>NC_135234.1:247083598-257083598 GCF_051348905.1 Ranitomeya variabilis | reverse complement strand
CACCGAGACTCAAGGTAACTACAGGACAATTCCCTGCACTCCATTCCTTCACCAAATTTTACAGACAGGAGCACAGCTGCATTAGCAGAGCTCCTGGGTGTAAAATGATTTAACCCCTTCAGATGGATTTACATCGTGGGACGTGACTGAATGATGGAAGGTATGGGATATTGTTGATTTTTTATTTTTCCTTTTTTATAGAACGAGGGTCTTCAGGTGGATTAAGAGTATAATAAAATATTAAAACACCGTGTCTTTATTTCATTAAAATACTTTTTAATAATGTGTGTGTGTTTTATTAACCATTTCGTACTATTGGATTAATAATGGATAGGTGTCATAATTGACGCCTCTCTATTATTAACCTGGCTTAATGTCACCTTACAATAGCAAGGTGACATTAACCCTTCATTACCCCATATCCCACTGGTACACGGGAGTGGGAAGAGAGTGGCCATGTGACAGAATAGGTGCATCTTCCAGATGTGCCTTTTCTGGTGTGCCTGGGGGCAGATGTTTTTAGTCAGGGGGGCCAATAACCATAGACCCTCTCTAGGCTATTAATATCTGCCCTCAGTCACAGGCTTTACCACTCTGGCGGAGAAAATTGCGCGGGAGCCCACGCCAATTTTTTCCGCGATTTAACCCTTTATTTTACAAGCTAGAGCGCCCAAATTTTGCACATACACACTACGAACATTAGTAGTGTGGAATATGCAAAAAAAAAAGGGATATGAGATGGTTTACTGTATGTAAACCATGTCTCATATCCTGTCGGGTTTGTGAAGGAGATAGCAAAAGCCGGCAATTGAATTACCGGCTTTTGTGCTATCTCACGCTGAATTAAATATAAATACAGTATATATATATATATATTTGTCTCAATGACATATATATATATATATATATATATATATATATATATATATATATAGACTGTATATATGTTTTAACGAACATTTGAGCCCATAAATCCATTAGATGTCGGTTTTGCAAGCCTGCAAGAAAATATTGCAGTACGGATGCCATACGGATTACATACGAAGGATGCCATGCGCATAATACGCTGACACACCCTGCCTACGGATGACATACAGATCACTATTTTGGGAACATTTCTGCGTATCACGGCCGTAAAAAAGGACCGTATTTTCATACGCTGAGTGTGACGCCGGCCTTAGGTCACATATCAAGGAATCTCTGACAAAAACACTTGCTATTTAAGGACACCAAATTACATCCATGGCTCATTCAGCAGTCAGCTAACCAAACACATGCACACTATTCTGCAAGTGAACAGACCGTTCTGCAGCTCTTTCTATGCTCTTATGCAGCTCCATGCATTGCTGTACGACTGAGGCAATGTCCTCTATGTATGATTATTATAAAGTGACAAAGTGCAAGTATTTTATCGCAACTGGCTACTTTCATTATCATATAGGAATTGCAGATGTGACTGCCTCCATTTGCAGCTTCAGGTGCCCGTTTGCATAGTGGAGCAGAAGTTACCTGTTATGGAAAAACTTACTAGTTTGGTCTATAATTCAGACGAAAACAAGACTATAGTGAACACATCTTTTCACATGAACAACTGGTTATTATGGGATCAGTGTCCTGTTCGTTGAGTGCAAGCTCAGTACACTGATCAAAAATATGGACCTCTGGAGGAGCTCTTAGGAAGGTGAAACTTCAACTGCTATGATAAGATAATATTTGGAAATATTAAGAAATAATCTTTACACAGTGTTGTACAATAACATGGATAAAGAATATTATTCAGTGGCGGTCAATCACTTCCCATGCATAATGTAACTTTCTAACTTACTTTGTAATACAAATCATTACTATTCTCAACATCAGTAATTGAGATTTACATGTTAGCAGTGATCAGCCAGTGCAAGGTTTTTAGCTTTGGAGTATCTTATATTTATTTCTTCAGAGTATAATCATTAACAGTGAGACTAAGGGCTGGGTAGCCGCAAATTCTTTACCATCCTATTATCTCTGTTAGTTTTTTGCATGCCCTTTAATAAGCTGTCAGTATTAGTGTTGAGCATTCCGATACCGCAAGTATCGGGTATCGGCCGATATTTGCTGTATCGGAATTCCGATACCGAGATCCGATACTTTTGTGGTATCGGGTATCGGTATCGAAACAACATTAATGTGTAAAATAAAGAATTAAAATAAAAAATATTACTATACTCACCTCTCCGACGCAGCCTGGACCTCACCGAGGGAACCGGCAGCATTGTTTGCTTAAAATTCGCGCTTTAACTTCCTTACGTGAAGTCCCGGCTTTTGATTGGTCGCGTCGCCCATGTGGCCGCGACGTGACCAATCACAGCAAGCCGTGACGTAATTTTAGGTCCTTCAGGATTTTAAAATTACGTTCTGGCTTGTGATTGGTCGCGTCGCGGTCACATGGGCGACGTGACCAATCACAAGCCGTGACGTCACGGGAGGCAGGACACGCGCGCATTTTAAAATGCGCGGTTGTCCAGCCTCCCGTGACGTCACGGCTTGCTGTGATTGGTCGCGTCGCGGCCACATGGGCGGCGCGCGACCAATCACAAGCCGGGACTTCACGTAAGGAAGTTAAAGCGCGAATTTTAAGCAAACAACGCTGCCGGTTCCCTCGGTAACGTGCAGGCTGCGTCGGAGAGGTGAGTATAGCAATATTTTTTATTTTAATTCTTTCTTTTACACATTAATATGGATCCCAGGGCCTAAAGGAGAGTTTCCTCTCCTTCAGACCCTGGGAACCATCAGGGATACCGTCCGATACTTGAGTCCCATTGACTTGCATTGGTATCGGGTATCGGTATCGGATTGGATCCGATACTTTGCCGGTATCGGCCGATACTTTCTGATACCGATACTTTCAAGTATCGGACGGTATCGCTCAACACTAGTCAGTATGCTTTATGAAGCATGATAGCGGTTATAGTTCTTACAATTAAGGCCTGTGATGGTTTCCTAGATGAAGCATGGCAAACCAAAAATATAGAAGAAAATTAATGTGGAGAGTGATGAACTGTTCTGATTCCATTGAATGATTATTTAATGAATGAGTGACACAGCAGAAGTGACTCTAGAACAGACCGACTACATACTGTATACCCATACTTTGTATCGAGAGGATTCTCGCCTCCCACAGCCCAGATACATTGTCAGTTTCTTTCTGATGGATCGTACTGATATTGCAATAACCAATAGGATGAGGCTCCATGGAGCAATCATCAGGAATACATGCATAGGAATGTGCACAGCAGACATGATCCAGGGAATCCGCCACCAAGTGACATCAGCTCAGTAAGTGCAGAATATAAATGATCTTCACCTTCAGTAACAAAGTGATCTAGAGTGTTTTATCCCTTATCTATTATCTTGGGGCAGACATTTGCTATCAAATTGCAACCTTCATCACTGGATGCTTAGGGTCATAGTCTCCCAATTAGTGGAGGGCCTTAGGTTACAGACATGGTCATTTTTATGGCTTAGCAGTTTCTCAGATATTCTCCTGTATTGTGCAAGGCGAACGCTTCACCAGAAGAAGGCGGAAGTGAGGCATGAATCATTACAGCTTCAGTGTTAAAGGGAATCTGTCAGCAGGTTTTTGCTACCTCACCTGGGAGCAGCGTAATGTAGGAAAAGAGACCCTTAATCCAATTATGTATCATTTACTTTACTGGGTGAGGCACTTGGGATACAATCCGAGATTTTAGGCATGCACTAGAGCTCAGAAAGCTTCTTGCACTCACAACACTGATTAGCAGCTTTTAGTTTATATTGAATAGTAAGCTTCTAATCAGTGATGGGGGTGGAGTTGGACCAGGATGCACATGAGCTGTAGTCTTGTAGTGTTAATCACCTGCTGATAAAAAAAACTTATTGTATTAAAACAACAGCACACAGCCTAAAAAGTGACACATCCTTGCAATCAGTGTTTCAGCCCCTACCTCAGATTAAAAAGCAAAACCCCGGTGACAGATTCTCTTTAAAGGGTTATCCTCTTTCAACAAACTTTTGCTCACAGATTCAGTTAAATTTGAAAACAAAATAAGCTTCAGCTACCCTTCCCTAGTCTAGTGTTGATTCTGTGTCAATGCCCTAGTCTCTGTTTATCGGCTGCAGTGGACAGCACTGCAGTCAATCAGAGAGCGGTTTACATCACCAGAGCCACTGAGCCCAGTGATTGGCTGCAGTGTTGTCAATGTGATGTGACTGCTACAGCCAAACAATAGACTCTGAGGCAGCGGCACATCACTCTGAACTCTACGAGGATAAGTAAAACTCAGTTTATTTTCTTCTCACAAAACTGAGCCCATGGGCAAAAGTTGTTGAACGATGACAACCCTTTGACTGGCAGTCAACGAGATGTAGAATGCAGCTTGAGATCTGCCTGGAGTATTTCATGTTGTCGCCCAAGTTGGCCACATACATTTTTTATTATATTTATAAACTTTTAAAGGGATTGTCCACTACTGCACAGCCAATTATCAATGGCCCATGGGTGCTGCATAGCGTAAAAAAAATCTAGAGCGGCACTTCTGCTCTCAGCACTGTGTTCTCCATCAGTCTGCCAACATAGACAATCTGACGTGAACGCTGCAGCCAATCAGTGATCGCTGCTTGGCAGCAGCTTTCACATTGTCTGTGCAAGCAAAAACACTCAGACAAAATGTGAAGGCTACATCTGGTAAATGGACTGCCAGGGGACAAGGTCTGGGAGCAAATGATCACCGTCTGAGAGGTATGGATAGATTTTTTAGACTTTGTGTAGAACTCTGAGGCCATGGATAGAGTTGTTTAGAAGTTGACAACCTCCTTAATGGTAAACTGTGACATGATATTGAGAGTGGCAGACACGCTTTATGGGATTTTGGCCACAAAGGAATGAATGGAAAAAGTTGGGATATTGAAGCCTTTGTGCAAATATTAAAAAAAGTAAAAAAACTTGGTATAAATTAAAGCTGTAACATCCGTGTATGGCATAATCCCATAAAGCAGTTTCCGTTGTACTCACACAGTTGGTGAAATTGAAATCCAGTCTGCATCTCTTTCATATCGGAGCTAAGCTGATAATACTACTAACTGCCCTTGCTAGTAATCTGTAGGTATTCCGCACAGGGGAGATGGAGGGGTAACAATGTGTGAAATGGACACTAGCTGGAGGTATCGGCAGAAAATGAGCCATGACTTGGACAGAACTGTCTGAGCGAAACATTGTGAAAAGGAAATCACGTCCAAATCGCAGATATTCAGTATAAATAATCTATATGGCTCTAGTGTCTGTCCAGCCCGTGAGGGTGTTTGATCCATTTGTGCCTGGAGTGTGGTGGGTTTGGTTTCTTTTTTTCCTGCTATTTCGAGTATAGAGGGTCAAATACAAGAGCTGGATAATTAAAAACTAACTTACAATCTTATAAGTGGGTTATTTTATATGGATAGTACTATAAAGCAAGTACTGTGATGACATGGGGGCACTGTGCTGTCGCTGCTATGAGAGTACTGTGGTCCGCAGTGAATTGTGCAGTGCTCTGGCACTACTATAGGGGCTAATTGGCTGTTACAGCTACGGTATGAGGGCAATGTGAATGTCCCTGCTGTGGATGTACTGGGCTGCCATACGGGCGCAGGGTTTAGCTTCATTATGGGTTGAATATAGTTGTCACTGAAAATTTCAAGGGACACCGTATGTTCTAACTACATCTGTCCTAGCACCCTTGTCATTGGACTAACCCCTAGACCACAATATATTTTAGTGTGTGTTCTTTTTGCTGTAAATTAAGCCTAATAATTAAATAATGAAAAGTGGAGTCCACAAAACCCTGCACAAAATTGTCAATAATCACTCAGTAAATCTATTCACAAAAAGTAGTGTGCCAAGCCTGACAGTGGCAATGGTGTTGTAAAATGAACCATCTCCTGCCTGTGATACTAATCGTGCCATCATTAAATCCTGATAGATGTGAGCGGCACATAGATGTGCACAGAGGTTCTCTGATCTCACCGTAGAGTAACTGTGCAGTGCTTAGCGGTGTGGCATGAATGTATTCGTGTGCAGGATGGTGGAGATAGCAATAGACTCGAGCTAGATGCTGTGATGACAGCCGTGCTGCGTGACCTCTGCAGGGATTTGTCTTTTCAAGGAAGCATTTCAGTTGGTGGCACATGAGGCTGTTCCTCTGAATTTCTTGTATAGAAGGATACACATTTAAGCACAGGTGTGATGTTAGCCCTGTCATATGTGTTTGGAGCCATGGGCAGTAAAGATTCTTATTGTATCCTTTGCTGACTAATTCTATGACTGCGAATTCAGGATTTTTGCTGCTTCTTCTAAGCAAGTGTAATGGAGAGAAGGAGCCACCTGACCTCCAAAGACATCACAAAGCACCATATCATGTGATATCATGTTGCATAAGCAAAAATTAAGTCACAGAAACTCCAATGAATCGTAAAAGTAGTCACTGGCCATTAGCTCCAAACCTCACTAATCTCTGGCCTCTTGTATTTCCTGGATATCGAAACTATAGAGGTTGAAGTTACACCAAGGGAACGCAAAGTCTTGGGAGCTAGAAATTATCAAAAACATTTGTAGGACCCTAGTCCAGCAGCCATAGTCCGTGCCTGCTGACCAGAGCTCTGAAAACCACCTCCTATCCACCAGTATTCCCTGCTCACTGCTCTACAACGGCTCTTCAGGATTTGAGTTATATTCCTGCCACTTCCATCCACATATTGCACTTCTGAGGTTTATAAATTTGTGACTCCTGTACACACCAGTGCTCAGCCCCCTGAAAAGTGATACATGCTGATAAAAAAAGCAAAACATAAAAAAGACAAGAAGAGAAGCTTGGAGCTTAACCAGCCTCATCCACATACTGCCCAGGAATCCTTAATTGGTGCATGATGGACAATTTCTTCAGTCAAATGTGGAGGAGCCTTCATCGCACATGTGAACACAGATTTACACATTTTGCATTGTTTTATCATAAAGCTATACATATTATGTGATATTCCTTAATTTCTCTATCTCACAAGAGTAAAAGCCTAATTAATGGTCAGAAACAAGCATGGGTTTATTATATACAAGTCAATCATTTATGGACCTATTTGCATGTATGTGGACAGATTTAGAATTGTTTTGCCACCATACAATTCTACGGTTTGCTGACGATCATCTCACGTTAATGGGCTTTTATGAACTGTAATCCTGTACATATAGTGTTGACTTGATCTCTGGTGCAACTAATCAGGAAATATTGTCACATTTCTCATTTGTTCTTCAATTTGCTTCACAGAGAGAACTGTGTAAAGCAGCCTCTTTATATTCTGGACAGTAGACACATAATATACAGTTCTGCTATTCCATTCCAATTTCATTTACTGTGGAAAGTAAGCCTTGATCATTATAAAACACAAACAATATTTTCCTCTAGAGATCACAGGCTTAACATTTTGCTCTTTTTCATATTGTTAAATAATGGGCTTCTTTAATCCTTTTTTGACTGCTCCAACTTCATTATAACACAGATACGAAATGGCTAAATAGACCCAAATCATCCACAGATGAATCAAATTTTTTTTTTTTTTTAAAGAACGTCTGAACATGCATTGTGTCAGGCATAAGGTTAATGTCACAATTTGTCTGCTCAGTGAGTAATTGTATTGCTGTCCTATGGAAACTGTGTAATGCTGAGTTATCAGTGTTTTGATTGACAGCTCGGCTTTCCAAACTTGTCAGGGGTGTGCTGACCTGTCAGTGCTTTGATTGACAGCTTGGCTATCCAATCTGTGACTGGAAGGTGAGGGACTTTCTCCAGTTGTTCTATGTTCTGGAGATTGCCCAAGCTATTTAACTGCGATATTTACGTCTGAACCCTGCCAGACATAGATTGTGCTTGCCAGTGAGTGTTTGCCTGATTCTGTTGTTCTGAGTTCTGATCTTCCGCTTTCTGACCATTGGACTATGTTCTGACTATCCCTTTGTCTCGTCCTTTTGCTTTAAGCCACTATCTCCCGGTATTTTGACCTAAGACCGTGACCTGACTTCTTCTACCTGCTCTTTTGGTGCTGACCTCAGAACGTCTGACTTCTCTGCCCCATGGTCTCTTCGTGAGTAGTGACTAGCATCACTTAAATGTGCCACATAATCTTATAGCTGTCTAATAGTCATCAACGTCTATCTCTATTTTGCATTTAGAGCCCACAACAGTTCTATATGATATATCGAACTCATCATCTTTCCTCTATCCATCTCAGCTCAGCTACTCTAGGCTTTCCCCTGTACTAGATGTCTGCTGCCTTGGAGTAATCCTTCAGTCTGTTTGGTCCTTCAAACCCTATATTCAAGCTCCTACCAACTCCTGCTTAAAAATAATAACAGAATCCGTCCCTTCCTGAACCCCAAATCTTCTAGAATTATAGTGCATGCCCCCATCATCTCCCACCTTGACTACTCCAATTTACTCCCCTGTGGCCTCCCTGCTAACACTTTCATTCCACTCTAGGCTGTCCTTTAATCTTCTGCCTGACTAATCCATCGTTACTAGTGATGAGCGAACACTAAAATGTTCGGGTGCTCGTTGTTCGAGTCGAACATCTCCCGATGTTCGAGTGTTCGTTTCGAATAACGAACCCCATTGTAGTCAATGGGAGACTCGAACATTTTTCAGCGGGACCAAAGCTCTGCACAGGGAAGGTCGCCTAAAAACCTGGGAAGCTCAGAAAATGATGGAAACAACACTGGAATGGACAGGAAACAGCAGGGGCAGCATGCATAGTTGCCTCTGAGGCTGCCCAAATGCACCATTACGCCAAATTATGGCCAACAGCTTTGTGGTGACAGAGTGACCCACTTTGATGAGGTAGCAGGTGAAACACACCGAAATTGAGCCTGACACAGCATGGCAGCTATGGGCACGGCATGCGGAGGCAGCATCAGGCCGGAGAGCGGCACAGTGACGGACCCTTGAGGAGGCGGCAGCAGCATCATTCCTTACACATTGAGGCCACAGAGTGGCACAATTACATAGTTTGGAGGTAGCGAAGACCCAGCATGTGGAGGCGTCAGCACGGAGAGTGGCACGGTGACGGACCCTTGAGGAGGCGGCAGCAGCATCATTCCTTAATCCTTACACATTGAGGCCACAGAGTGGCACAATTACATAGTTTGGAGGTAGCGAAGACCCAGCATGTGGAGGCGTCAGCACGGAGAGTGGCACGGTGACGGACCCTTGAGGAGGCGGCAGCAGCATCATTCCTTTCACATTGAGGCCACAGAGTGGCACATTTACATAGTTTGGAGGTAGCGAAGACCCAGCATGTGGAGGCGTCAGCACGGAGAGTGGCACGGTGACGGACCCTTGAGGAGGCGGCAGCAGCATCATTCCTTACACATTGAGGCCACAGAGTGGCACAATTACATAGTTTGGAGGTAGCGAAGACCCAGCATGTGGAGGCGTCAGCAGCGTCAGCACGGAGAGTGGCACGGTGACATGACAGACTTCAGTTTGAGCTGCTTTAACACGGTGGCGAGTGGAAATCTGTAGAAATCCATGCTTTATTCATCTTGATAAGCGTCAGCCTGTCAGCGCTGTCAGTTGACAGGCGTGTACGCTTATCGGTGATGATGCCACCAGCTGCACTGAAGACCCGCTCTGACAACACGCTAGCGGCAGGGCAAGCCAGCACCTCCAAGGCGTACAGTGCCAGTTCTGGCCACGTGTCCAGCTTTGAAACCCAGTAGTTGTATGGAGCAGAGTGATCATGCAGGACGTTGGTATGGTCACCTAGGTAGTCCTTCACCATCTTTCTGTAAATCTCGCCTCTACTCTGTCTAGACTGTGGATTGGTGGCATACTCTTGCATGGGTGACATAAAACTGGCAAAGGCCTTGGAGATTGATCCTCTGCCAGCGCTTGACAAGCTGCCTGCTCCCCTCCTCTCCCTCGCTTGTTGGCCCTCAGAACCACGTCCTCTGCCGCTAGCGGTGTCAGATGGGAAGGCTATTTTCAGCTTGTGCACCAGGGCCAGTTGGTATTGATGCAGTCTCATACTCCTTTCCTCTATAGGAATTAGAGTGGAAAAGTTGTGCTTGTACCGGGGGTCCAAGAGGGTGAACACCCAGTAATCGCTGGTGGAAAATATTTTTCTCACGCGAGGGTCACGGGAAAGGCAGCCTAACATGAAGTCAGCCATGTGCGCCAGAGTCCCAACACGTAAGAATTCCCCCTCCGCAACAGGCCGACTCTCCATTTCCTCCTCCTCCTCCAACTCCTCCTCCTCAGCCCAAACACGCTGAACTGAGAAGAGGGAATGGGTACCGTCTTCAGTCTCGCCCACAGTCTCCTCCTCTTCATCCTCATCTTCCTCCTCCCCCTCCTCAGTTACACTCTGAGAAACAGACTGGCTGGTGTTCTGGCTCTCAGTCAACTCTTCTTCCCCCATCTCCTGTGACAATCGATGCGCCTCAGACTTCATGCTGAGCAATGATTTTTTCAGCAGACAAAGCAGCGGGATGGTGACGCTGATTATGGCGTCATCCCCGCTGACCATCAGTGTTGACTCGTCAAAGTGGCTTAACACCTTACATATATCAGACATCCACGTCCACTCCTCATTGTAGATTTGAGGAAGCTGACTAACTTGACTACCGGTTCTGGTGGAAGTGGTCATCTGACAGTCTACAATGGCTCTGCGCTGCTGGTAAACCCTGTTTAACATGTGTAGGGTGGAATTCCATCTCGTTGGCACGTCGCACAACAGTCGGTGAGCTGGCAGTTGTAAGCGCCGTTGCACTGCCCTCAGGGTGGCAGCATCAGTGGTGGATTTGCGGAAATGGGCACAGATGCGTCTCACCTTGGTGAGCAAATCTGACAGATTGGGGTAGGTCTTGAGGAACCGCTGAACCACCAGATTGAACACGTGGACAAGGCATGGAACGTGTGTGAGTCTGCCCAGTTGCAGAGCCGCCACCAGATTACGCCCGTTGTCACACACGACCATGCCTGCTTTCAGGTTCAGCGGCGCCAGCCAAAGATCCGTCTGAGCCGTCATGCCCTGTAACAGCTCCTGGGCAGTGTGCCTCTTGTCACCTAAGCTCAGCAGTTTTAGCACCGCCTGCTGGCGCTTGCCCACTGCGGTCCTGCTGCGACTGCAGCTGCCGACTGAAGGTGGCGTGTCCACGGATGGAAATTTACAAGTGGTGTTTGTGGAGGAGGAGGAGGAGGAGGAGGAGGGGGGAGAAGTATAGTAATCCTGGGAAACAGTCACCGAGGTAGGCCCCGCAATCCTGGGTGTGGGCAACACATGAGCTGACCCCGGTTCAGACTCTGTCCCAGCCTCAACCAAATTAATCCAATGTGCCGTCAGGGAGATATAGTGTCCCTGCCCCCCAGCACTGGTCCACGTGTCCGTGGTTAAGTGGACCTTTTCTGTAACCGCATTGGTCAGGGCACGGTTGATGTTCTGAGACACGTGCTGGTGTAGTGCTGGGACGGCACATCAAGAAAAATAGTGGCGGCTTGGGACGGAGTAGCGAGGGGCAGCCACCGCCATCAGGTTGCGGAATGCCTCCGTCTCCACCAGCCTGTAGGGCAGCATCTCCAAACTCAGGAGTTTGGAGACGTGGACATTTAAGGCCTGTGCATGTGGGTGGGTGGAGGCATATTTGCGCTTGCGCTCAAATGTTTCATGCAAAGACAGCTGAACACTGCGCTGGGACACATTGGTGGATTGTGGGGGGGATGGTGAAGGTGCAGGGGTGGTTGCATGGCGGGAGTCGCTGGTGCCGGGCTCCTGGGCTGGGGAGTTACTGGCAGAGCCAGCATGTGACACAGGGGAAGGAGCAGCGGTGCGACCAGAAGGAGGTGAACGGCCTTGATTCCAATGAGTTGGGTGTTTAGCACTCATATGCCTGCGCATGCTGGTAGTGCTTAGGTTGCTAGTGGTGGCTCCCCTACTGAGCTTGGTGTGGCACAGGTTGCACAACACAGTCCGTCGGTCCTCCTCACTTTCTTTAAAGAAGCTCCAGACTTTAGAACACCGAGGCCTCGACCAAACTGGTTCACTTGTTGAACCTCTGTCTGATGAAATTACTCTGGCCCTGCCTCTCCCTCTGGTCGCATGTCTACCTCTTGCAACGTTTTCTGATGTTACACTTGCCTCCCCCTCCGAAGCACTCTCTTGACTAGGCCTAACAACCCAGCTGGGGTCAGTCACCTCATCATCCACCGGCTCCTCCTCCTCCCATTCATCAGCCTGCTCCCCCCTGGGAATTACTGCACTGACAAGCACCTCACTGTCTGACACCCGTGTCTCATCCTCAGACACCTCTCCACAGACTATTTGTAAATCCCCACTTTCATCACCCACAGACTGGGAAAGCTCTCTATTTTGGGCATCGGGACAGACCCACTGGTCAGGTTGCTGCTCAGCAGTGCTTTGTGAATCTAGGAAGGGTTGGGAAAACAGTTCCTGGGAGTATGCAGGATTTGAATCACTAATTTCCAAGGAGGGGCCAGGCTGGGCGGGAGGAGGTTGAGCTGAAAGATCCTGAGGTCCACTCCCTTGGCTAGCGTTGGTGGACTGCGTGGAAGACTGGGCGGTGGATAAACTACTGGATGCATTATCCGCTATCCAGTTGATCACCTGTTCGCACTGCTGGGGATCCAATAGGGGTGTGCCACGTGACACTGTAAATTGGGACAGGAAGCTAGAAAAGGGTACTCTGCGGCGTTCCAGTGCTCCATCAGAAGCAGGTACTGTGTCACCCTGCCCAGGACTACGGCCTCTGCCTGCAACCTCACTTTGACGCCCACGACCACGTCCTCGTCCTCGTCCCTTATCCCTGGGGTTCACCATTGTAAAGGTTATGCTAGAAAAGCTAGTTATGAAGGTGAAATACACTCTATTTGTCCAAACAGAGGATATATTGCGTGTTGCAAAAAGGACTATTCGGTAAAGAGCGTATTTTATGCAACCAAACCTTGGTTTACAGCAAACTGATGTGTATCAGTAACAGATATAAAACTGTGTTTTATATTTGTGGTATTTCTTCAGATCAAATACCCCTTCTTTATGTAACTATTAGATATGGCGTGCACAAAACTGGCCACAGGCCTAGTCACTAAATACAGAGCTTATTTTTGGACCACAAAACTTGGGTACCAGTAACAGATATAAAACTGTGTTTATATTTGTGGTATTTCTTCACATCAAATACCCTTTATTTTTTTAACTATTAGATATGGCGTGCACAAATCTGGCAACAGGCCTAGTCACTAAATACAGAGCGTATTTTTGAACCACAAAACTTGGGTACCAGTAACAGATATAAAACTGTGTTTATATTTGTGGTATTTCTTCACATCAAATACCCTTTATTTCTTTAACTATTAGATATGGCGTGCACAAATCTGGCAACAGGCCTAGTCACTAAATACAGAGCGTATTTTTGAACCACAAAACTTGGGTACCAGTAACAGATATAAAACTGTGTTTATATTTGTGGTATTTCTTCACATCAAATACCCTTTATTTCTTTAACTATTAGATATGGCGTGCACAAATCTGGCAACAGGCCTAGTCACTAAATACAGAGCGTATTTTTGAACCACAAAACTTGGGTACCAGTAACAGATATAAAACTGTGTTTATATTTGTGGTATTTCTTCACATCAAATACCCTTTATTTCTTTAACTATTAGATATGGCGTGCACAAATCTGGCAACAGGCCTAGTCACTAAATACAGAGCGTATTTTTGAACCACAAAACTTGGGTACCAGTAACAGATATAAAACTGTGTTTATATTTGTGGTATTTCTTCACATCAAATACCCTTTATTTCTTTAACTATTAGATATGGCGTGCTATAAAAATGCAATTTTTATCTAATGCGGTTTTTTGGACACACAAAACCTTGGATTAGAATGTAGGGTATTCTATACTATATATATATACTATATATGTGGCAGAATTGCGTATTCTGTACACTGCGCTTATGTGTACGCTAAACAAATATTTTTGGGCCAGGTGTGGTATATCTGTATCACTCAAAAATGCATTTTTATATCTTATGCGGTTTTATTTTTAGGCCGCAAATATTTCCTTTTTTAATTTATTAATTATTGTTATTAATTAATATTATTATTATTAAATGAGGTGACAGCGTGTGCTGTACCACTCTACGGAGTCTGAGGCACTACAAGTCCCAGACAGCAGCACAAATGAGGTTACAGCGTGTGCTGGAGTCTGAGGCACTACAAGTCCCAGACAGCAGCACAAATGAGGTTACAGCGTGTGCTGGAGTCCGAGGCACTACAAGTCCCAGACAGCAGCACAAATGAGGTTACAGACAGCGTGTGCTGGAGGCTAAATGGAGTCTGAGGAACATCCAGCAGCCGATATTCTAATAGTGCGGCGTTCGCCCAAAATGGCGGACGCCGCACTATAAAGCCCAGCCTAATGCACACACGATCCCTGCCTAATGCCTAATGCCTATAAAGATTGACTTGGAGACTGAGATTGAGACTTGGCACTGAGACAGTGAGTGCACAGCTAAGATGGCGGCCGCTGCACTCCTGGTCCCAGCTGCCACACAGCTAGCCAGCAAATACAAGAGAGGACTAGTAGTAGTAAACGTAGATTAGCCCTGACAAGGGCTGTTGATTTCTGCACCCTGCCTGCCTGATTAATTCTGGTCTTTGTCCCTGCTCTAGTCCCTATCAATTCCCAGTCCCCCCAGCACGTCTGTCCCTATGCTCTTTCACACTGCAAATGGCTGAAAGCGCCGAACATAATGAAAGCAGTCTATTGGCTGGTCAGGTCACCTGATCTGGCCAGCCACTCACTGCTCTCGTCTTGTACATGTCCCTACGTCATGCTAGTAGCTTAGAAGGCTCACCTAACATGATTGGCTCCTTGAAAAACCGCCAAAAATGAGAAAAACAAAAACGAGATTTCACTCGAGTACCGCGAGATGTTCGGCCGAATACCGAACACCTTCGAACGCCCTAATGTCCGATCGAACACCAGGTTCGAGTGAACACGTTCGCTCATCACTAATCGTTACCCAAGGTACTAGTCCACGTTTACCATCTGCAAATTTCTTCATTGGCTCATAATTCCCCAACATATCCAGTTTAAACTTCTAACATTAATCTACCAAACCATCCATAATCTCTCAACTCCATATATCTCCAAACTAATCTTCTGCTTTCTTCCTATATGTAATTTCCTGTCCTCCCAAGACCTCCTTCTTTCCTCCACACTTGTATGTTCCTCACCCAATAGCCGCCAAGACTCTTCCTGTGTATCCAGTATCCACCATCCTCTGGAATTCTGTGCCATAACAGGTCCGATTATCCACCACATTCAGACTGAGCTTGGGAACCTTTCTCTTCAAGAACACTTACAGCCTGCAATGTCCCCGCTTTCACGTCACCACCACCAAGCTGTTGCATCCCCCAATCTACTCTGTCCTTTTTCATTAACCTGTAACTTGTAAACTTGCAAGGGTAGAGTCCTCTTCCCCTGAGTTCAAGTCTGTCATTATTAATTTATTCACTGTAATTTATATTTGTATTTTGTATGTGAACAAGTTTCACATCTACAGCACCATGAAATCAATAGTGCTCTAAAAAATAAATGATAATAATATAAAGGAACTGTAGAACTTAGTGAATTAAGCTTCCTCATACACTTTATTAGCTTTCATTCAACTTTATGTCCTGACTCTCCCATACAAAGAAGCATAGGCTCTGATGAGCACTCCAGTGTTCTTTATGAGAGCCGCTGTCTGAAAATATAAATCCATATCAACTCCAGCATCATCTGGCAGGGTCTCCATGTACATTAGACTACCAGCCAAACCCGTGGAAAGAGGTGGTTATGACAGATGTTAGTGTAATGTGTATGTGGGCCTTTACTAATCTTAATTAACCTATCAATAGCACATTATTACTTAGTGCAAGCATTAGATATTCACTTGTTTGTAATGTTATTATTTTAAATTAATGTAAAGTTTTGTTGCAGAAAATGCAAATAATATATAAACATACAAATGTCTTTACTTGAAAGTATTGTCGTAAAATGGTGAATAAAAGCCATTATCAGACAAGCATGTTCTTTATACAACATATATTAGGAGCCACTTTAATAAAGATAAAATATAACATTGCCCCCTCTTTAGTGTACTAACAAAACCTTGAAAGACCCAGACGAAACACGCAAACATATGGAGACACAAACAGAAAAAGATACAGGGGTTGATAGGGGTCAAGGGATCATGAAAAAAATTCCTAGCAATATTGCCATGTTAGCTAAAAAAAACTCATTGAAAAAGGTAACAAGAGTAAAAGAGGGTATGGAGCATACTCCACTCACCATTTCCATTACGCTGGTGATCCTTCACCTAAACATATATGATACTGAGGGGAGGTATTAAAACTAGATCATTAAAGCCAAATTTAATAGGGATAAGAGTGTGTAATCTTTTATGCAATAATCAAGTGTTAGATTCACACACATGGATTTGTTCTTCCTATTGAGCACATGTGGGAGCGAAGTATGAATTCAGAACCTAGTAATGATCAACCTAATGACAGAAATTAAATAATTTTCTTAAAATGCTTGGACACTTTATATTTGTTTTAACAAATGTATTGGGGACATGTTTACATGTACTAATACCGTGGGGAAAATAAGTATTTAATACACTGCCAATTTTGCAAGTCTTCACACCTATAGAGAATGGAAAGGTCTGTAACTTTTATCATATGTAAACTTCAACTGTGAGAGACAGAATCTAAAAAAATCCAGAAAAATTGCATTGTATGATTTTTACATAATTAATTTGTATTTTATTGCATGAAATAAGCATTTTATAGAATATGAAAACAGAACCTAATATTTGGTGCAGAAACCTTTGTTTGCAATAACAGAGGTCAGACATTTCCTGTAGTTCTTGACCAAGTTTGCACACACTTCAGCAGGGATTTTGTCTAACTCCTTGACACAGATCTTCTCCAGATAGCTCAAGTTTTGGGGCTGTCACTGGACAGGATTGAGTTTCAGTTCCCTCCAAAGATTTTCTATTGGATTCAGGTTTGGAGACTGGCTTCTTTCTCCAAACAAGGCGAATGGAGTTGATACCAAAAAGTTCAATTTTTGCCTCATTTGACCACATGACCTTCTCTCATGCCTCCTCTGGTTCATCCAGATGGTCATTGGTGAGCTTTAAATGGGTCTGGACATGTGCTGGCATGAACAGGGGTACCTTGCATGCCCTGCAGGATTAATATACGTGATGGCATAGTGTGTTACTAACTGTAATGTTTGAGACTGCACTCTTCAGATCATTGACCAGGTTCTCAGAATCATCCTTATCCCACAATGTGAGATCTTGCATGAAGCCCCAGACTGATAAAGATTGATAGTCATCTTGTGTTTCTTCCATTTTCTAATAATTGTGCCAATAGTTGTTGACTTCTCAGTAAGCTGCTTGCCTATTGTCCTGTAGCCCATCCCAGCCTTGTGCAGGTCTACAATTTTGTCTGTGGTGTACTTATACAGCTGTTTGGTCTATGCCATTGGGAAGACAGAGGGGTCAGTGAGTGCTCTAATCTGCTGGCTCGAGACTGCATGGATCAGAGATCATCCCATGGAACGCCTGCTCTCTTTTAACCATGGGCATAATACTACTCATGCAATACAGTGTGAGGGTAAAACAGTGTGGCAATACTTTGCTGAACCTCATAACAGGCAAATAACAAATGAAACAGTCCCAGTAAAATATCCATGATGGTGCAAAATTAGAGTCTCACCCTTCCACTGACTCATCGGGAAAAGAGCAGCTGTGACTTCAGAGCTTCTGGGGCCAACTACTTCCACCTGTGGAGTGGAGCTAACGACAAGCTTAGAAAGCTGACAGTCCATTGAGATTTTAAGGCTAGGTGACCGGAGAGTCAGAACTTTGGCTTCTCCGAGCATTTGTATGGAGCCAGGTGGCCGGTGGGTCATAATCCTGGCTTTCCCAAATGTATCCATTGGGCTCAGGTGACCGGTGGGTCCAAATCCTGACTATTTCAAACAAATCCATGGGTTCAGTGGTGGTCAATGAAGGAGATCTGTATTCTTTCAGCCAGGGACATGGTCCCCTAAGCTGGCATCCTGTAGAATGTCAAATCTTTATCCCTCGTGAAGGAGCCATGATCTCACAGTTATCCTGTAGAGTGTTTTTGTCTGTTGCTTTGTAAACAATCTCTGTTTCTTTGGATGTCTGGATATCTTGAATATCTTGGACATCATGCTACAGAGGCATATCCCCTTTTTATTGTTCACAACTGTTCTACAAGTCATCATTCACATGTCAAGAGGAAGAGATGTTGATATTAACTTGCATTGTTTGATTATTTAAAGTTTATCCTTCAATGTTTGCAAGTCAACAAACTGCATGGCCTGGTATAATATATAATCAACATATCAGCAAACATCATTGTTTAGTGACCCTGCATCCTTGTTATGCAAAGGTAACAGTACAATAAACTGTGAGAACAGATATACAGTTGAGCTCAAAAGTTTACATACCCCTGCAGAATTTTGGCTTTCTTGTCCTTTTTTCAGAGAATATGAATGATAACACCAAAACTTTTTCCACACTCATGGTTAGTGGTTGGGTGAAGCCATTTATTGTCAAACTCCTGTTTTCTCTGTTTAAACCATAATGACAAACCAAAACACCCAAATGACCCTGATCAGAAGTTCACATACCCTTGTGATTTTGGCCTGATAACATGCACAGAAGTTGACACAAATGGGTTTGTATGGTTACTAAGGGTAAAATCCTCCCCTGTGACCTGTTTGCTTGTAATCAGTGTGTGTGCATAAAAGCTGAGCGATTTTCTGGGATCTAGACAGACTCTTGAATCTTTCATCCAAACACTGATGTTTCTGGACTGTGAGTCATGGGGAAAGCAAAATAATTGTCATCAGATCTACGGGAAAAGGTAATTGACCTGTATAAAACAGGAAAGGGATACAAAAAGATATCCAAGGAATTGATAATGCCAGTCAGCAGCATTCAAACTGTGATTAATAAACGGAAAATCAGGGGCTCTGTATAAACAAAACCATGGTCAGGTAGACCAACAACAATGTCGTAATCTATTGCCAGGAAAATTGTTTGGGATGCAAAGAAAAACACACAAATAACATCAGCTGAAATACAGGACTCCCTGAAAACTAGTGGTGTGGCTGTTTCAAGATTAACAAAAAGGAGGCACTAGAAGAAAAATGGGCTGCTTGGTTGAGTAGTCAGAATAAAGCCATTACTGCGCAAATGCAACAAAGCATCTTGCCGACAATACTCGAAACAGCACAGAGACAAGCCTCCAAACCTCTGGAGCAAGATAATTTGGAGTGATGAGAAGAAAATTTAACTTTTTGTCAACAACCATAATCGTGACATTTGGAGAGAGGTCAACAAGGTCAATGATGAAACTAACACCATTCTTACTGTAAAGCATGGAGGCGGATTGGTGATGTTTTGGGAATGTGTGAGCTACAAAGGCACAGGAAGTTTGGTCAAAGTTGAAGGAAAGATGAATGCAGCACATTATCAGCAAATACTGGAGGCAAATTTGCACTCATCAGCCCAGAAGCTAAGCATGGGACGTACTTGGATGTTCCAACAAGACAACGATCCAAAAACAAGGCCAAGTCGACCTGTCATTGGCTACAGCAGAACGAAGTGAAGGTTCTGGAGTGGCTATCTCAGTCTCCTGACCTCAACTTCATTGACCTACTCTGGGGAGATCTCAAGCGCGAGGTTCATGTTAGACAGCCTACGAATTTACAGGAACTGGAGGCTTTTTGCCAAGAAGAGTGGGAAGCTTTGCTATCTGAGAAAATAAAGAACCTCATCCACAACTACCACAAAAGACTTCAAGCTGTCATTGATGTTAGAAGGGGCAATACATAGTATTAAGAAATGGGGTATGTGAACATTTGATCAGGGTCATTGGGATGTTTTGGATTGTCATTATGATCTAACAAGAGAAAACACTGTAGTTTGACAATAAATGGCTTCACTCAACCACTAGGTATGAGTGGAGAAAAACCTTTGGTGTTATATTCTCTGAAAATGGCCATGAAAGCAAAAATTCTGCCGGGGTATGTAAACTGTTGAGCACAACTGTAAGAGGTAAATAACAACCATTTATCAATTTATAAATACCAATTTAACGTACAAAATGAGTCAACATAAAGATAGCAGTCTATGCCTCCCAGCTTACTGAAAATAGACATCTGGATAATTAAGAGTAAATGCCATCACAGCCATGCTGGAGAGGTTGGAGTGTTGATTGGGCATATCGACAGGTGTCTTTTATACAGGTAACAAGATCAAACAGGTGTAATTAATATAGGTAATGAGTGCAGAGTAGGAGGGCTTCTTACAAAAAAACTAAAAAGTCTGTGAGAGCCAGAATTCTTGCTGGTTGGTAGGTGATCAAATAATTATGTAATGCAATAAAATGCAATTTAATTAATTTAAAATCATACAATGTGATTTTTTTGGTTTTCATTTTTAGGTTTTGTCTCTCACAGTTGAAGTGTACCTACTGCACATTAAAAATTACAGACCTCTCCATTCTTTGTAGGTGTGAAAGCTTGCAAAATCAGAAGTGTATCAAATATTTATTTTCCCCACTGTATATAGACATGACAAGTTTGTCTCCTGCACTTGCTAGTGTGGCTTTCCTTACAGACAGCATAGTGCACCTATCCATAAAATGGATGCTGGTTGAGGAGCATTTAACCAGATTATCCCATTTGTCTTGCCTATCTGCTGGCAGACATTACAGACCACGAGTATTCGAGCGGCCCAGGACTTAGGTCCTGCTCGAGATACTTCCATGTCCTCATGGGACTTGAATGCCTGAACAGGAGATTCCAGAGGAGTGGTGAAGGTAAGAGCCAACCGGAACCTCTGCCTACACTGGGTTCACTCCAACCTTCGTTCGTTAAAACGAAGGTTGATGCGGGTGGAAATAGTTATAAGCTCTTCCAGTGTGGCAGGAATCACCCAGGTGGCCAAGGCGTCCTTCGCATGGTCAGCCAGTCCCTTCCAAAACACTGGGATAAGGACTTTATCCGGCCACTCCATCTCAGATTCCAAAGTCCAGAAGTGGACGGCGAATTGACTGACCATGGACGAGCCCTGTGTCAATGCCAGCAGTTGGAGCGCCGTATCATGGGTGACACAAGGTCCCATAAAGACCTGTTTCAGAGAGTCCAAGAAGCGAGGAGCACTCTGCACCACATGATCATCCCGCTTCCACAGCGGCGTTGCCCACTCCAACGCCCTGCCTGACAGAAGGGATAAAATAAATCCCACTTTAGCCCGTTCCGTGTGAAAACGTGCAGCCAGGAGCTTTAGATGTATAGCACTCTGGCTCATGAATCCCAGACAAAGCTTACTGTCACCAGCAAACTTTTCTGGTAATGGGAGATGGGATAAAGTCAGAGCAGGGGTGGCAGTGGACAAACTGGTTGCAGCTATGCTAGCAGCCTGAACAGCGACTGCGGTGACATCCACAGCCGAGGTTGTTTGTTCAAGAGCTGCCAACCTACCCTCCAGCTGCTGGATGTACTGTTGTAGACGCTGATCGTCCGCCATAACTAGCCAGACCCTGGCGCTAGTATACTGTTAGGGCTGGCGGAATGCACCGAGTAAATATAGAGATAGTATAGGTGCGTTCGCAGCCCGGGGTCCACCGTGCAGGAATGGAACCTGCTGCAAGTAAATGGCGGCACTATATGGCGGTACTACGCCTGAATAGTCACGGGTACCGTCACCCGGTCTGTATAGGAGCGAACTCTGTTGCTTTACAGAGTCAGAGGATTAAAGATAATGCTGTGCCCTGTTAGCATTCACAGGGCGCAGCAAATGGATACTAGTGGGATCCCTGCAACTCACCCCCACTATGCTGATGGTTGATCCCGCTCTGACCCTCGGTGGCTTTTGAGCCCGCACCTGAGGATGCCCTGAGTCAGATGCTCGGATCAAATGGGAGTTCCCACCCTACACTGACGGATTGTCAGGAGACTTCACGTGTAGGTAGGTGTTGTGAATTTGGATTCTGGGCTCCCCCGGTGGCCGCTTGTGGAATTGGACTTGTCATCCTCTTTCCTGTTTCACCTGGTTCCATCAGTAGTGGGTGTCGCTATTTAAGCTCATTTCTCTGGTGGTTTCTTGCCGGTCAACAATGTTATCTGATGCCTCTCAGTGCTTGTTCCTGCTTCTAGACAACTACTAGATAAGTTGGACTTTTGTCCATGTTTTGTTTTGCCTATTTGTTCCAGTTCACAGCTGAAGTTTTGTTACTGTGTCTGGAAAGCTCTCGTTGATCAGGGATTGCTACTCTGGCGTTATGAGTTAATGCCAGAGTTTAAGGTAATCTCTGGATGGTGTTTTGTTAGTGTTTTTCTGCTGACCATGAAAGTATACTATCTGTCTTCTGCTATCTAGTAAGCGGACCTCAAATTTGCTAAGACTATTTTCCTGCTGCGTTTGTTGTTTCATCTGAACTCACCGTCATTATATGTGGGGGGCTACTGTCTTCTTTGGAATATTTCTCTAGAGGTGAGCCAGGTCTTATATTTCCCTCTGCTAGCTATTTAGGTCTTAGGCCAGAGCTGGGCATCTAGCGATAAATAGGAAATGCTACCTGGCTATTTCTAGTTGCGCGGCAGGCTTAGTTCATGGTCAGTATAGTTCCATCTTCCGAGAGCTTGTCCCTCTATAGGCTTGCTATGATCTCTGCCTGCAGAGATCATGACAGTTTGACCGGCCCCCTCGAGCCAAAAAAGTGTTAAAGACCCAGGTTGAGAAAGGAGAGTTATAAGAAGTCTGCTGGAATTTTTTTTTTTTTTTTTTTTTTTTTTTTCCTTCAGTCTGCCTTGCTGCAGTCTTTTTTCTCTCTCTCCTCCTAATCTCTGTATGGCTCTGTGTGCACCTGACAATAATGGATCTCCAGAGTGTAACTGTGGGTTTGAATAATCTCATCACGAAAGTACAAAATTTACAAGATTTTGTGGTACATGCTCCGGTATCTGAGCCGAGAATTCCTTTGCCGGAGTTCTTTACAGGGAATAGAGCTAGCTTCCAGAATTTCCGAAATAATTGTAAGCTTTATTTGTCCCTGAAGTCTCGTTCAGCTGGAGACCCTGCTCAGCAGGTTAGGATTGTGATTTCCTTGCTCAGGGGTGACCCTCAAGATTGGGCCTTCTCATTGCCAGCAGGGGATCCTGCGTTACGCGATGTGGATGCGTTTTTTCTGGCCTTGGGCTTGCTTTATGAGGAACCTCATTTGGAACTTCAGGCAGAAAAAACTTTGATGGCACTATCTCAGGGGCAAGACGAAGCTGAAGTTTTCTGCCAAAAATTCCGTAAATGGTCTGTGCTTACTCAGTGGAATGAGTGCGCCCTGGCGGCAACTTTCAGAGAAGGTCTCTCTGATGCCGTTAAGGATGTTATGGTGGGGTTCCCTTTGCCTGCAGGTCTGAATGAGTCCATGACAATGGCTATTCAGATTGATAGGCGTCTGCGGGAGCGCAAACCGGTGCACCATCTGGCGGTGTCTATGGAAAAGACGCCAGAAAGTATGCAGTGTGATAGAATTCTGTCCAGGAGCGAGCGACAGAATTTTAGACGGAAGAATGGATTGTGTTTCTATTGTGGGGATTCTACTCATGTTATATCAGCATGCTCTAGGCGTACAAAGAAGCTTGATAAGTCTGTTTCCATTGGCACCATTCAGTCTAAGTTTATTTTGTCTGTAACCCTGATTTGCTCTTTGTCATCCATTGCCACGGACGCCTATGTTGACTCTGGCGCCGCTCTGAGTCTTATGGATTGGTCCTTTGCCAATCGTTGTGGTTTTGATTTAGAGCCTTTGGAGACTCTTATTCCTCTGAAGGGGATTGACTCCACCCCATTGGCTAATAATAAACCACAATACTGGACACAAGTAACCATGCGTATCAATCCGGATCACCAGGAGATTATTCGTTTCCTGGTGCTGTATAATTTACATGACGATTTGGTACTGGGATTGCCATGGTTGCAGTCTCACAACCCAGTCTTGGACTGGAGAGCAATGTCTGTGTTGAGCTGGGGATGTAAGGGTATTCATGGGGACGTACCTTTGGTTTCTATTTCGTCGTCCATTCCCTCTGAAGTCCCTGAGTTCCTCTCTGATTATCAAGACGTCTTTGACGAACCCAAGCTTGGGTCGTTACCTCCGCACCGTGAGTGCGATTGTGCCATAGATTTGATACCGGGTTGTAAATATCCAAAGGGTCGTTTGTTTAATTTGTCTGTGCCGGAACATGCTGCTATGCGGGAATATATAAAGGAGTCTTTGGAAAAGGGACATATTCGTCCATCTTCTTCTCCCTTGGGAGCTGGGTTTTTCTTTGTCTCAAAAAAAGACGGCTCTTTGAGACCATGTATTGATTATCGGCTTCTGAATAAGATCACTGTTAAGTATCAATACCCATTGCCATTGCTTACTGATTTGTTTGCTCGTATAGAGGGTGCTAAGTGGTTCTCTAAAATTGATCTTCGTGGGGCGTATAATTTGGTGCGGATCAGGCAGGGGGATGAGTGGAAGACCGCATTTAATACGCCCGAGGGCCACTTTGAGTATTTGGTCATGCCTTTTGGTCTTTCTAATGCCCCTTCAGTTTTCCAGTCTTTTATGCATGATATTTTCCGCGATTTTCTGGATAAATTTATGATAATATATCTGGATGATATTCTGATTTTTTCTGATGACTGGGACTCTCATGTCCAGCAGGTCAGGAGAGTTTTTCAGGTTCTGCGGTCTAATTCTTTATGTGTGAAGGGGTCTAAGTGCGTTTTTGGGGTCCAGAAAATTTCCTTTTTGGGGTATATTTTTTCTCCCTCTTCCATTGAGATGGATCCCGTCAAGGTGCAAGCTATTTGTGACTGGACTCAGCCCTCCTCTCTTAAGGGTCTTCAGAGATTTTTGGGCTTTGCCAACTTTTACCGCCGATTTATTGCTGGTTTTTCGGATGTCGTTAAACCACTGACTGATTTGACCAGACAAGGCGCTGATGTTGCTAATTGGTCCTCTCATGCTGTAGAGGCCTTTCAGGAGCTTAAGCGCCGTTTTGCCTCTGCCCCTGTGTTGCGTCAGCCTGATGTGAATCTGCCTTTTCAGGTTGAGGTTGACGCTTCGGAGATCGGAGCTGGGGCAGTGTTGTCGCAGAAAGGTTCCGACTGCTCCGTCATTAGGCCTTGTGCCTTCTTTTCTCGCAAATTTTCGCCCGCAGAGCGGAATTATGATGTTGGGAATCGGGAGCTTTTGGCCATGAAGTGGGCGTTTGAGGAGTGGCGCCATTGGCTCGAGGGGGCTAGGCATCAGGTGGTGGTATTGACTGACCACAAAAATTTGATTTATCTTGAGACTGCCAGACGCCTGAATCCTAGACAGGCGCGCTGGTCTTTATTTTTTTCTCGCTTTAATTTTGTGGTGTCATACCTACCGGGTTCTAAGAATGTTAAGGCAGATGCCCTTTCTAGGAGTTTTGACCCGGACTCTCCTGGTAATTCTGAACCCACAGGTATCCTTAGGGAGGGAGTAATTTTGTCGGCCGTTTCTCCTGATCTGCGGCGGTCCTTGCAAGAGTTTCAGGCGGATAGACCGGATCGTTGTCCGCCTGATAGACTGTTTGTTCCGGATGATTGGACCAGCAGAGTCATCTCTGAGGTACATTCTTCTGCATTGGCAGGTCATCCCGGAATTTTTGGTACCAGGGATTTGGTGGCAAGATCCTTCTGGTGGCCTTCCCTGTCACGAGATGTGCGAGTCTTTGTGCAGTCATGTGACGTTTGTGCTCGGGCCAAGTCTTGTAGTTCTCGGGCTAGCGGACTGCTGTTGCCCTTGCCTATTCCTAAGAGGCCTTGGACACACATCTCGATGGATTTTATTTCAGATCTGCCTGTTTCCCAGAAGATGTCTGTCATCTGGGTGGTCTGTGACCGTTTCTCTAAAATGGTCCATTTGGTTCCTCTGCCCAAGTTGCCTTCTTCTTCTGAGTTGGTTCCTCTGTTTTTTCAGAATGTTGTCCGATTGCACGGTATTCCTGAGAATATTGTTTCTGACAGAGGTACCCAATTTGTGTCTAGATTTTGGCGGGCATTCTGTGCTAGGATGGGCATAGATTTGTCTTTTTCATCTGCTTTTCACCCTCAGACTAATGGCCAGACCGAGCGGACTAATCAGACCCTTGAGACATATCTGAGGTGTTTTGTCTCTGCTGACCAGGATGATTGGGTTGCTTTTTTGCCATTGGCAGAGTTCGCCCTCAATAATCGGGCCAGTTCTTCCACCTTGGTGTCCCCGTTTTTCTGTAATTCGGGGTTTCACCCTCGATTTTCCTCCGGTCAGGTGGAATCCTCGGATTGTCCTGGAGTGGATGCGGTGGTGGAGAGATTGCATCACATCTGGGGGCAGGTTATGGACAATTTGAAGTTGTCCCAGGAGAAGACTCAGCGTTTTGCCAACCGTCATCGTCGTGTTGGTTCTCGGCTTTGTGTTGGAGATTTAGTGTGGTTGTCTTCTCGTTTTGTCCCTATGAGGGTCTCTTCTCCTAAGTTTAAACCTCGGTTCATCGGCCCTTATAGAATATTGGAGATTCTTAATCCTGTTTCTTTCCGTTTGGACCTCCCTGCGTCCTTTTCCATTCATAACGTTTTTCATCGGTCGTTATTGCGCAGGTATGAGGTACCTGTTGTACCTTCAGTTGAGCCTCCTGCTCCGGTGTTGGTTGAGGGTGAGTTGGAGTACGTTGTGGAGAAAATTTTGGACTCTCGTGTTTCCAGACGGAAACTCCAGTATCTGGTCAACTGGAAGGGTTACGGCCAGGAGGATAATTCTTGGGTCAATGCATCTGATGTTCATGCTTCTGATCTTGTTCGTGCCTTCCATAGGGCTCATCCTGGTCGCCCTGGTGGATCTGGTGAGGGTTCGGTGCCCCCTCCTTGAGGGGGGGGTACTGTTGTGAATTTGGATTCTGGGCTCCCCCGGTGGCCGCTTGTGGAATTGGACTTGTCATCCTCTTTCCTGTTTCACCTGGTTCCATCAGTAGTGGGTGTCGCTATTTAAGCTCATTTCTCTGGTGGTTTCTTGCCGGTCAACAATGTTATCTGATGCCTCTCAGTGCTTGTTCCTGCTTCTAGACAACTACTAGATAAGTTGGACTTTTGTCCATGTTTTGTTTTGCCTATTTGTTCCAGTTCACAGCTGAAGTTTTGTTACTGTGTCTGGAAAGCTCTCGTTGATCAGGGATTGCTACTCTGGCGTTATGAGTTAATGCCAGAGTTTAAGGTAATCTCTGGATGGTGTTTTGTTAGTGTTTTTCTGCTGACCATGAAAGTATACTATCTGTCTTCTGCTATCTAGTAAGCGGACCTCAAATTTGCTAAGACTATTTTCCTGCTGCGTTTGTTGTTTCATCTGAACTCACCGTCATTATATGTGGGGGGCTACTGTCTTCTTTGGAATATTTCTCTAGAGGTGAGCCAGGTCTTATATTTCCCTCTGCTAGCTATTTAGGTCTTAGGCCAGAGCTGGGCATCTAGCGATAAATAGGAAATGCTACCTGGCTATTTCTAGTTGCGCGGCAGGCTTAGTTCATGGTCAGTATAGTTCCATCTTCCGAGAGCTTGTCCCTCTATAGGCTTGCTATGATCTCTGCCTGCAGAGATCATGACAGGTAGGATCCTGCTGAAATTAAATCTGCCACAGGTTGGAGGGCGGAATGTTCGATCAGAGAGCTGTAGTGTGAACAGGTGCATACTAGGAGTAGCCATCTCTATACAGTGGGTACAGAAATTATTCAGACTCCTTTAAATTTTTCACTCTTTGTTTCATTGCAGCCATTTGGTAAATTCAAAAAAGTTCATTTTTTACATTATTGTACACTCTGCACCCCATCTTGACTGAAAAAACAGAAATACAGAATTTTTTGCAAATTTAACAAAAAAGAGAAACTGAAATGTCATATGCTCATAAGTATTCAAGTCCCTTTGCTCAGACACCCATATTTAAGTCACATGCTGTCCATTTCCTTGTGATCCTCCTTGAGATGGTTCTACTCCTTCATTGGAGTCCAGCTGTGTTTAATTAAACTGATAGGACTTGATTTGGAAAGGCACACACCTGTCTATATAAGACCTCACAGCTCACAGTGCATATCAGACTAAATGAGAATCATGAACTTCAAAGGAACTGGCCAAGGAGCTCAGAGACAGAATTGTGGCAAGGCACAGACCTGGCGAAGTTTACAACATAATTTCTGCAGTATTCAATGTTCCTAAGAGCACAGTGGCCTCCATAATCCTTAAATGGAAGAAGTTTGGGACCACCAGAAGTCTTCCTAGACCTGGCCGTCCAGCCAATCTGAGCCATCGTGGGAGAAGAGCCTTGGTGAGAGAGGTAAAGAAGAACTCCAAGATTGTTTTGGCTGAGCTCCAGAGATGCAGTAGGGAGATGGGAGAAAGTTCCACAAAGTCAACTATCACTGCAGACCAGTCTGGCCTTTATGGCTGTCACAGTGGCCCAACGGAAGCATCTTCTCAGTGCAAGACATATGAAAACCCGCATAGGGTGTGCTCAAAAACATATGAAGGACTCGCAGCCTAAGGCTGGGGTCACACATGCGTGTTTTACGTACGTAAGAGCGAAAAAACTACGTCCGTAAAACTCGCATTGCATACGGCACAATGATTCTCAATGGGTCTAGTCCTATCAGCCGTATCTTACGGATCCGTAATATACGGCTTTGTACGGGCGCAGAAAATCGCAGCCTGCTGCGTTTGTCAGCGTATCGCGCAAAAAATACGCCAATGCAAGTCTATGGGAGAGCGTATAATACGGAATGCTTACGGACCATGCGTGTGCCTTGCGAGAAATACGGAACTTAATGGCAGATGTCCTGAAACGTCCAAAGGCCTCAATTAGGCAGGTGAGACATGCTAATTAGCTGAAAAAGCCAGACAGTGAACCCGGAAGTCTGCTGCACGCCTCCACGGAGTGAGATTCACCATGTCTCACATTATCAATGTGGACATGCTCATTATTTTGGTCCAAGAAAGGCCTGTAATTTGGGACCAAAGAGATCCAAACTACGCCAACAGAGCCCAAAAAGAGGCAGCATGGAGGAGCGTGTGTGTGGCCCTCTTCCCACATTATGACCAGCAGCCACGTCAGGCACAGCGACAGATAAGTAAGTACACCCATGTTTGAAATGTAATGTTCTTTGGCCCTTTCTACTTTGAATTTCTGCGCAATGTACTAAATAGTCATGAAGGAACTAGAAAGCCCACCAGTAGATCCAAGGTGTGGTACATGATATACGGATTTCATTAATGTTTACAATAGGTGTCCCTTTTACTTACTAACAGTGTTTCCCATTATTTGTCCTTTCTGTGATAGAGGTTAGTGGACTCTGTCCTTGTGGCTTTGCTTGCTAATTGGGGTTTTTGTTTCGATTTAAGATGAATTCTTCTCCCCAAAGGCCTATTTGGATGCTACACTTATAAATCTGTGTAGTCATTTACACCTTTTTGGAGCTCACTGATTAATGGTCTAAAGAATGTGTGTTTTTTTTGTTGTTTCAGTGGGTGATGTTACAACAAGGTGGCGGAGTATCCGCGACCAGTACAGGAGGGAGAGGCAGCAGCGGGAGAGAAGTGGAGCCGGGGCACCTCCCAAAAAAAAAAAGTACATATACTTTGACCGGCTCAACTTTCTCAATCCCAGCATGGACCTCAGGCCGTAAGTACCAATCTCAATAATTTTTGGTGTGGGTTTTGGTATTATTTGTGTTCTTACTTTTTTTTTTGGTTCCAGAACTCAGTCTAACCTCACTGACAGGGAGACAGGGTCTGACTCCGAACTGGTCATTGACCCAGTTGGGGAAGGTGAAGAGGTGGCTGGTCCATCTGCTGCTCCCTCTGGCTCCATCCCTCCTGGATCCTCCTCATCTCTTCATGAAGCTGGATCTGTCTCAGTCCCACACCCAGAGGACCCACAGTTTGCCTCTTCAGCGGCAGCCTCATCAGCAGCACCACCACCTAGCCAGGATGACCCTGTAAATAGCAGCAGCCCAACTGTTGCCCTGGCTCCATCCCCACAGGCTGCAGTCAGACCACAGCTTGCACGCCGCAGAAGAGAATTGAGACAAAGCCGCCAAAATGTCGATGCTGGGGTCCTGAGCTACTTGGCACGTGTTCGAGACGATGATGGGGAGGAGGGATTTACCAGGAGCATGGCCAATTACTTAAGGTCCATAGAGAGGGAGTTAAGGCTACGTGTGAGAGGGTGTTTTCAGATCCTTGTTGACGCATGCACCCCCCCAAATAACCCATACAATCTCATGCTGATGATTGAACAGTGGCAGATGTCACCTGAAAATGTTCTGCAGCCTCTGAGATTACAAGGCCTGGCAGCTCAACAAGGATCCGAACCACCCCCTCCACGTCAGCCAACACCTCAGCCCCAACCCCCATCAACCACACAATGGCCACCTCAGCAACATATGGCGGGATATGTTCAACCATCACAATATGGCCACTTGTCCACACCCAGTGCTGGAGGCTGGTCCCAACCTGGGTATGGACAATATGGTCATTTTGGGTTGGGTTATGATTCCCGGCCATATGGTTATCAGCAGCAGGGGTATGTCCAAAATCCACGCCCTACTCTTCCAAGTTCCCAGCATCCTAGCTGGCCAAATGTCCCTCAGGCCACAACATCATCTGCACAGGGTTCTGGACAATTGGGCCTACAAATGCCACCTGATGCAGACCCAGAGCAAGCTGCTTCTCCTGCCCCTACCTACCAGGACTTGTAATTTTTTGTTTTTAGGTTTGTTTTGTTTTTTATGTTTCTTTTAATTTTTTTTTTTTTGTTTTTTTCTATGATTTGTATACAATTTGTATGCTTGTATTCTCACTACAGAGCATGGTTGCTTGTGTTCGGAGTGGCAATTTTGGGCAAAAAAAAAAAAAATATGAGACCCAAAAAAGGTTATGACAAAAGAATAACCTACACAGTTGAAAAAGTTACCCAGTAAGTAAAATGTTTTTGTACTAGCAATCACCGTCTGCCTGCGCTGTATTCATTCTTCCATCACACACACATGATATGCTGATAACCATATGTGAAATAAGAAAAAACTAAACACAGAGTTGGAAAATTGTTTCACACATACTTTATATAGCTAATTAATTACACATGCAAAAAGGCATAGTCTTGCCAGGGAATAGCACCTTGAGGAGACAAAAAAAAATTGGTAAAGATATCACGAACTTTCAGACCAGAAAGTGGCCGACGCGGAGGAGGGACATATGGGGTAGGCCTACGAACATTGATCATGAGGTTATCTTCCACGCTTGGTGATGAACAATCATGTATTCTTGTGAAATTATGTAGAATGACACAGGCTTTTATCACTTCGTTGATTGTCGCCTCACTCAGCTGTATGGCAGAGTGAAGAACCCGCCATTTGGCCACAAGAATCCCAAAGGTGCACTCAACCAGTCTCCGTGCCCTGGCAAGTCTCAAATTAAACACCCTCCGCCGGTGGTCAAGGTTGCGCCTGGGGTAAGGCCTCATGACGTTCCGCGACAGTTGGAAGGCCTCATCTCCAACAAAAACAAAAGGCACTGCTTCAGCATTGGAGCCTGGGAGTTGTTGTGGTGGTGGGAGATTCAACTGGTTGTCACGTAGCCGCCGACCCATTATGGACGAATTGAAGACCCTAGAGTCTCCAGTTCGCCCATAGGCCCCAATGTCTACAATGACAAACCTGTAGTTACTGTCAGCAACTGCTAACAGAACTACAGAGAAAAACTGCTTGTAATTGTAGAATTGGGAACCAGAGTTCGGCGGCTTACGCACCCTGATATGTTTCCCATCCACAGCTCCAATGCAATTAGGGAAGTCACAATTATTTTGGAAACCTGTGGCGATTTTAAGCCAATCGTCCTGTTTTGGCTCAGGCAACACAGCTTCATGTAGTTTCAGCCAGATTTGGGAACAGGTTGTCCTAACAATGCCTGAAATGGTCGACCGCCCAATCAAAAACTCCAGGTGGAGACCCGCATAGGACAATCCTGTGGCCAGGAAGCTGCAATACAACAAAAAGGGAAAAGAAAAAAACATGAGCACTAAGATCCAAGGAAGAAGCCCAAGTGTATATTTCATAGAATATGACATTATTTACAGTATACAAATTGGCAGTTGAAAAAATAAATAGACTATAATCTTGCCAACATTCTTGGATATGTGCTTGTGGCTTCATGTCCAAGTGAAGTTAATGAAACCTAGTAGTACACCTCACATTTGTTAAGAAAAACCCCCAAAAAACAGTATTTTCAAATGTGGAATACATACCGTAAGTTTAGGAGCAGACGCTCCTCAGCAGAGATGGCTTTTCTCATCCAGGTGTCCTTAAAGGTGAGCCCAGGACGTAAGAGCTCCAACAACATGTCAAAAGTCCGGATGGACATGCGAGTATACTGGTAAAACTTCTCTGGATGTGCCCTCAAAGCTGAATATAGTCTCTGGAAATGGCCTTTACTCTGGCGTTGGATCAATAGAGGATGGACCCACAATCTTCGTCTCCTCCTTCGCGGATCCACATTGACCGAATATGGCTGTCCAAAGCGACGAGACAACACCCAGTGAAGCAACACCCGCTGAGTTGTGCTTACATACACAGGGCCAGACATGGTTGTAATCTCCAAGCAACACAGCCAAAATATGCTAGAGAACATATAGGGCAGATGGGAGGGCTCCACCTGTTGTAGAGGGCTTAAATAGTGTGGTTAATGATGGTTTAAATGATTTGCAGGCCTGAAAACCGTTAAATGTCCATTTTGTGATGGTGCGTGATAAATACGCCATACGGATCACACACGCATCACACACGCACAAGCACATGCGACCACACCTCAGCAACGCCGGAACTACGGAAGTCGCTTACGGAGACATTTTGGCGAATTCAACGCGTAATACGGACGTATAATACGTTGCGTATTGTCTTACGCCATGTGTGACCCCAGCCTAAGAGAAATAAGATTCTCTAGTCTGATGAGACAAAGATAGACCTTTTCGGTGATAATTCTAAGCGGTATGTGTGAAGAAAACCAGGCACTGCTCATCACCTGCCCAATACAATCCCAACAGTGAAACATGGTGGTGGCAGCATCATGCTATGGGGGTGTTTTTCAGCTGCAAGGACAGGAAGACTGGTTGTCATTGAAGGAAACATGAATGCGGCCAGGTACAGAGATATCCTGAATGAAAACCTGTAAAGCTGGTGGGTTTATACCTTGTTTCTTCGTTGTTGCTCTGCGTGTCTCTGCTTTAACCCTTGCTCCTCTCCCCAATGTGCAGGGATACTGTTGTCTGTTACCTGTATGGATGCGGCTCAGCTCCCTGCCCGCTGTGTAGCTGTACATGTCCCTGGCTGCCACTGTGGAAATTATTAGCAGGTTTAAAGGTCCTCTGCAGCTGGTGCATGACTTCCACGAGTGTTCAGGCTTGCAGTCACTGCCAGGTGCCCTAAGCCTCAGTTCCTGTGCTGACTGTCCTGTAATGGTTTCTGTTTGTGCTTAGGATGCGCGCAGCCGCACCTACCCTGATTTTATTAGGGTTTGTGTGTGCACCTGTGTTGCTTTCATCAGCCTATTGCTGAGAGTACCTAGATCTGTTTGTGTCTTGTTTTTCCACCTGGTCTGGGGCAGAGTACCCAGATCCGTTAGTATTTCGTTTTTCCTCCTGCTCTGGGGGCAGAGTACCCAGATCCATTTGTGTCTCGTTTTTCCACCTGCTCTGTGGGCAGAGTACCCAGATCCTTTTGTGTCTTGTTTTTCCGGATCCTGGAGGCTGCATATCCAGTACCTGACCCTGTCTGAACTGTGTCCTCTGTATTTTGTTCCTGAAGTTCTTTTGTGTCTGGCACCCCGAACCCAGTGTCTATGAACTTCCTGGGCTCATCTTTTAAAGATGGAGTCTGGTGTTCTTGCTGAGCTTTTACTATGCTGCACTTAGCCTGCTATGCAGTGCTAACTCCATCTGGCCCAGGTCCTGTCCAGCAGCGCTTGCACTATCCCGCTTGAGTTCCTTCCTAGATCCGATGCGCAGAGCCTGATGGCCATAGCTAGGAGCCTAATTACCACCGCTGCCTGGTCCTGTGCCATCCGTGTCCCAGCCGATGACCTGGGCTGCCACGCCAGTGTCCCAGATGTCTATCTGCTGTCCCTGACGTCCTGATGTAGCCGATGACCTGGGCTGCCATGTCAGTGTCCTAGATGTCTGTCCAATGTCCTGATGTACTGTCCGGTTCCGATGTCCTGATGTCCTGCCTGTGTCCTGGTGTCCTGACGTCCTGCCTGTGTCTTGACGTCCAGCCTGCGTCCTCATGTCCTGATTCCCTGCCTGAGTCCTGATGTCCTGATGTCCAGCCTGTGTCCTGATGTCCAGCCTGTGTCCTGATGTCCAGTCTGTGTCCCGATGTCCTGATGTCCAGCCTGTGTCCAATGACCTGATGTCCAATCTGAGTCCGATGTCCTGAGGTGCAGCCTGTGTCCAGATGTTCGGCCTGTGGCCAATGACCTAAAGTCCAATCTGAGTCTGATGTCCTGAGGTCCAGCCTGTGTCCAGATGTCCAGCCTGTGTCCTGATGTCTTGATGTTCTGCCTGTGACCCGTTGTTCCACCGGTTCCCCGGGGTCCATGACGTCTGTCCTGGGTCGGTGTCTGATGTTCTCCTGCTGAGCTTGTGCTACTCCTGAGGCCTGAAAGAGAGGCGGTCCTAGTAAGCCTGTGCCAGATGACCCTGGACTGCATCAACCTGTGATGACCCCTGCCATTGTCTGACATCTGTCCAAGGTTGGTGTCTGATGTCCTGCTGCTGAGCCTGTGCTGCGCCTGAGGCCTGAGAGAGAGGCTGTCCTAGTATGCCCATGCCAGATGGCCCTGGACTGCATCAACTTGCGATGACCCCTGCCATCATCTGAAGTCTGTCTGAGGTCGATGTCTGTTGTTCTCCTGCTGAGCCTTTGCTGCGCCTAAGGCCTGAAAGAGAGGCCATCCTAGTATGCCCGTGCCAGATAACCCTGCATCAACTCGTGATGTCCTCCTGCCTCCGTCTGTTATCCTGAGATGTGTACCCTTCCTTGATGTGCGGAATTGGGATCCTGGCATCATTATGTTTTGTTTATGTACTGTGTTTTCATTTAAGTAAACTTTGTTTCTTCATACCTGAAGTTGTTGTGGTGTTATCTAGTTCTGCATATCACCATCTTGACCACATGCTCAACTGCCACCGACCCTGCTTGCTGCCCTTCCCTAGTCTGGGGAGGTCCAGGTTACTCTATGTGGTTCAGTGGGTCCACATTCTGTTCCCACTTGGGACACTCGCCCCATGTCGTCATGGTTTGTTGACATGGAGGTGTTGGCTAGGCCGCGCCTGCGGTCGCAGTCTTAACAAAACCTCTTCCAGAGGACTCTGGACCTCAGACTTGGCCAAGGGTTCACCCTCCAACAAGACAGTGACCCTAAGTACAGAGTTAAAATAACAAAGGAGTGGCTTCAGAACAACTCTGTGACCATTCTTTACTGGCCCAGCCAGAGCCCTGACTTAAGTACCCAACTGAGCATCTATGGAGAAACCTGAAAATGTCTGTCCACCAACATTCACTATCCAACCTGATGAAACTGGAAAGGATCTGCATGGAAGAATGGCAGAGGATCGCCAAATCCAGGTGTGAAAAATATGTTGCAGTATTCCCAAGAAGACTCATGGCTAGGGTTGAGCGACTTTCATTTTTTTAAGGTTGAGTCGGGTTTTGTGAAACCCGACTTTGTCCAGAGTCGAGTCGAGTGCAGTCGGCCGATTATCGCTAAAAGTCGGGGATCGACCGAAACACGAAACCCAATGCAAGTCAATGGGGAAGCATAGTCGGCATTGAGTGGAGGCCAGGAAAACACCTACAGTGCCCATTTTAATGCCAAAAACATCCACTCTTGTTTCTGAAGCTTGTCAATCTTAATTAACTTTATAATAATAGTTGGGCATTGGAACTTGGGGGTCATTTTGCAAAAGTTGTGGAGGGTAGGGCTGGTTCAAGCTTTTAGTGGGCCCAGGAAACGTGGACTACGTCACGGCGGTGGAGCAGTGAGAGGTAAGTATGTCAAGTTTGCAAGTGCTGTGATCCTAAGCAAGCAGGGAGGCCCCCTCGTTGGCATTGGCACTGGCACAGGGCCCCTCAAAGTACAGCGGTGTGTTTGCACGGCGGAGGCGCCTCCCACCAGCAGCGACACTTTTGCGTACTCTGAGGGGCCCTGTGCCAGTGACGTCGCCAACGAGTATGCCCCCCCACCTGATGAAGGAACCTGCACTTTCATCTGCACCTTCCTCTTTGTCCCTGTGTAAGGTGGTATAACATGCGGGAAGGGGAACCTTACTTTCAGCAGGGTCAGATTCTGGCTGTGTAGAGTGCAAGGGGAATGTAGTGGTCTAGGTCAATGTACCAGCAGACTCATCTAGCAGTGGCTGGGGAATGGGCAGGATGAGGAGGAAACAGATATAGGGCCAAAGAATAAAGTAGGCTAAATGCAGTTCAAAATTGGTAACAGGACTAAACAGGCGGCATTGCTTTGTTGAGTGGAGTAGCAAACCCAGGAGCAGCAGACACTGTTTTAAGGGCCCAAACACACTAATAGGCCAAATGCAGTTTAATATTTGCTACTGTAGGCCAAAAGCCAGAAGGTAGAAGCTCAGCTTTATTCAGTTGAGGACAACACCAGGGAGGGGCAGACACCGTTAGTAGGCCGGAACCACCAATTTTTTAAAAAACAGCACTTAATGAGAGCCAGAAGGTAGAAGCTCAGCTTTATTCAGTTGAGGACAACACCAGGCAGGGGCAGACACCGTTAGTAGGCCGGAACCACCAATTTTTTAAAAAACAGCACTTAATGAGAGCCAGAAGGTAGAAGCTCAGCTTTATTCAGTTGAGGACAACACCAGGCAGGGGGCAGACACCATTAGTAGGCTGGAACGACCAATCTTTTAAAAAACAGCACTTAATGAGAGCCAGAAGGTAGAAGCTCAGCTTTATTCAGTTGAGGACAACACCAGGCAGGGGCAGACACGGTTAGTAGGCCGGAACCAACAATCTTTTAAAAAACAGCACTTAATGAGAGCCAGAAGGTGGAAGCTCAGATTTATTCATTTGAGGACAACTTGAATTAGGGACTGCAGACAGACTTACCAGGCTGTCCCCTGTGTGGACCATGCATCCAATACATTAACCCATTGCGCCACAAAGGACACGTAACCTTCCGTGGCCATGCCTACCGCTTCATGTGTCTGTTGTCAGGTGTACATTTGGACTCACAGATTGACAGAATGAAAGGACAATGTGGTCTTTAACATGCTGGTGGAGGGGTGGGATGGCTTTTCTCGCAAAAGAATTGTCAACTGGGTAGCTCATAGCGTGGTACAGCGTAGTCCATCATGGCTTTATTAATATTAAATAAAATTAAAAAATAGGCTCTATGCACTGTAAAATAGGTTCCAGGGGTTCCTAGTGGAAGGAGGGACCGCAGACAGGCTTCCAAGGCCTAACATAATAAAATGGGCTGGCTGTAGGCACTTTATAATTGGTTCCAGGGGTACACGGGCAGCAGTGGTCAGGTCAGTGGAGGCCTAGTGGAAGGAGGGACCGCAGACAGGCTTCCAAGGCCTAACATAATAAAATGGGCTGGCTGTAGGCACTTTATAATTGGTTCCAGGGGGACACGGGCAGCAGTGGTCTGGTCATTGGAGGCCTAGTGGAAGGAGGGACCGCAGACAGGCTTCGAAGGCCTAACATAATAAAATGGGCTGGCTGTAGGCACTTTATAATTGGTTCCAGGGGTACACGGGCAGCAGTGGTCAGGTCAGTGGAGGGCTAGTGGAAGGAGGGACCGCAGACAGGCTTCCAAGGCCTAACATAATAAAATGGGCTGGCTGTAGGCACTTTATAATTGGTTCCAGGGGTACACGGGCAGCAGTGGTCAGGTCAGTGGAGGCCTAGTGGAAGGAGGGACCGCAGACAGGCTTCCAAGGCCTAACATAATAAAATGGGCTGGCTGTAGGCACTTTATAATTGGTTCCAGGGGTACACGGGCAGCAGTGGTCTGGTCAACGGAGGCCGATTGTAATGAGTGTCTGCCAGTTAGTAGTCCAAAACAACAAATAAATGTGAATGTCTCGCATTAAAACAAAACAAAAACACTAAAGGGTGCAATCATTAGGTTCAGGGGTGGGATCCTCTGCGTTGTTTCAGACCTACTAATTTAGCGCAAAGTATTTACTGTGGTAAATAGAGGACACTGCCCCTGACTATGTTAAGTACCATCATACATGTCAACACAATGGTATTGTCAGTGGCAGGTATGGAAGGATGTCAGCGCATAGACTAAACATTGGTGGAAGTGTGAGAGATAACTGTGGAAGGGGTAGAGCAATGTTTGACCTGGGGGTGGGTGAACTCTCTTGTGGCCGGCGGTACAGGCCCAGGGCCCCTCATGTTACAACAGTGTGTCTGACGTTGGGTGCGCACCACCACCGCCAGAGACACTTTATTGTACTATGAGGGACCCAGTAGCAATGCCGTCGACCAAAAGCGAGCACACCCACCTCTTCAGACAAACAGCAGTCTCACGGGTGCTTGCGCCAAGTCGCGATACCACGGCCCCGTGTGGGGAGTTTGGCCATTTAGGGAGGTGTAAACATGTCGTATGCTGGACAATCAGCTGCAGCAAATTAGACATTAGAAAAGTAATTCACAGTAGTCCACAGGCAAGAGCTTTTCATAGGAAAGCTAGGTGTCGGCCGGGCAAGGTGGGGCAAAAGATTTCAAAATCCAGTTGTGGTTCATTTTAATGAATGTTAGATCATCAACATTTTGGGTAGCCAGACGAGTCCTTTTTTCGGTTAATATTGAACCTGCAGCACTGAATACTCTTTCTGATAGGACACTAGCTGCCGGGCAAGCAAGCTCCTGCAATGCATATTCTGCCAATTCTGGCCAGGTGTCTAATTTTGATGCCCAGTAATCAAATGGGAATGACGGTTGAGGGATAACATCGATAAGGGATGAAAAATAGTTAGTAACCATACTGGACAAATGTTGTCTCCTGTCACTTTCAATTTATGCAGCAGTACCTGTCCTGTCTGCGGTCATAGCAAAATCAGTCCACAACCTGGTCAGAAAACCCCTCTGTCCAACGCCACTTCTGATGTGTGCACCCCTAACACTCCTAGTCTGCTGGCCCCTGGAGCTCGTGTGAGAACGATCAAGTGCGCTGTGTGCTGGGAATGCCTGAAGCAAATGGTCAACAAGAGTTGATTGTTTGGTTGCTAATATTAGTTCCAAGTTCTCATGTGGCATAATATTTTGCAATTTGCCTTTATAGCGTGGATCAAGGAGGCAGGCCAACCAGTAATCGTCATCGTTCATCATTTTCGTAATGCGTGTGTCCCTTTTTAGGATACGTAAGGCATAATCCGCCATGTGGGCCAAAGTTCCAGTTGACAAATCTCCGGTTGTGATTAGTGTTGAGCGATACCGTCCGATACTTGAAAGTATCGGTATCGGAAAGTATCGGCCGATACCGGCAAAATATCGGATCCAATCCGATACCGATACCCGATACCAATACAAGTCAATGGGACTCAGGTATCGGACGGTATTCCTGATGGTTCCCAGGGTCTGAAGGAGAGGAAACTCTCCTTCAGGCCCTGGGAACCATATAAATGTGTAAAATAAAGAATTAAAATAAAAAATATCGCTATACTCACCTGTCCGACGCAGCCGGGACCTCGGCGATTGTAAGCGGCAGCGTTGTTTCTTTAAAATTCGCGCTTTTACTTGCTTACGTGAATTCCCGGCTTCTGATTGGTCAGGGCGGCCATGTTGCCGGGACTCGGACCAATCACAGCAAGCCGTGACGAAATTACGTCACGGCTTGCTGTGATTGGTCCGCGTCCCGGCAATATGGCGCCGTGACCAATCACAAGCCGTGACGTCACGGGAGGCTGGACACGCGCGCTTTTCAAAATAAGCGCGTGTCCAGCCTCCCGTGACGTCACGGCTTGTGATTGGTTAATGGCGGCCATGTTCCTGGGACGCGGACCAATCACAGCAAGCCGTGACGTAATTTCGTCACGGCTTGCTGTGATTGGTCCGCATCCCGGCAATATGGCGCCGTGACCAATCACAAGCCGTGACGTCACGGGAGGCTGGACACGCGCGCTTTTCAAAATAAGCGCGTGTCCAGCCTCCCGTGACGTCACGGCTTGTGATTGGTTAATGGCGGCCATGTTGCCGGGACGCGGACCAATCACAGCAAGCCGTGACGTAATTTCGTGCTGTGATTGGTCCGCGTCCCGGCAACATGGCCGCCCTGACCAATCAGAAGCCGGGAATTCACGTAAGCATGTAAAAGCGCGAATTTTAAAGAAACAACGCTGCCGCTTACAATCGCCGAGGTCCCGGCTGCGTCGGACAGGTGAGTATAGCGATATTTTTTATTTTAATTCTTTCTTTTACACCTTTTTACATTAATGTTGTTTCGATACCGATATCCGATATTACAAAAATATCGGATCTCGGTATTGGAAATTCCGATACAGCAAGTATCGGCCGATACCCGATACTTGCAGCATCGGAATGCTCAACACTAGTTGTGATTGGTTGAGGGGCAGTTTCAGGCAAATCTACGTCCCTTGTGTCCCTCAAAAAACCAGAACCCGGCCTTGCCATGCAACCAATTTCCAGTGCCCCCGGGAAAGCTTCCTCATTAAAAATAAACTCATCCCCATCATCCTCCTCATCCTCCACCTCCTCTTCGCCCGCTACCTCGTCCTGTACACTGCCCTGACCAGACAATGGCTGACTGTCATCAAGGCTTTCCTCTTCCTCTGGTGCAGACGCCTGATCCTTTATGTGTGTCAAACTTTGCATCAGCAGACACATTAGGGGGATGCTCATGCTTATTATGGCGTTGTCTGCACTAGGGTTGAGCGACTTTCATTTTTTTAAGATCGAGTAGGGTTTTGGGAAACCCGATTTTGTCCAGAGTCGAGTCGAGTGCAGTCGGCCGATTATCGCTAAAAGTCGGGGATCGACCGAAACACGAAACCTAATGCAAGTCAATGGGGAAGCATAGTCGGCAGTGAGTGGAGGCCAGGAAAACACCTACAGTGCCCATTTTAATGCCAAAAACATCCATTCTTGTTTCTGAAGCTTGCCAATCTTAATTAACTGTATAATAATAGTTGGGCATAGGGAATTGGGGGAAAGTTGTGGGGGGAGTAGGGCTGGCTCAAGTTTTTCGTGGGCCCAGGAAATGCGGACTACGTCACGGCGGTGTTGCAGGGAAAGGTAAGTATTTAAAAGTTGCAAGTGCTGTGATCCTGAGCAAGCAGGGGGGGGGCCCACTCGTTCGCATTGCCACTGGCACAGGGCCCCTCAAAGTACGGCGGTGTGTTTGCATGGCGGGGGCGCCTCCCACCAGCAGCGACACTTTTGCGTACTCTGAGGGGCCCTGTGCCAGTGAAGTCGCCAACGAGTATGCCCCCCCACCTGATGAAGGAACCTGCACTTTCATCTGCACCTTCCTCTTTGTCCCTGTGTAAGGTGGTATAACATGCGGGAAGGGGAACCTTACTTTCAGCAGGGACAGATTCTGGCTGTGTAGAGTACAAGGGGAATGTAGTGGTCTAGGTCAATGTACCAGCAGACTCATTTAGCAGTGGCTGGGCAATGGGCAGGATGAGGAGGAAACAGATATAGGGCCAAAGAATAAAGTAGACTACATGCAGTTCAAAATTGGTAACAGGACTAAACAGGCGGCATTGCTTTGTTCAGTGGAGTAGCAAACCCAAGAGCAGCAGACACTGTTTCAAGGGCCTAACCACACTAGTAGGCCAAATGCAGTTTAATATCTGATAGTATAGGGCGAAAGCCAGAATGTGGAAGCTCAGCTTTGTTCAGTTGAGGACAACACCAGGGAGGGGCAGACACCTTTAGTAGGCCGGAAAAGCCTATTGCATTTTTTAAAATGGTAATTTGGAGCAGAAGGTTGAAGCTCAGCTTTATTTAGTTGAGGGCAACACCAGGCAGGGGCACACAGACAGACACCTTTAGTAGGCCGGAAAAGCCTATTGCATTTTTCAAAATGGTAATTTGGAGCAGAAGGTTGAAGCTCAGCTTTATTTAGTTGAGGGCAACACCAGGGAGGGGCAGAAGCCGTTAGTAGGCCCTAACCACCATTTTTTTTTTTTAAAACCACTTAATGAGAGCCGGAAGGTTGAAGCTCAGCTTTATTTAGTTGAGGACAACACCAGGCAGGGGCACACAGACAGACACCTTTAGTAGGCCTGAAAAGCCTATTGCATTTTTCAAAATGGTAATTTGGAGCAGAAGGTTGAAGCTCAGCTTTATTTAGTTGAGGGCAACACCAGGGAGGGGCAGAAGCCGTTAGTAGGCCCTAACCACCATTTTTTTTTTTAAAACCACATAATGAGAGCCGGAAGGTTGAAGCTCAGCTTTATTTAGTTGAGGACAACACCAGGGAGGGGCAGAAGCCGTTAGTAGGCCCTAACCACCATTTTTTTTTTTAAAACCACTTAATGAGAGCCGGAAGGTTGAAGCTCAGCTTTATTTAGTTGAGGACAACACCAGGCAGGGGCACACAGACAGACACCTTTAGTAGGCCTGAAAAGCCTATTGCATTTTTCAAAATGGTAATTTGGAGCAGAAGGTTGAAGCTCAGCTTTATTTAGTTGAGGGCAACACCAGGGAGGGGCAGAAGCCGTTAGTAGGCCCTAACCACCATTTTTTTTTTTAAAACCACATAATGAGAGCCGGAAGGTTGAAGCTCAGCTTTATTTAGTTGAGGACAACACCAGGGAGGGGCAGAAGCCGTTAGTAGGCCCTAACCACCATTTTTTTTTTTTAAAACCACTTAATGAGAGCCGGAAGGTTGAAGCTCAGCTTTATTTAGTTGAGGACAACACCAGGGAGGGGCAGAAGCCGTTAGTAGGCCCTAACCACCATTTTTTTTTTTAAAACCACATAATGAGAGCCGGAAGGTTGAAGCTCAGCTTTATTTAGTTGAGGACAACACCAGGGAGGGGCACACAGACAGACACCTTTAGTAGGCCGGAAAAGCCTATTGCATTTTTCAAAATGGTAATTTGGAGCAGAAGGTTGAAGCTCAGCTTTATTTAGTTGAGGGCAACACCAGGGAGGGGCAGAAGCCGTTAGTAGGCCCTAACCACCATTTTTTTTTTTTAAAACCACTTAATGAGAGCCGGAAGGTTGAAGCTCAGCTTTATTTAGTTGAGGACAACACCAGGCAGGGGCACACAGACAGACACCTTTAGTAGGCCGGAAAAGCCTATTGCATTTTTCAAAATGGTAATTTGGAGCAGAAGGTTGAAGCTCAGCTTTATTTAGTTGAGGGCAACACCAGGGAGGGGCAGAAGCCGTTAGTAGGCCCTAACCAAAGTTGAAGGCCAAATGCAGTTTAATTTCTGATACTATAGGCCGAAAGCCAGAAGGTGGAAGTTCCGATTTAGACAGTGGAGGACAATTTGAATTAGGGACTGCAGACAGACTTAGTAGGCTGTCCCCTGTGGACCATGCATCCACCACATTAACCCATTGCGCCGTAATGGACACGTAATCTTCCGTGGCCATGCCTACAGGTCCATGCGTCTGTTGTCAGGTGCACCTTTGTACTCACAGATTGCCAGAGTGCATGGACAATGCGGTCTTCTACATGCTGGTGGAGGGTTGGGATGGCTTTTCTCGCAAAAGAAGTGTCGACTGGTTAGCTTGTAGCGTGGTACAGCGTAGTCCATCATGGCCTTATTAATAGTAAATAAAATATATAACTAGGCTCTATGAACTTTTAAATAGGTTCCAGGGGTACACGGGCAGCATTGGTGTGGTCAGTGGAGGAGTATTGCAAGTAGGGGCTGCAGACAGGCTATCAAAGGCCTAAAATAACAAACAGTAGGCAGTCATGGCAGTTTTACATCGGTTACATGGATACACAGGCAGGCACTCCAGGCAGCATTGTGGTCAGTGGAGGAGTATTGCAAGTAGGGGCCGCAGACAGGCTATCAAAGGCCTAAAATAACAAACAATAGGCTCATGGCAGTTTTACAGCGGTTACATGGATACACGGGCAGGCAACTTGGTGGTGGTGAGTGGAGGAGTATTTAAAGTAGGGACCGCAGACAGGCTATCAAAGGCCTAAAATAACAAACAATAGGCTTATGGCAGTTTTACAGCGGTTACATGGATACACGGGCAGGCAGCTTGGTGGTCAGTGGAGGAGTATTTAAAGTAGGGACCGCAGACAGGCTATCAAAGGCCTAACATAACAAACAATAGGCTCATGGCAGTTTCACAGCGGTTACATGGATACACGGGCAGGCAGCTTGGTGGTGGTGAGTGGAGGAGTATTTAAAGTAGGGACCGCAGACAGGCTATCAAAGGCCTAAAATAACAAACAATAGGCTCATGGCAGTTTTACAGCGGTTACATGGATACACGGGCAGGCAGCTTGGTGGTCAGTGGAGGAGTATTTAAAGTAGGGACCGCAGACAGGCTTCAAAGGCCTAACATAAGAAAATGGGCTGGCTGTAGGCACTTTATAATTGGTTCCAGGGGTACACGGGCAGCAGCGGTCTGGTCAGTGGAGGAGTATTTAAAGTAGGGACCGCAGACAGGCTATCAAAGGCCTAAAATAACAAACAATAGGCTTATGGCAGTTTTACAGCGGTTACATGGATACACGGGCAGGCAGCTTGGTGGTGGTGAGTGGAGGAGTATTTAAAGTAGGGACCGCAGACAGGCTATCAAAGGCCTAAAATAACAAACAATAGGCTTATGGCAGTTTTACAGCGGTTACATGGATACACGGGCAGGCAGCTTGGTGGTGGTGAGTGGAGGAGTATTTAAAGTAGGGACCGCAGACAGGCTTCAAAGGCCTAACATAAGAAAATGGGCTGGCTGTAGGCACTTTATAATTGGTTCCAGGGGTACACGGGCAGCAGTGGTCTGGTCAGTGGAGGAGTATTTAAAGTAGGGACCGCAGACAGGCTATCAAAGGCCTAACATAACAAACAATAGGCTCATGGCAGTTTTACAGCGGTTACATGGATACACGGGCAGGCAGCTTGGTGGTGGTGAGTGGAGGAGTATTTAAAGTAGGGACCGCAGACAGGCTATCAAAGGCCTAAAATAACAAACAATAGGCTCATGGCAGCTTTACAGCGGTTACATGGATACACAGGCAGCTTTGTGGTGAGTGGAGGAGTAGTGCAAGGAGTGTCTGTCCCAGTACTCCCAAAATATAAATAGATGTTAATGTCTCGCAAAACAACCAAAACAAAAAAAAAGGTGGCATACTTAGGTACAGGGGTGGGCTCATCTACTGAGTTTCTGACATAGTAATTTGGCAGTAACTATTTAATGGTGCCAATATAGGACACAGACACAGACTACTTTAAGTTGCATCATAGATGTCTACAAATTTGTATTGTCAGTGCCAGACATTGAATGATGTCAGCGAATAGACTAAAGATTGGTGGAGCTGTGCGACATAATTTTGCACGTGGTAGAGCACATTTTGAGCTGGGGTAGGGGGGAACTCTCTTGAGGCCGGCGGGACCGCCCCAGGGCCCCTCATGTTACAACGGTGTGTCTGACGTTGGGTGCGCACCACCACCGCCAGAGACACTACATTGTACTATGAGGGACCCAGTAGCAATGCCGTCAACCAAAAGCGAGCACACCCACCTCTTCAGACAAACAGCAGTCTCACGGGTGCTTGCGCCAAGTCGCGATACCACGGCCCCGTGTGGGGAGTTTTGCCATTTAGGGAGGTGTAAACATGTCGTATGCTGTACAATCAGCTGCAGCAAATTAGACATTAGAAAAGTAATTCACAGGCAAGAGCTTTTCATAGGAAAGCTAGGTGTCGGCCGGGCAAGGTGGGGCAAAAGATTTCGAAATCCAGTTGTGGTTCATTTTAATGAATGTTAGATCGTCAACATTTTGGGTAGCCAGACGAGTCCTTTTTTCGGTTAATATTGAACCTGCAACACTGAATACTCTTTCTGATAGGACACTTGCTGCCGGGCAAGCAAGCTCCTGCAATGCATATTCTGCCAATTCTGGCCAGGTGTCTAATTTGGAGGCCCAGTAATCAAATGGGAATGACGGTTGAGGGAGAACATCGATAAGGGATGAAAAATAGTTAGTAACCATACTGGACAAATGTTGTCTCCTGTCACTTTCAATTGATGCAGCAGTACCTGTCCTGTCTGCGGTCATAGCAAAATCACTCCACAACCTGGTCAGAAAACCCCTCTGTCCAACGCCACTTCTGATGTGTGCACCCCTAACACTCCTAGTCTGCTGCCCCCTGGAGCTCGTGTGAGAACGATCACGTGCGCTGTGTGCTGGGAATGCCTGAAGCAAACGGTCAACAAGAGTTGATTGTTTGGTTGCTAATATTAGTTCCAAGTTCTCATGTGGCATAATATTTTGCAATTTGCCTTTATAGCGTGGATCAAGGAGGCAGGCCAACCAGTAATCGTCATCGTTCATCATTTTCGTAATGCGTGTGTCCCTTTTTAGGATACGTAAGGCATAATCCGCCATGTGGGCCAAAGTTCCAGTTGTCAAATCTCCGGTTGTGATTGGTTGAGGGGCAGTTGCAGGCAAATCTACGTCACTTGTGTCCCTCAAAAAACCAGAACCCGGCCGTGACACGCAACCAAATTCCTGTGCCCCCGGGAAAGGTTCGGCATTAAAAATATACTCATCCCCATCATCCTCCTCGTCCTCCACCTCCTCTTCGCCCGCTACCTCGTCCTGTACACTGCCCTGACCAGACAATGGCTGACTGTCATCAAGGCTTTCCTCTTCCTCTGGTGCAGACGCCTGCTCCTTTATGTGCGTCAAACTTTGCATCAGCAGACGCATTAGGGGGATGCTCATGCTTATTACGGCGTTGTCTGCACTAACCAGCCGTGTGCATTCCTCAAAACACTGAAGGACTTGACACATGTCTTGTATCTTAGACCACTGCACACCTGACAACTCCATGTCTGCCATCCTACTGCCTGCCCGTGTATCCTCCCACAAATAAATAACAGCACGCCTCTGTTCGCACAGTCTCTGAAGCATGTGCAGTGTTGAGTTCCACCTTGTTGCAACGTCTATGATTAGGCGATGCTGGGGAAGGTTCAAAGACCGCTGATAGGTCTGCATACGGCTGGCGTGTACAGGCGAACGTCGGATATGTGAGCAAAGTGCACGCACTTTGAGGAGCAGGTCGGAGAACCCAGGATAAGTTTTCAATAAGCACTGCACCACCAGGTTTAAGGTGTGAGCCAGGCAAGGAATGTGTTTCAGTTGGGAAAGGGAGATGGCAGCCATGAAATTCCTTCCGTTATCACTCACTACCTTGCCTGCCTCAAGATCTACTGTGCCCAGCCACGACTGCGTTTCTTGTTGCAAGAACTCGGACAGAACTTCCGCGGTGTGTCTGTTGTCGCCCAAGCACTTCATAGCCAATACAGCCTGCTGACGCTTGGCAGTAGCTGGCCCATAATGGGACAACTGGTGTGCAACAGTGTCATCTGCCGATGGAGTGGTTGGCAGACTGCGTTCTGTGGAAGAGCTGTAGCTTCTGCAGGAGGACGAGGAGGAGGAGGAGGAGGGGGTGCGAACGCCTACAGCCAACTGTTTCCTAGACCGTGGGCTAGGCACAACTGTCCCTAAATTGATGTCGCCTGTGGACCCTGCATCCACCACATTCACCCAGTGTGCCGTGATGGACACATAACGTCCCTGGCCATGCCTACTGGTCCATGCATCTGTAGTCAGGTGCACCTTTGTACTCACAGATTGCCTGAGTGCATGGACGATGCGCTGTTTAACATGCTGGTGCAGGGCTGGGATGGCTTTTCTGGAAAAAAAGTGTCGACTGGGTAGCTCGTATCGTGGTTCAGCGTACTCCATCAGGGCTTTGAAAGCTTCGCTTTCAACTAACCGGTAGGGCATCATCTCTAACGAGATTAGTCTAGCTATGTGGGCGTTAAAACCCTGTGTACGCGGATGCGAGGATAAGTACTTCCTTTTTCTAACCAGAGTCTCATGTAGGGTGAGCTGGACTGGAGAGCTGGAGATCGTGGAACTTTCGGGTGTGCCGGTGTACATGGCAGACTGAGAGACGGTTGGAGACGGTATTGTTTCCGCCGGTGCCCTAGATGCAATATTTCCTCCTACAAAACTGGTGATTCCCTGACCCTGACTGCTTTTGGCTGGCAAAGAAACCTGCACAGATACTGCCGGTGGTGCGGAAAATGGTGGCCTTACAGTGACGGAAGGGATGTTGCGTTGCTGACTAGCTTCATTGGCCGAGGGTGCTACAACCTTGAGGGACGTTTGGTAGTTAGTCCAGGCTTGAAAATGCATGGTGGTTAAGTGTCTATGCATGCAACTAGTATTTAGACTTTTCAGATTCTGACCTCTGCTTAAGCTAGTTGAACATTTTTGACAGATGACTTTGCGCTGATCAGTTGGATGTTGTTTAAAAAAATGCCAGACTGCACTCTTCCTAGACTCGGATCCCTTTACAGGGATTGCAGACTGAGCTTTAACCGGATGGCAACGCTGTGCTCCAACAGGTTTTGGCTTTGACACGCGTTTTGGGCCAGATACGGGCCCGGCAGATGGAACCTGTTGCGATGTTGATGCCTGCTGCGGCCCCTCCTCCACCTCCGCTTCTGAACTACTGCCGCCTGCACCCTGTTCCCCCAATGGCTGCCAATCGGGGTCAATAACTGGGTCATCTATTACCTCCTCTTCGAGCTCGTGTGCAACTTCGTCTGTGTCACTGTGTCGGTCGGTGGTATAGCGTTCGTGGCGGGGCAACATAGTCTCATCAGGGTCTGATTGTGGATCTGTACCCTGAGAGGGCAATGTGGTGGTCTGAGTCAAAGGAGCAGCATAGTACTCTGGCTGTGGCTGTGCATCAGTGCACTCCATGTCAGAATATACTTGTAATGGGCATGGCCTGTTAAATGTTTCACTTTCTAAGCCAGGGACGGTATGTGTAAAGAGCTCCATGGAGTGACCCGTTGTGTCGCCTGCTGCATCCTTCTCTCTTGTTGTAGTTTTTGCTGAGGAGGACAAGGAAGCGACTTGTCCCTGACCGTGAACATCCACAAGCGACGCGCTGCTTTTACATTTACCAGTTTCGGAAGAGGAGGCAAAAGAGCTAGAGGCTGAGTCTGCAATGTAAGCCAAAACTTGCTGTTGCTGCTCCGCCTTTAAAAGCGGTTTTCCTACTCCCAGAAAAGAGAGCGTTCGAGGCCTTGTGTAGCCTGACGACGAAACTGGCTCCACAGCTCCAGACTTAGGTGGAATATTTTTATCCCCACGACCACCTGATGCTCCACTACCACTACCATCATTACCAGCTGACAATGAACGCCCACGACGACCTCTTGCACCAGACTTCCTCATTGTTTTAAAATCTTAACCAAAGTAACTTTATTTGTTGCTGTCAAACAACTTACACGGTGAGCTATAACTTCAGTATGATTTCAATATCCCTTAACAGGTTGGTGAGACCACAAGGAAAATCAGGCACAATGTTACACACTCTGTTTTCTGTGGCACAAAATCACAGAGATGACACACACGCAGGACTGTCACTCAAGCACTAATGTCAATATTAATCTCCCACCTACTTTATGTTTTTTTTTTTTTCAGGGAGACTTTAGAAACCAAATAATATTAAAAAAAAAAAAAAAAAAAAAAAAAAAAAAAAGGCTTTCTATGGCCCACAATTAGAGAGAGAGAGGTGGCACACCCAGGAGTCAAGACTGGCACACAAGCTGAAAGGGCAATATTACTCTCCCACTGTTTTTTTATGTATTTTTTGTTTTTTAAGGGAGACTTTAGAAACCCAATAATATTTAAAAAAAAAAATAAATAGGCTTTCTATGGCCCACTGAATGAGAGGGAGAGAGGTGGCACACCCAGGAGTCAAGACTGGCACACAAGCTGAAAGGGCAATATTACTCTCCCACTGTTTTTTTAGGTTTTTTTTTTTTTTTCAGGGAGACTTTAGAAACCAAATAATATTAAAAAAAAAAAAAAAAAAATAGGCTTGCTATAGCCCACTGAATGAGAGATAGCACACACAGCAGTGGCACACAAGCCCTGACTGAGGCCAATATTTTTCTCCCACTGATTGATGTAGTGTTTTTGTGTTGAGGTAGAATTTAGAACACAAATCACGGAAAAAATAAATAGGCTTTCTATGGCCCACTGAATGAAAGGGAGAGAGGTGGCACACCCAGGAGTCAAGACTGGCACACAAGCTGAAAGGGCAATATTACTCTCCCACTGTTTTTTTATGTATTTTTTGTTTTTTCAGGGAGACTTTAGAAACCCAATAATATTTAAAAAAAATAATAAATAGGCTTTCTATGGCCCACTGAATGAGAGGGAGAGAGGTGGCACACCCAGGAGTCAAGACTGGCACACAAGCTGAAAGGGCAATATTACTCTCCCACTGTTTTTTTAGGTTTTTTTTTTTTTTCAGGGAGACTTTAGAAACCAAATAATATTAAAAAAAAAAATAAAAAAATAGGCTTGCTATAGCCCACTGAATGAGAGATAGCACACACAGCAGTGGCACACAAGCCCTGACTGAGGCCAATATTTTTCTCCCACTGATTGATGTAGTGTTTTTGTGTTGAGGTAGATTTTAGAACACAAATCACGGAAAAAATAAATAGGCTTTCTATGGCCCACTCAGTGAGAGATGGCACACACAGGGATGGCACTGTAGCAGAAATGCCAATCTTAATCTCCCACAAAAAAAAACAAAAAAAAAAAAAAAACTGTCCTACAATTACTATCTCCCTGCAGTAATGTAAGCCAGGTATGGCAGGCAGCAATAGGAGTGGACTGATGCACAAATTAAATAAAAAGTGTGGACAAACAAAAAAGATAGCTGTGCAGAAAGGAAGGAACAAGAGGATATGTGCTTTGAAAAAAGCAGTTGGTTTCCACAGTGGCGTACACACAGCAATACAGCTATCACGGAGCCTTCTAGGGCAGCCCAATGAGCTACAGCGCTGAGGGGAAAAAAAAAAAAAAATAGCTTCCACAGTCCCTGCACACCGAAGGTGGTGTTGGACAGTGGAAATCGCTGCAGCACAAGCGGTTTGGTGGTTAGTGGACCCTGCCTAACGCTCTCCCTGCTTCTGACGAAGCGGCAGCAACCTGTCCCTAAGCTCAGATCAGCAGCAGTAAGATGGCGGTCGGCGGGAACGCCCCTTTATAGCCCCTGTGACGCCGCAGACAGCAAGCCAATCACTGCAATGCCCTTCTCTAAGATGGTGGGGACCAGGATCTATGTCATCACGCTGCCCACACTCTGCGTTCACCTTCATTGGCTGAGAAATGGCGCTTTTCGCGTCATTGAAACGCGACTTTGGCGCGAAAGTCGCGTACCGCATGGCCGACAAGCACAGGGGTCGGATCGGGTTTCATGAGACGCCGACTTAGCCAAAAGTCGGCGACTTTTGAAAATGATCGACCCGTTTCGCTCAACCCTAGTCTGCACTAACCAGCCGTGTGCATTCCTCAAAACACTGAAGGACTTGACACATGTCTTGTATCTTCGACCACTGCACACCAGACAACTCCATGTCTGCCATCCTACTGCCTGCCCGTGTATGTGTATCCTCCCACAAAAACATAACAGCCCGCCTCTGTTGGCACAGTCTCTGAAGCATGTGCAGTGTTGAGTTCCACCTTGTTGCAACGTCTATGATTAGGCGATGCTGGGGAAGGTTCAAAGACCGCTGATAGGTCTGCATACGGCTGGAGTGTACAGGCGAACGTCGGATATGTGAGCAAAGTCCACGCACTTTGAGGAGCAGGTCGGAGAACCCAGGATAAATTTTCAATAAGCACTGCACCACCAGGTTTAAGGTGTGAGCCAGGCAAGGAATGTGTTTCAGTTGGGAAAGGGAGATGGCAGCCATGAAATTCCTTCCGTTATCACTCACTACCTTGCCTGCCTCAAGATCTACTGTGCCCAGCCACGACTGCGTTTCTTGTTGCAAGAACTCGGACAGAACTTCCGCGGTGTGTCTGTTGTCGCCTAAACACTTCAATCATAGCCAATACAGCCTGCTGACGCTTGCCAGTAGCTGGCCCATAATGGGACAACTGGTGTGCAACAGTGTCATCTGCCGATGGAGTGGTTGGCCGACTGCGGTCTGTGGAAGAGCTGTCGCTTCTGCAGGAGGACGAGGAGGAGGGGGTGCGAACGCCTACAGCCAACTGTTTCCTAGACCGTGGGCTAGGCACAACTGTCCCGAAATTGATGTCCCCTGTGGACCCTGCATCCACCACATTCACCCAGTGTGCCGTGATGGACACATAACGTCCCTTGCCATGCCTACTGGTCCATGCATCTGTAGTCAGGTGCACCTTTGTACTCACAGATTGCCTGAGTGCATGGACGATGCGCTGTTTAACATGCTGGTGCAGGGCTGGGATGGCTTTTCTGGAAAAAAAGTGTCGACTGGGTAGCTCGTATCGTGGTTCAGCGTACTCCATCAGGGCTTTGAAAGCTTCGCTTTCAACTAAACGGTAGGGCATCATCTCTAACGAGATTAGTCTAGCTATGTGGGCGTTAAAACCCTGTGTACGCGGATGCGAGGATAAGTACTTCCTTTTTCTAACCAGAGTCTCATGTAGGGTGAGCTGGACTGGAGAGCTGGAGATCATGGAACTTTCGGGTGTGCCGGTGGACATGGCAGACTGAGAGACGGTTGGAGACGGTATTGTTTCCGCCGGTGCCCTAGATGCAATATTTCCTCCTACAAAACTGGTGATTCCCTGACCCTGACTGCTTTTGGCTGGCAAAGAAACCTGCACAGATACTGCCGGTGGTGCGGAAAATGGTGGCCTTACAGTGACGGAAAGGGATGTTGCGTTGCTGACTAGCTTCATTGGCCGAGGGTGCTACAACCTTAAGGGACGTTTGGTAGTTAGTCCAGGCTTGAAAATGCATGGTGGTTAAGTGTCTATGCATGCAACTAGTATTGAGACTTTTCAGATTCTGACCTCTGCTTAAGCTAGTTGAACATTTTTGACAGATGACTTTGCGCTGATCAATTGGATGTTGTTTAAAAAAATGCCAGACTGCACTCTTCCTAGCATCGGATCCCTTTTCAGGGATTGCAGAGTGAGCTTTAACCGGATGGCCACGCTGTCCTCCAACAGGTTTTGGCTTTGACACGCGTTTTGGCCCAGATACTGGACCGGCAGATGGAACCTGTTGCGATGTTGATGCCTGCTGCGGCCCCTCCTCCACCTCCGCTTCTGAACTACTGCCGCCTGCACCCTGTTCCCCCAATGGCTGCCAATCGGGGTCAACAACTGGGTCATCTATTACCTCCTCTTCGAGCTCGTGTGCAACTTCGTCTGTGTCACCGTGTCGGTCGGTGGTATAGCGTTCGTGGCGGGGCAACATAGTCTCATCAGGGTCTGATTGTGGATCAGTACCCTGAGAGGGCAATGTTGTGGTCTGAGTCAAAGGAGCAGCATAGTACTCTGGCTGTGGCTGTGCATCAGTGCACTCCATGTCAGAATCTACTTGTAATGGGCATGGCCTGTTAAGTGTTTCACTTTCTAAGCCAGGGACGGTATGTGTAAAGAGCTCCATGGAGTAACCCGTTGTGTCGCCTGCTGCATCCTTCTCTCTTGTTGTTGTTTTTGCTGAAGAGGACAAGGAAGCGACTTGTCCCTGACCGTGAACATCCACAAGCGACGCGCTGTTTTTACATTTACCAGTTTCAGAAGAGGAGGCAAAAGAGCTAGAGGCTGAGTCTGCAAGGTAAGCCAAAACTTGCTGTTGCTGCTCCGGCTTTAAAAGCGGTTTTCCTACTCCCAGAAAAGAGAGCGTTCGAGGCCTTGTGTAGCCAGACAACGAACCTGGCTCCACAGCTCCAGACTTAGGTGGAATATTTTTATCCCCACGACCACCTGATGCTCCACTACCACTACCATCATTACCAGCTGACAATGAACGCCCATGGCCACGACCTCTTGCACAAGACTTCCTCATTGTTTTAAAAACTTAACCAAAGAAACTTTATTTGCTGCTGTCAAACAACTTACACGGTGAGCTATAACTTCAGTATGATTTCAATATCCCTTTACAGGTTGGTGAGACCACAAGGAAAATCAGGCCCAATGTTACACACTCTGTTTTCTGTGGCACCAAATCACAGAGATGCCACACACGCAGGACTGTCACTCAAGCACAAATGTCAATATTAATCTCCCACCTATTTTATTTTATTTTTTTTCAGGGAGACTTTAGAAACCAAATAAGATAGAATGATTTTTTCAGGGACAATTTAGAAACCAAATAATAAAAAAAAAAAAGGCTTTCTATGGCCCACTGAGTGAGAGATGGCACACACAGGAGTCAGGAGTGGCACACAAGCCCTGAGGCCAATATTTTTCTCCCAATGATTGATGTAGTGATTTTTTTTCAGGTAGATTTTAGAACCCAAATCAAGCAAAAAAATTAATAGGCTTTCTATGGCCCACTGAGTGAGAGATGGCACACACAGGAGTCAGGAGTGGCACACAAGCCCTGAGGCCAATATTTTTCTCCCACTGATTGATGTAGTGATTTTTTTTTCAGGTAGATTTTAGAACCCAAATCAAGCAAAAAAATTAATAGGCTTTCTATGGCCCACTGAGTGAGAGATGGCACACACAGGAGTCAGAAGTGGCACACAAGCCCTGAGGCAAATATTTTTCTCCCACTGATTGATGTAGTGATTTTTTTTCAGGTAGATTTTAGAACCCAACTCAAGCAAAAAAATTAATAGGCTTTCTATGGCCCACAATTTGAGAGAGAGAGATGGCACACCCAGGAGTCAAGACTGGCACACAAGCAGAAAGGGCAATATTAATCTCCCACTGTTTTAATTTTTTTTTTTTCAGGGAGACTTTAGAAACCAAATAAGATAAAATGATTTTTTCAGGGACAATTTAGAAACCAAATAATAATTAAAAAAAAAGACTTTCTATGGCCCACTGAGTGAGAGATGGCACAAACAGGAGTCAGGAGTGGCACACAAGCCCTGAGGCCAATATTTTTCTCCCAATGATTGATGTAGTGATTTTTTTTCAGGTAGATTTTAGAACCCAAATCAAGCAAAAAAATTAATAGGCTTTCTATGGCCCACTGAGTGAGAGATGGCACACACAGGGATGGCACTCTAGCAGAAATGCCAATCTTAATCTCCCACAAAAAAAAAAAAAAACAGGGACTGTCCTACAATTACTATCTCCCTGCAGTAATCTCAGCCAGGTATGGCAGGCAGCAATAAGGAGTGGACTGATGCACAAATTAAATAAAAAGTGTGGACAAACAAAAAAGATAGCTGTGCAGGAAGGAACAAGAGGATTTGTGCTTTGAAAAAAGCAGTTGGTTTGCACAGTGGCGTACACACAGCAATGCAGCTATCAGGGAGCCTTCTAGGGCAGCCCAATGAGCTACAGCGCTGAGGAAAAAAAAAAAAAAATGTAGCTTCCACTGTCCCTGCACACCGAAGGTGGTGTTGGACAGTGGAAATCGCTACAGCACAAGCGGTTTGCAGCTTTATGTACCCTGCCTATCACTATCCCTGCTTCTGACGAAGCGGCAGCAACCTCTCCCTAAGCTCAGATCAGCAGCAGTGAGATGGCGGTCGGCGGGAACGCCCCTTTATAGCCCCTGTGATGCCGCAGACAGCAAGCCAATCACTGCAATGCCCTTCTCTAAGATGGTGGGGACCAGGACCTATGTCATCACGCTGCCCACACTCTGCGTTCACCTTCATTGGCTGAGAAATGGCGCTTTTCGCGTCATTGAAACGCGACTTTGGCGCGAAAGTCGCGTACCGCATGGCCGACCCCGCACAGGGGTCGGATCGGGTTTCATGAAACCCGACTTTGCCAAAAGTCGGCGACTTTTGAAAATGAACGACCCGTTTCGCTCAACCCTACTCATGGCTGTACTAGCTCAAAAGGGTGCTTCTATTCAATACTGAGCAAACGGTCTGAATACTTAGGACCATGTGATATTTGTTTTTCTTTTTTAATAAATTTGCAACAATTACTACTTTTCTGTTTTTATTTCAGTCAAGATGGGGTACAGAGTGTACATTAATGAGAAAAAAAACTTTTTTTTGAATTTACCAAATGGCTGCAATGAAACAAAGAGTGAAAAATGTACAGGGGTCTGAATACTTTCCATACCCACTGTATATAACAAACAAATAAAGGTGCACTCTTAAGTGTTAAAGCATGTAAATATGTAATATATGAAATATGGATAGCAATACTGCTCTAGATAATAAAAAAGGAGATACTTAGCACATAATATTGTCAGTTCATGTATATCTAGCAGCCAATAACAAGGTCTCTGGTTTGCTGGGAACCTATGAGTCTAGCATGAAGATAGGTATTCACAACTTTGTTAGATATAGAGGTGGCTATTATACCTAGATGATGCCTGCACACACTAGTTTTCTGATTTGGAAGGAAGTGCCAGTCAGTTTTTTGTTATTTGTGATGCTATGGCAGGCAAGACAGTTTGTGAGCTATCCATTCTGATGGGTCTAAAAGAGAGTGTCAGTTTTCAACATTGAACAATTTCTTTTAATAATAATGTTTTTTTTTCCTGATGTCTTCTTCTGTAATGTAAACTACTTTGTCAAAATAGGAATTACGAGACATAATGCTAGATTATGTGAGTCTCAGATATAATTCCCTGACTATTTGTTGCAGCCCGAAATTCATATCAGTTTAACCTTAAAAGGATTTTTCTCCCCAGGTCAAACTTCCAGAAAGCAAGGCTTTTTAACACTTACTGCATGTAGTGTAGCTATTGTAAGAATTCAGTTCAGCTAACTGGTTTGAGTAGTTGTCATGTTACCACAAATATGTAATTCTTACACATAATTGTGGTCATGTGCTGACTAGCTTCTCTACTTTTCTCAATGTTGTTTACATTATGCCAACTAGAACTGGCTAGCACAGTTAAATCCTATAGGTGTGTATATTACACAGTAGTTGGCAGGCTGTACTTTTTATCGAAAGTTTATCCAGGTTTGGAGAGCCCCTTGAATGTACCTCTGGCTCTAACGAACCATTGAGCAAATATCTGTAATATTAGCTGTCTTGTAGACAGCAAGTTTAACAAAAATGTGCACAAAATACCCCAAAATGTAGAGAAATAGAGATGTTATTATTTTGAGTAATGGATACCGTATTTTTGGACCATAAGACGCACCCCAAATTTGGGGTGAAAATTGCAGAAAAAAATATTTTTTTATAAGCTGGGGGTCCGTCTTATTGTCCGAATTTACAGCATCTTACCTGAGGGCTGGCGGTGGCAGAGCAGGGTCACATGAGGCATGGTGTCGGCAGAGGTGGGCTGATGCGGTACGGTGTGCACCTGAGCAGGGTCCCTTCCTGCTTAGGTGGGCGACGCCATGGCCTGGTGTCCATGGGGGGGGTTGCAGCAGTGGTGTGGTGACGGCAGAGGTGTGGGAATGATGAGCGGTATGACGTGCGCAGGGTCCCTTCCACAGGTGACGTGATGCAGCGGCCCGGAATGCAATGTGAGCAGCAGAGCCGGGTTAATCACTGGTTTATCGGTGGTGGCGGCCGTCTTCCTGAGGCCGCGCGTGCGCAGATGGAGTGCTCTGCTTCCCGGGGCTTCAGGAAAATGGCCGTGGGAGGCCGCGCATGCGCAGATGGAGATCGCGGTGGCCATTTTCCTGAAGCTGAGTTCGCAGATTTAGATACCACTCTTCATCCCCGCACCTCTGCCGCCGCTCCTCTGCTGCCGCCGCCGCCACCACACCACTGTGGGTAAGCCTGCATTACGACTATAAGACACACCCCCTATTTCCCCCCCTTTTTTTGGGGGGGAAAAAGTGCGTCTTGTAGTCCGAAAAATACGGTAATGTCTGTGGATGGATCTTCAGTTTCAGGGATTTCATTAATTTCATTCAGAACCTCAAATTAACTTAATACATCTAGCAAGCATTTATGGGACCTATTAACTGAGATTTGTGGAAGAAATCCAGCGTTTTATAGTTCTGACCATAGGCTCATATTACAAGGATGACACGGATTGGCCTCTTAAACCCCTTATTGACCAGAGGTATTTTGTTTTTGTGTTTTCATTTTTTGCTCCCCTTCTTCCCATTTTTCGTGATCTTGGGCTTGGTGTGAGCTTATTTTTTGTACACCGAGCTGACATTTTTAATGATACCATTTTGGTGTAGATACGATCTTTTGATCACCTGTTATTTCATTTTATTGCAATGTAGCGGCAAAAAAAAAAAAATTAAAAAAATTTGATGTTTTGAATATTTTTCTCATTACACCGTTTAGCGATCAGGTAAATTATATTTTTATATTGATAGATCGAGCGATTCCAAATGTAGCGATACCAAATATGTGTATATTTGAATTTTTTTATTGTTTTTTTGAATGGGGCAAAAGGTGGGTGATATGTAATTTTATTTATTTTTTAAATATTTTTTAAAACTTTTTTTCCCATTTTGCATGCTTTAATAGTCTCCATGGGAGACTAGAAGCTGCACTACTTTGATTGGCTCTGCAACCTACAGGCGATGATCAAATCAGTGATGATCAGATCACTTATATGTAGCAGAAATGCTAAATTGCTATGAGTACCGACCACTAGGCGGCGTTCATAGTAATCCGGCTATGACAACCATAGAGATCTGCTGGAGACCTCTGGTTGTCATGTTAACCCATCGGTGACTTGCGATCACGTGACAGGGTCACCGATGGGCGAGATTTCCCATGCGCTTCTGGAAAGTGCGAGTTAAATGCTGCTGACATCAGCATTTAACTAGTTAACAGCCGCTGGTGGATTGCGATTCCAACCATGGCTGTTAAGGCACATGTCAGCTGTTCAAAACAGCTGACATGTGTCGGGAAAGATGTGGGCTCAGCGCCAGAGCCACATCAAAGGGAGGGATTCGGACTATTAAGCCCAACGTCAGAAAGGGGTTAAAAGATGCAGTTTGTGAATGGACAGTGGGCTAAGCTGTGGCATTTCAAATATCCTGTCTCTCCCTCCCTTTCTTTCATTACAGACAATAGGAAATATGCTTTCCTTGCTACAAACCATCTGCTAGCTCTGTGAAGCTGATATGTTTGACACCTCTAGCATTCTCCCAGGAGACCCTGTGTGGTTCAGAGTTCCTTCAGATGCTATCACCTGTGCACAGCTTCAATATGTGGATGCAGCCTTAACCAGATGTTCTACTGACATTATAGCCTTCCTTACAATTATATACTTCCTTCACATTATTATTTAAATTTGGCCATTTACGTTTTTTTATTGCATCTGTTATGGGCTAACCGTGACAGAGAAGCGACAGAATACTGCAGCATCTAATTTCACCTACTCTTGCACTGTTTAGAAGCACTTCATCGTCATTTTAAATGGTGCAGGTTTCTTTTGGCAGTGCAGGGGTTAATTTGCTCAGCTGAGAGCTCTTGGAAGCTTTCCTGCATTAAGTCTTTCAGCTGTTCATTGTTAGCCACTCCCCTCTTACATATTCTGGGCCCTGGCAAGCACTTATTGCAAGAGATGGCTTCATGCTGCATGGTTTAGGAGATCGTGATTTGTTGTTGTTGTTTGAAAAGGCATTTGGTGGATTTATCTGAGACTATTGCTAGGTCTTTGATTGTGTTCTATTCCCCCTCATTCTCCTACTTTGGTTTTACCCCACCCTTCATTCCCTGGTGTTTACCTCTGTTGTTTGTGTGAGTATATTTGTATGATTGGTATTTCCCTTTATCATTGCTTTTTTATTTACCTTGCTAGTTTGTTTGGTGTATTAAGTTACACTACTACTATTCTCTGGGTGGAGGAAGGCTACAGACTGAGGGTGAATTGAGGAGGTAAGGCAAGGTACGTGGCCTTGGCTTCTTCACCATCAGAAGTAATCTGGGGAATAGGGCAAACTAGGGTGCCCCTAGCGTTTGGGTCAAGGAAAAAGCCCCTAGTCCCAGGACACCCGACAACAGAGTTGTGACAGCGTCTTTGTAAGTGTTTTTTAACATGCATTTTTATAGCATTTTTGAAGCTGTGTTTTTATTTTTTGTTGGTGTCTCATGCTTTAAATATAGCTGCTTTGCTTTTGATACTTTCTGGTATTTGGCTTTGACAAAACTTTATTGACATACTTAGGTAGCGTTTATATTTTGATGCGTTTCCACTGTAGAAACACACTTAAAACGCATGTGCATTTTTTACCTGCAGAATTCGGGTACCAAATACAAGTTTATGGGGAAATTCCGGAGATAAAACTCAGCATGCCGACAAGAGAATTTGACATGCTGCGGATTTGAAACATGCACCTCAGGAGAGTTTAAGCTGTGTCAAAAAGCAGCTCGTTTTGGCATGGGATTTCTATAAATTTCATTCATTTTGCTAGGCTGTAAGACATTACATTTTTGAAGCAGCTAAAATGCGCAGTGTAAAAAATCCACCAAAAGCTTATCATGGGACTATAGCTGTCACGGGTGTGTCAGAGGCTGCAGACAGTTGCACTGCATCTGGCTGCAGAAGGTCTCAGCGGTTGGTCTCGCAGACTAGTGGCCATCTCATCCGGCCTTAATGGTGTCACCTGGATCTTGGTGTTATGACTCACAACTTCCTATTGGGAGTTATGGGTGTTATTTTCTATTTGCACTTTCATGTTGAGGCTTGAAGCTGCAGCAGTCGGCTAGCATCCTCTTTTGAATTTGAAGGATGACAGTGTTTCTCTCTGAGTCTACTCAAGCTAAGTTTCCCCTTGTTTTTCATATCCTAGTTGTATTAAGTGTTATTTGGGTTCGACAAGCATTTACCCCTTCCTTCCCTAAGCAGGGCTTACAACTAGGGTCTGACAAGGGACAAGTAGTGTTGAGCGATACCGTCCGATACTTGAAAGTATCGGTATCGGAAAGTATCGGCCGATACCGGCAAAGTATCGGATCTAATCCGATACCGATACCCGATACCAATACAAGTCAATGGGACTCAAGTATCGGACGGTATTCCTGATGGTTCCCAGGGTCTGAAGGAGAGGAAACTCTCCTTCAGGCCCTGGGAACCATATTAATGTGTAAAATAAAGAATTAAAATAAAAAATATTGCTATACTCACCTCTCCGACGCAGCCTGGACCTCACCGAGGGAACCGGCAGCGTTCTTTGCTTAAAATGCGCGCTTTTCCTTCCTTCCGGGACGTCACGGCTTGTGATTGGTTGCGTGCCGCCCATGTGGCCGCGACGCGACCAATCACAGCAAGCCGTGACGTAATTTTCAGGTCCTCAATGCCTAATTCTAGGCATTCATGATTTTAAAATTACGTTCCGGCTTGTGATTGGTCGCGTCGCGGTCACATGGGCGACGAGACCAATCACAAGCCGTGACGTCACGGGAGGCAGGAGACGCGCGCATTTTTAAAATTACGTCATGGCTTGTGATTGGTTGCGTGCCGCCCATGTGACCGTGACGCGACCAATCACAGCAAGCCGTGACGTAATTTCAGGTCCTGATGCCTATTTCTGCATTGAGGACCTGAAATTACGTCACGGCTTGCTGTGATTGGTCGCTTCGCGGTCACATGGGCGGCACGCAACCAATCACAAGCCGTGACGTAATTTTAAAAATGCGCGCGTCTCCTGCCCCCCGTGACGTCACGGCTTGTGATTGGTCGCGTCGCCCATGTGACCGCGACGCGACCAATCACAAGCCGGAACGTAATTTTAAATTCCTGAATGCCTAGAATTAGGCATTGAGGACCTGAAAATTACGTCACGGCTTGCTGTGATTGGTCGCGTCGCGGCCACATGGGCGGCACGCGACCAATCACAAGCCGTGACGTCACGGAAGGAAGGAAAAGCGCGCATTTTAAGCAAAGAACGCTGCCGGTTCCCTTGGTGAGGTCCAGGCTGCGTCGGAGAGGTGAGTATAGCAATATTTTTTATTTTAATTCTTAATTTTACACATTAATGTTGTTTCGATACCGATACCCGATACCACAAAAGTATCGGATCTCGGTATCGGAATTCCGATACCGCTAAGTATCGGCCGATACCCGATACTTGCGGTATCGGAATGCTCAACACTAGGGACAAGGTATCCTGCTCGGCGATAGGTGTGAACCTATTTAGGGTCTCTTAGCGCAGACAGGGTGACGTTACAACTGGAAAGGAGTATCCACTCCCTGCTTCTCTAGTGTTGGGTCCCCTTCCCCTTATCCCTTTGTGTTGCACTTTGTCCTACACTGTGCGTGACAGTAGCCTAAAACTGTTTACAGATTGCAGATGTTTTGCAACTTTTTGATGTGATTACAATGAAATTGAAACATATTTGTCATGATTTTAGAAAATTGCCGCAAAATAATGAGCCGCAATTTGTGAATTTTGAGGTTTGCTTTAAAAATGCAATATTTATAATATTATAAATATTAACTTTTTAAGGTCATCATGTTCATATTTGAAGTGCTCTATATTGACTTTATAGCTAATTCCTGGTGCACTTGTAATTTTTTATTCACAAGACATAAGTCATACATGAACATAACCCAAATTAGTAAACTGCATCTTCCTCAATATCATAGCAGCTGCAAAGCTGTGAGGAAAATGTCATTTTTGAGACAAAGGATTCTGAACCAAAAAAACTACTTTTTTTTGCTTTTCTTCTATTGAGTTAACTTTGAATTTGTAAAGTTTCTTTCAGTTTACAAGTGAATCTGAAATTTCCGAAGATCGATGAAATCAGAAATAGGCAGCACTTAATTACTCAGAGAAGAAAGATGATCAATATTTCTCACTTTTGGGGAAAATAATTTTGGACTCATCATTGATTATATAATTAAAGAAGAAATGTTCTACCCTGCAGAAGTGCTCCATGTTGAGTAGCAGTATAATAAGACAGTGAAGACCATGGAGATGTAGCTGTGGTCAAAAAGTAAGATTCTCCTGGAATCAATTTTTAAGTGTGGAAGAAGAGTAGAGCAAGGTTTAAAGTTTCAAAACAATCTCTATAGGAAAAAATGACGTATAAAACAGCAGAAAATTCATAGGTTACACAAAGTCTGGTTTTCCCTGATTTATCAGTGCATTTGTCTAAGAATGTCAATGAGTCATCTGGAAGTCAAACATATGTGTTGTGAATTCCGTTCTCAGACTCCCTCCTGTGGTCATGAATGGTACTTTGGTTAGTTCTGCTCTTGGACTTCCTAAGATTTCTGAAATTCTCAACCCTGTGTCATTTCGTTTGGTCCTTCCAGCTTCTTTTGCCATCCATAATGTGTTCCATAGGTCGTTGTTGCGGAGGTACGTGGCGCCTATAATTCCCTCCGTTGATCCTCCAGCCCCGGTGTTGGTTGAGGGGGAGTTGGAGTATGTGGTGGAAAAAATTTTGGATTCTCGTATTTCGAGACGGAAGCTTCAGTACCTGGTTAAGTGGAAGGGCTATGGTCAGGAGGATAATTCCTGGGTTGTTGCCTCCTATGTCCACACTGCCGATTTAGTTCGTGCCTTTCATTTGGCTCGTCCTGATCGGCCTGGGGGCTCTGGTGAGGGTTCGGTGACCCCTCCTCAAGGGGGGGTACTGTTGTGAATTCCGTTCTTGGACTCCATCCTGTGGTCATGAATGGTACTTTGGTTAGTTCTGCTCTTGGACTCCCTCTGGTGCCTTTGAGCGGAACTGCTGGTCACTGAGGTTGGCTTTGTCAGCTGCTCTCGTTTATTGCTATGTTGGCTTCCCTATTTAACTCCACTCAGATCGTTACTTGATGCCAGCTGTCAATGTTTCAGTATTGGTTCAGATCTCTCTTGGACTTCTCTGAAGACCTGTCTACTCCAGCAGACGCTAAGTCTTTGCTAGTTCATTTGTTGTTACTGCTTCCTGAATATATTTCTTAGTACTGCCAATTTCTAGTCCAGCTTGCTATCATGATATTCCCTTGCTAGCTGGAAGCTCTGGGGTGCAGAGTGGCACCTCCACACCGTGAGTCAGTGTGGGGAGTCTTTTTGCTTACTCTGCGTTGTTTTTTGTAGTCTTTTGTGCTGACCGCATAGTTCCCTTTTCTATCCTCTGTGTTGTGAATTTGGATTCTGGGCTCCCCCGGTGGCCGCTTGTGGAATTGGACTTGTCATCCTCTTTCCTGTTTCACCTGGTTCCATCAGTAGTGGGTGTCGCTATTTAAGCTCATTTCTCTGGTGGTTTCTTGCCGGTCAACAATGTTATCTGATGCCTCTCAGTGCTTGTTCCTGCTTCTGACAACTACTAGATAAGTTGGACTTTTGTCCATGTTTCGTTTTGCCTATTTGTTCCAGTTCACAGCTGAAGTTTTGTTACTGTGTCTGGAAAGCTCTCGTTGATCAGGGATTGCTACTCTGGCGTTATGAGTTAATGCCAGAGTTTAAGGTAATCTCTGGATGGTGTTTTGTTAGTGTTTTTCTGCTGACCATGAAAGTATACTATCTGTCTTCTGCTATCTAGTAAGCGGACCTCAAATTTGCTAAGACTATTTTCCTGCTGCGTTTGTTGTTTCATCTGAACTCACCGTCATTATATGTGGGGGGCTACTGTCTTCTTTGGAATATTTCTCTAGAGGTGAGCCAGGTCTTATATTTCCCTCTGCTAGCTATTTAGGTCTTAGGCCAGAGCTGGGCATCTAGCAATAAATAGGAAATGCTACCTGGCTATTTCTAGTTGCGCGGCAGGCTTAGTTCATGGTCAGTATAGTTCCATCTTCCGAGAGCTTGTCCCTCTATAGGCTTGCTATGATCTCTGCCTGCAGAGATCATGACAGTTTGACCGGCCCACTAAAGTGTTAAAGACCCAGGTTGAGAAAGGAGAGTTATAAGAAGTCTGCTGGAATTTTTTTTTTTTTTTTTTTTTTTTTTCCTCCAGTTTGCCTTGCTGCAGTCTTTTTTCTCTCTCTCCTCCTAATCTCTGTATTGCTCTGTGTGCACCTGACAATAATGGATCTTCAGAGTGTAACTGCGGGTTTGAATAATCTCATCACGAAAGTACAAAATTTACAAGATTTTGTGGTACATGCTCCAGTATCTGAGCCGAGAATTCCTTTGCCGGAGTTCTTCACAGGGAATAGAGCTAGCTTCCAGAATTTCCGAAATAATTGTAAGCTTTATTTGTCCCTGAAGTCTCGTTCAGCTGGAGACCCTGCTCAGCAGGTTAGGATTGTGATTTCCTTGCTCAGGGGTGACCCTCAAGATTGGGCCTTCTCATTGCCAGCAGGGGATCCTGCGTTGCGCGATGTGGATGCGTTTTTTCTGGCCTTGGGCTTGCTTTATGAGGAACCTCATTTGGAACTTCAGGCAGAAAAAACTTTGATGGCACTATCTCAGGGGCAAGACGAAGCTGAGGTTTACTGCCAAAAATTCCGTAAATGGTCTGTGCTTACTCAGTGGAATGAGTGCGCCTTGGCGGCAACTTTCAGAGAAGGTCTCTCTGATGCCGTTAAGGATGTTATGGTGGGGTTCCCTGTGCCTGCAGGTCTGAATGAGTCCATGACAATGGCTATTCAGATTGATAGGCGTCTGCGGGAGCGCAAACCGGTGCACCATCTGGCGGTGTCTATGGAAAAGACGCCAGAAAGTATGCAGTGTGATAGAATTCTGTCCAGGAGCGAGCGACAGAATTTTAGACGGAAGAATGGATTGTGCTTCTATTGTGGGGATTCTACTCATGTTATATCAGCATGCTCTAGGCGTACAAAGAAGCTTGATAAGTCTGTTTCCATTGGCACCATTCAGTCTAAGTTTATTTTGTCTGTAACCCTGATTTGCTCTTTGTCATCCATTGCCACGGACGCCTATGTTGACTCTGGCGCCGCTCTGAGTCTTATGGATTGGTCCTTTGCCAATCGTTGTGGTTTTGATTTAGAGCCTTTGGAGACTCTTATTCCTCTGAAGGGGATTGACTCCACCCCATTGGCTAATAATAAACCACAATACTGGACACAAGTAACCATGCGTATCAATCCGGATCACCAGGAGATTATTCGTTTCCTGGTGCTGTATAATTTACATGACGATTTGGTACTGGGATTGCCATGGTTGCAGTCTCACAATCCAGTCTTGGACTGGAGAGCAATGTCTGTGTTGAGCTGGGGATGTAAGGGTATTCATGGGGACTTACCTTTGGTTTCTATTTCGTCGTCCATTCCCTCTGAAGTCCCTGAGTTCCTCTCTGATTATCAAGACGTCTTTGACGAACCCAAGCTTGGGTCGTTACCTCCGCACCGTGAGTGCGATTGTGCCATAGATTTGATACCGGGTTGCAAATATCCAAAGGGTCGTTTGTTTAATCTGTCTGTGCCGGAACATGCTGCTATGCGGGAATATATAAAGGAGTCTTTGGAAAAGGGACATATTCGTCCATCTTCTTCTCCCTTGGGAGCTGGGTTTTTCTTTGTCTCAAAAAAGGACGGCTCTTTGAGACCATGTATTGATTATCGGCTTCTGAATAAGATCACTGTTAAGTACCAATACCCATTGCCATTGCTTACTGATTTGTTTGCTCGTATAGAGGGTGCTAAGTGGTTCTCTAAAATTGATCTTCGTGGGGCGTATAATTTGGTGCGGATCAGGCAGGGGGATGAGTGGAAGACCGCATTTAATACGCCCGAGGGCCACTTTGAGTATTTGGTCATGCCTTTTGGTCTTTCTAATGCCCCTTCAGTTTTCCAGTCTTTTATGCATGATATTTTCCGCGATTTTCTGGATAAATTTATGATAATATATCTGGATGATATTCTGATTTTTTCTGATGACTGGGACTCTCATGTCCAGCAGGTCAGGAGAGTTTTTCAGGTTCTGCGGTCTAATTCTTTATGTGTGAAGGGGTCTAAGTGCGTTTTTGGGGTCCAGAAAATTTCCTTTTTGGGGTATATTTTTTCTCCCTCTTCCATTGAGATGGATCCCGTCAAGGTAAAAGCTATTTGTGACTGGACTCAGCCCTCCTCTCTTAAGGGTCTTCAGAGATTTTTGGGCTTTGCTAACTTTTACCGCCGATTTATTGCTGGTTTTTCGGATGTCGTTAAACCACTGACTGATTTGACCAGACATGGCGCTGATGTTGCTAATTGGTCCCCTCATGCTGTAGAGGCCTTTCAGGAGCTTAAGCACCGTTTTGCCTCTGCCCCTGTGTTACGTCAGCCTGATGTGAATCTGCCTTTTCAGGTTGAGGTTGACGCTTCGGAGATCGGAGCTGGGGCAGTGTTGTCGCAGAAAGGTTCCGACTGCTCCGTCAATAGGCCTTGTGCTTTCTTTTCTCGCAAATTTTCGCCCGCAGAGCGGAATTATGATGTTGGGAATAGGGAGCTTTTGGCCATGAAGTGGGCGTTTGAGGAGTGGCGTCATTGGCTAGAGGGGGCTAAGCATCAGGTGGTGGTATTGACTGACCACAAAAATTTGATTTATCTTGAGACTGCCAGGCGCCTGAATCCTAGACAGGCGCGCTGGTCTTTATTTTTTTCTCGCTTTAATTTTGTGGTGTCATACCTACCGGGTTCTAAGAATGTTAAGGCAGATGCCCTTTCTAGGAGTTTTGACCCGGACTCTCCTGGTAATGCTGAACCCACAGGTATCCTTAGGGAGGGAGTAATTTTGTCGGCCGTTTCTCCTGATCTGCGGCGGTCCTTGCAAGAGTTTCAGGCGGATAGACCGGATCGTTGTCCGCCTGATAGACTGTTTGTTCCGGATGATTGGACCAGTAGAGTCATCTCTGAGGTACATTCTTCTGCATTGGCAGGTCATCCCGGAATTTTTGGTACCAGGGATTTGGTGGCAAGATCCTTCTGGTGGCCTTCCCTGTCACGAGATGTGCGAGTCTTTGTGCAGTCATGTGACATTTGTGCTCGGGCCAAGTCTTGTAGTTCTCGGGCTAGCGGACTGCTGTTGCCCTTGCCTATTCCTAAGAGGCCTTGGACACACATCTCGATGGATTTTATTTCAGATCTGCCTGTTTCCCAGAAGATGTCTGTCATCTGGGTGGTCTGTGACCGTTTCTCTAAAATGGTCCATTTGGTTCCTCTGCCCAAGTTGCCTTCTTCTTCTGAGTTGGTTCCTCTGTTTTTTCAGAATGTTGTCCGATTGCACGGTATTCCTGAGAATATTGTTTCTGACAGAGGTACCCAATTTGTGTCTAGATTTTGGCGGGCATTCTGTGCTAGGATGGGCATAGATTTGTCTTTTTCATCTGCTTTTCACCCTCAGACTAATGGCCAGACCGAGCGGACTAATCAGACCCTGGAGACATATCTGAGGTGTTTTGTCTCTGCTGACCAGGATGATTGGGTTGCTTTTTTGCCATTGGCAGAGTTCGCCCTCAATAATCGGGCCAGCTCTTCCACCTTGGTGTCCCCGTTTTTCTGTAATTCGGGGTTTCACCCTCGATTTTCCTCCGGTCAGGTGGAATCCTCGGATTGTCCTGGAGTGGATGCGGTGGTGGAGAGATTGCATCACATCTGGGGGCAGGTTATGGACAATTTGAAGTTGTCCCAGGAGAAGACTCAGCGTTTTGCCAACCGTCATCGTCGTGTTGGTTCTCGGCTTTGTGTTGGAGATTTGGTGTGGTTGTCTTCTCGTTTTGTCCCTATGAGGGTCTCTTCTCCTAAGTTTAAACCTCGGTTCATCGGCCCTTATAGAATATTGGAGATTCTTAATCCTGTTTCTTTCCGTTTGGACCTCCCTGCGTCCTTTTCCATTCATAACGTTTTTCATCGGTCGTTATTGCGCAGGTATGAGGTACCTGTTGTACCTTCGGTTGAGCCTCCTGCTCCGGTGTTGGTTGAGGGTGAGTTGGAGTACGTTGTGGAGAAAATTTTGGACTCTCGTGTTTCCAGACGGAGACTCCAGTATCTGGTCAACTGGAAGGGTTACGGCCAGGAGGATAATTCTTGGGTCAATGCATCTGATGTTCATGCTTCTGATCTTGTTCGTGCCTTCCATAGGGCTCATCCTGGTCGCCCTGGTGGATCTGGTGAGGGTTCGGTGCCCCCTCCTTGAGGGGGGGGTACTGTTGTGAATTTGGATTCTGGGCTCCCCCGGTGGCCGCTTGTGGAATTGGACTTGTCATCCTCTTTCCTGTTTCACCTGGTTCCATCAGTAGTGGGTGTCGCTATTTAAGCTCATTTCTCTGGTGGTTTCTTGCCGGTCAACAATGTTATCTGATGCCTCTCAGTGCTTGTTCCTGCTTCTGACAACTACTAGATAAGTTGGACTTTTGTCCATGTTTCGTTTTGCCTATTTGTTCCAGTTCACAGCTGAAGTTTTGTTACTGTGTCTGGAAAGCTCTCGTTGATCAGGGATTGCTACTCTGGCGTTATGAGTTAATGCCAGAGTTTAAGGTAATCTCTGGATGGTGTTTTGTTAGTGTTTTTCTGCTGACCATGAAAGTATACTATCTGTCTTCTGCTATCTAGTAAGCGGACCTCAAATTTGCTAAGACTATTTTCCTGCTGCGTTTGTTGTTTCATCTGAACTCACCGTCATTATATGTGGGGGGCTACTGTCTTCTTTGGAATATTTCTCTAGAGGTGAGCCAGGTCTTATATTTCCCTCTGCTAGCTATTTAGGTCTTAGGCCAGAGCTGGGCATCTAGCAATAAATAGGAAATGCTACCTGGCTATTTCTAGTTGCGCGGCAGGCTTAGTTCATGGTCAGTATAGTTCCATCTTCCGAGAGCTTGTCCCTCTATAGGCTTGCTATGATCTCTGCCTGCAGAGATCATGACACCTCTGACTATTTAGTGAAGTCTGGCCTCCTCTGCTAAAACCTGTTTCATTCCTGTGTTTGTGACTTTCCTCTTAACTCACAGTCAATATATGTGGGGGGCTGCCTTTACCTTTGGGGAATTTCTCTGAGGCAAGGTTAGGCTTCTATTTCTATCTTTAGGGGTAGTTAGCTCTTAGGCTGTGAAGAGGCGTCTAGGGAGAGTTAGGTGCGCTCCACGGCTATTTCTAGTGTGTGTGTGATGGGAGTAGGGTTTGCGGTCAGCAGAGTTCCCACTTTCCCAGAGCTTGTTCCGATTACTAGTTTACTCATCAGGTCATTCCGGGTGCTCCTAACCACCAGGTCCATAACACATATGGTACACTTGTAATGATGCTACAAAGATATCCTGGTGCTCCGAGTTCTAGTCTTTTCACTCTGGTTCCAATATAAAAATACAGTGTGTCCGTAAAGTCATGGTGCACTTTTATAGTTTACATTTTGGCGCCCTTTCTCTAGCCCAATCATATCAGACATGTTCATGAGGAGAGATAACAAGAACCAATCAAACACAAACTCATTTAAGCTGTTGCTGAGCCCCAGTCAGATTAACTCCTGATAAACTGAACTCTGATTAATACACTATCAGGTATGTAACAGCCTCATGCCTATTTTGACTACAAATGTAACACACCTAAAGTGAATGTGTGGTGTGGCCTGATGCATGATAAGGTGATAGGTTTGAAACTGGGAGAGTTTTTCTTTTATTTGGAGCAGATTTCATATTTCTATTGTTTTTTGTTGCTTTCCAGTGACTGGTAAAAAGTGCACCATGACTTTACAGACACACTGTATAATAAAATAGAAAAAAATTCTACAGAACACCATCACGCTTCACAATCTCAAAAACATTCAACTTGGTATGAAGTGCAATCATAAAGAGAAGAAGAGACAGCACTCACCAGATTGAAATTTTTGGAGTCAGATGTGTATCCCTTCATCATGTATAGCAGCAATGTTTTTGACTTCTGGAGGTCTAAAAGTAACTAAATAAAAACCTATTGAGGTCAAAATGTTGCTAGTATGATAAGGAATATAAGATGAAAAAAGGATGTGTGATTGAATATGTTGGAACCAAATCAGTTCAGTCAATTCTCTACATGAGTAACCAAAGAAAAGTTATGCCATAGCAACTATTGGTGCAGCATTATGTCACACAATGCTACAGTTACTTGCAAAAATATTTACCCCCTTGGCTTTTTACCTATTTTGTCACATTACAACCTGTGTTTAAATATTTTTGTAATCCGATTTGTGTGTAATGCATCTAAATGGTCTAAGTTGATGAAGTGAAGTGAGAAAAATATAGGCATAAATTAAGTTTATGGGTTCAAAGAGATCTCCAAACAAGTCAGGGACACAATTGTTGAGAAGTACAAGTCAAGGTTGGGTTGTAAAAAAATATTCCAATCCAAAAATATTCAAATCCATCAAATAGAAAGAACATGGTACTATTGCACCAACAGTTGTCTCCTTCTCACCCAGCATCTTACTTATGGTTTTGTAGCCCATTCCAGCTTTGTGCAGGTCTGTGATCTTGTCCCTGACATCCTTATAAAGCTCTTTGGTTTTGCCCATGTTGTAGAGGTTAGAGTCTGACTGATTAATTGAGTCTGTGAACAGGAGTCTTTTATAAAGGTGACTATGTAAGACAGACAGCTGTCTGTAATGTAGATAATGAGTTGATTAGGAGCGTCTAACTGGTCTGTAGGAGCCAGAACTCTTGATGATTGGTAGGGGATGAAATACTTATTTCTCACTGCAAAATGCAAATAAATGTATATAATTTATACAATGTGATTTTCTGGATTTTATTTTTGATATTCTATTTTTCAATGTTAATATTAACCTACCCTTAAAATTATAGACTGTTCATGTCTTTGTCAGTGAGCAAACTGACAAAACCAGCACAAGATCAAATACTTATTTCCCCCACTGTAGGGGGCTGTGTATGAGGGGGATGTCAGCATACTTAATTCTGCTCAATATTAAGTGACACAATTAATATTAATATAAAATAATTTGAATTAATATATTAATATTGAGCAGAATTAATTTCAGCCTATTAGTCTGGCCCTCCACAACAAACACGGTCTCTCATGCGGCCCCTTGGGAAAATTAATTGCCCACCCCTGCTCTAAATATAGAGGTGCCCCATTGTCATTTTTGCATGCCTGGGTGTAGAAAGTTCTTTAGAAACATCTCTCTATTGTCACTGTATTGCTTCAGAAGTCACAATGCTAGTTAGCGCAGGAGTACCAGGAAACAGTTAAAGAGGATTCATTTTTTTTGTTAAAGGCTGATCAACAATGGCAGGAAAGGCTCAATGTTACTGCAATACCAACACGGGTCAAATAATTACACCCATTTATAAAGCACAATTGTGGCAGATCCTCCTATACATGTAACCTACTCCCTATTAATTCATTATTTTCTAATATTGCATTTGAACATGGTTTTTCTTTAGATTTTCTTTAGATTGGTTTAAACGTCCATCCACAGTTGTGCCTTTTCTGCAGACCTCAAACGTGGCCTTTATCCCTCTCTTGATTGGTGGAGAAGAAGGGTTGAAGATATTTTTTAAACAGTAGAATTCCTATCCAAGTCTATTTCATGGGAATAAATCTTTGAAAAAAAGGTTTATAAAGTAATTTTTTACAGGCTGTTCACTGACAACTTAACTCAACAATGATGATAAATGGCATGTTTGCTACATGATATAAAGCACGTAAATAAGAAGAAAGGGAGACCCAATATGCACGGTAATGGTTGTGAATAATATTGACCATGTTGAGCCATCCATCTACCATATGGTTCCTGCACTCATTGTGAGCTGGTAGAATTGTTTTAGGGTAACGGATATCACATCCCATCTGTTACAGCTCCTTAAATGAAATCTAAAGCAAGAACGGAATAAAGAACTTGACGGGTTTTTATCAAATTCTATATAACGAGAACCTCTGCTATTTTGTTACAATGTGCTTTTCTACATGTGACAAGACAGCACTCTCCTCCAGTGCCAGTTATTAAGCCGCATTCAGTTATATTTAATATTAACCCTCCATGCTTTCTTTTTTGTATTTAGCTGCTCCCGTCATTTATTTGCACTCGTCTATTTATTATGTTCCCTAAACTACTTCCCTTTTTGATCTTTAGATTCAGCAAAATACAGGCGACTGATGCAAACACAATGCATCCATATTAACTGAGCACAGCACAATGCCGGCGGCCCCGGCACCGCGGAACCGCTTATTTCAAACTCATTTGCTGCATAAGGGATTTCTATAGAATGAAAATCCTGTTTATTTGCATCTTAAAGCTTTGTAGCTGAGACGATGCACAGCTGTTTCTAATGTGAGATGGTCAAATATATTTATTATAATTCCTGATGAATGGAGTCTTTCACAGACGCTTAGTTGTTTTAGAAACATTTCATGTCAGGGTTCATTGCCTTGTGTAAAGTTCTTCTGTCAGACATTTAATGTCAGAATAATCAAAATTTCAGATCATACAATAGATTCTCCAGACCAGTGGAAATTGTTAGCTTAAAGGTCACCTGACAAATATTCTACTGATCTATCTTCCTATCTACAGTTGAAACCAGAAGTTTACACACACTATATAAAAAGACACGTGTTACATGTTTTTCTCAATATCTGACATGAAATCAGAATAAACCTTTCCCGTTTTAGGTCAATTAGGATTACCATAATTATTAATATTTGACAAATGCCAGAATAATGAGAGAGAGAGAGAATGTTTAAGGCATTTTTATTACTTACTTCAAAGTCAAAAATGTACATACACTAAGATTACTATGCCATTAACCAATTGTGGACTGCATATATGATGATGTCATGTGTTTGGAAGCTTCTAAAAGGGTTTTTGGGCAACATCTCAGTTAATTAGAAACACACCTGTAAATGCATTTTTTTTACGTCTGAAACACATTGTTTCTTTGTGCAGCATCATGGGATTAGCCAAGATATCAAGAAGAGAATTGTGCACAAGTCTGGGTCATCCTTGGGTACAATTTCAAGATGTCCAGCCGGAATGTTTTGACATATACATATCAACCTAAGGAAGTTGGTACGATTGTGTCAATATGCACAGTAAAACGAGTACTGTATCAACATGGGCTGAAAGGCCACTCAGCAAGGAAGAAGCCCTTACTCCAAAAGAAACATAAAAAAAGCCAGATTAATGTTTGCAAATGCACACAGGAACACAGACCTTAATTTTGGAGACATGTGGTCTGATTACACAAATTGAACTTTTTGGGCATAATAACCTTCGTTACATTTGGAGGAAAAAGGGAGAAGCTTGGAAGCTTAAGAACACCATCCTAACACGGGGGTGGCAGCATCATGTTGTGGGATTGTTTTGCTGCAGGAGGGACTGGTGCGCTTCACAAAATAGATGGCATCATGAGAAAAGAAGATTATGTGGCAATCCTGAAGCAACATCTCACGACATCAGCCAGGAAGTTAAATTTTGGGCAGAAATGGATCTTCTAAATGGACAATGACCGAAAGCATACTGCCAAAATGGTAATAAAGTGGCTTAAGGATAACAAAGTCAATGTTTTGGAGTGGCCATCACAAAGCTCTGATCTCAATGCTATTGAAAATTTATGGGCAAAGCTGAAAAGGCAGGTGAGAGTAAGGCGACCTACAAATACAAACATGGATCAGTTACACCAGTTTTGTCAGACGCTTGTGAGAAGCTTGTGGAAGAGATCTCAATCGTTTGACCCAAGTCACTCAGTTTAAGTGCAATGGTGCCAAATACTAATGAAATATAAGTAAACTTTTGAATTTGCAGTAAGTAATAAAAATGCCTTAAAACATTCTCTCTCTCATTATTTTGGAAATTAGCAAATATTAATAATTATGGTAATCCTAATTGATCAAAAACGGGAAAGGTTTATTCTGATTTCATGTCAGATATTGAGAAAAACATGCACATGTGTCTTTTTATATAGTGTATGTAAACTTCTGTTTTCAATTGTATCTGGCTATCTAAGCCTCAGGTTATCGACTTTATAGGCTGATAATTTGTTTTGCTGTTTGTAACATACAGATAGTGACTAGAGATGAGCAAATATTTCTATGTTTGGTTTGGACTACGATCATCAATTTTGCAATATTCGCCAATTTATCTGTAGAATATTCGTCAAATATAGCAGATCGCCATTAGAGTCAATGGGAGGCAAAAACAAATGCATACACAACACTTTCAAACGGGTCCAGAAGCTGCCAAAACACATCAAATTAGGGGGCAGACACCAGGAAAGTGGCAACAATTCACCCACAGTACAAATTTTAGAATGGCAAGGCAGCTGTCAGTCATGAATTAGGTATCAGGGTCTGGGCCAGCATTTGCAGCTTTGAATTGACCTTCAAATTAAGACGAAGTGGGTGAGGCATCAGTGTAAGCCTGCTGTGCTGAGAGCCCTGATACCACATGCAACAGCTCAACCTGCTTTTATGCTCAGCCACACTCAGGTGGCACAAATATCAGTTTAGTAGACTACTATTGTCAGAAAAATGTAAGGATAGTAACACAGGTAGCTGACTTAAAGGTGGTGGAGGCCTGCCGGTCTCAGAGGCCTAATGTTACAGCAGACCCAATCAGGGGTCTCCACATTTCCAAAAAATAGTGGCAGACACCAACAAAATGGCATCAATTTCTCCAGAGTAGAAATAGTATAATAGGGACTGACACATCTTCCACTACAGCCAACCCAGCAGATGGAGACCCAACCAGTAGTGTTCACATTTCCACAAATTAGTGGTAAAATCTGCAGCAGCAGCAACAACAGGCACAGACACCCCACTAAAGATATCACAGACTGCTAGTATGCAAGATTAATGCAGTACACTTAAAACTACAACACAGCCTACTCTGTTCAGTCTGCGATTGGGGTGCAAAAGTCATTGGAGATTCATGACTTGTTCACCTTGATGAAAGTTAGGTGGTCTACACTTTCAAGCAACAGCCAGCTGTGCTTATCCATCAGGACACTACCAGAAGCGCTGAAGACATGTTCTGAGAGAATGCTGGCTGCTGGGCATGATAAAATCTCCAAGGCATGAGAGGTGAGCTCAGGCCACTCATCCATTTTTGAACACCAAAATATAAATTGGAGATCCAAACCCTCCCTGATGGTATTGATATTGAGTTCTAGATACTCCTGAACCATCCTCTCTAGTCGTTCACCAAGTGCTGCTAATGTTTTGGTGTTGACGAATTGACGTGAAAGAGGTTGGCAGTCTACAGCTGCAATGCACACTGTGTGCCTCACTGCTGCCTTTCGGAAATCCTCTCTTAATGTTGTGTAAAAGCGTGTTTCGAAGCATCTAGCAAAATTTTTTCTTACAATGTGGATCTAAAGGTACCGTCACACTCAGCGAGGCTGCAGCGATATAGACAACGAGCCGATCGCTGCAGCGTCACTGTTTAGGTCGCTGGGGAGCTGTCACACAGACAGCTCTCTCCAGCGACCAACGATCAGGGGAACTTCGGCATCGTGGAAACTGTCTTCAACGATGCCGAAATCCCCCTGCAGCACCCGGGTAACCAGGGTAAACATCGGGTTACTAAGTGCAGGGCCGAGCTTAGTAACCCGATATTTACCCTGGTTACCATTGTAAAAGTAAAAAAAAACACTACATACTCACCTTCTGATGTCTGTCACGTCACCTTTGTGCTCTGCTTTACGGCCGGCCGGTGCTGACACATTCAGTGCAGGGAAGCCGCCGGCGGGGGACGTGACAGACATCAGAAGGTGAGTATGTAGTGTTTTTTTTTTACTTTTACAATGGTAACCAGGGTAAATATTGGGTTACTAAGCGTGGCCCTGTGGTTAGTAACCCGATATTTACCCTGGTTACAAGTGAACACATCGCTGGATCGGTGTCACACACACCGATCCAACGATGACAGCGGGTGATCAGCGACGAAATAAAGTTATGGACTTCTAGCTCCGACCAGCGATATCACAGCGGGATCCAGATCGCTGCTGCGTGTCAAACACGAGATCGCTATCCAGGACGCTGCAACGTCACGGATCGTCGTCGTTCTCGCTGCAAAGTCGCTTAGTGTGAAGGTACCTTAACAGAGGGGCAACCCAGTAGTTAGTACTATATTGAATCATAACTATACAGGGATCATGTTGCAGATAGTGCAGCAATAAGGCACTCATAGGTCGGGTTCTCCCATGAGGTCCAAGCCCATGCTGTGTTGGTGGCTGGGTAATATTGATGCTTGTTTCCTCCATCCCCTCCTGCCAATCATGAACCACAGAGAGGAAATGAATATCTTCTTCATCTCCTGACAGTTGCTCACCCATCACGTTTCCTCCTCCATTTGTTCCTTAGCTCTGGCACCTTCACTAACAGTTTGTCTAGTGTCATCAGCCCCACTTGTTCGCAGTAATCCACCCTCCCTTGGTCAAACATGACTGAGCTAGTCCCAGTTTATTTAAACAGCTATTGATCATAGAAACCACTGATACTTGCAGTTTGGTGCACATGGCCTGTGAAGACTCTTCTCAGAGAGCGATTCAGGCTTGCCTCTATCTTCAGTTCCAGCACAAATCCCCTCTGGTCAGCTTCCCCCAGCTGATTGACTACTTGGCTTTGCTACAATATATATATTTGTAGCCTGCTGTGCTCCCCTCAATGATCTGTTGAACTCTTAAGCACTTCTATTTGATTGTAAAATCTATGATAGCAATTTCCAGGTGAGTTAAAGCTTCAGTAATACACTAAGTTGTATTGTCCACTGTGATAATTTGTATCCAGCACTTTACCGTAGATTGTGTGGGAGTCCTTCTTTGAAGGTTACTGTTGTAGATTATCATACATGTCCACATGGTCACAAGAAGGAATGTTTAGGGGAGGAGGTTTATGATATAAGAACCTGTTCCATCATAACAAAAAAATATACGCTAATATTCTTCTCCCACAGTTTCATTCAGACCTAAACTGCCTCATAGCAGATGCATTCAGAGATGGCTTAAAAGCGAGGAAATATAAATACCCGTGGCTAAAATTGCAGTGCAATAGTAAAGTGTAGTTTGCGAAATGCTGGATATGCAGGGAGAGAATTTTTCCTGATAATCCTTTCTTTTGTCATTGGTTTGACCTCAACACAGGCCTTTACACATGAGACAATATTTGGGGCTCACTATTTTCTGTACTTAAAGCTTTGAGAAAGATTCATACATGATTTATGATGATGTTTAAGCCTTGTACATGCAATCCGACCAATTTGTGTCTCTGTAAGTTGATATAGAAAATAAACACCTCTGCACATGCAGGATATTCTAAATATGAATACTGTAGATAGACAAGGAAACATCTGGCATGGTTTTACCATGTTTTATAGTCCAAAATTATCTGTAATTACAGACAGATTTGTTTTAAATCTTTTCATTATTTGAGGTCATTAGAGCCTTTCAAATAACAGTTTTCAAAATGCCTTTATAGAGCTACAAGTGCTTCTCACAAAATTATAATATCATCGAAAAGTTAATTTATTTCAGTTCTTCAATACAAAAAGAGAAACTCATATTATATAGAGTCTATTTCAAGTGTTTATTTCTGTTAATGTTGATGATTATGGCTTGCAACCAATGAAAACCCAAAAGTCACTATCTCAGTAAATTGGAATACTTTATAACACCAGCTTAAAAAATTATTTTAAGATCCGAAATGTTGGCCTACTGAAAGTACAGGTCCTTCTCAAAAAATTAGCATATAGTGTTAAATTTCATTATTTACCATAATGTAATGATTACAATTAAACTTTCATATATTATAGATTCATTATCCACCAACTGAAATTTGTCAGGTCTTTTATTGTTTTAATACTGATGATTTTGGCATACAACTCCTGATAACCCAAAAAACCTGTCTCAATAAATTAGCATATTTCACCCGGCCAATCAAATAAAAGTGTTTTTTAATAACAAACAAAAAAACCATCAAATAATAATGTTCAGTTATGCACTCAATACTTGGTCGGGAATCCTTTGGCAGAAATGACTGCTTCAATGCGGCGTGGCATGGAGGCAATCAGCCTGTGACACTGCTGAGATGTTATGGAGGCCCAGGATGCTTCAATAGCGGCCTTAAGCTCATCCAGAGTGTTGGGTCTTGCGTCTCTCAACTTTCTCTTCACAATATCCCACAGATTCTCTATGGGGTTCAGGTCAGGAGAGTTGGCAGGCCAATTGAGCACAGTAATACCATGGTCAGTAAACCATTTACCAGTGGTTTTGGCACTGTGAGCAGGTGCCAGGTCGTGCTGAAAAATGAAATCTTCATCTCCATAAAGCATTTCAGCCGATGGAAGCATGAAGTGCTCCAAAATCTCCTGATAGCTAGCTGCATTGACCCTGCCCTTGATGAAACACAGTGGACCAACACCAGCAGCTGACATGGCACCCCACACCATCACTGAATGTGGGTACTTGACACTGGACTTCAGGCATTTTGGCATTTCCTTCTCCCCAGTCTTCCTCCAGACTCTGGCACCTTGATTTCCGAATGACATGCAAAATTTGCTTTCATCAGAAAAAAGTACTTGGTCAGGCGCTTCTGCCGCTGTTTATGGTTCAAAAGTGGCTTTACCTGGGGAATGCGGCACCTGTAGCCCATTTCCTGCACACGCCTGTGCACGGTGGCTCTGGATGTTTCCACACCAGACTCAGTCCACTGCTTCCTCAGGTTCCCCAAGGTCTGGAATCGGTCCTTCTCCACAATCTTCCTCAGGGTCCGGTCACCTCTTCTCGTTGTACAGCGTTTTCTGCCACATTTTTGCCTTCCAACAGACTTACCATTGAGGTGCCTTGATACAGCACTCTGGGAACAGCCTATTTGTTGAGAAATTTCTTTCTGGGTCTTACCCTCTTGATTGAGGGTGTCAATGATGGCCTTCTTGACATCTGTCAGGTCGCTAGTCTTACCCATGATGGGGGTTTTGAGTAATGAAACAGGCAGGGAGTTTTTAAAAGCCTCAGGTATCTTTTGCATGTGTTTAGAGTTAATTAGTTGATTCATAAGATTAGGGTAATAGGTTGTTTAGAGAACCTTTTCTTGATATGCTAATTTATTGAGACAGGTTTTTTGGGTTATCAGGAGTTGTATGCCAAAATCATCAGTATTAAAACAATAAAAGACCTGACAAATTTCAGTTGGGGGATAATGAATCTATAATATATGAAAGTTTAATTGTAATCATTACATTATGGTAAATAATGAAATTTAACACTATATGCTAATTTTTTGAGAAGGACCTGTATGTTCAGTAAATGCACTCAATACTTGGTTGGGGCTCCTTTTGAATCAATTACTGCATCAATATATACTGTATACTATATATATACAGAGCATGGGTTAACAGATTAACAATTTAATTTGGAACAATAGAGGAACTCCTCGCAGGCAGAAAACAGTTACATTGAAAAGGAGAAATTGCAATGTAACAGTAGTCAGTAGTGTTGAGCGATACCTTCCGATATTCAAAAGTATCGGTATCGGATTGGATCGGCCGATATCCAAAAAATATCGGATATCGCCGATACGATACCGATACCAATACAAGTCAATGGGACACAAATATCAGAAGCTAACCTGGATGGTTCCCAGGGTCTGAAGGAGAGGAAACTCTCCTTCAGGCCTTGGGATCCATATTCATGTAAAAAATAAAGAATAAAAATAAAAAATATGGATATACTCACCCCTCCGACGGACCCTGGTTCTCATCAGTGCAAGCGTCTGCCTCCGTTCCTAAGAATGCAGTGAGTGAAGGACCTTCGATGACGTCACAGTCACATGAGCGGTCACGCGACCAATCACAAGACCGCAATGTCATCGCAGGTCCTACACTCACTGCATTCTTAGGAACGGAGGCTGCTGGTTGCACCGCTGAGGTCCAGGGTCCGTCGGAGGGGTGAGTATATCCATATTTTTTATTTTTATTCTTTATTTTTTACATGAATATGGATCCCAGGGCCTGAAGGAGAGTCTCCTCTCCTCCAGACCCTGGGAACCATACGCACCACACACGCCTGGGAACTTATAGGAACTTCCGATTCCGATTTCCGATATCACAAAAATATCGGAACTCGGTATCGGAATTCCGATACAGCGAATATCGGCCGATACCCGATATTTGCAGTATCGGGATGCTCAACACTAGTAGTCAGTAATCAAACTTATCGTCTCCTTAGGGTCCTCAGCCGCAGGTGATCCGTTGGGGGTTATGGTACCGGCAACGGCCGATGGAATGTCCTCAGATGAGGTCCCATAAATAACTGTCTAACTTTTGGCAGCATTGGGTGGTCACCGATTTTATCCGCTGATCCCCTAGTCCATGAGCCCATGCAGCTAAAGCAAAGAGAGCTGCAGAAATCCCAGTGTCAAGCGTGGGCTGCGGCGCTCTGGCCGACAGAGGGGACCACCACTCAATGTCCTGCAGCCGTCCCACCTTTCCCTGCGTGAGCACGGTCTTGCGTTTAGCCAGGTGCATGGCGCTCTCCACTCTCACCGTCCTGCCCAAGTGTCCAGGAGACACTCACCCTCCTGCACTCTCCCTGTACCAAACTGACTGCTGCTTCACGCGCTTTCAGCTCTGTTTCCAGTTTAAACACACCTCCTCTTCCCGGGTCATGAGGCCTGTACGGTCCCCTATTCCTACCCCTGGACAACATGGGATGCAGCTTCAACAGTTCCGGACTCGGCTCAATACAGGTACCTGCAGTTCGGTCCTCCTCCATATACATAGGAGGCAGACATTCAACACTAGCAGTGGGTGGTGGGCTAAACATCCCCCTACACATGGCTATAGACAGGTACCAGAGTAAATTAAAAAAAATGTCTGCTTGCAGCCACCACTAGTGGAAGCTCAGTAGTTTCCTCAATTTTTGAACAAGCAGTCTGATTAGCCTGCATCATGTTATAGGACATCAACTTTGTGGTAAAAACGATTCAGCATAACTAGGATTTTATGGATTTGAATGTCTGCTTCTTCTGCACTTATCATCTTAGTGGGTAGACCTGCAAGTTATATGGCATCATTTTAAAGACTAGGGCTAATTTGGAGTGCATAGAGAAAAGTCAAGGTTTATCTTGACAAATTGATAACTTATCAAAAAAGATTACCTCCCTTGGGAGGATTAAGATGACTTGAAGGGGTTTCCCTGAATTTAATCAGTAGATTTTGGAATAATGATAATTTCAGCAATTAGATGTGTTTAACCCCTTAGCCCCAAGGGTGGTTTGCATGTTAATGACAGGGCCAATTTTTACAATCCAGACCACTGTCCCTTTATGAGGTAATAACTCTGGAACGCTTCCATGGATCCCAGTGATTCTGGCACAGTTTTCTCATGGTATATTTTACTTCACATTAGTGGTAAAATTTATTTGATATGACTTGCGATTATTTGTGAAAAAAACAGAAATTTGGCAAAAATTTTGAACATTTTGCAATTTTCCAAATTTGAATTTTCATGCCCTTAAATCACAGAGATATGTCACACAAAATACTTAATAAGTAACATTTCCCACATGTTTAATTTACATCAGCACAATTTTGTAATGAAAATTTTTTTTTGTTAGGAAGTTATAAAGGTTAAAAGTTGACCAGGGATTTCTCATTTTTACAACAATGTTTTAGGGACCACCACACATTTGAAGTCACTTTGTGGGGTCTATATGATAAAAAATACCCAAAAGTGACACCATTCTAAAAACTGCCCCCCTCAAGGTGCTCAAAACCACATTCAAGAAGTTTATTAACCCTTTGTTAGGTGTCGAGTTCCCGCCGCTGAACAGGGGGAATCTCGAACCATGTCCACTGCAGTCTCCCATTCTTCTCCAGCTACAGTGGAGCCTGCTCAGCAGAGACATCAGTCCCAGCATCTGGCTCAGGCAGATACTGTGCATTTGGTTACAACTACCCTTCCAGGTCCAGCCATTATAACCAGCACTGATCAGCGGTGAGCAGACGCTCCTGGAACTAAGTCCTGCTTTTCCTCTACTGAGCATAGCCAAGGGACGACCTCTCATTGGAGGTCGGGGGTCACATGCTCAGGTCCTGTAGCAGCTCCTATTGGATCACTAGGAAGGTCCTGGAGAGCTTCCACTATAAAAGGTTTGCATGGCTGCACGGCCATGCGCTAGTATAAACTTGATAACGTGTGTGTGTAGATGAATGACTGTCGATGGATGAAAGCTCCTTAATCATTCCCATTCCTTGTTTTATTGACTGCTCATGAATGGTGGAAGCTATCTAGCGCCCAACAGTGCTACCTGCACACGTAGCACACGTTACAGTGCCTTTTTGCAGTGCCCGTCTGTACGGCACCATGCTCAGTCAGTGTGTTTTCCTGACAGCCTGTCAGTGTAGGTTGGGAATTCCCGCTTGGACTTTGCATCTGACTCGGGGCATCCTCAGGCACGGGCTCAAAAGCCACTGAGGATCAGAACGAGTCCAATCACCAGTTTATTGGGGGTGATTCATAGGGATCCCACTAGTGTCTTGCAGTTGCACCCTGTGACTGCTAACAGGGTGCAGCATATTTTGGCGACTCTGTTAAGCAGCAGAGTTCGCTTCCATACACACTGGGTGAAGTCTAACCCACGTGTAAGCAAGTGTCCATCTGCCATTACTCAGCAGCAGGTACCATCTCTGCATGGTGGACCCTGGGCTGCGAATGCACCTCATATCTACCTCTTTATTATTTGGTGCGTTCCGCTAGCCCTAACATCCTTCAGTTGCTTCACAGAAATTTTTGGTATGTTTAAAAAAAAATGAACATTTCACTTTTTTCACAAAAAATTTACTTCAGATCCAATTTGTTTTATTTTACCAAGGGTAACAGGAGAAATTGGATACCCCATATGTGGGGGTAAACCACTGTTTGGGTGCATGGCAGAGATCGGAAGGGATTTTTCAATGCAAAATCGGCTGGAATTGAGATCGGACGCCATGTCACGTTTGGAGAGCCCCTAATGTGCCTAAACAGTGAAAAAAAACCACAAATGACACCATTTTGGAAATTAGATCCCCTATGGAACTTATCTAGATGTGTGGTGAGCACTTTTAACCCCAAGTGCTTCACAGAAGTTTATAATGTAGAGCTGTAAAAATAAAAAAAATAATCTTTTTTCACAAAAATTATCTTTTCACCCCAAATTTTTTATTTTCCCAAGAGTAACAGGAGAAATTGGACCCCAGAAGTTGTTGTGTAATTTGTCCAGAGTATGCTGATGCTCCATATGTGCAGGTAAACCACTGTTTGGGTGCATGGCAGAGCTCGGAAGGGAAGGAGCACCGTTTGACTTTTCAATGCAAAATTGGCTGGAATTGAGATAGGACACTGTTATGACCCCAATGGCAGAGGGTCTCAGAAATAATTACTAAGTCTGCAAACACAAAAAACCAGCTCATAGGACAGTGGTAACTGAGCTGACCATATATCTAATCCTAGCACCACAAATAGCAGCAGCCGGGGAACGTGCCTACGTTGGTTCTAGACGTCTCGCGCCAGCCGGAGAACTAACTAACCCTAGAAGGGAAAAGAAAGACCTTTCTTGCCTCCAGAGAAAAAACCCCAAAAGTTGGATACAAGCCCCCAACAAATAATAACGGTGAGGTAAGAGGAAAAGACAAACGTAAGAATGAGCTAGGTATTTAGCAAAGAGAGGCCCACTAGCTAATAGCAGAATATAGTAAGATGACTTATATGGTCAGCAAAAACCCTATCAAAATATCCACGCTGGATATTCAAGAACCCCCGAACCGTCTAACGGCCCGGGGGGAGAACACCAGCCCCCTAGAGCTTCCAGCAAAGTCAGGAATCACATTTAGTACAAGCTGGACAAAAATACGAGCAAAGCAAATAACCAAAAAACAAAGAAGCAGGACTTAGCTTAATTTTGCACGAACCAGGAACAGCAGACAGGAGTAAACAGAAAGGATCTGATTACAACGATGCCAGGCACTGGACTAAGGATCCAGGAAGTTTATATAGCAACACCCCTGGACTAACGGCCCAGGTGGGTGCCAAACTGAGGAAAGACAATCCCAGAGTCATATCACTAGTAACCACAAGAGGGAGCCAAAAAGTCTAATTCACAACAGTACCCCCCCTTAAGGAGGGGTCACCGAACCCTCACCAAGACCACCAGGGCGATCAGGATGAGCAGCGTGAAAGGCACGAACCAAATCGGCCGCATGCACATCAGAAGCAACCACCCAGGAATTATCCTCCTGACCATAGCCCTTCCACTTGACCAGATACTGAAGCCTCCGTCTGGAGAGACGAGAATCCAAGATCTTCTCCACCACGTACTCCAACTCGCCCTCAACCAACACCGGAGCAGGAGGCTCAACAGAAGGAACCACAGGTACAACGTACCGCCGCAACAAAGACCTATGGAACACGTTGTGAATGGCAAACGACACCGGAAGATCCAAGCGAAAGGACACAGGATTAAGGATTTCCAATATCTTGTAAGGACCGATGAAGCGAGGCTTAAATTTAGGAGAGGAGACCTTCATAGGAACAAATCGAGAAGACAGCCATACCAAATCCCCAACACGAAGTCGGGGACCCACACCGCAGCGGCGGTTGGCAACACGCTGAGCCTTCTCCTGTGACAACTTTAAGTTGTCCACCACATGATTCCAGATCTGCTGCAACCTATCCACCACAGAGTCTACCCCAGTACAGTCAGAAGGCTCCACATGTCCCGAGGAAAAACGAGGATGGAAACCAGAGTTGCAGAAAAATGGCAAAACCAAAGTAGCGGAACTAGCCCGATTATTAAGGGCAAACTCAGCCAACGGCACGCGTGTCCAGCCTCCCGTGACGTCACGGCTTGTGATTGGTTGCGTCGCCCATGTGACCGCGACGCAACCAATCACAACGCCGGAACGTAATTTTAAAATCCTGAAGGACCTGAAATTACGTCACGGCTTGCTGTGATTGGTTACGTCCCGGCCACATGGGCGGCGCGCGACCAATCACAAGCCGGGACTTCGCGTAAGGAAGTTAAAGCGCGAATTTTAAGCAAACAACGCTGCCGGTTCCCTCGGTAAGGTGCAGGCTGCGTCGGAGAGGTGAGTATACCAATATTTTTTATTTTAATTCTTTATTTTACACATTAATGTTGTTTCGATACCGATACCCGATACCACAAAAGTATCGGAATACCGGTATTGGAATTCCGATACAGCAAATATCGGCCGATACCCGATACTGGCGGTATCGGAATGCTCAACACTAATTCTCACGCAAAACCTGAAACACCATCCTGACCTGCTCCACATGTGAGTCCCAATCTTCAGAGAAAACCAGAATATCATCCAGATAAACAATCATAAATTTATCCAGATACTTCCGGAAAATATCATGCATAAAGGACTGAAACACTGAGGGAGCATTAGAGAGCCCAAAAGGCATCACCAAGTACTCAAAATGACCTTCGGGCGTATTAAATGCTGTCTTCCATTCATCTCCTTGCTTAATGCGCACAAGGTTGTACGCACCACGAAGATCTATCTTGGTGAACCACTTGGCACCTTTAATCCGGGCAAACAAGTCCGACAACAGAGGCAAAGGATACTGAAATTTAACAGTGATTTTATTCAGAAGCCGATAGTCAATACAAGGTCTCAAAGATCCGTCCTTCTTGGCCACAAAAAAGAATCCCGCACCAAGAGGGGAAGAGGATGGACGGATATGCCCCTTCTCCAGAGACTCCTTGATATACGAACGCATTGCGGCATGCTCAGGTACAGACAGATTAAATAGTCTTCCCTTAGGAAATTTACTACCTGGAATCAAATCTATGGCGCAGTCACAGTCCCTATGAGGAGGCAGAGCACTGGACCTGGACTCGCTGAATACATCCTGATAATCAGACAAATACTCAGGAACTTCCGAAGGAGTAGAGGAAGCAATAGACACCGGCGGGGAATCAGCATGAATTCCCTGACAGCCCCAACTTGACACAGACATTGCCTTCCAATCCAAGACTGGATTGTGGGTCTGTAACCATGGCAGACCCAAAACGACCAAATCATGCATTTTATGCAGAACAAGAAAACGAATCACCTCCCGATGTTCAGGAGTCATGCACATGGTTACCTGCGTCCAAAACTGCGGTTTATTTTCCGCCAATGGCGTAGCATCAATACCTCTAAGAGGAATAGGATTTACCAACGGTTCAAGAACAAAACCATAGCGCTTGGCAAATGACAGATCCATAAGACTCAGGGCAGCACCTGAATCCACAAACGCCATAACAGGGTAAGAAGACAATGAGCAAATTAAAGTCACAGACAAAATAAATTTAGGTTGCAAATTACCAATGGCGACAGGACTAACAACCCTTGTTAGGCGTTTAGAGCATGCTGATATAACATGTGTAGAATCACCACAGTAAAAACACAACCCATTCTGACGTCTATGATTTTTCCGCTCATTTCTAGTCTGAATTCTATCACATTGCATTAAATCAGGTGTTTGTTCAGACAACACCACCAGAGGATTAGCGGTTTTGCGCTCCCGCAAACGCCGGTCAATTTGAATAGCCAGCGCCATGGAATCATTCAGACTTGTAGGAATGGGGAAACCCACCATCACATTCTTAATGGCTTCAGAAAGGCCATTTCTGAAATTTGCGGCCAGAGCACACTCATTCCACTGAGTAAGCACGGACCATTTCCGAAATTTTTGGTTATACACTTCAGCTTCATCCTGGCCCTGAGAAATAGCCAGCAAGGCTTTTTCTGCCTGAACTTCAAGATTGGGTTCCTCGTAAAGCAATCCGAGCGCCAGAAAAAACGCATCAATATTTGCCAATGCCGGATCTCCTGGCGCTAGCGAGAAAAGCCCAATCCTGAGGGTCGCCCCGTAAAAAAGAGATAACAATTTTAACTTGCTGAGCTGAATCTCCAGATGAACGGGGTCTCAGAGATAGAAACAATTTACAATTATTCCTGAAATTCCTAAACTTAAAACGGTCTCCAGAAAACAGTTCAGGAATAGGTATTTTAGGTTCAGACATAGGACTACTGGTAACAAAATCTTGTATGCCCTGCACACGAGCAGCAAGCTGGTCTACACTTGTAATCAAGGTCTGGACATTCATGTCTGCAGCAAGCACAAGCCACTCAGAGGTAAAGGGGAGGAAGAGAGGAAAAAAAACAACTCAGAATTTCCTTTCTTATTATCCCACTTCTGCAATGCATTAAACATTCAATGTGGGCCTGGCATACTGTTATGACCCCAATGGCAGAGGGTCTCAGAAATAATTACTAAGTCTGCAAACACAAAAAACCAGCACATAGGGCAGTGGTAACTGAGCTGACCATATATCTAATCCTAGCACCACAAATAGCAGCAGCCGGGGAACGTGCCTACGTTGGTTCTAGACGTCTCGCGCCAGCCGGAGAACTAACTAACCCTAGAAGGGAAAAGAAAGACCTTTCTTGCCTCCAGAGAAAAGACCCCAAAAGTTGGATACAAGCCCCCAACAAATAATAACGGTGAGGTAAGAGGAAAAGACAAACGTAAGAATGAGCTAGGTATTTAGCAAAGAGAGGCCCACTAGCTAATAGCAGAATATAGTAAGATGACTTATATGGTCAGCAAAAACCCTATCAAAATATCCACGCTGGATATTCAAGAACCCCCGAACCGTCTAACGGCCCGGGGGGAGAACACCAGCCCCCTAGAGCTTCCAGCAAAGTCAGGAATCACATTTAGTACAAGCTGGACAAAAATACGAGCAAAGCAAATAACCAAAAAACAAAGAAGCAGGACTTAGCTTAATTTTGCACGAACCAGGAACAGCAGACAGGAGTAAACGGAAAGGATCTGATTACAACGATGCCAGGCACTGGACTAAGGATCCAGGAAGTTTATATAGCAACACCCCTGGACTAACGGCCCAGGTGGGTGCCAAACTGAGGAAAGACAATCCCAGAGTCATATCACTAGTAACCACAAGAGGGAGCCAAAAAGTCTAATTCACAACAGGACACCATGTTGCGTTTGGAGAGCCCCTGATGTGCCTAAACAGTGGAAGCACCCACAAGTGACAGTATTTTGAAAAGTAGACACCTTAGGGAACTTATCTATATGTGTCGTGAGCACTTTAAACCCCCAAGTGCTTCACAGAAGTTTATAATGTAGAGCCATAAAAATAAAAAATCATATTTTTTTCACAAAAATGATATTTTTGCCCTCAATTTTTTATTTTCTCAAGGGTAACAGGAGAATTTGGACTACAAACGTTGTTTGTCAATTTGTCGTGAGTACGCTGATACCCAATATGTGGGGGTAAACCACTGTTTGGGAGCATGGCAGAGCTCGGAAGGGAAGGAGCGCAGTTTGACTTTTCAATGCAAAATTAGCTGGAATTGAGATCACGATTTTTATTACGATTTTTGGGAGGCAGAATGAACAAAAAAACAACAATTCATGAATTTCTTTTGGGTAGGGTGTTTATACCGTTCCGTGTGTGGTAAAATTGATAAAGCAGGTTTATTCTTCGGAATAGCACGATTACAGCGATACCTCATTTATATTTTTTTAATGTTTTGGCGCTTTTATACTATAAAAACTATTTTATATAAAAAATAATTATTTTTGCATCGCTTTATTCTGAGGGCTATAACGTTTTTATTATTTCTCTGATGACACTGTACCATGGCTCCTTTTTTGCGGGACAAGATGATTTTTCCAGTGGTACCATGGTTATTTATATCCATCTTTTTGATCGTGAGTTATTCTACTTTTTGTTCTGTGATATGATGATAAAGCATTGTTTTCCCCCCCTTTTTTTACCATGCTCACTGAAGGGGTTAACTAGTCAGTTAACTAGACAGTTTTTAGGTTGGGTCATTAGGGACGCGGCGATACTAAACATGTGTACTTTTATTGTTTTGGATTTTTATTTCCATAAAGAAATATATTTATTGGAACAATATTTCCTTTTTTTTTTTTCTTTATTCAGGAATTTAAAAAAATATATTTTTACACAGTATGATATATTTTTTTTTTACTTTTTTACATTGTCCCAGGGTGGGACATCACTCTATAAAGTCAGATCGCTGATCTGACACTTTGCACAGCACTGTGTCAGATCAGCGATCAGACAGACAGTGAAGGAGGCTTCTCCGGTCCTGTTCTCAGCAGGCACTGACAAGCCATCTCCTGGCAGGACCCGGAAGGACCCCACGGCCATCTTGGATCCGGGGGTCTGCAGGCAGGGAGAACCTCAAAACAACGCAATGTGATCTCAGGGAAGCATGCAGGGAGCCCCCTCCCTGCGCGATGCTTCTCTATGCCACTGGAACGCTGTGATCTTGTTTGATCACAGTGTTCCTGAGGTTAAAGTGTTGGGAGCGGTCCGTGACCACACTTGGCACCCAGCCGCGATCGGCCGCGCTCTCCCCGTCAGCATGGCTGATCGCGTATGACGTACTATCCCGTCCATGGCAATTAAGTCCCAGGTCACATGGACTGGATAGTACATCTGATGGCAGAAAGGGGTTATATAAAATGTTCCTGTGCTAAGATAATGTACAAATGTGCCCCTACTGTGTACTGTGTGATGGCCGTGTCTGACCATGTAGGAAAGTGATCTGATTATAGCACAGTTCCTGGGCAGGGGAGTAAGCAAAACAGTATACCGATATTACACCATAGGATCACAGCTGATTCTTTTTGTGAGGTAAAACATTTCCCTGCCTGTTTTTAAAAATGTTTTACTTCAAAGAAAGAATCATTTGTGATCCCCTGCTGTCCTTTCTGTATACTCTTTTGTTTCTTCCCCTGCCCAGGAGATGTGGTATGATCAGACCATGTTCCTGTACAGTCAGACACAGCCATTACACAGAACACATTTATAACATTATCTCAGCACAGGAACATTTTATTTAACCACATCCAATTGTGGAAATTATTATTATTCCAAGATCTGTTGATCTGGGACAATGCCTTTAACACAAGTCACTGACTAATTGCAAGATAAGCCTCAAATGACACTTTTTTGTACCTAAAGTTTGCAACATCTCTACAGCCTGATAACTAACACTTATTACCTCTTTATGGGAAGAAAAAGTCAAATTCAAATTCACGTCTTTCCACTTTTTACACTTTTCATTTTGCTGCACAAATAAAGTGTTGACTGTCATTAGTATCTGAGAGACTCTGTAAAAAGGCTCGTGTTACCTGCCATGCTGGTAGTGTCCTACCTAAAGGAGGACAGATTGAGAGTGAGGACCATGAGTGAGGCCTAATGTAAGAGGGTGAACTGTAGTCCCACTGAGAGGGCACTAGGACCCTGTGGTTTTTGCCTGCTGCAGCAAAGGACAGACACTGCCAGGCCCCCGGAGACTATGTGTGCTGGTGGGTGGGGTCTGATGTCGGGTGTGTAAAGTGTCAGATAAGGAAGTGGTGGCAGAGAAGAAAAGGCGGGAAGAGAGGAGGAAGCAGCAGTGTGATAGAAAGAGACTGTGTGAATTTGCTGCCAGTGTGTTGGAGAAAAGCTTCGAGAGGAAACAACACTGTGAGAGACTTGTTTTTGTTGCTAACGTTTTTCTGGAAACAGTTAACCTTTATTTTGGAAAACTGAGACTTTACTGAAAACCCAGTACGTATTTGAGAGTCTGTGGAGTCCCGGTGCATTGAGTTGAGAAACAAGTATGGACAGACTGCTGATATAAAGATGGACTGATTGTTGTAAGAGCATTTCTAGGAACTACAGGAGGAGAGACAACTTCTTTGGGCCACTAAACTAAGTCCCCGGCGTTTGGGCTCGGCATCGGCCGACAAGCCGGAGAAGCGTGCTGTAACTTATTGGCGCTGAAGACTTGGACTGGCTGCAGCCTGTGTGAAATCCTGCCTGAGAGAAGACTCATCTTAGGTTAACGGTACCATAGTCATAGATACCCGGGTATCCCTTTGCAGAGTGTTTAATCGTTACTTTAGAGGTGTATCGCATATTAGATGTGTGTAAGTTATACTCAGTGTGTCATTCCAGGGGCTCCTCTTTATAACACTACATTCAATTTACGCTTGTTCTTGTATTGAGTTGTTCTGTGAGGTAAATTGATTATTAGCCTGTTGGAGTATACAGTTCTCAGGAGACCTTGGAGTGGCACAGTGATTTCAGCTGCTGCTGAATTAGTGTATCTTTTGGGTGCTTCTGCCTGAGTATTCCTCATATTACCTTACTTATTCTGCCTTTGAGTAAACCACTGTTGGAGATTTCTGCCTTAGTCTTGGTTTGTGACTCACTGGATCTCATTCGGACCTCTGGTCATTACATTTTTGGCGTAGTCGGCAGGATCCAGTGTTTGTCATGGACGAAGGCGAGGGTAGAAACGACCCCGCTGTATCCGCATCCTCCTCGGGGGTTGAGGTTCCCCGGGCAGCCGCGGCGACTCCGGGAGGGTATGTGCCTGTAGGAGCTTTACTTCAGCACATGCCGAAATACGATGGGCGCAATATGGCGTTGCAAGATTGGGCCGAGAGGGTCCAGAGTATTCTGCGCATGTGTAATTTGACCCCCGCGTTACGCGATGAGCTAGCATTAAATGCACTGGAGGGTGATATTAGGCGTATGGTGATGGTGCGCCCAGAATCAGAGAGGGATACGTTAGAAAAGATTTTGGAACTGTTAGAGGGGAGTTTGGGGGGCCGAGCGCGTGTGGCCCAGCTTCGGTCCCTATTCTTTAATCGTCCTCAAAGAGAGTGTGAGTCCCTGATGCAGTACTCTAATATCTTGCAAGAGACGTTGAATGAGATGCAGTGACTAGACCCGGGGGCCATGGGGGCGTTCCGGGAGGTAGACCGCTTGCTCCGGGATCAATTCATCACCGGGTTAGTCAATAGACTTCTCCGAGACAAACTGTTGGAAATGGCCCGGGCTGCAACAGAATTATCTTTCTGGCAGATTTACCGAGCTGCAGTGGAAAGGGAAGAGAAATGTGCCCATGTGCCCGAGGGGTCAGTGAACAGTGCCCAGCTGGAGGAAGGTGGGTCATCGGGGTCAGGGGGAGAGGGGCTGGTAAGCGTGGTACAAGCTTTGCGTGCTGAGGTAAAGGAGTTGAAGCTGAAATTGTCTCAACTGACAGTTGGTCCCGCCTATACCCCCTCACGGGGGCCTTCTGCCCCACCCCCTGGAACGGTGACCCCACCGATGGCCAGGTCGCCCTATCAGAATGAGTCGAGCCCTTGTCCACGAGGAACAATTACCTGCTGGAAGTGTGGGTGCCAGGGACACATCTCTCGTTACTGCTGGACGCTTGCAGCTCCAGAAACCCCGTCGCCGGCTTTAAACTTCCGGCCGCTGCCATGAGAGGGCAAGCAGCAGCAGCTCCACCCGCACAAAGCCCTCAACGGGATGAGCAAGATTTGTTTGCATGTAGTCCAGTGATAGAAGCAGAGTTTGAAGGGCGGAAGATGAGGTGCTTGGTTGACACGGGATCCGAATGTACTATAATGCCTCTAGAAGTATATGAGAGATACTTCAGTTGACTAGTGATGCCAGAGGATGGCCGAGTGATACGACTTACCGCCACAAATAATGGTCAACTGTTAGTCAAGGGGATCGTGTGGATGCAGGTAAAAATGTTTGGTCAAGAGCTGGGGCAGAAAGGGGTAGTACTGGTGGATCACCCCCCTAGAAGAGGAATGGAGGTGACGCTCGGAATGAACGTGCTGCGAGACTTGAATCACCAGATGTATGCCAGTGAAGGACCCCGGTACTGGGCCCGGGCGACAAGACACCGACCCACACAGAGAATTTTACACCGTCTAGTGCTGAGTTGCGACTTGCTGAAAAGTGCGGTCCCAGGTGGCCGGGTGGGCCGGGTCCGAGTGCCATCACGGGCCCCGATCCTGCTGGGACCCAGACAAGAGGAACTCTTAATGCTGCCGGTGGGAGCTGCACAGAGATTGAATGGGCTTGAAGTGCTACTTGAGCCCGCCCAAGAGAGTTCCTCATTTGCCAAAGTACATGTGGCTTGGTCTTTGGCGATTGTGAAGAATGGACGAGTGCCGGTCCGATGCATCAATGTTTTAGATGAGGCTGTTACAATTCCCGCTGGGACCATACTGGCTGAACTGTTTGTGCCGGCAGAGAAGGTGCCAGAAAATGCAGGATTCGAACTGCGACCGGATCAACAGTCATCCTGGACATTTGCGGTCGAGGTAGGCCGGACTGAACCTCCTACTGAGGAATGGAATGGTCATGTGATCATGGAGCAGATGGGGGTGGATCGGGAGAAGCTGACCCCAGTGCAGTTGGAGCAGTTGGAGAGAGTTTTGTGGGAGCATCAAGAGACCTTTTCCCGACATGGAGAGGACTTCGGGTGTACCCAGATGATTGAGCATTAGATTCCAACGGGGGATACTCCACCCATTAAAGAAAGATATCGTCAAATCCCTCCGGCGCTTTATCAAGAGGTGAAGAGCATGGTGGCCAGTATGCTGGGCAACCAAGTGATCCGGGAGAGCCGGAGTCCCTGGGCGGCCCCTGTAGTCTTGGTCCGCAAGAAGGATGCGACACTCCGATTTTGTGTGGACTATCGAAAATTGAATGCCCACACCGTACGGAACGCATATCCTTTACCCCGTATTGAAGAATCCCTGTCGGCCCTGGGTCGGGCCAAGTATTTCTCAACGTTGGATTTGGCAAGCGGGTACTGGCAGGTCCCAATGGCTGAAAAAGATCGGGCCAAGACGGCGTTTCTCTTACCAATGGGGCTCTTTGAGTTCAACCGGATGCCCTTTGGCCTCGCTACTGCCCCGGGAACCTTCCAACGCCTGATGGAACATTGCTTAGGCGATCTAAATTTTGAATCAGTCCTAATATATCTAGATGACATTGTGGTGTTCGGAACCTCGTTTGAAGATCATCTGGAGAAGCTGCGTCAAGTTCTCCGGCGGCTCAGGAGCTACGGCCTGAAAATAAAGCCAAAAAAATGTCAAATGTTACGAAACCAGATTGAGTATTTGGGACACCTGGTGACCCCGGACGGGGTACTACCTATAGCCAGTAAGATTAAGGTGGTACAAGAGTGGCCACCTCCCTGTGACCTGCGAGAAGTGCGGGCCTTCTTGGGCCTAGCAGGATACTATCGGCGGTTTGTGCCTAAATTCTCACAAGTGGTGGGTCCCTTGAACGAACTTTTGAGAGGGACAGCGCTGGGTCCTCGAAACCGCCCCATTCCATGGGGGCCCCTACAGAAAAAGGCATTTGATGAAGTGAAAACCGCCCTCACGAGTGCCCCATTGCTGGCATACGCCCGGTTTGACACCCCTTTTTTGTTGTATACCGATGGTAGTCTTCATGGGTTGGGGGCAGTACTAGCAAAGGTGCAGGATGGCCGAGAGCGAGTGATTTCTTATGGCAGCAGGTCTTTAAGAGACTCCGAGCGAAATCCGGCCAATTACAGCTCATTCCGACTGGAATTACTGGCCCTGGTGTGGGCAATGACAGAACGCTTCGCCGAGTATCTAACAGGGGTCTAACTGAGGTGCTAGTCATGACAGATAACAACCCGCTAGTAGTGTTGAGCGATACCGTCCGATACTTGAAAGTATCGGTATCGGAAAGTATCGGCCGATACCGGCAAAGTATCGGATCTAATCCGATACCGATACCCGATACCAATACAAGTCAATGGGACTCAAGTATCGGACGGTATCCCTGATGGTTCCCAGGGTCTGAAGGAGAGGAAACTCTCCTTCAGGCCCTGGGAACCATATTAATGTGTAAAATAAAGAGTTAAAATAAAAAATATTGCTATACTCACCTCTCCGACGCAGCCTGGACCTCACCGAGGGAACCGGCAGCGTTCTTTGCTTAAAATGCGCGCTTTTCCTTCCTTCCGTGACGTCACGGCTTCTGATTGGTCGCGTGCCGCCCATGTGGCCGCGACGCGACCAATCACAGCAAGCCGTGACGTAATTTTCAGGTCCTTCTAGGCATTCAGTATTTTAAAATTACGTTCCGGCTTTGTGATTGGTCGCGTCGCGGTCACATGGGCGACGCGACCAATCACAAGCCGTGACGTCACGGGAGGCAGGAAACGCGCGCATTTTTAAAATTACGTCACGCCAATCACAGCAAGCCGTGACGTAATTTCAGGTCCTGATGCCTATTTCTGCATTCAGGACCTGAAATTACGTCACGGCTTGCTGTGATTGGTCGCGTCGCGGTCACATGGGCGGCACGCAACCAATCACAAGCCGTGACGTAATTTTAAAAATGCGCGCGTTTCCTGCCTCCCGTGACGTCACGGCTTGTGATTGGTCGCGTCGCCCATGTGACCGCGACGCGACCAATCACAAAGCCGGAACGTAATTTTAAAATACTGAATGCCTAGAAGGACCTGAAAATTACGTCACGGCTTGCTGTGATTGGTCGCGTCGTGGCCACATGGGCGGCACGCGACCAATCAGAAGCCGTGACGTCACGGAAGGAAGGAAAAGCGCGCATTTTAAGCAAAGAACGCTGCCGGGTCCCTCGGTGAGGTCCAGGCTGCGTCGGAGAGGTGAGTATAGCAATATTTTTTATTTTAATTCTTTATTTTACACATTAATGTTGTTTCGATACCGATACCCGATACCACAAAAGTATCGGATCTCGGTATCGGAATTCCGATACCCGCAAGTATCAGCCAATACCCGATACTTGCGGTATCGGAATGCTCAACACTACCCGCTAGCTCACTTAGAGAATGCGAAGCTGGGAGCGTTGGAGCAGCGGTGGGTCGCCAGACTGGCCAAGTTCAATTACTGCATTAAATTCCGCTCTGGCCGAGAAAACGGCAATGCAGATGCATTGTCAAGAGTGCCCCTTGGGTCATCAGGGGAAGATGTTGACGAGCAACTTGAGGACACTGAAACTCCAGCTTTGGGGCAGATACCTATCTTCCAAAGTGTGGTACACTCAAGTGGGGTGGCCACCGGAATGCCCTGTGTCCTGGGTAAAACATCCTCAGATTGGACAAAAGTCTAGGATGAGTGTCCGGACGTTGCACTTGTGCGTCGTTGGGTACAAAACAAGGTCTGGCCCAGTGCAGAGGACAAGGCTCAGTTGTCCATGGAAGGAATGAAACTCCTTCGACAATGGGATAAATTGTGTGTGGAACAAGGTCTTTTCTATCGTAAGGTGTACCTGCCATCTGAGCTGCAGCATCGGTACCAACTGATAATTCCTGTGGGGATGGGTCCCGTGGTTGCTCGTGAGGCGCATGAGAAGGGGGCCCATTTTGGAAGTGAAAAGACACTTCAGTGGTTGCAGCGAGTCCTCTATTGCCCTGAGTTGGGAGGGATGGTGGCCGACGCGTGTCGGAAATGCCGAATTTGTGGGCTCAACAAAAGCCCTGAACAGCGGGCTCCCACACAGTCTATTAAGACTTCAGCTCCACTGGAGCTACTCATGATTGACTACGTTTTGATAGGGTACTCTAATTGCCTGGTGATGACAGATCACTTTACCAAGTATGCTGTAGCGGTGCCGACAAGAGATCAGACGGCCAAGTCGGCGGCTGAGGCCATGTGTCGACATTTCTTCCAAGTGTTCGGGTGTCCGCAGAGAGTACATTCAGATCAAGGGGCCTGCTTTCAGGGGACGCTGATGAGGGAGTTGCACCAGCTCTATGGTATCGAGCAGTCAAGAACAACACCTTACCACCCTCAGGGTAACGGGGCGTGTGAGCGTTTTAATCGGACCTTGTTGCAAATGTTGAGGTCCTTAGAGGGTCAGCAACAGACACGCTGTCCTGAGTATCTCCCCGAATTGATGTGGGCTTACAATAACAGGGTGCACAGTACTACTGGTTACTCACCCCACATGTTGATGTTTGGTAGACCTGGCCGAGACATTGAGGATTTGATCATGCCGGATCCCTCCTCCGCCCCCCTTCGGACTGCATCCGAGTGGGTACGAGAGCATAGGCGGCGGTTGAGGGTGGTGCATCAGGTGGTGGGCGACCGCCTTCGCCAGGTGGTCCATAGGGACACGCGACCCGTACAAACAGAGTTGTTCTCTCTGGGAGACAGAGTGTTGGTGAGGACAAAACGACGGTCAGGAAAGCTGAGTGACCGATGGGAGGCGATACCGTATCTGATAAAAAAAACAGGTGAATTCTGAGATTCCAGTGTACGAGGTCGAGCCGGTGGGGACAGGGGGGCCAACCCGTAATTTACACCGTAACATGCTACAACGATGCTGGTTTGAAGATTTGGCGCCTATTCCCCCAGAGTCGGAGGCCGTGTCCCAAGGGGCGGGAACTCTGAATGATCTTGAGTTTGATGGTGTGCTTGTTCCTGCACCTGCTTATTTGCCCCCTCTGACCAATCTGGTCTTGTATGATGAGAATGTTGAGGATGTGGAGGATGCTGTTGAGGAGAGCGCATCAGATCGACTGCTTGGTCCTGACGCTGTATCACGGAACATCGAACCGCAGAAGGAGGCAACTCCACTTGCGCCCGCTAACACGACCACGGAAGTGACTTTAGCTCCCTCTAGGGTTGCACCTATTGATGTAGGACTCAGGAGAACTACACGATCTACGGCTGGAATACCACCTCAGCGATATGCTCAGGATGAATTTGAGTGGGAAGGTATGTCGAGGACGCCAACCTCTAGTGGGGTGGCATGTAAGAGGGTGAACTGTAGTCCCACTGAGAGGGCACTAGGACCCTGTGGTTTTTGCCTGCTGCAGCAAAGGACAGACACTGCCAGGCCCCCGGAGACTATGTGTGCTGGTGGGTGGGGTCTGATGTCGGGTGTGTAAAGTGTCAGATAAGGAAGTGGTGGCAGAGAAGAAAAGGCGGGAAGAGAGGAGGAAGCAGCAGTGTGATAGAAAGAGACTGTGTGAATTTGCTGCCAGTGTGTTGGAGAAAAGCTTCGAGAGGAAACAACACTGTGAGAGACTTGTTTTTGTTGCTAACGTTTTTCTGGAAACAGTTAACCTTTATTTTGGAAAACTGAGACTTTACTGAAAACCCTGTACGTATTTGAGAGTCTGTGGAGTCCCGGTGCATTGAGTTGAGAAACAAGTATGGACAGACTGCTGATATAAAGACGGACTGATTGTTGTAAGAGCATTTCTAGGAACTACAGGAGGAGAGACAACTTCTTTGGGCCACTAAACTAAGTCCCCGGCGTTTGGGCTCGGCATCGGCCGACAAGCCGGAGAAGCGTGCTGTAACATATTGGCGCTGAAGACTTGGACTGGCTGCAGCCTGTGTGAAATCCTGCCTGAGAGAAGACTCATCTTAGGTTAACGGTACCATAGTCATAGATACCCGGGTATCCCTTTGCAGAGTGTTTAATCGTTACTTTAGAGGTGTATCGCATATTAGATGTGTGTAAGTTATACTCAGTGTGTCATTCCAGGGGCTCCTCTTTATAACACTACATTCAATTTACGCTTGTTCTTGTATTGAGTTGTTCTGTGAGGTAAATTGATTATTAGCCTGTTGGAGTATACAGTTCTCAGGAGACCTTGGAGTGGCACAGTGATTTCAGCTGCTGCTGAATTAGTGTATCTTTTGGGTGCTTCTGCCTGAGTATTCCTCATATTACCTTACTTATTCTGCCTTTGAGTAAACCACTGTTGGAGATTTCTGCCTTAGTCTTGGTTTGTGACTCACTGGATCTCATTCGGACCTCTGGTCATTACACTAAGGCAGCAAGGGACTACACCACAGCGCAGAGAGGAAGGCTTCCAACCCCACCTGTCTAGTGGGATTCCCAAATCGCTTCCAAGCCGGCTGGACCACACCAGCACCTGTGATCCGGTACCCTTGACTGTGGCTGCCTTGCACCAGTAAAGAGGTAAAGAGACTGCAACTTTGTGTCCTCTATTTCTTTGTACACCATCTACCATCTGTCCCTATTTCAACGGGAGCCCTGAGAACCCAGCTTCACCTGTGGGAAACCATACCATCCCTGCTGCCATAACATCACCCCAGTGGACCCCTTTAAGCTGCGTCGGTCACCTCTGACCGAATACCACAGGTGGCGTCACGAGCAAACTTTGTTTCCCATTTCAAATCCCCTTCTATTGGATGCTCAGGGCCACGGACTGGGTTGCTGCCACCGTGACATTCCCTTTAATGACCACTGGACCCGGTACTGAGTACCTCTAGGCCCTGGCGGGTGCTCCACGGACATTTCACACAGATGTATGAATGCAGCCTTAAACTGACAGGCAGCTTAATAAATACGTTTCAATTAGGTTTTGATCTATGGCAGATGAGGAGCCCATTGTTAGGCCTCTGGTTGCCACAATACAGATTGGTTCCTTGCGACTGCATTGTGTGGAGCTGATGGAGTGACAGAGTAAGAGATCTAACTTGGTCCTATTCCTAAGGGTATGTTCCCATGGTCAGTAAACACTGCTGGTTGGTTGCTGAGTACATCCGCAGCGTCCAACCCGCAGCTTCCAGATGTTACAGCATAGTGGATGGGATTTGAAGAAATCCCATCTCCACTATGCGTGCACCGGTTCCCGTGGCTTCCCTGCGTATACCCACATGCGGCGCATCTTTGCAGACCACAGCATGTCAATGTATCTTGCAGAGACACTCAGTCTCCGCAAGATATATGTCCCCATACAATGTATTGGGCGCGGTGATTCCGCATGGTTCAATGAACACATGCAGAATCACCTGCGTTCAAAAGCCGGCTGACCGTGGGAACATACCCTGACATGTCGTGATCGCTATTGATTGTAGCATTTTATGGGTTAATTGGTCTGATGCAGAGTGCTGACAGTGCTTTCTCGCTACTACTGTATCTGTGCTAGCATTGAGGCATGAGAATGTAGGCGGATTTATAGGACTGTGATCCCAGGGTGAAGATACATTGTCTTTTCACATTCTAATATAAATTGGAAAGTTTATTTATTTTACTCACTTATATAGCGCAATTAATTTCACAGCACTTTGCACACATTATCATCACTGTCCCCTTTGGGACTCACAATCTAGATTCCCTATCAGTAGGTTTTTGGAGTGTGAGAGGTAACCGAGTGCCAGAGGAAACCCATGCAAACACGGGGAGGGCATACAAACTTTTGCATATTTTATCAGACCATAAAAAGCCAGTGAAGTAATGGAAATTTGTTTATATATCTTCCCAGCTCCTCCTCTGTAGCAACCACTATCACGATTAGCGGCTTCCAGTGGAGCACAGTTTGTATGGTAAAGTCGTTTTCCATTTCCAGAGTCAATGGGTGTCAGAGGCATAATGATCGCAGTCACACAGGGTGCAATAGCGACCGGGCTCGTGAGGGAGGGGGGCCTGTTTATGTCTTTTTTAGCTGGATGTGCGTTGCATATTTAACTCAACTGTATTGCAGTGTAGAGACATGCTGGGTCCCCGCAACGCTATACATGCCACTGACCAATCAGAGGCCAACAACTGTCGTCGGTGTGCAAGTCACACCCAATACATTGTAGTGACGTGATGTGTCACCCTTTTCAGGCATGCAGAAGTCAGCTGTCTGTCTCTACGCTGGATATAGAAGAGGACGTAGGAGCAGCGGAAGGTGAGAAAAATCGTTTTTTGGGGTTTTTTTTGCATGTGTCAGAGAACAGCGGCAGAACAAGGAGCATTATTACAGGGTGGGCCCATCAGAAGAAACCGTAATGGTGCCAAAGATGGAGGACATATATTACTGGAAAAGGCCACGATGGGGGACATATATTTCTGGAGGCTAGGATGGCGATATTACATCAGGATAGGGATATTATTACTGGAAAGGGCACCGGATTGTGGGACAAATAAGAATTATAGGGTCCGGGTTGGAGAAGATATATTATTGGAAGGAGCCAGGATGGTGACATTACACCAGGATAAGTGACAGTGTTACTAAAAGGGGCACATGTCCAAATTTTGCTCCAAGGTCCATCGTATATGGGTAAGGCTACGTTCACATTTGCGTTGTGCGCCGCAGCGTCGGCGCCGCAGTGCACAACGCAAACAAAAACGCGGCAAAACGCACGCTAAAACGCTGCGTTTTGCGCCGCATGCGTCGTTTTTGGCCGAAAGTTGGACGCAAAAAAAATGCAACTTGATGCGTTTCTTGCGTCCAACGCTTGCGGCCATGCGGCGCAAAACGCAGCACAACGCATGTCCATGCGCCCCCATGTTAAATATAGGGGCGCATGACGCATGCGGCGCCGCTGCGGCGCCCGACGCTGCGGCGCTGACCGCAAATGTGAACGTAGCCTTAGTCTCTCTCTCCTGTTGAGTGTAAGCTCTTATGGTCATCACCAGGGTCCTCTCTCTCTCTAGTAAAGTGCTAGTTCCTATGGTCAATGAGCTTCTCTTTCTTTTTCCCCTCTCCTATGTGTATTCTCCTGGTCTTAACAAGCTTTTAAGAATTGAGATTCACACAAATGTATTCACTAAAAACAAAGTTTTTGGTAAAAATTGGTGAAACCAGCGAGTAAAATATCAAAAGATGCATTCTTCTCTTATAAGCCTTTCTTACCAAAATGAACCAGTATCTTTTCATCTTGTTACTGTGACATAAAGTATATGGAATATGAATTCATTAAAATCCAAATCATAATATTCTCTTATTGATGTAGTGTGCAGAGATGATACATGAGGGCTCATTATCTGCCTGACTTGCCTTTAACGATAACTTTATTTTATTTAACCACATCAAACATTACCATTTTTTTCAGTCATATCTATGTTTTAATTATAAGTTTTTCTTATGCCTAATCAGATCATAACTTTTTAGTTCTTCTATATAAATGTAGGCTTCGTAAATGTTTACACATTATTATGACTCATGGTAGTGGCCTGTATTGTAGGTGAATCCATTTTGTGGTCCTGCAGGCAACCATAGGCAATAAATCATATACTGTATGAATCTGGAATGTTAGCTTTAAAGGATCATGTGGTTTTTCTTCCTGTAATTTAGGCTGGTTTTACCTGTTTAGTATATGAGTGACCAAAAACAAAAGATGTTCTCTTTTGCTTTCAACATAGCCGAGTTTGGGTAAAATGTTTAACTAAAGTAGGAAATTCACCTTTATAAAAATCAATTATTTTCATACTACTACAAAATCTGCAAAATACAAAATCAATATTCTTGAGCAACTGACTTTAAGATATCTAGTTCACCTTAACCTTTACAGAAATATATCAAAAGGAATCACTATCGCTACTTACACAATGCTATCATAGTATGAGTTAATAGGAAAAATGGTTGTTTTACACTGCGAACATCGATATTGATGCATTACAGGTTATCATCATTTCCCTTTTTGATGATTCTTTTTCCAGATCAAATTATGTATATATATATATATATATATATATATATATATATATATATATATATATATACATATATACTGCATATGTTTATATATATTTCTGACACATACTGAGTATATTTTGCATTTTTTGCATCATATCTTTACTTGTTTTCTAATTGCTCATTGTGCTGCTTGCAATTGTGCACCTTGTTCCCTTGTTATTGATGATATCCTTATACCTCCCCATGTGTTTTGTGTTTCCTTACTTCTATTTTACTTTGTAACCAGTGTTCAAGAGCCGTGTTGCTCGAACGTGTATGGCCTTATTACACACCACCCCCTGTCATTGCTGTGCCATCTGAGATGTCTATTTACAATCTTCCATTTTTAAAGGATAACCCAATAAAAGTTTGCTGATTTTTAAATAAGCCCTGTGAGTGAGCTGCATCCATTTCTATTTTTCCTATTGTCTTGGGCGCTGTGCAGCAGTGAGGACGTCGTGCTCCTTCTTGTGCCTGGAATTACATCTCAGGGGGGGCTGAAATGTACTTATTTTTTCACCTATCATAGTATGAGTTGCATTATCCATGGGGATGGGAGGACACTATTTTCCCTGAAATTACGGAATACAGGGTGGGCCATGTATAAGCATACACCTAAATAAAATGGAAATGGTTGGTGATATCAACTTCCTGTTTGTGGCACATTAGTATATGGGGGGGGGGAAACTTTCGAGATGGGTGGTGACCACGGCGGCCAATTTGAAGTTGGCCATTTTGGATCCAACTTTATTTTTTCCAATGGGAAGAGGGTCATGCGACACATCAAACTTATTTAGAATTTCACAAGAAAAACAATGGTGTGCTTGGTTTTAATGTAACTTTAATCTTTCATTAGTTATTTACAAGATTATCTTTGTTTACAGCCATTGACATGTCACAGAGATTAACACAGGAGGAGCGGATATAAATTTTGTTGATGTCTGGTGAATGCAGTACCCGGGCCATTGCAGTTGACTTCAATGCAAGACACCCTAGTCAAGAAAACTGTCACCATTCCCATGTTATTTAGGTGTATCTATATAAATGACCCACCCAAAAAAGTTTGCCTTATCATTGAACATAATGTTCTGTGTAAACTGAGGATCCTGTTCCAATTTTTGGAACACAGGAACGAAAATCTGATGAAACAACTGCTCACAAACCTACCAATTCATGGAGAGGAGTGATTGCATAGTATAAAAATTGCATGCATAGAAGACTTGTATAGGGCACTGGTCACTCACAGGTTGTCTTACAAACTATTAGATGCCAATACGACTAGATCAGGGGGCTGCCTAGCATTTCATAAGTGCACCCCACAGTGACAAGCAGCATAGTTTACAAGGCCAATATGGGTTGGCCTGGCAACATCCTGCATATAAATTAAAAAAGTACAGAAAATTATAAATAATTTGCATGAGTTATTGGTCTATAGTTTGGCCTAAATACGGAAGCTCGACCTACTCCAAGGGTCCACTGTCTTGTGAGTCCCTACACTAAAATCAAAAGCAAAAACACAGCAAAATTTAAAAAAGCCTTGCAGAAAAAAAGGCATCCCTCTTTACCAATCCAGGTCACATTCTCATACTGCTAGCAAAACTTCCAACAAGATGCTGCTCATATCTCAACTGGGTGTCCGTAGATAGGTAGTTATATGCAGCTTAAACAATCTCATTTAGATACATGTAGATCCCAAAAATCTCACTTTCCACCCGTGCAAGCAGTACGATAGAAAATGTCTGAAGCAATGATCACAAGGTACAGTGGGTACGGAAAGTAGTCAGACCCCTTTACATTTTTCACTCTTTCTTTCATTGCAGCCATTTGGTAAATTCTAAAAAGTTCATTTTTTCACATTAATATACACTCTGCACCCCATCTTGACTGAAAAAAACAGAAATGTAGAAATTTTTGCAAATTTATTAGAAAAGAAAAACTGAAATATCACAAGTATTCAGACCCTTTGCTCAGACACACATATTTAACATATTTAAGTCATGTGTTGTCCATTTCCTTGTGATCCTCCTTGAGATGGTTCTACTCCTTCATTGGAGTCCAGCTGTGTTTAATTGAACTGATAGGATTTGATTTGGAAAGGCACACACCTATCTATATAAGACCTCACAGCTCACAGTGCATGTCAGACCAAATGAGAATCATGAGGTCAAAGGAACTGGCCAAGGAGCTCAGAGATAGAATTGTTGCAGACACAGATCTGGCCAAGGTTACAACATAATTTCTGCAGTACTCAAGGTTCCTAATAGCACAGTGACCTCCATAATCCTTAAACAGAAGAAGTTTGGGACCACCAGAAGTATTCCTAGACCTGCCAAACTGAGCAATTGTGGGAGAAAAGCCTTGGTGAGAGAGGTAAAGAAGAACCCCAAGATCACTGTGACTGAGCTCCAGAGATGTAGTAGGGAGATGGGAGAAAGTTCCACAAAGTCAACTATCACTGCCGCCCTCCACCAGTTGGGCCTACACCAGTCAGAGTGGCCTGATGGAAGCCTCTCCTCAGTGCAAGACATATGAAAGCCCTTATAGAGTTTGCTAAAAAAACACATGAAGGACTCCCAGACTATGAGAAATAGGATTCTCTGGTCTGATGAGACGAAGATAGACCTTTTGGTAATAATTCTAAGCGGTATGTGTGTAGAAAACCAGGCACTGCTCATCGCCTGCCCAACACAATCCCAACAGTGAAACATGGTGGTGGCAGCATCATGCTATGGGGGTGTTTTTCAGCTGCAAGACAGGACGACTGGTTGCCATTAAAGGAAACATGAATGTGGCCAAGTACAGATATATCCTGGATTAAAACCTCTTCCAGAGTGCTCTGGACCTCAGACTTGGCCGAAGGTTCACCTTCCAACAAGACAATGACCCTAAGCACACAGCTAAAATAATGAAGGAGTGGCTTCAGAACAAGTCTGTGACAATTCTTGACTGGCCCAGCCAGAGCCCGGACCTAAACCCAATTGAGCATCTCTGGAGAGACGTTCAATGTAACACAGCATAAATTGTTAATTAGATCACAGTTAATCTACTATATAATTGCCTAAGGGTACTTCCGTCTTTCTGTCCTTCTGTCACGGTTATTCGTTCGCTGATTGGTCTCGGCAGCTGCCTGTCATGGCTGCCGCGACCAATCAGCGACGCGCACAGTCCAGAAAAAGAATGGCCGCTCCTTACTCCCCGCAGTCACTGCCCGGCACCCGCAAACACCGCTCACACAGGGTTAATGCCGGCGGTAACGGACCGCGTTATGCCGCGGGTAACGCACTCCGTTACCGCCGCTATTAACCCTGTGTGTCCCCAACTTTATACTATTGACGCTGCCTATGCGGCATCAATAGTACAAAATGTAATGTTAAAAATAATAAATAAAAAAATAAAAAACTGCTATACTCACCCTCTGTAGTCCGCTGAGCCGCTCGCACCGCCCACCATCTTCCGTTGCAGCTTTCGGTGGCAAAGATGGTATGGCAGCAGGACCTGCCATGACGTCACGGTCATGTGACCACGACGTCATCACAAGTCCTGCGCGCCTGCGCGGCAAGGACCTGACGTGACGTCACGGTCATGTGACCGCTACATGGTCATGTGACCGTGACGTCATCACAGGACCTACGCTCAGACCAACCCTGGGACCGGAAGCTGCCGTGGACTACAAGGGGCCCTCGGAAAGGTGAGTATATGTTTATTTTTTATTTTTTAACCTGTGACAAACGTGGCAGGGCAATATACTACGTGACTGACTAATATACTACGTGGCTCTGTGCTCTATACTACTTTGCTGTGCAATATACTACGTGGTTCTGTGCTGTATACTACGTCACTGGGCAATATACTACGTAACTGGGCAATATACTACGTCCCTGGGCAATATACTACGTCCCTGGGCAATATACTACGTGGCTCTGTGCTGTATACTGCGTCACTGAGCAATATACTACGTAACTGGGCAATATACTACGTGACTGGGCAATATACTACGTCGCTGGGCAATATACTACGTAACTGGGCAATATACTACAGCGCTGAGCACCATACTACGTCGCTGGCCAATATACTACGTCGATGGGCAATATACTAAATACTACGTGGCTGGGCAATATACTACGTGACTGGGCAATATACTACGTGACTGGGCAATATACTACGTGGCTGGGCAATATACTACGTGACTGGGCAATATACTACGTAACTGGGCAATATACTACGTGGACATGCATATTCTAGAATACCCGATGCGTTAGAATCGGGCCACCATCTAGTACATAAGAATTGAGCTACAGTGTGAGGAATGAAGTAAGAGTTTTAATAGTACCCAGATGATTTCAGGTCTGTTCCTGCCTTGGCATATATCCACAAAGTCCATGAATCCAAGAGGGACAGTGACAATAAGTATCTAAAGAAAGTTTTATACCATGAATGATGAAGGCGTTACTCCGGACTTAGGGGAATTCTTGCCGCACCATGCTTGGTCACTGATAGTTTGCTGTGACTTTCAGGATGACAAAGGAATAATCCCCAGGCTGAGCCTCATTATTGTTATTTCTCATCCAACCTGTCTATGAAAAGTAATGCTTGTAAACAAGGTAGGGACTGATATATTGCCAATATCATTTCTTCTAGGATTTAATCTGAGCCAGAAATCCAGGGCAATGTAACAGTATCATTATATCTGGATTCTTACCAAGTTAATAAGGATGTGTTTTCAAAATATGCGGAATAGTACATGTTATCACCATCCCAAAAAGTAAATAATTAACTAAAGGTAAGGCCAAACCCAAGAGGCACAAACTGGATGCATAAAAACACAAAACAAAGGCATCAGTCACATATTATTTGTATATAATGATATGGTCTTACTTTGGTAGTATAACACAGGAATTATTTGTGCTAGAGATGAGCTAATCGATTTCATGCAAATCGAGTTCATGAAGAATTATGGGAAATTTTTTGGACGTGGTGAATTCAAACAATTTGCAATTTGATTTGTGTGAATTATCAAAAAAATGCCCTCCACCATTTTATACAATAGAGATACTTTACTGATAGCCTGACACAGAACTCATGGTAGGGCTCATTTTATCTTCTCCAGACAATTATTTTTCCAGATGTCCCAAACTGAATGAAGAACTATAACTTTACCCCAGTCCCAGGGGCGTAACGACCGCGGTCGCAGCGGTCGCCATTGCGACCGGGCCCCGCAGGTCAGGGGCCCCGGGCCGGCAGGTCAGGGCAGGGCCGGGCTGGACATCGGGCACTTCTGGCAAATGCCAGAAGAGCCGATGCCAGTAGTGGGCCGCTGCACTGTTCCTCCCCCCCCCGCCGCCGCCGCCGCCGCCGCCGCCGCCGCATTTAACTATACCGGCGTCTATGACACCGGTATAGTTCAATGCAATGATGGAGGAGAGCGTCACCTGACGCTCCCTCTCCCATCATTCCCCGCTCTGCCTCTGACAGTACACTGCGGGTGCGCGATGATGTCATATCATCGCGCACCTGCAGTGTCCTGGGCAGACTGCAGCCGCCAGGAGCAGCGCGGGCAAAAGGAAAGGTGAGGAGAGTTTTTTTTTTTCTTTTTCACCGGACTGTGGGGCCATTATCGGGGGGGGGGGGGGAGATGAGATGCGGGCTGTGCTCTATATACCCCTGTGCTGGCTGTGCTCTATATACCCCTGTGCTGGCTGTGCTCTATATACCCCTGTGCTGGCTGTGCTGCATATACCCCTGTGCGGGCTCTGCTGTATATACCCCTGTGTGGGCTCTGCTGTATATACCCCTGTGCGGGCTGTGCTCTATATACCCCTGTGCGGGCTGTGCTCTATATACCCCTGTGCGGGCTGTGCTCTATATACCCCTGTGCGGGCTCTGCTGTATATACCCCTGTGCGGGCTCTGCTGTATATACCCCTGTGCGGGCTGTGCTCTATATACCCCTGTGCGGGCTGTGCTCTATATACCCCTGTGCTGGCTGTGCTCTATATACCCCTGTGCCGGCTGTGCTGTATATACCCCTGTGCTGGCTGTGCTGTATATACCCCTGTGCGGGCTCTGCTGTATATACCCCTGTGCGGGCTTTGCTGTATATACCCCTGTGCGGGCTGTGCTGTATATACCCCTGTGCGGGCTGTGCTGTATATACCCCTGTGCGGGCTGTGCTCTATATACCCCTGTGCTGGCTGTGCTCTATATACCCCTGTGCTGGCTGTGCTCTATATACCCCTGTGCGGGCTCTGCTGTATATACCCCTGTGCGGGCTGTGCTGTATATACCCCTGTGCGGGCTGTGCTGTATATACCCCTGTGCGGGCTGTGCTCTATATACCCCTGTGCTGGCTCTGCTGTATATACCACTGTGCGGGCTGTGCTGTATATACCCCTGTGCCGGCTGTGCTGTATATACCCCTGTGCCGGCTGTGCTGTATATACCCCTGTGCGGGCTCTGCTGTATATACCCCTGTGCGGGCTGTGCTCTATATACCCCTGTGCGGGCTGTGCTCTATATACCCCTGTGCGGGCTGTGCTGTATATACCCCTGTGCGGGCTGTGCTGTATATACCCCTGTGCGGGCTGTGCTGTATATACCCCTGTGCGGGCTCTGCTCTATATACCCCTGTGCTGGCTGTGCTGTATATACCCCTGTGCGGGCTCTGCTGTATATACCCCTGTGCGGGCTGTGCTGTATATACCCCTGTGCGGGCTGTGCTCTATATACCCCTGTGCGGGCTGTGCTGGATATACCACTGTGCGGGCTGTGCTGTATATACCACTGTGCGGGCTCTGCTGTATATACCCCTGTGCGGGCTGTGCTGTATATACCCCTGTGCGGGCTGTGCTGTATATACCCCTGTGTGGGCTGTGCTGGATATACCCCTGTGCGGGCTGTGCTGTATATACCCCTGTGTGGGCTGTGCTCTATATACCCCTGTGCGGGCTGTGCTGTATATACCCCTGTGCGGGCTGTGCTGGATATACCACTGTGCGGGCTGTGCTGTATATACCACTGTGCGGGCTGTGCTGTATATACCACTGTGCGGGCTCTGCTGTATATACCCCTGTGCGGGCTGTGCTGTATATACCCCTGTGCGGGCTGTGCTGTATATACCCCTGTGTGGGCTGTGCTGGATATACCCCTGTGCGGGCTGTGCTGTATATACCCCTGTGCGGGCTGTGCTGTATATACCCCTGTGCGGGCTGTGCTGTATATACCCCTGTGCGGGCTGTGCTGTATATACCCCTGTGCGGGCTGTGCTGTATATACCCCTGTGCGGGCTGTGCTGTATTTACCCCTGTGCGGGCTGTGCTGTATTTACCCCTGTGCGGGCTGTGCTGTATATACCACTGTGCGGGCTGTGCTGTACATACCACTGTGCGGGCTGTGCTGTACATACCACTGTGCGGGCTGTGCTGTATATACCACTGTGCGGGCTGTGCTGGATATACCACTGTGCGGGCTGTGCTGGATATACCACTGTGCGGGCTGTGCTGGATATACCACTGTGCGGGCTGTGCTGGATATACCACTGTGCGGGCTGTGCTGGCACCCAACACCATGTTGCAGTGCAGGAGATTCCTGCAACAGTCCGAGGCGTATCTAGGGGAAGGGGGTGGGGGGGCGTCACGGAGGTGTGGGGGGGGCCCCATTTGGAAGTTCGCACCGGGGCCCATAACTTTGTAGTTACGCCACTGCCCAGTCCTTTGCAATTCAATTCTCCAGTCTATGCCATTAAATGGTGCAGCCTATTATACAGAGAAGAGACTAAACAACACATTCCAGATAGGATCTGTCACCATAAATCCTACTGTACATAGGAGGCCAAAGACTACACCTACCATTCCCCCACTACTCTCAGAAAATAAACCATACAATCACACCACTCAGGTTTGAGGTCACTGAACAGATTGGAGCACACAGACAGACAGGCGATTTGATCAACCTACTCAAAAACAAGAGACTTTCTAAATCCACAAGTTACAAACTCTCGAAGCGAGGAATATGAACAAGATCTTGACATTTAAAGTTTTTAATGATCTATGTGTTATACCAGTACCTCATAACAGGACAGGTAGACATTTTATGTGGACTACTGGATAGTCACTATCATGGTCTATGGCGTTTTTTCCTAAACCCTGTCCTCACAGCTGCCAGCTCATCATGCTTTCAGGATTTCCTTAGTATTGCACAAGTGAGAGAGCCTCTGGCAGTTTCTGATGCCTTAATTTAATCACCTGTACAATAGTAAGCAAATTCTGTGAGAACTGGAGCTTGGGAAGCACTAGCCTATGGCATTACATAACATGATACCGGCTATATTCTCTTAAACGATACCAAATAAAAAGCCCAACACATTGCCTGGAGGATAAATATTAGCCAGTGCCATTATTAAGTTTAAGATATAAACAGATCCTCATTGCTGCCACTTTTTAACCCATGTGAGATAGCGCTCCCTGAGTGCATTGGGGGACACTCGCTTGGCATGGGATTAAAGCACACAGGAGCGGTTTTCTCACATAAATCAGTCTATTTGGTTTATTAACTCCGCATAAACCACATAACGTAAAGTTCATTTCGTTACATCCACGAACATGTCATGACCACCAGTCTTGCTCCTGTCTGTAAAACTTGGTGAATGAATGGAATGCAGGGGAATGTACTGTAGTTACCTCGAGTCGCGGTGATGCGCCCCCTGCTGGATGAACTCATATGAACTCGAGCCTTGGAACTTTTCAGAATATTTTTTCACGCTCGAGTTCATATGAGTTCATCCAGCAGAGGGCGCATCACCGCGACTCGAGGTAACTACAGTACATTCCCCTGCATTCCATTCATTCACCAAGTTTTACAGACAGGAGCACAGCTGCATTAGCAGAGCTCCTGGGTGTAAACTGATTTAACCCCTTCAGATGGATTTACCGCGTGGGACAAGACTGAACGACGGAAGGTATGGAATATTGTTGTTTGTCTTTTTAACTTTGTTTCAGGTGACAAGGGTCTTCAGGTGGATTAAGAGTATAATAAAATATTAAAACACCATGTGTCTTTATTTCATTAAAATACTTTTTAATAATGTGTGTGTTTTATTAACCATTTCATACTACTGGATTAATAATAGATAGGTGTCATAATTGACGCCTCTCCATTATTAAGCTAGCTTAATGTCACCTTACAATAGCAAGGTGACATTAACCCTTCATTACCCCATATCCCACTGCTACACGGGAGTGGGAAGAGAGAGGCTAAGCGCCAGAATAGGCGCATCTTACAGATGTGCCTTTTCTGGGGCGGCTGGGGGCAGATGTTTTTAGCCGGGGGGGGGGGTCCTATAACCATGGTCCCTCTCTAGGCTATTAATATCTGCCCTCAGTCACTGGCTTTCCCACTCTGGCGGAGAAAATTGCGCGGGAGCCCACGCCAATTTTTTCTGGTATTTAACCCTTTAATTTAATAGCTAGAGCCCCCAAATTTAACACAGAGACACTTCTTACATCAGTAAAGAGGAATATGTAATAAAAGAAGGGATATGAGATGGTTTATTGTATGTAATCCATGTCTCATATCCTGTTGGGTTTGTGAAGGAGATAGGAAAAGCCAGCAATTGAATTACCAGCTTTTCTGCTATCTAGCGCTGAAATAAATATAAATATATATATATGTGTCTCACTGACATATATACTGTATATATATATATAGATATATAGACTGTATATATGTTTTAAGAATATGTGAGCCAATGGATCCATGATATGTCCATTTTGCAAGCCTGCGAGAAAAAAAAGCCATACGGATGCCATACGGATGACACACGGATCCTCGCATCCTCGCATTGAATACGGAACAGTGTTTTGGGACAATTACTGCGTATTACGGCCGTAAAAAACGGACCGTATTTACTTACGCCTAGTGTGACGCCGGCCTAAGACACAGGTACTTAAAGAGGCTGTTCCAGGATCCCATCAGATTACCATAATTTTGTATTGTCTGTATACTTTTCTAACCAATTGTCAGAACTATTGTGGTTTATCCTAATTCCTACAGTCGAAACGATACCAGGCACTCACATACTGTTAGGGTTGGCGGAACGCACCGAACATATTTATTAGGTGAGATAGGTGCGTTCGCAACCCGGGATCCACCGTACAGGAAAGAACCTGCTGCTAAGTAAGGCGGTGAAGTAAATTAGTATAAACGAACTCTGTTATTTCACAGAGCCCGTAGTAAAGAGAATGCTGTGCACTGTTTAGCTCACAGGGGACACAGCTACTGAGTTGAGCCGACAGTGGTCATGCAGTCCAAACCAAACACGCAGCTCCTCTCCGGGGGAGCCGGAATTCTAATGGCTATTAGCCAGCCCTGAATTCACTCATAAGAAACTCCTCACCATGGGTGCCAGCATTCTAGGGGCTTATTCCAGCCGGGTCCCTGGCTGCATACACACAAAACTCCTCGCCGGAGGTGCCAGCATTCTATGGGCTTATTTCAGCCAGGTCCCTGACCACACACACGACCACACTGGCGCTGAGCTTGTACATATTTGATACTAGCGCATGGCCGTGCGGTCATGAGAACCTTTTATAGCTGCAGCAACTTCAGGACCTTCCCAGAAGGACCAATGGAAGACTGCCACAGAACTTGATCAGGTTCAGGACCTTCCTGGAGGACCAATGGAAGTTGCTGCAGTACCTGAGCATGTGACCCTTGATCACCATTGAGAGATCTTACCCTGGGCATGCTCAGTGTGTGCAAAGCAGGACTTAGTCCCAGAAAAGCCTGCTTGCCGCAGACCAGTGCAGGGTACAATAGCAGAGTCTGGAGAGGCAGCAGTAACCCTTTGCACAGTATCAGATTCAGTGAGACGCTGGGACCGACGTCTCCACTGAGCAGGCTCCACTGCGGCTGATGCAGAATGGGAGACCACAGCAGACATGGTTCGAGATTCCCCCTGTGCAGCAGCAGGAACTCGACTCATAACAAGGCCTGAAGTATGTTGCCTTGGAGCGCACCCGGTATTTATTTTTAGCCTTTTTTTGTGCTGTTTTGTTCAACCATTTTTTTGGGCCTTTAATACTACTGGATCAATAAAGCAATTCTTAAGAATGAGTGCCGGCTGTGCGTCGGTTGCACTAAAAGTGCAGACACTGGGAGAAAATTAACATTATTCTTTCCGGTAGCCTTTTAATTATGCAGACGTGCCCATATGGCTTCATTCATTGCCTAGTACTGAACAATGGTGGATTTAAGTACACTTTTTCATGCTGACTGACAGCCATCTCTGCAGCGTATCAGCCTGAAGTCACGCTGGCTTCCCAGTATGACTGAAAGCCAGAGAATGCCAGTAGGTATAAAGATAATTTCTTCTAGGCAGTCAAGCTTTATATACACCAGTCGGGCAGCTGTTCAACACTATTAACCTGCATATTGATCCAGTATCAAATGGTTGGTACAGACCAAAAGTTTGGACACACCTTCTCATTTAAAGATTTTTCTGTATTTTCATGACTATGAAAATTGTAAATTCACACTGAAGGCATCGAAACTATGAATTAACACATGTGGAATTATATACTTAACAAAAAGTGTGAAACAACTGAAAATATGTCTTATATTCTAGGTTCTTCAAAGTAGCCTCCTTTTGCTTTGATGACTGCTTTGCACACTTTTGGCATTCTCTTGATGAGCTTCAAGAGGTAGTCACCGGAAATGGTCTTCCAACAATCTTGAATGAGTTCCCAGAGATACTTAGCACTTGTTGGCACTTTTGCCTTCACTCTGCGGTCCAGCTCACCCCAAACCATCTCGATTGGGTTCAGGTCTAGTGACTGTGGAGGCCAGGTCATCTGGCATAGCACCCCATCACTCTCGTTATTGGTTAAATAGCCTTTACACAGTCTGGAGGTATGTTTGGGGTTATTGTCCTGTTGAAAAATAAATGATGGTCCAACTAAACGCAAACCGGATGGAATAGCATGCCGCTGCAAGATGCTGTGGTAGCCATGCTGGTTCAGTATGCCTTCAATTTTGAATAAATCCCCAACAGTGTCACCAGCAAAGCACCCCCACAACATCACACCTCCTCCTCCATGCTTCACGGTGGAAACCAGGCATGTAAAGTCCATCTGTTCACCTTTTCTGCGCCGCACAAAGACATGGTGGTTGGAACCAAAGATCTCAAATTTGGACTCATCAGACTAAAGCACAGATTTCCACTGGTCTAATGTCCATTTTCTTGTGTTCTTTAGCCCAAACAAGTCTCTTCTTCCTGTCCTTAGCAGTGGTTTCCTAGCAGCTATTTTACCATGAAGGCCTACTGCACAAAGTCTCCTCTTAACAGTTGTTGTAGAGATGTGTTTGCTGCTAGAACTCTGTGTGGCATTGACCTGGTCTCTAATCTGAGATACTGTTAACCTGCGATTTCTGAGGCTGGTGACTTAGATAAACTTATCCTCAGAAGCAGAGATGACTCTTGGTCTTCCTTTCCTGGGGCAGTCCTCATGTGAGCCAGTTTCTTTGTAGCGCTTGATGGTTTTTGCAACTGCACTTGGGGACACTTTCAAAGTTTTCCCAATTTTTCAGACTGACTGACCTTCATTTCTTAAAGTAATGATGGCCACTCGTTTTTCTTTACTTAGCTGCTTTTTTCTTGCCATAATACAAATTCTAACAGTCCATTCAGCAGGACTATCAGCTGTGTATCCACCAGACTTCTGCTCAACACAACTGATGGTCCCAACCTCATTTATAAGGCAAGAAATCCCACTTATTAAACCTGACATGGCACACCTGTCAAGTGAAAACCATTCCTGATGACTACCTCTTGAAGCTCATCAAGAGAATGCCAAGAGTGTGCAAAGCAGTCATCAAAGCAAAAGGAGGCTACTTTGAAAAACCTAGAATATAAGACATATTTTCAGTTGTTTCACACTTTTTTGTTTAGTATATAATTCCACATGTGTTAATTCATAGTTTTGTTGCCTTCAGTGCGAATTTACAATTTTCATAGTCATGAAAATACAGAAAAATCTTTAAATGAGAAGGTGTGTACATACTTTTGGTCTGTACTGTATGTCCTGGCAGAAGGACATGTATTCTGGCATGTACACAATGATTATGTCTGTCCCCGCTGAAACTCCTTAGTGTTCTCACCCACGATAGCCCTTTTATGTCTAAAATAAGAATAGTGCCCCCCCAAAAAAATTTTCCCTGACACACACAATGCCCCATCCTACAGTAAATCACACACCCTTAATTTCATATCATACATGCAGTGATGATTTCATGGTGCCTCTTGCACAGTAAGATGCCCTTAAGGTGCCACAACACTGTATCGTACCCCCACATCATGAAGTTCCCTAAAGTTTAGCTCCCCCACAGCATAATGTTCCCATAGTCCCAATCCCACACAGTTTCATGCCTTTCATTCTGTATGATGGCCTGTTATATATAATACCCCCACTCAGGATGATGGCACATTGAGTCCCCCACTCAGTTTGAGGGTCCCTACAGCGCCCACTTAGTATGAGGGCCTCCACAGCCCCTTACACAGTATTATGGCCCACACAACTAACTACTAATTGCTTTCACCCAGTATAATGGGCCTCCACAGTCCCCTGCTTAGTACGATAGCGCAATAGTCCACCACTCCCTATGTTTGTGAAGTGTGAGTATTGAGGTGCCGCACTGCAGGTGCAATGTAGTGACAACATTATGCCTGCAGTGCACGGAGTTTCAGACTTCATTGGCTCCTTGATCCACCATTCTATACAATAGTGTCCGCATTCTCAGGATGCGTATATGCTAAAATTGTGATGATGGGCAAAGGGAGGACCTGGTGGCGAGTGTCAGTATGCTCCCCTTATTCACATGCCCCATAGCAACCATGTGGTCTGCCACTGTGAATGGTAAACCCCTGTATGCAGCATCTATGTTACATATCTTTTAAAGATGATATGAAGCTTAGAAAATGCATAATACTCTGATTCCAAAGTTTGCAGATTAAGTTTTTGTGATGTGCTTCTGTGTACCTGCAGTGTCCCTGGAAATTATCTCAGGAAGTTGGCAGCAATGCAACTACAGATCTCATGAGGATTTCCTCTTAGGAGAACACAGTGCAATTTCTTGCAACATTTTTTGATTAATCGCATGAGACTACTTTAGCAAATAATGCCTAATTTATTGAAGCATTTTTTATTATCTCTCTATTACTTTGTATTTCCCTGTGTCCATGTGTTGCAGTACTCAGCATGTGAGGTGTGAGAAGAGAAAGTACATCTGTATGGTGCCGTCTGGATGGTGCAGACAGCCAATACGTCTTTTAACTGACCTGCAATATAAGAGAATAGCCTCCCCATACGGGTGACAGTCCAGCAGCTGTACTCTATAGCTGACAACTTGCTGCATCAGCCATGATCAGCAATGGCACCATCCATATCTGTTTAACCCTTTAGATGCTGCTGTCAATAGTGACTACATCATTATAAATGGTTACCAGAGTGTGGGGGCTTCCTCTTTATCCTAATTGGTACCCTCAGATCATGATTTTGTGGTCCTGATGTTTGCTATGGCAATTCACGACCAAATAGTGGCCTAAGAGTCTGACGGCTGTAGTAATCTGTTCAGAAGTTAGAGGCATTTAGGTGGTAAAAACACACTTTTTCATTTCTGTCATGTTACTTTGTATTAATTCTTGAAAATCACCTGAAGGGTAAATAAACTACCCGACAGCAGTTTGCAATATGTCAGGGGGTGCTGTTTTTAAAATGTTATAACGTTTGGGGGTTTCCCAATATATGGGTCCACTAAAGGCATTTTAAACATGGATAGACCCCTAAAAAATAAATTTTGTAAATTTCCTTGAAAAAATGAAAAATTACTGCTACACTTTTAAACCTCCTAAAATGCTAACAAAATAAAATAACATTTTACAAATGGTGCTGATGTAAATCAGACATGTGAGAAATGTTTATTAATGTGTTGCTGTTGCATGACTATCTGGATTAAAGGGATAATCATTCAAACTTTGAAATTTGCAAAATTTTTAACATTTTTCTCAAATTTCTGATTTTTTTTTTTATAAATAAACACAAAACATATCAATCTAAATTTACCATTATCATAAAGTATAATGTGTCACGAAAAAACAGTCTCAAAATCACTGGGATTTGTTGAAGCATTCCAGAGTTATTACCACATAAATTGACACTGGTCAGATTTCAAAAATTTGGCTCCGTGACCAAGGGGTAAAAAACAGTAGACACAGCAGTAAGATACATCTTTTGTAAGACATACTGCAGGTCCTAACTTTGAAAGTTTGAAAAGAGGAACCCACACTGCGATACTCACAATACTGTAATAATTGTACACCGATCCTCTTCCCTTACCTCAGTCCTTTATACTGTATGTGACCACACAGAAATATGGCTCCTACTGAAGCCCATTTTCAGTACAATACTACCCTCATGGCTTTGACAGTGCCCACCACTCACAATATGATGCCCCTACACACAGTATGAGAGAATGAAGACACTCACATACCATAATCCCCATACAGTACGCTCCCACCACAGTGAATGACAGTTTCCCACAGCACTCCCACATAGTATTATGCCAACGCAGTACACTCGACCACATTCCAGATTTGGTATGGGTAGTAGGTATACAATATGTATGGAATAAATGCAGGGGGCATGTCTATACTGTGAAGTATATGTAAAATATGAGTAGACACAAGTGTATGGTGCAGTCTATGTACAGTAATGTATGGGTACAGGAGACACGTCAGTGCGACACAACCTATGTGTGGTATGCCTACATACTGTATGTATGGTGCTGTACCTGTAAGTTATCAGTACAGCAATCACTTGCAGTCTATCTGTGGTATGAACACAGGAGACACTTATGTACACGGCAGTCTGTGTGAGCTAGGAATACAGTAGCTCCATCTGTTTGGTGAAGTCTATGTAAGGTATTAGTACAGGGGAGAGGCACATCTGCATGAGGCAGTCTATGTAATGTATGAAGACAGAGCCGTCTAGGTAATGTATGAGCATAGAAGACACATCTGTATAGTGCATTCTATGTGAGGTAGTTATAAATGAGATCTATCTGTATGGTGCAGTGTATTTGAGGCATGAGTACTGGAGAGAGGCACATCTGTATGAGGTAGTCTATGTAAGATATGAGTACAAGATGCAAGTAAAAGTTTGGGCACCCCTGGTCAAAATTACTGTTACTGAAGATGAAATTATCTCTAAAAGGCCTAAATTTAAAGATGACACATTTCCTTTAAATTTTAGGCCAAAAATTAAGGTTTCAGACCTTAATTAGCTTGTTAGGGTTATGGCTTGTTCACTATCCTTGTCTAGATAGGCCAAGTGATGCAAATTTCCCAGCTTTATAAAAACCCAGCCTCCTCTAACCTTGAGCCAAAAATCATCAGCCATCGGATATTCTAAGCAGCTACCTAGAACTCTGAAAATGAAAATGGTGGAGGCCCACAAAGCAGGAGAAGGCTATAAGAACATATCAAAGTGTTTTCAACTTGCCCTTTCCTCAGTTTGAAATGTAATTAGACAATGGCAGTTAATCGGAACAATGGAGATCAAAATAAGGTCTGAAAGACCAAGAAAAATTTCAGTGAGAGTTGCTCATAGGATTGCTAGAGAGGCAAATCAGAATTGCCACTTGACTGCAAAAGACCTTCAGAAAGATTTTGCAGACTCTGGAATTGTGGCACATGTTCAGAGACACCTGCACAAATATTGCTTTCATGGAAGAGTCATCAGAAGAAAATCTCTCCTGCATTCCTCACCTTACAATTCAGTGTTAGAAGTATGCAAAAGAACATCTAAACAAGCCTAATGCATTATGGAAACAAGTCATGTGGACCAATGAGATTAAAATAGAACTCTTTAGCCACAATCATCAAAGGTATGTGTGGAGAAAAAATGGCACAGAATTTCAGGACAGGGACAACTCGCCAACCATTAAGCATGGGGCTGGATCAATCATGCTTTGGGGTTGTGTTGCAGCCAATGGTATGGTTAACATTTCACGAGTAGAGGGAACAATGGATTCAAAGATATATCAACAAATTTTTGATGCAAACATAACACCATTTGTAAAAAAGCTGGAGTTTGCTAAAAAACACATGACGGACTCCCAGACAATGAGAAATAAGTTTCTCTGGTGTGATGAGATGAACATAATTCTAAGCGGTATGTGTCGAGAAAACCAGGCACTGCTCATCACCTGCCCAATACAATCCCAACAGTGAAACATGGTGGTGGCAGCATCATATGCTATGGGGGTGTTTTTCAGCTGCAGGGACAGGACAACTGGTTGTCATTGAAGGAAATATGAATGTGGCCAAGTACAGAGATATCCTGGATGAAAACCTCTTCAGAATTTCAGAGGATTCCCAAATCGAGGTGTGAAAAACTTGTTGCATCATTCCCAAGAAGACTAATGGCTGTACTAGCTCAAAAGGGTGCTTCTACTGAATGCTGAGCAAAGAGTCTGAATACTTATGACCATGTGATATTTCAGTTTTTCTTTTTTAATATATTTGCAAAAATTACTACATTTCTGTTTTTGTTAGTCAAGATGGGGTGCGGAGTGTACATTAATTAGAAAAAAGAGAACTTTTTTGAATAAACCAAATGGCTGCAATGAAACTGTCACGGGGAGACTAGGTGGGCAAGAGCTAATAACCCGGGCCCCTGCAATTTCCCTCAGACTAGGGAAATCCTGACTGATCCTCTACCTAGAGTTTACACTGATGGTGTGCATGTCTAGGCCTCGACCCTCGCCCTGTCTCCTGTTTCAACCCTAGGCTGAAACCACTGCCCACCACCCAGTGAAAAGATCATACACCAATACCCACAGTTAGAACAGACAAGGATAACGGAAAATATACACCACGCCGCAGTCACTCAGGAATACACTATAAATGTGCAGGGCAAAATAAATACAAATATAGGAAGGAGTAAATAAGACAAAGGGAAATACACCACCAGCAACAATACTCCAACTACTAGCTCACCACTCCGGACCGAGATAACAACGCACAAGACAGAAGCTATAATCGGTGACGCCCAATGTTTAGGAGAACTATTTAAAGGCAATGGGCATGGCCCAGCTTCCAATCCGAGTATCAGGTAAATTAACCCCGGACCAGCTAGATAAAATCTAGCCGACGCCAATGAGCACATAGTGGTCAAAAGCGGAATTACCGCTGTCTGTCGAACGACCTGGTCTGAACAGCGTCCGACATGACAGTACCCCGCCTTCTACGAGGGACCCCAGGGCCCTCACGGCTTATAGGACCCGGCTTGTCCAGATGGCGACGGTGAAAAAACCTGACCAGCCACATGAATGTCCGAGGCTGGTACCCAGGACCTCTCCTCAGCCCCATAACCACGCCAGTGTACCAAGTACTGTAAAGTGCGGCGCACTACACGAGAGTCAACCACCTTGGAGACTTCAAATTCCAAATTACCATCCACTAAGACTGGAGGTTGCATAGGCGCCGCGTCCACAGAACCCACCACCTTCTTTAAAAGAGACCTGTGGAACACGTTGTGTATCTTATACACCGTAGGAAGCTCCAATCGCTACGCTACTGGGTTAATGATGGCGGTGACCCTAAATGGACCAATAAACCGTGGACCCAATTTAAGGGATGGTATTTTGAGTCTTATGTTTTTTGTGGATAACCACACCCACTCATCCACACTCAGGTCCGGACCTGGCGCACGCCTACTGTCAGCCACATGTTTGTACCTAGCACCCACACTCAACAGGCGCTGTTTAACTCTCCTCCAGACTGATGACAATTGTGCTCCTAACTGGTCCTCCTCCGGAATGCCGGAAGAGCCCCTCTGACTCAAGGTACAAAATTGAGGATGCAGCCCATAAACACAAAAAACAGAGACTCCCCAGACGACTCCTGGCGGTGATTATTGATGGCAAACTCAGCCAAAGGAAGAAAGTAGACCACTCCTTCTGGTTATCAGAGACAAAGCAGTGCAAGTACTGTTCCAAATTTTAGTTCATACGCTCAGTCTGACCATTTGACTAAGGATGAAACGCCGAAGAATGAGACAACTTGATTACCAGCCATGAGCAAAATGCTTTCCAAAATTTTGCCACAAACTGAGTACCCCTATCAGACATGATGTCAGACGGAACCCCATGAAGTCTGACCACCTCCTGCACAAATACCTGAGCCAAAGTCTTAGCGTTAAGCAACGAAGGCAAAGACACAAAGTGCGACATTTTTGAAAACCGATCAACAATCACCAAGATGACCGTGTTCCCAGCTGAGGAGGGCAAATCAGTGATGAAATCCATGGAGATTTCCATCCATGGCTTACTAGGTACCTCAAAAGGAAGTAGTGTGCCAACAGGACGGGAGCGGGGCGTCTTAGCCCTAGCGCACGTGGTACAAGCTGACACGTATGAGACCACGTCCTGTCGGATCTTGGGCCACCAAAACCGACGTGACACCAACTCCAAAGTACCTCTAACCCCTGGGTGACCAGCCAGGACAGCATCATGATGCTCCGCCAAAACCTTTAAGCGGAGATGAAGCGGTACAAAAGATTTGTTGATGGGAAGCTCAGATGGTACCTCCTCCTGAGCCTCGGCATTCTCAGCCTCAACCTCGGTAGTGAGAGCCGAAACCACAACACCCTTTTGGAGGATGGGTACTGGATCCTCCCGAGGTTCTCCCCCCGGAAAACACCTGGACAGAGCATCCGCCTTAGTGTTTTTAGACCCAGGTCTGTAAGTAACAACAAAGTTGAACCGCGTGAAAAACAATGCCCAGCGAGCCTGGCTGGGGGACAGACGCTTGGCTGACTCCAAATACAGCAGATTCTTATGATCGGTAATAACAGTAACCTGATGTACCGACCCCTCCAAGAAGTGTCGCCATTCCTCAAAGGCCAACTTGATTGCCAACAACTCCCTGTTGCCGATATCGTAGTTACGTTTGGCGGACGACAGTTTCTTGGAGAAATAGGCGCATGGACGCAAATCACTCAAAGATGAGCCTTGTGATAGTACCGCCCCCACACCAACCTCAGATGCATCAACTTCCACAACAAAAGGGTTTGATACGTCTGGCTGCACAAGAATGGGGGCTGAAACAAAACTGTTCTTAAGAAATTCAAATGCGCGCACAGCAGCCTCAGGCCAAACGGAGAAATTGGTACCCTTTTTAGTCATGTCAGTTAGCGGTTTAGCAATGATGGAAAAATCCTTGATAAATTTCCTATAGTAGTTAGAAAACCCAAGGAACCGCTGAAGTGCTTTCAGGTTATCAGGCCGTTCCCAATGCAGCACCGCTTGCACCTTAGCGGCGTCCATTTTAAAACCAGAAGCAGACACAATATAACCCAAGAAAGGCAACTCTTGAACAGAAAATACACATTTCTCAAGTTTAGCATACAGCTTATTCTCTCTGAGAAGCTGTAACACCTGCCTGACATGATCTAAATTAGTATTACGGTCGCAAGAATATATGAGAATGTCATCTAGGTATATATAACGAATTTCCCCAAAACATGCGAAAACACATCATTAATGAAATGTTGGAACACTGCAGGTGCGTTAGTCAACCCAAATGGCATCACTAAATTTTCAAAATGACCCTCAGGGGTATTAAAAGCCGTCTTCCACTCATCACCTTGACGGACTCTTATGAGGTTGTACGCCCCCCTGAGGTCAAGCTTGGTAAACCACTTAGCACCTGCCACCTGGTTGAACAAATCTGGTATTAGTGGCATAGGATATGGATCACGAACCGTATTCTGGTTCAATTCCCTGAAATCCAAACACGGGCGTAATCCGCCATCTTTCTTCTTCACGAAGAAGAACCCTGCTGCCACAGGCGAGGATGAAGGCCTGATGTGCCCTTTGCTCAAACTTTCAGCAATGTAATCCTTTAATGCTTGTCTCTCCGGAGCGGAGATGTTAAACATCCTTGCTTTAGGCAATTTGGCCCCTGGTTTAAATCTGATAGTACAGTCATAGGGGCGATGTGGCGGCAACTCTGAACAACCCTTCTCAGAGAACACATCCACAAAATCCAGAAGTGTCTCCGGAACGCTTGAAGTCACAGCAGACACACATGTGGCCAGGCAATTCTCCTGGCAGAATTCGCTCCACTGAATTATGTCCTGAGTTTTCCAGTCAATTACCGGGTTCTGCATAGACAACCATGGAAATCCCAAAACCACCTGAGCAGGAAGATTCCTGAGCACCTTACATGTAACCTGCTCGGAATGTAGAACCCCAATGTGGAGTTTCACCTCAGCCACAAATTCAGTAATCTCCCCCTGTGAGAGAGGAGCAGCATTGATGGTGACCACGCGGATAGGATGAGTCAGTTTTTCAATCCTAAAACCTGCTGTGCGCGCAAACTCCTCATCAATGAGATTTGTGGCTGAACCACTATCCACAAACACAGTAATTGGCAGCTCACTGCCAGCGATTATAACCTTAGCAGGGAGCATGCATTGAGAAACCACCATGGAGGATATACATAAGCTCAGATCGGTCTCCTCCACACCCTCTGAGCTTAGAAGTTTTCCACCGTTGCGTTTTTCTTAGACAGTAGAGGACAATGACCAGTCTTACCGCAGTAAACACAGGCACCCTGCTTCCTGAGCTCAGGGGCTCGACGCTTCACATGTGACACCCCTGCGATTTGCATAGGCTCTCTGGGCTCACCTGCAGCAACCACACGTGAACCTAAACCCTCTCCCATAGGCGGTGTCTCATGCTCCCCTTGACGCAAACGGCGATCAATGCGGACAACCAGACTCATAGCGGAATCTAGAGAAGTAGGAGTCTCGTACATCAGAAGGGCTTTTTTAACCGTTCCAGAACCCCCATGAATAAGCTGACTCCGCAGCGCTGGATCATTCCACTGTGTATCGATCGCCCAGCAATGAAATTCAGAACAGTAATCCTCTGCAACTCGCTCCCCCTGGCGAATAGTGCGTATCTTAGATTCTGCTAGAGCCATTCTGTCTGGCTCAGCGTAAATATTTCCAAGAAAGGAAAAAAAACTCTCCACAGAGTCAAATGCAGCAGAATCAGATGGCAAAGAAAACGCCCATGCTTGGGGATCCCCGCTTAACAATGACAACACCAGGCCCACACGTTGAGCCTCATTACCTGAGGAGACCGGGCGCATACGGAAATATTGTTTGCAAGCTTCACAAAAAGAAACAAATTTACTGCGTTCCCCAGCAAATTTTTCAGGCAAAGGAAACTTAGGCTCAGCAACTCTACCTGTCGCTCCAGCTTGCACATTAGATACTGCTAGTCCCTGCTGCTGCACTGCCCCCCTCAACTCAGTGACCTGTAGGGACAGCGCCTCCAACTGGCGGGTTATGGAAGTCATGGGATCCATGACAAAAAAAAAGAAAAGGAAACCCCCTTTTTTTTTGTTTTAAAGGCCGATTATAATGTCACGGGGAGACTAGGTGGGCAAGAGCTAATAACCCGGGCCCCTGCAATTTCCCTCAGACTAGGGAAATCCTAACTGACCCTCTACCTAGAGTTTACACTGATGGTGTGCATGTCTAGGCCTCGACCCTCGCCCTGTCTCATGTTTCAACCCTAGGCTGAAACCACCACCCACCACCCAGTGAAAAGATCATACACCAATACCCACAGTTAGAACAGACAAGGATAACGGAAAATATACACCACGCCGCAGTCACTCAGGAATACACTATAAATGTACAGGGCAAAATAAATACAAATATAGGAAGGAGTAAATAAGACGAAGGGAAATACACCACCAGCAACGATACTCCAACTACTAGCTCACCACTCCGGACCGAGATAACAACGCACAAGACAGAAGCTATAATCGGCGACGCCCAATATTCAGGAGAACTATTTAAAGGCAATGGGCATGGCCTAGCTTCCAATCCGAGCATCAGGTAAATTAACCCCGGACCAGATAGATAAAATCTAGCCGACGCCAATGAGCACATAGTGGTCAAAAGCGGAATTACCGCTGTCTGTTGAACGACCTGGTCTGAACAGCGTCCGACATGACAGAAACAAAGAGTGAAAAATTTAAAGGGGTCTGAATACTTTCTGTACCCACTATATGTCACAGTATTTCACCGTCTATTTCACCTTGTCCATCCATTTGGGTTCCTTCTTCCTTGTGATGTTTCCGAAACTCCAGTGGCATTCTGCTCTTGATTGGTTCTTGCTTTTTGGTCTTTTTTTTCTATATGACTGTATTTATCTGTCTTCTGCTATTGTTGACATTAAAGGGAACCTGTCAATCCGCGGGATTCCACACGTGCGCAGATGGAGATTGCGGCGGCCATTTTCCTGAAGCCCCGGGCAGCAGAGCGCTCCATCTGCGCACGCGCGGCCACAGAAAGATGGCCGCGCCCACCGGTAAACGGCTGAATAGCGCAGATCGCGCTCTTTTTCATCTCCTGGGCAGTGGCTATTCTCTGTTGGACATGCGCACACCACTACGCCACCAACGGAATGATGAGCCTGATCTGGGGTAGAAACAGCGCTGTCACCACGCCCATAGGACCAGACCAGCGTGAGTGACAGCAGAAAACGGCGACTTTACAAAGGTATTTCAGCAGCATAGGTGGGTAATAAAGGCACACAAAAGACACTAATGTAACGCCCAGCTCTGCCCCTATTTAACGCTTTTTTTAGCTCATCATCTTCAAAAAACGGGGTGACAGGTTCCCTTTAATATTCTATAAAGGAATTACATTTCATCATATTTGTTTTATTATCCCATTATTCATTAATTGTGGTTCTTCTTCCCTCCTTTTTATCAACGTTCAGTTTCCCCCCCCTTCATTATTTTGGCCATATTTGCCTTTTTGGGATTCACATGTTTAATAACTTGCTGAAGGTCGACGGGAACTCAGCTCTCTCTGTTTTCATTGCAAATGTACCAATCCAATCTATGCTATGGAACCAACTGATGACTTCTTTCCCCATTGGTATTACTATTATCTTGCCATCATCTCTGCACATGCTGTCATCTGGCAACGGTGCCAGCGTTCCAACATTTACGTGGGCCCACAGGAACTAAGCCGGTTCTCTACGCATGCTCAATCTATGTTATTGAACCAGCTGATGTGCTCTCTCCGTCTCCTTGTCACTATCCACTGTGCAGGCACAGGATCGGCAGCAACACTGCAACCAGCTGATGCTCTGTTATACGCTCACACATGAAACCCATTCCAGCGTCTTGGTGCACATCGGTAAACTCTGATGTTCATTTATTTTCTCGTATATAATGACTGACCTAGACTTCTTTGACACACTTTCCCTGACGAAGCCGCATTGACAGCGAAACTCATGGGGCTTCCCACACACCTTTGTCCCTGGACCTGCTTCTCACTTACCATGGTGACTTCTGACATTTTTTACCTCACGGCTTGACTGCTCCATATGGTAACCAACTATGCTCCCTCAGCCTATTACCTATGACCTATTATCCAGCATTCCACCCCATTTATTTTCTGTGGGTATTCCCTTGCTTACCACAGCACACTACACCTTAGGGATTTTTCTGTCACCCTCTGGTGGCTTCACACTGTAGCATTATCATTATACTACAATATCATCTTCATTTGTGTTATTCCCACACAGTTAGCCCTATAGGGCGGTATTACATTTCTTGGTTGCTTTTGCTGTATGTCCTTGTTCACCAACCTTGGGGACACCAAATCTTGGAAATCTATATGCTGCTATATTTATTGTCCAATATATATATTTTTTTGATGGAGCTTTCTTTCACCCGTGTATTGCTAATGTCAGACTAAGTCCTCTTTTTTAGCTAGGTATACCTCACATTTATAAAAATATAACCAATGGAGTATAATAGAGAAGAACATCCCATCCTGTATTTGAGTCAAAAGATCTTGTCATGCGAGAAGAACTACGCCATTGTCGAGATGGAGTGTCCAGCCATAAAATGGGCCATAGATACATTCAGGTATTAGCTACTAGGCCAAAGGTACAAACTTGTGTCCGATCATGCCCCTATGAGATGATTAAGGGAGAAAAATGGTAAGAACGCCCAGGTGACTAGGTGTTTCTTAGGCCTCCAGGATTTCAAGTTCCATGTAGAACATAGGCCTGGAAAGTCACACAGGAAAGCAGATGCCCTCTCCCGAATTCCCTGTTTGGTGTGTGAAAGTGCCAAAGCCCCCGGCTTTGGGCAGATGGGAGGAATATGTGACAGGGTCACTGGCACTGTATGTGAGGGGAGATACAGTACGTGTCACTGAGATTGCTTTCCTTCGTGATCTTGAAACCCATAAGTTTCTTTTCAGCATGCTATGTGCTGAAGGAGTTAAGCAGCAATGTTATGGGTGGGTTTTTCAGGTGAGTAGGTAAGAGATGGGCGGGATGCCTACTCACCATGTCTCCACCTCATGGGTGTGGCTGGGGAAATAAACATTCAGCCAGTTTTTTTTTCTCTGTCTATGGAGGTAGGAAGTCTCCTGACTGCTAGCTCCTTCGTGAGCTGCCATATCTGTTGTCCCAGAGGAAATGGGCAGGACTGTATATGAATTTTTTATTTTCATTTAAGCCGGACAGGCTGTTTTTCTGCTACCAGTTTGAGTTTTTGGTTTATGCTGCAATAAACCACCCAGAGCCTTTAACCACATGTGTACCTGTGTCTACTTAATATGTGTCTACATAATAAGGTATACCATTTACCATGTTGGTGTGCAAAAAGCCTCCCATGCCAATGCATCATATGACAGAAATCAATTAGGACTGAAAAAAATACCATATATGGATATATTACCCAGGCTCCAGAAATAAAACATGGCCAGTTATTGTTAGAGTTCCCATCTCTGCACAGGGGGAATCTCAGGCCATCTCCGCTGCTGTCTCCCATTGTTCCCCTGCCGCAGTGGAGTCTGCTCAGCGGAGACATCGGTCCCAGCGTCTCGCTCAGTCTGACTCTGTACAGAGAGTTACTGCTGCTTTTCCTGCTTCTGCCATTGAAGTCAGTGCTGGGCAGCGGCGAGCAGACACTTCTGGGACTAAGTCCTGTTTTTCTCGTTCTGAGCATGCCCAGATTAAGATCTCTCAGTGGAGATCGAGGGTCACATGATCAGACACTGCAGCTAAGGTCCTGTAGGTGCTCACGCTCTGTGGCAGCCTCTCATTGGTCCTTTCTGGAAGGTCCTGTACGTGCTGCAACTATTTAAGGCTCGCATGGCCGCACGGCCATGCACTAGTATTGCTCTTTATTTATGTACTTTGTGCCAGTGTGGTCTTGTATGCTTGGGTATTCAGGGACCTGGCCGAAATAAGCCCCTAGAATGCTGGCACCTCCGGCGAGGAGTTTCGTGTGCATGCATGACCACTGACTGCTCTTGTTTAGGCAGTTAGCTTGTGCCTCTGTGGAGTCTAACAGGGCGCAGTGCTTTGAGTTCACGGCTGCTTTGTGAAGTAACAGAGTTAGCTAACACTGCCATTTAGTTCAGCTATTTGCTAGCAGCAGGTTCTCCTGCACGGTGGACCCCGGGCTGCGAACGCATCTATCATAATAAAATCTATATATTCATTTGGTGCGTTCCGCTAGCCTTAACAGTTATTGAATCCCCTCACCCCGACACGTGTTTTGCTGCCAGCTTCATATACTGGAACAATTTCAATGATGCAAACTCTTTTGGCTATGACTATGGGCAGCCTCGACCAATCTGAGACGTGGGATTTCCATTATGACATCTACGTCGATACTGTGCCCGTCGCTGATTGGTCGAGGCCCAGGCGGCCTCGGCCAATCAGAGACGCGGGATTTCCAGGACAGACAGAAAAACCCTTAGACAATTATATATATAGACTAGACTGTGGCCCGATTCTAATGCATCGGGTATTCTAGAATATGTATGTCCCCGTAGTATATGGACAATGATGATTCCAGAATTCGCGGCTGACTGTGCCCGTCGCTGATTGGTCGAGGCAACCTTTATGACATCATCGTCGATACTGTGCTCGTCGCTGATTGGTCGAGGCCCTGGCGTCCTCTACCAATCAGAGACGCGGGATTTCCAGGACAGACAGACAGAAAAACCCTTAGACAATTATATATATAGACTAGATTGTGGCCCGATTCTAACGCATCGGGTATTCTAGAATATGCATGTCACCGTAGTATATGGACAATGATGATTCATATAGATATGTACAGATACAACATCAGCTTATGTATGGTGAGTACAGTAGACATCTTTACAGTACTGTCAATGTGAGCTATGAAGGAGACCTGTTGTGAATTCTGCTTTTGGGCTCCCTCCGGTGGTTGTAGGTGGTAATGCAGTTGTCCCTGAGTTGCAGTCCTGGTCAGGTGTATCTGCTGATTGCAGTTCTGACTGGGGTATTTAGGCATGCAGGATTCATTAGTCCTTGCCAGTTGTCAATTGTTGTTGGGAGGTATTGGACCTCTGCCTGGTTCCTCCTGCCTTTCTGCCAAATCAGCAAAGATAAGTGTCTGGTTTTGTTTCTGTGGCACACATGCTGTGTGCTTCATAATTCAGTGCTATTCTTTTGTGTTTTCTTGTCCAGCTTAGATTGTGTCAGTATTTTCTCAGTCTTTGTTGGATTCTCTGGGGTTGCAGATATTCACTCCACGTCTTTAGTTAGATTGTGGAAGTTTTTGTATTATCTGCTGTGGATATTTTGTGAAGGGTTTTAATACTGACCTCCTAGTATTCTATCCTATCCTTTCCTATTTAGCTAGAGTGGCCTCTTTTGCTAAATCTTGTTTTCTGCCTGCGTGTGTCTTTTCTTCTCCTACTCACAGTCAATATTCGTGGGGGCTGCCTCTCCTTTGGGGTTCTGCTCTGAGGCAAGGTAGTATTCCTATTTCCATCTATAGGGGTATTTAGTCCTCCGGCTGTGTCGAGGTGTCTAGGGTTTGTTAGGCACACCCCACGGCTACTTCTAGTTGCGGTGTTAGTTCAGGATCTGCGGTCAGTATAGTTTCCACCCACTCCAGAGAAAGTTTCATGCGGCTCCAAGGTCACCGGATCATAGCAGTACAACTGGCCAAAAATGTATCTCAGAAGAAGGGAAGAAAGGTGTTGAGCCATTTTTTTTCTGCAGTCTGTTTTGTCTTTTCTTCCCTCTTTATCTATGGGTGGCTGAGGAGTCTTGTGCTAGCATGGATGTTCAGGAATTAGCTTCTCGTGTAGACCAGCTTGCTGCTAGGGTACAGGGTATTTCTGATTATATTGTTCAGACTCCTGTTTCAGAGCCGAAGATTCCTACTCCTGATATGTTTTTTGGTGACAGGTCCAAATTTTTGAGTTTTAAAAACAATTGTAAACTGTTTTTTGCTCTGAGACCTCGATCCTCTGGTGATTCCATTCAGCAGGTTAAAATCGTCATCTGCTGCGTGGTGATCCACAGGATTGGGCATTTTCCCTGGAATCTGGGAATCCTGCTTTGCTTAATGTAAACTCCTTTTTTCAGGCTATAGGATTATTATATGATGAACCGAATTCTGTGGATCAAGTGGAGAAGACCTTGTTGGCCCTGTCTCAGGGTCAAGAGGCGGAAGAATTATATTGTCAGAAATTTAGAAAATGGTCTGTGTTGACTAAATGTAATGATGATGCTTTGGTGGCAATTTTCAGAAAGGGTCTTTCTGAATCCGTTAAAGATGTTATGGTGGGGTTTCCCACGCCTTCCGGTCTGAGTGATTCTATGTCTCTGGCCATTCAGATTGATCGGCGCTTGCGGGAGCGCAGAACTGTGCACGCTGTGGCATTGTCCTCAGAGCAGAGTCCTGAGCCAATGCAGTGTGATAGGATTCTGTCTAGAACGGAACGACAAGGATTCAGACGTCAGAATAGGTTGTGTTATTATTGTGGCGACGCTTCTCATGTCATTTCAGTCTGCCCTAAGCGGACAGAGAGGATCGCTAGTTTATTTACCATCAGTACTGTACAACCTAAATTTCTGTTATCTGTGTCCTTGATCTGCTCATTGTCATCATTTTCTGTCATGGCGCCTGTGGATTCAGGTGCCGCCTTGAACTTAATGGATTTTGAGTTTGCCAGGCGTTGTGGTTTTCCCTTGCAGCCTTTGCAGAACACTATTCCTTTAAGGGGGATTGATGCTACACCTTTGGCTAAAAATAAGCCTCAGTTTTGGACACAGGTGACCATGCACATGGCGCCAGCCCATCAGGAAGATTGTTGATTTCTGGTGCTGCATAATTTGCATGATGTTATCGTGCTGGGTTTTCCGTGGTTGCAGGTACATATTGCTGTGTTGGATTGGAAGTCTATGTCTGTGACTAGTTGGGGTTGTCAGGGGGTTCATAATGATGTTCCTTTGATGTCAATCTCCTCTTCTTCCTCTTCTGAAATTCCAGAGTTTTTGTCTGATTTTCAGGATGTATTCGATGAGCCCAAGTCCAGTTCCCTTCCACCGCACAGGGTCTGTGATTGTGCGATTGACTTGATTCCAGGCAGTAAGTTTCCTAAGGGCCGACTTTTCAACCTCTCTGTGCCTGAACATACCGCCATGCGGAGTTATGTTAAGGAGTCTTTGGAGAAAGGGCATATTTGGCCATCTTCTTCACCATTAAAAGCGGGATTTTTTTTTGTTGCTAAGAAGGATGGCTCCTTGAGATTTTGTATTGATTATCGCCTCTTGAATAAGATCACGGTCAAGTTTCAATACCCTTTACCTTTGCTTACTGATTTGTTTGCTAGGATTAAGGGGGCTAGTTGGTATACTAAGATTGACCTTCGGGGGGCATATAATCTTGTTCGTATTAAACAGGGTGATGAATGGAAAACTGCGTTTAATACGCCCGAAGGCCATTTTGATTACCTTGTGATGCCATTCGGGCTCACTAATGCTCCATCGGTTTTTCAATCCTTCATGCATGATATCTTCCGGACTTATATTGATAAATTCTTGATTGTATATTTGGACGATATTTTGATTTTTTCTGATGATTGGGAGTCTCATGTGGAACAGGTCAGGATGGTATTTCAGATCCTTCGTGACAATGCTTTGTTTGTGAAGGGGTCCAAGTGCCTCTTTGGGGTGCAGAAGGTTTCTTTTTTGGGCTTCATTTTTTCTCCCTCATCTATGGAGATGGATCCGGTTAAGGTTCAGGCCATTTATAATTGGATTCAACCCACATCCGTGAAAAGCCTTCAGAAATTTTTGGGTTTTGCAAATTTTTATCGCCGTTTCATTGCTAATTTCTCCAGCGTGGTTAAACCCTTGACCGATTTGACGAAGAAAGGCGCTGATCTGGCAAATTGGTCCTCTGCGGTGGTCTCTGCCTTTCAGGAGCTTAAACGCCGATTTACTTCTGCTCTGGTGTTGCGCCAACTGGATGTTTCTCTTCGGTTTCAGGTTGAGATTGACATCTCTGAGATTGGGGCAGGGGCCATTTTGTCTCAGAGGGATTCTGTTGGTTCCTTGATGAAACCGTGTGCCTTCTTCTCCCGCAAGTTTCCGCCTGCTGAACGCAACTATGATGTCGGCAATCGGGAGTTGTTGGCTATGAAGTGGGCGTTTGAGGAGTGGCGACATTGGCTTGAGGGAGCTAAGCACCGTATTGTGGTCCTGACCGATCATAAGAATCTGATTTACCTCGAGTCTGCCAAACGGCTGAGTCCTAGACAGTCTCGATGGTCCTTGTTTTTTTCCCGTTTTGATTTCGTGGTTTCGTATTTTCCGGGTTCTAAGAATATTAAGGCTGATGCCCTTTCTAGGAGTTTTTTGCCTGATTCTCCTGAGGTCCTTGAACCGGTCGGCATTCTGAAAGAAGGGGTGGTCCTTTCTGCTATTTCCCCTGATTTACGGCGGGTTCTTCAGGAATTTCAGGCTGACAGACCTGACCGCTGTCCTGTGGGGAAATTGTTTGTTCCTGACAGATGGACAAGTAGAGTGATTTCTGAGGTTCACTGTTCTGTGTTGGCTGGTCATCCTGATATTTTTGGTACCAGAGATTTGGTTGGTAGGTCCTTTTGGTGGCCTTCCTTGTCACGTGATGTGCGTTCTTTTGTGCAGTCCTGTGGGACTTGTGCGAGGGCCAAGCCTTGTTGTTCCCGTGCTAGTGGGTTACATTTGCCATTGCCGGTCCCTGAGAGGCCCTGGACGCATATTTCTATGGATTTTATTTCTGATCTTCCAGTTTCCCAGAGGATGTCGGTTATCTGGGTTGTTTGTGACCGGTTTTCTAAGATGGTTCATTTGGTGCCTTTGCCTAAATTGCCTTCTTCTTCTGATTTGGTTCCGTTGTTTTTTCAGCATGCGGTTCGTTTGCATGGTATTCCGGAGAATATTGTGTCCGACAGAGGTTCCCAGTTTGTTTCTAGGTTTTGGCGGGCCTTTTGTGCTATGCTGGGCATTGATTTGTCTTTTTCTTCTGCATTTCATCCTCAGACAAATGGCCAGACCGAGCGAACTAATCAGACTTTGGAGACCTATTTGAGATGCTTTGTGTCTGCTGATCAGGATGATTGGGTGGCCTTTTTGCCATTGGCCGAGTTTGCCCTTAATAATCGGGCTAGTTCAGCTACTTTGGTTTCACCTTTCTTTTGTAATTTTGGTTTTCATCCTCGTTTTTCTTCTGGGCAGGTTGAGCCTTCTGACTGTCCTGGTGTGGATTCGGTGGTTGACAGGTTGCAGCAGATTTGGGCTCATGTGGTGGACAATTTGGTGTTGTCTCAGGAGGAGGCTCAACGTTTTGCTAACCGTCGTCGGTGTGTTGGTTCCCGGCTTCAGGTTGGGGATCTGGTCTGGTTGTCTTCCTGTCATGTTCCTATGAAGGTTTCTTCTCCTAAGTTTAAGCCTCGGTTTATTGGTCCTTATAGGATTTCTGGGATTATTAATCCGGTGTCTTTACAATTGGCGCTTCCGGCCTCTTTTGCTATCCATAATGTCTTCCATAGATCTTTATTGCGGAAATATGTGGTACCCGTTGTTCCCTCTGTTGATCCTCCGGCCCCTGTGTGGGTTGATGGGGAGTTGGAGTATGTGGTAGAGAAGATTTTGGATTCTCATTTTTCGAGGCGGAGGCTTCAGTATCTTGTCAAATGGAAGGGTTATGGCCAGGAGGATAATTCTTGGGTTTTTGCCTCTGATGTCCATGCTGCTGATTTGGTTCATGCTTTTCATCTGGCTCATCCTGATCGGCCTGGGGGCTCTGGTGAGGTTTCAGTGACCCCTCCTCAAGGGGGGGTACTGTTGTGAATTCTGCTTTTGGGCTCCCTCCGGTAGTTGTAGGTGGTAATGCAGTTGTCCCTGAGTTGCAGTCCTGGTCAGGTGTATCTGCTGATTGCAGTTCTGACTGAGGTATTTAGGCGTGCAGGATTCATTAGTCCTTGCCAGTTGTCAATTGTTGTTGGGAGGTATTGGACCTCTGCCTGGTTCCTCCTGCCTTTCTGCCAAATCAGCAAAGATAAGTGTCTGGTTTTGTTTCTGTGGCACACATGCTGTGTGCTTCATAATTCAGTGCTATTCTTTTGTGTTTTCTTGTCCAGCTTAGATTGTGTCAGTATTGTCTCAGTCTTTGTTGGATTCTCTGGGGTTGCAGATATTCACTCCACGTCTTTAGTTAGATTGTGGAAGTTTTTGTATTATCTGCTGTGGATATTTTGTGAAGGGTTTTAATACTGACCGCCTAGTATTCTGTCCTATCCTTTCCTATTTAGCTAGAGTGGCCTCTTTTGCTAAATCTTGTTTTCTGCCTGCGTGTGTCTTTTCTTCTCCTACTCACAGTCAATATTCGTGGGGGCTGCCTCTCCTTTGGGGTTCTGCTCTGAGGCAAGGTAGTATTCCTATTTCCATCTATAGGGGTATTTAGTCCTCCGGCTGTGTCAAGGTGTCTAGGGTTTGTTAGGCACACCCCACGGCTACTTCTAGTTGCGGTGTTAGTTCAGGAACTGCAGTCAGTATAGTTTCCATCCACTCCAGAGAAAGTTTCATGCGGCTCCAAGGTCACCGGATCATAACAGAGACCACTCTGATTGATTAATTGGTTTATGATTTTTCTTGGATGTTTGATTCAGTTCAAGTAGGTTTAGTATCAAGCCTGGAATTTCATTTTATACTTTTTCCCCTAAATTAAGGATCCCTGCAGTTTTTAAATAAGAGTCTATATGAGCTCAAGCAGAACCATTACCATTTAATAGAACTGAAAGTGTTTTGTTAGTTGTTCTGTACAGTGTACAGTGCCAACAAGGACCTTCTAGATTATAAACATAATTATTCACAATGATTATCTGATTGGACAATGATTCTAAACAGGCCAAATTTGACTAATGGTGTAGATATACCCCCATTGGACATTCAGGTAAACAACATTAAAGCGGGGTCCCTACTCCTGTATTGGCTGTTATATACAGTAGAAAAAAGGCAGCAATGTTTACCTGCCCAGGCCTCTAAACAAATGCACTATAAGGATGCATTCAACACATGTAGTTAAGATGGCAGCATCACAGGTGCAAAAATACCTTTGAGCCAACTACTCTTGGCCTTACAATCCATGGAGGGGGTGCTTGCTTGGTATATTAATACACAATAGAGGCTTGTATGTGGCGCTGTTCACATACAGGTGATGCACAGCATCCAGGTCAAGGACCATCCATCATATACAGTAGTTTAGGCTGTGTGCTCAGATCTCTCAATACAGACTGTGGCAAAAACGGACCTGAGAGCACAGCTGGGTAATGCAGTCACATAAAGCTGAACAGATCCATCTTTGGTTTCTACAATGATTGCTTCACTTTGATAAGAGAAGCTCTTTAAAGTTAATGTATGATAAGAACACTTCATAATAGCAATGTGTGTGGTCTGTTTTTAACAGTCTTTATCCATGTGCTTTACTATGAACACTTTATAAAGCAATTTACCTCTAAACAATAGGGACCCTCCATTAGTTACCTGCACTCACCATTGTTTTTAATAGCCCAAAGTAAGCTTTCCTTTTCACTTCCATTGATGTTTAAGTAGGTGATCTGAATTGTAACAATGGAGACAACTGGTGGGATCAACAATCTACTTTTACATTATTCACTTAACAGGGTTAAATACGGGAAAGATTATTATCACAGATAAATCGCACAAGAACAACATTCACAGTATAATTTAAAGGCAAGTACATGCATAGAGATATATTTGTTAGTACATTACAAGAAATATGTCCTCGAGATAATTTGGGGTCTGCTATCCAACCTTGGTCCAATTGGGAAGAGGACAAATGCTTTATTTAGCAGGAACAGTGTCTATGGCACCCTTGCAACTTTCAGGCTCTGATAATGTCCGATAATGCTTTCTGGGCTGCTTTAGTGTCACCCGGCCTCTTTCTCATCTGCAGTATCTTTCCTGACAACATCCGGTACCATAAGTATCTGCTGAAAGTATTGGCCTGTCCCTCACGTATTCTCCTTGTCGTCCAGCTTAGGCTTTGTTCTCTGGCTGGGACTCCTCAGAGCTTCTTCTAGACTTGACCACCGACAAGTATCCCCTTGGTCACTATCGATGGGGCTGGTACTTGGCTGTTAACCGGTGTCATCTGCCTTTACTGGCGTCGTTCAGGTCTTCAGTGCTTGACTGTCGTTGTCTGTCTGGTCCTTGCTGGTCCACACAGCTGTGGCCAGAACTGTGATGGCTGCTGTGGCTCATCCTTTAAACTTTTCCTCTGAGGACCATGTAATTGTGATATTGTGATGAAGTTCTTGTTTCCTGCTAACACAATTCTTTTTTTCACTTTCAGTTTTGTCCAGCAGATGGCGGTGTTCACTCAGTCTCTCTTGTCTATCTCTCTACAGATGCAACTCTGCTATGCTCTTTAACCCCTTTCTGCCATTGGATGTACTATTCCGTCCATGTGGAGTGGGCCCTAATTCCCAAGGACGGAATAGTATGTCCAGCACGATCGGCTGCGCTCACGGGTGGAGCGCAGCCGGGTGTCAGCTGCCTATGGCAGCTGACATCCGGCACTATGTGCCAGTAGCGGTCACGGACCGCCCCCGACACATTAACCCCCGGCACACCGCGATCAAACATGATCACAGTGTACCGGCGGTACAGGGAAGCATCGCGCAGGGAGGGGGCTCCCTGCGGGCTTCCCTGAGACCCCTGGAGCAACGCGATGTCATCGCGTTGCTGCGAGGGTCTCTTACCTCTCCTCCCTGCAGCAGGCCTGGATCCAAAATGGCCACGGCATCCGGGTCCTGCAGGGAGGGAGGTGGCTTACCAAGTGTCTGCTCAGAGCAGGTGCTGGTAAGCCTGCAGCACTGTGAGTCAGATCACCGATCTGACAGAGTGCTGTGCAAACTGTCAGATCAGCGATCTGTGATGTCCCCCCCTGGGACAAAGTAAAAAAGTTAAAAAAAAAATTTCCACATGTGTAAAAAAAAAGGAAAAAAAAAATCCTAAATAAATAAAAAAAATATATATATTATTCCCATAAATACATTTCTCTATCTAAATAAAAAAAATCAAACAATAAAAGTACACATATATAGTATCGCCGCGTCCAAAACGACCCCACCTATAAAACAATATCACTAGTTAACCCCTTCAGTGAACGCCGCAAAAAAAAGAGGCAAAAAACGCTTTATTCTCATACTGCCAAACAAAAAGTGGAATAACACGCGATCAAAAAGACAGATATAAATACACGGTACATGGTACCGCTGAAAACGTCATCTTGTCCCGCAAGAAACGAGCCATGATACAGCATCATCAGCGAAAAAATAAAAAAGTTATAGTCCTCAGAATAAATCGATGCCAAAATAATTATTTTTTCTATAAAATAGTTTTTATCGTATAAAAGCGCCAAAACATAAATATATGATATAAATTAGGTATCGCTGTAATCGTACTGACCCGAAGAATAAAACTGCTTTATCAATTTTACCAAACATGGAACGGTATAAACGCCTCCCCCAAAAGAAATTCATGAATAGCTGGTTTTTGGTCATTCTGCCTCTCAAAAATCGGAATAAAAAGCGATCAAAAAATCTCCCGTGCCCGAACATGTTACCAATAAAAATGTCAACTTGTCCCACAAAAAACAAGACCTCACATGACTCTGTGGACTCAAATCTGGAAAAATTATAGCTCTCAAAATGTGGTAACGCAAAAAATATTTTTTGCAATAAAAAGCGTCTTTCAGTGTGTGACGGCTGCCAATCATAAAAATCTGCTAAAAAACCCGCTATAAAAGTAAATCAAACCCCCCTTCATCACCCGCTTAGTTAAGGAAAAATTAAAAAATTTAAAAAATGTATTTATTTCCATTTTCCCATTAGGGTTAGGGTTAGGGTTAGGGCTAGGGCTAGGGTTAGGGCTAGGGTTAGGGCTAGGGTTAGGGCTAGGGCTAGGGTTAGGGTTAGGGCTAGGGTTAGGGTTAGGGCTAGGGTTAGGGCTAGGGTTAAGGCTACAGTTAGGGTTGGGGCTAAAGTTAGGGTTGGGGCTAAAGTTAGGGTTAGGGTTTGGATTACATTTACAGTTGGGAATAGGGTTGGGATTAGGGTTAGGTGTGTGTCTGGGTTAGAGGTGTGGTTAGGGTTACCATTTGGGATTAGGGTTAGAGGTGTGTTTGGATTAGGGTTTCAGTTATAATTGTGGGGTTTCCACTGTTAAGGCACATCAGGGGCTCTCCAAACGCGACATGGCATCCGATCTCAATTCCAGCCAATTCTGCGTTAAAAAAGTAAAACTGCTCCTTCCCTTCCGAGCTCTCCCGTGCACCCAAACAGGGGTTTACCCCAACATATGGGGTATCATCGTACTCGGAACACATTGGAGAACAACTTTTGGGGTCCAATTTCTCCTGTTATCCTTGGGAAAATACAAAACTTGGGGCTAAAAAATAATTTTTGTGGAAAAAAAAATATTTTTTATTTGCACGGCTCTGCGTTATAAACTGTAGTGAAACACTTGGGGGTTCAAAGCTCTCACAGCACATCTAGATGAGTTCCTTAGGGGGTCTACTTTCCAAAATGGTGTCACTTGTGGGGGGTTTCTACTGTTTAGGTACATTAGTGGCTCTGCAAACGCAATGAGACGCCTGCAGATCATTCCATCTAAGTCTGCATTCCAAATGGCGCTCCATCCCTTCCGAGCCCTCCCATGCGCCCAAACGGTGGTTCCCTCCACATATGGGGTATCAGCGTACTCAGGACAAATTGGACAACAACTTAAGGGGTCCAATTTCTCCTGTTACCCTCGGGAAAATAAAAACTGGGGGCTAAAAAATAATTTTTGTGGGAAAAAATTTTTGTTTTATTTTTACGGCTCTGCATTATAAACTTCTGTGAAGCACTTGATGGGTAAAAGTGCTCACAACACCACTAGATAAGTTCCTTAGGGGGTCTACTTTCCAAAATGGTGTCACTTGTGGGGGGTTTTAATGTTTAGGCACATCAGGGGCTCTCCAAACGCAACATCGCGTCCCATCTCAATTCCAGTCAATTTTGCATTGAAAAGTCAAATGGCGCTCCTTCGCTTCCGAGCTCTGTCATGCGCCCAAACAGTGGTTTACCCACACATATGGGGTATCGGCGTACTCAGGACAAATTGTACAACATCTTTTGGGGTCCATTTTCTCCTGTTACCTTTGTTAAAATAAAACAAATTGGAGCTGAATTAAATTTTTTGTGAAAAAAAGTTAAATGTTCATTTTTATTTAAACATTCCAAAAATTCCTGTGAAACACCTGAAGGGTTAATAAACTTTTTGAATGTGGTTTTGAGCACCTTGAGGGGTGCAGTTTTTAGAATGGTGTCACACTTGGGTATTTTCTATCATATAGACCCCTCAAAATGACTTCAAATGAGATGTGGTCCTTAAAAAAAAATGGTGTTGTAAAAATGAGAAATTGCTGGTCAAATTTTAACCCTTTTAACTCCCTAACAAAAAAAAATGTTGGTTTCAAAATTGTGCTGATGTAAAGTAGACATGTGGGAAATGTTACTTATTAAGTATTTTGTGTGACATATCTCTGTGATTTAATTGCATAAAAATTCAAATTTGGAAAATTGCAAAATTTTCTAAATTTTCACCAAATTTCCATTTTTTTCACAAATAAACGCAGGTAATATCAAAGAAATTTTACCACTATCATGAAGTACAATATGTCACGAGAAAACAATGTCAGAATTACCAGGATCCATTGAAGTGTTCCAGAGTTATAACCTCATAAAGGGACAGTGGTTAGAATTGTAAAAATTGGCCTGGTCATTAACGTGCAAACCACCCTTGGGGGTGAAGGGGTTAACCAGTAATCTGTAACACAGATATAGCATGTCCAAACTAGATAACCTCTTTCACTTGATCAACAGTGTAAACATTGGGGGGATAAATACATACCCACCCAGTACCTTGTCCAGGTGGGATATATTCAGAAGGAAAATAATACTTACCTCTTCTAGTTTCCATAAAAATTGGCAAGCATATGAATTTGATTCACTTTGACATTGGTAAAATTGTGATATTCCTAATAATATGCTGTAGGATAAAATACATCTTACTGAAAGAAATATTTTCCTTTTTGCTCTTCTTCTCCTATTCAATGGGTGAATTGGAAAAAAAGAAGTGGAATGGGGATATTACTTACACACGTATTTTCTGGATTATATTCGTTTATTTTCTTATTTAAAAAATGCTTATAAAAAAATGTGATGTCAGTTGACTGGGCCAGAGCATCTCCAAAATGGCAGGACTTGTTTGGTGTTCCCAATATACAGGTCCTTCTCAAAAAATTAGCATATAGTGTTACATTTCATTATTTACCATAATGTAATGATTACAATTAAACTTTCATATATTATAGATTCATTATCCACCAAATGAAATTTGTCAGGTCTTTTATTGTTTTAATACTGATGATTTTGGCATACAACTCCTGATAACCCAAAAAACCTGTCTCAATAAATTAGCATATCAAGAAAAGGTTCTCTAAATGACCTATTACCCTAATCTTCTGAATCAACTAATTAACTCTAAACACATGCAAAAGATACCTGAGGCTTTAAAAAACTCCCTGCCTGGTTCATTACTCAAAACCCCCATCATGGGTAAGACTAGCGACCTGACAGATGTCAAGAAGGCCATCATTGACACCCTCAAGCAAGAGGGTAAGACCCAGAAAGAAATTTCTCAACAAATAGGCTGTTCCCAGAGTGCTGTATCAAGGCACCTCAATGGTAAGTCTGTTGGAAGGAAACAATGTGGCAGAAAACGCTGTACAACGAGAAGAGGTGACCGGACCCTGAGGAAGATTGTGGAGAAGGACCGATTCCAGACCTTGGGGAACCTGAGGAAGCGGTGGACTGAGTCTGGTGTGCAGGAAATGGGCTACAGGTGCCGCATTCCCCAGGTAAAGCCACTTTTGAACCATAAACAGCGGCAGAAGCGCCTGACCTGGGCTACAGAGAAGCAGCACTGGACTGTTGCTAAGTGGTCCCAAGTACTTTTTTCTGATGAAAGCAAATTTTGCATGTCATTCGGTAATCAAGGTGCCAGAGTCTGGAGGAAGACTGGGGAGAAGGAAATGCCAAAATGCCTGAAGTCCAGTGTCAAGTACCCACAGTCAGTGATGGTGTGGGGTGCCATGTCAGCTGCTGGTGTTGGTCCACTGTGTTTCATCAAGGGCAGGGTCAATGCAGCTAGCTATCAGGAGATTTTGGAGCACTTCATGCTTCCATCGGCTGAAATGCTTTATGGAGATGAAGATTTCATTTTTCAGCACGACCTGGCACCTGCTCACAGTGCCAAAACCACTGGTAAATGGTTTACTGACCATGGTATTACTGTGCTCAATTGGCCTGCCAACTCTCCTGACCTGAACCCCATAGAGAATCTGTGGGATATTGTGAAGAGAAAGTTGAGAGACGCAAGACCCAACACTCTGGATGAGCTTAAGGCCGCTATTGAAGCATCCTGGGCCTCCATAACATCTCAGCAGTGTCACAGGCTGATTGCCTCCATGCCACGCCGCATTGAAGCAGTCATTTCTGCCAAAGGATTCCCGACCAAGTATTGAGTGCATAACTGAACATTATTATTTGATGGTTTTTTTGTTTGTTATTAAAAAACACTTTTATTTGATTGGACGGGTGAAATATGCTAATTTATTGAGACAGGTTTTTTGGGTTATCAGGAGTTGTATGCCAAAATCATCAGCATTAAAACAATAAAAGACCTGACAAATTTCAGTTGGTGGATAATGAATCTATAATATATGAAAGTTTAATTGTAATCATTACATTATGGTAAATAATGAAATTTAACACTATATGCTAATTTTTTGAGAAGGACCTGTAATGTGGTTAGTAACTAGTATACTAAAATGTCATTCAAAAATGGACGGCTGGTGAAAATGCGACAGGAAAATTGACACCAAATGTTCATTGATATTTGTTGGGCATGAAAAGTAGCCCATAAGGACTGATTCCACAGAAAAGCTACAAACTGCTGGTAAGAAAGGTGTCTGAGCACACACAGACTATTGCAGCATTTTTCATAATGTGGAAAGCACACATCTTTACATGGGAAAGACATGGTACAAGTGTAGGAAGGGGGAGCCAGGGAGGTAGCCATGGCCTACAGCAATCCCTGTATCACTCGCCTGACCCTTTCCCGGATAGGATCACATCACTCTGTTGCAGTACCTTGTAGCTGGCTCCATGTGCCATCTGGACTCGCCCGGTACAGGGATGTATTCCTCACAGACAGTTCCGCAATAAAGGAGACACATTCTGGCTTAACTTCAATGTTAACTCTTTTACTCAGCACAGCTTGTTCAAATACATGCACTTCAAGTATTAGGGTATGTGCACATGTCCGGATTTCTTGCAGAAATTTCCTGAAGCAAACCGGAAATCCACATTTTTTTTTGCGTTTTTTTTCCCAGTTTTTTCGCGTTTTTTTAGCATTTTGCAAGCGAAATTAGCTTGCAGAATGCTAAAGTTTTCCAAGCGATCTGTAGCATCGCTTGGAAAACTGACAGGTTGGTCACACTTGTCAAACATAGTGTTTGACAAGTGTGACCAACTTTTTACTATAGATGCTACCTATGCAGCATCTATAGTAAAAGATAGAATGTTTAAAAATAATAAAAAAATAAAAAAAAATGGTTATACTCACCTGCAGACAGCGGATCTCCTCAGCGGCGTCCGTTCCTATAGATGCTGTGTGTGTGCAGGACCTTCCATGACACAGCGGTCACGTGAGCGGTCACATGTCCGGTCTCGCGACCAATCACAAGACCGCGATGTCATCGCAGGTCCTTCACCGCACACCAGCTATAGGAACCGAAGCGGCAGCATGCACCGGAGAGGCGGGAAGACTCCGGAAGCCATCGAAGGTGAGTATATGACTATTTTTTATTTTAATTCTTTTTTTTTTTACCAATTATATGGTGCCCAGTCCGTGGAGGAGAGTCTCCTCTCCTCCACCCTGGGTACCAACCGCACATAATCTGCTTACTTCCCGCATGGTGGGCACAGCCCCGTGCGGGAAGTAAGCAGATCAATGCACTCCTAGGTGTGCGGAATCCCTGCAATTCCGCATTTTTAATGAACATGTTGCTTTTTTTTCCGCGATGCGATTTTTTCACGGAAATAAATGCAACATTTGCACAAAAAATGCGGAATACACTGTAAATAATAGGAGGCATATGTTAACGGTTTTTTCGCGTTTTTATTACGTTTTTATAGCGAAAAAACGCGAAAAAACCGCGAAACATACTGAACACGTGCACATGGCCTTACAGTTGATTTCTTCCTTTCTGTCCCTTCTCTGTCCTTGCCTTCACTATGCTCAGCCCCGGGTCGTACCGAATCTTCCGGTCCCTCAGAATCTACTCCCTCCAGAATTCTTGCCTCACATGGGAGAGTCCTACACCATTATGCCCCAGTTCTAAGAACTGCCACCCAGGCAAAGACCTGTGTTGTGAATTTGGATTCTGGGCTCCCCCGGTGGCTACTGGTGGAATTGAACTTGTGACATCATCTTCCCTGTTCACCTGTTCTGATTAGATCTGGGTGTCGCTATATAACCTGGCTTCTCTGTTAGATGCTTGCCGGTCAACAATGTTATCAGAAGCCTCTCTGTGCTTGTTCCTGCTCCCAGACATCTACTAGATAAGTTGGACATTCGTCCATGTTTTGTTTTTGTATTTTGGTTCCAGTTCACAGCTGCAGTTTCGTTACTGTGTCTGGAAAGCTCTTGTTGATCAGGAATTGCCACTCTGGTATTATGAGTTAATGCCAGAGTCCTAAAGTAATTTCTGGATGTGTTTTGTTAGGGTTTTCTACTGACCATGAAAGTATGCTTTCTGTCTTCTGCTATCTAGAAAGCGGACCTCAAATTTGCTAAAACTATTTTCCTGCTGCGTTTGTTGTTTCATCTCATATCACCGCCAATATATGTGGGGGGCCTCTGTCTCCTTTTTGGGCATTTCTCTAGAGGTGAGTCAGGTCTTATATTTCCCTCTGCTAGCATTATTTAGTTCTCCGGCCGGCGCTGGGCATATAGGGATAAAAAGTAGGACATGCTACCTGGCTACTTCTAGATGATGCGGTAGGTTTAGTTCATGGTCAGTATAGTTACATCTTCCAAGAGCTTGTTCCTATTGAGGCTTATGCTAGTTCTCTGGCCATGGAGATCATGACAGTTTGACCGGCCCACTAAAGGGTTAAAATCCTTGGCTGAGAAAGGAGAGAAATAAGAAGTCTGCTGAAAATTTTTTTTTTTTTTTTTTTTTCTCTAGTAGTTAGTGTGCTCTTAATTGGATCACTTGCCAGTCTGTCTATGCTGCAGTCTTTCTTTTTTTTCTCTCTCCTTCTAATCTTTGAATGGCTCTATGTTCACCTGTCTATAATGGATCTACAGAGTGTAACTGCAGGTTTGAATAATCTCGCCACGAAAGTACAAAGTTTGCAAGATTTTGTTGTTCATGCTCCGGTATCAGAGCCGAGAATTCCTTTGCCGGAATTCTTCTCAGGGAATAGATCTAGCTTTCAGAATTTTAGAAATAATTGTAAGTTATTTTTGTCCCTGAAATCTCGTTCTGCTGGAGACCCTGCACAGCAGGTTGGGATTGTGATTTCCTTGCTCCGCGGCGACCCTCAAGATTGGGCTTTTGCATTGGCACCAGGGGATCCTGCGTTGCGCAATGTGGATGCGTTTTTTCTGGCCTTGGGCTTGCTGTATGAGGAACCTCATTTGGAACTTCAGGCAGAAAAAACTTTGATGTCCCTATCGCAGGGGCAAGATGAAGCTGAAATTTACTGCCAAAAATTCCGTAAATGGTCTGTGCTTACTCAGTGGAATGAGTGTGCCTTGGCGGCTACTTTCAGAGAGGGTCTTTCTGATGCCATTAAGGATGTTATGGTGGGGTTCCCTGTGCCTGCAAGTCTGAATGAGTCCATGACAATGGCCATTCAGATCGATAGGCGTCTGCGGGAGCGCAAACCAGTGCACCATCTGGCGGTGTCCACTGAGAAGACGCCAGAAAACATGCAGTGTGATAGAATTCTGTCCAGAAGCGAGCGGCAGAATTTTAGACGGAAAAATGGGTTGTGTTTCTATTGTGGGGATTCTACTCATGTTATATCAGCATGCTTTAAGCGTACTAAAAAGCTTGATAAATCCGTTCCCATTGGCACTTTACAGTCTAAATTTATTTTGTCTGTGACCCTGATTTGCTCTTTGTCATCTATTACTACGGACGCCTATATCGACTCTGGCGCCGCTTTGAGTCTTATGGATTGGTCCTTTGCCAATCGTTGTGGGTATGATTTAGAGCCTTTGGAGACTCTTATTCCTCTGAAGGGGATTGACTCCACCCCATTGGCTAATAATAAACCACAATACTGGACACAAGTGACTATGTGTATTAATCCGGATCACCAGGAGACTATTCGTTTTCTGGTGCTGTATAATCTACATGATGATTTGGTGCTGGGATTGCCATGGCTGCAGTCTCACAACCCAGTCCTTGACTGGAGAGCTATGTCTGTGTTGAGCTGGGGATGTAAGGGGACTCATGGGGACGTACCTTTGGTGTCCATTTCATCATCTATTCCCTCTGAAATCCCTGAGTTCCTGTCTGATTATCGTGACGTCTTTGAAGAACCCAGGCTGGGTTCACTGCCTCCGCACCGTGAGTGCGATTGTGCTATAGATTTAATTCCGGGTAGTAAATACCCAAAGGGTCGTTTATTTAATCTGTCTGTGCCTGAACATACTGCTATGCGAGAATATATAAAGGAGTCCTTGGAAAAGGGACATATTCGTCCATCGTCATCTCCCTTAGGAGCCGGTTTTTTCTTTGTGTCAAAAAAAGACGGCTCTTTGAGACCATGTATTGATTATCGGCTTTTGAATAAAATCACGGTTAAATATCAATACCCATTGCCGTTGCTGACTGATTTGTTTGCTCGCATAAAGGGGGCCAAGTGGTTCTCTAAGATTGATCTCCGTGGGGCGTATAATTTGGTGCGGATCAGGCAGGGGGATGAGTGGAAAACCGCATTTAATACGCCCGAGGGCCACTTTGAGTATTTGGTGATGCCTTTTGGTCTTTCTAATGCCCCTTCAGTCTTCCAGTCCTTTATGCATGATATTTTCCGCGATTTTTTGGATAAATTTATGATAGTGTATCTGGATGATATTCTGATTTTTTCGGATGATTGGGACTCTCATGTCCGGCAAGTTAAGAGGGTTTTTCAGGTTTTGCGGTCTAATTCTCTGTGTGTCAAGGGTTCTAAGTGCGTTTTTGGGGTTCAGAGAATTTCCTTTTTGGGATATATTTTTTCTCCCTCTTCCATTGAGATGGATCCTGTCAAGGTTCAAGCTATTTGTGATTGGACGCAGCCCTCTTCTCTTAAAAGTCTTCAGAAATTTTTGGGCTTTGCCAACTTTTATCGTCGATTTATTTCTGGTTTTTCGGATGTCGTTAAGCCATTGACCGATTTGACTAGACAGGGTGCTGATGTTGCTAATTGGTCCCCTGATGCTGTGGAGGCCTTTCAGGAGCTTAAGCGCCGTTTTTCTTCTGCCCCTGTGTTGCGTCAGCCTGATGTGACTCTTCCTTTTCAGGTTGAGGTCGACGCTTCTGAGATCGGGGCTGGGGCAGTGTTGTCGCAGAAAAGTTCTGACTGCGCCGTGATGAGGCCTTGTGCCTTCTTTTCCCGTAAATTTTCGCCTGCTGAGCGGAATTATGATGTTGGGAATCGGGAGCTTTTGGCCATGAAGTGGGCGTTTGAGGAGTGGCGCCATTGGCTCGAGGGGGCCAGACATCAGGTGGTGGTATTGACTGACCACAAAAATTTGATCTATCTTGAGACCGCCAGGCGCCTGAATCCTAGACAGGCGCGCTGGTCATTATTTTTCTCTCGGTTTAATTTTGTGGTATCGTACCTACCGGGTTCTAAGAATGTTAAGGCGGATGCCCTTTCTAGGAGTTTTGAGCCTGATTCACCCGGCAACTCTGACCCCACAGGTATTCTTAAGGAGGGAGTTATCTTGTCAGCCGTTTCTCCAGACCTGCGGCGGGCCTTGCAGGAGTTTCAGGCGGATAGACCGGATCGTTGTCCGCCTGATAGGTTGTTTGTTCCTGATGATTGGACCAGTAGAGTCATCTCTGAGGTACATTCTTCTGCATTGGCAGGTCATCCTGGAATTTTTGGTACCAGGGATTTGGTGGCAAGATCCTTCTGGTGGCCTTCCCTGTCACGAGATGTGCGAGGCTTTGTGCAGTCTTGTGACGTTTGTGCTCGGGCCAAGCCTTGTTGTTCTCGGGCTAGTGGATTATTGTTGCCCTTGCCTATTCCTAAGAGGCCTTGGACACACATCTCGATGGATTTTATTTCAGATCTGCCTGTTTCTCAGAAGATGTCTGTCATCTGGGTGGTGTGTGACCGTTTTTCTAAGATGGTCCATTTGGTTCCCCTGCCCAAATTGCCTTCTTCTTCCGAGTTGGTGCCCCTGTTTTTTCAAAATGTTGTTCGTTTGCATGGTATTCCTGAGAATATCGTTTCTGACAGAGGAACCCAATTTGTGTCTAGATTTTGGCGGGCATTCTGTGCTAGGATGGGCATAGATTTGTCTTTTTCGTCTGCTTTTCACCCTCAGACTAATGGCCAGACCGAGCGGACTAATCAGACCCTGGAGACATATCTGAGGTGTTTTGTGTCTGCTGACCAGGATGATTGGGTTGCTTTTTTGCCATTGGCGGAGTTTGCCCTCAATAATCGGGCCAGCTCTGCCACTTTGGTGTCCCCGTTTTTCTGTAATTCGGGGTTCCACCCTCGATTTTCCTCCGGTCAGATGGAATCCTCGGATTGTCCTGGAGTGGATGCGGTGGTGGAGAGATTGCATCATATCTGGGGGCAGGTGATGGACAATTTAAAGTTGTCCCAGGAGAAGACTCAGCTTTTTGCCAACCGTCACCGTCGTGTTGGTCCTCGGCTTTGTGTTGGAGATTTGGTGTGGTTGTCTTCTCGTTTTGTCCCTATGAGGGTCTCATCTCCTAAGTTTAAGCCTCGGTTCATCGGTCCGTATAAAATATTGGAGATTCTTAACCCTGTTTCCTTCCGTTTGGACCTCCCTGCATCCTTTTCTATTCATAACGTTTTTCATCGGTCGTTATTGCGCAGGTATGAGGCACCGGTTGTGCCTTCCGTTGAGCCTCCTGCTCCGGTGTTGGTTGAGGGTGAGTTGGAGTACGTTGTGGAAAAAATCCTAGACTCCCGTGTTTCCAGACGGAGACTCCAGTATCTGGTCAAGTGGAAGGGATACGGCCAGGAGGATAATTCTTGGGTCACTGCATCTGATGTTCATGCCTCTGATCTGGTTCGTGCCTTTCATAGGGCCCATCCTGATCGCCCTGGTGGTTCTGGTGAGGGTTCGGTGCCCCCTCCTTGAGGGGGGGGTACTGTTGTGAATTTGGATTCTGGGCTCCCCCGGTGGCTACTGGTGGAATTGAACTTGTGACATCATCTTCCCTGTTCACCTGTTCTGATTAGATCTGGGTGTCGCTATATAACCTGGCTTCTCTGTTAGATGCTTGCCGGTCAACAATGTTATCAGAAGCCTCTCTGTGCTTGTTCCTGCTCCCAGACATCTACTAGATAAGTTGGACATTCGTCCATGTTTTGTTTTTGTATTTTGGTTCCAGTTCACAGCTGCAGTTTCGTTACTGTGTCTGGAAAGCTCTTGTTGATCAGGAATTGCCACTCTGGTATTATGAGTTAATGCCAGAGTCCTAAAGTAATTTCTGGATGTGTTTTGTTAGGGTTTTCTACTGACCATGAAAGTATGCTTTCTGTCTTCTGCTATCTAGAAAGCGGACCTCAAATTTGCTAAAACTATTTTCCTGCTGCGTTTGTTGTTTCATCTCATATCACCGCCAATATATGTGGGGGGCCTCTGTCTCCTTTTTGGGCATTTCTCTAGAGGTGAGTCAGGTCTTATATTTCCCTCTGCTAGCATTATTTAGTTCTCCGGCCGGCGCTGGGCATATAGGGATAAAAAGTAGGACATGCTACCTGGCTACTTCTAGATGATGCGGTAGGTTTAGTTCATGGTCAGTATAGTTACATCTTCCAAGAGCTTGTTCCTATTGAGGCTTATGCTAGTTCTCTGGCCATGGAGATCATGACAGACCTGCCACATCTCGTATGTAATTCCCGTGCTGACCAGACTTTTCTCTTTGTAGGGATAGACTTCTATCAGCTGCATCCGCAGCACTTCCATGCTTCTTCCTCCTAGAGGAACCTTAAGCGTAGCTGTTCTATGCTGGGCCCCTTTTTACATTGCGGGGCACAGTGATTTCTGACCAGGCAACCCAGTGAGCTGCACAGGCGCCCAGGCCTCGACTACTCTAACCAGGAAGCTCTAACTATTCTTATCCCCACCGTGCCCCTCCTATTCTAACTGTACACTACAGTGCCCCCTCTAACGGCCAACTATGGACACTATGCCCCTATCACTATACTGGGCCCGGGGACAAACTTTCCTTATAAAACTATATGTGCAAGTGCATGCAAACAATGGCACTACATAAATATACAGAGCAATATACAGTAAGTATAGCAATTCTCCATTACACGGGGTAATACACTTTATGTGAAGCAGTACCACCGTGTACGAACACATTAATCAGTGTTTACATTCTTAAAGGGGTTGGGGAGGAGAAGAGGGAACAACAAAAACATTTCCCATCCCCTACACCAGGATGCATGATAAGTATAAATAGCGTGATCTTTTCTTCACCACTCCTGTTACAATGGAAGGATTGTAAATTACAGTACAAACATGGATCTTCAGACATGATGGATCCGCTTCATCCTCACTATAGACACGAAGCAGAGATTTGAAATAATAACCCAGTGTTAAAAAGACATTGGAAATACAAACCCTCTGTTCCCCCCTCTTCTGAATAAAGTCCCAGAGAATTCTTTGCCAGCTGTCAATATCATGTGCGAGAAAGATACCGTAATTGAAATTAATGCATAGGGTTTGATAAAATTTTGATATTTATATGACATTTCTGTAGCTTTCAGTTAAAGGATAATTATTTTTTTCCAGCTGTGGCTCTTCAGTCATGTTAATGGAAGTGAGAGGATCACCTATGTGAATACATCTGCAACCTCTCAGGGATCTAGCTTAAATGGAAAGTGTCCAGCCGTGGAAATGTGATACGAGTGAGCACAAAGGGATGAATTGAGGCTCCCTGTAATGATCAGGATGCACTCTAAGACAATATGATTGTACTGTCTACAGCTGGGATGATTGTACAACGTGACAGCCAAGCAACCACAAATTTCCTAGCAGTCAAACTTGAGAAATAAGAATCAATATGATGGAAGCGAAGGCATTGGGATATGATATTTATTATTGGTAGATCCAAGAAATACAGGCAATTTGTGTTGCATGTCATGGAATTCTCCATCACAGCCCAAAAAACAAGAGGAACATGTTATCTGTACCAAAGGGAAGATCAAGAGGGAGATGAACATTTGTTTATGGCTTACATATGGCACAGTTGATTTATAACATATGGAAATTTCTATTTTCACCGGAAAGATGAACCATATAATTTATCTATCACGTAACAGTGACTTCTAATGATCTGAAAAGGAATGTTTCCATCAATGTTGGAGCGACTGTCTACCAATTTATCTAGTATGGTAGTAGCCCATAAGCTTCGATTCCCATGAATTATTTATAAATTAATTGTGTTCTATCAAAATCATAATGAATTTCTGCAACAATAAAACACTGTTTGGAGGTATCAATGGAGGTTTAAGGTCAAGATCTAATCTAATGGATGCCCAAACAAAAGAATATCATTAGAGATGTATAACAGGTCAACACTTTTCTTTTTTTTTTTCAATTAAAATTTCATTTAGTCAATGAAAATTCAAAATCACTAATCCTCGCTGAAATCCTATGAATGGAAAGTCCTTTTATGACTATGTCATTAATAATGAACTCATCCAGAGAACTAGACCCCAGAAATTTGCAGATTAATACCAATGGGTAGAACAGATGACCAATGATATCACTTGTACCATCCTTAGGGGTGCATGCATGTGGGGGTGCACGCATCACAGAAGCAAAGCGTCACGAAGATAAGCGTCGTGATACAGCAGTTATTCCATGGCAGTTAGTCAGGGCAGGAGTCAGGTAACCCACACTCTGCTCTCCCTTCTCTCCACGTGCTTTATTCCTATCCTCCTATGTTCCCTTGCAATCCACATTCACCGCCCAATCCCTCCTCCGCCACGACTCATATACATCAGCTCCTCTCTACTTCCCTTTCCCATGTACAGCTCCCATGCACTTCTCACCTTCCTGAAAAACCTCTGCCCACCTTGCCCAAACAAACTGCACAAAAAAACTTCATACACTTCCAAAAACTACTTGCTTTTTATCTTCTTATTCCTTCTGATTTCGGGGGACATCTCCCCCAACCCCTGTCCCCCATCCCCCAACCTCAACCGCTACCCTACCTCATATCAAAACCATACTAACCTTATTAATATTACTTGCACTCCCTCACCTCTGTCTTTCATTTGTGCCCTTTGGAATCCACGGTCTGTATGTAACAAGCTTCCTTTCCTGCACAACTACTTTGTGAACAACTCTCTGAATCTGTTGGCCCTCACTAAAACCTGGATCCAGGACTCTGACACTGTCTCCCCTGCTGCCATTTCTCATGGTGGCTTACAATTCTCCCATTCCCCGAGACCCACAAACAGACCTGGTGGTGGAGTCGGCATACTCCTGTCCCCACAATGCACGTTCCAGTTCCAGGTTATACCCCCAATTCCATCACTCTCATTCCCTTCTTTTGAGGTCCACACCATCAGGCTCTTTTGTCCCCTCTCCCTCATAGTAGCGGTCATATACCGGCCCACAGGCTCACCCACCCACTTCCTGGACCACTTCTCACTTCGTGTCCTCAGAACTTCCAACCCTTATCCTGGGAGACTTCAACATCCCCATTAACAGCCCAACTTCCACATCTGCATCCCAGCTTCTATCACTAACCACTTCTCTAGGCCTCTCACAGCTCTCAACCTCTGAAACACACAAAGACGGTAATTCCCTGGACCTGGTCTTTGTCCGGCTCTGTTCTATCTCCTACCTAGATAACTCACCGCTTCCCCTCTCTGGCCACAACATTCTATCCTTCACACTCACAATTCCTCCCCCACCCCAGCACTCTCCTACCTACAACACATTCAGAAATCTACATGCCATTAACCGTCATACACTTTCAGACTCCCTACACTCATCATTGTCCCCAATATCTTCTTTTTCATGTTCTGATCTGGCTGTACATCACTACAACGACACTCTTAGAAGCACCCTTGACCAAGTAGCTCCCCTCCTCACCCTCAGAACCTCCAAACACAGAGTGAAACAGCCCTGGCTCACTCTTCACATTCGATCCCATCACAGAAGAAGAAGTCTCCAAGCTCCTCTCCTCTTCTCGTCCGAATACATGCACCACCGACCCCATTCCCTCACACCTCCTCCAGTCTCTCTCTCCAGTCGTCACAACTCACCTAACTACAATCTTTAATCTCTCCCTCTCCTCTGGCATTTTCCCGTCCTCCTTCAAACACTCTATCATCACTTCATTACTAAAAAAAAAACACCCTCGACCCATCCTGCACAAACAACTACAGACCGGTCTCCAATCTGCCCTTCATCTCAAAACTCTTGGAGCGCCTGATCTACTCCCACCTTACCCGTTACCTCTCCACTCATTCCCTCCTAGACCCTTCACAGTCCGGTTTCCGCCCATTACATTCGACAGAAACTGCACTCATCAAGGTGACCAATAACCTTCTGACAGCAAAATGTAACGGTGACCACTCTCTGCTCATTCTTCTCGACCTTTCTGCAGCTTTTGATACTGTTGACCACCCTCTCCTACTCTCTAGGCTCCAGTCACTAGGCATTAAGGAAACTGCTCTCTCCTGGTTCTCTTCCTATCTTTCTGACCGCTCCTTCAGTGTTCTGTTCTCTGGCTCCACTTTGTCTCCTCTTCCTCTCACTGTCGGGGTACCTCAGGGCTCAGTCCTTGGCCCCCTTCTCTTCTCCCTCTACACAGCCCCAATTGGACAGACCATCAGCAGATTTGGCTTTCAGTACCATCTTTATGCTGATGACACACAACTATACACGTCATCCCCTGACCTTACCTCGCTTTACTACAGAACGCCACTGACTGTCTGTCTGCAGTCTCCAACATCATGTCCGCTCTCTATCTGAAACTCAACCTCTCCAAAACTGAACTTCTTCTGCTCCCGCCTTCTACTAACCTCCCTAAATCTGTCATTTCTCTCTGGTGGGTGGCACCATAATAACACCCCGGCAGCAGGCGCTCTGTCTGGGTGTTTTGTTTGACTCCGATCTCTCCTTCACATCCCATATACAATCTCTTGCCCACTCGTACCGCTTACACCTAAAGAACATCTCTAGAATCCACCCTTTTCTCACCATGGAGACAACAAAAACCCTCACTGTCGCCCTGATCCACTCCCGCCTTGACTACTGCAATGCTCTATTAATTGGTCTCCCCCTTACTCAACTTTCCCCTCTCCAGTCTATCCTTAATGCAGCAGCCAGGGTTGTCCATCTGGCTAATCGTTACTCAGATGCATCAGCTCTTTGCCAGTCATTACACTGGCTGCCCATTCATTACAGGATACAATTCAAAGTACTTGTTCTCACCCACAAAGCTCTCCACAGTGCGGCACCCCCATACATCTCCTCCCTCATTTCGGTCTATAGGCCTAGCCGACCGCTGCGCTCTGCAAATGACTTTCGACTAATTTCTGCACTAATCCTTACCTCCCACTCCCGACTCCAAGACTTCTCCCGCGCTGTGCCAATCCTCTGGAATGCTCTACCCCAAGATATTAGGTCCATCTACAACTTGCATAGTTTTAGGCGCTCGCTCAAAACACATTTGTTCAGAGTGGCCTACCACATTAACTAATCAAACTAATCAAAGTCATTTTATGTTTGTGTGTGTGTAACCCATTCACTATCTCCATCTATCCCCCACCCCCTGAAGATGGCTGGACCATCATTGTAAATACATCATTGTAAATACACACCTGTACTTTGTATCTCCCCCACCTCATTGTAGCATTGTAGATTGTAAGCTCTCATGAGCAGGGTCGTCTTATTTTGCTTTATTATTGTATTGTTAACATTGTTACCTATGACTGTTGTGTTTGAAACTGTTAAACTGTAAAGTGCTGCGGAATATGTTGGAGCTATATAAATAAAGATTATTATTATTATTATTATTATTATTATTATATTATTCAGCTAAGCATTGACAGCAGGAATAAGTACAAGAAAATGAATATGTACAGCAAATGACTCAATGGATGCCATTAACAATTTATCCAATATCCATCATTCATATTCAATAGTAACATGACAAATTGAATAACAGTGCAATTCAGTAAGAGTTCATTGTGAACACATGTGTACAGTGCCAATGATTAACAGAAGCCTTTCTATGTTGAAAACGTACTTTTTGGTTGATGCAACATGTCGATCATGTCAATCACCATTTGCAGTAATGAATGCAAAACTCTTGGAATTTCATAAAATTGGTAAACACTGACTCTTCTTATTTGTGTGTCTGACTCAACATCATGCATTCATCATTCTGCAATAAATGCATCACGCAGGGCGAGAAATCAGAAACGGACAAGGAGACTCCAACAGGTAGGAGGCAGTTTGCAAATTTCCAAATTCAAATTTACAAACACAAATTTACTCGCTCATCTCCATGGTTGCCAACTTGATTTCTATTTTTTTTTACACAACTTATCAAAAAATGTTAGACAGCTAATATTTTTTAACGGCGATAGTATTTTAAGTGATATGTTATAAATATATTGGAAGCATAAATATATTATAAACTGTAAAATATTGCTAATTACAGTCTTAAAAATCTGTACAAGCTCCTCCTGGGTTGTAAAAATCATGGACACATCACATTTTTAAATGGATAGAGGATAAAATGTACCCACTTTTTAAGAACTATTCCTAACTTTCTGGACTGGTTGGCATGTTTCCCTTCTCTAGTAGCTACTGCAATTTATTCCAAATGTCAATATAACTTTAAGCTTTACCAATATAATGCACTATGTAGTTACTCTTTCATGGAACTCCATTCAACTAAATTGAGGGAAGAACACTGTGTAGTGGCTCCCAACATTCTTCTATTTTCAGCCATTCAGCATTGCCTAAATTGTTGAGAATACTTGATTGGTTCTTCTCATGATACTGTCACGGGGATACTGGGTAGACTACAACTGATTACCCGGGCCCCTGCAATATCCCTCAGGCTAGGGAAACCCTGTCTGTCCCTCTCCCAGAGTTTACACTGATGGTGTGCATGTCTGGGCCGCCAGGCCTCTCCCTGATTCCTGCTTCAGAACTAAGCTGAAACCACCACCCAGTGATAAGACCTCACACCAACCCCTACAGAATGCACAGACAGGGAAAACTAAAAACGCAACACGCCGCATACACACAGGAAAACACTATAATGTGCACAGGGCAAACAATACAAATATAGGAAAGAGAAATATGACAAAGGATAATACACCACCAGATACAATATTTCCTCTCCAAGACCACCACTCCGAACCGAGATCACCAGGCACAAGACACAAGCTATAATCGGCGACTTCCAAAGCCCAGCAAAACTATTTAAAGGCAGTGGGCGTGACTCAGCCTTCAACCCGAGTACCAGTCAGATTAACCCCGGATAATCTGGATCAAATCTAACTGGCGCCACTGAGCATATAGTGGACGAATGAGGAATTACCGCTGTCTGTCGGACGCCCTAGTGTGAACAGCATCCGACATGACAGTACCCCGCCTTCTACGAGGGACCCCAGGGCCCTCACGACTTATAGGACCCAGCTTGTCCGGATGGCAGCGGTGAAACATACTGACCAGCCGGTCCGCATGTATGTCCGAAGCTGGTACCCAAGACCTCTCCTCTGGCCCATAACCACGCCAGTGTACCAAGTACTGTAATGTGCGGCGCACCACACGAGAGTCAACCACCTTGGAGACTTCAAACTCTAAATTGCCATCCACCAAGACTGGAGGAGGCATCGGCACCGCGTCCACAGAACCCACCACCTTTTTTAATAACGATCTGTGGAACACGTTGTGAATCTTATATACTGTAGGGAGCTCCAATCGGTAGGCTACCAGGTTAATGATGGCGGCAACCCTAAACGGACCAATAAACCTAGGACCCAATTTAAGGGATGGTATTTAAAGTCTTATGTTTTTTGTGGACAACCACACCCAGTCACCCACACTCAGGTCCGGACCTGGCACACGTCTACTGTCAGCCACACGTTTGTACCTTGCACCCACGCTCAACAGGCGCTGTTTCACTTTCCTCCAGATGGATGACAGATGTGCTCCTAACTAGTGTTGAGCGATACCGTCCGATACTTGAAAGTATCTGTATCGGATAGTATCGGCCGATACCCAAAAAATATCGGATATCGCCGATACCGATACCCGATACCAATGCATTTCAATGGGACGCAAAGTATCGGAATGGTTCCCAGGGTCTGAAGGAGAGGAAACTCTCCTTCAGGCCCTGGGATCCATATTCATGTGTAAAATAAAGAATTAAAATAAAAAATATGGATATACTCACCTCTCCGGTGGCCCCTGGATCTTACCGCTGTAACCGGGAGCCTCCATTCCTAAGAATGAGCGCGTGAAGGGCCTTCGATAACGTCGCGGCTTCTGATTGGTCGCGTGACCGCTCATGTGACCGCTCACGCGACCAATCAGAAGCCGCGACGTCAGCCGCGACATCATCGAAGGTCCTTCACGGGCTCATTCTTAGGAACGGAGGCTCCCGATTACAGTGGTAAGGTCCAGGGGCTGCCGGAGAGGTGAGTATATGGATATATATGGATATACTCACCTCTCCGGCGGCCCCTGGACCTTACCGCCGTAACCGGGAGCCTCCGTTCCTAAGAATGAGCCCGTGAAGGACCTTCGATGACGTCGCGGCTGACGTCGCGGCTTCTGATTGGTCGCGTGAGCGGTCACATGAGCGGTCACGCGACCAATCAGAAGCCGCGACGTCATCGAAGGCCCTTCACGCACTCATTCTTAGGAACGGAGGCTCCCGGTTACATCAGTAAGATACAGGGGCCGCCGGAGAGGTGAGTGTATCCATAGTTGTAAAGTTGTAAAGCGCTGCGGAATATGTTGGCGCTATATAAATAAAATTATTATTATTATTATTATTATATTTTTTATTTTAATTCTTTATTTTACACATGAATATGGTTCCGATACCGATTCCCGATACCACAAAAGTATCAGAACTCGGTATCGGAATTCTGATACCGCAAGTATCGGCCGATACCCGATACTTGCGGTATCGGAATGCTCAACACTACTCCTAACATGTCCTCCTCCGGAACGCCGGAAAAGCCCCCCTGATTCAAAGTACAAAATTGAGGATGGTGTCCATAAACACAAAAGAACGGAGACTCCCCAGAAGATTCCTGGTGGTGATTATTTATGGCAAACTCAGCCAAAGGAAGGAACGTCGACCACTCCTCCTGGTTGTCGGAAACAAATCAGCATAAGTACTGCTCCAAATTCTAGTTCATACGCTCGGTCTGACCATTTGACTGAGGATGAAACGCCGAAGAATGCGACAACTTGATCCCCAGCCATGAGCAAAATGCTTTCCAAAATGTTGCCACAAACTGAGTACCCCTATCAGACACGATGTCAGACGGGAACCCGTGAAGTCTGACCACCTCCTGCACAAATACCTGAGCCAGAGTCTTAGCGTTAGGCAACGAAGGCAAAGACACAAAGTGCGACATTTTTGAGAAACAATCAACAATCACCAAGATGACCGTGTTCCCAGCTGAGGAGGGCAAGTCTGTGATAAAATCCATGGAGATCTCCGTCCATGGCCTACTGGGTACCTCGAGAGGAAATAGTGTGCCAGCAGGACGGGAGCGGGGCGTCTTAGCCCTAGCGCACGTGGTACATGCTGACACGTATGAGACCACGTCCTATCGGATTTTGGGCCACCAAAACCGATGCGACACCAACTCCAAGGTACCCCTAACCCCTGGATGGCCAACCAGGACCGCATCATGATGTTCTACCAACACCTTTAGGCGAAGATGGAGCGGTACAAAGGATTTGTTAACGGGAAGCTCTGGTGGTACCTCCACCTGAGCCTCGGCAATCTCAGCCTCAACCTCGGTTGTGAGAGCCGATTCTTATGATCGGTAATAACAGTAACCTGGTGAACCGACCCCTCCAAAAAGTGTCGCCATTCCTCAAAGGCCAACTTGATAGCCAACAACTCCCTGTTGCCTATATCGTAGTTACGTTCGGCGGGCTACAGTTTCTTGGAGAAATAGGCGCATGGACGCAAGTCGCTCAAGGATTAGCCTTGAGACAGCACCACCCCCACTCCAACCTCAGATGCATTGACTTCCACAGTAAATGGTTTCGATACATCCGGTTGCACCAGAATAGGAGCTGAAGCAAAACTGTTTTTCAGAAACTCGAATGCGCACACAGCAGCCTCACACCAGGTGGAGAAATCGGTACCTTTTTTTGTCATGTCAGTGAGCGGTTTAGCAATGATAGAAAAATTTTTAATAAACTTTCTATAATAGTTAGAAAACCCCAGGAACCGCTGGAGCGCTTTTAGGTTATCAGGCCGTTCCCAACGCAGCACCGCTTGCACCTTAGCGGTGTCCATTTTAAACCCTGAAGCGGACACAATATAACCCAAGAAAGGCAACTCCTGAACCGAAAATACACATTTCTCCAGTTTAGCATAGAGCTTATTCTCTCTGAGCAGCTGTATCACCTGCCTAACATGCTCTAAATGAGTATCACGGTCGCATGAATAGATGAGAATGTCATCAAGGTACACAATAACAAATTTTCCCATGACATGAGAGAACACATCGTTTATGAAATGCTGAAAAACAGCAGGCTCGTTTGTCAAACCAAATGGCATCACCAGACTTTCAAAATGACCCTCAGGAGTATTAAAAGCCGTTTTCCACTCATCCCCTTGACGGACTCTTATGAGGTTGTACGCCCCCCTGAGGTCAAGCTTAGAGAACCACCTAGCACCAGCCACATGATTGAACAGATCAGGTATTAGCGGCATAGGGTATGGATCACGAACCGTAATCTGGTTTAACTCCCTGAAATCCAGACATGGGCGTAATCCGCCATCTTTCTTCTTAACGAAGAAAAACCCGGCTGCCACAGGCGAGGACGAAGGCCTGATGTGCCATATGCTCAGATTCTCAGTGATGTAGTCTTTTAAGGCTTGCCTCTCAGGACCAGAGATGTTGAACATCCTAGCTTTCGGCAATTTGGCCCCTGGTTTGAGCCTAATAGCGCAGTCACAGGGACAATGTGGTGGCAATTCTGAACAACCCTTCTCAGAAAACACATCTGCGAAATCCAGCAGAGACTCTGGAATACTAGGAGTCACAGCGGACACACACGTGGCCAGGCAATTCTCCTGGCAGAATCCGCTTCACTGGATGATGTCCTGAGTTTTCCAGTCAATCACCGGGTTGTGCACAGCCAACCATGGAAAACCCAGAACCATTTGAGCAGGAAGATTACTGAGCACCTTACATGTAACTTGCTCCGCATGTAGGAACCCAATGTGGAGTTTAACCTCAGCCACAAACTCAGTAATCTCCCCCTGTGGGAGAGGAGCAGCATTGATGGTGACCACCCGGATAGGATGAGGCAGTTTTTCGATCCTGAAACTGGCTGTGCGTGCAAACTCCTCATCAATGAGGTTAGTGGCAGAACCACTATCCACAAACACAGTAATAGGCAGCTCTCTGCCAGCGACCACAACCTTGGCAGGGAGCATGCATTGAGAAACCACTATGGAGGATATGCATAAGCTCAGATCGGCCTCCTCCACACCCTCTGATAATACCTCACACCAACCCCTACAGAAAGCACAGACAGGGAAAACTAAAAACGCAACACGCCGCATACACACAGGAAAACACTATAATGTGCACAGGGCAAAACAATACAAATATAGGAAGGATAAATATGACAAAGGATAATACACCACCAGATACAATATTTCCTCTCCAAGACCACCACTCCGAACCGAGATCACCAGGCACAAGATACAAGCTATAATTGGCGACGCCCAAAGCCCAACAAAACTATTTAAAGGCAGTGGGCGCGACTCAGCCTTCAACCCGAGTACCAGCCAGATTAACCCCGGATAATCTGGATCAAATCTAACCGGCACCACTGAGCATATAGTGGACGAATGAGGAATTACCGCTGTCTGTCGGACGCCCTAGTGTGAACAGCGTCTGACATGACAGATACTCCTCCTTAAAGAGGATCAGTCACTTGCTTAAAAAAACAAGAAAAAAATACCCTAAAAAAAATACCTTAAGCAAAAATCCTTGAGCTCCTCTGAATCTGCAGACTTTTTCCATTTTTGTGCTATAACAATCCATGACAGAGATATTCACATTTGTTTCTTCTGGAGCGCACAATGTGAAATTTCTGCTTTGCAGTCCAATTTGCATTTCTTGACAGTCTTCTCTGGGGTCGTGTGCCTGCCTTCACCCCTCCCTCTAAGATTATGGTATTCACTGCTCAGCTGTAGCAATTAATCTATCAGTCTTAGATGCTGCTGTGATGTGATTAACATCTAGATGGGAGGAGTGAAGGAAGGCACATGCCCCCCACAGAAGACAGTCAAGAAACTCCCACTTGGTTGGACTGCAAAGCAGAGATTTCACAAAGTGCGCTCCAGAAGAAACAAATGTGGAAATCTCTGTAATAGAGCGATGCAGCATTAGATTGAAAAAAAGCAAAAGAATCAGAGAACTTAGAATTTTACAAGGTATTTAACTCAAATGATAGGCCTCTTTAATGTCCTTTCTTTTTAATTCAGGTAAATATAAAGAACTGTCAAGACAGTGACAGTCTGAGTTACCTGTATGTTTACTTGCACTTCACAGTGCAAAAAAAAGTATACTGTCTGATAATCCAAATTAGTATCCAAAAAAGAAAATGAAAACAACTAATATATCAAAAAACTTTATTTAACCAAATTAGGATTTAAAAAGTGACACAACACCCAAATCCCTTTTTATGGGAGTGGGTTAATAAAAAAACCAGGCACAGCATGCATCTCCGATGTGTTTCAACCACACGGAATTTCATTTTCCCATACGCCTCCTGAGGAACCATATCATGGGGGGGAAACGCGTAGAGGCTAAACCTGGACACAGATAAGTGTTTCAGGCTTTTTAAATTTATTTGTTTGTTATTCACCATTTGTGCAATTGTAACCATTTCATACACATATGGGTACTAGATCGTTTGTGACATTAATCTAAAAAGTATCCGCTAGTTACTAGGTGTATTTTGTTTCTTCGCCGGTTAAAGTGAGTTGTTCACCATCTGTGCACTTGTAACCACTACATACACATATGGGTACCTGATCATTTGTTACATTAATCTAAATGGTATCCGCTAGTTACTAGGTGTATTTAAACTATGACTGGTTAAAGTTATTTCATAGTGTTATCTATTTAGGGTCTGACCGAGCTATAGGTATCTGTAACATGGGTCACCAGTGTAGCCCCTAAGGCACTACCCAGGTTTAGGATCCCTAATCTTTGCAGGGATTCAGCTAGGGTTAGTAGGGGCAGCCACCGACGAGCGGGGGCGCCATTTGCGTCCAAGAGGGTGCCAACCTCCGCTGACAGGCAGGGCTACTCGGCTAGGGACTCCCTAGGGTGAACTAGCCTTAGCAACAGGCGATTTATAAAGTACTATAGGGGTTTGTACGGTCAGACCAGCCGTCTTTGGTGAATTACTACCTGGCTTTTGTGTTTCATTTGTTGGTCCCTAGGCTGTGGGTCTAGCATTAGGTTTTGGTAGTGGTATAGCATTCCCACACGTGTATAGGGACTAATAGGGTTTTAAGGGTGAGTCGACGAGGAGCGGGGGCGCCATATTGCACTCAAGAGGGTGCCAACCTCCGCAGATAGGCAGGGAGTATTTCTAGGGACGTGTAGTAGTTGCATTTCGTCCTGTTTTCTGCCCCTCACCCTTTGCCCTTCATTTTTTCGGGCCAGGTTTTTATTAACCCACTCCCATAAAAAGGGATTTGGGTGTTGTGTCACTTTTTAAATCCTAATTTGGTTAAATAAAGTTTTTTGATATATTAGTTGTTTTCACTTCACAGTGCACTTTAGCCCGGTAGCGGCATGTTTGATAAACATTAGGTTAGGGTCCCATCAAAGAAAGGTACAAATGGTTGCGTTTGGTGGCCTCTCATGAATTTGTCAATTTACGGGCTAAGTACCTTCATTTTATAACTGTACTCTTTATAGCATTAATGCAGATCTAATTCCATATTTTCATCTTTGGCATATATATATATATATATTAACTAATGTAGAGAATGTACAGTATATACTGTATATAAAAAATGTTCGAGGGGATACCCCAAAAAAGCGAAGATTATTTATGTATTATTTTTTTATTCACGATAAAATCTGGAAAACATTAATCCACTTCCAAATGCTGTATGCTAGATGATATGTACTTGTTCCAATGGATTTTCCACTGTTTGAAATATGTTTGGAGAGCTTGAAGAAGGTTTCAATACTCCGTTCTTTGGCATTGGTGCTGTGTGGCGGCTATTGTTGCTGTGGTTTTGTGCTTGCATAGTGATGTGGTTTGGAGTCATAGGGACTCAGTCTTACAGCATGGGCCCTGTGAGGCACCAGGCTGTCCACCCTGCCGATGCATTGTCGCAGCTGCAGTGGTCAGCGCACGGCTTCGCTCCGTTAGGACAAAAGGGACCCACTAAGAGGTTTGCCGTGATGTGGCAGTGGGCTTTATACAGTCTGATCAGAATATTAAACTAAGAACCTCATGTTAAACTATGAACCTCATGTTCAGTAATATACAGGTGCATCTCACAAAATTAGAATATCATCAAAAGGTTCAGTTCTTCAATACAAAAAATGAAACTCATATATTTGATAGAGTCATTACAAACAGAGTGCTGAATTTCAAGTGTTTATTTCTGTTAATGTTGATGATTATGGCTTACAGCCAATGAAAACCCAAAGTCATTATTTCAGTAAATTAGAATACTTTAGAACACCAGCTTGAAAAAAATGATTTTATAATCCGAAATGTTGACCTACTGAAAGGTCAGGGCTCCTTTGGCATCAGTTACTGCATCATGGAGGCGATCATGGTTTGGTAAGCTATTTAATCTGCTGGTGTAAGTACACTGTTTTCTATCAAGACCAAAGTCAGCGCAGCCGTCTGCCAGGAAATTTTAGAGCACTTCATGCTTCCCTCTGCCGACAAGCTTTTTGCAGATGGAAATTTCATTCTCCAGCAGGACTTGGCACAATCATCATTAACAGAAATAAACACTTTAAATACATCACTCTGATTGTAATGACTCTATCTAATATATGAGTTTCACTTTTTGTACTGAAGAACTGAGATAAATTAACTTTTTGATGATATTCTAATTCTGTGAGATGCACCTGAATATATTTGCAGGTGCGGTCCATGCTCTTTTTCAGCATATGAATCATTTTTATATTCTTCTGAACTAATGATGCTAAGTGCCTCCAGCTATTTTAGCTTAACCTCTTCGATGTCCTGAAACGCTTTCCCTTTAGGTTTTTCTTCATTCGTGGGAATAAGAAAAAGTCACAAGGGGCTAGGTCAGGCAAGTAAAAAATGTTTTGAACAGTTGAAAGTCCATTGGGACAAGTGCATATCAGTGTTTTGGAGAGGTTTAATGTTTTTATGTTTTCAAGATGTTATCTTAAATAATAACATTTTAAATAAGTAATTTTTGTTTTTTGGGGGTACCCCCTTGCCCCTTATATATCAGATAAGTCATATAAGCTTTTTTTCCTGGCATACTTTCAGTGCAAATATATTAGAATGTGAGTTTTGAGGAAATTAGAACCTACAATCTTCCTCTCTCTACAGACAGAAATCTTCTAATCTTGTTAAGACATAGTAATTAACATTGCTCCGATGTCATGGTTGTGGCCCTTTTCTGCCTTCTTGTAACTGTGGCATGGCACAGTACTTCAGCTGGATTGCGCTCATACTTTTGGATAAAATACACAGATACTGGATGTATCATCACAATTTCATTTGTCTAAGCCAGTGTCCTTGACATTACTATTTGCATATTAATAAAAATGCCAGCCGGCCACAGTCCCATAGAGACGCTCATTACTAAAAGTAAATGCTGATGTGAGATACAGCAGTCTCTGAAGACAATGGGAGGGCAATAGGCATGAAATTAAAAAAAAGTCTTCTTTCATGAATTCTCTGGGGGTTTTAAGTGAAAACATGAAATTGCTATATCCAATATTGAAAATCCTGTGAAAATCTTTCATTGAGAAACATTTGTTTTTACAGTTTCCACAGCTTGGAAGCAGCTGCAAGAATACTTTAATGTCAAATTTAAGTACAATAAAATGTACAAAGACTGGAGATGAGTGAATCCTTTGGACCAGTTCACCTATCCAGTTGCTGGCTAATAGGATAATTTAGGAATTTTTTCCATTGCTTATCTGGTTTTATAAAGTGTCTTGAAAAAGTATTCATGCCCTGTGAACTCTTCGACTTTTTTTATGTTGCACCCACTGGGAACCTGTCAGGTCTCCCATACCTGCAACCCAGCATCATTCACGTATGTATGAGTAAACTCCCTGCCTAACCAGCATTTATGACTTTGTTGAGTGAAGGCAAGGTATAAAAAAGCATTTATAATGTCCATTTTCTTATGCTAATGAGGACTTTGACTAGTAGTTGCTTAAGCCGACATCATCTCCAGCTGACTCAAATCTTGCGCATGTGTGCCATTCATTTTGGCAGTGTCACTGCGTCTCTGAAGCCAGGTACACGTTTCACAGCTTCAGAGGTGCAGTGCGCATGTCTAGAAGCCATCCTCTGAATGTCTGGTCATGCACAGTGTGCCTCTGAAGCCGGGAAGCGTACAACGAGCTTCAGAGACGCAGTGACGCTGACGAAATAAGTGGTGCGCAAGCGTGAAATTTGCATCAGCAGGTGATGAGGTCGGCTCGTGCAAATTATGTTATCATGCTCACAGGGGTAGGATGACATGGAGAGAGGGCTGACTAGTCTGGGAAACTAACGCCCCATCGACTAGTCAAAGCCCTCATAAGCATAGGAAAAGAGGACATTATAAATGCTTTTTTATATCTCGTTTTCACTGAACAACATTATACGGGGCTGGTCAGGAAGGGAATTTCCTCATACATAGGTGAATGCTGCTAAGGTGGAGGGCATGGGGGACCTGACCGGTTTCATTTAAATGCATTTTATTGGGATTGTGATATACCAACACAAAGTAGCAAGTATGCGTGAAGTGTAAAGGAACTGATACATGGTTTTCTAAATATCGTGTAAATATAAATCTCAAAAATTATTACTTGTAGCCCCCCAGAGTCAATAAGTTGTAGGACCTTTCACTGCAATTAGTTCTGCAAGTCTTTTGAGGGTCTCTTACCAGATTTGCACATATACAGCATGGCAGTTTTGTCCATTATTCTCTGCAGACCAGCTCTAGCTCAGCGAGATTAGAAGGAGAGCGTCTGTGAACAGCAATATTCAGGTCTCGTCACAGATTCTCATTGGGATTTAGGTCTGGACTGTGACTAAGACATTCACACAAGTGAATATTCTTTTTTCTAAATCATTCATTCTAGTTCTGGCAGCATGTTTAGGATTGTTGTCCTGCTAGGAGGTGAACCTACACCCCAGTCTCAAGTCTTTTGCAGCTTCTAACAACTTTTCTTCCAGGATTGCCCTGTATTTAGCTATCTCCATCAACGCAGACCAACTTCCCTGTCCCTGCTGAAGAAAAGCATGCCCACAGCATGATACTGACAGCATGATGTTATGGTATTTTCTGGGTGATGTGCAGGGTTAATTAGCTTATTCCTAATAATTGTGCAGTGTAAATGCACCTTTAGTATTGCAATGTATTAAATGTTCATCATTTGTTTGAATAATACAATGTAATGCTACATTTCCTCTGTGGCTCTTATCATGGTGAATTTTAGCAGCTGATCCCATCCATATAAGTCATATAAGAGAGAATGGAAAATATGCATGATTTCAAAGGAAAAAATGCATGAAAAACCGGATTCGGAGGCCGGATTCATCATTACACATCTCAGTTTCATGTTTTTCGCCGGATCCGTCACTGGGCGTTTTTTCGCCAGACAGAAAAAACTTTCGTCTGTACGTTTTCTCCGTCCGCCGGAAACAGTTTCTTTTGACAGATCCGGAAAAAAACGGATAAAACATGTGGCCATCAGGTGCAATCCGGCGCTAATACAACTCTATGAGAAAAAAACGGATCCGGCGAAAAAAAAAAATGGATTGGATTTCAAAACTCGCCAGATTATGCCTGATGGCAAAACCCTGATGTGTGAAAGTAGCCTTACTATCCATATATCTATCTACATCTATCTATCTCATTCCATCTATCTATCTATCTGTTTGTCTATCTATCTATCTATCTATCTATCTACCTATATATCTATGTGTGTAATAGAGTGTGGGTTGGACAAATGTAAAAAAGGTTGGACAAGACATGACATCACAAATCTTTTTTTTTTGTTCAATAATACATCTTTATTTAGCTTTAAAAAATGCATACAAAAACACATAAAAAAATGCATCAAAACCGTGCAAAAATGCATCAAAACCATGCAAAAACCGCATAAAAAACGCACCTGCGTTTTCTGCAAAGAGCTGCGAATTTAGTGCAGAAAAATCCGCAGGCAAATCTGCAACGTGTGCACATAGCCTTAGGCTGCTTTGCTGCTGCTTTCTAGTGCATTGAGAATAAAGAAAATAAGTGTAATTAAAACGTAGGAGAATAAATGCCCATTAGGCCGGTTTCATACGTCAGTGGCTCCGGTACGTGTGGTGACAGTTTACTCACATACCGGAGACACTGACTCACGTAGACACATTAAAATCAATGTGTCTCTGCACATGTCAGCGTGTTTTCACGGACCGTGTGTCCGTTTGAAAAACACGGAGACATGTCAGTGTTCGTGGGAGCGCACGGATCACACGGACCCATTAAAGTCAATGGGTCCGTGTAAAACGCATACTGCACATGGATGCTGTCCGTGTGCAGTCCGTGTGCTGTGCAGGAGACAGCGCTACAGTAAGCGCTGTCCCCCCAGCTTGTGGTGCTGAAGCCGCCATTCATTTCTTCTCTCCAGCAGCGTTCGCTGGAGAGAAGGAATGAAAAATCATTGTTTTTTTTTTTTTTTGCGGTTGAAATAAAGTTCCCGGTGACCAACCCCCTCCCACTTCCTCAAACCCCCTCCCACCCCCCCCACAAAAAAAAAAAAAACATTGATTTTTCATTTCTTCTCTCCAGCGAATGCTGCTGGAGAGAAGGGATGAATGGCGGCTTCAGCACCACGCTGGGGACAGCGCTTACTGTAGTGCTGTCTCCTGCACGGTCCGTGTGGTACTCAGTCGGCACACGGCTGCTGCACGTGTGCCACACTGATGTGCCACGTGAGCACACGGACACGGATAACTCCGGTACCGATTTTTCCAGTACCGGAATTATCTGGACGTGTGAGACTGGCCTTAGGCAGGTATACTCTATGGCTACTTTCTATATTTTTGATCCAAGGCTGCCTGTGAAAAAAAACTGACAGTGCTGACCAATATAACTCAACAGTGCTCTTCAGGTGACCATTTTTTTCTTGTCACGGACTGAATGTTTACACGAAAAAAATCATCTAGTCTCTTTTGCATTTCGGATGAGACTCGCCTATTCGAGTCTTTAGGAGCGCAAAAAAAATTGAATCCCATATACAGTATAATATTGAACCTGAAAATAATACTTATGAAGCCCTCTCGGACTAATGATTCACCAAATGTATCAAGCAACAAGAACCACTGTGACAAATTTAGTGCAGCTAGTCTGAGTGTATGCTAAGTAAAAATATAAAGGATTAGTAAATCTTTGCTATGGAATACAATAAGGAGCAAGCTGACAATTTGCCTTTAATATCTGGAGAACTTTCCTTCCATCCAGGATTTTACATTTGTGAAGACATAACAGTTTTCTACTGAGTAATTGTATCTTCTGACATGTCCTGACACAATCTTGGCAGTGAAGTAACAAATGGTGATGGTTGCACTTCCTGAACAAGGAGAAAGAGAATTTTTTTTGTACATTTTACTACAGGCAGAAAATATAAAACCTAGATGCGACATAATCAAAGTCACAGACAGAAACAGGCTGATATGACAGAGCCTAGATTAGGCTTACGCCTCTTATATATTACTGAAATGTATTTGTGTTTCCATTTGTTAAAATCCAGGTCTGACAGAGAAAATTCTGCAGCAGAAACCCTAGCGAAGATTCAATAATAAGAGATATCATCTTGACAATCCTTGGCACTGTCACCTGCTCCGTTCTATAATTTATTCTTGATCATTTAGCACCTTCAAACCAGGAAATGGCTTGAAAAATACTGACATTTAAATGATTATTATTAACAGAATCACATTATGTTTCACAAAGCACAGAAAATGCATACTTATTAATATACAGACTAAGCGCAACATCAATTTTATTTCTTGTACCTTTGTACTTGTATAATCTCTAACCGCCCCTCACTGCCTTCAGGTTCACATAGTTGAATGGGTTGTCCTATTCTCATAAGCTAAAATTATATTTCGGAGCTGCTCTTCAGTGCTGCTATTACCAGGCTATTCGAAGTTTAGAATTCACCTTATACTTCTGGGTAACTTCTGCTGCTCTACAGTGACTTGTCTGCCCTATTTTATATTGTTTTATCATCAGTGTAGTTGCTTGTGTGATTTTAGATTACTATATGGTTATAGCAGAGATCAACTGTTCTGCAGGGCCGATGGTGAGACAAGATGGTGTCCCGGCGGTGTGAAGCTGCAGGCACTAGGCTTTGTTAAAATGTCGGTGGTGAGAGAATTTCCCTGCAGTGGGCTTCAGAAAATGGCTGCTGGAGGTAGCGTAAGTGCAGACTGAGATCTCAGGAAGCCAAGGTCTTGCAGCATCGCCTCACTTCTGCCGCCGCCAGCCTCATGCAGCAGCGACCCCACCTCCTGTGACCCTGTTCCACTGCAGCCACCCTCCCCTCTGGTAAGTTACACTTGGATTCTAAGACACACCCCCATCTTGCTCCCAAATTTGGGGGGAAATGTGCATCTTATAATCCGAAAAATATGGTATGTCATTTTTGGCAACTTGCTCTATCCTTTCTGGCAGTGTGGTTCACTGTGACAAGCATGCTGGGATCATCATCTTCAGGTCTTCTGAATGCGATTTCCAAGGATTTTATGCTGATAATTCTGATAGTGCGGTCTATTGTGACACGCATGCCCACATCTCTTTATAACATGAATTCCTGGGATTATACCTACTCCTCCTCCTCCTCACTATTAAGCATTTAATTATATACATCTCTGTTCACAGGTAAATATGTGCTGATTATTCCTCCAACCTGTATACTAGGTAATCATCTGAAACCCTATACCTACTGATCTAAGTGAACATTAGGCAAACTCCTGATGAAGCCACCCTTAATGGCGTAATGCGTGGGGCTCACACCCTATTTCCTCATAGTCATTCTGGGTCGCACCATAAGAACCTTTAGGATCTGGTATTTGAATTATTTTTCATATATGATTATGATCTACCTGCTCTTGTTGCTTGGGCTACCATAGCCATCAAACAGCCTTGGCTATTTATTTGGTATGTTTCTTCAGTATTAACTTTTCTTCCCATGTATTTTTATATTTTTCTCATTATTAGCTTCATGGGGATAAGCTGGGATTTCCACATTTATGCATATTTGGCCTTGTTAAATGTGTTTATGCCTTCATTGTTCACTTTGATTATAATAAAATATTTTCACTATTTTCTTTCAGGTTTTTCAGGTCACATTATATGGGTCACTGATGCCGTTCAAACACCCCCTCCCCTTTTCCTTGCCTTCATTATTTTTTGGGGTGTATGGGACAGTTCCTGTGTATTTAGGTGGTGCTGGTCTACTACTTCTCTCTAAAGAAAGAAAGATGTAGCTCACCAGTGTAATTCCTTGGGTGTCTGACTCAAACACAATGCAAGGAACCTGCCAGCTCGCCAGTGAAACTATAAAGAGGGAGGAAGCAACCAGATTCCTGGGAAACTCCAACATGTGTCCAGAACATGTAAGTAAAATTCCTTATTTCTTGATTAAAATATGACAAAAACAAATCACAGACTACAGTGACATTTTCAGCAAAGTTGAAATCTGTGTGTTTTAAACAATATAGTTCTTAATCGCTACTTCTAACAGGTGGTGCTATAGAGTTCAAATCCTCTTTTTCTCTGAAGAGGCAATTTGCATAATCATAACAGGATAATCTCAACTAATCTCAGCCCCTTGTACAAGGAACCCCCTCTGAAACTATAACTTTCCTCTCAGACCCCTGTATTCAGCTCATCCTTCAGTATCTCTCTCCTTTCTTTCCCATCTCGTATGTACAGCCCATCCTGAAGTATATCTTTCTGAGAGTGTTAAATGGCGCTTTCAGAGATTAAATGCACATGTGCTTTTAAAGTCACATGATGGCTAATTAAATCAGCCATCATCTGCCAGGAAAGATTCGAGCTTGGCATTTGACCCTGCAACACTGAATTCTTTGTTAAATAATAGCAGCTTTCAGTCCAAATTTAGTATTTCTTACAATATATTACATCTCTAAGACCACCTAAGAAACAATTTGAGACAAAAGTCTGCAAATTACTGCAATAATTAGGATCAACATGTATTAAAGAAATCCATTTCTTTCTCTTCTTGAACCTATCTTTCCTTCTCAAAATTACCAATTTGTGAGTAAAATCTGTTTTCACAGATATTCCCATTACTGATATTGAAGATGACAGTTGGCGCTCATAAAATTCTATGGAGAACCGTAAGGCTGTGTGCACACGTAAAGGATTTTTCGCTATAAAAACGCAATAAAACTGCAAAAATACGCTCACATTAAGCATCCTATTAAAAGAATGCAATCCGCATTTTGTATGCACATGCTGCGTTTTTTTCCTGAGCGGAAACGCATTCCGGAAAAATGCAGCATGTTCATTAATTTGTGGAATCGCGGGGATTCCGCACACATAGGAATGCATTGATTCGCTTACCTCCCGCATGGAGCTATGTCCACCATGCGGGAAGTAAGCAGATCAATGTGTGGATGGTACCCAGGGTGGAGGAGAGGAGACTCTCCTCCACGGACTGGGCACCATATAATTGTTAAAAAAAATAATTAAAATAAAAATAGTGATATACTCACCTTCTGATGGCCCCCGGAGTCTTCCCACCTCTCAGCGGTGCACGCGGCGCCTTCCGTTCCCAGGGATGCTGTGTGCAAAGGACCTGCCATGACGTCGTGGTCACGTGACCGTGACGTCATCCCAGGTCCTTTGCACACAGCATCCATGGGAACGGAAGCCACCGTGTGCACCGCTGAGGAGATTGGGGGCCATCAGAAGGTATAACCATTTTTTTTTTTTTATTATTATTTTTAACATTAGATCTTTTTACTATTGATGCTGCATAGGCAGCATCAATAGTAAAAAGTTGGTCACACTTGTTAAACACTATGTTTGACAAGTGTGAACAACCTGTCAATCAGTATTCCAAGCGATGCTACAGATCGCTTGGAAAACGCTAGCATTCTGCAAGCTAAAAACGCTTGCAAAACGCTAGGGTTTAGCGGGAATACACATGCTAATTCCGCATGCGATATACCCGTGGCAGGAGTTGCGGAATTGCCATGGAAATTTCCACAGCAATTTTGCAATGTGTGCACTTACCATAGCAACAAAATCCCTCCCCGTAACCAGGGCACAAAAAAACTGATAAACGTTAAATAACCACAAGAAAGAATCCAGTATACTGTGGCAAGTAAAAGATACAGTTTTTATTACTATAAGCTAAACAAAGTTTAGACATATGTACATAATACTTAGTAAATAAAAAAAACAATAACAGAATTCAGGTCACTACTTTAATCAATAATAGGGAATTATTCCAACACCAACCTGACCAAAGAAACCCTATATATGTAGTGCATGGTATATTCATATCACATGGTCCCATAGACTATATTATATCAGCTGTAAACTACGTGCTCATGAGACCAAATTGACATCTGTTAGCCAATAGCACTTACATTTAGGGTGGTCCGTTATGTGTGGTTGTCCCAAGTGTTATTGTTTTTTTTATTTACTAAGTATTATGTACAGTGGGGCAAAAAAGTATTTAGTCAGTCAGCAATAGTGCAAGTTCCACCACTTAAAAAGATGAGAGGCGTCTGTAATTTACATCATAGGTAGACCTCAACTATGGGAGACAAACTGAGAAAAAAAAATCCAGAAAATCACATTGTCTGTTTTTTTAACATTTTATTTGCATATTATGGTGGAAAATAAGTATTTGGTCAGAAACAAAATTTCATCTCAATACTTTGTAAAATATCCTTTGTTGGCAATGACAGAGGTCAAACGTTTTCTGTAAGTCTTCACAAGGTTGCCACACACTGTTGTTGGTATGTTGGCCCATTCCTCCATGCAGATCTCCTCTAGAGCAGTGATGTTTTTGGCTTTTCGCTTGGCAACACGGACTTTCAACTCCCTCCAAAGGTTTTCTATAGGGTTGAGATCTGGAGACTGGCTAGGCCACTCCAGGACCTTGAAATGCTTCTTACGAAGCCACTCCTTCGTTGCCCTGGCGGTGTGCTTTGGATCATTGTCATGTTGAAAGACCCAGCCACGTTTCATCTTCAATGCCCTTGCTGATGGAAGGAGGTTTGCACTCAAAATCTCACGACACATGGCCCCATTCATTCTTTCATGTACCCGGATCAGTCGTCCTGGCCCCTTTGCAGAGAAACAGCCCCAAAGCATGATGTTTCCACCACCATGCTTTACAGTAGGTATGGTGTTTGATGGATGCAATTCAGTATTCTTTTTCCTCCAAACACGACAAGTTGTGTTTCTACCGAACAGTTCCAGTTTGGTTTCATCAGACCATAGGACATTCTCCCAAAACTCCTCTGGATCATCCAAATGCTCTCTAGCAAACTTCAGACGGGCCCGGACATGTACTGGCTTAAGCAGTGGGACACGTCTGGCACTGCAGGATCTGAGTCTATGGTGGCGTAGTGTGTTACTTATGGTAGGCCTTGTTACATTGGTCCCAGCTCTCTGCAGTTCATTCACTAGGTCCCCCCGCGTGGTTCTGGGATTTTTGCTCACCGTTCTTGTGATCATTCTGACCCCACGGGGTGGGATTTTGCGTGGAGCCCCAGATCGAGGGAGATTATCAGTGGTCTTGTATGTCTTCCATTTTCTAATTATTGCTCCCACTGTTGATTTCTTCACTTCAAGCTGGTTGGCTATTGCAGATTCAGTCTTCCCAGCCTGGTGCAGGGCTACAATTTTGTTTCTGGTGTCCTTTGACAGCTCTTTGGTCTTCACCATAGTGGAGTTTGGAGTCAGACTGTTTGAGGGTGTGCACAGGTGTCTTTATATACTGATAACAAGTTTAAACAGGTGCCATTACTACAGGTAATGAGGGGAGGAAAAAGGAGACTCTTAAAGAAGAAGTTACAGGTCTGTGAGAGCCAGAAATCTTGATTGTTTGTTTCTGACCAAATACTTATTTTCCACCATAATATGCAAATTAAATGTTAAAAAAACAGACAATGTGATTTTATGGATTTTTTTCTCTCAGTTTGTCTCCCATAGTTGAGGTCTACCTATGATGTAAATTACAGACGCCTCTCATCTTTTTAAGTGGTGGAACTTGCACTATTGCTGACTGACTAAATACTTTTTTGCCCCACTGTATGTCTAAACTTTGTTTAGCTTATTGTAATAAAAACTGTATCTTTTACTTGGCACAGTATACTGGATTCTTTTTTGTGGTTATTTAACGTGTGCACTTAGCCTGTCATTTATGAGAATTTGCAGCAGAATGTCTGTGTCTCTAGCTCCTTTTACCTATGAAATGAAAGTTAAAGATCAGTCCAGAAAAAGATTATTTTTATAAGATATATTAAAAAGTTGCTTATTTTCATGTGTACTATACTATAGATTAATGTAAAAAATTTGAAACAATGGTCACTCTTCAAACCTCCTTTCTTTTCAGCCATTTCTTACTTATAATCGTACAGCAAATACGTACAGCGGGGAAAATAAGTATTTGATACTCTGCCGATTTTGCAAGTTTCCCCACCTGCAAAGAATGGCGAGGTCTGTAATTTTTATCATAGGTACACTTCAACTGTGAAAGACAGAAACTAAAAATATAAACCAGAAAATGACATTGTATGATCTACTATATAATTGTCTAAGGGTCACTTCCGTCTTTCTGTCTGTCTGTCTGTCTTTCTGTCTGTCTTTATTTTATATGACAGGTTTTCAGTATTGTTTCTATGCAAAGCAAATGTAAGCAAAGCCTTAGATCCTCCTTTTTTAGATTTTTTTCCTTTTACTGATGTTTTTATTTTGTTTCCTCCTAACCAAGTGCTAATTATGCTTAAGTATTTTTAGACATTGCTTGGTGTAAACATTATATATGTGCGCGTGTTACAGACACGTACTTTACTGCAAGCTGTCATCTGCATATGGAGCATTAGTTGCAGAACTGAGATCTCAAGTCTTTGATAAATAACTACAGCAAAGCACTTCAATCAGAAACAGCGCCAGCAGCAATTACTGTAATGTTGCAAACCCTGCCACAATGCAAAACAACCAGAGCATGTCAATCTGAACCACCAACGTTCTTGGTGGAAACCTACAAAACAGCCATGTACTGTAAACCCTAAGGGTACCGTTACACTAAACGATTTACCAACGATCACGACCAGCGATACAACCTGGCCGTGATCGTTGGTAAGTCGTTGTGTGGTCGCTGGGGAGCTGTCACACAGACAGCTCTCCAGCGACCAACGATGCCGAAGTCCCCGGGTAACCAGGGTAAACATCGGGTTACTAAGCGCAAGGCCGCACTTAGTAACCCGATGTTTACCCTGGTTACCATTGTAAATGTAAAAAAAACCAAAAAAACTACATACTCACATTCTGATGTCCGTCACGTCCCTCGCCGTCTGCTTCCCGCACTTATTGCCTTAAATTGTCTGTCATCCATTTCCGTATGGACATCCTCGAAACCCACACTCCACAATCCATCCAAGTGATGGGTATTAAAATATGGCACCCGCTGGTGGTACCAGGCCTTTACGCAGTACCACCAGCGGGTCATTGCCGACCCTTCCAGGTAGGCAGGGGAGGGGGACCGGCAGCTGTCCATCATACTCACCTGCTCCCGACACGTCTCTGCATGTCCTCGCTTCTCCGGCAGCTTCTTCTTGTGTTCAACGGTCACGTGGTACCACTTATTAAAGTAATGAATATGGACACCACTCCACACCCATAGGGGTGGAGCCGCATATTCATTACTGTAATGAGCGGTACGATGTGACCGCTGAACACAGGAAGAAGCTGCCGGCACCCGGAGATCATCTGTCAGTGAAAAGCTGCCAGGGACTGTGCCGGGAACAGGTGAGTATAACTGGGGAGGGTAAGCATTCCAATATTCACCTGTTCCCGTTCCACCGCAGCGTGCTGCTCCATCTTCCGTGTCCTCTGGCTGTGACGTTCAGGTCAGAGGGCACTGCAGAGGATGTGGAAGACAGAGTGGCGCCCAGTGGTGGAACGGGGACAGGTGAATATCACAAGTGTCGTGTCCCCGGCTGCTCAGGACAAGAGGTGAGTATGTCATTTTTTTTTATCGCAGCAGCAGCATATGGGCCACATGTTTCTATGGAGCATCTTATGGGGCCATAATCAACCATTATGCAGCATTATATGGGCACATTATCTATGGAGCATCTTATGGGGCCATAATCAACCATTATGCAGCATTACAGTATATGGGCCACATGTTTCTATGGAGCATCTTATGGGGCCATAATCAACCATTATGCAGCATTATATGGGGCACATTTTCTATGGAGCATCTTATGGGGCCATAATCAACCATTATGCAGCATTACAGTATATGGGGCACATTTTCTATGAAGCATCTTATGGGGCCATAATCAACCTTTATGCAGCATTGTATGGGGCTTGGGGATGAGAGATTCTCAGTGCTGCAAAACCTGCCCCCATCGGGATGTCACCACCCTCCTGATGTGATAGCATCGGGCCTCCATCTAGTACTCTGTAAGCACTGGCTGAAAAAAGGTATGCAACAGTCCCAGAAAATAGAGCAGCAATTGAGCATAGTCACCGATGTTCCATTTTAATTCCAATAAAAGTTCTCCCTTCTATCGATCAATGGAGGTCCCAGTGGTCAGAACCTCACCAATCTATAAGCTGTCACAAATCTTATGGATAAGTGATGCTAAAGTCTTTTCTCTGGGCAAAACCTTTACCTTTCTCTTTCTTTTAGTATTTTTCCTTCTTTTAATTCGGCTGTTATAACCCTAGTACTAAAAAACATCTTTTGACCCTTCCTGTTCTACTAATTGCAGACCCATCTCTAATCTCTCTTTAAGCTCTAAACTCCTGGAATCACAGCTCTACTCATCTGTAATCCACTTACTTCACAATATCTTTCTTATTGGACTTTTACAATCTGATTTTCAGACTACAATCAACAGAAACTGTACTTACCAAACTCTCAAACTGTCTATTAATAGCTAAATCAGGTTGCAACTATTCGCTTCTGATTCTTTTTTGATATTTCTGCAGCATTTGACACTATATGTCAACAATTCCTCGACATGCTCCACTCTATTGGCCTTCAAGATAATGCTCTGTTTTGGCTCTCCTCATATTTCTCTGTCCACTCTTTTAGTGTCTAATTTGCTTGCTCCTCCTCCTCTTTTCCTCATCTCGCTATTGCGGTTCTTCATAATTCAGTCCAAGGTCTCCTCCTCCTTACTCTCTACACAGCCTTTATTGCAGTGTTCCCCAACTCCGGTCCTCAAGAGCCACCAACAGGTCATGTTTTCAGGATTTCCTTAGTATTGCACAGGTGATAATTACATCACCTGTGCAATACTAAGGAAATCCTGAAAACATGACCTGTTGGTGGCTCTTGAGGACCGGAGTTGGGGAACACTGCTCTATTGGATAAACTATCACCAGATTTGTCTTCCAGAACCATCTCAACACTAAGCACACCATTTACATACTTCTTCTATTACCCCTACAATACAACAAAACACCAGTAATTGTGCACTGACTCTTGCATCATGTCCTCCTTCTATCTGATTTTGTATGTTTCCAAAAGTAGAATTCTTGTGTTTTCTCCCTCTGCAAACTTATCAAAATTTGATATTTCAATTTCTGTATATTTGGCTCTATCAAATCACCCAGGCAGCTTGTCCATTGTATAGATATTATGTTATGTTTAACTCAGATGCTTCCTTCAACTCTATATTATTATTATTTATTGTTATAGCGCCATTTATTCCATGGCGCTTTACATGTGGGGAGGGGTATACATAATAAAAACAAGTACAATAATCTTAAACAATACAAGTCATAACTGGTACAGGAGGAGAGAGGACCCTGCCCACGAAGGCTCACAATCTACAAGGGATGGGTGAGAATACAGTAGGCGAGGATAGAGCTGGTCATGCAGCGGTTGGGTCGATCGGTGGTTACTGCAGGTTAAAGGCTTGTCGGAAGAGGTGGGTCTTAAGGCTCTTTTTGAAGGTTTCAATGGTAGGCGAGAGTCTGATGTGTTGTGGTAGAGGGTTCCAGAGTAGGGGTGATATGTGAGAGAAATCTTGTATACGATTGTGGGAAGAGGAGATAAGAGGGGAGTAGAGAAGGAGATCTTGTGAGGATCGGAGGTTGTGTGTAGGTAAGTACCGGGAGACGAGGTCACAGATGTATGGAGGAGACAGGTTGTGGATGGCTTTGTACGTCATGGTTAGGGTTTTGTACTGGAGTCTCTGGGCAATGGGGAGCCAGTGAAGGGATTGACAGAGGGGAGAGGGCGGGGAATAGCGGGGGGACAGGTGGATTAGTCGGGTAGCAGAGTTTAGAATAGATTGGAGGGGTGCGAGAGTGTTAGAGAGGAGGCCACAGAGCAGGAGGTTGCAGTAGTCAAAGCGAGAGATGATGAGGGCATGGACTAGGGTTTTGCAGATTCTTGGTTGAGGAATGTACGGATTCGTGAAATATTTTTGAGTTGAAGTCGGCAGGAAGTGGAAAGGGCTTGGATATGTGGTTTGAAGGAGAGATCAGCGTCAAGTATTACCCCGAGGCAGCGAGCTTGTGGGACTGGGGAGAGTGGGCAGCCATTTACTATAATGGATAGGTTCGTTGGGGGGGTAGCGTGAGATGGGGAAAAGATGATGAATTCTGTTTTGTCCATGTTAAGTTTCAGAAATCTAATGGAGAAGAAGGATGAAATAGTGGACAGACATTGAGGGATTCTGGTTAGTAGGGAGGTGATATCTGGTCCAGAGATGTAGATCTGTGTGTCATCAGCATAGAGGTGATACTGAAAGCCATGAGATTCTATGAGCTGTCCCAGGCCAAAGGTGTAAATGGAGAAAAGCAGGGGCCCTAGGACTGAACCTTGTGAGACTCCGACAGATAGGGGCAAGGTGAGGAGGTGGTGTGTGAGTGGGAGATGCTGAATGTCCGGTCTGTTAGGTATGATGAGATCCAGGATAGGGCCAAGTCTGTGATGCCAAGGGATGAGAGGGTCTGTAATAATAGTGAATGGTCCACTGTGTCAAAGGCAGCTGACAGGTCGAGGAGGAGGAGGACAGAGTAGTGTCGCTTGCTCTTGGTGGTTAAGAGGTCATTGGTGACCTTAGTTAGGGCAGTTTCAGTGGAATGGTGTGACCTGGAAGCCAGATTGTAAGCGGTCAAAGAGGGAGCAAGAAGAGAGATGGGAGGACAGTTCAAGGTAGACGTGTTGTTCCAGTAGTTTGGAGGCATAGGGGAGAAGTGATATAGGGCGATAGCTAGATACAGAGGATGGGTCAAGAGAGGGCTTTTTGAGGATAGGTGTGATGAAGGCATGTTTAAAGCTTGAGGGGAAAACACCAGTTGTTAGTGATAGATCAAAGAGATGGGTTAGGGTTGGGATGAAGACTGTGGTGAGGTTTGGGATGAAGTGGCATGGGAGCGGGTCAAGTGCACAGGTGGTGAGATGCGATCTTGAGAGTAGAGTGGAGAGTTTATCTTCTGTAATGGTGGAGAAGTTGCCACGTATATCCAATCAGTTGCATACTCATGTCGCCAGCATCCCAAAAACTTCAAAATCTGCCTTTTCTTACCATCAAAACCGTAAACGCTTTTACTGTTGACTGATTTATTCTTGTCTTGACTACTGCAAATCACTATTAATTGGTTCTCCCACCCCCACACACACAATAAACACTCCCCAACCCAATCCTGAATACAACAGAAAGGCCCATATTTCTGTCCAGCTACTATAACGATGCCTCCACTCTGTGCCAGTCATTGCAATGATTGTCAATTTGCCATTGTATGAAACACAGACTTGTCACATTTACCCACAAAGCTTTCCACAATGCTGCCCTGCCATACATACATCTCCTCCTCTCTGTTTTGACCATCTTCAAGCTCTCTTTGGAATGTACAATCTGAGAAAATCAAGGTAATAACCAGTGTCCCTAAGTTTAAGAAAAAACACATATTTTTGGACAGGTCTAACACATTACCTTGGTTCTCCTTTTCTAAATATTTCTTCAGAATCTAGTTCTTGATTCATTTGTTTGAGTTACTCCATGAAGTTAGCAAAGCTTCACATCTATCCATACACCGATACGGACTGGAATGTCTGAGATTGCTTGCACATGTCTATTGAATTGTAAATGAGCTGTGGAATATGTTGGTGATATACAAATAAAAAGTATTATTATTACTATTCCTACTAGATATCAAAGGTAAACTAGAGGGAGTTTAGATGATCTCATACAGGTCAGTCACTTTTAATTATGTGTGTAGAAGAAGATTTGTAGGAAACATTCTGTCCAGCTATGAAGCACCATCACTGATTCTCACAGATCTACAAGAGTTTATTTGAGCAGAGATGAATAGTTGCCAGAGAAATCAAACTGCAGCTGAGACATTACAGGGAATGAGGACCACGCTTCTCACAAGATAATCAGTCGTGCTCCTGCCAGACTGCGGGAACGATGGACGATGCTATCTGCCTGTTCTCCTGCTGTCTCCCATCTACAGTACTCACAGGTATTACCGTGCCTGAGCCCAGAGACTGGAACCAACCTACTTATTCATTTTGATCTGAGGAGCGCAGTATTCATGGTGTCACTTCATATGATTCATATACACTTCATTATGTGCCGGAGATCTGGACTGAAACAACGTTGAAAATCCATTTTATAATAGTGTAGAATAGCTACCAGGGATGCAGATCTCATGGGTCAGAAGTGCCACATATTAGCAGACAACAGTACTATGGATGGATGAGACTGACAGCATTCGACCTTGGTTTACATTTGTCATTATGGGTCAACGTGAACTAAGCTCTGCATTCAGGTTTATTCCCATTTTATGGAAAATAACTAACAAATCTGTAAATCTATAACTAGCAATATGCAGTCTAGAACCTAGTTCAAGAAAGAATGCTCTTGAGTTGGACAAATTACAACGTAGAGCAACAAAACTGAAAGAGTCGTGAAGCACCTTAGTTATGAAAGTGATAAGTATAATTAGGAACTCAATGAGCAATCAGTGATTGATGTCAATCATTAAGTTGGACTCATTATTGGACTCTTAAGCATAAAAAGAGCAAAAATTTACATATTTGATATTTATACTGATATTCATGATGCCCATGAATAAGGTTTCATGTTGAATATGGCAAGTCCTTTTGAAGTTGCTTGTATATTAAACAGCTCTCCGGTGTTTGCACTTTGTTGCTCACACAACGACCAAGGTCTCTGCTTCTTAGAGACTAGAGAATAACGGCCGATTCATCATTTGCAGTTTTTCTAAAGCCACTTTTCTTGTCTTGTGGCATTTATTGACATTTTTCCAGCAAAATCTTCAAAACGGCACATGTGGTTAATTTTTACCCAAAATCCAAAACTGTTTTTAAACTTTTTGGTGCCAAAGATTGCATGAGCCGCTAAAATGTTACAAAGTTTATACAAATAATTTAGGGAGGGGCGGCTTGAGTGCATTTCCAACAAAATTTTGACATTAAGACTTTTTAAGAAGTTGCAATTAAATAAGCCAAAATATCTGGAAACCCAAACCCTGCTCATATTGGCATATATAAAAAAAAGTGATAATATATAAAATAGAACAAAATAAAAGGTGCAAAATAAACAAAATATATAAGGTGGAAATAAAAAAAAAACAGGAAAAAAACACCAAAAATAGGGATATTGAGTTGCACGTAAACCTTCACTTTTAGGTTTGCTTGATTTAATTACATCTCATGGTACAAAAATAGCAGTTAAATGACAACTTCGTATCTGCTGTGTATGTCTCTGATTATGCCGTCTATCGAGCACATTCACTTCATTAAACAGCGAATTGATCATTCTGCTTTACCACAAGCATTTTCACAGGTCAGCGTGTTCCAACAGGCCACTCACTGCAGTGTCAGGAAGGCTTCCATTAATCTGGGATTTAACTTGTCTGCACCGTCCCTGCTGAGCAGTAATTAATAGTCCTGTTATTTAGGCCACGTCTCAGCTAGGATGGTCACAATATGTGCAGATAAGCTGGAGGGGAAGTGACCGGCTCCAGGTGTATCCACAGCCAAGAAGAGGCAGATATCGGCCATGCAGATGGCATTGGTTGTTGCCTTTGGCAGTTTTGAAGTAGAATGTAGTCGACCAACCTGAGACTCCAATAATGAGTAACGTGAAACATAACTACTATTGAACATAGTGTTCGTGTTTCTTAGATTTTTCTCGCACCGGTGTGCAGAATAATATAGCATTTCTTTTCATCACACAATACCTTAAGCTATATCATCTTACAGGAAGGGTATCATGATGGAGAAAACTGGAACTGGACACCGAAAGCAGTTAAAGTCATGGGGCATGATACAAGATTGTAGCAAGTTTCCTGATCTCTGGAGGCCCAACTGTTGTGATCACTACTGATCCAGAGAATGGGGTTTTGAAGAGCCCCATGTGAATGCATTGGTGGTCGACCATGTGCACCGCCGCTCCGTTCATTCTCAACGGGAGTACCAAAGACCAGATGAATCTTGCACTCGGCTATCTCCAGTGGTTCTGTTGAGAATGAAAGGAGTAGATTTACTACCACCACTCCATTCATACGGGGATCTTCAGAGTTCTCTTCTTAGGTTTGGTGGAGGTCCAGCAGTTGGACACCCAGCGATGGGAAGCTGTCTCTTATGGATTTTGGAAATCTTCCAAACTAGGTACAACCCCTTTAATTAGGTGTAGAATTACACATTTTTGTACCATGTTATCTTGCTGCATTATGGTATATGTTAGGTAATGGGGTAGAGCTGGGTTTGCCACTGATGAATGGCCCCAAACTTATTGGCTAGATTAATGGCTGATCAGTTTTCCTTTGCTTTGATGTATTAGTGCTGAATTTGTTGGAAACTGTTCATAAAACCTCATCTGGAATAGTTACTCCTTTTCATTCTGTACCAAAGTCTCCCCTATTCTCCAATACACAAGTACGTGCAGTATAGCCTAGTGGCCTCTTCAACTGCTAGCAGCCGGTGTGAATGCCGGTTTACAATGATGCCCCCTAATAATGAGAGCAAAAAAAGAGTTTTACAAGTTTGTTGGTGAAGATACAAATTTGAGCTCTGAATTAAGAAATAGAGCCTAAAAAGTGTACAACAAAATAAGAAGAAAACAAGCTCTGAGATACGTCCAGAGCATTATATGGCTGTTATTTTGCTGTATTGTGATTGACATCTAGCAGTATGATGCGAATAGAATACATAAAGATTCAGTTTGGATACGGGTCATAGTGATATCACCAACATAACCATATTTAACGATTTTTGCTGCACTTACTATTTTTACTGTGGTCTGCTTTTAGTTTGACCTCTTTGGGTTAACTTAAAGGGGATTTAAAGGGGTATTCCAATAATTTAAGAGCCTGTTGCTAGGATTTGCCATACATTATGATCAGTAAGAATGACTTTCTGATAAGCCGCTATGCTGCCCCATTCATGGGAGGGTGACTGTGAGGTAGTCCGATACAGAACAAGTGGCATAAAACATCGCCGTGCAAGGAAGAAGTCCTGCTAAAGTCCGAACACAATCATAGGAAACCCCTTTAAAATGAAACTTAAATAAATGAAAAATGGTAAAAATGTTGGCATACTATCAGGATCAACATACATATGCAAGTTTGCATTGCTGTAGTGTGGATCTTTTATGTATCTGGTCCCTTATTCCTCTAATAACCAATCTCACCAATATTCGTAGGATTTAGTAATTATGTTGCTGGATTTATTTACAGAACATTAGATTGCAGGTAAAGTTAGTATCTTATATGTACTCGGATTTTTATCACTACGTGCTATCTGTGATGTTACATAGGACTGCATGTAAACCTAGGTATCACTTGCAGATAACACCTGCTGGTGCCAGTTCTGTTACATAGCATGGCATATTGTGGTGTTACAGTACATAGGACGGCATATTGTAGTGTTACATAGGACTGCATGTAAACCTAGGTATCACTTGCAGATAACACCTTCTGCTGGTGCCAGTTCTGTTACATAGCACTGCATATTGTGGTGTTACATAGGACTGCATATTGTGATGTCACATAGTAATGCATATTGTGGTGTTGCATAGGACTGCATATTGTGGTGTTACATAGGACTGTAGTCCACAGTAGTAGATACAGTAGCACTAATTGAACTTATGGTTCGGGGTATAGCATACAATTCAATGGTGTGAGGCCTGGGAGATTTGTTATGTTTTGGTATGTTGTTTAAAAAAATCACAAGGGGATTATAGATAATATAAAGAGTAAGACACCGAAGTATATTAATGCTACTTTGTAGATTACTAGGATATTAATATCAGAAAAGAGAATATAAAGGTAAGGGAAGTCTGTCTGCTCGGAATCTGGCATCGAAGTCAGCACAATTCCTTCTAGTGGACTTTGCGCTAAGTGATATCTTTAGTTTCCAAATAGCTCTTCTTAGCGCAAAGTCCGCTACAAGGACTACTGACTTTGATGCTGATTTTTGACAGACTCCTGTAAGTACAGCTGACGGACCCATGCTTCCATCACAGTACACTTACTCGGATAAGTCTGTGTTCACATTGGAGCCACAAGCTGCCCCAGGTTCCAGCAGACAGACCGGGGCAACAGAAGCTAGACTGAAGACATTGTCTCCAGTCAAATAAAGCTGTATCTATCTATTTACTCTTATAAAATGAGGGCAAACAAGTCATTTCCCACCTCCACTAGATCGGCTTATATGTAGCTAACACCTGAAAAATATCTGCTGTGATAAAATAGAAGGTGACATTTTCCTGACCAGTAATGATAAGTAGATGGAGAAATGGGGACTATGTTTCAATGGATATATCATGTTAGCATGCCTTCCTCTTCCAGTGCTGTATTTTTGGCTTTCCAGGCAGTTATTTGATGACTTGATCTCTACATTTCATGTGATTCTTTTCTGCCCTGTGGGAGATATTTGGTGCAGTGCTAATATTTTCATAGTGGAGTGTGACTTTTTTCATGGATTCTTTCTCTGTTGGTATAACTTAAGATAAAAGGCTTCTGTTTCCCTCTTGTGCTGTTGATACTTTATCCAATGTGTAATCTCTTCTGTGTTTTCCTTGTGGTTTGCTGCATTTTAAATGACCTTCTAAAGAACAACACTGACCTCTAGTGTTCGGTCCACAGTACAACCACGAGGGTGGGGGTGCAAATTCCAGCCCTGTTAGGTGCAAAATAACACACCTTGTACATTGCATAGGACCCTCTACAGGACATTATATCTCATTTCTTGCCTGTACGGAGCATATGTGGTGTCCATGGTAAAGTTTAGGGCAGACTTTGCCAATATATGCAGTTTAGCCTTACACTGGGAAGCCTTGACAATGGGACTACTAGTTACCACTACAATAATGGCTAGTCATCTCTGTAGATCATAGTTCTGCCTTTTTTTAGCCTGATTCTGTGAATGTGTCCTACAGCCAAAGAGCACAGCATCTCCAAGAACCCATCAGACCTGTCAGGAAGCATTTGGGCTTTGCTTGCCTCCAGAATGACAAACACTCTCCCTGGGCTCAGACTGCAGCTGCAGTGACTGATGCCAACTAGACGATGATAAACTTTGAGGAGTTGGATACAGTGTCCACTCTAGGCACATGGCTGAGATACAGCAACCAGCATCATGCTATAATCAGGATTGATTGCCTGTCCAGTCACATACTCCTCAAACACAACGACACAAGTCTAGAGCAATTCTGAAGGTATCTTGTAAGTTCTGTAAAAATACAGAAGGCTGAGGACACACATTTGGCTCCATGGAGCCTACTGTCTAAAAACAATCACTACACAGCATTTCAATTGGTCCTGAGTGGGCTGTGCTGGTGATGGTCCTCAGTGGGATGTTCTGGTCAAGGTCCTTGGTGGGATGTTCTGGTCATGGTCCTTAGTGGGATGTTCTGGTTATGGTCCTCAGTGGGATGTCCTGACACAGAAGATTTGGGGGTTCCCTGTGATTATCAGCTGGATATGTACAGTGTATATATACATAACTGTAGGGAATGTCATCTTCCATCTCCCTCCTGGTACTATAGCCTCCAGATGGTATTACAGCCTTGATTGCATGAAAGTTTCCCCTGACCCACCAGACCCTCAGACCAGTGACACCAGTCCATGTCTGCACACAGCCCACAAGTCTCTGACTACTTACAGTTTGCAGCTGTTGATCCAATATGAAGCAGTGCAGGCAGCAGGCACAGGCAAGCACAAAACACCTTAGCATCCAAATCCATGTTCTTGGCTGTACAGGACACAGTTTGGGGGTTTTATCACCAGATCTCTGTGTTGTAGCTGCTCAGACAAGCCCTTGATTTTCAGCATCATCCAACCACCCCACCCTGAGCTGCAGACATCCCTGGCACACACTTCTTTAAGGCAGACACATCCAAAGGCGATAAGAGCCGCTGCTGAGGAGTGCTTACTGAGCTGGAGGAAGGATCAGCACCAGAGATGGTGGACAGCTCCTTATAGCAGGCAGTGCACCCCACCCACATCCCAGAGCAGGCGGCACCTCCTGGCTCCTGCTCCTTGTGCACAGGCTCTGGGGGAGCAGGGTGTTATATGGGGGCTCAGTGCTACAGATCCTGGTCACATGTATGTAACCTAGGGGGCACTTTCTCCATAAGGAGAATGCAATGCATTGTGCATCTGTTTATTGTCTGATCTTTGTTTGTTTTGTGATGTTTCACATTTTGGAAGGATTTAGTCATTATAGTTACACATGGCTTCATGGATAAACATGACTCATTATTTGCTTTTCTTGTGATAATTGCCATGCAATGTGCTAAACAACACATTAGCTCTTCACAAGATTCCCCTGACAGTTGTGCAGGGGGTGTGCGAGATGTTCTAGGGGAAATGTCAAATCCTGTCATTGATATCAGTGTAATGTATTAAGTATGGACCTGGGGACACTTTAGGTGTTAGGAGGATCTCCCTCACATCCATCCCAAGGTGTCATTGTTTGCAGGTAATCTTGCAGAAAGCTGCATGGTCTCCTAGTCTTACACACTCTGGCTGTCATGGATATCTATAGCTTGGAGCCCAATGTCTATCACTCACTTCTTCCAGGGAATATTAGTTCTTAGAGATACCATAATCTTAAGGGCAAGTTTGAATTTAGTCCATGAACTATGTGATTCCAGGATATCGAATCCTCAATGCGATGTTTATGTGATAAGCAGAAAAGCTCTTGGTATGAAGTATTATTTACAGCGTTGCCTTAAAGTCACATATTTAATTACATTTTTATTCAACTCTGTTGGGGAAATACAGAATACACTGACATTTTTCACATAATATTACTTTAAGCGTAATGTATGCTGAATTGCTTGAAGCAAACGTTTAACCTGGAGTAAAAATGCTCCACAATTCCCTTTTTTGAATTTTTAATCTCTTGTGGAGATGAAGGTGTTCTTGTTTAGTCTTAGTGGAGGGTCCAGTCACTGATCTCCCCTCCCTCATGCTGTACAGTACAGCGCTGCCTGCTCACATCACTGCTATGTAGAAGCACAAGCTCAGCAGTAACTTACTATTTCTTTCAAGCACAAGAAAAATAATAAAATATAAGGATGATCAAGAAACTGCAGCTACTAGAATGTCAGAAGAAGCCTCAATATAGTGAAAACATGTCTTGCAATGTCGTCAGGGCATTTTCTCACTTTTCTTAGGTTGTGTGAATGATTGTAGTGTAATGTACACTATAAGGATATGTATTCCAGCAGTGTGAGAATGGCCGGCATTTTCCTTACGACAGTCTCTTATGTTCTTTGCGTTGTGTGAATGACCTGGGTTTAGTCCAAATATTCTCCAACTTCACAGCTTGGGTCATTCTTGTGCTGCAATCTCCTTTTCTCATCTCTCATCTACTTATTCAGGTTGGTATGATTTGTGGTTTCACAATATGTTTGAAATAGATTGTCATACAGCAGTTATTAAATGGAGGGCAGAGTTAGTGATCAGTAAATCACTCATCTCTTGGCTGCTCAGCAAGCAATGTCCTTGCTATGTATCATTTATAGAGATGATGTTTGTGGATAAGCTGATCTACTAAATGCAGTAGCGTCGGTACCTAGGGGGCGGTGATGTGGTTGCCCCAGACCCGTACTGGAGCCGCCACCACCAATAACTGTATCGGAGTTGTAAGGCAGTGACCGGTGTCATATGCGAGGGTCGCTATGTATCCCCCAGGATGTGCTTAGAAGCATATTAGATCCGCTGGAGTGCCCTGTGCTCACAGCAGGTTTGCCTGTGAGACACAGGGAAGAATAAAAGTGAGTGTGAACTGGATCAAGTTATTTGACCCAGAAATTATTCAGGGAAACCCGGTATGGGCTTTTATTTTTGAAACGGACTGCAGGATGGCAGTGGGGCCGGTCCGTTTCCTCCAGCCCAGATCTTATAGTGGCCCATGGCCATAGAATCTGGAGGAAAGAAAAAAAACCCTGCAAGAGAGTTTGGGTGTGTCAGTATTGGTCTGGGAGTCAGACCTAGCAGGAGCTTTATGAGGAGCTCTGTCCGTGTGGTGCAACACGGGCCAGGCAGAGCCTGAAAAGCCTGACACCCCAGCTTACACGGTGGTGCAATACGTTCACGGCAACGGATTGTGGACTGTCGTTATTTTTCCCGCTGCATACCGAAGGACTTGTTTGCTTACGTTTTCCGGTTTGTGAGTATGCTGTGAAATAAACAAGACTTTATTTGAACTTTATATGGATCACTGCCTATTCACTGCATAGCAAGGACATCGCTACATCACAGAGTGCACAGCACACTGACACAGTTAAACTTTGCAACAGAGCTGGGAGAAATGATCTCCTTGCCCTACCACTCTCCACTCTGTAGGGCGCAGGTCGCTTCAGGCCTGCAAGCTGCAGAACTGCCGGTCCCGGGTGGAGTGATGTGATGATGTCAGCGCTGCAACAGGCGCAAGATGTCAGAGTCCTGGTACGATGACATTACCTGGTTGATCTGCACGGGATCAGCCTCTGGACTCGCCGGTTTAGGTGAGCATATGATGTTATTTTTTTATGCTAATATTGTGTCAGGGCCATTATGTGTGAGGATTACTATGGGGGTTATTAAGGGAACCTTCACAAATACTGAGGGAGCCATCATCAATACTGAGGGCTGCTAAATAGTTGTGGCTACTAATGTGGCCCTCACATATAGTTAGAGCTACTAAGGGGGCCCTCATATATAGTGGGGGCTACTAAGGGGGCCCTCATATATAGTGGGGGTTACAAACAGGGCCCTCATACAGAGTGGGGGCTAATAAGGAGGTAATTTTACAGTGTGGAGACTACTGTGGGGCCATCTCACAGTTTGGGGGGCATCACACTGTATAGGGGGAGCTGTACTATTTAGAAATAGGAGGAAACCAATATGGCTAAATAGAGCTGTAAGGGGCGCAATAAGGGACAAAAAGAAAGCATTTAGAGAATTAAAGGAAGTAGGTAGTGAGGAGGCATTAAATAAATACAGAAAATTAAATACATTCTGTAAAAAGCAAATCAAGGCAGCAAAGATTGAGACAGAGAGACTCATTGCCAGAGAGAGTAAAAATAATCCCAAAATATTCTTTAACTATATAAATAGTAAGAAACTAAAAAATGAGAGTGTTGGCCCCCTTAAAAATAGTCTGGGTGAAATGGTGGATGAGGATGAGGAAAAAGCCAATATGCTAAATGACTTTTTTCATCAGTATTTACAAAAGAAAATCCCATGGCAGACAAAATGACTAGTGATAAAAATTCCCCATTAAATGTCACCTGCTTAACCCAGCAGGAAGTACAGCGGCGTCTAAAAATAACTAAAATTGACAAATCTCCGGGCCCGGATGGGATACACCCCCGAGTACTGCAGGAACTAAGTACAGTCATTGATAGACCATTATTTTTAATCTTTAAAGACTCCATAATAACAGGGTCTGTACCACAGGACTGGCGTATAGCAAATATGGTGCCAATATTCAAAAAAGGGGCAAAAACTGAACTCGGTAATTATAGGCCAGTAAGTTTAACCTCTACTGTGGGTAAAATCCTGGAGGGCATTCTAAGGGATGCTATGCTGGAGTATCTGAAGAGGAATAACCTCATGACCCAGTATCAGCACGGGTTTACTAGGGACCGTTCATGTCAGACTAATTTGATCAGCTTCTATGAAGAGGTAAGTTAAGGACTGGACCAAGGGAACCCAGTGGACGTAGTATATATGGACTTTTCCAAAGCTTTTGATACGGTGCCACACAAAAGGTTGTTACATAAAATGAGAGTAATGGGGATAGGGGAAAATATGTGTAAGTGGGTTGAGAGCTGGCTCAGGGATAGGAAACAAAGGGTGGTTATTAATGGAGCACACTCGGACTGGGTCACGGTTAGCAGTGGGGTACCACAGGGGTCAGTATTGGGCCCTCTTCTTTTTAACATATTTATTAATGACCTTGTAGGGGGCATTCAGAGTAGAATTTCAATATTTGCAGATGACACTAAACTCTGCAGGGTAATCAATACAGGGGAGGACAATTTTATATTACAGGATGATTTATGTAAACTAGAAGCTTGGGCTGATAAATGGCAAATGAGCTTTAATGGGGATAAATGTAAGGTCATGCACTTGGGTAGAAGTAATAAGATGTATAACTATGTGCTTAATTCTAAAACTCTGGGCAAAACCGTCAATGAAAAAGACCTGGGTGTATGGGTGGATGACAAACTCATATTCAGTGGCCAGTGTCAGGCAGCTGCTACAAAGGCAAATAAAATAATGGGATGTATTAAAAGAGGCATAGATGCTCATGAGGAGAACATAATTTTACCTCTATACAAGTCACTAGTTCGACCACACTTAGAATACTGTGCACAGTTCTGGTCTCCGGTGTATAAGAAAGACATAGCTGAACTGGAGCGGGTGCAGAGAAGAGCGACCAAGGTTATTAGAGGACTGAGGGGTCTGCAATACCAAGATAGGTTATTACACTTGGGGCTATTTAGTTTGGAAAAACGAAGACTAAGGGGTGATCTTATGTTAATGTATAAATATATGAGGGGACAGTACAAAGACCTTTCTGATGATCTTTTTAATCATAGACCTGAGACAGGGACAAGGGGGCATCCTCTACGTCTGGAGGAAAGAAGGTTTAAGCATAATAACAGACGCGGATTCTTTACTGTAAGAGCAGTGAGACTATGGAACTCTCTGCCGTATGATGTTGTAATGAGTGATTCATTAATTAAATTTAAGAGGGGACTGGATACCTTTCTGTAAAAGTATAATGTTACAGGGTATATACACTAGATTCCTTGATAAGGCGTTGATCCAGGGAACTAGTCTGATTGCCGTATGTGGAGTCGGGAAGGAATTTTTTTCCCCATGGTGGAGTTACTCTTTGCCACATGGGGTTTTTTTGCCTTCCCCTGGATCAACATGTTAGGGCATGTTAGGTTAGGCTATGGGTTGAACTAGATGGACTTACAGTCTTCCTTCAACCTTAATAACTATGTAACTATGTAACTATGTACTGGGGGAATCAAGGGACATTATTAAATGTTAAGTGGGCTCTTATTGTTTTAGAGGCACTTAGGGTATTGTGACTGTCAAAAGAGCTCACAAAGGCCATTATTACTTTCTAGGGGAAAAATATGGGCATGTTTTTTAATTGGGTACAGTCAAACGGCCATGTTTCCCACCCGAAAAACGCATCACAATGCTCGGACTGGCCATTGGCTTTTTCGACCAGAGCGTGACAGTTGCATAGAAATACATGCTGTCACACAAGACATGCTGTCATGAAAGCCAACGGCCAGTCCAGTGATTGTGATGCAATCCTCAGGCAAGTAATACAATGCATTTGGCCAAAAGTCAAAATTATGTGAATAGCGGAGAGGCCACAGTGCATTCACAATCAGTCAACCAGTGAGGGTGTCAACAGTTGAACTGCAATTATTTTGATATTTATAGCCTAAATAATTGTTTTCATGACTACTTCTACAATTGTGCTAATTGTTACTGATTCATGACATGCATTCAAGCAGGGATCTCTTGAAGATTTTTTCAAGAAGCAAATAGAGCCATATTTAGAGGTAAAAGTAAAATATTTATAATCAAACTTGTTCTAAGGGGTAACGTTTCAATTTGTGGAGAGTGACATACCTGGCCTGTCATTGTAAGGAGACGTATACTCCATGCAATGCTCTGCTGGGAAATTAAATATGCAAGTTGCCTTTTCAGTGAGGGAGAGGACTTGAACTCTATTGCCATCTGTTGGAAGTAGCAACTCTGAAAGTCACTGTAGGCCCTTTAACAAACCTTGCCACGTGATTTAGGATAAAGGCCAAACCAGGATCTCAGTTTGCAAATATGACAATCTAATAAATATAATCGTTTCACTAGCCGCACTGCTGCTGACATTTTCAGGCATAGCCATGAAGTTAGTCGTAGCAAATTGCAGTGTTATAGCATTCAAAAAGATGGAGGAGAACAAAATTATAGTTAATAAATATGTACTGACTATTTTATTAATACAACAATGTATATTTACTGGATTTGCACCCAATTTTCTGACAAATTTTTCCTGATCATAGAACTGGAACTGAATGTCTTCTCATGGTAGAAACTGCAGTAGACATCATTCCTAATACAACTTGAGACTTGGTGAAAAAATAGTTAATCGGTTTCTTTTTACATCTGATGACAAAGAAGAATCCAATATTTTAATTTATTTACTGCTCGTCTTATAAACTGTGTAATTTTCCTTCCTTCCACTCACTGCAACCAGCCACAAATGAGAGCATTAATATAAAGCCACGACAGGAAACACAATTATTACGACATATTAAATCTTGCCGTAATTTCAGAACAGAAGGCGGCAGCAGGTCATGTGTAGTAAAAGGAAAGAAGCAATCTATGGTGTAAGAAACCTCCTCCAGTTAAGGCAGTTTGACCATTCGTCTGGAAGGAAGTTGCATTAACTAAGCCGAGAGAGAATCTTTCTAATAGGATAAAAGGAGAGAATAACCTGTCATGATAAAGAATCAATCCGGCATCTGGTTAAAGTCAAGGGGCTCTTCCACATCTCAGTCTTATTTGTGCAATTTATAAGACTCTGAGTGAGGGGTTTATTGGCAGATTCTGTGTAAAAAAACGAAAGAGAAAAGCATTAATGATTTCCTATTATCACAGACAGACTTGTAAGTACAAGTGAGAAATTCATCACTGGAGACGTAAGATGCTGCGGTTCGGTCTCTACAATATACATCAGTAAGACATTCTCAGATACACAGTGATTGCTGGAACTGAGGGAGATGGAGAAAATACATGTTGTGCTGAAGATTGTAGGACCAACTGCAAAATGGAGACTAGAACAGTTCTAGTTTTAATTTGCTATAAGTGATGGGCACATGAAACATCGCCATTCAGTGGTAAGTATACATAGCTTGCAGGCAGTCTGTCTTCCCAAATTTACACTTCAAATTAACTAAATAGCAGAAGCTTATAGGAGATGGAGCAACAATAAAAATCGCTCTTTTTGTTTTAAAAACCTATTCAGCCGTTGCCTCCCAAAACAAACTTTATTGGGATATAGAGATGCCCCCTTGACATGGCTAAGTGCCTTGGTGCTACTTCAATGATGATTGACAGCCCTGGCTTGCCCAGAGTCAGAGCTGTGTTTTAGATGTGTGGTGGCTCACCAGAGTGGTATAATTGTATACCTGTATCCACACCAATGTAACACTGTACCTGTTGTAAATAGATTTGCTTCTCTACAGTAAATGTTATTTGGTCACAAGATGTCACTGTTGCCTAAGCATTGCTGAAAGACTGTGATGTACTTATAAAATGTCAGAAGGTGGAACTACAATGTGACTGATGTGAGACACAAGAAGAGGAAGTGCAGCCATCTTAAGGGCAGTTTGCAGCTAATGAAAACAGGGAGAGGATGTGCTGGAGAGGAATCTGACAACATCCTCTCATGGAAGCACCTCATCAAGACCAGAGCAATGGCCGATTGGAGCTGAACTTGTCTGTGACCAGAACCTGTCCAGATGTGAGAAGATGTCTGCCAGAAACACTCACTGCTAAGAGACGGACAAGGCCGGGACATAGTGTGAGAGGTGTTGGATGCTACTGAAGAGTTAAGCCACAAGCATCATTGTACCGCTCACCTGCTGGAGGGGGCCCACAACCGTCCATATACACTGTCCAGAGAAGAGCTGGGTCTAAAAGAATGCTAAGGCCCACTGTGCCACCTCAGTGAGTAACCATGCATGCCCCTCACTGCATTCTGGCGCCAAAGAGTTAAAGCTGGGATAGAACCTGTAGTTAGATAGTTCGGTATATTGACTTTTCAGGCCACTTTTATTGTGAAAATCAGGATCCATAACTTAAGGATTTGTTGCCATGTTTCCTGTTTGTTCTGTAACTAAGAATTTTATACTACACCTAGGTGCCGATACAGTACACAACGGACCCAGACCATCCTTGAACTTCCTTTTGTTTCAGGAGAAAGAGTTTCTGTGGAACATTATGATATGAGGCAGTTGTTCAACTTCAATAGACTTTGTTCTCAGCTAATTCTCTGATTCAGGAGGTTAATTTGGGGGTATTTTCAATATAACTGAGGACAGACTATTCCTCTGAGTTCATTGAGATGACATCAAGATGGGTGAGAGATATTTGGTTGGGGAACAGAAGTTAATGTTTGTAAAATTGTAAAGTGCTGTGCTGAACTGCAGGCGAGCCGAGCCCATACGTTACACTCATATAATTAATCCAGTCTCCAGGGTGTAAACAGGTAACGGGAAGTTAGTTTGGACAGGCACACCAGTAGGTAGATTTATAGAAAAAACAGTAGGTACAGATCGTTTGGGTGCCATGCTGTCCACAGGGGTCTCAGTCTTTTCGGCTAAATGTCTGTATAATGTTCTTAATTTACTTCTATTGACTGCCTGGTTAAATTACCCTCAGAGCTAAGTAAAGTAATTATGGAGAGTGGACTGTGTAGGAGTTTTTTTTTTCTAGCCCATAACTCCACTTATCATGAAGAACAACCTCTCCCCCCTCTTCCCCGGTACACAACTTTCAAGTGTGATGATTAATTTTCGTTATGTGTGTACTGTACCTTAAATCACTTTCTCCTTGATATTAACTCAGCTCAGGTATAGCTGTGTAGCAAGTGATATTATCAGAGTGGAGAACCTCTTTAAAGGAAAACTTTAATTTTCTTAAATCTTTTTTATGACTGTGTTGCTCTTTAAAAGATAAGCCAGTTGATCCCTTTATGACCCCCAAAAGTAGGAAGGAATCAAGGCAGAGATGGAACTTGCTGCCCGCATGATGGTATAGAGGAGGAGGGCCCCACGCGTATCGCCACCTTGCAGCGTGGCTTCCTTCATAATATGATTCACCTTACAGACAGGTTTGTTGTCCTCTGGCTCCTTATTACTTGGGTCAGAATACTTTTTTTGCACCCTCCATATTTGTCCTTTGAGGGCATTCTTTATTTCTTGGAGTATTATTATTGGATCATTGTATTCATTTGATTATTGTGTCTGTCCCCATTGTGCAAACTTATTGCTGTTTATAGGATCTCAATCATTATATTTTTTCTATGATCCCTATGGTCTCATCTGTTTGGTCATAATTATGTATTTTTATTTGGTCAGCTATACATGAGGCATAGGACGTTTAGTGCTTATTTTTTCCATCTATTTGCTGTATATTTTGATGCATATTTTCTGACCTTGGTCTTGTTATTTTTCATCTGAGAGTGGGCCATTATTATCAGCTCTACGCTTTTTTACAACTGAGATTTATTATACTAAAATAAATCAGGTGTCAATATGTGTCTAGATGGAGGTTTTAATCTGTGTTTGGACCTCTTCATTACCTGCATTTTTTTGCTAGCATATTGGAGGGGGTTAGCTTTAGGTCCTCACATGGATCTTGAGTGTTTTTTCACATGGCTAATATTTGGCCTTTTTAACTGTTTTTTAATTCCAGTCTTTGTTGTGTGCTTTTTTGCATTATTAAAAATTTTACAATTTTTAGTATTGTGGTTTACATTGCGGGGTTGATCGTGACCTTTCATACACACTTCTCTTTCTAAGTCACTCATTTGAAAGAAGTGACAGGAAGGTTAAAGTGTCGAAAACAATTGGTAATTGGTTATAGGTCTATCTACTTTTCTCACATTAGTACCACAAGAATTTTTATTTAGGGCCAGAGAGACGTCCAGAATTGTTGGTCTAAGTTGACACCATATTTAGTGGTTATAAATTACACGGGGGGGGGGGGGGGGAAGCACGGTGGAAAAAAGTGGTATTTGTTATAGGACATTCTTTCATCCATCTCAGTGGACTTAATTGGGGTAATTTGCAGATTTCAGTTTTTGGCAAGGTGTTAGAGGTCTTTGTTAGATACAAGTTCTCCCAGTGGTCGTGCAATGTAGCCGTAAGTTTGGAGGTAACGTTATACTTATAGTTCATGAATTTTGCCAATGCCAATATTGTTTGGTCAGAAATAGTGCCCAGGATCAATTGGTGTGAGGCTAGGAGCTTAATAGGTGTTGAAAGAGCTAGAAGATTGCTCAATGTTAGAATTTCAGGATATGGGTGGTTTAGTAGTAAGACAGAGGGAGTTAGAGGGGCATAGTAAGGATGTTCTTTGGAAGGATGGGGTTCACTTGAATGAAACAGGACACATATTTTTCTATTGGGTTTTCAAGATGGTTTAGAAAGAGCCTTAATATTTTCAAGTGGGGTCGGTTGGCATACAATGCAGGGTTACAATGCCTTCTGCTGTGGTGGTTCTTGTCCATGCCCGGTAAGTTTTATTTACAAGGCCTGCTGTACAGTAGCGGAAGGCCTTTGGAATTTCATTTGGTATAAAGGAATAGTATAAAGCATAAAAAAAATGGGCATGGACGATGAACGATTTTTTGGGAATATACAAGTATGTATTGTGTTTTTGGTCAAATAAAAGCTGTGGCCAATCCACTTAACCCAACATTTAGTTTCTAGTAACCTTTATTTCAAGATACATCTTTGCAATGTTTTGGTTTTGTTAATGCAGCCCAATTTATTATGTGAAGGGGTTGTTATGTTTTGCACTCCTTGCAGCCTATCTGTAAGGCCGGTTTCACACGTCAGTGGCTCCGATACATGTGGTGACAGTTTTCTCATGTACTGGAGACACTGACACTGACTCACATAGACACATTAAAATAAATGTGTCTCTGCACATGTCAGGGTGTTTTCACGGACCATGTGTCCGTTTGCAAAACACAGAGACATGTCAGTGTTCGTGGGAGCACACGGATCACACGGACCCATTAAAGTCAATGGGTCTGTGTAAACACGTACCACACATGGATGCTGTCCGTGTGCCATCCGTGTGCTGTCCCTGTGCGTTTTTCCTGTCATAGGGTTAAAATTGTAAAAATTGTTGCAATACACGGACACGGACACACGTACAGCACACGTACAGCACACAGACGGCACACGGACCCTAAAAACGTACTCACGGACATCACACAGATCCCACATGGATAGCCTACATGAGCACACGGACACGGATAACTCTGGTACCGTTTTCTCTGGTACCAGAATAATCTGGACGTGTGAGACTGGCCTAACATGATAGGCATTGATAACTTACAGCAGGAGGAAGGAGAGAAATGCATTGGAAACAGTTGAGAGAAAGGAACAGCTTTACAGAGTTACTGTTCTTTATTTTTCAGTGTATTTGTCTGTATAAAAATCATTTTGTAAAGTAAATGAAGAACTTTCCCTGTAAGCAAGGTAATGTGTCCATGCTGTCATTTTTATCTTTTCTACATCTGCTATATACAGCATGTTCCATGATAAATAGTGAATTGTATAAAAAGATTTTTTAACATAGTTGCTTCATTCTTCCTTCATAATAAATTAATATACATTTCTTTAAATAAGTAGTTCTATGACTCCAGTCACTTCAAAGTGATTGGTAATGGCTGTAGGTTCATTAATAGCCAATTAAAATTATTTGGTGACCATGTGGTTTTCGCCCACATCAGAACTGTATGTGTCTGCCCTTACGTATGTCTGCACATGTACAAAATGCTGACCTAATTTTTGGTATTACGCCTCCACTCACAAAATCTCCCCTCACACATGTAAACACAACCCACTCACCCAAAATTACAGTTAATATGAGCCATGATGAAAAGTCACTTCTCATTTTATATCTATAATGAAAAAAACTAGATGATCTTAATGAAGACTGTTCAGCATGACAAAGGGTATACGTGAGTTCCGTGACCCGAATAACAACCTCCCTATCCCCCTTAAGACGGGACCCCCTTGGACTTAACAGTCTATAAACTTAATTTTTTCATACCCAATAAACAGACCAAGACGTATGTTGGATTTAATTGGCCACAGCAGCCATTTTATTATCATAAAGTATAACACAAATTTCTTTAACAACCCAGAATAGGAGGGGTGGTCCTCGAAGCCCCAAAGTTATAAACCTCAGTAACCACATTCCACATTGTTCAGCCCAGGTTAAGTCTTACCCCTAGCTGTGAAGCACCAGCTCAGGGATAGCTAACAACCAATCCTGGTCCACCGAACCAGCACTCATGCCAGGGGCCCTTGAATCCACCTCACGCAGGATAACTGAACCGTGCCTTGTTAAATTCGCTCATGGGGAGTCCAGGACCTCTCAAGATCCCCCCCATTGAACCGCCAATTACCATTTCCACCGACTTCGAGGACCTCAACCCCCGCCATGAACATAAATGGCCTCACACCTCAGCCATTCATGTCCCTCCACACCTTCAAACCCAATTCAATGCCATTGAGAAAAGCCAAGCTCCACATATCATTCCCAACTGCGTTTAGGTGCACGCCATCGGCTCTCCAGTAAGCGCCCTGGCCCGATTCTAAGTCCACATGCCTCACAACCAACGCGCTGTTCCGAACCATAAATCGGGATATGGCCCTATTCACTTTGATCCGAGCTCTGTTCACCCCCTCAATGGACCTAGCACCTCTCCATACCTTCTGCGGAATGATGTCAGACCAAACCACTAAGACCTTCGGAAACATGACCCATAATCTCAAAATATCAAACTTAATATCTTTGATCAGCCCCCTGCAAGGCCTTTTAGCCAGACCATTCCCCCCCCAGATGAATAACTACGATTTCCGGCACTCTATCCAACCTAACGAAACGATGGAACTCAGGCAGCCAATCTTTCCAAACCATCCTCCTTTTACCAATCCATCGTAACGTTACTGCCTCCCGAGAAAGACCTAATTGACAGCCGTCCAGACGAACTGCAGCCCGCAATGCAGCCCAAAAAACGAACGAGTGCCCCATGATCCAGATGAGCAATGGATCTGCCCCTGCAATAAAGAAAAGAGGCAACAAACAATTAACTAACAACAACCCGTAACCAGCTCAGTAACTCACAATAAAGTTGGGCAAACATACGAACGAAACCTAGAGGATTCCCACCGCCCAATTCTCCGTACAACATCCTCACCCAGGCCCAACCTCGCTGCTTTGGTCGCTGCCCCAATCCTAAAGGAGTGTCCGCTATATTGTCCTGGAGGAACTCCACTTGCCGCCAAACATCTTCTAAATACTGCAATAAAATGAAAACAGGACAAAAAAGAACCATCTTCGTGCACTAACAATGGCTTGTTCAAGACACCGCCCTTAGACATGTACAGTAATTCACAGCTGCCACGGGGCATAGTGGCGAGCCCTCGACACTGAACAGGACCACTTTGCACCCCTTACCAAACACATCCGTTTTTGAGGACTTAAGAAACACAACCACCCTATTACCTTCAACATCTACATTCTCTCTCAACAAATTACCTCTTTTACTCTTAGATGGGCTGACCAATTCTCCCAACCGAAACGCCCCGAAGAAAGCCAAAGAAAAGGCTGCCTGAAACAAAACCACTTCCCAATCGGAGGAACATACTTCTGGCAAGCGATGTCCAATAGCTAAAAGCACTTCATAGGACACGGGACGCCTGCCATCAGAAGCCCTCCACCCTTTCTTCCAACCACATACTACTTGACGAACCAAAAAGGATTTTGCTATGTCTGTACAGAACCTAAACCTAAAGTTAAAAGCTAGACCCACCAAAAACTTGATCAATTGTGCTACGGACCATCCTGCTTCCCAATAATGACCGAGGAACAACAACAAACCATACTCCTCCTCCAAGTTCTGTTCCATATTTGACTTCCACGATTCCCATAGGCGCCAAGCCTGACTGTAATGAGACCAAGATCTGTCCGAGAGCGATCTGGCAAATAACTCCTTTACTGCCCTCGCGGTGGGTTCCATAATTCCACCAGACAATCCAAGCCCAAACTCTCCGCCTGAGGTGTCAATTCCCGGAAACGCTGCCACTGAAATTGAGAAAGAGCGACAACAATTGGATCGGGCACTAATAAACCAACTTCAGACACAATCCATAAATTAAACTTAAGGCCCAGAAAAACCAAGTGTTGCAAAAACTTAACCACTGCAGGAGTGGCAGCTGACAGTGAGATTACAGCCGTTACCGTTCCAACATGTTCACAAGGAAAGCAGATCTTCAAATTCCTTAATTTGTCGCCCCACAGGGCCAACGCCACTACTCTGGGGAACAAATGAAGCAGTAACCGATTTTTTGTCCAACCCTCCTCCTTCCAGTCAACGGGCCATGCCGCTGCTGACCAGCTCCCATGAAAGAAAAGACCGAAGCCACTCTCCTCAACAATGTGAACCAAGATGCCCAAGGAGGCGGCGTATGCCACAGGCTGAATCCAAAGAGATCTGCCATTGTATTCATCAAGAAAAGCTGCCCACTAGGGTTGAGCGACTTTCATTTTTTTAAGATCGAGTAGGGTTTTGCGAAACCCGACTTTGTCCAGAGTCGAGTCGAGTGCAGTCGGCCGATTATCGCTAAAAGTCGGGGATCGACCGAAACACGAAACCCAATGCAAGTCAATGGGGAAGCATAGTCGACAGTGAGTGGAGGCCAGGAAAACACCTACAGTGCCCATTTTAATGCCAAAAACATCCATTCTTGTTTCTGAAGCTTGTCAATCTTAATTAACTTTATAATAATAGTTGGGCATTGGAAATTGGGGGTCATTTGGCAAAAGTTGTGGGGGGTAGGGCTGGTTCAAGGTTTTAGTGGGCCCAGGAAACGTGGACTACATCACGGCGGTGGAGCAGTGAGAGGTAAGTATGTCAAGTTTGCAAGTGCTGTGATCCTAAGCAAGCAGGGGGGGCCCACTCGGCATTGGCACTGGCACAGGGCCCCTCAAAGTACAGCGGTGTGTTTGCACGGCGGGGGCGCCTCCCACCAGCAGCGACACTTTTGCGTACTCTGAGGGGCCCTGTGCCAGTGACGTCGCCAACGAGTATGCCCCCCCACCTGATGAAGGAACCTGCACTTTCATCTGCACCTTCCTCTTTGTCCCTGTGTAAGGTGGTATAACATGCGGTAAGGGGAACCTTACTTTCAGCAGGGTCAGATTCTGGCTGTGTAGAGTGCAAGGGGAATGTAGTGGTCTAGGTCAATGTACCAGCAGACTCATCTAGCAGTGGCTGGGCAATGGGCAGGATGAGGAGGAAACACAGATATAGGGCCAAAGAATAAAGTAGGCTAAATGCAGTTCAAAATTGGTAACAGGACTAAACAGGCGGCATTGCTTTGTTCAGTGGAGTAGCAAACCCAGGAGCAGCAGACACTGTTTTAAGGGCCCAACCACACTAGTAGGCCAAATGCAGTTTAATATCTGCTACTATAGGCCAAAAGCCTAAAGACTGAAGCTCAGCTTTATACAGTGGAGGACAACACCATGGAGCGGCAGACACCGTTAGTAGGCCCTAACCACCAATTTTTTGTTAAAAAAGCACTTAATGAGAGCCAGAAGGTTGAAGCTCAGACAAGGCAACCTGGAGGAGAACACCAAGGAGGAGGAGAACACTCAGGAGGAGGACAACACCAGGGAGCGGCAGACACCGTTAGTAGGCCCTAACCACCAATTATTTAAAAAACAGCACTTAATGAGAGCCAGAAGGTTAAAGCTCAGATTTATTCAGTTGAGGAGAACACCAGGGAGCGGCAAACAGAGGTATTAGGCCCCAAACACCAATTTTAAAAAAAAAATAAAAAAATGAGAGCCAGAAGGTTGAAGCTCAGATTTATTCAGTTGAGGTCAACACCAGGGAGCGGCAGACAGAGTTATTAGGCCCCAACCACCAATATTTTTAAAAAAAGCACTTAAGGAGAGCCAGAAGGTTGAAGCTCAGATTTAGACAGTGGAGGACAATTTGAATTAGGGACTGCAGACAGACTTAGTAGGCTGTCCCCTGTGGACCATGCATCCACCACATTAACCCATTGCGCCGTAATGGACACGTAACCTTCCGTGGCCATGCCTACAGGTCCATGCGTCTGTTGTCAGGTGCACCTTTGTACTCACAGATTGCCAGAGTGCATGGACCATGCGGTCTCTTACATGCTGGTGGAGGGTTGGGATGGCTTTTCTCGCAAAAGAAGTGTCGACTGGTTAGCTTGTAGCGTGGTACAGCATAGTCCATCATGGCTTTATTAATATTAAATAAAATATATAAATAGGCTCTATGAACTTTTAAATAGGTTCCAGGGGTACACGGGCAGCATTGGTGTGGTCAGCGGAGGAGGATTGCAAGGAGGGCCCGCAGACAGGCTAATGAAGGCCTAAAATAACAAAAAATAGGCTCAAGGCAGTTTTAAATCGGTTACATGGATACACAGGCAGCATTGTGGTCAGTGGAGGAGTATTGCAAGGAGGGACCGCAGACAGGCTAACGAAGGCCTAAAATAGCAAAAAATAGGCTCAAGGCAGTTTTAAATCGGTTACATGGATACACAGGCAGCATTGTGGTCAGTGGAGGAGTATTGCAAGGAGGGACCGCAGACAGGCTAATGAAGGCCTGCAGACAGGCTAATGAAGGCCTAAAATAACAAAAAATAGGCTCAAGGCAGTTTTAAATCGGTTACATGGATACACAGGCAGCATTGTGGTCAGTGGAGGAGTATTGCAAGGAGGGACCGCAGACAGGCTAACGAAGGCCTAAAATAACAAAAAATAGGCTCAAGGCAGTTTTAAATCGGTTACATGGATACACAGGCAGCATTGTGGTCAGTGGAGGAGTATTGCAAGGAGGGACCGCAGACAGGCTAATGAAGGCCCGCAGACAGGCTAATGAAGGCCTAAAATAACAAAAAATAGGCTCAAGGCAGTTTTAAATCAGTTACATGGATACACAGGCAGCATTGTGGTCAGTGGAGGAGTATTGCAAGGAGGGACCGCAGACAGGCTAATGAAGGCCCGCAGACAGGATAACAAAGGCCTCAAATAACAAAAATTAGTCTCAAGGCAGTTTTAAATCGGTTACATGGATACACAGGCAGCATTGTGGTCAGTGGAGGAGTATTGCAAGGAGGGACAGCAGACAGGCTAATGAAGGCCTACAATAACAAAAATTAGTCTCATGGCAGTTTTAAATCGGTTACATGGATACACAGGCAGCATTGTGGTCAGTGAAGGAGTATTGCAAGGAAGGACAGCAGACAGGCTAACGAAGGCCTATAATAACAAAAATTAGTCTCATGGCAGTTTTAAATCGGTTACATGGATACACAGGCAGCATTGTGGTCAGCGGAGGAGGATTGCAAGGAGGGACAGCAGACAGGCTAACGAAGGCCTAAAATAACAAAAATTAGTCTCATGGCAGAGTTAAATCAGTTAAATGGATACACAGGCAGCATTGTGGTCAGCGGAGGAGGATTGCAAGGAGTGTCTGACACAGTTAGTACTCTCAAAAAATAAATAGATGTTAATGTCTCGCAAAACAACAAAAAAAAAAGTGTGGCATACTTAGGTACAGGGGTGGGCTCATCTGCTGAGTTTCTGACAAAGTAATTTGGTAGTAAGTATTTACTGGTGTCCATATAGGACACTGACCCAGACTACTTTAACTAGCATCATAGATGTCAACAAATTGGTATTGTCAGTGCCAGGCATTGAATGATGTCAGCGCATAGACTAAACATTGGTGGAGCTGTGAGAGATAATTTTGCACGTGGTAGAGCACAGTTTGAGCTGGGGGGGGTGAACTCTCTTGTGGCCGGCGGTACCGTCCCAGGGCCCCTCATGTTACAACGGTGTGTCTGACGTTGGGTGCGCGCCACCACCGCCAGAGACACTTTATTGTACTATGAGGGACCCAGTGGCTGTGCCGTTGACCAAAAGCGGGCACACCCACCTCTTCAGACAAACGGCACTCTAACGGGTGCTTGCACCAAGTGGCGAGACCACGGCCCCGTGGGGGGAGTTTTCCCATTGAGCGAGGTGTAAACATGTTGTATGCTGGACAAACAGCTGCTGCAAATTAAGAGATTGGAACACTCAGTAAGACCAGTCCACAAGCAAGACCTTTTTATAGGAAAGCTAGGTGTCAGCTGGGAAAGGTGGGGCAAAATAATTTGAAATCCAGGAGTGGTTCATTTTAATGAAGGTGAGATCATCCACATTTTGGGTAGCCAGACGAGTCCTTTTTTCGGTTAATATTGAACCAGCAGCACTGAATACTCTTTCTGATAGCACACTAGCTGCTGGGCAAGCAAGCTCCTGCAATGCATATTCTGCCAATTCAGGCCAGGTGTCTAATTTGGATGCCCAGTAATCAAATGGGAATGACGGTTGAGGGAGAACATCGATAAGGGATGAAAAATAGTTAGTAACCATACTGGACAAATGTTGTCTCCTGTCACTTTGAATAGATGCTGCAGTACCTGTCCTGTCTGCGGTCATTGCGAAATCACTCCACAACCTGGTCAGAAAACCCCTCTGTCCAACGCCACTTCTGATTTGTGCACCTCTAACACCTCTGCCCTGTAGCCCCTTGCAGCTCGTGTGAGAACCATCACCGGCGCTGTGTGCTGGAAATGCCTGAATCAAACAGTCTACAAGAGTTGCTTGTTTGGTTGCTAATATTTGTTCGAGGTTCTCATGTGGCATAATATTTAGCAATTTGCCTTTATAGCGAGGGTCAAGGATGCAGGCCAACCAGTAATCGTCATCGGTCATCATTTTAATAATGCGTGGGTCCCTTTTGAGGATACGTAAGGCATAATCCACCATGTGGGCCAAAGTTCCAGTTGTCAAATCTGCGGTTGTGCTGGTTTGAGGGGCAGTTACAGGCAAATCTACGTCACTTGTCTCCCTTAAAAAACCAGAACCCAGCCTTGCAGCGCCACTAATTTCTGTTGGCCCAGGAGAAGCTTCCTCATTAAAAAAGTACTCATCCCCATCATCCTCCTCGTCCTCCTCATCCTCTTCGCCCGCTACCACATCCTCTACACGGCCCTGACCAGACAATGGCTGACTGTCATCAAGGCTTTCCTCTTCCTCAGCTGCAGACGCCTGCTCCTTTATGTGCGTCAAACTTTGCATCAGCAGACGCATTAGGGGGATGCTCATGCTTATTATGGCGTTGTCTGCACTAACCAGCCGTGTGCATTCCTCAAAACACTGAAGGACTTTACACAGGTCTTGTAGCTTCGACCACTGCACACCTGACAACTCCATGTCTGCCATCCAACTGCCTGCCCATGTATCCTCCCACAAATAGATAACAGCACGCCTCTGTTCGCACAGTCTCTGAAACATGTGCAATGTGGAGTTCCACCTTGTTGCAACGTCGATGATTAGGCGATGCTGGGGAAGGTTCAAAGACCGCTGATAGTTCTGTATACGGCTGGAGTGTACGGGCGAACGGCGGATATGCGAGCAAAGTCTGCGCACTTTGAGGAGCAGGTCGGGTAACCCCGGATAACTTTTCAGGAAGCACTGCACCACCAGGTTTAAGGTGTGAGCCAGGCAAGGAATGTGTTTCACTTGGGAAAGGGCTATGGCAGCCATGAAATTCCTTCCGTTATCACTCACTACCTTGCCTGCCTCAAGATGTACAGTGCCCAGCCATGACTGAGTTTCTTTCTGCAAGAACTCGGACAGAACTTCCGCGGTGTGTCTGTTGTCGCCCAAACACTTCATTGCCAATACAGCCTGCTGACGCTTGCCACTAGCTGTCCCATGATGGCACACCTGGTGTGCAACAGTGGCAGCTGCGGATGGAGTGGATGTGCGACTGCGGTCTGTGGATGAGCTCTCGCTTCTGCAGGAGGACGAGGAAGAGGAGGAGGGGGGCGAACGCCTACAGCCAACTGTTTCCTTGACCGTGGGCTAGGCAGAACTGTCCCAATATTGCTGTCCCCTGTGGACCCTGCATCCACCACATTCACCCAGTGTGCCGTGATGGACACGTAACGTCCCTGGCCATGCCTACTGGTCCATGCATCTGTTGTCAGGTGCACCTTTGTAGTCACAGACTGCCTGAGTGCATGGATGATGCGGTCTTTAACATGCTGTTGGAGGGCTGGGATGGCTTTTCTAGAAAAGAAGTGTCGACTGGGTAGCTCGTAGCGTGGTACAGCGTAGTCCATCAATGCTTTGAAAGCTTCGCTTTCAACTAACCGGTAGGGCATCATCTCTAATGAGATTAGTCTAGCAATGTGGGCGTTCAAACCCTGTGTACGCGGATACGAGGATGAGTACTTCCTTTTCCTAACAAGAGTCTCATGTAGGGTGAGCTGGACTGGAGAGCTGGAGATCGTGGAACTAGCGGTGGTGCCGGTGGACATGGCAGACTGAGAGAGGGTTGGAGATGGTATTCTTGCCGGTGCCCTACATGCAGTGTTTCCTACTATGAACCTGGTGATTCCCTGACTGCTTTGGCCTGGAGACAAAAGCTGCACAGATACTGCAGGTGGTGCGGGAAATGGTGGGCTTACAGTGAGGGAAGGGATGTAACGTTGCTGACTAGCTTCATTGGCTGAGGGTGCTGCAACCTTTAGGCACGTTTGGTAGTTAGTCCAGGCTTGCAAATGCATGGTGGTTAAATGTCTATGCATGCAACTTGTATTTAGACTTTTAAGATTCTGACCTCTGCTTAAGGTAGTTGAACATTTTTGACAGATGACTTTGCGCTGATCATTTGGATGTTGTTTAAAAAAATGCCAGACTGCACTCTTTCTACTATCGGATACCTTTTCAGGCATTGCAGACTGAGCTTCTTTAACCGGATGGCCACGCTGTCCTCCAACTGGTTTTGGTTTTGCCACGCGTTTTTGGCCAGATACGGGCCCGGCAGATGGAACCTGTTGTGATGTTGATGTCTGCTGCGGCTCCTCCTCCTCCACTTCAGAACTACTGCCGCCTGCACCCTGTTCCCCCAATGGCTGCCAATCGGGGTCAACAACTGGGTCATCTATGACCTACTCTTGTATCTCGTGTGCAACTTCGTCTGTGTCACCGTGTAAGCCGGTGGTATTGCGTTCGTGACGGGGCACCATAGTCTCAGCTGGGTTTGATTCTGGCTCAGTACACAGCAAGGGCAATGTTCTGGTCTGAGTCAAAGGAACAGCATAGTAATCTGGCTGTGGCTGTGCATCAGTGCACTCCATGTCCGATTCAACTTCTAATGGGCATGGCCTGTTAACTGTTTCACTGTCTAACCCAGGAACGGTATGTGTAAAGAGCTCCATGGAGTAACCCGTTGTGTCTCCTGACGCATCCTTCTCTCTTGTTCTGGGTGAAGAAGACAAGGAAGCGACTTGTCCCTGACCGTGAACATCCACTAACGACGCACTGCTTTTACATTTAGCACCTTCAGAAGAGGAGGCAAAAGAGCTAGAGGCTGAGTCAGCAAGGAAAGCCAAAACTTGTTCTTGCTGCTCCGGCTTTAAAAGCGGTTTTCCTACTCCCAGAAAAGGGAGCGTTCGAGGCCTTGTGTAGCCAGATGAAGAACCTGGCTCAACAACTCGAGACTTAGGTGCTGTACTGCTTTTACCACGACCACCTGATGCTCCACCAACACTACCATCATTACAGCTGACAATGACCGCCCACGGCCACGACCTCTTCCACCAGACTTCCTCATTGTTTGCAAAACGTAACCAAAGTAACAGTATTTGTTACTGTAAAACAACTTATATGGTGAACTCTAACTTCTGTAGGATTTATATACACCTTTATAGGTGGCTGACACTGAAAGGAAAACCAGGCCCAATGTTACACACTAGGTTTTCTGTGCCCCAATAATTTGAGACAGATGGCACACACAGGACCGGCACTCAAGCAGAAATGCCAATCTTAATCTCCCACTATTTTTTTTTTTTCAGGGAGAATTAAAAAAAAATAAAAAAAAAATGGACCAGTATTACACACTAGGTTTTCTGTGGCACACAATGAGAGACAGATGCCACACACAGCACTGGCACAGAGGCAGACTTGCCAATCTTTATCTCCCACTATTTATTTATTTTTTTTCAGGGAGAATAAAAAAAAAAAAAAAATGGCCCAGTATTACACACTAGGTTTTCTGTGGCACACAATGAGAGACAGATGCCACACACAGCACTGGCACAGAGGCAGACTTGCCAATCTTTATCTCCCACTATTTATTTTTTTTTTTCAGGGAGAATAAAAAAAAAATGGCCCAGTATTACACACTAGGTTTTCTGTGGCACACAATGAGAGACAGATGCCACACACAGCACTGGCACAGAGGCAGACTTGCCAATCTTTATCTCCCACTATTTATTTATGTTTTCAGAGAGAATAAAAAAAATGGCCCAGTATTACACACTAGGTTTTCTGTGGCACACAATGAGAGACAGATGCCACACACAGCACTGGCACAGAGGCAGACTTGCCAATCTTTATCTCCCACTATTTATTTATTTTTTTCAGGGAGAATTAAAAAAAAAATGGCCCAGTATTACACACTAGGTTTTCTGTGGCACACAATGAGAGACAGATGCCACACACAGCACTGGCACACAGGCAGACTTGCCAATCTTTATCTCCCACTATTTTTTTTTTCAGGAGAATTAAAAAAAAAATGGCCCAGTATTACACACTAGGTTTTCTGTGGCACACAATGAGAGACAGATGCCACACACAGCACTGGCACAGAGGCAGACTTGTCAATCTTTATCTCCCACTATTTTTTTTTTTTCAGGAGAATTTAAAAAAAAATGGCCCAGTATTACACACTAGGTTTTCTGTGGCACACAATGAGAGACAGATGCCACACACAGCACTGGCACAGAGGCAGACTTGCCAATCTTTATCTCCCACTATTTATTTATTTTTTTCAGGGAGAATTAAAAAAAAAAAATGGCCCAGTATTACACACTAGGTTTTCTGTGGCACACAATGAGAGACAGATGCCACACACAGCACTGGCACAGAGGCAGACTTGCCAATCTTTATCTCCCACTATTTATTTATTTTTTCAGGGAGAATAAAAAAAAAATGGCCCAGTATTACACACTAGGTTTTCTGTGGCACACAATGAGAGACAGATGCCACACACAGCACTGGCACAGAGGCAGACTTGCCAATCTTTATCTCCCACTATTTATTTATTTTTTTCAGGGAGAATTAAAAAAAAAATGGCCCAGTATTACACACTAGGTTTTATGTGGCACACAATGAGAGACAGATGCCACACACAGCACTGGCACACAGGCAGACTTGCCAATCTTTATCTCCCACTATTTATTTTTTTTTTCCGGAGAATTAAAAAAAAAATGGCCCAGTATTACACACTAGGTTTTCTGTGGCACACAATGAGAGATAGATGCCACACACAGCACTGGCACAGAGGCAGACTTGCCAATCTTTATCTCCCACTATTTTTTTTTCAGGGAGAATAAAAAATAAATAAAAAATGGCCCAGTATTACACACTAGGTTTTCTGTGGCACATAATGAGAGGCAGATGCCACACACAGCACTGGCACAGAGGCAGACTTGCCAATCTTTATCTCCCACTATTTTTTTTTTTCAGGAGAATTAAAAAAAAAATGGCCCAGTATTACACACTAGGTTTTCTGTGGCACACAATGAGAGACAGATGCCACACACAGCACTGGCACACAGGCAGACTTGCCAATCTTTATCTCCCACTATTTTTTTTTTTCAGGAGAATTAAAAAAAAAAAGGCCCAGTATTACACACTAGGTTTTCTGTGGCACACAATGAGAGACAGATGCCACACACAGCACTGGCACAGAGGCAGACTTGCCAATCTTTATCTCCCACTATTTATTTATTTTTTTCAGGGAGAATTAAAAAAAAAAATGGCCCAGTATTACACACTAGGTTTTCTGTGGCACACAATGAGAGACAGATGCCACACACAGCACTGGCACACAGGCAGACTTGCCAATCTTTATCTCCCACTATTTTTTTTTTTCAGGAGAATTTAAAAAAAAATGGCCCAGTATTACACACTAGGTTTTCTGTGGCACACAATGAGAGACAGATGCCACACACAGCACTGGCACAGAGGCAGACTTGCCAATCTTTATCTCCCACTATTTATTTATTTTTTTCAGGGAGAATTAAAAAAAAAAAATGGCCCAGTATTACACACTAGGTTTTCTGTGGCACACAATGAGAGACAGATGCCACACACAGCACTGGCACAGAGGCAGACTTGCCAATCTTTATCTCCCACTATTTATTTCTTTTTTCAGGGAGAATAAAAAAAAAATGGCCCAGTATTACACACTAGGTTTTCTGTGGCACACAATGAGAGACAGATGCCACACACAGCACTGGCACAGAGGCAGACTTGCCAATCTTTATCTCCCACTATTTATTTATTTTTTTCAGGGAGAATTAAAAAAAAAATGGCCCAGTATTACACACTAGGTTTTATGTGGCACACAATGAGAGACAGATGCCACACACAGCACTGGCACAGAGGCAGACTTGCCAATCTTTATCTCCCACTATTTTTTTTTTTCAGGGAGAATAAAAAATAAATAAAAAATGGCCCAGTATTACACACTAGGTTTTCTGTGGCACACAATGAGAGGCAAATGCCACACACAGCACTGGCACAGAGGCAGACTTGCCAATCTTTATCTCCCACTATTTATTTATTTTTTTCAGGGAGAATTAAAAAAAAAATGGCCCAGTATTACACACTAGGTTTTCTGTGGCACACAATGAGAGACAGATGCCACACACAGCACTGGCACAGAGGCAGACTTGCCAATCTTTATCTCCCACTATTTTTTTTTTTTCAGGAGAATTAAAAAAAAAATGGCCCAGTATTACACACTAGGTTTTCTGTGGCACACAATGAGAGATAGATGCCACACACAGCACTGGCACAGAGGCAGACTTGCCAATCTTTATCTCCCACTATTTATTTATGTTTTCAGAGAGAATAAAAAAAATGGCCCAGTATTACACACTAGGTTTTCTGTGGCACACAATGAGAGACAGATGCCACACACAGCACTGGCACAGAGGCAGACTTGCCAATCTTTATCTCCCACTATTTATTTATTTTTTTCAGGGAGAATTAAAAAAAAAATGGCCCAGTATTACACACTAGGTTTTCTGTGGCACACAATGAGAGACAGATGCCACACACAGCACTGGCACACAGGCAGACTTGCCAATCTTTATCTCCCACTATTTTTTTTTTTCAGGAGAATTAAAAAAAAAATGGCCCAGTATTACACACTAGGTTTTCTGTGGCACACAATGAGAGACAGATGCCACACACAGCACTGGCACAGAGGCAGACTTGCCAATCTTTATCTCCCACTATTTATTTATTTTTTTCAGGGAGAATTAAAAAAAAAAAATGGCCCAGTATTACACACTAGGTTTTCTGTGGCACACAATGAGAGACAGATGCCACACACAGCACTGGCACACAGGCAGACTTGCCAATCTTTATCTCCCACTATTTTTTTTTTTCAGGAGAATTTAAAAAAAAATGGCCCAGTATTACACACTAGGTTTTCTGTGGCACACAATGAGAGACAGATGCCACACACAGCACTGGCACAGAGGCAGACTTGCCAATCTTTATCTCCCACTATTTATTTATTTTTTTCAGGGAGAATTAAAAAAAAAAAATGGCCCAGTATTACACACTAGGTTTTCTGTGGCACACAATGAGAGACAGATGCCACACACAGCACTGGCACAGAGGCAGACTTGCCAATCTTTATCTCCCACTATTTATTTATTTTTTCAGGGAGAATAAAAAAAAAATGGCCCAGTATTACACACTAGGTTTTCTGTGGCACACAATGAGAGACAGATGCCACACACAGCACTGGCACAGAGGCAGACTTGCCAATCTTTATCTCCCACTATTTATTTATTTTTTTCAGGGAGAATTAAAAAAAAAATGGCCCAGTATTACACACTAGGTTTTATGTGGCACACAATGAGAGACAGATGCCACACACAGCACTGGCACAGAGGCAGACTTGCCAATCTTTATCTCCCACTATTTTTTTTTTTTCAGGGAGAATAAAAAATAAATAAAAAATGGCCCAGTATTACACACTAGGTTTTCTGTGGCACACAATGAGAGGCAAATGCCACACACAGCACTGGCACAGAGGCAGACTTGCCAATCTTTATCTCCCACTATTTATTTATTTTTTTCAGGGAGAATTAAAAAAAAAATGGCCCAGTATTACACACTAGGTTTTCTGTGGCACACAATGAGAGACAGATGCCACACACAGCACTGGCACAGAGGCAGACTTGCCAATCTTTATCTCCCACTATTTTTTTTTTTTCAGGAGAATTAAAAAAAAAATGGCCCAGTATTACACACTAGGTTTTCTGTGGCACACAATGAGAGATAGATGCCACACACAGCACTGGCACAGAGGCAGACTTGCCAATCTTTATCTCCCACTATTTTTTTTTCAGGGAGAATAAAAAATAAATAAAAAATGGCCCAGTATTACACACTAGGTTTTCTGTGGCACATAATGAGAGGCAGATGCCACACACAGCACTGGCACAGAGGCAGACTTGCCAATCTTTATCTCCCACTATTTTTTTTTTTCAGGAGAATTAAAAAAAAAATGGCCCAGTATTACACACTAGGTTTTCTGTGGCACACAATGAGAGACAGATGCCACACACAGCACTGGCACAGAGGCAGACTTGCCAATCTTTATCTCCCACTATTTTTTTTTTTCAGGGAGAATAAAAAATAAATAAAAAATGGCCCAGTATTACACACTAGGTTTTCTGTGGCACACAATGAGAGGCAAATGCCACACACAGCACTGGCACAGAGGCAGACTTGCCAATCTTTATCTCCCACTATTTATTTATTTTTTTCAGGGAGAATTAAAAAAAAAATGGCCCAGTATTACACACTAGGTTTTCTGTGGCACACAATGAGAGACAGATGCCACACACAGCACTGGCACAGAGGCAGACTTGCCAATCTTTATCTCCCACTATTTTTTTTTTTCAGGGAGAATTAAAAAAAAAAAAAATGGCCCAGTATTACACACTAGGTTTTCTGTGGCACACAATGAGAGACAGATGCCACACACAGCACTGGCACAGAGGCAGACTTGCCAATCTTTATCTCCCACTATTTATTTATTTTTTTCAGGGAGAATTTAAAAAAAAAAATGGCCCAGTATTACACACTAGGTTTTCTGTGGCACACAATGACAGATGCCACACACAGCACTGGCACAGAGGCAGACTTGCCAATCTTTATCTCCCACTATTTATTTATTTTTTTCAGGGAGAATTTTAAAAAAAAATGGCCCAGTATTACACACTAGGTTTTCTGTGGCACACAATGACAGATGCCACACACAGCACTGGCACAGAGGCAGACTTGCCAATCTTTATTTCCCACTATTTATTTTTTTCAGGGAGAATAAAAATAAAAATAAAAAATGGCCCAGTATTACGCACTTGGTTTTCTGTGGCACACAATGAGAGACAGATGCCACACACAGCACTGGCACAGAGGCAGACTTGCCAATCTTTATCTCCCACTATTTATTTATTTTTTTTCAGGGAGAATAAAAAAAAAAAATGGCCCAGTATTACACACTAGGTTTTCTGTGGCACACAATGAGAGACAGATGCCACACACAGCACTGGCACAGAGGCAGACTTGCCAATCTTTATCTCCCACTATTTATTTATTTTTTCAGGGAGAATAAAAAAAAATAAAAAAATGGCCCAGTATTACACACTAGGTTTTCTGTGGCACACAATGAGAGACAGATGCCACACACAGCACTGGCACAGAGGCAGACTTGCCAATCTTTATCTCCCACTATTTATTTATTTTTTTCAGGGAGAATTAAAAAAAAAATGGCCCAGTATTACACACTAGGTTTTCTGTGGCACACAATGAGAGACAGATGCCACACACAGCACTGGCACACAGGCAGACTTGCCAATCTTTATCTCCCTGCAGTAATCTCAGAAAAGTATGGCAGGCAGCTATAAAAAGGACTGCTGCACACAAAAGTGTGGACAAACAAACAAGATAGCTGTGCAGAAAGGAAGGAACAACAGGATTTGTGCTTTGAAAAAAGCAGTTGGTTTGCACAGTGGCATACACACACAGCAACGCAGCTATCAGGGAGCCTTCTAGGGCAGCCCAATGAGCTACAGCGCTGAGGAAAAAAAATGTAGCTTCCACTGTCCTGCAAACAAAAGGTGGTGTAGGACAGTGGAAATCGCTACAGCACAAGCGGTTTGGGGGTGAATGTACCCTGCCTAACACTATCCCTGCTTCTGACGAAGCGGCAGCAACCTCTCCCTACGCTCAGATCAGCAGCAGTAAGATGGCGGTCGGTGGGAACGCCCCTTTATAGCCCCTGTGACGCCGCAGAAAGCAAGCCAATCACTGCAATGCCCTTCTCTAAGATGGTGGGGACTGAGATCTATGTCATCACGCTGCCCACACTCTGCGTCCACCTTCATTGGCTTAGAAATGGCGCTTTTAGCGTCATTGAAACGCGACTTTGGCGCGAAAGTCGCGTACCGCATGGCCGACCCCACACAGGGATCGGGTCGGGTTTCATGAGACGCCGACTTTGCCAAAAGTCCGCGACTTATGAAAATGACCGATCCGTTTTGCTCAACCCTACTGTGGATGTATTTTAATGCACACCTGAAATACACTGCTTCTTTGTGTAGCATCATGGGAAAGTCTAAAGAAATCAGCCAAGATATCAGGAAGAGAATTGTAGACTTGCACAAGCCTGGCTCAACCTTGGGTACAATTTAAAGATACCTAATGGTGCCTCATTCCGCTCTTCTTTCAAAAAATTTTACGCAAGTACAGTGGGTACGGAAAGTATTCAAACCCCCTAAAATTTTTCACTCTTTGCTTCACTGCAGCCATTTGGTAAATTCAAAAAAGTTCATTATTTTCTCATTAATGTACAGGCTGCAGCCCATCTTGACTGAAAAAAAACAGAAATGTAGAAATTTTTGCAAATTTATTAAAAAAGAAAAACTGAAATATCACATGGTCATAAAAATTCAGACCCTTTGCTCAGTATTAAGTAGAAGCACTCTTTTGAGCTAGTACAGCCATTAGTCTTCTTGGGAAAGATGCAACAAATTTTCTACTCCTGAATTTGGGGATCCTCTACCATTCTTCCTTGCAGATCCTCTCCAGTTCCATCAGGTTGGATGGTGAACGTTGTTGAACAGCTATTTTCAGGTCTCTCCAGCGATGCTCAATTGGGTTTAGGTCAGAGCACTGGCTGGGCCAGTCAAGAATTGTCAAAGTTGTTCGGAAGCCACTCCTTTGTTATTTTAGCTGTGTGCTTACAGTTATTGTCTTGTTGGAAGGTGAACCTTCCTCCAAGTCTAAGGTCCAGAGTACTCTGGAAGAGGTTTTCATCCAGGATATCTCTGTACTTGGCCACATTAATGGTTCCTTCAATGACAACTAGTGTTGAGCATTCCGATACCGTAAGTATCGGGTATCGGCCAATATTTGCGGTATCGGAATTCCGATACAGAGTTCCGATACTTTCAGTATATCTGGTGGAAGTTCCCATAATTCAAAGAGCCAGAATTCAGCCAATGAGGAATCATTAGAAGTGTGGGCACATCCTGTTCTGCATGGTAGGCATGTAACTACTGGAAGGGCTGTGATTGGCTGCTGAAATGATGTCATGATGCAGTATAAAAGTTGCCGCCGCCATTTTAGGTTCACTCTGCTGTGAATTCAGTTAGGGACAGGACGCTGTGTTCTGACTGAGGGCCAGTTTTGAGATAGCGATTTGCTTCATTGTGCTTTACCCAGGCTAATTTAGCAACCGCTGTGTGAGAACCTTGTTTTTGCCTTGCAGCGCTGTTCACGGCTGTCTGCAAGGTGTCTGTGTGAGTGCAGCTCACTCTGTAGTCTAGTCTGCAGCCACCGCTGGTTGTAGTCAGCTCAGGGTGCGTCACTGCCTCATACTGTTCAGTTGTCCATTTTTCAATTAGTGCAGCCTGCTGCACATTTTTTCAAATTCATCCTATTTGTGGCTTTCCATCCGCATCCTGCTAGATTGAGGAAAAACACTATATAGGATTACATAGAGGAGCTTTTTTATTGGCCTTGCAGCGCCGTTCACGGCTGTCTGCATGGTCTCTGTGTAAGTGCAGCTCACTATGTAGTCTGTTCTGCAGCCACAGCCGGTTGTAGTCAGCTCAGGGTGCGTCACTGCCTCATACCGTTCCATTGTCTTTTTCAATTAGTGCAGCCTAATGCACATTTTTTCAAATTTATCCTATTAGTGGCTTTCCATCCGTATCCTGCTAGATTGTGGAAAAACACTATAAAGTATTACATAGAGGAGCTTTGTTTGGCCTTTCAGCACCGTTCACGGCTGTCTGCACGGTCTCTGTGTGAGTGCAGCTCACTCTGTAGTCTGTTCTGCGGAAAAAACAAAAAGTTTAGAAAGTTCACGAAACACTCCACTTTACAGTTGTGTAGGCCACATTAGCTCATATTAAAGTCTAGGCCACACTTTAGAAAATTAGTGTTTCTTATACCTGTTAGCAGCTGTTCAGGAATAAGCACACTAAGCCCTTAGTACTTTTCTGCCTATCTTTATCAGTCTACCAAGATGAAGAAGGCAGGGAGTAAGGCCCGTGGGCGTGGAGGTGGAGCAGGGAGAGGACGTGGGGATTCTGTTCCTGCTGCCGGCACCGGTGACTCATCTTCCCCCAGTTTTAGCAGGGAACAGTCCTTCATGCACAGCTTTGTCGGAGAGCGCTGTACACCGCTGCTGCGCGAAGACCAAATTGAAACCGTTGTCGGATGGATGGCAGCTAATGCATCGACTTCAATTAGTGCCACATCCTCTCAGGCACAGAGCACTGAAGAGCACCCATCTGTCTCTTCACCACCTGCCAAATTGCCCAGGCAGTCAGAGAGCCCAGGGCAGGAGCCATCTCTACTTCTGTTCTCTTAATCTTTTGGCTTGGAAAGAATGGGCCAGCCATGCAGCATTGGAGAAATGGATGAAGAAGCAGTATGCAGTGATGCACAACAGCTTTGTCTCTCTGAATCTGAAGAGACGGGTGGGCCAGTGCCTCCGGTCAGCACACCTCAGTATGCAACTGAAGATGAGACTCAGGTGCCACTTTCAGGTGCAGACTGTGCTGCCAAGACTACCCAGGAGAAGCAGTTGGTGGAAGAGGGTAGTGTAGATGATGAGGTCCTTGACCCATCATGGCGTGAGGTACAGGAAGGTGGTGGGAGCAGCTCAGAGGAAGAGATTCCCCGAATGGCCAAAGAGGGAGAGGGAGGGGGAAGACTGCGGTGCCTGTAGCATCCACTTCAGCACCCATTAGGAGCATACCTCTTCCAAAAGCCAAAACGGGAGCTCCCAAGACTTGCAGTGCCTGGTCCTTTTTTCACACAGTTACAGATGACATTTTCTTAGTCAAATGCAAGGTTTGTCATCAGAAAGTCAAAAGAGGGAAAAGTGTCAGCAACCTCAATACCACAAATATGTGGAAACATGTGCGGACCAAGCACGCGGTGGAGTTACAAAAACACACTGAAGACCTAGGCCAACCTCCAGCGGCACCTATCACCTCTTCAGCTCATGTTGTAGCCTCTTCCTCCAGCTCACACACAGCTGGTTCGGGTTCCTTCCGCTTTTATTTCAGCAGGCAAGCCGTCCCTGCCCTGCAAAAGCATGTGGAGGGAAACATAAAACATGCACTACTGAACGTCGTCAGTAGCAAGGTCCACCTCACCACCGATGCGTGGACCAGTCACTATGGATAGGGACGATACCTTTCCCTCACTGTCCATTGGGTAAATGATGTGGAGCCGGGTACAGATCGTGCGAGTGGCGCTGTACGTGTTCTGCCAACTCCAAGGATTGCAGGAATCCAGTCTGTACACATTGACTCCTCCTCATACTCAAGTTCCTCTGAATAAGCGCTGCAGGAGCCGTCACAGTCCAACTCCACATGAACCCGTGAACGATTAGCGCTGCAGGAGCCGTCACAGTCCAACTCCACATGAACCCGTGAACGATTACCTGTTACGACTAGTGTTGAGCATTCCGATACCGCAAGTATCGGGTATCGGACGATATTTGCTGTATCGGAATTCCGATACCGAGATCCGATATTTTTGTGGTATCGGGTATCGGTATCGAAACAACATTAATGTGTAAAATAAAGAATTAAAATAAAAAATATTGCTATACTCACCTCTCCGACGCAGCCTGGACCTCACCGAGGGAACTGGCAGCGTTGTTTGCTTAAAATTCGCGCGTTTACTTCCTTACGTGAAGTCCCGGCTTGTGATTGGTCGCGTGCCGCCCATGTGGCCGCGACGCGACCAATCACAGCAAGCCGTGACGTAATTTCAGGTCCTTCAGGATTTTAAAATTACGTTCCGGCTTTGTGATTGGTCGCGTCGCGGTCACATGGGCGACGCGACCAATCACAAGCCGGGACGTCACGGGAGGCAGGACACGCGCGCATTTTAAAATGCGCGCGTGTCCAGCCTCCCGTGACGTCACGGCTTGTGATTGGTCGCGTCGCCCATGTGGCCGCGACACGACCAATCACAGCAAGCCGTGACGTAATTTCAGGTCTTTCAGGATTTTAAAATTACGTTCTGGCTTGTGATTGGTCGCGTCGCGGTCACATGGGCGACGCAACCAATCACAAGCCGGGACGTCACGGGAGGCAGGACACGCGCGCATTTTAAAATGCGCGCGTGTCCAGCCTCCCGTGACGTCACGGCTTGTGATTGGTCGCGTCGCCCATGTGGCCGCGACGCGACCAATCACAGCAAGCCGTGACGTAATTTCAGGTCCTTCAGGATTTTAAAATTACGTTCCGGCTTTGTGATTGGTCGCGTCGCGGCCACATGGGCGGCACACGACCAATCACAAGCCGGGACTTCACGTAAGGAAGTAAACGCGCGAATTTTAAGCAAACAACGCTGCCGGTTCCCTCGGTGAGGTCCAGGCTGCGTCAGAGAGGTGAGTATAGCGATATTTTTTATTTTAATTCTTTATTTTACACATTAATATGGTTCCCAGGGCCTGAAGGAGAGTTTCCTCTCCTTCAGACCCTGGGAACCATCAGGGATACCGTCCGATACATGAGTCCCATTGACTTGTATTGGTATCGGGTATCGGTATCGGATTGGATCCGATACTTTGCCGGTATCGGCCGATACTTTCCGATACCGATACTTTCAAGTATCGGACGGTATCGTTCAACACTAGTTACGACCGATATGAGCACAGCTGTGGCCAAACGTCAACAGGCCGTATTGAAAATAATTTCTTTGGGGAATCGAAGCCACGCAGAGCAGGAGCTCTGGAATGCCATCAAGCAGGAGAGCAACGTGTGGTTTGTGCCAGTGAATCTCCAGCCAGGCATGGTAGTTTGTGACAATGGCCGAAATCTGGTGGCAGCTCTGGCCCTAGGCAACCTCACTCACATCCCATGTCTGGCACATGTGCGCAACTTGGTTGTGCAGAGTTTTTTGAGGGACTATCCGGATCTTGAAGCACTGCTGTACACTGCCACTCACTTGCAGCGTTCCAGCATGGCAAGATCGCGCATTGCAGGTCTGCAGCGCTGATTCCGCCTTCCGGAACATCACATCATATGTGACCTACCCACCAGGTGGAATTCTACGTTACATATGTTGGAGCGGTTGTGTGAGCAGCAGCCAGCAGTAATGGAGTGCCAGCTGCATCAGGCGCAAAGAAGTCACACTGCATGCCATTCAGACTTCACAACCACTGAGTGGGCCACTATGAAGGACATCTTCAAGGTTTTGCGTGCCTTCGATGATTCCATGCAGATGGCGAGTGCTAGATGCACTAGTCAGCATGACTGTCCCCCTTACCTGCCTGCTTCAACAAACACTGCAAGAGCTAAGGGATGAGGCTGTGGAAGAGGTGGAGGATGAGGAGTCACAAACACCATCTGCTTCTGGACAGTCTGCGCAATGTGTTTCCTCACAAAGGCCTAGGCAGGGGACACTTTGTGAGGAGGATGAGGAGGAGTCAATGGAGGAGGAAGACATCTGTCCAGAGGAGGGAGTTACACAAATCTCCAGTAGTCAGTACGTAGAGCAAGGGTAGGGTGATGCAGAGCAGGCAGAGATCACGCATCAAGCAGGGGACAGCGTTTCTTGGCCAGTTGGCAGTCTACAGCATATGGTTGATTTCATGCTGCAGTGCCTGATAAACGACCGCCACATAGCCCACATTTTCAACATGGCAGATTATTGGGTGTACACCCTCCTAGATCCTCGCTACCAGTACAACTGTCAAAGCCTCATAACACTGTTGAACCGGGAGCGTAAAATGCGGGAGTACCAAGACACACTGGTATAGTCCATCATCTTCTCCAGTCCGATCGAGAGCAGTGCTGCTAGTGCTTTACAAAGCAGCTCAGTGCGTCGAGGCAGTGGAGGAAGCTCTGCACAAAGAGGGAGCAGAAGCAGTGCCTCAGCACAAGGCAAGACCAGTATGGCCCAACTGTGGCAAAGTTTTTTGTGCCCGCCACAAATGTCTACACCATCACAGATGGCTCCAGTCAGCAGGAGGCAATGTTTCCGTCAGATGGTGACAGACTACATGTCTTGCCCTCTCAGTGTACTCCCAGATGGCTCTTCCCCTTCAAGTTTTGGGTCTCTAAGCTGGATACATGGCCAGAGCTTAGCCAGTATGCATTGGAGGTGCTGGCTTGCCCTGCTGCTAGTGTATTATCGGAACACGTCTTTAGTGCTGCAGGTGGTGTACTAACAGACCGTCGCATGTGACTATCCTCCGATAACGTTGACCGGCTTACTTTTCTAAAAATGAACAAGGCCTGGATCTCGCAGGAATTTGCCACTCCTCTTTCAGAGTAAATAATTGGTTGGCTACAGTATCCTGGTCTGCTGTTGTGTTCATGTTTCTACCACCTGAACTGTAATCCCTGGGCTTCAACACCACCAGTTGCTGCTCAGAAGTGCCGTCTGCACAGTCAACAAATGACCCAGTGTTATTGGGTTTCAGTAACGTCAGCTGATCCCCAGCTGTGTATCCGGCAATTGCTCCTGCTACCTCCATGCTCACACTACTACAAAAATTAAAGGGAACCTGTCCCCCCCAGGCGTTTGCAACTGAAAGAGCCACCTTGTGCAGCAGTAATGCTGCACAAGGAAAAGATGGCTCTTTTAGTTGTGCTCCTTGCACACGCTGAACTTAACTCTTATAAAATGTGTCCCCTCATACCGTGAAACCGTCCCGGAGGTGGGACTTTCCTTTGTAATGAGACGCAACACAGCCGTCATTCCTACCCCCTTGGCACCGTGCGCCGCCTTCTCAGCGTTGATTGAATCTGTCATGGAGCCTGCACTGCTATGTTAAACTTTGGCCATGCGCCCTTAGCGCTGCCCGTCTTCTGACATCATTTGGTATCAGGCTGACTGCGCCTGTGCGGCCGCGCTGACTGAGATCCCGCCTCGCAGTGTCTTCTGATTTATTCAACCTGCGGGGCTGGGATTCATGGCCATGCACAGTGCATATCTTCACCTCTCACACATCACCCTCCGCCTTCTTCAGACTGTGCGCCGTCAGCTGATCACTAATCACTAGTGTTGAGCGATACCGTCCGATACATGAAAGTATCGGTATCGGATAGTATCGGCCGATACCCGAAAAGTATCGGATATCGCCGATACCGATACTCGATACCAATACAAGTCAATGGGACACCAAGTATCGGAAGGTATCCTGATGGTTCCCAGGGTCTGAAGGAGAGGAAACTCTCCTTCAGGCCCTGGGATCCATATTAATGTGTAAAATAAAGAATTAAAATAAAAAATATTGATATACTCACCTCTCCGACGCAGCCTGGACCTTACCGCTGTGAACCGGCAGCCTTCTTTGCTTAAAATGAGCGCGTTCAGTACCTTCCATGACGTCACAGCTTCTGATTGGTCGTGTGCCGCTCATGTGACCACCACGCGACCAATCAGAAGCCGTGACGTCATCCCTCAGGTCCTAAATTCCTAGAAGGGAATTTAGGACCTGAGGGATGACGTTGCGGCTTGTGATTGGTCGCGTGGCGGTCACATGAGAGGCACGCGACCAATCAGAAGCCGTGACATCATGGAAGGTGCTGAACGCGCTCATTTTAAGCAAAGAAGGCTGCCGGTTACTACCAGGGCGCGTCCGAGGGTGAGTATATCCCTATTTTTTATTTTATTTCTTTATTTTTTACATGGATATGGATCCCAGGGCCTGAAGGAGAGTTTCCTCTCCTTCAGACCCTGGGAACCATACACTGGGAACTTCCGATTCCGATTCCCGATACCACAAAAGTATCGGATCTCGGTATCGGAATTCCGATACAGCAAATATCGGCCGATACCCGATACTTGCGGTATCGGAATGCTCAACACTACTAATCACATGCCACTGCCGTGACGCCACACAGTCTGAAGAAGGCGGAAGGAGATGAGCAGCAACTGGCGGTTTTGCAGCCCAGGGAATCCAGGAGAAGCATAGTGTAGGCCGAGGCCTGCATTTGAGGCAGTTTAATATCTGTTGTAGTGTCAGCGCGGAGGTAGCAGGGCACATTGCCGGATACACAGCAGGGGATCAGCTGACGTTACTGAACCCCACTAACACAGGAGCGAGTGTTTTTCTCTGTGCAGACGGCACTTCCGAGCAGCAACTGGCAGTGTTGGAGCCCAGGGTCAATCAGGGTGTAGGCTGAGGCCTAATTGGAGCAAGTTTAATATCTGGTGTAATTTGACTGTGGAGGTAGCAGGAGCAATTGCTGGACACACAGCAGGGGAGAAGCTGACGTTACTGAACCCCACTAACACAGGAGCGAGTGTTTTTCTCTGTGCAGATGGCACTTCCGAGCAGCAACTGGCAGTGTTGGAACCCAGGGAATCCAGGAGAAGCAGAGTGTAGGCCGAGGCCTGCACTCGAGGCAGTTTAATATCTGTTGTAGTGTCAGCGTGGAGGTAGCAGGCCAAATTGCTGGATATACAGCTGGGGATCAACTGACGTTACTGAAACCCAATAACACGGCAGCAAGTGTTGACTGTGCAAACAGCACTTCCAGGCAGCAACTGGCGGTGTTGGAGCCACCTTGTGCAGCACTAACGCTGCACAAGGAAAAGGTGGCTCTTTTATTTATGCTCCTTGCAAACGCAGAACTAAACACTTATAAAATGTGTCCCCTCATACCGTGAAACCGTCCCGGAGGTGGGACTTTCCTTCATAATGAGACACAACACAGCCGTCATCCCTACCCCCTTGACGCCGTGCGCCGCCTCCTCAGCGTTGTTTGAATCTGTCCCGGAGCCTGCATTGTTTTCTTATGCCTTGGCCATGCGCAGTTAGCGCTGCCCGTCTTTAGACATCATTTGTTGTCAGGCTGGCTGTGCCTGTGCGGCTACCCTGCCAGAGATCCCGCAACGCAGTGTCTTCTGATTTATTCACACTGCGGGGCTGGGATTCCTGGGCATGCGCAGTGCATATATTCGCCTCTCAGTCATCTCCTTCTGCCTTCTTCAGACTGTGCCTTTGGCTTAGATGCCTCCTTCTGGGTATCCGAGTTCCACCAACGTCTGGTGGTCCTTGGTAGTGCTTTCTGGCATGGGTACCTCCTGCTTAGTAACCGGGTTCCAGTACCATCAGCTGGTCCTCGGTAGATCCATTGACTCTTGTACCTTCGGCTAGCCATGTGGGTTCCAGTACCGTCAGCTGGTTCTCGGCAGTACATTTTGCTCTTGTACCTTCTGCTCCCCATCCTGGTTCCAATACCATCAGCTGGTTCCGGGCAGAGCCTTTGGCTTAGGTGCCTCCTTCTGGGTATCCGAGTTCCACCAATGTCTGGTGGTCCTTGGTAGTGCTTTCTGGCACTGGTATCTCCTGCTTAGTAACCGGGTTCCAGTACCGTCAGATGGTCCTCGGTAGTTCCATTGACTCTTGTACCTTCGGCTAGCCATCCGGGTTCCAGTACCGTCAGCTGGTTCTCGGCAGTACATTTTGCTCTTGTACCTTCTGCTCCCCATCCTGGTTCCAATATCATCAGCTGGTTCCGGGCAGAGCCTTTGGCTTAGGTGCCTCCTTCTGGGTATCCGAGTTCCACCAATGTCTGGTGGTCCTTGGTAGTGCTTTCTGGCACTGGTATCTCTTGCTTAGTAACCGGGATCCAGTACCGTCAGCTGGTCCTCGGTAGTTCCATTGGCTCTTGTACCTTCGGGTAGCCATCCGGGTTCCTGTACCTTCAGCTGGTTCTCGGCAGTTCCTCTGCCTTCTTGTACCTTCTGCTACATTTGCAAGTTCAAGACCCTAAAGACGACAACCCTGAAGACCACCCAGTAGATGATGACGACCCCGGATACGACGACCCCTGAGACGACGACACTGGAGACGATGACCCTGAAGACCACCCCGAAGAAGACGACGATCCCAGAGACAACGACCCTGGAGACGACAACCCTGAAGACCGAGAAGCAGAAGAACAAGAAGCTGCAGAACAAAAAGCAGAAAAACATTAAGCATAAGACTAAAAATCAGAGCAAAATATAGTATCTAAATTGTAAGCAGAAAAAGACTAAGCAGTGTATGGGGGTGAGTCCGTTCCTCCTCGTGGTGCCCCTGGAAAAAACCTGCTGCTGCAGGCCAATCTGAACACGGACAAATCCTGTTGTAAATCTTTTGGGACAGGCAGAACAGAAGGAGTAATCTTCAAACTTTTATAGATAAAAACTACAGGAATTCCTGTCACAAATAAGAATATGAAGAAGAAGAATATGAAGAAGTAGAATATGAAGAAGAAGAATAGTTGAATAAAAAGAATATGAAGAATGTAAAAAAAAAATAATAGGAAGAAGGTGAAGACGAAGATGAATAAGGTGAAGGAGAAGTTGATGAAAAAGATGCTGCTGCTGAGGATGATGAAGAAGAAAGTGTGGGAGAAGTAAAAAATAAGGTGAAGAGCATGGAAGTAGTGAAACATAAATATCTGACAAAATATAAAAAATCTTAACTTAGTCAATAGTAGTGTTGAGCGATACCTTCCGATATCGGAAAGTATCGGTATCGGAAAGTATCGGCCGATACCGCCAAAATATCGGATCCAATCCGATACCGATACCCGATCCCAATGCAAGTCAATGGGATGAAAATATCGGAATTAAAATAAACCCTTTATAAACTTGTAGGTTCATTCTACATGAAGGAAAACAACTAAGAATAATGTTGGATGTATTGGGGGACGTGGCGGAGATATTAAAGGCACAGAGGTTTAGCCCAATGTAATAGAATAGCAGGATTTTTTTTTTTTTTTTTTATGACGTTCGGCGTTAGAAAGAATTTGACTATGTTAATTTTTTTTTTTTTTATGTCAGATATTGATGTTTCACTACTTCCACGCCCTTCACCTTCTTTTTTACTTCTCCCACGCTTTCTTCTTCATTATCCTCATCATCAGCTTCTTTGACATCAACTTCTTCACCTTATTCATCTTCTTCTTCATCTTCTACCTATTATTTTTTGGGTTACATTGTTCATATTCTTTTTATTTTACTATTATCTTCATCATATTCTACTTCTTCATCATATTCTTATTTGTGACAGGCATTCCCGTAGTTGTTATCTATAAAAGTTTGAAGATTACACCTTCCGTTCTGCCTGTCACAAAACAGTTACATTTGTCCGCGTTCAGTTTGGCCTGCAGCATCAGGCTTTATCCAGGGGCACCACGAGGAGGAACGGACTCACCCTCATACACTGCTTAGTCTTATTCTGCTTATAATTTAGATAATATTTTTTGCTCTGATATTTTGTGTTATGCTTAATGTTCTTCTGCTATTTGTTCTGCAGCCTCTTGCTCTTCTGCTTCTCGGTCTTCCAGGTCGTCGTCTTCTCCAGGGTCGTCGTCTCCGGGGTCGTCGTCTCCGGGGTCGTCGTCATCGGGGTGGTCTTCAGGGTCGTCGTCTCCGGGGTCGTCGTCATCGGGGTGGTCTTCAGGGTCATCGTCTCCAGGGTCATCGTCATCACGGTGGTTGTCGTCTCTGGTGTCGTTGTCATCTTAGGGGTGGTCTTCCGGGTCATCGTGTTTAGTCTCTTGAACTTGGAAATGTAGCAGAAGGTACAAGAAGGCTGAGAAAATGCCGAGAACCAGCTGATGGAACTGGAACTCGGATGGCTACCCGAAGGTCCAAGAGCCAATGGAACTACCGAGGACCAGCTGACGTTACTGGAACCCGGTTACTAAGCAGGAGGTACCCGTGCCTGAAAGCACTACCAAGGACCACCTGACGTTGGTGGAACTCGGATACCCAGAGGGAGGCACCTAAGCCAAAGGCTCTGCCCGGAACCAGCTGACGGTACTGGAACCAGGATGGGGAGCAGAAGGTACAAGAGCAAAAGACACTGCCGAGAACCAGCTGACGGTGCTGGAACCCGGATGGGTAGCCGAAGGTCCAAGAGCCAATGGAACTACCGAGGACCAGCTGACGTTACTGGAACCCGGTTACTAAGCAGGAGGTACCCGTGCCTGAAAGCACTACCAAGGACCACCTGACGTTGGTGGAACTCGGATACCCAGAGGGAGGCACCTAAGCCAAAGGCTCTGCCCGGAACCAGCTGACGGTACTGGAACCAGGATGGGGAGCAGAAGGTACAAGAGCAAGTGTCTGCGTGGCTTTTGCAGGACACGATGCCGGCTGCACAGCAGGGGAACAGCTGGCGGTGCTGAACCCCACTGACACATTGGCTGGTGTTTTTCTCTGTGCAGCTAGCAGTACCGGGCCCCAACTGGCGGTGTTAGAGCCCGGGGTCAGCAGGAGGAGGAGATGGAGCAGAGTGTAGGCCGAAGCCTGCACTGGCGGCAGCTTTTGGGTCTGTTGTGCCTGCGTGGCAGTTGCAGGACACGTTGCCGGCTGCACAGCAGGGGAACAGCTGGCGGTGCTGAACCCCACTGACACATTGGCGAGGTGTTTTTCTCTGTGCAGCTAGCAGTACCGGGCCCCAACTGGCGGTGTTGGAGCCCGGGCTCTGCAGGGGGAGCAGAGTGTAGGCCGAAGCCTAATTGAACCAATTTCAAAGGTAACCTTTAACCCCCCCTCAGGGGTTACAAAGTAGAAGAGCCACAGCTTATGCAGCAGTAGTGCTGCACAAGTCAAAGGTTGCTCTTTTAATTTTGCTCCTTGCACACGCTGAATGAAACACGTCTAACATTTAGCCCTTTATACAGTCAAACTGTGTTGGAGGCGCGAGTTCCCTTTGTAATGAGACGCAGCACAGATGTCAAGAATCCCACCTTGGTGCTGGGTGCAGCCTCCTGAGCGTTGTTATTTGCTGTACAGGAGTCTGCGCTGTCGTGTTGTCCCCTGGCCTAGCGCTGTTAGCGCTGCCCATCTTCTGACATCATTTAATGTCGGCCGGTGCGGTTCGCGATGACCATGAATCCCAGCCCCGCAGTGTCTTAACATTGTTAAAACACTGCGGGGCTGGGATTCAGGGCCTGGCGCAGCACATATGTTCGCCTCTCACACTCGGGTCCTTACACCCGCTTCAGACTGTGCGGCGTCATCTGATCCCTTATCGCATGCCACGGCCATGAAGCCGCACAGTCCGAAGAAGGCGGAAGGAGAGGAGGGACAGGCGAACTGATGCACTGATCATGCCCATCAATCACACCCTCGCAGTCCCAATAAATAAGACACCGAGGGGCGTTGTGTGGGTCAGGGCGGCCGCAGAGGCACAGCCAGCCAAACAATGATGCCAGAAGACGGGCAGCGCTACCAAGGGGGTTGCAGCGTGTCATTACAAAGGAAAGTCACACCACCGGGACGGTTAAATGGTCACACAGAGGACACATTTCAGACGTGTTTTCAGTTCCACATGTGCGAGGAGAATACGTTTATGAGCCACCTTGCACACATGCAGCATTACCGCTGTACAAGGTGGCTGGATAACGTAAAAACGCCTGGGGGAGGGGGGACAGGTTCCCTTCAATTTCAGTTCTGGTGTCTGCGTGGCTTTTGCAGGACACGATGCCGGCTGCACAGCAGGGGAACAGCTGGCGGTGCTGAACCCCACTGACACATTGGCTGGTGTTTTTCTCTGTGCAGCTAGCAGTACCGGGCCCCAACTGGTGGTGTTAGAGCCCGGGGTCAGCAGGAGGAGGAGATGGAGCAGAGTGTAGGCCGAAGCCTGCACTGGCGGCAGCTTTTGGGTCTGTTGTGCCTGCGTGGCAGTTGCAGGACACGTTGCCGGCTGCACAGCAGGGGAACAGCTGGCGGTGCTGAACCCCACTGACACATTGGCGAGGTGTTTTTCTCTGTGCAGCTAGCAGTACCGGGCCCCAACTGGCGGTGTTGGAGCCCGGGCTCTGCAGGGGGAGCAGAGTGTGGGCCGAAGCCTAATTGAACCAATTTCAAAGGTAACCTTTAACCCCCCCTCAGGGGTTACAAAGTAGAAGAGCCACAGCTTATGCAGCAGTAGTGCTGCACAAGTCAAAGGTTGCTCTTTTAATTTCGCTCCTTGCACACGCTGAATGAAACACGTCTAACATTTAGCCCTTTATACAGTCAAACTGTGTTGGAGGCGCGAGTTCCCTTTGTAATGAGAAGCAGCACAGATGTCAAGAATCCCACTTTGGTGCTGGGTGCAGCCTCCTGAGCATTGTTATTTGCTGTACAGGAGTCTGCGCTGTCGTGTTGTCCCCTGGCCTAGCGCTGTTAGCGCTGCCCATCTTCTGACATCATTTAATGTCGGCCGGTGCGGTTCGCGATGACCATGAATCCCAGCCCCGCAGTGTCTTAACATTGTTAAAACACTGCGGGGCTGGGATTCAGGGCCTGGCGCAGCACATATGTTCGCCTCTCACACTCGGGTCCTTACACCCGCTTCAGACTGTGCGGCGTCATCTGATCCCTTATCGCATGCCACGGCCATGAAGCCGCACAGTCCAAAGAAGGCGGAAGGAGAGGAGGGACAGGCGAACTGATGCACTGATCATGCCCATCAATCACACCCTCGCAGTCCCAATAAATAAGACACCGAGGGGCGTTGTGTGGGTCAGGGCGGCTGCAGAGGCGCAGCCAGCCAAACAATGATGCCAAAAGACGGGCAGCGCTACCAAGGGGGTTGCAGCGTGTCATTACAAAGGAAAGTCACACCACCGGGACGGTTAAATGGTCACACAGAGGACACATTTCAGACGTGTTTTCAGTTCCACATGTGCGAGGAGAATACGTTTATGAGCCACCTTGCACACATGCAGCATTACCGCTGTACAAGGTGGCTGGATAACGTAAAAACGCCTGGGGGAGGGGGGACAGGTTCCCTTCAATTTCAGTTCTGGTGACTGCGTGGCTTTTGCAGGACACGATGCCGGCTGCACAGCAGGGGAACAGCTGGCGGTGCTGAACCCCACTGACACATTGGCTGGTGTTTTTCTCTGTGCAGCTAGCAGTACCGGGCCCCAACTGGCGGTGTTAGAGCCCGGGGTCAGCAGGAGGAGGAGATGGAGCAGAGTGTAGGCCGAAGCCTGCACTGGCGGCAGCTTTTGGGTCTGTTGTGCCTGCGTGGCAGTTGCAGGACACGTTGCCGGCTGCACAGCAGGGGAACAGCTGGCGGTGCTGAACCCCACTGACACATTGGCGAGGTGTTTTTCTCTGTGCAGCTAGCAGTACCGGGCCCCAACTGGCGGTGTTGGAGCCCGGGCTCTGCAGGGGGAGCAGAGTGTAGGCCGAAGCCTAATTGAACCAATTTCAAAGGTAACCTTTAACCCCCCCTCAGGGGTTACAAAGTAGAAGAGCCACAGCTTATGCAGCAGTAGTGCTGCACAAGTCAAAGGTTGCTCTTTTAATTTCGCTCCTTGCACACGCTGAATGAAACACGTCTAACATTTAGCCCTTTATACAGTCAAACTGTGTTGGAGGCGCGAGTTCCCTTTGTAATGAGACGCAGCACAAATGTCAAGAATCCCACCTTGGTGCTGGGTGCAGCCTCCTGAGCGTTGTTATTTGCTGTACAGGAGTCTGCGCTGTCGTGTTGTCCCCTGGCCTAGCGCTGTTAGCGCTGCCCATCTTCTGACATCATTTAATGTCGGCCGGTGCGGTTCGCGATGACCATGAATCCCAGCCCCGCAGTGTCTTAACATTGTTAAAACACTGTGGGGCTGGGATTCAGGGCCTGGCGCAGCACATATGTTCGCCTCTCACACTCGGGTCCTTACACCCGCTTCAGACTGTGCGGCGTCATCTGATCCCTTATCGCATGCCACGGCCATGAAGCCGCACAGTCCGAAGAAGGCGGAAGGAGAGGAGGGACAGGCGAACTGATGCACTGATCATGCCCATCAATCATACCCTCGCAGTCCCAATAAATAAGACACCGAGGGGCGTTGTGTGGGTCAGGGCGGCCGCAGAGGCGCAGCCAGCCAAACAATGATGCCAGAAGACGGGCAGCGCTACCAAGGGGGTTGCAGCGTGTCATTACAAAGGAAAGTCACACCACCGGGACGGTTAAATGGTCACACAGAGGACACATTTCAGACGTGTTTTCAGTTCCACATGTGCGAGGAGAATACGTTTATGAGCCACCTTGCACACATGCAGCATTACCGCTGTACAAGGTGGCTGGATAACGTAAAAACGCCTGGGGGAGGGGGGACAGGTTCCCTTCAATTTCAGTTCTGGTGTCTGCGTGGCTTTTGCAGGACACGATGCCGGCTGCACAGCAGGGGAACAGCTGGCGGTGCTGAACCCCACTGACACATTGGCTGGTGTTTTTCTCTGTGCAGCTAGCAGTACCGGGCCCCAACTGGCGGTGTTAGAGCCCGGGGTCAGCAGGAGGAGGAGATGGAGCAGAGTGTAGGCCGAAGCCTGCACTGGCGGCAGCTTTTGGGTCTGTTGTGCCTGCGTGGCAGTTGCAGGACACGTTGCCGGCTGCACAGCAGGGGAACAGCTGGCGGTGCTGAACCCCACTGACACATTGGCGAGGTGTTTTTCTCTGTGCAGCTAGGAGTACCGGGCCCCAACTGGCGGTGTTGGAGCCCGGGCTCTGCAGGGGGAGCAGAGTGTAGGCCGAAGCCTAATTGAACCAATTTCAAAGGTAACCTTTAACCCCCCCTCAGGGGTTACAAAGTAGAAGAGCCACAGCTTATGCAGCAGTAGTGCTGCACAAGTCAAAGGTTGCTCTTTTAATTTCGCTCCTTGCACACGCTGAATGAAACACGTCTAACATTTAGCCCTTTATACAGTCAAACTGTGTTGGAGGCGCGAGTTCCCTTTGTAATGAGACGCAGCACAGATGTCAAGAATCCCACCTTGGTGCTGGGTGCAGCCTCCTGAGCGTTGTTATTTGCTGTACAGGAGTCTGCGCTGTCGTGTTGTCCCCTGGCCTAGCGCTGTTAGCGCTGCCCATCTTCTGACATCATTTAATGTCGGCCGGTGCGGTTCGCGATGACCATGAATCCCAGCCCCGCAGTGTCTTAACATTGTTAAAACACTGCGGGGCTGGGATTCAGGGCCTGGCGCAGCACATATGTTCGCCTCTCACACTCAGGTCCTTACACCCGCTTCAGACTGTGCGGCGTCATCTGATCCCTTATCGCATGCCACGGCCATGAAGCCGCACAGTCCGAAGAAGGCGGAAGGAGAGGAGGGACAGGCGAACTGATGCACTGATCATGCCCATCAATCACACCCTCGCAGTCCCAATAAATAAGACACCGAGGGGCGTTGTGTGGGTCAGGGCGGCCGCAGAGGCGCAGCCAGCCAAACAATGATGCCAGAAGACGGGCAGCGCTACCAAGGGGGTTGCAGCGTGTCATTACAAAGGAAAGTCACACCACCGGGACGGTTAAATGGTCACACAGAGGACACATTTCAGACGTGTTTTCAGTTCCACATGTGCGAGGAGAATACGTTTATGAGCCACCTTGCACACATGCAGCATTACCGCTGTACAAGGTGGCTGGATAACGTAAAAACGCCTGGGGGAGGGGGGACAGGTTCCCTTCAATTTCAGTTCTGGTGTCTGCGTGGCTTTTGCAGGACACGATGCCGGCTGCACAGCAGGGGAACAGCTGGCGGTGCTGAACCCCACTGACACATTGGCTGGTGTTTTTCTCTGTGCAGCTAGCAGTACCGGGCCCCAACTGGCGGTGTTAGAGCCCGGGGTCAGCAGGAGGAGGAGATGGAGCAGAGTGTAGGCCGAAGCCTGCACTGGCGGCAGCTTTTGGGTCTGTTGTGCCTGCGTGGCAGTTGCAGGACACGTTGCCGGCTGCACAGCAGGGGAACAGCTGGCGGTGCTGAACCCCACTGACACATTGGCGAGGTGTTTTTCTCTGTGCAGCTAGCAGTACCGGGCCCCAACTGGCGGTGTTGGAGCCCGGGCTCTGCAGGGGGAGCAGAGTGTAGGCCGAAGCCTGCACTGGAGCAAGTTGAAAGGAAACCTTTAACCCCCCCCCCAGGCGTTTGTAGCTGGAAGAGCCATCGTGTACAGCACTAATGCTGGAAAAGGTCAACTTAGCTCTTTTAATTATGGTCCTTGCAGATGCTGAACCTAACACCTATGAAATGTGTCCCCTCACAGCGTTCAACCGTCCGGTAGGTGGAACTTTCCTTTGTCATGTGACGCAGCACAGCCGTCATTTTTACCCCCTTGGCACCGTGCGCCACCTCCTCAGCGTTGTTTGAATCTGTCCCGGAGCCTGCGCTGTTAGGTTACCCCTTGGCCATGCACACATTTTGCGCTGCCCGTCTTCTGACATCATTTGCTGTCAGGCTGACTGCGCCTGTGCGGGTGCGCTGTCCGAGATTCAGCCTCGCGGTGTCGTCTAATGTAATCCCACCGCGGGCCTGGGATCCGTGTCCATGCGCAGTGCATATCCTCGCCTCTCACTCCCCTCCCTACGGCTTCTTAAGACTGTGCGGTGTCACGGCCGTGGCATGCTATTAGGGATCAGCTGACACCGAACAGTCTTTAGAAGCCGTAGGGAGGGGAGTGAGAGGCGAGGATATGCACTGCGCATGGACACAGATCCCAGGCCCGCGGTGGGATTACATTAGACGACACCGCGAGGCTGAATCTCGGACAGCGCACCAGCACAGGCGCAGCCAGCCTGACAGCAAATGATGTCAGAAGACGGGCAGCGCAAAATGTGTGCATGGCCAAGGGGTAACCTAACAGCGCAGGCTCCGGGACAGATTCAAACAACGCTGAGGAGGTGGCGCACGGCGCCAAGGGGGTAAAAATGACGGCTGTGCTGCGTCACATGACAAAGGAAAGTTCCACCTACCGGACGGTTGAACGCTGTGAGGGGACACATTTCATAAGTGTTAGGTTCAGCATCTGCAAGGAGCACCACGAAAAGAGGCACTTTTTCCCTTTGCATCATTATTACTGCTGCACAAGGTGGCTCCTTCAGTAACAAACGCCTGGGGGGGGGGACAGGTTCCCTTAAATTTAACTTGTTGTGCCTGCGTGGCGGTCGCAGTACACGTTGCCGTATACACAGCAGGGGAACAGCTGACGTTACTGAACCCCAATAACAGAGGAGGGACTGTTGACTGTGCGTACAGCACTTCTGGACGGCAACTGGCGGTGTTGGAGCCCAGGGACAGGTGGAGGAGGAGGAGGTTGGAGGAGGTAGGAGGGATTGCCACACACACAGCAGGGGAACAGCTGACGTTACTGAACCCCAATAACAGAGGAGGGACTGTTGACTGTGCGTACAGCACTTCTGGACGGCAACTGGCGGTGTTGGAGCCCAGGGACAGGTGGAGAAGGAGGAGGTTGGAGGAGGTAGGAGGGATTGCCACACACACAGCAGGGGAACAGCTGACGTTACTGAACCCCAATAACAGAGGAGGGACTGTTGACTGTGCGTACAGCACTTCTGGACGGCAACTGGCGGTGTTGGAGCCCAGGGACAGGTGGAGGAGGAGGTTGGAGGAGGTAGGAGGGATTGCCACACACACAGCAGGGGAACAGCTGACGTTACTGAACCCCAATAACAGAGGAGGGACTGTTGACTGTGCGTACAGCACTTCTGGACGGCAACTGGCGGTGTTGGAGCCCAGGGACAGGTGGAGGAGGAGGAGGTTGGAGGAGGTAGGAGGGATTGCCACACACACAGCAGGGGAACAGCTGACGTTACTGAACCCCAATAACAGAGGAGGGACTGTTGACTGTGCGTACAGCACTTCTGGACGGCAACTGGCGGTGTTGGAGCCCAGGGACAGGTGGAGGAGGAGGAGGTTGGAGGAGGTAGGAGGGATTGCCACACACACAGCAGGGGAACAGCTGACGTTACTGAACCCCAATAACAGAGGAGGGACTGTTGACTGTGCGTACAGCACTTCTGGACGGCAACTGGCGGTGTTGGAGCCCAGGGACAGGTGGAGGAGGAGGAGGTTGGAGGAGGTAGGAGGGATTGCCACACACACAGCAGGGGAACAGCTGACGTTACTGAACCCCAATAACAGAGGAGGGACTGTTGACTGTGCGTACAGCACTTCTGGACGGCAACTGGCGGTGTTGGAGCCCAGGGACAGGTGGAGGAGGAGGAGGTTGGAGGAGGTAGGAGGGATTGCCACACACACAGCAGGGGAACAGCTGACGTTACTGAACCCCAATAACAGAGGAGGGACTGTTGACTGTGCGTACAGCACTTCTGGACGGCAACTGGCGGTGTTGGAGCCCAGGGTCAGGTGGAGGAGGAGGAGGTTGGAGGGATTGCCACACACACAGCAGGGGAACAGCTGACGTTACTGAACCCCAATAACAGAGGAGCGACTGTTGACTGTGCGTACAGCACTTCTGGACGGCAACTGGCGGTGTTGGAGCCCAGGGACAGGTGGAGGAGGAGGAGGTTGGAGGAGGTAGGAGGGATTGCCACACACACAGCAGGGGAACAGCTGACGTTACTGAACCCCAATAACAGAGGAGGGACTGTTGACTGTGCGTACAGCACTTCTGGACGGCAACTGGCGGTGTTGGAGCCCAGGGACAGGTGGAGGAGGAGGAGGTTGGAGGAGGTAGGAGGGATTGCCACACACACAGCAGGGGAACAGCTGACGTTACTGAACCCCAATAACAGAGGAGGGACTGTTGACTGTGCGTACAGCACTTCTGGACGGCAACTGGCGGTGTTGGAGCCCAGGGACAGGTGGAGGAGGAGGAGGTTGGAGGAGGTAGGAGGGATTGCCACACACACAGCAGGGGAACAGCTGACGTTACTGAACCCCAATAACAGAGGAGGGACTGTTGACTGTGCGTACAGCACTTCTGGACGGCAACTGGCGGTGTTGGAGCCCAGGGACAGGTGGAGGAGGAGGAGGTTGGAGGAGGTAGGAGGGATTGCCACACACACAGCAGGGGAACAGCTGACGTTACTGAACCCCAATAACAGAGGAGCGACTGTTGACTGTGCGTACAGCACTTCTGGACGGCAACTGGCGGTGTTGGAGCCCAGGGGCAGGTGGAAAAGCAGAGGAACACAATGTAGGCCGAAGCCTGAGAAAGTCGAAAGGGAACCTTTAACCCCCCCCAAGGCGTTTGTAGCTGAAAGAGCCAGCTTGTGCAGCACAAAAGATGCAAAAGGAAAAGGTGGCTCTTTTCATCATGCTCCTTGCAAACACAGAACTAAACACTTATAAAATGTGTCCCCTGAAGCCGTGAAACCGTCCCGGAGGTGGGACTTTCCTTCGTAATATGACGCAGCACAGCCGTCATTCCTACCCCCCCGCCGCCGTGCCCCGGCTCCTCAGCGTTGTTTGATTCCGTCCCGGAGCCTGCGCTGTTATGTTATCCCGTGGACAGGCACACTTAGCGCTGCCTGTCTTCTGACATCATTTGGTGTCAGGCTGGCTGCGCCTGTGCGGCCGCGCTGGCCGAGAGCCCGCCTCGCAGTGTCTTCTGATTTAATCCCACTGGGGGCCTGGGATCCATGGACATGCGCAGTGCATATCTGAACCTCTCACTCCCCTCCCTATGGCTTCTTAAGACTGTGCGGTGTCACGGCCGTGGCATGCTATTAGGGACCAGCTGACACCGAACAGTCTGAAGAAGCCATAGGGAGATGAGTGAGAGGTGGAGGTTCAGATATGCACTGCGCATGTCCATGGATCCCAGGCCCCCAGTGGGATTAAATCAGAAGACACTGCGAGGCGGGCTCTCGGCCAGCGCGGCCGCACAGGCGCAGCCAGCCTGACACCAAATGATGCCAGAAGACGGGCAGCGCTAAGTGTGCCTGGCCACGGGATAACATAACAGCGCAGGCTCCGGGACGGAATCAAACAATGCTGATGAGCCGGGGCGCGGCGCCGGGGGGGTAGGAATGACGGCTGTGCTGCGTCATATTACAAAGGAAAGTCCCACCTCCGGGACGGTTTTACGGTATCAGTGGACACATTTTATAAGTGTTAAGTTTTGCATGTGCAAGGAGCAAAAGCAAAATAGCTACCTTTTTCCTTGTGCAGCATTACTGCTGTACAAGGTGGCTCTTTCAGTAACAAACGCCTTGGGGGGGGGGGACAGATTCCCTTACATTTCAGTTGTTGTGTCAGCGTGGCGGTCGCATGACACATTGCCGGCTACACAGCTGGGGATCAGCTGACGTTACTGAAACCCAATAACACTGGGTCGTATGTTTTGACTGTGCAGACGGCACTTCTGAGCCTCAACTGGCGGTGTTGGAGCCCAGGAATTTAAGTTCAGGTGGTAGAAAGATGAACACAACAGGAGACCTGGATAACGTATACAGTGACCTAATTAGTTAATCAGGAGGAGGAGTGGCAAATTCATGCGAGATCCAGGCCTTGTTCATTTTCAGGAAAGTAAGCCGGTCAACGTTATCGGAGGATAGTCGCATGCGACGGTCAGTTAGTACACCACCTGCAGCACTAAAGACACGTTCCGATAATACACTGGCCGCAGGGCAAGACAGCACCTCCAATGCATACTGGCTTAGCTCTGGCCATGTATCCAGCTTTGAGACCCAAAACTTGAAAGGGGAAGAGCCGTCTGGGAGTACAGCAAGAGGGCAAGACATGTAGTCTGTCACCATCTGACGGAACCGTTGCCTCCTGCTGACTGGAGCCGTCTGTGATGGTGTAGACTTTTGTGGCGGGCACAGAAAACTGTGCCACAGTTCGGCCATACTGGTCTTGCCTTGGGCAGAGGCACTGCTTCTGCTCCCTCTTTGTGCAGAGCCTCCACCACTGCCTGGACGCACTGAGCTGCTTTGGAATGCACTAGCAGCACTTCTCTCAGTTGGAATGGAGAAGATGATGGAATTGACCAGTGTGTCTTGGTACTCCCGCATTTTTCGCTCCCGGTTCAACGGTGTGATGAGGCTTTCTACGTTGTCCCGGTAGCGAGGATCGAGGAGGGTGAACACCCAATAATCAGACATGTTGAGAATGTGGGCGATGCGGCGGTCGTTTCTCAGGCACTGCAGCATGTAATCCACCATGTGCTGCAGACTGCCAACTGCCCAAGAAACGCTGTCCCCTGCTGGAGGCGTGATCTCTGCCCGCTCGTCATCACCCCACCCTCGCTGTACACACTGAGTACTGGACAATTGTGTAACTCCCTCCTCTGGACGGATGTCTTCCTCCTCCATTGACTCCTCCTCATCCTCCTCACAAACTGTCCCCTGCCTACGCGTTTGTGAGGAACTACGTGGCGCTGACTGTCCAGAAGATGATGGAAATGCTGAATCCTCATCCTCCACCTCTTCCACAACATCATCCCTTAGCGCTTGCAGTGATTTTTCAAGCAGGCAGATAAGGGGGACAGTCATGCTGACTAGTGCATCATCTGCACTCGCCATCCGCGTGGAATAATCAAAGGGACGCAAAACCTGGCAGACGTCATTCATAGTGGCCCACTCTGTGGTTGTGAAGTCTGTACGGCGCTGACTGCGACTTTTTTGCGCCTGAATCAGCTGGTACTCCATTACAGCTTGCTGCTGCTCACACAACCGCTCCAACATATGTAACGTGGAATTCCACCTGGTAGGTAGGTCACATATGATGCGATGTTCCGGCAGGCGGTGTCGGCGCTGCAGAGCCGCAATGCGCGCTTTTGCCGTGCTGGAACGCCGCAAGTGAGCACACTCTAGGCGGACCTTGTGCAGCAGTGCATCAAGATCCGGATAGTCCCTCAAAAAGCTCTGCACGACCAAATTGAGCACATGTGCCAGACATGGGATGTGAGTGAGGTTGCCGAGGCCCAGAGCTGCCACCAGATTTCGGCCATTATCACACACTACCATGCCTGGCTGGAGATTCGCTGGCACAAACCACACATCGCTCTCCTGCTTGATGGCATTCCAGAGCTCCTGCGCTGTGTGGCTACGATTCCCCAAAAAAATTAATTTCAAGACGGCCTGTTGACGTTTGGCCACGGCTGTGCTCATGTCGGTCGTAACAGGTACACGTTCATCACGGGTCCATGTGGAGGTGGACTGTGACGGCTCCTGCAGCGATGATTCTGAGGAACTGGTGTAAGAGGAGGAGTCAATGCGTACAGAATGGATTCCTGCAATCCTTGGAGTGGGCAGGACACGTCCTGCGCCACTCGCACGGTCTGTACCTGGCTCAACAACATTAACCCAATGGGCAGTGAGGGAAAGGTATCGCCCCTGTCCATGTTGACTGGTCCACGCATCGGTGGTGAGGTGGACCTTGCTACTGACGGCGTTCAGTAGCGCGTGTTTTATGTGTCCCTCCACATGCTTGTGCAGGGCAGGGACGGCTTGCCTGCTGAAGTAAAAGCGGCTGGGCACATTGTACTGTGGGACTGCCAATGACATCAAGTCACGGAAGCTGTCAGTCTCCACCAGCCTGAATGACAGCATTTCCAGTGACAGAAGTTTGGCAATGCCTGCAGTCAGAGCCTGTGCTCGTGGGTGGTTTGACGAGAAAGGCCGCCTTTTCTCCCATGCCTGTACTACCGATGGCTGTAGACTGGGCTGGGAGTGTGTGGATGACTGGGAAAGTGGCGCTGCGGGTGGAATTACAGCGGGTCTCTGGACAACAGGGCCAGAGGTTCTTCCACGGCGATCCTGGGAGGAAGCCGAACCAGCTGCGTGTGAGCTAGAGGAAGAGGCAACACGAGCTGAAGAGGTGGTAGCTGCCGCTGTTGGTTGGCCTACCTCTTCAGTGTGTTTTTCTAACTCCGCCGGGTGCCTGTTGCGCACATGTTTCCACATGTTGGAGGTATTGAGGTTGCTGACATTTTTCCCTCTTTTGACTTTTTGATGACACACGTTGCATCTGACATAGCAAATGTCATCTGCAACTGTGTCAAAAAAGGACCAGGCACTGCAAGTCTTGGGAGCGCCCTTTTTGGCTTTTGGAAGAGACATGCTCCTAACGGGTGCCAAAGCGGAGGCTGCAGGATCCGCAGTCTTCCCCCTCCCTCTCCCTCTTTGGGCCGTACGGGGAATCTCTTCCTCAGAGCTGCTCCCACCACCTTCCTGTCCCTCACGCCAAGATGGGTCGAGGACCTCATCATCTACACTACCCTCTGCCCCCAACTGCTCCTCCTGGGTAGTCTCAGCAGCAGAGCACGCACCAGTAAGTGGCACCTGAGTGTCATCATCAGCTGATGCGGCCTGCGATGTGGTGACCGGAGCCACTGGCCCACCCGCCTCTTCAGAGGAAGACAGAAAAAGCTGTTGGGCATCACTGCACCCTGCCTCTTCTTCCATTTCTCCAATGCTGCTTGGCTGGCCCCCTGTTTCCAAGCCAAGAGATTCAGAGAACAGAAGTAGAGACGGCTCCTGTCCTGGGCTCTCTGTCTGCCTGGGCAATTTGGCAGGTGGTGAATAGACAGATGGCTGCTCTCCAGTGCTCTGTGTCTGAGAGGATGTGGCACTAATGGAAGTTGATGCATTAGCTGCCATCCATCCGACAACAGCTTCAATTTGTTCTTCACGCAGCAGCGGTGTACGGCGCTCTGACACAAAGCTACGCATGAATGACTGTTGCCTGGTGAAAGTGGGTGCTGATGAGTCACCGGTGCCCGCAGCAGGCACAGAATCCCCACTTCCCCTCCCTGCTCCGCGACGGCTCCCACGCCCACGTGCCTTACTCACTGCCTTCTTCATCTTGGTTGACTGATAAAGATAAGCAGAAAAGTACTAACGGATTTGTGTGCTTATTCCTGAGCAACTCCTCCTAACAGGTATAAGAAACACTAATTTTCTAAAGTGTGGACTAGACTTTAATATGAGCTAATGTGGCCTACACAAATGTAAAGTGGTGTAACTGGTGTGTTTGGTGAACTTTATTATTTATTTATTTTTTGGGGGCTGAACTGACAACACATAGAGCTGCAGTCACACGGAGACCGTGCAGACAGACGTAAACGGCGCTACAAGGCCCAAAAACCCTCCTCTACGTTATCCTATGTAGTGTTTTTCCACAAATTAGCTGGAGACGGGTGGAAAGACACTAATAGGATTTTTTTGAATAAATTAGCAGCAGACTACACTACTTGAAAAAAAATGAAAATTGATTTGGCGGTATGACGCAGTGAACAACCCTGAGCTGGAGACAACCAGGCTACGGCTGCTCACAGACTACAGGGCAAGCTGCAGTCACACGGAGACCGTGCAGACAGCCGTAAACGGCACTGCAAGGCCAAAAAACCCTCCTCTACGTTATCCTATGTAGTGTTTTCCCACAAATTAGCTGGAGACGGGTGGAAAGACACTAATAGGATTTTTTTGAAGAAATTAGCAGCAGACTACACTACTTGAAAAAAAATGAAAATTGATTTGGCGGTATGACGCAGTGAACAACCCTGAGCTGGAGACAACCAGGCTACGGCTGCTCACAGACTACAGGGCGAGCTGCAGTCACACGGAGACCGTGCAGACAGCCGTAAACGGCGCTGCAAGGCCAAAAAACCCTCCTCTACGTTATCCTATGTAGTGTTTTTCCACAAATTAGCTGGAGACGGGTGGAAAGACACTAATAGGATTTTTTTGAAGAAATTAGCAGCAGACTACACTACTTGAAAAAAAATGAAAATTGATTTGGCGGTATGACACAGTGAACAACCCTGAGCTGGAGACAACCAGGCTATAGCTGCTCACAGACTACAGGGCGAGCTGCAGTCACACGGAGACCGTGCAGACAGCCGTAAACGGCGCTGCAAGGCCCAAAAACCCTCCTCTACTTTATCCTATGTAGTGTTTTTCCACAAATTAGCTGGAGACGGGTGGAAAGACACTAATAGGATTTTTTTGAATAAATTAGCAGCAGACTACACTACTTGAAAAAAAAAAAAAGAACAGTATGAGGCAATGAACCACCCTCCCTGAACTGAATACAACCAGCTATGGATGGCCTATGTGGCTGCACTCAGACTAGAGAGTGGGCTGCACTCACACACACACACACACAGACCTTGCAGATCGCTGTGAAAACAGCGCTACAAGGCAAAAGCAAGGTGAATAGTAGGTGAACACAGCGGTTGCTAAATTAGCCTTTGGAAAGCACAAAGAAGCAAATCGCTATCTCTAAACTGTCCCTCAGTCAGCAAACAGCGTCCTGTCACTAACTGAATTCACAGCAGAGTGATCGCAAAATGGCGCCAGCGACTTTTAAACTGCATCATGACATCATTTCAGCAGCCAATCACAGCCTTGCCAGTACTTTCATGCCCTCCATGCTAAACAGGATGTGCCCACACTTGGAATCATTCTCATTGGCTGAATTTCTGAATTTTGAATCTTGGAACTTCCGATTCCGGTATCCGATACGCGGCAAGTATCGGAATCCCGGTATCGGAATTCCGATACCGCAAGTATCGGCCGATACCCGATACTTGCGGTATCGGAATGCTCAACACTAGTCAATAGCTTTGTAACTCCGAACGTCTTTAAAAAAAAATTAATTCCTGCTATTCCATTTGATTGGCCTAAACCTCTATGCCTTTAATGTCTCCTCCACCTCCCCAATACATCCTACATTATTCTTAGTTGTTTTCCTTCATGTAGAATTAACCTACAAGGAAAGAAAGGGTTTATTTTAATTCCGATATTTTTGTCCCATTGACTTGCATTGGTATCGGGTATCGGTATCGGCGATATCCTATATTTTTTGAATATCGGCCGATCCAATCCAATACTGATACGTTCGAACATCTGAAGGTATCACTCAACACTAATGACAACCAATCTTCCTGTCCCTGCAGCTGAAAAACACCCCCATAACAAAATGCTGCCACCACCATGTTTCACTCTTGGGATTGTATTAGGAAGGTGATGAGCAGTTTTCTCTGCATATACTGCTTAGAGTTATCACCAAAAAGGTCTATCTTCATCTCATCAGACCAGAGAATCCTATTTCTCATAGTCTGGGAGTCCCTCATGTGTTTTTTAGCAAACTCTATGTAGGCTTTCACATGTCTTGCACTAAGAGGCTTCTGTTGGGCCACTCTGCCATAACGGTTCGACTGGTAGAGAGCTGCAGTAATAGTTGACTTTGTGGAACTTTTAACCTATCTCCCTATTGCATCTCTGGAGCTCAACCACAGTGACCTTGGGGTTCTTATTTACCTCTATCCCACGATTGCTCAGTTTGGCTGGACAGCCAGGTCTAGGAAGACTTCTGGTGGTCCCAAACTTCTTCCATTTCAGGATTATGGGGGCCACTGTGCTCTTAGGAACCTTGAGTGCTCCAGAAATTCTGTTATAATCTTGTCCAGCTCTGTGCCATGCCACAATTCTGTCTCTGAGCTCCTTAGCCAGTTCCTTTGACCTCTTGATCCTCATTTGATCTGACATTTACTGTGAGCTGTGTGGTCTTATATAGACAGGTGTGTGCCTTTCCAAATCAAGTCCTATCAGTTTAATTAAACACAGCTGGAACCCAATGAAGGAGTAGAACCATCTCAAGGAGGATCACAAGGAAATGGACAGCATGTTTCTTAACCCCTTTACCCCCAAGGGTGGTTTGCACGTTAATGACCGGGCCAATTTTTACAATTCTGACCACTGTCCCTTTATGAGGTTATAACTCTGGAACGCTTCTATGGATCCCTTGTTATTCTGACACTGTTTTCTCATGACATATTGTACTTCATTATAGTGGTAACATTTCTTTGATATTACCTGCGTTTATTTGTGAAAAAAATGGAAATTTGACAAATATTTTGAAAATTTCGCAATTTTCCAACTTTGAATTTTTATACAATTAAATCACAGAGATATGTCACACAAAATACTTAATAAGTAACATTTCCCACATGTCTACTTTACATCAGCACAATTTTGGAACCAATTTTTTTTTTTTGTTAGGGAGTTATAAGGGTAAAAAGTTGACCAGCAATTTCTCATTTTTACAACACCATTTTTTTTAGGGACCACATCTTATTTGAAGTTATTTTGAGGGGTCTATATGATGGAAAATACCCAAGTGTGACACCATTCTAAAAACTGCACCCCTCAAGGTGCTCAAACCCACATTCAAGAAGTTTATTAACCCTTCAGGAGTTTCACAGGAATTTTTGGAATGTTTAAATAAAAATGAACATTTAACTTTTTTACACAAAAAATTTACTTCAGCTCCAATTTGTTTTATTTTACCAAGGGTAACAGGAAAAAATGGACCACAAAAGTTGTTGCACAATTTGTCCTGAGTACACCAATACCCCATATGTGGGGATAAACCACTGTTTGGGCGCATAGCAGAGCTCAGAAGTGAAGGAGCGCCATTTGACTTTTCAATGCAAAATTGACTGGAATTCAGATGGGACGCCATGTTGCGTTTGGAGAACCCCTGATGTGCCTAAACATTGAAACCCCCCACAAGTGACACCATTTTGGAAAGTAGACCCCCTAAGGAACTTATCTAGATGTGTGGTGAGAACTTTGACCCATTAAGTGATTCACAGAAGTTTATAATGCAGAGCCGTAAAAATAAAAAATCATATTTTTTCACAAAAATTATATTTTTGCCCCCAATTTTTTATTTTCCCAAGGGTAAGAGAAGAAATTGGATGCTAAATGTTGTTGTCCAATTTGTTCTGAGTACGCTGATACCCCATATGTGGGGGTAAACCACTGTTTGGGCGCAAGGGAGAGCTCGGAAGGGGAGGAGCGCCATTTGACTTTTCAATGCAAAATTGACTGGAATTGAGATGGGACGCCATGTTGTGTTTGGAGAGCCCCTGATGTGCCTAAACATGAAAAAAACCCACAAATGACACCATTTTGGAAAGTAGACCCCCTAAGTAACTTATCTAGATGTGTGGTGAGCACTTTAACCCACCAAGTGCTTCACAGAAGTTTATAATTCAGAGCCGTAAAAATAAAAAATCATATTTTTTCACAAAAATGATTTTTTCGCCCCCAATTTTTTATTTTCCCAAGGGTATAAGAAGAAATTGGACCACAAAAGTTGTCCAATTTGTCCTGAGTAAGCTGATACCTCATATGTGGGGGTAAACCACTGTTTGGGCGCATGGCAGAGCTCAGAAGTTAAGGAGCGCCATTTGACTTTTCAATGCAAAATTGAATGGAATTGAGATAGGACACCATGTTGCATTTGGAGAGCCCCTGATCTGCCTAAACATTGAAACCCCTCACAAGTGACACCATTTTGGAAAGTAGACCCCCTAAGGAACTTATCTAGATGTGTGGTGAGCACTTTGACCCACCAAGTGTTTCACAGAAGTTTATAATGCAGAGCTGTAAAAATAAAAAATCTTATTTTTTCACAAAAATGATTATTTCGCCCCCAATTTTTTATTTTCCCAAGGGCATGAGAAGAAATTGGACTGCAAAAATTGTTTTCCAATTTGTCCTGAGTATGCTGATACCTCATATGTGGGGGTAAACCACTGTTTGGGCGCATGGCAGAGCTTGGAAGGGAAGGAGCGCCATTTGACTTTTCAATGCAAAATTGACTGGAATTGAGATGGGACGCCATGTTGAGTTTGGAGAGCCACTGATGTGCCTAAACATTGAAACCCCCCGCAAGTGACACCATTTTGGAAAGTAGACACCCTAAGAAACTTATCTAGATGTGTGGTGAGCACTTTGACCCATTAAGTGATTCACAGAAGTTTATAATGCAGAGCCGTAAAAATAAAAAATCATATTTTTTCACAAAAATTATATTTTTGCCCCCAATTTTTTATTTTCCCAAGGGTAAGAGAAGAAATTGGACTCCAAAAGTTGTTGTCCAATTTGTCCAGAGTATGCTGATACCCCATATGTGGGGGTAAACCACTGTTTGGGCGCAAGGGAGAGCTCGGAAGGGAAGGAGCACCATTTGACTTTTCAATGCAAAATTGACTGGAATTGAGATGGGACGCCATGTTGTGTTTGGAGAGCCCCTGATGTGCCTAAACATTAAAACCCCCACAAGTGACACCATTTTGGAAAGTAGACCCCCTAAGTAACTTATCTAGATGTGTGGTGAGCACTTTAACCCACCAAGTGCTTCACAGAAGTTTATAATGCAGAGCCGTAAAAATAAAAAATCATATTTTTTCACAAAAATTATATTTTTGCCCCCAATTTTTTATTTTCCCAAGGGTAAGAGAAGAAATTGGACTCCAAAAGTTGTTGTCCAATTTGTCCAGAGTATGCTGATACCCCATATGTGGGGGTAAACCACTGTTTGGGCGCAAGGGAGAGCTCGGAAGGGAAGGAGCACCATTTGACTTTTCAATGCAAAATTGACTGGAATTGAGATGGGACGCCATGTTGTGTTTGGAGAGCCCCTGATGTGCCTAAACATTAAAACCCCCACAAGTGACACCATTTTGGAAAGTAGACCCCCTAAGTAACTTATCTAGATGTGTGGTGAGCACTTTAACCCACCAAGTGCTTCACAGAAGTTTATAATGCAGAGCCGTAAAAATAAAAAATCATATTTTTTCACAAAAATTATTTTTTCGCCCCCAATTTTTTATTTTCCCAAGGGCATAAGAAGAAATTGGACCACAAAAGTTGTTGTCCAATTTGTCCTGAGTAAGCTGATACCTCATATTCGGGGGTAAACCACTGTTTGGGCGCATGGCAGAGCTCAGAGGGTAAGGAGCGCCATTTGACTTTTCAATGCAAAATTGACTGGAATTGAGATAGGACACCATGTTGCGTTTGGAGAGCCCCTGATCTGCCTAAACATTGAAACCCCTCACAAGTGACACCATTTTGGAAAGTAGACCCCCTAAGGAACTTATCTAGATGTGTGGTGAGCACTTTAACCCACCAAGTGTTTCACAGAAGTTTATAATGCAGAGTTGTAAAAATAAAAAATCATATTTTTTCACAAAAATGATTTTTTCGCCCCCAATTTTTTATTTTCCCAAGGGCATGAGAAGAAATTAGACTGCAAAAGTTGTTGTACAATTTGACCTGATTATGCCGATACCTCATATGTGGGGTTAACCGCTGTTTGGGCGCATGGCAGAGCTTGGAAGGGAAGGAGCGCCATTTGACTTTTCAATGCAAAATTGACTGGAATTGAGATGGGACACCATGTTGCGTTTGGAGAGCCACTGATGTGCCTAAACATTGAAACCCCCCACAAGTGACACCATTTTGGAAAGTAGACACCCTAAGGAACTTATCTAGATGTGTGGTGAGCACTTTGACCCTTTAAGTGATTCACAGAAGTTTATAATGCAGAGCCGTAAAAATAAAAAATCATATTTTTTCACAAAAATTATCTTTTTGCCCCCAATTTTTTATTTTCCCAAGGGTAAGAGAAGAAATTGGACTCCAAAAGTTGTTGTCCAATTTGTCCTGAGTACACTGATACCCCATATGTGGGGGTAAACCACTGTTTGGGCGCAAGGGAGAGCTCAGAAGGGAAGGAGCACCATTTGACTTTTCAATGCAAAATTGACTGGAATTGAGATGGGACGCCATGTTGTGTTTGGAGAGCCCCTGATGTGCCTAAACATTAAAACCCCACAAATGACACCATTTTGGAAATTAGACCCCCTAAGTAACTTAACTAGATGTGTGGTGAGCACTTTAACCCACCAAGTGCTTCACAGAAGTTTATAATGCAGAGTCGTAAAAATAAAAAATCATATTTTTTCACAAAAATTATTTTTTCGCCCCCAATTTTTTAATTTCCCAAGGGTATAAGAAGAAATTGGACCACAAAAGTTGTTGTCCAATTTGTCCTGAGTAAGCTGATACCTCATATGTGGGGGTAAACCACTGTTTGGGCGCATGGCAGAGCTCAGAATGTAAGGAGCGCCATTTGACTTTTCAATGCAAAATTGACTGGAATTGATATAGGACACCATGTTGCGTTTGGAGAGCCCCTGATCTGCCTAAACATTAAAACCCCTCACAAGAGACACCATTTTGGAAAGTAGACCCCCTAAGAAACTTATCTAGATGTGTGGTGAGCACTTTGACCCACCAAGTGTTTCACAGAAGTTTATAATGCAGAGCTGTAAAAATAAAAAATCATATTTTTTCACAAAAATGATTTTTTCGCCCCCAATTTTTTATTTTCCCAAGGGCATGAGAAGAAATTTGACCACAAAAGTTGTTGTACAATTTGACCTGAGTATGCTGATACCTCATATGTGGGGGTAAACCACTGTTTGGGCAAATGGCAGAGCTTGGAAGGGAAGGAGCGCCATTTGACTTTTCAATGCAAAATTGACTGGAATTGAGATGGGACGCCATGTTGCGTTTGGAGAGCCCCTGATGTGCCTAAACATTGAAACCCCCCACAAGTGACACCATTTTGGAAAGTAGACACCCTAAGGAACTTATCTAGATGTGTGGTGAGCACTTTGACCCATTAAGTGCTTCACAGAAGTTTATAATGCAGAGCCGTAAAAATAAAAAATCATATTTTTTCACAAAAATTATCTTTTTGTCCCCAATTTTTTATTTTCCCAAGGGTAAGAGAAGAAATTGGACTCCAAAAGTTGTTGTCCAATTTGTCCTGAGTACGCTGATACCCCATATGTGGGGTAAACCACTGTTTGGGCGCAAGGGAGAGCTCGGAATGGAAGGAGCACCATTTGACTTTTTCAAACCAAAATTGGCTGGAATTGAGATTCAACACCATGTCGCGTTTGGAGAGCCCCTGATGTACCTAAACAGTGGAAAACCACCACAAGTGACCCCATTTTGGAAGCTAGACCCTTCAAGGAACTTATCTAGCTATGTGGTGAGCACTTTGAACCCCCTAGTGCTTCACAGAAGTTTAGAACGTAGAGGCGTGAAAATAAAAAATCACATGTTTTCCCCAAAAATGATATTTTAGCAACAATTTTTGACTTTTCAATGCAAAATTGACTGGAATTGAGATGGGACGCCATGTTGTGTTTGGAGAGCCCCTGATGTGCCTAAACATTAAAACCCCCACAAGTGACACCATTTTTTTTTTTTACTGTGTTCACTGAAGGGGTTAAGTAGTGGGACAGTTTTAGAGGTCGGGTCGTTACGGACGCGGTGATACTAAATATGTGTACTTTTATTGTTTTTTTTTTTAATTTTGCTAAAGGAATGTATTTATTGGAACAATATTTTTTAGTATTATTATTAATTATTTAGGAATTTTTTTTTTTTTTTTACACATGTAATTTTTTTTGTTTTTACATTTTTACTTTGCCCCAGGGGGGCATCACAGTAAAGTGACAGATCGCCGATCTGACACTTTGCTGTGCACTGTGTCAGATCGGCGATCTGATGTGCACAGCTCCAGGCTTCCCGGCACCTTCTCTGAGCAGGCGCTGTGAATCCACCTCCCTGCAGGACCCTGATGCAGCCCCGCCGCCATTTTGGATCCGGAGCCTGCAAGGAGTAGATGCTCGGTACAAGATGAGCACATCGCCTTGTACCGATCGTCTCAGGGCAGCACGCAGGGAGCCCCCTCCCTGCGCGATGCTTCCCTATACGGCTGGAACACTGCTATCATGTTTGATCGCAGTGTGCCGGGGGTTAATGTGCCGGGGGCGGTCCGTGACCGCTCCAGGCACATAGCGCCGGATGTCAGCTGCGATAGTCATTGGACGGAATAGTACGTCCAATGACAGAAAGGGGTTAAATATGAGTGTCTGAGCAAAGAGTCTGAATACTTATGACCATGTGATATTTCAGCTTTTCTTTTTTATTAAATTTGCAAAAATTTCTACATTTCTGTTTTTTTTCAGTCAAGATTGTGTGTCGAGTGTGCATTAATGTGAAAAAAACATTTTTTTTGAATTTTTCAAATGGCTGCAATGAAAAAAAGAGTGAACAATTTAAAGGGGTCTGAATACTTTTCGTACCCACTGTAAGTGGTATTTGTATATTTGACAGTGGATATGTATTTATTAGTATTATCATATATTTAGCACCATTAAGTATATATTAATATGCCTTCCCCCATATTGCACTATTTGCCTTTTTGGTAGGCTCAGTATAGTTAGTCTGCACATCTCTTGTTATTTTCTGTCCTAATCAATTCTTTCTATATATTAATTTATTTGCTTGAGCACATTCGCATATAAATCCACTTTAATTCATATTCTGATAACAAGTATAGTTTAAATATGTGCACATTTGACAATGGTTGTGTATTTATCATAATTATTTTCAAATATACAGGTGCTTCTCACAAAATTAAGATATAATCATAAAGTTATAATTATAGTGCTTTGGAACAAAGCACTATACTGTTATTCCATCGTGGATAACTTCTTCTTCTTATTATAGTGCTTTGGAACAAAGCACTATACTGTTATTCCACCGTGGTAAACTTCTTATTATAGTGCTTTGGAACAAAGCACTATACTGTTATTCCATCGTGGATAACTTCTTCTTATTATAGTGCTTTGGAACAAAGCACTATACTGTTATTCCACCGTGGTAAACTTCTTCTTATTCTTATTATTCAGTCCGCACGTAATGCGGCCCGAACCGCTAAACTCACAGACTCCAGTGAGGTGTCATTTCGAAGCCAGCGTTCCTGAGAGGTGTGCTAAGTATTTTTCGTGTCGATCGGATTTGTAGTTTTTGCGCAATTTGTGTTTGAAAAAAGTCTTTCAATGCGTTTCAATGGAGAAATTTTCCTATACGTTTATAATGGGCTGGTTTCTGAGGCAATTTCTAAAAATAACTGCCACCTGGCTGATTAGCTCATTGATATGCGCAGTCAGACCCAGTTACTATGCCAACGCCTATGAAATCTACATCAGCTCACCAGGTCACAAGTTTTGTCAGATAATATCAGCTCTTAAAGTGACAGTACAGCACAATTCCAAACCACTATCCGTAGTCTTATGATTATTAGACTGTGGCCCGATTCTAACTCATCGGGTATTCTAGAATATGCATGTCCACGTAGTATATTGCACAGCCACGCAGTATACAGTGCAGAGCCGTGCAGTACACAGCGCAGAGCCGCGCAGTACACAGCGCAGAGCCGCGCAGTACACAGCGCAGAGCCGCGCAGTATAAAGCGCAGAGCCGCGCAGTACACAGCGCAGAGCCGCGCAGTACACAGCGCAGAGCCGTGCAGTACACAGCGCAGAGCCGCGCAGTATAAAGCGCAGAGCCGTGCAGTACACAGCGCAGAGCCGCGCAGTACACAGCGCAGAGCCGTGCAGTACACAGCGCAGAGCCGCGCAGTATAAAGCGCAGAGCCGTGCAGTACACAGCGCAGAGCCGCGCAGTACACAGCGCAGAGCCGCGCAGTACACAGCGCAGAGCCGCGCAGTATAAAGTGCAGAGCCGCGCAGTATAAAGCGCAGAGCCGCGCAGTACACAGCGCAGAGCCGCGCAGTACACAGCGCAGAGCCGTGCAGTACACAGCGCAGAGCCGCGCAGTATAAAGCGCAGAGCCGCGCAGTACACAGCGCAGAGCCGCGCAGTACACAGCGCAGAGCCGTGCAGTACACAGCGCAGAGCCGCGCAGTATAAAGCGCAGAGCCGTGCAGTACACAGCGCAGAGCCGTGCAGTACACAGCGCAGAGCCGCGCAGTACACAGCGCAGAGCCATGCAGTACACAGCGCAAAGCCGCGCAGTATAAAGCGCAGAGCCGCGCAGTATAAAGCGGAGAGCCGCGCAGTACACAGCGCAGAGCCGAGCAGTACACAGCGCAGAGCCGCGCAGTAGACAGCGCAGAGCCGTGCAGTACAGAGCGCAGAGCCGCACAGTATAAAGCGCAGAGCCGCGCAGTATACCGCGCAGAGCCGTGCAGTACACAGCGCAGAGCCGCGCAGTACACAGCGCAGAGCCGCGCAGTACACAGCGCAGAGCCGCGCAGTACACAGCGCAGAGCCGCACAGTACACAGCGCAGAGCAGAGCAGTACACAGCGCAGAGCCGAGCAGTACACAGCGCAGAGCCGCGCAGTACACAGCGCAGAGCCGCGCAGTATACAGCGCAGAGCTGCGCAGTACACAGCGCAGAGCCGCGCAGTACAGAGCGCAGAGCCGCACAGTATAAAGCGCAGAGCCACGCAGTACACAGCGCAGAGCCGCGCAGTACACAGCGCAGAGCCGCGCAGTACACAGTGCAGAGCCGCACAGTACACAGCACAGAGCCGCGCAGTACACAGCGCAGAGCCACCCAGTATACAGCGCAGAGCCGCGCAGTACGCAGCGTAGAGCCACGCAGTATGCAGCGCAGAGCCGCGCAGTATACAGCGCTGAGCCGCGTAGTATACAGCGCAGAGCCCCGCAGTATACAGTGCAGAGCCACGCAGTATACAGCGCAGACACGCGCAGTACACAGCACGGACACGCGCAGTACACAGCGCAGAGCCGCGCAGTACACAGCGCAGAGCCGCGTAGTATACAGCGAAGAGCCACGCAGTATATAGCGCAGAGCCGCGCAGTACAAAGCGCAGAGCTGCGCAGTATACAGCGCAGAGCCGCGCAGTATACAGCGCAGAACGCGCAGTACACAGTGCAGAGCCGCGCAGTACACAGCACAGAGCCGTGCAGTACACAGCGCAGAGCCGCGCAGTACACAGCGCAGAGCCACGCAGTATACAGCGCAGAGCCGCGTAGTATACAGCGCAGAGCCGCGTAGTATACAGCGCAGAGCCACGCAGTATACAGCACAGAGCCACGCAGTATACAGCGCAGAGCCACGTAGTTATACTGCCCAGTCACGTAGTATATTGTCCAGTCACATAGTATACTGCATATCCCTGTTAAAAAAAAAAAGAATTAAAATAAAAAAGTTACATACTCACCTCCTGGAGCGGCCGGTATCTGTTGTTTGTTGCACCTCCTAGAGCGGCCGGTACACGATGCTTGTTGCACCTGGAGTGGCCGGTACCCGATGCTTGTTGCGCGCTCCGGTCCCAAGAGTGCATTGCGGTCTCACGAGATGATGACGTAGCGGTGTTGTGAGACAGAAAGACGGAAGTGCCCTTAGATAATTAGATAGTAGATTACCCCGCTCACCAATTCGGAACCCGAGAGGCCCGGCCCACCAAATCGGACCCCGAGGGGCCCGGCCCACCAAATCAGACCCAGAGTGACCCCGCCCCCTAAATCAGTCCCAGAGTGACCCCGCCCACCAAATCGGACCCAGAGTGGCTCCGCCCACCAAATCGGACCCAGAGTGACCCCTTCCACCAAATCAGACCCAGAGTGACCCCTTCCACCAAATCGGACCCAGAGTGACCCCTTCCACCAAATCGGGCCCAGAGTGACCCCGCCCACCAAATCGGACCCAGAGTGACCCCACCCACCAAATCGGACCCTGAGGTGCCCAGCCCACCAAATCAGACCCTGAGGTGCCCAGCCCACCAAATCGGACCGAGTGACCCCACCCACCAAATTGGTCCCTAAGGTGCCCCGCCCACCAAATCGGACCCAGAGTGGCTCCGCCCACCGAATCGGACCCAGAGTGGCCGCGCCCACAGAATCGGACCAAAAGTGACCCCGCCCACCGAATCGGACCTAGATTTACCCCGCCCGCAAAATCAGACCCAGATTGACCCAACCCACCAAATCGGACCGCCTGAGGGGCACCCAAGTGTGAAAGTCTTGCAGGGGCAGCCCGGGCACCATTCCAAAGCACTATCTGTAGTTCCTTCAGGAAATACCCATCTAGTTCTTATTATAGTGCTTTGGAACAAAGCACTATACTGTTATTCCACCGTGGTAAACTTCTTCTTATTCTTATTATTCAGTCCGCACGTAATGCGGCCCGAACCGCTTCACTCACAGACTCCAGTGAGGTGTCATTTCGAAGCCAGCGTCCCCAAGAGGTGTGCTAAGTATTTTTCGTGTCGATCGGATTTGTAGTTTTGGCGCAATTTGCGTTTGAAAATGTTTTTTCCCCTCATTGCAATGCATTTCAATAGGGAAATTTTCCCATAGGTTATAATGGCCGGGTTTCTGAGGCAATTTGAAATGTACCTGCCACTTGCCACCTGGCTGATTAGCTCATTGATATGCGCAGTCAGGCCCAGTTACTATGCCAACGCCTGCGAACTGTACATGACCACACCAGCACAGTTTTGTCAGATAATATCAGCTCTTAAAGTGATAGCACAGCACAATTTCAAAGCACTATCTGTAGTCTTATTATAATTATTGCCCCGCTCACCAAATCGGACCCAGAGTGGCGCCGCCCGCCAAATCGGACCCAGAGTGGCACCGCCCGCCAAATCGGACCCAGTGTGGCGCCGCTCGCCAAATCGGACCTAGAGTGGCGCCGCCCGCAAAATCGGACCCAGAGTGGCGCCGCCCGCGAAATCGGACCCAGAGTGGCGCCGCCCGCCAAATCGGATCCAGAGTGGCGCCGCCCGCCAAATCGGACCCAGAGTAGCACCGCCCGCCAAATCGGACCCAGAGTGGCTCCGCCCGCCAAATCGGACCCAGAGTGGCGCCGCCCGCCAAATCGGACCCAGTGTGGCGCCGCCCGCCAAACCGGACCCAGAGTGGCGCCGCCCGTCAAATCGGACCCAGAGTGGCGCCGCCCGCCAAATCGGACCCAGAGTGGCGCCGCCCGCAAAATCGGACCCAGAGTGGCGCCGCCCGCAAAATCGGACCCAGAGTGGCGCCGCCCACAAAATGGGACCCAGAGTGGCGCCGCCCGACAAATCGGACCCCGAGTGGCGCCGCCCGCCAAATCGGACCCAGAGTGGCGCCGCCCGCCAAATCGGACCCAGAGTGGCACCGCCCGCCAAATCGGACCCAGAGTGGCGCCGCCCGCCAAATCAGACCCAGAGTGGCGCCGCCTGCCAAATCGGACCCAGAGTGACCCGGGCCACCAACTCGGACCCAGAGTGGCGCCGCCCGCCAAATCGGACCCAGAGTGGCGCCGCCCGCCAAATCGGACCCAGAGTGGCACCGCCCGCCAAATCGGACCCAGTGTGGCACCGCCCGCCAAATCGGACCCAGTGTGGCGCCGCCCGCCAAATCGGACCCAGAGTGGCGCCGCCCGCCAAATCGGACCCAGAGTGGCGCCGCCCGCCAAATCGGACCCAGAGTGGCGCCGCCCGCCAAATCGGACCCAGAGTGGTGCCGCCCGCCAAATCGGACCCAGTGTGGCGCCGCCCGCCAAATCGGACCCAGAGTGGCGCCGCCCACCAAATGGGACCCAGAGTGGCGCCGCCCGCCAAATCGGACCCAGTGTGGCGCCGCACACCAAATCGGACCCAGAGTGGCGCCGCCCGCCAAATCGGACCCAGAGTGGCGCCGCCCGCCAAATCGGACCCAGTGTGGCGCCGCACACCAAATCGGACCCAGAGTGGCGCCGCCCGCCAAATGGGACCCAGAGTGGCGCCGCCCGCCAAATCGGACCCGGAGTGGCGCCGCCCGCCAAATCGGACCCGGAGTGGCGCCGCCCGCCAAATCGGACCCGGAGTGACCCGGCCCACCAAATCGGACCCAGAGTGACCCAGCCCACCAAATCTGACCCAGAGTGACCCGGCCCACCAAATCGGACCCAGAGTGACCCGGCCCACCAAATCGGACCCAGAGTGACCCGGCCCACCAAATCGGACCCAGAGTGACCCGGCCCACCAAATCGGACCCAGAGTGACCCGGCCCACCAAGCCTCAACCCTGAGGGGCTACAACTACCAAACCAGCGCCTGAGGGGCACCCAAGTGTGAAAGTCTTGCAGGGGCAGCCCGGGCACCATTCCAAAGCTCTATCTGTAGTTCCTTCAGGAAATACCCATCTAGTTATAGTGCTTTGGAACAAAGCACTATATTGTAATCCGATCGTGGATAACTTCTTATTCTTATTATAGTGCTTTGGAACAAAGCACTATACTGTTATTCCACCGTGGTAAACTTCTTCTTATTCTTATTATTCAGTCCGCACGTAATGCGGCCCGAACCGCTAAACTCACAGACTCCAGTGAGGTGTCATTTCGAAGCCAGCGTCCCCAAGAGGTGTGCTAAGTATTTTTCGTGCCGATCGGATTTGTAGTTTTTGCGCAATTTGTGTTTGAAAAAAGTCTTTCAATGCGTTTCAATAGGGAAATTGTCCCATACGTTTATAATGGGCTGGTTTCTGAGGCAATTTCTAAAAATAACTGCCACCTGGCCGATTAGCTCATTGATATGCGCAGTCAGACACAGTTACTATGCCAACGCCTATGAAGTCTACATCAGCTCACCAGGTCACAAGTTTTGTCAGATAATATCAGCTCTTAAAGTGACAGTACAGCACAATTCCAAACCACTATCTGTAGTCTTATAATTATTAGACTGTGGCCCGATTCTAACTCATCGGGTATTCTAGAATATGCATGTCCACGTAGTATATTGCACAGCCACACAGTACAAAGCGCAGAGCCACGCAGTACACAGCGCAGAGCCACGCAGTACACAGCGCAGAGCCGCGCAGTACACAGCGCAGAGCCGCGCAGTATAAAGCGCAGAGCCGCGCAGTATAAAGCGCAGAGCCGTGCAGTATAAAGCGCAGAGCCGTGCAGTACACAGCGCAGAGCCGCGCAGTACACAGCGCAGAGCCGTGCAGTACACAGCGCAGAGCCGTGCAGTATAAAGCGCAGAGCCGTGCAGTACACAGCGCAGAGCCGCGCAGTACACAGCGCAGAGCCGCGCAGTATAAAGCGCAGAGCCGCGCAGTATAAAGCGCAGAGCCGTGCAGTATAAAGCGCAGAGCCGTGCAGTACACAGCGCAGAGCCGCGCAGTACACAGCGCAGAGCCGTGCAGTACACAGCGCAGAGCCGTGCAGTATAAAGCGCAGAGCCGTGCAGTACACAGCGCAGAGCCGCGCAGTACACAGCACAGAGCCGCGCAGTATAAAGCGCAGAGCCGCGCAGTACACAGCGCAGAGCCGCGCAGTACACAGCGCAGAGCCGTGCAGTACACAGCGCAGAGCCGCGCAGTATACAGCGCAGAGCCGCGCAGTACACAGCGCAGAGCCGCGCAGTACACAGCGCAGAGCCGCGCAGTACACAGCGCAGAGCTGCGCAGTACACAGCGCAGAGCCATGCAGTACACAGCGCAAAGCCGCGCAGTATAAAGCGCAGAGCCGCGCAGTACACAGCGCAGAGCCGCGCAGTACACAGCGCAGAGCCGCGCAGTACACAGCGCAGAGCCGCGCAGTATAAAGCGGAGAGCCGCGTAGTACACAGCGCAGAGCCGCGCAGTACACAGCACAGAGCCGCGCAGTACACAGCGCAGAGCCACGCAGTACACAGCGCAGAGCCGAGCAGTACACAGCGCAGAGCCGCGCAGTACACAGCCCAGAGCCGCGCAGTACACAGCACAGAGCCGCGTAGTACACAGCGCAGAGCCGAGCAGTACACAGCGCAGAACCGCGCAGTACACAGCACAGAGCCACGCAGTACACAGCGCAGAGCCGCGCAGTACACAGCGCAGAGCCGCGCAGTATAAAGCGGAGAGCCGCGCAGTACACAGTGCAGAGCCGAGCAGTACACAGCGCAGAGCTGCGCAATACACAGCGCAGAGCCGCGCAGTACACAGCGCAGAGCCGCGCAGTACACAGCGCAGAGCCGCGCAGTACACAGCGCAGAGCCGCGCAGTATAAAGCGGAGAGCCACGCAGTACACAGCGCAGAGCCGAGCAGTACACAGCGCAGAGCCGCGCAGTACACAGCACAGAGCCGCGCAGTACACAGCGCAGAGCCGCGCAGTACACAGCGGAGAGCCGCGCAGTACACAGCGCAGAGCCGAGCAGTACACAGCGCAGAGCCGCGCAGTACACAGCGCAGAGCCGCGCAGTACACAGCGCAGAGCCGCGCAGTACACAGCGGAGAGCCGCGCAGTACACAGCGCAGAGCCGCGCAGTACAGAGCGCAGAGCCGCGCAGTATAAAGCGCAGAGCCGCGCAGTACACAGCGCAGAGCCGCGCAGTACACAGCGCAGAGCCGCGCAGTACACAGTGCAGAGCCGCGCAGTACACAGCACAGAGCCGCGCAGTACACAGCGCAGAGCCACCCAGTATACAGCGCAGAGCCGCGCAGTATACAGCGCAGAGCCGCGCAGTACACAGCGTAGAGCCACGCAGTATACAGCGCAGAGCCGCGTAGTATACTGTGCAGAGCCCCGCAGTAAACAGCGCAGAGCCGCGCAGTACACAGCGTAGAGCCACGCAGTATGCAGCGCAGAGCCGCGCAGTATACAGTGCAGAGCCCCGCAGTATACAGCGCAGATCCGCGCAGTACAAAGCGCAGAGCCGCGCAGTATACAGCGCAGAGCCGCGCAGTATACAGCGCAGAACGCGCAGTACACAGTGCAGAGCCGCGCAGTACACAGCGCAGAGCCGTGCAGTACACAGCGCAGAGCCACGCAGTACACAGCGCAGAGCCACGCAGTATACAGCGCAGAGCCGCGTAGTATACAGCGCAGAGCCGCGTAGTATACAGCGCAGAGCCGCGTAGTATACAGCGCAGAGCCACGCAGTATACAGCGCAGAGCCACGCAGTATACAGCACAGAGCCACGTAGTTATACTGCCCAGTCACGTAGTATATTGTCCAGTCACATAGTATACTGCATATCCCTGTTAAAAAAAAAAAAGAATTAAAATAAAAAAGTTACATACTCACCTCCTGGAGCGGCCGGTATCTGATGGTTGTTGCACCTCCTAGAGCGGCCGGTACACGATGCTTGTTGCACCTGGAGTGGCCGGTACCCGATGCTTGTTGCGCGCTCCGGTCCCAAGAGTGCATTGCGGTCTCACGAGATGATGACGTAGCGGTGTTGTGAGACAGAAAGACGGAAGTGCCCTTAGACAATTATATAGTAGATTACCCCGCTCACCAAATCGGACCCCGAGGGGCCCGTCTCACCAAATCAGACCCAGAGTGACCCCGCCCCCTAAATCAGTCCCAGAGTGACCCCGCCCACCAAATCGGACCCAGAGTGGCTCCGCCCACCAAATCGGACCCAGAGTGACCCCTTCCACCAAATCAGACCCAGAGTGACCCCTTCCACCAAATCGGACCCAGAGTGACCCCTTCCACCAAATCAGGCCCAGAGTGACCCCGCCCACCAAATCGGACCCAGAGTGACCCCACCCACCAAATCGGACCCTGAGGTGCCCAGCCCACCAAATCAGACCCTGAGGTGCCCAGCCCACCAAATCGGACCCAGAGTGGCGCCGCCCGCCAAATCGGACCCAGAGTGGCGCCGCCCGCCAAATCGGACCCAGTGTGGTGCCGCCCGCCAAATCGGACCCAGAGTGGCGCCGCCCGTCAAATCGGACCCAGAGTGGCGCCGCCCGCCAAATCGGACCCAGAGTGGCGCCGCCCGCAAAATCGGACCCAGAGTGGCGCCGCCCACAAAATCGGACCCAGAGTGGCGCCGCCCGCAAAATGGGACCCAGAGTGGCGCCGCCCGACAAATCGGACCCCGAGTGGCGCCGCCCGCCAAATCGGACCCAGAGTGGCACCGCCCGCCAAATCGGACCCAGTGTGGCGCCGCTCGCCAAATCGGACCCAGAGTGGCGCCGCCCGCGAAATCGGACCCAGAGTGGCGCCGCCCGCCAAATCGGACCCAGTGTGGCGCCGCCCGCCAAATCGGACCCAGAGTGGCGCCGCCCGTCAAATCGGACCCAGAGTGGCGCCGCCCGTCAAATCGGACCCAGAGTAGCGCCGCACGCAAAATCGGAACCAGAGTGGCGCCGCCCACAAAATCGGACCCAGAGTGGCGCCGCCCGCAAAATGGGACCCAGAGTGGCGCCGCCCGACAAATCGGACCCCGAGTGGCGCCGCCCGCCAAATCGGACCCAGAGTGGCGCCGCCCGCCAAATCGGACCCAGAGTGGCACCGCCCGCCAAATCCGACCCAGAGTGGCGCCGCCCGCCAAATCGGACCCAGAGTGGCGCCGCCCGCCAAATCAGACCCAGAGTGGCGCCGCCTGCCAAATCGGACTTAGAGTGACCCGGGCCATCAACTCGGACCCAGAGTGGCGCCGCCCACCAAATCGGACCCAGAGTGGCGCCGCCCGCCAAATCGGACCCAGTGTGGCACCGCCCGCCAAATCGGACCCAGTGTGGCGCCGCCCGCCAAATCGGACCCAGAGTGGCGCCATCCGCCAAATCGGACCCAGAGTGGCGCCGCCCGCCAAATCGGACCCAGAGTGGCGCCGCCCGCCAAATCGGACCCAGAGTGGCGCCGCCCGCCAAATGGGACCCAGAGTGGCGCCGCCCGCCAAATCGGACCCGGAGTGGCGCCGCCCGCCAAATCGGACCCGGAGTGGTGCCGCCCGCCAAATCGGACCCGGAGTGGCGCCGCCCGCCAAATCGGATTCGGAGTGGCGCCGCCCGCCAAATCGGACCCGGAGTGGCGCCGCCCGCCAAATCGGACCCGGAATGGCGCTGCCCGCCAAATCGGACCTGGAATGGCGCCGCCCGCCAAATCGGACCCAGAGTGGCGCCGCCCGCCAAAACGGACCCAGAGTGGCGCCGCCCGCCAAATCGGACCCAGAGTGGCGCCGCCCGCCAAATCGGACCCAGAGTGGCGCCGCAAGCCAAATCGGACCCATAGTGGCGCCGCCCGCCAAATCAGACCCAGAGTGGCGCCGCCCGCCAAATCGGACCCAGAGTGGCGCCACCCGCCAAATCGGACCCAGAGTGGCGCCGCCCGCCAAATCGGACCCAGAGTGACCCGGGCCACCAACTCGGAGCCAGAGTGACCCAGGCCACCAACTCGGAGCCAGAGTGACCCGGGCCACCAAATCGGACCCAGAGTGACCCGGGCAACCAAATAGGACCCAGAGTGACCCGGCCCACCAAATCGGACCCAGAGTGACCCGGGCCACCAAATCGGACCCAGAGTGACCCGGGCCACCAAATCGGACCCAGAGTGGCGCCGCCCGCCAAATCGGACCCGGAGTGGCGCCGTCTGCCAAATCGGACCCGGAGTGGCGCCGCCCGCCAAATCGGACCCGGAGTGGCGCCGCCCGCCAAATCGGACCCGGAGTGGCGTCGCCCGCCAAATCGGACCCAAAGTGGCGCCGCCCGCCAAATCAGACCCAGAGTGGCGCCGCCCGCCAAATCGGACCCAGAGTGGCGCCGCCCGCCAAATCGGACCCAGAGTGGCGCCGCCCGCCAAGTCGGACCCAGAGTGGCGCCGCCCGCCAAATCGGACCCAGAGTGGCGCCGCCCGCCAAATCGGACCCAGAGTGGCGCCGCCCGCCAAATCGGACCCAGTGTGGCGCCGCACGCCAAATCGGACCCAGAGTGGCGCCGCCCGCCAAATCGGATCCAGAGTGGCGCCGCCCGCCAAATCGGACCCAGAGTGGCGCCGCCTGCCAAATCGGACCCAGAGTGGCGCCGCCCGACAAATCGGACCCGGAGTAGCGCCGCCCGCCAAATCGGACCCGGAGTGGCGCTGCCCGCCAGATCGGACCCAGAGTGGCACCGCCCGCCAAATCGGACCCAGTGTGGCGCCGCTCGCCAAATCGGACCCAGAGTGGCGCCGCCCGCGAAATCGGACCCAGAGTGGCGCCGCCCGCGAAATCGCACCCAGAGTGGCGCCGCCCGCCAAATCGGATCCAGAGTGGCGCCGCCCGCCAAATCGGACCCAGAGTAGCACCGCCCGCCAAATCGGACCCAGAGTGGCGCCGCCCGCCAAATCGGACCCAGAGTGGCGCCGCCCGCCAAATCGGACCCAGTGTGGTGCCGCCCGCCAAATCGGACCCAGAGTGGCGCCGCCCGTCAAATCGGACCCAGAGTGGCGCCGCCCGCCAAATCGGACCCAGAGTGGCGCCGCCCGCAAAATCGGACCCAGAGTGGCGCCGCCCACAAAATCGGACCCAGAGTGGCGCTGCCCGCAAAATGGGACCCAGAGTGGCGCCGCCCGACAAATCGGACCCCGAGTGGCGCCGCCCGCCAAATCGGACCCAGAGTGGCACCGCCCGCCAAATCGGACCCAGTGTGGCGCCGCTCGCCAAATCGGACCCAGAGTGGCGCCGCCCGCGAAATCGGACCCAGAGTGGCGCCGCCCGCCAAATCGGACCCAGTGTGGCGCCGCCCGCCAAATCGGACCCAGAGTGGCGCCGCCCGTCAAATCGGACCCAGAGTGGCGCCGCCCGTCAAATCGGACCCAGAGTAGCGCCGCACGCAAAATCGGAACCAGAGTGGCGCCGCCCACAAAATCAGACCCAGAGTGGCGCCGCCCGCAAAATGGGACCCAGAGTGGCGCCGCCCGACAAATCGGACCCCGAGTGGCGCCGCCCGCCAAATCGGACCCAGAGTGGCGCCGCCCGCCAAATCGGACCCAGAGTGGCACCGCCCGCCAAATCCGACCCAGAGTGGCGCCGCCCGCCAAATCGGACCCAGAGTGGCGCCGCCCGCCAAATCAGACCCAGAGTGGCGCCGCCTGCCAAATCGGACTTAGAGTGACCCGGGCCATCAACTCGGACCCAGAGTGGCGCCGCCCACCAAATCGGACCCAGAGTGGCGCCGCCCGCCAAATCGGACCCAGTGTGGCACCGCCCGCCAAATCGGACCCAGTGTGGCGCCGCCCGCCAAATCGGACCCAGAGTGGCGCCATCCGCCAAATCGGACCCAGAGTGGCGCCGCCCGCCAAATCGGACCCAGAGTGGCGCCGCCCGCCAAATCGGACCCAGAGTGGCGCCGCCCGCCAAATGGGACCCAGAGTGGCGCCGCCCGCCAAATCGGACCCGGAGTGGCGCCGCCCGCCAAATCGGACCCGGAGTGGTGCCGCCCGCCAAATCGGACCCGGAGTGGCGCCGCCCGCCAAATCGGATTCGGAGTGGCGCCGCCCGCCAAATCGGACCCGGAGTGGCGCCGCCCGCCAAATCGGACCCGGAATGGCGCTGCCCGCCAAATCGGACCTGGAATGGCGCCGCCCGCCAAATCGGACCCAGAGTGGCGCCGCCCGCCAAAACGGACCCAGAGTGGCGCCGCCCGCCAAATCGGACCCAGAGTGGCGCCGCCCGCCAAATCGGACCCAGAGTGGCGCCGCAAGCCAAATCGGACCCAGAGTGGCGCCGCCCGCCAAATCAGACCCAGAGTGGCGCCGCCCGCCAAATCGGACCCAGAGTGGCGCCGCCCGCCAAAACGGACCCAGAGTGGCGCCGCCCGCCAAATCGGACCCAGAGTGGCGCCGCCCGCCAAATCGGACCCAGAGTGGCGCCGCAAGCCAAATCGGACCCAGAGTGGCGCCGCCCGCCAAATCAGACCCAGAGTGGCGCCGCCCGCCAAATCGGACCCAGAGTGACCCGGGCCACCAACTCGGAGCCAGAGTGACCCAGGCCACCAACTCGGAGCCAGAGTGACCCGGGCCACCAAATCGGACCCAGAGTGACCCGGGCAACCAAATAGGACCCAGAGTGACCCGGCCCACCAAATCGGACCCAGAGTGACCCGGGCCACCAAATCGGACCCAGAGTGACCCGGGCCACCAAATCGGACCCAGAGTGGCGCCGCCCGCCAAATCGGACCCAGAGTGGCGCCGCCCGCCAAATCGGACCCAGAGTGGCGCCGCCCGCCAAATGGGACCCAGAGTGGCGCCGCCCGCCAAATCGGACCCGGAGTGGCGCCGCCCGCCAAATCGGACCCGGAGTGGTGCCGCCCGCCAAATCGGACCCGGAGTGGCGCCGCCCGCCAAATCGGATTCGGAGTGGCGCCGCCCGCCAAATCGGACCCGGAGTGGCGCCGCCCGCCAAATCGGACCCGGAATGGCGCTGCCCGCCAAATCGGACCTGGAATGGCGCCGCCCGCCAAATCGGACCCAGAGTGGCGCCGCCCGCCAAAACGGACCCAGAGTGGCGCCGCCCGCCAAATCGGACCCAGAGTGGCGCCGCCCGCCAAATCGGACCCAGAGTGGCGCCGCAAGCCAAATCGGACCCAGAGTGGCGCCGCCCGCCAAATCAGACCCAGAGTGGCGCCGCCCGCCAAATCGGACCCAGAGTGGCGCCACCCGCCAAATCGGACCCAGAGTGGCGCCGCCCGCCAAATCGGACCCAGAGTGACCCGGGCCACCAACTCGGAGCCAGAGTGACCCAGGCCACCAACTCGGAGCCAGAGTGACCCGGGCCACCAAATCGGACCCAGAGTGACCCGGGCAACCAAATAGGACCCAGAGTGACCCGGCCCACCAAATCGGACCCAGAGTGACCCGGGCCACCAAATCGGACCCAGAGTGACCCGGGCCACCAAATCGGACCCAGAGTGGCGCCGCCCGCCAAATCGGACCCGGAGTGGCGCCGTCTGCCAAATCGGACCCGGAGTGGCGTCGCCCGCCAAATCGGACCCGGAGTGGCGCCGCCCGCCAAATCGGACCCGGAGTGGCGTCGCCCGCCAAATCGGACCCAAAGTGGCGCCGCCCGCCAAATCAGACCCAGAGTGGCGCCGCCCGCCAAATCGGACCCAGAGTGGCGCCGCCCGCCAAATCGGACCCAGAGTGGCGCCGCCCGCCAAGTCGGACCCAGAGTGGCGCCGCCCGCCAAATCGGACCCAGAGTGGCGCCGCCCGCCAAATCGGACCCAGAGTGGCGCCGCCCGCCAAATCGGACCCAGTGTGGCGCCGCACGCCAAATCGGACCCAGAGTGGCGCCGCCCGCCAAATCGGATCCAGAGTGGCGCCGCCCGCCAAATCGGACCCAGAGTGGCGCCGCCCGCCAAATCGGACCCAGAGTGGCGCCGCCCGACAAATCGGACCCGGAGTAGCGCCGCCCGCCAAATCGGACCCGGAGTGGCGCTGCCCGCCAGAGTGGCGCCGCCCGCCAAATCGGACCCAGAGTGGAGCCGCCCGCCAAATCGGACCCACAGTGGCGCCGCCCGCCAAATCGGACCCAGAGTGGCGCCGCCCGCCAAATCGGACCCAGAGTGGCGCCGCCCACCAAATCGGACCCAGAGTGGCGCCGCACGCCAAATCAGACCCAGAGTGGCGCCGCCCGCCAAATCGGGCCCAGAGTGGCGCCGCCCCCCAAATCGGACCCAGAGTGGCGCCGCCCGCCAAATCGGACCCAGAGTGGCGCCGCCCGCCAAATCGGACCCAGAGTGGCGCCGCCCGCCAAATCGGACCCAGAGTGGCGCCGCCCGCCAAATCGGACCCAGAGTGGCGCGGCCCGCCAAATCGGACCCAGAGTGGCGCCGCCCACCAAATTGGACCCAGAGTGGCGCCGCCCGCCAAATCGGAACCAGAGTGGCGCCGCCCGCCAAATCGGACCCGAAGTGGCGCCGCCCGCCAAATCGGACCCGGAGTGGCGCCGCCCGCCAAATCAGACCCGGAGTGGCGCCGCCCGCCAAATCGGACCCGGAGTGGCGCCGCCCGCCAAATCGGACCCGGAGTGGCGCCGCCTGCCAAATCGGACCCAGAGTGGCGCCGCCCGCCAAATCGGACCCAGAGTGGCTACAACTACCAAAACAGCGCCTGAGTGGCACCCAAGTGTGAAAGTCTTGCTGGGGCAGCCCGGGCACCATTCCAAAGCACTATCTGTAGTTCCTTCAGGAAATACCCATCTATTTCTCTCTGTTATCAGCCATTCCCCTGTCCTGCTGTCAGTCTATTTCTCTCTGTTATCAGCCATTCCCCTGTCCTGCTGTCAGTCTATTCTCTCTGTTATCAGCCATTCCCCGTCCTGCTGTCAGTCTATTCTCTCTGTTATCAGCCATTCCCCTGTCTTGCTGTCAGTCTATTCTCTCTGTTATCAGCCATTCCCCGTCCTGCTGTCAGTCTATTTCTCTCTGTTATCAGCCATTCCCTGTACTGCTGTCAGCCTATTTCTCTCTGTTATCAGCCATTCCCCTGTCCTGCTGTCAGTCTATTCTCTCTGTTATCAGCCATTCCCCGTCCTGCTGTCAGTCTATTCTCTCTGTTATCAGCCATTCCCCGTCCTGCTGTCAGTCTATTCTCTCTGTTATCAGCCATTCCCCGTCCTGCTGTCAGTCTATTTTTCTCTGTTATCAGCCATTCCCCTGTCCTGCTGTCAGTCTATTCTTTCTAGTAAGAAATATACTTGGCACTCAGGAGAAATTTGTAGCAAATTGCTACAAATTTCTCCTGAGTGCCAAGTATATTTCTTACTACATTTACGGGTTGGATCCCCAACTTGAGCACCTCCCTAAAGTCCTTGAGTGCCGTGGTCACCACTTTCCAGTCTATTCTTTCTGTTATCAGCCATTCCCCGTCCTGCTGTCAGTCTATTTCTCTCTGTTATCAGCAATTCCCCTGTCCTGCTGTCAGTCTATTCTCTGTTATCAGCCATTCCCTTGTCCTGCTGTCAGTCTATTCTCTGTTATCAGCCATTCCCTTATCCTGCTGTCAGTCAGAGTGACCCGGCCCACCAAATCGGACCCAGAGTGACCCGGCCCACCAAATCGGACCGAGAGTGACCCGGCCCACCAAATCGGACCCAGAGTGACCCGGCCCACCAAATCGGACCCAGAGTGACCCGGGCCACCAAATCGGACCCAGAGTGACCCGGGCCACCAAATCGGACCAAGAGTGACCCGGCCCACCAAATCGAACCCACAGTGACCCGGCCCACCAAATCGGACCCAGAGTGACCCGGCCCACCAAATCGGACCCAGAGTGACCCGGCCCACCAAATCGGACCCAGAGTGACCCGGCCCACCAAATCGGACCCAGAGTGACCCGGCCCACCAAATCGGACCCAGAGTGACCCGGCCCACCAAATCGGACCCAGAGTGACCCGGCCCACCAAATCGGACCCAGAGTGACCCGGCCCACCAAATCGGACCCAGAGTGACCCGGGCCACCAAATCGGACCCAGAGTGACCCGGGCCACCAAATCGGACCCAGAATGACCCGGGCCACCAAATCGGACCCAGAGTGACCCGGGCCACCAAATCAAACCCAGAGTGACCCGGGCCACCAAATCAAACCCAGAGTGACCCGGGCCACCAAATCGGACCCAGAGTGACCCGGGCCACCAAATCGGACCCAGAGTGACCCGGGCCACCAAATCGGACTCAGAGTGACCCGGGCCACCAAATCGGACCCAGAGTGACCCGGGCCACCAAATCGGACCCAGAGTGACCCGGGCCACCAAATCGGACCCAGAGTGACCCGGGCCACCAAATCGGACCCAGAGTGACCGGGGCCACCAAATCGGGCCCAGAGTGACCCGGGCCACCAAATCGGACCCAGAGTGACCCGGGCCACCAAATCGGGCCCAGAGTGACCCGGGCCACCAAATCGGACCCAGAGTGACCCGGCCCACCAAATCGGACCCAGAGTGACCCGGCCCACCAAATCGGACCCAGAGTGACCCGGGCCACCAAATCGGACCCAGAGTGACCCGGGCCACCAAATCGGACCCAGAGTGACCCGGGCCACCAATTCGGACCCAGAGTGACCCGGGCCACCAAATCGGACCCAGAGTGACCCGGGCCACCAAATCGGACCCAGAGTGGCCCGGGCCACCAAATCGGACCCAGAGTGGCCCGGGCCACCAAATCGGACCCAGAGTGGCCCGGGCCACCAAATCGGACCCAGAGTGGCCCGGGCCACCAAATCGGACCCAGAGTGGCCCGGGCCACCAAATCGGACCCAGAGCGGCGCCGCCCGCCAAATCGGACCCAGAGTGGCGCCGCCCGCCAAATCGGACCCAGAGTGGCGTCGAATGCCAAATCGGACCCAGAGTGGCGCCGAATGCTAAATCGGACCCAGAGTGGCGCCGCCCGCCAAATCGGACCCAGAGTGGCGCCGCCCGCCAAATCGGACCCAGAGTGGCGCCGAACGCTAAAATCGGACCCAGAGTGGCGCCGAACGCTAAAATCGGACCCAGAGTGGCGCCGCCCGCCAAATCGGACCCAGAGTGGCGCCGCCCACCAAATCAAACCCAGAGTGACCCGGGCCACCAAATCAAACCCAGAGTGACCCGGGCCACCAAATCGGACCCAGAGTGACCCGGGCCACCAAATCGGACCCAGAGTGACCCGGGCCACCAAATCGGACCCAGAGTGACCCGGGCCACCAAATCGGACCCAGAGTGACCCGGGCCACCAAATCGGACCCAGAGTGACCCGGGCCACCAAATCGGACCCAGAGTGACCCGGGCCACCAAATCGGACCCAGAGTGACCCGGGCCACCAAATCGGACCCAGAGTGACCGGGGCCACCAAATCGGGCCCAGAGTGACCCGGGCCACCAAATCGGACCCAGAGTGACCCGGGCCACCAAATCGGGCCCAGAGTGACCCGGGCCACCAAATCGGACCCAGAGTGACCCGGCCCACCAAATCGGACCCAGAGTGACCCGGCCCACCAAATCGGACCCAGAGTGACCCGGGCCACCAAATCGGACCCAGAGTGACCCGGGCCACCAAATCGGACCCAGAGTGACCCGGGCCACCAAATCGGACCCAGAGTGACCCGGGCCACCAATTCGGACCCAGAGTGACCCAGGCCACCAAATCGGACCCAGAGTGACCCGGGCCACCAAATCGGACCCAGAGTGGCCCGGGCCACCAAATCGGACCCAGAGTGGCCCGGGCCACCAAATCGGACCCAGAGTGGCCCGGGCCACCAAATCGGACCCAGAGTGGCCCGGGCCACCAAATCGGACCCAGAGCGGCGCCGCCCGCCAAATCGGACCCAGAGTGGCGCCGCCCGCCAAATCGGACCCAGAGTGGCGTCGAATGCCAAATCGGACCCAGAGTGGCGCCGAATGCTAAATCGGACCCAGAGTGGCGCCGCCCGCCAAATCGGACCCAGAGTGGCGCCGCCCGCCAAATCGGACCCAGAGTGGCGCCGAACGCTAAAATCGGACCCAGAGTGGCGCCGAACGCTAAAATCGGACCCAGAGTGGCGCCGCCCGCCAAATCGGACCCAGAGTGGCGCCGCCCGCCAAATCGGACCCAGAGTGGCGCCGCCCGTCAAATCGGACCCAGAGTGGCGCCGCCCGCCAAATTGGACCCAGAGTGGCTCCACCCACCAAATCGGACCCAGAGTGGCCCCGCCCACCAAATCCTCAACTTTGAGGGGCTACAACTACCAAACCAGCATCTGAGGGGCACCCAAGTGTGAAAGTCTTGCAGGGGCAGCCCGGGCACCATTCCAAAGCACTATCTGTAGTTCCTCCAGGAAATACCAATCTAGTTATTCTTATTATTATTCAGTCTGCACGTAATGCGGCCCGAACCGCTTCACTCACAGACTCCAGTGAGGTGTCATTTCGAAGCCAGCGTCCCCAAGAGGTGTGCTAAGTATTTTTCGTGTCGATCGGATTTGTAGTTTTGGCGCAATTTGCGTTTCAAATTTTTTTTTCCCCTCATTGTAATGCATTTCAATAGGGAAATTTTCCCATAGGTTATAATGGCCGGGTTTCTGAGGCAATTTGAAATGTACCTGCCACCTGGCTGATTAGCTCATTGATATGTGCAGTCAGGCCCAGTTAATATGCCAACGCCTGCGAACTGTACATGACCACACCAGCACAGTTTTGCCAGATAATATCAGCTCTTAAAGTGATAGCACAGCACAATTTCAAAGCACTATCTGTAGTCTTATTATAATTATTGCCCCGCTCACCAAATCGGACCCAGAGTGGCGCCGCCCGTCAAATCGGACCCAGAGTGGCGCCGCCCGCCAAATCGGACCCAGAGTGGCGCCGCCCACCAAATCGGACCCAGAGTGGCGCCGCCCGCCAAATCGGACCCAGAGTGGCGCCGAACGCTAAAATCGGACCCAGAGTGGCGCCGAACGCTAAAATCGGACCCAGAGTGGCGCCGCCCGCCAAATCGGACCCAGAGTTGCGCCGCCCGCCAAATCGGACCCAGAGTGGCGCCGCCCGCCAAATCGGACCCAGAGTGGCACCGCCCGCCAAATCGGACCCAGAGTGGCGCCGCCCGCCAAATCGGACCCAGAGTGGCGCCGCCCGCCAAATCGGACCCAGAGTGGCGCCTCCCGCCAAATCGGACCCAGAGCGGCGCCGCCCGCCAAATCGGACCCAGAGCGGCGCCGCCCGCCAAATCGGACCCAGAGTGGCGCCGCCCGCCAAATCGGACCCAGAGTGGCGTCGAATGCCAAATCGGACCCAGAGTGGCGCCGAATGCTAAATCGGACCCAGAGTGGCGCCGCCCGCCAAATCGGACCCAGAGTGGCGCCGCCCGCCAAATCGGACCCAGAGTGGCGCCGAACGCTAAAATCGGACCCAGAGTGGCGCCGAACGCTAAAATCGGACCCAGAGTGGCGCCGCCCGCCAAATCGGACCCAGAGTGGCGCCGCCCACCAAATCAAACCCAGAGTGACCCGGGCCACCAAATCAAACCCAGAGTGACCCGGGCCACCAAATCGGACCCAGAGTGACCCGGGCCACCAAATCGGACCCAGAGTGACCCGGGCCACCAAATCGGACCCAGAGTGACCCGGGCCACCAAATCGGACCCAGAGTGACCCGGGCCACCAAATCGGACCCAGAGTGACCCGGGCCACCAAATCGGACCCAGAGTGACCCGGGCCACCAAATCGGACCCAGAGTGACCCGGGCCACCAAATCGGACCCAGAGTGACCGGGGCCACCAAATCGGGCCCAGAGTGACCCGGGCCACCAAATCGGACCCAGAGTGACCCGGGCCACCAAATCGGGCCCAGAGTGACCCGGGCCACCAAATCGGACCCAGAGTGACCCGGCCCACCAAATCGGACCCAGAGTGACCCGGCCCACCAAATCGGACCCAGAGTGACCCGGGCCACCAAATCGGACCCAGAGTGACCCGGGCCACCAAATCGGACCCAGAGTGACCCGGGCCACCAAATCGGACCCAGAGTGACCCGGGCCACCAATTCGGACCCAGAGTGACCCAGGCCACCAAATCGGACCCAGAGTGACCCGGGCCACCAAATCGGACCCAGAGTGGCCCGGGCCACCAAATCGGACCCAGAGTGGCCCGGGCCACCAAATCGGACCCAGAGTGGCCCGGGCCACCAAATCGGACCCAGAGTGGCCCGGGCCACCAAATCGGACCCAGAGCGGCGCCGCCCGCCAAATCGGACCCAGAGTGGCGCCGCCCGCCAAATCGGACCCAGAGTGGCGTCGAATGCCAAATCGGACCCAGAGTGGCGCCGAATGCTAAATCGGACCCAGAGTGGCGCCGCCCGCCAAATCGGACCCAGAGTGGCGCCGCCCGCCAAATCGGACCCAGAGTGGCGCCGAACGCTAAAATCGGACCCAGAGTGGCGCCGAACGCTAAAATCGGACCCAGAGTGGCGCCGCCCGCCAAATCGGACCCAGAGTGGCGCCGCCCGCCAAATCGGACCCAGAGTGGCGCCGCCCGTCAAATCGGACCCAGAGTGGCGCCGCCCGCCAAATTGGACCCAGAGTGGCTCCACCCACCAAATCGGACCCAGAGTGGCCCCGCCCACCAAATCCTCAACTTTGAGGGGCTACAACTACCAAACCAGCATCTGAGGGGCACCCAAGTGTGAAAGTCTTGCAGGGGCAGCCCGGGCACCATTCCAAAGCACTATCTGTAGTTCCTCCAGGAAATACCAATCTAGTTATTCTTATTATTATTCAGTCTGCACGTAATGCGGCCCGAACCGCTTCACTCACAGACTCCAGTGAGGTGTCATTTCGAAGCCAGCGTCCCCAAGAGGTGTGCTAAGTATTTTTCGTGTCGATCGGATTTGTAGTTTTGGCGCAATTTGCGTTTCAAATTTTTTTTTCCCCTCATTGTAATGCATTTCAATAGGGAAATTTTCCCATAGGTTATAATGGCCGGGTTTCTGAGGCAATTTGAAATGTACCTGCCACCTGGCTGATTAGCTCATTGATATGTGCAGTCAGGCCCAGTTAATATGCCAACGCCTGCGAACTGTACATGACCACACCAGCACAGTTTTGCCAGATAATATCAGCTCTTAAAGTGATAGCACAGCACAATTTCAAAGCACTATCTGTAGTCTTATTATAATTATTGCCCCGCTCACCAAATCGGACCCAGAGTGGCGCCGCCCGTCAAATCGGACCCAGAGTGGCGCCGCCCGCCAAATCGGACCCAGAGTGGCGCCGCCCGCCAAATCGGACCCAGAGTGGCGCCGCCCGCCAAATCGGACCCAGAGTGGCGCCGAACGCTAAAATCGGACCCAGAGTGGCGCCGAACGCTAAAATCGGACCCAGAGTGGCGCCGCCCGCCAAATCGGACCCAGAGTTGCGCCGCCCGCCAAATCGGACCCAGAGTGGCGCCGCCCGCCAAATCGGACCCAGAGTGGCACCGCCCGCCAAATCGGACCCAGAGTGGCGCCGCCCGCCAAATCGGACCCAGAGTGGCGCCGCCCGCCAAATCGGACCCAGAGTGGCGCCTCCCGCCAAATCGGACCCAGAGCGGCGCCGCCCGCCAAATCGGACCCAGAGCGGCGCCGCCCGCCAAATCGGACCCAGAGCGGCGCCGCCCGCCAAATCGGACCCAGAGGGGCGCCGCCCGCCAAATCGGACCCAGAGCGGTGCCGCTCGCCAAATCGGACCCAGAGCGGCACCGCCCGCCAAATCGGACCCAGAGCGGCGTCGCCCGCCAAATCGGACCCAGAGCGGCGCCGCCCGCCAAATCGGACCCAGAGTGGCGCCGCCCGCCAAATCGGACCCAGAGCGGCGCCGCCCGCCAAATCGGACCCAGAGTGGCGCCGAATGCTAAATCGGACCCAGAGTGGCGCCGCCCGCCAAATCGGACCCAGAGTGGCGCCGCCCGCCAAATCGGACCCAGAGTGGCGCCGCCCGCCAAATCGGACCCAGAGTGGCGCCGCCCGCCAAATCGGACCCAGAGTGGCGCCACCCGCCAATTCGGACCCAGAGTGGCGCCGAATGCCAAATCGGACCCAGAGTGGCGCCGAATGCTAAATCGGACCCAGAGCGGCGCCGCCCGCCAAATCGGACCCAGAGCGGCGCCGCCCGCCAAATCGGACCCAGAGTGGCGCCGCCCGCCAAATCGGACCCAGAGGGGCGCCGCCCGCCAAATCGGACCCAGAGCGGTGCCGCTCGCCAAATCGGACCCAGAGCGGCGTCGCCCGCCAAATCGGACCCAGAGTGGCGCCGCCCGCCAAATCGGACCCAGAGCGGTGCCGCTCGCCAAATCGGACCCAGAGCGGCGCCGCCCGCCAAATCGGACCCAGAGCGGCGCCGCCCGCCAAATCGGACCTAGAGCGGTGCCGCCCGCCAAATCGGACCCAGAGCGGCGCCGCTCGCCAAATCGGACCAGAGCGGCGCCGCCCGCCAAATCGGACCCAGAGCGGCGCCGCTCGCCAAATCGGACCCAGAGTGGCGCCGCCCGCCAAATCGGACCCAGAGTGGCGCCGCCCGCCAAATCGGACCCAGAGTGGCGCCACCCGCCAAATCGGACCCAGAGTGGCGCCGAATGCCAAATCGGACCCAGAGTGGCGCCAAATGCTAAATCGGACCCAGAGTGGCGCCGCCCGCCAAATCGGACCCAGAGTGGCGCCGCCCGCCAAATCGGACCCAGAGTGGCGCCGCCCGCCAAATCGGACCCAGAGTGGCGCCGCCCGCCAAATCGGACCCAGAGTGGCGCCGCCCGCCAAATCGGACCCAGAGTGGCGCCGAATGCCAAATCGGACCCAGAGTGGCGCCGAATGCTAAATTGGACCCAGAGTGGCGCCGCCCGCCAAATCGGACCCAGAGTGGCGCCGCCCGCCAAATCGGACCCAGAGTGGCGCCGCCCGCCAAATCGGACCCAGAGTGGCGCCGAACGCTAAAATCGGACCCAGAGTGGCGCCGAACGCTAAAATCGGACCCAGAGTGGCGCCGCCCGCCAAATCGGACCCAGAGTGGCGCCGCCCGCCAAATCGGACCCAGAGTGGCGCCGAACGCTAAAATCGGACCCAGAGTGGCGCCGAACGCTAAAATCGGACCCAGAGTGGCGCCGCCCGCCAAATCGGACCCAGAGTTGCGCCGCCCGCCAAATCGGACCCAGAGTGGCGCCGCCCGCCAAATCGGACCCAGAGTGGCGCCGCCCGCCAAATCGGACCCAGAGCGGCACCGCCCGCCAAATCGGACCCAGAGCGGCGCCGCCCGCCAAATCGGACCCAGAGTGGCACCGCCCGCCAAATCGGACCCAGAGTGGCGCCGCCCGCCAAATCGGACCCAGAGTGGCGCCGCCCGCCAAATCGGACCCAGAGTGGCGCCGAATGCCAAATCGGACCCAGAGTGGCGCCGAATGCTAAATCGGACCCAGAGTGGCGCCGCCCGCCAAATCGGACCCAGAGTGGCGCCGCCCGCCAAATCGGACCCAGAGTGGCGCCGCCCGCCAAATCGGACCCAGAGTGGCGCCGAACGCTAAAATCGGACCCAGAGTGGCGCCGAACGCTAAAATCGGACCCAGAGTGGCGCCGCCCGCCAAATCGGACCCAGAGTTGCGCCGCCCGCCAAATCGGACCCAGAGTGGCGCCGCCCGCCAAATCGGACCCAGAGTGGCGCCGCCCGCCAAATCGGACCCAGAGCGGCACCGCCCGCCAAATCGGACCCAGAGCGGCGCCGCCCGCCAAATCGGACCCAGAGCGGCGTCGCCCGCCAAATCGGACCCAGAGCGGCGCCGCCCGCCAAATCGGACCCAGAGCGGCGCCGCCCGCCAAATCGGACCCAGAGCGGCGCCGCCCGCCAAATCGGACCCAGAGCGGCCCCGCCCGCCAAATCGGACCCAGAGCGGCCTCGCCCGCCAAATCGGACCCAGAGTGGCGCCGCCCGCCAAATCGGACCCAGAGCGGCGCCGCCCGCCAAATCGGACCCAGAGCGGCGCCGCCCGCCAAATCGGACCCAGAGCGGCGCCGCCCGCCAAATCGGACCCAGAGCGGCGCCGCTCACTAAATCGGACCCAGAGTGGCGCCGCCCGCCAAATCGGACCCAGAGTGGCGCCGCCCGCCAAATCGGACCCAGAGTGGCGCCGCCCGCCAAATCGGACCCAGAGTGGCGCCGCCCACCAAAACGGACCCAGAGTGGCGCCGCCCACCAAATCGGACCCAGAGTGGCTCCGAATGCCAAATCGGACCCAGAGTGGCGCCGAATGCTAAATCGGACCCAGAGTGGCGCCGCCCGCCAAATCGGACCCAGAGTGGAGCCGCCCGCCAAATCGGACCCAGAGTGGCGCCGCCCGCCAAATCGGACCCAGAGTGGCGCCGAACGCTAAAATCGGACCCAGAGTGGCGCCGAACGCTAAAATCGGACCCAGAGTGGCGCCGCCCGCCAAATCGGACCCAGAGTTGCGCCGCCCGCCAAATCGGACCCAGAGTGGCGCCGCCCGCCAAATCGGACCGAGTGGCGCCGCCCGCCAAATCGGACCCAGAGTGGCGCCGCCCGCCAAATCGGACCCAGAGGGGCGCCGCCCGCCAAATCGGACCCAGAGCGGCGCCGCCCGCCAAATCGGACCCAGAGCGGCGTCGCCCGCCAAATCGGACCCAGAGCGGCGCCGCCCGCCAAATCGGACCCAGAGCGGCGCCGCCCGCCAAATCGGACCCAGAGCGGCGCCGCCCACCAAATCGGACCCAGAGCGGCCCCGCCCGCCAAATCGGACCCAGAGCGGCCTCGCCCGCCAAATCGGACCCAGAGCGGCCCCGCCCGCCAAATCGGACCCAGAGCGGCGCCGCCCGCCAAATCGGACCCAGAGCGGCGCCACCCGCCAAATCGGACCCAGAGTGGCCCCGCCCGCCAAATCGGACCCAGAGTGGCGCCGCCCGCCAAATCGGACCCAGAGTGGCGCCGCCCGCCAAATCGGACCCAGAGTGGCGCCGCCCGCCAAATCGGACCCAGAGTGGCGCCGCCCGCCAAATCGGACCCTGAGTGACCCCGCCCGCCAAATCGGACCCAGAGTGACCCCGCCCGCCAAATCGGACCCAGAGTGACCCCGCCCACCAAATCGGACCCAGAGTGACCCCGCCCACCAAATCGGACCCAGAGTGACCCCGCCCACCAAATCGGACCCAGAGTGGCCTCAACCCTGAGGGGCTACAACTACCAAACCAGCACCTGAGGGGCACCCAAGTGTGAAAGTCTTGCAGGGGCAGCCCGGGCACCATTCCAAAGCACTATCTGTAGTTCCTTCAGGAAATACCCATCTAGTTATAGTGCTTTGGAACAAAGCACTATACTGTTATTCCACCGTGGTAAACTTCTTCTTATTCTTATTATTCAGTCCGCACGTAATGCGGCCCGAACCGCTAAACTCACAGACTCCAGTGAGGTGTCATTTCGAAGCCAGCGTTCCTGAGAGGTGTGCTAAGTATTTTTCGTGTCGATCGGATTTGTAGTTTTTGCGCAATTTGTGTTTGAAAAAAGTCTTTCAATGCGTTTCAATGGAGAAATTTTCCTATACGTTTATAATGGGCTGGTTTCTGAGGCAATTTCTAAAAATAACTGCCACCTGGCCGATTAGCTCATTGATATGCGCAGTCAGACACAGTTACTATGCCAACTCCTATGAAATCTACATCAGCTCACCAGGTCACAAGTTTTGTCAGATAATATCAGCTCTTAAAGTGACAGTACAGCACAATTCCAAACCACTATCCGTAGTCTTATGATTATTAGACTGTGGCCCGATTCTAACTCATCGGGTATTCTAGAATATGCATGTCCACGTAGTATATTGCACAGCCACGCAGTATACAGTGCAGAGCCGTGCAGTACACAGCGCAGAGCCGCGCAGTACACAGCGCAGAGCCGCGCAGTACACAGCGCAAAGCCGTGCAGTACACAGCGCAGAGCCGCGCAGTATAAAGCGCAGAGCCGTGCAGTACACAGCGCAGAGCCGCGCAGTACACAGCGCAGAGCCGTGCAGTACACAGCGCAGAGCCGCGCAGTATAAAGCGCAGAGCCGTGCAGTACACAGCGCAGAGCCGCGCAGTACACAGCGCAGAGCCGCGCAGTACACAGCGCAGAGCCGCGCAGTATAAAGCGCAGAGCCGTGCAGTACACAGCGCAGAGCCGCGCATGACCTTGGCACGGTTGACTCCCCGTGACTTCCCCCCACCTTTCTTGAATAACCACACCACAACAGTAATTTGGATAATAACGGCCACAGCAGCCAGTTTATTATTAATATTAATAAGAAACGGACCCTTGGTGCGGCGCTCGAAGCTAACCCGCTCCTGGTCTGGTGATTATTCCGTCGGCACTGCCTCTTCCCTCTCAGCCTTACTTCCGCCGCGTTTTTTTCAGGCTCAGAAGCATCATGAGTTGAGGGAAGAGGTTGCCTCCATCCGTTAACCTGTACCCGACTTCCATCGTCGGGTACCCACCCATCGGTACCGCGCACCCGACCTCCAACATCAGGGTGGCCCTCCGGGTCCCCCGATAACGTGACCCCGACCTACCTCGTCGGGTATCACGCAAGTATCACCAGACCACGAACTAAGTAACTATCCATGGCAGTGGAAGGGGGGGTCCCGCAGTGCAAGAATCCCCCCTCTACCGTACTTTTTTGCCAGCTTCGAGGACCCACCAACGCTCCAACCATTATCCAGTGATGTAACAGAACCTCGCGCTCACCAAGAGCTATCCGCCACCAGTCAGGAGAGGAAAAACCCCCTGTGGGGGAAACCTCCAGGGAACCATGGTGATGGACTGCCCTTCCCCTGGGCTTAAAGGTAACTGCCAAATAAGTAAAATTTTTTTTTTTTTGTATAATTCTCGCTCCTGTCCACGTCCGACTGGTTCATCTGGCCACTGCGACCCGGTCTTCCTTCTTTTCGTCAGGGACGGGTGGGTGGGGCTTGATGTCCGGCCGTCCTGAGAGGGAAAGAGGACCACGGCTCCTCCCTGCTTCCTTTTTAACCCCCTCGTGCCCACCCCCCCCCTCGTCCTAGGTCACTTCCCCTATGTCATTTCCCTTTTCATTAATCCCCTAATACTTCCTCCCCTCCCGGCTTACCCTTGCCGTCCCCCTGCCTTCTCCCAACCCCCAACTCATCCGTCACTTGCAACCTGCCCGGTCATGGCCCCCTCCTTACGGACCCTTCGTGCCTTATCCGGGGGTTACTTGACCTTGGCACGGTTGACTCCCCGTGACTTCCCCCCACCTTTCTTGAATAACCACACCACAACAGTAATTTGGATAATAACGGCCACAGCAGCCAGTTTATTATTAATATTAATAAGAAACGGACCCTTGGTGCGGCGCTCGAAGCTAACCCGCTCCTGGTCTGGTGATTATTCCGTCGGCACTGCCTCTTCCCTCTCAGCCTTACTTCCGCCGCGTTTTTTTCAGGCTCAGAAGCATCATGAGTTGAGGGAAGAGGTTGCCTCCATCCGTTAACCTGTACCCGACTTCCATCGTCGGGTACCCACCCATCGGTACCGCGCACCCGACCTCTAACATCAGGGTGGCCCTCCGGGTCCCCCGATAACGTGACCCCGACCTACCTCGTCGGGTATCACGCAAGTATCACCAGACCACGAACTAAGTAACTATCCATGGCAGTGGAAGGGGGGGTCCCGCAGTGCAAGAATCCCCCCTCTACCGTACTTTTTTGCCAGCTTCGAGGACCCACCAACGCCACACCGAGAGCGCTTGACCTTCAAGTGCTCGAGACCCCACCAACCAACCCTGCTGTGGCCTTCCGTATCCCCCCAACCAAGCCCTCAATCCATAAGTCAGTTCCCACGGTGTTCAAATGCACCCCGTCCCCTAGCCAGTAATCTCCTTCTATAGAGTCGAGACCTGCGTGACGTATTGTCACCCCCCCGTTCTGTGACACGAACTTAGATACCTCCTTGTTCACTTTTTTCCGTGCTTTGTTAATCTTTCCCACTGACCGTGCCCCTCGCCACTTTTTTCTAGGTACCATGTCTGACCACACTAGCCTCAAGTTTGGATATGCTGATCCCAGCTGCCTTATGTCCCTTCTGATTTTTGCACTCAGCCCTTTTCCCGAGCTGGCCCCCAAGTCGTTCCCTCCTGCGTGTAACACTAATATATCTGGGACCCCATAGAGGTTCACCGCCCGGAAAAACTCGTGCAGTAACCGGCCCCATGTTAAACCCCGATAACCCAACCACCTAATCACCGCCCCATTCCTTGCCATACCTAACTGTCTCCCGCCCGTTCGTCTGTCAGCCCGCTGCGCTCCCCAGTAAACGTATGAATGTCCTAGAATCCAAATCATGATCGGGACTTGTCCTGTAACAAACAAAAAGAAATCAGTGTGATGTATTAATTTTGGGGGGGGATCGCCGCCTCATATCCTTGAGGTCGTACGTAAGACCTGTACCGCCGCGATTCCCACCGGCCAATCCGCTTTACTGTTTCCGGGCTCAGCCCCCCCACCGCGGCCTCCGTTGCCGCCCCAATCCGGAATGAATGACCTGTGTATCTCCCAGGGTTCCCTCCTGCCCTTACCATACACGTCCGGAATACTTTAATAAATTGATACCTGGACAAATATGACCCGTCCTCGTGACATAGCAGCGGTCCCCCCTGCTTAGGCCTGGCTGCCGCGAATATCCCGAAACACTTACACGGACACATCATAGAACCACTCACTCTCCCCAATAACACCCTTTTTCCTTTCCCCTTTTGGTCCGTCTTTGACCTCCTAATCCAAAATTCCAATCCCCTTTTTGTCTTCACAACGTCTTCGGCTAGAATGCCCCCCGCTATGGCCTTGCCTGGCGCTACCAGCTCCCCTATCCTCATCGCTCCAAAGAATGCGAGTGAAAAGGCCAACCTAAACAAACCAACCTCAAATTGTGTCCTGCACACCCCTTCTAACTGTTCTCCCAATACTTCTAACATGCCAAAAGACACGGGCCGCCTGTTGTCTTTTCTAACCTTTCCCTTACGGTACCTTTTAAGGCCTGCCTGACTAAGAAACTCTTTGTCAAATCGGTTCTGTTCCTAAGTTTAAACCCAAATGCTAATCCTGCCATTAGTTGACTCATTTTTGCTGCTGACCAACTATCGTCTGCGGCCTGCCTAATTCCCATCAATAACACCCCAATCTGCTCCTCTTCTGACATGTCCTCGTCCCCCTGGCCTAGCCATTGTTCCCACAGCCTCCACGACCGTCCGTACGCCGCCCATGTGCTACTTGTTACGGATGCCTTGATCAGCGGTTCTGCCGCCCAGATGCCACGTTCCATAATCCGGGAGGGCAGGGTAGGCCCTCTTCTTCCACCTCGGGGGCCAATGCCCGAAACCGCTGCCACTGAAAACGAGAAAGCGCATCAGCGACCGAGTTAAATTCTCCCGGAACATGAGATGCTCTCACATGAGCATTGATAACTAGGCATTCCAACACCAACTGCCTCAACACTCTAATTACTGGCGGCGACGACGCGGTGATGTTATTTATGGCCATGACCACCCCCATGTTATCGCACTTAAACCTAACTTTTCGGTTCTTTAGCCGATGTCCCCATAGTGTTACCGCTACCAAGATTGGGAAAATTTCCAGTAATGCAATGTTTTTTGTCAGCCCTGAGCGCACCCACTCCTCTGGCCATGCTGCCGCGCCCCACTGCCCCTGACAGTAGGCCCCAAAGCCATGACTGCCCGCTGCATCCGTGTATAGTTCAATATCCGTATTACAACATACCCCTTCCATCAAGAGGGAAAGCCCGTTGTATTTTTCTAAGAATGTGTCCCAAACCGCCAGATCAGCTTTGTTATCTGCCGTCAACCGCACATAATGATGCGGTGATTTAATGCCAGCCGTTGCCGCCGCTAATCTCCTCGTGAATATTCTTCCCATCGGCATGACTCGACACGCGAAATTTAAACTCCCCAGCAAAGACTGCACCTCCCGCAGCTTCAGTTTTTTAGCTCTCCTAGCCCTGCCTATTTCCAATTTTAGGGCTTCCACCTTCTCCCCCGGGAGACGACACTCCCACCTTATCGTGTCGATCATGATTCCCAGAAATGAGATACATGACGTTGGGCCGACAGTTTTTTCGGGAGCCAATGGCACCCCGAACTCCTTAGCAACCCCTTGCAACCCCTTTAAGATAGTACCGCACACCTCTGATTGTGCCGGACCTACACACCAAAAGTCATCGAGGTAGTGGATCAACGATCCCCATCCCGTGATATCCTTCACTACCCACTCCAGGAATGTGCTAAAGGCTTCAAACAACGAACATGACAAAGAGCATCCCATTGGCAAACACCTGTCTATGAAATACTCTCCCTCCCAATAGCACCCGAGCAATCGCTGACTGTCCGGGTGTACCGGCAGCAGCCGAAAGGCAGCCTCCACATCCGTTTTTGCCATCAGCGCCCCCTTTCCGCATTTTCTCACCCACTCTACCGCCCGATCAAATGATGCGTATAGCACCGTACATAACTCAGGATCGATGCCGTCATTGACGGACTCACCACGCGGGTATGACAGGTGATGGATCATTCGGAACTTGTTTGGTTCCTTCTTTGGTACAATGCCCAATGGAGAAACCACCAAGTCCGACACGGGTGGGAAACCAAACGGACCCGCCATCCGGCCCATCCGCACCTCTTTCTCAAGCTTCTGCTTTACCACTGCGGGGTGCTGATAGGCCGAGCTGAGATTCCTCAGCTTCCGTGGCGTTTGGCGCGCCGGGGAAGGGATGGAAAACCCTTCCTCGAAACCTTTAATTAATAGGTCCGCGTTTTTCTTATCCGGGTATCTACTTAGATAAGGGAGCATCGCGTGCAGCTTGACTGGTGTTTTGCCCTTGACCATAACCGGCTCCTCCCACCCTACCACCGTACTTCCTCGGACACCTATTGACCCCATGTGCCGATCCCCCACAATTGGAACACGTGTGCCTAAATTTACAACCTGTTCCGAATTTGCACTGTCCCTCGTTGAATTGCCAGCAGAGCCCACGTTTTTGATTACCTCCCCGACCTTGGAAGTTCCCCCCTGCCATGCTTCCTGCGCTGTACCCTGTATGGCCGGGCCCCCCGGCCCCTCCCTGAAAGGGCATCCACTGTCTGTGATTCTGAGACATAATCTGAAGCCACAGGCCAATATCTTTCTGATCCCATCTCATAGATGGTCGCATGGCCTTGCGCTGACGAAACTGTTCATCATACCGCAGCCAGGCTTGACCCCCATATGACTTGTAAGCCTCCCCAATGGTGTCCATGTAACAAAATAATTGCGAGCAATTTTCTGGCGCCTTTTGCCCAATAATGCTACCAAATATCACGAAAGCATGCCACCAATTTGAAAACGTATGCGCCACCGTAATTGATTTCTCCTCTTCTTTCCTCCCTCCATCCTTTTCTATTTTTGTGCTCAACCTCTCCACAGGCAAAAGCGCGAAAATGTCCACATACTCCTCCCTCCATATTTTTTCTTTCATCTCTTTCTTAAGGTGCATGCCAAGATTACCCGTAAAACAAAAATATATATCCCCCCGCGCAGTGTCATCTAACTGCCCATACTCGTCCCCGGCTGCTGCAGACTCGGGTGCCCAGTTTATAACGTCCCCACCCCCAGCGGCACCAGGCCGCAAGTATGGGCTCGTCCAAGCTGATAGGTGCCCATGCCCACGCCCCTCAACACGGTCCATTCTGTCTGCCAGACTCGCTATCATTGCCCTCGTTTCCCTAGCGGTGGCCTCCAAGGACCCTAAAATAGTGGCTACATTATCCCTATGTGATCCCTGGCCTCCCCCTCCCGCTAGTAATGGGCCCGCATCTGGGTATGATGGAAACATGGATTCATAGTTACCAGGCCGCGCGGGAGTCATCCTCCCCCCGGCCGCTGTGCTCCTGGAATCCTCCTCGCCGTTGTCGTCGCTGTCTGCGTCCAGGGATGAGGGCCATCTTGCTCCTTGCGACCAGCGTCCATCCTCGGCTCGTTCGTCTCCCGTTCTTTCCTGGCTCCCGTGATTATATTGTGCGGTGGCCACCCTGTCGCTACTTCTGTTCCCCTGTCTGGCTCTGCCCTGTGTGCTCTGCTGTTGGCTCTGCAACCCGCTACATGGCCCTGGCTGCCTGGGGGTGCTCACCATCCTGGACCGTCGCCGTCTGTTAACGCTTGCCCCACGCTCCCTCGACGGGCTCCTTGTCCTGCGCTGCTGCCCCCTTATCGGCATCTCCATGGTCAGCCTTTCGGGGGGCCTGGTCCTGCGGGTTGTTCTCCTCCCCCCCTCTTCCCCCACTGGCATCTGGCTGGACGGCCCCGGACTCTGTATTCTTTCAACAGGCACCTCGCTAGGCAGCCTGCTTCCCTGGGGCCTTTGCGAAGGACCCCGGAAACAAGATGGCACTCCCCATGTGTCCTGACTCTCTTGCCTGGCTGCGGGGGGAACGCTCACACCCCCAGCTGCTACTGCTGCAGGGGCTGCTACCGGAGGCCTCCCTGGAGATCCCTGTCCTTGCTGCTGCGCTGCGGTGGGTCTTGTGGACTCCCTCCTCTGCCCCCCCGCCGGCTCCGTACCGCTTTCTCCGTGCCTTTCCTGCCCGGCGGAGCATGCAGCATCCGCCGCCCGACGCCTGCTAGCCGGCGCACTCCTCCTGCCGCTGCTACCCCCTGCGCTCCTCCTGCGGGACCCTGCGCTGCCCTCCCTACCGCGCCCCGGACCTGTCCCACCCGCTGGCGCCGAGGACTCCCCCCTACCACCGCTCACCCCCAGGATACCTTCCGCAATGCTTTCCAGCCACCCTGGGGGGTGAGCGCTGGCAGCCGCCTGGAGCCTGGCGATGACGTCCATGCCGGTAAGATGCGTCTGCGGGACGGGAGAGCTCGGTGCAGGGTGGGAGAGCAGCTTGATGTCCGGCCGTCCTGAGAGGGAAAGAGGACCACGGCTCCTCCCTGCTTCCTTTTTAACCCCCTCGTGCCCACCCCCCCCCCTCGTCCTAGGTCACTTCCCCTATGTCATTTCCCTTTTCATTAATCCCCTAATACTTCCTCCCCTCCCGGCTTACCCTTGCCGTCCCCCTGCCTTCTCCCAACCCCCAACTCATCCGTCACTTGCAACCTGCCCGGTCATGGCCCCCTCCTTACGGACCCTTCGTGCCTTATCCGGGGGTTACTGTACACAGCGCAGAGCCGTGCAGTACACAGCGCAGAGCCGCGCAGTATAAAGCGCAGAGCCGTGCAGTACACAGGGCAGAGCCGTGCAGTACACAGCGCAGAGCCGCGCAGTACACAGCGCAGAGCCATGCAGTACACAGCGCAAAGCCGCGCAGTATAAAGCGCAGAGCCACGCAGTATAAAGCGGAGAGCCGCGCAGTACACAGCGCAGAGCCGAGCAGTACACAGCGCAGAGCCGCGCAGTAGACAGCGCAGAGCCGTGCAGTACAGAGCGCAGAGCCGCACAGTATAAAGCGCAGAGCCGCGCAGTATACCGCGCAGAGCCGCGCAGTACACAGCGCAGAGCCGCGCAGTACACAGCGCAGAGCCGCGCAGTACACAGCGCAGAGCCGCGCAGTACACAGCGCAGAGCCGCGCAGTACACAGCGCAGAGCCGCGCAGTACACAGCGCAGAGCCGAGCAGTACACAGCGCAGAGCCGCGCAGTACACAGCGCAGAGCCGCGCAGTACACAGCGCAGAGCCGCGCAGTATACAGCGCAGAGCTGCGCAGTACACAGCGCAGAGCCACGCAGTACAGAGCGCAGAGCCGCACAGTATAAAGCGCAGAGCCGCGCAGTACACAGCGCAGAGCCGCGCAGTACACAGCGCAGAGCCGCGCAGTACACAGCGCAGAGCCGCACAGTACACAGCACAGAGCCGCGCAGTACACAGCGCAGAGCCACCCAGTATACAGCGCAGAGCCGCGCAGTACGCAGCATAGAGCCGCGCAGTATAAAGCGCAGAGCCGTGCAGTACACAGCGCAGAGCCGCGCAGTACACAGCGCAGAGCCGTGCAGTACACAGCGCAGAGCCGCGCAGTATAAAGCGCAGAGCCGTGCAGTACACAGCGCAGAGCCGTGCAGTACACAGCGCAGAGCCGCGCAGTACACAGCGCAGAGCCATGCAGTACACAGCGCAAAGCCGCGCAGTATAAAGCGCAGAGCCGCGCAGTATAAAGCGGAGAGCCGCGCAGTACACAGCGCAGAGCCGAGCAGTACACAGCGCAGAGCCGCGCAGTAGACAGCGCAGAGCCGTGCAGTACAGAGCGCAGAGCCGCACAGTATAAAGCGCAGAGCCGCGCAGTATACCGCGCAGAGCCGTGCAGTACACAGCGCAGAGCCGCGCAGTACACAGCGCAGAGCCGCGCAGTACACAGCGCAGAGCCGCGCAGTACACAGCGCAGAGCCGCGCAGTACACAGCGCAGAGCCGAGCAGTACACAGCGCAGAGCCGCGCAGTACACAGCGCAGAGCCGCGCAGTACACAGCGCAGAGCCACGCAGTATACAGTGCAGAGCTGCGCAGTACACAGCGCAGAGCCGCACAGTACAGAGCGCAGAGCCGCACAGTATAAAGCGCAGAGCCGCGCAGTACACAGCGCAGAGCCGCGCAGTACACAGCGCAGAGCCACGCAGTACACAGCGCAGAGCCGCACAGTACACAGCACAGAGCCGCGCAGTACACAGCGCAGAGCCACCCAGTATACAGCGCAGAGCCGCGCAGTACGCAGCGTAGAGCCACGCAGTATGCAGCGCAGAGCCGCGCAGTATACAGCGCTGAGCCGCGTAGTATACAGCGCAGAGCCCCGCAGTATACAGTGCAGAGCCCCGCAGTATACAGCGCAGACACGCGCAGTACACAGCACGGACACGCGCAGTACACAGCGCAGAGCCGCGCAGTACACAGCGCAGAGCCGCGTAGTATACAGCGAAGAGCCACGCAGTATATAGCGCAGAGCCGCGCAGTACAAAGCGCAGAGCTGCGCAGAGCTGCGCAGTATACAGCGCAGAGCCGCGCAGTATACAGCGCAGAATGCGCAGTACACAGTGCAGAGCCGCGCAGTACACAGCGCAGAGCCGCACAGTACACAGCGCAGAGCCGCGCAGTATACAGCGCAGAGCTGCGCAGTACACAGCGCAGAGCCGCGCAGTACAGAGCGCAGAGCCGCACAGTATAAAGCGCAGAGCCGCGCAGTACACAGCGCAGAGCCGCGCAGTACACAGCGCAGAGCCGCGCAGTACACAGCGCAGAGCCGCACAGTACACAGCACAGAGCCACGCAGTACACAGCGCAGAGCCACCCAGTATACAGCGCAGAGCCGCGCAGTACGCAGCGTAGAGCCGCGCAGTATAAAGCGCAGAGCCGTGCAGTACACAGCGCAGAGCCGCGCAGTACACAGCGCAGAGCCGTGCAGTACACAGCGCAGAGCCGCGCAGTATAAAGCGCAGAGCCGTGCAGTACACAGCGCAGAGCCGTGCAGTACACAGCGCAGAGCCGCGCAGTACACAGCGCAGAGCCATGCAGTACACAGCGCAAAGCCGCGCAGTATAAAGCGCAGAGACGCGCAGTATAAAGCGGAGAGCCGCGCAGTACACAGCGCAGAGCCGAGCAGTACACAGCGCAGAGCCGCGCAGTAGACAGCGCAGAGCCGTGCAGTACAGAGCGCAGAGCCGCACAGTATAAAGCGCAGAGCCGCGCAGTATACCGCGCAGAGCCGTGCAGTACACAGCGCAGAGCCGCGCAGTACACAGCGCAGAGCCGCGCAGTATACCGCGCAGAGCCGTGCAGTACACAGCGCAGAGCCGCGCAGTACACAGCGCAGAGCCGCGCAGTACACAGCGCAGAGCCGCGCAGTACACAGCGCAGAGCCGCGCAGTACACAGCGCAGAGCCACGCAGTATACAGCGCAGAGCTGCGCAGTACACAGCGCAGAGCCGCGCAGTACAGAGCGCAGAGCCGCACAGTATAAAGCGCAGAGCCGCGCAGTACACAGCGCAGAGCCGCGCAGTACACAGCGCAGAGCCACGCAGTACACAGCGCAGAGCCGCACAGTACACAGCACAGAGCCGCGCAGTACACAGCGCAGAGCCACCCAGTATACAGCGCAGAGCCGCGCAGTACGCAGCGTAGAGCCACGCAGTATGCAGCGCAGAGCCGCGCAGTATACAGCGCTGAGCCGCGTAGTATACAGCGCAGAGCCCCGCAGTATACAGTGCAGAGCCCCGCAGTATACAGCGCAGACACGCGCAGTACACAGCACGGACACGCGCAGTACACAGCGCAGAGCCGCGCAGTACACAGCGCAGAGCCGCGTAGTATACAGCGAAGAGCCACGCAGTATATAGCGCAGAGCCGCGCAGTACAAAGCGCAGAGCTGCGCAGAGCTGCGCAGTATACAGCGCAGAGCCGCGCAGTATACAGCGCAGAACGCGCAGTACACAGTGCAGAGCCGCGCAGTACACAGCGCAGAGCCGTGCAGTACACAGCGCAGAGCCGCGCAGTACACAGCGCAGAGCCACGCAGTATACAGCGCAGAGCCGCGTAGTATACAGCGCAGAGCCGCGTAGTATACAGCGCAGAGCCACGCAGTATACAGCACAGAGCCACGCAGTATACAGCGCAGAGCCACGTAGTTATACTGCCCAGTCACGTAGTATATTGTCCAGTCACATAGTATACTGCATATCCCTGTTAAAAAAAAAAAGAATTAAAATAAAAAAGTTACATACTCACCTCCTGGAGCGGCCGGTATCTGATGGTTGTTGCACCTCCTAGAGCGGCCGGTACACGATGCTTGTTGCACCTGGAGTGGCCGGTACCCGATGCTTGTTGCGCGCTCCGGTCCCAAGAGTGCATTGCGGTCTCACGAGATGATGACGTAGCGGTGTTGTGAGACAGAAAGACGGAAGTGCCCTTAGATAATTAGATAGTAGATTACCCCGCTCACCAATTCGGAACCCGAGAGGCCCGACCCACCAAATCGGACCCCGAGGGGCCCGGCCCACCAAATCGGACCCAGAGTGACCCCGCCCCCTAAATCAGACCCAGAGTGACCCCGCCCACCAAATCGGACCCAGAGTGGCTCTGCCCACCAAATCGGACCCAGAGTGACCCCTTCCACCAAATCAGACCCAGAGTGACCCCTTCCACCAAATCGGACCCAGAGTGACCCCTTCCACCAAATCGGGCCCAGAGTGACCCCGCCCACCAAATCGGACCCAGAGTGACCCCACCCACCAAATCGGACCCTGAGGTGCCCAGCCCACCAAATCAGACCCTGAGGTGCCCAGCCCACCAAATCGGACCGAGTGACCCCACCCACCAAATTGGTCCCTAAGGTGCCCCGCCCACCAAATCGGACCCAGAGTGGCTCCGCCCACCGAATCGGACCCAGAGTGGCCGCGCCCACAGAATCGGACCAAAAGTGACCCCGCCCACCGAATCGGACCTAGATTTACCCCGCCCACAAAATCAGACCCAGATTGACCCAACCCACCAAATCGGACCGCCTGAGGGGCACCCAAGTGTGAAAGTCTTGCAGGGGCAGCCCGGGCACCATTCCAAAGCACTATCTGTAGTTCCTTCAGGAAATACCCATCTAGTTATAGTGCTTTGGAACAAAGCACTATACTGTTATTCCACCGTGGTAAACTTCTTCTTATTCTTATTATTCAGTCCGCACGTAATGCGGCCCGAACCGCTAAACTCACAGACTCCAGTGAGGTGTCATTTCGAAGCCAGCGTCCCCAAGAGGTGTGCTAAGTATTTTTCGTGCCGATCGGATTTGTAGTTTTTGCGCAATTTGTGTTTGAAAAAAGTCTTTCAATGCGTTTCAATAGGGAAATTGTCCCATACGTTTATAATGGGCTGGTTTCTGAGGCAATTTCTAAAAATAACTGCCACCTGGCTGATTAGCTCATTGATATGCGCAGTCAGACACAGTTACTATGCCAACGCCTATGAACTCTACATCAGCTCACCAGGTCACAAGTTTTGTCAGATAATATCAGCTCTTAAAGTGACAGTACAGCACAATTCCAAACCACTATCTGTAGTCTTATGATTATTAGATGGAGGCCCGATTCTAACTCATCGGGTATTCTAGAATATGCATGTCCACGTAGTATATTGCACAGCCACGCAGTATACAGTGCAGAGCCGCGCAGTACACAGCGCAGAGCCGCGCAGTATAAAGCGCAGAGCCGCGCAGTACACAGCGCAGAGCCGCGCAGTACACAGCGCAGAGCCGTGCAGTACACAGCGCAGAGCCGCGCAGTATAAAGCGCAGAGCCGTGCAGTACACAGCGCAGAGCCGCGCAGTACACAGCGCAGAGCCGTGCAGTACACAGCGCAGAGCCGCGCAGTATAAAGCGCAGAGCCGTGCAGTTCACAGCGCAGAGCCGCGCAGTACACAGCGCAGAGCCCCGCAGCATACAGCGCAGAGCCCCGCAGTATACAGCGCAGAGCCCCGCAGTATACAGCGCAGAGCCCCGCAGTATACAGCGCCCACCAAATCGGCCCCTGAGGGGCCCCACCCACCAAATCGGACCCAGAGTGGCTACAACTACCAAACCAGCGCCTGAGGGGCACCCAAGTGTGAAAGTCTTGCTGGGGCAACCCGGGCACCATTCCAAAGCACTATCTGTAGTTCCTTCAGGAAATACCCATCTATTTCTCTCTGTTATCAGCCATTCCCCGTACTGCTGTCAGTCTATTTCTCTCTGTTATCAGCCATTCCCCTGTCCTGCTGTCAGTCTATTCTCTCTGTTATCAGCCATTCCCCGTCCTGCTGTCAGTCTATTCTCTCTGTTATCAGCCATTCCCCTGTCCTGCTGTCAGTCTATTCTCTCTGTTATCAGCCATTCCCCTGTCCTGCTGTCAGTCTATTCTCTCTGTTATCAGCCATTCCCCGTCCTGCTGTCAGTCTATTTCTCTCTGTTATCAGCAATTCCCCTGTCCTGCTGTCAGTCTATTCTCTCTGTTATCAGCCATTCCCTTGTCCTGCTGTCAGTCTATTCTCTGTTATCAGCCATTCCCTTATCCTGCTGTCAGTCAGAGTGACCCGGCCCACCAAATCGGACCCAGAGTGACCCGGCCCACCAAATCGGACCCAGAGTGACCCGGCCCACCAAATCGGACCCAGAGTGACCCGGCCCACCAAATCGGACCCAGAGTGACCCGGCCCACCAAATCGGACCCAGAGTGACCCGGCCCACCAAATCGGACCCAGAGTGACCCGGGCCACCAAATCGGACCCAGAGTGACCCGGCCCACCAAATCGGACCCAGAGTGACCCGGGCCACCAAATCGGACCCAGAGTGACCCGGCCCACCAAATCGCACCCAGAGTGACCCGGGCCACCAAATCAAACCCAGAGTGACCCGGGCCACCAAATCGGACCCAGAGTGACCCGGGCCACCAAATCGGACCCAGAGTGACCCGGGCCACCAAATCGGACCCAGAGTGACCCGGGCCACCAAATCGGACCCAGAGTGACCCGGGCCACCAAATCGTACCCAGAGTGACCCGGGCCACCAAATCGGACCCAGAGTGACCCGGGCCACCAAATCGGACCCAGAGTGACCCGGGCCACCAAATCGGACCCAGAGTGACCCGGGCCACCAAATCGGACCCAGAGTGACCCGGGCCACCAAATCGGACCCAGAGTGACCCGGGCCACCAAATCGGACCCAGAGTGACCCGGGCCACCAAATCGGACCCAGAGTGACCCGGGCCACCAAATCGGACCCAGAGTGACCCGGGCCACCAAATCGGGCCCAGAGTGACCCGGGCCACCAAATCGGACCCAGAGTGACCCGGCCCACCAAATCAAACCCAGAGTGACCCGGGCCACCAAATCGGACCCAGAGTGACCCGGGCCACCAAATCGGACCCAGAGTGACCCGGGCCACCAAATCGGACCCAGAGTGACCCGGGCCACCAAATCGGACCCAGAGTGACCCGGGCCACCAAATCGGACCCAGAGTGACCCGGGCCACCAAATCGGACCCAGAGTGACCCGGGCCACCAAATCGGACCCAGAGTGACCCGGGCCACCAAATCGGACCCAGAGTGACCCGGGCCACCAAATCGGACCCAGAGTGACCCGGGCCACCAAATCGGACCCAGAGTGACCCGGCCCACCAAATCAGACCCAGAGTGACCCGGCCCACCAAATCGGACCCAGAGTGACCCGGCCCACCAAATCGGACCCAGAGTGACCCGGCCCACCAAATCGGACCCAGAGTGACCCGGCCCACCAAATCGGACCCAGAGTGACCCGGCCCACCAAATCGGACCCAGAGTGACCCGGCCCACCAAATCGGACCCAGAGTGACCCGGCCCACCAAATCGGACCCAGAGTGACCCGGCCCACCAAATCGGACCCAGAGTGACCCGGGCCACCAAATCGGACCCAGAGTGACCCGGCCCGCCAAATCGGACCCAGAGTGACCCGGCCCGCCAAATCGGACCCATAGTGGCGCCGCCCGCCAAATCGGACCCAGAGTGGCGCCGCCCGCCAAATCGGACCCAGAGTGGCGCCGCCCGCCAAATCGGACCCAGAGTGGCGCCGCCCGCCAAATCGGACCCAGAGTGGCGCCGCCCGCCAAATCGGACCCAGAGTGGCGCCGCCCGCCAAATCGGACCCAGAGTGGCGCCGCCCGCCAAATCGGACCCAGAGTGGTGCCGCCCGCCAAATCGGTCCCAGAGTGACCCCGCCCACCAAATCGGTCCCAGAGTGACCCCGCCCACCAAATTGGTCCCAGAGTGACCCCGCCCACCAAATCGGACCCAGAGTGACCCGGGCCACCAAATCGGGCCCAGAGTGACCCGGGCCACCAAATCGGACCCAGAGTGACCCGGCCCACCAAATCAAACCCAGAGTGACCCGGGCCACCAAATCGGACCCAGAGTGACCCGGGCCACCAAATCGGACCCAGAGTGACCCGGGCCACCAAATCGGACCCAGAGTGACCCGGGCCACCAAATCGGACCCAGAGTGACCCGGGCCACCAAATCGGACCCAGAGTGACCCGGGCCACCAAATCGGACCCAGAGTGACCCGGGCCACCAAATCGGACCCAGAGTGACCCGGGCCACCAAATCGGACCCAGAGTGACCCGGCCCACCAAATCGGACCCAGAGTGACCCGGGCCACCAAATCGGACCCAGAGTGACCCGGCCCACCAAATCGGACCCAGAGTGACCCGGCCCACCAAATCGGACCCAGAGTGACCCGGCCCACCAAATCGGACCCAGAGTGACCCGGCCCACCAAATCGGACCCAGAGTGACCCGGCCCACCAAATCGGACCCAGAGTGACCCGGCCCACCAAATCGGACCCAGAGTGACCCGGCCCACCAAATCGGACCCAGAGTGACCCGGCCCACCAAATCGGACCCAGAGTGACCCGGCCCACCAAATCGGACCCAGAGTGACCCGGCCCACCAAATCGGACCCAGAGTGACCCGGGCCACCAAATCGGACCCAGAGTGACCCGGCCCGCCAAATCGGACCCAGAGTGACCCGGCCCGCCAAATCGGACCCATAGTGGCGCCGCCCGCCAAATCGGACCCAGAGTGGCGCCGCCCGCCAAATCGGACCCAGAGTGGCGCCGCCCGCCAAATCGGACCCAGAGTGGCGCCGCCCGCCAAATCGGACCCAGAGTGGCGCCGCCCGCCAAATCGGACCCAGAGTGGCGCCGCCCGCCAAATCGGAGCCAGAGTGGCGCCGCCCGCCAAATCGGACCCAGAGTGGCGCCGCCCGCCAAATCGGACCCAGAGTGGCGCCGCCCGCCAAATCGGACCCAGAGTGGCGCCGCCCGCCAAATCGGACCCAGAGTGGTGCCGCCCGCCAAATCGGTCCCAGAGTGACCCCGCCCACCAAATCGGTCCCAGAGTGACCCCGCCCACCAAATTGGTCCCAGAGTGACCCCGCCCACCAAATTGGTCCCAGAGTGACCCCGCCCACCAAATCGGACCCATAGTGGCCTCACCCCTTTAGGGGCTACAACTACCAAGCCAGCGCCTGAGGGGCACCCAAGTGTGAAAGTCTTGCTGGGGCAACCCGGGCACCATTCCAAAGCACTATCTGTAGTTCCTTCAGGAAATACCCATCTAGTATTATTATTGTAATCCGAACTTGGTAAGCTTATTCAGTTTTTTTCCGCAATTAATGCGGCCCGAACCGCTGCACGCACAGACTCCAGTGAGGCGTGATTTCGAAGCCAGCGTCCACGAGAGGTGTGCTAAGTATTTTTCATGTTGATCCGATTTGTAGTTTTTTAAAAAATTGAGTGACTAGAGAGACCCGGGCCACCAAATCGGACCCAGAATGACCCGGGCCACCAAATCGGACCCAGAGTGACCCGGCCCACCAAATCGGACCCAGAGTGACCCGGGCCACCAAATCGGACCCAGAGTGACCCGGGCCACCAAATCGGACCCAGAGTGACCCGGCCCACCAAATCGGACCCAGAGTGACCCGGCCCACCAAATCGGACCCAGAGTGACCCGGCCCACCAAATCGGACCCAGAGTGACCCGGCCCACCAAATCGGACCCAGAGTGACCCGGCCCACCGAATCGGACCCAGAGTGACCCGGCCCACCGAATCGGACCCAGAGTGACCCGGGCCACCGAATCGGACCCAGAGTGACCCGGGCCACCGAATCGGACCCAGAGTGACCCGGGCCACCGAATCGGACCCAGAGTGACCCGGGCCACCGAATCGGACCCAGATTGGCGCCGGCCGCCAAATCGGACCCAGAGTGGTGCCGGCCCCCAAATCGGACCCAGAGTGGCGCCGGCCACCAAATCGGACCCAGAGTGGCGCCGGCCGCCAAATCGGACCCAGAGTGGCGCCGGCCGCCAAATCGGACCCAGAGTGGCGCCGGCCGCCAAATCGGACCCAGAGTGGCGCCGGCCGCCAAATCGGACCCAGAGTGGCGCCGGCCGCCAAATCGGACCCAGAGTGGCGCCGGCCGCCAAATCGGACCCAGAGTGGCGCCGGCCGCCAAATCGGACCCAAAGTGGCGCTGCCCGCCAAATCGGACCCAGAGTGGCGCCGCCCACCAAATCGGACCCAGAGTGGCGCCGCCCGCCAAATCTGACCCAGAGTGGCGCCACCCGCCAAGTCTGACCCAGAGTGGCGACACCCGCCAAATCGGACCCAGAGTGGCGCCGCCCGCCAAATCGGACCCAGAGTGGCCTCAACCCTGAGGGGCTACAACTACCAAACCAGCGCCTGAGGGGCACCCAAGTGTGAAAGTCTTGCAGGGGCAGCCCGGGCACCATTCCAAAGCACTATCTGTAGTTCCTTCAGGAAATACCCATCTAGTTTATTTTAGTTCTTCAATGCAAAAAGTGAGACGCATAAGTTATTTAGAGTTATTAAAAACAGAGTGATCTATTTCAAGTGTTTATTTCTGTTAATGTTGATGATTATGGTTTACAGCCAATGAAAACCCCAAAATCATTATCTCAGTAAATTAGAATAATTAGCAAAAAAATACCTGCAAAGGCTTACTAAGCATTTAAAAAGGTCCCTTAGTCTGTTTCAGTAGGTTCCATAATCATAGGGAAGACTGTTAACGTGACAGATGTCCAGAAGGCAGTCATTGACAAACTCCACAAGGAGGGTAAGCCACAAAAGGTCATTGCTAAAGAAGCTGGCTGTTCACAGAGTGCTGTATCTAAGCATGTTAATGGAAAGTTGAGTGGAAGGAAAAAGTGTGGTACAAAAACGTGCACAAGCAACTGGGATAATCGCTGCCTTGAAAGGATTGTTAATAAAAGGTCATTCAAAAATTTCAGGGAGATTCACAAGGAGTGGACTGCTGCAGGAATAATTGCTACAAGAGTCACTACACACAGGCGTATCCAGGACATGGGCTACAAGTGTCACATTACTTGTGTCAGGCCACTCATGTCATGACCTATAGGCAACACCAGAAGAGTCTTACCTGGGCTGCGGAGAAAAAGAACTGGACAGAGTGTTGTATTCAGATGAAAGTAAATTTTGCATTTCATTTGGAAATCAAGATCCCAGAGTCTGGAGGAAGAGTGGAGAGGCACAGATTTCAAGGTGAGGTCTAATGTGAAGTTTCCACAATCACAATGATGGTTTGGGGAGCCATATCATCTGTTGGTGATAGATCCACTGTGTTTTATCAAGACCAAAGTCAGCGCAGCTGTCTACCAGGAAACTTCAGAGCACTTTATGCTTCCCTCTGCTGACAAGCTTTTTGGAGATGGAAATTTCATTCTCCAGCAGGACTTGGCACCAATCCACACTGCCAAAAGTACCAATACCTGGTTTAAAAACAACAGTATCACTGTGCGTGATTGGCCAGCAAACTTGCCTGATCATAACCCTATAGAGAATCTATGGAGTATTGTCAAGAGGAAAAAGAGAGACACCAGACCCAACAATGCAGACGAGCTGAAGGCTGCTATCAAAGCAATCTAGGCTTACATAACACCTCAGGAGTGCCACAGGCTGATCGTCTCCATGCCAAGCCGCAATGATGCAGTAATTGATTCAAAAGGAGCCCCGATCAACTAGTGCATTTACTGAACATCCATTTCGGTAGGCCAACATTTTAGGTTTTTGGAATCATTTTTCAAGCTGGTGTAATAAAGTATTCTAATTTACTCAGATACTGATTTTGGGGTTTTCATTGGCTGTAAGCCATAATCATGAACATTAAAATAAATAAACACTTGCAATAAATCACTCTGTATGTAATGACTCTATATAATATATGAGTTTCTCTTTTTGTATTGAAGAACTGAAATAAAGTAAATTGTTGATGATATTCAAATTTTGTGAGAAGTGCCTGTGTATTTATATGTCTTCTCACAGTCTGCAGGCTTTATAAAGGTATATACAGACCACAGCCGAAAACAAAAATATTAGTCTGTCATGCATGCTCAACACCAAGTGGGGGAGCAAAAAACAGAGAAATAGAAAAGAGGACACTCCAGCATAGAATCCTTATTACCGGGGTTCAAGTCCAAATCAATTTAACAGCTATAAATTTATTGCAGAAATAGACACATTATACACATATAGTTAGTAATAGTACAAGTGAAAGTACTGATAACCATTAGAATGTCATCGACAAAACCAGGTGGAAAAGATCGATGGGTACACCAGAGATTACCACATGTATAGGCCAGACAGGTGCTGGTAGTGGGGGACTCAATTATTAGGGGAACAGATAGGGCAATCTGTCACAAAGACAGGGATCGTCGGACGGTGTGCTGCCTACCTGGCGCTCGAGTCCGACACATCGCTGATCGGGTGGACAGATTACTGGGAGGGGCTGGTGAGGACCCAGCGGTCATGGTGCACATTGGCACAAATGACAAAGTTAGAGGTAGGTGGAAGGTCCTTAAAGATGATTTCAGGGAATTAGGCTGCAAGCTGAAAGCAAGGACCTCCAACGTGGTATTTTCCGAAATACTGCCTGTACCACGTGCCACGCCAGAGAGGCAACGGGAGATTAGGGAGGTTAATAAGTGGCTCAAGAATTGGTGTAGGAAGGAGGGGTTTGGGTTCCTGCAGAACTGGGCCGACTTCTCAGTTGGCTACAGGCTCTACGCTAGGGACGGGCTGCACCTCAATGGGGAAGGTGCAGCTGTGCTGGGGGAGAAAATGGTTAGAAGGTTGGAGGAGTGTTTAAACTAGGGATTGGGGGGGAGGGTATTCATTTTATAGGAGGGGAAGATAGTGCAGATAGAGACCTGGGCACAAATAAGGAAGTTGGGGGTGGCGGTGGCATGGGGGGTGGGGTTAGAACAGTTAGTAATTTAAGAAAGAATAGAGGTAAAGAGAGGAACATCAAGTGCATGTATACTAATGCCAGAAGCCTCGCCAACAAAATGGATGAATTAGAACTAATGTTGTTGGAGCATAATTATGACATGGTGGGGATATCTGAGACGTGGCTGGATGAGAGCCATGACTGGGCTGTTAACTTGCAGGGCTATAGCCTTTTCAGAAATGACCGTACAGATAAGCGAGGGGGTGGGGTGTGTCTGTATGTAAAATCGACCTTAAAACCCATCCTGCGTGATAATATAGGTGAATCTAATGAAAATGTAGAGTCTCTGTGGGTGGAGATAAGGGGAGGGGGAAAAAATAATAAATTACTGATAGGGGTTTGTTATAAATCTCCAAAACTAATGGAAGCAATGGAGAATATCCTCGTAAAGCAAATAGATGAAGCTGCGACTCAAGGAGAAGTCATTATTATGGGGGACTTCAACTACCCTGAAATAGATTGGGGAACAGAAACCTGCAGTTCCAGCAAAGGTAATCGTTTTTTGACAACTATGAGAGACAATTACCTTTCACAACTGGTTCAGGACCCAACAAGGAGGGGGGCACTGCTAGACCTAATATTAACCAACAGGCCAGACCGCATATCAAATATAAGGGTTGGGGGTCACTTGGGGAATAGTGATCACAAAATAATAAGTTTTCATGTAACCTTTAATAAGATGGGTAGTAGGGGGGTGACAAGGACACTAAACTTCAGGAGGGCAAATTTCCAACGGATGAGAGAGGATCTTGGTGCAATTAACTGGGACGATATCCTGAGACACAAAAATACACAAAGAAAATGGGAGACATTTATTAGCATCCTGGATAGGACCTGTGCACAGTATATACCGTATGGGAATAAACATACTAGAAATAGGAGGAAACCAATATGGCTAAATAGAGCTGTAAGGGGCGCAATAAGGGACAAAAAGAAAGCATTTAGAGAATTAAAGGAAGTAGGTAGTGAGGAGGCATTAAATAAATACAGAAAATTAAATACATTCTGTAAAAAGCAAATCAAGGCAGCAAAGATTGAGACAGAGAGACTCATTGCCAGAGAGAGTAAAAATAATCCCAAAATATTCTTTAACTATATAAATAGTAAGAAACTAAAAAATGACAGTGTTGGCCCCCTTAAAAATAGTCTGGGTGAAATGGTGGATGAGGATGAGGAAAAAGCCAATATGCTAAATGACTTTTTTTCATCAGTATTTACAAAAGAAAATCCCATGGCAGACAAAATGACTAGTGATAAAAATTCCCCATTAAATGTCACCTGCTTAACCCAGCAGGAAGTACAGCGGCGTCTAAAAATAACTAAAATTGACAAATCTCCGGGCCCGGATGGGATACACCCCCGAGTACTGCAGGAACTAAGTACAGTCATTGATAGACCATTATTTTTAATCTTTAAAGACTCCATAATAACAGGGTCTGTACCACAGGACTGGCGTATAGCAAATGTGGTGCCAATATTCAAAAAAGGGGCAAAAACTGAACTCGGTAATTATAGGCCAGTAAGTTTAACCTCTACTGTGGGTAAAATCCTGGAGGGCATTCTAAGGGATGCTATGCTGGAGTATCTGAAGAGGAATAACCAAATAACTAAAGCAATTGTTACCATCCACCTCTTGTGTCTCCCCTTTTCCTCATAGATTGTAAGCTTGCGAGCAGCAGGGCCCTCATTCCTCCTGGTATCTGTTTTGAACTGTGATTTCTGTTATGCTGTAATGTCTGTTGTCTGTATAAGTCCCCTCTATAAGTTGTAAAGCGCTGCGGAATATGTTGGCGCTATATAAATAAAATTATTATTATTATTATTATTATTATTATGACCCAGTATCAGCACGGGTTTACTAGGGACCGTTCATGTCAGACTAATTTGATCAGCTTCTATGAAGAGGTAAGTTCCGGACTGGACCAAGGGAACCCAGTGGACGTAGTATATATGGACTTTTCCAAAGCTTTTGATACGGTGCCACACAAAAGGTTGTTACATAAAATGAGAGTAATGGGGATAGGGGAAAATATGTGTAAGTGGGTTGAGAGCTGGCTCAGGGATAGGAAACAAAGGGTGGTTATTAATGGAGCACACTCGGACTGGGTCACGGTTAGCAGTGGGGTACCACAGGGGTCAGTATTGGGCCCTCTTCTTTTTAACATATTTATTAATGACCTTGTAGGGGGCATTCAGAGTAGAATTTCAATATTTGCAGATGACACTAAACTCTGCAGGGTAATCAATACAGGGGAGGACAATTTTATATTACAGGATGATTTATGTAAACTAGAAGCTTGGGCTGATAAATGGCAAATGAGCTTTAATGGGGATAAATGTAAGGTCATGCACTTGGGTAGAAGTAATAAGATGTATAACTATGTGCTTAATTCTAAAACTCTGGGCAAAACCGTCAATGAAAAAGACCTGGGTATATGGGTGGATGACAAACTCATATTCAGTGGCCAGTGTCAGGCAGCTGCTACAAAGGCAAATAAAATAATGGGATGTATTAAAAGAGGCATAGATGCTCATGAGGAGAACATAATTTTACCTCTATACAAGTCACTAGTTCGACCACACTTAGAATACTGTGCACAGTTCTGGTCTCCGGTGTATAAGAAAGACATAGCTGAACTGGAGCGGGTGCAGAGAAGAGCGACCAAGGTTATTAGAGGACTGGGGGGTCTGCAATACCAAGATAGGTTATTACACTTGGGGCTATTTAGTTTGGAAAAACGAAGACTAAGGGGTGATCTTATGTTAATGTATAAATATATGAGGGGACAGTACAAAGACCTTTCTGATGATCTTTTTAATCATAAACCTGAGACAGGGACAAGGGGGCATCCTCTACGTCTGGAGGAAAGAAGGTTTAAGCATAATAACAGACGCGGATTCTTTACTGTAAGAGCAGTGAGACTATGGAACTCTCTGCCGTATGATGTTGTAATGAGTGATTCATTACTTAAATTTAAAAGGGGACTGGATACCTTTCTGGAAAAGTATAATATTACAGGGTATATACACTAGATTCCTTGATAAGGCGTTGATCCAGGGAACTAGTCTGATTGCCGTATGTGGAGTCGGGAAGGAATTTTTTTCCCCATGGTGGAGTTACTCTTTGCCACATGGGTTTTTTTTGCCTTCCCCTGGATCAACATGTTAGGGCATGTTAGGTTAGGCTGTGGGTTGAACTAGATGGACTTACAGTCTTCCTTCAACCTTAATAACTATGTAACTATGTAACTATGTAACTATGTATTGTAAAATAAAGTGCAGAGTGCTTTGTTATAGAACAGGAAAGATAAGCAGGAGGAAGGATAGTGGCTGTGGCTAGAGCGGAGTTACCTACTAGCACAGGGATCAGTGCCCTGTCAATATCATAACCTCCCATGCCCTGGATATCTTACCCATATTGTGGTATCGTGCGGCTCCCCACCGTGCAGCCCCAATGCGCATTTCATGTTGGCTTCTTCAGGGGGCGGTGCCGCAGCAATACCCGGAAAGCAGACCGCAGAAGACATGTGCACAAGTGATTAAAGGAATGATAAGTATATTAACCCATGCTCTCCCTGAGTCAATGATCTGAATAGAACTCTCAAAAACCCATTATAGCGATACCGTAAATGCTAACGTATAAATATTGTGAAATTATAATGATAGAAAGACGAAGAAATAAAAATAACCATATAAATGCAATTATAATAAAGTTTAGAAAAAAATATAACCTAAATAGTGACATGATCTTTAGTATAAATAAAATACTATAAAAATATATTATTATAAGTGATATATTATATAAATTATATATTATTATAAATTACAGTAATATAAGTGATGCATTATATAAATAGACATACAAAATAATTGCTAAAATGGGTAACACATATATAAGGCCTATATTATTGTCAATTGGCACACTCTACTTTTTTGTCCCAATTAGTTTTCTAATCTCATATTTACTCTTCAATGTCACAAGTTTATATTTTAATTTATACTGCGGTAAATCCTTTGATTATCTCCGTGGTAGTAAGCATGTCTCGTTTTCGCACTTCACTGGCATATAATCTTCAACTTTATGAAAGTTGCAGAGAATGTGACCTTTCTCTTGCCTCCTTTGTGGGTACCCGCAGTAAAACCCCTCTCTGTATCTCTTTACAATGCACAGCTTTGCCACATTCAGACTTTGTTCCCTCCAGAAATGTCACAATGTTTTTTCGTTCTGAACATGTTAAATTGTAAAATATATATGCACACAATGCTCATTTTATATTCAGTGTTGTTGGTGTGATGAGACAAACTCCACTGATGGTGGTAAGAAAGGTTTACTGTGAAGCTGTCAAAGGATTTGGACTTAATTTGAAATGGTAAACTTTATAACTGATATTTAATATATCCAGCTGTCTTAGTAGGTAAAGGACCTGTGTAGTTTTGCACAAATTTTATTTCCTGCAAAATGTCCATTAGTAAATTTTGTGATACTTGTAAAATCAACTTATACCAATAGAACAACCTTATAATTCTATCAAAATCGCTGGCACTGTATAAACACTGCTCATTTTTCCTCATAATAAACATCTCTGCTGTTGTAGAGCATCATAGTGCACAACTCACTTGCTGAAAACAATATACAGTGGGGAAGAAAATTTATTTGACATACTGCCGATTTTGCAAATTTTCATACCTACGAAGTATGGAGAGATCAATAATTTTATATCGCATTTACACTTCATCTGTGAGAGACAGAATCTTAAAAAAAAATCCAGAAAATCACCTTGTATGATTTTTACATAATTAATTTGCATTTTATTGCATTAATTAAGCATTTGATACAATAGGAAAACAGAACTTAACAATTGGTACAGAAACCTTTGTTTGCAATTATAGAGGTCATATGTTTCATGTAGTTCTTGACCAAGTTTGCACACACTGCAGCAGGGATTTTGGCTCACTCCTCCATACATATCTGCTCCAGATCTTTGAGGTTTCGGGGCTGTCACTGGGCAACATTGAGTTCAGCTCCCGCTAATGTTTTTCTATTGAGTTCAAGTCAGGAGACTGACTGCGCCGCTCCAGAACCTTGAAATTCCTCTTACGGAGTCACTCCTTAGTTGTCCTGTCAGGGTGTTTTGGGTCATTGTCATGCTGGAAGACCCAGCCATTTTCAATGATCTTACAGAGGGAAGGAGGTTGTTGGTCAAAATCTCGTGATACATGACCCCATCCATCCTTCTTTCAATATGGTGCAGTCAACCTGTCCCCTTTGCAGAAAAGAATCCTCAAAGCATGATGTTTCCCCCACCATGCTTCACAGTTGGGACGGTGTAAAGTGGTTCTGACTGTTTGTGACTTTCTGGTTTTCATGGTCATCATACTCTGTGGGTTACAAAGTGGCCCCATTCAGCAGCAGTACACTGTAATGTAGCAGAGATACAGAGTGATCTTTGAGCTTCAGAACTTCATAGAACACACCTCAGCTGTTAACGGACTCTATATTATACATTTTGACTGCTGTAAAACATACATCATAGACCTTTTAGATGCTGCAGCTGCAGTTTTGACTCCAATATGTGAGCTGCCAAATGAGCATTAAATGTTCTATTGTTTTAACAACTGATCCATATAGTCTACTGATGAACACTTCACCATCCTTAATGCTCCTGTATATGTATTGCTAAAGTGTAAACTGCAGAATATATTATGTGTGAGTGGCTGAGAATTTCCATACATAGATCTCAAGAGGAACATTGAAGCAATAAGGTTGATTGATTGTAATGTTCCATCCACACTACTTCAGTCACGAGAAGATTATTTCTATTGCTTGTTCCATCAATCAATGAGTGCATGTTATTTTTTGCCTACTTTAGCATTCATTTTCTGTTCCAGAGATAACATGTTGAGGTGTAGATTCGCTTACCTTGACATCACAAGCATTGTGCAGGGTGGTGATTCTTAAAAAATTTAGTACATGACGTGTATTTGGGCAAAGGGTTTTCCAAGCTGCTCTTAAACTCTTAGCGTATCATACATTTACAGTATTATTATTATTACTATTATTATTTATTTATATAGCACCATTGATTCCATGGTGCTGTACATGAGAAGGGGTTACATACAAATTACAGATATCACTTACAGTAAGCAAACTAACAATTACAGACTGATTCAGAGGGGCGAGGACCCTGCCCTTGCGGGCTTAGATTCTACAGGATGATGGGGAAGGAGACAATAGGTTGAGGGTTGCAGGAGCTCTGTGTTGGTGAGGCGGTAGCTTCGGTAGTGGTGAGGAGGCAACTGGGTCAGTGCAGGCTGTAGGCTTCCTGAAGAGGTGGATTTCCAAGTTCTGTCTGAAGGATCCGAATGTGTTTGATAGTCGGACATGTTGGGGCAAAGAATTCCAGAGGATGGGGAATATTCAGGAGATGTCTTCGAGGCGGTTGGGTGAGGAGCAAATAAGTGTAGAGGAGAGAAGGAGTTCTTGGGAGGACCGGAGACTACGCGAGGGAAGACATCGGGAGATCAGTTCAGAGACATATGGAGGAGACAGGCCATGGTTAGCTCTGTAGGTTAGCATTAGTAATCCAAACTGGATACGCTGAGGGAATGGGAGCCAGCAAAGAGATCTGCAGAGGGGGGAAGTGGAGGAGCAGCGAAGAGAGAGATGAACTAGTTGGGCAGCAGAGTCAAGGATGGACTGGAGAGGTGCAAGGGTGCCAACAGGTAGGCCACAGAAAAGGACGCTGACGGTTGAGGAAAAGACGGACCCTGGAGACCTTTTTGAACTGGAGGCGACAAGAGGTGGGAAGAGCTTGGACGCGCGGTTTGAAGCAGAGGGCAGAGTCAAGGGTTACTCCGAGGCAGCAGACCTTGAGTATGGGGGAAAGCATGATGTTGTTAATTGTGATAGCAGGTCAGACAAGGAAGATCTATGAGATGGAGGAAAGACAATGAGTTCAGACTTGTCCACACTGAGTCTGAGGAAGTGAGAGGAGAAGGAGGACACGGCCGATAGACACCCCGAGACCCTGGACAGCAGTATCATCCATGTACAGGTCTGCAAATATATAGAAAAATAAGGCTAAAAGCCACAGCCAGCTCACCGACAGACCGAAGGAGCACGAAGATTTCGTCCAGACCAAGACGTGCAGCAATGGAAGATGAGGAAAAGGTGTGTACTCCAGCTCCTAAAATCTTGAAATTCTTTATTGGTGCATATAAATATTGCGTGATTAAAATCCTTGCTCAAAGGTGGATGCAGTCATGAGGATAGACAACGCGTTTCGATCTATGCGATCTTAATTATGACAGCTCTGCAAAACATGCCTTGCAACCTATAAGTGTAAGGATTTCTTTTATATTAATCACTTATTGCAAAAATGGAAGAGACTGGGTTATAGGATAAGGGGGAAATAAGGAAGGAGCTTTTTATATTCTCTGATTACTCCTCTTCTCCTCTTTGGTTTGCTTAGTATTTGTCCTTCATTAGGCTTTTATCATTTTCTCTTTTCTTATTTCTTTTCCGTTATTCCTTTCCATGTTCGCTTCTACATCCTTGCTCTTTAAGAATAGCACACTAGATATCTTTATTCTTTCAATCTGTTGACTTAGACAAGTAAGTGTGGTATGAAATGTGCCATAAAGCCATGATAAAAGTTGAGGAGCCATAGATTCTTACCTGAGACGACACTATAGCTGGAAGATGCAGTTAAGGTTGAACTTGATGGACCTGAGTCTATTTTGAACCCATGTAACTATGTAAGTCAATTATTTTGGAGGCAGTAAAAACACTGCACCTACCTATCCACACGAATGCTGCTGTTCTGATAAGACAATAGAGACTAATATACTTGCTCTTTACCTTATCGAGTTTTTCCATCCTGCTCTGAACTAGGAGATCAAACTGAATTATCTTGTCACGAAAAATAATCTCCCTCTATGTTCGGGAAACACCTGCTCAATTCTCCTGCCATCCAATTTCAAGCTTTGATTGACTGGCAAATACGTTCTTGTTGAGGCATTTATAAAATATATACTGTATCTCCATGGGTAAAGTTTTGATTTGCATGAAATGGTTTCCTGCCATGATAATGTCTGAAAATTCATCTAAGAATCTGTCATTTCGATTTATACCACTTATGGTTAGGAACAAACTGTCATACTGGCCACATTTTCTAGGACTGTTTTACAGGAAATTGGGAAATAACAACAACTATTGTTCATACAGCATAACACAGCTTTTTACCTTCTAATTTGTGTTCAACTTTTAGTCAGTGTGGCAAAAAGGTTGCAAAAGTTGAACCACAACATTACATATCAATAACTTTAATCTAGAAAATTTTGAATAATTCAACATTAGTCAGATCTCAGATTATTAACTTCAGAAAACACAGCAGATTCAATGGGGTTAGGCAGATAGACTCAGCATGACTAAAAGTGCTTTTACAGTGCCCAATTATTGGAAACAAGCATTCCTAATGATGGGCTGGGTAAATAAGCTTCCAATTACCTGGAAAATGAGCAGCATGCTCATTTGTTGGGTAAAATGATATTTAAAGCGTTATTCTCAAGTTGTCTCTTGAGTAGTGTTGAGCGATACCGTCCGATACTTGAAAGTATCGGTATCGGATAGTATCGGCCGATACCCGAAAAGTATCGGATATCGCCGATACCGATACCCGATACCAATACAAGTCAATGGGACACCAAGTATCGGAAGGTATCCTGATGGTTCCCAGGGTCTGAAGGAGAGGAAACTCTCCTTCAGGCCCTGGGATCCATATTAATGTGTAAAACAAAGAATTAAAATAATAAATATTGATATACTCACCTCTCCGGAGGCCCCTGCACCTCACCGCTGTTAACCGGCAGCCTTCTTTGCTTAAAATGAGCGCATTTAGGGCCTTCCATGACGTCACGGCTTCTGATTGGTCGCGTGTGCTCATGTGACCGCCACGCGACCAATCACAAGCCGTGACGTCATTCTCAGGTCCTAAATTCCTAGAATTAGGAATTTAGGACCTGAGAATGACGTCACGGCTTGTGATTGGTCGCGTGGCGGTCACATGAGCGCACGCGACCAATCAGAAGCCGTGACGTCATGGAAGGTGCTGAACGCGCTCATTTTAAGCAAAGCAGGCTGCCGGTTACTACCAGGGCGCGTCAGAGGGTGAGTATATCCCTATTTTTTATTTTAATTCTTTATTTTTTACATGGATATGGATCCCAGGGCCTGAAGGAGAGTTTCTTCTCCTTCAGACCCTGGGAACCATACACTGGGAACTTCCGATTCCGATTCCCGATACCACAAAAGTATCGGATCTCGGTATCGGAATTCCGATACCGCAAGTATCGGCCGATACCTGATACTTGCGGTATCGGAATGCTCAACACTACTCTTGAGTAGTTCAGAGCTGCTTACTTCCTTGTTTCTGGTGGGGCAGTTTCTCCTTCTTGAAGAACAGCTCTGGTGAGCAGTACAACTGTCTTATTAGTAGAATTGCAAAGTTAAGCACAAGTTCTGCTGTAACACTTTCGACTATCATTGATTTGTTCTGAAGTGAACTCTTTATCACTATATTTACACAAGAGATAACAGGGTATTTGAACAAGTACACTGCTCCAGACAATCCAAGCAGAGAGCACAGAGCAGAAATTAGGAGGCCTGCTGTGGAACCTACCAGTTAGGGTATGTGCACACGTCCAGATTTCTTGCAGAAATTTCCTGAAGAAAACCAGAAATTTTCTGCAAGAAATCCGCATTTTTTTTTTTGCGTTTTTTTTCCGTTTTTTTCGTGGTTTTTTTAGCATTCTGCAAGCGTAATTAGCTTGCAGAATGCTAAAGTTTTCCAAGCGATCTGTAGCATCGCTTGGAAAACTGACTGACAAGTTGGTCACACTTGTCCAACATACTGTTTGACAAGTGTGACCAACTTTTTACTATAGATGCTGCTTATGCAGCATCTATAGTAAAAGATAGAATGTTTAAAAATAATAAAAAAAATAAAAATGCTTATACTCACCTGCAGACAGCTGATCTCCTCAGCGGCGTCCGTTCCTATAGCTGGTGTGTGTGCGCAGGACCTTCCATGACGTCGCGGTCACGTGAGCGGTCACATGACCGGTCTCGCGACCAATCACAGGACCGCGACGTCATCGCAGGTCCTTCACCGCACACCAGCTATAGGAACCGAAGCGGCAGCATGCACCTGAGAGGCGGGAAGACATGAAAGGTGAGTATATCACTATTTTTTATTTTAATTCTTTTTTTTTGACCAATTATATGGTGCCCAGTCCGTGGAGGAGAGTCTCCTCTCCTCCACCCTGGGTACCGACCGCACATAATCTGCTTACTTCCCGCATGGCGTGCACAGCCCCATGCGGAAAGTATACAGATCAATGCACTCCTAGGTGTGCAGAATCCCCGCAATTCCGCATTTTTAATGAACATGTTGCTTTTTTTTCCGCGATGCGATTTTTTCGCGGAAAAAAATGCAACATTTGCACAAGAAATGCGAAATACACTGTAAATAATAGGAGGCATATGTTAGCGTTTTTTTCGCGTTTTTATCACGTTTTTATAGCGATAAAACGCGAAAAAAACGCGAAAAATACTGAACGTGTGCACATGGCCTGACTGATTTAAAACTGCATGTCTTCAGAAGCTTAGAGGGAGCAGGAAGGAGGAGGAGGAGGTGAACAGCTTCTTAATTGCAATATAGAAATCTGCAAAACAACACAGAGAAACAGAAAAGTGGCTGTTACGGTTTCAGAGGCAAGAACGAGAGTGGACCCTCTGGACCGTGGAAGAGACCTACCCCTGGGCGAGCTGACCTTGTGTTAACCAACCCCTATACAGGGGCTGTCAGGAGCAGGCCCAGAGATCACCAATCCACAGTAGCAGATACCAAGAGGGACGGCTCAGAAGGAAGGGAACAAAAGAAGAGAACAAAACAGAAACACAGGAACGGGGTAGGTGGAACCAACAGCAGGACACGGGGAATGGACGTCTGGCTGGAACTTGAAGGAAAACTGAGACGGAGACGGAACTGTAGAAAAGGAGAGAGAAATGGAGAGCTGAGTAAATGGAGGCACAAGGGACGTGAGGCAAGGTGTAGAACACAGAGCTAGCACGGAACGCGAGGCAAGGTGAATAACACAGAGCTAGTACGGAGGTACTATACAGAGAACGGAAAGTGGCCGGAGGCAAAGGCAGATGCAAATGACACTCAGGCACCTCCTAGCAGGGGAGGTGGCCTGAAATACTGTGAACCTTACCAGGATTGGCTGCCGAGGCTCTCCGGATCTAAACATCCGGAAGCAGAAGATCCAGGGCTGGGACGAGTGCGTCCATAGCTGAAGCCTGTGCGCCTGCGCAGATGCTGCACAACTCCAGCAGAGCAGGCAGCAGAACGTGGAGGAGGAGCCCGCCGAGGAGGAGCACGCCGCCTCCCAGAAGCCGGACAGCAGGGACGAGCAGCGATGGAAGGAGTCGGCGCCGCCGAGGACGAAGGGAGAACAGCGCGCCGGGACCCGGAAGAAGAGCAGCCAGGGACAGCAGCTACAGCTGGAGAAGCAGGAACAGTGCGCCGGGAGCCAGGAGCAGAGTGACGAAGGTGAGTAGCGGCTGTAACAGTGGCACTCACTATATCCTGAAGTCAGTAGCGTAGCTACCGGGGGGGGCAGAGGGGGCCATCGCCTTGGGCCCAGTGCTCAGAGGGGGCCCACCCGGAGCTACGCTACTGTAACTGTATTGACGTGTACAGCACACCGATACAGTTAAATTTTTGCGGCAAAGCAGGGAGAATTGATCTCCCTGCTCTGCCGCCCGGCCGCTATGGGGCCCCTGAGCAGGCGGGGGGGCCGGTGCCAGAAGTGGGCCCACCACCTGTCATCGCTGGGCCAGCTGTATCGGCATCTAGCCGATGCAGCTGACCGCATTGATGAGGGAAAGAGCACTACGCTCCTTCCATCATCCCTCTGTCAGCCTCTGATGTCACTGACACTGACAGGGGGCATGATGACGTCACTGCCTGGCACCCGTGGTACTTATGTGAGCTGGAACAGGAAGCAGCATAGGAGCCAGGAAGAAGAGAGGTATTTATTTATTGTTTTTCTTTATGGGGGCTGCTTATACTACAGAGTCTGCCTGTGTGGGAGGTGTGCTGCCTTATACTACAGAATCTGCCTGTGGAGGGTGCTGCCTTATAATACAGAGTCTGCCTGTGGGGGAGTGTGCTGCCTTATACTACATAGCCTGCCTGTGGGGCGGTGCTGCCTTATACTACAGAGTCTGACTGTGGGGGGTCTGCCTTATACTACAGAGTCTTCCTGTGGGGGTGCTACCTTATACTACAGAGTCTGCCTATGGGGTGCTGCCTTATACTACCAGGTCTGCCTATGGGGTGCTGCCTTACACTACAGGCTCTACCTATGGGGTGCTGCCTTATACTACAGGGTCTGCCTATGGGGTGCTCTCTTATACTACAGGGTCTGCCTATGGGGTGATGCCTTATACTACAGGGTCTGACTATGGGGTGCTGTCTTATACTACAAAGTCTGCCTATGGGGTGCTGTCTTATACTACGGGGCTGCCTATGGGGGGCTAACTTATACTACAGGGTCTGCCTATTTGAGCTGCCTTATGCTATAGAGTCTGCCTATGGGGTGCTATCTTATACTACAGAGTCTGCCTATGGGGTGCTGTCTTAGACTACAGGGTCTGCCTATGGGGTGCTGCCTTATACTACAGGGTCTGCCTATGAGGTCCTGCCTTATACTACAGGGTCTCCCTATGGGAGCTTCCTTATGCTATAGAGTCTGCCTATGGGGGGTGCATTATACAATATGGAGTCCTTTGGGGAGTGCATTATACTATATTGAGGACTATCTGGTGCATTATACTATACGGAGGCTATCTAGTGGGCCACCATACAGTGTGGAGATTACAGTGAGGGGGTCATCTTACAGTGTTGGAGCCATCAAACGGTTTGGGGGCTACTAAGGGGCCAGTATACTGTGTGGGTGTTACTATACAGTGAGGGGGGATTATACTCTGCATAAAAGAGCATCATACTGTGTATAGGGGAGCTGTAAGGGGGGGAGACTCGGGATATTATTCAATGTTAAGTGGGCACTTATTGTTATAGGGGAACTCGGGTTACTGTGACTATCAAAGGGGCACACGGGGCAATATTACTTTCTAGGGGGTAAAACATGGGCACTATTTTCTAGGGCACTTGCACCCGGCATTACTATATTATAGATGGTTGCTTTAAAATTTAGAGGGCACAAAGAAACACAAAGTAGGTGCAGTAATAGGGACACATACGGCAGCAGCAGCTCAGTATTGGCATATCAGCAGGATGATGCCTAATTCTGCATTCAGGACCTGAAAATTACGTCACGGCTTGCTGTGATTGGTCGCGTCGCGGTCACATGGGCGGCACGCAACCAATCACAAGCCGTGACGTAATTTTAAAATGCGCGCGTCTCCTGCCTCCCGTGACGTCACGGCTTGTGATTGGTCGCGTCGCCCATGTGACCGCGGCGCGACCAATCACAAGCCGGAACGTAATTTTAAAATCCTGAATGCCTAGAATCAGGCATTGAGGACCTGAAAACGGCTTGCTGTGATTGGTCGCGACCAATCACAAGCCGTGACGTCACGGAAGGAAGTAAACGCGCGCATTTTAAGCAAAGAACGCTGCCGGGTCCCTCGGTGAGGTCCAGGCTGCGTCGGACAGGTGAGTATAGCAATATTTTTTATTTTAATTCTTTCTTTTACACATTAATATGGATCCCAGGGCCTGAAGGAGAGTTTCCTCTCCTTCAGACCCTGGGAACCATCAGGGATACCGTCCGATACTTGAGTCCCATTGACTTGTATTGGTATCGGGTATCGGTATCGGATTAGATCCGATACTTTGTCGGTATCGGCCGATACTTTCCGATACCGATACTTTCAAGTATCGGACGGTATCGCTCAACACTACTCATCACCACTAAGATGCCTGTTGCACTGTAAGGCTGCCGTCACACTAGCAGTATTTGGTCAGTATTTTACATCAGTATTTGTATTTCTATTATACTTTTCCTCTAATTGTTCCACTATTAACTAGTTAAATGCTGCTGTCAAACGCTGACAGCGGCATTTAACTAGCTGTTCCGGCCGTCGGGCCGGAAATGCGTGCATCGCTGACCCTGTCACATGATCGGGGGTCAGCGATGCGTCGGCTTAACAACCAGAGGTCTATTGAAGACCTCTATTGTTGTTGATGCCGGATTGCTGTGAGCGCCACCCTGTGGTCGGCGCTCATAGCAATGCAACAATTCAGCTACATAGAGGCGATCTGAACATCGCCTCTATGTAGCAGAGCCGATCAGGCTATGCCAGCTTCTAGCCACCCATGGAGGCTTTTGAAACATGGCAAAAATTAAAAAAAAAGTTTTAAAAAATATGAAAAAAAATATATATCTAAAAGTTTAAATCACCCACTTTCGCCCCATTACAAAAAAAAAATAAATAAAAAATCAAATATACACATATTTGGAATCTCCGCGTTCAGAATCATCCCATCTATCAATAAACAAAGATTAACCTGATCGCTAAACAGCGTAGAGAGAAAAAAATTCAAAATTCCAGAATTACGTTTTTTTGGTCGCCGCGATATTGAATTAAAATACAATAACGGGCGATCAAAAGAATGTATCTGCACCAAAATGGTGTGATTAAAAATGCCAGCTTGGCACACAAAAAATAAACCCTCACCCAACCCTAGATCACAAAAAATGGAGACGCTACGGGTATAGGAAAATTGCACATTTTTTTTTTTTTTAAAGCAAAGTTTGGAATTTTTTATTACCACTTAGATAAAAAAATAGCCTAGCCATGTTTAGTGTCTATGAACTCATAATGACCTGGAGAATCATAATGGCAGGTCAGTTTTAGCAGTTAGTGAACCTAGCTAAAAAGCCAAACAAAAAACAAGCGTGGGATTACCCTTTTTTTTGCAATTTCACGGCACTTGGAATTTTTTTTACCATTTTCTAGTACATGACATGCTAAAACCAATGATGTTGGGGGGCGTGGCCAGCGGCTGAGGGAGAAAGACGTGCTTTCTTGAGGCTCCTCTGCTGACCACCTTAATCCAGCTAAATTAGAGACTTGTACAGCCCATCCAACATCTGGGAAGGCACATTTAGCTAAATTTTCACTCAGAGAGTGATTCTAAACCTCCTGGAGTGTGGTTCCGTGCTGGGATCGCGGGGGAGCCCCGACACCCACGGAGGGCCCTGGCGCCGCTGAGGGCACACCTCACCCATCCGCTTCTGCTGAGATTGGAGCAGGGATTGTGCCAAGCATCTCGCGAAGGAGATTCCCCCCCACGTCGCTGGAGACCGAGGACCCACCCGGTTGTGAAACCGTGCCCGAGGTGCTGCCTCTTAGGGTGCCCGCCTGGTGAGGGAGAAGACGGGACGGGGAGGCGCCATCTTGCTGCTGCTGCGAGGCGAGTGGAACCGCTACGCAGAGAACGTACCTTAAGGTGCCGCCGCCGCTTTATCCTCCCTGGCCTGGACAAGCTGCGTCTGGAGGTACCCGCGCTCATTCCGGCGCCGATCTTGCAGGTACGCCTGCCGGAGCTCCTTGCGGTCTCTCCTGCTTGTTGCCACGGTCCCCCTGTGCCGGAGGCTTCCGCGGTTCACGACCACTTCAGACGGGAGCTGAGGACTTGCTGTTGCGGTGTGCACAGCTCTTCCAGGTCTGGTGCCAGACCCTAACGACCGGCAGCCCGACGGTGGGGTGGAACACCTTCTTCTTCTCTGTCACTTCTTTTCCCACCGCACGCCGCCATCTTGGACCCTCCTGAACAAACACTGCTCCGGCTCCATAAGTGTATGCTGATACCTCCCATGGAATGCCTGCCTTCTGTTGCACCAAACCAAATTTAGCCTGACTTATAATATACTGTCCTCAGCTTAGCACCTACACGTGCAAGTCCCTTTTAATTTTATTTTTTCTTAGTTTTTTCTATTTTCTTTTCTCTCTTTTATTTCTTTTTTTTTTTCTCTGCACGGCTATCAGCAATAAGGAGACTATTCTGTGGTGCTACTCTGCCATCTAGTGGCAGCATAAAAGACCTACATCTTATCTCTTTAACTGGCCATCATAGAACTTTTTGGTGTTATTAATCTCCCCCAGCGTCGGACTGGGGTGTCTGGGGCCCACCAGAGGAATGGACTCTAGGGGCTCACCCTACAGCTATATGCAAATATCTGTCATTATAGTGGAGCATCGGCTGTAAAACACCGGCGGCTGCTGCACATCTACCGTGTACCCCAATAACTGGGATGTATAATTACGGTAGTTTACATTAATGGGGTTCTTGGTTAAAAAAAGTTATCACTGATCCATGGGCTCCACAGGATAGGTGATCGCTTAGATCCGACCATTAGAAATTGCACCGATCGGAAGAATGGGGAAGTTTTATCCCTGACAGGACACTTTTATCACTATTTTAAAATGCAGCGGCAGGTGGGATTTCTGACCGCAGCTCCATTCATTCTCTTTGGGGCTTCCAGAAAAAAACAAGTGCAGCCACTAAGGGAATGAATGGATCAGTGATCTAGTCGGACATGCCACTCCAGTCTAATGGGGATAAAAAGTTCCACATTTTGCAGAGTGGGTCCAAGCAGTCAGACCCCCACCGATCAATACGTTATCACTTATCCTGTGGAGAGGTGATTACTTTTTTCCACAGGAAACCCCTGTAAGTGCATCTCCGCCGCTGTGTACAAAGCATTAAAACTCTAATGGAAATAAAGAATCTTCTCCTAATTAATATCAGAGAGAACAAATGACCGCCATACACAACACAATCCACTATGCCAAGACCAATAATACCACATACAGGAAGAAATACCACCACACCATGACCAGACCACATAGTGACCGAATAATACTACATACAAGGGACAAATACCACCGCACCATGTCAAGACCACATATTATCACCACTTGGTGACCAAATAGCACATACAAGGGACAAATACCACAACACCATTTCCAGACCACATATTACCACCACATAGTGACTGAATACTACAATACTGATCAGTAATAAAAAAAACCAAAAAAAAACCCACAATACTATCATCATAAGGCTGCCGTCACACTAGCAGTATTTGGTCAGTATTTTACATCAGTATTTGTAAGCCAAAACCAGGAGTGGAACAATCAGAGGCAAAGTATAATAGAAACATATGCACCACTTCTGTATTTATCACCCACTCCTGGTTTTGGCTTACAAATACTGATGTAAATTACAGACCAAATACTGAATGTGTGACGGCAGCCTAAGTGCCATTATACACAGGAGATCTGTACTTAGTATGCAGTGTCTGTGTACAGGTAATACAGTGATCACCAGTGACATTATACACAGGAGCTCTGTATATAGTCTATAGGTAATCCAGTGATCACTGGTGATATTATACGCAGGACCTCTGTATATAGTATACAGTGTATAGTGTCAGTGTATAGGTAACACTGACTCACCAGTGACGTCTCTAGGTGAAGTCCTTCATCTTTCATCCAGCACAGACCGCCGTCACTTCATCCAGCCAGGACTCGTTTCTGCAGGAAATAACACAGTTATCTCGAGCTCCGCTTGCAGAACACATTACTTAATTTTTCACAACTTCTACATTACACCACATGAAGAAAAAAAGGCGATATAGTGTCACTCTGCACACTAACAGGACCGCCCCCCCATTTAAAACAGTGTCCTCAAAACATAAAATAAATACATCACTGCAGTTATAATATCCCTTAATTAGCCCCTATGGTAATAATATTCCCCACCCTGGCCCTGTTTATCTCATTCCTGGCTCCAGCCATATGTTCTCGCATCCTGCCCTCATGAGTATCCATTCTACCCCGTATGATCTCCCCATCCTGCCCCATTCTGTCTCCTTCGTATCCATCCTGCCCCATGATCCAATCCTGCCCCATGTCTTTCATTCTGCCCCGTGTCTCCAATCATGCCCCGTGTCTACATTCTGCCCATGCCTCCAGTCCTGCCCCCAGTGTGTCCAGCAATCTGCCCCAGTGTCCAGCATTGCCCCCAGTGTGTCCAGCAATCTGCCCCAGTGTCCAGCATTGCCCCCAGTGTGTCCAGCAATCTATCTGCCCCATTGTCCAGCAATCTGCCCCAGTGTCCAGCATTGCCCCAGTGTCCAGCACTGCCCCCAGTGTGACCAGCAATCTGCCCCCAGTGTCCAGCAATCTGCCCCAGTGTCCAGCATTGCCCCAGTGTGACCAGCAATCTGCCCCAGTGTCCAGCATTGCCCCCAGTGTGTCCAACAATCTATCTGCCCCATTGTCCAGCAATCTGCCCCAGTGTCCAGCATTGCCCCAGTGTACAGCACTGCCCCCAGTGTGACCAGCAATATGCCCCAGTGTCCAGCAATCTGCCCCAGTGTCCAGCATTGCCCCAGTGTCCAGCACTGCCCCCAGTGTGACCAGCAATCTGCCCCAGTGTCCAGCATTGCCCCAGTGTAAAGCACTGCCACCAGTGTGAAAAGCTATCTGCCCCAGTGTCCAGCATTGCCCCCAGTGTGTCCAGAAATCTATCTGCCCCAGTGTCCAGCATTGCCCCAGTGTACAGCACTGCCCCCAGTGTGACCAGCAATCTGCCCCAGTGTCCAGCAATCTGCCCCAGTGTCCAGCAATCTGCCCCAGTGTCCAGCAATCTGCCCCAGTGTACAGCACTGCCCCCAGTGTGACCAGCAATCTGCCCCAGTGTCCAGCAATCTGCCCCAGTGTCCAGCATTGCCCCAGTGTACAGCACTGCCCCCAGTGTGACCAGCAATCTTCCCCCAGTGTCCAGCATTGCCCCAGTGTACAGCACTGCCCCCAGTGTGAAAAGCAATCTGCCCCAGTGTCCAGCATTGCCCCGAGTGTGTCCAGAAATCTATCTGCCCCATTGTCCAGCAATCTGCGCCAGTGTCCAGCATTGCCCCAGTGTACAGCACTGCCCCAGTGTGAAAAGCAATCTGCCCCAGTGTCCAGCATTGCCCCCAGTGTGTCCAGAAATCTATCTGCCCCATTGTTCAGCAATCTGCCCCAGTGTCCAGCATTGCCCCAGTGTACAGCACTGCCCCCAGTGTGACCAGCAATCTGCCCCAGTGTCCAGCATTGCCCCCAGTGTGTCCAGCAATCTATCTGCCCCATTGTCCAGCAATCTGCCCCAGTGTCCAGCATTGCCCCAGTGTCCAGCATTGCCCCAGTGTCCAGCACTGCCCCCAGTGTGACCAGCAATCTGCCCCAGTGTCCAGCATTGCCCCAGTGTAAAGCACTGCCCCCAGTGTGAAAAGCAATCTGCCCCAGTGTCCAGCATTGCCCCCAGTGTGTCCAGAAATCTATCTGCCCCATTGTCCAGCAATCTGCCCCAGTGTCCAGCATTGCCCCAGTGTACAGCACTGCCCCCAGTGTGACCAGCAATCTGCCCGTGTCCAGCAATCTGCCCCAGTGTCCAGCATTGCCCCAGTGTACAGAACTGCCCCCAGTGTGACCAGCAATCTGCCCCAGTGTCCAGCAATCTGCCCCAGTGTCCAGCATTGCCCCAGTGTACAGCACTGCCCCCAGTGTGACCAGCAATCTGCCCCTAGTGTGACCAGCAATCTGCCCCAGTGTCCAGCATTGCCCCAGTGTACAGCATTGCCCCAGTGTAAAGCACTGCCCCCAGTGTGAAAAGCAATCTGCCCCAGTGTCCAGCATTGCCCCCAGTGTGTCCAGAAATCTATCTGCCCCATTGTCCAGCAACCTGCCCCAGTGTCCAGCATTGCCCCAGTGTACAGCACTGCCCCCAGTGTGACCAGCAATCTGCCCGTGTCCAGCAATCTGCCCCAGTGTCCAGCATTGCCCCAGTGTACAGCACTGCCCCCAGTGTGACCAGCAATCTGCCCCAGTGTCCAGCATTGCCCCAGTGTACAGCACTGCCCCCAGTGTGACCAGCAATCTGCCCCCAGTGTGACCAGCAATCTGCCCCAGTGTACAGCATTGCCCCAGTGTACAGCATTGCCCCCAGTGTCCAGCATTGCCCCAGTGTGAAAAGCAATCTGCCCCAGTGTCCAGCATTGCCCCCAGTGTGTCCAGAAATCTATCTGCCCCATTGTCCAGCAATCTGCGCCAATGTCCAGCATTGCCCCAGTGTACAGCACTGCCCCCAGTGTGACCAGAAATCTTCCCCAGACTTACAAACCGCCGCTGCCGCCGCCGCCGCACCCGCACCGCGCGCCGGCTTATGTCCTCCTTCAGCCCCCAGTACCCCCGTCCTCATACTCACCTGTCTGTCCCACACACTGCATGGCCGTGCCGACATCCCTCGCGCTCTGTCCCGACTCCCGGCGGCGGCGCAGCATCACATCTGCTTCCTGCTTGTGCGGTCATGTGATACTGTAATTAAGGTCATGAATATGCGCATATTCATGGCCTTAATGAGCGGTACCACGTGACAGCACAAGCAGGACAAGCTGCAGTGCAGACGCCGAGACCATCGCTGGAGCAGGGTCCTGGTGAGTATCGTCTTCAAGGGGGGGCGGGCGAGCCCTGGAGCAGTGGGGGCCCTACCAGCAGGTGTCTGTGCCTGGGCCCACCGGAGGATCCTCCGGTTCTCCGGTGGGCCAGTCCGAGCCTGATCTCCCCTACTTAAATGGCGCCAATGTCTAGCTTCTTTCAACTGTAAATATGTATATGAAGAACTAAAAGTGTTGCTGGCGCACAGGCGGTATTCTTGAGAGCAAGCGCTATATTTAGATAGAATGGTCAAAATTCATAAGGAGCGCCGGAAATCTTCTCTATCTGTTACACAACAAGACAAACAAAGTGCCATGGAGAAATATTTGAAACATAAACCTTCGGCAGCCCGATCTGCCAGCAGGATTTCCAACTCTAACACGAAAATAGACGACCCTGCAGATGACTTAGATTCCAGTGAAGAAGCTTCAGGAAGTGACACTACACAAATAGACTCTGGAGGTATCTCAAAATCCTTCCTTAAAAAAGCTCTAATTCAAGCAATGAAGCCACTGATTGCGGAAGTCTCAGGTCTACGACAAGATATTCAACAAATTGGCAATAGGGTAGAATCCCTAGAAGCCACTCAGTCCTCCCTTATAAGTCATTCTAACAAAATTAAAGACCACTTGGACTTCCACAAATCTCAACTAAACATGGTGGCTCTGAATATAGAGGACCAGGAAAACAGGAGCCGCAGGAAAAATGTCAGAATTAAAGGAATCCCTGAGAGTGTCTCTAATGAGATACTTGAAAAGTCAGCCAAGGAAATATTTTCTTCTCTGTTTCCTCAAGAACGATGCGATCAAATGGTCATAGAGAGGATACATCGCTCGCTCAGACCTAAACCCAAACTCACGGACCCCCCAAGAGATGTGATATGCGGTCTTCTGAACTATTTAGATACTTCGGCCATTTTAAATGCTTCCAGAGACAATAAAAATTTATCCTACGAAGGATCATCCATTCAACTGTATCAAGACTTGGCACCTTCGACGCTCGCTAAACGAAGGGCTCTGAAGCCCCTACTGGATGCTCTACGTACAAATAAGATTCTATACAAGTGTCTATTCCCCTTCGGGATGGCTATGCATGGAGGAGGAAAGCAAGTCACAATCCGCCATCCAGATGACCTCACCAAAGTTTGGTCCACGTTCAACATCGAGGCTGTTGCTGTCCCCTCTTGGCTGCCTATGGACATGATGCTAGATGTCCCTCCCAATCTCCGCCCTTTGCTGGACCAGGGAGAGTGGTCCCCAGCCAAGTCGCCGAAACAGAACAAGTTTGGACCTAAGAAGAAACTCCCTCTTTGAGAGGACTGTGTATCACTTCTGTTCCTTATTTCGGTTTGCTGGGTAAATCCGATCTCTTTACTATGTTCAGATCGGAGTTAGATCCAAAAAATATAATTGGTCGATAAAGAAGTATTCTTTTTTTTTTTTTTTCTCCACATGGCCTTTACTATAGAATTTTCTATAGAATTTGTTAACAAGTAAAATCAATCTACTGTTTACTGCTTGTGCGCCTACAATGGACTGTCCTGTCTGTTATAGGAGGATGTTTCGTGCCCCGGCCTCCGCCATAGACGGGATTTGTATTGGTTATATGTTATACTATTTCCCCCATGCTGCTCTTGCTGTTGTTATACTTAAATTGTTTGCTCATCACACGTGTATAGATGTAACTCTAGTTTATTTTATAATTCATGACCGGTAGTGTTCCAAATACAGCCACCTTGGTGTTGGCTTCCTACAATGTGAAGGGCATGCGTTCCCCAAGGAAAAGAGGGCAACTGTTGAGATTTCTGCAATCTAAAAATTCTAGTATCGCATTTTTCCAAGAAACTCATTTTAAAAAAGATAGGACCCCAGACATGTCTAGAACTCAATTCCCTACATGGTATCATAATACTGGATCCACTGCTTCAAGAGGAGTTAGTATAGCATTCAAAAGAAATGTTCCCTTTACCTTGATAGACACCCTGTCGGATGCTGATGGGAGATATATAATGTTAAAAGGTCTATTAGCAAACACAAAAGTCACCCTTTGCAACATCTATGCCCCGAATCAGAATCAAATTGGTTGGTTGTGTCAAGTTTTGAACACCCTTAAACTATTTAAAGAGGGGATTATAATTCTGGGGGGCGACTTCAATATCACTTTCAATCCATTGATAGATTCTTCATCAGGGAAATCTTCTATATCACAAAAAGCACTTAGGAAACTCCATATCAATCTACAATCTTTAAATTTAATTGACCCATGGAGAACGTTACATCTAACAAATAAAGATTTCACTTTCTTCTCCCCACCCCATAACAATTATCACAGATTAGACTATTTTCTAATTCAATCCTGTCACCTCCAGTTGGTGAAATCCACAAAAATAGACGTCATATCCCTTTCAGACCATGCTCCGATCCTTTTAGAAATGTATATTAAAACCCTTCCCCTTACTTCTTTTACTTGGACACTAAACAAAACTCTACTGGGATCTAATTCTTATGTGACTAGGTTCTCGACCTCAATCAATCTTTTCTTCAAGGAGAACTGTCTTCCGGGCACTCGCATGTCTCTCGTTTGGGAGACTCATAAGGCTGTATTGAGAGGAGAATTTATAGCCTTGGGCTCATATTTGAAAAAAGAAAGGTCCAAAGAGGTAATGGCTATTTTACACCAGATTGGCTCTGTGGAAAAATTACACAAACGCTACCAGACAGATAAATATCAGACGGAACTAGTCTCACTCAGAAGATCACTGAAAGATCTTTTGAACATACATTCAGCTAAGGCTTATATGAGAAGCCAACAGCAGTTTTACCTTCACGGCAATAGAGGGAGCAAACTTATGACTTCTCTTCTGAGAAAGCGTAGGGGACGTACTTTCATCACACAGCTGAAGGGTTCAAGTGGCCTGATTATCTCTGAGACCAAAGACATTGCTAATGAATTCAAATGCTTCTATGAGAATCTTTATAATTTAGATACACCTGAAGACATGGGGGATCCCGGTACAGCTCTGGAAACAATAGACACCTTCCTATCATCCTTGAAACTCCCCTCCTTGTCCCTAGAAGATTCTTCATCTCTAATGGCCCCAATCACTCCTGAAGAGGTACTGGAGATCCTTTCCAGTATCCATAATGGAAAAGCCCCGGGCCCTGATGGCCTTCCCATCATTTACTTCAAGAAATTAATAAAAGCCCTTCTACCCCACATTGTAACATTATTTAATTCTTTCCTAGTAGGGCAACCACTCCCAAAACAAGCCTTAGAAGCCTTTATTACAGTGTTACCAAAAGAAGAGAAAGACCCTAATTCCTGTTCTAGCTATATGCCTATATAACTCCTCAACACGGATACGAAGCTATGGGTGAAACTCTTAGCGACTAGGTTAAGCAACATACTCCCCAGATTGATTCGCTCGGACCAGGCGGGTTTTGTGCGAGGTAGAGAAGGAAGGGACAACTCAACTAAAGTCCTTCAATCTATAATGTACGCTAAAAAGAGGAATTTACCACTGACCCTTCTATCTACTGACGCCGAGAAGGCGTTTGACAGGGTAAGCTGGAGATATATGGAGAGGGTCTTACATAGGTTTGGCTTCCCTCCCCAGTATATCACAGCGATTTTGTCCCTTTACTCTCTCCCCACTGCCAGAGTCCGAGAGAATGGTGTTCTATCAGATGCTTTTAATATCAGTAACGGCACCAGGCAGGGTTGTCCCTTATCCCCTTCCTTATTTATATTAGTTATAGAAACACTAATCCAGAGAATTAGGCAAGATAATCAAGTCCAGGGACTACGGATAGGTAGATTGAAATTAAAAACACTGGCATTCGCTGATGACCTGCTTTTTCTTATCTCCAACCCGCTAGAAGCATTCCCCATCATCATCAATATACTAAATTATTTTGGCAAATTATCAAACTTCAAAATTAATAATACTAAATCAGAAGCACTCAACATCACCCTTCCGGACTCCCAGCTAACAAATTTACGTAAACTAACCCCCTTCTCCTGGTCCACATCATCAATTAAATATTTGGGCGTCCATATCACCCTTACTTAAGAAGATAGAAGCGCAGATGAAATCATACAACTTGCCCACATTATCGTGGATAGGACGTGTCAATGTATTTAAAGCCTATCTTATGCCTCTGATATTGTATTTTATGAACATGGTACCCATTCGTCTTCCCCTCACTTTCTTTAAAAATTTAAGGACCTTAATATCCAAATTCATATGGAGAAATAAACCAGCCAGGCTACCTTTTAAATTATTGTCATACCCTACCTCATGTGGTGGTTTGGGATTACCTGACCCTCACGTTTACTACAAGGCCATACATTTAAGCAGATGGCTGAGAATGGCAGTTAGCCTTGAGAAAGATATAATAGACATGGTAGACATGGCCTTATTGGACAGGAGGGGAATTCCATTTGTGTGGTTGCGCTCAAAGCCAACGTCTTTTTTAGGTCTAGATGAAATAACTTTAGCATCCCTACATATTAGACGCTCGGTTATGAATGATCTGCCTCCAGAATCATTCCCATCATCCTTAGCTCCTATCGCAACCATTCCATATTTAATTGATCCTAACTTTGTGGACTCTTATAATGTGTGGTCGAAGCTCCCTATGGAATCTCTCTCTAGCTTCTACGATGGTAAAATCCTCAAAAATAACATTTGGCCTAGCAGTGCCCTGACATCTCCGAGAAATTTTTTACAAGAACATCACATCAAACGTATACTTATTCAATTCAGAAAGCAGTTCCCACACAAGTCCAACTGGACATGGCTGGACCTTATGTTTAAGACAGGCTCAACCAGATATAAAGTCATATCGCGCATGTACTCCCGACTCATTACTCCTCTACCATTTAAACCCTCTTTCCTATATTCTTGGGAATCTGAGTTGAACTTCACTTTCTCGGATGACCAGGTTTCCAAGATGTTGAGGTTTGCCCGAGGTTTCTCTCGTTGCATCCTGCTTCAGGAGAACTCATATAAGATACTAACTAGATGGCACATGACGCCGGTCAAGCTTCTTCATCTCGGTTTGTCTGACTCTGACTTGTGCTGGAGGTGTCGGGTTACCCAGGGAAGCCATTCACACATATTCTGGGAATGTCCTATCATTAGAAAGTTCTGGGAGGGAGTTGATTCAACACTTAAAAAATTAAAACTTACTAAAACTAATCTTGTTGCTGTTGAGGCTATTCTCTCGTGCCCGACAAATAATTTCAGACCATCTAGACATGGCCTCCTCTCCCTAATGCTTAGTGCGGCAAAGCTTTTAATAACCACTCGGTGGAAGAGTGAATATCCTCCTACACTAGGAGAATGGTTCAACAAAATCGATCATATTTATAGACTAGAGGAACTCTCAAGCTGGGAAGCGCATGCCCATGAACGCTTTGCCTCGAATTGGCTCCCCTGGAAAATGTTCAGATCCGAGGTGCCCTACGGTTGCTACTTAATTGCGCTGTTTTTTGCTTTTTTGACTGTTTTTTGCGTTTTTAAGAGGCTATACTACTGTATTGTATATTATTGGACGTCAGGTTCACGTGTGTATGATCTGTTATGTTAATTGTTTTCCCCCTTTCCCCTTTTTCCCAATTTTCCCTCCCCTAGTCATTTCCACCCAGGCCCCTCTTCCCTTTCCTTCGCCCTTCCTTTCCCCTCCCCTTTTTACCTTCTCTTTTCCTTCCTTTTCCCAATGTTGTCAGTCTGGGCTTGCATGTTGTCATTATTGAATCGGTAACGCTTTTACTTACTCTTTCATAAACTGCATGTAATGTACCCAGTCTTTACTTTAAATAAAGAATTTACATAAAAAAAAAAACAATGATGTTGTTCAAAAGTACAACTTGTCCTGCAAAAAATAAGCCCTCACATGGCCATATTGATGGAAAAATAAAAAAGTTATGTCTCTGGGAAGGAGGGGAGCGAAAAACAAAAACGCAAAACCGAAAAAAGCTGGGGTCATGAAGGGGTTAAATGTGTGCCTCAAAAGCATGATCAGAATGTTAAATGACTGCCAATTAACTTCTATGTAGAAAACTACTGGCACTTAAATCTGCAGCTCATGTAAAGTGTTAAATAGCTATAAGAGATACCCTTTTCATTTTCTGCATTGTAATTAGAACAAGTAAAATAATGAATGTTGATTAAAGTAGCCTGATTTACTTGTTAAGATTTGCTTTTAGTAAGTTAAAATAATTCTCGCATAGTAGGAAAGGTGTAGCAAAGAGTTAACCCAAATCCTTTCTTTATTCTGGTTTCCATAAACCTGGGCATTGTCATATTGTTGGACAGCAGAAGATGAGGTCATTATCATATTACTCATAAATAAACTCGCTACTGTATTTTGTCTAAAAGCACAAATTTTGGTTATTCCAGATAATTCTTCCTCTCTTTTGAATAAACTTGGGTCCTCGGCACACAGGAACGTCAGTTTGTCACAAAACGTTGGTTACTCTCTCATTCCGTCAATGTTCCCAGCAAACTATCATTCTCACAATGTGATAACATTGTAACACAGTAAGACCAATACTTTGAGCCATGTCATATCCTTCCCATTTACTACCCATTAATTGTTTTCTCATACCTATCATATGACCAGTAATGCCAAGGTGAGTCTCATATTAACCAGGACCTGAGATTTTATACAGTAGATCCTTCTCACACTGTATTATTTGGGAAATAAACCAAATGCAGAATGATATTGGCTCTACTGAATAATCACAAGCACAGCTCTTGTAAAATAAGACAACACAAGAAGTATAACACTATTTCTCAAAATTCTTAATACTGTTAAGCAATTTGTTCACAATTGTACATAATTACAGATACATTTGGTGATGGCTGGAAATTGCTTTATTTCTAATGAGGAAACCACTTGATAAATGTGTCTGATTAAGTCTTCTATAGAAGAACACAAAGTATTGTTTATATTAGCATTTGCTAATTAGGCCTAATTACTACCTATTTAGTTTGTTATAGCCTGGCAATAAATACTTTGTTACAATAGGGCATCTCTTGGGAAATGAGCTGGATGGTATTGCTTGCTTCCCGCATGTTTAAATGTTTATTCTTTGTAATAAAGGACACAACATAATACAAATTATTGATCTTTCAGATGCTAATACTCTGTCTTTCCAGAGGGTAATACAATTAATTGGGAGTAATGGTGATGTCTTGTTTCATGAAGACTTCATATTGAAACTCGGCATCTCACTGGTTGTAGAGACAGAGCGCAGAACATGGCATAAGAACTGAATGTCTTTGTATCTTATAGTAATGTGATATAAACACCAGATAAAACACTTCTCAATTTTTAAGCTAAAAGGTCACAAAAATGAATAAATCAATATGTTAAGATTCATCTTTGTATTTCTTCTGTCTTCAGAAAATTTCAAAAGCTACTGAAATCGCTGATCAATGGCATTGATTAAACTGTTAATTGTAATACTTGTACTTAATAAACAAAATAGCAAAACATAACAGAATTATTTATACTTGAACTCTACTGTGTTTAATGGATTTGGGCATTTTTGGGTCTGTTTGTGTCTAATGGGGAAAAAGGCATATTATAAAATATACAATAGGCACCTTGATAATGGACGCTTTTAATAAACAAGCTACTTTTGGAACACCAAGTTACCACTGTGTTCCATTCATTTCCTAAAATCCACAATCTGGGTTTTCTATCTCAGTTGCATACTATTGTGGCAGGCATTTTTTAATTGAAGGAAACCTTACATACTTGGCATTGGCAGACACAAACATTATATGGACCCTGTGCAAGAACCAAATCAGAGCCCCCTCTTATGACCAGGCTCAGCATAAAGCACTTATTTATTGCTCTCTAACAGTTTTACAGTAATAGGTCGAAAATTTAGATGTAAGTTTCAACATGTTTCTATTAACCTCTTTAAGGTGTTTAAAACTCATACCCTATCTAAATTTAGTTCATAGACGTTTCATTTACAGGACACAGCATAAGTATAACTTTTCATACTACCACTTTCTGAAAAATTAGTACATTGCTTTTTGAACTATAAAATGCACTTTTTTTAACAAAAATTTGGGAGGAAAATGGTGGTGCGTCATATAGCTAAAGGCTGTCACAGTGGAGTCAGGAGGCAGGGTCACTGCTGCAGCAAGCTGGTGGCGGAAGGAGGGGGCAATGCGGCGGACCCAGGGCTGGGAGGAGGTGATGCAAGGCTGCGGGTCATGGGATTCAACAAGATGCCGGTGGTGAAGCAGGAGCAGAATCCCTATTCCGCCCTTTGATTTCCTGGTGGTGGGCTGCAGGAAAATGGCTGCCGGAGGCGGTACATGCACATATTTAAATCTTGATCTTCAGAAAGCTACTGTAAATTCGGACTATAAGACGGACCCTCATTTTATAAAACAATATTTTTTCCTATTTTCCTCCTCAAAATTTGGGGTGCATCTCATGGTCCGCTGCATCTTATAGTCTGCAAAATGCGGTATATGCAATACAACTTTGCATATATCTCTATGCTGGTAGTCAAACTTATTTGTGCTAAAAAAAATAGGTATTTTGATAATTCAGAGCATTTTAAAGTATCACTTCCTTAATATCTCTCCTGGACACTAAAAAATGTCTCTAAAACAGTGCAAGATGAGGAGGAACTTTTGTCATATCTCTTTAAAACAAGAACTAACAAAAAGGAGTTCAAATCTACCCCTAATAATGTGTAATCTAAAATAAATACAGTATGTCAAACTGTAGGAGATCCCGCTTCATAGAAGATTTGGGGTTTTTCTAGTGTCCTATTTTGTCAGCTGTGATTAAAAACCAAAACATGGTATTGATTTTGGCCAGATTTAGCATCATATAAACTTTGTCTACTTCAGTAGATTGGGAGCACAGTGAAGATATGGAAAGATTTGTTTAATTCATTGTCTGAAATATAGCCATATTCTCCGCAAATGTCTCATGTTATACTATAGTATTGCTCTTTTGTATTGTAGTTTTTTTCTGCTATCATCTTCTTTCTGATCTGTCCTCCTTTTATACTAATTCTTTTCTACTAGAGATCCATATTTTTACATTTCCTTCTTATTTTCATATTTTCTCATGCAGCTTTATCTTTTTCAAATATGCTGCAATCGAAACATATGGTTCCCATTTCATCTTTTCCCCGACAACCTTTAACCCCTGTACAGGGATCGAGTGCATTGCTTCCTATGGAAGGGTTGTCATCCGGAGGTAGGAACCAGAGGTAGGAATAGTCACCAAGCAGGGTCAAAGCCGAGAAGTTGCGTAAAGTACAAAATCAATATGTAACAATAGTCAGAAAATATAAACCGAGGTCAAAACCAGGAGCAATGAAACAACAGGGAGATAGGGCTAAACTAGACTGAACCAGAGAAGCACACGACTACAGTATATCTGTGGTTTGCTGTAGAACTAATGTGGGTTGCCGATATCATGTCACCAAAACTCTTCGACAGAAGTATAAGTGGAGAGCTGTCGGGGACCTGTGGAGGCTGAGTACTGTCTGATTTTCTTATTTTATATCAGTTCTAAACATATTTAAAACATTTTAAAAGTGGAAAACCCCTTTAGACAAAGTTAGCTTTATTACCTTTCATTCAAATGACTTTACGTATTAAAATAATTCTGGGAGATTAATCTTAAATGTGACACAAAAAAGCAGATATACAGTGTTTCCACTTGTGATGCTAGAAAATGATTAATAGTTTGGAAAATGATAAGTGTGTGGAGCTGTAAGCGGATTTCATCTAAAAAGATCAGGCAAATCCTGCTACATCTAATCTGTGCGGGAGATGATTACTTGCTCAGAATAATGATACGTTTTCATTTTTAAAGAAATTTCATTTGCTGTTCTTTCTCTTTTTCTTCAACATGCTCTGTATCTTTAAAGGAAGAAATTGCATTCATGAGGACCCTTCATAACTTTCAAGGTTCAAACATTTACTCCCATAAAGAAAGTGTTTTAGTGAATAGAATTATTTTTTGTTTCAATAATTTTTATTGGGGAAATTTTACAATATCAAGGTAGGGGAACAGATTATATGCGACAATATAACATGAGTTGAAATTCAACACACCATATATTTCGGACTATAAGACAACATTTTTTCCTCCAAAATTATGGAGGGAAATGGGGGGTGCATCTTATAGTCCAGATGTCCCTGCTCTCGCTGTAGTGAGGTGAGGGAGCAGCAGTGGTAGGGAGGGGGGGAAGCCGCAACGGATCACAGGAGGCTGGAGACAGCTGCTGCGGCTAACTCCTGTGCCGGCTGCTAAAGAAAAATAAATATTCACTCCATTCCATGCCCATTGGCATGGAAAGGAGTGAATATTCATTTCTCTTTAATAGCGAGCACAGTGTTAGCTGCAACAGCCTGGTTCCTGCAGCTGCTGGGCATTCCAGTGTTCCTGTTACTTAAAGCAATGAATATTCACTGCATTTCACTCCCATAGACGTGGAATGCAATGAATATTCCTTCCCTTTAGTAGCGGCACACGTGAAAGCCGGCAGCTTCAGGAACTCGGCGGCTGCTGCTAACACTATGTTCGCTAAAGAGAAATGAATACTCACTGCCCTCCATGCTCATAGTCCTGGCATGGACATTGGTGAGTATTCCGGCAGGTGTCCTTGGTGGCTTGTAAGCAGTGCATGACGTCCCTGCCATACGCTGCTTACAAGCATAAAGCAACTGCTTGCATCGGAGCAGGACACTGCGAGGGCACGGAGGGAAGGTAAGTAGAATGTTGTTTTTTGTTCTGATGGGGCCATGCATACCAGGATGAGGAAGGGGGGCAGCCATACCAGGATAATGATGGGGCTATGCATGCCAGGACAGAGATAGAGTCTCCAGCATAGCAGGATAGGGATTGGGGCCAATCATACCAGGATAAAGATGGGGCCATGCAAACCAGAATGAAGATGGGGCCCTGCATGCCAAGTTAGGGATTGGGGCCATGCATGCCAGAACAGAGATGAGGGTCCTGCATACCAGAATAGGGATTGGGGCCATGCATACCAGGATAGGGATTGGGGCCATGCATACCAGGACGGAGATGTGGGCTCTGCATACCAGAATAAGGATAGATCCTTGCATACCAGGATGGGGATTAGGGCCAATCATACCAGGATAAGGATGGGGCCATGCATACCAGGACAGAGATGGGGGCCCTGCATACCAGGATGGGGATGAGGGGGACATGTATAACAGGATGGGTGATATTAAATATAGATGACTGGGGTATTGCCGGAAGCAAAGTACAGAAGATAGAATACAAATAGTGAAAAGAATTACACCATCATAGGTGTGTACACCTTTAAAGTGAATATATCGGTAGGTTTTTGCTACCTCATCTGAGAGCAGCACGATCTAGGAAAAGAAACTCTGAATATAATTATGTATCATTTAGGATACTGGGTGCAGTAGTTTTGACACAATCAGAGTTCTTAGGCTATGTGCACACGTTGCAGATTTTCCTGTGGATTTTTCTGCACTAAAAACCGCAGATCTTGGCAGAAAACGCAGGTGCGGTTTTTGATGCGTTTTTCCCTGCAGATTGTCTGTGTTTTTTACACAAATAAAGCTTGAACTGCAGTGGGAAAAAACAAATAAACACATGATGTCATTTCCTTGTCCAACCCTGTGAAAACATCAAAATGAGATGCGCCAATTCCGGCACTTAACACCTCTCTTCCCACTCCCGTGTAGTGGTGGGATATGGGGTAATGAGGGGTTAATGCCACCTTGCTATTGTAAGGTGGCATTAAGCCCGGTTAATAATGGAGAGGGGTCAATAAGACACCTATCCATTATTAATCCTATTAAAAGGTCAAATAAATATATAGGGGGACCCCAAAAAAAAAATGACATAGGGTCCCCCTGTATCTTTAGGCCAGAAAGGTTAAGCAGACAGCTGTGGGCCAATATTTGTGGCCTGGGAAGGGGTTAAAATACCTATGGCTGTTCCCAGGCCATGAATATTAATCCCACAGCTGTCTGCGTAGCCTTTCTGGCTCTCAAATATAGGGAGAGCCCCCCCCAAAAAAGTGTTGGGGTCCCCCTATATTTTTAGGCCAGAAAGGCTACGCAGACAGCTGTGGGCTTATATTCATAGCCTAGGAAAGGGGCCATGGATATTTGCCCCCCCCTGGCTACAAATAGAAGCCCGCAGCCGCCCCAGAAAAGGCGCATCTAAAAGATGCGCCAATTCCGGCACTTAGCCCCTCTCTTCCCACTCCCGTGTAGCGGTGGGATATGGGGTAATAAGGGGTTAATGTCACCTTGCTATTGTAAGGTGACATTAAGCCAGATTAATAATGGAGAGGCGTCAATAAAAACCCCTTCACACTGTGCAATCAAAGTCTGAACGAGCGTTCGATTTGTGACGTTTATCCGTCCTCGTTCCGAGGTTGCAAAGTGTGACATGGCGTTACGATTTGCGACGCAGCCCAGCATCGTACGATGTGAAAGAAAGAGCAGAACTTTCTTTCGTCGTAAATGTCTCGCTGTGGCGGTCGAAATCGTAGTATGTGACGGCGGTCATACGAGCTCGTAATGCGACTACGTGGGTTGGGCTTCCGCATACCTGTCTCCTGATTGGGCGTGACGTTTTAGCACGCCCATGCTGGAAATACGTCACGCTCGGAGTCGTAGGACTATGGCGGTGTGAAGGGTAGCGTACGATTGCGACGCGTGACGTTCACATCGCAACTACGTCAGAAAAAGCGTTAACATCGTAGAGTGTGACCGCTGGCTACGAGCTCGTACTGCGATGTCGAATATGACGCAAATGCGTCGTAATCGTAGCAGAATCGACCAGTGTGAAGGGGCCCTAAGACGCCTATCCATTATTAATCCTATTAACCCCTTCACCCCCAAGGGTGGTTTGCACGTTAATGACCGGGCCAATTTTTACAATTCTGACCACTGTCCCTTTATGAGGTTATAACTCTGGAACGCTTCAACGGATCTTGGCGATTCTCACACTGTTTTCTCGTGACATATTGTACTTCATGATAGTGGTAAAATTTCTTCTATATAACTTGCGTTTATTTGTGAAAAAAATGAATATTTGGCGAAAATTTAGAAAATTTCGCAATTTTCCAACTTTGAATTTTTATGCCCTTAAATCACAGACATATGTCACGCGAAATACTTAATAAGTAACATTTCCCACATGTCTACTTTACATCAGCACAATTTTGGAACCAAAATTTTTTTTTGTGACGGAGTTATAAGGGTTAAAAGTTGACCAGCAATTTCTCATTTTTACAACACCATTTATTTTTAGGGACCACATCTCATTTGAAGTCATTTTGAGGGATCTATATGATAGAAAATACCCAAGTGTGACACCATTCTAAAAACTGCACCCCTCAAGGTACTCAAAACCACTTTCAAGAAGTTTATTAACCATTCAGGTGTTTCACAGGAATTTTTGGAATGTTTAAATAAAAATGAACATTTAACTTTTTTTCACACAAAATTTATTTCAGCTCCAATTTGTTTTATTTTACCAAGGGTAACAGGAGAAAATAGACCCCAAAAATTGTTGTGCAATTTGTCCTGAGTACGCTGATACCCCATATGTGGGTGTAAACCATTGTTTTGGCGCAGGGCAGAGCTTGGAAGGGAAGGAGCGCCATTTGACTTTTCAATGCAAAATTGACTGGAATTGAGATGGGACGCCATGTTGCATTTGGAGAGCCCCTGATGTGCCTAAACATTGAAACCCCCCACAAGTGACACCATTTTGGAAAGTAGACCCCCTAAGGAACTTATCTAGATGTGTGTTGAGCACTTTGACCCAACAAGTGCTTCACAGAAGTTTATAATGCAGAGCCGTAAAAATAAAAAATCATATTTTTTCACAAAAATGATATTTCGCTCCCAATTTTTTATTTTCCCAAGGGTAAGAGAAGAAATTGGACCACAAAAATTGTTGTGCAATTTGTCCTGAGTACGCTGATACCCCATATGTGGGTGTAAACCATTGTTTGGGCGCAGGGCAGAGCTTGGAAGGGAAGGAGCGCCATTTGACTTTTCAATGCAAAATTGACTGGAATTGAGATGGGACCCCATGTTGTGTTTGGAGAGCCCCTGATGTGCCTAAACATTGAAACCCCCAACAAGTGACACCATTTTGGAAAGTAGACCCCTTAAGGAACTTATCTAGATGTGTGTTGAGCACTTTGACCCAACAAGTGCTTCACAGAAGTTTATAATGCAGAGCCGTAAAAATAAAAAATCATATTTTTTCACAAAAATGATCTTTTCACCCCCATTTTTTTATTTCCCCAAGGGTAAGAGAAGAAATTAGACCACAAAAGTTGTTGTGCAATTTGTCCTGAGTACGACGATACCCCATATGTGGGGGTAAACCACTGTTTGGGCGCATAGCAGAGCTCGGAAGGGAAGGAGCGCTATTTTACTTTTTAATGCAAAATTGACTGGAATTAAGATGGGATGCCATGTTGCGTTTGGAGAGCCCTTGATGTGCCTAAACATTAAAAAACCCCACAAGTGACACCATTTTGGAAAGTAGACCCCCTAAAGAACTTATCTAGATGTGTTGTGAGAACTTTGAACCACCAAGTGTTTCACTACAGTTTATAACGCAGAGCCGTGAAAATAAAAATTCCTTTTTTTTTCACAAAAATGATTTTTAGCCCCCAGTTTTGTATTTTCACAAGGGTATCAGGAGAAATTGGACCCCAAAAGATGATGTCCAATTTGTCCTGAGTACGCTGATACCCCATATGTTGGGGTAAACCCCTGTTTGGGCACACGGGAGAGCTCTGAAGGGAAGGAGCACTGTTTTCCTTTTTCAACGCAGAATTGGCTGGAATTCAGATCGGATGCCATGTCCCGTTTGGAGAGCCCCTGATGTGCCTAACCAGTGGAAACACCCAATTGTAACTGAAACCCTAATCCAAACACACCCCTTACCCTAATCCCAACAGTAACCCTAACCACTCCTCTAACCCAGACACACCCAACCCTATTCCCAACCGTAAATGTAATCCAAACCCTAACCCTATCTTTAGCCCCAACCCTAACTGTAGCCCCAACCCTAGCCCCAACCCTAGCCCTAACCCTAGCCCTAACCCTAGCAATAACCCTAGCCCTATCACTAGCCCTAACACTAGCCGTAACACTAGCCCTAACCCTAGCCCTAACCCTAGCCCCAACCCTAGCCCTAACCCTAGCCCTAACCCTAGCCCCAACCCTAACCCTAGCCCTAACCCTAGCCCCAACCCTAGCCCTAACCCTAACCCTTGCCCTCACCCTAACCCTAACCCTAACCCTAGCCCTAACTCTAGTCCTAACTCTAGCCCTAACCCGCTCGCTTTATTCTCAGGACTTTTTTGCTGATGATGCTGTATGGTGGCTCGTTTTTTGCGGGACAAGACGACGTTTTCAGCGGTACCATGGTTATTTATATCAGTCTTTTTGATCGCGTGTTATTCCACTTTTTGTTTGGCGGTATGATAATAAAGCGTTGTTTTTTGCCTCGTTTTTTTTTTTTTTTTCTTACGGTGTTTACTGAAGGGGTTAACTAGTGGGGCAGTTTTATAGGTTGGGTCGTTTCGGACGCGGCGATACTAAATATGTGTACTTTTATTGTTTTTGTTTTTTTTATTTAGCTAAAGAAATGTATTTATGGGAATAATAAATATTTTTTTTTTCTATTTATTTAGGATTTTTTTTTTTTTTTTTTTTACACAAGTGGAGAATTTTTTTTTTACTTTTTTACTTTGTCCCAGGGGGGGACATCACAGATCGTTGATCTGACAGTGTGCACAGCACTCTGTCAGATCTGCGATCTGCTGTGCAGGGCTGCAGGCTTACCAGCGCCTGCTCTGAGCAGGCACTCGGTAAGCCACCTCCCTCCCTGCAGGACCCGGATGTCGCGGCCATCTTGGATCCAGGACCTGCGGCGAGGAGGGAGGTAGGAGACCCTCGGAGCAACGCGATCACATCGCGTTGCTCCGGGGGTCTCAGGGAAGCCCGCAGGGAGCCCCCTCCCTGCGCGATGCTTCCCTATACCGCCGGTACACCGTGATCATGTTTGATCGCGGTGTGCCGGGGGTTAATGTGCCGGGGGTGGTCCGTGACCACTCCTGGCACATAGTGCCGGATGTCAGCTGCGATATGCAGCTGACACCCGGCCGCGATCGGCCGCACTCCCCCCGTGAGCGCGGCCAATCTCGTATGACGTGCTATCCCGTCGGTGGTCATACGGGCCCACCTCGACGGGATAGTACGTCAGATGTCAGAAAGGGGTTAAAGGGTTAAAAAAAAACACAGACACTAGAAAAAAATATTTTAATGAAATAAAGACACCCACTTTTTGACAATTCCTTTATTATACGCTCAATCCATCTGAAGACCCTCGACCTGCAAAAGAAATAAAAAAACAAACCAAATTCATACTCCCTGGCCCTGTCTGCAGAAATCCAACGAGGGTCCCACGACGATCTGCCATGGAGAACAGACACATCCGGAGATGTGTCTGCTCTCCACGGCTGCAGTAACACACTGACAGGAGCTCCGGTGTTGTGAATTCGGTTTGTGGGCTCCCCCGGTGGTTTGTTATGGTAGTGTCTCTTATGTGCCTTCTTCCATCTCTGATTACCTGTCGCCACCCTCTAGGGGAGTTTCCTATTTAAGGCTGCTTGGCTGTTAGTCATATGCCGGCCAACAATGTGCTAGTAGCATTCTGTTGCATTCACCTGCTTCAAGTCCCAGTTCAGCTAAGTTGAATTTTGTTTCTTGTTTTGCTATTTTTGTCCAGCTATCTGCAATGTGACCTTTCAGTGCTGGAAGCTCTTGTGGACAGAAAATTACTACTCCAGTGGCATGAGTTGTCACTGGAGTTTAAGGTAATTTCTGGATGGTGTTTTTGAATAGTGTTTTTAGGTTGACCGTGAAGTAACACTTTCCTGTCCTTCTGCTATCTAGTAAGCGGACCTCACTGTGCTAAATCTGCTGTTCATCCTACGTATGTTATTTCCTCTGAACTCACCGTCAATATCTGTGGGGGCCTACTATCATCTTTTGGGGTTCCTCACTGGAGGTAAGGCAGGCCTGTATATTCCTCTTATAGGGGTAGTTAGATCTCCGGCTGGCGCGTGGTGTCTAGGGCATCGTAGGTACATCCCCCGGCTACTGTAAGTGTTGGGTCAGGTTCAGGTCACGGTCGACCTTAGTTTCCATCACCCGAGAGCTAGTCCGTTTTGTATTTTTATTCCCCTGGTCATTGGGGTAACCATAACAGTTTGGCCGGCCTGTAAAAAATCTATGTGTTAAAATATGCACTAAAGCAGGAAGGAGGAGAAAAGGTTTTTTTTTTTTTTTTTCTGTGTTTGAAAGTGCACCTTAGTTTGCTCATTTGTATTCCTTGCTTAAATTGCAGTCTTCAGCCTTTTTTTTTTTTCTCCTCTCCTCTTAACCTCTGAATGCTTGGGTTACACCCATTTGAATCATGGATTCACAGAGTTTAGTTGCAGGTTTGAATAACCTTGCGACAAAAGTACAGAACCTACAAGATTTTGTTATACGTGCTCCAATGTCTGAACCTAAGATTCCTCTGCCTGAATACTTTACCGGAGACAGATCCCGGTTTTTGAGTTTCAGGGAAAATTGCAAATTGTTTTTGTCTCTGAGATCTCACTCTGCTGGTGATCATACTCAACAAGTTAAAATTGTTATCTCTCTACTGCGCGGCGACCCACAAAGTTGGGCATTTGCATTATCGCCAGGGGATCCTGCGTTGTTAAATGTAGATGCGTTTTTTCAGGCTTTGGGGTTGCTTTATGAAGAGCCTAATTTGGAGATTTTGGCTGAGAAAGCCTTGATAGCTCTTTCCCAAGGGCAAGATGAAGCTGAGATATACTGCCAGAAATTCCGTAAATGGTCGGTGCTTACTAGATGGAATGAGTGCGCTTTAGCAGCTAATTTCAGAGAAGGTCTCTCTGATGCCGTGAAGGATGTCATGGTGGGGTTCCCTGTGCCTACAGGTCTGAATGATGCCATGAAATTGGCTATCCAGATTGATCGGCGTTTGCGGGAGCGCAAATCTGTGCACCATATGGCGGGGTCTTCTGAGGAAAAATCTGTGCACCATATGGCGGTATCTTCTGAGCAAAAACCTGTGCACCATATGGCGGTGTCTTCTGAGCAAAGACCTGTGCACCATTTGGCGGTGACCTCTGAAAAGGCATTAGAGCATATGCAATGCGATCGTGTTTTGTCTAGAGGCGAACGTCAAAATTACAGGCGCAAAAATGGATTGTGCTTCTACTGTGGAGATCCAGCTCATGTTATATCAGCATGCTCTAAACGTATAAATAAGGTTGATAAAAAGGTTGATAAATCTTTTTCTACAGGTACCTTGCAGTCAAAATTTCTTTTGTCCGTGACATTGATTTGTACTTTATCATCTGTTACTGTGAATGCTTATGTGGATTCTGGCGCCGCTCTGAGTCTCATGGATTGGTCCTTTGCCAAGCGTTGTGGGTTTGATTTGGAGCCGTTGGAAGTTTCTATTCCCCTGAAGGGTATTGATTCTACACCTTTGGCTAGCAATAAACCACAATATTGGACACAAGTGACTATGCGTCTTACCCCAGACCATCAGGAGATTATTTGTTTCCTTGTATTATATAACCTACATGATGTCTTAGTGCTTGGATTACCATGGTTACAGATTCATAATCCCGTCTTGGACTGGAAATCTATGTCTGTGTTGAGCTGGGGATGTCGGGGTATTCATGGGGATGCACCTTTGGTTCCTATTTCTTCATCTACTCCCTCTGAGATCCCAGCATTTCTGTCAGATTTTTATGATGTCTTTCAAGAGCCTAAAGTTGATTCTCTCCCTCCCCACAGAGAGTGTGACTGCGCTATTGAATTGATCCCCGGTAGTAAGTTTCCTAAGGGTCGCTTGTTTAATTTGTCTGTGCCCGAACATACTGCTATGCGGGAGTATATCAGAGAATCCTTGGAAAAGGGTCATATTCGCCCCTCGTTGTCTCCACTAGGGGCAGGATTTTTCTTTGTAGGTAAAAAGGATGGTTCATTGAGACCTTGTATCGACTATCGACTTTTGAATAAGATTACAGTTAAATACCAGTACCCGTTACCTTTACTGACTGATCTGTTTGCTCGTATAAAGGGGGCTAAGTGGTTCACTAAGATCGATCTACGTGGTGCGTATAATTTGGTGCGGATTAAGCAGGGGGATGAGTGGAAGACCGCATTTAATACGCCTGAAGGCCATTTTGAGTATTTGGTAATGCCTTTCGGTCTCGCAAATGCCCCTTCCGTTTTTCAGTCCTTTATGCACGATATTTTCCGTGAATATCTGGATAAGTTTATGATTGTGTATTTGGATGATATTCTTGTTTTTTCGGAGGACTGGGAATCTCACGTTCAACAGGTCAGGAGAGTTTTTCAGGTTTTGCGAGCTAATTCTCTTTTTGTAAAGGGCTCAAAGTGTAGTTTTGGAGTTCAGAGAATTTCCTTTTTGGGATATATTTTTTCCCCTTCATCTATGGAGATGGACCCTGTCAAGGTCCAGGCTATTTGTGATTGGATGCAACCTACTTCTTTGAAGAGTCTGCAGAAGTTCTTGGGTTTTGCTAATTTCTATCGCCGATTTATAGCGGGTTTTTCTGCCATTGCTAAACCTTTGACTGATTTGACCAAAAAGGGTGCTGATGTTGCTAATTGGTCCTCTGCGGCTGTGGAGGCCTTTCAAGAGCTTAAGCGCCGCTTTTCTTCCGCTCCTGTGTTGCGCCAACCTGATGTGTTACTTCCGTTCCAGGTTGAGGTGGATGCTTCGGAGATCGGAGCAGGTGCAGTTTTGTCGCAGAAAGATCCTGACTGCTCAGTAATGAGACCATGTGCGTTTTTCTCCCGAAAGTTTTCGCCCGCTGAGCGAAATTATGATGTGGGAAATCGGGAACTTCTGGCCATGAAGTGGGCGTTTGAGGAGTGGCGTCATTGGCTTGAGGGTGCTAGACACCAGGTGGTGGTCCTCACTGACCACAAGAATCTAATTTATCTTGAGTCGGCCAGGCGTCTGAATCCTAGACAGGCGCGCTGGTCGTTGTTTTTCTCCCGATTTAACTTTGTGGTGTCATATCTGCCTGGGTCCAAGAATGTGAAGGCGGATGCCCTCTCTAGGAGTTTTGAGCCTGACTCGCCTGGTGATTCCGAACCTACCGGCATCCTGAAGGATGGGGTGATATTGTCAGCTGTCTCCCCAGACCTGCGGCGTTCTTTGCAGGAGTTTCAGGTGGATAGGCCTGATCGCTGTCCGCCTGGTAGACTGTTTGTCCCTGATGATTGGACCAGTAGAGTTATCTCGGAGGTTCATTCTTCCGCGTTGACAGGTCATCCTGGAATTTTTGGCACCAGGGATTTGGTGTCTAGGTCCTTCTGGTGGCCTTCTTTGTCTCGAGATGTGCGCATGTTTGTGCAGTCTTGTGATGTTTGTGCTCGGGCCAAGCCCTGCTGTTCTAGGGCCAGTGGGTTGTTGTTGCCCTTGCCTATTCCTAAGAGGCCTTGGACGCACATCTCTATGGACTTTATTTCTGACCTTCCGGTTTCTCGTAGGATGTCTGTCATCTGGGTGATTTGTGACCGTTTTTCTAAGATGGTTCATTTGGTACCTTTACCCAAATTGCCCTCCTCCTCTGAGTTGGTTCCTCTATTTTTTCAGAATGTGGTGCGTTTGCATGGTATTCCTGAGAATATAGTGTCTGACAGGGGTACTCAGTTTGTGTCTAGATTTTGGCGGACGTTCTGTGCCAGGATGGGTATCGATTTGTCTTTTTCGTCTGCATTCCATCCTCAGACTAATGGCCAGACTGAGCGTACTAATCAGACCTTGGAGACTTACTTGAGGTGTTTTGTGTCCGCTGATCAGGATGATTGGCTTGACTTTTTGCCGTTGGCAGAGTTTGCCCTTAACAATCGGGCCAGTTCTGCTACTTTGGTTTCTCCATTTTTTTGTAATTCAGGGTTTCACCCTCGGTTTTCGTCCGGTCAATTGGAGTCTTCGGATTGTCCTGGAGTGGATGCTGTGGTTGATAGGATGCATCGGATTTGGGGACAGGTTGTGGACAATCTAAAGTTGTCCCAGGAGAAGACTCAACAGTTCACTAATCGTCATCGGCGTATTGGTCCTCGTCTTTGTGTTGGGGACCTGGTGTGGCTGTCTTCTCGATTTGTTCCTATGAAGGTCTCGTCTCCTAAGTTTAAGCCTCGGTTTATCGGCCCTTATAGGATTCTGGAGGTTCTTAATCCTGTGTCCTTTCGTTTGGACCTCCCAGCATCTTTTAATATCCATAATGTTTTCCATCGGTCATTATTGCGGAGGTATGAGGTACCGGTTGTTCCTTCTGCTGATCCACCTGCTCCTGTGTTGGTTGAGGGTGAATTGGAGTATGTGGTGGAAAAGATCTTGGACTCCCGTGTTTCCAGACGGAAACTTCAGTATCTGGTTAAGTGGAAAGGTTATGGCCAGGAGGATAATTCTTGGGTGACAGCATCCGATGTTCATGCTCCCGATTTGGTTCGTGCATTTCATAGTGCTCATCCAGATCGCCCTGGTGGTTCTGGTGAGGGTTCGGTGCCCCCTCCTTAAGGGGGGGGTACTGTTGTGAATTCGGTTTGTGGGCTCCCCCGGTGGTTTGTTATGGTAGTGTCTCTTATGTGCCTTCTTCCATCTCTGATTACCTGTCGCCACCCTCTAGGGGAGTTTCCTATTTAAGGCTGCTTGGCTGTTAGTCATATGCCGGCCAACAATGTGCTAGTAGCATTCTGTTGCATTCACCTGCTTCAAGTCCCAGTTCAGCTAAGTTGAATTTTGTTTCTTGTTTTGCTATTTTTGTCCAGCTATCTGCAATGTGACCTTTCAGTGCTGGAAGCTCTTGTGGACAGAAAATTACTACTCCAGTGGCATGAGTTGTCACTGGAGTTTAAGGTAATTTCTGGATGGTGTTTTTGAATAGTGTTTTTAGGTTGACCGTGAAGTAACACTTTCCTGTCCTTCTGCTATCTAGTAAGCGGACCTCACTGTGCTAAATCTGCTGTTCATCCTACGTATGTTATTTCCTCTGAACTCACCGTCAATATCTGTGGGGGCCTACTATCATCTTTTGGGGTTCCTCACTGGAGGTAAGGCAGGCCTGTATATTCCTCTTATAGGGGTAGTTAGATCTCCGGCTGGCGCGTGGTGTCTAGGGCATCGTAGGTACATCCCCCGGCTACTGTAAGTGTTGGGTCAGGTTCAGGTCACGGTCGACCTTAGTTTCCATCACCCGAGAGCTAGTCCGTTTTGTATTTTTATTCCCCTGGTCATTGGGGTAACCATAACACTCCGGCTCCTGTCGGTGTGTAACTACGCATGCGCGAGAGTTTACCGGCGTTCATTGACCCCGGTACTCTCGCTTTACGGCAGTGCTGCGTGGGAAAGTTCACACGCAGCTGTACTGCCGTAAATAGAGCCACCGGAGCCGCGGAACTCCGGTAAAGGACGCGATACACTGCTAGGAGCTTTGCTCCTGGTAGTGTATCGCCGGAGAGCAAGCGATCGACGTGGGACACTCGGTATTGGATTCTGCGGACAGGGAGTATGGATTTTGTTTATTTTTTTGGGACTTTTTCCCTAGGGGACCGAGGGCTTTGCGTACCAGTGTGCTGTATGGTGAGTATATACTCTATGTTATATGGTGTATGTAATGTCTGTCATGTATGTTACGTTTATTGTATGTGTATTGTATGTGTATGTGTTTGTGTTTTACTGACAATTGTGCTAAGTCGCCGGAAACACAGGGACAACTCTCCCATCCTAATATCGGATGGGAGTAGTAGTCCCATACGGCGACTTAGCACAATTGGGTGGCACTATGGTTGCATGGAGACACACACACACACACAGACAGACTCACACACACAGACTTCACATACATACACACACTTACATGCCTCCATGCTGATGGTCACACTCCGCCCATGCACTTCCGCCCGCTTCCCCGCACTTCCTGCTGCAGCGGTTTCTACACCCATAACCACAGAAAACCCGCAGATATTTTTTCATCTGCGGGTTTTACTGCGGGTTTGACCCTCACAATGGAGGTCTATGGGTGCAGAACCGCTGCAGTTCCGCAGAAATAAGTGACATGCTGCGGAATATAAACCGCTGCGTTTCTGCGCGTTTTTTTCTGCAGCATGTGCACAGCGGTTCGCGGTTTCCATAGGTTTACATGTAAATGTAAACGCAATGGAAACTGCAGCGGACCGGCAGCGGCAAAATCGCTGCGGTTCCGCGGTAAAAACCGCAACGTGTGAACATGGCCTTAGATTTAGAATTCAGCAGAGCTGAGAAAGCTGCCCCCGCCCACACCAGGCTCTCCATGTGCAAAGTCCATAGACAGTGAGCTGCTTATCACAGGAGGGGGCAGAGTCAGAATAGCATGCATGCTGTAGCTGCCATACTCTGATAAGGGATTATTATCAGGTGATAGAACCATCAGTGTAAGTAAACAACAGCACACAGCCTGACCAATCTTCATTAACCCCTTTGTGCCATGTGCCATACTAGTACTGCGCTGCGGGCACTGCTTTTGTGCCAGCCGCAGTACCTAGTACGGCGACGCCATTTTCCGGTCACCGCGTGGCATCGCACAGTGATCGGGTTCCGATGGCTGCTGTCCCTGACAGCAGACCATCTCTGCATGTAGCCCCGGGGGGATGGCGCACCGCCCCCCCCCCCCACTTTGGCGATCGCTGTGATTGGCTGGTCAATTCTGACCAGCCAATCACAGCGACATGACAATAAAGTTAAAAAAAAACATGTGAAAGGCTGTGATTGGTGCTGTGTGACTTTGCACCAATCACAGCTGTCACAGTAGGTGGGGTGATCGCCATGTCACCTCACCTGATTAACCCCTATGGCGCTGATTGGCTGAACAATAGCTTCTACCCAATCAGCGCCAAAGGGGTTATTTTAAAATAGGGATCACCACCCTGCACGCCATCTTTACCTCAGATTTGGCATACAGAGGGGTGGTCTAAGCCCCTCTGTCTAACCTGAGAAAAGATTCCATTGGTGGCCAGTGCGATCATCCCTGCGATCTCCTGCCTCCATCTTCAGCGTCCAGCTCCAGCTTCCTGCTGTGCTCTCTGCTGCCATCTGCCTGCTGTGTGAGGCCTGTGATCACAGCAGCAGTAGCAGCACCTCCCCCACCCCTTTCCCATCCCCCATCCCTGTTCCAGTACCCCGTCCCTCCCCCACCCTCCAACAGAATTTTTTGCGCAGTTTTTTTGCGCTTTTTTTCCTGTGCGCGGCGTCCCGCACAGAGCATTCGTGCTCTTCCTGTGTCCGCAGCGCTCTGATCAGTATCGCTGCTGATCAGAGACTGCGCCACAGGACTTTTTTTTTAGCTAGCTAGCGTAGCGGACATTGCAGTCTAAGCAACGTCCGTTTTTTTTTTAGAAAAAAAAATGATAGTAGTTAGTACAGTGTAGGTTTAGACGTAACAAGGTAGCGTAGCCGGCGTCAGTGTTTGGTGACGTCCCCCCATCCCTGTTCCAGTACCCCCCTCCCCCACCTCCAATTCAGTTTTTAGCGCACTTTTTTGCGCTTTCTTTCCTGTGTGTGGCGTCCCGTGCAGCGCATTCATGCTCTTCCTGTGTCCGCAGCTCTTTGATCAGTATCGCTGCTGATCAGAGACTGCGCCACAGGACTTTTTATTTTTTTAGCTAGTTAGCGTAGTGGACATCGCAATCTAAGCGATGTCCGATTTTTTTTTTACAAAAAAATAATAATAGTAGTTAGTGCAGCGCACCAGAGACCTGGTCGTTGCAGTACTGACGCTCCGCCACTAAGGGGAGTGATGGTACGTCTGATGGCACTAAAGGAGTTCACCTGACCAGGTATCACAGTCACACATTACACTTCACACTCTGGCCACCAGGGTGAGCAAAGGGTTCTATGTATTAGGCCACTCCTCACAATCTGGTAAAACTGGGGACCGGATAGGAAGTTAGTCAGAAGCTGACTGGGTTGGAACCAGGCAACATCCTGTTGCAGAGGGTGTTGCAGGGGAAGATTCATGGGGGTCCCTGTCAGGGGTGGGATCCTGACACTGACCTAGGGAACAGAACAGAACGTTACGGAGCCGCGCCTGCACTTGAATGCGGCGGCATCCTAAGAAAGGAAACGAAGCGAGGTTTATTGTGGAGAAGTGAGAAACGAGATCGCAGCAAAAAGGAGATAAAGCCAGTAGGAGTCGTGCCTTAAGATCGTGGCAACATCCTACTGAGGCGCATAGCCGGTGGCCGGAACGCCGAGGAAGTATTGGGCTCCAAGCATTACTTCAAACAGCGGCAGGACAGTTGATTATAGGTTGGCTGTCTCACCTAAATCACCTAAGCAGACATAGGGGGCAATTGTGGGAGAGGGGCGACGCTAGGGTCCCGGAAGAACTCCAGGCCTACCCGTCATACGGGTGCGTCCTAGCTATATCATCTGGGGGACGGAGAAGAACATCAGAACAGATACAAGTTGTGAGGAAGAACATCAGAAACAGACACAACAGTTATGAGGACTATCCCGTGGTGCTCAGCAGGGAGGTACTAGAACACACAGGCGCTAGAAGGTAGGCACTGATTTCCACCTGCAAAGGAAACTCTGGATGTCCCTTCGGACCGGCCGGTCTCAGTCAGCCCTGTTAGCAGTACTCTGGATTGCAGATCCCGAAGTCTTCAGTAAAGAGGTAAAGAGACTGCAACCCTGTGTCCTCATTATTCATCGCGACCTGCACCACGCACCCTCATCACACCTTTCACTGGACGCCCCTTAGCAGGGTCATGGACCGGGTCTAGCCACCGTGACAACCCTAGGACTGGGACTGAAAGGCCCGGTACCGAGTACCCCACGGCCCTGCATCTGGGGGCACTTCAACTTGGCGTCACGAACAGGATCTACTTAAGCCTGAAGAATCAGGTCATGTGTGCCTTGGAACTGTGACTGAATTGTGCTTGAACTGTGATTTATTGCAAAGACTGTGGATTGCCCTTGCCACCAAAAGTTCCCACCAAATCGCCACCATTGCAGTGCCACGGGGAGCGCAGAGGAAGATGAAGGGCGTGCCATGGGAGGAGACTATCAAAGCGGCGCCAAAAGTGGCGACCGCCCCCTCGACTACTCTTGCGAGATGACAACCTGCCTAGAAGCAGAGGAGATCCGCCCCCTGATTTGCAACGGAGGGGACGAGGTGAAGAAGAAGCTACGCCATCAGAAAATGGAGGAGCAACGTGCATGTGCCACCGAAGATACCGGAGCAGGGATGGCGACCAGCGAGTCCCAGAGCGACGGCGAAGTGGTCCCGGCCTGTCCTCGCCCACCAGAGACAGACTCGAACCCACCGCCGCTGGAGGATCCGGACTTCTCGGAGCTACAGGCGGCGGAGCTGAGCCAGCCTATCCCGAACGCAAAGTCAACCGCTGTGAAGCCACGGAAGTTGGAGCCGGGCGAGAGGGTCGCGTTGGAGGAACCGCAGTCCAGGCTGCAGCCGATTCCAGTGTCCTTATCAATGGAACAGATCGACATCGGTAGAACCACATCAGACGCAGGTATGGAAAGCGTCCCTGCTCCCCCGACCGATCCTGCTCCCGTGACCACTCCCCAGCCTGACAATAACCGAGTTTTCACCGCTGAGCTGGTAGTGATAACCCCAGGCACGATGGAGAAGCTGGTGCCTCCGTTACCAACAACGATGGGGAAACCACTAGATGTGAGCTCAGAGGGGGTGATCTTCCAGTGGGACACCCCACGGATTGAGCCGGATGGGGCCCGGCAGGAGGGCCTCAGCATTGCTGCGCTCACCTGGGAACCGTATAAGCAATGCTTAATTCTACAATGGCAAAACCAAAAAGAGACAGAACCAAATGACCCACCAAGAGTACAGAGACCAAGGACTGAACACAATAAGAGGAACTCGGTAAGGCAGGGGACTGTATTAGCCTTTCACCCGAAGCGGGGTTGGGACTCTATACAAGAACCGTGACTGCCGACTGAAATCTTCTTTACCAGCTACAATGTAAAAACAAACCCCGTCCTGCAATAGATGTGACAATCAGCTACCATGTAAAGGGGACCAGGTGACCTACACCTGCCACCGGAGTGTGCAGAGGTGGTGCGCTCGAGACGTCCAACAATGCGAGCCGGCAGTAGCGCCACCTGCTGTCCCGACTATGACTAACCCTGATTTGGCAAACGCTACTACTGTCGCCACGGTGTGTATTATCGCCGCTACTGAACTTGCAACTTGCAACCACAGCTGACATTCGAATCCAGATCCCGGGTGATCTGACCGCGCCTGGGAGACCAGCCAATGACATCGAACCTGCATCCGCCGAGGACAGAGGACCGCAGCCTTACCGGCCGGAGAGTGTCCGCCACCAGCTGATGCAGTGTAACCTCCTGTAAGGATAAACCTCGGAACCACGAGTATGTAAATAGTTAACTGTTTGTTTCCCTGCTTTTTGCTGCTGAAACCCGTCCTGGGTTATTCTTAAAGGGATCCCTTTGTTTATCCTGGATCCCTATTGCTTTTTATTTTTGCTCTTGCTTTTTATTTTGCTTTTGTTCATCAATGTTACAAAGACTGCAGAATCATAGATGGTGAATGGTTCACAAACTGTATTGTAAATAGTTCGCACCTTCTTAAAGGTGCCCCTTACTGGTTTTACAAAAGAGAGAGGTTTTTGAAGAGACTGTTCCTGAGTACAGCATGGAAGCTCTTGCCGTAAACGGACTTGCCGATAGAGAGAGTCTGCAGTACCTCAAAGAGACTTAGTTCCCTCTTAAAGGGAACCTTCACTAGTTGCACTTAAAGTATAATGTTGCCTTAAAGAAAGTAAATGGTAATAATGTTTTACATAGGAGTAACATGTAGTTAGTTAGATAGTTATAGAGAATGTTTGATAATGTTACTAGAGATTGACTACAGGAAAGAGTTGAAAGCCGAATTTCAATATAGTAAACCCGTAGGGGTTAGTTAGTGAGTCCTCCTGAGAGCCATAGAGAGATGGTTAATTGATCCTGTACTAAGAAAAGAGGTAGTAGGCCTGGGCAGATAGACAGGCCGTCCTGCATATGAAAAATCAGAGAGTAAAAAGAAAAATGTTGCACTTAGAAAAGAGAAGTAAAGAAGAAGTTAATTTATATTTTAGAGTTTTATGGTAAGCCTTTAGTGGGTTCAGCCTATACGCCTTTAAAGGAAAAGTTAAATTATTGTTCAGAATTTGCACTAAGTAGAATACCCGGCTGGGTAATAGAAGTTATTTATAGTATGTTATTTAAAATATTTAACCATGTTTTTGTTTGTAACGTTCAAGAGTCCTCACCTCCCATAAAGGGAAGCACTGTTATATTTTCTTGTTCATTGCATTTCAAAAATTTGTATGTCTTTTGCTGACATGTATTGTTTTCTTCCCAGTCCGGGAGTACTGGATTTAACCGGGGGGGAGTGCAGCACCCCATAGACCTGGTCGTTGCAGTACTGACGCTCCGCCACTAAGGGGAGTGATGGTACGTCTGATGGCACTAAAGGAGTTCACCTGACCAGGTATCACAGTCACACATTACACTTCACACTCTGGCCACCAGGGGGAGCAAAGGGTTCTATGTATTAGGCCACTCCTCACAATCTGGTAAAACTGGGGACCGGATAGGAAGTTAGTCAGAAGCTGACTGGGTTGGAACCAGGCAACATCCTGTGGCAGAGGGTGTTTCAGGGAAAGATTCAGGGGGGTCCCTGTCAGGGGTGGGATCCTGACATTGACCTAGCGAACAGAACAGAACGTTACGGAGCCGCGCCTGCACTTGAATGCGGCAGCATCCTAAGAAAGGAAACGATGCGAGGTTTATTGTGCAGAAGTGAGAAAGGAGATCGCAGCAAAAAGGAGATAAAGCCAGTAGGAGTCGTGCCTTAAGATCGTGGCAACATCCTACTGAGGCGCGTAGCCGGTGGCCGGAACGCCGAGGAAGTATTGGTCTCCAAGCATTACTTCAAACAGCGGCAGGACAGTTGATTATAGGTTGGCTGTCTCACCTAAATCATCTAAGCAGACATAGGGGGCAATTGTGGGAGAGGGGCGACGCTAGGGTCCCGGAAGAACTCCAGGCCTACCCGTCATACGGGTGCGTCCTAGCCATATCATCTGGGGGACGGAGAAGAACATCAGAACAGATACAAGTTGTGAGAAAGAACATCAGAAACAGACACAACAGTTGTGAGGACTATCCCGTGGTGCTCAGCAGGGAGGTACTAGAACACACAGGCGCTAGAAGGTAGGCACTGATTTCCACCTGCAAAGGAAACTCTGGATGTGCCTTCGGACCGGCCGGTCTCAGCCAGCCCTGTTAGCAGTACTCTGGATTGCGGATCCCGAAGCCTTCAGTAAAGAGGTAAAGAGACTGCAACCCTGTGTCCTCGTTATTCATCACGACCTGCACCACGCACCCTCATCACACCTTTCATTGGATGCCCCTTAGCAGGGTCACGGACCGGGTCTAGCCACCGTGACAACCCTAGGACTGGGACTGAAAGGCCCGGTACCAAGTACCCCGCGGCCATGCGTCTGTGGGTGCTCCATTAGTACAGTGTAGTTTTAGACGTAGATTAGCTGGTGTCACAGCGTTAGTGACGACAGGTCTTTTTTTTAGAGAAAAAAAAATTGTACAGAGTAGTTTAGTGGTAGCGTGTTAGTGTAGCCGGCGTCACAGCGTTAGTGACGACCGATCATGTTTTAGAAAAAAAAATCGTACAGAGTAGTTTTATAGGTAGGGAAGTAGCGTCTTTTTTGCATAAAAAAATCTGCTATCGCCGAATAATCTTTAGTGCATTAGGGGAGCGTATGTCGCACTGTTAGTGGTGTTCGCTTTTCTTTTATAAAAAGAATAATTAGTTGCGTTGCCTAATTTTTAGCGAGTGCATTAGGGGAGCGTACATCACACTGTTAGTGGTGTTCGTTTTTTCTTTTGCAAAAATAAAATATTTAGTTGCGTAGGGTAAATTCATACTTTTTTTTATACAAACTTATTTTTTTACATCTGATTTTTCTTTTCATTTTTTTTCTTGTTTCTTCTACATTTTTTCTCACTACTTGTTTTTTCTCTCTGATTGGTTATAATAAAGAGTACCCTATACCCAAGCCCCACACATTACACGTGTAAAAGCACCACTTACACACACATTCCCAGGGTTTGGGAAAAAAAATAAAAATTGCCCATTCATCAACAAGGCGCTATTCACCAAAGGAGGCCTACGCCATCCTTGCGTCCGACACGGATTCAGCCATTGAGGAAGATCCCACATTCCTCTATTCCTCCTCCTCCTCCTCATCTGGTGAGGAAGGACCCGCAACAAGGCGCCGTAGGACCCAGGCAACTCCTGCAGCAATCGATCCTGTATGGATTGCACCCCCTGAAAATGTTCAGCCTGTCATTCCGGATTTCAGCAGCAGCTCAGTAGTCCAGTTTGACACCACTGGCCTCACTGAAATTGACTTCTTCAAATTATTTTTCAGTGATGAAATAATAAATCTTATGGTGGCCCAGACGAACCTGTATGCCCAACAATTTTTCACCCAAAATCCCACGTCATCACACGCCAGATGGACACCCGTAAATGCAGTAGAGATGATGACATTTTGGGGAATTGTGCTGCATATGGGCATAATCAAAAAGCCAAAGCTTCGGCAATACTGGAGTACTGACATTCTATACAGTACACTGATATTCTGCATGGCCATTAAAAGGACACAATTTGAAGAGATCCAAAAATTTTTGCATTTTAGTAATAATGCACAGTGTCCTCCTCGAGATGATCCAAACTTTGATCGTCTATATAAAATTCGACCAGTGATTGAACACTTCAGCAGAAAATTTGCTGAGGCGTACACACCCCAGAGGGACATCGCTATTGATGAATCTCTCGTTCACTTCAAAGGGAGGCTAAAATTCCGACAGTACCTGCCCAGTAAGAGGTCCAGGTACGGAATAAAGCTGTACAAACTGTGCGAGAGTACCTCAGGGTACACCCACAGATTTATTGTCTATAAGGGGAAGGACACCCAGATTAACCCCCCTGAATGCCCTCCCATCCTGGGGGTGAGTGGGAAAATTGTGTGGGAATTGCTGCACCCACTGTGGGATAAGGGTTATCACTAGGGTTAAGCCACTTTCATTTTTTTAAGATCGAGTCGGGTTTTGCGAAACCCGACTTTGTCCAAAGTCGAGTCGAGTGCAGTCGGCCGATTATCGCGAAAAGTCGGGGATCGACAGAAACACGAAACCCAATGCAATGGGGAAGCATAGTTGGCAGTGAGTGGAGGCCAGGAAAACACCTACAGTGCCCATTTTAATGCCAAAAACATCCATTCTTGTTTCTGAAGCTTGTCAATCTTAATTAACTTTATAATAATAGTTGGGCATTGGAAATTGGGGGTCATGTGGCAAAAGTTGTGGGGGGTAGGGCTGGTTCAAGGTTTTAGTGGGCCCAGGAAACGTGGACTACGTCACGGTGGTGGAGCAGGGAGAGGTAATTATTTCAACGTTGCAAGTGCTGTGATCCTGAGCAAGCAGGGGGGGCCCACTCATTCGCATTGGCATTGGCACAGGGCCCCTCAAAGTACAGCGGGGTGTTTGCTCCCCCCGGCAGCGACACTTTTGCGTACTCTGAGGGGCCCTGTGCCTGTGACGTCGCCAACGAGTATGCCCCCTACCTGTTAAAGAAACCTGCACTTTCATCTGCACCTTCCTCTTTGTCCCTGTGTAAGGTGGTATAGTATGCGGGAAGGGGAACCTGACTTTCAGAGGGTCAGATTGTGGCTGTTTAGCGTGCAAGGGGAATGTTGTGGTCTGGGTCAAAGTACCACAAGACTCATGTAGCTCTGGCTGGGCAATGGGCAGGATGAGGAGGAAACAGTGATATAGGGCCAAATAATAAAGTGGGCTAAATGCAATTTAAAATTGGTAACAGGACTAACCAGGCAGCATTGCTTAGTTCAGTGGAGGACAACTGTAATGAGAGGCAGACACAGTTAGTAGTATACAATTGTGAAGAAAGAACGGCTGCACTCACCAATCTTCTCATGCAGGTGAAATTTATTTTACACAATCTTCACGGCATCGGGGGTGTGGATACAGACAGGGTAATGTGTAAGCAGAACGACGGCCATTTCGCACCTTTCCGGCGCTTCAACGGGTTCCAGCACTTATGACCCTGAGAAACGTTGGTGCGGGCTACTGTTTTCTTCGTTTGCATAGACACAGTTAGTAGGCCCAAATAATAAAGTGGGCAAAATAAAGTTCAAAATTGGTAACAGGAGTAAACAGGCGGCACTGCTTTGTTCAGTGGAGGAGAACACCTTTGAGCGGCAGACACCGTTAGTAGGCCCATCCCAACTAGTAGGCCCTATGCAGTTTAATATTACAAATGAAGGCCGAAAGCCTGAAGATTAAAGGTCAGGAAAATAACACAGGACAACACCAAGGTGCGGCACACACCGTTAGTAGGCCCCAACCACCAAATTTTTAAAAAACAGCACTTAATGAGAGCCAGAAGGTTGAAGCTCAGATTTATACAGTGGAGGACAACACCAGGGAGCGGCAGACACCGTTAGTAGGCCCCAACCACCAAACTTTTTAAAAAACAGCACTTAATCATAGCCAGAAGGTTGAAGCTCAGATTTATACAGTGGAGGACAACACCAGGGAGCGGCAGACACCGTTAGTAGGCCCCAACCACCAAAGTTTTTAAAAAACAGCACTTAATGAGAGCCAGAAGGTTGAAGCTCAGATTTATACAGTGGAGGACAACACCAGGGAGCGGCAGACACCGTTAGTAGGCCCCAACCACCAATTTTTTTTTAAAATCACTTAATGAGAGCCAGAAGGTTGAAGCTCAGATTTATACAGTGGAGGACAACACCAGGGAGCGGCAGACACCGTTAGTAGGCCCCAACCACCAAACTTTTTTTTTTTAAAAAGCACTTAATGAGAGCCAGAAGGTTGAAGCTCAGATTTATACAGTGGAGGACAACACCAGGGAGCGGCAGACACCGTTAGTAGGCCCCAACCACCAAACTTTTTTTTTTTTAAAAAAGCACTTAATGAGAGCCAGAAGGTTGAAGCTCAGATTTATACAGTGGAGGACAACACCAGGGAGCGGCAGACACCGTTAGAAGGCCCCAACCACCACATTTTTTAAAAAGCACTTAATGAGAGCCAGAAGGTTGAAGCTCAGATTTATACAGTGGAGGACAACACCAGGGAGCGGCAGACACCGTTAGTAGGCCCCAACCACCAATTTTTTTTAAAAAAGCACTTAATGAGAGCCAGAAGGTTGAAGCTCAGATTTATACAGTGGAGGACAACACCAGGGAGCGGCAGACACCGTTAGTAGGCCCCAACCACCAAATTTTTTAAAAAGCACTTAATGGGAGCCAGAAGGTTGAAGCTCAGATTTATACAGTGGAGGACAACACCAGGGAGCGGCAGACACTGTTAGTAGGCCCCAACCTTCAATTTTTTTTTAAAAAGCACTTAATGAGAGCCAGAAGGTTGAAGCTCAGATTTATACAGTGGAGGACAACACCAGGGAGCGGCAGACACCGTTAGTAGGCCCCAACCACCAAATTTTTGTTAAAAAGCACTTAATGAGAGACAGAAGGTTGAAGCTCAGATTTATACAGTGGAGGACATTTTGAATTAGGGACTGCAGACAGACTTAGTAGGCTGTCCCCTGTGGACCATGCATCCACCACATTAACCCATTGCGCCGTAATGGACACGTAACCTTCTGTGGCCATGCCTACAGGTCCATGCGTCTGTTGTCAGGTGCACCTTTGTACTCACAGATTGCCAGAGTGCATGGACAATGCGGTCTTTTACATGCTGGTGGAGGGTTGGGATGGCTTTTCTCGCAAAAGAAGTGTCGACTGGTTAGCTTGTAGCGTGGTACAGCGTAGTCCATCATGGCTTTATTAATATTAAATAAAATATATAAATAGGCTCTATGAACTTTTAAATAGGTTCCAGGGGTACACGGGCAGCATCGGTGTGGTCAGTGGAGGAGGATTGCAAGGAGGGACCGCAGACAGGCTTACTAGGCCTAAAATAACTAAAAATAGGCTCAAGGCACTTAGAGTTATCTCGCAGGGGTACACAGGCAGCATTGTTGTGGTCAGTGGAGGAGGATTGCAAGGAGGGACCACAGACAGGCTTACTAGGCCTAAAATAAATAAAAATAGGCTCTATGCAGTTTTAAATAGGTTCCAGGGGCACACGGGCAGCATTGGTGTGGTCAGCGTAGGAGGATTGCAAGGAGGGACCGCAGACAGGCTTACTAGGCCTAAAATAAATAAAAATAGGCTCATGGCACTTAGAGTTATCTCGCAGGGGTACACAGGCAGCATTGTTGTGGTCAGTGGAGGAGGATTGCAAGGAGGGACCGCAGACAGGCTTACTAGGCCTAAAATAAATATAAATAGGCTCTATGCAGTTTTAAATAGGTTCCAGGGGTACACGGGCAGCATTGGTGTGGTCAGCGGAGGAGGATTGCAAGGAGGGACCGCAGACAGGCTTACTAGGCCTAAAATAAATAAAAATAGGCTCTATGCAGTTTTAAATAGGTTCCAGGGGTACACGGGCAGCATTGGTGTGGTCAGCGGAGGAGGATTGCAAGGAGGGACCACAGACAGGCTTACTAGGCCTAAAATAAATAAAAATAGGCTCTATGCAGTTTTAAATAGGTTCCAGGGGTACACGGGCAGCACTGGTGTGGTCAGCGGAGGAGGATTGCAAGGAGGGACCGCAGACAAGCTTACTAGGTCTAAAATAACTAAAAATAGGCTCAAGGCACTTAGAGTTATCTCGCAGGGGTACACAGGCAGCATTGTTGTGGTCAGTGGAGGAGGATTGCAAGGAGGGACCGCAGACAGGCTTACTAGGCCTAAAATAAATAAAAATAGGCTCAAGGCACTTAGAGTTATCTCGCATGGGTACACAGGCAGCATTGGTGTGGTCAGCGGAGGACGATTGCAAGGAGTGTCTGACACAGTTAGTACTCACAAAAAATAAATAGATGTTAATGTCTCGCAAAACAACAACAACAAAAAAAAAAGTGTGGCATACTTAGGTACAGGGGTGGGCTCATCTGCTGAGTTTCTGACATAGTAATTTGGCAGTAAGTATTTACTGGTGTCAATATAGGACACTGACCCAGACTACTTTAACTAGCATCATAGATGTCAACAAATTGGTATTGTCAGTGCCAGGCATTGAATGATGTCAGCGCATAGACTAAACATTGGTGGAGCTGTGAGAGATAATTTTGCATGTGGTAGAGCACAGTTTGAGCTGGGGGGGTGAACTCTCTTGTGGCCGGCGGTACCGTCCCAGGGCCCCTCATGTTACAACGGTGTGTCTGACGTTGGGTGCGCGCCACCACCGCCAGAGACACTTTATTGTACTATGAGGGACCCAGTGGCAGTGCCGTCGACCAAAAGCGGGCACACCCACCTCTTCAGACAAACGGCACTCTAACGGGTGCTTGCGCCAAGTGGCGAGACCACGGCCCCGTGTGGGGAGTTTTCCCATTGAGGGAGGTGTAAACATGTCGTATGCTGGACAAACAGCTGCTGCTAATCAAGAGATTGGAACAGTAAGACCAGTCCACAAGCAAGACCTTTTTATAGGAAAGCTAGGTGTCAGCCGGGAAAGGTGGGGCAAAATAATTTGAAATCCAGGAGTGGTTCATTTTAATGAAGGTGAGATCATCCACATTTTGGGTAGCCAGACGAGTCCTTTTTTCGGTTAATATTGAACCAGCAGCACTGAATACTCTTTCTGATAGCACACTAGCTGCTGGGCAAGCAAGCTCCTGCAATGCATATTCTGCCAATTCAGGCCAGGTGTCTAATTTGGATGCCCAGTAATCAAATGGGAATGACGGTTGAGGGAGAACATCGATAAGGGATGAAAAATAGTTAGTAACCATACTGGACAAATGTTGTCTCCTGTCACTTTGAATAGATGCTGCAGTACCTGTCCTGTCTGCGGTCATTGCGAAATCACTCCACAACCTGGTCAGAAAACCCCTCTGTCCAACGCCACTTCTGATTTGTGCACCTCTAACACCTCTGTCCTGTAGCCCCCTGCAGCTCGTGTGAGAACCATCACCGGCGCTGTGTGCTGGGAATGCCTGAATCAAACGGTCTACAAGAGTTGCTTGTTTGGTTGCTAATATTTGTTCGAGGTTCTCATGTGGCATAATATTTTGCAATTTGCCTTTATAGTGAGGGTCAAGGATGCAGGCCAACCAGTAATCGTCATCGCTCATCATTTTAATAATGCGTGGGTCCCTTTTGAGGATACGTAAGGCATAATCCGCCATGTGGGCCAAAGTTCCAGTTGTCAAATCTGTGGTTGTGCTGGTTTGAGGGGCAGTTACAGGCAAATCTACGTCACTTGTCTCCCTTAAAAAAACAGAACCCGGCCTTGCAACGCCACTAATTTCTGTTGGCCCAGGAGAAGCTTCCTCATTAAAAAAGTACTCATCCCCATCATCCTCCTCGTCCTCCTCATCCTCTTCGCCCACTACCGCGTCCTCTACACGGTCCTGACCAGACAATGGCTGACTGTCAACAAGGCTTTCCTCTTCCTCGGCTGCAGACGCCTGCTCCTTTATGTGCGTCAAACTTTGCATCAGCAGACGCATTAGGGGGATGCTCATGCTTATTATGGCGTTGTCTGCACTAACCAGCCGTGTGCATTCCTCAAAACTCTGAAGGACTTGACACAGGTCTTGTAGCTTCGACCACTGCACACCTGACAACTCCATGTCTGCCATCCAACTGCCTGCCCGTGTATCCTCCCACAAATACATAACAGCACTCCTCTGTTCGCACAGTCTCTGAAGCATGTGCAGTGTGGAGTTCCACCTTGTTGCAACGTCGATGATTAGGCAATGCTGGGGAAGGTTCAAAGACCGCTGATAGTTCTGCATACGGCTGGAGTGTACGGGCGAACGGCGGATATGCGAGCAAAGTCTGCGCACTTTGAGGAGCAGGTCGGGTAACCCCGGATAACTTTTCAGGAAGCACTGCACCACCAGGTTTAAGGTGTGAGCCAGGCAAGGAATGTGTTTCAGTTGGGAAAGGGCTATGGCAGCCATGAAATTCCTTCCGTTATCACTCACTACCTTGCCTGCCTCAAGATGTACAGTGCCCAGCCATGACTGAGTTTCTTTCTGCAAGAACTCGGACAGAACTTCCGCGGTGTGTCTGTTGTCGCTCAAACACTTCATTGCCAATACAGCCTGCTGACGCTTGCCACTAGCTGTCCCATAATGGCACACCTGGTGTGCAACAGTGGCAGCTGCGGATGGAGTGGATGTGCGACTGCGGTCTGTGGACGAGCTCTCGCTTCTGCAGGAGGACGAGGAAGAGGAGGAGGGGGGGCGAACGCCTACAGCCAACTCTTTCCTTGGCCGTGGGCTAGGCAGAACTGTCCCAATATTCCTGGCCCCTGTGGACCCTGCATCCACCACATTCACCCAGTGTGCCGTGATGGACACGTAACGTCCCTGGCCATGCCTATTGGTCCATGCATCTGTTGTCAGGTGCACCTTTGTAGTCACAGACTGCCTGAGTGCATGGACAATGCGGTCTTTAACATGCTGTTGGAGGGCTGGGATGGCTTTTCTAGAAAAGAAGTGTCGACTGGGTAGCTCATAGCGTGGTACAGCGTAGTCCATCAGCGCTTTGAAAGCTTCGCTTTCAACTAACCAGTAGGGCATCATCTCTAATGAGATTAGTCTAGCAATGTGGGCGTACAAACCCTGTGTACGCGGATGCGAGGATGAGTACTTCCTTTTCCTAACAAGAGTCTCATGTAGGGTGAGCTGGACTGGAGAGCTGGAGATCGTGGAACTAGCGGTGGTGCCGGTGGACATGGCAGACTGAGAGAGGGTTGGAGATGGTATTCTTGCCGGTGCCCTACATGCAGTGTTTCCTACTACGAACCTGGTGATTCCCTGACTGCTTTGGCCGGGAGACAAAAGCTGCACAGATACTGCAGGTGTTGCGGGAAATGATGGGCTTACAGTGAGGGAAGTGATGTAGCGTTGCTGACTAGCTTCATTGGCCGAGGGTGCTGCAACCTTTAGGCATGTTTGGTAGTAAGTCCAGGCTTGCAAATGCATGGTGGATAAATGTCTATGCATGCAACTTGTATTTAGACTTTTAAGATTCTGACCTCTGCTTAAGGTAGTTGAACATTTTTGACAGATGACTTTGCGCTGATCATTTGGATGTTGTTTAAAAAAATGCCAGACTGCACTCTTTCTACTATCGGATACCTTTTCAGGCATTGCAGACTGAGCTTCTTTAACCGGATGGCCACGCTGTCCTCCAACTGGTTTTGGTTTTGCCACGCGTTTTTGGCCAGATACGGGCCCGGCAGATGGAACCTGTTGTGATGTTGATGCCTGCTGCGGCTCCTCCTCCTCCTCCACTTCAGAACTACTGCCGCCTGCACTCTGTTCCCCCAATGGCTGCCAATCGGGGTCAACAACTGGGTCATCTATGACCTCCTCTTCTATCTCGTGTGCAACTTCGTCTGTGTCACCGTGTAAGCCGGTGGTTTAGCGTTCGTGACGGGGCACCATAGTCTCAGCTGGGTTTGATTCTGGCTCAGTACACTGCGAGGGCAATGTTCTGGTCTGAGTCAAAGGAACAGCATAGGAATCTGGCTGTGGCTGTGCATCAGTGCACTCCATGTCCGATTCAACTTCTAATGGGCATGGCCTGTTAACTGTTTCACTGTCTAACCCAGGAACGGTATGTGTAAAGAGCTCCATGGAGTAACCCGTTGTGTCTCCTGACGCATCCTTCTCTCTTGTTCTGGGTGAAGAAGACAAGGAAGCGACTTGTCCCTGACCGTGAACATCCACTAACGACACGCTGCTTTTACATTTTGCACTTTCAGAAGAGGAGGCAAAAGAGCTAGAGGCTGAGTCAGCAAGGAAAGCCAAAAATTGTTCTTGTTGCTCCGGCTTTAAAAGCGGTTTTCCTACTCCCAGAAAAGAGAGCGTTCGAGGCCTTGTGTAGCCAGACGACGAACCTGGCTCAACAACTCGAGACTTAGGTGCTGTACTGCTTTTACCACAACCACCTGATGCTCCACCACCACTACCATCATTACCAGCTGACAATGACCGCCCACGGCCACGACCTCTTCCACCTGACTTCCTCATTGTTTGCAAAACGTAACCAAAGTAACTGTATTTGTTACTGTAAAACAACTTATAAGGTGATATCAAACTTCTGTAGTTGTTATATACACCTTTACAGGTGGCTGACACTGAAAGGAAAACCAGGCCCAATGTTACACACTAGGTTTTCTGTGCCCCAATAATTTGAGACAGATGGCACACACACGACCGGCACTCAAGCAGAAATGCCAATCTTAATCTCCCACTATTTATTTATTTTTTTCAGGGAGAATAAAAAAAAAAATAAAAATGGCCCAGTATTACACACTAGGTTTTCTGTGGCACACAATGAGAGACAGATGCCACACACAGCACTGGCACAGAGGCAGACTTGCCAATCTTTATATCCCACAATTTATTTTTTTTTCAGGGATAATTTACAAAAAAAAAAAATAATGGCCCAGTATTACACACTGGTTTTCTGTGGAACACTATGAGAGACAGATGCCACACACAGCAATGGCACAGAGGCACCCTTGCCAATCTTTATCTCCCACTATTTTTTTTTTTTCAGGGAGAATTTACAAAAAAAAAAAAAGTGGCCCAGTATTACACACTGGTTTTCTGTGGCACACTATGAGAGACAGATGCCACACACAGCAATGGCACAGAGGCAGACTTGCCCATCTTTATCTCCCACTATTTTTTTTTTCAGGGATAATTTACAAAAAAAAAAAAAAAAATGGCCCAGTATTACACACTGGTTTTCTGTGGCACACTATGAGAGACAGATGCCACACACAGCAATGGCACAGCGGCAGACTTGCCAATCTTTATCTCCCACTATTTTTTTTTCAGGGATAATTTACACACAAAAAAATGGCCCAGTATTACACACTGGTTTTCTGTGGCACACTATGAGAGACAGATGCCACACACAGCAATGGCACAGAGGCAGACTTGCCAATCTTTATCTCCCACTATTTATTTATTTTTATTCAGGGAGAATTTACAAAAAAAAAAATGGCCCAGTATGACACACTGGTTTTCTGTGGCACACAATGAGAGACAGATGCCACACACAGCAATGGCACAGAGGCAGACTTGCCAATCTTTATCTCCCACTATTTATTTATTTTTATTCAGGGAGAATTTTCAAAAAAAAAAAATGGCCCAGTATTACACACTGGTTTTCTGTGGCACACTATGAGAGACAGATGCCACACACAGCAATGGCACAGAGGCAGACTTGCCAATCTTTATCTCCCACTATTTTTTTTTTCAGGGATAATTTACAAAAAAAAAAAATGGCCCAGTATTACACACTTGTTTTCTATGGCACACTATGAGAGACAGATGCCACACACAGCAAAGGCACAGAGGCAGACTTGCCAATCTTTATCTCCCACTATTTTTTTTTTTTTCAGGGATAATTTACAAAAAAAAAAGGCCCAGTATTACACACTGGTTTTCTGTGGCACACTATGAGAGACAGATGCCACACACAGCAATGGCACAGAGGCAGACTTGCCAATCTTTATATCCCACTATTTTATTTATTTTTTCAGGGAGAATTTACAAAAAAAAAAAATAATGGCCCAGTATTACACACTGGTTTTCTGTGGAACACTATGAGAGACAGATGCCACACACAGCAATGGCACAGAGGCACCCTTGCCAATCTTTATCTCCCACTATTTATTTTTTTTTTTTTCAGGGAGAAGTTACAAAAAAAAAAAAGTGGCCCAGTATTACACACTGGTTTTCTGTGGCACACTATGAGAGACAGATGCCACACACAGCAATGGCACAGAGGCAGACTTGCCAATCTTTATCTCCCACTATTTTTTTTTTTCAGGGATAATTTACAAAAAAAAAAATGGCCCAGTATTACACACTAGTTTTCTGTGGCACACTATGAGAGACAGATGCCACACACAGCAATGGCACAGCGGCAGACTTGCCAATCTTTATCTCCCACTATTTTTTTTTCAGGGATAATTTACACACAAAAAAATGGCCCAGTATTACACACTGGTTTTCTGTGGCACACTATGAGAGACAGATGCCACACACAGCAATGGCACAGAGGCAGACTTGCCAATCTTTATCTCCCACTATTTTTTTTTTCAGGGATAATTTACAAAAAAAAAAAATGGCCCAGTATTACACACTTTTTTTCTATGGCACACTATGAGAGACAGATGCCACACACAGCAAAGGCACAGAGGCAGACTTGCCAATCTTTATCTCCCACTATTTTTTTTTTTTCAGGGATAATTTACAAAAAAAAAAGGCCCAGTATTACACACTGGTTTTCTGTGGCACACTATGAGAGACAGATGCCACACACAGCAATGGCACAGAGGCAGACTTGCCAATCTTTATATCCCACTATTTTATTTATTTTTTCAGGGAGAATTTACAAAAAAAAAAATAATGGCCCAGTATTACACACTGGTTTTCTGTGGAACACTATGAGAGACAGATGCCACACACAGCAATGGCACAGAGGCACCCTTGCCAATCTTTATCTCCCACTATTTATTTTTTTTTTTTTCAGGGAGAAGTTACAAAAAAAAAAGTGGCCCAGTATTACACACTGGTTTTCTGTGGCACACTATGAGAGACAGATGCCACACACAGCAATGGCACAGAGGCAGACTTGCCAATCTTTATCTCCCACTATTTTTTTTTTTCAGGGATAATTTACAAAAAAAAAAAAATGGCCCAGTATTACACACTAGTTTACTGTGGCACACTATGAGAGACAGATGCCACACACAGCAATGGCACAGCGGCAGACTTGCCAATCTTTATCTCCCACTATTTTTTTTTTCAGGGATAATTTACACACAAAAAAATGGCCCAGTATTACACACTGGTTTTCTGTGGCACACTATGAGAGACAGAAGCCACACACAGCAATGGCACAGAGGCAGACTTGCCAATCTTTATCTCCCACTATTTATGTATTTTTATTCAGGGAGAATTTACAAAAAAAAAAATGGCCCAGTATTACACACTGGTTTTCTGTGGCACACAATGAGAGACAGATGCCACACACAGCAATGGCACAGAGGCAGACTTGCCAATCTTTATCTCCCACTATTTATTTATTTTTATTCAGGGAGAATTTTCAAGAAAAAAAAATGGCCCAGTATTACACACTGGTTTTCTGTGGCACACTATGAGAGACAGATGCCACACACAGCAATGGCACAGAGGCAGACTTGCCAATCTTTATCTCCGACTATTTATTTTTTTTTTCAGGGAGAATTTACAAAAAAAAAAAAAAAGGGCCCAGTATTACACACTGGTTTTCAGTGGCACACTATGAGAGACAGATGCCACACACAACAATGGCACAGAGGCAGACTTGCCAATCTTTATCTCCCACTATTTTTTTTTTCAGGGATAATTTACAAAAAAAAATGGCCCAGTATTACACACTGGTTTTCTATGGCACACTATGAGAGACAGATGCCACACACAGCAAAGGCACAGAGGCAGACTTGCCAATCTTTATCTCCCACTATTTTTTTTTTTCAGGGATAATTTACAAAAAAAAAGGCCCAGTATTACACACTGGTTTTCTGTGGTACACTATGAGAGACAGATGCCACACACAGCAATGGCACAGAGGCAGACTTGCCAATCTTTATATCCCACTATTTTATTTATTTTTTCAGGGAGAATTTACAAAAAAAAAAAATAATGGCCCAGTATTACACACTGGTTTTTTGTGGAACACTATGAGAGACAGATGCCACACACAGCAATGGCACAGAGGCACCCTTGCCAATCTTTATCTCCCACTATTTATTTTTTTTTTTTCAGGGAGAATTTACAAAAAAAAAAGTGGCCCAGTATTACACACTTGTTTTCTATGGCACACTATGAGAGACAGATGCCACACACAGCAAAGGCACAGAGGCAGACTTGCCAATCTTTATCTCCCACTATTTTTTTTTTTTCAGGGATAATTTACAAAAAAAAAAGGCCCAGTATTACACACTGGTTTTCTGTGGCACACTATGAGAGACAGATGCCACACACAGCAATGGCACAGAGGCAGACTTGCCAATCTTTATCTCCCACTATTTATTTATTTTTATTCAGGGAGAATTTTCAAAAAAAAAAATGGCCCAGTATTACACACTGGTTTTCTGTGGCACACTATGAGAGACAGATGCCACACACAGCAATGGCACAGAGGCAGACTTGCCAATCTTTATCTCCCACTATGTTTTTTTTTCAGGGATAATTTACAAAAAAAAAAAAATGGCCCAGTATTACACACTTGTTTTCTATGGCACACTATGAGAGACAGATGCCACACACAGCACTGGCACAGAGGCAGACTTGCCAATCTTTATCTCCCACTATTTATTTTTTTTTTTCAGGGAGAATAAAAATTAAAAAAAATGGCCCAGTATTACACACTAGGTTTTCTGTGGCACACAATGAGAGACAGATGCCACACACAGCACAGAAAAAGACGCACACTCAAGACTTGCAGGTTTTTACGTGAAAGTTGTATTTTTTATTTTTAGTACAGGCATCACCAAATGCTTATTAGTGTTCAGAGAAAATGACGGATACTTTAAGTTACGGTTAACGTTTCGACCAAGGCTGGTCTTTGTCAAAACCACACTGATTACCTGGATTTCTAATGGGAGTCACTTAGACTCTTATTAATCTGCAATTCTCTCACCGCAGAGGTATACATGTGGCATACTTATAAGTTTATTTTCTCCTCACAGCCCTCCGGACTGCCTGTGTACCTTTTCTACCCTCCATTAGAAGGTCAGTGTCACATGTGGTATTAGAGACTCTAGATAGGGGTTAATGTTGCTCCAGGATCCGGCAGATTGCAGAATACTTTGTTTTTGTTTTTTTTCCCTGCATATTTTTTTTCCCTGCATATGTTTTTCCTGCAGATTTCTTGCATGTATATGGTTTATGCTGAACCTAGGGTCTGTAATATAACGGCCGCGGTCTCCTTTTTTGCTCGTTCCTGTATATTGGACTAGTGACCTCAGGGGTTAATACAATAATAGGAATTAGGCTCTTGGGTGGTTGTCTAATATATAATTGCCTAGAATACTACTTCCTGCAATTTGTGCCAACTTCCGTGGCTTTGTCCGGAGCTATTGTCCGGAGCTATTGTCCGGAGATATTGTCCGGAGCTAATGTCCGTAGCTAATGTCCGGAGATAACTGACGTCACCAGTGTCCTACACCCAGGCAGAGCACAGTGGCCCCAGGCAGAGCACAGGGGCCCCAGGCAGAACATGGGGCCCCAGGCAGAGCACAGGGGCCCCAGGCAGCATATGGGGCCCCAGGCAGAGCACAGGGGCCCCAGGCAGCATATGGGGCCCCAGGCAGAGCACAGTGGCCCCAGGCAGAGCACACACAAAATCGGAGGCCGAGGGGCCCCGCCAACCAAATCGGAGGCCGAGGAGCCCCGCCCACCAAATCGAAGGCCGAGCGGCCCCGCCCACCAAAGCGGAGGCCGAGGGGCCCGGCCACGCCCACCAAAGCGGAGGCCGAGGGGCCCCGCCCACCAAATCGGAGGCCGAGGGTTCCCACCCACCAAATCGGAGGCCAAGGGTCCCCGCCCACCAAATCGGAGGCCGAGGGGCCCCGCCCACCAAAGCAGAGGCCAAGGGTCCCCGCCCACCAAATCGGAGGCCGAGGGGCCCCGCCAACCAAATCGGAGGCCGAGGGGCTTCGCCAACCAAATCGGAGGCCGAGGAGCCCCGCCCACCAAAGCGGAGGCCGAGGGGCCTGGCCCCGCCCACCAAATCGGAGGCCGAGGGTCCCCGCCCACCACATCGGAGGCCGAGGGGCCCTGCCCACCAAATCGGAGGCCGAGGGTCCCCGCCCACCAAATCGGAGGCCGAGGGTCCCCACCCACCAAATCGGAGGCCGAGGGTCCCCGCCCACCAAATCGGAGGCCGAGGGTCCCCGCCCACCAAATTGGAGGCCGAGGGTCCCCGCCCACCAAATCGGAGGCCGAGGGGCCCCAACAACCAAATCGGAGGCCGAGGGGCCCCACCCACCAAATCGGAGGCCGAGGGTCCCCACCCACCAAATCGGAGGCCGAGGGTCCCCGCCCACCAAATTGGAGGCCGAGGGTCCCCGCCCACCAAATCGGAGGCCGAGGGGCCCCGCCCACCACATCGGAGGCCGAGGGTCCCCGCTCACCAAATCGGAGGCCGAGGGTCCCCGCCCACCAAATCGGAGGCCGAGGGTCCCCGCCCACCAAATCGGAGGCCGAGGGTCCCCGCCCACCAAATCGGAGGCCGAGGGTCCCCACCCACCAAATCGGAGGCCGAGGGGCCCCGCCCACCAAATCGGAGGCCGAGGGGCCCCGCCCACCAAATCGGAGGATAAGGGGCCCCGCCCACCAAATCGGAGGCCGAGGGGCCCCACCAACCAAATCGGAGGCCGAGGAGCCCCGCCCACCAAATCGAAGGCCGAGCGGCCCCGCCCACCAAAGCGGAGGCAGAGGGACCCCGCCCACCAAATCGGAGGCCGTGGGGCCCCGCCAACCAAAGCGGAGGCCGAGGGTCCCCGCCCACCAAATCGGAGGCAGAGGGACCCTGCCTACCAAATCGAAGGCCGAGGGGCCCCGCCCACCAAAGCAGAGGCCGAGGGTCCCCGCCCACCAAATCGGAGGTCGAGGGTCCCCGCCCACCAAATCGGAGGCCGAGGGTCCCCACCCACCAAATCGGAGGCCGGTCCCCGCCCACCAAATCGGAGGCCGAGGGTCCCCACCCACCAAATCGGAGGACGAGGGGCCCCACCAACCAAATCGGAGGCCGAGGAGCCCCGCCCACCAAAAGTAAGTGCGGCCCCAAAAGTAAGTGCGCCCCCGGGTGCAAAAGTAAGTGCGCCCCCGGGTGCAAAAGTAAGTGCGCCCCCGGGTGCAAAAATAAGTGCGCCCCCGGGTGCAAAAGTAAGTGCGCCCCCGGGTGCAAAAGTAAGCGCGCCCCCGGCCCCGGGTGCAAAAGTAAGCGCGCCCCCCAGTCCCGTGTGTGAAAAGTGCTGCTGTAAAGCTGGTAGCGCTGTTCAAGCACCATGTATTTCCTTCAGGAAATGCCCATCTAATATATAATTGCCTAGAATACTACTTCCTGCAATTTGTGCCAACTTCCGTGGCTTTGTCCGGAGCTAATGTCCGGAGATAATGTCCGGAGCTAATGTCCGGAGCTAATGTCCGGAGATAAGTGACGTCACCAGTGTCCTACACCCAGGCAGAGCACAGGGGCCCCAGGCAGCATATGGGGCCCCAGGCAGAGCACAGTGGTCCCAGGCAGAGCACAGGGGCCCCAGGCAGCCTATGGGTCCCCAGGCAGAGCACAGGGGCCCCAGGCAGCATATGGGTCCCCAGGCAGAGCACAGGGGCCCCAGGCAGAGCACAGGGGCCCCAGGCAGAACATGGGGCCCCAGGCAGAGCACAGGGGCCCCAGGCAGCATATGGGTCCCCAGGCACAGCACAGGGGCCCCAGGCAGAGCACAGGGGTCCCAGGCAGCATATCGGGCCCCAGGCAGAGCACAGGGGCCCCAGGCAGCATATGGGGCCCCAGGCAGAGCACAGTGGCCCCAGGCAGAGCACAGGGGCCCCAGGCAGAACATGGGGCCCCAGGCAGAGCACAGGGGCCCCAGGCAGCATATGGGGCCCCAGGCAGAGCACAGGGGCCCCAGGCAGCATATGGGGCCCCAGGCAGAGCACAGTGGCCCCAGGCAGCATATGGGGCCCCAGGCAGAGCACAGTGGCCCCAGGCAGAGCACAGGGGCCCCAGGCAGCATATGGGGCCCCAGGCAGAGCACAGTGGTCCCAGGTAGAGCACAGGGGCCCCAGGCAGCTTATGGGGCCCCAGGCAGAGCACAGTGGCCCCAGGCAGAACATGGGGCCCCAGGCAGAGCACAGGGGCCCCAGGCAGAGCACAGGGGCCCCAGGCAGCATATGGGGCCCCAGGCAGAGCACAGGGGCCCCAGGCAGCATATGGGGCCCCAGGCAGAGCACAGTGGCCGCAGGCAGAGCACAGGGGCCCAGGCAGCATATGGGGCCCCAGGCAGAGCACAGTGGTCCCAGGCAGAGCACAGGGGCCCCAGGCAGCCTATGGGGCCCCAGGCAGAGCATGGGGCCCCAGGCAGAGCACAGGGGCCCCAGGCAGCATATGGGGCCCCAGGCAGAGCACAGTGGTCCCAGGTAGAGCACAGGGGCCCCAGGCAGCCTATGGGGCCCAAGGCAGAGCACAGGGGCCCCAGGCAGCATATGGGGCCCCAGGCAGAGCACAGGGGCCCCAGGCAGCATATGGGGCCCCAGGCAGAGCACAGTGGCCCCAGGCAGAGCACAGGGGCCCCAGGCAGCATATGGGGCCCCAGGCAGAGCACAGGGGCCCCAGGCAGCATATGGGGCCCCAGGCAGAGCACAGCGATATTTTGGACCACTGTGCGGTGTTTCAGACCCCCTGTGTGATGTCTGGGGCCCTGTTCTTAAGTATATTAAAGATTAAAGTAACGTATATTAAAGTATATTATAGATCAAATTTGACACGTTTATGAGCACCATTGAGTGATATACTCAAGAATGACATAATTTTTCAACATTTTATGGTTTCAAACTGTAAACACTCAGAGTTTTTTTTACTTCAACCAGAAAACCTTAACGGTTCATAAAAAACTTGACTGTTCAGGATATGATAAAAGTCATAGTATTCTGAATCTTTAACTTATAAAGATACCTTTACATGGGGTGATTATTGGTTCCAGAGAGGCTTTCGGCCGATAATCGTACACATGGCTGGTGACAGGACAATACAATATAAACGTTCAAAGGTAAACACTGATAACATTAAAATCTAATATATAATTGCCTAGAATACTACTTCCGGCAATTTGTGCCAACTTCCGTGGCTTTGTCCGGAGATAATGTCCGGAGATAAGTGACGTCACCAGCGTCCTACACCCGCTCAGGGTGGACAAAGATATATGCCTTCGTGGTGCGCGGCACTTTTCTGATTGGTTGCCACCTGCCGCGAGCGACCAATCAGAAATGTGCCGTACTGTCAAGAATTGTCAAGAGCTGGTGAGTGCAGCCATTTTTTGTTCTTTCTTACTATTATTTATTAAATGTATTATTCTTACATTTGAATAAATAAAGTATATATGGATTCTAGACTCCCGATTCTTTAGAATCGGGCTGCCATCTAGTATATATATATATATGTATATGTGTTGATATTACTTACAGGGCATACCTAGGCAGCCCTTCTCATACTCCTCTTGCTTCTCCTGATTCTACAATATTTATGTTCATAGGGAGTCCCTACATTACCCCTGGACTTAGGGGTTCTAGTTAATATCGTTTTGTATATATTAGGTTGTAAATATGCATGTATTGTATATATTGGATCCTCGTTTTAGGTGAATATTATTGTGTTAATATATTGTTTACTGTATATTGTTCATGTCACAGATACATGTACAGCATATCTATATTATGTACTTACACTGTATGTTTGTTTTTCAGTGTGGTTTTGACAAAGACCAGCCTTGGTCGAAACGTTAACCGTAACTTAAAGTATCCGTCATTTTCTCTGAACACTAATAAGCATTTGGTGATGCCTGTACTAAAAATAAAAAATACAACTTTCACGTAAAAACCTGCAAGTCTTGAGTGTGCGGCTGTTTTTTCTATAGACATTGTGACTTTGTGTTCAGCATGCACCTTTTTTTTCCATGCGGAGTGCACCACATCTCTTGTACTACCTACACACAGCACAGAGGCAGACTTGCCAATCTTTATCTCCCTGCAGTAATGTCAGAAAAGTATGGCAGGCAGCTATAAAAAGGACTGCTGCACACAAAAGTGTGGACAAACAAACAAGATAGCTGTGCAGAAAGGAAGGAACAACAGGATTTGTACTTTGAAAAAAGCAGTTGGTTTGCACAGCGGCGTACACACACAGCAACGCAGCTATCAGGGAGCCTTCTAGGGCAGCCCAATGAGCTACAGCGCTGAGGAAAAACAAATCTAGCCTCCACTGTCCCTGCAAACAAAAGGTGGTGTTGGACAGTGGAAATCGCTACAGCACAAGCGGTTTGGGGGTGAATGTACCCTGCCTAACGCTCTCCCTGCTTCTGACGAAGCGGCAGCAACCTCTCCCTACGCTCAGATCAGCAGCAGTAAGATGGTGGTCGGCGGAAACGCCCCTTTATAGCCCCTGTGACGCCGCAGAAAGCAAGCCAATCACTGCAATGCCCTTCTCTAAGATGGTGGGGACTGAGATCTATGTCATCACGCTGCCCACACTCTGCGTCCACCTTCATTGGCTGAGAAATGGCGCTTTTAGCGTCATTGAAACGCGACTTTGGCGCGAAAGTCGCGTACCGCATGGCCGACCCCACACAGGGATCGGGTCGGGTTTCATGAGACGCCGACTTTGCCAAAAGTCGGCGACTTATGAAAATGAACGATCCATTTCGCTCAACCCTAGTTATCACCTCTACATTGATAATTTTACACCAGCGTCCCACTCTTAATAATAATAATAATAATTTTATTTATATAGCGCCAACATATTCCGCAGCGCTTTACAACTTATAGAGGGGACTTATACAGACAACAGACATTACAGCATAACAGAAATCACAGTTCAAAACAGATACCAGGAGGAAAGAGGGCCCTGCTGCTCGCAAGCTTACAATCTATGAGGAAAAGGGGAGACACGAGAGGTGGATGGTAACAATTGCTTTAGTTATTTGGACCAGCCATAGTGTAAGGCTCGGGTGTTCATGTAAAGCTGCATGAACCAGTTAACTGCCTAAGTATGTAACAGTACAGACACAGAGGCTATTAACTGCATAAAGTGTATGAGAACATGGAGGAACGTGATTATGTTGTTGTTTTTTATTAATAGGCCACACAGGGATAATTAGGTTAATGCGTTGAGGCGGTAGGCCAATCTGAACAAATGAGTTTTTAGTGCACGCTTAAAACTGTGGGGATTGGGGATTAATTGTATTAACCTAGGTAGTGCATTCCAAAGAATCGGCGCCGCACGTGTAAAGTCTTGGAGACGGGAGTGGGAGGTTCTGATTATTGAGGATGCTAACCTGAGGTCATTAGCAGAGCGGAGGGCACGGGTAGGTTGGTAGACTGAGACCAGAGAGGAGATGTAGGGTGGTGCTGAGCCATGGAGTGCTTTGTGGATGAGGGTAGTAGTTTTGTACTGGATTCTGGATTGGATGGGTAGCCAGTGTAATGACTGGCACAAGGTAGAGGCATCGGTGTAACGGTTGGCGAGGAATATGATCCTGGCAGCAGCATTCAGGACAGATTGGAGCGGGGAGAGTCTGGTAAAAGGTAGGCCAATTAGTAGAGAGTTACAATAGTCCAGACGAGAATGAATAAGTGAGACAGTAAGAGTTTTTGCAGAGTCGAAAGTAAGAAAAGGGCGAATTCTGGAAATGTTTTTGAGATGCAGATAAGAAGAGCGAGCCAGTGATCGGATGTGGGGGGTGAATGAAAGCTCGGAATCAAGGATGACTCCAAGGCAGCGGGCATGTTGCTTTGGAGTAATGGTGGAACCGCACACAGAGATGGCAATGTCGGGCAAAGGTAGGTTTGTAGAGGGAGAGAACACGAGGAGTTCAGTTTTTGACAGGTTCAGTTTCAGATAGAGGGAGGACATGATGTTAGAGACAGCGGTAAGACAATCACTGGTGTTTTCTAAAAAGGTCGGCGTGATAACAGGAGAAGAGGTATATAATTGGGTGTCGTCAGCATAGAGATGGTACTGGAAACCAAATCTACTGATTGTTTGTCCAATAGGGGCAGTATACAAAGAGAAGAGGAGGGGGCCTAGGACTGATCCTTGAGGAACCCCAACAGTAAGGGGAAGGTGAGAGGAGGAGGAACCAGCAAAACAAACAGTGAAGGATCGGCCAGAGAGATAGGAGGAGAACCAAGAGAGAACGGTGTCCTTGAGGCCGATGGAGCGGAGCATAGTGAGGAGGAGCTGATGATCCACAGTGTCGAATGCTGCGGAGAGATCCAAGAGAATTAGCATGGAATAGTGACCATTAGATTTAGCTGTTAGTAGGTCATTAGAGACTTTAGTGAGGGCAGTTTCAGTAGAGTGTAAAGAGCGGAAACCAGATTGAAGAGGGTCGAGAAGAGAATTATCTGAGAGATAGCGGGTAAGACGGGAGTGGACCAGGCGTTCCAGGAGTTTAGAGATGAAGGGAAGATTAGAGACAGGTCTATAATTAGCGGCACAATTTTGATCGAGGGAGGGCTTTTTAAGTAGTGGATGTATGATGGCATGCTTAAATGAGGAGGGAAAAATACCGGAAGTGAGGGAAAGGTTGAATATTTTTGTTAGGTGAGAGGTGACAGCCGGGGAAAGGGACTGGAGGAGATGCGACGGAATGGGGTCGCTGGTGCAAGTGGTCGGGCGAGAAGATGCAAGGAGCCTGCTTACTTCTTCTTCTGTAACTGGTTCAAAGTCAGAGAGTGAACTAGATGCAGTGGGGGAGGGAGGACAGTGCTTGGTATGAAGAGATTGGGAAATGATTTCCTGTCGAATGTGGTCAATTTTTTCTTTGAAGTAATTGGCCAGATCGTCAGCGTGGAGATCTGTGGTTGGGGCCTGCTCTCTTGGGTTGAGTAGGGACCGGAAAGTGTCAAAGAGACGTTTAGGGTTATTGGACAGCGAGGTGATGAGGGTGTTGAAATAGGTTTGTTTGGAGAGGTGAAGGGCAGAGTTGTATGTTTTTAACATGAACTTATAATGGATGAAATCTTCAGGCAGATTAGATTTTCTCCACAGACGTTCGGCGCACCTGGAGCACCGCTGCAGGAAACGTGTTTGCAGCGTGTGCCACGGTTGTCGCCGTCTGTGCCGAGTTGTTCTATGTATAGGAGGTGCAGCTTCTTCCAGGGCACTTTGCAGGGTTTCATTGTAATGCTTCAGAGCAGAATCAGGACAAGAGATGGAGGAGATTGGGGCCAATGAAGACTGCAAGTTCTTCATAAGTTTCTGGGTGTTAATGGCCTGTATGTTTCTATAAGTGTGGAAAGTGGGGATGACCTGAGCGGGATGGCAGTTCTTGATAGAGAATGAAAGAAGGTTGTGGTCAGAGAGCGGGAGAGGGGAGTTTGTGAAATCATCCAGTGAGCAAAGCCGGGAGAAGACCAAATCAAGGGAGTTTCCATCATCATGTGTTGGAGAGTTAGTATGCTGCGAGAGGCCGAAAGAGGAGGTTAGAGATAAAAGGTGAGAAGCAGATGGGGAGAGGGGAGAAGCAATTGGGATATTGAAATCACCCATGATGAGGGTGGGGGTGTCATAAGAGAGAAAGTGTGGAAGCCAGGTGGCAAAATGATCCAGGAACTGGTGAGAGGGGCCGGGAGGACGATACACCACCGCCACTCGCATGGAGAAGGGGACGTAGAATCTGACAGCATGGACCTCAAAGGAAGGGAATACAAGTGAGGGTACTTGGGGGATAACTTGGAAGGTACATTTGGGTGAAAGGAGCAGACCAACGCCTCCACCTGCTCTGTTGTCTGATCTTGGGGTATGAGAAAAGTGTAGTCCACCAAATGAGAGAGCAGCAGCAGCGGTGGTGTCTGACTGCTGGATCCAGGTTTCAGTAAGAGCCAGGAGATTAAGAGAGTTAGAAAGGAAGAAGTCATGAATGAAGGAGAGTTTATTACACACAGAGCGAGAATTCCAAAGAGCACAATTGAAAGAGACAGAAGGCATGCATGGAATATTAATAAGGTTAGAGGGGTTTCTGGGTGTAGCAGTTGGGAGGTTTGACTGGCTATAACATGGGGGGCCGGGGTTCGGAGAGATGTCTCCAGCAACTAGGAGAAGGAGGATAGAAAGAGTGAGCAGATGGTTAAGTGATTTGTGAGAGCGTCTCTTGTGTTGGATGGTGGGACTGAATGGATCTGTACTGTTAAGCATTGTTAACAGAGCATGAGTGCTATACATAGGAGAGGCCAGGACAGAGGGGCCAATATGGATGGAGTGTAAAGAGTTGATGCAAGGGCGGTGATTGTGTGTGAAAGCAGCAGCCATGATATAGATTATACAAATACATATGGTGAGTATTTGCTGTGTGCCAACTGAATAGGGAATAGATTTTGATTGTCTTACCTGTCTCCTGCCCTGTCTAACTGCCATGTTATAACTGCTGAATACTTAGAAAAAAAAAGTACTTTGAAAAAAAAAAATGTACACGAATAATAGTGCACGAATGCCCCCTGCATGAATGCTTCCCCAAGCTATATCTACATTTATAGGTGGCCAGCTCTTAGATCTCACTTTTTTTTTTTTTTTTTTTTTTTTGGTCTTCCCCCCTCTCGTTACCAATCAATCTAACTCAATTGAGACAGCAGGGCACAATAAATGTAGTGATCAGATAAACAAATGTCCAGGTCTACATGGATCATAAACCCCTTTGAAAAACAGTTATGCGAACTCTTGGCATAAGGACAAGCAGAAGAGAATTAAATATCTAGAAACAAAAACAATTGCATAACAAGCTGGCTAACAAATATAGATATAAGCAGGAATCAATGCCGAAGGTAGAAGGACTCTGATACCATTCAAGCTTGCTTGCTGTCAGGGAATGGAGCAATAGACATGCAGGATATTTCAGTTCAAAGAATGAATGATATGTTACCATTCAAGCTTGCTTGCTGTCAGGGAATGGAGCAATAGACATGCAGGATATTTCAGTTCAAAGAATGAATGATATGTTACCATTCAAGCTTGCTTGCTGTCAGGGAATGGAGCAATAGACATGCAGGATATTTCAGTTCAAAGAATGAATGATATGTTACCATTCAAGCTTGCTTGCTGTCAGGGAATGGAGCAATAGACATGCAGGATATTTCAGTTCAAAGAATGAATGATATGTTACCATTCAAGCTTGCTTGCTGTCAGGGAATGGAGCAATAGACATGCAGGATATTTCAGTTCAAAGAATGAATGATATGTTACCATTCAAGCTTGCTTGCTGTCAGGGAATGGAGCAATAGACATGCAGGATATTTCAGTTCAAAGAATGAATGATATGTTACCATTCAAGCTTGCTTGCTGTCAGGGAATGGAGCAATAGACATGCAGGATATTTCAGTTCAAAGAATGAATGATATGTTACCATTCAAGCTTGCTTGCTGTCAGGGAATGGAGCAATAGACATGCAGGATATTTCAGTTCAAAGAATGAATGATATGTTACCATTCAAGCTTGCTTGCTGTCAGGGAATGGAGCAATAGACATGCAGGATATTTCAGTTCAAAGAATGAATGATATGTTACCATTCAAGGCTCTCTCTGCCAGAGGTACAGTTGCATGTGGCACCGTGCGAAAAAATCAGCGAGGCCTCCCTAAGCCGCTAATTGGGCAAATGCTGAGAAAAGGGGAAAGCAGAGCCCAATGCAGCGACAACATGCTGGTGGTCAAGTATAAGGACAAAAGGGATGTCCTTATCCTGACCACCATACACCACCACAACAGCACCCTTGTCACTGTTCGTGGGACCACAACACAAGTCCCAAAGCCAGATTGTATCCTGGATTACAATCAGTACATGGGGGTGTGGATCTCTCAGATCAGGTCCTCCAACCATACAGTGCCATGCGAAAAGCTTACGTATGGTACAAAAAACTGGCCGTGCACATTGTACAGATGGCAATGTACAATGCTTTTGTGCTGTTCAGATCTACAGGCAATACGGGGGGGACCTTCCTTCAGTTTCAGGAGGTAGTCATCAAGGCTCTAATGTTTGGCACTCAGGGAGGTGAGGGCCCCAGTACTTCTGAATCTGATAGTGCCCGTATTGTCCCAGGTCAACATTTCCCAGGACAGGTTCCCCAAACAGCGAGGACAGGACGATCACAAAAACGGTGCAGAGTATGTTCCAAGAGGGGAATCCAAAAGGACACAATTTACCATTGTGAAACCTGCCCTGAGAAACCTGGCCTTTGCATTAAGGATTGCTTCAAAGCATACCACACGTCCACAAATTAATAAAATTAGTTTATACCCTGTTGACACAACACACTTTTATTATCAGATGTACCCCGCACATCTTACACATACCGCCACATTATAAATTTATACACCAGTAAAACCAAAAGAATTATAACACTGGTCAACAGCATTTTTGGTGCCAAAGATATTTCATCGAATTTAGGGTATTTTTGGGGTGCTGATTCTGAATATGTCATCAGTTTTGCCAGATTGGCTCAAGTTTTTGAGATTTTTGGTATCTTATTTATAGCACTTGTTGGTAAATGCGACGCATCATCTCATTAATTTCTTTGGATTAGTACTTGAACTGAGCAGTTCTCAATATAGTTTTGTGTTAATTAGTGTTCTAAAAGTTTGTTCATAGCTTGATTTTTGCACTAACTTTATGTTGTTGTCTGTTTTCCAGTGAAAAGCATGAACTCATCAAGAAGAAGTTGTCTTAACGATCCAGACTCATTCTGTTACATTTGTGGTGAATACACACTGCCAAAACATAGAAGAAACATAACAGACTTTCGTAAAAAAAGTGTATTTTGCCTATTTTGGGGTTATGTTTGGGGACCAAGACAAGTTTTGGGCACCACACATAGTGTGCAAAGCATGTATCGAATTATTTTGAAAATGGAGCAAAGGACAAAGAAAAAGCTTCAAATTTGGTGTTCCAATGGTGTGGAGAGAGCCAAAAAATCATCATGATGACTGTTATTTATGGTAAACACAGGTACAGGCACATCTTCACAATGAGGGACAGGCCTTCTTGCAGATTCCATGTTACTCCCATTTTCGTTTCTTATGCTTATTGAATCCTTGCACTTGCACTGCACAGAAATAACAGTCATCATGATGATTTTTTGGCTCTCTCCACACCATTGGAACACCAAATTTGAAGCTTTTTCTTTGTCCTTTGCTCCATTTTCGTAATAATTCAATACATGCTTTGCACACTGTGTGTGGTGCCCAAAACTTGTCTTGGTCCCCAAGCATAACCCCAAAATAGGCAAAATACACTTTTTTTTACGAAGTCTGTTATGTTTCTTCTATGTTTTGGCAGTGTGTATTCACCACAAATGTAACAGAATGAGTCTGGATCGTTAATACAACTTCTTCTTGATGAGTTCATGCTTTTCACTGGAAAACAGACAACAACATAAAGTTAGTGCAAAAATCAAGCTATGAACAAACTTTTAGAACACTAATTAACACAAAACTATATTGAGAACTGCTCAGTTCAAGTACTAATCCAAAGAAATTAATGAGATGATGCGTCGCATTTACCAACAAGTGCTATAAATAAGATACCAAAAATCTCAAAAACTTGAGCCAATCTGGCAAAACTGATAGCATATTCAGAATCAGCACCCCAAAACTACCCCAAATTCATTAAAATATTTTGGACACCAGAAAATTTTTTTTTTTTGTTGACCTGTGTAATCAATACTATAAAACTATGCCTCTAGATAAATTCTTTCAGGATTCTAGTTTCCAAAATGGGGTCACTTGTGGAGGATTTCCTCTGTTTAGTCACATCAGGGGCTCTGCAAATGCAACAAGATGCCCGCAGACCATTCCATCAAAGTCTGCAATCCAAAACGTCACTTATTCCATTCCGAGCCCCGACGTGTGCCCAAACAGTGGTTTTTACCCACATATGGGGTATCGGCGTACTCGTGAAAAATTGCACAACATCTTTTTCTGTCTATTTTCTCCTATAACCCTTGGGAAAATAAAAAAATCTTAGCTAAAAGATCATTTTTCTGGAAAAAATGTGTTTTATTTTTTTCATGACTCAACGTTATAATTTTTGGTGAGGCACTTGGAGGTTCACGGTGCCCACCACATATCTAAATAAATTCCTTGGGAGGTCCAGTTTCCAAAATGGGGTCACTTATGGGAGATTTCCACTGTTGAGGCACATCAGGGGCTCTGCAAATGCAACATGACACCCTCAGACCATTCCATCAAAGTCCGCCATCCAAAACGTCACTTATTCCATTCTGAGACCTGACTTGTGCCCAAACAGTGGTTTTTCCCCACATATGGGGTATCGGCATACTCGTGAAAAATTGCACAACATATTTTTCTGTCTATTTTCTTCAATAACCCTTGGGAAAATAAAAAAATCGTAGCTAAAAGATCATTTTTGTGGAAAAAATGTGTTTTATTTTTTTTCACAACTCAACGTTATATTTTTTGATGAGGCACTTGGAGGTTCACGGTGCTCACCACATAGCTAGATAAGTTCCTTGAAGGGTCTAGTTTCCAAAATGGGGTCACTTGAGGAGGTTTTCCACTGTTTAGGTACATCAGGGGCTCTCCAAACGCGACACAGTGTCCGATCTCAATTCCAGCCAATTTTGGTTTGAAAAAGTCAAATAGTGCTCCTTCCCTTCCGAGCCCTGCCGTGCGCCCAAACAGTGGTTTTCCCCCACCTATGGGGTATCAGTGTATTCAGGAAAAATTATACAACAACTTTAGTGGTCCATTTTCTCTTTTACACTTGTGAAGATAAAAAAAATTGTTGCTAAAATATCATTTTTGGGGAAAAAATGTGATTTTTTATTTTCACGCCTCTACGTTCTAAACTTCTGTGAAGCACCAGGGGGTTCAAAGTGCTCACCACATAGCTAGATAAGTTCCTTGAAGGGTCTAGCTTCCAAAATGGGGTCAGTTGTGGTGGTTTTCTGTTATGAACTGGTGGCCTAAGAGCAGCATGGGACGTACTCTGGAGAAGGTGGTACCTGTACTGACCGCAGACCCTGAACTTAACACCGCAACTAGAAGTAGCCATGGAATGTACCTTTCACTCCCTAGACATCTTGACACAGCCGGAGGACTAATTACCCCTAGAGATAGAAACGGGAAAACTATCTTGCCTCAGAGAAAATCCCCAAAGGATAGACAGCCCCCCACAAATATTGACTGTGAGAGGAGAGGGAAAAAACATACACAGACTGAAATCAGAATTTAGCAAAGGAGGCCACTTCTAGCTAGATAGAAAGGATAGGACAGAGTACTATGCAGTCAGTATTAAAACACTAGAAAATATCCACCACAGAAAATACAAAATCTCCACATCTAACTAAAGATATGGAGGGTATATCTGCATCTCCAGAGACACCAGCTTGGCTTAACAAATCCTTATACAGAACAAGCTGGACTAGACAAAAACATGGAAAAGAGCTGAACAATAAGGCCCACAGCATGTGGACAGCAAAAAATCAAGGTCAGAACTTATCTTTGTTGAAATGAACAGCAAAGCAGAAGAGACCAGGCAGGGATGTGAATCCTCCAAGAACAATGGACAACTGGCACTGACTAAAGGACTAAAGGGTCAAGCAAGACTAAATAGCCCAGTCAGAATTACCAAAAAGTGGACACACCTGATGAATGGTGCGATCCAGAGACAGCAGCACTACCACTTATAACCACCGGAGGGAGCCCAAGAGCAGAATTCACAACAGTACCCCCCCTTGAGGAGGGGTCACCGAACCCTCACCAGAGCCCCCAGGCCGATCCAGACGAGCCAAATGAAAGGCACGAACCAAATACTCAGCATGAACATCGGAGGCAACAACCCAAGATTTATCCTCCTGGCCATAACCCTTCCACTTGACAAGATACTGAAGCTTCCGCCTCGAAAAACGAGAATCCAAAATCTTCTCAACCACATACTCCAACTTCCCATCAATCAACACCCGGGCAGGAGGATCAACAGAGGGAACAACGGGCACCACATATTTCCGCAACAAAGATCTATGAAAAACATTATGGATGGAAAAAGAGGCTGGAAGGGCCAAACGAAAAGACACTGGATTGATAATCTCAGAAATCCTATAAGGGCCAATAAACCGAGGCTTAAACTTAGGGGAAGAAACCTTCATAGGAACATGACGGGAAGACAACCAGACCAAATCCCCAACCTGAAGCCGGGAACCAACACACCGACGACGGTTAGCAAAATGCTGAGCCCCCTCCTGAGACAACACCAAATTGTCAACAACATGAGCCCAAATTTGCTGCAACCTATCAACCACAGAGTCCACCCCAGGACAATCAGAAGGCTCAACCTGCCCTGAAGAAAAACGAGGATGAAAACCAGAGTTACAAAAGAAGGGTGAAACCAAGGTAGCAGAACTAGCCCGATTATTAAGGGCAAACTCAGCCAATGGCAAGAAAGCCACCCAATCATCCTGATCAGCAGACACAAAGCATCTCAAATAAGTTTTCAAAGTCTGATTAGTTCGCTCGGTTTGGCCATTTGTCTAAGGATGAAATGCGGAAGAAAAAGACAAATCAATGCCCAGCCTAGCACAAAAGGCCCACCAAAACCTAGAAACAAACTGGGAACCTCCATCGGACACAATATTCTCCGGAATGCCATGCAAACGAACCACATGCTGAAAAAACAATGGAACCAAATCAGAAGAGGAAGGCAATTTAGGCAAAGGTACCAAATGAACCATCTTAGAAAATCGGTCACAAACCACCCAGATAACCGACATCCTCTGGGAAACCTGAAGATCCAAAATAAAATCCATAGAAATATGCGTCCAAGGCCTCTCAGGGACCGGCAAAGGCAAAAGCAACCCACTAGCGCGGGAACAGCAAGGCTTGGCCCGCGCACAAGTCCCACAGGACTGCACAAAAGAACGCACATCCCGTAACAAAGAAGGCCACCAAAAGGACCTACCAACCAATTCTCTGGTCCCAAAGATCCCAGGATGACCAGCCAACACAGAACAATGAACCTCAGAAATCACTTTACTAGTCCATCTGTCAGGAACAAACAGTTTCCCCACTGGACAGCGGTCAGGTTTATCAGCCTGAAATTCCTGAAGAACCCGTCGTAAATCAGGGGAGATGGCAGAAAGAATCACCCCTTCCTTCAGAATGCCGACCGGCTCAAGGACCCCAGGAGAATCAGGCAAAAAGCTCCTAGAGAGGGCATCAGCCTTAACAGTCTTAGAACCCGGAAGATATGAGACCACAAAATCAAAACGGGAGAAAAACAGGGACCATCGGGCCTGTCTAGGATTCAGCCGTTTGGCGGACTCGAGGTAAATCAGATTCTTATGATCGGTCAAGACCACAATACGATGCTTGGCCCCCTCAAGCCAATGTCGCCACTCCTCAAATGCCCACTTCATAGCCAACAACTCACGATTGCCGACATCATAATTGCGTTCCGCAGGCGAAAATTTTCGAGAAAAGAAGGCACACGGTTTCATCAAGGAACCATCAGAATTCCTCTGAGACAAAACGGCCCCTGCCCCAATCTCAGAAGCGTCAACCTCAACCTGAAATGGAAGGGAGACATCCGGCTGATGCAACACAGGGGCAGAAGTAAATCGGCATTTAAGCTCCTGAAAGGCAGAAACAGCCGCAGAGGACCAATTTGTCACATCAGCGCCTTTCTTCGTCAAATCGGTCAGGGGTTTAACCACACTAGAGAAGTTGGCAATGAAACAGCGATAAAAATTAGCAAAGCCCAAAAATTTCTGAAGGCTCTTCATGGATGTGGGCTGGATCCAATCATGAATGGCCTGAACCTTAACCGGATCCATTTCTATAGATGAGGGAGAAAAAATGAAGCCCAAAAAAGAAATCTTCTGTACTTCAAAGAGGCACTTAGACCCCTTCACAAACAAGGCATTATCATGAAGGATCTGAAATACCATCCTGACTTGTTTCACATGAGACTCCAAATCATCTGAAAAAATCAAAATATCATCCAAATATACAATCATGAATTTATCAAGATAATTCCGAAATATATCATGCATGAAGGACTGAAACACAGATGGAGCATTAGAGAGTCCGAATGGCATCACAAGGTATTCAAAATGGCCTTCAGGCGTATTAAACGCAGTTTTCCATTCGTCACCCTGCTTAATACGAACAAGATTATATGCCCCTTGAAGGTCAATCTTAGTAAGCCAACTAGCCCCCTTAATCCTAGCAAACAGATCAGAAAGCAAAGGCAAAGGGTATTGGAATTTGACTGTGATTTTATTCAAGAGGCGATAATCAATACAGGGTCTCAAGGAGCCATCCTTCTTGGCAACAAAAAAAAACCTGCTCCCAATGGTGAAGAAGATGGCCGAATATGCCCCTTATCTAAAGACTCCTTTACATAGCACCGCATGGCGGTATGTTCTGGCACAGACAGGTTGAAAAGTAGGCCCTTGGGAAACTTACAGCCTGGAATCAAGTCAATAGCACAATCACAGTCCCTATGCGGTGGAAGGGAACTGGACTTGGGCTCATTGAATACATCCTGGAAATCTGACAAAAACTCAGGAATTTCAAAAGAGGGGGAGGAGGCAATTGACATCAAAGGAACGTCACCATGAACCCCCTGACAACCCCAACTAGTCACAGACATAGATTTCGAATCCAATACCGGATTATGCACCTGTAACCATGGGAAACCCAGCACAATAGCATCATGCAAATTATGCAACACCAGAAAACGACAATCTTCCTGATGGTCTGGCGCCATGCACATGGTCAGCTGTGTCCAAAACTGAGGTTTATTTTTAGCCAACGGTGTAGCATCAATGCCCCTCAAAGGAATAGGACTCTGTAAAGGCTGCAAGGGGAAACCACAACGTCTGGCAAATTCTAAGTCCATTAAGTTCAGAGCAGCGCCTGAATCCACAAATGCCATGACAGAAAATGACGATAATGAGCAGATCAGGGTCACAGATAACAGAAATTTAGGTTGTACAGTACTGATGGTAACAGAACTAGCGATTCTCTTGGTACGCTTAGGGCAATCAGAAATAACATTAGCAGAATCGCCGCAGTAAAAACACAACCTATTCTGACGTCTGAATCCTTGTCGTTCAGCTCTAGACACAATCCTATCACACTGCATAGGCTCAGGACTTCGCTCGGAAGACAATGCCATAGTGTGCACAACTCTGCGCTCACGCAAGCGCCGATCTATCTGAATGGCCAGAGACATAGAATCACTCAGGCCAGCAGGCGTGGAAAACCCCACCATAACATCCTTAAAGGATTCAGAAAGACCCTTTCTGAAAATTGCCGCCAAGGCATCCTCATTCCATTTAGTCAGCACAGACCATTTTCTAAATTTCTGGCAATATGATTCTGCCGCTTCTTGACCCTGACACAGGGCCAACAAGGTCTTCTCAGCATGATCCACTGAATTAGGCTCATCATACAGTAACCCAAGCGCCTGAAAAAAGGTGTCTATATTAAGCAAAGCCGGGATCCCAGGTTCCAGGGCAAATGCCCAATCCTGGGGGTCACCACGCAGCAGAGATATAACAATTTTAACCTGCTGGATGGAATCACCAGAGGAACGGGGTTTCAGAGCAAAAAACAGTTTACAGTTATTTTTAAAGCTCAAAAATTTGGACCTATCCCCCCCAAAAAAATCAGGAGTTGGAATTCTAGGCTCTAAAACCGGATTCTGAATGATATAATCGGAAATACCCTGTACTCTAGCAGCAAGTTGATCCACACGAGAAGCCAATCCCTGAACATGCATGCCAGTGCCAAACTCCTGAGCCACCCAGAGGTAAAGCGGGAAGGAAAAAAAAAAACACAACAGACTACAGAAAAAAAAATGGCTCAGCACTTTCTTTCCCTTCTTCTGAGATGCGGTTAACTCATTGTTGGCCAGTTGTACTGTTATGAACTGGTGGCCTAACAGCAGCATGGGACGTACTCTGGAGAAGGTGGTACCTGTACTGACCGCAGACCCTGAACTTAACATCGCAACTAGAAGTAGCCGTGGAATGTACCTTTCACTCCCTAGACATCTCGACACAGCCGGAGGACTAATTACCCCTCGAGATAGAAACGGGAAAACTATCTTGCCTCAGAGAAAATCCCCAAAGGATAGACAGTCCCCCACAAATATTGACTGTGAGAGGAGAGGGAAAAAAACATACACAGACTGAAATCAGAATTTAGCAAAGGAGGCCACTTCTAGCTGGATAGAAAGGATAGGACAGAGTACTATGCGGTCAGTATTAAAACACTAGAAAATATCCACCACAGAAAATACAAAATCTCCACATCTAACTAAAGATATGGAGGGTATATCTGCATCTCCAGAGATACCATCTTGGCTAAACAAATCCTTATACAGACCAAGCTGGACTAGACAAAAACATGGAAAAGAACTGAACAATAAGGCCCACAGCATGTGGACAGCAAACAATCAAGGTCAGAACTTATCTTTGTTGAAATGAACAGCAAAGCAGAAGAGACCAGGCAGGGATGTGAATCCTCCAAGAACAATGGACAACTGGCACTGACTAAAGGGTCAAGCAAGACTAAATAGCCCAGTCAGAATTACCAAAAAGTGGACACACCTGATGAATGGTGCGATCCAGAGACAGCAGCACTACCACTTATAACCACCGGAGGGAGCCCAAGAGCAGAATTCACAACAGTTTTCCACTGTTTAGGTACATCAGGGGCTCTCCAAACACAACATGGTGTCGAATCTCAATTCCAGCCAATTTTGGTTTGAAAAAGTCAAATGGTGCTCCTTCCCTTCCGAGCCCTGCCGTGCGCCCAAACAGTGGTTTTCCCCCACCTATGGGGTATCAGTGTATTCAGGACAAATTACACAACAACTTTAGTGGTCCATTTTCTCTTTTACACTTGTGAAGATAAAAAAATTGTTGCTAAAAGATCATTTTGGGGGAAAAAATGGGATTTTTTTATTTTCACGTCTCTACATTCTAAACTTCTGTGAAGCACCTGGAGGTTCAAAGTGCTCACAACATAGCTAGATAAGTTCCTTGAAAGGTTTACTTTCCAAAATGGGGTCAATTGTGGCGGTTTTCTACTGTTTAGGCACATCAGGGGCTCTCCAAACGCGACATGGCGTTCAATTTCAATTCCAGCCAATTTTGGTTTGAGAAAGTCAAACGGCTCTCCTTCCCTTCCGAGCCCTACCGTGCGCCCAAACAGTGGTTTTCCCCCACATATAGGGTATCAGTGTATTCAGGAGAAATTGCACAACAACTTTTGAGGTACATTTTCTCCCTTTACCCTTGTGAAAACAAAAAAAATGTTGCTAAAAATCATTATGTGAAAAAAAATCAAATGTTCATTTTTTCCTTCCACATTCCGTTAATTCCTGTGAAGCACCTGAAGGGTTAATAAACTTCTTGAATGTGGTTTTGAGTACCTTGAGGGGTGTATTATTTAGAATGGTGTCACTTTTAAGTATTTTAAATCATATAAGCCCCTCAAAATGACTTCAAATGTGATGTGGTCCCTAAAAAAATGGTTTTGTAAAGTTTGTTGAAAAAAATGAGAAATCGCTGTTTAACTTTTAACCCTTATAACTCCCTAACAAAAAAAAAATTTGGTTCCAAAATTGTGCTGATGTAAAGTAGATATGTGGAAAATGTTATTTATTAACTAATTTGTGTGATATGAGTCTCTGATTCAAGGGTATAAAAATTCAAAGTTTGACAATTACAAAATTTTAAAAATGTTCACCAAATTTCCAATTTTTTCACAAATAAACGCAAGTAATATCAAAGAAATTTTGACACTATCATAAAATACAATATGTCACGAGAAAACATTCTCAGAATCGCCAGGATCCGTTGAAGCGTTTCAGAGTTATTACCTCATAAATTGATAATGGTCAGAATTGTAAAAATTGGCCCTGTCACTTAGGTGAAAACAGGCTTCGGGGTGAAGGGGTTAAAATCTGTGTTTCAACCCTTAGCTTATGCTGTCTTCAAATTACATAGTAAGAAACCTGTTGACAAATTACACTTAATAGCATTGTACAATATATGCAAATATAATCTACAATGTAGTTGTCATGGAAAACAGTTAGTTTGCTCACTGTCAGGCACAGTTATAATAGCTAAGATAAGTTCATTTAATGCAAGTTGCAGAGTAAGTTTGTTGGATGACTGAATATTTCCGTATGTAAGATGATACTGCCCAGTATGTACTGTAAAGATCCAAATCTAGGTCTGATGTAGTTAGGGAATAGTGATGAGCAAACCCGTTGATATTCGGGGATGTTACATATAGTAAAAAGTTTGATTTGGGTCTGAACGTGACCCCAGACCATAACGCAGTAGAAGTCAATGGGGATCCAAACTATGGTTCTTTAAAATGGCTGTAAAATGGTTATAGTCATTGCTAGGAGACTGCAAAAGGAAGCTAAATGGGGTAAGAGCAGGACTATTGCCCTGCAAACAAATGTGGATAGAGAAATGAATTAAAGGGGGTTTTCCACTGTAGAAATCATGGTAAAATAGAAAGTAAATGAATAACATAAACATTTTAACAATGCCCTCACAGAGACTGAGGCTTCCTGCTTCCAGTCCAGTTGTAAATTTGATCCACAGAGCATGGGGCACAGAACCCCTACATTATCAGCTTACAAATTTTACCCACAGAGCATGAGGCACAGTAACCTTACATTAGCAGCTTATAAATTTCACCCATATAGCCAAATTGAGAGTCCTCAGTGGTTGATACCTTTTAATGGCTAACTGAAAAGATTAAAGATTAACACCTCTTTACTGAAGGCTTCAGGATCCTCAATCCAGAGTACGGTTAACAGGGCTGTCTGAGACCGGCCAGTCCGATGGCACCTCCAGAGCTCCCTATGCAGGTGGAAATCTGTGCCTTCCTTCTAGTGCTTGTGTGTTGTAGTCCTTCCCTGCTGAGCACCACGGGATAGTCCTCACAACTGTTGTGTCTGTTTCTGATGTTCCCTCACAACTGATTCTGATGTTCTTCTCCGTCCCCCAGATGATATAGCTAGGACGCACCCGTATGACGGGTAGGCCTGGAGTTCTTCCGGGACCCTAGAGTCGCCCCTCTCCCACTGTTGCCCCCTATGTCTGCTTAGGTGATTTAGGTGAGACAGCCCGCCTATAACTGACTGTCCTGCCGTTGGTTTGAAGTAAGGCTTGGAGCCAGTACTTCCTCGGCGTTTCCGGCCACCGGCTACACGCCTCAGTAGGATGTTGCCTCGATCTTACAGCACGACTCCTACTGGTGTTTTCTCCTTGTTGCTTTGATCTCGTTTCTCACTCTTCACAATAAACCTTGCTTCTTGTCCTTTCTTGGGGTACCGCCGCGATGAAGTGCAGGCGCGGTCCCGTAACGTTCTTTCTGTTCGCTAGGCCTCTGTCAGGATCCCACCCCTGAAGGGACCCCCCTGAATCTTCCCCTGCAACACCCTCTGCCACAGGATGTTGCCTGGTTCCAACCCAGTCAGCTTTCTGACCAACTTTCTAACCCCCAGTTTTACCAGATTGTGAGGAGTGGCCTAATACTTAGTGCCCTTTGCTCCCCCTGGAGGCCAGACTATGAAGTGTATTGGTGTCTGTGATACCTGGTCAGGTGAACTCCTTCAGTGCCATCAGACGTACCATCACTCCCCTTAGCGGCGGAGCGATGTTACTGCAACGACCAGGTCTCTGGGGCGCTGCACTAATGCATGTCCCTGCGTACACAATGTTAAATATATGTACTGATATAGAAGGGTTAATGTTTTGCCTTTAATTGCTAGTATTGATAGAATTTGTTCTCATGATGCAGTAGTCTGGTAGTCTCCTCTTCATGGAGACTATACTTTTTTTTATATATGTTCTCAATAGTCAGCATCAACGTGTTCTGGGTACATGGTAAATAAAGTATGACCCTAGGTAACGGTGGGGGCTACATGAGTTACATTGAGTTACATTTGTTGTAAATGGTATAAAATATTGCCTCGAGTATGAGTATATCAGATAAATGTGAACTGGTCACAAAACGTGTGTGCGGTTCCCTTTTTCTCCAAGAGCTTGTCAATTAAGGGCGTAATTCCCCAATTTGGCCTCACTGGTGATCTGGCTATTTGACTCTGGGTCAGAGCGAAAACAGCTACAACAATACGCAAGACTTATTCAGATCGGTACGCAGCTACCGCACACATACGCTAATGCCAACCCAGCCTAATTAACATTTCTAATCAAATAAATAAGGCAGCACACTGTGGCGCTAAAACATGCAAACATGAAACATGACAATTGAACTGCATTACTGCACTAGAAATATGAAAAAATGAGAGCGTTTAGCGCATCAATTGGCCAATTCATGTGTACCTGGTAGCCACATTAGGGCATCTCTCGCATACCAGGTCCTAAAACTTTCCTTTCCTCGCTGAGAATAAACGTCTTCATCTGAATGGGTACCTGTGAAACCTCTTCTTAGACTAAAATTCTCTCTCTCTGTGGAGGGGTAATGGACCTGTTGCGATTAAAACACCTGCAGCTAAGAGGCGGAGTGCTCAGTCAGAAGGCTAAAGAATACAAATTTAAAAAAACTGACCGTCACATCCAAACATAGAATAAGTGTGAACAGGTGCTGAACCTAGAGTCACCAACTCATATATAGTCGAATAAATAAAGGCAGCACACTGTGGTGCTAAAACATGCAAACATGGAAATTGAACTGCATTACTGCACTAGAAATATGAAAAAATGAGAGCGTTTAGCGCATAAATTGGCCAATTCATGTGTACCTGGAAGCCACATTAGGGCATCTCTCGTATACCAGGTCCTAAAACTTTCCTTTCCTCGCTGAGAATAAACGTCTTCATCTGAATGGGTACCTGTGAAACCTCTTCTTAGACTAAAATTCTCTCTCTCTGTGGAGGGGTAATGGACCTGTTGCGATTAAAACACCTGCAGCTAAGAGGTGGAGTGCTCAGTCAGAAGGCTAAAGAATACAAATTTAAAAAAACTGACCGTCACATCCAAACATAGAATAAGTGTGAACAGGTGCTGAACCTAGAGTCACCTGTTATGGTTTCCAATGGCAAGGAAACATCAGAAGCATAGAATAAACGGACAAGCTCTCGGGTGATGGAAACTAGAGCTGACCGCGATGCTAAACCTACACACCACACTAGAAGTAGCCAGGGGGCATTCCTGCGTTGTCTCTAGATGCCGCGCGCCAGCCGGAGAACTAACTACCCCTGGTAGAAGAAAACACAGTCCTGGCTTGCCTCCAGAGAATGTCCCCACAGGAGATAGCAGCCCCCCACATATAATAACGGTGAGAGCAGATGAAAAGACACACGTAGTATGAAAGCAGATTTAGCACAGAGAGGCCCGCTAACTAAATAGCAGAAAGATACAACAGAGGACTTCGCGGTCAGCTGCAAAACCCTTCAAAACACCATCCTGAAATTACCTTAACTCATGTGACAACTCATGCCACTGGAGTGGTAATTTCAGCCCAACAAGAGCTTCCAGCTGCAGAGATTCACATAAGTGCAAACTGGACAAACATACAAAAATAGACTTAAGGACTAAAGTGTCCAACTTAGCTGAGCAGAAAACTGGGAGCAGGAACATGCAACAGAATCACTCTGGATACATTGATGGCCAGCATTAGAATGACTGAGGAGCAAGGTTAAATAGGATACTCCCACATCCTGATAGGAACAGGTGAACTGAAGGCAAAGCTTACAGGACACCAGTACCACAAGAGACCACCGGGGGAGCCCACGAACCGAATCACAACAGTACCCCCCCCTTAAGGAGGGGGCACCGAACCCTCACAAGAACCGCCAGGGCGATCTGGATGAGCCCTATGAAAGGCACGGACCAAATCAGAAGCATGAACATCAGAAGCTGTAACCCAAGAATTATCCTCTTGACCGTAGCCCTTCCATTTCACCAGATATTGAAGTCTCCGTCTGGAAACACGGGAGTCCAAGATTTTCTCCACCACATACTCCAATTCACCCTCAACCAGCACAGGAGCAGGAGGCTCAACAGAAGGCACAAATGGTACCTCATACCTCCGCAATAATGACCGATGGAAGACATTATGGATAGCAAAGGATGCTGGGAGGTCCAAGCGAAAAGACACAGGGTTAAGAATTTCCAAAATCTTATAAGGACCGATGAACCGAGGCTTAAACTTAGGAGAAGAGACCCTCATAGGGACAAAACGGGAGGACAACCACACCAAGTCCCCAACACGAAGACGAGGACCAACACGACGATGGCGATTAGCAAAACGTTGAGTCTTCTCCTGGGACAACTCAAAATTGTCCACCACCTGCCCCCAAATACGATGCAACCTATCCACCATGGTATCCACTCCAGGACAATCCGAAGACTCCACCTGACCAGATGAAAAACGAGGATGGAACCCTGAATTGCAAAAGAAAGGGGAGACCAAAGTGGCAGAACTGGCCCGATTATTAAGGGCAAACTCAGCCAACGGCAAAAAGGAGACCCAGTCATCCTGATCAGCAGACACGAAACACCTCAAATAAGTCTCCAAGGTCTGATTAGTACGTTCCGTCTGGCCATTTGTCTGGGGATGAAATGCAGACGAAAAAGACAAATCAATGCCCATCCTGGCACAAAACGCCCGCCAAAATCTGGACACAAACTGGGATCCCCTGTCGGAAACGATATTCTCCGGAATACCATGCAGCCGAACCACATTCTGAAAAAACAGGGGCACCAACTCAGATGAGGAAGGCAGCTTGGGCAAGGGCACCAAATGAACCATCTTAGAAAAGCGGTCACACACCACCCAAATGACGGACATCTTCTGAGAAACAGGGAGATCAGAAATAAAATCCATAGAGATGTGTGTCCAAGGCCTCTTAGGAACAGGCAAGGGCAACAACAACCCACTAGCCCGAGAACAACAAGGCTTGGCCCGAGCACAAACATCGCAAGACTGCACAAAAGTACGCACGTCCCGAGACAGGGAAGGCCACCAGAAGGACCTAGCCACCAAATCTCTGGTACCAAAAATTCCCGGATGACCTGCCAACGCAGAAGAATGAACCTCCGAGATGACTCTATTGGTCCACTCATCCGGCACAAACAATCTACCAGGCGGACAACGATCAGGCCGATCCGCCTGAAACTCTTGTAAAGCACGTCGCAGATCTGGGAAGACAGCAGACAATATCACCCCATCCTTAAGTATACCCGTAGGTTTAGAATCACCAGGGGAATCAGGTTCAAAACTCCTAGAAAGGGCATCCGCCTTCACATTCTTAGTACCTGGCAGATACGAAACCACAAAATTAAACCGGGAGAAAAACAACGACCAGCGCGCCTGTCTAGGATTCAGACGTCTGGCCGACTCAAGATAAATCAAATTTTTGTGATCCGTCAAGACCACCACCTGATGTTTAGCACCCTTAAGCCAATGACGCCACTCCTCGAATGCCCACTTCATCGCCAAAAGCTCCCGATTACCGACGTCATAATTTCGCTCGGCGGGCGAAAATTTTCGAGAAAAGAACGCACAAGGTCTCATCACTGAACAATCTGAACTTTTCTGCGACAAAACCGCCCCCGCTCCGATCTCGGAAGCATCAACTTCAACCTGAAAAGGAAGAGAAACATCAGGCTGGCACAACACCGGAGCAGAAGAAAAACGGCGCTTAAGCTCCCGAAAGGCCTCCACAGCAGCAGGAGACCAATCTGCAACATCAGCACCCTTTTTAGTCAAATGCCTGACAACGCTAGAAAAACCAGTTATGAATCGACGATAAAAGTTAGCAAAGCCCAAAAATTTCTGAAGGCCCTTAAGAGAAGTCGGTTGCGTCCAGTCACAAATAGCCCGAACCTTCACAGGATCCATCTCAATAGAAGAGGGGGAAAAAATGTACCCCAAAAAAGAAATCTTCTGAACCCCAAAAACACACTTTGAACCTTTAACAAACAGAGAATTGGTCCGCAAAACCTGAAAAACCCTCCTAACTTGTTGAACATGAGATTCCCAGTCATCCGAAAAAATCAAGATATCGTCCAAATACACAATCATAAATTTATCCAGATATTCACGGAAAATATTGTGCATAAAAGACTGAAAGACCGAAGGGGCATTTGACAGACCAAAAGGCATCACCAAATACTCAAAATGGCCCTCGGGCGTATTAAATGCAGTTTTCCACTCATCCTCCTGCTTAATTCGCACCAAATTATACGCACCGCGAAGATCAATCTTAGAGAACCACTTCGCCCCCTCAATGCGAGCAAATAAATCTGTCAGCAATGGCAAAGGATATTGATACTTGACTGTGATCTTATTCAAGAGTCTATAATCAATACAAGGTCTCAAAGAACCATCACTTTTAGCTACGAAAAAGAACCCCGCTCCAAGAGGAGACGAAGAAGGACGAATATGTCCCTTCTCCAAGGACTCCCTAATATACTCTCGCATGGCAGCATGTTCAGGTACAGACAGATTGAATAGACGACCCTTAGGAAATTTACTGCCAGGGATCAAATCTATGGCGCAATCGCAATCTCTGTGAGGAGGAAGAGAATTAAGAGTAGATTCCTCAAAAACCTCACGATAATCAGACAAAAACTCAGGAATTTCAGAGGGAATAGATGAAGCAATGGAGACCAAAGGTGTGTCCCCATGATTTCCCTGACATCCCCAGCTTAGTACAGACATTGTTTTCCAGTCAAGGACTGGGTTATGAGTTTGCAACCATGGCAATCCCAGCACCAACACATCATGTAGATTATACAGTACAAGGAAGCGAATCACCTCTTGATGGTCTGGAGTCATACGCATAGTCACTTGTGTCCAGTATTGTGGTTTATTACTAGCCAATGGTGTAGAATCAATACCCTTTAAAGGTATAGGAACTTCCAGAGGCTCTAGATCAAACCCACAGCGCCTGGCAAAGGACCAATCCATAAGACTCAAAGCGGCGCCAGAATCCACATACGCATCCGCAACAATAGAAGATAATGAACAAATTAGAGTTACAGACAAAATAAACTTGGACTGCAAAGTGCCAATAGCAGAGGATTTATCAACTTTCTTTGTTCGTTTAGAGCATGCTGATATAACATGAGTAGAATTCCCACAATAGAAGCACAAATGATTTTTGCGCCTGTAAATCTGTCGTTCGCTTCTGGACAGAAAGCTATCACATTGCATACTCTGTGGTGCCTCTTCAGAAGACATCGCCAACTGGTGCACAGGTTTGCGTTCCCGTAAACGCCGATCAATTTGAATTGCCATTGTCATGGACTCATTCAGACCAGTAGGCGCAGGAAACCCCACCATGACGTCTTTTACAGCATCAGAGAGACCTTCTCTGAAAATTGCCGCCAGAGCGCACTCATTCCACTGAGTAAGCACAGACCATTTTCGAAATTTTTGGCAATATATTTCGGCTTCATCTTGCCCCTGAGAGAGGGCTATTAGGGCTTTCTCAGCCTGAATCTCCAAATTTGGTTCCTCATAAAGCAACCCCAAAGCCAGAAAAAACGCATCCACATTGAGCAACGCAGGATCCCCTGGTGCCAATGAAAATGCCCAATTTTGGGGGTCACCCCGCAGTAAAGAAATAACAATTTTTACTTGCTGGGCAGGATCTCCAGCAGAATGAGATCTCAGCGAAAGAAACAATTTACAATTGTATTTAAAATTTAGAAAACAAGATCGATCTCCAGAAAAAAACTCCGGTATAGGAATTTTAGGTTCAGACCGAGGAGCATGTAACAAAAAATCTTGTATATTCTGAACTTTAGAGGCAAGATTATTCAAATTGGTAGCCAGACTCTGGGGATCCATATTTCAACAGATAAAGTCTGAGCCATTCAGGGGTTAAGAGGAGAGGAAAACAGGAGACTGCAATTAGAACTGGAGTGCAACTTCAGAGGAAGGAAAAAAAAAAAAAAAAAAAGGTTTCACACAGTTCCTTTTCTCTCCTGCTTCAGCCTATAGATTAAACATTCGGGCTGGCCATACTGTTATGGTTTCCAATGGCAAGGAAACATCAGAAGCATAGAATAAACGGACAAGCTCTCGGGTGATGGAAACTAGAGCTGACCGCGATGCTAAACCTACACACCACACTAGAAGTAGCCAGGGGGCATTCCTGCGTTGTCTCTAGATGCCGCGCGCCAGCCGGAGAACTAACTACCCCTGGTAGAAGAAAACTCTGTCTATTTAGATAGTACTGGCCTCCTTTGCTAAAAAAACTAGTTTCATTTCTGAGTTTGTCATTTCCCTCTCCACTCACCGTCAATATTTGTGGGGGGCTATCTTCCTTTGGGGGTTTCTCTGAGGCGAGATAGCTTTCCGTTTCCATCTTCAGGGGAAGCTAGTTCTTAGGCTGTGCAGAGGCGTCTAGGCAGAGTTAGGTACGCTCCACGGCTATTTCTAGTGTTGGTGTTAGGAGTAGGGATTGCGGTCAGTAAAGTTACCACCTCCTCAGAGCTAGTACTACTTTTGTTTTGCCCACTAGGTCATTTCAGTGCTGCTCCGTATTCACTAGGTCATATCAGTGATTACTGTCTGTGGAGCTGCTACCTCCTCTAAGCGAGTTCATGATTGGTTTTACCCACCAGGTCATCTCAGTACTGCTCCATACCCACCAGGTCATAACAGTACAGCTGGCCCACAATGTGTTAAATGCATCTCAAAAGAGGGAAGAGAAAGTTCTGAGTCATTTTTTTTTTGTGTTGCTTGTTTTGTCCTTTTTTTTCCCCTTGATTTTTGGATGGTGCAGGAGCTGGGTGCTGATATGGAGGTTCAGGGTTTGTCTGCGCGTGTTGATCATCTCGCTGCAAGGGTACAGAGTATCCAAGACTGTTATTCAAACTCCTGTTTCTGAGCCTAGAATTCCTATTCCTGATTTGTTTTCTGGGGATAGATCTAGGTTTTTGAATTTTAAAAATAATTGGAGATTATTTTTTGCTCTGAGACCCCGTTCCTCTGGTGACCCCATTCAGCAGGTGAAGATTGTTATTTCTCTGCTGCGTGGCGACCTGCAGGACTGGGCATTCTCCCTTGAGCCAGGCAATCCTGCATTGCTCAATATAGATTCGTTTTTTCAAGCACTGGGACTGCTTTATGACGAACCCAATTCTGTGGATCAGGCAGAAAAAATTTTGCTGGCTCTGTGTCAGGGTCAGGAAGCAGTAGAGATATATTGTCAGAAATTTAGAAAGTGGTCTGTGCTTACAAAATGGAATGAGGATGCCCTGGCGGCTATTTTCAGAAAGGGTCTTTCTGAAGCTCTTAAAGATGTTATGGTGGGGTTTCCCACGCCTGCTGGTTTGAACGAATCAATGTCTCTGGCCATTCAGATTGATCGGTGCTTACGTGAACGTAAGGAGGTGCACCATATGGCAGTGTCCTCTGGGCAGAGTTCTGAGCCTATGCAATGCGATAGAGTTTTGACAAGAGCAGAATGGCAGGAGTTCAGACGTCAGAATGGGCTGTGTTTTTACTGTGGTGACGCTATCTCTGACTGCCCGAAGCGAACTAAGAGGGTTGCTAAGTCGGTTACCATCAGTACTTTACAGCCTAAATTTCTCTTGTCTATTACCCTGATTTGCTCATTGTCGTCCTTTTCTGTAATGGCATTTGTGGATTCTGGCGCTGCCCTGAACTTAATGGACCTGGAATTTGCCAAGCGCTGTGGTTTTTCCTTGGAGCTGTTGCAGAGTCCTATTCCCTTGAGGGGGATTGATGCTACGCCATTGGCCAAGAATAAACCTCAGTACTGGACACAGTTAGCCATGAACATGGCTCCAGCACATCAGGAAAATATTCGCTTTTTGGTGTTGCATAATTTGCATGATGTGGTTGTGCTGGGGTTTCCATGGTTACAGGTACATAATCCAGTGCTGGATTGGAAATCTATGTCCGTGACTAGTTGGGGTTGTCAGGGGATACATAGTGACATTCCTCTGATGTCAATTTCCTCATCCCCTTCTTCTGAAGTTCCTGAGTTTTTGTCAGATTTCCAGGATATATTTGAGGAGCCTAAATCCAGTCCTCTGCCTCCTCATAGGGACTGTGATTGTGCTATTAATTTGATTCCTGGCTGTAAGTTCCCTAAGGGTCGACTTTTCAATCTGTCTGTGCCAGAGCATACCGCTATGCGGACTTATGTAAAAGAGTCCTTGGAGAAGGGGTATATTCGCCCGTCTTCGTCACCGTTGGGAGCGGGGTTCTTTTTTGTTGCCAAGAAGGATGGCTCCTTGAGGCCCTGTATAGATTATCGCCTTCTCAATAAGATCACGGTCAAATTCCAGTACCCTTTGCCCTTGCTCTCTGATTTATTTGCTCGGATCAAAGGGGCTAGCTGGTTTACCAAGATTGACCTTCGAGGGGCGTATAATCTGGTCCGCATCAAACAGGGTGATGAATGGAAAACAGCATTTAATACGCCCGAAGGCCATTTTGAATATCTTGTGATGCCTTTCGGGCTCTCTAATGCTCCATCTGTGTTTCAGTCCTTTATGCATGATATTTTCCGGGAGTATTTGGATAAATTTATGATTGTATATTTGGATGATATTTTGTTTTTTTCCGATGATTGGGAGACTCATGTGAAGCAGGTCCGGATGGTATTTCAGATTCTTCGTGCTAATACACTGTTTGTGAAGGGGTCTAAGTGCCTTTTTGGAGTTCAGAAGGTTTCTTTTCTGGGGTTCATTTTTTCTCCCTCAGCTATTGAAATGGACCCTGTTAAGGTCCAGGCTATTTATGATTGGACTCAGCCCACATCTCTGAAGAGCCTTCAGAAATTTTTGGGCTTTGCTAATTTTTATCACCGCTTCATTGCTAATTTTTCTACTGTGGTTAAACCTCTGACCGATTTGACCAAGAAAGGTGCAGATTTGGTGAATTGGTCCTCTGCGGCTGTGGAGGCCTTTCAGGAGCTTAAGCGTCGTTTTACTTCTGCCCCTGTGTTGCGTCAGCCAGATGTTTCTCTCCCTTTTCAGGTTGAGGTTGACGCTTCTGAGATTGGGGCAGGAGCTGTTTTGTCTCAGAGAAGCTCTGATGGCTCTGTGTTGAAGCCGTGTGCTTTCTTCTCCAGAAAGTTTTCGCCTGCTGAGCGTAATTATGATGTCGGCAATCGGGAGTTGTTGGCTATGAAGTGGGCATTCGAGGAGTGGCGACATTGGCTTGAGGGAGCCAAGCATCGTGTTGTGGTCTTGACCGACCATAAGAATCTGATTTACCTTGAGTCGGCCAAGTGCTTGAATCCTAGACAGGCTCGGTGGTCTTTGTTTTTCTCCCCTTTTGATTTTGTGGTCTCGTATCTTCCAGGATCTAAGAATGTGAAAGCTGATGCCTTGTCTAGGAGTTTTTTGCCTGATTCTCCTGGAGTCCGTGAGCCAGCTGGTATTCTCAAGGAGGGGGTGATTCTTTCGGCTATCTCCCCTGATTTGCGGCGGGTGCTTCAGGAGTTTCAGGCTGATAGACCCTACCGCTGTCCTGTGGGGAAATTGTTTGTTCCTGATAGATGGACTAATAAGGTGATTTCTGAGATCCATTGTTCGGTGTTGGCTGGTCATCCTGGGATCTTTGGAACCAGAGATTTGGTTGCCAGGTCCTTTTGGTGGCCTTCTTTGTCACGGGATGTGCGTTCCTTCGTGCAGTCCTGTGGGATTTGTGCTCGGGCTAAGCCCTGCTGTTCTCGTGCTAGTGGGTTGCTTTTGCCCTTGCCTATCCCTGAGAGGCCCTGGATGCATATTTCCATGGATTTTATTTCCGATCTTCCTGTGTCTCAGAAGATGTCTGTCATCTGGGTGGTTTGTGACCGGTTTTCTAAAATGGTCCATTTGGTACCTTTGCCTAAGTTGCCTTCCTCCTCTGATTTGGTTCCTTTGTTTTTCCAGAATGTGGTTCGTTTGCATGGTATTCCGGAGAATATTGTGTCTGACAGAGGTACCCAGCTTGTTTCTAGGTTTTGGCGGTCCTTTTGTGGTAGAATGGGCATTAATTTGTCTTTTTCTTTGACATTTCACCCTCAGACAAATGGACAGACGGAGCGAACCAATCAGACCTTGGAGACCTACTTGAGATGCTTTGTGTCTGCTGATCAGGATGATTGGGTTACCTTCTTGCCGTTGGCCGAGTTTGCCCTTAATAATCGGGCTAGTTCGGCTACTTTGGTTTCGCCTTTTTTTTGCAATTTCGGTTTTCATCCTCGTTTTTCTTCAGGGCAGGTTGAGCCTTCGGACTGTCCTGGGGTGGATTCTGTGGTGGACAGGTTGCAGCGGATTTGGACTCATGTAGTGGACAATTTTAAATTGTCTCAGGAAAAGGCGCATCGTTTTGCTAACCGCCGTTGTTGCGTTGGTCCCCGGCTTCGGGTTGGGGATTTGGTCTGGTTGTCTTCTCGTCATGTTCCTATGAAGGTCTCTTCCCCTAAGTTCAAACCTCGTTTTATTGGTCCTTATAGGATTTCGGAAATTATCAAACCGGTGTCTTTTCGTTTGGCCCTTCCAGCTTCGTTTTCCATTCATAATGTGTTCCATAGATCTTTGTTGCGGAGATATGTGGTACCCATGGTTCCCTCCATTGACCCTCCTGCTCCGGTGTTGGTTGAGGGGGAGCTGGAATATGTGGTGGAGAAGATTTTGGATTCTCGTCTTTCGAGGCGGAAACTTCAGTATCTGGTCAAGTGGAAGGGTTATGGCCAGGAGGATAACTCTTGGGTTTTTGCCTCCGATGTCCATGCTGCCGATTTGGTACGTGCTTTTCATTTGGCTCGTCCCGATCGACCTGGGGGCTCTGGTGAGGGTTCGGTGACCCCTCCTCAAGGGGGGGGGGGTACTGTTGTGAATTCCGTTCTTGGGCTCCATCCTGTGGTTGCTAATGGTATTTTTGGGAGTTCTGCTCTTGGGCTCCCTCTGGTGGTTTCAAGTGGAACTTAGCAGCTGCGTTCACTAATCGGTTTCCTGGCCTTGTTATTTACCTGGGCTTTTGGCTGTAGTGGATGCCAGCTGTGAATGTATTTCCTGTGGATTCTGTCCTTTCTTGGAAGTTCTCTGTTGGCCAGTCCATTTCCAGCTTAAGATAAGTCTGCTAGTTTTTGGGTGTTTCCCTGCTTATGACCTTTTGTTCAGTTCAATTTATGTCTCTTTGTCCAGCTTGTCATTATGAAATATTCCGGCTAGTTGGAAGTTCTGGGGTCGCAGATTTGCCCCTCCACACCGTGAGTCGGTGTGGTGGTTATTTTTGTAAACTCTGCGTGGATTTTTAGTTTTTATACTGACCGCACAGTAACCTTTTCTATCTCTGTCTATTTAGATAGTACTGGCCTCCTTTGCTAAAAAAACTAGTTTCATTTCTGAGTTTGTCATTTCCCTCTCCACTCACCGTCAATATTTGTGGGGGGCTATCTTCCTTTGGGGGTTTCTCTGAGGCGAGATAGCTTTCCGTTTCCATCTTCAGGGGTAGCTAGTTCTTAGGCTGTGCAGAGGTGTCTAGGCAGAGTTAGGTACGCTCCACGGCTATTTCTAGTGTTGGTGTTAGGAGTAGGGATTGCGGTCAGTAAAGTTACCACCTCCTCAGAGCTAGTACTACTTTTGTTTTGCCCACTAGGTCATTTCAGTGCTGCTCCGTATTCACTAGGTCATATCAGTGATTACTGTCTGTGGAGCTGCTACCTCCTCTAAGCGAGTTCATGATTGGTTTTACCCACCAGGTCATCTCAGTACCGCTCCATACCCACCAGGCCATAACACGTGTCCAATGCTCCCATGACATTGCAAAAGCCTTTCAGACATTTTATGCGTCCCTTTACAACACAGATAATAATAACCCAGCCACTGCCTCACTTGGTTTTCATTCCTGTGTAAAGGAATATATCACGAATGTAGGTTTACCAAAGCTGACCCCCAGTGATATCTTGATGATGGAGGAACCCCTAACAGAACAGGAACTGTGCGCGTCTATTTCTGCCGCTAAAACGGGTAGGGCGCCAGGCCTCGACGGCTTTCCGGCTCTTTACTACAAAAAATTCAGAGATTTACTAACCCCGGGGATGTTAGCCTCCTTTAATTAAATGTCTAAAAATAACCCCCCACATCCAGATTCTCTGAGAGCCCATATTGCGGTGATACATAAAGAAGGGAAAGACCCGAACTAGTGTGCCAGCTTCTGTCCCATTTCCCTGTTAAATGTTGATGTAAAACTCTTTGCCAAGATCCTTGCATCTAGACTTGCTCCCCTTCTCTCACGAGTCGTTCACCCGGACCAAGCTGGATTTATGCCAGGCTGAGAGACTAGAGACAACACTATTCAGTCTATTAACTTAATTCATCATGCTAAATCCCGAAATGTCCCATCAATCCTCTTATCCACCGACGCCGAGAAGGCATTTGACAGGGTCAATTGGGTTTTCTTGGAAGAGACCCTCATTCACCTGGGTATGGAAACAAGAATGCTCCAGTGGATCCTGTATCTATATTCAGTCCAAAAAAGAAAAGAATGTCCAGCTTCACCGAATCCGTAAAAAGAGTTTTCTTTATTCACATACTATTAAGCATAGAGGATACAGACTTCAGCACAAGCCATATGGGTAAGAATCTCAACGCATTTCTGGAGACTAAGCTCCCTTAATCATGATTATGGGAGCTTAGTCTCCAGAAACGTGTTGAGATTCTTACCCATATGGCTTGTGCTGAAGTCTGTATCCTCTATGCTTAATAGTATGTGAATAAAGAAAACTCTTTTTTACGGATTCTGTGAAGCTGGACATTCTTTTCTTTTTTGGACTCTATATGCCTGAACACAGCGGGTCCATGCTCCCAAAGATTGGTTTATGCATCACAGGTGAGCTGGTTTATATTCCATCTATATTCAGTCCCTTCCGCCAGGGTCCGGGTGAACGATGCACTTTCAGATCTGTTCTATATTTTTACACGATTTATATATATTTGTACACGACAGGGATGCCCTCTGTCCCCCTCATTTTTATCCTCACCCTTGAACCCTTTCTTAGACATGTTAGAGCCAACCCCAACATCTCGGGTATTAATGTACTTCAAAACACGTATAAAGTAGCAGCCTACGCTGAAGACCTTCTTTTCTTCGTTACCTCACCTAAGATTTCCCTACCTAACCTTATGAATGAATTCAGATTGTATGCCCAATTGTCTAATTTCAAAATTAATCTTTCAAAATCTGAGGCACTCAACATTAATTCTTCCCCGGAGCTTGTGAGTTCTTTACAGGAGACCTTCAGTTTCAAGTGGGCTACTCGACACCTGAAGAGACTGCAACCCTGTGTCCTCGTTATACATCGCACCCTGCACCACACATCATCACTCTCAACTTTTACTGGACGCCCCTTAGCAGGGTCACGGACCGGGTCTAGCCACCGTGACAATCCCAGAACCGAGACAGAGAGGCCCGGTACCGGGTACCCCACGGCCCTGCGACGTTGGGGGCGCTCCAATTTGGTATCACGAACAGGATCTACTTAAGCCTGAAGAATCAGGTCATGTGTGCTTTGGAACTGTGATTTATTGTACTTAGACTGTGACTTATTGCAAAGACTGTGTATTGCCACTTGCCGCCAGAAGTTCCCGCCAAAACCGCCACCATTACAGCGCTAAGGAGAGCGCAGGAGAAGAAGAAGGGCGTGGAGTGGGCGTAGACAAGCTGAAGAGCGCGAAGAATGATGGCCGCCCAGTCTAAATATTATTGCACCGCGAGGACGTGTCCGTCAGCGGCTGAGATCCGCCTCCTGATCCTCAGTGGTGGGCGGAGGCAGAGGTAACGAAACCGCCCGCAAAAGAGAGAGTGGGAAAAAGACCAGGAAGTGACCCACGTGGAGGATGCAATGGCTGACCTCTCAGACCCAGAGTGTGGGGTTGAAGTGGAGAACTCCCCCAGCTACCCCGAGGAGCGTAGCGGTCCCGTCTCCACAGCCGAAGTGGATCTCCTGCAACTTGAGATGGAGAACTTAATTGAACAGCTTCTCCAGCTGCAGGTAGAAGCCAAGGCCGCACCCCAGGAGACGCCAGCGGAGGGATCCCCGACCTCGGTTCCCGCACCGCTGATCGAATTGCTGCCGACGTCTCCACCAATGTCACCGCCAGTGGGACCCGCCGCGAGAGAGGACGTTGCACCGGCCGGTAAGCCCGCCGACCCTGCCCCGTTAGCAGAGGACCTGCTGATAGGCCCCGTTGCAGCGCCACCTCCCCCTGGGACCTATCGGCTCCAGCACCTCCTTCCCTGGGACCAGGCCACAGGCATGGAGCATCGCCTGAAGCCCCTGATCTCACCAGTCACCCTGCCAGGCGTGGTCTATGCTGAGTGCACACTGTACCGCTGGGTGCATCCCGGGTCCAACTTTATGGGGTTCCCTGGGGTGGCAACCCAGGAAGGGGAAATGGTGCAGGCCCTCAGCTGGGAGGAATACCAAGCCCAGCTAGCACGGCAGTGGAAAAAGAAGGAGTACCAGGCCGGGCTGGAGGTCCATCACCAGAAAGACTTAGCAGTGAAAGACCGGGCCCGCAAGGACCCCATCGCTCATCAGGCCCCACGCAGGCAGGGCATCGTCATCGCCTTTAAGCTCCGTGGAGGCTGGGGCTTTATTAAAGAGCCGGGCTTGTACGCCGAGGTATTCGTCAACCGGAGGGATGTCGAGTCCCACCTGAGGGAGGGTCATCCGGACCGGGACCTCTACCCGGGGGACAAGGTCACCTACACCCGGCATTTTGGGGAGAAGGGGTGGTTCGCTCTGAATGTTCACAGGAGACAAGACCCCATGATACCCCCAACCAAGGTGACAGCAACGCAGTTTCCTGTGGTGAAGACGCCCTCCTCTGACCGATCCACCGTCACTATGAAGACCACGGTGGTTACTCCAACTTGCACCGTGGTAAAGACCACAACCTGTACTGTTGCTACCACCACCACTGTAGTGGTCGGGAGCTTGGCCGCAGTGGTAACTGGTGCCCCAGCTGGCGTCGGGACCAGAACGGTGGCTACCAAGACCCCTATCTGGGACAAGGAGGCCACCTCCTGCTCAGCCAGAACCTGAGTAAGCATAAATGCTTTACAAAATGTAAATAGTTAACTGTCTGTCTTTTTGTGTTTCTCTGCTGCTATAACCCGACTAGGGTTAACTCTTAAAGGGATCCCTTAGTTCCTTAGTTTACCCGGGATCCCTATTTTTGCCTTTTTGTTTTGTTTCCTGTTTATCACTGTTACAGAGAACTGCTGGATCATGAACACTGCATGATTACAAACTTATTGTAAATAGTTTGCACCTTCTTAAAGGTGCCCCCTGTTGTGAATTCCGCTCTTGGGCTCCCTCCGGTGGTTATAAGTAGCATTTTTGTGAATTCTGCTCTTGGGCTCCCTCCTGTGGTTTTGAGTGGTATGGCTGCTTCTTGGATTTAGCATCAGCAGCTGTTCTCACTGATCGTCTTTCTGGCTCGGCTATATTAGTCTGGCCTTATCCCTAATTCAATGCCAGTTGCCAATTGTTGAGCTTGGAGTCATGGCTCTCTGAGGATTTCCCTGCCACTCTGACCATTTCAGCAAAGCTAAGTCCTTGCTTGTCTTTTTGCAGTTCACTTGTTGTGGACTTTGTTGTTTGGCATTTTCTATGTTTTGCTCACTTGTCCAGCTTATCAGTATGGATCTATTTAGCTAAGCTGGAAGCTCTGGGCAGCAGAGTTTGCCCTCCACACCTTTAGTCAGGTGTGGAGATTTTTGCATTTCTCTGCGGTGGACTTTTTCTAGTTTTTATTACTGACCGCACAGTTTTCTGTTCTGTACTAATTCTGTCTAGCTAGTAGTGGCCTCCTTTGCTAAATCTTGTTTCTTTGGGGATTTTCTCTGAGGCAAGATAGCTTTCCTGTTTCTACCTTTAGAGGTAGCTAGTTCTCCGGCTGTGACGAGGTGTCCAGGGAGTGACAGGAACATCCCACGGCTACTGCTAGTGTCTGTGTTAAGATTAGGAACTGCGGTCGGTATAGTTACCACCTGCTCAGAGCTAGTCGCATGTCGCTCCTTAATCACCAGACCATAACAGCCCCCTACTGGTTTTACAACAAAGAGAACTCTTTGCGAAGAAACTGTTCCTGGGAACAGCATTGGAGTTTCTGTCTACACGGACTGGCAGCATGAGTAGCTGCACTACCTCAAAGAGACTTGGCTCCCTCTTAAAGGGAATGTTCATTAGTTGTATTTAAGATACAATGTCGCCTTGCAAAAGAATAAATAAAACAATAATGTTTTACATTGAAAAGTTATATGTAGTTAGTTAGTTGGTTATGGGAAATGTTTAATAATCTGTTAGAGAATGAGGACAGGAAAGTGAACCCGTGGGGGTTAATGAATGAGTCATCCTAGGAGCCATAGAGAGATGGCTCAGTGATGCTGTACTAGGAAAAGAGGCAGTAGGCCTGGGCCGATAGACAGGCGGTCCTGCATGAGACAATCAGAGAGTAACAAGAAAATATTGCACTTAGGAAAGAAAGATGAAGAAATGTTAATTTATACTTTAGAAGTTTTATCATAGGCCTTTAGTGGATCCAGCTTATACGTCCTTAAAGGCAATGTTAAATTATTGTTCAGAATTTGCACTCAGTAGAATACCCGGCTGGGTAATAGAAGTTATTTATAGTCTGTTATTTTAAATATTTAACCATGTTTGTAACGTTTAAGAATCATCACCTCCCATAAAGGGAAGCACTGTTCTTATTACTTATTACTTGTTATTGCATTTCAAAATTGTATGTCTTTTTGCTGACATGTATTGTTGTTTTCTTCCCAGTCCAGGAGTACTGGATTTAAAAGGGGGGGAGTGCAGCGCCCCAGAGACCTAGTCATTGCAGTAACATTGCTCCGCCGCTAAGGGGAGTGATGGTACGTCTGATGGCACTGAAAGAGTTCACCTGACCAGGTATCACAGACACCAATACACTTCATAGTCTGGCCTCCAGGGGGAGCAAAGGGCACTATGTATTAGGCCGCTCCTCACAATCTGGTAAAACTGGGGGTTAGATAGAAAGTTGGACAGAAAGCTGACTGGGTTGGAACCAGGCAACATCCTGTGGCAGAGGGTGTTGCAGGGGAAGATTCAGGGGGGTCCCTGTCAGGGGTGGGATCCTGACAGAGGCCTAGCGAACAGAAAGAACATTACGGGACCGCGCCTGCACTTCATCACGGCGGTACCCCAAGAAAGGACAAGAAGGGAGGTTTATTGTGAAGAGTGAGAAACGAGATCAAAGCAACAAGAAGAAAACACCAGTAGGAGTCGTGCTGTAAGATCGAGGCAACATCCTACTGAGGCGTGTAGCCGGTGGCCGGAAATGCCGAGGAACTACTGGCTCCAAGCCTTACTTCAAACCAACGGCAGGACAGTCAGTTATAGGCGGGCTGTCTCACCTAAATCACCTAAGCAGACATAGGGGGCAACAGTGGGAGAGGGGCGACTCTAGGGTCCCGGAAGAACTCCAGGCCTACCCGTCATACGGGTGCGTCCTAGCCATATCATTTGGGGGACGGAGAAGAACATCAGAATCAGTTGTGAGGGAACATCAGAAACAGACACAACAGTTGTGAGGACTATCCCGTGGTGCTCAGCAGGGAAGGACTACAACACACAAGCGCTAGAAGGAAGGCACAGATTTCCACCTGCAAAGGGAGCTCTGGAGGTGCCATCGGACCGGCCGGTCTCAGACAGCCCTGTTAACCGTACTCTGGATTGAGGATCCTGAAGCCTTCAGTAAAGAGGTAAAGAGACTGCAACCCTGTGTCCTCGTTATTCATCGCACCCTGCACCACACATCATCACTCTCAACTTTTACTGGACGCCCCTTAGCAGGGTCACGGACCGGGTCTAGCCACCGTGACAATCCCAGAACCGAGACAGAGAGGCCCGGTACTGGGTACCCCACGGCCCCGCGACGGTGGGGGCGCTGCATTAGCATGCGCTCGCATGTGGATGCATAGGCATGCAGCATTTTGAGGTGTGCGGTGAACACAACATGTTGCATTTTTTGAGGCGTGAATTTAGCGCAGACATAAGCATGAGAATGAGTGTGTGAAAACAGCGCATTACTGTCTACGGGAACGCATTGGTATGCAAGCATGCGTACTTCACAATAATCATGTCCAGGAAATGATGTGACCACCTGCAGAATCCCTGATGTATAAAAAGGGGTCTGGAGACAGGAAGTCCATTAGTCTCATGACTCTGGTTGCGAGCACAAGATTCTGGACAAGACTCTGGATGTCAGTATAGAAACTTTGAAAATGTCTGTCTGTGTGTCTCTCACTGCATTCTGTACTCTGTACTTATGTTTTGTTTTCTGTTCCTTCTAGACTGAGTGCTATTCCTGTCCTGGACTCCTTGCCTGGCTTGTTCCTTCCTGTCCATGATTACCTGTTGTGGATTGCTCCTGTGGCCCTGTGTAAGTATGAGTGTGTGTCTATGTTGCTCTGCCCAGTCTCAAACTCTGGCCAGTTTCACACCTTTCGACACTTTGTGTCTTACGTTTTCCTTTATTTTTCTACACCATACTCCAGAGTGCAGCATCCCTGCAGCAAGCAGCATCCACCACGCTCCAGAGTGCAGCACCTCTGCAGCAAGCAGTATCCACCTCGCTCCAGAGTACAGCACCCCTGCAGAAAGCAGCATCCACCACACTGCACAGTCCAGCACCACGCGCTGATACAGAGGCCAAAACTCCCACTCATACAACAAAGAAACTCAGAAAGACTCCCACTAGTGACTTGGTGCCACACTTGGAAATGAAGACTAGGAGCAAAAAATGTCGGACAAAAATGGTCCTACCATCTCCACCCTCACCTCCTAATGTGTCTTTCTTGTCTAATGTCATTACCTTACCTTGCTGGCCCCCCTTCCAATTTGTCTATCCCTTCCCACAGTTCAACTCCTAATGTGTTCCCTACTCCCAATGTGTCCTGTCCCATCCAGGAACCAATCCTTCAATTAATTGCCCCTTCCTGTGTAACCCCTTCATCATCAAATGTTACTCAATCATCACAGCTCAACATCCCCAAGGTTCACAATATAACACCGTCATGCAGACTCTGAAAATAAAACCAACTGTTTCTTGTTAAATAACATTTTAATTTTGTTTGCACAATCCCTATTTTCTTTGTCTCTTTATGCGAAAACACACACATGTGTGTATTGCATTGTTGAGTCAAGTTGTAATGGGTGTTTAACTGGAGGCGTTTTATTAGTAGTAAAGTCAGCAAACATATGACATTTACTTAAAGTGTATTAAACCATATAATCTTGCCATGAATGATGTCCAATATCCGAAACAAAGTAAGCAGCAAACTTATCCCTCATATGGGCAACTTCCACTGTAGTCCTCAGAGGGTGATCACCGTGATCCTGCAAAGTGGTATCAACAGGTTTATCAAGTTCTAATTGTAGCTGCTCTTTTGCCAGGATGTAATTGTGCATAACACCATATGCTTTGACCATTTAATCAATTGTCTCAGTTTTTAGATTGATTAGTGTTCCCAAATCACGCCATTTTGATGCCAGGAAACCAAAAGCACATTCCACAGTTCTTTGTGCCCTTCTCAGTCGGTAGTTGAAAACCCTTTTGGTGTGATTCAAGTCCTGACTCGAGTATGGATTTATGAGGTTGGCACACATTTGAAATGCCTCATCCCCAACCGCAACAAATGGCATTGGCGGTCTTTCAGCGTTCGGAAGAGGTTGTGGCAGTGGAAAATTAAAATTATTACCATACAAACATTGGCCCATGTCAGAGTTTTTGAAAGTCTGTGAGTCAATTCCTCGTCCAAATGAGCCAACGTCACTGGTGACAAATCGACACTCTGCATGTGCAAACGCCATGAGAACAATCGAAAAGTATTTTTTGTAATTGAAGTACTCGAATCCACTTCCAGCAGGTTTCAGAATCTGAATGTGTTTGCCATCCACAGCCCCCACATAGTTAGGAAAATTACAAATTTCATAGAATTTTGCTGCGCTTTTCAGCCAGAGTTCAGTTATGGGCTTGGAGAGGAACTCTACACGCATAATGTCACATAAAGCACGGCAGGTGTTTCTAACAATCCTAGAAAGGGTGGACACTCTAGTTCAGAATTGGAAATGTAGAGATCTTAAGGTCTCTCCGATAGCCAGGAATCTGGTAGCCAGGAATCTGAAGAACAGAAAATGGGGAAAAAAAATCAGTACATGGCTTTTCTACAAACGACGTGTTTATTTTTCAAAATTACGTACCTCAGGGTTACCAATAGACATTCCTCTGCAGGAATTGCTTTACGTAGTTGCATGTCCTGCCTAGTGATGGATCCTCGCACACGTTGAAGCTCTGTTCAGACATCCCCTGTACTTGAAAAACTCATGCTCAATAACATTAAGAAAATGTATTCTTGGCACATAAAACAAGCGATTATGCTGCAAAGCCAGTGCTATGGCTGGCACCTGCCTGCAGAAGGTTTTTTTTTTAAGTATATACAGATATTCATTATGCAAACTAATGGGCAGGTCACTGAGGTATCAGTGACCTGTCAGCAGTCTGCATTATGAATATCTAATCAGAGCACCACATGCAGACCCCCCTCCAGACCCATCTTTGGGCATGAGCATATCATTAGCACAAAACTGAAAATAAAGATTAAAGAACAACCATAAGTTGGATTTCATCAACCAAAGTATCATTTTAATCAATATAACGACTCTGACCTGACACTGTGTGAAGGTTACTGTGCATTACTCAACGTGAACCCCCTTTCAAAGTGGACTGCATGCATAACAGAGAGAGATCACATGGCTTGACACTAGCTTTTGTCCCCTTAGAGTCACTTCGCTCACTGGGCTGAGCCCAAATACCATTCCCTTGCCTCGAGCAGCTAAAAACTCCAAAACCTAAGATGAGTCATAACTCTTTAATGGACGGTCCTAGGAAGACGGTTTTGGTGCCAACAGACGGGCCCCTGCTATGCATTAAGACCAAACACAGCATTGCTACCTGGCTCCTAATATCCATTCTATATATCTACCATCCATGAGGTTTTAGAATGGATTAAGACCCTGGGAGGCATTTGATCTGTTCCACAGATCTCGAAAATGTGCACGATGTATGATTAGGACATACAGTATCTCCTTAATGCTTTATGGAATTATGTTTCTAGAATATTCTTTGGCAGCTTCATCATGACACTGTATTCAAAGCATGCCTTCGTCCTCCTCTTTGCTGGCTGGCTCAAGGTGTGCGATCTGTCACTCACAGCCTTTTCAGACTTGACCCCTCCCACCGCTGAGCTAGATGTTCTCATACAGCTGCATGCTGAAGGGGTTTTATAATCCATGCCAAATAGGATAGAAATGATTGACATGAAAAGATATCTCCCATATTCTTCACAGTTCTCCTTACAGATAATCGGCTGTCCGGGGAGTGTGGCAGTAGCTTTCCCATAGAGCACACAGGAGAACTAAGCGGAGCATTGCTATGTAAGTGGGAGTCGAGATAGATAAATGTGTTAACTAATGTGTATGGGTTATTTTTCAACTGGGATCAATTTTAATCTGTGGGGAAATCTGACAGTAAGAATTAATATCCCCTCCAGTGTTTGCACAGGAGAGATGAATTGTTACATACTTCTTGTTCATGTGTTTACTGGAGAACACAACAGGTCCCATGCCAAGAGATAATTTTTGTGATTGGTTTGCACATTTTCAAGAAACTAGAATCCTAAACAACGGACACCTTCTATTAATTAAGACGTTCCTAATAGGGTAGATGAAAATTATTTTGTAAACTGAACAAACCATTGAAATGCTATTTCTGAAAGTGAAAAAAAATATGAATTTTCCCATCGCTTAATGACCCTCCAAGGTTACTTATCACAAATATCACACATGCGTGTATTTCACTGTACGTTACATTCATCTGGATTTATCATAATTACATGGCAGTTTTAAGTACTGTGCTCGAGGATTTTCAGATCAACTTTATTCAATGGCCTCCCTCAGAGCACTGCTATAAATCCTGAGGCAAATAAGCAAACTTAGATGTGGCACTTTTGTAATTCATGCAGTGAAGACTAAGGATTATCACATCATCACAAGGTCATAAAGTGGAAGCTGTTTAATATGTTGAGGAGATTAGTCTTCCTTTTTTCATATTGCCTTTAATACATGTTAAACATTGAAGGTGTCATTGTAGAATTCACATTGTACGTTCTGCACAGCAGTTAAAGCTTGTTTTCAGAGGACACCCTGCTGAGTTTTTATCCTTGCCAAAGAAGAGGAAGAGAAGGAGGCTCATAAAAGCATTCATCATTTTAATAGGATTTCCTGGTATCAACAATAAGTTGTGGGGAGATGTTCTCTTTTTTCATCTGCCAAATAACTTTTTGTAGAAATGTTACATTTATGTACCATTTTCACCACCTGTCGTAGAACATTTGTCACATGAGAAGGTGAATGGGAATTATTGGCAGAAGTATTTGAGGTGTAAATGTTCTGGATATATGAAACATTCTTACCACTTTTACCCAAGAGTAATCACCGATACACCTGTTAGCAGCGATCATTAAGAGGCCATAATTGAATAGTGCCCCAGGGAGGGTAAAAATGCTGTATGTGTCAGCTGTATATGGCAGTTGAGACCCTGCTGCATCTGACCAATTCAGCACCGATTGTAGTTTTTAACCCCCTAGGTGCTGCATTCAATTGTGAAAGCGGCATGAAGGCTTCTTCTTTAGCCTCATTGGCACTACAATTGCAGATGCCAATAATAAACTCTTCAGGTTACAGTGACCTGGTGGAGCCTACTAATAAACATATATAAATAATTTATATATTCTGTCAATGATAACAGCTGAGGGTAATGCTAATTCTACCACTGTTATCAGTTTATCACAGATGACAATCAAAAGATCACCCAGATCCCACCGATTGACAGAGGAACGCAACTCCACTGCCTCCAATCATCAGGAGAATTACACAATTGAGTGATGACTGATGGACGAGGCCGCAGCTGTTACCACTACTAGGTTGGTTATTGAGGAACTCACAGCGTATATACACCTTAGATTGAAACACAAGGAATATATATACCCTGATACTGTCACTGTCAACTACACAATAACAAAAAGAACTGAACCACCAGAACCACGACTACCTGCCACCACCAATTGTTCATACAGGCCGATTGGACACCGGTTACAGGTAGCATATGTCTTCAAGGTTACTGTTTACAGAACAAGAGGAAAACAAATATTAAATTTTAAATATTTAATCCAGAAATTTAGGCAGAGGTTTTAAAAATATGCAAGACGATACAAAATGGGAACAAAACAATGCGACATATACAATTACATAAGATAAGCACTCCGATTAGAAAAACGAAACGCTCTCAAAGCGAACTATGACGATGAAGAATGACCAATGATCTTAACCCAAATGCTGCTTTTTATTAGCTCAAGCTTATGCCCACATTCCTCCCCTTGATGAGCTCATGTGGGGAAGATAGTGGGATGTGCTGGGTCTGTTAGAATTTTATGAGATCCCCAACTTACAGGACATCTTCACCCCTGGAATTTCCAGGCGGTACATAATGTAATCATATTTCTTATCGTGATTTTACCTTTACATAGAGGTCAAAAATGACATGGATAGCATCATCTATTTGCCTGATATTAATTTTGATGGGTTAGAATGGCCTTACAGGGATGTGAGTGAATGCATTCTGTTTGTCCCTTTGCCACAAAGTCTAAATTGTACTACAACACCGAAAATGTATCTCCAATAATTATTGGATGAATGCACACCCAAATATTCATATCTGGATTATGGAGACAAAGTGTCTACTACAATTGTTCAGCTTTTCTTTGATGAGACCTAAACAATTTATATGGCCATACAGGTTATAGACTGCTGAAAAAAGTCCTATCTGTATCATGCATGATGTATTGTGGATAAATAATATTTTATCACTTTATATAAATGACTTTTCCAGACTATGGGGAGGATGCTGCCTGGTAGATAACTCTGCCTCCAGAGCTTATTATACATAGAAGGAGGCATTACCAATGAGAGACATGATACTAACAGAGAATAGGAGAAATGAACTTTGTCTTTTTGCAAACACATTATTTTTTGCTTCTCTCTCAGCTCTGCTGTATTGCAGGAACCTGTGTCAGTAATAGTCACACAGAGTTCTGTAATGAGACCAGGATAGCAGAGATTACTGGTAATTTGTCCTTCATGTAAAATAAGCTCTGGAGGCATAGTTATTTGTGATGAGAGATTGTGCTCATTACTCAAGTTTTCCGAGCATGCTCGAGTGTCCTCCGAGTATCTTGGGTGTACTCGTAGATTGTTTGCCGCAAATCATGCAGCTGTGGGGAAACAAACATAATCTACGAGCACGCCCAAGAAGCTCGGAGAACACCGGAGCATGCTCAGAAAACTCGAGTAATGAGCACATTCGCTCATCACTAATAGTTATCTTCCAGGCAGCTCCCTCCCATAGCCTGAAAGAGGTCCTTTACATAAAGTGATAAAAGATATTTTAACCCCCTTACCCCCATGGGTGGCTTGCACGTTAATGACCAGGCCAATTTTTACAATTCTGACCACTGTCCCTTTATGAGGTTATAACTCTGGAATGCTTCAACGGATCCTAGTGATTCTGACATTTTTTTCTCGTGACATATTATACTTCATGATAGTGGTAAAATGTACTCGGTATTATTTGTGTTTAATTGTGAAAAAAAATGGAAAATTGGTGAAAATTTCACAATTTTCCAACTTTGAATTTTCATGCCCATAAATCACAGAGATATGCCACATAAAATACTTAATAAATACCATTTCCCAAATGTTTTCTTTACATCAGCACAATTTTGGAACAACTTTTTTTTTGTTAGGAAGTTATAAGGGTTAAAAGTTGACCAGCAATTTCTCATTTCTACAACACCATTATTTTATTTAGGGACCACATCACATTTGAAGTCACTTTGAAGGGTCTATATGATAGAAAATGCCCAAAAGTGACACCAAGGGTAACAGAAGAAATTGGACCCCAAAAGTTGTTGTACAATTTTTCCTGAGTATATAGACACCCCATATGTGGGGGTAAACCACTGTTTGGGCGCATGGCTGAGCCCGGAAAGGAAGGAGCACGCTTGACTTTTCAATGCAAAATTGACTAGAGTTGAGATAGGAAGCCATGTCGCGTTTGGAGAGCCCCTGATGTGCCTAAACAGTGGAAACCCCCACAATTGACACCATTTTGGAAAGTAGACTCCCTAAGGAACTTATCAAGATTTGTGGTGAGCACTTTGAACCCCCAAGTGCTTCACAGAAGTTTATAATATAGAGCCATAAAAAAAAATCTCATTTTTTCACACAAATGATCTTTTCACCCCTAATTATTTTATTTTCTCAAGGGTAACAGGAGAAATTGGACCACAAAAGTTATTGTGCAATTTGTCCTGAGTATGTTGATACCCCATATGTGGGGGTAAACCACTGGGTGGGCAGATGGCAGAGCTCGGAAAGGAAGGAGCGCCGTTTGACTTTTCAATGCAAAATTGACTGGAATTAAGATAGGACGCTATGTCGCTTTTGGAGAGCCCTGATGTGCCTAAACAGTGTAAATGCAGCACCCCAGAGTCCTGGTCGTTGCAGGAACGTCACTCTGCCGCTAAGGGGAGTGATGGTACATCTGATTGCACTAAAAGAGTTCACCTGACCAGGTATCACAGTCACACATTACACTACACACTCCGGCCACCAGGGGGAGCAAAGGGTTCTATGTATTAGGCCACTCCTCACAATCTGGTAAAACTGGGGGTTGGATAGGAAGTTAGGGAGAAGCTGACTGGGTTTTGCCCAGGTAACATCTAGTGAGAGGAGAGCGTTACTTGGGAAGATTCAGGGGGTTCCCTGTCAGGGGTGGGATCCTGACAGTGGCTTAGCAAAAGGACAGATCGTTACAGAGCCGTGCCTGCACCTCATTGCGGCGGCATCTTAAGAAAGGGCACGAAGCAAGGTATATTGTGGAGAAGTGAGAAACGAGATCACAGCACAAAGGCGATAGAACCAGAAGGAGTCGTGCCCCGAGATCTGCAACATCCTTCTGAGGAGCGTAGCCGGTGGCCGGAATGCCGAGGAAGTAATAGACTCTACGCATTACTTGAACTACAGCAGGGCAGTTAACTTTAGGTTGGCTGTCTCACCTTTTACACCTAATGAAGACAACGGAGGCAATTGTGGGAGAGGGACGTCTCTAGGGTCCCTACAAAATAACTCCAGGCCTACCCCGTCATACGGGTGCGTCCTATCCATATCATCTGGGGGACGGAGAGAAAGAACAGAAACATACACGACAGTTGTGAGGACTATCCCGTGGTGCTCAGCAGGGAAGTACTACAACACCCAGGCGCTAGTAGGTAGGCTACTGATTTCCACCTGCAAAGGGAACTCTGGATGTGCCTTCGGACCGGCCAGTCTCAGCCAGCCCTGTTAGCAGTGCTCTGGATTGTGGATGCCGAAGCCTTCAGTAAAGAGGTAAAGAGACTGCAACCCTATGTCCTCGTCATTTACTGCAACCTACACCATCACCTACACCTTTTATTGGGCGCCCCTTAGCAGGGCCATGGACCAGGTTGGGCCACCGTGACATTCCCAGAACCGAGAGACCCGCTACCGAGTACCCCGCCGCCCTGCGTCTGGGGGCCGCTCCAATTTTGGCGTCACGAACAGGATCTACTTAAGCCTGAAGAATCAGGTCATGTGTGCCTTGGAACTGTGACTGAATTGTGTTCGAACCGTGATTTAATGCAAAGACTGTGTATTGCTATTTGCTGCCAAAAGTTCCCACCAAAAACCGCCGCCATTACCGCGCAACGAAGAGCGCAGGAGAAGAAGAAGGGCGTGGATTTGTGGGTGTGGACAGACTGAAGAGCGCGAAGAACAATGGCCACCCAGTCTAAGTACTTCTGTACCTTGAGGACGTGTCCGTCAGCAGCCGAAATCCGCCTCCTGATCCTCAATGGAGGGCGGAGACAAAGAAAGCGAATCCGCCCATGAAGGAGAGAGCGGGAAACGGACCAAGAAGAAGAAAACCACGTGGAGAACGCCATGACGAGCTGCCCAGGACCGGAGCGTGGGGTCAGAGCAGAGTACTCCCCCAGCTACTCGGAGGGGCACCATAACTAGGCCTCCACTGCTGATGCTGATTTCTTGCAGGCCGGAATGGAGGAGTTGATTGACCAGCTCCTGCAGATGCGGGTAACCACCAGGACCGCATACCGGATGACACCTGCGGAGGATTCCTCAACACCGCCACCGCTCCCTACATCGCTACAGGAGCAGCTGCCAATGCCGTCGCGGACGCCGCCGCCAGCAGAGCCAGCCGACATCGAGGACACCGCTGCGGCAGGTAAGAATGCCGACCCTGCTCCGGTGACTGAGAAACTATTGATAGGCCCCGTCGCAGCGCCACCTGCTGCCCTGACTACGACTAACTCTGAATTGACAAATTCTACGACTATCACCACTGTGTGCATAATAGCCGCTACTGAACTTGCTACCAAAGCTGACATTCGAATTCAGACCCCTGGTGACCTGGCCGCACCTGAGAGACGAACCACTGATACTGACACCGCATCGGATGGGGACACGGAACCGAAGCTTTCCCGGTCAGGAAGCGTCCGCTACCGACTGATGCCTTGCAACCTACTATGAGAATAAACCTCGGAACCATGAGGATGTAAATAGTTGTTTGTTTTTCCTGTTTTGCTGCTTAAAACCCGACCAGGGTTACTTCTTAAAGGGATCCCTTTGTTGACCCGGGATCCCTATTGTTTTATGTTTGTTTTTGCACAAGTTCATCAGTGTTCTAAAAGACTGCCGAATCATGGACGGTGAATGATTCACAAACTGCTGCTTGTATATAGTTGCACCTTCTTAAAGGTGCCCCCTACTGGTTTTACAAAAAGAAGAGCTTTTTGAAGAGACTGTTCCTGATTACAGCGCAGAAGTTCTTGTTTACCGCAGACTTGCAAATTGATAGTTTGCACTACCTCAAAGAGACTTGAGATGTCCCTCTTAAAGGGAATGTTTATTGTTGCACTTAGCCAAAATATAATGTTGCCTTAAGAAAGTTAAATAGTAATAATGTTTACATAGGAATAGTATGTAGTTGGTTACATAGTAATAAGAAACGTTTAATGATGTTCTTTGAAAATTGAGGACCAGGGAAAGTTGAAAACTGAGTTTCAATAAAGTGAACCCGTAGGGGTTAGTGAGTCCTCTGGAAAGCCATAAGAAGATGGTTGGTGAATCTGTACTTAGGAAGATAAAGAAAAATGTTGATTTGCACTTTTAGTCTTATAGTATGCCTTTAGTGGGTTCAGTATATGCCCTTAAAGGAAAAGTTAAATTATTGTTCAGAGTTTGCACTTAGTAGATAGTAGATAGAATGCCCGGCTGGGTAATGATAGTTATTTATAGTTATTTATTTAATAAGTGTTATTTAAAAACTTAAACACCATGTAAATATGTTTCAGTTTGTAACGTTCAAGTGTCCTCACCTCCCATAAAGGGAAGCACTGTTAAAATTACTTGTTTATTGCATTTCAAAATTTTGTATGTCTTTTGCTAACATGTATTGGTTGTTCTTCTTTTCCCAGTCTGGGAGTACTGGATTTAGCGGGGGGGAGTGCAGCGCCCCAGAGTCCTGGTCATTGCAGTAACGTCGCTCTGCCGCTAAGGGGAGTGATGATACATCTGATTGCACGAAAAGAGTTCACCTGACCAGGTATCACAGTCACACATTACACTTCACACTCCGGCCACCAGGGGGAGCAAAGGGTTCTATGTATTAGGCCACTCCTCACACTCTGGTAAAACTGGGGGTTGGATAGGAAGTTAGGGAGAAGCTGACTGGGTTTTGCCCAGGTAACATCTAGTGAGAGGAGAGCGTTACTTGGGAAAATTCAGGGGGGTCCCTGTCAGGGGTGGGATCCTGACAGTGGCCTAGCAAAAGGACAGATCGTTACGGAGCCGTGCCTGCACCTCATTGCGGCAGCATCTTAAGAAATGGCACAAAGCGAGGTATATTGTGGAGAAGTGAGAAACGAGATCACAGCACAAAGGCGATAGAACCAGAAGGAGTCGTGCCCCGAGATCGGCAACATCCTTCTGAGGCACGTAGCCGGCGGCCGGAACACCAAGGAAGTAATAGAATCTACGCATTCCTTGAACTACGGCAGGGCAGTTAACTTTAGGTTGGCTGTCTCACCTTTTACACCTAATGAAGACAATGGAGGCAATTGTGGGAGAGGGGCGTCTCTAGGGTCCCTATAAAATAACTCCAGGCCTACCCCGTCATACGAGTGCGTCCTATCCATATCATCTGGGGGACGCAGAGAAAGAACAGAAACATACACGACAGTTGTGAGGACTATCCCGTGGTGCTCAGCAGGGAAGTACTACAACACCCAGGCGCTAGTAGGTAGGCTACTGATTTCCACCTGCAAAGGGAACTCTGGATGAGCCTTCGGACTGGCCGGTCTCAGGCAGCCCTGTTAGCAGTGCTCTGGATTGTGGATGCCGAAGCCTTCAGTAAAGAGGTAAAGAGACTGCAACCCTGTGTCCTCGTCATTTACAGCAACCTACACCATCACCTACACCTTTTATTGGGCGCCCCTTAGCAGGGCCACGGACCGGGTCGGGTCACCTTGACATTCCCAGATCCAAGAGACCCGGTACCGAGTACCCCGCCGCCCTGCGTCTGGGGGCCGCTCCATAAACCCACATAAGTGACCTTATATTGGAAAATATACCCCCCAAGGAACTTATCAAGATGTGTTGTAAGAACGTTGAACCCCCAAGTGTTTCACTACATTTTATAACGCAGAGCCGTGAAAATAAAAAATCTTTTTTCCCACAAAAATGATTTTTAGCCTCCAGTTTTATATTGTCCCAAGGGGAACAGGAGAAATTGGACCCCAAAAGTTGTTGTCCAATTTATCCTGAGTACGCTGATACCCCATATGTGGGGGGAGGACAACCATTTGGGCGCATGGCAGAGCTCGGAAGGGAAGGAGCGCCATTTGGAATGCAGACTTAGATGGAATTGTCTGCTGCCGTCACATTAATAATAAGAATCCTTATTTTTATATAACGCTAACATATTCCGCAGCACTTTACAGTTTGCACACATTATCATTGCTGTCCCCCATGGGGCTTACAATCTAAATTCCCTATCAGCATGTCTTTGCAGAGCCCCTGATGTAACTGAACAGTAGAAACCCCCATTAGTGAAGTGACCCCATATTTGAAACTAGACCCCGCAAAGAACTTATGTAGATGTGTTGTGAGAACTTTGAACCCCCAAGTGTTGCACTACAGTTTATAACGCAGAACCGTGAAAATAAAAAATAATTTTTTCCCACAAAAATGATTTTTTTAGCCCTTCAATTTTCATTTCCCCAAGGGTACCAGGAGAAATTGGACTGCAAAAGTTTTTGTCCAATTTGTCCTGAGTACGCTGATACCCCTTATGTGGGGGGGAACCTGTTGTGAATTTGGTTTCTGGGCTCCCCCGGTGGTTTCTGGTGGTACTGCACTTGTGTGCTTCATCTCCTCTGTTCACCTGTTTCCATCAGGATGTGGGAGTTTTCTATTTAACCTTGCTCCTCAGTCATTTCTATGGCGGCCAACAATGTTACCAGAAGCCTTTCTGTTGCATGTTCCTGCTCCTAGACTACTATCAGCTAAGTTGGACTTGTAGTCCTAAGTTTGTTTTGCTTTTTTGTTCCAGTTCTCTGTGATTGATTATTTCTGAGGCTGGAAGCTCTTGTGAGCTGAAATTGCCACTCTGGTGTCATGAGTTGATATTAGAGTCTTAAAGTAAGTTCAGGATGGTGTTTTGAAAGGGTTTTCAGCTGACTGTGAAGTTCCCTTTTCTGTCTTCCTACTATCTAGTAAGCGGACCTCAATTTGCTAAACCTATCTTCATACTTCGTATGTCAATTTCCTCTGAAATCACCGACAATATATGTGGGGGCTACTGTCTGCCTTTTGGGGAAAATTTCTCTAGAGGTAAGCCAGGTCTGTATTTTCCTCTGCTAGGGTCAGTCAGTTCTCCGGCTGGCGCTGGGCGTCTAGGGATAAAACGTAGGCACGCTACCCGGCCACTGTTAGTTGTGCGGTAGGTTTAGCTCACAGTCAGCTCGAGTTCCCATCTTCCAAGAGCTAGTCCTTTTTGTATGCTTTACTATGTTCTCTTTCCATTGAGAACCATGACAGTTTGGCCGGCCAAGGGTTAAAATAATTGGCAGAAGAAAGGAGAGAAAAGAACTCTGCAGAGAATTTTTTTTTTTTTTTCCTGAGTTTGCTCATTAGTTGATTCACTTGCATCTCTGCTTACTGCAGCCTTCGTCTCTCTCTCCTTCTAATCCTTGAATGGTTCTGATTTCACCTGATTAATATGGATCCTCAGAGTTTAGCTACAGGTTTGGATAATCTCGCTGTGAAGGTTCAAAGGTTACAGGATTTTGTTATTCATGCTCCTATATCTGAACCTAGAATTCCTTTACCTGAATTTTTCTCCGGGGATAGATCTCGCTTCCAGAATTTCAAACATAATTGTAAATTATTTTTGTCTCTGAGATCTCGCTCCGCTGGAGATCCTGCACAGCAGGTCAGGATTGTAATTTCCTTGCTCCGGGGCGACCCTCAGGACTGGGCATTTGCTTTGGCACCAGGGGATCCTGCGTTGCTCAATGTGGATGCGTTTTTCCTGGCTTTGGGGTTGCTTTATGAGGAACCTCATTTAGAGATTCAGGCTGAAAAAGCCTTAATGGCCCTGTCTCAAGGGCAAGATGAGGCTGAAATATACTGCCAAAAATTTCGTAAGTGGTCTGTGCTTACTCAGTGGAATGAGTGCGCCCTGGCGGCGAATTTCAGAGAGGGTCTCTCTTATGCCATTAAGGATGTTATGGTGGGGTTCCCTGTGCCTACAGGTCTGAATGAGTCCATGACAATGGCTATTCAGATAGATCGGCGTTTGCGGGAGCGCAAACCTGTGCACCATTTGGCGGTGTCTACTGAGAAGGCGCCAGAGATTATGCAATGTGATAGAATTCTGTCCAGAAGCGAACGACAGAATTTTAGGCGAAAAAATGGGTTATGCTTCTATTGTGGTGATTCAACTCATGTTATATCAGCATGCTCTAAACGTACTAAGAAGGTTGATAAGTCTGTTTCAATTGGCACTTTACAGTCTAAGTTTATTCTATCTGTGACCCTGATTTGCTCTTTATCGTCTATTACCGCGGACGCCTATGTCGACTCTGGCGCCGCTTTGAGTCTTATGGATTGGTCCTTTGCCAAACGCTGTGGGTTTGATTTAGAGCCTCTGGAAGTTCCTATACCTCTGAAGGGTATTGACTCCACGCCATTGGCTAGTAATAAACCACAATACTGGACACAAGTAAATATGCGTATTAATCCGGATCACCAGGAGATTATTCGCTTCCTTGTGTTGTATAATCTACATGATGTGTTGGTGCTTGGATTGCCATGGCTGCAATCTCATAACCCAGTCCTCGACTGGAAAGCAATGTCTGTGTTAAGCTGGGGATGTCAGGGGACTCATGGGGACGTACCTTTGGTTTCCATTTCGTCATCTATTCCCTCTGAGATTCCGGAATTTTTATCTGATTATCGTGACGTTTCTGAGGAGCCTAAAATTGGTTCACTACCTCAGCACAGAGAGTGCGATTGTACTATAGATCTGATTCCGGGCAGTAAGTTTCCAAAGGGTCGTTTATTTAATCTATCTGTGCCTGAACATGCTGCTATGCGGGAATATATTAAGGAGTCCTTGGAAAAGGGACATATTCGTCCTTCGTCATCTCCCTTAGGAGCCGGTTTTTTCTTTGTATCTAAAAAAGATGGCTCTTTGAGGCCGTGTATTGATTATCGGCTTTTGAGTAAAATCACGGTTAAATATCAGTATCCTTTGCCACTGCTTACTGATTTGTTTGCTCGAATAAAGGGGGCCAAGTGGTTCTCTAAGGCCGGCCTCACACTGGGCGTAAGACAATACGCCACGTATTATACGTCCGTACTACGGCCGTAATACGGAGAAATGTTCCCAAAATATTGATCCGTAGTCAGGGTGTGTCAGCGTATTTTGCGCATGGCATCCTCCGTATGTAATCCGTATGGCATCCGTACTGCGAGATTTTCGCGCAGGCTTGCAAAACCGACATCTAATGGATTTATGTGCTCAAATGTTAGGGAAAACATATATACAGTATATATATATATATATATATATATATATATATATGTCATTGAGACACATATATATATATTCTGTATTTAGATTTCATTCAGCGCGATATGTGTTAAAAGCCGGTAATTCAATTGCCGGCTTCTCATTTCTCCTGCACAAACCCGACAGGATATGAGACATGGTTACATACAGTAAACCATCTCATATCCCCTTTTTTTTTGCATATTCCACACTACTAATGTTAGTAGTGTGTATGTGCAAAATTTCAGCGCTGTAGCTGCTGAAATAAAGGGTTAAATGGCGGAAAAAATTGGCGTGGGCTCCCGCGCAATTTTCTCCGCCAGAATGGTAAAGCCAGTGACCGAGGGCAGATATTAATAGCCAGGAGAGGGTCCATGGTTATTGGCCCCCCCTGGCTAAAAACATCTGCCCCCAGCCACCCCAGAAAAGGCACATCTGGAAGATGCGCCTATTCTGGCACTTGGCCACTCTCTTCCCACTCCCTGTAGCGGTGGGATATGGGGTAATGAAGGGTTAATGCCACCTTGCTATTGGAAGGTGACATTAAGCCAGATTAATAATGGAGAGGCGTCAATTATGTCACCTATCCATTATTAATCCAATAGTACGAAAGGGTTAAAAAACACACACACACATGATTTAAAAGTATTTTAATGAAATAAACACAGCGGTTGTTGTAATAATTTATTGTTCTCTCAATCCATCAGGAACACCCTCGCTTGGAAAAATAATAAACGCACAAGATACATACCTTCTGGTGAACCGTCTCGTCCCACGAAGTAATCCATCTGAAGGGGTTAACTAATATTACAGGCAGGAGCCCTGCTAAATGCAGCTGTGCTCCGTGCTTGTAATTCCCCAGCGAATGAATGAAATGTAGGTCATTGACCTACATTTCCTTCAGTCGCGGTGATGCGCCCCCTGGTGGATGTCCTCATATGACCTGGAGCGTGGGAAAAAGTTCCCAGGCTGCAGTTCATGAGAACATCCACCAGAGGGCGCCTCACCGCGACTGAAGGAAATGTAGGTCAATGACCTACATTTCATTCATTCGCTGGGGAATTACAAGCACGGAGCACAGCTGCATTTAGCAGGGCTCCTGCCTGTAATATTATTCCAGATGTGCCTTTTCTGGGGTGGCTGGGGGCAGATGTTTTTAGCCACGGGGGGGCCAATAACCATGGACCCTCTCCTGGCTATTAATATCTGCCCTCGGTCACTGGCTTTACCATTCTGGCGGAGAAAATTGCGCGGGAGCCCACGCCAATTTTTTCCGCCATTTAACCCTTGATTTCAGCAGCTACAGCGCTGAAATTTTGCACATACACACTACTAACATTAGTAGTGTGGAATATGCAAAAAAAAAGGGGATATGAGATGGTTTACTGTATGTAAACCATGTCTCATATCCTGTCGGGTTTGTGCAGGAGAAATGAAAAGCCGGCAATTGAATTACCAACTTTTCACTAACACCGCTGCGTATTTCTCGCAAGTCACACTGCTGGTCAGTGTGGAATCCGTATTTTTCTCGCCCCCATAGACTTTCATTGGCGATTTTTTTGCGCAATACGGTGACAAACGCAGCATGCTGCGATTTTGTACGGCCGTAGAAAGCCGTATAATACTGAACCGTAATATACGGCTAATAGGAGCAGCCCCATTGAGAATAATTGTGCCGTTTATTTTGCGAGTTTTACGGACGTAGTTTATGCGCTCATACATCCGTAAAATTCGCTAGTGTGAGGCCGGCCTAAGATTGATCTTCGTGGGGCGTATAATTTAGTGCGAATTAAGCAGGGGGATGAGTGGAAAACCGCATTTAATACGCCTGAGGGCCATTTTGAGTATTTAGTAATGCCTTTTGGTCTTTCAAATGCCCCTTCAGTCTTTCAGTCCTTTATGCATGACATTTTCCGTGAATATTTGGATAAATTTTTGATTGTGTATCTGGATGATATTTTGATTTTTTCGGATGACTGGGACTCTCATGTCCAACAGGTCAGGAGGGTTTTTCAGGTTTTGCGCTCTAATTCCTTGTGTGTAAAGGGTTCTAAGTGCGTTTTTGGGGTTCAGAAGATTTCGTTTTTGGGGTACATTTTTTCCCCCTCTTCCATTGAGATGGACCCTGTCAAGGTTCAGGCTATTTGTGATTGGACGCAACCCTCTTCTCTTAAGAGCCTTCAGAAGTTTTTGGGCTTTGCTAATTTTTATCGTCGATTTATAACTGGTTTTTCTGATGTCGCTAAACCGTTGACTGATTTGACTAAGAAGGGTGCTGATGTTGCTGAGTGGTCCCCTGCTGCTGTGGAGGCCTTTCGGGAGCTTAAGCGCCGCTTTTCTTCCGCCCCTGTATTGCATCAGCCTGATGTTACTCTTCCTTTTCAGGTTGAGGTCGACGCTTCAGAAATCGGAGCTGGGGCGGTTTTGTCGCAGAAAAGTTCCGACTGCTCCGTGATGAGACCTTGTGCGTTCTTTTCTCGTAAGTTTTCGCCCGCTGAGCGAAATTATGATATTGGTAATCGGGAGCTCTTGGCTATGAAGTGGGCTTTTGAGGAGTGGCGTCATTGGCTTGAGGGGGCTAGACATCAGGTGGTGGTATTGACCGACCACAAGAATTTGATTTATCTTGAGTCCGCCAGGCGCCTGAATCCTAGACAGGCGCGCTGGTCGTTATTTTTCTCTCGGTTTAATTTTGTGGTTTCTTACCTACCGGGTTCTAAAAATGTGAAGGCGGATGTCCTTTCTAGGAGTTTTGAGCCTGATTCCCCTGGTAATTCTGAACCTACAGGTATCCTTAAGGATGGAGTGATATTATCTGCTGTTTCCCCAGATTTGCGACGGGTCTTGCAGGAGTTTCAGGCGGATAGACCTGATCGTTGCCCGCCTGGTAGATTGTTTGTTCCTGATGATTGGACCAGTAGAGTCATCTCGGAGGTCCATTCTTCTGCGTTAGCAGGTCATCCTGGAATCTTTGGTACCAGGGATTTGGTGGCTAGGTCCTTCTGGTGGCCTTCCCTGTCGCGAGATGTGCGAGGTTTTGTGCAGTCTTGTGATGTTTGTGCTCGGGCCAAGCCTTGTTGTTCTCGGGCTAGTGGATTGTTGTTATCCTTGCCTATTCCGAAGAGGCCTTGGACTCACATCTCCATGGATTTTATTTCTGATCTCCCTGTTTCTCAGAAGATGTCTGTCATCTGGGTGGTGTGTGACCGTTTCTCTAAGATGGTCCATTTGGTTCCCTTGCCTAAATTGCCTTCCTCATCCGAGCTGGTTCCTCTGTTTTTTCAAAATGTGGTGCGCTTGCATGGTATTCCGGAGAATATCGTTTCTGACAGGGGAACCCAATTCGTGTCTAGATTTTGGCGAGCGTTCTGTGCTAGGATGGGCATTGATTTGTCTTTTTCGTCTGCTTTCCACCCTCAGACTATGGCCAGACCGAGCGAACTAATCAGACCTTGGAGACTTATTTGAGGTGTTTTGTGTCTGCGGATCAGGATGATTGGGTTGCCTTTTTGCCCTTGGCGGAGTTTGCCCTCAATAATCGGGCTAGTTCTGCCACCTTGGTTTCTCCTTTCTTCTGTAATTCGGGGTTTCATCCTCGTTTCTCTTCCGGTCAGGTGGAGTCTTCGGATTGTCCTGGAGTGGATGCTGTGGTGGAGAGGTTGCATCAGATTTGGGGGCATGTGGTGGACAATTTGAAGTTGTCCCAGGAGAAGACTCAGCATTTTACCAACCGCCGTCGTCGTGTTGGTCCTCGTCTTTGTGTTGGGGACTTGGTGTGGTTATCTTCTCGTTTTGTCCCTATGAAGGTTTCTTCTCCTAAGTTTAAGCCTCGGTTCATCGGCCCGTACAAGATATTGGAGATTCTTAACCCTGTGTCCTTTCGTTTGGACCTCCCTGCATCTTTTTCTATTCATAATGTCTTCCATCGGTCATTGTTGCGCAGGTATGAGGTACCGGTTGTGCCTTCCGTTGAGCCTCCTGCTCCGGTGTTGGTTGAGGGTGAGTTGGAGTACGTTGTCGAGAAGATCTTGGACTCCCGTGTTTCCAGACGGAGACTTCAGTATCTGGTCAAGTGGAAGGGCTACGGTCAGGAGGATAACTCTTGGGTGACAGCCTCTGATGTTCATGCCTCCGATTTGGTCCGTGCCTTTCATAGGGCTCATCCTGATCGCCCTGGTGGTTCTGGTGAGGGTTCGGTGCCCCCTCCTTGAGGGGGGGGTACTGTTGTGAATTTGGTTTCTGGGCTCCCCCGGTGGTTTCTGGTGGTACTGCACTTGTGTGCTTCATCTCCTCTGTTCACCTGTTTCCATCAGGATGTGGGAGTTTTCTATTTAACCTTGCTCCTCAGTCATTTCTATGCCGGCCAACAATGTTACCAGAAGCCTTTCTGTTGCATGTTCCTGCTCCTAGACTACTATCAGCTAAGTTGGACTTGTAGTCCTAAGTTTGTTTTGCTTTTTTGTTCCAGTTCTCTGTGATTGATTATTTCTGAGGCTGGAAGCTCTTGTGAGCTGAAATTGCCACTCTGGTGTCATGAGTTGATATTAGAGTCTAAAAGTAATTTCAGGATGGTGTTTTGAAAGGGTTTTCAGCTGACTGTGAAGTTCCCTTTTCTGTCTTCCTACTATCTAGTAAGCGGACCTCAATTTGCTAAACCTATCTTCATACTTCGTATGTCAATTTCCTCTGAAATCACTGACAATATATGTGGGGGCTACTGTCTGCTTTTTGGGGAAAATTTCTCTAGAGGTAAGCCAGGTCGGTATTTTCCTCTGCTAGGGTCAGTCAGTTCTCCGGCTGGCGCTGGGCGTCTAGGGATAAAACGTAGGCACGCTACCCGGCCACTGTTAGTTGTGCGGTAGGTTTAGCTCACAGTCAGCTCGAGTTCCCATCTTCCAAGAGCTAGTCCTTTTTGTATGCTTTACTATGTTCTCTTGCCATTGAGAACCATGACAGGAACCATCGTTTGGGCGCATGGCAGAGCTCGGAAGGGAAGGAGTGCCGTTTGGAATGCAGACTTAGATGGAATGGTCTGCGGGCATCACATTGCGTTTGCAGAGCCCCTGATGTACCTAAACAGTAGAAACCCCTCATAAGTGACCCCAGATTGGAAATTAGACCCCCCAAGGAATTTATCTAGATGTGTTATGAGAACTTTGAACCCCCAAGAGTTTCACTACAGTTTATAACTCAGAGCCGTGAAAATAAATAATCTTTTTATTTCCACAAAAAAGAATTTTAGCCCCCAGTTTTGTATTTTTCCAAGGGTAAAAGGAGAATTGGACCGCAAAAGTTGATAAATTTGTCCTGAGTACGCTGATACCCAATATATGGGGGTAAACGACTGTTTGGGCGCATGGCAGAGCTCGGTAGGGAAGGAGCACTGTTGCCATGTTGCGTTTGGAGAGCCCCTGATGTGCCTAAACAGTGGAAATCCCCAATTCTAACTCTAACTCTAATCCCAACCCTAACCCTAACCCTAACCACACCCCTAACCCTGACACACCCCTAACCCTAATCCCAACCGTAATCCCTACCGTAAATGTAATCCAAACCCTAACCCCATCTCTATCCCCAACCCTAACTTTAGCCCCAACCCTAACACTAGGCCTATCCCTAGCCCTAACCCTAATGGGAAAATAGAAATAAATACATTTTTTTAATTTTATTATTTTTCCCTAACTAAGGGGGTAATGAAGGGAGGTTTGATTTACTATTTATAGCGTTTATTTTAGCAGATTTTTGTTTGGCAGCTGTCACACTCTAAAATATGCTTTTTATTGCAAAAAATATTTTTTGCATCACCACATTTTAAAAGTTATAATTTTTCCATATTTTTGTCCAAGTTGCTGTTTTTATTGGTACCATTTTCGGGCACATGACATTTTTTGATCGCTTTTTATTCTGATTTTTGGGAGGCAGAATGAAAAAAAAACAGCATTTCACAAATTTCTTTTGGGTGGGGCGTTTATACTGTACCGTTCTGCGTGTGGTAAAATTGATAAAGCAGTTTTATTCTTTGGGTTAGTACTATTACAGCGATATCTCATTTATATAATTTTTTATGTTTTGGCGCTTCTATACAATAAAAACTATTTTATATAAAAAAATAATTGTTTTTGCATCGCTTTATTCTGAGGGCTATAACTTTTTTAATTTTTTGCTGATGATGCTGTATAGCAGCTTGTTTTTTGCAAGACAAGATGATGTTTTCAGCGGTACCATGTTTATTTATATCCGTCTTTTTGATTGCGTGTTATTCCACTTTTTGTTCGGCGTATGATGACAAAGCATTGTTTTTTGCCTAGGTTTTTATTTATTTTTTACAGTGTTCACTGAAGGGGTTAACTAGTGGAACATGTTTATAGAATGAGTCGTTAAAGACGTGGCGATATTAAATGTGTACTTTTATTGTTTTTTTGTTTTTTTACTCAAAGAAATTTATTTATTGGAACAATATATATTTTATTTTTTCTCTGTATTTAGGAATTTTTAAAAATATTTTTACACATGATTTTTTTTTTTTTTACATTTTTACTTAGTCCCAGGGTGGGACATCACAATATATTGTCAGATCGCTGATCTGACACTGTGCACACTGTGTCAGATCAGCGATCTGACAGGCAGTGCTGCAGGCTTGCCAGAGCCTGCTCTCAGCAGGCGCCTGCAAGCCACCTCCCTGCAGGACCAGGAAGGACCCCCGCGGCCATCTTGGATCTGGGGCCTGCAGGGAGGAGGAGGTAGGAGACCCTCTGAACAACGCGGTCATATCACATTGTTCTGAGGGTCTCAGGGAAGCGTGATGCTTCCCTATGCCGACGGAACACTGCGATCTTGTTTGATTGCAGTGTTTTGGGGGTTAATGTGCGGGAGTGATCCGTGATAATCAGCTGACCCCCGGCCACGATCGGCCGCTCTTCCCCCGTGAGCGTGGCTGATTGTGTATGACGTACTATTCCGTCCATGGGAATTAGGGCTCGGTCACCTGAACGGAATAGTACGTCTGATGGCAGAAAAGGGTTAAACTATATTTACCTATCCTTCCCAGGACCAGTTGTGTATCTGCAGCTGTCCCAATCTCTGTTGCTTGACTGCAGTAGTAACACCATGTCAACAGTGCTGCAGAGAATTACCGGCAATTACATAGTCAATGAGATGCCAGTGGCTCAAGCGTGGGTTAATTCAAGATGTCTTCTTGCAAGTAGGTAGAAAAAATTTGTATTGAATAGCAGAAGGTACCGTATTTTTTGGACAATAAGACGCACCAGACCAAAAGACGCACCTACGTTTCAGAGGAGGAAATTAGGCAAAAAAATTGAAGCAAAAAATGTGGTCAATTTTGTACTTAATATCTCCTATCTTGGTACATATGGTCTCCTCATCCCCATCCTGATACACATGGCCCCATTATCTCTATCTTGGTATGCATGGATCCCTCATCCCTATTCAGGTATGCATGCCCCCATCCCTATTCTGGCAGAAATGATCGCCCTCATCCCTATCCTAGTATTCATGGCCCCATCCCAATCCTGGTATGAAGGGACCTCATCTCTTCCTAGCATGCATGGCCCCATTCCTATCCTGGTATGCAGGGCCCCCATCTTGTCCTAGTATGCATGGCCCCATCCTTATCCTGGTGTGTAGGGTCCCCAGCTAGTCCTAGTATGCATGGCCCTTATCTTTATCCTGGTATGCAGGGCCCCATCTTGTCCTAGTATGCATTGCCACATCCCTGTCCTGGTATGCAGGGCCACCATCTCATCCTAGTAAGCATGTCCCCTGTTATGGACCTGGTGGTTAGGTGCACCAGGAATGACCTGATAGTTAAACACGGAATCGGGACGAGCTCTGGGGAAATGGGAACTCTGCTGACCGCAAACCCTACTCCTATCAACACAACTAGAAATAGCCGTGGAGCGTGCCTGACTCTGCCTAGACGCCTCTTCACAGCCTAAGAGCTAACTACCCCTAAAGAAAGGAAACAAAGCCTCACTTGCCTCAGAGAAATTTCCCCAAAGGTAAAAGCAGCCCCCCACAAGTATTGACTGTGAGTTAAGAGGAAATCACAAACACAGGATGAAATAGGCTTTAGCAAAGAGAGGCCAGTCTACCTAAACAGATTGAGGATAGAAAAGGGATCTTTGCGGTCAACACAACAAACTACAAAAACCACGCAGAGTGTGCAAAAAATACCCCCGCACCGACTCACGGTGCGGTGGTGCCACTCTGCACCCCCAGAGCTTCCAGCTAGCCAGGCAGTTTCATGATAGCAAGCTGGACTAGAACTTAGCAAGAAAAACCATAAGTAACAAATGAACAAGCCGGAACTTAGCTTTTGCTGGAGTAGACAGGTCCTCAGAAAGATCCAGGAGAGATCTGAATCAGTACTAGAACATTGACAGCTGGCATGGAGTAACGATCTGAGTGGAGTTAAATAGAGAATCCTAGCCTAGCCCTAAACGAGGGCAGCTGGGGAAGGAATCTCAGAACCAGCAGCTCCCCTCACAGCCACCAGAGGGAGTCCAAGGACAGAACTCACCGAAGTACCATTCATGACCACAGGAGGGAGTTCGAGAACGGAATTCACAACAGTCCCCCATCCTTATCCTGGTATGCATGGCCCAATCTCTATCCTGGTATGCAAGGCCACATCCCTATTTTGGGATGATTGACCCCATCCCGGTCCAGGTATGCATGGCCCCATCCTTATAATTGGCCCCCACCCCCATCTTGGTATGAACGGCCCCATCAGTCCATGTTCTGATGTCTGCAGCTGCTTTAATCTTGGAAGGAGCACATGGCAGGGGCATCATGCGCTGCTCACTAGCAGAGCACAGCTGCCGGGATACATGTACCACTACTTAAGAGAAATGAATATTCACCTCTCTGGGTGTGGAGAGAGGTGAATAATCATTTCTCTTAAGTAGTGGCACACGTGACTGCCAGCAGCATCAGGAAGCCAGTGGCTGACATTGGGCACGCTACTGAAGACCAATGAATACTCATTGCTCTCTGCATGCACAGTCCCGGAGAGCACAGCAGTGTGCATTCCGGCAGCTGCCCTTCAGCTTGTGAGCAGTGCATGACATCCCTGCCATGCACTGCTTACAAGCATAAAGAAGCTGCTGGCATGAAAACAAGATGCTGCAAGGAAGCATCAGGAAGGTAAGTGTAATGGTTTGTTTTTTTATAATGTTTTCTGATGGGGCCATGCATACCAGGATGGGGGTGGGTGGGGGCCTATCATAAGGATGGGGCCATGCATACCAGGACTGGAGGTTGAGGGCCAATCATACCAGAATAAGGATGGGGCTATGCATACCAAGATTGGGATGAGGGCCAATCATACAAGGATGCTAAAGAGAAATGAATATTCATTGCCCTCCACCCCCATGGGCGTGGAATGCAATGAATATTCATTTCTCCTAAGCAGTGGGCACAGGAGTTAGCCGCAGCTGCCGGCTCCAGCCTCCTGTGACCCACTGCTCCATCGATGGCACTCTCCAACACAGTCAGAATCAGTACATCTGGACTATAAGATGCACCCCCCATTTTCCTCCACATTTTTGGAGAAAAAAAGTGTGTCTTATAGTCTGAAAAATACGATAATTACTGTTACACTTGCCAATGCCATGTCTCCGAATAACTCCTTCACAGTTTTGATAGTCTGTTCCCACTCTGGCATTAACAAGTTTCAGAAGATAATGAGCTTCTCTGTCTATGGGATTACTGAGATAAATGTGTCAAGTTCATCATAGAATTTATCCTTAATGTCATTTGGATTGGCCATGGTGATAGTGGGAGCGTAGGGACTAATCAGAGTAGCACATTTCTTGCTTGTACGTGGGAGATAAAGTTTTATCAGGCAGTCGTTAATGTTTTTTGGAAGATGGGCAAGTTTACAAACAAAATGACTTTTTATAGCAAATCACATGGCTGCTTCTCATCATTCATTTCTGTCTCCAACACTCCAGAAAAGTGTGTATCCACCTCTACGCTCTTTGAGTTGGCCATTATCTGCTAGGCGTGTGCCTCATGTGCCTAGATGTGCTTTCTTTACTCTCCACAACATGCTGCTTGGAATTGATTTTCTGTGTGTTGAATGTTAGTTTTTCCCTCACAGTTTGCCAAATAAAGCCTTGACATTAACAGGTAGGCAAACATTTAAACTCAACATGGGATTAAAAACCATAAGCTACAATCACATTATTTGTGTCACCACTCCTTTGTTTGCTGCTGCGGGGAGAGCTGCGCACTGCAGCAAGGGAGCTGAGAGCAGAGCGGCGGGGAACTCAAAGGGGAGCAAACAGGAGCTGAACCATGTGACAGGGTTGGTGGTGGTCGAGGGCGGAGCCAGATGCCGGAGTGCAGGGGAGAGGATATACACTGGAGAGTAGTTAAAAGTGCCAAGATCAAAACCTGGAGATAACGAGGTAACCAAGGGGTGAGGCAGAGGGATAATCATAAAGGGGAGCCAAAGGTTAGAAAGCCAAGAGAACATACAAGCAGAGTATCGAACGGAGAGCAAAGGAAGCGAATGCAAACCAAGCACACACTCAAGGGGTCAGGCACACAGACTAAACGAAAGTATAGCTGACGGGGAATCCTAGTCTGGAGTGTGTATAAATACCCCTCCCAGATCCAAAGAGAGGCTAGCAATATTAACCCTGAGACAGCAGGACATGAAACATGTCCTATACCATGATAATTTGGCCTGCCTGCTGATGCCGTTTTCCAGGGAGTATCCACTGCTGCATGCAAGCAGTTACTTTGAGGTACAGATGAGAGTTGAGTACCAGGTGAGAAACAAATATTGGCAAGCTGTTCTAAAAGGACACAGCAAGTAATCCACCAGAGGGGCTACCTTTATGTGGACACCCCAATAATTAACTGGTACATCATATACTTTAACTCCTTCCCGACCTGTGACGCCACATAGGCTTCATGAAAGTAGGTGCCAATCCGACCTGTGACGCCTATGTGGCGTCATGGCAGGATCGCGTCCCTGCAGATCGGGTGAAAGGGTTAACTGAAATTTCACACAACCTGCAGGGACAGGGGGAGAGGTACTTGAGCCCGGGGGTTGGCTTCCCCCCCCGTGGCTACAATCGCTCTGATTGGCTGTTGAAAGTGATGTTTCACTTTCACTTTCAATCAGAGCAATCGTAATATTTCACCAATGAAAATTGGTGAAATATTACAATCCAGCCATGGCTGATGCTGCAATATCATCGGCCATGGCTGGAGACTGCGATCTGCCACCGCCACCGCCACCGATCTCCTCCCCTCTTCCATCCTCCATCCTGTCCTCTGCTCCCCTCCATCCTCCTGTCCGCTCCCCCCTTGCTCCGGTCCCACCCCCCATGCTTCGATCCCACCCCCTCATAGTTACCGACCTCCGGTGTCCCTCCCGGTGTCCGTCTTCTCCATGGGCGCCGACATGTTCCAAAATGGCGGGCGATTGCGCAGTGCACCTGCTGAATCTGCCAGCCGACAGATTCGTTCATTCATTTTGATCACTGTGATAGATTATATCACAGTGATCAAAATGAAAAAATAGTAAATAAACCCTCCTTTATCACCCCCATAGGTAGGGAACATAATAAAATAAAGAAAATATATTTATTTGTATTTTTCCACTAGGGTTAGGGTTAGAACTAGGGTTAGGGTTAGAACTAGGGTTAGGTTTAGAAGTAGGGTTAGGGTTAGGGTTATAAACTAGGGTTAGGGTTAGGGTTAGGGTTAGAACTAGGGTTAGGGTTAGGGTTAGAACTAGGGTTAGGGTTAGAATTAGGGTTAGGGTTCCAATTAGGGTTAGGGTTACAGTTAGAATTAGGGTTAGGGTTAGAATTTAGGCTATGTGCACATGGTGCGGATTTGATCCGCAGCTGATTGACCGCTGCGGATTCTTAGCAGTTTTCCATCACGTTTACAGTATAATGTAAACCTATGGAAAACCAAATCCGCTGTGCTGATGGTGTGGAAAATACCGCTAGGCATTTTCCGCAGCATGTCAATTCTTTGTGCGGATTCCGCAGCGTTGTACACCTGTTCCTGTATAGGAATCCGCTGGTGAAATCCGCACAAAAAACACTGGAAATCTGCGGTAAATCCGCAGGTAAAATGCAGTGCCTTTTACCTGCGGATTTTTCAAAAAGGGTGCGGAAAACTCCGCACACAAATCCGCAGCGTGGGCACATAGCCTTAGGGTTGGATTTAGAGTTAGGGTTGAAATTAGGGCTAGGGTTGGAATTAGGGTTAAGATTATGGTTAGTGGTGTGCTGGGGTTGGGGTTAGGCTTGTGGTTAAGGTTATGGATGGGATTAGGGTTAGGGGTGTGTTGGGGTTAGGGTTGTGGTTAGGGGTGTTTTGGGGTTAGGGTTGTGATTAGGGTCATGGTTAGAGTTGTGATTAGGGTTAGGGATGTGCTGGGGTTAGTGTTGGAGTTAGAATTGAGAGGTTTCCACTGTTTAGGCACATCAGGGGGCCTCCAAACGTGACATGGCACCACTATTGATTCCAGCCAATCTTGCGTTCAAAAGTCAACTGGTGCTCCCTCCCCTCCAAACCCCGACGTGTGCCCAAACAGTGGTTTACCCCCACCTATGGGGTACCAGTATACTCAGGACAAACTGGACAACAACTTTTAGTGTCCAATTTCTCCTGTCACCCTTGTGAAAATAAAAAATTGCAGGCTAAAAAATCATTTTTGAGGAAAGAAAAATGATTTTTTATTTTCATGGCTCTGCGTTATAAACTTCTATGAAGCACTTGGGTGTTCAAAGTGCTCACCACACATCTATATATAAGTTCCTTGGGGGGTCTAGTTTCCAAAATGGGGTCACTTGTGGGGGGTTTCTACTGTTTAGGCACGTCAGGGGCTCTGCAAACGCAACGTGACGCCTGCAGACCAATCCATCAAAGTCTGCATTTCAAAACATCACTACTTCCCTTCCAAGCCCCGACGTGTGCCCAAACAGTGGTTCCCCCCACATATGGGGTATCAGCGTACTTAGGACAAACTGGAAAACAACTTTTGGGGTCCAATTTCTCCTGTTACCCTTGTGAAAATAAAAAATTGCGTGTTAAATAAAAATTTTTGAGGAAAGAAAAATGATTTTTTATTTTCACGGCTCTGCATTATAAACTTCTGTGAAGCACTTTGGGGTTCAAGGTGCTTACCACACATCTAGATAAGTTCCTTGGGGGGTCTAGTTTCCAAAATGGGGTCACTTGTGGGGAGCTCCAATGCTTAGGCACCAGGGCTGCCATCAGGGCATTACAGCCGTTACTGCTGTATGGGGCCCGGTCAGCAGCAGTACACAGAGGGGCCCGCAGATCCGGGGCCCCACTGTTGTGCTTCTACTGATCGGGCCCCATCGTGCACTAAAATACTGTGCACTGCAATGCACATGTCGGCGCTGGGGCCCAGGAGCCGTTTTGTAACTGTGCACGGCCGTCTTACCTAGTCGGCTGCGCAGCTCCTGCTCAGCTGTAGCTAGAATGTATGGGCTCCCTGCAGGTCTTGACTACAGCCCATACATTCTAGCAGTCTCAGTAGTGAATGTGCTAGAATGTATGGGCTCCCTGCAGGTCTTGACTACAGCCCATACATTCTAGCAGTCTCAGTAGTGAATGTGCTAGAATGTATGGGCTCCATGCAGGTCCTGACTACAGCCCATCCATTCTAGCAATCTCAGTAGTGAATGTGCTAGAATGTATGGGCTCCTGTCAGGTCCTCTCAGCAGCCCATACATTCTAGCTGCTGCTTCACTGCTGGAAACACTAGACGTCCCGGAACGACTGAGGTAAGTATAAAAAACATTTTTATTTTTGTTTTTTTAAATGGGTGAGGTGGGGGAGAGTGAGACTGCAGATGATGAAGTGTGTTTGAGGGGGCACTGCGCATGATGAAATGATAGGGGGCTGCAGATGATGAAGTGTGTTTGAGCGGGCACTGCGCATGATGAAATGATAGGGGGCTGCAGATAATGAAGTGTGTTTGAGGGAGCACTGCGCATGATGAAATGATAGGGGACTGCAGATGATGAAATGATAGGGGGCTGCAGATGATGAAGTGTGTTTGAGGGGGCACTGCGCATGATGAAATGATAGGGGGCTGCAGATGATGAAGTGTGTTTGAGGGGGCACTGCTCATGATAAAATGATAGGGGACCGCAAATGATGATGTGGGGGTGATGTGGACTGCAAATGATGATGCGCGGGCAATGGGGACTGCAAATGATGATGTGGGGGTGATGTGGACTGCAAATGATGATGTGGGGGTGATGGGGACTGCAAATAATGATGTGGGGGTGATGTGGACTGAAAATGATGCAGGGGTGATGGGGACTGGAAATGATGAGGTGATGGTGATGGCTGGGGACTGCAAATGATGATGTAGGGGTGATGTGGACTGCAAATGATGATGTGGGAGTGATGGAGACTGCAGATGATGAATTGTGTTTGAGGGGGTACTGCACAGGATGAAATGATAGGGGGCTGCAAATGATAAAGTAAGGGGGACTGCAGATGAAGTAAAGGGGGGATAGGGGACTAAATGATGAAGTAAGGTGGACTGCAAATTATGAAGTGGGGGTGATGGGGACTGCACATAAAGTAAGTGTGAGGGACGGTGGAGAGCAATTGAATTGAAGGTGGGGTGGGGAGAGCCAATGGTGTATTGAAGGTAGGGAGAGCAAATAATGAATTTTGAGGGTGGGGAAGAGCAGTTGATAATGAATAGAGGGTGGGAGAGAGAGAAGACATGACAATGAATTGAGGCAGAAGGGGCATGTAACTATAATGAATCGGAGTTAGGGTTAGATCGGGAGGTACATAGTGGGATTGTTGAGGATAAAGTGACTGGAAATAAATTGGGGGAAAGAGTACAGGTGCTAATTAATTTATATATTAAATGGGGAAAGTGGCTATGTATAGCTAGAAGGGGCTCAGTGGCATATTATTATTTATATTTGGAATGGTGGGTTGCATAATAACCAATTACAGTATATATTAATGGTGGGTGAATGTCTGTATTCAGATGTGTAGTGTAGAAGAAAGGGAAAAAGTGGGGAATGTGCTCTGGAAGCGGTGCTCTAGATAACTGTGTTATTTTATGCAGAGACGAGTCCTGGCTGAAAGAAGTGATGGCGGTCTGCGCTGGATTAAAAAGAAACGCAAAGATGAAGGACTTCAGCTAGAGACGTCACTGGTGAGTCAGTATGTTACCTGTACACTGACACCATACACTGTATACTGTATACAGAGCTCCTGTTTATAATGTCACTGGTGATCACTATATTATCTGTACACTATACACTATATACAGAGCTCCTGTGTATAATGTCACTGGTGATCCCTGTATTACCTGTAAACTGACACTATACACAGAGCTCCTGTGTATAATGTCACTAGTGATCACTGTATTACATGTACACTGACACTATATATAGAGCTCCTGTGTATAATGGCACCGGTGACCACTGTATTACCTGTACACAGACACTGCATACTAAGTACAGATCTCCTATGTATAATGGCACTTATGGTGAAAGTATTTTTTTTTATTAATGATCAGTAATGTACTATTCAGTCACAATGTGGTGGTAATATGTTGTCTGGCCATGGTGAGGCGGTATTTCTTTCTTGTATGTGCTATTATTTGGTCACTATGTGGTGGTAATATGTGGTCTGGTCATGGTGTGGTGGTATTTGTTCCTTGTACGTGCTATTATTAGGTCACCGTGTGGTGGTAATATGTGGTCTGGTCATGTTGTGTTGGTATTTGTTCCTTGTATGTAGTTGGTCACCATGTGGTGGTAATATGTGGTCTGTACATGCTGCGTTGGTATGCGATATTGTTCAGTCACTGTGGTGGTAATATGTGGTCTGCACATGGTGTGGCAGTATTTATTCCTTGTAGATAGTATTATAGGTCACTATGTGGTGATAATGTGGTGTCTGGTCATGGTGTTGTGGTATGTGTCCCTTTTATGTGGTATTATTGGTCATTTGAAAAATTTAAAAATAAAGAAAAATATACCTAAATTGTATTGCACATTTTAACAAATGTTTAATAAGTTAGAGTAGAGTAGGGCCCGGCCAAAAGAGTCTACCTTGTCTTCGTGGCAGATTAAAAAAATCTTTTGGCCAAAACAAAATCTGCTGGCTATGTGTGTGATCTGGTGATGGGAACTGTTAGTGTGTGATTGGTGAGAAGTGGAGTTTTTCCAAGAGACAGTGGTGGTGCTGTGGACAGTTCGAGGGTTAGAGGCGGGCGGGGCTGGGGTGGAGCCTGGGCGGAGTTTTAAGGGGGCCCCGAAAATTTTGCCAGTATGGGGCCCTGAAATTTCTAGAGGCAGCCCTGTTAGGCACACACGGGCTCTCCAAACGCGACATAGTGTCTGCGAATCATTGGAGCTAATTTTCCATTCAAAAAGTCAAATGGCGCTCCTTCCCTTCCGAGCCTTGCCGTGCGCCCAAACAGTGGTTTACCCCCACATATGAGATATCGGTGTTCTCATGAGAAATTGCTTAACAAATTTTAGGATCCATTTTATCCTGTTGCCCATGTGAAAATAAAAAAATTGAGGCTAAAAGAACTTTTTTGTGAAAAAAAAGTACTTGTTCATTTTACAGATCAATTTGTAAAGCATCTTGGGTTTTAAAGTGCTCACTATGCATCTAGATAAGTTCATTGGGGGGTCTAGTTTCCAAAATGGGGTCACTTGTAGGGGAGCTCCAATGTTTAGGCACACAGGGGCTCTCCAAACGCGACATGGTGTCAGCTAAAGATTGGAGCAAACTTTTCATTCAAAAAGTCAAATGGCGCTCCTTCCCTTCCGAGCCCTGTCGTGCGCCCAAACAGTGGTTCCACCCCACATATGGGGTATCGGTGTACTCAAGACAAATTGGACCACAATTTTCTTGGTCCAGTTTCTCCTTTTACCCTTGGTAAAATAAAAAAATTGTTGCTAAATGATCATTTTTGTGACTAAAAAGTTAAATGTTCATTTTTTCCTTCCATGTTGCTCCTGCTGCTGTGAAACACCTGAAGGTTTAATAAACTTCTTGAATATGGTTTAGGGCACCTTGAGGGGTGCAGTTTTTAGAATGGTGTCACTTTTGATTTTTTTTTAGCCATATAGACCCCTCAAACTGACTTCAAATGTGAGGTGTTCCCTAAAAAAAATGGTTTTGTAAATTTTGCTGTAAAAATGAGAAATCGCTGGTCAAATTTTAACCCTTATAACTTCCTAGCGAAAAAAAAAATTTGATTCCCAAATTTTGCTGAAGTAAAGTAGACATGTGGGTAATGTTATTCATTAACTATTTTGTGTCACATAACTCTCTGGTTTAACAGAATAAAAATTAAAAATTTGAAAAATTGTGAAATTTTCAAAATTTTCGCCAAATTTCCATTTTTTTCACAAATAAATGCAAAAATTATCGACCTAAATTTACCACTAACATGAAGCCCAATATGTCACGAAAACACAATCTCAGAATCGCTACGATCCGTTGAAGCGTTCCTGAGTTATTATACACTGGTCAGCCTTCGAAGCCTGTCTGCGGTCCCTCCTTCCACTAGGCCTCCACTGACCAGACCACTGCTGCCCGTGTACCCCTGGAACCAATTATAAAGTGCCTACAGCCAGCCCATTTTATTGTGTTAGGCCTTCGAAGCCTGTCTGCGGTCCCTCCTTCCACTAGGCCTCCACTGACCAGACCACTGCTGCCCGTGTACCCCTGGAACCTATTTTACAGTGCATAGAGCCTATTTTTTATTTTATTTAATATTAATAAAGCAAGGATGGGCTACGATGTACCACGCTCTGAGCTACCCAGTTGACAATTCTTTTGCGAGAAAAGCCATCCCACCCCTCCACCAGCATGTTAAAGACCGCATTGTCCTTGCATTCTGTCAATCTGTGAGTCCAAAGGTACACCTGACAACAGACACATGGACCTGTAGGCATGGCCACGGAAGGTTACGTGTCCTTTGTGGCTCAATGGGTTAATGTATTGGATGCATGGTCCACACAGGGGACAGCCTGCTAAGTCTGTCTGCAGTCCCTAATTCAACTTGTCCTCAACTGAATAAAGCTGAGCTTCTACCTTCTGGCTCTGATGAACTGCTGTTTTTAAACAAATTGTTGGTTCCGGCCTACTAACGGTGTCTGCCCCTGCCTGGTGTTGTCCTCAACTGAATAAAGCTGAGCTTCTACCTTCTGGCTCTGATTAACTGCTGTTTTTAAACAAAATGTTGGTTCCGGCCTACTAACGGTGTCTGCCCCTGCCTAGTGTTGTCCTCAACTGAATAAAGCTGAGCTTCTACCTTCTGGCTCTGATTAACTGCTGTTTTTAAACAAATTGTTGGTTCCGGCCTACTAACGGTGTCTGCCCCTGCCTGGTGTTGTCCTCAACTGAATAAAGCTGAGCTTCTACCTTCTGGCTCTGATTAACTGCTGTTTTTAAACAAATTGTTGGTTCCGGCCTACTAACGGTGTCTGCCCCTGCCTGGTGTTTGTCCTCAACTGAATAAAGCTGAGCTTCTACCTTCTGGCTCTGATGAACTGCTGTTTTTAAACAAATTGTTGGTTCCGGCCTACTAACGGTGTCTGCCCCTGCCTGGTGTTGTCCTCAACTGAATAAAGCTGAGCTTCTACCTTCTGGCTCTGATTAACTGCTGTTTTTAAACAAATTGTTGGTTCCGGCCTACTAACGGTGTCTGCCCCTGCCTGGTGTTTGTCCTCAACTGAATAAAGCTGAGCTTCTACCTTCTGGCTCTGATGAACTGCTGTTTTTAAACAAATTGTTGGTTCCGGCCTACTAACGGTGTCTGCCCCTGCCTGGTGTTTGTCCTCAACTGAATAAAGCTGAGCTTCTACCTTCTGGCTCTGATGAACTGCTGTTTTTAAACAAATTGTTGGTTCCGGCCTACTAACGGTGTCTGCCCCTGCCTGGTGTTGTCCTCAACTGAATAAAGCTGAGATTCTACCTTCTGACTCTGATTAACTGCTGTTTTTAAAAAAATTGTTGGTTCTGGCCTACTAACGGTGTCTGCCCCTGCCTGGTGTTGTCCTCAACTGAATAAAGCTGAGCTTCTACCTTCTGGCTCTGATTAACTGCTGTTTTTAAACAAATTGTTGGTTCCGGCCTACTAACGGTGTCTGCCCCTGCCTGGTGTTGTCCTCAACTGAATAAAGCTGAGCTTCTACCTTCTGGCTCTGATTAACTGCTGTTTTTAAACAAATTGTTGGTTCCGGCCTACTAACGGTGTCTGCCCCTGCCTGGTGTTGTCCTCAACTGAATAAAGCTGAGCTTCTACCTTCTGGCTCTGATTAACTGCTGTTTTTAAAAAAATTGTTGGTTCCGGCCTACTAACGGTGTCTGCCCCTGCCTGGTGTTTGTCCTCAACTGAATAAAGCTGAGCTTCTACCTTCTGGCTCTGATGAACTGCTGTTTTTAAACAAATTGTTGGTTCCGGCCTACTAATGGTGTCTGCCCCTGCCTGGTGTTGTCCTCAACTGAATAAAGCTGAGCTTCTACCTTCTGGCTCTGATTAACTGCTGTTTTTAAACAAATTGGTGGTTCCGGCCTACTAACGGTGTCTGCCCCTGCCTGGTGTTTGTCCTCAACTGAATAAAGCTGAGCTTCTACCTTCTGGCTCTGATTAACTGCTGTTTTTAAACAAATTGTTGGTTCCGGCCTACTAACGGTGTCTGCCCCTGCCTGGTGTTTGTCCTCAACTGAATAAAGCTGAGCTTCTACCTTCTGGCTCTGATGAACTGCTGTTTTTAAACAAATTGTTGGTTCCGGCTTACTAACGGTGTCTGCCCCTGCCTGGTGTTGTCCTCAACTGAATAAAGCTGAGCTTCTACCTTCTGGCTCTGATTAACTGCTGTTTTTAAACAAATTGTTGGTTCCGGCCTACTAACGGTGTCTGCCCCTGCCTGGTGTTTGTCCTCAACTGAATAAAGCTGAGCTTCTACCTTCTGGCTCTGATTAACTGCTGTTTTTAAACAAATTGTTGGTTCCGGCCTACTAACGGTGTCTGCCCCTGCCTGGTGTTGTCCTCAACTGAATAAAGCTGAGCTTCTACCTTCTGGCTCTGATTAACTGCTGTTTTTAAACAAATTGTTGGTTCCGGCCTACTAACGGTGTCTGCCCCTGCCTGGTGTTTGTCCTCAACTGAATAAAGCTGAGCTTCTACCTTCTGGCTCTGATTAACTGCTGTTTTTAAACAAATTGTTGGTTCCGGCCTACTAACGGTGTCTGCCCCTGCCTGGTGTTGTCCTCAACTGAATAAAGCTGAGCTTCTACCTTCTGCCTCTGATTAACTGCTGTTTTTAAACAAATTGTTGGTTCCGGCCTACTAACGGTGTCTGCCCCTGCCTGGTGTTTGTCCTCAACTGAATAAAGCTGAGCTTCTACCTTCTGGCTCTGATGAACTGCTGTTTTTAAACAAATTGTTGGTTCCGGCCTACTAACGGTGTCTGCCCCTGCCTGGTGTTGTCCTCAACTGAATAAAGCTGAGCTTCTACCTTCTGGCTCTGATTAACTGCTGTTTTTAAACAAATTGTTGGTTCCGGCCTACTAACGGTGTCTGCCCCTGCCTGGTGTTTGTCCTCAACTGAATAAAGCTGAGCTTCTACCTTCTGGCTCTGATGAACTGCTGTTTTTAAACAAATTGTTGGTTCTGGCCTACTAACGGTGTCTGCCCCTGCCTGGTGTTGTCCTCAACTGAATAAAGCTGAGCTTCTACCTTCTGGCTCTGATTAACTGCTGTTTTTAAACAAATTGTTGGTTCCGGCCTACTAACGGTGTCTGCCCCTGCCTGGTGTTTGTCCTCAACTGAATACAGCTGAGCTTCAACCTTCTGGCTCTCATTAAGTGCTGTTTAAAAAAAAAAATGGTGTTTAGGGCCTACTAACGGTGTCTGCCCCTGCCTGGTGTTTGTCCTCAACTGAATACAGCTGAGCTTCTACCTTCTGGCTTTTGGCCTATAGTATCAGATATTAAACTGCATTTGGCCTACTGGTGTGGTTGGGCCCTTAAAACAGTGTCTGCTGCTCCTGGGTTTGCTACTCCACTGAACAAAGCAATGCCGCCTGTTTAGTCCTGTCCTGTTACCAATTTTGAACTGCATTTAGCCTAATTTATTCTTTGGCCCTATATCTGTTTCCTCCTCATCCTGCCCATTGCCCAGCCACTGCTAGATGAGTCTGCTGGTACATTGACCTAGACCACTACATTCCCCTTGCACTCTACACAGCCAGAATCTGACCCTGCTGAAAGTAAGGTTCCCCTTCCCGCATGTTATACCACCTTACACAGGGACAAAGAGGAAGGTGCAGATGAAAGTGCAGGTTCCTTCATCAGGTGGGGGGGGCATACTCGTTGGCGACGTCACTGGCACAGGGCCCCTCAGAGTACGCAAAAGTGTCACTGCTGGTGGGAGGCGCCCCCGCCATGCAAACACACCGCCATACTTTGAGGGGCCCTGTGCCAGTGCCAATGCGAACAAGTGGGCCCCCCCTGCTTGCTCAGGATCACAGCACTTGCAACGTTGAAATACTTACCTCTCCCTGCTCCACCGCCGTGATGTAGTCCACGTTTCCTGGCCCCATTAAAACCTTGAACCAGCCCTACCCCCAACAACTTTTGCCAAATGACCCCCAAGTTCCAATGCCCAACTATTATTATAAAGTTAATTAAGATTGACAAGCTTCAGAAACAAGAATGGATGTTTTTGGCATTAAAATGGGCACTGTAGGTGTTTTCCTGGCCTCCACTCACTGCCGACTATGCTTCCCCATTGACTTGCATTGGGTTTCGTGTTTCGGTCGATCCCCGACTTTTAGCGACAATCGGCCGACTGCACTCGACTCGACTCTGGACAAAATCGGGTTTCCCAAAACCCGACTCGATCTTAAAAAAATGAAAGTCGCTCAACCCTATTTGGCTGGCTGCGCCTCTGCGGCCGCCCTGCCCGACACAACGCCCCTCGGTGTCTTATTTATTTTGACTGCGAGGGTGTGATTGACGGGCATGAGCAGTGCATATCTTCGCCAGGCTGTCACTCAGCTCCTTCCGCCTTCTTCAGACTGTGCGGCTTCATGGCCATGGCATGCGATAAGGGTTCAGCTGACGCCGCACAGTCTGTAGCATGTGTAAGGACACGAGCGAGAGGCGAACATATGTACTGCGCCAGGCCATGAATCCCAGCCCCGCAGTGTGAAACACTGTAAAGACACTGCGGGGCTGGGATTCATGGGCATCGCGAACCGCACCAGCCGACATGAAATGATGTCAGAAGACGGGCAGCGCATGGCCAAGGGATAACGCAACAACGCAGACTCCTGTACAGCAAAATGCGATGCTCAGGAGGCCGCGCCAAGCACCAAGGTGGTATTTTTGCCAGCTGTGCTGCGTCTCATTATGAAGGGAACTCCCGCCTCCAAGACAGATTGACTGTATAAGGGCCAAAATGTTGTACGTGTTTCATTCAGCTTGTGCAAGGAACAAAATTAAAAGAGCAACCTTTGACTTGTGCAGCACTACTGCTGCATAAGGCGTGGCTCTTCTAGTTTGTAACACCTGAGGGGGGGTTAAAGGTTACCTTTAAAATTGGTTCAATTAGGCTTCGGCCTACACTCTGCTCCCCCTGCAGAGCCTGGGCTCTAACACCGCCAGTTGGTGCCCAGAAGTGCTGGCTGCACAGAGAAAAACACCCGCCAATGTGTCAGTGGGGTTCAGCACCGCCAGCTGTTCCCCTGCTGTGTAGCCGGCAACGTGTCCTGCAACAGCCACGCAGACACAACAGACCTACAAATGCCTCCAGTGCAGGCTTCGGCCTACACTCTGCTCCCCCTGCTGACCCTTTGCTCCAACACCGCTAGTTGGGGCTCTAGGAAGACAAGCTTGAATAGGTCCCCATCCTGGTTCCAGCACCGTCAGCTGGTTCCGGGCAGAGCCTTTGGCTTAGGTGCCTCCTTCTGGGTATCCGAGTTCCACCAATGTCAGGTGGTCCTTGGTAGTGCTTTCAGGCACGGGTACCTCCTGCTTAGTAACCGGGTTCCAGTAATGTCAGCTGATCCTCGGTAGTTCCATTGGCTTTTGGACCTTCGGCTACCCATCCGGGTTCCAGTACCGTCAGCTGGTTCTCGGCAGTGTCTTTTGCTCTTGTACCTTCTGCTCCCCATCCTGGTTCCAGTACTGTCAGCTGGTTTCGGGCAGAGCCTTTGGCTTAGGTGCCTCCCTCTGGGTATCCGAGTTCCACCAACGTCAGGTGGTCCTTGGTAGTGCTTTCAGGCACGGGTACCTCCTGCTTAGTAACCGGGTTCCAGTAACGTCAACTGGTCCTCGGTAGTTCCATTGGCTCTTGGACCTTCGGCTACCCATCCGGGTTCCAGTACCGTCAGTTGGTTCTCGGCAGTGTCTTTTGCTCTTGTACCTTCTGCTCCCCATCCTGGTTCCAGTACCGTCAGCTGGTTCCGGGCAGAGCCTTTGGCTTAGGTGCCTCCCTCTGGGTATCTGAGTTCCACCAACGTCAGGTGGTCCTTGGTAGTGCTTTCAGGCACGGGTACCTCCTGCTTAGTAACCGGGTTCCAGTAACGTCAGCTGGTCCTCGGTAGTTCCATTGGCTCTTGGACCTTCGGGTAGCCATCCGAGTTCCAGTTCCATCAGCTGTTTCTCGGCATTTTCTCAGCCTTCTTGTACCTTCTGCTACATTTCCAAGTTCAAGACCCTAAAGACGACGACCCGGAAGACCACCCCTAAGATGACGACGACACCAGAGACGACAACCACTGAGATGACGACGACCCTGGAGACTATGTCCCTGAAGACCACCCCGATGACGACGACCCCGGAGACAACGACCCTGGAGACGATGACCCTAGAAACGACGACGACATGGGAGACCGAGAAGCAGAAGAACAAGAGGCTGCAGAACAAAGAGCAGAAGAACATTAAGCATAACACTAAATATCAGAGCAAAAGATATTATCTAAATAATAAGCAGAAGAAGACTAAGCAGTAGTGTTGAGCGATACCATCCGATACTTGAAAGTATCGGTATTGGAAAGTATTGGCCGATACCGGCAAAGTATCGGATCTGATCCGATACTGATACCCGATACCAATACAAGTGAATGGGACTCAAGTATCGGAAGGTATCCCTGATGGTTCCCAGGGTCTGAAGGAGAGGAAACTCTCCTTCAGGCCCTGGGATCCATATTAATGTGTAAAATAAAGAATTAAAATAAAAAATATTGATATACTCACCTCTCCGACGCAGCCTGGACCTTACCGCTGTGAACCGGCAGCCTTCTTTGCTTAAAATGAGCGCGTTCAGTACCTTCCATGACGTCACGGCTTCTGATTGGTCGCGTGCTGCTCATGTGACCACCACGCGACCAATCACAAGCCGTGACGTCATCCCTCAGGTCCTAAATTCCTAGAAGGGAATTTAGGACCTGAGGGATGACGTCGCGGCTTGTGATTGGTCGCGTGGCGGTCACATGAGCGGCACGCGACCAATCAGAAGCCGTGACGTCATGGAAGGTGCTGAACGCGCTCATTTTAAGCAAAGAAGGCTGCCGGTTACTACCAGGGCGCATCCGAGGGTGAGTATATCCCTATTTTTTATTTTAATTCTTTATTTTTTACATGGATATGGATCCCAGGGCCTGAAGGAGAGTTTTCTCTCCTTCAGACCCTGGGAACCATACACTGGGAACTTCCAATTCCGATTCCCGATACCACAAAAGTATCGGATCTCGGTATCGGAATTCCGATACAGCAAATATCGTCCGATACCCGATACTTGTGGTATCGGAATGCTCAACACTGCTAAGCAGTGTATGGGGGTGAGTCCGTTCCTCCTCGTGGTGCCCCTGGATAAAGCCTGATGCTGCAGGCCAAACTGAACGCGGACAAATGTAACTCTTTTGTGACAGGCAGAACGGAAGGTGTAATCTTCAAACTTTTATAGATAACAACTACGGGAATGCCTGTCACAAATAAGAATATGATGAAGAAGTTGAATATGAAGAAGAATAATAGTTAAATAAAAAGAATATGAACAATGTAAAAAAAAAAATTATAGGTAGAAGATGAAGAAGATGAATAAGGTGAAGAAGAAGTTGATGTCAAAGATGCTGATGATGATGAAGAAGAAAGTGTGGGAGAAGTAAAAAAGAGGGTGAAGGGCGTGGAAGTAGTGAAACATCAATATCTGACAAAATAAAAAAATCTTAACATAGTCAATATCTTTGTAACTCCGAACGTCTTTAAAAAAAAATAAAATTCCTGCTATTCTATTTGATTGGGCTAAACCTCTATGCCTTTAATGTCTTCGCCACCTCCCCCAATACATCCTACATTATTCTTAGTTGTTTTCCTTCATGTAGAATGAACCTACAAGGAAAGAAAGGGTTTATTTTAATTCCGATATTTTCGTCCCATTGACTTGCATTGGGATCGGGTATCGGAATCGGCGAGATCCGATACTTTGACGGTATCGGCCGATACTTTCCGATACCGATACTTTCCGATATCGGAAGGTATCGCTCAACACTAGTTACTACAACTGCAGTGTGCAGTTTTCACTCGGGAACATCCACTGCTGCTTGTTTCTGTAAAGCACCCATGGAGTCAAAATTGTCACTACACCTGGACATAAATTCCCAAAGGGGTATAATTTACAAAAAGGGGTCACTTGAAGTGGAGAAATTGTAGAACAAATTTTATGGTGCAAGTTCTTCTGTTACCCTTTTGAAAATGCAAAATATGGGGCTAAAATATTTTTGTGGGAAATATTTAATTATTTTATTTTCACGACTCAGTGTTACAAACTTCTGTGAAGCACTTGGGGGTTCCAACTGCTCACCACATATCTAGATTTGTTCTCCAAGTAGTCTAGTTTCCAAAATGGTGTCACTTGTTGGGGTTTTTTCCTGTTTAGGCACATCAGGTGCTGTCCAAATGCAATGGGCATCTGGTAATTGTTTCAGTAAATTTTGCATTCAAAAAGTCAAATGGTGCTCCTTCCCTTCTGAGCCCTGCTGCACCCAAACCGCATTTTTCTCCCACATATGAATATTGGTGTACTCAGGAGAAATTGCACAATAATTTGTAAGGTGCTAATTCTTTTGTTACTCTTATGAAAATGCAAAATTGAGGTTAAAAACATTTTTGTGGAAAAAATGTGATTTTTTTATTTTCATGTCTCTAATGTTCTAAACTTTTGTGAAGCACCTCAAGGTGCTTACCACACATCTTAAGTTCCCTAAGTGGTCTAGTTTCCAAAATGGTGTAATTTGCGGATGGTTTACACTGTTAATGCATATCAAGGGTAGAAATAAGCGAACCTTTTAAGATTTGGTTCAGCTATGTTTGCCAAACTTCCCAATGTTTGCAGAACAACTTGCTGAACACTATTGAATTCAATGGGATGCAAAACCAAACGCATAGACAACATCTTCAGTGGGGCCAAAAAGCTGCCAAACAGCTCAAATTAGGGGCAGATATAATGAAAAGTGGCATCAATTGACCCATCATTTGTGCTATCAATAAATAATTTTTAAAAATTGATGTGAATTTCCCTGTATTTTTGATAACCAACTGGGCAAAACTGACAGCAACGCGCTGCAACCCTCAGCTATCAGATTTACAAAGCTGGTTATCAAGAACAGAGGAGTCCCCACCCTGTTTCTTTTAAATTATTTAAATAAATTATTTTAAAAAACAGTGTGGGGACCCCCCATTTTTGATAACCAGCCAAGCTAAAACTGACAGTTAGGGGCTGGTATTCTCAGGCTGGTATGGGACCATGAATATTGCCCTCCCCCAGCCTAAAAATAGCAGGCAGCAGCTGCTCCAGAAAAGGCACATCTATTACATGCTTTAATTCTGGTGCTTTACCCAGCTCTTCTCACTTGCCCCATAGCGGTGTCAAGTGGGGTTCATATTTGTGGGGTTGATGCCACCTTTGTATTGTTCAGTGACGTTAAGCCCAGAAGTCAGTGTTGGAGAGGCATCTATAAGACACCCCCATTATTAACCCCATAGTGATATTGTATAAAAAGCACACCTAGAATAAAGTCCTTTATTTGAAACATTGACACAGACTCCTTTATTGACTCTAAATTAAATCATAATCATGCCATCGCCCAGTCCCCTGAAGCCAATGTTCCCTGCAATTGAATTAAAATAATAAACAACCATATTCCTCACCTGTTCAAAGAGAAGAGATATTCTTCACAGCAATCCTCATGATTAAAGTGACTGCTCTATGCGGCTGCCAGTGACACACTGACAGGAGGGTTTAATCTGTCATGCAGTGTGTACCACTGAACTGCATTGAGAAAGTTCACTGGACGAATTTTGCCGATTTTAAGGAAAATGCTAGAGGATCCAAACATGAATCTAAACGTGCAACAACTGAGATTGGCGAACAATTTCTGAACAAGTTCGCTCATCTCTAATCAGGGGCTTCCCAATCGCAACATGGCATTCGTTAATTATTCCAGCAAATTTTACATTCAAAAAGTCAAATGGCCCACCTTCCCTTTAGAGCCCTGACGAGTGCCCAGTGGTTTTCCACCATATATGAGGTATAGGCATGCTGTTAGGGTTGGCGGATTGCACTAAATTAAAATAAACTATAAAGTGCAATCGCAACCCGGGGTCCACCGTGCAGAGATGTAAAACTGCAGCTAGTGTAAAGAAAAACAGTTAAAAAACGAATAAACTTTCCTCCTTAACCCCTTCATGACCCAGTCTATTGACCTTAATGACCTGGCCATTTTTTGCAATTCTGACCAGTGTCCCTTTATGAGGTAATAACTCAGCAACGCTTCAACGGATCCTAGCAATTCTGAGATTGTTTTTTCGTGACATATTGGGCTTCATGATAGTGGTAAATTTAGGTCGATAATTTCTGCGTTTATTTGTGAAAAAAATGGAAATTTGGCGAAAATTTTGAAAATTTCGCAATTTTCACATTTTGAATTTTTATTCTGTTAAACCAGAGAGTTACAGTATGTGACACAAAATAGTTAATAAATAACATTTCCCACATGTCTACTTTACATCAGCACAATTTTGGAAACAAAATTTTTTTTTGCTAGGATGTTATAAGGGTTAAAATTTGACCAGTGATTTCTCATTTTTACAACAAAATTTACAAAACCGTTTTTTTAGGGACCACCTCACATTTGAAGTCAGTTTCAGGGTTCTATATGGCTGAAAATACCCAAAAGTGACACCATTCTAAAAACTGCACCCCTCAAGGTGCTCAAAACCACATTCAAGAAGTTTATTAACCCTTCAGGTGCTTCACAGCAGCAGAAGCAACACGGAAGGAAAAAATGAACATTTAACTTTTTAGTCACAAAAATGATCTTTTAGCAACAATTTTGTTATTTTCCCAAGGGTAAAAGGAGAAACTGGACCACGAAAATTGTTGTCCAATTTGTCCTGAGTACGCTGATACCTGATATGTGGGGGTAAACCACTGATTGGGTGCACGGCAGGGCTCAGAAGGGAAGGAGCGCCATTTGACTTTTTGAATGAAAAATTGGCTCCAATCTTTAGCGGACACCATGTCGCGTTTGGAGAGCCCCCGTGTGCCTAAACATTGGAGCTCCCCCACAAATGACCCCATTTTGGAAACTAGATGCCCCAAGGAACTTACCTAGATGCACAATGAGCACTTTAAACCCCCAGGTGCTTCAAAGTTTATAACGCAAAGCCGTGAAAATAAAAAATAATTCTTCTTTCCTCAAAAATGATTTTTTAGTCCGCAAATTTTTATTTTACCAAGGGTAACAGGAGAAATTTGACCCCAAACGTTGTTGTCCAGTTTCTTCTGAGTACGCTGATACCCCATATGTGGGGTAAACCACTGGGCACATTCCGGGGCTCGGAAGTGAAGTAGTGATGTTTTGAAATGCAGATGTTGATGGAATGCTCTGCAGGCATCACGTTGCGTTTGCAGAGCCCCTGATGTGCCTCAACAGTAGAAATCCCACACAAGTGACCCCATTTTGGAAATTAGACCCCTGAAGGAACTTATCTAGATGTGTGGTGAGCACTTTGAACCCCCAAGTGCTTCACAGAAGTTTATAACGCAGAGCCGTGAAAATAATAAATACGTTTTCTTTCCTCAAAAATAATTTTTTATCCCAGAATTTTTTATTTTCCCAAGGGTATCAGGAGAAATTTGACCCCAAAAGTTGTTGTCCAGTTTCTCCTGAGTACACTGGTACCCCATATGTGGGGGTAAACCACTGTTTGGGCACATTCCGGGGCTCGGAAGTGAAGTAGTGACGTTTTGAAATGCAGATATTGATGGAATGCTCTGCAGGCATCACGTTGCGTTTGCAGAGCCCCTGATGTGCCTAAACAGTAGAAACCCCCCACAAGTGACCCCATTTTGGAAACTAGACCCCCGAAGGAACTTACCTAGATGTGTGGTGACCACTTTGAACCCCCAAGTGCTTCACAGAAGTTTATAACGCAGAGCCGTGAAAATAATAAATACGTTTTCTTTCCTCAAAAATAATTTTTTAGCTCAGAATTTTTTATTTTCCCAAGAGTTACAGGAGAAATTGGACCCCAAAAGTTGTTGTCCAGTTTCTCCTGAGTACGCTGGTACCCCATATGTGGGGGTAAACCACTGTTTGGGCACGCGTCGGGGCTCGGAAGGGAGATAGCACCATTTGACTTTTTCAATGCAAGATTGGCTGGAATCAATGGTGGCGCCATGTCGCGTTTGGAGACCCACTGATGTGCCTAAACAGTGGAAACCCCTCAATTCTAACTCAAACACTAACCGCAGCACACCCCTAACCCTAACCACAACCCTAACCGCAACACACCCCTAACCCTAGTCTTAACGCTAATTCCAACCCTAACTCTAATTCCAACCCTAACCCTAAGGCTAAACGCACTGCGCTTTACCTGTGGATTTACCGTGGATTTCCAGTGGTTTTTGTGCGTATTTCACCTGCGGATTCCTATTATGGAGCAGGTGTAAAACGCTGCGGAATCCGCATAAAGAATTGACATGCTGCGGAAAATACAACGCAGCGTTTCCGCGCTGTATTTTCCGCACCATGGGCACAGCGGATTTGGTTTTCCATAGGTTTACGTGGTACTGTAAACGTGATGGAAAACTGCTACGAATCCACAGCGACCAATCCGCTGCGGATCCGCAGCCAAGTCCGCACCTTGTTCACATAGCCTAATTCTAACCCTAATTCCAACCCTAGCCCTAATTCTAACCCTAATTGTAACCCTAATTGTAACCCTAGCCCTAAGTGCAACCCTAGCCCTAAGTGCAACCGTAAGTGCAACCCTAGCCCTAAGTGCAACCCTAGCCCTAAGTGCAACCCTAAGTGCAACCCTATCCCTAAGTGCAACCCTAAGTGCAACCCTAAGTGCAACCCTATCCCTAAGTGCAACCTTATCCCTGAGTGCAACCCTATCCCTAAGTGCAACCCTAAGTGCAACCCTAAGTGCAACCCTATCCCTAAGTGCAACCCTATCCCTAAGTGCAACCCTAACCCTAAGTGCAACCCTAAGTGCAACCCTATCCCTAAGTGCAACCCTATCCCTAAGTGCAACCCTATCAAGTGCAACCCTAACCCTACCCCTAACCCTAACCCTACCCCTAACCCTAACCCTACCCCTAACCCTAACCCTAACCCTAATGGAAAAACAAAAATAAATATATTTTCTGTACTTTATTATTGTCCCTACCTCTGGGGGTGATAAAGGGGGGATTTATTTACTATTTTTTTTATTTTGATCGCTGTGATAGAACTTATCACAGCGATCAAAATGTACAGGGAATGAATCTGCCGGCCGGCAGATTCGGCGGGCGCACTGCGCATGCGCCCGCCATTTTCCAAGATGGCGGCGCCCATGCGAGAAGACGGAGGACACCGGGAGGGACACCGGGACTAGGTAAGTATGGGGGGGTGCGATCGGACAGCGGGGGGGACGGAGGGGAGGACGGGGGAGGGGCGGAGGTGAGAGGAAGGCGTTTACAACAGGACGGAGGGGTACGGAACACTGACGGTGGCTGCAGATCGCCGCCGCCAATCGGTGGGGGGGCCAGATCAGGGTCTCCAGCCATGGCCGATGCTATTGCAGCATCGGCCATGGCTGGATTGTAATATTTCACCAATTTTCATAGGTGAAATATTACAGATTGCTCTGATTGGCTGTTTCACTTTCAACAGCCAATCAGAGCGATCGTAGCCACGGGGGGGCGAAGCCACCCCCCCTGGGCTGTAGCACCACTCCCCCTGTCCCTGCATGTCGGGTGAAATTGGAGTTAACCCTTTCACCCGGCCTGCAGGGACGCGATCCGGCCATGACACATATGCTGCGTCACAGGTCGGATTGGCACTGGTTTTCATGACGCATACGGTGCGTCAAAGGTCAGGAAGGGGTTATACACACACGCACACCAGTAACCTCATGCATCACAGGAGCCTGAGCAAGATGCTGGGATCAACATATGCGCTAAGCAGGACACCCTGTGGCTGGACCTATATTGGAGACCAGAGCAACAAACAGTGTCTGCGATACATCCCACCCAACAGGGAAGTTCCAGCCTCTAACACATGCTAAGGAGAAATTGTACAACAAAATTTTGGGTCCATTTTTTCCTGTTACCCTTGCAAAAATAAAAAAATTGTATCTAGAATTTTGGTGAAAAAAAGTTAAATGTTAATTTTTTCCTTCCACATTCCAAAACTTCATGTGAAGCACCTGGAGGGTTAATAAACCTATAGAATGTGGTTTTGAGCACCTTGAGGGGTGCAGTTTTAGAATTGTGTCACTTTGGGTATTTTCTGTCATACAGACCCCTCAAAGTCACTTCAAATGTGATGTGGTCCCTAAAAAATAGTTTTGTATATTTTGTTGGAAAAATGAGAAATCGCTGGTCAACTTTTAACCCATTTAACTTTGTAACAAAAAAAAATATGTTTCCAAAATTGTGCTGATGCAAAGTAGACATGTGAGAAATGTTACTTATTAGCTATTTTCTGTGACATAACTCCAAGGGAAGAAAAATAAAAAAAATGAAAATTGTAAACCTTTTGACTTTTTTGCTGAATTTCCATTTTTTCACAAATAAATGCAAGTCATATCAAAGAGATTTTACCATTATCATGAATTATAAGGTGTCATGAAAAACAGTCTGAGAATCAATGGGATCCAGAGCGTTCCAGAGTTATTACCTTATAAAGTGACAATGGTCAGAACTGCAAAATTTGTCCTGATCATAAATGTGCAAACAGGCCTGGGTGATTAAAGGGGTTAATTAATAAATAGGTAAACAAGGAAGTGGGGGAATCTTTATTAAAATAAAGTATTTTTTATTGTGTGTCTGTATTGTTTTCACTATTCAATTACAGGGTTCAACCTCATTATTGTGAAATAGAATATGGAGTCTCTCTCTATACACTGTGTTCCAAATTATTATGCACATAGAGTTTAGGAGTGATAAGGTTAGAATTTTTTTGTTTGTCATTTAAACTCATTGATGGTGATGTGTGTCAGGGCTCTTTATATCACTGAAAGCAATTGCAGATACCTGTGCAAATTAGTTTGGCAGGTGTGTCCAAATAAAGGCAAGACTACTTAAGAAGGCTGTTCCACATTATTAAGCAGCCTACATTTTTTGCCAAAATGGGAAAGAAAAAGGATGTGTCGGCTGCTGAAAAGCAACAAATTGTGGAGTATTTAGGTCAAGGCATGACTACAATCAACATTGCCAAGACACTTCATCGTGATGATTGCACAATCAAGAAGTATGTAGCTGATTCCCAGCATACACGTGTGCGTGCTGATAAGGAAAAATTTAGGACTCTTTCCAACAGGCAATTGCGTAAGGTTAAAAGAGCAGCTGCAAAAATGCCTTGTCATAGCAGCAGACAAGTTTTTGAAGCTGCTGGTGCCTCCAACGTCCCCAGAACAACAAGATGCAGGGTCCTTCAGAGGTTTGCAGCTGTGCGTAAGCCATCCTGTCGACCACCTCTATCCACTGCAACAGGCAGAAACGGCTCCAGTGGGCCAAACGATACATGAAGACTGACTTCCAAACTGTTTTGTTCACCGATGAGTGCCGTGCAACGCTCGATGGTCCAGATGGATGGAGTGGAGGATGGCTGGTTGATGGACACCCCATGAAAACACGTCTAAGGCACCAACAAGGAGGAGGTGGAGTAATGTTTTGGGCTGGAATCATGGGGAGAGAGATTGTCGGCCCCTTTATGATCCCTGAAGGGGTAAAGATGAACTCCATAATCTATGTGGAGTTTCTAAAACAACACTTCCTGCCATGGTTCAAGAGGAAGAACCGTGCTTTCCGCAGCAAGATCATTTTCATGCATGATAATGCACCGTCTCATGCTGCAAAAAACACATCTGCATCTCTGGCTGCTATGGGCATGAAAGAGGACAAACTTATGGTGTGGCCACCATCTTCCCCTGACCTCAACCCCATTGAGAACCTCTGGAGCATCATCAAAAGGAGTGTCTATGATGGTGGGAGGCAGTTCACATTTAAGCAACAGCTCTGGGAGGGTATTATGTCCACATGCAAAACAATTGAAGCAGAAACCATCCAAAAACTGACAAATTCAATGGACGAGAGAGTTCAGAAGCTTCTTTCGAACAAGGGGTCCTATGTGCAAATGTAACATCACCTAGAATAAAGTTTTCACTTGAAAACTGTTTGATTTCATTTTGTAATAAGCTGATAATGCTTATAACTTCACAATTGGCCATTTTTTTGATCAAAATAAAAAAAAAAGGTTGAAAACTCTGCTGTGCATAATAATTTGGAACATGCATTTTGAGTGTTTATTTTTTTTAAAAAAGATACTGTTTTCATAGGCAGTTTTTTCCAAAACATTGCAATTATACTAGAATAGTAGATGACTGGAAAATAACAATGACTGCAATTCAGATAGGTAATTTAGAGAAAATATGAAGAAATACTATTTGCATAATAATTTGGAACACAGTGTACATCCATTCTGCACAAGAACAGTGATATGATTGTTCAACATTTTCTTTCCATGGGTAATATTTAATCAGTGCTATGCAATTTTCTCCTGGAAGCCTTGGAGCAGATGCATCAACGCTAACATTGTGCACGACAGTCTTCATGAAGGGCCATGCTGGACTCAGACGCTCCTTCTTTAGGCCAGTCTCACACGTCCAGATAATTCCGGTACCGGAAAAATTGGTACCGGAGTTAGCCGTGTCCGTGTGTCCATGTGCTCACGTGGCACATCAGTGTGGCACACGTGTGGTAGCCTGTGTCGCGTGTGTGCCGACTGGGTACCACATGGACCGTGCAGGAGACAGCGCTACAGTAAGCGCTGTCCCCTGCTTTGGGTGCTGAAGCCGCCATTCATTTGTTCTCTCCAGCAGCGTTCGCTGGAGAGAAGGAATGAAAAATCAGTTTTTTTATTTTTTTTGCGGTTGAAATAAAGTTCCCGGTAACTAACCCCCTCCCACCCCCTGTGCGCCCGCCCGCTGGAAATAAAATACTCACCCAGCTCCCTCGATGCTTCCTCTCAGCGCCGCAGCTTGTCCTGTATGAGCGGTCACATGGTACCGCTCATTACAGTGATGAATATGCGGCTCCACCCCTATGGGAGGTGGAGCCGCATATTCATCACTGTAATGAGCGGCACTGTGCGCTCCCACAAACACTGACATGTCTCCGTGTTTTTCAAACGGACACACGGTCCGTGAAAACACTCTGACATGTGCAGAAACACGTTGATTTTAATGTGTCTATGTGAGTCAGTGTCTCCGGTACATGAGAAAACTGTCACCACACGTACCGGAGCCACTGACGTGTGAAACCGGCCTTTTGCATAGGCATAAGCCTCTTTTTCAATCAAGAACTTCAGACGAGTGGCGTGCACCTCTGAGTGCTCCTTGCCACAAATCCTACTCTGGCCCTTGCTGAAGTAATGCTTGTTGCACGGAAAACACCACCACTTGTCATGAATTTGATGAGTGACGGTCGCCATGCCCCCTCCTACCACAGCTCTGCCCATATTGTCGGGACTGGGAGAATGCCAGAAATCACAAAATGTTGGTGTGTCGCACCTATTTTTTGCATTTTTTCAAGGCTTTTATGCCAGAATTCTGGTGTAAAAGCTTGGGTGCCTTGGGCCCTTTGTAATTTGATTCCTTTACATGTGTGGATTGAATATTTTGTTACCAATATCTGGTGAGCAAGCAAGTTTACAAATATTTACTTAGAAAATTTGTGACAAAACTTATATCATGCTTTGCAAAAAAGAAAAAAAAAAAAAAGGAGCATGAACTGCACATCCCAAAATCATACGTTGATCTAAAGCCACTAGGCAAAAATTTATATAACTGAATATGAGGTTTTCAGTTTAACATTCTGATCAGACTGTATGAAGCCCACTGCCACGTCACGGCAAACCTCGTAGTGGGTCCTACCGCCCTAACGGAGCGGAGCCGTGCGGTGACCCCCGCCACAGCGGCAATGCACCAGCAGGGCAGACGGTCTGTTGCCCCACAGCATCCATGCTGCGAGACTGAGCCCCCATGACTCCAGACCGCGCCGCCCCACCAGCACAAAGCCACAGCAACAATGGCCGCAACACAGCACCAGCACCAAAATGAAAGGAGCACTGAAACTCACCTTCCTCCAGCTCTTCAGTGAGAGCCAAAATGGGCTAGACCCCTTACTTTGCAGTCTCCTGCTAATTAAAATCATGTGTGCCAAATGGGAGGAGTGCTGGTCCAAGAAAAAGACTAGAACATGCTTTGCAAAAAAGAAAAAAAAAAGGAGCATGAACCGCACATCCCAAAATCATTCATTAACCAAAGCCGCTAGGCAAAAATTTATATAACTGAATATGAGGTTTTCAGTTTAACATTCTGATCAGACTGCATGAAGCCCAGTGCCACGTCACGGCAAACCTCGTAGTGGGTCCTACCGCCCTAACGGAGCGGAGCCGTGCGGCGGGGCAACAGGCCGTCCGCCTTGCTGGTGCATTGCCGCTGTGGCGATGGTCGCCGCAGGGCTCCACTCCGTTAGGGCGGTAGGACCCACTAGGAGGTTTGCCGTGAAGTGGCAGTGGGCTTCATACAGTCTGATCAGAATGTTAAACTGAAAACCTCATATTCAGTTACATAAATTTTTGCCTAGCGGCTTTAGATCAACTTATGATTTTTGGAGGTGCGGTTCATGCCTTTTTTATTTTTTTTTCCTTTTTGTGCAAAACTTATATCACCCTCTGTACTGTATATCAGGATTTCTTTATTTTCAGGGAGACCTTACACATAGAGCTCCTCTGCTATGGGGTATTTTATGCACCTTCAAATCCAAATTTGTTCCTGGAGCTAAAAGAAAGAACACCCTTCCTGTTTGATACAACCCCATAATGTAAAAAATTTTTGAGAACAGGTACATTGACATTTTGATGATTTAACAAGGGACCAATGATGAACTGGTGTAATTAATGCAGAATCTCAAAAAGAATGAGATGAACATAAAGTTGACGAAAAGACAAGTTGATAAGACAATTGATTTCCTCGGTGTTCTTATTTCTGTTGGCTTACAGAGTTAGGCCGGTTTCACACGTCAGTGGCTCCGGTACGTGAGGTGACAGTTTCCTCACGTACCGGAGACACTGACACACGTAGACCCATTAAAATCAATGCATCTGTGCAGATGTCATTGATTTTTTGCGGACCGTGTTTCCGTGTGCCAAACACGGAGACATGTCAGTGTTCGTGGGAGCGCACGTATTACACGGACCCATTAAAGTCAATGGGTCCATGTAAAACGCGGACCACACACGGACCTTCTCCGTGTGCAGTCCGTGTGGCGTGCAGGAGACAGCGCTACAGTAAGCGCTGTCCCCCCCACATGGTGCTGAAGCCGCGATTCATATCTTCTGTGCAGCAGCGTTTGCTGCATAGAAGATATGAATAATAGTGTTTATAAGAAAGATCTATCTGTCCGCCGCCCTCCCACCCCCTGTGCGCCCCCCCGCTGTTCTGAAAATACTCACCCGCCTCCCTCGCAGTGTCCTGTGCTGGCTTCAGCTTCTCCTGTATGCGGTCACGTGGGGCCGCCGATTAGAGTCATGAATATGTGGCTCCACCTCCCATAGGGGTGGAGCCGCCTATTCATGACTGTAAATGAGCGGCCCCACGTGACCGCATACAGTAGAAGGCGCGGTCAGGACAGGAAGCATCGACAGCCAACGAGGGAAGCGGGTGAGTATTTTCAGAACAGCGGGGGGGGCGCACAGGGGGTGGGAGGGCGGCGGACAGATAGATCTTTCTTTTAAACACTATTATTCATATCTTCTATGCAGCAAACGCTGCTGCACAGAAGATATGAATCGCGGCTTCAGCACGATGCAGGGGACAGCGCTAAACTTTAGCGCTGTCTCCTGCACGCTCCGTGTGGTACCCACCCGGCACACGGGCGGCACACGTGTGCCGCACGTATGGCCTACGTGAGCTCACGGGTACACGGACACGGATAACTCCGGTACCGATTTTTTCCAGTACTGGAATTATCTGGACGTGTGGGACAGCCCTTATATACAGTCAGGCTTGTTTTGGAAGCGACATCAGCAACTATGCTATTGCATGCTTCTTCATCACATCCACAATATCTGACAAGTAAAATCCCTGTGAGCCAAGTCCTCAGAGCAAGGAGAATTTGCTCCTGTGATGCTGACTTTGTGAGACAAGCCTCGGATTTGAAAAGAAGATTCCGTTTGAGGGCATACAGCATACATACACTGAGCATATGTAAAGTACGTGTTAAGTTGAGTGACTGTCTCTTTTATAGATTAAAGAAAAAACGCCAATTAATCAAGTTAAGATAAGGCATGCGTGCACTTGTGTGAGTGTGTGCAATATTGAAATCTACAGCACTTCTTTTCAGCTTTTTGCAGCATTTTAAACACATGAAAACCAATGAAAAAGTTCAAAAACAGTGCAAAAAAACATACCAAATAGTTGTTGCGATTTGTTTACTCTATTTTTGTTGTGTTTTTGGTCAATAAAACTAACTTTATTAATCATGTACAGTAGATAAAGCACACATGCAATCTGAACCCCGAAATCACAGCAAAAAATGCAGCAAAAATGCAACAGATAAAACAGCAAAAATGCATCAAAACCTGCAAATTTTTAAGCAGTGTTTTTACTTTCAAGAAAGAAGGTTTTGGCTGCAAAAAAATTGCTGTAAAAACACTACATGTGAACATAGTCTAAAATGTATCACTGACTATATGCAAATTGTCTCTTCAGAGAGGAAGAGGACTAGAACTCTAGTGAGTGACACCTATTGGAAGTAGCAATCCTAACAGTCAATGTCGACCCTTTAACGAGCCTTGTCACATGACTTAGGATAAAAGCCAAACCATATGCAATCATTCTGGAAGCAAAGAAGTCATTGCTGTTTTTATGTACATATTGGCCTGTTCTTAAGAAAGATCTCAAACAACTCTTTACTTAGCTCCTGCTTCATCACTAATGTTACGTCGAGCTAATAACTTGTGCAACCCACAATAATTTTGGAGTTCACTGACCCAAAATAGGGATGTTCTCCTTGTTCATGTCTGGTAGTTTTTAGTTTTCTTGTGTATACATCATCCAGCATAAAATTGATTGTACTACATAGGGTGCTGTGTTCCAGGCTATTTGTCTATCTCAAAAAGTATATATAAGCCTTACCACCCCTTAACCCCAGAGCTTTTTTCGTTTTTTTGTTTTGTTTTTCGCTCCTCTTCTTCCCAGAGAAATAACTTTTTTATTTTTCCATCAATACAGCCATGTGAGGGCTTGTTGTTTGCAGGACGAGTTGTACTTTTGAACGACACCATTGGTTTTACCATGACATGTACTAGAAAACAGGAAAAAAATTCCAAGTGCGGTGAAATTGCATAAAAAGTGCTATCCAACACTTGTTTTTTGTTTGGCTTTTTTTACTAGGTTCACTAAATGCTAAAACTGACCTGCCATTATGATTCTCCAGGTCATTGCGAGTTTATAGACACCAAACATGTCTAGGTTATTTTTTATCTATGTGGTGAACAAAAATTCCAAACTTTGTTAAAAAAAAAGGATCATTTTCCGATACCCGTAGCGTCTCCATTTTTTGTGTTCTGGGGTTAGGTGAGGGCTTATTTTTTGCGTGCCGAGCTGATGTTTTTAAATATACCATTTTGGTGCAGATACGATCTTTTGATCACCCACTATTGCAATGTTGTGGCGACCAAACAACGTAATTCTGGCGTTCTTATTTTTTTTCTCGCTATGCCATTTAGCGATCAGGTTAACCCTTTTTTTATTGATAGATTGGGCGATTCTGAATGTTTCAATACCAAATATGTGTAGATTTGATTTTACTTTTATTTTGAATGGGGCAAAAGAGGGGTGATTTTAACTTTTATATTTTTTTATGTTTTCATATTTTAAAAAACATTTTTTTTTTACTTTTGGCATGCTGAAACTGTCACAACCCGATCGGCTCTGCTACATAGAGGCGATGTTCAGATCACCTCTATATAGCAGATTTACTCACTTGCTATGAGTGCCGACCACTGGATGGCGCTCACAGCAAGCCGGCACTGACAACCATAGAGGTATCCAGGAGCCCATGGTCTGTTCGTGGTTGGTAACCATGTAGACCCATAGTTCAGCACACTAGCGGCTTATATAACATGATAGTAGGATATTAAACAGAACCTGTCAGTTGACTCATGCCGTCTACACCATGCGCAGAATGAATAAGAGCCTCGCCCCTCAATTGTAACCAGGTAAGTTTTTCTCTTCAATCCTTCAGAGTTTGAGAGAAAACCTAGTTTGAAAAGTCAGTTAGAGACTATAGAAATTGACACAACTAGTCTGTTGCTGTCCGTGGTCAGCTTCTCCATACACCGCTCTAGTTGGTTGACAGATCACTCCCATCTGTGTGAAGAAGATGGTCTATGGGGCAACAGGACCTGTCTCATCTATTACTATGGTCCCCGGCCGTATCTTCGAAGTATGCTTTCTCTGAAAAACCAAAAAGTTTCAGAGAAACACATACCGGGCTTCTTCAAATGTGCAGCCAGGCTTCATTTCATGCTGCCTGTGCTTTATGCAGTATAAATCAACCAGCAGGTTCCAGAGACTATTTTCAAGTTGCATAATTTTCTAAACTTTAGATTAATGGGTTAACATACAATAGTCTATAATTATGACTTACACTTTGCGAAAAAAAACTTTTTTGGAGACTGCACATAGTGGCATAATATGGGTTGCTTTTTTTCTGTCTCCAGTCAGCGAATGTTGTCAAGTTTATTTAAGACACAGATGAGTGCTGTCCCCTCTCAGGACATACCGCAGATCTGATAAAAGATGACAGTGAAGCAATAAAGACACATTTGTACGGTGGATCAGAGGCGTATCTAGGGTTTCTGGCACCCAGGGCAAGAATTCATTTTGGCGCCCCCCTCCCCCCTAGGACATATGCGATTTGCACACTTAGTCATGTACCGACGAGCCTCTCTCCCTAATGCTCTCAATATTCAGTGAAAAACTGAGAGAAGCAGAAGAGCAGCTCGTTCTTACAGGACGATAAGTATGAAAATCACATATGAGTGAAGTGTCCATGTGACGACTACTGGAACCTACAGAGCTGAATCCTGACTCCGCAGGCTTCTGAATTCTCACAACTAATGCACTGCACACTTTTAGGATTTTCCCTTGCCGGTGGACAGTCATGTCAACACAAGTATGCGATTTGTATACTTCTGACCACATTCCGACTAGACGTGCCCGGCCTCGCTCAGTTCGTTTTCATTGAGTGAGGCCACACATATCTAGTCAGCACGTGACCGCATGTACAGTATGTAAATTGCCAGCACGAGAGAATCCTGACAGCGTGCAGTGCACACTCTGAGAACTCTTAAGTCTGCAGTCACAAAGAATGACTGCAGACTCATTACAAACCTGGACATCCCCTTTAATGCTCCTAACATAAATAAAAACATGAGAGTTAGTTAGTATCACAAATAACATTTAAATCCAGGTACCTTATAGATGACGTCGCCTCTGGAGCCGTTCTCCTTTTTTCGTCTTGTCCAGACCCCATGATGAGTTTTCTCATCCACAGCTCGTCTCTGCAGATTTCCATCTTCTCCGCTCTTTTGCAGAAAATCTCCACATGATGCGCTTAAAGATACAAGTGTCATTATAATGCTCCTGAATAAAAAATTGCCCCTCACTGTATTGTCTGCACAAAATATGACCCCCACATTGTCCCTCTTATGGTACATGCTCTTCACACTGATCTCTCCTTTCCATACCGGCCCCCTCTTCACACTGTCCTCTCATACTGTGTCCCCCTATAGGGCCCAGTATTTATACTGTACTCTCATCACAGTCCCCCTCCTTGGTATACTGTTCCCACCTGGCTGTGCCCTTACACTGTCCCCCCATGCTACGCCCCCACTACTCAGTTTCTATTCTGTGCCCACTCACATTTCCTCCCCCCATACTGTCTCCTCACACTATTCCCCTCCCTCCTCATACTATCTCCTCTCACATCTCCCTGTTCACCATACTCATCATGTACTCCTCATATATTTACCCCCTCACTTTCCATACTGCCTGCTCGCCTGACTCTCCATACTGTGTCTGCACACATCCCATAACCCTCACTCCCCGTACTCTGCCACATACATTTTTCACATCGTTACTCATACTGTGTCCACATACATTCCCCTGTTCGCTCCTCACACTGTCTGCACTTATCCCCCATACTGTTTCCTCAGATATGCCCCCCATTCTCCAGTACTGTTTCCTCATACATGCTGTAATAATTATAGGGGATAACTCAGGAGACTCTTTGCGTGGAACAAGACAACTACAGGACACAGTTTTATAAGTGGTAAAGTCTATATTATCACACGGTGATTCAAACAGGTGCAGAGAGAAACTCAAGTCCACAACACTTGGTGCAAATAAAAGAGAATCTGGCAAGAGGATTCATTAGGAAGTCAGTGTCACCTGCAGGAGCTGGGTTCTTCTTCGTACAGAAGAAGACTGGAGACTTACGTCCATGCATAGACTACAGGGGTCTTAACGCCATCACCGTTAAGAACAAGTACCCATTACCCCTGATATCTGAGCTTTTTGATAGGCTACGGGGAGCAAGGGTATTTACAAAATTAGATCTGCGGGGTGCCTATAACCTGATTCGCATCCGTGAGGGGGACGAATGGAAGACGGCTTTTAACACCAGGGATGGGCACTATGAATACCTGGTGATGCCCTTCGGGCTCTGTAATGCTCCAGCCATTTTCCAAGACTTTGTGAACGACATTTTCCGGGATATGCTCACCACCTCGGTCGTAGTCTATCTGGATGATATTCTCATCTACTCTCCAGATATTGACTCCCATCGGAGAGATGTTTGCAAAGTCTTCGACCTCTTACTGGCAAACTCCCTCTACGCCAAGTTGGAGAAGTATGTGTTTGAGCAGGAGTCCTTGCCTTTCCTTGGTTATATCATCTCTGCCCAGGGTTTGGCTATGGATCCTGCCAAGCTACAGGCTGTGATGGACTGGCAGGAACCCCATTCTCTTAAAGCGGTGCAGCGCTTTATGGGATTCATTAACTACTATCGCCAGTTCATTCCACACTTCTCAACTTTGGTAGCTCCCTTGGTAGCCCTCACCAAGAAGGGAGCAAATCCCAAGTTGTGGTCAGAGGAGGTCTCCAAGGCCTTTCTCTCGATTAAAGGGAAGGTGCCACCAGTTTTCTTGTAGTTTGTTTTTTTGTGAAATTAAGCTTAAAATAGTAAATAAAATGTATTAATGCAATGTTTGCACTGTTTGCAAACATTTCTATATGAAAAATATTATATATTTTCTTACAAATATATATATTGACCACTAGGGGGAGCATTTTCCGTTTTAGACCTCAAGCAGCTGTAGTAAGACTTATCAGCTTTACTGTTAGCTGGAAAATCTGGGCAGTACCTGCTGACATCAGCATTTCCCTCCCCTTTTGGGTGGTCTAATATCCCTGGGGCAGAATGAAGAGCAGCATCACAGGGCAGAGCCATTTTGTGTGTGACTGCCCTGTGATCTGCTATCACCAGCAGTTACTGCATCAGAAGCACAGTTAGTTTATGTGGTGTTTATGTATGGAGCAGCATTGTCTGTGCAGAGCTGTCTGTGACTCATCCCTCAGTAAGATAAGCAGGAGCTCCAGGTCTGCAGTGAATGGCCAGGCATTGTGGAGATAGGGGAGAGATACATTGTATGGCAGAGAGAGGTGTCAGGTGTCACCTCTCTGCAGGCTGGGAATGGAGCTCCTGTGATAGAGAGTAAGTGGAGCTGGGCAGAGAGCACTGGGCTATAATAAAATGGCTGCTAGTCACACCTACAGCAGTGAGTTGTGCAGCCCACAGAGGCGTGCCCAGCTCACTGCTAACACCTCTCCAATGTTATAGATAGGGTCCTCGCCGGTCTATTATCTCCTATGTCCATGGGGTGCTGTAAAATGACACTGTTAGTGCCCTGCTACTGCTGCAAAACCAAGATGTCAGCCCCCAGTTCCTTCTTTAAACACATATAACACACGAAATCTGTTTCACATGCATTTAAAACTTGGTTATAGCAGCATGTTATGCTACATTACAGTGATTTATTAATGATCTACAAACGCGGTACCTTACCTTTAAGTCACACTTCGCTAGCGCTCCCATCCTACATCGCCCCGATGTAGATAAACCACTTATCTTGGAGGTGGATGCCTCATCCGTTGGTGCTGGAGCAGTCCTTTTCCAAAAGGATGCTCAAGGTCGGAAGCATCCTTGCTTCTTCTTCTCCAAGACCTTCACACCAGCGGAGAGGAATTATTCCATCGGGGACAGGGAGTTGCTAGCCATGAAGTTGGCTTTTTCAGAGTGGAGACACCTCTTGTAGGGAGCTTGCTTTCCCTTCCAAGTGTTCACTGACCACAAGAACTTGGTGTATATACAGACGGCCCAGCGGCTGAATTCTCACCAGGCTAGATGGTCCCTGTTCTTCTCCCGGCTCCATTTTACTCTCCATTTTCTCTCCGGGGAGAAGAAAATTCCTGCCGACGCTCTCTACCGCTCCGTAGTGTCATCTGAGGAGGAGGAGCCTCAGCTTATTGTCCCTTCTGAGAGCCTGAGAACTCTGGCTCCGGTTTCACTAGAGTCCGTGCCCCCGGGCAAGACTTTCTTACCAGCGAATTTACGACCGGAGGTTCTCTCTTGGGCTCACGCGTCCAGAGTGGGTGGACATTTTGGGACCAAGAGGACATCTGAGCTTTTGGTGAGGACGTACTGGTGGCCGCATATGGCCCGTGACGTCGGGGACTATTTTCTGGCGTGTGTCTCCTGCGCCCAGAATCGGTCTCCTCGGCAACGGCCTGCTGGGTTACTTTACCCCATGCCGGTGGCAGACAGGCCCTGGGAGATGGTCGGGATGGACTTCGAGGTGGGCTTACCCAAGTCTCGTAGCTGCACCGTTATCTGGGTAGTCAACAATCATTTTTCTAAGAAGGTGCATTTGGTGCCGCTTCCCCGGTTACCTTCTGCACGGGCCTTGGCGGCATTGTTCATAAAACATATTTTCCGCTTACATGGAATGCCTGATAAAATTGTCAGCGACCGGGGTCCCCAGTTTGCGTCTCGGTTTTGGAGAGAGCTCTGCCGTTTACTCAGCATAGAACTGAATCTCTCCTCTGCATATCATCCCGAGACGAATGGGTTGGTAGAGAGAACCAACCAGACTCTGGTGACATACTTGCCACATTTTGTCTCTGCTAGGCAGGATGACTGGGTATCTTTGCTAACTTGGGCGGAATTTGCCTTGAACAATGCCGTAGCCGATTCCACTGGTCAGACTCATTTTCTCCTTAATTACGGCCAGCATCTGCGTGTCCCTGTGCCCATGCCCGTGTCATCCACCGATTCTAGGGTGGCAGACTGGGCGGTGGAGGCACGTGACATCTGGGACCGCACACAGGATGCCATCCGGGCCTCCAAGGAGAGAATGAGGGTTTCGGCTGATACACACCGGCTCCCCACTCCGACCTTTGCTCCTGGCGACTTAGTGTGGCTCTCCGCCCGTAACATCAGGCTGCGAGTTGAGTCCACTAAGTTTGCGCCTCGCTAAATTTGCCTTGTTCAAGGTTCTGGAACAGGTCAACCCTGTGGTCTACCGTTTGGCTATTCCTCCACGCCTTGGTATCACCGATACTTTTCACGTTTCCCTCTTAAAGCCCCTTCATTTGTCCCGGTTTTCTGAGTCATCTGCCGGGACCTCGGGTTCATCCACGGATGAGTTTGAGGTGAATGCTATCGTGGGGTGCAAGGTGGTACGTGGCAAGAAATTTTATCTGGTGGACTGGGAGGGTCCAGAGGATAGAACCTGGGAGCCTGTGGAGCACATTCGGGCTCCGCTGCTCATTGCAGCTTTTGAGCGTAGCGAGGCTCAAGGAGGGGGGCCCTAGGAGGGGGGTAATGTTAGGAGTCGAGTTTCCTCTGCTGCTCAGGGGGAATCTCGATCCGTGTCTGTTGCGGTCTCCCATTCTGCATCGGCCGCAGTGCAGCCTGCTCAGCGGAGACGTCGGTCCCAGCGTCTCACTATGACTGATACTGTGCAAAGGGTTACTGCTGCCTCTCCAGGCTCTGCTATTGTACCCTTCACTGATCTGCGGCAAGCAGGCTTTTCTGGGACTAAATCCTGCTTTGCACACACTGAGCATGCCCAGGGTAAAATCTCTCAGTGGAGATCAAGGGTCACATGCTCAGGTACTGCAGCCAAATCTATTGGTCCTTCTAGAAAGGTCCTGTAGGTGCGCAGGCTCTGTAGCAGTTTCTCATTGGTCCTTCTAGGAAGGTCCTGTACGTGCTGCAGCTATTTAAGGCCATGCGCTAGCATCTTCCTACGTCATGTGCTTTGCGCCAGTGTGGTCATGTGTTTGTATGTGTTCAGGGACCCGGCTGAAATAAGCCCCTAGAATGCTGGCACCTCCGGTGAGGAGATTGTGTTTGTGTGTATTCAGGGACCTGGCTGAAATAAGCCCCTAGAACGCTGGCACCTCCGGCGAGGAGTTTTGTGTGCATGCATGACCACTGACTGCTCTCATTTGGGTAGTTAGCCTGTGCCTCTGTGAAAGTCTAACAGGGCACAGAGCTTTGCTTTCTCGGCCGCTCTGTGAAGCTAACAGAGCTGGTTCATACCGCCATATAGTGCCGCCAATTACTTAGCAGCAGGTTCTTTCCTGCACGGTGGATCCCGGGTTGCGAACGCACCAATCCCATCTAATAAATATATTCGGTGCGTTCCGCCAACCCTAACAGTGTAATTCCCCCATCCCCTTTATTAACTTTGTTGCCCTCCTTTGTACTCGTTCTAGTTCCATTATATCCTTCCTGAGCACTGGTGCCCAAAACTGTACACAGTACTCCATGTGCGGTCTAACCAAGGATTTGTACAGAGGCAGTATAATGCTCTCATCATGTGTATCCAGACCTCTTTTAATGCACCCCATGATCCTGTTTGCCTTTGTAGCCACTGCTCCAGGTAAGTTTATCATTAACTAGGATCCCCAAGTCCTTCTCCATGTCAGATTTACCCAGTGGTTACCCGTTCAGTGTGTAATGGTGATATTGATTCCTTCTTCCCACGTGTATAACTTTACATTTATCATTGTTAAACCACATCTGCCACCTTTTTGCCCAAGTTTCCAACTTCTCCAGACTTATACCACAATTCTCTGCTCATTGATAATAAATATAACTGTCTTACAGTACAAAAGAAAGTGTCTCACAAGTGGTCTCTGGGAGTGGTATCCAAAGCAGGAGAAAAATTGGTAAATCTGCTTATCATTCATCCTTCGGCAGTACAGATTTGACCCATTCTTCCCCAGCCTTAGTTGTTCTTTAAGTCATGGGTCTAGGCAGCCAGCTTTAAGCCTTTTGGCAGTTGTGATCATTCGACCCTAACAGGTGAGCACATTTGCCCACATTCTCTCACCCTATATATGGATAACATCATATTATGCTTATTGTCTTTCCAGTTTATTCGTCCCAGTTCTCCTGTGGTAGCAGTAAACACCCTATAAGTCAATGTCCCAGCCTTTAACGAGGGTCAGACATTGACATAGTATCTCTCCTTAATTAGGTAGCAATTGTGAGATTATTTATTTTGCTCTTCAAAAGAGATAATTTGCATTATTTCCCTAATAGAGCTTTCCCAATATAGCCCCCATACAAGTTAGACTAATGTCAGCCAGCAATATTGACTGGGGAAATATCAATACAGCATTCCTATTTTTGGACTGCCAATCTCATTTCATGTAGATAAGCCATTGCCAGACATGTATTGTGATGACTCTCTCATAGAGAGCACGGGTGCGCTCAGCTTAACAAATGCTCTGTGGTCAGGAGAGATGGCCAAGATAGCTGCTGGTCAAATAGCCATCAAACATGTATGGCAAGCTTAGTAATCCATACATAGCCAATCTCTTTTAGAATAACCAGTACATCCCAGCGTTGATAATAAACGAAATGTGAATACAGCTTTTGCTATGACTAACATATAAAACTATATGAGACCGAAGATACTGTAAATACAAAAGAAATATAGGCCATCCTTATTATTGGAAAGAAAAAATAATCTTATAATAACTAGAATGTAAAAAACGGAAAATGTTATTATTAATATAAACCATGATAAACTGTAGAAATGGTACCTCAGTAATTACAGCTTCACAACATTTGCCCTTCCCTATTTACATGGTATCAATATTTCTGTTGTTGGAATGAACATATTGTGCTAAATTTAATATAAATACATTTTTTTCAAGCGTCATATAATGAATGACCCATCACCCAGTAGCTGGTCTAGTAATATTCCTCTGGCAATTATGGTAAATACATAATTTATAGACTTAGCGTAAGCTGGGTGTTATTGCTGAAATCCATAAATAGCCAAAAATTAAAAGTATCCTTCATTAAAATTATATTTGATTGCCCTTCTAACATAAAATTGAAATAAATTCATCATTGGGTATAAATGTTTCATTTCAGAAGTGATTTCCTTCCTGCCTTAGTGTTTCGCTTTCCGCACTTCCTTTTCCCCCAATAATTTGGCACACTGCCTGGGATTTTGCTTCAGTTATACATCAAATTAAGCCTTGTTCTAGGAGAAATAGATCCAGACAATTATGTATTTAGCAGAATGAACAGACTCTAAATTACAATTAAAATATTACTTGAGTTACCCTCACAGTTCCATAAAATGTTTTTATCACTTCTCATTCATCTTGGCTAAACGGACAATGTTTCATTGTAGTGATAAAAAGATAATTTCAGGTGGAGAGATGCATCTGGGAAAAATAAGGCTTCAACTTTGACTCATATAATAAATAATAAATAGTGATGAGTGAATACTTTCTGCACTATTCGCTACTCGGCGAGTAATTTGCTATTTGCTTCGGTATATTCGAGTGACCCGCCCAGCATGTTTGGTGCTTTATTTGCAGCCAATGAACATGCTGGGCTTGTTTGCCAATCAGGGTAATGCCGGTGCCATCTTTGGTGTTGCACTACTGTGATTGGCTGGCCTTACAGCATCATAGGGGATATTTAATGCCTGCCGGCACCATCTTGCACACATTGCAGCTGGAAACAGCATAGTGTGAGCATAGGGAGAGCGAAAGCAGCATATAGGGAGAGTTTATGATTCCAAAAAGCTCTTTCAAGAGCTCATGAGGGTAAAGATTAGTTCTATGTTAGGTGGAGATACACTCCCTGACAGAAGTTATGTTGCTTATCCATGTTATGAAAATAAAAGCTTATAACCTGACGTTAAATTCATCCATCGGTTGTATAAATTATTCTTTTGATAGCTGAAACCCTCAGAAATGTGGTTTAGGTTAACCCCTTCCCGACCTGTGACGCCACGTAGGCGTCATGAAAGTCGGTGCCAATCCGACCTGTGACGCCTATGTGGAGGCATGGAGGGATCGCGTCCCTGCAGATCGGGTAAATGGGTTAACTCCAATTTCACCCGATCTGCAGGGACAGGGGGAGTGGTACTTTAGCCCGGGGGGGTGGCTTCACCCCCTCGTGGCTACGATCGCTCTGATTGGCTGTTGAAAGTGAAACAGCCAATCAGAGAGATTTGTAATATTTCACCTATGAAGATGGTGAAATATTACAATCCAGCCATGGCTGATGCTGCAATATCATCGGCCATGGCTGGAAACCCTGATCTGCCCCCCCCCCCACGTCCACCGATCGCCTCCCCAGTAGTGTTGAGCATTCCGATACCGCAAGTATCGGGTATCGGCCGATACTTGCGGTATCGGAATTCCGATACCGAGATCCGATACTTTTGTGGTATCGGGAATCGGTATTGGATCCATATTACTGTCTAAAATAAAGAATTAAAATTAAAAATATTGATATACTCACCTCTCCGGAGGCCCCTGGACATCACCGCTGGTAACTGGCAGCCTTCTTTGCTTAAAATGAGCGCGTTTAGGGCCTTCCATGACGTCACGGCTTCTGATTGGTCGCGTGCCGCTCATGTGACCGCCACGCAACCAATCACAAGCTGTGACGTCATTCTCAGGCCCTAAACTCCTCATTCTAGGAATTTAGGACCTGAGAATGACGTCGCGGCTTGTGCTTGGTCGCGTGGCGGTCACATGAGCGGCACGCGACCAATCAGAAGCCGTGACGTCATGGAAGGCCCTAAACGCGCTCATTTTAAGCAAAGAAGGCTGCCGGTTACCAGCGGTGATGTCCAGGGGCCTCCGGAGAGGTGAGTATATCAATATTTTTTATTTTAATTCTTTATTTTACACAGTAATATGGATCCCAGGGCCTGAAGGAGAGTTTCCTCTCCTTCAGACCCTGGGAACCATCAGGATACCTTCCGATACTTGGTGTCCCATTGACTTGTATTGGTATCGGGTATCGGTATCGGCGATATCCGATACTTTTCGGGTATCGGCCGATACTATCCGATACCGATACTTTCAAGTATCGGACGGTATCGCTCAACACTACTCCCCAGTCCTCCGTCCTGTGCTCCGCTCCCCTCCGTCCACCTGTCCGCTCCCCCCATGCTCCAATCCCACCCCCCCGTGCTCCGATCCCCCCCTCATACTTACCAAGCCTCCTGGTGTCCGTCCGTCTGCTCCATGGGCGCCGCCATCTTCCAAAATGGCGGGCGCATGCGCAGTGCGCCCGCCGAATCTGCCGGCCAGCGGATTCGTTCTAGGTTCATTTTGATCACTGTGATAAAACCTATCACAGTGATCAAAATAAAAAAAATAGTAAATGAACGCCCCATTTATCACCCCCATAGGTAGGGACAATAATAAAAATAAAGAAAATATATTTATTTTTATTTTTACACTAGGGTTAGAACTAGGGTTAGGGTTAGGGTTAGGGTTAGGGCTAGGGCTAGGGTTAGAATTAGGGTATGTGCACACGCTGCGGATTTCGCTGTGGATTTCGCTGCGGAACCGCAGCATTTCCGCAGCTGCGGGTCCGCAGCGGTTTCCCATAAGTTTACAGTACAATGTAAACCTATGGGAAACGAAATCCGCAGTGCACATGCTGCGGAAAAAAATGCGCGGAAACGCAGCAGTTTATATTCCGCAGCATGTCAAGTCTTTGTGCAGATTCCGCTGCGGGTTTACACCTGCTCCAATAGAAAACTGCAGGTGTAAACCCGCAACGGAAACCGCACTAGAAACCGCGATAAATCCGCAGTAAAAACCGCAGCGGTTTTGCAAGGCGGATTTATCAATTCCGCTGCGGAAAATTCCACAATGGAATCCGCATTGTGGGCACATACCCTAAGGCTATGTGCACACGGTGCGGATTTGGCTGCGGATCCACGGCGGATTGGCCGCTGCGGATTCGTAGCAGTTTTCCATCAGGTTTTCAGTACCATGTAAACCTATGGAAAACCAAATCCGCTGTGCCCATGGTGTGGAAAATACCGCGCGGAAAAGCTGCATTGTATTTTCCCCAGCATGTCAATTCTTTGTGCGGATTCCGCAGCATTTTACAACTGTTCCTCAACAGGAATCCGCAGGTGAAATCCGCACAAAAAAACCCTGGAAATCCGCGGTAAATCTGCAGGTAAAACGCAGTGCATTTTACCTGCGGATTTTTCAAAAATGGTGCGGAAAAATCTCACATGAATCCGCAACGTGGCCACATAGCCTTAGGGTTAGGGTTGGAATTAGAGTTGGGGTTGGAATTAGGGCTAGGGTTGGAAATAGGGTTAAGATTAGGCTTGGGGTTAGGGTTAGGGTTAGGGGTGTGTTGGGGTTAGGGTTGTGGTTAGGGTTGGGATTAGGGTTAGGATTAGGGTTGGGATTAGGTTTAGGGTTGTGGTTAGGGGTGTGTTGGGGTTAGGGTTGTGATTAGGGTTATGGCTAGAGCTGGGATTAGGGTTAGGGGAGTGTTGGGGTTAGTGTTGGAGTTAGAATTGAGGGGTTTCCACTGTTTAGGCACCTCAGTGGTCTCCAAACGCAACATGGCGCCACCATTGAGTCCAGCCAATCTTGCGTCAAATGGTGCTCCCTCCCTTCCGAGCCCTGACGTGCGCCTAAACAGTGGCTTACCCCCACATATGGGGTACCAGCGTACTCAGGACAAACTGGGCAACAACTACTGGGGTCAAATTTCTCCTGTTACCCTTGGAGAAAATAAAAAAATTGCTTGCTAAAACATAATTTTTGAGGAAAGAAAAATGATTTTTTATTTTCATGGCTCTCCGTTATAAACTTCTGTGAAGCACTTGGGGGTTCAAAGGAACATCAGGGGCTCTGCAAACACAACGTGATGCCCGCAGACCATTCCACCAAAGTCTGCATTTCAAAACGTCACTACTTCCCTTCTGAGCCCCGACGTGTGCCCAAACAGTGGTTTACCCCCACATGTGGGGTACCAGCATACTCAGGACAAACTGCTTGCTGAAACATAATTTTTTTTGTGAAGCACTTGGGGGTTTAAAGTGGTCACCGCACATCTAGATTAGTTCCATGGGAGGTCTAGTTTCCAAAATGGGGTCACATGTGGGGGAGCTCCAATGTTTAAGCACACAGGGGCTCTCAAAACACAACATAGTGTCCGCTAACGATTGGAGCTAATTTTTCATTCAAAAAGTCAAATGGCACTCCTTCCCTTCCAAGCCCTGCCGTATGCCCAAACACTGGTTTACCCCCACATGTGAGGTATCAGTGTACTCAGCAGAAATTGCCCAATACATTTTAGGATCCATTTTATCATGTTGCCCATGTGGAAATGAACAAATTGAGGCTAAAAGAAACTTTTTGTGAAAAAAGTACTTTTTCATTTTTACGGATCAATTTGTGAAGCACCTGGGGGTTCAAAGTGCTCACTATGCATCTAGATAAGTTCCTTGAGGGGTCTAGTTTCCAAAATGGGGTCACTTGTGGGGGAGCTCTAATCTTTAGGTACACAGGGGCTCTCCAAACGCGACATGGTGTCCGCTAACGATTGGAGTTAATTTTTCATTCAAAAGTCAAATGGCGCTCCTTTCCTTCCGAGCCTTGCCGTGTGCACAAACAGTGGTTTGTGACCACATATGAGGTATCAGTGTACTCAGGAGAAATTGCCCAACACATCTTAGGATCCATTTTATCCTGTTGCCCATGTGAAAATGAAAAAATTGAGGCTAAAAGAAATTTTTTGTGAAAATAAAGAACTTTTTCATTTTTACGGATCAATTTGTGAATCACCTGGGGGTTCAAAGTGCTCACTATGCATCTAGATAAGCTCCTTGGGGGGTCTAGTTTCAAAAATGGGGTCACTTGTGGGGGAGCTCCAATTATTAGGCACACAGGGGCTCTCCAAACGCGACATGGTGTCCGCTAAAGATTGGAGCCAATTTTACATTGAAAAAGTCAAATGGCGCTCCTTCCCTTCCGAGCCCTGTTGTGCACCCAATCAGTAGTCCCCACCCCATATGGGGTATCGGCGTACTCAGGACATATTGTACAATAACTTTTGGGTTCCAGTTTCTCTTTTTACCCCTGGGAAAATAAAAAAATTGTTTCATTTTTGTGACTAAAAGGTTAAATGTTCATTTTTTCCTTCCATGTTGCTTCTGCTGCTGTGAAGCACCTGAAGGGTTAATAAACTACTTGAATGTGGTTTTGAGCACCTTGAGGGGTGCAGTTTTTAGAATGGTGTCACTTTGGGGTATTTTCAGCCATATAGACCCTTCAAACTGACTTCAAATGTGAGGTGGTCCTAAAAAAAATGGTTTTGTAAATTTCGTTGTAAAAATGAGAAATCACTTGTCAAATTTTAACCCTTATACCTTCCTAGCAAAAAAAAAATTTTGGTTCCAAAATTGTGCTGATGTAAGGTAGACATGTGGGTAATGTTATTTATTAACTATTTTGTGTCACATAACTCTCTCGTTTAAGAGAATAAAAATTCAAAATTTGAAAATTGCGAAATTTTCAAATTTTTCACTAAATTTCCATTTTTTTCACAAATAAATGCAAAAATTATCGACCTAAATTTACAACTAACATGAAGCTCAATATGTCACGAAATAACAGTCTCAGAACTGCTAGGATGAGTTGAAGCGTTCCTGAGTTATTACTTCATAAAGGGGCACTGGTCAGAATTGCAAAAAAACGGCCAGGTCATTAGGGTCAAAATAGACTGGGTCATGAAGGGGTTAAGAAAATAAATTGGCATCAATGCAGAAATATTGATCAGTTAATGGACACAGAATGGTCAGATTTTGCCAGGACAAAAGTTTTATTGCCCACAGAAAGTAATATGATATTCAAAAAAATAATTAACTTAAAATACAAATATATGTTGCATAACATTATGTTATTATTGTGAATGAAGATGTGGTGCTATTAGAGTCATATTTAATATTTTGTGTGACTTTCATGAGCTTGAAGGACTGCATCCATGCGGTTCAACAATGATTCATACAATTTATTAATTAAGTCATCAGGAATAGCAAAGAATGCAGTTTTACATGCCTCCCAGAGTTCATCAAGATTCTTTGTTTTTGTCTTCAAAGCTTCCTCTTTCATCCTACCCCAAACATGCTCAATGATGTTCATGTCTGGTGACTGGGCTGGCCAGTCCTTGATTTTCTAACAAACAAACGTTCCTCCTGACCAGTTGTCTTGGGGGGTCTGCCAGACCTGGGCTTGTCAAACACATCTCCAGTCTCTTCAAATCTTTTTTTAATTCTTTGTACTTGACGCTGAGACACATTAAAGGTGCCAGCCACCTCTGCAGTGGATCTGGTCTTCAGCCTCTTGATAATCCAGGCTTTGGTCGCAGGGTGGATTTTTGGCATGCTGTCAGAGCTCAAGTTTTCTTAACCTAAACCACATTTCGGAGGGTTTCAGCTTTCAAAAGAATAATTTATACAACCAATGGATAAATTTAAGGTCAGGTTATAAGCTTTTATTTACATAACATGGATAAGCGATATACCGTATATACTCGAGTAAAAGCTGACCCGAGTATAAGCCAACCCCCCTAATTTTGCAACAAAAAACTGAGAAAACTTATTGACTCGAGTATAAGCCTAGGGTGGAAAATGCAGCAGCTACCGGTAAATGTTAAAAATAAAAATAGATACCAATAAAAGTAAAATTAATTGAGACATCAGTAGGTTAAGTGTTTTTGAATATCCATATTGAATCAGGAGCCCCATATAATGTTCCATGCCGTTCATTATGGCCCCATAAGATGCTCCATATTAAAATATGCCCCATATAATGCTCCATACAGTTCTTTATGGCCCCATAAGATGCTCCATATACAAATATGCCCCATATAATGCTCCATGCAGTTCTTTATGGCCCCATAGATGCCCCATATAATGCTCCGTGCAGTTCTTTATGGCCCCATAGATGCCCCATATAATGCTCCATGCAGTTCTTTATGGCCCCATAGATGCCCCATATAATACTCCATGCAGTTCTTTATGGCCCCATAGATGCCCCATATAATGCTCCATGCAGATCTTTATGGCCCCATAGATGCCCCATATAATGCTCCATGCAGTTCATTATGGCCCCATAGATGCCCCATTATTGTGAATTCCGCTCTTGGGCTCCCTCAGGTGGTTGTAAGTAGCACTTTTGTGAATTCTGCTCTTGGGCTCCCTCCTGTGGTTTTGAGTGGTATAGCTGCTTCTTGGATTTAGCATGAGCAGCTGCTTCCACTGATCGTCTTTCTGGCTCGGCTATTTTAGTCTGGCCTTATTCCTCAATCAATGCCAGTTGTCAATTGTTCCTGCTTGGAGCCACTGCTCTTTTGGATTTCCCTGACACACTGTCCAGTTCAGCAAAGATTGCTTGTCCTTTTGCAGTCCACTTGTTGTGGACTTGATTGTTCAGCACATTCTATGTTTTGCTCATTTGTCCAGCTTATCAGTATGGATCTATTCAGCTAAGCTGGAAGCTCTGGGCTGCAGATTTTGCCCTCCACACCTTTAGTCAGGTGTGGAGATTTTTGCATTTCTCTGCGGTGGACTTTTTCTAGTTTTTATTACTGACCGCACAGTGTTCTTTCCTTACTATCTATTTAGCTTGAAGTGGCCTCCTTTGCTAAATCTTGTTTCATACTACGTATGTCATTTCCTTCTCCTCTCACAGTCAATATTTGTGGGGGCTGTCCTATCCTTTGGGGATTTTCTCTGAGGCAAGATAGCTTTCCTGTTTCTACCTTTAGGGGTAGCTAGTTCTCCGGCTGTGACGAGGTGTCCAGGGAGTGACAGGAACATCCCACGGCTACTGCTAGTGTTGTGTTAAGATCAGGAACTGCAGTCTGTATAGTTACCACCTGCTCAGAGCTAGTCGCATGTCGCTCCTAAATTACCAGTCCATAACACCCCATATAATGCTCCATGCAGTTCTTTATGGCCCCATAGATGCCCCATATAATGCTCCATGCAGTTCATTATGGCCCCATAGATGCCCCATATAATGCTCCATGCAGTTAATTATGGCCCCATAGATGCCCCATATAATGCTCCATACAGTTCTTTATGGCCCCATAGATGCCCCATATAATGCTCCATGCAGTTCATTATGGCCCCATAGATGCCCCATATAATGCTCCATACAGTTCATTATGGCCCCATAGATGCTCCATATAACAATGTGCCACATGTAATGCTGCTGCACTAAAAAAAATGACATACTCACCTCTCATCGCTGCCTGCTGCTCCTCAGCGTCCCATCTCTCCGCAGTAACTGTTCAGGCAGAGGGCGGCGCGCACACTAATACGTCATCGCGCCCTCTGACCTGAACAGTCAGTGCAGAGGACGCGGAAGACGGAGCGTCAGTGGAACACGGAAAGGTGAATATGAAATACTCACCTGCTCCCGGCGCTCCTGACGCGGTCCCTGCATGTCCCATGGTTTCCGGGTGCGGCAGCTTCTTCCCGTAGTGAGCAGTCATAGTACCACTCATTACAGTAATTCATTACTGTAATGAGCTGTACCATGTGACCGCTGAACAGGGGAAGAAGCTGCCGCACCCAAAGACTGTGGGACATGCAGGGACCGCGTCAGGAGCGCCGGTAGCAGGTGAGTATTTGACAATCGTCACTCCCCCTCACCCGCCGACCATGACTCGAGTATAAGCCGAGAGGGGCACTTTCAGCCAAATTTTTTGGGCTGAAAATATCGGCTTATACTCGAGTATATACGGTAACTTCTGTCAGGGAGTGTAGTGTAGGGAGAGATTTAATATGAGGGAGAGTAAAATGCAGGCACCTGGGTGTTATCATCATTGCAAGTACATGCTGCAGATCTGTGCTAGTTTGCATTGTGTTGTATAGTTTAGGAACAGACTGTGGGATTAGGGAGAGATAGACAGGGTTTCTTCCACTACCATAATATACAAAGCTGCTCTGTTTAGAGCCAAATAATATTAGTTAGTACCACCATATACTAAACCAATTTTTTAGAGCTACATAATATTCCTGTGCACTAGCATATATTTTTTTTACAGCTAAATAATATTTGTCAGTGCCAGCAAATAGTAACATCCTCTTTAAAAGCTAATTGCTAAATAATATTTCCCACCTATTGCTGAAATAGCTAATATTTAGCTAGCAGTTGTGCGACTGGCGCAAAACCTGCTGAGCTACGGAAACATCTCTATTTACCAGTAATTTCCCTGAGTCTGCCTTTGGCGTGTCTCATTAAGGCGATAAAAAAAATTCTACTAATTAAATAAATAGCTTATCTTTATCTAGCAGTTGTGCGACTGTCTCAAACCCTGTAAAGACACGCAAACGTCACAATTTACCAGTGGCAATAATTTTCCTTAGTCTGCTGTTGGATGTGTCAAAAAGGCGATCTAATAAAATACTAATTTTCTATTGTTTAAATAAATAGCGTATCTTTATCTAGAAGTTGTGCGACTGGTGCAAAGCCTTTTGAGATGTGCAAACGTGACTATTTACCTGTCATTTTCACGAGTCTGCTGTTGCCATATGTAATAAAGCTGATATCTGAAAAAAAATACCCACACATTGCTAGATGCAGGGAATTTGTACATCTCTGTGAGGGTATTTGTGAAAAATAAAGCCAGGATTTTTTTTTCATATCGCATTCAATATGAAAATAGGTGACATTAAAGGGAACCTGTCACCCCAAAAATCAAAGATGAGCTGCAGCCACTGGAATCAGGGGCTTATCTACAGCATTCTGTAATGCTGTAAATAAGCCCCCGAGGTATCCTGAAAGATGAGAAAAAGAGGTTATATTATACTCATCCAGTGGCGGACCTGCTGCGGTCCGGGTCCAATGGGTGTCGCAGTCCAGTCCGGGGCCTCCTATCTTCTTACAATGACGTCCTTTTCTTGTGTTCACGCCGCAGCTCTGGCACAGGCATACTTTGTCTGCCCTGTTGAGGGCAGAACAAAGTACTGCAGTGCGCAGGCGCTGGGAAAGGTCAGAATGGCCCATACGGAGTGTTAGTTGGTGCAGCATTCTGGACCTCTAGGATGCTACTCTCCAACTCAGAACCCAATGCTGTAACCACAACCCCTCTCTGTAAAATATATTCCTCCTTCTCAGTATTAACTGCTGGAGAGAAACTACGAGAGAAAGCATCCGCTTTAACATTCTTTGTCCCAGGGATATATGCGACGGAGAAATGAAACGGGGCAAAAAACAGTGCCCACCTAGCTTGATGGACATTCAAAAAATTTAGCAGCATCCAGATATATCAGATTCTTATGATCAGTAAAAACTAGTGTTGAGCATTCCGATACCGCAAGTATCGGGTATCGGCCGATACTTAGCGGTATCGGAATTCCGATACCGAGATCCGATACTTGCCGCGTATCGGATACCGGAATCGGAAGTTCCCAGGATTCAAACTGCACAAATTTCTACGAAATCAGCCAATGAGAATGATTCCAAGTGTGGGTACATCCTGTTCAGCATGGAGGGCATGAAACTACTGGCAAGGCTGTGATTGGCTGCTTAAATGATGTCATGATGCAGTTTAAAAGTCGCTAGCGCCATTTTGCGATCACTCTGCTGTGAATTCAGTTAGTGACAGGACGCTGTTTGCTGACTGAGGGCCAGTTTAGAGATAGCGGTTTGCTTCTTTGTGCTTTTCAAAGGCTAATTTAGCAACCGCTGTGTTCACCTACTATTCACCTTGCTTTTGCCTTGTAGCGCTGTTTTCACAGCGATCTGCAAGGTCTGTGTGTGTGTGTGTGTGTGTGTGAGTGCAGCCCACTCTCTAGTCTGAGTGCAGCCATAGGCCATCCATAGCTGGTTGTATTCAGTTCAGGGAGGGTGGTTCATTGCCTCATACTGTCCTTTTTTTTTTTTTTCAAGTAGTGTAGTCTGCTGCTCATTTTTTCAAAAAAATCCTATTAGTGTCTTTCCTCCCGTCTCCAGCTAACTTGTGGAAAAACACTACATAGGATAACGTAGAGGAGGGTTTTTGGGCCTTGCAGCGCCGTTTACGGCTGTCTGCACGGTCTCCGTGTGACTGCAGCTCGCCCTGTAGTCTGTGAGCAGCCATAGCCTGGTTGTATCCAGCTCAGGGTTGTTCACTGCGTCATACCGTAAAATCAATTTTCCTTTTGTTTTAAGTAGTGCAGGCTGCTGCACATTTTTTCAAAAAATTCCTATTAGGCCGGCCTCACACTGGGCGTAAGACAATACGCCACGTATTATACGTCCGTACTACGGCCATAATACGGAGAAATGTTCCCAAAATATTGATCCGTAGTCAGGGTGTGTCAGCGTATTTTGCGCATGGCATCCTCCGTATGTAATCCGTATGGCATCCGTACTGCGAGATTTTCGCGCAGGCTTGCAAAACCGACATCTAATGGATTTATGTGCTCAAATGTTCGGGAAAACATATATACAGTATATATATATATGTCATTGAGACACATATATATATATTCTGTATTTAGATTTCATTCAGCGCGATATGTGTTAAAAGCCGGTAATTCAATTGCCGGCTTCTCATTTCTCCTGCACAAACCCGACATGATATGAGACATGGTTTTCATACAGTAAACCATCTCATATCCCCTTTTTTTTTGCATATTCCACACTACTAATGTTAGTAGTGTGTATGTGCAAAATTTCAGCGCTGTAGCTGCTGAAATAAAGGGTTAAATGGCGGAAAAAATTGGCGTGGGCTCCCGCGCAATTTTCTCCACCAGAATGGTAAAGCCAGTGACTGAGGGCAGATATTAATAGCCAGGAGAGGGTCCATGGTTATTGGCCCCCCCCGTGGCTACAAACATCTGCCCCCAGCCACCCCAGAAAAGGCACATCTGGAAGATGCGCCTATTCTGGCACTTGGCCACTCTCTTCCCACTCCCTGTAGCAGTGGGATATGGGGTAATGAAGGGTTAATGCCACCTTGCTATTGGAAGGTGACATTAAGCCAGATTAATAATGGAGAGGCGTCAATTATGACACCTATCCATTATTAATCCAATTGTTTGAAAGGGTTAAAAAAACACACACATGATTTAAAAGTATTTTAATGAAATAAACACAGCGGTTGTTGTAATAATTTATTGTTCTCTCAATCCGTCAGGAACACCCTCGCTTGGAAAAATAATAAACGCACAAGATACATACCTTCTGGTGAACCGTCTCGTCCCACGAAGTAATCCATCTGAAGGGGTTAACTAATATTACAGGCAGGAGCCCTGCTAAATGCAGCTGTGCTCCGTGCCTGTAATCCCCGGCGAATGAATGAAATGTAGGTCATTGACCTACATTTCCTTCAGTCGCGGTGAGGCGCCCTCTGCTGGATGTTCTCATGAACTGCAGCCTGGGAACTTTTTCCCACGCTCCAGGTCATATGAGGACATCCAGCAGGGGGCGCATCACCGCGACTGAGGGAAATGTAGGTCAATGACCTACATTTCATTCATTCGCCGGGGATTACAGGCACGGAGCACAGCTGCATTTAGCAGGGCTCCTGCCTGTAATATTAGTTAACCCCTTCAGATGGATTACTTCGTGGGACGAGACGGTTCACCAGAAGGTATGTATCTTGTGCGTTTATTATTTTTCCAAGCGAGGGTGTTCCTGATGGATTGAGAGAACAATAAATTATTACAACAACCGCTGTGTTTATTTCATTAAAATACTTTTAAATCATGTGTGTGTTTTTTTAACCCTTTCAAACAATTGGATTAATAATGGATAGGTGTCATAATTGACGCCTCTCCATTATTAATCTGGCTTAATGTCACCTTCCAATAGCAAGGTGGCATTAACCCTTCATTACCCCATATCCCACCGCTACAGGGAGTGGGAAGAGAGTGGCCAAGTGCCAGAATAGGCGCATCTTCCAGATGTGCCTTTTCTGGGGTGGCTGGGGGCAGATGTTTGTAGCCACGGGGGGGCCAATAACCATGGACCCTCTCCTGGCTATTAATATCTGCCCTCAGTCACTGGCTTTACCGCTCTGGCGGAGAAAATTGCGCGGGAGCCCAAGCCAATTTTTTCCGCCATTTAACCCTTTATTTCAGCAGCTACAGCGCTGAAATTTTGCACATACACACTACTAACATTAGTAGTGTGGAATATGCAAAAAAAAGGGGATATGAGATGGTTTACTGTATGTAAACCATGTCTCATATCCTGTCGGGTTTGTGCAGGAGAAATGAAAAGCCGGCAATTGAATTACCGACTTTTCACTAACACCGCTGCGTATTTCTCGCAAGTCACACTGCTGGTCAGTGTGGAATCCGTATTTTTCTCGCCCCCATAGACTTTCATTGGAGATTTTTTTGCGCAATACGGTGACAAACGCAGCATGCTGCGATTTTGTACGGCCGTAGAAAGCCGTATAATACTGAACCGTAATATACGGCTAATAGGAGCAGCCCCATTGAGAATAATTGTGCAGTTTATTTTGCGAGTTTTACGGACGTAGTTTATGCGCTCATACGTCCGTAAAACTCGCTAGTGTGAGGCCGGCCTTAGTGTCTTTCCACCCGTCTCCAGCTAACTTGTGGAAAAACACTACATAGGATAACGTAGAGGAGGGTTTTTGGGCCTTGCAGTGCCGTTTACGGCTGTCTGCACGGTCTCCGTGTGACTGCAGCTCGCCCTGTAGTCTGTGAGCAGCCATAGCCTGGTTGTCTCCAGCTCAGGGTTCTTCACTGCGTCATACCGTAAAAACAATTTTCCTTTTGTTTTAAGTAGTGCAGGCTGCTGCACATTTTTTCAAAAAATTCCTATTAGTGTCTTTCCACCCGTCTCCAGCTAACTTGTGGAAAAACACTACATAGGATAACGTAGAGGAGGGTTTTTGGGCCTTGCAGCGCCGTTTACGGCTGTCTGCACGGTCTCCGTGTGACTGCAGCTCGCCCTGTAGTCTGTGAGCAGCCATAGCCTGGTTGTCTCCAGCTCAGGGTTCTTCACTGCGTCATACCGTAAAATCAATTTTCCTTTTGTTTTAAGTAGTGCAGGCTGCTGCACATTTTTTCAAAAAATTCCTATTAGTGTCTTTCCACCTGTCTCCAGCTAACTTGTGGAAAAACACTACATAGTATAACGTAGAGGAGGGTTTTTGGGCCTTGCAGCGCCATTTACAGCTGTCTGCACGGTCTCCGTGTGACTGCAGCTCTCTCTGTTGTCAGTTCAGCCCCCAAAAAATAAATAAATAATAAAGTTCACCAAACACACCAGTGACACCACTTTACATTTGTGTAGGCCACATTAGCTCATATTAAAGTCTAGTCCACACTTTAGAAAATTAGTGTTTCTTATACCTGTTAGGAGTTGTTCAGGAATAAGCACACAAAGCCGTTAGTACTTTTCTGCTTATCTTAACAGTCAACCAAGATGAAGAAGGCAGTGAGTAAGGCACGTGGGCATGGGCGCGGAGCAGGGAGAGGACGTGGGGATTCTGTGCCTGCTGCGGGCACCGGTGACTCATCAGCACCCACTTTCACCAGGGAACAGTCCTTCATGCGCAGCTTTGTCGCAGAGCGCCGTACACCGCTGCTGCGTGAAGAACAAATTGAAGCCGTTGTCGGATGGATGGCAGCTAATGCATCAACTTCAATTAGTGCCACATCCTCTCAGACACAGAGCACTGGAGAGCAGCCATCTGTCTCTTCACCACCTGCCAAATTGCCCAGGCAGACAGAGATCCCAGGACAGGAGCCGTCTCTACTTCTGTTCTCTGAATCTCTTGGCTTGGAAACAGGGGGCCAGCCAAGCAGCATTGGAGAAATGGAAGAAGAGGCAGGGTGCAGTGATGCCCAACCGCTTTTTCTCTCTTCCTCTGAAGAGGCGGGTGGGCCAGTGCCTCCGGTCACCACATCGCAGGATGCATCCGCTGATGACACTCAGGTGCCACTTTCTGGTGCGTGCTCTGCTGCTGAGACTACCCAGGAGGAGCAGTTGGGGGCAGAGAGTAGTGTAGATGATGAGGTCCTTGACCCATCTTGGCGTGAGGGACAGGAAGGTGGTGGGAGCAGCTCTGAGGAAGAGATTCCCCGTACGGCCCAAAGAGGGAGAGGGAGGGGGAAGACTGCGGATCCTGCAGCCTCCGCTTTGGCACCCGTTAGGAGCATGTCTCTTCCAAAAGCCAAAAAGGGCGCTCCCAAGACTTGCAGTGCCTGGTCCTTTTTTGACACAGTTGCAGATGACATTTGCTATGTCAAATGCAAGGTGTGTCATCACAAAGTCAAAAGAGGTCAAAATGTCAGCAACCTCAATACCTCCAACATGTGGAAACATGTGCGCACCAGGCACGCGGCGGAGTTAGAAAGACACACTGAAGAGCTAGGCCAACCAACAGCGGCAGCTACCACCTCTTCAGCTCGTGTTGCCTCTTCCTCCAGCTCACACGCAGCTGGTTCGGCTTCCTCCCAGGATCGCCGTGGAAGAACCTCTGGCCCTGTTGTCCAGAGACCCGCTGTAATTCCACCCGCAGCACCACTTTCCCAGTCATCCACACACTCCCAGCCCAGTGTACAGCCATCGGTAGTACAGACATGGGAGAAAAGGCGGCCTTTCTCGTCAAACCACCCACGAGCACAGGCTCTGACTGCAGGCATTGCCAAACTTCTGTCACTGGAAATGCTGTCATTAAGGCTGGTGGAGACTAACAGCTTCCGTGACTTGATGTCATTGGCAGTCCCACAGTACAATGTGCCCAGCCGCTTTTACTTCAGCAGGCAAGCCGTCCCTGCCCTGCACAAGCATGTGGAGGGACACATAAAACACGCGCTACTGAACGCCATCAGTAGCAAGGTCCACCTCACCACCGATGCGTGGACCAGTCAACATGGACAGGGGCGATACCTTTCCCTCACTGCCCATTGGGTTAATGTCGTTGAGCCGGGTACAGATCGTGCGAGTGGCGCAGGACGTGTCCTGCCCACTCCAAGGATTGCAGGAATCCATTCTGTACGCATTGACTCCTCCTCTTACACCAGTTCCTCAGAATCATCGCTGCAGGAGCCGTCACAGTCCACCTCCACATGGACCCGTGATGAACGTTTACCTGTTACGACCGACATGAGCACAGCCGTGGCCAAACGTCAACAGGCCGTCTTGAAATTAATTTCTTTGGGGAATCGAAGCCACACAGCGCAGGAGCTCTGGAATGCCATCAAGCAGGAGAGCGATGTGTGGTTTGTGCCAGCGAATCTCCAGCCAGGCATGGTAGTGTGTGATAATGGCCGAAATCTGGTGGCAGCTCTGGGCCTCGGCAACCTCACTCACATCCCATGTCTGGCACATGTGCTCAATTTGGTCGTGCAGAGTTTTTTGAGGGACTATCCGGATCTTGATGCACTGCTGCACAAGGTCCGCCTAGAGTGTGCTCACTTGCGGCGTTCCAGCACGGCAAAAGCGCGCATTGCGGCTCTGCAGCGCCGACACTGCCTGCCGGAACATCGCATCATATGTGACCTACCTACCAGGTGGAATTCCACATTACATATGTTGGAGCGGTTGTGTGAGCAGCAGCAAGCTGTAATGGAGTACCAGCTGCATCAGGCGCAAAGAAGTCGCACTCCGCGCCGTTCAGACTTCACAACCACAGAGTGGGCCACTATGAAGGACGTCTGCCAGGTTTTGCGTCCCTTCGATTATTCCACGCGGATGGCGAGTGCAGATGATGCACTAGTCAGCCTGACTGTCCCCCTTATCTGCCTGCTTGAAAAATCACTGCAAGCGCTAAGGGATGATGTTGTGGAAGAGGTGGAGGATGAGGATTCACCATTTCCATCATCTTCTGGACAGTCAGCGCCACGTGGTTCCTCACAAACGCGTAGGCAGGGGACAGTTTGTGAGGAGGATGAGGAGGAGTCAATGGAGGAGGAAGACATCCGTCCAGAGGAGGGAGTTACACAATTGTCCAGTACTCAGTGTGTAAAGCGAGGGTGGGGTGATGACGAGCGGGCAGAGATCACGCCTCCAGCAGGGGTCAGCGTTTCTTGGGCAGTTGGCAGTCTGCAGCACATGGTGGATTACATGCTGCAGTGCCTGAGAAACGACCGCCGCATCGCCCACATTCTCAACATGTCTGATTATTGGGTGTTCACCCTCCTCGATCCTCGCTACCGGGACAACGTAGAAAGCCTCATCACACCGTTGAACCGGGAGCGAAAAATGCGGGAGTACCAAGACACACTGGTGAATTCCATCATCTTCTCCATTCCAAGTGAGAGAAGTGCTGCTAGTGCATTACAAAGCAGCTCAGTGCGTCCAGGCAGTGGTGGAGGCTCTGCACAAAGAGGGAGCAGAAGCAGTGCCTCTGCCCAAGGCAAGACCAGTATGGCCCAACTGTGGCACAGTTTTCTGTGCCCGCCACAAAAGTCTACACCATCACAGACGGCTCCAGTCAGCAGGAGGCAACGGTTCCGTCAGATGGTGACAGACTACATGTCTTGCCCTCTTGCTGTACTCCCAGACGGCTCTTCCCCTTTCAAGTTTTGGGTCTCAAAGCTGGATACATGGCCAGAGCTAAGCCAGTATGCATTGGAGGTGCTGGCTTGCCCTGCGGCTAGTGTATTATCGGAACGCGTCTTTAGTGCTGCAGGTGGTGTACTAACTGACCGTCGCATGCGACTATCCTCCGATAACGTTGACCGGCTTACTTTCCTGAAAATGAACAAGGCCTGGATCTCGCAGGAATTTGCCACTCCTCTTCCTGATTAAATAATTAGGTGACTATCTACGTTATCCAGGTCTCCTGTTGTGTTCATCTTTCTACCACCTGAACTTAAATTCCTGGGCTCCAACACCGCCAGTTGAGGCTCAGAAGTGCCATCTGCACAGTCAAAACATACGACCCAGTGTTATTGGGTTTCAGTAACGTCAGCTGATCCCCAGCTGTGTAGACGGCAATGTGTCCTGCGACCGCCACGCTGACACAACAACTGAAATGTAAGGGAACCTGTGTCCCCCCCCCCCCCCAAGGCGTTTGTTACTGAAAGAGCCACCTTGTGCAGCAGTAATGCTGCACAAGGAAAAGGTAGCTGTTGTGAATTCGGTTTGTGGGCTCCCCCGGTGGTCTGTTATGGTAGTGTCTCTTATGTGCCTTCCTCCATCTCTGATTACCTGTCGCCACCCTCTAGGGGAGTTTCCTATTTAAGGCTGCTTGGCTGTTAGTCACATGCCGGCCAACAATGTGCTAGTAGCATTCTGTTGCATTCACCTGCCTCAAGTTCCAGTTCAGCTAAGTTGAATTTTGTTTCTTGTTTTGCTATTTTTGTCCAGCTATCTGCAATGTGACTCTTCAGTGCTGGAAGCTCTTGTGGACAGAAAATTACTACTCCAGTGGCATGAGTTGTCACTGGAGTTTAAAGTAATTTCTGGATGGTGTTTTTGAATAGTGATTTTTAGGTCGACCGTGAAGTAACACTTTCCTGTCCTTCTGCTATCTAGTAAGCGGACCTCACTGTGCTAAATCTGCTGTTCATCCTACGTATGTCATTTCCTCTGAACTCACCGTCAATATCTGTGGGGGCCTACTATCATCTTTTGGGGTTCCTCACTGGAGGTAAGGCAGGCCTGTATATTCCTCTTATAGGGGTAGTTAGATCTCCGGCTGGCGCGTGGTGTCTAGGGCATCGTAGGTACATCCCCCGGCTACTGTAAGTGTTGGGTCAGGTTCAGGTCACGGTCGACCTTAGTTTCCATCACCCGAGAGCTAGTCCGTTTTGTATTTTTATTCCCCTGGTCATTGGGGTAACCATAACAGTTTGGCCGGCCTGTAAAAAATCTATGTGTTAAAATATGCACTAAAGCAGGAAGGAGGAGAAAAGGTTTTTTTTTTTTTTTTTCTGTGTTTGAAAGTGCACCTTAGTTTGATCATTTGTATTCCTTGCTTAAACTGCAGTCTTCAGCCTTTTTTTTTTCTCTCCTCTCCTCTTAACCTCTGAATGCTTGGGTTACACCCATTTGAAACATGGATCCACAGAGTTTAGTTGCAGGTTTGAATAACCTTGCGACAAAAGTACAGAACCTACAAGATTTTGTTATACGTGCTCCAATGTCTGAACCTAAGATTCCTCTGCCTGAATACTTTACCGGAGACAGATCCCGGTTTTTGAGTTTCAGAGAAAATTGCAAATTGTTTTTGTCTCTGAGATCTCACTCTGCTGGTGATCAGACTCAACAAGTTAAAATTGTTATCTCTCTACTGCGCGGCGACCCACAAAGTTGGGCATTTGCATTATCGCCAGGGGATCCTGCGTTGTTAAATGTAGATGCGTTTTTTCAGGCTTTGGGGTTGCTTTATGAAGAACCTAATTTGGAGATTTTGGCTGAGAAAGCCTTGATAGCTCTTTCCCAAGGGCAAGATGAAGCTGAGATATACTGCCAGAAATTCCGTAAATGGTCGGTGCTTACTAAATGGAATGAGTGCGCTTTAGCAGCTAATTTCAGAGAAGGTCTCTCTGATGCCGTGAAGGATGTCATGGTGGGGTTCCCTGTGCCTACAGGTCTGAATGATGCCATGAAATTGGCTATCCAGATTGATCGGCGTTTGCGGGAGCGCAAATCTGTGCACCATATGGCGGGGTCTTCTGAGGAAAAATCTGTGCACCATATGGCGGTATCTTCTGAGCAAAAACCTGTGCACCATATGGCGGTGTCTTCTGAGCAAAGACCTGTGCACCATTTGGCGGTGACCTCTGAAAAGGCATTAGAGCATATGCAATGCGATCGTGTTTTGTCTAGAGGCGAACGTCAAAATTACAGGCGCAAAAATGGATTGTGCTTCTACTGTGGAGATCCAGCTCATGTTATATCAGCATGCTCTAAACGTATAAATAAGGTTGATAAAAAGGTTGATAAATCTTTTTCTACAGGTACCTTGCAGTCAAAATTTCTTTTGTCCGTGACATTGATTTGTACCTTATCATCTGTGACTGTGAATGCTTATGTGGATTCTGGCGCCGCTCTGAGTCTCATGGATTGGTCCTTTGCCAAGCGTTGTGGGTTTGATTTGGAGCCGTTGGAAGTTTCTATTCCCCTGAAGGGTATTGATTCTACACCTTTGGCTAGCAATAAACCACAATATTGGACACAAGTGACTATGCGTCTTACCCCAGACCATCAGGAGATTATTCGTTTCCTTGTATTATATAACCTACATGATGTCTTAGTGCTTGGATTACCATGGTTACAGATTCATAATCCCGTCTTGGACTGGAAATCTATGTCTGTGTTGAGCTGGGGATGTCGGGGTATTCATGGGGATGCACCTTTGGTTCCTATTTCTTCATCTACTCCCTCTGAGATCCCAGCATTTCTGTCAGATTTTTATGATGTCTTTCAAGAGCCTAAAGTTGATTCTCTCCCTCCCCACAGAGAGTGTGACTGCGCTATTGAATTGATCCCCGGTAGTAAGTTTCCTAAGGGTCGCTTGTTTAATTTGTCTGTACCTGAACATACTGCTATGCGGGAGTATATCAGAGAATCCTTGGAAAAGGGTCATATTCGCCCCTCGTTGTCTCCACTAGGGGCAGGATTTTTCTTTGTAGGTAAAAAGGATGGTTCATTGAGACCTTGTATCGACTATCGACTTTTGAATAAGATTACAGTTAAATACCAGTACCCGTTACCTTTACTGACTGATCTGTTTGCTCGTATAAAGGGGGCTAAGTGGTTCACTAAGATCGATCTACGTGGTGTGTATAATTTGGTGCGGATTAAGCAGGGGGATGAGTGGAAGACCGCATTTAATACGCCTGAAGGCCATTTTGAGTATTTGGTAATGCCTTTCGGTCTCGCAAATGCCCCTTCCGTTTTTCAGTCCTTTATGCACGATATTTTCCGTGAATATCTGGATAAGTTTATGATTGTGTATTTGGATGATATTCTTGTTTTTTCGGAGGACTGGGAATCTCACGTTCAACAGGTCAGGAGAGTTTTTCAGGTTTTGCGAGCTAATTCTCTTTTTGTAAAGGGCTCAAAGTGTAGTTTTGGAGTTCAGAGAATTTCCTTTTTGGGATATATTTTTTCCCCTTCATCTATGGAGATGGACCCTGTCAAGGTCCAGGCTATTTGTGATTGGATGCAACCTACTTCTTTGAAGAGTCTGCAAAAGTTCTTGGGTTTTGCTAATTTCTATCGCCGATTTATAGCGGGTTTTTCTGCCATTGCTAAACCTTTGACTGATTTGACCAAAAAGGGTGCTGATGTTGCTAATTGGTCCTCTGCGGCTGTGGAGGCCTTTCAAGAGCTTAAGCGCCGCTTTTCTTCCGCTCCTGTGTTGCGCCAACCTGATGTGTTACTTCCGTTCCAGGTTGAGGTGGATGCTTCGGAGATCGGAGCAGGTGCAGTTTTGTCGCAGAAAGATCCTGACTGTTCAGTAATGAGACCATGTGCGTTTTTCTCCCGAAAGTTTTCGCCCGCTGAGCGAAATTATGATGTGGGAAATCGGGAACTTCTGGCCATGAAGTGGGCGTTTGAGGAGTGGCGTCATTGGCTTGAGGGTGCTAGACACCAGGTGGTGGTCCTCACTGACCACAAGAATCTAATTTATCTTGAGTCGGCCAGGCGTCTGAATCCTAGACAGGCGCGCTGGTCGTTGTTTTTCTCCCGATTTAACTTTGTGGTGTCATATCTGCCTGGGTCCAAGAATGTGAAGGCGGATGCCCTCTCTAGGAGTTTTGAGCCTGACTCGCCTGGTGATTCCGAACCTACCGGCATCCTGAAGGATGGGGTGATATTGTCAGCTGTCTCCCCAGACCTGCGGCGTTCTTTGCAGGAGTTTCAGGTGGATAGGCCTGATCGCTGTCCGCCTGGTAGACTGTTTGTCCCTGATGATTGGACCAGTAGAGTTATCTCGGAGGTTCATTCTTCCGCGTTGGCAGGTCATCCTGGAATTTTTGGCACCAGGGATTTGGTGTCTAGGTCCTTCTGGTGGCCTTCTTTGTCTCGAGATGTGCGCATGTTTGTGCAGTCTTGTGATGTTTGTGCTCGGGCCAAGCCCTGCTGTTCTAGGGCCAGTGGGTTGTTGTTGCCCTTGCCTATTCCTAAGAGGCCTTGGACGCACATCTCTATGGACTTTATTTCTGACCTTCCGGTTTCTCGTAGGATGTCTGTCATCTGGGTGATTTGTGACCGTTTTTCCAAGATGGTTCATTTGGTACCTTTGCCCAAATTGCCCTCCTCCTCTGAGTTGGTTCCTCTATTTTTTCAGAATGTGGTGCGTTTGCATGGTATTCCTGAGAATATAGTGTCTGACAGGGGTACTCAGTTTGTGTCTAGATTTTGGCGGACGTTCTGTGCCAGGATGGGTATCGATTTGTCTTTTTCGTCTGCATTCCATCCTCAGACTAATGGCCAGACTGAGCGTACTAATCAGACCTTGGAGACTTACTTGAGGTGTTTTGTGTCCGCTGATCAGGATGATTGGCTTGACTTTTTGCCATTGGCAGAGTTTGCCCTTAACAATCGGGCTAGTTCTGCCACTTTGGTTTCTCCATTTTTTTGTAATTCAGGGTTTCACCCTCGGTTTTCGTCCGGTCAATTGGAGTCTTCGGATTGCCCTGGAGTGGATGCTGTGGTTGATAGGATGCATCAGATTTGGGGACAGGTTGTGGACAATCTGAAGTTGTCCCAGGAGAAGACTCAACAGTTCACTAATCGTCATCGGCGTATTGGTCCTCGTCTTTGTGTTGGGGACCTGGTGTGGCTGTCTTCTCGATTTGTTCCTATGAAGGTCTCGTCTCCTAAGTTTAAGCCTCGGTTTATCGGCCCTTATAGGATTCTGGAGGTTCTTAATCCTGTGTCCTTTCGTTTGGACCTCCCAGCATCTTTTAATATCCATAATGTTTTCCATCGGTCATTATTGCGGAGGTATGAGGTACCGGTTGTGCCTTCTGCTGATCCACCTGCTCCTGTGTTGGTTGAGGGTGAATTGGAGTATGTGGTGGAAAAGATCTTGGACTCCTGTGTTTCCAGACGGAAACTTCAGTATCTGGTTAAGTGGAAAGGTTATGGCCAGGAGGATAATTCTTGGGTGACAGCATCCGATGTTCATGCTCCCGATTTGGTTCGTGCATTTCATAGTGCTCATCCAGGTCGCCCTGGTGGTTCTGGTGAGGGTTCGGTGCCCCCTCCTTAAGGGGGGGGTACTGTTGTGAATTCGGTTTGTGGGCTCCCCCGGTGGTCTGTTATGGTAGTGTCTCTTATGTGCCTTCCTCCATCTCTGATTACCTGTCGCCACCCTCTAGGGGAGTTTCCTATTTAAGGCTGCTTGGCTGTTAGTCACATGCCGGCCAACAATGTGCTAGTAGCATTCTGTTGCATTCACCTGCCTCAAGTTCCAGTTCAGCTAAGTTGAATTTTGTTTCTTGTTTTGCTATTTTTGTCCAGCTATCTGCAATGTGACTCTTCAGTGCTGGAAGCTCTTGTGGACAGAAAATTACTACTCCAGTGGCATGAGTTGTCACTGGAGTTTAAAGTAATTTCTGGATGGTGTTTTTGAATAGTGATTTTTAGGTCGACCGTGAAGTAACACTTTCCTGTCCTTCTGCTATCTAGTAAGCGGACCTCACTGTGCTAAATCTGCTGTTCATCCTACGTATGTCATTTCCTCTGAACTCACCGTCAATATCTGTGGGGGCCTACTATCATCTTTTGGGGTTCCTCACTGGAGGTAAGGCAGGCCTGTATATTCCTCTTATAGGGGTAGTTAGATCTCCGGCTGGCGCGTGGTGTCTAGGGCATCGTAGGTACATCCCCCGGCTACTGTAAGTGTTGGGTCAGGTTCAGGTCACGGTCGACCTTAGTTTCCATCACCCGAGAGCTAGTCCGTTTTGTATTTTTATTCCCCTGGTCATTGGGGTAACCATAACAGGTAGCTATTTTTGTTTAGCTCCTTGCACACGCAGAACTTAACACTTATAAAATGTGTCCACTGATACCGTAAAACCGTCCCGGAGGTGGGACTTTCCTTCGTAATATGACGCAGCACAGCTGTCATTCCTACCCCCTTGGCACCGTGCCCCGGCTCCTCAGCGTTGTTTGATTCCATCCCGGAGCCTGCGCTGTTATGTCATCCCTTGGCCAGGCACACTTAGCGCTGCCCATCTTCTGCCATCATTTGGTGTCAGGCTGGCTGCGCCTGTGCGGCCGCGCTGGCCGAGAGCCCGCCTCGCACTGTCTTCTGATTTAATCCCACTAGGGGCCTGAGATCCATGGACATGCGCAGTGCATATCTGAACCTCCGCCTCTCACTCATCTCCCTACGCCTTCTTCAGACTGTGCGCCGTCAGCTGATCCCTAATAGCATGCCAGGGCCGTGACTCCGCACAGTCTGAAGAAGCCGTAGGGAGGGGAGTGAGAGGCGAGGATATCCACTGCGCATGGCCACGGATCCCAGGCCCGCGGTGGGATTACATTAGACGACACTGCGAGGCGGGCTCTCGGCCAACGCGGCCGCACAGGCGCAGCCAGCCTGATACCAAATGATGTCAGAAGATGGGCAGCGCTAAGTGTGCCTGGCCAAGGGATAACATAACAGCGCAGGCTCCGGGACGGAATCAAACAACGCTGAGGAGCCGTGGCACGGCGCCGGGGGGGTAAGAATGACGGCTGTGCTGCGTCATATTACGAAGGAAAGTCCCACCTCCGGGACGGTCTCACGGTTTCAGGGGACACATTTTATAAGTGTTTAGTTCTGTGTTTGCAAGGAGCATAATGAAAAGAGCCACCTTTTCCTTTTGCATCTCTTGTGCAGCACAAGCTGGCTCTTTCAGCTACAAACGCCTTGGGGGGGGGGGTTAAAGGTTCCCTTTCGACTTTCTTCAATCAGGCTTCGGCGTACATTGTGTTCCTCTGCTTTTCCTGCTGTCCCTTGGCTCCAACACCGCCAGTTGCCGTCCAGAAGTGCTGTACGCACAGTCAACAGTCCCTCCTCTGTTATTGGGGTTCAGTAACGTCAGCTGTTCCCCTGCTGTGTGTGTGGCAATCCCTCCTACCTCCTCCAACCTCCTCCTCCTCCACCTGTCCCTGGGCTCCAACACCGCCAGTTGCCATCCAGAAGTGCTGTCCGCACAGTCCCAACAGTCCCTCCTCTGTTATTGGGGTTCAGTAACGTCAGCTGATCCCCAGCTGTGTGTGTGGCAATCCCTCCTATCTCCTCCACCTCCTCCTCCTCCTCCTGTCCCTGGGCTCCAACACCGCTAGTTGCCGTCCAGAAGTGCTGTCCGCACAGTCCCAACAGTCGCTCCTCTGTTATTGGGGTTCAGTAACGTCAGCTGTTCCCCAGCTGTGTGTGTGGCAATCCCTCCTATCTCCTCCACCTCCTCCTCCTCCTCCTGTCCCTGGGCTCCAACACCGCTAGTTGCCGTCCAGAAGTGCTGTCCGCACAGTCCCAACAGTCCCTCCTCTGTTATTGGGGTTCAGTAACGTCAGCTGTTCCCCAGCTGTGTGTGTGGCAATCCCTCCTATCTCCTCCACCTCCTCCTCCTCCTCCTGTCCCTGGGCTCCAACACCGCTAGTTGCCGTCCAGAAGTGCTGTCCGCACAGTCCCAACAGTCCCTCCTCTGTTATTGGGGTTCAGTAACGTCAGCTGTTCCCCAGCTGTGTGTGTGGCAATCCCTCCTATCTCCTCCACCTCCTCCTCCTCCTGTCCCTGGGCTCCAACACCGCTAGTTGCCATCCAGAAGTGCTGTCCGCACAGTCCCAACAGTCGCTCCTCTGTTATTGGGGTTCAGTAACGTCAGCTGTTCCCCAGCTGTGTGTGTGGCAATCCCTCCTATCTCCTCCACCTCCTCCTCCTCCTCCTGTCCCTGGGCTCCAACACCGCTAGTTGCCATCCAGAAGTGCTGTCCGCACAGTCCCAACAATCCCTCCTCTGTTTTTGGGGTTCAGTAACGTCAGCTGTTCCCCAGCTGTGTGTGTGGCAATCCCTCCTATCTCCTCCACCTCCTCCTCCTCCTCCTCCTGTCTCTGGGCTCCAACACCGCTAGTTGCCGTCCAGAAGTGCTCTCCGCACAGTCCCAACAGTCCCTCCTCTGTTATTGGGGTTCAGTAACGTCAGCTGTTCCCCAGCTGTGTGTGTGGCAATCTGTTGTGAAATTGGATTTTGGGCTCCCCCGGTGGCCACTGGTGGAATTGAACTTGTGTGCATCATCCCCTCTGTTCACCTGTTCCCATCAGGATGTGGGAGTCGCTATTTAACCTTGCTCCTCTGTCACTTCCATGCCGGTCAACATTGTAATCAGAAGCCTTTCTGTGCATGTTCCTGCTACCAGACAACTTCCAGCTAAGTCGGACTTTTGTCCTTGTTTGTTTTTTGCATTTTGTTCCAGTTCACAGCTGCAGTTTCGTTTCTGTGTCTGGAAAGCTCTTGTGATCTGAAATTGCCACTCTGATGTTATGAGTTAATACTAGAGTCTTAAAGTAATTTCAGGATGGTGTATTGATAGGGTTTTCAGCTGACCATGAAAGTACTCTTTCTGTCTTCCTGCTATCTAGTAAGCGGACCTCGATTTTGCTAAACCTATTTTCATACTACGTTTGTCATTTTCATCTTAAATCACCGCCAATATATGTGGGGGCCTCTGTCTGCCTTTCGGGGAAATTTCTCTAGAGGTGAGCCAGGACTATATTTTCCTCTGCCAGGATTAGTTAGTCCTCCGGCCGGCGCTGGGCGTCTAGGGATAAAACGCAGGCTACGCTACCCGGCTACTGTTAGTTGTGCGGCAGGTTTAGTTCATGGTCAGTTTAAGTTTCCATCCTTCCAAGAGCTAGTTCCTATGTATGCTGGGCTATGTTCTCTTGCCATTGAGAACCATAACAGTTTGACCGGCCACAAAGGGTTAAATTAATTGGCAGAGAAAGGAGAGAAAAAAGAAGTCTGCTGAAAAAATTTTTTTTTTTTTTTTTTTTCCTTCAGTTCTGAGTGTGCTTTCAATTGAATCACTTGCAAGTCTGCCTATATTGCAGCCTTCCTCTCTCTCTCTCCTTCTAATCCTGGAATGGCTCTGTGTTCACCTGTTTAAAATGGATATTCAGAGTTTAGCTGCAGGTTTGAATAATCTCACCACGAAAGTTCAAAATTTACAAGATTTTGTTGTTCATGTTCCTATATCTGAACCTAGAATTCCTTTGCCTGAATTTTTCTCGGGGAATAGATCTTGCTTTCAAAATTTCAAAAATAATTGCAAGTTGTTTTTGTCCCTGAAATCTCGCTCTGCTGGAGATCCTGCTCAGCAGGTCAGGATTGTGATTTCCTTGCTCCGGGGCAACCCTCAAGATTGGGCTTTTGCATTGGCTCCAGGGGATCCTGCGTTGCTCAATGTGGATGCGTTTTTTCTGGCCTTGGGGTTGCTTTATGAGGAACCTCATTTAGAGCTTCAGGCGGAAAAAGCCTTGATGTCCCTATCTCAGGGGCAAGATGAAGTTGAAATATACTGCCAAAAATTCCGTAAATGGTCTGTGCTTACTCAGTGGAATGAGTGCGCCCTGGCGGCGAATTTCAGAGAGGGTCTCTCTGATGCCGTTAAGGATGTTATGGTGGGGTTCCCTGTGCCTGCGGGTCTGAATGAGTCCATGACAATGGCTATCCAGATCGATAGACGTCTGCGGGAGCGCAAACCTGTGCACCATTTGGCGGTGTCTACTGAGAAGACGCCAGAGAATATGCAATGTGATAGAATTCTGTCCAGAAGCGAACGGCAGAATTTTAGACGAAAAAATGGGTTGTGCTTTTATTGTGGTGATTCAACTCATGTTATATCAGCATGCTCTAAGCGTACTAAGAAGCTTGATAAGTCAGTTTCAATTGGCACTTTTCAGTCTAAGTTTATTCTATCTGTGACCCTGATTTGTTCTTTATCATCTATTACCGCGGATGCCTATGTCGACTCTGGCGCCGCTTTGAGTCTTATGGATTGGTCCTTTGCCAAACGCTGTGGGTATGATTTAGAGCCTCTTGAAACTCCTATACCTCTGAAGGGGATTGACTCCACCCCATTGGCTAGTAATAAACCACAATACTGGACACAAGTAACTATGCGAATAAAATCACGGTTAAATATCAATATCCGTTGCCACTGCTGACTGATTTGTTTGCTCGCATAAAGGGGGCCAAGTGGTTCTCTAAGATAGATCTCCGTGGGGCGTATAATTTGGTGCGAATTAAGCAGGGGGATGAGTGGAAAACCGCATTTAATACGCCCGAGGGTCACTTTGAGTATTTGGTGATGCCTTTTGGCCTTTCAAATGCCCCTTCAGTCTTTCAGTCCTTTATGCATGACATTTTCCGTGATTATTTGGATAAATTTATGATCGTGTATCTGGATGATATTCTGATTTTTTCGGATGACTGGGACTCTCATGTCCAGCAGGTCAGGAGGGTTTTTCAGGTTTTGCGGTCTAATTCCTTGTGTGTGAAGGGTTCTAAGTGCGTTTTTGGGGTTCAAAAGATTTCCTTCTTGGGATACATTTTTTCCCCCTCTTCCATCGAGATGGATCCTTTCAAGGTTCGGGCTATTTGTGATTGGACGCAACCCTCTTCTCTTAAGAGTCTTCAGAAATTTTTGGGCTTTGCTAACTTTTATCGTCGATTTATTGCTGGTTTTTCTGATGTTGTTAAACCATTGACTGATTTGACTAAGAAGGGTGCTGATGTTGCTGATTGGTCCCCTGCTGCTGTGGAGGCCTTTCGGGAGCTTAAGCGCCGCTTTTCTTCCGCCCCTGTGTTGCGTCAGCCTGATGTTGCTCTTCCTTTTCAGGTTGAGGTCGACGCTTCTGAAATCGGAGCTGGGGCGGTTTTGTCGCAAAGAAGTTCCGACTGCTCCGTGATGAAACCTTGTGCTTTTTTTTCTCGTAAATTTTCGCCCGCCGAGCGGAATTATGATATTGGGAATCGGGAGCTTTTGGCCATGAAGTGGGCTTTTGAGGAGTGGCGTCATTGGCTTGAGGGGGCTAGACATCAGGTGGTGGTATTGACCGACCACAAAAATTTAACCCCTTAATGACAGCCAATACGTCTTTTAACTGACCTGACATATAAGAGAATAGCCTCCTCATACAGATAACAATCCATCATCTGTCGGTTGTGCACTATAGCTGACAACTTTCTGCATCAGCCACGATCAGTGTTTGCACTTTCCAAATCTGTTTAACCCCTTAGATGCTGCTGTAAATAGTGACTACATCATTATATATGGTTAACAGAGTGTGGGGGCTTCCTCTTTATCCCAATTGGTGCCCTCAGGTCATGATTGTGTGGTTCTGATGTTTGCCGTGGCAATTCATGACCAAATAGTGGCCTTAGAGTCTGATGGCTGTAGTAATCTGTTCAGAAGTTAGAGGCATTTAGGTGGTAAAAATACACATTTTCATTTCTGTCATACCACTTTGCATTAATTCCTGTAAAGCACCTGAAGGGTTAATAAACTACCTGACAGCAGTTTTCGATATGTCAGGGGGTGCTGTTTTTAAAATGGTATCACGCTTGGGGGTTTCCCAATATATGAGACCCCTAAAGTCACTTCAAACATGGATAAGTCCATAAAAAAATAAATTTAGTAAATTTCCTTGAAAAAATAAAAAATTGCTGCTACATTTTTAAACCTCCTAAAAATGCTAACAAAATAAAATAACATTTTACAAATGGTGCTGATGTAAAGCAGACATGTGGGAAATGTTATTTATTAATGGTTTGCTGTGGTATGATCATCTGGATTAAAGGGATAATCATTCAAATTTTGAAAATTGCTAATTTTTAACATTTTTCTCAAATGTTTGATATTTTTTATAAATAAACACAAAACATATTGACCTAAATTTACGATTATCATAAAGTATAATGTGTCACGAAAAAACAAACTCAAAATCACTGGGATTTGTTGAAGCATTGCAGAGTTATTACCACATAAAGTGACACTGGTCAGATTTCAAAAATTTGGCTCCGTCACTAAGGGGTTAATTTATCTTGAGTCCGCCAGACGCCTGAATCCTAGACAGGCGCGCTGGTCGTTGTTTTTCTCTCGGTTTAATTTTGTGGTGTCATACCTACCGGGTTCTAAGAATGTTAAGGCGGATGCCCTTTCTAGGAGTTTTGAGCCTGACTCCCCTGGTAATTCTGAACCTACAGGTATCCTTAAGGATGGAGTGATATTGTCTGCCGTTTCTCCAGACCTGCGGCGGGCCTTGCAGGATTTTCAGGCGGATAGACCTGATCGTTGCCCACCTGGTAGACTGTTTGTTCCTGATGATTGGACCAGTAAAGTCATTTCTGAGGTTCATTCTTCTGCGTTGGCAGGTCATCCTGGAATCTTTGGTACCAGGGATTTGGTGGCAAGGTCCTTCTGGTGGCCTTCCCTGTCACGAGATGTACGAGGCTTTGTGCAGTCTTGTGACGTTTGTGCTCGGGCCAAGCCTTGTTGTTCTCGGGCTAGTGGATTGTTGTTGCCCTTGCCTATCCCGAAGAGGCCTTGGACGCACATCTCGATGGATTTTATTTCGGATCTTCCTGTTTCTCAGAAGATGTCTGTCATCTGGGTGGTGTGTGACCGTTTCTCTAAGATGGTCCATTTGGTTCCCCTGCCTAAGTTGCCTTCTTCTTCCGAGTTGGTTCCTCTGTTTTTTCAAAATGTGGTTCGTTTGCATGGTATTCCGGAGAATATCGTTTCTGACAGAGGAACCCAATTCGTGTCTAGATTTTGGCGGGCATTCTGTGCTAGGATGGGCATAGATTTGTCTTTCTCGTCTGCTTTCCATCCTCAGACTAATGGCCAGACCGAGCGGACGAATCAGACTTTGGAGACATATTTGAGGTGTTTTGTGTCTGCAGATCAGGATGATTGGGTTGCTTTTTTGCCTTTAGCGGAGTTCGCCCTCAATAATCGGGCCAGCTCTGCCACCTTGGTGTCTCCTTTTTTCTGTAATTCGGGGTTTCATCCTCGATTTTCCTCCGGTCAGGTGGAATCTTCGGATTGTCCTGGAGTGGATGCTGTGTTGGAGAGGTTGCATCAGATTTGGGGGCAGGTGGTGGACAATTTGAAGTTGTCCCAGGAGAAGACTCAGCTTTTTGCCAACCGCCGGCGTCGGGTTGGTCCTCGGCTTTGTGTCGGGGACTTGGTGTGGTTGTCTTCTCGTTTTGTCCCTATGAGGGTTTCTTCTCCTAAGTTTAAGCCTCGGTTCATCGGCCCGTACAAGATATTGGAGATTCTTAACCCTGTGTCCTTCCGTTTGGACCTCCCTGCATCTTTTTCTATTCATAATGTTTTTCATCGGTCATTGTTGCGCAGGTATGAGGTACCGGTTGTGCCTTCCGTTGAGCCTCCTGCTCCGGTGTTGGTTGAGGGCGAGTTGGAGTACGTTGTGGAAAAAATCTTGGACTCCCGTGTTTCCAGACGGAAACTCCAGTATCTGGTCAAATGGAAGGGATACGGTCAGGAGGATAATTCTTGGGTGACTGCCTCTGATGTTCATGCCTCCGATCTGGTCCGTGCCTTTCATAGGGCTCATCCTGATCGCCCTGGTGGTTCTGGTGAGGGTTCGGTGCCCCCTCCTTGAGGGGGGGGTACTGTTGTGAAATTGGATTTTGGGCTCCCCCGGTGGCCACTGGTGGAATTGAACTTGTGTGCATCATCCCCTCTGTTCACCTGTTCCCATCAGGATGTGGGAGTCGCTATTTAACCTTGCTCCTCTGTCACTTCCATGCCGGTCAACATTGTAATCAGAAGCCTTTCTGTGCATGTTCCTGCTACCAGACAACTTCCAGCTAAGTCGGACTTTTGTCCTTGTTTGTTTTTTGCATTTTGTTCCAGTTCACAGCTGCAGTTTCGTTTCTGTGTCTGGAAAGCTCTTGTGATCTGAAATTGCCACTCTGATGTTATGAGTTAATACTAGAGTCTTAAAGTAATTTCAGGATGGTGTATTGATAGGGTTTTCAGCTGACCATGAAAGTACCCTTTCTGTCTTCCTGCTATCTAGTAAGCGGACCTCGATTTTGCTAAACCTATTTTCATACTACGTTTGTCATTTTCATCTTAAATCACCGCCAATATATGTGGGGGCCTCTGTCTGCCTTTCGGGGAAATTTCTCTAGAGGTGAGCCAGGACTATATTTTCCTCTGCCAGGATTAGTTAGTCCTCCGGCCGGCGCTGGGCGTCTAGGGATAAAACGCAGGCTACGCTACCCGGCTACTGTTAGTTGTGCGGCAGGTTTAGTTCATGGTCAGTTTAAGTTTCCATCCTTCCAAGAGCTAGTTCCTATGTATGCTGGGCTATGTTCTCTTGCCATTGAGAACCATAACAGCAATCCCTCCTATCTCCTCCACCTCCTCCTCCTCCTCCTGTCCCTGGGCTCCAACACCGCTAGTTGCCATCCAGAAGTGCTGTCCGCACAGTCCCAACAGTCGCTCCTCTGTTATTGGGGTTCAGTAACGTCAGCTGTTCCCCAGCTGTGTGTGTGGCAATCCCTCCTATCTCCTCCACCTCCTCCTCCTCCTCCTGTCCCTGGGCTCCAACACCGCTTGTTGCCGTCCAGAAGTGCTGTCCGCACAGTCCCAACAGTCCCTCCTCTGTTATTGGGGTTCAGTAACGTCAGCTGTTCCCCAGCTGTGTGTGTGGCAATCCCTCCTATCTCCTCCACCTCCTCCTCCTCCTCCTGTCCCTGGGCTCCAACACCGCTAGTTGCCGTCCAGAAGTGCTGTCCGCACAGTCCCAACAGTCCCTCCTCTGTTATTGGGGTTCAGTAACGTCAGCTGTTCCCCAGCTGTGTGTGTGGCAATCCCTCCTATCTCCTCCACCTCCTCCTCCTCCTCCTGTCCCTGGGCTCCAACACTGCTAGTTGCCATCCAGAAGTGCTGTCCGCACAGTCCCAACAGTCCCTCCTCTGTTATTGGGGTTCAGTAACGTCAGCTGTTCCCCAGCTGTGTGTGTGGCAATCCCTCCTATCTCCTCCACCTCCTCCTCCTCCTCCTGTCCCTGGGCTCCAACACCGCTAGTTGCCGTCCAGAAGTGCTGTCTGCACAGTCCCAACAGTCCCTCCTCTGTTATTGGGGTTCAGTAACATCAGCTGTTCCCCAGCTGTGTGTGTGGCAATCCCTCCTATCTCCTCCACCTCCTCCTCCTCCTCCTGTCCCTGGGCTCCAACACCGCTAGTTGCCATCCAGAAGTGCTGTCCGCACAGTCCCATCAGTCCCTCCTCTGTTATTGGGGTTCAGTAACGTCAGCTGTTCCCCAGCTGTGTGTGTGGCAATCCCTCCTATCTCCTCCACCTCCTCCTCCTCCTCCTGTCCCTGGGCTCCAACACCGCTAGTTGCCGTCCAGAAGTGCTGTCCGCACAGTCCCAACAGTCGCTCCTCTGTTATTGGGGTTCAGTAACGTCAGCTGTTCCCCAGCTGTGTGTGTGGCAATCCCTCCTATCTCCTCCACCTCCTCCTCCTCCTCCTGTCCCTGGGCTCCAACACCGCTTGTTGCCGTCCAGAAGTGCTGTCCACACAGTCCCAACAGTCCCTCCTCTGTTATTGGGGTTCAGTAACGTCAGCTGTTCCCCAGCTGTGTGTGTGGCAATCCCTCCTATCGCCTCCACCTCCTCCTCCTCCTGTCCCTGGGCTCCAACACCGCTAGTTGCCGTCCAGAAGTGCTGTCCGCACAGTCCCAACAGTCCCTCCTCTGTTATTGAGGTTCAGTAACGTCAGCTGTTCCCCAGCTGTGTGTGTGGCAATCCCTCCTATCTCCTCCACCTCCTCCTCCTCCTCCTGTCCCTGGGCTCCAACACCGCTAGTTGCCGTCCAGAAGTGCTGTCCGCACAGTCCCAACAGTCCCTCCTCTGTTATTGGGGTTCAGTAACGTCAGCTGTTCCCCAGCTGTGTGTGTGGCAATCCCTCCTATCTCCTCCACCTCCTCCTCCTCCTCCTGTCCCTGGGCTCCAACACCGCTAGTTGCCATCCAGAAGTGCTGTCCGCACAGTCCCAACAGTCCCTCCTCTGTTATTGGGGTTCAGTAACGTCAGCTGTTCCCCAGCTGTGTGTGTGGCAATCCCTCCTATCTCCTCCACCTCCTCCTCCTCCTCCTGTCCCTGGGCTCCAACACCGCTAGTTGCCGTCCAGAAGTGCTGTCCGCACAGTCCCAACAGTCCCTCCTCTGTTATTGGGGTTCAGTAACGTCAGCTGTTCCCCAGCTGTGTGTGTGGCAATCCCTCCTATCTCCTCCACCTCCTCCTCCTGTCCCTGGGCTCCAACACCGCTAGTTGCCGTCCAGAAGTGCTGTCCGCACAGAGCCAAACACCTCGCCAATGTGTTAGTGGGGTTCAGTAATGCCTGCTGCTCCCCTGCTGTGTATACGGCAACGTGTCCTGCGACCGCCACGCAGGCACAAGTTAAATTTAAGGGAACCTGTCCCCCCCCCCAGGCGTTTGTTACTGAAGGAGACACCTTGTGCAGCAGTAATGATGCAAAGGGAAAAAGTGCCTCTTTTCGTCGTGCTCCTTGCACATGCTGAACCTAACACTTTTGAAATGTGTCCCCTCACACGGTTAAACCGTCCGGTCGGTGGAACTTTCCTTTGTCATGTGACGCAGCACAGCCGTCATTCTTACCCCCTTGGCGCCGTGCGCCTCCTCCTCAGCGTTGTTTGAATCTGTCCCGGAGTCTGCGCTGTTATGTTATCCCTTGGCCAGGCACACTTAGCGCTGCCCGTCTTCGGACATCATTTGGTGTCAGGATGGCTGCGCCTGTGCGGCCGCGCTGGACGAGATCCCGCCTCGTAGTGTCTTCTGATTTAATCCCACTGCGGACCTGTGATCCATGGACATTAGCAGTGCATATCTGAACCTCCGCCTCTCACTCATCTCCCTACGCCTTCTTCAGACTGTGCGCTGTCAGCTGATCCCTAATGGCATGCCACGGCCGTGACGCCGCACAGTCTGAAGAAGCCGTAGGGAGGGGAGTGAGAGGCGAGGAAATGTACTGCTCATGGCCATGGATCACAGGTCCGCAGAGTGATTACATTAGATGACACAGCGAGGCGGGATCTCGTCCAGCGTGGCCGCACAGGCGCAGCCATCCTGACACCAAATGATGTCAGAAGACGGGCAGCGCTAAGTGTGCCTGGCCAAGGGATAACATAACAGCGCAGACTCCGGGACAGATTCAAACAACGCTGAGGAGGAGGCGCACGGCGCCAAGGGGGTAAAAATGACGGCTGTGCTGCGTCACATGACAAAGGAAAGTTCCACCGACCGGACGGTTTAACCGTGTGAGGGGACACATTTCAAAAGTGTTAGGTTCAGCATGTTCAAGGACCATAATTAAAAGAGCTAAGTTTACCTTTTCCAGCATTAGTGCTGTACAAGATGGCTCTTTCAGCTACAAACACCTGGGGGGGGGTTAAAGGTTCCCTTTCAACTTGCTCCAGTGCAGGCTGTGGCCTACACTCTGCTCCACCTGCAGAGCCCGGGCTCCAACACCGCTAGTTGCTGTCCGGAAGTGCTGGCTGCACAGAGAAAAACACCTCGCCAATGTGTCAGTGGGGTTCAGCACCGCCAGCTGTTCCCCTGCTGTGTAGCCGGCAACGTGTCCTGCAACAGCCACGCAGACACAAAGCTGCCGCCAGTGCAGGCTTCGGCCTACACTCTGCTCCCTCTCCTCCTGCTGACCCTGGGCTCTAACACCGCCAGTTGGGGCCCGGTACTGCTAGCTGCACAGAGAAAAACACCAGCCAATGTGTCAGTGGGGTTCAGCACCGCCAGCTGTTCCCCTGCTGTGTAGCCGGCAACGTGTCCTGCAAATGCCACGCAGACACAAGAACTGAAATTGAAGGGAACCTGTCCCCCCTCCCCCAGGTGTTTGTATGTTTTACAGCCACCTTGTACAGCAGTAATGCTGCATGTGTGCAAGGTGGCTCATAAACTTATTCTCCTCGCACATGTGGAACTGAACACGTCTAAAATGTGTCCTCTGTGACCATTTAACCGTCCCAGAGGTGTGACTTTCCTTTGTAATGACACGCTGCAACCCCCTTGGTAGCGCTGCCCGTCTTCTGGCATCATTGTTTGGCTGCCTGCGCCTCTGCGGCCGCCCTGCCCAACACAACGCCCCTCGGTGTCTTATTTATTTGGACTGCGAGGGTGTGATTGATGGGCATGAGCAGTGCATATGTTCGCCTGTCCCTCATCTCCTTCCGCCTTCCTCAGACTGTGCGGCTTCATGGCCGTGGCATGCGATAAGGGATCAGCTGACGCCGCACAGTCTGAAGCGGGTGTAAGGACCCGAGTGTGAGAGGCCAACATATGTACTGCGCCAGGCCATGAATCCCAGCCCCACAGTGTTTTAACTATGTCAAGACACTTCGGGGCTGGGATTCATGGTCATCGCAAACCGCAACGGCCGACATTAAATGATGCCAGAAGATGGGCAGCGCTAACAGCGCAAGGCCAAGGGATAAAACGACAGCGCAGACTCCTGTACAGCAAATAACAATGCTCAGGAGGCTGTGCCCAGCACCAAGGTGGGATTCTTGACATCTGTGCTGCGTCTCATTACGAAGGGAACTCTCGCCTCCAACACAGTTTGACTGTATAAAGGGCTAAATGTTATATGTGTTTCATTCAGCGTGTGCAAGGAGAAAAATTAAAAGAGCAACCTTTGACTTGTGCAGCACTACTGCTGCATAAGCTGTGGCTCTTCTACTTTGTAACACCTGAGGGGGGGTTAAAGGTTACCTTTAAAATTGGTTCAATTAGGCTTCGGCCTACACTCTGCTCCCCCTGCAGAGCCTGGGCTCTAACACCGCCAGTTGGGGCCTGGTACTGCTAGCTGCACAGAGAAAAACACCAGCCAATGTGTCAGTGGGGTTCAGCACCGCCAGCTGTTCCCCTGCTGTGTAGCCGGCAACGTGTCCTGCAACAGCCACGCAGACACAAAGCTGCCGCCAGTGCAGGCTTCGGCCTACACTCTGCTCCCTCTCCTCCTGCTGACCCTGGGCTCTAACACCGCCAGTTGGGGCCCGGTACTGCTAGCTGCACAGAGAAAAACACCAGCCAATGTGTCAGTGGGGTTCAGCACCGCCAGCTGTTCCCCTGCTGTGTAGCCGGCAACGTGTCCTGCAAATGCCACGCAGACACAAGAACTGAAATTGAAGGGAACCTGTCCCCCCTCCCCCAGGTGTTTGTATGTTTTACAGCCACCTTGTACAGCAGTAATGCTGCATGTGTGCAAGGTGGCTCATAAACTTATTCTCCTCGCACATGTGGAACTGAACACGTCTAAAATGTGTCCTCTGTGACCATTTAACCGTCCTGGAGGTGTGACTTTCCTTTGTAATGACACGCTGCAACCCCCTTGGTAGTGCTGCCCGTCTTCTGGCATCATTGTTTGGCTGCCTGCGCCTCTGCAGCCGCCCTGCCCGACACAATGCCCCTCGGTGTCTTATTTATTTGGACTGCGAGGGTGTGATTGATGGGCATGAGCAGTGCATATGTTCGCCTGTCCCTCATCTCCTTCCGCCTTCCTCAGACTGTGCGGCTTCATGGCCGTGGCATGCGATAAGGGATCAGCTGACGCCGCACAGTCTGAAGTGGGTGTAAGGACCCGAGTGTGAGAGGCCAACATATGTACTGCGCCAGGCCATGAATCCCAGCCCCGCAGTGTTTTAACTATGTCAAGACACTGCGGGGCTGGGATTCATGGTCATCGCAAACCGCAACGGCCGACATTAAATGATGCCAGAAGATGGGCAGCGCTAACAGCGCAAGGCCAAGGGATAAAACGACAGCGCAGACTCCTGTACAGCAAATAACAACGCTCAGGAGGCTGCGCCCAGCACCATGGTGGGATTCTTGACATCTGTGCTGCGTCTCATTACGAAGGGAACTCTCGCCTCCAACACAGTTTGACTGTATAAAGGGCTAAATGTTATACGTGTTTCATTCAGCGTGTGCAAGGAGAAAAATTAAAAGAGCAACCTTTGACTTGTGCAGCACTACTGCTGCATAAGCTGTGGCTCTTCTACTTTGTAACACCTGAGGGGGGGTTAAAGGTTACCTTTAAAATTGGTTCAATTAGGCTTCGGCCTACACTCTGCTCCCCCTGCAGAGCCTGGGCTCTAACACCGCCAGTTGGGGCCCGGTACTGCTAGCTTCACAGAGAAAAACACCAGCCAATGTGTCAGTGGGGTTCAGCAACGCCAGCTGTTCCCCTGCTGTGTAGCCGGCAACGTGTCCTGCAACAGCCACGCAGACACAACAGACCCAAAGCTGCCGCCAGTGCAGGCTTCGGCCTACACTCTGCTCCCCCTGCTGACCCTTTGCTCCAACACCGCTAGTTGGGGCTCTAGGAAGACAAGCTTGAATAGGTCCCCATCCTGGTTCCAGCACCGTCAGCTGGTTCCGGGCAGAGCCTTTGGCTTAGGTGCCTCCCTCTGGGTATCTGAGTTCTACCAACGTCAGGTGGTCCTTGGTAGTGCTTTCAGCACGGGTACCTCCTGCTTAGTAACCGGGTTCCAGTAACGTCAGCTGGTCCTCGGTAGTTCCATTGGCTCTTGGACCTTTGGCTACCCATCCGTGTTCCAGTACCGTCAGCTGGTTCTCGGCAGTGTCTTTTGCTCTTGTACCTTCTGCTCCCCATCCTGGTTCCAGTACCATCAGCTGGTTCCGGGCAGAGCCTTTGGCTTAGGTGCCTCCCTCTGGGTATCTGAGTTCCACCAACGTCAGGTGGTCCTTGTAGTACTTTCAGCACGGGTACCTCCTGCTTAGTAACCGGGTTCCAGTAATGTCAGCTGGTCCTCGGTAGTTCCATTGGCTCTTGGACCTTCGGCTACCCATCCGGGTTCCAGTACCGTCAGCTGGTTCTCGGCAGTGTCTTTTGCTCTTGTACCTTCTGCTCCCCATCCTGGTTCCAGTACCGTCAGCTGGTTCCAGGCAGAGCCTTTGGCTTAGGTGCCTCCCTCTGGGTATCTGAGTTCCACCAACGTCAGGTGGTCCTTGGTAGTGCTTTCAGCACAGGTACCTCCTGCTTAGTAACCGGGTTCCAGTAACGTCAGCTGGTCCTCGGTAGTTCCATTGGTTCTTGGACCTTCGGGTAGCCATCCGAGTTCCAGTTCCATCAGCTGTTTCTCGGCATTTTCTCAGCCAACTTGTACCTTCTGCTACATTTCCAAGTTCAAGACCCTAAAGACGACCACCCGGAACACCACCCCTAAGATGACGACGACACCAGAGACGACAACCACTGAGATGACGACGACCCTGGAGACGATGACCCTGAAGACCACCCCGATGACGACGACCCCGGAGACAACGACCCTGGAGACGACGACAACCTGGAAGACCGAGAAGCAGAAGAACAAGAGGCTGCAGAACAAAGAGCAGAAGAACATTAAGCATAAGACTAAATATCAGAGCAAAAGATATTATCTAAATTATAAGCAGAAGAAGACTAAGCAGTGTATGGGGGTGAGTCCGTTCCTCCTCGTGGTGCCCCTGGATAAAGCCTGATGATGCAGGCCAAACTGAACGCGGACAAATGTAACTGTTTTGTGACAGGCAGAACGGAAGGTGTAATCTTCAAACTTTTATAGATAACAACTACGGGAATGCCTGTCACAAATAAGAATATGATGAAGAATTTGAATATGAAGAAGATAATAGTAAAATAAAAAGAATATGAACAATGTAACAAAAAAAATAATAGGTAGAAGATGAAGAAGAAGATGAATAAGGTGAAGAAGTTGATGTCAAAGAAGCTGATGATGAGGATAATGAAGAAGAAAGTGTGGGAGAAGTAAAAAAGAAGGTGAAGGGCGTGGAAGTAGTGAAACATCAATATCTGACAAAATAAAAAAAAAATTAACATAGTCAAAATCTTTCTAACGCCGAACGTCATAAAAAACAAAACTAAATCCTGCTATTCTATTAGATTGGGCTAAACCTCTGTGCCTTTAATGTCTCCGCCACGTCCCCCAATACATCCTACATTATTCTTAGTTGTTTTCCTTCATGTAGAATGAACCTACAAGTTAAGAAAGGGTTTATTTTAATTCTGATATTTTCGTCCCATTGACTTGCATTGGGATCGGGGATCGGTATCGGATTAGATCCGATACTTTGACGGTATCGGCCGATACTTTCCGATACCGATACTTTCCGATTTCGGAAGGTATCGCTCAACACTAATAAAAACCTGTATCGGATGACTGGCCCCCTCCAAAAAATGTCGCCAATGTTCAAACGCGAGTTTAATAGCCAGCAACTCTCTGTTCCCAACATCATAGTTGAGCTCAGTCTCCGAAAAAATTTTAGAAAATTTCCCATCCTCTCCCTCTTGGGACAGAACTGCCCTCACCCTTACTGAAGAGGCATCAACCTCTACCAGAAATGGCTTGGTCTCATCCGTCTGCATCAAAACAGGAGCAGAGCTAAACCTCTCCTTGAGATCAGTGATCACAGAAATATTCTTTATGAATTTTCTGTAATAATTGGCAAACCCCAAAAATCTCTGAACCGACTTCAAACATTTAGGCTTAGGCCACTCCAGCACTGCCTGAACCTTTACCGGGTCCATCTCAAACCCATCACTGGAGACAATGAACCCAAAAAAACTCATTTTCTGTACCGCAAACTCGCACTTCTCCAATTTAGCAAAGAGTGAGTTTTCACTCAAAATCTGTAGAACTTTGCGGACTCTCTGCCAATGCGACTCCAGATCAGGTGAATATATCAAAATATCATCCAAATAAACAATAACACTCCTAGCAATCAACGACCTCAGAATGTCATTAATGAAATTTTGAAAAAACGCAGGTGCATTAGTAAGGCCAAAAGGCATCACCGGACACTCAAAATGACCTTCCGGGGTATTAAAGGCTGTCTTCAATTCATCATCCTCCTTCACCCGCAGCAAATGATATGCCCCGCGAAGGTCAATCTTAGAGAACCACTTTGCTCCGGTTAGTTGGTTAAACAAATCCGGAATCAGCGGCAACGGGTAAGGATTGCGCACAGCGATCTTATTAATCTCCCGAAAATCCTTCTTTTTGACAAAAAAGAATCCTACTGCCACAGGGATTTAGAAGGTCTTATATGTCCTGCAGCTAATCTAGTCTGTAGGTATTCCTTTAAGGCCTCCCTCTCGGGAATCATCAGATTAAATAAATGACTCTTAGGAAGTGTGGCACCTGGAACAAACTCAATAGCGCAGTCGTAGAACTAGCGACTCGACCTCCAAAAATACCCTCCAGAAATCCTGAATGGCTTCAGGTAGCTCCTTCTTAAAGGGAACCTGTCACCCCCAAAATCGAAGATGAGCTAAGCCCACCCGCATCAGGGGCTTATTTACAGCATTCTGTAATTCTGTAGATAAGCTCCCTATGTATCCTGAAAGATGATAAAAAGAGGTTATATTATACTCACCCAGGGGCGTTCCCGCTGTGGTCCGGTCCGATGGGCATCGCGGTCCAGTCCGGGGCCTCCTATCTTCCTCTTCTTTAACTCTTTCACTCAAACCTGCTAAAATCTGACTCTTGAGCGCTGGGTCATTCCACCTGACCTCTGCGAACCATCGTCTGAACAGGGTGCAATACCTCTCAGCATCCACAGAGCCCTGTTTCAGCCATCTGAGCTCTGCCTCAACTGATGTGACCCAATTAGGATCATCATATAATAACCCCACAGCAGAAAAAAATTCTTCTACTTATGTCAAACAAGGATCTTCAGGATGTAATGAAAACGCCCAGATTTGGGGTTCACCTCGCAAGAAAGACATAATAATAATCCCCACACACTACAATTCACTCCCTGAAGATCTGGGTCTAAGCCAAAAATATAGTAAACATGCATTTTTAAACGTACAAAATTCCTGCCGTTTACCAGAAAAAAACTCAGGTAATCCTACCTTAGGTTCTTCAGGGCGTGCTCCAGAGCAATTACTCATGTGCCGTTGAAGGTTGGTTACTTACAAAGTCAACCCTAGCAAGCGTTGAGCTAGTTCCTGGACACTGCACATATTGAAAGAATACGGGAATTTTTCTTTTTTATATGTGTGGCTGGACAACCTGTTACAAAACTGCAGCACAGAACTAGGAGAGATGGGGGAAAGCCGACCCTGTACTAAGACTAGGCTGGAATCCTACGATGTAGTGGGCAACCCATTCCTTGAGAATAGACCCACCGACGATCCTAGTCTAAACTCACCGAAGACCTATAGATAAGGGGAAGGAGGTCCCTTAAAGATCTAAGGACTGGGTACAAAAAACAGGTCACTTCCTAATAGGAAACACAGAGAAGGCTGCAGAAACAAACTGAAAACAGAAACAAAAGATAGCAGAACCAGAGATCCCAGAACTGCAAAATATCAAACACAGAAAGATGTCTAAGCACCTAGCCAGAACTCTAGTGGATTAACACTGTTGTCCAGCAAGGAATAGGAGGCAGGTGCTGGGTAATAAAGGGTGATACAATCACCTGACCAAGACAAACCAGCACCAGGGGAAAAAAGACCAGCAGCCAGAAAACCACAACAAGATGGCAGATGGTCAAAACAAAACAGATTCTAACACCTCCCCCCATCAAGAGTCCCAAGAGACATATGACCCAAACGCTGCCCATTGCAAGGAACTGTTTATGTTCCCTTGTAATTATTCAGGCCTCTCAATGTGCACCATTAAAGAGGGTCATGAGGAGGTGGAGTGCAGTGATGTCCAAACATTTGAGCACCCATGGCCAGGAGAAAGCCTCGTTGGGGAATGTCAATTCATGTCTGAAGTGGTGGAGGATAATCATGATGCACAGTTGCCATCAGGTCAGCCTGAATATTGCAACTCAGAAGAAGAATCAGATTGATGATTTGGAAGATGACGTGGTCGATGATGAGGACACTGATCCAACCTGGCATGCCTAGCGAGCACAACAGTGCATAAAGGGTTGGATCTGTAGCATGAAAACAGGCAAGAAGAGGTAGTGGTTTGTCAAGAGGGAGAACTCGGTCAACTGTTCCACAGATCCCCCTCACTCGGCTAGCTAATAGGCCAAGGGTGCTTTGTTCCCCTGTATGCCAGTTTTTCCTGAAAATCCTTCACACAAACAACTGCAATTTGCAGCATCTGTCATACCAAGCTAAGAAGAGGCAAGAACACTGCCAACCTGATCACATGGCAGCCAAGCACCCCAGTATGTGGGCGGAACCTCTGGATTCAAAATCTGTGTCTGAGGGTGAAACCACTGCCCCTTCCCCTGTGTTATGGCCTTCCCAATCTCCTGTCAAGGAACCAGGTGCTATTGCCTCCTGCCCACAACCTGTGGTTGCACAGACACAACAGTCAGCAACCACATTCAGTTCATTGTCCCAGCTCCAGATGTTTCAGAGGAAGCAGAAATATCCACCCACAGGCCCCAATGCTAAATACCCACATTGCCAGATTGCTATTAATGGAAATGTTGCCTTTTTGGCTTGTGATAACTGAGTCTTTCTGCGACCTCATGGTGGTGGCAGCCTCATGGTACTCAATTTCAAGCCGCCACTATTTTTCCTGGTGTGCTGTCCGCATGTTACATAAGCACATGTTACACAAAATCAGCCATGCTCTGGCCAATGCAGTAACAGGGAAGGTCCACCTAAACACAGACACGTGGACAAGTTCTTGTGGACAGGGACGATACATTTCCCTGACGGCACACTTGGTGAACCTGGTGGAGTGTGGGACAGAGTCAAAGGGTGGGACATCACACATTTTACCCACACCAAGAATAACAACCTAAAAAATGGATAACTAGTATCCACACACACCACTCACCAAAGAGATATATATAAAATATTGAAGTTTATTTTGTTGCAAAAAATCTAGACAATGCACACATTGAATAAAATCTCATGCAGTCACAGTTGACATGAAAAGCTAGATAAGAGGAAAAGAGTTTAAATCAAGTAAGACACACGTGGTGGCAAGGTGGAAAATAACAGGCACTGGGCCTTTGCAAACTATCTAACATGATGCAGACCTATCCGCATCAACCCTGCAAGTGCTGCTCAGATAACACAATAAAATGTTAAGTGTTAAGAGTGCAAATATATAGGTCTGCCGAGTATGTAATAAGAGATTCAAAGCATACCCATATGTGTAGAAGCCCGTCCACGATGCCACAGAGACCACGATGCCACAGAGACCCCGACGCATGTTTTGCTGCTCTCTTTCTCAGGGGGGAGGCGTGTATGTCATATCCTACCTAGTCCTGTTTTTATGTCCGTCCTACCGCCGTCCCCGGGTCTCAGGTGCACCTGTTTCCAGCACTCAAACCCAGCGTGTGGGGAGGAAATCCTCCATGACGTCACATCCGCTCGCCGTCAGTTAAAAGAGGACTTTTGGCAGATGCAGGGATCCCGGGCACAGTGCACACGTGTGTCGCCATTTTGTTGAAGCCCCACAGAAAATCAGTGTATACAGTCCAGTCTATTACGCAAAAGGGGAAGGGGGATGTCATATATTATGGTCACTTCCAAGTCAATAGTAGGGTAAGTATTGCGGACACAGAAAAAATTAAATAACTATAAAAAATAAAAATAAGAACAGAAAATGTGATCACCTGCCCCAATAGCATAGTCACGCATATTGGATGTTGGAGTGTGTGGAGCGGTGGCACCTGACGCACCTGTAGCGCCCACACCACATACACACACAAAAAATGATATATGTATAAAAAATAAAAAAATGCAATACTTCAAAGTAGTCAGTGTCACCGGCAAAGAGCCCACACCATCATATCTCCTCCTCCATGCTTCACGGTGGGAACCAGGCATGTAGAGTTCATCCGTTCACCTTTTCTGCGTCGCACAAAGACACGGAGGTTGGAACCAAAGATTTCAAATTTTGACTCATCAGACCAAAGCACAGATTTCCACTGGTCTAATGTCCATTCCTTGTGTTCTTTAGCCCAAACAAGTCTCTTCTGCTTGTTGCCTGTCCTTAGCAGTGGTTTCCTAGCAGCCATTTTACCATGAAGGCCTGCTGCACAAAGTCTCCTCTTAACAGTTGTTGTAGAGATGTGTCTGCTGCTATAACTCTGTGTGGCATTGACCTGGTCTCTAATCTGAGATGCTGTTAACCTGTGATTTCTGAGGCTGGTGACTCGGATAAACTTATCCTCAGAGGCAGAGGTGACTCTTGGTCTTCCTTTCCTGGGGCGGTCCTCATGTGAGCCAGTTTCTTTGTAGCGCTTGATGGTTTTTGTCACTGCACTTGGGGACACTTTCAAAGTTTTCCCAATTTTTCGGACTGACTGACCTTCATTTCTTAAAGTAATCATGGCTAGTGTTGAGCGATACCTTCCGATATTTGAAAGTATCGGTATCGGATTGTATCGGCCGATATCCGAAAAATATCGGATATCGCCGATACCGATACCCAATACCAATACAAGTCAATGGGACACAAATATCGGAAGTGATCCTGGATGGTTCCCAGGGTCTGAAGGAGGGGAACTCTCCTTCAGGCCCTGGGATCCATATTCATGTGTAAAATAAAGAATAAAAATAAAAAATAGGGATATACTCACCCTCGGACGCGCCCTGCTTGTAACCGCTGCAACTGGCATCCTCCGTTCCTAAGAATGAGAGAGTGAAGGACCTTCGATGACGTCGCGGTCACGTGAGCGGTCACATGAGCGGTCACGTGAGCGGTTACGCGACCAATCACAAGACCGCGACATCATCGCAGGTCCTTCACTCGCTCATTCTTAGGAACGGAGGCTGCCGGTTGCAGCGGTTACAACCAGGGCGCGTCCGAGGGTGAGTATATCCCTATTTTTTATTTTTATTCTTTATTTTACACATGAATATGCATCCCGATCCCGATTCCCGATATCGCAAAAATATCGGAACTCGGTATCGGAATTCCGATACCGCAAATATCAGCCAATACCCGATACTTGCGGTATCAGACTGCTCAACACTAATGATGGCCACTCGATTTTCTTTACTTAGCTGTTTTTTTCTTGCCATAATACAAACTCTAACAGTCTATTCAGTAGGACTATCAGCTGTGTATCCACCAAACTTCTGCACAACACAACTGATGGTCCCAAGACTCCCAACACCATATACAAGGCAAGAAATCCCAATTATTAAACTTTACAGGGCACACCTGTGAAGTGAAAACCATTCCGGTGACTACCTCTTGAAGCTCATCAAGAGAATGCCAAGAGTGTGCAAAGCAGTCATCAAAGCAAAAGGTGGCTACTTTGAAGAACCTAGTATATAAGACATAATTTCAGTTGTTTCACACTTTTTTGTTAAGGATATAATTCCACATGTGTTTTGATGCCTTCAGTGTGCATTTGCAATTTTCATAGTCATGAAAACACAAAAAAATCTTTAAATGAGAAGGTGTGTCCAAGCTTTTGGTCTGTACTGTATATATATATATATATATATATATATATATATATTATATATATATCTTTGGTGAGTGGTGTGTGTGGATACTAGTTATCCATTTTTTAGGTTGCACCTTGGGATTCACTCTAGTAGTAAAGGTCCCTGTTGTGAATTCCGTTCTCGGGCTCCCTCCTGTGGTCATGAGCGGTATTGTGTGAGTTTGTTCTGGGGCTCCCTCTGGTGGCCTTTAGCGATATGGCTGGTCTTGGCTAGGCTCAGCTTCTTCATTTCCTGCTATGCTTAGGCCTATTTAATTCACCTGGCCCTTCATTTGTTGCCTGCTGTCGGTGTATTCAGTCCTGTTTCTGAGAGCTCCTGAATATTCCTTGTGACCAGTCTCCTGCTGGAGAAGTTAAGTTGTTTGTTCTTTTGCTCATTATTTCCTTGAAAACGTTTCTCTGTACATGATGAGTTCAGTCCAGCTTGCTTATATGTGAACTTGCGCTTGCTGGTTAGTTCTGGGGTGCAGAGTGCGCTCCTCACATCGTGAGTCGGTGTGGGGGTTCTTGTATTCTCTGCGTGGTTTATTTTTGATAGTTTTGTACTGACCACACAGACTCCTATCTATTTTCAGTCTATCTAGTGTTAGCGGGCCTCATTTGCTTAACCTGTTTCATTTCTACGTTTGTCTTTTCTCCTTAACTCACCGTTATTATTTGTGGGGGGCTGACTAAATCTTTGGGGTTATTTCTCTGAGGCAAGTGAGGTCTTTGCTTTCTCTCTAGGGGTAGTCAGTTTCTCAGGCTGTGAACGTGGCGTCTAGGATTTTAGGAATGCTCCACGGCTGCCTTTAGTGTTTGTGGATAGGATCAGTATTGCGGTCAGTATAGCTTCCACCTCCCCAGAACTGGTCCTATATTCTGGTCACATGTGTCAGGTCAGTTTTGAGATCCTACCACCGGATCATAACAGGTCCCTATGTATTTGTTGTGAATTTACCTTTTGGCTCCCTCTAGTGGTTACTAGTGATTTGACTCTGGGAATGTCTGCCATCCCTTGTATGCTCACCTGGGTCGTTAGGTCAGGGGTGTTGCTATATAAGCTCCCTGGACCTTCAGTTCAATGCCTGGCAACGTTGTTATCAGAGCTATCTGTTGTGCTCTTGTCTACTGATCCTGGTTCCTGCTAGATTAAGCTAAGTCTGCTTTCTTGCTTTTTGCTATTTGTTTTTGTTTGCATTTTTGTCCAGCTTGTACATAATCTGTATCCTATCCTTGCTGGAAGCTCTAGGGAGGCTGGAGTTCTCCCCCTGGGCCGTTAGACGGTTTGGGGGTTCTTGAATTGAATTTCCAGTGTGGATTTTTGATAGGGTTTTTGTTGACCATATAAGTTATCTTACTACATTCTGCTATTAGTAAGTGGGCCTCTCTTTGCTAAACCTAGTTCATCTCTGTGTTTGTCATTTCCTCTTACCTCACCGTTATTATTTGTGGGGGGCTTGTATCCAACTTTTGGGGTCTATTCTCTGGAGGCAAGAGAGGTCTTTGTTTTCCTCTTCTAGGGGTAGTTAGTCCTCCGGCTGGCGCGAGACATCTAGCGACCAACGTAGGCATGTTCCCCGGCTACTTCTAGTGTTGGCGTTAGGAGTAGATATATGGTCAACCCAGTTACCACTGCCCTATGAGCTGGATTTTTGTACTTCGCAGACTTACTTGTTCCTCTGAGACCCTCGCCATTGGGGTCATAACAGTTTGCCAGGCCAGTATTAAATGTTAAATGCATTGCAGAAGCGGGATTATAAGAAAGAAAATTCTGAGTTTTTTTTTCTCTTTCTCATTTTTTTTTCTTTTCCCCTTTACCTCTGAGTGTCTTGTGTTTGCTGCAGACATGAGTGTCCAGACCTTGATTACAGGTGTGGACCAGCTTACTGCTCGTGTGCAGGGCATACAAGATTATGTTATCAGAAATCCTATGTCAGAACCTAAGATACCGATTCCTGAACTGTTTTCCGGAGACCGATTTAAATTTAGAAATTTCAGGAATAATTGTAAATTGTTTTTGTCCCTGAGACCCTGTTCATCTGGAGACTCTGCTCAGCAAGTGAAAATTGTTATTTCTTTTTTACGGGGCGACCCTCAGGATTGGGCCTTCTCGCTGGCGCCAGGAGATCCGGCATTGGCTGATATTGATGCGTTTTTTCTGGCGCTCGGTTTGCTTTATGAGGAACCCAATCTTGAGATTCAGGCAGAAAAAGCCTTGCTGGCTATGTCTCAGGGCCAGGACGAGGCTGAAGTGTATTGCCAAAAATTTCGGAAATGGTCCGTGCTGACCCAGTGGAACGAGTGTGCATTGGCTGCAAATTTCAGAAATGGCCTTTCTGAAGCCATTAAGAATGTGATGGTGGGTTTTCCCATTCCCACAGGTCTGAATGATTCCATGGCCCTGGCAATTCAAATCGACCGGCGGTTGCGGGAGCGCAAAACCGCAAATTCCCTCATGGTGTTGTCTGAACAGGCACCTGATTTAATGCAATGTGATAGAATCCTGACTAGAAATGAGCGGAAAATTCATAGACGCCAGAATGGCTTGTGTTACTACTGTGGTGATTCTACACATGTTATCTCAGCATGCTCTAAACGTCTTACTAGGGTTGTTAGTCCTGTCGCCATTGGTAATTTGCAACCTAAATTTATTCTATCTGTAACTTTGATTTGCTCACTGTCATCGTATCCTGTCATGGCGTTTGTAGACTCAGGTGCTGCCCTGAGTCTGATGGATCTGTCATTTGTCAAGCGCTGCAGTTTTGTTCTGGAGCCATTAGAAAATCCTATCCCTCTTAGGGGTATTGATGCTACGCCTTTGGCAAAAAATAAACCGCAGTTTTGGACACAGGTTACCATGTGCATGACTCCCGAACATCGGGAGGTGATACGTTTTCTTGTTCTGCATAAGATGCATGATTTGGTTGTTTTGGGTTTGCCATGGTTACAGACCCATAATCCAGTCTTGGACTGGAAGGCAATGTCGGTGTCAAGTTGGGGCTGCCATGGAATTCATGGAGATTCCCTGCCCTTGTCTATTGCTTCTTCTACGCCTTCGGAAGTTCCGGCGTATTTGTCTGATTATCAGGATGTCTTCAGCGAGTCTAAGTCCAGTGCACTGCCTCCTCATAGGGAATGTGACTGTGCAATAGATTTGATTCCTGGCAGTAAGTTTCCTAAGGGGAGACTGTTTAATTTGTCGGTACCTGAACATACCGCGATGCGTTCATATATCAAGGAGTCTCTTGAGAAGGGGCATATCCGTCCTTCTTCTTCCCCTCTTGGTGCGGGATTCTTTTTTGTGGCCAAAAAGGACGGATCTTTGAGGCCTTGTATTGACTATCGGCTTTTAAACAAGATCACTGTCAAATTTCAGTATCCTTTGCCGCTGTTGTCAGACTTGTTTGCCCGGATTAAAGGTGCCAAGTGGTTCACCAAGATAGACCTTCGTGGTGCGTACAACCTTGTGCGCATTAAGCAAGGCGATGAATGGAAAACCGCATTCAATACGCCCGAAGGTCATTTTGAGTACTTGGTGATGCTATTTGGGCTCTCTAATGCACCTTCAGTTTTTCAGTCCTTCATGCGTGACATTTTCCGGAAGTATCTGGATAAATTTTTGATTGTTTATCTGGATGATATTCTGTTTTTTTCTGATGATTGGGACTCGCATGTGGAGCAGGTCAGGATGGTTTTTAAGATTTTGCGTGAAAATTCTTTGTTTGTTAAAGGCTCAAAGTGTCTCTTTGGTGTACAGAGGGTTCCCTTTTTGGGGTTCATTTTTTCCCCTTCTGCTGTGGAGATGGACCCAGTCAAGGTCCGAGCTATTCATGATTGGACTCAACCCTCGTCAGTTAAGAGTCTTCAGAAGTTCTTGGGTTTTGCTAACTTCTACCGTCGTTTTATCGCAAATTTTTCTAGCGTTGTTAAACCATTGACGGATATGACCAAGAAAGGCTCTGATGTAGCTAACTGGGCTCCTGCTGCCGTGGAGGCTTTCCAGGAGTTGAAACGCCGGTTTACTTCGGCGCCTGTTTTGTGCCAACCTGACACCTCACTTCCCTTTCAGGTGGAGGTGGATGCTTCGGAGATTGGGGCAGGGGCCGTTTTGTCGCAGAGAGGCCCTGGTTGCTCTACTATGAGACCTTGTGCCTTTTTCTCCAGGAAGTTTTCGCCGGCAGAGCGAAATTATGATGTGGGCAATCGGGAGTTGTTGGCCATGAAGTGGGCATTTGAGGAGTGGCGTCATTGGCTCGAGGGTGCTAAGCATCGTGTGGTGGTCTTGACTGATCACAAAAATCTGATGTATCTCGAGTCTGCTAAACGCCTGAATCCTAGACAGGCCCGCTGGTCATTGTTTTTCTCCCGTTTTGACTTTGTGGTCTCGTATTTACCAGGTTCTAAGAATGTGAAGGCCGATGCTCTGTCTAGGAGCTTTGTGCCTGATGCTCCTGGAGTCGCTGAACCTGTGGGTATTCTTAAGGAAGGAGTTATCTTGTCAGCTATTTCTCCTGATCTGCGGCGTGTGTTGCAGAGATTTCAGGCTGGTAGGCCTGACTCTTGTCCATCTGACAGATTGTTTGTGCCTGCTAAATGGACCAGCAGAGTCATTTCCGAGGTTCATTCCTCAGTGTTGGCAGGGCACCCGGGAATTTTTGGCACCAGAGATCTGGTGGCCAGGTCCTTTTGGTGGCCTTCCTTGTCAAGGGATGTGCGGTCATTTGTGCAGTCCTGTGGAACTTGTGCTCGAGCTAAGCCTTGCTGTTCTCGTGCCAGCGGGTTGCTCTTGCCCTTGCCTGACCCGAAGAGACCTTGGACACACATCTCTATGGATTTCATTTCTGATCTTCCGGTGTCTCAGGGCATGTCTGTCATCTGGGTGATATGTGATCGTTTCTCCAAGATGGTCCATTTGGTTCCTTTGCCTAAGCTGCCCTCCTCTTCTGATCTGGTTCCTGTGTTCTTCCAGAACGTGGTTCGTTTGCACGGCATTCCTGAGAATATTGTGTTGGACAGAGGATCCCAGTTTGTTTCCAGGTTCTGGCGATCCTTTTGTGGTAGGATGGGCATTGATTTGTCGTTTTCGTCCGCTTTTCATCCCCAGACTAACGGACAAACGGAGCGAACTAATCAGACTCTGGAGGCTTATTTGAGGTGTTTTGTCTCTTCTGATCAGGATGATTGGGTGACCTTCTTGCCGTTGGCTGAATTTGCCCTTAATAATCGGGCTAGTTCCGCCACCTTGGTTTCGCCATTTTTCTGCAACTCTGGTTTCCATCCTCGTTTTTCCTCGGGACATGTGGAGCCTTCTGACTGTCCTGGGGTGGATTCTGTGGTGGATAGGTTGCAGCGGATCTGGAGTCATGTGGTGGACAACTTGAAGTTGTCACAGGAGAAGGCTCAGCGTTTTGCCAACCGCCGCCGCGGTGTGGGTCCCCGACTTCGCGTTGGGGATTTGGTATGGCTGTCTTCTCGATTTGTTCCTATGAAGGTCTCCTCTCCCAAATTTAAGCCTTGCTTCATTGGTCCTTACAAGATATTGGAAATCCTTAATCCTGTATCCTTTCGCCTGGATCTTCCGGTGTCGTTTGCCATTCACAACGTATTTCATAGGTCCTTGTTGCGGCGGTACGTTGTGCCTGTGGTCCCTTCTGCTGAGCCTCCTGCTCCGGTGTTGGTTGAGGGCGAGTTGGAGTACGTGGTGGAGAAGATCTTAGATTCTCGTCTCTCCAGGCGGAGGCTTCAGTACCTGGTCAAGTGGAAGGGCTATGGTCAGGAGGATAATTCCTGGGTGGTCGCCTCTGATGTGCATGCGGCCGATTTGGTTCGTGCCTTTCACACCGCTCATCCTGATCGCCCTGGTGGTCTTGGTGAGGGTTCGGTGACCCCTCACTAAGGGGGGGGTACTGTTGTGAATTTACCTTTTGGCTTCCTCTAGTGGTTACTAGTGATTTGACTCTGGGAATGTCTGCCATCCCTTGTATGCTCACCTGGGTCGTTAGGTCAGGGGTGTTGCTATATAAGCTCCCTGGACCTTCAGTTCAATGCCTGGCAACGTTGTTATCAGAGCTATCTGTTGTGCTCTTGTCTACTGATCCTGGTTCCTGCTAGATTAAGCTAAGTCTGCTTTCTTGCTTTTTGCTATTTGTTTTTGTTTGCATTTTTGTCCAGCTTGTACATAATCTGTATCCTATCCTTGCTGGAAGCTCTAGGGAGGCTGGAGTTCTCCCCCCGGGCCGTTAGACGGTTCGGGGGTTCTTGAATTTCCAGTGTGGATTTTTGATAGGGTTTTTGTTGACCATATAAGTTATCTTACTACATTCTGCTATTAGTAAGTGGGCCTCTCTTTGCTAAACCTAGTTCATCTCTGTGTTTGTCATTTCCTCTTACCTCACCGTTATTATTTGTGGGGGGCTTGTATCCAACTTTTGGGGTCTATTCTCTGGAGGCAAGAGAGGTCTTTGTTTTCCTCTTCTAGGGGTAGTTAGTCCTCCGGCTGGCGCGAGACATCTAGCGACCAACGTAGGCATGTTCCCCGGCTACTTCTAGTGTTGGCGTTAGGAGTAGATATATGGTCAACCCAGTTACCACTGCCCTATGAGCTGGATTTTTGTACTTCGCAGACTTACTTGTTCCTCTGAGACCCTCGCCATTGGGGTCATAACAGTATTACTGATATGCTTTTGGACATGTTTATAGTTCCACACCAAGAATAGTGGACCCAACTTCCATCAGGGTTTTAGTCTCTTTGTATTCTAGTTCCTGTCTCCCCTCCTCCTCGTCCTCATCCTTAACGGAACTAGCCTCTCCATCAGTCCCCAGCTGGGAGGTCTGCAACGCAGCAGAACTGTTGAAAGTCATAAAAGACCAGACCAATCAGTGGCTCTCCCTGCTGAATCTCCAATTAGGTCTGATTGTGTGTGATAATGGGCGTAACTTGTTGGCTGCTTTAATGCTTGAAAGCTGGTACACATTCCATGCATGGCCCACGTGCTAAACTTGGTTGGAAAGCCGTTTTTAAAATTATACCCAGACTTCCGGACCTACTTGCCAAGGTACGTCGTGTGGGTGGACATTTCTGAAAGTCATCTCAGGCTTTTGCTGGTCTAGCTTCTCTGCAGCACCACTATAATTTGCCTCGTCACTGACTGATTTGTGACCTGTCCACATGCTGGAATTTGACCTTACATATGTTGGCAATGCTTAGTAAGCAGCAGATTGAAGAGTCTAAATTCCAACTTCTTAATGAGCGTCAAAATAACACTCAGCCCTCACACATAACAACTGCCGAGTGCCGGTGTGGATTGTTGACATATGTGAGGTTCTTCAAAACTTTGAGTACTGCACCCAAATAATGAGTGCTGATGACGCTATTATCAGCGTAACTATCCCACTGTACTGTATATTAAAACGTTCCCTGCAGAATCTAAAAGAGGAAGCTTTGAATGCTGAGCAGGTGGCTATGGATCAAGATTTTACAGTGGCTGATACCACACAGCCCAGCCCCACACAATATTCTCAGGCCACATTGGGTGACGATGAGGAACAGGAGAAGGAGGAGGAGGATGAGGAGGAACAGGAGTTTTTGGTCGGCACTACAGAGGGGACTCCCAATCCCAGCTTCATGCCTGTCCAGCATGGATTGCCTGAAGAGGAGGAAGAGAAGTCGATGCGTTGTGAGAAGGAGAGGATGGTTAGTGTTCATCCTGGTGAGGACACTGAACGTTTGAATCTTTGTAGTCTGCGACATATGGCACAGTTCATGTCCAAATGCCTTTCCTAAGACCCCAGCGTGAAACACATTTTGTCCACCACGAAATACTGGCTGCGCACCTTTCTTGGCCCATGGTACAAGGAGGCAGACATGCCATTTTCAATGCATGCATGCCAGAGGGCTGTTGTGGAAGACTTGCTGAAAAGATTACCCTCAGACAACAATGCTGGAAGAGGTAACGGCTCTTTTCACCCAAAAGGATTATAGGGGAGGGCCACGTACACCAGGTACATCTCAGATGGGCAGGATGTCCACTAAATGAGCCATTTTCATGAAACCATCACATCAGCAAGGGCCATCTATTGGTGTAACTATAACAAGGAGGGACAAGTTAATCAAGATGGTGAAGGACTACTTAAGCAACCATCCCAGTATCCAGACTGCACACTTGGCCCGACCTCTCCTTGTACACCTTGGAGGTGCTGCCATGCCCTGCTGCAAGTGTCTTGTCTGAGTGGGTTATTGATGCAATCATAATGGACAGGCACACACACCTGTCAATGGAAAATGCAGACAGGCTGACTCTCCTAAAATTGAACAAGGGCTGGATCTCTTTCGACTTTGTAAGCCCTACAGATGACAGCTACGTAATGTAAATGCAGCCCAATTTTTTGGGGGGAAGTTGTCTTAACGTCCATGCCTTACAATCCAAACCCATTTTGTTCCGGATATCACATACTACTCCTCCTGCTTCTGCAATAAGTACTTAGTTGTCATCTATGTATACCCCACGTGGGTTGTATTTTTGAATTTTTGTAAACCTTTGCACATTGTACAATGGTGAAATTTGTACTCTCAATCTCTTCGTATTGTAATAACTGCAAAATGTATTGTGAGGTCCCCTTCAAGGTCTTTTTCAGGGTGTATGATACACACCCATTAGAGTAATTTTTTGAAACCTTTGTACACTGTGTTAAGTTTCTACTCTCAATCTCTATATATTATATTATTATAGTTTTTTATTGTGTTGCCCTTTTCATGGTCTCCTTAAGCGTGTATCTGGTAGCCAAATATTAATCTTTGGGTCTGTACTTGGACATTTTGGAACATCAATGCATTAATATGCTCCACACAATTCTTCAGTTTCAGCCTTACACAGAATAATAATATGGGTAATGAAATATTCTTTGTATATATTCTGCTAGTTCGAAACTCTTACCCACACATTCCTTTATAAAGGGAAATTCGACATAATACCTCTGTTAGCATACGCCATATACTGCTCATATATGCAGCACCCAAGTAGGTGGGTGGAATGGTTGGGTACAAAATCTGTGTTGGAAGGTGAAACCACTGGACCTTCCCCTATTATGCCCTTCCCAATCTGCTGTCCAGGAAGCAGGCGATGATGCCTCCTGCCCACAACCTGCAGAGGCACAGACACAACAGTCAGCAACCACATCCAGTTCATTGTCCCAGCACAGAGTTCATTTGTCCCTTGTCAGCATATATGTCTGTTCACAAATTGTTCAGCACTGGACAATGTAAAGTGCTAACCAATATGTTTGCCCTATCTAACTAGCAAAGACCATTGCTGGCTGTTCTAGGCTATTAAATGAGACTTGCATTTCTTTATTAAACTGTTGCTTACCTTAAATTTTCTAAATTTGGGTAATAAAAAAAAAAGATGGTGTGATATTGCCCAGTTTCTGTACATTTTAAGCATGTCTAAGAGACTGGGTTAATATGCTCCACAGAACTATTCAGGCCACAGCCTTACACATATTGGAACATAAATACAAAAACACACTGGCGCTACACTCAATAGAAAAAGAGAAAGCTGCTGGTATTAGACAGATACTGTGCCAATTTCCGTCTGTAATGTCAAAAACAATAATAATAAACAGAAATACCGCGCTACAAAATGGGTCCAGATGGAACTGACTACCCAATTGAGAAAATGTTATTGCCCCTAGGTGTGATTCAAGGTCATATATGCAAAGCTGTTATCAGTTACTACTCAATAGCCACTGAGAAAACCATTGGAGCTATTGCTAGCTCAAATCTCTGCCGTAGATACACATAAAAATCAGACCAGAGGCACTTGACAATAGGTTCCGTTCAAAATGCACACTTGCTTCACATACCTTAAATTCACAGAGGATAATCTTTTTAACTCTTCTAGTTTGGTAAGTGAAAGCTTGGAAGGTGTGCAGGTGTCCACCAATGCTTTATAGGTGGATGAGAACTTGCTGCAGGGCTGGGTGGATGAACTAATATGCGTGAATCGAATAGAAGAGTTAACAAGATTATCCTGTGTGAATTTAAGTGAAGCAAGTGTGCATTTTGAACAGAACCTATTGTCAAGTGCCTCTGGGCTGATTTTTATGTGTATCCACGGCAGAGATTTGAGCTAGCAATAGCTCCAATGGTTTTCTCAGTGGCTATTGAGTAGTAACTAATAACAGCTTCGCATATATGACCTTGAATCACACCTAGGGGCAATAACATTTGCTCAATTGGATAGCCAGTTCCATCTGGACCCATTTTGTAGCACGGTATTTCTGTTTATTATTACATATTGGAACATGGTCATTGCCATGGTAAGGCCCTTACCTGAGCTCTGTAGCACTGCCTGTCGCCTGTGTAATACACTCCACACACCTCGTCACTCTCTAGGATACATCCTGTAATTAGTCCATTGTTACTCAAAACTATGCAAAAGATACATTCTGCCTGGTTGAGTAGTTTCTGGAAGAAGTGCTTAGGCTTGTGAAGATTGGTCAATGGCACTCCTGTCTCTTTCCATTGAGGAATCTGCTTCCAAGTAGAATCAGGCTTGTACATGTTCCTGACATGGGTTTCAGGCGGGACAGACTGACCTTAATGCAAGCCCTAGCTTGCATACACTGTATTCCAAATTTAATTCTAATGCTTTGATGTCTGGTAGAATCCAATTCACTGACATTAATCATACAGCTCCCCCAACTCTTGTATTATATTCACCTTACAGCAGCTTCACCCGCTATGGCAGTGACTCCATTGCGATCCGGTGGCCAAAATGAACTGTGGAGCTCATAAACCTCAGGTTTCACAGCACCATCTGTCCCTCTGAAAATGTAAAGTGAAGGCCGCATAATGACATGGCGGTGGATGTGGTGGTGGTGGCAGGCAAAGCACAAAATACAAATGGACATGTTTTAGCTTGCATTGTTGAGTAAGGCTGCCATCGCCAAAACCAGGAGTGGGTGATAAATGCAGAAGTGGTGCTTATGTTTCTGTTATACTTTTCCTCTAATCGTTCCACTCCTGGTTTTGGCTTACAAATACTGATGTAAAATACTGACCAAATACTGCTAGTGTGACGGCAGCCTAAAAGAGAATATGTATTCCACTATCTAGCTAACAATTTGGAATGAGGGAGGGACCTCTCAAATATAGAAGTGAGAGCTCCTACAAATGTATGATACAGGGTCACCGGAGGGCCCTTCACAAACTCAGGTTTCACGGCACATGCTGGCCCTCTGAAAATGTGAAGTGAGGGCCACATTATGACTTGGCGGTGGATATATTGTTGGCAGCGGGCAATGCCCAAAATTCAAATGGCATATTTTAGCTGGCATTGTACAGTGATGGGGAATATGTATTCCACTATCTAGTTAACAATTTGGAATGAAGGAGAGGCCTCCTAAATGCTGGTCCCATTTAGTTTTAGCTCTTTCCCATCCATTTCAGCTTTTTTTCTCATGCCCTTAGACCTGTTTGTTAGGTCCAGCAGAAAAATATTCGGCTTTCCCATTGACTTGCATTGGATTCGTTATTCAGTACGAATACACGGATATTAGAAATTATTTGTGCCGATTTTTCCAAATACAAATATTTAACTATTTGCTCATCACTAATAATAAACATATGGTATTAAACTTCAGAGCTGAATTTATAATTCTGCAGGTTTCGGAGCTTGTATCTGCCACCATTTCCTTCTTGTGCAATGTCCACATCACACCGGTGAAAGTAGAAGGACATATTGCCCATGTTCCCTCTTAAAGAAACAGGTATAATGTTACAGTGGGCATAAAAAGTATTCAAACCCCTTTCATATGTCTCGAGGCTTCCGTCGGGCCACTCTGCTATAAAGGCCCGACTGGTGGAGGGCTGTGGTGATAGTTGACTTTGTGGAACTTTCTCTCATCTCCCTACTGCATCTCTAGAGCTCAGCCACAGTGATCTTGGGGTTCTTCTTTACCTCTCTCACCAAAGCTCTTCTCCCACGATTGCTCAGTTTGGCTGGATGGCTAGGTCTAGGAAGACTTCTATTGTAACCTTGGCCAGATCTGTGCCTTGCCACAGTTCTGTCTCTGAGCTCCCTGGCCAGTTCCTTTGACCTCATGATTCTCAGTTGGAAATGGACGGCATGTGTCTTAAATATGAGTGTCTGAGCAAAGGGTCTGAATACTTATGACCATGTGATATTTCAGTTTTTCTGTTTTATTAAATTTGCAAAAATTTCTACATTTCTGTTTTTTCTTCAGTCAAGATGGGGTGCAGAGTATACATTAATGTGAAAAAATTAACTTTTTTGAATTTACCAAATGACTGCAATGAAACAAAGAGTGAGAAATTTAATTTATCCGGACCCACTGTATGTGATGCAATGTGAATTGTGATGTGCGTGTTAAAAATGTTAGTAATATTGACAATGTTTGCAGTTTGACGGTAGTGATAGTGAGTGATAATGTTTGGGACTATCCCAGAGGGGCTATGCTAAAGGAATGGTCACGGTTTTCTTTCAGAGAGTCAGATGGGTCCTTTTTCTATGCACTACAGGCCCTAAAGTCTAAAATGAGCAGTGCCGCATTCTGGGTGTCCCCATGCAAGTGGAGAACAGAGGAAAGGAATAGCAGAATCCCTAGCAGAAGTGACTGAGAAACAGAGTGATTTTCTAGAGACTGGTGTAAGGAGGTTGCTTTCCCTGCTCCTTGCCTGGAACCACATAGTCAGACAGCTAGGTTGTTGGGGGGAAGACGTTCTGCCCTGGACAGAGGGGACCAGGGGACTGCTGGGAAGAGAGAGGGGAGTGGTCAGAAAAGAGCGGGAGAGCAGGGAGAAGGCAGCGCGCCAAAGAGAGGGCAGGCTGCAGCGCCGGGCTCCCCTAAAAGTAGTGCTCCCCGTGAGGGCACTGAGGCTGAGATACCCACCAGAGTGAAGGCTGGATGCGGGGGTGTAGATTTGGAAGCCTCCTGAATCAGAGACAGTGACTGTGCAGCCCTGATGACCGCAGTGACAAGCAAAGATCCCTGAGTGTGATAAGTAACTGCCCAGTGTGTGTGTGACAGCGTTATTACAGAGAGACTGTCAGCCTGGTACACAGAGGCTCCTGCAGCAGCGACGGAGGCTGTGCTATTTCCTGGTTCCAGTTTCACTTTGAGAAGAACAGGCTGCAGAGGCTTAACCCCGGACTTTCCAGGAGACACAGTAGAGACTTCAGGATCTCAAGCCCTGCTGGTGACTGTATCCACATTGGGAAATAAGGACCCTCCAGTCAGGACCTCCCTGGGCTGATAAGTTACCAGAACACTCGTTAACCCTTTTGATTCCGCTTAATTGTTTACTGTTTACTGTTTGACTCCATTAACCCCCTGTTTACTCCCTGCGAGGAGAATTTTACCCCTGTTAATAAATCCCCTTCAACAGTTGGTCTGTCTGTTCCGTGGTGACATACGCAACCCTGCACTCTATTACACTTGGCGTAGTCGGCAGGATGTCACACGGTAGTGCGGAAGGGGCAGACCAAGCAGTTGATGGAGGTCCCAGGTCTAGCATCTCCCTGGGAGCCATGTTAGCTAACCTGCCAAGATTTTCAGGGAGTAATGTCATGTTGTGGGGTTGGACAGAGCGCATCCGAGGGATGATGCGGATGCATCCTATGACACCGGCTCTGCAGGCGGAAATAGCTGTGATGGCCCTAGAGGGGGATGCACGGGACTCTGTTATTCTCAGACCCCCTCAGGCGAGAGATACCCTGAACAAAGTATTACGTATACTTGAGGAGACGCATGGGGACCCCACTGACGTAGGGGAGCTGCGCATGCGACTGTTCCGCCGGGTACAAAGAGAGAGGGAGACCGTGACGCAATATATGAACGCACTGCAGGAGATTCATACTGCCATTATACGGAAGGACGGCGTAGGTGTGGGGTCAGTTGACGTTGTGCTGCGAGACCAACTGGTGATAGGCTTGCGAGATGTGTTGATGAAACAGGCCCTGCGAGAGCGCATGCGCGTAAAGCTAGATATGACTTTCTCTGAGGTCGGGAGTGAGGCACGCACGCGCGAGCAAGAGCAAGGGGTGGTAGGGCCAGTGGGAAAGGTATGGAGCAGGGAGGTAACAGCCCCTCAATGGGTAGAAGACTTGAAGAAGGAGGTTAAGCGAGTCCGTGAGGAGGTGGCTGAATATAAGAAGATCTCTGCTGCAGAGTACAGCCCTCCGGTGCGAGAAAGAGAGACCGCCCCCCAAAGTGAGACTAGTGCCGCTCGGCAAAGAAGACTGCCTAGATTGTTGTGAATTAGACTTTTTGGCTCCCTCTTGTGGTCACTAGTGGTATTACTCTGGGATTGTCTTTTTTCTGTTTGGCACTCACCTGGGTCGTTAGTCCAGGGGTGTCGCTATATTAACTTCCTGGATCCTTAGTCCAGTGCCTGGCATCGTTGTAATCAGATCCTTCTGTTGCTCCTGTCTGCTGGTCCTGGCTCTTGCAAAATTAAGCTAAGTCTTTCTTCTTTGTTTTTTGAGTTACTTGCTTTGCTACTATTTTTGTCCAGCTTGTACTAAATGTGATTTCTGACCTTGCTGGTAGCTCTAGGGGGCTGGTGTTCTCCCCCCGGCCGTTAGACGGTTCGGGGGTTCTTGAATATCCAGCGTGGATATTTTAATAGGGTTTTTGCTGACCATATAAGTCATCTTACTATATTCTGCTATTAGCTAGTGGGCCTCTCTTTGCTAAATACCTAGCTCATTCTTATGTTTGTCTTTTCCTCTTACCTCACCGTTATTATTTGTTGGGGGCTTGTATCCAACTTTTGAGGTCTTTTCTCTGGAGGCAAGAAAGGTCTTTCTTTTCCCTTCTAAGGTTAGTTAGTTCTCCGGCTGGCGCGAGACGTCTAGAACCAACGTAGGCACGTTCCCCGGCTGCTTCTATTTGTGGTGCTAGGATTAGATATATGATCAGCCCAGTTACCACTGCCCTATGAGCTGGTTTTTTGTGTTTGCAGACTTGGTATTTATTCCTGAGACCCTCTGCCATTGGGGTCTAACAGTATGCTAGGCCTACATTGAATGTTTAATGCATTGCAGAAGTGGGATATAAGAAAGGAAATTCTGAATTATTTTTTTTTTCCTCTCTTCCTCCCCTTTACCTCTGAGTGGCTTGAGCTTGCTGCAGACATGAATGTCCAGACCTTGATTACAAGTGTGGACCAGCTTGCTGCTCGTGTGCAAAGCATACAAGATTTTGTTACCAGTAGTCCTATGTCTGAACCTAAAATACCTATTCCTGAACTGTTTTCTGGAGACCGATTTAAGTTTAGGAATTTCAGGGATAATTGTAAATTGTTTCTATCCCTGAGACCCCGTTCATCTGGAGACTCAGTTCAGCAAGTTAAAATTGTTATCTCTTTTTTACGGGGCGACCCTCAGGATTGGGCCTTCTCGCTAGCGCCAGGAGATCCGGCATTGGCAAATATTGATGCGTTTTTTCTGGCGCTCGGATTGCTTTACGAGAAACCCAATCTTGAGGTTCAGGCAGAAAAAGCCTTGCTGGCTATTTCTCAGGGCCAGGATGAAGCTGAAGTGTATTGCCAAACATTTCGGAAATGGTCCGTGCTTACTCAGTGGAATGAGTGTGCTCTGGCTGCAAACTTCAGAAATGGCCTTTCTGAAGCCATTAAGAATGTGATGGTGGGTTTCTCCATTCCTACAAGTCTGAATGATTCCATGGCGCTGGCTATTCAAACTGACCGGCGTTTGCGGGAGCGCAAAACCGCTAATCCTCTGGTGGTGTTGTCTAAACAAACACCTGATTTGATGCAATGTGATAGAATTCAGACCAGAAATGAGCGGAAAAATCATAGACGTCAGAATGGGTTGTGTTTTTACTGTGGTGATTCTACACATGTTATATCAGCATGCTCTAAACGCCTAACAAGGGTTGTTAGTCCTGTCGCCATTGGTAATTTGCAACCTAAATTTATTTTGTCTGTGACTTTAATTTGCTCATTGTCCTCCTACCCTGTTATGGCGTTTGTGGATTCAGGTGCTGCCCTGAGTCTTATGGATCTGTCGTTTGCCAAGCGCTGTGGTTTTGTTCTTGAGCCGTTGGTTAATCCTATCCCTTTGAGGGGTATTGATGCTACGCCATTGGCGGAAAATAAACCGCAGTTTTGGACACAGGTAACCATGTGCATGACTCCTGAACATCGGGAGGTGATTCGTTTTCTTGTTCTGCATAAAATGCATGATTTGGTCGTTTTGGGGTTGCCATGGTTACAGACTCATAATCCAGTCTTGGATTGGAAGGCAATGTCTGTGTCAAGTTGGGGCTGTCAGGGTATTCATGGTGATTCCCCGCCGGTGTCTATTGCTTCCTCTACTCCTTCGGAAGTTCCTGAGTATTTGTCTGATTATCAGGATGTGTTCAGCAAGTCCAGGTCCAGTGTTCTGCCTCCTCATAGGGACTGTGACTGTGCCATAGATTTGATTCCAGGTAGCACATTTCCTAAGGGAAGACTATTTAATCTGTCTGTACCTGAGCATACCGCAATGCGTTCGTATATCAAGGAATCTCTGGAGAAGGGGCATATCCGTCCTTCCTCTTCCCCTCTTGGTGCGGGATTCTTTTTTGTGGCCAAGAAGGACGGATCTTTGAGACCTTGTATTGACTATCGGCTTTTGAATAAAATCACTGTTAAATTTCAGTATCCTTTGCCTCTGTTGTCAGACTTGTTTGCCCGAATTAAAGGTGCCAAGTGGTTCACCAAGATAGATCTTCGTGGTGCGTACAACCTTGTGCGCATTAAGCGAGGAGATGAATGGAAAACCGCGTTTAATACGCCCGAAGGTCATTTTGAGTACTTGGTGATGCCTTTTGGGCTCTCTAATGCTCCTTCAGTGTTTCAGTCCTTTATGCATGATATTTTCCGGAAGTATCTGGATAAATTTATGATCGTTTATCTGGATGATATTCTGTTTTTTTCTGATGACTGGGACTCGCATGTAGAGCAGGTCAGGATGGTGTTTCAGGTTTTGCGTGAGAATGCTTAATTTGTTAAGGGCTCAAAGTGTCTCTTTGGAGTACAGAAGGTTCCCTTTTTGGGGTTTATTTTTTCCCCTTCTGCGGTGGAGATGGACCCCGTCAAGGTCCGTGCTATTCATGATTGGACTCAACCCATGTCAGTTAAGAGTCTTCAGAAGTTCTTGAGTTTTGCTAACTTCTACCGTCGTTTTATTGCTAATTTTTCTAGCATTGCTAAACCTTTGACGGATATGACCAAGAAAGGTTCTGATGTTGCTAACTGGGCTCCTGCAGCCGTGGAGGCTTTCCAGGAGTTGAAGCGCCGGTTTACTTCGGCGCCTGTTTTGTGCCAGCCTGATGTCTCACTTCCCTTTCAGGTTGAAGTGGATGCTTCTGAGATTGGGGCAGGGGCCGTTTTGTCGCAGAGAGGCCCTGGTTGCTCTGTGATGAGACCTTGTGCCTTTTTCTCGAGGAAGTTTTCGCCTGCTGAGCGGAATTATGATGTTGGCAATCGGGAGTTGTTGGTCATGAAGTGGGCATTTGAGGAGTGGCGTCATTGGCTCGAGGGTGCTAAGCATCGTGTGGTGGTCTTGACTGATCACAAAAATTTGATGTATCTCGAGTCTGCTAAACGCCTGAATCCTAGACAGGCCCGCTGGTCATTGTTTTTCTCCCGTTTTGACTTTGTGGTCTCATATTTACCAGGTTCAAAGAATGTGAAGGCTGATGCTCTTTCAAGGAGCTTTGTACCTGACTCTCCGGGAGTCGCAGAACCAGTTGGTATTCTTAAAGAGGGAGTTATCTTGTCAGCCATTTCTCCGGATTTGCGACGTTTGTTGCAGAGATTTCAGGCTGGTAGACCTGACTCTTGTCCACCTGACAGACTGTTTGTTCCTGATAAGTGGACCAGCAGAGTCATTTCCGAGGTTCATTCCTCGGTGTTGGCAGGGCATCCGGGAATTTTTGGCACCAGAGATCTGGTGGCTAGGTCCTTTTGGTGGCCTTCCTTTTCACGGGATGTGCGGTCGTTTGTGCAGTCCTGTGGGACTTGTGCTCGAGCTAAGCTTTGCTGTTCGCGTGCCAGCGGGTTGCTCTTGCCCTTGCCTGTCCCGAAGAGGCCTTGGACACACATTTCCATGGATTTCATTTCAGATCTCCCGGTGTCTCAGGGCATGTCTGTCATCTGGGTGGTATGTGATCGCTTTTCTAAGATGGTCCATTTGGTACCTTTGCCTAAGCTGCCTTCCTCTTCCGATCTGGTTCCTGTGTTCTTTCAGAATGTGGTTCGTTTGCACGGCATTCCTGAGAATATTGTGTCTGACAGAGGATCCCAGTTTGTTTCCAGGTTCTGGCGATCCTTTTGTGCTAGGATGGGCATTGAGTTGTCGTTTTCGTCTGCCTTTCATCCTCAGACTAATGGACAAACGGAGCGAACTAATCAGACTCTGGAGGCTTATTTGAGGTGTTTTGTTTCTGCGGATCAGGATGATTGGGTGACCTTCTTGCCGTTGGCTGAGTTTGCCCTTAATAATCGGGCTAGTTCCGCTACATTGGTTTCACCATTTTCCTGCAACTCTGGTTTCCATCCTCGTTTTTCCTCGGGACATGTGGAGCCTTCTGACTGTCCTGGGGTAGATTCTGTGGTGGATAGGTTGCAGCAGATCTGGAATCATGTGGTGGACAACTTAAAGTTGTCACAAGAGAAGGCTCAGCGTTTTGCCAACCGCCGCCGCGGTGTGGGTCCCCGACTTCGTGTTGGGGATTTGGTATGGCTGTCTTCTCGATTTGTTCCTATGAAGGTCTCCTCTCCTAAATTTAAGCCTCGCTTCATCGGTCCTTACAAGATATTGGAAATCCTTAATCCTGTGTCCTTTCGCTTGGATCTTCCTGTGTCGTTTGCCATTCACAACGTGTTCCATAGATCTTTGTTGCGGCGGTACGTTGTACCTGTGGTTCCTTCTGTTGAGCCTCCTGCTCCGGTGTTGGTTGAGGGCGAGTTGGAGTACGTGGTGGAGAAGATCTTGGATTCTCGTCTCTCCAGGCGGAGGCTTCAGTATCTGGTCAAGTGGAAGGGCTATGATCAGGAGGATAATTCCTGGGTGGTTGCCTCTGATGTGCATGCGGCCGATTTAGTTCGTGCCTTTCACGCTGCTCATCCTGATCGCCCTGGTGGTCTTGGTGAGGGTTCGGTGACCCCTCCTTGGGGGGGGGTACTGTTGTGAATTAGACTTTTTGGCTCCCTCTTGTGGTCACTAGTGGTATTACTCTGGGATTGTCTTTTTTCTGTTTGGCACTCACCTGGGTCGTTAGTCCAGGGGTGTCGCTATATTAACTTCCTGGATCCTTAGTCCAGTGCCTGGCATCGTTGTAATCAGATCCTTCTGTTGCTCCTGTCTGCTGGTCCTGGCTCTTGCAAAATTAAGCTAAGTCTTGCTTCTTTGTTTTTTGAGTTACTTGCTTTGCTACTATTTTTGTCCAGCTTGTACTAAATGTGATTTCTGACCTTGCTGGTAGCTCTAGGGGGCTGGTGTTCTCCCCCCGGCCGTTAGACGGTTCGGGGGTTCTTGAATATCCAGCGTGGATATTTTAATAGGGTTTTTGCTGACCATATAAGTCATCTTACTATATTCTGCTATTAGCTAGTGGGCCTCTCTTTGCTAAATACCTAGCTCATTCTTATGTTTGTCTTTTCCTCTTACCTCACCGTTATTATTTGTTGGGGGCTTGTATCCAACTTTTGGGGTCTTTTCTCTGGAGGCAAGAAAGGTCTTTCTTTTCCCTTCTAGGGTTAGTTAGTTCTCCGGCTGGCGCGAGACGTCTAGAACCAACGTAGGCACGTTCCCCGGCTGCTTCTATTTGTGGTGCTAGGATTAGATATATGGTCAGCCCAGTTACCACTGCCCTATGAGCTGGTTTTTTGTGTTTGCAGACTTGGTATTTATTCCTGAGACCCTCTGCCATTGGGGTCATAGCACTAGATGCTACAACTGCAGAGCACCCAGTCACAATGAAGAGGAGGCGATGTGGACCCGAGATTCCCAGCTGAAGATAAGAAGAATCTGGGAGGAGATTGAGAGTCTGGGGAAAGCCCTTACTGCCGTTTTGGGGACCAGCGGCATACCACGAGGCAACGTGCGGAAGCCGCCAGAAAGAGATAGAGGAGAGGTGAGCAGCATGAAGAAGGCTTCGGTGGTGACCCCAGAGTGTAACTCCATATCCTGGGGTGAAGAGCAGCCGCAGATGAGAGATGTCCCCTGCCGAGGTCGACGATCCAGACTGAAGCGCCCTCCAGACCGTCGCAGACGTGAGTGCTGGTCGTGCAGAAAGGTGGGACACATGTCCAGAAATTGCCCTACCCGAGAAGAGCGGTGGCAGAGATCCGCTCACCCCTCTGAGGGTCCTGCTAACTGGAGGGAACGTCGCCCCTGGAGGGAATGGTACGGCAGAAAGAGAAGAGTTCCACCTAGGACAAGACAGTATCACAATGTCGGATGCCAAGGAGAGGTGGAGAAGGTGTCAAGCATCTCTGGTGAAATGACTGCGCTGTCCCAATGCGTAAAGGCGAACCTGGTGGATCTACAGCCTGGGTCTGAAGGTTTTGTTGGTGAGACTCAGTCCGGAGGAAAGAAAGTGACGTTCACTCAAGAAGACCACCGAAGTGCTTTACTACCTTGCCCAGCACGAGTTCCGGAAGAAGGAGAGAAAGTGCCAAGTGTTCCTGCGACACTCGTTTTCAAGGTCCGAGCCAATAAGAAGGAGGAACCACTGATGTCATCCCCTGAGGTGAAGAATGTGCTGGCTGTCAGCTCACCTGTTCCTGATCGGACAGGGGAAATGGAACAGCTGTGTGAGACAGGGCGTGTGGTTGAGAAGCCCTGGGAAGTGATGTCCGCAGAGCCCGGCGCAGATGACAAAGAGTCCAGCCTGCATGGTCTTAATTCATCTGACTCAAGCTTCGACGAGAATGCTCCTGTCAAAGAGAGGGGGAGCTATGGAGAAGAATTACCTGTACTAAGCCCCCAGACTGAGGAACCCGAGCAAGAAGCCCCTACGCAAACACCTGCTACCGGCAAGGCTAAGAAGAAGAAGAAAAAGAAGAAGAGGACAGCAGTTGTTGATGAAGCAGAGAAAGCATATCTCAACCTGACTGATGAACAGCTCCTAAACCATTTAGTTTGGGAGTATGTGCAAGAAGAAAGGCAGAAGGAGATGCAAGGATTGCCAGTATCTGACTCCCCTCAGAAGAACAAAGAGAAGCACGAAGAGACCTCGCCCGTGGAATGGCGAGCTTTAAGAGAGGGGGAATGTAAGGAGGTTGCTTTCCCTGCTCCTTGCCTGGAACCACATAGTCAGACAGCTAGGTTGTTGGGGGGAAGACGATCTGCCCTGGACAGAGGGGACCAGGGGACTGCTGGGAAGAGAGAGGGGAGTGGTCAGAAAAGAGCGGGAGAGCAGGGAGAAGGCAGCGCGCCAAAGAGAGGGCAGGCTGCAGCGCCGGGCTCCCCTAAAAGTAGTGCTCCCCGTGAGGGCACTGAGGCTGAGATACCCACCAGAGTGAAGGCTGGATGCGGGGGTGTAGATTTGGAAGCCTCCTGAATCAGAGACAGTGACTGTGCAGCCCTGATGACCGCAGTGACAAGCAAAGATCCCTGAGTGTGATAAGTAACTGCCCAGTGTGTGTGTGACAGCGTTATTACAGAGAGACTGTCAGCCTGGTACACGGAGGCTCCTGCAGCAGCAACGGAGGCTGTGCTATTTCCTGGTTCCAGTTTCACTTTGAGAAGAACAGGCTGCAGAGGCTTAACCCCGGACTTTCCAGGAGACACAGTAGAGACTTCAGGATCTCAAGCCCTGCTGGTGACTGTATCCACATTGGGAAATAAGGACCCTCCAGTCAGGACCTCCCTGGGCTGATAAGTTACCAGAACACTCGTTAACCCTTTTGATTCCGCTTAATTGTTTACTGTTTACTGTTTGACTCCATTAACCCCCTGTTTACTCCCTGCGAGGAGAATTTTACCCCTGTTAATAAATCCCCTTCAACAGTTGGTCTGTCTGTTCCGTGGTGACATACGCAACCCTGCACTCTATTACACTGGTCCTGGGAGAGGACGCCTGACTGCAAGGCCCAGAGTTTACAACTCTAGAAAGTAACTGGTCTAGACAGGACTAAGTACATGAGGCGAGTAGAATGCTCTGGGCGGGATTTCCAGAGCATCAGCATTAGAAATGATGAGGATATACTGGCACCCTGAGGGGAAAGAAGATGCCGGACCGTGGGTTGAGCAAAGGACAATTGCTGAACAGGACTGTAGTGTCGAGCTCGGTTGTGGTGAAGTAGTGAGAAGCAGTAGAAACAGAGGACAAGTAGAGAAAGAGGAAAGGTGACGATACAGAAAAGAGGAAAGCAAACTTTTTGTTTGATTTTGATGTTTCGAGTTGTAAAGGAAATGTTCAGAAGTCTGTGCACCCTCTATGTCTTGCATATATCCCCTACCAAGTTCCTGTTCAGTTAAAAAAAAATTTGACTGGTGAACTTTCAAATTGAACTGTAAAACATCTGGTCCTGGCAAATCAGCAACATAGGTTACATGCGGCCTGCACATGTGTAGCGTCCTCACAACACAATTCCACACACCCAGCCAGGACCCCCATCTTCAGGTAACGTGCCAGGGCACAATAGACGAGCACCTAAACAAGGCTACCCCCTGTATTGGTGACTGTGATTTTGTGAATTTCCTTATTTATATCAGGCCAAGTACAGCTATCTTATGTATTAAAATAAAACTGACCCATACTTCCATTGTATCAGCTCAGCTGTTAGGAGGAGTCAGTCTAGGAGTCAAACTTGCTGACCCTTTCCACTGATAAGTAGCAGAATCATAAATGTAAACACCCATTTGTGGATACTGTAGAAATTCAATGCATGACAAAGCTTTTTAGATAAAAAAAAACCAAAACCTGCATTTGATGTGAATGAACAACTTGAACATTATTTCACAAAATATATCAGGCAAGCCAAGGTGCCTTGCATAGGTCGTAAGCCATGATGCAGTAGCTATACCAGGATTCTTATTATTTGTCTTTTTATAGGGTGTAGTGATTCTTAGGTTCACTCAGACATGAACATGGATGGACATGGATGAGGATGCCATATAAATTTGAAGGCAAACTGTGGTGAGATGCATACCTAATAAGTACTTGTGAGCTCTTCTTTATGGTAGTCCTCCCCTCTAAATCTGCACTTGGCTCTTAAATATAACACAGCTGCAGAATGTTGTCCTGGTAATAAAGTATCAGTCTCTTCCAAATGATGGTAAACATTGCTTTATTCCAATGATCTTTTTTTAAACATGTCTTCAGTTCATTACCCAGAAATACCCAATAGAACAGCAATCAACTCTTCTAAACGGACTATTTTTTAGGTGTGTTTAATTATGTAACATCTTCACAGTCATTTACAATTCTACTTCACCTGCAATCTATTACACGTGAAGCGCTCATGGTAATAGGATTAGGCTTTAAAGTGGAATCATAAGTACAAACAATGCTAAAATTCATGTCTCCGGAGAATGAGATGGAGGAAATGTGATACTTAACATCTGCTAAATGGGTAATTTAATAATTCAAAATCACAGTAACACAGATTTGATGCTAATCATAATCATTGCAAGAAAAACACAGAGATATTGTGGCACTGGCTACACTAAAGGGATGTTTTTCTTGTTGAAAAGGTTAGATGAATATTACGTAGAAATGGAATATTATATTTCTAGATATTTTCAATCAGTGGAACGATCAGAGTCTCTAAAACAGGAAGCAAAGCTTTCATGTGGTATATTACCAAACTATAGGAATGCTTCTTTATTTGTGTTAAACTACATTAGCGATATACGCAAGGATGATAATAACAGACACATTGGCCCCATAATGTCACAGCTCCTCTTATGACATCAAGCGAAATACCCCTATGAGTTGCCAATCAAATTCCATCAACAGCATATAATGTCATACAAAGCCAAACACAGTGGTCTGGATTTTTCAAGAATGGCACTTTTGACATTGGTCTTGGTGAGGGAGCTGGTGAAGTGCGAGGCCCATGCCTCTTAATGAATCAGGAGAGGTGCAAAGTGGTGTGCCGACACCATGCACATAGCCACAAATATTACATCACTCACAAATCTTACTCCAGAGATGAATTTGCCAAGTAGGGCCTGCAAAGCCCCCTTCTCATCCTACCCCACCTTCGGCTACCTTGTCAGAGCTGGGTTAAAATGGTCTGAAAACCCCAAAAGTCACAACATTATTGGCAAACTCATGTTGCACAAAAATTTGGCACCTTTTTAAAACAGATTTCTGCTGTGAAAGTTTTGATGAATTGTGGTGTACTCATGTTGTGTATGGCTGAGGGTTGTACTCCTGACAGGGTATGATATATCTTAGGGTACCGTCACACAGTGCCATTTTGATCGCTACGACGGCACGATCCGTGACGTCGCAGCGATCGTATGATTATCGCTCCAGCGTCGTAGACTGCGGTCACACGTTGCAATCACGGCGCTGGAGCGATGCCGAAGTCCCCGGGTAACCAGGGTAAACATCGGGTTACTAAGCGCAGGGCCGCGCTTAGTAACCCGATGTTTACCCTGGTTACCAGCGTAAAAGTAAAAAAAACAAACAGTACATACTTACATTCCGGTGTCTGTCCTCCGGCGTCTCAGCTTCTCTGCACTGTGTAAGCACAGCGGCCGGAAAGCACAGCGGTGACGTCTGACGTCACCGCTGTGCTCGCTTTCTGGCTGGCCGGCGCTCACAGTGCGGCCCTGCGCTTAGTTACCCGATGTTTACCCTGGTTACAAGCGAACACATCGCTGGATCGCTGTCACACACAACGATCCAGCGATGTCAGCGGGTGATCAAGCGACGAAAGAAAGTTCCATACGATCTGCTACGACGTACGATTCTCAGCAGGGTCCCTGTAGCGATCAAAATGGCACTGTGTGACGGTACCCTTACGGTCAAGCTTTCTGTCAGGAGAAGAATCTTTCCTTCTCAAATTACACACACACAGGAAACTCCACAATACAATGTTTGCACAGTAACTGCCTCTAGGCAGAAGATGATGATGGTGATAGTAGTTGGTGCATTTGAGCCCCAGTCATGAAGCAGCCGTAAGAATTTAAAACAGAAGTCTTTTTACTGAAGGTAATGGGGCAAATTATTATTTACAAACATCATGAAATGGAGGTACAGGATTGCACTCATGGTTGATGACTGCTGTGTACCTGCAGACAGGCAGATCTTAGTAACCTCTGGTTTCATTAAGTGTGAATATTTCTTCTTCAGCACTGTACTCTGTTTCTGCCCTGAGGTAATTCTTCCTCCTAGAGGTGCAATAGTAGTCTTCCTCATATGAAGATTTATCGTGTCAGTCCCCTTTTTAAGCAAAGCAGGCAGGGAGAACGTAGGTAATTCCTTCACCTACAAAATGACTTCCTCTTCTCAAGATGTCCGTGTGACACCCCAGGAACTCGGTTGTTACAGTGATGCTGCCTTCCTTTCGGGGAGGGTGATGCCATGCCTGGAAGCAAGGAAGATCCCTTTAACAGGTGGTACACATACATGAAACATGTTCTGATTCCAAGCCAGAAGGGGGAGCTCTGAACCCGGCTTCAGGGGAGCTTCCCCCAGATACTGTATATATATATATATATATATATATATATATATATATATATATATATATATATATATATATATATATTCTGGCTTGGAGGAGGAGTTCATCAGTTTGAGTCAGAAGGCAGTCGGGAGCAGACAGTGAAGGAGAGAGGAGAGGGAGCAGCAGAGCTGGGGCCATGCAGCCTTGTGGTGCTGCAGCTCCAGGACAGAGTGAAGAAGCAGGAGTGTTGCATTGGTAACAAGTGCCAGAGGAGAGAAGCACAGGAGAACTAAGGAGCTGGAGGGGAGCTGTGACTGGGCTCCCTCCAAGCTGAAGCGTAGGGAAAGGCACCGGGAGCCCAAGGCTGTGTGGATCTGCATGTCCCACAGCAGAACCGGAGGGCAGAAGATTTTAGGTCATCTGTCCACACCCACACCGAAGGTACAGCAACATACAGAGCCCAGAGTCATCTTAGAGACACCTGTAAAAAGGCTTGCATTGCCTACCATGTGGGTACTGTCTTAGGACAGGGAAAGAGAGGACCTTGTGTGGAGCCATAAGCAGCAAGGGACTCGCCTCAAAGCGTGAGAAGGAAGGCTTTTTAACCTCACCTGAGAAAGAAATCCATAATTGCTTCCAGGCCGACTGGACCTCACCAACACATGTTACTGGTACCCTGGACTGTGGCCGTAAACGGGTAAAGAGACTGCAACCCTGTGTCCTCTCATTATTTCTGGCACCACACCATATTTGCCTACTACACTGGGAGCCCTGGGGACCCAGCTTCACCTGTGAGAAGCCATACCATCCTTGCTGCAGTACCATCACCCCCAGTGGACCCCTTTAAGCAGCGTTGGTCATCCCTGACTGAGTACCACAGGTGGCGTCACAAACATTTCTTATTTCTCAAACCCCTTTAAAGACCTTTCCTTTAATTTGGTTGCCCAGGGCCATGGACCAGGTCGTTGCCACCGTGACCACCCCTTTAACGACCACCAGACCCGGTACCAAGCACCCCATGGCCCTGGCTCCATCGGACCACCAACTGCCACTTCAAATTAAAACTATCTCACAGGACTTGGCTCCTCCCCCTTCTATGTGACTGTAGAACTGCAGTCATTGGCTGGCTGCCCTGAGGCGTTTTTCAAGAACTGTCTGCATATTAAAATAGAGCTGGGTCACCTGATAAAGCCTGCGAGGAGAAGATTAACCCTTTTTGTACTGCCTGTCAGCAGGTCCCACAATGTATTTAAAATGTACAGTCCACATAAAAATTCACAGCATTTATATGAAAGCACACTATATATCCAGTATCTCATAAAAATGGCCACTTTGTGGGATACCACAGAAGTATTTCCAATGTCTCAACACAGTGCCAGCCAAAGTATCCCTATACATTGCCAGATAGAATACAGTGACATAACTGTGACAGACATAGTGCCCCATACATTGGCAGGATGCCCATACTGTCGCAAACATAATGCCCACAAGAAATTCCAATAACATTGCCCTCATTCACTACTAGTCACAATGATTTTCAATGATTGATATAAAATAGATTTATTTTTTGATTCGTCTTTTGCACAAAACTGATATATTTTTTTTAATTTTCTGAACCATTAACTCTTATGAAAATAAACAGATTCAATTTAAAAAAAAAATGTTTGCAGTTGTTTATTATCTCCAAGGTATAAATGACATTTCGGTAATCTTGAATATGCAGCATTCTACACTAGAACTTACTGTAGATGCTTGGATAGGGCCCCACTCTGTAAGTAAAGCAGTATAGAAAGAATCCTGCACTCTGGATATAGTGCTATCTATTATTCATATCATTCATAAAAGCCAAAGCATAAAACATGAGATTTCAGCTAAAATATTAGACTTTCATCAGACACACTATAAAATGTTTTAAATGGAAATATATACATCATTGAGTAGGAATATATGGGAAATGTCTCTTGCCTGCAACATTTGCATCACTTCCGGTGCACCAGAAGTTTTGCCGTGTTTCCTCTTTTATAACCGAAAAGAACACTTTAGCCCTCTAGATACCTTCACAGCAGCGATGGTCATCGCATTACACATTGCACCATTTCATCTACTTTCCTTCCTGCTGTAAACAATCTGATAAGCTTTCTCTCGCGTATCACCCCTTCTCTGGAACCTTCTACCACAACACATCAGACTCTCGCCTACCATCAAAATCTTCAAAAAGAATCTGAAGACCCACCTCTTCCGACAAGCCTACAACCTGCAGTAACCACCGATCAACCAACCGCTGCACGATCAGCTCTATCCTCACCTACTGTATTCTCACCCATCCCTTGTAGATTGTGAGCCTTCGCGGGCAGGGTCCTCACTCCTCCTGTACCAGTTATGACTTGTATTGTTTGAGATTATTGTACTTGTTTTTATTATGTACTAGATTGTGGCCCGATTCTAACGCATCGGGTATTCTAGAATATGCATGTCCCCGTAGTATATTGACAATGATAATTCCAGAATTCGCGGCAGGCTGAGCCCGTCGCTGATTGGTCGAGGCAACCTTTATGACATTATCGTCGCCATGGCAACCATTATGACATCTACGTCGATACTGTGCCCGTCGCTGATTGGTCGAGGCCTGGCGGCCTCGACCAATCAGAGACGCGGGATTTCCATTAGGACATCATCGTCGCCATGCTGTGCCCGTCTCTGATTGGTCGAGGCCTGGCGGCCTCGACCAATCAGAGACGCGGGATTTCCAGGACAGACAGACAGACAGACAGACAGACGGAAAAACCCTTAGACAATTATATATATAGATACCCCTCCTCACTTGTAAAGCGCCATGGAATAAATGGCGCTATAACAATAAATAATAATAATAATAATAATAAGCTTGCTGTCCCTATGCCCTCTTTTAATCTTGTAACGCGCGTATGGGTTGGCGCATTATCGTGTATCCCCTGACTCCAGATTGTTACCCAGTTATATAGATACTGTTTATAGCATTCATATCACTTATATATATTGAAGACCACTCAGCTACGCTATATATGCCTTGAGCTTGCTTTCCATTTCTCTCCAGGCATCTATTCACTTGCGCTTTTCTTACCTTTTAGGAGATAGAAACCCTTCCAAATACCCAACCTCATGGTGTAGATGTCCAGATTTTCTATATATGCTACTAAGCACTATGTTATCTTTTGACATTTATTAATGTTGATATATATTTAATCTCATAGCTAAGAATTTTCTATCTAATATATATGTATTTTGTGATATCTTGGATTGATTGTATTCTATTTTGATTCAGAATGTTGGTTATATATATATATATATATATATATATATATATATATATATATAGTAGAAAAAATGGAACAGGCACACTCCACTACTTATCTTCGGGTGCAAAGCCCAGACAACCCGTCCTCGGTTGTTTCCGATTAATAAACTTCACAAAAACAGGTAGCACTCCATATTCTTTAGGTCAATATGCAGGTGTTTATTGTGCCCACATCTCCATGCAACGTTTCGGCTCTAGCTGAGCCTTTCTCAAGCAGTGCACAAACCTCTTTACAGCATATATATAGGGACAAAACCCCATCATCCCCTAAATCCAGCCAATTAGTGAATCCCAGGTTGTGCACTGCTTGAGAAAGGCTCAGCTAGAGCCGAAACGTTGCATGGAGATGTGGGCACAATAAACACCTGCATATTGACCTAAAGAATATGGAGTGCTGCCTATTTTTGTGAAGTTTATGAATTGGAAACAACCGAGGACGGGTTGTCTGGGCTTTGCACCCGAAGATAAGTAGTGGAGTGTGCTGTTTCATTTTTTCTACTATATTTTTGTCTGGAAATTTTTGCACATATATTATTTATTTATTGACTTTCTCTAACATCCTTAAGCCATTTTTTGGGAACATGGATGGATTTACCATGGACCCGGGTTTTTAAAATTATACTGTGGAAGATGAGGAACGCATTTTGAGTAATATAGAGGGGGATGCAGCCTTCTTGAAAATACCCTCACAAATTGATATGAAACACAAATACCTGAATGACAAAAAACGCTTGATTAGCTCACAATTACATTTAACTACGTTGGGACATTATCTAAGGGAGCGTAAGATACCTAGAGGCTTAAGATCAAGTATACGCCCTAATCTGTTTGCTGGGAATGTGGCATTTTGCAGTAGATTTGCACAGATATCTAACAAGTATGCCATGGATATTATGTTACTAAATATAGAGTTTTTGCAAGATGAGATGAAAAAAATACAACATAATATTGAGGAAATGGAGAAAAAAATGCAGGAAATATTGAAGAAAGATGATTGGACAATGTTTAAAGATAAAGTTGAGAAAGATATGTGCAAATTTCGTGGAGAATTGGAGGAAACTAAAAGAAAAAAATGGAGTCGGGATATTGGTGACTATGAGACTGGCCATATTTATTCTTGGCAAACAGACAATACTAAAGCGTCATGGAAGAAAAGAGGTCCTTTGGGCATAATAGAAATGTATTTTAATAATGATGGTTATGCAAATAATGATTATGTTCCTTATAGATCTAGTGAACACCCCAGAGGAAGAAAAAGACGTGGAGGCAAGCGCCAGCACCGGAGGCAAAAAGAAATTAGAAAAAAACAAAATCCAACCCCAAAAGACACTGAACCTCAGAAGGAGGGAACAGACCTCATAGTGAATATCTCCAAGAAGGTATTAACAGACATGCAAATTTCTGTGTTAAGTAAAGGACTAAAGGTACCTTCACACGAAGCGACGCTGCAGCGATAGCGACAACGATGTCGATCGCTGCAGCGTCGCTGTTTGGTCGCTGGAGAGCTGTCACACAGACCGCTCTCCAGCGATCAACTATGCCGAGGTCCCCTGGTAACCAGGGTAAACATCGGGTAACTAAGCGCAGGGCCGCGCTTAGTAACCCGATGTTTACCCTGGTTACCAGCGTAAAATCTAAAAAAAACAAACAGCACATACTTACATTCACGTCCCCCTGCGTCCACTTCCTGACTGACTGAGCGCCGTACAGTGAGAGCAGAGCGGTGACGTCACCGCTGTGCTGCTTTCACTTTCACTTTGCGGCGCTGAGTCAGAGGAGGAAGCAGACTGCAGGGGACGCAATGTGAGTATGTGCTGTTTGTTTTTTTTACATTTTACGCTAGTAACCAGGGTAAACATCGGGTAACTAAGCGCGGCCCTGCGCTTAGTAACCCGATGTTTACCCTGGTTACCAGTGTAAAATATCGCTGGTATCGTTGCTTTTGCTTTCAAACACAACGATACACAGCGATCGGACGACCAAATAAAGTTCTGGACTTTATTCAGCGACCAGCGACATCACAGCAGGATCCTGATCGCTGCTGCGTGTCAAACGAAACGATATCGCTAGCGAGGACGCTGCAACGTCACGGATTGCTAGCGATATCGTTATAATGTCGTTTCGTGTGAAGGTACCTTTAGTTTTAGCCCATGTTCACATATAGATTGGTTTGAATTACAACTAGATCTTGAACGGTTTTTCAGACAGATTAAACTAAGAGAGTGGTTTAATGATAAAGACAATAATAAGAAAGTTAAAACAAGTGAATTTGATCTAAATGGTGTGCAATTGAGAAAAGGGAGTAATTTTATACCACCAACAAGCCCGGCTATAATTGAGGCCTTTGAACTAGCAGTAAGGGGTGACATCGAACAATTGAAAAATAAGGCAATAAAAGAATATTCACATCCAAACATCCGGAAAGAGGAGTTTGAGGCATTGCAAGAACTTGTCCATGACGGCGACATAGTGGTGAAACCCGCTGATAAAGGGGGAGCTGTCGTCGTCATGGACAAGGAAATGTACATTGCTGAAATATTAAGACAATTGATGGATGAAGAAGTGTATCTGAGAATGGATGGTGACCCTAAATTTGCCATTATGAAAGACATTAAGGCCTGTCTGAAGGAGGCACTAGATTCGGGTGTGATTGATCAGGACCTGTTTGACTTTCTATTAGAAGAGAACCCACGCACTCCGGTGCTATATATAACACCGAAGATACACAAGACCCTGACCAATCCCACGGGACGTCCCATAGTCTCGGGGGTGGGGTCAATTTTCAATAAAATGGGTATCTTCTTGGACAGGATACTTAACCCGATGGTCAGAGAATGTAAATCGTATATTAGAGATACGACGGAATTTCTTAGTAAATTGGAGGCACTACAGTTAGAGGGGGAGGTCATTTTAGCATCCTTCGATGTGGTGTCCCTTTATACTTCGATAGACCACGAACAGGGTTTAAAAGCAATAGGTAATAAACTAAACCCAAGTAGGTGCACATCTGAAGGCAGAGCCTTTCTCTTAAAAATGTTGGAGATCATTCTAAAACGAAATTATTTTATGTTCGGCGACGCGTTTTACACGCAAAAGCGAGGAATGGCCATGGGGGCCAATATGGCCCCCGCGTACGCTAATTTGGTCATGGAAGTCCTGGAGGAGGACCTCATCTATGTATCCCACCACTTCCGACATGTCTTGGTGTGGTGGAGGTACATAGATGATGTCTTCCTCCTTTGGACGGGTACTCAGGGCAAATTGGAAGAATTTTTCCAGTATTTAAACACCATCGATAACACTATCAAGTTTACACTTGTAATGTCCAAGAAGGAAATCCAATTCCTAGATGTACTCGTTAGTCTGAAAGAGGGGCAACTTAGTACCACACTGTTTGTAAAAAACACAGATAGAAACAATTTGTTACTTTATGATAGTCAACACCCGCGGTCCATGGTAAAGTCCATCCCACTGAGCCAATTACTTAGGGTCAGGCGGATTGTCAAAGAAGAAAAGGATATAGACATAGTGGTGGATTTACTGGTTAACAAATTTTTGGTTAGGGGCTATCCTATGCAATTATTGGAAACAACTAAAAATAAGGTATTAAAGGAGAATAGGGTGGAACTTATCCAAAAAAATATAAATAATAGACGCGAGAGGAAACAAACAAGAGTCCCATGCGTTACTACATATGGTGAGGAGAGTAGGGAGGTAGCTAATGTGATTAGCAAACATTGGGGCATGCTTGGCAGATGCTTGCCTGGCATAAAGGAATTGCAATTACCGCCGTTATACTCCTATAGACGTAACAAGAATATAAAAGATTTTTTGGTTAAGTCCGATATTGGTCCGAGAAAAAAGAGCAGACAATTATCCATAACAGGCTTAGAAAAAACTGGTTGTTTCCCATGTTTAAATTGTGTGAACTGCACCTCTTTGGTGAAGGGAGCAACGTTTGAACATCCAAAAACAAAGAAAAAATATGACATTAGACATTATTTGACATGCAGCTCAGATTATGTAGTGTATCTCTTGATGTGTCCTTGTAAGTTGTGGTACGTCGGGGAAACGACGTGTGAGTTTAAAGTACGAATGAACCAGCACCGATATTCTATTAGGAAAAAGAGGACCAATCTCCCGGTCCCTAAACATTTTGTGGAATGCAATCATTCGGAAAAGGACTTAAAATTTAAAATAATTGATAGGGTACCAGTTAATAGGAGGGGGGGTGATAGGGAGCTGATCCTCCGCAAAAGAGAAATGATGTGGATCTATAAAATGAACACACTTAGGCCAATGGGCCTTAATGTAGATTTTAAATTACATGCAATTATATAAGAGAACGTTCCTACATTAGTACTGTATAATTAAAAGTTTGGTATTTTTTATCTTTGGGAATACTTGGTTTGTATAAGTATGTTCCTAATTTTATTCTGTATATGTTTTGTCCAGGTACTGTTGCTGTCTAATGTAATGGAAGACCCTGATTGGAGAGACATATATCCTGGAGGAATAATTTGTCTAAGAAACACACACATTTATACTAGATATTTACATATTTTTTCTTTGAGAATATTCTGTAATATGCACGTGGATGGTGGGAGGCCAACTAATAAATTGTTAAAATTTCCCTGTTTGTCTTTTATAATTTTTTAGTTAGGATTGATGCTATGGCTATAAAGGGTTAGGTGCAATATGTACATTGGTCAATCTCAGTAGATGAAACCACATTTTGTTCATATTAGCCAGGACTACTGTGCTACTGCAATACAGAGGTCATGTGTGGAGGCGCCTTGTCCGGAGGGGTGAGGGGCACCCTCGAGACACTGTATGAGTGCCAGGTGGGGGTCTGAATTAAGACACTCCTTGGTAATTCATAGCTGTCTAATGTAAAGGTACCGTCACACTAAACGATATCGCTAGCGATCCGTGACGTTGCAGCGTCCTGGCTAGCGATATAGTTGTGTTTGACACGCAGAAGCGATCAGGATCCTGCTGTGATATCGCTGGTCGTTGATTAAAGTTCAGAACTTTATTTGGTCGTCAGATCGCCATGTATGGTTGTGTTTGACAGCAAAAACAACGATACCAGCGATGTTTTACAATGGTAACCAGGGTAAATATCGGGTTACTAAGCGCAGGGCCGCGCTTAGTAACCCGATGTTTACCCTGGTTACCAGTGTAAAATGTAAAAAAACAAACAGTACATACTCACCCTCTGATGTCTGTCACACGTCCCTCGCCGTCCGCTTCCTGCACTGACTGTGAGCTCCGGCCGGCCGCAAAGTGAAAGTACAGCACAGCGGTGATGTCACCGCTCTGCTGTTAGGGCCGGCGCTCAGTCAGTGCAGGAAGCGGACGCAGGGGGACGCGAAGGTGAGTATGTAGTGTTTGTTTTTTTTACATTTTACACTGGTAACCAGGGTAAACATCGGGTTACTAAGCGCAGCCCTGCGCTTAGCAACCCGATGTTTACCTTGGTTACCCGGGGACCTCGGCATCGTTGGTCGCTGGAGAGCGGTCTGTGTGACAGCTCTTCAGCGACCAAACAGCGACGCTGCAGCGATCGGCATCGCTGTCTGTATCGCTGCAGTGTCGCTTAGTGTGACGGTACCTTTATGGAAGACCCTGATTGGAGAGACATATATCCTAGAGGAATAATTTGTCTAAGAAACACACACATTTATACTAGATATTTATATATTTTTTCTTTGAGAATATTCTGTAATATGCACGTGGATGGTGGGAGGCCAACTAATAAATTGTTAAAATTTCCCTGTTTGTCTTTTATAATTTTTTAGTTAGGATTGATGCTATGGCTATAAAGGGTTAGGTGCAATATGTACATTGGTCAATCTCAGTAGATGAAACCACATTTTGTTCATATTAACCAGGACTACTGTGCTACTGCACTACAGAGGTCATGTGTGGAGGCGCCTTGTCCGGAGGGGTGAGGGGCACCCTCGAGACACTGTATGAGTGCCAGGTGGGGGTCTGAATTAAGACACTCCTTGGTAATTCATAGCAGGATTGGACACAGTATATATGAGTCCATATGGCATATAAGGAGCAGGGTTGCTCCTGTGAACGCATAGGTGGTTAACTTATAATACCATATGTTTTTTAATGAGTATGGAATTTTCCTCAAATTTTGATAATATCATGTGTCTTTTAATAAGTATGGAATGCTCTGCAAAATTTTGATAGATAGATATGACCCTTAGGACACTATGAGATAATTTGCTGCCAAACTAATGGTGTCTTTTTAATACTTTGCTGTTACTAGCAAAATGTCCATAGGCACCTTCCTATCCATACCGCTTCTAAAGCAACGCTGTGGAGGTCATTGCATGATCTCTAATGAGATCGCAACTATTGGCGCTACGGCGCATGCGCAGTGGGCTAACGAAGCCAGTCTATTCCTTATCCAAGATGGAGAGCCTGAGCGCTACTGCGCACGCGCATGATGTCATATAGACACTAGAGCTCCTATTAGCCCCCCACCTAACATGTGGTCACTATGTACATAGAAGCGCTCTGACATGCGCAGTAGCGCTTTGAGTACGCCGATAACACGCTGCTTCCTCCATGATTGATATGTCTCTCCTAAGGTATGTTAGCTAATTGTATGAAGGAGTTGTTTTATGTATCTTTAATAGTACACCGCTGGCACCAATGCACATGTAGATGAAATGTAATTACTTGCAAATTAATGGGATTCACTAATTGGCTGGATTTAGGGGATGATGGGGTTTTGTCCCTATATATATGCTGTAAAGAGGTTTGTGCACTGCTTGAGAAAGGCTCAGCTAGAGCCGAAACGTTGCATGGAGATGTGGGCACAATAAACACCTGCATATTGACCTAAAGAATATGGAGTGCTGCCTGTTTTTGTGAAGTATATATATATATATATATATATATATATATATATATATATATATATATATATATATATATATATATATATATATATCGGTACACACTTTTGACTAGCCCCTTCTTCCTGCTTGTTCCTCCCCCCTATATGTAATTTTATCTTGATCTAATAAAGTTTTATCTACTGTATCTATTGTACCATTACTTGGCCTTTTTTTCTTTTTTTAATTTTTGGATTCTTGTGTTTTTGCTGCCTATTAGTCATCACATAGTCAATAAATACATGTATTTATATGAGGATATATAGATATATATTTGAGTACACCTTTTATTTTTCCTCCTATAAGGTTTTCCTATCAACATTTCTCATACATGTGTTTAATCACTTTTTGAGTTTGTTTAATGGGCAGGACATGTGTGGAATGTGGCTTGGTCACACTAGCCCATAAAAATTCATCATAAGATATGCAACTAAACTGGGGTAACTTAGTCTAGAAATGTACACCAGTCCGCGGCTTCCATACCTCTCTGGTAGCGGCACACACTGTTTATCAGACACTCCTTATTCATCAAGTTCTACACATAGCTTAATGAATCAGATTAGTGTACTCCAGTGAGTGCTTCATTATGACTAGTGTGCACTATGCCAGTCTTAATGAATCGCTCCCATTAACTGCACATCCAAAACTCATACATTGATTTATTGCAGCTAAGCAAAACTGTGCAAAACTGAATACGAGGTTCTTAGTTAAACATTCTGATCAGACTATATGACCAAAAAGGTAACTTCAAAACTCAGAGAGACAGAAGAGTCTGGGAATATAAACTGATGACGACCTTTGACTGTCTTAGGCTGGTTTCACACTTGAGTTTTGATCTGCAGCATTTTAGCGCTAAAAAACGCATGCGTTTTTTTTCTATACTTAACATTAAAAAATGCATGCGTTTTTTAGCGTGCGTTTTGACGCGTTTTCGGCAACGCATGCGTTTTTTGACGCGTGCGTTCATTTGCAGAAATGCAACATGTAGTAATTTCTAGCGGCGTTTTTTTGCCGCAAAAAAATGCATGCGTTTATTTGCGGCCCAAAAATGCATTGCTGTCTATGTAAACGCATGCGTTTTTAAGCACATGCGTTTGTTTGCGTTAAAAACGCATGCTTTTTTTAGAAAAACACAAGAAAAAACAAGAAAAAACAAGAAAACTCTAACCCTAACCCTAAACACAAGAAAAAACAAGAAAACCCTAACCTTAACCCTAACCCTAGGGTTACTAGGGATCCTAACCCTAACCCTAACCCTAAGGTTAGGATCCCTAGTAACCCTAGGGATCCTAACCCTAACCCTAACCCTAGGGATCCTAACCCTAAACCTTAGGGTTAGGGTTACGATCCTAACCCTTAGGGTTAGGGTTAGGGTTAGAATCCCTAGGGTTAGGGTTAGGGTTAGGATCCCTAGGGTTAGGGTTAGGGTTAGGATCCCTAGGGTTAGGGTTAGGGTTAGGATCCCTAGGGTTACTAGGGATCCTAACCCTAACCCTAACCCTAGCTATTTCTGTTTTTAGTGGGTTTTCTAGTTGATTTTGATGATTGGCAGCTGTCACACACTTCTCAGCATGCGTTTAAAAAACGCAAACGCAGGAAAAAATGCATGTAAATGCCACAAAACGCCGGGTTTTTTTTTTCTGCATGCAAAAACGCATGCGTCTAAAAAACGCTGCATTTTGCCACGTTTACATGCATTTTTTCACCACATGCGTTTTTTAAAAAAAGCTGCAGATCAAAACGCAAGTGTGAAACCAGCCTTAGTGGTGGAATGAATGTGTCACATGGATTTATGTCTTTTTACATCAACTAAGGAACTCGCCCCTCAGACTATGAGGGGGTCATCACAACGAACCCAGACCCCAATCAGAGGACAATAAAACATTCCTTATCTAAGAACTGGCCCAATATTTATGGACATAACTGTTTATCACTCATGGTAAGTCTGCTTCATGTCACCTGTCTTATCCATGGTTTTTTTTTTCTGTGCTATGTTGTGCATAAATATGTGATTCTTCAGAATTTGTATTAGTCTATGCCTGATGAAGAGACTGGAGTAGTCTCGAAAGCTTGCAATTTGTTACCATCTTTTCAGTTAGCCATTAAAAGGTATCAACCACTGAGGACTCTCAATTCAAAATATTTTTCTATCTACTGGCTAACACGGTACCAAGATATATATCTTTCCTGTATCAGACTATATGAAGCACTCTTCCATATCATGCTCAGCATCTTGGTGGGATCCAAACCTGAAACACCATGAACCTGACGCTATGCATTGTCCACTGCTGGAGTAGTGGTGCACTAGCACGAGAAGCAACCTAATGCCCCACAGCACCCATGCTGTAAAGCAAAGCCCCCATGCCTCCAGGTTACACCTGTTGTGACTCTTGGGCTCCCTCCGGTAGTTATAAGTAGCATTTTTGTGAGTTCTGCTCTTGGGCTCCCTCCTGTGGTTTTCAGTGGTATGGCTGCTTCTTGGATTTAGCATCAGCAGCTGTTTTAACTGATCGTCTTTCTGGCTCTGCTATATTAGTCTGGCCTTTTCCCTAATTCAATGCCAGTTGTCAATTGTTGAGCTTGGAGTCATGGCTCTCTGAGGATTTCCCTGCCACTCTGACCATTTCAGCAAAGCTAAGTCCTTGCTTGTCTTTTTGCAGTTCACTTGTTGTGGACTTTGTTGTTTTGCACTTTCTATGTTTTGCTCATTTGTCCAGCTTATCAGTATGTATCTAGTCAGCTAAGCTGGAAGCTATGGGCAGCAGAGTTTGCCCTCCACACCTTTAGTTAGGTGTGGAGATTTTTGCATTTCTCTGCGGTGGACTTTTTCTAGTTTTTATTACTGACCGCACAGTGTTCTGTCCTGTACTAATTCTTTCTAGCTAGTAGTGGCCTCCTTTTCTAAATCTTGTTTCATACTACGTATATGTCATTTCCTTCTCCTCTCACAGTCATTATTTGTGGGGGGCTGTCCTATCCTTTGGGGATTTTCTCTGAGGCAAGATAGCTTTCCTGCTTCTACCTTTAGGGGTAGCTAGATCTCCGGCTGTGACGAGGTGTCCAGGGAGTGACAGGAACATCCCACGGCTACTGCTAGTGTCTGTGTTAAGATCAGGAACTGCGGTCGGTATAGTTACCACCTGCTCAGAGCTAGTCGCATGTCGCTCCTTAATCACCAGACCATAACAGTACAACTGGCCAAAAATGAGCTGAATGCATCTCAAAAGAAGGAAAAGAAAAAGAGTTCTGAGCCATTTTTTTTTTCTTTAGTCTGTTTTGTCTTTTTCCTTCCTCTTAATCTCTGGGTGATTCAGGATTTGGATGCGGGCATGGATGTTCAGGGGTTGTTTTCTCGTGTAGATCAGCTTTCTGCTAGAGTACAGAGTATTCAAGATTATGTTGTTCAGACTCCGGCCTTAGAGCCTGGAATTCCTACTCCAGATTTGTTTTATGGGGACAGATCTAAGTTTTTGAACTTTAAAAATAACTGCAAATTGTTTTTTGCTCTGAAACCCCGTTCCACTGGTGACCCCATTCAGCAAGTAAAAATAGTTATTTCTCTGCTGCGTGGTGACCCTCAGGACTGGGCATTCTCCCTTGAGTCAGGGGATCCGGCATTGCTCAATGTAGATGCATTTTTTCAATCGCTTGGATTATTGTATGACGAACCTAACTCTGTAGAGCATGCTGAGAAAACACTGTTGGCCCTGTGTCAGGGTCAGGAAGCGGCAGAATTATACTGCCAGAAATGTAGAAAATGGTCTGTGCTCACTAAATGGAATGAGGACGCTCTGGCAGCAATTTTCAGAAAGGGTCTTTCTGAAGCCCTTAAAGATGTTATGGTGGGGTTCCCCACGCCTGTTGGTTTGAGCGAATCTATGTCTCTGGCCATTCAGATTGATCGGCGCCTGCGTGAACGCAAAGTGATGCACCATATGGCAGCGTCTGTTGTGAATTCCGTTCTCCAACTTCCTCCTGTGGTCATGAATGGTACTTCGGTGAGTTCTGTCCTTGGACTCCCTCTGGTGGCTGTGAGGGGAGCTGCTGGTTCTGAGATTCCTTCCCCAGCTGCCCTCATTTAGGGCTAGGCTTGGATTCTCTATTTAACTCCACTCAGATCGTTACTCCATGCCAGCTGTCAATGTTCTAGTACTGGTTCAGATCTCTCCTGGATCTTTCTGAGGACCTGTCTACTCCAGCAAAAGCTAAGTTCCGGCTTGTTCATTTGTTACTTATGGTTTTTCTTGCTAAGTTCTAGTCCAGCTATCATGAAACTGCCTGGCTAGCTGGAAGCTCTGGGGGTGCAGAGTGGCACCACCGCACCGTGAGTCGGTGCGGGGGTATTTTTTGCACACTCTGTGTGGTTTTTGTAGTTTGTTGTGTTGACCGCAAAGATCCCTTTTCTATCCTCAATCTGTTTAGTTAGACTGGCCTCTCTTTGCTAAAGCCTATTTCATCCTGTGTTTGTGATTTCCTCTTAATTCCCAGTCAATACTTGTGGGGGGCTGCTTTTACCTTTGGGGAAATTTCTCTGAGGCAAGTGAGGCTTTGTTTCCTTTCTTTAGGGGTAGTTAGCTCTTAGGCTGTGAAGAGGCGTCTAGGCAGAGTCAGGCACGCTCCACGGCTATTTCTACTTGTGTTGATAGGAGTAGGGTTTGCGGTCAGCAGAGTTCCCATTTCCCCAGAGCTCGTCCCGATTCCGTGTTTAACTATCAGGTCATTCCTGGTGAACCTAACCACCAGGTCCATAACAGTACAGCTGGCCCACAAAGTGTTAATGCATCTCAATAGAGGGAAAAGAGAAGTTCTGAGACCATTTTTTTTTTCTCTGCAGTGTGTTTTGCCTTTCTTTTCCCCTTAAACTCTGGGTGGTTCAGAACTCAGGTGTGGATATGGACATTCAAGGTCTGTCCTCTAGTGTAGATCAACTCGCTGCAAGGGTACAAAACATTCAAGATTATGTAGTTCAGAATCCTATGTTGGAGCCTAGAATTCCAATTCCTGATTTGTTTTCTGGGGATAGATCTAAATTTCTGAATTTCAAAAACAATTGTAAACTGTTTCTTGCTCTGAAACCCCGCTCTTCTGGTGACCCTATTCAGCAAGTGAGAATCATTATTTCTTTGTTGCGTGGCGACCCTCAAGACTGGGCATTCGCCCTGGCGCCAGGAGATCCTGCATTGCGTAATGTAGATGCGTTTTTTCTGGCGCTGGGATTGCTTTATGATGAACCGAATTATGTGGATCAGGCAGAGAAAATTTTGCTGGCTTTGTGTCAGGGTCAGGATGAAGCGGAGGTATATTGCCAGAAGTTCAGAAAGTGGTCTGTGCTTAATCAGTGGAATGAGTGTGCCCTGGCAGCAATTTTCAGAAAGGGTCTTTCTGAAGCCCTTAAGGATGTTATGGTGGGGTTCCCCACGCCTGCTGGTCTGAATGAATCAATGTCCTTGGCCATACAGATCGATCGGCGCTTACGTGAGCGCAAAACTGTGCACCATTTGGCGGTATCCTCTGAGCAGAGGCCTGAGCCTATGCAATGTGATAGGACTTTGACCAGAGCTGAACAGCAAGAACATAGACGTCAGAATGGGCTGTGTTTTAACTGTGGTGACTCCACTCATGCTATCTCTGATTGTCCTAAGCGCACTAAGCGGTTCGCTAGGTCTGTCACCATTGGAACTGTACAGCCTAAATTTCTTTTGTCCGTTACTCTGATTTGCTCTTTGTCATCCTATTCTGTTATGGCATTTGTGGATTCAGGCACTGCCCTGAATTTGATGGACTTAGAGTTTGCCAGGCACTGTGGTTTTTACTTGGAGCCCTTGCAGCATCCCATTCCTTTGAGGGGAATTGATGCTACGCCTTTGGCCAAGAATAAGCCTCAGTACTGGACCCAGTTGACCCTGTGCATGGCTCCTGCGCATCAGGAGGATATTCGCTTTTTGGTGTTGCATAATCTGCATGATGTGGTCGTGTTGGGTTTGCCATGGCTGCAGGTCCATAATCCAGTATTGGATTGGAAATCAATGTCGGTGTCCAGTTGGGGCTGTCAAGGGGTACATGGGGATGTTTCATTGTTGTCAATTTCTTCCTCCACTCCTTCTGAAGTCCCTGAGTTTTTGTCGGATTACCGGGATGTATTTGATGAGCCCAAGTCTAGTACCCTACCTCCTCATAGGGATTGTGATTGTGCTATTAATTTGATTCCTGGTAGCAAGTTCCCTAAGGGACGACTTTTCAATTTGTCTGTGCCAGAACACGCCGCTATGAGGAGTTATATAAAGGAGTCCTTGGAGAAAGGGCATATCCGCCCGTCGTCGTCACCATTGGGAGCAGGGTTCTTTTTTGTGGCCAAGAAGGATGGTTCTCTGAGACCTTGTATAGATTACCGCCTTCTTAATAAAATCACGGTCAAATTTCAGTACTCTTTGCCTCTACTGTCTGATTTATTTGCTCAGATTAAGGGGGCTAGTTGGTTCACCAAGATAGACCTTCGAGGGGCGTATAATCTCGTGCGTATTAAACAGGGCGATGAATGGAAAACAGCATTTAATACACCCGAGGGCCATTTTGAGTACCTGGTGATGCCATTCGGCCTTTCTAATGCTCCCTCTGTGTTTCAGTCCTTTATGCATGACATCTTCCGAAAGTATCTGGATAGATTCATGATCGTATATTTGGATGATATTTTGGTCTTTTCGGATGATTGGGAGTCCCATGTGAAGCAGGTCAGAATGGTGTTCCAGGTCCTTCGTGCTAATTCCTTGTTTGTGAAGGGATCTAAGTGTCTCTTTGGAGTTCAGAAGGTTTCCTTTTTGGGCTTCATTTTTTCCCCTTCTATTATCGAGATGGATCCTGTTAAAGTCCAAGCTATTTATGATTGGACTCGGCCTACATCTGTGAAGAGCCTTCAGAAATTTCTGGGCTTTGCCAATTTTTACCGTCGCTTCATCTCTAATTTTTCTAGTGTTGTTAAACCGTTGACTGATTTGACCAAGAAGGGTGCTGATGTGGTGAATTGGTCCTCTGCGGCCGTTGAGGCTTTTCAGGAGTTGAAACGTCGTTTCTCTTTGGCTCCTGTGTTGTGTCAGCCAGATGTTTCGCTCCCTTTTCAGGTCGAGGTTGATGCTTCTGAAATTGGAGCAGGGGCTGTTTTGTCTCAGAGAAGTTCTGATTGCTCTGTAAAGAAGCCATGTGCTTTCTTTTCGAGAAAGTTTTCACCTGCTGAGCGTAATTATGATGTTGACAATTGGGAGTTGTTGGCTATGAAGTGGGCATTCGAGGAGTGGCGACATTGGCTTGAAGGAGCCAAGCATCGCGTGGTGGTCTTGACAGATCACAATAATCTGACTTATCTCGAGTCTGCCAAGCGGTTGAATCCTAGACAAGCTCGTTGGTCGCTGTTTTTCTCCCGTTTCAATTTTGTGGTTTCGTACCTTCCAGGTTCTAAGAATGTGAAGGCTGATGCCCTTTCAAGGAGTTTTGTGCCTGATTCTCCTGGGGTTCCTGGGCCGGCTGGTATTCTCAGAGAGGGGGTAGTTCTGTCTGCCATCTCCCCTGATTTGCGGCGGGTGCTGCAGGAGTTCCAGGCTGATAGACCTGACCGTTGTCCAGCGGAGAAACTGTTTGTCCCTGATAGATGGACTAATAGAGTTATCTCTGAGGTTCATTGTTCGGTGTTGGCTGGTCATCCTGGGATTTTTGGTACCAGAGATTTGGTGGCTAGGTCCTTTTGGTGGCCTTCCTTGTCGCGGGATGTGCGTTCTTTTGTGCAGTCTTGTGGGACTTGTGCTCGGGCTAAGCCCTGCTGTTCTCGTGCCAGTGGGTTACTTTTGCCCTTGCCGGTCCCGAAAAGGCCCTGGACACATGTTTCCATGGATTTTATTTCAGATCTTCCTGTTTCTCAAAGGATGTCGGTCATCTGGGTGGTTTGTGATCGCTTCTCTAAAATGGTCCATTTGGTACCCTTGCCTAAATTGCCTTCTTCCTCTGGTTTGGTTCCATTGTTTTTCCAACATGTGGTTCGTTTGCATGGCATTCCGGAGAACATCGTGTCTGACAGAGGTTCCCAGTTTGTTTCAAGGTTTTGGCGGTCCTTTTGTGCTAAGATGGGCATTGATTTGTCTTTTTCTTCGGCTTTCCATCCTCAGACAAATGGCCAAACCGAACGAACCAATCAGACTTTGGAAACTTATCTGAGATGTTTTGTTTCTGCGGATCAGGATGATTGGGTGACCTTCTTGCCATTGGCTGAGTTCGCCCTTAATAATCGGGCCAGTTCGGCTACTTTGGTTTCGCCTTTTTTTTGTAATTCTGGTTTTCATCCTCGTTTTTCTTCAGGGCAGGTTGAGCCTTCGGACTGTCCTGGTGTGGATTCTGTGGTGGACAGGTTGCAACAAATTTGGACTCATGTGGTGGACAATTTGACCTTGTCCCAAGAGAAGGCTCAACGTTTCGCTAACTGCCGTCGCCGTGTTGGTCCCCGACTTCGTGTTGGGGAGGGATTTGGTTTGGTTATCATCTCGTTATGTTCCTATGAAGGTTTCTTCTCCTAAGTTTAAGCCTCGTTTCATTGGTCCTTATAAGATTTCTGAAATTCTTAATCCTGTATCATTTTGTTTGGCCCTTCCTGCTTCTTTTGCCATCCATAATGTGTTCCATAGGTCGTTGCTGCAGAGATATGTGGCGCCTATGGTTCCCTCCGTTGATCCTCCTGCTCCGGTGTTGGTCGAGGGGGAGTTGGAGTATGTGGTGGAGAAGATTTTGGATTCTCGTATTTCGAGACGAAAACTTCAGTACTTGGTCAAATGGAAGGGCTATGGTCAGGAGGATAATTCCTGGGTTGTTGCCTCTGATGTCCATGCTGCCGATTTAGTTCGTGCCCTTCATTTGTCTCGTCCTGATCGGCCTGGGGGCTCTGGTGAGGGTTCGGTGACCCCTCCTCAAGGGGGGGTACTGTTGTGAATTCCGTTCTCGAACTCCCTCCTGTGGTCATGAATGGTACTTCGGTGAGTTCTGTCCTTGGACTCCCTCTGGTGGCTGTGAGGGGAGCTGCTGGTTCTGAGATTCCTTCCCCAGCTGCCCTCGTTTAGGGCTAGGCTAGGATTCTCTATTTAACTCCACTCAGATCGTTACTCCATGCCAGCTGTCAATGTTCTAGTACTGGTTCAGATCTCTCCTGGATCTTTCTGAGGACCTGTCTACTCCAGCAAAAGCTAAGTTCCGGCTTGTTCATTTGTTACTTATGGTTTTTCTTGCTAAGTTCTAGTCCAGCTTGCTATCATGAAACTGCCTGGCTAGCTGGAAGCTCTGGGGGTGCAGAGTGGCACCACCGCACCGTGAGTCGGTGCGGGGGTATTTTTTGCACACTCTGCGTGGTTTTTGTAGTTTGTTGTGTTGACCGCAAAGATCCCTTTTCTATCCTCAATCTGTTTAGTTAGACTGGCCTCTCTTTGCTAAAGCCTATTTCATCCTGTGTTTGTGATTTCCTCTTAACTCCCAGTCAATACTTGTGGGGGGCTGCTTTTACCTTTGGGGAAATTTCTCTGAGGCAAGTGAGGCTTTGTTTCCTTTCTTTAGGGGTAGTTAGCTCTTAGGCTGTGAAGAGGCGTCTAGGCAGAGTCAGGCACGCTCCACGGCTATTTCTAGTTGTGTTGATAGGAGTAGGGTTTGCGGTCAGCAGAGTTCCCATTTCCCCAGAGCTCGTCCCGATTCTGTGTTTAACTATCAGGTCATTCCTGGTGCACCTAACCACCAGGTCCATAACAAGCGTCCTCGGAGCAGAGTCCTGAGCCTATGCAATGTGATAGGATTTTAACTAGAGCGGAACAGAGGGGATACAGACGTCAGAATGGGCTGTGTTTTTACTGTGGGGATTCTGCTCATGCTATTTCTGATTGCCCTAAGCGTATTAAGAGGGTCGCTAGATCTGTTACCATTAGTACTGTGCAGCCTAAGTTTCTCCTGTCTGTGACCCTGATTTGCTCATTGTCATCTTTTTCTGTCATGGCATTTGTGGATTCGGGCGCTGCTCTGAACTTAATGGACTTAGAATTCGCTAGGCGCTGTGGTTTATCTTTGCAGCCTTTGCAGAGTCCCATACCCTTAAGAGGTATTGATGCTACACCGTTGGCCAAGAATAAACCTCAGTATTGGACTCAGCTGACTATGTGCATGGCTCCAGCACATCAGGAAGATTGCCGTTTTCTGGTGTTGCATAATTTACATGATGTTGTTGTACTGGGTTTTCCATGGTTACAAGTACACAATCCAGTGCTGGATTGGAAATCAATGTCTGTGACTAGTTGGGGTTGTCAAGGGGTACATAGTGACGTTCCTTTAATGTCAATTTCCTCTTCCCCCTCTTCTGATGTTCCTGAATTTTTGTCAGATTTCCAGGATGTATTTGATGAGCCCAAGTCCAGCTCCCTTCCTCCACATAGGGACTGTGATTGTGCTGTTGACTTGATTCCTGGCTGTAAGTTCCCTAAGGGCCGACTTTTCAAACTGTCTGTGCCTGAACATACCGCCATGCGGAGCTATGTAAAGGAGTCTTTAGAGAAGGGGCATATTCGGCCATCTTTGTCACCATTGGGAGCGGGATTCTTTTTTGTTGCCAAGAAGGATGGCTCCTTGAGACCCTGTATTGATTATCGCCTTCTTAATAAGATCACGGTCAAATTCCAATACCCTTTACCTTTGCTCTCTGATTTGTTTGCTCGGATTAAGGGGGCTAGTTGGTTTACCAAGATTGACCTTCGAGGGGCATATAATCTTGTTCGTATTAAACAGGGTGACGAATGGAAAACTGCATTTAATACGCCCGAAGGCCATTTTGAATACCTGGTGATGCCTTTCAGGCTTTCTAATGCTCCTTCTGTATTTCAGTCCTTTATGCATGATATTTTCCGCAATTATCTTGACAAATTCTTGATTGTGTATTTGTATGATATTTTGATTTTTTTCCAATGTTTGGGAGTCTCATGTGAAGCAGGTCAGGATGGTATTCCAGATCCTTCGTGATAATGCTCTATTTGTGAAGGGGTCTAAGTGCCTATTTGGAGTTCAGAAGGTCTCTTTTTTGGGGTTTATTTTTTCTCCTTCGTCTATAGAAATGGATCCTGTTAAGATCCAAGCCATTCATGACTGGATTCAACCCACATCTGTGAAGAGCCTTCAGAAATTTTTGGGCTTTGCTAATTTTTATCGCCGTTTCATTGCCAACTTCTCTAGTGTGGTTAAACCCCTGACCGATTTGACGAAGAAAGGCGCTGATGTGACTAATTGGTCCTCTGAGGCTGTTGAGGCCTTTCAGGAGCTTAAATGCTGATCTACTTCTGCCCCTGTCTTGCGTCAGCCGGATGTTTCTCTTCCTTTTCAGGTTGAAGTTGACGCTTCTGAGATTGGGGCAGGGGCCGTTTTGTCACAGAGGAATTCTGATGGTTCCTTGATGAAGCCATGTGCCTTCTTTTCCCGAAAGTTTTCGCCTGCGGAACGCAATTATGATGTCGGCAATCGGGAGTTGTTGGCTATGAAGTGGGCATTTGAGGAGTGGCGACATTGGCTTGAGGGAGCCAAGCACCGCATTGTGGTCTTGACCGATCATAAGAATCTGATTTACCTCGAGTCGGCCAAGCGGCTGAACCCTAGACAGGCTCAGTGGTCCCTGGTTTTCTCCCGTTTTGATTTTGTGGTCTCATATCTTCCAGGATCTAAGAATGTTAAAGCGGATGCACTCTCTAGGACTTTTTTGCCTGATTCTCCTGGAGTCCTTGAGCCGGTTGGCATTCTTAGGGAAGGGGTGATTCTGTCTGCCATCTCTGTTGTGAATTTGGTTTTTGGGCTCCCCCGGTGGTCACTGGTGGTACTGGACTTGTGTGCTTCACTTTCTCTGTTCACCTGTTTTCATCAGGATATGGGAGTATCCTATTTAGCCTTGCTGCTCAGTTATTCTAGTGCCGGCCATCAATGTAACCAGAGCCTTTCTGTTGCATGTTCCTGCTTCTAGACTACTATCAGCTAAGTTGGACTCTTAGTCCTAAGTTTGTTTGCATTTTTGTTCCAGTTCACAGTTATGTTATGTTTCTGTAGCTGGAAGCTCTTGTGGGCCGAAATTACCACTCCGGTGTCATGAGTTGACACATGAGTCTTAAAGTAATTTCTGGATGGTATTTTAATAGGGTTTTCAGCTGACCGTGAAGTTCCCTATTGTATCTTCTTACTATCTAGTAAGCGGACCTCGCTTTGCTGAACCTACCTTCATACTGCGTATGTCTTTTCCTCTGAACTCACCGTCAATATATGTGGGGGGCTTCTGTCTCCTTTTTGGGGGAATTTCCCTAGAGGTAAGCCAGGTCTGTTTTTTCCTCTATTAGGGTTAGTTAGTTCTCCGGCTGACGCTGGGCGTCTAGGGATAAAACGTAGGTACGTCACCCGGCCACTGTTAGTTGTGTGGTAGGTTTAGCTCACGGTCAGCTCGAGATTCCATCACCCAAGAGCTAGTCTGTTAGTTAAGTTCTCTGACGTTCCCTTGCCATTGGGAACCATGACAGTATGGCCGGCCAAGGGTTAAAACCGTTGGCAGAAGAAAGGAGAGAAAAAGAAGTCTGCAGATTGTTTTTTTTTTTTTTTCTTCTGAGCTTGCTCTATAGTTGACTCAGTTGCATTTCTGCTCTAATTGCAGCCTTTGCCTCTCTCTCTCCTTCTAATCCTTGAATGGCTCTGATCTCACCTGATTAAAATGGATCCTCAGAGTTTGGCTACAGGTTTGAATAATCTTGCTACGAAGGTTCAAAATTTACAGGATTTTGTTATTCATGCTCCTATATCTGAACCTAGAATTCCTATACCAGAATTTTTCTCCGGGGATAGATCTCGTTTCCTGAATTTCAAATATAATTGTAAATTATTTCTTTCCCTGAGATCTCGCTCCGCTGGAGATCCCGCACAGCAGGTTAGGATAGTAATTTCCTTGCTGCGGGGTGACCCTCAAGACTGGGCATTTGCATTGGCACCTGGGGATCCTGCGTTGCTCAATGTGGATGCGTTTTTTCTGGCTTTGGGGTTGCTTTATGAGGAACCTAACTTAGAGATTCAGGCTGAAAAAGCCTTGATGGCCCTATCTCAAGGGCAAGATGAAGCTGAAATATACTGCCAAAAATTTCGTAAATGGTCTGTGCTTACTCAGTGGAATGAGTGCGCCCTGGCGACGAATTTCAGAGAGGGTCTCTCTGATGCCATTAAAGATGTTATGGTGGGGTTCCCTGCACCTACAGGTCTGAATGAGTCCATGACAATGGCTATTCAGATTGATCGGCGTTTGCGGGAGCGCAAACCTGTGCACCATTTGGCGGTGTCTTCTGAGAAGGCTCCAGAAAATATGCAATGTGATAGAATTCTGTCCAGAAGCGAACGGCAGAATTTTAGGCGAAAAAATGGGTTGTGCTTCTATTGTGGTGATTCAACTCATGTTATATCAGCATGCTCTAAACGTACAAAAAAGGTTGATAAGTCTATTTCAATTGGCACTTTACAGTCTAAGTTTATTCTGTCTGTGACCTTGATTTGTTCATTATCGTCAATTACCGCGGATGCCTATGTCGACTCTGGCGTCGCTTTGAGTCTTATGGATTGGTCCTTTGCCAGGCGCTGTGGGTTTGATCTAGAGCCTCTGGAAGTTCCGATATCTCTGAAGGGTATTGACTCTACACCATTGGCTAGTAATAAACCACAATACTGGACACAAGTGACTATGCGTATGAATCCAGACCATCAGGAGACGATTCGCTTCCTTGTGTTGTACAATCTACATGATGTTTTGGTGCTCGGATTGCCATGGTTACAATCTCATAACCCAGTTCTTGACTGGAAAGCAATGTCTGTGTTAAGCTGGGGATGTCAGGGGGCTCATGGGGACGTACCTTTGGTTTCCATTTCGTCATCTATTCCCTCTGAGATTCCGGAATTTTTATCTGATTATCGTGATGTTTTTGAGGAGCCTAAGCTTGGTTCACTACCTCCTCACAGAGATTGCGATTGTACCATAGATCTGATTCCGGGCAGTAAATTTCCAAAGGGTCGTTTATTTAATCTATCTGTACCTGAACATGCTGCTATGCGAGAATATATTAAGGAGTCCCTGGAAAAGGGACATATTCGTCCTTCTTCATCTCCCTTAGGAGCCGGTTTTTTCTTTGTATCTAAAAAAGATGGCTCTTTGAGGCCGTGTATTGATTATCGACTCTTGAATAAAATTACAGTCAGATATCAGTATCCTCTGCCACTGCTGACTGATTTGTTTGCTCAAATAAAAGGGGCTAAGTGGTTCTCTAAGATTGATCTCCGTGGGGCGTATAATCTGGTGCGAATTAAGCAGGGGGATGAGTGGAAAACCGCATTTAATACGCCCGAGGGCCATTTTGAGTATTTAGTAATGCCTTTTGGTCTTTCAAATGCCCCTTCAGTCTTTCAGTCCTTTATGCATGACATTTTCCGGGAATATTTGGATAAATTCATGATCGTGTATCTGGATGATATTTTGATTTTTTCGGATGACTGGGATTCTCATGTCCAACAGGTCAGGAGGGTTTTTCAGGTTTTGCGGGCTAATTCCTTGTGTGTGAAGGGTTCTAAGTGTATTTTTGGGGTTCAAAAGATTTCTTTTTTGGGGTACATTTTTTCCCCCTCTTCCATTGAGATGGATCCTGTCAAGGTTCGGGCTATTTGTGATTGGACGCAACCTTCTTCGCTTAAGAGCCTTCAGAAATTTTTGGGCTTTGCTAATTTTTATCGTCGATTTATAACTGGTTTTTCTGATGTTGCTAAACCTTTGACTGATTTGACCAAAAAGGGTGCTGATGTTGCTGATTGGTCCCCTGCTGCTGTGGAGGCCTTTCGGGAGCTTAAGCGCCGCTTTTCTTCCGCCCCTGTGTTGCGTCAGCCTGATGTTACTCTTCCTTTTCAGGTTGAGGTCGATGCTTCCGAGATCGGAGCTGGGGCGGTCTTGTCGCAGAAAAGTTCCGATTGCTCCGTGATGAGACCTTGTGCGTTCTTTTCTCGAAAATTTTCGCCCGCCGAGCGAAATTATGATATTGGTAATCGGGAGCTTTTGGCTATGAAGTGGGCTTTTGAGGAGTGGCGTCATTGGCTTGAGGGGGCTAGACATCAGGTGGTGGTATTGACCGATCACAAGAATTTGATTTATCTTGAGTCTGCCAGGCGCCTGAATCCTAGACAGGCGCGCTGGTCGTTGTTTTTCTCTCGGTTTAATTTTGTGGTCTCATACTTACCAGGTTCTAAAAATGTGAAGGCGGATGCCCTTTCTAGGAGTTTTGAGCCTGATTTCCCTGGTGATTCTGAACCTACAGGTATCCTTAAGGATGGGGTGATATTATCTGCTGTTTCCCCAGACCTGCGACGGGCTTTGCAGGAGTTTCAGGCGGATAGACCTGATCGTTGCCCGCCTGGTAGACTGTTTGTTCCTGATGATTGGACCAGTAGAGTCATCTCGGAGGTTCATTCTTCTGCGTTGGCAGGTCATCCCGGGATCTTTGGTACCAGGGATTTGGTGGCTAGGTCCTTCTGGTGGCCTTCTCTGTCTCGAGATGTACGAGTTTTTGTGCAGTCTTGTGATGTTTGTGCTCGGGCCAAACCTTGTTGTTCTCGGGCTAGCGGATTGTTGTTATCTTTGCCTATTCCAAAGAGGCCTTGGACTCACATCTCTATGGATTTTATTTCTGATCTCCCTGTTTCTCAGAAAATGTCTGTCATCTGGGTGGTGTGTGACCGTTTTTCAAAGATGGTTCATTTGGTGCCCTTGCCTAAGTTGCCGTCCTCTTCCGAGTTGGTTCCTCTGTTTTTTCAAAATGTGGTTCGCTTGCATGGTATTCCGGAGAATATCGTTTCTGACAGGGGGACCCAGTTCGTGTCTAGATTTTGGCGGGCGTTCTGTGCTAGGATGGGCATTGATTTGTCTTTTTCGTCTGCGTTCCATCCTCAGACTAATGGCCAGACTGAGCGAACTAATCAGACCTTGGAGACTTATTTGAGGTGTTTTGTGTCTGCGGATCAGGATGACTGGGTTGCCTTTTTGCCGTTGGCGGAGTTTGCCCTCAATAATCGGGCTAGTTCTGCCACTTTGGTTTCTCCTTTCTTTTGCAATTCGGGGTTTCATCCTCGCTTTTCTTCTGGTCAGGTGGAGTCTTCGGATTGTCCTGGAGTGGATACTGTGGTGGATAGGTTGCATCGGATTTGGGGACAGGTGGTGGACAATTTGGAGTTGTCCCAGGAGAAGACTCGGCATTTTGCTAACCGCCGTCGTCGTGTTGGTCCTCGTCTTCGTGTTGGGGACTTGGTGTGGTTGTCTTCTCGTTTTGTCCCTATGAGGTTTTCTTCTCCTAAGTTTAAGCCTCGGTTCATCGGCCCGTATAAGATTTTGGAGATTCTTAACCCTGTGTCCTTTCGATTGGACCTCCCGGCATCTTTTTCTATCCATAATGTCTTCCATCGGTCATTATTGCGCAGGTATGAGGTACCGGTTGTGCCTTCCGTTGAGCCTCCCGCTCCGGTGTTGGTTGAGGGTGAATTGGAGTACGTTGTGGAGAAGATCTTGGACTCCCGTGTTTCCAGACGGAAACTTCAGTATCTGGTCAAGTGGAAGGGCTACGGTCAGGAGGATAATTCTTGGGTGACTGCCTCTGATGTTCATGCCTCTGATTTGGTCCGTGCCTTTCATAGGGCTCATCCTGATCGCCCTGGTGGTTCTTGTGAGGGTTCGGTGCCCCCTCCTTGAGGGGGGGGTACTGTTGTGAATTTGGTTTTTGGGCTCCCCCGGTGGTCACTGGTGGTACTGGACTTGTGTGCTTCACTTTCTCTGTTCACCTGTTTTCATCAGGATATGGGAGTATCCTATTTAGCCTTGCTGCTCAGTTATTCTAGTGCCGGCCATCAATGTAACCAGAGCCTTTCTGTTGCATGTTCCTGCTTCTAGACTACTATCAGCTAAGTTGGACTCTTAGTCCTAAGTTTGTTTGCATTTTTGTTCCAGTTCACAGTTATGTTATGTTTCTGTAGCTGGAAGCTTTTGTGGGCCGAAATTACCACTCCGGTGTCATGAGTTGACACATGAGTCTTAAAGTAATTTCTGGATGGTATTTTAATAGGGTTTTCAGCTGACCGTGAAGTTCCCTATTGTATCTTCTTACTATCTAGTAAGCGGACCTCGCTTTGCTGAACCTACCTTCATACTGCGTATGTCTTTTCCTCTGAACTCACCGTCAATATATGTGGGGGGCTTCTGTCTCCTTTTTGGGGGAATTTCCCTAGAGGTAAGCCAGGTCTGTTTTTTCCTCTATTAGGGTTAGTTAGTTCTCCGGCTGGCGCTGGGCGTCTAGGGATAAAACGTAGGTACGTCACCCGGCCACTGTTAGTTGTGTGGTAGGTTTAGCTCACGGTCAGCTCGAGATTCCATCACCCAAGAGCTAGTCTGTTAGTTAAGTTCTCTGATGTTCCCTTGCCATTGGGAACCATGACACATCTCCCCTGATTTGCGGCGGGCGCTTCAGGAATTTCAGGCTGATAAACCTGACCGCTGTCCTGTGGGGAAGCTGTTTGTTCCTGATAGATGGACAAGTGTTGTGAACTCCGTTTTCAGGCTCCCTCTTGTGGTCACAGATGGTATTGTGTGACTTTGGTTTTTTGGCTCCCCCTGGTGGTTTGGTTTATTATCCTGCGGTTCTGGCTGGATCAGCTGCCTCGTTATTCACCAGGGAGGTTCCTATTTAGCTCTGCTTCACTTCCACTTGTTGCCGGCTGTCAATGTATTCAGTGCTATTCTGATTACTCCTGATTATCTCGTTTTCTGCCTCTTCAGGATAAGCTAAGTTCTGTTTGAATATTTTTTGCTCATCTGCCTGCAATATGATTTCTGTGTAAGATGAGTCTAGTCCAGCTTGCTAATATGTGATTTCTTGTTGCTGGTAAGCTCTGGGGTACGGAGTTGCTTCCCCCGCACCGTTAGTTGGTGCGGGGGCTCGAGCAATCTCTGCGTGGATATTTTGAATAGGATTTTTTATTGACCGCACAGTTTCCTTCCTATTTTCTGCTATCTAGTATTAGCGGGCCTCATTTGCTAAATCTGATTTCATCTCTGTGTTTGTGCTTTCCCCTTAACTCACCGTTAATATTTGTGGGGGGCTATTCTATATCTTTGGGGTCATTCCACTGAGGCAAGAGAGGACTTTCTTTCCCTCCAGGAATAGTCAGTTTCTCAGGCCGTGAAGAGACGTCTAGGATTTTCAGGTAACGTTCCACGGCTACTTTTAGTTGTTTGCGGATAGGATCAGGTTGCGGTCAATCTAGTTACCACCTCCCCAGAGCTAGTCGTCTGTTCAGTTACTTAGCTAGTCCGTCCTGCGATCCTGGCCACTAGGATCATAACAGTACAGCCGGCCAGTAAAGTGTTAATTGCATGGCAGAAGCAGGAGAAAAGAAGCTTGGAGAATTTTTTTTTTTTTTTTTGCTGCCGTGTGTCTAGCTGCTGTGTGTCTGGCTTCTCTCCTCCTCTTAATCTTGGTGTGGCTCTGAGTTCAGCTGCTGATATGGATATCCAGAGTTTAGCCTCCTGTGTAGATCATCTTGCTGCAAGGGTACAAAGTATTCAGGATTTTGTTGTGCACAGTCCTATGTCAGAGCCTAGAATACCTATTCCGGAGTTGTTTTCTGGAGATAGATCTAGGTTCCTGAATTTTAAGAACAATTGCAAATTGTTTCTTTCTTTGAAACCTCGTTCCTCTGGGGATTCTGTTCAGCAAGTTAAGATTATTATTTCTTTCTTGCGTGGCGATCCTCAAGATTGGGCTTTCGCATTGGCTCCAGGGGATCCTGCATTGCTCAGTGTGGATGCGTTTTTTCTGGCCCTTGGATTGCTCTATGAGGAACCTAATCTTGAGAACCAGGCTGAAAAAGCGTTGTTGGCCCTCTCTCAGGGGCAAGATGATGCAGAGGTGTACTGCCAGAAATTTCGGAAATGGTCGGTGCTTACTCAATGGAATGAGTGTGCCCTGGCTGCAAATTTCAGAAAAGGTCTTTCTGAAGCCATTAAGAATGTCATGGTGGGGTTCCCTACGCCTGCAGGTCTGAATGAGTCAATGACTCTGGCCATTCAGATTGATCGGCGTTTGCGGGAGCGCAAACCTGCGCATCATTTGGCGGTGTCTGCTGGACAGACACCTGAGTCTATGCAATGTGATAGAATTCTGACCAGAAGTGAACGGCAAAATTATAGACGGCAAAATGGGTTGTGCTTTTACTGTGGTGACTCAGCTCATGTTATCTCAGCATGCTCTAAGCGCACAAGAAAGATTGATAAATCTGTCACCATCGGTACTTTACAGCCTAAGTTTATTTTGTCTGTTACCCTGATTTGTTCCCTGTCATCTTACCCGGTTATGGCTTTTGTGGATTCAGGTGCTGCCCTGAGTCTGATGGATTTGTCATTTGCCAGGCACTGTGGTTTTGTTTTGGAGCCTTTAAAATTCCCTATTCCACTAAGGGGAAGTGATGCTACACCATTGGCTACGAATAAACCTCAGTACTGGACACGGGTGACCATGTGCATGACTCCTGTTCATCAGGAGGTGATTTGCTTTCTTGTATTGCATAATGTGCATGATGTTGTCGTGTTGGGCCTGCCATGGTTGCAGACTCATAATCCAGTCCTGGATTGGAAAGCAATGTCTGTGTCAAGTTGGGGTTGTCAGGGAATTCATGGCGACGCTCCTGTGGTGTCAATTGCTTCATCCACTCCTTCTGAGGTCCCTGCGTTTTTGTCGGATTACCAGGATGTATTTGATGAGCCCAAACTCAGTTCTCTACCTCCTCATAGGGATTGTGATTGTGCTATAAATTTGATTCCTGGTAGTAAGTTTCCTAAGGGACGACTTTTCAATTTGTCAGTGCCGGAGCATGCTGCTATGCGGAGTTATATAAAGGAGTTTTTGGAGAAAGGACTTATTCGCCCCTCCTCCTCCCCTCTTGGTGCGGGGTTCTTTTTTGTGGCTAAGAAGGATGGTTCCCTGAGACCTTGTATTGATTATCGCCTTCTAAACAAAATCACGGTCAAATTTCAGTATCCTTTGCCATTGTTATCTGATCTGTTTGCTCGCATTAGGGGGTCTAGTTGGTTCACCAAGATAGATCTTCGTGATGCGTATAACCTTGTGCGTATTAAGCAGGGTGATGAATGGAAAACTGCATTTAATACGCCCAAAGGCCATTTTGAGTACGTGGTGATGCCTTTTGGACTTTCTAATGCTCCTTCTGTCTTTCAGTCCTTTATGCACGACATCTTCCGTGAATATCTGGATAAATTTATGATTGTGTATCTGGATGATATTCTGGTTTTTTCGGATGATTGGGAGTCCCATGTTAAGCAGGTCAAGATGGTGTTTCAGGTCCTGCGTGCCAATGCTTTATTTGTGAAGGGCTCAAAATGTCTTTTTGGAGTCCAGAAGGTTTCTTTTTTGGGTTTCATTTTTTCTCCTTCTGCTATTGAGATGGACCCAGTCAAGGTTCAGGCTATTCATGACTGGACTCAGCCTACATCTGTTAAGAGTCTTCAGAAGTTCTTGGGTTTTGCTAATTTTTACCGTCGCTTCATCGCTAATTTTTCTGGTGTTGTTAAGCCATTGACGGATTTGACCAAGAAGGGTTCTGATGTTACTAATTGGTCTCCTGCAGCTGTGGAGGCCTTTCGGGAGCTGAAGCGCCGGTTTCCTTCGGCTCCGGTCTTATGTCAGCCAGACGTCTCCCTTCCTTTCCAGGTCGAGGTTGATGCTTCTGAGATTGGAGCGGGGGCTGTTTTGTCGCAGAGAAGCTCTGATGGCTCTGTGATGAAGCCATGTGCTTTCTTTTCAAGAAAGTTTTCGCCTGCCGAGCGGAATTATGATGTTGGTAATCGGGAGTTGTTGGCTATGAAGTGGGCATTTGAGGAGTGGCGACATTGGCTCGAAGGAGCTAAGCATCGTGTGGGGGTCTTGACTGATCACAAGAATTTGATTTATCTCGAGTCGGCCAAGCGGCTGAATCCTAGACAGGCTCGTTGGTCGTTGTTTTTCTCTCGTTTTGATTTTGTGGTCTCATACCTGCCTGGTTCGAAGAATGTGAAGGCTGATGCTCTTTCTAGGAGTTTTGTGCCTGACTCTCCTGGTGATTCAGAGCCAGCTGGTATCCTCAGAGAAGGGGTGATTTTGTCTGCCATCTCCCCAGATTTGCGACGAGTGCTGCAGGAGTTTCAGGCGGATAGACCTGACCGTTGTCCACCGGAGAGACTGTTTGTCCCGGATAGATGGACCAGCAGAGTTATTTCCGAGGTTCATTCTTCGGTGTTGGCAGGCCATCCTGGGATTTTTGGTACCAGAGATTTGGTGGCTAGGTCCTTCTGGTGGCCTTCCTTGTCGCGGGATGTGCGTTCCTTTGTGCAGTCTTGTGGAATTTGTGCTCGGGCTAAGCCTTGCTGTTCTCGTGCCAGTGGCTTGTTGTTACCTTTGCCTGTCCCGAAGAGGCCTTGGATGCACATTTCCATGGATTTTATTTCAGATCTCCCTGTCTCTCAGAGAATGTCTGTCATTTGGGTGGTGTGTGATCGTTTTTCTAAGATGGTCCATTTGGTGCCCTTGCCTAAGTTGCCTTCCTCCTCTGAGTTGGTTCCTCTGTTTTTTCAAAATGTGGTTCGTTTGCACGGGATCCCTGAAAATATTGTTTCCGACAGAGGATCCCAGTTTGTGTCTAGATTTTGGCGGACCTTTTGTGCTAAGATGGGCATTAATTTGTCTTTTTCGTCAGCCTTCCATCCTCAGACGAATGGCCAAACCGAGCGCACTAATCAGACTTTGGAAACCTATTTAAGATGTTTTGTTTCTGCTGATCAGGACGACTGGGTGACTTTTTTGCCATTGGCCGAGTTTGCCCTTAATAATCGGGCTAGTTCTGCTACTTTGGTTTCGCCTTTTTTTTGTAATTCAGGGTTTCATCCTCGTTTTTCCTCGGGTCAGGTGGAGCCTTCTGACTGTCCTGGAGTGGATGTTGTGGTGGATAGGTTGCATCAGATTTGGAATCATGTGGTGGACAATTTGAAGCTGTCACAAGAGAAGGCTCAGCGCTTTGCCAACCGCCGTCGCTGTGTGGGTCCCCGACTTCGCGTTGGGGACTTGGTGTGGTTGTCTTCTCGCTTTGTTCCTATGAAGGTCTCCTCTCCTAAGTTTAAGCCTCGGTTTATCGGTCCTTATAAGATTTTGGAAGTCCTTAACCCCGTGTCATTTCGTTTGGACCTCCCGGCATCGTTTGCTATTCATAATGTGTTCCATCGGTCGTTGTTGCGGAGGTATGTGGTGCCTGTGGTTCCTTCTGTTGAGCCTCCTGCCCCTGTGCTGGTTGAGGGAGAATTGGAATACGTGGTGGAGAAGATCTTGGATTCTCGTATTTCTAGACGGAGGCTTCAGTATTTGGTTAAGTGGAAAGGCTATGGTCAGGAGGATAATTCCTGGGTTGTCGCCTCTGATGTTCATGCGGCCGATTTGGTTCGTGCCTTCCATGTGGATCACCCTGATCGCCCTGGGGGTTTTGATGAGGGTTCGGTGACCCCTCCTCAAGGGGGGGGTACTGTTGTGAACTCCGTTTTCAGGCTCCCTCTTGTGGTCACAGATGGTATTGTGTGACTTTGGTTTTTTGGCTCCCCCTGGTGGTTTGGTTTATTATCCTGCGGTTCTGGCTGGATCAGCTGCCTCGTTATTCACCAGGGAGGTTCGTATTTAGCTCTGCTTCACTTCCACTTGTTGCCGGCTGTCAATGTATTCAGTGCTATTCTGATTACTCCTGATTATCTCGTTTTCTGCCTCTTCAAGATAAGCTAAGTTCTGTTTGAATATTTTTTGCTCATCTGCCTGCAATATGATTTCTGTGTAAGATGAGTCTAGTCCAGCTTGCTAATATGTGATTTCTTGTTGCTGGTAAGCTCTGGGGTACGGAGTTGCTTCCCCCGCACCGTTAGTTGGTGCGGGGGCTCGAGCAATCTCTGCGTGGATATTTTGAATAGGGTTTTTTATTGACCGCACAGTTTCCTTCCTATTTTCTGCTATCTAGTATTAGCGGGCCTCATTTGCTAAATCTGATTTCATCTCTGTGTTTGTGCTTTCCCCTTAACTCACCGTTAATATTTGTGGAGGGCTATTCTATATCTTTGGGGTCATTCCACTGAGGCAAGAGAGGACTTTCTTTCCCTCCAGGAATAGTCAGTTTCTCAGGCCGTGAAGAGACGTCTAGGATTTTCAGGTAACGTTCCACGGCTACTTATAGTTGTTTGCGGATAGGATCAGGTTGCAGTCAATCTAGTTACCACCTCCCCAGAGCTAGTCGTCTGTTCAGTTACTTAGCTAGTCCGTCCTGCGATCCTGGCCACTAGGATCATAACAGACAAGTAAGGTAATTTCTGAGGTCCATTGTTCTGTGTTGGCCGGTCATCCTGGGATTTTTGGTACCAGAGATTTGGTTGCTAGGTCCTTTTGGTGGCCTTCCTTGTCGCGGGATGTGCGTTCTTTTGTGCAGTCCTGTGGGACTTGTGCCTGGGCTAAGCCTTGCTGTTCCCGCGCTAGTGGGTTGCTTTTGCCTTTGCCTGTCCCGGAGAGGCCTTGGACGCATATTTCCATGGATTTTATTTCGGATCTACCTGTGTCCCAGAGGATGTCTGTTATCTGGGTGGTTTGTGACCGGTTCTCTAAAATGGTCCATTTGGTACCTTTGCCTAAAATGCCTTCCTCCTCTGATTTGGTTCCATTATTTTTTCAGCATGTGGTTCGTTTGCATGGCATTCCAGAGAATATTGTGTCTGACAGAGGTTCCCAGTTTGTTTCCAGGTTTTGGCTGGCCTTTTGTGCTAAGATGGGCATTAATTTGTCTTTTTCTTCGGCGTTCCATCCTCAGACAAATGGCCAAACTGAGCGAACTAACCAAACCTTGGAAACCTATTTGAGATGCTTTGTGTCTGCTGATCAGGATGATTGGGTGGCTTTCTTGCCGTTGGCCGAGTTTGCCCTTAATAATCGGGTCAGTTCGGCTACTTTGGTTTCGCCTTTCTTTTGTAATTTTGGTTTCCATCCTCGGTTTTCTTCAGGGCAGGTTGAGCCTTCTGATTGTCCTGGTGTGGATTCTGTGATGGACAGGTTGCAGCAGATTTGGACTCATGTGGTAGACAATTTGACGTTGTCTCAGGAAAAGGCTCAGCGTTTTGCTAACCGCCGTCGGTGTGTTGGTCCTCGGCTTCGTGTGGGGGATTTGGTCTGGTTATCCTCTCGTCATGTTCCTATGAAGGTTTCTTCCCCTAAGTTCAAGCCTCGGTTTATTGGTCCTTATAAGATTTCTGAGATTATCAATCCAGTGTCTTTTCGTTTGGCCCTTCCAGCCTCTTTTGCCATCCACAATGTTTTCCATAGATCTTTGTTGCGGAGATATGTGGTACCCGTTTATTCCATCTGTTGATCCTCCTGCCCCAGTGTTGGTTGAGGGTGTGATAGAAATATATATATCATGTAGATCTCACTTGCATGTATACTCCTCTATAATCAAATATATACTTATATGCTCACAGCTAATATATACATTATAATCAATGGTTTAAAATGGCTGACACAAACTGAACTGATATAAGCCTGATATAACCCAGACAGATCATATGGTGTTTTTCCCTCTTAAAAACAGGAAATCGGGTCAGATGTCTGAGATAATGCCTAGAATCTAGCTGAATCTTGCTGAAACGGCAGACCAACAGTGTCAGGTGTCTCCACTTTGTCCTAGACAGAGAACTCGAGTTTAGTTGCTTGATCAGCAGTCATATGAGCATTAATCACAATATTCCATATATGTTTAGATAACCAATGACAGAGGAGCTAGACAATATGGTAATTAACTAACCACCCCTGACAACCCCTAACCACTCCTTTCTATGTGAAAATATAAAACTATGTATGTACAATAAAGTATCAGTATTGATGGAATGTTGTTCTGTCACAGTTGTGTACAGTCCATTCTTGATGAGCGCTCAAAATACTCAGTCTAATTGGGAGCGGCCACAGCACACACAGGGATATATTTATCCAACCCTAATATTTCCATAACAGAATGGCGCCCAACAGCGAGGCCCGGATGAAAAGCACGTGATCCTTCTTACCGGAGATACGGAAGTTGTAGCGTGGCCTGGCACAGGGGCAGGAGACTGCGCAGCTCCATAAGTAAGGTAAGAAAATGTTATCATCTTACCTGAAAGTCCCCTGTGCCCAGTCCTTGTCTATGCTTCTTGCCGGTAAGATGTGGTCACAAATTCCCAGGTAGTGTAAAAAATCCGGAGCCACGAATCCACCCTGGGAGGTGTCTGCTGTGGACCGTGTATGTTTTGTGAAAAATCCGAGAGAGGAAGGGAAAGTGACTTTTGTTTGTAGTTGCTGAGAAACAGACCGCAGGAGGCCAAATCGCTCGATAAGTTATTGCAGGATTCCCGTGCATAGGAGAGACAGGAGGTCTCGGGACAGGTAGTCCCATGTTCCAGGCACGGGTAGTGATAACTTAGAGGGGCTACTGCAGATTCCCGTAGCCGGCGGCCAGTCAGGACGACCGGAGCGGAGGGTGGTAGAACCCGGCATATGCGTGCCAGTGCGATTGGCAGTAGTCTGTTCCCAGCACAGCCTGCATGTGTCACAGAATTTAAAAGGGCATCTCTCGGATTGTCTATCTGTCTGTTTGTGTCATGTACTATTGCCGCTTTAAGAAGCAGAAATAGTTCTCTTGTCCGAACTTCCTCTTTCTCCGTGCTGTTTAGCAGAGAGATATGCATTGTAAATCACACTGTCATATCTGTTTTTTTTTCTTTTTCTTTTGCAATGCTGGCTATGTGTAGCTTTTTGTGAAGAAGTTAAATTGTATCCATCATTTTTGATGTGACATACGTTATTTTAGTGACATTTGATATTATTGCAATAGCATACGGAATATAAAAAGAGGAAGTATGTCTCTGACTGCATTTGAGCGCAGAGATTTTTACTCTCTTAAAGGGTCTTTTTCTTTTTGCGGCATTTTAAAGTTTTTTTTAATTAAGTTTTCCTCAATCTTCAATCTCTTTACCTTTTTATTTTTTTATTTATTTTATTTTTGAAAAAAAAATTTTTTTTCTCTTGTATCAAAGTTTTGAGTTTTTGGTTGTGAACTAAGTTTTTGACGGTTTTTCTTATCGTTTTGGGTTTTTCTTAGAGTTTTATATACTCATTTTTAGAAGTTTTTTTAGTACTGTTTTCTTTTTTTCATTTTTATGTGTTTTTCATTTTCATTTTTTGCTTTTGCCATGGGGAATAGAGTGGCCGAGCAACAGGAAAGTCTTTTTACTTCCTGATGAGAAAACAGCCCCTAGATAGTGACAGAATACGAAGGTGTTAAGTATGTGTAGATTTTGGAAGGTATAAAGTACGTGAAATTCATTAGAATGGCAGATTTCAAGCTGCAGAGTGGCATGACGTAGAAAGGAAAATAAGGGAAGTTAGCTGATGTTAGATTGCTGAATACTAATACATGGTATGAAGTGGCAGCAGAGCTTACATCGTTTAGATGGTACAGAAAGTTATGTGAGCAAACCAGGAAGTGATTTTTGTGGGTATGAGACGGGAGAATCTGCGCAGTCTGCTTTTAGCAGAATCCATGGTATAGGTAGTTATTTTTGCACAGTATGTGGTGCGCCCCGTCTCTCCCTACAGGGAGAAGGCATAATTGCTCCTCTCTATTATTCTTGTTGTTCTAATCTATCCTTTTTTTTCCTCTGTCAGTCTTTTCTCTCCACACTCTCTCTCTCTCTCTCTCTCTCTCTCTCTCTCTCCTTTCCTCTTCCTCCACATTTTTTCTCTTCTCTCTCTTCCCCTCTTTCTCCACTCCTCTCTTCTCCTCCCTCTCTCCTCCCTCCACCCTCCATCTTCTCCTCCCTCCTTATCCACTCCCCCACCACACCTTTCTTCTCTCTCTCTCCACATTCTCTCTCCCTTCCTACTATTCCTTTGTCTCACTCCTCAACCCCTCCTTCTTCTTCTTCCTCTTTTTTTCCTCCTTGTTGCCGGCTGGGCCAACGCCCAATTCAAACAATATGATGCTTACAGCACAAGGTTTCCCTCTATGGCCCTGGCACAGTCCAGCCATTGCCATTTGTGATATCGGGGAAAGAAGGTGAAAGCCCCCCCCTACAGTGGGCAGCCCCAGACATATCAGGTAGCAGACAGCTCAGCCCTGGGTGCAGAGGGGGGAGGAGTGATATCAGAACGAGCTCACTGACAGATCCTCCGTTACCTCATTTCACAGTCAACAATATTGTAACCCTTAAGGTTTTACATGAACTTTGATATCACCATGTATTGATAATGTACAGCTTCAGCACCGGTCAGAGCTGCCTACATCCACATTCACACCAACATGAAACTATAATCCTAATCCATCATAGCTTCAGCAAGGGGGGAGACATCCTCACACAAAAAAGCAACTTCTAAGTTCAAAATCAGTCAGTGTACGACCCCAGTACAAGCTATCACAACTATTCCTCTGATGAAGATGAAGAGGGAACATCATACATGCTGTCTAGTACTAGAAAAGAAACCCACAGGCACCAAGAATGCAGGGGCAGACAGAGGCACCGCCATTACACTATGTGCACTGCACTTCAAGTCAGGTGACAATAGTCCAGACCCAGGGATGCATCCCATGCCATTTTACCGAAGAATGTAGCAGAAGCAGTAAACATATGCAGCCAGCTGGAATGATCTCTGGGCCATGAATGAAAATAGAAGCAGGTGATGCACTCTGGCCAATCATGAAGGAACAATTCAAACTTCCAGCAGAATCAGACATACACGCTTGGGAGTCAGGGCCACAGCTAATTGAACAGCTCAGAGAGTGAGCCATGACATGAGCCAAGAAAAGACAGAGTCTGTAAAGAAGTTTCATTGCAGAGTAATGCAAGTATTCCAAGACTTGGGCTTCACCATTCATGATCAGATACACAGGCCTTTGGGCATGGACTGAGACAGCCAATCAGGAAACCACTGATAGTGGCTAGGCCTAGGAACAGGTCAATAGCAGTGGACTGACCCAGAAAAAAATGTTTTATGTGCGCCTAGGAGACTGTCTATTGCCGATTGTCACCAAAACTGCCACCATTATAGCACCACAAAGAGCGCGAAGAAGGAAACGGGTGCCGTGCTGCTGAGAACGCTGGAAGGGGAGCCAGAGGTGAAGACGCTGCAAAGTGCCGACCAACACACCACCAGAAGAACCGCTGCAGACTCCAGAGAGGAGACACCGACCTCAATAAGGTTAGCAAAGGGGAGAAGCTATGTCGGAGCAGGAGGAAGAAGTGATGGCAGATGCAGCCACAGCCCCTGTAAAGCCCCAAGACCTTGGGTTGGATGCAGCCGCCGGTCTCATGGCACCCCGGGCCTCGTCACGAATGCACCTGCAGGCCCCGTCTTACCACCGCAGCTTCAATCAGCAGGCCGGACCCCGCTGCCGCTACAGTACCCATCATGCCGTTGTCCACAGTAGCCAAGAGGATTGAGTCCCAACCAGGGGTGCAGAAGACAGCCCCTCTCATGGTGACCACTGACCTGAAAGCGCAACCACCCTACAAAGACAGAAAAAGTGTCAAGTGTTACATCTGTGGCAAGTTTGGCCATTTCCAGAACCAGTGCAAAGCACTCACGCCCCCGAAGAGACTGGACCCATGCAATCCAAGAGTTGGTCCAGAGAAACAGGTCAAGGAGGAAGTGCAGAAAGCAGTGAAGTACCCCGTCCATAGGACAGAGGCAAGCAAGCCAGGTCTGCAAGACACTACGCTCCTGACATGTAAAACTTCATCTGCAAGACCAGTACCTCAAATTACCCTTAAAATGGATGGCGTTGTCAGATCCAAAGTGGTGCAGCCAGAAGTGTGATGACACCTGTGGAACTCGCTGATCCCACCTGCCTATCAGAATTCTCTGTGTCTCGCATGGGCATTGATGGTCAAGTCAGACCTTCTCAGCTTACAAAGCCACTGAGCGTGTGCACTCAGCCAGGACACTCTATCCTGTCCCAGTTTGTGGTGTAAAGGACCTGCCACTCAACGTACTGGGAGCGAACCTACTGCAGAAGCTGAAGGCAACCACAGTGTTCCAGGGAGATGGGACAGTGACACTTTCTTCATCCCTGACCCAAGAAGAGTCATGCTGGCGGCCCTACAAGAACATTAAGCAACCAATGAGGCCTACTCAAGGAGGTACTGGACGTAGTACCAGAAAGTCTATGGTCTAAGGGACCCCAGCACATGAGAAAACCTCAAGTTGCCCCAGTACGGGTGTCACTCAAGCCATGTACCCCGTACCCTCGTAAGGCCCAGGCCAGGCCTAGAGTCAAGCTGCCTCTGACCAACTGAAGGTCTACCTGGAAATAGGAATCATTGTTCCTCGCACATCGCCTTGCAATACCCCGCTTTTCCCCATCAAGAAAAAGACTGTAAAAGGAGAGCCAGCCAAGTTCAGAATGGTATATAACCTGAGAGCTGTGAATGACGCCACAGTGTTTGAAACTGCAATTATGCCGAATCCGCACACTCTGCTCTCAAATGTGCCTGCCACAGCAAAAGTGTTCACAGTGACCGACCTGGCTAATGTTTTCTTCAGTGTTCCCCCTCATCCGGAAGACCAGTTCCTGTTTGCCTTAATGCACCAGGGCGGACACCACACATGGACAGTGATGCCACAGTGGGCCCAGAACAGCCCTTCACAGTTCACCAAAGCAATGTCCACAGTTCTCACCAACTGAGTCACAGAACAAGCAGAAGTAACCCTGCTACAATACATGGACAATCTACTCCTTTGTGCAGTTGACTTTGACACGTGTAAAGCCCATTCCTTGTATCTCCTACTCTACCTGGCGGAGCAGCACTGCAGGATCTCAAAGAACAAAGTCCAGTGGTGTCTGAAGCAAGTTACGTTCCAGAGACACTGTATTGCTCACCAGGCAAAACACCTGACAGATGACCGGAAGACCACAGTGGAGAAGATGGTCCCTCCGACAACTCCAAAGGTGCTACAGGCCTTCCTTGGTCTAGTTTCATATTGCAGAGCCTGGATCCCTGATACTTCCATCCTAATGCAGCCTCTGTGTGAATACGTCAGTGTGACCCCGTTCCTCCAGACAGATGTGGCCTTCAGTTCGTTCAAGAAATTAAAAGGCTCTGTAGTCTCAGCGCCAGCACTAGGCCTATCTGACTACAAGAAGCCATTCCATCTCTACTTGATGAGAAGAGAAGGCCTTGCTACTGGAGTCCTGACACAGCTTCAGGGGGGAAAGCAGAGACTTTCGGACTACTTTTCAGCTTGCCTGGATCCAGTTGCAAGGGAAGCCTCTTCCTCCCGCATGAGAGCAGCAGTTGCAGCACACGCCCTCCTGGACAGGACTACTGACATCAGTGGAAAAACCATTGGAAATCCTGGCTCTGCATGACATCTCAGCAATCCTCAACCAAACCCAGCTAAAACATCTCTCCACCGCCAGGCATCTTCGCCTCCAGTGCTCTCTACTCCTGCCCAACAATGTCACCATCTCCAAATGCACAGTCCTCAATTCGCCCACTCTACTCCCACTCCCAAGGGGGGATACAGATACGGATCCTCAGATAAAAAGTCTGATCAAAATCTGCATGATACCTTCTGCAGGGATCTGAATTTGCTCCGGACGGATGACCATGATTGCTTCAGCATCATGCAACAGGAAACAGCAGGACTACCCAAGGTGGCAGAAGAGCCACTGACCAACCCAGAGTTGATCCTCTATGTGGATGGCTCCAGATTTGCAGATGATGAAGGAAGATTCCACACGGGAGGTGCAGCGACCAGCAATCAAGAGATCCTGTGGTCCAGAAGTCTGCCGCCCAGTCTGTCAGCCCAGGAAGCAGAACTGATAGCGCTGATGAAGGCCTACCAGATGGCAGAAGACAAGACTGAGAAAATGTTTACCGATTCAAGGTACTTGCATGGCATAGCACACGACTTCGGACCCATCTGGGCTGCAAGGGACTTCCTCACAGCAAGCGGAGCAACCGTGAAGCATCAATGGAGCCATTAAGGACCTGCTGAACACACTTCAACTTCCAAAAGTGGTGACAATGCTAAAAGTCAAAGCGCATGGAAAACTGGACACAGTAGGGGCACGAGGCAACAACATGGCGGATATGGCAGCCAAAGAAACAGTCAAGGGAAGACAATATGGACAAGTGGAAGAGGTCGTAGAGCCGGATGGCTACTACAGGACGGCTGAAGACAGGAAACCTGACAAGATGACATCCTGGGATCTGCTCAAAAAAAAAGTTGCAAGAGCAAGCCCCAAAGGACAAGAAGGAATGCTGGGTGCAGAAGTGAGCAACACATGAAGAAGGAAGGGTATACTAAATGGACTACAAACCCTGTTTACCCCGAAGCATGTACCCTATGGTGGTCCAGTGGGCACATGGGCCCACACACAGATTAAAGACACAGATGAATGATCCGATTGATGCTTACTGGTTCGCTCCAGAAATCTCCACCCTAACAGCCAAGTTCATAAACAGCTGTCTGACCTGTGGCAAATGCAACCCTGGAAGAATGAAGAAAGTTCCCACACATCAACTTGCCAGACCACTGTACCCCCTTCCAGAGGATCCAGATAGACCACATCCAGATGCCACCAAGTGGAGGATTCGAATATGCCCTTGTGGTCGCGGACGTGTTCTCAGGATGGCCAGAAGCTTTCCCAGTGAAGAACCAGTCAGCAAAGACTACTGCAAAGAAGCTACTCTCAGAGACGAGATATGCAGCTATGGGGTCCCAGAAGTGATAGAGAGTGACCAGGGACCTGCATTCACAGCAAACCTCACATGAGAGATCTAGTCAGCAGTAGGGTCAGACTTAGGCCTACACACTCCCAATCACACTACTCAGTGTTAGGCACACTCCCAGAGGCCCAGAAAAGCTGTCACCATATGAAATTTTGTTTGTGTCTAGTCCCAGGTTAGGGGTATCCTTTCCCTTAGCAGCTGATTATGTAATATGATACTTTGTCTGCTTATGTAATTGAAATCACCAAGAAACTTGCTAACATCCATTCTCGAGTTTTTTTCTTCATTGCCAGATCCAGATTCAGTGTCCGGTATGCACTCCTAGAAGCCAGGAGACTGGGTGTTGGTGAAAAAGCTTGTAAGGAGAACACCACTCGATCCCAGATTTGATGGTCCTGCTCAAGTGCTGCTGATGACACCAAACTCTGTGAAACTGGAGGGAAGACTCGCTTGGATCCACTCATCGCATGGCAAGAAAGCTCCCCTACCAGAAGATGACACCCAAGCCAGAATGATGTTGCGGCCTGACCGAAAAGATGACCTACCTGATAAAGACTACACATCGCTCACTACACATGCTATTGACTAAGAGACTGATTGCAACGAACCCCCGTTAGGGACAGATCTCCTGACCGCCCATTTGCGAAAAGTCTGTATGGAGTGGGGCACAGGCGTTAGGCTTGTGTCAGTTCGCCAACAGCACAAAAGAGTTGCAGCGCTTTGGGACAGGAGGCTAGGATTAGGGCAAGTGATATCTAAGGGGGGCTTGTGATAGAAATATATATATCATGTAGATCTCACTTGCATGTATACTCCTCTATAATCAAATATATACTTATATGCTCACAGCTAATATATACATTATAATCAATGGTTTAAAATGGCTGACACAAACTGAACTGATATAAGCCTGATATAACCCAGACAGATCATATGGTGTTTTTCCCTCTTAAAAACAGGAAATCGGGTCAGATGTCTGAGATAATGCCTAGAATCTAGCTGAATCTTGCTGAAACGGCAGACCAACAGTGTCAGGTGTCTCCACTTTGTCCTAGACAGAGAACTCGAGTTTAGTTGCTTGATCAGCAGTCATATGAGCATTAATCACAATATTCCATATATGTTTAGATAACCAATGACAGAGGAGCTAGACAATATGGTAATTAACTAACCACCCCTGACAACCCCTAACCACTCCTTTCTATGTGAAAATATAAAACTATGTATGTACAATAAAGTATCAGTATTGATGGAATGTTGTTCTGTCACAGTTGTGTACAGTCCATTCTTGATGAGCGCTCAAAATACTCAGTCTAATTGGGAGCGGCCACAGCACACACAGGGATATATTTATCCAACCCTAATATTTCCATAACAAGGGGGAGTTGGAATATGTGGTTGAGAAAATTTTGGATTCTCATTTTTCGAGGCGGAGGCTTCAGTATCTTGTCAAGTGGAAGGGTTATGGCCAGGAGGATAATTCTTGGGTGGTTGCCTCCGATGTTCATGCTGCCGATTTGGTTCGTGCTTTTCATTTGGCTCGTCCTGATCGGCCTGGGGGCTCTGGTGAGGGTTCGGTGACCCCTCCTCAAGGGGGGGGTACTGTTGTGAATTCCGCTCTTGGGCCCCCTCTGGTGGTTATAAGTAGCATTTTTGTGAGTTCTGCTCTTGGGCTCCCTCCTGTGGTTTTGAGTGGTATGGCTGCTTCTTGGATTTAGCATCAGCAGCTGTTTTCACTGATCGTCTTTCTGGCTCTGCTATATTAGTCTGGCCTTTTCCCTAATTCAATGCCAGTTGTCAATTGTTGAGCTTGGAGTCATGGCTCTCTGAGGATTTCCCTGTCACTCTGACCATTTTAGCAAAGCTAAGTCCTTGCTTGTCTTTTTGCAGTTCACTTGTTGTGGACTTTGTTGTTTTGCACTTTCTATGTTTTGCTCATTTGTCCAGCTTATCAGTATGTATCTAGTCAGCTAAGCTGGAAGCTCTGGGCAGCAGAGTTTGCCCTCCACACCTTTAGTCAGGTGTGGAGATTTTTGCATTTCTCTGCGGTGGACTTTTTCTAGTTTTTATTACTGACCGCACAGTGTTCTGTCCTGTACTAATTCTTTCTAGCTAGTAGTGGCCTCCTTTTCTAAATCTTGTTTCATACTACGTATATGTCATTTCCTTCTCCTCTCACAGTCATTATTTGTGGGGGGCTGTCCTATCCTTTGGGGATTTTCTCTGAGGCAAGATAGCTTTCCTGCTTCTACCTTTAGGGGTAGCTAGATCTCCGGCTGTGACGAGGTGTCCAGGGAGTGACAGGAACATCCCACGGCTACTGCTAGTGTCTGTGTTAAGATCAGGAACTGCGGTCGGTATAGTTACCACCTGCTCAGAGCTAGTCACATGTCGCTCCTTAATCACCAGACCATAACATACACCACCCCAGAGGCAAATAATGACAACAATGTCCATCACACAGCACCAAGACTAAAACCTTACAGTCCACATCATCTCAGACTAAATGCTGAGAAAAAGTAGGCAGAATTCCTTTTGCTGTCTCCTGCTAATTAAAAATTGCTGGGCAAAACGAGAGAAGTGCTTGAGCTAAGTAGTGGTGCACAGCTATAGAAAAGACACAGACAGCACTCCCATAAATCATACATTGATCGAATGTGGCCAACCTGGTGCACAATGGCTGTAGCGGTGATCGGCATATAGCGCTAAACGTTTAAGGTCAGGGACTCACAAGAGGTTCGTAGTGACAAACCAGTGGGCTTCATACAGTCTGATCAGAATGTTAAACTAAGAACCACATGTTTGCTTTTGTATATTTTTGCTTAGCTGCAATAGATCGACAAATCAGTTTTGGATGTGCGGTCCATGTCTTTTCTACTGCTATGGAATATTGGTCATTGTAATTGCAAGTTGGACTCGCAAAACTAGAAGGAATTATACAATTTTGTATCTCTACTGTACAAAGTGTATAATATGAACGTATCTGCATTTTCTGATGTTCAGATATTTCTACTTGATTCTGCATCTATGTCATTACAGCATTATGTTGCATCTTCTCATCGTGTTTCTGATGAAGGCCTGATGAAGAATTTATAAAACGTCACATCTTACACATTGTATTGCATGAAAAAATATCCCTTTCTTTGAAACTACAAGAGAGCTGGATTATTATTTTGTTAACATAAACTTCCTGACTTTTGGCACAAATGTTTGTTATGGCTCATAGAGGCCACAGTATTGCGGATTTTCATACAGAGAAATAAAGTAATTAAAATGATCAGTGATAAAGTCATAAAGTCATTTTTTTTGCAAAAGTAAAAAATAAATAAACAAATAAATAAATACATAAAAAGAAAAAAAGCTTGAAAGACAAATATCTTTTAAGTTTATTTCAGTTCAAGCCAGTAAACAGCATGTTCACCCTTTACCAAAATACATCTTCTCAACCATCTCCATTTTATGGCAAACATCAGTCACATAATCATTTGTGAGTAAATTCCATTTTTCTTCTTGTACATAGAGATGGTCGCTCTTCTGTAATCTCGACAGCTTATTGAGTAAATTCCAAGATGCTGTAATAACAGAGGTGGCATCATTGTCAAGAGCTCCCTGTCCTCTCCAACAGCTGTAGATACCTTTCCTTGCAACCAGAAAAAATGTAAAACCTGTCCATTTATAATGACCACGGACAAGATAAAGATTCCCAACTCACATCAGGACTACAAGATACCAGGTACATTCAGCTGCGTCACTTCTAATGTGGTGTACCTAATTATTTGTACTAAATGTCCAACTGGGGGTCTATATGTGGGGGAGACAGGGCAGAAACTGAGAACAAGGATGAACTCTCATCGCCATACAATAAGAGAAAAAAGAATGGATATACCTGTGGCAATACATTTCTGTCTCCCAAATCATAACATTATGGACATGAAATTACTTGTATTAAAGGGTAACTTCATATCGCAGAAAGACAGGAGAGTCTGGGAATATAAACTGATGACGACCTTTGACACTCTAAATGCAGGAATGAATGTGTCACACGGAGTTATGTCTTTTTACATCAACTAATGAACTTGCCCATCAGACCATGTGGGGTCATCACAACAGAACCAGACCCTAATCACAGGACAATAAAACAATCCTTATCTAAGAATTGGCCCAATATTTATGGACGTAACTGTTTATCACCCATGGTAATTCTGCTTCATGTCAACTGGCTTATCCATGTTTTTTTTCCCCTCTCCCTTTTTTTTTTTCTATACTATGTTGTGCATAAATATGTGATTCTTCAGAATTTGTTTTAGTCTTTGCCTGATGAAGAGACATATGTAGTCTCGAAAGCTTGCAATTTGTTACCATCTTTTCAGTTAGCCATTAAAAGGTATCAACCACTGGGGACTCTCAATTCTAAATATTTTTCTATCTACTGGCTAACACGGTACCAAGATATATTTCTTTCCTGTATCAGAGGTGGCACTGTCATTTCAGAAAAAGCCAAATACATTGAAATGGAAAGGACTTAAAAGAAAAAAAATGGTATATCAAATGACATGCTAAGAGACGTTTCAAATTGCAATGTGTCAGTGTCAACAAGAAAAAAACATATAAGTAGCATATAGCATATAAGTAGCAGGACTCTCTGAATGGAAAGCGCTTGATGAAAGTAACAATTTGTCAACACACAGTAAAAAAAAAAGCAACTTACTGAATATGATGCAAATGGAATAAAAAAATCTTTAATTTTCCATCCTGTATAATTGTTCATGTTGTGTATTCGTTGACTATTTTACAATTTAGGCAAAAATTGCTGAAAATTTAATAAATAAATAAATACTTCCCACATACATTAAAATACAGCTCTGGCAAAAATTAAGAGACCACCACATCAAAACCCTGTCATGGGCAGCCCAATCTCCAGACCTGAACCCCATTGAAAATCTCTGGAATGTGATCGAGGATGATGGATAGTCACAAGCCATCAACCAAAGAAGAACTGCTTACAATATTGTGCCAGAAGCAGTGTGAAAGACTGGTGGAAAGCATGCCAAGACGCATGAAAGCTGAGATTAAAAATCATGGTTATTCCACAAAATATTGATTTCTGAACTCTTCCTGAGTTAAAACATTAGTATTGTTGTTTCTAAATGATTATGAACTTGTTTTCTTTGCCTTATTTGATCATTTTTTTGTCAGAAAAAAAAACAAAAAAAACAAAGTTTATTGCTTGGAAATTCGGAGACATGTTGTCAGAAGTTTATAGAGTAAAAGAACAATTTAGATTTTACTCAAAAATATACCTATGAAGAGAAAAATCAAGACAAATTGAGCATTTTAGTTTTTACCAGAGCTGTACGTAAGAAGGAAAAAAATATAAAAAGACAAAATGTAAAGATATCATTAAACAGGAGAGAAAAACATATAGGAATGTACTGTAACTGTGTAGAGAAAACTGGAAAATGAAAAACAACCAAGCAAATAACCGAAGAAAACAATAGATAACTAGAAAGAAAACAAAAATATATATAAAAACTTGCTTTAAATTGGTTTCTATTAAGCTAGTTTCACATTTGCATTCGAATCCGCAGCGTTTAATCCGCAACCACAAGTGCAGGAAAAAACGCATAGAAACATGTACAAACACAGCGCTTTTTTAGACGCATGCGGGAACACATACAGTTTATAAAACGCCGCGTTTTCATGCTTTTCCATGCGTTTTGTCAGGCGTTTGCGTTTTTTGTGCGCATGGTGGAAAATTTTGCAGGAGAAAAATCTAGATAACCAGACACCACCAATGGGACTACAGAGGGCGTGTATTATGGGATATCTATATATAGACCCTAGGACTGCTGAAATCTTAACAGTGTGCTACTGTATCCTGTGTCATGATGGATGTTCGAATGGAGAGCTTTTATTTCAACCTGGATTTAAGCATCAAGCTGTTTCTTGCCTGTGCGTTTGCTTGGGAGCAACACAGAAATCGCGAAAGATGGAGATGGACACGGCGTAGGCGTTTTTGGCGACACCCCATTATCGAACTCCGTGAGAGCCGTGGAGCCAATCACACACTATATGGTGAGCTTAATGCTAACCCGGACAAATTCCCGGAATATACCCAGATGTCGCAAGACTCTTTTTGTGATTTGTTTGGTCATGTCCAAGGAGCCATACGAAGACAGTACACCCTGCTCCATAGAGCGATTCCAGCAGAGGAACGTCTGCTGGTTACATTAAGGTACGTAACAATTCTAAATAAATGCCAGTCATAATTATTGTTGGTCTGACATGTATTCTTTGTATTTTCCTTTATGTCTTTAGCAGAACAACACCATAAATAGAATTGATTGTAATTTATTTTTTATTTATTTTATTACAGAGTTCTGGCAACCGGAGAGAGCTTATCATCCCTCCACTTTCAGTACCAGCTTGGAATTTCCACCCTGTCTGGAATAGTTGCGGACACCTGTCGGGCTTTGTGGAATGTTCTCCGGGATGAATTTATACCCCTACCCACCGGGGATATGTGGTTGGGAATTGCAGAGAAATTCTGGAGTGTGTGTGATTTCCCCGACTGTTTGGGTGCTGTGGATGGAAAGCACATATGCATTATGAAACCAGCCAGAACAGGATAGGAGTACTTCAACTACAAAAAATATCTTTCTGTTGTGCTCTTTGCAATAGCAGATGCGGACTGTTGCTTCCTCGCCGTGGACATTGGAGCTTTTGGCCGTGGCAACGATTCCCAGACTTTCAAGAACTCGGATATGTGCCACCGTGTGTATGGCAAAAATTTAAATTTTCCATGGCCACGACCTCTCCCTAACACTGAAGGCCCACCGATGCCATTTGTTATGGTTGGGGATGAGGCCTTTCAGATGTGTGAAAACCTACTGAAGCCATATTCCAGTCGGGACTGGAACCACACTAAAAAGATCATTAACTACAAACTGACCAGGGCCCGAAGAACAGTAGAGTGTACCTTTGGGATTCTAGTCTCAAAATGGCGCATTCTTGCAACAGCCATTAATCTAAAAATGAAGACAGTCGATGAGGTAGTCAAAGCCTGTGTGGTTCTCCACATTCACATAATGGCTAGGAGTGACCCAACATTGAACTGGATGAACCAGTTGCAAACCCATTGCCAGATTACCAGCATCACCCGCTGCGGTCAACTGCTGAAGTTGACCACATGAGAGACCAATTTGCTGCCTTTTTTGATTCTGATATTGGATGTGTGGCATGGCAGGACAATATTGTGTAAAATGTCCTGTTGGGTTTGGGTCTGTACAAGTTATGTTTTAAATGTTACTAATATTTGTTGTTAATAAACTACGTGTTTTGTTATCTTGACCGTGTCTCCTATGTATTTCCACTACAAACCACTTAGGTTGTTAGTGGTAAGGTTGTTGACGTCATTGCGTCCTGACTCTGTTCCGCGGTATCTATTGGACGCAGACTGAAGAGACGATGGCTGTTTAATACAAAACAGATCTATACTCATCAAGTCAGGTGTCAGAAATAGTGTTGAGCATTCCGATACCGCAAGTATCGGGTATCGGCCGATACTTGCGGTATCGGAATTCCGATACCGGGATTCCGATACTTGCCGCGTATCGGATACCGGAATCGGAAGTTCCCAGATTCAAAATGCACAAATTCAGCCAATGAGAATGATTCCAAGTGTGGGCACATCCTGTTTAGCATGGAGAGCATGAAACTACTGACAAGGCTGTGATTGGCTGCTGAAATGATGTCATGATGCAGTTTAAAAGTCGCTGGCGCCATTTTGCGATCACTCTGCTGTGAATTCAGTTAGTGACAGGACGCTGTTTGCTGACTGAGGGACAGTTTAGAGATAGCGATTTGCTTCTTTGTGCTTTCCAAAGGCTAATTTAGCAACCGCTGTGTTCACCTACTATTCACCTTGCTTTTGCCTTGTAGCGCTGTTTTCACAGCGATCTGCAAGGTCTGTGTGTGTGTGTGTGTGTGTGTGTGTGAGTGCAGCCCACTCTCTAGTCTGAGTGCAGCCACATAGGCCATCCATAGCTGGTTGTATTCAGTTCAGGGAGGGTGGTTCATTGCCTCATACTGTTCTTTTTTTTTTTTTTTCCAAGTAGTGTAGTCTGCTGCTAATTTATTCAAAAAAATCCTATTAGTGTCTTTCGACCCGTCTCCAGCTAATTTGTGGAAAAACACTACATAGGATAACGTAGAGGAGGGTTTTTGGGCCTTGCAGCACCGTTTACGGCTGTCTGCACGGTCTCCGTGTGACTGGAGCTCGCCCTGTAGTCTGTGAGCAGCCATAGCCTGGTTGTCTCCAGCTCAGGGTTGTTCACTGCGTCATACCGCCAAATCAATTTTCATTTTGTTTTAAGTAGTGCAGGCTGCTGCACATTTTTTCAAAAAATTCCTATTAGTGTCTTTCCACCCGTCTCCAGCTAATTTGTGGAAAAACACTACATAGGATAACGTAGAGGAGGGTTTTTGGGCCTTGCAGCGCCGTTTACGGCTGTCTGCACGGTCTCCGTGTGACTGCAGCTCGCCCTGTAGTCTGTGAGCAGCCATAGCCTGGTTGTCTCCAGCTCAGGGTTGTTCACTGCGTCATACCGCCAAATCAATTTTCATTTTGTTTTAAGTAGTGCAGGCTGCTGCACATTTTTTCAAAAAAATCCTATTAGTGTCTTTCCACCCGTCTCCAGCTAACTTGTGGAAAAACACTACATAGGATAACGTAGAGGAGGGTTTTTGGGCCTTGCAGCGCCGTTTACGTCTGTCTGCACGGTCTCCGTGTGACTGCAGCTCTATCTGTTGTCAGTTCAGCCCCCAAAAAATAAATAAATAATAAAGTTCACCAAACACACCAGTTACACCACTTTACATTTGTGTAGGCCACATTAGCTCATATTAAAGTCTAGTCCACACTTTAGAAAATTAGTGTTTCTTATACCTGTTAGGAGGAGTTGCTCAGGAATAAGCACACAAATCCGTTAGTACTTTTCTGCTTATCTTTATCAGTCAACCAAGATGAAGAAGGCAGTGAGTAAGGCACGTGGGCGCGGAGCAGGGAGGGGACGTGGGGATTCTGTGCCTGCTGCGGGCACCGGTGACTCATCAGCACCCACTTTCACCAGGCAACAGTCATTCATGCGCAGCTTTGTGTCAGAGCGCCGTACACCGCTGCTGCGTGAAGAACAAATTGAAGCCGTTGTCGGATGGATGGCAGCTAATGCATCAACTTCAATTAGTGCCACATCCTCTCAGACACAGAGCACTGGAGAGCAGCCATCTGTCTCTTCACCACCTGCCAAATTGCCCAGGCAGACAGAGAGCCCAGGACAGGAGCCGTCTCTACTTCTGTTCTCTGAATCTCTTGGCTTGGAAACAGGGGGCCAGCCAAGCAGCATTGGAGAAATGGAAGAAGAGGCAGGGTGCAGTGATGCCCAACAGCTTTTTCTCTCTTCCTCTGAAGAGGTGGGTGGGCCAGTGGCTCCGTTCACCACATCGCAGGCCGCATCAGCTGATGATGACACTCAGGTGCCACTTACTGGTGCGTGCTCTGCTGCTGAGACTACCCAGGAGGAGCAGTTGGGGGCAGAGGGTAGTGTAGATGATGAGGTCCTTGACCCATCTTGGCGTGAGGGACAGGAAGGTGGTGGGAGCAGCTCTGAGGAAGAGATTCCCCGTACGGCCCAAAGAGGGAGAGGGAGGGGGAAGACTGCGGATCCTGCAGCCTCCGCTTTGGCACCCGTTAGGAGCATGTCTCTTCCAAAAGCCAAAAAGGGCGCTCCCAAGACTTGCAGTGCCTGGTCCTTTTTTGACACAGTTGCAGATGACATTTGTTATGTCAGATGCAAGGTGTGTCATCAAAAAGTCAAAAGAGGTCGAAATGTCAGCAACCTCAATACCTCCAACATGTGGAAACATGTGCGCAACAGGCACCCGGCGGAGTTAGAAAAACACACTGAAGAGCTAGGCCAACCAACAGCGGCAGCTACCACCCCTTCAGCTCGTGTTGCCTCTTCCTCCAGCTCACACGCAGCTGGTTCGGCTTCCTCCCAGGATCGCCGTGGAAGAACCTCTGGCCCTGTTGTCCAGAGACCCGCTGTAATTCCACCCGCAGCACCACTTTCCCAGTCATCCACACACTCCCAGCCCAGTCTACAGCCATCGGTAGTACAGGCATGGGAGAAAAGGCGGCCTTTCTCGTCAAACCACCCACGAGCACAGGCTCTGACTGCAGGCATTGCCAAACTTCTGTCACTGGAAATGCTGTCATTAAGGCTGGTGGAGACTGACAGCTTCCGTGACTTGATGTCATTGGCAGTCCCACAGTACAATGTGCCCAGCCGCTTTTACTTCAGCAGGCAAGCCGTCCCTGCCCTGCACAAGCATGTGGAGGGACACATAAAACACGCGCTACTGAACGCCGTCAGTAGCAAGGTCCACCTCACCACCGATGCGTGGACCAGTCAACATGGACAGGGGCGATACCTTTCCCTCACTGCCCATTGGGTTAATGTCGTTGAGCCGGGTACAGACCGTGCGAGTGGCGCAGGACGTGTCCTGCCCACTCCAAGGATTGCAGGAATCCATTCTGTACGCATTGACTCCTCCTCTTACACCAGTTCCTCAGAATCATCGCTGCAGGAGCCGTCACAGTCCACCTCCACATGGACCCGTGATGAACGTGTACCTGTTACGACCGACATGAGCACAGCCGTGGCCAAACGTCAACAGGCCGTCTTGAAATTAATTTTTTTGGGGAATCGTAGCCACACAGCGCAGGAGCTCTGGAATGCCATCAAGCAGGAGAGCGATGTGTGGTTTGTGCCAGCGAATCTCCAGCCAGGCATGGTAGTGTGTGATAATGGCCGAAATCTGGTGGCAGCTCTGGGCCTCGGCAACCTCACTCACATCCCATGTCTGGCACATGTGCTCAATTTGGTCGTGCAGAGCTTTTTGAGGGACTATCCGGATCTTGATGCACTGCTGCACAAGGTCCGCCTAGAGTGTGCTCACTTGCGGCGTTCCAGCACGGCAAAAGCGCGCATTGCGGCTCTGCAGCGCCGACACCGCCTGCCGGAACATCGCATCATATGTGACCTACCTACCAGGTGGAATTCCACGTTACATATGTTGGAGCGGTTGTGTGAGCAGCAGCAAGCTGTAATGGAGTACCAGCTGCTTCAGGCGCAAAGAAGTCGCAGTCAGCGCCGTACAGACTTCACAACCACAGAGTGGGCCACTATGAATGACGTCTGCCAGGTTTTGCGTCCCTTTGACTATTCCACGCGGATGGCGAGTGCAGATGATGCACTAGTCAGCATGACTGTCCCCCTTATCTGCCTGCTTGAAAAATCACTGCAAGCGCTAAGGGATGATGTTGTGGAAGAGGTGGAGGATGAGGATTCAGCATTTCCATCATCTTCTGGACAGTCAGCGCCACGTGGTTCCTCACAAACGCGTAGGCAGGGGACAGTTTGTGAGGAGGATGAGGAGGAGTCAATGGAGGAGGAAGACATCCGTCCAGAGGAGGGAGTTACACAATAGTCCAGTAGTCAGTGTGTACAGCGAGGGTGGGGTGATGACGAGCGGGCAGAGATCACGCCTCCAGCAGGGGACAGCGTTTCTTGGGCAGTTGGCAGTCTGCAGCACATGGTGGATTACATGCTGCAGTGCCTGAGAAACGACCGCCGCATCGCCCACATTCTCAACATGTCTGATTATTGGGTGTTCACCCTCCTCGATCCTCGCTACTGGGACAACGTAGAAAGCCTCATCACACCGTTGAACCGGGAGCGAAAAATGCGGGAGTACCAAGACACACTGGTCAATTCCATCATCTTCTCCATTCCAACTGAGAGAAGTGCTGCTAGTGCATTCCAAAGCAGCTCAGTGCGTCCAGGCAGTGGTGGAGGCTCTGCACAAAGAGGGAGCAGAAGCAGTGCCTCTGCCCAAGGCAAGACCAGTATGGCCCAACTGTGGCACAGTTTTCTGTGCCCCCCACAAAAGTTTACACCATCACAGACGGCTCCAGTCAGCAGGAGGCAACGGTTCCGTCAGATGGTGACAGACTACATGTCTTGCCCTCTTGCTGTACTCCCAGACGGCTCTTCCCCTTTCAAGTTTTGGGTCTCAAAGCTGGATACATGGCCAGAGCTAAGCCAGTATGCATTGGAGGTGCTGTCTTGCCCTGCGGCCAGTGTATTATCGGAACGTGTCTTTAGTGCTGCAGGTGGTGTACTAACTGACCGTCGCATGCGACTATCCTCCGATAACGTTGACCGGCTTACTTTCCTGAAAATGAACAAGGCCTGGATCTCGCAGGAATTTGCCACTCCTCCTCCTGATTAAATAATTAGGTCACTGTATACGTTATCCAGGTCTCCTGTTGTGTTCATCTTTCTACCACCTGAACTTAAATTCCTGGGCTCCAACACCGCCAGTTGAGGCTCAGAAGTGCCGTCTGCACAGTCAAAACATACGACCCAGTGTTATTGGGTTTCAGTAACGTCAGCTGATCCCCAGCTGTGTAGCCGGCAATGTGTCATGCGACCGCCACGCTGACACAACAACTGAAATGTAAGGGAATCTGTCCCCCCCCCCAAGGCGTTTGTTACTGAAAGAGCCACCTTGTGCAGCAGTAATACTGCACAAGGAAAAGGTAGCTATTTTTGTTTAGCTCCTTGCACACGCAGAACTTAACATGGACATGCGCAGTGCATATCTGAACCTCCACCTCTCACTCATCTCCCTATGGCTTCTTCAGACTGTTCGGTGTCAGCTGGTCCCTAATAGCGCCGTGCGCCGCCTCCTCAGCGTTGTTTGAATCAGTCCCGGAGCCTGCGCTGTTAGGTTAGCCCTTGGCCATGCACACATTTTGCGCTGCCCGTCTTCTGACATCATTTGGTGTCAGGCTGGCTGCGCCTGTGCAGCCGCGCTGGCCGAGAGCCCGCCTCGTACTGTCTTCTGATTTAATCCCACTGGGGGCCTGAGATCCATGGACATGCGCAGTGCATATCTGAACCTCCACGTCTCACTCATCTCCCTACGGCTTCTTCAAACTGTGCGGTGTCAGCTGGTCCCTAATAGCATGCCACGGCCGTGACACCGCACAGTCAGAAGAAGCCGTAGGGAGATGAGTGAGAGGTGGAGGTTCAGATATGCACTGCGCATGTCCATGGATCTCAGGCCCCCAGTGGGATTAAATCAGAAGACAGTACGAGGCGGGCTCTCGGCCAGCGCGGCCGCACAGGCGCAGCCAGCCTGACACCAAATGATGTCAGAAGACGGGCAGCGCAAAATGTGTGCATGGCCAAGGGTTAACCTAACAGCGCAGGCTCCGGGACTGATTCAAACAACGCTGAGGAGGCGGCGCACGGCGCCAAGGGGGTACGAATGACGGCTGTGCTGCGTCACATCACAAAGGAAAGTTCCACCTACCGGACGGTATCACGGTAGGAGGGGACACTTTTTATAAGTGTTAGGTTCAGCATGTGCAAGGACCATAATTAAAAGAGCTAAGTTTACCTTTTCCAGCATTAGTGCTGTACACGATGGCTCTTTCAGCTACAAACGCCTGGGGGGGGGGGTTAAAGTTTCCCTTTCAACTTGCTCCAGTGCAGGCTTCGGCCTACACTCTGCTCCCTCTCCTCCTCCTGCTGACCCTGGGCTCTAACACCGCCAGTTGGGGCCCAGATGTGCTAGCTGCACAGAGCCAAACACCAGCCAATGTGTCAGTGGGGTTCAGCACCGCCAGCTGTTCCCCTGCTGTGTAGCCGGCAACGTGTCCTGCAACAGCCACGCAGACACAAGAACTGAAATTGAAGGAAACCTGTCCCCCCTCCCCCAGGCGTTTTTACGTTTTACAGCCACCTTGTACGACAGTAATGCTGCATGTGTGCAAGGTGGCTCAGAAACTTATTCTCCTTGCCCATGTTGAAGTGAACACGTCTAAAAATGAGTCCTCTGCGACCATTAAAACGTCCCTCAGGTGTGATTTTCCTTTGTATTGACACGCAACAAGCTCCTTGGTAGCGCTGCCCGTCTTCTGATATCATTGTTTGGCTGCCTGCGCCTCTGCGGCCGCCTTGCCCCACACAACGCCCCTCGGTGTCTTATTTATTTGGACTGCGAGGGTGTGATTGATGGGCATGAACGGTGCATTTCTTCGCCTGTCCCTCATCTCCTTCCGCCTTCTTCGGACTGTGCGTCTTCATGGCCGTGGCATGCGATAAGGGATCAGCTGACGCCGCATAGTCTGAAGCGGGTGTAAGAACCCAAGCGAGAGGCGAACATATGTACTGCGCCAGGCCATGAATCCCAGCCCCGCAGTGTTTTAACAATGTTAAGACACTGGGGGGCTGGGATTCATGGTCATCGCAAACCGCAACAGCCGACATAACATGATGTCAGAGGATGGTCAGCGCTAACAGCGCAAGGCCAAGGGATAACACAAAAGCGCAGACTCCTGTGCAACAAATAATGATGCTCAGGAGGCTGCACCCAGCACCAAGGTGGGATTCTTGACATCTGTGCTGCGTCTCATTACAAAGGGAACTCGCGCCTCCAACACAGTTTGACTGTATAAAGGGCTAAATGTTATACGTGTTTCATTCAGCGTGTGCAAGGAGCAAAATTAAAAGAGCAACCTTTGACTTGTGCAGCACTACTGCTGCATAAGCTGTGGCTCTTCTACTTTGTAACCCCTGAGGGGGGTTAAAGGTTAACTTTTGAAATTGGTTCAATTAGGCTTCGACCTACACTCTGCTCCCCCTGCAGAGCCCGGGCTCCAACACCGCCAGTTGGGGCCCGGTACTGCTAGCTGCACAGAGAAAAACACCAGCCAATGTGTCAGTGGGGTTCAGCACCGCCAGCTGTTCCCCTGCTGTGCAGCCGGCAACGTGTCCTGCAACTGCCACGCAGGCACAACAGACCCAAAGCTGCCGCCAGTGCAGGCTTCGGCCTACACTCTGCTCCAGCTCCTCCTCCTGCTGACCCCGGGCTCTAACACCGCCAGTTGGGGCCCGGTACTGCTAGCTGCACAGAGAAAAACACCAGCCAATGTGTCAGTGGGGTTCAGCACCGCCAGCTGTTCCCCTGCTGTGCAGCCGGCATCGTGTCCTGCAAAAGCCACGCAGACACCAGAACTGAAATTGAAGGGAACCTGTCCCCCCTCCCCCAGGCGTTTGTACGTTGTACAGCCACCTTGTACAGCGGTAATGCTGCATGTGTGCAAGGTGGCTCATAAACGTATTCTCCTCGCACATGTGGAACTGAAAACACGTCTAAAATGTGTCCTCTGTGTGACCATTTAACCGTCCCGGTGGTGTGACTTTCCTTTGTAATGACACGCTGCAACCCCCTTGGTAGCGCTGCCCGTCTCCTGGCATCATTGTTTGGCTGCCTGCGCCTCTGCGGCCGCCCTGACCCACACAACGCCCCTCGGTGTCTTATTTATTGGGACTGCGAGGGTGTGATTGATGGGCATGATCAGTGCAGCAGTTCGCCTGTCCCTCATCTCCTTCCGCCTTCTTCAGACTGTGCGGCTTCATGGCCATGGCATGCGATAAGGGATCAGATGACGCCGCACAGTCTGAAGCGGGTGTAAGGACCCGAGTGTGAGAGGCGAACATATGTGCTGCGCCAGGCCCTGAATCCCAGCCCCGCAGTGTTTTAACAATGTTAAGACACTGCGGGGCTGGGATTCATGGTCATCGCGAACCGCACCGGCCGACATTAAATGATGTCAGAAGATGGGCAGCGCTAACAGCGCTAGGCCAGGGGATAACACGACAGCGCAGACTCCTGTACAGCAAATAACAACGCTCAGGAGGCTGCACCCAGCACCAAGGTGGGATTCTTGACATCTGTGCTGCGTCTCATTACAAAGGGAACTCGCGCCTCCAACACAGTTTGACTGTATAAAGGGCTAAATGTTATACGTGTTTCATTCAGCGTGTGCAAGGAGCAAAATTAAAAGAGCAACCTTTGACTTGTGCAGCACTACTGCTGCATAAGCTGTGGCTCTTCTACTTTGTAACCCCTGAGGGGGGGTTAAAGGTTAACTTTTGAAATTGGTTCAATTAGGCTTCGGCCTACACTCTGCTCCCCCTGCAGAGCCCGGGCTCCAACACCGCCAGTTGTGGCCCGGTACTGCTAGCTGCACAGAGAAAAACACCAGCCAATGTGTCAGTGGGGTTCAGCACCGCCAGCTGTTCCCCTGCTGTGCAGCCGGCATCGTGTCCTGCAAAAGCCACGCAGACACTTGCTCTTGTACCTTCTGCTCCCCATCCTGGTTCCAGTACCGTCAGCTGGTTCCGGGCAGAGCCTTTGGCTTAGGTGCCTCCCTCTGGGTATCCGAGTTCCACGAACGTCAGGTGGTCCTTGGTAGTGCTTTCAGGCACGGGTACCTCCTGCTTAGTAACCGGGTTCCAGTAACGTCAGCTGGTCCTCGGTAGTTCCATTGGCTCTTGGACCTTCGGCTACCCATCCGGGTTCCAGCACCGTCAGCTGGTTCTCGGCAGTGTCTTTTGCTCTTGTACCTTCTGCTCCCCATCCTGGTTCCAGTACCGTCAGCTGGTTCCGGGCAGAGCCTTTGGCTTAGGTGCCTCCCTCTGGGTATCCGAGTTCCACCAACGTCAGGTGGTCCTTGGTAGTGCTTTCAGGCACGGGTACCTCCTGCTTAGTAACCGGGTTCCAGTAACGTCAGCTGGTCCTCGGTAGTTCCATTGGCTCTTGGACCTTCGGGTAGCCATCCGAGTTCCAGTTCCATCAGCTGGTTCTCGGCATTTTCTCAGCCTTCTTGTACCTTCTGCTACATTTCCAAGTTCAAGAGACTAAACACGATGACCCGGAAGACCACCCCTAAGATGACGATGACACCAGAGACGACAACCACCGTGATGACGACGACCCTGGAGACGATGACCCTGAAGACCACCCCGATGATGACGACCCCGGAGACGACGACCCTGAAGACCACCCCGATGACGACGACCCCGGAGACGACGACCCTGGAGACGACGACGACCTGGAAGACCGAGAAGCAGAAGAACAAGAGGCTGCAGAACAAAGAGCAGAAGAACATTAAGCATAACACTAAATATCAGAGCAAAAAATATTATCTAAATTATAAGCAGAAGAAGACTAAGCAGTGTATGGGGGTGAGTCCGTTCCTCCTCGTGGTGCCCCTGGATAAAGCCTGATGCTGCAGGCCAAACTGAACGCGGACAAATGTAACTCTTTTGTGACAGGCAGAACGGAAGGTGTAATCTTCAAACTTTTATAGATAACAACTACGGGAATGCCTGTCACAAATAAGAATATGATGAAGAAGTAGAATATGATGAAGATAATAGTAAAATAAAAAGAATATGAACAATGTAACCAAAAAAATAATAGGTAGAAGATGAAGAAGAAGATGAATAAGGTGAAGAAGTTGATGTCAAAGAAGCTGATGATGAGGATAATGAAGAAGAAAGTGTGGGAGAAGTAAAAAAGAAGGTGAAGGGCGTGGAAGTAGTGAAACATCAATATCTGACAAAATAAAAAAAAAATTAACATAGTCAAAATCTTTCTAACGCCGAACGTCATAAAAAAAAAAACAAAATCCTGCTATTCTATTACATTGGGCTAAACCTCTGTGCCTTTAATGTCTCCGCCACGTCCCCCAATACATCCTACATTATTCTTAGTTGTTTTCCTTCATGTAGAATGAACCTACAAGTTTATAAAGGGTTTATTTTAATTCCGATATTTTCGTCCCATTGACTTGCATTGGGATCGGGTATCGGTATCGGATTAGATCCGATATTTTGACGGTATCGGCCGATACTTTCCGATACCGATACTTTCCGACATCGGAAGGTATCGCTCAACACTAGTCAGAAATAATGAATTCATGATGCACATATAACAGCCTCATGAATTAACTATTTCTGACACATGTCTAGGTGAGTATAGATATGCCTTATATGACCTCCATCGTCCCTTCACTTTGTGTGAAATAGATTACGTACACTGAAGAGAAAATGGAGCTTATACAAGGCAGTTCTCTACTCACCAGGTCAGGTGTCCTAACTAAAGAGTTTGTGGACACATGACCTGTTGAGTATAGTTCTGCTTTGTATTGCTGCCATTTTCTCTTCAGTCTGCAACACTAGTCACAGAGTAAGCAGAAGGAAGAGATTATGGAGAAAATACAAGTATACATTTTTTGGCCACCTCATATCTCTATACCAAACACACACAAAGCTGCAGTGTTGTACTTACTAACTACAGGAGCTATGAGGTGGCACATAAATAAAGTGTGAGGCGCAGTGTTTTATTTGGCGCACGGTGTGTGTTGCCGGCGGCGAAATACACAATTAACCAAACATTTTTGGGGGCAAAAAACATTATTTTTTATTTTTACACCAAAAAAAAAAAAAAATTTAACTGCGCCTGCTTGGGGTACAGTGCCGGAAACGTGGGGGTATGTAGCTGTGAAGCTTGACTCACTGTGGACGACGCAGGGGTGGCAGGAGAAGGGGCAACTAAATTACTGGGGTCTGGCAGTCCTGTTGGCATATGCAACAGATTAGGACTTATTATAAGTGAAAGGAGGACTTTATACTAACCAGACAGCAGATGGTGATAGTGTGTAAAGTTATATACTTTACAAAACTAAGTGAGGAATAACTCACATCCTCACAGTATGTCCCAAAACTATATCAAAACCTCAAAGAAAGGACATAGTTCCACAATATCCAAAACCACTATTAGATAGTTTATTAAATATGTTACAAAAATTTAAAATGGAGAAACTGACAAAAATAATCCACAGTGCATATCACTTTACAGAAAACATCAAATAGGGTACAAATCAACCATACTGGAGAATAATTCCCAATGAGATGAATAAATATATACATATCATAAGAGGTCCTAAGACCAAGTAAAGTGCAAAAGAGTGTCTCTAAGCATTAGTACCAGTGAAGAGATGATCCGTAGTTCCCCAGGACTCCAGCTCCCTGGTACTAATGCTTAGAGACACTCTTTTGCACTTTACTTGGTCTTAGGACCTCTTATGATATGTGTATATATTTATTCGTCTCATTGGGGATTATTCTCCAGTATGGTTGATCTGTACCCTATTTGATGTTTTCTGTAAAGTGATATGCACTGTGGATTATTTTTGTCAGTTTCTCCAAAATGTAAAACCTGTCCATTTATAATGACCACGGACAAGATAAAGATTCCCAACTCACATCAGGACTACAAGATACCAGGTACATTCAGCTGCGTCACTTCTAATGTGGTGTACCTAATTATTTGTACTAAATGTCCAACTGGGGGTCTATATGTGGGGGAGACAGGGCAGAAACTGAGAACAAGGATGAACTCTCATCGCCATACAATAAGAGAAAAAAGAATGGATATACCTGTGGCAATACATTTCTGTCTCCCAAATCATAACATTATGGACATGAAATTACTTGTATTAAAGGGTAACTTCATATCGCAGAAAGACAGGAGAGTCTGGGAATATAAACTGATGACGACCTTTGACACTCTAAATGCAGGAATGAATGTGTCACACGGATTTATGTCTTTTTACATCAACTAATGAACTTGCCCATCAGACCATGTGGGGTCATCACAACAGAACCAGACCCTAATCACAGGACAATAAAACAATCCTTATCTAAGAATTGGCCCAATATTTATGGACGTAACTGTTTATCACCCATGGTAATTCTGCTTCATGTCAACTGGCTTATCCATGTTTTATTTCCCCTCTCCCTTTTTTTTTTTCTATACTATGTTGTGCATAAATATGTGATTCTTCAGAATTTGTTTTAGTCTTTGCCTGATGAAGAGACATATGTAGTCTCGAAAGCTTGCAATTTGTTACCATCTTTTCAGTTAGCCATTAAAAGGTATCAACCACTGGGGACTCTCAATTCTAAATATTTTTCTATCTACTGGCTAACACGGTACCAAGATATATTTCTTTCCTGTATCAGAGGTGGCACTGTCATTTCAGAAAAAGCCAAATACATTGAAATGGAAAGGACTTAAAAGAAAAAAAATGGAATATCAAATGACATGCTAAGAGACGTTTCAAATTGCAATGTGTCAGTGTCAACAAGAAAAAAACATATAAGTAGCATATAGCATATAAGTAGCAGGACTCTCTGAATGGAAAGCGCTTGATGAAAGTAACAATTTGTCAACACACAGTAAAAAAAAAAGCAACTTACTGAATATGATGCAAATGGAATAAAAAAATCTTTAATTTTCCATCCTGTATAATTGTTCATGTTGTGTATTCGTTGACTATTTTACAATTTAGGCAAAAATTGCTGAAAATTTAATAAATAAATAAATACTTCCCACATACAGTAAAATACAGCTCTGGCAAAAATTAAGAGACCACCACATCAAAACCCTGTCATGGGCAGCCCAATCTCCAGACCTGAAAATCTCTGGAATGTGATCGAGGATGATGGATAGTCACAAGCCATCAACCAAAGAAGAACTGCTTACAATATTGTGCCAGAAGCAGTGTGAAAGACTGGTGGAAAGCATGCCAAGACGCATGAAAGCTGAGATTAAAAATCATGGTTATTCCACAAAATATTGATTTCTGAACTCTTCCTGAGTTAAAACATTAGTATTGTTGTTTCTAAATGATTATGAACTTGTTTTCTTTGCCTTATTTGATCACTTTTTTGTCAGAAAAAAAAACAAAAAAAACAAAGTTTATTGCTTGGAAATTCGGAGACATGTTGTCAGAAGTTTATAGAGTAAAAGAACAATTTAGATTTTACTCAAAAATATACCTATGAAGAGAAAAATCAAGACAAATTGAGCATTTTGCAGTGGTCTCTTAGTTTTTACCAGAGCTGTACGTAAGAAGGAAAAAAATATAAAAAGACAAAATGTAAAGATATCATAAAACAGGAGAGAAAAACATATAGGAATATACTGTAACTGTATAGAGAAAACTGGAAAATGAAAAACAACCAAGCAAATAACCGAAGAAAACAATAGATAACTAGAAAGAAAACAAAAATATATATAAAAACTTGCTTTAAATTGGTTTCTATTAAGCTAGTTTCACATTTGCATTCGAATCCGCAGCCTTTAATCCGCAACCACAAGTGCAGGAAAAAACGCATAGAAACATGTACAAACGCAGCGCTTTTTTAGATGCATGCGGGAACACATACAGTTTATAAAACGCCGCGTTTTCACGCTTTTCCATGCGTTTTGTCAGGCGTTTGCGTTTTTTGTGCGCATGGTGGAAAATTTTACAGGAGAAAAATCTAGATAACCAGACACCACCAATGGGACTACAGAGGGCGTGTATTATGGGATATCTATATATAGACCCTAGGACTGCTGAAATCTTAACAGTGTGCTACTGTATCCTGTGTCATGATGGATGTTCGAATGGAGAGCTTTTATTTCAACCTGGATTTAAGCATCAAGCTGTTTCTTGCCTGTGCGTTTGCTTGGCAGCAACATAGAAATCGCGAAAGATGGAGAGGGACACGGCGTAGGCGTTTTTGGCGACACCCCATTATCGAACTCCGTGAGAGCCGTGGAGCCAATCACACACTATATGGTGAGCTTAATGCTAACCCGGACAAATTCCCGGAATATACCCAGATGTCGCAAGACTCTTTTTGTGATTTGTTTGGTCATGTCCAAGGAGCCATACGAAGACAGTACACCCTGCTCCATAGAGCAATTCCAGCAGAGGAACGTCTGCTGGTTACATTAAGGTATGTAACAATTCTAAATAAATGCCAGTCATAATTATTGTTGGTCTGACATGTATTCTTTGTATTTTCCTTTATGTCTTTAGCAGAACAACACCATAAATAGAATTGATTGTAATTTATTTTTTATTTATTTTATTACAGAGTTCTGGCAACCGGAGAAAGCTTATCATCCCTCCACTTTCAGTACCAGCTTGGAATTTCCACCCTGTCTGGAATAGTTGCGGACACCTGTCGGGCTTTGTGGAATGTTCTCCGGGATGAATTTATACCCCTACCCACCGGGGATATGTGGATGGGAATTGCAGAGAAATTCTGGAGTGTGTGTGATTTCCCCAACTGTTTGGGTGCTGTGGATGGAAAGCACATATGCATTATGAAACCAGCCAGAACAGGATTGGAGTACTTCAACTACAAAAAATATCTTTCTGTTGTGCTCTTTGCAATAGCAGATGCGGACTGTTGCTTCCTCGCCGTGGACATTGGAGCTTTTGGCCGTGGCAACGATTCCCAGACTTTCAAGAACTCGGATATGTGCCACCGTGTGTATGGCAAAAATTTAAATTTTCCATGGCCACGACCTCTCCCTAACACTGAAGGCCCACCGATGCCATTTGTTATGGTTGGGGATGAGGCCTTTCAGATGTGTGAAAACCTACTGAAGCCATATTCCAGTCGGGACTGGAACCACACTAAAAAGATCATTAACTACAGACTGACCAGGGCCCGAAGAACAGTAGAGTGTACCTTTGGGATTCTAGTCTCAAAATGGCGCATTCTTGCAACAGCCATTAATCTAAAAATGAAGACAGTCGATGAGGTAGTCAAAGCCTGTGTGGTTCTCCACATTCACATAATGGCTAGGAGTGACCCAACATTGAACTGGATGAACCAGTTGCAAACCCATTGCCAGATTACCAGCATCACCCGCTGCGGTCAACTGCTGAAGTTGACCACATGAGAGACCAATTTGCTGCCTTTTTTGATTCTGATATTGGATGTGTGGCATGGCAGGACAATATTGTGTAAAATGTCCTGTTGGGTTTGGGTCTGTACAAGTTATGTTTTAAATGTTACTAATATTTGTTGTTAATAAACTACGTGTTTTGTTATCTTGACCGTGTCTCCTATGTATTTCCACTACAAACCACTTAGGTTGTTAGTGGTAAGGTTGTTGACGTCATTGCGTCCTGACTCTGTTCCGCAGTATCTATTGGACGCAGACTGAAGAGACGATGGCTGTTTAATACAAAACAGATCTATACTCATCAAGTCAGGTGTCAGAAATAATGAATTCATGATGCACATATAACAGCCTCATGAATTAACTATTTCTGACACATGTCCAGGTGAGTATAGATATGCCTTATATGACCTCCATCGTCCCTTCACTTTGTGTGAAATAGATTACGTACACTGAAGAGAAAATGGAGCTTATACAAGGCAGTTCTCTACTCACCAGGTCAGGTGTCCTAACTAATGAGTTTGTGGACACATGACCTGTTGAGTATAGTTCTGCTTTGTATTGCTGCCATTTTCTCTTCAGTCTGCAACACTAGTCACAGAGTAAGCAGAAGGAAGAGATTATGGAGAAAATACAAGTATACATTTTTTGGCCACCTCATATCTCTATACCAAACACACACAAAACTGCAGTGTTGTACTTACTAACTACAGGAGCTATGAGGTGGCACATAAATAAAGTGTGAGGCGCAGTGTTTTATTTGGCGCACGGTGTGTGTTGCCGGCTGCGAAATACACAATTAACCAAACATTTTTTTGGGCAAAAAACATCATTATTTATTTTTACACCAAAAAAAATAAAAAATTTAACTGCGCCTGCTTGGGGTACAGTGCCGGAAACGTGGGGGTATGTAGCTGTGAAGCTTGACTCACTGTGGACGAAGCAGGGGTGGCAGGAGAAGGGGCAACTAAATTACTGGGGTCTGGCAGTCCTGTTGGCATATGCAACAGATTAGGACTTATTATAAGTGAAAGGAGGACTTTATACTAACCAGACAGCAGATGGTGATAGTGTGTAAAGTTATATACTTTACAAAACTAAGTGAGGAATAACTCACATCCTCACAGTATGTCCCAAAACTATATCAAAACCTCAAAGAAAGGACATAGTTCCACAATATCCAAAACCACTATTAGATAGTTTATTAAATATGTTACAAAAATTTAAAATGGAGAAACTGACAAAAATAATCCACAGTGCATATCACTTTACAGAAAACATCAAATAGGGTACAGATCAACCATACTGGAGAATAATTCCCAATGAGATGAATAAATATATACATATCATAAGAGGTCCTAAGACCAAGTAAAGTGCAAAAGAGTGTCTCTAAGCATTAGTACCAGTGAAGAGATGATCCGTAGTTCCCCAGGACTCCAGCTCCCTGGTACTAATGCTTAGAGACACTCTTTTGCACTTTACTTGGTCTTAGGACCTCTTATGATATGTGTATATATTTATTCGTCTCATTGGGGATTATTCTCCAGTATGGTTGATCTGTACCCTATTTGATGTTTTCTGTAAAGTGATATGCACTGTGGATTATTTTTGTCAGTTTCTCCAAAATGTAAAACCTGTCCATTTATAATGACCACGGACAAGATAAAGATTCCCAACTCACATCAGGACTACAAGATACCAGGTACATTCAGCTGCGTCACTTCTAATGTGGTGTACCTAATTATTTGTACTAAATGTCCAACTGGGGGTCTATATGTGGGGGAGACAGGGCAGAAACTGAGAACAAGGATGAACTCTCATCGCCATACAATAAGAGAAAAAAGAATGGATATACCTGTGGCAATACATTTCTGTCTCCCAAATCATAACATTATGGACATGAAATTACTTGTATTAAAGGGTAACTTCATATCGCAGAAAGACAGGAGAGTCTGGGAATATAAACTGATGACGACCTTTGACACTCTAAATGCAGGAATGAATGTGTCACACGGATTTATGTCTTTTTACATCAACTAATGAACTTGCCCATCAGACCATGTGGGGTCATCACAACAGAACCAGACCCTAATCACAGGACAATAAAACAATCCTTATCTAAGAATTGGCCCAATATTTATGGACGTAACTGTTTATCACCCATGGTAATTCTGCTTCATGTCAACTGGCTTATCCATGTTTTATTTCCCCTCTCCCTTTTTTTTTTTCTATACTATGTTGTGCATAAATATGTGATTCTTCAGAATTTGTTTTAGTCTTTGCCTGATGAAGAGACATATGTAGTCTCGAAAGCTTGCAATTTGTTACCATCTTTTCAGTTAGCCATTAAAAGGTATCAACCACTGGGGACTCTCAATTCTAAATATTTTTCTATCTACTGGCTAACACGGTACCAAGATATATTTCTTTCCTGTATCAGAGGTGGCACTGTCATTTCAGAAAAAGCCAAATACATTGAAATGGAAAGGACTTAAAAGAAAAAAAATGGAATATCAAATGACATGCTAAGAGACGTTTCAAATTGCAATGTGTCAGTGTCAACAAGAAAAAAACATATAAGTAGCATATAGCATATAAGTAGCAGGACTCTCTGAATGGAAAGCGCTTGATGAAAGTAACAATTTGTCAACACACAGTAAAAAAAAAAGCAACTTACTGAATATGATGCAAATGGAATAAAAAAATCTTTAATTTTCCATCCTGTATAATTGTTCATGTTGTGTATTCGTTGACTATTTTACAATTTAGGCAAAAATTGCTGAAAATTTAATAAATAAATAAATACTTCCCACATACATTAAAATACAGCTCTGGCAAAAATTAAGAGACCACCACATCAAAACCCTGTCATGGGCAGCCCAATCTCCAGACCTGAAAATCTCTGGAATGTGATCGAGGATGATGGATAGTCACAAGCCATCAACCAAAGAAGAACTGCTTACAATATTGTGCCAGAAGCAGTGTGAAAGACTGGTGGAAAGCATGCCAAGACGCATGAAAGCTGAGATTAAAAATCATGGTTATTCCACAAAATATTGATTTCTGAACTCTTCCTGAGTTAAAACATTAGTATTGTTGTTTCTAAATGATTATGAACTTGTTTTCTTTGCCTTATTTGATCACTTTTTTGTCAGAAAAAAAAACAAAAAAAACAAAGTTTATTGCTTGGAAATTCGGAGACATGTTGTCAGAAGTTTATAGAGTAAAAGAACAATTTAGATTTTACTCAAAAATATACCTATGAAGAGAAAAATCAAGACAAATTGAGCATTTTGCAGTGGTCTCTTAGTTTTTACCAGAGCTGTACGTAAGAAGGAAAAAAATATAAAAAGACAAAATGTAAAGATATCATAAAACAGGAGAGAAAAACATATAGGAATATACTGTAACTGTATAGAGAAAACTGGAAAATGAAAAACAACCAAGCAAATAACCGAAGAAAACAATAGATAACTAGAAAGAAAACAAAAATATATATAAAAACTTGCTTTAAATTGGTTTCTATTAAGCTAGTTTCACATTTGCATTCGAATCCGCAGCCTTTAATCCGCAACCACAAGTGCAGGAAAAAACGCATAGAAACATGTACAAACGCAGCGCTTTTTTAGATGCATGCGGGAACACATACAGTTTATAAAACGCCGCGTTTTCACACTTTTCCATGCGTTTTGTCAGGCGTTTGCGTTTTTTGTGCGCATGGTGGAAAATTTTACAGGAGAAAAATCTAGATAACCAGACACCACCAATGGGACTACAGAGGGCGTGTATTATGGGATATCTATATATAGACCCTAGGACTGCTGAAATCTTAACAGTGTGCTACTGTATCCTGTGTCATGATGGATGTTCGAATGGAGAGCTTTTATTTCAACCTGGATTTAAGCATCAAGCTGTTTCTTGCCTGTGCGTTTGCTTGGCAGCAACACAGAAATCGCGAAAGATGGAGATGGACACGGCGTAGGCGTTTTTGGCGACACCCCATTATCGAACTCCGTGAGAGCCGTGGAGCCAATCACACACTATATGGTGAGCTTAATGCTAACCCGGACAAATTCCCGGAATATACCCAGATGTCGCAAGACTCTTTTTGTGATTTGTTTGGTCATGTCCAAGGAGCCATACGAAGACAGTACACCCTGCTCCATAGAGCAATTCCAGCAGAGGAACGTCTGCTGGTTACATTAAGGTATGTAACAATTCTAAATAAATGCCAGTCATAATTATTGTTGGTCTGACATGTATTCTTTGTATTTTCCTTTATGTCTTTAGCAGAACAACACCATAAATAGAATTGATTGTAATTTATTTTTTATTTATTTTATTACAGAGTTCTGGCAACCGGAGAGAGCTTATCATCCCTCCACTTTCAGTACCAGCTTGGAATTTCCACCCTGTCTGGAATAGTTGCGGACACCTGTCGGGCTTTGTGGAATGTTCTCCGGGATGAATTTATACCCCTACCCACCGGGGATATGTGGATGGGAATTGCAGAGAAATTCTGGAGTGTGTGTGATTTCCCCAACTGTTTGGGTGCTGTGGATGGAAAGCACATATGCATTATGAAACCAGCCAGAACAGGATTGGAGTACTTCAACTACAAAAAATATCTTTCTGTTGTGCTCTTTGCAATAGCAGATGCGGACTGTTGCTTCCTCGCCGTGGACATTGGAGCTTTTGGCCGTGGCAACGATTCCCAGACTTTCAAGAACTCGGATATGTGCCACCGTGTGTATGGCAAAAATTTAAATTTTCCATGGCCACGACCTCTCCCTAACACTGAAGGCCCACCGATGCCATTTGTTATGGTTGGGGATGAGGCCTTTCAGATGTGTGAAAACCTACTGAAGCCATATTCCAGTCGGGACTGGAACCACACTAAAAAGATCATTAACTACAGACTGACCAGGGCCCGAAGAACAGTAGAGTGTACCTTTGGGATTCTAGTCTCAAAATGGCGCATTCTTGCAACAGCCATTAATCTAAAAATGAAGACAGTCGATGAGGTAGTCAAAGCCTGTGTGGTTCTCCACATTCACATAATGGCTAGGAGTGACCCAACATTGAACTGGATGAACCAGTTGCAAACCCATTGCCAGATTACCAGCATCACCCGCTGCGGTCAACTGCTGAAGTTGACCACATGAGAGACCAATTTGCTGCCTTTTTTGATTCTGATATTGGATGTGTGGCATGGCAGGACAATATTGTGTAAAATGTCCTGTTGGGTTTGGGTCTGTACAAGTTATGTTTTAAATGTTACTAATATTTGTTGTTAATAAACTACGTGTTTTGTTATCTTGACCGTGTCTCCTATGTATTTCCACTACAAACCACTTAGGTTGTTAGTGGTAAGGTTGTTGACGTCATTGCGTCCTGACTCTGTTCCGCAGTATCTATTGGACGCAGACTGAAGAGACGATGGCTGTTTAATACAAAACAGATCTATACTCATCAAGTCAGGTGTCAGAAATAATGAATTCATGATGCACATATAACAGCCTCATGAATTAACTATTTCTGACACATGTCCAGGTGAGTATAGATATGCCTTATATGACCTCCATCGTCCCTTCACTTTGTGTGAAATAGATTACGTACACTGAAGAGAAAATGGAGCTTATACAAGGCAGTTCTCTACTCACCAGGTCAGGTGTCCTAACTAATGAGTTTGTGGACACATGACCTGTTGAGTATAGTTCTGCTTTGTATTGCTGCCATTTTCTCTTCAGTCTGCAACACTAGTCACAGAGTAAGCAGAAGGAAGAGATTATGGAGAAAATACAAGTATACATTTTTTGGCCACCTCATATCTCTATACCAAACACACACAAAACTGCAGTGTTGTACTTACTAACTACAGGAGCTATGAGGTGGCACATAAATAAAGTGTGAGGCGCAGTGTTTTATTTGGCGCACGGTGTGTGTTGCCGGCTGCGAAATACACAATTAACCAAACATTTTTTTGGGCAAAAAACATCATTATTTATTTTTACACCAAAAAAAATAAAAAATTTAACTGCGCCTGCTTGGGGTACAGTGCCGGAAACGTGGGGGTATGTAGCTGTGAAGCTTGACTCACTGTGGACGAAGCAGGGGTGGCAGGAGAAGGGGCAACTAAATTACTGGGGTCTGGCAGTCCTGTTGGCATATGCAACAGATTAGGACTTATTATAAGTGAAAGGAGGACTTTATACTAACCAGACAGCAGATGGTGATAGTGTGTAAAGTTATATACTTTACAAAACTAAGTGAGGAATAACTCACATCCTCACAGTATGTCCCAAAACTATATCAAAACCTCAAAGAAAGGACATAGTTCCACAATATCCAAAACCACTATTAGATAGTTTATTAAATATGTTACAAAAATTTAAAATGGAGAAACTGACAAAAATAATCCACAGTGCATATCACTTTACAGAAAACATCAAATAGGGTACAGATCAACCATACTGGAGAATAATTCCCAATGAGATGAATAAATATATACATATCATAAGAGGTCCTAAGACCAAGTAAAGTGCAAAAGAGTGTCTCTAAGCATTAGTACCAGTGAAGAGATGATCCGTAGTTCCCCAGGACTCCAGCTCCCTGGTACTAATGCTTAGAGACACTCTTTTGCACTTTACTTGGTCTTAGGACCTCTTATGATATGTGTATATATTTATTCGTCTCATTGGGGATTATTCTCCAGTATGGTTGATCTGTACCCTATTTGATGTTTTCTGTAAAGTGATATGCACTGTGGATTATTTTTGTCAGTTTCTCCATTTTAAATTTTTGTAACATATTTAATAAACTATCTAATAGTGGTTTTGGATAGAGTTGAGCGACTTTCATTTTTTTAAGATCGAGTCGGGTTTTGTGAAACCCGACTTTGTCCAGAGTCGAGTCGAGTGCAGTCGGCCGATTATCGCTAAAAGTCGGGGATCGACCGAAACACGAAACCCAATGCAAGTCAATGGGGAAGCATAGTCGGCAGTGAGTGGAGGCCAGGAAAACACCTACAGTGCCCATTTTAATGCCAAAAACATCCATTCTTGTTTCTGAAGCTTGTCAATCTTAATTAACTTTATAATAATAGTTGGGCATAGGAAATTGGGGGTCATTTGGCAAAAGTTGTGGGGGGAGTAGGGCTGGCTCAAGTTTTTCGTGGGCCCAGGAAATGCGGACTACGTCACGGCGGTGTTGCAGGGAGAGGTAAGTATTTCAACGTTGCAAGTGCTGTGATCCTGAGCAAGCAGGGGGGGCCCACTCGTTCGCATTGGCACTGGCACAGGGCCCCTCAAAGTACGGCGGTGTGTTTGCATGGCGGGGGCGCCTCCCACCAGCAGCGACACTTTTGCGTACTCTGAGGGGCCCTGTGCCAGTGACGTCGCCAACGAGTATGCCCCCCCCACCTGATGAAGGAACCTGCACTTTCATCTGCACCTTCCTCTTTTCTCTGTGTAAGGTGGTATAACATGCGGGAAGGGGAACCTTACTTTCAGCAGGGTCAGATTCTGGCTGTGTAGAGTACAAGGGGAATGTAGTGGTCTAGGTCAATGTACCAGCAGACTCATCTAGCAGTGGCTGGGCAATGGGCAGGATGAGGAGGAAACAGATATAGGGCCAAATAATAAAGTAGGCTAAATGCAGTTCAAAATTGGTAACAGGACTAAACAGGCGGCAATGCTTTGTTCAGTGGAGTAGCAAACCCAAGAGCAGCAGACACTGTTTCAAGGGCCTAACCACACTAGTAGGCCAAAAGCAGTTTAATATCTGATAGTATAGGCCGAAAGCCAGAATGTGGAAGCTCAGCTTTGTTCAGTTGAGGACAACACCAGGCAGGGGCAGACACCTTTAGTAGGCCGGAACAGCCAATTTCATTTTTAAAAATCGTAATTTGGAACAGAAGGTTGAAGCTCAGCTTTATTCAGTTGAGGACAACACCAGGCAGGGGCAGACACCTTTACTAGGCCGGAACAGCCAATTTCATTTTTAAAAATCGTTATTTTGGAACAGAAGGTTGAAGCTCAGCTTTATTCAGTTGAGGACAACACCAGGCAGGGGCAGACACCTTTAGTAGGCCAGAACAGCCAGTTTTTTTAAAAAAAACAGCAGTTAATAAGAGGCAGAAGGTAGAAGCTCAGCTTTATTCAGTTGAGGACAACACCAGGCAGGGGCAGACACCTTTAGTAGGCCGGAACAGCCAATTTCATTTTTAAAAATCGTAATTTGGAACAGAAGGTTGAAGCTCAGCTTTATTCAGTTGAGGACAACACCAGGCAGGGGCAGACACCTTTACTAGGCCGGAACAGCCAATTTCATTTTTAAAAATCGTTATTTTGGAACAGAAGGTTGAAGCTCAGCTTTATTCAGTTGAGGACAACACCAGGCAGGGGCAGACACCTTTACTAGGCCGGAACAGCCAATTTCATTTTTAAAAATCGTTATTTTGGAACAGAAGGTTGAAGCTCAGCTTTATTCAGTTGAGGACAACACCAGGCGGGGCAGACACCTTTAGTAGGCCGGAACAGCCAATTTCATTTTTAAAAATCGTTATTTTGGAACAGAAGGTTGAAGCTCAGCTTTATTCAGTTGAGGACAACACCAGGCAGGGGCAGACACCTTTACTAGGCCGGAACAGCCAATTTCATTTTAAAAAAAACAGCAGTTAATAAGAGGCAGAAGGTAGAAGCTCAGCTTTATTCAGTTGAGGACAACACCAGGCAGGGGCAGACACCTTTAGTAGGCCGGAAGAGCCAATTTCATTTTTAAAAATCGTAATTTGGAACAGAAGGTTGAAGCTCAGCTTTATTCAGTTGAGGACAACACCAGGCAGGGGCAGACACCTTTAGTAGGCCGGAACAGCCAATTTCATTTTTAAAAATCGTTATTTTGGAACAGAAGGTTGAAGCTCAGCTTTATTCAGTTGAGGACAACACCAGGCAGGGGCAGACACCTTTACTAGGCCGGAACAGCCAATTTCATTTTTAGAAATCGTTATTTTGGAACAGAAGGTTGAAGCTCAGCTTTATTCAGTTGAGGACAACACCAGGCAGGGGCAGACACCTTTAGTAGGCCGGAACAGCCAATTTCATTTTTAAAAATCGTAATTTGGAACAGAAGGTTGAAGCTCAGCTTTATTCAGTTGAGGACAACACCAGGCAGGGGCAGACACCTTTAGTAGGCCGGAATAGCCAATTTCATTTTTAAAAATCGTTATTTTGGAACAGAAGGTTGAAGCTCAGCTTTATTCAGTTGAGAACAACACCAGGCAGGGGCAGACACCTTTACTAGGCCGGAACAGCCAATTTCTTTTTTAAAAATCGTTATTTTGGAACAGAAGGTTGAAGCTCAGCTTTATTCAGTTGAGGACAACACCAGGCAGGGGCAGACACCTTTACTAGGCCGGAACAGCCAATTTCATTTTTAAAAATCGTTATTTTGGAACAGAAGGTTGAAGCTCAGCTTTATTCAGTTGAGGACAACACCAGGCAGGGGCAGACACCTTTAGTAGGCCGGAACAGCCAATTTCATTTTTAAAAATCGTTATTTTGGAACAGAAGATTGAAGCTCAGCTTTATTCAGTTGCCGCTTCTTGGCAATAATATAAAGAAGACGCGACAGGACAACACTCGGTGGATGCCATATCTGTGTTTTCAATGGAAAAAAACCTTTCAGTTAACTACTTGCAGGAGAAAGTTTTTGTAGCTGGTGGCCAATTTTTTTTAAAAAAAGCAGTTAATAAGAGGCCGAAGGTAGAAGCTCAGCTTTATTCAGTTGCAGCTTCTTGGCAATAATATAAAGAAGACGCGACAGGACAACACTCGGTGGATGCCATATCTGTGTTTTCAATGGAAAAAAACCTTTCAGTTAACTACTTGCAGGAGAAAGTTTTTGTAGCTGGTGGCCAATTTTTTTAAAAAAAAGCAGTTAATAAGAGGCCGAAGGTAGAAGCTCAGCTTTATTCAGTTGCAGCTTCTTGGCAATAATATAAAGAAGACGCGACAGGACAACACTCGGTGGATGCCATATCTGTGTTTTCAATGGAAAAAAACATTTCAGTTAACTACTTGCAGGAGAAAGTTTTTGTAGCTGGTGGCCAATTTTTTTTAAAAAAAGCAGTTAATAAGAGGCCGAAGGTAGAAGCTCAGCTTTATTCAGTTGCAGCTTCTTGGCAATAATATAAAGAAGACGCGACAGGACAACACTCGGTGGATGCCATATCTGTGTTTTCAATGGAAAAAAGCCTTTCAGTTAACTACTTGCAGGAGAAAGTTTTTGTAGCTGGTGGCCAATTTTTGTACTGTACCAGTTTTTTGTTGTATGTGTTTTTGTTTTTAATGTTAAAATGTCTGCATTTGATATCTCGCCAGTATTTTCTTTTTTATAAGCAAAATACTGCAGTTTTACATCGGTTACATGGATACACAGGCAGCTTGGTGGTCAGTGGAGGAGTATTGCAAGGAGTGACCGCAGACAGGCTATCAAAGGCCTAAAATAACAAACAATAGGCTCATGGCAGTTTTACATCGTTACATGGATACACGGGCAGGCAGCTTGGTGGTCAGTGGAGGAGTATTTAAAGTAGGGACCGCAGACAGGCTATCAAAGGCCTAAAATAACAAACAATAGGCTCATGGCAGTTTTACATCGGTTACATGGATACACGGGCAGGCAGCTTGGTGGTCAGTGGAGAAGTATTTAAAGTAGGGACCGCAGACAGCCTATCAAAGGCCTAAAATAACAAACAATAGGCTCATGGCAGTTTTACATCGGTTACATGGATACACGGGCAGGCAGCTTGGTGGTCAGTGGAGGAGTATTTAAAGTAGGGACCGCAGACAGGCTATCAAAGGCCTAAAATAACAAACAATAGGCTCATGGCAGTTTTACATTGGTTACATGGATACACGGGCAGGCAGCTTGGTGGTCAGTGGAGGAGTATTGCAAGGAGTGACCGCAGACAGGCTATCAAAGGCCTAAAATAACAAACAATAGGCTCATGGCAGTTTTACATTGGTTACATGGATACACGGGCAGGCAGCTTGGTGGTCAGTGGAGGAGTATTGCAAGGAGTGACCGCAGACAGGCTATCAAAGGCCTAAAATAACAAACAATTGGCTCATGGCAGTTTTACATCGGTTACATGGATACACGGGCAGGCAGCTTGGTGGTCAGTGGAGGAGTATTTAAAGTAGGGACCGCAGACAGGCTATCAAAGGCCTAAAATAACAAACAATAGGCTCATGGCAGTTTTACATCGGTTACATGGATACACGGGCAGGCAGCTTGGTGGTCAGTGGAGGAGTATTTAAAGTAGGGACCGCAGACAGGCTATCAAAGGCCTAAAATAACAAACAATAGGCTCATGGCAGTTTTACATCGGTTACATGGATACACGGGCAGGCAGCTTGGTGGTCAGTGGAGGAGTATTGCAAGGAGTGACCGCAGACAGGCTATCAAAGGCCTAAAATAACAAACAATAAGCTCATGGCAGTTTTACATCGGTTACATGGATACACGGGCAGGCAGCTTGGTGGTCAGTGGAGGAGTATTTAAAGTAGGGACCGCAGACAGGCTATCAAAGGCCTAAAATAACAAACAATAGGCTCATGGCAGTTTTACATCGGTTACATGGATACACAGGCAGCTTGGTGGTCAGTGGAGGAGTATTGCAAGGAGTGTCTGTCCCAGTACTCCCAAAATATAAATAGATGTTAATGTCTCGCAAAACAACCAAAAAAAAAAAAAGGTGGCATACTTAGGTACAGGGGTGGGCTCATCTGCTGAGTTTCTGACATAGTAATTTGGCAGTAACTATTTAATGGTGCCAATATAGGACACAGACACAGACTACTTTAAGTTGCATCATAGATGTCTACAAATTTGTATTGTCAGTGCCAGACATTGAATGATGTCAGCGAATAGACTAAAGATTGGTGGAGCTGTGCGACATAATTTTGCACGTGGTAGAGCACAGTTTGAGCTGGGGAAGGGGGGAACTCTCTTGAGGCCGGCGGGACCGCCCCAGGGCCCCTCATGTTACAACGGTGTGTCTGACGTTGGGTGCGCACCACCACCGCCAGAGACACTACATTGTACTATGAGGGACCCAGTGGCAGTGCCGTCGACCAAAAGCGGCCACACCCACCTCTTCAGACAAACAGCAGTCTCACGGGTGCTTGCGCCAAGTCGCGATACCACGGCCCCGGGAGTTTGGCCATTTAGGGAGGTGTAAACATGTCGTATGCTGGACAATCAGCTGCAGCAATTTATACATTAGAAAAGTAATTCACAGTAGTCCACAGGCAAGAGCTTTTCATAGGAAAGCTAGGTGTCGGCCGGGCAAGGTGGGGCAAAAGATTTCGAAATCCAGTTGTGGTTCATTTTAATGAATGTTAGATCGTCAACATTTTGGGTAGCCAGACGAGTCCTTTTTTCGGTTAATATTGAACCTGCAGCACTGAATACTCTTTCTGATAGGACACTTGCTGCCGGGCAAGCAAGCTCCTGCAATGCATATTCTGCCAATTCTGGCCAGGTGTCTAATTTTGATGCCCAGTAATCAAATGGGAATGACGGTTGAGGGAGAACATCGATAAGGGATGAAAAATAGTTAGTAACCATACTGGACAAATGTTGTCTCCTGTCACTTTCAATTGATGCAGCAGTACCTGTCCTGTCTGCGGTCATAGCAAAATCACTCCACAACCTGGTCAGAAAACCCCTCTGTCCAACGCCACTTCTGATGTGTGCACCCCTAACACTCCTAGTCTGCTGCCCCCTGGAGCTCGTGTGAGAACGATCACGTGCGCTGTGTGCTGGGAATGCCTGAAGCAAACGGTCAACAAGAGTTGATTGTTTGGTTGCTAATATTAGTTCCAAGTTCTCATGTGGCATAATATTTTGCAATTTGCCTTTATAGCGTGGATCAAGGAGGCAGGCCAACCAGTAATCGTCATCGTTCATCATTTTCGTAATGCGTGTGTCCCTTTTTAGGATACGTAAGGCATAATCCGCCATGTGGGCCAAAGTTCCAGTTGTCAAATCTCCGGTTGTGATTGGTTGAGGGGCAGTTTCAGGCAAATCTACGTCACTTGTGTCCCTCAAAAAACCAGAACCCGGCCTTGCCACGCAACCAATTTCCAGTGCCCCCGGGAAAGCTTCCGCATTAAAAATATACTCATCCCCATCATCCTCCTCGTCCTCCACCTCCTCTTCGCCCGCTACCTCGTCCTGTACACTGCCCTGACCAGACAATGGCTGACTGTCATCAAGGCTTTCCTCTTCCTCTGGTGCAGACGCCTGCTCCTTTATGTGCGTCAAACTTTGCATCAGCAGACGCATTAGGGGGATGCTCATGCTTATTACGGCGTTGTCTGCACTAACCAGCCGTGTGCATTCCTCAAAACACTGAAGGACTTGACACATGTCTTGTATCTTGGACCACTGCACACCTGACAACTCCATGTCTGCCATCCTACTGCCTGCCCGTGTATGTGTATCCTCCCACAAAAACATAACAGCCCGCCTCTGTTGGCACAGTCTCTGAAGCATGTGCAGTGTTGAGTTCCACCTTGTTGCAACGTCTATGATTAGGCGATGCTGGGGAAGGTTCAAAGACCGCTGATAGGTCTGCATACGGCTGGCGTGTACAGGCGAACGTCGGATATGTGAGCAAAGTCCACGCACTTTGAGGAGCAGGTCGGAGAACCCAGGATAAGTTTTCAATAAGCACTGCACCACCAGGTTTAAGGTGTGAGCCAGGCAAGGAATGTGTTTCAGTTGGGAAAGGGAGATGGCAGCCATGAAATTCCTTCCGTTATCACTCACTACCTTGCCTGCCTCAAGATCTACTGTGCCCAGCCACGACTGCGTTTCTTGTTGCAAGAACTCGGACAGAACTTCCGCGGTGTGTCTGTTGTCGCCCAAACACTTCATAGCCAATACAGCCTGCTGACGCTTGCCAGTAGCTGGCCCATAATGGGACAACTGGTGTGCAACAGTGTCATCTGCCGATGGAGTGGTTGGCCGACTGCGGTCTGTGGAAGAGCTGTAGCTTCTGCAGGAGGACGAGGAGGAGGAGGAGGAGGGGGTGCGAACGCCTACAGCCAACTGTTTCCTAGACCGTGGGCTAGGCACAACTGTCCCGAAATTGATGTCCCCTGTGGACCCTGCATCCACCACATTCACCCAGTGTGCCGTGATGGACACATAACGTCCCTGGCCATGCCTACTGGTCCATGCATCTGTAGTCAGGTGCACCTTTGTACTCACAGATTGCCTGAGTGCATGGACGATGCGCTGTTTAACGTGCTGGTGCAGGGCTGGGATGGCTTTTCTTGAAAAAAAGTGTCGACTGGGTAGCTCGTATCGTGGTTCAGCGTACTCCATCAGGGCTTTGAAAGCTTCGCTTTCAACTAACCGGTAGGGCATCATCTCTAACGAGATTAGTCTAGCTATGTGGGCGTTAAAACCCTGTGTACGCGGATGCGAGGATAAGTACTTCCTTTTCCTAACCAGAGTCTCATATAGTGTGAGCTGAACTGGAGAGATGGAGATCGTGGAACTTGCGGGTGTGCCAGTGGACCTGGCAGACTGAGAGACGGTTAGAGACGGTATTGTTTCCGCCGGTGCCCTAGATGAAATATTTCCTCCTACAAAACTGGTGATTCCCTGACCCTGACTGCTTTTGGCTGTCAAAGAAACCTGCACAGATACTGCTGGTGGTGCGGAAAATGGTGGCCTTACAGTGATGGAAGGGATGTTGCGTTGCTGACTAGCTTCATTGGCTGAGGGTGCTACAACCTTAAGGGACGTTTGGTAGTTAGTCCAGGCTTGAAAATGCATGGTGGTTAAGTGTCTATGCATGCAACTAGTATTTAGACTTTTCAGATTCTGACCTCTGCTTAAGCTAGTTGAACATTTTTGACAGATGACTTTGCGCTGATCAATTGGATGTTGTTTAAAAAAATGCCAGACTGCACTCTTCCTAGCATCGGATCCCTTTTCAGGGATTGCAGACTGAGCTTTAACCGGATGGCCACGCTGTCCTCCAACAGGTTTTGGCTTTGACACGCGTTTTGGGCCAGATACGGGCCCGGCAGATGGAACCTGTTACGATGTTGATGCCTGCTGCGGCCCCTCCTCCACCTCCGCTTCTGAACTACTGCCGCCTGCACCCTGTTCCCCCAATGGCTGCCAATCGGGGTCAACAACTGGGTCATCTATTACCTCCTCTTCGAGCTCGTGTGCAACTTCGTCTGTGTCACTGTGTCGGTCGGTGGTATAGCGTTCGTGGCGGGGCAACATAGTCTCATCAGGGTCTGATTGCGGATCAGTACCCTGAGAGGGCAATGTTGTGGTCTCAGTCAAAGGAGCAGCATAGTACTCTGGCTGTGGCTGTGCATCAGTGCACTCCATGTCAGAATCTACTTGTAATGGGCATGGCCTGTTAAGTGTTTCACTTTCTAAGCCAGGGACGGTATGTGTAAAGAGCTCCATGGAGTAACCCGTTGTGTCGCCTTCTTCATCCTTCTCTCTTGTTGTTGTTTTTGCTGAGGAGGACAAGGAAGCGACTTGTCCCTGACCGTGAACATCCACAAGCGACGCGCTGCTTTTACATTTACCAGTTTCAGAAGAGGAGGCAAAAGAGCTAGAGGCTGAGTCTGCAATGTAAGCCAAAACTTGCTGTTGCTGCTCCGGCTTTAAAATCGGTTTTCCTAATCCCAGAAAAGAAAGCTTTCGAGGCCTTGTGTAGCCAGACGACGAAACAGCCTTCACAGCTCCAGACTTAGGTGGAATATTTTTATCCCCACGACCACCTGATGCTCCACTACCACTACCATCATTACCAGCTGACAATGAACGCCCACGGCCACGACCTCTTGCACCAGACTTCCTCATTGTTTGAAAAACTTAACCAAATTAACTTTATTTGTTGCTGTCAAACAACTTACACGGTGAGCTATAACTTCAGTATGATTTCAATATCCCTTAACAGGTTGGTGAGACCACAAGGAAAATCAGGCACAATGTTACACACTCTGTTTTCTGTGGCACCAAATCACAGAGATGACACACACGCAGGACTGTCACTCAAGCACAAATGTCAATATTAATCTCCCACCTATTTTTTTTTTTTTTTCTCAGGGAGACTTTAGAAGCCAAATAAGATAAAATGTTTTTTTCAGGGACAATTTAGAAACCAAATAATAAAATTAAAAAAAAAAAAAGGCTTTCTATGGCCCACTGAGTGAGAGATGGCACACACAGGAGTGGCACACAAGCCCTGACTGAGGCCAATATTTTTCTCCCACTGATTGATGTAGTGTTTATTTTTAAGGTAGATTTTAGAACCCAAATCAAGCAAAAAAATAAATAGGCTTTCTATGGCCCACTGAGTGAGAGATGGCACACACAGGAGTGGCACACAAGCCCTGACTGAGGCCAATATTTTTCTCCCACTGATTGATGTAGTGTTTTTTTTAAGGTAGATTTTCGAACCCAAATCAAGCAAAAAAATAAATAGGCTTTCTATGGCCCACAATTTGAGAGAGAGAGGTGGCACACCCAGGAGTCAAGACTGGCACACAAGCTGAAAGGGCAATATTAATCTCCCACTGTTTTTTTTTTTTTTTTTTTTTTTTAGGGAGACTTTAGAAACCAAATAATAAAATTTAAAAAAAAAAAAGGCTTTCTATGGCACACTGAGTGAGAGATGGCACACACAGGAGTGGCACACAAGCCCTGACTGAGGCCAATATTTTTCTCCCACTGATTGATGTAGTGTTTTTTTTTAAGGTAGATTTTCGAACCCAAATCAAGCAAAAAAATAAATAGGCTTTCTATGGCCCACAATTTGAGAAAGAGAGGTGGCACACCCAGGAGTCAAGACTGGCACACAAGCTGAAAGGGCAATATTAATCTCCCACTGTTTTTTTTTTGTTTGTTTTTTTTTCAGGGAGACTTTAGAAACCAAATAATAAAATTAAAAAAAAAAAAAGGCTTTCTATGGCCCACTGAGTGAGAGATGGCACACACAGGAGTGGCACACAAGCCCTGACTGAGGCCAATATTTTTCTCCCACTGATTGATGTAGTGTTTTTTTGTTAAGGTAGATTTTAAAACCCAAATCAAGGAAAAAAATAAATAGACTTTCTATGGCCCACTCAGTGACAGATGGCACACACAGGGATGGCACTCTAGCAGAAATGCCAATCTTAATCTCCCACAAAAAAAAAACAAAAAAAAAAAAAAACAGGGACTGTCCTACAATTACTTTCTCCCTGCAGTAATCTCAGCCAGGTATGGCAGGCAGCAATAGGAGTGGACTGATGCACAAATTAAATAAAAAGTGTGGACAAACAAAAAAGATAGCTGTGCAGAAAGGAAGGAACAAGAGGATATGTGCTTTGAAAAAAGCAGTTGGTTTCCACAGTGGCGTACACACAGCAATACAGCTATCAGGGAGCCTTCTAGGGCAGCCCAATGAGCTACAGCGCTGAGAGAAAAAAAAAAATTTAGCTTCCACTGTCCCTGCACACCGAAGGTGGTGTTGGACAGTGGAAATCGCTACAGCACAAGCGGTTTGGTGGTTAGTGGACCCTGCCTAACGCTCTCCCTGCTTCTGACAAAGCGGCAGCAACCTCTCTCTAAGCTCAGATCAGCAGCAGTGAGATGGCGGTCGGCGGGAACGCCCCTTTATAGCCCCTGTGATGCCGCAGACAGCAAGCCAATCACTGCAATGCCCTTCTCTAAGATGGTGGGGACCAGGACCTATGTCATCACGCTGCCCACACTCTGCGTTCACCTTCATTGGCTGAGAAATGGCGCTTTTCGCGTCATTGAAACGCGACTTTGGCGCGAAAGTCGCGTACCGCATGGCCGACAAGCACAGGGGTCGGATCGGGTTTCATGAGATGCCGACTTAGCCAAAAGTCGGCGACTTTTGAAAATGAACGACCCGTTTCGCTCAACCCTAGTTTTGGATATTGTCCTTTCTTTGAGGTTTTGATAAAGTTATATACTTGCTGTAATGTGGGGAGGGAAGCTCTCAATTGTTGGTTGTTTTTCTTACTTCCTGTTTTTCTTCTTCTTGAATGTGTTATATGCCTCAGTGCACGGACTGAATCGTATCTCATGTTTATCCAGTATGACGTAAATACTGTTTACTCAAGATATCTTGCTGATTGAAGCTCTCGTAACTACAGTAGTGACTGCAAGAAGACGCACTCTGCAACAGGTTATGGGCCCACAGCCCAGACACTACAGATCTGCACTACAAGCCCAGGCAGCAGGATTCTGGTTTAAATCCCCAGATAACGGAGCACACAGATAAGCTCTGTAAACAGAAGGAAATAAATACAGAGTGACAGAGGAATTCATGATCCCAGGAGCTGGACATACAGGAGAATATCTTCAGTACAACTCTCTAAACAAGTAAGACTATATAAAGATGATGAGTAACACAGAACTGAAATTTACAGTAGCTAAACTGAATAGTGAAAATTATCAGTTATGGAAATTCAAAGTAGAGATGTTGTTATCTAAAGATGATCTATGGGAAGTAATTGTTACAGCAAGACCAGATCAAGATAATCAGACATGGGACAAGAAGAATAGACCAGCTAAAGCCACCATTAGCTTATTAGTGGATGATGCTCAATTAATACATGTAAGAAATGAAGAAACAGCTAAGGGAATGTGGGAAGCATTAAGAAAACTGTATGAAAGACCTAGCTTGAATCACAAGTTATTTTTATTAAGAAAGCTGTAGAGTATGAGATTGAGTGCAAATGACGATATGCAGAAGCACATATTCTCAATGATGGAAGTGATATCTGTTATGGTTCTCAATGGCAAGAGAACATAGCCCAGCAAACATACGAACTAGCTCTTGGAAGGATGGAAACTAAACTGACCATGAACTAAACCTGCCGCACAACTAACAGTAGCCGGGTAGCGTAGCCTGCGTTTTATCCCTAGACGCCCAGCGCCGGCCGGAGGACTAACTAATCCTGGCAGAGGAAAATATAGTCCTGGCTCACCTCTAGAGAAATTTCCCCGAAAGGCAGACAGAGGCCCCCACAAATATTGGCGGTGATTTTAGATGAAATGACAAACGTAGTATGAAAATAGGTTTAGCAAAATTGAGGTCCGCTTACTAGATAGCAGGAAGACAGAAAGGGCACTTTCATGGTCAGCTGAAAACCCTATCAAAATACCACCCTGAAATTACTTTAAGACTCTAGTATTAACTCATAACATCAGAGTGGCAATTTCAGATCACAAGAGCTTTCCAGACACAGAAACGAAACTACAGCTGTGAACTGGAACAAAATGCAAAAACAAACAAGGACTAAGTCCAACTTAGCTGGGAGTTGTCTAGCAGCAGGAACATGCACAGAAAGGCTTCTGATTACAATGTTGACCGGCATGGAAGTGACAGAGAAGCAAGGCTAAATAGCGACTCCCACATCCTGATGGAAACAGGTGAACAGAGAGGATGATGCACACCAGTTCAATTCCACCAGTGGCCACCGGGGGAGCCCAAAATCCAATTTCACAACAGTACCCCCCCCTCAAGGAGGGGGCACCGAACCCTCACCAGAACCACCAGGGCGATCAGGATGAGCCCTATGAAAGGCACGGACCAAATCGGAGGCATGAACATCAGAGGCAGTCACCCAAGAATTATCCTCCTGACCGTATCCCTTCCATTTGACCAGATACTGGAGTTTCCGTCTGGAAACACGGGAGTCCAAGATCTTTTCCACAACGTACTCCAACTCGCCCTCAACCAACACCGGAGCAGGAGGCTCAACGGAAGGCACAACCGGTACCTCATACCTGCGCAATAATGACCGATGAAAAACATTATGAATAGAAAAAGATGCAGGGAGGTCCAAACGGAAGGACACAGGGTTAAGAATCTCCAATATCTTGTACGGGCCGATGAACCGAGGCTTAAACTTGGGAGAAGAAACCCTCATAGGGACAAAACGAGAAGACAACCACACCAAGTCCCCAACACAAAGCCGAGGACCAACCCGACGCCGGCGGTTGGTAAAAAGCTGAGTCTTCTCCTGGGACAACTTCAAATTGTCCACTACCTGCCCCCAAATCTGATGCAACCTCTCCACCACAGCATCCACTCCAGGACAATCCGAAGATTCCACCTGACCAGAAGAAAATCGAGGATGAAACCCCGAATTACAGAAAAAGGGAGACACCAAGGTGGCAGAACTGGCCCGATTATTGAGGGCAAACTCCGCTAAAGGCAAAAAAGCAACCCAATCATCCTGATCTGCAGACACAAAACACCTCAAATATGTCTCCAAGGTCTGATTCGTCCGCTCGGTCTGGCCATTAGTCTGAGGATGGAAAGCAGACGAGAAAGACAAATCTATGCCCATCCTAGCACAGAATGCTCGCCAAAATCTAAACACGAATTGGGTACCTCTGTCAGAAATGATATTCTCCGGAATACCATGCAAACGGACCACATTTTGAAAAAACAGAGGAACCAACTCGGAAGAAGAAGGCAACTTAGGCAGGGGAACCAAATGGACCATCTTAGAGAAACGATCACACACCACCCAGATGACAGACATCTTCTGAGAAACAGGAAGATCCGAAATAAAATCCATCGAGATGTGCGTCCAGGGCCTCTTCGGGATAGGCAAGGGCAACAACAATCCACTAGCCCGAGAACAACAAGGCTTGGCCCGAGCACAAACGTCACAAGACTGCACGAAGCCTCGCACATCTCGAGACAGGGAAGGCCACCAGAAGGACCTTGCCACCAAATCCCTGGTACCAAAGATTCCAGGATGACCTGCCAACGCAGAAGAATGAACCTCAGAAATGACTTTACTGGTCCAATCATCAGGAACAAACAGTCTACCAGGTGGGCAACGATCAGGTCTATCCGCCTGAAACTCCTGCAAGGCCCGCCGCAGGTCTGGAGAAACGGCAGACAATATCACTCCATCCTTAAGGATACCTGTAGGTTCAGAATTACCAGGGGAGTCAGGCTCAAAACTCCTAGAAAGGGCATCCGCCTTAACATTCTTAGAACCCGGCAGGTAGGACACCACAAAATTAAACCGAGAGAAAAACAACGACCAGCGCGCCTGTCTAGGATTCAGGCGTCTGGCGGACTCAAGATAAATTAGATTTTTGTGGTCAGTCAATACCACCACCTGATGTCTAGCCCCCTCAAGCCAATGACGCCACTCCTCAAAAGCCCACTTCATGGCCAAAAGCTCCCGATTCCCAACATCATAATTCCGCTCGGCGGGCGAAAATTTACGCGAGAAAAAGGCACAAGGTCTCATCACGGAGCAATCGGAACTTCTCTGCGACAAAACCGCCCCAGCTCCGATTTCAGAAGCATCGACCTCAATCTGAAAAGGAAGAGCAACATCAGGCTGACGCAACACAGGGGCGGAAGAAAAGCGGCGTTTAAGCTCCCGAAAGGCCTCCACAGCAGCAGGGGACCAATCAGCAACATCAGCACCCTTCTTAGTCAAATCAGTCAATGGTTTAACAACATCAGAAAAACCAGCAATAAATCGACGATAAAAGTTAGCAAAGCCCAAAAATTTCTGAAGACTCTTAAGAGAAGAGGGTTGCGTCCAATCACAAATAGCCTGAACCTTGACAGGATCCATCTCGATGGAAGAGGGGGAAAAAATATATCCCAAAAAGGAAATCTTTTGAACCCCAAAAACGCACTTAGAACCCTTCACACACAAGGAATTAGACCGCAAAACCTGAAAAACCCTCCTGACCTGCTGGACATGAGAGTCCCAGTCATCCGAAAAAATCAAAATATCATCCAGATACACAATCATAAATTTATCCAAATAATCACGGAAAATGTCATGCATAAAGGACTGAAAGACTGAAGGGGCATTTGAAAGACCAAAAGGCATCACCAAATACTCAAAGTGGCCCTCGGGCGTATTAAATGCGGTTTTCCACTCATCCCCCTGCTTAATTCGCACCAAATTATATGCCCCACGAAGATCTATCTTAGAGAACCACTTGGCCCCCTTTATGCGAGCAAACAAATCAGTCAGCAGTGGCAACGGATATTGATATTTAACCGTGATTTTATTCAAAAGCCGATAATCAATGCACGGCCTCAAAGAGCCATCTTTCTTAGCCACAAAGAAAAAAACGGCTCCTAAGGGAGATGACGAAGGACGAATATGTCCCTTTTCCAAGGACTCCTTTATATATTCTCGCATAGCAGCATGTTCAGGCACAGACAGATTAAATAAACGACCCTTAGGGTATTTACTACCCGGAATCAAATCTATGGCACAATCGCACTCCCGGTGCGGAGGTAATGAACCAAGCTTAGGTTCTTCAAAAACGTCACGATATTCAGTCAAGAATTCAGGAATCTCAGAGGGAATAGATGATGAAATGGAAACCACAGGTACGTCCCCATGCGTCCCCTTACATCCCCAGCTTAACACAGACATAGCTTTCCAGTCAAGGACTGGGTTATGAGATTGCAGCCATGGCAATCCAAGCACCAACACATCATGTAGGTTATACAGCACAAGAAAGCGAATAATCTCCTGGTGATCCGGATTAATCCGCATAGTTACTTGTGTCCAGTATTGTGGTTTATTGCTAGCCAATGGGGTGGAGTCAATCCCCTTCAGGGGTATAGGAGTTTCAAGAGGCTCCAAATCATACCCACAGCGTTTGGCAAAGGACCAATCCATAAGACTCAAAGCGGCGCCAGAGTCGACATAGGCATCCGCGGTAATAGATGATAAAGAACAAATCAGGGTCACAGATAGAATAAACTTAGACTGTAAAGTGCCAATTGAAACAGACTTATCAAGCTTCTTAGTACGCTTAGAGCATGCTGATATAACATGAGTTGAATCACCGCAATAGAAGCACAACCCATTTTTTCGTCTAAAATTCTGCCGTTCACTTCTGGACAGAATTCTATCACATTGCATATTCTCTGGCGTCTTCTCAGTAGACACCGCCAAATGGTGCACAGGTTTGCGCTCCCGCAGACGCCTATCGATCTGGATAGCCATTGTCATGGACTCATTCAGACCCGCAGGCACAGGGAACCCCACCATAACATCCTTAATGGCATCAGAGAGACCCTCTCTGAAATTCGCCGCCAGGGCGCACTCATTCCACTGAGTAAGCACAGCCCATTTACGGAATTTCTGGCAGTATATTTCAGCTTCGTCTTGCCCCTGAGATAGGGACATCAAGGCCTTTTCCGCCTGAAGTTCTAACTGAGGTTCCTCATAAAGCAACCCCAAGGCCAGAAAAAACGCATCCACATTGAGCAACGCAGGATCCCCTGGAGCCAATGCAAAAGCCCAATCCTGAGGGTCGCCCCGGAGCAAAGAAATCACAATCCTGACCTGCTGAGCAGGATCTCCAGCAGAGCGAGATTTCAGGGACAAAAACAACTTGCAATTATTTTTGAAATTTTGAAAGCAAGATCTATTCCCCGAGAAAAATTCAGGCAAAGGAATTCTAGGTTCAGATATAGGAACATGAACAACAAAATCTTGTAAGTTTTGAACTTTCGTGGTGAGATTATTAAAACCTGCAGCTAAACTCTGAATATCCATTTTAAACAGGTGAACACAGAGCCATTCCAGGATTAGAAGGAGAGAGAGAGAGAAAGGCTGCAATATAGGCAGACTTGCAAGAGATTCAATTACAAGCACACTCAGAACTGAGGAAAAAAAAAAAAAAAATCTTCAGCAGACTTCTCTATTCTCTCCTTTCTCTGTCAATTAATTTAACCCTTTTAGGCCGGTCAAACTGTTATGGTTCTCAATGGCAAGAGAACATAGCCCAGCAAACATACGAACTAGCTCTTGGAAGGATGGAAACTAAACTGACCATGAACTAAACCTGCCGCACAACTAACAGTAGCCGGGTAGCGTAGCCTGCGTTTTATCCCTAGACGCCCAGCGCCGGCCGGAGGACTAACTAATCCTGGCAGAGGAAAATATAGTCCTGGCTCACCTCTAGAGAAATTTCCCCGAAAGGCAGACAGAGGCCCCCACAAATATTGGCGGTGATTTTAGATGAAATGACAAACGTAGTATGAAAATAGGTTTAGCAAAATTGAGGTCCGCTTACTAGATAGCAGGAAGACAGAAAGGGCACTTTCATGGTCAGCTGAAAACCCTATCAAAATACCACCCTGAAATTACTTTAAGACTCTAGTATTAACTCATAACATCAGAGTGGCAATTTCAGATCACAAGAGCTTTCCAGACACAGAAACGAAACTACAGCTGTGAACTGGAACAAAATGCAAAAACAAACAAGGACTAAGTCCAACTTAGCTGGGAGTTGTCTAGCAGCAGGAACATGCACAGAAAGGCTTCTGATTACAATGTTGACCGGCATGGAAGTGACAGAGAAGCAAGGCTAAATAGCGACTCCCACATCCTGATGGAAACAGGTGAACAGAGAGGATGATGCACACCAGTTCAATTCCACCAGTGGCCACCGGGGGAGCCCAAAATCCAATTTCACAACAGATATCACAGCTAAGGTCTATTGGTGAAGACTACTGTTGAGCATTCCGATACCGCAAGTATCGGGTATCGGCCGATATTTGCTGTATCGGAATTCCGATACCGAGATCCGATACTTTTGTGGTATCGGGTATCGGTATCGAAACAACATTAATGTGTAAAATACAACATTAATGTGTAAAATAAAGAATTAAAATAAAAAATATTGCTATACTCACCTCTCCGACGCAGCCTGGACCTCACCGACGGAACCAGCAGCGTTCTTTGCTTAAAATGCGCGCTTTTCCTTCCTTCCGTGACGTCACGGCTTCTGATTGGTCGCGTGCCGCCCATGTGGCCGCGACGCGACCAATCACAGCAAGCCGTGACGTAATTTTCAGGTCCTTCTAGGCATTCAGTATTTTAAAATTACGTTCCGGCTTTGTGATTGGTCGCGTCGCGGTCACATGGGCGACGCGACCAATCACAAGCCGTGACGTCATGGGAGGCAGGAAACGCGCGCATTTTTAAAATTACGTCGCGGCTTGTGATTGGTTGCGTGCCGCCCATGTGACCGCGACGCGACCAATCACAGCAAGCCGTGACGAAATTTCAGGTCCTGAATGCAGAAATAGGCATCAGGACCTGAAACTACGTCACGGCTTGCTGTGATTGGTCGCATCGCGGTCACATGGGCGGCACGCAACCAATCACAAGCCGTGACATAATTTTAAAAATGCGCGCGTCTCCTGCCTCCCGTGACGTCACGGCTTGTGATTGGTCGCGTCGCCCATGTGACCACGACGCGACCAATCACAAAGCCGGAACGTAATTTTAAAATACTGAATGCCTAGAAGGACCTGAAAATTACGTCACGGCTTGCTGTGATTGGTCGCGTCGCGGCCACATGGGCGGCACGCGACCAATCAGAAGCCGTGACGTCACGGAAGGAAGGAAAAGCGCGCATTTTAAGCAAAGAACGCTGCCGGTTCCCTCGGTGAGGTCCAGGCTGCGTCGGAGAGGTGAGTATAGCAATATTTTTTATTTTAATTCTTTATTTTACACATTAATATGGTTCCCAGGGCCTGAAGGAGAGTTTCCTCTCCTTCAGACCCTGGGAACCATCAGGAATACCGTCCGATACATGAGTCCCATTGACTTGTATTGGTATCGGGTATCGGTATCGGATTAGATCCGATACTTTGCCGGTATCGGCCGATACTTTCCGATACCGATACTTTCAAGTATCGGACGGTATCGCTCAACACTAGTGAAGACGTTAAAGAATGTCATGTAGCAGATATATTGTTGTGCAGTTTACCAGATTCGTATACAGGCTTGATAAATGCCCTTGAGACAAGACCAGAAACTGACATTACATTAGATTTTGTGAAAACAAGACTAATAGATGAATATCAGAGAAGAAAAGAACAAAAAAATGATTCTTCTACTGAAAAGGACAGTGAAAACGCTCTTAAAGCTACAGAATTCAAAAAACCCTATAATAAAGAGACAAGAGAATGCTTCAGATGTAAGAAAAAAGGTCATTTAAAGAAAGACTGTACCATATGGAAAGCAGAACAACAAAAATTACAACATAAACAGCATACACAGAAAGTAAAAAACACAATTTCCGATTCATGTGAGAATAATTGGAATGGCACATTTAAAGTAACAGACAAGAAATCATGACTTGGTTGGTTTATTGACTCAGGAGCAACGAGTCATATGACAAGTGACAAGAATTTCTTTACTGATCTTGATTTAGATAAGAAAGAAGCCATTTATCTTGCAGATGGAAGCAAAATGACCACAGAAGGTATCGGACAAGGTATGCTAAATTGTTCAAACAAGTTCGGGCAAGATTCAAAGATACTTGTACAGGATGTGTTGTATGTTCCAAAATTGGAAGGCGGATTATTATCTGTGAAACGTTTAACAGCAAAAGGACTTACAGTGAAATTCAAAGAAAATGAGTGTGCAATTATTGCAGGAAACAAAGTGATAACCAAAGTCAAGGCAGATGAACAATTATATCATTTTGACACACCAAAGGAACAGATGAAGGTATGTACACATGATCACAAAAACTGTATTCACATGTGGAATAGACATCTAGGACATAGACACCCTGACAGTATAAGGGAACTACAGAGAAAAGAATGGACAAAAGATTTAAAGATATCAGATTGCTCAATTACCATAAGATGTGAATGTTGTATAAAATCCAAAGCCACAAGGATATCTATTCCAAAAGAAAGTGAGATGAAAAGCGAAAGACCACTTGATTTGGTGTACACTGACGTATGTGGACCCATGAAAGTGACCACATCAGGAGGCAATAGATACATGTTGACTTTTATAGATGATTACTCAAGATACACAGTCACATACTTAATTAAAAACAAAAGTGAAGTTTTTGATAAACTTGTAGACTATGTAACAAGATCAAGTAACAAATTTCAAAGGAAGCCAATTGTCATCAGAAGTGATAATGGAGGTGAATTTACAGGTCACAGAATAGAAGACTACTTAAGACAAAATGGAATAGAACACCAGAAAACGGTTCCATACACACCTGAACAAAATGGAGTAGCAGAAAGAAAAAACTGAACTCTTAACAGAAATGATAAGATGTATGCTGACGGATTCCAAACTACCAGAGAAATATTGGGGTAAGGCAGCAATGACAGCTACATATCTACAGAACCGACTTTTTTCCAGAAAACTGACGAAAACTCCATATGAACTGTGGCAAGGTATGAAACCAAGTGTCAATCATTTAAAAGTTTTTGGATGTAAAGTTTTCATATTCATTCCAACAGAAAAACGTTCCAAACTTCAAAACAGATCCATGGAAGGAATATTTGTTGGATATAGTGAAAATTGCAAAGGATACAGAATCCTAGATCCCAAAAAGAGTTACGGTGAGTAACAGTGTGACATTCATTGAAGATTTAAATGAAGACATTATGATTTCAGTTGAAACAAAAAATGAGAAAACCAATAGTGACACAACTGAAGAAATATCTGATGAGAAAGAAGCAGAAATTAATGAAGAACAAAATACTGAAAGTGAAGAATCACAACTACAAACAGACACAGAACCAAGACGTTCAATGAGAGAGAACAAAGGAAAACCACCAAAACGTCTCAAGACAAGACAAGACAAGCACAAGAAAAATCTATGGAGCCTACCTCTTGGGAAGACATATCTAACCTTCCTGTAGAAGAAGCTAATAAATGGATAGAGACATCAGAAACAGAAATTAAATCCATGCAAGACTCAAATACATGGACACTAACAGATTTACCAGAAGGAAGAAAAACCATAGGATGTAAATGGATTTTTAAAGTTAAATACCAAACAGATGGCACAGCTGAAAGATACCGAGCAAGACTCGTAGCTAAAGGGTATTCTCAAAAATATGGAGAAGACTATGATGAGACATTTGCTCCAGTTGTCAAACACACTACAATAAGAACTTTACTTACAGTTGCAGCAATAAAACAGATGCAACTGAGACATCTGGATGTAAAGACAGCTTTTCTGAATGGAGATTTAACAGAAGACATTTATATGGAACAACCTCCAGGATTCAAAGATGAAAGAAATCCAAACAAAGTTTGTAAACTACAGAAAAGCATATATGGTTTAAAGCAAGCAGCTAAAGCGTGGAATGACAAAATCACGGAAGTATTTACAAATGAAAAATTTCAAAGAAGCAAAGCTGATCCATGCTTATACACAAAAAGGCTGATTAATAGATGGATTTATATACTCATATATGTAGACGACATTTTGATTTGTTTTGAACAAGAAAGGGATAACGAAAACATTCTAAAAATCCTGAAGCAACATTTCGAAATCAAAGACTTGGGAAATGTAAAACAATATCTAGGAATACAGGTAGAAAGAGAAGAAGATGGAAGTTTCCTACTGAATCAAAATCACATGATTCAAGACATAACAGAAAAATTTGGATTAAAGGATGCAAAAACAGTAAAGTCTCCAATGGAAACTAATTATCTCAAAGAGATGAACAGTGAAAAAAATATGCTACCAAATAATGAAGAATACAGAACAGCAATAGGAAAACTACTGTATCTAGCGACCGTTACAAGACCAGACATCGCAGCAGCAGTAGGAATCCTGAGTAGAAAGGTATCAAAGCCAAATAAAGCTGATTGGAATGCCGTGAAGAGAGTAATGCCTTATTTGAAAGGAACTAGCAATGTTAAGCTGAAATTACCCACAAGTGATGATTGCATTTTAACAGGATATGTTGATGCAGATTGGGCTGGAGATCCAACTGACAGAAGATCTACCAGTGGACATATTTTTTTCCTCTCAGGTGGACCAATAAGTTGGACAAGTAAGAAACAGTCAATTGTGACACTATCTTCAACAGAAGCAGAATATGTTGCCGCAGCACAAGCGAGTCAAGAAGTACTGTGGTTAAGACAATTGTTGACAGAATTAGGACAACCACAGTTGGCACCAACAAAACTGAAAGAGGACAATCAAGGATGTCTTGTTCTTGCTCAGATGGAAAGAGTCAATCCAAGAACCAAGCATATTGGTGTGAAATATCATTTCTTGAGAGATCATCAGGAACAAGGAGTCTTGAAGTTAGAGTACTGTCCTACTGAAGAAATGACAGCAGACATCCTCACGAAGGCGTTGAATGCTGATAAACATCAGAGACTAATAAAAAAGTTGGGTTTGATTGAATAAGTCCTTACTGTTGAGAAAGGGTGTTGGCATATGCAACAGATTAGGACTTATTATAAGTGAAAGGAGGACTTTATACTAACCAGACAGCAGATGGCGATAGTGTGTAAAGTTATACACTTGCTGTAATTTGGGAAGGGAAGCTCTCAATTGTTGGTTGTTTTTCTTACTTCCTGTTTTTCTTCTTCTTGAATGTGTTATATGCCTCAGTGCACGGACTGTGTGACACTGAATTGTATCTCATGTTTATCCAGTATGAAGTAAATACTGTTTACTCAAGATATCTTGCTGATTGAAGCTCTCGTAACTACAGCGGTGACTGCAAGAAGACGCACTCTGCAACAAGTCCAAGGATGGGGCTCGACCAATGAAAGGGCAGAGACACACTGGAAGGATGAGACAAACCAGACATTACAGACACATTGGGAGGTGAGGGGGGAGGGATAGCAATAGTCTTGTTTCTTTTTGCCTTTCCCTTTTTGGGATCGGCGCTGCGGTACGGGGAGCCTTGTTGGGCTCATTTCTCGCGGCCTGGCCATGGTGGGTGACCTGTCAGGATCTGTGTGCCGCTGCATTGTTGTGGTGGCGAAGGCCATGCCAGTGTCCGTGTGCCGCTGCTGCTGCATGGTTGTGCTGGCGGGGAAGGCCATGCCAGAGTCCATGTGCCACTGCTGCTGCATGGTTGTGGGGGTGGGGAAGGCCATTCCAAGATCCGTGTGCCACTGCTGCTGCATGGTTGTGGTGGTGAGGAAGGCCACGGCAGGGTCCGGCTGTTGCTGCAGCTGCATGGTGGTGGCAATGGAGGAGGTCCAAGCAGGAGCAACAGTTGTCATGGTGGTGGAGGTGGGCTGTCCAACAGCACTCGGCATGGTGGTGGTGCTGTAGTGGTGTCCAGCAGTGCTTGGAATGAAGGTGGCCGTGCAGTGGTATGCAGCAGAGATCGGCATTGAGGTCAAGTGTGACAGTGTAGGCACAGCTGGATATGCCGCCACTGTCTGCTGAAAATACCAACTCTGTTGCATAGCCTGCACGTAAGCAGCATTGCAGGCCTGCATGACACTAAGCTGGAGATCAGGAGTAAGGTGTTCTGACATGCCCTGTTCAATTTGATTAAAAAAATGATGTGCTGGCCTCTGGATGTCGGCTTTTACTTGGTCAAGGCTTTTGGTGACCTCCTGGATACATTTATTCATATGGCTAATGGCAGTATCCAGGCGGTCACCCATCGCCTTGAGTCCATCATGAAAAACCGAGCTCAAGTGCAAAAACTCGGGCATGAGTGACCTGTCCGAGGCCCTCTGCCACTGCTGGGAAGAGCCAAAAAAAAGGGGAAGAGGACTGGGAAAGGGGAACACCTGATGGGCCAGCTTCCTGGTCTCCAGTTAGTGTGGCAGGCCCACTTGCTGCAGCGCTGCTGGATGGCTGGGACGAGTCCGTGGCTGTCTGATGAAGGACCGCTCCAGAACCAGGGTCAAGAGTGCCGCTCCATGTGCTGTGAAAAAAGAAAAAAAAAATGAATACCAAACATTTACAAAACGCCAACTCCTGTGGAATAGAAACATACAGATTATGGCAATACAACACAACCTAATACACCGAAAAAATACTTACGTTCTCTGGGCAAGGACTGGTCTCAAAAATGCCAGAAAGCGGTGGTATTTATATTTTCGGATCCTTGCTCTAGAACCACTAGGAACACGGCTCTTGACGAAGGTCCTTGTTGAAGCAGTTCTTCATCGAACGCCAACGTGTTTTGATTTTGAGCACTGTTGAAAAAACAAAAAATAATGGTTAGACAATGGACTTTTAGCCATGCTCACACAACTGTGTGTGATGAGAGAAACTCCTGAGAGTTTCTCTCATCACACACAGTTGTGTGATCCCGGCCAAGTACTCTGCTGCATCACAATACTTAAAAAATGCATTTCGGACCCAAGTCGGGGCGTTGTCCCAGCCATCCCACATCGCTTTGGCCACCTCATTCCATAGCCGCCGGATCGTCACGTTGTCCGAGTGCTGCGTAACCCGTGTGTCTGACAACGGGACTCGCTCATGGACCAGGGAGATAAGGAGGTCATTTTCAATGAGGTCCTCATCCCGTTCTGGAACCTAAAAAATAAATAAAGACATTAATGTTGGAGACATTAACATAAGGAAAAGAAAGAAAACAGAGGTACAAAAATGACATGAATATTGAAAGTCAAGAAAAAAAAAAGGAGTACAGAAGAAAAATGTAAAGAAAGAGGAAAGCAAAGAAATGAAGATTCAGGAATAGTAAGTCGAGGATACAATAAACAGTCATCCACGTATACGTACATGCTGCCGCCTTGCTACCCGACCGTGAACCCACTGCTCCTGCTCAGCCTCTGCCGCAGTGGAAGAAGTGCTCTAAAAAAAGGGAAAAAAATTGTCATATGTGTAGATGTGACAGTGAATACTTACCAATCTGAAGAGGTGAGTACTCACTTCACTGACATGTTCGGCTTGTGCAGGCCCAGGCCTTTGCTCCTCCTCAGAATATGACATTCTGATGCATGCAGAAGGAAAAAAATGGCAGAAATTAGGACATATAGAGACAGAACATAGAAAATAAAGGCATTGGCTAGGATATACTCACATTGTTCAGAGTCTTGTTTCCTCCAAGGTGCTTTCCTCTGTCTGCTCTGCTTGGCTGTCTGCTGTATAGTGACCTGCAAATGCCCCCTCCCTCCTTTTATCAGTTTGTATGTGGGGGGTGTCTAATCAGTGTCTAGACATGTTTTCCTGTGGTGCAACGCATGCGTTCACAAACGCAAGTAAACGCATGTGCTTGCGGCCGCATGCGTTCACATAGACCGTAATGCGTTTTTTGCCGCATTCCTTCCACTAACAACTGCATACGTTTCTAGGCGGCAAAATTACTACATGTTGCGTTTACCACACCAAACCGCAGATGACGAAACGACGCCGTCAAACGCGGCAAAACGTAACAGATCGCAGACACATGGGTCCCTAATGTTAAATATAGGAAAACACAACGCATGCGGATAATTGTGGAAGAAACGCTGCGGACACAACCGCAAATGTGAAACTGGCCTAAATCAGAAGGAATTAATGTCTTATCCACCGGATAGTTCATTAATACCAGATTGGTAGAGTTACACCACCAGGCGAGCTCACCAATCAACTGTGATTAGCTCCAATGGTGGCCACTGGCCAGATCTAAACAATGAAGGGAGTCGTACTGTGCAGCTCTGTTCAGTAATGACCACTGCTGGCATTGCTGAATACTGCAGATTAGCTCCTACTCAGCTGTTCAGTAGCTGTGTAGTACTTTGCAGCAGCCACTACAAACTAAATGGAGCTGTTAAGAACTTCTATTCAGTATTTACATCTGGCCATCACTGTAGTTGTTAGCAGTTTATTGGTGGGGGTGCAGGGTGTTGGATCTCCATCAATTTGATATTGATGACCAAGAGATAGGGAAAAAATTGCCTTACAAAACAGAAAAAAAATCCTTTATTTATATCAATTAAAAACACCCTGTTAGGTGTTGAGTTCCCGCCGCTGCACAGGGGGAATCTCGAACCACCTCCGCTGCGGTCTCTCATTCTCCGGCCGCAGTGGAGCCTGCTCAGCAGAGACGACGGTCCCAGTGCCTGACTCGGACAGATACTGCGTGCTTGGTTACTGCAGCCCTTCCAGGTTCAGCCATTATAACCAGTACTGTTCAGCGGCAAGCAGGCGCTCCTGGGACCAAGTCCTGCTTTTCTCCTTCTGAGAATGCCCAGGGGAAGACCTCTCATTGGAGGTCAGGGGTCACACGCTCAGGTCATGTAGCAGCTCCTATTGATCCACTAGGAAGGTCCTGGAGAGCTACAGCTATAAAAGGTTTGCATGACCGCACGGCCATGCGCTAGTATAAACCTGTTATCGTGTGTGTGTGGTTGTATGCCTGTTCTGGTGATTGCTCCTTAATCATTCCCATTCATAGTGATGTTGAATGCTCGTGAATGTTGGAGTTAACTAGCGCCTGACAGGACTATTTAAACTTAAGAGCACGATCTGTACTGCTTCTAACCAGCAGTGACCGCCAGTGCGGTGCTGTACGCACTCTGTGGGGCTATCTTCAGTTACTCCTGACAATCGGTCAGTGTAGGGTGGGAACTCCCACTTGATCTCTGCATCTGACTCAGGGCATCCTCAGGCGTGAGCTCAAAAGCTACCGAGGGTCAGAGCAGGATCAATCACCAGAATAGTGGGGGGTGAATTGCAGGGATCCCACTAGTATTAATTTGCTGCTGTGACTGCTAACAGTGCACAGCGTTCCATTGATTCCCTGCGACTCTGTGAAGCAACAGAGTTCGCTCTTGTACAGACCGGGTGACTGAACCCGTGTCTATTCTGGCGTAGTACCGCCATAGCGCACCGCCATTACCTAGCAACAGGTTCCACTTCTGCACGGTGGACCCCGGGCTGCGAATGCACCTTTGCTATCGTTATATTTACTCAGTGCGTTCTGCCAGCCCTAACACCCCCCCCCCCATAGGTAATCAAAATACATATAGGTACAATTAAATAAAATTGAAAAAGTTTCCAAAATTACCTTTTACCACACCTACCAGCGAAGATTATGAAAAAGGTCTAAATGTCCCTTCAATGCTTTAGGTCTATCCCTGCCTAGCAGCGGAAGTTGGCACCCGATGATATAGTAAATATAGAAAAACTGACTGAACAGCCATCTAGTCTGAACTGGTGCATAACCAAAAAGTCTTACATAGCAAATAGATAATGGCTGCACTCAAGTTTATTGTGCTAAAGCAAGGAAATGTGCAATACATGAAATGTGAACAGCATAATGGCTTGTGAAATTTATGAAAAAACACATGAGATTTTTAGCACATGATTTGGCCAAAAGTTGTGAGCCCATCCACCAAACGTCAAGGTAATCTCAGATCGGATGGGTAACTAACCTGTCTGCCTAGTGTGAACACTTACCTATGGCTAACAAAATGGTAAAGCCTGCATTTATAGAGGAGGTTAGAACCAACTGTGTTTGGATGTAATTAAAATCACAGCATGGTGAAGGGCGGGGCGTTCAAGTCAGAAAAAGCAATACATAGTAAATATAGAAAAACTGACTGAACAGCCATCTAGTCTGAACTAAAATATCATAGCAACATGCTATAATTAACTTTTCTTACCCAACCGGGTATTCTACTAAGTGCAAAAATTGTTGAACAATAATTTAACTTTGCCTTTAAGGACATACACTCTTAATCCACTAAAGACCTTCCTATAATCACATTATAAGGTATTTTAACTTTTTCATTCTCCTTCTTTAAATCTGCAGGACCGCCTGTCCTATCGGCACCAGACCTACTGCCTCTCCTTTCTGTTACAGGACCGCCCCGTTCAGCCAGGGCCTACTGCCTTTTCAACTACTATACACAGTATAGAACATAACATTACTTTCAGTTTAAGAGCACTAAGTCATCTCTACATGACTCCTATGAGGACTCAGGGTTTACCTTCTATCCTAACTTTCTATCAGCATTATCAAAAACATTTTCTATCGAACATTAAGCCTTCTCATTATCTTTCTTCCTTTCATGCATGCTGGACACCACATCTATCCCTACGGGTCCACTGCATCCTTCTTCTATCTTTCACCTTTTACTTCTCAGAGCACATCATCAGTTTTTCTTCACATTTAACTAATTAAACACATATAACTTTCTCATATAAACATTATCATCATTTCCTTTGGTCAAGACATTATTGCTTCCTGTCTTAAAGCAATATCACAGTTTAAGCGTAACAAATGAACATCCCCTTTAAGAGGGGACCAAGTCTCTATGAGGTAGCGTATCTTCTTAAGCTACCAGTCCATACTCAGCAAAGGTTCCAGTGCGGTATCTTCACAAAGAGTCCTTCTTTAAGTAAAACCAGTAGGGAGCGCCTTTAATAAGGTGCAAACTATATACAAGAAGTTCGGATCATGCACTGTTCATGATTTCAGCAGTTTTTTTAAATAACGTAGAAAAATAGAAAATAACCAAAAACAATAGGGATCCCGGGTCAACAAAGGGATCCCTTTAAGAGTTTACCCTGAGCGGGTTTAGCAGCCAAACAGGAAACAAACAGTTAAAAACTATGTACATAGTAATAAAGCAATTATGCTTACTCGTCCTTTGTGGAACAGGGTGGTTTCCGATCTGGCCTCACCAAGCCAACGGATCGCACTGGTGAGCCAGGAAGCGGTTCCGGTCCCCGCAGCGATAAGATCCCTCGCCGGGAGGCCCTTCTCACTGGCAGGTGCACACGTCCCTCCGGGGTACGGCAAGGCCGGGCTTCTCGAGGTTCCGCGGGGCCGGGCTCTGCTGCTTCCCTCACTGGATCATCTTCTTCCGGTGTTCCGGCAGCAGCCTGGAGGGCAATGCATCGCTGTACGCCTCGGGCTATCCAGCCCATCCCACCAGCTTCCTTCCTCCACCTCGTGTAAGTCACGGCGTCGCCCGGCTCCAGATCACGAGCGAACCTCCTGCTGCAGGGCTCCACCTCCTCACGATCGACACGGACCTGCAGCGGCTCTCCAATCTCCTGGATAACTCCTCTTCCGTGCCGGGAGTTAAAAGACACCACCACACCCCAGTGCGACAGCGGGATCTCTGGAGCTCTGACCAAATCAATCGGTGCTGCAGGCTGGGGCCGGCTCCGCCACGCTGCCATCAGACGCCGTAAATGTTCGGCGTCCGGCATGATCTTCAGGTCTGGCGTCTGTAGCGTACCTCCAGCCGCAGCCAGGTGGGAGGGAACAGGGGACACTGGGGACAACCGGACCTCCGTGGGCTGGCCCAGCCGAGTAAGCACGCGGGCATCAGCCTCCAGCCGGCGGGCTAGCTGTCGGGCCTCGGCTGCAGCCACACACTCCTCAGACAGCGGGAAAGGGGGTCGGCCCATCGGTGGCTCCGTGAGGGTCAGACCCCGCAGCGTTGGCGCTTCTGGGGCTGTGTCGGGTTGCGCAGCCTCAGGCCGGATCGGGTCAGCCCCACGCGGTGTTCCTGGTGTCGCCATCTTTGCCTTTTCTCCAATGTCCTCTTCCCGCGGTCTCTTTCGTGGGCGGCCCCGTCTCCATGGTCTCCACCCTCCAAACAAGATCAGGAGGCGGACCTCAGCCGCTGACGGACACGTCCTCAGGACACAGAAATATTTAGACTGGGCGGCCATTGCTGTTCGCGCTCTCCAGCTTGTCTACGCCCACTTCACGCCCCTCTTCTTCTTCTGCGCTCTCTTCAGCGCTGTAATGGCGGCGGATTTTGGCGGTAAATGGCACAGCACAGTCTTTGCAACAAAGTACAGTCCAAGCACAGTAAATCACAGTTCCTAGGCACACATGACCTGATTCTTCAGGCTTAAGTAGATCCTGTTCGTGACGCCAAGTTGTAGCGCCCCCACTGCCGCAGGGCCGAGGAGTACCCGGTACCGGGCCTCTGAGTCTCTGCTCTGGGGTTGTCACGGCGGCTAGGCCCCGGTCCGTGACCCTGCCGTGGGGCCCACAGTGAAAGATGGGTGTGGTTGATGGTAGTGGTGGTGCGGTGCAGTAAATAACGAGGACACCAGGTTGCAGTCTCTTTACCTCTTTACTGAAGATCTCTGAGTCCACAGTCCAGAATACGGTTCACCAGGCTGCGCAAGTCCGGCCGGTCCGATGGCACCTCCAGAGTTCTCTTCACAGGTGGAAATCGGTGCCTTCCTTCTAGCGCTATGTGTTGCGGTCCTTCCCTGCTGTGCTTACGGAAAGTCCCCACAACCGTTGTGTCTGTTTCTTAAGTTCCCTCACAACTCGATTAAATGATGTTCTTCTAATCCTCCGTCCCTCCCTGATGTTCTGGTTGGGACGGCACCCGTTTGACGGGTAGGCTCGGAGCTCTTCCGGGACCCTAGAGTCGCCCCTCTCCACAAGGTGCCCCCCAAGACTTCATAGGTGATTTGTGTGAGACAGCCCGCCTTAGACTGACTGTCCTGCCGCTGTTTAGAGTATTGCTTGAAGCTGAATGTTATAATACTCTCTCGGCGTTCCGGCCACCGGTAGTGCGCCTCAGTAGGGTGTTGCTCCGGTCTTACAGCACGACCCCTACTGGTGTTCTCCTATTGCTTGATCTCGTTTCTCACTCAGCACAATCTATCTCGCTTCTAGTCCTTTCTTGGGCCCCGCCGCTTCCCGGAGCTGGCGCGGACCCGTTACGTTCTTTCAAATGCCAAGCCTTTGTCAGGATCCCACCCCTGACAGAGACCCTACTGTATCTTCCCCTACAACACCCTCTGCCACAAGGTGTTGCCTGGTTCCAACCCAGTCAGCTTTCTGATCTAACTTCCTGCCTGACCCCCAGTTTACCCACTATGGTGGGGAGTGGCCTAATGAATAGCACCCTTAGCTCCCCCCGGAGGCCCAGCTGTGAAATGTATTGGTGTCTGTGATACCTGATCAGATGAACTCCTTCAGTGCCATCAGACGCACCGTAGCTCCCCATAGTGGCGGAGCCACAGTACTGCAACGACCAGGACTCTGGGGCGCTGCACTTGCTTTAGCACAATAAACTTGAGTGGCACCCGATGATATGGCACCCACACACATTCACCGAGGACTACAAGTGGATGGGATTTAATAGAAATCCCACTGTAATTCTTTTTTACCCTGCGCAAAATCTTCTGCGGTGCAAGTTTCTGAGCCACAGGTTGTCAATTTCTCTTGTGGAAATGCTCAGTCTAACATCCACACTATTAGGATATCATCTGTGTAATGGGACCAGTCTCCAGATGTCCAGCTGGTTGGTTTCCTCCATTCCTGAACACCGTAGTCTCTTCCCACCTTCCCAGAAAAAGATTTGCGTATGTTGACGCACAGGTACTGCCCGTGTCAGTTCCCTTCAGCTGGTAGTAGAGCCTGTGAGCGAAAAGGACAACATTCTGGTTAAAAAGAAACAAAGTAGTCTTACTATGAACTGATTATGGTCCCAAAATGGCCAGACCCTCATGCCCAGAAAATAGTTCACTGCCTCCAACCCTGTTTTGTGCGGTATAGATGAATACATATCTGTGCTGCTCAGCAATGCCTCGGGGTCCACAGTGAGGCCTGCTAAACGAAGGAGCAGGTCTGCTGTGTCATGGAGACTACAATCCCCAATGTTCCCACCCCCTCCTAATCCCTCCCTTCCCCTGGTATTTCTCTCCTTTGTATATGTTTACATCCCAGTGATCTATAGATTCAATAAGACTACAAGCATGGTATCATAAAGCTGGTAAATATTGTGGGCATGAAATAGAGAACCCAATAGGATAAAGGAAGGTGAGTTGATACATTTGAGACCGCTGATCCCTGTAATAGGATGGTAGTTGCGTTCCAAACTTCCAGAAATAATGCAGTTATGCTTTTTGTTAATCCGGAAATTAGATCAGAAGGAAGCCAACGCTTTGCGTTCCATTATACTCTGGCATGCGTTCCAACAATTGGAAGCATGACTGATTTCAAACCGGAGTCACATTCTGATTACACAAGAAGGATGGGAATTGTTTTTCTGGAGCGAGACCTCTCGGTATGAGCCAGACAATTGTGGGTATGTCCCTGAAAATGTAATTTAATTTTTATTGGACTAGACAGAATAAGGAGGGACCCATTTCTACTCTGCACCTAGCACTTAGAAACCTTATTCTAAGATTCAAGTGTAAAGTCCCCCTGAGAAATTAACTTGTCAGGACTAGTGATGAGCGAGTGTGCTCAGATAAGGTGTTATCCCAGCATGCTCGTCTCCTAATTGAGTATTTTCGGCGTGCTCGAATAATATGATCTAGTCGCTGCTGCTGCATGTCTAGTGGCTGTTCAACAGCTGCAACACATGCAGAGATTGCCTGTTTGTTAGGCAATCCCTGCATGTGTTGTGGCTATTAAAAAGCAACCACATCCACTTTGTTGTCCCAGCACAACGTTCAGTTTTCCCTGCCCCAGACATTTACTAGAAAGCAGAAATATCCAGCCACCCACCCACAGGCCCAAATGCTAAACACCCACATTGCCAGATTGGTCCTGGAAATGTTGCTGTTTCGACTTGTGGGAACTGAGTTTTTCCGCGACCTCTTGGTGGTGGCAGCTCCACGGTACTCGATTCACAGTCACAATCATAAAAGATTTGCGCACACGGCTGTCAACAGAAAATCCAGACAGGCTGACTTTTCTAAAATTGAACAGGGGCTGGATTTCCTCCGACTTTCTAAGCCGTAGAAATGACAGCAACGTTATGTAAATGCTGGCCAAATTGTTTTTTTGGAAGTTGTCTTAATGTCCATCCCTTACCATCCAAAACCATTTTGCTCTGGAAATCAACGCCTCCTCCTTCTTCTGCATCAAGTACTTAGTGCTCATCTATGTATACCCCAAGGGGGTATTGTTTTACTCTTTTTGAAACCTTTGCACATTGTGCAATGGTGAAACTTATATTTTATATCTCTACCTCTTGTAAAAACTGAAAAGTGTATTGCAATGTTCCCATCATGGCATCTTTCAGCCGATTTGAGAGAGACCTCTTAGCTAAATTTTTGAAACCTTTGCACATTATGCAATGGTGAAACTTGTACTCTATAGCTCTACCTCTTGTAATAACTGCTATGTGTATTATGATGTCCCCATCACAGCGTCTTTTAGCAGGTCTGAGAAAGACCCCTTGGCAAAAAATTTTTAAACGTTCGCACATTGTGCAGTGGTGAAACTTGTACTCTCTATCTCTACCATTTGTGATAACTGCTAAGCGTATTGTGCTGTCCCAATCACGGCATCTTTCAGCATGTATGATACAGAAACCTTGGATAATTTTTAGAAAACTTGTACTCCCTATCTCTACTTATTGTAATAACTGCAAAATGTATTGTGAGGTCCCCATCACTCTTTAAGCTTGTATGATACAGCCCATTTGGGGTAATTTTTGGAAACCTTTGTACATTGTGCAATGGTCGCATTTTTACTCTCAATCTATATATTCTTTAATTATAATTTTTTTATTGTGTTGCCCTTCTAACTGTCCCTTTAAGCGTGTATCTGGTAGACTGATGTTGCTTTTTGGGTCTGTACTTGGACATTTTGGAACATAAATGCATTAATATGATCCACACAATTTTTTAGGTTTCAGCCTTACACAGAATAATAATATGAGTAATAAAACATACTATATGCTGCAAGTTCACAAATCTTACCCACACAGCCCTTTATAAAGGGAAATTCAACATAATACCTCTGTTAGCATACACCATATAATGCTCATATACGCAGCACCCCAGTAGGTGGACCGAACGCCAGGGTACAAAATATGTGTCTGACCAACATTGTTTACAGTTGTGACCTTGGTGTCAGAAATGCTTCCAGGGACATTTGCCATGATGTTCTTGATTCATTTGAGCAGTGTTTCCATCATTTTCAGACATTTTTAGACCTTAAAAGGAGCCCCGGAGAGAATCGGGGTAAAATTGCTCAGGTCTCCCATAGACTTACATTGGGCTCGCTGTTCTGTCCGAGTACCCGAGTATTCCAATTTGCTCGACCCAAGCAACGAGCACCCGAGCATTTTAGTGCTTACTCATCACTAATAAGGAGCTGATAAAAAAAATGTCTGTGGCCTAGCACATTTGTGTTGTTTGGCTGCACAGCTGAAGCATGCGAACACAGCCTAATACAATTATGATCAGCAATTAGTCAGCTCCACATAATAAATCAAAATAAAACATATGCTTGTCATGATATGCATACACTAAATAATTATCCCCAAGAACACGTGACCCAAGAAGGTTCCACGAAGTGAGATGCAACAATGAATGCAGATTGCTGAAGATTTGGATGAGGAATACGCCACATTATAACCAGAGCTGAGCTAATTAAGACATCAGTAAACGTCACAGGAGATGTATGTCTTGTTTACTGACTGCTCATATCTTCAGAGACGGCTCATTAATCTCTTGTGAAGGCATCTGTGATGTATTGTGTCACTACATCCTGCTCACCATTTTAGTAGAAGTTTTGATCAGATTGCAAAGCGCATTTAATGAAACAGAATTATGATGAGATAGAAATCCTCCTCAGTACCATAAAGCACAAGATTTAATGTTTGCAAGTAAATTCGCCCAGAAAACTCATTGATTTCCTGGATGCTTTGATGTTACAGTATTAAAGGGAACCTGTCACCCCCAAAATTGAAGGTGAGCTAAGCCCACCAGCATCAGCATTCTGTAATGCTGTAGATAAGCCCCCGATGTATCCTGAAAGATGCCAAAAAGAGGTTAGATTATACTCACCCAGGGGCGGTCCTGGTCCGGTTCTGGTCCGATGGGCATCGCGGTACGGTCTGGGGCCTCCCATCTTCTTACGATAACGTCCTCTTCTTGTATTCACGCTGCGGCTCTGGTGCAGGTGCAGGTGTACTTTGTCTTGAGGGCAGAGCAAAGTACTGCAGTGCGCAGGCACTAGGCCTCTCTGACCTTTCCCGGCACCTGCGCACTGCAGTACTTTGCTCTGCCCTCAAAAGGGCAGACAAAGTACACCTGCACCGGAGCCGCAGCGTGTAAACCAGGAGAGGACGTCATCCTAAGAAAATGGGAGGCCCCGGACCACGATACCCATCGGACCAGAACAGAACAGGGACCGCCCCTGGGTGAGTATAATCTAACCTCTTTTTCTCATCTTTCAGGATAGATCGGGGGCTTATCTACAGCATTACAGAATGCTGTAGATAAGCCCCTGATGCTGGTGGGCTTAAGTCACCTTCGATTTTGGGGGTGACAGGTTCCCTTTAACTCCTTTACGCCGCACCAAATTTCCTTTTTTTCTTTTTCCTGTCTTTGTTCCAAGAGCTTTAAATTTAATTTTTTCACATTCACATAGCCATTTGAGGTCTTGTTTCTTGAAGGATGAATTATATTATTATAAGGGTAATAATAAGGATGAATTATTATTATTGAGCGACATTCATTTTATCATGTGATGCACTGGAAAGTGGGGAAAAAAATTCAAAGTGCATTGAAATTGCAAAAAGAGTGCAATTCCACAATGGCTTTTGTGATTTTTTATTTACAATGTTCAGTATATGCTAAAACTGACTAAACAATATTATTCTCCAGGTCAGTATGACTACGTAGATAACAAACATGGATATAGGACTATATCAGGGCTGGTTGTTTGCGCCATGAGCTGACCATTTACTAATATGATATTTTGGTAGATACAATATTTTGATCATCTTTTACTGCATGTTATAGCAATATTGCAATATTGAGGCGGCCAAAACAACGTAATTATGGCGTTTTGATTTTTTTTTGTTATGCCATTTACCGAATGGATTACTTTACTTTGTATTTTGATTTAAATCAAACCAAATACAGTGGTACCCCTGGTCAAAATTACTGTTGTTGTGAACAGTTAAGCAAATTGATGATGAAATTAGGCTACTTTCACACTAGCGTCGTGCACTGCACGTCGCTATGCGCCGTTTTGTAGAAAAAACGCATCCTGCAAAAGTGCTTGCAGGATGCGTTTTTTCTCCATTGACTTGCATTAGCAACGCAGTGCGACGCATTGCCACACGTCGCAACCGTTGTGCGACAGTTGCGTCGTGTTGCGTCGGACCGTCGCCACCAAAAAACGTTGCTTGTAACGTTTTTTGGTGCGTCGTGCCCGTCTTTTCCGACCGCGCATGCGCGGCCCAGAACTCCGCCCCCCCGCACCTCACAATGGGGCAGCGGATGCGTTGAAAAGCAGCATCCGCTGCCCCCGTTGTGCGGCGCTTCCACAGTATGCGTCGGTGCGCCGCAATGTCGCATTGCGACGTGCAGTGCACGACGCTAATGTGAAAGTAGCCTTATCTCTAAAAGGGCTAAATTTAACACATTTCCTTGAAAATTTCTTCCAGTTCTGTGAGATTCCTGGGTTGTCTTGCATGCACTGTGTTGTGAATTTGGATTCTGGGCTCCCCCGGTGGCCGCTTGTGGAATTGGACTTGTCATCCTCTTTCCTGTTTCACCTGGTTCCATCAGTAGTGGGTGTCGCTATTTAAGCTCATTTCTCTGGTGGTTTCTTGCCGGTCAACAATGTTATCTGATGCCTCTCAGTGCTTGTTCCTGCTTCTAGACTACTACTAGATAAGTTGGACTTTTGTCCTTGTTTTGTTTTGCCTATTTGTTCCAGTTCACAGCTGAAGTTTTGTTACTGTGTCTGGAAAGCTCTCGTTGATCAGGGATTGCTACTCTGGCGTTATGAGTTAATGCCAGAGTTTAAGGTAATCTCTGGATGGTGTTTTGTTAGTGTTTTTCTGCTGACCATGAAAGTATACTATCTGTCTTCTGCTATCTAGTAAGCGGACCTCAAATTTGCTAAGACTATTTTCCTGCTGCGTTTGTTGTTTCATCTGAACTCACCGTCATTATATGTGGGGGGCTACTGTCTTCTTTGGAAATATTTCTCTAGAGGTGAGCCAGGTCTTATATTTCCCTCTGCTAGCTATTTAGGTCTTAGGCCAGAGCTGGGCATCTAGCGATAAATAGGAAATGCTACCTGGCTATTTCTAGTTGCGCGGCAGGCTTAGTTCATGGTCAGTATAGTTCCATCTTCCGAGAGCTTGTCCCTCTATAGGCTTGCTATGATCTCTGCCTGCAGAGATCATGACAGCACTGCTATTTTGAGGTCTAGCCACAGATATTCAATAATGTTCAGATCAGGGGACTGTGAGGGTCATTTTAAACCTTCAGCTTGCGCCTTTTGGGGTAGTCTATTGTGCATTTTGACATGTGTTTAGGATCGCTGTCCTTTTGCAGAAGCCATCCTCTTTTCAACCTCAGCTTTTTTACATTTTTTACAGATGGTGTTATGTTTGTGTGAGTTGATGTGGAATATGCCGCTCACCGTCACCTACCATTAGCCCTTTGCATGTAATTTGCAGCTGCTGTTTTATTTTGTTAGTAATGTAGAGTTTACTAATTAGCAGCCACAGGAGGACACTATTTCTCCTGCAACTCATTGATGACTCTGACTTAACCCTTTCGCGCCCGAGCCTGTTTTTGCCTTCGTGACCGGGCCAATTTTTTCAATTCTGACCAGTTTCACTTTATGAGGTCATAACTCCGGAACGCTTCGACAGATAGTGGTGATTTTGAGACTGTTTTCTTGTGACATACTGTACTTTATGACAGTGGTAAAATTTCTTTGATATGACTTGCATTTATTTGTTAAAATAATGGAAATTTGGTTAAAAAAAAGTAATATCGCACAACATAGTTAATAAATAACATTTCCACATGTCTACTTTACATCAGCACAATTTTTGTAACATCATTTTTTTTGTTAGGAAGTTATAAGGGTTAAAGTTGACCAACGATTTCTCATTTTTCCAACAATATTTACAAAATCATTTTTTTAGAGACTATCTCACATTTTAAGTAAGTTTGGTGGGGGGGGGGGGGCAATATGACAGAAAAACCCCAAAAGTGACACCGTTCGAAATACTGTACACCTCAAGGTGCTCAAAACCACATTCAAGAAGTTTATTAACCCTTCAGGTGCTTCACAGGAATGAATGGAATTTGGAAGGAAAAAATAAACATTTACTTTTCTTTCACAAAAAATTTCCTTTAGACCTAATTTTTTTTTACTTTTACAAGGGTAACAGGAGAAAATGGACTATAAATTTTGTTTTGCAATTACTCCTGAGCATACCGATACCCCATATGTGAGGGAAATCTATGGTTTAGGCACATGTCGCGTTTGGAGAGCCCCTGATGTGCCTAAACAGTGGAAAACCCCAACAAGTGACACCATTTTGGAAACTAGACCCCATAGGGAACTTATGTGTATTGAGCACTTTGAACCCACAGGTGCTTCACAGAAGTTTATAACGTAGAGCCATGGAAATAAAAAAAATAACATTTTTCCCAAATAAATCTTTTTAGCTCCATATTTTGCATTTTCATAAGGGTAAAAGATGAAATTGCTCCACACAATTTGTTGTGCAATTTCTCCTGAGCACGCGGATACTCCATATTAGGGGGAATACTACTGTTTGGGTGCACGGAAGGGCTTGGAAGGGAAGGAGCGCCACTTGACTTTTGGAATGCAAAATTGTCTGGAATCGATATCGGATGCCATGTTGCGTTTGGAGAGCCCCTGATGCACCTAAACATTGGAAACCCCCAACAAGTGACCTCATTTTGGAAACTAGACCCCTCAAGGAATTTATCTAGATGTCTGGTGAGCACCTTGAACCTCCAGGGGCTTCACAGAATTTTATAATATTGAGGCGTCAAAATATAAAAAAAAAACATTTTTACCACAAAAATGCTATTTTAGCCCCCACTTTTTTATTTTCACAAGGGTAGCAAGAAAAAATGGACCCCAAAGTTTGTTGTGCATTTTCTCCTGAGTATGCCAATACCCAGTGTGTGGTGAAAAACTTCTGTCTAGGAGCACGGCAGGGCATGTAAGGGAAGGAGTGCCATATTACAGTGCAGGTTTGGCTGCTTTGGTTTGAGGGGGCCATGTCAAATTGGCGGTGCCAGAGCCCAGAACAGCAGATATCCCAGTAAATGACCCCATTTTACAAACTACACCTCTCAATGAGTTCATCTAGGTATGCATTGATCATATTGACACCACAAGTGTGTCACAGAATTTGATACCATTGGGCAGTGAAGAAAAAATAATTACATTTTTACTACAAAAACATTGTTTTAGCCCCAGATTTTACATTTTCACACAGGGAAATGGGTAAAAATAGTGTCAAAATGTGTTACACAATTTCTTCTGAACTTGGCAATATCTCATATATGGCTGTACAGTACTGATTAGCCGCAAAGCAAGACTCTGAAGGGACGGAGCGCTATTTGACTCTTGGAGAACAAATTATTATAGACTAGTTTCCAGACTTTACATAAAGGGCCCCTAAATGCCAGAAAAGCAGAATCCCCCCTCAAGTGACCCCAGTTTGGAAATTACACCCCTTTAGGAATTTATCTACATGTGTAGTGATGATTTTTACTCCATAAGTGTTTTCCAGAATCCGACAGCAGTGGATGTTGCTGAGTGGAAAATGCAAACTGCCATTGTAGTAACCAATACGCTGTAGTGACCAGTACATTGCAGTCACCAGTACGTTATTTCCAGCCCGTGCTCCTGGAGGCATGCACCCATAAATTAGATGGTCTCTCATTACTACAGAAATGCCAAACATGTGGATGATATATGTGGTTTAGGTACACTGTGGGGCTAAGAAGGGAGGGGGACATTTGAATTTGGGAGCACAGAATTTCTTTTGGCGAATGAGAAGCCATTTCACTTTTCCAGAGTCTTTGTGCTACCAGTAACGCTTTTGCTTTTTTTGTGGAATGAGTTGAAGCTTTTATTGGGAACATTTTACATAACGTTTGGGATTACATTTATCCGGCACTCTACGATGAGCACTTACTTTGGGGTTTGTATCTAAATCTCTGAGTGACGTGACAGATAAAAACCCCGGATCCATTCACTATAATGAGGCAGCAGAGTTACTCTGGACTACGTCTGGCCTCTGTTCATCGGAGTCCTTCTTTTCAGAGGTGCACAAAACTGTCTGACTGCACTTTTATGTATGACTAAAAAGACAGACACCGCTGGATCACAGGTCTTATGGCATCCACAGTGTCTCTATCTGCCTCATTATAGGGAATCTTCCACCAGAGGTTCAGTGAGGACGTACTGGGCCGCAGGCCTTTAAGGGAGGACAACATGACAGAGTTGAGTGGGCCTATAGGGAGTGAACAGAAGGGAGGGGGTTAAAGTGTAGAGTGAAGAGGTGATTAGATTTGAATCGGGGCTCACGGATTGGTTTAGAGGGAAAGTAGGTGGGAAAAAGGGGGTGACGGGGGGCAATTATAAAGGGGGGCACCCATCTTAGAGGAGCAACCATTTTGGTGCCCTCATAGCAGTAGAACAAGCTCTGCAGGGTGGTCTGGGCAATGGAGGTTGAGGCGATTTTACAACACCTGGGGGGCGCTGCCAGAGAGCCAGGAGGAATCCTACAGCTTGGCGGGGCCTGCAGCGGGGGGAGTTGTCGGCCTCCCCTTCATCCAGAGCGACTGCTTCATCACAGGAGCCAGGCAGAGGAGCGGCAGGTACTCAACCAGGATCAGGCCCTGCTCGGCAGCGTGAGTCGGCGTGGAGGATCGGGTGGGGGCCTGCACACAGGGTGCCTCCATTTTCATCATGGCGGGGGAGGTCCGCCCACTTACCGAGCACAGCGATGGAGCAGGAGCCAGGTACAGGAGCAGTGGGGGGCCCATCCATCCAGGCCTCCGCTCGGCACGGTGAGGAAAACATGCAGGCAGCAGCAGCACAGGCCCCAGAGCGCAGAGCAGTTAGCGATGGGCATCAGCTTAGCTCTGCCCACTCGCTGGCTGCTGCTGCTGATACTGCATGCAGCCCATCTGGCGCTGCAGCTCCCCCAGATCCCTGGGGATCCAGCCGCGAGGGGGTACGTTTGGGTGCGGTTTGGGCTATGGAGGCCGCATACAGGATGGATCAAAGGGGGGCGACGTGGTGAACAGGGGCAGTCCCGCTGTGCGCCATGAACCATCGTGGGGCCCTACCACAGACCGGGACAACTCCATGGGACCCACCAGCGCAACGTTCTCCCAGGACTGGCTCATGGAGTCTCCAGGAACCGTGAGCCCACATCGCCAAGGAGGATCGCAAACGGAAGGATCGCGTCTGGATGCCGGATCGGCGGCTGCTGGGAACACAGCACCCAGGCAGCTAGGTGAGAGTGCTGTTTTTCCTTCCCTATTGCCATCACTAGCTCCTAATATTGATGCGGGAGGAGGGGAGGTTTCTATAGGGGGGTTAGTTTTGGCGCGGGTATTTTAATGCAAGGGTTGAGAAATTTGTTCCGGCTTTGGGAGATGGGGGGTGGACAGAATGAACCGTCGCCGCTGTCAGCTTGGCTGGGTAACGTTCGGGATAGGGGTGTTCTAGAGTCAGACGGGGTCAGGGACTCTCTTAGGTCAGGATCAAGTACTTCACAGGGGGCTCCAATGGTTGCTGGGGTAACAGCGGCGGGAGGCAGCGAGGTGTCGCAGCAGGTATCCATGGCACTGGCGGAGAGCGGGAATAAGGATAGGGACGACTCGGTACGGGTGGATGATGCGGCAAAAGGGAAGGTGTACTTGTGTTTTGAGGGGCCTTTAGGGGCCCATCTGAAACTCGAGGTGAAAGAAAAGATATGGAAAGGGGAGTACATCGAAATATTTTTGCTGCTCCCATTAGAGCGTTTCAATTTGTCAATTTGGATAAAGCCCGTAGGGACGATTCCAAAAAAGAGGACGAGGAGAGAAGGTTTAGGTTGATCCCACGTACTTTCTCTAACTGGCTACAGGCTTTTGCAATTTTCGCCAGTGTTATAGGGGAAAAATCACCGGAGACTTGTGCCCCCTTGTTCTGTTACTTGGACATCATTGGGGAGGCATACAGGGTTTATGGGGGTCAGGGGTGGCTTAGATATGACGAGCAATTTCGGCAACATAAAGCGGTACATCCAAATATCCCCTGGGATCATAAAGATATTTCTTTATGGATGAGGGTGACATCACCAGTCAGGTCGGGTCAGGGATCTCAGTCATTTCTTGGGGGCACCGGGGGTTCAGGACAGTCAGGGCACTCGGTGGTCATGCAGAAGGGACTGTGCTTCGCCTTTAACGAAGGGGCTTGGAGATTTGGGGCAAAATGTAAATTTAAGCACGAATGTTCTTCATGCGGAGGTAATCACGGGGCAGCGAGATGTTTTAGAGGAGGAAAGCAAAAGGGGTCAGACGGGTTTGACAAAAGGAGCGACGCCAGTGCGTCTGGCAGAGATGGAGCGGTTTCTAAGTAGATACCCGGACAAAAAGGCGGTGTCGACTTTACAAACTGGTTTTAGGGATGGTTTTTTGATTCCTTTTGTGGACGTTAAAGTGTAGTGGTCAACAAAGAATTTAAAATCGGCTTACGAATTTCCCGAAGTGGTTACGGAGAAATTGAACAAGGGAGTGTCGCTCGGGAGAATGGCTGGTCCATTTCAGTCTCTCCCTGTTAAGGATTTGAGAGTTTTCAAATTGGGGGTAGTTCCCAAAAAGGAGGCTAATAAATTTAGGTTGATTCACCATCTTTTGTTCCCAAAAGGTTTGTCTGTTAACGATGGAATTAACCCACAACTGTGCTCGGTTCTATATACATCATTTGACACGGCTATGGATTGGGTTAGACACTGTGGGCAGGGAGCTTTGTTGGCAAAGACTGATATCGAGGCGGCGTTTTGTTTGTTACCTGTCAATCCAGATAGTTTGCATGTCCTGTATCCATTATCTAGATGATTTCTTGTTTGTTGGTCCAGCGAACTCCGCAGACTGTTCGATTTTGCTTCACTCGATGGAGAGTGTGTCAAAAAAGTTCGGCGTTCCATTAGCAGCTGACAAGACGGTGGGTCCGCTAACATCAGAGTTTTTTGGGCATCGAGATTGATACGGTTGCAATGCAATGTCGGTTGCCTGAAGACAAATTGACTGGCATGAGAATGGAAGTGAAGAGAGTCTATGGGCTAAAGAAGGTAACGTTGCGCGAAGTTCAATCATTGCTGGAGAAGTTGAATTTTGCGTGCCGTATCATGCCAATGGGCAGGGCTTTTTGTCGCAGGTTGTCTTTAGCTACGACGGGGGTTCGGGCACCGTCACATTTTATTAGGCTTCGGAAAGCTTTGAAAGATGACCTGAAAGTGTGGATGCTTTTCCTGGACTCTTACAACGGGAAGTCGTTATGGATTGCACCAGTTGTGCTGGCGGAGGACGTGGGCTTCATGATCGGTCCAGCTGGCGAACAGGGTTTCCGCTTGCCTTTCAAGGAGAGTTGGCTAGCGTGTCAATGGCCGCCGTTATGGGTTGAAAAAGGTTTATCTTCTAATCGGTTGCTGTGTTTGGTGTTCCCCATTGCGGTTGCATTATCGTTGTGGGGGGCAGAGGTTCGTAACACGAAGATTTGTTTTGGCTGTGGAACGGAAGGGGCCATGAGGGCCATAAATTCATTGTCCTCATCGGATCCGGCATTGCTGAGAGTATTGCAACATTTGGTGTGGTTAGGTTTATGGTGTAACATATGGGTCACTACTGAATTTCGGCCGGATAACAATTTTCTGTTTCTTGATGATCTTTCTTGTTCGCAGTGGGATCGGGTTCCGGATGTGGTGCCTCAAGTGGATCTCATACGAATGGCCTGCCCAGAGGACTTGTGGAATCTTCCGTTGTGGCAGTAAGAGGGTTATTGTCTAGATCCCTGGCATCAGGGACTTGGTCACACTACGTTAAGGTGTGGAGCACGTGGGTGGATTGGGAGTCGTCAATGGGGATGGGCGTGCAAGATGACGAAAAATTGCTGTTGCTCCTTGGGCATAAATGGGATTCAGGGTGGTCGGTCTCTAAAGTTAATCATTTCCTGTCCGGTTTGGCTTTTGGCTTTAAGTTTAGAGGGTTACGTGATGTAACTAAATCGTTTATGGCTCTTCAAGTGATGAAGGGGTGGCGAAAAGGTTGGAAGATTTTGGATGGGCGACGCCTGTGTCCTATGACATTTTATTGATTTTTGGCGAACAATTGCCGGGGGTTTGTTCTAGCCAGTCGGAGGTTATCCTGTTCAAGCTAGCGTTTTCTCTGGCGTTTTATGGAGCGTTTCGGTTGGGTGAGTTGGTCAGCCCCTCCAGGCAACAAAAAGGGGGGTTGCTGGGCTGTGATGTGGTTATGCACGGGGACAGGTTGGTGATCTGGTTGCGTCGGTCGAAAACGGATGTCGTTGGAAAAGGTTGTAGGATTGTTCTTTTTGAGGTTGCTGGTTCTCCGTTATGCCCTGTATTATGTTTTAAGCAATTTTCAAGGGATTTGTTTTTGGATGACGAGCCATTGCTATTGCACGAGGATGGTTTGTTCTTATCTCGGTATCAGTTCATTACGATATTTAAACGCTGCCTGACGCGTGTGGGTATCTCGGCCGAGAATTTTACGGGGCATTCATTTAGAATAGGGGAGGCTACGGAGGCATTTAGACGAAGTTTAGGGGAGGAGCTTAGAAGCTTTCCCGCTCTCTTAAAGGTCTTAAATGAATATAGCAATCTATCATACTTCAAGGTAAACATGTCCAAATCAGAAGCATTGGATCTAAATGTCCCCCTACACACTCTTAAAAAAGTGAAAGACCTATACTCATTCTCATGGCCCAAACGCTACATTAATTATCTATGGATCAAAATAAGGAGAACTGATAGAGAACTGCTTGAAATCAACTACTACACATTACTAGAACAGACTGTTGCAACAAATTCGTCCTGGAGAGATCCGTATCTCTCGTGGATGAGAAGGAAAAATATGATTAAAATTTACTTACCTATTCCAAACTCTACCCATCCATATCCCAGACACCTTTCTCACTAAGGTAAATTCACTCTTTTCCAACTATATATGGAAAAATACAAAACCCCGTATAGCTTTTCGTACACTGACACTACCTAGGACAAAAGGTGGAATGGGTGCCCCTGATATAAGGAAATACTACTACGCTGCAGTGTTATCCCGTACAATAAGCATAATATGAAATTTCCAAGATAAGCAGTCAATAGAAATAGAAAAAGAAATATCACCCTCCCCCCTTAGATCACTTTTACTGGTCCACACAAAAAGCCATCCACCCTCCCTACACCCCAACCCACTCACACGAGCTCTCCTTAAGATTTGGACCAAAACTTGTCATTCACTTGTCCCTCCTTCGTCTCCATTGATAACACTCTCTGCAGGGGCGTAACTACCGCGGTCGCAGCGGTCGCCATTGCGACCGGGCCCCGCAGGTCAGGGGCCCCGGGCCGGCAGGTCTGAGCAGGGCCAGGCTGGCCATCGGGCACTTCTGGCAAATGCCAGAAGAGCCGATGCCAGTAGTGGGCCGCTGCACTGTTCCTCCCCCGGAACCCCCCCAGTGCCGCCGCCGCCGCCGCATTTAACTATACCGGCGTCTATGACACCGGTATAGTTCAATGCAATGATGGGAGGAGAGAGCGTCACCTGACGCTTCCTCTCCCATCATTCCCCGCTCTGCCTCTGACAGTACACTGCGGGTGCGCGATGACGTCATATCATCGCGCACCTGCAGTGTCCTGGGCAGACTGCAGCCGCCAGGAGCAGCGCGGGCAAAAGGAAAGGTGAGGAGAGTTTTTTTTTTTTTTTCTTTTTAACCGGACTGTGGGGCCATTATCGGGGGGGGGGGGATGAGATGAGATGTGGGCTGTGCTCTATATACCCCTGTGCGGGCTGTGCTGTATATACCCCTGTGGGGGCTGTGCTGTATATATCCCTGTGCGGGCTCTGCTGTATATACCCCTGTGGGGGCTGTGCTGTATATATCCCTGTGCGGGCTCTGCTGTATATATCCCTGGGCGGGCGCTGCTGTATATACCACTGTGCGGGCTCTGCTGTATATACCACTGTGCGGGCTCTGCTGTATATACCACTGTGCGGGCTCTGCTGTATATAACACTGTGCGGGCTGTGCTCTATATACCACTGTGCGGGCTCTGCTGTATATAACACTGTGCGGGCTGTGCTGTATATACCACTGTGCGGTCTCTGCTGGATATACCACTGTGCGGTCTGTGCTGGATATACCACTGTGCGGTCTGTGCTGGATATACCACTGTGCGGTCTGTGCTGGATATACCACTGTGCGGTCTGTGCTGGATATACCACTGTGCGGTCTGTGCTGGATATACCACTGTGCGGGCTGTGCTGGCACCCAACACCATGTTGCAGTGCAGGAGATTCCTGCAACAGTCCGAGGCGTATCTAGGGGAAGCGGGGCGGGGGAAGGTGGGGGGGTTGCGGGGGCGGGGGAAGGTGGGGGGGTAGGGGGGGTAGGGGGGGGGCCCCATTTGGAAGTTCGCACCGGGGCCCATAACTTTGTAGTTACGCCACTGACTCTCTGATATCCTAGCTCACTCAATAAAAGACCAAGTCAAAAATATCTCACTAGACCAGATGATAGAGGACGGAGCGCTCCTCCCACTAGCGGATCTATGTACTGTAGGATACCCGGTTTGGAGAACTTTAATTTCATGCACTATGCTACACTTAAAGACACACTAAAGAAAATACAATATTACTCAGACATGCCACGTAAACCCACCAGATTTGAGACGTTGTGCTCCATGTCATCCAGACCTACAAAAATATTGTCTATAATATACCAAGCACTCTTAACGACAGAACTTAGCCCTAAGAGAGCCTACATATTAAAATGGGAAAATGATCTTGGATACACGTTCTCACAAGAACAAGTACAATATATCTATAACTCTTCCAATGGCCCTACAAGATGAGTTAAAACCCAGGAAAATGCTTTCAAAGTAGTGTCCAGATGGTATATCTCACAAACACAAATCCAATTTTGGCAGGCGAACTCCGATGCCAAATGCTGGCGCTGCGGTTCCGAAGACGGTGACTATTTTCACATATGGTGGACATGCCCAATTATACGTAAAAAGCGAAATTAACACCAGAGATTGCACTACTAAACATTACTGTTTGGCCCGGGCACCCAAGAACTAACATCCTAGCCCAAAATATATTGGCTGCTGCCAAACTATTAATCCCCACCTATTGGAAGTCCACGAACATACCAAATTCTCAACAATTACTAAAGAAAATAGATCAACTATACCACATGGCTGAGGTGGTGTCCTTAGTAAATCATACACATACAAAGTTCAAGGAGATATGGAACCCCTGGATTACCTCCAGAGAGAGACATCAATGATAGACAAAAGAAATAAATCTTACTGACACCAAAACTAAAATATGATGCTCCCCCTTCATACCCCCTTCCTCCATTCCCTTATGATTACCCCTTCTATCTTTGTCTATGTTTTTCTCTACTTTCTCCCCCCTTTTTTCCTTTTTTTTTGTATTTCTCTTACTATAGGTTTTATTTTAAAGCAACCAAATTCAGCTTTCTGATAAACAAAAAATACTAGACATTACCTATATTTACTCATTATTTTTCCTAGTTCAAGTCTAAGAGTCGCCTATATTGTTCAATAGATACTCTTGTAATCCATCTGTTTCTCATAATAGTTGTAATGTTTATGCTCATATCTTTAAACTGTTGGTTGTAAAAATGTGTTTATTTTCATGAAAATTCAATAAAAAGAACATTGAAAAGAAAAGAATGGTCACGCACACAACACTAAAGTGTAGAAGTCCATCAATCATAAAGGTGGAAATGCACACGTCACTTAAACATGGAAGTCCAGCATTTTACAGGAGTGGCATTAACAAGAGAAGGTCTCTATGTGTACCTTTTGGGCTGAAAGTCACGCACAAGTCCAGCTCTGCAGCCCACCCAAACACAGACCTAGAGGAGATGATGATGTCAGGATTCCTTACTGGCCACAGCAGTTCCAGGGGCGAATAGCTTCCTCTAGAAGTCCAGACAGTAGTTAGGTTGAGACAGCATCAGGGAGACGCAAGAAGGACTGTAGGCAGCAGCAGGGAGTCCACAGCAAACCAGCAGGAGCTCAGGAGCCAACAGCAACAAAATACTCAGGCACAGAGGAGCACACAACATGGACTTAAATAATCAGGACAGACAGGAAGTTCCATGACAAGGTGAGATACGAGACTCAATCTTGGATCAGGGCAAACAGGCACAAAGGAAAGTCCGGAATCTTTACAGGTTCATTTTCTCCATTTACCCTTGTGAAAATGTTCATTTTCTCACTTCCTATTGCTTCAGTTCCTGTAAAGTAGATGATGGGGTTAAAAAAACTTCTTGATTGTGGTTTTGAGCACCTTGAGGAGTAAAGTTTTTAGAATGGTGTCACTTTTAGGTATTTTCTGTCATATAGACCCATCAAAGTCACTTCAAATGTTATGTGTTTTTGTAATTTTGTTGAAAAACTTAGAAATTGCTGGCCAACTTTTAACCCCACTAACTTTCTAACAAAAAATTATGTTTCAAAAATTGTGCTGATGTAAAGTAGAAATGTGGTAAATGTTTTTTATTAACTATCTTGTGTGATATAACTCTCTGAATATGAGGCATACAAATTAAACGTTTGAAATTTGCGAATTTTTTTCCAAATTTACAACATTTTTACAAATAAACGCAAGTCGTATTGAGCAAATTTTACCACTATCATGAAGTATAATATGTCACAAAAAACATTTTAAGAAACACTGGGATTTATTAAAGCATTTTAGAGTTATTACCACTAGTGTTGAGCGATACCGTCCGATACTTGAAAGTATCGGTATCGGAAAGTATCGGCCGATACCGGCAAAGTATCAGATCTAATCCGATACCGATACCCGATACCAATACAAGTCAATGGGACTCAAGTATCGGACGGTATTCCTGATGGTTCCCAGGGTCTGAAGGAGAGGAAACTCTCCTTCAGGCCCTGGGAACCATATTAATGTGTAAAATAATGAGTTAAAATAAAAAATACTTTTGTGGTATCGGGTATCGGTATCGAAACAACATTAATGTGTAAAATACAACATTAATGTGTAAAATAAAGAATTAAAATAAAAAATATTGCTATACTCACCTCTCCGACGCAGCCTGGACCTCACCGAGGGAACCGGCAGCGTTCTTTGCTTAAAATGCGCGCTTTTCCTTCCTTCCGTGACGTCACGGCTTCTGATTGGTCGCGTGCCGCCCATGTGGCCGCGACGCGACCAATCACAGCAAGCTGTGACGTAATTTTCAGGTCCTTCTAGGCATTCAGTATTTTAAAATTACGTCACGGCTTGTGATTGGTTGCGTGCCGCCCATGTGACCGCGACGCGACCAATCACAGCAAGCCGTGACGTAATTTCAGGTCCTGTATGCCTATTTCTGCATTCAGGACCTGAAATTACGTCACGGCTTGCTGTGATTGGTCGCGTCGCGGTCACATGGGCGGCACGCAACCAATCACAAGCCGTGACGTAATTTTAAAAATGCGCGCGTTTCCTGCCTCCCGTGACGTCACGGCTTGTGATTGGTCGCGTCGCCCATGTGACCGTGACGCGACCAATCACAAAGCCGGAACGTAATTTTAAAATACTGAATGCCTAGAAGGACCTGAAAATTACGTCACGGCTTGCTGTGATTGGTCGCGTCGCGGCCACATGGGCGGCACGCGACCAATCAGAAGCCGTGACGTCACGGAAGGAAGGAAAAGCGCGCATTTTAAGCAAAGAACGCTGCCGGTTCCCTCGGTGAGGTCCAGGCTGCGTCGGAGAGGTGAGTATAGCAATATTTTTTATTTTAATTCTTTATTTTACACATTAATGTTGTTTCGATACCGATACCCGATACCACAAAAGTATCGGATCTCGGTATCGGAATTCCGATACCCGCAAGTATCGGCCGATACCCGATACTTGCGGTATCGGAATGCTCAACACTAATTACCACATAAAATGACACTATTCAGAATTGTAAAATTTGGCCTGATGATGAAACACACTTCTGGGGTGAAGGAGTTAAATCCAGGACTGTTATATTGTTCCTTTGATAATGTATATAAGAAACAACCTGAGAAAAGCAGGAGGCTTGTCTTGCTGGTAATCCATTGTCGCTTTTGACTCTCAGTGGATAAGGTGTATGATTGCTCAATACAGTAGAAACTAGAAGTTTACGTACACTATATAAAAAGACACATATGAAGGTTTTTCTCAATATCTGACTTGAAATCAGAATAAACCTTTCCCATTTTAGGTCAATTAGGATTACCATAATTGTTAATATTTATCAAATGCCAGAATAATGAGAGAGGTAGAATGTTTAAAGGCATTTTTATAACTTACTGCAAAGTCAAAAGTTTACATACACTAAGATTACTATGCTTTTAAACTATTCTGGACTGCCCATATGATGATGTCACGTGTTTGGAAGCTTTTTATAGTTTTTTTTGGCAACATTTGAGTTAATTAGAAACACACCTGTGGATGTATTTTAATGCACACCTGAAAGACACTGCTTCTTTGTGTAGCATCATGGGAAAGTCTCAATAAATCAGCCAAGATATTAAAAGCAGGTAGCGGGATGCAGTAACGGTCGGAGGCAGAACAAGAGTTAACAGACGGGGTTTAATGTAACTGCATTGCACCACACAGGGAGAGAATAGATGGAGGGGAGGATGAGCAAGTTATACTTGGTAAACTTAGGGGTAACAGTTGTAAGGTTGGATAGGGGAGAGTTCAAAGGTATCAAGCTTATCAATCTGACGTAGATGAAGAGCAGTCTCTGCGATGATGGTGGAGGTGTCCCAGCTTGGACATTTGAAGATACGGAGTCGTCCTGGTCCGGAAGAGGTCCTGGGTCCCAATGCCGTCGGTGATCCTGAGATGTCCAGTCACGGGTCTTGAATCCAAGAAGGAAATTGCTGGAGAGGTGACAGACCTTTCTTTTAAGTGCCAGCACAGCACTAAAGTATGCGGGAGCAGATATATCAGGCCGCTGTATTTGGTCTATGGCCTGGTTGTCCGGTCTTGCGGTACGCCCCTTGCAGTCGGGTCTTGAAGAGGGATTACTCATGCTCAGTTGCGTTATGGGCATTAGTGTCACCCTTTTATATTCTCCACGCCCCCTAGTCTCAAGTTCAAAGGTCTGTCCAGGGAGCTAAGCTTACCCCCCTGTAACTCAGGTGACAGCACCGATGGTTCCGGACTCGTCCCGGACAAGGCACACCAGGTTCGGCTCTTCTCTTTACAATATCAGGAAGAGAATTGTGGACTTGTACAAGTCTGGTTCATCTTTGGGTACAATTTCGAGATACCTGGAGGTGCCTCGTTCGTCTGTACAAACAGCAAGTGCAAACAAACAACACCTAAACAAAAAATGCCCTCTCGACCAACAGAGCGCATACCTCTAGGTCAAAGCACAGAAAACCTATAAATAGTCACGCCAGGTAGTGGGACAGTGCCAAATGTCAAAGAATCAGGTAGTTAATTAATGAATAAATGATTTATCTGTCAAAATACCACACCATGGCAATAGAGGTATGAAAAGCAGTCAATATCAATTTATTATCAAATATATATATACAAAATACATTTTTGGACAGACAAAAGTGAATGGGGGATAGCAGCTAAAGAGATCAGTATCACAAGATGAAAAAAATACTTTAAAAGGAACACAAAAAAAATCCAAACAAACCCTATTGCAGTCTCAAGGAGCGGCATATTCTCAAAAATTGTAGTGGGAAAATGTCATATAGGAGATTAGGATATATCCCTATATATAGAAGTATGGTGGACCCACAATACTGATAGATCAAAAATTTAGACAGACTTCCTTCAGGAAAAATCTAATAGATATAACAATTAAGAGCATAAATAAACTTGGTCAGCCACCCAGATACCTATAAGGTACATGGTAAGGCACTAAATAGTGCAATATAAATACCTTGGGACATGCTGGAGACCAAAAGATAAACTGCCGCGTGCTGCAATAAGGGGGAAGAGCCTCGACGCGCGTCTCGCCGTCGGTGGCTTCGTCAGGAGGCGTGGCTGGTGCAGAGAAAGGCTGGGGTATAAGAGGGGACCCTGGGGAGCTTACGGACCAATCGGCGCACATTTCAGCATGATGCGATCATTCACGGCCGGAGGACGCGGCCGCGCGCCAAGTGGTATGGGCGGGAGGACAATCGTCATCTCCGCCCATCTCCACGGCAACGCGGTCTGCGTCCAGCACAGCCGAGAGCGTCACAGCGCATGCGCGAAGTGCGCACAGGCCTGAGTAAGTGCCAGGCAAAGATATATGCAGGAATAGTAATGGATGCAAGCACGGTGTATATGCCCAAACAAAGTCCTCATAGAATATCAAGGAGGCATAAATATAAAAGGTAAGTAGCCTAAAAAGACTTGCCATAGGGTCATTTGAAAGAATATAATACTTAAGAGATCAAATATAAAGATTGTATATCCAGGCATAAAGCGAATGAAAAGTGATAGTGTGGATGCAGTACATTGTATGCATATAATAACAATAACAGCAATTAATACATTATAAGAGCATGAGCATCACATCTACCACTATAAAATTAAATACACCGAAATAAGAAAAATTGCAGATACTCAGGTTAAATAGTTCATTAAACAAGACATCATGGTATCAATACATTAGACTGTAAAGTATAAAGTAATATATAGAAAAGAATCATGCCATAAAATGTAATAATAAACATATATCCTAAGATGGCATAACAGAAGAAATAGCAACATTGATGTTCCAATTGATGTCTTCCTATGTAGATTGGTCTCCACGAGATTCCCCCAGTCAAGGAAAATAGCGAATAACAACTAGGTAAAAAGGCAAAAACACAACAAATAAATAAGAAAGCATTAAATACAAAAATATAGAGCCGATTAAAATTTAACCCCATTGTGCCAAATTAAAATGTGGATTTTATAGAAAAGACTTGAAACTAATGGCCTCGTTGAGGCCAGAAGGGGAAAGCGTGTCCAGTGTGACCATCAAGCGTGTTTCTTTTTGAAGAAGTCTTTGTTTGATATTGCCCCCTCGAATGCCCATATAAACGTGGTCAATTCCACGAAATTGCAAGCCCTTAGGGTTACTATGATGGAGCTCAAAAAAGTGTTTCGGAATGGACTTTAATAAAAGGGGCTCAAGACAGTTGGCTGAATTTTTGATATCCCTAATATGTTCTTGGATACGAATTTTAAAGGCCCTAGTAGTCATACCAATATAAATATATTTACATGGACAATGGGCATAATACACGATTGCCTCCGTGTTACATGTAATGTGGTGCACTATCTTAAAAGTTTTATCACCAGCGGAGTTAGTAAACTCCTTTGTCCTTGGAACATATCTGCAGATAGAGCACTTTCCACAGGGAAAGCTACCCCATGGAGGGCCCTTCAGACAGCTGCCAAAAGGATTACTTTTTGGGGGAACATAATGACTATCACATAGTATGTCTCCTAGGGTGCGAGACCTACGCCATGTGATAAGTGGATATGCAGAAAGTTGTCTAGACAGATCCCTGTCCGCCAGCAGGACCGGCCAGTGCTTTTTAAATATGTTATTGATCTCCGACCAGTTAGAGTTGAATTGTGTGATGAATCGTGGTGCTGAATTGGTATTGACAAGGGAGCTCCTAGTCGGTCCAGCTAGGAGAGAGGGCCTGTCTGAGTGTAATGCCCGCGAATAGCCCCTGTGAATATCCACATATCCATAGCCCCTGTTTCTAAACCGGCGTGTTAGATCACCTGCTTGTCTATGAAAAGCACCGTCATCCGAACAAATTCGGCATGCCCGCAAAAACTGTCCCACCGGTATAGAGCTTTTAAGTTTAGGCGGGTGAGACGAAGTAAAATGTAATAATGCATTAATGGCCGTACTCTTGCGGAAAATATCAGTGGCGATAGTATTGTCAGATGACTTTGAGATGGCCAAGTCCAAGAAGTCGATGGAATTCTGGCTATATTTCCAGGTTAATTTAATATTCAACATTTTTTGAGTTCCATCATAGTAACCCTAAGGGCTTGCAATTTCGTGGAATTGACCACGTTTATATGGGCATTCGAGGGGGCAATATCAAACAAAGACTTCTTCAAAAAGAAACACGCTGGATGGTCACACTGGACACGCTTTCCCCTTCTGGCCTCAACGAGGCCATTAGTTTCAAGTCTTTTCTATAAAATCCACATTTTAATTTGGCACAATGGGGTTAAATTTTAATCGGCTCTATATTTTTGTATTTAATGCTTTCTTATTTATTTGTTGTGTTTTTGCCTTTTTACCTAGTTGTTATTCGCTATTTTCCTTGACTGGGGGAATCTCGTGGAGACCAATCTACATTGGAAGACATCAATTGGAACATCAATGTTGCTATTTCTTCTGTATTGCCATCTTAGGATATATGTTTATTATTACATTTTATGGCATGAGTCTTTTCTATATATTACTGTATACTTTACAGTCTAATGTATTAATTCACTGATACCATGATGTCTTGTTTAATGAACTATTTAACCTGAGTATCTGCAATTGGCTTATTTCGGTGTATTAATTTTATAGTGGTAGATGTGATGCTCATGCTCTTATAATGTATTAATTGCTGTTATTGTTATTATATGCATACAATGTACTGCATCCACACTATCACTTTTCATTCGCTTTATGCCTGGATATACAATCTTTATATTTGATCTCTTAAGTATTATATTCTTTCAAATGACCCTATGGCAAGTCTTTTTAGGCTACTTAACTTTTATATTTATGCCTCCTTGATATTCTATGAGGACTTTGTTTGGGCATATGCACCGTGCTTGCATCCATTACTATTCCTGCATATATCTTTGCCTGGCACTTACTCAGACCTGTGCGCACTTCGCGCATGCGCTGTGACGCTCTCGGCCGTGCTGGACGCAGACCGCGTTGCCGTGGAGATGGGCGGAGATGACGATTGTCCTCCCGCCCATACCACTTGGCGCGCGGCCGCGTCCTCCGGCCGTGAATGATCGCATCATGCCGAAATGTGCGCCGATTGGTCCGTAAGCTCCCCAGGGTCCCCTCTTATACCCCAGCCTTTCTCTGCTCTGCACCAGCCACGCCTCCTGACGAAGCTACCGACGGCGAGACGCGCGTCGAGGCTCTTCCCCCTTATTGCAGCACGCGGCAGTTTATCTTTTGGTTTCCAGCATGTCCCAAGGTATTTATATTGCACTATTTAGTGCCTTAACATGTACCTTATAGGTATCTGGGTGGCTGACCAAGTTTATTTATGCTCTTAATTGTTATATCTATTAGATTTTTCCTGAAGGAAGTCTGTCTAAATTTTTGATCTATCAGTATTGTGGGTCCACCATACTTCTATATATAGGGATATATCCTAATCTCCTATATGACATTTTCCCACTACAATTTTTGAGCATATGCCGCTCCTTGAGACTGCAATAGGGTTTGTTTGGATTTTTTTGTGTTCCTTTTTCAGTATTTTTTTCATCTTGTGATACTGATCTCTTTAGCTGCTATCCCCCATTCACTTTTGTCTGTCCAAAAATGTAGCAAGTGCAAACAAGATGGGAATGTCCAGCCATCATACCACTCAGGAAGGAGACAGGTTCTGTGTCCCAGGGATGAACGTGCTTTGATCTGACATGTGCATATAAACCCAAGGACAAAAGCAAAAGACCTTGTGAAGATGATGGTGGAAGATGGTAAGATTGTATCAATATCCACAGTGAAATGAGAATTTTCATTTTGTGGGGTTATGTTGCTGCAGGACGGACTAGTGCACTTCATAAAATAGATGCCATCATGAGAAAAAAAGATTATGTGGCAATACTGAAGCAACATCTCAAGACATCAGCCAGAAAGTTAAAGCTTGGGCGTAAATGGGTCTTCAAAATGGACAATGACCCAAAGCATACTTAAACTTTATTAAGGATAGCATAGTCAATGTTTTGGAGTGGCCATCACAAAGCAATGATCTAAATCCTATTGAAAATGTATGGGCAAAGCTGAAAAGGCAGGTACAAGCAAGGCGACCTATAAATCTGGATCAGTTACACCAGTTTAGTCAGGAGGAATGGGCCCAAAATCCGATCAACCATTGTGGGGAGCTTGTGGAAGGAAATCCCAAACATTTGGTATCATTGCCCTTACCCTGCATGACTTGGTTCAAATACTAATGAAATGAATGAAAACTTTTGACTTTGCAGTAACTAATAAACATGCCTTAAAACATTATCTCTATCTCATTATTCAGGCATTTGGCAAATATTAAAGGGAACCTGTCACCAGGTTATGCTGATAAGAGATGTAGCCACCACCTTTCGGGGCTGATATACAGCATTCTATAATGCTGTATATCAGCCCCAACCAGACCTGTAAGAGAAGAAAAACAACTTTTCTTATACTCACCTGCAGTGAGGTCCGGTCCGAGGGGTGTCGCTCTTCTTAGTCTGGTGCCTCTTATCGTCTTACAATTGCCATCCTCCTTCTTGGTTCGTGTGGATGACGCATCCCTACGTCACCACACAGTCTGCTAGGCATCGCGCTACTGCGCAGGTGTACTTCTCTGCCCTGTTGAGGGCAGATCAAAGTACTATAGTGCGCAGGTGCTGGGAAAAGTCAGACAGGCCCAGCGCCTGCACACTGCAGGACTTTGCTCTGCAAGGTGGTGGCCGTAACTCATATCGGCCATACCTGGTGACAGGTTCCCTTTAAAAATTATGGTAATCCTAATTGACCTAAAATGGGAAAGGTTTATTTTGATTTCATGTTAAATAATGAGAAAAACATGGATATGTGTCTATTTATATAGTGTATGTAAATTTCTGCTTTCAACTGTAAGTAAGTAGTAAGGTGATGTAGATGTAAAGAAGATGTAGTACTCTATAGGTGAGCAATATAATACCGATACAATTTTGAATACGTTTTTGGAGTGTTACCGTATATACCAACAAAATTTAATACAGAACACCGTATGAGTGTGTTAGGGGTCGAGTTCCTGCCTCTGCACAGGGGGAATCTCGGGCCATCTCCGCTGAGGCCTCCCATTCTTCTCCGGCCGCAGTGGAACCTGCTCAGCGGGGACGTCGATCCCAGCGTCTCGCTCATGCTGACTCTGTGCTAAGAGTTACTGCTGCATTTCCTGCTTCTGCCATTGAAGTCAGTGCTGGGCAGCGGCGAGCAGACGCTTCTGGGACTAAGTCCTGCTTTTCACGTTCTGAGCATGCCCAGAGTAAGATCGCTCAGTGGAGATCGAGGGTCACATGATCAGATACTGCAGCTAGGTCATTGGTCCTTCTTTGAAGGTCCTTGTAGGTGCTAGGACTAAGTCCTGCTTTGCACTCTGAGCATGCCCAGGGCAAGATCTCTCAGTGGAGATCTGGGGTCACGTGCTCAGATACTGCAGCAACTCCATTGGTCCTTCTCTGAAGGTCCTAAATGTGCTGCAACTATTTAAGGCTCGCATGGCCGCATGGCCATGCACTAGTATTGTCTTTTGTAAACGTGTGTGTGTTGTGAGTGAAAGTCGTTCTTTAACCCCTTCACGACCTTTGACGCATACGCTGCGTCATGAAAGTCGGTGCCAATGCGACCTATGACGCAGCGTATGCGTCATGGAATGATCGCGCTCCTGCAGATCGGGTGAAAGGGTTAACTCCAATCTCACCCGATCTGCAGAGACAGGGGGAGTGGTGCTTCAGCCCAGGGGGGGTGGCTACACCCCCCCGTGGCTACGATCGCTCTGATTGGCTGTTGAAAGTGAAACTGCCAATCAGAGCGATTTGTAATATTTCACCTAAAAAACAGGTGAAATATTACAATCCAGCCATGGCCGATGCTGCAATATCATCGGCCATGGCTGGAAATACTGATGTGAGCCCCCCCCACCCCACCGATCGCCCCCCCAGTCCTCCGTTATGGGGTCCGGTCCCCTCCGTCCTGTGCTGCGCTGCCCCGTGCTCCTGCCCGCTCCCCCGTCCTGCTGTCTGCTCCCCCCTGTGGTCCGATCACCCCCCCTGTGCTCCAATCCACCCCCCCCCCACCCCTTCATACTTACCGATCCTCCCGGTGTCCGGCCGTCTCCTCGCTGGGCGCCGCCATCTTCCAAAATGGCAGGCGCATGCTCAGTACGCCCGCCGGCAGATTCCATTCAAGTACATTTTGATCGCTGTGGTAGGTTCTACCACAGCGATCAAAATAAAAAAAATAATAAATAGACCCCCCCCTTTATCACCCCCATAGATAGGGATAATAATAAAATAAAGAAAATATATATATATTTTTTTTCCCACTAGGGTTAGGGTTAGAACTAGGGTTAGGGTTAGAACTAGGGTTAGGGTTACGGGTAGGGTTAGGGTTAGGGGTAGGGTTAGGGGTAGGGTTAGGGTTATGGCATGTGCGGATTTGGCTGCGGATCCGCAGCGGATTGGCCGCGGATCCGCAGCGGATTGGCCGCGGATCCGCAGCGGATTGGATGCGGATCCGCAGCGGATTGGCCGCGGATCCGCAGCGGATTGGCCGCGGATCCGCAGCGGATTGGATGCGGATCCGCAGCGGATTGGCCGCGGATCCGCAACGGATTGGCCGCGGATCCGCAGCGGATTGGATGCGGATCCGCAGCGGATTGGCCGCGGATCCGCAGCGGATTGGCCGCGGATCCGCAGCGGATTGGCCGCGGATCCGCAGCGGATTGGATGCGGATCCGCAGCGGATCGGCCGCGGATCCGCAGCGGATTGGCCGCGGATCCGCAGCGGATTGGCCGCGGATCCGCAGCGGTTTGGCCGCTGCGAATTCGTAGCAGTTTTCCATCAGGTTTACAGTACCGTGTACACCTTTGGAAAACCAAATCCGCTGTGCCCATGGTGCGGAAAATTCCGTGCAGAAACGCTGCGTTGTATTTTCCACAGCATGTCAATTCTTTGTGCGGATTCCGCAGCGTTTTACACCTGTTCCTCAATAGGAATCCGCAGGTGAAATCCGCACAAAAAAACACTGGAAATCTGCTGTAAATCCTGTCATGAATCCCCAATGGCTAGGGATAGCACAGGACAAGCAGAGTACAAATAAATAACGGACGAGCTCTAGGGTGATGGAACCTGGGCTGACCGCTGCCCTACGCCTGACAAACGCAACTAGAGATAGCCAGGGAGCGTGCCTACGTTGGTTCTAGACGCCACGCACCAGCCTAAGAGCTAACTAGTACTGCAGAGAAAATAAAGACCTCACTTGCCTCCAGAGGAATGAACCCCAAAAGATATAGTTGCCCCCTCACATGTATTGACGGTGAAATGAGAGGAAGGCACACACATAGAGATGATATATATAGTTTTAGCAAATTGAGGCCCGCTGTAAACTAGAAAGCAGAGCGATACAAAAGGGGACTGAGCGGTCAGCAAAAAACCCTAATCAAAAAAACCATCCTGAGATTACAAGAACCCATGTGCCAACTCATGGCACATGGGGAGAACCTCAGTCCACTAGAGCTACCAGCTAGCATAGAGACATAATAAGCAAGCTGGACAAAAAACCAAACAACTGAAAATCAGCACTTAGCTTATCCTGAAAGATCTGGGAGCAGGTAGGCAGGAACCAAACAGAGCACATCTGAATACATTGATAGCCGGCAAGGGAATGACAGAAAGGCCAGGTAAAATAGGAAACACCCAGCCTCTGATGGACAGGTGGAAACTAAAGGCCGCAACCCACCAAAGTCACCCAGTACCAGCAGTAACCACCAGAGGGAGCCCACAAACAGAATCCACAACAGTACCCCCCCCTTGAGGAGGGGTCACCGAACCCTCACGAGAACCCCCAGGGCGATCAGGGTGAGCTCTATGGAAGGCGCGGACCAAATCAGTCGCATGAACATCGGAGGCGACCACCCAGGAATTATCCTCCTGACCATAACCCTTCCACTTAACCAAATACTGGAGTTTGCGTCTGGAAACACGAGAATCCAAGATCTTCTCAACAACATACTCCAATTCTCCCTCCACCAGCACCGGAGCAGGAGGCTCAACCGAAGGAACAACGGGCACCTCATACCTCCGCAACAACGACCGATGGAACACATTATGAATAGCAAACGATGCTGGGAGATCCAAACGAAAAGATACAGGGTTAAGAATCTCCGAGATCCTATAAGGACCGATGAATCGAGGCTTGAACTTAGGAGAAGAGACCTTCATAGGGACAAAACGAGAAGACAACCACACCAAATCCCCAACAAGAAGTCGGGGACCCACGCGGCGACGGCGATTATCCCCCTGAGGAAGTGGCACTGGTGGCCACGAAACGTGCGTTGGGGACCATCGCCCGACCGCCCCCTCCTACCTCTGTGTAGTGGTAAGTGCTAGCACCCTCTTTCCACCACCATACTTAATGGTATTATTATAGAATCCCACTGTTTTGGGGTGACCTTGGTTGGATAGTGTAGGTGCTTTTCCTTATGCATACCATTACAAGGGTATTTACATCTGGGGGAGTGGGGGGATGGGCGCTTTTCCAGCATTCCTGGGACATTCATCCTGTGCTCTAGTCATTAAATAATGTAATGTTTTGATATATATTTTTGTACTATTTATGGCAATTAAAGTTTTGTTTTATAAATCATTGCTCTGAATTTTTCTCCTTTTGGCACGATTAGCAAACTGCTGAGTCTTCTCCTGAGATAACTTCAAATTGTCCACCACCTGATTCCAAATCTGATGTAGCCTGTCCACCACCACGTCCACTCCAGGACAATCCGAAGACTCCACCTGACCAGAGGAAAAACGAGGATGAAACCCCGAATTACAAAAAAAAGGAGAGACCAACGTGGCAGAACTAGCCCGATTATTAAGAGCAAATTCGGCCAGTGGCAAAAAAGCAACCCAGTCATCTTGATCAGCAGAAACAAAACACCTCAAATAAGTTTCTAAGGTCTGATTAGTTCGCTCCGTCTGGCCATTCGTCTGAGGATGGAATGCAGACGAGAAAGACAAATCAATGCCCATCTTGGCACAAAACGTCCGCCAAAATCTAGACACAAACTGGGATCCCCTGTCAGAAACGATATTTTCCGGAATCCCATGCAAACGAACCACGTTCTGAAAAAATAAAGGGACCAACTCAGAGGAGGAGGGCAACTTAGGCAAGGGCACCAAATGAACCATTTTAGAAAAGCGGTCACACACAACCCAGATAACGGACATTTTCTGTGAAACCGGGAGATCAGAAATAAAATCCATGGAAATGTGCGTCCAAGGCCTCTTCGGGATGGGCAAGGATAACAACAACCCACTGGCCCGAGAACAGCAAGGTTTAGCTCGAGCACACACTTCACAAGACTGCACAAAGGTACGCACATCCCTAGACAAGGAAGGCCACCAAAAAGACCTGGCCACCAAGTCTCTAGTACCAAATATTCCAGGATGACCAGCCAACACAGAAGAATGGACCTCGGAGATGACTCTACTGGTCCAATCATCCGGGACAAACAGTCTTTCTGGTGGACAACGATCCGGTTTATCCACCTGAAACTCCTGCAATGCACGTCGCAAGTCTGGGGATACGGCGGACAATATTACCCCATCCCTAAGGATACCAGTAGGCCCAGAGTCTCCAGGAGAGTCAGGCACAAAACTCCTGGAAAGAGCATCTGCCTTCACATTCTTTGAACCTGGCAGGTATGAAACCACAAAATTGAAACGAGAAAAAAACAACGACCAACGAGCCTGTCTAGGATTCAAACGCCTGGCAGACTCAAGGTAAATGAGATTCTTGTGATCAGTCAAGACCACCACACGATGTTTAGCACCCTGAAGCCAATGACGCCACTCCTCAAATGCCCACTTCATGGCCAAAAGCTCCCGATTACCCACATCATAATTGCGCTCGGCGGGCGAGAATTTTCTAGAGAAGAATGCACATGGCTTTATCACCGAGCCATTAGAACTTCTCTGTGACAAAACCGCCCCCGCTCCAATCTCGGAAGCATCAACCTCAACCTGAAAAGGAAGTGAAACATCTGGTTGACACAACACAGGAGCAGAAGAAAACCGGCGCTTAAGTTCCTGAAAGGCCTCCACGGCCGCAGGAGACCAATCAGCAACATCAGCACCCTTTTTAGTCAAATCAGTCAAAGGTTTAACAATACTGGAAAAATTAGCAATGAACCGACGATAAAAATTAGCAAACCCCAAGAACTTCTGAAGGCTCTTAACAGATGTAAGTTGTGTCCAGTCACAAATAGCCTGAACCTTGACGGGATCCATCTCAATAGTAGAAGGAGAAAAAATGTACCCCAAAAAAGAAATCTTCTGGACTCCGAAGAGACACTTTGAGCCCTTCACAAACAGAGAATTGGCCCGCAGAACCTGAAACACCTTCCTGACCTGTAAAACATGAGACTCCCAGTCATCAGAAAACACCAAAATATCATCCAAATACACAATCATAAACTTATCCAGATATTCACGGAAAATATTGTGCATAAAGGACTGAAAGACTGACGGAGCATTGGAGAGTCCAAAAGGCATTACCAAATACTCAAAATGGCCCTCAGGCGTATGAAATGCGGTTTTCCACTCATCACCCTGTTTTATCCGCACCAGATTATACGCACCGCGAAGATCTATTTTAGTGAACCACCTAGCCCCCTTAATGCGAGCAAACAAATCAGTTAATAATGGCAATGGATACTGATATTTGACTGTAATCTTATTCAGAAGGCGATAATCTATACAAGGCTTCAGGGAACCATCTTTTTTTGCCACGAAAAAAAAACCTGCTCCCAGAGGGGACGAAGATGGATGAATATGTCCCTTTTCCAAGGACTCCTTAATATAATTCCGCATAGCAGTATGCTCTGGCAGTGACAGATTAAATAAACGACCCTTAGGGAACTTACTGCCAGGAATCAATTCTATAGCACAGTCACACTCTCTATGAGGAGGGAGCGAATTGAGCTTAGGCTCCTCAAAAACATCCCTATAGTCAGACAAAAACGCAGGAATCTCAGAAGGAGTAGATGAAGCGATTGAAATCGGAGGTGCATCATCATGAACCCCCTGACAGGACAGGATTATGAGTTTGTAACCATGGCAGACCAAGCACTAGTACATCATGTAAATTATACAGTACAAGGAAGCGAATCACCTCCTGATGAACGGGAGTCATGCGCATGGTCACTTGTGTCCAGTACTGCGGTTTATTCATAGCCAATGGTGTAGAGTCAATTCCCTTCAGAGGAATAGGAACTTCCAGAGGCTCCAGACTAAAACCGCAGCGTTTAGCAAATGACCAATCCATAAGACTCAGGGCAGCGCCCGAATCCACATAGGCATTGACAGAAATGGAAGACAGTGAAAAAATCAGAGTCACAGACAAAATGAACTTAGGCTGCAGAGTACCAATGGCAAAAGATTTATCAACCCTTTTTGTGCGTTTAGAGCATGCTGATATAACATGAGCTGAATCACCACAATAAAAACACAATCCATTTTTCCGCCTATAATTTTGCCGTTCACTTCTGGACTGAATTCTATCACATTGCATAGTCTCAGGTGCCTGTTCAGAAGACACCGCCAACTGGTGCACGGGTTTGCGCTCCCGTAAACGCCGATCAATCTGAATGGCCATAGCCATAGACTCATTCAGACCTGTAGGCGTAGGGAACCCCACCATAATATCCTTAATGGCCTCAGAAAGACCATTTCTGAAGTTTGCAGCCAGGGCGCACTCATTCCACTGAGTAAGCACCGACCATTTCCGAAATTTTTGACAATATATTTCTGCTTCATCATGCCCCTGAGAGAGGGCTAATAAAGCCTTTTCAGCCTGAATCTCCAGGTTAGGTTCCTCATAGAGCAATCCCAATGCCAGAAAAAACGCATCCACACTGAGCAATGCAGGATCCCCTGGTGCCAATGCAAATGCCCAATTCTGAGGGTCGCCCCGCAGGAAAGATATTACAATCTTGACCTGTTGAGCAGGGTCTCCAGAGGAGCGAGATTTTAAAGAAAGAAACAATTTACAATTGTTCCTGAAATTCAGGAAGGTAGATCTATCTCCAGAAAAGAACTCTGGAATAGGAATTCTAGGTTCAGACATGGGAGTGTGAACAACAAAATCCTGTATGTTTTGAACTTTTGCCACGAGATTACTCAGGCTGGAAGCCAAACTCTGGACATCCATGTTAAACAGCTAAGATCAGAGCCATTCAAGGGTTAAGAGGAGGTAAGAAGCAGCTAGACAGCAATTAAGGGCTAGGCAGCAAAACTCTGAAGGGAAAAAAAAAAAAAAAAATTTCCCTTAAACACTTCTTTTTCTCCTGCTTCAGCCCAAACAATTAACACTTTGTAGGCCGGCTATACTGTCATGAATCCCCAATGGCTAGGGATAGCACAGGACAAGCAGAGTACAAATAAATAACGGACGAGCTCTAGGGTGATGGAACCTGGGCTGACCGCTGCCCTACGCCTGACAAACGCAACTAGAGATAGCCAGGGAGCGTGCCTACGTTGGTTCTAGACGCCACGCACCAGCCTAAGAGCTAACTAGTACTGCAGAGAAAATAAAGACCTCACTTGCCTCCAGAGGAATGAACCCCAAAAGATATAGTTGCCCCCTCACATGTATTGACGGTGAAATGAGAGGAAGGCACACACATAGAGATGATATATATAGTTTTAGCAAATTGAGGCCCGCTGTAAACTAGAAAGCAGAGCGATACAAAAGGGGACTGAGCGGTCAGCAAAAAACCCTAATCAAAAAAACCATCCTGAGATTACAAGAACCCATGTGCCAACTCATGGCACATGGGGAGAACCTCAGTCCACTAGAGCTACCAGCTAGCATAGAGACATAATAAGCAAGCTGGACAAAAAACCAAACAACTGAAAATCAGCACTTAGCTTATCCTGAAAGATCTGGGAGCAGGTAGGCAGGAACCAAACAGAGCACATCTGAATACATTGATAGCCGGCAAGGGAATGACAGAAAGGCCAGGTAAAATAGGAAACACCCAGCCTCTGATGGACAGGTGGAAACCAAAGGCCGCAACCCACCAAAGTCACCCAGTACCAGCAGTAACCACCAGAGGGAGCCCACAAACAGAATCCACAACAAAATCCGCAGGTAAAACGCAGTGCCTTTTACTTGCAGATTTTTCAAAAGTCGTGCGGAAAAATCTCACACGAATCCGCTACGTGGGCACATACCCTTAGGGTTAGGGTTGGAATTAGGGCTAGGGTTGGAAATAGGGTTAAGATTAGGCTTGTGGTTAGGGTTACGGATAGGGTTAGGGGTGTGTTGGGGTTACAGTTGTGGTTAGGGTTGGGATTAGGGTTAGGGTTGGGATTAGGGTTAGGATTAGGGTTGGAATTAGGGTTACGGGTGTGTTGGGGTTAGGGTTGTGGTTAGGGGTGTGTTGGGGTTAGGGTTGGGATTAGGGTTATGGCTACAGTTGGGATTAGGATTAGGGGTGTGTTGGGGTTAGTGTTGAAGTTAGAAATGAGGGGTTTCCACTGTTTAGGCACATCAGGGGTCTCCAAACGCAACATGGCGCCACCATTGATTCCAGCCAATCTTGCATTCAAAAAGTCAAATGGTGCTCCCTCCCTTCCAAGCCCCGACGTGTGCCCAAACAGTGGTTTACCCCCACATTTGGGGTACCAGCATACTCAGGACAAACTGGACAACAACTGTTAGGGTCCAATTTCTCCTGTTACCCTTGCAAAAATAAAAAATTACTTGCTAAGACATAATTTTTGAGGAAAGAAGAATGATTTTTTATTTTCACGGCTCTGCGTTGTAAACTTCTGTGAAGCACTTGGGGGTTGAACGTGCTCATCACACATCTAGATAAGTTCCTTGGGGGGTCTAGTTTCCAAAATGGGGTCACTTGTGGGGTGTTTCTACTGTTTAGGCACATCAGGGGCTCTGCAAATGCAACGTGACGCCCGCAGACCATTCCATCAAAGTCTGCATTCCAAAACGTCACTACTTCCCTTCCGAGCCCCAGCATGTGCCCAAACAGTGGTTTACCCCCACATATGGGGTATCAGCGTACTCAGGAGAAACTGGACAACAACTTTTGGGGTCCAATTTCTCCTGTTACCCTTGCAAAAATAAAAAATTCTGGGCTAAAAAAATATTTTTGAGGAAAGGAAACACATTTATTATTTTCACGGCTCTGCGTTATAAACTTCTGCGAAGCACTTGTGGGTTCAAAGTGCTCACCACACATCTAGATTAGTTCCTTGGGAGGTCTAGTTTCCAAAATGGGGTCACTTGTGCGGGAGCTCCAATGTTTAGGCACACAGGGGCTCTCCAAACGTGACATGGTGTCCGTTAATGATTGGAGCTAATTTTCCATTCAAAAAGCCAAATGGCGTGCCTTCCCTTCCGAGCCCTGCCGTGTGCCCAAACAGTGGTTTACCCCCACATATGGGGTATCATCGTACTCAGGACAAACTGGGCAACAACATTTGGGGTCCAATTTCTCCTATTACCGTTGGAAAATTAAAAAATCCTGGGCTAAAAATCATTTTTGAGGAAAGAAAAATTATTTTTTATTTTCACGGCTCTGCGTTATAAACTTCTGTGAAGCACCTGGGGGTTATAAGTGCTCACTATGCATCTAGATAAGTTCCTTGGGGGGTCTAGTTTCCAAAATGGGGTCACTTGTAGGGGAGCTCCAATGTTTAGGCACACAGGGGCTCTCCAAACGCGACATGGTGTCCGCTAACGATTGGAGCTAATTTTCCATTCAAAAAGTCAAATGGCACGCCTCCCCTTCCGAGCCTTGTCGTGCACCCAAACAGTGGTTTACCCCCACATATGAGGTATCAACGTACTCAGCAGAAATTGCCCAACAAATTTTAGGATCCATTTTATCCTGTTGCCCATGTGAAAATGAAAAAATTGAGGCTAAAAGAAATTTTGTGTGAAAAAAAAAGTACTTTTTCATTTTTACGGATCAATTTGTGAAGCACCTGAGAGTTTAAAGTGCTCACTATGCTTCTAGATAAGTTCCTTGGGGGGTCTAGTTTCCAAAATGGGGTCACTTGTGGGAGCGCTCCAATGTTTAGGCACACAGGGGCTCTCCAAACGTGACATGGTCTCTGCTAGCGATGGAGATAATTTTTCATTCAAAAAGTCAAATGGCGCTCCTTCCCTTCCGAGCCTTACCATGTGCCCAAACAGTGGTTTACCCCCACATGTGAGGTATTGGTGTACTCAGGAGAAATTGTCCAACAAATTTTATGATCCATTTTATCCTGTTGCCCATGTGAAAATGAAAAAATTGAGGCTAAAATAATTTTTTTGTGAAAAAAAAGTACTGTTTCATTTTTACGGATCAATTTGTGAAGCACCTGGGGGTTTAAAGTGCTCACTATGCTTCTAGATAAGTTCCTTGGGGGGTCTTTCCAAAATGGGGTCACTTGGGGGGGAGCTCCAATGTTTAGGCACACGGGGGCTCTCCAAACGCGACATGGTGTCCGCTAAAGATTGGAGCCAATTTTTCATTCAAAAAGTCAAATGGCACTCCTTTCCTTCCAAGCCCTGCCGTATGCCCAAACAGTGGTTTACCCCCACATATGAGGTATCAGCGTACTCAGGACAAATTGGACAACATCGTTCGTGGTCCAGTTTCTCCTTTTACCCTTGGGAAAATAAAAAAATTGTTGCTAAAAGATCATTTTTGTGACTAAAAAGTTAAATGTTCATTTTTTCCTTCCATGTTGCTTCTGCTGCTGTGAAACACCTGAAGGGTTAATAAACTTCTTGAATGTGGTTTTGAGCACCTTGAGGGGTGCAGTTTTTAGAATGGTGTCACTTTTGGGTATTTTCAGCCATATAGAACCCTCAAACTGACTTCAAATGTGAGGTGGTCCCTAAAAAAAATGGTTTTGTAAATTTTGTTGTAAAAATCGGAAATCACTGGTCAAATTTTAACCCTTATAACTTCCTAGCAAAAAAAAAATTTGTTTCCAAAATTGTGCTGATGTAAAGTAGACATGTGGGAAACATTATTTATTAACTATTTTGTGTCACATAACTCTCTGGTTTAACAGAATAAAAATTCAAAATGTGAAAATTGCGAAATTTTCAAAATTTTCGCCAAATATTATTTTATTATTGTTTATTTATATAGCACCATTAATTCCATGGTGCTGTACATGAGAAGGGGTTACATCAAAATACAAATATCACTTACAGTAAACAAAACTAACAATGACAGACTGGTACAGCGGGAAGAGGACCCTGCCCTTGCGGGCTTACAATCTACAGGATTGTGGGGAAGGAGACAGTAGGTCAAGGGTTGCAGTAGCTCCAGTGGTGTTGAGGTGGCCGTGTAGTCTTTACAGGCTGTAAGCTTCTTCGCCAAATTTCCGTTTTTTTCACAAATAAACTCAGAAATTATCGACCTAAATTTACCACTAACATGAAGCTCAATATGTCACGAAAAAACAATCTCAGAATCGCTAGGATCCGTTGAAGCATTCCTGAGTTATTACCTCATAAAGGGACACTGGTCAGAATTGCAAAAAACGGCAAGGTCATTAAGGCCAAAATAGGCTGGGTCATGAAGGGGTTAAAATCCCCTCCCTATTGTATGACTGCTCGCGGAAGGTGGATGATTGCTATTGTTAAGTCCTTCTCAGTCCCTGGCTTACTAGAGGTAGGGATCCGAGTGAAATGACACGCAGCACAAAAGGTTGTGTGTTCATAGACAGGGATAGCCCTGGAGCACGTCTGACTCACTGGGCTCTACCCCCTCCTTTTTATAGCAAAAAGTTAAACATTTTACAGACATGCGCACAAGCGCTCATATTTCACATCCTTTTACAAAAACAGTCTATACTAGAGATAAGGTTCAGTTTCTGGTATGTAGGTAAAAGGTTACAACGTCAAGAAGGAATGCGTCCATAAAAGGAAATGTCAACTTTGCTTAAGTTTCTTGAAATAAGCCAGATGTCTCAGGAGAAAGACACAATGGATTCTTTCAGTCTGATCTCCACAATTCCCCCCTTTGACATATTCTTTTATTTTTATTACCACAGGGCTAAAGACAAAGCCTTTATTTTTGGTATTACACATGTACATGCTTGTATTCAATAAGAGAATCAAATCTAGTATTAATTCTTCCGTTTAACTCTCGCAACCTTTTCTTTGTTTTGCAATAAGTTTGTTCATTCTTTTTTTCTTTATACGGCAGTATACTAAAACATTTATGAAACAACAAAAAGTTAATACGGTAATAATAATTAGAATCACTAGAAGATAACATAAGAAAAGAAAAAAAAAATTTATACTCTTGCATCTATTACACAAAGTTTATCTGTGCATACTGAGATACCCTTGAGCACAATCTGGAATAGTACGTATATGACTACAATAATCATAACTATATGTATTATGCTCTGCATAATCCCAGCAACCCACCCACCGATTCCTCTGAACCAGTTGGCTGGGTTAAGAAAAGAAAAGGTATCTGACCACCAGCTATCCTTATTCTGGTCATTATCTTTGTCATACTGATCTCTGAGTCGTTGTACGTCCTTTAATTTAAATGTCATACTCATCAGATTCATTACAAACCAGGTTCCCCGGTTTGCTTGTACAATCGCTTGCATTACCTTGAGGGAACAACTCAGAATGTTCCCAATTTCTATTGTGTATGTATCTTTCCAATACTACAGGTTTGAAAGCATCAGAGGGATCGGCGGTTGTACTGAAACTGAGCTGTAGATTTTCAGTGGGGACCTGTCCTAGATCAGTTAATCCAGTCTTATTCCTAGGTACCCATTTTCCTCCCTTGAATGCTAAATATTGTAGATGTGTATTACTCCCTGAGAGATTACCCTGCCACCAAGGAAATTCTACCCATCCCACAATTGGTATGGCGATTGTAGTATTCCACAGCCTAGCATTACCAGTTTGGTTGTTGGCCAGGTTGTCTGAACAATTAGGCCAAGCGAATATTTCTTCTGCTGATACGGGAACTGCTAGAAAAGGTATACTTGTGGCTGATACCGGTGAATGGGTACAGATCCAACAATCTGTCAGGGTTTGTGTATTGTTTAACAAGTCATGCACTAATTTTCTATGATGTTGTACGAATCTATTGTTCAAAGGGGCTAGAGAATTCAGTCTATCCCACGCCTCCGTTGAGGTTATCATTATTAACATCAATATCATGAGTTTATACTGCTTTTTTTGCAATGGCTTGCATGTATCCATGATGCCTTTCCTTCAAGCTTGACTGATGTAGGTGTTGTCAACAGGACTTGGAAGGGTCCGTCAAACCTTGGTTCTAGAGCCTTTCTGGTGTGTCTTTTTACATAGACTTGATCACCTGGTTCCAACTTGTGACTTCCTTCAATGTTGTCAGGATCTGGAAGGGAAGCAAAAACTTGTGCATGCACCTTAGTTAATTGTTTCTGAAGATTTTGCACATAAGAAGTCAATGACTCAATATTTAACACAAGTTGCTGTGGAAAATAACATCCTAAATTGGCAGTCCTACCAAACAAAATTTCATATGGAGACAGTTTAGTCTTACCCCTTGGGGTATTGCGTATTGAGTAAAGGGCCAGTGGAAGGCATTCAAGTTCCATTCATGCGTTCCACCTTACCAGAACTTTGAGGATGATACGGAGTGTGTAACTGACTTTCAACACCCAACATTTTCAGTACATTTTGAAATATTTCTCCAGTGAAATGAGTACCCCTATCTGACTCGATCACTTCAGGGAGACCGTAACGGGGTATCAGTTCGGCAACTAGCTTTACAGCAGTGTTTTTAGCTGAAGCCTTCCGAACTGGATAGGCCTCTGGCCACCCTGAGAACATGTCCACACACACCAACACATACTCATACCCATTACTTTTTGGCAGCTGGATAAAGTCTATTTGTAATCGCTGAAACGGATAGAGAGGTCGGACGTGGTGCTTCATAGGGGTCTTTGTTGTCTGTCCGGGATTATGTGCCAGGCATATAGCGCATGCAGCACAATAGTCTCTTGCATAGTTGCCAAAACCTGGAGCCAACCAGACTTGCTTTGCCAGTAGTGTCATTGCATTTGCAGACACATGAGTAGGGTGGTGCAGTCCACCAACTACAATCGGGTACCAGGCTCTAGGTAGACATATTAGTCCATCTTTCTTCCAAATTCCCGCTTGTTCTTCTGCCCCTTCCTTTTTACACCTGTCCCTCTCCTCTTCTCCTGCATCTTCCTGTGCTTGTCTCAGTCTATCTTCAGTATTTTCTGTGAGGTTTACAGTATGAACCTGTCGTAAGGGTTTGACTGCCGCTGCTTTGGCTGCTTTATCAGCCCTATCATTTCCCCTAGATTCCCTAGTGTCGAGTCTCACATGTGCAGCTACCTTAATTACTGCTACTTCTTTTGTTTCTTGTGCAGCCTCTAAGATCTGTTTGATCAAAGAAGCATGTTTTACAGGTTGTCCTGATGCTGTCATGTAACCTCTAGCTCTCCAGATTACTCCAAAATCAAACACAATACCATGTGCATACCTAGAATCAGTGTATATATTAGCTGTCTGATTCTCAGCTATTTTTAGCGCTTCAATCAATGCTGTTAGTTCTGCTTCTTGTGCAGACTGTTTTGGTGGAAGTGGTTCTGCTTTGAGAGTTTCAGATTCTGACACAACTGCATACCCTGTATGAAAGTTACCTGTGTCATCTGCAAACCTACTACCGTCTATAAACAGCTCTAAATCTGGATTTTGAAGTGGTGTTTCGGATACATTGGGTAAGCCTGCTGTTTCTTGTAAAATGAGCTCTGTACAATCATGTGTGTCTGTAGGGAAAAAATTTGCGTGTGGATCAGTGTCCTTATTCCCCCCTTCAGACTCGAGAGGTAGCAGTGTTGCTAAATTAAGAGTCTGAAGCCTTGCAAATGTGATAGTAGAGGGGAGCAGCAAAGAACACTGTAGCCGCAAATGTCTGGCCATGGAAATGTGTTTTGGTTGGACCTGGTTTAATATCCCATAAACATCATGCGTAGTTTGAACTGTGAGTGGATACTCTAGGACAATTACTGATGCTTTGTCCAACAATAGTGAGACAGCAACAACTACACGTACACAGGTTGGCGCTGCTCTAGCTACGGGATCTAACCTTGCTGAAAGATATGCAATTGGTCTTTGTTTCCCTGCATGCTTCTGGGTAAGAACTCCTGTAGCATGAGAATCAACTTCTGCAGCCATAAGCTGAAATGGTTTGGTGTAGTCTGGTAGCCCTAACGCTGGAGCTGAAACAAGGGCATCTTTTAATTGTTGGAACGAAATCTGACCTTCTTTTGTCAACAAATAAGGTTCACTTTTTACACAGTCATACAGAGGTTGCATTAGTTGACTGGCATGTATAATCCATTGTCTACAATGAGACACTATTCCTAAAAATGCTCGTAGCTGTTTATGATTTCTAGGCTCATTCATCTGTCTTATTGCTTCAGTTCTTTGAGGTGTAAGATGCTTTTTACCTTGAGAAATGCAATGACCTAGAAAGACCACTTTGATCTGACAAACTTGTAGCTTTTGTCTATTCACTTTACACCCTTCTTTTTCTAGAAAACATAGTAAACTTACAGTGGACCTTTCTGCAGTTTCTAGATCTGGGCAGCAAAGTAGTATGTCATCCACATACTGCAAAATTACTACCTGTGGTTCGGGTTCAAACCTCTGGAGGACTGTTTGTAGAGCATTTGAATAAAGAGTAGGGGAGTGTATCATTCCCTGTGGAAGGCGTGTCCACGCCAACTGTTTGCCCTTAAATGTAAATGCAAACAAATGCCAACTGTCTTGGTGTAAAGGAACCGAGAAAAATGCATTTGAAAGATCTATTACAGTAAACACTTGAGAACTGGCTGGTATCTGTGATAGTAACGTATGAGGATTGGGTACAACTGGGGTGATTGGATCTAGAACTTTGTTTATTTCTCTTAGATCATGTACCATACGATATTTGGGCATAGAACCCTTATCAAGAGTTCTCTTCTTGACTGGATACAGAGGAGTGTTAGCAGGTGATTGTATCTCTACCAAAACTCCTTTCTCTCTATATCCCTCTATCTGTTTTGTAATCGCTAATTCCTGCTGGGCACTCACAGGGTATTGTCTGAGCTGTGGGAGAACAGTTCCTGGTTGCACAGATAATTTTACAGGAGAAATATGCAATAATCCCACATCAGTGTCACCCTGTGCCCACAGTGTTTCTGGGATCATTGAGAGATCTAGATCTGTGGTGTACTCTTTTTCTTCAGTATAATCCTCAAAAGCCTGAATTCTGACATATTGTTCTAATGATTCTGCATCATCAGGGATAGTCAGCATAACTGTGCCATCTTCCCTAAAATTGATGTTAGCTTCTAATTTCTTTAGTACATCAGTTCCTAACAGACATGTTGGGGCACCTCTGGCATACAAAAATCTGGATGCAAAACATTTAGGTCCTAATGAGACCTCTAGGGGCACAGTATATGGCAGTGTTCGAATTACCCCATCATAACCCTCAGCAAAAGTTGTTTGTTCTGAAATATCTTCCGGATTCGGAAGAAAATCTTGATTCAAAATTGAGGAAGTTGCACCTGTATCTATCAAAAATGGAATCTCTCTCCCCCCCACATTCACCTGTATCATAGGTCTTCTAGCTGGTAGGGAAGTTTGTAACACATCGAGTCAATCTGAATCTGGTATGGGACCATCTATGATGGTAGATTTCTGCTGGTTGTCCGTTTGGGGAGGGTTATTTCTGGGAACAAATTTGCCTGACTTTATATCTGCCAACTTCTTCCTGCACTCTCTTTGGAAATGACCTGGCTTTTTACAGTAGTGGCAAGGAAAATTGTGTCTCACTCTTCCTCCTGTATTAGCTTGTGCTATTCTAACAGGCTTACGATTCTCTCTCATATCCATGGCTATTCCTAAACATCGTTGTTTCACAATATTTGGTTGTTCAATTGTTCTCCAATCTGGAGTAGAGGATTTAAATTTTTCTCTGATTTTCGGATCTAGCCCCTCTATTAATTGTTTTGTAAAAAGTCTCCTTACTGAAGCATCAGTCAAATCCAATCCTTCATCCCTAAAGCTATTTTCTAGTTCTTGACTATATTCTTCAATACTTTGCCCAAATTTCTGCATAATCACACCTGTAGACCCCCTTTCCCTCTGTTTTCCTCTCATGAAAATTATTAATGCCTCTGTGAACTGGGTACCTGATGCTTCTGTCTGTAAGGCACCCCCTTCTGCCACTGGTCTATTGGGCTGTAGGTGTGTCAATAATTCCTGAAAAAGTCCGGGGGACATTTTCATTCTACATAATTCTTCCCCGTCCGCCCAGACCCCAGCATGAGTCTGCATGATTTGTTGTATATACTGCGCAAATCGGATAGGATATTGAGTGGGATCAGGCGCATTATGCAGGAGGGACATACCCTCAGCAGGGGACCAAGGAAAGTATTGTCTGGTCTGATGATATCTGGTGTTCATTACTCCGTCAGCACCAGGTTCCCTAAAGGGTCTTGGTACTACCCTAACAGGGGCAAGTACAGCGCCATATCTAGGTGTACCACAGGCTAGGCAATCATTTCTCCAATCTGGATTTTGTTGTCCACAGTGTGAACATTCCCATCCTCCTACCCCACCAAGATTGGGATACAAGGCTGGAAATTGTTTTCCTCCTTCTGCTCTTCCAGATGGTACAAATGATTGGGCTTTTGGATCTAGGTAAGGTGGCGGGATTATGTCACAACTTTTTCCCTTCCCCATGATCCATTTGGAAGTGTCTGGATCGTACTTCCAATTCTCCTCTTTAGCTGTTTTTGAGACCTCTATCATACAATGTATGATTTCTTCCCACCCATTGTCTTTGATAATTCCACCTCGTTCTTTACTCAGTTTTTCCCATTCTGTACTGAACATAAGTGCTTCTGAAATTCCCAATTTTTCTCTTACCCTCCTAATCTGCCTTCTGACTATCTTTCCACATCTTTCCTGTATGATATCTGCTGCTTCCACTTGTCCTAAGACGGTTTTTGTCTGTTTATTTCCCATTTTTCTTTTCAATATTAGCTATGACTACCCTAGGTGACGTTTGGACAACCACTTCCTCTGTTGGTGGCGTCTCGTTGCCTTCTCTCCTAAGGAGCTAAAATATTGAAGGGCTGATCTGCTCCGTTCTTTCTAATGTGCAGAATAAACTTGATTCCTACAATGCACGCAAACAGGATCAGCAACACCAAACAGATCACAAAACTCTCAGTCTCAGATATCATACTTGTCCCAGGCTCATGAAACCGCGTCCTGGGCTCATTCTATCAAACCTTATCCAGAAATGAAGGAGGTTAAGCACTTAATTGAGAGTCAAGCATGGGCGGAGGTCTCCCAGAAGGACGCAACCACATGACCCAGTTAGGCTGACTTCCGTGTATAAGGCTTATACCCCAACTATTTCGGCTTATTTTTCTACGCACTTTTGCTCTTCTTTCACAACATACCACAACCTTCACACTGTTCACACACTGCCAGGGACAGGACTCATAAATCTATACAATATGGTAACCCGAGTTTTATAGGTATCTACTCACTACTAGACTAACCCAGCGTGACACGGCTCATAGAGATCTTTCGGATAATACAGGGCAGATAAAAGAGAACTAATAATGTCTCTTACCTGGCCAGGTTTTTCAGTTCATTTGCCGTCCATTATCCCAGATCTCCGTTGTCCGTATCCGCAGGTAAATCTCGAGCAAATACTCTCACCTCAGGTCCCTGTTCGGTGCGCCAAAGTAATGTTAAGTCCTTCTCAGTCCCTGGCTTACTAGAGGTAGGGATCCGAGTGAAATGACACGCAGCACAAAAGGTTGTGTGTTCATAGACAGGGATAGCCCTGGAGCACGTCTGACTCACTGGGCTCTACCCCCTCCTTTTTATAGCAAAAAGTTAAACATTTTACAGACATGCGCACAAGCGCTCATATTTCACATCCTTTTACAAAAACAGTCTATACTAGAGATAAGGTTCAGTTTCTGGTATGTAGGTAAAAGGTTACAATGTCAAGAAGGAATGCGTCCATAAAAGGAAATGTCAACTTTGCTTAAGTTTCTTGAAATAAGCCAGATGTCTCAGGAGAAAGACACAATGGATTCTTTCAGTCTGATCTCCACACTATCTAGCGCCCGACTTAGCCATCAGCACATTACACACATTACAGCGTCTAATTGCTGTGACCGCCAGTGCAGCGCCGTGCGCTTTCTCTGCGCTTTCCTGACCCAAGCCTGGGTGGTTAGTGGCGTACGCCAATGCGGCACCGCATGCACTCTCGTGCTTCTTAAATAATATTATTTCTGTCTCTCTGCCACCCCAGTAGCGGTGTCGAGCGCATGAGGTCTTTATGAACTCAAATCCTAAGTCTTGGGATTGAGTTCTAAGACTCCTTGCTTGCGCTCTTGGCGCGGTACCGCGGCCCTGTGACGCAACAGGGTTCGCTTCCTTCACACAGGGTGAAGTTAACCCATGTGTGTATTCATATTGTACCGCCATATCGTCCGTCTCTACTAGCAGCAGGGTTTTCACCTGCACGGTGGACCTCAGACTGCGAACGCACCTAATACCATTACATCTTAAACTTGGTGCGTTCCGCCAGTCCTAACAGAGTGATATAACTATAAAATTTTGAACTTTTTTTGACACTTACAGTAGTGTCCAAAATAATAGCAGTCTAATATGACTAACCAGATTAACCACTGCTCGACCTTGGGTTTTTCCGTTTTTGAGTTTCTTTTTTTTTCTCCCTTTCTTCAGGCTTATTTTTTGTGGTACAAGTTGTACTTTTGAATGATACCATCAGTTTTACTATATAATGTACTGGAAAACAGGAAAAAAATTCAAAATGCGGTGAAACTGCAAAAAAAATTCAATTCAATTCCACAATTGTTTTTTTTTTTTTTTACCATGTTCACTAAATACTAAAATACTGTCTTTTTAAATACCAAACATGTATAGGTTTTTTTATTTGAGTTTAAAAAAAAATCCAAAAGTTTCTTTAAAAAAAATGCCAACATTTTCCAAGACCCGAAGCATCTCCTTTTTTCATTATCTAGGGTTGAGTGAGGGCTTATTTTTTGCATGCCAAGCTGGCATTTTTATTGATACCATTTTGGTGTAGATACAAAATTTTTGATCAGCCATTATTGCATTTTAATGCAATGTTGCGGCAACCAAAAAAAACTTTATTCTGGCGTTTTGACTTTTTTCTCATTACACCATTTACCGATCGGATTATTTATTTTTATATATTGGGTGATTCTTAATGCAGTGATATCAAATATGTATTTTTTTGTTGTTTTATTTTGAATGGGGAGAATGGGGGGTGATTTGAACTTTAATTTTTTTTGGGTGATTCTTAATGCAGTGATATCAAATATGTATTTTTTTGTTGTTTTATTTTGAATGGGGAGAATGGGGGGTGATTTGAACTTTAATTTTTTTTAATGTTTTAAATATTTTTAAAAACTGCTGCAGACCCCGGGTTGTCATGTCAACCCATCGGTAACCCGTGGCCATGTGACATGGGTGGGAATAGTGACGTGCTTCTGGCGCGTGCATGTTAAATGCCACTGTCAGAGATTGAGAGCAGCATTTAACATGTTAACTGGTGGATCGCCACCACGGCTGTTAGGGGCACATGTCAGCTGTTCAAATCAGCTGACATGTGCAAGAAAAGTTGCAGGCTCATCACCGGAACCCGCAAGAAACTGAGGGAACCCGCCTTCAACGTACCTATACGTCCAAGGTGGTAAAGGTTAATCACTGTTTTTGGTATAAATTATATTACCACATGTCAAACAATTTACTAGTTGGTGCAGTAGATTCTAAGAAACCCAACAGACAGCATTCATGATCTGCATATTTTTGAGTCTGTTTATTAGAATAATTAATTAAAAGGAGATGTGTTCAAAATAATAGCAGTGTGGAGTTCAATTAGTGAGGTCAATCATTCTGTGAAGAAATGGGTGTAAATCAGGTGGCCCTTATTTAAAGGTGACGTCAGGACACATTACTCATTGAAGGCCTGAGAAATATGGGTCATTCGTGTCATTGTTCAGAAAAACAGCGTACTTTGATTAAAAAGTTGATTGGAGAGGGTAAAACTTATATTAAAGTGCAGACAATGATAGACCGTTCAGCTAAAATGATCTCCAATGCTTTAAAATGGAAAGTCAAACCAAAGAGACATGGAATAAAACTGAAGATTAGCATTCAATAGGATGGAAGAATATCCAGAATAGCAAAGGCTCAGCCAATGATCAGCTTCAGTATGATAGAAGACAGTCTCAAGTTACCTGTGAGGACTGTGACAGTTAGAAGACGCCTGTGTGTAGCTAATCTCTTAGCAAGAAGTCCAAGCAAAGTTCCACAGTTAAAAAAAAAAAGAAAAGACTTGTACTGAAGCAGACACAATTTTTTGAAAAACACATCAACTTGCCTAAAGAGAAATGGAAAAACATTTTTTGGACTGATGAAAGAAAAATTGTTCTTTTTGGGTCCAAAGGCCGCAGACAGTTTGTCAGACGTCAGACTACCTCCAAACTCTCCATTCAAGCCACAGTACACTCTGAAGACAGTAAAGCAAAGTGGTGTAAGCATCATGATATGGGCATGTTTCTCTCACCATTGTGTCGGACCTATTTACTGCATACCAGGGACCAGTTTATGTATATTAAAATACTTGAAAAGATCATGTTGCCTTACGCTGAAGAGGATATGCAATATCACCCCTGAGGAAGACACTTGCTAGTGTCGATACGCGTGGGGTACCTGCTCTCCAGGTTGCACACAGCAATTAACCTCCAAATAGTTATGGCTGTCTAGTAACCCTTGTGTTTATATCGGCTGGAACCTCACTTGGTAATAGATCTGTCATTTACAACAGGGCATTCCTTCCTAGTTGTTGATTCTATTTGATATGCATGATATTGATTTATCTATAGTTCATCTAATAGGGCTGGCAGCACACCATCTATCTTTTTTGGAGGTTTTCAGTGTGCTGTGAAGTTTTATTCTTGTACTTAATTTTTGTACTGCTTTTTCTATGCTTGTACTCACATTGTTTAATAACATTGATTATTGTGCTTGATGCTGTACCTTCGCTCTTGTCCTGGGGAGGATCTTATTTTGTCAGGTCTTTCTTCTTTCTTGTGAGCCATTTTTGGCATTTTAAATGTTTTTATATTGTGGTGTATAATTTAGCATTTTTGTATCCAGTGAAATAAAATTATTCTCTTAAGGTGATCACCAGTTGTATGCACACTCTCTTCTTGCTGTTTCTTAACTTATGTTTGTAAACACACTGCTATTATTTTGAACAGTACTGTATATAGCAATGAAATTTACTCCAGGCCACGGAATAGTCTATTGGTGATCATTATAATAATAATAATAATAGTAATAATAACATTTTGAAAGTGTTTTTTTTTTTAGGGTTAGATACCAACAAAATTTAACCAAGAACACATAATACTGCTGAGAAATGTAACCCAGCAACATTTTTACATTTGTTTTTTCAGTCTAGGTATCCCAAAAATGTACAGTAGAACAAGGAACAGTGCATGGGTAAGAAATGTGAAGAAGATTTGCAAACTCTTTTTTCTACTGTTACATACCACAAAAATGTGACATAAAGCATGTAATACTGTATGGATGAGTAACCTAATCCTGAACTATTTTTATATGCTTTTTATTCGTTTTAAATACTACCGTAATTAAACAAGTACTGTCATTGAATAATAGGCATTGAATCGATAGTAACATTTTGAATGAAAATATTTTGAAAGTGTAGTTGATGTACCCCTTAACGGCAACAGCTGGTGGGCCTCAGTAAAATATTGAATATTACAAGGACTTTATGTGCAGAAGTCATCTGGTGGTGTGGAAAAGTGTGAGCCAATCCAGACTTTGTTCATTTTTATGAGAGTAAGTTTGTCTGCATTCTCCATTGATACACGAAAGCACCTGTCTGTTATGACCCCCCTACAGCACTAAAAACTTGCTCCAACAAGATGCTATTGGCAGGGCAGCACAACACCTTCGAGGCATAAAGAGACATGTCATGACAGGTGTCCAGCTTTGAGACCCAATAATTGAAAGTCACAACGGAATTAGGGAGTACACTGGTTTGGTCAGCCAGGTATTGCTTTACCATCTTTATAAACTTTTCCCTCCTTGTCAAAAATACCTAGTCATCAAGCCCTGGGTGCTGGGCTAATGTCATAAAATTGGCCCATACCTTTGACAGTGTACCCCTGCATCTGCTGTGTGTCTCAGTGGCCTCTCCTCCTTGGTTAGGCAAGGAAGCTTGCTCCCTGCCGCTAGCGTTGTATGATGGGAATTTTTTCAACATATTTTCCCCAATGGCCTTTTAGGATAGCACAATATTTAAAGACGTCTCCATCTCAGGAAGAAGAGATGCAAAGTTCTCCTTGTAGCGTCGATCTAGCTGGGTTAACATGCAGTAATCTTTTTTTGCCAAGATGAATGTAATGCAAGGGTCATGGGAAAAGCAGAACCGTACATAAAGTCAGCCATATGTGCCAAACTGCATACAGCCAACACTCACAGCCAACACTTCTATCATGATGACGACTCTCCATCTCCTCCTCCTCCTTTTCCCTCTCCTCCTCCTCATTCCCATCATCCCTGTTCATCCAAGTAGGAAACACAGGACAAAGGTTTTGTGGCTACTAGCCTCTGTTGCACTAGCCACCAGCTCCTGTTTCTCCTCTTCCTCTTCTTCAGCATCCACCTCCTCATTGTTATCCAATCTGTGCTGAGAAGGTAAGATGAGGCTGGGCTGGCTACAATCTCTCTGTGTTATGTCTTCCTCCACCCCAATCTGTTCTGCATGCAAAGCTTCCTGTTTAATTGTGAGCAGTGACTGTTTAAGGAGTCATAGAAGCGGGACTATTGCACTGACTATGGCATCATTGTCGCTCACCATCTTTGTGGAGTCCTCAAAGTCTTGGAGAACCAAACAAATGTCAGACATCCATGCCTACTTTTCAGTTGTTATATGGAGAGGCTGACCAGGATACCAAAGGATGTGTAGGAGCTGGTACTCAACCACTGGCCTCTTCTGATCACAAAGGCTTGCCAGCATGTGCAGTGTGGAGCTCAATCACATGGTGACGTCGCACACCAATAGGTGATCTGACACTTGCATGTGCTGCAGCACAGCCAAAGCGGTGGTAGCTGTAGCTGACTTGTAAAAATGGGTGCTTGACAAGAAGCTCTGGCAAATCTGGGTATGTTTTCAGAAACTGCTGAACTACCAAGTTGAGAACATGAGCCAAGCATGGTTTGTGTGTGAACTTTCCAAGCTTTACAGCCGCTCTCAGGTTATGCCCATTATCACACACGACCATGGCTGGTTGGAGGCACCTTTAAGTAACTCTGCCAAAATGTGGGGTTTGTCTCTTAGACAAATTAGCTTCAGCAGAGCCTGTTGCTGCATCGCTAAGGCAGTGCTGAAGAGCTTATAGCTTCCGGCTTATATAGACCAGAGGTGTCAAACTGCATTCCTCGAGGGCCGCCAACAGGTCATGTTTTCAGGATTTCCTTAGCATTCCACAAGGTGCTGGAATCATTCTGTGCAGGTGATTAAATTATCACCTGTGCAATACAAGGAAATCCTGAAAACATGACCTGTTGGCGGCCCTCGAGGAATGCAGTTTGACACCTCTGATATAGACAACGTGCTCAGAGATACCACATCATAGATGGAGGATGAGGAGGAGCAGAAAGAGGTGCAGGTACTGCTGTAGGAGGTGGAGGAAACTCTGATAGAATTAGGGTCAGCAATTCTCAGCTTTGGAAGCACATGCGCCGTGCCAGGCTATGACTCGGCCCTTGCCTCCACAATCTTCACCCAGTGTGCCATTGAGGAAATGTATCATCCATGGCCACAAATGTTTGTCCATATGTTGGTCGTTAAGTGGACAATGCCAGCAAGTGCATTGGTAAGGGCATGGCTGATGTTCTTGGACACCTGCTGTTATAAGGCGGGAACACCAAACTTGGAGAAAAAGTGGCAGATGGGGACCGAGTACTGAGCGACGGCTGTCACCATGAATCAGCGGAAATCCTCAATGTTTACCAGCCTAAATGGCAACATTTATATGGCAAGCAGCCTGTAAATGTGCTTGTTTAGAATTTGAGCCTCTGGGTGGGTGCCTGGGAATTTTCTTTTTTGTACCAAGGCCTCGGGTAGGGGCAGCTGAATGCTAGGGACGAGAAGTTGGAAGTTGCTGATGATGGTAAGTCAGAATGTACAAGGATAGGTGCAGGGTAGAAGGCATCTACAGCAGTGTCTTGGTCAGTGGATAGGGCAGCACTTAGCGCAGGAGAAGAGGAAGTGGTGTCACCCGATGGCACCAATTGTGTACCCAAGCGTTCTGCCCACCAAGTCAGGTGCTTAGATGACATATGCCTGATCATAATGGTGATGGCTATTAGTGGTCAGGCCCCTGCTGATCTGTGCATGGCACAGGTTGCAAATGCCCATCTTCTCCCTCTGGTCACCCCACTGTCTCTTCCTGTCTGTTTCGGTGGTGCATCATTGTTGCCTCGCACTGCATGCCAGCTTCCCAGGTTGGGTCCGTGACTTCGTCATCCACCACCAAACCCTGGTCCTCCTGACTTCGTGACTTAATAATAACAAGACTTAGGGGCAACTATGTCTCGTCATCATCTTGCTCCTCCTTATTGTCAAGCAGCTGCAATGCAGGTAGGTGCAAGCTCCACTAGATGGCAGTAGAGTGGAAGCAGCACTGCACCTAAACAGAGCTGACCTGCAGTGCAGCAGTGAGGCCACCACAGGTGGCGGCAGTATAGTCAAAAAAGCCAGGTAAAATCCTAAACTGTAGTGCAGCACTAAAGGAATAAGCAAACTCACGGTCAGAGATAAGCCAGGGAGTCAGTAAATGTCAGGAGCGGATAAGCCAAAAGACAGAAGCAGGTCAGGATACAAGTCAAGTCAAAACCAGGGAGTCAGCACACTAAAGGGAAACACGGAGTCAAGATGGGAATAGGGGAAAAAAGAGACATGGGTTCAGACAGCAAACGCAGTAGGACAAATCAGAGCAATTGGAGCCAGCTACAGCAGCACTAGGCAAAAACTATAACTGCAGGAAGCAGCGGCGATAAATAGCCAACCTGAACCCAGACAGAGGCTGAGAAAGGTTAACTCTTGACATGACCAGACAGGAAAAAGGGAAAACAGGACTCAAAACCCGGTCTGGATCATGACAGTACCCTCCTCTCAAGGAGTTTCCCAGGATACCGCACATGAAACGCCCGAACCAATCAATCAGCATGAACCGATCACACCGGGACGCAGGATGGATTCTTAGGACCGTAACCCCTCCAATGGACCAAATACTGCAGCGAACGGCGGACCATAACGCGAATCCACAATCTGATCCATACTCCATCTGTCCATCCACAGAAACCAGAGGCAAAGGGGATTGAGACCCCTCAGAGGAAGGTACAAATTGCTTCAGGAGAGACTTATGGAACACATTGGGGATCTGAAGCGACGAAGGTAGATGTAAGCGAAAGGCAACTTGATTGACAACCTCAATTACCTCATAACGACCTATAAACCTGGGACTTGGCTTAGCAGAAGGAACTTTCAGCCAAATGATCTTGGTAGACAATCGTACTTTTATCTCCCACCAGGAATATGGGTTGGGTCCTGTAGATCGTCGCTTATCCGCAAACTGTTTATGTTTGCCTTGAGCTTCCCCAATGTTCCTCTGGACCTCGCTCCATACGCCTATCAGCTGCTGAATGGCTAAATCAGCCCCTGGACACCCCGAGTCCATCCTGAAAAACTCACCAAAATGGGGGTGAAAGCCATAACTGCAAAAGAACGGAGAGGTGCCGTGGACTGATTAATATGTCTATTAAAGGCAAACTCAGCCATTGGTAACAAAGAACACCAGTCATCCTGCTGGGACTTGGCAAGACACTGCAAAATTTGTTTAAGATTGGTTCTCTCCGTCTGACCATTGGAGCTCCACTAGATGGCAGTAAAGTGGAAGCAGGACTGCACCGAAACAGAGCTGACCTGCAGTGCAGCAATGAGGCCACCACAGGTGGCGGCAGAATAGTCAAAGAAGCCGGGTCAAATCGTAAACTGTAGTGCAGTACCAAAGGAATAAGCAAACTCACGGTCAGAGACAAGCCAGGGAGTCAGTAACGGTCAGGAGTGGATAAGCCAAAAGACAGAAGCAGGTCAGGATACAAGTCAAGTCAAAACCAGGGAGTCAGCACACTAAAGGGAAACATGGAGTGAAGACCGGAATAGGGGAAAACAGAGAGACGGGTTCAGACAGCAAACGCAACAAGACAAATCTGAGCAATCAGAGTCAGCTACAGCAGCACTAGGTAAAAACTATAACTGACATCACCTGCAGGAAGCAGCAAAGATAAATAGCCAACCTGAACCCAGACAGAGGCTGAAAAAGGTTAACTCTTGACATGACCAGACCAGGAAAAAGGGAAAACAGGACTCAAAACCCAGTCTGGATCATGACACTTAAACCAAATTTTTCATTTTCCCAAGTAATGTTCTTGTGGCCATGGCTGCTCTAAGTTTTTAGCATCACTAAAAAGTATGTTGTCCTGTCCCTCTTGGAGCATAGAGGGTGATTCCACAATCAATAAATGCTGTTATAAAGTGCTCCTTGGAGTGTCCTAGTGTGGGATCACTAGTCTCCTGGGACTCAACATGATGGGAGGAAGGAAGACCAGGGTGAGGATTAAGTGATCTAGCCTTTTGGTTGATGAGACTGGACCGTGTGGAAGACTGTGTGGTGATGCCAAGCCACTGGAAGCATTATCTGCTATCCAACCAATATTGCAATCTGGCTTCAGAAATGGTGTACAGTGCCTACCTGCAAAGTGGGACAGGAACCTATGTGTTGTGGCTGAGCATATTTCTGGTGCTCCAGCAACAGCCGTAGTCCCACTTGCCCCACGTCCTTGACATCTATATGCACCATCATCAGCACTTCCACTTCCTCATCCCTTAATGCAAGCCTTACGCATTTTGTAATTGCTAGGTCTCTTGAAACCAAAATTATTTTAAATAAAAAGAAAAAATTGGTAACCTGCAGCAATCGATGCATTTTTTGTGAGGTTACTCAACCATAATGTAACAGAAAGAATGCAAAAGTGTATGGATGACAATCAAATTCAATCCAGAAAAATGTTTCAATGCTTTTTCTCAGTTTTACAGAACACAGAAATGTTCACAGACCACGTAACAATGTATGTCTGAGAAATAGAGGCCTACAAAATTTTCAAAAGCTTTTGTTCACTGAGATGACAGAAATTTACTCCACACTACAGAATAGTGGATGGTGAGAAATGTAGCCCAGGATAATGTTTCATCAATTTTTGGGTTCAAAATCAAAATCATATCAAAATATGATCTATTTTTTCAGCAACCGCAAAAAAACTGCAAGCTTAAAGGGCCACTGTCACCCCCCCCCCAGCCGTTATAAACTAAAAGAGCCACCTTGTGCAGCAGTAATGCTGCAGTCTAACAAGGTGGCTCTTTTAGTTTTTGATCCATTTATTACCTCAATAAAGCGTTTTAAAAATTGGCCACACATACCAGATATTGTACCAGGAGGCGGTCAGAATCGTCCTCTATCAATCTTCCAACTGCCGTCACTCTTCTCTTCAGGGCCGATGGTACCCGCCCCCTTCGCGTTGTTGCTTCTTAAATCCGGCGCCTGCGCTGTGCGTGCCTGCCTGGGGCCTGCGCAGTGTTCTTTGTCAGTCACATCTCAGATGCCGGGTGCCTGACTGCGCCGTTACTGAATCCCCGCCCCGCACTGTGTTATTCATTATGCACAGTGCGGGGCTGGGGTTCCTGGGAAGGCGGGGGAGCGTCAGAGATGGGAGAGCGTCCGAGATGGGGGAGCGCCTGAACAGCGCAGTGCGCATGCCCAGGAACCCCAGCCCCGCACTGTGCATAATAATTAACACGGGGCGGGGATTCAGCAACAGGGTGGCCGCACTGCCCGCACAGGCGCAGTCAGGCACCCGGCATCTGAGATCTGACTGACAAAGAACACTGCGCAGGCCCCAGGCAGGCACGCACAGCGCAGGCGCCGGATTTAAGAAGCAACAACGCGCAGGGGGCGGGTACCATCGGCCCTGAAGAGAAGAGTGACGGCAGTTGGGGGATTCATACAGGATGCTTCGGACCGCCTCCTGGTACAATATCTGGTATGTGTGGCCAATTTTTAAAACGCTTTATTGAGGTAATAAATGAATCAAAAACTAAAAGAGCCACCTTGTTAGACTGCAGCATTACTGCTGCACAAGGTGGCTCTTTTAGTTTATAACGGCTGGAGGGGGTGACAGTGGCCCTTTAATCCTTGTCTACAGTTTGGATTCTGTCACTCTACCTGCTCCTACGACGCTTTCCCTCCCTAGGCTAAATGCAGATTGTATGTACTGCAAACAATTTGCCCTTAGAAGGGATGAGAGCATAATGGATCAGCTTCAGCACCAGTATCAAAACTTCTGGCCTCTGATTCATTATACTGTGCACTCAGGCTTAGACAAGCACGCTCTCCCACCAATACAAAGTGTCACAGAGCAATAAAATGGTGTCAGTTTGCCGAGCCAGACAGCACCTATTTTTTTTATAACTTCTAGTAATGTCAGATGGCCAGTTAATCACAATAATACCACAACCAAGATGCCTATGGCATTACAGTGACTCACAAGCAATCTCCGCATGCTTTTTGGCTGCGTAACAGACACCAGAGATGAGGGGATTCGAGTTTTACCTCGAGCACCTCCCAATATTTGCTGAGTAACGAGAATGTCCAAGCACTGTGACACTTGATTGATACCCGAGTATCATCGAGCACACTCAATCATCCCGAATGATTTATAATTGGATGCTCAAAATTTATTGGAGTTCTTTTTTATCTGGATGTTTTAAACATGAATATATACATATATGTATATACATGACCATACAATAAAGTTGGCAGATGATTATTACTTGAGTGAGTGCTTGACCAAACCTTTACTAGCTCCTGATTGCTGGCTTGCTCTTTGCAGGGTCCGTGAACATTCAGATGGAAGATATCTCTTAGGCTACTTTCACACATCAGGCTTTTTGTTTCAGGCACAATCCGGCAATTTTTTGAAAAAACGGATCCGTTTTTTATCTCTCTCTCTCTAGAAACAGGAAGTCAAAAATCCATGCGCATTAAAGAAGGCCAGATCCAGCTAAATAACGGATCCGGCCCATCAGTTTTGCACAATTTGCGCGGGATCCGTTTTTTACAAATTGGCTGGATTTAGCCTGAAAACAAAAAACTGATGTGTGAAACTAGCCTTACAGGTGGAGTGTGGGTGTTCTACAATCTTTACATGTAAGTTCTGCTTCACACATGTGGTTTTCCTCTTCATATGCTCACCTGTGTTTATCCACCCTCCTGTGCCCTACCTTGCATCCAGTATAGCCTGCAGTCCAGGTCCTTATTGGCACAGTGTTCACCCTGACCTTTGGCTTTATGAATCCAACTAATCAGTTGAGCATTAGAACCATTCTAAGTTTTGCTATACCTCTGATCTATTTTCCACACTTAGTCTGCTTCTGATTGCTTGTAGATAGGTGTTACACAGTATGTAACTGCTGGTTTCTATCGCTTTAAAAAAAATGCATTTTCCTTTTTTTTTCCAAATTTTTATTCTTTTCTATATTCATTTCCCAGGGAGATAAAATATCTCATGAAGCAGCATCTTTATATTTATTATTTCATTTTACATTAACGCCATACAATAGGCTACAGGATTTGGTGCAGACAAGTGGGAAAAATTGTATTACCAAGTTAGTTGAGACGAGAGCATTTTGTGCAGCCTGCAATAGACATATTGTGTTATTCCAAGGCTGCCTGAAGAACTTGCAGGGATGAAAAAGAGGCAATGCAACAGAACATAAAGTATGTTTCATTTGCAGCCAAACTCATACTGACAAGATTCATACAGCCAATGAAAGAAGTAAACAGGCATGTCTCGAATAGTCCAGGAGCTGCAATATTAGCTACCATGATAAATAGATATGTTTTCAAGAATTGCTACATTTAATGACATCCTATAAATATGCTTTTGAAAGCTTGTTCTTGCCGGTTGGCAGAAATCTCAAGGCTACCAGAAATTTCAACTATCTGAGGAAACCAGTCATTTCAGTTTATTACTCCCTTGTTAACTCCTTAGTTGGAAATACGTTAGTTCACCCACTTCATTTATAAAGTCCAGAAATGCAAGAGTTTCAAAACTGATAACTGATAGGATTGATTTACTCAATGATCCTGAATGCCAAACCCTCAAAACATAACATAGCATTTAGAATGGTATTCCATCACTCATGTGCAGCCCTAAAATATTAATAAAAAGGGCAGGATACATATATGGAACAAAAAATCTAAAAATCTAATTATTCTTATGTGGCAGATATAAGTCAGACAAGTAATGTATGCTATAATAGCTATGAAAATACAATATGCACCAAATGAACAGACATAAAATAGATATCAAAAATAAAAAATTCTGCCAAAGGGGTGAAAATAGATAACTAGCACAAAAATATCCATTATTACCTAAATGTAAGGCAGTAGAGATGGCTCCTGGATGAGGGTAGAGGAATGGAAAGATGACCCATGTGTATCATAGTCAGTATTATTTTTTTTTTTAAAGGGATACTGTAGCTTATATCTCCATGTTCTTAGTTTGTTTATGAACATTTGCAAACACATGAAAATAAGTTACTTAACCCCTTCACCCCCAAGGGTGGTTTGCACGTTAATGACCGGGCCAATTTTTACAATTCTGACCACTGTCCCTTTATGAGGCTATAACTCTGGAACGCTTTGACGGATCTTGGCGATTCTGACATTGTTTTCTCGTGACATATTGTACTTCATGTTAGTGGTAAAATTTATTCGATATAACTTGCATTTATTTGTGAAAAAAACGAATATTTGGCGAAAATTTTGAAAATTTCGCAATTTTCCAACTTTGAATTTTTATGCCCTTAAATCACAGACATATGTCACGCAAAATACTTAATAAGTAACATTTCCCACATGTCTACTTTACATCAGTACAATTTTGGAACCAAAATTTTTTTTTGTGACGGAGTTATAAGGGTTAAAAGTTGACCAGCAATTTCTCATTTTTACAACACCATTTTTTTTTAGGGACCACATCTCATTTGAAGTCATTTTGAGGGGTCTATATGATAGAAAATACTCAAGTGTGACACCATTCTAAAAACTGCACCCCTCAAGGTGCTCAAAACCACATTCAAGAAGTTTATTAACCCTTCAGGTGTTTCACAGGAATTTTTTGAATGTTTAAATAAAAATGAGCATTTAACTTTTTTTCACACACAATTTATTTCAGCTCCAATTTGTTTTATTTTACCAAGGGTAACAGGAGAAAATGGACCCCCAAAGTTGTTGTACAATTTGTCCTGAGTACGCTGATACCCCATATGTGAGGGTAAACCACTGTTTGGGCGTATGGCAGAGCTCGGAAGGAAAGGAGCGCCATTTGACTTTTCAATGCAAAATTGACTGGAATTGAGATGGGACGCCATGTTGCGTTTGGAGAGCCCCTGATGTGCCTAAACACTGAAACCCCCTACAAGTGACACCATTTTGGAAAGTAGACCCCCTAAGGAACTTATCTTGATGTGTGGTGAGCACTTTGACCCACCAAGTGCTTCACAGAAGTTTATAATGCAGAGCCGTAAAAATAAAAAATCATATTTTTTCACAAAAATGATCTTTTTGCCCCCAATTTTTTATTTTCCCAAGGGTAAGAGAAGAAATTGGACCCCAAAAAATGTTGTGCAATTTGTCCTGAGTACGCTGATACCCCATATGTGGGTGTAAACCATTGTTTGGGCGCATGGCAGAGCTTGGAAGGGAAGGAGCGCCATTTGACTTTTCAATGCAAAATTGACTGGAATTGAGATGGGACGCCATGTTGCGTTTGGAGAGCCCCTGATGTGCCTAAACATTGAAACTCCCTACAAGTGACACCATTTTGGAAAGTAGACCCCCTAAGGAACTTATCTAGATGTGTGGTGAGCACTTTGACCCACCAAGTGCTTCACAGAAGTTTATAATGCAGAGCCGTAAAAATAAAAAATCATATTTTTTCACAAAAATGATCTTTTTGCCCCCAATTTTTTATTTTCCCAAGGGTAAGAGAAGAAATTGGACCCCAAAAAATGTTGTGCAATTTGTCCTGAGTACGCTGATACCCCATATGTGGGTGTAAACCATTGTTTGGGCGCATGGCAGAGCTTGGAAGGGAAGGAGCGCCATTTGACTTTTCAATGCAAAATTGACTGGAATTGAGATGGGACGCCATGTTGCGTTTGGAGAGCCCCTGATGTGCCTAAACACTGAAACCCCCTACAAGTGACACCATTTTGGAAAGTAGACCCCCTAAGGAACTTATCTTGATGTGTGGTGAGCACTTTGACCCACCAAGTGCTTCACAGAAGTTTATAATGCAGAGCCGTAAAAATAAAAAATCATATTTTTTCACAAAAATGATCTTTTCGCCCCCAATTTTTTATTTTCCCAAGGGTAAGAGAAGAAATTGGACCCCAAAAAATGTTGTGCAATTTGTCCTGAGTACGCTGATACCCCATATGTGGGTGTAAACCATTGTTTGGGCGCATGGCAGAGCTTGGAAGGGAAGGAGCGCCATTTGACTTTTCAATGCAAAATTGACTGGAATTGAGATGGGACGCCATGTTGCGTTTGGAGAGCCCCTGATGTGCCTAAACATTGAAACTCCCTACAAGTGACACCATTTTGGAAAGTAGACCCCCTAAGGAACTTATCTAGATGTGTTTTGAGAGCTTTGAACCCCCAAGTGTTTCACTACAGATTATAACGCAGAGCCGTGAAAATAATTTTTATTTTTTTTCTCAAAAATGATTTTTTAGCACCCAGCTTTGTATTTTTACAAGGGTAACAGAATAAATTGGACCCCAAAATTTGTTTTCCAATTTGTCCTGAGTACGCTGATACCCCATATGTGGGGGGGAACCACTGTTTGGGCGCATGACAGAGCTCGGAAGGGAAGGAGCGCCATTTGGAATGCAGACTTAAATGGATTGGTCAGCAGCCGTCACGTTGCATTTGCAGAGCCCCTGATGTACCCAAACAGTACAAACCCCCCACAAGTGACCCCATATTGGAAACTAGACCTCCCAAAGAACTTATCTAGATGTGTTTTGAGAACTTTGAACCCCCAAGTGTTTCACTAAAGTTTATAGCGCAAAGCCGTGAAAATAAAAATTCTTTTTTTTTTTCACAAAAATGATTTTTTAGCCCCCAGTTTTGTATTTTCACAAGGGTAACAGGATAAATTAGACCCCAAAAGTTGTTGTCCAATTTGTCCTGAGTACGCTGATACCCCATATGTGGGGCGGAACCACTGTTTGGGTGCATGACAGAGCTCGGAAGGGAAGGAGCGCCATTTGGAATGCAGCCTTAAATGGATTGGTCTGCAGGCGTCACGTTGCATTTGCAGAGCCCCTGATGTACCCAAACAGTACAAACCCCCCACAAGTGACCCCATATTGGAAACTAGACCTCCCAAGGAACTTATCTAGATGTGTTGTGAGAACTTTGAACCCCCAAGTGTTTCACTACAGTTTATAACGCAGAGCCGTGAAAATAAAACATCTTTTTTTTCCCACAAAAATGATTTTTAGCCCCCCAAATTTTTATTTTCCTAAGGATAACAAGAGAACTTGGACCCCAGAAGTTGTTGTTCAATTTGTCCCGAGTACGCTGATAACACATATGTTGGGGTAAACCCCTTTTTGGGCGCACGGGAGAGCTCGGAAGGGAAGGAGCACTGTTTTACTTTTTCAACGCAGAATTGGCTGGAATTGAGATTGGACGCCATGTCGCGCTTGTAGAGCCCCTGATGTGCCTGGACAGTGGAAACTCCCCAATTCTACCTGAAACCCTAACCCAAACACACCCCTAACCCTAATCCCAACGGTAACCCTAACCACACCCCTAGCCCTGACACACCCATAATTCTAATCCCAACCCTAATCCAAACGTAAATGTAATCCAAACCCTAACCCTAACTTTAGCCCCAACCCTAACTTTAGCCCCAACCCTAACTTTACCTCCAACCCTAGCCCTAACCCTAACCCTACCCCTAACCCTAACCCTAAACGTGACTGAAATACGTGGCACTGAAATACGTGGCACTGAAATACGTGGCACTGAAATACGTGGCACTGAAATACGTGGCACTGAAATACGTGATACGTGGCACTTAAATACGTGGCACTGAAACACGTGGCACTGAAATACGTGATACGTGGCACTGAAATACGTGGCACTGAAATACGTGGCACTGAAATACGTGGCACTGAAATACGTGGCACTGAAATACGTGGCACTGAAATACGTGGCACTGAAATACGTGGCACTGAAATACGTGGCACTGAAATACGTGGCACTGAAATACGTGGCACTGAAATACGTGATACGTGGCACTGAAATACGTGGCACTGAAATACGTGATACGTGGCACTTAAATACGTGGCACTGAAACACGTGGCACTGAAATACGTGATACGTGGCACTGAAATACGTGGCACTGAAATACGTGGCACTGAAATACGTGGCACTGAAATACGTGGCACTGAAATACGTGATACGTGGCACTGAAATACGTGGCACTGAAATACGTGGCACTGAAATACGTGGCACTGAAATACGTGATACGTGGCACTGAAATACGTGGCACTGAAATACGTGGCACTGAAATACGTGGCACTGAAATACGTGGCACTGAAATACGTGGCACTGAAATACGTGGTACTAAAATATGTGGCACTGAAATACGTGATACGTGGCACTGAAATACGTGATAAGTGGCACTGAAATATGTGATACGTGGCACTGAAATACGTGGCACTGAAATACGTGGCACTATGACTGTCAGAAAATGTTCATTAAACGGTTAGGGGTGAGGTTAGGGGTAGAGTTAGGGTTAGGGTTTGGATCCCTTTATCACCTTGATGGTGGTGGGTGGCTTTTCAGTGTGTTTAAATGCATGCGTTTTTAACGCAAACAAACGCATGTGCTTAAAAACGCAAGAAAATACTGCAGGTTGTATTTCTGAAAATGAACGCATGCAGAAAAAAAACGCATGCGTTTGAAAACGCGACCAAACGCGTACAAAAAAACCGCATGCGTTTTCAATGTTAAATATAGGGAAAAAACGCATGCGTTTTTTTGTGCAAAAAACGCTGCAGACAAAAACGCAAGTGTGAAACCAGCGACGCTTTTTATAGCAAAAAAGTTTTTGCGTCTCCACATTTTGAGACCTATAATTTTTCCACATTTTGCTCCACAGAGTCATGTGAGGTCTTGTTTTTTGCGGGACGAGTTGACGTTTTTATTGGTAACATTTTCGGACACGTGACCGTTTTTGATCGCTTTTTATTCCGATTTTTGTGAGGCAGAATGACCAAAAACCAGCTATTCATGAATTTCTTTTGGGGGAGGCGTTTATACCGTTCCGCGTTTGGTAAAATTGATAAAGCAGTTTTATTCTTCGGGTCAGTACGATTACAGCGATATCTCATTTATATCATTTTTTTATGTTTTGGCGCTTTTATACGATAAAAACTAAAATATAGAAAAAATAATTATTTTCGTATCGCTTTATTCTCAGGACTATAACTTTTTTATTTTTTTGCTGATAATGTTGTATGGCGGCTTGTTTTTTGCGGGACAAGATGACGTTTTCAGCGGTACCATGGATATTTATATCAGTCTTTTTGATCGCGTGTTATTCCACTTTTTGTTCGGCGGTATGGTAATAAAGCGTTGTTTTTTGCCTCGTTTTTTTTTTTTTTTTCTTACGGTGTTTACTGAAGGGGTTAACTAGTGGGGCAGTTTTATAGGTTGGGTCGTTACGGACGCGGCGATACTAAATATGTGTACTTTTATTGTTTTGTTTTTTTTATTTAGATAAAGAAATGTATTTATGGGAATAATATATATATTTTTTTTATTATTTATTTAGGATTTTTTTTTTTTTTTTTTTTACACATGTGGAAAAATTTTTTTTTAACTTTTTTACTTTGTCCCAGGGGGGGACATCACAGATCATTGATCTGGCAGTGTGCACAGCACTCTGCCAGATCGACGATCTGCTGTGCAGGGCTGCAGGCTTACCAAGTGTCTGCTCTGAGCAGACACTCGGTAAGCCACCTCCTTCCCTGCAGGACCCGGATGCCGCGGCCATCTTGGATCCGGGACCTGCAGCCAGGAAGGAGGTAGGAGACCCTCGCAGCAACGCGATCACATCGCGTTGCTCCGGGGGTCTCAGGGAAGCCCGCAGGGAGCCCCCTCCCTGCGCGATGCTTCCCTATACCGCCGGTACACTGCGATCATGTTTGATCGCGGTGTGCCGGGGGTTAATGTGCCGGGGGCGGTCCGTGACCGCTCCTGGCACATAGTGCCGGATGTCAGCTGCGATATGCAGCTGACACCCGGCCGCGATCGGCCGCGCTCCCCCCGTGAGCGCCGCTGATCGGTGATGACGTACTATCCCGTCGGCGGTCATACGGGCCCACCCCACCTCGACGGGATAGTACGTCAAATGTCGGGAAGGGGTTAATGATCTACATGTTGAAAGATGAGGATCAAGTTGGCATGGAATCCAGGAAGTGGATATGACACCTTATGTTCATAGGTGATCCAGTGAATCCAAATTAAAGGCGGCTGTGAAGCCTGAATACTTACATCTGATAGATTTGTCTAGTGAGACAAAAGCATTGATGGTCAGAGTGCTTACACATTCATACCCAAAGATAGCAGGACTGAGGGCGTGTCCTAGCTGGCCATGTGAGCGGATGCTTAGGAGAGAGCTCCCACTGCCACCAGTGATATAATCCTGGGCAGACACCGCTGTCTGCTTCAAATTGTGCCATACCTGCCCGTTGAAGACTCCGGGAGTGGAGGAGTACTGTGCAGATGCCCGGTGGAGGACAAGATGACACGGAGGAGACAAAAGGAGATGGGCGCAAGAGAGGCTGGCAGGATCCAAGATAGTGCCACGGCCAGGGCGGACGCTGAAAAAGCAAACACCGCTTACCAGAAGCGCTTGGAGGCTGCAGCAAGGCTGAAAACGTTTGCCCTGGTGGACGGTGGGGAAGAGGCTCAGGAACTTGCTGAAGAGGGATCTGAAGGTGAGGAGGAGGAGGACGAGATGATTGATGAAGGAGTGAAGGAGGTACAGAAGGGGGAGGGAGACAGTGGCATGGCTGCAGCAGCAGAGGCTGATAAAGAAGTGGAATTGAGAGGGGAGCCGACCCTAAAGGACATTTTTATTCTTTTGTCCTCATGTAGTCAGTCCCTAAATGACTTGACCCTTCAGATGAAGGAGGTTAAAGGGGAGATTATACAGATAAAGGCTGCCATACACAAAATGGACAAACGCATGGGAGAGGTGGAGGACAGGGTGAGCACTGTGGAGGATCATGATGTTAAACTACAAAAGGCAGAGAAAAAGTTTGTTCAACAGATATCAGAATTGGCGGCAAAAAATGAGGACCTAGAAAACAGATCCAGAAGAAACAACATCTGAATAGTGGGTCTGCCGGAAAAAACAGAGGGGAAAAACCCTACTGAGTTTATTGAAAATTGGCTAAAGGAGAAGGTTGGTTCCCAAAGTTCTGACAAAGGTCTTTGCTGTGGAAAGAGAGCACAGAGTTCCCCCGCAGCTCCCTCCCCCTGGAGCCAACCCCCATACCATGCTGGCTAAGATATTAAACTATAGAGACAGAGACATTGTTCTTAGGAAGGCCAGAGAAATGGAGGATCTCACTGTCAGCGGATTGCCATCTACCCGGATTACTCCGCTGCGGTCCAGAAACAGAGAATGCAGTTTACTGGTGTCAAGAGGCAACAGAGAGAGCTGGGGATGCAATACTCCATGTTTTTACATGTGCGGTTAAGAGTGGTCGCTTTTAACAAAGTTCACTTCTTCATGACACCAGAGGGCGCTACCCAGTGGATTGATATTAATGTCAAGAAACTACAAGCTAAAGGAGACTGACCTTCCGTGGAGACATGAGTTGTTATTGCTATACTTCTGGAAGAGGAGAATCAGGTTTATTATATGCCTATTTACCGCCTATGTCTCTTTCAATTTAGGAAGAGTTGAGTCTGGCCAGTTTGGTTAGTTTGCCAGACAGTGTTGTGATAGATAATACGGCGAGGGTGGGGGTTGCTAACAGGGTGTTCTGCGAATGCTGTTTTTGTAATCTCTTTATTTTATTGCACACTTTGAAATGTTATTGATAAATTTAAAGAGCTGTGGTTCTGTTGGCTGCACGAGGCAGATGGAGAAGGTAACCTAGGTGAGAGTGTCTCTAATGGGCCACTCTCGACGAGAGGAAAAAGCTTTATTTTTGGGGGGTGGGGTGGAAGGTGGGAGTTTAAAGGACGGGGGGAGGGGTTAGACAGCTCAGGCTAGGGAGTAAGGATTTTTGGAAGACTGTTGAGCGATGTGATGGGGATCGTATTAAAATACTGAGTTGGAATGTAAGAGGCCTAGCGGATAAGACCAGATGAGTGGTGGTTCGACAATATGCTCGAGACCAAAGGGCCTCATTGATATGTCTGCTAGAGACGCACTTGGTACGTGCAAAGGTCGATGTCTTACGCAGGCGCTGTTTACAGAAAACGTATCATTCTACCTTCTCTACGTACTCAAGGGGAGTGTCGGTATTGGTCCCAACAGGTGTGCGTTATGAGCAGGTGAAGGTGTATGTTGATGTGGATGGGCAATATTTGGTAGTGAAATGTAAACTGCTTGGGATTTTGATGTATGTGGTGGCTATGTATATTCCCCCTACTTATTCTAGCAAAAAAATTAGAGAATTGTTGGAACTGATTGGACGGGGATATCCGCTGCCGCTTTTAATTATTGGAGACCTCAATAACGTATGTGATGATTTCTGGGATAGAAACAAAAACATACAGAACAAGTCGGAAGGCCATACTACAGCGTTTGGAACATATGTCTGAGAGATTGGTATGATTGATTTGTGGAGAGTGCGACATGTTGGGGAGAGGGGGTATTCTTGCTACTTGCCGGCTCATGATACCCTATCTAGAATAGACATGGCGCTCGGAAATGACATGTTTGATACTATGGTGGGGGATGTGAGCTATTTGTCATGTGCATTCTCGGATCATAATCCGATTGAGGTGGAGTTGCGGCCAATGGGGACACAAGCCCGATGCAGCTGAGAGTGGAAAATTCATCCTAATTGGTTGCATAGTGTGAGTTTGGAGAACATACAGCGGGAGGTAGAGGAGTTTTTTTTAGATTAATGAGGGCAGTGGGGATATACCCACCATTTGGGAAATTATGAAAGCATATCTGAGAGGTTTGCAGTTTTGGGATATCAGTAGATGTAAGAGGCGGTCAAAGCAGGCGGAGAATGCTGCGAGGAAAATGTTGAGAGTTGCTGAAGATGAGTTTGTCACACTGGGTACCCCTGAGGCTGGGAAATGGCTAAAAGAAGCCCAGAATAATATGGATAAAATTATTTTGGAGAGGGCAGGGAGGAAGAGAGAGTTCCAACGACTAGCTTTTTACTAGGATGGCGAGGTGGTGGGGCACATGCTGTCATTGGTGGCTTCTGCTCAGAGGCGTACATCATTCGTACATTCATTGGAACTTGACAACGTTATGAAAATGTCGGAGACCTTCGAGATCTTAAAGGTCTTTATGGACTTCTACGTGGACCTGTACTCCTCTGGGGTGGTCCCATCAGTGGGAGACAATATGGCATTTTTAGAGGGTCTTGTCTTACCTAGGCTGAGTGAGGATAGGGAAAGTTTGGAGGCCCCTATTACAGATGAAGAACTGAGCCGTGCATTAAGGGGAATGGCAAGGGGTAAGGCGCCAGGAGCAGATGGACTACCAGCCGAAATCTATAAAGAGATGGAGGGGGTGTTGTTGCCCAGACTAAGAGTGGTCTTGGAGGAGGCTAAGAATAGGGGGATCCAGCCAGCTTCCATGAGGGAAGCCATAATAGTGGTAATCCCGAAGGAGGATAAAGATCTACGACTGCCTGAATCGTATCGCCCGATCTCTTTGCTCACTATGGATGTTAAGCTTCTGGCCAAGGTGTTAGCGACCCGATTGACGGGTGTTATTTCTAAGTTAATACATCCAGATCAGTCCGGCTTTATGCCTGACAGGTCTACGGCAGTTAATCTAAGAAGGCTTTTTCTGAATGTACAATTGGGGGCTGATAACAGTGGTCATAGAGTTATCACATCCCTAGACGCCAATAAGGCATTTGACAGAGTGGAATGGGGTTACTTGTGGCAGGTCTTGCACTGTTTTGGCTTTGGCCCACAATTCATGTCTTGGGTTCAGCTGCTGTATGTGCAACCATCAGCTAAAGTTAGAGTGAATGGGGAGCTTTCTCATATGATAAAGCTACATAGAGGGATGAGACAGGGGTGTCCTCTCTCCCCTCTTTTGTTTGCTTTGGCCGTGGAGCCATTGGCTGCCAAAATTCTACAGTCTGCTGAGGTCTCTGAGTTTAAGTACGGACCATTAGAAGAAAAGATAGGGCTATACGCGGACGATATACCGCTATTATTGAGTGACTATCGTGACTCATTGAGCAATGCTATTCGGCTCATTGAGGGATTTGGTGCTTTGTCCGGGCTAAAGATAAATTGGAATAAATCAACTCTACTCAAGGTGGATGATGCCGGGATGAGAGATTCCGCAGATGGGGGTAGACTTAAAATAGCAGACCAATTCAAATATTTGGGGATACTGATCTCTTTGCCGAGTACGAACTATTTGCATAAGAATCTGATACCACAGTTGGGAGTTCTTAAGGCAAAGGTAGGGGCTTGGTCTAAATTGCACTTGTCAGTTGTAGGCCGAGTTAATCTTATTAAAATGATTCTGATGCCTAAGATATTGTATGTTCTCCATAACTCACCTATCTGGATACTGCATGGGAAATTCAAGCTGATTAACTCCTTATTTAGAAGTTTGGTGAGGGGGAAACAGCACCCTCGTATCAAGTTGCAGACGCTTCAGCGACCTAAGGATGTGGGAAGTTTGGCTTTGCCTAATCCGGAAATATACTTTTTAGTGGCCCAATGTCAGCATTTAAAGGGCTGAAAGCATGGGACGTCTACCAATGTGGTACAACTATTGATAGAGAGGGTGACAAAAAGAAGTCCGGCAGTACAGTATTTAGAAGATGGTTCACTGGGGACACTTGGGAAAATATATCCAACATTGTTTCTGATATATAAAATATGGGGGAGAGTTAAATAAATTCGTGGGGTTACCTGTCTTACCAGGTTTCCTCCGCTGTGGTTTCATAATAGTTTTTGGAAATGGGATGTATATCAGAATGGCAAGCTAGGGGGATTCGATATGTCTATCAGATTCTAGAGCAACGGGAGTTGAAATCCTTTTCCCAGCTGCAGTCGGAGTATGATCTTAGGACATCCGGGGGATATCAATATGTACAAGTACGACATACGTTTGTGGCTCAGAATAAGGGGGATTGTCTCAAAATCCAAAGTGACTTAGTATTGGAATACATATGTGGAGTGGGGACAACGAGGGGTGTTATCTCTTCCCTATACAAAGATCTACTCCATACTCACTTATTGGGATATCCGATAGGCGCGAGGGCTAAATGGGAAAGAGAGTTGGGTCACTTAGAGGATGAAAAGTGGGAATCTGTACTAGAATGGATACCAAAATTATCACTGAATGAGCCGTATAGACTTTCCCAGCTTTACATCATACACAGAGTGTATAGGTCTCCGGATGTCTTGTATAGAGCTGGATTGAGATCTGATTCAGAATGCCCTAGATGTAGGAATGATAATGCCGGAATGTTTCACATGCTCTGGATGTGTCCGAGGTTGACTGCTTTTTGGTTGGTGGTTCTCAGCCAGATAGAGGGGGCTTACAGATGCGTAATCCCAAGGGAACCAGTGGTGTGCTTGTTGGGATATTTAGAGGAGATAATTGTGGATAACAAGTTGAAAATAGCAATCGCTAGATTACTATACATGGCTCGGAAGGTCATAGCAAGAAATTGGATAAAAGAGGAGCCTCCTTCGAGGGGAGAATATATTAAATATGTAGGGCAGGTTATTGCCCTGGAAAAGGGAGTGTATCAGAAAAGAGGGAAAATGCTCTTGTATGACATATTGTGGGTGCCTTGGCTGGAATTGGGTTAGGAGGAGGTTAGGGGATGATAGGCCTGGGGAGGTCTTTCCTATGAAATAATGGTCTATATGTTCTTAATGGAAGACACTATATAATGCTAACATATATACTGTTACAAGACATATTAAGAGAAGAGCGTGAGCTGTCTAATTGGGAAGCAGGGGGGAGGGGTGGGTAAGGGGGGTTATTGTTGGGGAAATTCGAAAATACATGTATTGATGTCAAATGTTTTATTGGGGTCTAAGGGGTAACTTTTCTCCTTATGGAGAGTGACATACCAGCTCTGGCTTGTCAAGGTAAGGAGGCTTATTCGCTGTGCAATGCTCCTCTGGGAAATATAATATGCAAATTGCCTCTTCAGAGAAAAAGAGGACTTAAACTCTATAGCGCCACCTGTTGGAAGTAGCGATTCTACAAGTCACAATCAACCCTTTAACGAGTCGTGCAATATGACTTAGAATAAAAGCCAAATCAGTGTCTCAATTCACAGACATGGTGTTTCGGGCTGTTGGCCCTCTTTAGTGCAAAGCATGAGAACTAATTTGGCTAGGTGAGAGGCTCTGGACCCCAGAGCCATCTTTGTTGTGGTATTACAGTGATTGGCTGGCCGCACAGTGTCATCAGGTCTATAAGAGACCTGACGCCGCTCTTCTCGGCACATTCTGCTCTGGACTCAGCTAGTGTAGGGAGAGCTGCTGCTGAGATAGGGTCAGATTCGTTCTTTTACTAGTTAGTGTGGGTCTACTAGTATTCAATCCACAAATCATGATAAACCAACAGTCCTTTTTAGCGCTAATTCACAGGTACAAAGATTGCAGTGCTAAGTAGGCTGGTGAGTCATTTGAACACAAGAGCGTGAAAATCTAACAATTTGAAAAGGCATCAGATGTGAGGGCGCAGAAAATTCTGGCCTTTTTTTTTTGGTACTATAGTATTTTTTGGAGTGTCTTACAACATTTTTGGACACCATTTTGCAGACCAAAAAATCTTTAGCTGGCCCAAAAATATTTAGCTACAGTTCTTATATTTATTACTGTGATTTGTACGCCACACACATCGCATATAATTGCGCTATATATTTTACAATTTTAGTACTCCAATTTTTTTTTTTAGTGTCATAGCCTACTTATTGACACAATTTTGGTAGGACCCAAAAAATTAAGGCTACATCTTGATCAGTCTGTTATTACATGCATTCAACTTTTTTGCCTGCTACCCCTCGTCTATACAGTATTTTGTGGTTAAAAAATTTTTCAAAACTCCACGCCACATATTACAACAGTCTGTTATCTTCGTCCGACACCTGGCCTCTGTGCTGTACAAATACTTGATTTTCAGGCATACATTCCAGTTTTTTGTCTATCTGCTACCCTTATTCTATACAGTATTTTGTGGTTAAAAAAAATTAAAAAAATCCAGGCCACATATTGAAATAGTCTGTTATCTCAGTCAGACGCCCGGTCTATCTGGGCTGTACAAAAACTTGCTTTTCAGGCATACATACAACTTTTTTGGCCTTGTGTTAGCCTACTTCGTGACAATAATTTTCTTTTCAAAAAATCAAAAAAGGCCTCATATTGAACATTGTGGTCTCTCTGTCAGATGCTTCCTCTATCTGTGGGTTAAAAAATGTTGCATTTGAGTGCTCTTTTGAACTAGTTTTGGTGTGTCTTACCCTAGTTATTAATAAAAAAATGTAAAAACAAAATAAAAAAATTACCAACATTCCATTGAATTAAGTGTGTTTTTTGGCACACTGATCACATATGTTTTCTGAAAATTAAACCATGTGTATTGAACTTTTAAAATATTTCAGTAGTCCATTTAAAATTGGCAAGGCAAGGGGCAAGGGATGGGGAAGTGGACGTGATGCTGATGGTGCATGCAGAGGTCGAGGCCGTGGCCAAGCTGAAAGTGGGCCACAACAAAGACTCACATCTTCTAGCTCGAGCTTCCTGTTCCAGTTTCTAGGGGACTGCAGCACACCACTATTGAAGCCAGAGCAGTGTGAAATGGTTGTTGTTTGGATAGTGGACAATGCTTTCAGTCACTTAGCCACCACCACGTCTTCCACACCGTAAAGTCTGAGTAGCCGTGAGTCTGGACCACATATTACTCACCCTGATCCTCCTTCCTCCCACCATGCTCTGAAGAGCTGTTCACCTTTCCCTTTAAAGATTCCGGACTCTCGGCCGGTCAACTTGAAGTGGGGCAAGATGAGATCGCATGTAGCGATGCCCAAAGATTTGAGCAGCCACGGTCACAGGAAAGCGATGGTGGGAAAGTGTCACAAGAGGTGGATGATGATGAGACACAATTGTCAGAAAGTCAGGAGGAGAAGCAGGGTGCGGATGTGGAACACGAGGTGGTGGATGACATAGTAACTGACCCAACCTGGCAGGAGGACAAGACGAGCGAGGACAGCAGCATACATGGGGAAGGAGGCATAGCACCCTATCAAGCATGAAGAAGCAGTGTGGTGGCCGCAGTCAGAAGGCGTGCCTCCATTTTCCGTAACACCAACATGACGGAAGTTGCCATTCCAGCTGTTGGAGCTTCCCGAGTCTGGTTATTTTTTAAAGACTCTGACGATAACCCCAAACAGGCCATTTGCAGCACCTGCCATGCCCGCATCAGCAGGGGTAGCAAAACTATCAGCCTGACCACCACCACCATGATCAGGCACATGGCAGCAAAGCACCTGACTTTGTGGGCCGAACCCCAGGCTCCAGGAACACTGTCTGAAGGTGACACCACTGCTTCTTTCACTGTTTTGCGTAGAAGCCAATCTCCAGTCCTCGGTGCATGCGAAGATGCCTTATGCCCTGCACCTGTTGTTGGCCACAGTCAACTAGTACCATCATCAAGCCCGTCCATGTCCTTGTCCCATCGCAGCCTTCAGTTGTCTATAGAGTCATTAGAATGCAAGTGGAAATATGCAGCCAACGCCCCACAGGCCACTGTACTAAATTCTCACATTTCTCATCTGCTTGCTCTCGAAATGTTGCCTCTAAAGAATGACAAAGTGCTGGGAGAAAATATCAATAATCGGCCAAATTTTGTATATAAGAAGGGTCAAAGTCTGGGAAATATGATTGCCCCTACAGTCCAAAAGAAAAAAATCCCTCTGATTCAGCCTTCATTTACATTCACCAAACTGAAAGGTTTTTTTCCATGCCGTAAATGTAATGCATGCAAACTTACAACAACACAGAAATGCACAAGTATAAAGAAAGGAGATGGGATTATTCAAATTAGGGACTGTATTACATGTTGCACATCAGGGGTCATCTACACTATTGAATGCCCATGTGGAAAACTCTATGTGAGAAGAACAAAAAGACCCTTAAAAATAAGGATGAATGAACACATCCGGAACATTGAAAAGAAATTCAGGGGTCATCCACTTTCCCAACACTTTGCGGAACATCATGGCGGGACACTGCAAGGGATGAAAATAACAGGCATTGCGGTGGTACATCGCCATTGGAGAGGTGGCGATTTTATAAAAGCAATGTCACGGGCAGAGACCAAATGGATCTTTATCTTGGACACTCTGGCACCGAGAGGATTGAATGTGAACGTTGAACTTTTCGGATTTTAATTAAATAGTCCTCATCAAGCAGCTATATAAGGTTAATGAGTACGAGGCAGAGACCAACCCTGAGGAAGGAGACAGGTGTCTCCGAAACGCGTTGGTTGTTTGGTCCTAGCTGCACTCCGTACTCACCACCCGGGGGTTACGGTCACGTGGCGATTATGTCACTCAGGTCCTGCACACCGCTCGAATTCACTGCCGCGTCGGCACACAGCGGCGGCTCTGCAGGATCCCGTTCCCACCTGGAAGATTCTTGATGGTGGCTTGCCGCCGGCCGGGGCAGCCACCCACCTACATCTCATATTTCGCTTGCTGAAAAACCTTTTAGAAACGGAATCAAGTTACAAGACTGCCAGCCTGCAACGGAGGTAGGAAGAAACTCTCTTGAAAAGCATCTATTTCGCTCTTTACTCACTCAAGTGAATACACTGGGCCTTTATTAGCACCCACCTGAGTGTTAGACCTTTATTCAGGGATACGTGTTATTTTAAGTTGTTTTAAAAGGTTTTTCAGTTTTTTTAGCACTATTTCAGGTTTACCAGCAGTTCCGTTATCTGTACCAGCGCATACCTATATACACCCTGTGTGTGTTTATATATATATATTTATTTCTGTTTTCACTTTTACAAACCTAGGTGGAGGTTTGTTGGTATTGCAGCAGGCATTGGTAATAACGGTGACAATTTGCGCCACCATTTTTAAATTTTGATGCAATGGTCAAACTCTTCAATATTGTGCTGAGTGCCGGCTACTTCCCTTGTAAATGGAACCAAGGCCTCATCACACCCATCCACAAGAGTGGGGACAGGTATGACCCAGCCAACTACAGAGGCATATGTGTCAGCAGCAACCTGGGAAAACTGTTCAACAGTATCCTGAACAAGAGGATCCTCACCTTCCTCACCGAGCACAACGTCCTCAGCAAGAGCCAAGCAGGGTTCTGCTGAAGAGCGGAATAGGAGGAAAGACCTACGATGTCATCAAAAGCTCCTACACTGAGAACCGCTGCAGCGTGAGTGTGAACGGCAGAAGAACGGCTTATGTCCAGCAGAGCCGTGGGGTTAGACAAGGCTGCAGCCTAAGTCCAACACTCTTCAACATTTACATCAACGAGCTGGCTACCGCCCTGGAATCCTCCTCAGCACCATGTCTCACCCTCCACGACACGCAGGTGAAATTCCTGCTGTATGCAGATGACCTGCTGCTGCTGTCACCAACCGAGAAAGGCCTCCAGGACAACCTGAAAATCCTAGAGAAATTCAGCACCACCTGGGCTCTACCGGTCAACCTAAAGAAAACCAACACTATGGTGTTCCAGAGGAGAAAGAGAAGATCAGACCAGCACCCAACATTTGTCCTCAACAACTGCGACCTCACAGGAACGGACAAATATACCTACCTGGGCCTAGAGATTCACCGGTCAGGGAGCTTCAAACAAGCCATAGAGACCCTGAAAGACAAGGCCTGCAAAACCTTCTATGCCATCCAAAGGAAACTCTACCATCTGAAGCCACCAGTGAGGGTCTGGCTAAAAATCTTCGACTCCATCATCGCCCCAATCCTCCTGTATGGCAGCGAAGTCTGGGGTCCTCACACCTACCCAGACTGGTCAAGGTGGGATTCCAGTCCAACTGAAATATTCCACCTGGAATTCTGCAAGCACCTTCTCCAGGTCCATCGGAGCACCTCCAACAGTGCTTGTCGGGCCGAGCTGGGCAGATTCCCTCTGCACTTAACAGTTCTAAAGAGGGCGCTGTCATTCCGGGCTCACCTGCATAGGAGCAATCCAAGCTCCCATCACCATAAAGCCCTGATACATGTAGGTGAAACAGAAAAACCAGAACCCTCGGAACAGCCTAGCCTAACCCAACCGGACCAGAACACCAATCACAACAACCTGACAAAAGCCGGAATCAGGAAGATGGCAGACGAAGGCCAGGAGAAGTATGTCAGTGACTGGAAGAATGATATCAACAACTCACAGAAACTGAACACGTACCGGAGCCTACAGAGAGACTACAGACTGGCCCCATATCTGGAGAAACTTCCGGACCCCAGAGATCGCAAGATCCTGAGCCGATATAGACTTAGTGCCCACAGTCTGGCCATCGAATGTGGCCGACACAGGCAGAACTACAAGCCCAGGGAGGAAAGACTGTGCCAACACTGTGATCAGGAGGCCATAGAGGACGAAACCCACTTCCTGCTACACTGCTCCAAATACTCAGCAGTGAGGGACACTCACTTCAGGAGACTCTCACATCTCTTCCCGGACTTCATCACCATGAAGGAGGAAGAGAAGACATATATCCTGCTGGGAGAAGAAGAGAGAGCAGTGGAGATAGCAGCGATGTGAGCGAATGTCATAGACTGCGGGAAAGAGAACTATGATGCCATGGACTATAGCCCCCACCCTGGATCTGCCCCCATCCACCTCCCCTATGCCATGGACTATAGCCCCCACCCTGGATCTGCCCCCATCCACCTCCCCTTTGCCATGGACTATAGCCCCTACAATGGATCTGCCCCCATCCACCTCCCCTACAGCTCCTACCCAACATCCCCACAGTCCCTATCCCTATTGCCTCTATACACTTGCTTTGGCAAAACTGATGTGCATTTGGTCCTGCCAATAAACCTTCTTTGAATCTTTGAAACATATATATATATATATATATATATATATATATAGTTTATGGCATACAGTGCAGAGCTGTGTATATATATACATATATATGGCATACAGTGCAGAGCTGTGTGTATATATACATATATATGGCATACAGTGCAGAGCTGTGTATATATATATATATATATATATATACAGTGGGGCAAAAAAGTATTTAGTCAGTCAGCAATAGTGCAAGTTCCACCACTTAAGAAGATGAGAGGCGTCTGTAATTTACATCATAGGTAGACCTCAACTATGGGAGACAAACTGAGAAAAAAAAAATCCAGAAAATCACATTGTCTGTTTTTTTATCATTTTATTTGCATATTATGGTGGAAAATAAGTATTTGGTCAGAAACAAACAATCAAGATTTCTGGCTCTCACAGACCTGTAACTTCTTCTTTAAGAGTCTCCTCTTTTCTCCACTCATTACCTGTAGTAATGGCACCTGTTTAAACTTGTTATCAGTATAAAAAGACACCTGTGCACACCCTCAAACAGTCTGACTCCAAACTCCACTATGGTGAAGACCAAAGAGCTGTCAAAGGACACCAGAAACAAAATTGTAGCCCTGCACCAGGCTGGGAAGACTGAATCTGCAATAGCCAACCAGCTTGGAGTGAAGAAATCAACAGTGGGAGCAATAATTAGAAAATGGAAGACATTCAAGACCACTGATAATCTCCCTCGATCTGGGGCTCCACCTAAAATCCCACCCCGTGGGGTCAGAATGATCACAAGAACGGTGAGCAAAAATCCCAGAACCACGCGGGGGGACCTAGTGAATGAACTGCAGAGAGCTGGGACCAATGTAACAAGGCCTACCATAAGTAACACACTACGCCACCATGGACTCAGATCCTGCAGTGCCAGACGTGTCCCACTGCTTAAGCCAGTACATGTCCGGGCCCGTCTGAAGTTTGCTAGAGAGCATTTGGATGATCCAGAGGAGTTTTGGGAGAATGTCCTATGGTCTGATGAAACCAAACTGGAACTGTTTGGTAGAAATACCGGATTACTCACCGGTAATGCTCTTTTATAGAGCCCACGACAGCACCCACTGAGAGAGGGGATCCGCCCCTGGGAACAGGAAACCTACAGAGAGATAAAAGGGGCGGCCCCCCCTCACTCCTCAGTTGTTTTACAGAGAATAAGGAGGAACCGCCGCCAGGTGTTTTAGTTTAACAGGTTTAGTTATATATACACATATTTACAACTTCATATCATCTTACTCTATTATATACATCTCCCTACAAGACACCACGTGCAACTAAATAAAGAAAAGGGAGGGAATCGAATGGGTGCTGTCGTGGGCTCTATAAAAGAGCATTACCGGTGAGTAATCCGGTATTTTCTATTCGCCACGACAGCACCCACTGAGAGATTTACAGAGATTATAGATTGGGTGGGTTAACTGAGCCGAGAACCGACACCCCAAAGGTTAGATCACAAGCAGCAGATAGGTCTAGTCTATAGTGCTTATAAAAGGTATTAGGCGAAGACCAAGTTGCAGCCTTACATATAAGGTGTATTGGCACGTTCGCTCTTTCTGCCCAGGAAGTCGATACGGCCCTAGTGGAGTGTGCTCCGATATGCAGAGGAGGATCTCTTCCCTTAGATCTGTACGCCAAGATTATAGCATCCCGGATCCAGCGCGACAGTGTGCACTTTGTGACTCTGGATCCCTTGTTTTTCCCCTGGAAAGACACAAAGAGAGCCCTACTCTCCCTCCAGTCCCTAGTTCTTTCAATATAGGTTAGAATAGCTCTTTTAACGTCTAGGGTATGAAGCCTAGCTTCTTCTGGAGTCGAGTGGTTCTCATAAAAGGTAGGTAACAAGATCTCCTGAGACCTATGAAAACTAGTGGCTACCTTAGGGAGATAACATGGATCTGTTTTTAAAACTATTCTGTCAGAAGTCACTGATAGGAATGGAGGATCTACTGATAAGGCATGGAGATCACTCACCCTTCTGGCAGATACTAATGCCACTAGTAATATCGTTTTTAATGAGACATGCTTCAGAGAGGCTGTCTGAAGAGGCTCAAAAGGGCTTTGTGTCAATGCATCCAGGACGTCAGATCCCACTGAGGAATCTGTGGTACCTTAATAGGTTTTGATCTCTCGCAAGCGGAAATAAATCTAGATATCCATCTATTGCCTGCAACATCAGAATTAAACAGAGCTCCTAGAGCCGAAATTTGGACCTTTAATGTGCTAACCGAGAGTCCCAAGTCCAGACCCTTCTGTAGAAATTCTAATATTGAGAATATAGGAACTTCCGAAGAGAGTTGTGCAGTATGGAATTCAAGAAATTTCTTCCAAATCCTAACATAAATTCTGGTAGTGGAAGGCTTTCTACTCCTCATGAGGGTATTTATTAACCCCCTAGAGAACCCTCTAAGCTCTAGTAATTGCCTCTCAAATTCCAGACAGTCAAGTTCATTCCCTTTACTTGAGGATGTAGGAACGGCCCCCGAGATAGAAGGTCTTTGGTCTGAGGCAGAATCCAGGGGTCTGAAATTGACATCGCTCTGAGCCACGAAAACCATGGCCTCTTGGGCCAGAATGGGGCTATCAGTAGAACTCTTGCCCCTTCTTCCCTTATCTTTCTTATGACCACCGGCAGTAGATTCCATGGAGGGAATGCATAGGCTAGGTCGAATGCCCATGTTATATGGAGGGCATCGAATATGTCCGGATTGTCCTCTCTGCATAGAGAGGCGAACATCCTCACCTGACGGTTTGCTCGTGTGGAGAACAAGTCTATCTGGGGTACACCCCATTTGGCTGTTATTAACTTGAACACTTCCCTGTTGAGCATCCATTCCCCCTGATGCAGAGTGTGGCGGCTGAGGAAGTCTGCACGAAGGTTGTCTATGCCTCTGATATGAACTGCCGACAAGGATAGTAGGTGACCTTCGGCTAGCTCCATGATGTCTGAAGCAACTCCCATAAGATTTTCTGACCGAGTACCTCCTTGACGGTTCAGATAGGCCACTGCGGTTGTGTTGTCGGAGAAGACCCTTGTGTGAGAGCCTCTCAGCTGAGGGAGAAAGTGGAGCAGGGAATAAAATATAGCTTTCAACTCTTTTACATTAGAGGAATTCTCAAGCTCTGCGTAAGACCAGAGACCCTGGGCTACCTGATCCTGAAAGTGTGCCCCCCAGCCATCGGGACTAGCATCCGTGGTAATGTTAGTGGATGGAGTGATAACCCATAAAACTCCCTTAGATAGATTGTCCCAATCTAACCACCATGCAAGGGAGTGTACTACATCTGACGTTATAACGACTGTGTCATCCAGCCTTCCTTCCCTCCTAATGTCCTCTTGTAATACAAATTTCTGTAGCTGTCTAGTGTGGAATTGCGCCCATTGGACAGCGGGAAGACAGGAAGTCAGGGAACCTAATAAAGACATGGCATTCCTCAATGACATACTACGCTTACTGATGGCTATACTCACTTTATGTATTATGGTGGTCTTTTTCTCATCAGGAAGCCTACATATCTGGTCAACTGAGTCCAATAGGAGCCCCAGAAATTTCTGACATGTCACAGGCTGGAGCCTGGATTTTTCCCAGTTTATAATCCAGCCCAGTTTTTGCAAAGAAAAAACTACTTCCCCCAACCTCTTCTCACACTGTAGGGAATCTCTACCTACAATCAACAGGTCATCTAGATACGGAATTACTAGTGTGTCCCTTACTCTTAGGAAGGACATTACCTCTGATAGTAACTTGGTAAAAACCCTTGGAGCCATGGATAAACCAAATGGCATAGCCCGGTATTGTAGATGACAGACCTGCCCATCTATAACCACTGCTACCCGGAGAAATTGTTGGTGTAACTGGTGTATGGGGAGATGGTAGTAAGCATCCTTAAGATCCAATACTACCATGTAACAATTTGGAAACAAATTTTTAATAGCTGAACGAATAGATTCCATTTTAAATGTTCTGGGTTTTATAAAGGAATTTAGTTTTCTCAGATTGATTATGGTTCTGAAAGAGCCATCGGGCTTAGAAATTAGAAATAGGGGGGAGTAGAAGCCCTTCCCTATCTGGGATGGTGGCACATTTATTAATACGTGTTTGGATATGAGGGATTTAATTTCCGTTTCCAGGGCCTCCTGCTGAGGCCTAGATTTTAAGGATGTAAGAAGGAAGGAATCCGGAGGTGTTTGGATGAAGTCTAAAACGAGGCCTGAAGATACTAAATTGATGGCCCATGGATTGACCGTTATTTCCTTCCATTGCTCTGCAAACTGTAGAAGTCTAGCTCCCACTGGCAGAACCGGGTCAACGGAATTTATCCGCTGGCTTAAAGGGACGTTTATTGAACAAATTTCCTTTTTGTTTAAATTCTTTATTATTATTCCACCGGTCTTTATAGCCTCCCTTCTTGCCGAATGGTGGCTTCCTGAACGCCCTTCTGTAAGAAGGAATAAAGGGATTAGGGAACCCCTTCTTCCTTTCACCTGCCTTAGTGAGTATTTCATCTAATACTGTTCCGAAGAGGTACTCACCCTGACAGGGTATGGCACACAATTTGGACCTGGACTGGGCATCTCCTTTCCAGTTTTTTAGCCATAAGGCTCTACGAGCCGTGTTAGTAAGACTGGCCGTTCTGGCCGCTAGACGGAGTGAGTCAATAGAGGCATCAGAAATAAATGCCGCAGCCCCTTTAATTAAAGGAATAGCAGAGCGCAATCTTTCCCTGGATACACCAGTTTTAATGTTTTGGTCCAGCTGGTCCAGCCAAACTAGCATAGACCTGCTAGTAGATGTGGCTGCAATTGCCGGTTTAAAGGCAGTTACACAGGCCTCCCATGACTTTTTAAGTATTGTGTCAGATTTCCTGTCCATAGGATCTGATAAGGAACCTGCATCTTCAACTGGCAGGGAGGAACGGCGGGAGGTGGATGCCACTGCCGCATCCACTTTAGGTACTTTGGACCAAGTGGTCAAGTCCTCATCATCAAAGGGGTACCGCCTTTTACACGAGACTGGCACAATCCCCTTTTGTCCTTTACTCCATTCCCGTCTAACCAGGTCCTTGATGGCCTGATTCACTGGAAACACATGGCCTTTCTTCTGTGAAAGACCAGCAAACATAGCGTCCTGAGGTGTCTGAGGTTCTTTAGACTCTGATACCCCCATAGTACCTCTCACTGACTTAATCAAATTATTTACACTGTCTGTAGGGAAACAGACGTAATCCTCGTCATCCGAGGAGCCCGATTTCTGAGAAACGTCTGAGCTGACCTCCCCACTTTCTGCTGACGTGTCTGCTGCAGGTGAAGGCGCTTTCCTGGCTCTTTTCTCAACAATCACCGCCGGAGTACCTCCCAAGGACTGAAGTTCTTCCCTAATCATGAGACGAATTTCTTTCATCCTGACAGAACTTTCCTGCTGTAAGGTGTAATCTATGCAACTCTGACACAATTTCTTAATATAGGAGTCCGGCAGGGGCTCATTACACATCGCACACTGCTTGTGCCTAGATTTCTCCGTCCGCTTACCCTATAAGATAGAAGTAGGAGAAACTACCATTAGCCCCCATAAAGCCAGCTACACATTCGCCCAGGAGTAAGGTTAAATACCGTCTGCCGGGTTGTACGATCAGCCTTCAGTGCAGAGCGGCCTGACTTTTTCCCTGATTTCTCAGTGGAGTCACTCCTCTTTGAGTGTCCACTGCCTTTTTGGGCATCACCACTAGGCAGGATTGAATCCTCCAGTGGGCGCTCGATATCCTCCTGGGACGACATGTTGCGCAACCAGGAGTGCTCTGAACTGCCTTATATAGCACCGTTTGCCCACAGCTGAGAAAACACTCCCTCCCTTTTTTTTTTTTTTTTTTGAAACCTGATTATCGGGGGAGATTAGCAATCAGCCCTGGTGTGTGGTCCGCAGTCTTCTTCTCCAGCCGCAGACGCTTTGCACTAATTACCGGTACAATGGTGCCTATAGTTGAGCCCAGGCTGCCCCCGCGATCCCGGAAGTTCAACCCAGCACTTCCGGGACGCCGATGCTACTGCGCATGCGCCCGCGTCTCTGCTGCACGCTGGAAGACGCTATGGTAAGTGCTGCACCTGCAGCTACCAGCAATATAATATCTCCACTCCGGAGGGACCAGGAGGGGAAAAACCCCCCGGGGAGACGCTCCACATACCCCCGGAGTATATTACCTGACCCAGGTCCGGCCGGACGAGAAGGTCGGTCGCGTCATACAACGGTGTCCCAGCAGGGAGACTGTTGATAAATAGCCGGCATTCCAGCCGCATCAGCAGATGAGGGGTGGCCCTCCGGACCATTCCCGTCTCTGTCTACCCGCTCTGGAGCCCCTGCCGCTCAGCAGAGTCGTACAGGCGGCAGTCCAGGCGGGCTTTCCTCTTCATAGTTACTCATAGAGTCTTCTCTGTGGGTTCCCGTCTAGGAACAGGAAACCAACTGAGGAGTGAGGGGGGGCCGCCCCTTTTATCTCTCTGTAGGTTTCCTGTTCCCAGGGGCGGATCCCCTCTCTCAGTGGGTGCTGTCGTGGCGAATAGAAAACACAACTTGTCGTGTTTGGAGGAAAAAGAATACTGAGTTGCATCCATCAAACACCATACCTACTGTAAAGCATGGTGGTGGAAACATCATGCTTTGGGGCTGTTTCTCTGCAAAGGGGCCAGGACGACTGATCCGGGTACATGAAAGAATGAATGGGGCCATGTATCGTGAGATTTTGAGTGCAAACCTCCTTCCATCAGCAAGGGCATTGAAGATGAAACGTGGCTGGGTCTTTCAACATGACAATGATCCAAAGCACACCGCCAGGGCAACGAAGGAGTGGCTTCGTTAGAAGCATTTCAAGGTCCTGGAGTGGCCTAGCCAGTCTCCAGATCTCAACCCTATAGAAAACCTTTGGAGGGAGTTGAAAGTCCGTGTTGCCAAGCGAAAAGCCAAAAACATCACTGCTCTAGAGGAGATCTGCATGGAGGAATGGGCCAACATACCAACAACAGTGTGTGGCAACCTTGTGAAGACTTACAGAAAACGTTTGACCCCTGTCATTGCCAACAAAGGATATATTACAAAGTATTGAGATGAAATTTTGTTTCTGACCAAATACTTATTTTCCACCATAATATGCAAATAAAATGATAAAAAAACAGACAATGTGATTTTCTGGATTTTTTTTTCTCAGTTTGTCTCCCATAGTTGAGGTCTACCTATGATGTAAATTACAGATGCCTCTCATCTTTTTAAGTGGTGGAACTTGCACTATTGCTGACTGACTAAATACTTTTTTGCCCCACTGTATGTGTATGTATATATAAATACATATAAGGCATACAGTGAAGAGCTGTATATATATAGCTGTATATATAAATACACATAAGGCATACAGTGCAGAGCTGTATATATATAGCTGTATATATATAAATACATATAAGGCATACAGTGCAGAGCTGTATATATAGAGCTGTATATATATATATATATAAATACATATAAGGCATACAGTGCAGAGCTGTATATATATAGCTGTATATATAAATACATATAAGGCATACAGTGCAGAGCTGTATATATATAGCTGTATATATATATAAATACATATAAGGCATACAGTGCAGAGCTGTATATATATATAGCTGTATATATATATAAATACATATAAGGCATACAGTGCAGAGCTGTATATATATAGCTGTATATATATATAAATACATATAAGGCATACAGTGCAGAGCTGTATATATATAGCTGTATATATATAAAGACATATAAGGCATACAGTGCAGAGCTGTATGTATATATATATATATATATATATATATATAAATACATATAAGGCATACAGTGCAGAGCTGTATATATATATATATATATATATATATATATATATATATATATATATATATATATATATATATATATATATATATAGCTGTATATATATAAATACATATAAGGCATACAGTGCCGAGCTGTATATATATAGCTGTATATATATAAATACAAATAAGGCATACAGTGCAGAGCTGTATATATATAGCTGTATATATAAATACATATAAGGCATACAGTGCAGAGCTGTATATATATATAGCTGTATATATATATATATATATATATATATATATATATATATATATATAAAGACATATAAGGCATACAGTGCAGAGCTGTTTATATATAGCTGTATATATATATATATATATATATATATATAAATACATATAAGGCATACAGTGCAGAGCTGTATATATATAGCTGTATATATATATATATATATATATATATATATATAAATACATATAAGGCATACAGTGCAGAGCTGTATATATATAGCTGTATATAAATAAATAAATATAAGGCATACAGTGCAGAGCTGTATATATATAGCTGTATATATATATATAGCTGTATATATATATAAATACATATAAGGCATACAGTGCAGAGCTGTATATATATATATATATATATAGCTGTATATATATGTATAAATACATATAAGGCATACAGTGCAGAGCTGTATATATATAGCTGTATATATACATATAAGGCATACAGTGAAGAGCTGTATATACATAGCTGTATATATAAATACATATGAGGCATACAGTGCAGAGCTGTATATATATAGCTGTATATATATAAAGACATATAAGGCATACAGTGCAGAGCTGTATATATATATATATATATATATATATATATATATATATATATATATATATATATATATATATATATATATAGCTGTATATATATAAATACATATAAGGCATACAGTGCCGAGCTGTATATATATAGCTGTATATATATAAATACAAATAAGGCATACAGTGCAGAGCTGTATATATATAGCTGTATATATAAATACATATAAGGCATACAGTGCAGAGCTGTATATATATATAGCTGTATATATATATATATATATATATATATATATATATATATATATATATATATATATAAAGACATATAAGGCATACAGTGCAGAGCTGTTTATATATAGCTGTATATATATATATATATATAAATACATATAAGGCATACAGTGCAGAGCTGTATATATATAGCTGTATATAAATAAATAAATATAAGGCATACAGTGCAGAGCTGTATATATATAGCTGTATATATATATATAGCTGTATATATATATAAATACATATAAGGCATACAGTGCAGAGCTGTATATATATATATATATATATATATAGCTGTATATATATGTATAAATACATATAAGGCATACAGTGCAGAGCTGTATATATATAGCTGTATATATACATATAAGGCATACAGTGAAGAGCTGTATATACATAGCTGTATATATAAATACATATGAGGCATACAGTGCAGATCAGTATATATATATAGCTGTATATATATATATATATATATATATATATATAAAGACATATAAGGCATACAGTGCAGAGCTGTATATATATAGCTGTATATATATATATATATATATATATATATATATATATATAAATACATATAAGGCATACAGTGCAGAGCTGTATATATATATATAGCTGTATATATATATAAAGACATAAGGCATATAGTGCAGAGCTGTATATATATAGCTGTATATATAAAGACATATAAGGCATACAGTGCAGAGCTGTATATATATAGCTGTATATATATATATATATATATATATATAAAGACATATAAGGCATACAGTGCAGAGCTGTATATATATAGCTGTATATATATATAAATACATATAAGGCATACAGTGCAGAGCTGTATATATATAGCTGTATATATATATATATATAAATACATATAAGGCATACAGTGCAGAGCTGTATATATATAGCTGTATATAAATAAATAAATATAAGGCATACAGTGAAGAGCTGTATATACATAGCTGTATATATAAATACATATAAGGCATACAGTGCAGAGCTGTATATATATATATATATACATATAAGGCATACAATGCAGAGCTGTATCTATATATATAATTGTCTAAGGGTTTTTCCGTCTGTCTGTCTTTCTGTCTGTCTGTCTGTCCTAGAAATCCCGCGTCGCTGATTGGTCGAGGCCTGGCGGCCTCGACCAATCAGAGACAGGCACAGTATCAGATGTCATAATGGTTCCCATGGCGACGATTATGTCATAAAGGTTGCCTCGACCAATCAGCGACTGGCACAGTCTGCCGCGAATTCTGGAATTATCATTGTCCATATACTACGGGGACATGCATATTCTAGAATACCCGATGCGTTAGAATCTGGCCACAGTCTAGTATATATATATATATATATATATATATATATATATATATATATATATATATATATATATGTTGTGATCCGTTTTTTGGGCTCCCCTAGTGGTGGCTGGTGGTACTGGAGACTTGTGTGTTCTTTTCTGCCTCAGCTCACCTGCTTCCATCAGTTTTGGGAGTTCCCTATTTAGCCTTGCTCTCCAGTCACTTCCTTGCCGGTCATCATTGTAACCTGAGTCTTTCAGTTGCATGTTCCTGCTACCAGTCTGCTGATCAGCTAAGTGGACTCTTGTCCTTTTTGTTTTGTATTTTTTGTCCAGTTTACAGTTTGTCATTTCCTGTTACTGGAAGCTCTTGTGGACTGAAATTGCCACTCCTGTGTCATGAGTTGACACAGGAGTCTTAAAGTAATTTCAGGATGGGTTTTTGAAAGGGTTTTTCAGCTGACCGTGAAGTCCTCTTTTGTATCCTTCCTCTATCTAGTAAGTGGACCTCGTTTTGCTAAATCTACCTTCATACTGTGTATGTCTTTTCCTCTGAACTCACCGTTAATATATGTGGGGGCTACTATCATCTTTGGGGAATTTCACTAGAGGTAAGCCAGGTCTGTTCCTTCCTCTTCCAGGCGTAGTTAGTTCTCCGGCTGGCGCATGGCATCTAGGCACCCGTAGGAATGCTTCCTGGCTACTGTTAGTTGTGTGGTAGATTTAGGTCACGGTCAGCTTGAGTTTCCATCACCCGAGGGCTAGTCTGTTATTTTGTGTTTCTTATGTTCCCATGCCATTGGGGAATCATGACAGTATGACCGGCCACTGTTAAAGTAATTGGCAGAAGAAAGGAGAGTAAAAGAAGTCTGTAGATTTTTTTTTTTTTTTCCTCACGTTTGCTACTTAGTTGGCTCAGTTGTATTTCTGCTCTATTTACAGCCTTGCCTTTCTCTCCTTCTAATCCTTGAATGGCTCTGATCTCTCCGGTTTAAGGATGGACTCTCAGAGTTTGGCTGCAGGTTTAAATAATCTTGCTACGAAGGTTCAGAATTTACAAGATTATGTTATACGTACTCCTATTTCTGAACCTAAGATTCCTGTTATGACCCCAATGGCGAGGGTCTCAGAGGAACGTGGAAGTCTGCAGAATACAAAAATCCAGCTCATAGGGCAGTGGTAACTGGGTTGACCATATATCTACTCCTACCGCCAACACTAGAAGTAGCCGGGGATCATTCCTACGTTGATTCTAGATGACACGCGCCAGCCGGAGAATCTAGCTACCCCTAGTAGAGGAAAACAAAGACCTTTCTTGCCTCCAGAGAAGGGGACCCCAAAGCTGGATAGAAGCCCCCCACAAATAATGACGGTGAGGTAAGAGGAAATGACAAACACAGAAATGAACCAGGTTTAGCACAGAGAGGCCCGCTTACTGATAGCAGAATAAAGAAAGGTAACTTATATGGTCAACAAAAACCCTATCAAAATCCACACTGGAAATTCAAGAACCCCCGAACCGTCTAACGGTCCGGGGGGAGAACACCAGCCCCCCTAGAGCTTCCAGCAAAGGTCAGGATATAGATTTGGAACAAGCTGGACAAAAATACAAAACCAAAACAAATAGCAAAAAGCAAAAGGCAGACTTAGCTGATATAACTGGAACCAGGATCAGTAGACAAGAGCACAGCAGACTAGCTCTGATAACTACGTTGCCAGGCATTGAACTGAAGGTCCAGGGAGCTTATATAGCAACACCCCTAACTAACGACCCAGGTGCGGATAAAAGGAATGACAGAAAAACCAGAGTCAAAAAACTAGTAACCACTAGAGGGAGCAAAAAGCAAATTCACAACAGTACCCCCCCCTTAGTGAGGGGTCACCGAACCCTCACCACGACCACCAGGGCGATCAGGATGAGCGGCATGAAAGGCACGAACTAAATCGGCCGCATGAACATCAGAGGCGACCACCCAGGAATTATCCTCCTGACCATAGCCCTTCCACTTGACCAGGTACTGAAGCCTCCGCCTGGAGAGGCGAGAATCCAAGATCTTCTCCACCACGTACTCCAACTCGCCCTCAACCAACACCGGAGCAGGAGGCTCAGCAGAAGGAACTACAGGCACAATGTACCGCCGCAACAAGGACCTATGAAATACATTGTGAATAGCAAACGACACAGGAAGATCCAGACGAAAAGATACAGGATTAAGGATTTCCAATATCTTGTAAGGCCCAATAAAACGAGGTTTAAATTTGGGAGAGGAGACCTTCATAGGAACAAAGCGGGAAGAAAGCCATACCAAATCCCCAACGCGTAGTCGGGGACCCACACCGCGGCGGCGGTTGGCAAAGCGCTGAGCCTTCTCCTGTGACAACTTCAAGTTGTCCACCACATGATTCCAGATCTGCTGAAACCTATCCACCACAGAATCCACCCCAGGACAGTCAGAAGGCTCCACATGACCCGAAGAAAAGCGAGGATGGAAACCAGAGTTGCAGAAAAAAGGCGAAACCAAGGTGGCGGAACTAGCCCGATTATTAAGGGCAAACTCAGCCAACGGCAAGAATGTAACCCAATCGTCCTGATCAGCGGAGACAAAACACCTCAAATAAGCCTCCAAAGTCTGATTGGTTCGCTCCGTCTGTCCATTAGTCTGAGGATGGAAAGCAGACGAAAACGACAAATCAATGCCCATCCTACTACAAAAGGATCGCCAGAACCTGGAAACGAACTGGGATCCTCTGTCTGACACAATATTCTCAGGGATGCCGTGCAAACGAACCACGTTCTGGAAAAACACAGGAACCAGATCGGAAGAGGAAGGCAGCTTAGGCAAAGGAACCAAATGGACCATCTTGGAGAAGCGATCACATATCACCCAGATAACGGACATGCCCTGAGATAGCGGAAGATCAGAAATGAAATCCATGGAGATATGTGTCCAAGGTCTCTTCGGGACAGGCAAGGGCAAGAGCAAACCGCTGGCACGAGAACAGCAAGGCTTAGCTCGAGCACAAGTCCCACAGGACTGCACAAATGACCGCACATCCCTTGACAAGGAAGGCCACCAAAAGGACCTGGCCACCAGATCTCTGGTGCCAAAAATTCCCGGGTGACCTGCCAACACCGAGGAATGAACCTCGGAAATGACTCTGCTGGTCCACTTATCCGGGACAAACAGTCTGTCAGGTGGACAAGACTCAGGCCTATCAGCCTGAAATCTCTGCAACACACGTCGCAGATCCGGAGAAATAGCTGACAAGATAACTCCATCTTTAAGAATACCAACAGGATCAGCGACTCCAGGAGCATCAGGCACAAAGCTCCTAGAAAGAGCATCGGCCTTCACATTCTTTGAACCTGGTAAATACGAGACAACAAAATCAAAGCGGGAGAAAAACAATGACCAGCGGGCCTGTCTCGGATTAAGGCGTTTAGCAGACTCGAGATACATCAGATTTTTGTGATCAGTCAAGACCACCACACGATGCTTAGCACCCTCGAGCCAATGACGCCACTCCTCAAATGCCCATTTCATGGCCAACAACTCCCGATTGCCCACATCATAATTTCGCTCGGCAGGCGAAAACTTCCTAGAGAAAAAGGCACAAGGTTTCATAACAGAGCAACCAGGGCCTCTCTGCGACAAAACGGCCCCGGCCCCAATCTCCGAAGCATCCACCTCAACCTGAAAGGGAAGTGAGACGTCAGGCTGGCACAAAACAGGCGCCGAAGTAAACCGGCGTTTCAACTCCTGGAAAGCCTCCACGGCAGCAGGAGCCCAGTTAGCTACATCGGAGCCCTTCTTGGTCATATCCGTCAAAGGTTTCACAATGCTAGAAAAATTAGCGATAAAACGACGGTAGAAGTTAGCGAAGCCCAAGAACTTCTGAAGACTCTTAACTGACGAGGGCTGAGTCCAATCAAGAATAGCTCGGACCTTGACTGGGTCCATCTCCACAGCAGAAGGGGAAAAAATGAACCCCAAAAAGGGAACCTTCTGTACACCAAAGAGACACTTTGAGCCCTTGACAAACAAAGAATTTTCACGCAAAATTTTAAAGACCAACCTGACCTGCTCCACATGCGAATCCCAATTATCAGAAAAAACCAAAATATCATCCAGATAAACAATCAAAAATTTATCCAGATACTTCCGGAAAATGTCATGCATAAAGGACTGAAAAACTGAAGGCGCATTGGAGAGCCCAAAAGGCATCACCAAGTACTCAAAATGACCTTCGGGCGTATTGAATGCGGTTTTCCATTCATCACCTTGCTTAATGCGCACAAGGTTGTACGCACCACGAAGGTCTATCTTGGTGAACCACTTGGCACCCTTAATCCGGGCAAACAAGTCAGACAACAGCGGTAAAGGATACTGAAATTTGACAGTGATCTTATTTAAAAGCCGATAATCAATACAAGGTCTCAAAGATCCGTCCTTTTTTGCCACAAAAAAGAATCCCGCACCAAGAGGGGAAGAAGACGGACGAATATGTCCTTTCTCCAAAGACTCCTTGATATATGAACGCATAGCGGTATGTTCAGGTACCGACAGATTAAACAGTCTTCCCTTAGGAAATTTACTGCCTGGGATCAAATCTATAGCACAGTCACAGTCCCTATGAGGAGGCAGTGCACTGGACTCAGACTCACTGAAGACATCCTGATAATCAGACAAATACTCCGGAACTTCCGAAGGCGTAGAAGAAGCAATAGACACAGGCAGGGAATCCCCATGAATACCACGACAGCCCCAACTTGAGACTGACATAGCCTTCCAGTCCAGGACTGGATTATGGGTCTGTAACCATGGCAGCCCTAAAACAACCAAATCATGCATTTTATGTAAAACCAGGAAACGTATCACCTCGCGGTGTTCAGGAGTCATGCACATGGTAACCTGTGTCCAATACTGCGGTTTATTTGCTGCCAATGGTGTAGCATCAATACCCCTAAGAGGAATAGGATTTTCTAATGGTTCAAGAGTAAAACCACAGCTCTTAGCAAATGAGAGATCCATGAGACTCAGGGCAGCACCTGAATCTACAAACGCCATGACAGGATAAGATGACAGTGAGCAAATCAAAGTTACAGACAGAATAAATTTAGGTTGCAAATTACCAACGGTGACAGGACTAACAACCTTAGCTATACGTTTAGAGCATGCTGAGATAACATGTGTAGAATCACCACAGTAGTAGCACAAGCCATTCCGGCGTCTATGAATTTTCCGCTCATTTCTAGTCAGGATTCTATCACATTGCATTAAATCAGGTGTCTGTTCAGACAACACCATGAGGGAATTTGCGGTTTTTCTATCACATTGCACCGAATTAGGTGTCTGTTCAGACAACACCATGAGGGAATTTGCGGTTTTGCGCTCCCGCAACCGCCGGTCAATTTGAATAGCCAGTGCCATAGTATCATTCAGACCTGTGGGAATGGGAAAACCCACCATAACATTCTTAATGGCTTCAGAAAGGCCATTTCTAAAATTAGCGGCCAGTGCACACTCGTTCCAATGTGTCAGCACGGACCATTTCCGAAATTTTTGGCAATACACTTCAGCCTCGTCTTGCCCCTGAGACATAGCCAGCAAGGCCTTTTCTGCCTGAATCTCAAGATTGGGTTCCTCATAAAGTAAACCGAGCGCCAGAAAAAACGCATCAAGATCAGCCAATGCCGGATCTCCTGGCGCCAGCGAAAAAGCCCAATCCTGAGGGTCGCCCCGTAAGAACGAAATAACAATTTTTACTTGCTGAGCAGAATCTCCAGATGAACAGGGTCTCAGGGACAAAAACAATTTACAATTATTCACGAAATTCCTAAACTTAAACCTGTCTCCGGAAAACAGTTCAGGAATCGGTATTTTAGGTTCTGACCTAGGATTTCTAATAACATAGTCTTGTATGCCCTGCACACGAGTAGCCAGCTGGTCCACACTTGTAATCAAGGTCTGGACATTCATGTCTGCAGCAAGCATAGCCACTCTGAGGTAAAGGGGAAGGAAAAAAAAAAAACTCAGAATCTTCTTTCTTATAATCCCTCTTCTGCAATGCATTAAACATTTAATACGGGCCTGGCAAACTGTTATGACCCCAATGGCGAGGGTCTCAGAGGAACGTGGAAGTCTGCAGAATACAAAAATCCAGCTCATAGGGCAGTGGTAACTGGGTTGACCATATATCTACTCCTACCGCCAACACTAGAAGTAGCCGGGGATCATTCCTACGTTGATTCTAGATGACACGCGCCAGCCGGAGAATCTAGCTACCCCTAGTAGAGGAAAACAAAGACCTTTCTTGCCTCCAGAGAAGGGGACCCCAAAGCTGGATAGAAGCCCCCCACAAATAATGACGGTGAGGTAAGAGGAAATGACAAACACAGAAATGAACCAGGTTTAGCACAGAGAGGCCCGCTTACTGATAGCAGAATAAAGAAAGGTAACTTATATGGTCAACAAAAACCCTATCAAAATCCACACTGGAAATTCAAGAACCCCCGAACCGTCTAACGGTCCGGGGGGAGAACACCAGCCCCCCTAGAGCTTCCAGCAAAGGTCAGGATATAGATTTGGAACAAGCTGGACAAAAATACAAAACCAAAACAAATAGCAAAAAGCAAAAGGCAGACTTAGCTGATATAACTGGAACCAGGATCAGTAGACAAGAGCACAGCAGACTAGCTCTGATAACTACGTTGCCAGGCATTGAACTGAAGGTCCAGGGAGCTTATATAGCAACACCCCTAACTAACGACCCAGGTGCGGATAAAAGGAATGACAGAAAAACCAGAGTCAAAAAACTAGTAACCACTAGAGGGAGCAAAAAGCAAATTCACAACAGATTCCTACACCAGAGGTATTTTCCGGAGATAGATCTCGGTTTCAGAATTTCAAATGTAATTGTAAATTATTCCTTTCTCTCAGACCTCACTCCTCTGGAGATCCTGTTCAGCAGGTTAAGATTGTGATTTCTTTGCTGCGAGGTGACCCCCAAAATTGGGCATTTTCATTGACACCAGGGGATCCTGCGTTGCTCAATGTGGATGCATTTTTTCTGGCTTTAGGGTTGCTGTATGAGGAACCTCATTTGGAGATTCAAGCTGAAAAAGCTTTAATAGCCCTGTCTCAAGGGCAAGATGAAGCTGAGATATACTGCCAAAAATTTCGTAAATGGTCTGTGCTTACTCAGTGGAATGAGTGTGCCCTAGCGGCAATTTTCAGAGAAGGCCTTTCTGATGCCGTTAAGGATGTCATGGTGGGGTTTCCTACGCCCACAGGTCTGAATGAGTCCATCACAATGGCGATTCAGATTGATCGGCGTTTGCGGGAGCGCAAACCCGTGCACCATTTGGCGGTATCTTCTGAAGGGACGCCAGAGAAAATGCAATGTGACAGAATTCTGTCAAGAAGCGAGCGGCAGAATTATAGGCGCAAAAATGGCTTGTGCTTCTACTGTGGTGATTCCGCGCATGTTATATCAGCATGCTCTAAACGTACTAGGAAGGTTGACAAGTCTGTTTCTATTGGCACTTTACAGTCTAAATTTCTTCTGTCTGTAACTCTGATTTGTTCATTATCAGTTATTACCGTGGATGCCTATGTGGACTCTGGCGCCGCTCTGAGTCTCATGGATTGGTCCTTCGCCAGGCGCTGTGGATTTGATTTGGAGCCTCTGGAAGTTCCTATACCTCTGAAGGGTATTGATTCTACACCGCTGGCTTGTAATAGACCACAGTTCTGGACGCAAGTGACTATGCGTATGACTCCAGACCATCAGGAGATGATTCACTTCCTCGTGTTGCATAATTTACATGATGTGTTAGTGCTTGGATTACCATGGTTGCAATCTCATAACCCAGTACTGGACTGGAAAACTATGTCAGTGTTAAGCTGGGGATGTCGGGGGGCTCATGGGGACATACCTTTGGTTTCTATCTCGTCATCTATTCCCTCTGAGGTTCCGGCATTTTTGTCGGATTTTGGGGATATTTTTGAAGAGCCTAAAATTGGTTCTCTCCCTCCCCACAGAGAGTGTGATTGCGCCATAGATCTGATTCCAGGCAGTAAATTTCCAAAGGGTCATTTGTTTAACCTATCTGTACCTGAGCATGCTGCCATGCGAGAGTATGTTAAGGAGTCCCTGGAAAAGGGACATATTCGTCCTTCTTCATCACCTTTAGGAGCTGGGTTTTTCTTTGTCTCTAAAAAGGATGGCTCGCTGAGGCCTTGTATTGATTATCGACTCCTGAATAAAATTACTGTCAAATATCAGTATCCGTTGCCGCTGCTTACTGATTTGTTTGCTCGCATAAGGGGGGCTAAGTGGTTCTCCAAGATTGATCTCCGTGGGGCGTATAATTTGGTGCGAATTAAGCAAGGGGATGAGTGGAAAACCGCATTTAATACGCCTGAGGGCCACTTTGAGTATTTAGTAATGCCTTTCGGCCTTTCTAATGCACCTTCAGTTTTTCAGTCCTTTATGCATGATATTTTCCGTGAATATCTGGATAAATTTATGATTGTGTATTTGGACGATATTTTGATTTTTTCTGAGGACTGGGAGTCTCATGTTCAGCAGGTCAGGAGGGTTTTTCAGGTCTTGCGGGAGAATTCTCTGTGTGTAAAGGGTTCTAAGTGTGTTTTTGGGGTTCAAAAGATTTCCTTTTTGGGGTACATTTTTTCCCCTTCTTCTGTTGAGATGGACCCTGTCAAGGTTCGGGCTATTTGTGACTGGACGCAGCCTACTTCTCTAAAGGGTCTTCAGAAGTTCTTGGGCTTTGCTAATTTTTATCGTCGATTTATAACTGGTTTTTCTGGTGTTGCTAAGCCTCTTACGGATTTGACTAAGAAGGGTGCTGATGTTGCCAATTGGTCCTCTGCCGCTGTGGAGGCCTTTCGGGAACTTAAGCGCCGCTTTTCGTCTGCCCCTGTGTTGCGCCAGCCTGATGTCTCTCTCCCCTTTCAGGTTGAGGTCGATGCTTCCGAGATCGTTCCGGTTTTGTCGCAGAAAAGTTCCGATTGCTCGGTGATGAGACCTTGTGCGTTCTTTTCTCGAAAATTTTCTGCCGCCGAAAGAAATTATGATGTCGGTAATCGGGAGCTTTTGGCCATGAAGTGGGCATTTGAGGAGTGGCGTCATTGGCTTGAGGGTGCTAGACATCAGGTGGTGGTTTTGACTGATCACAAGAATCTGATTTATCTTGAGTCTGCCAGGCGCCTGAATCCTAGACAGGCGTGCTGGTCGTTGTTTTTCTCTCGGTTTAATTTTGTGGTCTCATATCTACCAGGTTCTAAGAATGTGAAGGCAGATGCCCTTTCTAGGAGTTTTGAGCCTGATTCCCCTGGTGATTCGGAACCTACAGGTATCCTTAAGGATGGGGTGATATTATCCGCTATTTCCCCAGATCTGCGACGTGCTTTGCAAGAGTTTCAGGCGGATAGACCTGATCGTTGTCCACCTGGTAGACTGTTTGTTCCTGATGATTGGACCAGTAGAGTCATCTCGGAGGTTCATTCTTCTACGCTGGCGGGTCATCCTGGAATTTTTGGTACCAGGGATTTGGTGGCTAGATCCTTCTGGTGGCCATCTCTGTCTCGAGATGTGCGTGTTTTTGTGCAGTCTTGTGATGTGTGTGCTCAGGCCAAGCCTTGTTGTTCTAGGGCTAGCGGGTTGTTGTTGCCCTTGCCTATTCCGAAGAGGCCTTGGACGCACATCTCGATGGACTTTATTTCTGATCTTCCTGTCTCTCAGAGGATGTCTGTTATCTGGGTGGTGTGTGACCGTTTTTCTAAGATGGTTCATTTGGTGCCATTGCCGAAGTTGCCTTCCTCGTCTGAGTTGGTTCCTTTGTTTTTTCAAAATGTGGTTCGCTTGCATGGTATTCCTGAAAATATCGTTTCTGATAGGGGTACCCAGTTCGTTTCTAGATTTTGGCGGGCATTCTGTGCCAGGTTGGGCATTGATTTGTCTTTTTCGTCTGCCTTCCATCCTCAGACTAATGGCCAGACGGAGCGAACTAATCAGACTTTGGAGACGTATTTGAGGTGTTTTGTGTCTGCGGATCAGGATGATTGGGTTGCCTTTTTGCCGTTGGCGGAGTTTGCTCTTAATAATCGGGCTAGTTCGGCCACTTTGGTTTCCCCTTTCTTTTGCAATTCGGGGTTTCATCCCCGTTTTTCTTCTGGTCAGGCGGAGTCTTCGGATTGTCCTGGAGTAGATGCTGTGGTGGATCGGTTGTATCGGATTTGGGAACAAGTGGTGGACAATTTGAATTTGTCCCAGGAGAGGACTCAGCGGTTTGCTAACCGCCAGCGTCGGGTTGGTCCTCGCCTTCGTGTTGGGGACTTGGTGTGGTTGTCTTCCCGTTTTGTCCCAATGAGGGTTTCTTCTCCTAAATTTAAGCCTCGGTTCATCGGTCCCTATAGGATTTTGGAGATTATTAACCCTGTTTCCTTTCGTTTGGACCTCCCGGCATCTTTCGCTATCCATAATGTGTTCCATCGGTTGTTGTTGCGGAGATACGAGGTGCCGGTGGTTCCTTCTGCTGAGCCTCCTGCTCCTGTGCTGGTTGAGGGTGAATTGGAGTACGTTATAGAGAAGATCTTGGACTCCCGTATTTCCAGACGGAGACTCCAGTATCTGGTTAAATGGAAGGGCTATGGTCAGGAAGATAATTCTTGGGTAACTGCCTCTGATGTTCATGCCTCGGATTTGGTTCGTGCCTTTCATAGGGCTCATCCAGGTCGCCCTGGCGGTTCTTGTGAGGGTTCGGTGCCCCCTCCTTAAGGGGGGGGTACTGTTGTGATCCGCTTTTTGGGCTCCCCTAGTGGTGGCTGGTGGTACTGGAGACTTGTGTGTTCTTTTCTGCCTCAGCTCACCTGCTTCCATCAGTTTTGGGAGTTCCCTATTTAGCCTTGCTCTCCAGTCACTTCCTTGCCGGTCATCATTGTAACCTGAGTCTTTCAGTTGCATGTTCCTGCTACCAGTCTGCTGATCAGCTAAGTGGACTCGTGTCCTTTTTGTTTTGTATTTTTTGTCCAGTTTACAGTTTGTCATTTCCTGTTACTGGAAGCTCTTGTGGACTGAAATTGCCACTCCTGTGTCATGAGTTGACACAGGAGTCTTAAAGTAATTTCAGGATGGGTTTTTGAAAGGGTTTTTCAGCTGACCGTGAAGTCCTCTTTTGTATCCTTCCTCTATCTAGTAAGTGGACCTCGCTTTGCTAAATCTACCTTCATACTGTGTATGTCTTTTCCTCTGAACTCACCGTTAATATATGTGGGGGCTACTATCATCTTTGGGGAATTTCACTAGAGGTAAGCCAGGTCTGTTCCTTCCTCTTCCAGGCGTAGTTAGTTCTCTGGCTGGCGCATGGCATCTAGGCAGCCGTAGGAATGCTTCCTGGCTACTGTTAGTTGTGTGGTAGATTTAGGTCACGGTCAGCTTGAGTTTCCATCACCCGAGGGCTAGTCTGTTATTTTGTGTTTCTTATGTTCCCATGCCATTGGGGAATCATGACATATATATATATATATATATACAGTTAGGTCCATATATATTTGGACAGAGACAACATTTTTCTAATTTTGGTTATAGACATTACCACAATGAATTTTAAACAAAACAATTCAGATGCAGTTGAAGTTCAGACTTTCAGCTTTCATTTGAGGGTATCCACAATAAAATTGGATGAAGGGTTTAGGAGTTTCAGCTCCTTAACATGTGCGACCCTGTTTTTAAAGGGACCAAAAGTAATTGGACAATTGACTCCAAGGCTATTTCATGAACAGGTGTGGGCAATCCCTTTGTTATGTCATTCTCAATTAAGCAGATAAAAGGCCTGGAGTTGATTTGAGATGTGGTGCTTGCATTTGGAAGGTTTTGCTGTGAAGTAAACATGCGGTCAAAGGAGCTCTCCATGCAAGTGAAACAAGCCATCCTTAAGCTGCGAAAACAGAAAAAAACAAGCCGAGAAATTGCTACAATATTAGGAGTGGCAAAATCTACAGTTTGGTACATCCTGAGAAAGAAAGAAAGCACTGGTGAACTCATCAATGCAAAAAGACCTGGGCGTCCACGGAAGACAACAGTGGTGGATGATCGCAGAATAATCTCCATGGTGAAGAGAAACCCCTTCACAACAGCCAACCAAGTGAACAACACTCTCCAGGAGGTCGGCGTATCAATATCCAAATCTACCATAAAGAGAAGACTGCATGAAAGTAACTACAGAGGGTTCACTGCACGGTGCAAGCCACTCATAAGAATCAAGAATAAAAAGGCTAGACTGGACTTTGCTATAAAACATCTAAAAAAGCCAGCACAGTTCTGGAAGAACATTCTTTGGACAGATGAAACCATGATCAACCTCTACCAGAATGATGGAAAGAGAAAAGTATGGCGAAGGCGTGGTACAGCTCATGATCCAAAGCATACAACATCATCTGTAAAACATGGCGGAGGCAGTGTGATGGCTTGGGCATGCATGGCTGCCAGTGGCACTGGGTCACTAGTGTTTATTGATGATGTGACACAGGACAGAAGCAGCCGAATGAATTCTGAGGTATTCAGAGACATACTGCGTGCTCAGATCCAGCCAAATGCAGCCAAACTGATTGGTCGTCATTTTATACTACAGATGGACAATGACCCAAAACATGAAGCCAAAGCAACCCAGGAGTTAATTAAATCAAAGAAGTGGAATATTCTTGAATGGCCAAGTCAGTCACCTGATCTCAACCAAATTGAGCATGCATTTCACTTGTTAAAGACTAAACTTCAGACAGAAAGGCCCACAAACAAACAGCAACTGAAAACCACTGCAGTGAAGGCTTGGCAGAGCTTCAAAAAGGAGGAAACACAGCGTCTGGTGATGTCCATGAGTTCAAGACTTCAGGCAGTCATTGCCAACAAAGGGTTTTCAACCAAGTACTAAAAATGAACATTTTATTTAAAATTATTGAATCTGTCCAATTACTTTTGGTCCTTTTAAAAACAGGGTGGCACATGTTAAGGAGCTGAAACTCCTAAACCCTTCATCCGATTTTAATGTGGATACCCTCAAATGAAAGCTGAAAGTCTGAACTTCAACTGCATCTGAATTGTTTTGTTTAAAATTCATTGTGGCAATGTCTATAACCAAAACTAGAAAAATGTTGTCTCTGTCCAAATATATATGGACCTAACTGTATATATATATATATATATATATATATATATATATATATATATATATATATATATATAAATACATATAAGGCATACAGTGCAGAGCTGTATATATATATATATATATATATATATATATAGCTGTATATATAAATACATATAAGGCATACAGTGCAGAGCTGTATATATATAGCTGTATATATATATATATATATATATATATAGCTGTATATATATATATATAAATACATATAAGGCATACAGTGCAGAGCTGTATATATATATATATATATATATATATATATATATATAGCTGTATATATAAATACATATAAGGCATACAGTGCAGAGCTGTATATATATAGCTGTATATATACATATAAGGCATACAGTGAAGAGCTGTATATACATAGCTGTATATATAAATACATATGAGGCATACAGTGCAGAGCTGTATATATATAGCTGTATATATACATATGAGGCATACAGTGCAGAGCTGTATATACATAGCTGTATATATAAATACATATGAGGCATACAGTGAAGAGCTGTATATACATAGCTGTATATATAAATACATATGAGGCATACAGTGCAGAGCTGTATATACATAGCTGTATATATAAATACATATAAGGCATACAGTGCAGAGCTGTATATATATATAGCTGTATATATACATATGAGGCATACAGTGAAGAGCTGTATATACATAGCTGTATATATAAATACATATAAGGCATACAGTGCAGAGCTGTATATATATAGCTGTATATATACATATGAGGCATACAGTGCAGAGCTGTATATACATAGCTGTATATATAAATACATATAAGGCATACAGTGCAGAGCTGTATATACAGTGCCTACAAGTAGTATTCAACCCCCTGCAGATTTAGCAGGTTTAATAAGATGCAAATAAGTTAGAGCCTTCAAACTTCAAACAAGAGCAGGATTTATTAACAGATGCATAAATCTTACAAACCAAAAAGTTTTGTTGCTCAGTTAAATTTTTATAAATTTTAAACATAAAAGTGTGGGTCAATTATTATTCAACCCCTAGGTTTAATATTTTGTGGAATAACCTTTGTTTGCAATTACAGCTAATAATCGTCTTTTCTAAGACCTGATCAGGCCGGCACAGGTTTCTGGAGTTATCTTGGCCCACTCCTCCATGCAGATCTTCTCCAAGTTATCTAGGTTCTTTGGGTGTCTCATGTGGACTTTAATCTTGAGCTCCTTCCACAAGTTTTCAATTGGGTTAAGGTCAGGAGACTGACTAGGCCACTGCAACACCTTGATTTTTTACCTCTTGAACCAGGCCTTGGTTTTCTTGGCTGTGTGCTTTGGGTCATTGTCTTGTTGAAAGATGAAATGACGACCCATCTTAAGATCCTTGATGGAGGAGTGGAGGTTCTTGGCCAAAATCTCCAGGTAGGCCGTGTTATCCATCTTCCCATGAATGCGGACCAGATGGCCAGGCCCCTTGGCTGAGAAACAGCCCCACAGCATGATGCTGCCACCAAAATGCTTGACTGTAGGGATGGTATTCTTGGGGTCGTATGCAGTGCCATCCAGTCTCCAAACGTCACGTGTGTGGTTGGCACCAAAGATCTCAATCTTGGTCTCATCAGACCAGAGAACCTTGAACCAGTCAGTCTCAGAGTCCTCCAAGTGATCATGAGCAAACTGTAGACGAGCCTTGACATGACGCTTTGAAGGTAAAGGTACCTTACGGGCTCGTCTGGAACGGAGACCATTGCGGTGGAGTACGTTACTTATGGTATTGACTGAAACCAATGTCCCCACTGCCATGAGATCTTCCCGGAGCTCCTTCCTTGTTGTCTTTGGGTTAGCCTTGACTCTTCGGACAAGCCTGGCCTCGGCACGGGAGGAAACTTTCAAAGGCTGTCCAGGCCGCGGAAGGCTAACAGTAGTTCCATAAGCTTTCCACTTCCGGATGATGCTCCCAACAGTGGAGACAGGTAGGCCCAACTCCTTGGAAAGGGTTTTGTACCCCTTGCCAGCCTTGTGACCCTCCACGATCTTGTCTCTGATGGCCTTGGAATGCTCCTTTGTCTTTCCCATGTTGACCATGTATGAGTGCTGTTCACAAGTTTGGGGAGGGTCTTAAATAGTCAGAAAAGGCTGGAAAAAGAGATAATTAATCCAAACATGTGAAGCTCATTGTTCTTTGTGCCTGAACTACTTCTTAATACTTTAGGGGAACCAAACAGAATTCTGGTGGGTTGAGGGGTTGAATAATAAATGACCCTCTGAAAAAACTTTTCCCAATTTAAAAAAACAAACAAACAAAGAAATAACATTCTTTTTTGCTGCAGTGCATTTCACACTTCCAGGCTGATCTACAGTCCAAATGTCACAATGCCAAGTTAACTCCAAATGTGTAAACCTGCTAAATCTGCAGGGGGTTGAATACTACTTGTAGGCACTGTATATAGCTGTATATATACATATGAGGCATACAGTGAAGAGCTGTATATACATAGCTGTATATATAAATACATATAAGGCATACAGTGCAGAGCTGTATATATATAGCTGTATATATACATATAAGGCATACAGTGAAGAGCTGTATATACATAGCTGTATATATAAATACATATGAGGCATACAGTGAAGAGCTGTATATACATAGCTGTATATATAAATACATATGAGGCATACAGTGCAGAGCTGTATATATATAGCTGTATATATACATATGAGGCATACAGTGCAGAGCTGTATATACATAGCTGTATATATAAATACATATGAGGCATACAGTGAAGAGCTGTATATACATAGCTGTATATATAAATACATATAAGGCATACAGTGCAGAGCTGTATATATATAGCTGTATATATACATATAAGGCATACAGTGAAGAGCTGTATATACATAGCTGTATATATAAATACATATGAGGCATACAGTGCAGAGCTGTATATACATAGCTGTATATATAAATACATATGAGGCATACAGTGCAGAGCTGTATATATATAGCTGTATATATAAATACATATAAGGCATACAGTGCAGAGCTGTATATATATAGCTGTATATATACATATAAGGCATACAGTGAAGAGCTGTATATACATAGCTGTATATATAAATACATATGAGGCATACAGTGCAGAGCTGTATATATATAGCTGTATATATACATGAGGCATACAGTGCAGAGCTGTATATACATAGCTGTATATATAAATACATATGAGGCATACAGTGCAGAGCTGTATATACATAGCTGTATATATAAATACATATAAGGCATACAGTGCAGAGCTGTATATATATAGCTGTATATATACATATAAGGCATACAGTGAAGAGCTGTATATACATAGCTGTATATATAAATACATATGAGGCATACAGTGCAGAGCTGTATATATATAGCTGTATATATAAATACATATAAGGCATACAGTGCAGAGCTGTATATATATAGCTGTATATATACATATAAGGCATACAGTGAAGAGCTGTATATACATAGCTGTATATATAAATACATATGAGGCATACAGTGCAGAGCTGTATATATATAGCTGTATATATACATGAGGCATACAGTGCAGAGCTGTATATACATAGCTGTATATATAAATACATATGAGGCATACAGTGCAGAGCTGTATATACATAGCTGTATATATAAATACATATAAGGCATACAGTGCAGAGCTGTATATACATAGCTGTATATATAAATACATATAAGGCATACAGTGCAGAGCTGTATATATATAGCTGTATATATACATATAAGGCATACAGTGAAGAGCTGTATATACATAGCTGTATATATAAATACATATAAGGCATACAGTGAAGTGCTGTATATACATGGCTGTATATATAAATACATATAAGGCATACAGTGAAGTGCTGTATATACATGGCTGTATATATATACATACATATAAGGCATACAGTGCAGAGCTGTATATATATAGCTGTATATATATATAAATACATATAAGGCATACAGTGCAGAGCTGTATATACATAGCTGTATATATATATATATAAAGACATATAAGGCATACAGTGAAGAGCTGTATATACATAGCTGTATATATAAATACATATGAGGCATACAGTGCAGAGCTGTATATATATATATATATAAAGACATATAAGGCATACAGAGCAGAGCTGTATATACATAGCTGTATATATACATATGAGGCATACAGTGCACAGCTGTATATACATAGCTGTATATATAAAGACATATAAGGCATACAGTGCAGAGCTGTATATACATAGCTGTATATATAAAGACATATAAGGCATACAGTGCAGAGCTGTATATATATATATATATAAAGACATATAAGGCATACAGAGCAGAGCTGTATATACATAGCTGTATATATACATATGAGGCATACAGTGCACAGCTGTATATACATAGCTGTATATATAAAGACATATAAGGCATACAGTGCAGAGCTGTATATACATAGCTGTATATATAAAGACATATAAGGCATACAGTGCAGAGCTGTATATATATATATATATAAAGACATATAAGGCATACAGAGCAGAGCTGTATATACATAGCTGTATATATACATATGAGGCATACAGTGCACAGCTGTATATACATAGCTGTATATATAAAGACATATAAGGCATACAGTGCAGAGCTGTATATACATAGCTGTATATATAAAGACATATAAGGCATACAGTGCAGAGCTGTATATATATATATATATAAAGGCATACAGTGCAGAGCCGTGTCATGATCACGCAGCGCACAGAGTTGTATTATCCTCTCACTTTTGGAACTATGTGAAATGCCTCCACTGTACAATGTGAAGTCTGACTCCACCTACACATGTGACGGATCACATGATCGTGACATCATGAAAGGTCCTTTTGAGCACTAGGATTCAGCATTTTCCGTCCTCCTATTGGCTGAATTCCCCTGGTAAGTGACTGAGGTTCCCCTAATGTAGTGGGCACACATGGGGCTGGCTATGTGTGCCCGTCACTTGGCATCATTGTGTGCCGCCTGCCCATGTGTTCCTGTAGTAGCAGCCGTGTTGGCTGCAGGACCTGCCCTGTACATAGCTCCTGGGTTTCTTGGAGGTGATTATTTGAAGGGCAGGAAGCCTCTCTGTGGCTGTGTGCGGCTATATCCGGCGCTCTGTGACTATTATTATTATTTATAAAGCACCATTGATTCCATGGTGCTGTACATGAGACGGGGTTACATACCAATTACAGATATCACTTACAGTAAACAAAACTACCAATGACAGCCTGATACAGAGGGGCGAGGACCCTGCCCTGGCGGGCTTACATTCTACAGGATGGAGGGGAAGGAGACAGTAGGTTGGGGGTTGCAGGAGCTCCGGTAGTGGTGAGGCGGCAGCAGGGTGTGTGGAGGCTGTAGGCTTTCCTGAAGAGGTGGGTTTTCAGGTTCTGTCTGAAGGATCCGAATGTGGTTGATAATCAGACATGTTGGGGCAAAGAATTCCAGAGGATGGGGATATTCTGGAGAAGTCATGGAGGCAGTAGGGTGAGGAGCGAATAAGTGTAGAGAAGAGAAGGAGGTCTTGGGAGGACCGGCGATTACGTGAGGGAAGGTATATGGAGATTAGTTCAGAGATATATGGAGGAGACAGGTTATGGACGGCTTTGTAGGTCAGTATTAGTAATTTGAACTGGATACGGTGTGTGCGGCTCTATCCGGCACACTCTGTGGCTGTGTGTGTGGCTATACCGGCACTTTCTGTGGCTGTGTGTGGCTATATCCGGCACACTCTGTGGCTGTGTGTGTGGCTATACCGGCACTTTCTGTGGCTGTGTGTGTGGCTATATCCGGTGCTCTCTGTGGCTGTGTGTGTGGCTATATCCGGTGCTCTCTGTGGCTGTGTGTGGCTATATCCGGTGCTCTCTGTGGCTGTGTGTGCGGCTATAGCCGGGGCTCTCTGTGGCTGTGTGGCTCTCTGTTTGTGGCTATATCCAGCAAACTCTATGGCTGTGTGTGGCTATAGCCGACATGTCTCTTGCAAACACATTTTCCAGGATGTCCCTCCTGACATCTCCACCAGGAGGTAGTCCTTATCTTTGATAGGGACAGGAAAGCAAAAGAGGTCAAATAGCCCCTCCCGACAACCACCCACCAGTTTTTCCTGTCCCTATCAGGAACACATGCGCAACGCGAAGAAAGTACTTACTAATGGAGGTCTTTGTGAGTTTGAAGGGGGAGGTTCCATACCTTCCTTAAAAGGAAACCTGTCACCTGAATTCGGCGGGACCGGTTTTGGGTCATATGGGCAATATTGCCTTGCGCTGGCGTGTACTCCGGAGGACAGAGAATGAACTTCAATCCAATATTGCGGCCAGCATGCAGCCAGCGAGTAAGGAAAGGGTGAATCAAACACCCGAAAACCCCGCCCATATGACCCAAAACCGGTCCCGCCAAATTCAGGTGACAGGTTCCCTTTAATCATGTGACAGAGCCGGGCTGATACCTCTGGAAGAGGTTCCTCAGCATACAGTTGAGCTGGGTGTTCCTGTGTGTTGCACTATTCCTCTGTAGGGGGCTCTAGGCTTCCTGTTGCTTCTTGAGGAACTTCTGCCCGGCGTGCATCCATGATGACGCGTGCTTCAGATCCGCAAGTACCAGCCACCTCTAGCGTTCCGGCTTACATTCCAGCGTGGAATGCATATGTCACAGAGATATGATGCATCATCATAGTGGTGTACGTTCCAGCGTGAACCGCAGGACCCTATTGAATGGTTTGATGGGCAGAAGATGGGTCTATTAGGATCTGACGAACCAGATGAATAGAAGCAAGGTGAGCAATGCTATTAAAATTGCTTAACCCCTTCACCCCCGGAGCTTTTTCCGTTTTTCCGTGTTCGTTTTTCGCTCCCCTCCTTCCCAGAGCCATAACTTTTTTATTTTTCCGTCAATATGGCCATGTGAGGGCTTATTTTTTGTGGGACGAGATGTACTTTTGAACTATACCATTGGTTTTACCATGCCGTGTAACAGAAAACGGGAAAAAAATTCCAAGTGTGATGAAATTGCAAAAAAAGTGCAATCTCACACTTGGCTTTTTTGCTAGGTTCACTAAATGCTAAAACTAACCTGCCATTATGATTCTCCAGGTCATTACGAATTCATAGACACCTAACATGTCTAGGTTATTTTTTATCTAAGTGGTGAAACAAAATTCCAAAGTTTGCTAAAAAAAAAAAAAATTGCGAGATTTTCCGATACCCGTAGCGTCTCCAATTTTCGTGATCTGGGGTCAGGTGAGGGCTTATTTTTTGTGTGCCAAGCTGGCGTTTTTAATGATACCATTTTGGCGTAGATACGCTCTTTTGATCGCCCGTTATTGCATTTTAATGCAATGTCGCGGCGACCAAAAAAACGTAATTTTGGCGTTTTGATTTTTTTTTCTCGCTACGCCATTTAGCGGTCAGGTTAATCCTTTGTTTTTATTGATAGATCGGGCGATTCTGAACGCGGCAATACCAAATATGTGTAGGTTTGATTTGTTATTAATTGTTTTATTTTCATTGGGGCGAAAGGGGGGTGATTTGAACTTTTATATATTTTTTATTTTTTTTATATTTTTAAACACATTTTTTTAAAATTTTGGCATGCTTCAATAGCCTCCATAGGAGGCTAGAAGCATGCACAACTCGATCGGCTCTGCTACCTAGAGGTGAAGTACAGATCACCTCTATGTAGCAGAAATCCAGGTGTACTTTGAGCGCCGACCACAGGGTGGCGCTCAAAGCAATCGGCCATCAACAACCATAGAGGTCTCAAGGAGACCTCTGGTTGTTATGGCAATGCACCGCTGACCCCCGATCATGTGACGGGGGTCAGTGGTGCGAGCACTTCCGGCCGCGTGGCCGGGAGTGCTAGTTAAATGCCGCTGTCAGCGCTTGACGGCGGCATTTAACTAGTTAATGGGCGCAGGCGGATCGCGATTCCGCTCGCGCTCATTGCGCGCACATGTCAGCTGTACAAAACAGCTGACATGTCGCGGCTTTGAGGTGGGTTCACCGCCGGAGCCCACCTCAAAGCAGGGGATCTGCCAGCTGACGTACTATTCCGTCAGCTGGCAGAAAGGGGTTAAAGTGAACCTGTCAGCTGGATTTTGTTAAGTAAACTAGAGGCATTGTCTTGTTGGCGTTGTTACCCTGATTAAAATGATACCTTGGGTGAAGAAATCTGTCTTGTGGTTCTTGTGTAATCAGTGTTAGGAGTTTTGAGTTAATGAGATGCTTGTTCTCCGGGGCGGGACTCTAGTCGTATCTTCATGCTTTAGGCCAGAGAAACCAAGATGAGAACTGCCCACAGTCTGCCCCAAAGCACATGGTCTGTCTCGCTTTCTGCCTCTATGATGAGGAACATGTTTGTGCTTCGGGGCGGCCTGTGGGTAGGTCTTTTCTTGGTTTCTCTGGCTTAGAGCAGGAAGATTAGACTCTTCCTACAGGCACGTCTCAGATTATGAGCATATCATTAACTGAAAACATCTAAGGGTAAGTTCACACAGGCCGTTTTTGTTGTGTTTTTTCTCTGCAGCAAAACCTGATCATCTTGGTAGGAAAGAAACCGCGCCAAAACCGCAGGTTTAGGTGGTGCATTTTTTTGTGCAGTTTTGCCGCATTTTTTTTCTTGCGTTTTTTTTTCTCTTTGTGCATGCCAATAAAGTTGAGTGCACACAGAGAAAAAAAAACAACTTCCTGTAGATAGTATGAATAGATACATTAGACCTCTTTCACACTTCCGTTTTTTACAATCAGTCACAATCCGTCAAAATGTTGAAAAGACGGATCCTTACCTCACCCACGATTTTGGGGGTGACAGATTCCCTTTAAATTAAAAAAAAAAAAAAGCGTGAGGACCCCTCTATTCTTGATAACTAGCCTTGCTGAAGCTCCCAGCTGTGAGTTTTGTCTGGCTGGTTATCAAAATTAAGGCTCATTTCCACTGGCGAGGAAAACGGACGAGTGCAATCCGATAAAAAATCGGATTGCACTCGGACCAATGTTATTCAATAGGTGTCTTTTCATTTGCGATTTTTTTTTCTCAGCCGAAATCGGACTGAGAAAAAAATCGCAGCATGCTGCGAGTCTCGGACGAGACTCGCCAATGCAAGTCAATGGGTGCGAGAAAAAAAACGGACGGAATACGGACCATCCGTATTCCGTCCGTTTTTTACAGATACATCACCATTCTGTGGCCTAGAACACTGTCCATGGTCCTGTAAATGACTGTCTAAAAATAGTTGCAGAGAAAAAAAACGGATTGCATACGGATGTCATACGGATGTAAAACGGATGGTGCGATTAAAAATCGCATTGCACTCGCATTACACTCGCATGACAATCGCATACGCTACATCCCTTTTTTCGGTCCAGATTACGGACCGATTTGTCTCTCGCCAGTGGAAATGAGCCCTTTAATTTAAATTATTTATAGCACAAGAAAGGCAGATGAAAACTCCCATCCGCCGCTCCTGTTCTCACTGTAATTAGTGGCTGTAGGTGTCAGGTGATGGGGGCAGTAGTCCCATCAGCTGACACCAGTGATCGGAGGTGAAGTTTATACCTCCGATCACAGCTGAGAGCTCCCGCTGTCTTCTGACAGCGTGGGAACCGCGGCACTGTGACTGGTGGGGAGGATTTCCCCACCGATCAGAAATGGTGTTTGCCGCGCTGTCTTGCACATGACAGTGTGTCACTGTAATGTTGGACCCCCCCATTCAAGTCAATGGGTAGAAAACGCTGAAAGAAGTGGCATGCCCTATGTAAAAAAAAAATGCTGCAAAGCACAAAACACTGATCACACAAAAACCCAATGTGTGTGTATGAGATTTCTGAAATCTCATCGGCTTTGCTGGTAATGTAAAAAGCAGCTGAAAATTAGCATAAAAAAAGCAGCAAAAATGCCCTGTGTGAACTTGCCCTAAGGCCGGTTTCACACGTCAGTGGCTCCGGTACATGAGGTGACAGTTTCCTCACGTACCGGAGACACTGACACACGTAGACCCATAAAAATCAATGCATCTGTGCAGATGTCATTGATTTTTTGCGGACCGTGTCTCCGTGTGCCAAACACGGAGACATGTCAGTGTTCGTGGGAGCGCACGTTTTACACGGACCCAATAGAGTCAATGGGTCCGCGTAAAACACGGACCTCACACGGACATTCTCCGTCTGGGGTCCGTGTGCGTGCAGGAGACAGCGCTACAGTAAGCGCTGTCCCCCCCCACATGGTGCTGAAGCCGGTATTCATATCTTCCCTGTAGCAGCGTTTGCTATAGAGAAAATATGAAGAATAGTGTTAAAAATAAAGATCCATGTGTCCGCCGCCCCCCCACCCCCTGTGCGCCCCCCCGCTGGTCAGAATATACTTACCCGCCTCCCTCGCTCCTTCCTGGTCTGGCCGCGCCTCCTACTGTATGCGGTCACGTGGGGCCGATCATTTACAATCATGAATAGTCGGCTCCGCCCCTATGGGAGGTGGAGCCACATATTCATGACTGTAAATGATCGGGCCCACGTGACCGCATGCAGGAGAAGCCGCGGCCAGACCAGGAAGCAGCGAGGGAGCGGGGAAGTATTTTCTGACCAGCGGGGGGGGCGCACAGGGGGTGGGGGGGGCGGCGGACACATGGATCTTTATTTTAAACACTATTCTTCATATTTTCTCTACAGCAAACGTTGCTGCAGGGATGATATGAATCGCAGCTTCAGCACCATGCAGAGTGGGTACCACACGCTCCGTGTGGTACCCACTCGCCATACGGGCGGCACACGTGTGCCGCAGGTATGGCCTCCGTGAGTTCCCAGGCACACGGGACACGGATAACTCCGGTACCGATTTATTCCGGTACCGGAATTATCTGGACGTGGGGGACAGCCCTAACACTGATTACAAGCTTATTCACCCTCAGGTATCATTTTAATCAGTGTAGCAACATCAACATGACAATGCCTCTAGTTTACTTAGCAAAATCCTGCTGACAGGTTCTCTTAACCCCTTCACGACGTGTCGTCCTAGTACGGCTCATGTTTTGTCTCCCCCTTTGATGTGGGCTCCGATGCTGATCCCACATCTTTTCTGGCATATGTTAGCTGTTTTGAACAGCTGACATGTGCCCAGAACAGCTGAGGGTGGAATAGCGATCCACTCGCAGCTGTTAACCCATTAAATGCCGCTTTCAAAATCAAACATACACCTATTTGGTATCGCCGGGTTCAGAATTGCCCGATCTATCAATATAAAAAAATTATTCACCCGATCGCTAAACGGCGTAACGAGAAAAAAAGTAAAAATGCCAGAATTAATTTTTTTTTTGGTTGGCACCAACATTGCATTAACCCCTCTCTGACATCCGACTTACTATCCTGTCCATGTGACCTGGGCCTGTCTGACCATGGACGGGATAGTACGTCTTTGCGATTGGCTGTGCACGCGGGGGGTGAGCGCTCGGTTGTCAGCTAATTCTCACAGCTGACACATGGCACTAAGTGCCAGGAATGGTCACAGACAGCTCCCGGCAGTTTAACCCCCGAAATACTGCAATCAGACACGATCACAGTATTTCAGAAGCTGGTGCAGGGGCTGACCGCCCCTGTGCCTTTGCATCAGAGACCCCACGGCGTGATGCGGGGTCCCGATCACTGCCATGGTAACCCGATGTCGTCATGTCAACATCCGGGTTACCAGAGCTAAGAAACTTCCTGGTCATGCGCAGTGTATGATCTGGAAGTCTTTCTCAGTGCATCGAGTGCAGCGCTGACAGCTTCCATAGCATGCAGATACTGCTTCATCTGCATGCTAGAGAAGCAATCAGCCTGCAAAAAATGATTGTCCCATAGTGGGACAAAGTGTAAAAGTCAGAATAAAGTTCTGAATAAAGAAAAAAAAATTTTTTTTAATTAAATTCTAAAAATATTTTTAAAAAATAATAAAAAAATCTATATTCTATCACTAAATAAATATTTGAATGAAATAAACAATCTAAACAATAAAAGTACACACATTTAGTATCACCGTGTCCGTAATGACCCGACCTATAAAGCTGTCCCACTAGTTAACCCCTTTACACCATAAAAAACAATGCTTTATCATCGTACCGCCGAACAAAGAGTGGAATAACACGCGATCAAAGAATGATAAAAATAATCATGGTACTGCTTAAAACAAGCCCCCATACAGCTCCATCAGCAGAAAAATAAAAAAAGTTATAGCGCTTGAAACAAAGGGATGCAAAAATAATTTTTTCTATAAAATAGTTTTTATCGTATAAAAGCGCCAAAACATTAAAAAAAAGTGTAAATGAGGTATCGCTGTAATCGCACCAACACAAAGAATAAACTGCCTTATCAATTTTACCACACATTAAACGGTATAAATGCACCCCCAATAGAAATTCATGAATAGCTGGTTTTTGTTCATTCTGCCTCCCAAAAATTGGAATAGAAGCGATCAAAAAAAGACATGTGCCCTAAAATGGTACCTATAAAAAGGTCAACTCGTCCCGCAAATAACGAGACCTCACATGACTCTGTTGGCCGAAATATGAAAAAATTATGGCTCTCAAAATATGGTGATGCAAGAACTATTTTTTGCAATAAAAAACGTCTTTTAGTGTGTGACAGCAGCAAAATATAAAAACCCGCTATATGGCCTCTTTCACACGTCCTGATATTTCCGGTACCGGAGATGTCAGTGTCCGTGTGTGTAGTACTTGCAGCACACGTGTGGCATGCGTGTGCCGCACCAATACCACACGCACACGGACGGGCGCCAGGGAAAAAGCGTTACTGTAAGCGCTGTTCCCCAGTGCCGGGTGCTGAACACGGCTCTCATCATTCTCCCCATTTTTGCCCACAAATTATCGCAAGTCATATCAAAGAAATTTTACCACAAACATGAAGTGCAATATGTCAGAATCACCGAGATCCATTGAAACGTTCCAGAGTTATTGCCTCATAAAGGGACAGTGGTCAGAATTGGAAAAATTGGTTTGGTCATTAACATGCAAACCACCCTCGGGGGTAAAGGGGTTAAAATGCAATAACGGGCGATCAAAACATCATATCTGCAACAAAATGGTATTAAAAACATCAGCTCAGCATGCAAAAAAAATCACGAGATCACCAAAAATGGAGATGCTACCAGTCTCGGAAAATGACACAAGGTCATTTTCAGTTTTTCCAGTTAAGGTCCTATATAGGGAATAGCGCCACCTAGTGAGTATTAGCATCTTTCAGTTGGAGGGCATATCACACTGCTAATCAAGTCCATTATAAGAATTGTAACTTAATAGTTAGTTGCATAGTGTGAACATACATCATTATAACTATAAGGCTATATTGAAACTACCGAGAACTTCTTTGCAGGGACTATCACTGGTTTAAAACTAATTATTTCTATGAACAACTGAGAAAACTTATATGGGACCATAAAATTATGTATTTCATCTTGTATATGTCTAAATATTCTTGTAGTTTACCTGCATAGGGTTAACTACCTTGAAATACTCTATAATGTCATTTATATCTAAAAAAACAAAAATGGTCTTTGTTTTAAAGGCACTTTACAAATGGATATGTGATTCTTCTTTTACTCACTAGGTGGCGATATTACTATATATACCGTATATCTTATAACACTGACTTTATTCATAATGGTTCTTAACCAATTGGTAAGGGGATTTCATGCTATCAATCATGTTTTTGTAGGATATAAATAGTCTCTACTTTAGTATTTAGTTTCCTGGTGGAACTTGGGAATTTAACTATTACACAATTACATTTTATATGTAATCTGGGATTCCACATTTTTTCTCTGTACAAATCTTCTCTTTTTTACCAGTTTTTTTTTTTTCTTTAATCATTGTGCTAATAAAACCTTATTTAAATATATTGTTAGGTGGTTCACTCGCTGTGTAATGGCTGTTTCTGACCGTACAGGGACTTGGTCTGATCATACCACAGCTCCTGGGCAGGGGAGGAAGCAAAAGAGTATACAGACATTACAGCAGGGGATCACAGCTGCTGGTTTTTGTGAAAAAAAACAAAACAAAAAAAAAAAAAACATTTTCTGCCTGTGCACAAACATGTTTTACCTAACAAAAAGAATCAGCTACAATACAATGCTATATGGGATTTTTTTTTTTTTTTTCAGAAAATTGGTGAACGAGGGGAAGTTTGGGTCTTTATGCAAATAAAGTGCTTTACGTCGGCTGGTTATTTAAAAAAAAAATATATAGGGGGAAACCCCACGTCATTTTTAATTATATTTATTAGGTTAAACCAGGCTAAAAAAAACACCTGTGTAAACACACTTAAAACGCATGTTCATTTTGTTTAACTGCGGATTTACCGCATCTAATGCAAGTCTATGGGGAAATTTCGCACAGAAGGCTGAGCGTTCCCGCAAGAGAAATAGACATGCTGCGGTTCGGAAACTCACATCGCAGGTGAATTTGCGCAGCATAAAAAAGCTTAGTGGGCATGGGATTTCTATTAATCCCATCCACTGTGCTTGTACTATACAATGCAGCGTTTTGGACTCCGCAAGAATGCACTGCGTCCAGAACGCTAGTGATACTGACCGTGGTCATGCACCATTAATATCACATTGACTTCGGGGGTTAAAAAAATGTACAGAACGCTTAATATATGTGCAAGTAGCCCATCATTATTTAAATTTTGTCTCTAAAAAAGTTTTTGTTTCCTTCTGTGTGTTTTTTAACCCCTTTTTTTCACTTTTATTAATGCTCCTTCCTCGGGCTGTCTCCTTGGCGCTCGCCTCTGCCCTCGGGCCCATCTCCTTGGCGCTCGCCTCTGCCCTCGGGCCCATCTCCTTGGCGCTCACCTCTGCCCTCGGGCCCATCTCCTCTGTGACAACAGCAGTTAACACAATTGCGCCAGAAGCGTGTCTCTAATCCCGCCCATCGGTGCTCGTGTCACATGACCGCGGGTCTTTGATGGGTTGGCAGCAGACCCCAGTGGTTGTCATAGCCGGATAGTATTTCTGCTACACAGGGCAGGCTGAAGCACAAGTGATTGGATGAACAAAATACACATATTTGGTATTGCTAAGTTCTCCCGATCTATCAGTATATAAAAAGAATTAATCCGATCAGTAAACGGCGTAATGAGAAAAAAAATCAAAACGCCAGAATTCCGTGCTTTTGGTCGCCACATCATTTCATTAAAATGCAATAATGGGCTTTTAAAACATCATATCATATGCCAGAATGGTATCAATAAAACGTCAGCTCAGTGTGCAAGAAAAATAAGCCCTCACCCGACCCAAGATCACGAAAAATGGAGACGCTACAAGTCTTAGGGCTTGTTCACACCATCCTTTTTTTTTCTGCGGATTTTTCAGGTCCTGATTTGGAAATCCCGCAGTGCTAAACCGCGGTGGATTTCCCTGCGGTTTTTTGTGCGGTTTCTCCTGCAGATTCCACTGTGGTTTTCCGACTGCACTTTCCTATTGGTGCAGGTGGAAAACAGTTGTGGAATCCGCAGAAAGAAGTGACATGCTACTTCTTTTTTTCCGCAGAAAATCAGCGCTGATTTTCCAGCAGAAAAAAGGATAGTGGGCACAGCGGATTTGGTTTTCCATAGGGTAACATTGTACTGTACCCTGCATGGAAAACGGCTGCGGATCCGCAGCAAAAACCGCAGCGTGTTAACATAGCCTTAGAAAATGACGTCCTTTTTTTTTTTTTTTTTTTTTTTTTCTTAAACAAACTTTTGGATTTTTTCTTTCACCACTTAAATAAAAAAGAACCTAGCCATGTTTGGTAAATACGAACTCGTAATGACCTGAAGAATCATAATGGCAGGTCAGTTTTAGAATTAGGTGAACACGGTTAAAAAAAAACCTAACAACCAAAAGACAATTGTGGAATTTCACTCTTTTTGCAATTTCACCGCACTTGGAATTTTTATTTCCCGTTTTCCAGTGCACGACATGGTAAAACCGATGGTGTCGTTAAAAAGCACAACTCGTCCAGCAAAAAACAAGCCCTCACATGGCCATATTTACAGAAAAATAAAATGAAATTATGTCTCTGGGAAGAAGGGGAGCAAAAAACGAACACAAAAACGGAAAATGGCCCAGGGGTGAAGGGGTTAAAAAATAAATAGAAAATAGAATTGATTATGTATTTTGTATACTTTGCCTCCCAAAGAGTGTAATAAAAAGTTGCATGTACCACAAAATGTTTTTTGTCATGCAAAAAAATTAGCCCTGGAAAATTGTAAAATTAATGGCTCTCACAGTATGGTGACACAAAAAGAAATTATTTTTTTCAGAATATGGTTATTGTGCAACAATAATAAAACCTAAAAAATATATAAATTTTGGTATGACCTTATTCCTACTGACCCTCAAAATAGAGTTACCGTAATACTTAGTGCAGCACAGTGAATGGCATAGAATTTAAAACAAAAAAAGACACAATTCCTGTTTTGTTTATATTTCCATGAAACGTTAAAATTAAAGTGTAATAAGTTGCATGTACCCCAAAATATGCCACAGACACATCTCACATCTCAAAGCCTACATATGACTGTCAAAACAAATAAAAACCTTATGGTTCCTGGAATGCGACAATAATAATAATTTAAAAAAAACATTGTCATAATGGACCACACTTACTGCATTACCATAGTGTTAGAGACAATGTTCACACCATCAGCATGCCCGTGTTAAAGGGGATGTCCGGCCTTAGGTGACAAGTCTGCAGTCACTTTACTGCAGACTTGCGAATCATTACATTGCACACACTGTGTGCAGTGAGGATTTTCCAGTGATGGGAGTGAGTAGTCATGAGACCGCTATGCGATTTGCACCTTTATGGCTACATTTGGGCTAGACGTATTCAGTCTAGAATAAATAATATAGTTAATCTGTTATAAAGCTTCTTCTATCCTTTGCAATGTTAAAGGGGTTCTCTGGGATATAAAACTTTTTTTTTTTTTTTACTGTCCCTGCCCTCATAAACTACGAAGATGAGATGGCCAGTGCACTTTAATTATCGTTAGATCACTTGTAATTCTGAGTGACAGGAGCTGCTCTCCACTGCTTCCCCCATCCGTCCGGGATATTACGTCACACATCAGTGTTCAGCTCCTGGCTCTCTGTAACAGCCAGTCTCAGATTAGATTCTTTACAGAATGTGAGAAGGTCACTGGTAAAATATTGGAGGGGAGGGAGATGTGTCACTTAGGATCTTGGCCTCAGTGATCTGAACCCAGAAGTATGCTCCAGCATGTTATGTACTGAGAGGGGTTAATCGTCGGTAATAGGGCTGGGTTTTGGTGAACAGCTGAAGACTGGGTGGGAGGCTGTCCACCATATCTCCACCCCAGGGTTTAGATCAGAAGGGAAATATGAGGCCTTTTGATTCATTCAGTGTTTTGTGTGTCTGGAGATGAAATCTCCAGAGCTGTGCTCCTGTTAGAGACCTCAACATTGTATTTTTTTTTTTCCTGAGTGGGCAAACCCTGCAGCCACACAGACTGTACTGTATGCTATTTTGTTGTTTGCTGTAATGCCAGAAGGGCAGTGTTTGTTAACCTAATTTTGGACTTGTTTTTGCAGTACGTTTTTAATAAACCAGTTGAAAAGTTAAATGGAAATTGCTCTGGTGACAATGTCTTTGAGCAGCCAAGTGAGTCGATCTACCACAATAGATACAGCTATTATGAAGAGACTGGATGATAGTAACAGCATGGAGCTGCACACTTTTGGAATATCCCAGACCGAAGGGCGAGCAGTGAAGAGAAGCTCCTGTCACACCTTCCCCCTGATAATGTCTCCCTGTCTGCAGTCGGAGGTGAGGGGACATGGCCTGCTCATGGCTTTTGATAGCAGGAGCCATCACCCTGATAAGGTCTCCTTCACTACAGGCCATGCCCCCGCCACGCTCTCTTACCTTAGACTGTAGGCAAGGAGACATCAGGGGACTTTTGTGACAATAGCTGTTCCTCACTGCTCACCCCACCGCCTGAGACATTACAGCAGTGTGCAGCTGCAGCTCCATGCTACTACTATCAAACAGTACCCTGATAATAGCTATTTCTCTGCAGAGAACAGGGGGCATGGCTGCGCTCCCTCTTCTCAAGCTGGCTGTTACAGGGGGGGAGCTGAACAATGGTGTGTGAGGTAATGTCCCAGATAGGAAAGGGGGAGCAGTGAGGAGCTGCTCCTGTCACACAGAATTACAAGAGTTATAAAGGTACTAAAACTGCACCTCATCACCTCATGGGCATCTCATCTTCATATTTTGAGGCAGGAACAGTACAAAACTTTTTATCTCCCCGGAGTACCCCTTTAAGTACCTAGACTACATCGATTCCATCCGTGTGCTGTACGTGTTTTTCATCGACCCATAGACTTGTATTGGCTCTTTTCATCCGTGATACTGGAAAAAAACGGGCATGTCTCCCATAAGTTTTACATGGATGCACAGCATGTGAAAAACCAGACATGTGAATAGTAACATAGTGTATAATGAATACATATCGTATCCATGAAAAACCGGAATAAAACAACATATATGTCTAAATGAGGCTTACATGTAAATTGTTTAATCTGTGTTCTGTGTTTCAGACATATATGGTATGAGTGACTAAAGAGAATCTAAACCTTCTTGCTATTCCTGACCAAAATGAATTCTGCGTGCTGGATAGTCGCATCTTCTACAAGGACCAGATTATGTCATAGACGAAGGTAGGTATATTTTTTCTTTTTTTCATTTATACTTCAACTTGGTGACTGCTGCTACAGCGACTGCTATTCTTCCACATGTACCCAGAGTTGCAGTTAGGTTTTAAATCACGCAGGACACACATCCAGATAGGTAAATACTGTGGACAAGGGAAAAAAATTGTATATTGGTGTGTGTGTGTAGGGTGAGAGGGGTGTGCACTTTTTTCAGCGAGATGGGAAAAGGGTTAATGAGGAGCAATTCTGCATCAAATTGTGCTCTGCTAAACTACCTTGTCATTTTCTTTTAAAAGGATTCTTATTGAACAGAGGAGTTGGTTCAGAAAAGTGTCAAAAAAGACTGAGCAAGTTGAAGCTTGGAGCAATTCTGGGTTAAGAAATTCCATTACAGAACCATCTCCGTTTTCTCGTAGCAGCATATTGAAAAAACTCTACAAACCGGTTCTGTTTACTGTCGGGGTACGTGTTACTTTACCTTTAAGAAGAGTACGAGATGATGATAAAAGTAGGGCCATCATCGTGCCATTATTGACCCCCTGTAGGAGGGTTTCGCTTCAGTCACGCTGCCAACGTCAGACCATCTAGCTGTACACTAAGGGGGCGAGTTGGAGAAGACACTCTTGATTCTTTACCTGGCTCATGTCTCTTAATAAATAGGGCGAGGTGTGTAGTGGCGCGCGCCGCTATGTTCATCTCAACACAAATCATACTCCAACAAACCTCGCGTTTGTGCAAAAAAATGCAACTTTTCAGAAATCAGAATAACTGAATTCCATTATTTATAGGGTTCATGATTTATCTATGTCCAAAACTGTAAAGGCATAAAAATGGTAAAAAAAAAATGTAATGTATAGAGAAAAGCACACTTGTTGAACACTGACTGTTCATCCAAGAAGCCTCACTACAAATCGTGTACTGGGGTATCATACAGGGGTTCTGACATAATAAGCTGGAGATTTCCTCCCTCCCCACACTTCTCTTACAGTGGGTAAAATAAGTATTTGATGCACTGACGATTTTGTAAGTTTTCTACAAAGAATGGAGAGGTCTGTATTTTTTATCAGCTACACTTCATCTGTGCAAGACAGTGTAAAAAAATTCACATTGTATGATTTTCATGTAATTAATTTGCATTTTATTGCATAAAATTTCATACAATAGAAAAACAAGTCAGTATTTGGTGCTTAGTTCTGGCTGTGTCATGCTGGAAGACCCAGCCACGACCCATCTTCAATGCTCTTACTGAGAGAAGGAGGTTGTTGGATAAAATCTTGCGATACATGACCCCATTCATCCTTCCCTCCATACGTGCAGTTGTCTTGTACCCTCTGCAGAAAAGCACCATCAAAGTATGTTTCCCCCACAATGCTTCACAGTTGTGACAGTGTTCTTGCTTCTGTACTCATCCTTTTTCCTCCAAACACGGCGAGTGGAGTTGATTCCAAAATGTTCTATTTTGGTCTACTCTGAAAAAATGACCTTCTCCCATGCCTCCTCTGGAACATCCAGAAGGTCATTGGCGAACTTCAAACGGGCCTGGATATGTGCTGGCTTGAGCAGGGGGAGCTTGCATGCCTTGCTGGATTTTAGTCCATGATGACGTAGTGTGTTACTAACAGTAATGTTTGAGACTGTGATCCCAGCCATCTTTAGGTCATTGACCAGGTCCTCAAGTGTGTTCTGGGCTGCATCCTGACCTTTCTCAGAATCATCCTTACCACACGACGCAAGATCTTGCATGGAGCCCAAGACTGAGGAAGATCGAAAGTCATCTTATGTTTCTTCCATTTTTTAATCGTTGCACGAACAGTTGTTGCCTTTTCACCAAGGCGTTTGCCATTTGTCCCGTAGCCCATCCCAGCCTTGTGCAGGTCTACAATTTTGTCCCTGGTGTCCTTGGACAGCTCTTTGGTCTTGGACATGGTGGAGAGTTTGGAGTGTGATTAATTGAATGTGTGGACAGGTGTCTTTTATAGAGGTAATGAGTTCAAACATGAGTAATTAATACAGGTAATGAGTGCAGGAGGCTTCTTAAAGAAAAACTAACAGGTCTGTGAGAGTCAGAATTCTTGCTGGTTGGTAGGTGGTCAAATACTTATTTCATGCAATAAAATGCAATTTAATCATGTAAAAATATACAATGTGATTTCCTGGTTTTTATTCTGTCTCTCACTGTTGAAGGGTACCTACGATAAAAATTACAGACCTCTGCATTCTTTGTAGCTGGGAAAACTTGCAAAATCGGTAGTGTATCAAATACTTATATTCCCCACTGTACATAATTAGATTGCTCAATAATAAAAACAAAGAAGTGCTTCACGTAATAGGGAGATAATCATACATGGTAAAGAATAAAATAACATATAGTGTCTACCACCAAGAAGCCGGACCAGTGTAAATATATATGGACAGTCGGAAAAATATCAACCACAAACGAAAGCACCACAAACCGACCATGCAGTCCAAAAAATTATTATTTTTTATTTTATTAATAAATAATTCCAGATAAAAAAGTACAAAATAGGGAAATCAATACAGGTACAGAATATAGGCCAAAGTGCCAAATATCTAAATGGTATAGGACAAAATATATGAATAAAGAACAAGGACACACAAGGACACACAATCAAGATAAAATGTAATATAAATATGACTGAGTAGACACAAACGTGTATGAGAAAAATCAGTCACACCACCGCCATTCTTCCTGCCTCTGGACCCACAGTGTCTTTAGGGATCTTATCCCCAATCCGTGCTATTCCAGATCCTCGCACCCTACTTTATTTTCCAGTGGAGCCACTTCGTCCTCCTTGGACATTGTCTTCTTCTCACAGTGCCCTCTACTCTAAAGTGAGGTTTGATAAAGGCCCAACAAGGGGTCGAAACGTTACCTGAACACTTGATTGTATCACTGTGGTGTTCCCTGTTAATAATTAAAAAATTTTCACGTTTATGACTCAAAATCCAAATCTGAGTTCGGTTGTTTTCTTTGATTATGAGAAAAATCAGAACACTATAGGAATCATAAGTACATGAATACCAGGTGTATGCTGACAGGAAGTCTCAGTGAGTATCATTATAATTGCCCTGGTTTTGACTAGTGGGTGTGATAGAACTAAAAATGGGTATAAAAGCAGCAAAGACACCCTTAAGTGTCAAATTACAAAAGTGTAAATAAAAAATAACCGTAGTGCAAAAATAACAATACATCAATCATTATCATATATTAAAAACGAAGTGAAATGCTGCATGAAATAATGACACCATGAAGTAGGTGTGAAGGAGAGACAAAGTACCGTATTTTTCGGACTATAAGACGCACTTTTTTCCTCCAAATTTGGGAGGAAAGTGTGGGTGCGTCTTATAGTACGGATATAGCATGTGGGGAGGGGGGCAGCAGCGAGTGGGATCGCACTGTTATCCCACTTCAGGATGTCCCGCTGCCTGGAATCAGCTGCTGGGGAAAGCACATGGCCCCGCTGATTAAGTGCAGTGAATATTTATTAGCTGCTCCCCGCCTACCGATCAGCTGAGCGGTGAGCAGGGAGCAGCAAATGAATGCTGCACTTAAGCAGGGACACAGTTTCCCCAGCACTGATTCCGGGGAGAATCTGTGTGTCCGGGGGAGGAGGAGGCAGCAGCAGGGGCCAGGAGATCGCTGCATACCTGCCTGTGCTGGACGCTGAGCTGTGCAGGAGGACCTGTGTGATGTCAGAAGTGGGCGGGCTGGAGCATCACATGGCAGCTCAGAGCCCTCCCTCTTCTGACATCATCATAGGTCCTTCAGACTCCCACCTAGAATCTGCAGCTTCCTCTTATGTCCTGCGCTGTGGAAAGGCAACAACAACAGGGAGGGCTCTGTGTGTGTGCAGCCATGGGATGCTCCAGCTTTTACCTCACCACAGTGTGGCTGGCTGCCACAATTAAGAGGTCAGTCTTTACAAAACACAATAAAGCACTCTGCCACTCCTTTGGTGAACTATAACTCCCAGCATGTCATAGGATCTGCAGGACATGCTGGGAGTTATAGTTCTCCCATGGGATTTTAAAGCAGCACTCCAGTGTTATTTTGCAGTGCTGGAGTGGTGCTTTCACTATAAGCCCTGTGCACACATTCTTAGGGCTCATTTCCACATGCGAGGCACACGTCCGTATCTCGCATGTGGAAACCAAGCTGTGGAGCTGGCACTCCAGAGCGGAGCGTGCGGCCGCATAGGAACACATGGAGCTGCACAGCTCCGCTCCAAAGTGCCGGTGCCAGAGCTTGGTTTCCACATGCGAGATACGGACATGTGCCTCGCATGTGGAAATGAGCCCTTATACTCACCCTCCAGCGTCTTCATATCGTACTTCACAGACACCACACTGGTCCCGCAGCTTCCAACATAATAACATACTATTATATATAATAACACCACATATAATAGTATGTTATTTATGTTATTAAATATTTTACCACATTTTTTTTGCTTCAAATATTTTTTTCCCTATTTTCCACCTCTAAAACCTGGGTGCGCCTTATAGTCCGGTGCGTCTTATAGTCCGAAAAATACGGTAATCACTGTGAAAGAATTAATCAAAAAGTGAAAGCAGTGCATAAGATCACTCACAATGAGATAGCAGGTTCCTAGCTCCAGAAAGGCGTCCTCCCCAACGCGCGTTTCGGCTCTTTGCCTTCGTCAGGGGGTGTCATTATTTCATGCAGCATTTCACTTCGTTTTTAATATATGATAATGATTGATGTGTTATTTTTGCACTACGGTTATTTTTGATTTACGCTTGTTATTTGACACTTATAAGGGTGTCTTTGCTGCTTTTATACCCGGTTTTAGTTCTATCACACCCACTAGTCAAACCAGGGCAATTATAGTGATGCTCACTGAGACTTCTGGTCAGCATATACCTGGTATTCATGTGCTTATGATTCCTATAGTGTTCTGATTTTTCTCATACACATTTGTGTCTTACTCAGTCATATTTATATTACATTTTATCTTGAGTGTGTGTCCTTGTTCTTCTTTTTTCATATATTTTGTCCTATACCATTTGGATATTTGCCACTTTGGCCTATATTCTGTACCTGTATTGATTTCCCAATTACGTACTTTTTTATCTGGAATTACATATTAATAAAATAAAAAATAATAATCTATTGGACTGTATGGTCGGTTTGTGGTGCTTTCTTTGTTTGTGGTTGATAATTAGATTGCTGAAACAGTCACCAACATATAAAGCAACATACAGCAAGCTGTCAGAAAAGGAACATAATGAGACCAAAAAAAGTTGTTCAATAAAAAGCCAAGTGTCAACCGGAGGTACATGAGTAGGTCAAAGGTCAAAATAGACAGTGGTGATTCCTTGATGAATTTGGCGTGTCTTACTAGTGCGAACCTTGCCTGAAATTGTATTTTTGTAAGGCTATGTTCACACATTGCATTTTTCCTGTGTTTCTTTCACTGCATCAAAATCTGCGAACAATACGCACATTGTTTCATGTTTTACATGCATTTTCTGCAACATTTTTACCTACAATTTTCACTCATTTACATGAGTGTAAAGCGCTGAAAGAATTGACATGCTGAGTCTTGTGTCTCAAAAGAGCAGCAGGGCTCAACATTCACGCTGTAAAGAAAAAAAAAAAAAAGCAGCTTGTGCATGAGATTTTAGAAATCTTATTGATTATGCTGGTGCTCTAAAATGCTGCATAGTTTGCACACCAAATATGCTGCCAATTGTGAACATACCCTAAAGGCCTGGAGTAACGTTTCTGGTTTAAGGTGCACCATAGTACACCACAACTTATAATGAAGTTGTCAGGTGAGCCCCATCCTATTCGGGCTCCTCTGCAGCTCTGCCCTTTTTGGGGGAGCTGACTGAAGCAGATGTGAAAATGGCAAAAGTCAAGACAAAATGTGGTAACACTTGAAGGTGTTTTATGCCCATCAAACACAGACATATATGTAGGTGGATATATTTATATCGGCTAAAAAAAAACATAGCAGATTGCTTTATGTCAGGATGAAGAGCGTTAACAAAGTACTGTACTAACCCCTGTACTCAGTTTTCAGGTTGTTCTTTTGGAGCTGCTGCAATTTGGCAATATGAGTCCTTAAAGAGTAGAATGAAGAATTATCTAGAAGACGTTCGAGCAGACTGGTTGGAAAAGCTACGGCCAGCCAAACATGGAGACTTCAGGAAAAAGGTCCATACTAGTTTTTATTCCTGATTTAGTCATTAGTAGTTCATACTCTATGGTAGTCCTACAGGGCTAATTCTACTCATATGTAAGAGGTACCAAAAAAAAGGTCTTGTATTGGCCAATCTGCTGCATCATTGTCAATGAGGACCTATCATTGGCCTGAAATAAGTCATATTTACATGGTGCAAATGCCACTGTTCTCCTGAATCTGGTGTTGCCTTTTTTTTCCATCATACATGACGGCACCACGAGAGAGGGGATCCGCCCATCAAGGACAGGAAACCTTCAAGATAAAAGGGGCGGCTCCTCTCTCCCCATCAGTTGGTTTCCTGTCCTTGACGGGAAACCCTCAAGATGAAGACTTCTGATGAAGACATAAGAGGATGCCTGGGCCTGGGTCAGGTGGATTTGGGCAGGCGCTAGTCTGCTGCACCCGTCACCAGGTACCGGTAGTCGCCTCGGGGGCCATGTATATCCATGCCCCCCCTGAGAGAAGCATGGCCACAACCTGTGAGGCGAACGCCCGGGTGAAGATAGGGCCTCAGAGGCCATGGCAGTGTATCCTCCCTGATGCTGCCGAACCTGTCACTTTTAAGTCCTCGGAGGTCAGTCTTTGTACCCTCCCTGCTGACCCATAGTGGCCATGCAGCCTGTGAAGCACATCGGTGCCCGGGCAAGATAGACTCCTTGGAGGTACTAATGCCCTCCCTGTTGAGCACATGGTACAGTCACCCCCAACCCCCCCTCCCCCCACAGCTTGGACGATATGTGGGGTACCTGCAGACAGCGTGGTGTTTCCTTCAGAGGAATGGATGGAGGTGGCGGTATTGTGGGGGTCAAGGCACTGGTGAGTACTTGTGTAGCCGGCGCCGCGGTCACATTCCCAGTTCTCCATGTGGGGGACCAAAAGCCTCCTTGGCTTGCGCTGTATACCGCGCGGGCAGAAGAAGGAAGCGCACGCATGCGCCCAGCACCTGTCTTCACACGGAACCTTAGTGTGTGCCAAGAGGGACAGAAAGCATCAGCGCGCACAGGAAGTAGCGGCCGGGTACGCGCTTAGATGCGGTGACCAGCGGAGGCAGGATCAACCAGGTGATCAGTGAATTAGAGCGCACACCGGATGTGGTTGCCGGGTGCGCGCTCAGGTATGCGGCCTGGAGAGAGCGCGCACCGGAGGTGGTTGCCGGGTGCGCGCTCAGGTATGATTTCATTGCGCAAGCGTTGCGCTGGGCGGCCGGCAGAGGCAGGTGATTGATTGCATCTATGAGCACCGGAAGTGGTGCAGGCAGGATCAGCCAGGTAATCAATCATGGCAGGTGCGAACATGCACCTGATTACTGAAGCGACCAGTAAAGGCAGGATCAACCAGGTGATCCATTAAAAAAAAAAAAAAAGGGGAAGTGAGTATTTAAACGAACCAGAGGTGCTGCCCTGTGTCACTAAACCAGGCCAGGTTTGATTGTGACTGCTCTTGTTACGTGGTTGTGTGTAAGATGGAGAGCTTTTCACCAGAACATTTAATGCCACAGCAAGAGGTGCAGGAGAGGCGGTCTCGCTCAAGTGAGAAGAGCCAGATCCGCCATGGCAGCAGCAGAAGCCGCTCGGACAGCGTACGGACGGATCGCCATGCCAAGGAGGGGTCCCTAGTCTCATTGGGAGACACGGAGAGAACCAGCCAACCTCTGGATCCGGTACCCGTACTTTGAAAGCATCCGAGTGGTGAGTGAACTTCGAGAAAGTCCAGCACGCTAATGTCTGTTCTATTCTCTTCTCTTATCTCCGTCTTTCCCCTCTTTTCTTACATACATTGGGGGGTGGAGTATAGGAGGTCCCCAAGAAGTGTAAATCAAAGGCTAAAAACAAGGAATGTCCCTTATGCAAAAAAGCGTTAAAACCATCCTGGAATAAAAATCTGCATCAGGATTGCATTAACAAGACGGTAGCGGAGGAAAACACCCTCCTTTACAGAGAGTCTAAGATCACTGATCCAATCAGAGGTCTGTAGGTCTGTAAAAGCATTGCAGACAGCCGACACAGATACCAGATCTAGGGACAGATCCAGCCCCTCAGTAGCATCCCAAAGAGATTCCTCGGAGTCAGAGGGGGACTCAGATACAGCTCGCTGCTCAGATAGTAGCTCAGAGGAGGAAGACACATTTCCAGCCGAGGCTACGGATAAGCTTATTAAAGCTTTTCGCTCTACCATGGGGCTGGTAGATGAGAAGGCAAAGAAGACAGCCCAAGAACATATGTTCAGTGGTCTGCAAAAGAGAAAACGGAGGTCATTCCCTATTAATGAACAGCTACAAGAACTGATTAAAAGGGAATGGCAAAAACCGGAGAAAAGGTCCCAGATAACCACCTCCCTAAAAAGGAGATATCCTTTTGAAGAGGAGGCGTCCTCATCTTGGGATAGAGTTCCGAAGATTGATGTGGCAATTTCAAAACTTGCCAGAAAATCCTCCCTGCCATTCGAGGATCTAGGTTCTCTAAAAGAACCTCTGGATAGAAAAGTGACGGTTCCCTGAAAACAGCATGGGAAGTCTCAGCAGTGGCACTAAGGCCAGCTATCGCGGCCACTTGTGTAGCCAGATCTCTTAAAATCTGGATAGACAACCTGGAGGAACAGGTAGAACAAAAAGTTCCCAGAGAAACTCTCCTAGAGGCAATACCAACCATGAGAGCAGCGGCAGTGTTTCTTGTTGAAGCATCAGCAGACTCGGCTAGACTGGCAGCTAAGTCAGCAGCTTTAGCCAACACAGGACGCCGGGCGGTATGGCTTAAATGCTGGCTAGGAGATACACAGGCAAAGATGAAGCTTTGCTCTTTGCCTTTTGAGGGGAATTTACTGTTTGGACCGGCATTAGACAAGGTGTTGAAGAAAGACGGTGATAAAAAGAAAAATTTTCCAAAACAGCCATTTCAGTCCTTTCGGCGCTCCTTTCGGAGAGGCCAAAAATTCCGAAGGCAGCAGTATAGAGACCGAGACAGGAGCAACTTCGATAAGCGGTCCAGGGGAGGAAAAAGCTTCTATTTTGGCAAGTCCCCCAGGGACACCAAGAAACCCTCCCAGTGACGGTCCTTCTCAGGTGGGAGGGAGGCTCTCTCTCTCTTCCTTCCAGCCTGGGAGAGGATCTCCTCCAGCGTATGGATCCGACAGATCATAGGATCAGGCCTAAAACTAAAATTCCACCACTGGCCTCCAAGAAGATACATGCAGACCCCGGTACAGTCCTCCCAAGAGAAACAAGACAGTCTGGAAGGAGAAGTAACATCACTCCTAGACAAGCACGTCTTGGAAGAAGTTCCAATAGAGGAAAGGATGGAAGGATTTTATTCCCCCCTTTTTCTCATAAAAAAAACAGACAATTCTTGGAGGACAATAATTTAAAAGGCCTCAACAAATATCTAATAATTCCATCTTTCAAAATGGAAACCATAAAATCAGCGGTGAAACTTATATATCCTCAGTGTTACATGTCCGTCCTAGACTCAAGGACGCTTATTATCATGTCCCAATCAGACAACAAGATCGTCAGTTTCTCAGAGTGGCAGTTCAGATGGGTTCCCAGCTACGTCACTTTCAGTACAGGGCTCTGCCCTTTGGGATAGCAACAGCCCCACGGGTGTTTACAAAACTGATTGCAGAGGTCACAGCACATCTCAGAGAAAAAGACACTCTGATAATACCCTACTTAGACGACTTCCTGATAGTGGGGAAAAACTTTTCTCACTGTCAGGAGCAAGTCAGAATAGTGATGGACACTCTACAGACACTAGGATGGCAACTGAACCTCAAGAAATCCAAACTAGAGCCAGCAATGGTCCAGAATTTCCTAGGGATAACTGTAGACTCCGTGGCGCAGGAATGTCGCCTCCCAGAGGAAAAAGAGGAAAAGATCAAACAAATGATTATGTCCACATTAAAAAAAACAGAGATGACTTTAAGAAGAGCCATGTCGGTGTTAGGGTCTCTAACCTCCTGCATACCGGCAGTAAAATGGGCCCAGTTCCATGCAAGAGAACTGCAATGGTGTGTGCTGCAGAACGACCTGGAACTTCAGGAGCAGCTAGAGCAGAAGCTCATTCTCCCACTCTCTGTACTCCAATCACTCAGATGGTGGTTACAGATAGTCGTCTCCGAGAGGAGTTCCCTGGACATACACAGCCTCCAAAGTAATCACAACGGATGCCAGTCCATGGGGGTGGGGAGCTCACTCGGACACACTATGGGTCCAAGATCCCTGGGCTCAAGAGGAGAAAAATCTATCCTCATAGCGATCGAAAAAGCGCTAAAGAGGTTACTTCCACACTTGGCAAGGCATCATGTGAGAGTCCTATCGGACAACCGAACAGCGGTCGCATACGTGAACCACCAGGGGGGCACCTGTTCTCGGTCACTGATGCACATAACCAGAAGACTCATGACTCTAGCCGAAAGGCATTTCCTTTCATTATCGGCCCTGCATATTCGAGGTGTGGACAATATAAAGGCAGACTTTTTAAGCAGGAACCACTTAAGGCAAGGGGAATGGTCCCTAAAAAAGTAAATTTTTCAAAGGATAGTGCACATGTGGGGAAGACCCAGTGTAGACCTCTTTGCCTCAAAAGCCAACAAAAAAGTTCAAAAGTTCTGTTCCCTGAAACCAGCAGACAGGCCATTGGCAGTAGACGCCTTCAGCATAGAATGGACGTCAGGACTCCTGTATGCCTTCCCACCGATATGCCTAATCCCAGCAGTTCTGAAGAAGATCAGGGAGGACAAGGCCAGGGTAATTGTAATAGCTCCCTTCTGGCCAAAAAGACCATGGTTTTACTGGCCGAGAGTGATGTCAGTGACGGACCCGTGGGTTCTTCCGGAAGACAAGGACCTTCTAACACAGGGTCCCTTCAACCACCCGCAGAATTCCGGGCTACATTTGACAGCCTGGCATTTGAACGGTCGTTATTAGAGAAAGAAGGGTTCTTAGCTGGTTCAATATCCACCTTGCTTAAGTAGCAGAAAACCAGTAACGACCAAGATCTATGGGAGAATATGGAAGAAATTCCTGTCCAGTTCAAGGCCAATACGGGAAGGGGAGGTCCCGATAGTGGCAATACTGGAGTTCCTGCAAAAGAGCTTAGATCTGGGGTTAGCTGTTAGTACCCTCAAAATACACATTTCAGCCTTGGCAGCCTTATTCAACTGTGACCTGGCAAGCAATAGGTGGGTGGTGAGGTTTATCCGAGCCTGTAGTAGAGCTGACTCTGTTCCATCCCCTACTCCTCCACCATGGGATCTAAATTTAGTATTGACAGCTTTGACAGAAAGCCCCTTTGAGCCGTTAAATAAAACATCAGATAAAGTACTAACATTAAAAACAGCTTTGTTAGTGGCACTTACATCGGCCCGTAGGGTTGGGGATTTACATGCGTTGTCAGCTGACCCCCCTTACACACAAATTATGGACAATAGGGTTGTATTAAAATTAGATCCGGCATATCTCCCCAAAGTAGTATCGAGGTTCCATAGGGCTCAGGATATAACCCTACCTTCTTTCTGTCCCAATCCTAGTAACAAGAAAGAGGAGAGACTCCATTGCCTAGATGTCAGGAGATGTATCCTACAGTATTTAGAGATGACAAAATCCTGGAGGAAACAGAGGGCTTTATTTGTTTCATTTCAGGGGTCAAGGAAGGGCCTTAAAGCCTCAAAACAGACTATCGCTAGATGGGTGAGAGAGGCCATTATTCTAGCGTATAGTAGTGCAGGCAGGGTTGTTCCACAGGGTCTGAAAGCCAACTCCACGAGGGCCATGGCGACGTCGTGGGCGGAGAGAGCAGATGCTACCATCGACCAAATCTGTAAGGCGGCCACTTGGTCCTATACGTCTACATTTTTTAAACATTAGGCTAGACCAAGCAGTGATCCCTCCCTAAAAAAGAATACAAATCTCTGTAACTCTCTCGTGGAGCCGTCATGTATGATGGAAAAACACTGGTATTACATACCTGGTAATGTGTTTTTTCATGAGACATGACGGCACCCTTATATTCCCACCCTTTTGATCACGTCATTAGTTGGGTGCATTATTAGCATTATTTGTATTATACACTCCCTGGGGTATCGGTGAATAGAACCGTATAGGATGTATTATTTATGTGTACACTAACCAGCGGATTTCCTCTCGTACTCTGTAAAACAACTGATGTGGAGAGAGGAGCCGCCCCTTTTATCTTGAAGGTTTCCTGTCCTTGATGGGCATGATCCCCTCTCTCGTGGTGCCGTCATGTCTCATTAAAAAACACATTACCAGGTATGTATTACCCGTGTTTGCTCGTGCTCCTCTTTTCCCTGAGATTTGACCGTCTCTTCCCTAAAGATATGTCTATTCTTTTAACCTTGGCCTCCTCTATGGGAGACATCTTTAGGATTACGCCCAGTTAACTAAAAAGACTAAATTTACACTATATACAGAAAAGAAGGGGCCAGATCTCAGAACTGAGGGGCACAAAAAATAACACCTGATTCAGGAGAACAGTATAAAGACACCAGGTAACAACATTCATATATAAATAATACAATAAGGTATGATTATACACTGCTAATTCTTTGTGCAGCAAGCTCTAAAAAAACAAAACCGCTTTTTCACATGGGGTAGGGCTGGGATGTCAAACTCAAATACACAGAGGGGCAAAATTTAAAAGATTGGACAAAGTTGCAGGCCAAACTTGGTATATATATTTCTTTAATCTACAATTGAGGAAGTTTTTCCTCATCATCAAATATGATGAAACTCCACATGCACGGTATGATGACCCTACTGTTCACCCCCCTCAACCCTATAGCAAAGTATGGCTACCCCATCACAGTATAATTCCCCAACTGTAACCCCCACACAGCCCTCCACATTATAATGGACCCCATATACCGTAGTTCTCCATACAGCATAATGATAATATTTATTTCTATAGCGCTAACATATTCCGAACTACTTAACATTTTAGAGGGGACTTGTTCAGGCAGTAAAGACGTTACAGGATAGCACAACACAACAGATACCAAAAGGAGTTAGGGCACTGCTTACAAGCCTTCAATCTGGATCTGACATAGTGCTCCATACATAGTGTTCCAAACAATATGCAGGCCCAACATAGTGCCTCAGTGGTCCACACTTTATAATGACCCCACATATTGTTCAGTACAGTATAATGGGCCCCACGTAGTGCTCCATACAGTATAAGGAGGCCCCACATAGTGCCCCATACGGTATAATTGGGCCCTACATTGTTCTCCATACAGAATAATGGGTCACATTAAAAATAAATAAATACTCATATCTCCCCAGTTTCCTGCTGCTCCTGTCTCGCCCGTGAGTGCTCTGAAGCTCTTCACTGCTCGGAACAGGGAGCACTTTGTAATGACTTTGTTGTGCCTGTTGAGACGTCAGACGCAGAGGTAGAATGATGGCGGAGGGAGCATCAGCTGACGCTCCCTCCTCCATCATTGCTTTCAACTGTATCAGCATCCAGGCCATAGAGTCGAAAGCGTGATGCACTCCAAATATACTCACCATGCGATCCATATTTGGCTCGCAGGCCAGAGTTTGACATATGTGGCATAGGTTGAAGTTTGCAAAATGTGAATGGGGCATCCTTTGATACATAGATCCTTCAAATTGCCGTCGCATCCACATAGTAAATGTGAAAAAGCAAAACACACAATTAAAACCATTTAAAAGGCTAAAAGAGCCATGAAAAAATCCCCATTAGACAATAAACAGGGGCAGTTTATCTCCTTAGGAACAGGGCATGGGTTACCCACTATTGCACTTGCACTAAGACCACAATGGTATACCGTTTTATGGCTGTATTCTGTGTTTTTATGCCTCATGATGTTGGATATAGACCCCCTTATTGGGAATTGGTGTCTACATACTTAGGCTCACTTGTTAGGTAGGACGCCACAATATTGCTATATTATTGCCATTTGGTATGGAACTCTCAGCTTGCAATATGTGTGGGCTGTTTTCATTTCTGTCTACCTGGATGTATACATGCCATGAAATATTGCATTATTGGTGAATACAGTGTGTATCTGTGTGGGTTACCTTCATGGGTTGCTCTCTCATTGTCTAACAGGGCAGTTGGCAGCAAAAATGTGGTGTTAGTGCTGATATTTTTTCAACTGGATGTGTACCAATGTTTATATATTTAATTGACACTCCACAACCCGTCCTGTTTATTGTCTAATGGGGATTTTTTCATGGCTCTTTTAGCCTTTTAATTGGTTTTAATTGTGTGTTTTGCTTTGCCTTTTTGTACCATTGTATCTAATAAAATTTATTGAAGGTTGATCCCATTAGTCTGCATATCTTTTTCTCTTTCCTTTCTTTAGTACTTACCTATATGCATATGGTTGATCCCTTATTTGATATTTTATGTGGTGCCCGCTATTTCCTTTTGTTTACTTCGACACATAGCAAATGTGAAAAAGTAAAGATTGTGAGGTTGTTGGAACTTTATTGGTCAAAGTAGGGTAACCACTGAAAACAGATTTGGGGGATATGTGTAGAAAAATCAAGACTGGTGTTTTTTTTACACTTGCCTTTCAACAAACAATCCACTAGAGTAGGGTGCATTAAATTTATTAAGACTTGCAGGCCTCCTAGTAAATTTGCCTCTTTCATCCATCTGAACACGATAACATTTAATTTCCATCAGGCAATAGATGGTGTACATTTCAGCTACAGTTTTCTGACCTTCAATATAGTAAATTGTGGCTTTGCTGTGCAGCACAGGTGATGTGACATGGAGCCATTGAGGCTTTGCCTTGCAGCACAGGTGGTGTGATATGGAGCCATTGAGGATTTGCCTTGCAGCACAGGTGGTGTGACATGGAGCCATTGAGGCTTTGCCCTGCAGCACAGGTGGTGTGACATGGAGCCATTGAGGATTTGCCTTGCAGCACAGGTGATGAGACATGGAGCCATTGAAGCTTTGCCTTGCAGCACAGGTGATGTGACATGGAGCCATTGAGGATTTGCCTTGCAGCACAGGTGATGTGACATGGAGCCATTGAAGCTTTGCCTTGCAGCACAGGTGATGTGACATGGAGCCATTGAGGCTTTGCCTTGCAGCACAGGTGGTGTGACATGGAGCCATTGGGGCTTTGCCTTGCAGCACAGGTGATGTGACGTGGAGCCATTGAAGCTTTGCCTTGCAGCACAGGTGGTGTGACATGGAGCCTTTGAGGTTTTGTCTTGTAGCACAGGTGGTGTGACATGGATCCATTGAGGCTTTGCCTTGCAGCACAGGTGGTGTGATATGGAGCCATTGAGGCTTTGCCCTGCAGCACAGGTGGTGTGACATGGAGCCATTGAAGCTTCGCCTTGCAGCACAGGTGGTGTGACATGGAGCCATTGAGGCTTTGCCTTGCAGCACAGGCGGTGTGACATGGAGCCATTGAGGCTTTGCCTTGCAGCACAGGTGATGTGACATGGAGCCATTGAAGCTTTGCCTTGCAGCACAGGTAGTGTGACATGGAGCCATTGAGGCTTTGCCTTGCAGCACAGCTGGTGTGACATGGAGCCATTGAGGCTTTGCCTTGCAGCACAGGTGGTGTGACACGGGGCCATTGAAGCTTTGCCTTGCAGCACAGGTGGTGTGACATGGAGCCATTGAGGATTTGCCTTGCAGCACAGGTGATGAGACATGGAGCCATTGAAGCTTTGCCTTGCAGCACAGGTGATGTGACATGGAGCCATTGAGGATTTGCCTTGCAGCACAGGTGATGTGACATGGAGCCATTGAAGCTTTGCCTTGCAGCACAGGTGATGTGACATGGAGCCTTTGAGGTTTTGTCTTGTAGCACAGGTGGTGTGACATGGATCCATTGAGGCTTTGCCTTGCAGCACAGGTGGTGTGATATGGAGCCATTGAGGCTTTGCCCTGCAGCACAGGTGGTGTGACATGGAGCCATTGAAGCTTCGCCTTGCAGCACAGGTGGTGTGACATGGAGCCATTGAGGCTTTGCCTTGCAGCACAGGCGGTGTGACATGGAGCCATTGAGGCTTTGCCTTGCAGCACAGGTGATGTGACATGGAGCCATTGAAGCTTTGCCTTGCAGCACAGGTAGTGTGACATGGAGCCATTGAGGCTTTGCCTTGCAGCACAGCTGGTGTGACATGGAGCCATTGAGGCTTTGCCTTGCAGTACAGGTGGTGTGACACGGGGCCATTGAAGCTTTGCCCTGCAGCACAGGTGGTGTGACATGGAGCCATTGAGGATTTGCCTTGCAGCACAGGTGATGAGACATGGAGCCATTGAAGCTTTGCCTTGCAGCACAGGTGATGTGACATGGAGCCATTGAGGATTTGCCTTGCAGCACAGGTGATGTGACATGGAGCCATTGAAGCTTTGCCTTGCAGCACAGGTGATGTGACATGGAGCCATTGAGGCTTTGCCTTGCAGCACAGGTGGTGTGACATGGAGCCATTGGGGCTTTGCCTTGCAGCACAGGTGATGTGACGTGGAGCCATTGAAGCTTTGCCTTGCAGCACAGGTGGTGTGACATGGAGCCTTTGAGGTTTTGTCTTGTAGCACAGGTGGTGTGACATGGATCCATTGAGGCTTTGCCTTGCAGCACAGGTGGTGTGATATGGAGCCATTGAGGCTTTGCCCTGCAGCACAGGTGGTGTGACATGGAGCCATTGAAGCTTCGCCTTGCAGCACAGGTGGTGTGACATGGAGCCATTGAGGCTTTGCCTTGCAGCACAGGCGGTGTGACATGGAGCCATTGAGGCTTTGCCTTACAGCACAGGTGATGTGACATGGAGCCATTGAAGCTTTGCCTTGCAGCACAGGTAGTGTGACATGGAGCCATTGAGGCTTTGCCTTGCAGCACAGCTGGTGTGACATGGAGCCATTGAGGCTTTGCCTTGCAGTACAGGTGGTGTGACACGGGGCCATTGAAGCATTGCCTTGCAGCACAGGTGGTGTGATACGGAGCCATTGAAGCTTTGCCTTGCAGCACAGGTGGTGTGACACGGGGCCATTGAAGCTTTGCCTTGCAGCACAGGTGGTGTGATACGGAGCCATTGAGGCTTTGCCTTGCAGCACAGGTGGTGTGACATGGAGCCATTGGGGCTTTGCCTTGCAGCACAGGTGGTGTGACATGGAGCCATTGAAGCTTTGCCTTGTAGCACAGGTGGTGTGACATGGAGCCATTGAAGCTTTGCCTTGCAGCACAGGTGGTGTGATACGGAGCCATTGAGGCTTTGCCTTGCTGCACAGGTGGTGTGACATGGAGCCATTGAGGCTTTCCATGCAGCACAGGTGGTGTGACATGGAGCCATTGAGGCTTTCCATGCAGCACAGGTGGTGTGACATGGAGCCATTGAGGCTTTGCCTTGTAGCACAGGTGGTGTGACATGGAGCTATTGAGGCTTTGCCTTGCATCACAGGTGGTGTGACATGGAGCCATTGAGGCTTTCCATGCAGCACAGGTGGTGTGACATGGAGCCATTGAGGCTTTCCATGCAGCACAGGTGGTGTGACATGGAGCCATTGAGGCTTTGCCTTGCGGCACAAGTGGTGTGGAGCGCCCAAGTTTTTCCCCTCAAAGCATAAATGAAAGCAAGGGCATTTTTTTAATAACAAATAATATGTAAATATGCTGATTTATATGTAGCAAAAGATAGGGAGAGTATAAATATCTTATGGCTAAGGAGATCTAAAGTAAATGTAAAGATGGTTCAATTAAAAAAAGTAATAACACTGATGCTAGTAAGATATAAGAAAAAATGATATGCATAGGTAAGTAAACAGTGGTATAAGATAAGCAAATACAATAATTAAAAAGCACATTCTACAAATAGAGGCTGAGAGTATGATAGAGTTAAGCTCTCCCAGTATGCTAGTCATAAAGTTGCCAAAGTGGAGTACTCCAACAATACCATAAGCAACTGGAGAAAAGGAGTAGCAAAAGACCACTGAGTGATAAAATACAAGAATATCCTTTATTAATAAATGAAAGCAAAATCAGATTCAGACAAAGTCAAAAGAAACATATTGCAGCAATGGATAAGGAAAAGGAGGAAACATGCAGGTAACTAAGGAAAGGCTGCAGGTCCAATGCAAGACTTGGGCAAGCAGAAAAATGTGCAGTCACACTAGAGTGCTCAAATAAGGTGCTCAAGTAGCATCACTGAATAATGTCATATAAGGTTATGTAATGCACCTATGTGCTGCCCAAACATATACTTCTGCAATATAGTGAGCACTTACCCATCGAAAAGGCCAGACTTGAGACAGCCTTCCAGCGGCCCCTAACGCGCGTTTTGGGTGCTCGCTGTATCAAAGGGGGGCTTACCACTCCCCCCAAAATTTGCTTGAGTATAGGTATTCACTCCTTTTGGATGAAGCCCTAAAAATTTCTGGTGCAAGCAATTGCCTCCATAAGTCGCTTGCTTTGTGAAAGGAAATCCATGTGGGTGCAATCTAAGTGTCACATAGTCTGTCAGTATATATACCTTTTCAGAAAGGCCACTGAGGCTGCAACACCTTTAAGCAAGAGGCACCGCTAACCGAATAACACCATGAAGACCAAGGAGACCTCCAAACAAGTCAGAAGCAAAGTTGTTGAGAAGTCAGGTTTGGGTTATTAAAAAAAAAAAAAAATGTCCCAATCTCTGAAGATTCCCCGTAGCACCATAAAATCCATTATCATCAAATAGAAAGCACATGGTACCACAACAAACCTGCCAAGAGAAGGCTACCCACCAAAGCTCTCAGCCCGGGCAAAGAGGGCATTAATCAGAGAGGCAGCACTGAGACCAAAGGTAACCCTGAAGGAGATACTCAGTTTCCAAGTAGAGACTGGAGTATCTGTCCATACGACCACAATAAGCCGTACACTCCATAGAGGTGGCCTTTATAGTTGATTGGCCAGAAATAAAACCTTTACTTACACACACAATTTGTAAGGCTCGTTTTAAGTTTGCCAAAAGGCAAGTGAGAGTGTCAGGATTCGAACCCAGCAGCTTCTGTGCACCAGACGACAGCTCTTCCCTCTTAGCTATTCAGCTCGCTGGACAATTGCGTTCTAACCCAAGTACTCGTACCTATGTTGTTTCTGATGGTCACCACCCTGTGTTTCTGATTGGCTCCATCCTGATTGAACACCCTATTTAAACCTGACATGGCACTCCCTTCCTTGCGAGATTATTGAGCTACCAGCCTCTAGTCAAACTTCCTTTCACCTGTTGCATATCCTCAAGATACTACATTGCTCCTCTTGTGTATCGACTTCTTTGCTATCCCTGACTACAATTCCTGATTATTCCTTCAAACTACATTGCTCCTCCTGTGTACTGACTTCTGGCTATCCCTGACAACTCTACCTGCTGCTGCTGTCCCTAGTGCTTGCAATACGACTGCTCCAAACCAGGTCAGTCCATAACAGGGAGACTCCTCAAATGTATTGAGGAAGGTGGTGTGGTCAGTTGACCAGTTGAAACCAAACTGTAACTTTGGCCATCAAAGTTATATATGGTGCCAAACCAACACGGCTCATTACCCCAAGTACACCATCCCCTCAGTGAAACATGGTGATTGCAGAAATCATGTTGTAAGGATGTTTTTTGAGGACCGGGAAAATGGTCTGAGGGGAAGATGGATGGTGTGAAATTCTTGAGCCAAGCCAGTTTCAGTCTGTCAGTGATATGAGACTGGGACAGAGGTTCACCTTCCAACAAGACAATGACCCAAAGCATACTTTTTACCTCTTTCTGACCTCGGACGGGATAGTACGTCCGAGGTCAGATACTGCGCTTTGATGCAGGGCTCCGGCGGTGAGCCCGCATCAAAGCCGGGACATGTCAGCTGTTTTGTACAGCTGACATGTGCCCGCAATAGCGGCGGGTGAAATCGCGATTCACCCGCCGCTATTAACTAGTTAAATGCCGCTTTCAAACGCTGACAGCGGCATTTAACCGGCGCTTCCAGCCGGGTGGCCGGAAATGAGCACATCGCCGACCCCGTCACATGATCGGGGGTCAGCGATGCTTCTGCATTGTAACCATAGAGGTCCTTGAGACCTCTATGGTTACTGATGCCGGCCTGCTGTGAGCGCCACCCTGTGGTCGGCGCTCATAGCACACCTGCATTTCTGCTGCATAGCAGCGATCTGATCGCTGCTATGTAGCAGAGCCGATCGCGTTGTGCCAGCTTCTAGCCTCCCATGGAATTGGCATATTAAAGCATGGCAAAAGTAAAAAAAAAAAAAAAGTGAAAAAAATATAAAAGTTTAAATCACCCCCCTTTCGCCCCATTCAAAATAAATCAATAAAAAAACAAACAAACCTACACATATTTGGTATTGCCGCATTCAGAATCGCCCGATCAATCAATAAAAAAAAGGATTAACCGGATCGCTAAACGGCGTAGCGAGAAAAAAAATTGAAACGCCAGAATTACGTTTTTTTGGTCGTCGCGACATTGCATTAAAATGCAATAACGGGCAATCAAAAGAATGTATCTGCACCGAAATGGTATCATTAAAAATGCCAGCTCAGCACGCAAAAAATAAGCCCTCACCCCATCCCTAGAACATGAAAAATGGGGACGCTACGGGTATCGGAAAATGGCGTAATTTTTTTTTTCTTTTTTTAGCAAAGTTTGGAATATTTTTTCACCACTTAGATAAAAGAGAACCTAGACATGTTTGGTGTCTATGAACTCGTACTGACCTGGAGAATCCTAATGGCAGGTCTGTTTTAGAATTTAGTGAACCTAGTAAAAAAGCCAATCAAAAAACCAGTGTGGGATTGCACTTTTTTTGCAATTTCACCGCACTTGGAATTTTTTTCCCGTTTTCTAGTACACAACATGCTAAAACTAATGATGTCGTTCAAAAGTACAACTTGTTCTGCAAAAAGTAAGCCCTCACAAGGCCGTGTTGACGGAAAAATAAAAAAGTTATGGCTCTGGGAAGAAGGGGAGCAAAAAACGAACACGGAAAATCCCAAGGTCATGAAGGGGTTAAAGCAACACTCGAATGGTTTAAGGGGAGAGGTGGAAATGTTTTGGAGTGGCCTAGTCAAAGTCCAGACCTTAATTCAATTGAGAATCTGTGGTCAGACTTGAAGATTGCTGTTCGCCAGAGGAAACCATCTAGCCTGAAGGAGATGGAGCTGTTTTGCTTTGAATAGTGGGCAAAAATCCCACTGGCAAGATGTGGAAAGCTCATAGAGACTTAGGGTACCGTCACACAGTGCAATTTTGATCGCTACGACGGTACGATTCGTGACGTTCTAGCGATATCGTTACGATATCGCAGTGTCTGACACGCAGCAGCGATCAGGGATCCTGCTGAGAATCGTACGTCGTAGCAGATCGTTTGGAACTTTCTTTCGTCGCTTGATCACCCGCTGACATCGCTGGATCGTTGTGTGTGACAGCGATCCAGCGATGCGTTCGCTGGTAACCAGGGTAAACATCGGGTAACTAAGCGCAGGGCCGCGCTTAGTAACCCGATATTTACCGTGGTTACCAGCGTAAAAGTAAAAAAAAAAAAACCGTACATGCTCACCATCTGATGTCCGTCCGGTCCCTTGCCGTCCGCTTCCCGCTCTGACTGTCTGCCGGCCGGAAAGTGAGAGCAGATCACAGCGGTGACGTCACCGCTGCACTCTGCTCTCACTGTACGGCCGGATCTGTCAGAGCAGGAAGCGGACGGCAAGGGACCGGACGGACATCAGATGGTGAGTATGTACGGTTTTTTTTTTTTTACTTTTACGCTGGTAACCACGGTAAACATCGGGTTACTAAGCGCGGCCCTGCGCTTAGTAACCCGATGTTTACCCTGGTTACCCGGGGACTTCGGCATCGCTCCAGCGCCGTGATTGCAACGTGTGACCGCAGTCTACGACGCTGGAGCGATAATCATACGATCGCTGCGACATCACGGATCGTGCCGTCGTAGCGATCAAAATTGCACTGTGTGACGGTACCCTTATCCAAAGTGACTTGCAGCTGTAGTCGACAAAAAATGAAGCTCTACAAAGTATTGACTTTTGGGATTATTTTGTCCTATTTATTTACTTCACAATAAAAAGAAAATCAAATGTTAACAGTTGTAGGCATGTTCTTTACGTGAACTGATGAAATCCTTCAAACAGAGAAATTCCAGGTTGTGAGGTAGCAACATGCAGAAAAATGCCAAGGGGGGAGGGAGGGGGTGAATACTTTTGCAAGTCACGGTATTTATTCTTCTGTTTGTATCTTTCTTTGTAGGTAAATGAATGGTGGAATAGTCTGAGTGATGGACAGAAGACTGTGTCAGGTAAGTGTTATAAAGTTGTACTATTACCGGAGTTACCTCATTTTTATTTACTTCCTCTTATCAAACTTTTCACAGGTATAATTGCAGCTAATGTTCTTGTATTCTGCCTTTGGAGAGTACCCAACATGCAGCGCATAATGGTCCGATACTTCACTTCCAATCCCACATCTGGTAAGTTTCCTCCTCCAGCCCTCAAGCTAGCTGATTTTTTTTATGTATCTGTTGTTACTTAGTAGGGGTCACAACAAGATGAGAGGGTGTCTTGTGTAATTATTGAATGAATTAATGTGGTATTTCTCTGAGGAGCCAACAGGAAAAAATTGACTATTTGCTCCATTGGTTCTCTATGTATTAGATCTGAGTGCTTTCACAGCCATCTTCTTTCTGTGATTATTACAGAATATTTCCGGCACTCAAAAAAGGGATAATTCTTGAGAATGTTCTGTGTGACAAGAAAATCTTTATTTACAACATATATATGACATGGTCACTTTATCTAAAGCTAACCTTGGTTTCAGAATATTTACATTATTATGTTATTTTGTACCCTTGAATAATACATTTTGATGTAAAGGTGGTTACATCCTTTATTATTATATGATATACAGATCTTGTACCATAACATGTTTTTTGCGTAGAAGTGATATGCGTCAGTTTATTTGTGTATATTTATTTTCTTTTATATTGATTTGTTTATAGACATCCTTGATAAAGGCCTGAGAGCCGAAACGTCGGATATTTTGTCTTGTCCATGTCCTATATCGGCTGTAAATAAGGATTCTTGTTACACTGAATATTCTCAAGAATTATCCCTTTTTTGAGTGCCGAAGGTGTTTTCTACTACTGTATATTGTTCTTCCTTCTGAGCACCTACACTCATTGAATGGAGTGCAAAAGCTTCTTACTACCTCCATTATTACAGAATATTATTAGTTCAGACTTTTGCTTCAGACTCATAGTTTTAATAATAATGATAATAATCTTTATATAGCGCCAACATATTCCGTAGCACTTTACAGTTAAACAGTTTCAAACAAAACAGTCATAAGTAACAGCGTTAACAATAATATAATGGTTAAAACAAAATTAAAACAACCCTGCTCGTGAGAGCATACAAAGTACAGGTGTGTATTTACAATGATGGATTTACAATGATGGTCCAGCCATCTTCAGGGGGTGGGGGATAGATGGAAGTAGTGAATGGGCTACACACACACAAACATAAAATGACTGATTAGTGAACTTGATAGGCCACTCTGCACAAATGTGGTTTGAGGGAGCACCTAAAACTGTGCAAGTTGTGACTGGTCCTAATATCTTGGGGTAGAGCATTCCAGAGGATTGGCGCAGCACAGGAGAAGTCTTGGAGTCAGTAGTGGGAGGTACGGATAAGTGCAGAGGTTAGTCGAAAATCATTTACAGAACGCAGCGATCGGTTAGGCCTATAGACAAATGAGGGAGGAGATGTAAGGGGATGCCGCACTGTGGAGAGCTTTGTGGGTGAGAACAAGTACTTTGAATTGGATCCTATAATGAATGGGCAGCCAGTGTAACGACTGGTGAAGTGCGGACGCGTCCGACTAACGATTAGCCAAGTGGATGACCCTGGCTGCTGCATTAAGGATGGACTGGAGAGGGGAAAGTCGAGTAAGGGGAAGGCCAATTAATAGAGCATTACAGTAGTCCAGGCAGGAGTGAATCAGGGCGACAGTGAGGATTTTTGTTCTTTAGGTGTAAAGAGCGGGCAAGAGATTGTATATGGGAGGTGAAGGAGAGATTGATGTCAAACGTAACACCCAGACAGCGCGCCTGCTGCTGAGGCGTTATTATGGTACCACCCATGGAGAGGGCAATGTCACATTTAGGGAGGTTGGTAGACAGCGGGAGTAGGAGAAGTTCAGTTTTGGAGAGGTTGATTTTCAGATAGAGGGCAGACATGATGTTGGAGACTGCAGACAGTCACTGGCATTCTGTAGTACAGTGGGGGGTAAGGTCCAGGGGTGACGTGTATAGATGTGTGTCATCAGCATAAAGATTGTACTTAAAGCCAAATCTGATGATTGTCCAATTGGGGCCGTGTAGAGGGAGAAGAGGAGGGGCCAAGGACTGAGCCCTGAAGTACCCCAACAGCAGAGGTGTATTTAGGGTTTCTGGCACCCGGGGCAAGAATTCATTTTGGCGCCCACCGCCGCCGCCACCACCACCACCACCACATGCGATTTTCACACTTAGTCATGTACCAACGAGCTGACGAGCTCCTCTCCCTAATGCTCTCAATGATCAGTGTAAAACTGAGAGAAGCAGGAAGAGAAGCTCATTGTCACAGGACCACAAGTATGAAAGTCGCATATGAGTGAAGTGTCCATGTGACAACTACTGGAACCTGCAGAGCTGAATCCTGACATTGCAGACTTCTGAATTCTCACAACTCATGCACTGCACACTTTTAGGATTCTCCCTTGCCTGTGGACAGTCATGTCAGCACAAGCATGCGATTTGTATACCTCTGGCCTTATTCCGACTAGACGTGCCCGGCCTCACTCAGATCATTTTCATTGAGTGAGGCCACACATGTCTAGTCAGCACATGACGGCATGTATCTAAATCGCCAGCACGAGAGAATCCTGACAGCTTGCAGGGCGCACTGTGAGAATTCAGAAGTCACAAAGAATAACTGCAGACTCATTACAAACCTGGACATCCCCTTTAAAGCTCCTAACATAAATAAAAACATGAGTTAGCATCACACATAACATTTACATCGAGGTACCTTATAGATGACGTCGTCTCTGGAGTCATTCTCCTTCTTTTCTTCATCTTGTCCAGATCCCATAATGCATTTTCTCATCCACAGCTCGTCTCTGCAGACTTCCATCTTCTCCGCTCTTTTGCAGAAAATTTCCACATGATACCCTTAAAGATACAAGTGTCATTAAAATGCTCCTGAATAAAAAAATTGCCCCTCACTATATTGTCTGAACAAAATATGACCCCCACACTGTCCCTCTTATGGTACATGCTCTTCACACTGACCTCTCCTTTCCACATCTGCCCCCTCTTTACACTGTCCTCTCATACTGTGTCCCCCCTATAGGGCCCAGTATTTATACTGTACTCTATCATCACACTCCCCCTTCCTGGTATACTATCCCCTCCTGGCTGTGCCCTCACACTGTCCCTCCATGCTACACCCCCACTATTCAGTTTCTGTTGTGCCCACTCACTTTTGTCCCCCCATACTGTCTCCTCACACTATTCCTTTCCCTCCTCATACTGTCTCCTCTCAAATCCCCCTGTTCACCATACTGTCTCCTCATATATTTACCCCCTCACTTTCTATACTGGCTGCTCACCTGACTCCCCATACTGTGTCTGCACACATCCCATCACCGTCACTCCCCGTACTCTGTCCACATACATTTTTCACATCGCTCCTCATACTGTGCCCCTCATTTTCCCATATTTCCTCATACATGCCCCCCATTCCACCATACTGTTTCCTCATACATGCCCCCCATTCCCCGTACTGTTTCCTCATACATGCCCCCAATTCCCCCATACTGTTTCTTCATACATGCCCCCATTCCCCTGTACTGTTTCCTCATATATGCCCCCATCTCCCCTTTTGCCATCACCACTCCAAATCTCACCCCACACATAATAAATTCCCCCATCCCCAAATTATCCCCACTCATAATAAATCCCCCTATCCCCACTCAAATTGTCCACACACATATTATTATCCTCTACTCCACCCCATCATTGCTCTCTTCACCACCTCCATCATTGCCTTCTCCGTCACGCCCATCATTGCCCATTTCACCACCTCCAGCATTTCCTCCCCCAATCCCATCATTGCCCTTTCCACCACATCCATCGTTTCATCCTCCCCCACCATCCCCATCCTTGCCCATTCCACCACTTCCATCATTTCCTCCTCCCCCACCATCCCCATCCTTGCCCATTCCACCACTTCCATCATTTCCTCCTCCGCCACCATCTCCATCATTGCTCTTTCCCCGTCAGCCCCATCATTGCCCTCTCCTCAACCACCATCCCCATCATTGCCCTCTCCCCGTCAGCCCCATCATTGCCCTCTCCTCCTCCACCATCCCCATCATTGCCCTTTCCCCGTCAGCCCCATCATTGTCCTCTCCTCCCCCTACACACACACCATTTACTTCTCTGCACATTCCCCTGCTGCGCAACACGCGCACACTTCGCACACTGAAGGCATTAAAACTATGAATTAACACATGTGGAATTATATACTTAACAAAAAAGTGTGAAACAACTGAAATTATGTCTTATATTCTAGGTTCTTCAAAGTAGCCACCTTTTGCTTTGATGACTGCTTTGCACACTCTTGGCATTCTCTTGATGAGCTTCAAGAGCTAGTTACCGGAAATGGTTTTCACTTCACAGGTGTGCCTTGTCAGGTTTAATAAGTGGGATTTCTTGCCTTATAAATGGGGTTGGGACCATCAGTTGTGTTGTGCAGAAGTCTGGTGGATACACAGCTGATAGTCCTACTGAATAGACTGTTAGAATTTGTATTATGGCAAGAAAAAAGCAGCTAAGTAAAGAAAAATGAGTGGCCATCATTACTTTAAGAAATGAAGGTCAGTCAGTCCGAAAAATTGGAAAAACTTTGAAAGTGTCCCCAAGTGCAGTGGCAAAAACCACCAAGCGCCACAAAGAAACTGGCTCACATGAGGACCGCCTCAGGAAAGGAAGACCAATAGTCACCTCTGCCTCTGAGGATAAGTTTATCCGAGTCACCAGCCTCAAAAATCGCAGGTTAACAGCAGCTCAAATTAGAGACCAGGTCAATGCCACACAGAGTTCTAGCAGCAGAGACATCTCTACAACAAGTGTTAAGAGGAGACTTTGTGCAGCAGGCCTTCATGGTAAAATAGCTGCTAGGAAACCACTACTAAGGACAGGAAACAAGCAGAAGAGACTTGTTTGAGCTAAAGAACACAAGGAATGGACATTAGACCAGTGGAAATCTGTGCTTTGGTCTGATGAGTCCAAATTTGAGATCTTTGGTTCAAACCACCGTGTCTTTGTGCGACTCAGAAAAGGTGAACGGATGGACTCTACATGCCTGGTTCCCACCGTGAAGCATGGAGGAAGAGGTGTGGTGGTGTGGGGGTGCTTTGCTGGTGACACTGTTTGGGGATTTCTTCAAAATTGAAGGCATACTGAACCAGTATGGCTACCACAGCATCTTGCAGTGGCATGCTATTCCATCTGGTTTGCGTTTAGTTGGACCATCATTTATTTTTCAACAGGACAATGACCCCAAACACACTTCCAGGCTGTGAAAGGGCTATTTGACCAAGAAGGAGAGTGATTGGGTGCTACGCCAGATGACCTGGCCTCTACAGTCATCAGACCTGAAACCAATCGAGATGGTTTGGGGTGAGCTTGACGGCAGAATGAAGGCAAAAGGGCCAACAAGTGCTAAGCATCTCTGGGAACTCCTTCAAGATTGTTGGAAGACCATTCCCGATGAGTACCTCTTAAAGCTCATCAAGAGAATGCCAAGAGTATGCAAAAGCAGTAATCAAAGCAAAAGGTGGCTACTTTGAAGAACCTAGAATACAAGACATAATTTCAGTTGTTTCACACTTTTTTGTTAAGTATATAATTCCACATGTGTTAATTCATAGTTTTGATGCCTTCAGTGTGAATGTACAACCTTCATAGTCATGAAAATACAGAAAAATCTTTAAATGAGGTGTGTCCAAACTTTTGGTCTGTACTGTGTGTATGTATGTATATCTCTCAAAATAACAAACACCAAAGAAACAATAAGACGAGGGAGATAACCCAAACCTGACATTCTAAAGAGAACTGAGTCTGCAACACACACTTGCTGTTTTGCTATTCCTTCTTGCCACGTGGTCCCAGTCTGACTTCCGTGTTCCGTTTTTAAAAAAAAAAAAATTCCTTGTATTAATCAAATTACACCTCATATCAATTAAAGTACCAGCCCCCCGTGCTGAGTCAATTCACTCTAAGTCACGTGGCAATACTCAATTTTTCTCTAGTCACCTTCCACGACAGCAGCATCGGAGGATGTCTCCCCACCCTAATGGGGGACAGGAAACACAAAGCGGTTAAATATCCTCCCCTTCCTGCAACCACCAGTGTTTTTCTTGTCCCCCTCTTGGTCCTGCTGTTGTGCTGCCGTGGCCGGCGAGCGGAGTACCCAGTTCCATTTACCTATAGCCGGGCAGCTGAAGTTCGGGGGCTCCACTCTCCTTCCATACGCTGCTCCCGTCTCCATGTTCCCATGTGACTCGGAACCCTCCCATACCACCCCTCCCGTGCCCCCTCCAGGGTAATGCGGGGCGATGATGTGCGGCCGGGGTCCTCCTCTCCTTCTGGCGCGGACAGCATGGTACGCGCGCACCGGAAGTGACGCGATCCCGAACTTCCCGTTTACTTCCGGTGCGTTCCAGGTTAGAACACGCGCGCGCTGGCGTCACCGCTGATCCAACAGGATTCCGCTGCCACATGGGGCGTTTTTGAGGGCTCCCCCCACACCACCTGCAGACCGGCGAGAGGAGGAACATGAATAGTGCCCTCTGTCTGTTAGGTGACTGTGGATGGACAGACAGACTGTGGACGGCGATAAAATTCCCCTCTCTGCCTCTGCTGAGCCCAGCGTCTTCACTCCTACTGTAAGTAGCGGATGAAGGTCCCTTTCTCCTAGGTGGTTTAATAGTCTTAGCCCCCCCCTCTCTCTTGACAAGGCCCCTGCCCCTAGGAAGGAAAGCAAGTGTGGTGTATGTGCTACTAGGCTTCCTTCCACATACAACAAGAAGTTTTGCCAATCCTGCACTGATGAGGTGTTATGGGCCGAACAACCCTCCCTGTTTGAGAGTATCAAGTCCCTCATTAAACAGGAGGTCCAGTCCTCCGTATCGGCTCTGTCCCATACCTTATTACCACAGCCCCCGCCTCCGAAAAAGAGGAAAGTAACTGCTGTGGAGTCTGATTCAGATTCTGGCGAATTACGCACTTCAGACTCAAAGGATATATGGGAGAATGAGGGCTCCACTTCCACCCCTAAAGATGATACTAAAAAATATTATTTTTCCTCTGAAGACATACAGGAGTTAATTAGTATGGTCAGGGGGACAATAGGGGTTGAGGAAGAGGAGGTGAAACAATCTGTGCAAGACGAAATGTTTGGGGGCCTCAAACCTAGGAAGCTAAAGGGATTTCCCGTGCACGAAAACGTGCAGAGTCTCATTCTTCACGAATGGGACTCTCCGGAGAAGGGACTTAGTGTTCCCTGTGAATTAAAAAATCGCTTCCAGTTAGATGGAGATATTTCCCATTGGGATACTACTAAGGTAGATGTGCAGATATCTAGAGTGATAAAAAAGACAGCCCTCCCATTTGAGGACTCCTCTCAACTCATGGACCCCATGGATCGCAAAATTGAAAGCCTGCTAAGGAGATCCTGGGATACCTCCACTAACCTCATAAAAACGAACATAGCATCTACCTGTGTAGATAGATCACTGTTTCGCTGGCTCCGAACCCTGGAGGATCACCTAACCCAGGGTACTTCTAGGGAGGTGATTCTGGATTCCCTTCCCCTTCTCCAGAAGGCGACGGTGTTCCTGGCCGATGCTTCAGCGGAATCAGTTTGAGTGGCAGCCAAATCCGTGGTTCTCTCTAACTCAGCTAGGAGGGCCCTGTGGTTGAAATCCTGGAGTGGCGACATCACATCAAAAGCGAAACTTTGTGCCTTTCCATTTCAGGGTCACTATTTGTTTGGTCCAGCCCTGGACGATATCTTAGAGAAGGCTACGGACAAAAAGAAGGCGCTCCCTTAACAGAGGAATCCCAAGAAACGTTTTTTTTCGTTCCCCCAAAGATCAGACTTCCCAAAGGGAATTCAAAGGGAAAGGCAAAACAGGCCACTGGAGATATCCCAAAGGGGGGAAGGGCAGGAATATCCTTGTCCCCCGACACCAGCAAACCCCTGACAAACAGTGGCTACTCTCGGCCAGTGGGGGTTCGACTCTCGAACTTCATCCCCCAATGGAGGACCATCTCCTCAAACCAGTGGGTGCTCCGTACAATCCAGGATGGATTAAAACTAGAGTTCGAGACTCCTCCCCCTCAGTGCCTAAGGATCACCTCGTTGCAGGATCTCCATTCCTGAAACGCTCTATTTTCAGGTATTCAGGATTTACTACGGGAAGGCGTAATCTCTCCTGTACCGCTACAAGAAACAGGCAAAGGCCATTATTCTCGTCTCTTGATCAGAAAACCTTCAGGGAAGCAGAGGATCATCATCAACCTCAAGCCCCTAAATCGGGTAATCACATACAGGAGATTCAAGATGGAATCAATCAAGTCGGCAATTCCCCTTATTGGCCAGAATTGGGTGATGGCTACAATAGATTTGAGGGACGCTTATTACCATGTTCCCATTCATCAAAAGTACTGGAAATTCCTCTGATTTGCAATTGCCCAGGATTATCAAATCAGCCATTACTAATTCAACGTCCTCCCGTTTGGCATCTTGTCAGCACCTCGAGTGTTCACAAAAATCATGACGGAAGCAGTGATCTTCATCTGACATCAGGGGATATAATACCACATCTGGACGACTTCCTTATTGTCGCCCCAACAGTCTCCTGTCTAAACTCCGATGTGACAAAGACTCTAGAAATTCTGGAAACCTTGGGTTGGATCCTGGAGAAGTCAGACCTTCTTCCCTCCACAAAAAACAAATTTTTAGGGGTCCTGCTAAATTCAAAAGTAAGGAAATCCTTCTTGCCCAGAGAGCGTCAGCTCGATCTGGTACAGAAGATCTCAGAATACAGAGTCCTGAAGGCCCCACCCTTTGGCACTCTATGCCTATCCTGGGTTCCTTAACATTCTGCATCCAGATGGTCCCCTGGGTCCAAGCCCATACAAAAGCTCTTAAGACTCCTGTACTCTCATCCTGGGACAGACAGCAGTTCCTCTTCCCAGTCACGTCAAGTTATCCCTGACATGGTGGCAACACCGCCAAAATCTCCAAAAAGGGGTCAGCTGGGACCAGCTTCCCCTAAAAATACTTACATCAGATGCCAGTCGAAAGGGATGGGGAGCCATGGTGGAAAAGACCCACTTCCAGGGGATATGGTCCCCAGACATCAGTGCCGGCTTATCAAACTTCATAGAGCTGAAGGCGGTAGAACAGGCGCTGAAGGCTGCATTGGCCCTCGTCCACGGTCATCATGTGCGGATATACTCCGACAACATGACCACGGTAGCGTACCTCTGTCACCAAGGGGGTACGAGATACGCAAAATTAAAGTTATTTGCTGCAAGAATTTTTTCCTGGGCAGAAAAACACCTCCTATCCATCACAGCGGTCCATCTAAAAGGATCCACCAACACCCAGGCAGATTTCCTCAACATGAAGGACGTACATCCGGTGGAATGGTGCCTAGATCAGGAGGTCTTCCTCTCCCTAGCAACACGATGGGGGATCCCGGATGTGGATTTATTCGCCAACAGCCAGAATGCAAAAGTAGAAACATATTCCTCCCTGAACACCGCGGACAGAGCATGGGTCATAGATTGCTTTTCCCGCCCCTGGGGGTTCAACCTCGCCTATGCCTTCCCTCCAATCCCGATCCTGTCAAGGACAATCCAAACAATCCAAAAAATTCGGTCTGATGGGGTCACTGCGATTCTGATCGCCCCCATGTGGCCAGGAAGGAGCTGGTACAGCGCCCTGATGAACATGACCCAGGAAGGTCCGCTACCATTACCTCAAAAGGACGACCTCCTTCGTCAGGGTCCCCTGTTACATCCGAATTTACACAGGTTGAACCTTGCGGCCTGGCTACTGAAGCCAAAATACTAAAAGCAAGGGGTCTGTCTGATGAAGTGATTCAAACGCTTCAAAAAAGCAGAAAATCAGTGACTAATGCCATTTATGGCACAGTATGGAAAAAATTCTCATCGTGGTGTTCGTCGAACACTCCAGACCCGTTCCATCCAAATATTGCTCAGATACTTGATTTCCTGCAGAAAGGCCTTGATATACGACTCAAACCCACAGTTGTGGCCAAAAGTATTTGACACCCCTGCAATTCTGTCAGATAATACTCAGTTTCTTCCTGAAAATGATTGCAATCACAAATTATTTGGTATTATCTTCATTTAATTTGTCTTAAATGAAAAAAACACAAAAGAGAATGAAGCAAAAAGCAAAACATTGATCATTTCACACAAAACTCCAAAAATGGGCCAGACAAAAGTATTGGCGCCCTCAGCCTAATACTTGGTTGCACAACCTTTAGCCAAAATAACTGCGATCAACCGCTTCCGGTAACCATCAATGAGTTTCTTACAATGCTCTGCTGGAATTTTAGACCATTCTTCTTTGGCAAACTGCTCCAGGTCCCTGATATTTGAAGGGTGCCTTCTCCAAACTGCCATTTTTAGATCTCTCCACAGGTGTTCTATAGGATTTAGGTCTGGACTCCACCTTAGAAGTCTCCAGTGCTTTCTCTCAAACCATTTTCTAGTGCTTTTTGAAGTGTGTTTTGGGTCATTGTCCTGCTGGAAGACCCATGACCTTTGAGGGAGACCCAGCTTTCTCACACTTGGCCCTACATTATGCTGCAAATTTGTTGGTAGTCTTGAGACTTCATAATGCCATGCACACGGTCAAGCAGTCCAGTGCCAGAGGCAGCAAAGCAGCCCCAAAACATCAGGGAACCTCCACCATGTTTGACTGTAGGGACCGTGTTCTTTTCTTTGAATGCCTCTTTTTTTTCTCCTGTAAACTCTATGTTGATACCTTTGCCCAAAAAGCTCTACTTTTGTCTCATCTGACCAGAGAACATTCTTCCAAAACGTTTTAGGCTTTTTCAGGTATGTTTTGGCAAACTCCAGCCTGGCTTTTTTGTGTCTCGGGGTAAGAAGTGGGGTCTTCCTGAGTCTTCCACATCTAGGGAGGTTAGCCACAGTGTCATGGGCTTTAAACTTCTTAATGACACTGCGCACGGTAGACACAGGAACATTCAGGTCTTTGGAGATGGACTTGTAGCCTTGAGATTGCTCATGCTTCCTCACAATTTGGTTTCTCAAGTCCTCAGACAGTTTTTTGGTCTTCTTTCTTTTCTCCATGCTCAATGTGGTACACACAAGGACACAGGACAGAGGTTGAGTCAACTTTAATCCATGTCAACTGGCTGCAAGTGTGATTTAGTTATTGCCAACACCTGTTAGGTGCCACAGGTAAGTTACAGGTGCTGTTAATTACAGAAATTAGAGAGGCATCACATGATTTTTCGAACAGTGCCAATACTTTTGTCCACCCCCTTTTTTATGTTTGGTGTGGAATTATTTCCAATTTGGCTTTAGGACAATTCTTTTTGTGTTTTTTCATTTAAGACAAATTAAATGAAGATAATAATAACAAAGAATTTGTGTTTGCAATCATTTTCAGGAAGAAACTGAGTATTATCTGACATAATTGCAGGGGTGTCAATACTTTTGGCCACAACTGTAGCACTTTTAAAGGTTCAGGTCTCTGCTCTTAGCTCCTTTTTCGATCAGAACTTAGCTAGTCATCATTGCGTAAAACGCTACATGACATCAGCTATTAGAATCCGTCCCAGAGTTCATAATCGCACCCCCCCTTGGGACCTTAATTTGGTTCTTAATAGCTTAACCCAAAACCCATTTGAGCCATTATCAGAGGCTAGTTTAAAGATTCTTACTCTTAAAACTGTCTTTTAGTGGCAAATACTTCCGCTAGGCGGATAGGAGAACTACAGGCCCTGTCTATGCAGGAGCCTTACTTAACTGTAACAACGGATAGTAATGTCCTCCGTCTAGACCCCACTTTCATGCCTAAAGTAACCTCCGAGCAGGACATGCACAGGATACCCCGAAGGACACAGATTATAAAAATCAGCAGATTTACCGTGTTCTGATAAGGAGGTGTGATCAGTCTCCTGGTTTGGGGCATTCAGGATCCTAAATCCTCAGGATTCCTCTGCTGGCCCCATGTTACGTGGCCAAAAATGTTAGGTTGAACAATAAGAAATGTTCACTCTAGTTGCCTACTCCTGGCCTAATGGATATTGATCAAGTGCGCACTAAAGAAATAACATCAGACAACACACAATTGGATGTAAACTCTTCTTGATCAATCTATGGCTCAGCTCCAAGGACCTTTATTTAATCCAAACATAGGTTTATATAACCCCTGCAACAGGGGCTCGGTTACCTCTAAAATGGGATTGATTACATGTATTCCATTAGTTAGTGGGTTCGGCAATGAGCTAGTCCATGGGCAGGTCCATGATGTCATCAGGCTGGGTTGGTCCATGAGGTCATCAGAGTGGGTGTCACCATGGGCAGATCCATGAGGTTATCAGGGTGGGTTGGTCAATGAGGTCATCAGGGTGGGCGTCATCTTGGATACCAGCACATGGTGTGTGGTGAAACAGAAAATGGCAGCCATCTTTAGTGCCACACTTTGATGTGAGCAAGCTTATGTAAGGTTAAATAATACACTTAATGGGTCGTTTCTCTAAATCTCTTATGTCTTGAGGTTAATAAGGTATTTGATCTTATGGCTCTCCTCAACAAGGTCTTCCAGAAAGTCTTTGTTTAGCGACTTGTGGGGGCCTAAGAATAGAGTGACCTGCTGATCTGCTCAGAATGGGCCTAAAACCATAAAAAATATCCTAGAAGTTTAGATAAACTTTAAAATGATTACAGGAAAATAGTAGACTGCGTACAGCAATTAATGAAGTTCAAAACATCTTTATTCTGCCATACACAGGAAAAAGATGTTTTGACGTTCATGGACACTATCTACTATTTTCCAGTTCATGCTGTATCCTAGGATCCACCCACCTTGGATTTTTGATCTGGCTTCTTTATATAGGAGAATGCCCTGATCTGCTCTTTTGTTCTTTAAAAAGTGCTGTCGCTAACCCTACACTTTTGATGACTCTAAAATCGGATGTTTCAGGTTTGAAAGTTATTCCCTATCCACTGGATAGGGAATAACTTTCTGATTGCTGGTATCTGACTGCCGTGGCCTCCACTTATTTTGAGAACCAGGGCTCTGAAGAGCCTGAGCTAAATGGAGCAGAGGTTATTTATACCCACTATTACTCTATTTATTTTAATGGGAACACCGAAGTTCAGTGGCAATCTCCGTTGCTCCCTTTAAGAATTAATGGTTCTGTAGTGCGGATGATTGATCTCCACTTCTCAGAAACGCTGGGGTTCGACCGTCTGAAAATGGCTGACAACTTTCACAAGGGTGATAGGAGAAATTGGACCATAAAAGTTGTTGTGCAATTTGTCCTGAGTACACCGATACCCTATATGTGGGGGTAAACCACTGTTTGGGCGCACTGCAGAGCTCAGAAGGGAGGGAGCACCATTTGACATTTTGAACGCAGAATTGGCTGGAATCAATGGTGGCGCCATGTCGCATTTGGAGACCCCCTGATGTACCTAAACAGTGGAATAAACCCCAATTCTAACTCCAACCCTAACCCCAACACACCCTTAATCCCAACCCTAAGTATAACCCTAATCACAACCCTAACCCCAACACATCCCTAACCCCACCCCTAACCATAACCCTAATCACAACCCTAACCCAACACACCCCTAATGCCAACCATAACCCTAACCCCAACACATTCCTTATCCCAAACCTAACCCTAATCCCAACCTTAACCACAACTTTAATCCCAACACACCCCTAACCAGAATCCCAACCCTAACCCTAATCCCAACACACCCCTAATCCCAACCATAACCCTAACCACAAACCTAACCTTAATCCCAACCCTAACCCTAATCTCAACCCTAATCCCAACTCTAACCCTAACGTTAGCCCCAACCCTAAGACTACTTTCACACTTCCGTCTTCTGGGCTCCGTCGCAATCCGTCGTTATGGGCAAAAAACAGATCCTGCAAATGTGCTTGCAGGATGTGTTTTTTTGCCCATAGACTTGTATTAGCGACGGATTGCTACGGATGGGCACACGTCGCATTCGTCGTGTGACAGATGCGTCGTGTTTTGGTGGACGCGACGCACAAAAAAAGTTCAATGTAACTTTTTTTGTGCGACGTGTCCGCCATTTCCGACCGCGCATGCGCAGCCAGAATTCCGCCCCCTCCTCCTCGCTCATCACAATGGGCAACGGATGCGTTGTAAAACTGCACTAAATTTAGCACAAAGTCCGTCGGGCCGACCGTTTCCGACGGCCCCGTACCGACGGAAGTGTGAAAGTAGCCTAACTCTAACTTTAGCCCAACTCACTTTAGCCCAACTCTAACCCTAATGGGATAATGGAAATAAATACATTTTCTTTATTTTATTATTTTTCCATAACTAAGGGGGGGATAAAGGGGGGTTTATTTACAATTTTTTTTATTTTGATCACTGTGATAGGGTCTATCACAGTGACCAAAATGAATCAATAGGAAAAATTGTTGCTGGGTGCCGGCCGGCAGATCTCGGCGGGCGCACTACCCATGCGGCCACCATTTTCTTACCGGACGAAGACGCCTGTGGCCCTGGGGGTGAAGCAGGAGGATCTAGGGCACCAGGAGACACTTGTATGTACTGTGTGTGATCACATCAGAGGACAGAGAAATTAAATGGCAAATCGCATTTTTTTTTTTTGGTTTTTTTTTGCGTTCGCCGTTATGTGGTTAATAAAACGGCAATCGCAACCCCGGGGTCGGTAAAAACCGACCCGAATTATGTTCTCTGTCTCTCTGCTACCCCCAAATAGATCAATGGCTGCACTCAAAATTTACTGTGTTAAGGCAAGGAAAAGTGCAATATGTGAAATGTCAGTCAGCTCAGTTACCCATCCGATCTGAGATTACCTTGACGTTTGGTGGATGGGCTCACAACTTTTGGCCAAATCTTGTGCTAAAAATCTCATGTGTTTTTTCATAAATTTCCCAAGCCATTATGCTATTCACATTTCACATATTGCACATTTCCTTGCCTTAGCACAGTAAATTTTGAGTGCAGCCATTGATCTATTTGCTATATGACTTTTCTGGTTATGCACCAGTTCAGATTAGATTGCTGTTCGGTCAGTTTTCTTATATTTTCTCTGCTACCCCCGGCAGCCGAGAATCCGCAGAAATTCCAACTCTGGGGGGAGGCTATACATTTTTTTTCCACAGCGTCGTTAATTGGTTTAAGTACCCTTAACTACCGCTGTTTAAAAGGCCTATCGGCAGTCGTTAAAAGGTTAACCCCTTCCCGACCTTTGACGCCACGTAGGCGTCATGAAAGTCGGTGCCAATCCGACCTATGACGCCTATGTGGCGTCATGGCGGGAATGCTTCCCTGCGGGTCCGGTGACCGGGGTCATTCAAATGTCACCGTACCCGCAGGTGCAGGGGGACCTGTACTTCACCCCAGGGGGGGTGGCTTTGCCCCCCCGGGTGTACGATCGCTCCCGGTGACCTTTTTTTAACCCCCTCCAGCTCTGATTGGAGCTAGCGTCCTTGTGACGCTAGCTCTCCAATCAGACCTGGAGGGGCGGAGTAAAATAGCTCTGTCCTCGTTCTCCAGACTCATCCCGTTGCTGGAAGCTGGAGAACGAGGACCCTCCCCTCATATCTCCCGCCGATCGCCACCGATTGCCGCCGCTGCCGCTCCTCTTGCCGCGTGTGCCGCCGCCGCTTGTGTTCCTGCCGCCGCTGCCGCCTGTGCTCCTGCTGCCGCCACCAGGTACTCCCCTCTCTGCCATCTACCTCTGCGCTCTGCTCCCCTGATCACCCTCCCCATCTGCTGCTGCTACTGCATCGCCTCTGCCCCCCCACGCCTGACAGCCCCCTCCTGTCCCCCGGTGTTCACCCACTCCCCCCCTGATCACCCCCTGATCACCCCCTGCTGCTGCTGCCGCCGATTCCATCTGCTGCTGCATCGCCTCTGCCCCCGCGCGCCTGACAGCCCCCGCGCGCCTGACAGCCCCCGCGCGCCTGACAGCCCCCGCGCGCCTGACAGCCCCCGCGCGCCTGACAGCCCCCGCGCGCCTGACAGCCCCCGCGCGCCTGACAGCCCCCGCGCGCCTGACAGCCCCCGCGCGCCTGACAGCCCCCGCGCGCCTGACAGCCCCCGCGCGCCTGACAGCCCCCGCGCGCCTGACAGCCCCCGCGCGCCTGACAGCCCCCGCGCGCCTGACAGCCCCCGCGCGCCTGACAGCCCCCTCCTGCAGTGGAAAGTTTCACCAAACACTCGCACATACACACACGCACACTATAATAAAGTTTATTTTACACACACCACACTCACAATGTCCCGCTCATCCCAGTCCCAGTCACAAAGGCTGTACTCAGCTGAGGAGGCATATTCCTTTCTTGCCTCCGAAGCTGATAGTGAGGGTGAGGACCCCACTTTTCTGTATTCCTCCCCCTCTTCCTCCTCCAGTGACACGGACTCGCCACCCCCAAGATGTCGCAGGACGAGAAATCGCCCGGAGCCCAGCGGAGGAGAGCCGGAGCCCAGGGGAGAAGACACACAGCCAAGGGTGAGTATCCCCCAACCTAGTGCTAGTCACGCCCAACCTAGCACTAGTGCCCCCACCTGGACCCCCGTCCCTCAAAACTTTGCTCCACGGATTCCTGATTTCATTCCCCAATCAGGAATCCAATTTGAGACTGCCAACCTCAGGGAAATAGACTTTTTCAAAGTCTTTTTCTCCGAGTCAATTGTCAGTCTCATGGTGGAGCAAACAAATTTGTACGCCCTGCAATTTTTTGCCGAAAACCCAAGTTCATCATTTACTACTTGGAATCCCGTTGACTCCGTAGAAATGATGAAATATTGGGGACTGGTCCTCCACATGGGGATTGTGAAGAAACCAGAAATTCGCCAATACTGGAGTACTGATATTTTATATCAAACTCCAGTATATGGCATGTTTATGATTCGCAAACGCTTTGAGGCGATTCATAAATTTCTTCATTTTAGGGACAACACTGACATCCTTCCCCGCGATGACCCGAATTTTGACAGACTGTTCAAAATTCGGCCTGTCATCGAACACTTCAGCAACAAGTTTGCTGAAGTGTACATTCCCCAAAGGGAAATTTGTGTGGATGAATCCCTCATCCACTTCAAAGGGCGGCTTCAGTTCCGTCAGTACCTGCCCAGCAAACGGGCAAGGTACGGGATTAAGCTCTATAAGCTCTGCGAGAGTACCTCAGGGTACACGCTCAGCTTTAGAGTTTATCAAGGAAAGGACAGCAGTATCCAGCCCCCAGAATGTCCACCCGCTCTGGGGGTGAGTGGGAAAATAGTGTGGGATTTGGTTCACCCACTGCTTGATAAAGGTTACCATCTGTACGTTGATAACTTTTATACAAGCATCCCACTCTTTCAATCCCTCTCTGCCAGAGCTACCGTCGCTTGCGGTACTGTGCGCAGAAACAAGAGGGGTCTCCCTTTGTCGCTAATTGAGCAGGCTCTCCCAAAGGGTGAGAGCCGGGCCCAATCTAGCGGCAACATGCTTGTGGTCAAGTTCAAAGACAAAAGGGACGTCTTTTTCTTGACCACAATCCATGGTCCCGGCACCACGGCCACCACCGTTCGAGGTACCCCAGCACAGGTCCACAAACCGGACTGTGCCCTGGGGTACAACAAACACATGGGGGGAGTTGATCTTTCTGATCAAGTCCTCCAGCCCTATAGTGCCATGCGGAAAACGAAGGTGTGGTATAAAAAACTGGCTGTGCACATCGTACAAATGGCACTATATAACGCATACGTGCTATCACGATGTGCAGGCCAGACCAACAACACCTTCCTTCAGTTCCAGGAGGTGGTGATAAAGGCCCTGATGTTTGGAGGCGAGGAAGGAGCGGGCCCCAGCACCACTGGAACTCAAGGTTCCCGTGTGGTACCAGGGCAACATTTTCCCTGTGAGGGGAGAGCAAAAAAAAGGTGCCAGGCGTGCTATAAAAGGGGGATAAGAAGGGAAACTCGTTTCCAATGTGAAACGTGTCCCGACAAACCTGGACTGTGTTTGAATGAATGCTTCAGAATTCATCACACGTCCGTGGACTAGCCACATCCTGATATTCCACTACAGAACTCACCCACACCAGGCTGATATACACAACACCACACACACACACCAACCTGACGTACACTACACCACACACCAACCTGACGTACACTACACCACACACCCCAACCTGACATAGTGTACGTCAGGTTGGTGTGTATGGCGTAGTGTACGTCAGGTTGGTGTGGTATAGTGTACGTCAGGTTGGTGTGTGTGTATGGTGTACGCTACACCACACACACCAACCTGACGTACACTACACCACACACCAACCTGACGTACACTACACCACACACCCCAACCTGACGTAGTGTACGTCAGGTTGGTGTGTATGGCGTAGTGTACGTCAGGTTGGTGTGGTATAGTGTACGTCAGGTTGGTGTGTGTGTATGGTGTACGCTACACCACACACACCAACCTGACGTACACTACACCACACACCAACCTGACGTACACTACACCACACACCCCAACCTGACGTAGTGTACGTCAGGTTGGTGTGTATGGCGTAGTGTACGTCAGGTTGGTGTGGTATAGTGTACGTCAGGTTGGTGTGTGTGTATGGTGTACGCTACACCACACACACCAACCTGACGTACACTACACCACACACCAACCTGACGTACACTACACCACACACCCCAACCTGACATAGTGTACGTCAGGTTGGTGTGTATGGCGTAGTGTACGTCAGGTTGGTGTGTGGTGTGGTATAGTGTACGTCAGGTTGGTGTGTGTGTATGGTGTACACTACACCACACACACCAACCTGACGTACACTACACCACACATCAACCTGACGTACACTACACCACACACCCCAACCTGACGTAGTGTACGTCAGGTTGGTGTGTATGGCGTAGTGTACGTCAGGTTGGTGTGTGGTGTGGTATAGTGTACGTCAGGTTGGTGTGTGTGTATGGTGTACACTACACCACACACACCAACCTGACGTACACTACACCACACATCAACCTGACGTACACTACACCACACACCCCAACCTGACGTATTGTACGTCAGGTTGGTGTGTATGGCGTAGTGTACGTCAGGTTGGTGTGTGGTGTGGTATAGTGTACGTCAGGTTGGTGTGTGTGTATGGTGTACACTACACCACACACACCAACCTGACGTACACTACACCACACATCAACCTGACGTACACTACACCACACACCCCAACCTGACGTAGTGTACGTCAGGTTGGTGTGTATGGCGTAGTGTACGTCAGGTTGGTGTGTGGTGTGGTATAGTGTACGTCAGGTTGGTGTGTGTGTATGGTGTACACTACACCACACACACCAACCTGACATACACTACACCACACACCAACCTGACGTACACTACACCACACACCCCAACCTGACGAAGTGTGTCAGGTGGGTGTGTATGGCGTGTACGTCAGGTTGGTGTGTAGTTTGGTATAGTGTATGTCAGGTTGGTGTGTGTGGTGAATACTACACCACACACACCAACCTGACATACACTACATACCTTCCACACGCAACATGGTGTCCGCTAATGATTGGAGCTAATTTTCCATTCAAAAAGTGAAATGGCGCTCCTTCCCTTCCGAGCCTTGCCGTGCGCCCAAACAGTGGTTTACCCCCACATGCGAGGTATCGGTGTACTCAGGAGAAATTGGCCAACAAATTTTAGCATCCATTTTATCCTGATGCCCATGTAAAAATGAAAAAAATTGAGGCTAAAATAAAAATTTTGTGAAAAAAAAGTACTTTTTCATTCTTATGGATCAATTTGTGAAACACCTTGGGGTTCAAAGTGCTCAATATGCAGCTAGATAACTTCCTTGGGTGGTCTAGTTTCCAAAATGGGGTCACATGTGGGGGAGCTCCAATGTTTAGGCACACAGGGGCTCTCCAAACGCGACATGGTGTCCGCTAAAGATTGGAGCTAATTTTCCATTCAAAAAGTGAAATGGCGCTCCTTCCCTTCCGAGCCTTGCCGTGCGCCCAAACAGTGGTTTACCCTCACATGCGAGGTATCGGTGTACTCAGGAGAAATTGGCCAACAAATTTTAGCATCCATTTTATCCTGATGCCCATGTAAAAATGAAAAAAATTGAGGCTAAAATAAAATTTTTGTGAAAAAAAGTACTTTTTCATTCTTATGGATCAATTTGTGAAGTACCTTGGGGTTCAAAGTGCTCAATATGTAGCTAGATAACTTCCTTGGGTGGTCTAGTTTCCAAAATGGGGTCACATGTGGGGGAGCTCCAATGTTTAGGCACACGGGCTCTCCAAACGCGACATGGTGTCCGCTAAAGATTGGAGCTAATTTTCCATTCAAAAAGTGAAATGGCGCTCCTTCCCTTCCGAGCCTTGCCGTGCGCCCAAACAGTGGTTTACCCCCACATGCGAGGTATCGGTATACTCAGGAGAAATTGCCCAACAAATTTTAGCATCCATTTTATCCTGATGCCCATGTAAAAATGAAAAAAATTGAGGCTAAAATAAAATTTTTGTGAAAAAAAAGTACTTTTTCATTCTTATGGATCAATTTGTGAAGCACCTTGGGGTTCAAAGTGCTCAATATGCAGCTAGATAACTTCCTTGGGTGGTCTAGTTTCCAAAATGGGGTCACATGTGGGGGAGCTCCAATGTTTAGGCACACAGGGGCTCTCCAAACGCGACATGGTGTCCGCTAAAGATTGGAGCTAATTTTCCATTCAAAAAGTGAAATGGCGCTCCTTCCCTTCCGAGCCTTGCCGTGCTCCCAAACAGTGGTTTACCCCCACATGCGAGGTATCGGTGTACTCAGGAGAAATTGGCCAACATATTTTAGCATCCATTTTATCCTGATGCCCATGTAAAAATGAAAAAAATTGAGGCTAAAATAAAATTTTTGTGAAAAAAAAGTACTTTTTCATTCTTATGGATCAATTTGTGAAGCACCTTGGGGTTCAAAGTGCTCAATATGCAGCTAGATAACTTCCTTGGGTGGTCTAGTTTCCAAAATGGGGTCACATGTGGGGGAGCTCCAATGTTTAGGCACACAGGGGCTCTCCAAACGCGACATGGTGTCCGCTAAAGATTGGAGCTAATTTTCCATTCAAAAAGTCAAATGGCGCTCCTTCCCTTCCGAGCCTTGCCGTGCGCCCAAACAGTGGTTTACCCCCACATGCGAGGTATCGGTGTACTCAGGAGAAATTGCCCAACAAATTTTAGCATCCATTTTATCCTGATGCCCATGTAAAAATGAAAAAAATTGAGGCTAAAATAAAATTTTTGTGAAAAAAAGTACTTTTTCATTCTTATGGATCAATTTGTGAAGCACCTTGGGGTTCAAAGTGCTCAATATCCATCTAGATAACTTCCTTGGGTGGTCTAGTTTCCAAAATGGGGTCACTTGTGGGGGAGCTCCAATGTTTAGGCACACAGGGGCTCTCCAAACGCGACATGGTGTCCGCTAAAGATTGGAGCTAATTTTCCATTCAAAAAGTCAAATGGCGCTCCTTCCCTTCCGAGCCCTGCCGTGCCCCCAAACAGTGGTTCCCCCCCACATATGAGGATTCAGCGTACTCAGGACAAATTGGCCAACAACTTTTGGGTTCCAGTTTCTCCTTTTACCCTTGGGAAAATAAAAAAAATGTTGCTAAAAGATCATTTTTGTGACTAAAAAGTTAAATGTTCATTTTTTCCTTCCATGTTGCTTCTGTTGCTGTGAAACAACTGAAGGGTTAATAAACTACTTGAATGTGGTTTTGAGCACCTTGAGGGGTGCAGTTTTTAGAATGGTGTCACTTTTGGGTATTTTCAGCCATATAGAACCCTCAAAGTGACTTCAAATGTGAGGTGGTCCCTAAAAAAATGGTTTTGTAAATTTTGTTGTAAAAATGAGAAATCGTTGGTCAAATTTTAACCCTTATAACTTCCTAGCAAAAAAAAATTTTGTTTCCAAAATTGTGCTGATATAAAGTAGACATGTGGGAAATGTTATTTATTAACTATTTTGTGTCACATAACTCTCTGGTTTAACAGAATAAAAATTCAAAATGTGAAAATTGCGAAATTTTCAAAATTTTCGCCAAATTTGCATTTTTTTCACAAATAAACGCAAAAATTATCGACCTAAATTTACCACTAACATGAAGCCCAATATGTCACGAAAAAACAATCTCAGAATCGCTAGGATCCGTTGAAGCGTTCCTGAGTTATTACCTCATAAAGGGACACTGGTCAGAATTTCAAAAAACGGCAAGGTCATTAAGGCCAAAATAGGCTGGGTCATGAAGGGGTTAAAGAAGTTGTCCACCACAATAATTTTTTTTTTTTCTTCTTAAATCTTGCTATTATGTGCCACTGAAAACATCCACTGTGTTTATTTTAGCAATATTACCTTTTATCATGCTGTAGCAGCACATCTTCAGTGCTGGATCCAGCTCTCATGGGGTCACTCGACAACTTCCTTCCTCCTGAGTTATTGTTCTTTAATACTACAAGTTCCATGATGCATTGCACTGGCCACTAAGCCTGAACCTACCACACCCACTCCAAAACACACCCAAACCCCTCCCTCCTCCCCCCCCCCCATCTTCAAAAAGATTTGTGATGTCATTTCTGTCCAACCTCCTCTTTTACATGTGTCCAACCCACACTCCATTACACACAGATAGATAGATAGATATGGGATAGATAGATACATACAGATATATCTATGTCTATTTCCATAGCTATGTTCATATCCATGTTTCTAAACCCCTTCACCCCAGGAGCTTTTTTCGTTTATCGCTCCCCTTCTTTCCAGAGCCATAATTTTTCCGTCAATATGGCCATGTGAGGGCTTATCTTTTGCGGGACAAGTTCTACTTTTGAACGACACCATTGGTTTTACCATGTCGTGTAACAGAAAATGTGAAAAAAATTCAAAGTGCAATGAAATTGCAAAAACAGTGCAATCCCACACTTGTTTTTTGCTTGGCTTTTTTGCTAGGTTCACTAAATGCTAAGGCTGTGTGCACACGTTGCGGATTTGATTGCAGATCCACAGCGTTTTTTGCCGCACGGAATTGCATCAAATCCGCAGTGTAGTGCACAACCAATGTAAGTCTATGGGAGCCACAGACTTGTTGTGCACATGCTGCGGAAAAAGCCGCACCGAAATGCAACTTTTTTTTTCCGCAGCATGCCACTTCTTTTGTGCCGAACTGCAGTGTTTCTGCACCCTTAGACTTTCATTGAGTCAGGCACATCAACAGCAAAACCGCAGATGTAAAATAGATCTGCAGTTTTGCTGCGGATGTGGGTCCGAGAAACGCTGTAGTTCGGGAGGAGGGAAGTGTGTGGGTGGTGACTGTGTGCGTGTATGTGTGTGCGGGTGGCGTCTGCGGGCTGTTCGGGTGTGTGCAGGACTGTTCAGGTGTGTGCGGGCGGGGTCTGCGGGCTGTTCGGATGAGTGTGGCGCTGTTCGGGTGTGTGCGGGGCTGTCGGTGTGTGCGGGGGGGTCTTTTGGGGTGTGTGTGCAGGCATCATCCGATGGGACTACAAGTACGCAGCATCCAATCTGCAGCTAATTCGGATGTAATCCGGACAGTTGACACGCACCCTACACTATCCATACATCTATCAATAGATATATCTATAGATAGATATATGAATAGATAGATGTATGCATCTATAGCTCTATCTATATGTAGAGCTGTCTATCCATTTCATCTATCATCTATCTGTCTATTTGTGTGTGTAGTTGTGTGGGTTGGACAAATGTAAAAGAGGAGGTTGGACAATAATGACATCACAAATCTTTTTTTTTTTTGTTCAGTAATACATCTTTATTTAGCTTTCAAAAACGCATCAAAACCACGCAAAAAATGCACCAAAAACGCATCAAAAATGCATCAAAACTGCATCAAAACCACACCAAAAACAGCATCAAAACCGCACAAAAAACCGCATCAAAACCGCGCAAAAAACGTGAAAAAACGCATCAAAAACGCAGCTGCGTTTTCTGCAAGGAGATGCAGATTTTGGGCAGAAAATTCTGCACCCAAATCTGCAACGTGTGCACACAGCATAAAACTTACCTACCATTATGATTCTCTAACTGATTACAAGTTCATAGACACCAAACATGTCTAGGTTATTTTTTATCTAAGTGGTGAAAAAAAATTCCGAACTTTGCAAAAAAAATAAATAATTGCGCCATTTTCCTATACGCGTAGCGTCTATATTTTCTGAGATATCGGGTCGGGTGAGGGCTAATTTTTTGCGTGCCGAGCGAACGTTTTTAATAATACCACTTTTGTGCAGATACGTTCTTTTGATCGCCATTATTGCATTTTAATGCAATGTCGCGGCGACCCAAAAAACATAATTTTGGCTTTTGATTTTTTTTTTCTCGCTACGCCGTTTAGCGATCATGTACTTTTTTTTGTTGTATTGAAAACAGCTGACATGTTGCGGCTTTGAAGTGGGCTCACTGCCGAAGCCCACATCAAAGCAGGGGATACTGCCAGCTGACATACTATTCCGTCAGCTGGCAGAAAGGGGTTAATGAACAATGTTTCAGTTTAAAAAAAAATGAAAAAAAAAAATGGCGTGGGCTCCCACGCAATTTTCTGCACCAGAGGGGGAAAGCCGGGGGACAATATTTGTAGCCTGGGAAGGGGGTAATACCCATGGCCCCTCTGAGGCTATGAATATCAGCCCGCAGCTGTCTTTGTAGCCTTTACTGGCTATTAAAATAGGGGGACCCCCCCAAAAAAAAAAATGACGTGGGGTCCCCCTATATTTTATAACCAGAAAGTCTACGCAGACAGCTGCGGGCTGATATTCATAGCCTAGAGAGGGGCCATGGATATAGCCCCCCATGGCTACAAATACCAGCCCACAGCCGCCCCAGACATTAAGCCGGGTTGTATCGGAGAGGCGTCAATAAGACGTCCTTCCATTATTAATCCTAGAGTAGGGAAAGAGTTAAAAAAATGTATATGTGTGTGTGTATATGTATGTGTGTGTGTGTGTGTATATATATATATATATATATATATATATAGATATAGATATAGAGATAGAGATAGAGAGAGATATATATATATATATATATATATATATATATATATATATATATATATATATATATATATATATATATATATATATATATATATATATATCTATATCTATATATCTCCAGGAAAAAGTTTTAATATTCTTAATTTAGCCATACTTGCCATACTCGATCGCCTGCAAAAAAAATACAAAATAATAAACCGTATACTACCTGTCCTCCGTAGTCCAATTAATAACAAGTGTCCCACGATGATCTCCCCTATAGAACAGTGACATCGGGTGATGTCACTGCTCTATAGGACCTTCAGTGACACACTGACAGGAGACAGTGGCTCCTGCAGTGTATAACTGAGGTTACCTCAGTTCAGGGTCTCGCTTTATGGCATTTGCTGCGTGGGAACTTTCTCACACAGCAGTGCCAGAAGTGAGACTAGGGACGATTTTCTCACAGGGGTGTAGGAATACATTGTGGGGAATACATTGTGGAAGGATACCTTCCATCATTGTATTCCTGGAGCCCCTGGAGAGCGGTCGCATCAGCTGATGCTGCTGCTCTCCACGGGAGATCGTCGAGGATCACTCGTTTTAATTGGATTTCTGCAGATCAGGGAGTATAGTGTTTGTTATTTTAATATTTTTTACAGGTGACACTGGCTTCGGGGAACAAAGTGACAAGTGATGGTGAGTATGTACTCTGTTATATGTACTGTATGTCTATATATATGTTGTATGTATGCACTGTATGTATGTACTGTATGTGGCATGGTGCATGTCGCATGTTGCATGTCGCATGGTACATGTCATATGTCGCATGGTGCATATCACATGGCGCATAGTGCATGTCGCATGATGTATGGTGCATGTTGCATGGTGTATGTTCTGTATGTGTGTGTATGTGTTAGGGTAAGGGATAGGGTTAGGGTTGGTGCTAAAGTTAGGGTTAGGGTTGGGGCTAAAGTTAGGGTTAGGGCTAAAGTTAGGGTTACGATTGGGGCTAAACTTAGGGTTAGAGTTGGGATTAGGGTTAGGGTTGGGATTAGGGTTTGGGTTAGGGTTGGTATTAGGCCGGGGTCACACTAGACCGTAATACGGACGAGTGCTATGCGATAAAAAATCGCATAGCACTCGGCCCAATGTTAATCTATGGTGCAGCTCCCATCATCCGATATTTTCTCCACCGTATTTCGGATCCGAGGGAACTCGCAGCAGGCTGCGATTGTCAGCGTATCTCGGCCGAGACTCACCAATGAAAGTCTATGGGTGCGCGAAAAAATCGGATTACACACGGACCATGCGTGTGCATTGGGAGAAATACGCAGCGGTGTTCTATAGAAAAGCCGGTAATTCAATTGCCGGCTTTGCATTTCTCCTTCACAAACCCGACAGGATATGAGACATGGTTTACATACAGTAAACCATCTCATATCCCCATTTTTTTTGCATATTCCACACTACTAATGTTAGTAGTGTGTATGTGCAAAATTTGGCCGCTGTAGCTGCTCAAATAAAGGGTTAAATGGCGGAAAAAATTGGCGTGGGCTCCCGCGCAATTTTCTCCGCCAGAATGGTAAAGCCAGTGACTGAGGGCAGATATTAATAGCCAGGAGAGGGTCCATGGTTATTGGCCCCCCCGTGGCTAAAAACATCTGCCCCCAGCCACCCCAGAAAAGGCACATCTGGAAGATGCGCCTATTCTGGCACTTGGCCACTCTCTTCCCACTCCCTGTAGCGGTGGGATATGGGGTAATGAAGGGTTAATGCCACCTTGCTATTGGAAGGTGACATTAAGCCAGATTAATAATGGAGAGGCGTCAATTATGTCACCTATCCATTATTAATCCAATTGTTTGAAAGGGTTAAAAAACACACACACGCGATTTAAAAGTATTTTAATGAAATAAACACAGCGGTTGTTTTAATATTTTATTGCTCTCTCATTCCATTTTCAGACCCTCGCTTGGCAAAACAATAAACACACAAGATACATACCCTCTCTGATGAACTGTCACGTCCCACGAAGTAATCCATCTGAAGGGGTTAACTAATATTACAGGCAGAGCTGCGATAAACCACTCGCTCGTGCCTGTAATCCCCGGGTGCTGAAAGGAAAGCAGTGATCTATACTTACATTCAGTCGCGGTGATGCGCCCCTGCTGGATGTTCTCATGAACTGCAGCCTGGGAACTTTTTCCCACGCTCCAGGTCATATGAGGACATCCACCAGGGGGCGCATCACCGCGACTGAAGGAAATGTAGGTCAATGACCTACATTTCATTCATTCGCCGGGGATTACAGGCACGGAGCACAGCTGCATTAGCAGGGCTCCTGCCTGTAATATTAGTTAACCCCTTCAGATGGATTACATCGTGGGACGAGACGGTTCACCAGAAGGTATGTATCTTGTGCGTTTATTATTTTTCCAAGCGAGGGTGGTCCTGATGGATTGAGAGAACAATAAATTATTACAACAACCGCTGTGTTTATTTCATTAAACTACTTTTAAATCATGTGTGTGTGTTTTTTAACCCTTTCCAACAATTGGATTAATAATGGATAGGTGTCATAATTGACGCCTCTCCATTATTAACCTGGCTTAATGTCACCTTCCAATAGCAAGGTGGCATTAACCCTTCATTACCCCATATCCCACCGCTACAGGGAGTGGGAAGAGAGTGGCCAAGTGCCAGAATAGGCGCATCTTCCAGATGTGCCTTTTCTGGGGTGGCTGGGGGCAGATGTTTTTAGCCACGGGGGGGCCAATAACCATGGACCCTCTCCTGGCTATTAATATCTGCCCTCAGTCACTGGCTTTACCATTCTGGCGGAGAAAATTGCGCGGGAGCCCACGCCAATTTTTTCCGCCATTTAACCCTTTATTTCAGCAGCTACAGCGCTGAAATTTTGCACATACACACTACTAACATTAGTAGTGTGGAATATGCAAAAAAATGGGGATATGAGATGGTTTACTGCATGTAAACCATGTCTCATATCCTGTCGGGTTTGTGCAGGAGAAATGAAAAGCCGGCAATTGAATTACCGGCTGTTCACAGATATCGCGCTGAATGAAATATAAATACAGAATATATATATATGTGTCTCAATGACATATATATATATATATATATATATATATATATATATATATATATATATATATATATATATATATATATATATATATATATATATATATATATATATATACTGTATATATGTTTTCCCGAACATTTGAGCACATAAATCCATTAGATGTCGGTTTTGCAAGCTTGCGAGAAAATCTCGGCATACGGATGCCATACGGATGTCACACGGATCATTTGATGCGAGGAAATCGCATCCTCGCACTGCACACGGATCACTGTTTTTGAAACATTTGTGCGATTCTCGGCCGTGAAAAACGGACCGTTTTTTTATACGTTAAGTGTGTCCCCGGCCTTAGGGTTAAGGTTGGCATTAGGGTTACGTTTGGGATTAGGGTTAGGTTTGGGATTAGGGTTAAGGTTAGGGTTAGGTTTGAGGTTTGGGTTGAGATTATGATTAGGGGTGTGTTGGGCTTAGGAATTTGATTAGGGTTAGGGGTGTTTTGGCATTAGGGTTGTGATTAGGGTTATGCCATAACCCTAATCACAACCCTAACGCCAAAACACCCCTAACCCTAATCCCAACCCTAACCATAACCGTTATGGTTAAGGTTGGGATTATGGTTAGGGGTGTTTTGGGGCTAGGGTATTGATTAGAGTTATGGATTGGGTTTGGATTAGCATTAGGGGTGTGTTGAGGTTATGGTTGGAGTTAGAATTGGCGGGTTTCTACTGTTTATGTACTTCAGGGGGTCTCCAAACGCGACAGCCAATTTTGCGTTCAAAAAGTCAATTGGTGCTCCCTCCCTTCTGAGCTCGTGCGCCCAAACAGTGGATTACCCCCATATATGGGGTATCAGCGTACTCAGGACTGATTGGACAACAACTTTTGGGGTCCAGTTTCTCCTGTTACCCTTGCGAGAATAAAAAAAAATTGGGGGCTAAAAAATCTTTTTTGTGGGGAAAAAATGATTTTTTATATTCATGGCTCTGCGTCAAACTTCTTTGAAGCACTTGGGCGTTCAAAGTGCTCACCACATATCTAGATAAGTTCCTTGGGGGGTCCAGTTTCCAAAATATGGTCACTTGTGGGGGGTTTCTACTGTTTAGGTACATCAGGGGCTCTGAAAATGCAACATGACACCCGCAGACCATTCCATCAAAGTCTGCATTTTAAAACGTCACTATTTCCCTTCCGAGCCCTGATGTGTGCCCAAACAGTGGTCCCCCCCCCCCCACATATGGGGTATCAGCGTACTCAGAACAAATTGGACAACAAATTTTGGGGTCCAATTTCTCCTGTTACCCTTGAAAAAATAAAAAATTGGGGGATAAAAAAAATCATTTTTGTGGAAAAAAAAATATATATATATATTTTCACGACTCTGCATTATATAAACTTCTGTGAAGCACTTGGGCGTTCAAAGTGCTCACCACACATCTAAATAAGATCCTTGGGGGTCTAGTTTCCAAAATGGGGTCACTTGTGGGGGGTTTCTACTGTTTAGGTACATCAGGAGCTCTGCAAATGCAACATGACGCCCGCAGACCATTCCATCTAAGTCTGCATTTTAAAACGTCACTACTTCCCTTCCGAGCCCCGATGTGTGCCTAAACAGTGGTCTCCCCCAAATATGAGGTATCAGCGTACTCAGGACAAACTGGACAACAAATTTTGGGGTCCAATTTATTCTGTTACCCTTGAGAAAATAAAAAATTGCGAGCTAAAAAATCATTTTTGAGGGAAAAAAAAGATTTTTTATTTTCACGGCTCTACGTTATAAATTTCTGTGAAGCAAGTGGGGGTTCAAAGTGCGCACCACACATCTAGATAAGTTCCTTAATGGGTTTAGTTTCCAAAATGGAGTCACTTGTAGGGGGTTTCCACTGTTTAGTCACATCAGGGGCTCTCCAAACGCGACATGGCGTCTGATCTCAATTCCAGCCAATTCTGCATTGAAAAAGTCAAACGGAACTCCTTCTCTTCAAAGCTCTGCCATGCGCCCAAACTGTGGTTTACCCCCACATATAGGGTATCGGCGTACTCAGGACAAATTGCACAATAACTTTTTGGGTCTAATTTCTCTTTTTACCCTTGTGAAAATAAAGATTTGGGAGATTTGGAGACGAAAAGATCATTTTTGTAGAAAAAATGTGATTTTTTTATTTTCAAGGCTCTACATTATAAACTTCTGTGACGCACCTGGGGGTTTAAAGTGCTCACCACACATCTACACGAGTTCCATAAAGGATCTAGTTTCCAAAATGGGGTCACTTGTGGGGGTTTCCACTGTTTAGGCACATCAGGGGCTCTCCAAACGCGACATGGCGTCCGTACTCAATTCCAGCCAATTCTGCATTGAAAAAGTCAACCGGTGCTCCTTCTCTTCCAAGCCCTGCCGTGCGCCTAAACAGTGGTTTACCCCCACATATGGGGTATCAGCGGATTCGGGAGAAATTGCACAACAAATTTTGTGGTTCATTTTTCTTTTTACTCTTGATAAAATAAAAACATTGTTTCTGAAGTAAAATGTTTGCAAAAAAAAAGTTAAATGTTCATTTTTTCCTTCCACATTGTTTCAGTTGATGTGAAGCACGTCAAGGGTTAATAAACTTGTTGAATGTGGTTTTGAGTACCTTGAGGGGTGTGAGTTTGGGTATTTTCTGTCATGTACACCCCTCAAAGTGACTTTAAATGTGAGATGGTCCCTAAAAAAATGGTTTTGTAAATTTTGTTGAGAAATCGCCGGTCAACTTTTAACCCTTATAACTTCCTAACAAACAAAAAAAATGTGTTTCCAAAATTGTGCTGATGTAAAGTAGACAAGTGGGAAATGTTATTTATTAACTATTTTGTGTGACATATCTCTCTGATTTAAGGGCATAAAAATTCAAAGTTTGAAAATTGCAAAATTATAAAAATTTTCGCCATATTTCCATTTTTTTTCATAAATAATCACAAGTAATATCGAGTAATATCGAAGAAGTGTTACCACTAACATGAAGTACAATATGTCACGAAAAAACATTCTCAGAATCAGCTGGATCCGTTAAAGTGTTCCAGAGTTATAACCTCATAAAGTGACAGTGGTCAGAATTGTAAAAATTGGCTGTGTCATTAAGTACCAAATTGGCTCTGTCACTAAGGGGTTAGTCATACATACTGTACATACAGGGACACTTCTGTGCACCCTGAGCAAGCACTGTCTAACATCAGATCAATATTCCATAAAACCATTATACAGTTATATGAAAAAGTTTGGGCACCCCTTTTAATCTTAAGCTTAATGTTTTATAAAAATTGTTTTTTTTTGCAACAGCTATTTCAGTTTCATATATCTAATAACTGTTGGACACAGTAATGTTTCTGCCTTGAAATGAGGTTTATTGTACTAACAGAAAATGTGCAATCTGCATTCAAGCAAAATTTGACAGGTGCATAAGTATGGGCACCCTTATCATTTTCTTGTTTTAAATACTCCTACTTACTTTTTACTGACTTACTAAAGCACTTTTTTTTGGTTTTGTAACCTCATTGAGCTTTGAACTTCATAGCCAGGTGTATGCAATCATGAGAAAAGCTACTTAAAGTGGCCACTTGCAAGTTGTTCTCCTGTTTGAATCTCCTCTGAAGAGTGGCATCTTGGGCTCCTCAAAACAACTGTCAAATGATCTGAAAACAAAGATTATTCAACATGGTTGTTCAGGGGAAGGATACAAAAAGCTGTCTAAGAGATTTAACCTGTCAATTTCCACTGTGAGGAACATAGTAAGGAAATGGAAGAACACAGGTACAGTTCTTGTTAAGGCCAGAATTGGCAGGCCAAGAAAAACATCAGAAAGGCAGAGAAGAATGGTGAGATCAGTCAAGGACAATCCTCAGACCACCTCCAGAGAGCTGCAGCATCAACTTGCAGATGGTGTCACTGTGCATCGGTCAACTATACAACGCACTTTGCACAAGGAGAAGCTGTATGGGAGAGTGATGCGAAAAAGCCGTTTCTGCAAGCACACCACAAACAGAGTCGGCTGAGGTATGCAAAAGTACATTTGGAGAAGACAATTTCTTTTTTGGAAGAAGGTCCTGTGGACTGATGAAACCAAGATTGAGTTGTTTGGTCATACAAAAAGACGTTATGCATGGCGGCAAAAAACCACAGCATTCCAAGAAAAACACTTGCTACCCACAGTAAAATTTGGTGGAGGTTCCATCATACTTTGGGGCTGTGTGGCCAATGCCGGCACCGGGAATCTTGTTAAAGTTGAGGGACGCATGAATTCCTCTCAGTATCAGCAGATTCTTGACAATAATGTTCATGAATCAGTGACAAAGTTGAAGTTACGCAGGGGATGGATCTTTCAGCAAGACAATGATCCAAAACACCGCTCCAAATCAACTCAGGCATTCATGCAGAGGAAAAATTACACTGTTCTGGAATGGCCATCCCAGTCCCCAGACCTGAATATCATTGAACATCTGTGGGATCATTTGAAGAGGGCAGACCATGCTCGGCGACCATCAAACTTAACTGAACTGGAATTGTTTTGTAAAGAGGAATGGTCAAAAATACCTTCATCCAGGATCCAGGGACTCATTAAAAGCTACAGGAAGCGACTAGAGGCTGTTATTTTTGCAAAAGGAGGATCTACTAAATATTAATGTCACTTTTCTGGTGAGGTGCCCATACTTATGCACCTGTCAAATTTTGTTTGAATGCAGATTGCACATTTTGTGTACAATAAACCTAATTTCAAGGCAGAAACATTACTGTGTCCAACAGTTATTAGATATATGAAACTGAAATAGCTGTTGCAAAAAAAACAATTTTTAGAAAACTTTAAGCTTAAGATTAATAGGGGTGCCCAAACTTTTTCATATAACTGTAATTCTAAAGAAAAGATCCAGAACAGTGACATTCCAGCATAAATATGCTTATACAAAAATAATACATCAATCTTATAGACAATATAGGTGACCATATATTTAGGTGTAAATGCTAAGTATATGAAAAAATGTGCATGATATTGAGCAAGCTGAAAATATATGATCATATTAAAGTGAAAACACTGAATCTAATAAAATATGAGTGCCAGTATAGAGCATACGAAAACAGTGTATACATAAATTAAGTTAGATAGAGCCCAATACATTGACATGTAAAAGTTTGTGCACCCCTGGTCAAAATTACTTAAAGACCAGTTAAGCAAGTTGAAGATGAAATGATCTCTAAAAGGGATATATATATATATATATATATATATATATATATATATATATATATATATATATATATATATATATATATATATATATATTAGCTGAAGAGCACGGCGTTGCCTGGGCATAGTAAATATCTGTGGTTAGTTATAGCACCTCACTTCTCTTATTTTCCCATCACGCCTCTCATTTTCCCCATCACATCTTTTATTTTCCCCCTCACATCTCTCATTTTCTCCCTCACTCCTCTCATTCCCCCCTAACACTTGTCATTTCGACCTCACATCTGTTATTTTCCGATCACTCCACTATTTTCCCTCACTCCTCTCATTTTGCACTCGCACCTTTTCATTTTCACCTCACACCTCTCATTTTCACCTCAGTATATACATGTTTGTCATCTCCCTTATATATAGTATACACCTGTATGTCATCTCCTGTATATAGTATATACCTGTATGTCCTCTCCCCTGTATATAGTATATACCTGCTGTGTGTCATCTCCCCTGTATATAGTATGTACCTGTATGTCATCTCCTCCTATATATAGTATATACCTGTATGTAATCTCCTCCTGTATATAGTATATACCTGTGTGTTATCTCACCTATATATAGTATATATCTGTGTGTCATCTCCTCCTGTATATAGTATATACCTGTATGTCATCTCCTCCTATACATAGCATATACCTGTATGTCATCTCCTGTATATACTATATACCTGTAGGTAATCTGCTCCTGTTTATAGTATATACCTGTATGTCATCTCCCCTGTATGTAGTATATACCAGTGTGTCATCTCCCCTGTATATAGTATATATGTGTGTGTCATCTCCTCCTGTATATAGTATATACCTGTGTGTCATCTCCCCTGTAAATAGTATATATCTGTATGTCATCTCCTCCTGTATTAGACCTCGTTCACACGTTATTTGGTCAGTATTTTTACCTCAGTATTTGTAAGCTAAATTGGCAGCCTGATAAATCCCCAGCCAACAGTAAGCCCACCCCCTGGCAGTATATATTAGCTCACACATACACATAATAGACTGGTCATGTGACTGACAGCTGCCGGATTCCTATATGGTACATTTGTTGCTCTTGTAGTTTGTCTGCTTATTAATCAGATTTTTATTTTTGAAGGATAATACCAGACTTGTGTGTTTTAGGGCGAGTTTCGTGTGTCAAGTTGTGTGTGTTGAGTTGCGTGTGGCGACATGCATGTAGCGACTTTTGTGAGATGATTTTTGTGTGGCGACATGCGTGTAGCAACTTTTTGTGTGTCGAGTTGCATGTGACAGGTTAGTGTAGCAAGTTGTGTGCAAGTTTTGCGCATGGCGAGTTTTGCGCATGGCGAGTTTTGCGCATGGCGAGTTTTGCGCGTGGCGAGTTTTATGTGTGGTGCCTTTTGAGTATGTGCAAGTTTTGTGTGAGGCAACTTTTGCATGTGTTGCAAGTTTTGTGCATGTGGCAATTTTTCCGCGTGTGCAAGTTTTGCGTGTGGCGAGTTTTCCATGAGGTGAGTTTTGCACGTGTGGCGAGTTTTGCATGTGGAGAGTTTTGCGCGTGGCGAGTTTTGAGCGGCGACTTTTGTGTTTCGACTTTTATGTGGCGAGGTTGGTGTATGTGTGGTGAAATGTGCGCTGAGGGTGGTATATGTGTTTGAGCATGTGGTAGTGTGTGGCGCATTTTGTGTGTGTGTTCATATCCCCGTGGTGGTGTGGTGATTATCCCATGTCGGGGCCCCACCTTAGCAACTGTACAGTATATACTCTTTGGCGCCATCGCTCTCATTCTTTAAGTCCCCCTTGTTCACATCTGGCTGCTGTTAATTTGCCTCCAACACTTTTCCTTTCACTTTTTCCCCATTATGTAGATAGGGGCAAAATTGTTTGGTGAATTGGAAAGCGCGGGGTTAAAATTTCACCTCACAACATAGCCTATGACGCTCTCTGGGTCCAGACGTGTGACTGTGCAAAATTTTGTGGCTGTAGCTGCGACGGTTCAGATGCCAATCCCGGACATACACACATACATACATACATACATACATACACACATTCAGCTTTATATATTAGAGATATATATATATATATATATATATATATATATATATATATATATATATATATATATATATATATATATATATATATATATATACACACACACACACACACACACACACACACACACACACACACACACACACACACACACACACACACACACACACACACACACACACACACACACACACACACATATATTAATGCTGCAGTATTCAATATAGCAAACCCGTAATATGGTCAAACAGCTTGATCATGGGGATGCTACCTGTTCTCCATACTGACCGCCCTCACATTCTTCTTAACGAATGGTCTGCATGCTACCCCTTCTCTATACCGAGCCCGATTGCTACTCCATTCTCCATACTGAGCTCCCCTATTCTACCCATTCTCCATACCGAATCCCCAACATTATCTTATACCGAGCTCCATACAAATATAAGGGGAAAACTGCATTTACAGCAGCATGCACTGGAGCAGTCTGAACTATGCCGAGTGAAGCCACTGCCACCTATCAGTTTCCAGAGCCTGGAACTCTGGGAGATTTTGATATGACATCACTGGAAGTCGGGGGATGCTCATCCAGAGACCATGTGACTAGGAGAGCAGCTCAGGTTACAGAATTACTTGAGAAAGCTACATATTTAGTAAAGTGCTTATCTATGCCAGCTACTTCACAAGAAGGGGACTTGCTAAAGTAGTGGCCAACCCCTTTAACAACCCTTTCGGAATAGTCCCAGGGTAATCGGAAAATAAATACTTATCTTCTGGACTGGCAACATTTTTACCTGCTGAGCATTATTGTCTGTTGGTACCAACATTCGGCTGGGGAGTCATGTGACCACTGCAGCCAGTCAGCGGTCGCTATTTGGCTACAGCCTTCTCATATTGTCAGAGTGGAAGAAACAGTGTAGATGAGTGGCTCTGGTCCGCCATTACAAGGCATCTTCCACTACTGCCCTGTTAGGCCTACTAAATACTGATTGTTTACATTTTATAATTAATCGCGTTGTTATAATTTAATTAGAGGTGTTCTTTTTTTGTCTTTACAGAGAGTCTGTGCTTGCCTATGGTTCTGTCCACATTCAGCCATTTCTCTCTTTTCCATATGGCTGCAAATATGTATGTTTTATGGACCTTTTCATCCAGTATTGTTTCTATCCTGGGCCCGGAGCAGTTTTTGGCACTGTACATGTCAGCAGGTAAGCATATGAGGCATCATACATGAAAATAAGTTCAGAATGGATGGAGGTGTTGCAACCAAAATACTTTTTTAGTATATGTGAGGGAACAACTAACATTTTATGTATGAGAGTATGTACTGTGTTGTGATTGTTGGCTATTATTTTTTGTGTACAATTATTATTTTTGATCTCAGACTGTTTTATGCGATCTAACACAGACATCAGTGTACCCCGATGAGGCGCCGTCAGTGCTCCCTGCCCCAGACCCAGCTATTGTCATTGTCGGGCGTATGGATGGGACCGCTGCTGAGGCCTAGAAAGTCTAGTCCGCTCTGCGGTGTGCAGGAGGCTGTTTTTCACAAAAGGAACTATAGTTGTCCACTACTTGGACAACCCCTTCTCATACCCCGCTCTTGGCCCCAATAAAGAGCTTATACTCCCTTCCCATGTGGGCGCTGTCCTGCACTTGTGGACCCGGGGCTCTCCGGCGGTTGTTATGGCACACACCCAGGAAGTGAGGGTTGTGGCTGCTGTTAGACTTCCTCTTCATCTTCACTTCGTCAGAAGGCCGAGACCGTGACGCCAGCGCTGACTGGGCGTGTGTCATAACAACCGCACGAGAGCCCCAGGAGAGCGAGTGCTGGCCCAGGAGGTGAGTATAGGCTTTATTATTTTATTGGGGCCAAACATTTACATCAAGAAGGCGTTGTCCTAGTAGTGGACAGCCCCTTTAATTTCAGCATGTATCACATTTTTTCCTTGTTTTATTTATTGTTGAAAATAAAAATAACTGGACCATTAGAAATGTCTAAAACACATGGATTTTCAATGCTGTGCTAGGATTTCCATCAGGTAGGAGACGCGCAGGAGTGGTATTTGGTGCTCAAATAAAAAATCAGTATTGGCACTAAAAACGGTTCAAAGCTCATCAGATAGAGAAAATGAGACTGATAAATAAAATGCAGAGTTAAAAAACTGTGTAAATTATAACACCATGTATAAAATTATGAGACATGCCTTAAGATATATACTGGGGGCAGGAATTACGAGTCGGACTAAAGGTCCTAATGAATGAATTAGATCAAGCTATGAATGTGTATAGTTGCCTACGGCTTATAGTAATGGCAGAAGATACCAGATTCATGTAATAATGAAAGCATGTATACAGAAGGGGACCGGCGGGTACATATGCGCTGGCATACTCCCGGTCACAGCCAGACTGGCGGGCGCAGCCTCCCTCCATACACTAGATGGGGTGCCGAGTGACTACAGACTTATCAATTAATCGGTTTTTGTATTAGTTAGTGTTATTGCTTCTCACTAAATTGTTTTTTTTGTTTTTTTTTTAATTTTCCAATATTTACATACTTTTGGAATGCAGACTTTTCAGTACAATTTTTTTTCAAATGCATTTGAACTGGCTGTATGGTCTATTTCTTAGCTATTTTTTATAATGATTGCTGAAATATTGGAGAAAACTGCTCATGCCCCCAGGTTTACAGGGGTGGTCCAGGCTTGGGACTAAAGTCTGCAGTCACCTTATATGTGCCTGCTTCATCGCGACAGCATGTGACTAGACGCATGTGGTTCTCTCCATAAGTGTACTGCGAGAAGCTCGACACGTCTGCTCAGCAAGTATGCAAAAGGCGTGCGTGCGGTCACATGACCGGTAGCTCGCAGTGGCAATACTGGGTACGCCTGCGACGTAGAGGGACCGCAGACTCTTATCTCGGGCCTGGACAACCCCTTTGAAGTCTGTCATAGGGCAGATGTACCATGGAGACACGCTGTGAATATACACCATGGATGAAAGTACTAAACTGATGGCCGTAAGGGCAAATTCCTTAGTGTTTGTCAAGTAAGACATTTTATCCATTCCAATAATATCTAGTGTTATCTTGGTGAAGTAAATGCCGGTGGGATTATTTATTGCAGCGTTGCATTCATTTTCTGTCTCGTAGGAGTTGTTTCTACGCTGGCAAGCTATGTGTGTAAAGCAGCCACCGGACGCTTTGGCCCATCCCTTGGTGCTGTAGGTATTTCGCCATGGTTTTTCTGCACCGTTTAATGTTGATGAAGCAGTAATGTTTTCAGAGAAATTGAAGGAGCAGTTGATTTTTATTTATTTTTTCTCACATTATACCCCGTCCTTTTCTGCGGCAGCGGCTAAGGGAGATCTCTTTATACTCAAACTCTCCGTTATTCAGTTACAGAGCTCTATATCCCCTCATCAGCTAAGAGGTAAAAGGGTTGTCCTCCTGATAGTTTTATTTGTGTCCTTGGTGTGGTTGGTGGTCCCGACAGCTCCGCTTCTGGCCCTGTGCTTAACAACAATGGACATGGCGGATGGATGAGTCTCCTCGCGCTAAAGGCATTCAGTTGGGCAGTCATTTCCTGCATGTTGCGGGCGAAGCATCGGTTCAGGAGCGGCAGGGGATTGCTCCGGGATTGTATCTTGCTGTTTAGCGTTGTGTTTTTTTTATTTCCATTCGAACCATTTTTTTTTTTTTTTTTAAATCACCATCCTCTTCTTCCAAGAGCTGTAATTTTTCTATTTTTCCAACAACATAGCCATATGAAAGCTTGTGTTTGTGGGACAAATTGTAATTTTGAGTGCCACCATTCATTTTACTATACAATGTACTGAAAAATAGGGAACATTTAAAAAATATGCAATTTTGACATTATTTGTTTTGTTTCTATTTATGGCATTCATTGTATCGTAGAATTGACAGGTCAGCACGATCACAGCAATTCCAAAGGTGCATAGATGGATTTAAAAGGAATCTCTGAGCAGCTTGGTGCTGTATAATCTGGAAGCAGAATAATAGAGTTCAAGAAAGCCTGATTCCAGCGATGTATCACTTACTAGCCTGCTTGTTGTAGTTTTGATAGAATCTGATATATCTGATGTAGATGTAGCAGAGCTAAGACGCCTGGCCGGTGTATAACCCCTGACTGACAGCTCCCTGTGCACACTGTGCATGGTCAGCAAGCGGCCAGGCAGTGGTGGGGGCAGGGTTACAATATTAGCTGCACTGGGCCACACATGACAGAGTCCTCTAGTTATAATCTCCTGCTGATGAAACACTGATTGTATTGAAACTACAGCACACAGCCTAATAAGTGACACATCCCTGGAATCAGGCTCTTGTGCCATATATTATGCTGCTGTCATAAAAAAATAGCAAAACCCTGCTGACAGATTCACTGTAAGTGGTGGTTTTTTGTTGTTTTTTTTTATAAAAAAAAAGGAACCCTGAAATGCATAGTAACTACAGTGGACATAAAAAATTACACACCTGTTTAAAATGCCCATTTTTTGTCATGTAAAAAATCCTAAAAGGAATCATTTCAGAATTCTGTCCACCTTTAATGTCACCTGTACTCTGTACAAAACCACTGAGAAGCAAACTGAAATCATTTTGAGGTGGAAAATAAACAGAAGAAAACTAAAATAATGTGATTGCATAAGTGTGAACACCCTCTAATAATTGCAGATGTGGTTGTGTTCAGAACTAGCCAATCACATTTAAAAGGAGTTGTCCGCCACTGGGACAACCCCTTCTTGATCTAAAGTTTTGGCCTCGATAAAATAAAAAGGCTTGTACTCTCCTCCCGTGCCGGTGCTGTTCCCGAAGTGTCGGCACCCGCGATCCTGGGGCTCTTGTGCGGTTGTTGTGACAAGTGACCCTGACGCCCAATCAGTGCTAGCGTTATTGTCTCCGCCTTCTGACGTTTTGAACATGAAGGGGAAGTCGGGGCTGCAACTGATTTCTGACTTTCTTTTTATGTTCAAAACGTTTCAAGGCAGAGACAATTATGCCAGCACTGATTGGGTACCGGGGTCACTTGTCACAACAACCGCACAAGAGCCCCGCGGCAGCCAGTGCCGACACTGCTGGAACAGCGGCGTCATCGGAGGGGAGTATAAGCTTTTTAATTTTATTGGGGCAAAATATCAAGAAAGGGGTTGTCCTAGTAGTTGACAACCCCTTTAAACTCATAGTAAATAGTCAGTACTCAGCTGCCATCATTTAAAGGGATTCTGAATAACCCCATATAAAGTTTAGCTGTTAAGATATGATTTTCCTGACGTTTTCTTAGTTGCTATTTACAGCAAAAGCCATGGACCTTAAACCGCTTACAACACATCAAAGGGTTGAAAATGAACTCAACTCAATGTTTAAACTTATCCGTCAAGAGAAGGGTACAATAGATACCATGCAACGTGAAGATTGTTATCAGGAAGTGGCTTAAATTTTGCACAACAGTGACACTGCTTATAATTAGTTATCTCTCAAAATTGATGAAAAGACAAGATCAAAATTGGTCAACAGGCCTATAGCAACATTAAAGGAGATGATGGAATTTCTGGCATGTACTAGTTGTGTACTGCATGTGACAACAATCTGTCATATTCTTCATACAGTGGGTGAAATAAGAATTGAAGTATTACACAGCTTAATTTATGGACATCTGTGGTTTGATTTCTTTGACTGTGTGGATTGGATTTGTTGTTACCGAAATCTGATGAGAATTTCATGTCAATTGCACCTTTAGAAATATATTTACTTTAAAAATTTGTGACACATTCAATACTTTTTTCGCTTGCGGTATGCCTGGCCCATGGATTGAGGTGTGAAGACTTACAAAAAACATCCAGCTATGTTAAACCAAAACGTACATAAAATCTGTCAAAAGCATGTGTGAAAATGTTTGATTAGACAAAGGTTGTACTTTTTGGCCATAATTCCAAAAGGTATGCTTGGCTCAAAGCTAACGTTGCACAACCCCAAGAGAACACCGTACCCTCAGTGAAACATGGTGGAGGCAGCTTTGTTTTGGGGCTGTTTTCCAGCAGATGAATCTGAGGCTTTAGTCGTGTTAGAGGAAATTACAAACAGTACCAAATGTCAGTCAATTTTGCACTAAATCTTCAGGCCTCTGCTAAGAAGATGAAGAGGCATTTCACTTTTCAGCAAAATGATCCAAGCATCCCTCTAAATAAAGAAAAAAAAGGCTTTGCTAATAGAATATCAGGGTTTTGGTCAGACCCAGCCAGTACCCAGACCCAATTCAAATTTAAAATCCGTGGGTGACCTGAAGAAGGCGCTCTGAAAGGAAGAGTGGAAGGATTGCCAATTATAGATGTGCCATGCTGATAGACTCCTAGCCAAAAAGACTGAATGCTGTCATAAACTCAAAACGTACTTCAACAAGGAATTATAGAGTCTGCATGTTTATGCAACCATACTACGGTATTTAAGTTCATCTTTCTTTTTTCACCCACAAAGATTTCAGTTTGATTCTCAAAGGATTTGTGCAGATTATTTGTGACATTTAAAGGTGGAAAAGGTTCTAAAGTGGTTCTTCTTGGTGTGATTTTTTTTTTCTGTGACAAAAGCCTGAAATTTTTAAAGGGAACCTGTCATCAGGATTGTGCACAGTAACCTACAGACAGTGTCAGGTCGGCGCAGTTAATCTAATTAAAATGATACCTTGGTTGATGAAATCTTTCTTGTGGTTGTTTAATCTTTGTTTTCAGTTTTGAGGGTATGTGCACACGTTGCGGATTTCTTGCAGAAATTTCCTGAAGAAAACCGGAAATTTTCTGCAAGAAATCCGCATTTTTTTTTTTGCGGTTTTTTTTCCGTTTTTTTCGCGGTTTTTTAGCATTCTGCAAGCGTAATTAGCTTGCAGAATGCTAAAGTTTTCCAAGCGATCTGTAGCATCGCTTGGAAAACTGACTGACAAGTTAGTCACACTTGTCAAACATACTGTTTGACAAGTGTGACCAACTTTTTACTATAGATGCAGCTTATGCCGCATCTATAGTAAAAGATAGAATGTTTAAAAATAATAAAAAAAATAAAAAAATGCTTATACTCACCCAGACATCTCCTCACCGGCGTCCGTTCCTCTTCCTATAGCTGGTCTGTGCGCACAGGACCTTCCGTGACGTCACGGTCACGTGAGCGGTCACATGACCGCTCACGACCAATCACAGGACAGTGACGTCATTGGCAAGGTCCTTCAGCGTACATCAGCTACAGGAACCGAAGCGACAGCATGCAGTGGAGGCGGGAAGACATCGAGGGTGAGTATAGGACTATTTTTTATTTTAATTCTTATTTTTTGACCACTTATATGGTGCCCAGTGCGTGGAGGAGAGTCTCCTCTCCTCCACCCTGGGTACCAACCGCACATAATCTGCTTACTTCCCGCATGGTGTGCACAGCCCCGTGCGGGAAGTAAGCAGATCAATGGACCCCTAGGTGTGCGGAATCCCCTGCAATTCCGCATTTTAATGAACATGTTGCTTTTTTTTCCGCGATGCGATTTTTTCGCGGAAAAAAAGGCTACATTTGCACAAAAAATGCGGAATACACTTAAAATAATAGGAGGCATATGTAAGCGTTTTTTTCGCGTTTTTATCACGTTTTTATAGCGAAAAAACGCGAAAAAAACGCGAAAAATACTTAACGTGTTGCACATGGCCTGAGTTAATGATATGCTCCTGTTGCGGGGCGGCCTGTAGTGCTCAGATTAGGTATTCATAAGTATGGCTTCTGACAGGTCACTGACCCCTCACTGACCTGCCCCCTATTTTACATAATCTGCACTCTGATATAGAGCTCTTTCTCTTCTGAGCTTTGTAGTGTGCCTAAAAAGTTCAGTTTTTGACCACATATGGGGTATTGCCATAGTCAGAAGACATTGCATAGCAAATGTTATGGTCCGTTTTCTCCTATTAGCCCTTTTGATAATTAAAAACTTGGGACAAAACAAAGTTTTAGTAAAAAAAAAAAAATATAACTTTTCATTTTCACAGCCCAATGTTACACAGTGCTGTAAAATAGCTGTGTGTTTAAAATGCTCACTATACCCTTAGAGGAATTCTTCAAGAGGTGTATTTTCCAAAATGGGGTCACTTATGGGGGGTTTCTGTTGTTTTGGTACCCTGGCAGCTCTCCATTTGAGACAAGGCATCTGCAATCTATTGTAGACAATTTTGCACTCTAGAAATATGGGAATTGTTATTTATTAATGATTTTGTGTGGTATAACTATATGATTTAAGAGCATAAAAATTAAAAGTTTGAAATTTGCTACGTTTTCTAATTTATCAAATTTTCGTTATTTTCATAAATGCAAATCATATCAACCAAAATTTACCACTAACATGAAGTACAGCATGTCACAGAAAACAATCTCATAATTACGGAAATACGTTGAAGTGTTCTAGAGTTTAAGTACATCTTTTAAGTCCAGCTCTTTTGATGTATATATAAGTGAGCTTTTCCCTGAAGGTCTGTTAAATGTCAATGATTATTTACTAAATATCCTTTTTTTATCACTTTTTCAGTCTGGAGCAATCATGACAATCCTCGCCGTGGTCTGTACAAAAATGCCTGAAGCCAGACTTGCCATTATTTTCCTCCCTATGTTTACATTTACAGCAGGAAACGTATGTATAAAATCTCTGCTCCGTTTGATAGTCACAGGTACATACTCTGTTGCCATAGAATTTCCCTAGGAGACACAGCACTTGGGATACGTTCACAGGTTGCAAGTTTATATTGGTTGCATAGCTGGGGGGGGGCAGGGTACACTATTCATGGCCCCTTCCTAGGCTATGAATATCAGCCCGCAGCTGTCTGCATAGGTTGTGTAGCTGGGTGGGGGGCTCCCCCTGTTTTGATAGCCAGAAAAGGCTAAATATACAGCTGTGGGCTGATATTAATAGCCTGGGAAGATCCATGGGTATTAACCCCTTCCCAGGCTATAAACATCGGTCCCTAGTCGCTGGCTTTCCCTCTCTGGCGCAGAAAATGGGGGCCCACGCCAATTTCTTTTTATTGTTTTTCATAAATTAAACATATTGCGTTTAAGGCCGAGGTCACACTTGCAAGAAACTCGCACGGTCTCTCCCATCAATATCCGACACTGCCGCCGGCCCTCAGGACCGGAGCGTGCAGCTGCAGGTATTTCTATGCAGCCAAGCGCTCCGGTCCCGAGTGCTGACTGCAGTGTCAGATATTGAGGTGCTATCGAGTTTCTTGCAAGTGTGATCCCAGCCTAATGCAGATTTTGTGTGTGTGTGTGTGTGTTTTTATTTAGCTCTTTATGTACAATTTTTTTTATGTTTATTACTAAACATCGGGCTTGGTATTATCAATCTATCTATAGATAGATGGATAGATAGATCTATAGATAGATGGATAGATAGATCTATAGATAGATCTATCTATCTATCTGTGTGTGTAAACATTATACTTCAATGGAGTGTGTAAATGAAGAGGTTGGACAAGAAATGACATCACCGTTCTTTTTTTTTTTGTTGTTAAATAATAGATCTTTCTTTAGCTTACAAAGACGCTGTAAATCCGCATGGAAAAAATGCATGAAATTCCGCATCAAATCCGCGCGGATTTTTACCTGCGTTTACCTGCCAAGAGATGCACAATCTGCGCAGAAAATTCCACAGGCAAATCTGCAACGTGTGCACATACACTAAAACTGCAACTCCAAAAAGGAAAGTTGTGGAATTATGAAAATCACAGGATCCATGGACATGTTAGTGATATGCAAATGATAATGACATCGGAAAAAAATCAAAACATCTTTATTTCTTTAGTAAGGCGTATGAGTGCAATGCGCATAAATATCATGTACCGTACTTTACACCTTGGCTTGCTATGAGTGAGGTTATTAAGGGTTGACTGAGGAATGTTCTGCCATGGTGAATACACATGGGCATGCAACTCATCAAGATCCGCTGTTAGCAGCTCCCTTTGTAAATGCTACGCAATGATATCTCAGATGTGCTTGATAGGAAATAGAGTCCAGAACTATTTATGCCAGGAGGGCTGATTCCATTAGCTATTATTCTGTACTGCAAGTGAAATTAGACTTCACATACCAAATCTAAAGCATCAAACCGTGTCAACTCAAACCATCAGAATGTGTTTACACAACATCAGGTTATGAGCCAAACGTCCAGCTACAGTTGTTATATTGACCTCATGCCAACCCTCTCCATGGCTTTCATGGTCCAGAGCAAGATGGCAATGGAGGCTTGAATGGTCCCGCTTTTGTCTTGAATGCAATGATGGCCAAAGATTGCTCTGGTGACCATGTGGGCAACTCCATGAAGAGTCGTTCACATGAGGGACCTCCACACTTGTCCTTCTTCCAGTATGATGTGGAGTCTCATAATGTATGATGGCTGAACCCCTCTTGCCTTCATTCCAGGCACACTAATAGCTAGACATTACATTGATTTGGTCGTGGAACCAGTGGTACATCCATTTCTCCAAAGTGTCTTAGAAGTATTTTTTCAACACAACACCAGACCACATGTTGCTTGTGCTGCTCTGAGCAGCTGGTGAAGCCTAAACGTGTTATAATGACCTGCAACAACTCTATAATTGTCTCCTATTGAGCACATCTGGGACATGATTGGTCAGCAATTGCTAAGGGAGCTGCCAGCTGTAGATCTTGCTGATTTTCTGCAGAAGTGCATTTAGAATGGTAGAACATTCCTCAGACAACAATTAATAATCATATTGATAGTATGTCAAGGCATGTAAGTGTGTGAATTTCTGCATGCGGCGCTCATACTCTATACTGGATACATTTATTTTTTCATCATCTGCATATAATTAACATCTCTGTAGGTCTAGTAATTTCTATAATTCCATGACTTTTCCTTTTTGGTTTGTAATTTCAGAGTTGAGGTGTATATATAAATTGTAACCATTGTGCTCCTGTTAATTAGCTAATGCACATGAATTACAATTATTCACACAATAAGTGCATCATCTTTGCCTCATACAGTATTTATTGTTTTTTTGCATAGGCTCTCAAGTTTATCCTTGCTTTGGATTCCATGGGTTTGATACTGGGCTGGAAGTTTTTCGATCATGCAGCTCATCTTGGAGGAGCTCTTTTTGGAATGTAAGTTTTCTGACCTCTTTTCTAAGTGGTAAGGTTTCTCCTTGTGGAGAGTGACATGCCAGGTCTGGCACGCCAATATGAGGAGACTTTTAAACGTCTTGCATGTTCCTCTGGGAAATTAAATATGCAAATTTATCTCTTCGGAGGAAGAGGACTTGAACCACCTATTGGAAGTAGCAATTCTACAAGTCATTATCAACCCTTTAACGAGCCTTTCAATATGACTCCACAAGAAGAAAACTTACCACTTAGATCAAAGTCTTAGCCTCTAACCCAGCCAAATCAGCTCTCATACTTTGTAATGACGAGGGGCATTACCGTGAAACACTGTCTGCAAAATGGAGATTCTGATTTGGCTTTTATCCCAAGTCATATTGCAAAGCTTTTCAAAGGGTTGATGTAACAAATGGAAACGAGGGCACAGATGATGAAGTTCACATTCGTTTTTATTATAATTTAACGTGGAACCTTGGGGCCACGGTCCGGGGGGCTCCGAAGGGGGCATGACTACATGAGCCCCAGACACCCGTGGTAAGACCCCTCGAACAGGGTCAGAATGGGATGCCTGGGCGACACGGGTGCTACCTCCAGTTAGACCTCGGACTCATGGTAGCTGACTCAGCGGGACAGACGGACAAGCAGGGTTAGCGGGTGACGTAGAGCTAACCGGTGGGTACCAGGGGTACGGGTAGAAGCTGGTTCAGGTAACTGGATGGGGGGACGAGACGGAACTGGAATAGGCAGATTGGAGATCGTCCAGGAAAGCCAGGTAATGGGTAGCAGATAGTCTATGGAGACAAACAGTGTAAGCGGAGCACTGGCAGAGAACTTCAAAAACAGAAGCACATGCTAGCAGGAACCGGAAGTTAGCAACTGAGGATACTTGTTGCTCCGGCACCCTCTCTATGGTGGAGGGGCTAGAAATTGTGATCATTAACATGCCATTGGTCAGAAGCACTTTTTGGAAAATGTGCACTGTCTCTTTAAGAGACCGGGAGCGAGCGCGCAACCTAAGCACACAGCCCGAGGACCTGCTGGCTGCATGCCAGGAAGCAGAGGAGCAAGGGGAAGCAGAGGCCCTGTCAAGACAGCGTGGAACCGGCACAGAGCGCGAGTCGCGACGGGGACCCCGCGAAGGTACAGGGACCGGACCGGGTGTAACAGTTGATAATGACTGTTAGGATTGCTACTTCCAATAGGAGGCACTAGAGTTCAAGTCCTCTTCTTCTCTGAAAAGACAATTTGAATTTCTGATTTATTTTTGATATACCGTATTTTTCGGATTATAAGATGCACTATTATTTCCCCCAAATGACATGGCCTTGGAATAAGCGCAGGACTCAAGTGAGCAATGAAAACTGCGAAATGATGATGATGGAGGCGGAGGAGGGGGGGATCGCTTGTGATTTTACAGGACTGGTAATTTCTCAGGAGATGACAGGGAGGGGGAGGAAGGTGATGAGAAGTTAACTGCTGTATAGAAATTATTGGGCTGGGGGACATGTAGCTGCAATCTCATGAGTTAACTCTTCAGCCTAGAATCTAACTACCGAACATACTGTCCAGGTTCTGATGGTTAATATTCTCGGCAAGAAGCTGTTCACTATGTAAGATAAAATCTCTCACAGCAGAAGAATATTGCTATTAAATGAACATATAACTTGAACTAATAGTATTATGTTTTTGTTTTGTACATTATTTCCACTGCAGCTGGTATGCCTTGTATGGCCATGAGCTTATCTGGAAAAAGAGGGAACCCTTAGTAAAGATTTGGCATCAGTTCCGGAGTAACCCCCCAAGAAGTGGAGGATCTTGACATCAGAGCAACAGTTATCTTAACGCTGGCAGCAAGACTTTATTACTAAATTAATTTGGACACTCTTATATATACATACATTTTGATTATTGCCTAGTAAATGTTTGTGACTTGTTTTCTCGAGAAATCTCATTCAAAGTCTGAAAAATTAAATACAAGACCTATATTTTTTGGAGAGAACGAATATTTTTGGAAGAATATTACATTTTTTATGTGCCATAAAATGCAACATTTTTAAGTCACATTTGGAAAACAAATTTAGGTTTGAGCGTGAGATTATAAAAGCAGTGTGGTATTTTCATGTTGAACTCTCAAAGGTGCTGTCTGGTTTTTCAGCTGAGGCTACTTTCACACTAGCGTCGGTACGGGGCCGTCACAATGCGTCGGCCCGACATACCGACGCACGTTGTGAAAGAAATGTACAACGGGGGCAGCAGATGCAGTTTTTCAACGCATCCGCTGCCCCATTGTAATGTCCGGGGAGGAGGTGGCGGAGTTCCGGCCGCGCATGTGCGGTCGGAAATGGCGGACACGACGCACAAAAAAACGTTAAATTTAACTTTTTTTTGTGCCGACGGTCTGCCAAAACACGACGCATTCATCGCACGACGGATGCGACGTGTGGCCATACGTCGCAATGCGTCGCTAATGCAAGTCTATGGAGAAAAAACGCATCCTGCGGGCAACTTTGCAGGATGCGTTTTTTCTCCAAAACGACGCATTGTGACGTACGGCGCACAACGCAAATGTGAAAGTAGCCTAAGACTCATTTATTAGGGCCTTACTTACACATTCTTGATTCTATATGTATTTAAAACTGAAGAAATACATTTCACTGCACATACAGTGGTGAACAAAAATCTGCATTTTTTAAAGTGTGCTTATGTCTGTCTTGTTGTTGTGATGATATTTTCCTGGTGATGAATTGAAAATGCATGAAGTTGTCATCATGCAGGACCTTAATTTTACCAAAATTCTTTGAAATATAGATATGATCATTTAATTAAAAAAAACTGACTGCCACAAGTTTTTCATATACTATTTTTTCTCTTCGCCACGACAGCACCCACTTGAGAGAGGGGATCCGCCCCTTAGGAACAGGAAACCCTATGGAGAGAATAAAAGGGGCGGTCCCCCTCGCTCCCACAGTTGGTTTCCTGTTCCTAAGGGAACCCATGGAGAAGAGGATACCTAGCCTGGATGCCGCCTGTGCGGTTTGCCTGTGAGGACGGCAGGGGCTCCAGTGCTGGAAGCAGCGTCGGGGGTCCTGGTGTCAGTTTCCCCCCTCTGCTGGCAGGCTCCGTGAGGCCAGGACAGGAGGTCGCATGGGTCACGGGCAGGAGGACGCATCAGCGGTCCTGCAGCAAGTAATTATGCTCCGGAGCGCAACGCCGCGGCAAGCTATATGCGCAGGTGTGTAAACTGCCATTGAGCTTCCCTGGAGGTGAGGTGCGTCCAGGGTGAGCACAGGGCGGAGATGACGCCGGGCAGTGCGCACGAAATCCAAGATGGCCGCGACCCGGAAGTGGTGAGGACTTCCGGGTTCAACAGGAAGAAGATGGCGGCGCCCAGCATTAAAGGACGCCGGCGCTGATTCCTCGGCGTCCAAGCATGGCGACGCCACCTCGGGACTCAGCGGTGCCTTCAGAGGACACAGCTAATTTTCCTCACAGCAGCGCAAGCAGCGGACGAAAATCCTCCACAAAGAGCGCAAAAGAGAAGAGATCTAACCGATCTTCATCTCGGCCTGTGCCTGCATCTCCTCCTCTACGGCCGGTACCTTGACCATCTGCTTCACTGGGGTGAGTGTGTACCCTCCCTATTAAGCTAATTATGGCCCCTCTTATTTATATAACATAGGCAAAAAGATCGGAAAAATCAAAGCACATACAATGTGCCTTATGTACCCAGCCCCTCCCGGATAATTATACAAAGAAAATGTGTTATGTCTGTATTGAGAAAACGGTACGGGAGGAAGCCTCTATAAGATCTGATGACATCAGACAGATGATTAGAGATGGGTTACGGGCTTTCCATAGTTCAGAAAGCATTCCTGAATCTAGGAGCAGAATGTGTAATTCGCCAAGGTCAGTCCATTCTTCTGATAAAGATGATACGGATGCCTCCCTGGAAGATATTTCCTCAGAAGGGGAGCAAGATATGTGTTTTCCTACAGAGAGCATAGATAATCTGGTGAAGGCTGTATGTAACACCATGGGTATTAAAAGCAGTAAAGATCCTAAAACACCACAGGATATTATGTTTGCAGGATTATCAGAGAAGAAGAGGCCTACCTGTTGTGGATTCTGTTTGTGGGCTCCCTCTGGTGGTTACTGCTGGTACTGGGTGACTTTGGTGGGTTGCGGCCTTTTGGTTTCCACCTGTCCATCAGAGGCTGGGTGTTTCCTATTTTACCTGGCCTTTCTGTCATTCCCTTGCCGGCTATCAATGTATTCAGATGTGCTCTGTTTGGTTCCTGCCTACCTGCTCCCAGATCTTTCAGGATAAGCTAAGTGCTGATTTTCAGTTGTTTGGTTTTTTGTCCAGCTTGCTTATTATGTCTCTATGCTAGCTGGTAGCTCTAGTGGACTGAGGTTCTCCCCATGTGCCATGAGTTGGCACATGGGTTCTTGTAATCTCAGGATGTTTTTTTTGATTAGGGTTTTTTGCTGACCGCTCAGACCCCTTTTGTATCGTTCTGCTTTCTAGTTTACAGCGGGCCTCAATTTGCTAAACCTATATATATCATCTCTATGTGTGTGCCTTCCTCTTATTTCACCGTCAATACATGTGGGGGGCAACTATACCTTTTGGGGTTCATCCCTCTGGAGGCAAGTGAGGTCTTTATTTTCTCTGCAGTACTAGTTAGCTCTTAGGCTGGTGCGTGGCGTCTAGAACCAACGTAGGCACGCTCCCTGGCTATCTCTAGTTGCGTTTGTCAGGCGTAGGGCAGCGGTCAGCCCAGGTTCCATCACCCTAGAGCTCGTCCGTTATTTATTTGTACCTTGCTTGTCCTGTGCTATCCCTAGCCATTGGGGATTCATGACAGTATAGCCGGCCCACAAAGTGTTAATTGTTTGGGCTGAAGCAGGAGAAAAAGAAGTGTTTAAGGGAAATTTTTATTTTTTTTTCCCTTCAGAGTTTTGCTGCCTAGCCCTTAATTGCTGCCTAGCTGCTTCTTACCTCCTCTTAACCCTTGAATGGCTCTGATCTTAGCTGTTTAACATGGATGTCCAGAGTTTGACTTCCAGCCTGAGTAATCTCGCGGCAAAAGTTCAAAACATACAGGATTTTGTTGTTCACACTCCCATGTCTGAACCTAGAATTCCTATTCCAGAGTTCTTCTCTGGAGATAGATCTACCTTCCTGAATTTCAGGAACAATTGTAAATTGTTTCTTTCTTTAAAATCTCGCTCCTCTGGAGACCCTGCTCAACAGGTCAGGATTGTAATATCTTTCCTGCGGGGCGACCCTCAGAATTGGGCATTTGCATTGGCACCAGGGGATCCTGCATTGCTCAGTGTGGATGCGTTTTTTCTGGCATTGGGATTGCTCTATGAGGAACCCAACCTGGAGATTCAGGCTGAAAAGGCTTTGTTAGCCCTCTCTCAGGGGCATGATGAAGCGGAAATATATTGTCAAAAATTTCGGAAATGGTCGGTGCTTACTCAGTGGAATGAGTGCGCCCTGGCTGCAAACTTCAGAAATGGTCTTTCTGAGGCCATTAAGGATATTATGGTGGGGTTCCCTACGCCTACAGGTCTGAATGAGTCTATGGCTATGGCCATTCAGATTGATCGGCGTTTACGGGAGCGCAAACCCGTGCACCAGTTGGCGGTGTCTTCTGAACAGGCACCTGAGACTATGCAATGTGATAGAATTCAGTCCAGAAGTGAACGGCAAAATTATAGGCGGAAAAATGGATTGTGTTTTTATTGTGGTGATTCAGCTCATGTTATATCAGCATGCTCTAAACGCACAAAAAAGCTTGATAAATCTTTTGCCATTGGTACTCTGCAGCCTAAGTTCATTTTGTCTGTGACTCTGATTTTTTCACTGTCTTCCATTTCCGTTGATGCCTATGTGGATCCGGGCGCTGCCCTGAGTCTTATGGATTGGTCATTTGCTAAACGCTGCGGTTTTAGTCTGGAGCCTCTGGAAGTTCCTATTCCTCTGAAGGGAATTGACTCTACACCATTGGCTATGAATAAACCGCAGTATTGGACACAAGTGACCATGCGCATGACTCCCGTTCATCAGGAGGTGATTCGCTTCCTTGTACTGTATAATTTACATGATGTACTAGTGCTGGGTCTGCCATGGTTACAAACTCATAATCCTGTCCTGGAGTGGAAAACAATGTCTGTGTTAAGCTAGGGATGTCAGGGGGTTCATGATGATGCACCTCCGATTTCAATCGCTTCATCTACTCCTTCTGAGATCCCTGAGTTTTTGTCTGACTATAGGGATGTTTTTGAGGAGCCTAAGCTCAATTCGCTCCCTCCTCATAGAGATTGTGACTGTGCTATAGAATTGATTCCTGGCAGTAAGGGTACCGTCACACAGTGCAATTTTGATCGCTACAACGGCACGATTTGTGACGTTCCAGCGATGCATTTACGATATCGCTGTGTCTGACACGCTACTGCGATCCGGATCCCCGCTGAGAATCGTACGTCGTAGCAGATCGTTTGAAACTTTCTTTCGTCGTCTAGTGTCCCGCTGTGGCGGCATGATTGCATTGTGTGACACAGGTTGTATACGATGTGCGCACAGTAACCAACGGCTTCTACATCGCAAATACGTCATGAAATTATCGCTCCAGCGCTGTGTATTGCAACGTGTGACCGCAGTATACGACGCTGGAGCGATACTTATACGACGCTGCAACGTCACGAATCGTGCCGTCGTAGCGATGAAAATGGCACTGTGTGACGGTACCCTAAGTTCCCTAAGGGTCGTTTATTTAATCTGTCACTGCCAGAGCATACTGCTATGCGGAATTATATTAAGGAGTCCTTGGAAAAGGGACATATTCGTCCATCTTCGTCCCCTCTGGGAGCAGGTTTTTTTTTCGTGGCAAAAAAAGATGGTTCCCTGAGGCCTTGTATAGATTATCGCCTTCTGAATAAGATTACAGTCAAATATCAGTATCCATTGCCATTATTGACTGATTTGTTTGCTCGCATTAAGGGGGCTAGGTGGTTCACTAAAGGTACCGTCACACTAAGCAACGTCGCCAGCGATCTGTGACGTTGCAGCGTCCTAGGGAGCGAGATCGCTGTATTTGACACGCAGCAGCGATCAGAATCCCGCTGTGAAATTGCTGGTCGCTGCTAGAAGGTCTGCACATTATTTGGTCGCTAGGTCGCAGTGTATCGCCGTGTTTGACGGCAAAAGCAACCATACCAGCGATATTTTACACTGGTAACCAGGGTAAACATCGGGTTACTAAGCGCAGGGCCGCGCTTAGTAACCCGATGTTTACCCTGGTTACCAGCGTAAAATGTAAAAAAAAAAAAACAGTACATACTCACATGCTTCCCCCGGCGTCCGCTTCCCACACTGACTGAGCGCCGCAAATTGAAAGTGAAAGCACAGCACAGCGGTGATGTCACCGCTGTGCCCTGCTACTGCCGGCGCTCAGTCATTACAGGAAGCGGACGCCGGGGGACGCATGTAAGTATGTACTTACATTTTACGCTGGTAACCAGGGTAAACATCGGGTTACTAAGCGCGGCCCTGCGCTTAGCAACCCGATGTTTACCCTGGTTACCCAGGGACCTCGGCATCGTTGGTCGCTGGAGAGCGGTCTGTGTGACAGCTCTCCAGCGACCACACAGCGACGCTGCAGCGATCGGCATTGCTGTCGCTATCGCTGCAGCGTCGCTTAGTGTGACGGTACCCTTAGATAGATCTTCGCGGTGCGTATAATCTGGTGCGGATAAAACAGGGTGATGAGTGGAAAACCGCATTTAATACGCCTGAGGGCCATTTTGAGTATTTGGTAATGCCTTTTGGACTGTCCAATGCTCCGTCAGTCTTTCAGTCCTTTATGCACAATATTTTCCGTGAATATCTGGATAAGTTTATGATTGTGTATTTGGATGATATTTTGGTGTTTTCTGATGACTGGGAGTCTCATGTTCTACAGGTCAGGAAGGTGTTTCAGGTTCTGCGGGCCAATTCTCTGTTTGTGAAGGGCTCAAAGTGTCTCTTCGGAGTCCAGAAGATTTCTTTTTTGGGGTACATTTTTTCTCCTTCTACTATTGAGATGGATCCCGTCAAGGTTCAGGCAATTTGTGACTGGACACAACCTACATCTGTTAAGAGCCTACAGAAGTTCTTGGGGTTTGCTAATTTTTATCGTCGGTTCATTGCTAATTTTTCCAGTATTGTTAAACCTTTGACTGATTTGACTAAAAAGGGTGCTGATGTTGCTGATTGGTCTCCTGCGGCTGTGGGGGCCTTTCAGGAACTTAAGCGCCGGTTTTCTTCTGCTCCTGTGTTGTGTCAACCTGATGTTTCACTTCCTTTCCAGGTTGAGGTTGATGCTTCCGAGATTGGAGCGGGGGCGGTTTTGTCACAGAGAAGTTCTAATGGCTCGGTGATGAAGCCATGTGCATTCTTCTCTAGAAAATTCTCGCCCGCCGAGCGCAATTATGATGTGGGTAATCGGGAGCTTTTGGCCATGAAGTGGGCATTTGAGGAGTGGCGTCATTGGCTTGAGGGTGCTAAACATCGTGTGGTGGTCTTGACTGATCACAAGAATCTCATTTACCTTGAGTCTGCCAGGCGTTTGAATCCTAGACAGGCTCGTTGGTCGTTGTTTTTTTCTCGTTTCAATTTCGTGGTTTCATACCTGCCAGGTTCAAAGAATGTGAAGGCAGATGCTCTTTCCAGGAGTTTTGTGCCTGACTCTCCTGGAGACTCTGGGCCTACTGGTATCCTTAGGGATGGGGTAATATTGTCCGCCGTATCCCCAGACTTGCGACGTGCATTGCAGGAGTTTCAGGTGGATAAACCGGATCGTTGTCCACCAGAAAGACTGTTTGTTCCGGATGATTGGACCAGTAGAGTCATCTCCGAGGTCCATTCTTCTGTGTTGGCTGGTCATCCTGGAATATTTGGTACTAGAGACTTGGTGGCCAGGTCTTTTTGGTGGCCTTCCTTGTCTAGGGATGTGCGTACCTTTGTGCAGTCTTGTGAAGTATGTGCTCGAGCTAAGCCTTGCTGTTCTCGGGCCAGTGGGTTGTTGTTATCCTTGCCCATCCCGAAGAGGCCTTGGACGCACATTTCCATGGATTTTATTTCTGATCTCCCGGTTTCACAGAAAATGTCCGTTATCTGGGTTGTGTGTGACCGCTTTTCTAAGATGGTTCATTTGGTGCCCTTGCCTAAGTTGCCTTCCTCCTCTGAGTTGGTCCCTTTATTTTTTCAGAACGTGGTTCGTTTGCATGGGATTCCGGAGAATATCGTTTCTGACAGGGGATCCCAGTTTGTGTCTAGATTTTGGCGGACGTTTTGTGCCAAGATGGGCATTGATTTGTCTTTCTCGTCTGCATTCCATCCTCAGACGAATGGCCAGACGGAGCGAACTAATCAGACCTTGGAAACTTATTTGAGGTGTTTTGTTTCTGCTGATCAAGATGACTGGGTTGCTTTTTTGCCACTGGCCGAATTTGCTCTTAATAATCGGGCTAGTTCTGCCACGTTGGTCTCTCCTTTTTTTTGTAATTCGGGGTTTCATCCTCGTTTTTCCTCTGGTCAGGTGGAGTCTTCGGATTGTCCTGGAGTGGACGTGGTGGTGGACAGGCTACATCAGATTTGGAATCAGGTGGTGGACAATTTGAAGTTATCTCAGGAGAAGACTCAGCAGTTTGCTAATCGCCGTCGCCGCGTGGGTCCCCGACTTCTTGTTGGGGATTTGGTGTGGTTGTCTTCTCGTTTTGTCCCTATGAAGGTCTCTTCTCCTAAGTTCAAGCCTCGGTTCATCGGTCCTTATAGGATCTCGGAGATTCTTAACCCTGTATCTTTTCGTTTGGATCTCCCAGCATCGTTTGCTATTCATAATGTGTTCCATCGGTCGTTGTTGCGGAGGTATGAGGTGCCCGTTGTTCCTTCGGTTGAGCCTCCTGCTCCGGTGCTGGTGGAGGGAGAATTGGAGTATGTTGTTGAGAAGATCTTGGATTCTCGTGTTTCCAGACGCAAACTCCAGTATTTGGTTAAGTGGAAGGGTTATGGTCAGGAGGATAATTCCTGGGTGGTCGCCTCCGATGTTCATGCGACTGATTTGGTCCGCGCCTTCCATAGAGCTCACCCTGATCGCCCTGGGGGTTCTCGTGAGGGTTCGGTGACCCCTCCTCAAGGGGGGGGTACTGTTGTGGATTCTGTTTGTGGGCTCCCTCTGGTGGTTACTGCTGGTACTGGGTGACTTTGGTGGGTTGCGGCCTTTTGGTTTCCACCTGTCCATCAGAGGCTGGGTGTTTCCTATTTTACCTGGCCTTTCTGTCATTCCCTTGCCGGCTATCAATGTATTCAGATGTGCTCTGTTTGGTTCCTGCCTACCTGCTCCCAGATCTTTCAGGATAAGCTAAGTGCTGATTTTCAGTTGTTTGGTTTTTTGTCCAGCTTGCTTATTATGTCTCTATGCTAGCTGGTAGCTCTAGTGGACTGAGGTTCTCCCCATGTGCCATGAGTTGGCACATGGGTTCTTGTAATCTCAGGATGGTTTTTTTGATTAGGGTTTTTTGCTGACCGCTCAGACCCCTTTTGTATCGTTCTGCTTTCTAGTTTACAGCGGGCCTCAATTTGCTAAACCTATATATATCATCTCTATGTGTGTGCCTTCCTCTTATTTCACCGTCAATACATGTGGGGGGCAACTATACCTTTTGGGGTTCATCCCTCTGGAGGCAAGTGAGGTCTTTATTTTCTCTGCAGTACTAGTTAGCTCTTAGGCTGGTGCGTGGCGTCTAGAACCAACGTAGGCACGCTCCCTGGCTATCTCTAGTTGCGTTTGTCAGGCGTAGGGCAGCGGTCAGCCCAGGTTCCATCACCCTAGAGCTCGTCCGTTATTTATTTGTACCTTGCTTGTCCTGTGCTATCCCTAGCCATTGGGGATTCATGACACCTACCTTTCCCCTAATAACTCCAATCAAAGATTTAATTACTAAAGAATGGGAGAGCCAGGGGCAGAAAGGGTTACCGTCTTCATCAAAAAGACGTTATCCCTTTAAGGATGAAGACATGTCTATCTGGGCCAAAGCCCCAAAGGTTGACGCAGCGGTTGCATCCACGTCTAAAAAATCCTTGCTCCCTGTAGAAGATTCCGGTTCCTTACAAGACCCACTGGATCGTAAGGCCGATACTTTGTTAAAACGGGCATGGGAATCATGTTCTGGGGCATTTAGACCGGCTATATCAGCTACATGCACTGCAAGGTCCATGTTAGTCTGGCTTAATGACCTGGAAGAGGGTTTAAAAGGAGGACTATCCAGAGAAAAATTGATCGCTTCCCTACCCCTAATCAGAGGCGCTACAGCATTTTTAGCGGACTCATCTGCTGACTCGATTAGATTGGCGGCCAAATCAGCAGGCCTAACTAACGCGGCTCGTCGGGCCCTGTGGCTAAAAGGCTGGAAGGGGGACGCCCAAACAAAATCAAAATTATGTGGCCTTCCATGCCAGGGTGAGTACCTTTTTGGTACAAAGTTAGATGACTAACTAAAGCGGGCGAAAGGAAAAAGGGGTTCCCTAATAACTATTTTCCATCTTAATAGGAGAGCCTTCCGGAAGCCCATCTTTAATAAGAGAAGGGATTTCAAAAACCAAGACCACTGGGCAAATAAAGATAACAAACAAAGAGGCTCCTTTTTCGGAAAATGACCATTTAAAAGGGAAGATAAACCGCGTTAATACAGATCCACCAGTGGGTGGTAGACTATCTCATTTCGCCCCACAGTGGCGTGCTGTAACCTCCAACCCTTGGGCTACTAGCCTCGTAACCTCAGGCTTAAAATTAAGATTTACCCGAGTCCCTCCGGACTCATTCCTATTGACTTCTGTGAAGTCTCAATCTCAACAACAGTTTTTGGAACAGGAAATAATGAATCTCCTTTCCAAAAAGGTATTGGTGGAAGTCCCAGATCATCAGAGGGGGAAGGGGTTTTACTCCCCTTTATTTTTGATCCCAAAACCTGACGGATCATATAGAACTATAATAAATCTTAAAAAGCTAAACATCTTTCTAGAAAACCACACCTTCAAGATGGAATCGGTCAGGTCCGCGATTAAACTTTTATTTCCGGGATGCTTTATGGCAGTCCTCGACTTAAAAGATGCATACTATCATCTGCCAATTTATATCGAACACCAGCAGTATCTGCGTGTGGCGATAATGATTAATGGGCAAATACATCATTTTCAATACACGGCCATGCCCTTCGGACTGTCAATAGCTCCCAGAGTCTTTACTAAATTAATGTCAGAGGTGATGTTGTTTTTAAGATTAAAAGATACCCTTATAGTTCCATATCTAGATGACCTTCTGGTAGTTGGGAACTCCCCCTCACAATGTAGACAGCGCCTATCTAACACAATCTCATCCCTGCAGAAAATAGGATGGTTGATTAACTGGGAAAAATCCAGATTGTCTCCAACAACCCGTCAGACGTTCTTGGGTCTTATCCTAGACTCTGAGTGTCAGAGATGTTTTCTTCCAGAATCCAAACAGTCTATAATAATAAAAAAAAGTACAGTCGGTAATTAATAACCCTGTAATCTTCCTTAGAGATGGTATGTCCCTTTTAGGTTTTTTTACGTCGTGCATTCCGGCGGTTCCATGGGCTCAATTCCACACTAGGCGTTTACAGTATTTAATTTTACAGGAGGAGAGTAAATTTCAAAGCCATTTGGGTAGTCGTTTATACCTCCCATTAAACGTAATAGAGTCCCTCTATTGGTGGGTGGAGCTGGATCATCTAGTTGGGGGAGTCCCTTGGGTAATTAAACCTTCAAAGATAATTTTTACTGACGCCAGTCCTACTGGTTGGGGGGCACATCTAGGGGACCAGATAGTTCAAGGCCAGTGGTCTGTTAATGAGTCAGATGATTCGTCTAATGTAAGGGAACTAAAAGCAGTTTATTATGCCATATGTAAATTCCTTCCGCAGTTACACGGAACTCACACAAGAATACTATCAGACAACATGACTTCTGTGGCATATATAAACCATCAAGGGGGAACGAGATCAGGAGCACTCATGTCTATATCAAACGACATTCTTTCTTTAGCCGAAAAACATCTCCTTTCATTGTCCGCACTACACGTCAGAGGAGTGGACAACTCAAAGGCAGATTACCTCAGCCGTCACACTCTCCATCAGGGAGAGTGGGTACTCAGTCGGCGTGTCTTCATGATGATAGCCAAGAAGTAGGACACCCCCGACATAGACCTTTTTTCAACAAGAGACAACAGACAGGTCAAAAAGTTCGCTTCATTATTCCTCTCCGACAACCCCGATATCCTGGATGCTCTCCAAGTTCCATGGACATTCCGGCAAGCTTACGCCTTTCCTCCATTAATACTCCTTCCAACTGTGATCAGGAAGATAAGAGAAGACAAAGCGAACATAATCCTAATAGCACCATTCTGGCCCAAGAGACCATGGTTCTCCTGCCTCAGAGCCATGTCTGTCTCAGATCCGTGGATTCTTCTGGAGACTCAGGACCTTCTCTCTCAGGGTCCCTTCAACCACCCTCATGTGAAGGGCCTGCGGTTGACAGCCTGGTGTTTGAAAGGCAGCTATTAAAACTGAGGGGTTTTTCAGAGAGGTTGGTTGATACCCTTTTACTTAGTAGGAAGAGGTCTACAACAACCATATATGTAAAACTGTGGAGAAAATTTCTAACTTTCTACCCTACAGCTCTATCAGGAGAGATCCCTATTTCTGCTATTTTGGAATTTCTCCAGAAGGGTCGTGACTTAGGCTTATCAGTCAATACGCTAAGAGTACAGGTTTCAGCTCTAGGAGCCCTATATAGTCATAACATTGCGGGAGACAGATGGGTAGCACGGTTCATTTCAGCATGTCAAAGGGCAGAACCAATCCAAATTCCCCACATACCACCATGGGATCTTAATCTAGTCCTAGAGGCCCTAACGGGGGAACCATTCGAGCCGATACACTCGGCCCACATAAAGTTTGTTTCTCTTAAGACAGCCTTTCTTGTCGCTTTAGTATCAACCAGAAGAGTAAGCGATATTCAGGCATTATCGGTAGACCCTCCTTTTCTGTCAATATTCCAGGATAGGATTGTTTTAAAGACAGACCCTTCCTACTTACCTAAAGTAGGGACTAAATTCCACAGATCCCAAGAAATCTTCCTTCCTTCCTTCTATAGTAACCCCACAAATCAGGAAGAGGAAAGACACCATTCTTTGGATGTTAAAAGGGCCGGAATAGCTTACCTAGATAGAACTAGTCTCTGGAGGAAGAGCAGGGCTCTTTTTATTTCCTTTCAGGGCCATAACAAAGGTTCTGGTGTAATGAAGAACACGTTATCTCGGTGGATTCGGGATGCGATTTGCTTGGCCTATCTAGCGAAAGGAGAGAATCCTCCTGAGACTGTAAAAGCACACTCTACCCGGGCGATGTCTTCTTCCTGGGCTGAAAGAGCGGAGGTTCCAATAGAACTGATATGTAAGGCCGCAACCTGGTCTTCTCCTACTACTTTCTATACTCACTATAGATTGGATTTGTCTTCCTCATCTGACTTGTCCTTCGGTAGATCAGTTCTTAACACGGTGATCCCTCCCAAATGACTATCTCTGTAAGTCTCTCAAGTGGGTGCTGTCGTGGCGAAGAGAAAACACCGGATTACGTACCGGTAATGCTCTTTTATAGAGCCACGACAGCACCCCTTCACTTCCCTCCCTAATAATTATTCTTTCATAGATGCACTGATAAGGGTGAATGGTTCTTGTAGTTAGCTATACTTATGTTAACTAAAGATAAACGATGATATTGGATTGCCTACTAATACTGGTGGGCGGTTCCTCTCAATCTCTGTAACCCAACTGTGGGAGCGAGGGGGACCGCCCCTTTTATTCTCTCCATAGGGTTTCCTGTTCCTAAGGGGCGGATCCCCTCTCTCAAGTGGGTGCTGTCGTGGCTCTATAAAAGAGCATTACCGGTACGTAATCCGGTGTATCGATCACAACATAGACCGTAATTCATAGTTTACAATGCCGTACCATAGTATTTTGTAGCACAACCTCTTGCTTTATTTACTGCACCACACCGATGGGGCATTGAAGCCACTAGGGTATTCAAGACATCATGAGGGATCTTGCTCCATTTGCAAATCTGCAAACCATTCATCTATATTGCTATGGGTACAGGCCCCAACTTGTCGTCCTAACTCATCCCAAAGGTGCTCTGTAGGGTTTAAATCAGGTGATTCGCTTGCCCACTGCAACAGGCGAACATTTTTCTTTGCTAACCAATTGTTCACTAAAATGGATGTGTTCTTAGGATCATAATGGAATTTCCAGCCCCTACCTACTTTGGTTTTACCATGTGACAGCATTACATGCTCCAGTATATCCTTGTACATGGTAGCATTCATATTTCTGTCAATTCTTTGCAGAATGGCAATGGCAGATGCAGAAAAGCAGCCCCAAACCATGACATTGCCACCACCATGTTTCACTGTAGGTGTTTGGTACCTTACATCATTACGTTTTCCAATTGGGCGGTATATATAGTGTTTGCTTTCACTACCAAACAGATCAATCTTTTATTTATCCGAACCCAACACCTTAGACCAATCTGTCTCTTTTTTCATTTGGGTATTTTCTTTGGCAAACTTAAGTCAGACCTTCCTGTTATTTGCAGAGATGAAAGGCTTCTTGACTGGAACTCATGCATTCAACCCTATTGCTCCTAGCTGTCACACCACAGCTTGGCGACTCACTTTGACACCAGATTTCACACAAAATGAATGAAGAATAAGAACAGCCTTTTTCTGGACATCAGATTCTTAATAATAATGTGATCAACTTTGGAGGAAGTTTTCCATGGTCGTCCACTTCTAGGTTTGTCAGCTCTCCCATAACCTTCCTTTCCCTTCTTTATAATACGTGACACTTGATTCTGAGAGCAGTTTAATTCCATAGCTACCTCTTTTTGGCTTTTGCCTGACTTCACTCTCAGAATAATAAGCTTACTAACATCTGGTGATAAATTTGGTCTTAGTCTCTGCCATGTTTTAACCAAAAAACACACACACAGAAAAAATGTAGGCAAAACTACTGATGACAAAATGTGCAAAACACTTGGCGCAGCAAATGTTGAAAACGAACACATAAAGGGATTAAGCAACGGTCAAACACAATTTTCATCCTTATAGCTGACAACCATTAGCTTCTGGTTTACTAAAATTACTAGGAAAATGGCATCACAACAACCAGACAGAAGTAATCACACTTTTAAATAAAATGCAAACATTTTGGTTGCCACTGTGCAGTGGATGTGAAAAGTCTGCGCACACCATGATAATGATTTAAAACAAAATGAGTCAATTCAGAAACAAAATGAAGAAGTCTTTTTGAGGGGTGTTCAGAATTAGCCAATCACATTACGGAATCTGTCAGCAGGATTTCACTCACGAACTATTTACATGCGCATGTAGCGATTTCAAAGTCATGTCCAGCAATACCTTTTATATGGCCAGTCTGTTCCTCAGTTGATATAAAAATGGAACCAATATGCAAATGAGGCATACATTTAAAGTTGTGCATATTTATGCAAGTACACTATTTGTTCTTTATTTTTTATTTATTACACTTTAGTCAACAAAGTAGAAGAGACCACAGCAATCCACACAAATTCCAACAGCCTGATGATGGGTTTTGGGCCCAAAACAGATGATTGTCAGGGTGGCTTGTCTGATTTTGGACTGCCAATCATTTTGTTCTCCCTGAGATAAAGCCGCCGTCAACGATGCCTGGCAGCAGATTTTTCATTGAGAACATGAGTGCCCAGCAGATTAGGCATCATTTGGCTGGCAGGTACCTGTGTGTGTGTGTCCTTTTCGCCTTTGATCTCTGAATTAACGCCTCACTTAAGGAGGGCGGTCCAAATGACTTTTCACATTTCCATCCCACCCCTATAAACGTGGGTTACCAATAGGTTGTTATTTAAGTGAAAGGCTGCTGAAGGCCTCCGGTAGCTGCTATGTCAGTATTATAGTGAAGCTCAGTTACAGACTGGTCTCCAGAGGAGACCTTCATTTAACCCCATACCTATAACGTACTGGTAGATCATATGCCTGCTCCCTGACTTAGATGCAGGTTTGCACTCTGAGCACGCATCTTTACCTGCATATGATGGCTGATTTAATCAGCCATCATGTGCCTCTGATGTCTGCGGGTGGAGTGGAGCTCGGCCAAAAGCTATTAACCTGTTAAATCCTGTTGTCAATCTCTGTCGTTCCACGCTACTATCGGCACACCCGTGACTTGATCACGAGGTCCTGATGGGTTGCTATGACAGCTGGGGGTCTGCTGAAGATTTCTGTGCTTGTTATTGTGATTCACCTTGAAAGCCAGCACTTGATTTTAGCTATAAATAGCAGTGTTGATGCACTGCATTGTATAGCATAAGCGATTAGATGATCGCAACCTCAAGTTCCCTAATGGGTCTATTGAATACAGTAAAAAAAAAATTAAAAAAAAAAAGGAAAAGACACAAGTTCAAATAACCCACCTTTCGTCCCATTAAAAGTCCAATCTATCAAAATATAAAATAAATTAATCAGATCGGTAAACGGCATAATGAGAAAAAAAATAAACTTCAGAATTTACATTTTGGTTGTTGCATCATTGTAATAAAATATGATAACAGGTGATCAAAACATCGTATCTACCCCAAAATGGCATCAGTATAATGTCATCTCAGGGCGCAAAAAAACAAAACAGCATATGGCACTGTATCCTGAAAAATCAAAACGTTAGGGGTCTCAGAATATGGTGACACAAGAAAGTTTTTTTTTTTTTTTCCTCTATGAATTCCTGAATTTAATTTGACTTGAAAGAAAAAAAAAACTATGCATGTTTGGTATCTATGTAAACATATTGACCTGGATAATATTGCCAGGTTAGTTTTACTGTATAGGGAACACAGTAAATAAGCCCAAAAAACAATTGTGAAACGGCATCCATACTGATATTACCACCATGTGGTGACATATAGTGGTAGAAACCAGTCCTGCAGAACATATTATTACAGTACAGATATAGTGACTTACAGCTGGTGTTCATTCTGATGGAGCCGTTCACCTTTCCACCTGGCCCAGACTGAGATAACAACTTCTTCCAGCCATGACTTGCCTGCAGATATTACAACAAAGACACATTTGACTTCTCACTTTTCTTGCACTCTATTCCCAACTTGCACAGATTTCTCAATGTAACGCTGAGCCGCTGCCGTATGTGTCCCTATTACAGCACCTGCTGTTTGGCACAATAAATGTGCTCCTCTTACTGCCCCACATAGTAATATCCACCGCTGTGCCCCTTACATAATAATAATTCTCCTCTTGTGGCCTCTAAGTGGTAAAATTGCCATTCCCCCTTGAACATATTAATGCCCCATGCATGTGGCCTAGAAAATAGTGTCCACATTGCCTCTAGAAACCTATAATGCCCCCTATGCATCCATGATGGTCACAGTGCCCACTTAACATTTAATAATGTCCCCTGAAATCCAAATGTACAACTTCTCTATACACCGTATAGTAGGCTCACAGCTCCCCCATACACAGTTAGGATGGGCTCATAGCTCCTCCATACACCATACAGTGAGCCCACAGCTTCCCTATAAACTCAATGATGGGCCCACAGCGCCACTATATACAACATGAGGGGCCTAAAGCTCCCCTGTATGCAATATGATGGGCTCACAGCTTCCCTATACACAGTATGATGGACCCAAAGCTCCCCTATATACAAATATGATGGACCCACAGCTCCCCTATACATGTGATGGCCTGCAGTTCCGCTATACATTGCATAATGGCCCTGACCGTATTCCCCATAGTGTATAATTGCACCCATTGTAGACTAAAACTGTAATAGCACTCACATTGGCTCTCACACTGTATAATGGCTGCCACATTTTATGAAAAACTCCCCTACAGATGTCCCTACAAGATATGAGAGGCCCACCCACAATATGAAAACCCCTTACACTGTATGTTTGTCCCAAACTGTATAATGGCAAGTACATTAGCTACCACACTGCATAATGGCCCCTGCATTAACCCCAAAACTATATAATGACCCCGCATTAACACCCAAACTATATTGGCCCATGCATTAGCCCCCAAACTATATAATGGTCCTGTATTAGCCCCCCAAACTGTATAATGGCCCCCACACTTTGAGGGCCAACCCCCACACTGATTCAGGGTCCTTCATTGTTTATGATGCCCCCACAGTCACGCCATAAGTTTTAATACAAATAAAAAGCATCATATACTCACCTAATCCAAGATCCGGAGGCATCCTCAGGTGAGGCTTGGGCAAACAAATGTGCTGAAGTCACAGTGCCGACGCATACACAGAACTTCAGTGTCCTGGCTCGGCTCGATAACTTCACCATGCCGGGTCTATGTAGTCCTGTACTGCGCTGGCAACTCTACCACTGTTTCACCAAGAACAGTAGTGCAGGGGGATCATGTCTCCATGTACTACGCCACAGCTTAACCATATTTTATTTTGCACATCGATGTAGTTTACAGAAACGTAACTCCGGGTAGGCCCGCACCCTCGGCCCCCCAGAAGCTAAGCTACTGACTCCAGCTCTGTGATCCAACTCTGTGGTCTTTTTAATAATAACATTCACAGTTTATAGTGGAATATTTGAGGGAAGACATTTAATGAACATATTGATAAAATGGTGGTGGTGTTCTATTACAGTACCACACTCAAATTTAGCAAGCTCTCTAACGTATGGTGTGCACATTTTGTCTCTTTCAGACAGCTCCAGTCTGAAAAACACCTAAAAAAAAACTCGCTCATATGTTGACTCTTGTGAGCGTATTTTTACCACTTCACATTTCCAAAGATGTCGTGCAGTTAAAAGAAGTGACTTGACCATTCTTCGGCCTGCTTCCGACAGTGGATAAATGTCAGCACTAGCAGGGCTATGTGCAGCGCCAAATTTTGTTTACAGTCGGCGGTGTTGCGCTGATCGGGACCCCTACGTATCTTATTATGAGGGGATTTCTGCGCACAACGCTGTCTGTGACCCCTGACCTCATCGAGACCTGATTGGTTCAGGTCCTGATGACGTCCACATCTTGTCAGCCAATAAAACAAATCACTGGGAAAGTTTGTTGTAGCAACAAACTTTCCCGGGCTATCTACCTCATAAAAATGCTGTTTCTCCTCTGCTCATCTGTCAGTGAGAGATCAGAGGAGAAAGTGTGACAAGTGCTGCTGGCAACAACTGTGTCAGACAGCGATCTTGTTCTAAAGTAATTAAAAAAAAACACAGATAAAGCAGATTAGGGTTAGTGTTATGCTAAAGTTAGGGTTAGGCTAAAGTTAAGGTTAAGCTAAAATTAGCGTTCGGGTTTGTGTTAGGCTAAATTTGGTTAGGCTTAAAGTTAGTTAAGCTTCTTCTCAATTGTTTTACCAATAATTTGATAGTAGTCATGTCTAGTGTTGAGCATTCCGATACTGCAAGTATCGGGTATCGGCCGATACTTGCTGTATCGGAATTCCGATACTGAGATCCGATATTTTTGTGATATCGGGTATCGGTATCGAAACAACATTAATGTAAAAATGTGTAAAAGAGAGAATTAAAATAAAAAATATTGCTATACTCACCTCTCCGACGCAGCCTGCACCTTACCGAGGGAAGCGGCAGCGTTCTTTGTTTAAAATTCGCGCTTTTCTTTCCTTTACGTGAGTCCCGGCTTGTGATTGGTTGCGTGCCGCCCATGTGACCGGGACGCAACCAATCACAGCAAGCCGTGACGTAATTTCAGGTCCTTCAGGATTTTAAAATTACGTTCCGGCGTTGTGATTGGTTGCGTCGCAGTCACATGGGCGACGCAACCAATCACAGCAAGCCGTGACGTAATTTCAGGTCCTTAAGGATTTTAAAATTACGTCCCGGCTTTGTGATTGGTTGCGTCGCAGTCACATGGGAGACGCAACCAATCACAAGCCGTGACGTCACGGGAGGCTGGACACGCGCGCATTTTAAAATGGGCGCGTGTCCAGCCTCCCGTGACGTCCCGGCTTGTGATTGGTTGCGCCGCGATCAACCAATCACAAGCCGGGAGGCTGGACACGCGCGCATTTTAAAATTTTAAAATGCGCACGTGTCCAGCCTCCCGGCTTGTGATTGGTTGACCGCGGCGCAACCAATCACAAGCCGGGACGTCACGGGAGGCTGGACACGCGCCCATTTTAAAAAGCGAGCGTGTCCAGCCTCCCGTGACGTCACGGCTTGTGATTGGTTAATGGCGGCCATGTTGCCGGGACGCGGACCAATCACAGCAAGCCGTGACGTAATTTCGTCACAGCTTGCTGTGATTGGTCCGCGTCCCGGCAACATGGCGCCGTGACCAATCATAAGCTGGGACGTCACTGGAGGCTGGACACGCGCGCTTTTTAAAATGGGCGCGTGTCCAGCCTCCCGTGACGTCCCGGCTTGTGATTGGTTAATGGCGGCCATGTTGCCGGGACGCGGACCAATCACAGCAAGCCGTGACATAATTTCGTCACGGCTTGCTGTGATTGGTCCGCGTCCCGGCAACATGGCCGCCCTGACCAATCACAAGCCGGGACTTCACGTAACCAAGTAAAAGCGCGAATTTTAAACAAACAACGCTGCCGGTTCCCTCGCTGAGGTCCAGGCTGCGTCGGAGGGTGAGTATAGCGATATTTTTTATTTTAATTCTCTCTTTTACACATTTATATGGATCCCAGGGCCTGAAGGAGAGTTTCCTCTCCTTCAGACCCTGGGAACCATCAGGAATACCGTCCGATACTTGAGTCCCATTGACTTGTATTGGTATCGGGTATCGGTATCGGATTGGATCCGATACTTTGCCGGTATCGGCCGATACTTTCCGATACCGATACTTTCAAGTATCGGACGGTATCGCTCAACACTAGTCATGTCATTTATTTACGTCAGTTAGTAAAGTTAATTAGTTTAATTATATGGTATGGGTAATTAATTATACATAATTTGATAGAAACTAAGTTTGCACTAAAATAACGACTACTGTTGAATTTTCTATTCGTTATTATATTTTGTTTTTCCAGAACTAATAAAATGACTTGTCAGTCTTATACTGCAGAGGAGGCGTATGTCCTTTTATGTTCTGACAGTGAAGAAAGTGCAGTGTCAGATGGTGATGTGGATTTCGAGGGCTTTAGTAGCGGCGACAGTGATAGCTCAGAAATGAGCAGTGGTTCTGATCCATCCTCAAACACAAGGACAAGTACAACTAGAGGGGCAAATAGCGCTTCTGGAGAAATGTCTCCAAATCAGGGAACAATGCCCAGTACAAGCACTGTCTTTAGTCCTCATGAATTGGCACACACATGTACAAGAATTTCCTAGATGGGAGGCTTTGGATTCGGCTATTCCATTCATGCCTGATTTTAATGCCATTCCTGGTGTATATGTGTAGGTGGAAGATTTTGGACCAATTTTTTTTTTTTTTAATTTATGACCGATAGCTTGCTCGAGCATATTGTCCTACAAACAAATTTATTTGCATCCAAATTTATGAGCCAAAATCCATGATCCTATTATGCTAGGTCAAATTTATGGACACCAACTAATGTCACGGAAATGAAAGAAATTTTAGGACTTACATTCACCACATGGGGCTTGTTAAAAAAAATTAGCATTCAGTCCTACGGATCCAACCGCCCTGTTCGAGCCACCCCTATGTTTTCTGACATTCTTCCTAGGACCCGTTCTGAAATGTTCATGAGATTTGGGCCTTTTGACAACAATAGTCCATGTCTGCCCAGAAGTGCCCCAAAACATCACAGATTATACAAAATCAGACCCATCATCAAAGACTTGATAGAATAGTTGTTAAGGCTCTACACCCCAATACAAAACATTTCTATTGATGAGTCCCTTGTAAAATTCAAAGGAAGCAATTTATTCGGTCTAAGAGGGCAAGCTGTATAAAATGTACGATAGTTTAAAGGGAATCGGTCCCCTACTTTTTCATATATAAGCTGTAGCCACTGCCGTTAGGGGCTTATCTACAGCATTCTGTAATGGGAGAGGTCAATCGTGCCTGAGTTTATTCACTTAAGCTCAGTCTTCCAGGCTGGGATGAAGGCGGTTGTGGATAAGATGGAGAGTGGGTTCACTCATGTGAACACACTGTTCCAGGAAGTCTACAAACTCCTTGACCACCTGGAAGGCAACCTTAATATACCGGTGCGACATTATTTTTCCACTATAGAACGTGGCGTGACGGAAAACCTTAGTCCTGATCTCCAGCTGTTTGCGATGAAGACCTGTCAGGATGCTTATACCGAGGCCATGCAGCGGTCCCGATATCAGCAGCAGGCACAAAGTTCTTTCCCTACAGGGCAACAAGCTGCAGGACAGCAGCTGTGGCAGAATCCGCCGGCACCGACTCTTCAAGGGACTTATCTACCACCACCACCACTGGACATTACACTTCCAAGAATCCCAAGCTTCACCATGCAGCCTAGTACAGAAGACCAGCCATCCACATCCACTACCACGCAGCCTAGTGCAGCAGCCCAGCCATCCTGTTCCACCATGAAGCTGAGTTCAGCAGCCCACACTTCTACACCAACGCAGCACCAGGGAAAAAAAGCTGCAAAAACCAAGTCCCGGAGGAGAAAAACGGGGACAAAAATACATGCACCCCTTCAACCCTCACCTCCTAATGTGTCTGTGTTTTCTAGTCTGTCCACACCTTCGCTTCGTTCTGACCCTTCCAATGTGTCAATCCCTTCCAACTTGTTTTCCACTCCTAATGTGTCCTCTTCCCCCAATGTGCCTGACCCAATCCTCTAATTGTCTTACACTTCCCTTGTAACAACTTTCCCAACCACTCGTAACCTACAATCACAGCCCGACACCCCCTGGTCCACCATGTTACTCCCGCCCACAGACCCCGAAAGTAATTATTTTTCCTTTTTTAAAAAACATTGTACATTTTTTATTTCTGTTAGTAAAAACTGTTTTGATTCACAATACCGGTCTCATTCTGTCTTCTTTATCTCTTTATTTAACCATGTGTGTATTGTTGAGTGAAGTATGAACGGGTGTAACAGTTAAGGTGTTTATTATACAAGTAAGAATCAAGATGTTAATATTAGAGTCAGAAAACATTACAGGTACATAACATTAAAAGTACATAACATTACAGGTACATTTTATTTACAGGTTAAACCATTTCATCTTGCCATGACACACGTCCACTATCAGAAACAAAATAGGCTGCAAATTTATCCCTCACTTGGGCAACTTCGACTATAGTGCTCAGAGGGTGATGTTGGTATTAACAGTTTCCTCAAGTTCAAAGTGGGGTTGCTCTTTTGACAGGATATAGTTATGCAGAACAATACATGCTTTCACAACCTCATCAGTTGTCTCTATTTTTAGATTTATGGCTGTGCCCAAAATGTGCCATTTAGATGCCAGCAAACCAAAGGCACACTCCACAATTCTTCATGCCCTTGTCAGTCGGTAGTTGAAAATCCTTTTTGTGTGACTCAAGTCCCGACTTGAGTGCAGTTTTAGGATGTTGCCAGACATTTGAAAGGCCTCATCACCAACAATAACAAACAGCATTTGCGGTCCTTCAGTGTTAGGAAGAGGTTGTGGCGAGGGGAAATTAAAATCATTCCCATACAATAGTTGTCCCATGTCAGATTTTTTGAAAATCTGTGAGTCATTTCCTCATCCAAATGAGCCAACGTCAATGGCGACAAATCGAAATTCAGCATCCACAAGTGCCATCAGAACAATGGAAAAGTACCTTTTATAATTGAAGTACTCAGATCCACTTCCTGCAGGTTTCAGAATCCGAATATGTTTGACGTCCACAGGACTCACACAGTTAGGAAAATTACACACTTAACTGAATTTTGCTGCATTCTTCATCCAGAGTTCAGCTGTGGGTTGGCAGAGGAAGTCGGTACGCAGAATGTCACACAATGCACGGCAGGTGTCTCCAACAATCCCAGAAAGGGTGGACAATCCAAATCGAAACTGAAAATGTAGAGATCTTAAAGGGACTCTGTCACCTGAATTTGGAGGGAACAATTTTCAGCCATAGGGGCAGGGTTATCGGGTGTTTGATTCACCCTTTCCTTACCTGCTGGCTGTATGCTGGCTGCAATATTGGATTGAAGTTCATTCTCTGTCCTCCATAGTACACGCCTGCGTAAGGCAAGATTGCCTTGTGCAGGCATGTACTACGGAGGACAGAGAATGAACTTCAATCCAATATTGTAGCCAGCAGGCAGCCAGCGGGTAAGGAAAGGGTGAATCAAACACCCGAAAACCCCGCCCCTATGGCTGAAAATTGTTCCCTCCAAATTCAGGTGACAGAGTCCCTTTAAGGTCTCTCCGTTAGCCAAGAATCCTCGTAACAGACAAAGGAACAAATAAATCAGTACATGGCTTTTCTAACAATAATAGTAACGACAGGTGTTTGTTGTTCAAAATTACATATCTTATGGTCACCAACAGACGTTCCTCAGCAGGAATTGTGGTACGTAGTTGGGTGTCCTGCCTGCTGATGTATCCTCGGACACGTTGCAGCAAATCATTGAAGCTGTGTTGCGACATCCTGATGTAGTCCAAAAACTTTGCCGGGTTTTCACAAAGCTCTGTGTACAATGAGTGATAGGCTCCACGGCTCTTTCAGAGTTCAACAATGGGGTGTTGCCAAAAGCAACGACAACGTCTTTTCCATCTTTCTCTACTCCTTTCTTCCTCACAAGCCACAGTGAAAACAAAAGCCAATTTCAAAGATAAATCCAGATTCATATTGAAGCTCTCCATCTTGCAGCAGCATCCAAAGGAGCGAATTTCTGCTGTGCAGTGTCTATATATAGAAAACCCATAAGCCAACGCCCATTGGGAAATACCATACTCATTTGCATAAACAACGCAAACGCATGCAAAAGCACATGCAATCGCACTTTTTTTACAAGGAAAAATAGTGAAAAACCAGCTCACCTATTAGGCATTTGTTGTGGGGAAGCTCGGATACCGTACAGTCATCACGTAAAACGATAAGGCAAAAAGAAAAAGAAATCCAGCTTCCAAAAATATCAAAATTTATTGAAGATAAAATCCAAAGTCCAATGACATGGTTCACAGGAGAATGAGTAGCAGCAGGCTACGCGTTTCGAACAGTGAGTTCTTTTTCAAAGCCTTTGGATTTTATCTTCAACAAATTTTGATATTTTTGGAAGCTGGATTTCTTTTTCTTTTTGCACTTTTTTTACGTCATGCGTAAGAGCATTCAGATAAAAAAGGCTGCGTACACTTGCGTTTGCGCATGCAGACGATACGCTGCGGACACATACGCAAATGTGAACTTAGCCTAAGCCCCTCAAAATCACTTCAAATGTGATGTGGTCCGTAAAAAAAATGATTTGGTCCAATTTTTGACTTTCAACCCTTATAACTTCCTAACCAAAAACATTATGTTTCAAAAATTGTGCTGATGTAAAGTAGACATGTGGGAAATGTTATTTATTAACTATTTTGTGTGACATAACTCTCTGGTAAGGGCATAAGAATTTCAAGTTTTAAAATTGTGACATTTTCAAACTTTTTACCAAATTTCTGATATTTTCAAAATTAAAAACAAATCATATTAAACAAATTTTGCCACTATCATGAAGTACAATATGTCATGACAAAACTGTCTGATAATCAGTGTGATATGATGAAGCATTCCAGAGTTATTACCTCATAAAGTGACACTAGTCAGAATTGAAAAAATTTGCCCAGTCACGAAGGCGAAAACAGGCTATGGTGCGAAAGGGTTAAAGACATACTTTACAATACAAGTTAATGGAAAGGCTAAAAAAAAAAAGGCTGGGCATCTTTTAGAGCATTTTGCCTGCATCTTAACATGGAAACCATTCATTGTCGAATGATGTTAAATAACGTCCACAAAAAAAAGATGTAGCAAAAACTAAAAAAAAAAAACGTCGGAGGTTTAGGTTTTTAGCAGAAAATAAACACTAAAAAATTTCAGAAGATGTTTTCTGAAGCTCCTTTCTTGGCTGGTTCACTTGCCTGAAAATGACATTGTGTGTGTGTATGTATATGTATGTATATGTGTATATATATATATATATGTATATATATATATACACTCACCGGCCACTTTATTAGGTACACCTGTCCAACTTCTTGTTAACACTTAATTTCTAATCAGCCAATCACATGGCGGCTACTGATGGATATCGCACTGTCCAATCAAAAGGCTATGAAAATTGCTTCAGGAAAAAAAAATCAAACATTCCAGAAAAATTAAAAACTTCAAAACTTACCAAAGGAAGGAGCGATTCCTGAAGCAGTATCCACTAGAGCTGTAGTTTTTGACCACCTTAAAAAAGCTCTCTGTGTGCACAAACAGACATCTGAATAAGGCCTAATGGTTTTTCAGGTATGTGTTTGAGCCACGTTTTTCACAGATATAACATCTACAGTTGTGGCCAAAAGTATTCACACCCCTGCAATTCTGTCAGATAATACTCAGCTTCTTCCTGAAAATGATTGCAAACACAAATTCTTTTTTATTATTATCTTCATTTAATTTGTCTTAAATGAAAAAGCACAAAAAGAATTGTCCTAAAGCCAAATTGGATATAATTCCACACCAAACATAAAAAAGGGGGTGGACAAAAGTATTGGCACTGTTCGAAAAATCATGTGATGCTTCTCTAATTTGTGTAATTAACAGCACCTGTAACTTACCTGTGGCACCTAACAGGTGTTGGCAATAACTAAATCACACTTGCAGCCAGTTGACATGGATTAAAGTTGACTCAACGTCTGTCCTGTGTCCTTGTGTGTACCACATTAAGCATGGAGAAAAGAAAGAAGACCAAAGAACTGTCTGAGGACTTGAGAAACCAAATTGTGAGGAAGCTTTTTCAATCTCAAGGCTACAAGTCCATCTCCAAAGACCTGAATGTTCCTGTGTCTACCGTGCGCAGTGTCATCAAGAAGTTTAAAGCCCATGGCACTGTGGCTAACCTCCCTAGATGTGGACGGAAAAGAAAAATTGACAAGAGATTTCAACGCAAGATTGAGCGGATGTTGGATAAAGAACCTCGACTAACATCCAAACAAGTTCAAGCTGCCCTGCAGTCCGAGGGTACAACAGTGTCAACCCGTACTATCTGTCGGTGTCTGAATGAAAAGGGACTGTGTGGTAGGAGACCCAGGAAGACCCCACTTCTTACCCCAAGTCATAAAAAAGCCAGGCTCGAGTTTGCCAAAACTTACCTGAAAAGCCTAAAACATTTTGGAAGAATGTTCTCTGGTCAGATGAGACAAAAGTAGAGCTTTTTGGGCAAAGGCATCAACATAGAGTTTACAGGAGAAAAAAGAGGCATTCAAAGAAAAGAACACGGTCCCTACAGTCAAACATGGCGGAGGTACAGTGTGCATGGCATTATGAAGTCTGAAGACTACCAACAAATTTTGCAGCATAATGTAGGGCCCAGTGTGAGAAAGCTGGGTCTCCCTCAGAGGTCATGGGTCTTCCAGCAGGACAATGACCCAAAACACACTTCAAAAAGCACTAGAAAATGGTTTGAGAGAAAGCACTGGAGACTTCTAAGGTGGCCAGCAATGAGTCCAGACCTGAATCCCATAGAACACCTGTGGAGAGATCTAAAAATGGCAGTTTGGAGAAGGCACCCTTCAAATATCAGGGACCTGGAGCAGTTTGCCAAAGAAGAATGGTCTAAAATTCATTGATGGTTACCGGAAGCGGTTGGTCGCAGTTATTTTGGCTAAAGGTTGTGCAACCAAGTATTAGGCTGAGGGTGCCAATACTTTTGTCTGGCCCATTTTTGGAGTTTTGTGTGAAATGATCAATGTTCTGCTTTTTGCTTTATTCTCTTTTGTATTTTTTCATTTAAGACAAATTAAATCAAGATAATAATACCAAAGAATTTGTTTGCAATCATTTTCAGGAAGAAACTGAGTATTATCTGACAGAATTGCGGGGGTGTCAATACTTTTGGCCACAACTGTACACATTACAATATACAGGTGCTTCTGTCAACATTAGACAACATTAGAATATCATCAAAAAGTTAATTTATTTCAGTTCTTCAATACAAAAAGTGAGTCTCATATATTATGTAGAGTCATTACAGACATAGTGATCTATTTCAAGTGTTTATTTCTGTTAATGTTGATGATTATGGCTTATGGCCAGTGAAAATCCAAAAGTCATTATCTCAGTAAATTAGTGTCGGGACCACACTCAGTCGGAGCAACCTTTGGAAGTGGGGAATCACCAGAAATAATACACAAGACACGTCTCGTATAGTATATCACTGGGAAGCCTCTGATGCACGCCTGCCTTCAAGGTGCTATCCCCTCTTTATATAGTTGTACAGGTAGTTTCAGTGGTTATACAAGTTTTGCTTGTTTAAACAAAGAGAGAAAAGAGAAGACAAAAAAAACAGTTTCGGCTATGTGATAGTTTCACAACAAACAAAACAGTACAGTTTCGCCTAAGTGGCAGTTTCACAAACAAAAAATAGGATTTCACACTATAGCTAAAATGTCCTTGAATGGACAGGTCAATATTGATCACAAATTCTTTTTGGTTCATTGAGGTAACCATTTTTGTTCCGCTCTTCACAATCCCCCCTTTGACATATTCCATTCAAAACCTTGTCATATAGACGATTATTTTAGTCATTCTTTTTGTGATATTACAAAAAAAAACTTTATATTCTCGCATCCATTACACAAAATTTATTTGTGCATACCGAGATACCCTTGAGTACAACCTTGAATAATACATATATAATTACAATAACTATAACTGTATGTATTAGGCTTTGCATAATCCCGGTAACCCACCCACCGATCCCCCTGAACCAATTGGCCGGGTTAAGAAAAGAAAAGGTATCTGACCACCAGCTATCCTTATTTTGGTCATTGTCTTTGTCATACTGATCCCTGAGTCGTTGTACGTCTTCTAATTTAAATCTCATACTCATAGTACTATTTGGGTCTATATAATGACAGCAGGTGGGTCCGATGATTTGACACATACCCCCTTGTGAGGCAGTTAGGTAATCCAATACCAGGGTATGTTGGTTAGTGACTATTATAAGCTGATTCTGTACAGCTATACTAGTATTTAATATGTCCAATATATCCCAAATCTGGTCATCTAGATAATCCGTGGCTCTAACTAATTTATCCCACATCTGTGTTAACATAGGATAAATAAAAATGGTACTAGCAATTTTGTTGGGAATTCCCATTTGTACTATATGTGGCCTCCCCGAGGGACGTGGTGAGTTATCTGCAGCTCTTTTATACAGTGTGTGCTTGGGCACGGCTTGCATATTCACTTGTTTGTTCGAAATTATGAAAGTAGCCGGGGTTAGGCGTCCTAATGTACAAGTACCCTTTATACCTACGGGAAGCCATTTATATGCTCCTTCTCCGCATATCCAAAATGTACCCTCAGGCAGATCCCACAAAGCTGAGTGCTGCAATACCAATCTGTGAGCCAAATCCACAAAACTAGATACATTCTGAAGCATACACCAAGAGGGTTTTTGTCCCAAGGGGCTACAGTACCCGGCTGCGGGATTCCCACATACATGCATTCCGTTGACATACTCATCGGATTCATTACAAACCAGGTTCCCCGGCTTACTTGTACAACTGTTTGCATCACCTTGGGGGAACAACTCGGAATGTTCCCATTTTCTATTATGTATGTACCTTTCCAATACTGTAGGTTTGAAAGCATCAGAGGAAGGGGTGGTTGTACTGAAACTGAGCTGTAGATTTTCAGTGGGGACCTGTCCTAAATCAGTTAATCCAGTCTTATTCCTAGGTACCCATGCTCCTCCTCTGAGTGCTAAATATTGTAAGTTGCCTATTTTTCCTGTAAGATTGCCCTGCCACCAAGGAAATTCTACCCATCCCACAACTGGTATGGCGATTGTAGTATTCCATAGTCTAGTATTGCCAGGTTGGTTGTTGGCCAGGTTGTCTGAACAATTAGGCCAAGCGAATATTTCTTCAGCTGACACGGGAACTGCTAGAAAAGGTATACTTGTGGCTGATACTGGTGAATGGGTACAGATCCAACAATCTGCCAGGGGTTGCGTATTATTTAACAAATCATGCACTAATTTTCTATGATGTTGTACGAATCTATTGTTCAAAGGGGCTAGAGAATTCAATCTTTCCCATGCCTCCGTTGAGGTTAACATTATTAACATCAATATCATGAGTCTTATACTGCTTTTTTGCAATGGCTTGCATGTATCCATGATGCCTTTCCTTCAAGCTTGACTGCTGTTGGAGTTGTTAACAGGACTTGGAAAGGTCCGTCAAATCTCGGTTCCAGAGTCTTTCTGGTGTGTCTTTTCACGTAGATTTGATCACCAGGTTCCAACTTGTGGCCTCCTTCGAGATTTTCTGGATCTGGAAGGGAAGCAAAAACTTGCGAATGCACTTTAGTTAAACGTTTTTGTAATTCTTGTACATAAGCAGTTAAAGTCTCAGTATTCAACATCAGTTGTTGTGGAAAATAACAACCCAAATTTGCTGCTCTACCAAAAAGAATCTCATGTGGTGACAGCTTAGCCTTCCCCCTTGGGGCGTTTCGGATGGAATACAGGGCAAGTGGTAGACACTCGGTCCAAGGCTTTCCTGTTTCTGCCATGGCCCTCTGGATTTTTAATTTTATTGTTCCATTTAATCTTTCCACTTTACCTGAACTCTGTGGGTGATACGGAGTGTGAAACTGGTTTTCTACTCCCAACATTTTCATAACATTCTGGAATATTTCTCCAGTAAAATGGGTACCCCTATCTGACTCGATCACCTCAGGCATGCCGTAACGGGGTATCAGTTCATGTGCTATTTTAATGGCAGTAGTTTTTGCTGAGGCTTTACGAACTGGATAAGCCTCTGGCCACCCTGAGAACATGTCCACACACACAAGCACATATTCGTATCCATTGTACCTAGGAAGCTGGATGTAGTCGATCTGGAGTCTTTGAAAGGGATACAGTGGTCTTACATGATGCTTGGTTGGGGTTTTAATGGTCTGACCTGGATTGTGTGCCAGGCATATAGCGCATGCAGCACACATGTTCCGAGCGAAATTACCAAAGCCTGGAGCCAACCACCTTTCTTTTACCTTGAGCGTCATACCGTTTGCCGATACATGCGTAGGTAGGTGGAGGTCACTCGCCACTGCGGGGTACCAGGCTCTGGGTAAACACAACAAAGTTCCTTTTTTTCATAATCCTTGCTGATCTTCTGCCCCTTTTTTCTGCCACTGCCCTCGTTCTTCGTCGTCCACCTGTTTCTGAGCTTCCTTCAATCTCTCCTCATCATCTTCAGAGCTATCTAGTGTGTGGGCATGATGTAAGGGTTTACGTGCTGCCTGTTTTGCTGCTTTGTCGGCTTTATCGTTACCCCTGGCTTCCTCGGTGTCGAGTCTCACATGTGCAGCTACCTTTATCACCGCTATTTCTTTAGTTTCTTGTGCTGCCTCCAGAATCTGTCTAATGAGGGAGGCATGTTTAACAGGTTGGCCTGAAGCAGTCATATAACCTCTGGCTCTCCATATTACGCCAAAATCGAAAATAATGCCATGTGCATATCTAGAATCAGTGTATATGTTTGCTGTCTGATCTTTGGCTATTTTTAGAGCTTCAACTAATGCCGTAAGTTCTGCTTCTTGTGCAGACTGATTAGCAGGGAGAGGTTCTGCTTTCAGCACTTCATGCTGAGTTACTACCGCATAACCTGTATGAAATTGTCCATTCATATCTGCATATCTACTGCCATCTATGAAAAGTTCAAATGTAGCATTACAGAGTGGCTTGTCACGTACATTACGTAAGCCCTGAGTCTCTTGTTCCATTAATTGTACACAATCATGCATTGACTCTGATGGGTCAAAGGAGTTGGAGAGTGCAGTTTCCTCAGGTATGGTACCCCCCTCAGACTCTAAAGGGAGCAAAGACACGAGATTAAGAGTCTGAACCCTGGCAAAGGAAATGTTGGGCGGCAGTAGTAGGGAACATTGGAGACGGAGGTGTCTGGCCATTGAAATTTATCTGTCCTGGGCTCATACTATCATACACTTATCCGTCACCAGGTTTTCGTCAAAGACAGGATCAGAGATTGAACATAGGCGCGGAGGTCTCCCCGAAAGGACGCAACCACGTTGCCCAGTGGGACAGTCACTTCTTCTGTTTCAACACCCTGGGCGGCTTATAGGACTATTCCCAACTTCCACACACCTTCTATTCACATTCACTCTCATTCAATGCCGTACTCCGTGAGGTGGTCAATTCCTAAGTAGTTCAAGAACCCGAGCTATAGGTATCCTCCTCTACTAGAACTACCCGCTAAAGGACACGACACAGAAAATCTTACGGACAGTGCAGGGCAGATATAAGAGATCTAACAGTGTCTCTTACCTGGCCAGGTTTTTATTCATCTGCCGTCCATTATCCCAGATTCTCTTTTCGTTCGTATTCTGCCGGTGTTCTTGAAGGAGTACACAGACCTCGGGTCCCTGTTCAGGCGCCAGGAAATGTCGGGACCACACTCAGTCGGAGCAGCCTTTGGAAGTGGGGAATCACCAGAAATAATACACAAGACACGTCTCGTATAGTATATCACTGGGAAGCCTCTGATGCACGCCTGCCTTCAAGGTGCTATCCCCTCTTTATATAGTTGTACAGGTAGTTTCAGTGGTTATACAAGTTTTGCTTGTTTAAACAGAGAGAAAAGAGAAGACAAAAAAAAACAGTTTCGGCTATGTGATAGTTTCACAACAAACAAAACAGTACAGTTTCGCCTAAGTGGCAGTTTCACAAATAAAAAATAGGATTTCACACTATAGCTAAAATGTCCTTGAATGGACAGGTCAATATTGATCACAAATTCTTTTTGGTTCATTGAGGTAACCATTTTTGTTCCGCTCTTCACATTAGAATACTTTATAACACCAGCTTGAAAAATGTTTTTAAAATCTGAAATGTTGGCCCACTGAAATGTATGTTCAGTAAATGCACTCAGCATTTGGTCGGGGCTCCTTTTGTATCCATTACTGCATCAATGCAGCGTGGCATGGCAGCGATCAGCCTGTGGCACTGCTGAGGTGTTATGGAAGCCCTGGTTGCTTTGATAGCAGCCTTCAGCTCGCCTGCATTGTTGGGTCTGGTGTCTCTTATCTTCCTCTTGACAATACCCCATAGATTTTCCATGGGGTTAAGGTCAGAGGAATTTGCTGGCCAATCACTCACTGTGATACCGTTGTTTTTAAACCAGGCATTGGTACTTTTGCAGTGTGGACAGGTGCCAAATGCTGCTCGAGAATGAAACTTCCATCTCCAAAAAGCTTGTCAACTGAGGGAAGCATGAAGTGCTTTAAAATTTCCAGGTAGATGACTGCACTGACTTTGGTCTTGATAAAACTCAGTGGAACTACACCAACAGATGAGATGGCTCCCGAAACCATCACTGATTGTGGAAACTTCTCACTAGACCTCAAGTAGCTTGGATTGTGTGCCTCTCCACTCTTCCTCCAGACTCTGGGACCTTGATTTCTAAATAAAATGCAGAATGAAATTTCATCTGAAAACAACAACTTGGATCACTGAGCAACAGTCCAGTTCTTTTACTCCTTGGCCCAAGTAAGACAGATCTACAGCTGCGGGTCCGCAACAGCTTTCCATGCGTTTACAGTACAATGTAAACCTATGGAAACCACAATCCGCAGCGCCCATGCTGCAGAAAAAACGCGCGGAAACGCTGCTGGTTACATTCCACAGCATGTCAATTCTTCGTGCGGATTCCGCTGCGGTTTACACCTGCTCCACAATAGGAATCCGCAGGTGTAAATCCGCAGGTGGAATCCGCACAAAATCCACATAAAATCCACGGTAAATCTGCAGGTAAAATGCAGTGCCTTTTACCTGCGGATTTCTAAAATCCGCTGTGGAAAAATCCGCAGAGCTCCATTCTACTTGTGCACATACCCTGACAGTTCCAGCAAAGTGTACAGAATTTATAGAAATCTCATGCCCACTGTTTTTTTTTTTTTATGCTGCATAAATTGACTTGCAGTGGCTGTTTGAAATCTACAACAAGTCAATTTATCTTGCGAGCACGCTGAGTTTTATGTGCGGAATTTGCCCCATAGACCTCCACGATGTGGAGTCGTGAAGGAATTTATTTCCCCAATGTGGAGCTTACTGTTTGCCACATGGGTTTTATTTGCCTTCCTCTGGATCAACATGTTAGGGCATGTTAGGTTAGGCTATGGGTTGAACTAGATGGACTTAAAGTCTTCCTTCAAACTTAATAACTATGTTACTATGAAATATAGGGGCTTCTACTATACTAGTAGCAAAAAGGCTCTGGAAAAGCACTTTGGCTCCTCGCCTCCCAAAAGAAATCCAGTAAATTCTGCACTCCAAAATCCAAAAGCCCTCTTCCCTTCTAAGCCCCAGGGTATTTAAACCACATTTAATGTCCACATTTGGCATTTCTCTTGTGATGAGAGCCCTTTTAATTTACAGGTGCATGTCTACAAGAGACAATGTAGTGTGCACTTCAATGTACAGGTACAACAATTTTCACTTGGCAACATCCATTGCTGCTTGAAAACGCCCATATGGTCAAAATTGTCACTATACTTGTAATTCAGATCTAATTTCAAAAATGGGGTCACTAGAGGGGGATTCTACTCTTCTGGCAGTTAGGATCCCTGTATAAGGAATCCGCAAACTATTCCATTAAATGTGTTCTCCAAGAGTCATATAAAGCTACGTTTGTCCCGAGTCTTGCGGAGAGGCTAAACAGTATTGTACAGCCACATATGGGGTATTGTCAATTTCAGAAGAAATTGTATGACAAATTTTGGTGTTATTTTACCATTTTTCCATGTGAAGATGTAAAATCTGGGTCTAAACCAATTTTTGTGTGGTATAAATGAAATTATTTTTTCTTCAGCGCCCAATGGTAGAAAATTCTCTGGCAAACCTGCAGTGTCAATATGATCACTCCACCCAGAGATGAATGCATTGAGAGGTGTAGTTTGTAAAATGAGATCACTTATGGGGGGCTCTGCTGTTCTGGCACCTCAGGGGCTCTCACAGTGGGTCACGGCACCTACAAACCATAACAGTAAAATTTGCACAATAATATGGTACACACTACAATATCGTACTCAAAGAGTGGTAATCATTAGTGATGAGTGAGTATACTCATTGCTTGGGTTTTCCCGAGCATGCTCGGGTGGTCTTCGAGTATTTTGGCGTGCTCAGAGATTTAGTTTTCATCACCTCAGCTGCATGATTTGTGACTGTTAGATAGATTGAATACATGTTGGAATTCCCTAACAAACAGGCAACCCCCACATGTATTCAGGCTATCTAGCAGTCGCAACTCATGCAGCTGCTGTGACGAAAACTAAATCTCTGAGCACGCCAAAATACTCGGAGACCACCTGAGCATAGTTACATAGTTTCATAGTTATTAAGGTTGAAGGAATACTTTAAGTCCATCTAGTTCAACCCATAGCCTAACCTAACATGCCCTAACATGTTGATCCAGAGGAAGGCAAAAAAAACCCATGTGGCAAAGAGTAAGGTCCACACTGGGGAAAAAAATTCCTTCCCGACCCCACATACGGCAATCAGACTAGTTCCCTGGATCAACGCCCTATCAAGGAATCTAGTGTATATACCCTGTAACATTATACTTTTCCAGAAAGGCATCCAGTCCCCTCCTAAATTTAAGTAACGAATCACTCATTACAACATCATACGGCAGAGAGTTCCATAGTCTCACTGCTCTTATAGTAAAGAATCTGCGTCTGTAATTATGATTAAACCTTTTTTCCTCCAGACGTAGAGGATGCCCCCTTGTCCCTGTCTCAGGTCTATGATTAAAAAGATCACCAGAAAGGTCTTTGTACTGTCCCCTCATATATTTATACATTAAAATAAGATCACCCCTTAGTCTTCGTTTTTCCAAACTAAATAGCCCCAAGTATAATAACCTATCTTGGTATTGCAGACCCCCCAGTCCTCTAATAACCTTGGTCGCTCTTCTCTCTGTACCCGCTCTAGTTCAGCTATGTCTTTCTTATACATCGGAGACCAGAACTGTACACAGTATTCTAAGTGTGGTCGAACTAGTGACTTGTATAGAGGTAAAATTATGTTCTCCTCATGAGCATCTATGCCTCTTTTAATACATCCCATTATTTTATTTGCCTTTGTAGCAGCTGCCTGACACTGGCCACTGAATATTAATTTGTCATCCACCACACACCCAGGTCTTTTTCATTGATAGTTTTGCCCACAGTTTTAGAATTAAGCACATAGTTATACATCTTATTACTTCTACCCAAGTGTATGACCTTACATTTATCCCTATTAAAGCTCATTTGCCATTTATCAGCCCAAGCTAGTTTACATAAATCATCCTGTAATATAAAATTGTCCTCCCCTGTATTGATTACCCTGCAGAGTTTAGTGTCATCTGCAAATATTGAAATTCTACTCTGAATGCCCCCTACAAGGTCATTAATGAATATGTTAAAAAGAAGAGGGCCCAATACTGACCCCTGTGGTACCCCACTGCTAACCGCGACCTAGTCCGAGTGTGCTCCATTAATAACCACCCTTTGTTTCCTATCCCTGAGCCAGCTCTCAACCCACTTACACATATTTTCCCCTATCCCCATTATTCTCATTTTATGTATCAACCTTTTGTGTGGCACCGTATCAAAAGCTTTTGAAAAGTCCATATACACTACATCCACTGGGCTCCCTTGGTCCAGTCCAGAACTTACCTCTTCATAGAAGCTGATCAAATTAGTCTGACATGAACGGTCCCTAGTAAACCCGTGCTGATACTGGGTCATGAGGTTATTCCTCTTCAGATACTCCAGTATAGCATCCCTTAGAAAGCCCTCCAGGATTTTACCCACAGTAGAGGTTAAGCTTACTGGCCTATAATTACCGAGTTCAGTTTTTGTCCTCTTTTTGAATATTGGCACCACATTTGCTATACACCAGTCCTGTGGTACAGACCCTGTTATTATGGACTCTTTAAAGATTAAAAATAATGGTCTATCAATGACTGTACTTAATTCCTGCAGTACTCGAGGGTGTATCCCATCCGGGCCCGGAGATTTGTCAATTTTAGTGATTTTTAGACGCCGCCGTACTTCCTGCTGGGTTAAGCAGGTAACATTTAATGGGGAATTTTTATCACTAGTCATTTTGTCTGCCATGGGATTTGTTTGTAAATACTGATGAAAAAAAGTCATTTAGCATATTGGCTTTTTCCTCATCCTCATCCACCATTTCACCCAGACTATTTTTAAGGGGGTCAACACTCTCATTTTTTTAGTTTCTTACTATTTATGTAGTTAAAGAATATTTTGGGATTATTTTTACTCTCTCTGGCAATGAGTCTCTCTGTCTCAATTTTTGCTGCCTTGATTTGCTTTTTACATAATTTATTTAATTTTTTGTATTTATTTAATGCCTCATCACTACCTACTTCCTTTTATTCTCTATGCTTTCTTTTTGTCACTTATTGCGCCCCTTACAGCTCTATTTAGCCATATTGGTTTCCTCCTATTTCTAGTATGTTTATTCCCATACGGTATATACTGTGCACAGGTCCTATCCAGGATGCTAATAAACGTCTCCCATTTTCTTTGTGTATTTTTATGTCTCAGGATGTCGTCCCAGTTAATTGCACCAAGATCCTCTCTCATCCTTTGGAAATTTCCCCTCCTGAAGTTTAGTGTCCTTGTAACCCCCCTACTACCCATCTTATTAAAGGATACATGAAAACTTATTATTTTGTGATCACTATTCCCCAAGTAACCCCCAACCCTTATATTTGCTATGCGGTCTGGCCTGTTGGTTAATATTAGGTCTAGCAGTGCCCCCCTTCTTGTTGGGTCCTGAACCAGTTGTGAAAGGTAATTGTCTCTCATAGTTGTCAAAAACCGATTACCTTTGCTGGAACTGCAGGGTTCTGTTCCCCAATCTATTTCAGGGTAGTTGAAGTCCCCCATAATAATGACTTCTCCTTGAGTCGCAGCTTCATCTATTTGCTTTACGAGGATATTCTCCATTGATTCCATTATTTTTGGAGATTTATAACAAACCCCTATCAGTAATTTCTTATTTTTCCCCCCTCCCCTTATATCCACCCACAGGGACTCTACATTTTCATTTAATTCACCTATATTATCACGCCGGATGGGTTTTAAGGATGATTTTACATATAGACACACACCTCCCCCTCGCTTATCTATACGGTCATTTCTGAAAAGGCTATAGCCCTGCAAGTTAACAGCCCAGTCATGGCTCTCATCCAGCCATGTTTCAGATATCCCCACCATGTCATAATTATTCTCCAACAACATTAATTCTAATTCGTCCATTTTGTTGGCGAGGCTTCTGGCATTAGTATACATGCACTTGATGTTCCTCTCTGTACCTCTATTCTTTCTTAAATTATTAACTGTTCTAACCCCACTCCCCATGCCACTGCCACCCCCAACTTCCTTATTTGTGCCAAGGTCTCTATCTGCACTATCTTCCCCTCCTATAAATTGAATACCCTCCCCCCAATCCCTAGTTTAAACACTCCTCCAACCTTCTAGCCATTTACTCCCCCAGCACAGCTGCACCTTCCCCATCACCGTCCCTAGCACCGTCCCTAGCGTAGAGCCTGTAGCCAACTGAGAAGTTGGCCCAGTTCTGCAGCAACCCAAACTCCTCCTTCCTACACCAATTCTTGAGCCACTTATTAACCTTCCTAATCTCCCGTTGCCTCTCTGGCGTGGCACGTGGTACAGGCAGTATTTCGGAAAATACCATGTTGGAGGTCCTTGCTTTCAGCTTGCAGACTAATTCCCTGAAATCGTTTTTAAGGACCTTCCACCTACTTCTAACTTTGTCATTTGTGCCAATGTGCACCATGACCGCTGGGTCCTCACCAGCCCCTCCCAGTAATCTGTCCACCCGATCAGCGTTGTGTCGGACTCAAGCGCCAGGTATGCAGCACACCGTTCGACGATCCCTGTCTTTGTGACAGATTGCCCTATCTGTTCCCCTAATAATTGAGTCCCCCACTACCTGCACCTGTCTGGCCTGCCCTGCTCTCCTATTTCCCTCCTTACTGAAGCAGTCACTCCTCCGGCTTTCAGAGGACATGCCTGGCTGCAGCAGTGCTACCCCTGTACTGGCACCCCCCTCATCTGCCAACTTAGCAAACTTAGTGGGGTGTGCCAGATCAGAACTAGCCTCCCTGGCACTCTTCCCTCTACCCCGCTTTCTAACTGTCACCCAGCTAGCTGCTTCGCTTCACTGTCCTGCAGCTCCATCCTACCATCCCCCCCACTCATCTATCCCATTCAGCGTCTGCTCATTGAGCAGAATACTCCTCTCCATATTGTCTATGGATCTCAGTGTTGCCAGCTGCACATTTAGATTCAGAATCTGGGTTTCCAAATGCAAAACGTGCTCACATCTTGCACACCAGTATGCACCCTCGACCGGCTGATCAAGGACTGCATACATGTGGCAAGATGTGCACTGGATGGCATGCTCTGGAAAACCCGAGCAACAAGTATACTTGCTCATCACTAGTAATCATATAATGTTAGAGTTGAAAGGGACCTCAAGTGTCATAATATCCAACACCCTGATCAATGTAGCGCAGGATTCACTAAACTGTCTCAGACAGATATCTGTCCAGCCTCTGTTTCAAGACTTCCATTGAAGGAGAACTCGCCACCTCTCATGGCAGCCAGTTCCACTCATTGATCACCCCAACTGTCAAAGTTTTTTCTAGTATCTAATCTGTATCTTCTCCCTTTCAGTTTCATTCCATTGCGTCTCGTGTTTTCATGTGAAAATGAGGATAAGGATGATCCCTCTGCACTGTGACATCCCTTCAGATATTTGTAGAACCCTACTAAGTCTCCTCTTAGCTTTCTTTTTTGCAAGCTAAACATTCCCAGATCCTTTAATCGTTCCACATAGGACATACTTTGCAGTCTGCTCACCATCCTGGTAGTTCTTCTCTAAACTTGCTCTAGTTTATCAATGTCTTTTTCAAAATGTGATGCCCAGAACTGGACACAATATTCCAGATGGTGACACCATTAAGGTTACCGCCAGTCACACACAGCCGCGATGGCACCCATGAAATTGTTCCAAGAAAATGAAGTATTTCTCCCAGAAAATTATTGAATTACCATATATACTCGAGTATACGCCGACCCGAGTATAAGCCGAGACCCCTAATTTTGCCACAAAAAAACTGGTAAAACTTATTGACTCGAGTATAAGCCTAGGGTGGTAAATGCAGCAGCTACTGGTAAATTTCAAAAATAAAAATAGATACCATTAAAAGTTAAATTAATTGAGACATCAGTAGGTTAAGTGTTTTTGAATATCCATATTGAATCAGGAGCCCCATATAATGCTCCATACAGTTCATGATGGGCCCCATAAGATGCTCCATACAAAATACGCCCCATATAATGATCCATAAAGTTCATGATGGGCCCCATAAGATGCTCCATATTAAAATATGCCCCATATAATGCTGCATAAAAGGTTTATGATGGCCCATAAGATGCTCCATAGAATATTATGCCCCATATAATGCTGCACAAAGGTTGATGGCCCCATAAGATGCTCCATAGAATAATATGCCGAATATGCTGCTCCATAAAGGTTGATAGCCCCATAAGATGCTTCATAGAATATTATGCCCCATATAATGCTGCACAAAGGTTGATGGCCTGATAAGATGCTCCATAGAATAATATGCCCCATCTGCTGCTGCTGTGATTAAAAAAAATAATAATAAAATGACATACTCACCTCTCATCTCTGGGGATCTGGTGACAGTGTCCTGAGCAGGTGGGGACACCGGCGCGCTATGGGGGCCAGGTGCGGGAGTTGCCGGTGGCTCAGGCCCCCAGCACTTGCGATATTCACCTGTCCCCATTCCACCGCTGCGCACCACTTTGTCTTCCGGGTCTCTGCACTGACTGTTCAGGCAGAGGGCGCGCACTATCCACATCATCGCGCCCTCTGACCTGAACGTCACAGCTAGAGTAGGCGGAAGGCAGTCCGGCAGTGGAGCGGGGACAGGTGACTATCGCATGGCTCACTCTTCCTTGTCATACCCCATTCTGGCACGGCCTCTGCTTCTCAGATGGTCTCCGGCACCGGCAGCTTGTTCCTGTGTTCAGCGGTCACATGGGACTGCTCATTAAAGTAATATGCGCTCCACGCCTATGGGAGTGGAGTTACGTCCATATGCATTACTTTAATGAGCGGTACCACATGACCGCTGAACACAGGAAGAGCTACAGGCGCCGGAGACCATTGGAGAAGCAGGGACATGTATAGATGCGCCGGGAAGAGGTGAATATGATATGACAGCTACCACTCCTGACGCTCCCCCTCCCCCGCCGACCCCCTGGGACAATGACTCGAGTGTAAGCCGAGAGGGGCACTTTTAGCCTAAAAAAATGGGCTGAAAATCTCGGCTTATACTCGAGTATATACAGTATATGTTTTGTTATACACATGTATACTTCCTTTGTGTGTATTGGAACAGCACAAAAAAGCACATAAAAAAAGGTAAATTGGACTTAATTTCACACACACAAAAAATTGGCTGACAAAATTGTTGGCATCCTCAACTTAATATTTGGTTGCACACCCTTTGGAATAAATAACTGCTACCAATTGCTTCCTATAACCATCAATAAGCTTCATACACCTCTCAACTAGAATTTTGGACCACTCTTCTTTTGCAAACTGCTCTAGGTCTCTTACATTTGAAGGATGCCTTCTCCCAACTGCAGTCTTAATATCTCTCCACAGTTGTTCAATGGGATTTCAATCTTGACTCAATGCTGGCCACTTCACAACTCTCCAGCACTTTGTTTCCGTTTTTGTTTAACAAAATATGTGTAATTGTAACAATTTTCTGGGAAACATGCTTTATTTTTTAGAACAATTTCAAGGGTGCAATAGTTATGGCCATGACTGTATGGGTAGGGTTGAGCGAAACGGATCAGACAAATTCAAAAATCGCCGACTTTTCGGCAAAGTCGGGTTTCATGAAACCCGACCCGATCCTATTGTGGAATCGGCCATGAGGTTGGCGATCTCCGCGCCAAAGTCGCGTTTCATATGACGCTTTCACCGCCATTTTTCAGCCAATGAAGGAGGACGCAGAGTTGTGGGCAGCGTGATGACATAGGTCTCGGTCCCCACCATCTTAGAGAAGGGCATGACTGTGATTGGCTTGCTTTCTGCTGCGTCACAGGGGGTATAAAGGGGCGTGCACGCCGACCGCCATCTTACTTCTGCCGATCTTAGCATAGGGAGAGGTGGATGCAGCTTCATCCGAAGAAGGGATATAGTTAGGGAGGGAAAATTAACCCCTAAAATGCTTGTGCTGTAGCGATTTCCACTGTCCAACACCACCTTTTTTTGCAGGGACAGTGAAGGGTATATCTTTGTGCATCATCTCTGTAGCTTATTAGGCTGCCTTATAAGGCTCCCTGATAGCTGCTTTGCTGTTTGCACGCTGCTGTGCAAACCAGCTGCTTTTTTAAAAGCAAAAATCCTGTTGCTCCTTTCTGCACAGTTATCTTGTTTATTTGTCCACACTTTTGTGTGCAGAAGTCCTTTTTATTGCTGCCATACTTGTCCTGAGATCATTGTAGGGAGATTGAAATTGTACTACAGTCCTTGTATTTTTTCATATATCTTCCTGCCACTTTCTGCCACTTACATTGTGTTGTTTAATACACTGGGCCTGAGTTTTGGTTTAGTCTCCCCCCAAAAAAAGGGAGATTCAAATTTTCAGAAAGTGGATGTACTACAGTCCTGTTAGTTTGTCGTATATCAGCCAGCCACTTTCTGCAACATACATAGTGTTGTGTTACACACTGGGCCTGAGTTTTGGTTCAGTCTCCCCCAAAAAACAGGGATATTCAAATTCTCACAGTGGATATACTACAGTCCTGTTAGTTTGTCATATATCAACCAGCTACTTTCTGCCACTTACATTGTGTTGTATTATACACTGGGCCTGAGTTTTGGTTCAGTATCCCCCCAAAAAAAGGGAGATTCAAATTCTCACAAAGTGGATGTACTACAGTCCTGTTAGTTAGCCATTGTCTGCTCAGGGAACTGTCCTGGACGAGGTGGCGGACGAAGAGGAGGAGAAAGAGGATGATGGGGATGAATATTTATGGGAGGAGGATGCTTCTCAGGGGGCAATAGAAACTGGTGACGTTGCAAGGTCAGGTACAGGGTTTTTGCGGGACACAAGTGATGTTGATTTGCAAGACAGTGCTCCTCAACCCAGCACAAGCAGTGAATTGACACCTGGAACATTGGCCCACATGGCTGAGTATGCCTTGCGTATCCTAAAAAGGGATCCCCGCATTATCAAAATGATGACCGATGACGATTACTGGTTGGCCTGCCTCCTGGATCCACGATATAAAGGAAAATTACAAAATATCATGCCACATGAGAACCTTGACCAAATATTGGCTACCAAACAAGCAACTCTTGTAGACCGTTTGGTTCAGGCATTCCCAGCACACAGCGGAGGTGATGGTTCTCAAACGAGCCGTGGGGGGCATCATGGCAGAGGTGTTAGAGGTGCACAAATCCGAAGTGGCGTTGGACAGAGGGGTTTTATGACCAGGTTGTGGAGTGATTTCGCAATGACCGCTGACACGACAGGTACTGCTGCATCGATTCAAAGTGACAGGAGACAGCATTTCTCCAGTATGGTTATGAACTACTTTTCCTCCCTTATCAATGTTCTCCCTCACAGGTCATTCCCCTTTGATTACTGGGCATCTAAAATAGACACCTGGTCTGAATTGGCAGAATATGCATTACAGGTGCTCACTTGCCCTGCTGCTAGTGTGCTATCAGAAAGAGTCTTCAGTGCTGCTGGTTCAATACTGACGAAAAAAAAGTACACGTCTGGCTACCCGAAATGTGGATGATCTAACCTTCATTAAAATGAACCAATCATGGATTTCAAATTATTTGGCCCCACCTTCCCCTGCTAACACGTAGCTTGCCTGAAAAATGTCTTGCTTTTGGCCTCCTCTTACTGACTGCTCCAATTCCTCCATTTGCAGCTGCTGAATGTCCACCATAGGCCATTTTTATACCTCCCTAAATGGGCTGACTCCCCCCCACAGGGCCATAGTCACCACCTGGCGCAAGCACCCGTGCGAGTGCCGTTTGCCTGGACAGGTGGGTGTGCCCATTCTTGGGTGACGGCACTGGCACAGGGTCCCTCATAGTACAATGAAGTGTCTCTGACGGTGGTGGTGCACAACCAATGTCAGACACACCGTCATAATATGAGGGGCCCTGTGCCAGTACCACCACCCTCGAGAGTGTTCCCCCCCAGCTCGAGCAGTGCTCTACCACTTGCAATACTTACCTCTCCCTGCTCCACCAATGTGTAGTCTGGGCTGTTAAATCCATCAATGGCACTGCCAATACAAATTTGTTGAAATGATAGATGATAGTTAAAATATACAGGGGTCCTGGCCTCCATTTAGACCAGTTAATACTTTGTGCCTACTACCACTGTCTGCTACTCAGCAGAGGAGCCCACCCCTGTACCTTGCTATGCCACCTGTTTATTTATGAACAATTTTTTGGCAGACATTTAGCCCACTTTATTATTTGGGCCTACTAACTGTGTCTGCTGCTCATTACAGTTGTCCTCCACTGAACAAAGCAATGCCGCCTGTTTAGTCCTGTTACCAATTTTGAACTGCATTTAGCCCACTTTATTATTTGGGCCTACTAACTGTGTTTGCCACTCATTACAGTTGTCCCCCACCGAACAAAGCAATGCCGCCTGTTTAGTCCTGTTACCACATTTGAACTGCATTTAGCCCACTTTATTATTTGGGCCTACTAACTGTGTCTGCCGCTCATTACAGTTGTCCTCCACTGAACAAAGCAATGCCGCCTGTTTAGTCCTGTTACCAATTTTGAACGGCATTTAGCCCACTTTATTATTTGGGCCTACTAACTGTGTCTGCCGCTCATTACAGTTGTCCTCCACTGAACAAAGCAATGCCGCCTGTTTTGTCCAGTTACCACATTTGAACTGCATTTAGCCCACTTTATTATTTGGGCCTACTAACTGTGTCTGCCGCTCATTACAGTTGTCCTCCACTGAACAAAGCAATGCCGCCTGTTTAGTCCTGTTATCACATTTGAACTGCATTTAGCCCACTTTATTATTTGGGCCTATATCTGTGTTTCCTCCTCATCCTGCCAATTGCCCAGCCACTGCTAGATGAGTCTGCTGGTACATTGACCCAGACCACTACATTCCCCTTTCACTCTACACAGCCAGAATCTGACCCTGCTGAAAGTCAGGTTCCCCTTCCCGTATACTATACCACCTTACTCGGGGACAAAGAGGAAGGTGCAGATGAAAGTGTAGGTTCCTTCATCAGGTGTGGGGGCATACTCGTTGGTGACGTCACTGGCACAGGGCCCCTCATAGTACGCAAAAGTGTCTCTGCCGGTGGGAGGCGCCACCCACTGTCAAACACACCGCCGTACTATGAGGGGCCCTGTGCCAGTGCCAACAAGTGGGCCCCCACTGCTTGCTCAGGATCACAGCACTTGCAAAGTTGAAATACTTACCTCTCCCTGCTCCACCGACGAGACGTATTCCACGTTTCCTGGGCCCACGAAAAGCTTGAGCCAGCCCTACCCCCCCACAACTTTAGCCAAATGACCCCCAGTTTTCAATGCCTAACTATTATTATATAGTAAATTAAGATTGACAAGCTTAAGTAATAAGAATCGATGTTTTTGGCATTAAAATGGGCACTGTAGGTGTTTTCCTGTCCTCCACTCACTGCCGACTTTGATTCCCCATTGACTTGCATTGGGTTTCGTGTTTCAGTCGGCCCCCGACTTTTCGCAAAAATCGGCCGATTTCACCCGACCCGACTTTTGTCAAAGTCGGGTTTCGCGAAACCCGACTCGATCCGAAAAAAGTAAAAGTCGCTCAACTCTATGTATGGGGTATCACTGTGTTTAGGAGAAATTGCATAACAATTTATGAGGTCTTTTTTCTCTTATTACCCCTTGAGTAAATTATTAATTTGGTGCTTAAAGAGAATTTTAATACAATATTTTTCTTTTAGTTTTCACATTTAAAAGCTTTGTGAATTATTATTATTACTATTATTATTTTATTTATATAGCACCATTAATTCTATGGTGCTGTACATGAGAAAAGGGGTTACGTACAGGTGAATCATCTGTAGGTTAAAATCCTCAGTACACGAGGAGATGAATTCCTTGAGGGGTCTAGTTTCCAAAATGGTATCACTTGTTGGGAGTTTCTGCTGTTTTGACATGTCAGGGGCTGTGCAAATGTGACATGGCATCCACAGTTTATTCCAGACAATTTTATGCTCCAAAAATCAAATCGCATTCTTTCATCTTTGAGCATGCCCTGATACATGCCCAAACAGCAGTTTTTGATGACTTATGATGAGGTATTATTGTGTTAAGAAGAAATCCGGTAACAAACTGTGTTGGCCGTTTTCTCCTAATTATCCATTGTGAAAATTGCAAATTTGGAGCTAAAACAACATTTTAGCGGGAAAAAACACATCCATTTCACATCCAAATTTTAAAAAGTTCTGTGAAGCAACTACGGGTTCACTTCCGAGCTCTGTTTCTCAAAACAGAGCTTTCTGACCACATATGGGGTATCAGCACACTGAGAAGAAAACGTGGGTAGGGTTGAGCGACTTTCATTTTTTTAAGATCGAGTAGGGTTTTGGGAAACCCGATTTTGTCCAGAGTCGAGTCGAGTGCATTCGGCCGATTATCGCTAAAAGTCGGGGATCGACCGAAACACGAAACCCAATGCAAGTCAATGGGGAAGCATAGTCGGCAGTGAGTGGAGGCCAGGAAAACACCTACAGTGCCCATTTTAATGCCAAAAACATCCATTCTTGTTTCTGAAGCTTGCCAATCGTAATTAACTTTATAATAATAGTTGGGCATAGGGAATTGGGGGTCATTTGGCAAAAGTTGTGGGGGGAGTAGGGCTGGCTCAAGTTTTTCGTGGGCCCAGGAAATGCGGACTACGTCACGGCGGTGTTGCAGGGAAAGGTAAGTATTTAAACGTTGCAAGTGCTGTGATCCTGAGCAAGCAGGGGGGGGCCCACTCGTTCGCATTGGCACTGGCACAGGGCCCCTCAAAGTACGGCGGTGTGTTTGCATGGCGGGGGCGCCTCCCACCAGCAGCGACACTTTTGCGTACTCTGAGGGGCCCTGTGCCAGTGACGTCGCCAACGAGTATGCCCCCCCACCTGATGAAGGAACCTGCACTTTCATCTGCACCTTCCTCTTTGTCCCTCTGTAAGGTGGTATAACATGCGGGAAGGGGAACCTTACTTTCAGCAGGGTCAGATTCTGGCTGTGTAGAGTACAAGGGGAATGTAGTGGTCTAGGTCAATGTACCAGCTGACTCATTTAGCAGTGGCTGGGCAATGGGCAGGATGAGGAGGAAACAGATATAGGGCCAAAGAATAAAGTAGGCTAAATGCAGTTCAAAATTGGTAACAGGACTAAACAGGCGGCATTGCTTTGTTCAGTGGAGTAGCAAACCCAAGAGCAGCAGACACTGTTTCAAGGGCCTAACCACACTAGTAGGCCAAATGCAGTTTAATATCTGATAGTATAGGGCGAAAGGCAGAATGTGGAAGCTCAGCTTTGTTCAGTTGAGGACAACACCAGGGAGGGGCAGAAGCCGTTAGTAGGCCCTAACCACCATTTTGTTTTTTCAAAACCACTTAATGAGAGCCGGAAGGTTGAAGCTCAGCTTTATTTAGTTGAGGACAACACCAGGCAGGGGCACACAGACAGACACCTTTAGTAGGCCGGAAAAGCCTATTGCATTTTTTAAAATGGTAATTTGGAGCAGAAGGTTGAAGCTCAGCTTTATTTAGTTGAGGGCAACACCAGGGAGGGGCAGAAGCCGTTAGTAGGCCCTATCCACCATTTTGTTTTTTAAAAACCACTTAATGAGAGCCGGAAGGTTGAAGCTCAGCTTTATTTAGTTGAGGGCAACACCAGGGAGGGGCAGAAGCCGTTAGTAGGCCCTAACCACCATTTTGTTTAAAAACAGCAGTTAATCAGAGCCGGAAGGTAGAAGCTCAGCTTTATTTAGTTGAGGGCAACACCAGGGAGGGGCAGAAGCCGTTAGTAGGCCCTATCCACCATTTTGTTTTTTAAAAAACACTTAATGAGAGCCGGAAGGTTGAAGCTCAGCTTTATTTAGTTGAGGGCAACACCAGGGAGGGGCAGAAGCCGTTAGTAGGCCCTATCCACCATTTTGTTTTTTAAAAACCACTTAATGAGAGCCGGAAGGTTGAAGCTCAGCTTTATTTAGTTGAGGGCAACACCAGGGAGGGGCAGAAGCCGTTAGTAGGCCCTAACCACCATTTTTTTTTTTTAAAAACACTTAATGAGAGCCGGAAGGTTGAAGCTCAGCTTTATTCAGTTGAGGGCAACACCAGGGAGGGGCAGAAGCCGTTAGTAGGCCCTAACCACCATTTTGTTTTTTAAAAAACACTTAATGAGAGCCGGAAGGTTGAAGCTCAGCTTTATTTAGTTGAGGGCAACACCAGGGAGGGGCAGAAGCCGTTAGTAGGCCCTATCCACCATTTTGTTTTTTAAAAACCACTTAATGAGAGCCGGAAGGTTGAAGCTCAGCTTTATTTAGTTGAGGGCAACACCAGGGAGGGGCAGAAGCCGTTAGTAGGCCCTAACCACCATTTTGTTTAAAAACAGCAGTTAATCAGAGCCGGAAGGTAGAAGCTCAGCTTTATTCAGTTGAGGGCAACACCAGGGAGGGGCAGAAGCCGTTAGTAGGCCCTAACCACCATTTTGTTTTTTAAAAAACACTTAATGAGAGCCAGAAGGTTGAAGCTCAGCTTTATTCAGTTGAGGGCAACACCAGGGAGGGGCAGAAGCCGTTAGTAGGCCCTAACCACCATTTTGTTTTTTAAAAAACACTTAATGAGAGCCGGAAGGTTGAAGCTCAGCTTTATTTAGTTGAGGGCAACACCAGGGAGGGGCAGAAGCCGTTAGTAGGCCCTAACCACCATTTTTTTTTTTAAAAAAACACTTAATGAGAGCCGGAAGGTTGAAGCTCAGCTTTATTCAGTTGAGGGCAACACCAGGGAGGGGCAGAAGCCGTTAGTAGGCCCTAACCACCATTTTGTTTTTTAAAAAACACTTAATGAGAGCCAGAAGGTTGAAGCTCAGCTTTATTCAGTTGAGGGCAACACCAGGGAGGGGCAGAAGCCGTTAGTAGGCCCTAACCACCATTTTGTTTAAAAACAGCAGTTAATCAGAGCCGGAAGGTAGAAGCTCAGCTTTATTCAGTTGAGGGCAACACCAGGGAGGGGCAGAAGCCGTTAGTAGGCCCTAACCACCATTTTGTTTTTTAAAAAACACTTAATGAGAGCCGGAAGGTTGAAGCTCAGCTTTATTTAGTTGAGGGCAACACCAGGGAGGGGCAGAAGCCGTTAGTAGGCCCTATCCACCATTTTTTTTTTTTAAAAACACTTAATGAGAGCCGGAAGGTTGAAGCTCAGCTTTATTTAGTTGAGGGCAACACCAGGGAGGGGCAGAAGCCGTTAGTAGGCCCTATCCACCATTTTGTTTTTTAAAAACCACTTAATGAGAGCCGGAAGGTTGAAGCTCAGCTTTATTTAGTTGAGCGCAACACCAGGGAGGGGCAGAAGCCGTTAGTAGGCCCTAACCACCATTTTGTTTAAAAACAGCAGTTAATCAGAGCCGGAAGGTAGAAGCTCAGCTTTATTCAGTTGAGGGCAACACCAGGGAGGGGCAGAAGCCGTTAGTAGGCCCTAACCACCATTTTGTTTTTTAAAAAACACTTAATGAGAGCCGGAAGGTTGAAGCTCAGCTTTATTTAGTTGAGGGCAACACCAGGGAGGGGCAGAAGCCGTTAGTAGGCCCTATCCACCATTTTGTTTTTTAAAAACCACTTAATGAGAGCCGGAAGGTTGAAGCTCAGCTTTATTTAGTTGAGGGCAACACCAGGGAGGGGCAGAAGCCGTTAGTAGGCCCTAACCACCATTTTGTTTAAAAACAGCAGTTAATCAGAGCCGGAAGGTAGAAGCTCAGCTTTATTCAGTTGAGGGCAACACCAGGGAGGGGCAGAAGCCGTTAGTAGGCCCTAACCACCATTTTGTTTTTTAAAAAACACTTAATGAGAGCCAGAAGGTTGAAGCTCAGCTTTATTCAGTTGAGGGCAACACCAGGGAGGGGCAGAAGCCGTTAGTAGGCCCTAACCACCATTTTGTTTAAAAACAGCAGTTAATCAGAGCCGGAAGGTAGAAGCTCAGCTTTATTCAGTTGAGGGCAACACCAGGGAGGGGCAGAAGCCGTTAGTAGGCCCTAACCACCATTTTGTTTTTTAAAAAACACTTAATGAGAGCCGGAAGGTTGAAGCTCAGCTTTATTTAGTTGAGGGCAACACCAGGGAGGGGCAGAAGCCGTTAGTAGGCCCTATCCACCATTTTGTTTTTTAAAAACCACTTAATGAGAGCCGGAAGGTTGAAGCTCAGCTTTATTTAGTTGAGGGCAACACCAGGGAGGGGCAGAAGCCGTTAGTAGGCCCTAACCACCATTTTGTTTAAAAACAGCAGTTAATCAGAGCCGGAAGGTAGAAGCTCAGCTTTATTCAGTTGAGGGCAACACCAGGGAGGGGCAGAAGCCGTTAGTAGGCCCTAACCACCATTTTGTTTTTTAAAAAACACTTAATGAGAGCCAGAAGGTTGAAGCTCAGCTTTATTCAGTTGAGGGCAACACCAGGGAGGGGCAGAAGCCGTTAGTAGGCCCTAACCACCATTTTGTTTTTTAAAAAACACTTAATGAGAGCCGGAAGGTTGAAGCTCAGCTTTATTTAGTTGAGGGCAACACCAGGGAGGGGCAGAAGCCGTTAGTAGGCCCTAACCACCATTTTGTTTAAAAACAGCAGTTAATCAGAGCCGGAAGGTAGAAGCTCAGCTTTATTCAGTTGAGGGCAACACCAGGGAGGGGCAGAAGCCGTTAGTAGGCCCTAACCACCATTTTGTTTTTTAAAAAACACTTAATGAGAGCCAGAAGGTTGAAGCTCAGCTTTATTCAGTTGAGGGCAACACCAGGGAGGGGCAGAAGCCGTTAGTAGGCCCTAACCACCATTTTGTTTAAAAACAGCAGTTAATCAGAGCCGGAAGGTAGAAGCTCAGCTTTATTCAGTTGAGGGCAACACCAGGGAGGGGCAGAAGCCGTTAGTAGGCCCTAACCACCATTTTGTTTTTTAAAAAACACTTAATGAGAGCCGGAAGGTTGAAGCTCAGCTTTATTTAGTTGAGGGCAACACCAGGGAGGGGCAGAAGCCATTAGTAGGCCCTATCCACCATTTTTTTTTTTAAAAAACACTTAATGAGAGCCGGAAGGTTGAAGCTCAGCTTTATTTAGTTGAGGGCAACACCAGGGAGGGGCAGAAGCCGTTAGTAGGCCCTATCCACCATTTTGTTTTTTAAAAACCACTTAATGAGAGCCGGAAGGTTGAAGCTCAGCTTTATTTAGTTGAGGGCAACACCAGGGAGGGGCAGAAGCCGTTAGTAGGCCCTAACCACCATTTTGTTTTTTCAAAACCACTTAATGAGAGCCGGAAGGTTGAAGCTCAGCTTTATTTAGTTGAGGGCAACACCAGGGAGGGGCAGAAGCCGTTAGTAGGCCCTATCCACCATTTTGTTTTTTCAAAACCACTTAATGAGAGCCGGAAGGTTGAAGCTCAGCTTTATTTAGTTGAGGACAACACCAGGCAGGGGCACACAGAGAGACACCTTTAGTAGGCCGGAAAAGCCTATTGCATTTTTTAAAATGGTAATTTGGAACAGAAGGTTGAAGCTCAGCTTTATTTAGTTGAGGGCAACACCAGGGAGGGGCAGAAGCCGTTAGTAGGCCGTAACCAAAGTTGAAGGCCAAATGCAGTTTAATTTCTGATACTATAGGCCGAAAGCCAGAAGGTGGAAGCTCCGATTTAGACAGTGGAGGACAATTTGAATTATGGACTGCAGACATACTTAGTAGGCTGTCCCCTGTGGACCATGCATCCAACACATTAACCCATTGCGCCGTAATGGACACGTAATCTTCCGTGGCCATGCCTACAGGTCCATGCGTCTGTTGTCAGGTGCACCTTTGTACTCACAGATTGCCAGAGTGCATGGACAATGCGGTCTTCTACAAGCTGGTGGAGGGTTGGGATGGCTTTTCTCGCAAAAGAAGTGTCGACTGGTTAGCTTGTAGCGTGGTACAGCGTAGTCCATCATGGCCTTATTAATAGTAAATAAAATATATAACTAGGCTCTATGAACTTTTAAATAGGTTCCAGGGGTACACGGGCAGCATTGGTGTGGTCAGTGGAGGAGTATTGCAAGTAGGGGCCGCAGACAGGCTATCAAAGGCCTAAAATAACAAACAGTAGGCAGTCATGGCAGTTTGAAATCGGTTACATGGATACACAGGCAGGCACTCCAGGCAGCATTGTGGTCAGTGGAGGAGTATTGCAAGTAGGGGCCGCAGACAGGCTCACAAAGGCCTAAAATAACAAACAGTAGGCAGTCATGGCAGTTTGAAATCGGTTACATGGATACACAGGCAGGCACTCCAGGCAGCATTGTGGTCAGTGGAGGAGTATTGCAAGTAGGGGCCGCAGACAGGCTATCAAAGGCCTAAAATAACAAACAGTAGGCAGTCATGGCAGTTTTACATCGGTTACATGGATACACGGGCAGGCAGCTTGGTGGTGAGTGGAGGAGTATTTAAAGTAGGGACCGCAGACAGGCTTCAAAGGCCTAACATAATAAAATGGGCTGGCTGTAGGCACTTTATATTTGGTTCCAGGGGTACACGGGCAGCAGTGGTCTGGTCAGTGGAGGCCTAGTGGAAGGAGGGACCGCAGACAGGCTTCGAAGGCCTAACACAATAAAATGGGCTGGCTGTAGGCACTTTAAAATTGGTTCCAGGGGTACACGGGCAGCAGTGGTCTGGTCAGTGGAGGCCTAGTGGAAGGAGGGACCGCAGACAGGCTTCTAAGGCCTAAAATAACAAACAATAGGCTCATGGCAGTTTTACAGCGGTTACATGGATACACGGGCAGCTTGGTGGTGAGTGGAGGAGTATTTAAAGTAGGGACCGCAGACAGGCTATCAAAGGCCTAAAATAACAAACAATAGGCTCAGGGCAGTTTTACAGCGGTTACATGGATACACGGGCAGGCAGCTTGGTGGTGAGTGGAGGAGTAGTGCAAGGAGTGTCTGTCCCAGTACTCCCAAAATATAAATAGATGTTAATGTCTCGCAAAACAACCAAAACAAAAAAAAAGGTGGCATACTTAGGTACAGGGGTGGGCTCATCTGCTGAGTTTCTGACATAGTAATTTGGCAGTAACTATTTAATGGTGCCAATATAGGACACAGACACAGACTACTTTAAGTTGCATCATAGATGTCTACAAATTTGTATTGTCAGTGCCAGACATTGAATGATGTCAGCGAATAGACTAAAGATTGGTGGAGCTGTGCGACATAATTTTGCACGTGGTAGAGCCCAGTTTGAGCTGGGGTAGGGGGGAACTCTCTTGAGGCCGGCGGGACCGCCCCAGGGCCACTCATGTTACAACGGTGTGTCTGACGTTGGGTGCGCACCACCACCGCCAGAGACACTACATTGTACTATGAGGGACCCAGTAGCAATGCCGTCAACCAAAAGCGAGCACACCCACCTCTTCAGACAAACAGCAGTCTCACGGGTGCTTGCGCCAAGTCGCGATACCACGGCCCCGTGTGGGGAGTTTGGCCATTTAGGGAGGTGTAAACATGTCGTATGCTGTACAATCTGCTGCAGCAAATTAGACATTAGAAAAGTAATTCACAGGCAAGAGCTTTTCATAGGAAAGCTAGGTGTCGGCCGGGCAAGGTGGGGCAAAAGATTTTGAAATCCAGTTGTGGTTCATTTTAATGAATGTTAGATCGTCAACATTTTGGGTAGCCAGACGAGTCCTTTTTTCGGTTAATATTGACCCTGCAGCACTGAATACTCTTTCTGATAGGACACTTGCTGCCGGGCAAGCAAGCTCCTGCAATGCATATTCTGCCAATTCTGGCCAGGTGTCTAATTTGGAGGCCCAGTAATCAAATGGGAATGACGGTTGAGGGAGAACATCGATAAGGGATGAAAAATAGTTAGTAACCATACTGGACAAATGTTGTCTCCTGTCACTTTCAATTGATGCAGCAGTACCTGTCCTGTCTGCGGTCATAGCAAAATCACTCCACAACCTGGTCAGAAAACCCCTCTGTCCAACGCCACTTCTGATGTGTGCACCCCTAACACTCCTAGTCTGCTGCCCCCTGGAGCTCGTGTGAGAACGATCACGTGCGCTGTGTGCTGGGAATGCCTGAAGCAAACGGTCAACAAGAGTTGATTGTTTGGTTGCTAATATTAGTTCCAAGTTCTCATGTGGCATAATATTTTGCAATTTGCCTTTATAGCGTGGATCAAGGAGGCAGGCCAACCAGTAATCGTCATCGTTCATCATTTTCGTAATGCGTGTGTCCCTTTGTAGGATACGTAAGGCATAATCCGCCATGTGGGCCAAAGTTCCACTTGTCAAATCTCCGGTTGTGATTGGTTGAGGGGCAGTTGCAGGCAAATCTACGTCACTTGTGTCCCTCAAAAAACCAGAACCCGGCCGTGACACGCAACCAATTTCCTGTGCCCCCGTGAAAGTTTCCGCATTAAAAATATACTCATCCCCATCATCCTCCTCGTCCTCCACCTCCTCTTCGCCCGCTACCTCGTCCTGTACACTGCCCTGACCAGACAATGGCTGACTGTCATCAAGGCTTCCCTCTTCCTCTGGTGCAGACGCCTGCTCCTTTATGTGCGTCAAACTTTGCATCAGCAGACGCATTAGGGGGATGCTCATGCTTATTACGGCGTTGTCTGCACTAACCAGCCGTGTGCATTCCTCAAAACACTGAAGGACTTGACACATGTCTTGTATCTTCGACCACTGCACACCTGACAACTCCATGTCTGCCATCCTACTGCCTGCCCGTGTATCCTCCCACAAATAAATAACAGCACGCCTCTGTTCGCACAGTCTCTGAAGCATGTGCAGTGTTGAGTTCCACCTTGTTGCAACGTCTATGATTAGGTGATGCTGGGGAAGGTTCAAAGACCGCTGATAGGTCTGCATACGGCTGGCGTGTACAGGCGAACGTCGGATATGTGAGCAAAGTGCACGCACTTTGAGGAGCAGGTCGGAGAACCCAGGATAAGTTTTCAATAAGCACTGCACCACCAGGTTTAAGGTGTGAGCCAGGCAAGGAATGTGTTTCAGTTGGGAAAGGGAGATCTACTGTGCCCAGCCACGACTGCGTTTCTTGTTGCAAGAACTCGGACAGAACTTCCGCGGTGTGTCTGTTGTCGCCCAAACACTTCATAGCCAATACAGCCTGCTGACGCTTGGCAGTAGCTGGCCCATAATGGGACAACTGGTGTGCAACAGTGTCATCTGCCGATGGAGTGGTTGGCCGACTGCGTTCTGTGGAAGAGCTGTAGCTTCTGCAGGAGGACGAGGAGGAGGAGGAGGGGGTGCGAACGCCTACAGCCAACTGTTTCCTAGACCGTGGGCTAGGCACAACTGTCCCTAAATTGATGTCGCCTGTGGACCCTGCATCCACCACATTCACCCAGTGTGCCGTGATGGACACATAACGTCCCTGGCCATGCCTACTGGTCCATGCATCTGTAGTCAGGTGCACCTTTGTACTCACAGATTGCCTAAGTGCATGGACGATGCGCTGTTTAACATGCTGGTGCAGGGCTGGGATGGCTTTTCTGGAAAAAAAGTGTCGACTAGGTAGCTCGTATCGTGGTTCAGCGTACTCCATCAGGGCTTTAAAAGCTTCGCTTTCAACTAAACGGTAGGGCATCATCTCTAACGAGATTAGTCTAGCTATGTGGGCGTTAAAACCCTGTGTACGCGGATGCGAGGATAAGTACTTCCTTTTTCTAACCAGAGTCTCATGTAGGGTGAGCTGGACTGGAGAGCAGGAGATCGTGGAACTTTCGGGTGTGCCGGTGTACATGGCAGACTGAGAGACGGTTGGAGACGGTATTGTTTCCGCCGGTGCCCTAGATGCAATATTTCCTCCTACTAAACTGGTGATTCCCTGACCCTGACTGCTTTTGGCTGGCAAAGAAACCTGCACAGATACTGCCGGTGGTGCGGAAAATGGTGGCCTTACAGTGACGGAAGGGATGTTGCGTTGCTGATTAGCTTCATTTGCCGAGGGTGCTACAACCTTAAGGGACGTTTGGTAGTTAGTCCAGGCTTGAAAATGCATGGTGGTTAAGTGTCTATGCATGCAACTAGTATTTAGACTTTTCAGATTCTGACCTCTGCTTAAGCTAGTTGAACATTTTTGACAGATGACTTTGCGCTGATCAGTTGGATGTTGTTTAAAAAAATGCCAGACTGCACTCTTCCTAGACTCGGATCCCTTTTCAGGGATTGCAGACTGAGCTTTAACCGGATGGCCACGCTGTCCTCCAACAGGTTTTGGCTTTGACACGCGTTTTGGGCCAGATACGGGCCCGGCAGATGGAACCTGTTGCGATGTTGATGCCTGCTGCGGCCCCTCCTCCACCTCCGCTTCTGAACTACTGCCGCCTGCACCCTGTTCCCCCAATGGCTGCCAATCGGGGTCAATAACTGGGTCATCTATTACCTCCTCTTCGAGCTCGTGTGCAACTTCGTCTGTGTCACTGTGTCGGTCGGTGGTATAGCGTTCGTGGCGGGGCAACATAGTCTCATCAGGGTCTGATTGTGGATCTGTACCCTGAGAGGGCAATGTGGTGGTCTGAGTCAAAGGAGCAGCATAGTACTCTGGCTGTGGCTGTGCATCAGTGCACTCCATGTCAGAATCTACTTGTAATGGGCATGGCCTGTTAAATGTTTCACTTTCTAAGCCAGGGACGGTATGTGTAAAGAGCTCCATGGAGTGACCCGTTGTGTCGCCTGCTGCATCCTTCTCTCTTGTTGTAGTTTTTGCTGAGGAGGACAAGGAAGCGACTTGTCCCTGACCGTGAACATCCACAAGCGACGCGCTGCTTGTACATTTACCAGTTTCTGAAGAGGAGGCAAAAGAGTTAGAGGCTGAGTCTGCAATGTAAGCCAAAACTTGCTGTTGCTGCTCCGCCTTTAAAAGCGGTTTTCCTACTCCCAGAAAAGAGAGCGTTCGAGGCCTTGTGTAGCCTGACGACGAAACTGGCTCCACAGCTCCAGACTTAGGTGGAATATTTTTATCCCCACGACCACCTGATGCTCCACTACCACTACCATCATTACCAGCTGACAATGAACGCCCACGACGACCTCTTGCACCAGACTTCCTCATTGTTTAAAAATCGTAACCAAAGTAACTTTATTTGTTGCTGTCAAACAACTTACACGGTGAGCTATAACTTCAGTATGATTTCAATATCCCTTAACAGGTTGGTGAGACCACAAGGAAAATCAGGCACAATGTTACACACTCTGTTTTCTGTGGCACCAAATCACAGAGATGACACACACGCAGGACTGTCACTCAAGCACTAATGTCAATATTAATCTCCCACATAATTTATTTTTTTTTTTTTCTCTGGGAGACTTTAGAAACCAAATAATATAAAAAAAAAAAAAAAAAAAACAAGGCTTTCTATGGCCCACTGAATGAGAGGGACAGAGGTGGCACACCCAGGAGTCAAGAGTGGCACACAAGCTGAAAGGGCAATATTACTCTCCCACTGTTTTTTTATGTATTTTTTTTTTTATTTTCAGGGAGACTTTAGAAACCAAATAATATTAAAAAAAAAACAAAAAAACAAGGCTTTCTATGGCCCACTGAATGAGAGATGGCACGCACAGGAGTGGCACACAAGCCCTGACTGAGGCCAATATTTTTCTCCCACTGATTGATGTAGTGTTTTTGTGTTGAGGTTGATTTTAAAACACAAATGAAGGAAAAAAATAAAAAGGCTTTCTATGGCCCACAATTAGAGAGAGAGGTGGCACACCCAGGAGTCAAGAGTGGCACACAAGCTGAAAGGGCAATATTACTCTCCCACTGTTTTTTTATGTATTTTTTTTTTTATTTTCAGGGAGACTTTAGAAACCAAATAATATTAAAAAAAAAACAAAAAAACAAGGCTTTCTATGGCCCACTGAATGAGAGATGGCACGCACAGGAGTGGCACACAAGCCCTGACTGAGGCCAATATTTTTCTCCCACTGATTGATGTAGTGTTTTTGTGTTGAGGTTGATTTTAAAACACAAATGAAGGAAAAAAATAAAAAGGCTTTCTATGGCCCACAATTAGAGAGAGAGGTGGCACACCCAGGAGTCAAGACTGGCACACAAGCTGAAATGGCAATATTACTCTCCCACTGTTTTTTTATGTATTTTTTTTTTTATTTTCAGGGAGACTTTAGAAACCAAATAATATTAAAAAAAAAACCAAAAAACAAGGCTTTCTATGGCCCACTGAATGAGAGGGACAGAGGTGGCACACCCAGGAGTCAAGACTGGCACACAAGCTGAAAGGGCAATATTACTCTCCCACTGTTTTTTTATGTTTTGTTTTTTTTTATTTTCAGGGAGACTTTAGAAACCAAATAATATTAAAAAAAAAAAAAAAAACAAGGCTTTCTATGGCCCACTGAATGAGAGGGACAGAGGTGGCACACCCAGGAGTCAAGACTGGCACACAAGCTGAAAGGGCAATATTACTCTCCCACTGTTTTTTTATGTTTTGTTTTTTTTTATTTTCAGGGAGACTTTAGAAACCAAATAATATTAAAAAAAAAAAAAAAAACAAGGCTTTCTATGGCCCACTGAATGAGAGGGACAGAGGTGGCACACCCAGGAGTCAAGACTGGCACACAAGCTGAAAGGGCAATATTACTCTCCCACTGTTTTTTTATGTATTTTTTTTTTTATTTTCAGGGAGACTTTAGAAACCAAATAATATTAAAAAAAAAAAAAAAAACAAGGCTTTCTATGGCCCACTGAATGAGAGATGGCACGCACAGGAGTGGCACACAAGCCCTGACTGAGGCCAATATTTTTCTCCCACTGATTGATGTAGTGTTTTTGTGTTGAGGTTGATTTTAAAACACAAATGAAGGAAAAAAATAAAAAGGCTTTCTATGGCCCACAATTAGAGAGAGAGGTGGCACACCCAGGAGTCAAGAGTGGCACACAAGCTGAAAGGGCAATATTACTCTCCCACTGTTTTTTTATGTATTTTTTTTTTTATTTTCAGGGAGACTTTAGAAACCAAATAATATTAAAAAAAAAACAAAAAAACAAGGCTTTCTATGGCCCACTGAATGAGAGATGGCACGCACAGGAGTGGCACACAAGCCCTGACTGAGGCCAATATTTTTCTCCCACTGATTGATGTAGTGTTTTGGTGTTGAGGTTGATTTTAAAACACAAATGAAGGAAAAAAATAAAAAGGCTTTCTATGGCCCACAATTAGAGAGAGAGGTGGCACACCCAGGAGTCAAGACTGGCACACAAGCTGAAAGGGCAATATTACTCTCCCACTGTTTTTTTATGTATTTTTTTTTTTATTTTCAGGGAGACTTTAGAAACCAAATAATATTAAAAAAAAAAAAAAAAAACAAGGCTTTCTATGGCCCACTGAATGAGAGGGACAGAGGTGGCACACCCAGGAGTCAAGACTGGCACACAAGCTGAAAGGGCAATATTACTCTCCCACTGTTTTTTTATGTATTTTTTATTTTATTTTCAGGGAGACTTTAGAAACCAAATAATATTAAAAAAAAAAAAAAAAACCAAGGCTTTCTATGGCCCACTGAATGAGAGGGACAGAGGTGGCACACCCAGGAGTCAAGACTGGCACACAAGCTGAAAGGGCAATATTACTCTCCCACTGTTTTTTTATGTATTTTTTTTTTTATTTTCAGGGAGACTTTAGAAACCAAATAATATTAAAAAAAAAACAAAAAAACAAGGCTTTCTATGGCCCACTGAATGAGAGGGACAGAGGTGGCACACCCAGGAGTCAAGACTGGCACACAAGCTGAAAGGGCAATATTACTCTCCCACTGTTTTTTTAGGTTTTTTTTTTTTTTCAGGGAGACTTTAGAAACCAAATAATATTTAAAAAAAATAAATAAATAAATAGGCTTTCTATAGCCCACTGAATGAGAGATAGCACACACAGCAGTGGCACACAAGCCCTGACTGAGGCCAATATTTTTCTCCCACTGATTGATGTAGTGTTTTTGTGTTGAGGTAGATTTTAGAACACAAATGAAGGAAAAAATAAATAGGCTTTCTATGGCCCACTCAGTGAGAGATGGCACACACAGGGATGGCACTCTAGCAGAAATGCCAATCTTAATCTCCCACAAAAAAAAAAAAACAGGGACTGTCCTACAATTACTATCTCCCCTGCAGTAATCTCAGCCAGGTATGGCAGGCAGCAATAGGAGTGGACTGATGCACAAATTAAATAAAAAGTGTGGACAAACAAAAAAGATAGCTGTGCAGAAAGGAAGGAACAAGAGGATATGTGCTTTGAAAAAAGCAGTTGGTTTCCACAGTGGCGTACACACAGGAATACAGCTATCAGGGAGCCTTCTAGGGCAGCCCAATGAGCTACAGCGCTGAGGGGAAAAAAAAAAAAAAATAGCTTCCACTGTCCCTGCACACCGAAGGTGGTGTTGGACAGTGGAAATCGCTGCAGCACAAGCGGTTTGGTGGTTAGTGGACCCTGCCTAACGCTCTCCCTGCTTCTGACGAAGCGGCAGCAACCTCTCCCTAAGCTCAGATCAGCAGCAGTAAGATGGCGGTCGGCGGGAACGCCCCTTTATAGCCCCTGTGACGCCGCAGACAGCAAGCCAATCACTGCAATGCCCTTCTCTAAGATGGTGGGGACCAGGACCTATGTCATCACGCTGCCCACACTCTGCGTTCACCTTCATTGGCTGAGAAATGGCGCTTTTCGCGTCATTGAAACGCGACTTTGGCGCGAAAGTCGCGTACCACATGGCCGACAAGCACAGGGGTCGGATCGGGTTTCATGAGACGCCGACTTAGCCAAAAGTCGGCGACTTTTGAAAATGATCGACCCGTTTCGCTCAACCCTAAACGTGGGTAATAAATTGGGTGGTCTATTTTCTAGTGCTATCCCTTGCCAAAGTGAAAAAAAAAGTGAAAAACCCCAAGGGTTAAAAGTTAAAACATGTCTTGACAACAGTTTTGAAGTAGATCTTATGGATACGTCAGTTCTGTTCTGGCTGAGGACTGATGTTGGAAGTGGATCGCCCCGTCAGGGCAGCGGGGTACTCGGTACCAGGTCCTTCGGTTCACAGGGGGATGTCACGGTGGCTGACCCGGTCCGTGGCCCTGGGACGTCCGTGTAAAAGGGAAAGGTCTTTAAAGGGGAAATATTTGTGACGCCACCTGTGGTATTCGGTCAGGGCGACCGTCGCTGCTTTAAGGGGTCCGCTGGGGTGATGGTATGGCAGCTAGTTGGTATACCTTCCCACAGGTGAAGTGTATCCCCAGTGTGTAGATGGTGAGAGGCGCAGAGAAGAACGAGGACACAAGATTGCAGCCTCTTTACCTTTACTGAAGGTTTCAGTATCCACAGTCCAGGGCACCAGATCACAGGGCAGGCAGAGTCCGGCCGGTTTGCAGGCAAGTCCAGAGTCCCCTTATCCAGGTGGAAATCAGTAGCCTTCCTCTAGCGCCGTGGTGTTGTAGTTCCTTACTGCCTAAGGCTTCACATAAGGCCCTCACAGATGTAATGTCTCTCTCTCTGTCCCCCACATAGGATAGGACAAACCCGTATGACTGGTGGCTTGAGGCGGTTTATAGGGACTCTATCATGCCCCAGCCTCTAAGGGGTGCCACTGTACCTCCTGGGTATAGGGCGGGCAGGTAACGTGAAATTAGCTGTCCTGCCGGTCTCTGGAGCAAGGCATAAAGGGTAGTTGCTCCTTCTGTATTCTGGCTACCAGGATCTTGCGCCTCAGAAGGAGGCAGCCTGTATAGGGCTGGTCCTCTTCTGGTATCCACTCCTTTGCTATGACTTCTTTCACCCTTTCTGCAATACAATTCTCCTTCTGTGTGTCTCTTTCTGGGAGCTGCAGCTCTTAGGGCATGCACAGCTCCGTGTCCTTTCTCCTTCATTCTCTGACAGGATCCCACCACTGTCAGGGACCAACTACCTGAACAGAGCTCAGCCAGCAACTAACTAACTTTCCCTACAGGCAACCAGTTTTACCTATGTGGGGAGTGACCTAATAAATAGGAACAAGAGCTCCCTCTGGTGGCCTGGAGTGTGAAATGTGTTGCATGTTTGTGATACCTGGATGCAGTTGTCCTTCTTTCCCTCCAAACGTAATATCACTCTCCCCTAGAGGAAAATGACATTACTGTAACGACCAGGACCCTGGGGCGCTGCACTAGCCTGGGGTGGGGGGAGGCAATATCTCTGGCCCCTACCAGGCTAGTAATATAAACTCACAGCTGTCTGTTTAGCCTTTGATGCACTCCCTGACAGAAGTTATGTCGCTTATCCATGTTATGTAAATAAAAGCTTATAACCTGACATTAAATTCATCCATTGGTTGTATAAATTATTCTTTTGAAAGCTGAAACCCTCCTAAATGTGGTTTGGGTTAAGAAACTAAATTGGCATCAATGCAGAAATATTGATCAGTTAATGACCCTACGTCATTTTTTTCTAAACTCACCAGTAAAGGCTAAGCAAACAGCTGTGAGCTGTTATTAAAGGGAATCTGTCACCTACTTTTTCGTATATAAGCTGCGGCCACCGCCATTAGGGGCTTATCTACATCATTCTGTAATACTGTAGATTAGCCCCCAATGTAACCTGAAAGATAAGAAAAACAAGTTAGATTATACTCACCTGGGGGGCGGTCCCGCTGTGGTCCGATCCGATGGGCGTCACGGTCCGGGTCCGGCGCCTCCCATCTTCATGTGATGACGTCCTCTTCCTTGCTTCCTGTCGTGGCTTATGCGCAGGCGTACTTTATCTGTCCTGTTGAGGGCAGAGCAAAGTACTGCAGTGCACAGGTGCCGGGAAAGGTCCGAGAACCCCAGCGCCTGCGCACTGCAGTACTTTACTCTGCCCTCAATAGGGCAGAGAATTACGAGTGCGCAGGAGCCACGAGAGGAAGCAAGGAAGAGGATGTCATCGCATGAAGATGGGAGGCTCTGGACCCAGACCGTGACGCTGACCGGACTGCACCAGACCGCCCCCTCCAGGTGAATATAATATAACTTGTTTTTCTTATCTTTCAGGTTGCAACTGGGGCTTATCTACAGCATTACAGAATGCTGTAGATAAGCCCCTAATGGCGGTGGCCGAAGCTTATATACGAAAAAGTAGGTGACAGATTCCCTTTAATAGCTTGGGAACCTTTGGGGATATTGTCCCTTGACACATGGACTGCACATGGATGTGAAACAAAGACAGCAAACAAACATGCGGAAGTCACGCAGATGTCACACGGATGTCACATACGTATGGCACACGGACCACGGATCTCACCTGTTTTTTTCCTGTACAGGAATCACCAGGACGTGGGAAGGACGCCTTAGGCCGGGTGCAGATAAGTGTATTTTTGGTTTAAGTGCGATCTGATAAAAATTGCATCGCACTTGGACCAATGTTATTCCATGGGAACGTGCACATGCCGCCTTTATTCCTCATACCATGCCAGTCCTAGGAAAAATTGAGACATGCCCGGGTTTGAGCCAATATTCGGATCGCACTCAGCCATACAAGTCAATGAGACTGTGGAAAACATCTGAGTGTATTCCAATTTCCGCGCACTGACGCAATAGAGAAGATGGAGACTATTTTTTTTCCATCTTCTCATCCAAAACAATTGTATCACACTCTGATTAGCATGTGATTTGCATAACCAGCCCGATTCTCTCAGATGACAGGACACCTGCTCCCAGCCATTACAGCAATGTCTTTACATTACCAAAATGAGATTTTGGATCAAAAACTGCCGATATTTCAAAACTCCTGAACGTTGAATTTCTGCATCAAAAACTTAGCAAACTGATTCCGTGCGCACACATGCCTTTAGTTTACGTCCACAGTTGTTTCTGAAGCAAATATGGAGCGTATCTGCGCCAAATACTCAGAAAAAAGCCACCATGTGGAGAAGGCCTTATAGTCTTTGGAAAGCCCATGTACATGTGGGAAAAATCCACACAGAAATGGAATCAGGACGACTGTCAGATCTAGTATAGAGTTCACCCTATTCTATGCTTAGCAATGGAGGAAGGTGAGATCCAGCAGTAACACCTGCAAATGTGCGCATTAGGCTGGAGACACACTAGGGATTTTAAAATCGGTCTGATTTTGATGCAGGAGAGTTGGACGAGTGTAATGCAAGTGTCATGCGAGTGTCATGCTTTTTTTATGGAAGTACAGTCTGATTTTTCCCACCTAGCATCCGATTTACATCCGACTGCAGTGCGATTGCTATCCAATTGCAATGCGATTTTTAACATAAGCTTTTACATAGAGCAATTCTCTGTCATTAACACATTGTTTTCAAAGGAAATATTTGTCAAAACACACACACACATATATCCAGCTCTGTCAAAAATTAAGAGACCACTGCAAAATATTCAGTTTGTCTGATTTTTCTCTGTATAGGTATATTTTTGAGTAAAATGTAAATTGTTCTTTTATTCTATAAACTACTGACAACATGTCTCCAAAATTCCAAGCAATAAATTTTGTATTTGTTTTCTGAAAATGAGAAATGGTCAAAATAACAAAATAATGCATTGCTTGCAGACCTCAAATAATGCAAAAAAAACAAACAAATTCAGAATAATTTAGAAACAAAAATACTAATGTTTTAACTCAGGAAGAGTTCAGAAATCAATATTTTGTGGAATAACCATAATTTTTAGTCACAGCTTTCATGCATCTTTGCATGCTTTCCACCAGTCTTTTACACAGCTTTTGGGTGACCTTATGCCACTCCTGATACAAAAATGTAAGCAGTTCTTCTTTGTTTGATGGATTGTGACTATCCATCTTCCTCTTGATTACATTCCAGATGTTTTCAATGGAGTTCAAGTCTGGAGATTGGGCTGGCCATGACAGGAATTTGATGTGGTGGTCCTGCAGCGCCCCAGGGTCCTGGTCGTTGCAGTACTGTCGCTTTCCTCTAGGGGGAGTGATGTTACATTTGGAGGCAATGAAGGAGATCTCTTTACCAGGTACCACAAACATACAACACATTTCATACTCCAGGCCACCAGGGGGAGCTATGCTCCTATTTATTAGGGCACTCTTCATACACTGGTTGCCTGGAGAGGAAGTTAGTCAGTTGCTGGCTGAGCTTTGCTCAGGTAGTTGGTCCCTGACAGGGGTGGGATCCTGTCAGAGGCCGAGACAGAAGGACACGGAGCTGTGCCTGCCCTGAGTGCGGCAACTTCTGGAAAGAGACACTGATGGAGAACTGGATTGTAGTGAGGGTGAAGAAGTCGTAGCAAAGGAGTGGATATCAGAGGAATTCTGCCCTACACGGGCTGCCTCCTTCTGAGGCGCAGGATCCCGGTAGCCTGAACTCTGAGGGAGCAACAGTCCTTTATGCCTTGCTCCAGAGACCGGCAGGACAGCTAATTTCATGTTACCTGCCCGCCCTATACCCAGGAAGCCAGGTGGCACCCACGAGAGGCTGGGGCATGATAGAGTCCCTGTAAAACGCCTCAAGCCACTGGTCATACGGGTTTGTCCTATCCATCTGGGGGACAGAGAGAGAGACATAGCATCTGTAACATCTTCAACAGTTGTGAGGACCTTATGAGACGCTTAGCAGTAAAGTACTACAACACACGGCGCTAGAGGAAGGCTACTTATTTCCACCTGGATAAGGGGACTCTGGATTTGCCTCCAAACCGGCCGGACTCTGCCTACCCTGTGATCTGGTGCTTTGGACTGTGGATGCTGAAGTCTTCAGTAAAAGGTAAAGAGACTGCAACCTTGTGTCCTCGTTCTTCACTGCACCTCTCACCATCCACCATCTACACATCGGGAAGCCCTGGGGATATACTTAATCTGTGGGAAGGTATACCATTCAGCTGCCATAACATCACCCCAGCGGACCCCTTAAAGCAGCGTCGGTCACACTGACCGAATACCACAGGTGGCGTCACGAACATTCCCCTTTAAAGACCTTTCCCTTTTACACGGACGTCCCTAAGGCTATGGACCGGGTCAGCCACCGTGACATCCCCCTACGAACTGAAGGACCCGGTACCGAGTACCCCTAGCCCTAGCCGGGGCGATCCATCTTTTGGCATCACGAACAGGATCTACTTAAGCCTGAAAATCGGGTCATGTGCGCCTAAGAACTGTGCCAGAATTGTGCTTGATCTGTGATTTACTAAAAGACTGATGTTGCGATATACTGCCAGAATTCCCGCCAAAACCGCCGCCATTACAGCGCCACAAGGAGCGCAGGAGAAGAAGAAGGGCATGCCATCGTGGGTGTGAACTGACTGAGAGCGCGAAAAATAATGGCCGCCCAGTACAAATACCTCTGTACCTTGAGGACGTGTCCGTCAGCAGCAGAGATCCGCCTCCTGATTCTCAATGGAGGGCGGAGTCCAAGAAAAAGAAACCGCCCCCGGAGGAGAGAGTGGGAAAAGGACGAGGAAGGAGAGAGCCACGTGGAGGACGCCATGGCCAGCCGCCTGCAACCAGACCATGGGGTGGAGGCCGAGGACTCCCCCAGCCACCTGGAGAGGCTCCGCTGCCAGGTATCACCCGTTGGCCCTGACTTCCTGCAGGCCGGAGTGGAGGAGTTAATATAACAGCTCCTGCAGATGCGGCTGAGCACCCAGGTCCCATGCTGGACGACGCCTGCGGAGGATCCACCAGCACCGCCTCCAGCACCGCTCCCTGCATCACTTCTAGAGCCGCTGCCAGCACCGCTGCAGACGCCATCGCCAGTGGAAGTGACCGGCACTGAAGACACCACTGCGGCAGGTAAGGACGCCGACCCTGCCCCGGTGACCGAGGGACTACTGATAGGCCCGGTAGCAGCGCCACCTCCCCGCGGGTCCAGCCGGCTCCAACACCTCGTGCCCTGGGACCAGGCCACGGGGATGGAACAGTTTTTAAAGGCCCCGATCCAGCCAGCCAGCCTGCCTAGCGAGATCCATGCAGAGAAAGTTGTTTACCGCTGGGTGAATCCCGGGTCAGACTTTATGGGGTTCCCTGGGAGCACTAAACAGAAGGGAGAGACTGTATAAGTTCTAAGTTGGGAGGACTACCAGTCCCTGCTTGCCTGCAAGTGGGAAGAGGAGGAAGAAAAACACCAGGCCCAGCGCAGAGCCTTGGATAAGCGGGATCTACAGGTCAAAGCCCAGGCCCGCAAGGACCGCACGGCTAACCAGGCCCCGCGTAAGCAGGGCACATTGGTCACCTTTAAACTCCAAGGAGGCTGGGGTTTCATAAAGGAACAGGGGTTGTACGCAGAAATATTCTTGAATAGGAGGGATGTGGAATCCCATCTCTGGGAAGGACACCCGGACAGGGACCTGTATCCAGGAGATAGTGTCACCTACACCAGGCACCTTGGTGAAAAGGGCTGGTTTGCCTTAAATGTCCACAAATGCAGAGACCCTGTGACACACAGCGCTAAAATCTCAGCTATGCCTTCTTCTGTCACAACAGCGCCACCTTGTGCCAAAACTGCAGCCACTCTCACTATGCGTACAGTTACCACTACCTGCACCTTTACAAGGACCACAGTGTGTACTGTCACCACCACAGAGACTGCGGTAACTACAGAACCTACTGTAACCTGTGCCGTGCCAAGGTTATTCCAGAACAGAACTCAGTGGGCATTCAGACCCCCATCTGTAGTGAGGGAGCCCCATATGTAGCACCTGGTAGCCGCCAGTACCCAAAAGGGCTACCTCCACCAGTGCTACCTCCAGAACTGCAGTAGAACCTACCGCAAACAGGAACACTAATTGTAAATAGTTCTTAAACTTTCTTTTTGCTGCTTTAAACCCGTCCAGGCTTATTTCTTAAAGGGGTCCCACATTAAAGAGATCCTCAGTTTGCACAAGTTACTTTTCATTTAAAAAGAACTGCAGAATCATGGATAGTGAATGATTCACAAACTGTCTTGTATATAGTTTGCACCTTCTTAAAGGTGCTTCCTACTGGTTTTACAACAGAGGCTTTTACAGAGACTGCCTCCAACAGAGACTGCTGCTAATCTTGTTGTGAGAACTGTTTTGTTTTTCAGAGACCTGAAGAAAAACCCGTTGGCGTGGCAGAATTCTGGGTCTGGATACACGTCTTGTAGCCCTTCCAAAAGGGGAACATCAGCTGAGGTGGAGCTGGTACGATGGGAGGATAGCTGAGCACACGTGGGAGTCTGTAGCTCCTGGTAGAAAAAAGGAACTGAGAATCAATTTGACACTGACGTTTGTTGTACTTGTGAATAAAATGAAGAAAATAAAGTAGACCCGTGGGGGTTGGTTGACAATTTGTGCATAGAAGAGAAAAAAGTAATTAAATGTTGATTTGCACTTAAATAAAGAAAAATGTTTAACTTTGCACTTAAAAGATAGTATACCCGTAGAGGGTACTTGCACTTCATAGTTAGTTAATATATTGTTGCTAAATTGTTCTATTTCCGAAAGTAGGCCTACACTGTAAATATGTTTATTGTTATGCAAAGTTCAAGAGTCCTCACCTCCCATAAAGGGAAGCGCAGTTAAAATTAACTTGTTTTATAGCATTTTAAAAAATTGCATGTCTTTTGCTAATGTATTGTTGTTTTCTTTTCCCAGTCCCGGAGTACTGGATTTAACGGGGAAGAGGGTGCAGCGCCCCAGGGTCCTGGTCGTTGCAGTAATGTCGCTTTCCTCTAGGGGGAGTGATGTTACATTTGGAGGCAATGAAGGAGATCTCTTTACCAGGTATCACAAACATACAACACATTTCATACTCCAGGCCACCAGGGGGAGCTATGCTCCGATTTATTAGGGCACTCTTCACACTTAGGTAAAACTGGTTGCCTGGAGAGGAAGTTAGTCAGTTGCTGGCTGAGCTTTGCACAGGTAGTTGGTCCCTGACAGGGTTGGGATCCTGTCAGAGGCCGAGACAGAAGGACACGGAGCTGTGCCTGCCCTGAGTGCGGCAGCTTCTGGAAAGAGACACTGAAGGAGAACTGGATTGTAGAGAGGGTGAAGAAGTCGTAGCAAAGGAGTGGATATCAGAGGAGTTCTGCCCTACACAGGCTGCCTCCTTCTGAGGCGCAGGATCCCGGTAGCCGGAACACCGAGGGAGCAACAGTCCTTTATACCTTGCACCAGAGACCGGCAGGACAGCTAATTTCACGTTACCTGCCTGCTCTATACCCAGGAGGCAAGGTGGCATCCACGAGAGGCTGGGGCATGATAGAGTCCCTGTAAAATGCCTCAAGCCACCGGTCATATGGGTTTGTCCTATCCATCTGGGGGACAGAGAGAGAGACATAGCATCTTTAACATCTTCAACAGTTGTGAGGACCTTATGAGACGCTTAGCAGTAAGGTACTACAACACACGGCGCTAGAGGAAGGCTACTGATTTCCACCTGGATAAGGGGACTCTGGATTTTCCTCCAAACCGGCCAGACCCTGCCTACCCTGTGATCTGGTGCTCTGGACTGTGGATGCTGAAGTCTTCAGTAAAAGGTAAAGAGACTGCAACCTTGTGTCCTCGTTCTTCACTGCACTTCTCACCATCCACCATCTACATATCAGGAAGCTCTGGGAATATACTTCACCTGTGGGAAGGTATACCATCTAGCTGCCATAACATCACCCCAGCGGACCCTTTAAAGCAGCGTCGGTCACCCTGACCGAATACCACAGGTGGCGTCACGAACATTCCCCTTTAAAGACCTTTCCCTTACACGGACGTCCCTAGGGCCACGGACCGGGTCAGCCACCGTGACATCCCCCTACGAACTGAAGGACCCAGTACCGAGTACCCCTAGCCCTAGACGGGGCGATCCAGTCCTTCATCCACACCTTGATTGACCTAGCTGTGTGGCATTGCGCATTGTCCTGCTGGAAAAAACAGTCCTCAGAGTTGGGGAACATTGCCTGAGCAGAAGGAATCAACTGTTTTTCCAGGATAACCAGGTACGGACTGGGGCTGAAATTCAGTCCTGGCATTTGAAATCACACAGGCCCATGTTGTCCCCATCCCCAAGAATCAGATGGGATAGATCATTAATATTACCCTGAATGGAGGAAAGGAAGATTTACTACAAGACCAATATTTCTAATGATACACATAGCCTGCTGGGGTAAGTAATGGCGTCAGCGACTTTGTGCTCTGTCACAACTCTTAACAATATGGGTGTCTTGAGAACACCGATTCTGTTAGCAATGTAGCAGACAAGGCAGCCCATGACCAGACAGGCCCTTCTGGCATTTGCCAGAATTGCCAGATGGCCACTCCGGCCCTGCAGATAACCTTGTATGCAGCTTGATTCATACATCCTTCGCAAAGATTGACCTGCCCAATTCCAGGCTTGCTGCGCTCCCAGCCATGCTGAACTGCGGTGACCTCTGGACCATGGGAAAATGCCAGTGATGAGGTCACCGCAGTTCAAGCTCAGTGTCTTTACAGCAGATCACCGTGAAAAATTATCACCGTGATCTGCTGTGAAGATACGGTGCTTGTACTGCGATGACCTCATCACTGGCATTTTCCCATGGACCAGAGGTCACTGCAGTTCAGCACGGTTGGGAGCGCAGCTTCAGTGACGTCACTGAAGCTGCGCTCCCAGCAGCTCATTCACCAGTGGTTTTCTGCTGGGACGGTCGCATCTTGGCATCGTCTTGGTTGAAAACGAACTATCCCCCAGACATGGATTACAGCATGGGACACAACGACGGACAGGTATGGTATATTGTTGCTTTTTTATTTTACTTTTATTACAGGAGATCGAGGGCTTCGCTGGAATTAGATGACGTCGTAAGTATAGTTTAATTAAGAATATTAAAGGAGTCTGTGTCTTTCTTTCAAGTAAAGGATTTTTTTTTCTGGGTGTCTGTGTTTTCTTACAGTGACTATGGGGTTAGTAATGGGGGTGTTTTATTGACGCCTCTCCATAAATAACCTCTAGGCTTGATGTCTCCTGACGGTGACATCAACCCCCCAACTATTACCCCACTTGCCACCGCTACAGGGCAAGTGAGAAGAGCGAAGCTAAGTGCCAGATTTGGCGCATCTTAGAGATGCCTCTTTTCTGGGGTGGCTGTGAGCTGATGTTTTTAGCTGGGGGGCAAGATCCATGGCCCCTTCCTAGGCTATAAATATCAGCCCACAGCTGTCTGTATAGCCTTTGCTGGTTATTAATTATGGGGTGTCCCCTCGTCATTTTATTTGAGGGTCCCCCATTTTAATAGCCAGTAAAGGCTAAGTACACAGTTGAGAGTTTATATTAATAGCCTGGGAAGCTCCATGGGTTTTACCCCCTTCCCAGGCTATAAACATCTGCCCCAGTAGTCGACTTTCCCTCTGCTGGTTATGAAAATTGCGCAGGAGCTCACAACATTTTTTACAAAAAATAATCTTTTATTAATTACATGTACAGTAATTTGCACACACTGTTCTAATTGTATTTGTCACTGACATCTATATACCAATTCTATTTGTACCATATTTTCTGGACTATAAGATGCACCGGACCATAAGACGCACCCCAAATTGGGGTGTAAAATAGCAGAAAAAAGATTTTTATAAGATGGGGGTCCATCTTATTGTCCGAATTTAAGGTATCTTAGGCTACTTTCACATTAGCGTCGGTACGGGTCTGTCGCTATGCGTCGGCGTGACGTACCGACGTACGTTGTGAAAATTGTACACGACGTGGGCACCGGATGCAGTTTTTCAATGCATCCGCTACCCATTCTAAAGTCTGGGGAGGAGGGGAAAAGAGTTCCGGCCGCGCATGCGCGGTAGGAAATGGTGGATCCGACGTACGAAAAAACGTTCCCTTGAACGTTTTTTCGTGCCGACGGTCCACCAAAACAACGCATCCAGTGCACGATGGATGCGACGTATGGCCATCTGTCGCGATCCGTTGGCCCAAAACGGCGGATTGCGACGTACGTCACACGACGCAAGTGTGAAAGAGGCCTTACCTGAGAGCCGGCTGTGGTACAGCGGGGTCACAGAAGGCAAGGTCTATTCTTCAGGAAGCCGGCGGCAGCAGAAGTGGGGCAATGCTGCAGTGCTGGGGTGCGATGCTGCGGGTCCGGTGTTGGTGGTGAGGCAGAGCTGGAGCAGGGTCCCATCCTCAGGATGCCGGCGGTGGCAGAAGTGGGGCAATGCTGCGGATCATGGAGCAGGGTCCCTTCTTCAGGATGCCAGCGGCAGAAATGTGGTGACGCTGCGGTCCCATGTCCAAGGTGAACAGAGCCGAGCGCATCACCGGTTTCGTTGCGGATATCTTCCTGAAACTGTGAAGGCTTCAGGAAAATGGCGCATGTGCAAATTGAGATCTTGGCGGCCATTTTCCTGAAGCAGAGTGCCGCCGAGATTTCAATCTGCACACGCGCAGCCCACGGAAGATGGCCGCAAGGAAACCGGTGATATACTCTGTTCACCGCGGACACCAGGACGTGGCGCCGCCACAATTTTGCTGCCGGCATCCTGAAGAAGGGACCTTGCTCGGGTGCATTCTGCACTGCCCACCACCGCAGCATCGCCACACCTCTGCCCACAACCCCCTAGTAAGCCTGCATTCGCACTATAAGTCGCATCCCCCATTTTCCTCCCAAATTTTTTGGGGAAAAGGAACGTCTTATAGTCTGAAAAATACAGTATTTACTCTATGTAATCCACCTCTTCTATCCTATCGGCTCCTACTGTGATCGTGGACTGCGCTGGAAAAAAAAAGCAGATGAAGACAACGATAGATTAGCATTGGTCTGAATTCAATCCGATTTTTTATCGGACTCCATTCGTCCGATTGCATCACAAGTGGGAATTAGCTGAGGATTCTCGCTCTCACTACTTTTACATTTTCCTCACGTTTATTGGTACAATGGTGAGAAGCCAATTCTTTCAAGAGAAACACCCGGAGCTGGGGCAGATCAGAGAAAACACCAGCTTGCTAATTATTATCCGGGAAAAGAACAGCAATGCAATACTGAAAACCAACACGGGGGGCGTAAGGCTGCTCAGACCACATACACAGCCACTGACTTCAGTGACAACAGCAGCGAGAACGCGAACTGAAAAAGCTCTTTGAACACTCGAGCCTTCCGTTGCCGACAGTCCTGTAACGTGACCTTTGCTGCCGTGTCTTCTGACGTCATTAGTATGTGTTATTGTGGTGGAGGGGCAGGAAGAGGATTCCGTACACAATGACGAACGGTAAACGAGCGCCTGGGATGTAACTATGGGGTGACGAGTGCCGCGTCTGTCCTCGGTGATCACCGCGGTGCTTGTCTGATAGGCGCCCGTGCAGACGGAGCACATACTTATACTAGTGCGGACGCGGCATTACTGTATGAGGGATTGGCCACGTAATAAGGGAGGAAATCCACGGAGTCTTCATTACCGGAGACCGTGCAGAGAAAACGTATACAGACCACTATATATAACACCATGTACACATATAAAATGGAGGTATAGAGCATTATATATAACACTATGTACACATATATAATGGAGGTATAGAGCACTATATATAACACCATGTACACATATATAATGGAGGTATAGAGCACTATATATAACACTATGTACACATATATAATGGAGGTATAGAGCACTGTATATAACGCCATGTACACATATATAATGGAGGTATAGAGCATTATATATAACACTAAGTACACATATATAATGGAGGTATAGAGCACTATATATAACACCATGTACACATATATAATGGAGGTATAGAGCACTATATATAACACCATGTACACATATATAATGGAGGTATAGAGCACTATATATAACACCATGTACACATATATAATGTAGGTATAGAGCATTATATATAACACTATGTACACATATATAATGGAGGTATAGAGCACTATATAAAACTGTACACATATATAATGGAGGTATAGAGCACTATATATAACACCATGTACACATATAATGGAGGTATAGAGCACTATATATAACACTATGTACACATATATAATGGAGGTATAGAGCACTATATATAACACTGTACACATATATAATGGAGGTATAGAGCACTATATATAACACTATGTACACATATAATGGAGGTATAGAGCACTATATATAACACCATGTACACCACTATAATGGAGGTATAGAGCACTATATATAACACCATGTACACATATAATGGAGGTATAGAGCACTATATATAACACCATGTACACATATAATGGAGGTATAGAGCACTATATATAACACTATGTACACATATATAATGGAGGTATAGAGCACTATATATAACACTATGTACACATATAATGGAGGTATAGAGCACTATATATAACACCATGTACACCACTATAATGGAGGTATAGAGCACTATATATAACACCATGTACACATATATAATGGAGGTATAGAGCACTATATATAACACTATGTACACATATATAATGGAGGTATAGAGCACTATATATAACACTATGTACACATATAATGGAGGTATAGACCACTATATATAACACCATGTACACATATATAATGGAGGTATAGAACACTATATATAACATGTACACATATATAATGGAGGTATAGAACACTATATATAACATGTACACATATATAATGGAGGTATAGAGCACTATATATAACACCATGTACACATATATAATGGAGGTACATAGCACTATATATAACATGTACACATATATAATGGTGGTATAGAGCACTATATATAACACTATGTACACATATATAATGGAGGTATAGAGCACTATATATAACACCATGTACACATATATAATGGAGGTATAGAGCACTATATATAGCATGTACACATATATAATGGAGGTATAGAACACTATATATAACATGTACACATATATAATGGAGGTATAGAGCACTATATATAACATGTACACATATATAATGGAGGTATAGAACACTATATATAACACTATGTACACATATATAATGGAGGTATAGAGCACTATATATAACACCATGTACACATATATAATGGAGGTATAGAACACTATATATAACATGTACACATATATAATGGAGGTATAGAGCACTATATATAACATGTACACATATATAATGGAGGTATAGAACACTATATATAACATGTACACATATATAATGGAGGTATAGAGCACTATATATAACACCATGTACACATATATAATGGAGGTACAGAGCACTATATATAACATGTACACATATATAATGGAGGTATAGACCACTATATCTAACACCATGTACACATATATAATGGAGGTATAGAGCACTGTATATAACACCATGTACACATATATAATGGAGGTATAGGGCACTATATATAACATGTACACATATATAATGGAGGTACAGAGCACTATATATAACACTATGTACACATATATAATGGAGGTATAGAGCACTATATATAACACCATGTACACATATATAATGGAGGTATAGAACACTATATATAACATGTACACATATATAATGGAGGTATAGAGCACTATATATAACATGTACACATATATAATGGAGGTACAGAGCACTATATATAACATGTACATATATATAATGGAGGTATAGACCACTATATATAACACTGTACACATATATAATGGAGGTATAGACCACTATATATAACACCATGTACACATATATAATGGAGGTACAGAGCACTATATATAACACTATGTACACATATATAATGGAGGTATAGACCACTATATATAACACCATGTACACATATATAATGGAGGTATAGAGCACTATATATAACACCATGTGTACATATATAATGGAGGTATAGAGCACTATATATAACACCATGTACACATATATAATGTAGGTATAGAGCACTATATATAACATGTACACATATATAATGGAGGTACAGAGCACTATATATAACATGTACACATATATAATGGAGGTATAGACCACTATATATAACACTGTACACATATATAATGGAGGTATAGACCACTATATATAACACCATGTACACATATATAATGGAGGTACAGAGCACTATATATAACACTATGTACACATATATAATGGAGGTATAGAACACTATATATAACATGTACACATATATAATGGAGGTATAGAGCACTATATATAACATGTACACATATATAATGGAGGTATAGAGCACTATATATAACACCATGTACACATATATAATGGAGGTATAGAGCACTATATATAACACTATGTACACATATATAATGGAGGTATAGACCACTATATATAACACCATGTACACATATATAATGGAGGTATAGAGCACTATATATAACACCATGTGCACATATATAATGGAGGTATAGAGCACTATATATAACACCATGTGCACATATATAATGGAGGTATAGAGCACTATATATAACACCATGTGCACATATATAATGTAGGTATAGAGCACTATATATAACACCATGTACACCTATATAATGGAGGTATAGAGCACTATATATAACATCATGTACACATATATAATGGAGGTATAGAGCACTATATATAACACCATGTACACATATATAATGGAGGTGTAAGCACTGTATATAACACCATGTACACATATATAATGTAGGTATAGAGCACTATATATAACACTATGTACACATATATAATGGAGGTGTAGAGCACTATATATAACACTGTACACATATAATGGAGGTATAGAGCACTATATATAACACTATGTACACATATATAATGGAGGTATAGAGCACTATATATAACACTATGTACACATATATAATGGAGGTGTAGAGCACTATATATAACACTGTACATATATAATGGAGGTATAGAGCACTATAACACTATGTACACATATATAATGGAGGTATAGAGCACTATATATAACACCATGTACACATACATAATGGAGGTATAGAGCACTATATATAACACCATGTACACATATATAATGTAGGTATAGAGCACTATATATAACACTATGTACACGTATATAATGGAGGTATGGAGCACTATATATAACACTGTACACATATATAATGGAGGTATAGAGCACTATATATAACACCATGTACACATATATATAATGGAGGTATAGAGCACTATATATAACACTACACATATAATGGAGGTATAGAGCACTATATATAACACTATGTACATATATATAATGGAGGTGTAGAGCACTATATATAACACCATGTACACATATATAATGGAGGTATAGAGCACTATATACTGTATAACACTACACATATAATGGAGGTATAGAGCACTATATATAACACTATGTACACATGTATAATGGAGGTATAGAGCACTATATATAACACTACACATAATGGAGGTATAGAGCACTATATATAACATGTACACATATATAATGGATGTATAGAGCACTATATATAACATGTACACATATATAATGGATGTATAGAGCACTATATATAACATGTACACATATATAATGGAGGTATAGAGCACTATATATAACATGTACACATATATAATGGAGGTATAGAGCACTATATATAACATCATGTACACATATAATGGAGGTATAGAGCACTATATATCACACTATGTACACATATATAATGGAGGTATAGAGCACTATATATAACACCATGTACACATATATTATGGAGGTATAGAGCACTATATATAACACCATGTACACATATATAATGGAGGTATAGAGCACTATATATAACACTGTACACATATATAATGGAGGTATAGAGCACTATATATAACATTATGTACACCTATATAATGGAGGTATAGAGCACTATATATAACACTGTACACATATATAATGGAGGTATAGAGCACTATATATAACATCATGTACACATATAATGGAGGTATAGAGCACTATATATAACACCATGTACACCACTATAATGGAGGTATAGAGCACTATATATAACACCATGTACACCACTATAATGGAGGTATAGAGCACTATATATAACACCATGTACACATATATAATGGAGGTATAGAGCACTATATATAACACTATGTACACCTATATAATGGAGGTATAGAGCACTATATATAACATGTACATATGTATAATGGAGGTATAGAGCACTATATATAACACTATGTACACATATATAATGGAGGTATAGAGCACTATATATAACACTATGTACACATATAATGGAGGTATAGAGCGCTGTATATAACACCATGTACACATATATAATGGAGGTATAGAGCACTGTATATAACACTAAGTACACATATAATGGAGGTATAGAGCACTATATATAACATGTACACATATATAATGGAGGTGTAGAGCACTATATACAGTCATGGCCAAAAGTATTCACACCCCTGCAATTCTGTCAGATAATACTCAGTTTCTTCCTTAAAATGATTGCAAACACAAATTCTTTGGTATTATTATCTGCATTTAATTTGTCTTAAATGAAAAAAACACAAAAAGAATTGTCCTAAAGCCAAACTGGATATAATTCCACACCAAACATAAAAAGGGTGGACAAAAGTATTGGCACTGTTCGAAAAATCATGTGATGCTTCTCTAATTTGTGTAATTAACAGCGCCTGTAACTTACCTGTGGCACCTAACAGGTGTTGGCAATAACTAAATCACTCTTGCAGCCAGTTGACATGGATTAAAGTTGACTCAACCTCTGTCCCGTGTCCTTGTGTCTACCACATTGAGCATGGAGAAAAGAAAGAAGACCAAAGAACTGTCTGAGGACTTGAGAAACCAAATTGTGAGGAAGCATGAGCAATCTCAAGGCTACAAGTCCATCTCCAAAGACCTGAATGATCCTGTGTCTACCGTGCGCAGTGTCATCAAGAAGTTTAAAGCCCATGGCACTGTGGCTAACCTCCCTAGATGTGGACGGAAAAGAAAAATTGACAAGAGATTTAAACGCAAGATTGTGCGGATGTTGGATAAAGAACCTCGACTAACATCCAAACAAGTTCAAGCTGCCCTGCAGTCCTAGGGTACAACAGTGTCAACCCGTACTATCCGTCGGCGTCTGAATGAAAAGGGACTGTATGGTAGGAGACCCAGGAAGATCCCACTTCTTACCCCGAGACATAAAAAAGCCAGGCTGGAGTTTGCCAAAACTTACCTGAAAAAGCCTAAAATGTTTTGGAAGAATGTTCTCTGGTCAGATGAGACAAAAGTAGAGCTTTTTGGGCAAAGGCATCAACATAGAGTTTACAGGAGAAAAAAGAGGCATTCAAAGAAAAGAACACGGTCCCTACAGTCAAACATGGCGGAGGTTCCCTGATGTTTTGGGGTTGCTTTGCTGCCTCTGGCACTGGACTGCTTGACCGTGTGCATGGCATTATGAAGTCTGAAGACTACCAACAAATTTTGCAGCATAATGTAGGGCCCAGTGTGAGAAAGCTGGGTCTCCCTCCGAGGTCATAGGTCTTCCAGCAGGACAATGACCCAAAACACACTTTAAAAAGCACTAGAACATTGTTTGTGAGAAAGCACTGAAGACTTCTAAGGTGGCCAGCAATGAGTCCAGACCTGAATCCCATAGAACACCTGTGGAGAGATCTAAAAATGGCAGTTTGGAGAAGGCACCCTTCAAATATCAGTGACCTGGAGCAGTTTGCCAAAGAAGAATGGTCTAAAATTCCAGCAGAGCATTGTAAGAAACTCAATGATGGTTACCGGAAGCGGTTGGTCGCAGTTATTTTCGCTAAAGGTTGTGCAACCAAGTATTAGGCTGAGGGTGCCAATACTTTTGTCTGGCCCATTTTTGGAGTTTTGTGTGAAATTTATCAATTTTTTGCTTCATTCTCGTTTGTGTTTTTTCATTTAAGACAAATTAAATGAAGATAATAATACCAAAGAATTTGTGTTTGCAATCGTTTTCAGGAAGAAACTGAGTATTATCTGACAGAATTGCAGGGGTGTGAATACTTTTGGCCATGACTGTATAACATGTACACATGTATAATGGAGGTATAGAGCACTGTATTTAACACCATGTACACATATATAATGGAGGTATAGAGCATTGTATATAACACCACTAGATGGTGGCCCGATTCGAACGCTTCGGGTATCTCTATATATATATATATGAGGCACCGTGATTACTCGCTAATCCCGCCCCTTGCACAGTAGCTCCGCCCCCACCACATCACCACACACAATCCCGCCCCGACCACATTACCACACACAATCCCGCCCCCCCACCACATTACCACACACAATCCGCACCACATCACCACATACAATCCGCACCACATCACCACACACAATCCCGCCCCCCAACCACATCACCACACAATCCCCCCACCACATCACCACATATAATCCCGCCCCCCCACTACATCACCACACACAATCCCGCTCCCCCACCATATCACCACACACAATCCCGCCCCCCCACCACATCACCACACATAATCCCATTCCCCACCACATCACCACACATTATCCCCCCCACCATATCACCACACATAATCCCATTCCCCACCACATCACCACACATAATCTCCCCCACCATATCACCACACATAATCCCCCCCCACCACATCACCACACATAATCCGGCCCCCCACCATATCACCACACACAATCCCGGCCCCCCACCATATCACCACACACAATCCCGCCCCCCCACCACATCACCACACATAATCCCCCCACCACATCACCACACGCAATCCCGTCCACCACCACATCACCACACATAATCCCGCCCCCCACCACATTACCACACACAATCCCGCCCCCACCACATTACCACACAATCCGCACCACATCACCACACACAATCCCGCCCCCCGCCACATCACCACACATAATCCCGCCCCCCCACCACATCACCACACATAATCCCGCCCCCCAACCACATCACCGCACATAATCCCGCCTGCCCACCACATCACCACACAAAACCCCGCCCCCACCACATCATCACACATAATCCCGCCCCCCCACCCCATTACCACACATAATCCCGCCCCCCCACCCCATTACCACACATAATCCCGCCCCCCCACCCCATTACCACACATAATCCCGCCCCTCCACCTTATGACCACACATAATCCCGCCCTCCATCACATCACCACACATAATCCAGCCCCCCACCACATCACCACACTGAATCCGGCTCCCACCACATTACCACAGAAATCCCGCACCCCCACATTACAACATGAGGCTCCGTCCCCCCACATTACCACACGAGGCTCCGTCCCCACACATTACCACACGAGGCTCCGTCCCCACACATTACCACACGAGGCTCCGTCCCCACACATTACCACACGAGGCTCCGTCCCCACACATTACCACACGAGGCTCCGTCCCCACACATTACCACACGAGGCTCCGTCCCCACACATTACCACACGAGGCTCCGTCCCCACACATTACCACACGAGGCTCCGTCCCCACACATTACCACACGAGGCTCCGTCCCCACACATTACCACACGAGGCTCCGTCCCCACACATTACCACACGAGGCTCCGTCCCCACACATTACCACACGAGGCTCCGCCCCCCCACATTACCACACGAGGCTCCGCCCCCCCACATTACTACACTCAGCACTTCCTTTCTATGTAATTCAACCGCTTCAGCCAAGGTAAATGTTCATTTAATTGCATCCGCATTCTCCCAAACAAAATGAGCGAAGAAGAGTCGCCAGGTCCATCTCACAGGCCACATGAAAATCCGGACAGCGATGCAGTAGCTGATCAACAACAACAATATCGACTAAATCGTAGGATTGGTTATCAACAACAAACACCTGAGCAGATTGATAAGGACAGAGAGAGATATCACAAGGTTTATATCAACTGAGTGACCGAAAGAAGGGAAGCATTTACTTTAGTTTAATCACCAGCAGCGTTAATTAGATCGCAATGAGCGTGCCGAGCGTTAGCTGGCTGGAAACAGCTAGTTCTAGAATATGTATGTAGTTTATTTATGAAGTTTTCAGAATAATGCAATTTATACAAAGGATTCGGCCGGCCGGCTGCGACCAATTAGCGAAGCGTGGTTCAAATTCCGCGCCAATTCGCGTGCGGACTGCGACTGTCGCTGAATGGTCACGCCCAGCCTCACACAATCAGTGAAGCCAGGGCCGGATCCAGGTTTTTGAGGGCCCCGGGCGAAAGAGTCTCAGTGGGCACCCCTCTTTAACACATATCACGATTCATGATGCACAGATACAGCAGAGAAATATAGCACAGCCCACGTAGCGTATAACACAGCCCACGTAGCGTATAACACAGCCCACGTAGCGTATAACACAGCCCACGTAGCGTATAACACAGCCCACGTAGCGTATAACACAGCCCACGTAGCGTATAACACAGCCCACGTAGCGTATAACACAGCCCACGTAGCGTATAACACAGCCCACGTAGCGTATAACACAGCCCACGTAGCGTATAACACAGCCCACGTAGCGTATAACACAGCCCACGTAGCGTATAACACAGCCCACGTAGCGTATAACACAGCCCACGTAGCGTATAACAGCCCACGTAGCGTATAACACAGCCCACGTAGCGTATAACACAGCCCACGTAGCATATTGCCCAGCCACGTAGCATATTGCCCAGCCACGTAGCATATTGCCCAGCCACGTAGCATATAGCACACGCACGTAGCATATAGCACAGCCACGTAATATATAGCACAGCCACGTAATATATAGCACAGCCACGTAATATATAGCACAGCCACGTAGTATATAGCACAGCCACGTAGTATATAGCACAGAGATGTAGTATATAACACTGCCCACGAAGTATATAGCACAGCCCACGTAGTATATAGCAATGTGGGCACCATATCCCTGTTAAAAAAAGAATTAAAATAAAAAATAGTTATATACTCACCTTCCGTCGGACCCCGGATCCAGCCCAGGCGTTTACCGATGCTCCTTGCGACGCTCCTGTCCCAAGAGTGCATTGCGGTCTCAATCAGCAGCATCAATAGTAAAAAGTTGGTCACACAGGGTTAATAGCGGCGTTAACGGAGTGCGTTACACCGCGGCATAACGCGGTCCGTTAACGCTGCCATTAACTAACCCTGTGTGAGTGCTGACTGGAGGGGAGTATGGTGGGGGCACTGACGGCAGGGGAGTAGGGAGCGGCCATCTTGCGGCCACACTGTACCCGTCGCTGATTGACCATATATTGGAGGTATTGAGCCCTATATACACTGCTCAAAAAAATAAAAGGAACACTTAACCCCTTAGTGACAGCCAAATTTTTGAAATCTGACCAATGTCACTTTATGTGGAAATAACTCTGCAATGCTTCAACAAATCCCAGTGATTTTGAGTTTGTTTTTTCGTGACACATTATACTTTATGATAATGGTAAACTTAGGTCAATATGTTTTGTGTTTATTTGTAAAAAATATCAAAAATTTTAGAAAAATGTTAAATTAGCAATTTTCAAAATTTGAATGATTATCCCTTTAATCCAGATAGTCATACCACAGAAAAACATTAATAAATAACATTTCCCACATGTCGGCTTTACATCAGCATCATTTGAAAAATGTTATTTTATTTTGTTAGCATTTTAGGAGGTTTAAAAATGTAGAAGCAATTTTTCATTTTTTCAAGGAAATTTACAAAATTTATTTTTTTAGGGACTTATCCATGTTTGAAGAGACTTTAGTTTCTCATATATTGGGAAACCCCCAAACCTGATACCATTTTAAAAACACCACCACCCGACATATCGAAAACTGCTGTCAGGTAGTTTATTAACCCTTCAGGTGCGTTACAGGAATTAAGTGGTATGACTGAAATGAAAATGTGTATTTTTACCACCTAAATGCCTCTAACTTCTGAACAGATTACTACAGCTGTCAGACTCTAAGTCCGCTATTTGGTCATGAATTGCCATGGCAAACATCAGGACCACAAAATCATGATCTGAGGGTACCAATTGGGATAAAGAGGAAGCCCCCACACTCTGTTAACCATATATAATGAAGTAGTCACTATTTACAGCAGCATCTAAGGGGTTAAACAGAGTTGGATGGTGCAAACACTGATCGTGGCTGATGCAGCAAGTTGTCAGCTATAGTATACAGCCGACAGATGCTGGATTGTCACCTGTATGGGGATGCTATTCTCTTATATCTCAAGTCAGTTAAAAGATGTATTGGCGGTCATTAAGGGGTTAAACAAAATACAACTCCAAGTAAATCAAACTTCTGTGAAATCAAACTGTGCACTTAGGAAGCAACACTGCTTGACAATCAATTTCATATTCTGTTGTGCAAATGGAATAGACAACAGATAGAAATTATTGGCAATTATCAAGACACACTCAATAAAAGAATGGTTCTGCAGGTGGGGACCACAGACCACATCTCAGTACCAATGCTTTCTGGCTGATGTTTTGGTCACTTTTGAATGTTGGTTGTGCTTTCACACTTGTGGCAGCACAAGACGGACTCTACAACCCACACAAGTCGCTCAGGTAGTGCAGCTCATCCAGGATGACACATCAATGCGAGCTGTGGCAAGGTGGTTTGCTGTGTCTGTCAGCGTAGTGTCCAGAGGCTGGAGGCTCTACCAGGAGACAAGCCAGTACAGCAGGAGATGTGGAGGGGGCTGTAGGAGGGCAGCAACCCACAGGAGGATGGCTACCTCAGCCTTTGTGCAAGGAGGAACAGGAGGAGCACTGCCAGAGCCCTGCAAAATGACCTCCAGCAGGCCACAAATGTGCATGTGTCTGCGCAAACGGTTAGAAATCGACTCGATGAGGATGGTCTGAGTGCCCGACATCCACAGATGGAGGTTGTGCTCATAGCCCAACACCGTGCAGGACGCTTGGCATTTGCCACAGAACACCAGCAGGTTCACACTGAGCACATGTGACAGACGTGACAGAGTCTGGAGACACCGTGGAGAGCGATCTGCTGCCTGCAACATCCTTCAGCATGACCGGTTTGGCAGTGGGTCAGTAATGGTGTGGGGTGGCATTTCTTTGGAGGGCCGCACAGCCATCACCATCCACCAACGTCACGTTGCACCACAGACTGTCCAGGACTTGGTGGATGCTTTAGTCCAGGTCTGGGAGGAGATCCCTCAGGAGACCATCCGCTGCCTCATCAGGAGCATGCCCAGGCGTTGTAGGGAGATCATACAGGCACGTGGAGGCCACACACACTACTGAGCATCATTTCTTTGTCTTGAGGATTTCCACTGAATTTGAATCAGCCTGTAACTTCATTTTCCACTTTGATTTTGAGCATCATTCCAAATCCAGACCTCCGTGGGATATTAGTTGTGATTTACGTTGATAATTTTTAGGTTTTATTGTTCTCAACACATTCCACTATGTAATGAATACAGATTTACATCTGGAATATTTAATTCAGTGATATCTAGGATGTGGGATTTTAGTGTTTTTTGAGCAGTGTATATAATGAAGGTATAGAACACCATACCGTGTTTTGCGGTTCATAAGACGCACCTCAAATTTTAAGAAATGGGTGTTAATAGGAACAGTAGAGGTCAAGATACAGTCTGGAAGACCAAGCAAAATTTCAGTGAGAGCTGCAGGACTGTTAGGGTATGTTTCCACGTTCAGGATTGCATCAGGATTTGGTCAGGATTTTTCATCAGGATTTGTAAGCCAAAACCAGGAGTGGAACAATTAGAGGAAAAGTATAATAGAAACATATGTACCACTTTTGCATTTATCATCCACTCCTGGTTTTGGCTTACAAATACTGATGAAAAATCCTGACCAAATCCTGATGCAATCCTGAACGTGGACACATACCCTTAGAGAGGCAAATCTGAACCCCCCCTTCCCTGCAAAAGACCTTCAGATAGATTCAGCAGACTCTGAAATTGTGGTATATTGTTCTACTGTTCAGAGACACCTGCACAAATATGTCCTCTCCTGCATCCTCACCATAAAATTCAGCTTTAGAAGTATGCAAAATAACATCTAAGCAAGACTGATACATTTTGGAAACAAGTCCCGTGGACCAATGAGGTGAAAATAGAATTCTTTGGCCACAATGATCAAAGGTATGTGTGGAGAAAAAAGGGCACAGAATTTCAGGAAGAGAACATCTCGCCAACCATTAAGCATGGGGGTGAATCAATCATGCTTTGGGGTTCTGTTGCAGCCAATGGCACGATGAATATTTCAAGGGTAGATTTCAAGAATGGATTCAATGAAATTTCAACAAATTTTTTAAGCAAACATAACATCATCTGAAAATAGCTGAAGTTGAAAAGAGGATGGCTACTACAGATGGATTATGATCCTAAACACATCCAAATCCACAATAGACTACCTCAGAAGGCTCAATCTGAAGGTCTTACAATGGCCCTCACAGCCCCCTGTTCTGAACATCATTAAAAATCTATGGCTAGACCTCAAAATAGCAGTGCATGCAAGGCGGCCCAGGAATCTCACAGAACTGGAATAATTTTCCAAGGAAAAATGGGTGAAAAATCACTCAAACAAAAATCAAGACTCTTGTTTGTCTACAAAAAGTGTTTAAAAGCTGTGAAACTGTCAAAATGGTGTGCTACTAGGTACTAACCATGAAGGTTGCCCAATCCTTCGCACTGGCCCATTTTCCTTTTTGTAATTTTTAAATATAAAAGATGAAAATATATACATATATATTTTGCCTAAAATACAAATGTGTCATCTTTAAAGGAACCTGTCAGCATGATTTTACTTCGTAAACTACATTGTCAGGTTGGCACCTTTTATACTAATTAAAATGATACCTTGGTTGATGAAAACCTTCTTGTGGTTAAATCTTTATTTGTAGTTTTCAGTTAATGAGATTCTCGTGCTTCCAGGCAACCTGTGGGGAGAGCTTTATGTGGTGCTCTGATTATTCATCTGTATGGGGTTATGGCAGGTCACTGAGCCATTAAAACTACAAATGCAGATTAAACAACAGCCACAAGACGGATTTCATCAACCAAAGTATCATTCTAATCAGTATAACGGCGCCAACCTGACAATGTCTGTAGGTTACTGTGCACAATCCTGCTGACATGTTAGGTTCACTTTAGCACTTTTAGGGTATGTGCACACGTCCGGATTTCTTGCACAAATTTCCTGAAGAAAACCGGAAATTTTCTGCAAGAAATCCGCATTTTTTTTTTTCCGTTTTTTTTCCGTTTTTTTCGCATTCTGCAAGCGTAATTAGCTTGCAGAATGCTAAAGTTTTCCAAGCGATCTGTAGCATCGCTTGGAAAACTGACTGACAGGTTGGTCACACTTGTCAAACATAGCGTTTGACAAGTGTGACCATCTTTTTACTATAGATGCAGCCTATGCAGCATCTATAGTAAAAGATAGAATGTTTAAAAAAAATAAAAAAAATGGTTATACTCACCTGCAGGCGTCCGTTCCTATAAATGCCGGTGTGGTTCAGGACCTTCCATGACGTCGCGGTCACGTGAGCGGTCACATGACCGGTCTCGACCAATCACAAGACCGTGACGTCATCGCAGGTCCTTCACCGCACACCAGCTTTAGAAACCGAAGCGGCAGCATGCAGCTGAGAGGCGGGAAGACATCGAAGGTGAGTATATGACTATTTTTTATTTTAATTCTTTTTTTTTTTGACCAATTATATGGTGCCCAGTCCGTGGAGGAGAGTCTCCTCTCCTCCACCCTGGGTACCAACCGCACATAATCTGCTTACTTCCCGCATGGTGTGCACAGCCCCGTGCGGGAAGTAAGCAGATCAATGCACTCCTAGGTGTGCGGAATCCCCTGCAATTCCGCATTTTAATGAACATGTTGCTTTTTTTTCCGCGATGCGATTTTTTCGCAGAAAAAAAGGCTACATTTGCACAAAAAATGCGGAATACACTGAAAATAATAGGAGGCATATGTTAGCGTTTTTTTCGCGTTTTTATCACGTTTTTATAGCGAAAAAACGTGAAAAATACTGAACGTGTGCACATGGCCTTAGAGATCTCTTCATCTTCAACTTGCTTAATTTCACAATAACAGTAATTTTTTTTACCAGGGATGCCCAAACTTTTACATGCCACTGTATATAATGGAGGTATAGAGCACCATGTTTAACATCAGGTACACATATACAATGCCTCTGCTAGCAACATCAGAAAGTACAGTTCATGCCACCAGCCCAGACGTTGAATCTTGAGGAATGCACTGCCCTTGGGAAACAGGAAATAGGGTGGCGGGAAACCTGACCATAAGGAAGACCCTTTTAAACTGCATTTGTCGCTGATCCTCATCTTGTTAATAAATACCCTTCTCTTTTGTTCACTTCTGTGTTTCAGACCTCCGTTGTAAATCCATCAAAAAATGCTGGGGAAAAAATGCATCAGGATTTTTTATTTTGTCCAGTAAAATTTCAGTTTATTGTAAATTGGGTACGTTGGTTGTCTCTGGTGTATTCTGCTCCTATGATAATGTACAAGGTGGGTCTGAGGGCACCGCTTTAAATAAATACAGGATCATCAATAGCTAGTGAGAGCAACATATACAGTGGGGGAAATAAGTATTTGAACCCTTGCTGATTTTGTAACTTTGCCCACTGACAAAGACATGAACAGTCTATAATTTTATGGGTAGGTTAATTTTAACCCCTTCACCCCCAAGGGTGGTTTGCACGTTAATGACCGGGCCAATTTTTACATTTCTGACCACTGTCTCTTTATGAGGTTATAACTCCGAAACGCTTCAACGGATCTTAGCGATTCTGAGACTGTTTTCTTGTAACATATTGTACTTCATGATAGTGGTAAAATTTCTTCGATATAACTTGTGTTTATTTGTGAAAAAAACGGAAATTTAACGAAAATTTTGAAAATGTCGCAATTTTTAAACTTTGAATTTTTATTCTGTTAAACCAGAGAGTTATGTGACACAAAATAGTTAATAAATAACATTTCCCACATGTGTACTTTACATCAGCGCAATTTTGGAAACAACATTTTTTTTCTAGGAAGTTATAAGGATTAAAATTTGAACAGCAATTTCTCATTTTTACAACATAAATTACAAAACCATTTTTTTTAGGGACCACCTCACATTTGAAGTCATTTTGAGGGGTCTATATGACAGAAAATACCCAAAAGTGACACCATTCTGAAAACTGCACCCCTCAAGGTGCTCAAAACCACATTCAAGAAGTTTATTAACCCTTCAGATGTTTCACAGCAGCAAGAAGCAACATGGAAGGAAAAACATTTTACTTTTTAGTCACAAAAATGATCTTTCAGCAATAATTTTTTTAATTTCCCAGGGGTAAAAAGAGAAAATGGACCTTAAACGTTGTTGCCCAATTTGTCCTGAGTACGCTGATACCCCACATGTGAGGGGGAACCACTTTTTGGGCGCACGGCAGGGCTCAGAAGGAAAGGAGCGCCGTTTGACATTTTCAAGGTAAAATTGGTTGGAATTGAGATCGGATGCCATGTCGTGTTTGGTAAGCCCCTGATGTGCCTAAACAGTGGAAACCCCCGACAAGTGACCCCATTTTGGAAACTAGACCCCCTAAGGAACTTATCTAGATGTGTTGTGAGCACTTTTATCCCCCAAGTGCTTCACGAAAGTTTATAACGCCCGGGCGTGAAAATAAAAAATCCTATTTTTTCTACAAACATGATCGTTTAGTCCTCAATTTTTTATTTTCTCAAGGGTAGCAGGAGAAATTGGACCCCAAAAGTTGTTGTCCAATTTGTCCTGAGTACGCTGATACTCCATATGTGCGGGGGAACCACTGTTTGGGCTCATGGCAGGGCTCAGAAGGAAAGGAGCGCCGTTTGACATTTTCCAAGCTAAAATTGGCTGGAATTGAGATCGGATGCCATGTCGTGTTTGGCGAGCCCCTGATGTGCCTAAACAGTGGGAACCCCCCACAAGTGACCCCATTTTGGAAACTAGACCCCCTATGGAACTTATCTAGATGTGTCGTGAGTAATGTTGAGCATTCCGATACCGCAAGTATCGGGTATCGGCCGATACTTGCGGTATCGGAATTCCGATACCGAGATCCGATACTTTTGTGGTATCGGGAATCGGAATCGGAAGTTCCTAGTGTATGGTTCCCAGGGTCTGAAGGAGAGGAAACTCTCCTTCAGGCCCTGGGATCCATATCCATGTAAAAAATAAAGAATTAAAATAAAAAATATTGATATACTCACCTCTCCGGAGGCCCCTGGACATCACCGCTGGTAACCGGCAGCCTGCTTTGCTTAAAATGAGCGCGTTCAGCACCTTCCACGACGTCACGGCTTCTGATTGGTCGCGTGCCGCTCATGTGACTGCCACACGACCAATCACAAGCCGTGACGTAATTCTCAGGTCCTAAATTCCTAGAATTCGGAATTTAGGACCCGAGAATTACGTCACGGCTCGTGATTGGTCGCGTGGCGGTCACATGAGCGGCACGCAACCAATCAGAAGCCGTGACGTCATGGAAGGCCCTAAACGCGCTCATTTTAAGCAAAGAAGGCTGCCGGTTACCAGCGGTGATGTCCAGGGGCCTCCGGAGAGGTGAGTATATCAATATTTTTTATTTTAATTCTTTATTTTACACAGTAATATGGATCCCAGGGCCTGAAGGAGAGTTTCCTCTCCTTCAGACCCTGGGATACATTCCGATACTTGGTGTCCCATTGACTTGTATTGGTATCGGGTATCGGTATCGGCGATATCCGATACTTTTCGGGTATCGGCCGATACTATCCGATACCGATACTTTCAAGTATCGGACGGTATCGCTCAACACTAGTCGTGAGCACTTTTATCCCCCAAGTGCTTCACGAAAGTTTATAACGCCCGGGTGTGAAAATAAAAAATCCTATTTTTTCTACAAACATGATCGTTTAGTCCCCAATTTTTTATTTTCCCAAGGGTAACAGGAGAAATTGGACCCCAGAAGTTGTTGTCCAATTTGTCCTGAGTACGCTGGTACCCCATATGTGGGAGAAAACTACTGTTTGGGCACACTTCGGGGCTCGGAAGGGAAGTAGTGACGTTTTGGAATGCAGACTTTGATGGATTTGTCTGCGGGCATCATGTTCCATTTGGTGAGCCCCTGATGTGCCTAAATAGTAGAAACTCCCCACAAGTGACCCCATTTTGGAAACTTGACCCCCTAAGGAACTTATCTAGGTGTGTGGTGAGAATTTTGAACCTCCAAGTGCTTCACTAAAGTTTATGACGCCCGGCGTGAAAATAAAAAATTCTATTTTTCCCCCACAGAAATGATCTTTCAGTCCCCAATTTTTCCCAAGAGTAACAAGAGAAATTGGACCCCAAAAGTTGCTGTACATTTTGTTCTGAGTACGCTGGTACCCCATATGTGGGAAAAAACTGTTTGGGCACTTCGGGACTCTGAAGGGAAGCAGTGACGATTTGGAATGCAGACTTTGATGGACTGGTTCTGAGGGCGTCATGTTCCGTTTGCAGAGCCCCTGATGTGCCTAAACAGTAAAAAAAAAAACACAAGTGACATCATTTTGGAACCTAGACCCCCATGGAACTTACTTAGATGTGCCCCCTCTTAGGAACTAATCCACTGGTTCCTGTTAAGTAAATTAGTAGTGCATGGAGGTGTGGTACAATTTGAAAGCAGTCCTTCATACACAGGCCAGGTTTGTCGGGGCAGGTGTCGCATTGATAGATGGTGTCCTTGCGTACTCCTCGTTTGTAGCACACTCGGCACCTTTTTTGCGGCTTACATTTTCTATCAGTTGGCGGGACCACCCCCGGAAAATGCTGACCTGGTACAATACGAGCACCCTCAGTTCCGGAAGTACTGGGGCCCGCTCCTTCCCTCGTGTCAAACATCAGGGCCTTAACCACTACCTCCTGGAACTGAAGGTACGTCATATCGGTGTGGCGTGCACATCGTGACAGCAGGAAAGCGTTAAGCATTGCCTTTTGTACGATGTACACCGACAGATTTTTGTACCACACCTTGGCCTTCCTCAAAGCACTGTACGGTTGGAGGAGTTGATCGAAGAGATCAACACCCCCCATGTTTTTGTTGTACCCCAGTACACAGTCCGGTTTGCAGACCTGTGTAGAGGTACCCCGTACACTGCTGAGGGCACTGCCATCACCGTGTATGGTGGTCAAGAGAAGGACATCCCTCTTGTACTTGACCACCAGCAGGTGGTCGCTACATTGGGCTTTGCTCTCACCTTTTCTGAGCATCTGCCCAAGTAGCGTCTTCAGGAGGCCTCTCTGATTTTTGCGGACAGTACCGCAGGCTGCGGTACCTCGCGCAGAGAGGGATTTGTAGAGTGGGATGCTGGAATAAAAGTTATCGGTGTAGAGGTGATAACCTTTATCCAGCAGTGGGTGCACCAAATCCCACACAATTTTCCCACTCACTCCCAGGATAGAAGGACACTCAGGCGGTTCAATCCTGCTATCCTTCCCTTCGTAAACTCTAAAGCTGTGGGTGTACCCTGAGGTACTCTCACACAGCTTGTAGAGTTTGATTCCGTACCTGGCCCTTTTGTTGGGCAGGTATTGACGGAATCTGAGCCGCCCCTTAAAATGAACCAAGGACTCATCCACGCAGATGTCCCTTTTGGGCACGTACACTTTAGCAAACTTTTTGCTGAAGTGTTCGATGACCGGCCGAACTTTGAACAGACGGTCAAAATTGGGGTCATCTCGTGCGGGACACCGTGCATTATCGTTGTAATGCAGGAACTTATGGATGGCCTCAAAACGCGTCCGAACCATGACCATTCAGAACACTGGAGTGTTATATAAAATATCATCACTCCAATATTGCCGAAGTTCTGGCTTCTTCACGATCCCCATGTGGAGGACCAGGCCCCAAAACTGCATCATTTCAACTGCGTCTACAGGAGACCAGTTAGAAAATGATGAACCGGGGTTTTGCTCCAAAAATTGCCGAGCATACAAATTAGTTTGCTCCACCATGAGGTTAACAAAATCCTCAGAGAAAAAGACTTTAAAAAAGTCTATTTCTGTGATGCCGGTGGTGTCAAACTTGATTCCTGATTCTGCCACAAAATCAGGAATCAGCGGCTCGTAATTTTCGGGGGGCGAGGTCCATATGGGGTCCGAAGAAGGGCGCGCTGGTTCATCTTCAGGAGTGGGTGCTGCGTCATCTTCTCTCCTGGGGTGTCTGCGTGGCGGTTCCGCAGGACCCGAGGAGGAAGATGAGGAAGAGAATGAAGAATCTGAAGAGTAAAGGAATGTGGGATCCTCTCCCTCGCTATCAGTGTCGGAGGCAAGGAAAGAATATGCCTCCTCCGCTGAATAGCGCTGCTGGGACGAATGGGACATTTTTTTTGTGAGTATGGTGCTTGGGTGTAATTTATTGGTAACTATGTGTACGTGTGGGGGGGGATAGTGTTTGGTGCAAACTATTCTGAAAAGAAAAAGCTAAAGGAAAAAACAAATAGGGAAAAAAAATACCTGTGAAAGGAAAAGTCTAAAACAGCAGAAACGAAACGAAAGGCACGGGTTTAGACGCAGCAACTGGGTGCGCGGACGGGGATGTGGAAAAAAAAAAGAAACGAAAGGCATGGGTTTAGACGCAGCGGCTGGGTGCGCGCAAGGGGATGTGGGAAAAAAAAAGAAATGAAAGGCACGGGTTTAGACGCAGCGGCTGGGTGCACGGACGGGGATGTGGAGAAGAAAAGTGAGCACGAGTGTTGATCGGTGAACTGTGTCACCAATCAACGCTCGGCGGCACTAAGGGGGGGTGAAAAAAAAAAGCGAGCACGAGTGTTGATAGGTGAACTGCGTCACCAATCAACGCTCGGCTGCTAAATTTGGGCACGGATGGACGCGGCGCAAAGTGGGGGTGGAGGGGGAAGGGGGGGGGGGGGGTTTAGAAAGATCGGGCCGGGATCGCAGTATCAACACTTACGGTTTGTAGTCTCTCTTCTTTCTTCTGTCTTCTGTCTTCTTTTATTTTTTTAGCGAGAATTATGGTGTCACAGGCTACTGTGGCACCACAAGTCTCAGCACAGGAGGGGGATCTGTCAGCGTGACCGCTCTGCAGGAACCCTCAACAAGTGTGAGGATTCCTGCAGAGCAGTCAGACAGGTCAGGGACAGGTGAGACAGGTCACAGAGCGGTCACACCGCTGCTGTGACCTGTGATTGGTGGGATCGATGATCACATCGATCCCACCAATCAGGGGAGGCCCTGGTGACGCCGGTGTTGCTAGGCACCAGCCTATGATCGGAGCTCACAGCTCCGGTCATAGGTTGGTCACCGCTGCTGTGCCCTGTGATTGGCGCGATCGACGATCACATCGATCGCGCCAATCAGCTGCAGGATCCCCGGAGCCATGGCACAGGAGGCAGGGCAGAGGGGGCTGCGGAGCGCGTAGTTAGAAGCAGGGCACAGCGCGGTAATACCGCCGCTGTGCCCTGCGATTGGCGCGATCGATGTGATCGTCGATCGCGCCAATCCGGTACTCGATCCTAGCCTGGGACCTCACTGTTTCAGCCAATCTGATTGGCTGAAACAATGAGAAAAGCTGTGATTGGCTGTTCAGAATTGAACAGCCAATCACAGCGATCGGGAGGCCGGGGGGGCGGCGCCATACCCCGAGATGCCAAGGCCATTTTCCCTAAGGTAAGATGGCGTCGGAATTTTAATGCGATCACCGCGACTTAAGTCGCGGTGTCGCATTAAAGGGCATGACGTACTATCCCGTCGGTGGTCATACGGGCCCACCCCACCTCGACGGGATAGTACGTCAGATGTCAGAAAGGGGTTAACATTGAGAGAGAGAATATCAGAGATAAAATCCAGAAAATCACATTGTATAAATTATATACATTTATTTGCATTTTGCAGTGCGAAATAAGAATTTGATCCCTCTGGCAAACAAGACTTAATACTTGGTGGCAAAACCCTTGTTGGCAAGCACAGCAGTCAGACTTTTTTGCAGTCGATGATGAGGTTTGCGCACATTTCAGGAGGAATTTTGGTCCACTCCTCTTTGTAGATCATCTCTAAATCAATAAGATTTTGAGGCTGTCGCTTGGCAACTCTGAGCTTCAACTCCCTCCATAAGTTTTCTATGGGATTAAGGTCTAGAGACTGGCTAGGCCACTCCATGACCTTAATGTGCTTCTTTTTGAGCCACTCCTTTGTTGCCTTGGCTGTATGTTTTGGGTCATTGTCTTGCTGGAAGACCTAGACACAACCCATTTTTAATGTCCTGGCGGAGGGAAAGAGGTTGTCGCTCAGGATTTTACGGTACATGGCTCCATCCATTCTCCCATTGATGCGGTGAACTAGTCTTGTGCCCTTAGCAGAGAAACAACCCCAAAACATAATGTTTCCACCTCCATGCTTGACAGTGGGGATGGTATTCTTTGTGTCATAGGCAGCATTTCTTTTCCTCCAAACACTGCCAGTTGAGCTAATGCCAAAGACCTCAATTTTTGTCTCATCTGACCACAGCACCTTCTCCCAATCACTCACAGAATCATCCAGGTGTTCTTTGGCAAACTTCAGATAGGCCTGCACATGTGCCTTTTTGAGCAGAGGGACCTTGTGGGCACTGCAGGATTTTTAACCTTTACAGCGTAATGTGTTACCAATGGTTAATTGGTGACTGTGGTCCCAGCTGCCTTTAGATCATTATCAAGTCCCCCCGTGTAGTTTTAGGCTAATCTCTCACCTTCTTCATGATCAAGGATACCCCACGAGGTGAGATTTTGCATGGTGCCCCAGATCGATGTTGATTGACAGTCATTTTGTATTTCTTTCATTTTCCTACTATTGCACCAACAGTTGTCTCCTTCTAACCCAGCGTCATACTTATGATTTTGTAGCCCATTCCAGCTTTGTGCAGGTCTATGATCTTGTCCCTGACATCATATTAAAGATCTTTGGTTTTGCCCGTGTTGTAGAGGTTACAGTCTGACTGACTGAGTCTGTGGACAGGAGTCTTTTATAAAGGTGACTATGTAAGACAGCTGTCTTTATTGCAGGTAACGAGTTAAATAGGATCGTCTAACTGGTCTGTAGGAGCCAGAACTCTTAATGGTTGGTAGGGTCTCAAATACCGTATTTTTCGCTTTATAAGACGCACCTGATTATAAGACGCACCTAGGTTTTAGAGGAGAAAAATAAGAAAAAAAATATTTTGAGCCAAATAGTGTGCAAAAAACTTTAATTAAATAGCAAAATATTATTTTAACATAGTAGACTCAACAGCAGTCAACAGCAGCATTGTGGGTAACATGTAAGAACAGTCCCATGTACCGTAAGTAACGACAAAAGCCATGTTCTGGCTAACAAGTGAGGAGAAACTTTAACCCTCAGGCACCATAATGTTCTAGTCAGTGAATCCCAGGAATTCCTCATCACTGCTGTCAGAGTTTAGGAAGCTCAGGTCCACAGAGTCATTAGTGTCACTTTCATCACTGTCCTCATATAGCATACCATCTTCGGTGCCATCTAAGGCATTGCTAATCCCACATTTTTTGAATGAACGTATAACTGTTTCATCCTTTACTGATTGCCATGATGTCTTCACCCACTCACAAACTTGAGTGATAGTGGGCCTCTTCATGCGTCCAGTTGGTGTCAGGTCATGATTGCCAGCAGCCATCCATTTATTCCACTCTTCTCGCATGTAGACTTTAAACGGCTTGTTTATAGAAACATTGAGAGGTTGCAGCTGGCTGGTAAGCCCCCCTGGAATTACCGCAAGATGGGTTTTCTGTTCTTTAAACACTTTTTTTGTGTTTTCACTAATATGTGCCCTGAACTGGTCTAGCACTAACAGGGCTGTTTTTTTCAGAAGTCCTCCAGGACGTTTGGACCACACTTTATCAACCCACAATCTCATTCCATTCTCGTCCATCCATCCTTTCTCGTGAACGTGCACAACAACTCCTCGTGGGATAGCTTCTTTGGGCATGTTCTTTCTTTTAAAAATTAACATTGGTGGCAGTTTCGTGCCATCGGCACAGCAGGACAACACAACTGTGTAGTGGTTTTTTTCATGTCCTGCAGTTTTTACCGTTACGGTTTTTGAACCCTTTGCCTCAACAGTTCTGTTGGATGGCACGTCAAAGGTTAGAGGGACTTCATCCATATTCCCAATCTGGCCTAATTCATATCCATTTTTCTTTCTGCTGTCAATTACAAACTTGTGGAAAGACAGAATCTTAGCTTCATATTCTTGTGGCATTTTTTGCGCAATTCTTGTTTTGGTACGCATAGCAAGGCCACATCTCTTCATAAATCTGAAGCACCATGATGGTGATCCAGTGAATTCATTGATGCCTTTCTCAGCAGCAATCCGCTTGGCTTCGCATATGATCATTTTCGTTGAGACTGAAAGGCCATTATTTCTGTGGCCTATGATCCACTCTTTTACGTCCACATCTAGCTCTGGCCACTTTGCACCACGCCTACGAAGGCCAGATCTGCTTTTTCCTGCTTTTTGCAGCTCATCCTCCTGTTTCCTCCACTCTCTTATCATTTTTTCAGTTGGAGGCGGTCCGAAGTGTCTCTCTGCTGCTCTGTTCCCATGCTCTTCAGCGTATTTTATAACCTCCAGTTTAAAGGGAATTTTATATGCATGCCTTTTCTGCTTTGACATTCTTGAAAAATGTGCAATATGCAGCAGCCAACTGTACGGTATTTTTCTGCAACAAAATACAGTAGTGAAACAACTGTCAGCTCTGTCCTTCATAGTTATGGGGGCATTGCGATTGAGAGCATGAATGAATACGGTATTATTGCTGTATAAAACACATGGGCTGCACATCCAAAAATCACAAGTTGATCTAGTGGTGTTAGGCAAAAATATACTGTATTCAGCTGAACAAGAAGTTTTTACTTTAACATTATGATCAGACTTATAAAGCCTACTGCCAAGTCACGGCAAATCTCAGTGTGCCAATAACGTTAAATACCATACCGTAGCCTTAAATGTGTGGAGTAATGTGCCAACCACAGCGACAATGAACCAGCAGGGTGGGTACCTGGTGCCCCACCGCACCCATGCTGCAAGGCTAGAGGCTGTAAGAGGGGTTCCGCATATTTTTGCTCACTAAGGTTTGCCGTCATGTGCTAGCGGCTTCATATAGTCTAATCAGATTGTTAAACTAAGAACCTCATGTTCAGTTTCATTTTGCCTAGATCAACTTATGATTTTAGATGTGTAGCCCATGTCTTTTTCTACACCTATGATGAATGAAAAACATTGTTATGGGGGATCTGTGGTGATGCACTGTTATGGGGGATCTGCGGATGACACTATTATGGGGGATCTGTGGTGACGCACTGGTATGGGGAATCCGCAGGGTACACACTTATTGAGAGATCTGCGGATGACTCACTGTTATGGGGATCTGTGGTGACACACTTATGGGAATCAGCGGATGATACTGTTATGGGGATCTGTGGTGACACACTGTTATTGGGATCTGCGGATGACACACTGTTATGGGGGATCTGTGGTGACACACTTATGGGGATCTGCAGATGACACACTGTTATGGGGGATCTGCGGATGACACTTTTATGGGGATCTGTGGATGATGCATTGTTATGGGGATCTGTGGATGACGCACTGTTATGGGGATCTGCGGATGACACTATTATGGGGGATCTGTGGTGACGCACTGGTATGGGGAATCCGCAGGGTACACACTTATTGAGAGATCTGCGGATGACTCACTGTTATGGGGATCTGTGGTGACACACTTATGGGGATCTGCAGATGACACACTGTTATGGGGGATCTGCGGATGACACTTATAGGGATCTGTGGATGACGCACTGTTATGGGGGATCTGCAGATGACACACTATTATGGGGGATCTGTGGTGACACACTGTTATGGGGATCTGCGGATGACACTTATGGGGATCTGTGGATGACGCATTGTTATGGAGACCTGTGGATGACGCACTGTTATGGGGGATCTGTGGATGACACACTGTTATGGGGATCTGCGGATGACACTTATGGGGATCTGTGGTGACGCACTGTTATGGGGATCTGCGGATGACACACTTATTGGGGATCTGTGGTGACGCACTGTTATGGGAATCTGCTGATGATGCAGTTATGGGGGATCTGTTACACTACATATGGCTGCAACCCCCATCATCCATCAAAATACACCCATTGGTACAGTATATTCTGAAGGATGATGGGGGTTGTGCTTTATAAACTTCAATGTGTGCTCACCTCTCCCACGGATCTCGGACTTGTGTAAATAACAAGTGTTACACTATACATTGCAGGGATAAGATATCTGATTGGTGGAGACAGCTCAGCAACAGTTCCCTCCACCAATCAATATCTCTCCCTGCAAAGGAGGAGGAGAATCATGCTTCTCTCCCTCCTCTGCTTTAGGGCTCCGTGTGCAGCGGAGCCCAGAACTTTCCCTGCTGCCAGCTACTGGTATTTTCCTGTCTACTGCAGCGCATGCGCAGATCGAGAGCTCAGTAACAGCGAGCTTTATCTGCGCATGCGCTGGTTCGGCGGCCATTTTCTTGAAGTCCTGTGTGGTAGACACAGGCAATGGCCCGCAATCTAGAAACCGGAAACTCCGGATTCAGAATTCCGGAAGTGCAATGGCGCCGGCCAGCATTATGCCGCCCGCGCACCACCGCACACCGGAGATGACAGCGCCGCCACCCCCAGCTCCAGGCCTGCTCCATTGCCCCACCGGTGACCCTGCTTACTACCAGCCCGCTCCACAGCCACCACCAGCCGCTCCGCAGCCACCGCCAGCCCCTCAGTAAGAAATATTTTCGACTTTTCCCCTATTTTATTCACTATCCCGATTGTAAGACGCACCCCCATTTCCCCCCCAATTTGGGGGAAATAAAAGTGCGTCTTACAAAGCGGAAAATACGGTACTTATTTCTCACTGCAAACTTCATATAAATTTATATAATTTATACAATGTGATTTTCTGGATTTTATTTTGATATTATATCTTTCAATGTTAAAATTAACCTACCTTTAACATTATAGACTGTTCATGTCTTTGTCAGTGGGCAAACTTACAAAATCAGCAAGGGATCAAATACTTATTTCCCCCACTGTAGAAGGAAAATAGAAAAAAGACATGCTATATATAACGGGATCAGCAGAGAAAATGTATAAATGAATTCTCATTGATTCAAGCTACAAAAAATAGTTACAATTAAAAAGTCAACAGCATGACTACAAATACTGTTACCCAAAATAGGGTGACAAGCCCTCTCAAGCGTAGTGTCAATAATATAACCTCAATATATCCTAGATGGAACCCAAGTTGATCAAGTAATATGTGAAATATGTACAAACGTACCCATCACCACGTATTGGAATACCCACAATAAAGCAATATACCCAGCTTTAGCACTACTAAATATATAATAATCAGATGCCCAAGCCTATCAGTAACATGCATAAATCACACATAGTAGTAGGTAAGTATTTAAAGTAAAAAAATGAAAGCAAAAATAGCAGTCACTTAAGAGAATATGTGCACTGTAAACCTGTTGGAACACAAGAGTTGCGATTCATGAAAGTGCTAGAAGAAACCTCTTAATAAAAGCTAGGATGCCAATGATGTTAATCAGAAAGCGAGCAATGGTGGCCTGGATCAATATAGAGTCAACACACATGACAGGGCAGGATGCACAACGCGTGTCGCCAACCAAGTGTGGCTTCCTCAGGGGCCTGAGGGCCTGCTCCTATGATATAGCACAACACCTGATTTTAAAAAATGCAGACAGAAAGTGGTTTTATGCTGGAGACTTAATGTAGATATTTTAGTGCTCAGGTTTAAATGTTTGATATTTCCAATCCTTCTTCCTCTCAGCTTACACCTTGGATGGACTCCTGGTCTTTGCTCTGCTTTTTGTCTGTACCTGTGCATATTTCAGGAAGGTTCCACGTTTACGTTCCTGGCTTTTGTCGGAGAAGAAAGGAGTATGGGGAGTGTTCTATAAGGGTAAGTGTGTAGGTTTTCAAAAATTGTTGTTACTAGAGTTGCCACCTGCTTAATAATTGTTTTATATCCATAAATAGCACTATGCCTATCCATAGACCTGGTTATTTTTATATTTTTTGTTTTACTCCCTAATTTAACGTCAATAAGTACACAATGATTTACAGACATCATCATCACTGTCCCTATTGAGGCTCACAATTTTAATATTACATCTCTTGGCTAATAATCAGCCCATGTACAGGCGTGGCACTGTTTATGGAAAAAATAAACAGAACTTTTTTATGATGCTTCATTATTTATTTAGTTTATATTTCTAATTTTCAGCATATTATGGGGCGTCTCCCTCTGTTAGTCAGAATGTGGAGGGCTGCCATCCACTGAATACAGTGTACACTCATTGTTTTCGGTACACACCCTGAAGTGAGAAGCTTCTTATTAGCTAATCTGGCTGTATTTTTCAGATCACTGTCAGCCAAAGTAAGCCTCCTGACCTAGTGTCATCTCTCGCTGCAGGCATCCATGGCACATGAGCCGGATTTTTCTGGTGCCCTTTGTCCCTAGGCGACCACTACTTTCTACTGTAATTGTGTCTAGGTATATGTTTTCATGGTCTGATGGTATTATTTCTGTTGTTCATGTGGTTGTATAATTTGGTAACTATTAACTGCAAGTGTCAAGTTATTTGTAGACCTTACAGTACTATTTTTTCTCTCACCCATGACAGCACCATGGATTGAAGCGATCTACCCTTCAAGGACAGGAAAACTACAGAATAAAAGGGTGGTACATCTCTCTCACATCAGCTAGTTTACTGTCCTTGATGGGGAACCTTTTCAGTGGGCATACCTGAAGAATAAAGATGCATGTCAGGAGTTTCCAGGCCTGGCCAGGGCGACTCATGCAGCGGGATTGCCCCTGCCTCGGCTGGTGCAGGATCCTGAAGCACCACCACTGGGTCCAGGGGGCCTTCATGGGTGAGCGAGGGCGGGCAGCCGCAGGTCCATGTTCAGTGGCTTACCGGCTTCCCTTCATCTATAACTGCGCAAAAGTGATTTCTTATGAAGCACACGTGACAGGGTCAGATGACCGGAAGTGATTTCCAGGGATGGTGCTGGATGATGCCAGGAGGCAACACGCTGTAGTTGTGTCCCGCTTTAAAAAAAACGATGACACCAACAGGAGAGCTTTCTGTCTACAGCTCCAGCGGTCCCACCAGGCAAAATGGAGGTCCCGGAGGCAGAACAGCAGCAGCAACAACACTAGCAGCGAATGGTGCGGCAGCATGATGATCCCTAAATGACTTCATGGTGTTGTGAATGTGACAGTGGCAGCAGTGGACGCTACAATGGAAGAAGCGGCAGGTCCGCTCAGCAGAGCAGAGGCTCCAGCAAGGAGAAGCAATCTACAGCCTCCAGAGGAGATTTATCCTACCTTGTAAGAAGTCCTTTCAGAGCAGAAGATTTAATTGGAGGAGACCCCCCCAGAGATCAGGACAAATGGCAGGATAGAAGGAAGAAGGGTAGAGTCTTTCTGTTTGGAACACCCCACCATGACAGTATGAAACCCTCCCAGTGATGGGTTCCCTCAGGTGGGGTGAATGCTGTCTCTTCCTTTCTGGGAAAAGATTTCCAGAAGCAACTGGATCATCAGCCTAATAAAAACAGGTTTAAAACTGGAATTCCAAGGAGTTTTCCAAACAAATTTCACCCGGACTAACATGCAGTCCTCACAGGATGAGCAACTGGCCTTAGAGTCCGAAGTTCTGGACTTGGTAAGAAAAACAGTTCTAACAGCTCTGATCAATTCTCCATTTGAACCCCTAGAGTCATTGTCACTTAAGTTCCTCTCATTTAAGACCGCTTTATTGGTGGCTTTTACATCAGCCAGCAGGATTAGTGACATTCAGGCCCTGCCTTCACACAGATCCTGGAAGATAGGCCAGGTCTGGTTTAAGAATGACTTTATCTGCTAAAGGTAGCTATCCATTTTCATATGTCTAAGGAGGTAGTCCTCCCTTGGTACAAAAAGATGGAAGTGAAACTTTTCGCATAAGATGTAAAGAGGTGTCTGGTTGAGTACCTGTCAGTCACACAGACTTGAAGACAGGATATGTCTTTATTTGTTTTTTTCAAGGGCCTTGTGAGGGGCTTAAGGCCTCGAAATGTACAATAGCTAGATGGATTAGAGAGGCCATCAGTTTAACCTATTCGTCGAGTGGGAATGTTGTTCTAGAAGGATTAAAAGCTCACTCCACAGGAGCAGTGGTAACCTCCTGGGCTGAAAGGTCGATAGTTTCCATAGAGCAAATTTGTAAAGCAGCAAAATGGTCTTCTCCCTCAACTTTCTATAAGCACTATAGGTTGGATCTGGCCTCTTCCTCTGATCTGACCTTTCGGACAAGGGTTCTGCAGGCTGTGGTTCCTCCCTTAATTCTAATTCTCTGTAATTCTCCCCGTGGTGCTGTCACAGGCTAGAGAGAAAGACGTAGTTACTAACTGGTAACAGGATTTCTCAAAACTCATGACAGAACCCTTATATTCCCTTCCGTCGTGTGTGGGTGAGCACACTTTGTTTTTGTTTTTTTTTTGTGTGTGTAAGTCAGTGTGTTTAAAATATTATGATATTAATGCTTGAATTATTGTAATAACCTTTTGGAGGTCTTCTCGTGCTCTGTAATCCAGTTGATGCAAGGGTGAGGTACCACACTTTTATTCTGTAGGTAGGCTTCCTGTCCTTGAAGGGCAGATACTCTATCTCCATGGTGCTGTAATGGGTTTCAAGGAATCAGGTTACCAGTAGGAATGTCTTTTTATTATAAATTTTATTTTATACCAGCATACTATGAAGGTGGCATTTGTAAGTTGTAAGCCTCTCATATGTTTAAGGTTTTTTAGGGGGTGGGTGAGACATACACAACCGTTCAAAAGTGTAGGGTCACCCAGACAGTTTTGTGTTTTCTATGAAAACTGATACTTTTATTATTCAAATGAGTTGCCAAATGAATTTAAAATCTAGTCCAGACATTGAAAAGGTTTGAAAAAAAGTTTTTTATTTGAAATATTTTCTCTTTTAAACTTTGCTTTCGTCAAAGAATGCTCCCTTTGCAGCAATTACAGCATTGCAGAACTTTGGCTTTCTAGCAGTTAATTTGATGAGGTAATCTGGAGAAATTTCACCCCATGCTTCCAGAAGCCCCTCCCACAAGTTGGTTTGGCTTGATGGGCACTTTTTGCGTACCATACGGTCATGCTGCTCCCACAACAGCTCAATGGGGTTGAGATCTGGTGACTGCGCTGGCCATTCCATTACAGATAGAATACCAGCTGCATGCTTATTCCCTATATAGTTATTGCATAATTTGGAGGTATGCGTTGGGTCATTGTCCTGTTGTAGGATGAAACTGGCTCCAATCAAGCGCTGTCCACATGGTATGGCATGGGGATGCAAAATGGAGTGATAGCATTCCTTATTCAAAATCCCTTTTACCTTGTACAAATCTCCCACTTTACCAGCACCAAAGCAACCCCAGACCATCACATTACCTCCACCATGCTTGATAGATGGCGTCAGACACTCTTCCAGCATCTTTTCAGTTGTTCTGCCTCTCACAAATGTTCTTCTGTGTGATCCAAACACCACAAACTTGGATTCGTCTGTCCATAACACTTTTTTCCAATCTTCCTCTGTCCAATGTCTGTGTTGTTTTGTCCATATTTATTTCCTTTTATTAGCCAGTCTCGGATACGGCTTTTTCTTTGCCACTCTGCCCTGAAGGCCAGCATCCCGGAGTCGCCTCTTCATTGTAGACGTAGACACTGGTGTTTTGTGTGTACTATTTAATGAAGCTGCCAGTTGAGGACATGTGAGGCATTGATTTCTCAAACTACAGACTCTAATGTACTTGTCTTGTTACTCAGTTGTGCAGCGGGGCCTCCCACTTCTCTTTCTACTTTGGTTAGAGCCGGTTTGTGCTCTCCTCTGAAGGGAGTAGTACACACCGTTGTGGGAAATCTTCAGTTTCTTGGCAATTTCTCGCATGGAATAGCCTTCATTTTTAAAAACAAGAATAGACTCAATTTTCACATGAAAGTTTTTTTTCTTTTTTTCTTGCTATTTTGAGAGTTTAATGGAACCAGCAAATGTAATTAATGCTCCAGATTCTCAACTAGCTCAAAGGAAGGTCAGGTTTATAGGTTCTCTAATCAGCCAAACTGTTTTTAGCTGTGCTAACATACTTGCTCAAGGGTTTTCAAGGGTATTCTAACCATACATTAGCCTTCTTACAGAGTAGCAAACACAAAGTACCATAAGAACACTGGAGTGATGGTTGTTGGAAATGGGCCTCAATACTCCTATGAAGATATTGCATTAAAAACCAGATGTTTGCAGCTAGAATAGTCATTTACCACATTAACAATGTATAGCGTGTATTTCTGAACCATTTAATGTTAGCTTCATTGGAAAAAACTGCATTTCTTTCAAAAATAAGGACATTTCTATGTGACCCTAAACTTTTAAATGGTAGTGTATTTGTCTAAATACAGTACCCGTCAAACATTTGGACACATTTGTGTGCATTTTTAATACTTGGCAGTCACCCGCTCCATGAATTTGTAGGTTTATGAATGGCTGTTTCATCAGCATTTTGCACCTGTGATGCCTTTATCATGTCCTTTATTATGGAGGTCTGCTGTATCCTGCTAGTGCATTGGCAATCTGGCTTACTGTCTTGGTAAGGCTGTTTCTATTTCTGTGAGACACCTACTTATGCAATGGTTTTCCTTATTATTACTGCAATGTTCACATTGTAGATTCAAACTAAAGGCGGCAAGACCACAAAAATGGAGAGAAGTAGTAAAGGAAGACATGAATTCCATTCAACAAAGTACCCCCTTTACTCTGACAGTTTTATACGCCCTTTGCTTTCTCGCAAGCCGCTTCAACAGGTACTCACCTGATATGGCTTTCCAACGTTCTTGAAGCAGTTTTCAGAGGTACATTGCCTTTACTGTGAGGTCCAACTCATCCCAAACCATCTCCATTGGGTTGATGTCAGGAGGTTGTGGAGGCCATGTCATCTGATGCAGCATTCAATCCATCCCCCTCTTGCTCCTGGAGCTGTGTTTTGGGTCATGGTCTTGTGCAATATAAGTGATGGTCCCATTAAGTGAAACCCAGAAGGGATGCTGACATGTCGTTGCAGAATGCTGTATTAGCCATGTGGGTAAGTGTTGGTGATTTATTCCAAATCACACACATACGCACACCTCCTCCTCCATGCTTCAAGTTGGGTACCATACATGTAGAAACCATACGCCCACCTTTTCTGCATGTCACAAAGACATGATGGTCGGTAGCAAAAATCTAAAATTTTGACTCATATGACCACAGTACAGATTTCCATTGATCTAATATCCAGTTCTTATGTTTCTTTGCCTAAACAAGTCTCAATAGTGGCTCTTTTCTGGACAGTTCACATTGAGATACCGTATATACTCGAGTATAAACCGACCCGAGTATAAGCCGACCCCCCTAATTTTGCCACAAAAAACTGGGAAAACTTAATGACTCGAGTATAAGCCTAGGGTGGGAAATGCAGCAGCTACCGGTAAATGTCAAAAGTAAAAATAGATACGAATAAAAGTAAAATTAATTGAGACATCAGTAAGTTAAGTGTTTTTGAATATCCATATTGAATCAGGAGCCCCATATAATGCTCCATAATGTTTACAATGGCCCCATAAGATGCTCCATATTAAAATATGCCCCATATAATCCTGCATAAAGGTTAATAATGGCCCCATAAGATGCTCCATAGACACATTTGCCCAATATAATGCTGCACAAATGTTGATTATGGCCCCGTAAGATGCTCCATAAAGATATTTGCCCCATGCTGCACAAACGTTACGGCCCCATACAGACACTTGCCCCATATAGTGCTGCACAAATGTTATGGCCCCATAAGATGCTGCATACAGACACTTGCCCCATATAGTGCTGCACAAACGTTGATTATGGCCCCATACAGACACTTGCCCTATATAGTGCAAGACAAACGTTGATTATGGCTCCATACAGACACTTGCCCCATTTGCTGTTGCTGCATTAAAAAAATAAATCACATACTCACCTCTCCGTCACTCAGTCCCCCGGCACTTTCAATATTCACCTGCTCCTCGTGCCAGCCGCCGCTCTATCTTCAGCGTCTCCTGCACTGACGTTCAGGCAGAGGGCGCGCACTAACCACGTCACCGCACCGTCTGACCTGAGCGTCACTGCAGAAGATGCTGAAGACGGAGCGGCGCCTGGAACGAGGAGCAGGTGTATATCGCGCAACGCTCCCCGTTATACTCACCTGCTCCTGGCGTGGTCCCTGCAGGTCCCTGGTTCCCGGCGCTGCACTTCTTCCTGTACTGAGCGGTCGCCGTTACCGCTCATTACAGTAATGAATATGCGGCTCCACCCCTATGGGAGGTGGAGCCGCATATTCATAACTGTAATGAGCGGTACCATGTGACCTGTTGTGAATTTGGATTCTGGGCTCCCCCGGTGGCTACTGGTGGAATTGAACTTGTGACATCATCTTCCCTGTTCACCTGTTCTGATTAGATCTGGGTGTCGCTATATAACCTGGCTTCTCTGTTAGATGCTTGCCGGTCAACAATGTTATCAGAAGCCTCTCTGTACTTGTTCCTGCTCCCAGACATCTACTAGATAAGTTGGACATTCGTCCATGTTTTGTTTTTGTATTTTGGTTCCAGTTCACAGCTGCAGTTTCGTTACTGTGTCTGGAAAGCTCTTGTTGATCAGGAATTGCCACTCTGGTATTATGAGTTAATGCCAGAGTCCTAAAGTAATTTCTGGATGTGTTTTGTTAGGGTTTTCTACTGACCATGAAAGTATGCTTTCTGTCTTCTGCTATCTAGAAAGCGGACCTCAAATTTGCTAAAACTATTTTCCTGCTGCGTTTGTTGTTTCATCTCATATCACCGCCAATATATGTGGGGGGCTTCTGTCTCCTTTTTTTTTTGGGCATTTCTCTAGAGGTGAGTCAGGTCTTATATTTCCCTCTGCTAGCATTATTTAGTTCTCCGGCCGGCGCTGGGCATATAGGGATAAAAAGTAGGACATGCTACCTGGCTACTTCTAGATGATGCGGTAGGTTTAGTTCATGGTAAGTATAGTTACATCTTCCAAGAGCTTGTTCCTATAGAGGCTTATGCTAGTTCTCTGGCCATGGAGATCATGACAGTTTGACCGGCCCACTAAAGGGTTAAAATCCTTGGCTGAGAAAGGAGAGAAATAAGAAGTCTGCTGAGAGTTTTTTTTTTTTTTTTTCTGTGCTCTTAATTGGATCACTTGCCAGTCTGTCTATGCTGCAGTCTTTCTTTTTTTTCTCTCTCCTTATAATCTTTGAATGGCTTTGTGTTCACCTGTTAATAATGGATCTTCAGAGTGTAACTGCAGGTTTGAATAATCTCACCACGAAAGTACAAAATTTGCAAGATTTTATTATTCATGCTCCGGTATCTGAGCCGAGAATTCCTTTGCCGGAATTCTTCTCAGGGAATAGATCTAGCTTTCAGAATTTTAGAAATAATTGTAAGCTATTTTTGTCCCTGAAATCTCGTTCTGCTGGAGACCCTGCACAGCAGGTTGGGATTGTGATTTCCTTGCTCCGCGGCGACCCTCAAGACTGGGCTTTTGCATTGGCACCAGGGGATCCTGCGTTGCGCAATGTGGATGCGTTTTTTTTGGCCTTGGGCTTGCTGTATGAGGAACCTCATTTGGAACTTCAGGCAGAAAAAACTTTGATGTCCCTATCGCAGGGGCAAGATGAAGCTGAAATTTACTGCCAAAGATTCCGTAAATGGTCTGTGCTTACTCAGTGGAATGAGTGTGCCTTGGCGGCTACTTTCAGAGAGGGTCTCTCTGATGCCATTAAGGATGTTATGGTGGGGTTCCCTGTGCCTGCGGGTCTGAATGAGTCCATGACAATGGCCATTCAGATCGATAGGCGTCTGCGGGAGCGCAAACCAGTGCACCATCTGGCGGTGTCCACTGAGAAGACGCCAGAAAGCATGCAGTGTGATAGAATTCTGTCCAGAAGCGAGCGGCAGAATTTTAGACGGAAAAATGGGTTGTGTTTCTATTGTGGGGATTCTACTCATGTTATATCAGCATGCTCTAAACGTACTAAAAAGCTTGATAAATCTGTTTCCATTGGCACTTTACAGTCTAAATTTATTTTGTCTGTGACCCTGATTTGCTCTTTGTCATCTATTACTACTGACGCCTATATCGACTCTGGCGCCGCTTTGAGTCTTATGGATTGGTCCTTTGCCAATCGTTGTGGGTATGATTTAGAGCCTTTGGAAACTTTTATTCCTCTGAAGGGGATTGACTCCACCCCATTGGCTAATAATAAACCACAATACTGGACACAAGTGACTATGTGTATTAATCCGGATCACCAGGAGACTATTCGTTTTCTAGTGCTGTATAATCTACATGAGGATTTGGTGCTGGGATTGCCATGGCTGCAGTCTCACAACCCAGTCCTTGACTGGAGAGCTATGTCTGTGTTGAGCTGGGGATGTAAGGGGACTCATGGGGACGTACCTTTGGTGTCCATTTCATCATCTATCCCCTCTGAAATCCCTGAGTTCCTGTCTGACTATCGTGACGTCTTTGAAGAACCCAAGCTTGGTTCGTTACCTCCGCACCGTGAGTGCGATTGTGCTATAGATTTAATTCCGGGTAGTAAATACCCAAAGGGTCGTTTATTTAATCTGTCTGTGCCTGAACATACTGCTATGCGAGAATATATAAAGGAGTCCTTGGAAAAGGGACATATTCGTCCATCGTCATCTCCCTTAGGAGCCGGTTTTTTCTTTGTGTCTAAAAAAGAGGGCTCTTTGAGACCATGTATTGATTATCGGCTTTTGAATAAAATCACGGTTAAATATCAATACCCATTGCCGTTGCTGACTGATTTGTTTGCTCGCATAAAGGGGGCCAAGTGGTTCTCTAAGATTGATCTCCGTGGGGCGTATAATTTGGTGCGGATCAGGCAGGGGGATGAGTGGAAAACCGCATTTAATACGCCCGAGGGCCACTTTGAGTATTTGGTGATGCCTTTTGGTCTTTCTAATGCCCCTTCAGTCTTCCAGTCCTTTATGCATGATATTTTCCGCGATTTTTTGGATAAATTTATGATAGTGTATCTGGATGATATTCTGATTTTTTCGGATGACTGGGACTCTCATGTCCGGCAAGTTAAGAGGGTTTTTCAGGTTTTGCGGTCTAATTCTCTGTGTGTCAAGGGTTCTAAGTGCGTTTTTGGGGTTCAGAGAATTTCCTTTTTGGGATATATTTTTTCTCCCTCTTCCATTGAGATGGATCCTGTCAAGGTTCAAGCTATTTGTGATTGGACGCAGCCCTCTTCTCTTAAAAGTCTTCAGAAATTTTTGGGCTTTGCCAACTTTTATCGTCGATTTATTTCTGGTTTTTCGGATGTCGTTAAGCCATTGACCGATTTGACTAGACAGGGTGCTGATGTTGCTAATTGGTCCCCTGATGCTGTGGAGGCCTTTCAGGAGCTTAAGCGCTGTTTTTCTTCTGCCCCTGTGTTGCGTCAGCCTGATGTGACTCTTCCTTTTCAGGTTGAGGTCGACGCTTCTGAGATCGGAGCTGGGGCAGTGTTGTCGCAGAAAAGTTCTGACTGCGCCGTGATGAGGCCTTGTGCCTTCTTTTCCCGTAAATTTTCGCCCGCTGAGCGGAATTATGATGTTGGGAATCGGGAGCTTTTGGCCATGAAGTGGGCGTTTGAGGAGTGGCGCCATTGGCTCGAGGGGGCCAGACATCAGGTGGTGGTATTGACTGACCACAAAAATTTGATTTATCTTGAGACCGCCAGGCGCCTGAATCCTAGACAGGCGCGCTGGTCATTATTTTTTTCTCGGTTTAATTTTGTGGTATCGTACCTACCAGGTTCTAAGAATGTTAAGGCGGATGCCCTTTCTAGGAGTTTTGAGCCTGATTCACCTGGCAACTCTGACCCCACAGGTATTCTTAAGGAGGGAGTTATCTTGTCAGCCGTTTCTCCAGACCTGCGGCGGGCCTTGCAGGAGTTTCAGGCGGATAGACCGGATCGTTGTCCGCCTGATAGGCTGTTTGTTCCTGATGATTGGACCAGTAAAGTCATCTCTGAGGTGCATTCTTCTGCGTTGGCAGGTCATCCTGGAATTTTTGGTACCAGGGATTTGGTGGCAAGATCCTTCTGGTGGCCTTCCCTGTCACGAGATGTGCGAGGCTTTGTGCAGTCTTGTGACGTTTGTGTTCGGGCCAAGCCTTGTTGTTCTCGGGCTAGTGGATTATTGTTGCCCTTGCCTATTCCTAAGAGGCCTTGGACACACATCTCGATGGATTTTATTTCAGATCTGCCTGTTTCTCAGAAGATGTCTGTCATCTGGGTGGTGTGTGACCGTTTTTCTAAGATGGTTCATTTGGTTCCCCTGCCCAAATTGCCTTCTTCTTCCGAGTTGGTGCCCCTGTTTTTTCAAAATGTTGTTCGTTTGCATGGTATTCCTGAGAATATCGTTTCTGACAGAGGAACCCAATTTGTGTCTAGATTTTGGCGGGCATTTTGTGCTAGGATGGGCATAGATTTGTCTTTTTCGTCTGCTTTTCACCCTCAGACTAATGGCCAGACCGAGCGGACTAATCAGACCCTGGAGACATATCTGAGGTGTTTTGTGTCTGCTGACCAGGATGATTGGGTTGCTTTTTTGCCATTGGCGGAGTTCGCCCTCAATAATCGGGCCAGCTCTGCCACCTTGGTTTCCCCGTTTTTCTGTAATTCGGGGTTCCATCCTCGATTTTCCTCCGGTCAGATGGAATCCTCGGATTGTCCTGGAGTGGATGCGGTGGTGGAGAGATTGCATCATATCTGGGGGCAGGTGATGGACAATTTAAAGTTGTCCCAGGAGAAGACTCAGCTTTTTGCCAACCGTCACCGTCGTGTTGGTCCTCGGCTTTGTGTTGGAGATTTGGTGTGGTTGTCTTCTCGTTTTGTCCCTATGAGGGTCTCATCTCCTAAGTTTAAGCCTCGGTTCATCGGTCCGTATAAAATATTGGAGATTCTTAACCCTGTTTCCTTCCGTTTGGACCTCCCTGCATCCTTTTCTATTCATAACGTTTTTCATCGGTCGTTATTGCGCAGGTATGAGGCACCGGTTGTGCCTTCCGTTGAGCCTCCTGCTCCGGTGTTGGTTGAGGGTGAGTTGGAGTACGTTGTGGAAAAAATCCTAGACTCCCGTGTTTCCAGACGGAGACTCCAGTATCTGGTCAAGTGGAAGGGATATGGCCAGGAGGATAATTCTTGGGTCACTGCATCTGATGTTCATGCCTCTGATCTGGTTCGTGCCTTTCATAGGGCCCATCCTGATCGCCCTGGTGGTTCTGGTGAGGGTTCGGTGCCCCCTCCTTGAGGGGGGGGTACTGTTGTGAATTTGGATTCTGGGCTCCCCCGGTGGCTACTGGTGGAATTGAACTTGTGACATCATCTTCCCTGTTCACCTGTTCTGATTAGATCTGGGTGTCGCTATATAACCTGGCTTCTCTGTTAGATGCTTGCCGGTCAACAATGTTATCAGAAGCCTCTCTGTACTTGTTCCTGCTCCCAGACATCTACTAGATAAGTTGGACATTCGTCCATGTTTTGTTTTTGTATTTTGGTTCCAGTTCACAGCTGCAGTTTCGTTACTGTGTCTGGAAAGCTCTTGTTGATCAGGAATTGCCACTCTGGTATTATGAGTTAATGCCAGAGTCCTAAAGTAATTTCTGGATGTGTTTTGTTAGGGTTTTCTACTGACCATGAAAGTATGCTTTCTGTCTTCTGCTATCTAGAAAGCGGACCTCAAATTTGCTAAAACTATTTTCCTGCTGCGTTTGTTGTTTCATCTCATATCACCGCCAATATATGTGGGGGGCTTCTGTCTCCTTTTTTTTTTGGGCATTTCTCTAGAGGTGAGTCAGGTCTTATATTTCCCTCTGCTAGCATTATTTAGTTCTCCGGCCGGCGCTGGGCATATAGGGATAAAAAGTAGGACATGCTACCTGGCTACTTCTAGATGATGCGGTAGGTTTAGTTCATGGTAAGTATAGTTACATCTTCCAAGAGCTTGTTCCTATAGAGGCTTATGCTAGTTCTCTGGCCATGGAGATCATGACAGTGACCGCTCAGTACAGGAAGAAGCTGCAGCGTCGGGAAGCAGGGACCTTCAGGGACCACGCCAGGAGCAGGTGAGTATAATTAGACAGCCCTCGCTCCCCCTCCCCTGCCAACCCCTCAGTATGACTCGAGTATAAGCCGAGAGGGGGACTTTCAGCCCCAAAAAATGGGCTGAAAATCTCGGATTATAGTCGAGTATATATGGTATGTCTTCTGCTTGATGTATGTGCATCATTTGAGGATTTTTATCTGAAGTGCTATTTGAGGTTACTGAGGTGCTAACTTCTGATGACATTATCCTTTGCAGCAGAAGTAATTCTTGGTCTTCCTTTACTGGGTTGGTCATAATGAGAGCCATTATATTCAGTTGATGGATTTCATGACTCCACTTTAGGATACTTTCAAGGCTGGCAATTTTCTGGGTTAACTGACTGTCCTAATCAGGCCCTCACTTAGCCTCCGTTGTTCTAGTAAAAAATGATTATTCACTTTTTTATTTAAAAAAATAATTCAGTTTTATTTAAAGAGGTAGTTTCACGTTTGGCATTTATCCACTGAACTTGGGATAACCCTTCTGATTGCTGGGGTCCAACCCATGGGACCATACCGTTTTCGGGAATTGGCTGGATGGAGCTGTGATCAATTATGTGCACTACCGTTCCATTCATTTTTAATGGGACTGCTGGAGATAGCTGAACAGAATGCTGTGAACAGATGCTGCAGGCTACACATTTACAACAAGTCTGTGTTTTTGTTGGTTTGTTTTCCCCGCTCTCCAAGAAGTGTCCCTTTTGAATAGGTAAGGGTTATTGACTGATTACACATTTATTTTGTAATTTCCTGTCTCTTATCTTTCCCAATCTCTCTGATTTCGCCTCCCACCGTTCAGTTTTGCTTCTACTTTAAAACCATTGGTTACTGTTGGAAGTAGTATTTCCAGTTTTTCTAGATGTTCTGTGGTTATGTGAGTGTAAGAAGTATGTATAGATATGCTGAGCAAACAAATGTGCTGTTTTATTGCTATCCATGTTAAATAAGTAGCTATGATTAAGACATAGCATATTAATACTTAATATTAAAGAGGTTGTCCACAACTTTTACATTGATCATCTATTCTTAGGATAGGTTATCAGTGTCTGATCAGTGGGGGTGCAATACCAGGCGCCCCCGCCGATCAGCTGTTCCCAGTGTCTGCGGCAACTGGAACTGCTCTGTGCATCTTCGGAACCGATTAGTTCTGGCCAACTCTGGGAACAGCTGATCAGCTCTTTATGTATATATACAGTACAGACCAAAAGTTTGGACACACCTTCTCATTTAAAGATTTTTCTGTATTTTCATGACTATGAAAATTGTACATTCACACTGCAGGCATCAAAACTATGAATTAACACGTGGAATTATATACTTAACAAAAAAGTGTGAAACAACTGAAATTATGTCTTATATTCTAGGTTCTTCAAAGTAGCCACCTTTTGCTTTGATGACTGCTTTGCACACTCTTGGCATTCTCTTGATGAGCTACAAGAGGTAGTCACCAGGAATGGTCTTCCAACAATCTTGAAGAAGTTCCCAGAGATGCTTAGCACTTGTTGGCCCTTTTGCCTTCACTCTGCGGTCCAGCTCACCCCAAACCATCTCGATTGGGTTCAGGTCTGGTGACTGTGGAGGCCAGGTCATCTGGCATAGCACCCCATTCTTCTTGGTCAAATAGCCCTTACACAGCCTAGAGGTGTGTTTGGGGTCATTGTCCTGAAAAATGAATGATGGTCCAACTAAACTCAAACCGAATGTTAGCATGCCGCTGCAAGATGCTGTGGTAGCCATGCTGGTTCAGTGTGTCATCAAAGCAAAAGGTGGCTACTTTGAAGAGCCTAGGATATAAGACATAATTTCAGTTGTTTCACACTTTTTTTGTTAAGTATATAATTCCACATGTGTTAATTCATAGTTTTGATGCCTTCAGTGTGAATGTACAATTTTTATAGTCATGATAATACAGAAAAATCTTTAAATGAGAAGGTGTGTCCAAGCTTTTGGTCTGTACTGTGTGTGTGTATATGTATGTGTATATATATATATATATATATATATATATATATATATATATATATATATATATATATATATATATATATATATATATATATATATACACAAGCACATTTATAAGAAACAGATTTGTGAGCTATGTTTTAATGTTCTAGAGTTACTTCATGCTGAATACAACTATTAACTGATTTCATTGTGATCCTTTGGTAGCCCAACTAATATAAAGACATAAAGTGCTGTAAACGGCAATGAAGCCATAAATGATCTCCTTCAGGATCTGTGCACACGTTGCAGATTTGTTACAAAACCTGAAGGATTTCCTGATGCCAGCAAAGTAAATGAAGATCCTGAAGTCTCATGCACACGTTGCTTATTTGTGACTTGCAGATTTAAATTTGCAGCATGTCAACTCTTTCAGCTTTTTTGCTGCTTTTTTTCCTGCCAAGAGATGCAGAAATGGTGCAGTATTTTGGCACCAAATACTTAGCGTGTGCACATACCCATAGGCAGCTTTACACAGTTGAGTTTGGCAGTCCATGTATGAACTGTGATTTCCTGACCGGCCACGAATCTTCTCACCACCAGTCTCGTAGACATACAGTGCCTACAAGTAGTATTCAACCCCCTGCAGATTCAGCAGGTTTACACATTTGGAATTAACTTGGCATTGTGACATTTGGACTGTAGATCAGCCTGGAAGTGTGAAATGCACTGCAGCAAAAAAGAATGTTATTTCTTTGTTTATTTTTTTTTTAAATTGTGAAATGTCTTTTCAGAGGGTCATTTATTATTCAACCCCTCAACCCACCAGAATTCTGTTTGGTTCCCCTAAAGTATGAAGAAGTAGTTCAGGCACAAAGAACAATGAGCTTCACATGTTTGGATTAATTATCTCTTTTTCCAGCCTTTTCTGACTATTTAAGACCCTCCCCAAACTTGTGAACAGCACTCATACATGGTCAACATGGGAAAGACAAAGGAGCATTCCAAGGCCATCAGAGACAAGATCGTGGAGGGTCACAAGGCTGGCAAGGGGTACAAAACCCTTTACAAGGAGTTGGGCCTACCTGTCTCCACTGTTGGGAGCATCATCCGGAAGTGGAAGGCTTATGGAACTACTGTTAGCCTTCCACGGCCTGGACAGCCTTTGAAAGTTTCCTCCCGTGCCGAGGCCAGGCTTGTCCGAAGAGTCAAGGCTAACCCAAGGACAACAAGGAAGGAGCTCCGGGAAGATCTCATGGCAGTGGGGACATTGGTTTCAGTCAATACCATAAGTAACGTACTCCACCGCAATGGTCTCCGTTCCAGACGAGCCCGTAAGGTACCTTTACTTTCAAAGCGTCATGTCAAGGCTCGTCTACAGTTTGCTCATGATCACTTGGAGGACTCTGAGACTGACTGGTTCAAGGTTCTCTGGTCTGATGAGACCAAGATCGAGATCTTTGGTGCCAACCACACACGTGACGTTTGGAGACTGGATGGCACTGCATACGACCCCAAGAATACCATCCCTACAGTCAAGCATGGTGGTGGCAGCATCATGCTGTGGGGCTGTTTCTCAGCCAAGGGGCCTGGCCATCTGGTCCGCATCCATGGGAAGATGGATAGCACGGCCTACCTGGAGATTTTGGCCAAGAACCTCCGCTCCTCCATCAAGGATCTTAAGATGGGTCATCATTTCATCTTCCAACAAGACAACGACCCAAAGCACACAGCCAAGAAAACCAAGGCCTGGTTCAAGAGGCAAAAAATCAAGGTGTTGCAGTGGCCTAGTCAGTCTCCTGACCTTAACCCAATTGAAAACTTGTGGAAGGAGCTCAAGATTAAAGTCCACATGAGACACCCAAAGAACCTAGATAACTTGGAGAAGATCCGCATGGAGGAGTGGGCCAAGATAACTCCAGAGACCTGTGCCGGCCTGATCAGGTCTTATAAAAGACGATTATTAGCTGTAATTGCAAACAAAGGTTATTCCACAAAATATTAAACCTAGGGGTTGAATAATAATTGACCCACACTTTTATGTTTAAAATTTATAAAAATTTAACTGAGCAACAAAACTTTTTGGTTTGTAAGATTTATGCATCTGTTAATAAATCCTGCTCTTGTTTGAAGTTTGAAGGCTCTAACTAATTTGCATCTTATTAAACCTGCTAAATCTGCAGGGGGTTGAATACTACTTGTAGGCATTGTATATGAGGCTGTTTGCAGGAGACCCACGGCCATTTTTGAAATTGCAGTCTGTATACACTGTGAAACTTGAACATGTGGAGTCAGCGTATTTCTGCATTGTTTGAACTACATCCTGCCATAATCGGCACCATCTGTAGAAAAAGTTTGGGTAAATAAATCCTTTTGATGAAGGTATGTGGCTAATGTAAGCTATTTCTTTTCTAGCTGCAGTGATCGGATCTCGTCTGCACTTACCAGTGGCTTTGTCCTGTTTTGCCATGGCCTTCTATGTCTTGTTTATAAAGTGAAGCGGTGATACCCTTAATTTGGCTCCCCAGCAAAGGATGCGTGGAAAATGGAGAAGGGAAACCTTTTGATTATTATGGATGAAGACACTTGGCGGTAGCCTGATTGCAACATACAAAAATAAACTGAACTCATTGTTACTTTGCTGAAATGAACTGTAAATGTTTTGTATGTGGTATATCTTAGCAATGATTCTACAAGAAAATGTAGAATTGCGTCTTTGGTTCTCTTTATAACATTTTCAGAAGACTCATGACTTTGACAGCTTTCTTTAGAATTCTTGAAAACTCGTTTTAGGCCATGTGCACACGTTGAGAAACCGCACCACACATGGGTTGTGTCTTGTATAAAGGCTTATTCCCAGTGATGAATAATGGTGAGCTGCATTGCCAGACTCAGCCCGTACACTGATTTAGTAAAATAAAGCCCAATTTTCTTTATCTCAGAACGCCCTTGCGAAAGACCAAAACGGTTTAATGTTGCAGTAGCAAAAAGTGGTTCCCTAATAAAGATGCCTTTTATATTTTTGTATCTATATGTAAAGTATATAGGTATAGCATGTCTGTGTCTCTCCAACTTCCCTCTTCATCTTTAATGAGCAGGGACTGTAATCTGATCCCTCCATTATCAAACTCTGTCTTCACTAAATATAGAACTTACCAGTAAATTGAGAATGAAGAGGCTGGAGGTGAAGAGAGAAGTATTTTTCTTTAATAGGATGTATTACAAAGTTTCTTATCTGCGCTTGTACCAATATTTTATGAAAAAAAATTAAAAATCCAAATGACAGTTACTCTTTTATGCATTTATTTTACATTTCACCAACTTGTATTAGGGTCAGCAATGTTGCCAAAGAATCTCATCGTATGCAGAATATACTGCAGAACGAATTGAATTAGTTGAGAATATAAGAATATTTGTATGTTTGTTATATTTGTGTAAGAAGGTGGTTTTGGGTGCTGTTTTATGTCATTATTTGGGGAGAAAGAAAGCACTTTCTTTAATAAAAAGAAATGATATGATGCAGATTACAGCTGTGAAAATGTTGTGAATAAAATCCCTCTCCCCCAGCTTGATTTATTTAAAGGGAACCTGTCAACAGGATTGTGCACAGTAACCTACAGTGTCAGGTCGGCGCCGTTATACTGATTACAATGATACCTTGGTTGATGAAATTGTCTTGTGGTTGTTGCTTAATCTTTATTTGTAGTTTTCAGTTAATGAGATTATTGTGCTCCGGGGTGGCTTGTGGTGGGGCTTGATGTGGTGCTCTACTTAAAAATTCATCATTGGGCTCCCTATTTTACATAATGCATATACGATTGTGGGGCTAGGAAAACATTTTTACATTCAACAAAATGGCACTGGCGGCATCACCTGCTTAGTAGCATTTATCACTGATTTCATTTTGATGGAGCCAATTTTTTTTTTACGGCAAAATGATGCCAGCGGCGCTTGTGCAGTGCCAGCCATTGGAAAGCAATAAATGCTACGGCGCCATTTTCATAGATATATATATATTTTTTACCTCACAATAGTAATATACAGCATGTAAAATAGGGGGCCGGTAGTAAGTGAGGGATCAGTGACCTGTTAGAAGTTATACTGGTGAATAGCTAATCAGAGCACCACATGAACACCCCTCTCCCCCCCCCCCCCCCACAGACCGCCCCGGAGCACGAGCATATCATTAACCCAAAACTGAAAATAAAGATTAAACAACAACCACAATACAGATTTCAACACCTAGGTATCATTTTAATCAGTATAATGGTGCCGACGAGACACTGTCTGTAGGTTACTGTGCACAATCCTGCTGACAGGTTCACTTTAAAAATAACAAATGAAAAATTGTGCTTTACTTTCCCCTGGGTCCAGAGCTGAATGTCAATTGCTGCAGTCTGTTATTGTCTGCAGCGTTGATGTCATGTACATAACACTGCAGCCAATCACTGAGCTCTGCGGTTCATGGTGTCTACTTGGGCAGAGCCACTGAGATTAGTCATTGTCTTCAGCAATGTCTACATCAAGTCAATGCTGCAGACAATAAAAGGTACTGATAGCAGCGACAGAAACTCAGCGCTGAACCAGTTTGGTTTTTTTAACAATATCTCCTGCTTACGCAGTGTTTATAAGTCGCTGCTCTTGCTCAGTGATTGTGGTTGCTGTATAAATAGTCTACAATGTCTGGGTGCCCACCTCCAGTAGGTATACACGCTCGAAAGTGATGCCCTGGAGAGCGCATGTTTGCTATACTGGTATCGTTCTAGTTTATGGCCCGTTAGCGCATACATACAGATCTTTTTGCTGAAGGGGAGGGGTGCGTTTGGACATAAGCCCCGACGGGGCCACCAAACGGGTGCTAGAACACAATATGGAAGTACTCCAACAGACTATTCCATAATCTGCTGTATAATATAGTGCCAACAGATTGGACTGCATGCACAACATGAATGGTTTACTGTAAACGTCATGGAAAATCATTATGTTGGAGAAAATGGCTGTAATTTGGAAGTTCGTGTAAGGAATGCATATGAAATGTGAATACATATTATTAATTCTATAACATGGAAAGATTCAGTATGATATGCAGTCAGTCAGTAGTATCAGATGTTTCCAACTAAAGAAAATCTGTAACTGACTTACAGCCTGCTCAGCTTAAAGCCAGTTGTCAGTGAGTCCTGGGGGTGCATTACAGCCACTGTTCTCTACACTGAGCAGTGACTGAAACGATGCCATCGCCACCCCTATGGCTGAAAGAGCAAGGCCGCCAGGTTAATAGCGTTATTTACATGACGGGTTCCCTGTATGCGGCGTGATGATCACGCTGGCGTTTAATCCCTCTGATGCCTCTATCAATAGTGACAGCGACATCATGGGGTATTGCAGACAACGCAATCATTTTGTGTCGATGGTCTCCATGATGACCTGGGCCAAAAGATGGCCGCGGGGTCACCCAGGGATTGTGACCTGTAAGCTCCTCAGAGCAAGAGCTGACAACCCCTTCTCTTTGCATGTGAGACGCTGATCTAATGCTCTGCAGTGCAGAACATTGCAGAGCATTAGATCAGTAGTCAGGGCAGTCAAAGTTAATATCCCATACTGTGACAATGTAAAAAAAAGTTAAAACAAATTGTAAAAAAAAAAAAAAAAAATCACAAAGTAAAGAACACAAGAAAAAATATTAATCCAATGAATACATTTATTTATGTAAAAATAAACAAAAAAGTACACATATTTGGTATTGCTGCATCCGTAACAACCCACCCAATAAAACTGTGCTGCTATTTAAGCCCTTCAGTGAATACTGATTAAAAAAACGAGACAAAAAATGATGCTTTATAATACCGCCAAACAAAAAGTGGAATAAAAAGCAATCAAAAAGACTAATGTAAATTCAAATGGTATCTCTGAAAACATCATCTTGTCCCGCAAAAAAGAAGCTGTCATATAGCTCCGTCGGCGGAAAAATAAAAAAGTTATAGCTCTCATAATAAAGTGATGCAAAAATATTGTTTTTCTAGAAGTTTTTGTGTAAAAGCATGAAAACATAAAAAACATTATAAATGTGTTATCGTTGTAATTGTACTGACCCAAAGAATATAGTTGCCTTATCAATTTTACCACACATGGAACAGCATAAAAAAAAACTATTCTGTTTTTTGTTCATTCTGCATCCCAGAATAAAAAAAAGTCAACTCGTCCCGCAAAATACAAGCCCTCACATGACTGTCAGTCGAAATATGGAAAATTTCTAGCTATCTAAATATGACAGCAGTCAGACTTAAAAACACGATTTAAATTTAGTACCTCTGTAATCGCACCTACCAGAAGAATAAAGTGGTTTAGTCGCTTATACCACATGAGGAACAGCGTAAAAAAATTAATAAAACCAATTTTTTACCTGCTGTTGATTAGTTCATTCTGCCTCCCAAAGATCACAGTAAGGCCGGGGTCACACACAGCATATAAAAAAATCTGTCCGATTATGTCTGCTGAGAATCGCTCAAATGTTCTCCGTATGGTGATCCGTATCTCATCCGTGTGCAATGCGAGGATGCGATTTTTTTTTTTCTCAGAAAGGTATCCATGTGTCATCCGTATCTCATTCGTATGGTGAGATTTTCTCACACACTTGCAAAATGAGCAAATGAATGTTCCCTGGCCTGAAAATCATTAGAAATTAATGTGCGACCCTATTTATTGGCTCAATAACAAGTCCCCTCCTCCTTGCTTGGCTTGAGAGTTTTTGCTAGTGTATTTTGTGAGCTGATTTGTCTGCAACATGTCATATAGGCTAACCTTTAACCACACTGAGCAGGTGCTTTTACACTGGGTTTTGTCCCAGCGTTTTGAGGCTCCTTACCCAGTGATTGTGGATCCGAGGAGGCAGAGAAGAATGTGGATCCATCCACTTATGAGGCAACGGGTGACTAAAGGGCATTTTCATCGTCTCTACACTTCACTCCGTAGCCATCCAGACAAATTTTACCAATATACTCGGATGAGCCTGGCGACATTTGATATTCTACTTGAGACTCTGCGCCCTGGTATCACCTATAAGGATACCTTGATGCACAAGTCTATTTTGGCAGAGGAGCGGCTTCTACTTACAATTTTTTGACATACCGTAAAGTATGTTGCGTATGTGTTTGATGTATTTTCTACACTTTTTTTATTTTAATATAATTATGCCTTTCACATTACTTGCTATGTTCCCTAGGCATTCTATACCTGCTGTAACTTGTTGAGGCAGGGCTTAGTTTGCACTTTACATTAAATGTTAAGTTACAGTAACCTTGGTATGATGATGCATGGATAAGTCCTAACTTTTTTTTTTTTGCTAGTTTTCTAGCAACTGGCCGGTCCTACGCGGCACTACATCTGGAGTTCCTAATAGGCAAATCAGCAATTTCAGGCATTGTTCGGGCTACGTGCTCACAAATTTGGCAACGATTACATGAATCAGTCATGCCTGACCTAAAACAACAAGACTGGCTGCGTATTGCCCGTGGGTTTGAGGAGATGTGCCAGTTTCCTAACTGTATTGGAGCCCTGGATGGGAGGCACATCCGTGTACGTTAGCCTCCCAACTCTGGCTCCCATTATTTTAATTACAAAGAATACTTTTCGGTAGTGCTGTTAGCCCTGGTCGACAGCGCATACATGTTTCGAATTGTTGATATTGGGGCCTAAGGTCAAACAGGAGACTCTCAAGTGTTCCATACTTCCATTATGGGTCGTCGTATGCACAGTATTCAGTTGCACCTCCCACCCCCACATCAGCTACCATGGTCTAATCTTGAAGCTGTCCCTTATGTAATGGTTGGTGATGAGGCCTTCCAATTAACTAGGAATCTCATGAGGCCCTATCCGCGAAGAACCTGGACCACCGGCGTTGAATCTTTAATTTCCGCCTTTCCCGTGCACGACGCCTGGTGGAGTGTGCCTTTGGCATTCTGAGTGCAAAATGGCGTGTTCTACAGTCTGCAATTCAATTAAGTGAAGAAAATGTAAATCAAGTTATCAAAGCATGCGTTGTTCTTCACAACTTCATAAGAATTCACGACTGTAGTGCAAATGCTGGTGATGATATTGAGGATGCAAATAATGTCCAGGCTACTTCACATGGACATCATGCCGGTCTTCCGCCCTCTGGACTGAAAGTGCGGGATGTCTTTACTAACTGCTTTGTATCTCCAGAGGGATCTACTCTGTGGCAAGAGAATGCAGTGTCCATGTTATAATTTTGTTTGGTTATGTGTGTAAAATAAAATGATGTTACCTTTTCAAAATTGTGATGTTTTTAAAAAATGTGTTCACAAAATTGATCTAAAAATCATTTATATATCTAAAAAAAGTAAAACACACTTTTAACTGAGTTTACGGACATAATGTTTCTATGTCACAATAACCATATTTACAACATATGGAAGTTATGGGCAATATTATCAGCCCTCAATGTTTTGTTTTCACATAATAAAATATAAAAAGCAAAAAACATCAAACCATAAAAATAAATAAAAACAAAAGCATGCATGATGGAGGATGGAAGGGACTGAGTGGGACATGCTGATACTGGGCATTTTGGTTCTGCGGAAGATAATAAGTCTGGCTATTTGCATGACCCATTTGTGGATACCCCCCAGAATGTCCATGTCGACCATACCCATGTAGTGGCCAATCTCCTACACTGGGTATGGTCAAGTGGCCATACTGGTGATGTGCAGCTGGTGGCATGAATTGAGCATATTGTGCCCGATGTATTCTGCCTTCAGGTATTTGTGGTGAAGGACTGCGTGTCAGATCTTGTGTTCTCCTCTGGTTGTGCAGTCATTTGGAGAATGTTTTACCTTGAAAGTTGCCATCTTTCAAGGTAAGACAATATTGGAATGGGGTTATTGGGTGGGGTGCAAGCATTTAAAACTATTTGAAGTGCACCTCTGGCCTCACTTCTCTGGGGATTGGGCGGAGATAGTGTGCCAGACTCCGTGCATACGCCTCTTCTCCGTCATTGGCAGTGCGGGACAGGTAGTTCAATACCCCAGAATCCACTTGCTGTTTGGTTCCAGTGGTGGAAAGCTCCCTCCTGCGGCGGCCACGGCGTGAGACTCCTGCAGGCTGTGGTGAGGTATCAATTGGGAGTGTTGGGCTGCTACTCTGCCCACGATCCTCATGTTCTTCATTTGGCTCCTGTCCCGCAGAAGGCCGTGCTGGTAGTGGTTGTTGGTGACTTGTTGATGGTTGTGAAGATGCTCCAGCCTGTTCATCCTCTTCACCAACTGGGTTGATGTGGTCCTCCGAATCTGAGCTAGTCTTCTGCTCAGTTAGGTTTGATTCTGTTCTGTTTATCACATAATTTTTTTTTTTATTTCATACTGTAACACCACGTGACAAATGTGTGGGGTGCTGACTCAGCACTTACGGACGGAGATCAAGAACTGAAGCCAGAAAATTTAACCTATCATAGTAAAAATAATTTCTCTTTTTGGGTCCCTCTGACCCACTCCTGGACCGATTCTGTCACTCTCTGCGGAACTGGTCACGGCAGCTCCGCCACCGTTTCATGACATCAGACACTACAAAGTTAACCAAAAAATTTGTCACATTATGATAACAGAGCTACTATAGGCAAATGTAGGTTAAAGCCTAATGTGGCATGCTACTTGACAAGTGTAAAGTTTAAAACCGCCAGACTAGCAAGCATAACATCACATATGATGTTTTTTGTATTTGTTGCTTCCTTTTAAGCCCCTTATTTTTTTATAAAAATAAGGGTAGTACTTACTCATTTCATGCTGCACCTGAGGTGTACTTTCTTCATATGTAGCAAACATTTGCCGGCATATACGCTTTCATGAGGCGTCCTTGAGGGCACGGTCGGCATAATGTGCATCACGGACATCCCATATTTCGGGCATCTCCTGCACCAAATCTATCAGAAGATCCACCTTAATATGCCTTGACATCTTGCTGTACTCCGTGGAGGCGTGCAGGTGGCTTGTTGTTGAACTTCCCAGGCTATTTAGCATGTCAAAGCTGCCTGAATAATGGCTGAGGCAATTTCCTGTCACCTGGCCAATGCCTGAGAATTTCTCTAAAGTCACACACATGGTCCGTGTGTAATCCGTATTTTTCTCGCCCCATAGACTTGCATTGGCGTTTCTCAGCTGAGATACGCGGACAATCGCAGCATGCTGCGATTTCACTCGCAAGTGTAATACGGACGATAAAAAAACGGATGATGGAAGCTGCCCCTCTAGATTAACATTGGGCCGAGTGTTATGCGATTTTTTTTATAGCTGAACACTCATCCGTATTACGCTGTAGTGTGACCCCGGCCTAAGGTTCGGCTTACATTTATCCTGCGCTATACGCTTAGCGCTAACACTGGGGTTTTGGTGTAAATCTCTGAAATACGTGATTCAGACGGATCCCCTGGTGGAAGATTCCCTATAATGAGGCAGATGGAGACACCGGACGCCATCTGACCTATAATCCATCTTTTTATGTGTACATAAAAGCAGAGGTGTCAAACTGCATTCCTCGAGGGCCGCCAACAGGTCATGTTTTCAGGATTTCCTTGTATTGCACAGGTGATAATTTAATCACCTGCACAGAATGATTCCAGCACCTTGTGGAATGCTAAGGAAATCCTGAAAACATGACCTGTTGGCGGCCCTCGAGGAATGCAGTTTGACACCTCTGCATAAAAGCGTGGTCCGCCACAGTTTTGTGCACTTTTGAAGGACAACACTGAGCAGAGGCCAGAAGGGTTCCAGAGTAACTTTGCTGCCTTAGGGTATGTGTCCACGTTCAGGTTTGCTTCAGGCTTTGGTCAGGATTTTATGCAGGTAAAATCCTGACCAAAAATGCACCTGAGGTCACTGGCAGGTCACCTGCGGTGTTCCTGCGTGTTTTGCTCATTGTAGCAACATGCTGCGTTCTGAAAAAACACAACGCATGTGCGTTTTCGCGGGAATAACGCATGCGTTTTTTCCTGCACAGTGGAGACGGGATTTCATTAAATCCCCTCCACTATGCTGTAACATCTGGAGGCTGCGTTTTTGATGCTGCGGCTCAGCGCTGCGTCAAAAACGCAGCGTTTCCTGAACGTGGACACATACCCTCATAGTGAATGGATCCCTCGGGTTTCGTCTGAATCCCGTTACTCTGAGATTTAGATGGAAACCCCAATGTAAGTGCATAACGTAGAGCGCCGGATAAATGTGATCCCAAATGTAATGTAAAATGTTCCCAACAAAAGCTACAATTCAACCCACATCAAAAGCAAGTTCCCACTCACATCTGTCAATGGAAATATAGGTGGGCTTTCACGTTATTGGTAGTACAAAGGCTCTGGAAAAGTGCTATAGCTCCTCACCCCTCAAAAGATATTCAGGAAATTTTGCCCTCCCAAATCCAAATGCCTCCTCCCTTCTGAGCCCCACTGTGTGCCTAAACCACATTTAGCATCCACATGTTTGTCATTTCTGTAGTGATGACAGCCCTCCAAATTTACAAATCTTAAAAACTGACCGTCACATCCAAACATGAACCTAGTGTGAACAGGTGCTAAACCTAGAGTCACCAACTCGTAAACAGTCAAATAGATAAGGCAGCACACTGCGGCGCTAAGACTTGCAAACATGAAACATGAAAATTGAACTGCATTACTGCACTAGAAATATTAAAATTGAGAGCTTTTAGCGCACAAATTGGCCAATTTAGAGAAATTTAGTCTAAGAAGAGGATTCACAGTAGGTTCCCATTCAGATGAAGACGTTTATTCTCAGTGAGGAGAGGCAAGTGTAGGACCTGGTGTAACGGGGTCTACTGTCCTGTAGTACCACTTTAGGTACCACCCCATGTTTCAGGAGGTCCATTCTGCCTTGGCTGGATTCTGAATGAAGGACGATGGCTGGAATTCCTTGGTTACATGAGAGCATATAAAATCTCACTGCTTCTCCACGTATTTCCAGTCTGACAACACTTTATTCACAGCACACAGAATATATAACACAGATACAGAGGGCAGGCCAATAGAAAAACAGCAGGCCAGACATACATTACAATATAGCCTGCCGATATTTACTGTGGGAATGACAAAGGTGGGGGAGGTCAGAAGGGGGATATCTTGTCCAGAGGCGCAGCCTGTGGACTGATGCATTTCACATGGAACCTATTATACATACATACACTGCATAACATATTATTGGTGCTGGGGGGTTCTGTAACACCTGGTATACGAGAGATGCCGTAAAGTGGCTACCAGGTACACATACATTGGCCAATTTGTGCGCTAAGAGCTCTCATTTTTCATATTTCTAGTGCAGTAATGCAGTTCAATTTTCATGTTCCATGTTTGCAAGTCTTAGCGCATCAGTGTGCTGCCTTATCTATTTGACTCCAAATGTACAGGTGTAATGTCTCCAGAATCATGAGCTGGGCATAACGTACTGAGCACTACAACGTACTGGTGACTACAACATACTGGGCACTGCAATGACAATTTGCAATTTTCACTCAGCAATATCCGCTGCTGCTTGTTTCTGGAAAATGCTTATATTGTATTGGATCCAAAACAACTGACAGATTTTCATAACTTTCCTTTAGATAACAGGAGTGAGCAATGGGCATTGATGGTTTCATATTTTCATTGTGAAGCAACACTGCTTTCAAACTTTTCTGGGATGAGTCAATAAACAATCGCCAATCTGCTACAAAATACTCTTGATTCAGTTCTTCAAAGAGGCCATTCACATCGTTACAGTATACCATTAGTCCATCAACTGAAAAATTGTGTTAAAGTGTTACTACTTCTGTTTCGGTAATAACACACTTTGACATCATCATGAAGAAGATTCTTCTGTTTCAACCTATATGCAAAAAGTTCAGCTTAATTTTTTGACAATGAAAGGTCTCTGATGAGCTCATTTAATTCATGTTGAGTAAAGCATTCTGGCTGCTCCATCTCCATGAGGTCTCCATGTCTTCGCCAGTAGCTTCAGCGCCATAGTCTTCATATTCTACTTCATTTTCATCCAATCCAGACAACAGTGTTACAGGAACTGGCAATGTACCATTATGTGGAACTAGCTTAATCACAGATTCAAGTTCTGGGTAATTAATCTTATGTTTGCTCTTTGTAGTAAACCCCTTCAGTTTGACAAAACAAAAGTAGCAGTCATCACTATTATTTTTGTGTTTTCTCCAAATCATGAGAACAGCAAATGGCATAGTCACTTTCCTCATATTCAATCAGTCATGAAGACCATTTGAGCAACTTGAGCATATCACATGAGGGGTCCAGCTTTTGTCTTGATCACCAAGTGGAGACTTAAATTACATCTGGTACATCTTTTTAATATCATGAGTGATTGAACGTACTTGGCCTGTTGATGTAAAAGAACTACACACATAGCAGTTTCTGTTCAGATGATTGATACACCGTCGGGGCATTTTTGTCCATTAACTCAGATTAAACAGTACAGTAAGTTCAGTTCAATGGTGGTGGTAAACTCCCCCCAAAAATGCGATGAGCCGACTGACTATTTGTAGATATTTCCCCAGAGATGACAGAAGCAGCTTGAATTTAGAACTGATTTTACTGGCGGTAATCTGGTAGATAACTATATACAGCTGTGAGGTAAATGGGTCAGCCTATTCCTTACAGATGAACACTTGCAGACAGGCAGTTTCTCAGTGTGATATTGGCTGCTTTCAGGTTCTCTCTCTCTGGAGACCCTCACTCAGTTACACCTCAGTGGCTGAGCCGTTTTCATCCCTCTGAGGCGACTTGCCCTCCCAGAAATGCTGTGAAAATCCTCTCAATGGCGGCTGTCCGCTGCCTTACCCTCTATCTCCCTGTGGCAGGTGTCAGATCCCTGTAGAAGCCTGTTTCTTGTCAGAGTCTCACATACCAGTCCTTGCTGCCATCACCATCCTTTTCTGACTGTCTCAAATCTTACCGCCTCATAACAATAAGCTCCTCCCCATAACATGTGACTTTCCGAGAAGCAGTCATTGGTTGACTGCACTGTCAATACTCCTTTCCATAAAACTTACTAAAACCTTTACTGATGTTGTCCCTGTAAGAAAATTCACAATTAAGTAAGACAAGCAAAGAAATGGGACCAACATAGAAAAAACCACATACATTGAAAATTCAGAAATAATGTAATAACAAAAATACTTCTATCTCAGAAACTTTATGTGATAGAGCAAAGCTAAGCATATTTTTGGAATCAGCACATCAAACTGCATAAAACAGACATACTATTTTTGCTGATGATTTTTTTGTGTTGACCAGTGTTATTTTTGTTGTCACAGGCAGTCACTTTATTTTGTCACATATTGCCATTTTGTCACATAGTGACATTTTTTGTCACATGACACAGATGTTATCACTATATTTCTCACACATTATCATATCAAGTTGTGTGTTAATCATATCCACATTTCATATTAGTCACATATTAATATTGACTATTATATACATACACTCACCGGCCACTTTATTAGGTACACCATGCTAGTAACGGGTTGGACCCCCTTTTGCCTTCAGAACTGCCTCAATTCTTCGTGGCATAGATTCAACAAGGTGCTGGAAGCATTCCTCAGAGATTTTGGTCCATATTGACATGATGGCATCACACAGTTGCCGCAGATTTGTCGGCTGCACATCCCAAAGATGCTCCATACAAGGCAGGATGAATCCATGCTTTCATGTTGTTTACGCCAAATTCTGACCCTACCATCTGAATGTCGCAGCAGAAATCGAGACTCATCAGACCAAGCAACGTTTTTCCAATCTTCTACTGTCCAATTTCGATGAGCTTGTACAAATTGTAGCCTCAGTTTCCTGTTCTTAGCTGAAAGGAGTGGTACCCGGTGTGGTCTTCTGCTGCTGTAGCCCATCTGTCTCAAAGTTCGACGCACTGTGCGTTCAGAGATGCTCTTAGGCCTACCTTGGTTGTAACGGGTGGCGATTTGAGTCACTGTTGCCTTTCTATCAGCTCGAACCAGTCTGCCCATTCTCCTCTGACCTCTGGCATCAACAAGGCATTTCCGCCCACAGAACTGCCGCTCACTGGATTTTTTTTCTTTTTCGGACCATTCTCTGTAAACCCTAGAGATGGTTGTGCGTGAAAATCCCAGTAGATCAGCAGTTTCTGAAATACTCAGACCAGCCCTTCTGGCACCAACAACCATGCCACGTTCAAAGGCACTCAAATCACCTTTCTTCCCCATACTGATGCTCGGTTTGAACTGCAGGAGATTGTCTTGACCATGTCTACATGCCTAAATGCACTGAGTTGCCGCCATGTGATTGGCTGATTAGAAATTAAGTGTTAACAAGAAGTTGGACAGGTGTACCTAATAAAGTGGCCGGTGAGTGTATATAGTCTTGTGCATATTTTTCATACTTATTGTATTATGTTGCTGTCCATTATATTGGATAAATATTTCTTTCATGCATATTTTTGCACCTTACACATTTATATATTTATTGATGCCATTACCTTTTTAGTGTGTTCATGGCACTGTATTCTATGCCTTCTTTATTTGGACTTCATTATGATGGTTGCCATCCAGTATACGCGTCCTCTTCCTCTTTCTGGCTTCATTGTAATGGCCACTGTCTTGCGCATGCACTCCGTGCCCTCTGGAGGGACCTCGCATCTCTGGCTTCAAACGTCACCTGTGGATTTCCCCATGACATGCACATGTGGTGAATGCTGGGATGTGGGGATCTTCCGGCGGCGCGCATGCGCAGAACGGACACGCCGCACAGTGAAGCCCGTTATAAAAAGTCGGTCTGGGGAACCGGAGAGCAGGCGCCGGCAAGCCTGCAGCACTACCTGTCAGATCGCTGATCTGACACAGTGCTGTGCAAAGTGTCAGATCGCTGATGTCCCACCCTGGGACAAAGTAAAAAAAATATTTACATGTGTGAAAAAAAAAAAAAAATCCTAAATAAATAAAAAAATATATATTTCTTTATGTAAATAATAAAAAAAATAAAAGTACACATATTTAGTATCGCCGTGTCCATAACGACCCAGCCTATAAAACTGTCCCACTTAACTCCTTCAGTGAACAACTGAACACCTTAAAAAAAAAAGAGGCAAAAAACAATGCTTTATCATCATACTGCTGAACAAAAAGTGGAATAACACACGATCAAAAAGACGGATATAAATAAACATGGTACCGCCGAAAACGTTATCTTGTCCTGCAAAAAACGAGCTGCCATACAGCTTCAGCAAAAAAATTAAAAAGTTATAGCCCTCAGAATAAAGCAATGCAAAAATAATTATTTTTTCTATGAAATAGTTTTTATATTGTATAAAAGCGCCAAAACATAAAAAAATATATAAATGAGGTATCGCTGTAATCGTACTGACCCGAAGAATAAAACTGCTTTCTCAGTTTTACCAAACGCAGAACGATATAAACGCCCCCCCAAAAGAAATTCACAATTGCAGATTTTAGTTCATTCTGCTTAACAAAAATCGGAATAAAAAGCAATAAAAAAATATCATGTGCCCGAAAATGGTACCAATAAAAACGTCAACTCGTCTTACAAAAAACAAGACCTAACAAGACTCTGTGGGCCAAAATATGGAAAAATTATAGCTCTCAGAATGTGGTAATGCATTTTTTGCAATAAAAAGCATCCTTTAGTGTGTGACAGCTGCTAAACATAAAAATCCACTATAAATAGTAAATCAGCCCCCCCTTTATCACCGCCTTAGGGAAAAATAATAAAATACAAAAAATGTATTTATTTCCACTTTCCCATTAGGGTTAGGGTTGGGGCTAAAGTTAGGCCAGGTTCACATTACGTTTTTGGTGTCCGTTAGATGGACTACGTTACACCGCGGCATAACGCGTAGTAGCGTAGTCTGTTAACGCCGCCATTTAGTCCAATGTCGGACGCATCGCTAGTGCACGTCCACAATGGGCGTGTGCTAGTGATGTGCCATCATTGAGTGATGGACCCTGGGACACGGGCTGCAGTGTTTCCAGGTCCGTCACTGCTAGCGCAGATAGAGCATCTGCTAGCTCTATCTGCGCTAGCGCGATGGCATATCAGCACTTGCGTTAACAGCAGCTTGTTAACGCATGTGTTGAATGGGCTGCTGTTAACGCAATGTGAACCTAGCCTTAGGGTTAGGGTTGTGGCTAAAATTAGGGCTAAAGTTAGGGTTGGGGCTAGAGTTTGGGGTTAGGGTTTGGATTACGTTTACGGTTGGGTTAGGGGTGTGTCAGGGTTAGGGGTATGGTTAGGGTTGGGATTAGGGTTAGGGGTGTGTTGGGGTCAGGGGTGTGTTGGGGTTGGGATTAGGGTTAGGGGTGTGTTGGGGTTGAGGGTATGGTTATGGTTGGGATTAGGGTTAGGGGTGTGTTGGGGTTAGGGGTGTGGATAGGGTTGGGGTTAGGGTTAGGGGTGTGTTGGGGTTAGGGTTGGAGTTAGAATTGGGAGGTTTCCACTGTTTAGACACACCAGTGGCTCTGCAAGCGCAACATGACATCCGATCTCAATTCCATCCAATTCTGCTTTGATAAAGTAAAACAGTGCTCCTTCCCTTCCGAGCTCTGCCGTGCGCCTAAACAGTGGTTTACCCCCACATATGGGATATCAGCTTGCTCAGGACAAATTGGACAACAACTTTTGGGGTCCAATTTCTCCTGTTACCCTTGGGAAAATGCTAAACTGGAGGCTAAAAAATCATTTTTGTGGAAAAAAAAGATTTTTTATTTTCATGGCTCTGGGTTATAAACTTTAGTGAAACACTTGGGGTTCAAAGTTCTCACAACACATCTAGATAAGTTCCCTTGGGGGTCTATTTTCCAATATGGGGTCACTTGTGTGGGGTTTCTACTGTTTCGGTACATCAGGGGCTCTCCAAACGCAACGTGACACCCGCAGACCATTCCATCAAAGTCTGCATTCCAAAACGCCACTTCTTCCCTTCCGAGGGAACAGTAGTTACAGTAGATAAAACAGTAGTTTTATCCCACATATGGGGTATCAGCATACTCAGGACAAATTGCACAACAACTATTGGGGTCCAATTTCTTCACATACCCTTGGGAAAATACAAAATTGGGGGCTAAAAGATCATTTTTGTGGGAAAAAAATGATTTTTAATTTTCACGGCTCTACATTATAAACTTCTGTGAAGCACTTTGGGGTTCAAAGTGCTCACCACACATCTAGATAAGTTCCTTAGGGGCTCTACTTTCCCAAATGGGGTCACTTTTGGCGGGTTTCTACTGTTTAGGCACATCAGGGGCTCTCCAAACGAGAAATGGCGTCCTATCTCAATTCCAGCCAATTTTGCATTGAAAAGTCAAATGGCACTCCTTCCCTTCTGAGCTCTGCCATGCGCCAAAACAGTGGTTTACCCCCACATATGGGGTGTCAGCATACTCAGGACAAATTGCACAACTTTTGGGGTCCAATTTTACCTGTTACTCTTGGAGAAATAAAAAAATTAGATCTGAAGTAAATTTTTTGTGAAAAAAGTTAAATGTTCATTTTTTAAAAAACATTCCTGTGAAACACCTGAAGGGTTAATAAACTTCTTGAATGTGGTTTTGAGCACCTTGAGGGGTGCAGTTTTTTAGAATGTCACACTTGGGTATTTTCTATCATATAGACCCCTCAAAGTGACTTTAAATGTGATGTGGTCCTTAAAAAAAAATGGTGTTGTAAAAATGAGAAATTGCTGGTCAAATTTTAACCCTTATAACTCCTTAACAAAAAAAAATTTGGTTCCAAAATTGTGCTGATGTAAAGTAGACATGTTGGAAATGTTACTTATTAAGTATTTTGTGTGACATATTTCTGTGATTTAAGGGCATGAAAATTCAAAGTTGGAAAATTGCAAAATTTTCAAAATTTTCGCCAAATTTCCATTTTTTTCACAAATAAACTCAAGTAATGTCAAGAAAATTTTACCACTAACATGAAGTACAATATGTCATGAGAAAACAATGTCAGAATCATCAGGATCCATACAAGTGTTTCAGAGTTATAATCTCATAAAGGGACAGTGGTCAGAATTGTAAAAATTGGCCCTGTCATTAACATGCAAACCACCCTTGGGGGTAAAGGGGTTAAAGGTAGAAACATTTCTGATATGATTCTTTTTGGTATGATTTTTTTTTTTACATGACAAAAACATGACATTTTATTAGGGGTACGGAGTGGCGGTGCATGTTGAAAAAATAAAATTTGATATTGCTAAATGCCTGCAGCCATCAGCAACTTTCTGGCCGCAGGCATTCAGCACACTGACGCCCATCACCGTATTATTGGTCAAAACCTTCACATAGGTTGCATCTAACCGCTTTTAAAGGATCATGTCAGCATGCACAGCACCTCAGAGAGCGCTGCATGCTTCAGTTCGCACTCTGAAGTGGCACCAAGCTGAGATGCAGTGCTCTATGGCTGCTGATAACGATGCTGTTATTATCAATTTGCTGCCAACAGCTCCTATCGGAAAACCCTGAAAAGCAGGGCTGCTCACTGATTCCATTTGGCTGCCCTGCGGCCAATCAATTTTAGTTTGTGTGACCTCTGCAACTCCCCAGCTTGGGAAATGAGATTGGTGGCTCAGCTATGCTGCTGCTACAAACTGTCAATCTTCAAGAGTGCCCTGCCCAAGCATACAGGAGGCAAAGGAGAAGTGCACTCCTTAAGACAGAAAATTATGCAACTTTTAATTAATGGTAAAAAAAAAGGGGTTAGCTGAACTTTATCAAAAAATTTGAACCTAAAAATATTTTTAGGGAAAAAATGTAGTCTGCATTGAGGCACACCCTGTCTGCAAATTAAATTCTAAAGTTCTTCGAGAACTAAATGGTTAAAGGGGTTTTCCTAGGAACAAAGTATATTTTTATCAATAGATCTTGGAATAATAATATCCACAATTGGACAAATTAAAATATGCTCCTGAGATAATCTTATAAAAGTGCCCCTGCTATATACTGTTATTTGCTGTGTCTGACCATACAGAGTTGTTACAGTTCATGGTGGGCACGCGGCCGGCCACGAACAATCAGCGATGGGCACAGTCCGGCCGCGAATTCGCTCTTCCCTACTCCCCTCAAGTCAGCGCCCACATAGCCTTTTAGCAGTCAGTTAAACGAACTGCGTTATAACGCGGCATAACGTGGTGTAAAGCAGTCCGTTAACGCTGCTATTAACCCTATGTGACCAACTTTTTACTATTGATGCTGCCTATGCAGCATCAATAGTAAAGATCTAATGTTAAAAATAATTTAAAAAAATAAAAAATCATTATATTCTCACCTTCCGGCGTCTTTCCCGCTCCTCGCGATGCTCTAGTCCCAAGAATGCATTGCGGCAATGACCGGAGATGACGGTGCGGTCTCACGAGACCGCTGCATCATCACGTGTTATTGCCGCAAGGCGTTACTGGGAACGGAGCGTCGCAAGGAGCATCGCTAAATGCCTGGGCTGGATCCGGGGGCCGCCGGAATGTGAGTATATAACTATTTTTTATTTTAATTATTTTTTTAACAGGGATATGGTGCCCACATTGCTATATACTACGTGGGCTGTGTTATATACTGCGTGGGCTGTGTTATATACTGCATGGGCTGTGTTATATACTACGTGGCCTGTGTTATATACTACGTCTCTGTGCTATATACTATGTGGCCTGTGCTATTTACTACGTGGCTGTGCAATATAATACGTGGGCTGTGCTATATACTATGTTACAGTATATACTGCGTGGGCTGTGTTATATACTACGTGGACTGTGCTATATACTACATGGGCTGTGCTATATACTACGTGGGCTGTGTTATATACTATGTGGGCAGTGTTATATACTGCGTGGGCTGTTATATACTACATTGGCTGTGTTATATACTACGTGGCTGTGCTATATACTACGTGGCTGGGCAATATACAATGTGGCTGTGCTATATACTACGTGGCTGTGTTATATACTATGTGGGCTGTGTTACATACTACGTGGGCTGTGTTATATACTATGTGGGCTGTGATGGCAGCCTAAGGCTGGAGTCTCACTTTCATACAAAAAAGCGGCCCAATTTTCAGCCCCAAGAGATGCCAGAGTGCAATCTGATTTTTGATTGCGTGTGTTATGTGAGTGCAATCCGAGTATGTGATTTTTTCCTCACATTCATTGTGCATGCAATCAGTATGCAATGTGTGTTGAACATGATCTTTTACATACTGTAAATACTACATGTTAAATTAACCCCTTAATGACCGCCGATACGTCTTTTAACGGCTGTAGTTAAAGGTACTTAAACCACAGCACCGTTGGAAAAAGTATATAACGCCCCCAAGAGTTGGATTTTCTCTGGGGTCTTGGCTTCCGGGGGTAGCCGAGACCCCAGAGAACATGATTCGGGTCGGGGTTGCGATCGCCGTTATTAACCGTATAACGGCCACCGCAAAAAAAAAAAAGTGCATTTTTTCATTTAATTTCTCTCTCCTCTGATGTGATCGCACATCAGAGGGGAGAGAAATAGGGTCCCTCGAGACCCCCATGGTACCTTATGTACCGGATAAGCTGTTCCCCGGTCCCCAGTCCCCCTCCTTCTGTTGTGCTCTTGTCCTCTGATCCTGGTTCCTGTTTTTCAAGCTAAGTCTGCTTCTTTGCTTTTTGCTTTTGTTTTGTTTGGTATTTTTGTCCAGCTTGTTCCTATCTGTATCCTGACCTTTGCTGGAAGCTCTAGGGGGCTGGTGTTCTCCCCCCGGACCGTTAGACGGTTCGGGGGTTCTTGAATCTCCAGCGTGGATTTTTATAGGGTTTTTGTTGACCAGATAAGTTATCTTGCTTTATTCTGCTATTAGTAAGCTGGCCTCTCTTTGCTGAACTTGGTTCATTTCTGTGTTTGTCATTTCCTCTTACCTCACCGTTATTATTTGTGGGGGGCTTGTATCTTGCTTTGGGGTCCCTTTCTCTGGAGGCAAGAGAGGTCTTTGTTTTCTTCTCCTAGGGGTAGTTAGATTCTCCGGCTGGCGCGAGTCATCTAGCGATCACCGTAGGCATGATCCCCGGCTACTTCTAGTGTTGGCGTTAGGAGTAGCTATTTGGTCAACCCAGTTACCACAGCCCTATGAGCTGGATTTTTGTATCTTGCAGACTTACACGTTCCTCTGAGACCCTGTCCACTGGGGTCATAACAGACTACAGTTGAAGTGCTGCCCTGTCAGAGTCATAAAACATTATTTCTGCGACCGCAAGCATCCTATTTACCCATCCCCGTTCTTCGTAATCCCTGCATCATCGTCAGAGGATTATAAATAAACAACTTTTTTTTAAATCATTTTTTTAAATCATTTTTTTAAATCATTTTTTAGGGTTACACATATTAGGCTTAGGGTTAGGGTTAACAGGAAAAATAATACTAGAGTTAGATTAGGGTTAGTTTTTAGTTAGGCAGGGAAATAAATGAAATGGCCCGCAGAACTTTCAGTGCGGAGCAAGCTTACAGCCTGCTTTGCTCCGGCAGTGAAACAGAATCTGCCCCTGAAGCTGAGCAACTTTCAGACAGTGACGACGACTCTTCCTCCATGGGATTCCTCAAGCCCAATTGTTGCGGAGTCGGTCGTCATAGCTGAAGCTTCAGAGGCAGGACCAAGTACAGCAGTCCCCCCACCGCTGTGGTACAATGACACCTCATTTTCCCCTCAAATTCCCCCATTTTCTGCAGTCCCTGGAGTAAGAGTAGATGTCACCAATTTTACCCCTATTGATTTTTTCCAAATTTTCATTAGCCCCAAAGTCCTAGAATGAATTGCCCACCAAACAAACCTATATGCCCGACAATACATTTCCCAAAAATCCACTGCCTTTCATTCCTGTCCCTGGATCCCCACAAATGTGCTCGAAATAAAAAAAAATTTAGGCCTTACCCTGAATATGGGTTTAATAAAAATACCCACACTTTGCTCTTACTGGGCAACAAAAGCTGTCCACAGCACCCCTGTATTTGCAGCTGTCATGTCCCGAGTCCGTTATGAAGCCCTGATGAGATTCCTCCACTTCAGTGACAATTCCCAAGGCCCCCAAGAACTGACCCCAACTGTGATAGGCTAAATAAATTGAGACCCCTAATTTAACTCCTACAAAGTGTCTCAAAATAAAGTGGGTAACAAATTGTGGGGTCCATTTTTTGGTGTAATTTCTGACAAAAGTGAGAAATTCAGGTCTAAAATAAGATTTTTGTGAAAAAAATGAACTTTTTCAATATGACGACCTAATGTTATCAAATTCTGTGTCATACCTGTGGGTTCAAATTGCGCAATATACCCCTGGGTAAAATCTCCTGGTCTGGCGGTGCCTGGTGTGATAAACATAGTGGGGCAGAGTCCCTTATGAAGTCCTAAGTGGCCGTTTTTAGCCTTTTTAAACCTACTAAATAAATAAATAATTAAAGAAAATGTTTGGGGTCCCCTCAAATTTTTTAATAACCAGCTAAGGGAAAGCAGACAGTTGCAGGCTGATATTATCTGGCTGGGAAGAACATGGAGCTTTCCAGCCTATTATTTTCAGCTCACAGCTGTCTGTCATAATAGACTTCATCCGCCCCAGAAATGGCACATCCATTAAATCTGCCAATTCTAGCGCTTAGGCTCTGCTCTTCCTGATTGCCGTGGAGTTTTGGCAAGTGGGGTTGACATCGGCTGTTTTATGTCCGCACATCAAGTCCAGGGGTTAGTAATGGAGAGGTGTCTCCCTGTAAGTTAAAAGACAAAAACACACAAACAAAAAAGTCCTTTATTTGTAAATAGCACTCTTAGACAATTACCCTCTTTTTCCCATTTAATACCATAAAAATTTAATTCAAAGGGTCCGCCGTAATTCATAATATCATCCGATGATGATTACCACCTTTGCTACATACGGAGGCTGTGATGAGCAATGACATCAGTAATGGTAACAGTCACCGCGGCAGTCGGAACACACTGTAGCATGTGAATCCGGCTGCTGTGATGTCATCAGTAAGATTATCGCAATTCACAGCCGATGAACTGTAGTAACGTTACTGATGTCACTGCTCGCAGCGTGTGAGCTTATTGCTGGTTTTAGGATGTAAAGCTACATATATCTCAATAAACCTTCTGTGTATGACAAAAGGTAGCATTTCAACTTAAATGTTGGAATGACAGGACAAGGACCTCATTATAGTATTAGGCCACATGCATAAGTTGAGTGTCACGGGGTTACCATTGCATCTGATTCTTCCTACTTTGGCACTGAGAAGAAGCGCTTCTTCATTTTAATGGTGTTTATTCCTTTTGGCAGAACAGGGGTTAATTGGCCATGTTGGAAAACTCTGAGATTGCAGCTTAGCTCAGTTAGCCACTCCTTTCCCTTTTATAATTTCGGCTCTGATGCAACTTCATGTCAGAGTTAGCATTTGCTGCATGGCTTCAGGAGGAAGAGGTGTTGGAGCTGTTATCTGTGACTGTTGCGTGGTTTGTAAGTGTGGCAATTCCCTTCCCTTCTATGCTTTTGTTTATTCCCTATCCTCCACTCCCCAGTGCATTCCTTTGTTATATGTGAGTGAATATTTTGTATGCCTGGAGTTCTCTGTTAACCTTTAATTGTGTAGCCTTGTTTGTCGGGTTGGTGTACTGCAGTGCACAACAGCGCTCCTCTTCCCTGGGTGGGGAAGAGAATAGATGGAGGGCTAACTCAAGAGATAAGACAAGGGTGGCAGCTCTGGCATCTTCACCTTCAGAAGTATCCCTGGGAATAGGACAATCTAGGGTGCCCCTTGGTGGTAAGGTCAGGGAAGGAGCCCCTAGTCCCGGGTCACCTGACAGTTGTGTCATGACATTGAGTATTTGTTGAGTTTTTTACCTCAGTATTTGTATGTCAAAACCAGGAGTTGGTAAAAAATGCAGAAGTGGTGCATGTGTTTCTATTATACTTTTCCTGTGATTATTCCTCTTCTGGTATTGGCTTATAAATATTGAGGTAAAAATTTCACCAAAATCAGCGAGAGTTAAAAACGTAGACCAGTCCTCCTGCCGAGCTGCCACAAAGTACCTTAAAATTTGTTGCAAAGATTGATTTGTTGTCTCAGTCTGACCATTGGTTTCAAGGTGGTAAGTAGATGACAAATCAATCTCGAGTTTACTACAAAAAGCTCTCCAGAATTTAGAGACAATTTGTACTCCCCTATCAGACACAATGTTAAGTGGGATCCCATGTAACCTTACAATATGAGAAATAAACAGCATGGAGAGTGTCTCTGCATTAGGTAATCCTGACAAAGGAACAAAATGTGCTTGTTTGCTGAATGGGTCAACTAGCTCCCAGATAGCAGTTTTCCCACCAGAGACAAATCCGTAATGAAATCCATGGACAAATTAGTCTATTGTCTTTCTGGAATTGGCAATGGAGCCAATTCCCCGGCTGGCCAGGTATGACTCACTTTAGCGCCTGCACAGAGTTCACAAACAGATACAAAATCTATAATATCATTATGCATGGACAGCCACCATAAAAGTATAGCAATGACTTTCCATATAGCAGTAACCCCAGGATGGCCAGAATCATGAAATTCCTGTAACACTCACAATCTTAGGTACACAGGTACAAATAATTTAGTCTCTGGAGCAATGGAAGGGGCTAATGACTGGACTTTATGGATTTCACACTTCCAAATCCGAGGTTACAATAGAAGCCACTAGTGATGGGAAAACCCATGGATGTATGGAGCTGGCAGGTTTCGTCGAACAGTTAAAAAAAAATTGGTTAGGGTACCAGAACAGTACCCGAACCCAGATCCCATTAACATGTATGGGGGCCCGAACATTCAGTATTTGCCATACTGTCATGTTGTATGACAGTGCGGCAAACACTACCTCTGATCGACGGTAAGATTATTATCGCTGGTCGGAGAGCCACGGCTCCCATGATGTCAGATGACAGCATGAGCCCGCATCTGTGATTGGGGGTGAAAAGTTTACCTTCAATCACATGCGTCAGCTGATGGGACTACTACTCCCATCAGCCTATCACCTGCTGCTGCAAATAACAGCGAGAGCAGGTGGCGGCTGATGGTAGTATTCGTCAGCTGGCACAATAAATAAGTAAATAAAAAAATGGCGTGGGTTCCCCTGTTTTTTGATAACCAGATAAAGCAAAACTGACAGCTGCAGGCTGCAACCCTCAGCTGTCAGCTTTAGCAAGGCTGGTTATCAAGAATAGAGGGGTCCCGCACTGTATTTTTCTTTAAAGGGAACCTGTTACCCCCCAAATTGCGGGTGAGGTAAGCCCACTGGCATCAGGGGCTTATCTACATCATTCTGGAATGCCCCCGATGTATTCTAAAAGATGAGAAAAAGACGTTAGATTATAGTCACCCAGGGGTGTTCCCGCTGCTGGTCCGGGTCCGGCGCCTCCCATCTTCATCAGATGATGTCCTCTTCTGATCTTCACGCTGCGGCTCCTGCGCAGAGCAAAGTACTACAGTGCGCAGGCGCCGGGAAAGGTCAGAGAGGCCCAGCACCTGCACAGTTGGTTCTAACCTTCCTATAAATGCAGGCTTTACCATGTTATTAGCCATAGGTAAGTGTTCACACTAGGCAGACAGGTTAATTACCCATCCGATCTGAGATTACCTTGACGTTTGGTGGATGGGCTCACAATTTTTGGCCAAATCTTGTGCTAAGCATCTCATGTGTTTTTTCATAGATTTCACAAGCCAGTATGCTATTTACATTTCATGTATCTCACATTTCCTTGCTTTAGAACAGTAAAATTGAGTGCAGCCATTATCTATTTGCTAAGTGCTAGTACGGCGTCGCGATCGCACGGCCTCACGCTGAGTGCAGCGGTGATCGCATGCAGGTGCCAGCTGTATATGACAGCTGACACCCCGCAGCCACGTCCATGATCGGTGCTAGCACCGGTCGTGGGCAATTAACCCCTCTGATGCCGCTGTCAGTAGTGATAGTGGCATAGAGAAGCATTGTCCTGATGGTCTCCATGGAAACCCCCGGCACCAAGGTGGTCATGGGGTCATTCCGGGTCCTGCAGGGAAGGTGACTTGCGAACGCCTGCTGAGAGCAGGCACTGACATGCCTCCTTCCCTGCCTGTCAGATCCTGATCTGATACTCTGCAGTGCAGAGTGTCAGATCAGCGATCTACTGTAAAATAGTAATGTCCCATACTGGGACAATGTAATAAAGTAAAAAAATATATATATTATAATGTGTAAAAATATTAATTTCAAAACCCCCAAATAATTTTATTTTTTTTTTACCAATAAATACATTTATTTATGCAAATAAAAAAAACAATAAAAGTACACATATTTGGTATCGCCATGTCGGTAACAACCCGCTCCATAAAACTGTCCCACTAGTTAACTACTATAGTGAACACTGTACAAAAAAAAAAAAAAAACGAGTCAAAAAACAATGCTTTATCATCATGCCGCCGAACAAAAACTACTATAAAACGTGATCAAAATGACAGATGTAAATAAAAATGGAACCACTGAAAACATCATCTTGTCCCGCAAAAACCAAGCTGCCATACAGCTCCATCAGCAGAAAAATAAAAAAGTTATAGCTCTCAGAATAAAGCAATGCAAAAAATAATTATTTTTTCCATAAAATAGTAGTGTAAAAGTGCCAAAATATAAAAACTATATAAATGAGGTATCACTGTAATCGTACTGACCCAAAGAATAAAGCTGTCTTACCAATTTTACCACACGCAGAATGGTATAAAAATAAGCAATTCCTGAACTGCTGGTTTTTGTTCATTCTGTCTACCAAAAATCGAATAGAAAGCAATCAAAAAATTTCATGTGCTCGGAAATAGTGCCAATAGAAACGCCAGCTAATCTCACAAAAAGCAAGCCCTCACATGACTCTGTCAGCCGAAATATGAAAACACTATACCTCTCAAAATATGGTGATGCAGTTTTTGCAATAAAAGGCATCTTTTAGTGCGTGACAGCAGCCAAATATAAAAACCCGATATAAATCTGGTATCACTGTAATCACACCGACCCAAAGAACAAAGTCACCTAATCACTTATACCGCATGAGGAACAGCATAAAAAATAAAGAAAACCAATTCTTCACATGCTGTTGACTTTTTCATTCTGCCTCCCAAACATCGCAGTAAGGCTTGGCACACATTTATCCTGCGCTCTGCACTGAGTGCTTACACCGGGGTTTCTGTGTAAATCTCTGAAATACATGATTCATAAAGAACCTCTGGCTGAACATTCCCTATGATGAGGCAGATGGAGGCACTGTGGACGCTGTCTGACCTGGGATCCGGCGGTGTCCGTCTTTTTAAGATTACATAAAAGTGCCGTCCCGTCGGCCCCTGTTTTGTGCACGTCTGAAAAGAAGGAAACCGTGGAACAGAGGCCAGATGGAGTCCAGAATAACTCTGCTGCCTCACTATAGTGAACGAATCCATTGGGGGTTTCATCTGAATCACGTCACTCAGAGATTTAGACAGAAACCCCAAAGTAAGTACTCTGCGTAGAGCGGCGGATAACTGTGATACCAAACGTTATGTAAAATGTTCTCAATAAAAGCTTCCATTCAATCCACAAAAAAGCAAGTTCCCACTCAGATATGTCATCTGTTAAGAGACATATACATATAGAGGGCTTCCACGTTAGTCAAAAATTGTCAAAATCGTCACTACATCTGTAGATAAATTCCCAAAGGGTTATAATTTCCAAAATGGGGTCACTTGAGGGGGGATTCTGCTTTTCTGGCACTTAGGGGCTCTTTATATGGAATCCACAAACTAGTCTAGGAAAATCTGCGTTCCAGATAAAATAGCGCTCTGACCCTCCTGAGTCACTCCATATGGCAAGGTAGTACTATACAGACACATATGGGGTATTTCTACATTCAGCAAAATTTGTGGGACAAATTTTGCTGCCATTTTACCCATTTCCCACTGTGAAAATGTAAAGCTTGGGGCTAACACACAGTCTTGGTGGTAAAAATGTAAATTATTTTTTCTTCACTGCCCAATGGTACAAAAGTTTGTGACACACCTGTGGTGTCAATATAATCACTGCACCTCTAGATTAACTTATTGAGAGGTTTAAATGGTAAATGGGGTCACTTATGGGGGTTCTGCTACCTCAGGGGCTCTGTCAATATAACATGGCACCCTTAAACAAGTGCTGCAAAATATGCACTGTAATATGGCGCTCCTTCCCTTCTGAGCTTTGCACTGTGCCTCAAAAGCAGTTTTCAACCACATATGGGGTATCGTTGAACTCAGGAGAAATTATACAGCAAACTTTGGGATCCATTTTCTCCTTTTGCCCTTGTGGAAATACAAAATTTTTATCTAAAAAAGATTTTTGTAAGAAAAATTTGTTTTTTTTTATTTTCACGGCTTAACGTTATAAACTTCTGCGAAGCACATGGGGGTTGAAGGTGCTCAATACACATCTAGATAAGGTCCCAAAGGGGTCTAGTTTCCAAAATGGTGTCACTTGTTGGGGGTTTCCAAGGTTTAGGCAAATTAGGGGCTCTCTAAACTCAACTTGGCGTCTGCTAATTATTCCATCAAATTTTGCATTCCAAAAGTCAAATGACACTCCTTCCCTTCCAAGCCCTGCCGTGCGCCCAAACAGTATGTCCCACATATGGGGTATCGGCATGCTCAGGAGAAATTGCACTACGAAATGAATGGTCCATGTTCTCCTGTTAGGCTGGAGTCACACTCAGCGTAAGACAATACGGTCCGTTTTTTACGGCCGTAATACGGCCGTAATACGGAGAAATGTTCCCAAAATAGTGATCCGTATGTCCTCCGTAGGCAGGGTGTGTCAGCGTGTTTTGCGCATGGCATCCTCCGTATGTAATCCGTATGGCATCCGTACTGCGATATTTTCTCGCAGGCTTGCAAAACCGACATCTAATGGATTTATGTGCTCAAATGTTCGGGAAAACATATATACAGTATATATATATATATATATATATATATATATATGTCATTGAGACACATATATATATATATATATATATATATATATATATATATATATATATTCTGTATTTATATTTAATTCAGCGCGATATCTGTGAAAAGCCGGTAATTCAATTGCCGGCTTTTCATTTCTCCTTCCCCAAGCCGACAGGATATGAGACATGGTTTACATACAGTAAACTATGTCATATCCCCCTTTTTTTTGCATATTCCACACTACTAATGTTAGTAGTGTGTATGTGCAAAATTTGGGCGCTGTAGCTGCTAAAATAAAGGGTTAAATGGCGGAAAAAATTGGCGTGGGCTCCCGCGCAATTTTCTCCGCCAGAGTGGTAAAGCCAGTGACTGAGGGCAGATATTAATAGCCAGGAGAGGGTCCATGGTTATTGGCCCCTCCTGGCTACAAACATCTGCCCCCAGCCACCCCAGAAAAGGCACATCTGGAAGATGCGCCTATTCTGGCACTTGGCCACTCTCTTCCCACTCCCGTGTAGCGGAGGGATATGGGGTAATGAAGGGTTAATGCCACCTTGCTATTGTAAGGTGACATTAAGCCAGATTAATAATGGAGAGGCGTCAATTATGACACCTATCCATTATTAATCCAATAGTACGAAATGGTTAATAAAACACACACACACATGATTAAAAAGTATTTTAATGAAATAAACACACAGGTTGTTTTAATATTTTATTGCTCTCTCAATCCATTTGAAGACCCTCGCTTGGCAAAATAATAAACCCACAATATACATACCCTCTGATGAACTGTCACGTCCCACGAGGTAATCCATCTGAAGAGGTTAAAATATTTTACAGGCAGGAGCCCTGCTAATGCAGCTGTGCTCGTGCCTCTAAGCCCCGGCGAATGAAGGAAATGTAGGTCAATGACCTATAGTTACCTTCAGTCGCGGTGATGCGCCCCCTGGTGGATGTCCTCATATGACCTGGAGTGTGGGAAAAAGTTCCCAGGCTGCAGTTCAAGAGGACATCCAGTAGGGGGCGCATCACCGCAACTCAATGTAAGTACAGATCACCCAGCTTTCCTTTCAGCACCCGGGGTTACAGGCACGAGCGAGTGCTTTAGCGCAGCTCCTGGCTGTAAAATGATTTAACCCCTTCAGATGGATTTACTTCGTGGGACCTGACAGTTCATCCGAAGGTATGTATATTGTGGGTTTATTATTTTGCCAAGCGAGGGTCTTCAGCTGGATTGAGAGAGCAATAAAATATTAAAACAACCGGTGTGTTTATTTCATTAAAATACTTTTTAATCATGTGTGTGTGTTTTTTAACCCTTTCAAACAATTGGATTAATAATGGATAGGTGTCATAATTGACGCCTCTCCATTATTAATGTGTCTTAATGTCACCTTACAATAGCAAGGTGGCATTAACCCTTCATTACCCCATATCCCACCGCTACACGGGAGTGGGAAGAGAGTGGCCAAGTGCTAGAATAGGCGCATCTTCTAGATGTGCCTTTTCTGGGGTGGCTGGGGGCAGATGTTTGTAGCCAGGGGGGACAATAACCATGGACCCTCTCCTGGCTATTAATATCTGCCCTCAGTCACTGGCTTTACCACTCTGGCGGAGAAAATTGCGCGGGAGCCCACGCCAATTTTTTCCGCCATTTAACCCTTTATTTTAGCAGCTACAGCGCTCAAATTTTGCACATACACACTACTAACATTAGTAGTGTGGAATATGCAAAAAAAAGGGGGATATGACGTGGTTTACTGTATGTAAACCATGTCTCATATCCTGTCGGGTTGGGGAAGGAGAAATGAAAAGCCAGCAATTGAATTACCGGCTTGTCACTAACACCGCTGCGTATTTCTCGCAAGTGACACTGCTGGTCCGTGTGGAATCCGTATTTTTCTCGCCCCCATTGACTTTCATTGGCGTATTATTTGCGCAATACGCTGACAAACGCAGCATGCTGCGATTTACTACGGCCGTAGAAAGCTGTATAATACGTCGCCGTAATATACGGCTGATAGGACCAGACCCATTGAGAATAATTGTGCCGATTGTTTGGCGAGTTTTACGGACGTATTTTCTGCGCTCATACGTCCGTAAAACTCGCTAGTGTGACTCCAGCCTTACCCTAGCCTTACCCTTGTAAAAGTAAAAAAAAATTGGTCTAAAGAAAAATTTTTGTGAAAGAAAAGTAAATGTTTATTTTTTCCTTCCACATTCCAAAAATTCCCGTGAAGCACCTGAAGGGTTAATAAACTTCTTGAATGTGGTTTTTAGTATCTTGAGGGGTGCAGTTACTAGAATGAAGTTATTTCTAGGTATTTTCTGTCATATAAGCCCCTCAAAGTCTCTTCAAGTGTGAGGTGGTCCCTAAAAAAAATGTTGTTCAAATTTTGTTGTAAAAATGAGAAATCGCTGGTCAACTTTTAACCCTTACAACTTACTAACAAACAAAAAAAATATATGTTTAACCCCTTCCTGACGTCGGACGGGATAGTACGTCCGACGTCAGGTCCCCTGCTTTGATGCAGGGCTCCGCGGTGAGCCCGCATCAAAGCCGGGACATGTCAGCTGTTTTGAACAGCTGACATGTGCCCGCAATAGCGGCGGGTGAAATCGTGATTCACCCGCCGCTATTAACTAGTTAAATGCCCCTGTCAAACGCAGACATCGGCATTTAACTACCGCATCCGGCCGGGCGGCCGGAAATGACGTCATCGCCGACCCCCTCACATGATCGGGGGTCGGCGATGCTTTAGTATTGTAACCATAATGGTCCGTGAGACCTCTATGGTTACTGATAGCCGGTAGCTGTGATCGCCACCCTGTGGTCAGCGCTCACAGCACACCTGATTTTCTGCTGCATAGCAGCGATCTGATGATCGCTGTTATGTAGCAGAGGCGATCGAGTTGTGCCTGCTTCTAGCCTCCCATGGAGGCTATTGAAGCATGGCAAAAGTTAAAAAAAAAAGTTTAAAAAAATGTGAAAAAATAAAAAAAACATAAAAGTTTAAATCACCCCCCTTTTGCCCCAATCAAAATAAATCAATTAAAAAAAAATCAAACCTACACATATTTGGTATTGCCGCATTCAGAATCGCCCGATCTATCAATAAAAAAAAGCATTAACCTGATCGCTAAACGGCATAATGAGAAAAAAATCCGAAATGCCAGAATGACGTTTTTTTGGTCGCCGTGACATTGCATTAAAATGCAATAACGGGCGATCAAAAGAACGTATCTGCACCAAAATGGTATCATTAAAAACGCCAGCTCGGCACGCAAAAAATAAGCCCTCAACCGACCCCAGATCATGAAAAATGGATACGCTACGAGTATCGGAAAATGGCGCAAATTTATTTATTTTTTTTTAGCACAGTTTGGAATTTTTTTTCACCACTTAGGTAAAAAATAACCTAGTCATGTTAGGTGTCTATGAACTCGTAATGACCTGGAGAATCATAATGGCAGGTCAGTTTTAGCATTTAGTGAACCTAGCAAAAAAGCCAAGCAAAAAACAAGTGTGGGATTGCACTTTTTTTGCAATTTCACCGCACTTGGAATTTTTTTCCCGTTTTCTAGTACACGACATGGTAAAACCAATGATGTCGTTCAAAAGTACAACTCGTCCCGCAAAAAATGAGCCCTCACATGGCCAAATTGACGGAAAAATAAAAAAGTTATGGCTCTGGGAAGGTGGGGAGTGAAAAACGAATACGGAAAAACGGAAAATCCCACGGTCATGAAGGGGTTAAAAAATTGTGCTGACTCTCTGATTTAAGGGCATAAAAATTAAAAGTTTGAAAATTGCAAATTTTTTAAAATTTTCACCAAATTTCACAAATAAGCACAAGTTATATTGAAGAAATGTTACTACTATCATAAAGTACAATATTTCGCGAGAAAACAATCTCAGAATCACCGGGATCCGTTGAAGCGTTCATGAGTTATGACCTCACACTGGTCAGAATTGTAAAAATTGGCCTGTTCATGAAGGTGAAAACAGGCTCTTTCTCAAAGGGGTTAAGGCTATATGCGCACTTTGCGGATTCGTGTGTGGACTTTTCCTCACCGTTTTTGAAAAATACCGCAGATTTACCAGGATTTCCTGCGTTTTTTGTGCGGATTTCACCTGCAGTTTTACACCTGCGGATTCCTATTGAGGAGCAAGTGTAAAAAGCTGCGGAATCCGCACAAAGAGTTGACATGCTGCGGAAAATACAATGCAGCGTTTCTGCGCAGTATTTTCCGCACCATGGGCATTGCGGATTTGGTTTTCCATAGGTTTACATGGTACTGTAAACCTGATGGAAAAACTGCTGCGAATCTGCAGCGGCCAATCCGCTGCGGATTCGCAGGCAAATCCTCACCATGTGCACATAGCCTAAAAGTTTCAGTTAGACCTCTATGGAATTTGCACCTGAGGGCCACATCGTTCCACTGAACTTTGCTGGACAATTGATGGAATTTTGTAAAATATTCCTAAGTGGTTTGGCTCCCTTGTGTCAGATTCATCTTTGCCTCAGTGACCTTGATTATGTCAGGTCAATCATAAATAGTGTTGAGCCACCCCCCTAGTGTTCGAGTTCGGTTCGTCGAATTGGGGCGTGTTCGACAAATGTTCGTCGAACGTTTGACGAACACCATCGAACCCCATTGAAACCAATGGCAGGCAAACACAAACACATACAAACACATAGAAAACACCTTAAAAGGTGTCCAAAAGCTGACAAACTGCTCAGAAGACACAACAAACACATGGAAAATTCACAAGTACATATAGTCATGCGAAAAGAAAAGAGGTGGAGAAGTAAAAGGAGGAGGAGACACAGATATAGGCATGTCATGTCCTTCTAAAATCAAGAAAGGCTGGAGTAAAAATCTAAAATCAGCCTACCAACACCCAGACGTCGTGACAAAAAAATGTAAAAAAGAAATATCTTTAGGTAGAATGGCGGGTCCATTCAGAACACTTTCCTTAGAAGACGTAGTGGTATCCCCATTGGAAGTCATGCCAAAAAAAGAACCCAATACATTCAGACTAATCCACCATTTGTCATATCCAAGGGGCAGGTCAGTAAAAGACAACATCGACGTGGAACCAAGTACAGTACTATATACTGTACCTCCTTTGACGAGGCAATCAGGCGGGTCAAGAAGTTGGGAAGGAGCACCCTATTGGCCAAAACAGTCATTGAGGGGGCGTTCCGGTTAATACCTGTGCCTCCGAATAGTGTCCGCCTATTGGGCTGCTTCTGTGAAGGAGCATACTACATAGATCGCTGTTTGCCCATGGGGTGCTCCATATCCTGCTCACTATTTGAGGCGTTTAGCTGCTTCCTCGAATGGGTCGTCATGGACGTTTCTAAGGGGGCACATATTATCCATTACCTTGACGACTTCTTATGCCTGGGCCCAAAAGATTCGCCACAGTGTGAATACATGCGGTAGTCCACCTGTGAGAAGGAGAGAGCTGAAGGGAGAGCGGACACCCCAGAGCCGAGGGGTTAGATTCAGAAAGGAAGAAGGCGGTGTAGCTTGCTTCATGGGTGGGGTACTCTGCTGAGTAGCAGACACTGCTACTAGGCCCAAAGTATTGCCTGGGCTAGATGCAGTTAAAAATTAGTAACTAGATAAACAGGCGGTGTAGCTTGCTTCATGGGTGGGCTACTCTGCTGACTAGCAGACACTGAAGCTTTGGAGCAGACCTCTGAATCCCAGGCCATAGTATTAGTAAACAGCTCTGCAGACTCAACCATCTGTGTTACCCTAAGCTATAGTGTATGTAGTTTCCAAAGGTTAAAAGGGGGGAGTGACCCCACCGACCTGGAATTGACGATGCCAACGTCATGTAAAACACAGCAAGGGGACTCTAAAAAGAGTTTCCATTTTTTCCAAAAATTGGGCCACAGACACCACTTAAATAGCATCAATTTCCACAGAGTTTCTTAAAATGCTTTGTGAGGTGATTTTCAAAAATCATCAAGCTTTTAGTCTCCCCAGGATGACACAGGGGTAGAAAAGTCCTTGCGGATCCAGGATTTCTTCATCTTAATGAACGTTAGTCTGTCTACATTCTCACTGGACAGCCGCGTGCGCTTATCTGTCAGCACACCACCAGCAGCGCTGAACACACGTTCAGAGAGAATGCTGGCTGCGGGGCACAACAAGATCTCCAAGGCGTGAGTGGCGAGCTCAGGCCATTTTTCCAGATTGGAAGCCCAAAATGAGCAAGGGTCCAGTTCCACAGTCATGGCATCGATGTTAACTTCAAGATACTCCTGTACCATCCTCTCTAGGCATTGGCTATGCGTCAGACTTCTTGTCTCCTGTGGCCTTGCAAAGGATAGTCTAAAAACATTCTTGGAAAAAATTGCTGTTACCAAAAGATACGATGTTACTGTTACGGTTTGAGTGATGACTCGACAGTCCCACAGTAGGCAAGTTAGATCTCAGAGATTCACTACGTGCACCACTGATGCTTTGTGGAAAAGCAGATGTAAGATTCTGTAACAGTCTCTGCTGATACTCCTGCATGCATGAATCCTTTTCTATGGCAGGAATTATTTCGTCAAATTTACTTTTGTACCGGAGATCTAAGAGTGTGGCAACCCAGTGATCGGCCCTCTCCCCCCAACCTCGCACAACAGAAATTGAATCAAGGTCTCCCTCATCTGATGAATCTTCCATGCCCAGCGCCAGTTCGTCCTCCACTTCCTTGGCTGCTGCACCTTCCTCAACAGTTTGGCTGCTACCATGCGCCCTCGGTAATCCCTCTCCCCCACCCTCCAATGCCAGCCGCCTTGGTGCTGCCGACCGTCTGGACCTTGGAGATATTATCCCTTCCGCATATGACTCCTCCTGTTCCTCCTCCTCCTCCTCTTGTCCCACCACCTGACTCAGAATCCTGTTTAAGGTGTGCTCCAGCATGTAAATGACCCGAATAGTCATGCTGATAATGGCATCGTCAGCACTAAACATCTTCGTCGCTATTTCAAAACTGTGCAGAAGGGTGCATAGGTCCCTGATCTGAGACCACTCCTGTAGCGTGATTTGCTCCACCTCTGGATCTCGTTGGCCCAGGCTATACATCATAACATATTGCATTAGGGCTCATCGGTGCTGCCACAGTCGCTGCAACATGTGCAGAGTTGAATTCCACCGTGTGGGCACATCGTATTTCAGCCGGTGAACTGGCAGGCCCAACGACTTCTGTAGAGATGTAAGTCGTTGACCTGCGGGATATGAATGGCGGAAGTGAGCACACAGCGACTGTGCCCTCTGCAGAAGCCCATCTAGTCCGGGATAGTTGGATAAAAATTGCTGGACAAACAGGTTCAAAATGTGAGCCATACAAGGCACGTGTGTGACATTGCCCCAGCACCCAGGTTTGCAGAATTGTCGCACAAGGCCTTCCCTGGCTGCAGGTTTAGTGGAGACAACCATTGATGGAACTCGGTCTCCAGAGCTGACCACAACTCCTCAGCTGTGTGACTCACATTTCCCAGACATTTCAAGGTAAACACCGCCTGATGCCGTTGAGCCCTGGTAACAGCATAGCAAGGAGGTGTGCAGGATTCCTTCTGCACAGTTAGAATGTGGGTGGCATTACCAGACAGGCATTGGGTGCAGGTGGAGGACCGAGAGGAGGTTGAGGAGGCAGAAGCAGTGGAGGAACTTATAGATACAGGGGATCGACGCGCAACTCGTGGGGATGGCAAGACTTGGACAGCAGCCCCTTCTCCTGCTGTCACCATAGTTACCCAGTGCCCAGTCACTGACATATAACGCCCCTGTCCATGTCTACTCGTCCAAGTGTCTGTGGTGAAATGCACCCTGTCACACACAGAGTTTCTCAAGGAAGCAGTGATGTTGTGTGCGACATGCTGGTGTAGCGCAGGCACAGCTTTCTTTGGGAAGTAGTGGCGACTGGGCATCTGGTACTGGGGCACTGCGACGGACATAAGGTCTCAAAAATCCTCTGTGTCCACCAGGTGGAAAGGCAGCATTTCTGTAGCCAACAGCTTGCAGATGGTAAAATTAAACCTCTTAGCTTTGTCATGGCTAGGAGGAAATGGTCTTTTACTTGTCCACATCTGAGGGACCGAGGGTTGGCTGCCATGCTTAGACGGGGTTGAGCAGGGTGTCTCCGGCAAACTGCTGATCTGTGGGGAAGGTGCAGGCAGAGATATTATGTTGCCTTGATCAAAATGTGGTGGTCTCTATGTCGGAGAGCGCTCAACACCAGCAGGTGTTTCCACTTGCAAATGTACTGACAACCTGCCAATCACACTGGCTGTTGCGGGTAAAGAGGTGGAAGGTCTGCATCCAAAACCATGTGCGACTGCTGTCCCCACAGTCACAGAGGATGAAGAGGCCGCGGATGCACTTGATGGGGCACACGGTGGTTGGCCCAGCCCAGTAGGTCATATTGTAGCACAGTGAGCTTCCCACTGCAACTTATGCCTCATATCCATGTGACGGTTCATGCATGAAGTACTCAAACTATTCATTTTTTGGCCTCTACTGAGATTTTGGTGACAAATCTTACAGACAACATGAGTTGGGTCATCCTTTGCAATCTCAAAAAATGCCCAGGCGATGCAAGGCTTAGAGCCCATGCGACCTGAAGAGCCACCACGACTTGTGCTCAGAGGCACAGTTGTGGTTGAGCATGCAGTTGTTGACGTGCTTCCAGTACTCTGTCTCTGTCCAGGAAGGTGCAACCTAACCTCGTCGTCACTAGCATCCTCCTCCACCTCCTCTGCTGACCTCTTGGACTGGCGGACTGTGGGTTGACAGTAAGTGGGGTCTCCAACCTCGTGATCATCACCCTGTCTTCTCACACCCGTCGTCTTCAGAGCCAACCTCTTCCTGCCCTGACTGAAAAGTCAAGTTTTCGTTCCAATCAGGTATCTCAGTCTCATCATCATCTTCCTCATTGTCTTCACCAACAGGAGTGAGGCTATGTGCATAGGTTCAGTTTTTTTCGCGTTTTTTTCACGTTTTTTTCGCAATAAAAACGCTATAAAAACTCATTAAAAACGCATACATTATGCATCCTATCATTTAGAATGCATTCTGCATGTTTTGTGCACATGGTGCGTTTTTTTCCGCAAAAAAACGCATCGCGGTAAAAAAAAGCAGCATGTTCATTAATTTTGGGGATTTTCCGCGTTTTTCCCGCGATTCTATGCATTTGGAAAAAAAGCACAAAAAACGCGTCAAAAACGTGGTAAAATCGCGGTAAAATGCGCGGTAAAAACACATGTGGATTTCTGGCAGAAATGTCCGTTTTTTGTCAGGAAAATTTCGGCCAGAAATCCTGACGTGTGCACATGGCCTTACAGTTTGGGAACGAGGGTCTACATTATGCTTAGAACCTTCTTCATCTGGGCCTGGATCTGACTCACAAAGATTCTGGGCATAAGTGCAGGTCCTTTCCTCGTCTGGATTCACAGAAGCTCTGGAGCAGATCTCTTATTCCCAGGCTATAGTATGAGTAAACAGCTATGCAGACTCAACCATCTGTGTTACCCCATACTCAGACGGGTGGCTGGAGACTTGGGATCTGTGAGGAAGCAAGTGTGATTGGGGTGACCCTCTGAGGACCGGAGTACTTGTGATGTTGAAGTTGAGGTGGAGGAGAGCCCACTTGAAGCAGCACTTGATATCCGTTCAAGCAGCTGCTCTTTTTGTGCCTCATCTGGAATTTGTAGCGATGCTCGTAGCGATGGTCCTAAGAAAGGGATCATATCAGATTGTCCACGAAAAGAAGTAGGCATCTTACTTTGGCTGGAAGATGGTCTTTCGTCTGCAGATGTTACTGTTGCTTTACCACCTACCCCACGGACACAAGCTTTTTTCCCTTTCCGGCATGCCTATTCCCCATTCCACCAGCAGCAGGCCTTTTGCTACTCATTTTGGTGCCTAACTAATTGGCAACTTTGTAGTTGTTGGCACAAAAAACGATGGATGGAAACCGAGCAGAGCTGAGTGGCCAAACTGTGGTACTAGCCCAAAACGATTTACTGGGTTAGATGCAGTAAAAAAATTTTAGATACACAGGCGGTGTAGCTAGCTTCACAGGCAGGCTATTCCGCTCACACGCAGACACTGCTACTAAGCCCAAATCAATTTACTGGGTTAGATGCAGTAAAAATTTAGATGCACAGGCGGTGTAGTTAGCTTCACAGGCAGGCTACTCCGCTGACGTGCAGACACTGCTACTAAGCCCAAAAAGATTTACTGGGTTAGATGCAGTAAAAATTTAGATACACAGGCGGTGTAGCTAGCTTCACAGGCGGGCTACTCCGCTGACATGCAGACACTGCTACTAAGCCCAAAACGATTTACTGGGTTAGATGCAGTAAAAATTTATATACAAAGGCGGAGTAGCTAGCTTCACAGACGGGCTACTCAGATGACTACCAGATAATGCTACTAGCCCAAAAGGATTGGCTGAGCTAGATTATACCAAATGCTGTGACAAACACTGACACAGCACTGGCACAGACCTGCCTGGCAAAAAGTGCTATGAACTGCTGTAATCTACTCTGAAAAGGGCTGATATTACAACTAGTCCCGACTCCCTAAACCTATCTCTCTCTATCTAACTGCAAATTCACTCGCAATTCACACTCTTATACTGTATAGTGCCCACAGCAGCAGCGGTGCCGTCTAACACTAAGCTGCAGCAGTGAGGAAATGGTGGCAACGGGGAAAATGGCTGGTTCTTATAGGGCAAGGACATGTGACATACACAGCCAACGACACATGTCCTTGCTTGTGTGCATCACATGCACTTTGCTGTGTGTGTGCACTGCTGATAGGCTGAGAGACTGCACTGCCCCACTGTAAATGCGGGAAAGAATAAAAAAATGGAGATCAGCATTATTTCAGCACAGATCTATACCCCCCCGCACACTATACCCTGAAACAGTCTATTAACATTGATGAACAGTTTTAATGTGAAAATCAAGTTCGGCTTTTGGTGAGCGAACAGTTATCAAACAGAAACTTGAACAGCCGAATTTTAAGCAAATAGTTTGAGTTCGTCAAACCACTCGAACACCGCCCAAAACAGCTCGAATTTGAAATTGACGAACAGTTCGACTCGAACACCGACTCCTTGAAAAAGCCACGGTAGGCGAAACGTGCGTTGGAGCTGGAGTCTTGGGGTAATACGGATCATCTTTTTACTGGTATTTATGTTGAAGGACACTTATTTATGCACTTTGCCTATATGTATGGGTATTTACTTGGTCTTTTGAGGTTTACTTCTCAGTAATCTTGATCTGTATCCTGTTATTCTTAAATTTGTTGCACTATGCACTTACCTTGTCAGTTTCTTCAATTTTAAATTGTTGTTATACTTAATAAAATTACAATCGTTGTTTATATTTTGGTATTATGTCCTTTTTTTGAGATTTTATATCTCTAATCATAAATTATCCCTAAGGCATCAAAGAAGGCGTGAACAGAACCCTATCCTCAGGCTTGAGGGGACAGTGAAAATGCACAGGTCTGATGATCCTGTTGCAAGAGGGACATTTTTTTCTCAAAGACTCGTATTAGCAACGGATGGCTTCACGTTTCATCTGTCGTTCGCCGGATCCGTTGAAAATTGTTTATCCGGCGACGGGAAAAAAAGTACAAAGTTACGTTTTTTGTCTCCGGCGAAAAACAGGACAGCGCCGGATCCAGTGCCATCTGGCGTTTGCTAGAATGGAAGCCTATGGGAGCCGTAAGGCGCCAGATCCGTCACATGACGGAATCCAGCGCTGGATTCCATTTTGTTAACTGCGCATGCTCAGATACAATTGGCCAGCCCCCAATTAGGAAAGGTGTATACAAAGCCTTCTAATAGGACTTCACTCATCCATTTACCAGCCAGCCAGCAAGCAATCAAGACACAGACCTGCCATCAGAAATGAAACCTGCCTCCAGAGCTGAAACCTGCCACCAGAGATGAAACCTGTCACCAGAGCTGAAACCTGCCACCAGAGCTGAAAGAAACCTGTTACTAGAGCTGAAACCAGCCAACAGCCTACCAGGCCAGCAGCCAGCCACAGCCTACCAGGCCAGCAGCCAGCCGTAGCCAACAACAGCCTACCGGGCAAGCAGCCAGCCATAGTCAGCCACAGCCTACCAGGTCAGCAACAAGCCACAGCATGTCTTCTTCCATCCCCCGCGTCAGGTAGGTGTGAGGTAAATGATTATGTTTTTCTCTTTGGCGATGTTCACGTAAAATATATCTAATATATAATTGCCTAGAATACTACTTCCTGCAATTTGTGCCAACTTCCGTGGCTTTGTCCGGAGCTAATGTCCGGAGATAATGTCCGGAGCTAATGTCCGGAGCTAATGTCCGGAGATAAGTGACGTCACCAGTGTCCTACACCCAGGCAGAGCACAGGGGCCCCAGGCAGCATATGGGGCCCCAGGCAGAGCACAGTGGCCCCAGGCAGAGCACAGGGGCCCCAGGCAGCATATGGGGCCCCAGGCAGAGCACAGTGGTCCCAGGCAGAGCACAGGGGCCCCAGGCAGCCTATGGGGCCCCAGGCAGAGCACAGTGGCCCCAGGCAGAGCACAGGGGCCCCAGGCAGCATATGGGGCCCCAGGCAGAGCACAGGGGCCCCAGGCAGCATATGGGGCCCCAGGCAGAGCACAGTGGCCCCAGGCAGAGCACAGGGGCCCCAGGCAGAGCACAGGGGCCCCAGGCAGAGCACAGGGGCCCCAGGCAGCATATGGGGCCCCAGGCAGAGCACAGGGGCCCCAGGCAGCATATGGGGCCCCAGGCAGAGCACAGGGGCCCCAGGCAGCATATGGGGCCCCAGGCAGAGCACAGGGGCCCCAGGCAGCATATGGGGCCCCAGGCAGAGCACAGTGGCCCCAGGCAGAGCACAGGGGCCCCAGGCAGAACATGGGGCCCCAGGCAGAGCACAGGGGCCCCAGGCAGCATATGGGGCCCCAGGCAGAGCACAGGGGCCCCAGGCAGCATATGGGGCCCCAGGCAGAGCACAGGGGCCCCAGGCAGCATATGGGGCCCCAGGCAGAGCACAGTGGCCCCAGGCAGAGCACAGGGGCCCCAGGCAGCATATGGGGCCCCAGGCAGAGCACAGTGGTCCCAGGCAGAGCACAGGGGCCCCAGGCAGCCTATGGGGCCCCAGGCAGAGCACAGTGGCCCCAGGCAGAGCACAGGGGCCCCAGGCAGCATATGGGGCCCCAGGCAGAGCACAGGGGCCCCAGGCAGAGCACAGGGGCCCCAGGCAGCATATGGGGCCCCAGGCAGAGCACAGGGGCCCCAGGCAGAGCCCAGGGGCCCCAGGCAGAGCCCAGGGGCCCCAGGCAGAGCACAGGGGCCCCAGGCAGCATATGGGGCCCCAGGCAGAGCACAGGGGCCCCAGGCAGAGCCCAGGGGCCCCAGGCAGAGCCCAGGGGCCCCAGGCAGAGCACAGGGGCCCCAGGCAGCATATGGGGCCCCAGGCAGAGCACAGGGGCCCCAGGCAGCATATGGGGCCCCAGGCAGAGCACAGTGGCCCCAGGCAGAGCACAGGGGCCCCAGGCAGCATATGGGGCCCCAGGCAGAGCACAGTGGTCCCAGGCAGAGCACAGGGGCCCCAGGCAGCTTATGGGGCCCCAGGCAGAGCACAGTGGCCCCAGGCAGAACATGGGGCCCCAGGCAGAGCACAGGGGCCCCAGGCAGAGCACAGGGGCCCCAGGCAGCATATGGGGCCCCAGGCAGAGCACAGTGGTCCCAGGTAGAGCACAGGGGCCCCAGGCAGCCTATGGGGCCCCAGGCAGAGCACAGGGGCCCCAGGCAGCATATGGGGCCCCAGGCAGAGCACAGGGGCCCCAGGCAGCATATGGGGCCCCAGGCAGAGCACAGTGGCCCCAGGCAGAGCACAGGGGCCCCAGGCAGAACATGGGGCCCCAGGCAGAGCACAGGGGCCCCAGGCAGAGCACAGGGGCCCCAGGCAGCATATGGGGCCCCAGGCAGAGCACAGGGGCCCCAGGCAGCATATGGGGCCCCAGGCAGAGCACAGCGATATTTTGGACCACTGTGCGGTGTTTCAGACCCCCTGTGTGATGTCTGGGGCCCTGTTCTTAAGTATATTAAAGATTAAAGTAACGTATATTAAAGTATATTATAGATCAAATTTGACACGTTTATGAGCACCATTGAGTGATATACTCAAGAATGACATAATTTTTCAACATTTTATGGTTTCAAACTGTAAACACTCAGAGTTTTTTTTACTTCAACCAGAAAACCTTAACGGTTCATAAAAAACTTGACTGTTCAGCATATGATAAAAGTCATAGTATTCTGAATCTTTAACTTATAAAGATACCTTTACATGGGGTGATTATTGGTTCCAGAGAGGCTTTCGGCCGATAATCGTACACATGGCTGGTGACAGGACAATACAATATAAACGTTCAAAGGTAAACACTGATAACATTAAAATCTAATATATAATTGCCTAGAATACTACTTCCGGCAATTTGTGCCAACTTCCGTGGCTTTGTCCGGAGATAACTGACGTCACCAGCGTCCTACACCCGCTCAGGGTGGACAAAGATATATGCCTTCGTGGTGCGCGGCACTTTTCTGATTGGTTGCCGCCTGCTGCGAGCGACCAATCAGAAATGTGCCGTACTGTCAAGAATTGTCAAGAGCTGGTGAGTGCAGCCATTTTTTGTTCTTTCTTACTATTATTTATTAATTGTATTATTCTTACATTTGAATAAATAAAGTATATATGGATTCTAGACTCCCGATTCTTTAGAATCGGGCTGCCATCTAGTATATATATAATTTTTGTATAACAGGAAGCTGCAGCATCAGAGGTGCTTCCAGAAAGAGACGGACGGGTGGAGAAATACCCGGAGCAGGCTCGCAATTGGTAAGTTTCTTACATGCATCGTAGAACCACATCATCACAGACATCACAGTACACACAACACATAAAAACAGATCATTACAGACATCACAGAACACACAACACATAAGCATACATCCAAGCACATAATGTTTGGTTTTTTTTAGTCTTCCGATTCTGGGGCTCTATCAAGATGTCCTCAAAGTGCCTTCCAGGGTCGTCGGCGTGAGCGTCAGGGCAGTTGCCATCGAGTAAGTACGTTTTTTTTTTTTTATTATTATTTTTTTCCACTTCATTTTGAGGATTTTAGTGTAATGTTTTTGTTTTTTTCTTTTTTAACAGGCTTCACAGCATTCTCCTGACTTGGATGGTGAAGAGGCTGGTCTAGACATTGATCTCCTCATCGATCTAATCCGAGAGCGGGAGCCGCTGTGGAATATGGGGGACTGTCGCCACGCAGATCTTGGTGTGACCCGTCGGCTCAGGGAGGAAGTATGCCACGAAGTTGTGGACCACTGGGAAGACCTTGATGTTTGGGCCAAGAATCAAGTGCGTAAGTATTCACAGTTCAGTTATGTTGCTGGATGTAATGTGTTGTATACTAACCAATTTGTGCTTTCACTTTACAGGCCAAAGAGTTATCAAGCGGTGGCGATCACTCAGGGATCGCTTCAAGAAGGAGTTCAACAACGAGATGCAGGCCCCATGTGGATCGGTAGGACGCAGGAGCAAGTACAAGTATGCAAGAGCCCTGTCGTTCCTCCGGTCGATGATAGTGAGCAAAAGGTAAATATTCCCCACCCCATTTACTAAGTAAAAATGTTTACACGTGTAGCCTTTTTTTTTTTGTTTCAGCCAAGGCCAAGCAATAACGATATACTAATTACATTTTTTTTTCCTTTGTTCCACAGCACAGTCTGCAGCACTCGGGAGCCTGCAGAGTTGAACCCTTCTGAAGAGATCCCACAGGAGTCCGCCATGCGAGCCACTTCGACAGACCCGAGCCATCTACACCTTCCCAGCCTTCCCTCACATCTGGTCCCTTGGTCCCATCCACCGGCGCTGGAGCATCGTGGCAGACTTCGTTACATGAAGCTGCTGGTGAGTATATAGCTTTTCCTTTACCCCACCCCTCTGACACTGCTGCCACCTCTAGAACACCTGTGGGTTCTGGGTGGCAGTGTCAGATGGATCAGGAAAAGAGCTATGCGCCCAAGTTCTTGCATCTGAATGCAGCCTTCCAGAACTGTCTCAAACTGTTGTCAGAGAAAATGACTGTAGGATTTAATTTGCTCAACAACAGTATTCTTGAGTTACACGTGCATCTGGATAGGATGCATTCAGATGCAAGTAAATCGCCAAATCACTCCTTTTTCCAGGCAATAGTTTAGCGCATAGACAAGCTATCTCCTGACCAGCAGATGCATGTCATGCAAACCTGCCAGTTTGCCCTAGCGCTTGTTAGCTCACAAGCCCTTCCACCCACCACGGTAGTTCCTCCTGCACCTGCCTCCCTCCAGCCACTGTCCCTCCGCCCCACCTATACAATACTAGCTTCCTGCCCTGTACCAGCTTCCTGCCCCGTGCCAGCATCCTGCCCAATACCAGTTCCCAACTACATCATCTGTGCCTCCACTCCCTGCCCGACCTCTACTCCCTGCCCACTACCACCAATCTCCTTCCACACCCATCATGCCTCAAACACAACCCACTTCTCCACCCACCACCTCTTCTGCTTCACAATCCCTCTACTTCACCCCTCAAACCTTCCAAATTCCGATCCCTACTCCCGATTTTATGTCCACCGGCTCTCTTTCTTTCTCCACCCCTTCACCTTGTGTTTTACCTTCTGATCCGTCACCACCACAATCCTCTCTCCACACTCCGACTGTCGAAGTGGCCCAATCTGACAGCTCCCCCAGTATTATCTCCACCCCACACTACCTAAATTTATACATTTTTGTATAACCGTTGTAAATAAAAAACAATTTTTTGGTTTAAAAATTTTGTCATTCATTTATTAAATTATAAGGTTAAATACTTTGGGTAAAACAAGGTACAATATTTTGGGTAAAACAGGTACAATACTTAGGTTAAAACCCAACCAGGTACAATACTTTGGGTAAAACCCAGCCAGGTACAATACTTTGTGTAAAACAGGTACAATACTTTAGGTAAAACCCAACCAGGTACAATACTTTGGGTACAACATTTTGGGTAAAACCCAACCAGGTACAATACTTTCGGTACAACAGGTACAACACTTTGGGTAAAACCCAACCAGTACAATACTTTGAGTAAAACAGGTACAATACTTTGGGTAAAACCCAACCAGGTACAATACTTTGAGTAAAACAGGTACAATACTTTGGGTAAAACCCAACCTGTACAATACTTTGAGTAAAACAGGTACAATACTTTGGGTAAAACCCAACCAGTACAATACTTTGAGTAAAACAGGTACAATACTTTGGGTAAAACCCAACCAGGTACAATACTTTGAGTAAAACAGGTACAATACTTTGGGTAAAACCCAACCTGTACAATACTTTGAGTAAAACAGGTACAATACTTTGGGTAAAACCCAACCAGGTACAATATTTTGGGTACAACATTTTGGGTAAAACCCAACCAGGTACAATACTTTCGGTACAACAGGTACAACACTTTGGGTAAAACCCAACCAGTACAATACTTTGAGTAAAACAGGTACAATACTTTGGGTAAAACCCAACCAGGTACAATACTTTGGGTACAACAGGTACAATACTTTGGGTAAAACCCAACCAGTACAATACTTTGAGTAAAACAGGTACAATACTTTGGGTAAAACCCAACCAGGTACAATACTTTGGGTAAAATAGGTACTATACTTAGGTTAAAACCCAACCAGGTACAATACTTTGGGTAACACAAGGTCCAAGACAATTTTTTCAAACTATCTCATCCTGACAGTGTACTCTTCCTTGAGGTGAAATAAAGTATTCAACAAATTTGTCCCTCATTCTGGAAACTGACGCAGAACTTCTGAAAGTAATATTATAATAATTATTCAAGGTGGTTACTTCAAAGTGGTCATCAATAGAAATCTGTTCTTTGCATATTACAAAATTGCGCAGGACCACATAAGCTTTCACCACCTCATCAACAGTGTCAGTCTTCAGGTTTATAGCGGTCAGCAGAACTCGCCATTTGGCTGTTAGAATCCCAAAAGCGCAATCCACCATTCTTCCTGCTCGTGTTAGGTGGTAATTAAAAACTCTTTTAGTTGGCGTCAATTCACTACTTGAGTATGGCTTCATCAGGTTTTCCGAGAGTTGGAACGCTTCATCTCCAACACATACAAATGGCATTGGTGGCCCAGAGGTTTCAGGCAGCGGTCTTGGGGGTGGAAATTGGAAGGTGTCATGCCCCTTACAGACACTTTAAAAACTTGCAAATCATTGGAGCCGCCATAGGCCCCAATATCGACCGCTATAAATTTGTATTCTGCATCTGCGATGGCCATGAGCACAATGGAGAAATATTTCTTGTAGTTCAAATAATCTGAACCAGATGCAGCAGGTTTGAAGATGCGGATATGTTTCCCATCCTCTGCACCCAAGTAATTAAGAAACTGACAAATTTGTTGGAATTTTTCTGCAATCTCCAGCCAACTCCCCGTTGTGGGATGTGGGATAAATTCTTCATGCAAACAGTCCCACAATGCACGACAGGTGTGCTTAATAATCCCAGATATGGTGGAAATTCCGAGTCTAAACTGAAAATGTAGTGCGGAAAGTGATTCTCCAGTTGCAAGGAATCTGTGAAAAAAGGCAAGGCAATAATTAGTACAAAATACCAGCAACAACATTACAGTTAATAGTATGCTTTACCAGTAGGAGATACAATAAAAATGGCTTACCGAAGAGTCACCATCAGATGCCCTGCCGGTGAAATGGAGAAGCGGCAATATGTGTCACTTCTTCGGATGAGGTGTCCAATCCGTTCCACCAAAAAATCAAAGTTCTCCATTTGCATACGCACGTAACTGAAAAACTTCTCGGGGTTTCCTCTTAACTCCATGTACAATGTTGAATACATCCCACGTGTCATTCTCTGTGCTGTGATTGAGTGGATCCAAAAACGTTGTTCACGCAGACACATGATGCGCTGTCTTTCTCGCTGCTTCACCATAACAATCGCTTTCAAATGATTCACCTCAAAGGTGAAATCCACAGAAATCTTCAGAATGTTTGCCATCACGCCTTCCATCTTCGCCACTTGCTCTACAACCTGTCAAAGATGGGCTGTAGGAACACTGTATATATAGGTTTTCAGTAGCCAATCACGTTTGGGAGCCTCCCATGGGCATTTTTAAAAAACAGATCTGTCATAATCCGTCATAAAACGGATAAAAAAACCCGGACGAAGCGGATGAAAAACTAATGCAAAAAAACGGATCCGCTAGTCGGATCCGGTGGAATAACGGATCCGTGGCATCAGTTTTTCACAATTTACGACAGATCCGTCGAGCTGCCAAATTGAGCCTGATGGCCAAAAAACTGATGTGTGAAAGCAGCCTAACTGCCTGCAACGAAGAGTTATAGGGGCTTTTGTAGCGCCCCCACTGTCGCAGGGCCGAGGGGTACCCGGTACCGGGCCTCTGAGTCTCTGTTCAGGGGTTGTCACGGTGGCTAGACCCGGTCCGTGACCCTGCTGAGGGGCGTACAATGAAGGTGGAGGGAATGGTGATGATGTTGTGGTGGTGCGGTGTAGGTCGCCGTAAATAACGAGGACACCAGGTTGCAGTCTCTTTACCTCTTTACTGAAGGTTCCAGGATCCTCAGTCCGGAATACGGTTAACCGGGCTGCGCAAGTCCGGCCGGTCCGATGGCACCTCCAGAGTTCCCTTTGCAGGTGGAAATCTGTGCCTACCTTCTAGTGCTTGTGTGTTGTGGTCCTCCCCTGCTGTGCTTACGGGATAGTCCCCACAACTGTTGTGTCTGTTTCTGAAGTTCCCTCACAACTCGATTAAGATGTTCTTCTTCGTCCCCCAGATGATATGGCTAGGACGCACCCGTATGACGGGTAGGCTCGGAGTTCTTCCGGGACCCTAGCGTCGCCCCTCTCCTATTGTTGCCCCCTATGTCTTCGTAGGTGATTTGTGTGAGACAGCCCGCCTATAGCTGACTGTCCTGCCGTAGGTTTGAAGTATTGCTTGGAGCCTAGTACTTCCTCGGCGTTCCGGCCACCGGCTACGCGCCTCAGTAGGATGTTGCCTCGTCTTACAGCACGACTCCTACTGGTATTTCTCCTTGTTGCGTTGATCTCGTTTCTCACTCAGCACAATATACCTCGCTTCTTGTCCTTTCTTAGGGTACCGCCGCGATCAAGTGCAGATGCGGTCCCGTAACGCTCTGTTCGCTAGGCCTCTGTCAGGATCCCACCCCTGACAGGGACCCCCCCGAGTCTCTCCCCGCAACACCCTCTGCCACAGGATGTTGCCTGTTCGATTCCCAGTCAGCTTCTTCTAACTTTCTGCCTAACCCCCAGTTTTACCAGATTGTGAGGAGTGGCCTAATACATAGCACCCTTAGCTCCCCCTGGAGGCCAGACTGTGAAGTGTTTTGGTGTCTGTGATACCTGGTCAGAAGAACTCCTTCAGTGCCATCAGACGTACCATAGCCCCCCTTAGCGGTGGAGCATCAGTACTGCAACGACCAGGACTCTGGGGCGCTGCACTTTCATAAAGCTAAACACCTGGCTATGCAACTGGAACTGCGTTGATTTAAGGTTCCAGTGCTCTTTAGTCAGGTCCTGAATCATTTGGGTCAGATTTGCCACCTGTTCACAAACCATGTGAATGGGATTCATGCTAGCGAAAAAAAAATTGGCCAGTCGTAACTTTGCTTGGTGGTGTGTGTACCTAGTGTTTAGAGTTCTTCTATTCTGATCTTTGCTGCCTGACCACAGATTTTGCCTTTTGACCATTCTTTTGTATTTCCCCTTTGCCTTTGACATACTTTGACCTTTGCTGCCTGACCTCAAACTTTGCCTTCTGACCATTCTTTTGCTTTACCCTTTTGCCTTTGATGTATCCTTGTGGTATTTAACCCCAGACTCCTTGAATCCTTTGTCTCACAGCTTGACTATTGTCAGCCTGCTACATAGCTAGGTACCTGGTGGAAACCCAGCAGGCCCAGCCAGATTGGGCATATGGGCTTTCACTCAAAATACTGACAGCTCACCACACCCCTGCCTCTGATTGAGCGGCTGTCACTCACAATACTGACAGCCCAGCATGCCCCTAATTCTATGGAGTGGCTGAGCTGTCACTCACTGCATCCCTAGAACACCATGAGTGGTGAAATCCTGACATATATGTGAGTATGCAACCATTGTGTTTAATGGACATGTCTGATATGAAAAACAAAGCTTCCCAGAAAAGTTACTCCAATCTAGGACTGGAGTGAGATATTTAATCATGAATTTGATGAGTAGGCCTTACCATGCCCCATGCCTCTGTAGTTACACCCACTATAACGGAGCTAGACTAATCTGCTGTGATAACACCAAAAGTTTTACACAACCCTCTGCTTCTCCAAAAGTGTACTACTTTTTCAGATATTTAACTCGAAAATTCTAGCATAAACACCTGTATTGGGTTCAAAATCCCTACAAAATATCTTCTTTATCTTTACTATATGAAATACACCAGTGTTAGTTTATTTTATACATTTTTTAATAGTATATGTTACAATTGTATTATTTTATATTCCCATTTTACATGTAAAATAAAAATAGTCACTAATTTAGTTCCAAACTAATGTCAGGGCTGAGACAATGGTGTAGAGGTGTGTGTTCATATTAAACCCTTCCCCTCTCCTTGATAACAGGTGCTGTACTTCACCTCTCCTCTTTCTACTTTTCTAGTAGACAGGTGTTGGCTGCAGCGAACAAGTCATGACTGCACCAACACTATTATGTCGGGGTCAGAACTGTCGCCTATACTTCTTCTGGTGTCTGATGCTACTTTTCAGCTTCATCCCAGTTCAAGGACAGCAGCTCCATGCTTGTAAGGAGGTAAGATGAATTAAGATATAGAATGAAAAAAGGTTTAATTAAATGCAAAAATTGCCTTGCACTTTACCAAAAAATACTTACAAAATGTTTTTTTGCATGGAGACCTGTAAAGGGTTAACGTGAGCAGGGTGTAGGTAGATTTGTAATTCTATTAAATGATATTGTTGTAGGGTTGTGTAAGCTCTTGGATGCCTGACAGCTGTTGGGACTCTCAGGGCTGTGCCTCGTGTGCTTAGCAATCTGCATGAGGAGCACAAAGAAGCTCATGGTGGTTGTACACCAATATTCCAGAACCTGAGCGTGGGACCACGCACAAAGCTGTGATATGGAAAGGCCATGTTAGAAACGGTGTGAAAATGTGATTAATAACGTATGTAGCCCAAATTGGAATCAGTAAAAATGTTGACTCCTCTCGCAAAAAAAAATCCCTCACTCGTCTCAATCAACAGAATAGTTTAAAAATGTTACGTTTCCTGGAAAATGTCACAAGGCAAAAGAAAATAAGAGTTTGTTTGTTTTGGTTTTTTTTCAATCGCTCTCAAATGCATACATTTTTTCTATGTTTGGTATTGTGGGATTGCACTGACCTGGACAATCATGTGTCCAGGTTATCTTTGCCACACAATGAATGTTGCAAATACAAAAGCCCAAAAGTAATGACCGAATTAAAAAATAAAAAAATTCCCAGCATTTTATCCCCCTCAGAAGTAAAATGAATGTAAACAACAAGCCCTCCAAAATCGTGAAATAAAAAAAAAAGTGAAATATTTCCTGGCCATGAAGGGGTTAAATACACAAGAAATCCATTGTTTCTCTTGCAGAAAATATATATATATTTTTAAACCATTTTAAATTTCACAGTAAAGCCCCCCCCCCCCCCCCCCCCCAAAAAAAAAAGAGAAAAAAAAAATTGTCTTACAGTTTAGAATAAACTCTGTGAACCATCTCTTCGGCTAATACTAGATGGAGCAGCCATAGCACAGCCAAATCCACAACTGCCTGTGTATCTTCCATGACTAACAGGAGCAAGATAACAGCTATTTCAACCACTACAATCAGATGCCTGGCTTTGTGGGTAAAACAGCTTTTCTGCAGAACTATGAACTCTACGTAAAAAATGTGCTCACATGAATTGCATTGTTGATTGACAAATGAATGTGCGCAGTCCGTCATGCTATATACCTACAGTATAGAGGTATTTAGTACATTGGTGTTGATGGTAAATGTCTGTTTGCATGATCCCCAGGAGAACCCGCACATGGAGGCCTGGTAACTTGCCTACTAGAGTGCCATATCGCCTCCACACACTGTAGAGCAGGTGACATGCACGTGCACATGCAAATGAGACAGACACATTTGGCTTCTGTAAACAGTATGGAAAAGGATGTGTAGAGAAAACACATTCAAATTTTGAAAAAAAAAATGTAAAGTTTTGTAAGAAGACGAATAAGAAATGTTACAAATTATCCAAAACACTTTGTGTAAGTGGGAAGTGACTGAGAAAAACTCCTGAAATGCCCGATACAGGATCTGGAAGCCAAATGAATGACTTCAGGTACTTTCACACTAGCATTTTTTACAATACGTCGCAATGCGTCGTTTTGGCGGAAAAACGCATCCTGCAAAAGTGCTTGCAGGATGCGTTTTTCACCATTGACTAACATTAGCGACGCATTTGCGACGCATTGCCACAGGTCGCAACCGTCGTGCGACGGTTGCACCGTGTTGTGGCGGACCGTCGGCTGCAAAAAACGTTACCTGTAACGTTTTTTGCTGCCGGCGGACCGCCATTTCCGACCGCGCATGCGCGGCCGTAACTCCGCCCCCACCTCCCCGCACCTCACAATGGGGCGGCGGATGCGCTGGAAAAATGCATCCGCTGCCCCCGTTGTGCGCCGTATACAACGCTAGCATCGGTACGTTGGCCCGACGCACTACGACGGGCCGAGTACAACGCTAGTGTGAAAGTAGCCTTCAGCAGTCAATACTGGCCTGTTTGTTGTAGAAATACTAGTTATTAGAAGTAAGAGAATGATTTTTGCAAAGCAATTTCTCACCAGCTTTAAATCCCACAGGTACACTCAGACTGAGGTGCCAAGGGCCCGCCAGTAGTAATGAATCTGGGGGACCTCAGTCCAGTTCCATAAAAAATGTAATTCACAAATGTACCTGTTTCTATAGCTTAAACTGGGCAGTTTAATTGAATGTTGACAGGTTTCCCTATGTAAAGACAAGGGAAACAAGTATTGTGTGAGAAACCACTGCTTTTATAGGTGGAGTTTGGGCCAACTCCTGCACAGAAGCCCATTGGGGAATTTGCCTGTTACCCTGTGGGCCAGTCCGAGGGCCTGTTGGTGCATGTCACAACTGTAACAGCTGGGCTATACACGCTGATGTACCATACCCATTGTAGAGCCTAATAGTGACCTGTAGCACAGTGTTTTTGTGCACTAATTGTAATGTGTATGCCGGTTTATCCCCTTAGTGACCGAGCCAATTTTGACCTCAATGACAAAGCCAAGTTTTTGAATTCTGACTAGTGTCCCTTTATGTGGTATAACTCTGGAATGCTTTAACAAATCTCACTGATTCTGAAATTGTGTTCTCATGACATATGATAGTGGTAAAATTTATTTGCTATGGCTTGCGTTTATTTGTGAAAATATCAGAAATTTGGCGAAAAATGTGAAAATGTTACCATTTTCGAAATTTTAATTCTTATACCCTTAAATCAGTTATGTCACACTAAATAATATTTTACCCTTCGCCATGACAGCACCCACTGGAGAGATAGGGATCCGCCCCAAGGAACAGGAAACCTACAGAGACATAAAAGGGGGCGGTCCCCCTCTCCTCCTCAGTTTAGGTTTCCTGTTCCCAGGGGACAGGATCTCTGGATTCTCCGAACTACAGACATACCTGGGCTAGAAGCATCCGCCTGTGCGGTTTCCGCGAGAACGGCAGGGGATGCAGTCCAGAAGCAGCGTCGGGGGAGACTCCGCTAGACGGCTCCCCCCTTGTCTGGCCGGCATGTGGAACGCCTGGTCCGGGAGGCCGCTCGGTTCCACGAGGCAACGCGGCAGATGTGCGGCCCTAAAGGAGCTCCAGACGCGGACCGGCAGGTATGAGGTCCGGGTTCTGAGGCACAGCTGCAGCGGCAGCTGGCACACCGCTCCATAGCGCAGGCCGGGCAAGATGGCGGCCGCGCGTGCGTGGTAGCGGTGGGAAAAACATCCCCATACTGCCCCAGGGCGGGTGAGCACTTCCGGGTCACCCACACAGCGGTGAGGGAAAGCGCGGTTTCGCGCATGCGCAGTACACCGCTGTGGGGTATGAAGGAAAAAAAAAAAAAAGGAAAGCTGACCGGATCTTGGCCTATAAAAAGGGGGAAGTTGCAAACGCACAGGCGATGCAACATGTCGTCCCCAGGCAATACAGTGGACCCAGCAGGTGAGCCAGCCAGCAAAAGGCTTTTTTCCAGTATACAGCCATGCCCTTTGGTCTCTCCACGGCACCCAGGATCTTCACGAAGGTAATGTTAGAAGTAATGGCCTACCTTCGCCAGAGAGACACCTTAATCATTCCCTACTTAGATGATTTTTTAGTTGTAGGAAATTCGTCCCTTCAGTGTGCGGAACGATTAGCTGACACTGTCTCGTCCTTAGAAAGCCTGGGCTGGATCGTCAACTATAAAAAATCCAGACTCATCCCACTTTCTCTTCAGACATTTTTAGGGTTCAATCTAGATTCCATAAAACAAAAATGTCTACTTCCCCAAGAAAAAATATCTCTTATAGAGGGTAAAGTAGTGGCGGCCATTCACAAGCCTCAAATGTCCCTGAGGGCAGGAATGTCCTTGCTAGGATCCCTCTCCTCCTGTACTCCAGCCGTTCAGTGGGCACAACTTCATACCCGAACGTTGCAACACCAGATACTTCGGGAACAGAGAAAATTTCTGGGGCACCTTGAATCAAAAATAACTTTATCCGAGAAAGTCTTATCCTCCTTAGAGTGGTGGCTAGATAAAAACAACCTAGCGGGGGGTGTCCCTTGGGTAATATCACCATCCCACACGATAACTACGGACGCTAGTCCCCACGGGTGGGGCGCACACATGGGAGATAGATTCTGCCAGGGAACCTGGGATAAAAATGAGGATTTATATTCATCAAACCTGAAAGAATTGAATGCGGTAAACTATGCACTGCGTCAATTTCTCCCACAGCTACGAGGAAGCCACGTCAGAATCTGTTCAGACAACACTACGACAGTGGCGTATTTAAACAAACAAGGCGGCACAAGATCAGACGCTCTAATGTCTTCCGCAAACAGTACCTTAATCCTGGCCGAAAAGCATCTGTTGTCCCTCTCGGCAGTCCACATCAAAGGAGAGGACAATCAACAAGCGGACTTTCTAAGTCGACACACTCTTCATCAAGGAGAATGGTGTCTCAATCCTCACATTTTCCACAAAATAACATTGTTATGGGGCAAGCCCCAAATAGACCTGTTCGCTACAGAACAGAACAAACAAGTCCAGAAATTCGCATCTCGGTCCCGTGCAGATCACCCGGACATTCTAGATGCTCTTCAAACACCCTGGCAATTCAAACTAGCGTATGCTTTCCCTCCGATTAATTCTGCTTCCACAAGTAATACGGAAGATCAGGGAAGAACAGGCCAGGATAATACTGATAGCACCATTCTGGCCCAAGAGACCATGGTTCTCGTGCCTGCGGTCAATGTCGGTGACGGATCCTTGGGTCCTTCCCTCAATCCCAAACCTTCTCTCTCAGGGACCTTTCTTCCACCCTCAGGTGGACAGCCTCCACCTGACGGCCTGGAATTTGAAAGGCAGATATTAAATTTCAGGGGGTTTTCAAAAGGCCTAATTGATACACTCCTACTTAGCAGGAAACCATCTACAACAAAAATTTACACCAAAGTATGGAAGAAGTTTCTTCAGTTCCATACTAGTTCAAACCCCTCTGAAGTCCCAATAAAATCTATACTAGAATTTCTACAGAAAGGGAAAGAGTTAGGTCTGTCAGTTAACACACTAAAGGTCCAGGTGTCCGCTCTGGGTGCCCTCTATGGCCATAATATTGCTGGTAATAAATGGGTATCCCACTTCATCACGGCCTGTGAACGAGTTACTCCTGTCCACATACCTAGGGTAGCTCCTTGGGATCTAAATCTAGTCTTGGACTCTCTAACAGAATCTCCGTTTGAGCCTATAGACACAGCATCTTTGAAACACTTGTCGTTAAAAACAGCCTTCTTAGTAGCCTTAACATCGGCTAGAAGAGTCAGCGACATTCAGGCCTTGTCGATAGATCAACCTTACCTTCTCACATTTCATGACAGACTAATCTTAAAACCGGACCCCTTATACCTTCCTAAGGTAGCAGGGAAGTTCCACAGGTCACAAGAGATACATCTTCCTACTTTCTTTAAAGACCCCTCTACTCCTGAAGAACAAAAATTTCATACTCTAGGCGTCAGGAGAGTAGTTTTGCAATATATTGAGAAAACTAGTAGTTGGAGGCAGAGTAGGGCTCTGTTCATATCCTTCCAGGGCAAAAAGAAAGGATATGGAGTCACAAGAGCAACATTATCCAGGTGGATAAGAGACGCTATCCGGTTGGCCTATTCCATGAAAAATTAAGAACCTCCGGAGGGTATCAAAGCACATTCCACCAGAGCCATGGCTTCTTCCTGGGCCGAAAAAGGGAACGTGCCAATCGAGGATATATGTAAGGCTGCAACTTGGTTGGCTCCTTCCACTTTCTATAATCACTACAGGCTTGACCTGTCTTCCGACTCTGACCTACACTTTGGCAGGACTATCCTCAGCACGGTGGTCCCCCCCTAGGTGTTGGTCTCTGGAAATCTCTCCAGTGGGTGCTGTCATGGCGAAGGGTAAATAGCCGGATTACTTACGGTAATGCTCTTTTAATGAGTCCATGACAGCACCCAGTCACATCCCTCCCTAATAAAAGCCAATGTAATTACTTCTATGAAGTTTATATTCTGATGACACATTGTGATGGTTGACTAACACTGGCGGTCCTCCGGGTACTCTGAAATTAAACTGAGGAGGAGAGGGGGACCGCCCCCTTTTATGTCTCTGTAGGTTTCCTGTTCCTTGGGGCGGATCCCTATCTCTCCAGTGGGTGCTGTCATGGACTCATTAAAAGAGCATTACCGTAAGTAATCCGGCTATTTCCACACGTCTACTTTACATCAGCACAATTTTTGAAACATAATTTTTTTTGTTAGGAAGTTATAAGGGTTAAAAGTCGACCAGCGATTTCTCATTATTACAATAACTTTTTTTTTTTTTTTTAGGGACCTTTTCACATTTAAAGTGATTTTGGGGGCCTATATGACAGAAAATACCCAAAGTGACACAACTCTAAAAACTGCTCCCCCCCCCCCCTTCCTCCCCAAGGTACTCAAAACCACATTCAAGAAGTTTATTAACCCTTCCGATGCTAAAGTTGTGTGGAAATAAATAAAAAATAAACATTTTAACTTTTTTTTAACAAAAATTTTACATTAGCTCCAAATTTGCTATTTCCACAAGGGTAACAGGAGAAAATAGACCCTAATTTTTTTTTTTTTGTGCAATTTTCCCAGAGTACTCTGACACCCCATATGTGGGAGAAATCCACTGTTTGGACAGTGGACGCCATGTCGCGTGTGGAGAGCCTTCATGTGCCTAAACAGTGACTCCATTTTGGAAACTAGACCCCTTAGGGAATTTATCAAGATGTGTGATGAGCACGTTGAACCCCAGGTGCTTCACAGAAGGTTATACAGTAACATAGAGCTGTGAAAAAATGAGTAAATATATAAAACACATTTTACCCACAAAAATGCACTTTTAGCCCCAAAGTTTTTATTTACACAAGGGTAACAGGAGAAAATAGACCAAAAAATGTGTTTTACAGTTTAGAATAAACCACTGTTGGAGTGCACGATGTGGCTCGGAAGGAAGGAGTGATGTTTTAGAACGCAGACTTTGATAGAATGGTCTGCAGGCATCATGTTGCGTTTGGAGAGCCCCTGATGTGCCTAAACAGTAAAAACCCCCACAAGTGACCCCATTTTGGAAACTACACACCTCAAGGATTTTATCCAGGGGTACAGTGAACATTTTGAGCCCAGAGGTACTACACAGAATTTGATAATGTTGGGTAGTCATATTGAAAATTTTCAATAAAATGTTGTTTTAACCCCAAATTTGTAATTTTCATAATGGATAGTAGGAGAAATTTCTTGCACAATTTTTCCTGAACGCAACTATATGTAGTCAAAAACTTCTGCTTGGGCACATGGCAGGAAAAGAAAGGAAAGAGCCTGGGATAGATTGTGAATTATATGTCTCATTAGAAGAGCCACCGGCATATGAGAATGGCAGAAAAGCTCTACAATTGACCCCATTTTGGAAACTAGCCCCCTCAAGGAATTCATCTAGGGGTTTACTGAGTACTTTGAACCCATAGGTGCCTCACAGAATTTTATGATATTGAGATGTGGAAAAATGAGATTTTAGTGGTAAAAATTTATTTTTTGCATGTGCTGCAAATTTGTCAGGTACACAAGGGTTAATAGGTAAAGCAGCAGAAATCCCTCCCCCCCCCCCAATGACTCCATTATAGAAATTGCACCTCTCAATGAATTCATCTACGGCTGCAATGACCATTTTGTAACATCCACGTCAGGCTTTATTCTGGAGTATTGCAAATCTGCCTGTCTAGTGTGCCCCCATACAGTGTAGCACCACATTGTGCCCGGCTTATGTATCTGGAGATATGCACCCGTAAATTAAGTGCCTTCTCTGTTACAATAAAGCCAAACATGTGGCCTCTTACTGTGGCTTTTTCATAGTGGGGCTCAGGAGGGGGCATTTGGATTTGTGAGCTCAGAATTCACTGGATTTTATTTGAGGGGGCGAGATCCATGTCGTTTAACCCAAATCTTTGTTCTACCAGTAACGTGGGAACCCCCTATAGTTCCAGTGACAGACCTGAGTGGATGCTGGTTTTTGTGTGGGATAAATTAGGGTTTTAATTGGTAACATTTTGGGGTACATTATTTGATCGCTTCCAGAATAAGGCGGAGATCACATTCTTGTGTTTTATGCTGAGCCCTTCCGTGTAAATCCCACAAAACTGCGATTCAGATGAAACCCAGACCCTCGTCATGCAAAACAGGCTCTGGACAGATGCCAGGAACCTCTTAGAGTTGGGAAAAGTCGAGCTGATACCTGTTTTAGAGAGAGGTCAGGGTCACTACTCCTCCCTGTTCTCCATAAAAAAGCCTTCCGGCAAATATCGGACCATCATAAATCTAAAGCCCCTGAATCAGTGGGTCAGGTACAGGAGATTCAAAATGGAGACAATAAAATTAAGCATCCAACTGATAGGGAGAGGTAACGCCATGTGCACTTTAGATCTGAGAGTTGCATACTATCATGTACCAATTCACCCAGATTACCACCAATGTCTGAGGTTCACTTTAGACCATCAGGGTTCGGCCACCATTTCCATGTTACTTGCCTTCCATTTGGCCTATTCTCAGCCCCTCGCATCTTTACAAAGATAATGACGGAGGTGGTGGCTTTTCCGAGGAGGCGAGGGATTATGGTGGTCCCCTAACTGGATGACATTCTGCTGGTAGCACACTTGGCTATCCTCCTCAATTAACAACTGGCCCAGACTATCAACATTCTAGAGGACCTGGGTTGGCAGGTTAACTGGGAGAAATGCGACCTACGTCCAGGGACCCAGAAAGTGTTTTTAGGAGTCCTCCTCTATTCTCATCACAGGATGTCTTCCCTGCCCCACTTAAAACTGGAAAAAATCAGAAGCAGGACCCGGGCATTGCAGAGGAAGAAGACAATATCTTAAGATATCTAATATGTAAAGCTGAATATGTGTGTGTGTGTGTGTATGTCCGGGATTGGCATCTTCACAGTCGCAGCTACAGCCACAAAATTTTGCACAGTCACACGTCTGGACCCTGAGAGCGTCATAGGCTATGTTTTGAGGCGAAATTTTAACCCCGCGCGGTCCAACTCGCCAAACAATTTTGCCCCAATCTACATAATGGGGGAAAAAAGTGAAAGGAAAAGTGTTGGAGGCAAATTGACAGCTGCCAGATGTGAACAAGGGGGACTTAAAGAATGAGAGCGATGGCGCCAAAGAGTATATACAGTACAGTTGCTAAGGTGGGGCACCGACATGGGATACTCACCACACACGGTGATATGAACACACACACAAAATGCGCCACACACTACCACATGCTTGAACACTTATACCACCCTCAGCACACATTTCACCACACATACACCAACCTCGCTACATAAAAGTCGAAACACAAAAGTTGCCACTCAAAACTAGCCATGCGCAAAGTTCGCCACATGCAAAACTAAGCTCATGCAAAACTAGCCACACGTGCAAAACTCGCCACACGCAAAACTTGCACACGCCGGCCAGTCTGAAGGCAAATCCAGTGTCCCCTTATCCAGGTGGAAATCGGTAGCCTTCCTCTAGTGCCTAGGTGTTGTAGTACCTTACTGCTGAGCCTCTCATAAGGTCCTCGCAACTGTTGTAGATGTTATGTCTCTTTCGCTGTCCCCCTGATGCTAAGGATAGGACAAACCTGTATGACTGATGGTCTGAGGCTTTTTACAGGGACTCCCACAAGTTGCCACTGTGCCTTCTGGGTATAAGGTCGGGCAGGTAACGTGGAATTAGCTGTCCTGCCGGTCTCTGGAGCAAGGCATGGAGACGGTTGCTCCCTCGGTGTTCCGGCTACTGGATCCTGTGCCTCAGAAGGAGGCAGCCTTTTGCAGGGCAGAACTCCTTCTGGTTTCCTCTCCTTTTGCTATGACTTCGTTTCTCACCCTCTACAATACAATTCGCTGTTCTTATCTCTTTCTTAGGATGCTGCCGCACGTCGGGCAGGCGCAGCTCCGTGGTCTTCTGTCTAGGCCTCTGACAGGATCCCACCCCTGTCAGGGACCACCCCATTAGCAGCTAGTCAATGTTCCTCCTTCCCCTCTGTCTGCCTGACAGGTACTGCCTGAGTGAAGCCCAGTCAGCTTCTGACTAACTTCCTATCCAGACCACCAGTTTTACCTACTTGTGAAGAGTACCATAATAATAATAATAATAATTATTTATTTACACAGCACCATTAATTCCATGGTGCTGTACATGAGAAAGGGGTTACATACAGGGTTATAGATATCGGTTACAGTGACGGACTGGTACAGATGGTACTGGTAATAAATCGGAGCATGGCTCCCCCTGGTGGACTGGAGTGTGAAGTGTGTTGCATGGTTTGTGATACCTGGTAAAGAGATCTCATTTATTGCCTTCAGACGTAACATCACTCCCCCTGGTGGAAGAATGACATTACTGCAATGACCAGGACCCTGGGGCACTATATATATATATATATATATATATATATATATATATATATATATATATATATATATATATATATATATATATATATATATATATATATATAATATATATTTTATACACTATGTTCCAAATTATTATGCAACTGACATTTTTATTGGATTTTCCTAAATGGTCGGTGCAAATGACAGTCAGTCTAATAAAAGTCATCACCCGTTAGAGTATACATTGAATTTTATTGAAGAAACCTCCCAATGGTAACAGTATAATCTCCAAAATGAATAAAAACGTAAAATGCACTGTTCCAAATTATTAGGCACAGTAGAATTTCTAAACATTTGATATGTTTTAAAGAACTGAAAATGCTCATTTGTGGAATTTGCAGCATTAGGAGGTCACATTCACTGAATAAAAAATCTATTTAACTTCAAAACATCCTAACGGGCCAAGTTACATTTTACTATAGGAACCCTTCTTTGATATCACCTTCACAATTCTTGCATCCATTGAACTTGTGAGTTTTTGCAGAGTTTCTGCTTGTATTTCTTTGCATGAAGTCGGAATAGCCCCCCAGAGCTGCTGCTTTGATGTGAACTGCCTCCCATATTCATAGATCTTTTGCTTGATGATATTCCAAAGGTTCTCTATAGGGTTGTGGTCAGGGGAAGATGGTGGCCACACCATGAGTTTAACTCCTTTTATGCCCATAGCAGCCAATGAGGTAATCTTTGCAGCATGAGATGGTGCATTGTCATGCATGAAGATGATTTTGCTCCTGAAGGCACATTTCTGCTTTTTATACCATGGAGGAAAGTTGTCAGTCAGAAACTCTATACAGTATACTTTGCAGAGGTCATTTTCACACCTTCAGGAACTTTAAAGGGCCCTACAGCTGTTTCCCCATGATTCCGTCCCAAAACATGACTCCTCCTCCTCCTTGCTGACATTTCAGCCTTGTTGGGACATGGTGGCCATCCACCAACCATCCATTTGGACCATCCAGGGTTGCTCGACACTCATCAGTAAACAAGACTGTTTGGAAATTAGTCTTCATGTATGTGTGGGCCCACTGCAACCGTTTCTGCTTGTGAACACTGTTTAGGGGTGGCCAAATAGTAGGTTTATGCACCACAGCAAGCCTTTGTAGGAACCTACACCTTGAAGTTCGAGGGACTCCAGAGGCACCAGCAGCTTCAAATATCTGTTTGCTGCTTTGTAATGGCTTTTTAGCAGCTGCTCTCTTAATCCGATGAACTTGCCTGGCAGAAATCTTCCTTATTATGCCTTTATCAGCATAAACACATCCGTGCTCAGATACAGCCACAAATCTCTTAACAGTACGATGATCACGCTTAAGTTTTCGGGAAATTTCTAAAGTTTCCATCCCATCACCAAGGCATTGCACTATTTGATGCTTTTCGGCAGCAGAGAGATCCTTTTTCTTTCCCATGTTACTTGAAACCTGTGGCCTGCTTAACCCCTTCACCCCCAAGGGTGGTTTGCACGTTAATGACCGGGCCAATTTTTACAATTCTGACCACTGTCCCTTTATGAGGCTATAACTCTGGAACGCTTTGACGGATCTTGGCGATTCTGACATTGTTTTCTCGTGACATATTGTACTTCATGTTAAAGGTAAAATTTATTCGATATAACTTGCGTTTATTTGTGAAAAAAATGGAAATTTGGCGAAAATTTTGAAAATTTTGCAATTTTCCAACTTTGAATTTTTGTGCCCTTAAATCACAGACATATGTCACGCAAAATACTTAATAAGTAACATTTCCCACATGTCTACTTTACATCAGTACAATTTTGGAACCAAAATTTTTTTTTGTGACGGAGTTATAAGGGTTAAAAGTTGACCAGCAATTTCTCATTTTTACAACACCATTTTTTTTTAGGGACCACATCTCATTTGAAGTCATTTTGAGGGGTCTATATGATAGAAAATACTCAAGTGTGACACCATTCTAAAAACTGCACCCCTCAAGGTGCTCAAAACCACATTCAAGAAGTTTATTAACCCTTCAGGTGTTTCACAGGAATTTTTGGAATGTTTAAATAAAAATGAACATTTAACTTTTTTTCACACAAAATTTATTTCAGCTCCAATTTGTTTTATTTTACCAAGGGTAACAGGAGAAAATGGACCCCCAAAGTTGTTGTACAATTTGTCCTGAGTACGATGATACCCCATATGTGGGTGTAAACCATTGTTTAGGCGCATGGCAGAGCTTGGAAGGGAAGGAGCGCCATTTGACTTTTCAATGCAAAATTGACTGGAATTGAGATGGGACGCCATGTTGCGTTTGGAGAGCCCCTGATGTGCCTAAACATTGAAACTCCCTACAAGTGACACCATTTTGGAAAGTAGACCCCCTAAGGAACTTATCTAGATGTGTGGTGAGCACTTTGACCCACCAAGTGCTTCACAGAAGTTTATAATGCAGAGCCGTAAAAATAAAAAATCATATTTTTTCACAAAAATGATCTTTTCGCCCCCAATTTTTTATTTTCCCAAGGGTAAGAGAAGAAATTGGACCCCAAAAAATGTTGTGCAATTTGTCCTGAGTACGCTGATACCCCATATGTGGGTGTAAACCATTGTTTGGGCGCATGGCAGAGCTTGGAAGGGAAGGAGCGCCATTTGACTTTTCAATGCAAAATTGACTGGAATTGAGATGGGACGCCATGTTGCGTTTGGAGAGCCCCTGATGTGCCTAAACATTGAAACTCCCTACAAGTGACACCATTTTGGAAAGTAGACCCCCTAAGGAACTTATCTAGATGTGTGGTGAGCACTTTGACCCACCAAGTGCTTCACAGAAGTTTATAATGCAGAGCCGTAAAAATAAAAAATCATATTTTTTTCACAAAAATGATCTTTTTGCCCCCAATTTTTTATTTTCCCAAGGGTAAGAGAAGAAATTGGACCCCAAAAAATGTTGTGCAATTTGTCCTGAGTACGCTGATACCCCATATGTGGGTGTAAACCATTGTTTGGGCGCATGGCAGAGCTTGGAAGGGAAGGAGCGCCATTTGACTTTTCAATGCAAAATTGACTGGAATTGAGATGGGACGCCATGTTGCGTTTGGAGAGCCCCTGATGTGCCTAAACATTGAAACTCCCTACAAGTGACACCATTTTGGAAAGTAGACCCCCTAAGGAACTTATCTAGATGTGTTTTGAGAGCTTTGAACCCCCAAGTGTTTCACTACAGATTATAACGCAGAGCCGTGAAAATAATTTTTTTTTTTTTTCTCAAAAATGATTTTTTAGCCCCCAGTTTTGTATTTTCACAAGGGTAACAGGATAAATTAGACCCCAAAAGTTGTTGTCCAATTTGTCCTGAGTACGCTGATACCCCATATGTCGGGGGGAACCACTGTTTGGGCGCATGACAGAGCTCGGAAGGGAAGGAGCGCCATTTGGAATGCAGCCTTAAATGGATTGGTCTGCAGGCGTCACGTTGCATTTGCAGAGCCCCTGATGTACCCAAACAGTACAAACCCCCCACAAGTGACCCCATATTGGAAACTAGACCTCCCAAGGAACTTATCTAGATGTGTTGTGAGAACTTTGAACCCCCAAGTGTTTCACTACAGTTTATAATGCAGAGCCGTGAAAATAAAACATCTTTTTTTTCCCACAAAAATGATTTTTAGCCCCCCAAATTTTTATTTTCCTAAGGATAACAAGAGAACTTGGACCCCAGAAGTTGTTGTTCAATTTGTCCCGAGTACGCTGATAACACATATGTTGGGGTAAACCCCTTTTTGGGCGCACGGGAGAGCTCGGAAGGGAAGGAGCACTGTTTTACTTTTTCAACGCAGAATTGGCTGGAATTGAGATTGGACGCCATGTCGCGCTTGGAGAGCCCCTGATGTGCCTGGACAGTGGAAACCCCCCAATTCTACCTGAAACCCTAACCCAAACACACCCCTAACCCTAATCCCAACGGTAACCCTAACCACACCCCTAGCCCTGACACACCCATAATTCTAATCCCAACCCTAATCCAAACGTAAATGTAATCCAAACCCTAACCCTAACTTTAGCCCCAACCCTAACTTTACCTCCAACCCTAGCCCTACCCCTAACCCTACCCCTAACCCTAACCCTAAACGTGACTGAAATACGTGGCACTGAAATATGTGATATGTGGCACTGAAATACGTGGCACTGAAATACGTGGCACTGAAATACGTGGCACTGAAATACGTGGCACTGAAATACGTGGCACTGAAATACGTGGCACTGAAATACGTGGCACTGAAATATGTGATACGTGGCACTTAAATACGTGGCACTTAAATACGTGGCACTGAAACACGTGGCACTGAAATACGTGATACGTGGCACTGAAATACGTGGCACTGAAATACGTGGCACTGAAATACGTGCAACTGAAATACGTGGTACTAAAATATGTGGCACTGAAATACGTGATACGTGGCACTGAAATACGTGATACGTGGCACTGAAATACATGGCACTGAAATACGTGGCACTGAAATACGTGGCACTGAAATACGTGGCACTGAAATACGTGGCACTATGACTGTCAGAAAATGTTCATTAAACGGTTAGGGGTGAGGTTAGGGGTAGAGTTAGGGTTAGGGTTTGGATCCCTTAATCACAATGATGGTGGTGGGTGGCTTTTCAGTGTGTTTTCTGTTTTTTTCGATAAAAATGCATGCGTTTTTAACGCAAACAAACGCATGTGCTTAAAAACGCAAGAAAATACTGCAGGTTGTATTTCTGAAAATGAACGCATGCAGAAAAAAACCGCATGCGTTTGAAAACGCGACCAAACGCGTACAAAAAAAACGCATGCGTTTTCAATGTTAAATATAGGGAAAAAACGCATGCGTTTTTTGTGCAAAAAACGCTGCAGACAAAAACGGAAGTGTGAAACCAGCGACGCTTTTTATAGCAAAAAAGTTTTTGCGTCTCCACATTTTGAGACCTATAATTTTTCCACATTTGCTCCACAGAGTCATGTGAGGTCTTGTTTTTTGCGGGACGAGTTGACGTTTTTATTGGTAACATTTTCGGACACGTGACCGTTTTTGATCGCTTTTTATTCCGATTTTTGTGAGGCAGAATGACCAAAAACCTGCTATTCATGAATTTCTTTTGGGAGAGGCGTTTATACCGTTCCGGGTTTGGTAAAATTGATAAAGCAGTTTTATTCGTCGGGTCAGTACGATTACAGCGATATCTCATTTATATCATTTTTTTTATGTTTTGGCGCTTTTATACGATAAAAACTATTTTATAGAAAAAATAATTATTTTGGTATCGCTTTATTCTCAGGACTATAACTTTTTTATTTTTTTGCTGATGATGCTGTATGGCGGCTTGTTTTTTGCGGGACAAGATGACGTTTTCAGCGGTACCATGGATATTTATATCAGTCTTTTTGATCGCGTGTTATTCCACTTTTTGTTCGGCGGTATGGTAATAAAGCGTTGTTTTTTGCCTCGTTTTTTTTTTTTTTTTTTCTTACGGTGTTTACTGAAGGGGTTAACTAGTGTGGCAGTTTTATAGGTTGGGTCGTTACGGACGTGGCGATACTAAATATGTGTACTTTTATTGGTTTTTTTTTTTAAATTTAGATAAAGAAATGTATTTATGGGATTATTTTTTTTTTTTTTTTTTCATTATTTTGGAATATTTTTTTTTATTTTTTTTTACACATTTGGAAATTTTTTTTTTTTACTTTTTTACTTTGCCCCAGGGGGGGACAATACAGATCGGTGATCTGTCAGTTTGCATAGCACTCTGACAGATCACCGATCTGCGAGAAGTGCAGGCTGCTTCACAGTGCCTGCTCTGAGCAGGCTTCTGTGAAGCCACCTCCCTCCCTGCAGGACCCGGATCCGCGGCCATCTTGGATCCGGGTCTGGAGCAGGCAGGGAGGGAGGTAAGACCCTCGCAGCAACGCGATCACATCGCGTTGCTGCGGGGGGCTCAGGGAAGCCCGCAGGGAGCCCTCTCCCTGCGCGATGCTTCCCTGCATCGCCGGCACATCGCGATCATGTTTGATCGCGGTGTGCCGGGGGTTAATGTGCCGGGGGCGGTCCGTGACCGCTCCTGGCACATAGTGCCGGATGTCAGCTGCGATATGCAGCCGACACCCGGCCGCGATCGGCCGCGCTCCCCCCGTGAGCGCGGCCGATCGGCTATGACGTACTATCCCGTCGGCGGTCATACGGGCCCACCCCACCTCGACGGGATAGTACGTCAAATGTCGGGAAGGGGTTAATAATGTGGAACATCATTTTTAAGTAGTTTTCCTTTAGTGAGAACCACCTGGAAAACCAATTATCACATGTGTTTAAGATTGATTTCAGATATATATATATATATATATATATATATATATATATATATATATATATATATATATATATATATATATATATATATATATATATATATATATATATATATATATATATATATATATATATATATATATATATATATATACACATATACACTCACTGGCCACTTTATTAGGTACACCTGTCCAACTTCTTGTTAACACTTAATCTCTAATCAGCCAATCACATGGCGGCAACTCAGTGCATTTAGGCATGTAGACATGGTCAAGACAATCTCCTGCAGTTCAAACCGAGCATCAGTATGGGGAAGAAAGGTGATTTGAGTGCCTTTGAACGTGGCATGGTTGTTGGTGCCAGAAGGGCTGGTCTGAGTATTTCAGAAACTGCTGATCTACTGGGATTTTCACGCACAACCATCTCTAGGGTTTACAGAGAATGGTCCGAAAAAGAAAAAAAATCCAGTGAGCGGCAGTTCTGTGGGCGGAAATGCCTTGTTGATGCCAGAGGTCAGAGGAGAATGGGCAGACTGGTTCGAGCTGATAGAAAGGCAACAGTGACTCAAATCGCCACCCGTTACAACCAAGGTAGGCCTAAGAGCATCTCTGAATGCACAGTGCGTCGAACTTTGAGGCAGATGGGCTACAGCAACAGAAGACCACACCGGGTACCACTCCTTTCAGCTAAGAACAGGAAACTGAGGCTACAATTTGTACAAGCTCATCGAAATTGGACAGTAGAAGATTGGAAAAACGTTGCTTGGTCTGATGAGTCTCGATTTCTGCTGCGACATTCGGATGGTAGGGTCAGAATTTGGCGTAAACAACATGAAAGCATGGATCCATCCTGCCTTGTATGGAGCATCTTTGGGATGTGCAGCCGACAAATCTGCAGCAACTGTGTGATGCCATCATGTCAATATGGACCAAAATCTCTGAGGAATGCTTCCAGCACCTTGTTGAATCTATGCCACGAAGAATTGAGGCAGTTCTGAAGGCAAAAGGGGGTCCAACCCATTACTAGCATGGTGTACCTAATAAAGTGGCCGGTGAGTGTGTGTATATATATATATATATATTTATATTATACAATGCCTACAAGTAGTATTCAACCCCCTGCAGATTTAGCAGGTTTAATAAGATGCAAATAAGTTAGAGCCTTCAAACTTCAAACAAGAGCAGGATTTATTAACAGATGCATAAATCTTACAAACCAAAAAGTTTTGTTGCTCAGTTAAATTTTTATAAATTTTAAACATAAGTGTGGGTCAATTATTATTCAACCCCTAGGTTTAATGTTTTGTGGAATAACCTTTGTTTGCAAATACAGCTAATAATCGTCTTTTATAAGACCTGATCAGGCCGGCACAGGTCTCTGGAGTTATCTTGGCCCACTCCTCCATGCAGATCTTCTCCAAGTTATCTAGGTTCTTTGGGTGTCTCATGTGGACTTTAATCTTGAGCTCCTTCCACAAGTTTTCAATTGGGTTAAGGTCAGGAGACTGACTAGGCCACTGCAACACCTTGATTTTTTTGCCTCTTGAACCAGGCCTTGGTTTTATTGGCTGTGTGCTTTGGGTCGTTGTCTTGTTGGAAGATGAAATGACGACCCATCTTAAGATCCTTGATGGAGGAGCGGAGGTTCTTGGCCAAAATCTCCAGGTAGGCCGTGCTATCCATCTTCCCATGGATGCGGACCAGATGGCCAGGCCCCTTGGCTGAGAAACAGCCCCACAGCATGATGCTGCCACCACCATGCTTGACTGTAGGGATGGTATTCTTGGGGTCGTATGCAGTGCCATCCAGTCTCCAAACGTCACGTGTGTGGTTGGCACCAAAGATCTCGATCTTGGTCTCATCAGACCAGAGAACCTTGAACCAGTCAGTCTCAGAGTCCTCCAAGTGATCATGAGCAAACTGTAGACGAGCCTTGACATGACGCTTTGAAAGTAAAGGTACCTTACGGGCTTGTCTGGAACGGAGACCATTGCGGTGGAGTACGTTACTTATGGTATTAACTGAAACCAATGTCCCCACTGCCATGAGATCTTCCCGGAGCTCCTTCCTTGTTGTCCTTGGGTTAGCCTTGACTCTTCGGACAAGCCTGGCCTCGGCACGGGAGGAAACTTTCAAAGGCTGTCCAGACCGTGGAAGGCTAACAGTAGTTCCATAAGCCTTCCACTTCCGGATGATGCTCCCAACAGTGGAGACAGGTAGGCCCAACTCCTTGGAAAGGGTTTTGTACCCCTTGCCAGCCTTGTGACCCTCCACGATCTTGTCTCTGATGGCCTTGGAATGCTCCTTTGTCTTTCCCATGTTGACCATGTATGAGTGCTGTTCACAAGTTTGGGGAGGGTCTTAAATAGTCAGAAAAGGCTGGAAAAAGAGATAATTAATCCAAACATGTGAAGCTCATTGTTCTTTGTGCCTGAACTACTTCTTAATACTTTAGGGGAACCAAACAGAACTCTGGTGGGTTGAGGGGTTGAATAATAAATGACCCTCTGAAAAGACTTTTCACAATTTAAAGAAAAAATAAACAAAGAAATAACATTCTTTTTTGCTGCAGTGCATTTCACACTTCCAGGCTGATCTACAGTCCAAATGTCACAATGCCAAGTTAATTCCAAATGTGTAAACCTGCTAAATCTGCAGGGGGTTGAATACTACTTGTAGGCACTGTATACTGTGTGTGTGTGTGTGTGTGTGTGTGTATATATATATATATATATATATATATATATATATATATATATATATAATCATATTTACTGTGCTAGGCTCAAAAAATGTCTGGTTTCCTATGGGATAGGTGGTAAAAAATCGGCGGGCACACACGTGATCATAGTGCCATGCAATTTATTTTTTTCCCGCACCCATTGACTTTGGCGACTGTGATCTGAAGCTCGCATCCACTTTCAGCATGCTGCAATATTTATTTATTTTTTTTATTCGATTTGCATTTGTCCGGTTTCAATGTGACCCCTTAGAATGGAAGTATCTCTCTGATTACTTATTTCTGGTTAAAATTGTTCCATGGGAATTGTCTACATTTTGTCAGTAGCTGGCATTAGTTATCAAGCTCATCAGGAACTGTGTACTCTTCACTTTTGCATCCTCCTCCATGTGGCACCATCTGTTCATGTAGACGTTAAAATGTCCTTTCTAAGAAAACACCTCAATTGTTTGTCTTTTTCTGAGTCATCAAGGTCATAAGTAATCCGTTAATCTAAACCAGGATATACAGGTACAGAATGTAATACATTATATTGTAGATTTTGTGAAAGTGCTGTATGTACGGTACTCTTGCCATGGCTTAAAAAATGTTTTTGCTTTGTTAAAAAAAAAAATTTCTGTGCATTAACACATGAGCATTTTTTTTTCTATAAAGAAGCCTTTGTAAAAACTAAATACCGTAAATGCTCTGCCTAGAACATACAGAATTGAGAGTGATGACCAAACCGAATATAGAAAGCGTAGGGTTTTATTGCCTTGAAACAATGCAGTGTTTGGTTTTTTTTTCCTAAAAAAAACGCTGTGTGATACTGACCTTAACCAAATAATGGCTGTTAGGTGGTTTAGCGCAAATGGTGTATGTTGCAAGTTAATGGTTGAAGAAATCTGTTCAAACATCTATATACTTTTAAAATGGGTTTAGTATAATTAGAAGATTAAAATTGTTTAGTAAAATGATTGCTGAGATGAGACTTGAAGGGAACCAGTTATCTACTGTCACACTATGAGTATTTGTTCCGCTCTTGGTTTTCACTTACAATTACTGAGGTAAAATACTGAACAATCTGAGGAAAAGTACAATAGAAACACGTCACCTCTTCTGTAGTTATCACCCACTCCAGGTTTTGGCTTACAAATACTGAGGTAATATACAAACCAAATGCTGAACGTGTGAATGTGGCCTTGTGTTGAGAAAGGTATCCGATCTGCAGGCAGGAAGTTATAGGGCAGAAGAAGTTGAACAAATTTCTATACATATTGGACATATTGGTACATATCGGATGGAAAAGCTTCAAGAAAACATCATGAATCTTTGGAATCCCTGTTTTTTGTATCCATTCAGTAGCAATTGATGGTCTTCCATGTATAACTGTGCATATAGAAATAGCTGTCAATCGCCTGAGTAGGATTGCCCATAAATGCATACATCTGGAATTTTAATATATAAATTTAAATGTTACACTTTAATCTTTTCTCCCAACCAATAAATGAATCTACCCAGCTTCTCTTTACCATGCTATAGACAGATGGACTTTGCAACTGGAGCTGTTCAGAAACTATTATTAAACATAAAATCGGCACGAATATGGCACATTCGAATTCGGGAATAGTTTTCCAAACATTCACTTATCTCTATTTACAACCTGATAGGTTCCCTTTAATTAACATGCAGAAATATATAGGTCATTTCAGAGATCCCTCAAGATCGTTTCATTTCCTGCACTGTAGTCACAGCACTACTACTTTGCCTGGAAGAGAGATGTCTACACAAAGTCCAATTTCAATATGTCAATACTGGTTCCCTTATGTACCTTATGTCCCCTAATAATGCAATTTAGAGCCAAAGACACCGTATGCACATGCAAAAGGTAAAATCTACATATCTATGGTTGACGCACAAACTATATATATTTGACAGACCTGACCCTATGCCAGATCTGATGAACTTTGTGTGAATTTGTATTATTGAGTCAATATAGAAGACGTTTGTAAGAATTGTCTTCGTGAACATTTTAAGGTTAGTTGATCTCTAAATTGGACACTTTAACGACCACCTGTTGTTAAGGAGTTAAAGGCCCTTATTACTGATTGCCGTTTTAAAACACTATAAGAAATAATTGTAAAGCATCCCTCAGCAAGCAAAAATCCCACGGGTGGCAGCTGTACATGACAACCGATACCCTGCAGCATCAGCCTTGACAGGTTTTGAAACCAATTGGGACCAAATAACTTCTTAAATACCACTGTTCGTCGTGACAGCAGCATTTAAGTTGCTAAAAAGGAGGTTAAAGGATCCCGTTTGACACCATCAGCCCCTGAAATCATAATTGCGTGTGCTGATAGTTGCCATGATACCCCAAGGTCATCTGATAACTAGAGATGAGGAAGGAGGGGAGTTTCCAGAACGTCCATCCAGTTTAAGAAAAATTTCAATTTTATTTGAACATTTAAATAAAACATTTTAAAAAAGAGAGAGAGACTCTCTGCCTGACGCGTTTCTGGCGCACCACAACACCCTTAGGGTACCGTCTCACAGTGGCACTTTGGTCGCTACGACGGCAAGATCCGTGACGTTCCAGCGATATACATACGATCTCGCTGTGTCTGACACGCAGCAGCGATCAGGGACCCCGCTGAGAATTGTACGTCGTAGCAGATTGTTTGAAACTTTCTTTCGTCGCTGGATCTCCCGCTGTCATCGCTGGATCGGCGTGTGTGACGCTGATCCAGCGATGTGTTCGCTTGTAACCAGGGTAAACATCGGGTTACTAAGTGCAGGGCCGCGCTTAGTAACCCGATGTTTACCCTGGTTACCATTGTAAATGTAAAAAAAAAAAAAAATTCCATACTCACATTCCGGTGCCTGTCACGTCCCCCGCCATCTGCTTCCCGCACTGACTGTGAGCGCCGGCCGTAAAGTAAAAGCAGAGCACAGCGGTGACGTCACCGCTGTGCTTTACGGCCGGCACTGACAGTCAGTGCGGGAAGCCGCCGGCGGCGGACGTGACAGACATCAGAAGGTGAGTATGTAGTGTTTTTTTTTTTTTTTTCTACATTTACAATGGTAACCAGGTTAAACATCGGGTTACTAAGCGCGGCCTTGAGCTTAGTAACCCGATGTTTACCCTGGTTACCCGGGGACTTCGGCATCATTGGTCGCTGGAGAGCTGTCTGTGTGACAGCTCTCCAGCGACCACACAACGACTTACCAACGATCACGGTCAGGTCGTATCGCTGGTTGTGATCGTTGGTAAATCGTTTAGTGTAACGGTACCCTTAGTCATAGGATCTAATACAAGATTAATGGACAGGTTTATATATAACAAGGAACCAATTACAAGCATGGCAACTAATGACATTGGAAAAACAGCTGGAGACACACAGCATAAATCTCTCCTTTCAAAGCATATCAAAATTACATAAATTTGTGACTGTATTACCGCATAGTTTTAATAGATGTCTTTCAATTTAATAGAAATAAAATAGGAATGACCGCATCAGAGTTTCTTTCCTTTCCTTTCCTTTTTTCTTTCCTTTTTTCTTTCCTTTTTTCTTTCCTTTTTTCTTTCCTTTTTTCTTTCCTTTTTTCTTTCCTTTTTTCTTTCCTTTTTTCTTTCCTTTTTTCTTTCCTTTTTTCTTTCCTTTTTTCTTTCCTTTTTTCTTTCCTTTTTTCTTTCCTTTTTTCTTTCCTTTTTTCTTTCCTTATTTCTTTCCTTATTTCTTTCCTTTTTTCTTTCCTTTTTTCTTTCCTTTTTTCTTTCCTTTTTTCTTTCCTTTTTTCTTTCCTTTTTTCTTTCCTTTTTTCTTTCCTTTTTTCTTTCCTTTTTTCTTTCCTTTTTTCTTTCCTTTTTTCTTTCCTTTTTTCTTTCCTTTTTTCTTTCCTTTTTTCTTACCAGCAGGTATGGCACCCACCAGCTATATTCAATTGCAACTGTTTATGATATATGTCTCAAGTTGTCAAGCTCCAACTTTTCCCTCTCCCCCCCCCCCCCCCCCCCCATCCACAGACCCTTATTGATAACTAGAAATGAGCGGATTTGTTCAGAAAACGTTCACCAATCTCAAATTTGGCATGAGCCTAGCACATTCAGATTCTGTTTCCCGAGCATTTTTCCTCAGTCGGCAAAATTTGGTCACAGTTTGGTAAATGATCACGTTTCCACTGCTGCTTTTTTCACATTGTCTAGAATTGTGGTGATGAATGATGATCAGGTGGGATGGGGGCGATGTGTTTTATGAGGGGAGGGGGTGTGCCTATGTAAGGAGGAAGACCGAGCAGCAGGTACCTGCATCATACTGGGTCTGGAACTGCTGAGGCTGTGTCCTATGTTGCCTGGGAGGATAGTATTGGGGACTGAACAGGCCCCGTGACTCGGGGAGAGGGGGCTAGGCTAAGCCGGGCGGTGAGGGGAGAGCGCGTGAAGTAGCACACAGTTTCCCGTCGTCGGTGAGAGTGCAGCAGTGTGTGCCGCGCGCTCTGCACCCAGCGCAGCAGAGCCAAGACGTGCCGCACCAGGCTTATCCGAACAATCAAGCAGCACAGGGACCGAGAAGGGCGCCCGGATAAATGTTGGACAGTGCTTGTACGGAGAAGTGTGGGCCTGTTACAGGACATGGAGGCTTATGGACTAGGGGCTCAGCGAGTAAAACCGGAGACCGACCACTGGGGCCAAAAGTCAGACCACTGACAAAGGACCCCAGCTCAGGACTCTATGCTGGCCGTTGCTGGTACTACAACCCCAATTGGACGGTATATCAAGGAGGACAAAGCGGGAGTCACAATAAGTGCTTTTTAAACCTTGTCGCATTAATCCTTGTTCTCCTTTTAGTTCTTATTTACTAACTCCCTGCGAGGAGATTACATTCATCTTTGCTGTTAAATTAAATAATATTGTTATACCGCATTTGTAGGGACAAGAGCCAAGCTAGCGGTCTCTCCTGCGTGTCTGGGCCGGAACCGTCGGGGCTGTCACCAGTGTTGCAGGGGGAAGAGATTGCTGACCAAAGCTGTACAGGGCACCTGACTGATGGGGGAGAGTCCGACATAAATAGCAGTTTGAGCGGGAAGATGGGACACTTGGCGGGGACCGAGCTTGTGAGTAGTGAGATGGTTAACTCTCTCTTCATGGACCCACACCCGCTAGCTGTGCCCATACACCCAGCTAGCCAGACTGCCAACACACCCTACCCTCAGCCCAGAGAGACTTCCGCACCGGGTAGTGACCAGAATAGAGTGCATACCTTGGCTCTGCTCACCACCGCGGAGGCACCGCTTAGTCCCATCCTTGTGGTGCCTTCTAAGTACCGGCCGATGCCTGTGGCTGTGTCTGCTGGACTGTGTGCGTCTACTGCGGCCTTGCTCACTGAACTTTCTGCTTCTTCTGTGCCACCTACCATCACCTCTACCCCACCGTGTGCACGGATCAGGAGATCACATGCCGAAGAACCTGAAGGATTCGTCGTCACATGGAAAATTGCATCGCTCACCTGCGGGACCAGATCGGACACATCTTGCGCCGCCGAGGTATCTTCCAGCCACCTTCCTCCAGTGCACAGAGACTGATAAGTTAACCTGTTAAATTCTAGTGCATTTGACCCCCCCATCCTCCAATCACATCCTTTACCACCCTGCTTGTACCATTACTGTTCTTACTGTTCCTATACATAAAGAACCTGTTAACCCTTGCTCTGCCTCCTGTGTGTCACTGCATCCTACGCACCTGCTAACCTCCTACACATTGCTCTGTGATCCCTGCGTACTGCATCTCAGCACCTGTTTACATCTAGGTTAGAGGAGCTAATTTATTTCTTTAACTTAATGTGTACATTCCAGCAGCCAATCATGGCACAGAAACCATCCACAATGCCATGACACAAGGTCTTCTGTGATTGGCTGCCAAAGTCATATGTTCCAATCCATATAAAAAGTGGACATCTTGTTTTGCTTCTTTTTTTCAGTGTTACAGAGCAGAGAAGCCACTCCTGCTAGTGCTGCTTCTGCAAGTGAACTTGTCAGTTCTGACTGGGCACTGAGCGACTCTGGTGGCTGTGTTGGCAGGGGGTCAAGGGGCTGCTCCACATGTCTTTGAATCTCCAAAGCTTGCGGGACAAACCTCTGTATCTAACACTTCTTCCACTGCTACTCGCTCCTCCGCCTCCTCTAGAGCCTCCACCTGTGCCCTCAACCTCTCCTTTAATCAGACACACATTCCAACAGTACAGATAGAATCCTCCCTACTGTGCAGCCATGGCTCGCCGCAATCGTGCAGTGTTCAGATTAATAGCTGTGGACAGCTATGCAAGCTGAGCTAGAGCAATGGCTGTCTCCACTGAACCTGGAGCCAAGGAAGGCTGTGTGCAATAACTGTGCAAACATGGTGGCGCTCCTACTCCGGGGCAACCTCCACAGACATGCCTCAACCTGGTGGTATGAAATTTCACCACCACTATCCTGACCTGGATGCGCTGCTGCAGAAAGAACAGACACTGTATGATCAATTCCGCAGATCGCACCGCGCAGGTAATTAACTTGCATCACTGCAGAGCTCTTTTGGCCTACCAGTTAACCATTTGGTCCCTCTGTACTCTTCTCCACAGTTTTGAAATGGCTACTAAGATAGATGGAGCTGACAATGCCAGCACCACTATTCCAGTCATCTACACACCTGGAGCACACTTTGTATAGTCTGTGTAACACCCCAGGTAACCGGTTGTTACAGTGGCATTGCTTTCCTCACGGGGAGGGTGATGCCATGCTTGGAAGCAACGAGGATCCCTTTACCAGGTAACAAATATGTACAACACTGTTCTGACTCCAGGCCAGAAGGGGGAGCTCGAGACCCGGATTCAGGGGGAACTTCCCTACATACAGTGCCTTGTGAAAGTATTCGGCCCCCTGGAACTTTTCAACCATTTCCCACATATCATGCTTCAAACATAAGGATACCAAATGTAAATTTTTGGTGAAGAATCAACAAGTGGAACACAATTGTGAAGTTGAACAAAATGTATTGGTTATTTTAAATGTTTGTGGAAATTAAAAGACTGAAAAGTGGGGCGTGCAATATTATTCAGCCCCTTTAGCTTAATACTTTGTTGCGCCACCTTTTGTTGCACTTACAGCTGCAAGTCGCTAGGGGTATGTCTCTATCAGTTTTGTACATGGAGAGACTGAAATTCTTGCCCATTCTTTCTTGGCAAACAGCTTGAGCTCATTGTGGTTTGATGGAGATCGTTTGTGAACAGCAGTTTTCAGCTCTTTCCACAGATTCTCGATTGGATTGAGGTCTGGACTTTGACTTGGACCATTCTAACACCTGGATACTTTTATTTGTGAACCATTCCATTGCAGATTTTGCTTTCTGTTTGGGATCATTGTCTTGTTGGAAGACAAATCTCCATCCCAGTCTCAGGTCTTTTGCAGACTCCAACAGGTTTTCTTCAAAAACGGTCCTGTATTTGGCTCCATCCATCTTCCCATGAATTTTAATCATCTTCCCTGTCCCTGCCGAAGAAAAGCAGGCCAAAATTATGATGCTGCCACCACCATGTTTGACAATGGGGATGGTGTGTTCAGGGTGATGAGCTGTGTTGCCTTAACACCAAACATATAGTTTGGCATTGTTGCCAAAAAGTTCGATATTGGTTTCATCTGACCAGAGCACCTTCTTCCACATGTTTGGGGTGTCTCCCAGGTGGCATGCTGCAAACTGTAAACAACACTTTTTTTTATGGATATCTTTGAGAAATGGCTCTCTTCTTGCCACTCTTCCATAAAGGCCAGATTTGTGCAGTGTGAGACTGTCCCACCTCAGCTGTAGATCTCTGCAGTTCATCCAGAGTGATCATGAGCCTCTTGGCTGCATCTCTGATCAGTCTTCTCCTTGTTTGAGATGAAAGCTTAGAGGGACGACCGGGTCTTGGTAGATTTGCAGTGGTATGATACTCCTTCCATTTCAAAATGATCGCTTGCACAGTGCTCCTTGGGATGTTTAAAGTTTTGGAAATCGTTTTGTATCCTAATCCGGCTTTAAACTTCTCCACAACAATATCATGGACATGCCTGTTGTGTTCCTTGGTCTTCATGATGCTCTCTGTGCTTCAAACAGAACCTTGAGACTATCACAGAGCAGGTGCATTTATACGGAGACTTGATTACACACAGGTGGATTATATTTCTCATCATTAGGCATTTAGGACAACATTGGATCATTCAGAGATCTACAATGAACTTCTGGAGTGAGTTTGCTGCACTGAAAGTAAAGGGGCTGAATAATGTACCCCCCACTTTTCAGTTTTTTAATTTCCACAAAAATTTAAAATAACCAATAAATTTCATTCACCTTCACAATTGTGTTGCACTTGTTGATTCTTCACCAAAAATTTACATTTGGTATATTTTATGTTTGAAGCATGATATGTGGGGAAAAGGTTGAAAAGTTCCAGGGGGCCGAATACTTTCACAAGGCACTGTATATTATGGCTGGAGGAGTGAGTGCAGTCTGTCAGAAGGACAGAGAGCAGTCAGACAGAGAGTCTGAGAGTGAGGAGTGGAAAGCTGGGGCTGTGCAGACACGTCATTCTGCAGCTCCTGGAAAGAGGAGAGCGAAACAGAGCAAGTCTGTAGGAGACTGATAGGGGAGAAGAAGCGAAGAAGAGGAAACAGCTGGAGGGGAGCTGCGACTTGGCTCCCTACATGCTGAAGTACAGAATAACGGAGGCCGGAATCCTGAGGTTGTGGGGGTAACTGTATGCCCACAGCAGAAATCGGAGGGAAAGAGATTTTAAGTCACCTTTCCACCATTGACACCTGAAGGCAGAGCAGCGCATAGAGCCTGGAGTTATAACTAGAGACACCTGTAAAAAGGCTTGAGTTGCCTGCCATACTGGTAGTGTCCTACTTAAAAAGGAGAGAGAGAAAGTGAAGACATTGTGTGAAGCCTAAGGCAGCAAGGGACTACAACACAGCGCAGTAAGGAAGGTTTCCAACCCCACCTGGCTAAGCGAATTTCCTAATTGCTTCCATGCTGGCCGGACCACACCAGCATCTATGATCCGTACCCTGGACTGTGGCTACCTGATACCAGCAAAAGGTAAAGAGACTGCAACCTTGTGTCCTCCAATTCTTTCCGGCACTACAGTCTGTCTCTGCCTACTTCACCGGGAGCCCTGGGGACTAAGCTTCACCTGTTTGAAGCCACACAATCATTGCTGCAGTACCATCATCTTTAATGGACCTGCCCCCTTTTAAGCAGCATCGGTTATCCCTGACCGAATACCACACTTGGCGTCACGAACATTATTTATTAACAACAATCCCTTTAAAGATCTTCCCTTTAACTTGGATGCCCAGGGTCACGGACCGGGTCGCTGCCCCCATGACCACCCCTTTAACGAGTACCCCAGGGTCCTAGCAGGGTGCTCCACCTGCATGAGGAGGTGGTGGAAGCAGAGGAGGATGCTGAACGGATAAAGAGATTTCAAATTTCTGGACTGTCGTTGCACAAGCAGGTGCCATGGGAGGGTGGTTTATAGCAATCAAGGGGGGGGGGGAGCTCATGGTACCAGACAACCGTTTATTGTAGGAGCAGGAACAAATGGAGGCTGAGGTGATGGACACGCAGGAGATGAAGAGGATAATGATCCCCTTTGTTGTCCATGGTTGGTGGGAGGGGACAGAGAAAGCAGCCTTGTGTTACCCCGCCAACCAACACACTATGGACTTGGATCTCATGGAAGCACCTGTACAGCAAGAAGGTGCTCATATTCAGCATGATGCCCATTTTCAAAGGGATGCGTGCATGCTGGACTATCGAAACACGCTTGTAGACCATCTTAAGAGTGGTTTTCCCCAAGAAAGCAGTGAGGTACAGTTGTTTCTACTATACTATACTATACTATACTTGTATACTGTTTCTAATGACATGTAGAGAAAAATTGAACAATAAATTTGTGAGATCCAGTTTCACAATTTAACCTTAATGCAACTGACAAATTTGCAGCTAATAACATTTTAGTGGATTTTTTTTTTCTTTTATTTCCACAAAAATAATAATAATAATAATAATAAATTATTATTATTATTATTATTATAATTATTAAGCCATTTATTCCATGGCGCATTACACGTGATAATGGGATATACATAAAAAAAAAAAAAACTACAGTAATCTTAAACACAAGTTACAACTGGTACAGAAGGAGAGAGGATCCTGCCCGCGAGGGCTCACAATCTACAAGTCCAATGTTAAACTTTTTGTTAAAAGTTAAAATATTCGACAAACTAATCGGCGAATATTGCAAATTCGGTAAATGTAATCCAAATCGAATATTGAAATATTCGCTAATCTCTAGTCACTTCTCATTGTCATTCCACCACAGGCTTGGGGGAAGGTGGAAGGAGGCCACCCCTCACTGTTGGAGTGTTCAAACAACACGTATAGGTTGGTGCTCTGCTATATGAAGGTCAATGGGTCAACATATTGGCAAACATTCAAACATTGTGTCTTTGTTTCCCAAACATAGTAGAACAATACTAGGACTGCAATATGGCAGCCATTGAACATTAGTTCAATGACAATAAAGGCTGAGTCACACATAACGATATCGTTAACGATATTGTTGCAACGTCACGCTTTTGGTGATGTAGCAATGATCCCGCTAACGATCTCGTTATGTGTGACAGCGACCAACGATCAGGCCCCTGCTGGGAGATCATTGGTCGTTGGGGAATGATCAGGACCATTTTTTGGTCGCTGATCACCCGCTGTCATCGCTGGATCGGCATGTGTGACGCCGATCCAGCGATGTGTTCACTTGTAACCAGGGTAAATATCGGGTTACTAAGCGCAGGGCTGCGCTTAGTAACCCGATATTTACCCTGGTTACCATTGTAAAAGTTAAAAAAAACAGTACATACTCACATTCTGATGTCTGTCACGTCCCCGGCGTCCACAGGGTTAAAACTGCTTTCGGCAGGAGCGCTGCTAATGCTCGCGCTGTTACCGAGAGCTTCCCTGCACTGACTGTGTCAGCGCCGGCCGTAAAGCAGAGCACAGCGGTGACGTCACCGCTGTTACTGCCGGCGCTGACACATTCAGTGGACGCTGGTGGGGGACGTGACAGACATCAGAATGTGAGTATGTAGTGTTTTGGGTTTTTTTTACATTTACAATGGTAACCAGGGTAAATATCGGGTTACTAAGCGCGGCCCTGCACTTAGTAACCCGATGTTTACCCTGGTTACCCGGGTGCTGCAGGGGGACTTCGGCATTGTTGAAGACAGTTTCAACGATGCCGAAGTCGTTCCCCTGATCGTTGGTCGCTGGAGAGCTGTCTGTGTGACCGCTCCCCACCGACCACACAACGACTTACCAATGATCACGGCCAGGTCGTATCGCTGGTCGTGATCGTTGGTAAGTCTTTTAGTGTAAAGGTACCTTAAGGGTCAACTGTCATTCTCATATGTCCCTGGGACTACTAAAATAATATGTCTGGATAGTTCAGATTAAATGCTGTCACCACACCATCTTATCTTCTTAAGAAGCCTAACCTTAGGGTTGGGCTATGTAGAATGTAATTTTCTTCATGTCCAATCTGTCGGACATACAAAAATACAAAATTAGTGAGATTATATAGTAGATGGTAGCCCGATTCTAATGCATCGGGTATTCTAGAATATGTATGTAGTTTATTTATGGAGATTTTAGAATAATACATTGAATACACAGGCTTTGGCCGGCTGCGACCAATTAGCGAAGCGTGGTTCAAATCCCGTGCCAATTTGTGTCCTGACTGCGCCTATCGCTGATTGTTCGCGGCCGGCCATGTAGTATGTAACAGCCCATGTAGTATATAGCACAGCCCACGGAGTATATAGCACAGCCCACGGAGTATATAGCACAGCCCACGGAGTATATAGCACAGCCCACGGAGTATATAGCACAGCCCACGGAGTATATAGCACAGCCCACGGAGTATATAGCACAAGCCCACGGAGTATATAGCACAAGCCCACGGAGTATATAGCACAAGCCCACGCAGTACCTTGCACAAGCCCACATAGTACATTGCGCAGCCCACGCAGTATATAGCGCAGCCCACGCAGTATATAGCGCAGCCCACGTAGTATATAGCACAGCCCACGTAGTATATAGCACAGCCAAGAGTGCATTGCGGTCTCGCGAGATGACGTAGCGGTCACATCTCGCATGGAGCGGTCACCGAAGCGTCGCAAGGAGCGGGAAAGGCCGGTTCTGGATCCGAGGGGCTGACGGACGGTGAGTATATAACGTGTTTTTTTTAAAATTATTTTTAACATTAGATCTTTTAACTATTGATGCCGCATAGGCAGCATCAATAGTCAAAAGTTGGTCACACAGGGTTAATAGCAGCCGTAACGGAGTGGGTTACCCGCGGCATAACGTGGGGCGTTACCGCTGCCATTAACCCTGTGTGAGTGCTGACTGGAGGGGATTATGGAGTGGGCACTGACTGCGGTGAGGAAAGCGCTGCCATTTGCCGCCTGACTGTGCCCGTCGCTGATTGGTCGCTTCAAAACAGCCACGACCAATCAGCGACTTGGATTTCAATGACAGACAGAGGCTGCGACCAATGAATATCTGTGACAGACAGAGAGACAGACAGAAGGACAGACGGAAGTGACCCTTAGACAATTATATAGCAGATGAAATTTAAATCGCTGCAACGGATACGTTTGTGATTTTTTTTTTTTTTTTTTTTTTTATTTGCTGCATTTCCCTAAAAGAAACTGCAATCAAAACTCTTTATGTACCAAAACAAAAGTCAACTCTCCATACAAAAAACAAGCCCTCACACAAGTCTAAAATGAAAAAATAAGTTACCAGTCTCAAGTACGGTAAATGTTTTTCACCATTTCCTATTTATTTATTTTACAAAATTCTGAATTTCTTTTTGGCCACTAAAATATAAAAAACTACACTGTTGGAGCTGTACATCTGTGTACTTACAACTTGCAAAAAAGGAAAAAAAGTTCCAGCACCTGGCATCTCTTCATAAAATCTTAAATATTTATTTCTCATGTTAAGAAAGAAAACATCATGCGGGGACGCAGCCCCTAAACGCCTGACACGTTTTGACCAAAGTTCTTAGTCATAGGTATACGAACAATACATAAAAACATCCTTATAATACCCATTCCATTAACCCCTTTCTGCCATTGGACGTACTATTCCTTCCATGTGGGGTGGGCCTTACTTCCCAAGGACGGAATAGCACGTCCAGAGCGATCGCGGCCGGGTGTCAGCTGATTATCGCAGCTGACATCCGGCAGTATGTGCCAGGAGCGGTCACGGACCACCCCGGCACATTAACCCCAGGCACACTGCGATCAAACATGATCGCAGTGTGCCGGCGGTATAGGGAAACATCGCGCAGGGAGGGGGCTCCCTGCGGGCTTCCCTGAGACGATCGGTACAAGGCGATGTGCTCACCTTGTACCGAGCATCTCCTGCCTGCAGTCCCCGGATCAAAAATGGCCACGGGGCTGCATCTGGATCCTGCAGGGAGGTGGCTTCACAGCGCCTGCTCAGAGCAGGCGCCGGGAAGCCTCACTGCTGTGCATGTCAGATCGCTGATCAGACACCGTGCACAGCAAAGTGTCAGATCAGCGATCTGTCACTTTACTGTGATGTCCCCCCCTGGGGCAAAGTAAAAAAGTAAAAAAAAAAAAAGAAAAAAAAAAATCCTAAATAAATAATAATGAAAAAAAAAATATTGTTCCAATAAACACATTCCTTTATCTAAATAAAAAAATAAAAATAAAAGTACATATTTAGTATCGCTGCGTCCGTAATGACCCGACCTATAAAACGGTCCCACTAGTGAACACCGTTAAAAAAAAAAAAAAAAAAAAAAAAAAAAGGCAAAAAACAACGCTTTATTATCATACCGCCGAACAAAAAGTGGAATAGCACACAATCAAAAAGACAGATATAAATAACCATGGTACCGCTGAAAACCTCATCTTGTCCCGCAAAAAATGAGCTGCCATACAGCATCATCAGCGAAAAAATAAAAAAATTATAGTCCTCAGAATAAAGCGATGCAAAAATAATTCTTTTTTCTATAAAATAGTTTTTATCGTATAAAAGCGCCAAAACATAAAAAAAATATAAATGAGGTATTGCTGTAATCGTACTGACCCGAAGAATAAAACTGGTAAAATGGATAAAGCAAACGCGGAACGGTTTAAACACCCCCCCCAAAAAGGAATTCATAAATAGCTGGCTTGTGGTCATTCTGCATCACAAAAATCGGAATAAAAAGCGATCAAAAAATGTAACGTGCCCGAAAATGTTACCAATAAAAACGTCAACTCGTCCCGCAAAAAACAAGACCTCACATGACTCAGTGGACCAAAATATGGAAAAATTATAGCTCTCAAAATGTGGTAACGCAAAAAATATTTATTTTGCAATAAAAAGTGTCTTTTAGTGTGTGACGGCTGCCAATCATAAAAATCCGCTAAAAAACCCGGTATAAAAGTAAATCAAACCCCCCTTCATCACCCCTTTAGTTAGGGAAAAATTAAAAAATTAAAAAAATTTATTTCCATTTTCCCACTAGGCCTAGGGTTAGGGTTGGGGCTAAAGTTAGGGTTAGGGTTGGGGCTAAAGTTAGGGTTAGGGTTTGGATTACATTTACGGTTGGGAATAGGGTTGGGATTATTAGGATTAGGGGTGTGGTGATGGTGAGGGTCACCGTTGAGATTAGGGTTAGGGGTGTGTTTGGATTAGGGTTTCAGTTATAATTGGGGGGTTTCCAAGGTTTAGGCACATCAGGGGCTCTCCAATTCTGCGTTGAAAAAGTAAAACCGTGCTCCTTCCCTTCCGAGCTCTCCCGTGTGCCCAAACAGGGGTTTACCCCAACATATGGGGTATCCGCGTACTCAGGACAAATTTTTACAACAACTTTTGGGGTCCAATTTCTCCTGTTACCCTTGGGAAAATACAAAACTGGGGGCTAAGAAAAATTAATTTTTGTGGAAAAAAATTTTTTTTAGATATTTTCACGGCTCTGCGTTATAAACTGTAGTGAAACACTTGGGGGTTCAAAGTTCTCACAACAAATCTAGGTAAGTTCCTTGGGGGGTCTAGTTTCCAATATGGGGTCACTTGTGGGGGGTTTCTATGGTTTAGGTACATTAGGTGCTCTGCAAATGCAATGTGACACCTGCAGACCAATCCATCTAAGTCTGCATTCCAAATGGTGCTCTTTCCCTTCTGAGCTCTACCATGTGCCCAAACAGTGGTTCCCCCCACATATTGGGTATCAGCGTACTCAGGACAAATTGTACAACAACTTTTGGGGTCCAATTTCTTCTGTTACCCTTGGGAAAATACAAATCTGGGGGCTAAAAAATAATTTTTGTGGGGAATTTTTTTTTTTTTTTTTTTTTTTTACGGCTCTACATTATAAACTTCTGTGAAGCACTTGGTGGGTCAAAGTGCTCACCACACATCTAGATAAGTTCCTTGGGGGGTCTACTTTCCAAAAAGGTGACACTTGTGGGGGGTTTCAATGTTTAGGCACTTCAGTGGGTCTCCAAACACAACATGGTGTCCCATCTCAATTCCTGTCAATTTTGCATTGAAAAGTCAAACGGCGCCCCTTCCCTTCCGAGCTCTACCTTGCGCCCAAACAGTGGTTTACCCACACATATGGGATATCGGCGTACTCAGGTCAAATTGTACAACAACTTTTGGGGTCCAATTTCTTCTCTTACCATTGGGAAAATAAAAAATTGGGGGCGAAAAGATCATTTATGTGAAAAAATATGATTTTTTAGTTTTACAGCTCTGCATTATGAACTTCTGTGAATCACTTAATGGGTCAAAGTGCTCACCACACATCTAAATAAGTTCCTTAGGGGGTCTGTTTTCCAAAATGGTGTCACTTGTAGGGGGTTTCAATGTTTAGGCACATCAGTAGCTCTCTAAACGCAACATGGCGTCCCATCTCAATTCCTGTCAATTTTGCATTGAAAAGTCAAACGGCGCTCCTTCCCTTCCGAGCTCTCCCTTGCGCCCAAACAGTGGTTTACCCCCACATATGGGGTATCTGCGTACTTAGGATAAATTTTACAACAGCTTTTTGGGTCCAATTTCTTCTGTTACCCTTGGTAAAATAAAACAAATTGGAGCTGAAATAAATTTTTAGTGAAAAAAAAAAAAAAAAGTTAAATGTTTTTTTTTTTTTTATTTAAACATTCCAAAAATTCCTATGAAACACCTGAAGGGTTAATAAACTTCTTGAATGTGGTTTTTTGAGCACCTTTTAGATGTGCAGTTTTTAGAAAATACCCAAGTGTGACACCATTCTATCATATAGACCCCTCAAAGAGATTTCAAATGTGATGTGGTCCCTAAAAAAAAAAAAAATGGTGTTGTAAAAATGAGTACATGTACATGTGGGAAATGTTACTTATTAAGTATTTTGTGTGACATATCTCTGTGATTTAAGGGCATAAAAAGTTGGAAAATTGCGAACTTTTCAAAATTTTTGCCAAATTTCCTTTTTTTCACAAATAAACGCAGGTAGTATCAAATAAATTTTACCACTATCATGAAGTACAATATGCCACGAGAAAACGGTGTCAGAATCATCAGGATCCGTTGAAGCATTCCAGAGTTGTAACATCCTAAAGGAACAGTGGTCAGAATTAAAATTGGCCCGGTCAGTAATGTGCAAACCAACCTTGGGGGTAAAGGGGTTAATGTGCACCTAAACACATGATTTGCACTAGTTACTCATATTTTTAATTTAACAATTTTATTTATCGTAGTTACTTACCGATAACGGTATTTCTCTGATCCCATGACGGCACCACGGAGAGAGAGGTATGCGCCCTCAGGGACAGGAAACCTACAGGTGAAAAAGGCGGTACCTCTCTCCCACATCAGTTGGTTTACAGAGCCATAACAGAACTTCAGCTGTAACTTAAATGGTTATCAAACAAAATTTTTTCAATTTTAGGCTTATCAGAGGCACTGCGTGACTAAATATTAATAACTAATCCTAGTGTGCACACCCACACATGAAGGGAGGGAATGTACGGGTGCCGTCATGGGATCAGAGAAATACCGTTATCGGTAAGTAACTACGATATTCTTTCCCCCATGACTGCACCACTGAGAGAATTTCATAGAATGTACATTAGAGGGGGACCACTGCCTCCAGGACCCTTCTGCCAAAGGTGAGGTCTGAAGAAGTAGTCAGGTCTAGTCGGCAGTGTTTAAAAAATGTAGAGGGAGAAGACCAAGTGGCTGCTCTACATATCTGCTCAATTGATGCTCCCGCTTTCTCTGCCCAGGAGGTCGCCACCGATCTGGTCGAATGAGCTCTGACCCCTTCTGGAATGGCTTCATTACACGAAGAATACAAAAGGATGATGGCGTCCCTTATCCATCTCGCCAGTGTGGCCTTCGATGCTTTATGTCCTTTGTTTGGACCCTGAAAGCACACAAACAGAGACCTATCCCTTCTCACAGTCCCTCGTGGCTGCTAGATATTGGATTAAGCATCTTTTAACATCTAGTGTGCGTAGGAGTTCTTCCTTTCTATTTCTGGGGTTTAGACAGAAAGTGAGGGCAGAGAGATTTCCTGAGATCTATGGAAACGTGACGCCACTTTAGGAAGATAGGATGGGTCAGTCTTAAGGACTACTCTATCCTCTAGTATCTGGGTTAGAGGCGGGTACGCTGATAAAGCCTGCATATTGCTAATTCTGCGAGCAGACGTTAGTGCTACAAGGAAAGAGGTTTTGAGGAATACTATTTTTAAAGAGGCTTGTGACAAAGTACTTGTCAGGACTCTGAACATTTTTTACCTTTTGTGCATTACTGCCCTTTTCCAACATGGCGTCTTTGGTCTCATGTGCACTTGTCTTCCTGCTATAAAACTCCACCCCAGCCTTCAGTCTGTGCTAGATTATTCTGCTTTGCATCCAGCTCCTGATTACTCCCTGGCCTTGCACCTGCTCCTGTGAACCTGCCACTCTGCTCTGAGTTCCTGCTGCATACACCAGTGTTCAGTAATCCTCCTTCATCTGCTGCTCATGTTACTTCCATCTGCATTTGTTGGACATGTAAGCTGTTTGCTGCTCTGCAAAACCTGAGACTATTAACCAGGCCTCCCTGGTTGAGCGAAGATATGATTTGAACTGCCTTATAGCATATCTATCTGTGTCTGGACTAAGTCAAGGATCTATTCATGTCAAGTTTCCTCAAGAATAACTGTGCTTCATAGACTTTGTTTGTTTGCATCTACCTCTGAAGTTTCCTATAGACTGCTAAGCTGCGTTTATTATTTGCACCGTGTTGTGGACTTGAGTTTCTCTCTGCACCTGTTTGAATCACCGTGTGATAATATAAACTTTACCACTTATAAAACTGTGTCCTGTTGTCTTGTTCCACGCAAAGAGTCTCCTGAATTATCCCCTATAATTAATTACAGTACTCTCTGCATTGACTAAAGCACCCATTAAGCCTAAGTTTAGATCCCAGGGAGGTGTAGTGTGGTGGACAACTGGTCTAGATCTACTGTACTTGAGGCCATAATAAATCTCTTTATCCAGCGATTTCCCGCTAAGTCGCAGTTGTAAAGGGCGCCTAGCGCTGCCACTTGAACTTTAAGTGTGCTTGTTGCTAAGCCTTTTTCCAGCCCTTTCTGAAGGAACTCTAGCACTTCTTGAATTGGGATCTCCTCAGATAAACTGGCACCCGAAACTGACAAAAATCTCCTCCAAACCTTCCCATATGCCCTAGTAGTCACTGGTTTTCTGCTTGACAGGAGAGTAGAAACTAGGCTTGAAGAGAATCCTCTCTTAGTTAGAAGCTCCCTTTCAAATTCCAGGCTGTCATATGCAAGTTCTTTACTTGTGGATGATTTACCAGTCCCTGACACAGAAGGTTCAGGATATCTGTAAGAACCCAAGGGTCTGTTATAGACAATATCCGTAGCCACGGGAACCATGCTCTTTTCGGCCAAAAAGGAGCTATCATGATCACCATTGCTCTGTCCTCCCGAATCTTCCTCAACACTAAGGGAATTAACGCTATTTGGCGGAAAGGCATAAGCTAGATGAAAATCCCAGGAAATTGAAAAGGCGTCTAGTGTCGCTGGCCTCCCCCATGGGTCAATTGAACAGAAGGCACGAGTCTTCCGGTTTTGGCTGTTTGCGAATAAATCTGTCCCCGGTAGACCCCAAAGCTCTACTATGTGGTTGAATACCGCCTGGTTCAATTCCCACTCCCTTGCTTCAGCTGTGTTCAGCTTAAAAAGTCTGCAGCCCGATTTTCCGTCCCTTTTGATATGAAGGGCTGACAGTGAAGATAGATTGGTCTCTGCTAACAGGATATTTTTTTTACCTCCATCAGTGCTCGACATCTCGTGCCCCCCTGGTGATTCAAGTATGCTACTACCACCCTGTTGTCTGAGAGCACCCTCACGTGGTGGGAATGGAGGAAGTCTAGGAAGTGGTTGAGCACACATTTCACTACCAGGAGTTCTTTCATGTTTGAGGAAACTAGTTTTTCCTCCACCGACCAGGACCCCTGAGCAATTTGATTGTCTAAGTGAGCCCCCCAACCCCAAGGACTCGCGTCGGTGGTCAGTGTTAGATATCGGCCACACCCCTGGTTAGATTGTCTGCATCCACCCACCAAGCTAGGGAATGTATTGTTTGTGAGGAGATTTTTAAGCGCTTTTCTAAGGCTACGTTCACATTTGCGTTGTGCGCCGCAGCGTCGGCGCCGCAGCGCACAACGCAAACAAAAACGCGGCAAAACGCACGCTAAAACGCTGCGTTTTGCGCCGCATGCGTCCTTTTTGGCCGAAAGTTGGACGCAAAAAAAATGCAACTTGAAGCGTTTCTTGCGTCCAACGCTTGCGGCCATGCGGCGCAAAACGCAGCACAACGCATGTCCATGCGCCCCCATGTTAAATATAGGGGCGCATGACGCATGCGGCGCCGCTGCGGCGCCCGACGCTGCGGCGCTGACCGCAAATGTGAACGTAGCCTAAATCCCCCTTAAAGGCTACGTTCACATTTGCGTTGTGCGCCGCAGCGTCGGCGCCGCAACGCACAACGCAAATAAAAACGCAGCAAAACGCATGCACAACGCTGCGTTTTGCGCCGCATGCGTCGTTTTTTTTCATTGAATTTGGACGCAGCAAAAATGCAACTTGCTGCGTCCTCTGCGCACCGACGCGGGCGCCGCAGCGACGCATGCGGCGCAAAACGCAAGTGCGCCGCATGTCCATGCGCCCCCATGTTAAATATAGGGACGCATGCGGCGCCGCTGCGGCGCCCGACGCTGCGGCGAGGACCGCAAATGTGAACGTAGCCTAAGCGAGACTCTGCTTCTAGTATCTCCCACTGGAGATCTCTGGTATGACTCTGAGCCCATTGGACCGCTGGAATACAGGCTGTCATTGCCCAGTATGGACATTGCTTTGCTCAAAGTGACAACTGGGGACCCCTTCAATTGTGCTACCAGTTGAATCATGTTCGAAATTTTTTCCCCCCGGGAGACGACATTCTTGCCAGTTCGAGTCAATCATTATCCCTAAGTACTGTTGTACTTGGGTTGGGATAATTCTGGACTTTGCAAGGTTCAACATCCAACCTAGATTTGTCAGGGATGTCATCACTTTGTCCAACTGTTGACTGCAATGGAGGGAGGATTCGCCAATTACCAGGAGGTCGTTCAGATATGGAACTATTAGAATATTTTGCTCTCTTATGTGAGCCATGACCTCTGCCATTAGTTTCATAAACACCCTCGGGGCTATGGCAAGGCCGAAGGGAAGTCCCCTGAATTGGTAATGCTTTAGCTCCCCTTGCATTAACCCATTATCTACCAATGTCCATTTTTTGGGACGCCTAATCTTTAGCTTCTAGCAACTAAGATTTTATAATTTTTATAATTGGGTCCAATTTTTTGTTTGTAAAATGAATGTTTTCAAAATAGGAAATCATGTCATTGTCATTTTTAATTGCATATTGGGACGCCCTTTTCTGAAAAATCCGTACTTGTAAAAATTTTAATTTGGCAAGTAATGGGTTAATACCTCCACTCTGAGGAATTTTTGGTGATCTGGGTGGATGGGCACATGGTAATATGCATCTTTTAAATTGAGTCATAAAACAAGACGGATAAAGCGTTCTCACCCAGGTTTTTGTTTCCATTTTGAAACTGAGTCACTAGGTACTTGTTTAGTTTTTTCAAATTTATGATTGTCCTGTAAGTTCCATCCAGTTTGGTTCGAAGAAACAGATGGGAGTAGAATCCCGTGCCTTTCTCCTGGTCTGGGACTTCATGCAGGAGATTCTTTGTTAAAAGACTCTATCTCTCTTTGAAGGCCCAGTTGTTGCCTCTACTTTCCTTTGTGGTGTCATGATAAAGTGATGAGATGGCATCGTATGGAATTTCAGCTTCAGCCCAGTTTTTATTATATTTAATATCCATACACTCCCAGATATTTTTTCCCAGGCTGGAAGAAAGTGCGTCAACCTCCCTCCCACCTGGGGCACACCTTCATTGGGGCTGTTTTTTTTATCAGGTTTGTTGAACATGAAGCCTTTTTCCCTTAAATCTTTTATCCTCCCAACCTTCTTTTTGATTTTTAGGGGGCCTTCTACGCATAAATCTCCTGCTCCGAAAGGGCCGTCTATAGGATAGGATAGCCTTGCAGCGCTGGAGTCCTGGGTTCTAATCCCACCCAGGACAACATCTGCAAAGAGTTTGTATGTTCTCTCCGTGTTTGCATGAGTTTCCTCCGGGTACTCCGGTTTCCTCCCACATTACCAAGACATACTGATAGGGAAGATTGTGAGCCCCATCTAGGACAGCGGTGATAATGTGTGCAAACTGTAAAGCGCTGCGGAATATGTTAGCGCTATATAAAAATAAATATTATTATTATTATTATTATTATTATAGGTTGGGAAACCCCGGAAAAGCTTTTTTCTTGTCCCCTGCTTTCTCAAGAATGTCATCTAGGGTAGGCCCAAATAAAAATTCTCCTTCGCAGGGAATGGAGCATAGTTTGGCTTTCTTTTGTAGGTCTTCTGGCCAACACTTGAGTCATAAAGCCCTTCTTGCTGCGTTTGAAAACGAAGCAGACCTTGCTGCCAGTCTCACTGAGTCTATAGAGGCGTCTGCTAGGAACGCAGCTGCTCCTTTCATTATTGAGACTGAGTCCAATATTGATTCTCTCTGGGATCTATCCTTTAGTTGCGACTCTAGGTGGTCTAGCCACACCATTAGTGCTCTGGCATTACACGTGGCAGCTATGGCTGGTTTTAACACCCCGCCCCCCCCCCCCCGGCAGCCTCCCAAGAACCCTTTAAGAATACTTCTGCCTTTTTGTCCATGGGGTCCTTCAGGGTTCCCATGTCTTCAAAAGGCAAGGCAAATTTTTTAGAGGCTTTTGCAATGGCGACATCTAAATATAGCGCCTTTCCGCAGAAAGAGCAAACAGGGTTGTCAAATGGGTATTTCCTTTTTGGGGTTAAAAGGACTTTTTTATCTGGCCTCTTCCATTCCTTTTTTATTAAAGCTTGTATTTTTTCATTTAATGGGAAAGCTCTTCTTTCCTTTGTTCTAGGCCGCTAAGCATAAAATCTTTCTCTGTTTTCTTGGACCGAGTCTCCACTAGCCCCATGGTTGTCCTAACTGCTTTTACTAAGGCATCTGTTTCTTTGATAGGGAAACAATTGCGACCCCCTTCTGAGGATGAGGGAGAGGACAGTGAACTGTCTGAGCTATAACGGTCGCTATCTTCCTCACTGGAAGTTAACTCCGGGGATCTGTGCCTGGGGAACTTTTAACGCTTTTTAACAGATCTTCGACCTGGCTTTTGATTAACTCTTTTAGGTCAGATGCGAATCTTGAGGACTCTTCACATATAGTATTTTCTATGCATATAGCACAGAGCTTTTTTACTCACGTAGCGAGTAGCTCTACAGAGCAAATTGGACATACTCTGTGCCTGGATATCGCTGTACACTTCTTCCCCTAAGAAGACACAATAAACCCCATTTAGAATATGAACATTCACAGAGGTCACTTACCCTCCTAATGTAAGGGGGATACCGGTTCTGGCGTAGGAGTTGTTTCCTCGACTTGAACCGCTGTTGGTCTTCCAGATCCACCGGAGCCTCTGCTGCGCTGGGATCCTGAACTGCGATGCTGGGAAGAGGCGTCTTGCTGCTGTCGCCGCTGCTGGTGATGGCGCTGCTGCTGGCGTTTTTTTGGAGGGGACTGCACAGATTCCTCTGCTGGTTGCTCCTTCTCACTCATGGTGAAAAAAATCAAGCACCGGCCTCCTAGCTTAACTGCTTTTTATATTCCCAAGCGGGCAGCGAGACGCAGCATCAATTACCCAGAGATGCCACGCGCTGCCCCGGATATGACGCCTGCGCACTGTGGATCTCCCAGAGATGCCTTGCAGTCAGCGCGCGCTCACTTTACCGGCGCCCGGCCTCCAGGAGTGAGCATCGGAAGCACTGGAGCAGCCGCTGATGTTCCCGAAGTTGCAGCACTTCTTGTAGGTGACCTCTGCCACCACCTTCCGGGCCATAGGTGGACTGGCGGTATGACACCAGGTGGCTGCCGCCACCTATTACCGGCCATTGTGGATTTTAGAAACAGTCAGACTGGATACCTGCTTCACTGCCTCTCCACGCACACGCACAGGGCCCGCTGACCTCGGAATTGTGGCCCTCGGGGGGGGGGGGGGGAAGTATCCATCACGTCCAAGGCAGGGTCCCCCGCTGCCTGAAAATGGCCAGAAGGACTCCCGGCATCCCATGACGATCAGGTATGCTGTAGGTTCCCCATCGGGGACAGGAAAGCGAACTGATGTAGGAGAGACCTGTAGGTTTCCTGTCCCTGAGGGCGTATCCCTCTCTCTCCGTGGTGCCGTCATGGGGGAAAGAGAAGGTTTGTTTTATTTTGAATTTGTTAAAATGGTTTTTTTTTGCCCTTTTTAGCTATGGAATATAAAACCCTCTACAGTAACGCACACAGTTCGTTGAATGTTTAATAGGGAAGATTTATGAAAAACTGACTTTTTGCAAAGATGTTATTTTATTTCACAACTAGTTTTGAATTCAACAAGCTCATTAGAACAGCTTATTGTTTAAATTTTTTTTTAGTAAAGGCAGAATGCATGGCTAGGGGCTGAATTTTATAATAAAAGGGGAGAAGCTGCTTGTGGTCAGAACGCAATACAAAAGTGCACATGCACATATTAATTTCTAATTATATATCAAAATGAGACATTTAGCAAACAATTGATCAATTCTTTGAGCCCGCCCCCGCCATGCCAAGGCATTCTCATAATGGGGCAATCCTACTCTACGATTTTTATATTCACCTTGCCATTACGGCCTCCTAAATGTATTAAAAGCGGGACCATATTGAATGCAAACTGTACCTGTAGCATTTCAGAATCACTCCCATGGCGCCAGAAAGGGTACGCACAGATAAAGGTGAATTTTATACACCTTTGGCAATAGGACTATGTGCATCACAATACTTTTTTTTCATATAGTGTGTATTATTTATATCTACAATGTATCTTTGTGTGTGTATGTATGTAATTTAAAAAAATATTAAGTTCAAACATTTTTAAGATGTAAAATGGATTTACTTGCTTTAGCTTTCTTTTAAAATACCTTGACAAAACAGCATTTTATTTTAATTCCTCAAACGTCTATTTTCAGCAAGCCAGGCGGACTAGACTGTTGTCTATATGCTGACTTTTCAATTTATCCGTTTTTCTTGGTCAAAAGTCTGAAATGTTGACTCTTCTTGTAGGTTAAATTGATATTTCCAAATAGCTGAATGGCTAATATTTTGCATCTTATATCAGCTAGTACAACTTACACACGTGGTCAAAATTGTTGGTACCCCTCGTTTAATGACAGAAAAACCCTCAATGGTCACAGAAATAACTTGAATCTGACAAAAGTAATAATAAATAAAAAAAATCTATGTAAATGAACAAACGAAAGTCAGACATTGCTTTTCAACCATACTTCCACAGAATTAAAAACATAAATAAAACTCATGAAATAGGCCTGGACAGAAATTATGGTACCCTTATCTTAATATTTTGATTTACAACCTCTTGAGGCAATCACTGCAATCAAACAATTCCTGTAACTGTCAGAGACTTCTGCACCTCTCGACAGGTATTTTGGCCCACTCCTCAAGAGCAAACTGCTCAAGTTGTCTCATGTTTGAAGGTTGCCTTTTCCAGACGGCATGTTTCAGCTCTTTCCAAAGATGCTGAATAGGATTTAGGTCAGGGCTCATAGACGGCCACTTCAGAATAGTCCGATGTTTTCCTCTTAGGCTACTTTCACACTAGCGTTAACTGCAATACGTCGCAAATGCGTCGTTTTGCCGAAAATACGCATCCAGCAAAAGTTCTTGCTGGATACGTTTTTTTCGTCATAGACTAACATTAGCGACGCATTTGCGACGCATTGCAAAACGTTGCGTCCGTTTTGCGACGCTTGGGCGTGTGGTAGCGGACCGTCGGGAGAAAAAAACGTTACATGTAACGTTTTTTGCTCCCGACGGTCCGCTTTTTCCGACTGCGCATGCGTGGCCGGAACTCCGCCCTCACCTCCCCGCACTTCCCCGCACCTCACAATGGGGCAGCGGATGCGTGGGAAAAATGCATCCGCTGCCCCCGTTGTGCGGCGGAGACCACGCTAGCGTCGGGAACCTCGGCCCGACGCACAGGGACGGGTTGTTCCCGACGCTAGTGTGAAAGTAGCCTTACCCATTCTTCGGTGTTTTTAGCTGTATTTTGGGTCATTCTCCTGTTGCAAGACCCATGACCTGCGACTGAGACCAAACTTAGATACTGGGCAGCACTTTTCGCTCTAGAATCCCTTCATAGTCTTGAGATTTCATTGTACTTTGCACAGATTCTAGACACCCTGTGCCAGATACAGCAAAGCAGCCCCAGGACATAACCGAGTCTCCTCCATGTTTCTCAGTAGGGACAGTGCTCTTTTCTTGATGTGCTTTATTTTTCTGCCTGTGAACATAGAGCTGATGTGCCTTGCCAAAAAGTCAATTTTTGTCTCACCTGTCCATAGGTCATTCTCCGAGTAGCTTTGTGGCTTGTCAACATATAGATTAGCAAATTCCAGTCTGGCTTTTTATTAATATTTTTCAATAATGGTGTCCTACTTGGTAGTCTCCCATGAAGTCCACTTTAGCTCATACAATGACGGCTGGTGCGATCTGACACTGATGTTCCTTGAGCTTGAAGTTCACTTTTAATCTGTTTAGAAGTTTTTCTGGGCTTTTTGTTACCATTCGTATTATCCGTTTCTTTGATTTGTCATCAATTTTCCTCCTGCGGCCATGTCCACGTAGGTTGGCTACAGTCCCATGGATCCTAAATTTCTGAATAATATGTGCATCTGTAGTCACAGGAACATCAAGCTGCTTGGAGATGGTCTAATAACTTTTACTTTTTAACATGTTTGTCTATAATTTTCTTTCTAATCCCCTGAGACCACTCTTTCCTTTGCTTTCTCTGGTCCATGTTTATTCTGTGGAAGCATGGTTGAAAAGCAATGTCTGACTTTCATTTGTTAATTTTCATAGATCTTTTATTTATTACTTTTGTCAGATTAGTAATTTCTGTGACCATTGAGGGCTTTTCAGTCATTAAACGAGGGGTACCAGCAAATTTTCACCACGTGTGTATTCTCTATCTTTGCTAGACAGTGACATGGGGTCATTGAGCAATAATGTTTGCTGTTATGTTGATTATACATTGTCTAGGTTAGCTAGTTAATTGACTTGCAAATGGGTTACATAATCAAGCAATGCAAGTTGTAACCATTTTTCCTCGTTTACCTTTGAATGCTGGTTTGAAAGACAGTGGTTAAGTACAAAAATAGAATATGTACCTCAATATACAGAGATACAGTGCCTTGTGAAAGTGTTCGGCTACCTGGATCTTTTCAACCTTTTCCCACATATCATGCTTCAAACATAAAGATACCAAATATAAATTTTTGGTGAAGAATCAACAAGTGGAACACAATTGTGAAGTTGAACGAAATTTAGTGGTTATTTTAAATTTTTGTGGAAATTCAAAAACTGAAAAGTGGGATGTGCAATATTATTCGGCACTAGTGTTGAGCGATACCGTCCGATACTTGAAAGTATCGGTATTGGAAAGTATCGGCCGATAACGGCAAAGTATCGGATCTAATCCGATACCGATATCCGATACCAATACAAGTCAATGGGACACCAAGTATCAGACGGTATCCTGTACGGTTCCCAGGGTCTGAAGGAGAGGAAACTCTCCTTCAGGCCCTGGGATCCATATCAATGTGTAAAAAGAATGAAAATAAAAAATAGGGATATACTCACCCTCTGACGCGCCCTGGACTTTACCGCCGTAACCGGGAGCCGTTGTACCTAAGAATGCGCGCTTGAAGGGCCTTAGATGACGTCACGGCGCTCTGATTGGTCACAAGCCGCGACGTCATCCCTCAGGTCCTAAATTCCCTTCTAGGAATTTAGGACCTGAGGGATGACGTCACGGCTTCTGATTGGTCGCGTGGTGGTCACATGAGCGGCACGCGACCAATCAGAAGCCGTGACATCATGGAAGGTGCTGAACGCGCTCATTTTAAGCAAAGAAGGCTGCCGGTTCACAGCGGTAAGGTCCAGGCTGCGTCGGAGAGGTGAGTATATTAATATTTTTTATTTTAATTCTTTATTTTACACATTAATATGGATCCCAGGGCCTGAAGGAGAGTTTCCTCTCCTTCAGACCCTGGGAACCATCAGGGATACCTTCCAATACTTGAGTCCCATTGACTTGTATTGGTATCGGGTATCGGTATCGGATCAGATCCGATACTTTGCCGGTATCGGCCAATACTTTCCGATACCAATACTTTCAAGTATCGGACGGTATCGCTCAACACTATTCGTCACTTTTTGCTACGATTACAGCTGCAAGTCACTTGGGGTATGTCTCTATCAGTTTTGTACATTGAGAGACTGAAATTCTTGCCCATTCTTCCTTGGCAAACAGTTCAAGCTCAGTGAGGGTTGATGGAGATCGTTTGCGAACAGCAGTTTTCAGCTCTTTCCACAGATTCTCGATTGGATTGAGGTCTGGACTTTGACTTGGCCATTAGTGATGAGCGAATATACTCATTACTCGAGATTTCCCGAGCACGCTCGGGTGTCCTCCGAGTATTTGTAAGTGCTCTGAAATTTAGTTTTCCTTCCAGCAGCTGAATGATTTACATCTGTTTGCCAGCTCGATTACATGTGGGGATTCCCTAGCAACCAGGCAACCCCCACATGTACTTATGCTGGCTAGTAGCCGTAAATCATTCAGCTGCGGCGATGAAAACTAAATCTCTGAGCACTTACAAATGCTCAGAGGAAACCTGAGCATGCTCGGGAAATCTCGATTAACGAGTATATTCGCTCATCACTATTGGCCATTCTAACACCTGGAAACGCTTATTTGTGAACCATTCCATTGCAGATTTTGCTTTCTGTTTGGGATCATTGTCTTGTTGGAAGACAAATCTCCGTTCCAGTCTCAGGTCTTTTGCAGACTCCAACAGGTTTTCTTCAAAAACGGTCCTGAATTTGGCTCCGTCCATCTTCCCATCAATTTTAACCATCTTCCCTGTCCCTGCTGAAGAAAAGCAAGCCCAAACCACGATTCTGACACCACCATATTTGACAGTGGGGACGGTGTGTTCAGGGTGATGAGCTGTGTTGCCTTTACGCCAAACATATCGTTTGTTTGTTGCCAAAAAGTTCGATTTTGGTTTCATCTGACCAGAGCACCTTCCACATGTTTGGTGTGTCTCCCAGGAGGCTTGTAAACAACACTTTTTATGGATATCTTTGAGAAATGGCTTTCTTCTTGCCACTCTTCCATAAAGGCCACATTTGTGCAGTGTACGACTGATTGTTGTCCTATGGACAGACTGTCCCACCTCAGCTGTAGATCTCTGCAGTTCATCCAGAGTGATCATGGGCCTCTTGGCTGCATCTCTGATTAGTCTTCTCCTTGTTTGAGATGAAAGCTTAGAGGGACGACCGGGTCTTGGTTGATTTGCAATGGTATGATACTCCTTCCATTTCAATATGATGGCTTGCACAGTGCTCCTTGGGATGTTTAAAGTTTTGGAAATTGTTTTGTATCCAAATCCAGCTTTAAACTTCTCCGCAACAGTATCACGGACCTGCTTGTTGTGTTCCTTGGTCTTCATGATGCTCTCTGTGCTTCAAACAGAACCCTGAAACTATCACAGAGCAGGTACATTTATACAGAGACTTAATTACAAACACAGGTGGATTATATTTATCATCATTAGGCATTTAGGACAACATTGGATCATTCAGAGATAGACAATGAACTTCTGTAGAGAGTTTGCTGCATTGAAAGTAAAGGGGCGGAATAATATTGCATGCCCCACTTTTCAGTTTTTTTGAATCTCCAAAAAATTTAAAATAACCAATAAATTTCGTTCACCTTCACAATTGTGTAACACTTGTTGCTGATTGTTCACCAAAAATTTACATTGGGTATCTTTGTTTGAAGCATGACATGTGGGAAAAGGTTGAAAAGTTCCAGGGGGCCGAATACTTTCTCAAGGCACTGTACATCCAGCCATCCAATCATCCAAAGAACCAGAGACTCTCTACAGGACAGCTGCCAAGACATCATCGCATAGCTCCATCACGAGGGATACAGCTTTGTCATTTTACAGGTTGCCAGGTTAGGGGACCACTGCCCCAGCTGAAAAAATACAGCTCTTCTCCATTGACCATTGCTGAACCATGGATACGTCTGGGGTAGTCAGGATTTGGACCCACCGGTCACCTCAGCCACATGGATATATTTGTGAAAGGCAGGAATGGGACCTACTGGTCACCTGGCTCCATGGAGATGTTTGGAGAGGCCAGGTTGTGACCCTCTGGTCAACTGGCCATGTACCTCAATGGACTGTCATATTCCTAAGCTTGTCATTACCTCCTCTCCGTGCATGCCACAGGTGGGGTAATTGGCCCCGAAAGCACTGAAGTCACAGCTGCTCTTATCCTGTCGAGTCAGCGGAAGGGTGAGACTGTAATTTGCATCATCTTGGGTATTTTGCTGGGACTGTTCTACGTGTTATTTGCCTGTTTTGTGGTTCAATAAAGTATTGCCACACTGTTTAACCCTCACCCTGTGTTGTGTGAGTAGTATTTTGCCCACACTAAAAGGAGAGCGGGCGTTCGGTGGAATGATTTCTGGTCAATGCGGTTTTGGCTAGCGGACCAGGGTACCAGCTAGCAAACCCCCCACTCCCACCCCGCCTTATCCCTTCCCCCTCCCTGGAGTCTCGACAGTTACCCCTCCTGTGTGTTTTTTTTTTTTTTTTTTATTGCACCGCTGGAGTGGTGCTTTAAATGTAGTTCCCCTGACCTGTCATATAATCTTCTTCATCGTTTTCCTCACTGCTCTGGTCTGTCCCCTGTGGAAAGGGACCTGCCGATGTTCTGTAGTGTCTCATTTCAATACAAGTCTATGAGAGCCTTGTTCTGGCTCTCATAGACTTGTATTGAGAGCTTGTGAGCGGAACTTCTGGCTCTCAGTAGCTGCGGGACTGAAGCAGTGCTGAAAATCAGGAAAGACACTGGAGTATGAGTAGATCACCAGGGGCTGGGGGCTTACACTTTCCCACGCGCCACTCCAGCTTTGAAATAAAATGCTGGAATGGTGCTTTTAATTTCAATACTGTTTCAACATACTCACTTTATGTGGTGCATTTTATATTTGACTGTAGACTTTAAATCCTATTGGGAAAAATAAAACTCGAAAAGCACGCGCACATACACACATACACACATACACACATACACACATACACACATACACACATACACACATACACACATACACACACACACACACATACACACACACACACATACACACACATACACACACATACACACATACACACACATACACACACATACACACACACACACAGCAAGGGATCACATAATCATTTCCTTCACTGTATATACACCATGTTCCAAATTATTATGCAAATTATATTTTTCTTGGATTTTCCTAAATGGTTGGTGCAAGTGACAGTCAGTCTAATGAAAGTCATTACCTGTTAGAGTATACATCGAATTTTATTGAAGAAGCCTCCCAATGATAACAGTATAATCTCCAAAATGAATAAAAACTCAAAATGCACTGTTCCAAATTATGAGGCACAGTAGAATTTCTAAACATTTGATTTGTTTTAAAGAACTGAAAATGCTCTTTGTTGAATTTGCAGCATTAGACGTCACATTCACAGAACAAAAAAGCTATTTAAAGCCAAAACATCCTAACAGGCCAACTTACATGTTAACATAGGAACCCTTCCTTGATATCACTTTAACAATTCTTGCATCCGTTGAACTTGTGAGTTTTTGGAGAGTTTCTGCTTGTATTTCTTTGGATGAAGTCAGAATAGCCTCCCAGAGCTGCTGTTTTGATGTGAACTGCCTCCCACCCTCATAGATCTTTTGCTTGATGATACTCCAAAGGTTCTCTATAGGGTTGAGGTCAGGGGAAGGTGGTGGCCTAGACATGAGTTTCTCTTTTTTATGCCCATAGCAGCCAATGACTCAGAGGTATTCTTTGCAGCATGAAATGGTGCATTGCCATGCGTGAAGATGTTTTTGCTCCTGAAGGCACGTTTCTGCTATTTATACCATGGAAGAAAGTTGTCAGTCAGAAACTCTATATACTTTGCAGAAGTCATTTTTACACCTTCAGGAACCTTACAGGGCCCTACCAGCTGTTTCCCTATGATTCCGACCCAAAACATGAGTCCACCTCCTTGCTGACATCGCAGCCTTGTTGGGACATGGTGGCCATCCACCAACCATCCACTACTCCATCCATCTGGACCATCCAGGGTTGCTCGACACTCATCAGTAAACAAGACTGTTTGAAAAGTAGTCTTCATGTATGTCTGGGCCCATTGCAACCATTTCTGCTTGTGAACACTGTTTAGGGGTGGCCTAAAAATAGGTTTATAAACCAAAGCAAGCCTTTGAAGGATCCTACAGCTTGAGGTTCGAGAGACTTCAGAGGCACCAGCAGCTTCAAATATGTTTGCTGGTTTGTAATGGCTTTTTAGCAGCTGCTCTCTTAATCTGATGAACTTGCCTGACAGAAACCTTCCTCATTATGCCTTTATCAGCATGAACATGTATCTGCTCAGATTCAGCCACAAATCTCTAACAGTACGATGATCACGCTTAAGTTTTTGGGAAATATCTAATGTTTTCATCTCTTGACCAAGGCATTCCACTATTTGATGCTTTTCGGCAGAAGAGAGATCCTTTTACTTTCCCATGTTACTTGAAAACTGTGGCCTGCTTACTAATGTGGAACATCATTTTTGAGTAGTCTTCCTTTTAATTAGAATCACCTGGAAAATTAATTATCACAAGTGTTTAAGATTGATTTCAGTGATCCACTGAGCCCTGGGACACACTACCAATCATGAGTTTATTTGAAGTACAAAACAATTAAATCTTTGACATTTCAATCCAATTTGCAAAACTGTATGTGTGTGTATATATTATAGTATATTATAATATAAATATAATATATTATTAGTGCAGACCAAAAGTTTGGACACACCTCATTTAAAGATTTTTCTGTATCTTCATGACTATGAAAATTGTAAATTCACACTGAAGGCATCAAAACTATGAATTAACACATTATATACTTAACAAAAAAGTGTGAAACAACTGAAAATATGTCTTATATTCTAGGTTCTTCAAAGTAGCCGCCTTTTGCTTTGATGACTGCTTTGCACTCTCTTAACATTCTCTTGATGACCTTCGAGGTAGTCACCGGAAATCGTCTTCCAACAATCTTGAAGGAGTTCCCAGAGATGCTTCGCGCTTGTTGGCACTTTTGCCTTTACTCTGCGGTCCAGCTCACCCCAAATCATCTCGATTGGGTTCAGGTCTGGTGACTGTGGAGGCCAGGTCATCTGGCGTAGCACCCCATCACTCTCCTTCTTGGTCAAATAGCCCTTACACAGCCTGGAGGTGTGTTTGGAGTCATTGTCCTGTTGAAAAATAAATAATGGTCCAACTAAACGCAAACGGGATGGAATAGCATGCCGCTGCAAGATGCTGTGGTAGTCATGCTGGTTCAGTATGCCTTCAATTTTGAATAAATCCCCAACAGTGTCACCAGCAAAGCACCCCCACACCATCACACCACCTCCTCCATGCTTCACGGTGGGAACCAGGCATGTAGAGTCCATCCGTTCACCTTTTCTGCGTCGCACAAAGACACGGTGGTTGGAACCAAAGATCTCAAATTTGGACTCATCAGACCAAAGCACAGATTTCTACTGGTCTAATGTCCATTCCTTGTGTTCTTTAGCCCAAACAAGTCTCTTCTGCTTGTTGCCTGTCTTTAGCAGTGGTTTCCTAGCAGCTATTTTACCATGAAGGCCTGCTCTCAACAGTTGTTGTAGAGATGTATCTGCTGCTAGAACTCTGTGTAGCATTGACCTGGTCTCTAATCTGAGCTGCTTTTAACCTGCGATTTCTGAGGCTGGTGACTCGGATAAACTTATCCTCAGAAGCAGAGGTGACTTTTGGTCTTCCTTTCCTGGGGCGGTCCTCATGTGAGCCAGTTTCTTTGCAGCACTTGATGGTTTTTACAACTGCACTTGGGGACACTTTTTCAAAGCTTTCCCAATTTTTCGGAATGACTGACCTTCATTTCTTTGAGTAATGATGGCCACTCCTTTTTCTTTACTTAGCTGCTTTTTTCTTGCCATAATACAAATTCTAACAGTCTATTCAGTAGGACTATCAGCTGTGTATCCACCAGACTTCTGCTCAATGCAACTGATGGTCCCAACCCCATTTATAAGGCAAGAAATCCCACTTATTAAACATGACAGGGCACACCTGTGAAGTGAAAACCATTTCCGGTGACTACCTCTTGAAGCTCATCAAGAGAATGCCAAGGGTGTACAAAGCAGTCATCAAAGCAAAAGGTGGCTACTGTGAAGAACCAATAATATAAGACATATTTTCAGTTGTTTCACACTTTTTTGTTAAGTATATAATTCCACGTGTTAATCCAATTTTGATGTCTTCAATGTGAATTTACAATTTTCATAGTCATGAAAATACAGAAAAATCTTTAAATGAGGTGTGTCCAAACTTTTGGCCCGTACTAATATATATACGCATATACATACATGCATGCATGCATGCATGCATGAATGCATGCATACATACACATATGTATATATAGATAGAGATATATACATACACACACACACACACACACACACACACACACACACACACACACACACACACACACACACACACACACACCGTTTTCTGGACTTTGTGAAACTGGCCTTACCCAAATAAAGTAGCAAATTAAGATTTATTAAGGAAGAAAGGGCCTTCAGCTTGAGTTTACATCCTGGATCCGGCTCTCTTTCCCGTGTTATATTTATTTTTTATTTTAACAATACATGTGCTGCCAAGGCAAATACATTTAGCCTCAAGCACAAGAACGGTTTTTAAACCTCAGTCATAAGGCCGTTTTTCATGAACATGTTCTATCCTTTTTATTCATGGATAGAGCACATGCCCATTATAGTCTGTTGGACTATTTAACTGCCTGATTTTTGTGTACGTGTGTCAGCAAAAAAAATCAGATACATGTCAAATTTTGATCTGATTCATGTGTTCAGGTACAACAATTGCAGCAAGCTTGGCTGGGTGTATCAATGATAACAAAGAATTAATATTTTCTAATTTTTATTTTTGAACATTTTAGATTTGCAATTCAGTAAATTTTAACTTTGGCTATATTCGCCGAGTTTACATTCCGCTACCTTTGATTAGCGCTGCTGTATTCCGTTTAAACTATATCCAAACGTGCACACTGAGATTGCAATGGAAGAGACTGACGCCTGCACACCTATACAATGTTTTGGGGATAACTTCCCATTATTCGGGTGTGTTTTTTTTTTTTAATTGGATAAAAAAAATTCACTAATATACATGCTTAGATCAGAATCACATTAGCGTATGGCGTCGGATGCGATCTGCTAATGACACTCGGCTCCAGCTCTGCTGCAAGTGTGAGCCGTGTGTCAGTGCTCTGTGCTCCGATCCTCTCGCATGTGGGAATGGCAGCACAGGTACAGAATAGACTGAGAAACGAATTTCTCCATTTCCTCCATTGCCGGAGCTTGGAAAAATCACACTGTACTCTGATATCGGAGTGCAGTGCGATGTTTAACATTCACCCATAGATGTGTATGGGCGCATGCGCGACAATTCTCACAGCCATTTGCAGCATGCTGTGATTATTTTCGTATGCTGAATCTGCACGAGAAATTTATCACAGTTGTGAACTGCCCCATAGTTTAATATTGGGAAGAATGCAATACAATTGTTTGTTTTTGTTTTTTTAATCAGATTGCACTCCTCTGATTTCACCCTTATGGTAAAAACTGAAATGCTGCTGTCCTGGGAATATGGCACGCATTCCAGGTGGGAAAAAGGTGTCTATCTTTTCCATCTGAATTGTCTGTCATTTCCTCATGATTTATAATTGAAATTTAGCTCCCTCTCTATTTTGACTCTTCCACTTCTGCGTTTTTTACCTTTGTGGTTATAACTGGGTGTTGCTTTATTTTCTGTGTGGCTATTTTTTACTTTACTACTATGATAAAGCCTGTCTAAATTTAATGATATTTGACCTCGCATTGTTATTTTCTGTTACATTTTGTGTATATAAGGAGAGAAAAATAGACCATAAAAGCCTGGGTAAGTGAAAAATTGCAAAATCCAATTAATCTTTATTAGAGATCAGAAGATCACAACGGCTGACAAAAATTACCTTATGAAAACAAGGGGCAGACACCCAGGACGATATAAGAACTACAAGTTAGGGAGTCATATTATCATATGAAAGCGCAATGACAGTAATTATAAACGTATGTGTGTGTATATATAGTAATTGGAAACCCCTACGACTGAGTGGGCGGATGGATGTCACTCGAGTGGGAGTCCCCAATTACTCTTGTATCCAGCAGCAATTATAGCTCATATACTAATATGTATTATATTTGCACTAGTGCTTTATACAGTGCGCTGCTACACTCTAATGGCTTTGCTATAACATGCCTCAATGTTGGGTATAGGATACTATCCATGCAACACCAAATGTATAGTTGTTTATAATTACTGGCATTGCACTTTAACATGATAATATGATTCCCTAATGACTGGATTCTTATATCATCCTGGGTGTGCACCCCTTGCTTTTATTGTCAGTTCTTCTTCTCCTTTTTCTTTGTCTTTCACAGCTTGTCCGATTCTCTTCGCCATCACGATCCTATAATATCATGTGGATTCCTATAGCATACTGCACAGTTCCAGATCTTAAGTGAGTGTATATGTATCTATGTATGTATATATAATATATACACTACTCACAAAAAGTTAGGGATATTTGGCTTTCGGGTGAAATTTATGTAAAACTTAAATATCACGCTATAGTGACATTTTATCATGAAAGTAGGGCATTTAAGCAGAAGCATGCAATGGCGATTTCCCTATCTCAAACAATTTATGGAAACAAAAGCCGACAGTGATGGGTATACCCCAATAAAAGACAATTTCAATAACTTGTCACATGACCTTGTGCATCAATTACAGCTTGACAACGACGCCTCATGCTGTTCAGAGTCGAGTTATTGTCTGCTGAGTCATGGCATTCCACTCTTTTTGAAGGATGGCCCTCAGGACATTGAGTTTCTAGGGTACAGAGTTATGAGCCTCTCAGATGATCCTCATCCCATAGGTTTTTAAAAGGTTTCAGGCCTGGAGAAAGTGCAGGCCATTCCATTTTGAAGAACACCAATCTCCAGCAGCCATTCCCTTATAATTAGATCTTGATGAGCTGGAACATTGTCGTCCATGAAGAGGAAATTAGGCCTGTGTTCGTGCAAAGACACAATAACTGGATTAATTCTGTTTTTCCCTTCACCCTTGATGGCACACCTGAGAGCGTGATCCGGCCACCCAGGCCAGGAAACCTAGTAAAATAAAAGGGTGACACCACTTCCACACCCACCGGGAAAGTGGAATAAATGGCACTCATGGTCATTGAAGTGCCGTTCACTGGCCCACAGTGAGCTTTGTTGCACATGCGGGTACAAGTGGCTGAGATGTAGATGCGCTGCATGTCTCGGATCACCGCACTTGTTCCCCACTATCGCCGCTCTGTGTTATATGCTGTGGCAGCTGGAACACTAAGGAAATGGCGTGCTCTGCTGACATCACAGGTGCAAGGGAAAATAGCGGCGCCCTATGCGAGTGTCGCCGACTGGGGCACACGGGGAATAGCGCATCCTGATTGGTTTTTGCAGGGGGCAGTTTTCTGGAGGGACCAGAGGAGGCGGACCTGGAAGAGAGCGCTGTGGGTCCCACATAAAAGGAGAACTGACAACAAAGAAAGTGCTCATTCTCAAGCTCTCCTCCCTGAGTGCTATGGAGAATCAGAGACAGCAGCAGCTGCAGCAGGCGACTTTGTCAGTGTGGACACAGCAAAGGGGGCAGCCATTCAAGTAGCAGAAGCTGCAGCCATGCCAGTCAGAGGAGCAGAGTGTCTCGGGCCTCTTCAGTGTCCAGAGTGGATGCTTTATGTATCCCAAAATGGCCTGCGAATCTGGTACCCTTAAAGTGACAGTGGTTGGTGAGAGATCTTTGTGAATGTCCCCATTTTAATAGGCCCCTTGTTTTTTGCTTACTTACTAGGAGATGCCTACATTAGCTAGCGGTAAGAAGAACAACAGTGGATGGGCAGGAAAATTATGTGTTCAGACTGCATTTGCAAGATAATTAGTGAGGAGATCCTAGACTTTGCCTCAAGCCTTCTCTGTCATCAGGGCTTAGGTGGAAGGCTCCATAAAATCCCTATAAAAAAAAAAAAAGTGAAGAAAAAAATCTACTGGTGTCTCTTCTGAATCTTGCATCTCTGTTATCAGAAGGAAAATACCACAGTGAATCTTCATCCACATCCTCCTCGGACAGTAACATGGGGGGGCAGACAATGTTTTCTAGTGGAGGATACAGAAATGCCAGTTAAAGCCATTAAATCAACAATGGGCTTTAAAGAGAAGATGGCTAAATACCTAGAAGATGTGATGTTTGGAGGAGTTGGAGCAGAGGTTCAGGAGCAAAAAGGAAGGGGATTTCATTCCCCCCTCTTTCTGATTTAAAAAAAAAAATAATATATAAATATATATATATATATATCATCATCAATCCGAAGAACCTCAACCGGTGGATTAAAAAAAAAATAAAATCACACCTTCAAGCTGGATTCAGTAAGCACGGCTATAAAACTGCTCTTTCACAATTGTTTCATGGTGGTCGTCTATTTAAAGTATGCTTATTACCACATCCTGATTCATACAGACCATCAAAGGTACAGTCCTTCCATTTATGTTGTCAGTGATTCCAAGGGTCTTCACCAAGATAGTAGCCAAAATGACTGCCTACCTTCACATCTGGAACAGCATTATAGTTCCTTACTTAAACAACTTCCTCATAGTGGGGGAATCGGAAGACCACTAAGCAATAAAACTGAGAGATGTGAGAGTCGTCTTAGGCCGGCGTCACACTAGAGAGTATGAGAGGCGCAAACACAACGCATTGCACTCGGACCAATGATTCTCTATGGGGCAGCTCCTATCTGCCGTATATTTCTCAGCTGTATTTTACGGGCTGAGAAAGTCGCAGCATACTGCTTTGTCAGCGTATTGCGCAAAAAATCCGCCAATGAAAGTCTATGGGGGCGATAAAAATACGGACTACACATGGACCATCAGTGTGACTTGCGAGAAATACACAGCGGTGTTCTATAGAAAAGCCAGCAATTCAGCACGGTGTACAGTAAAATCACACTGACGGTTAGAAGAGATAGAATAAATGTCTACACATAGTATAGGTGACGTAGTATATTGCCCAGCCACATAGTATATTGCCCAGTTACGTAGTATATTGCCCAGCCACATAGTATTTTGCCCAGTGACGTAGTATATTGCCCAGTGACGTAGTATACAGCACAGAGCCACGTAGTATATTGCCCAGCCATGTAGTATATTGGCCAGTCACGTAGTATATTGCCTAGCTACGTAGTATATTGCCCAGCTACGTATGTCACAGGTTAAAAAAATAAAAAATAAACATATACTCACCTTCCCAAGGCGCGTTGTAGTTCTGTCGCCTGTGTGGGGTGCAGGCGGCAGCTTCCGGTCCCAGGGTGTGGTGACGTCGCAGTCACGTGACTGTGACGTCATGGCAGGTCCTTCTCGCGCAGGCACGCATGACCTGTGATGACGTCGCGGTCACATGACCGTGACGTCACGGCAGGTCCTTCTGGCATAGCATCCTTGCCACCGGAACCTGCCGCTTGCATGGAGCAGTCACCGGAGCGTCGAGAGGAGCGGGAAAGGCGCGTCAATAGTAAAAACTTGGTCACACAGGGTTAATAGCGGCGGTAACTGAGTCAGTTACCCGCGGCATAACGCGGTCCGTTACTGCTGGCATTAACCTTGTGTGAGCGGTGACTGCGGGGAGTATGGAGCGGGCGCCGGGCACTGACTGCAGGGGAGTAGGGCGGGACTAATCGGACTGTGGCCATCGCTGATTGGTCGTGGCTGTTTTGCGGCGACCAATCAGCGACTTGGATTCCATGACAGACAGAGGCCGCGACCAATGACAGACAGACGGAAGTACGGAAGTACCCCTTAGACAATTATATAGTAGTGTGTGTGTGTGTATGTATATGTATATATGTATATATATATATATATATATATATATATATATATATTTTAATTTGCCATGGTGACGATGATGTCATAAAAGGTTGCCATGGCAACCATGGTGTCGGAATGATTGCCATGGCAAAGATGATGTCGTAATGGGTATATGGGCACGGAACTATGGGATGGAGGATGGGTATATGGGCACGGGACTATGGGATGGAGGATGTGTATATGGGCACGGAGCTATGGGATGGAGGATGGGTATATGGGCATGGGACGGAGGATGGGTATATGGGCATGGGACTATGGGATGGATATATGGGCATGGGACTATGGGATGGAGGATGGGTATATGGGCATGGGACTATGGGATGTTGAATTCTGACATCATCGGATGTGTATGTATATGTAGCGCCCCCACTGCCGCAGGGCCGAGGGGTACCCGGTACCGGGCCTCTGAGTCTCTGGCTCTGGGGTTGTCACGGTGGCTAGACCCGGTCCGTGACCCTGCTGAGGGGCGTACAGTAATAGATGTGGATGGTGGTGGTGGTGCGGTGCAGTAAATAATGAGGACACCAGGTTGCAGTCTCTTTACCTCTTTACTGAAGGCTTCTGGGTCCTCAGTCCGGAATACGGTTAGCCGGGCTGCGCAAGTCCGGCCGGTCCGATGGCACCTCCAGAGTTCCCTTCGCAGGTGGAAATCTGTGCCTTCCTTCTAGCGCTTATGTGTTGTGGTCCTCCCCTGCTGTGCTTACGGGATAGTTCCCACAACTGTTGTGTCTGTTTCTCGTGTTCCCTCACAACTCGATTCTGATGTTGTTCTTCTTCTTCTCGTCCCCCAGATCTTATGGTAGGACGCACCCGTATGACGGGAAGGCTCGGAGCTCTTCCGGGACCCTAGAGTCGCCCCTCTCCACAAGTTGCCCCCTATGTCTGCGTAGGTGATGTAGGTGAGACAGCCAGCCTATAGCTCTCTGCCCTGCCGTTGGTTTGAAGTAATGCTTAGAGCTCTGTACTTCCTCGGCGTTCCGGCCACCGGTTATTTACGCCTCAGTAGGATGTTGCCTCGGTCTAACAGCACGACTCCTACTGGTATTCTCCCTGTTGCGTTGATCTCGTTTCTCACTCAGCACAATAAATCTCGCTTCTTGTCCTTTCTTAGGGCACCGCCGCTATGAAGTGCAGGCGCGGTCCCGTAGCTTTCTCTCTGATTGCCAGGCCTCTGTCAGGATCCCACCCCTGACAGGGACCCTACCGAATCTTCCCCTACAACACCCTCTGCCACAAGGTGTTGCCTGGTTCCAACCCAGTCAGCATTCTCTCTAACTTCCTGCCTAACCCCCAGTTTTACCAGACTGTGAGGAGTGGCCTAATGAATAGTACCCTTAGCTCCCCCTGGAGGCCAGACTGTGAAATGTATTGGTGTATGTGATACCTGGTCAGATGAACTCCTTCAGTGCCATCAGACGTACCATAGCCCCCCTTAGCGGCGGAGCCACAGTACTGCAACGACCAGGACTCTGGGGCGATATATAGATATAGATATAGATATATATATATATATATATATCTATATCTATATCTATATCTATATCTATATCTATATCTATATCTATATCTATATCTATATATCTATATATATATCTATATATATATCTATATATATATCTATATATATATCTATATATATATCTCTGTGTATATATATATATATATCTGTATATATATATATATATCTGTATGTGTGTATGTCCGGGATTGGCATCTGAACCGTCGCAGCTACAGCCACAAAATTTTGCACAGTCACACGTCTGGACCCCGAGAGCGTCATAGGCTATGTTGTGAGGTGAAATTTTAACCCCGCGCTTTCCAATTCACCAAACAATTTTGCCCCTATCTACATAATGGGGAAAAAGTGAAAGGAAAAGTGTTGGAGGCGTCGCAGCTACAGTCACAAAATTTTGCACAGTCACACCTCTGGACCCCGAGAGCGTCATAGGCTATGTTGTGAGGTGAAATTTTAACCCCGCGCTTTCCAATTCACCAAACAATTTTGCCCCTATCTACATAATGGGGAAAAAGTGAAAGGAAAAGTGTTGGAGGCAAATTAACAGCTGCCAGATGTGAACAAGGGGGACTTAAAGAATGACAGCGATGGCGCCAAAGAGTATATTCTGTACAGTTGCTAAGGTGGGGCCCCAACATGGGATAATCACCACACCACCACGGGGATATGAACACACACACAAAATGCGCCACACCCTACCACGTGCTCGAACACATATACCACCCTCAGCGCACATTTCACCACACATACACCAACCTCGCCACATAAAAGTAGAAACACAAAAGTCGCCGCTCAAAACTCGCCACGCGCAAAACTCTCCACATGCAAAACTCGCCACACGTGCAAAACTCACCTCATGAAAAACTCGCCACACGCAGAAAAATTGCCACACGCAGAAAAATTGCCACATGCACAAAAGTTGCAACACATGCAAAAGTTGCCTCACACAAAACTTGCACATACTCAAAAGGCACCACACATAAAACTCGCCACGTGCAAAACTCGCCATGCGCAAAACTTGCTGCACACAACTTGCTACACTAACCTGTCACATGCAACTCGACACACAAAAAGTTGCTACACGCATGTCGCCACACGCAACTCAACACACACAACTTGACACACGAAACTCGCCCTAAAACACACACAAGTCTGGTATTATCCTTCAAATATAAAAATCTGATTAATAAGCAGACAAACTACAAGAGCAACAAATGTACCATATAGGAATCCGGCAGCTGTCAGTCACATGACCAGTCTATTATGTGTATGTGTGAGCTAATATATACTGCCAGGGGGTGGACTTCCTGTTGGCTGGGGATTTATCAGGCTGCCATTTTAGCTTACAAATACTGAGGTAAAAATACTGACCAAATAACGTGTGAACGAGGGCTAATACAGGAGGAGATGACACACAGGTATATACTATTTACAGGGGAGATGACACACAGGTATATACTATATACAGGAGGAGATGACACACAGATATATACTATATACAGGAGAGATGACACAGGTATATACTATATAGAGGAGGAGATTACCTACAGGTATATAGTATATACAGGAGGAGATGACATACAGGTATATGCTATGTATAGGAGGAGATGACATACAGGTATATACTATATACAGGAGGAGATGACACACAGATATATACTATATATAGGTGAGATGACACACAGGTATATACTATATACAGGAGATTACATACAGGTATATCTAATATATAAAGCTGAATGTGTGTATGTATGTATGTGTGTATGTCCGGGATTGGCATCTGCACTGTCGCAGCTACAACCACTAAATTCTGCACAGTCACACGTCTGGACCCCGAGAGCGTCATAGGCTATGTTGTGAGGTGAAATTTTAACCCCGCGCATTCCAATTCACCAAACAATGTTGCCCCTATCTACATAATGGGGAAAAAGTGAAGGGAAAAGTGTTGGAGGAAAATTGACAGCTGCCAGATGTGAACAATGAGGACTTAAAGAATGAGAGCGATGGAGCCAAAGAGTATATACCGTACAGTTGCTAAGGTGGGGCCCCGACATGGGATACTCACCACACACGGGGATATGAACACAAACACAAAATGCGCCACACACTACCACGTGCTTGAACACATATACGACCCTCAGCACACATTTCACCACACACACACCAACCTCGCCACATAAAAGTCGAAACACAAAAGTCACCACTCAAAACTCGCAACGCGCAAAACTCGCTACATGCAAAACTCGCCATATGCAAAACTAGGCTCACGCAAAACTCGCCACACGTGCAAAACTCACCTCATGGAAAACTCACCTCATGCAAAACTTGCACACACAGAAAAATTGCCACATGTACAAAAGTTGCACCACATGCAAAAGTTGCCTCACACAAAACTTGCACATACTCAAAACGCACCACACATAAAACTCGCCACGCGCAAAACTCGCAATGCACAAATCTTGCTGCACACAACTTGCTACACTCACCTGTCACATGCAACTCTACACACAAAATGTTGCTACACGCATGTCGCCACACAAAACTCATCTCACAAAAGTCGCTACATGCATGTCGTCACACGCAACTCAACACACACAACTTGACACATGAAACTCCCCCTAAAACACACACAAGTCTGGTATTATCCTTCAAAAATAAAAATCTGATTTAATAAGCAGACAAACTACAAGAGCAACAAATGTACCATATAGGAAATACGGCAGCTGTCAGTCACATGACCAGTCTATTATGTGTATGTGTGAGCTAATATATACTGCCAGGGGGGAGGGCTTCCTGTTGGCTGGGGATTTATTAGGCTGCCAATAGCAACCAATCACAGCTCAGCTTCTATTTTGCTACAGTTAATTAACCTGAGCTATGATTGGTTAATATAGGCAACAAAGACATTCTCAATATAACAAAGCTAATATATGTTGTGAAATTCTTCTATTAGCTTAGTTTTTGCCTTTTAATAATTACATTTCTATCTATTTGTTTTGTGGTTTTTGTGTGCAGAATAAATTTTTGTTAACACATTCTATTTTGCTAACAGCAGTCATTAACCCGGGCGAAGCCGGGTAGTACAGCTAGTGTATGTATGTATGTATGTATGTATGTATCTATGTATGTATGTATGTACACACACACAGTGGGGCAAAAAAGTATTTAGTCAGTCAGCAATAGTGCAAGTTCCACCACTTAAAAAGGTGAAAGAATATATATTCATGTATATATATATATATATATATATATATATATATATATATATATATATATATATATATATATATATATATATATATATATATATATATATATGTGTGTGTGTATATTATAAAATATATATTAGAATATAAATATATATATATTGTGTATATGTATGTATATTATAAAATATATATATATATATATATATATATATATATATATATATATATATATACATACATACACACACACACACACACACACACACACACACACACACACACACACACACACACACACACACACACACACACACACACACACACACACACACACACACACACACACACACCTTTATATATTAGATTGGCGAGCACTGTGCCCCGATTATCTATAATATGCACCCAATAAATATAAATGAATCAGGCTCTGATTCTCCCCTCAATTCATTTTAAGGCTACGTGCACACATTGCTTTTTTCCACGCAAGGATTTGTTAGGAAAATTAGCATTTTACAGTACAAGCAAAGTCAATAAGATGTCTTAATTGTTGTGTATACGCTGCTCGTTTTTTCCTTGCAGATTTCAAATTACAGCATGACAATTCTTGCGGTGTTTCTAAACAGCGTATTTCACTCATACTAATGGGTGGGGAAAAATATGCATGTAAAAAACATTTCATAGACGTATTTTACACAGTTTTCCCTGCCAAAACATCAAAATTTGCAGCAGAATTTTCAGCTGCAAATCCTGCATGTGTGCATATGTATGTGTGTATCCTCACCCCTCTGCCACATTCATTAGGAGGGTCTGATAGAGTCATAAGGAATTGGGAGTTGAAAGCAGATGTCTTATAATAAATTGGGGTTTGAGAGAAGATGTTTTATAATGAATTGGGGGTAAAAGAGGATGTTAACTGGTACTAAGCAAAATTTGAATCTAGTCCCTTACTCTATGTTGATCAGATGTATGGGGCCTTGTAGAGTTCTAAAGTATTCAGACCCCTTTAAATTTTTCACTCTTTGTTTCATTGCAGACATTTTGTAAATTCAAGAAAGTTCTTTTTTTTTCTCATTAATGTATACTCTGCACCCCATCTTGACTGAAAAAATAAAAATGTAGAAATTTTTGCAAATTTAATCAAAAAGAAAAACTGAAATACCACATGGTCATAAGTATTCAGACCCTTTGCTCAGACACTCATATTTAAGTCACATGCAGTCCATTTCCTTGTGATCCTCCTTGAGATGGTTCTTCTCCTTCATTGGAGTCCAGCTGTGTTTAATTAAACTGATAGGACTTGATTTAGAAAGGCACACACCTGTCTATATAAGACCTCACAGTGCATGTCAGACCAAATGAGAATCATGAGGTCAAAGGAACTGGCCAAGGAGCTCAGAGACAGAATTGTGGAAAGGCACAGATCTGGCCAAGGTTACAACAGAATTTCTGCAGTACTCCAAGGTTCCAAAGAGCACAGTGGCTTCCATAATCCTTAAATGGACGAAGTTTGGGACCACCAGAAGTCTTCCTAGACCTGGCCATCCAGCCAAACGGAGCAATCGTGGGAGAAGAATCTTGGTAAGAGAGGTAAAGAAGAACCCCAAGATCACTGGAGCTGAGCTCCACAGATGCAGTAAGGAGATAGGAGAAAGTTCTACAAAGTCAACTATCACTGCAGCCCTCCAGCAGTCGGGCCTTTATGGCAGAGCGGCCAGACAGAAGTGGAGCACCCGCTAGGACCGTGGGGTACTCGGGCCGGGTACTTAAAGGGGAAGGTCACGGCAGCGGTGACCCTGTCCGTGGCCCTGGGCATCTAATTAAAGGAGATGAAGTGTAGTGGACAATAAAGTATATGGGGAAATGTTCGTGATGCCACCTGTGGTACTCGGCCAGGGATTGCCGATGCTGCTTAAAGGGGACCACTGGGGTTGATGGTATTGCAGCAGAGTTGGTACTGCTCCCCACAGGTAGAGCTTAGTCCCCAGGGCTACTGGTGCAGTTAGTAAGGGATAATAGCTGGTGGGGTGCAGGACTAAGGATGCAGGAAATAATGGGAGGACACAGGGTTTGAAGTTTCCTTTATCTTTTTACTGATGTATGCAAAAAGGAAAAATATAACGGCACTGCTGTGGGGCCAGACAACCATATGCTGAATGGAGTGCTTTCCTGATAGACTGCCTCTATGGACTCTGGGTGCTCATGCAAAAACAGGGTGTATGCAGCAAAGAATTCTTCTTTGCTTTTTACTGATGTATTTCAGGTGCAGTCTGGGGCACAGGTTACAGGTGTAGATGGGGTCCGGATGGCGTGGGAGTAACTTGGGATCCACTTGGTCAGGTGAGTTCGGAGGCCTTCCTTCTGCGCTGAATTCTGTCGCTTGCTGCCTGAAGCTTTACACAAGTTCCTCTCAGTCTGTTACTCCTAACCCGTATGGTTGACAGCACGAGTCTTTCATGGGCACTGTCTTCTCACTGGCAGCCCCATGCTCCTGACTTGCTGTGGTGCCTCCAGGTATTAGATGGGTCAGGAGACCTGCAATCTCCTGCCCTCCGGTTCTAGCTGCTGGGCCTTTAGTACCCGTGTAACCACGGACTCCGGTGTCCGGTTTCTTTTGATCTTAATCCTGGGAAGAGCTCAGTTATAGCTCCATTCCCAGTCTCTCTCCTCATGTGCTTCCTGTCTCACACTAAACTCCCTAACCCCACCTCCAGACCAGAACATATAAGGAAGCTACTCTGAAACCAAGTTTAGAGCTCCCCCTTCTGGTCTGGAGTTAGGAAGGTGTTGTATGTTTTTGTTACCTGCTGAGTGGATCCCGTCTTACCTCCATGCATGACATCACCCCCCCTACCCCCCGTGAGGAGGGCAATACCATTGTGGCAACCAGACTTCTGGGGTGCCACAGAAGCCTCTCCTCAGTGCACGACATATGAATTCCCCATTGTTTTCTAAAAAAAAACACATTAAGGGCTCCTTGGCTATGAGACATAAGATTCTATGGTTTGATGAGATGAAGATAGACCTTTTTGGTGATTATTCTAAGCGGTATGTGTGGAGAAAACCAGGCACTGCTCATCACCTGCCCAATACAATCCCAACAGTGAAACATGGTGGCATGGGGGTGTTTTTCAGCTGCAGGGACAGGACGACTGGTTGTCATTGAAGTAAACATGAATCTGGCCAAGTACAGAGATATCATGGATGAAAACCTCTTCCAGAGTGATCTGGACCTCAGACTTGGCCGAAGGTACACCTTCCAACAAGACAATCACCCTATGCATACAGCTAAAATAACAAAGAAGTGGCTTCAGAACAACTCTGTGACCATTTTTGACTGGTCCAGCCAGAGCCCTGACCTAAACCCAATTGAGCATCTCTGGAGAGACCTGAAAATGGCTGTCCACCAACGTTCACCATCCATCCTGATGGAACTAGAGAGGATCTGCAAGGAGGAATGGCAGAGGATACTCAAATCCAGGTGTGAAAAACTTGATGCATCATTTCCAAGAAGACTCATGGCTGTACTAGCTCAAAAGGGTGCTTCTACTCAATACTGAGCAAAGGGTCTGGATACTTATGACTATGTGATATTTTAGTCTTTTTTTAATAAATTTGCCAAAATTACATTTGCGTTTTTTCAGTCAAGATGGGGTACGGAGTGTACATTAATGAGAAAAAAAAAGAACTTTTTTTAAATTTACCAAATGGCTGCAATAAAACAGAGTGAAAAATATAAAGGGGTCTGAATATTTTCCGTACCCACTGTATAAAGACATGTGCTCATTTCCCCCCCCCCCCTATAAAATGATGTCTCCCATCATGGCCTCTAACTGTAATAATAGCCCCTTATCCTGGATTCCTTCATGGTATAATGTCCCCCATCCTGGGCCCCTCTTGAGAATAGTGTTTCCTGATCTTCTCCAACACATTTGAGAGAAAAAAAAAAGATTCTTGCCTTCCTCTGCTCTTAAAGGGAACCTGTCACCCCGTTTTTTCAATATGAGCTAAAAATAGCGTTCGATAGGGCCTGAGCTGTGCTTTACAATGGTGCCTTTATTATCCTCTGATTTCCCCACCTTTGCTGCCAAAATACCTTTGTAAACTCGACGTTTTCGGCTGTCAATCACCCCGGTCCGGTCCGATGGGCATTGCCAAATCGCTGTCTCTCCCCCCGCTCCTCAGCGTGTCAGACTTAACTCGATCTGTGAATAGCATTAGGCACTAGCGCATGCGCAGTATGTATTGCCCAACTGTTGGCAAATTATATAATACATCATTGCGCATGTGCTGGTTTTCACTGTAACCTCTGTGCCCCGGAAGTCAGCATGTGCACAATTTGCATATGCTGACTTCCGGGGCACAGAGGTTACAGTGTAAATCCGTGCATGCGCAATGATGTGCTGTATGCTATGCCCACAGTTGGGCAAAGCATAATGCGCAGGTTGGAGATTACACTGTAATGCGCAGGCGCGAAATACAACGCCAATGGCAGGAAGAAGTTTCTTGGTGAAAACCCGGAGGTGGTGAGAATCGGAGATTAGCCAACGCCCATCGGACCAGACCGGGGTGATTGACAGCTGAAAAGACAAGTTTACAAAGGTATTTTGGCAACAAAGGTGGGGAATTAGAGGATAATAAAGGCACCATTGTAAAGCACAGCTCAGGCCCTATTGAACACTATTTTTAGCTCATATTGAAAAAACGGGGTGATGGGTTCCCTTTAAAATGCGTGGTGTCTTCTACAGCTGGCAAAGGAGCTGGCAGACGACTAAGGTGTGCCCGTCGTGGCTTATAACGTCACTGTCATGGACATGCCGATGTCAGCTGCTGGGCTCTGATTGGCCAGCGGAACACACTTCAGGTGGATATGCATCAGAATCCGAAAACTGAATTAGGTGCTGGTTATCTCTCTGTCCTCGTGCAAATGGCTCGGCGACATGTCGACCTCTGTGCAAGGAAGTATAAGGAAACACATGCCTGACGTTATTAGCCTAGCTTTGTGAGTTGTGAAATGACGAGATTTTTTTTCCCCCTGCAATCATCGTGAATTGAATCATCATTTTTTAGCTCATAAGTGACCTATGAATTTGAGGAAATTCAACTCAAAGTTGATCTGCAGATAATAAAGAACCCAGAGTTGTTTTGAAGCAAAGGATGATTGTATCAGTGTTCCAGTCCTTCTTCTTCTAAAAAAAAAAAAATAAATAATAAATAAATAACAAAAAATAAAATCTCGCAGCACGCTGACATATTATCTCCTATGGTGTGACTCAAATGTTGAGTTGCACAAGCGTGTATAGTAAAGGATTCACTTTTAATTACATAATGTACAAATGCAAAGCAATCAACCTTAATTGCTGAATCTGTTATTTTAGCTAAATAGAGTTCAATTCATTTTTTCACCTATGTATAAAGCCTTGACTCTAAAGGTACCTTCACACTAAGCGACGCTGCAGCGATACAGACAACGATGCCGATCGCTGCAGCGTCGCTGTTTGGTCGCTGGAGAGCTGTCACACAGACCGCTCTCCAGCGACCAACGATGCCGAGGTCCCTGGGTAACCAGGGTAAACATCGGGTTGCTAAGTGCAGGGCCGCGCTTAGTAACCCGATGTTTACCCTGGTTACCAGTGTAAAATGTAAAAAAACAAACAGTACATACTCACATTCGCGTCCCCCGTCGTCCGCTTCCTGCACTGACTGACTGACTGAGCGCCGGCCCTAACAGCAGAGCGGTGACGTCACCGCTGTGCTGTGCTTTCACTTTAGGGCCGGCGCTCAGTCAGTGCAGGAAGCGGACGGCGGGGGACGCGAATGTGAGTATGTACTGTTTGTTTTTTTACATTTTACACTGGTAACCAGGGTAAACATCGGGTTACTAAGCGCGGCCCTGCGCTTAGTAACCAGATATTTACCCTGGTTACCAGTGTAAAACATCGCTGGTATCGTTGCTTTTGCTGTCAAACACAACGATACACGGCGATCTGACGACCAAATAAAGTTCTGAACTTTAATCAACGACCAGCGATATCACAGCAGGATCCTGATCGCTGCTGCGTGTCAAACACAACGATATCGCTAGCCAGGACGCTGCAACGTCACGGATCGCTAGCGATATCGTTTAGTGTGAAGGTACCTTTAGCTGTCTCAAAAGATAATCTGGGCATTTTGCCAAGGAAGAGGAGTCTGTGTTATGGCAAGAAGAGCGCTATACTAACAAAAGCATAATTAGCTGAAGGTATACAAAATGAAATGAAGGGACATGCAAAATGGCGATCACTCAGATTCTGTTGTTTATTTTTCTAGTACTTTCCAGCCAGCTACTTCTGGTTAGCACTCCTAAACCAAGGCTGCCACAGCGATTTACTGCTAATTCAGACATGATGGCTTGTTCAGAAAACACATTTGGTTACTCCGAGAGGTTGTAGCCTTTGTCACGGAAATTTGTGGTAGGGGGAGAATGATGCAAAAATGGGCACTTTGCTGGAGTTCTTATCACAGCATTATGCAGATCAACATGGGGGATCTTTTTCTGGTACAGTGATCACTGGACTCCAAGCTGTCAGGAAAGGTTGGAGAAAGGGGGATTATATTAAACAGATGTCCCGTGCAGAAACTTACTGGATTTTTAATGTAGATTCTCTGAGACCAAAAGGGTTAAATTGTAAGGTTGAGCTGTTTGCGTTTAATAATAATCTTTATATTTATATAGCGCTAACATATTCCACAGCGTTTTACAGGTTGCACACATTATCATTGCTGTCCCCGATGGGGCTCACAATCTAAATTCCCTATCAGTATGTATTTAGAATGTGGGAGGAAACCGGAGAACCCGGAGGAAACCCACACAAACATGGGGAGAACATACAAACTCTTTGCAGATGTTGTCCAAGGTGGGATTAGAACCCAGGACTCCAGCGCTGCAAGGCTACAGTGCTATCCACTGAGCAACCGTGCTGCCCATGTCTAATTGAGAATGATGAGGAGAGATATATAAGGCTACCAATTCCTTCGTTAGACCATCCCTGATGAAGGAAACCATGGATTTCCGAAACTAGTAGGAAGGCATCGGTTCATTGCATACCCCGTAATCTAACACGTGACCATTGACAGCCACGCTAGCGCACTGCTGAGATGGGGGAGCTGTGGAGCAGCTGTCACCGGCCGGGACGGCACGCCAGGAGAAATAAATTCTCTGTGAAATTCTTCTAACTGGAATTCAACGCACTAGAAGACTCCAGCTTTTAGATGTACCTTACAACATCAGCAAAAGTACTGCAATGAGGTAAACAATTTCCTACCTATGTGTCAGTATCAATCCTCTGGCGACTATTTTATGACAGAACTGTCCTCTTTAATATATATTTTTTTTCACCTTTTATTTATCTGAGTGGGAGTATCTTAGCGCGAACATTAGTATTCTAATCAAGGTTTGTTAGTTTACCTGTTGTTTTGTGATTCTTTATAAATGTATTATCCAATTCATCCTTAGTGCTTTCTAGGAGGTCTTTTTGTCTTATTCCATGAATCTGCATTATGGCTTGTGATCGTTCTTCTTACTTATGCTTTTGGCTCAGACACTCTCTTGCAGTAGGTGTGTATCCAGATGGTCCTTTCCTTGACCAATATGAGTGAGTGTGGTTGTAAGGGGGTGACAGAGGCCGTCATGTGCCTCCCCTCTCTTTGGACAGTGTTATTATTATTATTATTATTTATTGTTATAGCGCCATTTATTCCATGGCGCTTTACATGTGAGGAGGGGTATACATAATAAAAACAAGTACAATAATCTTAAACAATACAAGCCATAACTGGTACAGGAGGAGAGAGGACCCTGCCCACGAAAGCTCACAATCTCAGTGTTCACATTAGCAGTCATAAACATTATGGAACTGCACACATTTAATGCATTTAAACAACCCCTGAATCTAAAGTGAGTGTTCTTCTTTGTTTCCTTTGTGAGGAGCCAGGGTGTGGTGATGCAGCAGCTCCCCTCCACGATTACCACCCTGGTCTCCTTACACGGTCAACTGGACCTGGTATGGGTCTTCAAACTTTCTCATGTGTTTCTTAATTACAACACCCTCTCCCAGTTATAGATCATGACTTCCCTTAATCTCCTCTTGATCTGAAAGGCAATGGTGCACTTGGATTTCAGTCGGTAATTGTTGTAAAGCACCAATCATATTTTGGTAGATATCCATGATTGTGCTGCAGTTTATAGGTGACAAACATCCTGTCTTAGCTGGGGACCCCAATAGTACTTCTTAGAGCTCCCTCACAAGAGCGTAAAAGGCCGGGTCCACACTTGTGTTTCGGTGGAGTGTGTAGGGCTGCATACTTTCTCCCTTAAGCTCCGCCTACGTCCACACTTCTTCCCTTATGCTCTGCCTACTTCCACATGTGTCCTGCGTACCTATCTTTAACAATGGGTACTCAGGGACATGTGTTCTATGCTGATGCATCCACATGTATTCTTGAGATTTTTCCGCAGCGGATTTGAGAAATCCGCAGGTAAAAGGCACTGTGTTCTACCTGCGGATTTACCGCGGATTTTGTGTGGATTCCACCTGCGGTTTTACACCTGCGGATTCCTATGGAGGAGCAGGTGTAAACCGCTGCGGAATCCACACAAAGAATTGACATGCTGTGGAATGTAAACCACAGCGTTTCTGCGCATTTTTTTCCACAGCATGGGCACAGCGGTTTCTGTTTTCTATAGGTTTACATGGTACTGTAAACTCATGGAAAACTGCTGCAGATCCGCAGCAAAATCTGCAACGTGTGCACATAGCCTAAGTCTTGTCTGTGCTTTTTTGTGTGTAGCCAATACAGGTAAAAATTCTAATGGCTTCTTTAGAACAGTAAATTAGTCCATGGGTCACCAAAGGGAAGAGTGACTAGGAGCACAACACATTTCCTCTGATCCCTAAACACCACCCAGACATGTTGTTTTCTTACTCTTGCATTCTTCTATTCAGACAGGAGTGCATGCCTCTTGTGATGGGATTTGTAATATAAATCCTAAACCAGTGGTACTGTATGTGAATATAATGCATTTTCTTTTTTTTTGTTTCAATAATTTTTATTTAAAGTATAACACAATGATCTCCCAACATGGGGACACTGAATATACAAATGGAGCGCCCCCAGACGCAGGGCCGCGGGGTACTCGGTACCGGGCCTCTCTGTCTCAGTTCTGGGGTTGTCACGGTGGCTAGACCCGGTCCGTGACCCTGCTAAAGGGCGTCCAATGAAAGGTGTAGGTGGTGGTGCGTGGTGCAGGTCGCGGTGAATAACGAGGACACAGGGTTGCAGTCTCTTTACCTCTTTACTAAAGGCTTCAAGATCCTCAATCCAGAGTACTGTCAACAGGGCTGGCTGAGACCGGCCGGTCCAATGGCACCTCCAGAGTTCCCTTTTGCAGGTGGAAATCTGTACCTACCTTCTAGCACCTGTGTGTTGTAGTACTTCCCTGCTGAGCACCACAAGATAGTCCTCACAACTGTTGTGTCTGTTTCTGATGTTCTTTCTCACAACTTGTATCTGTTCTGATGTTCTTCTCCGTCCCCCAGATGATATGGCTAGGACGCACCCGTATGACGGGTAGGCCTGGAGTTCTTCCGGGACCCTAGTGACGCCTCTCTCCCACAGTTGCCCCCTATGTCTGCTTAGGTAATTTAGGTGAGACAGCCAACCTATAATTAACTGTCCTGCCATTGGTTTGAAGTAATGCTTGGAGCCCAATACTTCCTCGGCGTTCCGGCCACCGGCTATGCACCTCAGTAGGATGTTGCCTCGATCTTACAGCACGACTCCTACTGGTGTTATCTCCTTTTTTGCTATGATCTCGTTTCTCACTCTTCACAATAAACCTCGCTTCTTGTCCTTTGTTGAGATACCGCCGCGATGTAGTGCAGGCGCGGTTCCTTAACGTTCTGTCTTGTTCGCTAGGCCTCTGTCAGGATCCCACCCCTGACAGGACCCCCCTGAATCTTCCCCCGCAACACCCTCTGCCACAGGATGTTGCCTGGTTCCAACCCAGTCAGCTTCTAACTAACTTTCTATCCAACCCCCACTTTTACCAGATTGTGAGGAGTGGCCTAATATAGTGCCCTTTGCTCCCCCTGGAGGCCAGACTGTGAAGTGTATTGGTGTCTGTGATACCTGGTCAGGTGAACTCCTTAAGTGCCATCAGACGTACCATCACTCCCCTTAGCGGCGGAGCGTCAGTACTGCAACGACCAGGACTCTGGGGCGCTGTACAAACTTTGCACATATAGCAACAAAAACGAAATATTACATGTGGGGGATATTTATGTAGACAAATTTAAGACAAGACAAATACAAAAGGGGAAGAACATTAGGGTTGGGGTATTATAAATCCACATTACAGTAAACTCTCTCATAGAAATAAACATCAGACCATCACCGACACATGTTAGTCAATGGGTCATCAACTCAGTGATTGCTACTAAGTGCAATTAAATTATTTAATAATTCAGCAATTCGGTCCACCGAGGGGTTGCCAGTTAGTGCTCATGGAGAAAGTGTAAGTGCTTGTGTCATTTGCTCATCAGGGTTCAGATCTGTTATGGTCTGGTGATGTAGGAGCGACATGCGACTAGCTCTGAGCAGGTGGTAACTATACAGACCGCAGTTCCTGATCTTAACACAACACTAGCAGTAGCCGTGGGATGTTCCTGTCACTCCCTGGACACCTCGTCACAGCCGGAGAACTAGCTACCCCTAAAGGTAGAAACAGGAAAGCTATCTTGCCTCAGAGAAAATCCCCAAAGGATAGGACAGCCCCCCACAAATAATGACTGTGAGAGGAGAAGGAAATGACATACGTAGTATGAAACAAAATTTAGCAAAGGAGGCCACTTCTAGCTAGATAGAATTAGTACAGGACAGAACACTGTGCGGTCAGTAATAAAAACTAGAAAAAGTCCACCGCAGAGAAATGCAAAAATCTCCACACCTGACTAAAGGTGTGGAGGGCAAACTCTGCTGCCCAGAGTGTTGTGAATTTGCTTTTTGCTCCCTCTAGTGGTTACTAGTTTTTTGACTCTGGTTTTTCTGTCATTCCTTTTATCCGCACCTGGGTCGTTAGTTAGGGGTGTTGCTATATAAGCTCCCTGGACCTTCAGTTCTATGCCTGGCAACGTAGTTATCAGAGCTAGTCTGCTGTGCTCTTGTCTACTGATCCTGGTTCCAGTTATATCAGCTAAGTCTGCCTTTTGCTTTTTGATATTTGTTTTGGTTTTGTATTTTTGTCCAGCTTGTTCCCAATCTATATCCTGACCTTTGCTGGAAGCTCAAGGGGGCTGGTGTTCTCCCCCCGGACCGTTAGACGGTTCGGGGGTTCTTGAATTTCCAGTGTGGATTTTGATAGGGTTTTTGTTGACCATATAAGTTACCTTTCTTTAGTCTGCTATCAGTAAGCGGGCCTCTCTGTGCTAAACCTGGTTCATTTCTGTGTTTGTCATTTCCTCTTACCTAACCGTCATTATTTGTGGGGGGCTTCTATCCAGCTTTGGGGTCCCCTTCTCTGGAGGCAAGAAAGGTCTTTGTTTTCCTCTACTAGGGGTAGCTAGATTCTCCGGCTGGCGCGTGTCATCTAGAATCAACGTAGGAATGATCCCCGGCTACTTCTAGTGTTGGCGTTAGGAGTAGATATATGGTCAACCCAGTTACCACTGCCCTATGAGCTGGATTTTTGTATTCTGCAGACTTCCACGTTCCTCTGAGACCCTCGCCATTGGGGTCATAACACCAGAGCTTCCAGCTTAGCGGAATAGGTTCATACTGATAAGCTGGACAAATGAGCAAAACATAGAAAGTGTTGAACAACAAAGTCCACAACAAGTGAACTGCAAAAGGACAAGCAAGGACTTAGCTTTGCTGAACTGGTCAGAGTGTCAGGGAAATCCAAAGAGCCGTGACTCCAGGCTGGAACAATTGACAACTGGCATTGAATGAGAGAACAGGCCAGACTAATATAGCCGAACCAGAAAGACGATCAGTGAAAACAGCTGCTGATGCTAAATCCCAGAAGCAGCCATACCACTCAAAACCACAGGAGGGAGCCCAAGAACAGAATTCACAAAAATGCCACTTACAACCACCGGAGGGAGCCCAAGAGCGGAATTCACAACACAGATCCAGCCAGGGAGTCCAAATTTGAAAAAAGGTATTCCAGGTATCAGTTCTCGTTGCTTGGATACGCTCAAACATCATGATAGTATTCATTCTGTCTTTAACTTGAGATATTGAAAGCGAAGGAGTTTTCCACTTGGACGCAATATGTATTTTAGTCGCCATTCCCAGCAAAATCACCAACCTATGTAAGTTTTTGGAGAACCCCGGAGGTTTTAATCCAAGCAGAAATATCAGTGGATCTAATGGTATTACCTTTTTGTACATCCTATCTACCAAGAGTCTCACCTCCCACCAAAGACTAGCCACCACCGGACAAGTCCACCATATGTGCTTCATGTCCCCAGGTGCGTTACAACTTCTAAAACATTTGTCCGATATTTGAGGGAAAATGGCATGAAGCTTCGTAGGAACCTGATATGTTCTATGGAGGACTCTAAGCGACGATTCCACTAGGGAGACCTGATGGGAACATTTTGATAGTGCATCGCAACAGCGTTGCCACTCCTCCAGTGACATGTCAAACTCCAGATCCTCTTCCCATTGTTGCATATGCAGCGCCCCAGAGTCCTGGTCGTTGCAGTACTGTGGCTCCGCCGCTAAGGGGGGCTATGGTGCGTCTAATGGCACTGAAGGAGTTCATCTGACCAGGTATCACATACACCAATACATTTCACAGTCGGGCCTCCAGGGGGAGCTAAGGGTACTATTCATTAGGCCACTCCTCACATACTGGTAAAACTGGGGGTCAGGCAGGAAGTTAGAGAGAAAGCTGACTGGGTTGGAACCAGGCAACACCTTGTGGCAGAGGGTGTTGTAGGGGAAGATTCGGAGGGGTCCCTGTCAGGGGTGGGATCCTGACAGAGGCCTAGCAATCAGAGAGAACGTTACGGGACCGCGCCTGCACGATATAGCGGCGGTACCCCAAGAAAGGACAAGAAGCGAGATTTATTGTGCTGAGTGAGAAACGAGATCAACGCAACTAGGAGAATACCAGTAGGAGTCATGCTGTAAGAACGAGGCAACATCCTATTGAGGCGCATAACCGGTGGCCGGAACGCCGAGGAAGTATAGAGCTCCAAGCCAAACTTCGAACCTACGGCAGGACAGTCAGTCTCAGGCGGGCTGTCTCACACAGACCCAGGAAGACACAGGGGGGTAACAACAGGAGAGGGGTGAAGATAGAGCCCAGGAAGAACCTCCGAGCCTCCCCGTCATACGGGTGCGTCCTAACCGTAAGATCAGGGGGACGTAGAAGAACATCAGAATCGAGTTGTGAGGGAACACGAGAAACAGACACAACAGTTGTGGGGTACTATTCCGTAAGCACAGCAGGGAAGGACCACAACACACGAGCGCTAGCAGGTAGGCACAGATTTCCACCTGCGAAGGGAACTCTGGAGGTGCCATCGGACCGGCCGGACTTGCGCAGCCCTGTTAACCGTATTCCGGATTGAGGACTCAGAAGCCTTCAGTAAAGAGGTAAAGAGACTGCAACCTGGTGTCCTCGTTATTTACCGCGACCGGCACTTCACCACACCATAACGACATCCCATACCACCACTTTCATTCATCAGCAGGGTCACGGACCGGGCCTAGCCACCGTGACAACCCCAGAGCAGAGACCCAGAGGCCCGGTACCAGGTACCCCTCGGCCCTGCGGCAGTGGGGGCGCTACACATAAATCTAAGCTTCTCCCCATTGTGTATAGTGTTAAGAGAAAAGTATAGTAAAGCGATTACCCCTTTGCCTAGGGGATCACTTGTACATTTTTGTTCGAATCCAGTAAGCCTAAAAGGGTTTCCACTTGGCACACTTATCTTGGCAAAGTCAAATCTGATTCATGCGAAAAGCTTCTCGAAGTGGAGGCTCGTATTTTTGAATGAATTCTTGCCTAGACAGGACAATATTAAATGGGGAGCAGAGGTGTTTTATCGTAGTTAGGCCTTTCAGTATCCACCAGGAAAAGGGTTGGGGGTCGAGGCCCGGCAGAAACATTGGGTTATTAAATAGTGAATACAATGTATGTGTGTATGTCCGGGATTGGCATCTGCACCGTTGCAGCTACAGCCACAAAATTTTGCACAGTCACACGTCTGGACCCCGAGAGCGTCATAGGCTATGTCGTGAGGTGAAATTTTAACCCCGCGCTTTCCAATTCACCAAACAATGTTGCCCCTATCTACATAATGGGGAAAAAGTGAAAGGAAAAGTGTTGGAGGCAAATTGATAGCTGCCAGATGTGAACAAGGGGGACTTAAAAAATGAGAGCGATGGCGCCAAAGAGTATATACCGTACAGTTGCTAAGGTCGGGCACCGACATGGGATACTCAACACACACGGGGATATGAACACACACACAAAATGCGCCGCACACTACCACGTGCTTGAACACATATACCACCCTCAGCACACATTTCACCACACATACACCAACCTCGCCACAAGTCGAAACACAAAAGTCACACCGCTCAAAACTCGCCACACGCAAAATTCGCCACATGCAAAACTCGCCGCATGCAAAACTAGGCCCACGTGCAAAACTCACCTCATGGAAAACTCTCCACACGCAAAACTTGCACACGTGGAAAAATTGCCACATGCACAAAAGTTGCAACACATGCAAAAGTTGCCTCACACAAAACTTGCACGTACTCAAAACGCACCACACATAAAACTCGCCATGTGCAAAACTTGCTGCACACAACTTGCTACACTAACCTATCACATGCAACTCGACCCACAAAAAGTTGCTACACGCATGTCGCCACACAAAACTCATCTCACAAAAGTCGCTACATGCATGTCGTCACACGCAACTCAACACACACAACTTGACACATGAAACTCGCCCTAAAACACACACAAGTCTGGTATTATCCTTCAAAAATAAAAAACTGATTAATAAGCAGACAAACTACAAGAGGAACAAATGTACCATATGGGAAATACGGCGGCTGTCAGTCACATGACCTGTCTATTATGTGTATGTATGAGCTAAAATATACTGCCAGGGGGAGGGCTTCCTGTTGGCTGGGGATTTATCAGGCTGCCAATTTACTGGGCTGTTAACTTGCAGGGCTATAGCCTGTTCAGAAATGACCGTACAGATAAGCGAGGGGGAGGGGTGTGTCTATATGTAAAATCTTCCTTAAAACCCATCCTGCGTGATAATATAGGTGAATTTAATGAAAATGTAGAGTCCCTGTGGGTGGAGATAAGGGGAGGGGGAAAAAATAATAAATTACTGATAGGGGTTTGTTATAAATCTCCAAAACTAATGGAAGCAATGGAGAATATCCTCGTAAAGCAAATAGATGAAGCTGCGACTCAAGGAGAAGTCATTATTATGGGGGACTTCAACTACCCTGAAATAGATTGGGGAACAGAAACCTGCAGTTCCAGCAAAGGTAATCGGTTTTTGACAACTATGAGAGACAATTACCTTTCACAACTGGTTCAGGACCCTACAAGGAGGGGGGCACTGCTAGACCTAATATTAACCAACAGGCCAGACCGCATATCAAATATAAGGGTTGGGGGTCACTTGGGGAATAGTGATCACAAAATAATAAGTTTTCATGTCTCCTTTAATAAGATGTGTAGTAGAGGGGTGACAAGGACACTAAACTTCAGGAGGGCAAATTTCCAACGGATGAGAGAGGATCTTGGTGCAATTAACTGGGACGATATCCTGAGACACAAAAATACACAAAGAAAATGGGAGATGTTTATTAGCATCCTGGATAGGACCTGTGCACAGTATATACCGTATGGGAATAAACATACTAGAAATAGGAGGAAACCAATATGGCTAAATAGAGCTGTAAGGGGCGCAATAAGGGACAAAAAGAAAGCATTTAGAGAATTAAAGGAAGTAGGTAGTGAAGAGGCATTAAATAAATACAGAAAATTAAATAAATTCTGTAAAAAGCAAATCAAGGCAGCAAAGATTGAGACAGAGAGACTCATTGCCAGAGAGAGTAAAAATAATCCCAAAATATTCTTTAACTATATTAATAGTAAGAAACTAAAAAATGACAGTGTTGGCCCCCTTAAAAATAGTCTGGGTGAAATGGTGGATGAGGATGAGGAAAAAGCCAATATGCTAAATGACTTTTTTTCATCAGTATTTACAAAAGAAAATCCCATGGCAGACAAAATGACTAGTGATAAAAATTCCCCATTAAATGTCACCTGCTTAACCCAGCAGGAAGTACAGCGGCGTCTAAAAATAACTAAGATTGACAAATCTCCGGGCCCGGATGGGATACACCCCCGAGTACTGCAGGAACTAAGTACAGTCATTGATAGACCATTATTTTTAATCTTTAAAGACTCCATAATAACAGGGTCTGTACCACAGGACTGGCGTATAGCAAATGTGGTGCCAATATTCAAAAAAGGGGCAAAAACTGAACTTGGTAATTTATAGGCCAGTAAGCTTAACCTCTACTGTGGGTAAAATCCTGGAGGGCATTCTAAGGGATACTATACTGGAGTATCTGAAGAGGAATAACCTTATGACCCAGTATCAGTATCAGCACGGGTTTACTAGGGACCGTTCATGTCAGACTAATTTGATCAGCTTCTATGAAGAGGTAAGTTCCGGACTGGACAAAGGGAACCCAGTGGACGTAGTGTATATGGACTTTTCCAAAGCTTTTGATATGGTGCCACACAAAAGGTTGTTACATAAAATGAGAGTAATGGGGATAGGGGAAAATATGTGTAAGTGGGTTGAGAGCTGGCTCAGGGATAGGAAACAAAAGGTGGTTATTAATGGAGCACACTCGGACTGGGTCGCGGTTAGCAGTGGGGTACCACAGGGGTCAGTATTGGGCCCTCTTCTTTTTAACATATTTATTAATGACCTTGTAGAGGGCATTCAGAGTAGAATTTCAATATTTGCAGATGACACTAAACTCTGCAGGGTAATCAATACAGGGGAGGACAATTTTATATTACAGGATGATTTATGTAAACTAGAAGCTTGGGCTGATAAATGGCAAATGAGCTTTAATGGGGATAAATGTAAGGTCATGCACTTGGGTAGAAGTAATAAGATGTATAACTATATGCTTAATTCTAAAACTCTGGGCAAAACCGTCAATGAAAAAGACCTGGGTGTATGGGTGGATGACAAACTCATATTCAGTGGCCAGTGTCAGGCAGCTGCTACAAAGGCAAATAAAATAATGGGATGTATTAAAAGAGGCATAGATGCTCATGAGGAGAACATAATTTTACCTCTATACAAGTCACTAGTTAGACCACACTTAGAATACTGTGCACAGTTCTGGTCTCCGGTGTATAAGAAAGACACAGCTGAACTGGAGCGGGTGCAGAGAAGAGCGACCAAGGTTATTAGAGGACTGGGGGGTCTGCAATACCAAGATAGGTTATTACACTTGGGGCTATTTAGTTTGGAAAAACGAAGACTAAGGAGTGATCTTATTTTAATGTATAAATATATGAGGGGACAGTACAAAGACCTTTCTGATGATCTTTTTAATCATAGACCTGAGACAGGGACAAGGGGGCATCCTCTACGTCTGGAGGAAAGAAGGTTTAAGCATAATAACAGACGCGGATTCTTTACTGTAAGAGCAGTGAGACTATGGAACTCTCTGCCGTATGATGTTGTAATGAGTGATTCATTAATTAAATTTAAGAGGGGACTGGATACCTTTCTGGAGAAGTATAATGTTACAGGGTATATACACTAGATTCCTTGATAAGGCGTTGATTAAGGGAACTATTCTGATTGCCGTATGTGGAGTCGGGAAGGAATTTTTTTCCCCATGGTGGAGTTACTCTTTGCCACATGGGTTTTTTTTGCCTTCCTCTGGATCAACATGTTAGGGCATGTTAGGTTAGGCTATGGGTTGAACTAGATGGACTTACAGTCTTCCTTCAACCTTAATAACTATGTAACTATGTAACTAAAATGAGAGGTGTGAGGTGAAAATGAAAAGGTGTGAGTGCAAAATGAGACGTGAGGGAAAATAGTAGAGTGATCGGAAAATGACAGATGTGAGGTCGAAATGACAAGTGGTAGGGGGGAATGAGAGGTGTGAGGGGAAAATGAGAGGCGTGATGGGAAAATAAGAGAAGTGAGGTGCTATAACTAACCACAGACATTTACTATGCCCAGGCAACGCCGGGCTCTTCAGCTAGTACATATATATATATTTTTTCTCTTCCAATCATTAGCACTAAAACTCTTGAAACAGTTCCTTTTTTTCCATCAATGCATAAGGAAACCTCACCGCATTACCCAATTAACACATTCCTTTCCATGAGTCTCATTACAAATCTCATTCTAGCACCTTTCTTACAGGTGCAGCATACTGTATTAACCCTTGGCTGAAGTGAAAATCATCCACTATCTAGATGCACCTTTTGACACTTCTTTTCACTTGATCAAACATTTTTTTCACATACCTTGAACTATTTTAAGTATTCCACTCTGCTGGCTCCTGTGGAGAATAACACACATCCACGAGGTAACAGACACCCTAATTATTGCTAAGTTCTTGGAAAGAAATGAGCACACATCTGACTTGGCACAAGAGGGATAATGAGAGGAACAGTCACAGAAACCAAGGTCTTAACCGGATTCTGTGCTTTTCCTTTGTTTGTTTGTTTGTTTTGTACAGTCCCTCCATGCCCTCTTTTTCTTCACCGTTTGCTTTTCTTCTAGATCCTATAAACTATTGCCATCTTGCCAAATGTAATCATTCAGTCAATTCATGTATATTTGCTCACCTTTCTGCTTTGCATACTGTTTGTGGGTTTTTTCATTCTTCCTATTGTACTTCCTCCTCCTCCACCTCTTCCTTCTCCTCTTCCTTCATCTATCATCTCTCAAGGTCCGTCTCAAAATAAGTGCGTATATGAGTAAGTTTAGTTTTAACTTCTCCAATTTGAGGGATGATGTCAGTAAACAGAAACCATAAATTAATTCAATAAATAACTTTCCCGTTAATGAGATAAGAGATGGCAGTTGTTACAGATACAACTCGAAGTAGACTGGAGGATGGAGAAGCTGGAGGCAAAGATTCACCCCCACCTCCTATTTACATAGAATCTTATCAGGAACAATTCTCATATCCTATTTCAGCAATGGGAAAGTCTGTCTTCACTGTATAACATGGCTCGGGGCGATAGCCGTGGGCGAGATACTCTTCTTTTATGCCCTGGAACGCTACATGAAGGTGGGGTTCCTGGCTGGGTGGTGCTACATCATTGCAGGCCTCATGTAACGGATGACATCGGTTGACCAGGACCAGATGTTTGACAGCTCAATGAGGGAGACCACCAGTTAAAAATAAACTTTTTACTCAATGATAATTTGGGTGAAATTATGTACAGTAGATGGTGAGCACACAACTTGATGAATATTTCCTTTACAATAAGGAGCATTTTCCACACCATTTCTAATCTTTTTACTCACTTTACCTCTATCTTCAATCTTCCTTTCTAATTAACCACAACCCAGATCAGTACTACAGATAACAAAAGTCCTATTCTCAACCCACAGTTCCACGTCTTCTCCCCCTTCAAGGGAACTATATTGCCAGTATAGCCGGTACTCGTATTCACGGTTCCTGGCACTCTGGAACTCCCACCTGGGGTACTTTCTTTGTCTTATGTACTCTGTCCCATATAGACATTGCAGAGTTCTAAACTCTGGGCTGTACTGCTAGGTATCTTCTCCCAGGACAAGTCTCCCATCTATATAGTTTTGCATGCACAGGGCCATATTTAGAATTGTGCTGCCCTAGGCACAAGAGCGATATATTCCTCTATTTAAGGGATTTTTATGTCCCCAAAAACCCAACAATAGGCTATATACTGACCAGTTCTCATTTACTGGCCTGAGATCGGATCAATGACTAATTTAAAATGGTTCTTTTCACATAATATGATAATTCTATCACACTCAACTATGTGCTGTGGATAGTAGTCTTTTTTTTATCACAAATGACTGGTTAATGCCAATATGTACACAGTTTGATAATCTTAATGAATGCTCTATCTTAATTATCGGTTTGTCTGGGCTTTTGCACTCGCCAAGTGTCATCTTGATTTGCTCCTTTTTGAGCACTTGGCTTTGCTTAGTAGAACACACTATGGTCCTGGTCCTCAATGCTGTGAAAAGGGTTCCCCAAGACAAATAATAAAGTGACTCCAATTTTCTATTCTATGAGTAGACAATCCAGCCATACTGTTACTAAATAATACTCCCCATATAGTAACTAAATACTACTATGCCATGGCTATATAACAACAGCACCTTACAGTAGGTGAATAACACTACTGTATTGTTTCTATAATTGTTCAAAAATGCAGACCAGTTAAGATGATACAATCGCATCACAAGATACCATCACCACTAAGGCCACATTCACACGTTCAATATTTGGTCAGTATTTCACATTAATATTTGTAAGCCAAAGTCAGGAGTAGAACTGTTGGAGGAAAAGTATAAAGCCATGTGGTGCACTTGTTGAGTATTTGGTGAGATTTTTACATCAGTATTTGTAAGCCAAAACCAGGAGTGGGGGAGTAAGGCAGAAGTGGTGACGTGTTTCTATTATACTTTTTCCTCTGTGTTACAGGCGAATAAGATACAATTATTCAAATGATTAATGTTTCATAGGTAAAAAGCCATGGCATGGTTTTAATTTAGAGAAGTCATTCTGAGCTGACAGTCCATTTTAAATGTGATTTTATTAGTACAGAATGACTGTTCAAACAGAAGACAGGCGCTTGGTGCATCATGGAGGGGCCATCATTTAAACACACCTTCCCACCTACTTATCTCTGCCCTTCCCTGGCCAGCTGTCAATCAAAGAGGGGGTTGAAATAGTGGGTAAAGTGCACTTAAAGGGAATCAGTAAGGAGGATTTTGCTAGTTAATCAGAAGACAACGTGAGGTAGGGGTATAAACACAGATTTCAGCAATGTCTCTCTTATAAAGCTCTGGTTTTGTTTGCTTGCAGTGATTGTTTTAGCACCAGGAGCTTATCATTGCTGGGACCCAGCAATGGTGCATGCTAGTCCGACACGCCCACTCCTGTGATACACATTGCCCATAGACAGGTGCCCATGGAGAACCTAGTGTAGGAGGGTTAGCTTTCTCAGCTGGTTTGCATTCCTATTGCTAGGACGAGGTGTAAGCAGAATAGACACCTGTCTAGGGCGCTACCTCTTGCCTACCCGAGGAGGCACACTTCAACTGCTTGTTTAATGCCTCCAGCTGCCCAGCGCCTTTCTCCGGCTGCAGACTTTCGGCACAGTGATGACCCCTTTCTCTACCTGTGCTCCAGTCGTGTCTCACTCCCTGCACTCTGTTGTATTCGCACAAATAATACGTGAACACAATTGATGTGCTGCTGCCGGTACAAGACAGGAGCGGTCATGAGCTTCCTGCTCACCCGGGATCTCCAGCAAGATGTAGACCACTTACGGGGGGGGACCATGATGAGAAGCGGGGCTGTATGGGGGGGATTATGAGATGAGGGGCTGTACTGGGGGGGAACCATGATATGAGGGGCTGTACGGGGGGGGCATAAGATAAAGGGTTGTATGGGGTTCGGGGGAACCATGTTTTAGCCATCATACTATATATGGGGGCTGTGATTAGTTTCATACTATATGTGGGAGACTGTGGTGACTATAATGAGGGGTTGTGGATATCATACTGTTTTGGCTTCTCTGGTGACCATCATACTGTTTGGAGTAGTTACAGTTTCAAGAGGGTAATGTGGGCAGTATAGGGCATACTGTGAGGAGGGAGAATAAAATGGATATGGATAGAGGACAGCGTGAATGGAGGCACCATATGGATATAGTTTAGCATGGCAGGAGGACAGTGTGGAGATATGGAAAAATTAGAGAGGGGACAGCTATGGTAAACAGTTATAGATGATTATAGCACACAGTGGTGGTTATAGCTCATTAAGGCAGACTGTGTGGAGGCCATATACCATAGGAGGCTTACAGCATGGACAGATATTTCTATGCAGAGGGTATGGGAATTACACTTTTATTTTTAAAGGCACAGTGTGGGGATGTATTGCAGAAGACCGGAGAAGAGGGAGGTCTCCAGAGACTAGCTGTGAATGTGCAAAGTCATCATGGCGTCTGGACAAGATGGAGATGAAAAGAGAAAAATAATTCCAGAGAAGATATAATCTAAAAGGTACCTGGATGTAAACATTTATTTGTGATACTGTCTGCGTCTCATCAGTACTGTGATTCCTGTTTAGTCCGCAATTTGATGATGGCTCAAATTTGATGATGGTTCTAGTGATGCATTCATGTACAGTACTAACATAGGTTCTAGTGACACTAGATGAATACATCGCAGAACCACCATCAGTTTTGTGCAAACTGTATTTGTTCCATGACTGATGCAAAAACTATTAAACGTATCCCTTTATCTATAATGGATGTCTGTTTATTTTCCATTAGGGTATCTAAGGTGATCAGCATTTGGTGATTAAAATCTAACAGCCCCATTATAGGTGCCCATTATAGTTCAGCTACATTAGGGTACCGTCTCACAAAACGATTTACCAACGATCACGACCAGCGATACGACCTGGCCGTGATCGTTGGTAAGTCGTCGTGTGGTCGCTGGAGAGCTGTCACACAGACAGCTCTCCAGCGACCAACGATGCCGAGGTCCCCGGGTAACCAGGGTAAACATCGGGTTACTAAGCGCAGGGCCGCGCTTAGTAACCCGATGTTTACCCTGGTTACCGTCGTAAATGTAAAAAAAACCAAACAGTACATACTCACATTCCGGTGTCCGTCAGGTCCCTTGCCGTCTGCTTCCCGCACTGACTGACTCCCGGCCGTAAAGTGAAAGCAGATCACAGTGGTGACGTCACCGCTGTGCTCTGCTTTCACTTTACGGCCGGGAGTCAGTCAGTGCGGGAAGCAGAAGGTAAGGGACCTGACGGACACCGGAATGTGAGTATATACTATTTGTTTGTTTTTACATTTACGACGGTAACCAGGGTAAACATCGGGTTACTAAGCGCGGCCCTGCGCTTAGTAACCCGATGTTTACCCTGGTTACAAGCGAACGCATCGTTGGATCGGTGTCACACACACCGATCCAACGATGACAGTGGGAGATCCAGCGACGAAAGAAAGTTCCAAACGATCTGCTACGACGTACGAATCTCAGCAGGGTCCCTGATCGCTGCTGCGTGTCAGACACAGCGATATCGTATGGATATCGCTGGAACGTCACAGATCGTACCGTCGTAGCGACAAAAGTGCCACTGTGAGACGGTACCCTTAGTTTCCATGACTATCATTAGGTTTGACTTTAAAAATATAAGATGTCAGGGATTATTATCACTATTTTTCCCCCTCTATTGTGTAAATGGTCCAGAAAAAAAATATTGATTTTATATATAACTTTGAAATTGCTCTTCCTGTTAAGTCGTATCCCTGAAGTACACCATTATTTTTATTTTTTTTTTTACTTTTGTTGCGATTTTTGGGTGAAAAGGGTAATTTTAGTGGAAGTGGTCATCAGAGCTCATTACACATCAGTGGCAGAGAGAGTGGGAGGTGCTTTTAGAAGTCCTGTTACCTTAATCTCTGATCCATTCCTTTGATTTGGCGTAGGGGAGGGAGCCCCATTGACTTGCCTTGGTTGGCACTGACACTGCAGGAGCTGAGCGCACTAGTGATGTGCAGTCCGGCTTTCATAGCTCCGCTCATCAAAAAGAGCCAGCTCTTTTTGGATCCTAAATGGATCCCTATTGAATACCTGATCAGGCATCTGAAACCCCACCCACCTACCGCAGAAACTCCGCCCACTTGCTAGGAACCACTCAAATTGAAGAGTGGGTAGAGTTTTGCTCAGGTGGTCGGAGTTACGCCTGCCGAAGTCCTGGATTTTACACCCAGTGAGAGCCTTTCAGGGATTTTAGTGGCTCTCACTGGGGTGCCGGCTCACATCGTTCACAGCAGGGAGCCAGCTCTTTGTGTCGGATCGTTCACGGACGACAGATCACTAGAGCGCACAAAGTATCAGTGCAGGAATGCTCTCATCCCTGTATGCAGCATCCGCTCGCTGTCCCCAGGCTCACACATTAGTGAACTGCTGGTGTAGACAGGAAGGCGAGAAGTGTGGGTGTACACATTTAGGCTTCCGTGTCAATGCGAGGTGTGAAGCTGGGGATTCAATTCAGGTAGTGCTCTCTCTGAGCTATAATACTATCAATAAAGCTAAAGAGAGGTGTTTCACATGTCCAGAATCAGACTGGGGTGGCAAGGGCCCACCAGTAACATTGGGCACACTTTTCACTTGCATACAAATATTACACGACCCTCATTCACAAATTTACCTATATCTCTATATAATAATACACTGGGTAGTTTGGTTACTGAATGATGAGATTTTTTTCTGTGCAGAGTGAATCAAGTGAATTATGCCAAGTACTGCCCAAACATTGGGGTGGGGGTCCAGATATGCACTGGGTCCCACCAGGGGATTCCCCTGTTACCCTATGGGCCAGACCGAGCCTGGGCCTATCGATTAAGGAGGCAGAAAGGGGCACTGAGCTCTTGGCCATGCCAAGGGTGCATGAGGACTCTTCATTTATATATGAAATAAAACCATTTTTCTGTCTAAAATAATGAAGTAAAATCTGTACTGCATGTAATACAATCGAATGTTCTAGACCCTAAGAGACTGAAAAGTTGAAGAAAAAGTAAAAATGTTGTTCCTCATTTCCCTCTCTAATAAACAATAATTATAAATAAAAATATCTTGTATTGCCAGTAAAAGTCTCATCTATCAAAATATAAAATTCATTAAATGCCATAAAGAGAAAGAGAAAAGTTGAAAAAAGAAGAAAAAAAGAAAAAAGATATAGCTTTTGTCACCACATACCTCCCTAAAAATGCATCAAAAAGACATCATGTTGTATTTATCCCAAATTGTGGAGGATAATGAGTGATTACGAACCATGCAATGGGGTGTAACCACGCAGCAGACTGGGGTATGTGCAGACTTAATAGCAAACATAAATACCTGGTGTACCTCTCCTGCCACTCCTACCTTGTGTATGAAAAAGCTCTGTAGTTAATACTGTTCAGGTAGAGCTGTCCGATAGCGCTATCCATGAAGAAAGTGAACGGGTAGAGCTATCCGATAGCCCTATTCCTAAAGGAAATGAATGGGTAGAGCTATCCCATAGCCCTATTCCTAAAGGAAATGAATGGGTAGAGCTATCCCATAGCCCTATTCCTAAAGGAAATGAACAGGTAGAGCTATCCCATAGCCCTATTCCTAAAGGAAATGGGTAGAGCTATCCAATAGCGCTATTCCTCAATGTTCCTGAGCCTAAGCTAATTCACATGGTTGAGCACACTTGGGATCTGCACCCAAGGTCCTGCCTATGCCCAATGTTTGGTCCATAGACCGCGGCTAGGAGTTATTCCCGCTTTTGTGTACAAAATTTTTTGGCTTTTACAATTGGTAAAAAGCTTAATAAAAGACTTCTTTGTACACACAGTTGACAGTAAACCAACCATTTGTCAACGTTAAGAATAAGTTTACCTTGCTTGTGTGTCTCAAATATTTTGACCCTTACTTGTTGGCTTTTCCTTCCCCTGGAGAAAGCCACATATAACTGCCCGTGTGAAAACACTGGGAGAGGCAAATAAATTCCTGCAATATCCAAGGACTGAATACAAAACTCCCAAATACATTTTGTGAGCGCACGAGGTCTGGCAGTAAATATGCCAAAAGACCCCGACCTCACCAAATCAGCTCAAAACAAACCATGCCAAAAGGAGAAAAATTCAGAGCAATGATTTATAAAACAAAACTTTAATTGCCATAAATAGTACAAAAATATATATCAAAACATTACATTATTTAATGACTAGAGCACAGGATGAATGTCCCAGGAATGCTGGAAAAGCGCCCATCCCCCCACTCCCCCAGATGTAAATACCCTTGTAATGGTATGCATAAGGAAAAGCACCTACACTATCCAACCAAGGTCACCCCAAAACAGTGGGATTCTATAATAATGCCATTAAGTATGGCAATATCCAAGGACTGTCCGAGATTTATTGATGGTCTTGTAAAAGCCAACATGACAGGAAACTGACGCCATCGCATCTGGACTGGCAAGTTTTTATCTTTGGAAATCAGGTCAATTCTTGGAATAAGAACTGTTTGACCCTTTGCTTTTCCATTTAAAGAGACAGCATGAATAATGTTTGCTTTTAAGCTTTTCATATAAAGTCTTGTGCCATTACAAAAGCCACGCTTTCTGTTAAGATTGCGCAGGAGCATAATTACAGCTCCTGGTTTCAGCTTTAGTTCATGAGGAGGCATCCCAATGGGATTCAAAGAGTTAAGAAACTCTACAGGGTAATCTGTGAGAATCACACCCTCCTCTTCTGCAATTGTGTCAACGGAGCGGTATGTTGAGTGTTCACCTTGAACTTGACTAAGGGTACCGTCACACTCAGCAACTTTCCAACGATCACGACCAGCGATACGACCTGGCCGTGATCGTTGGAAAGTCCTTGTGTGGTCGCTGGAGAGCTGTCACACAGACAGCTCTCCAGCGACCAACGATGCCGAAGTCCCCGGGAAACCAGGGTAAACATCGGGTTACTAAGCGCAGGGCCGTGCTTAGTAACCCGATGTTTACCCTGGTTACCATTGTAAATGTAAAAAATAAACACACATACTCACATTCCGGTGCCTGTCACGTCCCCCGCCGTCCGCTTCCCTGCACTCCTCCTGCATCCTGTGTAAGCGCGGCCGTAAAGCACAGCGGTGACGTCACCGCTGTGCTCTGATGTACGGCCGGCTGGCGCTGACACAGGATGCAGGAGGAGTGCAGGGAAGCGGACGCCGGGCACCGGAATGTAAGTATGTAGTGTTTTGTTTTTTTTTTACATTTACAATGGTAACCAGGGTAAACATCGGGTTACTAAGCGCGGTACTGTGGGTAACCATCAACATTTGGGGTTTGTCTCTGTATTAAATTCCTTTGGGAATTTTTTTGCACATTGACCATCTGTCATGCATATAGCATCAGGTTGATCTTCGCCCCATGGGCTATGAATCATGTGCTTCTTCACTGCCTCATGCAGTTTTGGATTTGCTGTCTAATTTGGGATTTCAGCAGAGACCAATTCATCAATTATTTCTTTGTCCCTCGGTTTATCTTCCTCTCCGAGGATTAAGAGCATGTGAGCGTGTGGTAGTCCACGCTTTTTGAAATTCTATTACATGCACATAGGCAACTACATGGCCACAAATGTGTTTTTCAAAATCTCGTTAAGCACAGCTTGGAGTTTGATTTTAAATACTCGTGCAACCAAATCGGGTCTGAACTCTGGCCTTTGCCATGGTTCTAAGTTTTCAGTAATTTCTTTCCACTTTGGGTTACAGGTCATCGTGACTTTCCGAATTTTCGGACAATTGTCATGGCGTCTTGGTAATTTTGCTTCCAATGAAAGTGGATGGTAAAATTACTGGTATCCCAGCTTTTAGCCCTTGGTGTAGCGCAGCATTATGGATGTGATCATAACGCCGGCATAACTGTCGACGCGTAATGCCTTTTGATTTTGTTATATATATTAGATCCTGTCGGATTCAGTTTTGACGGAGCTGTCAATGATAAATTGTTGCATCAACTTCCCAGCATTTAAAAGTGGATTGAACTCGTCATGAATGGCAAGCCTGTATGCATAGCACTGCAACAGAAAGATTTTTTTTTTTTCTTGTCGATCTTGATCCACTGGTATGGATGGTAGATGAATGTCACCAATTCTTTCATGTTGCACACTTAGGGCAATTGTAGTTGTCAAATTTATTCTCCATCCACTGTCCCCATATGGGAATAGAAGTGGATATGTCATTGCATCACACTTTCTGTGAAGAGAGCTGATTTGAACAGTTTGGTTTTCCCTTTTGAGGTGAACTCTGATGACCCTATTAAATGGGGGTTCACCCATTGCATTTTGATAAATTGTAGCTACTTCATTGCACCTTGGTGCATTGTAGCCCCTCTGGTCATCATTGTAGTCATTTATAATTGACATTGTTATTTCGAGTGGATCTCAATTTTCTAATTCAGCAATCCTCTCTTCCTCTGTTTCAAATTCCTTCATCATTGTGAAGGCTCTTGTGAGTGGGTTAATTGCTTTCATTTTCTCTCCAAGAGATGATATTTTTATTTGCTTGACTTCTTGTACTTAATGCTTCTTCACTGTCCAAGATATAAATCTGGGTAAACTTGAAAGTACTACCCACAGTGGGATGCAATGGTGCAGTTCTGTGGTAAATTTGTCCATGAATTCGAAAACAGTATGGACCATGCCTAGGAGGTGGCGCTACTTGTGCTCCCATTAATGCCCAAAGCGAGAGAGCTATTGTATTGTGTTATATTAGCCATAAAGTTATTGGACTGCTGATGCTCTCCTTTCATCAACTTGACTAATTGATCATCCATACGAATGGGACGTAATGGGATGCACCCTCTCTTGCAGCAGGAAGGGAATGTTTTGTCCTTCATCATTTCGTCTTTGAAATTTTTAGATTGGCAGAACTGACATCGAAATGTCAGTTCGCCAGCAAAGTGCTCTTCAATACGTGTCTCATCAATTTAATTGAGAAGTCCTCTAGTGGCAAATGTTACATGCCGTCGTCGAGTGGCTCTTGCATTTTGGACACGTATTCTATCTTGTTCTCTTTTTTGTGAAATACTGTATGTGTATCACTTTGTGCATTGCGTGTTGCTCGTTGTCGTGCAGCATTAGATGCTCTACGTGATTCAGTCACTTCATTAGTTTCTCTTGCTCTGGCCACCCTCTGTCGGGCTGCATCAGCACTTCTTCGACAATTTTGTTCGTCTTCTGTTTCATTAAGACGCAGGTTACGGATCCGTATGCAATTCGCTTCTCTACGTGTAGCAGCGCGCTCAATTTGATCCATCTTTGCCATGTTGCCTCACAGCATTGCATCACAGGCTAATGTTCAAAAAAGCTTATGCCTTAACTCGCCACCAGGGAGAGCTCCTCTCCTTAGGTATCCATGGTTACGCCCATGCAGTTAGCTGCTAGTGGTAGTAACTATGGATATCTAAGTTACTGTTCAGCTGTGGATGACTCATTGCGCACAGACACACGGTTGAGCTGTGGATGACTCATTGTACACAGACACACGGACACGTCCAAATTAGATATATTGATAAAAATGTTAGCTTGCCACACAATATAGAAGCTTTCTTTCACACAGCTCCATTGACAGAAAAATAGTGCAGTTCAGGGTCGGCACAAGGCATTTTGATGCCCTAGGCAGATTAAGCCAATGGTGGCCCCAACTCCCATCCCAAAGCAAAGGAGTAGCTTGGAGACTAAAGGCCCCATCACACATAGCGATTTACCAACGATCACGACCAGCGATACGACCTGGCCGTGATCGTTGGTAAGTCGCTGTGTGGTCGCTGGGGAGCTGTCACACAGACAGCTCTCTCCAGCGACCAACGATCAGGGGAACGACTTCGGCATCGTTGAAACTGTCTTCAACGATGCCGAAGTCCCCCTGCAGCACCCGGGTAACCAGGGTAAACATCGGGTTACTAAGCGCAGGGCCGCGCTTAGTAACCCGATGTTTACCCTGGTTACCAAAAAAAAACAAACAGTACATACTCACCATCTGATGTCCGTCAGGTCCCTTGCCGTCTGCTTCCCGCTCTGACTGAGTGCCGCCGTACAGTGAGAGCAGAGCGCAGCGGTGACGTCACCGCTGTGCTGTACTTTCACTTTCACTTTGCGGCGCTCAGTCAGTGTGGGAAGCAGACGGCAAGGGACCTGACGGACATCAGATGGTGAGTATGTACTGTTTGTTTTTTTTTACATTTACGCTGGTAACCAGGGTAAACATCGGGTTACTAAGCGCGGCCCTGCGCTTAGTAACCTGATGTTTACCCTGGTTACCAGTGAAGACATCGCTGGATCGGTGTCACACACACCGATTCAGCGATGTCAGCGGGACCTCAACGACCAAAAAACGGCCCAGGCCATTCCGACACAACCAGCGATCTCACAGCAGGGGCCTGGTCGCTGGTACGTGTCACACATAGCGAGATCGCTACTGAGGTCGCTGTTGCGTCACAAAACTTGTGACTCAGCAGCGATCTCGCTAGCGATCTCGCTGTGTGAGACGGGGCCTTAAGGTAATTTAGGAATGTGACTTAACACGGAGAACAAAGTTAGATACCGAATCGATCATTTACTCAAGACCAAGGAAAAAATTGCGATATTCAAACCTTATATCCTGTATTTTAAAATTTAGAACTTAAGGATGGTTATAAAAACGAATAAAGCGTAACTATAACCTGGGCTGTTTGATTTCAATTAAGGTATCCGGTGCTTGACAAATACTCCAATGGAAAAGAAATAGACCTCCATTATAAATAAAGGGACGTGTCTGATGAATTTTGCATCCGTCATGCCACAAATACAGCTTTCATAACACTGTTGGTACTGTTGATGGTTTCTGGTTCTGGTGACATGTTTATGTGGTGATGGTTGTTTTGGTGCTGTAATCATGTAGTAATGATGATTCTGGTGATATATTCATCACCAGAAAAGAATCATCAGTACATGAATACAAAGCTAAAATCAAAATTGGAGCACCACAGCCATAGTACATGGCACAGAGACCTCATCAGTAAAATACATCACCAGAATCACCGTCAGTACATGAATTCATCACCAGAACCACCATAAGTACAAGAATACATGACAAGAACCAAGAGCACTTAAATACAAGAACCAAACTTAGCACAACAATCAATTGTAATATAAAGGCAGCCCCATTAACAATTGTATCACATGAGCCTACAACACTACAACTCCCAGTATGTCCTTAACAATGGTAAGGAGACACTGGGAGTTATTACAAGCCATCATCAGACTGCTAACCATATAGGAACTACAGTACTGATGAGAATTAGTCAGTATCACAAAATATTTACATTCCGGTACCTTATAGATTACATCTTTCTTTTCATCTCCATCTGGTCTTGATGACATGGTTACTTTTCACATCCACAGCTGGTTTCCGCAGACCTCCCTCTTCTCTGGTCTTTTGCAGCACATCCTGACAGTGCCCTTAAAAATCAATTTATTAAAATGCCCTCTACATAAAAATGTCCATATTATGACCCTAAATACTGTAAGCCTTCCTTGGTATATAGCCTCTACAATGTTTACCATTATCAGCTATAACCGCCACACCATCCACCCTTATGAACCATGGCCTATATCATGACTGTTCCCTCTCTAATTTTCCATTATACTTTCCAGATGTCCATACTCTCCCCCCTACTATGCTAGCCCCTCTTAATATTATGCCTCCAATTCATGCTGTCACCTGTCCATATCCATTCTGTGCCACTTTCCACAATATAACCTCATGCTGCCCTTTTTCAAACTGTAACCACTCCTCACACTTTTCCCCTACACAGTATGATGGTCACCACAGCTGCCAATATATGATATCCACCACAATCCCAATATATAGTATGGTTACCACCACAGCCCCCCATATATAGTATGACGTTGACCACACACCCCCATAAATAGTATAATGTCCAAACCAGCCCCCATGTATATTATGATGATCCCCATACAATATTAGATGCAAAAGGAATTAAGAGGTTAGTGCAGTGATCGTGACAAAAATCGCTGACCTCTATGCCGGTAAATCAGCAGTCACTGTGCTGAATGTCTTTCATCTTGAAAGTGTGAAGGAGGTGGCACCCTAGGCAGATGCCTACCCTGCCTACCTTCTCTCAATATGGTGGATATATATAGATCCCCCCCCCCAACCATACTAATTAAAAACACAAAGACCCACAAACTTTACAGCTGGAATGGGGATGCTTTTTTTTTTTTTTTAACAAGGGCCATTGGTTATGTTCACATCTACTAGTGATTAACTTCTGATCTGTGGGAGGGAACGCGTTGAATACAAACAAAGCACCTTTTAGAGTGCCTCTGCCTAATTTTGTACATGCTAGTGAAGTTGTATAAAATTGTCTGTTTTGTGGCTTCAATTGTGGTGTTTTGTACAGATACAGTACAGGTCAAAAGTTTGGACACAAACCAAAATATGCGTGAAACTTTAGATTTTGAAAAGTACCCCGCTCTTACTCTGATGATGCAGAAAGATGAGCTGATGGTTTCTACATAATGGTGCCGCCCACCGTGAAGCATGGTGGAAGGTGTGATGCTGTGAGGAAGCTTTACTGGTGATCCTGTTGGAGATTTTTATCTACATTCATGGCTACCACATAATTCTTCAACCTTCCATCACATCTGGTTGATGCTAAGGCTGTTTTCACATTTGTGTTGGGCAGCGCTGCGGAGGGCTGCTTACTTCCTCTGTTAAGCCCCGCCCACTGCCGCACCTCTTCCATTCAGCTCCACCTATGTCTGCATGCGTCCTGCGTACCTATCTTTAACATTGGGTATGCAGGCCATGCGGATGTATGCGGAGGCGTCCACACGTGTCGTTTTGACGCTGTGCCGAACAGTGTCAAACGCAACATGTTGCATTTTGTTACGGGCGCGTCAAAACGACATGTGCAGACGCCTTCGCATACATCCGCATGGCCTGCGTACTCAATGATAAAGATACAATTCAAAAAAGCAGGCAGCACTCCATATTCTTTTGGTGATATGCAGGATTTATTCAGACCCACATGTCTGTGCAACATTTCAGCTCCAAATGAGCCTTTCTTTCTCCTATATAAACTGGATCCTGGCTAGCACTAATTGTCAGAGATAGCTTATGCTGCATGGCTGGAGGTTGTTGTTGGTTATTGTAGGAGAAAGCATTTAGTGGATTTATCTGTGACTATTGCTAGGTTTTGTGTGCGATAATTAGGTGGAGACTATGTTGAGCACTAGCACCTTTGCGCAACAGAGGGTGCCAATCTCTGGTCATAAAGGGTAAGAATAGGGCCTAATTGTAAGTCTCAGTAGCCATGAGTCTGGACCACATATCCCTCACCCTGATCCTCCTTCCTCCCACCGTGCCGAGTGCCCGGAGACAACTGATCCCACAATTGGACACTCTGAAGAGCTGTTCACTTTTCCATTTATACAGGTCCTTCTCAAAAAATTAGCATATAGTGTTAAATTTCATTATTTACCATAATGTAATGATTACAATTAAACTTTCATATATTATAGATTCATTATCCACCAACTGAAATTTGTCAGGTCTTTTATTGTTTTAATACTGATGATTTTGGCATACAAGTCCTGATAACCCAAAAAACCTGTCTCAATAAATTAGCATATTTCACCCGACCAATCAAATGAAAGTGTTTTTTAATACCAAACAAAAAAACCATCAAATAATAATGTTCAGTTATGCACTCAATACTTGGTCGGGAATCCTTTGGCAGAAATTACTGCTTCAATGCGGCGTGGCATGGAGGCAATCAGCCTGTGACACTGCTGAGATGTTATGGAGGCCCAGGATGCTTCAATAGCGGCCTTAAGCTCATCCAGAGTGTTGGGTCTTGCGTCTCTCAACTTTCTCTTCACAATATCCCACAGATTCTCTATGGGGTTCAGGTCAGGAGAGTTGGCAGGCCAATTGAGCACAGTAATACCATGGTCAGTAAACCATTTACCAGTGGTTTTGGCACTGTGAGCAGGTGCCAGGTCGTGCTGAAAAATGAAATCTTCATCTCCATAAAGCATTTCAGCCGATGGAAGCATGAAGTGCTCCAAAATCTCCTGATAGCTAGCTGCATTGACCCTGCCCTTGATGAAACACAGTGGACCAACACCAGCAGCTGACATGGCACCCCACACCATCACTGACTGTGGGTACTTGACACTGGACTTCAGGCATTTTGGCATTTCCTTCTCCCCAGTCTTCCTCCAGACTCTGGCACCTTGATTTCCGAATGACATGCAAAATTTGCTTTCATCAGAAAAAAGTACTTGGGACCACTTAGCAACAGTCCAGTGCTGCTTCTCTGTAGCCCAGGTCAGGCGCTTCTGCCGCTGTTTATGGTTCAAAAGTGGCTTTACCTGGGGAATGCGGCACCTGTAGCCCATTTCCTGCACACGCCTGTGCACGGTGGCTCTGGATGTTTCCACACCAGACTCAGTCCACTGCTTCCTCAGGTTCCCCAAGGTCTGGAATCTGTCCTTCTCCACAATCTTCCTCAGGGTCCGGTCACCTCTTCTCGTTGTACAGCGTTTTCTGCCACATTGTTTCCTTCCAACAGACTTACCATTGAGGTGCCTTGATACAGCACTCTGGGAACAGCCTATTTGTTGAGAAATTTCTTTCTGGGTCTTACCCTCTTGCTTGAGGGTGTCAATGATGGCCTTCTTGACATCTGTCAGGTCGCTAGTCTTACCCATGATGGGGGTTTTGAGTAATGAACCAGGCAGGGAGTTTTTAAAAGCCTCAGGTATCTTTTGCATGTGTTTAGAGTTAATTAGTTGATTCAGAAGATTCGGGTAATAGGTCGTTTAGAGAACCTTTTCTTGATATGCTAATTTATTGAGACAGGTTTTTTGGGTTATCAGGAGTTGTATGCCAAAATCATCAGTATTAAAACAATAAAAGACCTGACAAATTTCAGTTGGTGGATAATGAATCTATAATATATGAAAGTTTAATTGTAATCATTACATTATGGTAAATAATGAAATTTAACACTATATGCTAATTTTTTGAGAAGGACCTGTAGATTCAGGCCTCTCGCCCGGGCCACTTGAAGCGTGGCAAGAGGAGATCGCATGTAGCGATGCCAAAATATTTGAGCAGCCACAGTCACATGAAGGCAATGGTGGGAACGTGTCACAAGAGGTGAACAGTGATGAAACACAATTGCCAGAAAGTAAGGACCATGGTGTGGAAGTGGAAGACGAGGTGGTGGATGATATAGTAACTGATCCAACCTGGCAGGAGGACATGCAGAGCAAGGACAGCAGCACACAGTGAGAGGAAGGTGTAGCACCCCAACAGGCAGGAAGAAGCAGTGTGGTGGCCGCAGACAGAAGGCAGGCAACTTTTCCCTGTAACACCAACACGATGTAAGTTGCCAGTACAACTGTTAAGTCTTCCCAAGTCTAGTTGCTTTTCAAAGACTCTGCCAATAACCCCAAAAAGGCCATTTGCAGCACCTGCCAGGCCAGCATCAGCAGGGATAGCAAAACTACCAGCCTGACCACCACCAGTATGATCAGGCACATGGCAGCAAAGCACTCGACTTTGTGGGCCGAACCCCAGGGTCTAGGAACAGTGTGTGCGGGTGACACCACTGCTTCTTCCTCCGCTGTTGTGTATGCAAGCCAGTCCCCTGTCCATGGTGCATGGGAAGATGCCTCCTGCCCTGCACCTGTCATTGTACACACTTTACTAGCACCATTAGCAAGCACGTCCACGTCCTTGTCCCAGCGCAGCGTTGTTCATACCCTAGTCCTTGGAAAGCAAGGACAAACAAGCAGCCAACACCCCAAAGGCCACACTACTAAATGTGAAATGTTGCCTTTTAGGTTCATGGTGATGGAAGCTTTCTGCAATCTGATGGCTGCAGCCATCCCTCAGTACTCTGTCCCCAGCTGCCACTATTTCTCCTGGTGTGCCGTCTCCGCATTACAAAAGCACGTGTCCCACAACATTAGCCATGCCCTCAAAAAGGCAGTTAATGGGAAAGTCCACCTAACCACGGACATGTGGACAAGTGCTTGTGGGCAGGGATGGTGCATCTCACTGATGGCACACTGGGTTAACATAGTGGAAGCCGCAACCCAGTCAGACCTTGGGATGGAACACGTCCTTCCAACACCGAGGATTGCAAGCCCTACATCAATCAGGGTTGCCACCACAGTCTACAGCTCCGCCTCCTCCTCCTCCTCCTCATCATCATCAGCTTTAGCCTCCACTCCCGAAATGACCACAGCAGTCACAAGCTGAAAGCACTGCAGCACTGCCTCAGCCAAGCAGCAACACGATGTGCTGAAGCTAATATGCTTAGGTGACAAACCGCACAATGCCGAAGAGTGGACAGCTGTGAAAGAGCAGTCCGATTTGTGGCTGCCACCACTGAACCTACAGCCAGGCATGGTCGTGTATGACAATGGCCAGAACCTGGTGGTGGCTCTGAGGTGAGGTGAGCTCACACATGTACCATGCCTGGCCCATGTGTTTAACCTCGTAGTTCAGCGGTTTCTCAAAACCAACCCGGAGCTGCCGGATTTGCTTGTCAAAGTACGCCACCTGTGTGCCCATTTTAGAAAGTCCACTTCAGCCTCCGCCGTCCTTGCCGTGCTTCAGCAGCGTTTGCAGCTTCTGGCTCACTGACTGATGTGTGATGACCACACGCACTGGAACTCTACACTGCAGATGTTGGGAAGGATTTGTGAGCAGAAGATGACAGTTGTTGACAAGCATCAACAAGGCCATCGGTATTCAGTTCAGACTCCACACATGAGACCTCAGGAGTGGACATGGATGTCAGACATATGTACCATCCTCCAAAACTTTCAGTACTCCACCAAGATGGTGAGCGGCAATAATGCCATAATTAGCATCACCATCCTACTTCAGTGTTCTGAAATGCTCTCTGCTCACAATCGAAGAGGATGCATTGCAGATGGAGCAAGGAACCATACAGGGTGATAACACACGGCCCAGTCTCATCTCATCTCAATGTGGATTGGGTGACAATGAGGAAGAGGAGGAGGAAGAACAGGATCTAGTTTCATGTGCTATAGAAGGTACTACCTGCACAACTGTCATACCCTCTGATCAGCGTGGATGGCCTAAGGACAGGGAAGAGAAGTCAGTCATCCTCCTGATGAGGACGCTGAAGTCTTGCCTGTTAGCAGTCTGGCACGCATGGCTGAGTTTCTTATGCCGCCTTTCCCGTGAGCCTCACGTTCTCAAAATTTTGGGTTATAGTCATTACTGGTTGGTGACACTTCTAGACCCACGCTACAAGGAGAACTTTCTATCTCTAATTCCCAAGATGGACAGGTCTATTAAAATGGGGCAGTACCAGAAGGCCCTTGTTGTGGAATAATTGAAAAAAATTCTCATCTGAAAACGCTAGTGGCAGAGGTCACAGTTCTTTGGACAATCAAGGAGCACAGGCAGAGAGACACAACTCCAATCCGGCAGAGGCAAGGGAACACAGGCAAAGTTCTGGGAGAGTTTTCCCAGACCCCCCCTTGACACAAGCCCAGAGGAGTGGGGTACTTTCACAAAGAGTGCTGAGGGAGTACCTTGCTGACCGTACCAACGTCCTCCGTGATTCCTCTGTGCCTTATAATTATTGAGTATCTAAGCTGGACACGTGGCATGAACTGGCTTTCTACGCCTTGGAGGGCCTGGCCTGCCCTGCTGCTAACATTTTGTCAGAGCGGGTTTTTAGTGCCATTGGTGGAATTATAGCTGTTAATAATAATAATAAAATAATAATAATCTTTAATTTTTATATAGTGCTAACATATTCCGCAGCGCTTTACAGTTTGCACATATTATCATCACTGTCCCCGATGGGGCTCACAATCTAGAAAAAAGCGCATCCACCAATCAATTGAAAATGCTGACCGGCTGACTCATATAAAAATGAACAATGGCTGGATTGGGCCAGACTTCTCAACACCACCGAATGATAGCAGCGTAACAAACTCAAATCCAGTGTCTTTTTTTGGGAGGTCTATTCCCATCCACCTTTTCACATCCACACATGGGTAAACACTTCCTGATTTTTGGCCATTTGCTGTTGTCCTCCTCGTTCTTCTCATCCTCATCCTTCACCACCATATTATCAGGGTGACCGTGGTCCGTGATACAACACCCACATAATTTTTTTAAAGGGTGTTTTAATGCCCATAAAAAAATTGTTACACAGTATGTTCATGTATACCTCTCAGGAGTAAATGTTTGTCAGCCTATACACTTAATGCATGGGCATTACAAGTATAGGAGACCTTCTCCTTTCTAATGGGAACATTTTTTTATGAGGCTCTCCTCCACGTCTCTTCAAAGGGGCATTGGGGTGCTTCCAAATTTTTGATAGCCCTTGCATTAACTGCATAAGCGAACGGTATGGGAGACCCATTTCCTAATAATTGGAGCATTGCTTTCAGTAGGCCCTCCTGTACATGTCTTCAAAGGGGTATTGGGGTGCGTCCAAATTTTGGGCAGCTCTGCTACTCACTGCATACTCAATAACAGTATAGGAGACCCACTGTTTAGTAATAGGAACAAAAAAGCATAGCCAGCTGATGGCTCTCTAAGAATAGTAAAGGCCGCCTGATGGCCCTATACAAATAGGCTTTTTGACTTTCAGAGTCCCTCCTTCATAAATAAAACAGGATGTGTCTGATGGCCACATGGCCAGATAAGGTTGTAAAATTTTAAAATTACATTTCCCAGTGAATGCATTTGTCTTGGTTGAAAGCAAAGTTAAAGTTCCAAAACGCATCCAAAACACTACGTGTGAATATAGCCCAAGGTGTGGAGGAGCATTTTTATTTTTGTTTATTTATTTAGCCTTCCATACAAGTCATTACCCTGGAAAGGATGTTCCTTAACATATTTCCCAGGAAAATCTATTTTTGTTTCGTTTTTGTACGTTTTATTGTGAGTCTGTAAAAGTGGCGTAAAACTCTGACAACATTGTTCACAGCAGTGACCTGGGAGTCAGAAATGCTTCCAGGGGTCTTCCCCATGCTGTTCCCATGTCATTTGAGCACTGTTCCCATCGATTTCCGCAATTGCTAGTCCTTCTGCAGACTGCCAGGAAGGCCACCGGAAAAATGCTTGAGTTTGCCGTAGACTTGCATTGGGCTCGTTGCTGTGGTTGATCAAGCACCCGAGCATTTTAGTGCTCGCCCATCACTATTCTCAATGCATTCCACTATATAATGAGTAAAGATTTGCAACTGGAATATTTAATTAAATAATTGCATTGAATTTGATATTTAATTGTTCCCTTTATTTTTTTGAGTGTATATATGTTGTAATGTAGCGCTCACTAGCAGGTTGGGGTATACTCGCTTGGCGGCAATGTTTAACTATACAGGAGCAGATTCTCATTTAACCAAGTCCCAACTCAGGCTTAGTATAGCATCATAAACCACTCCATAGCGCATGGTAGGCCATATGAACCATACAGAGCCCACAAACGGTCCATTCCAGTCTCACACATGGACTCTCCTTCATGTGCTGCACACAGGAAACAAATACCACCTTCCTGTCTTTACAGGAGCACACCCCTTGGGAGGTGTGTAGTTAACCTGTCCCACCCTAAACCCTAAATCCAACCCTTTACTAAAAATACAGGTTTGTGTCACTACAAGACCCAGCCACCTGTCCTGGATTCAGATCGCAGCTGACTTCAGCCTGTGCGATACACACCTATTCCTCAGTACACCACTAGTTGGTACATCACAATGTATATAAAATATGTTTGGAGATATGGATTATCTGTATTTACAGGTTCTATTCTAACAATAGTCTTGTGTGGTGCCCCAGGGTCCTGGTCATCAGTGGTATTGCTTTCCTCACGGGGAGAGATTGATGTTACGTTTGGAAGCGATGAAAGATATCTTTTATCAGGTAACCACCATACACACAACATGTTCACACTCCAGGCCACAAGGGGGAGCTTTTGATCCTATTTACTAGGTGACTCCCCTATATATATTGAGGTTTGGAGGGAAAGAAGATTAGATTGTCAGAGAGACAGAAGGGGAGTAGACCAAGCTAGAGAGTCAGAAGGTCTGAAGGGGCCGTGTGGTCTGAAGTACCACAGCTCCTGGAAGGAGACATACAGAAAGCCGAACATTGTTCAGTGAGCATGCAGGAGAGCGAAGCACAGGAGAGTGATATCAGGGGAGACCAGCTAAGAGCAGGCTGCCTCCTTCTGAGGCGCAGATAACCGGTACCCGGACTACCGAGGTTGTAAGGAACTCTACGACTTACATCAGAGACCAGCAGGACAGCTGAACTGCAAATTACCTGTCCGCCTTAATACCCAGGACGCACGGTGACGCATATAGAGCCCGGGGCATGCTAGAGTCCCTGTAAAAAGGCTCAAGTCACCAGTCATACGGGTTATGTCCTTTCCTATATGGGGGACAGAGAAGAACTGTGAGGACCTTATCTGAAACCATAGGCAGTCAGGGACTGCAACACCGCCGCACTAGAGGAAGGCTTTCAACTTCACTTGGTAAAGGGGACTCTGGATTCGCTTCCAAGCCGGCTGGACCCTGCCTACCCTGTGATCTGGTACCCTGGACTAACCAGGTAAAGAGACTGCAAACCTGTGTCCTCGTTCTTTAGTGCACCAGTCACCATCTTCCATCTACACATTGGGAGCCCTGGGGATATACTTCACCTGTGGGAAGTTGTACCATCTAGCTGCCATAAAATCACCCCAGAGGGACCCCTTAAAGCAGCGTCGGTCCCCACTGAACGAATACCACAGGTGGTGTCATGAACAAACTTTATTCCTAAAACCCCTTTAAAGACCTTCCCTTTAACATGGGCGCCAAGGGCTATGGACCGGGTCGCCACCGGGACATCCCCCTGTGAACACCAGACCCGGTGCAGGGTACCTCACGGCCTTGCGACTCACTTGCCTTTAATTTTTGTACTTATCTGGATTTTGGTTTTAACTTGGCTGCACTCCATCTATTTTTTCATGTTTTTTTGTGTTCATTTTTATTTCACCTGTAGATACTATCTAAGGTTGAATTTTATTCAGCATATCTAGTAAGGGTATGTGCACACATTCAGGATTTTAAGCGTTTTCTTCCGCGTTTAAAAAAGCAATAAAAACGCATACATATGCATCCTATCATTTAGAATGCATTCCGCAATTTTTGTGCACATGGTGTGTTTTTTTTTTCTGTGAAAAAAACGCATCGCGGTAAAAAAAGCAGCATGTTCATTAATTTTGCGGATTTTTCGCCTTTTTCCCGCTATTTAATGCATTGGGAAAAAAATCGCATCAAATACGCGAAAAAACACGTGGATTTCTGGCAGAAATGTCCAGTTTTTGTCAGGAAATTTCTGCAAGAAATCCTGAACGTGTGCACATACCCTAAAAGTTATATTTTAAAGAGCACAAAATATTTTCTGTGAAAGTTCTAAGTGTTGCTCTCTGGTCTGTGTTCATTTGTATATATATATATATATATATATATATATATATATATATATATATATATATATATATATATATATATATATATATATATATATATATATATATATATATATATATATATATATATATATATATATATATATATATATATATATATATATAACTTTGTTTTTGGGCCATACAAAATTAACTTGACAATTGTCCTGCTACATTTGGTCAAACATTTAATTAACTCAACCCTAACGGCATGACTGGAACTGTTTCTCTTTGGTGCTGCTGTGATGTTAGGTGGTATGGATGATGTGGCTTCTTGCAACTGCATTTCCAGGTTTGAGTTCATCTGGAGCACAGTTAACTTTATGAAATAAGTTTGTAAAGAACTTGCAGCAGTAAGTTGTACCAAACACTGATGCATATTACACTGCATGTATCCTCAAGGTGATAGAAGTGCTGTATGAACATCATAGGAGATGGTGAGATTCTGCTTTATATTTATATCACATAGGAGGCATTGAGACTTCTGTATATGCATCACATAGGATACATGGAGACGCTACTGTATATAGATCACATAGGAAACACTGGGACTATAATATAAATCAAATAGCATATAAATGCTGATGAATAAATTGCATAGGAGCCACTGTGACTGATAGCTTCATCAAAAGGAAGGGAACTCACCAACGCCACCACCAAAGAACATCCTGTATGCTGGCACTAACTAGTTTCAAGCTGCAATCCTTCCTTACATGCATTTCATTGTTCAGTATTGAATGATGCCTGTATATGCTTGCAGTCTAAGGGGGAATTTAAGGGCCACCAGGCCAGGCACTGTGTCCCCCGCGAGAATCTGCTATTGACAGCTTGTGGGCCAGAGGCTCCCCACCCATATTTTACAGTATCTCCTGGAATCATGTTGTCAGGTCATTTTTACCACATAGTGAACAATGTAAAAAAGAAGAAAAAAAAATGTGCTTTGCAATGTCATTGCGATTGTATTTGTTTCTCAGTACATTCTAAAGGAAAGTGAATAATTCAAAACTACAACTTGTCATGCAAAAGCTCATCTTAATCCATCATTGTCACTGGAAAAAAAAAAAAGTAATAGCTCTGGACGTTTTATTTTTGAGCGAACGTTTTTTTACTTCCATTCTTTCCAGTTGTAAAGAAGTTAAAATTAAAAAGCTGAACAGCGGCAGCAATACATTGAAAATAAGTTATATAACGCAAGATTCACATTTGCAATTGAGTCCGCAGCTTATCGTCCACAAACGCATGCAAAAATGCATGCAAACGCATGATAGCGCAGTGTTTTTTATCATCATCAGCTTACGCATGACGGGAAAAACACGTTTGCATTTGTTTTTGCATGCGTTTGCGTTTTTTATGCGCATGCGTTTGATAGGAAAAAAAATTTCAAGGAGAATTTCCTTGAAACAAGCCACGCCAAATGGACTTTGCTCATGGGATTTCTGTATATAAACCCTTGTACATATGAAATCCTCAGATTTTGCTCCTGTATCCTGCGTCAAGATGGATCTTCGCATGGAGAGTTTCTATCGGAATCTGGATTTGGATGTCAACTTGTTTCTTTCCTTTGCATTTGCTTATGAGCAAGAACAGAAAAGAGAAAAACAGAGAAGACGGCGTCGGCGCTTTTGGCAGCACCCAATTCTTAAACTCCAACAGAGCCATGGAACCTTCCACTCCTTATTCAGTGAGCTTCATGAAAACCCAGAGAAATATTTAGAGTACACGAGGATGTCTCAAGACAGCTTCATGGAATTGCTGGTCCATGTACAAAGAGCCATCAGGAGACAGGACACCCAGCTCCGTAGAGCGATTCCTGCTGAGGAACGTCTGCTGGTGACACTAAGGTACGTAATGTTTAAACATTAACGCCTGTCATAATTCTTATTGTTCTGCAATGTACTTAATATTGTTCCCTTTTTTTATTTTGCAAAAAAACTGTCCTAAATATTATTGTTATAAAAGCCATGTCCTTGAATTTGTTTTTCCTTTCTCGGTTTTGCTAAACCCCAGTCATAAATATTATTATTCTGATTTTTTTTTTTTCTTTCTCTGTTCGGCAGATTCCTGGCTACCGGAGAGAGACTATCATCGCTCCATTTCCAGTTCTGGATAGGAATTTCCACACTATCTGGGATTGTCGCAGACACCTGCCGGGCTTTGTGGGATGTTCTCAGTGCGGAATTTATCCCCTACCCACCATGGAAATCTGGCAGGAAAATGCTGATAAATACTGGCAAATCTGTAATTTCCCCAACTGTTTGGGAGCAGTGGATGGAAAACATATTAGAATTACCAAACTGGCTGGAACTGGATCAGAGTACTTTAAATATAAAAAAAAACATTTCCATAGTGCTCATGGCGATAGCAGCTGCGGACTGAAGGTTTGTCGCCGTGGACATTGGACCTTTTGGCCGTGGTAATGACTTCCAGACATTTAAAAACTTGGACATGGGCCAACGGTTGTATGGCAATCATTTCAATTTCCCCCTGCCACAAGCTCTTCCCCACACTGAAGGCCCGCCAATGCCATTTGTTGTGGTTGGAGATGAGGCCTTTCAGATGTGTGGAAACCTCCTGGAACCATACTCCAGTCGGAACTTGACGCACACAAAAGGACTTTTTAATTACAGACTGAACAGGGCCTGAAGAACAGTTGAGTGTGCCTTTTGGCATCCTTGTCTCAAAATGGTGCATTTTAGGAACCGCCATTAATCTCAAAATTCAGACAGTCGATGAATTTGTAAAGGCATGTGTGGTTCTGCACAACTACATAATGGCTAAAGAATGACTCAATGTTGAACTTTATGAACCTGTTTCTAACCCATTGCCAGATTACCATAATAATCCTCTCCAACAGTTGAAGTTGCCCAAATGAGAAATACATTTGCGTCCTACTTTGTTTCTGAGAGTGGACGTCTGTCCTGGCAAGATGAAATGGTTTAGTGCTCTTGTAATGTTGTGCAATGTTATGTACCTGTAATTATTAAAATGAACCTTTAATGTTTGCTCACAATAAAACACCTTAAGTTAAACACCTGTTCCAAGTTTCCTCTATATTAGAATAATTTTTTTTTTTAACTTTAGTAAGGTGATGACCGGTTCACAACTACAGTTTTTATTAAATCCATTTGCTGTATCATGCAGATTGCATGAGACAGGTATTGGATTATAACCAATTGGGGTTATGTAACCCATGCTTTTACACTACACCTCTTCTCTCTGAAGTCTGTGCTATGGTAGGTGACGTTGGATTGGCTCCATTGTCTCTTCAGTCTGCATTTCTATAGTTCTATATATTAATGCATACTGAAGAGATGATGGAGCTAATCCACCTCATATCTTTACTCACCTGCCCATGTGTCTTAACTAGTGCACTCGGGATGCAGAAAACATAGCATCCAGAGTGCACTAGTGCTGACACCTGGGCAGGCGAGCATTGTTGACCCCTGACCTTTTTTTGCTCTATTAATATATATTTTTGGAGGATTTTCAGTCCTCTTTGTCATGGAGCTATGAGGTGGCCAAAACAGACACAAGAAGCAAAGCTGTAGTGTAAAGCAAATAAAGAAGAGGGGCAGTAGATTGTGTGTCATGGAGCTATGAGGTGGGAAAAACAGTGTGTGTACACGGTGACGTGTGTTGACGGCGCATGGTCTGTGTTGCCGGCGATGAAAGAGACAAAGAACAAGCAGTGATTAGGGAAAAACACAAATTTATTAAAAAAAAATAAAACAACTTTTACGAACCTTAGAGAGGGAAATGTTATGGACCTGGGGGTGTGGAGCTGGTAGGATTGGCTACGGATGGAAGATGAAGGGGTTCCAGGGGAAGGGCTAACTAAACTTGTGGGGTCAAGGATGGAAGTAGACACTTTAGGAGTGGAAGCATGGGATGGGAGAGACACATTGCAAGTGAGAGGAAAAACTGGACAACACAGACACATTGGGAGGTGTGGGTGATGGTAGTACGACACTTCTGCTAGCACGAGTCTTTTTGGCTTTCTGTCCCATTTTATGTGGCAGCTTCCTTTTTTGTGTCTCCTTGGTAGGGTGGGAGAAGTGGGGTCAGCAGGTCATTCAGAATGTGGACCTGGCCTGGTGGTGGCGGAGAACTGCTGTTCAGGATCTTGAGGCAGCCTAGTGGTGGTGGCTGTGGACAACCGTGCAGGATCTTGAGGCGGCCTAGTGGTGGTGGCGGTGGATAGCCATGAAGGATCTTGAGGTGACCTATTGCTGGTGGTGGTGGACAACCGTGCAGGAGCAGGACTCAGCATGGTGGTGGTGGAGTGGCTTTCAGCAGCACCCGGCATGGTGGTGGCCGTGTAGTGGTGTACGGCAGGACTGGGCATGGTGGTGGCCGTACAGTGGTATGCAGCAGAACTCAGTATTGAGGTTAAGTGTGTAATTTGTGGCACAGGTGGAAATACCACCTGTGGCTGCTGGAAGTACCGATGCATCAGCCTGCATCACGTTGAGCTGGAGTTCAGGCGTAAGGTGTTCTGACATGCCCTGCTCTGTTATTAAAAAAAAATGGTGTGCTGGTCTCTGGAGATCGGCTTCCAGATGGTAAAAGTGCAGCACCCCGGAGTCCTGGTCGTTGCAGTACTGACACTCCGCCACTAAGGGGAGTGATGGTACGTCTGATGGCACTTAAGGAGTTCACCTGACCAGGTATCACAGTGACACATTACACTTCACACTCTGGCCACCAGGGGGAGCAAAGGGTTCTATGTATTAGGCCACTCCTCACAATCTGGTAAAACTGGGGGCTGGATAGGAAGTTAGAGAGAGAAAGCTGGGTTTTGCCCAGGCAACACCTAGTGAGAGAAGAGGTTGCTTGGGAAGATTCAGGGGGGTCCCTCTCAGGGGTGGGATCCTGACAGAGGCCTAGCGAAAAGGACAGATCGTTATGGAGCCGCGCCTGCACTTCATTGCAGCGGTATCTTAAGAAAGGATAAGAAGCGAGGTTTATTGTGGAGAAGTGAGAAACGAGATCACAGCACAAAGGCGAGAGAACCAGTAGGAGTCGTGCCCCGAGATCGGCAACATCCTACTGAGGCGCGTGGCCGGAACGCCGAGGAAGTATTGGGCTCCACGCATTACTTCAAACCAACTTCAGGGCAGTTAATTATAGGTTGGCTGCCTCACCTAAATCACCTAATGAAGACAACGGAGGCAATTGTGGGAGAGGGGGGGTCTCTAGGGTCCCTATAAAATAACTCCAGGCCTACCCCGTCATACGGGTGCGTCCTATCCATATCATCTGGGGGACGGAGAGAAAGAACAGAAACATACACGACAGTTGTGAGGACTATCCCGTGGTGCTCAGCAGGGAAGTACTACAACACCCAGGCGCTAGTAGGTAGGCACTGATTTCCACCTGCGAAGGGAACTCTGGATGTTCATTCGGACCGGCCGGTCTCAGACAGCCCAGTTAACAGTGCTCTGGATTGCGGATGCCGATTCCTTCAGTAAAGAGGTAAAGAGACTGCAACCCTGTGTCCTCGTTATTTCCTGCGACCTACACCACCACCTACATCTTTTATTGGGCGCCCCTTAGCAGGACTACGGACCGGGTCAGGCCACCGTGACATCCTCAGAACCGATAGACCCGGTACCGAGTACCCCGCCGTCCTGCGTCTGGGGGCTGCTCCAAAGGCGTTTGTTGACATCCTGGAAAAGTGTGTTTTAATATGGGTCAGACCACTTTCCAGTCTATCTCCCAGCGCCTTCAAGCCATTCTGGAAGACTGAGCTCAAGAGAATAAACTCAGGCATGAGTGACCTGTCTGAGGCCTTCTGCTGCTGGTGGGAAGAACCCCCCAAAAAAGGCAGAGGACTGGGACAGGGGAACACCTGAAGGACCAGCTGCCTGTTCTCCAGACTGTGACGCCGGCCCACTTGCTGCTTCGCTGGTGGATGGCTGGGACTGGTCTGTGGCTGTTTGAGGGACTGCTCCAGAGGACGATCCAGGTTCGAGGGTTCAGGAGTTTCTTGCATCACACGGTTGTGTGATCCCGGCCTTCAGGTTCACTGCTGCATCAGACCACACTGCAATACTTACGAAAAGCCTTTCTGACTCGTGACGTGGCGTTGTCTGTCATCCATTAGCGCTTGGGCCACCTCATTCCACAGCCGCCGAATCGCCACAGTGTCAGAGTGCTGCTGCTCCCGGGTGTCCCACAATGCAACTCGCTCCTGCACCAGGGTGATGAGGTGGTCATTGTCAATGAATTCCTCCTCCCGTTGTGGAACTTAGAAATGAAACAAAGACATTAACATTGGAAAGATAAAACACTTAAAACAAAAAAAAAAAAAGCAAAAATAATAAAAAAAAAAGGCAAGAGTACAAAAAACTGTCAAGATTATAGACACAGCTGACTGTGAACAACCGACATCTTTTGCCACATTGCGTGATGATTTACCCTCTTTGAAGAGTTTGATAATCCTCTCCTAAGTTTCAATTGACATCTCTTGTGTTGGAGCCATGACTCATGTCAGTCCACTTGGTGCAACAGTTCTCCAAGGTGTGGTCACTCCTTTTTAGATGCAGACTAATGAGCAGATCTAATTTGATGCAGGTGTTATTTTTGGTTATAAAAATTTACAGCGTGATTCCATAATTTTTTCCTCAGAATTGAGTGATTCCATAATTTTTCCCCTATGCTTGGTTAAAAAAAGTAACCATTACTGATGACTACCACATTTTTTGTTCTTGATTTCTTTTAGTGTTTCTTTTTAAAGCCAGAAAGTTGCCATTTGAAATTACTTTAGTTTTGTGCCATGTTTGTGATCTGCTTTTTTTTCTACAAAATTAAACAACTGAATGAACATCCTCCAAGGCCAGTGATTCCATAATTTTTTGCCAGGGGTTGTATAGCTTGTATACTCACATTATAGTCAGAGTCTTCCTATGCCTCCAAAAAAGATGCTGCAATCCCAGTAGAGTCTTGAGAGTAATGGACTTCCAGTGCCCACACCTTCTTTTGTAAGGTTTGTTAGGGGGGTGGATTAAAACAAGTTCCTAGACATGTTTACTCATAAGAACATATGCGTACACAAACTCAATCATAGGCATGTACTTGCGTACGCATGCTTTCCCATTGACTGTAATGTGTATATTTGACGAACTTCTTCCGCAAGCATCCGCATGCGTATGGAAATTTGCCCCCACAAAAAATGCAACATGGCATTCCGCGCATCGCGAATAGACGCATGCGTAAGCAAATGCGGGCGAAAGCATGCAATTTGCATGCACCTGCGTCTACAATGTTAAAGATAAGAAATCAAGACGCATGCGGATGTATGCATCAGAAACACTGCGGACACAACCGCAAATGTGAAACCAGCCTAAGGCACCTGCAGGTGAAAAGTTTCCTGCATTCCCAGTCTGCATCAGACTGTAACCATCTATGCTGGTTTTGGAGCGCCCCCACTGCCGCAGGGCCGAGGGGCACCTGGTACCGGGCCTCTGAGTCTCTGCTCTGGGGTTGTCACGGCGGCTAGGCCCCGGTCCGTGACCCTGCCGTGGGGCGCACAGTGAATAATAGGTGTGGATGATGGTGGGGATGCTGTGGTGGTGCGGTGCAGTAAATAACGAGGACACCAGGTTGCAGTCTCTTTACCTCTTTACTGAAGATCTCTGGGTCCTCAGTCCGGAACACAGTTCTCCAGGCTGCGCAAGTCCGGCCGGTCCAATGGCACCTTCAGAGTTCTCTTCACAGGTGGAAATCGGTGCCTTCCTACTAGCGCTATGTGTTGTGGTCCTTCCCTGCTGTGCTTACGGAAAGTACCCCACAACTGTTGTGTCTGTTTCTGATGTTCCCTCACAACTCGAATAGATGATGTTCTGCTAATCCTCCGTCCCTCCCTGATGTTCTGGTTGGGACGGCACCCGTTTGACGGGTAGGCTCGGAGCTCTTCCGGGACCCTAGAGTCGCCCCTCTCCACAAGTTGCCCCCCAAGACTGCATAGGTGATATGTGTTAGACAGCCCGCCTTAGACTGACTGTCCTGCCTCGGTTTGGAGTATTGCTTGAAGCTGAATATTATTCTACTCCCTCGGCGTTCCGGCCACCGGTAGTGCGCCTCAGTAGGATGTTGCTTCGGTCTTACAGCACGACTCCTACTGGTATTTCTCCTTTGCGTGATCTCGTTTCTCACTCAGCACAATCTATCTCGCTTCTAATCCTTTCTTAGGGACTGCCGCTACCCGGAGCAGGCACGGTCCCGTTACGTTCTTTCTTGTTGCCAAGCCTCTGTCAGGATCCCACCCCTGACAGAGACCCTACTGTATCTTCCCCCACAACACCCTCTGCCACAAGGTGTTGCCTGGTTCCAACCCAGTCAGCTTTCTGATCTAACTTCCTGCCTGACCCCCAATTTACCCACTATGGTGGGGAGTGGCCTAATGAATAGCACCCTTAGCTCCCCCCGGAGGCCCAGCTGTGAAATGTATTGGTGTCTGTGATACCTGATCAGATGAACTCCTTCAGTGCCATCAGACGCACCATAGCTCCCCATAGTGGCGGAGCCACAGTACTGCAACGACCAGGACTCTGGGGCGCTGCAGTTTCATAGCCTCATATATCTACTATATAATTGTCTAAGGGTCACTTCCGTCTTTCTGTCTGTCCTTCTGTCTGTCTGTCTTTCTGTCTGTCACGGATATTCATTGGTCGCGGCCTCTGTCTGTCATTGAAATCCAAGTCGCTGATTGGTCACGGCAAAATGGCCACGACCAATCAGCGATGGGCACAGTCTGGCGGCAAATGGCCGCTCCTTCCTCCCCGTAGTCAGTGCCCGCTCCATAATCCCCTCCAGTCAGTGCTCACACAGGGTTAATGGCAGCGGTAGTGGACCGCGTTATGCCGCGGGTAACGCTTACCGCTGCTATTAACCCTGTGTGACCAACTTTTTACTATTGATGCTGCCTATGCGGCATCAATAGTTAAAAGATCTAATGTCAAAAATAATTTAAAAAAATAAAAAATCGTTATATACTCACCGTCCTTCGGCCCCCGGATCAGGAACAGGCCTTCCCCGCTCCTCGCGACGCTCCGGTGACCGCTCCATGCATTGCGGTCTCACGAGATGATGACGTAGCGGTCTTGCGAGACCGCTACGTCATCATCTCGCGAGACCTCAATGCACTCTTGGGACCAGAGCGCGCGAGGAGCGTCGGTAACCGCTTCGCCTGCATCCAGGGCCAACGGAAGGTGAGTATATAACTATTTTTTATTTTAATTCTTTTTTTTTTTTTTTTAACAGGGATATGATGCCCACATTGCTATATACTGCGTGGGCTGTGCTATTTACTACGTGGGTTGTGCAATATAATTCGTGAGCTGTGTAATATACTATGTGGGCTGTGCAATATACTATGTGGGCTGTGCAATATACTATGTGGGCTGTGCAATATACTATGTGGGCTGTGCAATATAATACATGGACTGTGCAATGTACTACGTGGGCTGTGCAATGTACTGCGTGGGCTGTGTAATATACTACGTGGCTGTGCTATTTACTACGTGGGCTGTTATATACTACATGGCCGGCTGCGAACAATCCGGCCGAATCCTGTGTATTCAATGTATTATTCTAAAATCTTCATAAATAAACTACATACATATTCTAGAATACCCGATGCGTTAGAATCGGGCTATCATCTAGTATAATTATAGTTTACCTTATCCAATAACTTGGAGACTGTGGGGATTATAGGTGATTTCAATTTTTGAGTTATGGAGGTAATTTTGTCAGTAGATATGTGGCAGAACATAATTCTGTATGTATGAAGGGATAATATCTATTCCCAGTTGTATTAATGCTAACTCAGAAGTACGGTAATTAAAGTAATCAATTTGTAAAAAAAAAATAAAAAAAATAGAAAACCTCTATAGAGCCACACAATGTAATAAGTTAATACTTTTCTTTCTTAAGATAAGGTAACACAGGTTTTCTGCCTTTTCATTACGGCAGCAGCAGGACATTACTTAAAATATTGAAAGTCTACATCTTTTTATCACAGACTTTGTTAGCTCCTATCAGATTAGGAAATGGCAAGACCAAACTTAGAACAATCTCTTCTGTGTTCATTTTATAATTTCCTTTTTTATACTGAATAACTTTTTTTTTTTTTTCCACTGTTGTCCAGTCAGAATACCATTATGAATACACTGAATGCGACAGTAAAGGAACCAGATGGCGTGTGGCTGTCCCTCACACTCAAGGACTGTGCACAGGACTACCAGATCCAGTCAAAGGAACGGAGTGTTGTAAGTTAATTGAAACATGGAGTTTTCAGTTGATTTATTTCTTTACTTTTCGATTAATAGGCATTCAAAAGTTAGTGGCATCCACGTGTCATCTGTGTGCTGTCCTTGCTTAACATTGCAAAGTATAGGATAAGCTTTGTAAATTACTTAAAATGGTATTCCCATTAACAAAGTTAATTTTAAAATTGATTTTAATCAATATATCTTGAAATAATAATTTCCACAATTGGATGTGTTTATATAATTTGTCCCTGTGCTGAGATAATCTTGCAAATGTGTCCCTGCTGTGTACTGTGTAATGGCTGTGTCTGACTGTGCAGGAACATGGTCTGATCATACCACAGCTCCTGGGCAGGAGAGGAAGGGAAAGAGAATATACAGATAGCACACTATAGGATCACAGCTGATTCCTTTTTGTGAGATAAAACCTTTCCCTGTCTTAAAATGTTTTACCTCAAAGAAATAATTGTGATCCCATGCTGTAATGTCTGTTTACTTTTTTCCTTCCTCGCCTGCCCAGGAGCTGTAGTATGATCTAGACCATGTCCTTGTACGGCCAGGCACAGCCATTACACAGTACACAGCAGGAGCACATTTATAAGATTATCTCCGCACCGGGGCGTTTAAAAAAAAAAAAAAAAAAAACTAATTGGGGAAATTATTATTCCAAGATCTATTGATCAAAATGAAGTTTGTGGGAAACCCATTTTAATTTTTTTTTTGTCTCTGTCCATCTGTGAAAACACTAATGACACACTGATGCAAAACATTGAAACAGTGCCATTTTTTTCCCACGCGCATGTCTAAACATGGACTTGTGAATGAGGCATTACTAAACATTTCATTCAGCTAATCGGTAACCTGCTCTGTACTGAAGAGATGCAAGTATCCCAAATCAATGCTGTCAATAGATGGATCTTGGGTTTAACATGTATGAAGCTACTTTTTAGAGTGAATGCTCTATTTTTTTACAGTTGTGATTGTGGGAAAATAAATCAAATTATTATGGTGGCTGCTCCATAGCGATGTCCCCTCCAACTACAGTGGCTTGCAAAAGTATCCACCATTTTCGTGTTTTGCTACCTCACAACCTGGAATTGAAGCAAACCACAAATAAAGCAAAATAACTGAAAACTTCAGTGTGCATAACTATTCACAACCCTAAAGTCAGTACTTTGTAGAGCCTCCTTTTGCGGCAATTCCAGCTGCAAAGTTGCTTTGGATAATGCTCTATGAGCTTTCCACATCATGTTACTGGAATTTTTGCCCATTCCTCAAGGCAAAACTTCCACAGTGCCTTCAAGTTAGATGGTTTCATCTGCTGAAAAACAATCTTGAAGTCTGACCACAGTTTCTCAACTGGGTTAAGATCTGGGCTTTGACTAGGCCATTCCAAAACATTTTCATGTTCCCCTTTAAACCACTCCAGTGTTGCTTTAGCAGTATGCTTTGGGTCAGTGTCTTGTTGGAAGGTGAATCTCAGTCCCAGTCTCAAATCACTGACAGACTGAAACGGGTTTTGCTCAAGAATATACCTGTATTTAGCAACATCCATCTTCCCCTAAACTTGGACCATTTTCCCTGTCTATGCAGCTCAAAAACATTCCCACATCATGATGCTACCACCACCCTGTTAAACTGTAGGGATGATGTTCTTGGGGTGATGAGCTGTGTTACTTTGACATCAGACATAACGAGTACCTTGGTGGCCAAAAAGTTACATTTTGGTCTCATCTGACAACAGCACCTTCCTCCATACATGTCTCCCACATGTCTTGTAGCAAACTCAAAGCATGCCTTACAATTTTTGAGTGTAATTAAAGGCTTTTTTTCTGGCCACTCTTCCATGAAGGCCACCTCCTATGGAGTGTACGGCTTATTGTGGTTGTATGGACAGATACTCCTGTCTCTGCTTCGGTACTCTGCAGCTGCTTCAGGGTTACATTTGATCATTGACATTTGATTATTTATTTTTATATCACCATTGATTCCATGGTGCTGTACATGAGAATGGGTTACATGCAAGTTACAGATATCACTTACAGTAAACACACTAACAATGACAGACTGATACAGAGAGGCAAGGACCCTGCCCTTGTGGGCTTACATTCTACAGGATTATGGGGAAGGAGACAATAGGTTGAGGGTTGCAGGACCTCCAGTGTTGGTGAGGCAGTATCTCCAGTAGTGATGAGGAGGCAGCGGGGTCAGTGCAGACTGTAGGCTTTCCTGAAGAGATGGGTTTTCAGGTTCCTTCTGAAGTATCCGAATGTGGTTGATAGTCAGACGTGTTGGGGCAGAGAATTCCAGAGGATGGGAGATATTCTGGAGAAGTCTTGGAGGCGGTTGGATGAGGAGCGAATAAGTGTGGAGGAGAGAAGGAGGTCTTGAGAGGACTGGAGATTACATGAGGGAAGATATCGGGAGATTAGTTCAGAGATATATGGAGGAGACAGGTTATGGATGGCTTTGTAGGTCCGTATTAGTAATTTGAACTGGATACGCTGAGGGAATGGGAGCCAGTAAAGACATTTGCAGAGGGGGAAGCGGAGAAGTAGCGAGGAGAGAGATTAATTAGTCGGGCAGCAGAGTTAAGGATGGACTGGAGAGGTGCAAGGGTGTTAGCAGGGAGGCCGCAGAAAAGGATGTTGCAGTAGTCAAGGCGGGAGGTGATGAGGGCATGCACAAGCATTTTAGTAGATTGATGGTTGAGGAAAGGACGGATTCTGGAGATATTTTTGAGCTACAGGCGATAGGAGGTGGACAGAGCTTGGATGTGTGGTTTGAAGGACAGGGCAGAGTTAAAGGTTACTCCAAGGCAGCGGACTTCCGGTACGGGGGAAAGCATGATGTCGTTAATTACGATAGATGGGTCAGGTAAGGAAGATCTATGAGATGGAGGAAAGATGATGAGTTCAGATTTGTCTACATTGAGTTTGAGGAAGCGAGAGGGGAAGAAGGAGGATACGGCTGATAGACACTCCGGGATTCTGGACAGCAGAGCGGTGATGTCTGGGCCAGAGCGGTAGATCTGAGTGTCATCAGCATAAAGGTGGTACTGGAATCCATGGGACTTTGAGTTGTCCCAGGCCAAGTGTATAGATTGAGAAGCGTAGGGGTCCTAGAACAGAGCCTTGGGGGACTCCAACAGAGAGAGGGTGGGATGAGGAGGTAGTGTGGGAGTGGGAGACGCTGAATGTGCGGTTGGAAAGGTACGAGGAGATCCAGGATAGGGCGAGCTCTCTGATGCCAAAAGAGGAGGAGAGGATCTGTAGTAGGAGGCAGTGGTCAACTGTGTTGAAAGCACATGACAGGTCTAGAAGGAGGAGTACAGAGTATTGTCCATTGGCTTTGGCGGTAAGTAGGTCGTTAGTGATTTTGGTCAGGGCTGTCTCAGTTGAGTGATGGGGGCGGAAACCAGATTGTAGATTGTCAAAGAGCAAGTTAGATGAGAGGTGGGAGGAAAGTTCAGAGTGGACGTGCTGCTCCAGGAGTTTGGAAGCGAATGGGAGCAGCGATATTGGGCGATAGCTGGACATAGCAGTTGGATCGAGGGTTGGCTTTTTAAGGATGGGCGTGATTGTGGCATGTTTGAAAGCAGAAAGGAAGGTGCCAGAAGTTAGTGATAGGTTGAAGAGGTGGGTTAGGGATGGGATAAGTGTGGTGGTGGTTGGGGAGGAGGTGATTAATGCTCTCCATGCCCAGCCTGTGATTTTTGGTGGGCTGCCCTTTCTTGACAGGTTTGTGTTGGTACGATGTCCTTTCCATTTGATGATAATACATTTGATGGTGCTTTGGGGGATCATCAGAGATTGGGATTTTTTTATAACTCAACTGACTTGTACTTATCAGTTAGTACTGAGCTTACCCGTGGATGTTCGGGTTCACCGGGTTCGTCTGAACTAGAGTTAAGTTTGTTTTGGGTGCGAACTTGACCCCGAACTCGAACCCAATAGAAGTCAATTGTGACCCGAGCTTTGGTGCTTTCAAAATGGCTATAAATGTTCATAGTAAGGGCTAGAGGGCTGCAAAAGGAAGCTAAATGGGGTAAGAGAAGGACCATTGCCCTGTAAACAAATGTCAATAGGGAAATGGCTTAAAATAACACCAGATTAAAAAAATAAGAAAAAATTATGACTGTGAGACGAAGGTCCAAGTGGAGCAGGAGGGTGTGGAGGAGATGGCGGTGTAGGTGGAAGATGTGTGTGGGGCGTAAGAAGCAACACTGTTTTTTTTTTTTTTATGTATTCTGAAAACGGGCAGTGTAATCTACTGGCCACTCTCTGTATACAGACTGTGTAATACCCTGCAATTTTTTTGGTTGCAAGCTATGAGGAGACCATCAAATAGGAGATGTGGTAGTGTTGCTAATGGTGGTTATGTGGCTGCTGCAGGTAGAAAGAGGGCGGGGTTAATCTGTTTCTGTTGAGCTCCTAAATGAAATGCCTTCCTCTCGTGCAAGCAAGCGAGAGGACATTCTATGTAATTTTGTACGCACGAGTATCGTTGTATGAATTGTAAGGAAAGAACAAGAAGAGGTAGTTTTAGATTGGTTGGCTGAGAGTGCAATCGGTCTTTGCTTTGTGTTCCACCCAGTCCCCTGCTGAAAATGCAGATTTTTCATATGCGGCCCATGGGTATCTGTCTTCCACCTCACCCTCTTGCAAATCGGGCAAGCAGTCTGAACCCCATGTCATGTAGCCAGTCTCTGCTGGCTGTAGTTCCGTGGGCCATCCACCTGGCTCTTCCCCTTAATTTGAAGAGATTGAGTGCACTCATGCCCAACTACTTGCTCTGTTGGAGGAATAGTACGTGGGTGGGGTAGTGGAAACTGTCAGCGGACTGCCACAGCACATCTCTGATTTATGCAGATGAAGAAACATAGGTGCCAATTGCTGCAGCTTTCTGGTTTTCTGCTGTGTGTACACCTGCAAGGATGGCAGGGGTGAAAACTGGGTGGAACATCATGATGGGGATTTTTATTATTTCTTTTTAGAGCACTGTTGATTCCATAGTGCTGTACATGAAGAGGGGTTGCATTCAAAATACAAATTGAAATTAGATTGGACTTACAAATATTGACACACGGAACACAGGGAAGAGGACCCTACCCTTGCAGCCTTACATGCTACAGGATATATACCTATAAAACACCAAACGATACATACTGTTTTTGATACTTTAATAAATTATATTATTTTTTGCTGATACCTCTTTCTTGGTGTGGATCGTTTGGTCATAGTTTATCTCTAACTATCATATTATTTGATCCTCTGGACATTTACTTTTGTCTTATAGCCGTTTGGTGTTTTTATAGGTATATATGCTTTGGCCTAGAAGTATGCCCCCTGCTGGCTGAGAGGGCGTTGTTTGTATAGGTGTTTTACATGCTACAGGATGCTGGGGAAGGAGACAGTATGTTTCATGGTTGCAGTAGCTCTGTTGTTGGTGAGGTGGTAGTGTGGTCATTGCAGGCTATAAGCTGTTCAGAAGACATGGGTTTTCAAGTTCCGCTTGAAAGTTCCAAATGTTCGGGATAAGCAAAGTGTTGTACCATGGAATTCTACAGGATGAGCGATACTCGGGAGAAGTATTACAGGCAATTGGTTGAGGAATGTATGAGTTGTGGAGGAGAGAAAGAGGCCTTGGGAGAACCATAGATTACGTGGTGGTAGAGATCGGGAAAATAGTTCAAAGATACATGGGGGAGACAGATTATTGATGGCTTTGTAAGACAGTGTTAGCAGTTTGAAGTGGATACATTGTGGAATTGGGAGACAATAAAAGAATTTGCAGAGGCGAGGTGTAGTGAGTGGATTAGTAAGGCAGCAGAGTTACGGACAAACTGAAGAGGTGTAATGATGGAATGAGGGATAATGAGGTCCTAGACTACACATGAAGTCAAGCCCATTTGAGTTACGTGGATAGTTCTGAGGAAGAGTTGGTGGTCATGCTGCACAGCAAAAGAGGGTGCAGGGTGCAAAAGAGCTGAGGTAGGACTTTAGTGATTAAGTTGGCTGCTACTGCGCACAGAGGACGGCCCTTAGCCTTTTCTCTGTCTGTTGCCTCCTCCTTTTACTCTGCTTCCTCCACAGTCTCCTCATCCGGTCAGAAAGTGCAGACAGTGTGTGCGCACTTTTGGCTTTCTCACTCTGCTGCTGCTCGCCTGCCTGCAGCGCAGCATCACTACTGCCTTTCTGCTCAAAGCCTCATATGTGAAGTACTCACAAGGTGGAGCTCCACCTTGCATATGCTGGAGAGAATGTGCGAGCCGCAGCAGGCGATAGTGTTTTTTTTTTCGTTTTTTTTTATAAACCATTATCTGGTATTGATATGGGGAGAAATATTGCACCTACAGTACATATTTGAGTATTTATCACCTGGTTCATAGAAAGATTTGTACATTTCAATCCATTGTACTTAAAACAAGTATTATTATTATTATTATTATTATTATTATACATTATTGTAGCGCCATTTATTCCATGGAGCTTTACATGTGAGAAGGGGCAAATATAGACAAATACAATAAGCATGAGCAAAAAACAAGGCACTAACAGGTACAGAAGGAGGGAGGACCCTGCCCGCGAGGGCTCACAATCTGCAAGAGATGGGTGAGGATACACTAGGAGGGGGTAGAGCTGGTCATTCGGTGGTTCAGTAGGTTGAGGATCACTGTAGGCTTGTCGGAAGAGGTGAGTCTTCAGGTTCTTTTTGAAGGTTTCTATGGTAGGCAAGAGTCTGATGTGTTGGGGTAGAGAGTTGCAAAGTATGGGGGAAGCACAGGAGAAGTCTTGGATGCGGTTGTGGGAAGAAGAGATAAGAGGGGAGTAGAGAAGGAGATCTTGTGAGGATCGAAGATTGCGTGTAGGTAAGTACCGGGAGACCATGTCGCAGATGTATGGAGGAGACTGGTTGTGGATGGCTTTTTATGTCATAGTAAGGGTTTTGAACTGTAGCCTCTGGACGATGGGAAGCCAGTGAAGGGCTTAGCATAGAGGAGAGGCTTGGAAATATCGGGGAGACAGGTAGATTAGTCGGGCAGCAGAGTGGAGGATGGATTGGAGTGGTGCCAGAGTGCTAGAGGGGAGGCCAGAGAATAGGAGGTTGCAGTATTCAAGGTGGGAGATAAGGGCGTGTACTAGTGTTTTTGTGTTTTCGTTGTTGAGGAATGCGCAGATCCGGGAAATATTTTTGAGTTTGAGATGGCAGGAGAAGGCAAGTGCTTAAATATGTGGCTTGAAAGAGAGGGCAGAGTCGAGGATCACCCCGAGGCACCGAGCATGCGGGACTGGGCAAAGTGAGCAGCCACTGACATTGATTGATAGGTCTGGTGGAGAGGTAACGTGAGATGGGGGAAAAGATGATGAATTCTGGTTTGTCCATGTAAAGTTTTAGAAAGCGAGCAGAAAAGAAGGCCGAGATAGCAGACACAGTGTGGGATTTTGGTGAGTAAGGAGGTGAGGTCAGGTCTGGATAGGTAGATCTGCGTGTCATCAGCGTAGAGATGATACTGCAAACAGTGGGATTCTATGAGCTGTCCCAGGCCGAAGGTGTAGATTTAGAAGCGTAGAGGTCCCAGAACTGAGCCTTGAGGGACACCGACAGACAAGGGGCGAGGTGAGGAGTTGGTGTGGGAGAGAGAGACACTGAAAGTTTGGTCTGTTAGGCTGCCATCACACTAGCAGTATTTGGTCAGTATTTTACATCAGTATTTGTAAGCCAAAACCAGGAGTGGGTGGTAAATACAGAAGTGGTGCATATGTTTCTATTATACTTTTCCTCTATTTGTTCCACTCCTGGTTTTGGCTTACAAATACTGATGTAAAATACTGACCAAATACTGCTAGTGTGGCGGCAGCCTCAGATATGACGAGATCCAGGATAGGGCCACATCTGTGATGCCAAGAGATGATTGACACTGTGGACCATTCCCTCCTGCTACAGATTCTAAGACAGAAGACAGGTCCAGGAGAAGGAGGACAGAGTAGTGTCGCTTGCTCTTGGCGCTTAGTAGGTCATTGGTGACTTTAGTTAGGGCAGTTTCAGTTGAGTGATGGGGTCGGAAGACAGATCGTAACCGGTCAAAGAGGGAGCAGGAGGAGAGGTGGGAGGACAGTTCAAGATGGACATGCTGCTCCAGTAGTTTTGAGGCATAAGGGAGAAGAGATATCGGGTGACAGCTAGACACAGAGGATGGGTTGAGGGAGGGCTTTTTGACGATGTGTGTGATCTTGGCATGTTTGAAGGATGAGGGGAAGACACCACTTGTGAGTGAGAGGTTGAAGAGGTGTGTTAGGGTTGGGATGAAGACTGTGCTGAGGTTAGTGATGAGGTTGGATGGGAGCGGATCAAGCGGGCAAGTGGTGAGGTGTGATCTTGACTGGAGGGTGGAGAGCTGATCTTCTGTCATGGTGGAGAGGCTGGTTTTGGAGGAACAAGGTTGAGCAGCTAAGAGGGGTATTGGGCGCTGCTGGCCAAAGCTTTCTCTGATCGTATTGATTTTCTGTTTAAAGAAAGAGGCAAAGTCTTCAGCAGAAATGAGGGGGGAGGGGGGAGGGAGGAGGTGCTGGGGGACGGAGTAGAGAATTGAAAGTGTTGAAAAGCTGTTTAGAGTTGAGACACGGAGGATATGAGAGATGAGAAATAAGTTTGTTTTGCGGCAGTGAGCGTGTACTTGAAGCTGGCGAGGGACTGCTTGTATGTGATGAAGTGCTCAGCAGAGTGGGATCTCCTCCATCTCCGCTCAGGGACCCTGGAAACCCATCTGTTTTTCGGTCAGGCTGGTCAGCCAGGGCTGTCTGTTGATTAAACGAGTTTTGCTATGCATGGGGGGGGGGGGGTGAATCGAGTGTAGCTGTTATTGTGGTCTTATAAAAAGTCGCAGCAGCATCTGTGTCATAAAGGGAAGCTGTGTCTGTAAGAGGGAGGAGGGACTCAGAGTGATTGTAAATTGAGGTGTTTGAGATTTCTGCAAGGGTGAGTGAGTTTGTGGAGTGGGGATTGATTTATATGTTTCATGAGTGTCATTAAGTGATTGCTATTCCTATTACACATAAATTGGTGGAATTTAAATTAATACTGTCCAATATCTGCAAAACCTGTGCTGTAAGTTAGTCTTGCATAGGATAAATCACATAAGTTTTTTAATTATTTGATAAGGCAGCATGGTGGCTCAGTGGTTAGCACTGCAGCTTTGCAGCGCTGGAGTCCTGGGTTCAAATCCCACCAAGGACAACATCTGCAAGGAGTTTATATGTTCTCTCCTTGTTTGCATGGGTTTACTCCCACATTCCAAAGACATACTGATAGGGAAATTAGATTGTGAGCCCCAATGGGGACAGAGATAATGTCTGTAAAGCGCTACGGAATATGTTAGCGCTATATAAAAATAAAGATTATTATTATTATAAGGAAGGTAATATCTCCATAAATGCCCATTGGCTAAATGTAGTGGCAGCCGGGTATGTCCTACCACTAAGGATTGCTGGATGTTTCTCTGTCCATGTTGCCTCCTGCTCCTCCACTGCCTCCTCATCCAGTCACCGAAACACCTACAAGGCCAACTTCAGCACAGCCAGGGGGAACTACAGTAGGCTGTTGTAAAAATGTTTGTGAGAAAAATACCACACCATGCATAAGCTGTGGATGAGCTCAAATAACAGACAAATGTGTAGTAGGTGTCGATAAACCTTAAAGGGAACATGTCACCCCCAAAATCGAAGATGAGCTAAGCCCACCGGCATTAGGGGCTTATCTAAAGCATTCTGTAATGCTGTAGCTAAGCCCCCGATGTAACCTGAAAGATGAGAAAAAGAGGTTAGATCATACTCATCCAGGGGCGGTCCAGCTGCGTTCCGGTCCGATGGGCGTCGCGGTCCGGTCCGGGGACTCCCATCTTCTTACGATGATGTCCTCTTCTTGTATTCACGCTGCGGCTCCGGCGCAGACGTACTTTGCCTGCCCTGATGAGGGCAGAGCAAAGTACTGCAGTGCGCAGGTGCCGGGAATGGTCAGAGAGGCCCGGCGCCTGCGCACTGCAGTACTTTGCTCTGCCCTCAACAGGGCAGACAAAGTACGCCTGCGCCGGAGCCGCTGCGTGAAGACAAGAGGAGGACGTCATCCTATGAAGATAGGAGGCCTCGGACCGGACCACGACGCCCATCGGTTTGGACTGTCCCCCCAGGTGAGTATAATCTAACCTCTTTTTCTCATCTTTCAGGATACATCCGGGGCTTATCTACAGCATTATAGAATGCTGTAGATAAGCCCCTGATGCTGGTGGGCTTAGTTCATCTTCGATTTTGGGGGTGACAGGTTCCCTTTAAGCCCATCCTGGTGGTGTGCGATAATGTGCAAAATCTCATAGCAGTTCTGGGCCTAGCTGATTTGACGCACATCCCTTGCCTGGTGCATGTGCTGAATTTGGTGGTACACAGCTTTCTTAAAAATTACACAGATTCAGCAGAAGTACTGACATACTGTAAGTGCAGGCCATCTGTGCACAATTTCAGCGTTCTCCCTCTGCTGCTGCTCACCTGCAGCTGCAACTTCACTCCTGCCTTTCCGTTTACAGCCTCATATGCAATGTGCCCACAAGTTGGAATTCCTCCTTGCACTTGCGGGAGAGAGGAGAAGATGGCTGCGGAGTAGAATTTTGTTTTAGACTCACTACTCCCAAAAACACAACTACAAAGTATACAAGTTTTTAGAAACATTACTTGTAAAGATACAGTGGTAAAGTAAAATTATTTGTCCCAGAAATGGCAACTAGATGGCTAATGCCAATTATTTCCCAGACCACTTGAAAACACACAGAGGCTTAAGGGAAAAACATTCCCACAAGTGGGCGTGAAGAGTACTCACAGTAACAATACTCCCATAGATTGGGGAGTTGCAGAGCAAACACGATGGCTTAAAGGAACCGTACTCCCACAGGCTGGGGATGCAGAATACTCACAGCAGCTTTTAGCACAGTACTACCACAGATATGGGTTGCAGAGTACACACAGAATTATTTTTGCATACTGCACAGTCAGAATCTGTCACTTGCTGCCTCATACCCTGCAAATGTCATTGCACACTTGCAACCACCGTCAGCAACCACATCCATGTCCTTGTTCCAGTGCAGCGTTCAGTTGTCCCTACCCCAGTCTTTGAAACGCAAGTGTAAAAACGCAGCCACTCACCCTCAGGTCATAATACTAAACTGCTAAGTTTCCTGACTGCTTACCCTGGAAATGTTGCTGTTTAGGCCTGTGGACATGGAAGCTTTCCGCAACTTCATGGCGGCGGCCGTCCCTTGATACTCTGTTCCCAGCCGCCACTATTTCTCCTGGTGTGCTGTTCCTGCCTTACGCAAGCACGTGTCCCATAACATTAGCTGTACTGTGACCAATGCTGTGACTGGGATGGTCTTTTTTACCACGGACACATGGACAAGTGCTTGGCCAGAGATGCTACATTTCCCCGACGGCACACTCAGTGAACATTATGGAATCCAAGACCCTGTTGGATCCTGGCACGGAACACGTTATACTGACACCGAGGATTGCAGGCCCTTGTTCTATCAGGGTTTCCCTCACCTTCTTCAGCAGTTCCTACACCTCTTCATCCTCGCCCTCCTTCTCACAAAAGTCAACATCAGTCGCAAGCTGAAAGTACTGCCGCACTGCCTCAGCCAAGTGGCAATGACGCCATAATTGGCGTAACCATCCTGCTTCTCTGTCTACGTAAACCCTCGCTGCTCTGATTTAAAGAGGAGGCTTTGCAGGCAGAGCAAGTTGAGATGGAGCAAGAAACTATACAGGGTGATGCTACACAGCCCAGCCTCATCTCTTCTTCTCAAAGCGGATTTGGTGATGAAGAGGAGGAACAGGAGCTGGTTGCCTGCCCTACAGATGGTATTACCCACATCACCTTTAACCCATCTGTTCAGTGTAGATAGCCTGAAGATGTGGAGGAGGACGAGAAGATGGACAGTAGTCATGTTTTTGGAGACAGAGAAGTCTTGGCTGTTGGTGGCCTGGCACACATGACAGTTTGTTCTGTTGCCTTACCCATTTTGACCAACACTAATTAGTGGTTGGTCACCTTTCTAGACCCACAATAGGAGAATTTTCTATCTCTTATTTGTGTAGCGCAGAGGTCTAAGAAAATGTTGCAGTAACAGAAAGCCCTAGTTGAAGAATTATTAAAAAAAAAAATTCCTTCTGATAATGCTGGCTGGGGAGGTCACAGTTCATTGGACAACCAAGGAGTATAGACAAGGGAGACGCACACACCAGATGCGGCAGAGGCAGGGGAACACTATCAAAGGTCTGGGACAGTGTTCCCAGGCCCTGATGCACGGGGTACTCTGACTAGGCAGGAAAAGTTTTGGAAGATGCTGAAGGAGTACCTTGCAGACCGTACAAGCATTCTCCATGATTCCTCTGTGCCTTACAACTATTAAGTGTTCAAGATAGACACATGGCATGAATTCTCTTTACGCCTTAGAGGTTCTAGCCTGCCCTACTGCTAGGGTTTTGTCAGAGCAAGTTTTCAGTGCCGCCGGTTGTATTATAACAGACAAGTGCATTTGCAGCGCCCCAGAGTCCTGGTCGTTGCAGTACTGATGCTCCGCCGCTAAGGGGGGCTATGGTACGTCTGATGGCACTGAAGGAGTTCATCTGACCAGGTATCACAGACACCAATACACTTCACAGTCTGGCCTCCAGGGGGAGCTAAGGGTTCTATGTATTAGGCCACTCCTCACAATCTGGTAAAACTGGGGGTTAGGCAGGAAGTTAGATTAGAAAGCTGACTGGGTTGGAACCAGGCAACACCTTGTGGCAGAGGGTGTTGTAGGGGGAAGATTCAGAGGGGTCCCTGTCAGGGGTGGGATCCTGACAGAGGCCTAGCAACCAGAGAGAACGTTACGGGACCGCGCCTGCACGATATAGCGGCGGTACCCCAGGAAAGGACAAGAAGCGAGGTATATTGTGCTGAGTGAGAAACGAGATCAACGCAACAAGGAGAATACCAGTAGGAGTCGTGCTGTAAGACGAGGCAACATCCTACTGAGGCGCATAACCGGTGGCCGGAACGCCGAGGAAGTATAGAGCTCCAGGCCAAACTTCAAACCTACGGCAGGACAGTCAGTTAGAGGCGGGCTGTCTCACCCAATTGACCTAGGAAGACACAGGGGAGTAACAACAGGAGTGGGGCGACGCTAGAGTCCCGGAAGAGCTCCGAGCCTCCCCGTCATACGGGTGCGTCCTAACCATAAGATCTGGGGGACGTGGAAGAACATCAGAATCGAGTTGTGAGGGAACACGAGAAACAGACACAACAGTTGTGAGGACTATCCCGTGGTACTTAGCAGGGAAGGACTACAACACACAAGCGCTAGAAGGTAGGCACAGATTTCCACCTGCAAAGTGAGCTCTGGATGTGCCATCGGACCGGCCAGGCTTGCGCAGCCCGGTTAACCGTATTGCGGATTGAGGATCCTGAAGCCTTCAGTAAAGAGGTAAAGAGACTGCAACCTGGTGTCCTCGTTATTTACTGCAACCTGCACCGCACCACCACAACATCATCACCATCACGCACACCTATCATTGTACGCCCCTCAGCAGGGTCACGGACCGGGTCTAGCCACCGTGACAACCCCAGAACAGAGACTCAGAGGCCCGGTACCGGGTACCCTTCGGCCCTGCGACAGTGGGGGTGCTACACATCCATTTGTCAACTGAAAATGCTAACAGGCTGGCTCTTATCAAAATGAACGGCCCCTTATAAAAGGGCTGGATTGTCTCAGGCTTAACACCATCGGATGACCGCATCGGAGTATAAACTCAAATCCAGTGGGTTTTTTTGCTTTTTTTTCTGTTCTATTCTGATGCACCGCATCCCACCCCTAATACGGCTATATATTTCAGGATTTTATTTTTATTTATTTATTTATTTTTTTGTCCTCCTTCTCCTCCTCCTCCTCCTCCTCCTCTATAACCACGATATCAACAGGGTGATCATGCTATCCTCGCTATACATTTTTAAGGGTGTTTATGATGCCCGCATTAAGAATTTTGAGAAGCCTATATACAGGTGCTTCTCTTAAAATTGGAATATCATCAAAAAGTTAAATTTCAGTTCTTCAATGCAAAAAGTGAAACTCATTATATAGTCATTACAAACAGTGATCTATTTCAAGTGTTTATTTCGGTTTATGTTGATGATTAAAAAGTTCCCTTAGTCTGTTTCAGTAGGCTCCGCAATCATGGGGAAGACTGCTGACTTGACAGATGTCCAGAAGACAGTCATTGACACATTCCATAAGGAGGGTAAGCCACAAAAGGTCATTGCTAAAGAAGCTGGCTGTTCAGAGTGCTGTAACCAAGCATATTAATGGAAAGTTGAGTGGAAGGAAAAAGTGTGGTAGAAAAAGGTGCACAAGCAACCGGGATAACCACAGCCTTGAAAGAATTGTTGAGAAAAGGCCATTCAAAAATTGGGAGGAGATTCACAAGGAGCTGGAGTCATTGCTTCAAGAGCCACCACACACAGACCTATCCAGGACATGGGCTACAAGTGTCACATTCCTTGTGTGTTAAGCCACTCAATATACAGCTCCAGAAGCATCTTACCTGAGCAAAGGGGAAAAAGAACTGGACTATTACTCAGTGATCCAAGGCGTTGTTTTCAGATGAAAGTAAATTTTGTATTTCATTTGGAAATCAAGGTTTCATTCTGAAGTAAGAGTGGAGAGGCACACAATCCAAGCTGCTTGAAATCTAGAGTGAAGTTTCCACAATCGGTGATGGTTTGGGAAGCCATGTCATCTGCCGGTGTAGGTCCACTGTGTTCTATCAAGACCAAGGTCAGCACAGCTGTCTACCAGGAAATTTTAGATCACTTCATGCCTCCCTCTGCTGAATAGCTTTTTGGAGATGGAAATGTCGTTCTCCAGCAGGAGTTGGTACCTGTCCATACTGCCAAAAGTAATAATAACTGGTTTTAAAAACAACAGTATAACTGTGCTAGGTTGGCCAGCAAACTCGCCTGACCTTAATACCATAGAGAATCTATGGGGTATTGTCAAGGGGAAGATGAGAGACACCGACCAAACAATGCAGACGAGCTTAAAGGGAACCTGTCACCCCCAAAATTGACGATGAGCTAAGCCCACCAGCATCAGGGGCTTATCTACAGCAGGCGTACTTTGTCTGCCCTACTGAGGGCAGAGCAAAGTACCGCAGTGCGCAGGTCCCGGGCCTCTCTGACCTTTCCCGGCGCCTGCGCACTGCAGTATTTTGCTCTGCCCTCAGCAGCGAAGACAAAGTACGCCTGCACCGGTGCCGCAGCGTGAAGACAAGAAGCGGACGTCATCGTAAAAAGATGGGAGGCCCCGGACTGGACCGCGACGCCTATCGGTCCGGACAGCAGCGGGACCGCCCCTGGGTGAGTATAATCTAACCTCTTCTTCTCATCTTTCAGGTTACATCGGGGCTTATCTACAGCATTACAGAATGCTGTAGATAAGCTCCTGATGCTGGTGGGCTTAGCTCATCGTCGATTTTGGGTGTGACAGGTTCCCTTTAAGGCTGGTTTCACACTTGCGTTTTGATCTGCAGCGTTTTAAAAAAAACGCATGTGGTGAAAAAACGCATGCAAACGCTGCCGCATGCGTTTTTGCGCCAAAAAAACAAACGCGGGAAAACGCAGCGTTTTCCCGCGTTTACATGCCTTTTTTTCCCGCGTTTGCGTTTTTGAAACGCATGCTGAGAAGTGTGTGACAGCTGCCAATCATCAAAATCAACTAGAAAACACACTATTAATAGAATTAGCTAGGGTTAGGGTTAGGATCCCTAGGGTTAGGGTTAGGGGTAGCTTTTTATTAGAATGTCCTGGTCACCAGGTCACCCCCCACCATCAAGGTGATAAAGGGATCCAAACCCTAACCCTACTCCAAACCCTAACCCTAACCCTACCCCTAACCCTAACCCTAACCATAGGGATCAAAACCCTAACCCTACCCCTAACCCTAACCCTACCCCTAACCCTAACCATAGGGATCCAAACCCTAACCCTACCCCTAACCCTCACCATAACCCTTGGGATCCTAACACTAACCCTAACCATAGGGATCCAAACCCTACCCCTAACCCTACCCCTAACCCTACCCCTACCCCTAACCCTAACCCTAACCCTACCCCTAACCCTAGGGATCCTAACCCTAACCCTAACCCTAAGGGTTAGGATCCTAACCCTAACCCTAAGGGTTAGGGTTAGGATCCCTAGGGCTAGGGTTAGGGTTAGTATTCCTAGGGTTACTAGGGATCCTAACCCTAACCGTTACCCTAGGGATCCTAACCCTAACCCTAAGGGTTAGGATCCTAACCCTAACCCTAAGGGTTAGGGTTAGGATCCCTAGGGTTAGGGTTAGGGTTAGGGTTAGGATCCCTAGGGTTACTAGGGATCCTAACCTTAGGGTTAGGGTTTGGAACCCTATGGTTAGGGTTAGGGTTTTCTTGGTTTTTTTGTGTTTTCTTGTGTTTTTCTATAAAAACGCATGCGTTTTTAACGCAAACAAACGCATGTGTTTATAACGCAAACAAACGCATGTGCTTAAAAACGCATGCGTTTACATAGACAGCAATGCATTTTTTTACCGCGAAAAAACGCATGCGTTTTTCGCGGCAAAAAAACGCCGCTAGAAATTACTACAGGCTGCATTGCTGCAAATGAACGCACGCGTCAAAAAACGCATGCGTTGCCGAAAATGCGTCAAAACGCATGCGAAAAAACGCATGCGTTTTTAATGTTAAGTATAGGGAAAAAAACGCATGCGTTTTTTGCGTTTTTTAGCGCTAAAACGCAGCTTACAAAAACGCAAGTGTGAAACCAGCCTAAGGCTGCTATCAAAGCAACCTGGGCTTCCATAACACCTCAGCAGTGACAAAGGCTGATTGCCTTCAAGCCATGCCGCGTTGATGCAATAATTGATGCAAAAGGAGTCCTGACCAAGTATTGATTGCATTTACTGAACATACATTTCAGTATGCCAACATTTCGGATTTTAAAATCATTTTTCAATCTGATGTTATAAAATATTCTAATTTACTGAGATAATGACTTTTGGGTTTTCATTGGCTGTAAGCCATAATCATCAACATTAACAGAAATAAACACTTGAAATAGATCACTCTATTTCTAGTGACTCTATATGAGTTTCACTTTTTGTATTGAAGAACTGAAATAAATATACTTTTTTGATGATATTCTAATTTTGTGAGATACACCTGCATATGTATACCTCAAGGATAAATGTTTTTCAGCCTATGCACTTAGTGCTTGGTCATTACCAGTCTAAGATACCCACTCCTTAATAATGGGGAAAAAAATATTTTCTGAGGACCTCCACTTCAGGTGGATTAAGAGTCTAATAAAATATTACAACAACGTGTGTTTATTTCATTAAAATACTTTGTAATAATGTGTGTGTGTTTTATTAATCATTTAGTACTATTGGATTAATAATGGATAGGTGTCATAATTGACGCCTCTCCATTATTAACCTGGCTTAATGTCCCCTTACAATAGCAAGGTGACATTAACCCTTCATTACCCCATATCCCACCGCTACAGGGGAGTGGGAAGAGAGTGGCCAAGTGCCAGAATAGGCGCATCTTCCAGATGTGCCTTTTCTGGGGTGGCTGGGGGCAGATGTTTGTAGCCAGGGGGGCCAATAACCATGGACCCTCTCTAGGCTATTAATATCTGCCCTCAGTCACTGGCTTTACTGTTGTGAACTCTATTTCTGGGCTCCCTCTTGTGGTCACAAGTGGCACTGTGTGTGTGCTGTCTTTCTGCAGGTTTGTGACTGGCATCAGCTGTCTCGTTATCTGTGGGCTGGTTTTCTATTTAAGCTCACTTGGAATCTCAGTCTATGCCTGCTGTCGTTGTATTCAGTGCTATTCTGTTTGCTCTCATCTGTGTTCAATATGTTCCTAGAATATTATGAGTTTTGTCCAGCTTGCTAATATGTGATTTCTCTGCTTGCTGGTAGCTCTGGGGTGCTGAGTTGCTCCTCCCACATCGTTAGTTGGTGTGGGGGTTCTCGCATTCTCTGCGTGGATATTTTTGTATAGGGTTTTTTACTGACCACACAGATCCCTTGCTATTTTCTGCTATCTAGTGTTAGCGGGCCTCATTTGCTTAACCTGTTTCATCTCTGCGTTTGTCTTTTCCTCTTAACTCACCGTTATTATTTGTGGGGGGCTGTTCTATTACTTTGGGGTTATTTCCCTGAGGCAAGTGAGGTTTTACGTTATCTCTAGGGGTAGTCAGTTTCTCAGGCCGTGAAGAGACGTCTAGGATTTCAGGAAACGTTCCACGGCTACCTTTAGGGTACGTTCACACAGGACTTTTTTGCTGCTTTTTTTTGCTGCTTTTTTTTATGCTAATTTAGGTGCGTTTTTTTGGTGCGTTTTTGGTGCGTTTTTTGGGTACGTTCACACAGGACTTTTTTGCTGCAGATTTTTGCTGCAGATTTTTGCTGCTTTTTTTATGCCAATTTTCAGCTGCTAGGACACCTGGCAATGGCTCTTCACACCTTACTACCAGGAACTCCCTCACAATAGATCACAATCAGGACACCTCACAATGGCTCTTCACACCTCACAATGGCTCACCACACCTCACTTACAGGAACTCCCTCACAATAGATCACAATCAGGACACCTCACAATGGCTCACAATGGCTCTTCACACCTCACTACCAGGAACTCCCTCACAATAGATCACAAACAGGACACCTCACAATGGCTCTTCACACCTCACAATGGCTCACAATGGCTCTTCACACCTCACTAACCACACCCCTAAGCTCTTGGCTGTGAGATCCCTTCCTGCTGGCCATGATTTTCTGCACAAAAAAAGCAGCAAATAATGCTACATGCGTTTTTTCAGCGTTTTTGCAGCGTTTTTTTCATCACCCATTCAAGTCAATGGGTGAAAAAACGCTGCAAAAACGCTGCAAAAACGCTGAAAGAAGTGACATGCCCTATGTCCAAAAAAAGCAGCAAAGCAGAAAAAACTGATCAAACAAAAAACCAACGTGTGTGCATGAGATTTCTGAAATCTCATAGGTTTTACTGGTACTGTAAAAAGCAGCTGAAAATTAGCATAAAAAAAAGCAGCAAAAAAAAGCAGCAAAAAAGTCCTGTGTGAACGTACCCTTAGTGTGTTTGGTTAGGATCAGGTTTGCGGTCGGTCCAGTTACCACATCCCCAGAGCTCGTCCTATTGTCTCTGACTTAGCTGGTTAGATTTGTGATCCTAAGCCACTGGGATCATAACACTTTACCACTCTGGCGGAGAAAATTGTGCGGGAGCCCACGCCAATTTTTTCCGTGATTTAACCCTTTATTTTACAAGCTACAGCGCCCAAATTTTGCACATACACACTACTAACATTAGTAGTGTGGAATATGCAAAAAAAAGGGATATGAGATGGTTTACTGTATGTAAACCATGTCTCATATCCTGTCGGGTTTGTGAAGGAGAAATGAAAAGCCGGCAATTGAATCACCGGCTTTTCACTAACACCGCTGCGTATTTCTCGCAAGTCACACTGTCCGTGTGGAATCCGTAATTTTCTCGCCCCTATAGACTTTCATTGGCGGATTTTTTGCGCAATACGGTGACAAACGCAGCATGCTGCGATTTTCTACGGCCGAACAAGACCGTATATTACGGATGCGTAATATACGGCAGATAGGAGCTGGGTCATAGAGATTCATTGGGCCGTGTGCAATGCGTATTTTACGGACGTAGTTTATGCGCTCATACGTCCGTAAAACTCGCTAGTGTGACGCCGGCCTAAGAGTGCCTCCTTCTAGTTTTTGGCTTCTCTTGCACTTAGTGCATATGCTTTGCCATTCTAGGAGACCCACTCCTTTAGCAATGAGATAAACATGCTTTTTGAGGATTCACCTTCTATTTGAGGGAACGTTTTTGGAATCCAAAAGAGCTGGTGAGCTCTTAGTATATGATCCAGTGCCTTGTGGTGGGCTGTCAGGTGGTCGACCTATAGGGAGTTCTCATACTGCACGCAAAGATTTCACAGCTGGGACTGGAGAGTTTGTACAGCAAGTACAGAAGATCCTGATCTCCTTCATATCAGGCTGAGTAGATGCAAAATGCTCCACTATATTCCCCAGCAGGATTGATGAAATAACAGTCCTTGATGCTGCTATGTTAATCTAATAGATTTTTTCCAGCCTAATTCAAATAGATTATATTCTCTAATAAAACAGCTCTTCTCTGCAATTCATGTTGGGTGAGCTGTCGCGACTCAGCTGTCAGGTGACCGGCGACCAGGGGCCCCTTCCATGTCCCTAACACTAGGGGACACCCTAGCTTTCCCTTTTCCCCAGAATACTTCTAAAAGTGAAGATGTTGGGACCACCACTCTTGCCTTATCTCCTGAACCAGCCCTCCATCTGTTCCATTCCCCCACCCAGTGAAGAGGGGAACTGCCGTGCACCACAGTACACTAACCCGATGAACAAGGCAACACGAACAAGGGGTAACTGAAAATACCAGGCATACAAATATTCACTCACATATAACAGAGGAATGCATCGTGGAGTGGAGGATGGGGAAAAAACTAAATAATAGGAGGGAAAAGAATGATCACAATTACAAACCCACGCAACAGTTACAGAACAGATAACTCCTCCAAAACTCCTTCTCATAAGCACCAAAACGCCTCTCCTACAAGCCATGCAGCATAAGTTAGCTCTATGTGTTTGAATCAGGACCCTGATTATCTAGGTCATAGGAGTGGCTAAAAAGAATGTGAAGTGCTTCTTTTCAGCCCAGGAGTTGGAGCAATCTGACGCTGCGGTCTTCTGGCTTCTCTTTGTTGCTGTAACCCTGTGACAATCGCAGTATGGCTAGCGTATGATAGGCATCTTGTCAGGGATTATTGCCTAACAAATTATAATCCTTGCTGCTGCAACCTAAAAAAATGATCTATATCAAGGTAACCTCTATTCTATTCACTATTAATTCTGCTGTTAGCTCTGTTTAGTGTAGGGATAGGTGCTAAATATCATCAGCTGGAAATGTGTTAATTCTGGTCTCACACATCTCTTCCACAGTTCATAACTTAGTAACATAGTAACATAGTTATTAAGGTTGAAGGAAGACTTTAAGTCCATCTAGTTAAACCCATAGCCTAACTTAACATGCCCTAACATGTTGATCCAGAGGAAGGCAAAAAAAAACCCATGTGGCAAAGAGTAATTCACATTGGGGAAAAAAATTCCTTCCCGACTCCACACACGGCAATCAGACTAGTTCCCTGGATCAACGCCCTATCAAGGAATCTAGTATATATAAACTTGTAACATTATACTTTTCAAGAAAGGCATCCAATCCTCTCTTAAATTTTAGTAGGGAATCACTCAGTACAACATCATACGGCAGAGAGTTCCATAGGCTCACTGCTCTTACAGTAAAGAATCCGTGTCTGTTATTATGCTTATACCTTCTTTCCTCCAGACGTAGAGGATGCCCCCTTGTCCCTGTCTCAGGTCTATGATTAAAAAGATCATCAGAAAGGTCTTTGTACTGTCCCCTTATATATTTATACATTAACCCCTTTCTGTCATTAGACGTACTATTCCGTCCATGTGGGGTGGGCCCTACTTCCCAAGGACGGAATAGTACGTCATACGCGATCGGCCGCGCTCACGGGGGGAGCGCGGCCGATCGCGGCCGGGTGTCAGCTGCATATCGCAGCTGACATCCGGCACTATGTGCCAGGAGCGGTCACGGACCGCCCCCGGCACATTAACCCCCGGCACACCGCGATCAAACATGATCGCGATGTGCCGGCGGTGCAGGGAAGCATCGCGCAGGGAGGGGGCTCCCTGCGGGCTTCCCTGAGCCCCCCGCAGCAACGCGATGTGATCGCGTTGCTGCGAGGGTCTTACCTCCCTCCCTGCCTGCTCCAGACCCGGATCCAAGATGGCCGCGGATCCGGGTCCTGCAGGGAGGGAGGTGGCTTCACAGAAGCCTGCTCAGAGCAGGCACTGTGAAGCAGCCTGCACTACTTCTCGCAGATCGGTGATCTGTCAGAGTGCTATGCAAACTGACAGATCACCGATCTGTATTGTCCCCCCCTGGGGCAAAGTAAAAAAGTAAAAAAAAAAAAATTTCCAAATGTGTAAAAAAAAAAAAAAAAAAATTCCAAAATAATGAAAAAAAAAAAAAATATTATTCCCATAAATACATTTCTTTATCTAAATAAAATTAAAAAAACAATAAAAGTACACATATTTAGTATCGCCGCGTCCGTAACGACCCGACCTATAAAACTGGCCCACTAGTTAACCCCTTCAGTAAACACCGTAAGAAAAAAAAAAAAAAAAACGAGGCAAAAAACAACGCTTTATTATCATACCGCTGAACAAAAAGTGGAATAACACGCGATCAAAGACTGATATAAATAACCATGGTACCGCTGAAAACGTCATCTTGTCCCGCAAAAAACGAGCCGCCATGCAGCATCATCAGCAAAAAAATAAAAAAGTTATAGTCCTGAGAATAAAGCGATACCAAAATAATAATTTTTTCTATAAAATAGTTTTTATCGTATAAAAGCGCCAAAACATAAAAAAAATGATATAAATGAGATCGCTGTAATCATACTGACCAGACGAATAAAACTGCTTTATCAATTTTACCAAACGCGGAACGGTATAAACGCCTCCCCAAAAAGAAATTCATGAATAGCTGGTTTTTGATCACTCTGCCTCACAAAAATCGGAATAAAAAGCGATCAAAAAATGTCACGCGTCCGAAAATGTTACCAATAAAAACGTCAACGCATCCCGCAAAAAACAAGATCTCACATGACTCTGTGGACTCAAATATGGAAAAATTACAGCTCTCAAAATGTGGTAACGCAAAAAATATTTTTTGCAATGAAAAGCGTCTTTCAGTGTGTGACGGCTGCCAATCATAAAAATCCGCTAAAAAACCCGCTATAAAAGTAAATCAAACCCCCCTTCATCACCCCCTTAGTTAGGGAAAAATAAAAAAATTAAAAAATGTATTTATTTCCATTTTCCCATTAGGGTTAGGGTTAGGGTTAGAGTTAGGACTAGAGTTAGGGCTAGGGTTATTGCTAGGGTTAGGGCTAGGGTTGGGGCTAGGGTTGGGGCTACAGTTAGGGTTGGGGCTAAAGATAGGGTTAGGGTTTGGATTACATTTACGGTTGGGAATAGGGTTGGGTGTGTCTGGGTTAGAGGAGTGGTTAGGGTTACTGTTGGGATTAGGGTAAGGGGTGTGTTTGGATTAGGGTTTCAGTTATAATTGGGGGGTTTCCACTGTTCGGGCACATCAGGGGCTTTCCAAACGGGATATGGCATCCGATCTGAATTCCAGCCAATTCTGCGTTGAAAAAGGAAAACAGTGCTCCTTCCCTTCCGAGCTCTCCCGTGTGCCCAAGCAGGGGTTTACCCCAACATATGGGGTATCAGCGTACTCAGGACAAATTGGACATCATCTTTTGGGGTCCAATTTCTCCTGCTACCCTTGGGAAAATACAAAACTGGGGGCCAAAAAATAAGTTTTGTGGGAAAAAAAGATTTTTTATTTTCACGGCTCTGCGTTGTAAACTGTAGTGAAACACTTGGGGGTTCAAAGTTCTCACAACACATCTAGATAAGTTCCTTGGGGGGTCTAATTTCCGATATGGGGTCACTTGTGGGGGGTTTGTACTGTTTGCGTACATCAGGGGCTCTGCAAATGCAACGTGACGCCTGCAGACCAATCCATTTAAGTCTGCATTCCAAATGGCGCTCCTTCCCTTACGAGCTCTGTCATGCGCCCAAACAGTGGTTCCCCCCCACATATCGGGTATCAGCATACTCAGGACAAATTGGACAACAAATTTTGGGGTCCAATTTATCCTGTTACCCTTGTGAAAATACAAAACTGGGGGCTAAAAAATCATTTTTGTGAAAAAAAAAAAAGAATTTATTTTCACGGCTCTGCGTTATAAACTGTAGTGAAACACTTGGGGGTTCAAAGCTCTCAAAACACATCTAGATAAGTTCCTTAGGGGGTCTACTTTCCAAAATGGTGTCACTTGTGGGGGTTTTTAATGTTTAGGCACATCAGGAGCTCTCCAAACGCAACATGACGTCCCATCTCAATTCCAGTCAATTTTGCATTGAAAAGTCAAATGGCGCTCCTTCCCTTCCGAGCTCTGCCCTGCGCCCAAACAATGGTTTACACCCACATATGGGGTATCAGCGTACTCAGGACAAATTGCACAACAATTTTTGGGGTCCAATTTCTTCTCTTACCCTTGGCAAAATAAAAAATTGGGGGCGAAAAGATCATTTTTGTGAAAAAATATGATTTTTTATTTTTACGGCTCTGCATTATAAACTTCTGTGAAGCACTTGTTGGGTCAAAGTGCTCACCACACATCTAGATAAGTTCCTTAGGGGGTCTACTTTCCAAAATGGTGTCACTTGTGGGGGGGTTTCAATGTTTAGGCACATCAGGGGCTCTCCAAATGCAACATGGCGTCCCATCTCAATTCCAGTCAATTTTGCATTGAAAAGTCAAATGGCGCTCCTTCCCTTCCGAGCTCTGCCCTGCGCCCAAACAATGGTTTACACCCACATATGGGGTATCAGCGTACTCAGGAAAAATTGCACAACAATTTTTGGGGTCCAATTTCTTCTCTTACCCTTGGGAAAATAAAAAATTGGGGGCGAAAAGATCATTTTTGTGAAAAAATATGATTTTTTATTTTTACGGCTCTGCATTATAAACTTCTGTGAAGCACTTGTTGGGTCAAAGTGCTCACCACACATCTAGATAAGTTCCTTAGGGGGTCTACTTTCCAAAATGGTGTCACTTGTGGGGGGGTTTCAATGTTTAGGCACATCAGGGGCTCTCCAAATGCAACATGGCGTCCCATCTCAATTCCAGTCAATTTTGCATTGAAAAGTCAAATGGCGCTCCTTCCCTTCCGAGCTCTGCCCTGCGCCCAAACAATGGTTTACACCCACATATGGGGTATCAGCGTACTCAGGACAAATTGCACAACAATTTTTGGGGTCCAATTTCTTCTCTTACCCTTGGGAAAATAAAAAATTGGGGGCGAAAAGATCATTTTTGTGAAAAAATATGATTTTTTATTTTTACCGCTCTGCATTATAAACTTCTGTGAAGCACTTGTTGTGTCAAAGTGCTCACCACACATCTAGATAAGTTCCTTAGGGGGTCTACTTTCCAAAATGGTGTCACTTGTGGGGGGTTTCAATGTTTAGGCACATCAGGGGCTCTCCAAATGCAACATGGCGTCCCATCTCAATTCCAGTCAATTTTGCATTGAAAAGTCAAATGGCGCTCCTTTCCTTCCGAGCTCTGCCATGCGCCCAAACAGTGGATTACCCCCACATATGGGGTATCCGCATACTCAGGACAAATTGTACAACAAATTTTGGGGTCTATTTTCTCCTGTTACCCTTGGTAAAATAAAACAAATTGGATCTGAAATAAATTTTGTGTGAAAAAAAGTTAAATGTTCATTTTTATTTAAACATTCCAAAAATTCCTGTGAAACACCTGAAGGGTTAATAAACTTCTTGAAATTGGTTTTGAGTACCTTGAGGGGTGCAGTTTTTAGAATGGTGTCACACTTGGGTATTTTCTATCATATAGACCCCTCAAAATGACTTAAAATGAGATGTGGTCCCTAAAAAAAAAATGGTGTTGTAAAAGTGAGAAATTGCTGGTCAAATTTTAACCCTTATAACTCCGTCACAAAAAAAAATTTTGGTTCCAAAATTGTGCTGATGTAAAGTAGACATGTGGGAAATGTTACTTATTAAGTATTTTGCGTGACATATGTCTGTGATTTAAGGGCATAAAAATTAAAAGTTGGAAAATTGCGAAATTTTCAAAATTTTCGCCAAATATTCGTTTTTTTCACAAATAAACGCAAGTTATATCGAAGAAATTTTACTATTATCATGAAGTACAATATGTCACGAGAAAACAATGTCAGAATCGCCAAGATCCGTTGAAGCGTTCCAGAGTTATAACCTCATAAAGGGACAGTGGTCAGAATTGTAAAAATTGGCCCGGTCATTAACGTGCAAACCACCCTTGGGGGTGAAGGGGTTAAAATAAGATCACCCCTTAGCCTTCGTTTTTCCAAACTAAATAGCCCCAAGTGTAATAATCTATCTTGGTATTGCAGACCCCCCAGTCCTCTAATAACCTTGGTCACTCTTCTCTGCACCCGCTCTAGTTCAGCTACGTCTTTCTTATACACCGGAGACCAGAACCGTGCACAGTATTCTAAGTGTGGTTGCACTAGTGACTTGTTTAGAGGTAAAATTATGTTCTCCTCATGAACATCTATGCCTCTTTTAATGCATACCATTATTTCATTTGCCTTTCTAGCAGCTGCCTGACACTGGCCACTAAATGTGAGTTTGTCATCCACCCATACACCCTTGTTTTTTTCATTGAAGGTTTTGCCCAGAGTTTTAGAATTAAGCACATAGTTATACATCTTATTACTTCTACCCAAGCGCATGACCTTACATTTATCCCCATTAAAGCTCATTTGCCATTTATCAGCCCAAGATTCTAGTTTACATAAATCATCCTGTAATACAAAATTGTCCTCCTCTGTATTGATTACCCTGCAGAGTTTAGTGTAATCTGCAAATTTTCAAATTCTGCTCTGTGTGCCCCCTACAAGGTAATTAATAAATGTTAAAAAGAGGGCCCAATACTGACCCCTGTGGTACCCCACTGCTAACCACGACCCAGTCCGAGTGTGCTCCATTTATACCCACCCTTTGTTTCCTATTCCTAAGCCAGCTCTTAACCCACTTACACATCATTTCCCCTATCCCCATTATTCTCATTTTATGTATCAACCTTTTGTGTGGCACCGTATCAAAAGCTTTTAAAAAGTCCATATACACTACGTCCACTGGGTTCCCTTTGGTCCAGTCCGGAACTTACCTCTTCATAGAAATTGATCAGATTAGTCTGACAGGAATGGTCCCTAGTAAACCCATGTTGGTATTGGGTCATGAGGTTATTCCTCTTCAGATACTCCAGTATAGCATCCATTAGAATGCCCTCCAGGATTTTACCCACAGTAGAGGTTAAGCTTACTGGCCTATAATTTCCGAGTTCAGTTTTTGTCCCCTTTTTGAATATTGGCACCACATTTGCTATACGCCAGTCCTGTGGTACAGACCCTGTTATTATGGAGTCTTTAAAGATTAAAAATAATGGTCTATCAATGACTCTACTTAATTCCTGCAGTACTCGGGGGTGTATCCCATCCAGGCTCGGAGATTTGTCAATTTTAGTGATTTTTAGACGCCACCCTACTTTCTGCTGGTGACATTTAGTGGGGATTTTTTGTTATCACTAGGGTTGAGCTAAACGGATCGGTCATTTTCATAAGTCGCCGACTTTTGGCAAAGTCGGCGTCTCATGAAACCCGACCCGATCCCTGTGTGGGGTCGGCCATGCGGTACGTGACTTTCCCGCCAAAGTCGCGTTTCAATGACGCTAAAAGCGCCATTTCTCAGCCAATGAAGGTGGACGCAGAGTGTGGGCAGCGTGATGACATAGATCTCAGTCCCCACCATCTTAGAGAAGGGCATTGCAGTGATTGGCTTGCTTTCTGCGGCGTCACAGGGGCTGTAAAGGGGCGTTCCCGCCGACCGCCATCTTACTGCTGCTGATCTGAGCGTAGGGAGAGGTTGCTGCCGCTTCGTCAGAAGCAGGGATAGTGTTAGGCAGGGTACATTCACCCCCAAACCGCTTGTGCTGTAGCGATTTCCACTGTCCAACACCACCTTTTGTTTGCAGGGACAGTGGAAGCTACTTTTTTTTTTTTTCCTCAGCGCTGTAGCTCATTGGGCTGCCCTAGAAGGCTCCCTGATAGCTGCGTTGCTGTGTGTGTACGCCGCTGTGCAAACCAACTGCTTTTTTCAAAGCACAAATCCTGTTGTTCCTTCCTTTCTGCACAGCTATCTTGTTTGTTTGTCCACACTTGTGTGCAGCAGTCCTTTTTATAGCTGCCTGCCATACTTTTCTGAGATTACTGCAGGGAGATAAAGATTGACAAGTCTGCCTCTGTGCCAGTGCTGTGTGTGGCATCTGTCTCTCATTGTGTGCCACAGAAAACCTAGTGTGTAATACTGGGACATTTTTATTTTTTTATTTTTTTTTTAATTCTCCCTGAAAAAAAAAATAAAAATAGTGGGAGATTAAGATTGGCATTTCTGCTTGAGTGCCGGTCCTGTGTGTGCCATCTATCTCAAATTATTGGGGCACAGAAAACCTAGTGTGTCATACTGTTAATTTTATTTATTTTTTTTTTTATTCTCCCTGAAAACAAAAAATAGTGGAAGATTAAGATTGGCATTTCTGCTTGAGTGCCGGTCGTGTGTGTGCCATCTGTCTCAAATTATTGGGGCACAGAAAACCTAGTGTGCAACATTGGGCCTGGTTTTCCTTTCAGTGTCAGCCACCTATAAAGGTGTATATAAATCCTACAGAAGTAAGAGTTCACCTTATAAGTTGTTTTACAGTAACAAATACCGTTACTTTGGTTACGTTTTGCAAACAATGAGGAAGTCTGGTGGAAGAGGTCGTGGCCGTGGGCGGTCATTGTCAGCTGGTAATGATGGTTGTGGTGGTGGAGCATCAGGTGGTCGTGGTAAAAGCAGTACAGCACCTAAGTCTCGAGTTGTTGAGCCAGGTTCGTCGTCTGGCTACACAAGGCCTCGAACGCTCCCTTTTCTGGGAGTAGGAAAACCGCTTTTAAAGCCGGAGCAGCAAGAACAAGTTTTGGCTTTCCTTGCTGACTCAGCCTCTAGCTCTTTTGCCTCCTCTTCTGAAAGTGCTAAATGTAAAAGCAGCGCGTCGTTAGTGGATGTTCACGGTCAGGGACAAGTCGCTTCCTTGCCTTCTTCACCCAGAACAAGAGAGAAGGATGCTTCAGGCGACACAACGGGTTACTTCATGGAGCGCTTTACACATACCGTTCCTGGGTTAGACAGTGAAACAGTTAACAGGCCATGCCCATTAGAAGTTGAATCGGACATGGAGTGCACTGATGCACAGCCACAGCCAGATTACTATGCTGTTCCTTTGACTCAGACCAGAACATTGCCCTCGCAGTGTTCTGAGCCAGAATCAAACCCAGCTGAGACTATGGTGCCCCGTCACGAACGCTATACCACCGGCTTACACGGTGACACAGACGAAGTTGCACACGAGATAGAAGAGGAGGTCATAGATGACCCAGTTGTTGACCCCGATTGGCAGCCATTGGGGGAACAGGGTGCAGGCGGCAGTAGTTCTGAAGTGGAGGAGGAGGAGGAGCCGCAGCAGGCATCAACATCACAACAGGTTCCATCTGCCGGGCCCGTATCTGGCCAAAAACGCGTGGCAAAACCAGTTGGAGGACAGCGTGGCCATCCGGTTAAAGAAGCTCAGTATGCAATGCCTGAAAAGGTATCCGATAGTAGAAAGAGTGCAGTCTGGCATTTTTTTAAACAACATCCAAATGATCAGCGCAAAGTCATCTGTCAAAAATGTTCAACTACCTTAAGCAGAGGTCAGAATCTTATAAGTCTAAATACAAGTTGCATGCATAGACATTTAACCACCATGCATTTGCAAGCCTGGACTAACTACCAAATGTGCCTAAAGGTTGCAGCACCCTCGGCCAATGAAGCTAGTCAGCAACGCTACATCCCTTCCCTCACTGTAAGCCCACCATTTCCCGCAACACCTGCAGTATCTGTGCAGCTTTTGTCTCCAGGCCAAAGCAGTCAGGGAATCACCAGGTTCGTAGTAGGAAACACTGCATGTAGGGCACCGGCAAGAATACCGTCTCCAACCCTCTCTGTCTGCCATGTCCACCGGCACCACCGCTAGTTCCACGATCTCCAGCTCTCCAGTCCAGCTCACCCTACATGAGACTCTTGTTAGAAAAAGGAAGTACTCATCCTCGCATCCGCGTACACAGGGTTTGAACGCCCACATTGCTAGACTAATCTCATTAGAGATGATGCCCTACCGGTTAGTTGAAAGCGAAGCTTTCAAAGCGCTGATGGACTATGCTGTACCACGCTACGAGCTACCCAGTCGACACTTTTTGAAAGTGCATTTGAACAGCAAGGTGGCTTGTTGTTGAAGGGAAATAGAGAGAGAGAAAAAAAAAATCTATAAATCTTCAGCATAGCGAGTGTGAGCGAGCTGAGTGTGACCTGAGCGTAAGTGTGGACGGCGGTAAGTGTGGACGGCGGTAAGTGTGACTTGTGATTCAGTGACTTTGGAATCAGGGAGTTTCCAAGGGAGGAATTGCTGTCTGTTTTTTTGTGTGGTGGTGTTGTGTTTTTTTTTTTTGTTTTTTTTTTTAATACTTTGTATTTATTTTTAATTAACGTTTGTGTGGTGCAATCCCCATTAGGAAATGTGCTCCACTATTGTTAATGCCATCCAGTGCACATCTTGCCACATGTATGCAGTCCTTGATCAGCTGGTCGAGGGTGCATACTGCTGTGCGAGATGTGAGCACATTGTGCATTTGGAAGCCCAGATTCTGGATCTAAATGCAGCTGGCAACACTGAGATCCATAGACAATATGGAGAGGAGTCTTCTGCTCACTGAGCAGACGCTCAATGGGATAGATGAGGGGGGGATGGTAGGATGGAGCTGCAGGACAGTGAGGCAGTTAGCTGTGTGACAGATAGAAGGCGGAGTAGAGGGAAGAGTGCCAGGGAGGCTAGTCCTGATCTGGCACACCCCAATAAGTTTGCTAAGTTGGCAGATGAGGGGGGTGCCAGTACAGGGGTAGCACTGCTGCAGCCAGGCATGTCCTCTGAAAGCCGGAGGAGTGACTGCTCCAGTAAGGAGAGAAATAGGAGAGCAGGGCAGGCCAGACAGGTGCTGGTAGTGGGGGACTCAATTGTCAGGGGAACAGATAGGGCAATCTGTCACAAAGACAGGGATCGTCGGACGGTGTGCTGCCTACCTGGCGCTTGAGTCTGACACATCGCTGATCGGGTTGACAGGTTATTGGGAGGGGCTGGTGAGGACCCAGCGGTCATGGTGCACATTGGCACAAATGACAAAGTTAGAGGTAGGTGGAAGGTCCTTAAAGATGATTTCAGGGAATTAGGCTGCAAGCTGAAAGCAAGGACCTCCAACGTGGTATTTTCCGAAATACTGCCTGTACCACGTGCCACGCCAGAGAGGCAACGGGAGATTAGGGAGGTTAATAAGTGGCTCAAGAATTGGTGTAGGAAGGAGGGGTTTGGGTTCCTGCAGAACTGGGCCGACTTCTCAGTTGGCTACAGGCTCTACGCTAGGGATGGGCTGCACCTCAATGGGGAAGGTGCAGCTGTGCTGGGGGAGAAAATGGCTAGAAGGTTGGAGGAGTGTTTAAACTAGGGATTGGGGGGAGGGTATTCATTTTATAGGAGGGGAAGATAGTGCAGATCGAGACCTTGGCACAAATAAGGAAGTTGGGGATGGCGGTGGCATGGGGGGTGGGGTTAGAACAGTTAGTAATTTAAGAAAGAATAGAGGTACAGAGAGGAACATCAAGTGCATGTATACTAATGCCAGAAGCCTCGCCAACAAAATGGACGAATTAGAATTAATGTTGTTGGAGCATAATTATGACATGGTGGGGATATCTGAAACATGGCTGGATGAGAGCCATGACTGGGCTGTTAACTTGCAGGGCTATAGCCTTTTCAGAAATGACCGTACAGATAAGCGAGGGGGTGGGGTGTGTCTGTATGTAAAATCGACCTTAAAACCCATCCTGCGTGATAATATAGGTGAATCTAATGAAAATGTAGAGTCCCTGTGGGTGGAGATAAGGGGAGGGGGAAAAAATAATAAATTACTGATAGGGGTTTGTTATAAATCTCCAAAAATAATGGAAGCAATGGAGAATATCCTCGTAAAGCAAATAGATGAAGCTGAGACTCAAGGAGAAGTCATTATTATGGGGGACTTCAACTACCCTGAAATAGATTGGGGAACAGAAACCTGCAGTTCCAGTAAAGGTAATCGGTTTTTGACAACTATGAGAGACAATTACCTTTCACAACTGGTTCAGGACCCAACAGGGAGGGGGGCACTGCTAGACCTAATATTAACCAACAGGCCAGACCGCATATCAAATATAAGGGTTGGGGGTCACTTGGGGAATAGTGATCACAAAATAATAAGTTTTCATGTCTCCTTTAATAAGATGTGTAGTAGAGGGGTGACAAGGACACTAAACTTCAGGAGGGCAAATTTCCAACGGATGAGAGAGGATCTTGGTGCAATTAACTGGGACGATATCCTGAGGCATAAAAATACACAAAGAAAATGGGAGACGTTTATTAGCATCATGGATAGGACCTGTGCACAGTATATACCGTATGGGAATAAACATACTAGAAATAGGAGGAAACCAATATGGCTAAACAGAGCTGTAAGGGGCGCAATAAGGGACAAAAAGAAAGCATTTAGGGAATTAAAGGAAGTAGGTAGTGAGGAGGCATTAAATAAATACAGAAAATTAAATAAATTCTGTAAAAAGCAAATCAAGGCAGCAAAGATTGAGACAGAGAGACTCATTGCCAGAGAGAGCAAAAATAATCCCAAAATATTCTTTAACTACATAAATAGTAAGAAACTAAAAAATGATAGTGTTGGCCCCCTTAAAAATAGTCTGGGTGAAATGGTGGATGAGGATGAGGAAAAAGCCAATATGCTAAATGACTTTTTTTCATCAGTATTTACAAAAGAAAATCCCATGGCAGCCAATCTGACTAGTGATAAAAATTCCCAATTAAATGTCACCTGCTTAACCCAGCACGAAGTACGGCGGAGTCTAAAAATCACTAAAATTGACAAATCTCCGGGCCCGGATGGGATACACCCCCGAGTACTGCAGGAATTAAGTACAGTCATTGATAGACCATTATTTTTAATCTTTAAAGACTCCATAATAACAGGGTCTGTACCACAGGACTGGCGTATAGCAAATGTGGTGCCAATATTCAAAAAGGGGACAAAAACTGAACTCGGAAATTATAGGCCAGTAAGTTTAACCTCTACTGTGGGTAAAATCCTGGAGGGCATTCTAAGGGATTCTATACTGGAGTATCTGAAGAGGAATAACCTCATGACCCAGTATCAGCACGGGTTTACTAGGGACCGTTCATGTCAGACTAATTTGATCAGCTTCTATGAAGAGGTAAGTTCCGGACTGGACCAAGGGAGCCCAGTGGATGTAGTGTATATGGACTTTTCAAAAGCTTTTGATACGGTGCCACACAAAAGGTTGATACATAAAATGAGAATAAAGGGGATAGGGGAAAATATGTGTAAGTGGATTGAGAGCTGGCTCAGGGATAGGAAACAAAGGGTGGTTATTAATGGAGCACATTCGGACTGGGTTGCGGTTAGCAGTGGGGTACCACAGGGGTCAGTATTAGGCCCTCTTCTTTTTAACATATTTATTACTGACCTTGTAGGGGGCATTCAGAGTAGAATTTCAATATTTGCAGATGACACTAAACTCTGCAGGGTAATCAATACAGGGGAGGACAATTTTATATTACAGGATGATTTATGTAAACTGGAAGCTTGGGCTGATAAATGGCAAATGAGCTTTAATGGGGATAAATGTAAGGTCATGCACTTGGGTAGAAGTAATAAGATGTATAACTATGTGCTTAATTCTAAAACTCTGGGCAAAACCGTCAATGAAAAAGACCTGGGTGTATGGGTGGATGACAAACTCATATTCAGTGGCCAGTGTCAGGCAGCTGCTACAAAGGCAAATAAAATAATGGGATGCATTAAAAGAGGAACAGATGCTCATGAGGAGAACATAATTTTACCTCTATACAAGTCACTAGTTCGACCACACTTAGAATACTGTGCACAGTTCTGGTCTCCGGTGTATAAGAAAGACGTAGCTGAACTGGAGCGGGTGCAGAGAAGAGCGACCAAGGTTATTAGAGGACTGGGGGGTCTGCAATACCAAGATAGGTTATTACACTTGGGGCTATTTAGTTTGGAAAAACGAAGGCTAAGGGGTGATCTTATGTTAATGTATAAATATATGAAGGGACAGTTCAAAGACCTTTCTGCTGATCTTTTTAATCATAGACCGGTGACAGGGACAAGGGGGCATCCTCTACGTCTGGAGGAAAAAAGGTTTAAGCATAATAACAGACGCGGATTCTTTACTGTAAGAGCAGTGAGACTATGGAACTCTCTGCCGTATGATGTTGTAATGAGTGAGTCATTACTTAAATTTAAGAGGGGACTGGATACCTTCCTGGAAAAGTATAATGTTACAGGGTATATATATTAGATTCTTTGATAGGGCGTTGATCCAGGGAACTAGTCTGATTGCCGTATGTGGGGTCGGGAAGGAATTTTTTTTCCCCATGGTGGAGCTTACTCTTACCACATGGGTTTTTTTTTGCCTTCCCCTGGATCAACATGTTAGGGCATGTTAGGCTATGGGTTGAACTAGATGGACTTAGTCTTCCTTCAACCTTAATAACTATGTTACTACTTTTCTAGAAAAGCCATCCCAGCAATCCAACAGCATGTTAAAGACAGCATCGTCCATGCACTCAGGCAGTCTGTGACTACAAAGGTGCACCTGACAACAGATGCATGGACCAGTAGGCATGGCCAGGGACGTTACGTGTCCATCACGGCACACTGGGTGAATGTGGTGGATGCAGGGTCCACAGGGGACAGCAATATTGGGACAGTTCTGCCTAGCCCACGGTCAAGGAAACAGTTGGCTGTAGGCGTTCGCCCCCCCTCCTCCTCTTCCTCGTCCTCCTGCAGAAGCGCGAGCTCGTCCACAGACCGCAGTCGCACATCCACTCCATCCGCAGCTGCCACTGTTGCACACCAGGTGTGCCATTATGGGACAGCTAGTGGCAAGCGTCAGCAGGCTGTATTGGCAATGAAGTGTTTGGGCGACAACAGACACACCGCGGAAGTTCTGTCCGAGTTCTTGCAGAAAGAAACCCAGTCATGGCTGGGCACTGTACATCTTGAGGCAGGCAAGGTAGTGAGTGATAACGGAAGGAATTTCATGGCTGCCATAGCCCTTTCCCAACTGAAACACATTCCTTGCCTGGCTCAAACCTTAAACCTGGTGGTGCAGTGCTTCCTGAAAAGTTATCCGGGGTTACCCGACCTGCTCCTCAAAGTGCGCAGACTTTGCTCGCATATCCGCCGTTCGCCCGTACACTCCAGCCGTATGCAGAACTATCAGCGGTCTTTGAACCTTCCCCAGCATCGCCTAATCATCGACGTTGCAACAAGGTGGAACTCCACACTGCACATGCTTCAGAGACTGTGCGAACAGAGGCGTGCTGTTATGTATTTGTGGGAGGATGCACGGGCAGGCAGTTGGATGGCAGACATGGAGTTGTCAGGTGTGCAGTGGTCGAAGCTACAAGACCTGTGTCAAGTCCTTCAGTGTTTTGAGGAATGCACACGGCTGGTTAGTGCAGACAACGCCATAATAAGCATGAGCATCCCCCTAATGAGTCTGCTGATGCAAAGTTTGACGCACATAAAGGAGCAGGCGTCTGCAGCCGAGGAAGAGGAAAGCCTTGATGACAGTCAGCCATTGTCTGGTCAGGGCCGTGTAGAGGACGCGGTAGCGGGCGAAGAGGAGGACGAGGAGGATGATGGGGATGAGTACTTTTTTAATGAGGAAGCTTCTCCTGGGCCAACAGAAATTAGTGGCGTTGCAAGGCCGGGTTCTGGTTTTTTTAAGGGAGACAAGTGACGTAGATTTGCCTGTAACTGCCCCTCAAACCAGCACAACCGCAGATTTGACAACTGGAACTTTGGCCCACATGGCGGATTATGCCTTACGTATCCTCAAAAGGGACCCACGCATTATTAAAATGATGAGCGATGACGATTACTGGTTGGCCTGCATCCTTGACCCTCGCTATAAAGGCAAATTGCAAAATATTATGCCACATGAGAACCTCGAACAAATATTAGCAACCAAACAAGCAACTCTTGTAGACCGTTTGATTCAGGCATTCCCAGCACACAGCGCCGGTGATGGTTCTCACACGAGCTGCAGGGGGCTACAGGGCAGAGGTGTTAGAGGTGCACAGATCAGAAGTGGCGTTGGACAGAGGGGTTTTCTGACCAGGTTGTGGAGTGATTTCGCAATGACCGCAGACAGGACAGGTACTGCAGCATCTATTCAAAGTGACAGGAGACAACATTTGTCCAGTATGGTTACTAACTATTTTTCATCCCTTATCGATGTTCTCCCTCAATCGTCATTCCCATTTGATTACTGGGCATCCAAATTAGACACCTGGCCTGAATTGGCAGAATATGCATTGCAGGAGCTTGCTTGCCCAGCAGCTAGTGTGCTATCAGAAAGAGTATTCAGTGCTGCTGGTTCAATATTAACCGGAAAAAGGACTCGTCTGGCTACCCAAAATGTGGATGATCTAACCTTCATTAAAATGAACCACTCCTGGATTTCAAATTATTTTGCCCCACCTTTCCCGGCTGACACCTAGCTTTCCTATAAAAAGGTCTTGCTTGTGGACTGGTCTTACTGAGTGTTCCAATCTCTTAATTTGCTGCAGCTGTTTGTCCAGCATACGACATGTTTACACCTCCCTCAATGGGAAAACTCCCCCACCGGGGCCGTGGTCTCGCCACTTGGCGCAAGCACCCGTTAGAGTGCCGTTTGTCTGAAGAGGTGGGTGTGCCCGCTTTTGGTCGACGGCACTGCCACTGGGTCCCTCATAGTACAATAAAGTGTCTCTGGCGGTGGTGGCGCGCAACCAACGTCAGACACACCGTTGTAACATGAGGGGCCCTGGGATGGTACTGCCGGCCACAAGAGCGTTCACCCCCCCCCCCCCAGCTCAAACTGTGCTCTACCACGTGCAAAATTATCTCTCACAGCTCCACCAATGTTTAGTCTATGCGCTGACATCATTCAATGCCTGGCACTGACAATACCAATTTGTTGACATCTATGATGCTAGTTAAAATAGTCTGGGTCAGTGTCCTATATTGACAACAGTAAATACTGCCAAATTACTATGTCAGAAACTCAGCAGATGAGCCCACCCCTGTACCTAAGTATGCCACACTTTTGTTTTTTTGTTTTGTTGTTTTGCGAGAGATTAACATCTATTTATTTTTTGGCAGTACTAACTGTGTCAGACACTCCTTGCAATCGTCCTCCGCTGACCACACCAATGCTGCCTGTGTACCCATGTAACCTATTTAAAACTGCATAGAGCCTATTTTTATTTATTTTAGGCCCAGTAAGCCTGTCTGCGGTCCCTCCTTGCAATCCTCCTCCACTGGCCACAACAATGCTGCCTGTGTACCCATGTAACCTATTTAAAACTGCATAGAGCCTATTTTTATTTATTTTAGGCCCAGTAAGCCTGTCTGCGGTCCCTCCTTGCAATCGTCCTCCGCTGACCACACCAATGCTGCCCGTGTACCCCTGGAACCTATTTAAAAGTTCATAGAGCCTATTTATATATTTTATTTAATATTAATAAAGCCATGATGGACTACGCTGTACCACGCTACAAGCTAACCAGTCGACACTTCTTTTGCGAGAAAAGCCATCCCAACCCTCCACCAGCATGTAAAAGACCGCATTGTCCATGCACTCTGGCAATCTGTGAGTACAAAGGTGCACCTGACAACAGACGCATGGACCTGTAGGCATGGCCACGGAAGGTTACGTGTCCATTACGGCGCAATGGGTTAATGTGGTGGATGCATGGTCCACAGGGGACAGCCTACTAAGTCTGTCTGCAGTCCCTAATTAAAATTGTCCTCAATTCAGGTTTTCGGGCTTTTTTAAAAAATAGGAAACTGCCTTTGGGCTACTAGTTTGGTTGGGGCCTACTAGTGATGTCTGCCGCTCCTGGGTGTTCTCCTCCTCCTTGGTGTTCTCCTCCTCCTCTGTGTTTTCCTCCAGGTTTCCTTGTCTGAGCTTCAACCTTCTGGCTCTCATTAAGTATTTGTTGGTAAAAATTGGTGGTTGGGGCCTACTAACGGTGTCTGCCGCTCCCTGGTGTTGTCCTCCACTGTCTAAATCTGAGCTTCAACCTTCTGGCTCTCATTAAGTATCTGTTGGTAAAAATTGGTGGTTGGGGCCTACTAACGGTGTCTGCCGCTCCCTGGTGTTGTCCTCCACTGTATAAATCTGAGCTTCAACCTTCTTACTCTCATTAAGTATTTTTAAATGTAACACTACAGTTGCCATACTACTTGGGTTGGGGCCTAGTAACGGTGTTCTCCTCCTCCTTGGTGTTCTCCTCCAGGTTTCCTTGTCTGAGCTTCAACCTTCTGGCTCTCATTAAGTATCTGTTGGTAAAAATTGGTGGTTGGGGCCTACTAACGGTGTCTGCCGCTCCCTGGTGTTGTCCTCCACTGTCTAAATCTGAGCTTCAACCTTCTGGCTCTCATTAAGTATCTGTTGGTAAAAATTGGTGGTTGGGGCCTACTAACGGTGTCTGCCGCTCCCTGGTGTTGTCCTCCTCTGTCTAAATCTGAGCTTCAACCTTCTGGCTCTCATTAAGTATTTGTTGGTAAAAATTGGTGGTTGGGGCCTACTAACGGTGTCTGCCGCTCCCTGGTGTTGTCCTCCACTGTCTAAATCTGAGCTTCAACCTTCTGGCTCTCATTAAGTATTTTTAAATGTAACACTACAGTTGCCATACTACTTGGGTTGGGGCCTAGTAACGGTGTTCTCCTCCTCCATGGTGTTCTCCTCCTCCTTGGTGTTCTCCTCCAGGTTTCCTTGTCTGAGCTTCAACCTTCTGGCTCTCATTAAGTATCTGTTAGTAAAAATTGGTGGTTGGGGCCTACTAACGGTGTCTGCCGCTCCCTGGTGTTGTCCTCCACTGTATAAATCTGAGCTTCAACCTTCTGGCTCTCATTAAGTATTTTTAAATGTAACACTACAGTTGCCATACTACTTGGGTTGGGGCCTAGTAACGGTGTTCTCCTCCTCCTTGGTGTTCTCCTCCTCCTTGGTGTTCTCCTCCAGGTTTCCTTGTCTGAGCTTCAACCTTCTGGCTCTCATTAAGTATCTGTTGGTAAAAATTGGTGGTTGGTGCCTACTAACGGTGTGTGCCGCTCCATGGTGTTGTCCTCCACGGTATAAAGCTGAGCTTCAATCTTAAAGCTCTCGTTAAGTAGTTGTTTTTAAAATGTGTGGTTGGGCCCTTAAAACGGTGTCTGACGCTACTGGGTTTTCTCTTGTTTTGTTGTCCCGACCTTCAATGTTCAGGCTTTCGGCTTACATTTTAAATAATTAAACTGCAGTTGGCCTACTACTTTGGTTGGGCCTAGTAACGGTGTGTGCCGCACCTTGGTGTTGTCCTGTGTTATTTTCCTGACCTACCTTTAATCTTCAGGCTTTCGGCCTTCATTTGTAATATTAAACTGCATAGGGCCTACTAGTGTGGTTCGGCCCTACTAATGGTGTCTGTCTGCCGCTCCTGGGTTTTCTACTCCACTGAACTAAGCAATGCCACCTGGTTAGTCCTGTTACCAATTTTGACCTGCATTTTACCCACTTTATTATTTGGGCCTATATCAGTGTTTCCGCCTCATCCTGCCCATTGCCCAGCCGGTGCTAGATGAGTCTTGTGGTACTTTGACCCAGACCACTACATTCCCCTTGCACGCTACACAGCCACAATCTGACCCTGCTGAAAGTCAGGTTCCCCTTCCCGCATACTATACCACCTTACACCGGGACAAAGAGGAAGGTGCAGATGAAAGTGCAGGTTTCTTCAACAGGTAGGGGGGCATACTCGTTGGCGACGTCACAGGCACAGGGCCCCTCAGAGTACGCAAAAGTGTCGCTGCCGGTGGGAGGCGCCCCCGCCGTGCAAACACACCACCGTACTTTGAGGGGCCCTGTGCCAGTGCCAATGCGAACGAGTGGGCCTCCCTGCTTGCTCAGGATCACAGCACTTGCAAAGTTGAAATACCTCTCACTGCTCCACCGCCGTGACGTAGTCCACGTTTCCTGGGCCCACTAAAACCTTGAAGCAGCCTTACCCCCCACAACTTTTGCCAAATGACCCCCAATTTCCAATGCCCAGCTATTATTATAAAGTTAATTAAGATTGACAAGCTTCAGAAACAAGAATGGATGTTTTTGGCATTAAAATGGGCACTGTAGGTGTTTTCCTGGCCTCCACTCACTGCCAACTATGCTTCCCCATTGATTTGCATTGGGTTTCATGTTTCGGTCGATCCCCGACTTTTCGCGATAATCGTCCGACTTCACTCGACTCGACTTTGGACAAAGTCGGGTTTCGCAAAACCCGACTCGATCTTAAAAAAATGAAAGTCGCTCAACCCTAGTTATCACTGATAATATTGTCTGCCATGGGATTTTCTTGGGTAAATACTGATGAAAAAATGTCATTTAGCTTATTGGATTTTTGCTCATCCTCATCCACCATTTCACCCAGACTATTTTAAGGGGGCCAACACTATCTTTTTTTTTAGTTTCTTACTGTTTACGGAGTTAAAGAATATTTTGATATTATTTTTACTCTCTTTGGCAATGAGTCTCTCTGTCTCCGTTTTTGCTGCCTTGATTTGCTTTTTACAGAATTTATTTGTCTGTATTTATTTAATGCCTCATCACTACCTACTTCCTTTAATTCTCTAAATGCTTTCTTTTTGTCACTTATTGCGCCCCCTACAGCTCTATTTAGCCATATTGGTTTCCTCCTATTTCTAGTATGTTTATTCCCATACGGTATATACTGTGCACAGGTCCTATCCAGGATGCTAATAAACGTCTCCCATTTTCTTTGTGCATTTTTATGTCTCAGGATCTCATCCCAGTTAATTGCACCAAGATCATCTCTCGTCCGTAGGAAATTTGCCCTCCTGAAGTTTAGTGTCCTTGTAACCCCACTACTACACATCATATTAGGCTGCCGTCACACTAGCAGTATTTGGTCAGTATTTTACATCAGTATTTGTAAGCCAAAACCAGGAGTGGAACAATTAGAGGAAAAGTATAATAGAAACATATGCACCTCTTCTGCATTTATCACCCACTCCTGGTTTTGGCTTCCAAATTCTGATGTAAAATACTGACCAAATACTGCTAGTGTGACGGCAGCCTTAAAGGATACATGAAAACTTATTATTTTGTGATCACTATTCCCCAAGTGACCCCCAACCCTTATATTTGATATGCGGTCTGGCCTGTTGGTTAATATTAGGTCTAGCAGTGCCCCCCTTCTTGTTGGGTCCTGAAACCGTTGTGAAACGTAATTGTCTCTCATAGTTGTCAAAAACCGATTATCTTTGCTGGAACTACAGGTTTCTGTTCCCCAATCTATTTCAGGGTTGTTGAAGTCCCCCATAATAATGACTTCTCCTTGAGTCGCAGCTTCAACTATTTGCTTCCATTCCGTTGCTTCCATTATTTTTGGAGACTTATAACCAACCCCTATCAGTAATTTATTATTTTTTCCCCCTCTCCTTATCTCCACCCACAGGGACTCTACATTTTCATTAGATTCACCTATATTATCACGCAGGATGGGTATTAAGGATGATTTTACTTAGACACACACCTCCCCCTCGCTTATCCGTTCGGTCATTATAGCCCTGCAAGTTAACAGCCCAGTCATGGCTCTCATCCAGCCATGTTTCAGATATCCCCACCATGTCATAATTATGCTCCAACAACATTAATTCTAATTCCTCCATTTTGTTGGTGAGGCTTCTGGCATTAGTATACATGCATTTTTTTTACTCCTCCAGCCTTCTAGCCGTTTTCTCCCCCAGCACAGCTGTACCTTCCCCTTTGAGGTGCTGCCCGTCCCTAGCGTAGAACCTGTAGCCAACTGAGAAGTCGTCCCAGTTCTGCAGGAACCCAAACCCCTCCTTCCTCACCTCTTCTGACAAGCCTACAGCCTGCAGTGATCCTCAACCTAATGAACTGCCACACAACCAACTCTACCCTCTCCTAGTGTATCCTCACCCATCCCCTGCAGACTGTGAGCCCTTTCAGGCAGGGCAGGGTTCTCCTCCCTCCTTATGTACCTGTGTGCCTTGTTTTTTGCTCATGCTTAATGTATTTGTCTATATTTGCCCCCTTTTTCACATGTAAAGCGCCATGGAATAAATGGCGCTATAAAAATGTATAATAATAATAATAATTTGCATGGATGTCTGAATGAGATTTTAGGCTCAGTTGACAGTAACATGTACAATACACATTTAAATACTCTTAAGACACTTTTTCTGGGGTTCATATTGCAGCCACAGATACATTTGAATAGGAGCACAGGAATGGCCTGAACACTGTTTTTGTAAAATGTCCTGAAAATGGTAAATGTCATTTAACCTTTTCACATAGTATGACATTTTAATCTTCTATTATGTACAATTGAGCAGCATTCCAGTGGGAGAACACTGTAGACTCAAGTCCAAGTGGCTTTTTTTTTTTTAGTGAAACCTTATGTCTAGAATAATGATTTTAAAGCAGAGAACAAATGGTTTAGTGTTTTATTAGTGGTTGTTTTATCCCCCCAGCCTTCTCCTGTGCTGCCGGGCAATACCTAGACATGGCTGTGCAAGAATGTACTCCATGTGGAAAAGGAACATACTCCTTGGGAACAGGCGTTCATTTTGAGGAGTGGACAGAACTTCCACATGGATTCAAGAGCTTTTCAAACAACGCATATGGAACGGAGTATGGGAACTGCAGCATGTAAGTAGTTTGATCATTTTATCTAAATTTTTTAATTTTTTTTTCTGAATGTTGGTGTTTTTATATTTACTGTATATCTAGCAAAAAAAGAATAAGGCCCCATTCAATATATTGCTAGCCAAACTTCTTCAAAAAGTATTCAAGAATGCAAATCTTTCTTTTGTAGGTTTTGGGGCCAATTCATTATGATTAGCATAGCACAAGCTCACCCTACGCCAGTCTTGACAGAGTAAAGGGTACCAAATTCATTGAGTCACCTGCCACATGATGAACTTGGCGCCTCTACGAAGTGTTGTGTGCAACTATGCGCTGCACCAGAAATGCTTCTCCAGTCCCTGACATTTCTGGTGTAGAAAATGCTAATAGATTTGATTAATTCAACAGATGCTGGCTCCTCCCCAGCATTGCACATTTTGGTGAAGTTGATCCAAAATGTTGTTAAAACGCCCACATTGCAAAATATTTTGCACATTGCTAAGTTTTTACCGCACTTCTGTTGCATAAAAACTTTTGATGTATTGGCTCCTTTATATTTGTATATTCTACCAGTGGTGTAATTTAAAGGGATTTTCCCACTAACAAGTTAATTTTGATCAATAAATCTTGCAATAATAATTCCACAGTTGGATGTGTTTAAATAAAATATTCCTGTGCTGAGATAATCTTATAAATGTGACCCTACTGTGCTGTGTAATGGCTGTGTCTGACCATACAAGGACATGGTCTGATCATACCACAGCTTCTGGGCAGTGGAGAAAGTAAGAGTATACAGACAGGGTAGCTTATACCACTCTGGCAAAAAAATTAAGAGACCACTGCAAAATTTTCAGTTTGTCTGATTTTTCTCTTTATAGGTGTATATCTTTGAGTAAAATGTAAGTTGTTCTTTTATTCTATAAACTACTGACTACATGTCTCCGAAGTTCCAAGCAATACATTTTGTATTTATTTTCTGAAATGAGAAATGGGCAAAAGAACAAAGAAATGCATTGCTTGCAGACCTCAAATAATGCAAAAAAAAGTTCATAATCATTTAGAAACAATAATACTAATGTTTTAACTCAGGAAGAGAATAAATCAATATTTTGTGGAATAACCATGATTTCTAATCACAACTTTCATACATCTTGGTATGCTTTCCACCAGTCTTTCACACTGCTTTTGGGTGACCTTACGCCAACTCCTGGTGCAAAAATTTAAGCAGTTCTTTTTTGTTTGATGGCTTGAGACTATCCGTCTTCCTCTTGATTACATTCCAGCGGTTTTCAATGGGGTTCACATCTGAAGATTGGGCTGGCTATGACAGGGATTTGATGTGGTGGTCCTTCATCCACACCTTGAATGACCTAGCTGTGTGGCATGACGCATTGTCCTGCTGGAAAAAACAGTCCTCAGAGTTGGGGAACATTGCCTGAGTGCAGTGCATGTCGAGCTGGGTGCTCCCATCTTCTGCTGCATCCCTCCCGAGGGGATCTGGGAAAACAGCTGCTGTTCCGGCGACCGGTGTCCGAACCTGGAACTTCCAGTGTGCCATGTCATCAGGGGGAACCTCGGTGATGACTTCCGGGGGCGGGTCCGCTGTTCCCGACCTGCGTCTCGCCCCTTCAGCTGTGGGGGTTCCAGAGCGGTACCGGGCTGGTCGGACTTCCGGCACTCGGTGCAGCATGCTGGGTATGTCTGGGGGGGAGCTTCAGACACGGGTCTCTGGAGCACATGGGTTTGGCGTGCGTTCTACAGGGAGCGTGCCCAGTACGACCTGAGATCGTTGACATCAAGATCATCAGCAGCTTGCTCGGAAGGAGGACGTATCAGATGTCTTGAAGCCAGGTAAGGCAGACTACTTAAAGACGGACAGCTGACAGCACACTTGACTTAGTAAAGATGGAAAGTGCTAACCGTCCTGACGTCCAGTCCTTAGACCTAGCCCCGGACCATGTGAGTAGGACATAGTGGGGGTATCCTAGCAGGTCACCAGATTCAGAGCTACAGGCCTTCTTTATATATTTATTTCATGATAAAGGAGCGCCTAAGCATTCAACTGCAGCAACTAAATGGAAGGCTAGCAGATGTTCCCTATGCTTGACCAGACACCCAGAAGGACACCTTAAAAAAAAATTATGTGAAGGGTGTATGTTGGGGTTACTTAAAGAGGAACAGACCTCTTTACTGGACCGCATAAGATTCAAGATCAGAGAGGAAGTTCAGACTACAGTGATAACACTAGTACCAGCACAGCCCCCCCCCCCCCCCCCCCCCCGTCCTAAGAGACCCAGATGTGATGAGGATCTGAGCTCTGAGGAAGGAGAAGTCTCTGCCTATTCTATTTTGGATTCAGGGGAAGGTGAATTTTCTTCAGCAGTACTTCTGGAAAAAAGGAAAGCGAGATCTGTTTTCTTCTGAAAATACCGACATGCTCCTGCAAGCCATCAGGAGCACCATGAAGGTGGAGGACTCCACAGAACCTCTATCAATCTAAGATGATATGTTCTGCGGGCTGAGAGCTTGCAGGAATAGTGCTTCCATTCAATTGTCACATATGATTTTGGAAGAATGGGAAGACGTCGGGAAGAAGCTCATAGTCCCAAGGGACTTTAAATACCGCCTGTGGAGAAACGGGGTCAGTGGGTGCTCTCGTCCGCTAGCCCAGCTGTCTTTAGCAAGACTGCATGGACCACGGCTCATACCACTGAACGCCCGCTCTATCTCCCCGTGGGCAATACACTACACAGACAACACAGGGTTAAGGTAAAACAATGTGGCAATACTTTATTGAACCACAACACACAACAGCAAACAGAACAATCCCACCATGGCTGGAATTGTTTGGTTACATAGGCGCATATAAAATATCACTGTGTCTCCACATATTTCCAGTATGACATGATGTCAGAGCTCCCCGGGTCTCATGGGCGCATATAAAAGATCACTGCATCTCCATGTATTTCCAGTATGACACGATGTCAGAGCTCCCAGGGTCACTACTCCATCTGTGGATGAACGCACAGAGAAGGGGTAACAACAAGCATAGGGAGATGACCAAGAACTGTCACCACCTGGCTTATCTGACCATCTCCATGGAACCAGGCGACCAGCGGGTCCCATACCTGGCTTTCTCCAAACATATCCATGGTTCAGAGATGGTCACTGGATCAGATCTGTGTCCTTCCAACTGGAGCCGAAAACCCTTGGGTTGTTTCCTATAGAATCGTAGATCAGTGTCCCTCGTGATGGTGCCATAATGAATTGGCTGCAGTCCTTTCTCCTGTCTGTAGTGTGGTTTGCAGAATGTCCGGCTGGTAGCTCTGTATTACTTCAGACTCCCAGGATGTGATCTCTGAGTCTCTTTATACCCAAGGCATGTGAGCTATTTTTAGAATTACCCAGGGTCTTTCAGTCCAACATCAAGATAAGGTAAACAATGGTGATAGGATTAAGTAGCACTATTAGCATATAAGCACAAATCAATAAACAAAGCTTAACACACTCAATGTACAGTCACTATTACAGACTTAGGGTACGTTCACACAGGACTTTTTTGCTGCTTTTTTTTGCTGCTTTTTTTAATGCTAATTTAGGTGCGTTTTTTTGGTGTGTTTTTGGTGCGTTTTTTGGGTTTGTTCACACAGGACTTTTTTGCTGCAGATTTTTGCTGCAGATTTTTGCTGCTTTTTTTATGCCAATTTTCAGCTGCTAGGACACCTCACAATGGCTCTTCACACCTTACTACCAGGAACTCCCTCACAATAGATCACAATCAGGACACCTCACAATGGCTCTTCACACCTCACAATGGCTCACAATGGCTCTTCACACCTCACTAACCACACCCCTAAGCTCTTGGCTGTGAGATCCCTTCCTGCTGGCCATGATTTTCTGCACAAAAAACGCAGCAAATAATGCTACATGCGTTTTTTTCAGCGTTTTTGCAGCGTTTTTTTCATCACCCATTCAAGTCAATGGGTGAAAAAACGCAGCAAAAACGCTGAAAGAAGTGACATGCCCTATGTCCAAAAAAAGCAGCAAAGCAGAAAAAGCTGATCAAACAAAAAACCAACGTGTGTGCATGAGATTTCTGAAATCTCATAGGCTTTACTGGTACTGTAAAAAGCAGCTGAAAATTAGCATAAAAAAAAGCAGCAAAAAAAAGCAGCAAAAAAGTCCTGTGTGAACGTACCCTTAAGGTACCTTCACACGAAACGACGCTGCAGCGATAGCGACAACGATGCCGATCGCTGCAGCGTCGCTGTTTGATCGCTGGAGAGCTGTCACACAGACCGCTCTCCAGCGACCAACGATGCCGAGGTCCCTGGGTAACCAGGGTAAACATTGGGTTGCTAAGCGCAGGGCCGCGCTTAGTAACCCGATGTTTATGGAGCGCCCCCACACCGCCACAGGGCCGAGGGGTACCCGGAGCCGGGCCTCTGGGATCTCAGTCCTGGGGTTGTCACGGTGGCTGGACCCGGTCCGTGGCCCTGTCTGTCAGTGGGGGACGTCCGGTGCAATAAGTGGTGTTGTAACGGTGGTGTAGCGGTGCAGTTGTGGGGTGCAGGTCGCGGTAAATAACGAGGACACCAGGTTGCAGTCTCTTTACCTCTTTACTGGAGATCTCTCAGTCCGCAGTCCAGAATCCGGTTCACCAGGCTGCGCAAGTCCGGCCGGTCCGATGGCACTTCCAGAGTTCTCCTCACAGGTGGAAATCAGTGCCCTCCTTCTAGCGCTGTGTGTTGTAGTCCTTCCCTGCTGTGCTCACGGAAAGTACCCCACAACGGTTGTGTCTGTTTCTTAAGTTCCCTCACAACTCGATTAACTGATGTTCTTCTCGTATTCCATCCCTCCCTGTTATTCAGGTAGGAACGGCACCCGTTTGTCAGGTAGGCCTGGAGTTCTTCCGGGACCCTAGAGACGCCCCTCTCCCGCAGTTGCCCCCCAAGACTTCATAGGTGATATGTGGTAGACAGCCCGCCTTAAACTGACTGCCCTGCCGCTGTTTGGAGTATGGCTTGAAGCTGTATGCTATTCCACTTCCTCGGCGTTCCGGCCACCGGTAATGCGCCTCAGTAGGATGTTGCTCCGGTCTTACAGCACGACTCCTACTGGTATTTCTCCTTTTTGCTTGATCTCGTTTCTCACTCAGCACAATCTATCTCGCTTCTAGTCCTTTCTTGGGCACCGCCGCTATGCTGAGCAGGCACGGTCCCGTTACGTTCTTTCCAATGCCAAGCCTCTGTCAGGATCCCACCCCTGACAGAGACCCTACTGTCTCTTCCTCCACAACACCCTCTGCCACAAGGTGTTGCTTCGTTCAATCCAGTCAGCTTTCTCCTCTAACTTCCTGCCTGACCCCCAGTTTACCCACTATGGTGGGGAGTGGCCTAATGAATAGCACCCTTAGCTCCCCCCGGAGGCCCTGCTGTGAAACATATTGGTGTCTGTGATACCTGGTCAGATGAACTCCTTCAGTGCCATCGAACGCACCATGGCTCCCCATAGTGGCGGATACACAGTACTGCAACGACCAGGACTCTGGGGCGCTGCATTTACCCTGGTTACCAGCGTAAAATGTAAAAAAAACAAACAGTACATACTTACATTCGCGTCCCCCGGCGTCCGCTTCCTGCACTGACTGACTGACTGAGCGCCGACAGTAGCAGGGCACAGCGGTGACATCACCGCTGTGCTCGCTTTCCGGCCGGCCGGCGCTCACAGTGCAGAGAAGCAGAACGCCGGGGGACAGACACCGGAATGTGAGTATGTACTGTTTGGTTTTTTTTTACGTTTACGCTGGTAACCACGGTAAACATCGGGTTACTAAGCGCCGCCCTGCGCTTAGTAACTCGATGTTTACCCTGGTTACCCGGGGACTTCGGCATCGTTGGTCGCTGGAGAGCTGACTGTGTGACAGCTCCCCAGCGACCACACAACCACTTACCAACGATCACGGCCAGGTCGTATCGCTGGTCGTGATCGTTGGTAAATCGTTTAGTGTGACAGTACCCTAAGGGTACTGTCACACTCTTTAACCAAAAACCAAGGAGAAAATTCTGACCCAATATTTTAACATTCCAAGTAGAAACATAACATATAAAAAAAACACTACCTGAAAAAATACTGATTGACAACTTAGTAAAACCAGAATATTTTATTATAACACATAAGACACCAACCAAGACAATACACAGAAAAACTCTAAGAGGCACAGGCCATTGTTAACCAAATGAGGCTATGCAAGGGACAAATTATAATAATATTCAATATTCAAAATATATTGTTGTTAATGCCCAGCATATTTTCATATATGAGCATGAATAAACATGAACTACGGCAAGAAGTCACATGAGAAAGGGGGAGCCACTGCTTTAGTGCAAATTTAGGAGGATTTTATATACAAATATAAAGTGCATAATCTTTTAGGCAGTTACTGCCACTATATGGTGAATAAAAGGCAGTGCCCATGCAAGGTTAATATATTGGTTCCCCATCAAAAATCATTAATAAAGTGCAGGGTGCAATTAGTTATCCTTACCGGTGCTCATGTTACTGTGCCAGTGCCTCGTTGCTACACTCCAACGCGCGTTTCGCAGCACGTAGCTTCCTCAGGGAGTGACAACAAGGGAGTGCACTGCCTGCTATATATATATATATATATATATATATATATATATATATATATATATATATATATATATATATATATATATATATATATATATATATATATATATATATATATATATAGTAGTAAATAGATCAACTGACCGAACAATATATATATATATATATATAGTTTGTAGCCAAAAAAAGTCAAATATACAATAGGTCAATGGCCAAACTCATCTGTGCTAAAAAATAGGAAAATGTGAAATATGTGAAGTGTGAATAGCATACTGGCTTATGAACTTAATGAACAAACACATGAGATTTTTAGCACAAGATTTGCAAAAATTGTGAGCCCATTCACCAAAACGTCAAGGTAATCTCAGATCGAATGAGTAACTACACTGACTCTCTAGTGTGAACACTTACCTATGGTTTCTGAGCTGAATGCCTAATGTGAACACTTACTTGTGGCTAATGAAAGGGTAAAGCCATTTATATAGGAGGCTCAGAACCAATAGTGTTGAGATGTAATTAAAACATGGAGAAGGGCAGGGCGTTCAAGTCAGAAAATAATATATAATAAATAGATCAACTGACCGAACAATATATATATATATATATATATATATAAATAGTTTGTAGCCAAAAAAAGTCAAATATACAATAGGTCAATGTTTTAATTACATCTCAACACTATTGGTTCTGAGCCTCCTATATAAATGGCTTTACCCTTTCATTAGCCACAAGTAAGTGTTCACATTAGGCATTCAGCTCAGAAACCATAGGTAAGTGTTCACACCAGACAGTCAGTGTAGTTACCCATTCGATCTGAGATTACCTTGACGTTTTGGTGAATGGGCTCACAATTTTTGCAAATCTTGTGCTAAAAATCTCATGTGTTTGTTCATTAAGTTCATAAGCCAGTATGCTATTCACACTTCACATATTTCACATTTTCCTATTTTTTAGCACAGATGAGTTTGGCCTTTGACCTATTGTATATTTGACTTTTTTTGGCTACAAACTATTTATATATATATATATATATTGTTCGGTCAGTTGATCTATTTATTATATATTATTTTCTGACTTGAGCGCCCTGCCCTTCTCCATGTTTTAATTACATCTCAACACTATTGGTTCTGAGCCTCCTATATAAATGGCTTTACCCTTTCATTAGCCACAAGTAAGTGTTCACATTAGGCAGTCAGCTCAGATACCATAGATAAGTGTTCACACCAGAGAGTCAGTGTAGTTACCCATTCGATCTGAGATTACCTTGACGTTTTGGTGAATGGGCTCACAATTTTTGCAAATCTTGTGCTAAAAATCTCATGTGTTTGTTCATTAAGTTCATAAGCCAGTATGCTATTCACACTTCACATATTTCACATTTTCCTATTTTTTAGCACAGATGAGTTTGGCCATTGACCTATTGTATATATATATGGTAGCCCACCTGTACAGGACCAATTACAGAGCTACAGCGGCGCATCCACCGCCGCCATGATGACGGCGTCCCCGGCACATGACCCGTGGCCGCGTCACAGATAGGCGCCAAAGCGCCATCTGCGACGCAGCAAGCGCATCACGTGACAGGGCCTGCCCGCCCTGGCAACAGAAGATGCGCACAGCACCATATTGGAACCGGGCAAGTGAAAGGGCAAATAGATACAATTGCGGCATTGGTAGTTACAAATCTGACATAACCGCCGGATCGACGCCTACAGTGCGCTACCCACAGCCGCCTCATGACGCCGCAACCGGGCCACGCAACAAGGACCACCAATACCGGCGGACAATATGCATATATAAAATTACTATGTTGAAACAGAGCAAAATAAGAAAAAAAGGGAGCAGATAAGCATATATATATCTCAAAAAGAGCCACAATTGGGAATAAATTTGTTTAGAAACTGACAGGCGAGCACCAGGGGAACACCGCAAGGCACCACGCCAGTGAGAAACCCAACATGCATCCCACAGTGACAACACACAGGGGTGTAAATACACCGTGCGGTATCGCAGAGGGAAAGCTCAGTGGGAAACACACGCAGCGGAGACAAGAGGCGCCTCCCGGTACCACGTATGTCAGAACAAACAAAATAAATAAATAATAAACAATGCTAGAACGGAGAGACTAAATAACAAAACATTGACGAAAACAAATATGAAAAACTCCAGACTAAAGACAAAATTCATCTGTGATATGTGTCAAAAAAGGAGGGTGAAACCAAATATGTAATTCAAAATGTCCATAATGGAATAAATAGTGAATGAAGTGCAAAGATATATACATATAAATACAACATTTTAGTATTGAAAAGATGTACACAAATGACCATTATATGTAAACAAACAACGATGCATATAAATACAGCACTTTAGTATTAAAAAGATGTGCACAAGTGACAGTATACGATTAAACAAGAGGAGGACTGGAGTTTCTTCTTTAATAACGCGTTCATGGATCTTCCTCATAATAGACCCGCATGTAACATATCCATATGTCAATAGTTTATCAAATCCCTAAATGTGATAAAAGGGACAAAAACAATTAGCTGTGCCCACCATGCGGGAAGTAAGCAGATAATGTGCGGTTGGTACCCAGGGTGGAGGAGAGGAGACTCTCCTCCACGGACTGGGCACCATATAATTGGTAAAAAAAAAAAGAATTAAAATAAAAAATAGTCCTATACTCACCTTCGATGTCTTCCCGCCTCTCCACTGCACGCTGTCGCTTCGGTTCCTGTAGCTGGTGTGCGGTGAAGGACCTGCCGATGACGTCGCCGTCTTGTGATTGGTCGAGACCGGTCATGTGACCGCTCACGTGACCGCGACGTCATGGAAGGTCCTGCGCGCACACACCATCTATACGGAACGGACGCCGGTGAGGAGATCAGCTGTCTGCGGGTGAGTATAAACATTTTTTTTATTTTTTTTATTATTTTTAAACATTCTATCTATAGTGAAAAGTTGGTCACACTTGTCAAATGCTATGTTTGACAAGTGTGACCAACCTGTCAGTCAGTTTTCCAAGCGATGCTACAGATCGCTTGGAAAACTTTAGCATTCTGCAAGCTAATTACGCTTGCAGAATGCTAAAAAAAACGCGAAAAAAACGGAAAAAAAACGAAAAAAAAAAATGCGGATTTCTTGCAGAAAATTTCCGGTTTTCTTCAGGAAATTTCTGCAAGAAATCCGGACGTGTGCACATACCCTTAGAGTCAAAAAACAAAATAAACTAATTCACATCCCCAATCTAGCATCAAGATAGTCCGCAGCGACCACCCTATACATAATATAAAGGACAAACATAAAGATTAAAAAAGGGAATTAAAAACAGCAATTTAAAAGAATCTTTTGAGTCAGACAGGCGACAGTATAGAGATCAGTTGAGAATAATTTATAAAAAACTGGAAAAACCCCACTGATCATTAAGGCCATATGGTTTAATTGTTCTCAAGTTGGTAATCCAGCGGCACTCCCTTTGGGCTAATCTATTCATAACATTACCCCCACGGATACCCAGATGTATTACATCAATACCTTTTACTTGAAGTTCTATTGGGCCAGATGGATGGAATTCCCGATAATGTGCAGGTATTGTCTTTAGTTTCACAAGGTCTTCTTCCTGAGGATTTTCTGAATTCAAAAGTCTCGCAGATTTGATATGTAGCGCCCCCACTGCCGCAGGGCCGAGGGGTACCCGGTACCGGGCCTCTGAGTCTCTGCTTCTGGGGTTGTCACGGCGGCTAGGCCCCGGTCCGTGACCCTGCCGTGGGGCGCACAGTGAATGATAGGTGTTGGGTGGTGCAGTTGTGGGGGTGCAGGTCGCGGTAAATAACGAGGACACCAGGTTGCAGTCTCTTTACCTCTTTACTGGAGATCTCTGAGTCCTCAGTCCAGAATATGGTTCACCAGGCTGCGCAAGTCCGGCCGGTCCAATGGCACCTACAGAGTTCACTTCACAGGTGGAAATCGGTGCCTTCCTTCTTAGCGCTATGTGTTGTAGTCCTTCCCTGCTATGCTTACGGAAAGTACCCCGTACCGTTGTGTCTGTTTCTTGTGTTCCCTCACAACTCGATTAACTGATCTTCTGCTAATCTTCCGTCCCTTCCTGATGTTACAGTTAGAACGGCACCCGTTTGTCGGGTAGGCCTGGAGTTCTTCCGGGACCCTAGAGACGCCCCTCTCCCGCAATTGCCTCCCAAGACTTCATAGGTGATTTAGGTGAGACAGCCCGCCTGAGACTGACTGTCCTGCCGCTGTTTAGAGTATTGCTTGAAGCTCTCTAATGAAATACTCCCTCGGCGTTCCGGCCACCGGTAATGCGCCTCAGTAGGGTGTTGCTCCGGTCTTACAGCATGACCCCTACTGGTATTCTCCTATTGCTTGATCTCGTTTCTCACTCAGCACAATCTATCTCGCTTCTAGTCCTTTCTTGGGTCCCGCCGCTTCCCGGAGCTGGCGCGGACCCGTTACGTTCCTTTTCAATGCCAAGCCTCTGTCAGGATCCCACCCCTGACAGAGACCCTACTGTCTCTTCCTCCACAACACCCTCTGCCACCAGGTGTTGCTTCATTCAATCCAGTCAGCTTTCTCTCCTAACTTCCTGCCTGACCCCCAGTTTACCCACTATGGTGGGGAGTGGCCTAATGAATAGAACCCTTAGCTCCCCCCGGAGGCCCAGCTGTGAAATCTATTGGTGTCTGTGATACCTGATCAGATGAACTCCTTCAGTGCCATCGGACGCACCGTAGCTCCCCATAGTGGCGGAGCCACAGTACTGCAACGACCAGGACTCTGGGGCGCTGCAGATATCCCTCACATGCTCTAATATTCGTACTCGGAGCTGTCTGGAGGTGAGGCCCACATAAATAAGCCCACATGGGCATGTCAGGTAGTATATAACTGATGTAGTCTTGCAATTAATTGAATGCACAATTTTTAAATTGCGTGTTTTGGATGAGTTACTAAATGTCTCCGCTTTCTCCATATACTTGCAGGCACTACAGGTGCCACATGCACGAGAACCCCACTTTGGTCCTTTTGAGTCAAATATGAACTTAGACCTTGGTGCAACTGTCACACTCTGCAACTTTCCAACGATCACGACCAGCGATACGACCTGGCTGTGATCGTTGGTAAGTCGTTGTGTGATCGCTGGGGAGCTGTCACACAGACAGCTCTCCAGCGACCAACGATGCCGAAGGCCCCGGGTAACCAGGGTAAACATTGGGTTACTAAGCGCAGGGCCGCGCTTAGTAACCCGATGTTTACCCTGGTTACCATCGTAAAAGTAAAAAAAAACAAACAGTACATACTCACATTCCGGTGTCCGTCAGGTCCCTTGCCGTCTGCTTCCCGCTCTGACTGAGTGCCGCCGTAAAGTGAAAGCAGATCACAGCGGTGACGTCACCGCTGTGCTCTGCTCTTACTTTCCGGCCGGCAGTCAGTCAGAGCGGGAAGCAGACTGCGAGGGACCTGACGGACACCGGAATGTATGTACGGTTTTTTTTTTTTACTTTTACGATGGTAACCAGGGTAAACATCGGGTTACTAAGTGCGGCCCTGCACTTAGTAACCCGATGTTTACCCTGGTTACAAGCGAACGCATCGTTGGATCGGTGTCACACACACCGATCCAACGATGACAGCGGGAGATCCAGCGACGAAAAAGTTCCAAACGATCTGCTACGACGTACGATTCTCAGCAGGGTCTCTGATCGCTGCTGCGTGTCAGACACAGCGATATCGTATGGATATCGCTGGAACGTCACGGATCGTACTGTCGTAGCGACAAAAGTGCCACTGTGAGACAGTACCCTTACACAGTATGCTAGATAGTATATCAGTTGGCAAGTCTGTCTTCTTGACCCACCAGACATAAACACTTAAATTCACAAGCCAATATACAGATAAAAAGCCAGTTTTTTTTGGTTTTGCAAAAACATGGTTGTCTGGGAAATTAAGATAAAATCTGGTTTCTTCACACCGCCTTCCATTCGATCCAGAGGAAACCAAAGTATGGGAATCTGTACTGAAAGTTGACATACCAGTGGCTAGAGTCTCAAAGAATACCGCCATTCCTTTCGAGGACTCGTCCGGCCTTAAGGACCCAATGGACAAGAGATTGGAGGATCTCCTCAAGAAATTCTGGGAGTCATCAACGGCATCATGAAGGCAAATATAGCGGCTACTTCGGTGGCCAGATCAATGAGCCTATGAGTTGAGGAATTAGACGATCAGATTAAGAACAAAACTCCTGGAGAGGAAATTTTGAAGTCGTTGCCACTATTGAAAATGGCGACTTATTTTATAGAACACGCCTCAGCAGAATCTGTCCATTTCTCTGCAAGAGAAAATGCACTATCCAATGCAGCAAGATGGTCTATGAGGCTTAGGTCATGGACGGGGGATGCCCAATTGAAGAACAAGCTTTGTTCAATACCTTTCTCCAGCCTACATGTATTCAGACCAGTACTGGACGAATTACTTGAAAAAGCGTCAGATAAAAAGAAGGGCTTCCCTGAAGAAAAGCCTAAGAGCATGCCGTTCTTTCGGAGGACTCGCTCCCACCCCAGGCAGGACTATAAAGGAAAGGGGAAGTCTGGAAGGGGGAGTTACCCCAAAGGTGGCAAGGGTAGAAGTTCCCTTCAGGATCAAAGGCCAAGACCCAGCAGGCAATGACGCCAGAAGGGTTGGGGGGAGACTCCAGCACTTCCTGGAATACTGGCAAGAGATCACCCAGAATCCATGGATTCTAAACACAGTTGAGCAGGGGTAGAGAATAGAATTCACCCAGTTACCCCCCAGGAAATATTGCCTGACTCAAACCCTGTCCCCAGCAGTTCATCAAAGACTCCTGAGAGACCTACAAGACCTTCTACAGTTAAGAGCCATAGTCCAGGTTCCCCATTCCCAGAGGTTCAGGGGACATTATTCAAGCCTGTTTTCTATAAAGAAACCAGGAGGAAAATATGGGACAATAATAAATCTCAAACCACTAAATCAGTGGGTGGCCTACAAACAACTCAAAATGGAGTCCCTCAAATCTGTTGTACCATTAATCTGGAAGGACTCTGTAATGAGCACACTAGATTTAAAAAGTGCCTACTACCATGTACATCCACGCCTCTCATCAGCAATACCTCTGGTTTGCTATAAAAGACCAAGGGGGAATGCAACATTTTCAATTCAGGTGCCTGCCTTTCGGTCTCTCTTCTGCCATTCGGGTCTTCACTAAACTCATGGCAGAGGTTATGGCCTTCCTAAGAGAAGGGAAAATTCTGATTGTCCCTTACTTGGACGATCTGATGCTCGTAGCAGACTCTCCACAACAAATGGAAGAATACTTGACGACAACCGTGTCAGTTCTGGGGAGGCTAATAAATTTAAAAAAAAAAAATCAGATTTCAGACCAGAAAAGAAGCTGTTTCTTTGAGTTCTCCTGGATTGAAGAAAGGAACATTCATACCTCCAGCAGTACAAACAACAGACAATCGGACAGGAGATTCAGTCGATATAAAAATGGAAATACTTCTCCATAAGGAAAGCCATGAGAGTCCTGGGTCTGATGACTAAATGTATTCCCAGTGTTCAATGGAGCCAGTTCCATTCAAGACACTTACAGCAAGAGGTCCTTTCAGCATGGGATGGGAGAGAGACATCACTGGACAACAGGATGCGGCTATCCGAAGAGGTTAAAAGGTCACTGTCATGGTGGACCACTACAACAAACCTCGAGAAAGGAAGACCCTGGAGAACGTTTCCGTGTGTGAACATCACTATGGATGCAAGCCTCAAAGGCTGGGGGGCTCACATGGAAGGAAGTTACCTCCAAGGAACTTGGCCCACGTCAGTACGCAACAGGTCTTCAAACCACAGAGAGCTCGGAGCAGTCTGGGAAGCACTAAAAAGATATCAGGAAGAGTTAAGAGATTGACAGGTCAGAATCTTCTCAGACAACTCAGCAACAGTAGCCTTCCTGCTACATCAGGGAGGTTCAAGGCACCGTCACTTGCAGGATCTGTCAAACGCAATATTTTCCTGGGCAGAGCTCACAATCAATCATGGCAGTACACCTGAAAGGCTTGAAAAATCAGGTGGCAGACTTTCTAAGCAGGGAGAAGTTGCAACCCGCAGAGTGGTCCCTAAACCAGGAGGTCGCTGACCCAGCACTGGGGCACACCGTAAATTGATCTCTTTGCCTCAAGGTAAAAAACAAAAACAAAAGTTTTTCTCTTTAAATCCAGGAGATAGCCCGACAGGGATAGATGCCTTGGCACAGAGCCAGAATATGAGACTCGCTTATGCCTTCCCACCGCTTGCTGTAATACAGAGAGTCTTGAGAAAGATCCAGGAGACCCAGCCATTGGAAATCCTAATAGTCCCATACTGGTCCGAAAGGAGATGGTTCTCCCTATTGAAGTGCATGGCCTTGGAAGATCCAGTCCATCTACCAGCAAGACCGGACCTCTTAATTCAAGGCCCTCTAGTTCATCAAAAGCCAGAAATGTTACAGCTGTTGGCTTGGATCCTGAGAAGGAGATCCTGAGGTCAAAAGGCTTGTCGGAACTAGTCATTGCTACCATCCAAAAGAGCAAGGAAGCCGGTGACTTCAGCAATATATCAGAAGGTCTGGAAGAAGTTCTGCTCACAAAGTACAATTTCAGTATCCATCTCTCAGGGCCCAGATATCCCCCAGATCCTGGACTTCCTTCTGCCTGGCTTTGATAAAGGTTTGAGGCCTAGTACATTGAAATAGCAAATTTCAGCCCTGAGGTTTGTTTTTTTTACTTTCCTCTAGCTAATCATCCCTGGGTAACGAGATCTGTTAAAGCTACTCAACGTCTCAGGCCCACAATACATAGCTCAGTACCCCCCCTGGGATCTCAACTTGGTTCTGAACGGACTATGCAGAGAACCATACGAGCCCCTAGACCAGGCAAACCTAAGGTCGGTGACTTTCAAGGCCCTCTTTCTAATAGCAATAACATCTGCAAGATGTATTGGCGAGATTCAGGCCCTCTCCATAAGGGACCCATATTTGAAGATTCAAGAGGACTGTATTGTGTTAAGCCTGGATCCTGCCTTCCTTTCCCAAAGTTGTTTCAAACTTCCACAGAAATCAGGAAATTGCATTGCTTACTTTCTGCCAAAACTATAGCAATGAGAAGAAGCTCTCTCTTCACTCGTTGGACGTAAAGAGGACAGTTCTTCATTACTTAAAGATCACAGAGACCTGCAGAGTGGACTCTAATCTCTTCATCCAGATGGCTGGAAGAAATAGAGGGAAGAAAGCGTCCAAAGCTACTCTAGCTAGATGTATAAAATCAGTTATTAGCACAGCATATGTCTCGACGGGAAAGACCCTACCGGAAAGCCTCAAGGCTCACTTGTTGAGAGCAATCTCGGCTTCATGGGCAGAAAGCACAGGGGCTTCCATGACCACATATGCAGGGCCACAACTTGGTCTAAGTCAAATACCTTTTGCAGGCATTATAAGTTGGACGTTCTGTCAAACCAACAGACAGCCTTTGGAAGGAAAGTCCTCCAAGCAGTAATCCCACCCTAATAGGAGTTATTTGGTATTTCTCCTGATGGTGCTGTCAGGAGGGACATCCTGGAAAGTAGGAAATAGTCCTACCGGTAATGGTGTTTCCAGGAGTCCATCATGACAGCACCCCTTAAATACCCTCCCTTCAATTTCCTGTCTGATATGTGATATGAACATGTGTAGAGAGGAAGTTCAATAAAATAGCGTTGCATCCATTCTGATGTGGTACTTGGGAAAATCACTGAAGGGTGGTAGTAGGGAGGGGCTATTTAACCTCTTCTGTGTTCCTGTCCCTATCAAGGATGTCACAATCCCTTAGCCGCTTCCACCAATATGTCAGGGATCCACACCGTGACCGTCACCCCTACGTCACGGATCGGGGTGACTTTAGGCCAACAGACGGCTATCACATGTGCAGGGGGGCTTATCTTCGTTATCCCTCCACTCCACAATGTGATAAAAGACACACACAAGGCTATTGACCTCTTAGTTTACAGCAGGGTCTTATTCTAGGTATCCCACTGCTCTTCAATATACCATGAACTGCAGGGACTTATGTGTTCCGCTTACAGTTCCACTTAACCCTTGCAGCTCTCTGGCGCCCCCTTACACTCAGGTCAGATTAGGTACTGCACCTAGGGTAATTAGTCGCCAGAAAGGCTGCCTGCTATGTACTGGCTATTGGGCACGCAGCAGCGATGTGATAAACTACTCCCGCTCAGGCAGGAACAATAATTATAAACGCCGCAGTCGCTACACATCACCCAAAAGTCTGCACACTATCGCTGCCACCAGCTCCGATTAAACTGGTCCGAAGCTAACCCAACACAGTAGCGTAATTCCCTTCAGGAGACAGGGTACGTTTAGAGCATGGAGAATGAACTAGTATGAAATATTATACTCATAAAGTTTATGCAGTGTTTATATCAAAATATTTTACAAAGATGTTACAAATGAAACAGTTGCAAATATGTACAAGGTAATTATAACATAAAGAGGATTAAAGGAGAAAAGATAACACTCACATGTTCTTAGTTCATATCAGTTCAGGCAAAAACCATGCTGGTGGGGGGAGCTCCCAAAAATCCCAATGCATGAGGTACAGCTCTTCAGATCAGACTCACATGTTCTTCCAGCAACAGACTCCCTGCTGGAGTCCGGACGAAACAGTTATAGCTCAGCTTGGTGACATCACCAGAAAGGGCTGGCTATCCCAGACCCTCCTACCTTTTCAGTTTTACGAACTGTGCATTAAATATATCTGATGCCCGTAACTTCGCTACCGAACATGTCATCATCATACCCCACCCAGCATTCATCTCGTATTATCGCTAGCATTCTAGGGAGATCAAATATGTCCTATTTGGGATGTATATTTACAGAGAAATCCCTATTTCCTTACCAGATGGAGTTAGAAACTCATCTTTAGAGTGATGGATAGCTCCTCCGAGGGGAAGTAAGAATATATATTGTCGTGTTCTTAACTTAAATGGTTTGCCTAATATGTTACAAAAACCAAAAAAAGAACTTTCATGGATTCTAGAAGTTTCTAGTCCAGTTATAGCTGGACAAGAGCTTACATGGCAGGAAATGCCGGTCGTAAATACCTTGGCTCTCATAAAACCCCCACACTCTCTGAGAAGGAAAGCTAAATCCTGAAGTAATGGGAAGGGGGGGTTTTGAGCCCAGTGTCTGCCATGTGTTCTTGGGGACCATGGTCAGAAGTGCAAAAATCCCTCAGCTGGTGCTAACAGGCAGGGAAACTAAACTTATATTTCATACCATATCGTGACACCTCCCCCTTTTGGAGTGCGCTAGGAAGGTAGAACCCCACGGTATGCCTCCATGCGCACCTCAGTAGGTTCACCCTGGCGGGACAGTCCATCTGCATTCCCATGCTCCCTGCCCGCTTTGTGTTCAATGTTGAAGTCAAATTGCTGAAGGGCAAGTCTCCAGCGTAGCAACCTGTCGTTGGTTCCACACATGGTGCTTAGCCAGCGCAGAGGGTCGTGGTCGGTCACCACGGTGAAGGTGCGACCGTACAAGTAGCGCTGCGGGGCCCAGACTATGGCCAGGCACTCCTCAATGGTGGAGTAGGCCACTTCCCTCGGCAAAGGTTTCCAGCTCAGGTACAACAAGGGGTGCTCTTGGTCCTCCGAGTCAACCTGGCTGAGCACAGCACCGAGGCCAAACTCGCTGGCGTCAGTCTGTACCAAGAACGGTCGACTGCTGTCGACTGCTTTCAACACAGGGGTGTTGCACAGTGCGGTTTTCAATGCCTGGAAGGCCCCCTCACAGCCATCTGTCCAGTTGACGATGTTGGGTAGCTTCTTCCTGGTGAGGTCCATCAAAGGTTTTGCCAGGCTACTATAGTGCTGCACAAAGCGCCTATAGTACCCTGCAGTGCCCAGGAAGGACATCACCTGTTTCTTAGTCCCAGGAGTGGGCCAGTTCACAATCGCGCCCACTTTCTCAGGCTCTGGCTTCAGGGTGCCTCCGCCTACCCGGTGCCCCAGGTAGTGGACCTCCCTCATGCCCATCTGGCACTTTCCCGGCTTGATAGTCAGTCCTGCTCGGTGAATTCATAAATCCCAAAAGAAAAAATGGAGTATAAGTCCAGGCCTTTTTGTAAAAAGGATATATCAAATAACTTTTTATTAAGCAATTTACATATACATATAACAACAAAAAATATGAAAAAGCAATTCAGTAAAGGAACACAATTAGAAACACTGAAAAGACAGTGATATCCCTAAGGTACAACTGCAATAGTATAACGTATAAGGTGCAAAAAATAGTGCAAGTCACAGGTTCAGTGTAAGATAGGGGCAACGGGTACCTATAATAAACCCTATAGTAGGGCTGCCATCAGGATAATCAGCGGGTACCGTGCACCAGATACCCCAACCCGCGCCCTCCAATCTTACCCATCATGCAGAGTACCGGGGGTCACCGTCCACGCCCCAACGCACGTTTCGCGTTAGGCTTCGTCAGGGGGCAGTGAATTCGGTGAATTCGCCTGAGCACCTCCTCGAGATGCTGCAGGTGTTCCCCCCAGGAGGGACTGAAGATGGCAATGTCATCCAAGTACGCCACTGCGTACTTCTCCAGTCCCTAAAGCAGGAGGTTGACCATCCGCTGGAAAGTGGCAGGGGCATTTTTCATGCCGAAGGGCATGACCGTGGACTCATACAGTCCAAAGGGTGTGATAAAGGCGGACTTCTGTGCCTCGGGGCTCAGGGGAATCTGCCAGTATCCGCGACTCAGATCCATTATTGTCAGGTATTTTGCGCCAGCTAACTTCTCAAGCAGCTCCTCGATGCGCGGCATTGGGTGCGCGTCAGAGGCTGTAATGGCGTTGAGCCCCCTGTAGTCCACGCAGAACCGGGTGGTCCGGTCCTTTTTTGGCACGAGAACTACAGGTGAGGCCCACGCGCTCTTTGACCGTCGAATCACCCCCAGCTGTAACATCTCATCGATCTCCTGGCGCATAATCTGCTGCACCTGGTCAGAGATTCGATAGGGTGTTCGCCGTAGTGGGGCGTGATTCCCGGTGTCCACCTCGTGGACTACTAACTCAGTCCTTCCAGGCCGGTTCGAGAACACGACCCGGAAGGGTTCCAGTGTGGTTTGCAACTGCAACCGCTGTGGTTCATCTAGCGAGGCGCTTACCTCCACATCCTCAATGGACCCATTGGCCTTGGCTTGGGCCAGCATGTCCAGGAGGGTGTCTTCCTCCCCGTCTTCGGGCAAGCTGCAGACCGGTAGGATGAAAGGTTCACGTTCGTGATGAGCCTTCATCATGTTGACGTGAAAGGCCTTTCGCCTACCCCGAGCGTGGTCAAGCGTGACCACGTAGGTTACCGGGTTGAGCTGTTAGTGGACGACGTACGGGCCCTCCCAGGCTGCCTGAAGCTTATCCGTTGGTACGGGGACCAGCACCCACACCTTTTGACCCACATGGTAGGTCCGCTCCCGGGCGTTCTGGTCGTACCAGTGCTTCTGATCAGCCTGAGCCTGCGTCATGTTGTCATGCACCAACTGCGTCAAGGTCTGCATCTTGTCACGGAAGCGCATGACATACTCCACTATGGACACTTCAGAAGGGTTCGGCTCCTCTTCCCAGGATTCTCTTACCAACCCAAGGGGTCCCCGGACTCGCCTGCCATACAGGAGCTCGAAGGGGGAGAACCCCGTCGAGGCCTGCGGAACCTCTCGGTAAGCGAATAGCAGGTGTGGGAGGTACCGCTCCCAGTCGCGCCCTTGTGTCTCAACCAGCATGCGTAGCATCTGTTTGAGGGTACCATTGAAGCGTTCACACAAGCCATTGGTCTGTGGGTGATACGCACTCGATACCAGGTGCTTCACCTGCATTCCCCTACAGAGAGCCTCCATTAGGCGAGACATAAATTGGGTCCCTTGATCAGTAAGCATCTCCCTGGGAAATCCTACACGTGAAAAGATGGCCAACAGGGCATCCGCCACCTTATCTGCCCTAGTTGAAGACAGAGCTACTGCCTCTGGGTACTGGGTAGCGTAGTCTACCACAGTAAGAATATATCGCTTTCCAGAGCTGCTGGGGACAGCCAGCGGGCCCACAATGTCCACCGCGATCCTCTGGAAAGGCTCCTCTATCACTGGCAAAGGGATCAGGGGAGCCTTAAGAGCAGGCCCCGCCTTCCCCACTCTTTGACAGGTGACACAGGAGTGGCAGTAGTTTGACACATCTGTCCCCATCTTAGGCCAATAGAAGTGTTGAGACAGCCGGGCCTTAGTTTTGCTGATCCCCAAGTGTCCAGCTAGCGGAATCTCATGGGCAATCCGCAACAAGTCACCCCGGAATTGCTGCGGGACGACCAGCTGTCTTTCCCTCAACCACTCCTTTTGTGATTCTCCGGGTACTGTCTCCCGGTACAACCTTCCTCCTTCCCAGAACACCTTCTCCTTATCAGTCTCGGAGAATGGCATCCCGGTGAGTTGCCTCAAACTCTCTAGGCTCGCATCTGTGTGCAGAGCGGCCTGAAACTCCTGGCTAGGGGAAGCCAGAAGCGACGTCAGGGTCCCTTCCCCACTGGAGCCCTCTGGGACCTGCTCTGGGTCCACCTCTGGTTCAGTCATACTGATGACTGAGGAGGGTCCGGGAGGCAGACAGTTATCTGCGTTCCGGGCACTCTGACTGCGGGTGACAGCAGCTACGTAGGCTGTCTCCCCGGGGATTTCTACAGACCCATCACCCGACGCTGCTATGGGCTCTACCTCCCCATCCACCCCCATTACCTCAGGAGCATTGCTACTTATGGGCCAGTTACCTTCCTCGGTGGCACTGGTCAATTGCATGGCATCAACTTCCTCACGGTTCCCATGTATCTCCCCATTTCCGGTAGCACCGACACTTGCCCCTGCTAGGGGTTCCTCAGCCGTCTCACTCTGCAGAGCGACGTGGCTGAGCACTCCTGTACCTATGGACACATCGGAACAGATGAATGACCTCGGGGAGACCAAAACATCCAACACTGCGGAGACACCATCACGTGTTTCTCAACGCAGTGATCCAGAACACTGCCCCCATCCCTTATGGGAAATATGCAAACGCATGTAAAGTAAGCTGCGGAGACACCATCACGTGTTTCTCAACGCAAGCAATGAATAGCCAGGCCTTTCTCTGGGAAGGAACAACCACGGGAAGGGCAGCATCCAATAAAGGAGAATATCCAATAAAGGAAGACCACCTATGCCAAGCATGGTATCCATCCACAAACAGCTGTTTCGGGGTTTTTGCCCCTCATCAGTGTGGAGTAGGAAACTGGCTATTAGGAGCAGTGCCTGGTGAAAGGCTATGACGGAACAGATGAATGACCTCGGGGAGATGCTGCCCTTCCCGTGGTTGTTCCTTCCCAGAGAAAGGCCTGGCTATTCATTGCTTGCGTTGAGAAACACGTGATGGTGTCTCCGCAGCTTACTTTACATGCGTTTGCATATTTCCCATAAGGGATGGGGGCAGTGTTCTGGATCACTGCGTTGAGAAACACGTGATGGTGTCTCCGCAGTGTTGGATGTTTTGGTCTCCCCGAGGTCATTCATCTGTTCCGTCATAGCCTTTCACCAGGCACTGCTCCTAATAGCCAGTTTCCTACTCCACACTGATGAGGGGCAAAAACCCCGAAACAGCTGTTTGTGGATGGATACCATGCTTGGCATAGGTGGTCTTCCTTTATTGGATATTCTCCTTTATTGGATGCTGCCCTTCCCGTGGTTGTTCCTTCCCAGAGAAAGGCCTGGCTATTCATTGCTTGCGTTGAGAAACACGTGATGGTGTCTCCGCAGCTTACTTTACATGCGTTTGCATATTTCCCATAAGGGATGGGGGCAGTGTTCTGGATCACTGCGTTGAGAAACACGTGATGGTGTCTCCGCAGTGTTGGATGTTTTGGTCTCCCCGAGGTCATTCATCTGTTCCGTCATAGCCTTTCACCAGGCACTGCTCCTAATAGCCAGTTTCCTACTCCACACTGATGAGGGGCAAAAACCCCGAAACAGCTGTTTGTGGATGGATACCATGCTTGGCATAGGTGGTCTTCCTTTATTGGATATTCTCCTTTATTGGATGCTGCCCTTCCCGTGGTTGTTCCTTCCCAGAGAAAGGCCTGGCTATTCATTGCTTGCGTTGAGAAACACGTGATGGTGTCTCCGCAGCTTACTTTACATACCTATGGACACATCAACTTTCACAGAAACATCATTATCAGGTACAGTTGGCACAGGTACAACATTTTCACCATCAATCCTAGGGAAAAAATGGTTAACAGATGCATCATTACAAGATAAAGCATGGTCAGGTAACACATGCGATTTCCCATCATCATCATCATCGTCAGGGTTAACTTTACCATTATTAGCAGATTGGGGAGGGGTGTCAGTGACGTAGTATGCAACCAACCTCCCCAAATCAGTCCCCAACAAAACATCAGTGGGCAAATTATCAGACAGCCCCACTTCCTTCACCCCGCTCCCAGCACCCCAATCAATATAAACCCGGGCCATCGGTAAGGGACAGCTGATGCCCCCAATCCCCGTGACAGTTAGGGTTTTCCCCGGAATGATTTCTTCAGGGGCCGCCAGTTCGGGTCGGATGAGGGTTCGTTCAGCCCCGGTGTCCTTGAGGCCTGTAGCAACATGACCTCCCACAGTGATGTGCTGTACGTTGTCAAACACCCTCCCAACCACACCACCCACCAAAAGAACTGCTGCATTAGGCCCTGGGGCCTTGGCTGGGAGGTTCTTCTGCTTGTTTGGACAGAAGGTACTGATATGACCAGGCTGCCTGCAGTGGTAACACTGGCGAAGTTCGGTGGTAGGTCTGGTGCTGTTGGCCACGGGGACAAGACCTCTGGAGTGTTGGCTGGCAGGGGTACTGGCGTTGGATGCAGGCTTACCCCCCTCTCCAGCTGGTGGTGACTGGCTTCCGCACTTCCGATCTACGGTTGGCCTCATAGGCATCAGCAATCTGCGCTGCTTTCGTCACGTCTTTGGGTTCTCTGTCCATCACGAACTGTCGCACCTCAGCTGGGCAAAGATGGAAGAACTGGTCTTTGATCATCAGGTCTCGCAGCTGTGCAAAGGTGGTCACTGACAGTCCTTGGGTCCACTGGTCAAAGTGGGTCCCCAGTCCATGCACGACATCACTGTAACTGTCGTGTGGGCCTCGTTGGAGGGTCCGGAACTTTTTACGGTACACCTCGGGTGTAAGCTGGTACTTGGCTATGAGGGCCTGCTTGATAGCCTCATAGTCACCATCTTGTTCTTGAGGGAGTGCAGCAAACGCCTCCAGAGCTTTGCCTCTCAGCCCTGGTGTCAGGTATCGTGCCCATTCATCTGCAGGCAGTCGGTACTGTCTGCAGGCTTTCTCAAAGGCCCGCAGAAAAGTGTCCAGGTCCCCATCCTTTTCCATAACAGGGAAGTGATCGGGCCAGGGCTTCAGCATCTGAGCGCTGCTGGGCTCACGGCTCTGGGCGGTGGAGGAGGGTATTCCTCCCTGCCGTAGCTGTTGTGAATTTACCCTTTGGCTCCCTCTAGTGGTTACTAGTGATTTGACTCTGGGTATGTCATTCATCCCTTGTATGCTCACCTGGGTCGTTAGGTCAGGGGTGTTGCTATATAAGCTCCCTGGACCTTCAGTTCAATGCCTGGCAACGTTGTAATCAGAGCTAATCTGTTGTGCTCTTGTCTACTGATCCTGGTTCCTGCTAAATTAAGCTAAGTCTGCTTTCTTGCTTTTTGCTATTTGTTTTTGTTTGCATTTTTGTCCAGCTTGTACATAATCTGTATCCTAACCTTGCTGGAAGCTCTAGGGAGGCTGGAGTTCTCCCCCCGGGCCGTTAGACGGTTCGGGGGTTCTTGTATCTCCAGTGTGGAATTTTGTTAGGGTTTTTGTTGACCATATAAGTTATCTTACTACATTCTGCTATTAGTAAGTGGGCCTCTCTTTGCTAGACCTAGTTCATCTCTGTGTTTGTCATTTCCTCTTACCTCACCGTTATTATTTGTGGGGGGCTTGTATCCGACTTTTGGGGTCTATTCTCTGGAGGCAAGAGAGGTCTTTGTTTTCCTCTTCTAGGGGTAGTTAGTCCTCCGGCTGGCGCGAGACATCTAGCGACCAACGTAGGCATGTTCCCCGGCTACTTCTAGTGTTGGCGTTGGGAGTAGTTATATGGTCAACCCAGTTACCACTGCCCTATGAGCTGGATTTTTGTACGTCGCAGACTTACTTGTTCCTCTGAGACCCTCGCCATTGGGGTCATAACACGTAGCATCTCTAGTTCGTGGACTCGCTGGGCTTGGCGCTCGGCTCTCTCAGCCTCCCGCTCGGCTCGCTGGTATTGCTGGATCAGCTGAAAACGTCTCTCTAGGTCATTTGCGGAGCCTTGTTGCAGAGCCAGCTGCAGTAGGAGGTCTGCGCCCCCTTGGTTGCCAGTAGGGCCCCTATTCAGTGGTTGGACCTCTGCTGCAGTACCATGTTCACTTGTGCCGGCTTCTGCGGCCTCTGGGCTCTGTGGCCTGGCTTGGTCTGCTTCAAATTGCACCAGTTCAGCGACCATTTGAACCTTGGTCTTGCCCTGGGAGTTCAGGCCATGGTACGTGCATATCCCAGCAAGAGCGTCCTTCTTCGGCTGGGCGCACCAGGCTTCTCCTTTCGCAGCCATGGTTGCCAAATAAAAGATAGGATAGAAAAACGAAGAGAAAGGGAGGGGATAATTACCAGTACACAATTGTCTCACAACTAATAAACACTGAGTTCGTTCTCCAAACTTATTTGCGCAGAGTCCCCGCAAGAACTTTCTGCAAGTTTTTAGTGAGAGGAATGATTGCTCCAACCAAATCACTAATGCTCTAATATCCCACCGCCTTGCCACCAATTGTCACGATCCCTTCGCTGCGGCCAGCAGTTTTTCACAAAATCCCCAGGGATCCCTGACCACTGCCACAATGTGATAAAAGACACACAAGGCTATTGACCTCTTAGTTTACAGCAGGGGCTTATTCTAGGTATCCCACTGCTCTTCAATATACCATGAACTGCAGGGACTTATGTATCCCGCTTACAGTTCCACTTAACCCTTGCAGCTCTCTGGTGCCCCCCTTACTCTCAGGTCAGATTAGGTACTGCACCTAGGGTAATTAGTCGCCAGAAAGGCTGCCTGCTATGTACTGGCTATTGGGCACGCAGCAGCGACGCGATAAACTACTCCCGCTCAGGCAGGAACAATAATTATAAACGCCGCAGTCGCTACACATCACCCAAAAGTCTGCACACTATCGCTGCCACCAGCTCCGATTAAACTGGTCCGAAGCTAACCCAACACAGTAGCGTAATTCCCTTCAGGAGACGGGGTACGTTTAGAGCATGGAGAATGAACTAGTATGAAATATTATACTCATAAAGTTTATGCAGTGTTTATATCAAAATATTTTACAAAGATGTTACAAATGAGACAATTGCAAATATGTACAAGGTAATTATAACATAAAGAGGATTAAAGGAGAAAAGATAACACTCACATGTTCTTAGTTCATATCAGTTCAGGCAAAAACCATGCTGGTGGGCGGAGCTCCCAAAAATCCCAATGCATGAGGTACAGCTCTTCAGATCAGACTCACATGTTCTTCCAGCAACAGACTCCCTGCTGGAGTCCGGACGAAACAGTTATAGCTCAGCTTGGTGACATCACCAGAAAGGGCTGGCTATCCCAGACCCTCCTACCTTTTCAGTTTTACGAACTGTGCATTAAATATATCTGATGCCCGTAACTTCGCTACCGAACATGTCATCATCATACCCCACCCAGCATTCATCTCGTATTATCGCTAGCATTCTAGGGAGATCAAATATGTCCTATTTGGGATGTATATTTACAGAGAAATCCCTATTTCCTTACCAGATGGAGTTAGAAACTCATCTTTAGAGTGATGGATAGCTCCTCCGAGGGGAAGTAAGAATATATATTGTAGTGTTCTTAACTTAAATGGTTTGCCTAATATGTTACAAAAACCAAAAAAAGAACTTTCATGGATTCTAGAAGTTTCTAGTCCAGTTATAGCTGGACAAGAGCTTACACGGCAGGAAATGCCGGTCGTAAATACCTTGGCTCTCATAAAACCCCCACACTCTCTGAGAAGGAAAGCTAAATCCTGAAGTAATGGGAAGGGGGGGTTTTGAGCCCAGTGTCTGCCATGTGTTCTTGGGGACCATGGTCAGAAGTGCACAAATCCCTCAGCTGGTGCTAACAGGCAGGGAAACTAAACTTATATTTCATACCATATCGTGACAAAGGATATGAAAGACAACCTCCTGGTGGTGCTGTCATGATGGACTCCTGGAAACACCATTACCGGTAGGACTAATTCCTACTTATTTGTTATTTTGACCATTTCTCATTTTCAGAAAATAAATACAAAATGTATTGCTTGGAACTTCAGAGACATGTCAGTAGTTTATAGAATAAAATAATTTACATTTTACTCAAAAATGTACCTATAAAGAGAAAATTCAGACAAACTGAACATTTTGCAGTGGTCTCTTAATTTTTGCCAGAGCTGTATATGTTGTATAGGGGTGTAAGCGCATGACAACTACTTCAAAGGATTTGGTCCAGGGACCTAGAATACGAAAAAAGGATCAAAATCATGCATATTGGTAGCTATTTGCAATGTCCCCTTTAAACTTTTAAAATAAATACCACTGTGTCGTGGAAAACAAGTCACTATTTGACAAATTTTCTCCTCGTGCAAAATTTCAAAATAAAATGCTTCCATCTCATAAAAATTTGCCTTTTTTGACCTCCTTTTTCTTTTCAGCATCTTGCCTAGCCTTTGTTAGGAAATGCTTCAGTTGTGCTATGAAATCTATAAAAGTAAGGGTGGAAACCTCCAACCATTGTTTAAGAAGGAGTCTTCTGGCCATCATATGCACAGTGACTTGAATAAATATTCATACTCTGTGAAAATGTTCACATTACTCCCACTGAATAATATTTTATTTGCATTTTATGCAATATACGATCACAAAATATTAAGTGTTTATGAAGAGTGAAGGTTATGATACATGGTTTTCTAAATATTTTGAAAATCAAATATAGTATAATCGCCCCCACATAGCCCTGCATACAGTATAATGTCCCTGCATGCATTATAATGACCCCCCAACAAAATCCTGCACACAGTACAATGGCTCCCACATATCCGTCCAAATGTTATAATGGTCCCCACATAGCCCTTCAAATAGTATAATGGCCCCCACATAGCCCTCCAAATAGTCCTCCATATAGTATAATGCACCCCAGCCCTCCATATAGTATAATGCACTCCCCATAGTCCTCTATATAGTATATTGGACTCCCCATAGTTCTCCATACAGTGTTATGGCCACCGCAATGTACTCACTGATTTTACAAAAATAAATACAATATTCTTCTCCTTGTTTTTTGCCTGGTCTTGTCTGTGCAGCAAACATTCTGAAGCATTGTGAAAAAAAGAGAAAATGAACACGGCACTGCTACACCCACCTAATCAAGATGCCCGCAACTGGGAACTGCTGCTATGCCAATACTGCCGACAATATCTGCACAGACCCTCGGGTGCACTTCATACATGAGTATGCAAATAGTCCAGACAAAAAAAGAAAAAATGATGGTGCACTCACCGGTCTTGTGGTTTATTGCGGCATATGCAGGAAAACAACTAGGGAGAACGTGAATTGAAGAGGACCTGTTGAAGCGCAGCCACGCAAAACGGCCGTTGTCCTCTTCAATTCACGTTCTCCCTAGTTGTTTTCCTGCATAAGCCGCAATAAATCATTGTTGAATCATAAGACCAGTGAGTGCACCATCATTTTTTCTTTTTTTGTCTGGACTATTCTGAAGCATTGTCTTCACTGCTTGGTACAGCGGGGCCGGTATGCTAATATAGTTGAATGCTGGCACAGAAACCCTCCAACTCACGGGCCCCATAGAATCTGCCGCCATTGGCGATACAACACTGGGTATCTCTTAACCAGCTTTGCAAAGAAGAATGGACAAAAACTTCAGCTTCTAGATGCGCAATCTAGCTGTAGCTCAGTGAGATTGGATGGAGGGCATCTGTGGACAGCAATTTTCAAGTCTTATGTTTTCTATGCACAAACGCTTTCACTGCCCTATATAAGTACCAAAAGCTGCATGAATAAATGCACGAACTGCCTTTGTGCAAGGGGATTCTAAAATAAAAATTAAGCCAATTTATATGCATGCGCCATATAGTACTATAAAAGAAAAGGATCATATAAATGGAAGTCACGGTTGACACTCTGTAGATGGGATGAAACTCTTGTAGGCGGTGTCAAACCGCAAGGATAGGTGGGGCTCTTCTATTGTCGTTAAGGGAGAGATCTGTGAAGATCCGAGGTAAAAATATGAATACTGCTGGATGTAATGTTGTAGAGACTGGGATAGATCGAGTAGGTCAGAAAATCATAACGCAGTCTTTCCAGAGTTCCAGCCGAAACATGTAGGATTGTTTTGCAACTTTGCCCACGGGTAATCCCTTAGCAGGTGACATTACATTTTCTGCAGGTGGCAGTTTGTTTTTTTCCTGAAGTGTTTGTACCAGCGATCCCAGCCGGAACGCTGAAAACACTGTGCTACGATGTTCTGACCGACCCGATCTATCCCGAACTCTACAGCATTATATGCAGCCGTATTCTTATACCTACTTCGGGTATTCATTTTACCTTTCATTTTACCAACAGTAGAAGAATTCCCCCATCTCAGCGGTTTGACACACAGCCTCAAGTAGCTTTCATGTGTTTCATTCCGTCTACACAGGAAGGCATAGTGTCAACCGTGACTTAAATTTATATGATCCTTTTAACCCCTTAATGACCGACAATACGTCTTTTAACTGACATGAGATATAAGAGAATAGCATCCCCATGCAGGTGACAATCCAACAGCTGTCGGCTGTACACTATAGCTGACAACTTGCTGCATCAGCCACGCTCAGTATTGTCACTGTCAATATCTGTTTAACCTTTTAGATGCTGCTGTCAATAATGACTATATCATATAATTGGTTAACAGAGTGTGGCTTCTCCCTATTTACCCCCTTTGGCACACTGAGATCATGATTGTGTTGTCCTGATGTTTATCATGGCAATTCACGACCAAATCAAATAGCGGCCTAAGGCTTCTTTCACGCCTCCGTCGGTATGCGGCCGTCGCTAAGCGTCGGCGCGACGTACCGACAGACGTTGGCGATTTTTTTTTTTGCACAACGTGGGCAGCGGACGCAGTGTTTTCAACGCGTCCACTGCCCATAGTAAACTCCCAGGGAGGAGGGGGTGGAGTTACGGGCAGGCATGCACAGTTTAAAATGCAGGACACGACGTACGAAAAAACGTTCCCTTCCCGCCAAATACCGACGCATCCAGTGCACGACGTATGAAACGTGTGTCCATACGTCGCGATGGGTCGGTAATACAAGTCTATGTGAAAAAAGCGCATCCTGCGGGCAACTTTGCAGGATGCTTTTTTCCACAAAACGACGCATTGTGACGGTCGGGAAAAGACAGAGGTGTGAAAGTAGCCTTAGTCTGCCAGCTACAGCGACTTGTTCAAAAGTCAGTGACATTTAGGTGGTAAAAATCAACTTTTACGTTCCTGTCATGTCACTTTGCATTAATTCCTGAAAAGCACCTGAAGGGTTAATAAACTATCTGACAGCAGTTTTCAATATGTCAAGGGGTGCTGTTTTTAAAATGGTATAACTTTTGGGGGTTTCCAATATATAAGACCACCTATAGTCACTTAAAACATGGATAGGTCCCTCAAAAAAATAAACTTGTAAATTTTCATGAAAAAATAAAAAATTACTGCTACATTTTCAAACCTCCTAAAATGCTAACAAAATAAAATTTTACAAATGGTGCTAATGTAAAGCAGGTATGTGGGAAATGTTATTTATTAATGTGTTGCTGTTGTATGTATCTGAATTAAAGGGATAATCATTCAAAGTTGGAAAATTGCTAATTTTTTACATTTTTGTCAAATTTCTGATATGTTTTGGTGTTTATTTATAAAAAAATATCAACCTAAACTTACCATTATTATAAAGTATAATGTGTCACGAAAAAACTGTCTCAAAATTACTGGAATTTGTCAAAGCGTTCCAGAGTTACCACATAAAGTGACACTGGTCAGATTTTCAAAATAAGGCTCTGTCACTAAAGGGATTAATTTATACACCATATGTTCATATTGCATTGGGTGCACAGTACTGTATAGAATATGTATATCTCTTCCTTTCAATTTTCAAGTCTTGCCACCGATTCTCAGTGGGATTTAGGTCTGGACTGTGACATTCACACACATGAATATGCTTTGATCTAAACCATTGCATTGTAGCTCTGGCAGCATGTTTAGGGTTCCAATCTTTTGTAGCCTCCAGGATTGTCCTGTATTTAGCTACATCCACCTTCCCATAAACCCTGACCACCTTCTCTGTGCCCGTGGAAGAAATGCTTCTCCACAGCATAATGCTGCCACCAGGGGCGTAATGACTGCGGGTGCCAAGTTTGCAACCGAGCCCATGAGCGTGAAAGGTTCTCCAACGCAGCAGAAACTTCAACTTAATGTGAATCTTTGGACACCATCCAGTTGGTGTATTGCGGCTGACAGACCCATCAGGTCAGTGTGTGGCAACACATGCTATCAGCTAATCAGAGACCAGCATGGTAATGATGTCATGTGCTCCCATCGCTTGCAGCACTGTGTGCAGGGCCAGCGTTAGCGGCAGGCAGACCAGGCAGCTGCCTAGGGCCCCCAGCCAGTCGCCTGCTGACAGCGCCTACTGCCCCCCGCCAGCGCCGATGCATTCAACTATACCGATGTCTGTGATGCCGGTACAGTTCAATGCAATGATCTTCTATCATTTCCCTCTGCCTCTGATACTGCAGGTGCGTGATGACATCATATTATCACGTACCTGCTGTGTGCCGGGCAGACTGCAGCTGCTGAGACCAGAGCCGAGCCAGGAGCAGCGTGGGGCACGAGGAGAGGTGAGGATTGTTTTGTTTTTTAAAAGAAATAAAATATCAATGAGTGATTTCTGGACTGTGGGGCCATTCTCGGGGGGGGGGGGGGGGCTACATTATATTCTATGGGAGAGGGCTGTATTAGATTCCATGGGAGAGGGCTGTATTAGATTCCATGGGGGAGGGCTGTATTAGATTCTATGGGGAAGGGCTGTATTAGACTCTATGGGGGCCTACATTATATTATATGGGGAAGGATTGCATAAAACTCTGATGGGGCTACATTATATTCTATGGGGAGGGTGGCTATATTATATTCTATGGAGGGATGTATTATATTCTATGGGGGCTGTATTATATTTTATGAGGGAGGATTGCATCATACTCTTTAATGGGGCTACATTATATTCTATGGGGGCTACATTATATTCTATGTATTAAATGTATTATATTCTATGAGGGGTGATTGCATCATACTCTGAGGGGGCTACATTGTATTCTATTGGGGCTGCATTATACTATATGAGGAGGGCTACATTGTATTCTATGGAGGGGATACATTATATTCTATGGGGGCTGCATTATATTTTATAGGGGGCTGCATTATATTCTGAGGGGGCTACCATGTATTCTATGGAGGGGCTGAATTGTACTATATGAGGGGGCTGCATTATATTCTATGGGGGGTTACATTATATTGTATGGTGGGGCTGCATTATACTCAGGGGGCTACACTATATTCTGTGGGGTGGCTGCATTATACTCTGTGGGGTGGCTGCATTATACTATATGTGGGCTGCATTATACTGTATCAAGGACTATGGGGAATACATTATACTATATGAAGAGCTATGGGATGCATTATACTATGGAAAGTGAATTGTACTACATGGATGACTATGGCGGTGAATTATACTATATGGAGCACCACGAGGAGTGTATTTTAATATATGGAGGACTATGAGGAGTGTATTATACTATAAGGAGGACTGAGGAGTGTATTATACTATATGAAGGACTGAGTGTATTTTAATATATGGAGGATTATGAGGAGTGTATTATACTATTTGGAGAACTATGAGGAGTGTATTATACTTTATGGAGGACTAGACTGAGGAGTGTATTATACTATGTGGAGGACTGAGGAGTGTATTATACTATATAGAGGACTGAGCAGTGTATTTTAATATATGGAGGACTATGAGGAGTGTATTATACTATATGGGGCAGCACGGTGGCTCAGTGGATAGCACCACCAAGGACAACATCTGCAAAGAGTTTGTATGTTCTCTCCGTGTTTGCGTGGGTTCCCTCTGGGTTCTCTGGTTTCCTCCCACATTCCAAAGACATACTGATAGGGAATCTAGATTGCGAGGCCCATCGGGGGCAGCAACGATAATGTTTGCAAACTGTAAAGCGCTGCGGAATATGTTAGCGCTATATAAAAATAAAGATTATTGTTATTTATTATTGTAACAACCCTGCTGGCATCACTGCATGGCCTCCCATCCCCCACCTGCATTACATGCAAACTCACTTACTTCTCTGGGCCTTGTTGTGACTTCTCTATGCTGCCAGCTCCATGCTGTGTGCCTCATGTCTGCTGCTTGCTCTGTGCATGCTCTGTCTGTGTGCATAGGGGGGCGGCGCCGGCAACTCCTGTTTTTATAGAGACTGTGTGCACCTTGCTAAGGTGTCCCTGGCCAATCGCCATGAGGCATCCTGTATTTAAGACATCCCCACCCATTGGTGGGGGCCTGTGCAACTTACTCCCTCAGTCAGTTCTTAGCTGCTGAGGTGCCAGGCCCTGTCTCGCTTACACTCATGTCCGCCACCCAGGAGGGCGTTGTACCCTGGTCTGTTTTCTGTGTAGCCACCCAGCGGAGCTTCGTACCCTGGCCTATGTCCGCCACCCAGAGGGGCGTCGTACCCTGGCTTGTGTCCATGTCTCTGTTCCTTGTCTCGTTCCCGACTCTGTCTTAGTCTAGTCCCGTTCCTGTGTCCGTTTATATCCCTGTCTTGGTTTGCTTTTTCTGCTGTGCGTACTGTGTCTTGCTTTGCTCTGCTTTTGGCTCCGCTCTCTGCGACCTTGCTTTGCTCCTTGCTCTGCATTCTGTGACCTTGCTCTGCACTCTGTGGTTTTGCTCTCAGCTCTGCACTCTGTGTCTTGCTCTGCACTCTGTGCTTTGCTCTGCACTCTGTGGCTTTGCTCTCAGCTTTGCTCTGCACTTTGCTCTGTACTCTGACTTTGCTCTGCACTCTGTGGCCCTGCTCTGCGGCTCCGCTCAGCTCTCGCTCTGCGGCTCTGCTTCTTCTGGTTCTACTTTGCTCAGCTCCTTGCGGTTCTACCTGGCTCCGCTCCTTGCGGTTCTACTTCTCCCGCTCTTGGCTCCGCCTCCTGCGTTTCTGCACTTGGCTCCGCCTCCAGCTCTTGGCTCTGCCTCCTGCGTTTCTGCAATTGGCTCCTGCTCTTGGCTCTGCCTCCTTCGTTTCTGCACTTGGCTCCGCCTCCTGCTCTTGGCTCCGCCTCCTGCGTTTCTGTGCTTGGCTCCGCCTCCTGCATCTCTGTTCTTGGCTCTAGCTCCTGTGCTTTTGCTCTGCATCCGCTCTTGCTGTCTTTATCTACCTATTCTTAAGTCCTCCTGTCTCAACAGGTTCTTACCTGTTTTACATACCTGCCTGCAGACCGGTCCCTACCGGTTCTTCCAGTGTACCAGTCTTGTCCGTCTGTCCTGCCAGAGATCCAGCCATACCTGCCTGCCAGTGTCTCTGTTGTACCCATCTGCCTGCCTGTGTCCCAGCCGTGCCCACCTGTCTGCCAGAGTGCCAGCCGTGCCCGCTTGCTTGTCTATGTTCCGTTCCCAGGTGGGATCAGCAGCCTCAGCCAGACACCACCCTGGAGTGGTACCTGGTAGATTCCTATTGCACAAGTCTGAACTCACCATCAGAGGCTCCAGCGAACACCTAGGAAGCTACTTAGTTACGCCCCTTCCAGGGAAGTTTGGTCTGTGGTCCAGTGGGGCCACACCCCCGCACGCCCGCACCAACCAGTCTGGGCGCGTGCGTGACAATTATTATGGAGGTCTATGAGGAGTGTATTATACTATATGGAGGACTGAGTGTATTTTAATATATGGAGGACTATATGAGAAGTGTATTATACTATATGGAGGATTGAGGAGTGTATTATGCTATATGGAGGACTGAGGAGTGTATTACACTATATGGAGGACTATGGGGAGTGTATAATACTATATGGAGGACTATGAGGTGAGTATTATACTGTATGGAGGACTGAGCAGTGTATGTTAATATATGGAAGACTATGAGGAGTGTATTACACTATATGGAGAACTGAGGAGTGTATTACACTCCTCAGTCCTCTATATAGTATATTTTAATATATGGAGGACTTTGAGGAGTGTATTTTAATATATGGAGGACTTTGAGGAGTGTATAATACTATATGGAGGACTGAGGAGTATATTTTAATATATGGAGGACTAGAAGTGTATTATACTATATTGAGGACTATGGGGAGTGTATTATACTATATGGAGGACTAGGGGGCACATTATATTATGTGGAGGACTATGGGATGTATTCTACTATATGGAGGACTATGGAGAGTGTATTATACTATATGGAGGGCTGAGCAGTGTATTTTAATATATGGAGTACTATATGGAGTGTATTATACTATATGGAGGACTAGGGGGAGTGTATTATACAGTATGGATGACTATGGGGCACAATATATTGAGGACTATGGGGTGTGCATTTTACAATATGGAGGACTGTGGTGCACATTATACTATGTGGAGGACTATGGGGTGTATTATACTAAACAAGCAAAATGCTGCATATTCATCGAGAGATTGGATTGTTTATTCCAGAACAGAAATAATTGTTCTCAGCAGCACATCGCCGGTGTAAACTGTAGATGTGCTGCTGATAACATGATACTGTATGGGGACAGATTGATCTAATAGTGATTGTTCTGTTCCCATCATTCTTTCTCAGTTGGTGTAAGGAGGCCGGGAAACAGGCATCGAACGACTTCAACATTGTCGATCACTCTCGTTTAGCGGCCTGAACTCAGCGCATGTAAATACAACAGAAATGCTTTTGTGTGATGTGCAGTATGTTAGCATTTGGGGCCCCATTTTAAACTTTTGCCTAGGGCCCCACTTTGCCTAAGACCGGCCCTGGCTGTGTGGAATGTAGCGTGGGAATACAGGAAATGATGCATACTTCGGGGCTTGTCTGATGCAGGCCAGCAGTCGGGCTGTGTGACGTGGCCAGTGACGCGCCTGGGTCGATAGGCGGGTGCATCAGTGTGACATGCCGGGAGGCGCGACTGCTGGATGTGTGGGCACAAGGCAGTGACACATGCCTGGAGGCATGTCAGTAGGACGAGGTGAATGACGCGGGCGCACGGAGGTGGACGAAGGAGCTATGTTATCTGGAAATGTGGGTGAGACGTATCCTTTCTTTAAACCAGTACCATTTGATTTCGTCAGGGTGGTAAGTGAACTTCCTGAAAGTTAACTTGGTAGTTTTTTGTGTTTTTATTTCTTTTCTCCTTCTTTCTTGCCATTTATTGCCAGGGAAAGAAATGTGTGGCTAAAGCCAAGCTCAAGGAATGTGCACTTTAAAAAACCTTATTGCTCAACTCTTATCAGAAGAGGCTTTGTCAATCTAGCATAGAGCAGACAGTAGCAGAGGAGACCCCAAACTTTGCCACTGACTTAAGGTCCATCATAAATGCGAAGGTTAAGGAATTTCTTAAATCCCTATCTCTGAAAGAAAGGCAGAAAGGGAAGAAAGATAAAGGGATAAGGCACGTTTCCCCAATGTCCGATACTTCCACTAAAGCAGATTGAGGACGACTCTGCCCATTCCTCCTTGTTAGCCTCCTCTTCAGACAGCGGCTGGGGGCATAATTGTTTCCCGCTTGAAGAAGTGGATAGAATGTTTAAAGCAGTGAGATCCACAATGGGCATTGTGGACGTTAGGTCAGAAAGATCTGTGCAGGACATCATGTTCCGGGGCCTAGATTAGAAAAAGCGTAAATCCTTTCTATTAAATGAAAGCAACCAGGCTTTAGTACAGAAAGAGTAGAGAAAGCCAGAGAAGAGAGGCTCTCTTCCCCCATCCTTCAAAAGAAAATGTACCTCTGACGAGCCTTCTTCATCATTATGAGATAAAGCCCCTAAACAGGACATGGCAATAACAAAGACCTCCAAGAAAGCTTCTATGCCCTTTGATGATATGGGGGCATTGAGGGACTACCTTGACAGGAAAGTGGACACCTTTCTGAAGGGTGTATGGGAGACATCAGCAGCTGTCCTGAAATCTGCGGTAGCAGCAATGTGTCTTACTAGGTTATTTATGATCTGGCTGGATCATCTGGAATCCCTGGTAAAGGACAGGGTGGCAAGGGACCACATCTTGGCCACTATTCTGCTTATGCAGGGAGCAATGGCTTTCCGATCAGATGCTTCTGCGGACTCTGTACGGCCGGCAGCATGGTTGGCTGTCCTCTCCAATACTGCCCGTAGGGCCTTATGGTTGAAATGTTGGCCAGGGGACATTCAGGCCAGAACAAGACTGTTTCATTCCTTGTGAGGGAGAATATCTTTTTGGCCAAGACCTGGGCAAAATTCTAGAGAAAGCGAGGAATGCCAAAAAGGTTTTCCTGAGTCTATCTGTTCCTGCCTTCAGATAGATGATCCTTCCGAAATAGGAAGTTTGTCCGTAGGAAACCTCTCATGGAGCAAGATAAATGGGAAGATTGCGGAAGGAAAGAGGAGGCCTCATGTTCGGAACCTCTTTTCAGGAGACCAGAAATCGGGTCAATGACTCCCAGCCCAGGTAGGGGCAAGGCTTTCCTCCTTCTTCCTTGCCTGGTAGTGAATTTCGGCCTGTAACTGGATTCTCAGCCTGATTAGATCTGGGTTAGTTAGAATTCCAATCAATTCCACAAGGAAGATTTGTTTTGACTTCCCCAACAATCTTCTCTAACAGAGCAATTGGCCTTGAGACATAAGTTTTGGACCCAGTTCAGAAAGCCACTCTCCTGGAAGTCCCAGGTTGTGAAAAAGGGGATGGGTTCTACTTCCCTCTCTTACTAATAAGCAAGCCGGACAGTTCATTCAGGACTATAATAAATCTGAAGGCGATGAACAAATTCCTGAGTGTTCAGTCCTTTATAATGCAATAGCCATTGATGGGGTAGTTGGGCACTTTCAATTCGGGCCCCTCCCATTTGGGTTAGCGATAGCTCCTCGGGTCTTCACAAAAGTGATTGCAAAGGACATGACTCATCTCTGGGAAAAAGATGTGTTGATCATCACTTATCTCTATGATTTCCGGTTGGTAGGCAAGTCAATTCACTATTGTGCCAGTCAACTGGAGGAAGGAATGACTACCATAAAGCACCTGGGTTGGCTACTGAATCTGAAGAAATCCAGATTGGAACCCCACAAAAATTCAAGAGTTTCTAGGGCTCCTATTGAACTCAGAGGTGTAGGAATGATACTTTCCAGTGGTCAAGCTAGAAAAAATCCAAGGTCAAAGGTTGAGAGCCATTGAAGTCCCCTCCATGTCCTTTAGGAGTGCCATGTCCCTCCTGGGTTCTTTAATCTTGTGCTTTCAAGCAGTTCTGTGGACCCAGTTCCATTCCAGGGTTTTGAAATGGGATGTTTTACAGAACAAGATCTCCCTTAGGGGGCATCTGGAAGGTAGGATGACTCCATCCCTACGGATAGTGCAATCCCTCCAGTGGTGACTAGATAGATCAAATCTGTCCATGGGGGTTCCATGAGCTAAAAAAAGTTACAAGGGTTGTCACTAGAGATGCAAGCATCAGATGGTGGGGGTTCATCTAGAAAGGGCTTTAGTCCAGAGGGTCTGGACTAGGAGTGAGAGAACACTTACATCAAAGTGAAGGAATTACTATCAGTACAGCAGACTAAGTAAATTCCTTGTATCCCTACAGGGCCAACATGTCTGGCTACTCTCGTCTTCAAGTGTCAGTGGCTTACATAAATCGTTACAAACCCTTGATGAAGGTGGCAGATCGCTTGTATCAGCTAGAGGAGGGTCATCTCCTTTCCTTGACTGCTCTACATATAAAAGGGAAGGATAACACCCAAGCGGACTTCTTAATCTGTAATCTTGTAAAACAAAGGTAGTGGGAGCTAAATCCGGACATCTTCAACAGAGTTCAGATGTGGGGTCTCCCAGTCATAGACCTTTTTGATAGCAAACTGAACCGAAAGGTGAAAAAGTTCTGTTCCCTGGACCCCATGGAAAATACCCTAGTGGTAGATGCTTTCCTGGCTCCATGGGATTTCAGTCTGACATATGCCTTTCCTCTAGTAGCCCTGATCTCACTAGTCATAAGAAAAATCAGGGAGGACAGGGCAAGGATTGTGTTGATTGCCCATTTTTGGCCCAGAAGACCATGGCTCTCATGGCTAATGATAACATCTGTGTTCGATCGATGGGTTCTTCCGGAGATTACAAATCTTTCTCAAGGGCCAGTGTACTAAACACAAGCAGCCAACCTCCACTTGATGGAATGGAATGTGAAAGGGCGCTGTTAAAGGATAGATGTTTTTCCTGTAATCTCATCTCCACCCTGATTCAATGTAGGAAGGCAGTCACGACCAGAATATATGCTAGAACTTGGAGAAAGTATTTATTCTTTTCAGAGTCAAGGGTCGAGGATGGGGCACCAGTGTGTAGTGTTTTGGATTTTTTTTATTTTTTAAAGTCTCTCAATTTAGGTCTATCCACTAGTACCCTAAAAGTGCAGGTGGTGGCTCTCTGGGCTCTGTACAGCTGTGATTTGGCTAGTAATTATTGTGTCACGGTTTATTAAAGCATCTTCGATATCTAGGACCATTTCTAAAGTAAAATTAGTCCCATGGGATTTGAATTTGTTTCTGGCAGCCTTAATGCCTGTACCATTTGAGCTCATACAATTTGCACCCCTTAAGATTCTTTACCTTAAAACAGCCCTGTTGGTAGCTTTAACATTGGCCAGAAGACCTCAGTGATGTTCAGGCTCTTTCTACAGCTGCACCTTTTAATCAAATTATAGATGACAGAGTAGTCTTTAAGCCAGACCCAGCCTACCTTCCCAAAGTGGCACCCCAATTCCATAGACTACAAGAGGTCGTCCTTCTTTCCTTTTGTTTTAATCCAGGGAACCAGAATGAGGAAAAACTTCATACTTTGGATATTTGAAAATGCGTGGTCAGATTTTTGTCAGCTACAGAAAACAAAAGAAAGGATAGTTAATTGTTTGTGTCCTTCCAGGGTTCCAGGAAGGGGATAAAGCCTCAAAACCTGCATTTGCCAGGTGAAATAGGGAGGCCATTTCTGTAGCATACTCAGCAAGTGGCAAAGCGGCCCCAGAAGGTTTAAAGGCTCAATCCGCACTGGCAATCTCCTTGGCGGAGAGAGTGAAAGTCTCAATCGAAGAGATTTGTAAGGGAACAACCTGGTCCTCTCCCTCCTCTTTGTATAGGCATTATAGATTGAATATGGGTGTGTCTTATGATTTCACCTTTGGGAGAAGGGTGCCCCAGTCTGTGGTCCCTCCCTGAATTCTTGTTTTCTCTGTAATTCTCTTGTGGTGCTGTCATTGGTGATCGATAAGGTCTTAGTTACCTCTCGTTAACGGGGTTTTTCAGAACCCATGACAGCACCCTTATATTCCGTCCCGTCACGTGTGGGTGAGCAAGTCTTTCGCTGGGTTGTGTTTCCACACCTTAAGTTTGTGTTGTTGGTCCGCTCATGCTCTAATCCAACTAATGCAAGGGAGAGGTATTGCCCTTTTAGCCTATAGGTTTCCTGTCTTTGGTGGGCAAATCTCCTCTCTCATAGTGTTTCTCACATTTGAAGTGTTCCTACGATAAAAATTACAGACCTCTCCATTCTTTGTAGGTGGGAAAACTTGCAAAATCAGCAGTGTATCAAATATTTAGTCACACTTCAGCTGCTGCAGAACCTAACAATACACACTTCACCAGCTGGAGAACCTTCTAATAAACCCTTCAGCTGCTGCAGAACCTCACAATACACACTTCAGCTGCTGCAGAACCTCGCAATACATCTAGCTGGCATTGTTGAATTAAATTGATAGAATAGCTTTTATTTCCACATTGAGCCATTACATGGTGATCTGGAGGTAGTAGTATATAATGTATAAATGCTGAGGCTTCCAATGTTATTTTGCCACATAAGGAACCTGACAGCGGATTTCTACTGCACGACACCTCAGGCAGCATGAATCATACATGGGGTCCATTGTGGGATTTGTGTACGTTTTATTCTGATGCTGCCATGTTTCAGATAACCTATACATTTAATGTCCGTGCGGAGACTATGATGACTAACTCAAGAGTCCAGTCAACTGCGCCTTCTCCCTGCTTTGCTCCCTTAGACAGACAGTTGTCCTCCTGTGTTTGTAATTCTGCAAGTTGATATTTACATGCAGAGTCCTAAAGGTGTGTAATATGCGGAATTAGGATTTTGCTCTGCTTGCTGATCTCATGGGATTTGCAAACTTGTGGTTTTGTGGCAACTGATGTCCCCTCATGCTGCTCTCAATTGAAAATTAGATACCCTAGATTATGTATAAGATGAGATAGATAGGGGATGGATGGAGAGATAGATAGCTACAAAGATATAGATAGAGTATAGATAATACACAGACAGACACAGTCAGCATATTATACTCGGGTATGTAGAAGCTTTTTCTTTCCTGGGGTTCTGCTTCAGCTACTTTATTTCTTTCTTCCAGTCACATGAGGCTGTCATGTGACCATAAGGTCCTGGCAGAATTTTCAGTCTGATGAGATTGGTGGAGGAAGGAAGGTTCAGCTTCTTGTTCCGTGTTTAATTCTCTGTGCTGCCACTGCTGGCTTACATTGTATGCCAGCATAGGGAGGCTGAGGCAGGAGGAGGGTCAGGAAGAGACTGGGCATGGGCTCATTTGTGAGGTTTTCTGCCAGAACAGGAACATTTTAGACTGGATGTGACCAGCTCCTCCAAAATCAGTGAGCTGGCTATGTCCCCGAGTGTGGTATCTAGGCAACAATGCAGAATTCTGACTGGGAGTACATTAAAAACTGTCAGCATTCTGCAGCCTCGGTACACACACAGAATAGGAAAAAAGCCCGGACAACCCCTTTAAGTGTAGTAAAGTAAATTAACTTTTTTTTTTTTAAATTAAATGATCAGTCTTTGCAAAATCATGAGTCTTGGTAATGCACTCTTTCCCCTCAAACTCCATGTTGAAAGAGCTGTTTCAGATGCTTTGTTCATGTACTTAGACCTGCAGTTCAAAACAGCTACAGTGCATGTAGAAGACGGTTGAAACAGCCCTTTTTCATAATGGCGCTATAGAGAAAAGGAATCAAGATAAGTTAATGCATTATGTTATAGAGATACATACTTATGCAAAGTAATATGTTAATAAATCAATAAAAAAGTTTAGATACTTTTTAATTAACAATTCACAAATGCTACAACAACGGATCCCATATGAAATGTGTACAGGACAAAGAGATCCCAACCGTTATGGTAAAAAGCAAATTTCATTGATCATACTTAAAAACAATATAGTAAAAAACAATTATAAAAAAGCAAAATGGCATCTAGAGGACACTAGAGCACATTACTGTAAAGTATAAACTTCAGAAGGGGTCATATAGGATGCAACAAATACTGTAAATAACCAAAGTCAAAATAATGCATAGTGCACCATAATATTCTATAGTAGTTAATCATGTATATTCATATTAATAGAGCTCCCATGTTATACAGTCATTGTATCAATAAATGCTGAGCCTTGTAATAACCATAATTATGAATGAAGACCCCTCAGGAGAAAACTCCATAAAAAATAAATCACAAGATCTGTGCACAACTGGGTTAAAACAAAATTACATAGAGCCCCTGTGTATGGTGACACAAAGGTGCATAGGAGATATGCCAAAATCAATGAATACAATGTCTCCATAAGATGTCCATTAAGACAACCCATCTAAATGTGCAAAGTGATAAATCATAATAATGGAGATAATTACCAAGTAGATCGTAGTTGTGCTCGTAGTGCTCGTGGCGTTTCCTCTCCCCGATGCGCGTTTCGCCGCCACCTTCTTCTGAAGCCCCCGGAAGAAGCTGGCAGCGAAACGTGCATTTTGCTTTTTTATAATTTTTTTTTACTATATTGTTTTTAAGTATGATCAATAAAATTAGCTTTTTTATAATAACAGTTGGGATCTCTTCTTTGTCCTGTATACATTTCATAAGGGATTCGTTGTTGTATTGTTGTGAAGTACCCTAATATAATTGGACATATGTTGATTTAATTCACAAATGCTGTATAATAAATACTTCTTCTAGGTCACAGTGGGAGGCCCGTGGTGAATACGTCGCCTCAAATACTGATGAATGTACAGCCACTTTGATGTATTCTGTGACATTAAAACAAGAGGGAACTATAAGCTTTGAATATTTATATCCTGATCGCAACATTCTCTTTGAATTCTATGTAAGTATTAACCCATGTCACCTTAATAAATATTAGACACACTATTGCATTTGAAGATTTGTGCCCAAGAATGCATTACTTGCTACTTTTTAATGCAATTAACTCTCCTGCTTCTGTATAGGGCTATCGCAGGCAGCACATAAATGGCGTTCAGCTATTCTTAAAGTAACTATAGATAGTGTATCAGGGAACTCTGTCGCTGACTGGCTGTGAACCTGTTACAATGTGGGAAAAACTATTAAGACCCCCGATACATTGTTTATGGGGGGTTTTTAAGTTCCTGTTTTATCGTGTGGTATTGGTTGCTGTTTTTGGTGCCAAATTCTTCAACATGTCATACACAATTCATGAATTTGGTACAAAGTCAAAAATGGTCTCTTTTTTTTTTCTGCCTTGAACTGTTTTAATGACTTTTTGGCTCCAAAATGGCGCAAACATTGCACTAAAATATTGGCATACTTAAAAAATACACTTTAAAAAGTCAAAATTGATAATTCAGACAAAAATATCCGGAACTGCTTGAATCCGCCAACAAATTGGGGAAAAAAATAACAAAAGGCTAGCACATAAAATAAATGTTAAAAAAATGGTCCGAATAGAATAATGAATAGGGTGCAAACCAAAAAAGGAACGAAACACACACAAAACTAGACAAAAACAGGTGCAAAAGCAATGATGCATTGGGAACCATATCTAAACTTAAACAATTTTTAATTGGGATTGCTTAAAACAAGATAAGGCTGGGTTTACACTGCGTTATTGGCGTCCGTTAGACGGACTACATTACACTGTGGCATAACGCGGTGTAACGTAGTCCGTTAACGCTGCCATTAATTCCTATGACAGACGCATCGCTAGTGCACGCCCACAATGGGCGTGCGCTAGCTGTGTGTCGTCATTGAGTGATGGACCCTGGGACGCAGGCTGCAGCATTTCCAGGTCCATCACTGCTAGCGCAGATGAGCTAGTCTATGTGCGCTAGCGCGATGACAAATTGGCACTTGCGTTAACAGCAGCCCGTTAACGTATGTGTTGAACGGGCTGCTGTTAACGCATTGTGAACCTAGCCTAAGGTTATGTTTTTTAATCTATTTATTACCATCAAGGTGCCAATAAAGTTTGTCTGAAAAATGTTTTACTTTTTAATGAAAATTTGAAACCTATGAGTACTAGTGTAAAAATGGCCACATTGCTAAAATAATCTCAAAATTCACTAGTAGCAAAAGTAATTTTTCGCTGAATGTTTCTGCAGGTTCAAAATAATCAGTGTCAGCCAAGGGAGGAGAATTCAAGATGGATGAAAACCACTGAGACTGGTTGGCGTTATCACCAAGTAATTAACAGCTATTGTGCTTGTCTATTGTCTTTTTAAATGCATCTGTATTTGTTTCTCAGTGATTGAAGAATATATCCGTTACTAGCATGGGCCCAACTGTGGGGAAAAAAAAGTCAGGAGCAATATAAAATGGGGGAAACTACCCCCCCCCCCCCAATGTAAAAAAATGCACCCTTCTAGTAAAAAGCTTCATATGTCTGCAAATTTACACGCGTCAAAACTAGATATCCTTCAAGACACATACTTATTTGCATGGCATCAGGTTCTCTGGTATTAATTCCCATCATGCAGAAACATATGATCACTCGTAATCATTTTTTGCCTGTTCTATAGTACCTGTATTTTCTTCTACTCTGCCAAATTATATACATAGATAATTATTTCTAGTTTTGTGTGACGTGTTTGAAATTCAAATTCATCAGCTTTACCAAATATTGCAAAAACTTCTTCTGCAAATCGGAATACTGAAAAGTCTCTAATTGCATGAAAAAAATGCATATTTTACACCTTGAGAACTCTGAGGAGAGCATTGAACCCATATTGAGCTTTTTATTGCAAATTGTCTCTTCAGAGAGGAAGATGACTAGAACTCTAGTGCCACCTATTGGAAATAGCCATTCTAACAGTCAATGTTGACCCTTTAACGAGCCTTGTCACATGACTTAGGATAATGGTCAAACCAGAATCTCAATTTGCAATAGTCCTAAGTCATGTGACAAGGCTCGTCAAAGGGTCGACATTGACTGTTAGGATTGCTACTTCCAATAGGTGGCACTAGAGTTCTAGTCCTCTTCCTCTCTGAAGAGACAAATTGCATATTTCCCAGAGGAGCATTGTGGCTTTAAGTCTCCTCACCTCAACATGCTTATCGTGTCACTCTCCGCAAGGAGAAACAATACTTCTTGGATCCCGAGCTTTTTATTGCAAACTCATCCTTATTTCTTTACAAGTAACTTCAAACTATCTGGCTAGGAGTAAACTAATGATGATCATTGGTAACCAGCAGTCTATTTAACACACTGAACAATAAGACTTTGTAGGTTACTTAAATTGTCAAAGTGGTCCAAAAATTACTTCTCTTTATTCAAGCAAGATGCCTTATTTGCCGGCTTTCACACACAGGTAGTGCAAATGGAAAATGAAGTGGCTTTTCACACCGGCCTGCAAGAATTTATAAAGAGCTTTGTTTTTTCCTAAATGAAGTAATGGCTTTTTCATAAGCTATCCAAAAATTATCCCTTTTATTCCAGGAGCAAAAAAAATGGTGTTGCTTTACACTTAAAGTAGTAATGACATTTTAGCGAAGTAAAAAAAATCTCTTTTGATATTGGCAAAAGGTTTACTGTTCTCAAACTTATCGTTCAATTATAAAAGCCATCCTTATGTGTAGTGCGTAGAATAAAAAAAGTTTACTAAAGTGCTGTTGCTGCAGCATATCACAGATCAATCAATCCATAGTGATACTTGCAGAAACAGAACCTCTCTATATCACTTGAATCTTTTGCATTTTTATTCAATGACTAAGACAAACTCTCACATTGTTAATGTGCTACAGCATTGCAGTAGCACACCACAGTCGGCTTATTCCTTTTTCATTCCCCACACTGTGCACAATTATGAAGAAATTATCATTTTTAATTATTAATTTTATATTTAACTACAATTCCGTCTATCAATCCAAAAGGTTAAAAAAAACCAATACCTAAAGTAAAAGTGAGATTTTGTCTTTCTTATGAGAATATCTATTTGTGCATAGTTATTGTGAGTCTATAGTGTGCAGAATTATTATGCATCTAATTGAAAAAAAATATACATTTTCCCATCTCAATTGTTTATTTTCGTCTGTTAAACTGAGAATAACTACCAAACCACTCGAAAATGTACAAAAATACAATTCTGACATTCCCCCCCCCAAAAAAAAAAACAACAAAAAAACAGTAACCAATACAGCAATATAGCACTTGGCAATGTTACTCATTTACGATGTTGAGAAAACCACATAAGAATCCCATAAATGCAGTCTGTTTTTCTATCTGATATGAAGAGCTCTGTGTCATGACAAATTTTTTGCAAGCTGAAATAATAACCTATTTTTTCAATAATTTCTATAGGTACAACTCACCCAAGGAACTAATGTTCTGTATTGGAGGACAATGGCTTTTAACTTGGGAACTAAAGGACAGAAAGCGGTATTGTTGAGGAATATTCTTATTACTGGTATGCTTAATGTTTGGTCTATCACACACTTTTTCTTTGTGTAAGTGAAAAGCTGACATGTATGTGAAAACTGTTTCCTTTCGCAGGCGCTGCATATACTTCAGAATGCTTTCCATGCAAGCCTGGTACATTTGCCCCCAGTAGTGGCACCTCATCCTGTCAGCTATGCCCACCAAACACTTTTTCATACCGTGGGGCTGCCTCTTGTATGCCATGTGAATCTGATAAGTATTCAGGTAACCTTTACATTGAATTACAGAAAGTGAATGCGAAACTCGGAGTTTAAATATCCTCGTAATGATATGGATTGACCTCTAAAACATATATTTATTAGAGGCTTGTTATGTCAACAAGTACAAAATTATTTTTATTAGTCCATAAATACACATAATCAAGACAATAATAATGTGAACAAATCCATACACCAAATTCCATCCTGCGGGCCCAACCAATTTCTTTTCCCAGAAGTAAAGCCAATGATGTCTGGCAGCAGTTTTTTCTTTGTTTTCTATTGAAAATGCAGAAAGGATCTATACACAGTATGATGCATTGATTGGACCAAGTCAGATTATTTATTAGTATGCACCCACCCCATTGGAAAAAAGGAATGTGGAAGCTCGAGCTTCAGTCCGCTTACCTGCTCCAATTCCATACTGAGTAAATGGCAATGCTAATATTTAGATCATCAACTGTTGGTAATTAATCAGTATTTTTAATTTTTTTACTTTTTATGTTTCTGAAAACCATTCATGAAAACAAATAAAAAGTGCAGTGATGTCCATATTATAGTGTTATAGTTAGCATAAATAATGGAGTTAGAGCTGGCCCTACTTTAAATGCAAAATATAATAGGCCAATAAATTGATATGATTATCTAAATTAACTTTATTTTTTATTTTAATCCTTTTATGGAAGTATATTTAAAAAAAAATTAAAAGTATCTTCTCTGAATTACATACATTTTATTAAGTGAAGTGTGTATTTTCATCTATTGTTTTCGTGTTTTTAGCTGCTGGTTCTGCAGTATGTACACTTCGCCCCCCATGCACTGATAAAGACTATTTCTACACTCACATGCCATGTGATGTCAAAGGAGAGGTAATATAGGCATTATCTGGCTATCTATAGATTTTTTTTTTGTATTTAATAAAGAGAAAAACCTAACATGAAACCCTTATTTTCTCTCGTTTAGACACAACTGATTTACAAATGGATTGAGCCTAAAATATGCAACGAGACTATCGAAAGTGCTATAGTATTGCCAATGTCAGGCACCAAAATAGAATGTCCACCTTGTAACCCTGGCTTCCATCAATCCAACAGTACGATCTGTGAGCCATGTCCTCTTGGCATGTTTTCAAATGGTACCAGTAAGTATTTTTAATAAATAATTTAAGTAAGACCCGCTTATTTATACATGTTACATTACTGTCTTCGACACACCCTTTTTACCAGAGGGGATGTGCTGCCAACCAACACATAACACATGCTGCATAAAAGATGATGAGATTTTGAGATTTGGGAAGTCTACGATGGGTAGTGATTAGGAACAAATATCCATCCATCTAGATAATTTGTTGCTAAATGGTTAGATGTGTCTTTTTCCACATTGAGACCCCTTTGCATCCTGTCGGGAATGGAGAGGTGGCCACAAAGGCATGATGTTAAATGTTATTTATGATATATTTAGTTTTTTTTTATTGGGACTGGATTTTGGGTCCGGGAATTAAAAGTGAACATAAATTCCTGGGTTAGAAAGGCCGCTCCCATACTTCTAGGCCAGGCCTTACAGGTCCTATAAAAGGCAGCTGGGTTGGCTCACGTGTGTCTGATATGTTGCAGCTAGAGAGTAGCGATGAGCGAATTTGTTCGGAAAACAATTGCCAAGCATAAATTCAGCACGAATATGGCACATTCGGGGATTCATGATCAGAAACATGAGCAAAACTTTATAAAATCAGAAAAAAGCTGTAATATTCGGTAAAAGTGTGGGAAAATATTTGCGCTGCCACAGAAGTATTTTCAGCACTTTAGCAACGATAATGGGGGTGTATCATGAGAGATTGGCACGTGTTTGAGGGGAGGGAGCTTGCAGAGCTCAGAGGCGCGATGTTCTTGTGAATAGTAATTTTTTTTAGCACTGTTAGCAGCAAGATTTTAACTAGTTAGCTAGATGGTTGTATATCAGTCAGATAGTGTAGCTAGATAGTGTACACTGTGGCTGTTAAATTAACCTTCCGCATTTTTTTTTTTGCCATTACTGAGTTCCACAGGCAAAGCCAGCAGGGCACATTTCATACAAGTGTATTGTGCACTGCTTCTATTGTGCTCCATGCACGAGTATAGCAGCATAAATAATAATTTTGTTCACTAGCTAAATGTGAAACAGCCTGCTGTATCCCACCTTGTCATTTTGTGCTGTGGTGTAATGAAACTGTCTGCAGATCTAAGGCACCTTAAAAAAAAAAAAAAATGTTAAGTTGTAAAAAGTTAGGCAGCCCGCCGTATCACACTTTGTCATTTTGTTGGGTTGAATTAAGCTGTAGAGGCCTGATCCAGAGGCCACAAAAATTGTTCTGTTCCTAGTGTCATACAGTAGGGAACCTGACTTTAAAATAGTTTGTAGCATCTAATGTGTTATAGAGGCCTGATCCAGAGGCCACCAAAAAATCCTTCAGTTCCTAGTGTCATACAGTAGGCTGTCTCCGCTGAACCTGCATCCACAGAAGGCCTTGTCCAATAACTGTGCGCACCTGGTGGCGACACTACAACAAGGCAAGCTCACATGCGTGCCTGGCATGGCTCACGTCCTCGACCTGGTGGTACAGTGTTTTCTCCGCCACGATCCTGGCCGGGGTGAGTTTAAGGGAAGGTGCCACAATTTTTTTTTCTGCATTAAAAATGATTGTTTATATAAACAATTATTTATAATACAAAATTATTTTTTTTTAACTTTTTTTATTATTAATTATTTTTTCAGCCACTGGGTGCCACCATTTTGCTTTGCAGGAGTGTAAGTGTAGCTTCACGACACTTACACTCTGCAAATACGGCTGCCCTGGGCATAGACATCTGCGGTCCGATGCCGACCCCATACCTATCATTGAGCTGCTCCCTGCTGTGATCTGGCCACGCCCCCTGCCCCTGGGCTGTCCACACATTACAGCAGTGGCAGGAGTTCGGCGCCATCTTTCTGGAGCTGTGATTGCTGTGTATCTGTGAGCTCCACTTGAGAGCTGCACTGTTGGAGGGGCAGCTCTATCTCTCTCTCTCCCTTTACACTATCAGCAGGCATTCCCTGTCTCTTCTATGCTGCCTGCTGCGCTGGCTGTAATCTCTAGAGAGGATGAAGTGCTGCTGTCTGATGTCATTATGAGCTGCAGAGGTAACAGAGGGGGGAGGGGGAGGCTCTGTGCTGCTCCTGTCCTGCCTCTCACTGCAGCTCCTCATCAGGACATCAGACCTTGGTGTTTCTATTCCTGCACTGTACTGAGCCATGTATCTAAACCTATTCTGTGTGATACTGTGCTGAGCCATGTATCTAATCCTATACTGTGATACTGACTGCTAACCCATGTATCTAATCCTATACTGTGATACTGTGCCGAGCCATGAATCTAATACTATACTGTGTGATATTGTGATGAGCCATGTATCTATTCCTACACTGTGATGCTGTCTGCTGAGCCGTGCATCTAAACCTCTCCTGTGTGACACTGTCTGCTGACCCATGTACCCAATCCTATTCTGTGTGATAGTCTGCCGACCCCGTGTATCTAATCCTATCCTGTGTGATACTGCTGACCCATGTACCTAATCCTATTCTGTGTGATAGTCTGCTGACCCCCATGTATCTAATCCTATCCTGTGTGATACTGACTGCTGACCCATATACCTAATCCTATCCTGTGTGATACTGACTGCTGAGCCGAGTATCTAATCCTTTCCTGTGTGATACTGACTGCTGAGCCGAGTATCTAATCCTCTCTTGTGTGATAGTCCGCTGAGCCGTGTATCTAATCCCCTCGTGTGATACTGTCTGCTGACTCGTGTATCTAAACCTATCCTGTGTGATACTGTCTGCTGACTCGTGTATCTAATCCTCTCCTGTGTGATACTGACTGCCGAGCCGAGTACCTAATCCTCTCCTGTGTGATACTGACTGCTGAGCCGTGTATCTAATCCTCTCCTGTGATACTGACTGCTGAGCCGAGTATCTAATCCTCTCCTGTGTGATAGTCTGCTGAGCCGTGTATCTAATCCGCTCGTGTGATACTGACTGCTGAGCCGAGTATCTAATCCTCTCTTGTGTGATAGTCCGCTGAGCCGTGTATCTAATCACCTCGTGTGAATACTGTCTGCTGACTCGTGTATCTAAACCTATCCTGTGTGATACTGTCTGTTGAGCCGTGTATCTAATCCTCTCCTGTGTGATACTGACTGCCGAGCCGAGTACCTAATCCTCTCCTGTGTGATACTGACTGCTGAGCCGAGTATCTAATCCTCTCCTGTGTGATAGTCTGCTGAGCCGTGTATCTAATCCGCTCTTGTGATACTGACTGCTGACCCGTGAAATAAACATTAAGGGGGCACTACAGTCAAAAAACAGTGGGATCTACACCTTGGCCTACAACATTGAACAAGGTTAAAGTATAAACAGAAAAGCGTAGGTCATAAAAACGGGGATCACCACACACATGGATTTGGCTAAAGTGAACACAGCTCTTTATTCAAGTACAATAACAAATCAGAACATATAGTAGTAAAAACCATACAAAATTTAAAAACAGTTAAAAAAGGAAACACATTTTTCCTATACACAGAGCCTACAATATGGCTAACACCTGCACAGGTTTACTAGGACCCCTGACCCTAAATAGGGTGCCTATATGGACAGCATTGTGATTCACTGTCCAGTATTTGGACACAACCCAAAAATGAATACCAAAGGTGAAAATAACGTCTAGATAACAATCCTCCCTTCTAAAGTACAAAAATAGACAGTTATAGGGGAAAAGGGTTAATATGTGCAAAATAAGCTTGACAGATGGAATAACCTCTACATGTAGCACCTCCCTACTCAAGTGCAATATGGGCAGTAGTAAGGGAGAATAGTTGCTGTATAAATAGACTTAACAATGTCACATCTGTACAAGATGGCACTATACCACCAAAAAAAACACAGTTCTGTTGGCTATATAGCCAATGCTGCTCCCACTCAGAGAGGACGAAGCCACCGCAGTGTGGCGACACGCGTCGGGTCTCCGCTTCACCTGCGCTTGATAATACTAGGTTGCTCTCCGCTTGTAGCTGGCTCATGGTATCGTATGTGTTCGGCTCTATGGGAGGTCCTCTGCTATTTTCCACAGTCAGCTATAGCTGCTAATGGGAGTTAGGATCATTATGATTCTTGTGTACATCTAATAGAGGGATCCTCTGAGTGGGAGCAGCATTGGCTATATAGCCAACAGCACTGTTGCTGCAAAAAAAAAAAAATTTTTTTGATGGCACCTTCTCTTTAATACTGAAAACACATAAGCTGTGTGCTCCTTTCCACCGTTCGTACCCCTCTGCTCATTGACTTGCATCGATACAGAGGTCTTTGTCAATGCCAGTTAACAGGTTGATATGAGATGTACCTACACGGTGGAATTCCACTCTGCACATGTTGCAGTGACTGTGGCAGCAGCAATGAGCTCTGAGACAGCATGTCATGTTCTATAGCCTGGGCCAATGCAGTACGTACGTGGTACATATATTTACAGAGTGGGCACAGATTAAGGACCTCTGCACCCTTCTGCACAGTTTTGAAATGGCTACTAAGATGGTTAGTGGAGCGCCCCCACGTGTAGGGCAATGGGGTACTCGGTACCGGGTCTATCTCTCTGGGTTCTGGGGATGTCACGGTGGCCCGACCCGGTCCGTGGCCCTTCTGAGGGGCGTCCAATTAAAGGGGAAGTTTGTCTGGTGTTCGTGACGCCACCTGTGGTACTCTGTCAGGGTGACCGACGCTGCTAGGGGTCCGCTGGGGTGATGGAATGGCAGCTAGATGGTATACCTTCCCACAGGTGAAGTATGTCCCCAGGGCTTCCCAGTTGTGTAGGTGGTGATGGTGCATGGTGTAAGACGCAATGAATAACGAGGACACAAAGGTTGCAGTCTCTTTACCTTTTACTGAAGACTTCAGAGTCCACAGTCCAGAGTACCGTTCACAGGGCAAGCAGAGTCTGGCCGGTCCGAAGGCACATCCAGAGTTCCCTTATCCAGGTGGAAATCAGTAGCCTTCCTACTAGCGCCTGTGTGTTGTAGTACCTCCCTTGTGAGCACCACGGGATAGTCCTCACAACTTTCGTGGATGTTTCTGATCTTCTCTCTCTCTGTCCCCCAGATGGTATGGATAGGACAACCCGTATGACGGGGTAGGCCTGGAGATATTTTATAGGGACCCTAGTGACGCCCCGCTCCCACAATTTGCCTCTGTGTCTTCTTAGGTATTAAGGTCGGGCAACCAACTTGGAATTGACTGTCCTGACGGTCTCTGAAGTAATACGTAGAGTCAATTACTCCCTCGGTGTTCCGGCCACCGGCTACGTGCCTCAGAAGGAGGCTGCCGATCTTGGGGCAGAACTCCTCCCGGTATTATCTCCTTGTGCTGTAACTTCGTTTCTCACTCTCCACAATACACTTCTCTTCGTGTCCTTTCTTAGGATGCTGCCTCAATGGGTGCAGGCGCAGCTCCGTAACGCTCTATCTCGTGCTTGGCCTCTGTCAGGATCCCACCCCTGACAGGGACCCTCTGTCTGCAGCTCAGATGTTCCTCCTTCTTCCTCTGTCTGCCTGACCGGTCCTCTCTGGGTCAAACCCAGGTAGCTTCTGCCTAACTTCCTATCCAACCCACCAGTTTTACCCGTGTGTGAGGAGTGCCCTAATAGATAGAAGCAAGGCTCCCCCTGGTGGACTGGAGTGTGAAGTGTAGTGTGTGACTTGTGATACCTGGTCAGGTGAACTCCTTTAGTACCATCAGACGTAATATCACTCCCCCTGGTGGAAGAGCGACATTACTGCAACGACCAGGACTCTGGGGCGCTGCATTAGCACTGATGACTAGTGTTGAGCATTCCGATGCTGCAAGTATCGGGTATCGGCCGATACGTGCTGTATCGGAATTCCGATACCGGGATTCTGATACTCTTGTGGTATCGGGTATCGGGTATCGGAACAACATTAATGTTAAAATGTGTAAAATAGAGAATTAAAATAAAAAATATCGCTATACTCACCTGTCCGACGCAGCCGGGACCTCAGCGCAGGAACCGGCAGCGTTGTTTGTTTAAAATTCCCGCTTTTACATGGTTACGCGAAGTCCCGACTTGTGATTGGTCAGGGCGGCCATGTTGCCGGGCCGCGGACCAATCACAGCAAGCCGTGACGAAAATACGTCACGGCTTGCTGTGATTGGTCCGCGTCCCGGCAACATGGCCGCCATTAACCAATCACAAGCCGTGACGTCACGGGAGGCTGGAAACGCGCTCATTTTAAAAAGGGCGCGTGTCCAGCCTCCCGTGACGTCACGGCTTGTGATTGGTTGCGTCGCGGTCAACCAATCACAAGCCGGGAGGCTGGACACGCGCCCATTTCAAAATGAGCGCGTCCAGCCTCCCGGCTTGTGATTGGTTGATCGCGGCGCAACCAATCACAAGCCGTGACGTCACGGGAGGCTGGACACGCGCCCATTTCAAAATGAGCGCGTCCAGCCTCCCGGCTTGTGATTGGTTGATCGCGGCGCAACCAATCACAAGCCGTGACGTCACGGGAGGCTGGACACGCGCCCATTTTAAAATGAGCGCGTGTCCAGCCTCCCGTGACGTCCCGGCTTGTGATTGGTCAGGGCGGCCATATTGCCGGGACGCGGACCAATCACAGCAAGCCGTGACGTAATTTCGTCACGGCTTGCTGTGATTGGTCCGCGTCCCGGCAACATGGCCGACCTGACCAATCACAAGCCGGGAATTCACGTAACCAAGTAATAGCGCGATTTTTAAACAAACAACGCTGCCGGTTCCCTCGCTGAAGTCCCGGCTGCGTCGGAGAGGTGAGTATAGCGATAATTTTTATTTTAATTCTTTCTTTTACACATTTATATGGTTCCCAGGGCCTGAAGGAGAGTTTCCTCTCCTTCAGACCCTGGGAACCATCAGGGATACCGTCCGATACTTGAGTCCCATTGACTTGTATTGGTATCGGGTATCGGTATCGGATTGGATCCGATATTTTGCCGGTATCGGCCAATACTTTCCGATACCGATACTTTCAAGTATCGGACGGTATCGCTCAACACTACTGATGACGCCATAATTAGCATCACTATTCCGGTCATCTATACGCTGGAGCAGACTTTGAATAGCCTGCCTGAGGAGATGGTGGTCCCAGAAGAAGAGGAGGAAGCAGAGGAGGATGCGGAAGGGATAATATTGTCTCTAAGATCAAGACTGTTGTCAAACAGGCGGGTGCCAAGGGAGGGTGAATTACTAAGATCGAAGGGGGCTGTAGATGATAACAGGCAAACTATTATCGAAGGTGCAAGACCTAAGGATCAAATGGAGGAGGAAGAGGTGATGGGCAAGCAACTGTCAGATGAAGAGGATAATCCTCTACTCTCTGTTGGTCGTGGTTGGCAGGAGGAGATGGAGGAAACGAGCCTCATTGTTACCCAGCCACCGTGAAAGGACTGTGTTTAGTATGTTAATCAGTTTGTACTGAAGAAAAGTTGTATTTTTTTTTGGAATTTTGTAAGAAAAAAATTAAACTTTACACTATCTTGGTATTAAATGTCCGTGCCTGTGCACACCCTAGCACTTAACGGAAAGCGTGTACCCAGTGGCGTAACTTGAAACTCATGGGCCCCCGATGCAACCCCTGCACCTGTTTTGTTGCGCCCCTGCGTATACTCCTACAAATGAGAGCACGTACAGTGTAACATACATTTTTACTCATGATTCTGAGAGGATTCGGTCAGACTGAATAGAAATGCCTGGGATGGCCAAAGACAGTTTGTATTGTTTATCAACTCTGTCCCCCTTTGCTCCAATAAGCCAGAATGACCAATAGAAGCTTTCTTTGCCTAAGAACATTTATCTTCTCCTGCTTGAATCGCTCCACTCCTCCACTCCTCCTGTCCGGTTCAGTGAACAGAGAAATGCATATTCAGGATACCTGAAAAAAGGGTTTGGTACCATGTTAGCCAGTTGAAAAAAGAAATGCTCTCAGTAAGAAAAATCATATCACCTTGTATCAGTCCTCAAATATAAGATACCGCGTTTGGAGGAAAACAACTGTGACGCTAGTACGCTCTGTACAGAATCGGCACATATTCTGTTTAGATTCCAGCAGCTGGGGGCGGTACTGTTCTCTCCTGTGTTCCTACTCCACACACTTTTTTTTTTTTCTTTTCCCCCCTTTTTTTCCCTCAGGGTGGAATTTTTTTATCCAGTTGCGAACGCCGGTGTTATCTAGTATTGGTTATCATATCACCTTGTAGTTTATACCTTTGTAATGGCTAGCAAAAATAAAATAAATGATGTTACAAAGCAAGCGTTCAAGACTTAAGTCTGTTCCTTCCTTAGGCTACTTTCACACTAGCGTCGGCCCGACGTACCGACACATACTGTGAAGAAAATGCCCGACGCTTCCGCTGCTTCATTGTAAGGTCCGGGGAGGAGGGGGCGGAGTTTCGGCCACGCATGCGCGGTCATAAATGGCCATCCCGACCCACAAAAAAAGTTACATGTAACGTTTTTTGTGGCGGCGGTGCGCCAAAACACGATGCGTCGCTAATAAAAGTCTATGGAGAAAAAACGCATCCTGCAGACAACTTTGCAGGATGCGTTTTTTCTCCACAACGATGCATTGCGACGTGCAGTGCACGACGCTAGTGTGAAAGTAGCCTTAGACATGGTATAACAAAATTTCTGAAGAAACACAAATCTATGCACAAACAAACAAAAAAGAGGCAAGGTATAATAAATGAGCATGTAAATAAACAAACAGAGCTCAGAAAATGAATCCTTAATGGGATCAGATTAGTAGTGTGAATGTGTTATAATTCCAATATCCAAGAAAGATCAGAGGCCTGCTGCCCACAATGTCTCTAGAGCAGATTACTCAGATTCTGTAGTGTGTCATAAATCCTCTTGACAGATTTAGTTCTGTGTGGATGGAATCAAAGACTCTACTAAAGGTACCTTCACACTGAGCAACTTTCCAAGGAGAACGACAGCGATCCGTGACGTTGCAGCATCCTGGATAGCGATCTCGTTGTGTTTGACACGCAGCAGCGATCAGGATCCTGCTGTGATATCGCTGGTCGGAGCTAGAAGTCCAGAACTTTATTTCGTCGCTGATCACCCGCTGTCATCGCTGGATCGGCGTGTGTGACACCGATCCAGCGATGTGTTCACTTGTAACCAGGGTAAACATCGGGTTACTAAGTGCAGGGCCGCGCTTAGTAACCCGATATTTACCCTGGTTACCATTGTAAAAGTTAAAAAAAAAAAAAAAAAAAACACTTCATACTCACATTCTGATGTCTGTCACGTCCCCCGGAGTCCACAGGGTTAAAACTGCTTTCGGCAGGAGCGCTTGCTAATGCTGCGCTGCGGCCGAGAGCTTCCTGCACTGACTGTGGCAGCGCCAGCCGTAAAGCTGAGCACAGCGGCGACGTCACCGCTGTTACTGCCGGCACTGACACATTCAGTGCAGGAAGCTCTCGGCAGCAGCGCAGCATTAGCAAGCGCTCCTGCCGAAAGCAGTTTTAACCCTGTGGACGCTGGCGGGGGATGTGACATCAGAATGTGAGTATGTAGTGTTTTTTTTTTTTTTTTTACTTTTACAATGGTAACAGGGTAAATATCGGGTTACTAAGCGCAGCCCTGCACTTAGTAACCCGATGTTTACCCTGGTTACCCGGGTGCTGCAGGGGGACTTCGGCATAGTTGAAGACAGTTTCAACGATGCCGAAGTCGTTCCCCTGATCGTTGGTCGCTGGAGAGCTGTCTGTGTGACAGCTCCCCAGCGACCACACAACGACTTACCAACGATCACGGCCAGGTCGTATCGCTGGTCGTGATCGTTGGTAAGTCGTTTAGTGTAACGGTACCTTAAGTTTGTATTCCCAAACCCTACCATGTTTTTGGGAACCACAGGAATGTTTGGCCACCAGTAAATGTTTTTTTTTTTTAAATCTGTAACAGTGTGGTGATGAGACCTCATCCTTGCTCTTGGTTTCTGTTCTATTTCTCCCACATAGAAGCCCCCAATAGGACACACAGTGCACAGAATTAAGCACACCACATTGGAAGAAGAACATGTGAATGTCCTGGAAATCCTATAATCTTGCTGGTTGTTGGGAATCTCTATCCTTCCTTTGGTCTCTACATGATTGCAGGTTTGGCAGAACAAGGATAAGTTTCTATTGGTATATCCGAGGGCATTGAACTTCAGATCATGATGTTTCATAAATTTGGAGGTTGCCTGTAGCACAGCAAGAGAGGGTCTTTGGATATTGTGTTTATTCGGTCATCCTTGTGTAAGATGTGTTGAAGTTTTTTAGCAGTTTTTCTCAGCACCTCAAGCAGTGGGTTGTGGGTCACCACCAGAAGTACACTATTATATTCCCCTTTTTCTCCGAATTGAAGTAATTGATTTCTAGGGATCATTGTAGTTGTAATGATCTGATCATCAATGGAGGTGGGGTGGTAGCATTGATTTAAAAATGTCTTTTTAAGATGGATTAAGTGCTCAACCCTGTCTGAGGGGCTGGAAGAGATACGATTTTATCTAAGGGCCTGGTTGTAGACTATGGACTTTTTAATGGGTTTGAATTGATTTCCAATACACCAAAGTCTGTATTGAACCATTTTGAATTTTTATGGTGGTATACATAAAGTTGATTTCCATTTTTGAGTGGTTCAATGTAAAGTTTATTGCGGGATGAAATGTATTGAATGTGTTTTTTTTTTTTTTTTTTGTACATACATTTGTGCTTCTTAAGAAACTTTGTTACACCATCCCTGAGGAAGGGACCTGAGAAACCTCGAAAGCTTGCTTTGTAACATCATTTATTTTATTTTTGTTAGCCATTAAAAGGTATCATAACTACAAGATTATCTTTTTTCCCACTGCGAGCATTCTCTTTTGACGATACTTGAAGGACGCTACCTTCATCCAATGTCTGTCTCAAGCAGACATCTTTACACAGTCCATCCTACTATGTCACAGCTGGGAAACTGCTAGAACAGCTGACAGGATTAAAATCCTAAAGTTGACTAAATAAAGATTATCTTTTTGTAAAAATTTTTACTAAATAAAGGTATTGAGTAAAATTTGTAATATTTAAATTTATTTTATTCAATTTCTCGAAAAATAATGTATTTATTCACTGTCAGTCCATTAGGTTGGTTGAAGAGAATATTTCAGAATGTGGAGATGCAAAAACTATTTTTTTTTTCTATAAAATTGTTTTTAGTGTGTAACAAAGCAAAACCTAACAATATGATATAAATATGGTATTGCTATATTCGTACTGAAGAATGACGATGTCTTATCAGCCATGCCACACAGTGCACCGTGTAAAAAAAAAAAAAAAAAAAACCTGAAGTCCAGAAATATATATCTACTAGATGGTGGCCCGATTCTAACGCATCGGGTATTCTAGAATATGTATGCGTAGTGCATAGCACAGCCCACGCAGTACATTGCGCAGCCCACGCAATACATTACGCAGCCCACACAGTACACGTTGTATATTGCGCAGCCCACGTAGTATATTGCCCAGTCCACATAGTACATTGCGCAGCGCACGTTGTATATTGCGTAGCCCACGTAGTATATTGCGCAGCCCACATTGTATATTGCGCAGCCCACGTTGTATATTGCGCAGCCCACGTTGTATATTGCGCAGCCCACGTTGTATATTGCGCAGCCCACGTTGTATATTGCCCAGCCCACATTGTATATTGCGCAGCCCACGTAGTATATTGCCCAGCCCACGTAGTATATTGCCCAGCCACGTAGTATATTGCGCAGCCCACATAGTATATTGCCCAGCCACGTAGTATATTGCCCAGTCAAAAATAGTTACATACTCACCTTCTGGAGCCTCTGGATCAAAGCGTCCGGTTACCGATGCTCCTCGCGTGCTCTGGTCTGAAGATTGCATTGCGGTTCGCGAGATGATGACGTAGCGGTCTCGTGAGACCGCACGTCATCATCTCGCAAGACCGCACTGCATGCAGCGGTCACCGGGGCGTCGCGAGGAGCATCGGTAACCGGCTGCTTCGACCCGGGGGGGCCACCGGAGGGTGAGTATGTAACTATTTTTTTATTATTTTTAACATTACATATTTTTACTATTCATGCTGCATAGGCAGCATCAATAGTAAAAAGTTGGTCACACAGGGTTAATAGCAGCGTTAACCGAGTGCGATACACCGCGGTCAACGCTGCCATTAACCCTGTGTGAGCCCTGACCGGAGGGGAGTACGGAGCGGGCGCTGTGACCGGAGGGGAGTACGGAGCGGGCGCTGTGACCGGAGGGGAGTACGGAGCGGGCGCTGTGACCGGAGGGGAGTACGGAGCGGGCGCTGTGACCGGAGGGGAGTACGGAGCGGGCACTGACTGCGGGGAGGAAGGAGCAGCCATTTTCTTCCGGACTGTGCCTGTCGCTGATTGGTCGAGGCTGTTTTGCCACGACCACGACCAATCAGCGACTTGGATTCCATGACAGACAGAGGCCTTGACCAATGAATATCCGGGACAGACAGACGGAAGTGACCCTTAAACAATTATATAGTAAATAACGCCAAAACTTTTTCTCCACTCATGGTTAGTGGTTGGGTGAAGCCATTTATTGTCAAACTACTGTGTTTTCTCTTTTTAGATCATAATGACAACCCAAAACATCCAAATGACCGTGATCAAAAGTTTACATACCTCATTTCTTAACACCGTGTATAGCCCCCTTTAACATCAATGACAGCTTGAAGTCTTTTGTGGTGGTTGTGGATGAGGTTCTTTATTTTCTCAGATGGCAAAGTGTTCTTTTTTCTACTAGTTTGCTTTAAATCTTGTAAAGCACTTGAAGGGTTAACTTTCTGAATGTGGCTTTAAATACTTGAGGGGTGCAGTTTTAAAAATGGGGTTTTCTGGCATATAAGCCTCGAAGTTAGTTAAGAAGTGAAGTTGTTCCTTAAAACTACAGCTTGCATAAATATATTGAAATAATGATAGAGGGGCACTTCTCCCACTGTCTAAACTGCTAGCAAGTATATAGCAGGCTCTGTTCCTGAGCCCGGCTGTCTGGCACCTATTGCTGTTAATACAATATATGACAATGGCATGATGACTTGCAAAACAAATGCTAGCAGATTCAATTTATAGCACTGCTCCAGTGTTTTTATTTTTTATTGCAGCACAGGAGTGGTGCTACAAATCTAAGTTCCCTGTCCTTAGTCTTATACTTACAAGTTTGCATCTTAACCTTTTAGTCAGCGCTACTCCTGTAGATCTCTAGAAGTTTGTCACCTGTCAGAACACTACAGTGTTTGCTGGAGAGATCTGAAAATCACAAGTCAGTGTAAGCCTATAAGAGCCTGAACGAGGCCAGAACGCAGCTCACATAGTTTTACATTGAGAGCTTTTTTGACAGTTTCCTCTGGGTTCCCATCAGTCAGAAGTTGCAGTCACAAGATGGTGGTATGGGATTGGAGGGGCACAATGAAAAGCTGAAGACAATGGCTTCTAAGTATAGGTTAGGGAACTTAGTTTAGTATCATCATTCCAGCGGTGAGTTAAAAAAAATAAAAACACAGGAGTGGTGATATATAACGGAAAAAAGAGAGTGAGTGTTAGCGACAGAGTAACGGAAGGGTTAAAGAAAGTTCTAGATCAAGTTCTACAGCAACTAGCTACTCAGATGGCCGGAATGCAAGGATTGAAGGACAAGTAATAAGAAGGCTCCTTTCCATAGCATTAACAGAGCAGAGGGAAGAGTAATTTCCCTAAGGAGCTTGAAGTAGTGGGCTATGGGTCAACGTGGTAAACCGTTCCTGGAAGGTTACTGAAGTCTTATTCCAACCAGGATAGAGCACGAGCTCTCTACTGTAGGATAAATAAAGTTGAAAGTCAGAGCCAGGTAACTCTCAGCAGTACCCTCTCACTCTGAAATTGTAACAGTGCCATCAAGATATTCCATATGTAGCGAAAACGAAGGCCGGGGTCACATTAGCCTATAGCATACAATGCAAGAGCATCATATGAGATATTATAGTTTACACTCTTCTCAAACTCTGCTGCGAGCGTGAGCCAAGTGTCAGTTCACTGTGTTTACATTCTCTCGCATGAGAGAATTGCAGCACAGGTGCGGAGGAGATAGAGAAAGAAAAGTCTCCATCTCCTCCATTGTCAGCATCCACGGTAATCGTCCTGAACTTGTTTGATATCTGAGTGCAGTCTGATGTTTCACACGCACCCATAGACTTGTATGAGTGAGTGCGATCCAATTCTTGGATGCAATAGCATTAGAAAATATTTGCAGATATGAGCTACCCCATAGAATATCCATGGTCCTAGTGCTATGCTATGTTTTATCACATAGCACTAGGCTGTTTTATACGTTCATGTGAGCGACCCCAAGTATAAGCCTCTGTCTACTGCAGAAAAAATGTTGAAGAATTACTGTGTTTTCTCCCAAGTATTGAAACCTTATTTAAAGAATACCAGTAAAGAAGCTTTTAACTTTGTGCAAAGGACTCTGGCCTCACTGAATGGTTGCAAAATGTTAAAGTTCCCTATACAAGCTAACCACTTGTGGTCCGAAGAGGGATAGGCATCAAACCTCCAGATCATACACACTTGGGTTTTAACCTTTTCAAAAATTGCTTATGTTTGGTATCAATTAGGCATTAAATAACTAACTTATAAAACTGGTACTTTACTTTGCAATCCAATTTTTTGGTTTCTTTTTGCTCTTTCCTTGCAGTCTGTATTGAGTGCCCAGTTGGTACAGAAGCTGCACTTGGTTTTGAGTACAAATGGTGGAATACCCTGCCTTCAAACATGCACAGCATAGTAATGAGTGGGCTGAACTTTGAATATCAGCAAGCGGCTGGTAAGTTAAGATAGAAAATATACTTTGCTATATGTTTGCTTCTTTTTTTCCTACTTTTTTCTTTTTTTTTTGTCTTGTGGTAGAAACACTGTTAGGCTTCTTTTACACTTGCCATGATTTTTGTGGCCCGTTTTTAAGGGCCGTATTGCCACAATTTTCACGGTCTCCCGCAAAAACGGGCCTAAAAAATCTTGTGGATTTCCGCTTTTCTGGTTTTGAACACTAGGGAAAAAGTATTGAAACAAAAAAAGGCGTTCCGCAAAAAGGTATTCATGGCGCACCGCAAAAACAAGCTTCCGTTGTTTTTGCGGCCCCATTAATTTTCAATGGAGGCCGTGTCCGTAAGCCGTGAAAAATATTGAGCAGGCTCGATATTTTTTCACGGCCATAAATATGGCCGTCACTGCCATATGGTGTGTCGAGGTCCGATGTATTTTTGTGGCCCCATAGAAATGTATTGGGTCCGCAAAAATGGGCTGCAAAAACACGGCAGGTGTAAAAGAAGCCTAAGCAAGTAGAAATTGAATTGATCATGCTGATAACTAGCCCAAGTGAGAAGACCTTCCAGGGAATCACCGACTGCCATCTATTGCATACACAAAAACTGATTTTTACGGCGCTGTGGTGACTGAAAAACTGCAGTTTTGCCATCTCAATTTTTCTCTCATTAGGGTGTTTACCGATAGGGTTACGGTAATTAATTTAATATTTTGATAGACAGGACTTTTCAGACAGCCGCACCCACATCCAGGGACTGCTTAATAAACATTCAATCTATGCATGTATTGCGAGTATTGAACAGCAACGATTCATGTAGTCCCTGGGACTGGAACACATTTTTTCCATAATACATGACGGCACCACGAGAGAGGGGATCTGCCCTTCAAGGATAGGAAACCTTCAAGATAAAAGGGGCGGCTCCTCTCTCCACATCAGTTGGTTTCCTGTCCTTGATGGGGAACCGTCAAGATAGAAGACTTCTGAAGAACAGAAGATGATGCCTGGGCCTGGGTCAGGTGGATTTGGGCAGACATTGGTTTGCTGCACCTGTCACCAGGTATCGGTAGTCTCCTCGGTGGCCATGTATTCCATGTCCCCCCTGAGCAAAGCATGGCCACGGCCCGCGACGACGCCCGGGTGAAGATAGGGCCTCGGAGGTCACGGTCAGTGTATCATCCCTGTGCCCACAAGAGAATCTACCTGCTGTTTAGGTCCTCGGAGGCCACAGTGGTGTGCCCCCCTCCCTGTTGTCTTATGGTGGCCATGCAGCCTGTGAAGCGCATCAGTGCCTGGGCAATTAGGGCTCCTCAGTGTATGGGTATACTCCCTGTTGAGCACAAAGCAACCCTCCCCTCCCCACTCCCCGAAGACGGATGGTACCTGCAAGGAGCAGCATGATGTTTTCTCCAGGTGGAGCGAGGTATTGGGGCAGCATTGCAGGACGTCATGGAGCTGCAGGGGTGAGTGGTAATGCTGTGCATGTGTCCTCCTCGGCGCTCTACACCTCACCACCAAAGTGAGGGGGCGTGTCTATGCGGCGCTCAGCTGATGCTGGAAGCAGGGAAGCGCATCCCTGGCTCTGGACCCGGGATCGAGCGGGGACCAGAGGAAGGGCCGAGAGATCAGTGCGCACCCCGATGGTGGTTGCCGGGGGATCGCATGAGCCAGTACACAATGCGCACACGCCGGGCCGCTAAGCGGCCGGCAGTTGAAGGGTCAGCCAGGCCAGAGGCGAACTCTGACAGTCACATTGCGCAAGCATCGTGCTGGGCGGCCGGCAGACAGCGCACACCAGAAGTGGTTCTCGGGTGCGCGCTCAGGTATGATTTCACTGCGCAAGCGTTGCGCTGGGCGGCCGGCAGAGGCAGGATCACCCAGGTGATTGATTGCATCTATGGGCACCGGAAGTGGTGGAGGCACTATCAGCCAGGTAATCAATCAATAAGATTAACATGACAGGTGCGCACATACACCAGACTACTAAGCGACCAGTAAAGGCAGGATCAACCAGGTGATTCATTTAAAAAAAAAAAAAAAAAAAGAGGAGGAAGTGAGTATTTAAAGGACTCAGAAGTGCTGCCCTGTGTCACTAACCAGGTCAGGTTTATGGTGACTGCTCTTGTTACGTGGTAGTCGGTAAGATGGAGAGTTTTTCGCCGGAGCATTTAATGCCACAACAAGAGGTGCAGGGGAGACGGTCTCGCTCAAGTGAGAAGAGCCAGATACGCCATGGCAGAAGCAGAATCCGCTCGGACAGCGTGCGGACGGATCGCCATACCAAGGAGGGGTCCCTGGTCTCATTGGGAGACACGGAGAGAACCAGCCAACCTCCGGATCCGGTACCCGTACTTTGAAAGCGTCCGAGTGGTGAGTGAACTTCGAGAAAGTCCAGCACTCTGTCCTTTTCTCTTCTCTTGTCTCCATCTCTCCCCTCTTTTCTTACATACATTGGGGGGTGGAGTATAGGAGGTCCCCAAAAAATATAAGGCAAAAGCTAAAAATAAGGAATGTCCCTTGTGTAAAAAGCCTTTAAAAAAATCCTGGAGTAAAAGACTGTGCCAGGAGTGTATTAATAGGACAGTGGCGGAGGAAACGCCATCCTTTACGGAGAGCCTAAGATCTCTAATCCAGTCGGAGGTCTGTAAGTCTGTGAAAGCGCTACAGACACGACACGGATACCAGATCTAGGGACAGATCCAGCCCCTCAGTAGCATCCCAGAGGGATTCTTCGGAGTTAGAAGAGCACTCAGATACAGCTCATTGCTCAGATAGTAGCTCAGAGGAGGAAGATACATTTCCAGTGGAGGCTACGGATAAGCTTTATAAAAGCTGTTCGCTCTACCATGGGGCTGGTAGACGAGAAAGCAAAAAAGACAGCACAGGAACTTATGTTCAGTGGTCTGCAAAAGAAAAAAACGGAGGTCATTCCCTATTAATGAACAGTTACAGGAACTGGTTAAGAGGGAATGGCAAAAACCAGAGGAAAAAGTCCCAGATAATCAACTCCCTAAAGAGAAGATATCCTATTGAGGAGGAGGCGTCCTCATCGTGGGATAGAGCTCCAAAAATTGATGTGGCTATTTCAAAAGTTGCCAGAAAATCCTCCCTGCCATTCGAGGATTTAGGTTCTCTAAAAGAACATCTAGACAGAAAAATGGACAGTTGTGGAGCGCCCCCACACCGCCGCAGGGCCGAGGGGTACCCGGAGCCGGGCCTCTAGGTCTCAGTCCTGGGGTTGTCACGGTGGCTAGACCCGGTCCGTGGCCCTGTCTGTCAGTGGGGGACGTCCGGTGCAATAAGTGATGTTGTAGCGGTGCAGTTGTGGGGTGCAGGTCGCGGTAAATAACGAGGACACCAGGTTGCAGTCTCTTTACCTCTTTACTGAAGCTCTCTGGGTCCTCAGTCCGGAATACGGCTCACCAGGCTGCGCAAGTCCGGCCGGTCCAATGGCACTTCCAGAGCTCTCCTTGCAGGTGGAAATCGGTGCCTTCCTTCTAGCGCTATGTGTTGCAGTCCTTCCCTGCTGTGCTTACGGAAAGTACCCCACAACTGTTGTGTCTGTTTCTCGTGTTCCCTCACAACAACTTAATTCGCAATGATCTTCCTCGTCCCTCCAGATACTATGGTAGGAACGCACCCGTATGACGGGGAGGCTCGGAGATCTTCCGGGACTCTATCTGCGCCCCTCTCCTGTTGGTACCCCCCTTTGCCTTCCTGGGTGATGCGTGAGACAGTCCGCCTCAAGCTAACTGCCCTGCCGTAGGTCTGAGGTATGGCTTGAAACTCTTTACCTCCTCGGCGTTCCGGCCACCGGTAGTGCGCCTCAGTAAGGTGCTGCCTCTTTCAGCACAACCCTCACTGGTATCTCCTTTCGCTTGATTTCGTTTCTCACTCAGCACAATCTATCTCGCTTCTTAGTCCTTCCTTGGGCACCGCCGCTATGCTGAGCAGGCACGGTCCCTTTACGTTCTTTCCATGCCAAGCCTCTGCCAGGATCCCACCCCTGGCAGAGACCCTACAGTCTCTCCCTTCACAACACCCTCTGCCACCAGGTGTTGCTCCGTTCAATCCTGTCAGCGTTCTCTCTAACTTCCTGCCTGACCCCCAGTTTACCCACTATGGTGGGGAGTGGCCTAATGAATAGCACCCTTAGCTCCCCCCGGAGGCCCAGCTGTGAAATGTATTGGTGACTGTGATACCTGCTCAGAGAACTCCTTCCGTGCCATCGAACGCAGCATGGCCCCCCTTAGTGGCTGAACCATGCTACTGCAACGACCAGGACTCTGGGGCGCTGCACTCCCCCCTGGTTAAACACAGTACTCCGGGACTGGGAAGAAAAACAACAATACAGGTTAGCAAAAAGACATACAATTTTGTTGAGTGCAAATAACAATAAGTATACTTAAGTAGGCTTCCCTTTATGGGAGGTGAGGACACTTGTAACGTTACAAACATAATTAACCTTATAATTTACAGAGTATAAATAACTTCTGTTACCCAACCGGGTATTCTATTTAGTGCAATTTTTGAAATAATAACTTAACATTGCCTTTAAGAAACTCACACTCTTAGTCTATCAAAGGCCTTCCTATAATCACATTATAAGGCATTTCAACTTTACATTCTCCTTCTTGTGAACCTGCAGGACCGCCTGTCCCTACGGCACCAGACCTACTGCCTCTCCTTTCTTCTACAGGACCGCCCTGTTCAGCCAGGGCCTACTGCCTTTCGCTACTATACACAGTATAGACATAACATTCCTTTCGGTTGAAGAACTCTGAGCCAGCTCTACTCGGCCCCTTTAAGGACTCACTCTCTAACCCCTACGGGTTCACTCTCTGTCCTTAGCAATAAAGTAACTTTTCAATGGGGACGCAGGGTTTACCTTCTATCCTCACCCTCATTATTACTTCTCTTACTTTCAACTATGCAGACCTCTACTTCTACCCCTACGGGCTCTCTGCATCTTTCCTGTCTTCAAAACATTATTCAAATTTCACATTTTAACAAATTCAACACATATAACTCGGCATGTAAAACAGTTACATTTTCTTTTCAAGGCATTATTACCACATTACTGTTCTGTAACAGTATCGCTTTCAAGTACAATTCTTCACATCCCCTTTAAGAGGGGACCAGGTCTCTCTGAGGTAGCTCGTCTTCTCAGCCTACCAGTCTCATGCAAAGTTCCGGTCCGGTATCTTCACAAAGTGTCTTTAACTAGGACCAGTAGGAACGGTTTCTTCGCAAAGTGTCTTTTTGACTAAAACCAGTAGGGAGCACCTTTAAGAAAGTGCAAACTATTTACAAGGGAAAGTTTGAATCATGCGCAGTTCATGATTTCTGCAGTTCTCTTTTTTAAAACTGTATAAACTTCAGGAAAACAACAGTGACCCCGGGTCAACAAAGGGGTCGCCTTTAACCCTAGACGGGTTTAGCAGCAAACAGGAACAGTTAAAGGAATGAACAGTTAACTATTTACATTTTCCATGGTATCGAGGTTTATTCTCCTTCCGGTGGCTTTGGTTCCTGGACCCCGGTCACTACAGCGCCAGTGTCCTCGGTTCGAACATGCAGATGGACTCGACTGGCCAACTCCGGGGCTGCCACTAGGCGTACCGTCGCGATAGTGACAAGTTCAGGCGCTCCCGGGACCAGATCTGGGGCTGCAGGTGCCGCAGGCCCAGACACACACCGCCGAACATTTCGTGCATACCACCCGAGTGGGTTCAAGTGGCGGCTGTAGGTCACTGGATCCCCCTTTTGTAACGGTTCTCCACTTCGGCCACAACAGGGAGCCCTCACGTTACAGTGCGCAACGAAAACATCAGTATCCAGTCCCGGCTCGTGTATGAGGCCCCACCCCCTTTTTACATGGTAGGCCAACACAGTGCCCCGCCTTACCGCGTCTCTGTCATCCCATGCCGGGGGGGGTTGTTGTACTTTCGTTGGGCCCATCGACTCAGCTCCTTTCCGTCCTTTCCACTGCAGAATCAAGCACTGTCTATATTGTTCCCATGTAAGCACCGCAAGAGTGGACCCGTTCTCCCGGGATCCATCTGCTCTAAACCAGGGGGTGTCCCACCGAAGAACTACTCCATCTAAGCTCACATCCACAGGCTCCCCCACTCCAGTCGACAGCGGTGGCACCATCCTCCCCAGGTCATCGGGGGATAGCACCATTAGCCCTGCCGAGATAAGTCGCTCCCTACTGCGATAGAGGTGGGTCATGGAAGTGGGCTCGCGGAGGGGAGCAGGGACGTCGGCCATACCTGCGCCTAATATGGTTCCATCGGTGTCGCTCCGGTCCGTTAACGAGGACGCTGGAATTTGCTGCAGCCCGGGCCGGGGCTCCTCCAATGGGATGCTCGGATTCGGCCCCGCTGGCCGTGGTTCCCCCTCCTCTAACTCCGAGGTCGGGATTGGTGGACGTAGCTCTGCTGTCGGGTCCGCGGCCTTCTGGTCCATCTCCGGTGAAGAAAGGCAGGCCTGAACCGCTTCTTCCTCGCTCAGGCACTCGCCGTTCATCATCGCCGCCTGATAGTCGCTGGCAGTGCATGCACCTAACTCCGCCATTTCTCCGAGGTCGGGCCTCTCCGTCGCCAGCTTCCCGCCGTTGCATCTCAGGGGGTTGTCTTCTGTTTTGGGGCAGGTCATCTCTTTGCAGCCAGAAGTGCAGGGGGCGGTAGCCATTTCTCGCGCCACACTGGGAGTCTCCGCCCATAACACACCCTCCTTCTCCTGGGGTGTAGCAATGGCGGCGCCTTTTGGCGGGAACTTCTGGCGGCCAATGGCGCAGCACAATCTTGCAATAAAGTACAGTAAATCACAGTCTCTAGGCACACATGACCTGATTCTTCAGGCTTAAGTAGATCCTGTTCGTGACGCCAAGTTGGAGCGCCCCCACACCGCCGCAGGGCCGAGGGGTACCCGGAGCCGGGCCTCTAGGTCTCAGTCCTGGGGTTGTCACGGTGGCTAGACCCGGTCCGTGGCCCTGTCTGTCAGTGGGGGACGTCCGGTGCAATAAGTGATGTTGTAGCGGTGCAGTTGTGGGGTGCAGGTCGCGGTAAATAACGAGGACACCAGGTTGCAGTCTCTTTACCTCTTTACTGAAGCTCTCTGGGTCCTCAGTCCGGAATACGGCTCACCAGGCTGCGCAAGTCCGGCCGGTCCAATGGCACTTCCAGAGCTCTCCTTGCAGGTGGAAATCGGTGCCTTCCTTCTAGCGCTATGTGTTGCAGTCCTTCCCTGCTGTGCTTACGGAAAGTACCCCACAACTGTTGTCTGTTTCTCGTGTTCCCTCACAACAACTTAATTCGCAATGATCTTCCTCGTCCCTCCAGATACTATGGTAGGAACGCACCCGTATGACGGGGAGGCTCGGAGATCTTCCGGGACTCTATCTGCGCCCCTCTCCTGTTGGTACCCCCCTTTGCCTTCCTGGGTGATGCGTGAGACAGTCCGCCTCAAGCTAACTGCCCTGCCGTAGGTCTGAGGTATGGCTTGAAACTCTTTACCTCCTCGGCGTTCCGGCCACCGGTAGTGCGCCTCAGTAAGGTGCTGCCTCTTTCAGCACAACCCTCACTGGTATCTCCTTTCGCTTGATTTCGTTTCTCACTCAGCACAATCTATCTCGCTTCTTAGTCCTTCCTTGGGCACCGCCGCTATGCTGAGCAGGCACGGTCCCTTTACGTTCTTTCCATGCCAAGCCTCTGCCAGGATCCCACCCCTGGCAGAGACCCTACAGTCTCTCCCTTCACAACACCCTCTGCCACCAGGTGTTGCTCCGTTCAATCCTGTCAGCGTTCTCTCTAACTTCCTGCCTGACCCCCAGTTTACCCACTATGGTGGGGAGTGGCCTAATGAATAGCACCCTTAGCTCCCCCCGGAGGCCCAGCTGTGAAATGTATTGGTGACTGTGATACCTGCTCAGAGAACTCCTTCCGTGCCATCGAACGCAGCATGGCCCCCCTTAGTGGCTGAACCATGCTACTGCAACGACCAGGACTCTGGGGCGCTGCAGTTGCCTAAAAACAGCATGGGAGGTCTCGACAGGGGCACTAAGGCCAGCTATCACAGCCACTAGTGTAGCTAGATCTCTTAAAATCTGGATAGATAACCTGGAAGATCAGGTAGAACAAAAAGTTCCCAGAGAGACTATCCTAGAAGCAATACTGGCCATGAGCGCATCGGCAGCATTTCTAGCTGAAGCATCAGCAGACTCAGCTAGATTGGCAGCAAAGTCAGCAGCTTTAGCCAACACAGGGCACCGTGTGGTATGGCTTAAATGCTGGCCAGGAGATACACAGGCAAAGATGAAACTTTGCTCTTTGCCATGTGAAGGGAACTTCCTGTTTGGACCCGCATTAGATGTGGTGTTGGAAAAAGCCGGTGACAAAAAGAAAAATTTTCCAAAACGGCCATTTCAGCCCTTTCGGCGTTCCTTTCAGAGAGGCCGAAAATTCCGAAGACAGCAGTATAGGGACCGAGACAGGAGCAACTTTGACAAGCGATCCAGGGGAGGAAAAGGCTTCTATTTTGGCAAGCCCCCCAGGGACACCAAGAAACCCTCCCAGTGACGGTCCTTCTCAGGTGGGAGGGAGGCTCTCTCACTTCCTTCCAGCCTGGGAGAGGATCTCATCCAGCTCATGGATCAGACAAATTATAGGATCGGGCCTAAAACTAAAATTCCACCACTGGCCTCCAAGAAGATACATGCAGACTCCGGTACAGTCCTCCCAAGAGAAACAAGACAGTCTGGAAGGGGAAGTAACATCACTCCTAGACAAGCACGTCTTGGAAGAAGTTCCAATAGAGGAAAGGATGGAAGGTTTTTATTCCCCCCTTTTTCTCATTAAAAAAACGGACAATTCTTGGAGGACAATAATAAATTTACAAGGCCTCAACAAATATCTAATAATTCCGTCATTCAAAATGGAAACGATAAAATCAGCAGTGAAACTTCTATATCCTCAGTGTTACATGTCAGTCCTAGACTTAAAGGACGCTTATTACCACGTCCGAATCAGACAACAAGATCGCAAGTTTCTCAGGGTGGCAGTTCAGATGGGGTCCCAGCTACGACACTTTCAGTACAGGGCTCTGCCTTTTGGGATAGCAATAGCCCCACGAGTATTTACAAAACCGATTGGAGAGGTCACAGCAGATCTCAGAGAAAAAGATACTCTGATAATAACCTATTTAGATGACTTCCTGATAGTGGGGAAAAACTTTTCTCACTGTCAGGAGCAGGTCAGAATAGTGATGGACACTCTACGGACACTAGGATGGCAACTGAACCTCAAGAAATCCAAACTGGAGCCAGCAATGGTCCAGAATTTCCTGGGGATAACGGTAGACTCGGTGGCGCAGGAGTGGCGCCTCCCAGATGAAAAAGAAGAAAAAATCAAACATGATTATAACAACATAAAAAAAAAACAGAGATGACTTTAAGAAGAGCCATGTCAGTGTTAGGGTCTCTAACCTCCTGCATACCGGCAGTAAAATGGGCTCAGTTCCATGCCAGAGACCTTCTAACACAGGGTCCCTTCAACCACCCGCAGAATTCAGGGCTACATTTGACAGCCTGGCATTTGAACGGTCGTTGTTAGAGAAAGAAGAGTTCTCAGCTGGTTTAATATCCACCTTGCTTAGTAGCAGAAAACCAGTAACAACCAAGATCTATGGGAAAAAATGGAAGAAATTCCTGTCCAGCTCAGGGCCAATACGGGAAGGGGAGGTCCCGATAGTCGCAATACTGGAGTTCCTGCAAAAGGGCTTAATTTAGTATTGACCGCTTTGACAGAAAGCTCCTTTGAACCGTTAAATACAACATCAGATAAAGTACTAACATTAAAACAGCTTTGCTAGTGGCACTTACATCGGCCCGTAGGGTTGGGGATTTACATGCGCTGTCAGCTGACCCCCCTTACACGCAAATTATGGACAATAGAGTTGTATTAAAATTAGATCTGGCATATCTCCCCAAAGTGGTATCAAGATTCCATAGGGCTCAGGATATAACCCTACCCTCTTTCTGTCCTAATCCTAGCAACAAGAAAGAGAGACTCCATTGCCTAGATGTCAGGAGATGTATCCTACAGTATTTAGAGATGACAAAATCCTGGAGGAGACAGAGGGTTTTACTTGTTTCATTCCAGGGGTCAAGGAAGGGCCTTAAAGCCTCAAAACAAACTATCGCTAGATGGGTGAGAGAGGCCATTATTCTAGCATATAGTAGTGCAGGCAGGGTTGTTCCACAGGGTCTGAAAGCCCACTCCACAAGGGCCATGGCGACGTCGTGGGCAGAGAGAACAGATGCTACCATTGACCAAATCTGTAAGGCGGCCACTTGGTCCTCTCCATCTACATTTTTTAAACATTATAGGCTAGACCTATCTGCTGCCTCTGATCTCACAATTGGGAGAAGAGTGTTACAAGCAGTGATCCCTCCCTAAAGAGAATACAACTCTCTGTAACTCTCTCATGATACCGTCATGTATGATGGAAAAACATGGGTATTACATACCTGGTAATGTGTTTTTTCATGAGACATGATGGCACCCTTATATTCCCACCCTTTTGATCACATCATTAGTTGAGTGAACTACTAGCATTATTTGTATTATACACTCCCTTGTTTGTCGGTGAATAGAACCGTATAGGATGTATTATTTATGTGTACAATAACCGGAGGAGTTCCTCTCGTACTCTGTAAAACTGATGTGGAGAGAGGAGCCGCCCCTTTTATCTTGAAGGTTTCCTGTCCTTGAAGGGCGGATACCCTCTCTCGTGGTGCCGTCATGTCTCATGAAAAAACACATTACCGGGTATGTAATACCCGTGTTTCACTGGCAACTCCCAAGTGCCAGTACTGAGCATATATATCATAGGGAAGTAACGAGTTGCTGAGGCATTTCAAGATGGAGAGCTTCAGGAGATCAAATGAACTGATAAACCCTTGCAATGACAATGTTTAATAGGATAGAGAAGCTGTTCTTATTAATTCAGGATTTTGTGTGACCACATGCTGCGACTTCTGGCCCCTCTGTCGTGATATTCCTGTGACAGTACCTTCCCCCTCCTAACAGGGACCTCCAGAACTTCAGAATCAAGTTTATCTGGATGTGAAGCGTCAAAAGACCAGACCAACCTGATCACATGAACATCATTTTCTGGTAGCTACATTCTTCTTTAATGGACTGTAACCCTTCTAATGTACCAAATATTGATGAGAACGGTGTACAAAGCGAGAATCCGTAATCTTCGCTATCTGGATTACCAGTGTGCCATCAACAATGGCTGGGAAAGGTCGTGATGGAGATTGTTCAGAGGAAGCAATGTATTTTTAGAGAAGTGATCGGTGAAATACATTATGAATCTTTAAAAAGGGTTGGCAAAGCAAGGCGAAATGATACGGGACTAACAACGCCAACTATGTTGTAGAGTCCAATGAACCTGGGTACCAGTTTCCAAGAAGGAACCTTCATGTTAATGTTCTTCAAGGATAACAACACCAAAAAGCCAACACACCGATCCGGACCCACCAAGCATCTCCGATCAGCCATACTTGTTGGACCCCATCTTCTTCAGATTATTAAGAAAACCTTGTCACACCAATGTAATAGACAATTCCTATTGAAGGAGCAGAACTGAGGATGAAAACCGTATGCTCCGAAGAACTTGGACTTGCCAGTAGACAATGGTTATTCACTGCGAACTCCACTAGAGGTATATAAGAAACCCAATCCTCCTATTACTCAGACACAAAGTACCTAAGATATGTCTCAAGATTTTGGTTCACTCGTTCAGTTTGCCTATTAAACTGAAGATGAAGAGAGGATGAGAGTGAAAAATGAATCCCCAAGCAGGCACAAAATGCTTTCCAAAATTTGGAAATAAATTGCAGAAACAATATCCCATGGAATCCCATGTAATTTCCTGATTTCTTTAATGAAAATCTGCGCCAAAGTCTTGGAATTTGGTAAAGCAGGTAGCACAATGAAATGAGTCCTCTTTCTGAATCTTTCCACTACACTAATATTAGTGTTGCCTACTGATAAGGGTAGATGAGTGATAAAATCTACACACTTAGGGTACCGTTACACTAAAAGCCTTGCCAACGATCACGACCAGCGATACGACCTGGCCGTGATCGTTGGTAAGTCGTTGTGTGGTCGCTGGGGAGCTGTCACACAGACAGCTCTCTCCAGGGACCAACGATCAGGGGAACGACTTCGGCATCGTTGAAACTGTCTTCAATGATGCCGAAGTCCCCCTGCAGCACCCGGGTAAACATCGGGTTACTAAGCGCAGGGCCGCGCTTAGTAACCCGATATTTACCCTGGTTACCATTGTAAAAGTTAAAAAAAAAAACACTACATACTCACCTTCTGATGTCTCACGTCCCCCGGCGTCCACAGGGTTACGCGCTGCTGCCGAGAGCTTCCTGCACTGAATGTGTCCGCACCGGCAATAAAGCAGAGCACAGCGGTGACGTCACAGCGAGATCGTAAGTATATCGCTGGAACGTCACGGATCGTGCCGTCGCAGCGACCAAAGTGCCACTGTGAGACGGTACCCTAAGTCCACAGTCAACAAGGACTCAGGAAAGGTTGAAGATCCCTGGACAGACTGGTATGTGGGATCTTAAAACGCGCACAAGTACTGCAGGCAGTTATATACTCACAAACATCCCATCCTGGTGCACCCAGACCACCAAAAACTGAGTAAGAAGATCTGTGGTGGCTTTACTACTAGGATGACCAGCCAAGACTGCATCATGATGCTGACTCAAAATTTTAAGATGGAGGTTCACCGGAACAAAGCGTTTACCTGAAGCACAGGCAGCAGTGGCATCCCCTAAATGACCACCAGATCAGAACATATAGTAGCAATAATTACCCCCTTCGGTAATCTAGGAACCTGCTCGCAATTGCCTCCTCCTCCTGGAAAACAAGGTAACGCATCCATCTTAATGTTCTTATCCCTCAGCCTATAAGTCACAAAAAAGTTGAATCTGGTACAGAATAATGACCATATTGCCTCTCAGCCATTTTGCAGATCCAAATAACAAAGATTTTTATGATCGGTGATTACAATTAGTGTTGAGCGATACCTTCCGATATCGGAAAGTATCGGTATCGGATTGGATCGGCCAATATTCAAAAAATATCGGATATCGCCGATACCGATACCCGATACCAATGCAAGTCAATGGGACCAAAATATCGGAATTAAAATAAACCCTTTCTTTCCTTGTAGGTTCATTCTATATGAAGGAAAACAACTAAGAATAATGTAGGATGTATTGGGGGAGGTGACGGAGACATTAAAGGCATATAGGTTTAGCCCAATCAAATAGAATAGCAGGAATTTTAAAAAAAATTTTAAGACGTTCGGAGTTACAAAGATATTGACTATGTTAAGATTTTTTTTATTTTGTCAGATATTGATGTTTCACTACTTCCATGCCCTTCACCTTCTTTTTTACTTCTCCCACACTTTCTTCTTCATCATTCTCAGCAGCAGCATCTTTGACATCAACTTCTTCTTCACCTTATTCATCTTCTTCTTCATTTTCTACCTATTATTTTTTTTTTGTTACATTCTTCATATTCTTTTTATTAAACTATTCTTCTTCTTCATATTCTACTTTTTCATCATATTCTTATTTGTGACAGGCATTCCTGTAGTTGTTATCTATAAAAGTTTGAAGATTACACCTTCCATTCTGCCTGTCACAAAAGAATTACAACAGGATTTGTCCGCGTTCAGTTAGGCCTGCAGCAGCAGGCTTTTTCCAGGGGCACCACGAGGAGGAACGGACTTACCCCCATACACTGCTTAGTCTTCTTCTGCTTATAATTTAGATAATATGTTTAGTCTTATGCTTAATGTTCTTCTGCTCTTTGTTCTGCAGCCTCTTGTTCTTCTGCTTCTCGGTCTTCCGTGTCGTCATCTCCAGGGTCGTCGTCTCCGGGGTCGTCGTCGTCATCGGGGTGGTCTTCAAGGTCATCGTCTTTAGGGTCATGAACCTGGAAATGTAGCAGAAGGTACAAGAAGGCTGAGAAAATGCCGAGAACCAGCTCATGGAACTGGAACTCGGATGGCTACCCGAAGGTCCAAGAGCCAATGGAACTACCGAGGACCAGCTGACGTTACTGGAACCCGGTTACTAAGCAGGAGGTACCCATGCCAGAAAGCACTACCAAGGACCACCTGACATTGGTGGAACTCGGATACTCAGAAGGAGGCACCTAAGCCAAAGGCTCTGCCTGGAACCAGCTGACGGTACTGGAACCAGGATGGGGAGCAGAAGGTACAAGAGCAAAAGACACTGCCGAGAACCAGCTGACAGTACTGGAACCCGGATGGGTAGCCGAAGGTACAAGAGCCAATGGAACGACCGAGGACCAGCTGACGTTACTGGAACCCGGTTACTAAGCAGGAGGTACCCGTGCCAGAAAGCACTACCAAGGACCACCTGACATTGGTGGAACTCGGATACTCAGAAGGAGGCACCTAAGCCAAAGGCTCTGCCTGGAACCAGCTGACGGTACTGGAACCAGGATGGGGAGCAGAAGGTACAAGAGCAAAAGACACTGCCGAGAACCAGCTGACGGTACTGGAACCCGGATGGGTAGCCGAAGGTACAAGAGCCAATGGAACTAGCGAGGACCAGCTGACGTTACTGGAACCCGGTTACTAAGCAGGAGTTACCCATGCCAGAAAGCACTACCAAGGACCACCTGACGTTGGTGGAACTCGGATACCCAGAAGGAGGCACCTAAGCCAAAGACTCTGCCCGGAACCAGATGACGGTACTGGAACCAGGGGGACCTATTCAAGATTGTCTTCCTAGAGCCCCAACTAGCAGTGTTGGAGCCAAGGGTCAGCAGGGGGAGCAGAGTGTAGGCTGAAGCCTGCACTGGAGGCAGTTTATTGTCTGTTGTGTCTGCGTGGCGTTTGCAGGACACGTTGCTGGCTACACAGCAGGGGAACAACTGGCATTACTGAACCCCAATGACACAATGGCAAGTGTTTTTCTCTGTGCAGCCAGCACTTCCGAGCACCAACTGGCGGTGTTAGAGCCCAGGGACAGCAGGAGGAGCAGAGTGTAGGCCGAAGCCTGATTGGAGGAAGTTGAAAGGGAACCTTTAACCCCCCCCAAGGCGTTTGTAGCTGAAAGAGCCATCTTGTGCAGCACTAAGGATGCAAAAGGAAAAGGTGGCTCTTTAAATTATGCTCCTTGCAAACGCAGAACTAAACACTTATAAAATGTGTCCCCTGATACCGTGAAACCGTCCCGGAGGTGGGAATTTCCTTCAAAATGGGATGCAGCACAGCCGTCATTCCTACCCCCTTGGCACCGTGCGCCGCCTACTCAGCGTTGTTTGAATCTGTCCCGTAGCCTGCGCTGTTATGTTCAACCTTGGCCATGCGCAGTTAGCGCAGCCCGTCTTCTGACATCATTTGGTGTGAGGCTGGCTGCGCCTGTGCGGCTGCGCTTCCCGAGATCCCGCCTGGCAGTGTCGTCTAATGTAATCACACTGCGGGCCTGGGATCCATGGGCATGTGCAGTGCATATCTTCGCCTCTCACTCCCCTCCTTCTGGCTTCTTCAGACTGTGCGGCGTCACGGCCATGGCATGCTATTAGGGATCAGCTGACGCCGCACAGTCTGAAGAAGGCGGAGGGAGATGAGTGAGAGCCTGAGGTGAAGATATGCACTGCGCATGCCCATGGATCCCAGGCCTGCAGTGTGATTAAATCAGAAGAGACTGCGAAGCGGGATCTCGGGCTGCGCGGCCGCACAGGCGCAGGCAGCCTGACAACAATTGATATCAGAAGACGGGCAGCACTAAGTGCGCATGGCCAAGGGATAACATAACAGCGCAGGCTACGGGACAGATTCAAACAACGCTGAGGAGGCGGCGCATGGCACCAAGGGGGTAGGAATGACGGCCGTGCTGCGTCCCATTACGAAGGAAAGTCCCACCTCCGGACGGTTTCACGGTATGAGGGGACACATTTTATAAGTGTTAAGTTCTGCGTGTGCAAGGAGCTAAACTAAAAGAGCTACCTTTTCCTTGTGCAGCATTACTGCTGCACAAGGTGGCTCTTTCAGTAACAAACGCCTGGGGGGGACAGGTTCCCTTAAATTTCAGTAGTTGTGTCAGCGTGGCGGTCACAGGACACATTGCCAGCTACACAGCTGGGGATCAGCTGACGTTACTGAAACCCAATAACACTGGGTCATGTGTTTTGACTGTGCAGACGGCACTTCTGAGCATCAACTGGCGGTGTTGGAGCCCAGGGATTACAGTTCAGGTGGTAGAAACATGAACGCAACAGGAGACCTGGTGTCACGGGAAGCCTAGGTAGGCAAGAGCTAATAACCCGGGCCCCTGCGATTTCCCTCAGACTAGGGAAACCCTGACTGACCCTCTCCCAGAGTTTACACTGATGGTGTGCATGTCTGGGCCTCCATCCTTACCCTGTCTCCTGTTTCAACCCTAGGCTGAAACCACCACCCACCAACCAGTGAAGAGACCACACACCAATACCCACAGTTAGCACAGACAAGGATAACGGAAAAATACGCACCACACCGCAGTCACACAGGAATACACTATAAATGCACAGGGCAAAACAAATACAAATATAGGAAGGAGAAAATAAGACAAAGGGAAATACGCCACCAGATACGATACTCCAACTCCTAGCTCACCACTCCAGACCGAGATAACCAAGCACAAGACAGAAGCTATAATCGGCAACGCCCAATGTTCAGAAGAACTATTTAAAGGCAGTGGGCGTGACCCAGCTTCCAATCCGAGCACCAGCTAAATTAACCCTGGACCAGCTAGATAAAATCTAGCCAACGCCACTGAGCGCATAGTGGACAAAAGCGGAATTACCGCTGTCTGTCGAACGCCCTAGTATGAACAGCGTCCGACATGACAGTACCCCGCCTTCTACGAGGGACCCCAGGGCCCTCACGACTTATAGGATCCGGCTTGTCCGGATGGCTGCGGTGAAACATACTGACCAGCCGATCTTCATGAATATCCGAGGCTGGTACCCAGGACCTTTCCTCAGGCCCATAACCACGCCAGTGTACCAAGTACTGTAAGGTGCGGTGCACTACACGAGAGTCAACCACCTTGGAGACTTCAAATTCCAAATTACCATCCACCAAGACTGGAGAAGGCATCGGAGTCGCGTCCACAAGACCCACCATCTTTTTTAGCAGCGATCTGTGGAACACGTTGTGTATCTTATACACCGTAGGAAGCTCCAATCGGTACGCTACTGAGTTAATGATGGCGGCGACCCTAAATGGACCAATAAACCTTGGACCCAATTTAAGGGATGGTATTTTGAGTCTTATATTTTTTGTGGATAACCACACCCAGTCATCCACACTTAGGTCCGGACCTGGCACACGCCTACTGTCAGCCACACGTTTGTACCTAGCACCCACGCTCAACAGGCGCTGTTTAACTCTCCTCCAGACTGATGACAATTGTGCTCCTAACTGGTCTTCCTCCAGGATGCCGGAAGAGCCCCCCTGACTCAAAGTACAAAATTGAGGATGTAGCCCGTAAACACAAAAAAACGGAGACTCCCCAGAAGACTCCTGGCGGTGATTATTGATGGCAAACTCAGCCAAAGGAAGGAACGTCGACCACTCCTGGTTATCAGAAACAAAGCATAGTAAGTACTGTTCCAAATTTTGGTTCATACGCTCGGTCTGACCTTTTGACTGAGGATGAAACACCGAAGAATGAGACAACTTGATCCCCAGCCGTGAGCAAAATGCTTTCCAAAATTTTGCCACAAACTGAGACCCCCTATCAGACACGATGTCAGACGGAACCCCATGAAGTCTGACCACCTCCTGCACAAATACCTGAGCCAGAGTCTTAGCGTTAGGCAACGAAGGCAAAGACACAAAGTGCGACATTTTTGAGAACCGATCAACAATCACCAAGATGACCGTGTTCCCAGCTGAGAAGGGTAAGTCAGTGATAAAATCCATAGAGATTTCCGTCCATGGCTTACTAGGTACCTCAAGAGGAAGTAGTGTGCCAACAGGACGGGATCGGGGCGTCTTAGCCCTAGCGTACGTGGTGCAAGCTGACACGTATGAGACCACGTCCTGTCAGATCTTGGGCCACCAAAACCGACGTGACACCAACTCCAAGGTACCCCTAACCTCTGGGTGGCCAGCCAGGACAGCATCATGATGCTCCGCCAAAACCTTTAAGCGGAGATGAAGCGGTACAAACGATTTGTTGATGGGAAGCTCAGATGGTACCTCCTCCTGAGCCTCAGCAATCTCAGCCTCAACCTCGGTAGTGAGAGCCGAAACCACAACACCCTTTTGGAGGATGGGTACCGGATCTTCCCGAGGTTCTCCTCCCGGAAAAAACCTGGACAGAGCATTTGCCTTAGTGTTTTTAGACCCAGGTCTGTAAGTAACAACAAAGTTGAACCGCGTGAAAAACAATGCCCAGCGAGCCTGCCTGGGAGACAGACGCTTGGCAGACTCCAAATAAAGCAAATTCTTATGGTCGGTAATAACAGTAACCTGATGAACCGACCCCTCCAAGAAGTGTCGCCATTCCTCAAAGGCCAACTTAATTGCCAACAACTCCCTGTTGCCGATATCGTAGTTACTTTCGGCTGGCGACAGTTTCTTGGAGAAATAGGCGCATGGACGCAAATCGCTCAAGGATGAGCCTTGTGACAGCACCGCCCCCACACCAACCTCAGACGCATCGACTTCCACAACAAAAGGTTTCGATACGTCTGGCTGCACAAGAATGGGGGCCGAAACAAAACTGTTCTTAAGAAATTCAAATGCGCGCACAGCAGCCTCAGGCCAAACGGAGAAATTGGTACTCTTTTTAGTCATGTCAGTTAGCGGTTTAGCAATGGTGGAAAAATCCTTCATAAACTTCCTATAGTAGTTAAAAAACTCAAGGAACCGCTGAAGTGCTTTTAGGTTATCAGGCCGTTCCCAAAGCAGCACCGCTTGCACCTTAGCAGAGTCCATTTTAAAACCAGAAGCAGACACAATATAACCCAAGAAAGGCAACTCCTGAACCGAAAATACACATTTCTCAGGTTTTGCATATAGCTTATTCTCTCTGAGAAGCTGTAACACCTGCCTGACATGATCCAAATGAGTATCACGGTCGCAAGAATATATGAGAATGTCATCTAGGTACACAATAACGAATTTCCCCAAAACATGCGAGAACACATCATTTATGAAATGTTGGAACACTGCAGGTGCGTTAGTCAACCCAAATGGCATCACCAAATTTTCAAAATGACCCTCAGGGGTATTAAAAGCCGTCTTCCACTCATCACCTTGACGGACTCTTATGAGGTTGTACGCCCCCCTGAGGTCAAGCTTGGTAAACCACTTAGCACCTGCCACCTGGTTGAACAAATCCGGTATCAATGGCATAGGGTATGGATCACGAACCGTAATCTGGTTTAACTCCCTGAAATCCAGGCACGGGCATAGTCCGCCATCTTTCTTCTTAACGAAGAAGAACCCCGCTGCCACAGGCGAGGATGAAGGCCTGATGTGCCCTTTGCTCAAACTTTCAACAATGTAATCCTTTAACGCTTGTCTCTCCGGACCGGAGATGTTAAACATCCTTGCTTTAGGCAATTTGGCCCCTGGTTTAAACCTGATAGTACAGTCATAGGGGCGATGTGGTGGCAACTCTGAACAACCCTTCTCAGAGAACACATCCGCAAAATCCAGAAGTGACTCAGGAACGCTTGAAGTCACAGCAGACACACATGTGGCCAGGCAATTCTCCTGGCAGAATTCGCTCCACTGAATTGTGTCCTGAGTTTTCCAGTCAATAACCGGGTTGTGCATAGACAACCATGGAAAACCCCAAACCACCTGTGCAGGAAGATTCTTGAGCACCTTACATGTAACCTGCTCGAAATGAAGAACCCCAATGTGGAGTTTCACCTCAGCCACAAACTCAGTAATCTCCCCCTGTGGGAGAGGAGCAGCATTGATGGTGACCACGCGGATAGGATGAGGCAGTTTTTCGATCCTAAAACCGGCAGTGCGTGCAAACTCCTCATCAATGAGATTTGTGGCAGAACCACTATCCACAAAAACAGTGATTGGCAGCTCTCTGCCAGCGACAATAACTTTGGCAGGGAGCCTGCATTGAGAAACCACCATGGAAGATATACATAAGCTCAGATTGGCCTCCTCCACACCCTCTGAGCTTAGAAGTTTTCCGCCGTTGCGTTTTTCTTAGACAGCAGAGGACAGATGTTAATAAAATGACCAGTTTTACCGCAGTAAAAACAGGCTCCCTGCTTCCTGAGCACAGGGGCTCGATGCTTAACATGTGACACCCCTGCGATTTGCATAGGCTCCATGGGCTCACCTGCAGCAACCTCACGTGAACCTAAACCCTCTCCCATAGGCGGCGTCTCATGCTCCCCCTGATGCAAACGGCGATCAATGCGGACAACAAGACTCATAGCGGAATCTAGAGAAGCAGGAGTCTCGTACATCAGGAGAGCTTTTTTAACCCTTCCAGAAACCCCATGAATAAACTGACTCCGCAGCACGGGATCATTCCACTGTGTGTCGACCGCCCAGCGGCAAAATTCAGAACAGTAATCCTCCGCAACATGCTCCCCCTGTCGAATAGTGCGTATCTTAGATTCTGCTAGAGCCATTCTGTCAGGATCATCATAAATGTGTCCAAGAGCAGAAAAAAAACTCTCCACAGAGTTAAATGCAGCAGAATCAGATGGCAAAGAAAACACCCATGCTTGGGGGTCCCCGTTTAATAATGACAACACCAGGCCCACACGCTGAGCCTCATTACCTGAGGAGATCGGGCGCATACGGAAATATAGTTTGCAAGCTTCACGAAAAGTAACAAATTTACTGCGTTCCCCAGCAAACTTTTCAGGCAAAGGAAACTTAGGCTCAGTAACTCTACCTGTCGCTCCAGCTTGCACATTAGATACTGCTAGTCCCTGTTGCTGCACTGCCCCCCTCAACTCAGTGACCTGTAGGAACAGCGCCTCCAACTGGCGGGTTATGGAAGTCATGGGATCCATGGAATTCAAATAATGTTGGCCGATTATAATGTCATGGGAAGCCTAGGTAGGCAAGAGCTAATAACCCAGGCCCCTGCGATTTCCCTCGGACTAGGGAAACCCTGACTGACCCTCTCTGTTTACACTGATGGTGTGCATGTCTGGGCCTCCATCCTCACCCTGTCTCCTGTTTCAACCCTAAGCTGAAACCAGCACCCACCACCCAGTGAAGAGACCACACACCAATACCCACAGTTAGCACAGACAAGGATAACGGAAAAATACGCACCACGCCGCAGTCACACAGGAATACACTATAAATGCACAGGGCAAAACAAATACAAATATAGGAAGGAGAAAATAAGACAAAGGGAAATACACCACCAGATACGATACTCCAACTCCTAGCTCACCACTCCAGACCGAGATAACCAAGCACAAGACAGAAGCTATAATCGGCGATGCCCAATGTTCAGAAGAACTATTTAAAGGCAGTGGGCGTGACCCAGCTTCCAATCCGAGCACCAGCTAAATTAACCCCGGACCAGCTAGATAAAATCTAGCCGAAGCCACTAAGCGCATAGTGGACAAAAGTGGAATTACCGCTGTCTGTTGAACGCCCTAGTATGAACAGCGTCCGACATGACACCTGGATACTGTAGCCAACCAATTATTTAATTTGGAAGAGGAGTGGCAAATTCCTGCGAGATCCAGGCCTTGTTCATTTTCAGAAAAGTAAGCCGGTCAACGTTATTGGAGGATAGTCGCATGCGACGGTCTGTTAGTACACCACCTGCGGCACTAAAGACGCGTTCCGATAATACACTAGCAGCAGGACAAGCCAGCACCTCCAATGCATACTGGCTTAGCTCTGGCCATGTATCCAGCTTAGAGACCCAAAATTTGAAGGGGGAGGAGCCGTCTGGGATTACAGTAAGAGGGCAAGACATGTAGTCTGTCACCATCTGAGGGAAACGTTGCCTCCTGCTGACTGGAGCCGTCTGTGATGGTGTAGACGTGTGGCGGGCACACAAAACTGTGCCACAGTTGGGCCATACTGGTCTTGCCTTGTGCTGAGGCACTGCTTCTGCTCCCTCTTTGTGCAGAGCTTCTTCCACTGCCTTGACGCACTGAGCTGCTTTGTAAAGCACTAGCAGCACTGCTCTCATTTGGACTGGAAAAGATGATGGAATTCACCAGTGTGTCTTGGTACTCCCACATTTTACGCTTCCGGTTCAACGGTGTTATGAGGCTTTGTAAGTTGTCCCGGTAGCAAGGATCTAGGAGGGTGTACACCCAATAATCAGCCGTGTTGAGAATGTGGGCGATGCGGCGGTCGTTTCTCAGGCACTGCAGCATGTAATCAGCCATGTGCTGTAGACTGCCAACTGGCCAAGAAACGCTGTCCCCTGCTTGAGGCGTGATCTCTGCCTGCTCTGCATCACCCCACCCTCGCTCTACACACTGACTACTGGAGAATTGTGTAACTCCCTCCCAGGGCCGTATTTAGAGTTTCTGCTGCCCTAGGCACTTTTAGCGCTGCCTCCCCCATTGGTGAGTATGACACTATCGGCAGTGACTTTAGCAAGAATCGCTGATGTGAAAGTCGCCTTTTGCAGCAGATCCGGCAGTTTTTCTGCATGTGCCGCGTAATGGATCACTTACGGCAACACTGCGTTCAGCCTCATTCATTCCCTATGGTATTTGCGGCACTTGCCATGATCTGTCAAATGTGGTACCACACCTCCCAACTTTTGAAGAAGGGAAGGAGGTACAAAGTGTGCGCGCGTATCGCGCCGCGGCAAATTTTAGGCCATGCCTCTGACCACACCCATTTCACAACTAGTCACACCCATATCCACGTCCCAACCACAGCCATTTAGCACTGCTGATCACACTGTTTTATATACAATAATTATAAACGAAAAAATATGGCCACAGTGCTCCATACTGTATAATGGCCACACATGATGCTCCATACTGTACAACGGCCACACATGATGCTCAATACTGTACAACGGCCACACATGATGCTCAATACTGTATAATGGCCACACACAGTTCTCCATGATACTGTATAATGGCCCCCCTCCTGTATGCATGGCTCATATTCCCCCCCCTGTATGCATGGCTCACACTCCCCCCCCCCCCCCCCCTGTATGCATGGCTCATATTCACCCCCCCCCCGTGTGCATGGCTCATATTCACCCCCCGTATACACGGCTCATATTCACCCCCCCCATATACACGGCTCATATTCACCCCCCCCCGTATGCATGGCTCATATTCACCCCCCCCTGTATGCATGGCTCATATTCACCCCCCCCCCCTGTATGCATGGCTCATATTCACCCCCCCCCTGTATGCATGGCTCATATTCACCCCCCCCTGTATGCATGGCTCATATTCACCCCCCCTGTATGCATGGCTCATATACACCCCCCCCTGTATGCATGGGTCATCTCTCTACCCCTCCCCCTGTATGCATGGCTCATATTCCACCCCCCCCTGTATGCATGGCTGATGGCCCATCAGCCATGCATACAGGGGGGTGGAATATGAGCCATGCATATGGCTCATATATTCCCCCGTAGGACCAGGTATATACCGTGCCCTGGCATACACAGGGGTGGCAGAGCAGGACTTGGATGGCGTGCGGGGAGTTTGCCAGTAACCCGCTCGGCTCTGCTATATCTGCGCAGCACTCACCTTCAGGTGCCCGTTCAGGTCATGCGGGTCCCGGTCCGGCTGACTGTCATACGATTTCTCCGGCGTCAGCATCGGGGCAGGGGAGCGGTTGAACTCGTCCTCCTCCATGAAGACACGAGCGTCGGCTTCCTCCTTAGGGGGAGACCCCGCGACTGCTCCGAGCTGCGGCGCCAGAAGACACTTCCTGGATGGTGCAGCTGCTCTCCGCACCCCCCTCCTACCCGCCCGGCGTGAGTTGTGAGTATTGTCTTCAAGGAGGGCGGGTGGGACTCGGAGGCGGGAGGCGGGGGGGGGGGCGACCGCCCCGATCGGTCGCTTGTGACCTGGGACTTAAAAAAACAAACAAACAAAAAAAAAAAACACCCTTGCTCAGGTGCTGCCCCCCGCAATGTCGCCGCCCTAGGCACGTGCCCTCGAGTGCCTAGTGGCAAATACGGCCCTGCTCCCTCCTCTGGACCGATGTCTTCCTCCTCCATTGACTCCTCCTCATCCTCCTCACAAAGTGTCCCCTGCCTAGGCCTTTGTGAGGAACCACGTAGCGCTGACTGTCCAGAAGCTGATGGAAATTGTGACTCCTCATCCTCCACCTCTTCCACAACATCATCCCTTAGCGCTTGCAATGTTTGTTGAAGCAGGCAGATAAGGGGGACAGTCATGCTGACTAGTGCATCATCTGCACTCGCCATCCACGTGGAATCATCGAAGGAACTCAAAACCTGGCAGACGTCCTTCATAGTGGCCCACTCAGTGGTTGGTAAGTCTGAACGGCGCGGAGTGCGATTTCTTTGTGCCTGATGCAGCTGGTACTCCACTACTGCTTGCTGCTGCTCACACAACCGCACCAACATATGTAACGTGGAATTCCACCTGGTGGTTAGGTCACATATGATGCGATGTTCGGGAAGGCGGAATCGGCGCTGCAGAGCTGCAATGCGCGATCTTGCCATGCTGGAACGCCGCAAGTGAGCACACTCTAGGCGGACCTTGTGCAGCAGTGCATCAAGATCCGGATAGTCCCTCAAAAAACTCTGCAAGACCAAGTTGAGCACATGTGCCAGACATGGGATTTGAGTGAGGTTGCCTAGGGCAAGAGCTGCCACCAGATTTCGGCCATTGTCACACACTACCATGCAAGGCTGGAGATTCGCTGGCACAAACCACACGTCTCTCTCCTGCTTGATGGGATTCCAGAGCTCCTGCGCTGTGTGGCTTCGATTCCCCAAATAAATTAATTTCAAGATGGCCTGTTGACGTTTGGCCACAGTTGTGCTCATGTCGGTCGTAACAGGTAAACGTTCACGGGTCCATGTGGAGGTGGACTGTGACGGCTCCTGCAGCGATGATTCTGAGGAACTTGAGTATGAGGAGGAGTCAATGCGTACAGACTGGACTCCTGCAATCCTTGGAGTTGGCAGAACATGTCCTGCGCCACTCGCACGATCTGTACCCGGCTCAACAACATTAACCCAATGGGCAGTGAGGGAAAGGTATCGCCTCTGTCCATGGTGACTGGGCCACGCATCGGTGGTGAGGTGGACCTTGCTACTGACGGCGTTCAGTAGCGCGTGTTTTATGTGTACCTCCACATGCTTGTGCAGGGCAGGGACGGCTTGCCTGCTGAAATAAAAGAGGCTGGGCACATTGTATTGTGGGACTGCCAATGCCATCAAGTTACAGAAGCTGTCAGTCTCCACCAGCCTGAATGACAGCATTTCAAGGGACAGTAGTTTTGCAATGCCAGCATTCAGAGCCTGTGCTCGGGGGTGGTTTGCCAAGAATGGCCGCCTTTTCTCCCATGCCTGTGCTACCGATGGCTGTAGACTGGGATGGGAGTGTGAGGATGACTGGGAACGTTGTGCTGTGGGTGGAATAACAGTGGGTCTCTGGACAACAGTGCCAGAGGTTCTTCCATGGCGATCCTGTGAGGAAGCCGAACCAGCTGTGTGTGAGCTGGAGGAAGAGGCAACAACACGAGCTGAAGAGGTGGTAGGTGCCGCTGTTGGCTGGCCTAGGTCTTCAGTGTGTTTTTGTAACTCCACCGCGTGCTTGGTCCGCACATGTTTCCACATATTTGTGGTATTGAGTTTGCTGATATTTTTCCCTCTTTTGACTTTCTGATGACACACCTTGCATTTGACAAAGCAAATGTCATCTGCAACTGTGTCAAAAAAGGACCAGGCACTGCAAGTCTTGGGAGCGCCTGTTTTGGCTTTTGGAAGAGGCGTGCTCCTAATGGGTGTCGAAGTGGAGGCTACAGGAACCGCAGTCTTCTCCCTCCCTCTCCCTCTTTGGCCCGTTCGGGGAATCTCTTCCGCCCGTTCGGGGAATCTCTTCCTCAGAGCTGCTCCCACCACCTTCCTGTACCTCACGCCACGATGGGTCAAGGACCTCATCATCTACACTACCCTCTGCCACCAACTGCTTCTCCTGGGTAGTCTCGGCAGCACAGTACGCACCAGAAAGTGGCACCTGAGTCTCATCATCAGATGCGTACTGTGGTGTGGTGGCCGGAGGCACTGGCCCACCCGTCTCTTCAGAGTCAGAGAGACAAAGCTGCTGGGCATCACTGCACACTGCCTCTTCTTCCATTTCTCCAATGCTGCTTGGCTGGCCCCCTGTTTCCAAGCCAAGAGATTCAGAGAACAGAAGTAGAGATGGCTCCTGTCCTGGGCTCTCTGACTGCCTGGGCAATTTGGCAGGTGGTGAAGAGACAGATGGGTGCTCTCCAGTGCTCTATGCCTGAGAGGATGTGGCACTAATTGAAGTCGATGCGTTAGCTGCCATCCATCCGACAACGGCTTCAATTTGTTCTTCACGCAGCAGCGGTGTACGTCGATCTCCTACAAAGCTGCGCATGAAGGACTGTTCCTTGCTGAAACTGGGTGATGATGAGTCACCGGTGCCCGCAGCAGGCACAGAATCTCCACGTCCTCTCCCTGCTCCGTGCCCACGCCCACGTGCCTTACTCCCTGCCTTTTTCATCTTGGTTGACTGATAAAGATAAGCAGAAAAGTACTAAGGGCTTAGTGTACTTATTCCTGAACAGCTCCTAACAGGTATAAGAAACACTAATTTTCTAAAGTGTGGACTAGACTTTAATATGAGCTAATGTGGCCTATACAACTGTAAAGTGGTGTGTTTGGTGAACTTTATTAATTTTTTTTTTTTTTTTTGCAGAACTGACTACAGAGTGAGCTGCACTCACACACAGACCGTGCAGACAGCTGTGAACGGCGCTGCAAGGCCAAAACAAGCTCCTCTATGTAATCCTATATAGTGTTTTTCCACAATCTAGCAGGATACGGAGGGAAAGCCACTAATAGGATAAATTAGAAAAAATGTGCAGCAGGCTGCACTAATTGAGAAACAGACAATGGAACGGTATGAGGCACTGACGCACCGTGAGCTGACTACAACCGGCTGTGGCTGCGGACAGACTACAGAGCGATGTGCACTCACACAGAGACTGTGAAGACAGCCGTAAACGGCACTGCAAGGCTAAAAAAAGCTGCTCTATGAAATCCTATGTAGTGTTTTTTTTTACAATTTAGCTGGATACGGATGGAAAGCCACTAATAGGAAATATTTGAAAAAATGTGCAGCAGGCTGCACTAATTGCAAAAAAGGACAATGGATAGAACAGTATGAGGCAGTGACGCACTCTGAGCTGACTACAACCGGCTGTGGCTGCGGACATACTACAGAGCGATGTGCACTCACACACACAGAGACCTTGCAGACAGCTGTGAACAGCGCTGCAAGGCAAAAGCAAGGATCTCACACAGCGGTTGCTAAATTAGCCTTGGTAAAGCACAATGAAGCAAATTGCTATCTCTAAACTGGCCCTCAGTCAGAACACAGCGTCCTGTCCCTAACTGAATTCACAGCAGAGTGAGCCCTAAATGGCGGCAGCGACTTTTATAGTGCATCATGACATCATTTCAGCAGCCAATCACAGCCATGCCAGTAGTTACATGCCTACCATGCAGAACAGGATATGCCCACACTTCTAATCACTCCTCATTGGCTGAATTCAGGCACTTTGAATTGTGGGAACTTCCGATTCCGATATACTGAAAATATCGGAACTCGGTATCGTATTTCCGATACCGCAAATATCGGCCGATACCTGATACTTGCGGTATCGGAATGCTCAACACTAATTACAATGACCGGATGAACTGCCCCCTACAAAAAAATATGCCACTCCTCAAAGGCCCATTTTATTGCCAAGAGTTCCCTATTACCATTGTCTTAGTTTCTCTTGGCAGATGGCAGTTTCTTGGAAAAGTATATGCATGGATGCCATTTACTTGGAGTTGAATCCTGCGACAACACAGCCCCAACCCCCACCTGTGATGCGACAACCTCTACAATGAATGGCTGAGGGACGTCAGGTTATATAAGACCGGAGCAGAAGCAATATATCTTTTAAATTACCAAATCCCTCACTGGCCGGACTGTACCATTTAGAAAAGTCTGTCCATTCCTGGTTATGTCTGTCAGTGGTTTGGCCACTACCGAAAAGTTTTTGATGAACTTAAGGTAGTAATGGATGGCTCTTCCCCCCCCCCCCCCCTACCATCCACACGTTGAGGGAGAAGTGCCATCCAACCACACATTGTGCTCCTGCTCCATGTTTAGGCATTTTCCCCTACTATTCATCTAATCATGTATTCTTTTATTGTATACTCGTTTGCACGTACTTTTCTCTGATTGTGTCAGGAATTCTTCTGTCATCACCTCTGATACACTAGCTGGCCATATAGCATTTTGATATAATCTTATACTTTGTATGTACTGCACATTTAATATAGCTGGATTTAGTTATTTTGGTTTTCTGGTGATGTTGAAGTCTTAACAGACCTCCTATTGCACAAGCAGGCATTAGTTGTGATTTGCATTAGCTTGAATTAAACTTTGGGAATAGAGCACATGTGTATACTTGCCATACAGGACAGTATTTTCTTCCCCCTCTAGGGCAGTCTGCTTTTGAGATTTAAATTTTTAATGTGGTGTTTTAATCTTGACTAATAAAATTTGGGATTTATATTTAACTCTTGGTTCACATCATCGGCTATTGGTATGTAAGTCCGAATTTGTGTGTATATTACGTTATGAAGTGTCAGCTACTGACTTTATGGACAAAATTTGATAATGTAATGTATTGACCCTGAGTATTTGTATGATCTGCCTGACATGTTCGTGATGTGACTAGAGGACTGGTGATTAAATCAGTCATCCAGATAGACTACCAAAAATCTACTTGCCAGATGACAAATGTCCCTTTCAAAGTGCTGAAAGATGTTGGAAGCATTAGTCCCATGGCATAATGAGGTTTTTGGAGTGTCCCTCTAGTGTATTAAAAGCAGTCTTTCCTCACAGATGAGATTATATGCCCCCCCACCAAGATCCAGTTTTAAAAACCACTTTGCCCCGACGATTTGATTAAAGCGATCCGGAGTGAGAGGTAGAGTATATGGATCTCGCTCCTTGTACTAATTTATTTCACTGAAATCTATACATGGGCATAAACCCACCCCCATCTTTTTTTTTTTTCTTCACAAAGTTGAATGCTGCTACAACGGGAGATGAGGAAGGTCTGATATGACCCTTAGCCAGACTTTCTGAGATATATGAAGGAAAATTCCAAGTGTCGACAACTAAATAAAATCTTCAAAGCTTTATTTCAAAACATAGGCTAAAATTCATGATGCATTTCAGGCAAGAACTGCCCCCTTGATCACGGACTATAGCAAACAATCTCATGCCAAAATATTTAAAACAAGTTCTGACCAATCATGAAAAAGCAGAAACTACACAAGTGTGCAATAATTAAATAAACAAGAGTGTAACAGATATTCGTAGATATACAAGTGTGTCATTTGTACCTTCATAATGCAATGTTGCAACAGTAATATTAAGTGACAGATTAGCTAATATACTGTATGAACGTAGTGTCATTTCTAAAAATCACACCCCCAATTGGGTGGCTTCCTCAGTGGACTCAGCCCTAGGTTCCAGTGAAACCCTTGACCCCTCAGCCCCTCCCCCCCCAAGAAAAAAAAATTGAGGCACCCACATGGATAACTAGAGACATGGCCGTCTCAAGGGAAATCTTGGTCTAACACAGAGCAAAGGGGCATCCTTTACCTCGTAAGAAAGACCCTGACAGAACGGACTATGGAGCTCGGGTCATTCTATCTAGTATCCATAGAGCACCTGCAAAAGTCTGAGGAAAACTTCACCACTGGCCTGTCTCCCTGCTGAAGCTGACGTAATTTAGACTCTAAACATGAGGATGAATGAGATCAAAACATACAACACCGCGGAGACACCCTCACGTGTTTCTCAACGCAGTGATCCAGAACACTGCCCCCATCCCTTATGGGAAATATGCAAATGCATGTAGAAAAGCCGCGGAGACACCATCACGTGTTTCTCAACGCAAGCAATGAATAGCCAGGTCTTTCACCGGGAAGGAACAGCACATGATGGTGTCTCCGCGGTGTTGGATGTTTTGATCTCCCCGAGGTCATTCATCCTCATGTTTATAGTCTTTTCACTAGGCACTGCTCCTAATAGCCAGTTTGCCCTTCCCATGGTTGTTCCTTCCCGGTGAAAGACCTGGCATTTCATTGCTTGCGTTGAGAAACACGTGATGGTGTCTACGCGGCTTTTCTACATTAATTTAGACTCTGTCAGAGGGACATGGTCAGGGTCATCATAGATGAGACCCAGTGACTGAAAATATTCTTTGATAGGCTGAAGCAACTAGGAGTCCAACGGGAGAGAAAATTATTAGGCTTGAGGTTCACCCTGGAGAGGAGAGATTTTGATCCCCACCTGTTGCCCCTCTATACAGTAGGAATGAGGAGAGGACATAACCTAGAATAAAGTTTGTAGGCCTCCCTGAAAGACACAAACCTATCCTGAGTCCCGACCCCCATAGAATCTATGTGGCAGCGCAATCTTTGGCTCCACCAGAGGTTGCACGGGGCCGTGGGTCATAAGCCTGAAGTTAATGGGCACTGCAAAGCCACTGAATGCAAGTTTGCCACTTCCAGGCTGAGTTGTTGTAGCTGCCTTGCCAGAGCAGCCACAGCATCCATAATGGATCAAAAAAAGGTATGGCCAGTGATAATGTCACGTAGTGACTAAGAATGGGTGGGCACCTACCTGATCCCTAGAACTAGGGGCGCTCTAGTCTATCCCTGTCTATCCAGATTACCACAGAAAGTGGAGATAGATACCAGCTATATTAAATAGCTGGCATCTGTCTGTGACAGCAGCATATGAATGCAACATGTGACATTGCTCATCGGCACCCTGTTATGCGATGTACAAGGCACTGATTGGTCACAATGGCAGCCGGGTGCCTGATGAAGAACCAGTCACCACTAACTTTGTACTTTTCTGACGCTCACCTATATGCAGAGCTTCAAATGAGATTAAGATTTAGGGCAGAGACAGACTGCAGTATTTCTCGTGCGAGACTCGCATCGTAAACCTCATACTGGCTGTCGGCTCTCCTGACCTGAGCTTGACTGCTGCATAGTAATCCATCACGCTGTCTTGCTCAGGTCAGGAGAGGTGCTAGACCAGTCCGAGCAGTGCGATGCGATTCTTGCACAAGGAGTACAGCAGTCTGTCTCTGCTCTTATACTATATATTGCAATACTTTGCCAGTGACTTTTTCACACTATATTCTGCAAAACCAAAGTACTGGAGGGGGAAGGTATATTTCACAAAGGGTGTTGGCTTCAGTGATGGCAACCTAAAAAAACATCCAGCACACTAAGTGCTGAAAAGGGTTAATCAGCCTTGTGTAGTGCTAGGGTGATTGAACAGCTGAAGAATGGGAGGAGTCCAGAGGATAAATACCCAGCCATCTAGAGCATGGAGTGTGAGGTGGGCTCTGGAGATGCAAGCACTGGAGCTGTGTTTTTACAAGAAAGTTGAATGTTTTGTTGTTTGTTCCTGAGCTGGCGGATTCCTGTGGCAACAAGGACTGTACCATTTGTTATGGTTTTGTTTTCCTGTTAGGCCAGGATGGCCATGTTTTGGTTTTGTTTTTTTTTTGCTAACATTGCACTGGTTTAGGCTAGTTTCACACTACCGTTCAGCAGGACTGCGGAGGGCTGCGTACTTCCTCCGTCAAGCCCCGTCCACTGCCGCACCTCTTCATTCAGCTCCGCCTGCGGCTGCATGCGGCGTGCGTACCCTATCTTTAACATTGGGTATGCAGGCCATGCGGATGTATGCAGATGCCGCCGCATGCGTCGTTTTGACAGTGTGACGACTGCACGAAATTGCAACTCGTTGCGTTTGGCGCAAGTCGTCGCACCATCAAAACAATGCATGCGGCGGTATCCGCATATATCGGCATGACCTGTGTACCCAAAGTTAAAGATTGGGTACACACGCCGCATGCAGCCATAGGCGGAGCTGAATGAAGAGGCACAGCAGTGGGCGGGGTTTCACAGAGGAAGTCTGCAGCCCTGCTGAACGCTAGTGTGAAACTAGCCTTATCTAATACTTTTAATAAACCAATGAAAGATGTAAAAATACAGTGTTCCTGTATCTACCTCTATGGGCAGAACAATGTACTACAACAATAGTATAATTGATCAGACAATCCCAGGCTCAAGTCCCCTAAGTTGACAAAAAAATGAAAAAGTTTAAAAAAAAAATATATATATATATATATATATATATATATATATATATATATATATATATATATATATATATATATATATATATATATATATATATAGTAGAAAAAAAGGGAACAGCACTTAATATTCGTTACTTATCTTCGGGTGCAGGGCCCCAGACAACCAGTCCGGTGATTGCTCCAAACGTATAGAGATGAAAAAAGAGGCAGCACTCCATTAGTTCAGTGAAAAAATGTGGAAGGTTTAATCGACCCACATAGCCGGGCGACGTTTCGCCCGACATAAAATGATAAAAAAACAGACAATGTGATTTTCTGGATTTTTTTTTCTCAGTTTGTCTCCCATAGTTGAGGTCTACATATGATGTAAATTACAGACGCCTCTCATCTTTTTAAGTGTTGGAACTTGCACTATTGCTGACTGACTAAATACTTTTTTGCCCCACTGTATATATATATATATATATATATATGTATATATATGTGTGTATGTAAAAGAATTTAACATCCCCCCTCTTTTCCCCCTTTAAAAATATACAAGTAAGAAAAAAAACTATTTGGTATCACCACATTCTTAAGTCTGACCATCAAATTGGTTAACTTGATTGGTAAATGCCCAGTGGCGTAACTACAAAGTTATGGGCCCCGGTGCGAACTTCCAAATGGGGCCCCCCCTACCCCCGCCCCACCCTTCCCCCCCCCTCCCCCACCCGCCCCACCCTTCCCCCCCTCCGCCCCACCCTACTCCCCCCCCGCCCCACCCTACTCCCCCCCCACCTTCCCCTAGATACACCTCGGACTGTTGCAGGAATCTCCTGCACTGCAACATGGTGTTGGGTGCTAGCACAGCCCGCACAGTGGTATATCCAGCACAGCCCGCACAGTGGTATATCCAGCACAGCCCGCACAGTGGTATATCCAGCACAGCCCGCACAGTGGTATATCCAGCACAGCCCTCACAGTGGTATATCCAGCACAGCCCTCACAGTGGTATATCCAGCACAGGGGTATATACAGCACAGCCCGCACAGGGGTATATCCAGCAGAGCCCGCACAGGGGTATATACAGCACAGCCCGCACAGGGGTATATACAGCACAGCCCGCACAGGGGTATATCCAGCAGAGCCCGCACAGGGGTATATACAGCACAGCCCGCACAGGGGTATATCCAGCAGAGCCCGCACAGGGGTATATCCAGCAGAGCCCGCACAGGGGTATATACAGCACAGCCCGCACAGGGGTATATCCAGCAGAGCCCGCACAGGGGTATATCCAGCAGAGCCCGCACAGGGGTATATACAGCACAGCCCGCACAGGGGTATATCCAGCACAGCCCGCACAGGGGTATATACAGCACAGCCCGCACAGTGGTATATACAGCACAGCCCGCACAGGGATATATACAGCACAGCCCGCACAGGGGTATATCCAGCAGAGCCCGCACAGTGATATATACAGCACAGCCCGCACAGGGGTATATACAGCACAGCCCGCACAGGGGTATATACAGCACAGCCAGCACAGGGGTATATACAGTACAGCCCGCACAGGGGTATATCCAGCAGAGCCCGCACAGGGGTATATATAGCACAGCCCGCACAGTGGTATATACAGCACAGCCCGCACAGGGGTATATCCAGCAGAGCCCGCACAGGGGTATATACAGCACAGCCAGCACAGGGGTATATACAGTACAGCCCGCACAGGGGTATATACAGCACAGCCAGCACAGGGGTATATACAGCACAGCCAGCACAGGGGTATATCCAGCAGAGCCCGCACAGGGGTATATACAGCACAGCCCGCACAGTGGTATATACAGCACAGCCCGCACAGGGGTATATAGAGCACAGCCCGCACAGGGGTATATCCAGCAGAGCCCGCACAGGGGTATATACAGCACAGCCAGCACAGGGGTATATACAGTACAGCCCGCACAGGGGTATATCCAGCAGAGCCCGCACAGGGGTATATACAGCACAGCCCGCACAGTGGTATATACAGCACAGCCCGCACAGGGGTATATCCAGCAGAGCCCGCACAGGGGTATATACAGCACAGCCAGCACAGGGGTATACACAGCACAGCCAGCACAGGGGTATATACAGCACAGCCCGCACAGGGGTATATACAGCACAGCCAGCACAGGGGTATATCCAGCAGAGCCCGCACAGGGGTATATACAGCACAGCCAGCACAGGGGTATACACAGCACAGCCAGCACAGGGGTATATACAGCACAGCCCGCACAGGGGTATATCCAGCACAGCCCGCACAGGGGTATATACAGCACAGCCCGCACAGTGGTATATACAGCACAGCCCGCACAGGGGTATATACAGCACAGCCAGCACAGGGGTATATACAGTACAGCCCGCACAGGGGTATATACAGCACAGCCAGCACAGGGGTATATACAGCACAGCCAGCACAGGGGTATACACAGCACAGCCCGCACAGGGGTATACACAGCACAGCCAGCACAGGGGTATATACAGTACAGCCCGCACAGGGGTATATCCAGCAGAGCCCGCACAGGGGTATATACAGCACAGCCCGCACAGTGGTATATACAGCACAGCCCGCACATGGGTATATACAGCACAGCCAGCACAGGGGTATATACAGCACAGCCCGCACAGGGGTATATACAGCACAGCCAGCACAGGGGTATATACAGCACAGCCAGCACAGGGGTATATACAGTACAGCCCGCACAGGGGTATATACAGCACAGCCAGCACAGGGGTATATACAGCACAGCCAGAACAGGGGTATATACAGTACAGCCCGCACAGGGGTATATACAGCACAGCCAGCACAGGGGTATATACAGCACAGCCAGCACAGGGGTATATACAGTACAGCCAGCACAGGGGTATATAGAGAACAGCCCACATCTCATCTCTCCCCCCCCCCGATAATGGCCCCACAGTCCGGTTAAAAAGAAAAAAAAAAACTCTCCTCACCTTTCCTTTTGCCCGCGCTGCTCCCGGCGGCTGAAGTCTGCCCAGGACACTGCAGGTGCGCGATGATGTGACGTCATCGCGCACCCGCAGTGTACTGTCAGAGGCAGAGCGGGGAATGATGGGAGACTGAGCGTCAGGTGACGCTCTCTCTTTCATCATTGCATTGAACTATACCGGTGTCATAGACGCCGGTATAGTTAAATGCGGCGGCGGCGGCACTGGGGGGGGTTCCGGGGGAGGAACAGTGCAGCGGCCCACTACTGGCATCGGCTCTTCTGGCATTTGCCAGAAGTGCCCGATGGCCAGCCCGGCCCTGCTCAGACCTGCCGGCCCGGGGCCCCTGACCTGCGGGGCCCGGTCGCAATGGCGACCGCTGCGACCGCGGTAGTTACGCCCCTGTAAATGCCGTAATGAGAAAAAAATCATAATGCCAGAAATTACAAAATGTTAAGTTTTTTTGTTTTTTGTCACTGCTTCTCCCTAGACAAAAAAAATAAACAAAGGATACAGAACAAAACATCTTGTATGGCCAAACGTTGCATCATTAAAACCATTATCTTATCACAAACAAAATGAAAAATAAAACCCTAATGCTTGTGTAGCTCAATTGGTGACCAAATAAACATGTTACAAGTCTCGAATATGGTGACACAGGCTAAAAAAAAATGTACTTTTAAAAAAATTTCCTTTTTCATGTTTAGTATCTTTCGTAAATCGCGCTGATCTGGAGAAACATGATTGAGAGTAATTTTTACTACAGAATGTATACTATAAAAACAAAATTAAGAAACCGAAGCAGAATTGCATTTTTCACCACACTTGGAATTTGTCTCTTGTTTTTCAGTACAATAAATGGTCAAATTAATGATGTAATTCAAAGCTACAACTTGTCCTGCAACAAAATATATTTGCAGAGTTATGTGAAAAGAGCAAAACTTTAACATTTCTTATAGTACACTTTTAAATTGAAACACCACTATACACTAGACAGGCCCCGTGCACACGCTGCGGAATTTGCTGCGGATTTTTCCGCTGCGGAATTGGAAAATCCGCAGTGCAAAACCGCTGCGGTTTTCACTGCGGATTTTCCTGCAGTTTCTTCTGCGGATTCCTCTGCGGGTTTTCAACAGCACTTTCCTATTGGTGCATGTTGAAAACCGCTGCGGAATCCGCAGAAAGAAGTGACATGGTCCTTCTTTTTTTCCGCAGCAATTCTGCGCGGCTTTTTCTGCAATGTGGGCACAGCGGTTTTGGTTTTCCATACGGTAACATAGTACTGTACACCGCATGGAAAACTGCTGTGGATCCGCAGCGTCAAATCCGCTGCGGATCCGCAGCAAAAACCGCAGCGTGTGCACATACCAAATGTTACACTGATTACATGCTATGAAATGCAGTGACTCGCTAACATTATGGCCTCATTCAGACATACTATGTTGCAGTTTGCAACACGGAGACATATGCTTGATTTTGATCCATGACTGACCAAAAACTGACATAAGTCTATGGCTCCATGAAAATCTCAGACGGTAATCCAGTAATACAATTGGCAAGGTTCACATTTCGTTTTAGCGGTCCATTAGACGGACTGCATTACACCGCAGCATTACGTGGTGTAACGCAGTCCATTAACGCCGCCATTAATCCTTATGTCGGACCCATCGCTAGCGCACGCCCACAATGGGCATGCGCTAGCGACGTGCCCTCACTGAGTGACGGACCCTGGGACACAGGCTGCAGCGTTTCTGGGTCCGTCACCGCTAGCGCAGATATAGCATCTGATAGCTCTATCTGCGCTAGCGAAATTCGGCACTTGCGTTAACAGCAGCCTGTTAACGCATGTGTTGAACGGGCTGCTGTTAATGCAATGTGAACCTAGCCATGTCTGTTGTAATGACTAGGAATAGCCTTGCAGTTTTTTTTTTTCAAATCACTGATTAAATTCTGATTGTGAGAACTGACATGCTGACCAAATACTGATGAAAACCAGCTTGGTTTTTAGTGGTTCACAGATTTAGGTGTCTACATGAGGTCTAAGCTTGCTACCAACTTTTCAGAGTTTGCTGAACAAATTCCACTCCTTAGATCAAACACCTCCCATGACAGACTAGAAGACTAGATGCTTCACATTTGAACCTTGCTTCCTTTGGCAGAAACGCTATGCTGTCAAGGTCTTCAGGACAACCACTACGCCTTCATGACCATATTCTTACTACAGTGGCCTCCTGTCTTCCAAACACCCATGCTTACCACCTGCAGATGAACTTCTGTTTGCTGGTTGGGTCTTTGGTGCCGATTGGGTCTTTGGTGCCAATTGGGACTTTTGTGCCGATCGGGTCTTTTGTGCCGATCGGGTCTTTGGTGCTGATGTTTATTTTTGTTTCTGACTGACATGACCAAAATCTGTCTGTCATAAATTTGAAAGGAAGCTGACAGTGGCCGAGGCTCCTTTCACTGCTAGCTTTAAAATATATCTGTGTTTTCTGGAACACAAGTAAAATGCCTATACCCAGGCCTAGTGTTACAAATGCTTTGGTCAAGTGTGTCTAACTGAAAGGAAACATTAAAAGTGCAAGCAAGTCTACGAAACTTTGTAAACTATCCTTACAGGATAGGAATGTCCATTTGAAGGCAAACATTCATCTTTGTTTTACAGGTTGGGAAGTGGCTGGAGATTATATATACACATCTGGCGGATCTTCAGATAATGATTATATGATACTCACAATAAACATTCCTGCATTCAGGTAACTATAGTTAACCCAGATTTAAAAACAAACAAACATTTTATTGCCTTTTTCATTTACTCATTTTCTTTCCTATTCTTCTTCAGTTCCCCACAGCAATTATCTGAAGGTGGAGAAAGTAATGAGGTGTCACGGATTACGTTTGTGTTTGATATGAAATGTTCAGTGAACTGCCAGCTTTTCTTTATGAAGGTATGTTATGTATTCCATTAAAGAACTTTTTCCATAGAGATCTTTTTTACGTATTCACATGTGCTCTCAGATTGCATAGCAGAAACATGGCAACAGATTCCCTTTAAAGAGAACCTGTCATCAGGTTTTCATACCCAAAATATCTATATAAAGTTGCTGTAAACTTGATTAAATCCTTACCTTTCTTTTAGAATTGTGTTTTCCTTTTTAGAAAAATAATTTTTTTTATACAAGTGAGCTGCAAGTTCAGCAAAGCTGGGACTGCACTTCTTACTCTTCCCTATACCCAGCCTGCTGCTTTCCTCTGGTCAGTGAATGACAGGTTACTCTCTTTTCCCATGTTCTTCCTTTTCTGCCTGAGATCATGTGCAAGTGGATCGCCCCCACGTTAGGGCAATGGGGTACTTGGCACCGGGTCCTTCGGTTCGCAGTGGGGATGTCACGGTGGCTGACCCAGTCCGTGGCCCTAGGGGCGTCCGTGTTAAAAGGGAAAGGTCTTTAAAGGGATAGTGCTCGTGACGCCACCTGTGGTATTCGGTCAGGGTGACCGATGCTGCTTAGGGGTCCGCTGGGGTGATGTTATGGCAGCTTGATGGTATACCTCCCCACAGGTGGAGTGTGTCCCCAGGGCTTCCCAGAGGTGTACATGGTGATGGTGGAAGTTGCAAGGCGCAGGAAATAACGAGGACACAAGGTTTGCAGTCTCTTTACCTTTTACTGAAGGCTTCAGTGTCCACAGTCCTGGGCACCGGATCACAGGGTAGGCAGAGTCCGGCCGGTCTGAAGGCAAATCCAGAGTCTCCTTGTCCAGGTGGAATGCAATAGCCTTCCTATGCGCACAGTAACACAGTAGGTTCCCACTTGCATAAGCTCTAATGAGGTCCTCACTGTTATTACTCCTCTCACTGTTCCCCGTGGTTGGATAGAACAAAACCTGTATGACTGATGGCCTGAGGCTTGTTTATAGGGGCCCTAGAGACGCCCCGAACCCCACAAGTTGCCACCGTGTCTTCCTAGGTATTAAGGTCGGGCAGCCAACTTGGAATTGACTGTCCTGCCGGTCTCTGGAGCAAGGCTTGGAGACAGTTGCTCCCTCGGTATTCCGGCCACCGGCTTCGCGCACCAGGAGGATGCTGCGTCTCTCAGCCACTATCCTCCCTGGTATCCACTTGTTGCTATGCCTTCATTTCTCACTCACTACAATACACTTCCTTTCAATGTCTCTTTCTTTGGATGCTGCCTCACGTGGGGCAGTCGCAGCTCCGTGGACCCCAACTGTGAGGAGTGGCCTAGTAGATACAACCTTTGCTCCCCCTGGTGGCTGGAGTGTGAAGTGTGTTGTGTGTGGTTGTGACACCTGGACAGAAGATCTCCTTTATTGCCTTCAGACGTAATATTGCTCCCCCTGGTGGAAGAACAACATTACTGCAATAACCAGGACTCTGGGGCGCTGCACTAGCGTTGTCATTCCCAAAGGTGGTGCATATGCAGTAAGGTCCTAATGAAGAAGACTCTGTGTCTGCTGCAACGTGCAATCAAACTAAAGAGGCTGGTGCTCGGAGGGTTAGCAACCTTAGGATGCATCGATTAAGCAAGTGCTTTGTCCCACCTAGAGCCCATAATCCCTTATTTACATATGAAGACAAGCACACATTTCTCAGCAGTGCAGCAACAGATAGAAGATATGAAGCTGCTGATGGATTTGTCTTTCAAAGACTATTATGTCCTGTGTTTTGCGAGTGTTGAACTTGTGAAGTTCTCCATTTAACTTACGAGCATTCTTTCACCCCTAGTTCTATTCTTGCTTTTATCCCTTTCAGTGTACATGCAGCCAGACTATTCCTGCAGCCTTTGGATTAATTCAGCTGCCATTTACCTGTGGAGGCTGCCGACATATCAACTTTTTTCTGTGGTATTGCTGTGATTCAATATTGTGGCTGTTACATAATGAACTCCTTGCCTGTTATTTAGAGAGGAAATGACTGTGGGACAGGACTCCGAGCATGGGGGTAGACAGACCAAAGAGGGCCCCTGTGCAAAAACAGTATATGGGCCCTTTGTAGTCCAATAATGTGTCCTTGGCAGAACCCTCTTGTTGCTTTTGTGACTGAGGCTGTTCACACCTGCTTTTTTTTTAAGTGGAGAGAGATGTCTGATTTTGATCCGAGTCACTGATCAAACTTGACAATGTAAATCTATGGGTCTATTAAAAAAAAATCAATCAGCACTTCAATATCATCTGCAGTCCATGTGCTATGCAATTTTCATACTTTTTTGATAGAAGCTTAAGAATCTTTCTCATATGCAGAAAAATACCGCTTAACCCTTCACCTTTTGTTTTTTCTGTTTTTTTGAGTTTGGTTTTTTTTGCTCCCCTTCTTCTCAGAGCTATAACTTTTTTTATTTTTCTTTCAATATGGCCATGTAAGGGCTACTTTTTTGCTAGACAAGTTGCACTTTTGAACAGTAAAATTGATTGTTACCATATCGTGTACTGGAAAACGGGAAAATATTCAAATTGCGGTGAAATTGCAAAAAGTGTAATTCCACAATTTTTTTTTTTTATACTGTGTTCATTAAATGCTAAAACTAAGCTGCCAATATTATTCTCCAGGTCATTATGAGTTCATTGATACCAAACATGTATAGGTTCTTATTTATTTAAGTGGTGAAAACAAAATCCAAAATGAGTAAAAATAAAAAAAATATATAATTTTTCTTTTTTTTTTTAAAGCGCCATTTTCGAAGATTCATAGTGTCTCCATTTTTTGGGATCTTAGGCTGTGTGAGTGATTATTTGTGCACACCAAGTTGACGCTTGAACTGATGCAATTTCGGTGTAGATAGAATGTTTTGATTGTTGCAGTGACCAAAAAATGTAATTCTGGCTTTTTTGTTTTTTTCTCATTATGCCGTTTAGCGATTGGAATAATTATTTTTATATATTGATAGATCGGGCGATTCTGAACGCGGCGATACCAAATATGTGTATTTTTTATGTTTTTGAAATTGTTTTATTTTGAATGGGGGCTGATTTTAATATTTGTTTAACTTTTGTTTAAATATTTTTTTAAACTTTTTTTTGTTTACCTTTCACTTGCTTCAATAGTCTCCATGGGAGACTAGAAACTGCACTCACCCGATCGCCTGTGCTACACACAGCAGGGCTTCAGCCCTGCTGTGTGTAGCTAAAATGATCATCTGCTATGAGCGCTGTTGACTGCTGGGCGGTGCTCATAGCTATCCGGCAATGAAAACAGGGGTCTCCTGCTGATCAGCTGTTCGGCGCCGCAGCTGCATGTGTCCATAGTCACAGAACATACAGGGAGGGCCTGTTTGTTGGGCTCTCCATGCATGTGTTCTGCCTGTCACACAACCGTGACACATGCAGCTGCGGAGCCGGAGAGAGCTGATCAGTCGGTACGATTCAGGAAGCCGGGTTCCCTCTGCAGCTTATTCGATAAGCTCTATAGCTTGCCGAATAAGAGGGAACCGAGCAAATTCGCTCATCTCTAGTCAAGACATGCAATCACTGACAATGTGATCTTTATTTGAACCTATCAATTAAATATTTTATTTTTATTGATTTTTACTCCCTTATATAGCGCTATCGTATTCCACAGCGCTTTGCAGACATTATCATCACTGTCCCCAATAGGGCTCACAATATCCATTCCCTATCAGTATGTCTTTCGAATGTGGGAGGAAACCGTTGTACCCGGAAGAAACCCACGCCAAACACGGGGAGAACATACAAACTCTTTGCAGATGTTGTCCTTGGTGGGATTTGAATCAGGACCCCAGCGCTGCAAAGTACCAGTGATAACCACTGACCTACCGTGTGGCCAATCTCTACTTTTTTACTGTATTATATATTACAGTTTCTCCTTATTTGCCCATCACAATATGTAGAGTTATTTATGTGGACCTCCTTCTTCTTTTTTTTTTTTTAAACTCTTAGGCCGTGAATATGGAAGTAAGTTCACTGATAGAAAGCTGGAATGGCACTAGAGATAAGCAGTCATATTCCCATCATTTGGTGATTAACGCAAACACTACTCTTTCTTGGGCATTCCAAAGAACCAGTTTTCGAACAGATGGAGTAAGTAAGCAGTCTATATTAGCGTGCTTGCGTTCTTATTATGCATACTTTTCTGCTTTATTCTGCTTTTGTTACGAAATCTTAGTTTGGGATACAGAAAGGGTTAGCTTATGCTTTGTGGGCATTTTGGGGGCATTGCTAGGTGGTATCAGGGTGGTGCTTAAATCTAACAATATGGAGCAATAAAAAATGGTAAGTATTGAAGCGATGGCCGGGGGACCACCACGGTGCAGGAAGACTACTGTACACAAGATGAGGTGCAAACAACAAAGGGTAGATTTATTGGGAGGCAAGGAATGAGGGGAATGAGGAAGATGCAAACAGGGGTTAACAATAGCAAAAGACAATATAAATGAGTAATCTTGTCTGTAAAATAGCACTGTGCTCCAACAATTAGACTCAGAATTTATCTCACAAGCAACTTTAAACAATCAAACCAATAACGAAGCTACTCTATGTATAACCTCCCTGGCCTTAACTAAGAAGGCCACACGGCTCCCGTGTTTTGACTACTGAAGCCTGCACTAGGCCCTAACTGGTGCACCATACAGGAACAGACTCACGGTGATGTTGGGGACTCAGGTCCAGTCCCAAGGGAGCCCCCAGCAATCTATACGGTGGTGCGCACGGCTTTCTGTCAGCTCTGTGAAGCGTGGTCTTCTCCTTGATTCTGGATACTAGGGGTGCTCCTGGAAACTGCAAGTCCCTTTCTCAGTATCTTCGTGGCTTCACAAACTAGCACAGAACAGCCACCTTAGCTGCAACCTGGAAAAGTCTTGCAAATTTCAGAAGTAAACTCTGTCCCAGCCTGGGATCTTTCTTGTAGCAAACAGCACGCAGTACTCTCTCTCTCTAGAAGCTTCTGCTCACACACGCAGTCCAGGCTCAACTCCTCCCCTAAAGCTAGGGCAGTTCATCTTCACAGCATAAAGCAGGGGAAAAGCAGAACATTCCATCTCACACCAGACAAGGGGGTGCAGTCTCTTAAAGTGACAGCGTGTTCCTTACTGTCCATAACCGCACCTGCAGACTAATGACTGTTGGAGAACAGCAAACCTAAGTATGACTAACTGAGAGCTTTCATCTCTTTCTGGCATTCAGTTTGGGGAGGGACAGTGCTGCAGAAGTTGAGTCTCATTACATACACTTCTAGTGAAATTTGAATGAGGTTTATTGGCAGGACCAAATATACAGTAGCATTGTCAAAGCAAGTGCAATGCTTGTGATGCTGGAGATGAAAGCTGTTACTCACACTCAGTTCTTCTGTGCTCTGGTACATGTAATCCTTCTTTTAGGAGAGCAGACTGTGTCATTATATCTCACACACAGCCTGTTCTAACTTCTAGAAGGGGAATGGTCTTTTTTCCATTGTATGTAGATGCCTGCTTATGATTGGTAGAGCTCACAGCACTATGAGAGCTACTAGAAGTGTTTGCAATGAGAGTGTGAGAGATGAAAACTGTCTATCTCACTCGGGTCTGCTGTGCTCCAGCACGTCTTCACTCCACTGGGTAATGGAGCATAGAAGCTGACAGTTTTTATTTCTAGCTATAAAGATGGTGACTTTCACAGGGTATTCGGAGTTAGACTTTGGGGACCCTGTAGATAGAGGAAGCAGTCAGAGGAGCACTTCCTGTAATGAAGATACCAATGCCAACCCCCACTTGATTTAGCAAGGATGGAGCACCCTGTGCAACTATTGTGTTTTACAGCAAAAAGTTGTTGGCCCATTAACTTTCTTCTTTTTTTTTAAATTTTTTTTTTTTAAATATCCAGGGCCGCAAATATACAGCAGATATGGCAAAATTATATTCCATTAACATTACTAATGTTAAGGATGGGGTTGCATCCTGGTGTCAGCCATGTGCCCTGGGCACTGACTCTCAGTGTATCTCCTGTCTATCCGGCCATTACATAGACAAGAAAACAAGCAGCTGCATTTCTTGCCCAAAGAATACTTACCTGCCATCTCATTTAATTTTTGGAGAAGAATCTTGTACTGAATGTGGCCCAGAAACGAAGAGCAATGATGTAAGTAACAAATATCAACATTAAATGAAAATAAAAATGTATATAAATATATAGGGACAGTATGTGGCAAAAAGTATTTGGACACCCTTTGTAATTATGAAGTCCTGATGTATGAGCTATGCCCATAGCAAACAAGCAAATAATCAAGCACATACCAGTGTAATCTCCATAGATAAACATTTAGTACTGATTAGTAGTTGTAGTGTGGGTCATACTAAAGAGCTTAGTAGATATGGCACCTTCATAGGATTCCACCTTTGCTACATGGCAGTTTGTGAAATTTCTGACCTGCCCTTGTAAGGTTCTGTTCATGCTTCACTTCAACCTCACATTTGGTGTATGCACCAAGAAGGCTTCTAGTGCATATGCCGAACATATCCCTATGCACCTCGTGTATTCCTAAAATGTCATTTTGGCATATACTGGAGTTTTTATGTATTAGCATACTTTTTCACTGCATAGGAAAGTGTCAATCACTTGGAGTATGTGGCACATAATGATTGCTAAGGCACGTGGTGTGTAAAACTTGTCCTCTGTTTCTTCGTTCACTTCAGGGTTCAAATATGCTTCGCATAATCACAAGACCTGTTTACAGGGAGTTCTATTAAGTGAGTTTTCATTAGTCCAACCACTGAATACAAGCCAAAGATGACAATTCATAATGCCAAAAGTTGGCTAGTTACACAAAGTATGCCATCAGTGGACTCCAAAACAGTGAAAATGTATTGCCTGGATTGATGAATCCTATTTCACTCTGGCAGTCAGATGGACTAATGCGGGTTTGGTGCTGGCACGCAGAACATGATCTTCCGGGATGTAAAGTGCTTTCCGTAGTACTCCTGGGCCAGAGACAGTGCTGCTGAAGATTGATTGTGTGGGGGAGGGTGACAGCTGATGGTACTAGAAGATTAGACCAGTTGTGACTTGTATTGTTTAAGATTACTGTATTTGTTTTTATTATGTATACCCCTCCTCACATGTAAAGTGCCATAGAATAAATGGTGCTATAATAATAAATAATAATAATAATAATATTTATCACTGCATATAGTAAAAATCACATTCTCCTTTAGAAGCCCAGCCAGAGACTGGGTATCTAAAGAGCTCTGCCTTGACAGGCACGGAGGTCAGGCCTTCATCAGACCTCCGGTTGTCCTAGCAACCCATCGATGCCCCCAATATCAGCATTCTGTTAATGCCGCAGCAGCATTTAACAGGGTTGAGTCGTGAGTGGAGCTCCGAACACAGCTTACTGAGTATGGGATGAGCTAATCCCATGAGCCTGCTCCACACACACCCCTACCGACTTGAGCAGTGCATGTATTGCAGATATCGGTAAATGGTTAACAGCTTGGTGTTTTGAGAATTGGACAACCCAGTCATTGGAGCAAAATGACACTATTACTTACTCTGTCCACCACCACCCACATAAGTCTTCCCTTCGGAGGATAGCAAGTCAGTAATGAAGTCCATGGAGAGATGGGTCTAAGGACATTTTATTTATAAGTAAGGAGTGGAAAATTCAAACTGGATGGGTCTAGGGCGTTTTGCTTTGGGTACAGATTTCACAAGCCATGACTAGTGATGAGCGAGTATACTTGTTGCTCAGGTTTTCCTGAGCACGCTCGGTTGGTCTCCTAGTATTTGTTAGTGTTCGGAGATTTAGTTTTCATCCCGGCAGCTGAATGATTTACAGCTATTAGCCAGCTTGATTACATGTGGGGATTCCTTAGCAACCTGGCAACCCTCACATATACTCATCCTGGCTAATAGCTGTAAATCTTTCAGCTGAGGCGATGAAAACTAAATCTCCGAACATTAACAAATACTCGGAGACCACCTGAGCGTGCTCGGGAAAACACGAGTAATGAGTATTATCGCTCATCACTAGCCGTGACTGATTCCTTAAAATCTTGGAACAGTGGTTTCACCTTAAACATATAACATAAAGCCTATTCCTAGATGTGAGCTTGCTACAAATAAACACAATTGCAGCATAGAGGAGCTGGTCTCTGTGAACTAAAATCAGTTATGTAAGCATTTCAACAGATTCTGTTAATCTAAATGGGTTCTGAATAGGGGAAAACACAGTACAGAGAAAGAGTTAAACAAAATTTCACAATGTGTCCATTGCTTGTAACTCTTCCACTGATAAGCCGATATTTATCACTGCACACTTGCATTTCAGCTATATAATGAATAATTTAATATTTACTAGAATTATGTCAAGATATATTAAAAAGCTTTCTTTCAGGAAGTTGCACATTTTCCACTTATAAACCCCCCAAAATGTCTACTTTGCTTTCCCCAGTCTAGAATGTTCTCAGAAAAAACATTGAAACATTGTTAACGCACACTGGTTTCTAATGTCATAAGGGCAAACCATGTACTTCTTGGAAATTTAAACAAAAAACTTTTCTGGAAACTATTACTGTAGAATGACAAATGTTAGAACATTAAACCGTTTAACCACAAAACCATTTTTACTTTTACATTTGGTAAGTTGCATCACATGCAAATTAAGTTATGTAGAGTGTATAAACTAGAATAAAAGAAAAATTGCAAGATGTACTGTAAATAACTGAAAATGGCAGTAATCTCTCAAATGTTTCTAAATATTTGCACTCCGTTCAGGAAACTTATCTGGGTTTGAATTTGGCAATATTGTAAGGTTTATTAGCCCTACTGGATGAGTACATTGGAAACCAGCACCAATGAATAGCAAAGTCTTTTTAGGTTTTTATTTTTAATACTATATTTCCAACAGGCCTAAACTACATTCCCACATAATTTGCTTTGGTTTTAAATCACTCTGATCTTTAAAAATAACCTGTAATTTGGAGATAGGTGGTGGGTAGCAGTACTCGACTCTCTCTATCTCCATATCCGCGGAACTTCAGAAATCTGATAATAAGTAAAAATGTAAGTGATCTGCAAATGATGACAAAATGGAATTTTCAAAACCTTGATTTATTCAGTATCAAGTATGAGTGCCATGTTTATCAATTCTGTGATTTCCATAACTCTAGAACTTTTTCTTCTTAGTTTTACAATTTCATTAAGCGCATGTGTGTGTATATAGTATAATATGCATGTATGTAATGTATATAATGCAGATATACAGTGGGTATGGAAAGTATTCATATATCTTTACATTTTTCACTCTGTTTCATTCCAGCCATTTGGTAAATTCAAAAATGTTAATTTTTTTTCTCATTAAAGGGAATCTGTCACCCCATTTTAGGCCTATAAGCTAAGGCCTAAAATGGCAGTCCCGGTGCGGTCCGATGGGCATTGCGGTCCGGGTACGGCACCTCCCATCTTCATACGATGACATCCTCTTCTTTGCTTCCTGTCGCGGCTCCTGCCAGGTGTACTTTATCTGCCCTGTTGAGGGCAGAGCAAAGTACTGCCGTGCACATGCGCTGGGACTCTGACCTTTCCCGGCGCCTGCACACTGCAGTATTTTGCTCTGCCCTCAACAGGGCAGATAAAGTACGCCTGGCAGGAGCCGCAACAGGAAGCAAAGAAGAGGACGTCATCGTATGAAGATGAGAGTCGCCGGACCCGGACCGTGACGCCCATCAGACCGGACCGCACCGGGACCGCCCCTGGGTGAGTATAATATAACTTGTTTTTCTTCTTTCAGGTTACATCAGGGCCTTATCTACAGCATTACAGAATGCTGTAGATAAGCCCCTGATGGCGATGGCCTTAGGGTACCGTCTCACAGTGGCACTTTTGTCGCTACGACGGTACGATCCGTGACGTTCCAGCGATATCCATACGATATCGCTGTGTCTGACACGCAGCAGCGATCAGGGACCCTGCTGAGAATCGTACGTCGTAGCAGATCGTTTGGAACTTTCTTTCGTCGCTGGATCTCCCGCTGTCATCGTTGGATCGGTGTGTGTGACACCGATCCAACGATGCGTTCGCTTGTAACCAGGGTAAACATCGGGTTACTAAGCGCAGGGCCGCACTTAGTAACCCGATGTTTACCCTGGTTACCGTCGTAAATGTAAAAAAAAAAAAAACAGTACATACTCACATTCCGGTGTCAGTCAGGTCCCTTGCCGTCTGCTTCCCGTACTGACTGACTCCCGGCCGTAAAGTGAAAGCAGAGCACAGCGGTGACGTCACCGCTGTGATCTGCTTTCACTTTACGGCCGGGAGTCAGTCAGTGCGGGAAGCAGACGGCAAGGGACCTGACGGACACCGGAATGTGAGTATGTACTGTTTGGTTTTTTTTACATTTACGACGGTAACCAGGGTAAACATCGGGTTACTAAGCGCGGCCCTGCGCTTAGTAACCCGATGTTTACCCTGGTTACCCGGGGACCTTGGCATCGTTGGTCGCTGGAGAGCTGTCTGTGTGACAGCTCCCCAGTGATCACACAACGACTTACCAACGATCACGGCCAGGTCGTATCGCTGGTCGTGATCGTTGGTAAATCGTTTTGTGAGACGGTACCCTTAGCTTATAGGCCTAAAATGGGGTGACAGATTCTCTTTAATGTACACTCTGCACCCCATCTTGACTGAAAAAAAACAACACAAATGTTGTAATTTTTGCTAATTTATTAAATAAGAAAAACTGAAATATCACATGGTAATAAGAATTCAGACCCTTTGCTCAGTATTGAGTAGAAGCACCCTTTTGAGCTAGTACAGCCATGAGTCTTCTTGGGAATGATGCAACAAGTTTTTCACACCTGGATTTGGTGATCCTCTGCCATTCTTCCTTGCAGATGCTCTCCAGTTCTGTCAGGATGGATGGTGAACTTTGGTGGACAGCCATTTTCAGGTCTTTCCAGAGATGCTCAACTGTTTGTCAGGGCTCTGGCTGGGTCAGTCAAGAATGGTCACAAAGTTCTTCTGAAGCCAGTCCTTTGTTATTTTAGCTGTGCGCTTTAGGGTCATTGTCTTGTTGAAAGGCGAACCTTCAGCCAAGTCTGAGGTCCAGAACACTCTGGAAGAGGTTTTCATCCAGGATATCTCTGTATTTGGCCACATTCACGTTTCCTTCAATGACAACCAGTTGTCCTGTTCCTGGAGCTGAAAAACACCCCACATAGCATGATGCTGCTACCACCATGTTTCACTATTGGGATTGTATTGGGCAGGTGATGGGCAGTGCCTGGTTTTCTCCACAAATACCGCTTAGAATTATCACCAAAAAGGTCTATCTTCTCATCAGGCTAGAGAATCTTATTTCTCATAGACTGGGAGTCTTTCATGTGTTTTTAGCAAACTCTATGCAGGCTTTCATGTCTTCCACTGAGGAGAGGCTTCCGTTGGGCCACTCTGCAATAAGGCCCAACTGGTGGAGGGCTGCAGTGATAGTTGACTTTGTGGAACTTTCTCCCATCTCCCTACTGCATCTTTGGAGCTCAGCCACAGTGATCTTGAGGTTCTTCTTTGCCTCTCTCAACAAGGCTCTTCTCCCACGATTGCTCAGTTTAGCTGGACGGCCAGGTCTAGGAAGGCTTCTGGTGGTCCTAAACTTCTTCCATTTAAGGATTATGGAGGCCACTGTGCTCTTGGGAATCTTGAGTACTGCAGAAATTCTGTTGTAACCTTGGCCAGATCTAACAATTCTGTCTCTGAGCTCATTGGCCAGTTCCTTTGACATCAGGATTCTCATTTGGTCTGACATGCACTGTGAGCTGTGAGGTCTTGTATAGTCAGGTGTGTGCCTTTCCAAATCAAGTCCTATCAGTTTAATTAAACACAGGTGGCCTCCATTGAAGGAGTAGAACCATCTCAAGGAGGATCACAAGGAAATGGACAGCATGTGACTTAAATATGAATGTCTGAGCAAAATGTCTGAATACTTAAGACCATGTGATATTTGTTTTTCTTTTCTATTAAATTGCAAAAATTACTACATTTCTGTTTTTTTCAGTCAGGATGGGGTGCGGAGTGTACATTAATGTGAATAAAATTAACTTTTTTGAATTTACCAAATGGCTGCAATGAAACGGAGTGAAAGACTATAAAGGGGTATGAATACTTTCCGTACCCACTGTATAATTAATGTTTAAGCAGTTTTTTCATACTGCAGTAATCATGTGCTTATCACAAGTTTTGTGGATCCCTGACTTTTCTCTCCTAATAATTTGTTCTAGGCTCATTCCTTATGTTATAATGATTGCCACGTTACAATATCAGAGGGGAGAAGGGAACTGCAATATGATTTTTCATTACTTCAGAACACAACAACATTTACTGGAAATCCCAGCTTCACAAGCAGAGGGGTGAAATTTTATCATCAGTTCAGTCTCAGCCTTTGTGGACACCAGGTTTGTTACTTTGCCTATAAATGTATAATTAGAATAATCTGTTTTTAAGTCCTGTACAGTAAACCTATAACCTATATTTTTAGAATTGTATCGCATTGCTTATGCATCATATGATTTTTAAAATACGTATAATGCAGAACACATTAGTCAATAGCAGTAAAACCGTACTTGCTTGGGCACGTCATTCCTGCTGGCATTGGCCGCAGACATCACACCTCATAGTCCAGTGAATGGCAGCGGACATGGGGTATACAATATGCACGGTCACGTCTGCAACCCATGTAAATGTACCAGCAAAGAGCAGCAGATGGTACAAGATGAATGGAAGGCAAGAAAGTATTCGTTTATTAAGCTTTACTGCTCTGCTGTGTAGCATTTTGCATATTACATAAAATCCCTTTTATGTTTTCAGTGCTGAGTAAATTGGGTACTATGTCGAGATGTTATTGATAGTGATGAGTGAACGTGCTTGACACTACTCGGTACTCACCCGAGTATCACTATGCTCGGTGTACTCGGTATTTCTGGGATTATTCGGTGGGAGCTCGGGTCTCCACCCTGCAAATCTAGCACTCTTTAGAGGACCATTGACAATGCAGGGATTGTCAGCCATGTACTGTAATGCCACAGCCATCTTTGTTGTTGTATTACAGTGATTGGCTGGCCGCACAGCATCATCAGGTGTGTAAGAGACCTGGCACTGCCCTGCTCGCCGCATTCTGCTCCGGACTTAGCGAGTGTAGGGAGAGCTGCTGCTGAGATAGGGTCAGAATCATCCTTTTAAGGCCAGGATCACACATATGCGAGATACGGCCGAGTCTCGCAGGTGAAAACCCAGCTCTGGCGCCGGCACTCCAGAGCAGAGCGTGCCGCTCCATGTATTGCTGTGCGGCTGCACGCTCCGCTCCGGAGTGCCGGCGCCAGAGCTGGGTTTTCACCTGCGAGACTTGGCCGTATATCGCGTATGTGTGATCCCGGCCTTATAGTTAGTGTAGGTCTGTCACTGTTCAGTCGAAACTGCTGAGAAACCAACAGTCCTTTTTAGGGATAATTCGGGGGTCCAGAGATTGCAGCGCTAGGTAGGCAGGGGAGTATAGGTTTTCAAAATGCGTAACAAGAGTCAGATATTTATTTGAGTCACCACAGAAGTAGAAAAAAGTAACGTTTCAACCCTGTAATGGGTCTTTATCAAACCTCACTTTTAAGATGATAGGAGCAGACCCCCACCAGACTGGACCCGCAGCTTTCACCAGGACCAATGTCCCTTTCTGTGCCTTTCCAGATGAATTCAAATACTGCCATATAGCTCTGCTTGTGAGCCCCTAAACCCTACAATGGCTCATCTTTTTTTCTACTCCTATCTTCTTTAAAGTGAGGTTTGATTAAGACCCATTACGGGGTCGAAATGTTACCTACCTTGACACTTTTTTCTACTTCTGTGGTGACTCAAAAAAATATCTGACTCTTATTACGCATTTTGAAAACCTATACTCTGAGTGCGGTTGTTTTTTCTGTTCCACATGGTCAAGGCTGAGTAGCCATGAGTGTGGACCGGATATTCCTCACCCTGATCCTCCTTCCTCCCACCATGCAGAATGTCCTGAGACAACTGATCCCACACTTGGAAAACTGAACAGGTCTTCAGTGTCCCTTTCAAGATTCCGATCTCTTGTCCGGTCAACTTGAAGTGGGGCCAGATGAGATCGCATGTAGCGTTGCCCAAAGCTGTGACCAGACACGGTCACACGAAGGCAATGGTGGGAAAGGATCACAAGAGGTGGACGATGATGAGACACAATTGCCAGAAAGTCAGGAGGAGGAGCAGGCTGCAGATGTGGAAGACGAGGTGGTGGATGACATGGTGACTGACCCAACCTGGCAGGAGGACATGCAGAGCGAGGACAGCAGCACACATGGGGATGGAGGCATATCACCCCAACAGGCAGGAAGAAGCAGTGTGGTGGCCACAGACAGAAGGCGTGCATTCATTCCCTGTAACACCAACATGAGGGAAGTTGCCATTCCAACTGTTAGATCTTCCCGAGTATGGTTATTTTTTTAAAGACTCTGCCGATAACCCCAAACAGGCCATTTGCAGCACCTGCCATGCCCGCATCACCAGGGGTAGCAAAATTACCAGCCTGACCACCACCAGCATAAACAGGCACATGGCAGCAAAGCACCCGACTTTGTGGGCCGAACCTCAGGCTCCAGGAACACTGTCTGCAGGTGACACCACTGCTTCTTCCACTGTTTTACGTAGAAGCCAATCCCAGGTCCACCGTGCATGTGAAGATGCACCTGTTGTTGCTTACATTCAAGCAGCACCATATTCAAACCCATCCACGTCCTTGTCCCAGTACAGCCTTCATTTGTCTTTAGCCTAGTCTTTGGAATGCAAGCGGAATTATCCAGACAACACCCCACATGCCACAGTACTAAATTCTAACATTTCTCTTCTGCTTGCACTCGAAATGTTGCCTTTTAGGCTCGTTGAGACAGAAGCTTTCCGCAACCTGATGGCGGCGGCCGTCCCAAGGTACTCGGTCCCCAGTCGCCACCATTTCTCCCGGTGTGCCGTACTGGTATTACACCAACATGTGTCCCACAACATTACTCATCCCACAACAATGCTGTTACTGGGAAAGTCCACCTAACCACGGACACGTGGACAAGTGCTTGTGGGCAGGGACGGTACATCTCACTGATGGCACACTGGGTTAATATAGTGGAAGCCGGGACCCAGTTGGACCTTGGGATGGAACACATCCTCCCCACGCCGAGGATTGCGGTCCCTAGGTCAATCAGGGTTGCCCCCACAGTCTACAGCTCCTGCACTTCCTCCTCCTCTTCAGCCTCCTTCTCTGAAATCAACACATCAGTCAGAAGCTGGAAGCACTGCAGCACTGCCTCAGCCAAGTGGCAACTGGCTGTGCTGAAGCTAATCTGCATAGGTGACAAACCAAAAAATGTAGAAGAGTTGTGGACAGCGCTGAAAGAGCAGTCAGAGATTTGGATTACACCGCTGAACCTACAGCCAGGCATGGTTGTGTGTGACAATGGCCAGAACCTGGTGGCAGCTCTGAGGCAAGGTGAGCACATACCTTAACCTCGTGGTTCAACATTTTCTGAAAAGCTACCCAGAGCTGCCAGATCTGCTAGTGAAAGTACACAGTCTGTCTGCCCATTTTAGAAAATCTGCTACAATTTCATCCGCCCTTGCCGTATTTCAGCAGCGTTTGCAGCTTCCGGCTCACCGACTGGTGTGTGACGTCCCCAACGTTGGAACTCTACACTGCATATGTTGGAAAGGATTTGTGAGCAGAAGAGGGCAGTTGTTGACTACCAACTTCAACAAGGCTGTCGATATTCAGCTCAGACTCCACACATAAGACCTCTGGAGTGGACATGGATGTCAGACATATGTACCATCCTACAAAACTTTGAGGACTGCACCAAGAAGGTGAGCGGTGATGAGGCCATAATTAGCATCACTATCCCGCTTCTCAGCATTCTAAAAACCTCTCTGCTCACAATTAAAGAGGATGCATTGCAGGCAGAGCACGAGGACATGGATCAAGGAACCATACAGGGAGATTACACTCAGCTCAGCCTCATGTCTTCCCAATGTGGATTGGTAGGCAATGAGGAGGAGGAAGAACAGGAGCTACTTTCATGCGCTATAGACGGTATTTCATGCACAGCTGTCATACTGTCTGTTCAGTGGGGATGGCCTGAGGACAGGGAGGAGGAGGAGAACAGCATGGTCAGTGTTCCTGTTGGTGAGGACACAGAATTCTTGCCTGTTAGCAGTCTGGCATGCATGTCTGACTTTATGTTGCGCTGCGTTTCACGTGACCCTCGCATTTTAAAATTTTTTTGTGACGCTCATTACTGGTTGGTGACACTTCTAGACCTATGCTACAAGGAGAACTTTCAATCTCTTCTGCCAGAGTCAGAGAGGTGTACTAAAATGTTGAAGTACCAGAGGGCCCTTGTGATGGAATTACTTAGAAAATTCCCATGTGAGAACGCTGGTGGAGCGCCCCCACTGCCGCAGGGCCGAGGGGCACCCGGTACCGGGCCTCTGTGTCTCAGTCCTGGGGTTGTCACGGTGCTAGGCCCGGTCCGTGACCCTGCTGAGGGGCGTCCAGTGAAAGTTGAGAATGTGATGATGTTATGGTGCGGTGCAGGTCGCGGTGAATAACGAGGACACCAGGTTGCAGTCTCTTTACCTCTTTACTGAAGGCCTCAGGATCCTCAGTCCGGAATACGGTCAACCGGGCTACCTGAGTCCGGCCGGTCCGATGGCACCTCCAGAGTTCCCTTTGCAGGTGGAAATCTGTGCCTACCTTCTAGCGCTTGTGTGTTGTGGTGTGTGGTGGTGTTTAGTGCCGATGGTGGAATTATAACAGATAAGCGCATCCGCCTGTCAACTGAAAATGCTGACAGGCTGACTCTTATAAAAATGAACAAGGGCTGGATTGGGCAAGATTTCTGTACACCACCAAGTGAAAACCGCAAAACATAACCTGTAATGCATTGTCTTTTTTGTGAAAGTGTATTGTGATGCACCTGCAGCGCCCCAGAGTCCTGGTCGTTGCAGTACTGTGGCTCCGCCGCTAAGGGGGGCTATGGTACGTTTGATGGCACTGAAGGAGTTCATCTGACCAGGTATCACATACACCAATACATTTCACAGTCGGGCCTCCAGGGGGAGCTAAGGGTACTATTCATTAGGCCACTCCTCACATACTGGTAAAACTGGGGGTCAGGCAGGAAGTTAGGAGAGTACGCTGACTGGGTTGGAACCAGGCAACACCTTGTGGCAGAGGGTGTTGCAGGGGAAGATTCGGTAGGGTCCCTGTCAGGGGTGGGATCCTGACAGAGGCCTGGCAATCAGAGAGAAAGCTACGGGACCGCGCCTGCACTTCATAGCGGCGGTGCCCTAAGAAAGGACAAGAAGCGAGATTTATTGTGCTGAGTGAGAAACGAGATCAAAGCAAGAAGGAGAATACCAGTAGGAGTCGTGCTGTAAGATCGAGGCAACATCCTACTGAGGCGTAAACAACCGGCAGCCGGAACGCCGAGGAGGTACAGAGCTCTAAGCCATACTTCAAACCAACGGCAGGACAGTCAGTCACAGGCGGGCTGTCTCACTTAAATCACCTACGCAGACATAGGGGGCAACCTGTGGAGAGGGGCGACTCTAGGGTCCCGGAAGAGCTCCGAGCCTACCCGTCATACGGGTGCGTCCCAACCATAACACCTGGGAGGGAAGGAAGATTAGCAGAAGATCATCTAATCGAGTTGTGAGGGAACACGAGAAACAGACACAACAGTTGTGGGGACTATCCCGTAAGCTCAGCAGGGGAGGACCACAACACATAGCGCTAGAAGGAAGGCACAGATTTCCACCTGCAAAGGGAACTCTGGAGGTGCCATCGGACCGGCCGGACTTGCGCAGCCTGGTTAACCGTATTCCGGATTGAGGACTTTGAGACCTTCAGTAAAGAGGTAAAGAGACTGCAACCTGGTGTCCTCGTTATTGACTGCGACCGGCACTACACTACCCCCATCATCCACATCTATTACTGTACGCCCCTCAGCAGGGTCATGGACCGGGTCTAGCCACCGTGACAACCCCAGAGCCAGAGACTCAGAGGCCCGGTACCGGGTACCCCTCGGCCCTGCGGCAGTGGGGGCGCTGCACACCTCTTCCCAACCACACATGGTTCCTGATTTGGTCTGGTGTTAGCCTCCTCCTTATCTTCATCCTGAAATTCGCTGCCTCGGGGTAACTCTCGATTCTGCCCTGTCCTTCAAACAGCATGTCCAAACCCTTGCCACCTCCTGTCACCTCCAACTCAAAAATATTGCCAGGATCCGTCCCTTCCTCAGCCCGCAATCTACTAAGACTCTTGTGCATGCCCTCATTATCTCCCGCCTCGATTACTGGAACACCCTCCTCTGTGGCCTCCCCACTAACTCCCTTGCACCACTCCAGTCTGTCCTCAACTCTGCTGCTCGGCTAATCCACCTCTCTCCTCGCTACTCCCCTGCTTCACCCCTCTGCAAATCTCTCCACTGGCTCCCAATTCCCCAACGAATCCAGTTCAAACTACTACCACTGATCTACAAAGCCATCCACAACCTGTCCCCTCCCTATAGCTCTGAACTAATCTCCCACTATCTTCCCTCATGTAATCTTCGATCCTCCCAAGACCTCCTTCTCTCCTCCACACTTATTCATTCCTCACACAACCGCCTCCAAGATTTCTCCTGAATATCACCCATCCTCTGGAATTCCACGCCTCAAAACGTCCGATTATCCACCACCCTCGGATCCTTCAGACGGATCCTGAAAACCCATCTATTCAGGAAAGCCTACAGCCTGCAATGACCACCCGCGCTGCCGCCATGTCACTGACCACCCGAGCTGCCACCACGTCACCGACAACCCTAGCTGCCGCCACGACCACCCGAGCTGCTGCCACGACCACCCGAGCTGCCGCCTCACCACCACCAGTGCTGCAGCACACCAACCTCCTGTCTCTTCCCCACTATCCTGAAGAATGTAAGTCCGCAAGGACAGGGTCCTCTCCCCTCTGTTCCAGTCTGTCACTGTAAATTTGTTTACTGTTAACGATATCTATAACCCTGTATGTACCCCTTTTCACATGTACAGCACCATGGAATTAATGGTGCTATATAAATAAATAATAATAATAATAATAATAATAATAATAATAATAATCCTCGTCATCTACAACCAGTACAACACCAGGGTGAACATATCCGTGATGCAAAAGTCACTCAATTTTTGTGCAATGGTGTTTTTCTGATGCCCGATACTAATTAGAAACCAAAATAAACTCCCCCAGGGGGAACTGTCATCAAAATGAGATGTACTTATATTTTTCCCATTTATTCTTCTGTATTCCAGTTTTAATATCTCTGCACCGTCCTTTTATGACCTAGTGTATACCTCTACAATATGAAAATATTGAAATGCTAGTATTTATATTTTTTATATCCCTGTCTCTGAGCTGTTGCTAGGGACAAACATATCTCGTTGGACACAATCTGGCATCATATATATGAATCTGTGTTTGCCCCTCCCTTTTGTTGTTTACTTTCGTCGATGGATTCACATCCTTTTTTTTATTTTATTTTAATATGATTTATCTTTGTCTCCTCATTCTCCACCACTAGATAACCACGCTTAACATGTTCTGTGCTGCTATAGGCAGTCCTATTTTTGGCAAGGGTGTCTATGATGCCCATAGTATATTTTTAAAAAATGTATCCCCCTTGGGGAAATGTTTGTCAGCCCATGCACTGCTTGTATGGGCATTACAAGTCTAGGAGACACACTCCTTTACATTGGGCCTATTTTTTAATGAGGCCTTCAGCAATGTCTCCTCATTCTTCACCACTAGATCACCACGCTTAACGTGTTCTGTGCTGCTATAGGCAGTCCAATTTTTGGCAAGGGTGTCTATGATGTCCATAGTATAGTTTTAAAAAATGTATCCTCCTTGGGGAAATGTTTGTCAGCCCATGCACTGCGTGTATGGGCGTTGCAAGTCTAGTAGACCCATTCCTTATCATTGGGCCTAGTTTTTAATTGTGCTAGTTGGGCAGGGGAGTCTGTGTACATATCCACATATCTGCAAGGCTTTCAGGCACTGGATGTGAGTCTATAGATCTCCCTGCATACATCAAAAGGCTCCATTACTGTCTTCTGCTGCTTATTTTATATATACCTAGCTGCAGTTATCCGTGGCAATTTTTTATTTTTAAGATTATACCTGCTCATTTTATTATAAAGCAATCCATAGACCCCTTTTTTCGACATTTATTTGCTTGGTCATGCTGCAAACTACAGCCAGGTCATTGTAATACAAGAGCGTGAAAATATAATTTTTTACCTATTTTTTGGGGGGCCAGGCATCAGATGTGAGTGGGCCTAAAAATCTGACCATTTTTGGGGGTACTATCTAAAATTTTGTAGTGTATTACAACATTTTTGTACACCATTTTGCTGCCCTAAAAAACTTTAGCTGGCCCCCCAAAATTTAGCTACAGTTGTTATATTTATCACTGTGACTTGTACGCCACACGCAACGCATATCATTGCGCTAAATAGCTTAACATTTTAGTACTTCCATTTTATTTTTGGGTGTCATAGCCAACTTTTTGGACAAAATTTTGGTGTGCCAAAAAAAGCCACATTTTGATCAGTCTGTTATCTCTGGCTGACGCCTGGTGCATCAGTGGCGTCAAAATCCGTGCTTTGCAGGCATACGTTGCATTCTTCTGTCTTCTACTTTTGGTCTACTCAGTATTTATTGTTTTAAAACATTTTTTTTAATAAAAATTATACAGTCTCGTCACATGCCTGGTGTATCTGTGGTGTCAAAATCTTCTGTTCGCAGGCATACACTGCGTTGCACTGTCTGCTAGCCTAGGTGTACTCAGTCTTTATTGTTATACAGAAAAAAAAAATAAAGAAAATGTATACAGTCTGATATGTCACGCTGAGGCCTGGTGTATCTGTGGTGGAAAAATAGTAGCTTCGCAGGCATAAGTTGCATAGTTCTGTCTGCTAGCCTTGTTCTACTTTTTTTTCTTTTTCAAAAATTCACCAACCAGCCCCCCCCTCCCAAAAAAAAAGTCCTGGACTTCAACCAACACCGCATGGTTCATCTTGATGCGCATTTGCTGTGTGATCTTGAACATGTTGTGCAGACGGGCGTTCTCCTTGTCCTAATTTCTGAGTGTAAAAGAGAAGCCAATTATTCATATCTCGGGGGCTGACCAGGACGGGACCCCTCAGCTCTCGCAAACAATCAGCAAACTGTGGATTATATTCACCAGATTTGTCTTTTTGCAGGATTTATTTCCGGAGGTGCGATTCTCCCTTCGAACTGTAGCAGTTCGGTATCGAAATTCAGCCCCCAGTCACGTAGCTCTTTCTGAACGCTGTCATCCTTGTGTATGTAGTTCTTGAACTTCCCAACTTGCCGCTCCCTCTGTTCTGGTGGTAAGCGGGTGTGAACGGCCAGGTCTTTCATGATGTTGAAGTCATTTCTCATTCTGTCGGTCAGACCTGTTTGGTTACAGAACTCTGGCACCAGTAAGATGGCTCTGTCTGTGGCTCCCGGCTTGGGCCTCCAAGGGATGTTCACGATTAGCAGCTGGATCATGTCTTTCGCTTGTTCATTGTATTGGTTCTTATAGTAGTCCACAAAGTTGATCTCGCTTCTGTCTGCCTTCTTGAAGGTGGACGCTGTAGTCATGTTCCAGGCGATCTCGTCTATACAGTAGGTTTTAGTGTTGTACTTGGAGAGGATGATCTGTCCTATCAGCTCCTTGCAGCAGGTGTCCTGAAACCTCTGAGAGCCACACGAGGATGCTGCTCATGATGTCATGCACATGTCTCGTTCCTGAGGACTTTATGGCTGACATCAATGCTCAACATGATGCTGGACTAGTACTGGAGGATGGAGGTGGAAAACCCAGGACGTCGGTTGTTTCGCGTTAACGCAAAACAGCCGTCATCTTTTCTCTTCTCTCCCCGCACCCCTCTGCACCTTACCATCTAATATGAAAGTCATGAAATAAAAGACTTTTCATTCAAGCTCCCATGGTGAGTGCCGCATACTTTTTTTATGAATTATTTGAAGATATAAGATAACTTTCTAAATATGATAATCAATATAACCAATATAAAAGGAACAAACATTATCACCATATGGTTAGCTGGTTTGACTGCAAAATAGGTGTTCTCAACCAATTCTTCTTGTCCATTAAAATTGTAGACTTGCAGCCCAGGAGAGACATGTTTGTCCATTATTCTAGGCTTTTTAACCCGAAAGTGACATGTACATAATATACATGTCATGATGTGACATGATAAAGGGGGGGGGTCATTTACTATTTTTTTATTTTGATCACTGTGATAAGTTTATCACAGTGCTCAAAATGTACTTGTAACGAATCTGCCGGCCGGCAGATTCGGCGGGCGCACTGCGCATGCGCGCGCCATTTTGGAAGATGGCGGCACCCAGGGAGAAGACAGACCGACTTCGGGAGGCTCGGTAAGTATGAGGGGGTGGTAGGGGGTGGATCGGAGCACAGGGGGGTGGATCGGAGGACGGGGGGAGCGGACAGGAGCAGACAGGGGGACGGAGGGGGGTACCGGACAGAACGGAGGACTGGGGAGGATATCGGGGGCGGTGGGGGGGGGCAGAACATGATTTCCAGCCATGGCAGATGCTATTGCAGCATCGGCCATGGCTGGATTGCAATATTTCACCATTTTCATAGGTGAAATATTGCAAATTGCTCTGATTGGCTGTTGCACTTTCAACAGCCAATCAGAGCGATCGTAGCCACGTGGGGGCAAAGCCACCCCCCCCCTGGGCTGAAGTACAACTCCCCCTGTCCCTTCAGATTGGGTGAAATTGGAGTTAACCCTTTCACCCGATCTGCAGGGACGCGATCATTCCATGACGCCACATAGGCGTCATGGGTCGGATTGGCACCGACTTTCATGACGCCTACGTGGCGTCAAAGGTCGGGAAGGGGTTAAAAAGCTAATATCGATGCCAACATGGCTCCTTCTAAAAAGTATGCCAATGACAATGAAAGAGAAGCAGCAAAGGCACCACATGAGGGGGAGAGATACTCAACGCTGCAAAGACTCCCCCCATCGTGACATTACTGCCCTCCCAATGCGATTAGCATCGGGCCTCCATCTAGTTTATACATAATTTTGCAGTCACTACAGCTTGCACCTATTCACACTTAGGAGGTGCTGGACAGGTTTTTTTGTATATATACGGCAGTTAGTACACTACTTAGTACACAATCTCATATCTCATACACCAAGGCCAATATTATCAATAAAACTGCTGCATACAAGATTGAAAATGACCACATATGTATATACAAAAACTGTACTAAGTCCAATAGCACACCAACACAGTAACTATATAGTGGTATGGTGGGAAGTCCAGTGATTTACAGGTGACATCTTCTAGGATTGTAGTCATTCTGTTTTCCTTCCCCATTTGTCCCTGACCACCATGAAGACTTACATGTCTTGTCTCTCAAGAGTTTAAGACTCACATCATTGGTTGATTCCTTTTTATTACAGTGGGAGCATTATCCTGAGGATAGGCGATTAAATGAGATTCTACAATTAGCCCTTCAATAAAACATGCAATGCATCATGATTTCTGTGCCTACGTATAAAGTCAGAGCTACAACATGGGCCTATTGCCTTTGGTATTCTGAACTTAACAAAGCAGAATCTGCATAAGGAGTATGAGTCCTGCAGATAGTCCCACTAACGAGTATCACAAAAAAGCAAAAAGTGGAAAAAGTAATACATAACTTTTAATGTAAAAAAGTAGATAAAAAAGTCACCCAAGTAAACACTTATAACGGGGCCACGTCACCACCATATATAATGGACTTGGAGGGATGACAGGCCCTAAACAGGATTAAAAGTTTCCGACAGACTATACGGAATCAATCTGAGATGGGGTTCCACAAGAAGCTGTATGACCATATAAAACAGCAACTGACCTGTCATGATCTCCATGGCTAGAGAACATAGCATAAGCCTATATAGGAACAAGCTCTTGGAAGATGGGAACTGTACTGACCATGAACTAAACCTACCGCACAACTAGAAGTAGCCAGGTAGCATGTCCTACTTTTTATCCCTATATGCCCAGCGCCAGCCGGAGAACTAAATAATGCTAGCAGAGGGAAATATAAGACCTGGCTCACCTCTAGAGAAATGCCCAAAAAGGAGACAGAGGCCCCCCACATATATTGGCGGTGATTTTAGATGAAATAACAAACACAGCAGGAAAATAGTTTTAGCAAATTTGAGGTCCGCTTTCTAGATAGCAGAAGACAGAAAGAACACTTTCATGGTCAGCAGAAAACCCTAACAAAACACCATCCAGAAATTACTTTAGGACTCTGGCATTAACTCATAATACCAGAGTGGCAATTCCTGATCAACAAGAGCTTTCCAGACACAGTAACGAAACTGCAGCTGTGAACTGGAACCAAAAAGCAAAAACAAACATGGACGAAAGTCCAACTTATCTAGTAGATGTCTGGGAGCAGGAACAAGCACAGAGAGGCTTCTGATAACATTGTTGACCGGCAAGCAACTAACAGAGAAGCCAGATTATATAGCGACACCCAGATCTGATGAGAACAGGTGAACAGGAAAGATGATGACACAAGTTCAATTCCACCAGTGGCCACCGGGGGAGCCCAAAATCCAAATTCACAACAGTACCCCCCCCTCAAGGAGGGGGCACCGAACCCTCACCAGAACCACCAGGGCGATCAGGATGGGCCCTATGAAAGGCACGAACCAGATCGGAGGCATGAACATCAGATGCAGTGACCCAAGAATTATCCTCCTGGCCGTATCCCTTCCACTTGACCAGATACTGGAGTCTCCGTCTGGAAACACGGGAGTCTAGGATTTTCTCCACAACGTACTCCAACTCACCCTCAACCAACACCGGAGCAGGAGGCTCAACGGAAGGCACAACAGGTACCTCATACCTGCGCAATAACGACCGATGAAAAACGTTATGAATGGAAAAGGATGCAGGGAGGTCTAAACGGAAGGAAACAGGGTTAAGAATCTCCAATATTTTATACGGACCGATGAACCGAGGCTTAAACTTAGGAGAAGAGACCCTCATAGGGACAAAACGAGAAGACAACCACACCAAATCTCCAACACAAAGCCGAGGACCAACACGACGGTAACGGTTGGCAAAAAGCTGAGTCTTCTCCTGGGACAACTTCAAATTGTCCATCACCTGCCCCCAAATATGATGCAATCTCTCCACCACCGCATCCACTCCAGGACAATCCGAGGACTCCACCTGACCGGAGGAAAATCGAGGATGGAACCCCGAATTACAGAAAAACGGGGACACCAAGGTGGCAGAGCTGGCCCGATTATTGAGGGCGAACTCCGCCAATGGCAAAAAAGCAACCCAATCATCCTGGTCAGCAGACACAAAACACCTCAGATATGTCTCCAGGGTCTGATTAGTCCGCTCGGTCTGGCCATTAGTCTGAGGGTGAAAAGCAGACGAAAAAGACAAATCTATGCCCATCCTAGCACAGAATGCCCGCCAAAATCTAGACACAAATTGGGTTCCTCTGTCAGAAACGATATTCTCAGGAATACCATGCAAACGAACAACATTTTGAAAAAACAGGGGAACCAACTCGGAAGAAGAAGGCAATTTGGGCAGGGGAACCAAATGGACCATCTTAGAAAAACGGTCACACACCACCCAGATGACAGACATTTTCTGGGAAACAGGCAGATCTGAAATAAAATCCATCGAGATGTGCGTCCAAGGCCTCTTAGGAATAGGCAAGGGCAACAATAATCCACTAGCCCGAGAACAACAAGGCTTGGCCCGAGCACAAACGTCACAAGACTGCACAAAGCCTCGCACATCTCGTGACAGGGAAGGCCACCAGAAGGATCTTGCCACCAAATCCCTGGTACCAAAAATTCCAGGATGACCTGCCAATGCAGAAGAATGCACCTCAGAGATGACTCTACTGGTCCAATCATCAGGAACAAACAGCCTATCAGGCGGACAACGATCCGGTCTATCCGCCTGAAACTCCTGCAAGGCCCGCCGCAGGTCTGGAGAAACGGCTGACAAAATAACTCCATCCTTAAGGATACCTGTGGGCTCAGAGTTGCCGGGTGAATCAGGCTCAAAACTCCTAGAAAGGGCATCCGCCTTAACATTCTTAGAACCCGGTAGGTATGACACCACAAAATTAAACCGAGAAAAAAATAATGACCAGCGCGCCTGTCTAGGATTCAGGCGCCTGGCGGTCTCAAGATAAATCAAATTTTTGTGGTCAGTCAATACCACCACCTGATGTCTGGACCCCTCAAGCCAATGGCGCCACTCCTCAAACGCCCACTTCATGGCCAAAAGCTCCCGATTCCCAACATCATAATTCCGCTCAGCGGGCGAAAATTTACGGGAAAAGAAGGCACAAGGCCTCATCACGGAGCAGTCAGAACTTTTCTGCGACAACACTGCCCCAGCTCCGATCTCAGAAGCGTCGACCTCAACCTGAAAAGGAAGAGCCACATCAGGCTGACGCAACACAGGGGCAGAAGAAAAACGGCGCTTAAGCTCCTGAAAAGCCTCCACAGCATCAGGGGACCAATTAGCAACATCAGCACCCTGTCTAGTCAAATCGGTCAATGGCTTAACGACATCCGAAAAACCAGCAATAAATCGACGATAAAAGTTGGCAAAGCCCAAAAATTTCTGAAGACTTTTAAGAGAAGAGGGCTGCGTCCAATCACAAATAGCTTGAACCTTGACAGGATCCATCTCAATGGAAGAGGGAGAAAAAATATATCCCAAAAAGGAAATTCTCTGAACCCCAAAAACGCACTTAGAACCCTTGACACACAGAGAATTAGACCGCAAAACCTGAAAAACCCTCTTGACTTGCTGGACATGAGAGTCCCAGTCATCCGAAAAAATCAGAATATCATCCAGATACACTATCATAAATTTATCCAAAAAATCGCGGAAAATATCATGCATAAAGGACTGGAAGACTGAAGGGGCATTAGAAAGACCAAAAGGCATCACCAAATACTCAAAATGGCCCTCGGGCGTATTAAATGCGGTTTTCCACTCATCCCCCTGCCTGATCCGCACCAAATTATACGCCCCACGGAGATCAATCTTAGAGAACCACTTGGCCCCCTTTATGCGAGCAAACAAATCAGTCAGCAACGGCAATGGGTATTGATATTTAACCGTGATTTTATTCAAAAGCCGATAATCAATACATGGTCTCAAAGAGCCGTCTTTTTTTGACACAAAGAAAAAGCCGGCTCCTAAGGGAGATGACGATGGACGAATATGTCCCTTTTCCAAGGACTCCTTTATATATTCTCGCATAGCAGCATGTTCAGGCACAGACAGATTAAATAAACGACCCTTTGGGTATTTACTACCCGGAATTAAATCTATAGCACAATCGCACTCACGGTGCGGAGGTAGTGAACCCAGCTTGGGTTCTTCAAAGACGTCACGATAATCAGACAGGAACTCAGGGATTTCAGAGGGGATAGATGATGAAATGGAAACCAAAGGTACGTCCCCATGAGTCCCCTTACATCCCCAGCTCAACACAGACATAGCTCTCCAGTCAAGGACTGGGTTGTGAGACTGCAGCCATGGCAATCCTAGCACCAAATCATCATGTAGATTATACAGCACCAGAAAACGAATAATCTCCTGGTGATCCGGATTAATACGCATAGTTACTTGTGTCCAGTATTGTGGTTTATTATTAGCCAATGGGGTGGAGTCAATCCCCTTCAGAGGAATAAGAGTCTCCAAAGGCTCTAAATCATACCCACAACGATTGGCAAAGGACCAATCCATAAGACTCAAAGCGGCGCCAGAGTCGATATAGGCGTCCGTGGTAATAGATGACAAAGAGCAAATCAGGGTCACAGACAAAATAAACTTAGACTGTAAAGTGCCAATGGAAACAGACTTATCAAGCTTTTTAGTACGCTTAGAGCATGCTGATATAACATGAGTAGAATCCCCACAATAGAAACACAACCCATTTTTCCGTCTAAAATTCTGCCGCTCGCTTCTGGACAGAATTCTATCACACTGCATACTTTCTGGCGTCTTCTCAGTGGCCACCGCCAGATGGTGCACTGGTTTGCGCTCCCGCAGACGCCTATCGATCTGAATAGCTATTGTCATGGACTCATTCAGACCCGCAGGCACAGGGAACCCCACCATAACATCCTTAATGGCATCAGAGAGACCCTCTCTGAAAGTAGCCGCCAAGGCACACTCATTCCACTGAGTAAGCACAGACCATTTACGGAATCTCTGGCAGTAAATTTCAGCTTCATCTTGCCCCTGAGATAGGGACATCAAAGTTTTTTCTGCCTGAAGTTCCAAATGAGGTTCGTCATAAAGCAACCCCAAGGCCAGAAAAAACGCATCTACACTGCGCAACGCAGGATCCCCTGGTGCCAATGAAAAAGCCCAGTCTTGAGGGTCGCCACGGAGCAGAGAAATCACAATCCGAACCTGCTGTGCAGGGTCCCCGGCAGAACGAGATTTCAGGGACAAAAATAACTTGCAATTATTTCTAAAATTCTGAAAACCAGATCTATTCCCCGAGAAAAATTCCGGCAAAGGAATTCTCGGTTCAGATACCGGAGCATGAACAACAAAATCTTGCAAATTTTGTACTTTCGTGGTGAGATTATTCAAACCTGCAGTTACACTCTGAAGATCCATAATAAACAGGTGAACACAGAGCCATTCAAAGATTAGAAGGAGAGAGAAAAAAAAGAAAGACTGCAGCATAGACAGACTGGCAAATGATCCAATTAAGAGCACAAAAAAAAAAAAAAAAAAAAAAAAACTCTCAGCAGACTTCTTATTTCACTCCTTTCTCAGCCAAGGAATTAACCCTTTAGTGGGCCGGTCAAACTGTCATGATCTCCATGGCTAGAGAACATAGCATAAGCCTATATAGGAACAAGCTCTTGGAAGATGGGAACTGTACTGACCATGAACTAAACCTACCGCACAACTAGAAGTAGCCAGGTAGCATGTCCTACTTTTTATCCCTATATGCCCAGCGCCGGCCGGAGAACTAAATAATGCTAGCAGAGGGAAATATAAGACCTGGCTCACCTCTAGAGAAATGCCCAAAAAGGAGACAGAGGCCCCCCACATATATTGGCGGTGATTTTAGATGAAATAACAAACACAGCAGGAAAATAGTTTTAGCAAATTTGAGGTCCGCTTTCTAGATAGCAGAAGACAGAAAGAACACTTTCATGGTCAGCAGAAAACCCTAACAAAACACCATCCAGAAATTACTTTAGGACTCTGGCATTAACTCATAATACCAGAGTGGCAATTCCTGATCAACAAGAGCTTTCCAGACACAGTAACGAAACTGCAGCTGTGAACTGGAACCAAAAAGCAAAAACAAACATGGACGAAAGTCCAACTTATCTAGTAGATGTCTGGGAGCAGGAACAAGCACAGAGAGGCTTCTGATAACATTGTTGACCGGCAAGCAACTAACAGAGAAGCCAGATTATATAGCGACACCCAGATCTGATGAGAACAGGTGAACAGGAAAGATGATGACACAAGTTCAATTCCACCAGTGGCCACCGGGGGAGCCCAAAATCCAAATTCACAACACTGACCCCATGCACCAAACGCATATAGAAACAATAAACAGTAATCAGCATGCACTGTAAAATATGCTCATTGTACTATTTGACAAAAAGGAACGATCTCACCAGTTCCATAAGGCAGGCATCGGAGCACCGGATTTTCTTTGGTCAGACTAATATCCGGTTCATGAAGAGATGACAATCCCTATGTCAATCCCTATGGGGCTACAATAAAACTAACCCCCAAGCTCCTGCCCTTACAAGGGCAGTCCACAGCTACCCCTGTAAACATGTGCCCTGCACTCTCCCTGAGTAGTCCCGACGCGTTTCTTCCAAGCTCAAGTCATCAGGGGACCTGCTTGTAAAAGGAGATTATGTGCTGATAACAAAGGGACAAAAAGTCCTGCCCCCTCTCTATGCTGTCCTGCAGAAAGAGGGCAGGCTAGGGCCGTTCTTAAATAGGAAGTGTGAACCATCATATCACACCCCCCATTGGGCAATCTAACTACATGGCAGCTGAGAGTAGTCAGGGTAAAATAACAATTAGCGACTGAATACTGTGTACTACATGACGTATACAACCAGGCACTTAGTAAGCACACATAAAGATACATGGGAGTCAACACTCACAGTTGCGATGATATACCACGCCTGGCTCCATGTGGAGTATGTGTCTCCAAGACAATGGAGGCATTTCCGGTCCTGCGCACTAGAACCGGAAGTTGCCGCTACCTAGCAACCAGACGGCACGCTGTGTGGGGTCACACTCACTGTGACAATCAAATCCCTTACACAATAAAAAAGATGTATTCCCGGGAAGGCGACATGTCACACCCAGCATTTAACAATGTGCACTAAAAATGCAATCAGTCACGGCGATATACAATGCCTGACTCCATGTGGAATATGTATCTCCATAATAATGGAGGCTTTTCTAGTAAAGCGCCATATAACCGGAAGTTGTTGCTGCCTAGCAACCGGACAGCATGCTGTGCAGGGGGATGGTCACTGTATCAGCCAAATCCCTTACACAAACAAATAGAAGCGATCCCATGAGGGAGACATATCAGTCCCAGAATCTAATAATGTGCACTAAAATACGGTCAATTACGGCACATACAGCGCCTGGCTCCATGTAGAATATGTGTCTCCATAACAATGGATGCATTTCCGGTACGGCGCCTCAGAACCGGAAGTTGTCGCTGCCTAGCAACCGGACAGCGTGCTGTGCAGGGAGACGGACACTACAACGGCCAAATCCCTTACACAAACAAATAAAAGCGGTCCCGGGAGGGCGACATGTCACACTGCATATATAGAAGTGTGTACTACAAGCAGCCAGTGGGCCAGGGACAATAGAGTTCAGTGCCGAAACCGGAAGTAATCGTAACCAGGCAACCACTATGAAACACAAGTAGTGCGGTAAAATCCCCACCGCGACTACACTTGTAGTTTCAAACAAATGATATCCCAAATAATTATACAGCAGGGGGTAAAAATATAATGAAAAAAACGGATTAAATGCAGAAAAAATGACACCAAAACTATATAGTTGTAGATCCAAAGGTGCCGTAATGAAAAAGTGCAAGAAAATATGCAGAACGGCATTAAAACCGAGTATATTCATATTAGACCCCAAAATGTATACATGCTGCCAAGAACTTAATTAATATTGGGACGGTGCCAGTATATGCTAAATAAATGACCAAGGTCACAGTAATGAAGTGGCTCACTAACGAAACAAAATGAATAACCCCAACTAACCAAGATATACGAACCATATAAAGAAAGCCCTTAGAAAAATGCTATGGTGAGTAGCATATCATATTGTGAATATAGCGAATCCCATAAGCAATAATTGAATGACATAATAAAGGATTTTGGCATGATGGTACTTCAAAACCATAAAACAACAAAGTGGGCTACAAAAAGGAGGCCGAAGAGCCGTTCAGACAAAGCAACTATAATTGATTTGATCGTTGAGGCCATGTGGACTCACAGTGTTTAAATAAAAAATCCACTTGGCTTCCTGCTGCAACAGCACACGATCCCAATCACCCCCCCGTATCGGTTTGTTTACTTTCTCGATGGCCATAAATTTGAGATGGCTCAGTTGGCCATCGTGCATATGATTGATATGCCGAGAGATAGACGTGTCTCTCTTATGCTCCACATCACCAATGTGTTCTCCAACACGTCGCTTAAATTCCCTAATGGTCTTCCCGATGTATTCGGCGCCACAAGAGCAGGAGGCCCTATACACAACTCCTCTAGTGCTACAATTGATAAATTGTTTAACTGTATAGCTCTTCCCCGTAACATTGCTTGTAAAAATCTTTCCTACTTCAATATACCGACAGATAGTGCAGTGCCCACACTTGTAACATCCCGTAACGTCGCTCCTAAGCCAGGTGTCTCTTACAGGGCTCGTGAAATGACTATGAACTAATCTGTCATTTAAAGAACGGGACTTTCTGTAGGTAATTGCAGGGGAGTCACTAAGGTACTGTGAGATGTCATGATCCATACGTAAGACCGACCAATGTTTTTGAATGATCTGTCTCACGTAATTAGCCCCATTGTCAAAGGTGGTTATGAAACGGACCGTATCCTGATCCTGTGTCCTAGCAGTAGGATTCAACAAACTTGTTCTGTCCCTGCTTCTTGCTTCCTGATATGCCTTTGTGAGGGTTTTAGAGGGATAGCCTCTCTTTTGGAAATTATTCCTCAACTCCTTGGCCTGGAGTTCAAAAGTTGCCTCCTCGGAGCAATTCCTCCGGATCCTAAGGTACTGTCCCTTAGGGATCCCCCTCTTGAGATGTTCAGGGTGGTGGCTACTCCAATGAAGGAGAGCATTCGTGGCCGTAGGTTTTTTGTACGTAGAAGTGACCAGATTACCATCACTACCCTTCGTAATCAGAATATCCAAGAAGGGTAATGAGGAAGGCTCAATCACAGATGTAAAAAAGAGCCCAATATCATTGTGATTGAGCTTCTTAACAAAGTTCTCAAAGTCACTGATAGAGCCAGACCAAATCAAAAAAACATCATCTATGTATCGTGTCCAGATCTCTGAGACACGATACATAGAAAAACCACCATTATCAGGCTCATCCCTCCAAACCACAGTCTCCTCCCACCAGCCGAGGAAGATGTTGGCATAGGCCGGGGCGCAGGGGCTACCCATGGCCGTCCCCCTCAGCTGGTGGTAGATCCTGCGGTTAAACAAAAAGGAATTATGTGTAAGACAGAACCGAAGTAGTTTCAAGACAAAATGATTGTGCTCCTGGAATTGACATCCCCTCATTTGGAGAAAGTACTGGACAGCCTCCAAACCCTTGTCATGAGGTATAGATGAATAGAGGGCCTCAACATCGATACTTGCAAGATAGGACTGCGAATCGATGGTGAGACCCTCGAGGCGTCGGAGCAAATCAGGAGTATCTTTGACAAAAGATTGTAGTGAGGACACAAACGAACGCAGTATGCGATCTAAATAAATGCCCGCATTTTGACAGAGACTGCCTACCCCGGACACGATAGGCCTACCTTTTAGTGGGTTAAGGCCCTTGTGCACCTTGGGGAGGCAGTAAAAAGTGGCTGTAATAGGATGCTGTGGGAGAATGAAATCAAATTCCGTCTTATTAATTACTCCACTTTCCAAACCCTCCTGCAGAATCAGACGGAGTTCCTCACAGTACTCCCTACTGGGATCATGTGTAAGGATCTCATACGATTTTCTATCAGCTAGTATGGATTCACACAACTGTTGGTAATGGACAGTATCAAGGATGACAACATTGCCACCCTTGTCTGAGGGTTTTATAGTGATGGAATCATCGCGTTCGAGACGATTAATTGCCTCCATTTCTCCTCTGGAGCAATTAAAATTACATGATACACGAGATTGGGAAAGCGAGACCAGATCTGATGTTACCAAATTGGAAAAAATATCAATGGCCGAAAGGTCCCCAGTAGAAGGTGGCATTTTCTGGCTTTTGTTTTTAAGTTGGGTGAACGGGCCCATCCCTTGTAGGTTAGGGTCCGTTTCCCCAATACTATGTAGTAATCTAACATCAGCCAGCATATCTATGGGAATACCAAGTTCGGCACAGGTGCGAGACTCCTGTTTGTGAAAATACTTTTTCCATCGTATTTTACGCAGGAAGAGATTTAGGTCCTTAGTTGCCCTGAAAAGATCAAAATCACTATTAGGAACAAAGGAAAGTCCCTTCGTTAGAACCGACATTTCATCAGAGTCCAACTCTCTAACTGATAAATTAATAATTTGAATATCCTGTTTTATAGAGGACCCCGGGGGGTTCCCAGGCGGATTGGTCGTATGGGACTCCCTACTTATTGTTTCCTTGTTGGAAGAGGTCTGTCTCTCAAGCTGTAGACTTGATCTAAAAAACTACCGCCTGAGGTATTTTCTGATCAATCCAGGGGCCCCCGTGCCCCTCGGCCTCTTCCTCTCCCCCGATTTTTGCCTCTACGGGATTTACTCCTATTCTCAGACTCCGATAAGTCCGTATCTGTGGAAGATAGTTCAGTATCCCTATCAGGGGGGGTGGGTCTAGGGGTCAACACTAGGTAGGCCTTATTCTCTTTAAAGTCCTGTATGTCTCGCAAATACTGGCGGTGTTTCCTCTCTTTCAGATGGTACTGAAAACGTTCAATGTGTGTCTGTAATTTAGTCTCTTTCAACGCAAAATCACTCTCTGTAGAGAACTTCCTTGTGATCTCTATCTGTTCTCTAAGTTTGTCATTTAGTGAGGCAAGAGATGTTTTTTCCTCCTCGAGCAGTAACTGCATGAAACGGAGAGAACTCTCCATTGCCTCTTTCTCCCATTTATTTATAAAGGAAGGATTTTTATGACGATTCCCCACTGGCAAGTTAATACGTAACCCCCGTGGAACAATTTTTGCCTTTAAATAGCTCTCCAAGCTTTGCACCTCCCACCATGAGGTGATTTGGTCACGATAAATTTGTTGGAGTTCTTTAAAGGCCACATTAAATGTAGGGAGATATCTTTTTTGAACAAATGCCTGGTCCGAAAAAACCTCTCTGGCCTCCGATAACCAACTTTCTGTATTTAGGCCCACAGTTAGAAAGCCAGCCATATCCTGAGATAATATATACTTAACAAAGCAGAATCTGCATAAGGAGTATGAGTCCTGCAGATAGTCCCACTAACGAGTATCACAAAAAAGCAAAAAGTGGAAAAAGTAATACATAACTTTTAATGTAAAAAAGTAGATAAAAAAGTCACCCAAGTAAACACTTATAACGGGGCCACGTCACCACCATATATAATGGACTTGGAGGGATGACAGGCCCTAAACAGGATTAAAAGTTTCCGACAGACTATACGGAATCAATCTGAGATGGGGTTCCACAAGAAGCTGTATGACCATATAAAACAGCAACTGACCCCATGCACCAAACGCATATAGAAACAATAAACCTTAATCAGCATGCACTGTAAAATATGCTCATTGTACTATTTGACAAAAAGGAACGATCTCACCAGTTCCATAAGGCAGGCATCGGAGCACCGGATTTTCTTTGGTCAGACTAATATCCGGTTCATGAAGAGATGACAATCCCTATGTCAATCCCTATGGGGCTACAATAAAACTAACCCCCAAGCTCCTGCCCTTACAAGGGCAGTCCACAGCTACCCCTGTAAACATGTGCCCTGCACTCTCCCTGAGTAGTCCCGACGCGTTTCTTCCAAGCTCAAGTCATCAGGGGACCTGCTTGTAAAAGGAGATTATGTGCTGATAACAAAGGGACAAAAAGTCCTGCCCCCTGTCTATGCTGTCCTGCAGAAAGAGGGCAGGCTAGGGCCGTTCTTAAATAGGAAGTGTGAACCATCATATCACACCCCCCATTGGGCAATCTAACTACATGGCAGCTGAGAGTAGTCAGGGTAAAATAACAATTAGCGACCGAATACTGTGTACTACATGACGTATACAACCAGGCACTTAGTAAGCACACATAAAGATACATGGGAGTCAACACTCACAGTTGCGATGATATACCACGCCTGGCTCCATGTGGAGTATGTGTCTCCTTTGGTATTCTGTGAAAACACTTTTATATGTGTGAAAACTGAATATTAAAATCAGAGCTCTCATGTAAAAAAAAGTCATGACCCCATGCCCATGCAATTCCCTCCATATCAATTCTTTCCTATAGGAACACTCTTTGTAGTGTGAGATTAGCTGCTTTTATAGACATGTTGTTGTAGAATTCTGAAAGTGGTAAAATATAAATGTATTCTTTAACAGTTATTGACTCATTTTTACAGGGGAGAAAATTGGCAGCATGTACGCAGAATGTTTCCGACACCCAAGGGTTAGAAAATGAGCCAAGGTCTTCTGTAAATTCCTATGTCTGCCAGTCCCTTATTATACCATCAAACGCAGCTGGTCAAAGCAATGTTATGTCTTCACAGCCCATAGTCCTTGGTGATCAAATGATAGGTGAGTTTCCAGAAATAAGGACATTTTAAAGATATTCTGTTATGCTACAATATTGCATTATTACTGATGTTCTTATATCTGAATCAGGTGTGACAACAGAAACAACGCTGGAAAAAATCACTTCTCCCGTGGACTTATTTCCAGGAGAACATGCAGAACTCAAAGACGTCATATTCTACTACAGGTAAACAATGTTTAAAAAAAATAAAATAAAAAAAATGAAGATTTAAAATCCAATAGCATACCACTTTTTTAATTTATGAATGTTCCTGAATTCTGTAGACCATTAATGCAAGAATTTCAAGCATAATGTGTCAAACACAAAGGCACCATAAAGTGGGACTAGGAGTGGGTGATGTTCTGTAGACTCTGTGCATGCCGCTCACTGATGTCCATTAGCCCTAATCACTCATCAATGATAAAATTGCAACACTAAGAAAGAAAAGTCGTGAAATTATATATAATATGTCACAGGATCGTGTTTAATGATATGCAAATGATTAAAAAAAGGAAACCTTTTCAAATCCGTAACATGTCTATCGATCCTGTGATTTCCATAATTCTACAACGTTTCCTTCTTGGTGTTGCAATTTCAATACTGATGAGTGTCTCTTGATGATCTGCCTAGGGAGGTTGCAGGATTGTGTTTCTCCCCCAATGATCCTCCTTCTACATGTTTCACCTTAACCGACACCTTATTCGCTATTAAGAATATAAAGTGTAAGCTTTTTTATAAATTGAGTGCAGCAATTACATTCCTACAGCTGTGAAAGAAAATACTAATTACACCTGGTTCAGACTGCTGCTCTGTTGCTAGACTAGTCTCTAGTTTTACATTGGTCATTTGACAATAAATGAACTTAATGGGTATCTGACAGCGGCACGATCCCTCCACCTCCCATATCAAACTGATAGGCTATGTTCACACCTTGCGTTTTTGTTGTCTTTTTGCTGTGTTTTTTTTTATTTTATTCAAATTTAAAGCTGCATTTTACAGTACCAGCAAAGGCTATGAGATCTCAGAAAACTCATATGCATACATTGTTTTTGTTTTTCCTGACTGATTTTGAAAGCTGCTGTGTTTTTGAGAACTGCAGCATGTCACATTTTGTAGCATTTTTTCAGTGAGTTAGTAGCATTTTTTCACCCATAGAAAGCAATGAGTAAGTGCAAAAATGCATCAAAAACATGCAGGTATCCGTTTTTGCTGCGTTTTTGTTGCCACAGGCGGCTGCTGCACATCTGCTGTTCGCTACCATAACTGGGATGTGCAATTACGGTAGTTTGCATTAAAGGTGTTCTTTGATGGATGCAAGTTTTCACCGATCCACAGGTCACGTAGGTGATAACTTATTGATCGGTGGAATCTGACCATTGGAAACCACACCGATCGGAGGAATGAGGAACTTTTATCCTTGACAGGACACTTTTATCCCCATTTTAAAATGGAGCTGCAGATGTGATGTTTGACCGCAGCTCCATTCGTCCTATTCGGGGGCTTCCAGTAAAAGCCAAGTGCAGCCCCTTAGGGAATAACTGGATCAATGGTCGAGTCATACATGCCACTCCATACTAATGGAGATAAGAGTTCACATTCTGCAGATCGGTGCAGGTCCGAGCAGTCGGACTCCCACCAATCAATAACTTATCACTTATCCTTTGGCCACATTCCCACGTTCAGTATTTTACATCAGTATTTGTAAGACAAAACCAAGAGTGGAACAATCAAAGGAAAAGTATAATAGAAACACGTCACCACTTCTGTATTTATCATCCATTCCTGGTTTTTGCTTGCTGGTTTTTGCTTGCAAATACTAAGGAAAAATACTAGCCAAATACTGAATGTGTAAATGTTTCCTTAGGATAGGTTATTACTTGTTTTCACCGTAGAACCCCTGTAAGTGCATATTTGCTACTATGTAATAGTCACAGTACAGGGAGGGGTTAAACGTCCAAGTATTTAAATTTTATTGTAAATCAAGAATCTTCCCTTTATGGATATCAGAGAGAACAAGTGACCCCCATACACAACACAATCCACTATACCAAGACCAATAATGCACATACAAGTAACAAATACAGCTACACTGTGACCAGACTACATATTCCCACTGCGTAGTGATCGAATAATGCTACATACAGGGGATAAATACTATCACACAATGACTAGACAACATTTTGCCACCACATATGGATTTTTAGAACATTGGTAATCAAAGAATATAATTTTAGTATAAGCGTTATCCTAAGTAAGCTCCCATTCATATAAACAGTATACAGTATATCCCATTAATAAATATAAACTTCATAGGAATAATAACGTCACTGCTGGTCAATACATGAATTCTCTATTAAGTATAGTGTGAATGTACTGTACTTACATTTGGTAAAGTGCCACAACTTTATATATCTTGCCGCTACCACCCCGACAGCCCCGTTTTGCGTATAAGCTTCTAATGGAGCGCCATTGACTTTATTGACCACTGGTGATGTTATTGGAGCGCCCCCAGACGCAGGGCCTCGGGGTACTCGGTACCGGTCCTCTCTGTCTCCGTTCTGGGATCGTCACGGTGGCTAGACCCGGTCCGTGACCCTGCTAAGGGGCGTCCAGTAAAAGATGTAGATGGTGGTGTGCGGTGCAGGTAGCAATCAATGACGAGGACACAGGGTTGCAGTCTCTTTACCTCTTTACTGAAGGCTTCAAGATCCTCAGTCCAGAATACAGTTAACCGAGCTGGCGGAGACCGGCCGGTCCGATGGCACCTCCAGAGTTACCTTTGCAGGTGGAAATCTGTACCTACCAACTAGCACTTGTGTGTTGTAGTACCTCCCTGCTGAGCACCACGGGATAGTCCTCACAACTGTTGTCTGTTTCTGATGTTCCCTCACAACTGATTCTGATGTTCTTCTCCATCCCCCAGATGATGATATGGATAGGACACACCCATATGACGGGAAGGCCTGGAGTTCTTCCGGGACCCTAGCGTCGCCCCTCTCCCGCAGTTGCCCCCTATGTCTTCTTAGGTGATTTTGGTGAGACAGCCAACCTATAATCAACTGTCCTGCCTTTGTTTGAAGTATTGCTTGGAGCCTTATATTTCCTCGGCGTTCTGGCCACCGGCTACGCGCCTCAGTAGGATGTTGCCTCGATCTCACAGCACGACTCCTACTGGCTTTTATCTCCTTTTTGCTTTGATCTCGTTTCTCACTCTCCACAATAAACCTCGCTTCTTGTCCTTTCTTGAGATACCGCCGCGATGTAGTGGAGGCGCGGTTCCTTAACGTTCTTTCTGTTCGCTAGGCCTCTGTCAGGATCCCACCCCTGACAGGGACCCCCCTGAATCTTCCCCCGCAACACCCTCTGCCACAGGATGTTGCCTGGCTCCAACCCAGTCAGCTTTCTCTCTAACTTTCTATCTAACCCCCAGTTTTACCAGATTGTGAGGAGTGGCCTAATACATAGCGCCCTTAGCTCCCCCTGGAGGCCAGACGGTGAAGTGTATTGGTGTCTGTGATACCTGGTCAGGTGAACTCCTTCAGTGCCATCAGACGTACCATCACTCCCCTTAGCGGCGGAGCATCAGTACTTCAATGACCAGGACTCTGGGGCACTGCATTATACACAGGTGCTCTGCATATAGTATACAGTGTGAAGTGTCAGTGTACAGGTAATGCAGTGATCACCAATGACATTATACACAGGAGCTCTGTATAAAGTGTATTGTGTACAGGTAATAGTGATCACCAGTGACATTATACACAGAAGCTCTGTATATAGTGTCAGTGTACAGGTAATACATTGATCACCAGTGACATTATACACAGGAGCTCTGTATATAGTGTGCAGGTAATGCAATAACCACATACACAAAAGCTCTGTATATAGTTTAGGTATAGGTAATGCAGTGATCACCGGTGACATTATACACAGGAGCTCTGTATGTAGTGTCAGTGTGCAGTTAATATACACTGCTCAAAAAAATAAAGAAATAAACACTAAAATCCCACATCCTAGATATCACTGAATGAAATATTCCAGTTGTAATCTTTATTCTTTATGTAGTCGAATGTGTTGAGAACAATAAAACCTAAAAATGATAAACGTAAATCACAACTAATATCCCACGGAGGTCTGGAGTTGGAATGATGCTCAAAATCAAAGTGGAAAATGAAGTTACAGGCTGATCCAACTTCAGTGGAAATACCTCAAGACAAGGAAATGATGCTCAGTAGTGTGTGTGGCCTCCACGTGCTTGTGTGATCTCCCTACAATGCCTGGGCCTGCTCCTGATGAGGCGGCAGATGGTCTCCTGAGGGATCTCCTCCCAGCCCTGGACTAAAGCATCCACGAACTCCTGGACAGTCTGTGGTGCAATGTGACGTTGGTGGGTGGTGCGAGACATGATGTCCCAGATGTGTTAAATCGGATTCAGGTCTGGGGAACAGGCGGGCCATTCCATAGCTTCAATGCCTTCATCTTGCAGGAACTGCTGACACACTCCAGCCACATGAGGTCTGACATTGTCCTGCATTAGGAGGAACCCAGGGCCAACCGCACCAGCATATGATCTCACAATGGCAGTCAGCCTGCCTCTTGTGAGCACTTGGAGGGCTGTGCGGCCCTCCAAAGAAGTGCCACCTCACACCATTACTGACCCACTGCCAAACCAGCCATGCTGAAGGGGGCGGGTGACGAAGCCACTCTTTAGTGGCGACACGTGTTGGGATTCAGTGCCCCCAGACCTCTGACCCACGCTCCAACTGGTCATGCACTTTAAAGGGAACCTGTCACCCCGTTTTTTCCGTATGAGATAAAAATACTGTTAAATAGGGCCTGAGCTGTGCATTGCAATAGTGTATTTTGTGGACCCTGATTCCCCACCTATGCTGCCGAAATACGTTACCAAAGTAGTCGTTTTCGCCTGTCAATCAGGCTGGTCTGGTCAGATGGGCGTGGTGTCTTCCCCCAGATCTTGCTTAGTTCTCTGTTGGTGGCGTAGTGGTGTGCGCATGTCCAAGGTCCCGAATCCACTGCACAGGGGAGTGGAAAGAGCGCGATGTGTGCTATTTTATTGGTGATCGGTGGGGGCGGCCATCTTCCTTTGGCCGCGCGTGTGCAGAAGCGGCGCTCTGCTGGCCACGGCTTCAGGAAAATGGCCGCGGGATGCTTTGCGTGCGCAGATGGAGATCGCGGCGGCCATTTTCCTGAAGCAGAGATGCGAACTCTGCTTCAGGAAAATGGCCGTCGTGATCTCCATCTGCGCACGCGCGGCATCCCGCGGCCATTTTCCTGAAGCCGTGGCCAGCAGAGCGCCGCTTCTGCGCACGCGCGGCCAAAGGAAGATGGCCGCCCCCACCGATCACCAATGAAATAGCACACATCGCGCTCTTTTCACTCCCCTGTGCAGTGGATTCGGGACCTTGGACATGCGCACACCACTACGCCATCAACGGAAAACTAAGCAAGATCTGGGGGAAGACACCACGCCCATCTGACCAGACCAGCCTGATTGACAGGCGAAAACGACTACTTTGGTAACGTATTTCGGCAGCATAGGTGGGGAATCAGGGTCCACAAAATACACTATTGCAATGCACAGCTCAGGCCCTATTTAACAGTATTTTTATCTCATACAGAAAAAACGGGTTGACAGGTTCCCTTTAAGCATAAAATTTCCACCTTTTGGGGGTAAGCATGTTTCTCAGCCCTATTTAAGGCTGTAGGCAATCTTTATGGTGCTGCAAAGCCTCTAAATTCAATCTTCTAATGTCATATACAGACATGTGAACTGGCTTCAGCCATATTTGCCTTCTCTCCAGTGCACATGACACCTTATATTTTCTGCAGCTGATTATTAATATTTAGCATTTATTCTTATCACTAGATGGTGGCCCGATTCTAACGCATCGGGTATTCTAGAATATGTATGCGTAGTGTATAGCACAGCCAACGTAATATATTGCTCAGCCCACATAGTATTTTGCGCAGCCCACGTTGTATATTGCGCAGGCCACGTTGTATATTGCGCAGGCCACGTTGTATATTGCGCAGGCCACGTTGTATACTGCGCAGCCCACGTTGTATATTGCGCAGGCCACGTTGTATATGGCGTAGCCCACGTTGTATATTGTGCAGACCACGTAGTATATTGCGCAGCCCACGTTGTATAGTCATGTAGTATATTGCCCAGCCACGTAGTATATAGCACAGCCCATGTAGTATATTGCACAGCCCACGTAGTATATTGCACAGCCCACGTAGTATATTGCCCAGCCACGTAGTATATAGCACAGCCCATGTAGTATATTGCCCAGCCATGTAGTATATTGCCCAGCCACTTGTATATAGCACAGCCCATGTAGTATATTGCCCAGCCACGTAGTATATTGCACAGCCCATGTAGTATATTGCACAGCCCACGTCGTATATTGCACAGCCCATGTAGTATATTGCACAGCCCACGTAGTATATTGCACAGCCCACGTAGTATATTGCACAGCCCACGTAGTATATTGCCCAGCCACGTAGTATATAGCACAGCCCATGTAGTATATTGCCCAGCCATGTAGTATATTGCCCAGCCACTTGTATATAGCACAGCCCATGTAGTATATTGCCCAGCCACGTAGTATATTGCACAGCCCATGTAGTATATTGCACAGCCCACGTCGTATATAGCAATGTGGGCATCATATCCCTGTTAAAAAAAAATAAAATAAAATAGTGTTATAGTCACCTTCCGGAGCCCCCGGATCCAAGCGAAGCGGTTACCAATGCTGCTCGTGCGCTCCGGTCCCAAGAGTGCATTGCGGTCTCGCGAGATGATGACGTAGCGGTCTCGCGAGACCGCTACGTCATCATCTCGCGAGATCGCAGCATGGACCCGTTACCGGAGCGTCGCGAGCGGGAAAGGCCTGTTGTCGATCCGGGGGCCGACGGACGGTGAGTATATAACGATTTTTCATTTTTTAAAATTATTTTTAACATTAGATCGTTTTACTATTCATGCTGCATAGGCATAGTAAAAAGTTGGTCACACAGGGTTAATAGCAGCGGTAACGGAGTGCATTACACCGCGGCATAACGCGGTCCGTTACCGCTGCCATTAACCCTGTGTGAGGGCTGACTGGAGGGGAGTACGGAGCGGGCACCGACTGCGGGGAGGAAGGAGCGGCCATTTTTCCGCCGGACTGTGGGCGTCGCTGATTGGTCGTGGCTGTTTTGCCACGACCAATCAGCGACTTGGATGATTCCATGACAGACAGAAGCCGTGACCAATGAATATCCGTGACAGACAGACAGAAGGACAGACAGAAAGACAGAAGTGACCCTTAGACAATTATATAGTAGATGAGCTTCAGTGTCTCTTTTATGGTTGGGAAGTGCAGTGCAGTATTTGCTCATCTTCTTATATGCTTGGGCCAGCAATGATATGTGATTATTGAAGGTATATTGTTTATGCTGTGTATTGATGTTATTTGGGTCTCTGTCCGGTGGTTTTGACCCTATTATGGGGATGGTACTGTATTTCAGTTTTTAAAAATTTTGGGTGTTTTGTGGCTTTCAATAAACTTTATATTTGTTTGTGTATTTTGGTGGTCCCGGTTTATAGCATGTCATCTTTTTATTGTTTCTTGGAAAGGGCACCATATGTTTTATCAGTTTGTATCTTGTGCTTTTTGGAGATTGTGTGCACTTATAGCAATTAATGTAGACATGTTAAATATAGAAGTCTAGACACTTACACACGTGGTCAAAATTGCTGGTACCACTCCTTTAATGACAGAAAAACCCACAATTGTCTAAGAAATAACTTGAATCTGACAAAAGTAATAAAAAATAAAAAATCTATGAAAATGTACAAATGAAAGTCAGACATTGATTTTCAACCATGCTTCCACAGAATTAAAATAAATAAATAAATAAATAAAACTCATGAAATAGACCTGGACAGAAATGATGGTACCGTTAACTTAACATTTCATATCACTGCAATCAAACGATTCCTGTAACTGTCAAAGTTTTGGCCCACTCCTCAAGAGCAAACTGCTCCAGTTGTCTCGTGTTTGAAGGATGCCTTTTCCAGATGGCATGTTTCAGCTCTTTCCAAAGATGCTCAATAGGATTTACGTCAGGGCTCATAGACGGCCACTTCAGAATAGTCCGATGTTTTCCTCTTACCCATTCTTGGGTGTTTTTAGCTGAGGCCTATTAGATCCCTAGATAGGTGTAGAGTACAATAAATTAGCAACTACTCTGATTTAACAGACAGTGTTTTTAGCTGTGTGTTTTGGGTCATTATCCTGTTGCAAGACCCATGAACTGTGACTGAGACCAAGCTTTCTGACACTGGGCAGCACATTTTTCTCCAGAATCCCTTGATCGTCTTAAGATTTCATTGTACCCTGCACAGATTCTCAACACCCTGTGCCAGATGCAGCAAATCAGCCCCAGAACATAACAGAGCCTCCTCCATGTGTCACAGTAGGGACAGTGTTCTTTTTTTGATATGCTTAATTTTTCCATCTGTGAACATAGAGCTGATGTGCCTTGCCAAAAAGTTCGGTTTTTGTCTCATCAGTCCATAGGACATTCTCCCAGAAGCTTTGAGGATTGTCACATGCAGTTTGGCAATTTCCAGTCTGGCTTTTTTATAAATTTTTTTCAACAATGGTGTCCTCCTTGGTCGTCTCCAATGAAGTCCACTTTGGCTCAAACAACGACGAATGGTGCGATCTGAAACGGATGTTCCTTGAACTGAAAGTTCACCTTTTAATCTGTTTAGAAGTTTTTCTGGGCTCTTTTGCTACTATTCGTATTCATGGCTGCCGCGACCAATCAGCAACGGGCACAGTCCGATTAGTCCCTCCCTACTCCCCTGCAGTCACTGCCTGGCGCCCGCATACTCCCCTCCAGTCACCGCAAACACGGGGTTAATACCAGCGGTAACGGACCGCGTTATGGCGCGGGTAATGCACTCCGTTACCGCTGCTATTAACCCTGCGTCCCCCCAACTTTTTACTATTGATGCTCCCTATGCGGCATCAATAGTAAAAAGATGTAATGTTAAAAATAATAGAAAAACAAAAAAAGGCTATTCTCACCCACCGTCGTCAGACGATGCGCCCGCCGCCATCTTCCGTTCCTAGAGATGCATTGCAAAATTACCCAGAAGACTTAGCGGTCTCACGAGACCGCTAAGTCTTCTGGGTAATTTTGCAATGCATTCTGGGAACGAATAATGGCGGCAGCCACACGCGCATTGCCAGGACTTCGCTGGATCCCTGCGGGTGAGTATATAACTATTTTTTATTTTAATTATTTTTTTTTAACAGGGATATGGTGCCCACACTGCTAAATACTATGAGGGCTGTGTTATATACTACATGGCTGCTAGATACTGCGTGGGCTGTGCTCAGGGCCGGACTGGCCATCGGGCACTTCTGGCAAACCCCCCCTCTCCCCCCGCAAGTGCCGCCGCCGCATTCAACTATACCGGCGTCTATGACGCCAGTATAGTTCAATGCAATGATGGAGGGAGAGAGCGTCTACAGACGCTCCCTCTCCCATCATTCCCCGCTCTGCCTCTGACACTGCGGGTGCGCGATGACGTCATATCATCGCGCACCTGCTGTGTCCCGGGCAGACTGCAGCCGCCGAGACAGGAGCCAGGAGCAGCGCGGGCAAAAGGAAAGGTGAGGAGAGTTTTTTTTTTTTTACTGGGCTGTGGGGCCATTATCGGGGGGTGGGGGGAGAGATGAGATGTGGGCTGTGCTCTATATACCACTGTGTTGGCTGTGCTCTATATACCACTGTGTTGTCTGTGCTCTATATACCACTGTGCGGTCTGTGCTCTATATACCACTGTGTTGGCTGTGCTCTATATACCACTCTGCGGGCTGTGCTCTATATACCACTCTGCGGGCTGTGCTCTATATACCACTCTGCGGGCTGTGCTCTATATACCACTGTGAGGGCTGTGCTCTATATACCACTGTGCGGGCTGTGCTGTATATACCACTGTGTTGGCAGTGCTCTATATACCACTGTGTGGGCTGTGCTCTATATACCACTGTGCGGGCTGTGCTCTATATACCACTGTGCGGGCTGTGCTGTATATACCACTGTGCGGGCTGTGCTGTATATACCACTGTGCGGGCTGTGCTGTATATACCACTGTGCGGGCTGTGCTGTATATACCACTGTGCGGGCTGTGCTGGATATACCACTGTGCGGGCTGTGCTGGATATACCACTGTGCGGGCTGTGCTGGATATACCACTGTGCGGGCTGTGCTCTATATACCACTGTGTGGGCTGTGCTGTATATACCACTGTGAGGGCTATGCTGCATATACCACTGTGTGGGCTGTGCTGTATATACCACTGTGCGGGCTGTGCTGTATATACCACTGTGTGGGCTGTGCTGTATATACCACTGTGCGGGCTGTGCTGTATATACCACTGTGCGGGCTGTGCTGTATATACCACTGTGCGGGCTGTGCTGTATATACCACTGTGCGGGCTGTGCTGTATATACCACTGTGCGGGCTGTGCTGTATATACCACTGTGCGGGCTGTGCTGTATATACCACTGTGCGGGCTGTGCTGTATATACCACTGTGCGGGCTGTGCTGGATATACCACTGTGCGGGCTGTGCTGGATATACCACTGTGCGGGCTGTGCTGGATATACCACTGTGCGGGCTGTGCTCTATATACCACTGTGCGGGCTGTGCTCTATATACCACTGTGTGGGCTGTGCTGTATATACCACTGTGAGGGCTATGCTGCATATACCACTGTGTGGGCTGTGCTGTATATACCACTGTGCGGGCTGTGCTGTATATACCACTGTGTGGGCTGTGCTGTATATACCACTGTGTGGGCTGTGCTGGATATACCACTGTGCGGGCTGTGCTCTATATACCACTGTGTGGGCTGTGCTCTATATACCACTGTGCGGGCTGTGCTGTATATACCACTGTGTGGGCTGTGCTGTATATACCACTGTGTGGGCTGTGCTCTATATACCACTGTGTGGGCTGTGCTATATATACCACTGTGAGGGCTGTGCTCTATATACCACTGTGAGGGCTGTGCTGTATATACCACTGTGAGGGCTGTGCTGTATATACCACTGTGTGGGCTGTGCTGTATATACCACTGTGGGGGCTATGCTGTATATACTACTGTGGGGGCTGTGCTGTATATACTACTGTGTGGGCTGTGCTGTATACTACTACGCAGGCTGTGCTAGATTATGCATGCTGTGCTATATACTATGCAAGTTGTGCTATATACTATGCGGGCTTTGATATATACTATGGGGGTATATTATATTCTATGGGGGAGGCCGTGTTATATACGATGTGTCTGTGTTATATACTATTGCGGGGGTATATTATATTCTATGGGGGAGGTTGTGTTATATACTATGGGGGGTATATTATATTCTATGGGGGAGGCTGTCTTATATACTATGGGGGCTGCATTATATATTATGGAGAGGTGGGCTGTATTATATTCTATGGGGGGCTGTATTAGATTTTATGAGGGATGATTGCATCATACTCTTTGATGGGGCTGCATTATATTCTATGTGGAGGTGGGCTGTATTCTATTTGGGGCTACATTATATTCTATGGGGGGCAGTATTATATTTATATTCTATGAGGGGTGCTTGCATCATACTCTATGGGGGGCTGCATTATATTCTATGGGGTGGCTGCATTATACTCTGGGTTGGCTGCATTATATTCTGTAGGGTGGTGGCTGCATTATACTATATGTGGGCTGCATTATACTGTATTGAGGACTATAGGGAATACGTTATACTATATGAAGAACTATGGGGTGCATTATACTATGGGAAGTGAATTGTACTACATGAATGACTATGGCGGTGCATTATACTATATGGAGCACTATGAGGAGTGTATTATGCTATATGGAGGACTATGAGGAGTGTATTATACTATATGGAGGTCTGAGCAGTGTATTTTAATATATGGAGTACTATAAGGGGTGTATTATACTATATGGAGGACTGTGGTGCACATTATAATATATGGAGGACTATGGGGTGTATTTTACTAAACAAGTAAAATGCTGCATATTCAGATTGTTTTTGCTGGAACAAAAATCCTTGTTCTCAGCAGCACATCGCCGGTGTAGACTGTAGATGTGCTGCTGATAACATGATCCTCATCATTATTCCTCAGCTGGTGGAAAGAGGCCGGGAGACAAGCGTTGAACAACTTCAGTATTGTTGATCAAACTCATTCAGCGCTTGTAAACCGAAATGCGTCTGTGTGATGTGCAATATGTTAGCATTTGGGGTCACATTTTAAACTTTGCCTAGAGCCCCACTTTGCCTAAAACCGGCCCTGCCTACAAGTGTACAAAGATATTATACAGTCACCATGTGACAAGTGGGCCTGTGTAACTTCAAATGCCAGGGCTGAATTTTAGTCCCAGTCCGGCCCTGGCTGTGCTATATACTATGTGGGCAATGTTATATACTGTTTGGGCTGTGTTATATACTGTGTGGCCTGTGTTATATACTACGTCGCCTGTGCTACATACTGCGTGACTGCTATATACTGCGTGGGCTGTGTTATATACTGTTTGGGCTGTATTAATGCATCGGGTATATATGCTTATAGCAGCCTCATAGTATATAGCACAGGCCACATAGTATTTGTCTGCTATATACTACATGGCTCCTATATACTACGTGGCCTGTGCTACTGTGTGGCTACTATATACCTATATACATACATACATACATACATACATACATACATACATACATACATACATACATACATACATACATACATACATACATACATACATACATGTTCTAGAATACCCGATGCGTTAGAATTGGGCCACCATCTAGTGTGTGTGTGTGTGTGTGTGTGTGTATATATATATATATATATATATATATATATATATATATATTTAATATAGTAGAAACATGGTTGAAAAGCAATGTCTGATTATCATTTGTTCACTTTCATAGATTTTTTTATTTATTATTACTTTTGCCAGATTCACGTTATTTCTGTGACCATTGTGGGTTTTTCTGTCATTAAATAAGGGGTACCAACAATTTTGACCATGTGTGTATGACTAGAGATGAGCAAATTTGTTAGGATTTTGGCCCCTAATCTGATATTGAAATATTCGGGCCACATTGGAACAGTGTTCGGGCCGAATGTATGTCTTATGAACATATTCGGTAATTTCTACCCCCATTGACTCTAATGAAGTTCAGCTGTGTTCGACGAATATTGCAAAAACAATATTCGAATCCGATCGTATTCGGAACCGAATCCGAACAAATTTGCTCATCTCTACTTATGACTATTGGAGAGGGAATTGCAAAAAAGCCTTTACTCTCTGACTGACTACTACTTTCTATAACAGCTGCTGGATTCCAAGTTCATGTTGCTCACAAACAGTTTAACTTTTTAATTTTACAGGTCCAAAGAAGTTACTCAGTCCTGTGTTTTTGGTCGTGCTACCACAATTCGCTTGCGCTGTAATCCACAGAAAACTGGTCTAGGCACTGTGCGTGTACCAAGGTAAGACATTCTCTACAGATTTTGATGTTTTATACACTATGTTCCAAATTATTATGCAAATGACATTTTTCTCGGATTTTCCTAAATGGTCAGTGCAAATGACAGTCGGTCTAATAAAAGTCATCACCCGTTAGAGTATACATCGAATTTTATTGAAGAAACCTCCCAATGATAACAGTATAATCTCCAAAATGAATAAAAACTCAAAATGCACTGTTCCAAATTATTAGGCACTGTAGTATTTCTAAACATTTGATATGTTTTAAAGAACTGAAAATGCTCATTTGTGGAATTTGCAGCATTAGGAGGTCACATTCATTGAACAAAAAAGCTATTTAACTCCAAAACATCCTAACAGGCCAAGTTACATGTTAACATAGGAACCCTTCTTTAATATCACCTTCACAATTCTTGCATCCATTGAACTTGTGAGTTTATGGAGAGTTTCTGCTTGTATTTCTTTGCATGAAGTCAGAATAGCCTCCCAGAGCTGCTGTTTTGATGTGAACTGCCTCCCACCCTCATAGATCTTTTGTTTGATGATACTCCAAAGGTTCTATATAGGGTTGAGGTCAGGGGAAGATGGTGGCCACACAATGAGTTTATCTCCTTTTATGCCCATAGCCGCCAATTACTCAGAGGTATTCATTGTCTAGCATGAAGATGATTTTGTTCCTGAAGGCACGTTTCTGCTTTTTAGACCATGGAAGAAAGTCGTCAGTCAGAAACTCTATTTACTTTGCTGAGGTCATTTTCACACCTTCAGGAACCTTAAAGGGCCCTACCAGCTGGTTCCCCATGATTCCAGCCCAAAACATGACTCCTCCACCTCCTTGCTGATGTCGCAGCCTTGTTGGGACATAGTGGCCATTCACCAACCATCCACTACTCCATCCATCTGGACCGTCCAGAGTTGCTCGACACTCATCAGTAAACAAGACTGTTTGAAAATTAGTCTTCATGTATGTCTGGGCCCACTGCAACCGTTTCTGCTTGTGAACACTGTTTAGGAGTGGCCGAATAGTAGGTTTATGCACCACAGCAAGCCTTTGAAGGATCCTACACCTTGAGGTTGAGGGACTCTAGACGCACCAGCAGCTTCAAATAACTGTTTGCTGCTTTGTAATGGTATTTTGGCAGCTGCTCTCTTAATCCAATGAATTTGTCTGCCAGAAAACTTCCTCATTATGCCTTTATTTGCATGAACTCTGTCTGTGCTCTGTTTCAGTCACAAATCTCATCAGAGTATGATGACCACTCTTAAGTTTTCGTGAAATATCTAATTTTTTCATACCTTGTCCAAGGCATTGCACTATTTAATGCTTTTCAGCAGCAGAGAGATCCTTTTTATTTCCCATATTGCTTGAAACGTGTTACCTGCATAATAATGTGGAACATCATTTTTGAGTAGTTTTCCTTTAATTAGAATCACCTGGAAAACTAATTATCACATGTGTTTAAGATTGATTTCAGTGATTCATTGAGCCCTGAGACACAATACCATCCACGAGTTTATTTGAAAAACAAAACAATTAAATCTTTAAGACACTTAAATCCAATTTGCATAATAATTTGGAACACAGTGTAGATACTATATTTTATGACCTTGATAATGTTAGGGCAGGCGGAATTCACCAAATAATTATAAAGATAGAATAAGGTGCGTCTGCAGCCCGGGGTCCACCGTGCAGAGATGATACCTGCTGCTAGGTAATGGCAGACAGTAAATGGCAGTATAATGAAAACGCACACGGGTTAGCTACCCCCGTTATGAAGGAAGCGAACCCTGTTACGTCACAGGGTCGCAATACCACAGAGGTAATGCAAGTAAACAGTCACTGAACTCTGCCCCAAGAAGCGGGGTTAGAGTCCCTCTAGACCACTTGCGTTCGGCACCGGAACTGCGGTGCCATGGAAAATAAATACAAAATAGATGTAGCGCACTGGGTGCGTGCAGCGCAGCTCTGGTGGACACCACTAACCGCCCTAACTAGGGACAGGTAAGAGCACTGGTTGCGCACGGTGCCGCTCTAGCTAACGCTGCCGATAGACGCTATAGATTGTGCCAGGTGCCGGATGGCACTAACTGGTGCTAGACGCCTCCAACATTCGCAAGCATTCATCAACACTAGGGATGGGTATGATTCGGAGCTTTCACCAGAACGGGCACAGATCCACACACACGCAATAACAGATTTATACTAGCTCATGTCCGTGCGGCCATGCAAACCTTTTAGAGCGGAAGTTCTCCAGGACCTTCCTAGTGGTCCAATAGGAGCTGATACAGGACATGAGCATGTGACCCCCAACCTCTGAGAGGTCGACCCGTGGGCATGCTCTGTAGGGGAAAAGCAGGACATAGTCCCTGGAATGTCTGCTCACCACTGATCAGTGCTGGCTACAAGGGCTGAGCCTGGAAAGTCAGCAGTAACCAAACGCACAGTATCAGCTTGAGCCAGACGCTGGGATCGATGTCTCTGCTGAGCAGGTTCCACTGCGGCTGGAGGAGAATGGGAGACCGCAGCGGACATGGTTCGAGATTCCCCCTGTGCAGCGGCAGGAACTCGACACCTAACAGATAATTTCTGCTATTTCTTAATCAATATGGTTTCTTCAAAATGTTGGCTTTTTTTCACATCAATTTTTAAGAATGTTTATGTTCTTGATGTTGACAGTTGTGACTTCAGTTTCACTGAAAAATTAACTGATACTAACCATTTACCACAGTTGGATCTTCAAAAGAATGTCTCTGCATAACCAACAAGGGATCTGTCGTTGACAACTGGACTCCTACTGTAATGGCCCTTATTACATAAATCTCTGCCAGCTCAGTAATGCAAAATAAAAAATTTATGCAAATGAAGATTCTGTATGTGCACTTTAAAAGTTTTATTTAGAGAATTCATTGATAAAGTCCCATTATAAAAGGTAGTAAAACCTAAGTCTCTTATAGTTGGAGAGTAGCCAAATAAGTCCCAGAGGGGGGAGCATTTGTAGTAGATGATTGAAGCAAAACTAAAAGGGTGGTCTACTACTTGCCAGGGTTTGAATAATAATTAAGCAAGGGGTAATTAAATGGTTTATCCAGGACTCTGATATAAACACCCTCCTTTTAGGATAGTTCCCCAATATCAGATTGGTGAGGGTCCGATAGCCAGTATTTCAAAAGGTCAACTGCAGTTGCGCATGCCACTTGTAAACTGAAAGTAGCATTTCCAGCTGACTTAACAGCACTGAAACCCATGTTGGGGCGAGACCCAGTAACATGCATGTTGCTCAGTCAGGATGTTGTTTTCTGTTTTCTTCTCCATCTCGATACATTAGGGAAGGAGCTCTTTCCTATGACCCAGAACACTGGGTGAAGAGCCTAGACTTCTGTCTGTGCTCATTAGATGCCTTCATATCTACTTAACCTTTTAATCGTCAAATGGAGTCCATTGGAGAATGAAATGAAGCAGAGGACCATACAGTTTTGTCAAGAGTTGCTGGTATAAATAAGAACATCAGCTCGGCGCACAAAAAATACACCCTCACCCAGCCCCAGATAATGAAAAATGGAGACGCTACAGGTTTTTTTTTTACAAAATTTGGATTCTGTTTTCACCACTTAAACAAGAAAGAACTTAGACATGTTTGGTGTCTATGAACTCGTAATGACCTGGGGAATCACATTGGCAGGTCAGTTTTAGCATTTAGTGAACATAGTAAAAAAAACTGTGGTATTGCACTTTGTTTTGCAATTTCACCATACTTGGAACTTTTTTCCCATTTTCTAGTAAAAGATATGTTAAAACCAATAGTGTCTTTCAAAAGTACAACTCATCCCACAAAACACAAATGCTCACATGGCCATATTGACCCAAAAAATAAAAAAGATATGGCTCTGGCAAGAAGGGGAGCACAAAACGAAAACGCAAAAATGGAAAAACTTTTGGTCGTGAAGGAGTTAATTTGCAATAGAAAACATGTTTAAGAAAATTGAAATGCCAGAATTTTTATTTTGTAATAAAAAGCAACCAAAACTTTTGTATATAGCCCCAAAATGGTACTAATTGAATAATCCGGTCAACAAGCAAAAAACAAGCCCTCACTTGACTCGTTTTAATGGGAAAATGAAAACGTTGCTGGTAATTGAAAATAGTGACAAAAATCACAACTATGCCTCACTTCTAAATAGTCAAAATAATGTTGCTCTTTGAAGGCCAGCCACAGGCTGGGCTTCACAGGAGGACATATATGGCAGTCATAGAGGCCTTCAGTAGGAACTGGCTGTCATGACACCTAGTAATTGCATCACATATGGGCCAATAGGAGCTTGTGTAAGCATGCAATGGTGATCGTGGCATTAAATGAAAAATGGCAGCTTTTGGAGCAGGTAGATGCATTTGACCAATGAAAGATGACCACTTTGGATTTATGTTCAGACTCTCAGCTAATCTTCTCATCTGTGGAATATTTTTATGTGGCCAGAAAGACTTTTTTAAATTTGTCATTTTCTATTTGACCCAGCAAATGTGATTAGTTCAGTGACCATTTAAAGGTACTGACCGTTTTCCTATAAACCATTTTATGGGGCTTAATTATACATTTTTATTGCAGTGATTGTTCAGAAGGAACCTGTGATGGCTGTATATTTCATTTTCTGTGGGAGACGGAACATGCATGTCCACTCTGTACTGACAATGACTTCCATATCATCACAAGTGCTTGCCAGCATGGCATACAGGTATTTAATAATTGTCATTTCAACTGGTTGTCCAAGTCTACAATATTTATGGCTCTCCCTTGAAAAAGTCAGGGTGGGTTCCCATCTTCTGGCACCACCAACAATGTTAACGGTATAGCCTTATACGTTTGGTAGTGGCCGTGTCTGGTATTACAGCTCTGAGCAGTCCAGTCCCCTTTAACCCCTTTCTGCCAGCTGACGGAATAGTACGTCAGCTGGCAGTATCCCCCGCTTTGAGGTGGGCTTCGGCGGTGAGCTGGGGTTAGCGGTGCGTGTTCTTCCTGCCGTGTGGCCGACAGTGCTTGTTAAATGCCGCTGTCAGAGTTTGACAACGGCATTTAATTAGTTAATGAGTGCAGGTGGATCGCGATTCCGATCGCACCCATTGCACACACATCAGCTGTTGAAAACAACTGACATGTCACGGCTTTGAGGTGGGCTCACCACCGAAGCCCACCTCAAAGCCGCGACATGTCAGCTGTTTTCAACAGCTGACGTGTGTGCAATGGGTGCGATCGGAATCGTGATCCACCTGCACTCATTAACTAATTAAATGCCGCTGTCAAACTCTGACAGCGGCATTTAAAAAGCACTGTCTGCCACATGACAGGAAGAACTCGCACCGCTGACCCCAGTCACGTGATCGGGGGTCATCGGTGCGTTGCTATCACAACCAGAGTTCTCCTTGAAACCTCTATGGTTGTTCATGGCAGATTGCTAAGAGCACCAGCAAGTGGTCGGCGCTTATAGCAAGCCTGTAATTCAGCTGCATAGAGGTGATCTGTGCATCACCTCTATGTAGCAGAGGTGATCGAGTAGTGCATGCTTCTAGCCTTCCATGGAGGCTATTGAAGCATGCCATAATTAAAATAAAAACTGTGTTTAAAAATATAAAAAAAATTTAATATAAAAATTCAAATCACCCCCCTTTCTCCCCAATCAAAATAAAACAATAAAAGAAATCAAACCTACACATATTTGGTATCACTGAGTTCAGAATCGCCCCATCTATCAATAAAAAAAAAAGGAATAACCTGATCGCTAAATGGCAGCGAGAAAAAAAAACAAAATGCCAAAATTACGTTTTTTTTGGTCGCCGCGACATTGCATTAAAATGCAATAACGGGCGATCAAATGAACGTATCTGCAACAAAATGGTATCATTAAAAACATACCGTTATTGGAAAATTGTGCACATTTTTTTTTAGCAAACTTTAGAATTTTTTCTTACCACATAGTTAAAAGAGAACCTAGACATGTTTGTTGTCTATGAACTCATAATGACATGAAGAATTATAATGGCAGGTCAGTTTTAGCATTTAGTGAACCTAGCCAAAAAAAACAAGCAAAAAAAACAGTGTGGGATTCCACTTTTTTAGTAATTTCATTGCACTTGGAATTTTTTTCCCGTCATCTGTTACACAACATGGTAAAACCAATGCTATCGTTCAAAAGTACAACTCATCCCGCTGCTATCGTTCAAAAGTACAACTCATCCCGCAAAAAATAAACCCTCACATGGCCATATTGACAGAAAAAATAAAAAAGTTATGGCTCTGGAAAGAAGGGGAACAAAAAACGAAATAAAAATAAAAAAGCTTTGGGGGTGAAGGGGTTAATAGAGATGAGATGCAATTCCAGACAGCATAACCACTACTAAAATTAATGCAAAGTTAAAAATTCAAGCACACAAATGTGCACTGAAAAATATATGACCAAAACTTTGAATGACTATTAGTTTTTTATTATTTTATATGTATGATGCTTTCTATTGATTTATAAATGGCTTCAAATAACTAAACTAGTATGCATTTTTTAATTTATTATATGTTCACTTTTTCATATATTTGTACTTTTTTTTTTTTATATACCGTATATACTCGAGTATAAGCCGACCCCCCCCCCCATAATTTTGCCACAAAAAAGTGGGAAAACGTAATGACTCGAGTATAAGCCTAGGGTGGAAAATGCAGCAGCTACCGGTAAATTTCAAAAATGAAAATAGGTACCAATAAAAGTAAAATTAATTGAGATATCAGTAGGTTAAGTGTTTTTGAATATCCATATTAAATCAGGAGCCCCATATAATGCTCCATACAGTTCATGATGGGCCCCATAAGATGCTCCATATTAAAATATGCCTCATATAATGCTTCACAAAGGTTAATAATGGCCCCATAAGATGCTCCATAGAGATATTTGCCCCATATAATGCTGCACAAATGTTGATTATGGTCCCATAAGATGCTCCATAGAGATATTTGCCCCATATAATGCTGTACAAACGTTGATTATGGCCCCATAAGATGCTCCATACAGATATTTGCCCCATATAATGCTGCACAAACATTGATTATGGCCCCATAAGATGCTCCATAAAGATATTTGCCCCATATAGTGCTGCACAAACGTTGATTATTGCCCCATAAGATGCTCCATAGAGATATTTGCCCCATATGCTGTTGCTGCGACATACTCGCCTCTCGTCGCTCAGGCCCCTGACACTTGCAATACTCACCTGTCCTCGTTCCGGCGTCGCTGTGTCTTCTGTATGCTCTGCACTAACGTTCAGGCAGAGGGCGCGGACTAACCACGTCATCACGCCCTCTGACCTGAGTGTCACAGCAGAGGACGCGGAAGACGGAGCGGTGCCCGGAACGAGGACAGGTGAATATCGCGCAGTGCTCCCCATTATACTCACCTGCACCTAGCGCGGTCCCTGCATCTCCGGTCTCTGGGCGCTGACAGCTTCTTCCAGCGTTGAGCCGTCACTGTTACTGCTCATTACAGTAATGAATATGTGGCTCCACCCCTATGGGAGGTAATGAGAGGTACCATGTGACCACTCAATGCTGGAAGAAGCTGTCAGCGCCCGGAGACTGGAGATGCAGGGACTGCGCCAGGAGCAGGCGAGTATGTCACAGCTGCCGCTCCCCCTTCCCTGCCGACCCCCCAGGGACAATGACTCGAGTATAAGCAGAGAGGGGCACTTTCAGCCTAAAAAAATGGGCTGAAAATCTCGGATTATACTCGAGTATATACGGTATGTACCTATTACTACATAATATAAGTAATTTTCAACATTGAAATTGCAACACCAGTATGGAAAAGTCATGGAATAATGGAAACCACAAGATCATTAGACATGTTAATTCAATACAAATGATTAATAAATGGAAATAAAATCTGGAGGGACTGCAGGCTATGGTTGCACATTTAGGCCATGCGGGCTAGTCACATTAGCACAATTAACAAGTGGCCTGGCATTGTGGTGTTGAAAAACTGTTCCTTGGAAACTTTGATTTAGTGGTGGATCTAATGTAGGGGCGGGCTGGGCCGGTGGCAGGGAGGCAAATGCCCCCAGGCCACTCCCCTAGGCGCACACGTCGGCGCCGGGGCCCGGGAGCTTTCTCTGAGCTGTGTGCATTGCCGTCTTTTATCTTGACTGCTGAGCAGCTCTGACTCCCTCCGCCTTCCCTGGACTTCTGGACTGGGCAGGTGACATGGTTGTAGCTAGAATGTATGGACTCCTTGCAGGTCCTGACTACAGCCCATACATTCTATATTTCTCAGTAGTGAATGTACTAGAATGTATGGGCTCCTTTCAGGTCCTCTCAGCAGCCCATACAGTCTAGCTGATTCACTGCTGAAAATTATGGAGGGGGTGCTGCCAATGATGGAGGGGGTGCTGCCAATGATGGAGGGGGTGCTGCCAATGATGGAGGGGGTGCTGCCAATGATGGAGGGGGTGCTGCCAATGATGGAGGGGGTGCTGCCAATGATGGAGGGGGTGCTGCAAATGATGGAGGGGGCTGTCAATGATGAAGGTGGATGCTACAAATGATGAAAGGGGTGCTGCCAATAATGGAAAGGCAGGCTGCCAATGATGGAGGGGGCTACCAATGATGGAGTGGGGCTGCAAATGATGAAAGGAGGGCTTCCAATGATGGAGGGAGGTGCTGCTAATGATGGAGGGGGTGCTGCCAATGATGGAGGGGGTGCTGTGAATAATAAAGCGGGCTGCAAATGATGGAGGGGGTGCTGCAAATGATGGAGGGGGGCTGCAAATGGTGGAGGGGTGCTGCAAATGATGGTGGGGGAGTTGCAAATGATGGATGGGGTGCTGCAAATGATGGAGGGGGTGCTGCAAATGATGGAGGGGGTGCTGCAAATGATGGAGGGGGTGCTGCAAATGGTGGAGGGGTGCTGCAAATGATGGTGGGGGAGTTGCAAATGATGGAGGGGGTGCTGCAAATGATGGAGGGGGTGCTGCAAATGATGGAGGGGGTGCTGCAAATGATGGAGGGGGTGCTGCAAATTATGAAGGGGGCTGCCAATGATGGAAAGGGGCTGCAAATGAGGGGAATGCTGCAAATGATGAGGGGGTGATGCAAATGATGAGGGGGCTGCAAATGATGAAGGTGGATGCTACAATTGATGAAAGGGGGGCTGCCAATGATGGAGGGGGTGCTGCAAAGGATGGAGGGGGTGCTGCAAATGATGGAGGGGGTGCTGCAAATGATGGAGGGGGTGCTGCAAATGATGGAGGGGGTGCTGCAAATGGTGGAGGGGTGCTGCAAATGATGGTGGGGGAGTTGCAAATGATGGAGGGGGTGCTGCAAATGATGGAGGGGGTGCTGCAAATGATGGAGGGGGTGCTGCAAATGATGGAGGGGTGCTGCAAATGATGGAGGGGTGCTGCAAATGGTGGAGGGGTGCTGCAAATGATGGTGGGGGAGTTGCAAATGATGGACGGGGTGCTGCAAATGATGGAGGGGTGCTGCAAATGATGGAGGCGGTGCTGCAAATGATGGAGGGGGTGCTGCAAATGATGGAGGGGGTGCTGCAAATGATGGAGGGGGTGCTGCAAATGATGGAGGGGGGCTGCAAATGGTGGAGGGGTGCTGCAAATGATGGTGGGGGAGTTGCAAATGACGGAGGGGGTGCTGCAAATGATGGAGGGGGTGCTGCAAATGACGGAGGGGGTGCTGCAAATGACAGAGGGGGTGCTGCAAATGACAGAGGGGGTGCTGCAAATGACAGAGGGGGTGCTGCAAATGACAGAGGGGGTGCTGCAAATGATGGAAAGGGGCTGCAAATGAGGGGAATGCTGCAAATGATGAGGGGGTGATGCAAATGATGAGGGGGCTGCAAATGATGAAGGTGGATGCTACAAATGATGAAAGGGGGGCTGCCAATGATGGAGGGGGTGCTACAAAGGATGGAGGGGGTACTGCAAATGATGGAAAGGCAGGCTGCAAATGATGGAGGGGGCTGCCAATGATGGAGGGGGGTGCTACCAATAATGGAGGGGGGTGCTGCCAATGATGGAGGGGGCTGCAAACGAAGGAGGGGGGCTGACAATGATGAAAGGGGGCTGCCAATGATGGATTGGGCTGTCAATGATGAAAAGGGGCTGCAAATGAGAGGGGTGCTGCAGATGATGAAGGTGGATGCTACAAATGACGAAAGGGAGGCTGCCGATGATGGAGGGATGCTGCAAATGATGAAGGGGATGCTGCAATTGATGGAGGGGGTGCTGCGAATGATGGAGGGGGCTGCCAATGATGGAAAGGCGGTCTGCTGATGGAGGGGGCTGCCAATGATGGAATGGGGCTGCAAATGATGAAAGGAGGGCTGCCAATGATGGAGGGAGGTGCTGCCAATGATAAAGCTGGCTGCAAATGATGGAGGAGGTGCTGCAAATGATGGAGGGGGTGCTGCAAATGATGGAGGGGTGTTGCAAATGATGGAGGGGGTGTTGCAAATGATGAAAGGGAGCTGCCAATGATGGAGGGGGTGCTACAAACGATGAAAGGGGGGCTGCCAATGATGGAAAAAGGCTGCAAATGAGGGGGGTGATGCAAATGATGGTGGATGCTACAAATGATGAAAGGGGGGCTGCCAATGATGGAGGGGGGCTGCCAATGATGGAATGGGGCTGCAAACGATGAAAGGAGGGCTGCCAATGATGGAGGGAGGTGCTGCCAATGATGGAGGGGGGCTGCCAATGATAAAGGGGGCTGTAAATGATGGAGGGTGTGCTGCAAATGATGTAGGGGGCTGCAAATTATGTGAGGGAGGGGACAGGGGACTGCACATGGTGAAGTGGGGGGAGTATGGAGGACTGCAAATGATGAAGTGAGGGGGAAGGGGGACTCTAAATGATGGAGGGGGCTGCAAATGATGGAGGGGGGCTGCCAATGATAAAGGGGGCTGTAAATGATGGAGGGTGTGCTGCATATGATGTAGGGGGCTGCAAATTATGTGAGGGAGGGGACAGGGGACTGCACATGGTGAAGTGGGGGGAGTATGGAGGACTGCAAATGATGAAGTGAGGGGGAAGGGGGACTCTAAATGATGGAGGGGGCTGCAAATGATGGAGGGGGCTGCAAATGATGTGAGGGAGGGGATGGGACTCCACATGAATGAAAAGGGACTGCACATGGTGAAGTGGGGGGAGAATGGAGGACTGCAAATGATGAAGTGAGGGACAGGGAACAGCAATTGAATTAAAGGTTGGGGATGGGGAAAGCAAATGAGGACCTGGGAGAGAGCAAATAATGATGAATTTTCAGGATGGTGGGAGTAAATGATGTATTGAATGTGGAGGGAGAGCAGTTGATAATGAATAGAGGGTGGGGGTGGAAGAGAGAGAATACATGACAATAATTAAATTTTCATGCCCCTTCCACCCCAATTCAATCGGGGGAGAGGGAGGCACATAGTGGTGAACGTTGAGGATGCAGTGACTAGTAATGAATTGGGGGAAGAGTATAGGGGCTAATTAATATATACATTTATTAGGTGGAAAAATGGTTATTTATAGTTGGTGGGGGCGTAGTGGTGAATTTTAATTTATATTTGGAATGGTGGATTGCATAATAACCAATTATATATTAATGGTGGGTGCACATCTGTATTCAGATGTGTAGTGTAGAAGAAAGAAGAAAAAGTGGGGAATGTGCTCAGGAAGCAGGGCTCTAGGTAAGTGTTGTTTAATGCAGAACAACTTATATATAGAGTATGGTTCCTGTAAGGTGGGAATATTGCTCTTTTTAGTAGCTTTTATTTATTTAGTAACAGGTAATGTTTCGGTCATTATGTAGTAGAAGGTGTATGGTGGTGTGATTGGTCTCTGTATAGAGTGTTTTGTTATGTAGAGGTAATGGTCATTATATTATGTATTCGCGGTGTGGTGGTGATGGTAGTGGGCATTGTGCAGTCGTATTGTTTTGGCCTTTTATAGTAGTAATATTGGTCTTTGCATTGTGTGTTTTGGGACACAAAAACAGGTTTCCTCTTACTGTTACACATAGGAATGCCTACCACTGTGCCAGATACAAACTAAAATTCCTTCTTTGAGCCATTCAATTGGTAAAATTGACCCCTAGAATATTTTCTTGCCCCTAGAAAACAGTGCACACATTTTGACCACTAGTAATAATGTCCCCTGTATGGCCCTTTGACAGTCACAATACCCAGATTGTCACTATAACAAAAAGTGCCTACTTAACACTTAATCTCACCTGAGCACTCCCATGTACAGTTCTCCTATACACTGTACAGTATAAAGTAGATATGGACACCTCATACTAAGTATAAGGAACCTGTGGGCCCATCATACTCAGTATGGCATCCTCAGAACTTTACACAGTATGATGTCCCCATTACTACCTTATACAATATAATGCCTAAACCGTTCTCTATACACTGTATAATGGGTCCATAGCTCCCCTATACACAGTATGATGTCACCACAGTTCTCCAGTACACAGTATAATGTCCCCACAACTTTTCTAGACAGAGTATATTACCGCCCAAACTGTATACCTCCACAATAGTCACCACACTGTATAATGGGCCCTACGGAAACCACCACTGTATGATGCCCTCCCACTGTATGATGGCCCCACTGTACGTTGGCTCCACATTTGTCCCCTCACTGGATGATTGTCCTCTTACTGTAGCAGGGCTCCCTTAGTAGCCCCCACTCTGTAGGAGGGCTTCCTTAGTAGCGCCCACTCTATAGGAGGGGCCCCACAGACTGTGTCATCGTCTCCTTCGTAGCTCCCACTATGTATGAGGTTTCCTTTGGTAGCGCACACACACATAATGGCAGTCACAGAATATTAAAAATTTTTTTTAAAAAATTGTGTACTCAACTAACACCTACCTCTAACCCCTATCCGTAACCCCTATGAGTCTAGCAGCGGAAAGCAGCAGGTCCCTGGTAGACTGATGCAATGACATCCTGTGAAGTCATCATTCTGCTCTGCCAGGGACCTGCCGTTCTGCAGGCCGCAGGCCTAAAGGGACCTGTGGCCTACAGAATGGAGAGCAATAGTGCAGGGTGACCATGTCTCCCTGCTCTACTGCATATTTACTGTCTATGCCAATACAGGTGAAGGTGGCTGTCGCTCCTTGTGGGCCCTTCTGAGTCAGAGGCCGAGAGAGACTGCCCCCCTCTGGTAATTCTACTACTGGGTATATCAATTACCTTATGACTGTGTGGTCCATATGGTACTATACACCAATCTTCAACCATCATTGCATCCAAGACAAAGACTCATTGAAGAGGATAGACCTCATTTCCAAACTCAATTGCTAAAATTCAGTTTTTGGTCTCTATCTGTAGACCATGTGCGCAATGACATGAAGAGGCCTTCATGAGAGAATGTCACAAATAATGCTATTTACAGGATTAGGCTGGGGTAACACAAACGTATTAAAAAAATCAGTCCTATGTTGATCAAGAAAAGTAGGACAAGTGAGTACAATGTGATATATATTTTTTTTTTTCTCCCAACTGGAATCCATGTGACATCTGTATGGCATGAGTATGCAATCCGTATACAATGCCTCTATCTATATAATCGTCTAAGGGTCACGGCTAGTGTTGAGCGATACCTTCCGATATCGGAAAGTATCGGTATCGGAAAGTATCGGCCGATACCGTCAAAGTATCGGATCTCGCCGATTCCGATACCCGATCCCAATGCAAGTCAATTGGACGAAAATATCGGAATTAAAATAAACCCTTTCTTTCCTTGTAGGTTCATTCTATATGAAGGAAAACAACTAAGAATAATGTAGGATGTATTGGGGGACGTGGCGGAGACATTAAAGGCATAGAGGTTTAGCCCAATCAAATAGAATAGCAGGAATTTTATTTTTTTTTAAAGACGTTCGGAGTTACAAAGATATTGACTATGTTAAGATTTTTTTTATTTTGTCAGATATTGATGTTTCACTACTTCCACGCCCTTCACCCTCTTTTTTACTTCTCCCACACTTTCTTCTTCATCATCATCAGCATCTTTGACATCAACTTCTTCTTCACCTTATTCATCTTCTTCATCTTCTACCTATAATTTTTTTTTTTTACATTGTTCATATTCTTTTTATTTAACTATTATTCTTCTTCATATTCAAGTTCTTCATCATATTCTTATTTGTGACAGGCATTCCCGTAGTTATCTATAAAAGTTTGAAGATTACACCTTCCGTTCTGCCTGTCATAAAAGAGTTACATTTGTCCGCGTTCAGTTTGGCCTGCAGCATCAGGCTTTATCCAGGGGCACCACGAGGAGGAACGGACTCACCCCCATACACTGCTTAGTCTTCTTCTGCTTATAATTTAGATAATATCTTTTGCTCTGATATTTAGTGTTATGCTTTATGTTCTTCTGCTCTTTGTTCTGCAGCCTCTTGTTCTTCTGCCTCTCGTTCTCCCATGTCGTCGTCGTCGTCGTCTCCAGGGTCGTCGTCTCCGGGGTCGTCGTCATCGGGGTGGTCTTCAGGGTCATCGTCTCCAGGGTCGTCGTCATCTCAGTGGTTGTCGTCTTTGGTGTCGTCGTCATCTTAGGGGTGGTCTTCCGGGTCATCGTGTTTAGTCTCTTGAACTTGGAAATGTAGCAGAAGGTACAAGAAGGCTGAGAAAATGCCGAGAAACCGCTGATGGAACTGGAACTCGGATGGCTACCCGAAGGTCCAAGAGCCAATGGAACTACTGAGGACCAGCTGACGTTACTGGAACCCGGTTACTAAGCAGGAGGTACCCGTGCCTGAAAGCACTACCAAGGACTACCTGACGTTGGTGGAACTCGGATACCCAGAGGGAGGTGCAGCGCCCCAGAGTTCTGGTCGTTGCAGTACTGTGGCTCCGCCACTAAAGGGAGCCATGGTGCGTTCGATGGCACTGAAGGAGTTCCTCTGAACAGGTATCACAGACACCAATATGTTTCACAGCAGGGCCTCCGGGGGGAGCTAAGGGTGCTATTCATTAGGCCACTCCCCACCATAGTGGGTAAACTGGGGGTCAGGCAGGAAGTTAGTTAGAACGCTGACTGGATTGAACGAAGCAACACCTAGTGAGAGAGGGTGTTGTGGAGGAAGAGACAGTAGGGTCTCTGTCAGGGGTGGGATCCTGGCAGAGGCTTGGCATTGGAAAGAACGTAACGGGACCGTGCCTGCTCAGCATAGCGGCGGTGCCCAAGAAAAAACTAGAAGCGAGATAGATTGTGCTGAGTGAGAAACGAGATCAAGCAGAAGAAGAATACCAGCAGGGGTTTTGTTGAAAGAGGCAGCACCTTGCTGAGGCGCATTACCGGTGGCCGGAACGCCGAGGGAGTGGAATAATATACAGCTTTAAGCCATACTCCAAACAGCGGCAGGACAGTCAGTCTCAGGCGGGCTGTCTACCACATATCACCTATGAAGTCTTGGGGGGCAATTGCGGGAGAGGGGCGTCTCTAGGGTCCCGGAAGAACTCCAGGCCTACCTGACAAACGGGTGCCGTTCTTACTGTAACATCAGGAAGGGACGGAAGATTAGCAGAAGACCAGTTAATCGAGTTGTGAGGGAACTTAAGAAACAGACACAACAGTTGTGGGGTACTTTCCGTGAGCACAGCAGGGAAGGACTACAACACTTAGCGCTAAGAAGGAAGGCACTGATTTCCACCTGTGAAGAGAACTCTGGAGGTGCCATTGGACCGGCCGGACTTGCGCAGCCTGGTGAACCGTGTTCTGGACTGAGGACTCAGAGATCTCCAGTAAAGAGGTAAAGAGACTGCAACCTGGTGTCCTCGTTATTTACCGCGACCTGCACCCCACGACTGCACCGTTACACCACCATTATCACCACCTATTTCACCGGACGTCCCCCACTGACGGACAGGGCCACGGACCGGGTCTAGCCACCGTGACAACCCCAGGACTGAGACCTAGAGGCCCGGCTCCGGGTACCCCTCGGCCCTGCGGCGGTGTGGGGGCGCTCCAGAGGCACCTAAGCCAAAGGCTCTGCCCGGAACCAGCTAACGGTACTGGAACCAGGATGGGAAGCAGAAGGTACAAGAGCAAAAGACACTGCCGAGAACCAGCTGACGGTACTGGAACCCGGATGGGTAGCCGAAGGTCCAAAAGCCAATGGAACTACCGAGGACCAGCTGACGTTACTGGAACCCGGTTACTAAGCAGGAGGTACCCGTGCCTGAAAGCACTACCAAGGACCACCTGACGTTGGTGGAACTCGGATACCCAGAAGGAGGCACCTAAGCCAAAGGCTCTGCCCGGAACCAGCTGACGGTGCTGGAACCAGGATGGGGACCTATTCAAGCTTGTCTTCCTAGAGCCCCAACTAGCGGTGTTGGAGCAAAGGGTCAGCAGGGGGAGCAGAGTGTAGGCCGAAGCCTGCACTGGAGGCATTTGTAGGTCTGTTGTGTCTGCGTGGCGTTTGCAGGACACGATGCCGGCTACACAGCAGGGGAACAGCTGGCGGTGCTGAACCCCACTGACACATTGGCGGGGTGTTTGGCTCTGTGCAGCTAGCAGTACCGGGCACCAACTGGCGGTGTTAGAGCCCAGGCTCTGCAGGGGGAGCAGAGTGTAGGCCGAAGCCTAATTGAACCAATTTTAAAGGTAACCTTTAACCCCCCCTCAGATGTTACAAACTAGAAGAGCCACGCCTTATGCAGCAGTAGTGCTGCACAAGTCAAAGGTTGCTCTTTTAATTTTGTTCCTTGCACAAGCTGAATGAAACACGTACAACATTTTGGCCCTTATACAGTCAATCTGTCTTGGAGGCGGGAGTTCCCTTCGTAATGAGAAGCAGCACAGCTGGCAAAAATACCACCTTGGTGCTGGGCGCGGCCTCCTGAGCATCGCATTTTGATGTACAGGAGTCTGCGTTGTTGCGTTATCCCTTGGCCATGCGCTGCCCGTCTTCTGACATCATTTCATGTCGGCCGGTGCGGTTCGCGATGCCCATGAATCCCAGCCCCGCAGTGTCTTTACAGTGTTTCACACTGCGGGGCTGGGATTCATGGCCTGGCGCAGTACATATGTTCGCCTCTCGTTCGGGTCCTTACACCTGCTACAGACTGTGCGGCGTCAGCTGATCCCTTATCGCATGCCACGGCCATGAAGCCGCACAGTCTGAAGAAGGCAGAAGGAGATGAGTGACAGCCTGGCGAAGATATGCACTGCTCATGCCCGTCAATCACACCCTCGCAGTCAAAATAAATAAGACACCGAGGGGCGTTGTGTGGGGCAGGGCGGCCGCAGAGGCGCAGCCAGCCAAACAATGATGTCAGAAGAAGGGCTGTGCTACCAAGGGGGTCGTTGCGTGTCATTACAAAGGAAAGTCACACCTCAGGGACGTTTTAATGGTCTCAGGGGACACATTGTAGACGTGTTCCGTTCCACGTGTGCAAGGAGAATAAGTTTATGAGCCACCTTGCACACATGCAGCATTACTGCTGTACAAGGTGGCTGTAAAACATACAAACGCCTGGGGGAGGGGCGACAGGTTCCCTTCAATTTCAGTTCTTGTGTCTGCGTGGCTTTTTCAGGACACGATGCCGGCTACACAGCAGGAGAACAGCTGGCTGTGCTGAACCCCACTGACACATTGGCTGGTGTTTTTCTCTGTGCAGCTAGCAGTACCGGACGCCAACTGGCGGTGTTAGAGCCCAGGGTCAGCAGGAGGAGTAGAGGGAGCAGAGTGTAGGCCGAAGCCTGCACTGGCGGCAGCTTTGTGTCTGCGTGGCTGTTGCAGGACACGTTGCCGGCTACACAGCAGGGGAACAGCTGGCGGTGCTGAACCCCACTGACACATTGGCGAGGTGTTTGGCTCTGTGCAGCTAGCAGTACCGGGCACCAACTGGTGGTGTTAGAGCCCAGGCTCTGCGGGAGGAGCAGAGTGTAGGCCGAAGCCTAATTGAACCAATTTTAAAGGTAACCTTTAACCCCCCCTCAGGGGTTACAAACTAGAAGAGCCACACCTTGGGCAGCAGTAATGCTGCACAAGTCAAAGGTTGCTCTTTTAAATTCTGTTCCTTGCACACACTGAATGAAACACATATGACATTTAGCCCCTTAAACAATCAAAACTGTCTTGGAGGCGGGAGTTTCCTTCTTAATGAGACGCAGCACAGATGTCAAGAATCCCACCTTGGTGCTGGGCGCGGCCTCCTGAGCATCGTTATTTGCTGTACAGGAGTCTGCGCTGTCATGATATCCCTTGGCCTTGCGCTGTTAGCGCTGCCCGTCTTCTGACATCATTTAATGTCGGCCGGTGCGGTTCGCGATGACCATGAATCCCAGCCCAGCAATGCCTTTACAGTGTTTCACACTGCGGGGCTGGGATTCATGGCCTTGCGCAGTACATATGTTCGCCTCTCGCTCGGGTCCTTACACCTGCTTCAGACTGTGCGGCGCCAGCTGATCCCTTATGGCATGCCACGGCCATGAGGCCGCACAGTGTGAAGAAGGCAGAAGGAGATAAGTGCCAGGCGAAGATAGGCACTGCTCATGCCCATCAATCACACCCTCGCAGTCTAAAGAAATTAGACACCGAGAAGCGTTGTGTCGGGCAGGGTTGCCGCAGAGGCGCAGCCAGCCAAACAATGATGTGAGAAGACGGGCAGCGCTACCAACGGGGTTGCTGCGTGTCATTACAAAGGAAAGTCACACCTGAGGGACGTTTTAATGGTCTCAGGGGACACATTGTAGACGTGTTCCATTCCACGTGTGCAAGGAGAATAAGTTTATGAGCCACCTTGCACACATGCAGCATTACTGCTGTACAAGGTGGCTGTAAAACATACAAACACCTGGGGGAGGGGGGACAGGTTCCCTTCAATTTCAGTTCTTGTGTCTGCGTGGCTTTTGCAGGACATGTTGCCGGCTACACAGCAGGGGAACAGCTGGCGGTGCTGAACCCCACTGACACATTGGCTGGTGTTTTTCTCTGTGCAGCTAGCAGTACCGGGCCCCAACTGGCGGTGTTAGAGCCCAGGGTCAGCAGGAGGAGAGGGAGCAGAGTGTAGGCCGAAGCCTGCACTGGTGGCAGCTTTGTGTCTGCGTGGCTGTTGCAGGACACGATGCCGGCTACACAGCAGGGGAACAGCTGGCGGTGCTGAACCTCACTGACACATTGGCTGGTGTTTGGCTCTGTGCAGCCAGCACTTCCGGACAGCAACTAGCGGTGTTGGAGCCCGGGGTCAGCAGGAGGAGGAGAGGGAGCAGAGTGTAGGCCGAAGCCTGCACTGGAGTAAGTTGAAAGGGAACCTTTAACCCCCCCCCCAGGCGTTTGTAGCTGAAAGAGCCATATTGTACAGCACTAATGCTGGAAAAGGTAAACTTAGCTCTTTTAATTATGGTCCTTGCAAACGCTGAACCTAACACTTATGAAATGTGTCCCCTCACACCGTTAAACCGTCCGGTCGGTGGGACTTTCCTTTGTCATGTGACGCAGCACAGCTGTCATTCTTCCCCCCTAGGCGCCGTGCGCCGCCTCCTCAGCGTTGTTTGAATCTGTCCCGGAGCCTGCGCTGTTAGGTTAGCCCTTGGCCATGCACACATTTTGCGCTGCCCGTCTTCTGACATCATTTGGTGTCAGGCTGGCTACGCCTGTGCGGCCACGCTGGACGAGATCCCGCCTCGCTGTGTCATCTAATGTAATCACTCTGCGGACCTGGGATCCATGGGCATGAGCAGTGCATATCCTTGCCTCTCACTCCCCTCCCTACGGCTTCTTCAGACTGTGCGTCGTCACGGCCGTGGCATGCTGTTAGGGATCAGCTGACGGCGCACAGTCTGAAGAAGGCGTAGGGAGATGAGTGAGAGGCGGAGATTCAGATATGCACTGCGCATGTCCATGGATCCCAGGCCCGCAGTGTGATAAAATCAGAAGACACTGCGAGGCGGGATCTCGTCCTGCGCGGCTGCACAGGCGCAGCCAGCCTGACACCAAATGATGTCAGAAGACGGGCAGCGCAAAATGTGTGCATGGCCAAGGGCTAACCTAACAGCGCAGGCTCCGGGACAGATTCAAACAACGCTGAGGAGGCGGCACACGGCGCATAGGGGGTAAGAATGACGGCTGTGCTGCGTCACATGACAAAGGAAAGTTCCACCGACCGGACGGTTTAACGGTGTGAGGGGACACATTTCATAAGTGTTAGGTTCAGCGTGTGCAAGGAGCACCGCGAAAAGAGGCACTTTTTCCTTTTGCATCATTACTGCTGCAGAAGGTGGCTCTTTCAGTAACAAACGCCTGGGGGGGGGGACAGGTTCCCTTACATTTAAGTTGTTGTGCCTGCGTGGCGTTCGCATGACACGTTGCCGTATACACAGCAGGGGAGCAGCAGGCATTACTGAACCCCACTAACACATTGGCGAGGTGTTTGGCTCTGTGCGGACAGCACATCTGGACAGCAACTAGCGGTGTTGGAGCCCAGGGACAGCAGGAGGAGGAGGTGGAGGAGAGAGGAGGGATTGCCACACACACAGCTGGGGAACAGCTGACGTTACTGAACCCCAATAACACGGCAGCAAGTGTTGACTGTGCGGACAGCACTTCTGGACAGCAACTAGCGGTGTTGGAGCCCAGGGACAGCAGGAGGAGGATGTGGAGGAGAGAGGAGGGATTGCCACACACACAGCTGGGGAACAGCTGACGTTACTGAACCCCAATAACAGAGGAGCGACTGTTGACTGTGCGGACAGCACTTCTGGACAGCAAGTAGCGGTGTTGGAGCCCAGGGACAGCAGGAGGAGGAGGTGGAGGAGAGAGGAGGGATTGCCACACACACAGCTGGGGAACAGCTGACGTTACTGAACCCCAATAACACGGCAGCAAGTGTTGACTGTGCGGACAGCACTTCCAGGCACCAACTAGCGGTGTTGGAGCCCAGGGACAGCAGGAGGAGCAGAGGAACACAGTGTAGGTCGAAGCCTGATTGGAGAAAGTCGAAAGGGAACCTTTAACCCCCCCCCAAGGCGTTTGTAGCTGAAAGAGCCAGCTTGTGCAGCACAAAGGATGCAAAAGGAAAAGGTGGCTCTTTTCATTATGCTCCTTGCAAACACAGAACTAAACACTTATAAAATGTGTCCCCTGATACCGTGAGACCGTCCCGGAGGTGGGACTTTCCTTCGTAATATGACACAGCACAGCCGTCATTCCTACCCCCTTGGCGCCGTGCCCTGGCTCCTCAGCGTTGTGTAATTCCGTCCCGGAGCCTGCGCTATTATGTTATCCCTTGGCCAGGCACACTTAGCGCTGCCCATCTTCTGACATCATTTGGTGTCAGTCTGGCTGCGCCTGTGCGTCCGCGCTGGCCGAGATCCCGCCTCGCAGTGTCGTCTAATGTAATCCCACCGTGGGCCTGGGATCTATGGCCATGCGCAGTGCATATCCTCGCCTCTCACTCCCCTCCCTACGGCTTCTTCAGATTGTGCGGTGTCATGGCCGTGGCATGCTATTAGGGATCAGCTGACGGCGCACAGTCTGAAGAAGGCGAAGGGAGATGAGTGAGAGGCGGAGGTGAAGATATGCACTGCGCATGCCCATGGATCCCAGGCCCGCAGTGTGATTAAATCAGAAGACACTGCGAGGCGGGATCTCGGCCAGCGCGGCCGCACAGGCGCAGTCTGCATGACACCAAATGATGTCAGAAGAGGGGCAGCGCTAAGTGTGCCTAGCCAAGGGATAACATAACAGCGCAGGCTTCGAGACAGAATCAAACAACGCTGAGGAGCCGGCGCACGGCGCCGGGGGGGGTAAGAATGACGGCTGTGCTGCGTCACATTACGAAGGAAAGTCCCACCTCCGGGACGGTTTTACGGTATCAGTGAACACATTTTATAAGTGTTAAGTTCTGCGTGTGCAAGGAGCTAAACAAAAATAGCTACCTTTTCCTTGTGCAGCATTACTGCTGCACAAGGTGGCTCTTTCAGTAACAAACGCCTTGGGGGGGGGGGGGGACAGGTTCCCTTACATTTCAGTTGTTGTGTAAGCGTGGCGGTCGCAGGACACATTGCCGGCTACACAGCTGGGGATCAGCTGACGTTACTGACACCCAATAACACTGGGTCGTATGTTTTGACTGTGCATACGGCACTTCTGAGCCTCAACTGGCGGTGTTGGAGCCCAGGAATTAAAGTTCAGGTGGTAGAAAGATGAACACAACTGGAGACCTGGATACTGTAGACAGTCACCTAATTATTTAATCAGGAAGAGGAGTGGCAAAGTCCTGCGAGATCCAGGCCTGGTTCATTTTCAGGAAAGTAAGCCGGTCAACGTTATCGGAGGATAGTCGCATGCGACGGTCAGTTAGTACACCACCTGCAGCACTAAAGACGCGTTGCGATAGTACACTAGCCGCAGGGCAAGCCAGCACCTCCAATGCATACTGGCTTAGCTCTGGCCATGTATCCAGCTTTGAGACCCAAAACTTGAAAGGGGAAGAGCCGTCTGGGAGTACAGCAAGAGGGCAAGACATGTAGTCTGTCACCATCTGACGGAACCGTTGCCTCCTGCTGACTGGAGCCGTCTGTGATGGTGTAGACTTTTGTGGCGGGCACACAAAACTCTGCCACAGTTGGGCCATACTGGTCTTGCCTTGGGCAGAGGTACTGCTTCTGCTCCCTCTTTGTGCAGAGCCTCCTCCACTGCCTGGACGCACTGAGCTGCTTTGTAATGCACTAGCAGCACTTCTCTCAGTTGGAATGGAGAAGATGATGGAATTCACCAGTGTCTCTTGGTACTCCCGCATTTTTCGCTCCCGGTTCAACGGTGTGATGAGGCTTTCTACGTTGTCCCGGTAGCGAGGATCGAGGTTCACCCAATAATCAGACATGTTGAGAATGTGGGCGATGCGGCGGTCGTTTCTCAGGCACTGCAGCATGTAATCCACCATGTGCTGCAGACTGCCAACTGGCCAAGAAATGCTGTCCCCTGCTTGAGGCGTGATCTCTGCCCGCTTGTCATCACTCCACCCTCGCTGTACACACTGACTACTGGACAATTGTGTAACTCCCTCCTCTGGATGGATGTCTTCCTCCTCCATTGACTCCTCCTCCTCCTCCTCACAAAGTGTCCCCTGCCTACGCGTTTGTGAGGAACCACGTGGTGCTGACTGTCCAGAAGATGATGGAAATGGTGAATCCTCATCCTCCACCTCTTCCACAACATCATCCTTTAGCGCTTGCAGTGATTTTTCAAGCAGGCAGATAAGGGGGACAGTCATGCTGACTAGTGCATCATCTGCACTCGCCATCCGCGTGGAATAATCGAAGGGACGCAAAACCTGGCAGACGTCCTTCATAGTGGCCCACTCTGTGGTTGTGAAGTCTGAACGGCGCGGAGTGCGACTTCTTTGCGCCTGATGCAGCTGGTACTCCATTACTGCTTGCTGCTGCTCACACAACCGCTCCAACATATGTAACGTGGAATTCCACCTGGTAGGTAGGTCACATATGATGCGATGTTCCGGCAGGCGGTGTCGGCGCTGCAGAGCCGCAATGCGCGATTTTGCCGTGCTGGAACGCCGCAAGTGAGCACACTCTAGGCGGACCTTGTGCAGCAGTGCATCAAGATCCGGATAGTCCCTCAAAAAACTCTGCATGAACAAATTGAGCACATGTGCCAGACATGGGATGTGAGTGAGGTTGCCGAGGCCCAGAGCTGCCACCAGATTTCGGCCATTATCACACACTACCATGCCTGGCTGGAGATTCGCTGCCACAAACCACACATCGCTCTCCTGCTTAATGGCATTCCAGAGCTCCTGCGCTGTGTGGCTTCGATTCCCCAAAGAAATTAATTTCAAGACAGCCTGTTGACGTTTGGCCACGGCTGTGCTCATGTCGGTCGTAACAGGTAAACGTTCACGGGTCCATGTGGAGGTGGACTGTGACGGCTCCTGCAGCGTTGATTCTGAGGAACTGGTGTAAGAGGAGGAGTCAATGCGTACAGACTGGATTCCTGCAATCCTTGGGGTGGGCAGGACACGTCCTGCGCCACTCGCACGATCTGTACCCGGCTCAACAACATTAACCCCTTCATGACCCAGCCTATTTTGGCCTTAATGACCTTGCCGTTTTTTGCAATTCTGACCAGTGTCCCTTTATGAGGTAATAACTCAGGAACGCTTCAACGGATCCTAGCGATTCTGAGATTGTTTTTTCGTGACATATTGGGCTTCATGTTAGTGGTAAATTTAGGTCGATAATTTCTGAGTTTATTTGTGAAAAAAACGGAAATTTGGCAAAAAATTTGAAAATTTCGCAATTTTCACATTTTGAATTTTTATTCTGTTAAACCAGAGAGTTATGTGACACAAAATAGTTAATAAATAACGTTTCCCACATGTCTACTTTACATCAGCACAATTTTGGAAACAATTTTTTTTTTTGCTAGGAAGTTATAAGGGTTAAAATTTGACCAGTGATTTCTCATTTTTACAACAAAATTTACAAAACCATTTTTTTTAGGGACCACCTCACATTTGAAGTCATTTTGAGGGTTCTATATGGCTGAAAATACCCAAAAGTGACACCATTCTAAAAACTGCACCCCTCAAGGTGCTCAAAACCACATTCAAGAAGTTTATTAACCCTTCAGGTGTTTCACAGCAGCAGAAGCAACATGGAAGTAAAAAATGAACATTTAACTTTTTAGTCACAAAAATGATCTTTTAGCAACAATTTTTTTATTTTCCCAGCGGTAAAAGGAGAAACTGGACCACGAACGTTGTTGTCCAATTTGTCCTGAGTACGCTGATACCTCATATGTGGGGGTAAACCACTGTTTGGGCGCACGGCAGGGCTTGGAAGGGAAGGAGCGCCATTTGACTTTTTGAATGAAAAATTGGCTCCAATCTTTAGCGGACACCATGTCATGTTTGGAGAGCCCCCGTGTGCCTAAACATTGGAGCTCCCCCACAAGTGACCCCATTTTGGAAACTAGACCCCCCAAGGAACTTATCTAGAAGCATAGTGAGCACTTTAAACCCCCAGGTGCTTCACAAATTGATCCGTAAAAATGAAAAAGTACTTTTTTTTCACAAAAAAATTATTTTAGCCTCAATTTTTTCATTTTCACATGGGCAACAGGATAAAATGGATCCTAAATTTTGTTGGGCAATTTCTCCTGAGTACACAAATACCTCACATGTGGGGGTAAACCACTGTTTGGGCACATGGTAAGGCTCGGAAGGGAAGGAGCGCCATTTGACTTTTTGAATGAAAAATTATCTCCATCGTTAGCGGACACCATGTCGCGTTTGGAAAGCCCCTGTGTGCCTAAACATTGGAGCTCCTCCACAAGTGACCCCATTTTGGAAACTAGACCCCCCAAGGAACTCATCTAGAGGCATAGTGAGCACTTTAAACCCCCAGGTGCTTCACAAATTGATCCGCAAAAATGAAAAAGTACTTTTTTTTCACACAAAATTTCTTTTAGCCTCAATTCTTTCATTTTCACATGGGCAACAGGATAAAATGGATCCTAAAATTTGTTGGGCAATTTCTCCTGAGTATGCCGATACCTCATATGTGGGGGTAAACCACTGTTTGGGTGCATGGCAAGGCTCGGAAGGGGAGGCGTGCCATTTGACTTTTTGAATGGAAAATTAGCTCCAATCGTTAGCGGACACCATGTCGCGTTTGGAGAGCCCCTGTGTGCCTAAACATTGGAGCTCCCCTACAAGTGACCCCATTTTGGAAACTAGACCCCCCAAGGAACTTATCTAGATGCATAGTGAGCACTTAGAACCCCCAGGTGCTTCACAGAAGTTTATAACGCAGAGCCGTGAAAATAAAAAAATAATTTTTCTTTCCTCAAAAATGATTTTTAGCCCAGAATTTTTTATTTTCCCAAGGGTAATAGGAGAAATTGGACCCCAAATTTTGTTGTCCAGTTTGTCCTGAGTACGGTGATACCCCATATGTGGGGGTAAACCACTGTTTGGGCGCACGGCAGGGCTCGGAAGGGAAGGCACGCCATTTGGCTTTTTGAATGGAAAATTAGCTCCAATCATTAGCGGACACCATGTCGCGTTTGGAGAGCCCCTGTGTGCCTAAACATTGGAGCTCCCGCACAAGTGACCCCATTTTGGAAACTAGACCTCCCAAGGAACTAATCTAGATGTGTGGTGAGCACTTTGAACCCCCAAGTGCTTCACAGAAGTTTATAACGCAGAGCCGTGAAAATAAAAAATGTGTTTCCTTTCCTCAAAAATATTTTTTAGCCCAGAATTTTTTTATTTTTGCAAGAGTAACAGGAGAAATTGGACCCCAAAAGTTGTTGACCAGTTTCTCCTGAGTACGCTGATACCCCATATGTGGGGGTAAACCACTGTTTTGGCACACGTCGGGGTTCGGAAGGGAAGTAGTGACGTTTTGAAATGCAGACTTTGATGGAATGCTCTGCGGGCATCAGGTTGCGTTTGCAGAGCCCCTGATGTGCCTAAACAGTAGGAACTCCCCACAAGTGACTCCATTTTGGAAACTAGACCCCCAAGGGAACTTATCTAGATGTGTGGTGAGCACTTTGAACCCCCAAATGCTTCACAGAAGTTTATAACGCAGAGCCGTGAAAATAATAAATGTGTTTCCTTTCCTCAAAAATATTTTTTTAGCCCAGAATTTTTTATTTTTGCAAGACTAACAGGAGAAATTGGACCCCAAAAGTTGTTGTCCAGTTTCTCCTGAGTACGCTGATACCCCATATGTGGGGGTAAACCACTGTTTGGGCACATGCCGGGGCTCGGAAGGGAAGTAGTGACGTTTTGGAATGCAGACTTTGATGGAATGGTCTGCGGGCATCATGTTACGTTTGCAGAGCCCCTGATATGCCTAAACAGTAGAAACCTCCCACAAGTGACCCCATTTTGGAAACTAGACGCCCCAAGGAACTTATCTAGATGTGTGGTGAGCACGTTCAACCCCCAAGTGCTTCACAGAAGTTTACAACGCAGAGCCGTGAAAATAAAAAATCATTTTTCTTTCCTCAAAAAAGATGTTTTAGCAAGCAATTTTTTATTTTCACAAGGGTAACAGGAGAATTTGGACCCCAATATTTGTTGCCCAGTTTGTTGTGAGTATGCTGATACCCCATATGTGGGGGTAAACCACTGTTTGGGCGCACGTCAGGGCTCGGAAGGGAAGTAGTGACATTTGAAATGCAGACTTTGATGGAATGGTCTGCGGGCGTCACATTGCATTTGCAGAGCCCCTGATGTGCCTAAACAGTAGAAACACCCCACAAGTGACCCCATTTTGGAAACTAGACCCCCGAAGGAACTTATCTAGATGTGTGGTGAGCACGTTCAACCCCCAAGTGCTTCACAGAAGTTTACAACGCAGAGCCGTGAAAATAAAAAATCATTTTTCTTTCCTCAAAAAAGATGTTTTAGCAAGCAATTTTTTATTTTCACAAGGGTAACAGGAGAATTTGGACCCCAATATTTGTTGCCCAGTTTGTTGTGAGTATGCTGATACCCCATATGTGGGGGTAAACCACTGTTTGGGCGCACGTCAGGGCTCGGAAGGGAAGTAGTGACATTTGAAATGCAGACTTTGATGGAATGGTCTGCGGGCGTCACATTGCATTTGCAGAGCCCCTGATGTGCCTAAACAGTAGAAACACCCCACAAGTGACCCCATTTTGGAAACTAGACCCCCGAAGGAACTTATCTAGATGTGTGGTGAGCACTTTCAACCCCCAAGTGCTTCACAGAAGTTTATAACGCAGAGCCGTGAAAATAAAAAATAATTGTTCTTTCCTCAAAAATTATGTTTTAGCAAGTAATTTTTTATTTTTGCAAGGGTAACAGGAGAAATTGGACCCCAACAGTTGTTGCCCAGTTTGTCCTGAGTACGCTGGTACCCCAAATGTGGGGGTAAACCACTGTTTGGGCGCACGTCGGGGCTTGGAAGGGAGGGAGCACCATTTGACTTTTTGAATGCAAGATTGGCTGGAATCAATGGTGGCGCCATGTTGCGTTTGGAGACCCCTGATGTGCCTAAACAGTGGAAACCCCTCAATTCTAACTTCAACACTAACCCCAACACACCCCTAATCCTAATCCCAACTGTAGCCATAACCCTAATCACAAACCTAACCCCAACACACCCCTAACCACAACCCTAACCGCAACACACCCGTAACCCTAATTCCAACCCTAATCCTAACCCTAATCCCAACCGTAGCCCTAATCCCAACCCTAACCACAACTGTAACCCCAACACACCCCTAACCCTATCCGTAACCCTAACCACAAGCCTAATCTTAACCCTATTTCAAACCCTAGCCCTAATTCCAACCCTAACTCTAATTCCAACCCTAACCCTAAGGCTATGTGCCCACGTTGCGAATTCGTGTGAGATTTTTCCGCACGATTTTTGAAAAATCTGCAGGTAAAAGGCACTGCGTTTTACCTGCGGATTTACAGCAGATTTCCAGTGTTTTTTTGTGCGGATTTCACCTGCGGATTCCTATTGAGGAACAGGTGTAAAACGTTGCGGAATCCGCACAAAGAATTGACATGCTGCGGAAAATACAACGCAGCGTTTCTGCACGGAATTTTCCGCACCATGGGCACAGCGGATTTGGTTTTCCTTAGGTGTACATGGTACTGTAAACCTGATGGAAAACTGCTTCGAATTCGCAGCGGCCAATCCGCTGCGGATCCGCGGCCAATCCGCTGCGGATCCGCGGCCAATCCGCTGCGGATCCGCGGCCAATCCGCTGCGGATCCGCTGCCAATCCGCTGCGGATCCGCTGCCAATCCGCTGCGGATCCGCTGCCAATCCGCTGCCGATCCGCTGCGGATCCGCGGCCGATCCGCTGCGGATCCGCTGCCAATCCGCTGCCGATCCGCTGCGGATCCGCGGCCGATCCGCTGCGGATCCGCTGCCCATCCGCTGCCGATCCGCTGCGGATCCGCTGCCAATCCGCTGCGGATCCGCTGCCGATCCGCGGCCCATCCGCTGCGGATCCGCTGCCAATCCGCTGCGGATCCGCGGCCGATCCGCTGCGGATCCGCGTCCGATCCGCTGCCGATCCGCTGCGGATCCGCGGCCGATCCGCTGCGGATCCACGGCCGATCCGCTCTGTGTGCACATGCCATAACCCTACCCCTAATTACCCTACCCGTAACCCTAACCCTACCCCTAACCCTACCCCTAGTTCTAACCCTAGTTCTAATCCTAACCCTAGAGGAAAAAAAAAAAAAAAAAAAAATTCTTTATTTTATTATTGTCCCTATGGGGGTGATAAAGGGGGGTGGGGTTATTTATTATTTTTTTATTTTGATCGCTGTGATAGAACCTACCACAGCGATCAAAATGTACCTGTAAGGAATCTGCCGACTGGCAGATTCGGCGGGCGCACTGAGCATGCGCCCGCCATTTTCCAACATGGCGGCGCCCAGCGAGGAGACGGACGGACACCGGGAGGATCGGTAAGTATGAAGGGGTGGTGGGGGGGTGGATCGGAGCACGGGGGGGGGGGAACGGAGCACAGGGGGGGTGGGTCTGGGCAAGGAGGGAGCGGACAGGAGGACGGGGGAGCCGGCAGGCGGACGGAGGGGACCGGACCCCATAACAGAGGACGGGGGGGGCGATCGGTGGGCGTGGGGGGGGGTACTTCAGTATTTCCAGCCATGGCCGATGATATTGCAGCATCGGCCATGGCTGGATTGTAATATTTCACCATTTTTTTAGGTGAAATATTACAAATCGCTCTGATTGGCAGTTTCACTTTCAACAGCCAATCAGAGCGATCGTAGCCACGGGGGGGTGAAGCCACCCCCCCTGGGCTGAAGTACCACTCCCCCTCTCCCTGCAGATCGGGTAAAATAGGAGTTAACCCCTTCACCCGATCTGCAGGGACGCGATCATTCCATGACGCCACATAGGCGTCATGGGTCGGATTGGCACGGGTTTTCATGACGCCTACGTGGCGTCATGGGTCGGGAAGGGGTTAACCCAATGGACTGTGAGGGACAGGTATCACCCCTGTCCATGTTGACTGGTCCACGCATCGGTGGTGAGGTGGACCTTGCTACTGACGGCGTTCAGTAGCGCGTGTTTTATGTGTCCCTCCACATGCTTATGCAGGGCAGGGACAGCTTGCCTGCTGAAGTAAAAGCGGCTGGGCACATTGTACTGTGGGACTGCCAATGACATCAAGTCACAGAAGCTGTCAGTCTCCACCAGCCTGAATGACAGCATTTTCAGTGACAGAAGTTTGGCAATGCCTGCAGTCAGAGCCTGTGCTCGTGGGTGGTTTGACGAGAAAGGCCGCCTTTTCTCCCATGCCTGTACTACCGATGGCTGTAGACTGGGCTGGGAGTGTGTGGATGACTGGGAAAGTGGTGCTGCGGGTAGAAATACAGTGGGTCTCTGGACAACAGGGCCAGAGGTTCTTCCACGGCGATCCTGGGAGGAAGCCGAACCAGCTGCGTGTGAGCTGGAGGAAGAGGCAACACGAGCTGAAGAGGTGGTAGCTGCCGCTGTTGGTTGGCCTAGCTCTTCAGTGTGTTTTTCTAACAACGCCGCGTGCCTGGTCCGCACATGTTTCCACATGTTGGAGGTATTGAGGCTGCTGACATTTCGACCTCTTTTGACTTTGTGATGACACACCTTGCATTTGACATAGCAAATGTCATCTGCAACTGTGTCAAAAAAGGCCCAGGCACTGCAAGTCTTGGGAGCACCCTTTTTGGCTTTTGAAAGAGACATGCTCCTAACGGGTGCCAAAGTGGAGGCTGCAGGATCCGCAGTCTTCCCCCTCCCTCTCCCTCTTTGGCCCGTTCGGGGAATCTCTTCCTCAGAGCTGCTCCCACCACCTTCCTGTCCCTCACGCCAAGATGGGTCAAGGACCTCATCATCTACACTACCCTCTGCCACCAACTGCTCCTCCTGGGTAGTCTCAGCAGCAGAGCACGCACAAGAAAGTGGCACCTGAGTGTTATCAGCGGATGCGTCCTGCGATGTGGTGACCGGAGGCACTGGCCCACCCGCCTCTTCAGACTCAGAGAGAAAAAGCTGTTGGGCATCACTGCACCCTGCCTCTTCTTCCATTTCTAAAATGCTGCTTGGCTGGCCCTCTGTTTCCAAGCCAAGAGATTCAGAGAACAGAAGTAGAGACGGCTCCTGTCCTGGGCTCTCTGTCTGCCTGGGCAATTTGGCAGGTGGTGAAGAGACAGATGGGTGCTCTCCAGTGCTCTGTGTCTGAGAGGATGTGTCACTAATTGAAGTCGATGCATTAGCTGCCATCCATCCGACAACGGCTTCAATTTGGTCTTCACGCAGCAGCGGTGTACGGCGCTCTCCGACAAAGCTGCGCATGAACGACTGTTCCCTGCTGAAAGTGGGTGCTGCGGAGTCACTGGTGCCCGCAGCAGGCACAGAATCCCCACGTCCTCTCCTTGCTCCGCGCCCACGCCCACGTGCCTTACTCCCTGCCTTCTTCATCTTGGTTGACTGATAAAGATAAGCAGAAAAGTACTAACGGCTTTGTGTGCTTATTCCTGAACAGCTCCTAACAGGTATAAGAAACACTAATTTTCTAAAGTGTGGACTAGACTTTAATAAGTGCTAATGTGGCCTACACAAATGTAAAGTGGTGTGTTTGGTGAACTTTATTATTTATTTATTTTTTGGGGGCTGAACTGACAACAGAGAGAGCTGCAGTCACACGGAGACCGTGCAGACAGCCGTAAACGGCGCTGCAAGGCCCAAAAACCCTCCTCTACTTTATCCTATGTAGTGTTTTTCCACAAGTTAGCTGGATACGGGTGGAAAGTCACTAATAGGAATTATTAGAATAAATGAGCAGCAGACTACACTACTTGGGGGGAAAAAAAAAAAAAATAGAACAGTATGAGGCAATGAACCACCCTCCCTGAACTGAATACAACCAGCTATGGATGGCCTATGGCTGCACACAGACTAGAGAGTGGGCTGCACTCACACACACACACACACAGACCTTGCAGATCGCTGTGAAAACAGCGCTGCAAGGCAAAAAGATGATTAGTAGGTGAACACAGCGGTTGCTAAATTAGCCTTGGAAAAGAACAATGAAGCAAATCGCTATCTCTAAACTGGCCCTCAGTCAGCAAACAGCGTCCTGTCACTAACTGAATTCACAGCAGAGTGAGCGCAAAATGGCGCCAGCGACTTTTAAAATGCAGCATGACATCATTTCAGCAGCCAATCACAGCCTTGCCAGTAGTTTCATGCCCTCCATGCTGAACAGGATGTGCCCACACTTGGAATCATTCTCATTGGCTGAATTCGTGCAAATTTGTGCAGTTTGAATCCTGGGAACTTCCGATTCCAGTATCCGATACGCGGCAAGTATCGGATCTCGGTATTGGAATTCCGATACCGCTAAGTATCGGCCGATACCGATACTTGCGGTATCTGAATGCTCAACACTAGTCACGGCCGCAAATTCACACCTTCCTACTCTCCGTCAGTGCCTCCTCCAGTCAGCGCTCACACAGGGTTAATGGCTGCGTTACACCGTGTTATGCCACTGTGTAACGCAGTCCGTTAACGCTGCTATTAACCCTGTGTGACCAAATTTTTACTATTGATGCTGCCTATATATAGTCCAAAAAGTCAGAGGCAGCACACCATTGCAAATAAGTTTCAAAAAGTGTTCAGGTTTTAATAGCCCATCATGGCGACATTTCAGCTCATGGAGAGCCTTTCTCAAGCAAGGTTTGGTACATGCCTGAGGGGCTTTGCACTCTGAATTTGTTTATCTGTGATGCTCTCACTTTTTGCAAAAAATATATATATACATTTTTTTATTTTTTTTCTTAAAAAAAAAATCATCCCATTCGACATGTGGTGATCATGAATACATTTAGGTGGTCACAAAATAAAGTCCTCCGTATATCGGAAAGCACAATATATATGCCAAATAGACAATAGGCCACCTTACTGGTTGGAGAAATAGAGCAGATATAAAAACAGCCAATCTGGCCGCACCAGTGTGTCATCATAATAAACTTATCTTAAGGGATTAGTGTCCCATCCATGATCACCACATGTCGATTGGGATGATTTTTCCTGACTATTTTTGGGGATGATGCCTTTACATCTGTACATGGTTTCATTAGACATATGATATTTTGCAAATTTAAGTATATCTGCTCAGTGATTATTGGTTATTTCTGGTGATGAGGCCCATATATTTCTGGCGATGATGCCTTCATGTTTGTACACAGGTTTATATCTGTGCATGAGTTCATCTAGCATGTGATACTATGCAAATCTAAGCTGAACAATTTACTAACTTTTTGTTAACTCTGGCGTTGACGCCCATATATTTCTGGCGAGGATGCCCGTATGTCTGTACATAGGTCTAACTAGTATATGATACCATGTTTATCTCTGGCGATGATGCCCTTATGTCTGTCTATGAGCTCTATTAGCACAACACATTAGGTGATGTCCAGAGGACTATACAGACTGTCTCTTGTCCATCAAGGCTGAATTGCCAGTATCTGTACCAATCATTGCATCATCTAAAGAACTGCTATATCTCATTGAGTAGTCTTTGGTGATCAAGAGAGCAATAGAGTAAAGAACTATAGATATTTTTGGCAACAACTGTTGATCTGTATTATTTATTCTTCTATGTAGGACACCACTAAGAGATATTCTACTTGGGAGGTATCAATTGTTGGCCTACTCCATAGAGTCTATAGTGGCTCAAAATATCTTTGTCCAATATATACAGATAAACACTGTTCAACAGCAACAGCACTTTTTATTTTCAATTTTTGGTGTGTTTGGTGGTGGCTTTTTTGGTAGGGACACCTGTTTAGGGTCTCCTAGGGTCAGGCTAGGCTGAGCGGGGGCGCCAAATCGTTTCCCTGGGTGCCAACCTCCGGTGCAAGGAAGGGACTTTAATTTGGGAAAGGCACTTCTATCCTCCCTAGTCCATTTTCCTGCATTATTTAACAAAAAAAGCGTGAATATTTTTCTTTACAGGCATATACTGTAAAAGTAGTTAGGCTGCCTAACCCAGTACCAGGTCTAACATTAAGGTTCCCTGCCATTTTTTTGTGTGTGTTTTTTTCCTTTGGTATTTTAATCATTATTATTAAAAGTTATTGTTTTAGGTCTTTTTGTTTTGTAATTGTTGGTTCTCATATTTGATATAAGACCTTATGTCATTCTTTGTGGTTTCTTAGCTTTACTTGGGGGACTGTTCTTGTAAGGGCAGGGGCACGTCGGGGGATATCAGAAATTCTCCAAACTTCCCCCCCGCCTTTCTAAATAGTCCAGTTTTATTTCCAGTGTTTAGTACTATATAGTCCAGTTTTTTTATCTAGTATTAGATAATACATTAAAAGTTATGTTTTAGTTTACACTATCTCTCCTCGCTAAATAGCCAACACGACAATGCCAGATTTGTCTCCCATGAAGGACATCTGGGTCGTAATTGTTCCGCATTTGCTATTTTAGCGGACACCAGAGGATCTTGTTGATTTTCGAACCCAAATGCATTGAGCATGGCAGAAAATTCTTCAGACAATCATTTTAATCTCATTGATAGCATGCCAAGGAGTGTAAGTCAATACTGACTAAAATGAGATGTTTGAAAAATTTTCCATTTTTTCATAATTTGCATAACATTAATATGATTATTGATCCTGTTATTATCATAATACCATGAGTTTTGTTTCCTGGGTGTTGCAAGCTCACTGTTGAGGAGTGTATATGTATGTATAGGTTTATATTTGTACATTTTAATATGAAAGGGAGTTATCACATAGTATTCTTATTGCAGCATTCCATAGCCTTGTATTGCGTTAGCACTTTAATCCATTCTTTCCAACACAAATATTAAACTTTCTACCATAACCATTTTAGCATGTTCATATCCATAATTTTACTGTACTACTTTGCTCTCCGCATCACTAAATATACCTTGAACAGCAGTTAAGTCAGACCAGATTTTTCTCTAACAATTCCAAGTGTTCCCATTTTGGAGTACCTACTAAAGTGTGCTAGATCTCAAGTAGCAGAGATAAGTCTCCTTTTTATGGGAGAATATATCCTTAACCTGGACATTGTTGCTCATAGACAGGACGGAATAAACTTTCAGGTCTCGCCTAGAAATCATTCAAGATTTTTAAGAAAACTGAGGCTGGAAAATATTGGATTAGGTTGGGCCTGTTCATCCCTGTGCTCCTTTCTCTAGGGATTCTACAGGATTCCATGAAAGATCTGCTTTCTCCTTGAAATTGTACTACATTTTATGAACAAATAGTGGAGCTCAAATCTTCAGAAATCTTCTCCCTTAATCTCGCTCCAGCTACTTATGTAGTCTGTTGTATTGATTCATGGATGGACACTTAGGGCCCAAATATTCATAAGTCTCACGCTAGAATTCTGGAGTAAAAGCTTTGAAAAGTTTGCAAAATTTAGGTGCAACTCAGAATTGCACCTAAATTTTGCAACTTGATGTTTCAATGCCAGTTTCTCCCAGCTCCAACAAAATGGGCATAGCTGAGGAGAGATGGCATGATGGGGGAAGGATGACCCAGTTTGTCTAATGACAACCTGTGGCATTTTCTATTCCAGAAATCTCTCTAGTCAGGGACTGACAGGAGTGAGATATCTGGTGTAGTGCATATCATTATAGGCACATCATTCATCAGACTCTACAGATTCATGAAGATGCGTGCACCATCACCTGACTCCAGCATGCCCCATCATCCAGACCGGAGTGAACAATGCCAGTCTTGATGAATCAGGCCCTAACAGTTTGACTAGAGAAGTAAACTGATGCCAGTTGCTTGCTTAAGCAGTTGGGAACTTCACTCTATTATATGAAGAGTTGGAGTCATTCTCAGGGAGGAGTTGCAGAATGTGATACCTTCATACTTTTACGGAGTACCCATGATAAAAGGACATCTTAAAAAATCCTGTCAGACAATACCACAGTTAAAGTTTACATCAGCAGGAGGGACCAGGTCTAACCTTTATATTAACTTTTTATTAACTCTAGCTGTGGCACAATTGAGATGCTCTTTAAATGTGGAAGTAAATTTGTCATTCACTAAATCATTAATTGAGGTTCTTATTCCAAACGTGTTTCACCACTCTTTTCCTATTTGCGAGAGCCTTTGATATATTTTCTATCTGTAGGAACAGGAAGTACAAAAATGTCTTTGTTCTCAATCCTCAGGATTTGCCCTCACAATCAATGCTCTCACAATGTTTTAGTATATGTGTATATGTGTATATATATATATATATATATATATATATATATATATATATATATATATATATATATATATATATATATATATATATATATATATATACACACACATATACTGTGTATGTGTGTGTATATATATATATATATATATATACATACACATATACTGTGTGTGTATATATATATATATATATATATATATATATATATACACACACATTATATATATATATATATATATATATATATATATATATATATATATATATATATATATATATATATACATATATATATATATATATATATATATATATATACATATATACATACATACACTCACCGGCCACTTTATTAGGTACACCTGTCCAACTTCTTGTTAACACTTAATTTCTAATCAGCCAATCACATGGCGGCAACTCAGTGCATTTAGGCATGTAGACATGGTCAAGACAATCTCCTGCAGTTCAAACCGAGCATCAGTATGGGGAAGAAAGGTGATTTGAGTGCCTTTGAACGTGGCATGGTTGTTGGTGCCAGAAGGGCTGGTCTGAGTATTTCAGAAACTGCTGATCTACTGGGATTTTCACGCACAACCATCTCTAGGGTTTACAGAGAATGGTCCGAAAAAGAAAAAAAATCCAGTGAGCGGCAGTTCTGTGGGCGGAAATGCCTTGTTGATGCCAGAGGTCAGAGGAGAATGGGCAGACTGGTTCGAGCTGATAGAAAGGCAACAGTGACTCAAATCGCCACCCGTTACAACCAAGGTAGGCCTAAGAGCATCTCTGAACGCACAGTGCGTCGAACTTTGAGGCAGATGGGCTACAGCAGCAGAAGACCACACCGGGTACCACTCCTTTCAGCTAAGAACAGGAAACTGAGGCTACAATTTATACAAGCTCATCGAAATTGGACAGTAAAAGATTGGAAAAACGTTGCTTGGTCTGATGAGTCTCGATTTCTGCTGCGACATTCGGATGGTAGGGTCAGAATTTGGCGTAAACAACATGAAAGCATGGATCCATCCTGCCTTGTATGGAGCATCTTTGGGATGTGCAGCCGACAAATCTGCGGCAACTGTGTGATGCCATCATGTCGATATGGACCAAAATCTCTGAGGAATGCTTCCAGCACCTTGTTGAATCTATGCCACGAAGAATTGAGGCAGTTCTGAAGGCAAAAGGGGGTCCAACCCGTTACTAGCATGGTGTACCTAATAAAGTGGCCGGTGAGTGTGTGTGTGTATATATATATATATATATATATATATATATATATATATATATATATATATATATATATATATATATATATATATATATATATATATATATATATACACATACATATACATATACATACATATATATATATATATATACATATACATACATATACATACACTAGATGGTGGCCCGATTCTAACGCATTGGGTATTCTGGAATATGTATGTAGTTTACAGCCACATAGTATATTGCCCAGCCACGTAGTATATAGCACAGCCCACGTAGTATATAGCACAGAGACATAGTATATAACACTGCCCATGCAGTATATAACCCAGGTCACATAGTATAGAGCACAGTGATGTAGTATATTGCCCAGCCACCTAATATATACCACAGCCACGTAGTATTTAGCACAGCCCATACAGTATATAGCACAGAGATGTAGTATATAACACAGCCCACGTAGTATGTAACACAGCCCAAGTAGTATACAGCAGTGTGGGCACCATATCCCTGTTCAAAAAAAAAAAAAAAAGAATTAAAATAAAAAATAGTTATATACTCACCCTCCGTCGGCCCCCGGATCCAGCCCAGGCGTTTACCGATGCTCCTCGCGACGCTCCAGTCCCAAGAGTGCATTGCGGTCTCGCGAGATGATGACGTAGCGGTCTCGCGAGACTGCTATGTCATCATCTCGCGAGACCGCAATGCATGGACCGGTCTCCGGAACGTCGCGAGGAGCGGGAAAGGCCTCAGCTGGATTCGGGGGCTCACAGAAGGTGAGTATATAATGATTTTTAATTTTTTAAATTATTTTTAACATTAGATCTTTTTACTATTGATGCCGCATAGGTCCGTTAACGCTGCCATTAACCCTGTGTGAGCGCTGACTGGGGGGGGAGTATGGACTGCGGGCACTGACTGCGGGGAGTAAGGAGTGTGCCTGTCCCTGATTGGTCATGGCATTTTTGCCGCGACCAATCATCGACTTGGGATTTCCGTGATGGAAAGAAAGACAGACGGAAGTGGACCTTAGACAATTATATAGTAGATATACAGTATATGTATAATATATATATATATATATATATATATATATATATATATATATATATATATATATATATATATATATATTTTGTAGGTAGGTAGATAGATAGATGCTTTCTTGTGTGTTTTCTCCTTTTTCTTCCCAAGTTCAGTCAGAAAATAAGAAAAGAAATGGCAACTATGATATTTTTTAAGGTTTCCTAGGACATGTTTGGGGAACCAGTTATTTGCACTATTTTAATTTTCTTGCAGCAATTTTGTGTACCACAGAATGACACCTTATAGTCATAATGATCGCAAGAGGGCAAAGAGGCAAAATTGGAAGAATGCTTCGGATTCCAACGGACACATTTTTAGATGTCAAATTGGTTTCCTTTATTCAATTTAAATCCTCGATATGCTTCCTTGGTGTAAAAACAAACTCTAAAACAAGCTATACTCACCCTTGCCTCACTGCTGCAGCATCCTCTGACTCAATTCCTGGGCTCTTTGGTCATGCCATTGTATACCGAAGACCATAAAGACAAGTGAATGACTAACTTCAGTAGTCACATCCATTGCTGGACCGTCGGAGGGAGAGTGTGGCTAAATTGGATGTTTTACCACTGGGAATGGCTATGGAGGATAGAAAATGTATAAAAAAAAAACTTGTTTTTTTTTATGACGAACTGCTATCAAATGTACTGAATGTATGTATATTACAACTTTAATAATTTACAGCTTAATTTAAGATAAAAGTGGCATTTTTAAATTCTATATTTTAGTTATTTGTTTTTATTTTACAGAAAACAACTGCAGTGTGGCATAAACCACAATTATGTGTTGGAGGCATTGATCTTCCACCTCAAACAATTAGTATCTGTAAAGCTACAGATTTCTGGCTAAAGGTTGGAGTAATTAGTGGGATTTGTTCTGCACTTGTGCTCACGGCAGTCACTGGTTACTTCTGGAAGAAAAATCGAAAGTAAGTGTTTATAAAATGTACATGACCAAAACATATATCTATTTTTATTCTTAAAATGATTTACAAAGTCAAAACAAACAGATGTGGAAACAATCGTGCAGAATATCCTGTTGAAGTTGACATTCCTGAACTTAATTTTATATTTTCAATGTTTCCTAGGTTGGAGTACAATTATTCACGACTGATGATGAATGCTCCATCCAAGGAGGGTGAACTTCCAGCTGCTGATAGCTGTGCTATTATGGAAGGAGAAGATGCAGACGATGAGCTGTTATATAGCACCCGTCATTCTATATTGCGTAAATTTATATCATTGACCGAAAAGGTGAGTTTTGCTTCTTAAATAATAATTTTTTTAAATTCCACAATGTTGACAAGATGAAATTAAGATTATCAAACTGGTTAAGGGACAAGACAGTAACATGAGAGTAACGTGTCAGTGTTTGCTGATTAAATAAAACTATGTAAGGTAAAACAATAAGACATGGCAGATTAATGTTGATGAATGTAGAGTAATTTGATTCTTGCATATACAGTAAATATACCAAAAGGGAGGACACAAAAGCATTAATATTTTGTTTAAATATACAAAAATTTTATTGAAAAAGTCAGACAAAAAACACACATAAAATTACATTGAATGTTGACACCATGGACTGACATCCAGTAATATGCCCAGAATAATAGACAATAACTTTGACTTCAACATAAAATGGTATGGAAAAGAAGATCTGCCACATCCAAAACCCACATAAAGACCATCCAATGTATTACTTAAGCCCCCTATCTACAGATAATGTCCAATCCGGCTCATACACAGGCATATAGCTAGTGATAGATCTGGGGTTCAGACCAGCCTATGGGAAAACCCATGGAAAGTCTCCATAAAGTGCTAGCTGGCATAACAATTAACATGGGATTGCCACGTAGAAATCCTCTTACCCAATACTGGAGTCAGAATAAATTGAGTGCCACCCCGACGCGCGTTTCGTTCTTGTTCTCCTCGCTTTCTCAAGGGGAGGGGATCTATCACTAGCTATATGCCTGTATATGAGCCGGATTGAACATTATCTGTAGATAGGTGGCTTAAGTCATACATTTGATGGTCTTTATGTGGGTTTTGGATGTGGCAGATCTTCTTTTCCATACCATTTTATGTTAGTCGAAATTGTCTATTATTAAGGGCATATTACTGGATGTCAGTCCATGGTGTTTACATTCAATGTAATTTTGTGTGTGTTTTGTCTGAATTTTTCAATAACATTTTTGTATATTTACTATTTTTAAACAAAATATTAACGCTCCTGTGACCTCCTTTTTGGTACATGATTTGTTGGGAATAGTATATATAGGGGCCGGGATATGGTTCCTCGATACCCTACAATATGAGTCTAAGTTTCTATGTATATTCAGTAAATAGAAGTATACTGTGATTTACAGGGCAGGAGAAGGCTTGGGTATTCTGGTTACAAGTAAGCGGAGCAACAAAAGCAAACAAGATTTTAGTATGTATATAAAGCAAAAAAATAAAATCCTGTGATCCCAATGTATTGTGACCTCTCTATAAATCATTTGGGAGGCCACATTTAGAATATGGGATCCAGTTTTGGGCGCCACATTTTAAAAACGATATCACGGTGTTACAAAGGTTTTGTCCTTCAGACACTTTTGAGTGTTCCTGATGGATTTTTTCATGTTGATTTCAGAAATGACTTCAGATTTTTCCTATCACGTAACGTTTTTGAGAAATGATACGAAACATTATAATATTCTGTTATAATTCTAAAAACACGGATTATCAATGCGCAACAAATTCCAGGGAAGTTCTTGTCCCCTGAGAAACTTTTATTGTATCTTATAGATTTTGATATGCTGAGCACAAATGTGCTCCAAAAGTCTGTATCATGTAAGGTTTTTAAGCAAAGACAAAATATTTAGGCTGAAAGCCTATGCCAGCTCACCGACAAACCACAGGTGCGCGGAGCTCCATCCGGACTCAGACGTGCAGTGATGAGAAGTGTAAGAAAATCCACGTCCCAGCTCCTTTAAAATAAATAACTACTTTAATCAATCCATTAAAACTTTTGGTAAGAATACAATCCTTGCACATAGGGGATGCAAACAAGTGAGACAACAAGGTAAAGCGACGCGTTTCGATCAACAAAGATCTTAATCATTGCTAAGGTTTTTTTACCCTTTCATGACCGGAGCTTTTTTCGATTTTTTGTTTTTCGCTCCCCTTCTTTCCAAAACCATAACTTTTTTAAAAGTTAAAAACTAAAACGAAAAATTTAAAAAAGCTCTGGTCCTGAAGGGGTAAAAAACGTACGCGATACAGACTTTTGGAGCACATATTCGTGTACAGCATATCAAAATCTATAAGATACAATAACATTTTCTCAGTTGACAAGAACTTCCCTGAAATTTGTTGCGCAGTGTGTTCAGAAGTTAGAATCAGTTCAAAGGCGGCAACTAGATTATTACAAGGGATGGAAGACCTGTCATATGAAGAGAGATTGGAATAGTAGGGCCTTTTTAGCTTAGAAAAAATACGCCTCAGATAAGATCTTGTTTATATGTATAAATATATGTGTGGCCAGTACAGAGGACAGCACATGACTTATTCCTTCCAAGGACCATACTAATGACCGGGGGCACTCATTACGAGTGGAAGAAAGGCGATTCCGGCAGCTAAATAGGAAATGGTTCTTTAAAGTTACAGCAGTCAGACTGTGGAATGCTTATGTATGGCAGATACTATAACAGCATTTAAAAAGGGCTGGATGTTTTATATAAATAAATGGCACTAAGTGTTACAAATAATCTAGTGATAATGTAGCTATAGAAATATTGATCTAGAATGTACTGTTTTTTCCATCTTTTATAATTACTAGCTATTGAACCCATTCTATGCCCGGGTGGCGAGCATTTATATTGGTATATGGTCTCCATCTTGGTATATGCTGCTTCCATCCTGCACCCTAATCTTGTTATGTGCTGCTACCATCTTGAACCCCCCTCCTGTCATATGCAGCCCTCATCCTGCGCCCCCTTCCGGTCATGTTCAGCCCCTATCCTTCGCCCTCATCCTGTTTTGTGCGCCTCCATCTTGTCATGTGCTACTCTCTTCCTGTGCCCTCATCCTGTCATGTGCTCACATCCTGCACCCCAATTCTGGTATGTGCTGCCCCCATCCTGGTATGTGCTACTCCAATTCTGCGTCCCCATCCTGTCATGTGGTGCTCTCATCCTGCGTCCCCATCCTGTCATGTGCTGCTCCCATCCTGCGCCCCCATTTTGTCATGTGCTGCACCCATTTTGCGCACCCATTCTGTCATGTGCTGCTCCGATCCTGCACCCCCATTATGTCAAGTGCAGTAAAAAGTCACTGGCTTGCTGCGCTGACGTGTTTTCTATATATATTCAGTAGAAAGTGACTGGATTGCTCCGCTGACGTATTTTACATATAGATTCAGTCTAAAAATGGCGCCGGAAAGCGTGGACTGCGCAGATGCCGATTCCAGCGCCACAATCCTCATCCCCGGATGCGTAACTTACAAAATGGCGCCTGAAGTGTGCTATACTCATGTTCCATTTCTGACAGAGGATTCATGTCCCGGCCTCTGGCCCAAAGATACCCCGCGGCAATACCGGATAGAAAAGTTGTTGTGCCGGAGATCGCGGTATGCATTCAGTGCTTACACATACCGCGATCTCCTGTGCCACAATCCTCATCCCCGGATGCGTAACTTACAAAATGGCGCCTGAAGTGTGCTATACGCATGTTCCATTTCTGACAGAGGATTCATGTCCCGGCCTCTGGCCCAAAGATACCCCGCGGCAATACCGGATAGAAAAGTTGTTGTGCCGGAGATCGCGGTATGCATTCAGTGCTTACACATACCGCGATCTCCTGTGCCACAATCCTCATTCCCGGATGCCAGAGGTGTAGCTAGGGTTTTGATTCGGGGGGGAAGCTTCTGAGTGGGCCCCTAACCAGGTAACCTTGATTACAACCGGGTGACGCACCCTAATAATGGAGGAGAATCTCAGCAGATGACTGCGATGTTACTGAAAATAAGCTCTATATAAAGACCAATATTGATATTACTGCCATATGGTCAGTGGTAAATACCAGTCCTACAGAACATATAAGTGATCACAGTACAGTTACACATAATGACTTACCGCTGACGTTCTTTCTGATGGTCGTCACTTTTCCCATCTTTTCCATCTGACCCAGACCAACACGACAACTTCTTCCAGCAACGACTCACCTGCAGAGAATACAACATACACGTTTCACGCCTCATATTTTCAGCCATCACCATCTATTCCCAACATACACAAACTCCTCATCCTGCTGATATCCCAACGATGAGCCGCTGCTGCCATATATGTCCCTATTACTGCACCTGCTGTGTGGTACTCTGTGCCCTCTAAATTCTAAAGCAACCCTCTATAATATAGTAATGCCAGGTACAAGTGCCCTAGAAAACAGTGCCCACATTTTGCCCCCTAGAAAGTAGTAATGTCCTTTGTGCCCCTTTGATAGTCACAGTAACCTGTGTTCCCCTATAGCAATAAGTGCCCACTTAACATTGAATAATGTTCCGAGTCTCCCCCCGTACAGCTTCCCTATACACAGTATGATGCTCTCTTATACACAGTATAATGCCCCCACTCAGTATACAGGCCCCTTAGTAGCCCCAAACTGTTTGATGGCTCCAACACTGCAAGATTACCTCCTCACTGAAATCTCCACACTGTATGATGCCCCCCTAGATAGCCTCCATATAGTATAATGCACTAGAAAGTCCTCAATATAGTATAATGCACTCCCCATAGGCAGACGCTATAGCATAAAACAGCACCCCATAGGCAGACTCTGTAGTATAAGGCAGCACCCCATAGGCAAACTCTGTAGTATAAGGCAGCACCCTCCCACAGGCAGACTCTGCAGTATAAGGCAGCACCTCCCCACAGGCAGACCCTGTAGTATAAGGCAGCACCCCCCCATAAGTAGTCTCTGTAGTATAAGGCAGCACCCCCCCCCAACAGGCAGACTCTGTAATATAAGGCAGCCCCCATAAACAAAAACAATAAATAAATACTCCTCTCTTCTTCCTGGATCCTGTGTTGCTCCCTGCTCCCGCTCATCTCTGGACCACGGGCATCGGGAAGTGACGTCATCGCCCCCCCTGTCAGTGTCGGCGTTGGTGACGTCAGACGCTGACAGGGGGATGATGGGACAAGGAGCGTAGCGCTCCTTCCCTCATCAATGCGGTCAGCTGCATCGACCTAGATGCCAGTACAGCTGACCCTGCAATGACAGGCGGGGGGCCCACTGCTGGCACCAAACCGCCTGCTCAGGGGCCCGTAGTGGCCAGGCGACAGAGCAGGGAGATAGATTCACCCTGCTCTGACGCAGAATGTAACTATCAGCGTGCTGTGCACGCCAATACAGTGTCAGTAGCGTAGCTTCGGATTGGCCCCCTGAGCACCAGGACCATGGCGATGGCCCCCACTGCCCCCCTGGTAGCTACCCTACTCAGATGCATGCGGTAACTCTATGGAGTCCAGACTGCGCAGGCACATCGCGCTTGCACAGTCTATAAAGGCTTCAGACGGAGTGACGCTCCAAGCATTATATTATAGATGTAAAACTTAACAATAAAAAATAAAATAAAAGGCTCACTCTGAAAACCGTGCCTATTCTACCCAATAGTTGTGTGCAACATTGCAGATTTACCCCATTCAATTGAGCTGAGCTGCAATACCAGACACATACCTGTCTGGTATTGCTGAGTGGAGTCCTGTTCCTGAAAGAAAACACTTGATTTGTCTTTAGTCCTAGAAATTCTTTAACCCCCGGAAGTATTTTTGTTTTTGCGTTTTTGTTTTTCGCTCCCCTTCTTCCCAAAGCCATAACTTTTTTTTTTGTCAATATGGCCAAATGAGGGCTTTTTCTTATGAGGACAAGTTGTGATTTTGAACGACACCATTGGTTTTACCATGTTGTGTACTAGAAAACTGAAAAAAATTCCAAGTGCGGTGAAATTGCAAAAAAAGTGCAATCCCACACTTGTTTTTTGTTTGAGTTTTTTACAAGGTTCACCATGTTCTAAAATTTACCTGCCATTATGATTCTCCAGGTCATTACGAGTTCATAGACACAAAGCATGTCTAGGTTCTTTTTTATCTAAGTGGTGAAAAAAAATTCTAAACTGTTAAAAAAAAAAAAAAAAAAAAATTGCACCATTTTCCGATACTCGTAGCGTCTCCATTTTTCATGCGCACTGAGCTGATGTTTTTATTGATACCATTTTGGTGCAGATATGATCTTTTGATTGCCTGTTATTGCATTTTAAAACCTTTTTTATTTTTTTTACTTTTCGCATGCTTCAATAGTCTCCATGGGAGACTAGAAGCTACCACAACCCGATCGGCTCTGCTAGATAAATGCGATGATCAGATCGCCTCTATGTAGTAGAATTACTCACTTGCTATGAGCGCCAACCACTGGGTGGCGCTCACAGGAAGCCAGCAGTGACAACCATAGAGGTCTCCAGAAGACCTCTGGTTGTCATGCCAACAAACTGGTGACCTGCGATCACATGACCGGGGTTTCCGGTGAGCGGATTTCCGTCCCAATGGCCGGAAGCCCGAGTTAAATGCCACTATCAGCGGCATTTAACGGGTTAATAGCCAGGGGTTGGATCGCAATTACACCCGCGGCTATTCCTGTTCCCGTCATAGAATGCACCAGTATATCTTTAATGCGGTGCTGGCGTCTGGTGGGGGCTCAGGTGCTAAACTTGCTCCATACAGTGCAGGTGCCGGCTGTATTATGCAACTGGTACCTATCTTTAACAGTAACAATGAGAAGGCCTTCTGAAGACCCCCATGAATGATATCTTAGTGCTCCGATGAAGCCCACCCTATCACATGGCTTCATAAAAGCTGGTTAACCCCTTCACGACATTTGATGTACCTATAGGTTCGTCACTATCATGTATGACACATACGTGATAGCCAAGCCCCGGCTGTCCCATCCAAGAGCAGTGCCCCCACTGCCCCTGGCTATTTAACCCTCTAAATGCTGCAATCAAAATGTATCGCAAGATTTAGGAGGCAGGGAAAGGAATGAGTCTCCCTCCGATCGGCACCCCCTCAACACCATTGCGAAGGCCCTATTCTCGTCATGACTACCTCCAGGTCTGCCAGCAACTGTGATTTGTTTAAACCATGCCAGGAGCATGATATAAGGAGCTTCTGTCAGTGTAATGCAATGCATTATACTAGTGATCAAAGTAATAAAAGTTAAATATTTCTAATAAAAGCTTAACCGCAATCCACTAAAAAAAGCAAGTCCGCTCTCAGGTCCACAATCAGTCAATGGAAATATAGTGGGCTTCCTTTTTCCTAGCAGCATGAAGGTTTTGGAAAAGCGCTATGCCCCCCTCCCTCCCCCCAAAAATAAATTAAATAAAATCCAGAAAATTCTATGCTCCCAAATTCAAATGCCCCCTCCCTTCTGAGCCCCACAGTGTGCCCAAACCACATTTCACGTCCACATGTTTGGCATTTCTGCAGTGATGAGAACCTGCTTAATTTACTAGGCGCTTTTCTCTAGAAGCAAGAGCTGGGCACAATGTGTGGGTACTAACACATTTTGTGTATTACAATGGCAGATATGCAATTTTTGCTAAGCAACATCCATTACTGCTTGTTTGTGGGAAACACCCATGGAGTAAAAATCATCACTACACTTGTATATAAATTCCCAGAGGGGTGCAGTTTCCAAAATGAAGTCAAATGGGGTAATCTGCTCTTCTGGCATTTAGGGGCATACCACATACCACTGTCAATTTATGTGGTAATAACTCTGGAATGCATCACCGGATGCCACGGATTCTGAGAGTGCTTTCTTTTGACATATTGTACTTCATGATTGTGGTAAATGTGACATGCAGAAATAGTGCTAACTGCTGTTGCTTCAAAAGCATCCAGCAACTAGAGGTGTTAACACCGTCACAGGAGACAGGGAATGGTTAGCAGAGGCCCAGGGGGATTGTGGTAAACTTGTTGACTGTTCAGGCAGTGTGGCGCCCCTGAGGTCCGGTCGCCACAGAGGTACTGCACCTCATCCAGAGGTGTGGGACTCCGCTCTCGGGTACGGAGGGAACATTACCCAGGACCCACACACTTGCATCCAACATTACATCACCTCAGCCTGGCAAGTTGGGCAGACCCTGGAGAAAGAGGCGGGATCTCACTCAGGCGGGAGGAGTAGTGACATTTGGAGAGAAAGTTAGTCAGTCTGTGAGAGGAAGTAGATGGAGAAAGATGTGCAGAAAGGAGCTCCCAGAGAGAGGGAGCTAGAGAAAGGTGAAGCTACAGAAAGAAGAGAAAGAAGGGGTCCTAGAGGCACAGGTAGTGAGCAATCCACCCGTGGGGCCCGCATCCACGCTGACCATCGCCAGGTGGAGGGACCAGGTGAAGGGACCAGGTCGCAGTGGGGAACCGGTCCCCAAGACTAGTCGAGAGCTACAAGGCTCAGCTAGCCAACCGGAGGCTGTGGTATCTGTATGTGCCACAGCCACATCCACACACACATTCGCCGAAAAGGCAGCCACATAGGACCGATGGAACTAGAGAGATGTCACCCAACAAGAACCGGGGCTGCGGGCTTGGGACACTGTGTGAGAGCGAGCGCAGCGAGACAGCCAGGAAAGGAACATAATAATGGGGTCCTGGCAAAGTGCACTCCAAATTACTTGAGAGCTGGCTGGACCGGAGGACACAGCACCCCGGCTGGGGAATGCATAAAGAACTGTGAGTAAAGCTGTGGAAACTGCACATTGCTGTGTCCTCAGAATTATTTATGCGTCACCTGCCCTGCCCTGCAACATCCACCATCACATTTATCGAAAGAAGAAGTAGGGATTTCCAGCACATCCATCCAGTTTGAGTAAAATAACCAAAATTTATTAGGACATTTTAAAAAACAATATTAAAAAGAAAGAGAGAAGAACTCTCTTTGCCTGACGCGTTTCTGGCGCACCACGGCGCCCTTAGTCATAGGAACTAATATGACATGAATACACAGGTTTATATATAACAGGGAACCAATCACAAACATAGCAATTAATTTCATTGGAAAAGGCTGCAGCTGAATTCACATAACAAAACTTTGCCTTATTTATCAAATGTCTTAGAAATACACAAATATCTGTTCTAAATTGCCAAAAAATCCATTAGTTATTCAATATATATAAAAAAGATCATTTTTGTAATTCATACCATGTGGATATTTGGTGTCTAAAGTTAGAATCCAAAAAGCTTCCCGCAGAGCTAATTGCTTCCTCCAATCTCCAACTCTAGGTGACTGACTGACCCTTTCAATGCCAAAAAAGGAAAAATCTGACAGATCTCCCTGGTGCACAGAAATAAAATGTTTTGTGGCCCCAGAATAACCTGGATTATTACTCTTTATATTGGCTATATGTTCAGAAATTCTTTTTTTAATTTTCCTTGTGGTATAACCTATATAACAAATGTTACAGGCTTTGCATTTTATGCAGTATATAACATGATCAGAATCACAGTTAATAAATGATTTTATATTATAAGTGACATTGTGATTTGAAGAAAAAGAAGTTCTCTTATTGTCTGCAAATTGGCAGACATTACATCTATTGCCAGAACATTTAAAGAAACCCTTCACTGATAGCCATGATGTGGGAGTTTTTCTCGGGCGCACCATACTGGGAGATAAAATATTCCCCAGTGTGCAACCTCTTTTGGCCACTACCCTGCAACCATTTTGGAGAATTGTGCACAAAGAACTATCTTGATTGACTACAGGAAGATATTTGAGAATAATCTGTCTGATTTTGTTGTATTGACTGCTATAAGCAGTAGAAAATGTGATATGCGCTTCAGAAGCAGCATTTACTTTTTTATTTTCAGAATGCAACAAATTGGTACGTGGAATTTTGGAAACCTGTCTAAATGCATGCTTTATATTAGAATGTTTGTACCCTCTGTCCAGCAGTCTATCAGAAATGATACGACTCTCTTTATGAAACTTTTCATCGCTAGAGCAAATTCTTCTCGCTCTAGTAAGTTCCCCCCTGGGAATGGCGTGAATGGTATGGCGAGGGTGTGAGCTTGAGGACATCAGGATCGTGTTACCAGAGTTGTCTTTTCTGTAGAGTGAGGTGTTAACCCTTTGTGTTGTATTACTGCCTGTAAGGAGAACATCCAAAAATGAAACTTCATCTGAAGGAATGCCACTGGTGAAACGCAGATTACACTGATTGTCATTGAGATAGGACATAAAATCAGGAAATTTTGTCACATCCCCCTGCCAAATTAACAAAATATCATCCACAAATCTCCCATACCAATTAAGGCATGGGAGAAATGGATTATCATCTGTAAATATATAAATTTCTTCCCACCATGCCATAAATAAAATTGCTAAAGATGGAGAGAATTTGGACCCCATAGGAGCACCCATGGTTTGAATATAGTAGTTATTTTGGAACATAAAAAAATTGTGTTTTAATAGATAATGTAAAGATGCAAGAATAAACCATTTCAATGAATCTGAGTAACTGCTATACTTATTTAGATGATATTCAATTGCTGTCATAGCCAAAGAGTGGGGAATACATGAATATAAGTTTGTGACATCACATGTCACAAAAGAATAATCGTGACACCACTGAAAAGTATCAAAAACCTTCAAAACTGATGAGGTGTCTTTAAGATACCCTGGAATTCTTGGGATTAAAGGCTGAAGATATTCATCGATCAAGTGACTTAGATTCTCATTTAGGGAACCCATCCCAGAGATTATAGGTCGTAAAGATGGAGGGAAGACATTCTTATGTGTTTTTGGGAGCCCATGAAAGATTGGAATAATTGGATGTTCCGGAAGTAGCCATTTATAAATTTTGTTGTCAATGACCCCCAATCTCTGTGCATTATTCAGTATATCAGTCATGTCATATTTGAAAGACAATGTGGGGTCAGATTTTATAGAAGTGTATGTACTGGTGTCCTGTATAATAGATGTTATCAATTTACAGTACAAAGCAGTATCTATAACTACTATGCAACCCCCTTTGTCCGACTGGCGAATTGTCAGATCATGATTATGTTGTAAATCTCTAACAGCCTGGGATTGAATTTTACTCAAATTGCTTCGATGGTTAGCATTTCGTGTTTCAGCATGTAGTTTTTTCAAATCCTGTTCTACTAAGGTCTGAAACAAGTCTAGAGCAGGAACTCTTGATTGGAGGGGATAATATGCCGGGTTGGATGAAAGCACCTGCACATCTTTGTCCTGTATTTTGTCCTCATCAAAATTTTCCTCTTGGAGGGAGGTTAGAGTAAGTAGCATACATTGTTCCATGAATGAAAGAGACGCATTATTTTCTTTAGTGCAATATGATTTTTTGCTGCCAGGATTAAAGTCATTTAGATTTTCTGAAAAAAAATGTCTTTTAATCGTAAGAAGACGAGTAAATTTATTGACATCTTTGATAGTCTCAAATAAGTTAAAGTTGCCAGATGGAACGAAGTTCAGACCCTTGGCCAATACCTCAATTTGTGTAGAAGATAAAATGGTCGGGGTCAGAACTATGACACTGTCCAGATACTGGTTCAATACTGATGTCTGCGTTTTCTTTCCCTCCTGGGATATCTTCTCCATTCGTCTCTTGCGGGCTCTCCTGCCCCCCCTCCTCCTCCGGCGTTTTTTGACATAGCAGTGTTGTGAGTATGTCTGGCATCCGCACTGGAGAAGGACACATCTGTTTCACACTCCGATGGATTATACTCCGATGAAGAAAAAGACAGATTTTCTACGTGCATATTCACATTGATGCCACTGAGGTTGGTTTCTAAGTATAGGCTTGGGTGTGTGACCAATCCGTTTTTTCCATGAGTACACTTTGTCATTTTTGTAGTCAAGAGTCTCTATTAAATTTAGATTTTTTCATTTTTATAATGGAATCCTCCATTGTCTTCAAATGATCAGTCATTTTTTTAGAAAGCATATCAAAATCAGGCTGGTCTGTATATTTGGAAAGTTCTTTGTTAGTATTGTCAATGTCCATCTTGAGTTGGTGAAGTTTTATTTCTTCATATGATATAATCAAACTCATAAGCTTTAACGAACATTGTGAAAGAATCATATTCCACTCAGAAAGAAACTTGTCAGAAAAAATATAAGTAGGAGATTTTTTCATACGCAAACCCCTGGGAATCATTTCTTTTTCAACGTATTTTCTAAGAGTATTATGGTCCCACCAGGTGCGTATTTCTTGCTGAGAAAACTTCTCCAGTTTCGAATAGAGATCTTTCAACTCACTGGGTGGTGCAGAGATACCATCTGTGTTGTCAAACACTAAAGCTAATTTAGCCATGCGGGAGTCCATGATTATATAGAAAACTGCACAGTGTGTATAAATAAAACCACACTTGTGTGCTAGTTGCTGCTTTTCCCAAACATCAGAAATTTTGCAACGGAATAAATAGTAGTATTGTATAATATTATCCGTATAATCAGACAAGATAATCGGTGCGCCCGAGAAAAACTCCCACATCATGGCTATCAGTGAAGGGTTTCTTTAAATGTTCTGGCAATAGATGTAATGTCTGCCAATTTGCAGACAATAAGAGAACTTCTTTTTCTTCAAATCACAATGTCACTTATAATATAAAATCATTTATTAACTGTGATTCTGATCATGTTATATACTGCATAAAATGCAAAGCCTGTAACATTTGTTATATAGGTTATACCACAAGGAAAATTAAAAAAAGAATTTCTGAACATATAGCCAATATAAAGAGTAATAATCCAGGTTATTCTGGGGCCACAAAACATTTTATTTCTGTGCACCAGGGAGATCTGTCAGATTTTTCCTTTTTTGGCATTGAAAGGGTCAGTCAGTCACCTAGAGGTGGAGATTGGAGGAAGCAATTAGCTCTGCGGGAAGCTTTTTGGATTCTAACTTTAGACACCAAATATCCACATGGTATGAATTACAAAAATGATCTTTTTTATATATATTGAATAACTAATAGATTTTTTGGCAATTTAGAACAGATATTTGTGTATTTCTAAGACATTTGATAAATAAGGCAAAGTTTTGTTATGTGAATTCAGCTGCAGCCTTTTCCAGTGAAATTAATTGCTATGTTTGTGATTGGTTCCCTGTTATATATAAACCTGTGTATTCATGTCATATTAGTTCCTATGACTAAGGGCGCCGTGGTGCGCCAGAAACGCGTCAGGCAAAGAGAGTTCTTCTCTCTTTCTTTTTAATATTGTTTTTTAAAATGTCCTAATAAATTTTGGTTATTTTACTCAAACTGGATGGATGTGCTGGAAATCCCTACTTCTTCTTTCGTCTACATCAGCTGTTAATCACCAGCAGGTACGGCACCCACCGGTTATATTCATTTGCAACGGTTCTTAGATGCATGTCTCGGCGTGTCAAGCTTCAACCCTTCCTCTTCCCCCCTCCTCCTTTTTCTGAATCATCACATTTATCACCTTAATTGCCCTGGGACTAAGCTCTACCTGTGGAGAGCTGTAACAACTCTGCTGCATCACCATGAGCCCCAGCTGTTGCTTTAAGCAGCGTTGGCCATCCATAGCAGAGTACCACAGGTGGCGTCACGAACAATTCCTCTTTCCCTTATAAACTTTATTATTCCCCTTTAATTTCAATTAGCCTTTTATTTTACGCCCAGGGCCACGGATCGGGCCGAATAATATTGCACACCCCACTTTTCAATTTTTTAATTTCCCCCAAAATTTAAAATAACCAATAAATTTCGTTCAACTTTACAATTGTGTTCCAGTTGTTGTTGATTCTTCACCAAAAATTTACATTTGATATCTTTGTTTGAAGCATGATATGTGGGAAAAGGTTGAAAAGTTCCAGGGGGCTGAATATTTTCGCAAGGCACTGTATATGATAGAAAATAGGGATAGTCTACCTGGAGCGGGGGTTCCACAGCGAATCCCCTAGGGGGCCAACCCCTGCTGTCAGGAAGGGGAATGGAGGTACTGTTTGTCTCCCTTAGAATTTTTCTGTAATACTTTAATAATTATCTATATTGTTCTATGTAAATCATCTGACCTGGACCGCTCCACTCACTGAGATGGTGTGTTTTTTATGACCTTAATTAAAAATTATATTTTATGAGGTTTTTCTCGGCCATGGTATTCTCCCTATACCTCTAGAGACCCTAAGTGCTAGAAGATCATAATCTCCCCTCAAGTGACCCCATTTTGGAAATTATACTCCTTTGGGAATTTATGTACAGGTGTAGTCACTATTTTTACTCCATGGGTATTTTCCAGAAACGAGCAGCAGTGAATATTGCTTAATAAATATTGCAAATCTGCCATTGTAGTGCCCAGTACATTATGCCCTGCTTGTGCTTCTGGAGACATACACCCGTAAACTAGGCAGAATGTCATCGCTACAGAAATGCCAAACATGTGAACGCTAAATGTGGTTTAGGCACACACTGGTGCACAGAATGGAGGGGACATTTAGGTTTAAGAGCACAGAATTTGCTGAATTTCTTTTGGGGGCAAGGAGCAATTTCACTTTTCCAGAGCCCTTTGTACTACCAGTAATGTGGAAGCCCCCTGTATTTCCATTAACAGATGATGGACTTGAGTGGGGACTTGCTTTTCTTGTGGAGTGATTTGAAGCTTTTGTTGGGAACATTTTACATTACATGTGGGATCACATTTATCTGGCGCTCTACACTGAGCACTTTTGAGTTTCCATCTAAATTTCTAAGAGACAGGATTCAGATGAAACTCCCGAGGGATCCATTCACTATAATGAGGCACTAGAGTTACTCCGAACTCTAGCCCCTGTTCAGCTTTGTCCTTCCTTTCAGAAGTGCACAAAACTGTGGTGAACTGCAGATTTATGGACGCCTAAAAAGAAATGTGTATAGAGCCCCCCAGCGCCAGAATTTTTCTGTGGTCTCGACTATAGCTTATACCCGAGAGAACATGATTCGGGTCGGTTTTTACCAACCCCAGTGTTGCGACCGCCATTATTAATGGAATAACGGCGACTGAAAAAAAAAGTCTGATTTCCCATTTAATTTCTCTCTCCTCTGATGTGATCGCACATCAGAGGAGAGAGAAATGGGGTCTCCTGATCTTCCCCTGGTAGCTCCGGTATCCCTTCATCCCCCTGTGAAGTCCCCATGCTGGTGGCATCTTCTTCCGGGAAGAAAATGGTGGCAACAACAAATTTTTCCTATTGGTTCATTTTGGTTCATTTTGATCACTGTGATAGACCCTATCACAGTAATCAAAATAAAAAAAATTGTAAATTAAACCCCCCATTAGTTAGGTAAAAATAATAAAATTAATAAAAGGATTTATTTCCATTTTTCCTTTGGGGTTAGGGTTGAGGCTAATGTTAGGGTTGGGGCCACGGTTAGGGTTGGGCTATGCTTAGGGTTGGGGTTATGGTTGGGATTACAGTTAAGGTTGTGTTAGGGTTGTGGTTAGGGTTATGGTTAGGGTTAGGGGTATAGGGATTTGGATGTTTCGCCCCAGCAGTTCGCCCCCAGCAGTTCACCCCGGGTACATTTCACCCCCGCACATTTCTCCCCCAGCAGTTCGCCCCTGGGTATATTTCACACCCGCACAGTTTGCCCCCACACATTTCGCCCCCAGCAGTTCACCCCCAGCAGTTCGCCCCTGGGTACATTTCGCCCTCGCACATTTGGCCCCTGCACATTTCGCCTCCAGCAGTTCTCCCACAGGATGTTTTGCCCCCGCACATTTCGCCCCCGCACATTTCGCCCCAAGCAGTTCGCCCCTGGGTACATTTCGTCCCCACACATTTTGTCCCCAGCAGTTCGCCCCCAGGATGTTTTGCACCCGCACATTTGACCACCGCACATTTCGCCCCAGCAGTTCGTCCATTTCACCCCCGGCAATTCGCCCATGGATGTTTCGCCCCCAGCAGTTCGCCCCTGGATGTTTCGCACCCAGCAGTTCACCCCGGCAGTTCGCCCCCGGATGTTTATACCCTTGAGGTTCATGAATTCCCGTCCGTCATCAATGCTTCATCCCCAGCAGTTCGCCCTCGGATGTTTCGCCCCCGAATGTTTCTCCTACAGCATTTTGTCCCTGGATGTGTCGCCATCTGATGTTTTGCCCCTAACATTTTGACCCCAGATGTTTCACCCTCAACTTTTGGGGTCAACATGCAGGGAACAAAACATCTAGGGCTGAACATACCTGGGGGTAAAATATACAGGACTCCAATTGCTAGGGATTACTGTGGCTGCCTTTTCAGCAGCTCACCCAGTGTCTCTTCTCGCTGGCATTAAAGGAGTATTATCACCCTAGAACAAAAAAAACTGACATACTTGCCTGTCGCAGCTGCAGCTCCTTGGGTCACGGAGAGCAGTCTAGCGGTTCCCCGTGATGTCTTCTCCTGCTTCTGGCTGTCTTTTCATCTTGCCTGGATCACTGATCCATGAAGCATGATGAATGCCGCAGCAGTGAGGCCGAATGTCTCCAGGCCGCTCACTGACATGACGTCACTCCTGTCCCATTCATCAGTCAATCCAGGGGGCAGGATGCCTCTCCTGTCACCAAGACACTGCTGCGCATGCTCAGTGCCACGATGAGATCAGGCAGAAGAAGAGGAAGCTGGGAAGAAAGAGAGGACTTGTGGTGGCCTCTGGATCCAGCATGGCGATCGCCAGCCCACACAGCCAGGAGAATATCGGGCAAAGATGAGCAGAAGACCTCTAGGTAAGTACTAGGAGGGGAAGATCAGTAACATGCTTACCGCAACATGATTGCTGAAAGCATGCTGCCTTATTTTGCTGTTTGGTATGAGAATACCCCTCTATTGCAGGCTATGTATGGAAGCAGGGGGGATTGTTGACTGACTACAGGGTTAATCCCACCAACCATCTCTGCAGATCTGAGATATTGGCTTTGCTGAACTAAAGTGGTGGTTAACTAGCTTCTACAGAACCTCTTTATCAGGTCTTCAGAAGGGGGGTTTTTGGTTTAGCCCTCACAGAACACTCTGCCAGTATACCAAAGAATGGAGCAGCAGATAAAAGTGGTATTCTCACTTCAGGATCCCTTTTTCTATTGATGCCCATTCCTCAGATTAGGATATACTTGGCACACTCTCGTGGGTCTGATGGAGACTGAGAGAAAGGTCTCCAGGCCGAGCTGTCTGGAGTGATCTCCAGCAGATCCAGACTACGGTCTGAGGAGGAATCGGGTACACGGAGCGGCGCCTGCACCCCATGTGGCAGCATTCTAGGAAAGAGACATTGAAAGGAAGCGTGTTTTAGTGAGTGAGAAACTAAGGCATAGCAACAAGTGGATACCAGAGAGGATAGTGGACGTGAGGAGCTGCATCCTTCTGGTGCGCGTTCCGGTAGCCAGGATACCGAGGGAGTAAAGTGCTCTACGCCATTACTTAAGAGACTGGCAGGACAGTCAATTCCAAGTTGACTGCCCGACCTAAAATACCTAAGAAGACACGGTGGCAACTTGTGGGGGTCAGGGCGTCTCTAGGGTCCCTATAAACAAGCCTCAGGCCATCAGTCATATGGGTTTTGTTCTATCCGACCATGGGGAACAGAGAGAAGAGTAACAGCAGTGAGGACTTCATTAGATCTTAAGCAAGTGAGGACCTACTGTGTTACTGTGCGCATAGGAAGGCTATTGCATTCCACCTGGATAAGGAGACTCTGGATTTGCCTTCAGACCAGCCGGACTCTGCCTACCCTGTGATCCAGCGCCCAGGACTGTGCACACTGAAGCCTTCAGTAAAAGGTAAAGAGACTGCAACCTTGTGTCCTCGTTATTCACCGCGCCTTTCACCATCACCATCTACACTTCTGGGAAGCCCTGGGGATACACTTCAGGTATACCATCTAGCTGCCATAACATCACCCCAGCAGACCCCTAAGCAGCGTCGGTCACTCTGACCGAATACCACAGGTGGCGTCACGAACATCATACAAACTTTCCTTTTCATTGGACATCCCTCAAAGGGCCACAGACAGGGTCGGGCCACCGTGACATCCCCAGAGCTGAGAAGGACCCGGTATCGAGTACCCCATTGCCCTTAACGTGGGGGCGCTCCAATAGGGTGTTTATTATAATACATACAGTATTCACAATTTTCACAAACGTTTCGGTCTGCAAAGGACCTTCATCAGTGTGCTCTATAAAAAGCGAAAAAAGGGTATATGGCATAGACCCTTAAGAGAAAATATTGCATCAAAATATTAGGATAGGCAGGAAATCCTGAAGATAGAGAGCTATAAACCAGCCGATCAAGCCATAAGTCAAGCTGGAGAGGAGAAGACAGATGCAGTATCCACCGCAGGTCTGATGGCAGTGGTCATCAGACCTGCGGTGGATACTGCATCTGTCTTCTCCTCTCCAGCTTGACTTATGGCTTGATCGGCTGGTTTATAGCTCTCTATCTTCAGGATTTCCTGCCTATCCTAATATTTTGATGCAATATTTTCTCTTAAGGGTCTATGCCATATACCCTTTTTTCGCTTTTTATAGAGCACACTGATGAAAGGTCCTTTGCAGACCGAAACGTTTGTGAAAATTGTGAATACTGTATGCATTATAATAAACACCCTATTGCATCAGACCCACGAGAGTGTGCCAAGTATATCCTATATCATATCCTAAGGTCTGGGCACCTACTTCTTCGGCACCTCCAGCCTCAGGCTGTGCTTACCATTTTTTGTACCATTCCTCAGATTAGGCCAAGAATAGGGTCCAGTTGTATTCCGCATTGAACCAGCTGTTTATCAGCAACTTTCAGCACCAACGACAATGACTAGTGACTGGAAGCTGCAGCCATAGCTCTCCATGATTTCAGTGAGATCCAAGGAAGATGTGACAGGGCCTGGTAAAGAGCTGATCCACAGTGACATGCCTTATACAGGGGCATGCACTGCTCTGTGCAGAGAAATGCATGTTCTGGATGGGACTCTGTTGTGTGCATTCGGTCTTTCCGTAACAAATGGCCCTTTGGGGACAACCATTAAATTGGTGTGACCCTTGGTGAATGAGTTTGACACTTTTGATCGAAGACCAGTGACCATCATTTTACTGTCATGTACTAGTGGTGTTACACTTAATGGCTTCTTTTTGTCATCAATTTCATATCATACTGTATCTAGTGATGAGCAAACTTGATCTGGAAAGTTCAGGGTTCGTATTGAACATTGCCTGCTCAGGTTCAACCACACCAACCCCAAACGGGCAATGTTCAGAGTTTGCTCATTAGAAAATAAAAATCCCTTCTCTCCCCTTTGCTAAGGTCCCTACCTGTGTGGAGAGTCTTCTTGACCAAGGGAATCCCTAGCTGGGAATCCTGAATGGGATTCCCTCGGCTACGATGACATATTCGCACAATGTGGAAGTGCATGGAAGAGGACTGAAGAGGACCCTCCACATCTGCTGGTACCTCAGCAAAGGGGTAAGTAGCAATATATATTTTCTTTTTACTATCTGGTCAGTGATGAGGATGTGGTCGACAGATCCTCCACTCCTCTGAGTCTCCATACTCAGAGTTCAATGGAGATGATAGTTTGGGGGTGCTGAATCCGAACCCGGATTTTCTTGTGTGTTTGGGATGAAACTGCACAAACTGAACTTTGGCAGGTTCACTTCTCACTAATCATATTTTGGGTCTAAGATGTATAAATGTGATCAAGTTACAGTTTTGTTTTTTTTAATTCCAAAACTTTGAGTTTTGTAGATAAGTAACTTTACAAACAGACAGAAAAATATTAACAATTGGTCAAACCAACCAACATTGCAGAACAATATATTTAAAGCGTAACTCTAAAAATAAAATGAAAAACTGTTTATATGTTAAAGTACCTGTGGCACTGATCTTTTCCAATGGAGAACCCCTTTCCAGCAGCTTTAGTTTTTTTAAACATAATATTTTCTACATTTTATTTAGTTTTGTGGGAAAAGTCCCATCCAAGTTACAGCAGCAGGCTCTACATGCTGCAGGATTTCAGTGGTTAGTAAGGAAGTCGGGCCCCCTTGGTATCAGAAATTGTGGACGGATTCAGGCTTCCTGTGATACATTCAGGGCTGTTTAATCACATCCCTCTGAAAAGTTCCCCTTCCCCCTCCCCTCATGTGCTTCATCCTGGACAAGAGTAGGGCTTTCCCCTGTGTAAAGCCAGTAAAGGACTGAGCACATGGGGAGTTGGGGAGCTTTGCAGGGGGCTGTGAACCAGCAGCCCTGTATACATCATAGCGGGCACATTGATGCCTCTTTCAGACTTGCTGTTTTCCTGGCGATTACGTGGCAGTTTAAAACCGCGGCGGTAATCACCAGGAACATAGAACATGTTTTAAAATGGAAAACCGTGCGGCTTTCTGCTGCACAGTTTTCCTGTGATTTGAGCCCATTGACTTGCATTGGGCAAATCGAGTGCCATGTAGTGGTTTTGCTGGCGATTACCACCACGGTTTTAAACTGCTGCGATAATGACAGGCACCTACCGGAGCATGGAGTACCCTATTCCCAGTAATAATTCAGCTTTGGAACTTCATTTCAGGCTGTTGGCAGGGTGCGTGGCTAAAGGGGCAGGGCATCGAGGAGGAAGGGGGCCAAGGCCCCTTCATAACTTTGCTATGGGGCCAGGGCTAAGCTACTTTTGTCCCTGCATGTGAATGTATGCTGCCATTATGCAAAGAAGATTCCAGCCATTCAGACAAGGGGCTAAAATCCTGCACTAAAACCTGCACCTAAATCGATAGAGCTAAATAGAGATTTTGGTGTAGAATTATCTACACCAGAATAGCTGTAGATGTACAGTTGTGGACAATCCACAGAGATTAGGAGACATGTTAATGAATCATAGAGTCATAGAATGTTAGAGTTGTAAGGACCTCCTGGGTCATCTGGTCCAACCCCCTGCTCAAAGCAAGATTCACTAAATCATCCCAGACAGGTGTCTGTCCAGCCTTTGTTTGAAGACTTCAATTGAAGGAGAACTCGCCACCTCTTGTGGCAGCCTGTTCCACTGATTGATTACCCTTACTGTCAAAAAGATTTTACTAATATCTAATCTTTGTCTCCTCCCATTCAGTTTCATCCCATTGCTTCTAGTCTTTCATTGTGCAAATGAGAATAAATTTGATCCTTCTACAATATGACATTCCTTGAGATATTTATAGACCGCTATTACGTCTCCTCTGTCTTCTTTTTTGCAAGCTAAACTTTCCCAAATCCTGCTACCGTTCCTCATAGGACATGGTTTGCAGATCAGTCACCATTCTGATCGCTCTTCTCTGAACTTGCTCCAGTTTGTTGATGTCTTTTTTTAAAATGTGGTGCCCAAAACTGGACACAGTATTCCAGATGAGGTCTGGCCAAAGAGGAGTAGAATCCTTAAGGTTCATTCACATGCACTAAGTAGTTGCAGCAGACAATCTGCAGCTAATTTATAGCAGAAAATTCTACACTAAAATTGACATCTAGTGATGCGGGTTTGATGCGACAACCTTGTCCTCTGGCTGTGATTGACAATGGCTGGATACCTGCAAATCATGGTTGGTGGACAAGGTTACCACTCTGCTTATGAACATGCAAGACCACTGTATCTTAAAGGCAGGACTTCTACTTTGAAGCTGAGTAGAGAATTAGACTGAAACTAAACAAGTGAGGCATAGTTGGAATCAGAAGGCCTCATCCTACATTATACTATCCTCAAAGTTTCCCTTTAAGGCAAAAAAATCACATAGTATTATATATCAGCACTTTGTAATATATAATTTTTTCACATTTGTGCAACATAAATGCTTACCAGAGTCATGCAGAAGGAACGTCTGCTGGATGCCATCAATATTGATCCCCTGGAACTCCAGGGAAATAAGAAGTTCATCAAGTGTTTGGGATATTGCCAAGTTGCCTTGATAATCGCAATGTTCTCTTCAGTGATGCTTTCTTTGGGAGAAGTGCTACAACATTAGAATGGGCTCCTTGAATGACTTCTGTGAGAATCGGTTGTGGTGTTTCCTGTGTTGTCCTTGCCCTGGTGACCGCCTCATTGACAAGTTGGATTGCTTCAGGTCTTGCTGCTTGTGCTGCGTGGTTGTGGGGATTGGTTACTTTCACCACTTCACAAGATGCTTCATCGGTCCAAAGACGTCCCTTGACCATTTTTCACACACCCAGATGGAATGGACATAGTCAGCCGTTCGTTTGGAAAATACGTAAATGTGATTCTTGTAGACCAACTTCTTCTTCCCACGTTTGGATAGAACTGAATTCATACTTGTAGAAAGTGAATTGTTATGGAAGCTGACTGATTTTTTTTGTGCTAGTACACCTCCCTCTTTGTAGAGATTTTAGACACTGCTATATTCTGATGTAAAGATGGAATAAGAGCTAGTATAATGTAACTTGCAGGACACCTGACATGAAAATTGTTACATCTGCAACAAAACTTGCAAACAAGCAGGTCAGTGGGGGTCAGGTAAAAGTTCACAAAATGTCTTGATTTTAGAGTGGTTTACATTCCCCACCTAAATCAGGCCTCATTCACACTACATTTTTTAAATCTGTTTATTTTTTTCGTGTTATGTTTTTGTAACACAAAAACGTTTTAGAAAATTTTTGGAAAATGTCTGGTTAAAATTGCGGGCAAAATGCTCTGACACTATAATGCAATCAGTTGTGAGGTTTACAGATGGAAACAGTTGATTTAACATGTCACAAATGTGCAGCACTTTGTACAGTACTTTTGTGGCATGTGGATTGATGACGGATGGGAACTGCTGGGGGTGAAAAATTGATGATGGATGGGAATTCATGAACCACAAGGGTACAAACATCTGGGGACAAACTGCCGGGGGCAAATTGCTGGGGGCGAAACATTGATGACGGAGGGGAATTCATGAACCACAAGGGTACAAACATCCAGGGGCGAACTGCCGGGAATGAAACATCCGGTGAAGAACTGCCGGGGGCGAAATGGGCGAACTGCTTGGGGAGCAATGTGCGGGCGCAAAACATCCTGGGGGCCAACTGCTGGGGATGAAATGTGCAGAGCGAAATGTACCCAGGGGCTAACTGCTGGGGGCGAAATATGCGGGGGTAAAATGTGTGGGGGCTAAACATCCTGGGGGCTAAATGCTGGGGACGAAATGTGCGGGGCGAAATGTACCCAGGGGTGAACTGCTGGGGGCGAAACATCCTATAATCGGGGTATATTGGGGTTAGGGTTGAATTTAGAATTGGGGAGTTCCACTGTTTTGGTACATCAGGAGGTCTCCAAACGAGACATGGCGCCAACATTGATTCCAGCTAATTCTGTGTTCAAAACGTCAAACGATGCTTCCTCCCTTCTGAGCCCTGCCATACACCAAAACAGTGGTTTTTCCACACATACGGGGTATTGTCGTACTCAGGAGAAATTGCACAACAAATTTTGTGGTCCATTGTCTTTTGATACACTTATGAAAATAAAAAAACAAATGGTTCCAAAGTAAAAAAATTTATGAAAAAAGTAAAATGTTCATTTTTTTGCTTCCACATTGCTTTAGTTTTCATGAAGCACCTGAAGGGTTAATAAACTTCTTGAATGTGGTTTTGCGCAACTTGAGGGGTGCAGTTTTCAGAATGGTGTCACTTTTTTGTATTTTCTGTTATATTAACCTCCACACTAACTTCAAATGTTAAGAGGTCCCTAAGAAAATGGTTTTGTCAATTTTGTTGGAAAAATGAGATATCGCTGGTCAACTTTTAACCCTTATAACGTCCTAACAAAAAAATTGTTTGCAAAATTGTGCTGATGTAAAGTTGACATATGGGAAATGTTATTTATTAACTATTTTGTGTGACACCACTCTGATTTAAGGGTACAAAAATATATTTTGCAAATTGCAAAATTTTCAAAAGTTTTGCCAAATTTCCGCTTTTTTCATAAATAAATGCAAGTTATATTGAAGAAATTTTACCACTAACCTGAAGTACAATATGTCATGAAAAAAAAGATTCTCAGAATCAGTGGGATAAGTTGAAGCGTTCTAGAGCTATAACTTCTAAAACAGGACAGTGGTCTGAATTATAAAAATGGGCTTAGTCATTAAGTATATAACCTATAATTAATTGCACATATCAGACCTCAAAATACAAAAAATTCCAAAATTTTAATGAGAATAATATAAATAAAAAAGACAGCAGTGATGGAAATGGTACCAATATAGAGGCACCTCAGGCCAGAGGTAAACTTATTACAACAATGAAAACCACTGCCACATTAACTAATCATCTTATGGATAAACAGTCTCTCTTGCCATATGGCGTAGTTATATTGTACTTCCATAGATACATCATGATGGGGGCGGCATAGTAGAGAATACAAATAAATATATAGCGCTTATGTTACCTCTGGCCTGATGGTGCCACGACCCCTACGTGCATTTCGGCCGCGTGTGCCTTCTTCCGGGGGAGTGGCATCATCAGATCCAGTACGGATTATATAGTGCTGCAATCCAATCATAGTTAAATAAAATTTCCGCGTCATGTAGTCGCCGCCTTGTTGCGGCACATGCGCCGTCCACCGCCAAGAAGCCCACGTCATCACCGGCGTCATCAGGCAACCACACCCACGGGAACGCCCTAACACGGTCACGTGAGCGCAGCACCCGAAGGAGACGCCGGCAACAACGCGCAGCCCCACAGCGGCGGACGCGCACAGGAGGAGACCACAGACGGAGCAGAGCCACCATAATACATATAAGTAAGAATAACAGTTACAACCCTTCAATGAATAAAAAACACAAGTAAATCCCTAACCCCACAAATCATGTAAACATTCATATTAAAGTGCAATATCAATAAATCCATAACTAGTGATATATATTATATTATCTCCCATGATAATTATATGCATAGATAATTATAATGCTACTTCATAATAAAAGTAATACAAAAAGGAGCAATAAATATCCCCAACCCTATGACATAATAAACAGAACCTAAATTCATGAATAGTGTATTATGTGAAAATAAAAAACAATGAATATACCACAACAGAAATACACAAGACATATAGTGCATATATACGTATGAAAATATATATAAAAGTGCCGATACAGTGTTATTAATATATATAATATATAAAAAATACATATATAAAGTGCAAATGCAATAAAGTGCCTCAAGATGAGAGGAATCTTCCTTTACTCGTCAAAATTCATCCAAACACTCATAGAGGGGGAACACACTGGTGGTTGCAATATAGCAATACATGGTTAAAATCAGCATAAAATAAAACAAAACATAAAAAAATCCAATGAAACCAGTTTTTTAAAAAAACGACCACTCAGAGAAAAGGCGCAAAACTCAAAGTTTCATTTAAACCATTTGGTTTTAGGGTCCGTAGTTCCCAAATCCACCGGGATTCTTTTTGAGCCAAAATCCGACTCACATTACCCCCCTGTGGATTTACAGGGGTACAGTCAATACCCTTAACACGAAGAAGGGAGGGATCACATGCATGGAACTGTTTAAAATGCCTGGGAATACTTTGCCATATGACGTACTATCCCGTCAAGGTGACCTGGGACTTAATTCCCAGTGACGGGATAGTACGTCATATGCGATCGGCATATCCCCCCGAGAGCGCCACGGGGTGTCAGCTGACTATCGCAGTTGACATCCGGCACTATGTGTCAGGAGCGGTCACGGAACGCCCCCGGCACATTAACCCCCGGCACACTGAGATCAAACATGATCGCAGTGTACCGGTGGTACAGGGAAGCATCGCGCAGGGAGGGGGCTCCCTGCGTGCTTCCCTGAGACGATCGGTACAAGGCGATGTACTCGCCTTGTACCGAGCGTCTCCTCCCTGCAGTCCCCGGATCCAAAATGGCCGCGGGGCTGCATCCGGGTACTGCAGGGAGTACTTCCGGGTCCACAGCAGGCGCTGGTAAGCCTGCAGCGCTGTCAGTCAGATCGCTGATCTGACAGAGTGCTGGGCAAACTGTCAGATCAGCGATCTGTGATGTCCCCCCCGGGACAAAGTAAAAAAGTAAAAAAAAAAAAAAAATTCCACATGTGTAAAAAAAGAAAAAAAAAAAAATCCTAAATACAGAAAAAATATATATATATTATTCCCATAAATACATTTCTTTATCTAAATAAAAATAACAAAACAATAAAAGTACACATATTTAGTATCACCGCGTCCGTAACGACCCAACGTATAAAACTGTCCCACTAGTTAACCCCTTCAGTGAACACCGTAAGAAAAAAAAAAAGCCAAAAAACAACGCTTTATTATCATACCGCTGAACCAAATGTGGAATAACACGCGATCAAAAAGATGGATATAAATAACCATGGTACAGCTGAAAACGTCATCTTGTCCCGCAAAAAACAAGCCGCCATACAGCATCATAAGCCAAAAAATAAAAAAGTTATAGTCCTCAGAATAAAGCGATGCCAAAATAATTATTTTTTCTATAAAATAGCTTTTATCGTATAAAAGCGCCAAAACATAAAAAAATGATATAAATGAGATCGCTGTAATCGTACTGACCCGACGAATAAAACTGCTTTATCAATTTTACCAAACGCGGAACGGTATAAACGCCTCCCCCAAAAGAAATTCATGAATAGCTGGTTTTTGGTCATTCTGCCTCACAAAAATCGGAATAAAAAGCGATAAAAAAATGTCATGTGCCCGAAAATGTTACCAATAAAAACGTCAACTCGTTCCGCAAAAAACAAGACCTCACATGACTCTGTGGACCAAAATATGGAAAAATTATAGGTCTCAAAATGTGGAGACACAAACTTTTTGCTATAAAAAGCGTCTTTTAGTGTGTGACAGCTGCCAATCATAAAAATCCGATATAAAAAAACACTATAAAAGTAAATCAAACCCCCCTTCATCACCCCCTTAGTTAGGAAAAATAGCAAAATTAAAAAAATGTATTTATTTCCATTTTCCCATTAGGATTAGGGTTAGGGCTAGGGTTGGAGCTAAAGTTAGGGTTGGGGCTAAAGTTAGGGTTAAGGTTGGGGCTAAAGTTAGGGTTAGTGTTTGGATTACATTTACGGTTGGGATTAGGGTTAGGGGTGTGTCAGGGTTATGGGTGTGGTTAGGGTTACCATTGGGATTAGGGTTAGGGGTGTGTTTGGATTAGGGTTTCAGTTAGAATTGGGGAGTTTCCACTGTTTAGGCACATCAGGGGCTCTCCAAACGTGACATGGCGTCTGATCTCAATTCCCGCCAATTCTGCGTTGAAAAAGTAAAACAGTGCTCCTTCCCTTCCGAGCTCTAACGTGCGCCCAAACAGGGGTTTACCCCAACATATGGGGTATCAGCGTACTCGGGACAAATTGGACAACTTTTGGGGTCCTAGTTCTCTTGTTATCCTTGGGAAAATAAAAATTTAGGGGGCTAAAAATCATTTTTGTGGGAAAAAAAGGATTTTTTATTTTCACGGCTCTGCGTTGTAAACTGTAGTGACACACTTGGGGGTTCAAAGTTCTCACAACATATCTAGATAAGTTCCTTGGGAGGTCTAGTTTCCAATATGGGGTCACTTGTGGGGGGTTTCTACTGTTTGGGTACATCAGGGGCTCTACAAATGCAACGTGACGCCTGCAGACCAATCCATCTAAGTCTGCATTCCAAATGGCGCTCCTTCCCTTCCGAGCTCTGCCATGCTCCCAAACAGTCGTTTTCCCCCACATATGGGGTATCAGCGTTCTCATAACAAATTGCACAACAACTTTTGGGGTCCAATTTCTTCTCTTACCCTCGAGAAAATAATAAATTGGGGGTGAAAAGATCATTTTTGTGTAAAAATATGATTTTTTATTTTTACGGCTCTGCATTATAAACTTCTGTGAAGCACTTGTTGGGTCAAAATGCTCACCACACATCTAGATAAGTTCCTTAAGGGATCTACTTTCCAAAATGGTGTCACTTGTGGGGGGTTTCAATGTTTAGGCACATCAGGGGCTCTCCAAACGCAACATGGCGTCCCATCTCAATTCCAGTAAATTTTGCATTGAAAAGTCAAATGGCGCTCCTTCCCTTCCGAGCTCTGCCATGCGCCCAAACAATGTTTTACACCCACATGTGGGGTATCAACGTACTCAGGACAAATTGCACAAAAATTTTTGGGGTCCATTTTTTCCTGTTACCCTTGTTAAAATAAGACAAATTGGAGCTGAAATAAATTTTGTGTGGAAAAAAAGTTAAATGTTCATTTTTATTTAAACATTCCAAAAATTCCTGTGAAACACCTGAAGGGTTAATAAACTTCTTGAATGTGGTTTTGAGCACCTTGAGGGTTGCAGTTTTTAGAATGGTGTCACACTTGGGTATTTTCTATCATATAGACCCCTCAAAATGACTTCAAATGAGATGTGGTCCCTAAAAAAAATGGTGTTGTAAAAATGAGAAATTGCTGGTCAACTTTTAACCCTTATAACTCCCTAACAAAAAAAATTTTTGATTCCAAAATTGTGCTGATGGAAAGTAGACATGTGGTAAATGTTACTTATTAAGTATTTTACGTGACATCTCTCTTTGATTTAAGGGCATAAAAATTCAAAGTTGGAAAATTGTGAAATTTTCAAAATTTTCGCCAAATTTCCTTTTTTTTCACAAATAAACGCAAGTTATATCAAATAAATTTTACCACTATCATGAAGTACAATATGTCGCAAGAAAACATTGTCAGAATCGCCAAGATCCGTTGAAGCGTTCCAGAGTTATAACCTCATAAAGGGACAGTGGTCAGAATTGTAAAAATTGGCCCGGTCATTAACGTGCAAACCACCCTCGGGGCTTAAGGGGTTAATGACTCCAAATTTTCTTCATCTTTAGCAGCAAGAATATCTCTAACGTGTTCCCTAATTCGTACTTTCAAAGCTCTTGTTGTCAACCCCACATAAATTTTTGTGCATGTACAATAAGCATAATAAACAACTGAATTTGTGGTACATGTTATTGTATGTGTAATTCTAAAGTTACGTCCATCGGAGGACACAAAATCCGTTGCTGTATCCATGTTGGGACACGCCACACACCTCCCACATGGTTTGCAACCCCATGGAGGCCTTGGATGTTGCCTTTGCAGCGAAAATAATTGGGGCGCTCTTTTGGTACATACAGACTCCTAACTAAAATATCCCTCAAATTCCAGGATCTTCGTGCAGTAAGTGAGGGTTTCTGGGACAAATATTGTATTATCACTGGATCCGCCAAAAGAATCGGCCAGTGCTTTTCTACACTTTCAAAGAGCTTCCCCCATTGGGAATTATACGTTGTTACTAATCTTACCTGATTGCTTGCTGCTTTTTTATTAGAAGAGTATAGAAGTTGATGGCGATCCATATTCCTTGCTCGATTGTATGCTTTTTTTATACTTCTTTTGCTGTATCCCCTCTCCAAAAATCTTGCTTTCATTTCCTTTGCACGGCACTCAAAATCCTCCATGGTAGAACATATCCTTCTAATTCGAAGAAATTGACCCACTGGTACTGCATTGATTACATGGGGTGGATGAGAGGAACTGCCATGCAGGACAGAATTCACTGCTGTGTCCTTACGGAAGGCATCTGAGATTAAAAGACCATTCGGGTCCCTTTTGACCAAAACATCGAGGAATTCAATCTGTTGAAAACTGTAATTATAAGTCAAATGTATGTTATAATCATTACTGTTTAAAGATTGAAAAAGATCTGTGGGGAGAGAGAGCCCCTTTCCTCTCACTGCCCTCTAAATACAGCAATCGGTATTGATCGCAGCATCTAGGGGGTTACACTGCCAGGAGCCAGGTGTCTGCTATCATGTTAGATGAACACCCGGCAGCAAACACGCACGCACAGTGTCTGTAAGGGTACTGTCACACTCTGCAACTTTCCAACGATCACGACCAGCGATACGACCTGGCCGTGATCGTTGGTAAGTCGTTGTGTGGTCGCTGGGGAGCTGTCACACAGACCGCTCTCCAGCGACCAACGATGCCGAGGGCCCCGGGTAACCAGGGTAAACATCGGGTTACTAAGCGCAGGGTCGCGCTTAGTAACCCGATGTTTACCCTGGTTACCATTGTAAAAGTAAAAAAAAAAAAAACCGTACATACTCACATACCGGTGTCCGTCAGGTCCCTTGCAGTCTGCTTCCCGCTCTGACTGAGTGCCGCCGTAAAATGAAAGCAGATCACAGCGGTGACGTCACCGCTGTGCTCTGCTTACTTTCCGGCCGGCAGTCAGTCAGAGCGGGAAGCAGACTGCGAGGGACCCTGACGGACACCGGAATGTGAGTATGTACTGTTTGTTTTTTTTATACTTTTACGATGGTAACCAGGGTAAACATCGGGTTACTAAGCGCGGCCCTGCGCTTAGTAACCCGATGTTTACCCTGGTTACAAGCGAACGCATCGTTGGATCGGTGTCACACACACCGATCCAACGATGACAGCGGGAGATCCAGCGACGAAAGAAAGTTCCAAACGATCTGCTACGACGTACGATTCTCAGCAGGGTCCCTGATCGCTGCTGCGTGTCAGACACAGCGATATCGTATGGATATCGCTGGAACGTCACGGATCGTACCGTCGTAGCGACAAAAGTGCCACTGTGAGACAGTACCTTAAGCCAAAATCACTAGGACATATCCCATACATCCAAGGTCGGTAAGGCATTCCCTTCTATGATTTACAGGATACATCCAAGGTCGGAAAGGTGTTAACTTAGTCGTTGGATATGTGACCGAAAACTGACTTTATACAGTAATATATTTTAGTTTACAAATTAAGGTTCGAGCTTCCCACAGAACTGAAATTTAACGCATTGGTTTAATCATGTGACTTTTATGACATTTAAACAACTGTTTCATAACAAGCTAAACTGCAAAAGTTTTAGGCAAGTGCATAAAAATGCTACAAAGTTTGACTGCTTTTCAAAAGTAGAATAGTTAAGGAGACACCCAGGGATGCTGACATTATAATGTCTTGCATTTGCTGCCCTACTTACTTGAAAGAACCCTGTGTGTACATTGCCCATTGATGCTTTTTCAAAAAAGCTTAATCTGCACCTGTTGAAACCCCCAGTCTGCTTTGAAGTCTTAGCCTAGGAGAGACCTTGTTGATCCAGTTTAATTGCATTGTGTGATGCTGCTGTGCTTAATGTTGCCATGGTATATGACTTCTGACCTGAAACAGTCAAAGCAGCCAATCGTTTATATAAAACCTCACACCTGTTTGGTTTCGATTTATCTCTATATATTTGTCAATCACAGAGGGGGTGAAGACTGAGGGAAAACATGTAGGTAAGAAGTAGAGTTGAGCGAATATGATCGTAATCCGTTGCCGAATCTGAATTTGGCATATTCATGCTGTATTAGTACCTTATTTGTGCCAAATTTAGGTTTGATGATCGGTTCCGAACATTTTCGGTAAATTTCTTCTCCCATTGACTCCAGTGACGTTCGGCTGTGTTCGGTGAATATTGAAAAAACAATAGTCACCTCGGATTATAATCGTAAACGAATTTTGAAAAATGTGTTCAACTCTAGTGAGAAGGTGTATATAAATGATTGGCGTTGTCGTAAAGCACCAAGCACCTGTACTTGGTTTGAACAGTCATCCTTTGGAGTCCCTTTAAGCCTCTCCAGAACTGTTTCAGATAGTCAACTACATATTGACTGTATTTTAACTACATATGAAAATACTGACACTCTTAATCTGTTTGGCGCAATTGGTTATGCATAAACCTGACTGTAATCCTACAAAATCCCTGACTTTGTACAAGTGTTCCTGTCTTTAACTTTTGCACAGTTCAAAATGTGTGTGTGTGTGTGTGTATATATGTATATATATGTGTGTATATATATATATATATATATATATATATATATATATAGATATATATATATTTAAACCAAGCAACGGCACACATGAAGCATCTTTTTGCTAAAATGCAAAGCTATTATTCAACTTTTGATGTGTGTAAAATCTCAATTTTAATTTTCCTTTTTTTATTTTTTCCAGAGAACATCAGATGGATTTGATTGTGTGCCTTTAAAGTCGTCAGCAGAACATATGGACATGTAGCAAAATGCCTGAAATTCTACATTTATATTAGATGTTATTTAAACCAAAAGATGTCAGTTAAGATAGCAATGTGAGGATGCTCCTGTAGAGCTATGGCTGCTATTTATTAAGTGTAAACTGCAGAAAAAAGACGTAATGACTGCAGTCAAACGCTGGGTCATTATTGCATACCACTGAATATACCAAACATTTTCTATGTGTAAAATAAAGTTTTATGCATAACTTTTTAAGCGGTGATACTGAGGGGAACCACGGAAATAGTTGCCTCACAAGAGGAACCATTTCTTCTATTTCTTACCTGTAAGACCATTTTCACACATTAGTATTTGGTCAGTATTTTACATCAGTATTTGTAAGCGAAAACCAGGAGTGGTACAATCGGAGAAAAAGTATCATAGAAACACGTCACCACTTCTGCATTTATCACCCACTCCTGATTTTGGCTTACAAATACTGATGTGAAAAACTGACCAAATACTGATTGTGACAATAACCTAAGAGTATTTAATATTTCCAACACCAAGGTTCTATCATTTTTGCTGATGATTATATTCCAGCCCAGATTGGTTGACTGTTTTGCTCAACATCTTTTAGCAAAATAAAAGAAGTTCATCCCTACGACAGGTCTACCTGCTACTACACGTGCTTCTCACAAAATTAGAATATCATCAAAAAGTTAATTTATTTCAGTTCTTCAATAAAAAAGTGAAACTTTTATATTATAGTCATAAGACAAAATTACTGAACTTAGAGCAGTACACAGACATCAACCGATTAACGTGGAATTATAAATAGTGATGTATATGTGCTCATGGAGGAATGGCAGACCATTCGGATATAAAGTAGAACCCAACAGCGAAAAGACCGAATGAAAGTCTGAGGGAAAAGTATAAATAAATAAAGGGTAGGCAAAACAGAATATTAAGTATTAAAACACCTTTATTATAAATACATGGTGATGTGGTGGCACAGAAAACAAGGGGTGCCTGAACATATAAACAAAGTTATACAATAAATAAGGAAGGTAAAATCAGGGAATTAGATAAGTAAAAGAAACAAAAAGAAAGAGAGGGGGTACCGTAATTCAGGCGAGGTATGAGGTATATATATATAAAGGTGATATATTATGGAAACATCCAGTAAGTGTAAAAATGGATGGCACAAAACAAGGTATCCAGAGAACATATAATAAAGTGCTAGGGTGTTTAGAATCTGATTATAATGTAAGTAGCACAAAAATACATAAGTGTATGAGGGCAAAGGACACATGCTAACCAAAAGTGCACACATGAAGCAGTTATAATTGTAGGTAAGGGAGCCACATGGTATATGTGGCGTTTGTCCTAAAGAAAAAGTACCACTGATGAGTTCATAGAGTAAAATGAAGTAATGTTACCTGGTTGGCTTGCCGTATATGTGCGGCACACACCCCGACGCGCGTTTCTGACAACGTTTTGTATTGAAGAAGTGAAATAAATGAACTTTATGATGATATTCTAATTTTGTAAGTAGCACTTGGATATGTTAGAGAACTTGAATTTGGATTGCCTTAGTGTATGTTCACATGTTGCAGATCTTGTAACAGAAATTTCTGTGAAAATCTCAATTGGGCCAAATTCACATGTCCAAATTTTTTTCCAGTATCAAACTTTTTTCTTTACAGTATGTTGTATACAGTTAGGGTTAGATAAAATGTTGCACTCTTAATGTGTTTTATTTCTGAGTCTTTTTATGCATAAAAAAAATAAAAGCATTTACAGAAACAGAAAAATAAATGAGATTTGTAAATTGTTATTCACATAGCACATTTTTTCCTTGCATTGTGTTGACCTATGGTGCATTAAGAAAAAAGTAGCATGTCTTTGTTTTCTGTTATGCTGCAATTGTTTCCTTCTTGAAATCATGTTATCAGCAAAAAAATAAAAAATTGCACCATTAATATGTGCAAAACTTTGCATGAAAAACACTCACAATATCCATTTGTCATAGTATGAGGTTTTTCTTGCAGTACAAAAGAAATCAGAAAAGCTGTGTGTGAACATAGCCATAGAGCAGTGTTTCCGAAACTCCAGTCCTCATGGCCTCCAACAAGGCATGGTTTCAGGATTTTCCGTAGTATAGCACAGGTGATGGAAATATTATCAATGCAACTGAAACTGCCAGAGGCTCTCAGCTGTGCAATAGGAAATCCTGGGGGTTGAGGAGGAACAGCTAGCAACTGCATCAGCCTAGTCCTCCATAAGGCTACGTTCACATTTGCGGTCAGCGCCGCAGCGTCGGGCGCCGCAGTGGCGCCGCATGCGTCATGCGCCCCTATATTTAACATGGGGGCGCATGGACATGCGTTGTGCTGCGTTTTGCGCCGCATGGCCGCAAGCGTTGGACGCAAGAAACGCTTCAAGTTGCATTTTTTTTGCGTCCAACTTTCGGCCAAAAAGGACGCATGCGGCGCAAAACGCAGCGTTTTAGCGTGCGTTTTGCCACGTTTTTGTTTGCGTTGTGCGCTGCGGCGCCGACACAAACGCAAATGTGAACGTAGCCTAAAGCATGATCTCGGTAAGGTTCTGTTTAATACTAAACCAAGTTTCTGTAAAAATAAATAAAAATCCTTACTATAGTTTAATTTTTATTAAAAATGTTAAGTCTTTGCATATACTGCAATGCTGCAATCTGGAACTACTTACGAGAGTGTTGTGTTCTCTATTAAAACAACATTTTAAAGGTGTTGGCCAGTATTTTAACAAATGTGTTGGGGACATTTTTGGCACTTACTGATAGACGGGTGTTTGGGTATGTGCCTACGATCTAGAATAGCAGTGTTTTGGATGCAGCTCACCTGCGCTGTGTCCAAAAAGCTGCGTTCTAGGTTACAAGAACATGGAATGAGATTTCTAGAAATCCCATGTTTACTGTGCTTCTATTTGACGCTCCGTATACTCACCCGTGGTGCGAGTTTATGAGCTGCAGCATGTCAATTATCTGCAGTGGAGACACTAGTAGTTTCACCCATAGCCATTCATTAGATGCGTGATTAGAATGCAGCATTTTGGATGAAGCAAAAATAAGCTATATCTGAAACGCTGCTATCCTTATCATGGACACATAGCCTTACACATTCTCCTCCAGCACTTGTGAGTGCAGGCTTCCTCTCCTATCCATAAAATGGCTGTTGGAGGAAGAGTAATCCATCAATTTGTGGAGCGGAGAGCTGTGCCGTCTCTGGTGAATGATGCACTAATGCAGAAGGAGACCCTATAATTATATAATAGTAAGTGCCTCATGTCCATAACACACTTCTTTACATAAATAGAAAGTGGCCGACCTCATAGGGTACGTTCACACAGGACTTTTTTGCTGCGTATTTTTGCTGCGTTTTTTTATGCTAATTTTCAGCTGCTTTTTACATTACCAGCAAAGCCTATGAGATTTCAGAAATCTCGTGCACACACATTGGGTTTTTGTTTGATCAGTATTTTCTGCTTTGCTGCGTTTTTTGGACATAGGGTAAGTTCACACAGGACTTTTTTGCTGCATATTTTTGCTGCGTATTTTTATGCTAATTTAGGTGCGTTTTTTTGCTGAGTATTTGGTGCGTTTTTTGGGTAAGTTCACACAGGACTTTTTTGCTGCGTATTTTTGCTGCGTATTTTTGCTGCGTTTTTTATGCCAATTTTCAGCTGCTTATAATAGATGCGTTTTTTGTGACAGGACACCTCACAATGGCTCTTCACACCTCACAATGACTCACAATGGCTCTTCACACCTCACTACCAGGAACTCCCTCACAATAGATCACAATCAGGACACCTCACAATGGCTCTTCACACCTCCCAATGGCTCACAATGGCTCTTCACACCTCACTAACCACACCCCTAAGCTCTTGGCTGTGAGATCACTTACTGCTGGCCATGATTTTTCTGCACAAAAAACGCAGCAAATAATGCTACATGCGTTTTTGCAGCGTTTTTTCCATCACCCATTCAAGTCAATGGGTGAAAAAACGCTGCAAAAACGCAGCAAAAACGCTGAAAGAAGTGACATGCCCTATGTCCAAAAAACGCAGCAAAGCAGAAAATACTGATCAAACAAAAACCCAATGTGTGTGCATGAGATTTCTGAAATCTCATAGGCTTTGCTGGTACTGTAAAAAGCAGCTGAAAATTAGCATAAAAAAACGCAGCAAAAAAGTCCTGTGTGAACGTACCCCCTAGGGCATGTCACTTCTTTCAGCGTTTTTGCTGCGTTTTTGCAGCGTTTTTTCACCCATTGACTTGAATGGGTGATGGAAAAAACGCTGCAAAAACGCTGCAAAAACGCATGTAGCATTATTTGCTGCGTTTTTTGTGCAGAAAAATCATGGCCAGCAGGAAGTGATCTCACAGCCAAGAGCTTAGGGGTGTGGTTAGTGAGGTGTGAAGAGCCATTGGGAGGTGTGAAGAGCCATTGGGAGGTGTCCTGATTGTGATCTATTGTGAGGGAGTTCCTGGTAGTGAGGTGTTAGCCATGTCTTGGTATAGGAGGATGGGCATTAATGTTTCCCAACTAATCATGGAGGTAATATTTTTTTTAATTTGTGATATATCTATCCGATTGTTTGCAATGGTACACTTTGCGATGCTCATGTGCTGTTATGTACATGTTCATGTGTTCTGCATGTGTATGTTTGTATCTTCCTTGTCATGAATGTTGGCTTCATTTCATCTTGCATTTGGTAATTACTTTTTCATTTATTTTTCCAAGGTGGAAGCAATGCCTGTAATTTGGGATGTAGCTTGCCCAAACTACAGTGATCGTCAAAAAAAGGCCGATGCATGGCATGTAATTCGCCGTAAATTGTTCCCCCGCTGGGATGAAGGCGATGCTAAGCTCCACTGGGGTCATTCAACTTTATTATCAAGCACAAATAGACAAAAAAACGCACCAAAACCGCACAAAAAACGCATCTGTAAGCAGCTGAAAATTGGCATAAAATACGCAGCAAAAATACGCAGCAAAAATACGCAGCAAAAATACGCAGCAAAAAAGTCCTGTGTGAACTTACCCAAAAAACGCACCAAAAAAACGCACCTAAATTAGCATAAAAATACGCAGCAAAAAAGTCCTGTGTGAACTTACCCTTAAAGGGAACCGGTCATCAGTATTGGCTGATATAAGATATGGCCATCACCTTTCAGGGCTTATATACAGCATTTATAATGCTGTACAGTATATCGGCCCCCAACCCGATCTGGAGGAGAGGAAAGATAATTTTTATTATACTCACCTGCAGAGCGGTCCGGTCCAAGGGGTGTTGCTGGTCCTGGTCCGGCGCCTCCCATCTTCATGCAATGTCGTCCTCCTTCTTGCTTTGTGTGGATGACGCATCCCTGCATCATCCACACAGTCTCCTCGCGCTCCTGCGCTGGCGTACTCTGTTCTGTTGAGGGCAGAGCAAAGTACTGCAGTACGCAGGCGCTGGGCCTCTGACCTTTTCCGGCACCTGCGCACTGCAGTACTTTGCTCTGCCCTCAACAGGGGAGATAAGTACGCCTGTGCAGGAGTACGACACGAAGCAAGCAGAAGGACGACATTGCATGAAGATGGGAGGCACCGGAGCAAGAAGAGCGACACCCCTCGGACAGGACCACCCCGCAGGTGAATATAATAAGCTATTTTTCGTCTCTTAGGGTATGTGCACACGTTGTGGAATGGCGCAACTCCCTGCCACAGGAAATACGCATGTGGAATTGGCATGCATACTCCCGCTAAACACTAGCGTTTTGCAAGCCTAATTAGCTTGCAGAATGCTAGCAAGTGATCTGTAACATCGCTTTGAAAAATGATTGACAGGTTGGTCATACTTGTCAAACATAGTGCTTGAGAAGTGTGACCAACTTTTTACGATTGATGCTGCCTATGCAGCATCAATAGTAAAAAGATATAATATAAAAAAAATAAAAAATCGTGATATTCTCACCTTCCGGCGGCCCCTGCAACCTTCCCGATCCTCGCAATGCTCCCGGCAACTCCCGTTCCGAGTGATGCCTCACGAGAATGACCCCAGATGATGTAGCATCACGCGAGACCGCTACGTCATCACAGGTCATTGTCGCAAGGCATCACTGGGAACGGGAGCTGCCGGGAGCATTGCTAAGGCCTGGGCTGGATCTAGGCAGGGCCGGCGTTAGGGGCAGGCAGACTAGGCAGCTGCCTGGGGCCCCCGCTGCCCTAGGGGCCCCCAGCCAGGGGCAGACATACTGTTGATGGCACTGCTCCAGGGCCCAGAGGTGGAGGGGGGCCCCTGCAGGCAGGCCCGGTATCATGCAGGGTCGGGCCCCTCTCACTCCCTCCTGTAATTATGGAACACCGAGTGTCGGGGAGAGAGCGGGGCGCGAAGTGCAGGAGATCAAAAAGGGGGCGTGTCATGCAGGGAGAGACGCTGGCCAATGAACGCTTTCCTTACCTCACAGTGACCAGACTGAGGAGAGCGCTCACTGGCTGCCGTCTGTCCCCCTGCATGGAGCGTCCCAATCGTGAGTACTCGCCTACAGTCAGGGGCCCCGGCTGCACAGCACATAGGGACAGCAGTGGAGGAAGAGCAGGACTTACAGGGGGTCTTCTGCTCCCTCCACTGTTCTGTTCAGAGCAGGCTGCAGCGTCTCCTCACAGAGAAGAGATGGGGGAGGAGCTCACTGCAGGGGCAGCACGGCAGCAAAATGTATGCTGTGAAGTGACCTGAAAAGTAATGTGCAGTTATAGTGCTCTTTATAACTTATCTCTTTATAATTTTAGTCATGGAACTTTTTGAATTTGAGTCTTTTCCTCCCTTACTGGGAATTTATCATCAGGTGCTGTCTGCTCTGTGCCCCATCCCCCACAGTGGGGTCTGCAGCCTTCTCCAGCTGAACTGACCTGCAGGGCTCCTCTGATCACCTATACAAGATTAGTATGGGTGTATGTATATGCTGGTATATGTATGTGTGCATCTGTGTGTATCTATGTGTATGTTTCTATCTGTGTGTGTGTATCTGTGTATGTACAGTATATGTGTGTATGTATGGTATAGTTGTATGGCTGTGTGTGTATGCATGTACAGTATGTGTGTATCTGTGTATGTGAAATAAATTTGTATGGATATATGGTATATATGTATGTTTATGTGCATGTACATACAGTATATGTGTATGTATATGTGTGTACGGTATGTGTATATACTGTATGTGTGTATGTACGGTACGTGTATGTGTATCTGTATGTTCGGTATATGTGTGTGTATGCATGTACGGTATATGTATGTATGTACGGTATGTGCATTTTGGTGTATTTTATATGTATGTACGGTATGTGTGTACTATATGTATATAACTGTATCTGTGTATGTACGGTATATGTGTACGGCATTTGTGTGAATGTACGGTATATGCATGTGTGCATGTACGGTATGTGTATGTATGATGGTATATGTATGTGTATCTGTGTATGTATGGTATATGTATGTGTTTGCATATACTGTATTTGTATGTGTATCTGTGTACGTACGGTGTATGTATGGTATATGAATGTACGGTATGTGTATACTATCTGTGTATATAACTGTATGTGTGTATGCATGTAAGGTGTATGTCTGTGTATGTACGGTATGTGTATCTGTGTGTATGTACGGTGTATGTATGTACAGTATATGCCGGAACAAAAATCATTGTTCTCATCAGCACATCGCCCAGTTAAAACTGCAGATATTCTGCTAAGATGATACTGTATGGGGACAGATTGATTTACTAGTGATCATTCTGTCCCCAGCCAGTGTAAAGAGGCTGGAAACAAGTGGCGAATGACTTCAATATTGTTGATCACGCTCGTTTAGTGGCCTGAAATCAGCGCATGTAGCTACAACCAAAATGTTTCTGTTGGTGCAATATGTTAGCATTTGGGGCCCCATTTTAAACTTTTGCCTAGGGCCCCACTTTGCCTAAAACCGGCCCTGGATCTAGGGGCCGCCAGAAGGTAAGTATATAACTATTTTTTATTTTAATTCTTTTTTTAGGGTCTGGAGGAGAGTCTCCTCTCCTCCACCCTGGGTACCATCCGCACATTATCCGCTTACTATGTGCATAGTGGGCATAGCCCCATGCAGGAAGTAAGTGGATCAATGCATTCCTGTGTGGAATTACCCCGATTCTGCACTAAGAATGAGCATGCTGCGTATTTTTCCGTGATGCGATTCCGCCTCGGAAAAATATGCAGCATTAGCACAGCATTGCAGAATCCCATTGAATTCAAGTGGCAAAAACGCATACAATCCACAACGTGTGCACATAGCCTTACAGGTCGGGTTGGGGGCTGATATATATTATTATAGAATGCTGTACATCAGCCCTGAAAGGTGGTGGCCATAACTTATAACTGATGACAGATTCCCTTTAAAAAGATTTTCTGGTTGTAGGCAACATGGCGTCTTTATTAGTTGATAAAACATAATTTTGCAGTATGCATTCTGGTCCTTTTCCTCTCTGTTGTCAAGATCTATGCTTGCCGAAATGGAATGTTTCCATGATATGTCGTGATCACACCAATGCAGAGCTGACAACACTTCAGTTACCAGTTCTACTAAAACAACTTCAACCAGGAACCTTGTTATCCGAGCTACCTATTGTTCATATGTTCAGTTTCTTTTGCCTGTTGCCATACATTAGGTAACATTTTGACAGTTTGCTTACCACTCTGCCACATATGCAAAGAAAATATTCGGTTCTCATGATGGCACTGTTGCTTTGCAGCGCTGGAGTCCAGGGTTTAAATCCCACCAAGGACATCATCTGCAAGGGTGTGTTCTCACAGTGTGCGTGGGTTTCCTGTGGGTACTCTGGTTTGCCTCCACACTCCAAAATCATAGGGAATTTAGACTGTGAGCCCCAATGGGTACAGTGCTGATAATGACTGTAAAGTGCTGTGGAATTAATGGTGCTACGGTATATATGTGAGTAAAATCAACACCAGAACTCATGTCAAACTAATTATAACGTTCAATTGCTACAAACACTGTAAATGGTAATATAGGACATTTTGGTGCAAGAACAAAATAAAAACTGTAAAAGAAAATGTTAAATCAATAACTAAAGTAACCAAGTTCAGAGCTTGGGAAGGGGAACGACATCCCTTAAGTTCTGCCTCTTAAAGGGGTTGTCTGGCCTTGGGGTACAAGTCTGCAGTTACTATGTGACTGCAGACTTGTGAGACTTCACATTGCTTTTTGTGAGACTATTCCGGCGCTGGGAACTGGCATACGTGCAGTCACGTGCGGACTAGATGGGCACACCTCGCTCATTGCAAATGTATGGTGTTAAGGCTAGACATTGTCTAGTCGGAATGTATGCAAAAATCACATACTTGTGGTCACATGACCACCTGACGCCAGCACCAGTGTGACTAAAACTCGTACACCAATGCCAGACAATCTCTTTAACTAATCCCACAGTTGAGGATGATGTATAAATGTGCAGCTGCTTCAAAAATTAAAGGGAATCTGTCAGAAGCATCAACCATCCTAAATCTTCTATATGAGCATGGTGATTGTCATAAAAAATATTAAAAATCCTTGAGGTCCTTCATATCCCCCCTCTTTTTTTTTTTTTTCCATCAACCATTTGCCCTGAGGAGCTGGGAGCTAGGAATCAAACTGGTCTTACTCTTCATGTAAAATGACAGTGCAGTGACACAGCTATGTGAAGCAGATTAATTAAAATGCGAGGCTTCCTTTTCATGTCCAGGTGATTGCAGAGGATGACTATCGTCCACATTGAGAGAGACTGTAAAAGCCTTATTGGGGTCTGAAGTGGAACAAAGATGATATGACATCCTTTACCAATAGCCATAGTGACAGTACAATGAGAGAGCAGACAGTATAACTCTGGGAGAAAATATGGAATATAGGGTTTTCTATACATCCAATGTTATTGAGATATACATTGTTGTCACTGGGATAACTAGGCCAAAAATACACATTTTCTCCTAATTATAACCCCCACCAAAAAGCCCCAAATCCATAGGGGCTGTATAACCACCAGTAGCTAGGCAATGTTTGGTTTCTAAGCGTAGCTAAAATCCTGATAGAAAAGATGACATCAGCCTCGACCTTCTGTGATCACTCTGAGGAGTTATTACCTAAATTGGGATTTCCTAAAATTATGAAGGGCTGAGTCCTGTCTACAACCGGGTTCTTGTGAGGTCATCATAGAGGAGTGTGTGGGTGGGTCTCTGGGTCTGATAAAAGATCAATCCCAATTATCATCAGTAGTGTTGAGCATTCCGATACCGCAAGTATCGGGTATCGGCCGATACTTGCGGGTATCGGAATTCCGATACCGAGATCCGATACTTTTGTGGTATCGGGTATCGGTATCGAAACAACATTAATGTGTAAAATTAAGAATTAAAATAAAAAATATTGCTATACTCACCTCTCCGACGCAGCCTGTACCTCAGCGAGGGAACCGGCAGCGTTGTTTGCTTAAAATTCGCGGGTTTACTTCCTTACTTGAAGTCCCGGCTTGTGATTGGTCGCGCGCCGCCCATGTGGCCGCGACGCGACCAATCACAGCAAGCCGTGACGTAATTTCAGGTCCTTCAGGATTTTAAAATTACGTTCCGGCTTTGTGATTGGTCGCGTCGCGGTCACATGGGCGACGCGACCAATCACAAGCCGTGACGTCACAGGAGGCTGGACACGCGCGCATTTTAAAATGCGCGCTTGTCCTGCCTCCCGTGACGTCCCGGCTTGTGATTGGTCGCGTCGCCCATGTGGCCGCGACGCGACCAATCACAGCAAGCCGTGACGTAATTTTAGGTCCTTCAGGATTTTAAAATTACGTTCTGGCTTGTGATTGGTCGCAACGCGATGCGACCAATCACAAGCCGTGACGTCACGGGAGGCAGGACAAGCGCGCATTTTAAAATGCGCGCGTGTCCAGCCTCCCGTGACGTCACGGCTTGTGATTGGTCGCGTCGCCCATGTGACCGCGACGCGACCAATCACAAAGCCGGAACGTAATTTTAAAATCCTGAAGGACCTGAAATTACGTCACGGCTTGCTGTGATTGGTCGCGTCGCGGCCACATGGACGGCACGCGACCAATCACAAGCCGGGACTTCAAGTAAGGAAGTAAACCCGCGAATTTTAAGCAAACAACGCTGCCGGTTCCCTCGCTGAGGTCCAGGCTGCGTCGGAGAGGTGAGTATAGCAATATTTTTTATTTTAATTCTTTATTTTACACATTAATATGGTTCCCAGGGCCTGAAGGAGAGTTTCCTCTCCTTCAGACCCTGGGAACCATCAGGAATACCGTCCGATACATGAGTCCCATTGACTTGTATTGGTATCGGGTATCGGTATCGGATTAGATCCTATACTTTGCCGGTATCGGCCGATACTTTCCGATACCGATACTTTCAAGTATCGGACGGTATCGCTCAACACTAATCATCAGTGTTCATGCAGAGCGCTGCATGTCCTGTATGTAGGGGCCCTGTTCATCTACAGAGAAATCGAAGCACTCTCCTTCGGCTAAACTGAATAGTCTCTGCAATTGGTGTAATAAGTTCTCCTGTTAATCCCTTTTATTTTATGCAACTGTTTATGCTGTATTTTTTTGTCCCCCTTGTAAAATCTTTTGTATATTTATCATAAACACTGCCTCCCTTTGGATTAAATACAAAATGTAATATTTCTGATTCTTCTGTTCTGTAAACTACGCCTCGAAGTGATAGCTACCGCTAATAGTATCTAATCGACCGAAACAGATTAGTGGTGGTGGCGAGTACTCTGGGGTTATCTAAGAGTTAGCTGTGACCGTACCGGGGTGTGTACACATATTACATGTGTTGGAATCCGTAGGTGTATATGAGGTACGCTCACCGTTAATTTTCTGATAGCCGGATTTGTGGTGGTATTGCCATGTTCAGCAGTCGTTGTGCAACAAATTTTGGTGCCATTTTTACCCATTTCCCAGTGTTAAAATGTAAAATTTGGGGCTAAAACAAAATGTTTGTGGTTAAAAAAAAAAAAAAAAAAAAAAAAAAAAAAAGTACCATATTTTTCAGACTGACACTTTTTTCCCTCAAATTATGCAGGAAAATGCGGGGTGCCTCTTATAGTTCGGATGTACCTGCTGTAGATGGGGAGTGGTATAGCAGTAGCAGTGGACGAGCGGGTCACAAGAGTCGGCGGTGTGGCTAACACCTGGGCCCACTGTTAAAGAAAATGAATATTCACTGCTCCCCATGCCATTATCCCACCCACCTCCATGCGCTGAAGCCAGAGCGGTGGGAGGGACTATGGGCATGTGTAGCAGTGACACTTCATCATCTTTGATGGCAGACACACTGCTAGCCGCAGGTTTCCTGCAGCGGCTGGGAAATCATGCGTGCATGCTGTTACAGAGAATGAATATTCACTGCTCCCCATGACCATGGGAGTGGAGAGCAGTGAACATTCATTCTCTTTAATAGCGGGCACACGCGAGCACCCAGCTGCTGCAGGAGCCCGGAGGTTTCAGCTAACCGTATGTCCGCTATTAACCCCTTTCTGCCCTTGGACGTACTATCCCTTCCATGTGACCTGGGACTTAATTCCCATGGACGGGATAGTACGTCATCGCAGCGTTTCGGTGGCATAGGGAAGCATCGCGCAGGGGGGGCTCCTGAGACCCTCAGAACAACGTGATGTGTTCCAAGGGTCTTTTCCTGTCTCCTCCTTGCAGGCCCCCCAGATCCAAGATGGCCATGGGGTCCTTCCGGGTCCTGCAGGGAGGTGGCTTGTCAGTGCCTGCTGAAAGCAGGCGCCAGCAAGCCTCCAGGACTGCCTGTCAGATCGCTGATCACAGTGCTCTGCAAAATGTCAGATCAGCGATCTGACGCTACATAATGATGTCCCACCCTGGAACAATGTAACAAAGTAAAAAAAATAAAATTAACATGCATAAAAATATTTTTTACAAAAACCTAAATAAAGAAAAAAATATATTTTTCCAAAAATATACATTTCTTTATGTAAATAAAAAAACAATAAAAGTACACATTTAGTATCGACGCGTCCGTCACGACCCGACCTATAAAACTGTCCCACTAGTTAACCCCTTCAGTGAACACTGTAAATTAGAGGCAAAAAGCAATGTTTTATCATCATACCGCTGAACAAAAAGTGGAATAACACGCAATTAAAAAGATGGATATAAATAAACATGGTATCGCTGAAAACATCTTGTCCTGCAAAAAACGAGCCACCATACAGTGTCATCAGCAAAAAAATAAACTATATATATATATATATATATATATATATATATATATATATATATATATATATATACCTAAACACATGATACACACTTCATTTCTTGAAAACAATATATAGTTTATTATTTCATAAGATCATCACATAACATTCATGAACACAACAAGAAAAAGGCCACCAAGTGGCAATGAAAGTGCTGGAATCAACACGAGGGTATGAATAATTGAATAAACATTATAGATAAAATACAGTAAATCAACAATAAATAGCAAGTAAAATTGGAACAGTCACTATTAAATGTTTGTATAGAAGAACGTTTTAGGAATTACATATAGTATTGTCCAATAGTGATTAAAGATTTTGTATATTAATATCTTGTTGCGCAAGCAAATTATTATAATACTAGATTGTGGCCCGATTCTAACGTATCGGGTATTCTAGAATATGTGGGTAGTATACAGCACAGGCTACGTACTATATTGCACAGTGACGTAGTATATAACACAACCGATGTAGTATATAACAGAGCTACGTAGTATGTAACACAGCGTACATAGTATATAGCAGAGCTACGTAGTATATAACACAGCCACGTAGTATATAACATAGCCACGTAGTGTATTGCACAGGCATGTAGTATATTGGTCAGCCACGTAGTATATAACATAGCTACGTAGTATATAACATAGCCACGTAGTATATTGTAGAGCCACGTAGTATATTGCGCAGCCACGTAGTGTATTGCACAGCTACGTAGTGTATTGCACAGCTATGTAGTATATTGGTCAGCGACGTAGTATATAGCAGAACCATGTAGTATATAACATAAAAAACACCAAAAAAGGAACAATTCAAGAAAACACACCAAAAACAGGCAGAGATGCCTACCTGTCCGAACAGGCCTCAATACAAATGCACAAGCAGGGTGCAGCGGACCCAAATAAAATAGCAAATACACAGGTGCAATACCTAATGAAACAGCCAGCCTTCAATCAGGGATTGGCCGTGTGGTACACCAATGCACTAAGATAAAAACTGTATGTGGCGTGTTCACACAAGGAATGCAAGCATCTGGCTCCAGCCTATTAATGACGTCCTATGGCGGGCTGCCCAGTGCTAAAATGCATCCTGTGTGAACAGAGGCCACAGTTTCATTAGGTATTGCACCTGTGCATTTGCTATTTTATTTGGGTCCGCTGCACCCTGCTTGTGCATTTGTATTGAGGCCTGTTCGGACAGGTAGGCATCTCTGCCTGTTTTTGGTGTGTTTTCTAGTATATAACATAGCCATGTAGTGTATTGTAGAGGCACGTAATATATTGCATAGCTACATAGCATATTGCACAGCGACGTAGTATATCGCACAGTCGACGTAGTATATAACAGAACCAACACAGCCACATAGTATATTGCACAGCTACGTAGTATATTGGACAGTCACGTTGTATATTGCCCAGCTACATAGTATATAGCACAGAGATGTAGTATATAACAGAGCCCACGCAGTATGTAACACAGCCCACGTAGTATATAGCAATGTGGCCACTATATGCGTGGTTTAAAAAGACTTAAAATAAAAAATAAACATATACTCACCTTCCGAAGGCCCCTTGAAGTCCTGGTGCCTGTGTGCGGTGCACGCGGAATCTTCCGGTCCCAGGGTTGGTATGAGCGCAGGACCTGTGATGACATTGCGTCACATAACGCGGTCCGTTAACGCTGCCATTAACCCTGTGTGTGGGCTCACTGGAGGGGATTATGGAGCGGGCACTGACTGTAGGGAGGAAGGAGCGGCCATTTTGCCGCTGGACTGTGCCCGTCGCTGATTGGTCGTGGCTGTTTTGCCGTGACCAATCAGCGACTTGGGATTTCCGTTACAGACAGACAGAAAGATGGAAGTGACCCTTAGACAATTATATAGTAGATATAGTCACTGCAATAACACATTACGATAGATGAAGAAATTTCCATTAAGACTCAAATAGTCCCAGTGCATAATGAGCTATCTTATGTTAAAAGAAAAAATAATAAATCAATAAATAGTGGCAGTGACAGTGATCAAAGGATCAGATAATAAGAGCAATAGCAATAAATTATAATATTAGCCAATATAAGAAAAGGCCAACTATTCAAATACAAAAAGTGCCAGTGTGCAATATACAATCCTTGCGCAAACAAAGTGCCATTAAAATAATCACTTGCCAGGATAACACATACCCAGGTGCTGGACCCGCACAGCCCAACGCGCGTTTCGCCTTAGCTTTGACGAGGGAGATGCAAAAATGATTTTTTATATAAAATAGTTTTTATTGTATAAAAGCGCCAAAACATAAAAAAAAGATATAAATGAGGTATCGCTGTAATCGTTCTAACCAGAAGAATAAAACTGCTTTATCAATTTTACCACACGCGGAACGGTATAAACGCCCCCCCCCCAAAATAAATTCATGAATTGCTGGTTTTTGTTCATTCTGCCTCCCAAAAATCGTAATAAAAAGCGATCAAAAAATGTCATGTGCCCGAAAATGGTACCAATAAAAACATCAACTCGTCCTGCAAAAAACACAAGACCTTACATGACTGAGAGACAAAATATGGAAAAATTATAGATCACAAAATGTGGTGATGCAAAAACTATTTATTGCAATAAAAAGCATCTTTTATTGTGTGACAGCCGCCACACAAAAACCCACTATAAAAGCCTGCTATAAATAGTAAATCAAGCCCCTTCATCACCCCCTTAGGGAAAAATAATAAAATTAAAAAAATGTATTTATTTCTATTTTCCCATTAGGGTTAGGGTTGGGGCTAAAGTTAGGGTTAGGGTTGGGGCTAAAATTAGGGTTTGGATTACATTTACGGTTGGGATTAGGGTTAGGGGTGTGGTTAGGGTTATAGTTGGAATTAGGGTTAGGGGTGTGTTGGGGTTAGAGGTGTGGTTAGGGTTGGGATTAGGGGCGTGTTCGGGTTAGGGATGGAGTTAGAATTGGGGGGTTTCCACTGTTTAGGCACATCAGGGGCTCTCTAAACGCGGCATGGCGTCCGATCTCAATTCCAGCCAATTCTGCGTGAAAAAGTAAAACAGTGCTCCTTCCCTTCCGAGCTCTCCTGTGAGCCCAAACATGGGTTTACCCCAACATATCAGTCATAATCAGGTCAAATTGGACAACAACTTTTGTGGTCCAATTTTTCCTGTTACCCTTGGGAAAATAAAAATTTGGGGGCTAAAAATCATTTTTGTGGGAAGAAAAATTATTTTTTATTTTCACGGCTCTGTGTTATAAACTGTAGTGAAACACTTAAGGGTTCAAAGTTCTCACAACACATCTAGATAAGTTCCTTGGGGGGTCTAGTTTCCAATATGGGGTCACTTGTGGGGGGGTTCTACTGTTGAGGTACATCATGGGCTCTGCAAAAGCAACGTGATGCCCGCAGACCATTCCATCTAAGTCTGCATTCCAAATGGCGCTCCTTCCCTTCCGAGCTTTGCCATGCACCCAAACGGTGGTCCCCCCACCACATATGGGGTATCCGCATACTCAGCACAAATTGGACAACTTGTGGGGTCCAATTTCTCCTGTTACCCTTGGGAAAAAAAATTGGGGGGGCTAAAAAATAATTTTTGTGGCAAAAAGTTTATTTTCACAGCTCTGCATTATAAACTGTAGTGAAACACTTGAGGATTCAAAGTTCTCACAACACATCAAGATAAGTTCCTTAGGGGTCTACTTTCCAAAATGGTGTCACTTGTGCATAAACAGTGGAAACCCCCCACATCAGGGGCTCTCCAAATGTGACATGGCGTCCTATCTCAATTCTAGTCAATTTTTCATTGAAAAGTCAAACGGCGCTCCTTCCCTTCCAAGCTCTTCCATGCGCCCAAACAGTGGTTTACCCCCACATATGGGGTATCAGCATACTCTGCACACATTGCACAACAATTCTTGGGGTCCAATTTCTCCTGTTACCCTTGGGAAAATAAAAAATTGGGGGCAAAAAGATCATTCTTGTGAAAAAATGATTTTTTATTTTTACGGCTCTACATTATTAACTTCTTTGAAGCACTTGGGGGTTCAAAGTGCTCATCACACATCTAGATAAGTTCCTTAGGAAGTCTACTTTCCAAAATGGTGTCACTTGTGGTGGGTTTCCACTGTTTAGGCACATTGGGGGCTCTCCAAACGCGACATGGCGTCCTATCTCAATTCCAGCCAATTTTGCATTAGAAAGTCAAACTGTGCTCCTTCACTTCCGAGCTCTGCCATGCGCCGAAACAGTGGTTCCCCCCATATGGGGTATCTGCGTACTCAGGACAAATTGGACAACAACATTTTGGGTCCAATTTCTCCTGTTACCCTTGGTAAAATAAAACAAATTGGATCTGAAATAATTTTTTTGTGAAAAAAGCTTAAATGTTCATTTTTTTTTAAACATTCCAAAAATTCCTGTTAAGCACCTGAAGGGTTAATAAATTTCTTGGATGTGGTTTGAGCACCTTGAGGGGTGCAGTTTTTAGAATGGTGCCACACTTGGGTATTTTCTATCATATAGACCCCTCAAAGTGACTTCAAATGTGATGTGGTCCCTAAAAAAATGGTGTTGTAAAAATGAGAAATTGCTAGTCAACTTTTAAGCCTTATAACTTCCTAACAAAAACACTTTGGTTCCAAAATTGTGCTGATGTAAAGTAAACATGTGTGAAATGTTACTTAGTATTTTGTGTGACATATCTCTGTGATTTAAGGGCATGAAAATTCAAAGTTGGAAAATTGCCAAATTTTCAAAATTTTTGCCAAATATCTGTTGTTTTTTTTCACAAATAAATGCAAGTAATGTTGAGGAAATTTTACCACTAACATGAAGTACAATATGTCACGAAAAAACATTGTCAGAATCACCAGGATACATGCAAGTGTTCCAGAGTTATAACCTCATAAAGGGACAGTGGTCAGAATTGTAAAAATTGGCCCGGTCATTAACATGCAAACCACCCTTGGGGGTTAATTGGTTAAATATGATGAATATTCACTGCTCCACATGCCCATAGTCCTGGGTGTGGGGAGCAGTTATTATTCCAACAGTTGACCTTGGCTTGTAAGCAGCGCATGATGCCACTGACATGTGGCGCTTACAAGGAGAAATCAGCTGCTCACACCAGAACAGGGCGCTGCGAAGGAGAAGAGGGAAAGTACAGTATTTTCGGACTATAAGGCTGGAGTCACACTAGCGAGTTTTACGGACGTAAGAGCGCAGAAAATACGTCCGTAAAAGTCGCCAAACAAACGGCACAATTATTCTCAATGGGTCTGGTCCTATCAGCCGTATATTACGGTTCAGTATTATACGGCTTTCTACGGCCGTAGTAAATCGCAGCATGCTGCGTTTGTCAGCGTATTGCGCAAATAATACACCAATGAAAGTCTATGGTGGCGAGAAAAATACGGATTACACACGGACCAGCAGTGTGACTTGCGAGAAATACGCAGCGGTGTTAGTGACAAGCCGGTAATTCAATTGCTGGCTTTTCATTTCTCCTTCCCCAACCCGACAGGATATGAGACATGGTTTACATACAGTAAACCATCTCGTATCCCCTTTTTTTTGCATATTCCACACTACTAATATTAGTAGTGTGTATGTGCAAAATTTGGGCGCTGTAGCTACTAAAATAAAGGGTTAAATGGCGGAAAAAATTGGCGTGGGCTCCCGCGCAATTTTCTTCGCCAGAGTGGTAAAGCCAGTGACTGACGGCAGATATTAATAGCCAGGAGAGGGTCCATGGTTATTGCCCCCCCTGGCTACAAACATCTGCCCCCAGCCACCCCAGAAAAAGCACATCTGGAAGATGCGCCTATTCTGGCACTTGGCCACTCTCTTCCCACTCCCGTGTAGCGGTGGGATATGGGGTAATGAAGGGTTAATGCCACCTTGCTATTGTAAGGTGACATTAAGCCAGATTACTAATGGAGAGGCCTCAATTATGACACCTGTCCGTTATTAATCCAATTGTCTGAAAGGGTTAAAAAACACACACACGCGTTATTAAAAAGTATTTTAATGAAATAAACAAACAGGTTGTTTTAGTATTTTATTGCTCTCTCAATCCATCCGGAACACCCTCGCTTGGCAAAATAATAAACCAACAATATACATACCTTCGGATGAACTGTCAGGTCCCGCGAAGTAAATCCATCTGAAGGGGTTAAATCATTTTACAGCCAGGAGCTGCGCTAAAGCACTGCTCGTGGTTGTAAAAACCCCGGGTGCTGAAAGGAAATCAGGGTGATCTGTACTTACATTGAGTTGCGGTGAGGCGCCCTCTGGTGGATGTTCTCATGAACTGCAGCCTTGGAAAAGTTCCCACGCTCGAGTTCATATGAGTTCATCCACCAGAGGGCGCCTCACCAGGACTCAATGTAAGTACAGATCACCCAGCTTTCCTTTCAGTACCCGGGGTTTACAGGCACGAGCGAGTGCTTCAGCGCAGCTCCTGGCTGTAAAATGATTTAACCCCTTCAGATGGATTTACTTCGTGGGACCTGACAGTTCATCCGAAGGTATGTATATTGTTGGTTTATTATTTTGCCAAGCGAGGGTGTTCCGGATGGATTGAGAGAGCAATAAAATACTAAAACAACCTGTTTGTTTATTTCATTAAAATACTTTTTAATAACGTGTGTGTGTTTTTTAACCCTTTCAGACAATTGGATTAATAATGGATAGGTGTCATAATTGACGCCTCTCCATTATTAATCTGGCTTAATGTCACCTTACAATAGCAAGGTGGCATTAACCCTTCATTACCCCATATCCCACCGCTACACGTGAGTGGGAAGAGAGTGGCCAAGTGCCAGAATAGGCGCATCTTCCAGATGTGCCTTTTCTGGGGTGGCTGGGGGCAGATGTTTTTAGTCACGGGGGGGCCAATAACCATGGACCCTCTCCTGGCTATTAATATCTGCCGTCAGTCACTGGCTTTACCACTCTGGCGGAGAAAATTGCGCGGGAGCCCACGCCAATTTTTTCCGCCATTTAACCCTTTTCTTTTAGCAGCTACAGCGCCCAAATTTTGCACATACACACTACTAACATTAGTAGTGTGGAATATGCAAAAAAAGGGGATATGAGATGGTTTACTGTATGTAACCATGTCTCATATCCTGTCGGGTTGGGGAAGGAGAAATGAAAAGCCGGCAATTGAATTACCGGCTTCTCACAAATAACACGCTTAATTAAATCTAAATACAGAATATATATATATATATATATACAGTGGGGCAAAAAAGTATTTAGTCATTCAGCAATAGTGCAAGTTCCACCACTTAAAAAGATGAGAGGCGTCTGTAATTTACATCATAGGTAGACCTCAACTATGGGAGACAAACTGAGAAAAAAAAATCCAGAAAATCACATTGTCTGTTTTTTTAATCATTTTATTTGCATATTATGGTGGAAAATAAGTATTTGGTCAGAAACAAAATTTCATCTCAATACTTTGTAATATATCCTTTGTTGGCAATGACAGAGGTCAAATGTTTTCTGTAAGTCTTCACAAGGTTGCCACACACTGTTGTTGGTATGTTGGCCCATTCCTCCATGCAGATCTCCTCTAGAGCAGTGATGTTTTTGGCTTTTCGCTTGGCAACACGGACTTTCAACTCCCTCCAAAGGTTTTCTATAGGGTTGAGATCTGGAGACTGGCTAGGCCACTCCAGGACCTTGAAATGCTTCTTACAAAGCCACTCCTTCGTTGCCCTGGCGGTGTGCTTTGGATCATTGTCATGTTGAAAGACCCAGCCACGTTTCATCTTCAATGCCCTTGCTGATGGAAGGAGGTTTGCACTCAAAATCTCACGATACATGGCCCCATTCATTCTTTCATGTACCCGGATCAGTCGTCCTGGCCCCTTTGCAGAGAAACAGCCCCAAAGCATGATGTTTCCACCACCATGCTTTACAGTAGGTATGGTGTTGGATGGATGCAACTCAGTATTCTTTTTCCTCCAAACACGACAAGTTGTGTTTCTACCAAACAGTTCCAGTTTGGTTTCATCAGACCATAGGACATTCTCCCAAAACTCCTCTGGATCATCCAAATGCATGTACTGGCTTAAGCAGTGGGACACGTTTGGCACTGCAGGATCTGAGTCCATGGTGGCGTAGTGTGTTACTTATGGTAGGCCTTGTTACATTGGTCCCAGCTCTCTGAAGTTCATTCACTAGGTCCCCCGCGTGGTTCTGGGATTTTTGCTCACCGTTCTTGTGATCATTCTGACCCCACGGGGTGGGATTTTGCGTGGAGCCCCAGATCGAGGGAGATTATCAGTGGTCTTGAATGTCTTCCATTTTCTAATTATTGCTCCCACTGTTGATTTCTTCACTCCAAGCTGGTTGGCTATTACAGATTCAGTCTTCCCAGCCTGGTGCAGGGCTACAATTTTGTTTCTGGTGTCCTTTGACAGCTCTTTGGTCTTCACCATAGTGGAGTTTGGAGTCAGACTGTTTGAGGGTGTGCACAGGTGTCTTTTTATACTGATAACAAGTTTAAACAGGTGCCATTACTACAGGTAATGAGTGGAGGAAAGAGGAGACTCTTAAAGAAGAAGTTACAGGTCTGTGAGAGCCAGAAATCTTGATTGTTTGTTTCTGACCAAATACTTATTTTCCACCATAATATGCAAATAAAATGATAAAAAAACAGACAATGTGATTTTCTGGATTTTTTTTTCTCAGTTTGTCTCCCATAGTTGAGGTCTACCTATGATGTAAATTACAGACGCCTCTCATCTTTTTAAGTGGTGGAACTTGCACTATTGCTGAATGACTAAATACTTTTTTGCCCCACTGTGTATATATATATATATATATATATATATATATATATACTGTATATATGTTTTACCGAACATTTGAGCACATAAATCCATTAGATGTCGGTTTTGCAAGCCTGCGAGAAAATATCGCCGTACGGATGCCATACGGATTACATACGGAGGATGCCATGCGCAAAATACGCTGACACACCCTGCCTACGGATCACTATTTTGGGAACATTTCTCCGTATTACGGCCGAATAACGGCCGTAAAAAACGGACCGTATTGTCTTACGCTGAGTGTGACTCCAGCCTAAAAAGCACCGGACCATAAAGCACACCTAGGATTTAGAGGAGGAAATAAGGAGAAAAAAAAAACTGTAGTAAAAAAGTTGTCAATTCTGTACTTAAGATCACCTATCCTGGTAAATATGGTCCCCCTCATCCACATCCTGGTATGCATGACCCCATCCTTATTCTGGTATGATTGATTGGTCCCATCCTGTTCCTGGTATGATTGATTGGCCCCATCCCAGTCCTGGTATATATTCCTCCTCAGTAGCGTGCACTGTCAGTCGCCTGCTTCCTGCTGCGGCTGGCAGTCACGTGTGCCGATACTTAAGAGAAATGAATATCATTCTGCAGCAGGAAGCAGGCGGCTGACAGTGCGCGCTACTGAAGAGGAATGGACACTCACCGCGATCTCTGATTAACACCCAGTGAGTATTCCGGATCTGTGCTCTGCTTGTGAGCAGCGCATGATGTCCCTGCTGTGCTCTGCTTGTGAGCAGTGCATAATGTCCCTGCCATGCGCTGCTTGCAAGCATTAAGCAGCTGCTGGCTCCAGAGCAGGATGCCATGACTGCGAGGGAGAGGAGGAAGGTAAGAGTAAAGGTTTGGTTTTTTAGTCTTTTCTGATGGGGCCATGGATACCAGGACTGGGATGGGGCCAATCATACCTGCAAGGGGATGGGGCCAATCAATCATACCAGGATGCCAGGAAGAAATGAATATTCATTGCCCTCCATGCCCATGGGCATGGAATGCAGTGCATATTCATATCGCGTGAGCAGCGGTCAGAGCAGGGTGCAGCTGCGCGCCGGGAGAGAGAGAGCTCCCGGTCTAAGGACAAATAGAGGGAGACTGCCCAGAAAGACTGCATCTTGTGAGTACATGAAAGCGGACTCTGCTGTGACTGGAGAGGGGCGCTTTGAGACCCGTGTAGAGACATTGGCCTGTGCAGAGAGTTCGACCCCCTGGTCCTTGCGGTATCAGTACAGAGACTGTGATTCCTGGTACAGTGACTTAACAGTGCAGAGCCCCTGATTCCTGGCTGTGCTGTAAAAGCTAAAGACTCAGAGCCTGTGCATACCACATTAACTCCCAAAACCCCAGGCAGCAGGCTCCTAGAGACTACTCAGCCCACGGACAACAGAGGGACGACAAGTGCCGCTGTTTCTCGGCGCCTACGTTGGAGAAGACGACCCTTCAAGCAAGTCCTCATCAGACTGATAAGTGTTCTTTTCTCAAGAAATCTTGCTTACTTCGGTTACTGTTTCACTCCCATATTTTTGCACTGTTTTATTGCTAGTTATTTTCCATTGCTTCCTCCCTGCAAGGATAACCTGATTCCTGTTATTAAACCCCTCAACTGTTGGTCTGTCTGTTCCGTGGTGACATACTCAGTACCTGCATACTACTACATTTGGCGTAGTCGGCAGGATGTCACACGGTAGCGCGGACAGGGCAGACCAAGCAGCTGGGGAAGTTCCCAGGTCTAGCATTTCCCTGGAAGCCATGTTGAATACTTTGCCAACGTTCACTGGGAACAATGTAATGCTGTGGAGTTGGACGGAGCATATCCGGGGAATGATGCAGATGCATCCCATGACACCAGCCCTGGAGGCAGAAATTGCATTGATGGCCCTGGAGGGGAAGGCGCGGGATTCTGTCATGCATAGGTCCCCCCGGGAGGGAGATACCCTGGACAAAGTGCTGCGCATACTTGAGGAGACGCATGGGGACCCCACTGACATAGGGGAACTTCGCATGCAACTTTCACCAGGTACAACGGGAGGGGGAGACCGTGACCCAATTCATGAACGCCCTACAAGAGCTTCACACTATCAGACGAAAGGACGGTGTAGGGGTTGGGTCAGTTGATGTGGTGCTCAGAGATCAGCTGGTGACGGGACTGCGTGACGCAATGATGAAACAGGCACTGCGAGAGCCAGACATGACTTTCTCTGAGGTTGGCAGTGAGGCGCGTGTGCGAGAACAAGAACAGGGAGTGATGGGGCTGGTGGGAAGGGTGCAGAGCGAGGATGTAACCACCACCGCAGGCAATATCCCCCAGTGGGTGGAGGACCTGAGAATGGAGATTAGACAGGTCCGTGAAGAAATGGCGGCCTCCAGAAGAACTCTGGCAGAAGGGCCCGGCCCTCTGGTGCGAGACAGAGAACCTGCCTCCCGAAGGGAGGGTGAAACTACCAGGAGGAGAAGCCCTCTTACATGCTACACTTGTGGAGAATTTGGCCACATTGCTCGATGGTGTCCCCGGTGGAGCCGACCATCCCCCTGCCCTCCTTTAAACTAGGTGGCTCTGAGCTTGAGGGGCACTGCTCAGAGCGTGAAGAGCAGAGGAGGGGGGGTAAAAGTCCCCACAGACTTGTTTCCACGTGCCCTCTGGTCTGGGCAGAAATCAATGGAAGAGCAGTGCGATGCTTGATAGACACCGGCTCACAAGTGACCACCATGCCTGAGAGATATTTCCGCCGTCACTTCACAGAGGCGCTACGGCCCGAATGGGGCCCTGTGATCAAACTTATGGTGGCCAATCACTTGCCCATCCTGGTCGCAGGGGTGGTATGGATGAACATAGAGGTCTGCGGAAAAGACCTCGGGAGAAGAGGAGTGGTACTGGTGGATGGAGAGGTAGCTAAAGACCATACCATGACCCTGGGCATGAATGTGTTAAAAGACCTCAGAAGCCTTGTTTTCAACGAGTCCCCGGAACAGTTCCTGCAACAATGGAGCGACCAAACCCCCAGAGAAGGGTCTTTCAACAACTGATACGGATCGCCCAGGTCCAGGAAGCATACAGCGATGGAAAGGAACTCTGCAAAGTTGTCGCCCCCGCCTCAGTCAATCGAGTGTTGCCCCCTGGGCAGACAGTGCTTCCCCTGCCTGTATGAGCTGGCATCCCGCTGGAAGGGGTCGAAGTCCAAATTGAGCCCAGCAGAGCCGACCAGCTGACGTCAGGAATATTGGTCGCACGGTCCCTGGCTACATTGCGGGATGGAACTGTCCTTGTGCACTGCATCAATTTGGGGGAGACAGATACAACTTTGTCCCTAGAAGTGAAGTCGCTCAAGTCCTGGGCCTCCCAGATGAGTTGGTCCCCACAGAGGCGGTACAGCTGACAGTAAGGCCAGAAGATCTGTGGCTGGTGACTGTCAAAGCGGAGGCAGCTCTGGACCCCAGATTATTGCAAGAAGGGCGCCAGATACTGGAACACATGAGGGCCGAGCTCTCAGAACTTACTCCGCAGCAGGTACCTCAGGTGGAAGCCGTATTGGGGAAATTTCAGGATGCGTTCGCCAAAGATGAAGATGACTTTGGACGTACCACGGCCATCACCCACGAGATACCCACCGGGGATGCGACACCAATCCGGGAACGGTACCGCTAATTACCCCCACAGATGTACCAGGAGGTGAAGGGAATGCTGTCACACATGCTGAAGAAGGGAGTTATACACGAGAGTCAGAGCCCGTGGGCTGCCCCTATAGTCTTGGTGAGAAAGAAAGACGGGTCCCTGCGGTTCTTATCGCCGGCTCAACGCTTGCACAGTGCGGGACTCGTACCCACTGCCCAGGATAGAGGAGTCCCTGATGGCACTAGAGAATGCCAGATATTTCTCCACGTTAGACTTGGCCAGCGGCTACTGGCAGGTGCCCATGTCTGAGCAAGACCGAGCCAAGACTGCTTTCATCCTTCCGATGGGACTGTATGAGTTCGACCGGATGCCCTTCGGCCTAGCAAACGCCCCAGGAACATTTCAGCGACTCATTGAGAGATGTCTGGGAGACCTGAACTATGAAGCCACTTTGATCTACTTGGATGATATCATTGTCTTTGCCCCAACCTTTGAGGAGCATCTGAGGAGACTAGAGCAAGTTCTGAGTCGGCTACAGAAGTATGGCGTGAAAGTGAAACCCCAGTAATGTCACCTCTTCCCTACCGAGATTGAATACTTGGGACACGTTGTCTCCGCTGAGGGGGTGAAGCCTTCCCAGGAGAAGATCGTTGCGGTACAAGAGTGGCCAACTCCAAAAACTGTGAAAGATGTGCGTGTGTTCCTGGGACTCACAGGATACTTCAGACGCTTTGTAAAAGACTTTACCCGCCTTGCTAATCCACTCCAGGAGTTGTTGAGGGGAGTGCCCTCTTGTGCCAAAAACAGGAACATACAGTGGGGGAAGCGTCAGGAGGAGGCATTCTTGGCTTTGAAGAAGGCTTTGACGGAGGCCCCCGTGCTGGCCTACGCTGACTTCACACAACCGCTCATCTTGCACACTGATGGGAGCCTGCAGGGCCTCGGGGCCGTACTATCGCAAGTGCAGGACAGGAAAGAGCGCGTCATCGCATACGCCAGTCGGTCTTTGCATGACTCGGAAAGGAATCAAGAACTACTACTACAGTTCATTTAAGCTGGAGTTGTTGGCGCTGGTGTGGGCAATGACTGAGAAGTTCGCTGAATATCTGGCTGGCTCAGAAGTTCATGTACTCACCGATAACAATCCGTTGGCCCATCTCGAGAATGCCAAGCTAGGTGCCCTAGAACAACGTTGGGTAGCCCGAATGGCCAAGTTCCAATACAGAATTTTGTATAAAAGAGCTGAGAATTTTCATCTGGATGCCCTCTCCCGAGTAAACTATCGCAAACCAGCACCCAGCCAGGATGAAGAACTGGAAGATGTGGAGGTTCCAGGTTTTGGAGAGACTGCTAGGACGGTGGCAGCGGCACGGGAAATTGAACAGGAAGAGGCCTGTGTGAATTTGCTGGAGCAGCCCCGCGATGAGTGGGTCCGAGTGCAGCAGGAGGATCCGGAGCTAGCTCAGTTGAGAAGGTGGGTCGTGTCTGAACAAATGCCCAATCGGCACGAGAGGAAGTACATGTCACCTGAAGTACTGAAGATGCTATGCCAGTGGGAGAGGCTCCAGTTGCGGGATGGTATCCTGTACCGGAAGGTATTCCTGCAAACAGAACTCAGTCTTATATGGCAGACGGTGATTCCCTCATCCTTGATAGACCAGGTGGCTAAGGAAGCACATGAGAAAGGAGCACACTTTGGGCCAGAAAAAACTTTCCAGTGGTTACAGCGCCTATTTTATCACCCCCACTTAAGGAACATTGTGGAGAAAGTATATAAGCAATGCAGAAATTGTGAGCTGGTCAAACCACCAGAACAACAAGCTCCCACAAAGACAGTGAGGTCTTCTGGCCCCATGGACCTACTAGCAATAGATTACTTGACAATTGGACCAGCACACCAAGCTATGAGCATTGTTTAGTGATGATAGACCACTTTACTAAATTTGCCGTAGTGACGCCCACGCGGGACCAGACTGCCGAGTCTGCTGCTCACGCAATCTGAATACACTTCATACAGGTGTACGGGTGTCCCAAGCGCATCCATTCTGATCAAGGGGCCTGCTTCCTCAGAAGAGTGATGGAGGAGCTGCACCAGCTGTACAAAATCGATAAGTCACGGACCACCCCTTATCATCCACAGGGGAATGGGGCTTGTGAAAGATTTAACCGCACTCTGATTCAAATGCTGAGGACCCTGGAAGAGGACCAGAAGGCGAAGTGGACTGAGTCCGTCCCTGAATTGGCGTGGGCGTATAACAATCGGAAACACAGCACCACCGGATTCACCCCCTACTCTCTGTTCTTTGGCCGACCCGGGAAGGGACTGGCAGAGTTGGCATTGTAACCCGAGGAGGACTACCCACGGACGGGGGTGTACTCCTGGGTTCAAGAACATCGTCGTCGGCTGCGGACAATTCAACGTCTAGTGCAGAACCGGCTGCAAGAATTGGAGCATCCCCAGGTAGCTCCTCAAAAGGGGACAGCCCTGTGACCTGGAGACTGAGTCTTAGTGAGGGAAAAGCGCCCACACAAAAAACTAGAGTACCAGTGGGAGAAAAGGCCGTACCGAGTGAAGCGGCGGCTCGGCAATGGGGGTTCCGTTTGAGGTCCAGCCCAAAACGGAATAGGGGACTCCCACCCGCACACTGCACAGGAATATGTTGCGTCTATGTTTGTCTCAAGATCCTGAATCAGTCCAATTGGCTCCAGCGCCCCCATCGGCTGCGCCAATGATCAATGTAGATGTGGAAGGCGAGGAAGACTCCCAATCTCTCCCAGGGAACCCAGGAACAGGGCTGGTGCCTGAAACTACCAACGTATCGGAGGAAGCCTCGACTCCTCCCACAGCAGCTGACACCACCGCCCCTGCTGGTTTGAGACGCTCTGAATGTTCAACAGCTGGTGTACCCCCTGTTCGCTACAATCAGGACGAGTTCATCTGGCAGCAGATTGTGCAAGGACTGGAAGATTGCCAACAGGAACTCCTGAAGATCTCGCTTGTGGAATGGCGAGCAGAAAGAGGGGGCGAATGTAAGGAGGTAAAACACAAGAAGAGTCTGGAGGCGGCTACCTTCTCGGCTCTGTGCCTGGAACCATTGAGCTGTGCTGCAGGTTCCCCAAGGGGCAAACTTAGAGCCTGGGACAGGAAGGAAGCGGGCAGAGAGCGGGAAAGGCACGCACGGGACAGAGCAGCGTGAGCAGCGGTCAGAGCAGGGTGCAGCTGCGCTCCGGGGAGAGAGAGCCCCTGGTCTGAGGACAAATAGAGGGAGATGGAGCGCCCCCAGACGCAGGGCCGTGGGGTACTCGGTACCGGGCCTCTCTGTCTCGGTCCTGGGGTTGTCACGGTGGCTAGACCCGGTCCGTGACCCTGCTAAGGGGCGTCCAATGAAAGATGTGATGGTGGTGCGTGGTGCAAGGCGCAATGAATAATGAGTACACAGGGTTGCAGTCTCTTTACCTCTTTACTGAAGGCTTCAGGATCCGCAATCCAGAGCACTGCTAACAGGGCTGGCTGAGACCGGCCGGTCCGAAGGCACATCCAGTTCCCTTTTGCAGGTGGAAATCAGTGCCTACCTTCTAGCGCCTGTGTGTTGTAGTTCCTCCCTGCTGAGCACCACGGGATAGTCCTCACAACTGTTATGTCTGTTTCTGATGTTCCCTGTCTCCGTCCCCCAGATGATATGGCTAGGACGCACCCGTATGACGGGGTAGGCCTGGAGTTATTCTGGGACCCTAGAGACGCCCCTCTCCCACAATTGCCTCCTTTGTCTTCGTTAGGTGTTTTAGGTGAGACAGCCAACCTATAGTTAACTGTCCTGCCGCTGTTTAAAGTAATACGTAAAGTCTCTTCCTCGGTGCTCCGGCCACCAGAAGGATGTTGCCACGGTCTTAAGGGCACGACTCCTTCTGGTTCTATCTCCTCTGCGCTGTGATCTTGCTTCTCACTTCTCCGCAATATACTCCGCTTTCATGTCCTTTCTTAGGAGTCTGCCGCTGTAACACTCAAGCACGGCTCCGTAACGTTCTGTCTGTCTTAGGCCGCTGTCAGTATCCCACCCCTGAAAGGTCCTCTCTCTAGCTCTCCCTAGCTGCTTTCTCCCTAACTTCCTGTCCAACCCCCAGTTTTACCAGAGTGTGAGGAGTGGCCTAATAGATAGAACCACCCCCCCGGAGGCCGGAGTGTAGTCTGTGATACCTGGTCAGGTGAACTCCTTTAGTGCAATCAGACGTAACATCACTCCCCTTAGTGGCAGAGCGACATTACTGCAACGACCAGGACTCTGGGGCGCTGCACTCAACACCCCCCCCCCCCCCCGGTTAAATCCAGTACTCCCGCACTTGGAAAAGAAAAACAACATTACATGTTAGTAGAAAACACACAAACTTTGAAACACTATAAACAAGTAAATGCTATGAACAAGTGAATATATAACAGTGCTTCCCTTTACAGGAGGTGAGGACGCTTGAACGTTGCAAAAGTTTGGTCATGCACAGTTCATGGCTCCCAGTTCAGTAGGTGCAACCTTAAACAGCAGGGACCCCGGGTAAACAAAGGGGTCCCCGTGAAAGTTTTGGAGCAATTCACTGTCCATCACTCCATTGTCCATTTTTAAACCTGTAACAAGAAACTTACATAAACATTTTCAACCAAATAGTAGCTATTGTTAGTATCTCCAAGTTTTGTAGCGAAGTGGAGTTTGATTCTTGGTGCTACGTGTAGACCTCCGCAGTGCAGGAGTGGCTATTGACCTAACAGGGCCCGCTAGGCTGGCTACCGCTGGTGTAGTGCACTGTCTCCTAGCTACACTTCTAGTGAGTCTGGGTAGCACTGGCAGGCTGGGGCTCTCAGGACTGCTGCTATGACCGATGGGCATGGCAGATTGACCGACAGCAGAGGGAGGACTGACCGGTTCAGCGGTTGGCCTGGCATCCTCCAGTGGGGTCCACTGCGGTTGCGGGTCCGGATGACCTGGCTCCACATTTAGTTCTGGCGGTGTCAGTTGACGAAACGTTAGGACAGGTACCACAATGGCCTGGTTTATTTGAGTCCAAGACTGGGGAAAATAGCCAAGAACAGTGTATCATCTTCTCCTCTTCCATGGGCGGAGACGTCCCTGGGTCTGTTTCCCCAGCTCTCAGCTTATCAGGGCATATCTTAAGGTGGTCTCTGGATATTGCCGTTGAGGTTTCCCCTCCGTCCTTGCTGATGAGACAGACCTTGGTATTGTCGAAATCAGATGGCAGGATGGTATATGGTTCCGCTTCCCATTGGTCATCAAGCTTGTGTAGTCTCCGCTTTCGCTTGAGTACCTGCTCCCCAGGTGGCAAGGGAGTCGCAGGGGCATGCTGGTTGTAATCCCTCTCTTGTTTCTGTCGGGCTTGGGCGAGGCTTCTTTCCACACATTCTTGTACTTTGCGGTACCTTTGCTGCCTCTCGGTATCCCAGTCCGCATCTGGCGAGATATCCTCTGGGGTCAGGACTCCCATGTCCAGATCGATAGGTAACTTGCTAGACCTCCCTCGCATCAGGTACGCTGGGGTGCAGTTGGTGGAATTCACGGGGATGTGGTTGTACATATCCACCAAGTGGGCCACAAGTTCCGTTCCTCCACAGGTAAGGTCTTCAATAAGTCGATCACCACCTGGTTCATCTTCTCACACATCCCGTTGGTTTGTGGATGGTATGGCGTGGTTCTGATCTTCTTACATCCATACAGATTGCAGAACTCCTGGAACACTTCCGCTTCGAATGCTGGCCCCTGATCGGTCAGTACCTTCTCCGGGTACCCATGAGGCCGACAGAAGTACTGCTGGAAGGTTTTAGCGGTCGTTCTAGCCATTAGATCTTTAACCGGCACGACTACCAGGAATCTGGAGTAGTGGTCCACGATGGTGAGAGCATAGGTATAGCCTGACCCGCTAGGTGTTAGCTTCATGTGATCCAGCGCAACCAGCTCGAGCGGCCGTTTGGTGACGATGGGCTGCAAGGGAGCCCGCTGGCTGTCACGATCCTTTCGGCGTAGGCTGCATGGGCCACACTCTCGGCACCACTTCTCGATGGCTTTCTTCATACCAACCCAGTAGAACCTCCCTCGGAGCAGCCTCTCCAGCTTCCTCCATCCGAAGTGTACTGCCCCATCATGGTACGCTCCCTGGACCATTGGCACATCTTGTCTTGGGACCACAATCTGCCATACCAATTCGTGGGTGCGTGGGTCAATGCTCCTCCGGCACAGCTTGCCATCGTGAATAAACAGTCTGCCCCTCTCCTTCCACAACTGTAACGCCTCCGGTGGATCCTTCGGGCCGGGATGCGAACCTGCCTGCATCAGGAGCTCTTTCACTCGACGGACCGCAGGGTCGCCATCCTGGTTCTCTGCCCACCCGTGGTGGGGCAGGGGATTCAACGGGGCGCCTTGTTTACTTCGGCGCCTGGCCTCCACCTGATGGGAACACTGGGTGGCCTTGGGGCGATGGAAAGCGGGTAGCTCTACCTCTTCAAATGCTTCTGCATCTTCCTCCGTCTCGGGCAAATGAGGCATTCAGGACAATGCGTCGGCATTCGCATTCTTGTGCCCCGCCCGGTACTTGATGGTGAAGTCGTAATTGGATAATCGGGCCATCCACCGCTGCTCCAAGGCGCCGAGTTTTGCTGTGTCCAAGTGCATTAGTGGATTATTATCCGTGAAGACGGTGAACTTTGCTGAGGCCAGGTAATGCTTGAACCTCTCCATCACAGCCCAAATGACGGCAAGAAACTCCAGCTTAAAGGAACTATAGTTGTCAGGGTTCCTTTCGGTGGGGTGAAGTTTCCTGCTGGCGTAAGTGATTACCCTTTCCTTGCCTTTCTGGACCTGGGACAGCACAGCTCCCAGCCCCACGTTGCTGGCATCCGTATACAATACTAATGGTTGGTCATATTCAGGGAAAGCCAGTACTTCTTCTCTCGCCAGTGCCGATTTTAAGCAGGTGAACGATCCTTCCAGTCCGTCGTTCCAATCAAATGGGGTATTCTTACCCTTGGATTTCTTGCATTGGCCCACCAACAGATCTTGCAACGGCGCGGCCTTCTTGGTGAAGTCCTTGATGAACCTCCGGTAGTAGCCCACCAACCCGAGGAATTGCCGGACTTCATGGAGGTTACTGGGCTTCGGCCAGTCCTTGATCACCGTGACCTTGTCGGGGTCCGGGGCCACTCCTTCGGCACTCACCACATGGCCCAGGTACTGCACTTTGGGTTTTAGTAGGTGGCATTTGGACAGTTTCACCTTTAAGCCAAAGTTGGACAGCGCTTCAAACACCTCGGTCAGGTGCTTCAAATGGTCTTCATAGGTCTTAGAGAAGACAATAACATCGTCCAGATAAAGCAGCACGGTTTCAAAGTTCTTGTGTCCCAGACAGCACTCCATCATCATCTGAAACATCCCCAGGGCGTTACACAATCCGAAAGGCATGTAGTTGAACTCGCAGAGACCCATCGGCGTCGTGAAGGCTGTCTTCTCCTTGTCCGCCTCTGCCACGGGAACCTGCCAGTACCCACTGGTGAGATCCAAGGTGGAGAAGTAGTAACAGACTTTAAAGCAGCCAAGGACTCCTCTATCCTGGACAGGGGGTATGCATCCTTCTGTGTAATGCGATTTAGTTGTCTATAATCCACACATATCCTCATGGTGCCATCTTTCTTCCTAACGAGGACTAATGGAGCTGCCCAGGGGCTACAACTGTCTCTCACTACCCCAGCCTCCTTCATCTCTCGTAACATGTCCTTGGCACACTGATAATGAGCTGGGGATACAGGACGGTATCTCTCTTTGATGGGTGGGTGATCTCCCGTGGGGATATGATGCTGAATCCCTTTTACCTGTCCGAAATCTAGGGGGTGTTTGCTGAATACCCGCTCATCTTCATGAACCACCCTGTAAGCCCCCTGGGTTTGGTGAGAGGGGGTAGAATCAGTGCCCACATGTAATTCCCGACACCAATCTTTCATTTGCCCTGCAGAGCCATTGTCCTCCGCCGGGCTGGACGGAACCAAGGGCCCAGGTGCCTGTATCACGCTGTTATTAACAGTAAACAGCTTGGCAAGCGTGGCATATTTGGTTAGGTGGACTTCTACCTCCCCACAGTTAAGAACACGTACTGGCACCCTCCCCTTACGGACATCAACCACCCCTCTGGCTGTCAGGAGGGTAGGCCTATTATCTGAATACACAGGTTCTACCAGGGCCTGATAGTCTTGACCCCTAAGGCCTATGGCTGCCCGACACCATATCAACATTTCGCTCCTGGGGGGTATCGCAATGGGGTTTGAATCACTCACTGTGACCCGGCCAATCTCACCACCAGTCAACTCCACTTGCTGTCTCTGCATTAGAGCTCTGATATCTTTCTGCAAGGCACGTTGTTCACTGTAACCCGCTGTTTCGGCGACCTGCTGCAACAAGACAATAACTTCTGCAAGACAATTTTCTATGACATTAGTACCGATGGTCATCATGGGGTTACATTCACGTCGGTCAATATCAACAATAACAATTCCCTGGGCCTTTAATTCTACCCGCCCCACCTTAATGGTGAACTCTTTATACCCCACTTGTGGCAGTGGCTGACCATTACTAGCTATTATGGAGAAATCATCATCAGGAACACGGGTAATGTCGGTGTCCTCCCAATAACGTCTATAAAGGATGTAAGGCATAGTCGTCACCTGGGAACCCGTGTCCAGCAAAGCGTTCATGGGGATACCGTCGATCACGATGGGGAGAACTGGTCGCCCTCCGATGTACTTGGCTCTCCAATTCTGCGGGCCTGATCATCCTACTCCTGGGGGTTGGCCCTTTGCCCCAGGGGTTGCTCGTTTAAAGGACAGTACCTTGCAAGATGGCCCACCTGGTGGCAGCGGCGGCAGATAGGTTGTCCATCCCGATGAAAGCGATCGTCGTCCCTGCCTCTGGTTGACAGAATCCGCTGCTGTCGCGGCCAGGGGACATCTTCCGGTCTGGAGGCCAGCTGGATCTTCTCCTTGGGGGCCTCCTGGAGGGACTGGACGGTCCGGGCTAGGGCAGCGACGCTCTTGGTCAGCTCTTGCATCTGGAGGCGTAGTCCTGTAGGGGTGTCGTCTTCCAGGATCTTGGCATCGGCCTCAGCGGAGACGGGTGCTTCCGGCGCCACCTCCTGGTGGTACGTGAGGGCTTGACGCCTGGGAAGTACAGCACGGCTGGGCTGTCGCTCTGGTAATGCTTGGATGGCTTTATCTTTAAATTGCGCAAAAGTCAGGTCGGGATTCTGCATGGCTAGGAAGTGTAGCTGGGCCCTTTGGTGACTGGACAGGAGCCCCTTGATGAACCGCTCCTATAGGAGTTTATCTTCATCTTGCATACTGCTTGGATCACTCTGCTTAATGGCCCTCAGTGCCTCCTGCAGATTAAGGGCATAGTCCCGTAAGCTATCCTTCGGCCTCTGCTTGCACCCATAAAATGTCAATTTAATTTCTGTAGCAGTGCGGGTGTCAAAGGCGGTTTTAAGCTTTGCAAAGATCTGTTGCGCAGTCTTCTTATCAGCGGCGGGCCAGGACTTCACTTCCCTCAAGGCCGCTCCAAAGAGTTGGTTCATTATCATATGAACTTTCTGAGGTTCTGTCAAGGGATAAAACTTGAGCAGGCTGCAAATCCCCTCTTTAAAGTCAGTTAACGTATGGGACTCTCCAGAGTATCGCGGGAGCCAGGCGGCTCCGGGTAGGTACGGCATGGAAAAGGGCATTATGGCTGTCGTAGCTGCGGCAGTGTCAGGCTGGCCGGTGGGAGCAGCAAGCCCCGCGGCATCTGGCGGTGGTGCAAGGCCCGCGGCTGCGTCTACTACGGGGCCTGGAGATGCCCCCGCGTCTGCGGCTGTGACCGCCACCTCCGCCCCTCTGGGGTCCGACATGGCCGTTCCTTTCCCCTGCTAACCTGCCGGGGCCGGGGTTCCTCTTCCGGAGTCAGCACCCTCCCGCGGTTTCTCGTTCCGCGCTCTTTTCGGCCGGCTCCGCCCACAAAACTATGGCTCCTCCCTCCGTGCTCCACTCAGCGCAGCAATGGCGGATTTTGGGCAGCAAACAGCAATACACAGTCTTTGCAATAAGTCACTGTTCAAGCACAATCCAACACAGTTCCAAGGCACACATGACCTGATTCTTCAGGCTTAAGTTGATCCTGTTCATGACGCCAATTTGGAGCGCCCCCAGACGCAGGGCAGCGGGGTACTCGGTACCGGGCCTCTCTGTCTCGGTTCTGGGGTTGTCACGGTGGCTAGACCCGGTCCGTGACCCTGCTGAGGGGCGTCCAGTGAAAGTTGAGAGAGATAATGTGCGGTGCAGGGTGCGATGAATAACGAGGACACAGGGTAGCAGTCTCTTTACCTCTTTACTGAAGGTCTCGAGATACTCAATCCAGAGCACTGTTAACAGGGCTGGCTGAGACCGGCCGGTCCAAAGGCACATCCGGAGTTCCCCTAACAGGTGGGAATCAGTGTCTACCTTCTAGCGCCTTGGTGTTGTAGTCCTTCCCTGCTGAGCACCCCGAGATAGTCCTCACAACTGTTATGTCTGTTTCTGATGTTCCCTCTCTCTGTCCCCCAGATGATATGGCTAGGATGCACCCGTATGACGGGGTAGGCCTGGAGTTATTCTGGGACCCTAGAGACGCCCCTCTCCCACAATTGCCTCCTTTGTCTTCCTTAGGTGTTTTAGGTGAGACAGCCAACCTATAGTTAACTGTCCTGCCGCTGTTTAAAGTAATATGTAAAGTCTCTTCCTCGGTGCTCCGGCCACCAGCTACGCGCCTCAGAAGGATGTTGCCACGGTCTTAAGGGCACGACTCCTTCTGGTTCTATCTCCTCTGCGCTGTGATCTCGCTTCTCACTTCTCCGCAATATACTCCGCTTTCGTGTCCTTTCTTAGGAGTCTGCCGCTGTAACACTCAAGCACGGCTCCGTAACGTTCTGTCTGTCTTAGGCCGCTGTCAGGATCCCACCCCTGACAGGTCCTCTCTCTAGCTCTCCCTAGCTGCTTTCTCCCTAACTTCCTGTCCAACCCCCAGTTTTACCAGAGTGTGAGGAGTGGCCTAATAGATAGAACCACCCCCCCTGGTGGCCGGAGTGTGGAGTGTAGTGTGTGTCTGTGATACCTGGTCAGGTGAACTCCTTTAGTGCAATCAGACGTAACATCACTCCCCTTAGTGGCAGAGCGACATTACTGCAACGACCAGGACTCTGGGGTGCTGCAGAGACTGCCCAGAAAGACTGCATCTTGTGAGTACATGAAAGCGGACTCTGCTGTGACTGGAGAGGGGCGCTTTGAGACCCGTGTAGAGACATTGGCCCATGCAGAGACTTCGACCCCCTGGTCCCCGCGGTATCAGTACAGAGACTGTGATTCCTGGTACAGTAACTTAACAGTGCAGAGCCCCTGATTCCTGGTACAGTGACTTAACAGTGCAGAGCCCCTGATTCCTGGCTGTGCTGTAAAAGCTAAAGACTCAGAGCCTGTGCATACCACATTAACTCCCAAAACCCCAGGCAGCAGGCTCCTAGAGACTACTCAGCCCACGGACAACAGAGGGACGACAAGTGCCGCTGTTTCTCGGCGCCTACGTTGGAGAAGACGACCCTTCAAGCAAGTCCTCATCAGACTGATAAGTGTTCTTTTCTCAAGAAATCTTGCTTACTTCGGTTACTGTTTCACTCCCATATTTTTGCACTGTTTTATTGCTAGTTATTTTCCATTGCTTCCTCCCTGCAAGGAGAACCTGATTCCTGTTATTAAACCCCTCTACTGTTGGTCTCTGTTCCATGGTGACATACTCAGTACCTGCATACTACTACACAGCAGCCACCACAGCCTCCCAGACACTGTTCCGAGATGTGTACTGGTTTTCCTCCCTGTAGATCTCACATTTTATGAGGGACCACAGGTTCTCTATGGGGTTCAGATGAGGTGAACAAGGGGGCCTGTTATGATCTGGTGGCCTAGGAGCGGCATGAGACGTACGCTGGAGAATGTGGTAACTGTACTGACCGCAGACCCTGAACTTAACACCGCAACTAGAAGTAGCCGTGGGATGTACCTACCAATCCTAGACACCTCGACACAGCCGGAGGACTAATTAACCCTATAGATAGAAAAGGGAAAACTATCTTGCCTCAGAGAAAATTCCCAAAGGATAGGCAGCCCCCCACAAATATTGACTGTGAGAGGAGAGGAAAAAACATACACAGGCTGAAAACAGAATTTAGCAAAGGAGGCCAATCTAGCTAGATAGAAAAGATAGGACAGAGAACTATGCGGTCAGTATTAAAATACTATGAAATGTCCACCACAGATAATACAAAAAACTCCACATCTAACTAAAGATATGGAGGGTAAATCTGCCTCTCCAGAGTTTCCAGCTTGGCTGCATAAATCCTTACACAGATAAAGCTGGACAAGAAAAAACATGCAAAGCACTGAACAATGAGGCCCACAACATGTGGGCAGAAAAACAAGCAGAACTTATCTTGTAGAAATGAACTGCAAGCAGGAGCGACCAGGAAGGGATGTGAATCCTCCAGAAACAATGAACAACTGGCACTCACTAAAGGGTGAAGCCAGACTAAATAGCCCCGTCCGAAGTGGACGCACCTGATGACTGCTGTGAAGGACAAACAGCAGCACTACCACTTATAACCACCGGAGGGAGCCCAAGAGCAGAACCCACAACAGAATTCACAACAGTACCCCCCCCCCCTTGAGGAGGGGTCACCGAACCCTCACCAGAGTCCCCAGGCCGATCCGGATGAGCCAAATGAAAAGCACGTACCAAATCGGCAGCATGGACATCGGAGGCAAAAACCCAAGAATTATCCTCCTGGCCATAACCCTTCCACTTGACAAGATACTGAAGCCTCCGTCTTGAAAAACGAGAATCCAAGATCTTCTCCACAACATACTCCAGCTCCCCATCAATCAACACCGGGGCAGGAGGATCAACGGAGGGAACCATGGGCACCACATATCTCCGCAACAAAGATCTATGGAACACATTATGAATGGAAAAGGAAGCTGGAAGGGCCAAACGAAAAGACACCGGATTGATAATTTCCGAAATCCTATAAGGACCAATAAAACGAGGTTTGAACTTAGGGGAAGAGACCTTCATAGGAACATGATGAGAAGACAACCAGACCAAATCCCCAACACGAAGCCGGGGACCAACGCACCGACGGCGGTTAGCAAAACGTTGAGCCTTTTCCTGAGACAATGTTAAATTGTCCACCACATGAGCCCAAATCCGTTGCAACCTGTCCACCACAGAATCTACCCCAGGACAGTTCGAAGGCTCAACCTGTCCTGAAGAAAAGCGAGGATGAAAACCGAAGTTACAAAAAAAAGGCGAAACCAAAGTAGCCGAACTAGCCCGATTATTAAGGGCAAACTCGGCCAACGGCAAGAAGGTAACCCAATCATCCTGATCAGCAGACACAAAGCATCTCAAATAGGTTTCCAAGGTCTGATTGGTTCGCTCCGTCTGTCCATTTGTCTGAGGGTGAAACGCCGAAGAAAAAGACAAATTAATGCCCATTCTAACACAAAAGGACCGCCAAAACCTAGAAACAAACTGGGTGCCTCTGTCAGACACAATATTCTCCGGAATACCATGCAAACGAACCACATGCTGGAAAAACAAAGGAACCAAATCAGAGGAGGAAGGCAACTTAGGCAGAGGTACCAAATGGACCATTTTAGAAAACCGGTCACAAACTACCCAGATGACAGACATCTTCTGAGACACAGGAAGATCGGAAATAAAATCCATGGAAATATGCGTCCAGGGCCTCTCAGGGATAGGCAAAGGCAAAAGCAACCCACTAGCATGAGAACAGCAGGGCTTAGCCCGGGCACAGATCCCACAGGACTGCACGAAGGAACGCACATCCCGTGACAAAGAAGGCCACCAAAAGGACCTGACAACCAAATCTCTGGTACCAAAGATCCCAGGATGACCAGCCAACACCGAACAATGAATCTCAGAAATCACCTTACTAGTCCATCTATCAGGAACAAACAATTTCCCCACAGAACAGCGATCGGGTCTATCAGCCTGAAACTCCTGAAGCACCCGCCGCAAATCAGGGGAGATAGCAGAAAGAATCACCCCCTACTTGAGAATACCAGCCGGCTCACGGACTCCCGGAGAATCAGGCAAAAAACTCCTAGACAGGGCATCAGCCTTCACATTCTTAGATCCCGGAAGATACGAGACCACAAAATCAAAACGGGAGAAAAATAAAGACCACCGAGCCTGTCTAGGATTCAACCGCTTGGCCGACTCAATGTAAATCAAATTCTTATGATCGGTCAAGACCACAACACGATGCTTGGCTCCCTCAAGCCAATGTCGCCACTCCTCGAATGCCCACTTCATAGCCAACAACTCCCGATTGCCGACATCATAATTACGCTCAGCAGGCGAAAACTTTCTAGAGAAGAAAGCACACGGCTTCAACACAGAGCCATCAGAACTTCTCTGAGACAGAACAGCTCCTGCCCCAATCTCAGAAACGTCAACCTCAACCTGAAAAGGGAGAGAAACATCTGGCTGACGCAACACAGGGGCAGAAGTAAAACGACGCTTAAGCTCCTGAAAGGCCTCCACAGCCGCAGAGGACCAATTCACCACATCTGCACCTTTCTTGGTCAAATCGGTCAGAGGTTTAACCACAGTAGAAAAATTAGCAATGAAGCGGCGATAAAAATTAGCAAAGCCCAAAAATTTCTGAAGGCTCTTCACAGATGTGGGTTGAGTCCAATCATAAATAGCCTGGACCTTAACAGGGTCCATTTCAATAGCCGAGGGAGAAAAAATGAACCCCAGAAAAGAAACCTTCTGAACTCCAAAAAGGCACTTAGACCCCTTCACAAACAGTGTATTAGCACGAAGAATCTGAAATACCATCCTGACCTGCTTCACATGAGACTCCCAATCATCGGAAAAAACCAAAATATCATCCAAATATACAATCATAAATTTATCCAGATACTCCCGGAAAATATCATGCATAAAGGACTGAAACACAGATGGAGCATTAGAGAGCCCGAAAGGCATCACAAGATATTCAAAATGGCCTTCGGGCGTATTAAATGCTGTTTTCCATTCATCACCCTGTTTGATGCGGACCAGATTATACGCCCCTCGAAGGTCAACCTTGGTAAACCAGCTAGCCCCTTTAATCCGAGCAAACAAATCAGAGAGCAAAGGCAAAGGGTACTGGAATTTGACCGTGATCTTATTGAGAAGGCGATAATCTATACAGGGCCTCAAGGAGCCATCCTTCTTGGCAACAAAAAAAGAACCCCGCTCCCAACGGTGACGAAGACGGGCGAATATGCCCCTTCTCCAAGGACTCCTTTACATAAGTCCGCATAGCGGCATGCTCTGGCACTGACAGATTGAAAAGTCGACCCTTAGGGAACTTACAGCCAGGAATCAAATTAATAGCGCAATCACAGTCCCTATGAGGAGGCAGAGGACTGGATTTAGGCTCCTCAAATATATCCTGGAAATCCGACAAAAACTCAGGAACTTCAGAAGAAGGGGACGAGGAAATTGACATCAGAGGAATGTCACTATGTATCCCCTGACAACCCCAACTAGTCACAGACATAGATTTCCAATCCAGCACTGGATTATGTACCTGTAACCATGGAAACCCCAGCACAACCACATCATGCAAATTATGCAACACCAAAAAGCGAATATTTTCCTGATGTGCTGGAGCCATGTTCATGGCTAACTGTGTCCAGTACTGAGGTTTATTCTTGGCCAATGGCGTAGCATCAATCCCCCTCAAGGGAATCGGACTCTGCAAAGGCTCCAAGGAAAAACCACAGCGCTTGGCAAATTCTAAGTCCATTAAGTTCAGGGCAGCGCCAGAATCCACAAATGCCATTACAGAAAAGGACGACAATGAGCAAATCAGGGTAATAGACAAGAGAAATTTAGGCTGTACAGTACTGATGGTAACCGACCTAGCAACCCTCTTAGTTCGCTTCGGGCAGTCAGAGATAGCATGAGTAGCGTCACCATAGTAAAAACACAGCCCATTCTGACGTCTGAACTCCTGCCGTTCTGCTCTCGTCAAAATTCTATCACATTGCATAGGCTCAGAACTCTGCCCAGAGGACACCACCATATGGTGCACTACCTTACGTTCACGTAGGCGCCGATCAATCTGAATGGCCAGAGACATTGATTCGTTCAAACCAGCAGGCGTGGGGAACCCCACCATAACATCCTTAAGGGCTTCAGAAAGACCCTTTCTGAAAATAGCCGCCAGGGCATCCTCATTCCATTTTGTAAGCACAGACCACTTTCTAAATTTTCTGGCAATATATCTCTGCTGCTTCCTGACGCTGACACAGAGCCAGCAAAATTTTTTCTGCCTGATCCACAGAATTGGGTTCGTCATAAAGCAATCCAAGTGCTTGAAAAAATGAATCTACATTGAGCAATGCAGGATTCCCTGGCTCAAGGGAGAATGCCCAATCCTGCGGGTCGCCACGCAGCAGAGAAATAACAATCTTCACCTGCTGAATGGGGTCACCAGAGGAACGGGGTCTCAGAGCAAAAAACAATCTGCAATTATTTTTAAAGTTCAAGAACTTAGATCTATCCCCAGAAAACAAATCAGGGATAGGAATTCTAGGCTCAAAAACAGGAGTTTGAACAACATAGTCTTGGATACTCTGTACTCTTGCAGTGAGATGATCAACACGCGCAGACAGACCCTGAACCTCCATATCAGCACCAAGCTCCTGCACCATCGAAAAATCAAGGGGAAGAAAAAAGACGAAACAAGCAACAAGAAAAAAAAAACAATGACTCAGAACTTTCTCTTCCCTCTTTTGAGATGCATTTAACACATTGTGGGCCAGCTGTACTGTTATGACCTGGTGGTTACGGAGCGGTACTGAGATGACCTGGTGGGTAAAACCAATCATGGACAAGCTCAGAGGAGGTGGCAGCTCCACAGACAGAAATCACTGATATGACCTAGTGATTACGAAGCAGCACTGAAATGACCTGGTGGGTAAAACAAATAATGTACAAGCTCTGAGGAGGTGGTAGCTTTACTGACCGCAATCCCTACTCCTAAAACCAACACTAGAAATAGCCGTGGAGTGTTCCTATCTCTGCCTAGACGCCTCTTCACAGCCTAAGAACTAGCTACCCCTGAAGATGGAAACGGAAAACTATCTCGCCTCAGAGAAACCCCCAAAGGAAGATAGCCCCCCACAAATATTGACGGTGAGTGGAGAGGGAAATGACAAACTCAGAAATGAAACTAGATTTTAGCAAAGGAGGCCAATACTATCTAAATAGACAGAGATAGAAAAGGCTACTGTGCGGTCAGTATAAAAACTAAATGTCCACGCAGAGTTTACAAAAATAACCTCCACACCGACTCACGGTGTGGAGGGGCAAATCTGCGACCCCAGAGCTTTCATAATGACAAGCTGGACAAAAGAGACATAACTTAAACTGAACAGAAGGTCAAAAGCAGGGAAACACCCAAAAACTAGCAGAACTTATCTTAAGCTGAAATGAACTGGCCAACAGAGAACTTCCAGGAAAGAACTGAATCCACAGGAAAAACATTGACAGCTGGCATCAACTAAAGCCAAAAGCCCAGTTAAATAACAAGGCCAGGGAACCGATTAGTGAAAGCAGCTGCTAAGTTCCACTCGAAACCACCAGAGGGAGCCCAAGAGCAGAACTCCCAAAAATACCATTCATAACCACAGGATGGAGCCCAAGAACGGAATTCACAACATTTATGATAGTGGTTGTTAGGGCTGGCGGAAAGCACCAAATAATATAAGGATAGAAATAAGGTGTGTTCGCAGCCCGGGGTCCTCCGAGCAGAGATGTTAACTGCTGCCCGGTAATGGTGGACACTATATGGCGGTATAGTAACGAACACACATGGGTTAACGTCACCCGGTATGTACAGAGACGGACTTTGTTGCCTCATAGAGCTGCAGTACCACAGAATATGAATGCCATTCCCTGTTAAGGCTCACAGAGCACAGCAGAATAAGCGCTAGTGTTCGGTCACAGGACTCTACTCTAAGGACGTGAGTTTAGAGTCCCTCTAGACTTACTAAGCGCATGGCGTCGCACCTGCGATGCCAGGACAAAACTTAATAAATGTAGAGCACTGAGTGCATGCAGCGTCGCACTAGCGAATGCCACTAACCACCCTGACTAGGGAAAATAAGCACACTGACCGCACAGCGTCGCACATGCGAACGCCACTAGTAGACGCTGAATATCGTGCACTGCGCTGGTATGCACTAACTGGCGCTGTATTAGTTCCAAACATCCAGAACCAGACAACACTAGGGAAGGGGATAATTAGGAGCTTTCACCAGTATCATACACGCATCCACACACACACGATTTCGGATTATACTAGCGCATGGCCGAGCGATCCTTTTATAGTCACAGCCTTCCGGGACCTAGCCAAAGCACCAATTGGAACCGCTAGAGGAACTGGGCATGTGACCTTCGACCACCAATGAGTGGTTGTCTCCCGGGCATGCCCAGTAGGCAAAAAGCAGGACTTAGTCCCAGGAGCATCTGCTCACCGCTGACTAATGCTGGTTACTAAAGCTGGACCTGGAACGGCAGCAGCAACCAGAGGCACAGCATCAGCCTGAGCAAGATGCTGGGACCGTTGACTCTGCTGAGCAGGCTCCTCTGCGGCTGAGGAAGAATGGGAGACCGCAGAGGACATTGTTCGAGATTCCCCCTGTGCAGCGGCAGGAACTCGACACCTAACATTACCCGCCTCCTTGGGCCTCCCTACGCTCTAAGGCTGCAATGAGATGAGGAGCCCGAATGTGCTCAATAGGTTCCCAGGTCCTGTCCTCTGGGCCATGACCCTTCCAGTCCACCAGATAGTACTTTTTGCCATGTAACACCTTGCACCCAACAATGGCGTTCACCTCATAATCGTCCTTGGATGAGTCCAATGTCCCGGCAATGACTCAGAAAACCAGGACATGTGAACGGGTTTTAAGAGGGACACATGAAAGGAGTTGGTGATACCTAGGCGTGGAGGAAGGGACAGACCACAGGGTTGACCTGTTCCAGGACCTTGAAGAGACCTATGTAGCGAGGAGCAAACTCAGTGGACTCAACTCGCAGTCTGATGTTACGGGTGGAGAGCCACATTAAGTCGCCAGAGGCAAAAGTCGGAGCGGGGTGCCGGTGTGCATCGGCAGAGACCCTCATTCTCTCCTTGGAGGCCCGGATGGTATCCTGTGTGCGATCCCAAATGTCACGTGCCTCCACCGCTCAGTCTGCCACCTGTCTGTGGACGACATGGGCACAGGGACACGCGGATGCTGGCTCTAATTAAGGAGGAACGGGGTCTGCCCACTGGAGTCGGCAACGGCGTTGTTCAGTGCAAACTCAGCACATGGTAGCAAGGATGCCCAGTCATCCTGCCTGGCGGAGACAAAATGTTGCAGATATGTGACCAGGGTCTGGTTGGCCATCTCTACCAACCTGTTCATCTCGGGATGGTAAGCCAAAGAGAGATTTATCTCTATGCTGAGCAAACGACAGAGCTCTCTCCAGAACCGAGACATGAACTGGGGACCCCGGTCACTGACTATTTTGTCAGGCATGCCGTGTAGGCGAAAAATGTGTTTGATGAACAACGTCTCAAAGGCCCATGCAGAAGCTATGCACGGAAGAGGCACAAGATGCACCATTTTAGAGAAATAGTCTGTGACTACCCAGATAACTGTGCAGCTCCGGGACTTGGGTAAGTCCACCAGAAAGGCCATCCCGACCATCTCCCAGGGCCTATCCGCAACCAGCAGGGGGTATAGTAACCCAGCGGGGTGCTGCCGAGGAGACTGATTCTTGGAGCAGGACACACGCTCAAATATAGTCCCAACATCACGGGCCATATGTGGCCACCAGTACGTCCTCGTCAGGAGCTCAGATGTCCTCTTAGTCCCAAAATGTCCACCCACCCTGGAAGAATGAGCCCAAGAGAGAACCTCCAGTCACAAATTAGGAGGGACAAACGTCTTGCCCGGAGGCACAGACCCAGCAAAACCGGATCAACAGTTCTCAGGCTCTCTGAAGGGACAATAAGCTGAGGCTCTTCTCCCTCCTCAGATGACACTACGGAGTGGGAGAGAGCATCGGTACAAGTGTTCTTCTCCCCGGAGAGAAAATGGAGGGTGAAGTGGAACCGGTAGAAGAACAAGGACCATCTGGCCTGGCGAGAGTTTAGCTGCTGGGCGGTTTGAAAGTATACCAAATTCTTGTGGTCGGTGAATACTTGGAAGGGAAAATGAGCCCCCTCCAGGAGGTGTCTCTACACTGAAAAGGCCAACTTCATTGCTAGCAACTCCCTGTCCCCGATGGAATAATTCCTCTCAGCCGGTGTGAATATCTTGGAGAAGAAGAAGCAAGGATGCTTCCGACCTTTAGCATCCTTCTGGAAGAGGACCGCTCCAGCACTGATGGAAGAGGCATCCATCTCCATGATAAATGGTTTATCAACATCGGGGTGATGTAAAATGGGAGCGCTAGAGAAGTTTGACTTAATAGAAAGAAAGGCCTTGGAGACCTCCTCCGACCACAATTTGGCATTAGCTCCCTTCTTGGTAAGGGCAACCAGGGGAGCAACCAAGTTGGGAAGTGGGGAATGAACAGGCGATAATAGTTAATGAACCCCATAAAGTGCTGTACCACTTTGAGAGAATAGGGTTCCTGCCAGTCCATCACAGCCTGTAGCTTGGTGAGATCCATAGCCAATCCCTGGGCAGAGATGATATAGCCCAGGAAAGGCAGGGACTCCTGCTCAAACGCACACTTCTCCAACTTGGCATAGAGGGAGTTTCCCCGTAGGAGGTCGAACACTTTGCAAACATCTCTCCGGTGGGAGTATGTATCTGGAGAGTAGATGAGAATATCATCCAGATATACTACGACCGATGTGGTTAGCATATCCCAGAAGATATCATTCACAAAGTCTTGGAAAAAGGCAGGGGCATTACAGAGCCCAAAGGGCATCACCAGGTATTCATAGTGGCCGTCCCTGGTGTTAAATGAAGTCTTCCATTCGTTCCCCTCACGGATGCGAATCAGGTTGTAAGCATCCTGCAGATCAATACCCTTGCTCCCAGCAACCTATCGAAGAGCTCTGAAATAAGTGGCAGAGGGTACTTATTCTTAACGGTTATGGCGTTAAGACCCCTGTAGTCTGTGCATGGACGTAATTCTCCATTCTTCTTCTGCACAAAGAAGAACCTGGCCCCTGCGGGTGACACTGACTTCCAAATGAATCCTCTTGCCAGATTCTCCTGGATGTACTGAGTCATTGCCTCCAATGTCATAGGGGCGGTGAGGTGGAAGGGTCTCTGCAGCCCTCTTGGAGAACACGTCCGCATAAGGCCAATAGTGTTTGGGGAGAAGAGAGTTCTGCGGGTACCTCTGTAGTAGCAACCTGAACGCACTCCCTCTCACATCTACCCTCACAGGATTTATTCGTTCCCAGAATTCAATCTGAGGACCACTCTATATAACTGGAGTGGTAGCGTAGCCATGGTATCCCTAAGAGGACCTCATCAATTCCTTCGGGAATGACTAGCAGGGAGATGATCTCCTGAAGAGATGGAGACATGGATAGAGTAAATGGGATGGTCTGATGAGTTAGCTGTGAAGGCAGTGACGACCCATTTACCACTCGTACAGTCACTGGTTTGGCGAGCTTCACCAGAGGAATTGAGTGCCGTTGCGCAAAGGCAGAAGACAAAGTTGCCCTCCGCCCTGGAATCCACACAAAGCAAAGCTCTACCGTATGAGTGGATGGGCCAATGGTATTTGTCCCCTTGAAGGACAATTTGGAGGAAAACGCCGCTTTGTCTAGTGAACCACCTTCTATGGTCACTAAACGGGGACGTTTTCCTGACCGCTGAGGACATCTGGAGGCATGATGTCCTGACTGCTGGCAGACATGACAGACCTTGAGTGCACGAGTGGTCCGAGACTTGGATCCCGCTCGTGACACCTCCATGGCCTCATGTAGCTCGGACGCTTGGAACGGAGATTCCAGAAGTTTGGAGAAGGTGAGAGCCAGCCGAAACCTCTGACTGCACTGGGCTCGCTCCATCCTTCGCTCGTTAAATCGAAGGTCGATGCGGGTAGATATTGCTATTAGCTCCTCCAGTGTGGCAGAAATCTCCCTAGTGGACAAAGCATCCTTCACATGGTCAGCCAGTCCCCTCCAAAAAACAGGGATGAGAACTTTATCCGGCCACTCCAGCTCTGATGCTAAAGTCCGGAAGTGGACGGCAAAATGGCTCACCATGGACGAGCCCCGTATCAATGCCAGCAGTTGGAGCGCTGTATCATGTTTCAGAGTGCTCGAGAACCACGGAGCACTCTGCACCACATGATCGTCGTGCTCCCAAAGTGGCGTAGCCCACTCCAACACCCTGTCCGACAGGAGGGATATTATAAATCCCACCTTAGCCCGCTCCATGGGAAAACGTGCAGCCAGGAGCTCAAGATGTATAGCACACTGGCTCAGGAATCCCCGACACGACTTACTGTCACCAGTAAACTTATCTGGCAACGGGAGGCGAGATAACGTCTGAGCACGAGTGGTTGTGGACAAACTAGCTGCAGCCTGAACAGCTACAGCCAAGGTTGTGCGCTCGAGAGCCGCCAACCTTCCCTCCAGCTGCTGGAATGTACCACTAGTCGCTGTTCGTCCGCCATTACTAGCCAGGCCCTGGAGCTAGTATTAGATTAGTGCTGGCAGAACGCACCAAATAATATTGAGAATATAAGGTGTGTTTGCAGCCCAGGGTCCACCGTGCAGAGATGACACCTGCTGCTTAGTAATGATGGACAGTATATGGCGGTATTATGTGAACACACACAGGTTAACTTCACCCGGTATGTAAGGAGGCGAACACTGTTGCGTCGCAGGGCTGCAAAACCGCAGAGTGAACGTTAGTGTTTGGGCACAGGACTCTGCCCCAAGGACACAGGGTTAGAGTCCCTCTAGACCCACTAGCGCTCGGCACCGCAACTGCGGTGCCAGGGAGAAACTAAACGCTAAATATTTAGAACACTTAGTGCGCACAGCGCCACTCTGGCGGACGCCACTAACTGCCCTAACTAGGGACCGGAAAGCGCACTAGCCGCGCACGGTGCTGCACTGGCGGATGCTGCTGTATTGACGCTGTAGTATCATGCCTCGTGCTGGATGACACTAACTGGCGCTAGTCAGCTCCACCCAAACCACATACATCAATACTAGGGAAGGGGTTGATTAGGAGATTTCACCAGATAACATTCACACACACACGATTTAATTTATACTAGCGCATGGCTGAGCGGCGCTGCAAACCTTTTATAGCGGCGTCCTTCCAGGACCTTCCCAGTCGTCCAATCAGGGCCGCTTCAGGAGCTGAGCATGTGCCCCTGACCTCCAATGAGAGGTCATCCCACGGGCATGCTCAGTTGAGAGAAAGCAGGACTTAGTCCCAGGAACGTCTGCTCACTGCTGCTATAATAGCAGAACCAGGAATGACCGTGGTAACCAGATGCACAGCATTGGGTTGAGCAAGACGCTGGGCCCGGCTTCTCTGCCGAGCAGGCTCTTCTGCAGAGGCAGGGAAGGAGGCGTGCTGGCACCTGCTCCCAGCAGGCGCTCACAAGCCACCTTTCCTGCTGGATCCAGAAGGACCCCGCGGCCATCTTGGAGCAGGGGAGAACATCAAGACAACGCAATCGCATCTCGTTATCCTGATGGAAGCATGCAGGGAGCTCCCTCCCTGTGCGATGCCCCTCTGTCACTACTGACAGCAGCATCAGAGAGGTTAAATGCCCATGATCCGTGCTAGCACGGATCGTGGGTGCTGCTGCGGGTTGTCAGCTGTCACATTACAGCTGACACCCGCACAACATCACTGCTGTGCTCAGCGTGAGGCTGGCACGATCATGCCGCTGTAGTAGTACTGCTGTTTGCAGGAATGCACCTCCCACAGAGCAGTACTAGTACAGTGCATGTCGGGAAGGGGTTAATTTACTGACATTTAAAGAGAACCCGTCCACAGTTTTGGGACATAAAAACTACGTCCAGCAGGACCTTATATACAGCTGTATACAAGTCCCCAGCGCACTGTCTATAACTCAAAGACCTTTTAGTAGACTCGCCTACACTGCGCTCCAGTCAGATGCTGCTTTTGATTCACCGCCTCCTCTCTGCTTGCCATGTCTGTCCACCTTCATGTGGATGACACGTCTTTGCCCTCAGAAGGGCAAAGAAGTGCGTGTGCGTTGAGAGTGATGCAGGACACATTATTTACATGAAGAAGGACAGCAACTGCGGGGATGGAGGAGGCGCCGGAGCAAGAACGGCGACAACCAACAAACTAGATTGTGCAGTAGAGGAGTATAATAAATGTTTTTCTTTTATAGACAGAGCAATTGTGACTCATTTATACAGCATTACGGAAAGGTGTGCTGGCCGTACTATATATGGCCCAAAACCTTAACGGAAAGGTGCCATAAAAAAAAAATGTTTTCCAGCAATTGAAAAAATGTAAAGAATTAATGTTTAAATTTTCTTAAATATTATAATTTCTTCATAATTTAGTAAAATATGAAAAATAATTTTAAAAGGTTTGGCATTTCCACTTTTAAACACTAGGGGCAGCAGCTAATGAAATTTTGACAAAAACCTAGTGTACAACTAGCTCACATTACTGCGCTGCAGTAATTATGGGCGGAGTCTGCTGACGTGTGTGATGTCTCCTCTCCTCCCGGGTGTTTGCTAAGGGATAAGAGAGGATGATATTCAGGAACCCAGTGAGCAGCCATTTTGTTGGTGACTGCAAAATTATACTGACAAGTAGACAGTCACCGAGGATGGCGGGCAGCAAGGTTTCTGGGAGAGATATGGTGGAGGGAGCAGGGTGATAGCAGCACAGAGTATTTCAGGAGAACAGTGTGCTGGTCTATGGGGGGCACCCTGTTCGGTGCGCGGAGCAGCCAGAAATTGTACATAGAGCGCTGTCTTTTATACACATGGATGGACCGTCTGCTTGACTGCTCCACAGAAATCCAGGAAACATTTCTGCGGATTGATGGCCTGTTCTGATCCAGACTTTGCATGCAGACCCCATTCACCTCCTCAGATTCTGTCTTTTCCATCCTGTCCTGGCGATGTGTGAAACGAGGCGACAGGTGCAGTCCAGGGTGATGCTGGGAAGGAAATGTAGCCATATAGTAATGATAAGACACTCCTCTCTTCAGCTGCCTCACCAGCCCTCCCCTGACCGCCCCTAACTGGAGGTCATGCTGCCCCCTCTTTTAGCCCAGACCCGCGTGCAGGTGCTCAGCTAGAACCACCCTAGAATGGGTCCCCTTTCTGAAGATAATACTGCCATAGTGTTCTCACATAGAACCGCCATACAGATCACACAATACTGTCCTATAGTTCTCACATAATACCATCATATAGATCATAAATAACGACGCCAGTGTTCTCACATAATACCGCCATACAGATCACACATAATACTGTCCTATAGTTCTCACATAACACCATCATATAGATTGCAAATAACGACGCCATAGTGTTCTCACACAATACCGCCATATACTTCACACATAATGACGCCATATAGATCTCACATACCACCAGTGTTCTCACAATACCGCCATATAGATCCCACATAATACCGCCATATACTTGACATAATACCGCCATATACTTCACACATAATACCGCCATATAGATCACACATAACAGGGGGGAGAGGAGTGTATAGGAGAGGATTAGATACAGTTAGTATCACACATAGGATTAGATACACAGCTCAGCAGTCAGTTTCACACCGGATAGTATTAGATACACAGCTCAGTCAGTATCACACAGGATTGGATTAGATACACGGCTCAGCAGTCAGGATCACACAGGAGAGGATTAGATACACGGCTCAGCATACAGTAACACACAGAATAGGATTAGATACACGGCTCAGCACACAGTGTCCCACAGGAGAGGATTAGATACACGTCTCAGCACAGTATCACACAGGGTAGGATTAGATAAACAGCTCAGCATACAGTATCCCACAGGAGAGGATTAGATACACGCCTCAGCACAGTATCACACAGGGTAGGATTAGATACACGGCTCAGCACACAGTATCCCACAGGAGAGTATTAGATACACGTCTCAGCACAGTATCACAAAGGGTAGGATTAGATACATGGCTCAGTAGACAGTATCACACAGGAGAGGATTAGATACACAGCTCAGTCAGTATCACACAGGGTTGGATTAGATACACGGCTCAGCATACAGTAACACACAGAATAGGATTAGATACACGGCTCAGCACACAGTATCCCACAGGAGAGGATTAGATACACGGCTCAGCACCGTATCACAGGGTAGGATTAGATACATGGCTTAGCAGACAGCATCACACAGGATAGGATTAGATACACAGTCAGCACAATGAGGCCATGTGCACACGTTCAGTATTTTTCACGTTTTTTTCACTATAAAAACGTGATAAAAAAGCGAAAAAACGCTAACATATGCCTCCTATTATTTACAGTGTATTCCGCATTTTTTGTGCAAATGTTGCATTTTTTTCCGCGAAAAAATCGCATCGTGGAAAAAAAAGCAACATGTTCATTAAAAATGCGGAATTGCGGGGATTCCGCACACCTAGGAGTGCATTGATCTGCTTACTTCCCGCACGGGGCTGTGCCCACCATGTGGGAAGTAAGCAGATTATGTGCGGTTGGTACCCAGGGTGGAGGAGAGGAGACTCTCCTCCACGGACTGGGCACCATATAATTGGTAAAAAAAAAGAATTAAAATAAAAAATAGTCATATACTCACCTTCGATGGCCTCCGGAGTCTTCCCGCCTCTCCGGTGCATGCTGCCGCTTCGGTTCCTATAGCTGGTGTGCGGTGAAGGACCTGCGATGACGTCGCGGTCTTGTGATTGGACGCGAGACCGGTCATGTGACCGCTCACGTGACCGCGACGTCATGGAAGGTCCTGCACACACACAGCATCTATAGGAACGGACGCCGCTGAGGAGATCCGCTGTCTGTAGGTGAGTATAACCATTTTTTTTATTATTTTTTATTATTTTTAAACATTCTATCTTTTACTATAGATGCTGCATAGGCAGCATCTATAGTAAAAAGTTGGTCACACTTGTCAAACACTATGTTTGACAAGTGTGACCAACCTGTCAGTTTTCCAAGCGATGCTACAGATCGCTTGGAAAACTTTAGCATTCTGCAAGCTAATTTTGCTTGCAAAATGCTAAAAAAACCGCGAAAAAAACGGGAAAAAAAAACGCAAAAAAAAAAATGCGGATTTCTTGCAGAAAATTTCCGGTTTTCTTCAGGAAATTTCTGCAAGAAATCCTGACGTGTGCACATACCCTAACACACATGGGAGGAGATACACTGCTCAGAGTCAGCATCACAAAGGAGAGGATTAGATTACCTCTCCCCCTCCCTCGCAGATATTACTTCACTGCTACCGACGCTGCTCCTTTCTCCCTCCTGTGCCATCCTTGGTCTCCTCCTATAACAGCATGGCTCTCAAGTGGAGCTCACAGATGATCTGTGAGCTCCAGAAAGATGGCGTCGATCTCCTCTCTCTGCTGTGATGTGGATGGCTCAGGGGCCGTGGCCAGATCACAGCAGGGAGCAGCTCAATGCAAAGGATAGGGTCGGATGCCGACCGCAGATGTCTATGCCCAGGGCTGCCGTATTTGCAGAGTGTAAGTGTCGTGCAGCTACACTTGCACTCCTGAAAAGCAAAATGGCGGCGCCCAGTGGCTGAAAAAATAATCTATATATATATAATTGTCTAAGGGGTACTTCCGTCTTTCTGTCTGTTGGCAACTTCCATCACTGATATTCATTCGCTGATTGGTCTCGCCAGCTGCCTGTCATGGCTGCCGCGAGCAATCGGCAACGGGCACAGTCTGATTAGTCCCTCCCTACTCCCCTGCAGTCACTGCCCGGCGCCCGCTCCATACTCCCCACAGTCACGGCTCACACAGGGTTAATGCCAGCGATAACGGACCGCGTTATGCCGCGGGTAACTCACTCCGTTACCGCCGCTATTAACCCTGTGTGACCAAATTTTTACTATTGAGGCTGCCTATGCAGCCTCAATAGTAAAAACATCTAATGTTAAAAATAATAATAATAAAAAAACCCAAATCATTATATACTCACCTCCCGCCGCCTTTCCGACGCTCCGGTGACCGGTCCATGCAAGCGGCAGGTTTCGGTGCTAAGGTTGGTGTGCGACAAGGACCTGCCATGACATCACTGTCATGTGACCGCGACGTCATTACAGGCCCTGCGCGCCTGCGCGAGAAGGACCTACCGTGATGTCACGGTCATGTGACCGCGACGTCATCACACCCTCGGACCGGAAGCTGCCGCCTGAACCGAAAACAGGCGACAGAACTACAAGGGGCCCCTCGGAAGGTGAGTATATGTTTATTTTTTAACCTGTGACATACGTGGCTGGGCAATATACTACGTGGCTCTGTGCTGTATACTCAGGGGCGGATTATCAGAGGGTCAATCTGGGCAGTAGCCCAGGGCCCAGTGGTGTGGGGGGGCCCTAAGCTACCGCACAGATTGACCCTCTGATAATCCGCCCGAGTGTGACTGTGAATGCCCGCCGGCATTTATGTGCCCCCGGACCTGGTGGGCAGAGAGAGGGGGCCCGCATCGGGCCCCTTCTCATCTGCTCACAGGGCCCCTTCCGGCGCTGCGGTGGTTTCCTATTTACGTGTGGGCGCGCGCCCACACGTCAATAGTTAACAACAGCCGCCATCCAATTGGAGGCTGGCAGCTGAAGTCGGCCGCAGCGCACACGTCGCCGGCGTCTGACGTCATTGTCAGTCGCCGGCGAGTGTGCGCTGCTGGAGGGAGCTCGCCGCCGGGAGCGCTGGTGAGGTGAGGAGACTCTGTTTTTTTTTGTTTTGTATTTTGATAAGCTAACGGTGGACACACTGGGGGCAATGCTGGAGGACACACTGGGGCAATGCTGGAGACACTGGGGCAATGCTGGAGACACTGGGGCAGATTGCTGGACACACTGGGGGCAATGCTGGAGACACTGAGGCAGATTGCTGGACACACTGGGGCAATGCTGGAGGACACACTGGGGCAGATTGCTGGAGACACTGGGGCAATGCTGGACACACTGGGGGCAATGCTGGAGACACTGGGGCAGATTTCTGGACACACTGGGGGCAATGCTGGAGATACTGGGGCAGATTGCTGGAGACACTGGGGCAATGCTGGAGACACTGGGGCAGATTGCTGGACACACTGGGGCAATGCTGGAGGACACACTGGGGCAGATTGCTGGACACACTGGGGCAGATTGCTGGAGGGCACACTGGGGCAATGCTGGAGACACTGGGGCCCATGCTGGAGACACTGGGGCAATGCTGGAGACACTGGGGCAATGCTGGAGACACTGGGGCAGATTGCTGGAGACACTGGGGCAATGCTGGAGACACTGGGGCAGATTGCTGGACACACTGGGGCAATGCTGGAGGACACACTGGGGCAGAATGCTGGAGACACTGGGGCAGATTGCTGGACACACTGGGGGCAATGCTGGAGGACACACTGGGGCAATGATTGCTGGAGACACTGGGGCAATGCTGGACACACTGGGGCAGATTGCTGGACACACTGGGGCAATGCTGGAGGACACACTGGGGCAGAATGCTGGAGACACTGGGGCAGATTGCTGGACACACTGGGGCAATGCTGGAGGACACACTGGGGCAGAATGCTGGAGACACTGGGGCAGATTGCTGGAGACACTGGGGCAATGCTGGACACACTGGGGCAATGCTGGAGGACACACTGGGGCAATGCTGGAGACACTGGGGCAGATTTCTGGACAAACTGGGGGCAATGCTGGAGACACTGGGGCAGATTGCTGGACACACTGGGGCAATGCTGGAGGACACACTGGGGCAGATTGCTGGAGACACTGGGGCAATGCTGGAGGACACACTGGGGCAGATTGCTGGACACACTGGGGGCAATGCTGGAGGACACACTGGGGCAATGATTGCTGGAGACACTGGGGCAATGCTGGAGACACTGGGGCAGATTGCTGGAGACACTGGGGCAATGCTGGAGGACACACTGGGGCAGATTGCTGGAGACACTGGGGCAATGCTGGAGACACTGGGGCAATGCTGGAGGACACACTGGGGCAATGCTGGAGGACACACTGGGGCAATGCTGGAGGACACACTGGGGCAATGCTGGAGACTGGGGCAATGCTGGAGGACACACTGGGGCAGAGTGCTGGACAAACTGGGGGCAATGCTGGAGGACACAATGGGGCAATTGTTGTGAATTCCGTTCTCGGGCTCCCTCCTGTGGTCGTGAATGGTACTTTGGTGAGTTCTGTCCTTGGACACCCTCTGGTGGCTTTGAGTGGAACTGCTGATCTTTGAGGTTGGCTTTCTCAGCTGCCCTCATTTATTGCTGCTGCTGGCTTCCCAATTTAACTCTGCCCAGGTCGTTAGTTCATGCCAGCTGTCAATGTCTCAGTACTGGTTCAGATCTCTCTTGGATTTCTCTGATGACCTGTTTACTCCAGCAGAAGCTAAGTCCTTGCTAGTCCATTTGCTGTTCATTGGTTTTTTGAATATATTTCTCAGTACATGCTATGTTTTTGTCCAGCTTGCTATTATGATATTTCCTTGCTAGCTGGAAGCTCTGGGGGTGCAGAGCTGCACCTCCACACCGTGAGTCGGTGTGGAGGTCTTTTTGCACACTCTGCGTGGTTTTTGTAGTTTTTAATACTGACCGCATAGTTCCCTTTCCTATCCTCTGTCTTTCTAGAGAAGATTCGGCCTCCTTTGCTAAAATCTGTTTCATTCCTGTGTTTGTTACTTCCCTTTTGCTCACAGTCAATATTTGTGGGGGGCTACCTTTACTTTGGGGAATTTCTCTGAGGCAAGGTAGGCTACTATTTCTATCTTTAGGGGTAGTTAGCTCTTAGGCTGTGAAGAGGCGTCTATGGAGAGTTAGGTACGCTCCACGGCTATTTCTAGTGTGTGTGATAGGATTAGGGATTGCGGTCAGTAGAGTTACCACTTCCTCAGAGCTTGTCCCAGGTTTTCCATTTTAACCATCAGGTCATTTCGGGTGCTCCTAACCACCAGGTCCATAACAGTACAGCTGGCCCACAAAGTGTTAATGCATCTCAAAAGAGGGAAAAGAGAAGTTCTGAGTCAATTTTTTTTTCTTTGCAGCTTGTTTTGTCTTTCTTTTCCCCTTAACCTCTGGGTGGTTCAGGACTCAGGTGTAGATATGGATATTCAAGGTTTGCCCTCTTGTGTGGATCAACTCGCTGCTAGGGTACAGAGTATTCAAGATTATGTAGTTCAGAATCCGATGTTAGAGCCTAGAATTCCAATTCCTGATTTGTTTTCTGGGGATAGATCTAAATTTTTGAATTTAAAAAATAATTGCAGACTGTTTCTTGCTCTGAAACCCCGCTCCTCTGGTGATCCCATTCAGCAAGTAAAGATTATTATTTATTTGTTGCGTGGTGACCCGCAAGACTGGGCATTCTCTCTTGAGCCAGGAAATCCTGCATTGCTTAATGTGGATGCATTTTTTCTAGCGCTTGGATTGCTTTATGACGAACCTAATTCTGTGGATCAGGCAGAAAAGATCTTGCTGACTCTATGCCAGGGTCAGGATGAAGCAGAAGTGTATTGCCAGAAGTTTAGAAAGTGGTCTGTGCTTACCCAATGGAATGAGTGTGCCCTGGCAGCAATTTTCAGAAAGGGTCTTTCTGAAGCCCTTAAGGATGTTATGGTGGGGTTCCCCACGCCTGCTGGTCTGAATGAGTCAATGTCTGTGGCCATTCAGATTGATCGGCGTTTGCACGAGCGCAAAGTTGTGCACCATTTGGCGGTGTCCTCTGAGCGGAGGCCTGAGCCTATGCAATGTGATAGGACTTTGACCAGAGCTGAACGCCGAGAACACAGACGTCAGAATAGGCTGTGTTTTTACTGTGGTGACTCCTCTCATGCTATCTCTGATTGTCCTAAGCGCACTAAGAGGTTCGCTAGGTCTGTCACCATTTGTACTTTGCAGCCTAAATTTCTCTTATCTGTTACTCTGATTTGCTCATTGTCGTCCTACTCTGTTATGGCATTTGTGGATTCGGGCGCTGCCCTGAACTTGATGGACTTGGAGTTTGCCAGGCGCTGTGGTTTTTCCTTGGAGCCTTTGCAGAGTCCTATTCCCTTAAGGGGGATTGATGCTACGCCATTGGCCAAGAATAAACCTCAGTACTGGACTCAGCTGACCATGTACATGGCTCCCGCACATCAGGAAAATATTCGCTTTTTGGTGTTGCATAATTTGCATGATGTTGTCGTGTTGGGTTTGCCATGGTTACAGGTTCATAATCCAGTACTGGATTGGAAATCAATGTCTGTGTCTAGTTGGGGTTGTCAAGGGATACATGGTGATGTTCCTTTGATGTCAATTTCTTCTTCCACTCCTTCTGAAGTCCCTGAGTTTTTGTCGAATTACCAGGATGTATTTGATGAGCCCAAGTCCAGTGCCCTACCTCCTCATAGGGACTGTGATTGCGCTATTAATTTGATTCCTGGTAGTAAGTTCCCTAAGGGCCGACTGTTCAATTTATCTGTGCCAGAACATGCCGCTATGCGGAGTTATGTAAAGGAGTCCTTGGAGAAAGGGCATATTCGCCCGTCTTCGTCGCCGTTGGGAGCAAGGTTCTTTTTTGTGGCCAAGAAGGATGGCTCTCTGAGACCCTGTATAGATTACCGCCTTCTCAATAAAATCACGGTCAAATTTCAGTACCCTTTGCCTCTGTTGTCTGATTTGTTTGCTCGGATTATGGGGGTTAGTTGGTTTACCAAGATTGACCTTCGAGGGGCGTATAATCTTGTGCGTATTAAACAGGGCGATGAATGGAAAACAGCATTTAATACGCCCGAGGGCCATTTTGAGTACCTGGTGATGCCATTCGGGCTTTCTAATGCTCCATCTGTGTTTCAGTCCTTTATGCACGACATCTTCCGGAAGTATCTGGATAGGTTCATGATCGTATATTTGGATGATATTTTGGTCTTTTCGGATGATTGGGAGTCTCATGTAAGGCAGGTCAGGATGGTGTTCCAGGTCCTTCGTGCTAATGCGTTGTTTGTGAAGGGCTCTAAATGCCTCTTTGGAGTTCAGAAGGTTTCCTTTTTGGGCTTCATTTTTTCCCCTTCTACTATCGAGATGGATCCTGTTAAAGTTCAGGCCATTTATGATTGGACTCAACCTACATCTGTGAAGAGTCTTCAGAAGTTCCTGGGCTTTGCAAATTTTTACCGTCGCTTCATCACTAATTTTTCTAGTGTGGTTAAGCCTTTGACTGATTTGACGAAGAAAGGCGCTGACGTGGTGAATTGGTCCCCTGTGGCCGTTGAGGCTTTTCAGGAGCTTAAACGTCGTTTTACTTCAGTCCCTGTGTTGCGTCAGCCAGATGTTTTGCTCCCTTTTCAGGTCGAGGTTGATGCTTCTGAGATTGGGGCAGGGGCTGTTTTGTCTCAGAGAAGTTCTGATGGCTCCTTGAGGAAGCCGTGTGCTTTCTTTTCTAGAAAGTTTTCGCCTGCTGAGCGTAATTATGAAGTCGGCAATCGGGAGTTGTTGGCTATGAAGTGGGCATTCGAGGAGTGGCGACATTGGCTTGAGGGAGCCAAACATCGCGTGATGGTCCTGACTGATCACAAGAATCTGACTTACCTCGAGTCCGCCAAGCGGTTGAACCCTAGACAGGCTCGATGGTCACTGTTTTTCTCCCGTTTCGATTTTGTGGTCTCATACCTTCCGGGATCTAAGAATGTGAAGGCTGATGCCCTTTCTACGAGTTTTTTGCCTGATTCTCCGGGAGTCCCTGAGCCGGCTGGTATTCTTAAAGAGGGGGTGATTCTGTCTGCCATCTCCCCTGATTTGCGGCGGGTGCTGCAGGAGTTTCAGGCTGATAGACCTGACCGCTGTCCAGTGGAGAAACTGTTTGTCCCTGATAGATGGACTAGTAGGGTTATTTCTGAGGTTCATTGTTCAGTGTTGGCTGGTCATCCTGGGATTTTTGGTACCAGAGATTTGGTTGCTAGGTCCTTTTGGTGGCCTTCCTTGTCATGGGATGTGCGTTCTTTTGTGCAGTCCTGTGGGACTTGTGCTCGGGCCAAACCTTGCTGTTCTCGTGCCTGTGGGTTGCTTTTGCCTTTGCCTGTCCCGAAGAGGCCCTGGACGCATATTTCCATGGATTTTATTTCTGATCTTCCTGTCTCTCAAAGGATGTCTGTCATCTGGGTGGTTTGTGATCGGTTTTCTAAGATGGTCCATTTGGTACCCTTGCCTAAATTGCCTTCCTCCTCTGATTTGGTTCCATTATTTTTTCAGCATGTGGTTCGTTTGCATGGCATTCTGGAGAACATTGTGTCGGACAGAGGTTCCCAGTTTGTTTCTAGGTTTTGGCGGTCCTTTTGTGCTAAGATGGGCATTGATTTGTCTTTTTCTTCAGCGTTCCATCCTCAGACAAATGGCCAAACCGAACGAACCAATCAGACCTTGGAGACCTATCTGAGATGCTTTGTTTCTGCTGATCAGGATGATTGGGTGACCTTCTTGCCATTGGCCGAGTTCGCCCTTAATAATCGGGCTAGTTCTGCTACTTTGGTTTCGCCTTTTTTTTGTAATTTTGGTTTTCATCCTCGTTTTTCTTCAGGGCAGGTTGAGCCTTCTGACTGTCCTGGTGTGGATTCTGTGGACAGGTTGCAACAAATTTGGACTCACGTGGTGGACAATTTGACGTTGTCTCAGGAGAAGGCGCAATGTTTTGCTAACCGCCGTCGCTGTGTTGGTCCCCGACTTCGTGTTGGGGATTTGGTTTGGTTGTCTTCTCGTTATGTTCCTATGAAGGTTTCTTCTACTAAGTTCAAGCCTTGTTTCATTGGTCCTTATAAGATTTCAGAAATTATCAATCCTGTGTCATTTCGTTTGGCCCTTCCAGCTTCTTTTGCCATCCATAATGTGTTCCATAGGTCGTTGTTGCGGAGATATGTGGCGCCTATGGTTCCTTCCGTTGATCCTCCTGCTCCGGTGTTGGTTGAGGGGGAGTTGGAGTATGTGGTGGAGAAGATTTTAGATTCTCGTATTTCGAGATGGAAGCTTCAGTAACTGGTTAAATGGAAGGGCTATGGTCAGGAGGATAATTCCTGGGTTGTTGCCTCCGATGTCCATGCTGCCGATTTGGTTCGTGCCTTTCATTTGGCTCGTCCTGATCGGCCTGGGGGCTCTGGTGAGGGTTCGGTGACCCCTCCTCAAGGGGGGGGTACTGTTGTGAATTCCGTTCTCGGGCTCCCTCCTGTGGTCGTGAATGGTACTTTGGTGAGTTCTGTCCTTGGACACCCTCTGGTGGCTTTGAGTGGAACTGCTGATCTTTGAGGTTGGCTTTCTCAGCTGCCCTCATTTATTGCTGCTGCTGGCTTCCCAATTTAACTCTGCCCAGGTCGTTAGTTCATGCCAGCTGTCAATGTCTCAGTACTGGTTCAGATCTCTCTTGGATTTCTCTGATGACCTGTTTACTCCAGCAGAAGCTAAGTCCTTGCTAGTCCATTTGCTGTTCATTGGTTTTTTGAATATATTTCTCAGTACATGCTATGTTTTTGTCCAGCTTGCTATTATGATATTTCCTTGCTAGCTGGAAGCTCTGGGGGTGCAGAGCTGCACCTCCACACCGTGAGTCGGTGTGGAGGTCTTTTTGCACACTCTGCGTGGTTTTTGTAGTTTTTAATACTGACCGCATAGTTCCCTTTCCTATCCTCTGTCTTTCTAGAGAAGATTCGGCCTCCTTTGCTAAAATCTGTTTCATTCCTGTGTTTGTTACTTCCCTTTTGCTCACAGTCAATATTTGTGGGGGGCTACCTTTACTTTGGGGAATTTCTCTGAGGCAAGGTAGGCTACTATTTCTATCTTTAGGGGTAGTTAGCTCTTAGGCTGTGAAGAGGCATCTAGGGAGAGTTAGGTACGCTCCACGGCTATTTCTAGTGTGTGTGATAGGATTAGGGATTGCGGTCAGTAGAGTTACCACTTCCTCAGAGCTTGTCCCAGGTTTTCCATTTTAACCATCAGGTCATTTCGGGTGCTCCTAACCACCAGGTCCATAACAGGCAATGCTGGAGGAGACACTGGGGCAATGCTGGAGACACTGGGGCAGATTGCTGGACACACTGGGGCAATGCTGGAGGACACACTGGGGCAGATTGCTGGAGACACTGGGGCAATGCTGGAAACACTGGGGCAGATTGCTGGACACACTGGGGCAATGCTGGAGGACACACTGGGGCAGATTGCTGGAGACACTGGGGCAATGCTGGACACACTGGGGCAGATTGCTGGACACACTGGGGCAGATTGCTGGACACACTGGGGCAGATTGCTGGACACACTGGGGCAGATTGCTGGACACACTGGGGCAATGCTGGAGGACACACTGGGGCAATGCTGGAGGACACACTGGGGCAATGCTGGAGGACACACTGGGGCAATGCTGGAGACACTGGGGCAGATTGCTGGACACACTGGGGGCAATGCTGGAGATACTGGGGCAGATTGCTGGAGACACTGGGGCAATGCTGGAGACACTGGGGCAGATTGCTGGACACACTGGGGCAATGCTGGAGGACACACTGGGGCAGATTGCTGGACACACTGGGGCAGATTGCTGGAGGGCACACTGGGGCAATGCTGGAGACACTGGGGCCCATGCTGGAGACACTGGGGCAATGCTGGAGACACTAGGGCAATGCTGGAGACACTAGGGCAATGCTGGAGACACTGGGGCAATGCTGGAGACACTGGGGCAGATTGCTGGAGACACTGGGGCAATGCTGGAGACACTGGGGCAGATTGCTGGACACACTGGGGCAATGCTGGAGGACACACTGGGGCAGAATGCTGGAGACACTGGGGCAGATTGCTGGACACACTGGGGGCAATGCTGGAGGACACACTGGGGCAATGATTGCTGGAGACACTGGGGCAATGCTGGACACACTGGGGCAGATTGCTGGACACACTGGGGCAATGCTGGAGGACACACTGGGGCAGAATGCTGGAGACACTGGGGCAGATTGCTGGACACACTGGGGCAATGCTGGAGGACACACTGGGGCAGAATGCTGGAGACACTGGGGCAATGCTGGACACACTGGGGCAATGCTGGAGACACTGGGGCAGATTTCTGGACAAACTTGGGGCAATGCTGGAGACACTGGGGCAGATTGCTGGACACACTGGGGCAATGCTGGAGGACACACTGGGGCATATTGCTGGAGACACTGGGGCAATGCTGGAGGACACACTGGGGCAGATTGCTGGACACACTGGGGGCAATGCTGGAGGACACACTGGGGCAATGATTGCTGGAGACACTGGGGCAATGCTGGAGACACTGGGGCAGATTGCTGGAGACACTGGGGCAATGCTGGAGGACACACTGGGGCAGATTGGTGGAGACACTGGGGCAATGCTGGAGACACTGGGGCAATGCTGGAGGACACACTGGGGCAATGCTGGAGGACACACTGGGGCAATGCTGGAGGACACACTGGGGCAATGCTGGAGGACACACTGGGGCAATGCTGGAGACACTGGGGCAATGCTGGAGGACACACTGGGGCAGAGTGCTGGACAAACTGGGGGCAATGCTGGAGGACACAATGGGGCAATTGTTGTGAATTCCGTTCTCGGGCTCCCTCCTGTGGTCGTGAATGGTACTTTGGTGAGTTCTGTCCTTGGACACCCTCTGGTGGCTTTGAGTGGAACTGCTGATCTTTGAGGTTGGCTTTCTCAGCTGCCCTCATTTATTGCTGCTGCTGGCTTCCCAATTTAACTCTGCCCAGGTCGTTAGTTCATGCCAGCTGTCAATGTCTCAGTACTGGTTCAGATCTCTCTTGGATTTCTCTGATGACCTGTTTACTCCAGCAGAAGCTAAGTCCTTGCTAGTCCATTTGCTGTTCATTGGTTTTTTGAATATATTTCTCAGTACATGCTATGTTTTTGTCCAGCTTGCTATTATGATATTTCCTTGCTAGCTGGAAGCTCTGGGGGTGCAGAGCTGCACCTCCACACCGTGAGTCGGTGTGGAGGTCTTTTTGCACACTCTGCGTGGTTTTTGTAGTTTTTAATACTGACCGCATAGTTCCCTTTCCTATCCTCTGTCTTTCTAGAGAAGATTCGGCCTCCTTTGCTAAAATCTGTTTCATTCCTGTGTTTGTTACTTCCCTTTTGCTCACAGTCAATATTTGTGGGGGGCTACCTTTACTTTGGGGAATTTCTCTGAGGCAAGGTAGGCTACTATTTCTATCTTTAGGGGTAGTTAGCTCTTAGGCTGTGAAGAGGCGTCTATGGAGAGTTAGGTACGCTCCACGGCTATTTCTAGTGTGTGTGATAGGATTAGGGATTGCGGTCAGTAGAGTTACCACTTCCTCAGAGCTTGTCCCAGGTTTTCCATTTTAACCATCAGGTCATTTCGGGTGCTCCTAACCACCAGGTCCATAACAGTACAGCTGGCCCACAAAGTGTTAATGCATCTCAAAAGAGGGAAAAGAGAAGTTCTGAGTCAATTTTTTTTTCTTTGCAGCTTGTTTTGTCTTTCTTTTCCCCTTAACCTCTGGGTGGTTCAGGACTCAGGTGTAGATATGGATATTCAAGGTTTGTCCTCTTGTGTGGATCAACTCGCTGCTAGGGTACAGAGTATTCAAGATTATGTAGTTCAGAATCCGATGTTAGAGCCTAGAATTCCAATTCCTGATTTGTTTTCTGGGGATAGATCTAAATTTTTGAATTTAAAAAATAATTGCAGACTGTTTCTTGCTCTGAAACCCCGCTCCTCTGGTGATCCCATTCAGCAAGTAAAGATTATTATTTCTTTGTTGCGTGGTGACCCGCAAGACTGGGCATTCTCTCTTGAGCCAGGAAATCCTGCATTGCTTAATGTGGATGCATTTTTTCTAGCGCTTGGATTGCTTTATGACGAACCTAATTCTGTGGATCAGGCAGAAAAGATCTTGCTGACTCTATGCCAGGGTCAGGATGAAGCAGAAGTGTATTGCCAGAAGTTTAGAAAGTGGTCTGTGCTTACCCAATGGAATGAGTGTGCCCTGGCAGCAATTTTCAGAAAGGGTCTTTCTGAAGCCCTTAAGGATGTTATGGTGGGGTTCCCCACGCCTGCTGGTCTGAATGAGTCAATGTCTGTGGCCATTCAGATTGATCGGCGTTTGCACGAGCGCAAAGTTGTGCACCATTTGGCGGTGTCCTCTGAGCGGAGGCCTGAGCCTATGCAATGTGATAGGACTTTGACCAGAGCTGAACGCCGAGAACACAGACGTCAGAATGGGCTGTGTTTTTACTGTGGTGACTCCTCTCATGCTATCTCTGATTGTCCTAAGCGCACTAAGAGGTTCGCTAGGTCTGTCACCATTTGTACTTTGCAGCCTAAATTTCTCTTATCTGTTACTCTGATTTGCTCATTGTCGTCCTACTCTGTTATGGCATTTGTGGATTCGGGCGCTGCCCTGAACTTGATGGACTTGGAGTTTGCCAGGCGCTGTGGTTTTTCCTTGGAGCCTTTGCAGAGTCCTATTCCCTTAAAGGGGATTGATGCTACGCCATTGGCCAAGAATAAACCTCAGTACTGGACTCAGCTGACCATGTACATGGCTCCCGCACATCAGGAAAATATTCGCTTTTTGGTGTTGCATAATTTGCATGATGTTGTCGTGTTGGGTTTGCCATGGTTACAGGTTCATAATCCAGTACTGGATTGGAAATCAATGTCTGTGTCTAGTTGGGGTTGTCAAGGGATACATGGTGATGTTCCTTTGATGTCAATTTCTTCTTCCACTCCTTCTGAAGTCCCTGAGTTTTTGTCGGATTACCAGGATGTATTTGATGAGCCCAAGTCCAGTGCCCTACCTCCTCATAGGGACTGTGATTGCGCTATTAATTTGATTCCTGGTAGTAAGTTCCCTAAGGGCCGACTGTTCAATTTATCTGTGCCAGAACATGCCGCTATGCGGAGTTATGTAAAGGAGTCCTTGGAGAAAGGGCATATTCGCCCGTCTTCGTCGCCGTTGGGAGCAAGGTTCTTTTTTGTGGCCAAGAAGGATGGCTCTCTGAGACCCTGTATAGATTACCGCCTTCTCAATAAAATCACGGTCAAATTTCAGTACCCTTTGCCTCTGTTGTCTGATTTGTTTGCTCGGATTATGGGGGTTAGTTGGTTTACCAAGATTGACCTTCGAGGGGCGTATAATCTTGTGCGTATTAAACAGGGCGATGAATGGAAAACAGCATTTAATATGCCCGAGGGCCATTTTGAGTACCTGGTGATGCCATTCGGGCTTTCTAATGCTCCATCTGTGTTTCAGTCCTTTATGCACGACATCTTCCGGAAGTATCTGGATAGGTTCATGATCGTATATTTGGATGATATTTTGGTCTTTTCGGATGATTGGGAGTCTCATGTAAGGCAGGTCAGGATGGTGTTCCAGGTCCTACGTGCTAATGCGTTGTTTGTGAAGGGCTCTAAATGCCTCTTTGGAGTTCAGAAGGTTTCCTTTTTGGGCTTCATTTTTTCCCCTTCTACTATCGAGATGGATCCTGTTAAAGTTCAGGCCATTTATGATTGGACTCAACCTACATCTGTGAAGAGTCTTCAGAAGTTCCTGGGCTTTGCAAATTTTTACCGTCGCTTCATCGCTAATTTTTCTAGTGTGGTTAAGCCTTTGACTGATTTGACGAAGAAAGGCGCTGACGTGGTGAATTGGTCCCCTGTGGCCGTTGAGGCTTTTCAGGAGCTTAAACGTCGTTTTACTTCAGTCCCTGTGTTGCGTCAGCCAGATGTTTTGCTCCCTTTTCAGGTCGAGGTTGATGCTTCTGAGATTGGGGCAGGGGCTGTTTTGTCTCAGAGAAGTTCTGATGGCTCCTTGAGGAAGCCGTGTGCTTTCTTTTCTAGAAAGTTTTCGCCTGCTGAGCGTAATTATGAAGTCGGCAATCGGGAGTTGTTGGCTATGAAGTGGGCATTCGAGGAGTGGCGACATTGGCTTGAGGGAGCCAAACATCGCGTGGTGGTCCTGACTGATCACAAGAATCTGACTTACCTCGAGTCCGCCAAGCGGTTGAACCCTAGACAGGCTCGATGGTCACTGTTTTTCTCCCGTTTCGATTTTGTGGTCTCATACCTTCCGGGATCTAAGAATGTGAAGGCTGATGCCCTTTCTACAAGTTTTTTGCCTGATTCTCCGGGAGTCCCTGAGCCGGCTGGTATTCTTAAAGAGGGGGTGATTCTGTCTGCCATCTCCCCTGATTTGCGGCGGGTGCTGCAGGAGTTTCAGGCTGATAGACCTGACCGCTGTCCAGTGGAGAAACTGTTTGTCCCTGATAGATGGACTAGTAGGGTTATTTCTGAGGTTCATTGTTCAGTGTTGGCTGGTCATCCTGGGATTTTTGGTACCAGAGATTTGGTTGCTAGGTCCTTTTGGTGGCCTTCCTTGTCACGGGATGTGCGTTCTTTTGTGCAGTCCTGTGGGACTTGTGCTCGGGCCAAACCTTGCTGTTCTCGTGCCTGTGGGTTGCTTTTGCCTTTGCCTGTCCCGAAGAGGCCCTGGACGCATATTTCCATGGATTTTATTTCTGATCTTCCTGTCTCTCAAAGGATGTCTGTCATCTGGGTGGTTTGTGATCGGTTTTCTAAGATGGTCCATTTGGTACCCTTGCCTAAATTGCCTTCCTCCTCTGATTTGGTTCCATTATTTTTTCAGCATGTGGTTCGTTTGCATGGCATTCCGGAGAACATTGTGTCGGACAGAGGTTCCCAGTTTGTTTCTAGGTTTTGGCGGTCCTTTTGTGCTAAGATGGGCATTGATTTGTCTTTTTCTTCAGCGTTCCATCCTCAAATGGCCAAACCGAACGAACCAATCAGACCTTGGAGACCTATCTGAGATGCTTTGTTTCTGCTGATCAGGATGATTGGGTGACCTTCTTGCCATTGGCCGAGTTCGCCCTTAATAATCGGGCTAGTTCTGCTACTTTGGTTTCGCCTTTTTTTTGTAATTTTGGTTTTCATCCTCGTTTTTCTTCAGGGCAGGTTGAGCCTTCTGACTGTCCTGGTGTGGATTCTGTGGACAGGTTGCAACAAATTTGGACTCACGTGGTGGACAATTTGACGTTGTCTCAGGAGAAGGCGCAACGTTTTGCTAACTGCCGTCGCTGTGTTGGTCCCCGACTTCGTGTTGGGGATTTGGTTTGGTTGTCTTCTCGTTATGTTCCTATGAAGGTTTCTTCTACTAAGTTCAAGCCTTGTTTCATTGGTCCTTATAAGATTTCTGAAATTATCAATCCTGTGTCATTTCGTTTGGCCCTTCCAGCTTCTTTTGCCATCCATAATGTGTTCCATAGGTCGTTGTTGCGGAGATATGTGGCGCCTATGGTTCCTTCCGTTGATCCTCCTGCTCCGGTGTTGGTTGAGGGGGAGTTGGAGTATGTGGTGGAGAAGATTTTAGATTCTCGTATTTCGAGATGGAAGCTTCAGTACCTGGTTAAATGGAAGGGCTATGGTCAGGAGGATAATTCCTGGGTTGTTGCCTCCGATGTCCATGCTGCCGATTTGGTTCGTGCCTTTCATTTGGCTCGTCCTGATCGGCCTGGGGGCTCTGGTGAGGGTTCGGTGACCCCTCCTCAAGGGAGGGGGGTACTGTTGTGAATTCCGTTCTCGGGCTCCCTCCTGTGGTCGTGAATGGTACTTTGGTGAGTTCTGTCCTTGGACACCCTCTGGTGGCTTTGAGTGGAACTGCTGATCTTTGAGGTTGGCTTTCTCAGCTGCCCTCGTTTATTGCTGCTGCTGGCTTCCCTATTTAACTCTGCCCAGGTCGTTAGTTCATGCCAGCTGTCAATGTCTCAGTACTGGTTCAGATCTCTCTTGGATTTCTCTGATGACCTGTTTACTCCAGCAGAAGCTAAGTCCTTGCTAGTCCATTTGCTGTTCATTGGTTTTTTGAATATATTTCTCAGTACATGCTATGTTTTTGTCCAGCTTGCTATTATGATATTTCCTTGCTAGCTGGAAGCTCTGGGGGTGCAGAGCTGCACCTCCACACCGTGAGTCGGTGTGGAGGTCTTTTTGCACACTCTGCGTGGTTTTTGTAGTTTTTAATACTGACCGCATAGTTCCCTTTCCTATCCTCTGTCTTTCTAGAGAAGATTCGTCCTCCTTTGCTAAAATCTGTTTCATTCCTGTGTTTGATACCTCCCTCTTAACTCACAGTCAATATTTGTGGGGGGCTACCTTTACTTTGGGGAATTTCTCTGAGGCAAGGTAGGCTGCTATTTCTATCTTTAGGGGTAGTTAGCTCTTAGGCTGTAAAGAGGCATCTAGGGAGAGTTAGGTACGCTCCACGGCTATTTCTAGTGTGTGTGATAGGATTAGGGATTGCGGTCAGTAGAGTTACCACTTCCTCAGAGCTTGTCCCAGGTTTTCCATTTTAACCATCAGGTCATTTCGGGTGCTCCTAACCACCAGGTCCATAACAGGCAATGCTGGAGGAGACACTGGGGCAATGCTGGAGACACTGGGGCAGATTGCTGGACACACTGGGGCAATGCTGGAGGACACACTGGGGCAGATTGCTGGAGACACTGGGGCAATGCTGGAGACACTGGGGCAGATTGCTGGACACACTGGGGCAATGCTGGAGGACACACTGGGGCAGATTGCTGGAGACACTGGGGCAATGCTGGACACACTGGGGCAGATTGCTGGACACACTGGGGCAGATTGCTGGACACACTGGGGCAGATTGCTGGACACACTGGGGCAGATTGCTGGACACACTGGGGCAATGCTGGAGACACTGGGGCAATGCTGGAGGACACACTGGGGCAATGCTGGAGGACACACTGGGGCAATGCTGGAGGACACACTGGGGCAATGCTGGAGGACACACTGGGGCAGATTGTTGGAGATACTGGGGCAATGCTGGAGACACTGGGGCAGATTGCTGGACACACTGGGGCAATGCTGGAGGACACACTGGGGCAGACTGCTGGAGACACTGGGGCAATGCTGGAGACACTGGGGCAGATTGCTGGACACACTGGGGGTAATATGCTGGAGACACTGGGGCAGATTGCTGGACACACTGGGGGCAATGCTGGATACTCTGGGGCAATATGCTGGACATACTGGGGCAGATTGTTGAACACACTGTCTGGGGGCAATGCTGGAGACACTGGGGCAATGCTGGACAATTGGACATACTGGGGCAGATTGCTGGAAACTGGTGGTAATATGCTGGACACACTGGGGCAGATTGCTGGACACACTGGGGGCAATGCTGGACACACTGGGGCAATATGCTGGACACACTGGGGGTAATATGCTGGACACACTGGGGGTAATATGCTGGACACACTGGGGCAGATTGCTGGATACACTGGGGGCAGGACTGGAGGCATGGGCAGAATGTAGATACGGAGCATGATTGGAGACACGGGGCAGAATGAAAGACATGGGGCAGGATTGGATCATGGGGCAGGATGGATACGATGGAGACAGATGGGGCAGGATGGGGAGATCATATGGTGTAGAATGGATACTCATGAGTGCAGGATGGGAGAACATATGGCTAAAGCCAGGAATGAGACACACGGGGCCAGGGTGGGGAATATTATTACCATAGGGGCTAATTAAGGGATATTATTACTGCAGTGATGTATTTATTTTAGTTTTTGAGGACACTGTTTTAAATGGGGGGGCGGTCCTGTTACTGTGCAGTGACACTATATCGCCTTTTTTTCTCCATGTGGTGTAATGTAGAAGTTGTGAAGAATTAAGTAATGTGTTCTGCAAGCAGAGCTCGAGATAACTGTGTTGTTTCCTGCAGAAACGAGTCCTGGCTGGAAGAAATGATGGCGGTCTGTGCTGGATGAAAGATGAAGGACTTCACCTAGAGACGTCACTGGTGAGTCAGTGTTACCTATACACTGACACTATATACTATAGACAGATGTCCTGTGTACAATGTCACCAGTGATCACTGTATTACCTATACATTATATGCAGAGCTCCTGTGTATAATACCACCAGTGATCTCTGTATTACCTCTACACAGACACTGCATACTAAGTACAGATCTCCTGTGAATACTGGTACTTATGGTGATAGTATTGTTTTTTTTTTAATTACTGATCAGTATTGTAGTATTCAGTCACTATGTGGCGGTAATATGTGTTCTGGAAATGGTGTTGTGGTATTTGTCCCTTGAATGTGCTATTTGGTCACCAAGTGGTGGTAATATGTGGTCTTGACATGGTGCGGTGGTATTTGTTCCTTGTATGTGATATTATTCGATCACTGTGGTTGTAATTTGTGGTCTGGTCATGGCGCGGTGGTATTTGTTCCTTGTATGTGATATTATTGGTCAAAATATACCTAAATTGTATTGCAGATTTTAATAAATATTTAATAGGTTACAGTAGAGTAGGGCCCGGCCATTTTTCGGGAATAATCTGGTTCGGGTGTCCCATGACCCCCGTCACATGACCGGGGGGGGGCCACAGTGTCTGAACAGCCCGGGGCCCTGGCTACCCTTAATCCACCCCTGTGTATACTACGTCGCTGTGCAATATATTACGTGGCTCTGTGCTGTATACTACGTCACTGAGCAATATATTACGTCACTGAGCAATATACTACGTGGCTGGGCAATATACTACGTCACTGGGAAATATACTACGTAACTGGGCAATATACTACGTGGCTGTATACTACGTCGCTGTGCAATATACTACGTGGCTCTGTGCAATATACTACGTCGCTGGGCAATATACTACGTGGACATGCATATTCTAGAATACCCGATGCGTTAGAATCGGGCCACCATCTAGTTAATAACAAAAAAAATGTTAAAGTTAAAAAATGTAAATTTGTATTAAAAATAATTGTTTATATTAAACAATCATTTTTAATACAAAAAGTAAAATGCGGCACCTTCCCTTTAAGTTCTTAATTTTTTTTGGTTGGTTGTAGAAATTGTTTGGCTTTTGAAAAAAAGACGTTTGTCATATATCAATGTTTATTTGTTAAAAAATAAAACATTATTTCAAAGTTTGTGCTTGTTTTATGAACATTCAAATATAGGGTATATACAAGGGCTCTAGTGCTCAATAACAAATAATTTTGGCAGTACCCCAGCTGTTTTTATTTTAACAGTGCTAGACTGGTGAAACAAATGTAAGTACCCTGACCTACTTACTGTATTTTTCGGACTATAAGACGCACCCCAAATTTTCAGAAGAACAACTCATTACAGCAATAAAAGTGCGCGGGCTCTGGCCTTTCACAAAATGCTGGCACAGCCCCCGCACCACCAATCATCGGCAAAAGTGCCACGAACCAGCCCGGGATGGATGTGGGTGGGGCTCCAGGATTTCCATAAATGCCAGCAGAGCCCCCCGCACCACCGATCATCTACCAAAGCTGCCACGCTTCAGCCTGGGATGTGTCTGTTGGTAAGTGCATCCCGACCATAAGACGCACCCCCATTTTCCCAATTTTTTTGGGGAAAAAAATGCATCTTATGGTCTGAAAAATACGGTAACAACCGCCATCTTAATTTGTTCCTGGCGACCCTGCCGCCCTGTGCCACCATCTTGTGACCGATACTTCTGACTGAGCAGAATCAGAGGTAACAGTAAGGGCTCATACTCACTTGCGAGCAACTTGGATGAGTCTCGCACGCCAATACCCGGCCCTGTACCCGGCACAGAGGAGCGGAGCGTGCGGCTGCATGTATTCCTATGCGGCCGCACGCTCCGATCTGAGTGCCAGGTGCAGTGCCGGGTTTTAACATGCGAGACTCATCCGAGTTGCTCGCAAGTGAGTATGAGCCCTAAGTGTATCAAAGCCCCGTTCTAGCTCTCATAGACTTACATTGAGTTGTGACTTCTAGATTGCCCAGCACTGCTGGACACTATCAGAATAAAAATGAATTAAAATAAAATAAAAAAATAAGAAATGAAACGAACATTGTTATTAAAAAGGTTTATTAACGTGACATATTTACAACATTTTTTTTACAAAAAATAAAAAAAGTTTCTTCTTTCTCATCTTTTTTCAATTGTGTTCCGTTCTTATCTGCTGATCAGGCTGCACATCATCAACACAGGAGTATTGCCAGTGCACGGCACCTTCTGGACTCATGAAATAGTCAGTAAGGGCTTCTCGCACCCAGGCACCAGAGTTGGATGGCTGCCCTGGACCCACGTTGATCACTGGAGTAAATACTGCCTTCTGTGACTCCTCATCTACCTCAGCGCTGTACTCACGAGCATAGTTGTGGAGTACACAGCATGCCTTAATCACAGCATCAACTGTGTCTGGTTCCAACTGGATGGGTGAGTGAAAGATCCTCCACTGACTAGTCATGATTCTGAAGGTGTATTCCACATATCTGCGTGCACGACTCAGCCGATAATTAAAAATCCTGCGCCGGGCATCCAGTCCCCTTCGTGGGTATGGGCACAGCAGATTGGTCATTAAGGGAAATGCCTCATCCGATGCCATCACAAAGGGAACTGGATGTGCGGAACCCGGCAAAGGTTGTGGGGCTGGAAGCGTTCCGCAATCTTCAAGAATTTGCAGACCAATCTGTGATGTTCCCAACAGCCGAGAGTCCCCAGTACTGCCACAGGCACCAACATCAATGGCCACAAATTTGTAATGTGCATCAGCCACCGCCATCAGGACCACAGAAAAATACTTCTTATAATTAAAGAAGCGTGATCCTAATAGTGGTGGCTGCTGAACCCTTACATGTTTTCCATCAATGGCACCTATGCAGTTTGGGAAATTGGCCACAGACTGAAAGCCTGCTGCAACCTGCAGCCAAGTCTCGACAGTTGGGGAAGGCATCACGATGGGCTGCAACTTCTGCCAGATCACGTTACATGTGCCCCTCACAATTTGGGAAATGATGGATTTACCAACCCTAAATTGGAGGTACAGTGATGCATAGCTCTCTCCTGTGGCCAGAAATCTATAAAGGAAAAGTAAAGATGATTAGAAACGCCACAAAACAATTAGTGAAATACAAGGCATAACTATTTAATGTAAAGCATTTGTAGATTGCCTCTTTTGGGAAACATGACCAAAAATACATGAAGTGACTGATCAGTCATCAGAGGCAGGTAACGGCTGTAAAGCAGTTAAATTCTGCTATCAAACTCTAACAATCGGCGGATGAAAGCGCGTCCTGCCGGCCACCCGTCACCAATGCATTGCCATGACAGCATGAGGTCAGATGATGACATGGAGACCCTTCTCTGAACAACAGCCAGAGGGCAGCATTCAGGGGAGAAGTTCGCTTCTGCTGTCCACAGCACAGCTTTTGCCACATTTAACCCTGGAGCTTTTTTTGGTTTTGCGTTCGCTCCCCTCCTTCCCAGAGCCATAACTTTTTTATTTTTCCATCAATATGACCATGTCAGGGCTTATTTTTTGCCGGACGAGCTGTACTTTTGAACAACACCTTTGGTTTTATCGTGTCGTGTACTAGAAAATGGGAAAAAAATTCCAAATGCGGTGAAATTGCAAAAAAAGTGCAATCCCACACTTGTTTTTTGCTTGGCTTTTTTGCTAGGTTCACTAAATGCTAAACTGACCTGCCATTTTGATTCTCCAGGTCATTGGAGTTCATAGACACCAAACATGTCTAGATTCATTTTTGTGTAACTGGCGAAAAAAATTCCAAACTTTGCTTTAAAAAAAAAAAAAAAAAGCGCAATTTTCCAATACCCGTAGCGTCTCCATTTTTCGTGATCTGGGGTTACATGAGGGCTTATTTTTTGCAAGCCGAGCTGTCGTTTTTAATGATACCATTTTGGTGCAGATACAATCTTTTGATCACCTGTTATTGCATTTTAATGCAATGTCGCGGCGACCAAAAAAGTAATTCTGGCGTTTTGACTTTTATTCGCTAGCCGTTTAGTGATCCAGTTAATCCTTTTTTTTTTTATTGATAGATCGTGCGATTCTGAACACGGCGATACCAAATATGTGTAGGTTTGATTTTTTTTTATTTTTTTTTTATTGCTTTATTTTGAATGGGGCGAAAGATTGGTGTGATTTCAAACTTATGCTTTTTTTTTTTTTTTTTTTCATATTTTTAAAAACTTTTTTTTTTTACTTTTGCCATGCTTCAATAGTCTTCATGGGAGGCTAGAAGCTGGCACAACTTGATCGGCTCTGCTACATACAGGCGATGCTCATATCGCCTCTATGTAGCTGAATTTCTGAGTTGTTATGAGCGCCGTCCACAGGGTGGCGCTCACAGCAATCCGGCATCAACAACCATAGAGGTCACAAGGAGACCTTTGGTTGTCATTCCGAAACGCTGATGACCCCCGATCATGTGATGGGGGCCACCGATGCACGCACTTCTGGCCGGAAGCACTTGTTAAATGTCGTTGTCAGCGTTTGACAACGGCATTTAACTAGTTGATAGGTGCAATTGGAGTGCTATTCCACCAGCGCCCATTGCGGGCACATGTCAGCTGTCTTTACGGGGGTACTGCCATCGGACATACTATTCCGTCCGATGGCAGAAAGGGGTTAAAATAAAACACAAAAAAAACATTTGGTATCGCTGTATTCAGAAATGGCCAATCAAAAAATACAAAAATAAACTAAATTATTCTGAAAAAATAATAAATTTTTTTTTTTTTTTTACCCCTTATGAGGACCAAAATTGTTAGGGACTAGTAACTGCTAAAAGAAAATATATAAAAAAATAAAAACTAAGATAACAAATGGGCGTTGCAATTACATAGTAACCTGGTAGTATGGTAGATGATAAACTCAAAACCAAGGAACTAGAGATAGTGCAACCACCATAAAAAATATGTTAAAAAAACATTAGTGAATAAAATATACCTGGTGGAGCTACCGTTAAGAGGTGCAATCTTCCGTCGCTATGTCCACTTGTATTGCCAAAGAAGGGTAGAATCAAGTAACTACCGCTTGTTGCCTTCAGGAGTGCGGGCTGCAGGCTCTGCCCCGGCCGGCGGCAGAAAACCCTGCACTCGCTTGCTCCGTGGAGTGTGTCAGCGCTGCTGGGCTGAGCCGCTAGGTACTCTGCTGTTGCAGGACCTTACGTGACGTCACGGACACGTGATTGCTCACGTAACAGGCTAAGGAGAGCGTAATGGACCAAATCCTACGCGTTTCGGAGACAAACGTGTTCTTTCATCAGGGATGGTCCTTACTGAATCATGTATACCTATATAGCCCGCAGTGGTCACATGATTTGTTGGATGAAATCACCTCTCCAAGATTTCTGAGGAGGTGATTTCATCCAACAAATGTCTAGGGAGGAAACCAAAATGATCTTTGAATTGGACACGTTAATTCCTAGAGGTCTGAACAGTGAAATTGAATTATTTGCCTTCAATACTTAAATAAGGTCATGTGACCGCTGCGGGCTATATAGGTATACATGATTCAGTAAGGACCATCCCTGATGAAGGAACACGTTTGTCTCCGAAACGCGTAGGATTTGGTCCATTACGCTCTCCTTAGCCTGTCACGTGAGCAATCACGTGTCCGTGACGTCACGTAAGGTCCTGCAACAGCAGAGTACCTAGCGGCTCAGCCCAGCAGCGCTGACACACTCCACGGAGCAAGCGAGTGCAGGGTTTTCTGCCGCCGGCCGGGGCAGAGCCTGCAGCCCGCACTCCTGGAGGCAACAAGCGGTAGTTACTTGATTCTACCCTTCTTTGGCAATACAAGTGGACATAGCGACGGAAGATTGCACCTCCTAACGGTAGCTCCACCAGGTATATTTTATTCACTAATCTCTTTTTAACATATTTTTTATGGTGGTTGCACTATCTCTAGTTCCTTGGTTTTGAGTTTATCATCTACCATATTACCAGGTTACTATGTAATTGCAACGCCCATTTGTTATCTTAGTTTTTATTTTTTTATATATTTTCTTTTAGCAGTTCCTAGTCCCTAACAATTTTGGTCCTCATAAAGGCTCCGTCTCACATAGCGAGGTCGCTAGCGAGATCGCTGCTGAGTCACAAGTTTTGTGATGCAACAGCGACCTCAGTAGCGATCTCGCTATGTGTGACACGTAGCAGCGACCAGGCCCCTGCTGTGAGATCGCTGGTCGTGTCGGAATGGCCTGGACCTTTTTTTGATCGTTGAGGTCCCGCTGGGTAGCACACATCGCTGTGTTTGACACCTTACCAACGACCTCGTTGACGACTCAGACACTGAATCGTCATAATAGCTCCCATGTGACATCGTTGTACAGGTCGCTACAGGTCGCTGGTGAGATGTCAAACAGTGAGATCACAGCTGCGATCGTTGGAAGATCTCACTGTTTGACGTCTCACCAGCGACCACATAGCGACGCAGCAACGATCCCTGACAGGTCGTATCGTTGTCGGGATCGCTTTAGCGTCGCTAAGTGAGACGGGGCCTTTAGGGGTAAAAAAATCTTATTTTGATTCCAGCGCAGATAAATTTCGTTTCTTCTTTAACCACACCTAGTGATATTGCTACAGACCGGTGGTACTGTACCATTATCTGCTGCAGGATTCAAAGTGTTGAAGCGCTACTGGTATTTCTTACATTTAATAAAAATAATTTGACTTACCGCAAGGTGATGAGCAGCTGTTCCTCAGCAGAAATCGCCGTTCTCATTGCTGTATCTGGATAGGTCAGCTCCGGGCCCAAGATCACTAGCAGACGGTCAAATCCCTGTATGGGTATTCTGCAGAAAGCAAGAAATTTCTCTGGATCTCTGAAAAAAAAAATACAGAAACAAATAGTTGGGAAAGCATGGTGCTATTTCTTCCATATGCTGGTATCTTTCCATCCGGTACTTACCGCCTTAAGTCTCTGTATAAGACATGGAAGTGGCCCTTCTTACTTCGCAGGGCTCTCCGCCTCCTCGCCTGCTCCTAGAAGAACACAATGGGTTACTGCCCCACAGGGAACAAGGACGCAGACATATACCTTATCACTGACATATTAGCCTACCTGCCGTCTGCACCGAAGCACCAACTGTAAGAGGACGCCTAGCAGCAGGTTTCTGTAAGGCCGGCGGAGCCGTAATGGCTGCTCGGGGCTCATCTTCACTTCCAAAATGGAGAATGGAAAGAAAGAGGTCCAGCAAGGAAACTACATCACGAGTCTTTTTTTCTCTTTTTTTCTTTAGTATATCTTTATTTAGCTCTAAAGCATTCATGGCTGTACAAAACCGCATGCGGAAACGCAGCGTTTTTGCTGCCAAGGGCTGCAGACATTACTGCTAGCAAATACTGAGCATGCGCAGATAGCCTTACGTAGTTTCCGTATCCCACGAATGATAGCGCGTAGTGTTACACTGTTTCAGTCTCACACTAATGACGTGATACCTCGGTGTTACGCTGTTTCCGTAACCCACGGATATGTAGCTTGTAGTATTACGCTGTTTCCGTAATCAACTAATTGTGGGTAGCTCGAGGTGCGCTGTTTCCGTATCTCACTAATGGGACTCATTTCCACATGCGAGGCACACGTCCGTATCGCGCATGTGGAAACCAAGCTCTGGCGCCGGCACTTTGGAGCGGAGCTGTGCAGCTCCATGTGTTCCTATGCGGCCGCACGCTCCTCTCCTGAGTGCCGGCTCCACAGCTTGGTTTCCACATGCGAGATACGGACGTGTGCCTCGCATGTGGAAATGAGCCCATGATGTGTAGCTCGGTGTTACGCTGGTTCCGCAAGTCACTAATGATGTGTAGCTCACGGCGTTACGCTGTTTCCGTAAATCGATATATACTTGATATTATGAGACTGACGGAAACAACGTAATATGCCGAAAAACTTTATTCGCTATCGGGAAGTCCACTAGCCAATCCAAATGCTCGTCTCATTTGAGGGCATGATGTAGTAAATACCAGAAGAACGCTATTGGTGCTCCTTTTGAAGGCCGCTAATTGGCTGTAAGTGTGAGGTGGGCGGTACTGAGCGCAGCAGGAAAGCGTGTTTCGGAGTTGCCGTGTAGCACCGCTGCTTCCGGCGTACGTACGCTGTAGCGGAAAGCGCCACTCAGCATTGTCCTGGTTGGCACAGAAGCCAAGGTAGGCGGCAGCGGACGGGCACAGGCTGTGCTCCCGGCATCTGGACGGCTACGCGGTCACCGTGTGTGGTCACCTGGGCACTACACAGACTGGCAGCAGTGGGTGGCGCTGTTACTGCCCCTTCATGTGCATGCCTACTGGAGTAAAGGACGAGGTTAAAGAGGTTGTTCCACCTTAAAGGGGTCCTCCACTGCTGGGCACACCTTGCCTAATGGCTTCAGTGCTATGGAAATGCAACACCTTGGCTACTCCCCCCCCCCCCAGAGGTGCCGCTCTAGGGCTGTCAGCGCCCCTATACCCTGCAGCTCGTGTCACCGCTGCAGCCAGTCGCTCATCAGTATTCTGTCAGAGCAACTACTAAGGGATGCAGCTGAGCAGTGGTCGCTGATTGGCTGCAGTGGTCACAAGGCCTGACAGAATCGGGGCTCTGACATTACTGGAATGCCAAAGCTGCAGGAGGGGAGCGTCCATCGTATTTTTTGCTATGTCACTGAAGTTATTAAGCAGGTGATGTGCAGTCGTGGAGCGCCCCTTTATTAATGTCAGATCCTCCATCGCTCCAGCTAAGACTGCTCTGGAATTCTCTGTGAAGTTCGGAAGGCCTGCCCTTCTGATTACCTGGAGTCGATTTGGCAGGTAACGATTTGGCCGCTCTGTCCGCTGCAGGCAATCACAGGGCGCAGTTGAGCATAAGATGAGATGTCATCACTACCTGCTTTCACTATCATTTTTATAAATGGCTTTAGATGCCTATTGGGGGCATTCTTTTTCTGGGAGGGGGGGAAGTGGCCGTCATTCAAAATGTTGCACAGTTTGCCTCCTGTAGCCTCTGTGTTGCGCTTTGTATTGCAGAATGAGTTAACTGAGAATCTTCCAGTCAGCACTTTCTAACTAGAGATGAGCAAAGCGATTTGCAGGATCTGGGTTAAGCGGCCACATCGGTAATGTGTGGCCTACTAATCAGAAGGGGAAGCTGGCATGTACAGGAAGCTGGCATTGCTCTGGTCCGGCTGCAGCAGGGCACCAATGTGGCCACTAATGAGGGTGCAATCAGAAGGGGAAGCTGGCATTGCTCTGGCCTGGCTGCAGCAGGGCACCAGTGTGGCCAGTGATGAGGGTGCAATCAGAAGGAGAAGCTGGCATGTACAGGAAGCTGGCATTGCTCTGGTCCGGCTGCAGCAGGGCACCAATGTGGCCACTAATGAGGGTGCAATCAGAAGGGGAAGCTGGCATTGCTCTGGCCTGGCTGCAGCAGGGTACCAATGTTGCCAGTGATGAGGGTGTAATCAGAAGGGGAAGCTGGCATGTACAGGAAGCTGGCATTGCTCTGGTCCGGCTGCAGCAGGGCACCAGTGTGGCCAGTGATGAGGGTGCAATCAGAAGGAGAAGCTGGCATGTACAGGAAGCTGGCATTGAGCTGGTCCGGCTGCAGCAGTTTTGCTCAACGCTCTCCATAACTCCTTTTTATCTTCTGATTTTCAGATTTCCTCTACTGATTTATAACCACAAACTAAATCACGTTTGAATGTGCAGGGAAGCAAAAAGCCTATAAATCCAAACCTTGCATAATTTTTTGTGAAATCTACGGTAATTGAAAAATTGATTTTTTAGGCCAAAATGTATTAAAGGGATAATCCACTATGACAACCCTTTCTTATTCCCTTATGTCTGGACAAGTTAAAATAAAACTACTTTGTTGACAAACAACTCAACGATGCCGAAGTCCCCCTGCAGCACCCGGGTAACCAGGGTAAACATCGGGTTACTAAGGGCCGCGCTTAGTAACCCGATATTTACCCTGGTTACCATTGTAAAAGTAAAAAAAAAAAAACACTACACACTCACATTCTGATGTCTGTCACGTCCCCCGCCGGCGTCCACAGGGTTAAAACTGCTTTCGGCAAGAGCGCTGGTAATGCACGCGCTGCTGCCAAGAGCTTCCCTGCGCTGAATGTGTCAGCGCCGGCAGTAACAGCGGTGACGTCACCGCTGTGCTCTGCTTTACGGCCGGCACTGACACATTCAGTGCAGGGAAGCTCTCGGCAGCAGCGCGTGCATTACCAGCGCTCCTGCCAAAAGCAGTTTTAACCCTGTGGACGCCGGGGGACGTGACAGACATCAGAATGTGAGTATGTACTGTTTTTTTTTTTTTTTAACTTTTACAATGGTAACCAGGGTAAATATCGGGTTACTAAGCGCGGCCCTGCGCTTAGTAACCCGATATTTACCCTGGTTACAAGTGAACACATCGCTGGATTGGCGTCACACACGCCGATCCAGCCATGACAGCGGGTGATCAGCGACCAAAGAATGGTCCTGATCATTCCCCAACGATTTCCCAGCAGGGGCCTGATCGTTAGTCGCTGTCACACATAACGAGATCGTTAGCGGGATCGTTGCTACGTCACCAAAAGCGTGAGGTTGCAACGATATCGTTAACGATATCGTTATGTGTGACTCAGCCTTTACCCTTGTTGGTTTTGTCATTTCAATACTGAGTGTCAAATGCTAAGAAGCATGCAGTGATCTTGGGGAAAGCAGTCACTTCACGCTCCTTAACATGTTACATGCAAGCAGTGGAGGTGCAGGCAGAGTTATCCATGTTGATACACATTGTGCACGGTCATTGTTTGTTCTGTGCTTTTTGCTTCTGTCTCCACAGCTTATACAGGTCCTTCTCAAAAAATTAGCATATAGTGTTAAATTTCATTATTTACCATAATGTAATGATTACAATTAAACTTTCATATATTATAGATTCATTATCCACCAACTGAAATTTGTCAGGTCTTTTATTGTTTTAATACTGATGATTTTGGCATACAACTCCTGATAACCCCAAAAACCTGTCTCAATAAATTAGCATATTTCACCCGTCCAATCAAATAAAAGTGTTTTTTAATAACAAACAAAAAAAACATCAAATAATAATGTTCAGTTATGCACTCAATACTTTGTCGGGAATCCTTTGGCAGAAATGACTGCTTCAATGCGGCGTGGCATGGAGGCAATCAGCCTGTGACACTGCTGAGATGTTATGGAGGCCCAGGATGCTTCAATAGCGGCCTTAAGCTCATCCAGAGTGTTGGGTCTTGCGTCTCTCAACTTTCTCTTCACAATATCCCACAGATTCTCTATGGGGTTCAGGTCAGGAGAGTTGGCAGGCCAATTGAGCACAGTAATACCATGGTCAGTAAACCATTTACCAGTGGTTTTGGCACTGTGAGCAGGTGCCAGGTCGTGCTGAAAAATGAAATCTTCATCTCCATAAAGCATTTCAGCCGATGGAAGCATAAAGTGCTCCAAAATCTCCTGATAGCTAGCTGCATTGACCCTGCCCTTGATGAAACACAGTGGACCAACACCAGCAGCTGACATGGCACCCCACACCATCACTGACTGTGGGTACTTGACACTGGACTTCAGGCATTTTGGCATTTCCTTCTCCCCAGTCTTCCTCCAGACTCTGGCACCTTGATTTCCGAATGACATGCAAAATTTGCTTTCATCAGAAAAAAGTACTTGGGACCACTTAGCAACAGTCCAGTGCTGCTTCTCTGTAGCCCAGGTCAGGCGCTTCTGCCGCTGTTTATGGTTCAAAAGTGGCTTTACCTGGGGAATGCGGCACCTGTAGCCCATTTCCTGCACACGCCTGTGCACGGTGGCTCTGGGTGTTTCCACACCAGACTCAGTCCACTGCTTCCTCAGGTTCCCCAAGGTCTGGAATCGGTCCTTCTCCACAATCTTCCTCAGGGTCCGGTCACCTCTTCTCGTTGTACAGCGTTTTCTGCCACATTGTTTCCTTCCAACAGACTTACCATTGAGGTGCCTTGATACAGCACTCTGGGAACAGCCTATTTGTTGAGAAATTTCTTTCTGGGTCTTACCCTCTTGCTTGAGGGTGTCAATGATGGCTTTCTTGACATCTGTCAGGTCGCTAGTCTTACCCATGATGGGGGTTTTGAGTAATGAACCAGCCAGGGAGTTTTTAAAAGCCTCAGGTATCTTTTGCATGTGTTTAGAGTTAATTAGTTGATTCAGAAGATTAGGGTAATAGGTCGTTTAGAGAACCTTTTCTTGATATGCTAATTTATTGAGACAGGTTTTTTGGGTTATCAGGAGTTGTATGCCAAAATCATCAGTATTAAAACAATAAAAGACCTGACAAATTTCAGTTGGTGGATAATGAATCTATAATATATGAAAGTTTAATTATAATCATTACATTATGGTAAATAATGAAATTTAACACTATATGCTAATTTTTTGAGAAGGACCTGTATGTGAATTGTGAAGGAGCATGAAATGATCACAAGGAGAGCTCCAAGGTGTGAAATACAAGCTGTGACTGAAGCAGGGCAAAGCCCACAGATATGATAGGGAGGCAGAACAGATGAAACGGTCACAGGGCGTGGCTGACGTTAAAGGGAACCTATCACCCCGTTTTTTTCGGTATGAGATAAAAATACTGTTAAATATGGCCTGAGCTGTGCATTACAATAGTGTAGTTTGTGGACCCCGATTCCCCACCTATGCTGCCGAAATACGTTACCAAAGTAGTCATTTTCGCCTGTCAATCAGGCTGGTCAGGTCGGATGGGCGTGGCTTCTTCCCCCAGATCTTGCGTGGTTTTCCGTTGGTGGCGTAGTGGTGTGCGCATGTCCAAGGTCCCCAATCCTGCACGGGGGGGTGAAAATAGCAGCGATGTCCGTTATTCCATTGGTGGTCGGTGGGCGCGGCCATCTTCCTTTGGCCGCGCGTGCGCAGAAGCGGCGCTCTGCTGGCCGCGGCTTCAGGAAAATGGCCGCCGCGATCTCCATCTGCGCACGCGCGGCATCCCGCGGCCATTTTCCTGAAGCCGCGGCCAGCAGAGCGCCGCTTCTGCGCACGCGCGGCCAAAGGAAGATGGCCGCGCCCACCGACCACCAATGGAATAACGGACATCGCTGCTATTTTCACCCCCCCGTGCAGGATTGGGGACCTTGGACATGCGCACACCACTACGCCACCAACGGAAAACTACGCAAGATCTGGGGGAAGAAGCCACGCCCATCCGACCTGACCAGCCTGATTGACAGGCGAAAATGACTACTTTGGTAACGTATTTCGGCAGCATAGGTGGGGAATCGGGGTCCACAAACTACACTATTGTAATGCACAGCTCAGGCCATATTTAACAGTATTTTTATCTCATACCGAAAAAAACGGGGTGATAGGTTCCCTTTAAAGCAGGTGACGGGTAGCGGTGTGCTCCCATTGATCTGTGACTTCAGGGAAGGAGACTTTATCAGAGATCTGGCTTGGTTATGGAGCGAAAAGTAAGCTACACCCCCTGATCTGTGACTCCGTGTCCGAGAAGTGAGGTGGAGCAGTATCAGTAAATAGTTCTAAACTCATGACGTGCGAATTGAAAACTGTAATATTAAGTATATACGGTAGTTTTTTTCTGTTGATATAAATACATCTTAATCTCCTGCAGTGCCTCATTTATTACAAAAGTGACCAAATTATTATGTACTGCTGCATCTGATGTTTTAAACTCTAAACCATCTAAAATCATCTATCCCATAGGGTGATCATCTCAAAAGATTTTATTTTTTTTCATGTCGCCCTGCCTTGAAAAATAGAATGTGATAAAAATGTCATATTTATCTCAAATGGTAGCAAAAAATTCAGTTCACTCTGTGTAAAACAAGTCATTACAGTCAAACTCGACCAAATAAGGGTATGTTCCCACAATCAGTAAATACCTGGTGGTTGGACGCTGCGTCCATCCCGCAGCATCCATCCCACAGCGGCCAGATGTTACAGCATAGTGGATGTGGTTTCAAGAAATCCCATCTGCACTAGCGTGCAGGGACGCCTGCGGCATCCCTGTGGAGACGGACATGCGGCACGTCTATTTATGTAGCAGAGACGCTTTGTCTCCACCACGTTAATTACCCATACACTTTCATTAGATGTAGTAAAACCGCATTATCTTCTTATTCACATGAGTATTGAGTGCGGGAACGCAGCTTACTACACGTTTGTTAATTTAAATAATGTCGTACTTGGTTTTAGCCGTAAGTACACCTATACTGCAGTTCTAACGATGAGCTGAGCTGATGGTGAGAACTGCTGTGCACTTAACCCCATCCCTGGCGGTCATTTCCGGTCACTAGCCAAGTTCTCACAAGCATCTTATCGCGAGAACTGTTGTGAACGTGACCGTTGGGGACCATGGTATCTCCGGTGATCATGTTCAACCTCCGCTGTGTCTGGATGTCAGGCTGAAGGGTGGCATAATGCATAAGGCATGTAGCAGAGCTGGACTCGTCGTGGAACAATAACAGTATGTATATCTTCTTGGCGGACAGGTAAGGATATATATATTTTTTTTATCTTAATTCTCTTACAGTAGAATGAGTGGGTCGGTGGAATGGGTTTAATTAAGATTATTAAAGGAGTCTGTCATTATTTCAATTAGAGGACTTTATTCTGGCTGTGTCTTTACCATGTAACTATAGGATTAGTAATGGATAGGTGTCTTATAGACGCTTCTCCACTACTAATCCGTGGGCTTTGTATCGTCTGACAATACACAGGTGACATCAACCCCACAAATATTACCCCAATTGCCACCGCTACAGGACAAGTGGAAAGAGTCGGGCTGCTATGTTTAGGCTGGTGAGGGCCAATATCCATGGGCCTTGCCAGCCTGAGAATACCAGGCCGTAGCTGTCTGCTTTTTTCTTGGCTGGTTAACATATATAGGGGACCCCACGCCATTTTTTTAAAATTATTTATTAAAAAGGAGGAGACCTCTCTGTGCTTTTTTCCACTTCCTGTGCATTGTACTTCTGGCTGTGTCACAAGATTTACCATTATTTAAATTAGTACACTAGTAAGCTGCGGTCCCACACTTAATACGCATGTGACTAGGAAGATAATGCGGTTTTACCTCATCTAATGAAAGTGTATGGGTAATTTACGCAGCGGAGGCTGAGCGTCTCCACTTCATAAATTGACATGCTGCAGTCTGGAAAGACCGTGAGCACATACCCCAATATATCTGCAAACAGGAAATTTTTTTTTTTTCCTTCCGAGAAGCCAATTTCAATTACTGTAGCTTTATTTCAAGTGACAAAAAAACGCATGCAATGAAAAAACGCAGGTGACCTGCCAGTGACCTCAGATGCAGATTTCTCCTGCGTCAAATCCTGAGAAAACACTGAGCAAATCCTGACCATGTGCACATACCCACAGTCAGTAAACGCTGCGGGTTGGATGCTGCATACCTCCACAGCATCCAACCCGCAGCGGCCAGATGTTACAGCATAGTGGATGGAATTTCAAGAAATGCCATCTCCACTGTGCGTACACAGACGCCTCTGGCTTACCCGCGGAGACGGACATGCGACACATCTTTCCAGACCGCAGCATGTCTATTTATATAGCAGAGGCGCTCAGTCTCCGCAAGATAAATATCACCGTCCAATGTATAGGATGTGGTGATTCCGCACAGTTCAGTGAACACATGCGGAATCGCCTGCGTTTAACAGCCGGCAGTGCTTTAGACGGAGCAGAAATGTGCTGCGTCCAAAGCGCTGCGATTACTGATTGTGGGGACTTAGCCTACGTTACCCAGTCATTTTTACCATACAATGTACCGAACAATGTTGAAATGTAATTATTTTTCAATATTTCACTGTAAGCTTTTTTCCGATTTGTAATACATTATATTGTAAAGTGAATGATGTTGCTCGAAACTACAATTGATCGTGGAAATAAACAATCCCTCGTACCAGCAAATTCACTTATTGTAAAGAGGGTAAGACCTGTTTGTCCGTCTCATTCACTAATATCTTCAGCGATCAGCTAAGTCTTTTTGCTTAGGCAGCGCCTCACAATTAAAGGGAAAAAATGCAGTAAAAGGTCGTCTTTAGTTGGAAAAATTCCTGTGCGCATCCCTGGTCTTTTGGCCTTGAGTTGTATGGGGTCTTTCTGTATCGGTCTTTTTAAAGCTGTCCTTAAAATAAAGGAGGTAACCACTAAAGTAGGCTAGAATGGTTTACTGTAGAGTCCTTGTTCACATTCTATTGCTCTCTGTTATTAGTGCTCCTTTTCACTGTAGAGCTTTTTACATTTTTCATTGTAGTCATTGCACCTTGCTATTTAGACTATGGTATATTCCTGATGCCCTTAGGACATTGACTGTTCAGGCTTGTGTCCTCCTATAGTTGTGGCCTTAAGTGAAGAGCGCATCCTTCACTATATGTTTGGAGATCTGTGTTTATGGTTCCTTTTGATAAGAGATTTCAGCTTGTGTATTTATTTTTTTTTTATTCTGGTGGGTAACTTTCAGCCACTCAAAAGTATGTCTGTCATGAAAGATAAGGTGAGTACCCACTTGTAGTCCATCTTCTTTTTTTATCAAAAAACAAAAACAGAAGTGTGTTTCTTTCTCGTACCTTTTAATTTAATAACGAAAAAGATTTTTGAAAACTGTCAATTTTCAAAATGTAACTAGATGGGTATTTCCTGAAGGAACTACAGATAGTGCTTTGGAATGGTGCCCGGGCTGCCCCTGCAAGACTTTGACACTTGGGTGCCCCTCAGGCGGTCCGATTTGGTGGGTTGGGTCAATCTGGGTCTGATTTTGTGGGCGGGGTAAATCTAGGTCCGATTCTGTGGGCGCGGCCACTCTGGGTCCGATTCGGTGGGCGGAGCCACTCTGGGTCCGATTTGGTGGGCGGGGCACCTTAGGGACCAATTTGGTGGGTGGGGTCACTCGGTCCGATTTGGTGGGCTGGGCACCTCAGGGTCTGATTTGGTGGGCTGGGCACCTCAGGGTCCGATTTGGTGGGTGGGGTCACTCTGGGTCCGATTTGGTGGGCGGGGTCACTCTGGGCCCGATTTGGTGGAAGGGGTCACTCTGGGTCCGATTTGGTGGAAGGGGTCACTCTGGGTCTGATTTGGTGGAAGGGGTCACTCTGGGTCCGATTTGGTGGGCGGAGCCACTCTGGGTCCGATTTGGTGGGCGGGGTCACTCTGGGTCTGATTTAGGGGGCGGGGTCACTCTGGGTCCGATTTGGTGGGCCGGGCCCCTCGGGGTCCGATTTGGTGGGCCGGGCCTCTCGGGTTCCGAATTGGTGAGCGGGGTAATCTACTATCTAATTGTCTAAGGGCACTTCCGTCTTTCTGTCTCACAACACCGCTACGTCATCTGTTGTGAATTTGCTTTTTGCTCCCTCTAGTGGTTACTAGTTTTTTGACTCTGGTTTTTCTGTCATTCCTTTTATCCGCACCTGGGTCGTTAGTTAGGGGTGTTGCTATATAAGCTCCCTGGACCTTCAGTTCAATGCCTGGCAACGTAGTTATCAGAGCTAGTCTGCTGTGCTCTTGTCTACTGATCCTGGTTCCAGTTATATCAGCTAAGTCTGCCTTTTGCTTTTTGCTATTTGTTTTGGTTTTGTATTTTTGTCCAGCTTGTTCCAAATCTATATCCTGACCTTTGCTGGAAGCTCTAGGGGGGCTGGTGTTCTCCCCCCGGACCGTTAGACGGTTCGGGGGTTCTTGAATTTCCAGTGTGGATTTTGATAGGGTTTTTGTTGACCATATAAGTTACCTTTCTTTATTCTGCTATTAGTAAGCGGGCCTCTCTGTGCTAAACCTGGTTCATTTCTGTGTTTGTCATTTCCTCTTACCTCACCGTCATTATTTGTGGGGGGCTTCTATCCAGCTTTGGGGTCCCCTTCTCTGGAGGCAAGAAAGGTCTTTGTTTTCCTCTACTAGGGGTAGCTAGATTCTCCGGCTGGCGCGTGTCATCTAGAATCAACGTAGGAATGATCCCCGGCTACTTCTAGTGTTGGCGTTAGGAGTAGATATATGGTCAACCCAGTTACCACTGCCCTATGAGCTGGATTTTTGTATTCTGCAGACTTCCACGTTCCTCTGAGACCCTCGCCATTGGGGTCATAACAGTTTGCCAGGCCAGTATTAAATGTTTAATGCATTGCAGAAGAGGGATTATAAGAAAGAAGATTCTGAGTTTTTTTTTTTTTTCCTTTTTCCCCTTTACCTCAGAGTGGCTATGCTTGCTGCAGACATGAATGTCCAGACCTTGATTACAAGTGTGGACCAGCTGGCTACTCGTGTGCAGGGCATACAAGACTATGTTATCAGAAATCCTAGGTCAGAACCTAAAATACCGATTCCTGAACTGTTTTCCGGAGACAGGTTTAAGTTTAGGAATTTCGTGAATAATTGTAAATTGTTTTTGTCCCTGAGACCCTGTTCATCTGGAGATTCTGCTCAGCAAGTAAAAATTGTTATTTCGTTCTTACGGGGCGACCCTCAGGATTGGGCTTTTTCGTTGGCGCCAGGAGATCCGGCATTGGCTGATCTTGATACGTTTTTTCTGGCGCTCGGTTTACTTTATGAGGAACCCAATCTTGAGATTCAGGCAGAAAAGGCCTTGCTGGCTATGTCTCAGGGGCAGGACGAGGCTGAAGTGTATTGCCAAAAATTTCGGAAATGGTCCGTGCTGACACATTGGAACGAGTGTGCACTGGCCGCTAATTTTAGAAATGGCCTATCTGAAGCCATTAAGAATGTTATGGTGGGTTTTCCCATTCCCACAGGTCTGAATGATACTATGGCACTGGCTATTCAAATTGACCGGCGGTTGCGGGAGCGCAAAACCGCAAATTCCCTCATGGTGTTGTCTGAACAGACACCTAATTCGGTGCAATGTGATAGAAAAACCGCAAATTCCCTCATGGTGTTGTCTGAACAGACACCTGATTTAATGCAATGTGATAGAATCCTGACTAGAAATGAGCGGAAAATTCATAGACGCCGGAATGGCTTGTGCTACTACTGTGGTGATTCTACACATGTTATCTCAGCATGCTCTAAACGTATAGCTAAGGTTGTTAGTCCTGTCACCGTTGGTAATTTGCAACCTAAATTTATTCTGTCTGTAACTTTGATTTGCTCACTGTCATCTTATCCTGTCATGGCGTTTGTAGATTCAGGTGCTGCCCTGAGTCTCATGGATCTCTCATTTGCTAAGCGCTGTGGTTTTACTCTTGAACCATTAGAAAATCCTATTCCTCTTAGGGGTATTGATGCTACACCATTGGCAGCAAATAAACCGCAGTATTGGACACAGGTTACCATGTGCAGGAATCCTGAACACCGCGAGGTGATACGTTTCCTGGTTTTACATAAAATGCATGATTTGGTTGTTTTAGGGCTGCCATGGTTACAGACCCATAATCCAGTCCTGGACTGGAAGGCTATGTCAGTCTCAAGTTGGGGCTGTCGTGGTATTCATGGGGATTCCCTGCCTGTGTCTATTGCTTCTTCTACGCCTTCGGAAGTTCCGGAGTATTTGTCTGATTATCAGGATGTCTTCAGTGAGTCTGAGTCCAGTGCACTGCCTCCTCATAGGGACTGTGACTGTGCTATAGATTTGATCCCAGGCAGTAAATTTCCTAAGGGAAGACTGTTTAATCTGTCGGTACCTGAACATACCGCTATGCGTTCATATATCAAGGAGTCTCTGGAGAAAGGACATATTCGTCCGTCTTCTTCCCCTCTTGGTGCGGGATTCTTTTTTGTGGCAAAAAAGGACGGATCTTTGAGACCTTGTATTGATTATCGGCTTTTAAATAAGATCACTGTCAAATTTCAGTATCCTTTACCGCTGTTGTCTGACTTGTTTGCCCGGATTAAGGGTGCCAAGTGGTTCACCAAGATAGACCTTCGTGGTGCATACAACCTTGTGCGCATTAAGCAAGGTGATGAATGGAAAACCGCATTCAATACGCCCGAAGGTCATTTTGAGTACTTGGTGATGCCTTTTGGGCTCTCCAATGCGCCTTCAGTTTTTCAGTCCTTTATGCATGACATTTTCCGGAAGTATCTGGATAAATTTTTGATTGTTTATCTGGATGATATTTTGGTTTTTTCTGATAATTGGGATTCGCATGTGGAGCAGGTCAGGTTGGTCTTTAAAATTTTGCGTGAAAATTCTTTGTTTGTCAAGGGCTCAAAGTGTCTCTTTGGTGTACAGAAGGTTCCCTTTTTGGGGTTCATTTTTTCCCCTTCTGCTGTGGAGATGGACCCAGTCAAGGTCCGAGCTATTCTTGATTGGACTCAGCCCTCGTCAGTTAAGAGTCTTCAGAAGTTCTTGGGCTTCGCTAACTTCTACCGTCGTTTTATCGCTAATTTTTCTAGCATTGTGAAACCTTTGACGGATATGACCAAGAAGGGCTCCGATGTAGCTAACTGGGCTCCTGCTGCCGTGGAGGCTTTCCAGGAGTTGAAACGCCGGTTTACTTCGGCGCCTGTTTTGTGCCAGCCTGACGTCTCACTTCCCTTTCAGGTTGAGGTGGATGCTTCGGAGATTGGGGCAGGGGCCGTTTTGTCGCAGAGAGGCCCTGGTTGCTCTGTTATGAAACCTTGTGCCTTTTTCTCTAGGAAGTTTTCGCCTGCCGAGCGAAATTATGATGTGGGCAATCGGGAGTTGTTGGCCATGAAATGGGCATTTGAGGAGTGGCGTCATTGGCTCGAGGGTGCTAAGCATCGTGTGGTGGTCTTGACTGATCACAAAAATCTGATGTATCTCGAGTCTGCTAAACGCCTTAATCCGAGACAGGCCCGCTGGTCATTGTTTTTCTCCCGCTTTGATTTTGTTGTCTCGTATTTACCAGGTTCAAAGAATGTGAAGGCCGATGCTCTTTCTAGGAGCTTTGTGCCTGATGCTCCTGGAGTCACGGATCCTGTTGGTATTCTTAAAGATGGAGTTATCTTGTCAGCTATTTCTCCGGATCTGCGACGTGTGTTGCAGAGATTTCAGGCTGATAGGCCTGAGTCTTGTCCACCTGACAGACTGTTTGTCCCGGATAAGTGGACCAGCAGAGTCATTTCCGAGGTTCATTCCTCGGTGTTGGCAGGTCACCCGGGAATTTTTGGCACCAGAGATCTGGTGGCCAGGTCCTTTTGGTGGCCTTCCTTGTCAAGGGATGTGCGGTCATTTGTGCAGTCCTGTGGGACTTGTGCTCGAGCTAAGCCTTGCTGTTCTCGTGCCAGCGGTTTGCTCTTGCCCTTGCCTGTCCCGAAGAGACCTTGGACACATATCTCCATGGATTTCATTTCTGATCTTCCGCTATCTCAGGGCATGTCCGTTATCTGGGTGATATGTGATCGCTTCCCCAAGATGGTCCATTTGGTTCCTTTGCCTAAGCTGCCTTCCTCTTCCGATCTGGTTCCTGTGTTTTTCCAGAACGTGGTTCGTTTGCACGGCATCCCTGAGAATATTGTGTCAGACAGAGGATCCCAGTTCGTTTCCAGGTTCTGGCGATCCTTTTGTAGTAGGATGGGCATTGATTTGTCGTTTTCGTCTGCTTTCCATCCTCAGACTAATGGACAGACGGAGCGAACCAATCAGACTTTGGAGGCTTATTTGAGGTGTTTTGTCTCTGCTGATCAGGACGATTGGGTGACATTCTTGCCGTTGGCTGAGTTTGCCCTTAATAATCGGGCTAGTTCCGCCACCTTGGTTTCGCCTTTTTTCTGCAACTCTGGTTTCCATCCTCGCTTTTCTTCGGGTCATGTGGAGCCTTCTGACTGTCCTGGGGTGGATTCTTTGGTGGATAGGTTGCAGCAGATCTGGAATCATGTGGTGGACAACTTGAAGTTGTCACAGGAGAAGGCTCAGCGCTTTGCCAACCGCCGCCGCGGTGTGGGTCCCCGACTACGCGTTGGGGATTTGGTATGGCTTTCTTCCCGCTTTGTTCCTATGAAGGTCTCCTCTCCCAAATTTAAACCTCGTTTTATTGGGCCTTACAAGATATTGGAAATCCTTAATCCTGTATCTTTTCGTCTGGATCTTCCTGTGTCGTTTGCTATTCACAATGTATTTCATAGGTCCTTGTTGCGGCGGTACATTGTGCCTGTAGTTCCTTCTGCTGAGCCTCCTGCTCCGGTGTTGGTTGAGGGCGAGTTGGAGTACGTGGTGGAGAAGATCTTGGATTCTCGCCTCTCCAGGCGGAGGCTTCAGTACCTGGTCAAGTGGAAGGGCTATGGTCAGGAGGATAATTCCTGGGTGGTCGCCTCTGATGTTCATGCGGCCGATTTAGTTCGTGCCTTTCATGCCGCTCATCCTGATCGCCCTGGTGGTCGTGGTGAGGGTTCGGTGACCCCTCACTAAGGGGGGGGTACTGTTGTGAATTTGCTTTTTGCTCCCTCTAGTGGTTACTAGTTTTTTGACTCTGGTTTTTCTGTCATTCCTTTTATCCGCACCTGGGTCGTTAGTTAGGGGTGTTGCTATATAAGCTCCCTGGACCTTCAGTTCAATGCCTGGCAACGTAGTTATCAGAGCTAGTCTGCTGTGCTCTTGTCTACTGATCCTGGTTCCAGTTATATCAGCTAAGTCTGCCTTTTGCTTTTTGCTATTTGTTTTGGTTTTGTATTTTTGTCCAGCTTGTTCCAAATCTATATCCTGACCTTTGCTGGAAGCTCTAGGGGGGCTGGTGTTCTCCCCCCGGACCGTTAGACGGTTCGGGGGTTCTTGAATTTCCAGTGTGGATTTTGATAGGGTTTTTGTTGACCATATAAGTTACCTTTCTTTATTCTGCTATCAGTAAGCGGGCCTCTCTGTGCTAAACCTGGTTCATTTCTGTGTTTGTCATTTCCTCTTACCTCACCGTCATTATTTGTGGGGGGCTTCTATCCAGCTTTGGGGTCCCCTTCTCTGGAGGCAAGAAAGGTCTTTGTTTTCCTCTACTAGGGGTAGCTAGATTCTCCGGCTGGCGCGTGTCATCTAGAATCAACGTAGGAATGATCCCCGGCTACTTCTAGTGTTGGCGTTAGGAGTAGATATATGGTCAACCCAGTTACCACTGCCCTATGAGCTGGATTTTTGTATTCTGCAGACTTCCACGTTCCTCTGAGACCCTCGCCATTGGGGTCATAACAGTCATCATCTCGTGAGACCGCAATGCACTCTTGGGACCGGAGCGCGCAACAAGCATCGGGTACCGGCCGCTCTAGGAGGTGCAACAACCATCAGATACCGGCCGCTCCAGGAGGTGAGTATGTAACTTTTTTATTTTAATTCTTTTTTTTTTTTAACAGGGATATGCAGTATACTATGTGACTGGACAATATACTACGTGACTGGGCAGTATAACTACGTGGCTCTGCGCTGTATACTGCGTGGCTCTGTGCTGTATACTGCGTGGCTCTGCGCTGTATACTACGCGGCTCTGCGCTGTATACTACGCGGCTCTGCGCTGTATACTACGCGGCTCTGCGCTGTATACTGCGCGGCTCTGCGCTGTGTACTGCGCGGCTCTGCGCTGTGTACTGCGCGGCTCTGCGCTGTGTACTGCGCGGCTCTGCGCTGTGTACTGCGCGGCTCTGCGCTGTGTACTGCGCGGCTCTGCGCTGTGTACTGCACGGCTCTGCGCTGTGTACTGCGCGGCTCTGCACTGTGTACTGCGCGTTCTGCGCTGTATACTGCGCGGCTCTGCGCTGTATACTGCGCGGCTCTGCGCTGTATACTGCGCAGCTCTGCGCTTTGTACTGCGCGGCTCTGCGCTATATACTGCGCGGCTCTGCGCTGTGTACTGCGCGGCTCTGCGCTGTGTACTGCGCGTGTCCGTGCTGTGTACTGTTATGACCCCAATGGCGAGGGTCTCAGAGGAACGTGGAAGTCTGCAGAGTACAAAAATCCAGCTCATAGGGCAGTGGTAACTGGGTTGACCATATATCTACTCCTAACGCCAACACTAGAAGTAGCCGGGGATCATTCCTACGTTGATTCTAGATGACACGCGCCAGCCGGAGAATCTAGCTACTCCTAGTAGAGGAAAACAAAGACCTTTCTTGCCTCCAGAGAAGGGGACCCCAAAGCTGGATAGAAGCCCCCCACAAATAATGACGGTTAGGTAAGAGGAAATGACAAACACAGAAATGAACCAGGTTTAGCACAGAGAGGCCCGCTTACTGATAGCAGAATAAAGAAAGGTAACTTATATGGTCAACAAAAACCCTATCAAAATCCACACTGGAAATTCAAGAACCCCCGAACCGTCTAACGGTCCGGGGGGAGAACACCAGCCCCCCTAGAGCTTCCAGCAAAGGTCAGGATATAGATTTGGAACAAGCTGGACAAAAATACAAAACCAAAACAAATAGCAAAAAGCAAAAGGCAGACTTAGCTGATATAACTGGAACCAGGATCAGTAGACAAGAGCACAGCAGACTAGCTCTGATAACTACGTTGCCAGGCATTGAACTGAAGGTCCAGGGAGCTTATATAGCAACACCCCTAACTAACGACCCAGGTGCGGATAAAAGGAATGACAGAAAAACCAGAGTCAAAAAACTAGTAACCACTAGAGGGAGCAAAAAGCAAATTCACAACAGTGTACTGCGCGGCTCTGCGCTGTGTACTGCGCGGCTCTGCACTGTGTACTGCACGGCTCTGCGCTGTATACTGCGGGGCTCTGCACTGTATACTGCGGGGCTCTGCGCTGTATACTACGCGGCTCAGCGCTGTATACTGCGCGGCTCTGCGCTGCATACTGCTTGGCTCTACGCTGCGTACTGCGCGGCTCTGCGCTATATACTGGGTGGCTCTGTGCTGTGTACTGTGCGGCTCTGTGCTGTGTACTGCGCGGCTCTGCGCTGTGTACTGCGCGGCTCTGCGCTGTGTACTGCGCGGCTCTGCGCTGTGTACTGCGCGGCTCTGCGCTATGTACTGCGCGGCTCTGCGCTGTGTACTGCACGGCTCTGCGCTGTGTACTGCACGGCTCTGCGCTTTATACTGCGCGGCTCTGCGCTGTGTACTGCACGGCTCTGCGCTGTGTACTGCGCGGCTCTGCGCTATGTACTGCGCGGCTCTGCGCTGTGTACTGCACGGCTCTGCGCTGTGTACTGCACGGCTCTGCGCTTTATACTGCGCGGCTCTGCGCTGTGTACTGCACGGCTCTGCGCTTTATACTGCGCGGCTCTGCGCTGTGTACTGCTCGGCTCTGCGCTTTATACTGCGCGGCTCTGCGCTGTGTACTGCGCGGCTCTGCGCTGTGTACTGCGCGGCTCTGCACTGTATACTGCGTGGCTGTGCAATATACTACGTGGACATGCATATTCTAGAATACCCGATGAGTTAGAATCGGGCCACAGTCTAATAATCATAAGACTACAGATAGTGGTTTGGAATTGTGCTGTACTGTCACTTTAAGAGCTGATATTATCTGACAAAACTTGTGACCTGGTGAGCTGATGTAGATTTCATAGGCGTTGGCATAGTAACTGTGTCTGACTGCGCATATCAATGAGCTAATCAGCCAGGTGGCAGTTATTTTTAGAAATTGCCTCAGAAACCAGCCCATTATAAACGTATAGGAAAATTTCTCCATTGAAACGCATTGAAAGACTTTTTTCAAACACAAATTGCGCAAAAACTACAAATCCGATCGGCACGAAAAATACTTAGCACACCTCTTGGGGACGCTGGCTTCGAAATGACACCTCACTGGAGTCTGTGAGTTTAGCGGTTCGGGCCGCATTACGTGCGGACTGAATAATAAGAATAAGAAGAAGTTTACCACGGTGGAATAACAGTATAGTGCTTTGTTCCAAAGCACTATAATAAGAAGAAGAAGTTTACCACGGTGGAATAACAGTATAGTGCTTTGTTCCAAAGCACTATAATTATCCATGTAATCCAGATGGTCAGACCAAACAGAATAGTTAATAAATAACATTACTACATGTCTGTTACAGTGTGTACTAAACGTTCTGTTAGGCACTCTGTGAGGTAGCAGGTGTTGCACGTTCCAACTGAAGCATTTCTTTTTGAACAATAGTATGTGAACTGAGACAGGATCTAAATCTGGAGGTAACAAGTTAGGGCCATGGCTTGAGCAGGAGTCCCCTCTCTGTACATGGATTTCCCTGCGATGGGCGTAAAGAAAATGGCCGCTGGAGGCGTTGTATGCACAGATTTAGATCTTGACTTGTCATTTAGATGCACATGACAGCTGATCAGATCTGCTGTCACATGCAGGGAAAGATGTGGGCTCAGCGCTGGAGCCCGCATCAAAGGCAGGGGCTCGACTGATGGCATATCTATACATCATTGGTCATAAAAGGGATAAGGTAGTTTAAAAAAAAAAAAAAAAAATTCCTCCCCTGAAGGTTGGGATGCGTCTTGTGGTCTGAAAAATACTGTAGTTAATAAATAAAATTACCTTATGTCTGCTTTACATCAGCGCCATTTATAAAATGTCATTTTATTTTATAATGTTTGGAGGTTTAAAATTGTAGCAGTAGTTTTTTTTCAAAGAAATTTACAAAACATATTTTATGGACATATTTAATTTTGAAGTCACTTTGTGGATCCCATATGTCGTAAAATCCCCCCCCAAAGTTAGACCATTTTAAATGTGGCACCCCTTAACATGTTAAAAACTGCTGTCACGTAGTTTATCAACCCTTCAGGTGCTTTTCAGGAATTAATGCTATGTAACATGACATTTAGCATCTAAGGGCTCATACTTGCGTGAAATACGACCGAGTCTCGCATGGTAACACCTGGCTCTGCCGCCGGCACTTGGGAGCGGAGCGTACAGCTCCATGTATTGCTATGCGGCTGCACGCTCTGCTCTGGAGTGCCGGCGGCAGAGCCGGGTTCTAACATGCGAGACTCGGCCGTATTTCACGCAAGTGAGTATGAGCCCTAAGGCTATGTGCACACGTATTCTTGGTCACTGCGGATTTTTCTGCAGCAGATTTGATAAATCTGCAGGGCAAAAACGCTGCAGATTTACCGCGGTTTTCACTGCGGTTTTACAACTGCGGTTTTCCATAGGAGCAGTTGTAAAACCGCTGTGGAATCCGCAGAAAGAAGTGACATGCTGCGTAAACCGCTGCGTTTCCACACGTTTTTTTCCGCAGCATGTGCACAGCGTTTTTTGTTTCCCATAGGTTTACGTTGAACTGTAAATTCATGGGAAACGCTGCAAAATCCGCATCGTGTGCACATACCCTTCAAGTTGCTGACTTCTGAACAGGCAGCTATAGTTAGCAGATTCTTAAGACCGACATTTGGCCATTAATGGTCATGGCAAACGAGGCTTTGTAATCAATAGGAGGCGGATGTGCAGTACCCCGCAGCACAGTTCCCTGCAGCGGCCACTATCGGACTGCCAGCTCCGCAAGTGAGTACTTCCAGCAAGCAAGCGTCCGACATTGGTAACAGCTGATCGGGGGTGCTGGGTGCCTGACCCCGGACGATCAGACATTGGTCATCAATGTAAAAGTAGTGGACAACCTTTTGAAATGGATGTATCGGCTAGATTGCCTGCCCCCGTATTGCCGCATAATGAATTCACATTCTATATTTCTTTTATGTTTAATACAAATTTATGAATTTGATGTCACTTTTTTTTGTCTTGACTCCAGATTTCTTTGGATTTTGGTTTGACGTGTGTACTCCATGAGTGGGCAAAGATCATCAAGAAAAAGATGTGGAGAAATCCACTCCGAACTTCCTTCACACTGTGAGCAGGTCTCCAGAACAGCATGTGTCTTAAGTAAGCTAGTGGAATTGCCAACACCTCCTCTGTCCCGACACCAGTTAAAGAGGTTGGAAGAACATCGGTATAAGAGTTGCGGGAAGTCACTTTTGGAGCCGTTAATGCAAGGATTTTGGGAATGGTTGGTCGGTCAGGTCCCTTCATGGATTGCACCAAATCTTATCACCATAATAGGACTTTTCATCAATATATTGACAACAGTAGTGTTAGTATGTTACTGTCCAACGGCAACAGAGCAGGTAAAATATAACATAGTACTTGTTTTCTTCCCCCAAATGCACCGTATGGAGATATATTATGGACAATGCTTCTAGAATTTAAATATATTGTATGTCCTATTGAAGGAGTATTCAAATCTCAAACATAGGATACTGGATATGGCATAAAGGTGTAAGTACAGATGACTTCTATTTTGGGTAAATGGAGATCCTGTGATCTCTGATGCTGTGCAGCTGCTTTCACTATTGCATTCAGTAAAGATGTGACCCTCTGCAGAAGTCTGTGAGGCTAATGGACTGGATGGACAAAGTTCTTTTTTCGGCCTTGATACTGTTACTATAAGGCTATACATATGGGGAGACAGAATCAATATCACCATTACACACAACGGGAAACCACTGGGTAAATCTGACATGGAGAAGGACTTGGGGATCCTAGTTAAAGCTAAACTTACCTGGAGCAGCCAGTGCCAAGGCAAACGGGATCATGGGGTGTACTAAAATAGGTCTGGATACACATGAGAGCAATATACTGCCTCTGTACAAATCCCTGGTTAGACCGCACATGGAGTACTGTGTACAGTTTTGGGCACCGATGCTCAGGACGGGTATAATGGAATTAGAGTGAGTACAAAAGAGGTCAACAAAATTAATAAAGGGGATGGGGGAACTACAATATCCAGAGAGATAAGCAAAATTAGGATTATTTAGTCTAGAAAATAGATGACTGAGGGGCAATCTAATAACCATGTATAAGGGGACAATACAAATATCTCTTCAAGGATCTGTTTATACCAAGGAATGTGACGGTCACAAGGGGGCATTCTCTGCGTCTGCAGGAGAGAAGGTTTTTCCACTAACATAGAAGAGGATTCCTTACTGTTAGGGCAGTGAGAATCTGGAATTCCTTGCCTGAGGAGGTAGTGATGGCGAACTCAGTTGAGGGGTTCAAGAGAGGCCTGGGTGTCTTCCTGGAGCGTAACAATATTGTATCTAAGGCTACTTTCACACTAGCGTCGGGCTCGGCCCGTCGCTGTGCGTCGGGCCGACGTTCCTGACGCTAGCGTTGTCTCCGCCGCACAACGGGGGCAGCGGATGCATTTTTCCAGCGCATCCGCTGCCCCATTGTGAGGTGCGGGGAGGTGGGGGCAGAGTTCCGGCTGCGCATGCGCGGTCGGAAAAAGCGGACCGTCGTGAGCAAAAAACGTTACATGTAGCGTTTTTTGCTCCCGACGGTCCACCACTGCACGACGCATCCGTCGCACGACGGGTGCGACGTGTGGCAATCCGTCACAATGCGTCGCTTAATGTTAATCAATGGTGAAAAAACGCAACCTGCAAACACTTTTGCAGGATGCGTTTTTTCGGCAAAACGACGCATTGTGACGGAATGCAGTTAACGCTAGTGTGAAAGTAGCCTTACAGTTATTAGGGTCTTTAGAAGGACGTAGATCTGGGGATTTATTCTGATGGAATATAGGCTGAACTGGATGGACAAATGTCTTTAGTCCTTGCTAACTGTGTTACTACTAGATGGCAGCCCGATTCTAAAGAATCGGGAGTCTAGAATCCATATATACTTTATTTATTCAAATGTAAGAATAATACAATTAATAAATAATAGTAAGAAAGAACAAAAAATGGCTGCACTCACCAGCTCTTGACAATTCTTGACAGTACGGCACATTTCTGATTGGTCGCTCGCGGCAGGCGGCAACCAATCAGAAAAGTGCCGCGCACCACGAAGGCATATATCTTTGTCCACCCTGAGCGGGTGTAGGACGCTGGTGACGTGACTTATCTCCGGACATTATCTCCGGACAAAGCCACGGAAGTTGGCACAAATTGCCGGAAGTAGTATTCTAGGCAATTATATATTAGATTTTAATGTGATCAGTGTTTACCTTTGAACGTTTATATTGTATTGTCCTGTCACCAGCCATGTGTACGATTATCGGCCGAAAGCCTCTCTGGAACCAATAATCACCCCATGTAAAGGTATCTTTATAAGTTAAAGATTCAGAATACTATGACTTTTATCATATCCTGAACAGTCAAGTTTTTTATGAACCGTTAAGGTTTTCTGGTTGAAGTAAAAAAAACTCTGAGTGTTTACAGTTTGAAACCATAAAATGTTGAAAAATTATGTCATTCTTGAGTATATCACTCAATGGTGCTCATAAACGTGTCAAATTTGATCTATAATATACTTTAATATACGTTACTTTAATCTTTAATATACTTAAGAACAGGGCCCCAGACATCACACAGGGGGTCTGAAACACCGCACAGTGGTCCAAAATATCGCTGTGCTCTGCCTGGGGCCCCAGTGCTCTGCCTGGGGCCCCAGTGCTCTGCCTGGGGCCCCAGTGCTCTGCCTGGGGCCCCTGTGCTCTGCCTGGGGCCCCTGTGCTCTGCCTGGGGCCCCTGTGCTCTGCCTGGGGCCCCTGTGCTCTGCCTGGGGCCCCTGTGCTCTGCCTGGGGCCCCTGTGCTCTGCCTGGGTGTAGGACACTGGTGACGTCACTTAGCTCCGGACATTAGCTCCGGACATTAGCTCCGGAAGTTGGCACAAATTGCAGGAAGTAGGCAATTATATATTAGATGAATGGACTAGCTGAACAAGTAGCACTAGAATTTCCATATGATTTTATACACTCACGCACTCAAAAAAAATAAAAAAAAAAGATTTTTCTTTTCATTTCAACCCCCTAATTGATTGTTTATATAAATACTGTTCAGCAATACTACCATATTGCGGTATTCTTAGGAGATTTAAAGAAGTTGCCCACTTCTTTACTTCTTTCACACTGACGACCTATCCTTAGGAAAGGTCATCAATGTCTGATAGGCCGGGATATGACACCCACCCGCCGATCAGCTGTTGTCCGTGTCTGCAGCGGCGGCTGGCTGGAAGTACTTGCTTGCCGAGCTGCTCCGTCTTCTGACAGTGGCCGCCAAAGGGTAATGCACGTCCGCCTCCTATTTATTTGATTAGTGCAGTACCAAGCCTCGGTCACTAGCAGAAGACAGTGCGGATCAGCAAGTGACTACTTCTGGCCGGCGACCGCTGCTGCAGACAGCTAACAGCTGATTGGGGGTTTCAGACCCCAGCTGATCAAACGTTGATGACCTATGGATAAGGTCATCAGTGTAAAAGTAGTGGACAACCTCTTTAATGTACCAGCTATGGAAGCCTGCAGCAGTCCCCCAGCTGCCATGATAACCTATGTGCCTAAACACGTTATCACACTATTTAAATGATTGACAGCAGCATTTTAATAGTGAAACAGCATCAATTTGAGCTTTGCCAGCATTTCTCAGGTTTGGTGAAGGTTCAACAACTAAGTATGCTCCATATACCAGCACTCGACATGTACTATTGTCACATGACAGGAAGGATTTAAAGGGGTGTGCAACTTTCTAAAAGTGGAGCCTAATCAATTTGTAGGCATATAACACAACAAATAGTACATTCCCACCCAGGGTTGCAACTTGATTTTTTTTTTTTCTGCACTGCTTATCAAAATATCACTGCAGACAGTATTTTTATGGACATAGTCAGGACAAAAAGTGATATATTCTTTAGACTGTCCTGGAATTTCTGGACAGTTGACAACTCAGCTCCCACCCTGGGCCCAAGTTTGGCTATGGCTGCTGTGTATGGGCTGGTTAAACAGCACTGACAAGTCTGTTGACTCTTGTTAGTGCTACTGGATCAGCCCGGACACAGTATCAATCACATTAGTACTGTTGAAGTAACTCATGGCGTAAACCAGTTATCACAGGGAGAAGACGGGATTGAAAAGTAACTGTACTTTTATCAAACTTTGTAATATATCTTACCGGAGAAATTCACTTCCTTCCCCTCTTGTAAAGCAATTCTTCCTCTTCTCCCCCCCCCCCCCCCCCCCCCCCTTGCCATTTGAACATCTCATCCACTCTGTAAGTAAAAACAGCTCAAATTCTGGTTGTCAGCGTACTGAAATGTCATGTGACTATTATTTTCTATGGACAGATAGGAGGCGTAAGGAGCAGGGAGAGCAGCACACAGGACCATCATGGAGAGCTTCCTAACAAGTCTTTTTCCTCACCTCACTGCTGATTCTAATACTGGCAGCTCAGTATTGCTGTATAATCTTCTCCATGCTTATGCATGTCTTAATATGCTAAAATATTAACTGAAGAGCAGGAATACCTGTGTGTGATGTATTGTGTGCCGCAGTGATCGGTCCCGGGGAGATGTGTTCAGTATAGCTGGTAATATGATTGAATGTATTAGGAGCTATAAGACATCAGTCCACTGTCGAAATGATCTTCTGATAACGCACCCTCCCTGTGTAAATGCACGTGATGACTTATCTGACAGATTGACCTTTCAGCTCCCTTAAAATCAAATCAGACCTGATTCATAATTTGCGAAAATTTTATATTTTAAGTTTTGTGGTGTTTGTTGAATTTTTTTGGGGTGGAACCTATTCTTCAAAATGACACGTGGTTTGTGAATATTGCACAAAATAAAAATTGTTGGTTTTAGTTTTCTTTTAAAGGGGTGTTCTCAGGCTTAAAAATGATCCTCTATCCACAGAGTAGAGGATAACTTTCTAATCGCTGGGGGTCATTGAACGGGGCTCTCAAGAGCACCAGCCGGAGTGGGGCACGATGCAGTCTTACTGGGAGATTACTGAGCACAGTGCTTTTCTGATCTGTGACGCCCCAATTAAAATGAGTGGAGCGACACTGCGCATGACTGACCTCTGATCTATTCCACTGAGGTTCTTCAAAGCCCTGCTACTTCAGATTGGTGGTTGCCACAGCACTTGGCCCCCAGCGTTCAGAAAGTTATCCCCTGTACCCTGAATAGGGAATAACTTCTAAACTTGAACAACCCTTGCACCATTTTTGTAATATTTAGCCGTTACTGATTACAATGATACCTTGGTTGATGAAATCCGTCATGTGGTTGTTGTCTAATCTTTATTTGCAGTTTGAGTAAATGATATGCTGGTGCTCCAGATGGGGCCTCGGGTGGTCTTCATGTGGTGCTCTGCTTAGATATTCATCCTTATGGGAGGTCACTGACCCAGCAACCTACCCCCTATTTTACATACTGCATAGAATATTGTGTGGGGGAAAACACTAACATCATGCAGGTGGCGGTGCCTGCGCTGTAGCATAATGCAATGAATAATACTCATATTCATCTTATTTAGTCATATTGCACTGTAGGGAGAAAACTAGATATATTTTCATCAACTGGCACCGGTGGCCATGCCTGCGCAGTAGCATCTATCACAGTCCACCAAACTTGGCTCCATCAAAATGGCAGGACCTGCGCTGTAGCACCTATCGCCATTTGATGGAGCCTTTTTTTCCCTCTAGCAAAATGGCGTAATCGCTTGCGCAGTAGCATCTATTGCGTTCCAATAGATGCTACTGCACAGGTGCCGCTGGTGCCATCATGGAGTAATAAACAGTTTTCCTCATGCAAAATGGAATCGGCGGTGGCGCCTGTGTAGTATCTATTGAAACGCGATAGATGCTGCTATGCAGGCACAGCCGCCGGCACCGTTTTGATTAAAAACATTTTTTTTCTCCCCACAATACAATGACTAAATAATAGATTAATATATGCATATAATACATCGTATCATGCTATGGCGCCAACACCTGCATGATTAATGTTTGCATTTTTTTTTCGCACAATATTCTATACAGTATGTAAAATAGGGGGCAGATCACTGAGGAATCAGTGACCTGTCAGAAGCCCATACAGATAAATATCTAATCACAGCACCACATGAAGACCCACACAGGCCGCCCTGGAGCATAAAACTCTCATTAAGTGAAAACTACAAGATTACACAACAACCATAAGACGGATTTCATCAACACAGATATCATTGTAATCAGTATAACGGTGCCGACCTGACGTTGTGAGTCGGTTATTAGGCTATGTGCACACGTCAGGATTTCTTGCAGAAAATTCCTGAGGAAAACCTGAAATTCGTTTTTGGTGCGTTTTTTTTTCCGGACATTTCCCAATGCATTTTATAGTGGGAAATCCGCAAAAAAAAAACCCGCAAAATTAATGACCATGCTGCGTTTTTTACCGCGATGCGTTTTTTTTCACGGAAAAAAATGCATCATGTGCACAAAACATGCGGAATTCATTCTAAATGATGGGATGCATATTGTATGCTGTTTTCTTGTGGTTTTTATCGCGAAAAAACCGCGACAAATCAGCAACGTGTGCACACAGCCTTACTGTGCACAATCCTACTGACAGGTTCCCTTTAATGTTTTAGGAGCCATTCTGTAATGCTGTAGATAAACCCCCGATGTAACCTGAAAGATGAGAAAGAGGTTAGATTATACTCACCGGGGGGCGGCGGTTTGATCCAATGGGCGTCGCAGTGCGGTCCGGGGCCTCCCATCTTCTTATGATGGAGGCCCCGGACCGGACCGTGACGCCCATCGGACCGGACTGCAGCGGGACCGCCCCTGGGTGAGTATAATCTAACCTCTTTTTCTCATCTTTCAGGATACATCGGGGGCTTATCTACAGCATTACAGAATGCTGTAGATAAGCCCCTGATGCCGGTGGGCTTAGCTCATCTTCGATTTTGGGGGTGACAGGTTCCCTTTAAGTGCTGTGTTCAGTAGCTGACTAATTTTATGAATGCATGTTAAAAGGAAATGCAATTCAGCCAAAATTCTAGAGTGAAACCATTTTCGTAGTCCTGCCAGGCTTGCCAACATTTTGAAAATTAAAGGGAACCTGTCAGCAGTTTTTTTGCCTACCAGCTAAAAATATCATCTAATAGAGTGTGAGCTATACATTCCCCAACTACTGAAACCCCCCCGACTCCCCATGAATCCCCCATAAGAACCTTTTATATTTCTCCCGCTCTGTATTGAAATATCCTCGGTCCGGTCTGATGGGCGTTGGTACTGGCCCCTCTCCCACCCCAAATCTGCGTGCTGTACGCATTCCATTCTGTGAATAGCGTTGTTCGCGTACCGGTCCCGCACGTGCGCCTTCAAATTGCCTTCTGCGCGTGCGCAGTATGCTTTGCCCAACTGCGGGCAAAGCCGAAAAGCATTAGTACGCATGCACCGGTAAACTATGTCCCGGAACACAGCGAAAGACTTAAGGGACATAGTACTTCCGGAGCATGCGCACTAATGCTTTTCGGCTTTGCCCACAGCTGGGCAAAGCAGACTGCGCATGTACAGAAAGCAATTTGAAGGTGCACGCACGGGCCTGTATGCGAACAACGCTATTCACAGAATGAATGCGTACAGCACGCCGATCTGGTGTGGGGGAGGGGCTAGAACCAATGCCCATAGGACCGGACCGAGGATATTTCCATACAGCGCGGGAGAAATATAAAAGGTTCTTATGGGGGGTTTCACAAGTAGTTGGGGAATGTATAGCTCACACTCTATTAGATGATATTTTTAGTTGATAGGCAAAAAAACTGCTGACCGGTTCCCTTTAAGAGGAACTTGGCTGTGAGGTGAGCGACAGAGCACCCCTGAAATTATCGCTCACACGAGTAATGTGCTCCAATCCGTGACTTAAGGACATTAAGGTGTGCCATATTCATTAAGAGGTGCATGCCTTTGTTTATGCCTAATTTTTTTTCAATAAAAGCCCAGCAATACATTTAAATGTCTAATTTGTTGCTCTGTTCCTGGGAAATCTGTGGTTAAATGAATATACAAAAGAGGCTTAAAGAGAACCTTGTTGGCATCATTTTGTAATGTAAACATGCCTGTAATGGCGCTAATGTACAGATTACATTGCTACCTTTTGGTTCTGAAATTCACTCTGGTTTTTTTAATCACTATTTGATGTTTTCTGCCAATTAGATTTGATGCACAAGCCCCGGACTGTACACGGGGTCTTCTCCTCCCTGTCTTATTCCTAGGCCCCTCCACCTGCCTCCAGTCTTAATTACCTGCCTCCTCTGTTTGAAATCTTAGCACTGACCTGTCATTCAGATTGGAGGCAGGTGGAGGGGCCGGGGAATCATCGACTGTGAATAAAAGACCCCAGTCTACATTCTGTAATGCTGTAGATAAGCCCCCGATGTAACCAGAAAGAAAAGAAGTTAGATTATACTAACCCGGGGGTGGTCTGGTTCGATGGGCGTCAGGGTCCAGCGCCTCCCATCTTCATGCGATGTTGTCCTCTTCTTTGCTCCCTGCCGCAGCTCCTGCGCAGGTGTAATTCTCTGCCCTGTTGAGCAGAGCAAAGTACTGCAGTGCACAGGTCCTGGGAAAGGTCAGAGAGGCCCTGGCGCCTGCGCACTGCAGTACTTTACTCTGCCCTCAACAGGGCATATCAGTACGCCTGCGCCGGAGCCGCAATAGGAAGCAAAGAAGAGCACGTCATCGCGTGAAGATGGGAGGACCTGGACCGCGACACCCATTGGACCAGACGGCCCCTGGGTGAGTATAATCGAACTTGTTTTTCTTTCAGGTTACATCGGGGGCTTATCAACAGCATTACAGAATGTTGTAGATAATCCCCTGATGGCAGTGGCCGCAGCTTGTAGGCGAAAAATGGGTTAACAGATTCCCTTTAAAGAAGATCAATAGAGCGGATTTCTTCACCAATGTATCAGTTTAATCAGTATTACAACCCCGTTACCGCAGTGTCTGTACTTTTTACATTACAAAATCGCACTGACAGGGTCTCTTTAAGGCTAGGTTCACATTGCGTTAGTGGGTGATCGCTAACGGACAGCGTTGCACGGCGAAAATGTCGCAATTAACGCCGTGCAACGGGTCCGTTAGCGCACCCATTGACAGCAATGTAAATTTCACCTGCAGCGCATCGCTAGCGCGTGCCTTTTTCGGCTCGCGCTAGCGATGTGCCGTTCTTCTGTGGCGCACCTCGGACGCTGCTTGCAGCGTCCGTGGCGCACCCGAGGTCCGTTCCCCGCTCTCGCAGATCGGGGATCTGCGAGCGCGGGGACGTTAACGTGACCCCTAAAGCGGCCCCTAAATAAAACGGATTGCCCTAACGCAATGTGAACCTAGCCTTAGAGCTATTTGTAGATCTGAAGCTTCTGTCACTCCAGCTCTATTCTCTGCCCAGCGCCACCTCCTCCTGTTTGACTGATTTCTCCATTTCCTAAAGTCACACAGCATAGAGACCGTTAGTCAACACGGAGGAGGTGCTGGGTTGAATTCTCATTCATTCCGGCTGCTTTGTATTTGCCCTGTAGATGTTATAAGTAGTGATGAGCGAATATACTCGTTACTTGAGATTTCCCGAGCATGCTCGGGGGTCCTCCGAGTATTTTTTAGTGCTCGGAGATTGAGATTGTTTTTCTTGCCGCAGCTGAATGATTTACATCTGTTAGCCAGCTTGATTACATGTGGGGATTCCCTAGCAACCAGGCAACCCCCACATGTACTTACGTTGGCTAATAGCTGTAAATCATTCAGCTGCGGCAATGAAAATTAATTTTCCAAGCACTAAAAAATACTCGGAGGACCCCTGAGCATGCACGAGAAATCTCGAGTAACGAGTATATTCGCTCATCACTAGTTAGAAGTCAAAAGCCTCAATTATCAAATCATTTAAAAAATTGTCATTAAAATGGAGGCTTGAAATGCACTTGCAGGCCAGAGAGCAGGCTTGATGTGTGTAACGTCTGGTTCATACAGCTGTTTGAAATATTGGGCCATGCCTGCAGAATGCATGCTTTTGATTGGCTCCGTGTGCTTGTCTGCTTCGTAGACAGTTGCAGGTCCATAAAATGACCAAAATATTTTATTCTGCAAACGTTTTCCACATGTATCATTAGTCCATGTGGAAAATTGCTCATGTACCCAATCACATTGGTACAGTTGGTCCATTTGTAGTCTCTGCTACACACTAGTCTGAAATTCCCCTGGGGCTACATGCCTACAGTCAGGAATAGTAATGCTTTGAACACAGTGTAATTTCGCTGTATCCAAAATGCTGCATTTTATATCCCGCACTAGTCTTTTACAACCTTGCAGATTTACCACATCTAATGACAGCCTAGTCATGGAAAGTATGCAGATGAGACAAGCGTCTCCGCTACAGAAATTAACATGCTGCTGTTAAACCTGCACCGCCGGTTAGTTTGCGAAGTGTTAAAAAGCACAGTGGGCGTGGGATTTCTATAAATCTCCTCTCCTGCTCTTGTAATGTAGAGCGCAGCGAGAATACACTGCGTCCAAAACGCTACTGTTCCTGATCGTGGGCACATAGCCTGAGAATGAAGGGGACGAGTCCACCCAGCCTGAGCAGTACGTTTTCTAAGATGCACTGCAGAACTTACTGAAATCCTCAGCATCTCCCTTCACGTCGAGCCCACCTAATTGTAAGAAGGCTGACTGGGTTGGAGTAAAAATACAAAAATTAGCTGCAAAGGGTTTGATTAAAAAAAATAGCAACAGTTTTAAGCCAGAGAACTGTCATGGAGCATTTGATGATTCCTTCTCCTTTTTTGTTTTTTTATTTGCTCTGCAGGTTTCTTAATCCTGTGTAAAGTGAAAGGAGTGTTCTTTGTTCAGGAGCGCAGTGCTCCACTGGCTCCCAGCTTCCTGTTTGCCAGGGGCGGTGCGCTTCTGAGGACAGTTCAGACCAGTTGCACGGGCACACCGATGATCCGAACTGTGCTGCTCCAAAGGCACATGCCCCAATCTTGCATCAATTTGAGACCAAATTCTGCCACATTTTAGTACATCTCCCCTAATGCTCTGTTCACTGGCCTTATTGCTCCTGATTTTGCTGAATGTGTTTTTTTTCCATAAAATTAACTGATCTATTAGGCTGCGGTCACACTAGCAGTATTTGGTCAGTATTTTATATCAGTATTTGTAAGCCAAAACCAGGACTGGGTGATAAATGCAGAAGTGGCGCATGTGTTTCTATTATACTTTTCCTCTAATTGTCCCACTCCTGGTTTTGGCTTACAAATACTGAGGTAAAATACTGGCCACACGTCGCGTCCGTCGTGCACTGGTTGCGTCGGGTTTTGGTGGCCCGTCGTCTGGGAAAAATGTTCAAGGGAACGTTTTTCTGTACGTTGCATCCAGTTTTTAATACTGCGCATGCGCAGCAGGAAATATTGCTCTCACTCTCGTCCTCACCCAGAATTCTGACGGAAATGTGAAAGGACACTTTCGTCGGTACGTAGCGCCGATGCTTTGTGATGGGCGACTACCGACGGAAGTGTGAAAGAAGCCTTAGTCTCCTTTAAACTCTTATGTTGTGAAGTGTCCTGCTTAGATTATGCAAATTGTCTCTTCAGAGAGGAAGAGGACTAGAACTCTAGTGCCACCTATTGGAGGTAGCAATCCTAACAGTCAATGTCGACCCTTTAACGAGCCTTGTCACATTACTTAGGATAAAAGCCAAACCAGAATCTCAATTTGCAGACACTGTGTTTCGGGGTACTGCCCCTCATCAGTGCAAAGTGGAGATCTGGTTTGGCTGAGTGAGAGGCGTCTGACCGGGATCCAAGTAGTATCATTTCTCCTTGCGGAGAGTGACATATTAAGCATGCTGTGGTGAGGAGACTCAAAGCTGCAATGCTCGTTGGATTAGACTTTTATCCTCGGATGTGATGGGTTGTTTTTTTTTAGATTGAGTTTGCATAAGTGGCCATGAAACTAAAGTACTAGGATGCATGCATTTTCACTATGTGCCAGAAGCCTGTTTGTAATGGAAGTATATGGGTTTAATAATGATTTATTAGGCAACTCCGGTTTGAAATGGTTACAAAAAAAATCACTGTTACCAGTGGTGCAAGATTTCCAGGTACCCAGAGAAAGAAATGGTAATATTTTTAGGCGGTTATAGCAGGAAAAAAAATAAGCCATATGAGTATGTAGTATATACACTCCAAAGGAAAACAGTGCCGGCTCTCACACCAGTGTATAGCAGCTGGATTTTACTGTCTGCATTATGGATGCCATTTTTGCCTAAATACAGGTTGCCTTACCGGAGTTAACAGCTATGCCCTTGAACCTGTTTGTTCAGCTCAGGAGACCCTTGGTCTGGATGGAAATTGCGGCTGTAACACAAAATGCGGCTGCCATTAGGCAATATGAGACCTTTTCATTCTCAGGATCACAGTAATCTGACTACTACATATCGGAATATAAGGGCATAGTCTAACAAAGTGCTATGAGTTTAGTCCGGACACCCCCCTCCATCCCCCCACTCTTTTAGCTTTTGATATCTGACAATTACCATTGATAATACATCACTCAGTCACATCATTTAAGGTACCTTCACACTAAGCGACTTTGCAGCGAGAACGACGACGATCCGTGACTTTGCAGCGTCCTGGATAGCGATCTCGTTGTGTTTGACACGCAGCAGCGATCTGGATCCCGTTGTGATATCGCTGGTCGGAGCTAGAAGTCCAGAACTTTATTTCGTCGCTGATCACCCGCTGTCCATCACTGGATCGGCGTGTGTGACGCCGATCCAGCGATGTGTTCACTTGTAACCAGGGTAAATATCGGGTTACTAAGCGCAGGGCCGGGCTTAGTAACCCAATATTTACCCTGGTTACCATCGTAAATGTAAAAAAACCCACCAGTACATACTCACATTCTGATGTCTGTCACGTCCCCCGGCGTCCACAGGGTTACGCGCTGCTGCTCAGAGCTTCCTGCACTGACTGTGTCAGCGCCGGCAGTAAAGCAGAGCACAGCGGTGACGTCTTATGTATTTATTACCATTTTAATTCACAAATTTACAATTTTAATTTACATTCTTCATCACTTCTTTTCTTTTATGGTACCTACCTTATTAGATTATTTTTTTTATATATTATCGAAGTGACTTTAGCCGTTGCTAAATAGGACTATAAATAACATCATTAAGACCCACTGACAGGTGCCAGATAACTGGGCTTCGTAGGAGACCAGTCATTTTCCAAAGTAATTGCCACCTGTTATATGGGCAATCAAGAAATCTCAAGTTCAAGACCAATATATAGTGTAAAAAGGCATTGAAACTGCTTTTAGACAATGTATATTAATATCGTCTTCCTTTTTTCCTAACTCTAAATGGCGAGATCTAAACAAAATATTTGGTATTGCTGCCCACACCATAATCTTATGTAATTAAATAATTAAAAAAATTCCAAAAATACCAAAATGCAAAATAGAAACATTTTGGATGAAGCGCAGTCTGCTACATTTTCCCTACCAAAAATGTGATCGTAACATTGTATGTACTCCAAAGTTGTATTAATAAAAACGTCAGTTCGGCGTGCAAAAAGCAAGACCTCACACCGCTGCATGGGCAGAAAGTAAATAATTTGCACATCTCAAAATGGTGACACAAACCAATATTTGTGTTATGTTTTGTTTTTGTTTTTTCTTGGAGGGAGGGGTTTCAAAGTTCCCCCCCCCCCCTTTTTTTTTTTTTTTTAAACCACTAAATACATTTTAGATGGTAAAATGAACGGTATCATTAAAAATTACACTTGGTCCTGCAAGAATACATGCCCAATTGTTGTGGGAAAAATAAAAATGTTATGGCTATTGGATGTGGAGGAAAAAACAAAAAAAAAAATCGTCCAATTCCTAATGGGTTAAATCCGCAATACCTAACTTGGAAACTTGTACTGTCTTTCATCTAAAAGCTGGTAGGCAGTCATTACAGTGTTAAATATTTTTTCTTTGGATGTAATGAAATTGGTATCTGAATGTTAATTGCAACTCTCTCTCGTCCCCACTAGGCCCCAACGTGGACGTACCTGTGTTGTGCCGTTGGGTTGTTTATTTACCAGTCTTTGGATGCCATTGATGGGAAGCAGGCGAGAAGAACCAACAGCAGCACACCCCTAGGAGAGCTCTTCGATCATGGATGTGACTCTCTTTCGACAGGTATTTTTATCTCTATTCTGAGATAATCTGCTATTGTTTACAGGGCCGTGGAGTCAGTTGGTATAAAATGGACCGACTTCGGCTATAAATAATAATTTGGGTACAGAAGTTCAGCGCAGGGCGTGCTGTAATTTTTTTCATAAGAGTTTGTGAAGGTTATGAAATATCCTATAAATGTCTGTTCTAATCCTGATCTAAGGATCTCTGCTTTTAATTGAGGTGAATCTGTGCTGCACTTTCTTTGCCAACTAGTGAGGCTGTGCTGTGGAGTCGGAGATTTGGCTTACCGACTCCACAGACCTGATTGTTAATGGGAATAGTGATCTTGTTTTCTACATTTTAATGAGGACCATGATTTACAGCATTTTCTAAACTACTTACAGTATGTGTTGTGCCACCACCAGTCAGCTGTGGTGGGTAGAGATGGGGGAACCCAAACGGTAAAGTTCATCATTCATACCGAACACCTACTGTTTGGGCACAGACACCGAATATGGACTTCATCAGGAAGTCCGTGTTACTGTTCGGGTTCGGCCTCACGAGCACCGGGTGTTTGTGGTGCTGTCATGCCGGTCAGACAGACGTGGTTCCCACTCTGACAAGACAGCGTGAGAGCGCAGCTGTGATTTGGAGGTATAAAGTTTACCTCCAGTCACTGTTGTCGACTCATGGGACTACTGCTCGGCATGAAAGTGTGGCAAACCCTGGATGTTTGGGCCACCCATTCTAGTGAAGAGGGATTGGGCCCTGGTACTGTTCTGCTACCCGAATCTGAACTTTTTGTAACGGTTCGGCCGAACCCGAAAAACCAGGTGTCCGTCTATCTCTAGTGGCGGGTTATAAACATAAAAAAAATAAGCAGAACACCACAACTCTATACATAGATCACCATCTATTCTAGACTAAGGCGGTCTGGAAGGGATTGTGGAGCCTGCCCCGCTGTCAAGTCATAATCCAACATATGGCTAAATATAGTTAGTTTTCCCACGAACAAAAGTTGACATTAATCAGTAGATCTTGCAATAATAATAGGTTCCACAATTGGATGTGGTTAAATAAGGCTACGTTCACATTTGCGTTGTGCGGTGCAGCGTCGGCGACGCAACGCACAACGCATGCAAAAACGCATGCAAAACGCAGCTTTTTGTGATGCATGCGTCCAATTTTGGCCTGATTTTCGGCGCAAAAAAAGTGCAACATGCAGCGTCCTGTGCGCCCTGACGCTTGCGCCAAAAATGACGCATGCGTCACAAAACGCAAGACAACGCATGTCCATGCGCCCCCATGTTAAATATAGGGGCGCATGACGCATGCGCCGCTATGCGTCGCCGAACCTGCGCCCGACGCAACGCAAATGTGAACGTAGCCTAAAATGTTCTTGTGCTGAGATAATCTTATAAATGTGCCCCTGCTGTGTACTGTGTAATGGCGGTGTCTCACCGTACAGGGGCATGGTCTGATCATACCACAGCTCCTGGGCAGGAGAGGAAGGAAATAAATATACAGGCATTACAGCACAGGATCGCAGCTGATTCTTTTTGTGAGGTAAAACACTTAATTGCCTGTTTTTTAAACCATGTTTTACCTCAAAGAATTATTTGTGATCCCATGCTGTAATGTCTGTATACTTATTTTATACCCCCCTGCTCAGGAGCTGTGGTATGATCAGACCATGTCCCTGTGCGATCAGACACAGACATTACACAGAACACAGCAGGGGCAGATTTATAAGATTAAATAAAATGTCCCTGTGCTGAGATAAACGCATCCAATTGTGGAACATATTATTATTATTATTATTCCAAGATCTATTGATTAAAATTACCTTTTGCTTGTGGAAAGGCCCCTTTAATCCCCCTCTGTAACCAAAACTTTTATGGAATTCCAGCGCAGGTACCATGTAATATTACGCATGCTTTTACTGGTTTATGAACGTGTAGATCTAATTCTCTATATTTATATGTAATTTTATATTGAAGAACTGTAAGACATGCATTATATTAGATCCGCTTCATGACGTGTGACTGCTGGAATATTTCCATGATTTCTTGTGCAGTATGACTGAAGTCTTTTCTGGCCGGCTGACCACTCAGGCTTGTAGGACAGTCACTTGTGCCTCTGTGCCCTTCTTGGAATGTATACTGGGAAAGCTCCTGGTGCACATATTAACCTTGCTGGTCGGCTCCCTTGCACCCTACAGATGCCAAGTGTCTTTTTATATTATCTTCTACCTGCTGTGTATATATAGAAGAAGAAGAAAAAAAAAAAGTCCCGTAATCTACTAGTCCTTTCCAGTGCTAAGGGGCACATTGCAGTACAGATTAGGGATTGTTTTTACAATGGAAATCCGTGACTGGTGTTTTACACTGTATTCCCATAAATTGGCAGAGAATACTCCAACGAGCACCATGTACCATTTTAGAGTTTGCTTAGAATTTAAAGTGTTATTTTAAAGTTGTTTTTTAAAGGGAACCTGTCAGCAGGATTGTGCATGGTAACCTACAGACAGTGTCTGGTTTGCGCAGTTATACTGATTAAAATGATACCTTGGGTGATGAACGTCCCTCTTGTGGTTGTGTAATCTTTGTTTTCAGTTAATGATATGCTTGTGCCCCGGGGCGGCCTGTGGGGGTCTTCATGTGGTGCTCTGCTTACATATTCATCTGTATGGCTTCTGACAGGTCCCTGATCCCTCACTGACTGGCCCTCTATTTGACATACTGTATATGTTATTGTTTGGAGAAAAAAAATTCATCATTCAGGCTCCCTCGTCAGCACCTGAGCTGTGGCATGAGCGAATCTATAATATCCATATTTTAATTTTATTTAGTTGTATAAATTTGTTTAGGAAAAAAGATTTCTTTCTCAAAATGACGCCGGCCGTGCCTGCGCAGTAGCATAATTCTGAACTCAATAGATGCTATTGCCCAGGCACAACAATCGGCGCCATTTTGCCAGAGCAAAAAAAATGTCTCCAACAAGATGGCACAGGCGCGCGGCTGGCTGTTTTAGTAGAACTATAAGCTCAGCATAAGTCCTGCTGTAACAGTCACCTATCAATGTTTGTTCTGTATCTACACTGCTATCACTATATAACACATGGGTATAACATGGTATTTGAACAAGCACACCGGTCCGGACAGTGAGAGCCGCAATTAGGAAAATTGCTCTGTGAGCAACCGATGATGGGCCTGGTGATTTTTTTGCAAGATTTATTAAGATTGTCAGGGGTAGGGTGGAGAGTAGCTAAGTGTGTATACTAATCAATGGGCTTGAGAGATGCATTGGATATTAGGAGTTGAAGGGTAAGTGTGTTAATTTTTACATCATAAGTCAATAGTATATGTCCAAATATATTTCAAATGGAGAAATCTGCTTTCTCCAACATGAATGATCGATCAATCATTCTCTAAATTGTTGCGTTACTGAGATAAGAGATGATTGTTGGTACAGATAAGATTCTGTGTAGGAGGAGCGAGTAAGCTAGAGGCTCTCTTCCCATCTACATAGCATCTTATCTGTACCAACTGTCATCTCCTATCTCATTAACCCCTTTACCCCCAAGAGTGGTTTGCACGTTAATGACCAGGCCAATTTTTACAATTCTGACCACTGTCCCTTTATGAGGTTATAACTCTAGAATGCTTCAACGGATCCTGCTGACTCTGAGAATGTTTTCTCGTGACATATTGTACTTCATGTTAGTGGTAAAATTTCTTCGATATTACCGGCGTTTTTGTGAAAAAAACTGAATATTTGGCGAAAATGTCTCAATTTTCCAACTTTGAATTTTTATGCCCTTATATCACAGAAATATGTTACACAAAATACTTAATAAGTAACATTTCCCACATACCCAAGTGTGACACCATTCTAAAAACTGCACCCCTCAAGGTGCTCAAAACCACATTGAAGAAGTTTATTAACCCTTCAGGTGTTTCACAGGAATGTTTGGAATGTTTAAATAAAAATGAACATTTAACTTTTTTACACACAAAATATTCTTTAGCTCCAATTTGTTTTATTTTACCAAGGGTAACAGGAGAAATTGGACCCCAAAAGTTGTTGTCCAATTTGTCCTGAGTACACTGATACCCCATATGTGGGGGTAAACCACTGTTTGGGCGCATGGTAGAGCTCGGAAGGGAAGGAGCGCCATTTGACTTTTCAATGCAAAATTGACTGGAATTGATGGGACACCATGTCGCGTTTGGAGAGCCCTGATGTGCCTATACTTTGAAACCACCCCCACAGGTGACAATATTTTGGAAAGTAGACCCCCTAAGGAACTTATCTAGATGTGTGGTGAGCACTTTGATCCCCCAAATGTTTCACTACAGTTTATAACGTAGAGCTTTGTCCTGAGTACGCTGATACCCCATATGTGGGGGGAACCACCATTTGGGCGTATGGCATAGCTCAGAAGTGAAGGAGCGCCGTTTTGGAATGCAGACTTGGTCTGCAGGCGTCACATTGCGTTTGCAGAGCCCCTGATGTACCTAAACAGTAGAAACCCCCCACAAGTGACCCCATATTGGAAACTAGACCTCCCAAGGAACTTACCTAGATGTGTTGTGAGAACTTTGAACCCCCAAGTGTTTCACTACAGTTTATAACGCAGAGCCGTGAAAATAAAAAATCATTTTTTTCCCCACAAAAATGATTTTTTAGCCCCCCCAAATTTTTATTTTCCCAAGTGTAACCAGAGAAATTGGACCCCAAAAGTTGTTGTCCAATTTGTCCTGAGTACGCTGATACCCCATATGTTGGGGTAAACCCCTGTTTTGGTGCACGGGAGAGCTCGGAAGGGAAGGAGCACTGTTTAACTTTTTCAACACAGAATTGGCTGGAATTGAGATCGGACGCCATGTCGTGTTTGGAGAGCCCCTGATGTTCCTAAACAGTGGAAACCCCCCAATTCTAACTGAAACCCTAACCCACACACACCCCTAACCATAATCATAACCCTAACCACACCCCTAACCCGAACATGCCCCTAACCCTAATCCCAACACACCCCTAACCCTAATCCCTAACCCCAACCAGGGGAGGATTATAATAGGGTCAATCTGGGCGGTAGCCCAGGGCCCAGTGGTGTGGGGGGGCCCTGGGCTACCGCTCAGATTGCCCGCCGCCATCAGGGCATTACTACCCTGACTGGCGTATGGGCCCGGTGGGCAGAGAGGGGGTCCGCATCATCTGCTCACCAGGCCCCTACCGGCGCTGCGGTAGTTTCACCTATTGACGTGCGGGCGCGCGCCCGCACGTCAATAGTTAACAGCCGCCAGCCAATTGGAGGCTGGCAGCTGAAGTCGGCCGCAGGCGCAGCGCACACGTCGTCGGCGTCCGACGTCATTGTCAGTCGCTGGAGGGAGCTCGCTGCTAGAGCGCACAGGTCAGGTGAGGAGAACTCGTGGTTTTTTTTTTTTTTTTTTTTTTTTGTTTTTTTTTTGCTAACGGCAATCCGGGGGGCCCGGGCAGGCCAGAATGCTGGACACTGTCTGTGGGCAATATGCTGGACACACTGGGGGCAATGCTAGAGACACTGGGGCAGATTGCTGGAGTCGGACACACTGGGGGTTAATGCTGGAGACACTGGGGCAGATTGCTGGAGTCGGACACACTGGGGGTTAATGCTGGAGACACTGGGGCAGATTGCTGGTGTACACTGGGGGCAATGCTGGAGACACTGGGGGCAATGCTGGAGACACTGGGGGCAATGCTGGAGACACTGGGGGCAATGCTGGAGACACTGGGGGCAATGCTGGAGACACTGGGGGCAATGCTGGAGACACTGGGGGCAATGCTGGAGACACTGGGGGCAATGCTGGAGACACTGGGGGCAATGCTGGAGACACTGGGGGCAATGCTGGAGACACTGGGGGCAATGCTGGAGACACTGGGGGCAATGCTGGAGACACTGGGGGCAATGCTGGAGACACTGGGGGCAATGCTGGAGACACTGGGGGCAATGCTGGAGACACTGGGGGCAATGCTGGAGACACTGGGGGCAATGCTGGAGACACTGGGGGCAATGCTGGAGACACTGGGGGCAATGCTGGAGACACTGGGGGCAATGCTGGAGACACTGGGGGCAATGCTGGAGACACTGGGGGCAATGCTGGAGACACTGGGGGCAATGCTGGAGACACTGGGGGCAATGCTGGAGACACTGGGGGCAATGCTGGAGACACTGGGGGCAATGCTGGAGACACTGGGGGCAATGCTGGAGACACTGGGGGCAATGCTGGAGACACTGGGGGCAATGCTGGAGACACTGGGGGCAATGCTGGAGACACTGGGGGCAATGCTGGAGACACTGGGGGCAATGCTGGAGACACTGGGGGCAATGCTGGAGACACTGGGGGCAATGCTGGAGACACTGGGGGCAATGCTGGAGACACTGGGGGCAATGCTGGAGACACTGGGGGCAATGCTGGAGACACTGGGGGCAATGCTGGAGACACTGGGGGCAATGCTGGAGACACTGGGGGCAATGCTGGAGACACTGGGGGCAATGCTGGAGACACTGGGGGCAATGCTGGAGACACTGGGGGCAATGCTGGAGACACTGGGGGCAATGCTGGAGACACTGGGGGCAATGCTGGAGACACTGGGGGCAATGCTGGAGACACTGGGGGCAATGCTGGAGACACTGGGGGCAATGCTGGAGACACTGGGGGCAATGCTGGAGACACTGGGGGCAATGCTGGAGACACTGGGGGCAATGCTGGAGACACTGGGGGCAATGCTGGAGACACTGGGGGCAATGCTGGAGACACTGGGGGCAATGCTGGAGACACTGGGGGCAATGCTGGAGACACTGGGGGCAATGCTGGAGACACTGGGGGCAATGCTGGAGACACTGGGGGCAATGCTGGAGACACTGGGGGCAATGCTGGAGACACTGGGGGCAATGCTGGAGACACTGGGGGCAATGCTGGAGACACTGGGGGCAATGCTGGAGACACTGGGGGCAATGCTGGAGACACTGGGGGCAATGCTGGAGACACTGGGGGCAATGCTGGAGACACTGGGGGCAATGCTGGAGACACTGGGGGCAATGCTGGAGACACTGGGGGCAATGCTGGAGACACTGGGGGCAATGCTGGAGACACTGGGGGCAATGCTGGAGACACTGGGGGCAATGCTGGAGACACTGGGGGCAATGCTGGAGACACTGGGGGCAATGCTGGAGACACTGGGGGCAATGCTGGACACACTGGGGCAGATTGCTGGACACACTGGGGCAGATTGCTGGACACACTGGGGCAGATTGCTGGACACTGTATGGGGGCAATGCTGGACACACTGGGGGCAATGCTGGAGACACTGGGGCAGATTGCTGGACACACTGGGGCAGATTGCTGGACACACTGGGGCAGATTGCTGGACACACTGGGGCAGATTGCTGGACACTGTCTGGGGGCAATGCTGGACACACTGAGGCAGATTGCTGGACACACTGGGGCAGATTGCTGGAGACACTGGGGGCAATGCTGGAGACACTGGGGCAGATTGCTGGACACACTGGGGCAGATTGCTGGACACACTGGGGCAGATTGCTGGACACTGTCTGGGGGCAATGCTGGACACACTGAGGCAGATTGCTGGACACACTGGGGGCAATGCTGGACACACTGGGGGCAATGCTGGACACACTGGGGGCAATGCTGGACACACTGGGGCAGATTGCTGGACACACTGGGGCAGATTGCTGGACACACTGGGGCAGATTGCTGGACACACTGGGGCAGATTGCTGGACACACTGGGGCAGATTGCTGGACACACTGGGGCAGATTGCTGGACACACTGGGGCAGATTGCTGGACACACTGGGGGCAGGACTGGGGACATGGGCAGAATGTAGATACGGGGCATGACTGGAGACACGGGGCAGAATGAAAGACATGGGGCAGGATTGGATCATGGGGCAGGATGGATATGATGGAGACAGATGGGGCCAGGATGGGGAATATTATTACCATAGGGGCTAATTAAGGGATATTATTACTGCAGTGATGTATTTATTTTATTTTTTGAGGACACTGTTTTAAATGGGGGGGGCGGTCCTGTTACTGTGCAGAGTGACACTATATCGCCTTTTTTTCTCCATGTGGTGTAATGTAGAAGTTGTGAAGAATTAAGTAATGTGTTCTGCAAGCAGAGCTCGAGATAACTGTGTTGTTTCCTGCAGAAACGAGTCCTGGCTGGAAGAAATGATGGCGGTCTGTGCTGGATGAAAGATGAAGGACTTCACCTAGAGACGTCACTGATGAGTCAGTGTTACCTATACACTGACATTATACACTGTGTACTATATACAGAGGTCCTGTGTACAATGTCACCAGTGATCACTGTATTACCTATACATTATATGCAGAGCTCCTGTGTATAATACCACCAGTGATCTCTGTATTACCTCTACACAGACACTGCATACGAAGTACAGATCTCCTGTGAATACTGGCACTTATGGTGATAGTATTGTGTTGTTTTTTTTTATTACTGATCAGTATTGTAGTATTCAGTCACTATGTGGTGGTAATATGTGGTCTTGACATGGTGCGGTGGTATTTGTTCCTTGTATGTGATATTATTCGATCACTGTGGTTTTAATATGTTGTCTGGTCATGGTGCGGTGGTATTTGTTCCTTATATGGGATATTGGTCATTTTAAAAATTGAAAAATAAATCAAAATATGCCTAAATTGTATTGCATATTTTAACAAATATTTAATAGGTTACAGTATATTAGGGCCCGGCCAAAAGTGTCTACCGTGTTATGGTGGCAGCTTCCAAAATCTTTGTAACATGACACACATGACCCTGTCGCATGACTGGGGGGGACCCACAGTGTCTGAACAGCCCGGGGCCCTGGCTACCCTTAATCCACCCCTGACCCCAACACACCCCTAACCCTAATCCCAACCCTGAGACACCCCTAATCCCAACTGTAAATGTAATCCAAATCCTAACTGTAGCCCCAAAATAATTTTTTTTTAAATTTTATTATATTTCCCCAACTAAGGGAGAGATGAAGGGGGGTTTGATTTACTTTTATAGTTGTTTTTTTTAGCGGACTTTTATGATTGGCAGCTGTCACACACTAAAAGACACTTTTGATGTTTTCATTGGTACCATTTTCGGGAATGTGACATTTTTTGATCGCTTTTTATTCCGATTTTTGTGAGGCAGAATGAACAAAAACCAGCAATTCGTGAATTTCTTTGGGGGGGGGGCGTTTATACCGTTCCACGTTTGATAATTGATAAAGAAGTTTTATTCTTCAGGTCAGTACGATTACAACGATACCTCATTTATATAATTTTTGTTAGGTTTTATTGTATAAAAGCACCAAAACATATTTTATATAAAAAAATAATAATTTTTGCATCGCTTTATTCTGTGGACTATAACTTTTTTTTTTTTATTTTTTGCTGATGATGCTGTATGGCGGCTCGTTTTTTGCCGGACAAGATGACGTTTTCAGCTGTACCATGATAATTTATATTCGTCTTTTTGATCGCGTGTTATTCCACTTTTTGTTCGGCGGTATGATAAAGTGTTGTTTGTTTGCCTCAGTTTTTTTTTTTTTTTACGGTGATCACTGAAGGGGTTAACTAGTGAGACAGTTTTATCGGTCGCGTCGTTACCAAATATGTGTATTTATTGGTTTTTTTAATTATTATTTAGACAAAGAATTGTATTGGAAATATATGTATATGTATAATTATTTATTTATTTTTTTTTTTAACATATATTTAATATATACTTATTTAGGGGTTTGTTTTTTTTCTTTTTTATTTTACAAGTGTAAAACACCTCCCTGCAAGACCCGGAAGGCCCCCACGGCCATTTTGGATACGGGGCCTGCAGGGAGGAGGAGGTAGGAGACCCTTGGAGCAACGCGATCACATCGCGTTGCTCCGAGGGTCTCAGGGAAGCATGCAGGGAGCCCCCTCCCTGCACAATGGTTCCCTATACCTCCGGAACACTGCGATCATGTTTGATCACAATGTTCTGGGGGTTACTGGCACATAGTGTCGGATGTCAGCTGCAATAGTCTGCTGACACCCGGCCCCGATCGGTCGCGCTCCCCCCTCCCCCCCATGAGCGTGGCTGATAGTTGATGACGTACTATCCCGTCGGAGGTCATAGGGGCCCATACCACCTCAACGGGATAGTAAGTCGTATGTCAGAAAGGAGTTAATGTAACAATCTGTCTTCACTGAATGCACATTTTACCCATGAATTGAGAATTTTGAAAATGACCGGTCCAGAAGATAAAAGAAGCTGTTTTTTTTTCTGGTAAGATATATTACAGAATTTCTTATTTTTATATGTACTATTGATTCATGCTATCAAAATTAAAACAATGGTTAGACTTAAACCCATCTCCTATAATGTAACTACTGTGCACATTACAGTGAGGGTCTGGGCATCCATCAATATAGGAGACTGGCAACAAACAAGTAGGCAGTTGACTTGCTTTTTCTATTTTCATGCTATGTAATGAAGTAAAGCAATTTATTAATTTGAGAATATCCCTTTAAGTGGTTGTCCGATGCTGGACAACCCTTATTAAAGGGGGAACCTGTCACGTCATTTCAGGCATCTAAACTGTGCATCACTAACACTTTTTTTCATTAAAAACTGTGCTATAATGTCCAAAAAGCACTTCATATAGTTTTATGGTACCTGCTTGTTTAGTTATAATGGTGTTTCATTTTCTGTTTAGTCACGAGCGTCGCCGGCCACTCAATTTGATTTCCATAATTGCTCCCACATCACTAGAATCCTATGTTTAACCGTGTGTAGCGTGGAACCAGCCCAAGTTTAGATGATAATGTATTGGTCTTGTCAACTGAGAGTGACAGGATTAGTACAGTTTAATTAAATTAGTGATATGTGCAAAGGGAGCAGCTAAGGCTTGTAATATAACTTGCCGTGTCCAAACCCTCAGAATAAATATGAAAATAGCTATGGAGGATATTCACTAAATTAAAACATAACTTTTAATAAATATATAAAATACTCGGGCCCTTAACAAAACACATACATAGACAGTGTAACAAAGTGCTAAAGTGAACCAGTGCTGAAAATTAAAAAAATTGGAACAGTCTTACCAATTTAGACGGACAAATGGAGGAGGTCTCACCAATTCTGTGGGGTAGGTGGTTCCAAGACGAATACAAAACGAAGAAAAACAGGCCAAGGGTAGGGAAATGTAATATTGTCACGGTCTTCCCTGTGAACCCTTGAAGAGCTCCTGTCCTCACAAGGACAGGCCCCAAGTGAGCCCTGCTATGGCCAGCCACCAACCACAGTAAACCCTAATTGTCTCTTATCTCCCTACGCGTTTCAACTCCAATAAAGGAGAATCATCAGGGGAGTTGTATATAAAAAATGCCAATGGGTCTCCTTAGTAATTCAGTCCATAAGAATCCATACTGGTCCGTATACAATTATATGCAGAACGGGTCCCGCAGTGGCTGGGAGTCCCGCCATAAACCAGCAGCAACAACGGTTATGTCTGCAGTTTATAGTCCTCGCATACTGACCGAAAAACCTCCCTTTTATATACATATATATTTGTCAGGTGTAGATGTTTAAGCCCCAATTAGAAAGGAAATAATGCCACATACCGGATCCCAGCTGCATCCATTGCTTCACTGCGCGGTAAACTGGCGTGGTAAACACGTTTCCGGCAACTGGCGTGCATATACCGGAAGTGACAGCATGTTACAAGAGGTCACTTCCGCCCACCATTTTTCTGAAGCCTACGCTGGCCCGGGGGAATGTCAGCAATACAGGGCATTGTGCATGATAGCACCCATAGAGATAGAGCACGAGTGCTCTAGCACCACAATGCCACCACGGACACGCATCCAATCCGCGGCCAGCATTATACAGGACGAAACATATGTCCACGCCATCTTGCGTATGTCAATTCCGGCAGATCCCCTGTAAATGAATAATACCACGGCGCCATATTATGTGCGCCATAAAGACCCTATACTCGGGTACTAGTGCATCACTATACAGGAAATATCCATTATGTTGGGCTCCATATTACCGGAGCTCATTACCCTGATGAGAAAGTGTTAATATATCTATTATTACTGTCAAATACGTTGAAATAAGATAAATCTACGCCATAGTGTAAATGTATGTTGTTACCATTGAATAAGCTGGCATAAAAGGACAATATAAATAGATCCATACCACATCATGCGTCATCCAGGTATAATTCCATTACAGGCATTATATATAAAACATAACACATTGTTATGGCTAGATATTATCACAGTGTCTGTATATGACTCCAGACAGAATACCCTTACATTTGACAGGATTGGTGCCCAGTGGGGGGGAGGGAAGAGAGAAAGAGGAAAAGACCTTACTCTATAGTAGCACCCTGCAAAATTTCCCCCCAATAAATACCTGGATCTCAAAAGGGAATTAGGATAACCCATATAATTAATGTCTTATTAACCATAGTGATGGTAACAGGGGCATCCCTATTCAGTTTATAAGAAGGATGTAAATAAGAATGTATATAGCTGAAATTGGACAAATATAACGGAGGGGGCCAATATGGAGGATGCTGAAGGAAAAACATAGATGATAGGTCCCAAGAAAAAACAAAAATACTTTCAAGGCTCCAAATGGATATAGTATTCAAAATATGACCTCCATTAGATATTGCCAATGAAAGCAACTGTAAGTAGGGGCAATGGCTCCATTATTACATGATATATTTCAATATGACTTATTTTGTTTTCTTTGACTGTTTTCATAGTTAAAGGCCTACGACTGAGTCCAGACACAGAGAAGGAATACACTGCGAGATAACCACACAAATCCCCAACAGAGACATCGAACAGTTAACTACTACTCATGAAGCTGGCAATTCCTATGGTAAGGTAAGGTATATGGTAATTCCAATGTGGTAAGGTATAGTGGAACGACAAGGGAATATATGGGAAAAAGAGGGGGGGGGGGGGGGCCAAGGGGATTGTTTTATAAAAAACATCCAAAATTGATCTGATCGTTCAGGCCTAGGGGATGGCAAGTATCCAACGTGAATATCCAGCTAGCCTCTCTCTGGAGCAATAATCTATCAAGATCACCACCTCTAACTGGCATATCAATTCTGTCAATCCCCATAAATCGTATTGCTCTTCAAGGGTTCACAGGGAAGACAGTGACAATATTACATTTCCCTACCCTTGGCATGTTTTTCTTCGTTTTGTATTCGTCTTGGAACCACCTACCCCACAGAATTGGTGAGACCTCCTCCATTTGTCCGTCTAAATTGGTAACACTGTTCCAATTTTTTAAATTTTCAGCACTGGTTCACTTTAGCACTTTGTTACACTGTCTATGTATGTGTTTTGTTAAGGGCCCGAGTATTTTATATATTTATTAAAAGTTATGTTTTAATTTAGTGAATATCCTCCATAGCTATTTTCATATTTATTCTGAGGGTTTGGACACGGCAAGTTATATTACAAGCCTTAGCTGCTTCCTATTGTTATTGCATTTGTTATGGCTGGTTTTTTAGCAACAGGCCCAGACACAGAGTTATGGCTTACTGAAGCCAGGGATATTTTCTCAGAGAAAGAATTCTCTCAGAAAAAGTATACACCTACTTATACCTCAGCGTTTAAGGATTTGAACAAGCTCTATAGGGAGCAGATAGTCTCTTGGTGGGAACTACAGAGCTTAGAAAACTATATTAAAAACGGGATTGTCCCAAGGGGACTACGTATCCCCCTGCTCCCAGCTGTACGGTGTAGGACCCCCCAACTTATGAACCTCTGGGAAAAAGAGGCTACTTGCAGCTCTCTGAGATTCATGCAAATATTGGCTAGTGAAGAAAAAGTAAATCTTGAAAAATTAAATAATAAACTTAAAGAGCAAATTGAAATCACAAAAAAATTCAAATCGGAGAATGATTTCACAGTAAAGGAGAGTCAACTGCAGAACTCTATTGAAAAGTTCCAATATAATCTCAAAGAGAGAAAGCATAAGCAATATCTCAGAGATCTGCAAGACTTTAAGGAGGGAAAAGTATACCAGATTGCAGTGGATAGAACGGAAAGAGATAGAGAGACTGATTTATCCTCCACTGAAACTGATATCTCGGACACTGAGGGGAGAGGGAACTACTCCAGGGGCCGTCAAAGGGGCAGGGGAGGTGGATATCGTAGAGGAAACAGATATCAATCCTCTAATCCAAGAACTGTTTTTTTAGACAGACCATACCAACTCCGAAGTCAGACTGCCTTCAACAGGGAGGAGAACTACAGGTTCTAAATTTATCTAGCAAACAATTGACTACTGCGGAAATGGCAGTACTGTCTAAAGGTCTGTCATTTGTTCCTAGTACGGATTTTAAGACCTTCGAAATGATAAAGGATCTTAATCTCTTTGTTAGAAAGCTCAGATGGCACAAATTTTTCAAATTAAAGGACAAAAAAATGTGTGATGACTTAAATATCCCGCAAGATATGTTATCTGATGTACGCCTCTTGGCTGACCTCAATACTGTGCCTGATAATCATAATGGGTGTGGCCCGTTTACCCAACTAAAGAATCCAAGTAATAAAATGGCACCAGTAGGGGGAGATTTATCGGCCATAGACGTTTTCCTTAATTTAAGTATTGCTGATATTAAAAAATATGCGAAAAATCAATCTAGGCATAATCTCACTAGGGAACAGATGACAGCACTTCGTAGTTTAGAAATGGACACATCCCGTGTTTTAAAACCTTCTGACAAAGGAGGAAATGTGGTCGTAATGGATGTGGACACATACAAAAATATGTGCCTGTCACTTTTGAATGACCATATAACATACACACGGATGACTTCAAATCCCACCAGTGATTGTTTAAAAACCTTGGGGGCAATCCTCAAAAAAGCAAAGGCAGATAAGCTTATCAGTGAGGACGAATTGTCTTTTCTGTTGCCACGCCATCCTGTTATGGCTACTTTTTATGCCCTGCCTAAGGTCCACAAGGGCCTGGACCCTCTGAAGGGTAGGCCCATCGTGTCTGGCATAGGGAGTATTGGACAAAACATCGGAATTTACCTGGATGATGTCCTGAGACCCTTTGTATTATCACTCCCGTCGTATGTCAGGGACACGATGGACCTACTCCGAAAACTAGAGGGCATCTCTCTTGCCAGCATTGATGTTGAGGCTCTATACTCCTCAATCCCGCATGATTGCGGGATTGAGGGGGTGCGTCGCTTTCTCAGTACTAGGGGTTGTCAATTTAATGCCCATAACGACTTCATTCTGACCCTTCTCAAGTTTGTACTTACCAATAATTATTTTTCTTTTGATGGCAGGACCTTCCACCAGCTCAGGGGCACTGCTATGGGGAATCCTTGTGCACCCACTTACGCAAACTTGTTCCTGGGCTGGTGGGAGGATAGCATTGCCTTTTCAGACCAACATAGTGATTACCTGACCCATATTGATTTATGGGTCAGGTATATTGATGACATCTTTGTTTTATGGAAAGGGACAAGAGAGGAGTTCAGTGAATTTGTTATGTCCTTAAATAGTAATGATGTGGGACTTAAATTCACGTTTGATATACAGGATACACAATTACCTTTCCTGGACGTTCTGATCTCCAAGTCAAAGGATGGAGATCGCTTGGAGAGTACCATATACAGAAAGCCCACTGCAACTAACTCTCTTTTAAGATGGGATAGCAACCATCCCTATTCCCTTAAGAAGGGCATCCCTAAGGGTTAGTATCTGAGATTGCGGTGCAATTGTTCCAACCAGAGAGATTTTAAAATCATGGCCGATGACCTTAGGCAGAGGTTTTTAGCCAGAGGTTACCCGGATCGGATCTTGCGGGAGGCTTTCCGGTATGCTAACCAACAGGAGAGGGAAACTCTCTTAACACCTCGAAGAGAGGAGATTGAACCCTCCAAAGTGACGAGATTGATCTGCACCTATGATAACGGTGCATCATCTGTTAAAAATATCATACGGAAACACTGGGGTATCCTAAAGATGGATGAGGATCTAAGGGATACCTTGGGAAATGATCCAGTCATTACATACCGCAGAGCAAAAACATTAGGCGATCGACTTGTACATAGTCATTTCAGCACGCCTAGGGAAACGACTTGGCTCCCACAAAGACCAGTGGGATTCTTTAGATGTGGTAGATGTGTTATGTGTGACTCAATGTGCACCGGAAAGGAATTTTTCAATGAAAACACACAACAGACTTTCAAACTAAAGAAATTTATAAATTGCAAAAGTACGGGTGTCATTTATAGAGCCATTTGTCAGTGTGGCATTACCTATGTTGGAAAGACAATAAGGGAGTTGAGGAGAAGGGTGGGGGAACACCTGGGTGATATACGAAATAAAAGAGATACCCCAATTGCTAAACATGTGAATAGCATGCACGGGGGAGATGTGAGAGCAATACGATTTATGGGGATTGACAGAATTGATATGCCAGTTAGAGGTGGTGATCTTGATAGATTATTGCTCCAGAGAGAGGCTAGCTGGATATTCACGTTGGATACTTGCCATCCCCTAGGCCTGAACGATCAGATCAATTTTGGATGTTTTTTATAAAACAATCCCCTTGGCCCCCCCCCCCCCCCCCCCTCTTTTTCCCATATATTCCCTTGTCGTTCCACTATACCTTACCACATTGGAATTACCATATACCTTACCTTACCTTACCATAGGAATTGCCAGCTTCATGAGTAGTAGTTAACTGTTCGATGTCTCTGTTGGGGATTTGTGTGGTTATCTCGCAGTGTATTCCTTCTCTGTGTCTGGACTCAGTCGTAGGCCTTTAACTATGAAAACAGTCATCCATTTGGAGCCTTGAAAGTATTTTTGTTTTTTCTTGGGACCTATCATCTATGTTTTTCCTTCAGCATCCTCCATATTGGCCCCCTCCGTTATATTTGTCCAATTTCAGCTATATACATTCTTATTTACATCCTTCTTATAAACTGAATAGGGATGCCCCTGTTACCATCACTATGGTTAATAAGACATTAATTATATGGGTTATCCTAATTCCCTTTTGAGATCCAGGTATTTATTGGGGGGAAATTTTGCAGGGTGCTACTATAGAGTAAGGTCTTTTCCTCTTTCTCTCTTCCCTCCCCCCCACTGGGCACCAATCCTGTCAAATGTAAGGGTATTCTGTCTGGAGTCATATACAGACACTGTGATAATATCTAGCCATAACAATGTGTTATGTTTTATATATAGTGCCTGTAATGGAATTATACCTGGATGACGCATGATGTGGTATGGATCTATTTATATTGTCCTTTTATGCCAGCTTATTCAATGGTAACAACATACATTTACACTATGGCGTAGATTTATCTTATTTCAACGTATTTGACAGTAATAATAGATTTTGATATGTGCAAAGTAAACATTTGATGACCAAGGTGTGAGATTGAACAATACCTGATCACCTCAAGGGCCGACCAATGTGTGAAAGTAAATTGTGTCCTACAAACTCAACAATACTCTTCCAATGTCATAGGTAAACGATTTCCAACTAGTTCAGTGCCCGTACTGTTACATTTATAATTATGTATTTTTTCATGAACTCATGTGAATGTTTTTGTTTAGAATGGTTACTGTTTTTTCAGACATAAAAAGCTTTTTCCACTAAATATTTTGATCAAATTTCCCTTTTTCCAAAAATGATTTCACTTATGTCTTGCATGGGTTCACCTATGTTTTTGCTTCTGTGGTAGAAGCAAAGCTGAACTTTTGTGATCCTGAAAAACACAGCAAAACTTGCTTTTTATATGCAGCTTCTTTACTGCCAAGAGAGCAGGTTTTGCCTGCAGAGAAAAAAAATGCAGCAATAACGTAATGTCTGACCATAGCCTAAGTGTGTTAAAGGGACTCTGTCAGCACAAAATGACTGTTTAAGCCAAGTACAGGTGGTCGTTTCTTCATGGCAGGGCCAAATACTTCAATGCATTTTCCCAACTGCTTGTTTTCCCTCAATCCCCACCCTTTCCTCCCCCCTACCCTTAGGCTGGGTTCACATTGCGTTAATGGCAATCCGCTGACTGCATCCGTTACATAGCGGCACTAACGCTATGTAACAGATGCGTTAGCGCACCCATTGACTGCCATTATGTAGCGCATCGCTAATGTATGTCATAATCGGCATGCGTTAGTGATGTGCCGTCATTCTGTGACGGACCCTCGGACGCGGTTTGCAGCGTTTCGGGGTCCGTCACCGCTAGCACAGATGGAGCATCTGCGCTAGCGCGATCGCATAACGCGATCTTTAAAAGGCACTTGTGTAGCGTAGTCCGTTTAACGTATGCGTTGAACGGACTGCACTTAACGCAATGTGAACCTAGCCTTACTTTGACAGCTCTGACTTCAGGGTGGTTCACTTGAATGTTTAATTCCGCCATGTACGTATGCCTGTACTTTAAACTTCATTCTGTGCTGACAAAGTCCCCTTTAACTCCTTCATGACCTTTGACATACCCATACATCTTCAGGTAGAGGTTCCCGACCTTTGATGTATGGGTACGTTATGTTGAACGTATGCGGCACAGGTGTTGTGCCAGCGAGAGCTTGGCTTACATAATAACAGAGCTGCGGCTGTCACAGCGGTGCCCCCACTGCCCCTGGCCATTTAAAAGCCATAATCAATAGCGAGCGCAGCATTTGGGAAACACGGGTTCCTCCTCCCTTCCGATCATCACCGATTGTTGCCATGGCAACCCAAAGTAGTCATGGTGACATCCTTGTCAGCCCACTATGGCAAGCCTGTTACTGTGCCAGGAGCATGGTCAGAGGTTTCATTAGGAAAGGCCAGGTGATTTCAATTTCCCCAGCTCTATAAAAACCCAGCTACCTCTAACCTTGTGCCAAAAAACAGCAGCCAAGGGTTCTTCTAAGCAGCTGCCTAGCATTCTGAAAATGGTGGAGTCCCACAAAGCAGGAGAAGGCTATAAGAAGATGGCAAACTTTTTTCCAGTTGCCATTTTCTCAATTCAAAATGTAATTGAGAAATGGCAGTTACCTGGAACAGTGGAGATCAAGATGAGGTCTGATGGCTTCTACAAATGGATAATGATCCTAAACACACATCAAAATACACAATAGACTGCCTCAAAAAGTGCAAGCTGAGGGTTTTACAATGGCCCTCAATCCCCAGATCTGAACATCATTGAAAATGTGTGGTTAGACCTCAAAATAGAAGTACATGCCAGATGACCCAAGAATCTCACAGAACTGGAAGAGTTTTCCAAGGAAGAATGGATGAAAATGGCTCAAATGAGTTGAAGGACAGTTTGTTGCTACAAAAAGCGTTTACAAGCTGTGATACACGCAAAAGTGAGTGCTGCTACTAGGTACTATTATAACCATAAAAAAGACCCACCTACTATAGACACAATTTTTTAAACAAAACTATTGAAAAGGAGGGCTCTACAGCAGAGATAAGTCAGACGTGTGGGTGGGGATATTGTAGGGAAATAGCTAGATCTTTACTAGGGTCAATATCCCCACCCACCCATATGTCTGACTCCTCTGCTGTAGAGCCCCCCTTATTAATACTTCTGTTAATAAAGTTGTGTTTATAGTAGGTGGGTCTTTTTTATTATCTGTGTTATTGGGATCCTTATTGTTATTTGGAACTATTTTCTGCTACTAGGTAGTAACCCTGCAGGGTGCCCAAACTTTTGCATCAGCCCATTTTTCTTTTATCGGTTTTAAAATGTAAAAAATGACTTTGCGTTTGTAAAATTAAAAAAAATTCATCTTGACATCTTTAACGTTAGGCCTTGTAATTTTGGCCAGCGGTGCATAAACTTTTACATGCCACTGTATGTGTTTGTTCATTTTCATCTCTTGTTGCACATATGCGGTAGATAATTTAGATATTCGATGTTGAACCTGTTGGGTGGGTAGGTTACTTTCTGTATGGTTTACTGTTGCCTCATGTACAGAGATTTAATCCCTTTGTTCCTTGGCAAACACAAATCTTGACAAGTTGACTTTTACTCTGGGGAAAAAAATAAAATGTTACACAAAATATGCTACTGATTTTGCTTTGAAGACATTGACTAGTACTGTACTCTATGAACACCTGTATATTTGCATGTGTTAATATATGTATTATTTTTTACAGTATTCGTGGTTTTGGGAACATGTATTGCAGTACAGCTTGGCACACACCCAGACTGGATGTTCTTCTGCTGCTTTGCTGGCATGTTCATGTTCTACTGCGCTCATTGGCAAACCTATGTTTCGGGAATGCTGCGGTTTGGCATGTAAGTTACTGAATGTCACGTCCAATAATGTAAGCTTGCATTGTAATTTATTATAGCTTATTCATAGACAAATTGTTTGGAAATATTCACAATGGCAGAATTGTAGAAGTTACACCTATGAGTAATAATGATCCCCTAACCATAGGATATATGATAAATGTGTGATTGCTGGCTGCCCGACTGCTGTGGACCCCAAAGTCATCTGTGTGAATGAAGCACCTTAGAGCATGTGTGCCCTCTCCTTTAATTATTATATATTACTGATATTGGAAGTTTATGTAGTAGTAGTCACACATGCTTTGTAACATTTCATATATACAGGAGACTTAAGCACATCAGTTCTTGTGATCATCCATTTATCACCTATCCTGTAGTTTTATATGTTTGAGATGACCCCTTCAAACATTAGGAGCATATTAAAGGGCAAAGGGGCAATCATTGCTGCACGCTATATTTAGACTTGTACATGTCTTTCAAATGTGCACTAATTTTGCGGACTTCCTCCCACATTTGGCAAAGTTAATTGCCTAAAACTTGAGACCTCTCAGTAGTAATAGTGAATACTGTATATGATACTCATTGATACTCAGCCCAGTGATTGGCTGCAGACTGTCGACAAAGACCGGGGCAGCAGCGGTGGGCAAGAAGACTTTAGCTCTTGCTTTTCTTTTTTTAAAATTATTATGAATCACATTTGGTAGCACAATAAACAAAAAAAAAATGTTCTTAGAACGCTCATGAGTTACCTGTTTTTCTTGTTGTTGAAGTTATAACCCAGCCATATTGGGATTGTTAACTTTGGCACATGTAAGCTGTTACAAAAGAAAAAAAAATTGTCATTTTGAATCTAGGATTAAGAAAAGGTAACCAAGTCAGGTGAAGAATGGAACTCCAGCAAAACTTTCCAACCACGTCTTGTTTTTAGAGTAATGCACGACCCTCATATTGTCCTGTGAAATCTCCATGAAGTCAGCTTTTAAATTGTCTGTAATGTGCCTTATTCTCCTTTTTTGGCCCTGTCTGATTCTCTTTTCAAAACGCAAAAAAAATAATTGATGGGACAAAATCTTATAGAAATTGTAAAAAAGAAAATCTATTCTCCCCCTCTCCCCCTCTCTCCCCCTCTCTCCCCCTCTCTCCCCCTCTCTCCCCCCCTCTCTCCCCCCCTCTCTCCCCCCCTCTCTCCCCCCCCTCTCTCCCCCCCCTCTCTCCCCCCCTCTCTCCCCCCCTCTCTCCCCCCCCTCTCTCCCCCCCTCTCTCCCCCCCCCCTCTCCCCCCCCTCTCTCCCCCCCCTCTCTCCCCCCCCTCTCTCCCCCCCCTCTCTCCCCCCCCATTACGTTGTACATAACATATATCAAGAGAAATTCTTACTACTGGAATGAAGGTAACACTGAAATATTATTTAGTTATCACAAGTTGAGAATAAGAAATCATTGTTACATTAACCACAAAAGAAGCAATGGATCCTGATATAGTAACACGAGTGTAAATTTTCCTCTATTTTGCTGCTGTAAAGTCCGTACAATTCCAAGACCTACTATCCTCTGAAGATTGTCTAAGGTGCAAATATAGAGCATATAAGGTACAGTATATCACAAAAGTGAATACATCCCTCACATTTTTGTAAATGTTATTATTTTAGTTAATTATGGATTGTACAATATAAGCACAACATATCTCCCCTGTTTCCTCATAGATTGCAGCTTGCGAGCAGGAACCTCACACCTTTTGGTATCGGAGTTATGCTTATTCTGTAATGTCTTTTATTGTCTGTAAAGGTCTCCTCAAATGTAAAGTGCTGCAGAATAGGTTGGTGCTATCAAAATTATTACTACTTTTCATGGGACAGCACTGAAGAAATATCCCTTTTTATACAATGTAAAGTAGTCTGTGTACAGCTTGTATAACTGTAAATTTGGTGTGCCCTCTAAAGAACTTGCATATAGTCGTTAATGTCTAAACCGCTGGCAGCAAAAGTGAGTACACCCCTAAGAGAAAATAACCAAATTGTACCCAATTAGTCATTTTCCCTCCCTGGTGTCATGTGATTCGTTAGTGTTACAAGGTCTCAAGTGTTAATGGGCAGGTGTAGTAAATTTGGTGTTACCGCTCACACATTCTTCACTTGAAGTTCATAATGGCATTTCATGGCAAAAAACTCTGCGAATTAAAAAAAATAAATAAATAAAAATAAAAAAAAAAATATAATGCTGTACAGAAAGATGGCCTAAGTTTTAAGAAAATTGCCAACACCCTGAAATTGAGCTGCATCATGGTGACACAGCGGTTTAACAAGACAGGTTACACTCAGAACTCTCCCTGCCATAGTCAACCAGAGACATTAAGTGCACGACATGCTCGGTGTCCTATCCAGAGATTGGCTCTTCAAAATAAACATACAAGTGCTGCCAGCATTGCTGCAGAAGTTACAGGGGTTGAGCCTGTCAATGCTCAGACCATACACTGCATCAAATTGGCCTGCATAACTGTCAAACCAGAAGGAAGACTCTAATAAAGATGATGCACAAGAAAGCTTGCAAACACTGTACTGAAGACAAGCAAACATAAGGACATGGATTATTGAAACCATATCCTGTGGTTTGATGAGACCAAGATAAACTTATTTGATTTAGACTGTGTCAATTTTTTTCAGCGGCAACCAGGTGAGGAGTACAAAGACAAGTGTGCCTTGCCTACAGTCAAGCATGGTGGTGGGAATGTCATGATTTGGGGCTGCATGAGTGCTGCCAGCCATAAGGAGCTACAGTTCGTTAAGGGAATCATGAATGCAAACCTGTACAGTGACATACTGAAGCAAAGCATGATCCCCTCCCTTCGGAAACTGGGCTGCACTATTCCAACATAATTACCCCAAACACACCTCCAAGACTATCATTGCCTTGCTAAAGAAGCTGGCCAAATATGACTCAAGACTTAAACCCTATTGAGCATCTGTGGGGCATCCTCAAATGGTAGGTGGAGGAGCTCAAGATCTCTAACATCCACCAGCTCCGTGATGTCTTCAAGGAGGAGTCAGAGGATTCCAGTGGCAACCTGTGAAGCTCTAGTTAACTCCATGCCCAATAGCATTATGGCAGTGCTTGAAAATAATGGTGGCTGCACAAAATATTGGCACTTTCAGCACAATTTGGCCATTTTCACTTAGAGGTGTACTCACTTTTGTTTCCAGCGGTTTCGACATTAATGGATGTGTGTTTGAGTTATTTAGAGGGCACACCAAATGTACACTGCTGTACACTGACTACTTTACATTGTATCATATATGTGTCATATTGTCAGTGTTTTCCCATGAAAAGATATAACCGAATATTTACAAAAATGTGAGGGTGTACTCACTTTTGTGAGATAGTGTACCTAATCCATTTCACCGTAATTGTAGAGGCCTGTGACCTTTTCAGATGAGATTGCAGCTGATTTACGAATACACCCTTATGACAATATAAAATAAAATGTTTGAGTGCCAAACGACAATTACATTTGTTAGAGGCCTTGACTATATATAAATGCAAATTTTATATTACAGGAATTACGGTAATAGAAACCGATGCAAAGCAGTGGTAATGATTCTACAGCAGCAAAATGGTAGGATAATAAAGGACCATTCCAGTGTTTTGGGTTTTTATTATTGTCCCCTTTGTTTAGCAATTGGAATGTGTGTAGCACGTGTACTACAATATATAGCAGTCACAATCTTTTGGCTCTACCAACTGCAGTCTGCTCCAGCATCATATGACTGCAATTGTGACCTGCCTGCTCATACTGCACCCTCTGTCATTCTACTTTAGCATTCGATGAAAGTCTGTTTTTATAGCAGTGTTAACTATTTAAGCAAAGATCAACCTACCTAGAATGAAATATGTTCTAATCATTTGCTTTGTCTTTTTGACTTCCTGCATGTAATCAGAATTGATGTGACTGAAGTGCAGATCTTCATAATTATCATGCACTTATTGGCTGTGATCGGTGGACCAGATTTGTGGCAATCAATGGTAATTTGCTGATTATAATTAATTAAAAATGTAATTGTAATTTACCAAATCAGACATGTTCTTTGTACCAAACATACTTGTACCAATAATCTAGGGCCAAGGTTCTCAACGCAGAGTCTCTAGTGTAGGTTATATGTGCCCTCATCTTCTTCAAAATAGAAACCTTATTAGTAAGTTGAGTAAAAATAGGTACTAATTAAATTAATGGGGTTCTCTGACAATGGATTTTTTTATATTTTGTGTTTTTTTTTTTTTTTTTTTTTTTTTTTTTTTTTTTTTTGAGGTATGTATAGATGGTTTTTAAATAATAAACGAAGGTGTACTCGCCTTCTGGTGCCCCAGCGGCTCTAGTGCAGGCTTCTCCGGATGTCTGTTGGCTCTGGAAGCGATATCTCCTCAATTCAGAAGACCCTGGATCACTGCAGCTAGAACCTCAGGAATGCTGGGAGGTGAGTATGCCTTAGTTATTTAAATCGGACATGCATGAGTTGCTTATAGGTTGTTTTGTTTTTTTGCTTTTTTTTTTGTCTCCTTTCTATAGAGCCATAATAAAGGTGGTTTTTTTTTTTTGTTTTTGTTTTTTTACATGTGACCTTTTTGGTTACTGCTTATTGCGTTTTTTTTGTATGTCTGCATGATAAGGCTACATTTTTGCCATGTTTTTTATATTTCGGTTTTCACCAAACAGGGTTTTAATAACATAACTGGTTTTTATAGCTTACGTAGACGGCGCCTTCAATTGTGTACTTTTTGTTTACTCTTTTTGCATAAAACCAGCTTTTTTGGTATTAACAAAATGCCAAAATGTTAATATTTGGTGTTTTTTAATTTTACTAATTTTATTGGACTTTTTTTTTTTTTTTTTTGGATCACTTGACTCGAAACCTTGTAATACTTCGGTATTGCACGTTATTAGACTGTCAGTTTTACACTTACAAGAGAACTGTTAGGCCCTGCCCTAATTGTGTCTAAAAGGCCACTGTGGTTGATTCCAAGGCCATTACTTGGCTTTAGGTTGCCATGGCAACAACTGGATCACCACAATCGCGTTGTCACTGAAAATCCTCCCTGGCATCTTCTCATTAGTTTTAACAACTTGCACGCTGTCCTGCTTGCTTTTGTGTTGAAATTTTGCTCACAAGTCTCTGGTTATTACTGAAGAGAATGAGGACAACGCTGAAGCCCATCCATCAACATCATGGAAAGAGGTGCGAGATACTGATGATGGGGGACTGAGCACATGCTGGTCTCAGGAGTGTCCATTCTTTGCCCTATGATCACATATTGGAATATATGAACAAAGTTACCGTATATACTCGAGTATAAGCCAAGATTTTGAGCCCATTTCTTTTTACGCTGAAAGTGCGCCCCTCTCTGCTTATACTCGAGTCACCCCCACTGTAATGACTCTATATAATATATGGGTTTAACTTTTTGTATTGAAGAACTGAAATTAACTTTTTTCCAACTTTATTCCAACTCGAAACCAGGCTGATTCATTTACATTATTTGCTCTTGGGTCCTCTTTAGCGTTAGGCACCATGATAAACAAGAAGCTGATGCCAGGTAGCTGGTTATTGTCAAGAGGTGAAGACGAAAAAAAAGTGTCAATTTTTTTTTCTATGTCTATCACTGCAGGTAAAGGCAAGCCTAGAATAAGAATGTGAACCCAGCAAAGTCGGTACAATTCATAGCATCTTTATTAACCTCTTAACGACATATGACCTATTGGTCATATGTGATGTCCCTGCCTTTGGTGTGGGCTTGCACGTCAAGCCAGCATCTTTCTGGCAGATGATGGCTTATTTAATCAGTCATCATGTGCCTTTAGCCGCCGTGGGTGGAGCCAAGCTGTTAACCTGTTAAATGCCACTGTCAGCGGCATTTAACACGCGCTGCCTGAGGCATTCTGTTTGTGTGCAGCATTAGAGATTCTTTTGGTTCACGATCCAGGTCCATAATTATCAGTTCATGGCCCTTCCTTTCGGCCTGGCGTCTGCCCCCAGTATGTTCACCAAGGTCATGGCAGCAGTCATGGCGATCAGAGTCTTCAGGTCACTCTAAACACTCTGATCAGTCTCGGCTGGATAGTCAACAGAGAGAAATCCTCTTTGATTCCAACTCAGCGCCTGGTGTTCCTACGCATGGAGTTCGACTTGTCCCATGCTCGTGTTTTCCTTCCAAAAGACAAGTTCTCTTCTCTCTGCCAGGGAATCCGCTCTATAAAGCAACCAGTTCCTCTCCCCTACAGTCCTGCATGAGCGTCCTGGGGAAGATGATTGCCTCCATGGAAGCCGTGCCTTTCGCCGAGTTCCACACTCATCCTCTTCAGCTCTCCCTCTTGTTGGTCTGGAACAAGAGAACTGTCTCCGTGGACTGGCCTGTTCTTCTGCCTCTTAAGGTGAGGGAATCCCTGACCTGGTGGACGCTATCCGCCTCAGTCCTGCGTGGGAGGTCTTCCCCTCCTGTGGCAGGTAATCACCGACGCCAGTCTCCTCGGTTGGGGGGCGGTTTTCCTTCAGAATACGGCGCAGGGTCGCTGGAACGCTCAGAAAGCCCTTCTCCCCATCAATCTTCTGGAGATAAGGGATATCTTCCTTGCTCTGCTTCCTTGCTCTGCTCCTCGCATGCAAACCGGTCCGCATTCAATCGGACAATGCCACGGTCGTGGCTTACATAAATCACCAAGGCGGGACTCGCAGCAAGCAAGTCGTGTCAGAGGTGTCAAAGATCCTCCAATGGGCGGAACGTTACGTCCCAGCCATTTCAGCTGTTCACATTCCAGGGATGGAAAATTGGGCAGCCGATTTTCTAAGTCATCAGGTCCTCGCATCAGGCAAGTGGTCTCTCAATCCCGCAGTCTTCAACCAAATATGTCGGAGATGGGGCACTCCGGACGTCTACTTCATGGCGTCTCAGATGAACCACAAGGTTCCCCTATTCCTAGCCATGTCCCAGGCTGCGATGCCCTAGTGATCACAGTTTCAGGTGCCTTATCTTTTTCCGCCTCTCCCTTTGAATTCCGAGAGTCGTGAAAAAGATAAAGTCAGAAGGGATTCCCATAATCCTTATAGCTCCAGTCTGGTCAAGACTACCTTGGAATGTGGATCTGGTAAACATGCTTTTGGACGTCCTCTGGAGGCTTCCAGACTGTCCAGATCTACTCTCGCAGGGCCCCATCTTCCACCAGAGTTCTCAGTCTCTGAGTTTAACGGTAGGGCCGTTAAGGCCGCAGTCCTGAAGGAGGCTGGTTTTTCTCAACAGGTCATTCAGACCATGATTAGGCCAGGTTCATATTGCGTTAGGGCAGTCCGTTCAACGCATGCGTTAAACGGACGGCGTTAACACAAGTGCCGTTAAAGATCGCGTTATGCTCCATCTGCGCTAGCGGTGACGGACCCCGAAACACTGCAGACCGCGTCCGAGGATCTGTCACAGAATGACGGCACATCGCTAACGCATGCCGATTATGACATGCGTTAGCGATGCGCTACATAATTGCAGTTAATGGGTGTACTAACGCATCCGTTACATAGCGTTAGTGCCGCTATGTAACGGATGCAGTCACAGCATTGCCATTAACGCAATTTGAACCCGGCCTTAGAGCGAGAAAACCAACATCGTCGCGCATTTATCACAGATATTGGAAGGCTTTCTTCCAGTGGTGCGAGGAGAGCAACTTGTTTCCAATGTCCTTTTCCCTTTCTTCCATCCTCAGTTTTCCTTCAAGCGGGTCTCTTGCTCAGTACCCTCAAGGGTCAAGTTTTCCGCTCTGTCTATCCTCTTCCAGAAGGATCTGGCTTCCCGTTCCCAAGTGAAGACTTTTCTTCAGGGTGTCGCCCACCTTGCGCCACCTTACCATCTTCCGATAGAACCGTGGGATCTTAATCTCGTTCTCGGCGCCCTTTGAGCCCACTCACAAAGATGGCCACACACTGGACCTCATCTTCACGCTCCTCTGCTCCCTATCTAACCTCTCTAACTCACTGCTTCCTCTTTCTGACCACAACCTACTCACATTCTCTAACCTCTCCGCTCCTTGTCTACAGTCCCCACCCCACAAACTTGCACACACTCGCAGAAATCTTAAACACCTCGATCTACACTCACTCTCTGTAACCCTCCTCCCTCTTACAGACATAAGTTACCCACACAATGAGATGCCGCTACCGCTCTATATAACACCACAATAGCTAATACAAAATCTCAGATACAGATACCATAATAATAGTCCTCGGAAACCATCCATAAACTACTTGGGATAATACCCTGTGTAGCTTCCCAATAGCCTAGAACACATGACTTGAAGCATAAAAATCACAAAAAAGGTACTCAGACCGCATAGTACGAAACCCATCATATAAAAGAACATACTGGCCCCCCGAGGAAGCCGAAAACACCCAGGCGCTACAAACTGGTATCCTAGGTAAAATAGACCACTCTATTACCTCTCACTGACCTTCGTGCAGAGCAATTTTTTAACTTTCAACTATTGCACTGTTCCCCACAGCATACCTACTGAACACCGTGTGTTTTCCCATTTGGGATCACATCTATATTTACCTATATTTCAAAAAGGTAAAAACATTTCAAACTACTCTTTCCTCTCTCATGTGTGGTTTTGGTTATCTATATAGACACGATTCTAGATTGGTGCAATTTTCATTTCTTCCACAGGTTTTGGACTTTGGGGCTATTAATTTTGGGTTTTATACCCATTGTGTGCAGATTGCTAATAACATGATGGTGTCGACTTCTCAGTTGGCTACAGGCTCTACGCTAGGGACGGGCTGCACCTCAATGGGGAAGGTGCAGCTGTGCTGGGGGAGAAAATGGTTAGAAGGTTGGAGGAGTGTTTAAACTAGGGATTGGGGGGGAGGGTATTCATTTTATAGGAGGGGAAGATAGTGCAGATAGAGACCTGGGCACAAATAAGGAAGTTGGGGGTGGCGGTGGCATGGGGGGTGGGGTTAGAACAGTTAGTAATTTAAGAAAGAATAGAGGAACAGAGAGTAACATCAAGTGCATGTATACTAATGCCAGAAGCCTCGCCAACAAAATGGATGAATTAGAACTAGTGTTGTTGGAGCATAATTATGACATGGTGGGGATATCTGAGACGTGGCTGGATGAGAGCCATGACTGGGCTGTTAACTTGCAGGGCTATAGCCTGTTCAGAAATGACCGTACAGATAAGCGAGGGGGAGGTGTGTGTCTATATGTAAAATCTTCCTTAAAACCCATCCTGCGTGATAATATAGGTGAATTTAATGAAAATGTAGAGTCCCTGTGGGTGGAGATAAGGGGAGGGGGAAAAAATAATAAATTACTGATAGGGGTTTGTTATAAATCTCCAAAACTAATGGAAGCAATGGAGAATATCCTCGTAAAGCAAATAGATGAAGCTGCGACTCAAGGAGAAGTCATTATTATGGGGGACTTCAACTACCCTGAAATAGATTGGGGAACAGAAACCTGCAGTTCCAGCAAAGGTAATCGGTTTTTGACAACTATGAGAGACAATTATCTTTCACAACTGGTTCAGGACCCAACAAGGAGGGGGGCACTGCTAGACCTAATATTAACCAACAGGCCAGACCGCATATCAAATATAAGGGTTGGGGGTCACTTGGGGAATAGTGATCACAAAATAATACGTTTTCATGTAACCTTTAATAAGATGGGTAGTAGGGGGGTGACGAGGACACTAAACTTCAGGAGGGCAAATTTCCAACGGATGAGAGAGGATCTTGGGGCAATTAACTGGGATGATATCCTGAGACACAAAAATACACAAAGAAAATGGGAGACATTTATTAGCATCCTGGATAGGACCTGTGCACAGTATATACCGTATGGGAATAAACATACTAGAAATAGGAGGAAACCAATATGGCTAAATAGAGCTGTAAGGGGCGCAATAAGGGACAAAAAGAAAGCATTTAGAGAATTAAAGGAAGTAGGTAGTGAGGAGGCATTAAATAAATACAGAAAATTAAATAAATTCTGTAAAAAGCAAATCAAGGCAGCAAAGATTGAGACAGAGAGACTCATTGCCAGAGAGAGTAAAAATAATCCCAAAATATTCTTTAACTATATAAATAGTAAGAAACTAAAAAATGACAGTGTTGGCCCCCTTAAAAATAGTCTGGGTGAAATGGTGGATGAGGATGAGGAAAAAGCCAATATGCTACATGACTTTTTTTCATCAGTATTTACAAAAGAAAATCCCATGGCAGACAAAATGAGTAGTGATAAAAATTCCCCATTAAATGTCACCTGCTTAACCCAGCAGGAAGTACAGCGGTGTCTAAAAATAACTAAAATTGACAAAACTCCGGGCCCGGATGGGATACACCCCCGAGTACTGCAGGAATTAAGTACAGTCATTGATAGACCATTATTTTTAATCTTTAAAGACTCCATAATAACAGGGTCTGTACAACAGGACTGGCGTATAGCAAATGTGGTGCCAATATTCAAAAAAGGGGCAAAAACTGAACTCGGTAATTATAGGCCAGTAAGCTTAACCTCTACTGTGGGTAAAATCCTGGAGGGCATTCTAAGGGATGCTATGCTGGAGTATCTGAAGAGGAATAACCTCATGACCCAGTATCAGCACGGGTTTACTAGGGACCGTTCATGTCAGACTAATTTGATCAGCTTCTATGAAGAGGTAAGTTCCGGACTGGACCAAGGGAACCCAGTGGACGTAGTATATATGGACTTTTCCAAAGCTTTTGATACGGTGCCACACAAAAGGTTGTTACATAAAATGAGAGTAATGGGGATAGGGGAAAATATGTGTAAGTGGGTTGAGAGCTGGCTCAGGGATAGGAAACAAAGGGTGGTTATTAATGGAGCACACTCGGACTGGGTCACGGTTAGCAGTGGGGTACCACAGGGGTCAGTATTGAGCCCTCTTCTTTTTAACATATTTATTAATGACCTTGTAGAGGTTATTCAGAGTAGAATTTCAATATTTGCAGATGACACTAAACTCTGCAGGGTAATCAATACAGGGGAGGACAATTGTATATTACAGGATGATTTATGTAAACTAGAAGCTTGGGCTGATAAATGGCAAATGAGCTTTAATGGGGATAAATGTAAGGTCATGCACTTGGGTAGAAGTAATAAGATGTATAACTATGTGCTTAATTCTAAAACTCTGGGCAAAACCGTCAATGAAAAAGACCTGGGTGTATGGGTGGATGACAAACTCATATTCAGTGGCCAGTGTCAGGCAGCTGCTACAAAGGCAAATAAAATAATGGGATGTATTAAAAGAGGCATAGATGCTCATGAGGAGAACATAGTTTTACCTCTATACAAGTCACTAGTTCGACCACACTTAGAATACTGTGCACAGTTCTGGTCTCCGGTGTATAAGAAAGACATAGCTGAACTGGAGCGGGTGCAGAGAAGAGCGACCAAGGTTATTAGAGGACTGGGGGGTCTGCAATACCAAGATAGGTTATTACACTTGGGGCTATTTAGTTTGGAAAAACGAAGGCTAAGGGGTGATCTTATTTTAATGTATAAATATATGAGGGGACAGTACAAAGACCTTTCTGGTGATCTTTTTAATCATAGACCTGAGACAGGGACAAGGGGGCATCCTCTACGTCTGGAGGAAAGAAGGTTTAAGCATAACAGACGCGGATTCTTTACTGTAAGAGCAGTGAGACTATGGAACTCTCTGCCGTATGATGTTGTAATGAGTGATTCATTAATTAAATTTAAGAGGGGACTGGATACCTTTCTGGAAAAGTATAATGTTACAGGGTATATACACTAGATTCCTTGATAAGGCGTTGATCCAGGGAACTAGTCTGATTGCCGTATGTGGTCGGGAAGGAATTTTTTTCCCCATGGTGGAGTTACTCTTTGCCACATGGGGTTTTTTTGCCTTCCCCTGGATCAACATGTTAGGGCATGTTAGGTTAGGCTATGGGTTGAACTAGATGGACTTACAGTCTTCCTTCAACCTTAATAACTATGTAACTATGTAATTGTTGTGATTTATGTTTTGTATATTTTCCTCTTTTTTCCACAGCGGTATATGATTAAGAACCCGGCTGGGTTCGAAACGTCAATGCTTTTCGCTACACATGTTTGATGTTGATTCATGTATATATGTACACAATAAATTGTGAAAAAATTGTTGCATATTATTCCACCTGTGAGTGCGGTGTATTCTCTGATTATTGTGATTTAGGATTCTGATTCGCTACACCAGCACCAAAAATTATCCAGCAGAGTGCAGACTAATTTACTACAAATAAAACTTAACATGAACAAAACAGAATTCATCATCTTTCCCATATCTCACGCGACCCCCCCCCCCCCATCGGACCTATCCATTAAAGTAAACGGCTGCCCACTCTACCCAGTCCCACAAGCTTGCTGCCTTGGGGTAATCCTTGACACTGATCCGTCTTTCAAACCACATATCCAAGCCCTTTCCACTTCCTGCCGACTTCAGCTCAAAAATATTTCATGGATCCGTATATTCCTCAACCAAGAATCTGCAAAAACCCTAGTCCATGCCTTCATCATCTCCTGCCTTGACTACTGCAACCTCCTGCTCTGTGGCCTCCCCTTGAACACTCTCGCACCCCTCCAATCTATTCTAAACTCTACTGCCCAACTAATCAACTTTTCCTCCTGCTATTCCCCAGCCTCTCCCCTCTGTCAATCCCTGCACTGGCTCTCCATTACCCAAAGACTCCAGTCCAAAACCGTAACCACAACATACAAAGCCATCCACAGCCTGTGTCCTCCTTATATCTGTGACCTCGTCTCCCGGTACTTACTTGCACGAAACCTCCGATCCTCACAAGATCTCCTTCTCTACTCCCCTCTTATCTCCTCTTCCCACAATTGCATACAAGATTTCTCTCGCACATCACCCCTACTCTGGAACTCTCTACCACAAAATATCAGTCTCTCACCTACCATCGAAACCTTCAAATAGAACCTGAAGACCCACCTCTTCCAACAAGCCTACAGCCTGCACTAACCACCCATCCACCAAACCGCTGCATGACCAGCTCTACCCTCACCTACTTTATCCTCACCCATCTCTTGTAGATTGTTAGCCCTCGCAGGCAGTGTCCTCTCTCCTCCTGTACCAGTTGTGACTTGTATTGTACTTGTTTTAACTATATACCCCTTCTCACATGTAAAGCGCCATGGAATAAATGGCGCTATAATAACAATAACCAGTCATTCCATGCTCTTGGCGTGATTGTGGGGCGCCGATGGGTTGTGACAGCCAGGGGTCTGTCGAAGACCCCCTTGCTTATCATGACGATTCTTCTGTGAAAGCTTGCCTGTAGCTGCTATTCATAGATCGCGATATTCAAAATCAGGTTTGGAATAGTCAAAAGAAAAGTATAATAGAAACACATCACAACTTCTGCACTTTTTTACCCACTCCTTGTTTTAGCTTACCGATACTGAGGTAAAATACTGACTAAATACTGAGTGGACTCATTCTGTTTCACAGACTCGAACACACAAACTGATGACCAACAATTGATCTACGCTTCTCTCCCCATGTAGCAACCAAGGCCCTAAAAAAGGGAAAAGTCGTGGCTGATTCCAGCCAAGTATCTCAGCTGTTAATACTCTGCTCACAACAGTGGAATTATTTTTGAAAAACAAATGTTTTTCTAATCTTTTACTACGATTTTAAAGGGGTTGTTCATCAGATAACCCCTTAACTGCTTGTGCCTCACATGATAATAAAAATTGCTCCCATACTGGTATTGCTTCTGCGATGTTGGCACTGCTTTTCCGGTCAGTCACGTGACTGCTGCAACCTCCATATTTGCATCATCTTTGATCTAGTCTTTCCAGTTGACATTGTTCCAGAAGTCTTGCGGTTTGTTCAGATGCATTTTGGCAAACAATAGCTGGCCTGCCAATGTCTTTTTAAAAGGAAAAAGTTTTTTCTTCTGGCAACTAATTTAAACAAACCAGTAAAACTAGACGAATGAAAAATGTAGTGAACCTGGACATTCTACGTACATTTTAGCTGAAGCCTTTAGAGTCTAATCTGTAGTTCTTGGGCTAGTTTCACACTAGCGTTTGTAGCAGCTGCGGAGGGCTGCGGACTTCCTCCGTGAAGCCCCGCCCTCGGCCACACCTCTGCCACTAGCTCCACCTATTTCTGCATGCGGCCGATGTACCTATCTTTAACACTAGGTATGCAGGTCGTGCGGCTGCGTTCTACGCTGGTCTCCGCATCGTCAAAATGACGCATGCGGAAGCATCCGCATACAGTGGCACGACCTGCGTACCTAATGTTAAAGATAGGTACACAGGCCGCATGCAGAAATAGGCGGAGCTAGCAGCGGAGGTGCAGCCAAGGGCTGGGCTTCACGGAGGAAGTCCGCAGCTGCTACAAATGCTAATGTGAAACCGGCCTTAGGTCTTTGCAATGTCTCTGAGCATCTCATAATCTGACCTTGGAGTGAATTTGCTGGAAGTCCACTACTGGTAAGATTGCCAACTGTCTGAATCTTTCCTTCAAAAAGAAGGAATAATCTTTCTCTTCAAATTGATGGCCAGCAACAATTGCTTCTCCTAGATTATTGCTTACAGTTATATAAAAACGTTTGGGCACCCCTATTAATCTTAAGCTTAATGTTTTATAAAAATAGTTTTTTTTGAAACAGCTATTTCAGTTTCATATATCTAATAGCTGTTGGACACAGTAATGTTTCTGCCTTGAAATGAGGTTTATTGTACTAACAGAAAATGTGCAATCTGCATTCAAACAAAATTTGACAGGTGCATAAGTATGGGCACCTCACCAGAAAAGTGACATTAATATTTAGTAGATCCTCCTTTTGCAAAAATAACAGCCTCTAGTCACTTCCTGTAGCTTTTAATGAGATCCTGGATGAAGGTATTTTTGACCATTCCTCTTTACAAAACAATTCCAGTTCAGTTACCGGTAAGTTTGATGGTCGCCGAGCATGGACAGCCCTCTTCAAATGATCTCATGATGAGACCAAACAACTCAATCTTGGTTTCATCAGTCCACAGGACCTTCTTCCAAAAAGAAATTGGCTTCTCCAAATGTGCTTTTGCATACCTCAGCCGACTGTTTGTGGCGTGCTTGCAGAAACTGCTTCTTTCGCATCACTCTCCCATACAGCTTCTCCTTGTGCAAAGTGCGTTGTATAGTTGACCGATGCACAGTGACACCATCTGCAGCAAGTTGATGCTGCAGCTCTCTGGAGGTGGTCTGAGGATTGTCCTTGACTGATCTCACCATTCTTCTTCTCTGCCTTTCTGATGTTTTTCTTGGCCTGCCACTTCTGGCCTTAACAAGAACTGTACCTGTGTTCTTCCATTTCCTTACTATGTTCCTCACAGTGGAAATTGACAGGTTAAATCTCTGAGACAGCTTTTTGTATCCTTCCCCTGAACAACTATGTTGAATAATCTTTGTTTTCAGCTCATTTGACAGTTGTCTTGAGGAGCCCATGATGCCACTCTTCAGAGGAGATTCAGACAGGAGAACAACTTGCAAGTGGCCACTTTAAGTAGCTTTTCTCATGATTGCATACACCTGGCTATGAAGTTCAAAGCTCAATGAGGATACAAAACAAAAAAAAGTGCTTTAGTAAGTCAGTACAAAGTAGGTAGGAGTATTTAAAACAAGAAAATAAGGGTGCCCATACTTATGCACGTGTCAAATTTTGTTTGAATGCAGATTGCACATTTTCTGTTAGTAATGTTTCTGCCTTGAAATTAGGTTTATTGTACTGTGTCCAACAGTTATTAGATATATAAAAGTGAAATGGCTGTTGCAAAAAACCCCCCAATTTTTATAAAACATTAAGCTTAAGATTAATAGGGGTGCCCAAACTTTTTCATATAACTGTATGTTTTCCTTCCTTGGCACTGTGTTAATACATGCCTCAAAGCTCCAGAACCACAAACTGCCAAACCTCAGATTTTTATAGAGCTGGTCACACTTACTGATAGACAATTGTTGCACTGGGCTGCTACTTACCTTCTTACTGCCTATGAAAGCTGAACTGCATTCTTCACACAGTGCTTCTGCATTTTTCCCTAAACAAATAGCACACTATAATGTGACATGTCCATCTGTGGCTGTGTTTACCTAATTGTAAGACCTTCTACCTAGATTTTTTTAATGTCCCGCTATCTCTAACAATAAAATTCAAAGTATTCTTACTTTTTTAAGGTTAAAAAGAACAAACAAAAAACACTGTATACTATCCTACAGACTAATAGAGAGACATTCATATATATGCGATGAATATGCTTATGTATTTAGATGTGTGCATTCTGTTGTATAGTAGAAAAATAACCAACTCCTGCTTTTGCATGGATGCTGGAGAACTTTTTATGTGGGCACTGTGATAGACTTTACACCACATATCGGCCTGCACTGAGGCACTGGAGTCCTCCATGCTGGCCAAATCGTTCGTGTATTTTCTATCATGGAGCACAAATAAACTCCTGTTCTTGCATCGATGCTGGCGAGCTTCCCTATTTCAGGTTTGATATACTTTGGGGGCTAGCAATGTGTTCATTTGCATCCTGGCATATTCTATTGCCCCTGACCTGTTAGTGCAGTCAGATGCAGGGTGCCAGTGCCTCATTGTATATGACCTCTAGCAATAAATCTACTCCTCAGAACACTGTACTATATAGTGTATCGTGCCTGCTGCAGTAGAACGCTCGCATGTTACAATGGCTGTGACAACTAGAAATAAGGCTTACTAGACAAAACCATTCAGGACTGGGAAGGCTTATGTCAGTCATGTGGCATCCATTGTATGTATCTGCACCAAGCTGTGTAAGTCACAAACTAAGCACCGGGATGAAAAAGTGTTGGGAGGAGACGTGAAATGAAAAATAAATGCAATGTAGTCCTTTACATGGAGGCGTTCTATATAATGTTTACATCGTGTTCTTGCCATACATTTGACGCATAGGTTTTTACTGCAATTTATTCTATATATAAGGATATATGTCGGCAGGTTTTTGCTGTTTATTCTGAGATCAGCATAACATAAGGCAGGAGAGTCTTACTCCAGTGGTTTATCACTTAAGGTACCGTCACACTAAGCGACGCTGCAGCGATAGCGACAGCAATGCCGATCGCTGCAGCGTCGCTGTGTGGTCGCTGGAGAGCTGTCACACAGACCGCTCTCCAGCGACCAGCGATGCCGAGGTCCCCGGGTAACCAGGGTAAACATCGGGTTGCTAAGCGCAGGGCCGCGCTTAGTAACCCGATGTTTACCCTGGTTACCAGCGTAAAAGTTAAAAAAACAAACAGTACATGCTCACCTGCGCGTCCCCACAGCCTCTGCATCCTGACGCTGACTGAGCTCCGGCCCTAACAGCAGAGCGGTGACGTCACCGCTGTTGCTTTCACTTTCAGTTTAGGGCCGGCGCTTTAGTGTCAGGAAGCAGAGGCTGGGGGACGCGCAGGTGAGTATGTACTGTTTGTTTTTTTAACTTTTACGCTGGTAACCAGGGTAAACATCGGGTTACTAAGCGCGGCCCTGCGCTTAGTAACCCGATGTTTACCCTGGTTACCAGTGTAAAATATCGCTGGTATCGTCGCTTTTGCTGTCAAACACGGCGATACACGGCGACCTAGCGACCAAATAATGTGCAGACCTTCTAGCAGCGACCAGCAATTTCACAGCGGGATCCAGATCGCTGCTGCGTGTCAAATACAGCGATATCGCCATCCAGGTCGCTGCAACGTCACGGATTGCTGGCGATATCGCCTAGTGTGACGGTACCTTTACTCAGCTGTGTATTATAGTTCCAGTACAATCAGTGTTTTATCAGCAGGAGATTATCACTGCTTGACTAATCTGACTATAGTGCATGTGAGACCTAATCTCCGATCCCGACCCCACCATTGATTTGGAAGCTTTTATTAGGACAGAAAAACTTGACACACTGCCGCAACAATTTGGCAATACAGTGTGAACATAGTTGGATGTGGCGCTTTGCAATGTGATAGTGAACACGTGCACTAATAGTACAGCTGTATCCACTACACTAAACCTCGGTGTTCAGAGCCATGTTTCCCAAATCCAGTCCTCACAACCCCCTAACAGATCATGATTTTAGTATTTCCTTAGTATTTCACAGGTGAGAGAGCCTGTGGCAGTTTCTGATGCATTGATTTAATCATCTGTGCAGTATTGGGAAACGTACAGTAGAAAAAAGGTGTTCCAGCTCCTTAAATGAAAAATCTTTATTGATCAATTTAAAACTACATATTTGGCTTAAAATCCTAGTATAAGATGGATGCAAGCATATAAGAAAAGAGATTTAAGCGATGCGTTTCGATTTAAACAGATCTTTGTAACAGCTGCACGTCCAGTCAAGACGGAGTTGTGTGCACCTGTGGTGGTCGGCGAGCTGGCTGTGGCTGTTGCCTCTTACTTTATTTAGTACTGGGAAATTAAAGAAGTTGTCCACTACAATAAACTTTTTTTTTTTCATAAATCTTGCTATTATGTGCCACTGAAAACATCCACTGTCTTTATTTTAGCAATATTACCTCTTATCATGCTGTAGCAGCACATCTTTAGTTCTGGATCCAGCTCTCATGGGGTTAATCGACAACTTCCTTTCTCCTGAGTTATTGTGCTCTAATACTACAAGTTCCATGATGCATTGCACTGCTACTAAGCAGGAACCTAGCACACCCACTCCAAAACACACCGAAACCCCTCCCTCCTCTCCCTCCTCTAGCTTCAAAAAGATTTGTGATGTCTTTTCTGTCCAACCCACACTCCATTACACACAGATAGATATGAGATAGACAGATGGATAGATAGATATGGGATAGACAGACAGATAGATAGATAGATTAGATAGATAGATACATACATACATACAGATATATCTGTCTATTTCCATAGCTACGTCCATATCCATGTTTCTAAACCCCTTCACCCCTGGAGCTTTTTTCGTTTATCGCTCCTCTTCTTTCCAGAGCCATAATTTTTCCGTCAATATGGCCATGTGAGGGCTTATCTTTTGCGGGACAAGTTCTACTTTTGAACGTCACCATTGGTTTTAGCATGTCGTGTAACAGAAAATGTGCAAAAAAGGCAAAGTGCAATGAAATTGCAAAAAAAGTGCAATCCGACACTTGTTTTTTGCTTGGCTTTTTTGCTAGGTTCACTAAATGCTAAGGCTGTGTGCACACATTGTGGATTTGATTGCAGATCCGCAGGGTTTTTTGCTGCACAGAATTGCATCAAATCCGCAGTGTAGTGTACAACCAATGTAAGTCTATGGGAGCCGCAGACTTGTTGTGCACATGCTGCGGAAAAGGCCGCACCGAAACACAGCTTTTTTTTTCTCTGCAGCATGTCACACTTTTTGTGCCGAACTGCAGCATTTCTGCACCCATAGACTGTTATTAAGTCGGGCACATCCGCAGCAAAACCGCAGTTGTAATAAAGATCTGCAGTTTAGATGCGGATGTGGGTCCGAGAAACACTGCAGTTCGGGAGGATGGAAGTGTGTGGGCGGCAGGGCCGGACTGGGACTAAAATTCAGCCCTGGCATTTGAAGTTACACAGGCCCACTTATCACATGGTGACTGTATAATATCTTTGTACACTTGTAGGCAGGGCCGGTTTTAGGCAAAGTGGGGCCCTACGCTTAGGCAAAGTTTAAAATGGGGCCCAAAATGCTAACATATTGCACATCACACAAAAGCATTTCGGTTGTATTTACGAGCGATGAGTTCAGGCCGCTAAATGAGTTTGATCGACAATACTGAAGTTGTTCAACACTTGTTTCAAGGCCTCTTTCCACCGTCTGAGAAAGAATGATGGGACAGAACGATCACTAACAGATCACTAACCGATCCCCATACAGTATCATGTTATCAGCAGCACATCTATAGTTTACAGCGGCGATGTGCTGCTGAGAACAAGGATTTTTGTTCCGGCAAAAACAATCTGAATATGCAGCATTTTACTTGTTTAGTAAAATACACCCAATAGTCCTCCATATATTATAATGTGCTCCACAGTCCTCCATATAGTATAATACACTCCTCATAGTGCTCCATATAGTATAATGCACCGCCATAGTCATCCATGTAGTACAATTCACTTCCCATAGTATAATGCACCCTATAGTCCTTCATATAGTATAACGTATTCCCCATAGTCCTCGATACAGTATAATGCAGCCCACATATAGTATAATGTAGCCACCACCCTACAGAATATAATGCGGCCACCCCACAGTATAATGCAGCCACCCCACAGTATAATGCAGCCACCCCACAGTATAATGCAGCCACCCCACAGTATAATGCAGCCACCCCACAGAGTATAATGTAACCCCATAGAATATAATACAGCCCACCTCCCCATAATATATAATGTAGCCCCCCATAGAATATAATGCAGCCCCCCATAGTATATAACACAACCTCCCCCACAGAATATAATATACCCCCACAATAGTATATACCACAGCCACATAGTACATAACATGGCCTCCCCATAGAAGATAATATACTCCCCATAGTATATAGCAAAGCCCACATAGTATATAGCACAGCCCGCATAGTGGTATATCCAGCACAGCCCGCACAGTGGTATATCCAGCACAGCCCGCACAGTGGTATATCCAGCACAGCCCGCATCTAATGGACGCCGGTATAGTTGAATGCGACGGCAGGGGGGTGAGTCGGCGGCGGCAGAGGGAGGCGGATCGAGCGGCCCACGACTGGCACCGGCCCTTCTGGCAATTGCCAGAAGTGCCCGATGGCCAGTCTGGCCCTGGTGGGCGGAATGTGGGCAGTGACTGTGTGCGTGTATGTGTGTGCTGGGTCTGCGGGCTGTTTGGATGTGTGCGGCGCTGTGCGGGACTGTTCAGGTGTGTTCGGGGTCTGCGGGCTGTTCGGATGTGTGCGGGACTGTTTGGATGTGTGCGGCGCTGTGCGGGACTGTTCGGGTGTGTGTGACGATGTGGGGGACTGTTCGGGTGTGTGTGGGACTGTTCGGGTGTGTGCGGGGATCATCCAATGGGACTACAAGTACGCAGCATCCAATCTGCAGCTAATTCGGATGTAATCCTGACAGTGGACACGCACCCTACACTATCCATACATCTGTCAATAGATATATCTATCCACATATATCTATGGATAGATATAGGAATAGATAGATGTATGCATCTATAGATCTATCTACATGTAGCTCTGTCTATCCATTTCATCTATCATCTATATGTCTATCTGTGTGTAATTGAGTGTGGGTTGGACAAATGTAATAGAGGAGGTTGGACAGAAATTACATCACTCAATAATGTTCAATAATACATCTTTAGCTTTCAAAAACGCATACAAAAACGCACAAAAAACACGCAAAAACCGCACCAAAAAAATAAAAAATGCATCAAAAGCGCGCAAAAACTGCATCAAAAACTGCATCATAACCGCACCAAAAACTGCATCAAAACCGCACCAAATACTGCATCAAATCTTCACCAAAAACTGCATAAAAAAGCATCAAAAACCTGAATCAAAACCACGCAAAAAAAGCAACAAATACTGCAGCAAAAACTGAATCAAAACCGCGCAAAAACCACACCAAAAACCGCACCAAGAACAACATCAAAACCACACAAAAAAGCTGCATCAAAACCGCGCAAAAACATGAAAAAACCGTGAAAAAAATGCATCCAAAACGCAGCAGCGTTTTCTGCAAGGAGATGCAGATTTTGTGCAGACAATTCTGCACCCAAATCTGCAACGTGTGCATACAGCATAAAACTAACCTGCCATTATGATTCTCCAGGTCATTACGAGTTCACAGACACCAAACACGTCTAGGTTATTTTTTATCTAAGTGGTAAAACAAATTTCAAAACTTTGCTAAAAAGAAATAAAATAATTGCGCCATTTTCTGATACCTGTAGCGTCTATATTTTCTGAGATATCGTGTCGGGTGAGGGCTAATTTTTTGCGCGCCGAGCTGATGTTTTTGATGATACCACTTTTGTGCAGATACGTTCTTTTGATCGCCCATTATTGCATTTTAATGCAATGTCCCGGCGACCAAAAAAACATAATTTTGGCTTTTGATTTTTTTTTTCTCGCTATGCCGTTTAGCGATCAAGTACATTTTTATTTTTTTTTGTACTGAAAACAGCTGACTTGTTGCGGCTTTGAAGTGGGCTCACCACGAAGCCCACCTCAAAGTGGGGGATACTGCCAGCTGACGTACTATTCCGTCAGCTTGTAGAAAGGGGTTAATAAACAGTATGTTTATGTAATTTAAAAAAAAAAAAAAAAAAAAACGGCATGGGCTCCCACGCAATTTTCTGCGCCAGAGGGGGAAAGCCGACGGCCGGGGGCCAATATTTGTAGCCTGCTATGAATTTCAGCCCGCAGCTGTCTGCGTATCCTTTACTGGCTATTAAAATAGGGGGACTCCCCAAAAAAATGACGTGGGGTCCCCCTATATTTTATTGCCAGAAAGGCTATGCAGACAGCTGCGGGCTGATATTCATAGCCTAGAGAGGGGCCATGGCTATTGGTTCCCCCCCCCCCCCGGCTACAAATACCAGTCCGCAGCCGCCCCGGAAATGGCACATCTGTAAGATGCGCCAATTCCGGCACTTAGCCCCTCTCTTCCCACTCCCGTGTAGCGGTGGGATATGGGGTAATAAGGGGTTAATGTCACCTTGCTATTGTAAGGTGACATTAAGCCGGGTTAATAACGGAGAGGCGTCAATAAGACGCCTATCCATTACTAATCTAATATTAATAAAGGGTTAATAAAACACACACATTAGGAAAAAAGTATTTTAATATTCTTCATTTCACCATACTTACCATATTTCAGAGCCTGCAAAAAACGTAAAATAATAAACCGTATACTACCTGTCCGCCGTAGTCCAATTAATAACTAGTGTCCCATGACGAGCTCCCCTATAGAACATTGACATCGGGTGATGTCACTGCTCTATAGGACCCTCAGTGACACACTGACAGGAGACAATGGCTCCTGCAGTGCATCACTGAGAGGTTACCTTAGGACAAATCTCACTTTATGGCAATTGCTGCCTGTGAAAATTTCTCAACAGCAATGCCATAAAGTGAGACTAGGGACTATTTTCTCACAGGGGCGTAGGAATACATTGTGGAAGGATACCTTCCTCCCCTCATTGTGTTCCTGGAGCCCCTGGAGAGCAGTCTCATCAGCAGATGCTCCTGCTCTCCACGGGAGATCGTCGAGGGACACTCGTTTTAATTGGATTTCGGCGGATTAGGGAGTATATTTGTTGTTTATTATTTTAATATTTTTTCAGATGACAATGGCATCGGGGAACAAAGTGACAAGTGATGGTGAGTATGTACTCTGTTACATGTACTGTATGTATGTTGTATGTACTGTATGTATGATGTATGTATGTACGTACTGTATGTGGCATGTTTCATGTCGCATGTCACATGTTGCATGTCATACAGTGCCTGCAAGTAGTATTCAACCCCCTGCAGATTTAGCAGGTTTAATAAGATGCAAATAAGTTAGAGACTTCAAACAAGAGCAGGATTTATTAACAGATGCATAAATCTTACAAACCAAAAAGTTTTGTTGCTCAGTTAAATTTTTATAAATTTTAAACATAAAAGTGTGGGTCAATTTTGTGGAATAACCTTTGTTTGCAATTACAGCTAATAATCGTCTTTTATAAGACCTGATCAGGCCGGCACAGGTCTCTGGAGTTATCTTGGCCCACTCCTCCATGCAGATCTTCTCCAAGTTATCTAGGTTCTTTGGGTGTCTCATGTGGACTTTAATCTTGAGCTCCTTCCACAAGTTTTCAATTGGGTTAAGGTCAGGAGACTGACTAGGCCACTGCAACACCTTGATTTTTTGCCTCTTGAACCAGGCCTTGGTTTTCTTGGCTGTGTGCTTTGGGTCGTTGTCTTGTTGGAAGATGAAATGACGACCCATCTTAAGATCCTTGATGGAGGAGCGGAGGTTCTTGGCCAAAATCTCCAGGTAGGCCGTGCTATCCATCTTCCCATGGATGCGGACCAGATGGCCAGGCCCCTTGGCTGAGAAACAGCCCCACAGCATGATGCTGCCACCACCATGCTTGACTGTAGGGATGGTATTCTTGGGGTCGTATGCAGTGCCATCCAGTCTCCAAACGTCACGTGTGTGGTTGGCACCAAAGATCTCGATCTTGGTCTCATCAGACCAGAGAACCTTGAACCAGTCAGTCTCAGAGTCCTCCAAGTGATCATGAGCAAACTGTAGATGAGCCTTGACATGACGCTTTGAAAGTAAAGGTACCTTACGGGCTCGTCTGGAACGGAGACCATTGCGGTGGAGTACGTTACTTATGGTATTAACTGAAACCAATGTCCCCACTGCCATGAGATCTTCCCGGAGCTCCTTCCTTGTTGTCCTTGGGTTAGCCTTGACTCTTCGGACAAGCCTGGCCTCGGCACGGGAGGGAACTTTCAAAGGCTGTCCAGGCCGTGGAAGGCTAACAGTAGTTCCATAAGCCTTCCACTTCCGGATGATGCTTCCAACAGTGGAGACAGGTAGGCCCAACTCCTTGGAAAGGGTTTTGTACCCCTTGCCAGCCTTGTGACCCTCCACGATCTTGTCTCTGATGGCCTTGTAATGCTCCTTTGTCTTTCCCATGTTGACCATGTATGAGTGCTGTTCACAAGTTTGGGGAGGGTCTTAAATAGTCAGAAAAGGCTGGAAAAAGAGATAATTAATCCAAACATGTGAAGCTCATTGTTCTTTGTGCCTGAACTACCTCTTAATACTTTAGGGAAACCAAACAGAATTATGGTGGGTTGAGGGGCTGAATAATAAATGACCGTCTGAAAAAACTTTTCACAATTTAAAAAAAAAATAAACAAAGAAATAACATTATTTTTTGCTGCAGTGCATTTCACACTTCCAGGCTGATCTACAGTCCAAATGTCACAATGCCAAGTTAATTCCAAATGTGTAAACCTGCTAAATCTGCAGGGGGTTGAATACTACTTGTAGGCACTGTATGTTGCATGCCGCATGTTGTCGCATGGTGCATGTCGTCGCATGGTGCATGTTGCATGTTGTCACATGGTGCATGTCGTCGCATGGCGCATGTCGCATGGCGCATGTCGCATGGTGTGTGTTGTATGTATGTATGTACAGGGTGGAGCGCGGTAATTTGCTGATTTGGGAATGAAATAAAAAAATTATGATCATTTGAAAAATTTATTTTATATTTTAATTATACTGAACAGTAATGGAATTTTTAAATTACATGGTTTTAAATAGTGTATCTGACAAATGTCGACCTTCGCTATCCACACACTGCTGCATACGTTTTCTGAAGTTTTCATGAACTCTAACAAGCATGTCCACTGGTATTCTGCCAATTTCAGCTCCAATATTGTTCCTTAGGTCTTCCAAGGTGTTGGGACGGTTGATATACACCTTAGACTTCAGGTAACCCCAAAGGAAAAAATCGCATGGGGCTATATCTGGTGAGCGTGCTGGCCAGTTCACATCTCCCCTCAAAGAGATAAGCCATCCAGGAAACATTTGCCTCAAACAATTCATGGTAACCCTCGCTGTGTGTGCAGTGGCACCATCCTGTTGGAACCATGTATCCTCTAGTTCCATTGCCTCAAGAGCCGGCTGAAAATAATCCTGTATCATAGACAAGTACCGTTCGGAGTTCACAGTTATGGCACGACCGTTTTCCTGAAAAAAGTAAAGACCAATGATGCCTACTCGTGATATGGCGCACCACACAGTGACGCGGTCCGAATGCAGAGGTCTCTCGTGAACTTCTCTGGGGTTTGTTTCACTCCAGTAACGCATATTTTGTTTGTTTACACACCCACTGAGGTGAAAATGTGCCTCATCAGGAAAAAAACACAATTGCGTCACGGGGTATCGTTTGCTAACATGTCTTCACAAGAGGTCCGCCGTGTCAAATAGTCCTGTGCTGACAATTGTTGGACCACGCACATTTTATACGGGTGAAAATTCAGTTCATCATGAAGAATCCGGTGGAGAGAACGTCTTGAAATGCCAAGAGCAAATGATTGCTTCCGAGCAGAGCGTTTCGGAGATTGCAGTACTGCTGCTCTAACTCTCTCGATGTTTTGTGGTGTTGTAATCCTTCTCTCAGGTCCCCTTCGTACACATGACACATTCCCTGCTGTTCTGAATGCATTCACCCAATTTACAATTGATTGCCGTCCAGGAACACGTCCGCGTGGAGGAACAGCGAATTGTAAACGAAAAGCACGCTGCACTGCAATGATCGAGTGGGCATTTGAAAAATACGCTTCAACACAAAATTACCTCTCCTCACGTGTCCACTGCATGATGGCAACTGAAAGGCGGAGGAATACAAATCTCCCATCAGCCACTGTAAGCCACACCCACTCTCCCCTCTCTTCGACCGACAGTGCCGCCACAGCATGCAGTGCAAAAAAGCAAATTACCGCGCTCCACCCTGTACGTACTGTATATGTGTATTTATTTATTTATTTTTTTACATTCAACACATTAGCCGGATGATGGGACTACTACTGTCCCATCATTGGCTAATGTGTCACTCACTGTCACTGTAGCAGACAGAGCCCGATGGGACTTGTAGTCCCATCGGACGATGCCTGCACACAGAGAGACACGCACGCACGCACACACACACACACCCCAAAGACCACCCCCCCCAGCACACATACCGCACAGCGCCGGACCCCACAGTGCCGGCGCCGGACCGCACAGCGCCGGACCGCACAGCACAGCACCGGACCGCACGGCGCCGGACCGCAGAGCACCGGTGCCGGACCGCACAGCGCCGGCGCCCGCACAAAAAATCCCTGCCTAGCCCTGCCCGCCTCCAGCACAGGCCTGCAGCCACCAGCCCCGCCCACAGCACAGTCACTCTTGATGAGTGACTGCTGACTGTGAGGCTGGCTCACGCCTGCTACTGAAGTCCTGTCAATTTCTAGAGTCTGGAAATTGACGTGACGTCGGCGGAATTAAGCGGCGGCTGCAGCCTGGGGGTCACGTGACCCGGACTCAGCCGCCGGAATAGCGCCGCTCACAGGCAAAAACGGCAACGCAAGGTAATTACACAATTCATCAGGGGCCCCGGGGGGATACATTGGGGGGTTAATTGAAAATAGTGGACAACCCCTTTTAAGGTGTGAAGGTACACCTCCATCAAATTTACAACCCTTTTCAGGATCAAGGAAGGACAACATCCATATGATGTAAAAATGTCAAGTAGTATTCACAATGATGAAAAATAGTTTCTAAAAAAGAATAATCAAATATTGTTAAAAGCTGCATTCATGCATTCCATAATGGCGTATAACATCTATGCCGCAATAAATGGTGTTGTGCCCAGTCATCTATATTCTACATCAATATATGTGTGTGTATGAGATATATACTGTACATGAGCTAATTATTCGTATTGTTGAGACACAACTCCCTTTAGAAATACCTTTTCTCATTTGGCTTACCCTCAATAAAGACCTGTTAGACATTTACTCAGTAATCCACTCAGACACCTTAAAAATTGCAATAACTTATTGTTAATAAACATGTCACATCAATCATTACAATGAAATTCCTGCCATTATTCTTTCCTTTTGCCATTGTTGTAATCCCATGAATGCAGTTAATTGTATTTCTTGGTAAACTACCGCTACATTTCATGGTGTGCCCTCTCTGGGGATCTGGAATGGATCCAGCTTACTGTGTGCTGGATTTGTACACCTATGTTCTGCACAGATTATTACTCCGTCCTGAAATGGCATGTCATTGACTTCCCTTCATTCTAAATAAACTATAAAAATCTTAAAGGGTTTATTTTGGAAAAACATTTTGATCTTAGAAAACCCCTTGAAACAGGCAACTTAAAAATAAAAAAAAGTCCGCTTAACAGGACTAGTTGACAGGTGTTATTCATATTCCAGGTAGATTTAGAATCCCAGTAAAACGTGTACAAGTATGTTTGGCTAGTGGTGGAATGTATCCTTTTACCAAATCATTTTAAATCCATTTATTGAGTTGTCAGTACATGAAATGTTTATTTTAATTCCTATTGTTGGTATTGTGCCTCTAAACTTTAAAAGGCTTATTCTCGTCAATTTGAAAGGATAGAATTGCAAAAAGCTTCTAGAAACAATTAATGTTTCAAATCTCTTGTTCAAAATCCTATCTGTTCTAATGAACAGTAACTGAATGTGAATTGCTCTTACAAGCTCTTTCCATAGCGCTTGTAAGCGCTGCTCAGAAGCTGGCTGGCGCACACTGTTGGCTCATGTTTTGGCCAGCATTAGTGCCACTGCCCTGCTCCAATGCAAAGGTGTAGCTGCCTCTGCTTATGTCACTGGAAGGCGGCACCATTCAGGTTCACTGTCAACACATGCTCCTGGTCCAAACTCACTAAAACAGGGTGATGAGAGAACCCCTTTAAGATGACGGTGATTCTCTTATCTTTAAATATTTATCTTATTGGCCTTATAATTCAAGATTGCAGCATAGAATACTTGTCTTCCATCGAAACAATGCACTGAAATGAAAGATCTTCCTTCTTTTCATGTAGAAGCTATGCTTGCCAGCTATTGCTGTTACATACTTATTATGGCATCCCCACTGTTTGTTTTTTCACTCCCTTTCAGAATGGCTAAGTAATGTGTCCAGTATTGGGCGAGAATAAGTCAATTCTTACCTTTTTTGTACAGGTCCTTCTCAAAAAATTAGCATATAGTGTTAAATTTCATTATTTACCATAATGTAATGATTACAATTAAACTTTCATATATTATAGATTCATTATCCACCAACTGAAATTTGTCAGGTCTTTTATTGTTTTAATACTGATGATTTTGGCATACAACTCCTGATAACCCAAAAAACCTGTCTCAATAAATTAGCATATTTCACCCGACCAATCAAATAAAAGCGTTTTTAATACCAAACAAAAAAACCATCAAATAATAATGTTCAGTTATGCACTCAATACTTGGTCGGGAATCCTTTGGCAGAAATGACTGCTTCAATGCGGCGTGGCATGGAGGCAATCAGCCTGTGACACTGCTGAGATGTTATGGAGGCCCAGGATGCTTCAATAGCGGCCTTAAGCTCATCCAGAGTGTTGGGTCTTGCGTCTCTCAACTTTCTCTTCACAGTATCCCACAGATTCTCTATGGGGTTCAGGTCAGGAGAGTTGGCAGGCCAATTGAGCACAGTAATACCATGGTCAGTAAACCATTTACCAGTGGTTTTGGCACTGTGAGCAGGTGCCAGGTCGTGCTGAAAAATGAAATCTTCATCTCCATAAAGCATTTCAGCCGATGGAAGCATGAAGTGCTCCAAAATCTCCTGATAGCTAGCTGCATTGACTCTGCCCTTGATGAAACACAGTGGACCAACACCAGCAGCTGACATGGCACCCCACACCATCACTGACTGTGGGTACTTGACACTGGACTTCAGGCATTTTGGCATTTCCTTCTCCCCAGTCTTCCTCCAGACTCTGGCACCTTGATTTCCGAATGACATGCAAAATTTGCTTTCATCAGAAAAAAGTACTTGGGACCACTTAGCAACAGTCCAGTGCTGCTTCTCTGTAGCCCAGGTCAGGCGCTTCTGCCGCTGTTTATGGTTCAAAAGTGGCTTTACCTGGGGAATGCGGCACCTGTAGCCCATTTCCTGCACACGCCAGACTCAGTCCACTGCTTCCTCAGGTTCCCCAAGGTCTGGAATCGGTCCTTCTCCACAATCTTCCTCAGGGTCCGGTCACCTCTTCTCGTTGTACAGCGTTTTCTGCCACATTGTTTCCTTCCAACAGACTTACCATTGAGGTGCCTTGATACAGCACTCTGGGAACAGCCTATTTGTTGAGAAATTTCTTTCTGGGTCTTACCCTCTTGCTTGAGGGTGTCAATGATGGCCTTCTTGACATCTGTCAGGTCGCTAGTCTTACCCATGATGGGGGTTTTGAGTAATGAACCAGGCAGGGAGTTTTTAAAAGCCTCAGGTATCTTTTGCATGTGTTTAGAGTTAATTATTTGATTCAGAAGATTAGGGTAATAGGTCGTTTAGAGAACCTTTTCTTGATATGCTAATTTATTGAGACAGGTTTTTTGGGTTATCAGGAGTTGTATGCCAAAATCATCAGTATTAAAACAATAAAAGACCTGACAATTTTCAGTTGGTGGATAATGAATCTATAATATATGAAAGTTTAATTGTAATCATTACATTATGGTAAATAATGAAATTTAACACAATATGCTAATTTTTTGAGAAGGACCTGTATATAGTACATCCGCAGAATTCACTCGCCCATGTACAGGAGAATCTAGGTTGTGTGACAGATCTACTGAGCATGTGTGACCTCCAGCACCGGAATGGGACGTTCTGACAATTGGAGATCAACAGGGGTGCCATAACTGCTACATAGCAGCCATAGATCTAGACAGTGGAGCAATTTTTAAAATTATTGCAAACAAGAATTTTTTTTTACATGGTTTTTACAGAGAAATAAAATAATGATTGTGTGATGGACCCAACATATTTTTTAAAATAATGATGACTTTGCAACCTCTTTAAGGAATTGCATCAACTGAAATTCGCTAGTACCTTGTGTGGATGGTCTCTTGCGTGTCCAATTTCAGCCCTTGCAGCTGTAATACTTTACGCTCTGTATTTATAAATGAATGGTGCACTATGAAACAGCCTGGATTCAGCGCATGGGCTCCTGGAAAAGCTTCTGCAATAAGGAATCTTTATGCCATGTCTAGTGTGTTTGCTTCATATGGAGCCAGGTTGCTATAAGCCTTGTGGATATTGAAAATCATACTAAGTCCCATGTTGATTATTCTGTTTTTTTTTATCTCAAAGGTCCCCGTCTTGAATGTACAAACAAAACTTGTTCCTGCGTTCTGCACTGTTGCTGGCACCATATTTTCCTCAATCAATTACTTTCGAGTTATCTTCACAGGTGGAGTAGGAAAAAATGGATCAACCATAGCTGTAAGTACACACTGTAAATTTTTAGATTCAAAGTTTTTTTTGTTTTTTTTTCCATGGATCATGGCGAAATATAGCCAGAAATGTCCTCTGTAGAAACAGTATTATCTCACGCAAACGCCAACAGCAGAGAAACATGAAAAAATCAGAACATGACATAAGGCTTACATAAATTATTCATATTGGATATCCCCCACCAGATCCCACTGCACAAGCTTCACCGAACGCCAAAACTGATCCCAAGAGTCCAGCTAGGTCAGCTCGCCGACCTCAAAAGCCCACACCAAGGCAGCCGCCATGCATCCTAGAGTAGCCGCATGGCTGGAGATTTTTACAATGCTCATAAACAATGTATCGAGAATATCCGCATATAAATTGACGGCTGTGCAGAGTTTAATCTGCAGTTGTTTCAGCAGATTTCACTGAACTACCCAATTTCCATGACAGAAAGTTTGTAGTGGGAATATTCTGCATGCACGTACCCTAAACATAATTCATAGATGTGTATTCTAAGCTTGGCAAAGGTTAAATGTGACCTGACCAAATTTGTGAAAAGATGCTTGGCCCGATACAACTCCGGATGAGCTCCTGCATTGTGATGATTGTTTCCAGAGCTGCTTTTATATATTTCCATGGTCCTGACTAGACATGACTTGACACATCAGTTTAGGAGAGAGGACTATGCTGCTGTGACACCAATGAAATAAAATGGCGCTCTCCCCTAAACTCAGCGAGGCAGCGATCCCGCTCTAGTGGTTTACCTGCACTACATCTGTGACTGACTTGCCTACTGAAGGTGTCGATGGAGGTGGAAGAAGTGCAGCAAAGACAAAATGAAGGCTCTCCAGCACCTGCCTCTGAGTCTATTCTGTAATGGATCATAGTTAGATCTCCTGTAAACCTTAAAAAGTATCAAAGTCCATGAAGTGCAACCTATAGCCTAACCTGTTGGTCCAGTGGGGGACAGAAACCTCATGATACAGATGTGTTTGAAACGCGCGTTAGGGTAGAGGGAAGTCTTACAGCCCTGGCCACTGCCCTGCACTAACTCCTATCACAGGTAAAGCTCTCACCCATATCATCTTGTTCAGCAAGCTATTTCTCCAAATGCATTGACACTTTATTAGCCACTGGCAGATATTAGAGGAATCTCTTAGTTTATTTCTAATGCACTTGCACTATAGCTTCTACCCCAATATAAATATTATAGTGGGATAGATAGTTTATTACCCACTTCCCTTAGGAGGCAGATACTATATATGCTATTTTATTTAAATATATCTCAAGTGTTCACTATTGCTTACCCATCACTTCAGTCTTGGGTTTTGGGGTAAGCAAGATTGATTTCACATTGTTAAATGAAGTTGAGAAAAATGTCTGGAAAACGGCAGTAAAAAAGACAACCAAAAACAATACAAAAAAAAGTCTGCAGTCCAAACTATGAAAAAAGCTCTCAGAAAACCCAGCTGCTAATAAGAGCTATAGAGAAAAAGAATCCAGTGTTTCCTGAAAGTTTTTTTCATTTTGGAACACTTAGCGGGTTTGCCTGTCTGAAAAACCCATCCGGTGTACATACCCTTGGAATGCAGCAGCAGAGCGCCACTATTCATTCACTGTAGTGTTGTTCTGGATTTTCTTGCAGCCTTATAGAGAGTGATTGAAGCGTCGGTCGGGAGAAAGTGCCCTACTCTGCAAATCATTTCAGGTCCCTGCAGTCGGACCCCACAATCCATGAAGTAATTTTCACCAGATAACCACTTTACAAATTCTGATATAGACATGACGGTGCTTAGCCTTTTGAAGAATTCTATGCAGTGTCACAGTCTAACTTGGTATTTTTCCGCTTCTATTTTAGGGAACCAGTGTATTATCTCCTATGTTACATATTGGAAGCGTGATTGTTCTGGCTACTATGATATACAAGAAATCTGCTGTACAGCTGTTTGAAAAGCACCCATGCCTTTATATTCTTGCATTTGGATGTGTTTCTGCCAAAGTAACAAATAAATTAGTGGTAAGAATTTTGTTTTTATTTTCTGTGAATGAAGTCAGCATATTGACAGCTCTGCCCTTATTTGTGCTGTTGTAGTCGGGCATGTATATGTTCTGCCGAGGACATACAGAGGAGCTAGGAGGGTAGAATTTGGTTGGCTCGTGGGGGCCAATGGATAAATGATGTGATCTTGTAGTTACTAGAAAGTCTCCACTGTATGGATGACATACTCCCTCTGTCTACACCAGACCTGCAAACATTCAGCTTGCCAATGGGTTTGCTCCGGCCCGCAGAGCGGAGTGGCCCAGGAGATGCTGCTCCCTCGTTCCTATATTAAAATGTATTTGTCGGATCTGGGACAGAAGAGTGCCTGTCAGCCCCCTCCCCGAATTGCAGTGGTGTGATGAGGTCATCACATTGCTGGCATTTTAGATGGGGGCACGGTGAGGATTGGGGTTACTGCCAAGGCGCAATATAGTGGGGGAGGAATTGTGAAAGGCGCGACATTATAGCAAGGGGCAATGGGGTGGAGGGACTTTTTTGTAGGGATGCGGTATAGGGGGAATACTATAGAAATAAGCAGTTTGGAGAGGGGCAGTGTCGGTGGGGGGTGACATTATGGAGAAGGGCAATGTTGGGAAAGGGGGATATTATGGAGATGCTCAATGTCGGGGGGGTATATTATGGAATGGGATGTTGTGGGGTATATATGCAGTGGGGCATTGTGTGTGGGGAGGGTGATTTTGTGGAGGGGATATTATAAAGAAAGGCACTGTGGTGAGATGTTATGTAGAGGGACACAATAGGGGATTATTATGGGCTGAATGTTGCACTCCTTTTGATCTGATATTAATGGATATGTCATCAACATTAGATTCTTGGACAACTCATTTTATAGTTTCTAGTGTTGGTATATGCCTATCAGGATTGGTTATAAGTAGGGATAAGCGAGTACCTTCGGTTAAGTCCTTATCCGAATAGCTATAAGCGCTTACCCAATAGCTGCATGTTGGGATGGCCTGCGTGTTGGGGTCTCCATGCATGGTGTGTTACTATCACACAGCCGCAACACATGCCGCTGCGGAGCCGGACAGCTGATTATCGGGAGCCATCCGGGTTCCCAGTGCAGCTATTCGGTATGTGCTATAGCGATTCTGATACGGACTTATCCCTAGTTATAAGTAGATGTATTGTTATATTGCAGAATTGAATGCGGAATAAATTCCATTGTTTCCATGTTTTTGTGATAGGTTGCTCATATGACGAAAAGTGAAATGCATTTGCAAGATACAGCTTTTATTGGACCTGCCCTTTTGTTTTTCAATCAGTATTTTAACAGTTTCATTGATGAATATTTAGTCCTGTGGATTGCACTGGTAAGCTTCCATTACTGCTTCTTTTGTTTGCCTGTGTAGCTTGTTTCTTAAAGGGAACCTATCACCCCGTTTTTTTCGGTATTAGATAAAAATACTGTTAAATAGGGCCTGAGCTGTGCATTACAATAGTGTAGTTTGTGGACCCCGATTCCCCACCTATGCTGCCGAAATACGTTACCAAAGTAGTCATTTTCGCCTGTCAATCAGGCTGGTCAGGTCGGATGGGCGTGGCTTCTTCCCCCAGATATTGCGTAGTTTTCCGTTGGTGGCGTAGTGGTGTGCGCATGTCCAAGGTCCCCAATCCTGCATGGGGGGGTGAAAATAGCAGCGATGTCCGTTATTCCATTGGTGGTCGGTGGGCGCGGCCATCTTCCTTTGGCCGCGCGTGCGCAGAAGCGGCGCTCTGCTGGCCGCGGCTTCAGGAAAATGGCCGCGGGATGCCGCGCGTGCGCAGATGGAGATCGCGGCGGCCATTTTCCTGAAGCCGCGGCCAGCAGAGCGCCGCTTCTGCGCACGCGCGGCCAAAGGAAGATGGCCGCGCCCACCGACCACCAATGGAATAACGGACATTGCTGCTATTTTCACCCCCCCGTGCAGGATTGGGGACCTTGGACATGCGCACACCACTACGCCACCAACGGAAAACTACGCAATATCTGGGGGAAGAAGCCACGCCCATCCGACCTGACCAGCCTGATTGACAGGCGAAAATGACTACTTTGGTAACGTATTTCGGCAGCATAGGTGGGGAATCGGGGTCCACAAACTACACTATTGTAATGCACAGCTCAGGCCATATTTAACAGTATTTTTATCTCATACCGAAAAAAACGGGGTGATAGGTTCCCTTTAAGCGCTTTTCCCACCTAATGACTACCAATACGTCTTTTTACTGTACTGAGATCATAAAATAGCATTCCATGACTGATTAAAAAAAAAAAAAAAAAAGAAAAGCAGATGTTAGTTGTACATTATAGGCGCACACCCTGCTGCATCAGCCAACACATCGGTTACTTCTCACACGACTCTTATCAGCTCCATGGATTCAAGACATCTTCAAAGTTTGGTTATGAAATAAACTAGTAAGCAGCACTGTCCCTGATGATGTCCTGTTCCAGGCTGGGGAATTGGGAGAAGTGTTGTGTATTTTATAATGAAGCAGATTACAAAAGTGACATTTTAGGTATTGGACAACAGTAATGCACCAAGATAAGACCCACTAATGCAGTTGTATTTCTCTCTTTCAGGTTCTGTCGATGGTTGACTTAGTCCGTTACAGTGTAAGCATCTGCAATCAAATAGCCTCTCATCTTCACATTGAAGTCTTCAGAATAAAGACACATGCTGCACATTCTAATCACCACTAAGTGTCCTAAACTTTTACTTTCAAAAATGCATGTTTCACAAGGAGAAGAGTTTACAAATCCAATATAGATTTTCAGCATTTTAGAAATACAAACTGTAACTCGCCAAATTCCGATTTATTGTTTCCTATGCTTGAAATGATGTTGCCGTAGCTATATAAGAATTATGAAAGTATTCAGGCGTGATAAAATTGACTAACTTTTGGCTATTAGAAAAATTTTAATATCCAGTATTTTAAATGAAACAAATATCAAACCTTGGTTTATAAAGTGTAACTCCATCCAAAAGTAAAATAGGATGAGAGGGAAAAGCAAAGTCTTTCTAACCTGGCAAGTATACTTGTAGCGGAGCAGAGGGTTACTAATGTGGCACAACGGTCTGTGGTTTTACACAGGTCTGCAGTTACTTTATCATCCCGAGGGGCGAGTTGTATAGTGAAAAGGCTGTGTTTCCCCAAAGAGTCGAGGATTTTTTTTCCCTGCAGTCTTATCAGAACAATTTTTGGCCAGTGGAGCTTATAGTCACATGTGGCTGATAATTTGGTAATGGCATGAATCGGAGAAAATATTCTAGCCAAACCCATCACCTGGAAAAAAAAAATCATAACTCAATTTAGGATAGAATTTGCCTTTTTATAAGTTATTAAATGCACATATCAATGAATCATAGAAGTTCTCATACATTTATTTGTGCTGTTAAGAACAAAGTGACCGTTTATATATTCTGCTAATGAAATGGCTGCACTGAGGGAGAGCTTAAAGGGCTTGTCTGGTATTTTTGAAATGTAGGCTAAAAAAACAAAATGTATTAAAAAAAAAAAACATTATTCACATATTCAATCACCACTACTCTGGTTGGTCCTCTTTAGTCCTGCAGAGATGTTTCATTCATCACTTACCTGACCACTGCAGCCAGTCATGGCTTAGGCAGTAATGTTTGGCACGTTTATGACCCTGCTGACTCGAGTGATTGGCTGAAATGGTCGTAGTGGATGATGGACGTCATTTATGCCGAACTGGCAGGGAATACTAGAGCAACAGCAGTGGGGGACTGAATAAAAATAGTAATGTTTCTCTTAGTATTTTGATATATTTTGAGCTCATGGCAATTTAAAAAAAAAACAAAAAAAACCATACCATACAACCCTTTAATAACAAATCCAAGCATACATTTCCCATCAAATATATTGAGCCTGACAATCTAAAGAGAAGACCCAACCTGTTGTGCAAACTATATTTGCTTATATGTGACAACATGGCATTAACAATATGGTAGCATATAAAAAAAACATATGTATACACAAACAGATTTCATAATTGAACAAAGTGATTACCCCTGGAACCTTCTTTAAAAAAAATAATGCTGGCATTCACTAACTAGACCGGTCTATTGTTATGTAGGGAAAAAACAATTCAAACAGCTATTTTCCTATTTTTTTTTTTCCTCGCTTAACTACGGTCAGATAACTCTATTGCAACCCTGATCCCTAGAAGTCGGAGCCCCGGGCTTATTGTCCAGACTAAAGAGTATAGAATAATACTTTGTTACACTATAAATTCTCCATTTCTCCCAGATCAGAATGATGGTATCATATTAAAACATGGCTGCAACTTTCAAAGTATAAAACCTTACAATATCATGATCACTTTTTTTATATATTGTTTGTGGCATAACCCCTTTAATGAAATATGATTATTTAGTGAGTGTGGGTCGCACCTCTGTAACCCACATCTCTCCCAGAATTTCCCTTCCTCTCATATTGATAGGAGAGGCACTCCTGCCTGTGCTGCTCCCTACGTTCATCTTTTATGGAATTTGGAATATAAATGTAATTTCTAAGACAACCGCTTTACAGATTTTTATTCTGATTCCAGGCCACTTGCCATAGAATGATGGTTTACAGACTATTCATAACATAACACATGTTCCCTCAGGAAACTCTTCATGCATTTTTCCAAGGTTATTGCAGATAACATTTTGGGGGCAATGTAATTATTTAATTCCAGGAGCACTTAACAAAGCTGAAGCTTTATACATTGGAGTGTGGTATGTTTTTTGCTTTCTTTTATTGCATTTTCTTTAACAATAAGTGCAAATTCTCTTTATTGACTTCAATATCCCATCTACATAATACACGCTGCTTCTTAAAGTTTCTTGTACATTTTCAAATCATGAAGTTTTATTTTTACTGTATTTTCATTTTCTTTATAGATTGACTAACTGCCAAATAAAAAAAAAATAAAACCCATTTGAAAACTAGCATGGTTATTACCAAGTTATTGTATATGAGCTAGTATATAACATTTTTTGTAATTTTACGGTTATCTGAGCCATTATAGATGTACAGGTCCTTCTCAAAAAATTAGCATATAGTGTTAAATTTCATTATTTACCATAATGTAATGATTACAATTAAACTTTCATATATTATAGATTCATTATCCACCAACTGAAATTTGTCAGGTCTTTTATTGTTTTAATACTGATGATTTTGGCATACAACTCCTGATAACCCAAAAAACCTGTCTCAATAAATTAGCATATTTCACCCGGCCAATCAAATAAAAGTGTTTTTTAATAACAAACAAAAAAACCATCAAATAATAATGTTCAGTTATGCACTCAATACTTGGTCGGGAATCCTTTGGCAGAAATGACTGCTTCAATGCGGCGTGGCATGGAGGCAATCAGCCTGTGACACTGCTGAGATGTTATGGAGGCCCAGGATGCTTCAATAGCGGCCTTAAGCTCATCCAGAGTGTTGGGTCTTGCGTCTCTCAACTTTCTCTTCACAATATCCCACAGATTCTCTATGGGGTTCAGGTCAGGAGAGTTGGCAGGCCAATTGAGCACAGTAATACCATGGTCAGTAAACCATTTACCAGTGGTTTTGGCACTGTGAGCAGGTGCCAGGTCGTGCTGAAAAATGAAATCTTCATCTCCATAAAGCATTTCAGCCGATGGAAGCATGAAGTGCTCCAAAATCTCCTGATAGCTAGCTGCATTGACCCTGCCGTTGATGAAACACAGTGGACCAACACCAGCAGCTGACATGGCACCCCACACCATCACTGACTGTGGGTACTTGACACTGGACTTCAGGCATTTCCTTCTCCCCAGTCTTCCTCCAGACTCTGGCACCTTGATTTCTGAATGACATGCAAAATTTGCTTTCATCAGAAAAAAGTACTTGGGACCACTTAGCAACAGTCCAGTGCTGCTTCTCTGTAGCCCAGGTCAGGCGCTTCTGCCGCTGTTTATGGTTCAAAAGTGGCTTTACCTGGGGAATGCGGCACCTGTAGCCCATTTCCTGCACACGCCTGTGCACGGTGGCTCTGGATGTTTCCACACCAGACTCAGTCCACTGCTTCTTCAGGTTCCCCAAGGTCTGGAATCGGTCCTTCTCCACAATCTTCCTCAGGGTCCGGTCACCTCTTCTCATTGTACAGCGTTTTCTGCCACATTGTTTCCTTCCAACAGACTTACCATTGAGGTGCCTTGATACAGCACTCTGGGAACAGCCTATTTGTTGAGAAATTTCTTTCTGGGTCTTACCCTCTTGCTTGAGGGTGTCAATGATGGCCTTCTTGACATCTGTCAGGTCGCTAGTCTTACCCATGATGGGGGTTTTGAGTAATGAACCAGGCAGGGAGTTTTTAAAAGCCTCAAGTATCTTTTGCATGTGTTTAGAGTTAATTATTTGATTCAGAAGATTAGGGTAATAGGTCGTTTAGAGAACCTTTTCTTGATATGCTAATTTATTGAGACAGGTTTTTTGGGTTATCAGGAGTTGTATGCCAAAATCATCAGTATTAAAACAATAAAAGACCTGACAAATTTCAGTTGGTGGATAATGAATCTATAATATATGAAAGTTTAATTGTAATCATTACATTATGGTAAATAATGAAATTTAACACTATATGCTAATTTTTTGAGAAGGACCTGTATTTAGATCTTCCTGGGAAACTCCTTTTAACTTTGTCAGCTGTCGCCATTGTTGCAGCTAATATGAGAACTGAATAGACGAACCCTTTGTGATTAGCGAGGCGTGATTATTGACCATAAAGTGTTAGTATATCCTAGTGATGTCATCAGTCTGAAATGAAAAATCCTCTTTTACCTAAAACTTGATTTACTTTTTTAACTGCTCAACAACTCTTTCCATACACATGGACGTCTTCCACCACTGCCTGGAGTGCGCTTAGATGTGCCTACTCCATACATCGCGGTGGCTGACGCTGTCAAGCTTAACAGTGGCATTTATAAAGCCCCCAACTTGGTAGCCATCACTCCAAAGCCCATTAGCCTCCTACACAACAAGATTGCGAGTTGCCAATGGATTACTTTTGAAGCTAGGAGCCTTGTGAAGGCCTATGCAATGGCATTTCCATCTATGAAGCCTTGCCTTCGGCTGTGCTTTGTAGGAGAGCAATAATTATACAATAGCCTCTAACATTAATGGTGAAATAGAAAAGTTAGCATATTTAGTATTGACAAGTAAGGAATTGTCAGAATAATTATAATTTATTTTGTCACCTATGGTGAAAAAAAACCCCTGTAAGCTCCAGAATTGATGTTTTATCGATTACCCTTGACAGCACCATGAAAGGGGAGCCACCCATCAAGGACATGAAACCTACTACAGGCTAAAAAGGGCAGTACTTCTCCATCACATCAGTAGGTTTCCTGTCCTTGATGGGGGAACCTCTTGGCAGGTGTACCTGAAAACAGAAGACTGATGTTACTTCCCAGGCCTGACCAGCCGGCTCATCCCTTCCCTGCCTCGACTTATGAGGGTCCCTGGAAGCACCATGGAGGGTCCAAAGGGAGTTTCTCGTGGGCGAAGGCGAACGCCATGCTTTTGCGTGGCTCGTTCAAAGGCACACGCCTGGAGTGGCTGGATGATGATGGCTGAGGAGTTGTCCTTGGAATGCATTGCCAGGTGATGCGCTGCTGTGGGTGTGCTTCATTGCTTAGTGCCGGAGGCGTGTCCGTATGATGCAAGCCGGAGGCACGCCTGGATGATGCATGGGCAGGAACAACGTCACGCAAGAGCAACATGACCTGGAACTTCCAGGTAGTATCAGAAAGGGTGCAGGCAGAAGCGCAGGTCCATTAACAACGTCACGCAAGAGCAACATGACCTGGAACTTCCAGGTAGTATCAGAAAGGGTGCAGGCAGAAGCGCAGGTCCATTATAGAAGTTCAACATGACCACTGGACAAGCGCTTCTGGGTTCAGCTGTCCCCTTCAGGAGAATGGAGACTGAGCAACAACCTGATGGAAAGCCCCAGGAACAGATGGAGAGGCGGCATCCCTGTAGCAGTGGGGGGTGACAGTTGTCACAGAAAAATGTTTTGTTTTTGTTTTTTTTTAATGTTAAATTTCCAATCACCCCCCCTTTTGCCCCATTCAAAATAAAAAAAAAAAATCAAATATACACATATTTTGCCATCTCCGCATTCAGAATCGCCTGATCTATCAAAATAAGAAAAATTAACCAGATCGCTAAATAGCGTAACGAGAAAAAGTCAGAATACCAGAATTACCTTTTTTTCGTCGCTGCAACATTGCATTAAAATGCAGTAATGGGCGACCAAAAGATCATATCTACGCCAATATGGTATCACGATAAACGTCAGCTCGGCGAGCAAAAAACAAGCCCTCACCAGCCAGAGATCGCAGAAAATTGAGACGCTACAGGCCTCGGAAAATGACACAATTTTTTATTTATTTTTTTTTAAACAAACTTTGGATTTTTTTCTTCACCACTTAAATAAAAAAGAACCTGTACATGTTTGGTGTCTATGAACTCACAATGACCTGGAGAATGATGATGGCTGGTCAGTTTTTGCATTTGGTGAACATGGTAAAAAAAAAATCCCAAAAAACATTGTGGAATTGCACTTTTTTGCAATTTCACCGCACTTGGAATTTTTTTCACGTTTTTGAGTACACATCATGGTAAAACCAATGGTGCTGTTCAAAAGTACAACTTGACCCGCAAAAAACAAGGCCTCCAATGGCCATATTTACAGGGGAAAAAAAACTATGGCTCTGAGAAGGGGAGCGAAAAACAAGTGCAGAAATGAAAAAGGGCTCGGTCTTGAAGGGGTTAACCTATCCATTTTTTTTCAAGGGAACAAAACCTGACCTGCTGGCGAGGAGGAATCTGAGAAGTAGTGATTTTCATCTGATTTAGTAGAAGCCTCTGACACGGGATGCCTAGCCTCTCTATCCTTCAATCTTTTATCCAACCCTTTTTGAGAGAGGAATTTTAGGGATTCTTTAAGCTCCGCCCTGACGATGGACCTTAAGTCAGTAGCAAAGTTAAGGGTCTCCTCTGCAGGACTGGCAAAATCTTATTTGATACGTATTGGGTATTAACATTTTAAAAAGGGCACTGAAACGGGGTCTACCATGCTGGAGTACCTCTTTCAGTACCACCCTGTGTTTCAGGAGGTCCACTCTGCTTTGGCTGGAGTCTGAATGAAGGACGCTGGCTGGAATTGCTTGGTTACATGGGCGCATATAAAAGATCACTGTTTCTCCACGTATTTCCAGTGTGACAACACTTTACTCATAGGACACAGAATATATCACAGATACAGAGGGCAGGCCAATTGAAAAGCGGCAGGCCAGACATACATTACAATAGCCGCAGGTGGCCGGAGCCTGCGGATATTTACTGTGGGAATTACAAAGGTGGGGGGGAGGTCAGAAGGGGGATAACTTGTCCCCTCTGCCCTGGGGTGCAGCCTGTGGGCTGATGCATTAGGGACATGCATCTCACATGGAACCTATTATACATACATAGAACTGCACAACATATTCTGGTTGCTGGGGGGTTCTGTAACACGGCACCCCTTTTCAGCGACGCGATCGGCATACACGGTCTGATCCTTAACGGATCGGTTTGGGGATGACCGAAGTTTATGGGGTTGGTACAAGTTCCGTTTGTCGACTTAGTCCATCAGCGTTACCGTTTTGTTAGCCGGGTCTGTAGTGGATGGTGAAGTCCAAAGGTTGTAGGGCTAAACTCCACCGCAGTAATCTGGCGTTGTCTCCGGAGACCCGATTAAGCCAGACTAGGGGATTATGGTCCGTTAGGAGGGAAAACTGTCATCCATACAAATATGGTTGCAACTTTTTGAGTGCCCATACTACCGCCAGGCACTCCTTCTCGATGGCCGCATAGCTTACTTCACGGGGCAGTAGTTTCCGACTCAGGTAAGCTACCGGGTGTTCTTGGCCGTCCGGCCCGACTTGGCTCAGTACTGCCCCCAATCCAAACAGAAGCGTCTGTGTGAACAAGGAAACGTTTAGTTGGATCGGGTGCGGCCAATACAGGGGTATTGGTGAGGGCGTCCTTTGGCGGAAGGTTTCCTCACACTCTCGGGTCCAGGTTACCTGGCGGGGTTGGTTCTTTCGGGTCAGATCAGTGAGGGGCTTGGCTACGCTGCTGTAATTGGGAACGAATTTCCTGTTAATACCCCGCTGTCTCTAGAAACTCCATGACCTGGGTTTTAGTGCATGGGGTAGGCCATTTGGCTATGGTCTCATTCTTGGCTGGTTCTGGTCGCTGTTTCCCACTTCCCACCCAATTCCCTAAATACTGAACCTCTGCTTTGCCCACGTGACACTTGTTTGGGTTCAGGGTGATTCCGGCCTTGTGGATCCTGTCCAATACTGTCTCTAGGAGATTTAGATGCTCTTCCCATGTCGCGCTGTAGATGGCTATGTCATCCAGGTAGGCACAAGCATAGTCCTGGAGACCATCCAGAAGCCGGTCAGCAAGCCTCTGGAAGGTCGCCGGGGCATTCTTCATCCCGAATGGCATAACTCGAAACTGGAATAAGCCGAATGGGGTGACAAATGCCAACTTGGGAATAGCGTCAGGACTAAGGGGAATCTGCCAGTAGCCTTTGCATAGATCGATGGTGGTCAAATACTTTGCCCCCGCCAACCGGTCTAACAACTCATCCACACGCGGCATGGGATATGCATCCATCACCGTTTTCTCATTGAGCTTACAATAGTCTACACAAAACCGTGTAATCCCATCCTTCTTGGGCACTAACACTATGGGGGATACCCAGGGAATATCTGACTCTTTAATGACCCCTAAACGCAACATCTCTTGTATCTCTTGTCGCATCCCTTCTCGTACAGACTCAGGGACGCAAAAGGGGGGTTGTCGCAGGGGGGTCTGATCCTGGGTCTCAACCTTGTGTTGTGCCAGGCGAGTGTACCCTGGTCTCTCCGAAAACATCCTCTGTCGCTGCCTCAACGCCTCCGCCTGCTGTCTCTCCCGGGGACCTAGGTCTTCACCCAAGTGTACCTGGTCCCATGTTTTAGACTGAGTCCTTTCCCCTAAGACAGTGGTCCCCAACCTTTCTGACCCTGAGAGCCACATTCAGCTCTGCAAGAGGGTCGCGAGCCACATCTGTTGTGAATTCCGCTCTTGGGCTCCCTCCGGTGGTTGTAAGTAGCACTTTTGTGAATTCTGCTCTTGGGCTCCCTCCTGTGGTTTTGAGTGGTATAGCTGCTTCTTGGATTTAGCATCAGCAGCTGCTTCCACTCATAGTCTTTCTGGCTCGGCTATTTTAGTCTGGCCTTATTCCTCAATCAATGCCAGTTGTCAATTGTTCCTGCTTGGAGCCACTGCCCCTTTGGATTTCCCTGATACTCTGTCCAGTTCAGCAAAGATAAGTCCTTGCTTGTCCTTTTGCTCATTTGTCCAGCTTATCAGTATGGATCTATTTAGCTAAGCTGGAAGCTCTGGGCTGCAGATTTTGCCCTCCACACCTTTAGTCAGGTGTGGAGATTTTTGCATATCTCTGCGGTGGACTTTTTCTAGTTTTTATTACTGATCGCACAGTGTCCTTTCCTTACTGTCTATCTAGCTAGAAGTGGCCTCCTTTGCTAAATCTTGTTTCATACTACGTATGTCATTTCTTTCTCCTCTCACAGTCAATATTTGTGGGGGGCTGTCCTATCCTTTGGGGATTTTCTCTGAGGCAAGATAGCTTTCCTATTTCTACCTTTAGGGGTAGCTAGTTCTCCGGCTGTGACGAGGTGTCCAGGGAGTGACAGGAACATCCCACGGCTACTGCTAGTGTTGTGTTAAGGTCAGGAACTGCGGTCTGTATAGTTACCACCTGCTCAGAGCTAGTCACGTGTCGCTCCTAAATTACCAGACCATAACACACATCCAGCTCTTGCTCCCCTCACAGTAGTGGCAACGAAAGCCCCCATTACGGGTATAATGATAACCAAAGATTTTCCACACAAATCACCCTGAAGTAGTATACCATGATCCAGGGGTTCCCACCAAACCCCCATTCAGCATTCTTCCATCAAGCACCTCCTCTGACCAGTAGTATAATCCTGTCTCCAGCGTACCATACTTAAATTATCTCTAATCCCCCAAGACCAGTATATGTGCATCCAGGTATGCTCTTCTGTGCAGAGCTACTCACAAAATTCACCATTTTGAGATGTGCTCTTCATACCAGTTTACTTAATCTGGAGCTATTGCACCAAGCTGGCAGACAGCCGCGAGCCACAATTCATGGGACCATGAGCCACATGTGGCTCCCGAGCTACAGGTTGGGGACCCCTGCCTTACATGATAGACCCCTCACTACTGTACTGTATGGGCTGCAGGGAGGACCCACCAGGAGCCCTTACATGATAGACCCCTCACTACTGCACTGTATGGGCTGCAGGGAGGACCCACCAGGAGCCCACACGTTAGACCCCTCACTACTGTACTGTATGGGCTGAAGGGAGGACCCACCAGGACCCCTTACATGATAGACCCCTCACTACTGCACTGTACGGGCTGCAGGGAGGACCCACCAGGAGCCCTTACATGATAGACCCCTCACTACTGTACTGTATGGGCTGCAGGGAGGACCCACCAGGAGCCCTTACATGATAGACCCCTCACTACTGTACTGTATGGGCTGCAGGGAGGACCCACCAGGAGCCCTTACATGATAGACCCCTCACTACTGTACTGTATGGGCTGCAGGGAGGACCCACCAGGAGCCCTTACATGATAGACCCCTCACTACTGCACTGTATGGGCTGCAGGGAGGACCCACCAGGAGCCCTTACATGATAGACCCCTCACTACTGTACTGTATGGGCTGCAGGGAGGACCCACCAGGAGCCCTTACATGATAGACCTCTCACTACTGTACTGTATGGGCTGCAGGGAGGACCCACCAGGAGCCCACACATGATAGACCCCTCACTACTGTACTGTATGGGCTGCAGGGGGACCCACCAGGAGCCCACACATGATAGACCCCTCACTACTGCACTGTATGGGCTGCAGGGAGGACCCACCAGCTCACATGATAGACCCCTCACTACTGTACTGTATGGGAATCCGTGCAGTGTGGAGAATGGGTTGTGCCTATATTGTAAGGGCTCCTGGTGGGTCCTCCCTGCGGCCGGAAGCCATGTCTGCTGTTCCCTCATCACGCCGCAGCGTACACTATGTGCTCCGGAAGCGGAAATATGGCGGCGGCTGATAATGTTCTCTTCCTCCCTGGATTTCTCTGATGCTCCTCCCCTTTCCCGTAGCTCCTCCTTCGCTGTGTCGCTCTCCGTGGCTGTTGATGTCACTCGCACGGTTATATCAGTTACTGCACAATGCACGGACTGTGTAACGTACGTGACCGGATCATGTGACCCACGCACGTACATGGCCGTTTCCTCCTCCGTGCGCCGCTGTGGTGAACGGTCAGCCGTCTCCTTCCATGTTGTCGGGCTCTTCCAGCAGTTTTGTGTCTGCCCTCCGGCCGTTCTCAGCTGTGAGCGCCGTGCACATTCCCCGTGTGTGGTCAGCCATGTTTCCCTGCCCCGCTGCTGCGGCTGACCGCACTTCTCCGTGTGTCCTGCCGGCTCCGCTCTGCTAGGGCTGATGCTAAGGAGGCGCTGAGAGCCGCTCACAGGGGAAGGAAGGAAGGAAGCAGCTGCTGATGTGTATGTATTGTCATGTAATATGTGTTACAATATGTGTGTGTGTGATCATGTGTCATGTAATATGTGTGTGTGTAGTGTGTATGATCATGTTATGTGTGTGTATGATCATGTGTCATGTCCTGTGTGTGCATAATGATGTCACCTGGTGTGTGTGTGTATTTTAATCCTGTGTCGTCTGATGCTCGTACGTATGCTCATGTGTTGTCTGATGCTCGTACGTATGCTCATGTGTCGTCTGATGCTCGTACGTATGCTCATGTGTCATCTGATGCTCGTACGTATGCTCATATGTCGTCTGATGCTCGTACGTATGCTCATGTGTTGTCTGATGCTCGTACGTATGCTCATGTGTCGTCTGATGCTCGTACGTATGCTCATGTGTCGTCTGATGCTCGTACGTATGCTCATGTGTTGTCTGATGCTCGTACGTATGCTCATGTGTTGTCTGATGCTCGTACGTATGCTCATGTGTTGTCTGATGCTCGTACGTATGCTCATGTGTCGTCTGATGCTCGTACGTATGCTCATGTGTTGTCTGATGCATGCGCGTTTAATCATGTGTCATCTCTCACTGCTAGCAATATTGAAGTTATATACAGATGTGAGTTAACACATATGTCACCAGAGCAATAGAGGGGCGGCATTAATGGGCATTTCTGTATATACTGTATGTATGCTTTTGCCATTCCTATATTTGAGTCTTGTTAGATGTATGTGTCACCATATTGCCGTCATGTGATGTGGGTTGTCTACCATATATGATGTGTTTGTTTACCCCATGTCTTATCTCCCATATCTATAACATAGGAGACATGCCTGATGCATTGATACATTGTACTTATTAGGTGCTGTTCTTATATGTGTATGGCATAAAGAAGAACGTAATTAGATCATGGGAAAACAAACAAAACACTTGCCAGTGTGCCATTATGAGCATTTATCCTTCTGGCTGATTCACTTTTAAGGCAGGGGTCACACTTGTAAGTTTCTCACATTGCACTCGCAACTGTGACCCCAGCCTTAAGGGTTTTTCCGGGCATACAATATTGATCACCTGTCAGGATGGATCATCAATAGCAGTTTGGGGTCTAACCCACCATTCCCTCTAATGGTGACGGATGTAAACACTTTAAATGGAGCTGCTGAGCACAGCTCTGCCCTAGTGTCCAATGCCAGCAGGTGCTAGGTATTGCAGCACAGCTCTGCCCTAGTGTCCTATGCCAGCAGGTACTAGGTATTGCAGCACAGCTCTACCCTAGTGTCCTATGCCTGCAGTTGCTAGGTATAGCAGCACAGTTCTGCTCTAGTGTCCTTTGCCTGCAGTTGCTAGGTATAGCAGCATAGCTCTGCTCTAGTGTCCTATGCCGGTAGGTGCTAGGTATTGCACCACAGCTCTGCCCTAGTGTCCTATGCCAGCAGGTGCTAGGTATAGCAGCACAGCTCTGCTCTAGTGTCCTATGCCTGCAGTTGCTAGGTATAGCAGCACACCTCTGCTCTAGTGTCCTATGCCTGCAGTTGCTAGGTATAGCAGCACAGATCTGCCCTAGTGTCCTATGCTGGCAGGAGCTAGGTATAGCAACTCTGCTCTAGTGTCCTAGGCCTGCAGTTGCTAGGTATAGCAGCACAGCTCTGCCCTAGTGTCCTATGCCTGCAGTTGCTAGGTATAGCAGCACAGCTCTGCTCTAGTGTCCTATGCTGGCAGGTGCTAGGTATTGCACCACAGCTCTGCCCTAGTGTCCTATGCTAGCAGGTGCTAGGTTTTGCACCACAGCTCTGCCCTAGTGTCCTATGCTAGCAGGTGCTAGGTATTGCACCACAGCTCTGCCCTAGTGTCCTATGCCAGCAGGTGCTAGGTATTGCAGCACAGCTCTACCCTAGTGTCCTATGCCTGCAGTTGCTAGGTATAGCAGCACAGCTCTACCCTAGTGTCCTATGCCTGCAGTTGCTAGGTATAGCAGCACAGCTCTGCTCTAGTGTCCTATGCCTGCAGTTGCTAGGTATAGCAGCACAGCTCTGCCCTAGTGTCCTATGCTGGCAGGAGCTAGGTATAGCAGCTCTGCTCTAGTGTCCTAGGCCCGCAGTTGCTAGGTATAGCAGCACAGCTCTGCTCTAGTGTCCTATGCTGGCAGGAGCTAGGTATAGCAACTCTGCTCTAGTGTCCTATGCCTGCAGTTGCTAGGTATAGCAGCACAGCTCTGCTCTAGTGTCCTATGCTGGCAGGAGCTAGGTATAGCAACTCTGCTCTAGTGTCCTATGCCTGCAGTTGCTAGGTATAGCAGCACAGCTCTGCCCTAGTGTCCTATGCTGGCAGGAGCTAGGTATAGCAGCTCTGCTCTAGTGTCCTATGCCTGCAGTTGCTAGGTATAGCAGCACAGCTCTACCCTAGTGTCCTATGCCTGCAGTTGCTAGGTATAGCAGCACAGTTCTGCTCTAGTGTCCTTTGCCTGCAGTTGCTAGGTATAGCAGCATAGCTCTGCTCTAGTGTCCTATGCCGGTAGGTGCTAGGTATTGCAGCACAGCTCTGCCCTAGTGACCTATGCCGGCAGGTGCTAGGTATTGCAGCACAGCTCTGCCCTAGTGACCTATGCCGGCAGGTGCTAGGTATTGCAGCACAGCTCTGCCCTAGTGACCTATGCTGGTAGGTGCTAGGTATTGCAGCACAGCTCTGCCCTAGTGACCTATGCCGGCAGGTGCTAGGTATTGCAGCACAGCTCTGCCCTAGTGACCTATGCTGGTAGGTGCTAGGTATTGCAGCACAGCTCTGCCCTAGTGACCTATGCCGGCAGGTGCTAGGTATTGCAGCACAGCTCTGCCCTAGTGACCTATGCCGGCAGGTGCTAGGTATTGCAGCACAGCTCTGCCCTAGTGACCTATGCTGGTAGGTGCTAGGTATTGCAGCACAGCTCTGCCCTAGTGACCTATGCCGGCAGGTGCTAGGTATTGCAGCACAGCTCTGCCCTAGTGACCTATGCTGGTAGGTGCTAGGTATTGCAGCACAGCTCTGCCCTAGTGACCTATGCCGGCAGGTGCTAGGTATTGCAGCACAGCTCTGCCCTAGTGACCTATGTCGGCAGGTGCTAGGTATAGCAGTACAGCTCTGCTCTAGTGTTGTATGCCGGCAGGTGCTAGGTATTGCACCACAGCTCTGCCCTAGTGTCCTATGCTAGCAGGTGCTAGGTATTGCACCACAGCTCTACCCTAGTGTCCTATGCCTGCAGTTGCTAGGTATAGCAGCACAGCTCTACCCTAGTGTCCTATGCCTGCAGTTGCTAAGTATAGCAGCACAGCTCTGCTCTAGTGTCCTATGCCTGCAGTTGCTAGGTATAGCAGCACAGCTCTGCTCTAGTGTCCTATGTTGGCAGGAGCTAGGTATAGCAGCTCTGTTCTAGTGTCCTAGGCCTGCAGTTGCTAGGTATAGCAGCATAGCTCTGCTCTAGTGTCCTATGCCGGTAGGTGCTAGGTATTGCAGCACAGCTCTGCCCTAGTGACCTATGCCGGCAGGTGCTAGGTATAGCAGTACAGCTCTGCTCTAGTGTTCTATGCCGGCAGGTGCTAGGTATTGCACCACAACTCTGCTCCAGTGTTCTATGCCGGCAGGTGCTAGGTATAGCAGCACAGCTCTGCTTTAGTGTCCTATCCTGGCAAGTGCTGGGTATAGCAGCACAGCTCTGGTCTAGTGTCCTATGCTGGCAGGTGCTAGGTTTTAAAGCACAGCTCTGCCCTAGTGACCTATGCCGGCAGGTGCTAGGTATAGCAGCACAGCTCTGCTCTATTGTTATATGCCGGCAGTTGCTAGGTCTTGCTGCACAGCTCTGCTCTGGTGTCCTATGCCGCCAGTTGCTAGGTCTTGCTGCTCAGATCTGCCCTGGTGTCCTATGCCTGCAGTTGGTAGGTCTTGCTGCACAGCTCCTTTTCTTTTGGCAGCAGCCCCTCTGTTCAGAATGTGGAGATCTGTCATGAGCGAATAGCTGATCCGTGGGTTGTTGGACCACCAATCTATTACTGACCTATCCTTTACATAGCTCATAAGTACCATTTAAGCATTTCAGACTAAGTTTAGTTTCTGATGAACATGATAGTGGCAGATGTCTGGACGTATACCTGCAAGTCCTGTCCAAAGTGAGGTTTGATAACCTGAAATAACTGGATCCTAGGTATCATTGATGCTGTCAGTTTAGGGTATTAGACCCCCTGTCAGGCTGTAACCTAAAGCACAGTTGTTTGAAACGAGAGCACATCTGTAGTTTATTGGTGCTGAAAGATTTGTGGGATTAAAGGGATTGTCCATTACTGGATATTTCGTTATGAATGTCCCCGAATTGCTGCATAAAATAATAATAAAGCGCACTTTCCAGATCTGTGCTTCTGCTCTGCTCTCCTGGCAGCCACGTGCCATAGGCTGCAGCGCTCATCCGACATTGCTTATCGGCAGCCACTGGACACCTGTAACCCATGGAGGTACAGAGTAGCGTAGTATACTACACCTTTTCATCTCCCAGGCATATGCATAATGCATATCTTCTATGTTTTTTATTTTAACATGAAAAGTCTATGGGTGATGCATGGTCTGTCACAGCTATCCGTTTAACAGATCCATTGTAGGCTTAATAGTTCTTAATGAGGGATCTAGTTATCAGAAGTTTTTAGCCTATGATATTGGATCTGTCCCCCATATGGCATATTGGCATCTGTTTACTGGATCAATTAAACTGGTGTTTAATAGTGGCACCTGTCGCCCATAATGACATCCAATAAATGGATCAGTCAAGGAAAAGCTCATGACATATAAGTCATACTACCCTATGGGTGACAGATGCTAGTGTTAGGCATCTGGCACAGCGTTTTCTTAAAGGGAATTTGACAGCACAAAGTGAGTATTCAAAAAAGTACAGGCGCTCGGTGTATCTTGGCTTGGTGTAACATTATTATGCTTTGCTTATATAGCGCTATCCTAGTCCGCAGCACACGTTAAATGCCGCTGTCAGAGATTGACAGCGGCATTTAACTAGTTAACAGCAGCGGATGGAATCACGTTTCAACCCGCAGATGTTAGAGGCACGTGTCAGCTGTTCAAAACAGCTGAAATGTGCCAGGAAAAGATGTGGGCTCAGCGCCGGAGCGCATATCAAAGGGAGGGAGTCCGACATCGGTGTACTAATATGCCTAATGTCGGAAAGGGGTTATATAAAAGTTTATTTTTATTAGAACAGTTTAAAAACTGTTATCCTATGACAAAGGGTGCCGAGGTGCGTCAGAAAATTATCAGGCTGAGAGTTTTTCTCTCATTTTTACCATTGGTTTTTAAACTGTTCTAATGAAAAACTTTTATTTAAACTGGATGGACGTGCTGGAAACACCCTTTCTTCCTCAATTCGGCTGAAATCACCGGCAGTTACGGCACCCACCTGCTGTATCAATTTGCAATGGCTTGTGATATGTCTCGGCATATAAAGCTCCAGCCTTTTCCCTCTCTCCCACAGACACTATATACAAAGTTCCTGTGTATAATGGCACTTATGGCAATATTAGTGTTATGGTTTTTTTTTTTATTTTTATTAATGATCAGTATTGTAGTATTCAGTCACTATGTGGCGTTAATATGTGATCTGGTCATGGTGTGACTGTATTTGTTCCTTGTATATGGTAGTATTCGGTCACTATGGGGTGGTACTATATGGTCCAGCCTTGGTGTGGCAGTATTTGTCCCTGTATGTGGAATTATTCAGTCACTATGTGGTGGTAATGTGTTCTGGTCATGATGTGACTGTATTTGTCCGTTGTTTATGGTATTATTGGTTATTTAAAAAAATGTATGTGACATATTCCCTTAAGAAAAATAAATACAACTATACCTAAAAAGAGTATTGGATTGGAGTAGAGTAGGACCCAGCCAAAAGAGTCTACCTTGTCGTGGTGGCGGCTTAAAAAATCTTTTGGCCAAAACAAAAGCTGCTGGTTATGTATGTGATCTGGTGTTTGATGGGAACTGTTAATGTGTGATTGGTGATGAAGTGGAGTTTTTCCAAGAGTGGGTGGTGGGACTGTGGAATGTTCGAGAGATGAAGGCAGTACTGAGGTGGAGTCTCAAGGGGGCCTGAACATTTTTCCAATATGGGGCCCCGAAATTCCTAGTGGCAGCCCTGCTCACACCTGTCAGACAGTTCCTGAGAATGTTCTGTTTCTGTTTTCCTATCAATGTTGTTAATACACAGTAAAAACATTTAAAGCAAAACAAATGCCTGTTTTAGAATCTATATATAAAATAGAATTAGATTATTTATATATTTTTATCATATAAATTGTGGAAATCCAACATGCAAATTGAAATAAAGCTGTAAACAACGTTTTTAACTGCGACATGTCCATGTTGGGTAGCACCTTCACTTATAGGGCGCAAAGTACAGACTGAAATGCACCCATTTGAAAGTGACTTTAATGAGTAAATCATGAACATGTAGATGTCTTCATAATAAAAAAAACTTGTAGGATTTGTATTTGCTTTTTCAAATTATACAAAGGTCTGAAATAAAGCAGCAGATTTCAGTCTTCTGCCACTGTGCTCTGAAAGCTTGCAAACATATTATTTTCTGGTTAGCCAATAAAGGTATCACTCCTAGAATACTTCTGTCATCATTGGGCAGAAAAGTATTGACATCGATAGTCTTTTGCTGAGAGGCATAGAAAACACCCTATGCTTTGTCTCTAGGGGTTTATGTGACTGGGTTATAATAAGCTTATTGGTATTTATTGCCTCCTGTTTCTAGATTGCATTGTAACCAGTCTTATTATCTGTCTCATTGTATTATAATTTTCTCCTTTTCAGAAACGCACTTTACGGACATGAGAAAACCAAGGCGCAAAGCTCATCAAGATGTCGGCGGACCACACTCTTCATCTCCTTGCTGTTTTTCATGTGCACCCACCCGAGAGACTCTGACCTATGCTCAAGCACAGCGAATGGTAGATGTTGAAATTGAAGGGCGTCTCCACAGAATCAGTATTTTTGAACCTCTTCGGATTGTTTCTGAGGATGAACTTACAGCTCAAGACATAACCGAGTGCAATAGCAATAAGGAAAACACTGAGTTAACGCTTTCAACCAACTGTCGGAAAACCTCCACCAAAGGTAAAAAGCGTGAGCTGTGCCCACAACATGCAGTGAATGCCAATTTGGAACAGCTACCACACCCTGTGTTCCGTGTAGTAGAGACCGTTTCTTTAGAAAACACACTGGAAACCCCTATTTTGCCTGACACATTTTATCGTTTTATTGAACGTCCTGTGGAAGAGATAGACAAAGATGTTGAGTATGATCTTGATGAGACTGATCTGGCCTGGTTGGATATGATCAATGAGAAACGTCAGAGTGATGGCTTTTCTACAGTACCTGCTGACACATTTGAACTTTTGTTGGACAAGTTGGAGAAGGAGTCCTACCTTCAAAACCGCTGTATTGGTGTGACACATTCACCTATTGATGAAAATGCATTTTGTTGTGTATGCCTGGATGATGAGTGCCATAATAGTAATGCTATATTGTTTTGTGACATGTGCAACCTTGCAGTTCATCAAGAGTGCTATGGTGTACCATACATCCCAGAAGGACAGTGGCTCTGTCGTTGCTGTCTGCAGTCACCATCCAAACCGGTCAGTTGTGTTCTTTGCCCCAACCAGGGCGGTGCATTTAAACAGACTACTGATGGCCGATGGGCTCATGTAATATGTGCTATTTGGGTTCCAGAGGTGTGCTTTGCTAATACAGTGTTTCTTGAACCCATTGAAGGTGTGGATAATATTCCCCCTGCTCGGTGGAAGCTAACCTGTTACATCTGTAAGCAGAAAGGACATGGTGCATCCATTCAATGTCACAAGGTGAACTGTTACGCAGCATTTCATGTCACATGTGCACAAAGAGCTGGATTGTTTATGAAGGTGGAACCACTCCGTGAAACTGGGCTTAATGGCACCACCTACACTGTCCGCAAGACTGCATATTGTGATGCCCATTGCCCCCCTGACAGCCCACAGAAGGGACCCATCAAGAGTTATCTTGAAGAAGTCATTGACCAGGACAGGGTAATAACAGATAAAGATGAGAAAAATAAGAAGAGGAAAAATGGGAAGAAGTTCCATCAGAAGATCCTTGAAAAAAACAACATGGAGTCATTGCGTAGGAGAGGTCCTGTGCCACTTATGACTGTCATACAGATTCCTTTGTGTAGGTAAGGTGATCAATACTGTCCAAAAGGAATATTATATATTTTTATAGGAAAATAACTGGCGCCGTAGTGAAGATAACTATAAATATCTACATTTTTAAAATGTGTTGTGGTGGGCATTGTGTTACGACATTTTTTTGTAATGGAGATATCTAGAAAGTAACCCTTCCCCACCCCCATGAATTGGTATTAAGGGAATTTACAAACCTCTAAACCTCATCAAAAATCTGTTGAAAAATAAAATAATCTAAAATAAATAATCCAATTAAATAATCCAATTAAATAAAAACAGATTGTGGTGTAATATGGTTTACTCAATGGTATTGAATGCAATCTGTGCCTCCAGTAATGTATTGTTCCTATCGAGGTAACATTTTACTGCTTTCTAGTCCCTACTTATGATGAGTATTAGCATGTAAGGGTACCTTTACACAGTGCAATTTTGATCGCTACGACGGCACGATTCGTGACGTTGCAGCGTCGTATGATTATCGCTCCAGCGTCGTAGACTGCGGTCACACGTTGCAATACACGGCGCTGGAGCGATAATTTCATGACGTATTTGCGATGTAGAAGCCGTTGGTTACTGTGCGCACATCGTATACAACCTGTGTCACACGATGCAATCATGCCGCCACAGCGGGACACTAGACGACGAAAGAAAGTTTCAAACGATCTGCTACGACGTACGATTCTCAGCGGGGATCCGGATCGCAGTAGCGTGTCAGACACAACGATATCGTAAATGCATCGCTGGAACGTCACAAATCGTGCCGTCGTAGCGATCAAAATTGCACTGTGTAAAGGTACCCTAAGTTATTAACGTCCCAGGGGTAGAAAAGAAAAAAGTGGGAATTTAATTCATATATCAAGTGTGATGGTAACTTTAACCCCTTCACCCCCAAGCTTCGTTTCACCTTCCTGACCAGGCCAAATTTTTCATTCTTGACCAGTGTGTCACTTTATCATGTAATGTAGAACAACAAATGGTGGTTTGTGGAAGGAGCGCTAGCGGCCGTCCCAATGAGGAGGAAATAAGTGCCCAGGTCCCCGCAGCTCCAGCCGGATACCCCACAACGGGGGAGAAAGACTTGCAACAGGAACAGAATGCCCGGTTTCAGGAGCGCAGGAGAACACAGACACCAGTTTAGGGTAAAACCACAACGCCTTTCAACCAATATCCAACTGGAAAAAAAGGCGCACGCTGTTGAAACGCGTTGTGGTTTTACCCTAAACTGGTGTCTGTGTTCTCCTTCTGCGCTCCTGAGACTGGCTATTCTGTTCCTGTTGCAACTTTATGATGTAATAGCCCTGGAATGCTTCAAGGGAGCCCACTGATTCTGAGTTTTTTGTTTTTTTTCGTGACACAGTATGCTTCATGATATTACTAAATTTACGTCTATATGAGTTTCGTTTTTGTGAAAATATCTAAAATTTGACAAAAAATGTTGAAAATTTAGCAATTTTCAAACTTTGATATTTTATGCCCTTAGACCAGTAAGTTTTATCAAACAGAATAGTTGTTAAATAACATTTTCCACATGTCTACATTAGCATAATTTTTTAAAACATACATATTTTTTGGGGTGTTGCCGCGATCTGAATCTGAGCATGCGCTGCCCCTAGTGGCCATTTTCCTGGAGGCCACCGCATCACAGCAATGGAGCTGCGGGGGCCTCTGGGCTTTGGCAAAATGCCGGCAGAGCACCGCAGCCCCAGCACAGGGCACTGCTGCTGCACCAGCCTGGGATGGGATTTCCCAGAGGCCACCGCACCAGCCTGGACCACCAAACAACCCCTGTGACCACTCCTGCACCTGTGCCAATCCCCCCCCCCGTAAGCTGAATACGGACTGTAAGACGAACCCCCATTTGACACATTTTTTTTTTTCCCCTATTTTCCTTTTGAAAATTTGGGGTGTGTCTTATAGTCCAAAAAATACAGTACACCTCTCAATCGAAGTGTGCAGTGATCATATTGACACAAGTGTGTGACCATGCTATACCGTTGGGCGGTGAAGAAAAACATAATTTAATTTTTGTCACAAATATTTTGTTTTAGCCCCAAATTTTACATATTTTCAAAGTGAAATGTGTAAAGATGGCACCAAAATTTGTCACGTGATTGTTGCTGAACATAGCTGTACAGTACTACTTGGCCACACGACAAGACTCAGGAGGGACAGATTTCTATTTGCTTCCTGGCGAACACATTTTCCTAGAACGGTTTGGGAACTCCATATACAGAGCCCCTAAGTGCCAGAAGAGCAGAAAGCGCGTGACAGACATTATCGGCACTGTCCCCATTGGGATTCACAATCTACATTCCCTATCAGTATGTTTTTGGAGTGTAGGAGGAAACCGCACAACCTGGCAGATGTTGTCCTTGGTGGGATTTGAACCCAAGACCCCAGCGCTGCAAGGCTGCAGTGCTAACCACTGAGCCACCATGTAATGTAACAAATTACTAATGGAATTAATACTAAAAATAATGGGATGTGGGGGAGGATTTGTAATACTTAAATGTCTGGTGATAAAATACATGTAATTGATATTTTTTAAAATGAACCTGTCGGCTTGGTATCACACCTTAAATTATTTATATACACATGTAGCTGTTTCAAAGACAAGTCCAGGAATATCTTTATATGGCCAGTCTGTTCATCGGTTACTGAGAAATCAGCATTGTATTTGATATGCAAATTATTCTGTAGTTCTGAAGCCTCTGTCACTCCATCTCTATTACCCTCCTAGCATGGCCTACTTCTTGACGGACTGCTCCTTTGCCAGAAGTCACACCACATCCAGGCTGTGTTAGTCAAGCCAGAGGATGTGGTGTTATGCAGAGTAGAGCTGGAGTGACAGAGGATTCAGATTTAAATCCTCATTTTCATAGCAATTTAAACTCTGATTTCTCAGTAACCGAGGGACAGATTAGCAATGTAAAGGTATTACTGGACCCGAGGGCGACATGCATGTTTAAATAGTTTTGGGGAGTGGGGGTGAACCTGCTTGACTGTCTTTAATACATAAACATTTCTTATGTTAAGTAGATTTAAGCGTCTAGCTCCTATAATTCTACAAACTCATTAGCAGATGAAAATGTGACCATGTTCTTTAACTAGAGTAGTAAACGTTTCAAGGAATAGACCCTTCTGATGTACCCGTAGAAGGAAGATTTCACTCGAGTACCAACACATTGTGGTGTTCTAGCAGAACCCTCCTTTTCATCTATGGAAATATCTTGTCTTGATTCCAATCAAACTATACAGTTTTCTTTCTTTTTCACAAAATGTCAGTGCCTTTTTAACACTATCAGGACCGGGCAGTTTTTTTTGTTTGCACCTTTGTCTGTTTTTATTTTCCTTCACTTATTTTTCTGTTGACATATGTGTATGAATGCTTGTTTTGTTTTTGTGGACAAGTTGTTGTTTTGAATGATACGATCCATTTTACCATATAATGTACTGAAAATTGGGGAAAGAAGTCCAAATAGGACGAAATGTTGAAGAAAAAAAAAATGCAATTCCGCCTTTGTTTTTTTTGTTTGTTTTGCCGCATTCATTGTGTGGTAAAAGTGACCAGGAAACAAGAATATCCAGGCCAGTCCGATTATGGCGATAGCAAACGTGTATGTTTAAGTTAGGGATGTTTGGCTTTCTGGTAGAATTTCCGGATGAACCTAAAATGCACTCTAACCTTGTCAGGAGACCTTAATGTGACGTGTGTAAACATTTGAATGCACACATCCAACTGTTCAATGCTACATGGCAAAATTCACAACAGGTATCTGATCCACTTATCGGCCAATACATTTCGGGGTTTAATTATAATTCATATTAAACAGTCCCCCTCATCATGCTCTTCACATTTGATATCACGAGAATCACGAGACCAAGACGACACCTAACAATTGATCAGCAGTACCTCGCCATTGCGAGGCTTCAAGCAGGATGTTCTCAGATGGAAGTGGCCACTAAGCTTAGAGTGTTAGGGCTCTTACTCACTTGTGAGAAACTCGGACGAGTCTCGCATGTTAATACCCGGCACTCAGATCGGAGCGTGCGGCTGCATAGGAATACATGCCTCCGCACGCTCCGCTCCTGAGTGCTGGGTATGGACGTGCACATGCACACTCCCTTGGAAAAAGCTTAAATGCGAAGCGCGCGTCAGGGGTGCCACAGACATTTAAAGGTACAGTACTTACTATCTTTACTTCCGTCCTTAAGGATTCCTATGCCTGTTCCTTGCTATCATGCCCCTTTTTATGGATTTTTTTGCTGTATACGGCATAATTGGGCACTAATTGAAAACTTTTTCATACTTTTTCTGTGGCTGAATCATGTGGAGGCAGTTATTATTATAGGGATTGACAATGGAATATATCTAAGGATATTACAAACACTGTTATGGGGCTTGTTATATTTTGACTACTTCACTATGTATAATATATAAAAAAAAATTGGAAGCTTCATTGCTCCACAAATTTATAAATATTTAATCTTCACTTCAATTCTAATAGCAGCTCCATTCTTAAAGGTGATGATTCGCCTGTAATTTGTGTTCCTTTTTTTGGCTGTATTTTTTGCATATTGCTGTCCCCATACTAACTGGTTTTACGTTGAATCTTTTAATATTGTATCAATAAAAATTTTCATGTAATTTTATGGCATATAGCTTCCCGTCTATTTTTTGATTTATGTAGTGTTTGGAAGTGCCATGGATCTAAGGCATGGTATACACTCTTTGAGGTTTACCGTTTAAATGCTGCTGTCAGAGGCCGCAGCATCTGAATGGTTGACAGCTGCTGCCGGAACACTGGGCTACGGCTGTGAGAGACAAAAAAGTCCTATTCTATAGAATCAGGTTGTGGCACAAAATACACAGCAAAACCTGATGCCTGCTTTTTTTTCACCACCCATTTATTTCAGTGGGTGAAAAATGCTGAAAGAAGTGACATGCTCCATTGTGCAAACATTCAAAGCACAAAATCCTGATGACAAATAAAAACGAGCTGTGTGCATGAGATTTCTGAAATCTCCTAGACTTTGCTGGTACTGTAAAGCGCAGCTGAAAATTAGCATGGGAAAAAAAACTGCAAAAACACCTAATGTGAACTTAGCCTAAAAGAAAAAAAATCCAATCAAAGGGATATGGAACCTAGAGAAAGCATGCCTTCTTGGTGTAAGGCCGGCTGCAGACGAGTGTATGAAACCTTGGGCCAATCACCCCTGCAAATCGCAGACATGACTGGTTCCGATTGCGACTCAGTGTGCAGGAACTGCCAGCCATTTACATGCACTGTTTTGGTTTGTAAGTCGGGCCAAACTAGTGCTGGCTGTGATTTTTTTATTTTTTTTTTTGCTATGGACTGTTGGAGCAAACAAATTATCCATCTGAACAACATGGGTCAGTGTGCTACCTGATCAAAAACCCTTGGCAGCACATGTCCAGTTTAAATGCTCGTCTGCTTGAGTCCGAAGTGGCATAAATGTTGACATACATGAAAAATTACAATTTTCCATTAAAGAACTGTTAAATAGGTTTCTAAAATATCTATCAATGTCTCACTTCTTGAAGCTAATTATGAAGTCCCATTTAGCTAATGCCTAGTACCACTACTCCTCCAAAAGATGCACCACCCTTAACATTTTAGGGAGCAGGTGTTGGTTCAGTTGTGCATATTTGGTGGGAGTGTATGTATTGCAGAACTTCTTCACCTATAGTCAATAAATTCCTTTATTCTGTTACTTTGGTTTGTCTGAAAATTTCCCCAGGACAAGCACTTTTAACATATTTGTTTTTTTAAAGGGAATCTGTCACCCCAAAATTCGCCAATAAGCTGCGGCCACCGGCATCAGGGGCTTATCTACAGCATTCTGTAAGAAAAACAGATTATATTAGACTCACCCAGGGGCGGTCCCGGTTCGGTCCGGTCTGATGGGCGTCGCGGTCCGGGTCCAGCACCTCCCATCTTCATACGATGTCGTCCTCCTCTTGTCTTCCTGCCGCGGCTCCTACGCAGGTGTACTATGCCTGCATTGTTGAGGACAGAGCAAAGTACTACAGTGCGCAGGAGCCGCTACAGAAAGAAAAGAGGACGTCATCGTATGAAGATAGGAGGTGCCGGACCCGGACTGCGACGCCCATCGGACCGAATCTGGACCGCCCCTGGGTGAATATAATATAACCTGTTTTTCTTATCTTTCAGGTTACATCGGGGGCTTACAGTCATGGCCAAAAGTATTCACACCCCTGCAATTCTGTCAGATAATACTCAGTTTTCCTATCGCCACGACAGCACCCCTACGAGAGAGGGGATCCGCCCACCATCCGGACAGGAACCTACAGGATTTAAAGGGGCGGTCCCCCTCACCACTCCAGTTTGGGTTCCTGTCCGGACGGCGGGAGCCTACAGGATGAACCTTACCCGGGTCCGCCATGCCTCTGTGCGGTATCCGTTTGCGAACGGCAGAATCGGGGGCCTGGAAGCAGCGTCGGGGGTGTCCTGCATGCAGACCCCCCCTCGTCTGGCAATACGGAGCACGTTCCAGGAGTCGGGCAGTGCCGTCCTGGTCCGCAGTGCAGGCGCGGGGTTCAGCGTTCTCACCGGCGCCGGTGAACCCGGAAGTAGTTTTTACACTTCCGGGGTAAGCCGGAGGAGGAGCGCTGCAGCGTTTTGAAAAGAGCGGCGGCTGTAGAGGAAAGCGTGCAGCAATGTCCTCAGTAGGGGACGCCGAGCACCCTCAAGGAGAGGGACCGGAGCAGCGCAGCAAGAGCGGTAGCCGCTCAAGAAGCAGCAGCAGCGTGGTACGGGGGCAGCAGCGTGTGAGCGCCCCAGCGTCACAGGTGGATCGTTCTCCTCCAAAACTGGTATTCACAGATTCAGCCTCATGGTGAGTGTTATCAATGCTCCTGGTGCTGATATGGTCTGTTATTTTGTGCTTTGTTTTAGGGGAAAAATTCATCTAAATCTAAGCACAAGCAATGTGCGTTATGTATGACTCCAATGCCTGATAGTTATACTAAAAGGCTTTGCCAGGCGTGCATCTGTCAGACCTTAGAAGAGGAAGCTCCCCTTCGATCTTCAGACCTTAGAGAGGTCATCAGGGAAGAAATAAACTATTCCCTTAGAACCAGCCGCCATGGTAGGTCAAACAGGGACATATCTCCAGGATCTAGTCCGTCCCTGCAAGAAGGTGAAGGTTCCCGCTCCTTATCACCATCCTCCTCAGAAGAAGAAGGAAGGCCATGTTTTTCGGTTGATAACATGGATATGTTAGTCAAAGGAGTCCGAGCAACCATGGGGGTTGCTGAGAACAGGGAACCAAAATCTGCACAAGACTTAATGTTTGCGGGCTTGTGCCAGAAGAGTCGTAAGTCATTCCCGGTAGTGGATACAGTTAAGACCCTTATAAAGCGGGAATGGGATAAACAGGACAAAGGTTTCCTACCGTCATCAGCAAAAAGAAGGTATCCCTTTGACGATAGTGATCTGACAGTATGGATGAAGGTCCCAAAAGTGGACGCAGCGGTGGCCTCTTCATCTAAGGCCGGAGCCCTACCACTTGAGGATGTAGGCCTTCTGAAAGATCCATCAGATAGAAAAGCAGACATGTTTTTGAAGAAGGTGTGGGAGTCGTCTGCTGGTGCCTTCAAACCGGCAATCTCCAGTACTTGTACGGCTAGGTCTGTCATGGTTTGGGTAACCCAGCTGGAGGAACAGCTGAAATCCAAAGTGCCCAGAGACAGAATGCTAAACTCCCTATCGCAAATACGGGAAGGGGTGGCGTATTTAGCGGATGCATCTGTGGATTCTTTAAAATTAGCAGCCAGATCAGCAGGTCTTTCAAACGCTGCTCGACGAGCCCTATGGCTTAAGACCTGGAAGGGAGACGCCCAGGCGAGAGCAAAACTGTGTACAATTCCGTGTAGGGGTGAGTACCTGTTTGGCCCGGTATTGGATGACATTCTAGCTAAAGCTGAAGATAGAAAAAAGGGCTTTCCTAAAGTGTTTAATCCTACCTTTAGGAATACCTTCAGGAGGCGCTTCCAATACCCAAGACCTTATCAGAACCGAGACTGGGAATCAACAGACCCGAAGAAGAAAGGTTCGGACTTTAATGCCTCATCATCTTCATCAAGAAGAAGAAGAAATTACCGTTAATAGTGACCTCCCAGTAGGGGGCAGGTTAAAACACTACTATGCTCAGTGGGCCAAAATATCATCGAGCAATTGGGTTTTGGGCATAATTAAATCGGGGTTAAAATTAGAATTGCGGGAAAAACCTTCAAATTTCTATATCTTGACTACCCCTGATTCCTTAGACCAACAAAAGGCCCTTGAAAAAGAGGTTCAGATGTTAAGACGGAAAAAAGTTATAGTAGAGGTTCCAAAACAACAACAGGGGAAGGGGTTCTATTCCCCTTATTTTTAATCCCCAAACCTGATGGATCCTTTCGAACCATCATAAATTTACGGAAATTAAACAAGCATCTACAATATCATGCTTTTAAGATGGAATCTATTAAAACGGCGACTAAACTTCTTTTTCCCAGATGTTATAAGACAGTCCTGGATTTAAAGGATGCGTATTATCATCTGCCCATTCATCAGGATCATCAACAATTCCTCACAATGGCAGTGCGCTTAAAAGACCAGGTCAGACACTTTCAGTTTACTGCAATGCCATTTGGTTTATCTATGGCAGCGGTTCTCAACCTGGGGGTCGCGACCCCGAGGGGGGTCGAACGACCAAAACACAGGGGTCGCCACCTCTCTCACCTCCCCATCCACCTTCCCCCGTATGCCTGGACTGCTAGCTTTACTCCCGGCATAGCTTTGGGATCCCCGCAGGAAAATGAATCGATCGCGCATCGGATCTAGGGAGATACCAACTTCCGACGTCCCCCCTTCTTGTTTGGTGCAGCCAGGACAGATCCGGAATCTGTGGCACGTATCTGGCAACGGAATCCAGGGATGCAGGAAGAACGCGGCTGCCGGCATCGGTAATCGGCTTGAAGGGCTGCGGAAGAGCACGCCATAAAGGAGCCGTTCGGTACCCAGCAGTGATCCGCCGCCATCACTGTGTTCAGGGGCGTAACTACCGCGGTCGCCATTGCGACCGGGCCCCGCAGGTCAGGGGCCCCGGGCCGGCAGGGCCGGGCTGGCCATCGGGCACTTCTGGCAAATGCCAGAAGAGCCGATTCCAGTAGTGGGCCGCTGCACTGTTCCTCCCCCGGACCCCCCCCCCCCCCCAGTGCCGCCGCCGCCGCCGCCGCCGCATTTAACTATACCGGCGTCTATGACACCGGTATAGTTCAATGCAATGATAAAAGAGAGAGCGTCACCTGACGCCCCCTCTCCCATCATTCCCCGCTCTGCCTCTGACACTGCGGGTGCGCGATGACGTCATATCATCGCGCACCTGCTGTGTCCTGGGCAGACTGCAGCCACCGAGACAGGAGCCAGGAGCAGCGCGGGCAAAAGGAAAGGTGAGGAGTTTTTTTTTTTTCTTTTTAAACGGACTGTGGGGCCATTATCGGGGGGGGGGGGGGAGATGTGATGTGGGCTGTGCTCTATATACCCCTGTGCGGGCTGTGCTGTATATATCCCTGTGCGGGCTGTGCTGTATATACCACTGTGAGGGCTGTGCTGGATATACCACTGTGAGGGCTGTGCTGGATATACCCCTGTGCGGGCTGTGCTCTATATACCACTGTGCGGGCTGTGCTGTATATACCACTGTGCGGGCTGTGCTCTATATACCACTGTGCGGGCTGTGCTGGATATACCACTGTGCGGGCTGTGCTGGATATACCACTGTGCTGGCTGTGCTGGATATACCACTGTGCGGGCTGTGCTGTATATACCACTGTGCGGGCTGTGCTCTATATACCTCTGTGCTGGCTGTGCTGGATATACCACTGTGCGGGCTGTGCTGTATATATCCCTGTGCTGGATATACCCCTGTGCGGGCTGTGCTGGATATACCCCTGTGCGGGCTGTGCTGGATATACCCCTGTGCGGGCTGTGCTGGATATACCACTGTGCGGGCTGTGCTGGATATACCACTGTGCGGGCTGTGCTGGATATACCACTGTGCGGGCTGTGCTCTATATACCACTGTGCGGGCTGTGCTGGATATACCACTGTGCGGGCTGTGCTGGATATACCACTGTGCGGGCTGTGCTGTATATACCACTGTGCGGGCTGTGCTGGATATACCACTGTGCGGGCTGTGCTGGATATACCACTGTGCGGGCTGTGCTGTATATACCACTGTGCGGGCTGTGCTCTATATACCACTGTGCGGGCTGTGCTCTATATACCACTGTGCGGGCTGTGCTCTATATACCACTGTGCGGGCTGTGCTGGATATACCACTGCGCGGGCTGTGCTGGATATACCACTGTGCGGGCTGTGCTGGATATACCCCTGTGCGGGCTGTGCTCTATATACCCCTGTGCGGGCTGTGCTGGATATACCACTGTGCGGGCTGTGCTGTATATATCCCTGTGCGGGCTGTGCTCTATATACCACTGTGCGGGCTGTGCTGGATATACCACTGTGCGGGCTGTGCTGTATATACCACTGTGCGGGCTGTGCTCTATATACCACTGTGCGGGCTGTGCTTTATATACCACTGTGCGGGCTGTGCTGGATATACCACTGTGCGGGCTGTGCTGGATATACCACTGTGCGGGCTGTGCTGGATATACCACTGTGCGGGCTGTGCTGGATATACCACTGTGAGGGCTGTGCTCTATATACCACTGTGCGGGCTGTGCTGGATATACCCCTGTGTGGGCTGTGCTCTATATACCACTGTGAGGGCTGTGCTCTATATACCACTGTGCGGGCTGTGCTGGATATACCCCTGTGTGGGCTGTGCTCTATATACCACTGTGAGGGCTGTGCTGGATATACCCCTGTGCGGGCTCTGCTGGATATACCCCTGTGCGGGCTCTGCTGGATATACCCCTGTGCGGGCTGTGCTGGATATACCACTGTGCGGGCTCTGCTGGATATACCACTGTGAGGGCTGTGCTCTATATACCACTGTGCGGGCTGTGCTCTATATACCTCTGTGCTGGCTGTGCTGTATATACCACTGTGAGGGCTGTGCTGTATATACCCCTGTGCGGGCTGTGCTGGATATACCCCTGTGTGGGCTGTGCTCTATATACCACTGTGAGGGCTGTGCTCTATATACTACTGTGCGGGCTGTGCTGGATATACCCCTGTGTGGGCTGTGCTCTATATACCACTGTGAGGGCTGTGCTGGATATACCCCTGTGTGGGCTGTGCTCTATATACCACTGTGCGGGCTGTGCTCTATATACCTCTGTGCTGGCTGTGCTGTATATACCACTGTGAGGGCTGTGCTGTATATACCCCTGTGCGGGCTCTGCTGGATATACCCCTGTGCGGGCTCTGCTGGATATACCCCTGTGCGGGCTCTGCTGGATATACCCCTGTGCGGGCTCTGCTGGATATACCCCTGTGCGGGCTCTGCTGGATATACCCCTGTGCGGGCTGTGCTCTATATACCTCTGTGCTGGATATACCACTGTGAGGGCTCTGCTGGATATACCACTGTGAGGGCTGTGCTGTATATACCTCTGTGCTGGCTGTGCTGTATATACCACTGTGAGGGCTGTGCTGTATATACCCCTGTGCGGGCTCTGCTGGATATACCCCTGTGCGGGCTCTGCTGGATATACCACTGTGAGGGCTGTGCTCTATATACCTCTGTGCTGGCTGTGCTGTATATACCACTGTGAGGGCTGTGCTGTATATACCCCTGTGCGGGCTCTGCTGGACATACCCCTGTGCTGGATATACCAATGTGAATCATAACTAATAAAATTACAGTTTTAAAGTAGCCACCAAAATTATTTTTTGGGTTGGGGGTCACCGCAACATGAGGAACTGTATTGCGGGGTCACGGCATTAGAAAGGTTGAGAACCACTGATCTATGGCACCGAGAGTGTTTACTAAGGTCATTTCGGAAGTAATGGCCTATGTCAGAGAACACGATACGTTAGTTATACCCTACTTGGATGACTTCCTGGTAGTGGGGAATTCGTTTTCTCAGTGTAGGAATCGCCTAAATCATGTAATATCTTCCTTACAGGACTTGGGTTGGTTAGTCAACTTGGAAAAGTCAAGATTGGAACCATCATCAACTCAGACCTTCCTAGGTATTCTGCTAAATTCGGAAGAGCAACTATGTTTCCTTCCGGAAGAAAAAAAGCAGAAGATTGTGCACAAAGTCAGTACTGTAACAAAAAGGCCAGATCTGACTTTGAGAGATGCTATGTCTCTTCTGGGATCCTTGACATCGTGCATACCGGCCGTCCAGTGGGCTCAGTTCCACACTCGAGTGTTGCAGGCCCAGGTCTTGGTTGCAGAGAGGAGTCTTCAAGGACAATTAAGCAAAAGACTCCGGCTATCCACTGCCACTCTAGACAGTCTGAGATGGTGGCTAGACATGAGACATTTAGGAAAAGGAGTAAGCTGGAATATAGTACCAGACAACACGGTCACAACCGATGCCAGTCCGATAGGATGGGGAGCTCACATAGGAGATGTTTGGGCTCAGGGACAATGGTCTCTTTTAGAGGCTCAAGAGTCCTCGAATTGGAAAGAGCTTACGGCAGTCAAAAAGGCCCTACTCAGGTTGCTACCATCTCTGCAGGATTCACATGTAAGAGTCCAGTCAGACAACACAACAGTAGTGGCGTATCTCAACCATCAAGGGGGTACAAGATCAAGTTCCCTGATGAACACCGCCACAGACATTCCCAACATAGCCGAAGCTCATTTTCGCTCTGTCGGCCGTTCACATTCGGGGAGAGCTCAACACAGAAGCAGATTACCTCAGCCGTCAAGTCAAGGAGAATGGGTTCTAAGTCGACGGGTGTTCAAACAGATAGTAGATCTATGGGGGTTGCCCGTTATAGACCTATTTGCAACGAGAGAGAACAGACAGACCAGGAGGTTTGCTTCGCTTCGGGTGGCAGACAAACCCTGTGTAATAGACTCCCTTCAGATTCACTGGGGTTTCTCTCTGGCGTATGCATTTCCCCCAATGTGTCTGATCCCTATAGTCCTCAGAAAGATCAGGGAGGAGAGGGCGAGAGTGATCTTGATTGCCCCCATCTGGCCCAGGAGGGCGTGGTTCTCGTTACTCAGGACAATGTCTGTGACCGATCCCTGGGTATTGCCAGTCAGTCCGGAGCTTCTTTCTCAGGGTCCATTCCGTTACCGCAATGTGGAATCCCTGCATCTGACGGCGTGGAATTTGAGAGGGAGTTAAGGAAAAGAGGGTTTTCAGAAGCTCTCATTTCTACTGTTAAACAGCCAGGAAGAGGTTACTACTAAGATCTATGCTAAGACTTGGAAAAAGTTCCTTGCCTTCTACCAACATCCCTTTTCAGGCAGGGTTCCAATTCTGGCTATTCTAGAATTCTTACAGAAAGGCCGAGAATTGGGCTTGGCAGTAAATACCCTTAGAGTCCAAATTTCGGCTTTGGGGGCATTATATAGTAGTGATGTGGCAGGGAACAGATGGGTATCCAGATTTATTAAGGCCACTGAACGTGCTAATCCAGTGTATGTGCCCAGTCTGCCACCATGGGATTTAAGTTTAGTTTTAGATGCCTTAACTGAACCCCCCTTTGAGCCAATAGATTCGGTCTCCATTAAATATTTAACTTTAAAAACCGCCCTCCTAGTGGCCCTAACTTCTGCTAGGAGAGTGAGTGATTTGCAGGCTTTATCGGTAGATCCCCCTTATTTAATGGTCTTTCAGGATAGGATCGTGTTAAAACCAGATCCAGCATATCTACCAAAAGTAACTTCCAAGTTTCATAGAAGCCAGGAAATACCGTATTTTGCGGACTACAAGACGCACTTTTCCCCCCCCAAAAAAAAGGGGGAAAATGGGGGGTGCGTCTAATAGTCGCAATGCAGGCTTACCGTGGTGGCAGAGGTGCGGTGGCAGAGGTGTGGCAGCAGAGGTGCGGAGATGAGGAGGCGCAGTGAGCGGGGTCCCTTTTCCCGGTGAGGTGATGCAGCAGCCCGGTAAGGCAGCAGAGCCGGGTGAATCCTGTTATCGGTGGGCGTGGCCATCTTCCTGAGGCCGCGCGTGCGCAGATAGAGCGCTCTGCTGCCCGGGGCTTCAGGAAAATGGCCGCGGGATGCCGCGCGTGCGCAGATGGGGATCACTGCGGCCATTTTCCTGAAGCCGAGATGCAAACTCGGCTTCAGGAAAATGGCCGCCGCGATCCCCATCTGCGCACGCGCGGCATCCCGCGGCCATTTTCCTGAAGCCCCGGGCAGCAGAGAGCTCCATTTGCGCACGCGCGGCCTCAGGAAGATGGCCGCGCCCACCGATATTATCAGGATTCACCCGGCTCTGCTGCATTACCGGGCTGCTGCATCACCTCACCGGGACTTTGGACCCTGTATACTCCATCCTTTTGCTTCCCAGGATGGGTGCAGCAAGGTTCAGGAAGGATCTCGTGGGCACATGGACTGGAGATGATGGAGGTAGTGGTGTACATTGTGAAGCGAGTATTCCACAGGAGCTCAGATGTCTGAGTCCTTGCCGCTTCCCGGCGCTCCTCAGCACCGCATGGCACGGCCGGCTCTCCGCCTCCAGCAGGGCTCACAGCAGTACAGAGGCGCTTTTCCTGCAGTGTCCGGTCATGGCGGCTGTGTCTCGGTAGCGGAGCACCTCACTTATTACCGGCTTCTGAAATAATTATTGCGCTGAGGAGCGCCGGGAAGCGGCAAGGACTGACATCTGAGCTCCTGTGGAATACTCGCTTCACAATGTACACCACTACCTCCATCATCTCCAGTCCATGTGCCCACGAGATCCTTCCATCACCTCACCGGGGAAAGGGACCCCTCTCACGCCATACCTCTCACTGTGCCTCCTCATCCCAGCACCTCTGTCGGTAACCACTGCTGCCACCCTCCCATGGACACCAGGCCGTGGCGTCGCCCACCTAAGCAGGAAGGGACCCTGCTTAGGTGCACGCCGTACCGCATCACCCCACCTCTGCTGCCACCATGCCTCCTGTGACCCTGCTCTGCCACCACCAGCCCTCAGGTAAGATACTGTAAATTCGGACAATAAGACGGACCCCCATCTTATAAAAAATCTTTTTTTCTGCAATTTTCACCCCAAATTTGGGGTGCGCCTTATGGTCCGGTGCGTCTTATAGTCCGAAAAATACGGTAGTTTTACCATCATTCTGTGACAATCCAGTTTCAGCTGAAGAGCAGAAATGTCATATGCTAGACGTTAGAAGAACACTGTTAGAATACCTCCACAAGACAGAGCCAGGGAGACAGAGTAGGGCTCTGTTTGTTTCCTTTCAGAATCCAAGGAAAAGGGCGAGTGTAACGAAAGCGTCTATCGCCAGATGGATAAGAGATGCCATTTATCTTGCTTATACTGCCTAAGGCCAGACACCACCAGATGGCATCAGAGCCCACTCTACTCGAGGCATGGCCTCATCCTGGGCGGAAAGAGCAGACGTCTCCATAGACGTAATATGTAAGGCGGCAACGTGGTCATCTCCTTCCACCTTTTATAGACATTACCGTCTTGACCTGTCATCAGAGGCCAATTTAATTTTTGGCCGTTCAGTACTTAGTACTCTAGTCCCTCCCAGGTGATTGATCTTTGAAAATCTCTCGTAGGGGTGCTGTCGTGGCGATAGGAAAACCGGTTTTTACGTACCGGTAATAGGATTTTACAGAGTCCACGACAGCACCCACACATTTCCCCCCCGTAGTTAATCACTGGATACCTGCACTCTTTTGGAAGGTGTGCTATTAGTTATCACTCTTTTACAGGTGATGGTGTTTAGTAATGTTTAAGTATATATGATTATGTACTAACTCAATGGGCGGTGTCCCTTATACTCTGAAACACAAACTGGAGTGGTGAGGGGGACCGCCCCTTTAAATCCTGTAGGTTCCTGTCCGGATGGTGGGCGGATCCACTCTCTCGTAGGGGTGCTGTCGTGGACTCTGTAAAATCCTATTACCGGTACGTAAAAACCGGTTTCTTCCTGAAAATGATTGCAAACACAAATTCTTTGGTATTATTATCTTCATTTAATTTGTCTTAAATGAAGAAACACAAAAGAGAATGAAGCAAAACATTGATCATTTCACACAAAACTCCAAAAATGGGCCAGACAAAAGTATTGGCACCCTCAGCCTAATACTTGGTTGCACAACCTTTAGCCAAAATAACTGTAACCAACCGCTTCCGGTAACCATCAATGAGTTTCTTATTTTAGACCATTCTTTTTTGGCAAACTGCTCCAGGTCCCTGATATTTGAAGGGTGCCTTCTCCAAACTGCCATTTTTAGATCTCTCCACAGGTGTTCTATGGGATTCAGGTCTGGACTCATTGCTGGCCACCTTAGAAGTCTCCAGTGCTTTCTCTCAAACCATTTTCTAGTGCTTTTTGAAGTGTGTTTTGGGTCATTGTCCAGCTGGAAGACCCATGACCTCTGAGGGAGACTCAGCTTTCTCACACTGGGCCCTACATTATGCTGCAAAATTTGTTGGTAGTCTTCAGACTTCATAATGCCATGCACACGGTCAAGCAGTCCAGTGCCAGAGGCAGCAAAGCAACCCCAAAACATCAGGGAACCTCCGCCATGTTTGACTGTAGAGACCGTGTTCTTTTCTTTGAATGCCTCTTTTTTTCTCCTGTAAACTCTATGCTGATGCCTTTGCCCAAAAAGCTCAACTTTTGTCTCATCTGACCAGAGAACATTCTTCCAAAACGGTTTAGGCTTTTTCAGGTAAGTTTTAGCAAACTCCAGCCTGGCTTTTTTATGTCTCGGGGTAAGAAGTGGGGTCTTCCTGGGTCTCCTACCATACAGTCCCTTTTCATTCAGACACCGACGTATAGTAAGGGTTGACACTGTTGTACCCTCGGACTGCAGGGCAGCTTGAACTTGTTTGGATGTTAGTCGAGGTTCTTTATCCAACATCCGCACAATCTTGCGTTGAAATCTGTCAATTTTTCTTTTCCGTCCACATCTAGGGAGGTTAGCCACAGTGCCATGGGCTTTAAACTTCTTGATGACACTGCGCACGGTAGACACAGGAACATTCAGGTCTTTGGAGATGGACTTGTAGCCTTGAGATTGCTCATGCTTCTTCACAAATTGGTTTCTCAAGTTCTCAGACAGTTCTTTGGTCTTCTTTCTTTTCTCCATGCTCAATGTGGTACACACAAGGACACAGGACAGAGGTTGAGTCAACTTTAATCCATGTCAACTGGCTGCAAGTGTGATTTAGTTATTGCCAACACCTGTTAGGTGCCACAGGTAAGTTACAGGTGCTGTTAATTACACAAATTAGAGAAGCATCACATGATTTTTCGAACAGTGCCAATACTTTTGTCCACCCCCTTTTTTATGTTTGGTGTGGAATTATATCCAGTTTGGCTTTAGAACAATTCTTTTTGTGTTTTTTCATTTAAGACAAATTAAATGAAGATAATACCAAAGAATTTGTGTTTGCAATCATTTTCAGGAAGAAACTGAGTATTATCTTACAGAATTGCAGGGGTGTGAATACTTTTGGCCATGGCTGTATCTACAGCATTACAGAATGCTGTAGATAAGCCCCTGATGCCGGTGGCCGCAGCTTATAGGCAAATTTTGTGGTGACAGATTCCCTTTAAAGTTTCTAAAGACATTAAAGGGGAGTTACCATCAGAAAATAATCTAGTGTTTAAATCCGGTATTATTGTAATATTTTTTTTATACTTTTTAATTTTTCTTCCTTTGTTGCAATTTGTGTTACAGATAAAATTGCAAGATTTCTTTTTTATCACACTAGCAGAGTCTAGAGCTTGTTTAGATTCTAGCTTCCTGTTTCAGGAAACAACACGTGTACATAACCATAATGGTCAGAACCTGATCCTGTCTCTTGCATTGAAGTGTCCGTTTGCCTGAGCAGACGTCATTGGGAAGTGAGGTGGAGCAGGCTGACGTGTGGCTCCTGTGTTATGACTTGTGTATTGATGTGTTACATGTCATTGTGATCCTCCCTCTAAAAACCTTTCCTGAAATTATAGGCTTTAGGAGTCTAAAAAAAAAAAAGTCCTAGTGGCAAGTGTGAACATTTCAGGATTACTAATTTATTTTTGTTTTTTTTCAATAAAGATGCTGATGGCAACAAAACATAATTGTATTTTAAAAATCCTGATGATGGCTTCCCTTTAAGAAACCCATTTCATTTATTATTTTAACCGCAATGATAATTATAGCCACGTGATGTTTTCGTTGCTTATTGCAGCTACCAAAAAAACCCACGTAATTTTGGTGGTGGTTATTTTATTTTTCACTTATGGTGTTTACCGATCGAGTTCATTATTTTTATGTTTTGATACGTTGGACTTTTCTTAATGCGGCAATACCACAGATGTCTAATTTTTTTTTCAGGTTTTCTTTTTACATTTAGTTTTAATGGGAGGGAAAGGGAGGTAACCTGGAATTCTTATTTATTTTTATTTTTTTCCACTATTTATTACTTTTCTTAGGGGACCTGAAGCTGCGATCATTTGATCACTTGGGCCATATACCGCAGTGCTAAGTCATTGTCTGTTTTTGAAGAGGAAGCTCTGTAATGACAGGCTTATACCCTCTGCTGTTCAGCAACCCCTCGGCAACCCGTGATTGTCATAGGTGCACTAGTTGGCGCTTAGAATGATGTGCCCCATGCCAGTGCAGTGTTAATGCCGCTGTCAGGTTTGACAGTGGCATTTACCAGGTTAACAATTGTGGGTGATGCTTGTTAGAGGCAGATCCCGGCTCTAACCCCAGCCATTACCTACTGCGTGTGGGACGAGCTCTCCCCGTGAGCCCGCTCCATACATCCGCTTTCTTCTTGTCATGAAGGTGTTTAAAGAGATTCCCTTTCAAAAAACTTTCTTCCTTATGCTGTGATTATTATTAAAAAAAACAGTATTAACTGACTGGGTCTAGCACCGGCTCTTCACTGCTTCACCGGTCTCTGTGGTTTATCTGCAGCGCTGACATCACACCTACTGCAGCCTATGAAAAAGTTTTCTTAAAGAGGATCTCCAATTTTAAGGAAATCTGTCAGTAGGTCAACCCTCCTAAGCAGTTTATATGGGCATGTAGGTCATAGGAAGCTGAATATATGGTATACCACCCCCAGCGTCGGAAACATGATTCGGTCATTTTTTACAGTCACCTGTCACGTGATCACTGTTATTCACTGAGTAACGGCAATCACAAAAAAAAGTATGGTTTTCCATTGATTTCTCTCTCCTCTGATATGATCTAGGATACCAGAGGAGAAAGAAATGGGGTCCCTGGATTTTCCTAGTCCGTCCTCCGGCCTTCCACGTCACCTTCCTGGAAGAAAATGCAGTGTGCCCGCCGAGATCTGCTCGCCGGTAGCCAGCAACAATAGGAGATTTTTCCTATTGGTTCATTTTGATCACTGTGATAGGATCTATCACAGTGATCAAAATTAAAAATAGTAAATCAACCCCCCTTTGTCAACCTTAGTTAGGTAAAAATAATAGAATACATTTTTCCCATTGTTTGCGGTTGACATTAGAGCTGGGATTAGAGTTGGAGTTACTGCTGGGGTTAGGGTTGTGTTGGGGTTAGGGTTGGGTTTAGGGCTGTGCTAGGGTTGGAGTTAGAATTGGGAGTTTCCACTGTTTAGGCCCATCAGGGGGTCTCCAAGCGCGACATGGTGCCTGCCATCAATTCCAGCCAATTTTGCGTTCAAAAAGTCAAACGGTGCTCCCTCCCTTCTGAGCCCTGCCATGCTCCCAAACAGTGGCTTTCCCCCACATATGGGTGTATTGGTGTTCTAAGGAGAAATTGCACAACATATTTTGGGGTCCATATTCTCCTGTTACCCTTGTGAAAATAAAAAAAATTTTGTTGGAATAATTAGAAATCGCTGGTCAACTTTGGACCCTTATAACTTCATAACAAAAATAAATTGTTTCCAAAATTGTGCTGATGTAAAGTAGACATGTTGGAAATGTTATTTATTAACTATTTTGTGTGACCTGTCTCTTAATTGTTGTGCCCTTAAATCAGAAAGTTTGAAAATGGCAACATTTTTGCCAAATTTCCATTTTTTTCATAAACGCAAATCTTATCAAATAAATTTTAGCCCTAACATGGAGTACATTTTGTCACGAAAAATCAGTCTGACTCAGTGGGATCCTTTGGTTTGGTCACTAAGGGGTTAAAGCTGCGATGTACCTTAAATCTAAACTGTGATGAATAATGACAAATGATAAGCTATTTAATATTGCTAATGTCTAACTCAAGTTCCTGCAGATGTGGGCTTTTCTGGGTTCAGTATTCTGAACGACCACGAACAGTCATCAACTCTAAGACTTGATGTGTTTTTTTATTTCTTGTGATGTCATTACCCACGGTCCTTCTTTCCACCATCTCTACTCGCTTTCTAATTTCGTCTTGTTTTCTTGTTTTTCTTGTATTGATGTTTTCCTGGTCATAGTTTGGAATTTGTGAAAGTCATATTATAGACTTTCTCCAGCTCTTGTATAAAGTTGGCTTTTGTTATGGCTGATAAAAATGCACTTGGGCCGTGGACAAGACTAGAAAGAATTCTTCAAAGTCTTTTTCAGCTGGGCGTTTATTTTCTTTGGGGGTTTTTTGTTTTTAGCGGCATGTGCACAAAAAGGAAACCAGTCCAATAAAATTCACTGAATTGAGTTTTTTCTTGTGCTAACCATTGAACCCAGAAGATGGCAATACCATGGGCCTTATTGCCCCGGAGTTGCAACAATAGACAGACTTCTAATGTATGTACATGCAGGAGTGGAGAAATCTTAGGAGCCCTGCAGCCTTAGTGTGAACTATTAAGATTACTCATTAAAAATGATTTTGGGTGTGTACATAGTATGTGAATATTTTTAGTGATTACAATGTGTAGTTTGTATGTTTTTGTTATTAGGTTAATTAAGATTTCTGGTGGAGTTTGCTTGCAGAAAAAGACTCAATTCCTACAACACCTTCATAGCTATTGGCTACTGAAACGCCAATCTAGGAATGGAGCCCCTCTAATCCGACGACTTCACTCTTACACACAGTCCCAAAGAGGTGGACAGGTGAGATACAGAATTCCATAAGAATGTTGGTAGTAGTGATCCATAATAAACCTGATGAAGGACTTTTGTGGGTCTGTTTCCTCAACCACAATTTTAACCAGGGCTGTGGAGTCGGTAAGCCAAACCTCCGACTCCAACTCGGACTCCTCAGTTTCCATGACTCCAACTCTGACTCCACCAAAATGGGCTCCGACTCCACAGCCCCAATTTTAACCCTTTCCTGCCAAATCATGGGAAGGGGTGGAGGGGCTCAGGAGCCGGCTTGTTTTTTCTTTTTTTTTGTCAGACACATTGTAGATTGGAATGACCTCATTCTCTTTACTATATATATTATACTGAGACACGGGGGGGGAATAAAATTTAGTGTGAATTAGTGAGAAAGAAGATGCAGAAATTTATTTTTGGGTTCTTTTATTACTGTGTTAAAGGGAATCTGTCACCTTATTTTTCGCATATAAGCTGCGGCCACCGCTATAATGCTGCAGATAAGCCCCCAATGTAACCTGACAGGTAAGAAAAACAAGTTAAATGATACTCACCCAGGGGTGGTTTGGGTCCAGCACCTCCCATCTTCATGTGATGATGTGCTCTTCTTTGCTTCCTGTTGCGGCTCCTGCGTAGGCGTAATTCTGTGCCCTGTTGAGGGCAGAGCAAAGTACTGTAGTGCGCAGGCGCTGGGAAAGGTCCGAGAAGCCCAGCGCCTGCGCACTGCAGTACTTTACTCTGCACTCAACAGGGCACAGAATTACGCCTACGCAGGAGCCGCAACAGGAAGCAAAGAGCACATCATCACATGAAGATGGGAGGCCCTGGACCCAGACCCCGATGCCTAACGGACCGGACCGCTCCTGGGTGAGTATAATCGAACTTGTATTTCTTATCTTTCAGGTTACATCAGGGGCTTATCTACAGCATTACAGGGGTGGCCGCAGCTTATATGCGAAAAATGAGGTGACGGATTTCCTTTAAGTGCGTGGTAAAAAGAATTCTTCAGGTCCGTGCGATTACGGAGACATCAAACTATATTTTACTAGCTTAAATAAACCCCTCAAAACTTCAGGGAATATAATGGACCTGTATTGGGTGGCTGTTTTTTGCTTGGCAAGCTGTAGTTTTTCTTGATACATATTTTATAGTTCCAAAGATGTGTACCACCTTTTTACTGGATTTTTATGGGCGATACATAGGATTATATGCACTTTAATATTGCAGTATATAGTGAAATTGATAATAACCTCTAGAAATTAAGATAGTGGCAGCAGAGAACTTTAGTTGGGCAGCCCACCTGCCTTAGTAACCCATTTCTGGGAAATATATGACCTGCCTTATTTTGACCTGCAGAAAGAAAGAAACACTCAGTCTTCTTCAGTCAAGGAGGCAATCAAGTACTGGCAAAAACTTCGTCATGACCTTGAGAGGGCCAGATTGCTTACAGAACTAATCCGCAAAAGGGAGAAACTAAAAAGAGAACAAGTGAGTGAGATTTCTTTCCTGTGAAGTGGCTCAGTGAGCCGAGATCTTGAGCATCTCTATGATTAATTAGTAAATGAATGATACCTTGATGATAAGCGGATTGTGCAGATCAGTGCGGCCAAGTGCTGATTGTAATGTAATCTGTGCCAGTATGGAAAGTCCGAGTTTAAATGTTTTTTGTTTTTCTTTTTACTTGGCATTGTTTAAAAAAGCCTTTGTTTTGCATTTTTGCTTGTAATTTCTTCTTAGTTTCATTTTAATTATAAAAAGAGGATAACACTTGATACATGCTCAATCCGTGGGCCGTGCGTCAGTCACTGACTGTATCCTCTCGGCCATATATGTTTTTCTCTGGAACGCTCTAACATTTAAGAGAAACCCCTGCTATAATAGAATATTGTGATATTAATAGAAGAGCAGGGAGAAGCCCCCGGGACCCGCCCGTCCAGCTAGTCTACAGTGCGGCTCGCTCCCTGCCAGCTATTAAAGTATGGTTTTCTCTGAAGCACTGCTGATTTCAGAGTAAAACCTACATGGCAGAGATCGTACAGCCAGTGCCTGATACACTCCGCCCCATCCGTGGGCAGCATGTATCAGGTTCATTTTAAAGGGAACCTGTCACGTGAAAAAAAACACACTTAACCTGCAGCTATGGGGTTAATCTGCAGATTAATCGCTCTCTGAACCTGTCCGGCGCCTGCACTTAGATCCCCGCTGCCGGGAGGAAATGAAGTGTATTCCTCGCGGTAGTGTTCAGGTTTGGTTACAGTTATGGCTACTAGACTGCTGGTGATGGGTTATCAATCAGTTGTATGTTCTCATGTCCCTGATCATATTTGGTGTCCGAAAGGAATTTTCGAGGACAATTGTCATATTTTTCATGGTGGGCGTTTGGGCTTTCTCTGGATCAGTACTACATGATAATGTGGTGAGCTGGGTGCATGTTTTTTTTTTTTTCTTCCAATCTCACGGTTTCTATTTTTTTTTATTTAGGTAAAGTTACACCAAGCAGCTATGGAGTTGCAGTTGACTCCGTTCAATGTATTCCTCCGGACCACTCTGGACCTGTTACAGGAAAAAGACTCTGCCAACATCTTTAATGAACCAGTTAACCTCAAAGAGGTAACTTTTCTTTTTTTTTTTCTTTAGTTGCTAACTAAGATGTGATTTAAAGATTTTGTAACAACTCAACTCTTTTCTTAGGTACCAGACTACATGGATTTTGTTCTGCAGCCCATGGACTTTTCAACGATGCGCCACAAACTAGAGTGTCACCAGTACTCGTCCTTTCTAGCTTTTGAGAATGACTTTAATTTAATGGTTTCTAATTGCTTACGTTATAATTCTCGGGATACTGTGTTTCATCAAGCTGCTCTACGTCTCCACCAATTGGGCACAGCAATACTATGTAATGCCAGGCACCAAGCAGAAAGCATTGGCTATGATCCATGCACAATGGCGCATCTTCCCGAGAAGCCTCCTAGTGATGACTACTATCGTTTTTCATGGGAGGAGGGTAAGGAAACTAACTTAAAAATTAAAATTTCTGAAAGAATAATAGCAAAAGTATAGAGGTTTTTTTTTTTTTTATTAATAGGTTTGTAATGCCTATCGGCTTGCTCTTAATAGAAACAATAAATCCAGCTCTATTCATCCTCCCCTGGTCCCGCAGTTTTTGACAGGCTGCATCCGTGACCTCACAGATTCTGCGCATTTAAGCAGCACATTTCCTGCTTGTTTGTTTTTCTGTAGGAACACTTTTTAAATTAGAAATTATAAATGGCATTTTACTAATACAAAATAAATAGTAAATTTGATCCCATTCCTAACATTTGTCAGGTGCATTTGTATGAAATACTCTCGGGAAATAAGAGTGTTCCATACGCAGCAGAGGCTGGCGGCAGTCTTCTGCTGGCACCTGCCTCTAACAGCAGAGCTAGCGCCTATCACTGCCATTGAATCATTTAGATGATGCTATCTGTCTGACAGTGGCTTTTAAATGGCTCTAATGTGATTTGAGGGTTGTAGATTGGTTACTGTGTAGCCCGGGGCCTACTGGATGCAAATGTATACATATATGTACATGCATAAAGCGGGTGAAAGAAGTATTGAACATGTCACGAATATATTTTTGAAGGTGCTGTTGACTTCATATTCTCATCAGATGTCAGTAACAACCCATCCAATCCACACAGGCAAACAAATCCAACCATAGATGTCCATAAACTAAGTTGTGTAATAATGAGACATGACACCGGGAAAAAGTATCGAACAGGCTTACTAAAACTTAATTAAATGGAACCTGTCAGCAGGTCGTGCACAGTAACCTACAGATACTGATTAAAATAATACCTGGGTGATGAAATCTGTCTTGTTGTGTAATCGTTATTTTCAGTTTTGAGTTAATGATATGCCCGTGCTCCGGGGCAGCCTGTGGGGATCTTCATGTGGTGCTCTGCTTAGCTATTCATCAGTATGGCTTCTGACAGGTCACTAATACCTCACTGACCGGCCCTCTATTTTACACCATCTATCTATATAATCGTCTAAGGGGTACTTCCGTCTGTCTGTCTTTGTATGTAACGGAAATCCCACGCCGCTGATTGGTCACGGCCGGTACGCCGCGACCAATCAGCGACAGGCTTAGTCCGGCCGCGAATTGGCCCCTCCCTACTCTCCTCCAGTCAGTGCCCCCCACCCTTCTCTCCTCCAGTCAGTGCCAGTGTCGTCCCATCCCGGACCAACTTTTTACTATTGATGCTGCCTATGCAGCTTCAATACTAAAAAGATATAATGTTAAAAATAATTAAAAAAATAAAAATTGTGCTTTTCTCACCTTCCGCCGTCCACCGATGCGCGTGACGCTGCCGCCAGCTTCCGTTCACAGTGATGCATTGCGAAATTACCCAGATGACTTAGCTGTCCTGATGCTGCGAGACCGCTTCGGTGGACGCCTGAGGGTGAGTATATAACTATTTTTTTATTTATTTATTTTTTAACAGGGATATGGTGCCCACACTGCTATATACTACGTGGGCTGTGTTATATACTACGTGGGCTGTGTTATATACTATGTGGCTGTGTTATATACTGCGTGGTCTGTGTTATATACTGCGTGGTCTGTGTTATATACTGCGTGGTCTGTGTTATATACTACGTGGCTGTCTATGTTATATACTATGTGGCTACTATATACTGTGTGGCTGTGCTATATACTGTGTGGCTGTGCCGTATACTGTGTGGCTGTGCCGTATACTACGTGGCTGGCTGTGCGAAGCGCTAGATACATACATACATACATACATACATACATACATACATACATACATACATGTTCTAGAATACCCGATGCGTTAGAATCGGGCCACTATCTAGTGAGTAATATATGTACTGTAAAAAAAAAAAAACAAATCACCTTCAGCAGGCGGCACCTGCGCTACCCCATGATCAAATGTGTAATGTGTATTTCATTGTTTTATTTGATATAGGTAAATAAAGCGCTATCTTGCTAGAGTATCTAGCTAGCGCTATCTTGCTAGAGTAAAAGAAAAAATTGCCTCCACTAAGATGGCACTGGCCGTGCCTGCGCAGTAGCATCTATCCGTAATCTGGTAGATGCTACTGTGAAGCCGGCGCCATCTGAAAGGAGGCAATTTTTTTCTTTTATGAATTTTACTTATATCATCAAATAAAACAATTTAATCCACATTACACATGTGATCATACTGCAGCGCAGTTTCCGCCTGCTGCAGGTGATTATTTATTTACATTATATAATGTTATGTAAAATAGGGGGCAGGTCACTGAGGGAGCATTGACCTGTCATAAGCCATACAGATGAATACCTAATCAGAGCACAACATGAAGCCCTGCCCCGAGCACGAGCATATCATTAACTCAAAACTACAAATAAAGATTAAACAACCACAAGACAGATTTCATCAACTAAGGTATCATTTCATTCAGTATAACGGCGCCAACCTGACACTGTGTGTAGGTTACTGTGCACAATCCTGCTGATAGGTTCCCTTTAATAGTAAGTAAAAAAGCCTTTGTTGGTGATGACAGCTTCAAGACGTCTCCTTTATGGAGAAACTAGTTGCACGCATTGCTCAGGTGTGAGTTTGGCCCATTCTTCCACAGAAACACTCAAACCCTGAAGGTCCTATGGGCTCCTTCTATGAAATCTATGAGCTTTAGATTCTTACATACATTTTCTATTGGATTCAGGTCAGGTGATTGGCTGGACCATTCTAGCAGCGCAAATTTCTTTCCCTGAATCCTATTGAGAGTTTCTGGCTGTGTGTTTAGGATCATTGCTTGCTGAAATGTCCATCCTTGTTTCATCTTCATCATCCTGGTAGATGGCAGCAGATTTGTTTCAAGGATGTCTCGGTACATTTGTCCTTTCATCCACCTTTCAATCATTTAACGTTTGCTGGTGTCATGCTGTCGTATGCTGACAAACAGCCTCACATCATGTTGTTCTCGCCTTCAAACTTCACTACTGATGTGATGTTGTTGGGGTGATATGCAGTGTATTTTGGCATCCAAACATGGTGTGTACTATGACATCCAAAGAGTTAAATTTTGGTCTCATCTGACCAGACTATATTTTCCCAGAGGTTGAGTGCATTACTTATAGTTCTCTTTAAAATATTTGTACCTGCTAATTCCAGGTTTTTCTGTAGCTCTCCACTGGTGGTCCTTGTGTCTTGGACAAATCTTCTGATAATTCTTTTCACTCCTCTTGGCCAGTTTATGGTGAAATTCTGTTCTATCCACGTCCAGATCATGGTCCCAACAATGCTCACTGGAACCTTCAGTAGTTTAGAAATTGTTTTGATACCAATGTATCAGTATGTTTTGTAACAATAAGATTGTGAAGATCTTGAGACGGCTCACTGGTTTTACCCATCATGAAATGTTTCTTGTGTGGCATCTTGATAATGAGACCCCTTGGGTCATGACTTTCTATGGCTTCTTGCACCTCTTTCTTCATGCGTCCAATACTTTTTCCTTGTGTCATTTCTCATTATTATACATAACTTAATTTATGGACATCTATGGTTTGATTTCTTTGCCAGTGTGGATTGAATGGGTTGTTACCGACATCTGGTGACTATTTCATGTCAATAGCACATTTAGGCATATATTCACTTTGAAAATTTTTGTCGTGTTGAATACTTATTTCACCCGCTGTGTATATGTGTGTTTCTATTAGCGCATATATATTAAAATAAATCTAAAAATCTTTCATTTCACATCCCAAAAACAAATTTTTGTTTTGAATTGTACCAATACAAACTACAGCTCCCCAAGCAAAAACAAGCCCCCCTCCCTCCACAATTGCAAGCATGCACGTCTTCATCAACTGTAAAATTAAAGTTTGAGTTTTAGGGAGTGGCAATACAAACCATTTTTTTTTTTTTTTTGTTTACAAACATCAGATATTCTCTTTTATAATCCGGCAGACTGTATAACAGCCTGTTGTTTGCATAGCACCATTAATTTTACCATATTATATACTGAAAAAAGGAAAGACCTTACCAAATTAGGTGAAATGAAAAAAACAAAACAAAAAACACAATTCCTCAATATTCAGTATACAATATATACGTTAAACATCTGTGTAAGCTTGGTATTGCCATATTCATGTTGCTAATGCAGTTTTACTGCACAATGAATACACACTTCGCTTTTTCCATTTCAGTTGGAAATGTTTTCCCTTTTTTCAGCACAAATTCATAACTGTGTCTAGTCGAGAATCGGTTAAATGGGTTGTCCAGTTAGGAAAACTTAGGGTTTTTTTTAGCAGTGTTTTAAATGTAAAATCAATACTGTCAAGCAGTGTGAACAGTGCCGCGTATGACCGGGGTTGGCTGCCTGGCTCATTTCAATAGCGGAGACTTCCGCCTTCTCAATCGATGATTTAGCCTCGGCAGTGAAGGTACATAAGCAGGGCTAACAAGTTTGTATTTTCCTGGACTGCTTAGCAAAAAATCAAGCGCAGCCAACATACCGTATATACTCGAGTATAAGCCGAGATTTTCAGCCCAAATTTTTGGGCTGAAAGTGCCCCTCTCAGCTTATACTCGAGTCATGATCGGTGGTGGGGTCGGCGGGTGAGCACTGTCATATACTTACCTAGTCCCGGCGTTCCTGACGCTCCCCCTGCCTGTCACACTGTCTTCGGTGCCGCAGCCTCTTCCCCTGAGCGGTCACGTGGGACCGCTCATTAGAGAAATGAATAGGCGGCTCCACCTCCCATAGGGGCGGAGCCGCCTATTCATTTCTCTAATGAAGCGGTGCCGGTGACCGCTGATGGAGAAAGAGGCTGCGGCACCGAAGACAGGCAGGGGGAAGGAGCGGGACGCCGGGAGCAGGTAAGTATGTCATATTCACCTGTCCTCGTTCCACCCGCCGGGCGTCGCGCCATCTTCCCGGCGTCTCTCCGCTCTGACTGCAGGCAGAGGGCGCGATGACGCATATAGTGTGTGCGCCGCCCTCTGCCTGATCAATCAGTGCGGAGAGACGCCGGGAAGATGGCGCCGAGGAGCTGCAAGCAAGACAGGTGAGTATGTTTTTTTTTTTTTTTTTTTTTTATTGCAGCAGCAGCAACTATGGGGCAATAATGGACGGTGCAGAGCACTATATGGCACAGCTATGGGGCAATGGTGCAGAGCACTATATGGCACAGCTATGGGGCAATAACGATGCAGAGCACTATATGGCACAGCTATGGGGCAATAATGAACGGTGCAGAGCACTATATGGCACAGCTATGGGACAACGGTGCAGAGCACTATATGGCACAGCTATGGGGCAACGGTGCAGAGCACTATATATATGGCACAGCTATGGGGCAACGGTGCAGAGCACTATATGGCACAGCTATGGGGCAATGGTGCAGAGCACTATATGGCACAGCTATGGGGCAACGGTGCAGAGCACTATATGGCACAGCTATGGGGCAATGGTGCAGAGCACTATATGGCACAGCTATGGGGCAATGGTGCAGAGCACTGTATGGCACAGCTATGGGGCAACGGTGCAGAGCACTATATGGCACAGCTATGGGACAATGGTGCAGAGCACTATATGGCACAGCTATGGGGCAACGGTGCAGAGCACTATATGGCACAGCTATGGGGCAATAACGGTGCAGAGCACTATATGGCACAGCTATGGGGCAATAATGGTGCAGAGCACTATATGGCACAGCTATGGGGCAATAATGGTGCAAGCACTGTATGGCACAGCTATGGGGCAATAATGGTGCAGAGCACTATATGGCACAGCTATGGGGCAATGGTGCAGAGCACTATATGCCACAGCTATGGGGCAATAATGGTGCAAGCACTGTATGGCACAGCTATGGGGCAATAATGGTGCAGAGCACTATATGGCACAGCTATGGGGCAATGGTGCAGAACACTATATGGCACAGCTATGGGGCAACGGTGCAGAGCACTATATGGCACAGCTATGGGGCAACGGTGCAGAGCACTATATGGCACAGCTATGGGGCAATGGTGCAGAGCACTATATGGCACAGCTATGGGGCAATAATGGTGCAGAGCACTATATGGCACAGCTATGGGGCAATGGTGCAGAGCACTATATGGCACAGCTATGGGGCAATAATGGTGCAGAGCACTATATGGCACAGCTATGGGGCAATGGTGCAGAGCATTATATGGCACAGCTATGGGGCAATAATGGACGGTGCAGAGCACTATATGGCACAGCTATGGGGCAGTGGTGCAGAGCACTATATGGCACGGCTATGGGGCAATGGTGCAGAGCACTATATGGCACGGCTATGGGGCAACGGTGCAGAGCACTATATGGCACAGCTATGGGGCAACGGTGCAGAGCATTATATATATGGCACAGCTATGGGGCAACGGTGCAGAGCATTATATATATATATGGCACAGCTATGGGGCAACGGTGCAGAGCATTGTATATATGGCACAGCTTTATGTGGAGCATCTATGGGGCAATGGTGCAGAGCATTGTATATATGGCACAGCTTTATGTGGAGCATCTATGGGGCCATAATGAACGGTGCAGAGCATTATATATATATGGCACAGCTATGGGGCAACGGTGCAGAGCATTGTATATATGGCACAGCTTTATGTGGAGCATCTATGGGGCAATGGTGCAGAGCATTGTATATATGGCACAGCTTTATGTGGAGCATCTATGGGGCCATAATGAACGGTATGGAGCATCTATTTTTAATTTTGAAATTCACCGGTACCTGCTGCATTTTCCACCCTAGGCTTATACTCGAGTCAATAAGTTTTCCCAGTTTTTTGTGGCAAAATTAGGGGGGTCGGCTTATACTCGAGTATATACGGTATGTATTTCTGGACACATTGGAAATCCATCATAGGGCATGTGCACATGTTTGGTATTTGCAGAAGAAAAATCTGCCCTATTTTTACAGACTATGTGATGGTTGGCAACCTAGCAGCCCAGTGTAGGAGTCAGGGGAATATATTTCAATTTAAAACACATCTAAAAGGAATTTATCCAAGAAACAATTAACCTTCATTCTGAATGAACCCAAAACGTTATTTTTCGTTCTGCACAAGATGGTAGCCATTATATTCCCTTCCCAAGACTGTTCCACAGTCGACTGCTTCATTACTGAAACAATAACTCGCTTGGCCCATATTTAGAATTAATATTTCAATGAATTTGCGGTTTTAGAATCTGAAACCTTTTCCAATCTAATATTCCCAGTGCTAAATTATATCGTGCCATATGCTAATTATACATGGAGCTGTGGAACCCAGAGAGTGCTAGTGTCTTTGTGTCTCAGTCCCTGTGCCTTTGTCTTCACACGGTATGAATAGTACTAGTAGAGTGAGAGCGTGTGAGCTATTGTATATGCAAATTGCCTCTGCTGAAAAAAGAGGACTTAACTCTATAGCGCCACCTATTGGAAGTAGCGATCCTACAAGTCACAATCAACCCTTTAACGAGTCGTGCAATATGACTTAGGATAAAAGCCAAATCAGTATCTCAATTCGCAGACACGAATTGAGATACTGATTTGGCTTTTATCCTAAGTCATATTGCACGACTCGTTAAAGGGTTGATTGTGACTTGTAGGATCGCTACTTCCAATAGGTGGCGCTATAGAGTTAAGTCCTCTTTTTTCAGCAGAGGCAATTTGCATATTTAAATTCCCAGAGGAGCATTGCACGGCGAATAAGCCTCCTTACCTTGACAAGCCAGCTGAGCTATTGTAGTAACTTGCTATGTTCTGTATTGTTTCAGTGGATGAGCTCTTATGCCCAGAAAACAGGGCCCACCTGCCCCCCGAATACCAGCTCAAGGAACTCTTGGAGAAACTGGACATAGTCAGCAACATGCGATCTAGTGGAGCCCGGACAAGGCGCCTGAGGTCGTTACGCAGGGAAATAAACACTCTACGACAAAGGCTTATACCATGTAACAATGAAGTCCTAGAGGCTTGCACAGGTGAATACTTTTTCATTTCATTTATGCAAATGAAACTTATAAATTTAGACCATTTTATTTGCAATGAAGGTTGTTGTGAATTCTGCTTTTGGGCTCCCTCCGGTGGTGGTAGGTGGTAATGCAGTTGCCCCTGAGTTGCAGTCCTGGTCAGGTGTATCTGCTGATTGCAGTTCTGACTGGGGTATTTAGGCGTGCAGGATTCATTAGTCCTTGCCAGTTGTCCATGGTTGTTGGGAGGTTTTGGTCCTGGTTTGGTTCCATCTGCCTTCTGCCAAATCAGCAAAGATAAGTGTCTGGTTTTGTTTCTGTGGCACACATTCTGTGTGCTTAATAATTCTGTGCTATTCAGTGTTTTTTTGTCCAGCTTAGATTGTCAGTATTTTCTCAGTCTTGTTGGATTCTCTTGAGTGGCAGATATACATTCCATGTCTTTAGTTAGATTGTGGAACTTTTTGTATTATCTGCTCTGGATATTTTTGGAAGGGTTTTAATACTGACCGCTTAGTATTCTGTCCTATCTTTCCCTATTTAGCTAGAGTGGCCTCTTTTGCTGAATCCTGTTTTCTGCCTGCGTGTGTCTTTCCTCTCCTACTCACAGTCAATATTCGTGGGGGGCTGCCTATCCTTTGGGGTTCTGCTCTGAGGCAAGGTAGTATTCCTATTTCCATCTATAGGGGTATTTAGTCCTCCGGCTGTGTCGAGGTGTCTAGGGTTTGTTAGGCACACCCCACGGCTACTTCTAGTTGTGGTGTTAGTTTAGGTTTTGCGGTCAGTACAGTTTCCACCTACTCCAGAGAAAGTTCATGCGGGACCAAAGTCACCGGATCATAACAGAAGGTATAATACTTGGGGTCCAACGTTTGCTGTGTCTACCAATTACCAGAACGTGAGATCCTGGTAATGTTCCATTTTGCTCCGTTAATCTTTTGAACCCTACCCTCCTGCCAACATTTATGGCTTTCCCATATGATTGGTGGATGTTTGACCCCAGAATTTGGCCGATCAGCATAACATAAATCCTGAGCCGCACATATGGATGAGCCTCTGTATCTGCGTGAGCAATGAAAGGGTGGTGTTGCTTTTCCAGCACCAGCAACTGATGCGATGCCTTTGTTATGGTTTGCTATAAGATAGTATACCAAAAGCTCATACATTTTGACCTGTTCTAAGGACTTTCAATGTTTTAACCCCAGTAAAAATTCTTTAAATGTCTTTAAAAAAAAAAAAAATGTAAAGGAGTTGTTACAAAGCTGGCTATATAGTGATCAACTGATATATCTGGGGTAAAACGCACCTAGTCAAGCAATTTCCCTATGGCAGCAATATATACCAATCATGACCAGATGAATTACCAACCATGTAACGAAGGTAAGCATTTTTACCTTTAATGTATCTTTATAGGGGTTATCTGGGTTATTATAAAAAAAATGTTCTTATACAATAACAGTCAGGTAGTTGCTAACTATCTGCCAGTTATACCCAGTGCCAATTTGTGCTGGTACAGAGTAGTTACAGTCCGCTGCTCTTGGCGACTCAGCAGCTTCCGGCTTTTCTTATCTGCTCTGTTGACGGGTGTCATTGCGGACATCATGCTGATTGACAGTCTGCTTCTAACCATGGCAAGCCAGCTGTCGATCAGCATGCCACCAGCCGTCACACCCTGACGACAGAGCAGCCCTGAAGATTAAGGGTATGTGCCCACGCTGTGGATTTCATTGCGTAATTTTCCGCAGCGGAATTGATAAATCCGCAGTGCAAAACCGCTGCCGTTTTCTTCTTCGGATTTATCGCGGTTTCTATTGCGGTTTCCGCTGCGGGTTTACACCTGCAGTTTTCTATTGGAGCAATTGTAAACCTGCAGCGGAATCCGCACAAAGAATTGACATGATGCGGAATATAAACCGCTGCGTTTCCGCGCGTTTTTTTCCGCAGCATGTGCACTGCGGATTTCGTTTCCCATAGGTTTACATTGTACTGTAAACTTATGGGAAACCGCTGCGGACCCGCAGCAAAATCCGCAACGTGTGCACATACCCTTTGTTGACACTGAGCAGATGAATCGCTAGCAGAAGCGGTCAGTGGCTACTCTGAGCCAGCGCTGGGTACAATATAAATATTGGTATACACCTAAGTGTATAGAGGTACGCGCTGGACTATTAGCAAGAAGAAATAAAAACTATACAAAATAGTTCAAAGAGTGGCATTTGGTAACAGTCTGAATTAGTGCCAATAGGGTGACCGGATAAATGCCGGTACCTCCTCAATTTGTTACACACATATAAACAAAGGGTAAAAAATCATAGGTGTGTTCCTACCTCCAGATCGTGAGGCAAAGGGACACAGCGATGCTCCTGTTTTTCCTAGAGTTTCCAAATCCTTGCGGGTGAAAAGGATATAGTGAACAGGTGGCTGCCCCGGCCGGTAGCAAGCCACCGCTGACTAACCTTCTAGTAAAGATGAGATCCTGCAGAGCCGACGCCGCGTGTATACTCAGCGGTGAGTGCGGGCGGTGCGCAGGACCTGTGTGACGTAATGAGTCACGTGACCGAAATCCCCCGGGGAGTGAGTACGGTGTGCAGCTAGGACATAGACAACCAACGCGTTTCTGAGACGCCTGTCTCCTTCTTCAGGGTTAGTCCCTGCACCGTACTTATCGTCCTTATATAGCTGCTGATTAAATAGCTATTGGAAGCCAAATAATTCCGTGCCCATATTAAGTCCTCTTGGTGCAACGGTATCCAGAGTAAAAATCCACTGAGTTTCTGCTCGTGACATTGCCTTGATATAGTCCCCACCTCTCCAGTGGCGTTGGACCACCGCTATACCGGATACTTTCATATCACTTGATATCCCACCATGGTGCTCTATGAAATGCTGTGATAGTGGGTGTCCCATAAATTTATTTTTAATATTGCGGATATGTTCACTGATCCTCGTTTTTAAAGGACGTTTTGTTCTTCCCACATATAATTTCTTGCAGGGACATTCTATTGTATAGATCACCCCTGACGTAGAGCAAGTGATGAGATCCCTAATATAAATGGTCCTTTCCCCCTTTTTAATATATAAACATTTCTGAGTTTTAACCTGCTTGCATACATTGCATCTATGACAGGGAAAAAAACCTTTTAACTTAGTGTGTGAGAGAGAGGACTGTATAAAACATGATTTTTTCTGGACAGTAGGGGCGATCAAATTCCCCAGATTTTGAGATTTTTTATACACAAAACGTGGCTGATTACTAATAATATCTCCCAATATTTTATCATTTTTTAAGAAATGCCAATGTCTACCCACTATCTTACGAAGAATATTTGCATTAGTATTATACCTAGTAATGATAGGAATAGACTTAAGAGTTACTTTGGAACTAGGAGCTGGATTAATAAGTTCCTGTCTTGGTTTATTTTTGGCCATTTCTTTAGATTTTTCTAACAATGTTCTGTTATATCCTTTTTCCAAAAATTTTTTTGTTAGTGTTTGGGATTCCATCTCAAAATCCTGAGGCCTTGAACAATTCCGGTGAATTCTAGCAAACTGGCTCCTAGGAATATTCAACAGCCATCCCGGGAGGTGACAGCTGTCTAAAGGGATATAACTGTTGGTATCAGTCGGTTTAACAAAAGTGCATGTGTGGATTTGCGAATTCTCAATAAAAATTTTTAGATCTAAAAAATTAATAACAGTGGTACTGGTACCACTATCACAGCATTTCATAGAGCACCATGGTGGGATATCAAGTGATATGAAAGTATCCGGTATAGCGGTGGTCCAACGCCACTGGAGAGGTGGGGACTATATCAAGGCAATGTCACGAGCAGAAACTCAGTGGATTTTTACTCTGGATACCGTTGCACCAAGAGGACTTAATATGGGCACGGAATTATTTGGCTTCCAATAGCTATTTAATCAGCAGCTATATAAGGACGATAAGTACGGTGCAGGGACTAACCCTGAAGAAGGAGACAGGCGTCTCAGAAACGCGTTGGTTGTCTATGTCCTAGCTGCACACCGTACTCACTCCCCGGGGGATTTCGGTCACGTGACTCATTACGTCACACAGGTCCTGCGCACCGCCCGCACTCACCGCTGAGTATACACGCGGCGTCGGCTCTGCAGGATCTCATCTTTACTAGAAGGTTAGTCAGCGGTGGCTTGCTACCGGCCGGGGCAGCCACCTGTTCACTATATCCTTTTCACCCGCAAGGATTTGGAAACTCTAGGAAAAACAGGAGCATCGCTGTGTCCCTTTGCCTCACGATCTGGAGGTAGGAACACACCTATGATTTTTTACCCTTTGTTTATATGTGTGTAACAAATTGAGGAGGTACCGGCATTTATCCGGTCACCCTATTGGCACTAATTCAGACTGTTACCAAATGCCACTCTTTGAACTATTTTGTATAGTTTTTATTTCTTCTTGCTAATAGTCCAGCGCGTACCTCTATACACTTAGGTGTATACCAATATTTATATTTATTATTTTTTTACAAGCCATTTGTGGAGGCTTGTTGGTACTGCTGCAGGAATCTATATTGGCAGTGACACTTTGCGCCACCACTTTTAATCATTTATACGGCTGGGTACAATATGCAGGTTTTTTAGGCACATTGGTGAAAAAAATCCTAGATAACCTCTCTTAACAAAGCACTGGTTAATTACAAGGACCATATATTATATTCCACCCTCTATTTATTGTTATTGCCTCTTTTGTAGTCCATAGCATTAGCAAGAAAAGATAGTCTGGTCCAAATTGGTGCATTGGTTGTGTTTTATATAACAGGACCAGTGCACCCACGACAGCAGGGGTGGGGAACCTGAGGCCTGTGGTCACCTTTTCTTCGGCCCCAGGCAGATTCCCGGAGACCTCAGTGATCGAGCAGGCAACTGCGTTTTGACAGCTGCCTACTCTTTAATTTCTTTTTACTCTGCCAGCATGCACACGCTGCATTTACTATTGAATGCTGTGGCGCATGCAGGTGAAAGAATATGTCCTCGTTGCATGTAATGAATGATTACGACCTCACTCTGATCAGGACATACTTTTGTGGGCAAAGTTGGTAGTGTTGGGAAGAGTTAGCCTCCATGTCTTCTGTGATGTCTATGCCCCAGCCCCGGTGTCTTCTGTGATGTCTCTGCCCCAGCCCATGTGTGTCTTGTGTGATGGCTATGCCCCAGCCCCGGTGTCTCCTGTGATGTCTATGCCCCAGCCCCTGTGTCTCCTGTGATGTCTATGCCCCAGCCCCTGTCTCCCCTGTGATGTCTATGCCCACGCCACCGTGGCTCCTATGTAATGTCTGTGGCCAAGCCCCTGTGGCTCCTGTGTGATGTATATACTGCAGATCTCCCACTGCCTGAGTTCTATAAATGTAAAGTGAGCAGTGATGAATTTTCCACTGTGAGTAGACTTGCAGCGTAATATACAGTACAGACCAAAAGTTTGGACACACCTTCTCATTTAAAGATTTTTCTGTATTTTCATGACTATGAAAATTGTACGTTCACACTGAAGGCATCAAAACTATGAATTAACACATGTGGAATTATATAATTAACAAAAAATTGTGAAACAACTGAAAATATGTCTTATATTCTAGGTTCTTCAAAGTAGCCACCTGTAATGACTGCTTTGCACACTCTTGACATTCTCTTGATGAGCTTCAAGAGGTAGTCACCGGGAATGGTCTTCCAACAGTCTTGAAGGAGTTCCCAGAGATGCTTAGCACTTGTTGGCCCTTTTGCATTCACTCTGCGGTCCAGCTCACCCCAAACCATCTCGGGTTCAGGTCTGGTGACTGTGGAGGCCAGGTCATCTGGCGTAGCACCCCATCACTCTCCTTCTTGGGTAAATAACCCTTACACAGCCTGGAGGTGTGTTTGTGGTCATTGTCCTGTTGAAAAATAAATGATGGTCCAACTAAACGCAAACCGGATGGAATAGCATGCCGCTGCAAGATGCTGTGGTAGCCATGCTGGTTCAGTATGCCTTCAATTTTGAATAAATCCCCAACAGTGTCACCAGCAAAGCACCCCCACACCAGCTCACCACCTCCTCCATGCTTCATGGTGGGATCCAGGCATGTAGAGTCCATCCGTTCACTTTTTTTTTTTTTTTTTCAACAATAAATTTTTATTGAAATATTTTCAATTTTACATATGATGCGATAACAAAGGTAGCATTACAAACTGTAAATACAATATGTGTACTAAAACATATAAACAAATAGCGCACAATTCTTTGATCTAACAACTATAGGGGATAGGGGGGAGATGGAGTAAGGCAAAAAGGGGAGAAAAAGGAAAAAAGGGGGGAGGGGGAAGGGGGGCCCGAGGGTGAATTAACATTGTATACAATAATTGCAAAGAGTCAATCCGAATCAGATAGTTCAGGGTTAGTTAGGTGAAGTGTAGGTACCGCAAAGGGAGTGTGAGTAGTATATTCCACCCAGGGAAGCCATACTCTTTCAAATTTACCAACTTTGTCCATGAGAATAGCCGACAGTTTTTCATTTATCATGTACCAGGAGAGGCGAGATTTGACTGCGTAGAAATCTATAGTTGTTTTCTTCCAGGCCAAAGCTATTGTTTGCTTAGTTGCTAAAAATATAAAAGATATAAGAGCCTGGGTGTGTTTGGGAATGTTGGGGATGCGTTTGATAAGTAGGGCCTCCCAAGGATTCTTTCTGAGGTTTAAATTTGTGACAGAAATAACTAAGTGGTAAACTCTAATCCATAGTCTCCTAACAGTTGGGCATAGCCACCAGATATGAAACATGTCTCCAGTGGAGTTACATCCTCTGAAGCAATTCGGGGAATAGTTGGCCACTGCCTTAGCTACTCTCGCTGGGGTCAGGTACCAACGGGTTAACACTTTATAATTAGTTTCTAGCATAAGGGTATTTAGGATTCCTCCAGTTGAGGAGGACCAGATTTGGGACCATTCAGAGTCAGTCAGGGTAGACCCAATATCGGACTCCCAGCGAGAAATGTATTTTAGACAATTCCTATGTGAGGGGGAGTTGATTTGTGAGTAGATGAGTGATATAGTACCTGAGGCATGGGGGTTTTGACGGCATCTTTGTTCAAATGGGGTAAAGGAGTATGGTGGACTAGAATTTTTCAATAAAGAGCTGACAAAGTTCTTAAGTTGCAAATATCGAAATATCTCTCCGGGGGGGAAACCGTATTTTTCTCTAAGGGCTGGGAATGGGATAATCCCGTCAACATTAAAGAGATGGTGAACTTTTGTTATCCCCGCTTCAACCCACTTATGGAAGTATCTAAGGGGACCCAAACCTGGGGGAAATAGTGTTGCCCCAAATTGGGGCGAGGGGCAAAAAAGGTGAGATTAATTGTGAGGAATACTTATGAGAATCCCAGATTGCGAGACAGTGTTTTATTATGGGCGTTTGAAATATGTTTGCTTTGGGTTGGGAGAATCCATAATATTGTATCTAGGGTATCGGATTGTAGCTCGGCGGCTTCTATAGATAGCCATAATGGGGGTTCAATGTAGGCATGATATAGGGTCAGTTGGCCTAATTGAGCTGCGCGGTAATATTTAGAAAGGTTGGGAACTCCCAACCCTCCTTTTAGGCGGTGTTGGTAGAGAGTGGCTTTGTTAACTCTGGGGAGGCCTCCCCTCCAAACAAAGGCGTCTATTGATCTTTGAGCCATTTTAAGGAAGTGCGAGGGGATGGGGATTGGCAGGACACGAAATAAGTAAAGTAGCTTGGGAAGGATAGACATCTTTAGGGCACGCACACGGCCTAACCATGAGAGGTGCAATTTCTCCCAAGACTGTAGTAAAAGGTGAAGTTTTCGAAACATGGGAGGATAGTTGGCCGTGTAGAGGGAGTCTAGATTAGCCGTCAGTTTCACTCCTAAATAGTCCAAGTGTTTAGTAACCCACTGAAAAGGAAAATCGTTTTGGAGATTTGTTATTGTTGATTGTGGGAGGGATACATTCATAGCGTAAGATTTGGCGGTGTTTATTCGCAGACCGGATATTGCTCCAAAGTCTTGTAAGGTTTGGAGAAGGGCCGGCAGAGATTTCTGAGGGGACGATAGTAGGAGCAGGATGTCGTCTGCAAACATGAATAGTTTGTGGGACCGCCGCTACCTCTACCCCCTGTATATTGGAGTTGAGGCGTAGCTGGATGGCTAGTGGTTCGAGCGCCAGGAGAAATAGCAGGGGTGAGAGAGGGCAACCTTGTCGGGTACCTCTGTTGATTGGGAAAAGTGTATAAGAAAAGCCATTATAGCGCACGTAGGCGGAAGGTGAACTGTAGAGAGCGTGGATCCAGGAGAGAAAGTGGTCGGGAAACTTCCATCTTCGCAGCACCGCAAACAGATAAGGCCACGATATAGAGTCGAAGGCTTTTTTAATGTCTAATGACAGTAACATACTTGATATATTGCGGTATTTGCAGAGGTGTAGTAGGTGGGAGACCCTCCATATGTTGTCTGAGGCTTGTCGACGCGGGACAAAGCCTACTTGGTCTTTATGGATTAATGCACCTAAGCCTGAATTCAATCTTTGGGATAGGATTTTAGCTAATATTTTAAGGTCTATATTAACTAGAGATATCGGTCTATAATTGGACCAGAATAAGTGATCTGTGTTGGGCTTAGGTATCATAGATATTGCAGCCATTAATGAGGCCGTACCAGGTTTGTTACCGTCTCTCAGGGAGTTGAAGTAGTTGGTGAGGTGGGGGTCAGTACCGGGGCGTATTTCTTATAGTAAAGAGCCGTGAACCCGTCGGGGCCTGGTTTTTTGTTAGTTTTCAAATTTTTAATGGCTAGTTCAATTTCATTGGGAGATGCAGCTTGGTCAAGGAGTTCGATCATGTCGGGGCTAAGGGCTGGAAAGGGAACAGAGTCTAAAAAGTTCTCTAGGGTATCTGTTTGTGGCAATTGGGGCACTGTACAGCGGTCTGAGTTTTTGTTGAAATAAATGGACAATTTGTTGCGGGTTGGTTGTGACACCTGTGGAAGTGTGTATAAGTATGGGGGGTCTAAGTAAGGATTGGCATTTTAGGCAGCGAGCGAGGTTAGAGTTATTTTTATTAAGGGCATAGAAGCGTTTCTGTGACCAATGTATAGCTCGGTCAGCGTTCTCAGAGAGGTGCAGGTCTAGTTCCGTTCGTGCATGGAGGAGGTCTCGATACGTGGTGGGTAGAGGTTTCGTTTTCATCTGGGACTCCAAAGCTGACACCCTGCTCTCCAACTCCGCTATTTTCGCATTTCTCTCTTTTTTTTCTTGCAAGAGGCCTCTTGGATACAGAAACCTCTGAGTACTGCTTTGTGTGCTTCCCATAGGGAAACTGGCGAAGATGCTGATTGTTTGTTCAATGAGAAATATTCATTAATATGGTTTTTCAGTTTTTGGGCGATGTCAGGATAGGAGAGCAGTGAGTCGTTAAGGGTCCAGCTGAATGAGCGGGGCTGCGGGTGGAGAGTTGAGCATGTGATCAGGTATGGGGAATGGTCTGACCAAGGGGTAGATTGGATTGAGATGTTTGATACATTTGGAATAAAGGAAGGATGGACTAGGATATGATCAATTCTGGTGTATACTAGGTGGCGTGCGGAGAAAAAGGTATAATCTCTTTCAGTGGGGTGAAGTTCCCTCCAAAGGGTCTATCCAGTGATATTGGGAGAAAAGTTTGTTGAGGGCGGTTGAATCAGCCGAAGGGTATGGCGGCGAAGGAGTAGGAAAATGTGGACTAGTTGATTTATCTAGGTTAGCTTTGAGTATACAATTGGAGTCTCCGCATAGAATCGTGGTGCCCTGGGCGTGTTCTGAAATCACTTCTAAAAGTTGAGAGAAAAAGGCAGCTTGGTGAGTATTAGGGGCATAGTAGGAGACTAAAGTCACCAATTCGTCGGTTATTGTGCCCGTCACCATAATATAGCAACCTTCCTTATCAGCTACTGAAGATTTAAAAACGAACGGGACAGATTTCTTAAAACAGATAGCTACACCTTTAGTTTTGTTTAGGGCATTTGCGGAGTAGAAGAGCGGGTAAGAAGCGGACAAGAATCTAGGACAGGATTTAGTTGAAAAGTGCGTTTCTTGGAGACATACCACATCTGCCTGCTGGGATCTATAGTAGCGGAAAGCCTTGGTGCGTTTGTGTGGGGAGTTGAGTCCCCTCACGTTGTGCGATAAGACTATGAGTGGCATTTTAGGAGGTTGTCAGGTGTGCTTATGGTAATTATTACTTGCGGTTTAGCGGTAGGAGTGGAGGACGTTTTGCAGAATAGACTAAGTAGGTAGTATAAGCCCGGGCAGGTAGTTGGGTTGGGGGATAGGGTAGATCGGAAGGTGCCTGTGGTATAGGTGGGGTAAAAAAGCTTGTTGAGGGGAAAGGAGAAATTGTAGTGTTGGCTAAGCACTATGTGCTGAGCAGCAGTGTACGAGGACACTGTGGGGTCGTTGGGGTCTGCTAGGGGCAGCGCGTAAATAAAATTGTATGCGATCGTAACGGGATACAGGAATATAAGTGGAAAATAAAAACGAACGAACGAACTGGGGCCTAATTCGGCTATCTTGGGGGTATTCAATGATGGCCTATCCTATCAACTTATTATAGCAGCTAATAAACGAGAGGCATAGATCGGATAACAACAAAATAACAACTATGTCTAATAATATAACTAGCTAAGGCCGTTATGCGACATTATATTACTATTAGAACATTGCGATAGAGTAGAATATGTGTAACCTGTCGCTAGAGTGTAACCGGCAATAGGTAAAGAAAAAGGGAAACACTGTATTAACTTGTGGATTGAACATATTCACTTGTCTGTAGTGAAGATCAGGTCGGATGATAAGTTCAATCCAGTCCAATGTCCCAGTCGGAGCGAAAGACGCAGTAGTTTCCAGCGAGGGAATGTTAGAGTTGCGCAGTTCAGGAACATCTATGAAAATAAACTGAGAGAGCACACATAACCAAATTATCATAAAACTGTAAGAGTGTCTGACAAGATAGCCAGTAGGGTATCAGAGGCCCAGAATAGAGCCAGCGGTTGTACAGCTCATCACGGGGGATCAGGCGGAGCTTGCGGACGAGGTCGACGGCTCTCAGGCCGGGGCTGAGAGGAAGCAAACGGGGGAGATGAAGAGGAATCCATGAGCTGTAATTTAGCCAAACAACTTCTCGCTCCCTCTGGGGAGAGAACTGTGTGGGTCATATCAAGGTGAGAAAATATCAGTTTAAAGGGGAATCCCCAGCGATATTTGATGTTGTTGGATCTCAGGATCTCCAGGTATGGCTTCATAGCTCGTCGTTTGGCGATAGTGGTGGGGGCCAAATCTGAGAACAGCTCGTATGAGTGACCCTGGAAAGTTAGCGGTGCGGATTATCTAGCCGCTTGCAGGAGCTGTTCCTTTGTTTTGTAAAAGTGCATTTTAAGAATGATGTCTCTCGGTGGGCCATCTGACTTGCGCCTGCTCAAGGCTCTATGGATGCGGTCCATTTCTAGGCGTTCAATAGAGATTCCCAGTAGGAGTTCTTGAAACAGGGCTATTGCGGTGGATTGGAGGTCGGTGACCGTTTCTGGTATACCTTTGATTCTAATATTGCTCCTACGGGCTCTGTTTTCAAAGTCCTCTAGCTTGCTGTTGAGGGTGTGGATCTCGTCCTGTAGCATCTCAATATCTTTTTCGTGGGTTGCTAGGTTTGCAAGGGTCGAGTCCATTTTGTCTTCAAGGTCAGAGGTACGGGAACCGAGTTCTCTGATTTCTTTGGTTAAGTCCTTAGTCAATTTGTCTGACATCTTGAGCAATTCAGAATGTAAGATAGATTGGAACTGTGACAGTAGAGCCGATTGATCCGAGGTAGGGGTGTTAGGGATCTTGGTTGTAGAGGCCGGGATCATCTCAGAATCTGCTCTGTCAGGTATAGAAGAGATAGAGGACTCCGACTGAGAGAACGGACCGGAAGACATGTCGGCATCCAGGTCTGTTAATACGGCAAACCTGTTGCTGGGTTGTTTTGAATTGGTTCTGCGCGCTTTAGGCATGGGGGCGATTAGAATATGAGTAGAAGTAGAACCCCGTGATATTTTTCCCCGTATTAAAAGAACTGAGGTCTATGACGGGGCGTATTGCGCAGTATCCCCTAGCAGATGTGCGAGGGTTAGGTTAGAGCATTGCAACAATCATTAAGTTATTTAGTAAAGTAAGTCTAGTTAGGCAGGTGTTGCGCTAAAAATAGTCAGAAATATGATTGTGCCAGTGGAAAGAAGGATTAGTTTTATAAGTGGCGAGTCTGAAGGCCGGCGGGATAGAGAGATGTTTGCGGGAGCTGGGAAACCACAATGGCGCCAGCCCCTCACGGACTGCGTGTATCCAGCCGAGGGGGACGGCAACCCCCCTGCGTCCGAGGCCCAGACCCCTCACAAACGGCCCAGGTGGGGGGGGTATAATGCAAGGCGACCCCTCACCTCTGGTGCTAGTTGTCGGGAGGTCTTCTGTCCACCGGAGGGCTCTGGATTCCCCGCAGCAGAGCAGTGGAGCGATGGTGCTCGGGCCTGCAGTCTCCGAAGTCCGGCGCGCAGCGTCTGTGGGGCCGCAATTAATGGCAGCGCGTCCTCCGCGCGTTTCTCGGGCAGCCAGCCGCCAGCGCGGGCCGCGCGCCTCCCAGCGGTCGCAGCCGCCGCAAGGCCCAGGTGTGAGAAGGGGCCCGGGGACAAACGGGCGGCACAACTCGGCGGCGGCTCCGGAGCAGCCGGCGTGCGGGTAAGTACCGCCGGTGTGCCTCTTTAATGGCGCGAGCCGGGATATACGCCACCGCTTCTATGGCCCAGGGGGAGGCCGGATGACACGTGTGCTTGCCGCAACTCACCGCACAGCAGTCTCTGTCCTCCCTCAGCGGCGTCCAGACCGCGGCAGCAGGGATCCCCTGGTTCCGGGATGGTAGGGGTGAGCAGACTCTCCTGCTAGTTATAGTCCGGGCCGTCTCTTTGGTGCTGAGAGGTGCCGAGCGCCCTCCGGCTGGGAATGGGCCGCACCGCGTCCCACAGGCTCCAGGCCTGGACTGCTCCTTTCACCACCGCAGCCAGATATTGCTCCCGTGTCCCTGGGGCTGTATAATGTTGCCTTTTTTCCCTTTGGATGGGTGTCCAGTATCCATAAAATCGGGTGGATTACCCTTACAGCGCAGGGAGCTCAGGAAAGCACGTCTTGCTCCTTTGGCAGCTGGCCACGCCCCCTCATCCGTTCACTTTTTGTTAAGTATATAATTCCACATGTGTTAATTTATAGTTTTGATGCCTTCCGTGTGAATATACAATTTTCATAGTCATGAAAATACAGAAAAATCTTTAAATGAGGTGGGTCCAAACTTTTGGTCTGTACTGTACATTTGTTTGGTACAACTTACTGTTGTGAGTTCTTTACAAAACTTATCATTGGAAAGATTGGCCTGCTCTCCAGACCAATGTAAATCTGGAAAAGCAGTTATAAGTAGCAACATCATCTATACACCTAACCTCACAGCAGCACCAAAGAGACGCAGTTTCAGACGTCACATTAGGGTTGAGTTAATTAAATATTCGACCAAGAATAGCAGGGTCATTTTCATGTCGATAATTTTATATGGCCCCCGAATGATGGTATAAATATCCAAATGGCCCTTTGGCAGAAAAAAGGTTCCCCACCCCGGCACTACAGGGTTCGAACTACATGGTGTGCACTATTACTAGGCAATTTGTGTTTTTGATGATTATTTTTATTATTGAACATCTAGAGTTCTGTCAGTCAATACAAAATGATCAAAAACCAGAAACCAGAATATTTAAGACAGTAAAAGTCCATTATTTATTTTCATCTATAAATATCAGTGACCGATATAGCCACCGTTTTTAAAACGAACATCCATAAGCTTTACATCCATGGAGATTGTCAGTTTCTTAATGTGTTGATTATCAACTTTTTGGACAACACCAGACACTGTTCAGAGAGGTGACTGTTTTTTCTTCTCTGCAAATTTCCTGTTTAAGAAGGGCCCAAAAGTTGAGGAAGGGGGCCCATGTCATTATTCTTTATCTTTAAGGCCTTTACTATCTAGCCAAACATTGGAGACTTTGATGCATATGATGGAGCATGGTCCTGTATAAATATCATGGTTTTCTTGAATGATGCAGACTTTTTCCTGTACCACTGCTTGAAGAAAGTGTCTTCGAAATACTGGCAGTAGGTTTGGGAGCCACCTCCATCTTAGTTGAAGTGGAGGTCTGTGTCTGTTATTAATCAAGTCACAGGCCCATCCATCTGGTCTGTCAAGAGTTGCCTCATCTCATCAGTCCATAAAGCCTTAAAAAAAAAAATAGGTCTACAGCTTTTTCTTGGCCCTGTCTTGATGACTTATAGGTTACGTTCAATGGTAGTAAGGTTTCAGCCTTCCTTACCTTGGCCATGTCTGAGTGCTAATCACCTTGTACTTTTGGGCACTCCAAGGAGGTTGCAGTTCTAGAATGACATCACTGGTTGATAATGGTTTCATGATTGCTTCATGTTTGATTCTTCTCAAATCTTTGGCAGCTAATGTGCGTTTTTTTTTTGGTTTTTTTTCCCCACAACATGTTTTTTTATAACCTTGCTGACTATTTGCATCAAAACTTTTGATGGTTCTGTGATCACACTCCACTATCTTAGCAATTTGAAGAGTGCTACATCCTTCTCTTTACTTCTAGTTTTGATTGTTCAGAGTCAGTTAAATCTTTTTCCCAGGACTTCCCTCAAGACAGCACAACAGGACGTAGTCCTGCTTATCCTCTAGGGACAGGAAACTCATGAGGTTAACCTTCTCCCTACACCTCTCCCTCAATAGTTTCCTGTCCCTAGCAGGAGAGAGGGTTCAGCAGTGCAAAGATTTATCTGGGAACTCTGAGGTATCGGAGGGGGTCGATCTCTCCCTTCCCTCTGTCAAGAGGCTCCAGACTGATACCTCGCTGGGCAAGGGTCCCTCAGTAGAGCGAGACACGGCTTCTAACTTCGTTGCTTCCTTCTCCCGAGCATTCTCTGTGTCATGCTGCATCTGACGGTGGAACCTCCAGGTGTGCATGCGCTCCAGCATGGAAACTCGTTTCCGGTCCGGACATCTTTTGATGACGTGCATGCGTTCCAGGTGAAACGCATATCCGGTTTAGAGGGGGAAACACAAGGTAGGAGATGGGGAATATCGATAGATCTGGACAAGGGAAGGCCCTATAAAAGGGTGCTGTCATCACTGCTCACTTTACATTTATAGAACTCAGGCATTACAAACAACCAGTGGATTCTGCAAACCATAGGGTAAGGTTGCAGAATAGACTTTTTCCCATCTCCCCCCACAATAGTACCATGTAACAGTCCCTCTTTGCCTCAAAAAGACTTCGGGGGGAATATCAGGGACCTTCTGAAATCGGGGACTATAAGTCCAGTACCCCTTTCAATGATAGGACACGGTCACTATTCCTCCCTTTTTTCCATAAGAAAGCCTTTGGGCAAATACCGTACCATTATAAATCTGAAATGCATAAATCAATGGGTCAGGTACAATAAATTAAAAAAATGGAGACGTAAAATCAAGCATCCCGTTGATAGAGAGGGATTCAGTAATGTGCACATTAGATTTGAGAGACTCTTATTACCATGTGCCCATCCACCCCAGCCACTAACAATTGAGGTTTGCAATAGAACATCAGGGAACAATCCACCACTTCCAGTTCTGGCTTCTACCATTGAGCCTTTCCTCAGCACCTTGTATCTTTACAAAGATAATGACGAAGGTGGCAGCCTTCTTGAGAAAAAAAGTAATTATTGTAATCCCATATCTGGGGGATCTCCTTTCAGTGACTGATTCAACCATCCTCCTCAATCAACAGCTTGCCCAAACTATCGACACAATAGAAGATGTAGGGTGGCCCATCCATTGAGGAAAGTTCGACCTAAAATGAGACACTCAAAAGGTGTTCTTGGGAGTTCTCCTCGCCTTACTTCACAGAATGCCTTCCCTACCCCTTATGAAGTAGGACAAAATCAAGAACAGAATTCAGACTTTTCAAGGCCCATCCATTGAGGAAAGTTCGACCTAAAATGAGACACTCAAAAGGTGTTCTTGGGAGTTCTCCTCGCCTTACTTCACAGAATGCCTTCCCTACCCCTTATGAAGTAGGACAAAATCAAGAACAGAATTCAGACTTTTCAGAAAAAGAACTGTCTCCATCAGGTATTCCGTGAGGATCCTAGGCCTGATGACATTTTTTATACCAAGCTTTCGGTGGAGTCAGCCCCAATCAAGACAGTTACAAGAAGCAATCCTGTTACTATAAACACCAAACAAATGCCCCAAACAGTTCTGGTAGGACATAAATCTCAAATATATATAGCTAAATCAAAGCGGTGCGCAATGACCACAGAAAAAAGAGTATAATCCTTTAAATTAAAATTTTATTAAACATCAAAAATCACAAACGGTTAAAAAGAAACTACTGGATCAAGGAGAGCACTGTGACCAACAAGCAGCCAATGCCTTTTTAGAAAATATTATTCAATACCACTCAAATGTTAGTGTAAACAAAAATACAGACACACAAGTCTGTTTGTGAATTAATAAGGATTAAATGGCAGCATTTCATTACGTATAAAGTGCATAATGCATCATGTCCATAATGGACCATTAAACTGCATAATCCAAGCATAAAGGAAAGGTATAATATACCGCGGCGGGGACCACCTGTTACCGGCATTGTGCCTGCCTAACATTTTGTAAGTATATTCTACCTCTCCTTTATGCTTGGATTATGCACTTTAATGGTCCATTATGGACATGATGCATTATGCACTTTATACGTAATGAAATGCTGCCATTTAGTCCTTATTAATTCACATAAACAGACTTGTGTGTCTGTATTTTTGTTTACACTAACATTTGAGTGGTATTGAGTAATATTTTCTAAAAAGGCATTGGCTGCTTGTTGGTCACAGTGCTCCCCTTGATTAGTGGTATCCAGTAGTTTCTTTTTAACCGTTTGTTATTTTTGATGTTTAATAAAATGTTAATTTAAAGGATTATACTTTATTTTTTATTTATTTTTTATTTTTTTCTGTGGTCATTGCGCACCGCTTTGAGTAAGCAATCCTGTTAGTCTGGAACAGACATCCATCTGGTCTAGACAAGAGAATGAAGGTTCCAGCAGGCCTCAGAGATAACCTGTTATGGTGGACATCCCCGAAGAAACTCCAGGAAGGAGTACCATTGATCCTATCCCCCTTCATCTGCATTAGCACCAACGCAAGCTAGATAGGCTGGGGAGCAGAAGTGGAAGATCAATACCTTCAGGGTACATGGTTCCTGGAAGATTAAAATAAAGTGTCCAATTACAGAGAGTTAAGGGCAGTTTGGGAGATACTCCAACAATGCCAAAATATCATCAGAGATCATCACATAAAGGCTTTTTCAGACAACGGCACAACAGTTTCCTTTCCTCCTGCAGGCCCTAGAGGAGCAAATATTTCAATGAGCAGAAAGAACCGTTCTTTCCATCTCAGCAGTTCACTTGAAGGGCTTGTAAAACCAGGAGGCATTTTTTCTCAGCAGGAAAAAGTCTGGTTCTCCAAATAGGAGCTAAATCTGGAAGTGTTTATTCAGCTAACCCAAAGATGGCAAAACGGTTGGAGGAACATCCAGATGTTGTCAGTAAGAGATCCTTATCTGCAAATCTTTGAGGACCGATTAATATTCACACTCAACGCTTCTTCCCTTATGACGGTAGTGTCTAAAGAAACTTGAACCAAGAGATTGTTCTACCATCATTTTGTCTGCTTCCAAAGAACGAGAAGGAAAGATTATTCCACACTCTGGACAAAATAAGATCAATGATGTTTTACGTGAAAGGTACAGAATGCTGGACACCGGACTCAAATCTGTTTGTAAAGTATTCAGGAAGGAATAAGGCCACAAAAGTGTCAAAGCGACCTTATACTAATGGATTACTTCATTCATGTCTCTGGCATGCGAATCAGATAGGAGAGAATCCCCGCTAAAATTAAAGCTCAATGCACAAGAGCAATTTCTGTGTCTTGGGCCAAAAGAGCGGGAGCCTCAGTAGGCCAGAACCTCAGGGCCACAACCTGGTCTAACCTAACTACTTTAGGCACTGCAAAATAGACATAATATCAGGTCAACAGCTAGCCTACGGCTGGAAAGAACTTCAGACAGTAGTCCCACCGTGAGATGCCACTTATTTGGTATTTCTCCTATTGTGCTTTCATGAGGAACGTCCTGGGAAAATAGGAATTAGTCCTACCGGTAATTGTATTTCCAGGAGTCCATCATGACAGCACCATTACTTTCTCTCCTCTGAATTCTGAATACTTAAGTGAAATTAACATTTGTGAGTGAGAATTCAATAAAAGCGAGTTGCATCCATCCTGGTGTGGTGAGCTACCTAATATTTATGTATACCTTGATAAAGGGTGCGGATATCCTTAGGTCACATCCTTGCTCATCACACAAATAACACATCACCTGATCTTCACCCGATAAGCATTCAAGTCTCTACAGTTTTGCGTTGGAAAATCTTCCTAAAAATGATATGGTCTAAATATTCACTTGCCTAATAATTGTGCACACCGTGTGTATATGAAACTGCGAATTCAGTAGCCAGAGTATGTGATCTAGTTTATAGCTGTCCCTTTTCAGTGTATATTCATAAGTCGTATGTGCAACTTTTATCATTTTAGAAGGCAAACCAATGCATCCTCCTATGCTTGAACCAGCAAATCCAAGCCTGCCAATACAAAATGCCGCTGCTCATGAGCACCCCCCTTCTCTGCAACGTATAGCTCATAATCCTGTCCATAAGGCAAAGAATCTCTCGCCAGTTCACAATTCAAGAAGGACTTCTTTAACATTGGGAAAATCCCAGAATAACACAAAAGTAAAAACTCGACAATCTTTCGGTGGCAGTGGAAGTGATGAAGAGAAAACTATCTTCCATCCGCCTACAGGTGCCTTTCTACTTTATAATAGTATATTGTAGTTGATACTATATGGTGGTGGGCAGTGCGATAACTTATGTAATTGAGAGTTGTATTTATTGTTGGACAGTTGAATTTGTGTAATACTTTTGGAGATGAATTGTAACCTAATGAGTGGAAAAGTATGCGAATCAAACGAGTCATTTTCTATTATGGCCTCTGATGTGCAGTGCAAAAGTTTTAGTACCAATATTGCTGGAACGGCGCCAAATCGCATATGTAATAAATAAAAACGTGTGTGTATACATAGATAGATACATATACATACATACATACACACACACACACACACACACACACACACACACACACACACACACGTGAAAAAGTTTGGGCACCCCTATTAATCTTAAGCTTAATGTTTTATAAAAATTGTTTTTTTTGCAACAGCTATTTCAGTTTCATATATCTAATAACTGTTGGACACAGTAATGTTTCTGCCTTGAAATGAGGTTTATTGTACTAACAGAAAATGTGCAATCTGCATTCAAGCAAAATTTGACAGGTGCATAAATATGGGCACCCTTATCATTTTCTTGTTTAAAATACTCCTACCTACTTTGTACTGACTTACTAAAGCACTTTTTTTGGTTTTGCATCCTCATTGAGCTTTGAACTTCATAGCCAGGTGTATGCAATCATGAGAAAAGCTACTTAAAGTGGCCACTTGCAAGTTGTCTATTTAGAGTGGCATCATGGGCTCCTCAAAACAACTGTCAAATGAGCTGAAAACAAAGATTATTCAACATAGCTGTTCAGGGGAAGGATACAAAAAGCTGTCTCAGAGATTTAACCTGTCAATTTCCACTGTGAGGAACATAGTAAGGAAATGGAAGAACACAGGTACAGTTCTTGTTAAGGCCAGAAGTGGCAGGCCAAGAAAAACATCAGAAAGGCAGAGAAGAAGAATGGTGATATCAGTCAAGGACAATCCTCAGACCACCTCCAGAGAGCAACTTGCTGCAGATGGTGTCACTGTGCATCGGATATATATATATATATATATATATATATATATATATATATATATATATATATATATATATATAGTATGTATATGATGGTGGCCCGATTCTAACGCATCGGGTATTTTTGAACATGTATGTATATCGCAGCCACATAGTATATAGCACAGGCCACGTAGTATATAGGAGCCATGTATTTGGCAGACAAACAGTACGTGGCCTGTGCTATATACTTTGTGGCTGCTATATACATACATATTGTAGAATACCCGATGCGTTAATACAGGCCACGCAATATATATCAGTGGCCACGCAGTATATAACACAGCCCACGTAATATATAGCACAGCCCACGCAGTACAAAACACAGGCCACATAGTATCTAAGGCTACATTCACACTAGCGTTGTTTGCTGTACGTCGCAATGCGTCGTTTAGGAGAAAAAAACGCATCCCGCAAAGTTGTCCGCAGGATACGTTTTTTCCTTATAGATTTACATTAGCGACGTACGGCCACACATCGCAACCGTCGTGCGACAGTTGCGTCGTGTTTTGGCGGCCCGTCGGCACAAAAAAAGTTACATGTAACTTTTTTTGCGCGTCGTGTCCGCCATTTTCGACCGCGCATGCCCGGCCGAATCTCCGCCCCCTCCTCCCCGGACCTTACAATGGGGCAGCGGAAGCGTCGTAAGACCGCTTCCGCTGCCCACGTCGGGCATCACTTTCACAACGCGCGTCTGCACGTCGGGCCGACGCATAGCGACGGTCCCGTGCCGACGCTAGTGTGAAAGTAGCCTTACACTGGCCACGTAGTATACAGCAGCCACGCGGTATATAACAGCCCACGTAGTATACAGCAGTGTGGGCACCATATCCCTGTTAAAAAAAAAATAAAATAATTAAAATAAAGTTATATACTCACCCGCAGGGATCCAGCGAAGCTGTCGATGCGCGTGCGGCTGCCGCCATCTTCCGTTCCCAGGATGCTTTGCGAAATTACCCAGATGTCTCGCGAGACCGCTAAGTCTTCTGGGTAATTTCGCAATGCATCTCTGGGAACAGAAGCTGGCGGCGGCAGCCGCGCGCCTCGACGAAAGGTGGGAATAGCAGGTTTTTTGTTTTTTTTTCTTACTTTTAACATTACATCTTTTTGCAGCATCAATAGTAAAAAGTTGGGGACACACAGGGTTAATAGCAGCGATAACTGAGTGTGTTACCCGCGGCATAACGCGGTCCGTTACCGCTGACATTAACCCTGTGTGAGCGGGGACCAAAGGGGAGTATGCGGGCGCCGGGCACTGACTGCAGGGGAGTAGGGAGGGACTAATCGGACTGTGCCTGTCACTGATTGGTCGCGGCAGCCATGACAGACAGCTGGCGAGACCAATCAGCGACGCGGGATTTCCGTTACGGAAGTTGAGGACAGACAGACGGAAGTACCCCTTATATCTTATATATATATATATATAATTGTCTATCAGACCAAAAGTTTGGACACACCTTCTCATTTAAAGATTTTTCTGTATTTTCATGACTATGAAAATTGTATATTCACACTGAAGGCATCAAAACTATGAATTAACACATGTGGAATTATATACTTAACAAAAAAGTGTGAAACAACTGAAATTATGTCTTATATTCTAGGTTCTTCAAAGTAGCCACCTTTTGCTTTGATGGCTGCTTTGCACACTCTTGGCGTTCTCTTGATGAGCTTCAAGAGGTAATCACCGGGAATGGTTTTCACTTCACAGGTGTGCCCTGTCAGGTTTAATAAGTGGGATTTCTTGCCTTATAAATGGGATTGGGACCATTGGTTGTGTTGTGCAGAAGTCTGGTGCATACACAGCTGATAGTCCTACTGAAAAGACTGTTAGAATTTGTACTATGGCAAGAAAAAAGCAGCTAAGTAAAGAAAAACGAGTGGCCATTGTTACTTTAAGAAATGAAGGTCAGTCAGTCCAAAAAATTGGGCAAACTTTGAAAGTGTCCCCAAGTCCAGTGGCAAAAACCATCAAGTGCTACAAAGAAACTGGCTCACATGAGGACCTCCCCAGGTAAGGAAGACCAAGAGTCACCTCTGCTTCTGAGGATAAGTTTATCCGAGTCACCAGCCTCGGAAATCTCAGGTTAACAGTAGCTCAGATTAGAGACCAGGTCAATGCCACACAGAGTTATAACAGCAGACTCTACAACAACTGTTAAGAGGAGCCTTTGTGCAGTAGGCCTTCATGGTAAAATAGCTGCTAAGAAACCACTGCTAAGGACAGGCAACAAGCAGAAGAGACTTGTTTGGGCTAAAGAACACAAGGAATAGACATTAGACCAGTGGAAATCTGTGCTTTGGTCTGATGAGTCCAAATTTGAGATCTTTGGTTCCAACCACCGTGTCTTTGTGCAACGCAGTAAAGGTGTACGGATGGACTGGTTCCCACCGTGAAGCATGGAGAAGGAGGTGTGATGGTGTGGGGGTGCTTTGCTGGTGACACTGTTGGGGATTTATTCAAAATTGAAGGCATATTGAACCAGCATGGCTACCACAGCATATTGCAGCGGCATGCTATTCCATCCAGTTTGCGTTTAGTTGGACCATCATTTATTTTTCAACAAGACCCCAAACACATCTCCAGGCTGTGTAAGGGCTATTTGTCCAAGAAGGAGAGTGATGGGGTGCTACACCAGATGACCTGGCCTCCACAGTCACCAGACCTGAACCCAATCGAGATGGTTTGGGGTGAGCTAGACCACCAAGTGAAGGCAAAAGGGCCAACAAATGCTAAGCATCTCTGGGAACTCCTTCAAGATTGTTGGAAGACCATTCCTTGTAACTACCTCTTGAAGCTCATCAAGAGTGTGCAAAGCAGTCATCAAAGTAAACGGTGGCTAATTTGAAGAACCTAGAATATGACATAATTTCAGTTGTTTCACACTTTTTTTTATCAAGTATATAATTCCACATGTGTTAATTCATAGTTTTGATGTCTTCAGTGTGAATGTACAATTTTCATAGTCATGAAAATACAGAAAAATCTTTAAATGAGAAGGTGTCCAAACTTTTATATATCTCTATCCCGGCCGGCCGCGACAAATCAGTGTGTAATAATTATAGGGGATAACTCGGGAGACTCTTTGCGTGGAACAAGACAACTACAGGACACAGTTTTATAAGTAGTAAAGTCTATATTATCACACGGTGATTCAAACAGGTGCAGAGAGAAACTCAAGTCCACAACACCTGGTGTAAATAATAAACGCAGCTTAGCAGTCTATAGGAAACTTCAGAGGAAAATGCAATCAAGCAGAAAGTCTATGAAGCAGTTATTCTTGAGGATACTTGACACAAATAAATCCTTGTCTTAGTCCAGGCACAGATAGATATGCTTATTAGGCAGTTCAAATCATATCTTAGCTCAACCAGGGAGGCCTGGTTAATAGTCTCAGGTTATTGCAAAGCAGAAACAGCTTACATGTCCAGCAAATGCAGATGGAAGTAAACACGAACAGCAGATGAAGGAGGATTACTGGAAACTTGTGTATGCAGCAGGAACTCAGAGCAGAGTAGCAGGATCACCACACATGTTCACAGGAGCAGGTGTATAGCCAGGGAGTAATCAGAGGGGTGGAGCTGGATGCAAGGCAGAGTAATCTAGCACAGACTGAAGGCTGGGGTGGAGTTTTATAGCAGGAAGACACAGTTCACATGAGACCAAAGACGCCATCTTGGAAAAGGGCAGTAATGCACAAAAGGTAAAAAATGTTCAGAGTCCTGACAGTGATATTGGCACGGGATTTAAACACCGCTTCACTGATAATGTTTATATTTTACCCGGAAAATCCTGTCAGGCGCGACCAATCAGCGAAGCGTGGTTCAAATCCCATGCCAATTTGCGGCCAGACTGCGCCTGTCGCTGATTGGTCGCGGGCAGCTGGCGAGACCAATCAGCGATGCGGGATTTCCATTACAGACAAACAGACAGAATTAGACGATTATATAGTAGATACCCGATGCGTTAGAATCGGGCCACCATCTAGTATTCATATAAGCATTGGTGCTTACATTTATGTTTTAACCCATTGGACACACTGCCATTGTTTTTCTCCTGTCTTTATTTTAAGAGTAAACTTTATTAATCATCTATCGCTGTATTATAGCTTGTTTTCTACAGGATGGCTTATAGTTTTCAAAGACCCCATTTATTTGACCATATGATAAACTTAAAAACGGGGAAAAATGTTATTCTCTCCCTTACACACTGTCTTCCATGTTATTCTCTCCCTTACACACTGTCTTCCATGTTATTCTCTCCCTCAGACTGTGTCCTCCATGTTATTCTCTCCTTCACAGACTGTCCTTCATGTTATTCTCCCTCTAGTCTTATGTATGTAGTTTATTTATGAGCGCTGATTGGTCGAGGCCGGCCGGGCGCAACCAATCAGCGATGCGGGATTTCGGTTACAGACAAAAAAGACCCTTAGATAATTATTTGTATATTATATATAATATTATATTTTTATTTACAACAGGGAGTACTTAACCCCTTTACACCGAAGCCTGTTTTCAACTTCCTGACCAGGCCATTTTTTTTCCAATTCTGACCACTGTCAATTTATGAGGCCATAATTCTGAAACTCTTCGACGGATCCTGGTGATTCTGAGATTTTTCTTGCGACATATTGTACTTTATGATAGTGGTAAAATTTCTTCGATTTAACTTGCGTTTATTTGTGAAAAAAATGGAAATTTGACAAAAATTTAGAAAATTTTGCAATTTTTTAACTTTTAGTTTTTATGCCCTTAAATTAGAGAGTCATATCATACAAAATAGTTAATAAATAACATTACCCACATGTCTGCTTTACATTAGCTCAATTTTGGAAGCATAATTTTTTTTTGTTATAAAGTTATAAGAGGTAAAAGTTGACCATCAATTTCTCATTTTTACAACAAAATTTGCAAAACCATTTTTTTTATGGACCACCTCACACTTGAAGTCACTTTGAGGGGTCTATATGTCAGAAAATGCCCAAAAGTGACACCATTCTGAAAACTGCACACCTCAAGGTACTCCAAACCACATTCAAAAAGTTTATTAACCCTTCAGGTGCTTCACAGGAATTTTTGGAATGTTTAAAAAAAATTGAACATTTAACTTTTTTCACAAAATTTTTATTCAGATCCAATTTGATTTATTTTACCAAGGGTAACAGGAGAAATTGGACCACAAAAGTTGTGCAATTTGTCCTGAGTACGCTGATACCCCGTGTGTGGGGGTAAACCACTATTTGGGCGCATGGCAGAGCTCGGAAGGGAAGGAGCGCCGTTTGACTTTTCAATACAAAATTGGCTTGAATTGAGATCGGACAGCATGTTGCGTTTGGAGAGCCCCTGATGTGCCTAAACAGTGGAAACCCCCCACAAGTGACACCATTTTGGAAAGTAGACCCCCTAGGGAACTAATCTAGATGTTGGTGATGATGGTGAGCACTTTGAACCCCCAAGTGCTTCACAGAAGTTTATAATGTAAAGCTATAGCCCGCAATTTTTTTATTTTCCCAAGGCTAACAGGAGAAATTGGACCCAAAAAGTTGTTGTCCAATTTGTCTTGAGTACGCTGATACCCCATATGTGGGGGGGGAACCACCGTTTGGGCACACGGCAGAGTTCAGAAGGGAAGGAGCGCCGTTTGGAATGCAGACTTAGATGGATTGGTCTGCAGGCATCACGTTGCATTTGCAGAGCCCCTGTACCTAAACAGTAGAAACGCCCCACAAGTGACTCCATATTGGAAACTAGACCCCCCCAAGGAACTTATCTAGTTGTGTTGTGATAACTTTGAACCCCCAAGTGTTTCACTACAGTTTATAACAGGGGTGTCAAACTGCATTCCTCAAGGGCTGCAAACAGGTCATGTTTTCAGGATTTCCTTGTATTGCACAGGTGATCATTTAATCACCTGCACAGAATGATTCCAGCACCTTGTGCAATGAGAAGGAAATCTTGAAAACACGCATGGTTTGAGGCCCTCGAGGAATGCAGTTTGACACCCCGGGTTTATAACACAGAACCGTGAAAATAAAAAATCCTTTTTTTTTCCACAAAAATTTTTTAGCCCCCGGTTTTGTATTTTCCCAAGAGTAACAGGAGAAATTGGACCCCAGAAGTTGTTGTCCAATTTGTCCGGATTACGCTGATACCCCATATGTTGGGGTAAACCCCTGTTTGGGTGCACGAGAGAGTTCGGAAGGGAAGGAGCACTGGTTTACTTTTTCAACGCAGAATTGGCTGGAATTGAGATCAGACGCCATGTCGTGTTTGGAGAGCCCCTGATATGCCTAAACAGTGGAAACCCCCCAATTCTAATTGAAACCCTAACCCAAACAAACCCCTAATCCTAATCCCAACCATAACCCTAACCACACCCCTAACCCTAATCCCAACCGTAAATGTAATCCAAACCATAACTTTAGCCCCAACCCTAACCCTAATGGGAAAATGGAAATAAATACATTTTTTAAAATTTTATTATTTTTCCCTAACTAAGGGGGTGATGAAAGGGGGGTTTGATTTACTTTTATAGCGGTTTTTTTGGCGGATTTTTATAATTGGCAGCCTTTACACACTAAAAGTCGCTTTTTATTGAAAAAAATAGTTTTTGTATCACCACATTTTGAGAGCTATAATTTATCTATATTTTGGCCCACAGTCATGTGAGGTCTTTTTTTTTGCGGGACGAGTTGACTTTTTTATTGGTACCATTTTCGGGCACATGACATTTTTTGATTGCTTTTTATCCTGATTTTGGGAGGCAGAATGAACAAAAACCAGCAATTCCTGAATTTCTTTTAGGGGGGGGGGGGGTTTATACCGTTCCGTGTGTGGTAAAATTGATAAAGCAGCTTTATTCTTCGGGTCAGTACGATTACATCGATACCTCATTTATAGCATTTTTTTATGTTTTGGCGCGTTTACACAATAAAAACTATTTTATAGAAAAAATAATTGTTTTTGCATTGCTTTATTCTGAGAGCTATAACTTTTTTATTTTTCTTCTGATGATGCAGTATGGCGGCTTTTTTTTTTTTTCGAGAGACAAGATGACGTTTTCAGCGGTACCATGGTTATTTATATCCGTCTTTTTGATCACATTTTATTGCACTTTTTGTTCGGCAGTATGATGATGAAGCATTGTTTTTTTGCCTCGTTTTTTATTAATTTTTTTTGCGGTGTTCACTGAAGGGGTTAACTAGTGGGATAGTTTTATAGAGCGGGTCGTTACGGACGCGGCGATACCAAATATGTGTACTTTTATTGTTTGTTTGTTTTTTTTTATTTACATGGATTTATTGGAAAATATATATTTTTTTTTTCTTTATTTGGGGATTTATTTATTTTTTATACATTCTATATATATATTTTTTTTTTATTATTTTTTTTTTACACTTTATAACATTGTCCCAAGGTGGGACATCACAATATTTCATCAGATCGCTGATCTGACACTATGCATAACACAGCGATCTGACAGGCAGTGCTGGAGGCTTTCCGGTGCCTGCTCTGATCAGGCGCCGTCAAGCCACCTCCGTGAAAGACCCGGAAGGAGCCCCGCGGCCATTTTGGATCCGGGGACTCCTTCCAGAACACCGGAACAACGCGATTGCATCGTGTTGTTCCGGTGGGAGAGCGTAGGGAGCCATCGTCCGTGCGCGATGCCCCTCTGTCGCTGTCACTGACCGCGGCATCAGAGGGGTTAAATGCCCACGATCGGCACTACGTGCCACCGTACTAGTACTGCGGTCTAAAGATTTCATACTTGATTTTTATCACTTAAAAAATGTAAAGTGAAAGAAAGTAAAAAAGTAATCAAATCACTATTTGGTGTGACCACTCTTGGCCTTTAAAACAATATCAATTCTTCTAGGTACACTTGCACATAGATTTTTAGGAACTCTGCAGGGAGTTTTTTCCAAACATCTTGGAGAATTAACCACAGATCTTCTGTAAATATCAATTTGCACAAATCCTACCATCTCTTTAAACCCACACAGACTTAATGATGATGAGATCAGGGCTTTGTGGGGGCATATCATCACTTGTTCTTTTTTACTCTGAAGATACGGTAGTTCTGAAAGGGGTTGTCCGGTTTCAGGCTTCCCCTCTTCAGCGTTGTAATGCAGTTACATTTGTGCATCTCCATAACAGTATTCCGGAGTGCTCTTGTGACCTGAACTTTCCAGTGTTGATCTGGCTGTGATTACATTGAGTCAAGCAGTCACACAGGTCCCTGGCTTTCTCCAGCTTATGGCTATGTTCACACTTTGCGTTTTTGCTGCTTCCAAAAAAACACATTTTGTGTTGTTTTTGCTGCTTTTTTATTGCTGTGTTTTTGTTGTCTTTTGTGCATGTTGATAAAGTTTAGTGGCCCAAAAGAAGCATGATTTAACTTCCTTTAGGTTTTTGCACCAAAAAACGCAACAGAAGCTACTACCTGCTTTTTTGGGGCCTTTTTGCACTTACTCATTGTTTCCCATGGGTGAAAAAAAACGCTGCAGATACGCTGAAAGAAGTGATATGCTGCAGTTTTCCTAATCAGTCAGAAATAAAAACTGTGTGAGATTTGTGAAATCTGCTACTGTAAAACACAGCTTGAAAAACTCAGCAAACAAAGCTGTAAAAGCACACCATGTGAACATAGCCTCTAGTCCCTCTTTGACAGGATGTCCTCATTGTCGGGGTGTTTATCATGTCTACATCCCATACACATGCTGTCTGATGGGTTAGAAGGGAGATGAGATGGTGGCTCAGTGCTTCAATCAATACCTCCTGACGACACCTTTTTATCTAATAAAGTGAGACTGTGCGGTGTCTGAGCGGAGTGTGATAATGTCTGGTTTTCCTGAGCTGTCGCAGCACCGTAATCCTAGGCAGAGTGGCAGGTCGAGCTGTGAGGAGGGATGGCAAACGTCTACAGAGGAGACTAAAACTTGGATGGAAGGGTGGGATGGAATAAAAAAGGTCATAGTGCACATTTTTGCCATTTTACGGATCAAGCAACATAAGAAAGAATAAGATTAGTAACCTGGAAGTGACTAGGGAAGGGGGGAATAACACATGGTTAGTGCAACCTGCTGAGCTAGTTACCAGCTCCGTCCCTGCTGCATGTAAACAAACAGAGCTGCAGGTTGAAAGGAACTTCATGGAAATGAAGAGGAAAAAAAAGTTTATGAATTTAATGGGAAACATGGATGTTAACATTATCTTTAGACATTTTTACCAAAACTGAATTGAATGACATTGGTGGTATGTTTGGGGTCAGTGTCTTGCTCCAGAATATATTTGGAGCCAATCGGACCCCATGCATGATGGATAAGCTTCTGCCTGTTTTTCTGCGCTTTGAGGACATCATGAATCATGACCAAATGCCTAGTTCCATTTGTTAAAATGCAGCCCTAAACTTGAATGGAACAAGTTTAGGTGCACAATCCACCTGCTATTTTTCTGCACTCCAATTTCTGTTTTTCTGCATAGTTGAGTAATTTGGCATTGTTTTCGTGTGGAATTTATGGCTTTTTGGCCTCAATTCTTACATGAATGTCATTTCTGGCTGACCTTCTCTGAACAGTAGATGAGTATAGTTGGGTCCTATTGGTTGATGCTACTTCTGAACTGATGGCATTGCTGGACAACGTATTATTTTCTAAGGGAAATATGTATGATGTGCCTTTCACCTGCTGCGCTAAGTTTCCTTGGCTGACCACAACATCGACGGTCTTCAATGTTGCCAGTTTCTTGGTGCTTTTTTAAAAGGCCTTCATCAGCACGTCTTGAAACCCCAGTCTGCTTTGAAATCTTTACCTGTGACTTTGCTTATGCAGTATCTTGTGTCTTGTTGCTGGGCTTATATTTAACATTGTGTATAACCTGTGATGTGAAACGATATTCCGCAACCTCCTCTTTTTAGCAGAGTTTCTGTTCCTTACCCAGTGTTCAGCCATTTACAGTACATGGCTATATCCGTTAATAACTGTTTTTCAACATGCAAATGAAAATGATGATCCTTATCACATGATTGGTATAATTGGTTTGTCATACACCTGGCTCTAATCCTCCAAAATCTCCCACTCTGCACTAGTGTACCTAGAAGAACTGATGGCAAACAGTGGTCACACCTGATTTAATTTAGATTTCTCTTTTGTTACCCTAATACTTTATTTTTAACAATTAAGTTAAAGCAGTCTAAATATGCATATTTTATGTTTCGCAAAAAAAGCAGCTTATTACAGTTCTAGATTTATGGAAATCTCATGCCTGCTGTTCTTCTATTTTGTGCAGAATAAGCAGACAGTCTGCAGCATGGGTTTTTATCAAATTTTCACAAAAGAAACGCATGCTATTTCAAAAACAATGCAACTTTAATTAAAACGTGACACACCAAAAGAGACAAAAACCGCATTGTGAAAAAACATTAAGGCTTATGTGCCCACAGTCATGAATAATAGCGTCTTGGGCGCAGCGTATTTTCACTGTGCTCTAATTACCGCACTTGTGAGTAGGTACATGTAGATTTACCGCATGTAATCACATTTTATTGTTGAACATACTCAGCGGAGACGCTGGCTACAGAAATTGACATTCTGCGGCTCGTTTAACAGAAGCACAGTGGGCATGAGATTCCTATAAATCCTGTGCACTGTGTGTAATGTAGAATGACGCCTCGAAAATACTCTTCATCCAAAACGCTACTGTTCCTGATCGTGGGCACGTAGCCTAACACTGCAACATCAAAAACATTTAAAGGGGCACTGTCACCCCCTCCAGCCGTTATAAACTAAAAGAGCCACCTTGTGCAGCAGTAATGCTGCAGTCTAACAAGGTGACTCTTTTAGTTTTTGTTTCTGTTATACCCACAATAAATGTATTTATAGTCTAGCTGAAATACCTGTCTTTGTACCTGGAGGCGGGTCTGAAGCCTCCTCTTAGAAGCGCCCAACTGCCGTCAGTCATCGCTTGGGTTGATTTTCGCCGCCCCCTCAGCGCTGTTAGTGTGTGAAATCCTGCGCCTGCGCTCTGCCCTTCTGCCTTGCGCAGGCGCATAGATCATTTGGCGACCTAGCGCTGGTGCCGAGTTCCGTTCTGCGACTGTGCGGGCAGTGCGGCCAGCCTGTTGCTGAATCCCCGCCCCGCACTGTGTTATGCATTATGCACAGTGCGGGGCTGGGATTCCTGGGCATGTGCACTGCGCTTGTCAGACGCTCCCCAGGTCCCCCGCCTTCCAGCGTTGCCGGAATATACAGGTATCCTTGCCGACGTTTGGAACAGCCGCACAGAACAACGCTGGAAGGCGGGGGAGCAGGGGGAGCGTCTGACTAGCACAGTGCGCATGCCCAGGAATCCCAGCCCCGCACTGTGCATAATGCATAACACAGTGCGGGGCGGGGATTCAGCAACAGGCTGGCCGCACTGCCCGCACAGTCGCAGAACGGAACTCTGCACCAGCGCTAGGACGCCAAATGATCTATGCGCCTGCGCAAGGCAGAAGAGCAGAGCGCAGGCGCAGGATTTCACACACTAACAGCGCTGAGGGGGCGGCGAAAATCAACCCAAGCGATGACTGACGGCAGTTGGGCGCTTCTAAGAGGAGGCTTCAGACCCGCCTCCAGGTACAAAGACAGGTATTTCAGCTAAACTATAAATACATTTATTGTGGGTATAACAGAAACAAAAACTAAAAGAGCCACCTTGTTAGCATTACTGATGCACAAGGTGGCTCTTTTAGTTTATAACGGCTGGAGGGGATGACAGTGCCCCTTTAAAAAGAATCCACAAATGCATAAAAAAGTTACCTAATCAACTGTAGCTAATTGGTGCGGTTTTGATGTTGAAGATTTTCTGCAACTATTAATCATTGTGGGAACATAGCATCAACTCTATTTTTTATTTTTTATTTTTTTTTTTTAAAGCTTTGTAACCTGCTTAAAGCCTTTGTACAGAGCTAGAGAGCCAGATGTTCCATTTTATCGGCCACTGGTGATACTGTAAATTTGTTGTGTGTTTCTGCAGGTTATATAGTTTGTGACGTAACAATGGCTGGTCATTTTTGTAAATTAAAATTGGGCAATTTCGGGCTTCACCTTGTGCTCAATCACATTTTTCAGTCATTTTAGGCCGTGTATTACAGAGCGAGGCTTTCAGATGAGGACTGGCCACAGTCCGACATACCCACTCACTATGTATTATGTCTGATGGAGATCTATGATGGATGCCATACAGTGACATCATCACCCATAGGGTTCCATTGTAAATAATATGCTACACAACACTGGGTCAATTTTTAATGTTACCATATGGAGGTAATTCATTTGGTGTTTTTTTTTCTGATAACATTCTTCACCATGCCTTTTGTAATGTTACCTTATCATTGTTACTTGTTATATATGCAGTGATATCATACATGTGCACTTCTTTAACAGAATTGAAGGAAAAAATATGTCACGGTGATCATGATATGGCACCCTTAGAGAAACAAAGGGAGCCCACTCCCACTGACGAAACCCCTAGATGCTGTGTTTGCCGGGTCGACAATGGTTAATAATGTACTAGTGGTCCAGTAGGACTGCAGGCTCTTCTGCAGCGCCAGGAGTTAATTTGTTTATCGGAAACTTGTTTGTGGACACATTTGTATTTATTTTTGCATCTAGGGTGTATTGGAGTTTACCTTCTCCATAAAGGATATGTTTTTTTTGTTTGTTTGTTTTTGGTTTTTTTAAGTGTGAATCGTGTGTTGTTTTTTTTGTATTGTAAATATGTATAACATATTAACTTTTTGACCTACATTGTGTGCCCCAGAAGTTAGTAATGGAGGTGCAGGAAGTGGCTCTGTCTTAGTCAAGAGTTGTGAATGCCCTGAAGAATCAACCTTCTATTCCTCTGGGTAGGTAATGTCTGCCATTGGCACATTTCAGCATATACAGACTACACCACCACTTTCCACTAAACAGTTGTAGTATAAAGAAAAAAATGTTTTATTGGACCTTTTTGTCCCATTTCACTAAATTAGCATTTTGCAGCATCTACACTGGTTTATTGTTTTGCTTGTTGAAGGGATTTCCCGAAGACTTAAATGTTTGCTCATTGCTTTAGAAATGAAAATATATTAGTATTTGCAAATTTGTTACTTTAAAAAAAAAAGTCAGTAAGAAGTTACAACTCCACTAGGACGCCATCCACAGCCCTTGTTGTTTTGCTGCAGTGTGTACAATCTGAGCTGTATGTGTATCCAAGCTTCGTGTGTGTGTCTGTTCACCCAGGATTCATGTGTCTGTTCACCCAGGATTCGTGTGTCTGTTCACCCAAGCTTTGTGTGTGTCTGTTCACCTAAGCTTCATGTGTGTCTGCTCACCCAAGCTTTGTGTGTGTCTGTTCACCTAAGCTTCATGTGTCTGTCCACCCAATCTTTGTGTGTCTGTTCACCCAAGCTTCATGTGTGTCCGTTCACCCAAGCTTCATGTGTGTGTCTGTTCACCCAAGCTGTGCGTGTGTCTGTTCACCCAAGCTGTGGGTGTGTCTGTTCACCCAAGCTTTGTGTGTCTGTTCACCTAAGCTTCATGTGTGTCTGTCCACCCAATCTTTGTGTGTCTGTTCACCCAAGCTTCATGTGTGTGTCCGTTCACCCAAGCTTCATGTGTGTGTCTGTTCACCCAAGCTGTGCGTGTGTCTGTTCACCCAAGCTGTGCGTGTGTCTGTTCACCCAAGCTGTGCGTGTCTGTTCACCCAAGCTGTGCGTGTCTGTTAACCCAAGCTTCGTGTGTGTCTGTTCACCCAAGCTTCGTGTGTGTCTGTTCACCCAAGCTTCGTGTGTGTCTGTTCACCCAAGCTTCGTGTGTGTCTGTTCACCCAAGCTTCGTGTGTGTCTGTTCACCCAAGCTGTGCGTGTGTCTGTTCACCCAAGCTTCGTGTGTGTCTGTTCACCCAAGCTTCATGTGTCTGTTCACCCAAGCTGTGCGTGTGTCTGTTCACCCAAGCTGTGCGTGTGTCTGTTCACCCAAGCTGTGCGTGTGTCTGTTCACCCAAGCTGTGCGTGTGTCTGTTCACCCAAGCTGTGCGTGTGTCTGTTCACCCAAGCTTCGTGTGTGTCTGTTCACCCAAGCTTCGTGTGTGTCTGTTCACCCAAGCTTCATGTGTCTGTTCACCCAAGCTGTGCGTGTGTCTGTTCACCCAAGCTGTGCGTGTGTCTGTTCACCCAAGCTTCGTGTGTGTCTGTTCACCCAAGCTGTGCGTGTCTGTTCACCCAAGCTGTGCGTGTGTCTGTTCACCCAAGCTGTGCGTGTGTCTGTTCACCCAAGCTGTGCGTGTGTCTGTTCACCCAAGCTGTGCGTGTGTCTGTTCACCCAAGCTGTGCGTGTGTCTGTTCACCCAAGCTTCGTGTGTGTCTGTTCACCCAAGCTGTGCGTGTGTCTGTTCACCCAAGCTTCGTGTGTGTGCCAATCTGAGATTGTATTTCTGTACATTTTGTTAAGCTATATATGTATACCTACTCAAAGTTAGTGAATAAACCAAATAAAAAAGGTGTATATAAAATATATAATTTTATTAAATCATAATATTAAAATATCTCAAGAAAGCCACTAGGCGAAACGTGTGTTGGAGTCACAGGATCCACTGGGCACTGACCACTGGTATATATTATCTTATTATACTCCCTTCTTTTTCTATGCCTTTTTTCAGATGTGTATGTTTACTATACTTATCTGTATTTATTTAATAAGCTATTTATATGGGATTTTAATATGTATGATCATTATTTAGTCAGTATACTAATTACTAAAAGCTTTGTGCAGTGGTTTCTGTATATTGTCGTTTGGTCCCCTTTATTTTTAATGTCTTGTAATATTTGAATATTATGATTTAATGAAATTATATATTTTATTTACACCTTTTTGAATTGGTTTATTCACTAATTTTGAGTAGGCTATATATGTATAATATATCTCCTGCAGAGAAAAACTAATAGGAGCCTCCATACGCTACCGTTTTTTCCTTCTGCTGAACAGGCTGAGGGCTTTTTCTTTTTTATTTGCATTAGACATTTTTGTTGCTGCCATTTTTTGTTTTTTTTATTTAAGCTTTTTATTCTATATATTTTTTTGATAATGTGGAAACTGAAAAGCAGCCATACTGGTGTGAACGTTTTTTTCCCCTGACATAGCACACATGGTTTTCATATGCCAGGGACCCAACTGTACAACCAGTGCACCGGGCGAGTCTGTCCCCAACGGCTATTAAGTGTGTTTTTCTCTGAATTGCTGGATGTTTCGGAGACAATCCTTTATAGCTGTGATCATACAGTCAGTGACTGATCATGCTGCCCATGGTTTGGACCGCAGGAATCACTTGTTAGGTTCCCATTATTGGCCTATTTAGACAGGCTGACTGCAATTCCATGCGCACACAATGATTATTAATACAATCGTTCTGTGCACATAGAATATCATGTTATCTGCAGCGCCTGCCCTCTTTACACAAGACGATGTGCTGCCGAGAATGATTTTTAGGTCTGCTAAAAAATCATCACTCAACGAATGAACATCTTGTTCTCTCGTGGGGTAATTGGCTGGATGTCCTGTGAACACTTGTTCCCCCATAATCGGCCTGTCTAAGTGGGCCCCTAACAACATCATTATGCATGCAAGTATTTGCAATCTAACAATAACCATTGTCTGTATCTTCTCCCTGAGAATCCGTTACAGATAATGAGGAAAGAATGTAAATATGTGTAAGATTGGCTTATTAGTTAATGCGATATTTGTTATTTCAGGAATATAGCTCCTCTAGGAAAACCAGCGCTCTCACACATATCGCTGCTTGAAACCATGAATGGCGATGACAATCAAGGTAAGTGATTACAGCTTGAGCAAATAAAGCCTAGTATGAAGAAAAGGGATCCAATTTGCAACATATTTTCTGTAGACATTCTGAACACTTGTGACCATCTGTACTTGCAATCTTTTATTGTGTATGTTTTTTTTTCCATTGTGAACAATCTGTTTTGGTTGAAGCTTGCGAACAGTATGAATCTGTGTGCCGGTAACATGGAGAGAGATTTTTTTGTTTCTCCCCCTGGAATAAAATAAAATGGTTTCCATTAATAGAAGGGAATTGAATATTTTGAACATAACTAGCAGAATGGAAGGTTTTGGTTTTTCTTTTGCAACACCTATCTTCAAGAATTAAATACAAAGACTGTACATAATTCAATACGGACCTACATACGGGTTGCTGCAAGAAGAGAACCATATGGATAAAAATGTATAAAGCTTTTAGTTCATGTTAAAAATTAAAAAAGGCAAAAAAACATACCGTATTTTTCTGACCATAAGACTCACTTTTTTTCCTCCAAATTTGGGAGGAAAGTGTGGGTGCGTCTTATGGTAGGGATGTAGCATGTGGGGAGGGGGGCAGCAGCGAGTGGGATCGCACTGTTATCCCACTTCAGGAGGCAGAAAAATGTCCCCACTGCCCGGAATCAGTGCTGGGGAAACCACATGGCCCCGATGATTAAGTGCAGTGAATATTCATTAGCTACTCCCTGCCCACCTATCAGCTGAGTGGTGAGCCGGGAGCAGCAAATGAATACTGCACTTAAGCAGGGACACACATGGTTTCCTCAGTGCTGATTCCTGCAGCAGCTGGGGAGATCCGCGTGTCCGGGGGAGGAGGAGAGGAAATCGCTGCGTACCTTTCTGGGCTGGAGCTGAGTGCTGTGCAGTGTGCACAAGGAGGACCTGTGATGATGTCAGAAGTGGGCGGGCTGGAGCATCACATGGCAGCTCAGAACCCTCCCTCTTCTTTACATCATCACAAGTCCTTCAGACTCCCCACTAGAATCTGCTGGCTTCCATTACCTGTGCTATGGAAAGGCAACAAGAGGGAGGGCTCTGTGTGTGCAGCCATAGGATGCTTTTCACCTCACCACAGGCTGGCTGCCACAATTAAGAGGTTAGTCTTTCCAAAACACAATAAAGCACTCTGCCACTCCTTTAGTGAACTATAACTCCCAGCATGTCATAGGATCTGCAGGACATGCTGGGAGTTATAGTTCTCCCATGGGATTTTGAAGCAGCACTCCAGTGTTATTTTGCAGTGCTGGAGTGGTGCTTTCAATATAAGCCCTGTGCCCCCATTTTTATACTCACCCTCCAGCATCTTCATATAGTACTTCACAGACACCACACTGGTCCCGCAGCTTCCAACATAATAACATACTATTATATATAATAACACCACATATAATAGTATGTTATTAAATATTTTACCACATTTTTTTGCTTCAAATATTTTTTTCCCTATTTTCCACCTCTAAAACCTGGGTGCGTCTTATAGTCCGAAAAATACGGTAATAAAGAAGTGTCCAAAAAAGAGGAGCCTGACATCACAACACCAACATTCCTATATCAAATATACTGTATAAACTCAATGGATGCTGCGGCATAGCAGATTAACCTGATAACATCCAATTAAATAGAATATGATATACCGTATTTGTTGAATAAATCTTATATATCACAAATATTGTCAATTGTTGATATAACGGTGGTCACTAAAAAATACAATAAATACTGTGCTATACATTAAAGGGAACCTGTCACCAGTTTTTTTTTGCCTATCAACTAAAAATATCATCTAATAGAGTGTGAGCTATACATTCCCCAACTACTGAAACCCCCCGAATACCCATGAATCCCCCATAAGAATCTCGGAGCTTCAACTCCCACCAGAAGTTTTCTATGAGATTAAGGTCTGGAGACTGGCTATGCCACTCCATGACCTAAATGTGCTTCTTTTTGAGACACTCCTTTGTTGCCTTGCTTGTATGATTTGGGTCATTGTCTTGCTGGAAGACCCAGCCACGACCCATTTTTAATGTCCTTGCGGAGGGAAGGAGGTTGTCACTAAGGATTTTACTGTACATGGCTTCATCCAGTCTCCCATTGATGCGATGAAGTAGTCCTGTGCCCTTAGCAGGGAAACACCCCCATAACATAATGATTCCACCTCCATGCTTGACAGTGGGGACTGTGTTCTTTGGGTCATAGACAGCATTTCTCTTCCTCCAAACACGGTGAGTTGAATTAATGCGAAAGACCTTAATTTTTGTCTCATCTGACCACAGCACCTTCTCCCAATCACTCACATCCAGGTGTTCATTGGCAAACTTCAGATGGGCCTGCACATGTGCCTTCTTGAGCAGGGGGACTGCGGGCACTGCAGGATTTTAAAACCTTTACGGCATAATGTGTTACGAATGGTTTTCTTGGTTACTGTGGTTCCAGATCCCTTGAGATCATTAACAAGTTCCCCCCGTGTAGTTTTAGGCTGATCTCTCACCTTCCTCATGATCAAGGATCAAGGTGAGATTTTGCATGGTGCCCCAGATTGATGTCTATTGACAGTCATTTTGTATTTTTCATTTCCTTACTATTGCACCAACAGTTGTCTCCTTCTCACTCAGTGTCTTAGGCTAGTTTCACACTAGCGTTTACCTGATCTGCGGCGGGCTGCGGACTTCCTCCGTGAAGCCCCGCCCTCCGCCGCTAGCTCCGCCTACTTCTGCATGCGGCCTGTGTACCTATATTTAACATTAGGTATGCAGGTTGTGCCGCAGTATGCGGATGGTGCCGCATGCGTCGTTTTGACGATGCGGCGACCATCGTAGACGCAGCCATGTAGCTTTTTTTTTTTTTCCGCATCGTCAAAACGACGCATGCGGCACCATCCGCATACTGCGGCACGACCTGCGTACCTAATGTTAAATATAGGTACACAGGCCGCATGCAGAAGTAGGCGGAGCTAGTGGCGGAGGTGAGGCGGGGGGCGGGGCTTCACGGAGGAAGTCCACAGCCCGCCGCAGATCAGGTAAATGCTAGTGTGAAACTAGCCTTACTTATGGTTTTGTAGCCCATTCCTGCTTTGTGCAGGTCTATGATCTTGTCCCTGACATCCTTATAAAGCTCTTTGGTCTTGCCCATGTTGTAGAGGTTTGAGTCTGAGTCTGTGAACAGGAGTTTTTTATAAAGGTGACTGTAAGACAGCTGTCTTTAATGTAGGTAATGAGTTGATTAGGAGCGTCTAACCGGTCTGTAGGAGCCAGAACTCTTAATGGTTGGTAGGGGATCAAATACTTATTTCTCACTGCAAAATGCAGATAAATGTTTGTAATTTATACAATGTGATTTTCTGGATTTTATTTTTGATATTCTAACTCTCATTGTTAAAATTAACCTGCCCTTAACCCCTCTGTGACCTTTGACGTACTATCCCGTCGAGGTGACCTGGGCCTATCTGACCCTTGACGGGATAGTACGTCATAGCCAATCGGCCGCGCTCACGGGGGGAGCGCGGCCGATCGCGGCTGGGTGTCAGCTGACTATCGCAGCTGACATCCGGCACTATGTGCCAGGAGCGGTCACGGACCACCCCCGGCACATTAACCCCCGGCACACCGCGATCAAACATGATCGCGATGTGCCGGCGATGCAGGGAAGCATCGCGCAGGGAGAGGGCTCCCTGCGGGCTTCCCTGAGCCCCCCGCAGCAACGCGATGTGATCGCGTTGCTGCGAGGGTCTTACCTCCCTCCCTGCCTGCTCCAGACCCGGATCCAAGATGGCCGCGGATCCGGGTCCTGCAGGGAGGGAGGTGGCTTCACAGAAGCCTGCTCAGAGCAGGCACTGTGAAGCAGCCTGCACTTCTCTCAGATCGGTGATCTGTCAGAGTGCTATGCAAACTGGCAGATCACCGATCTGTATTGTCCCCCCCTGGGGCAAAGTAAAAAAGTAAAAAAAAAATTTTCCAAATGTGTAAAAAAAAATAAAAAAAAATATTCCAAAATAATGAAAAAAAAAAAAAAATATTATTCCCATAAATACATTTCTTTACCTAAATAAAAAAAAACAAACAATAAAAGTACACATATTTAGTATCGCCGCGTCCGTAACGACCCGACCTATAAAACTGGCCCACTAGTTAACCCCTTCAGTAAACACCGTAAGAAAAAAAAAAAAAAAAAACGAGGCAAAAAACAACGCTTTATTATCATACCGCCGAACAAAAAGTGGAATAACACGCGATCAAAAAGACAGATATAAATAACCATGGTATCGCTGAAAGCGTCATCTTGTCCCGCAAATAACGAGCCACCATACAGCATCATCAGCAGAAAAATAAAAAAGTTATAGTCCTGAGAATAAAGCGATGCAAAAATAATTATTTTTTCCATAAAATAGTTTTTATCGTATAAAAGCGCCAAAACATAAAAAAAATAATATAAATGAGATATCGCTGTAATCGTACTGACCCGAAGAATAAAACTGCTTTATCAATTTTACCAAACGCGGAACGGTATAAACGCCTCCCCCAAAAGAAATTCATGAATAGCTGGTTTTTGGTCATTCTGCCTCACAAAAATCGGAATAAAAAGCGATCAAAAAATGTGACGTGCCCAAAAATGTTACCAATAAAAACGTCAACTCGTCCCGCAAAAAACAAGACCTCACATGACTCTGTGGACCAAAATATGGAAAATTTATAGCTCTCAAAATGTGGTAACGCAAAAAATATTTTTTGCAATAAAAAGCGTCTTTCAGTGTGTGACGGCTGCCAATCATAAAAATCCGCTAAAAAACTCGCTATAAAAGTAAATCAAACCCCCCTTCATCACCCCCTTAGTTAGGGAAAAATAAAAAAAATGTATTTATTTCCATTTTCCCATTAGGGCTAGGGTTAGGGCTAGGGTTGGGGCTAGGGTTAAGGCTACAGTTAGGGTTGGGTCTAAAGTTAGGGTTAGGGTTGGGGCTAAAGTTACGGTTAGGGTTTAGATTACATTTACGGTTGGGAATAGGGTTGGGATTAGGGTTAGGGGTGTGTCAGGGTTAGAGGTGTGGTTAGGGTTACTGTTGGGATTAGGGTTAGGGGTGTGTTTGGATTAGGGTTTCAGTTATAATTGGGGGGTTTCCACTGTTTCGGCACATCAGGGGCTCTCCAAACGCGACATGGCGTCCGATCTCAATTCCAGCCAATTCTGCGTTGAAAAAGTAAAACAGTGCTCCTTCCCTTCCGAGCTCTCCCGTGTGCCCAAACAGGGGTTTACCCCAACATATGGGGTATCAGCGTACTCAGGACAAATAGAACAACAACCTTTGGGGTCCAATTTCTCCTGTTACCCCTAGGAAAATACAAAACTGGGGGCTAAAAAATAATTTTTGTGGGAAAAAAAAAGATTTTTTATTTTCACGGCTCTGCGTTATAAACTGTAGTGAAACACTTGGGGGTTCAAAGTTCTTACAACACATCTAGATAAGTTCCTTGGGGGGTCTAGTTTCCAAAATGGGGTCACTTGTGCGGGGCTTCTACTGTTTAGGTACATTAGGGGCTCTGCAAACGCAATGTGACGCCTGCAGACCATTCCATCTAAGTCTGCATTCCAAATGGCGCTCCTTCACTTCCGAGCCCTTCCATGCGTCCAAACGGTGGTTTCCCCCCACATATGGGGTATCAGCGCACTCAGGACAAATTGGACAACAACTTTTGGGGTCCAATTTCTCCTGTTACCCTCGGGAAAATACAAAACTGGGGGCTGAAAAATAATTTTTGTGGGAAAAAATTTTTGTTTTATTTTTACGGCTCTGCATTATAAACTTCTGTGAAGCCCTTGGTGGGTCAAAGCGCTCAAAACACATCTAGATAAGTTCCTTAGGGGGTCTACTTTCCAAAATGGTGTCACTTGTGGGGGGTTTCAATGTTTAGGCACATCAGTGGCTCTCCAAACGCAACATGGCGTCCCATCTCAATTCCTGTCAATTTTGCATTGAAAAGTCAAACAGTGCTACTTCCCTTCCGAGCTCTCCCATGCGCCCAAACAGTGGTTTATCGCCACATATGGGGTATCAGCGTACTCAGGACAAATTGTACAACAACTTTTGGGGTCCAATTTCTTCTCTTACCCTTGGGAAAATAAAAAATTGGGGGCGAAAAATAATTTTTGTGAAAAATATGATTTTTTATTTTTACGGTTCTGCATTATAAACTTCTGTGAAGTACTTGGTGGGTCAAAGTGCTCACCACACCTCTAGATAAGTTCCTTAGGGGGTCTACTTTCCAAAATGGTATCACTTGTGGGGGGTTTCAATGTTTAGGCACATCAGGGGCTCCCCAAACGCAACATGGTCAATTCCAGTCAATTTTGCATTGAAAAGTCAAATGGCGCTCCTTCGCTTCCGAGCTCTGTCATGCGCCCAAACAGTGGTTTACCCCCACATATGGGGTATCGGCGTACTCAGGACAAATTGTACAACAACTTTTGGGGTCCATTTTCTCCTGTTACCCTTAGTAAAATAAAACAAATTGGAGCTGAAGTAAATTTTTTGTGAAAAAAAGTTAAATGTTCATTTTTATTTAAACATTCCAAAAATTCCTGTGAAGCACCAGAAGGGTTAATAAACTTCTTGAATATGGTTTTGAGCACCTTGAGGGGTGCAGTTTTTAGAATGGTGTCACACATGGGTATTTTCTATCATATAGACCCCTCAAAATGACTTCAAATGAGATGTGGTCCCTAAAAAAAAATGGTGTTGTAAAAATGAGAAATTGCTGGTTAACTTTTAACCCTTATAACTCCCTAACAAAAAAAAATTTTGGTTCCAAAATTGTGCTGATGTAAAGTAGACATGTGGGAAATGTTACTTATTAAGTATTTTGCATGACATATCTCTGTGATTTAAGGGCATAAAAATTCAAAGTTGGAAAATTGCAAAATTTTCAAAATTTTCGCCAAATTTCCATTTTTTCTGCAAATAAACGCAGGTAATATCAAAGAAATTTTACCACTATCATGAAGTACAATATGTCACGAGAAAACAGTGTCAGAATCACCGGGATCCGTTGAAGCGTTCCAGAGTTATAACCTCATAAAGGGACAGTGGTCAGAATTGTAAAAATTGGCCCGGTCATTAACGTGCAAACCACCCTTGGGGGTGAAGGGGTTAAAATTATAGACTGTTCATGTCTGTCAGTGGGCAAACTTACAAAATCAGCTAGGGATCAAATAATTATTTCCTCCCACTGTAAGTATAGGCATGTATTTCTCAGCTATTAGGACACCAAGATTTGGGAAACCTTGAGAACCATTTCCCTTTAAACTCGGAAGATGTTCAGCCTTGAAAGCATTCTTTCTTTGCAGCAGTTTTTCCACAACTTCCTAAAGCTTTTACACAGTACTGTAGGACAAGCGATCAGATTTGTGAAAGTCAGATCTACAAAAATCTAAAATTTATAGCCCAACATCATAGAGCAAAAAAAAAAAAATTGAAACTCTGAAAGTGTCATTTTGTTTCTTTTTGGTCAGTGTACCTCTAGGAAAATAAAACAGCAAAATGTGATCAAAACATTGTGTATACCCCAAATTAGTATCAATAAAAACAACATTTATTTGTCCCAGAAAATGGCAACCTAAAACAGTATTTTTTTTTTCACATTTTATTTCACTACCAAAGTAGAAAACCATACAAATTTTGTATCACCGTAATCATATTTGCCTGAATAATCATGATGCCTTGTCATTTTTATCACACAATGAACATTGTAAAAATGAAACTTCCAGAAATGGAGAAATTGAAGTTTGTTTGTTTTTTTCAATTACAATGTACTTTAATTTTTTTTTTCAATTTTTTTTTATTATTCCGTTTTCTAGTACATTATATTATAAAATAAATGGTGTCAAACAAAACTACGACTTCACCAAAAAAAACAAGCCTTCAGATGGCCACAGTATGTTGATGGAAAAATATAAAGTTATGGGTGTTGGACAAAGGGGAGGAAAAAACATAAATGCAAAAGTTGGTTGTGGCAGGAAGTGGTTAATATATTCCAAAGTTACTTGTTTTTAAAAGCGCTTTGCAATTATAACCATTTATCATGTTGAGAGCAAACTCTTAAAGGGGTTGTCCACTACTCGCTATATTCCCCCATTAAAAAAATAACGACCTAAACTCTCCACCGACGCTGTTCCAGCCATATCTGTATCTGGTCTCCTGTTGCTCGTGTGATATTTGCTGCATGCCTCACGTGATACAGGCAATCAGCGGCTGCTTCACTCTCACTTCCATCAAACTAAACGGACATCCGGAGGAAGTCAGACAGCAGTTCACTTCCAAATTATAGTTTTGTCTAAAGAAAGTGAAGTGGTCACTGACTGGATGCAGGGCTCTCATGGCATAAAAAGTCACGCAAGCTCTGAGAGATCAGACACTGACGTTGATGGAACAAGACCTGAGGTGCGTATATGCTTGTGTTATGTTACACAGTGGAATATAGCAATTGGGGGTGGTTGTCAAAGTTGTGGACAACCAGATTAAGAATGAACTTAGTTATATTTATCTGTATTACTTTCAAAATGTTTTTGAACTTTTCGAAATCTGTACACCTTTCTTAACAGAAAGTCATCGAATGACATTGGATAGTTGTGCAGAGCTTAAGCCTCTTCAGTTAGTTTGGGCTAAATGCCGCGGATATCCCTCTTATCCTGCCTTGGTAAGAAACACATCTGGTGATGATTGTCAGTCCTGAATGCTAAGCATGCTGTTAACTATTATTGTTTTTTTACTTCAGATTATTGATCCGAACATGCCTAGAGAGGGCTTACTTCACAACGGAATACCCATTCCTGTGCCACCATTAGATGTTCTTAAGTTGGGGGAGCAGCGCCAGCTGGAAAATGCTGGACAGAAACTCTTTTTGGTTTTATTTTTTGACAATAAAAGAACCTGGTGAGAAAGCTACTTTGTTCTGATAATGGCAATTTGCTCTACTAATGCACTCAATAATATTATGTATAAGAATATAATAATTGCAGGAAAAAAAGTATGTTAACTCTTTGGAATTACCTAGATATTTGTATTCTTAATTTTTGGTCTTATCTGTTACCCATGTCAGAATTCTAGACAAGCACATATAACTACTTCCAAATATACAGTGGGGTAACTATGGTCTGTGTTTAATACTTTCGATTTTGCAAGTTTTCCCACCTACAAAGAATGTAGAGGTCTGTAATTCTTATCTTAGGTACACTTCAATTGTGAGAGACAGACTCTAAAAATACCAGAAAATCAACTTAAAGGAGCTTAGTCTCCAAGTCTCCAGAAATGCGTTGAGATTCTTACCCATATGGCTCGTGCTGAAGTCTGTATCCTTTTTGTTTAAAGTTTGTGAATAAAGAAAACTCTTTTTTACGGATTCGGTGAATCTGGACACTCTCTTCTTTCACAGCATTTACTGCACAATATTTTGTCTGGTTCCCAGGAGGCTGATGTTGTGGATCAGATTTCACAGGCAGGCAGATACTTATGTTCGACATTATTAGATGCGGTTGAGTGCGCTGCCCAGTCGGCAAGCAATTGAGTGGCCATTCATTGTATTTTATGGCTCAAAGTATGGAGAGCAAATTTGGCTTCAAAGTAGTCTCTTACAGGTTTGCCTGTCAGTGATTTATGGGTTAGAGAGGTTGTCTCTTCTGGCAACAAAATAGTTTATCACTCTTCCACGAGATCGTTTTTTCAGATCTTGTCCCCCCAGTATAAGAGCCAGTTTCAATCAAGCAATAGCTTCCCTGCTTCAAGCAGGAGTAATCATGAAGGTTTCTCCTTCAGAACACTTCAGAGGTTTCTACTCAAACTTATTTGTCATTCCCAAAAGGATGGTTCGGTACGACCCATTCTGGATCTTAAATAGCTGAACAAATTGGGTACATCTGTGTCACTTAAGGATGGAGTCACTTCGATCCGTTATAGCACCCATGGAGGCTGGGGAGTTTCTGTCCTCAATGGGAACATGAAGATAGGAGTCCTGAATGTCTATCTTTCTGGTTCAACTTCAGTTCCCCTGGTTGACAGCAAAGCAAGATCACTTTCAATTCAGGGCCCTTCTCTTTGAGCTGGCAACCGCGCCCATGGTTCTGTCCCCAGTACCTTCGGACTAGGGGGATGGTTGTAATCCCCTGTCTGGATGAAATTCTTGTCAAGACATACTCATTTTCTCAGAATTTAGAGAGTGTGCAAATTGTTCTAGATTCTCTTGAGCAATTCGGATGGATTGTCAACAGGGCAAAGTCTATATTAGTTCCAACTCGGAGGCTTCGGTAGCTAGGGATGATACTCTATACAACTCAAGCATCATTCTTCCTTCCAGAGAGACAATCTCTCCTGTTTTGCATGGGAGTCCTAGGAAAGATGAAAAGCAACATTCGAGGCAGTCCCGTTTGCACAATTTAATTCAAAGCCTCTACACAACACACTTTTGGCCTGTTGGGACAGGTCAATACAGTCTTTAGTTAGTCTAGTCTTCCTTTCACTTTGCTGTCTCCAGTTTCTCTGGTGGTGGTTGACGTTGTACTTATTAACCAGCTCCTTGTGCCCCATCCAGTGGCACGTTCTCTCTAGTGATGAGTGAGTGTACTCATTGCTCATTTTCCCGAGCACGCTCGGGTGACCTCCGAGTATTTGTTAGTGTTCGGAGATTAAGTTTTCATCACCGCAGCTGAATGATTTATAGCTACTAGACAGCTTGATTACATGTGAGGATTCCCTAGCAACCAGGCAACCCCCACATGTACTCAGGCTGGCTAATAGCTGTAAATCATCCAGCTGAGGCGATGAAAACGTAATCTCCGAACACTAACAAATACTAGGAGATCACCCGAGCAACGAGTACACTCGCTCATCACTAATTCTGACCACAGATGCCAGCCTTATCGGATGGGGGCATCTTCTGCCACTTGTCGGATCAGGAATCCTGGAACAGTCAGGAGAGACTCCTTCCGATCAATGTGTTGAAGCTCAGTGCCGTCCTTTTGGCTCTTCTACATCGGCAGCACATAGTTCTAGGATTGCCCATCAGGATCCAGTCACAGTGCCACGGCAGTAGCCTATATAAACAGCCAAGGAGGGACGCAGACTCTATCCGCCATGGAAGACTTGGCAGACATACTGAGATGGGCAGAGGACAATGTTCCTCAGATCTTGGCGTTTCATATGCCTGGAGTGGACAAGTGGGCAGCGGACTTCTTGAGTTGCCTGCAGGTAGCAACGGGAGAATGGACTTTTCATCCAGAGGTGTTCAAGCAGATTTGTCGTCGTGGGGCACTCCAGATGTCGATCTGTTAGCATCCAGACTAGACCAGAAGGGACCAAGATTCGTCAAAAGATCTCTGGATGCTCATGCAGTCATGACCGACACATTGACAATTCCCTGATTTCAGTTCTTCCTGCCTTACCTATTCCCACCTCTTCCTTTTCTGCCCAGACTCCTCAAGAAAGTCAAGACAGAGAGAATTCCAGTTATCCTCATTGCACCAGATTGGCCTCGGAGTGCTTGGTACATGGACTTAATGAACCTTTTGGCAGATGTACCTTGGACTCTTTCTCACCGTCCAGATCTTCTGGGTCCGTCATCCCACCAAAATGCTGCTTGCTCCCCTCCCCCACACAAAAAATACTTTTAAGACCTCATTCACACTTTGGTGTTTAAACATGTACGTGAAAAAATGGTACGCGTAGTATCAGTGTTTGGTTTGAGTCCAAGATGGATAAATTACAAAGCTTCTCATATTGTTTGCAATGTTAAATACAGACTGCGCATGAATGATAATCCGTGTTGACACCCTTGAAATTGTTACAGAAAATGAAGTATTTCTCAAAAAAAATTACTGCAAATACACGTTTTGTTATACACATGTTTATTTCCTTTGTGTGTTTTGGAACAACATAAAAAAGGCAAATTGAGCATAATTTCACACATAACCCCAAAAATGGCTGTACAAAATTGTTGGCACCTTCCCAAATTTATGGGTAATCAACTTTGTTTCAAGCATATAATGCTCGTTCAAACTCACCTGTGGCAAGTAAAAGGTGTGGACAATATGAAACTCACACCTGAAACCAGGTAAAAAGATAAGAAGTTGACTCAATCTTTGCATTCTCTGTGTATGCCACACTAATCATGGAGAAGAGAACTGTCTGAGAACTTGAGAACCAAAATTGTTGAAAAATATCAACAATCTCCAGAGATCTTGAGGTTACCTTGTCCACATGGCGCATCACAATCAAAAAGTTTACGACCCATGGCACTGTAGGTAATCTACCTGGACGTAGACGGTGGAGAATTATTGATGAAAGGTTGAAATGTAGGATAGTACAGATGGTGGATAAGCAGCCCCAATCAAGTTAATCATTGATGCATCAGTGTCAACGAGAACTATCCGTTAACATTTTAATGAAATGAAACGCTATGGCAGGAGACCCAGGAGGACCCAACAGCTGACACAGAGACTTAAAAAAGCTACACTGCCATTTGCCAAAATGTAAGTGTGCAAGTCAAAATCCTTGCGGGAAAGTGTCTTGTAGACAGATGAGACCAAGATAGAGGTTTTTGGTTAATAAAATTATTCCGTATACTGTTTACCGAAAACTGAGTGAGGCCTTCAATGAAAAAAAAAACGATCCTACAGTCAAATATGGCAGAGGTTCCAAGATGTTTTGTGGTTCTTTTCCTGCCTCTGACACTGAGTGCCATGACTGTGTGCAAGGCATCATGAAATTTGAAGATTACCAACGGATTTTGAGTCGCAATGTCAGAAAGCTGGGTTTGCATCCTAGGTCATGCGTCTTCTAGCAGGACAATGACACCAAACATACTTCAAGAAGCACCCAGAAATGGATGGAAACAGCGCTGGAGAGTTCTGAAGTGGCTGCCAATGAGTCCAGATCTAAATCCCATTGAACATCTATGGAAAGGTCTTAAAATTGCTGTTGGGAGAAGACCTCCTTCAGATATGAGACCTGGAGCAGGTTGCAGAAGAAAAGTGGTCCAAAATTCTAGTTGAGAGTTGTAAGAAGCTTGCTGATGGTTATAGGAAGCTATTAATTTCAGTTAGTCCAAAGGGTTGCGCAAGCAAATATTAAAGTGGTTGTGTACTACTTTTACATTGATGACCTATTCTTAGAATAGGTCATCGATGTCTCATCAGCTGGGGTCTGACACCCAGCACCCCTGCTGATCGGCTCTCAATGGTGTCGGCGGCCATCGGCAGGAAGCACTCTCTTGCCAAGTTGCTCCGTTTACTTGTAGTGGACGCCGCAGAGTACTACACATCCGCCTCCTATTGATTTGAACACGAGGCAGATATGCAGTACAAAACCCCGGCTACAAGTAGACAGAGCAGCTTGGCAAGTGAGTAGTTTCTGTCGCTGGCTCCTGACACTAATAATAGTTGGTGGGGTGTCGGACCCCAGCCGTTCAGACTTTGATGACCTATCCTATGGATAGCATAAAGAAAAGCAAACAACGTCCAGTCCAGGGTGATGCATTTCAAAAGTTTGGTTTATTCCGTCATCATATAACCATGTTCCAACCTGTCACAGGTCTTTATAAAAAAAAAAAAATCATTAAGTTGAGGCTGCCAGCAATTTTGTCCTACCCATTTTGGGGGTTTGGTGTGAAATGTCCAATTCGCCTTTTTTCTCTTTTTTTTTTTTTTTTTCTTCTTCTCAAAGGAAATAAACATGTCTATAAACAGAACATTTCTAATTGCAGTATTTTCTGGGAGAAATACTTCATTTTTTGGAACAATTTCAAGGGTGCCAACACTTTCAGCCATGACGGAATGTATTTTTCATGGACCCATAGACTTATATTGGTACTTTTCATCCATAAGACTGAAAATAACGGACGTCTAAATAGCACCATATGTAATATTGAGTACGTGTTTCATCTGTGAAAAAATCGGATACAAAATGGCCGTGTGAATGCGGGCTGAGAAGAAAAAATAAATTGTGAATAATGATATAACAAACTATATAAATTGGATACTGTCATTATTGTATTGAACTGCAGAATAAAGTCAATATGTCAAGTAAGCTGGATAGTGAAAAACTTCAAAAATTCCATAATTAATTTTGTACATTCCACCTCCAAAACATTGTAATATATACGACTTTTTGATCATTTTTATCAGAAAACTGCACCACTGAAAACGAATATCTTGTCTCTCAAAAAGTATACAATTTCATTGACAAAAAATTGCAAAATGTAAGGCTGTCAGAAAATTTAGGAACTCTTAAATAATATATTACCCTAATTTTATTTACTCTTTACTGCGAGGAAAAACAAAAAACAAAAATGAATCGGTTTTATACTAGCTGAAGAAAGACATGGACCGCACATCCAAAAGTATTTCATTAATGTACTGCGGATAAGCAGAAATGTACACATCTGGACATGAGGCTCTTAGTTTAGCATTCTGACACTGTACCGCACCTTTCAGGTCAGGGACCTACTGATATAATGACGATGAAATAAAAACACTATGGCTTCTGGAATGTGACAATGAGAAAACAAAGAAGACATTTCTGTGTCCTGGAGGGCTAAAATAGGCAAGTCTTTAAGGGGTTAAAGCGAACCTGTTACCAGGTGACAGGTTTCCTTTTTAGCATTTTAGGCTTTTTGTTGCTTGGTATAGTGTTTGTTAGCGAACAATCTCACCAGACTTTGACTATTTGTAAAATGTATAATACTTGGGACTTTGTATATTTTTGCAAAATCTTGTTTGTTTTCTTTAGTTTAATCTCCACTTTATTATGTTGCATTATAAACTGCATCTTCTTTTCTTATAGGCAATGGCTTCCAAGTAATAAGGTATTACCTTTGGGAGCTGATGATACAGTAGACAAGCTGAAAATGTTGGAAGGTCGAAAAACAAGCATCCGCAAATCTGTGCAGGTGGCTTATGATCGTGCCATATCCCACCTGAGCCGTGTCCGAGGTTACCACCCATTCATAGCCTCAAACTACCTATACTAATCCTACTGATTCTGTAAGAAAGTGTTGTATACTTTCTAGAAATGGGAATTTTAATGTATAAAAAAACAGTATATAGAAAGTGGTTTTCATGGTAACCAGTCAGAATTCAGCTTCAGTTTTTTTTCCCAGTAAATAAATTAAAGAATTGATCTGATTGGTTGTGTTAGGCATCTGCTACACTTCTTATTTGCACCAGTTTTTATATGCAAGTCCTAGAGTCTTTTATGATGAGTATGGAAAAACAATCTTTCTATGTGAATTTCATCCATTTTGCTGTTTACTAAAAACCTTCATCCAGTGGTCATTATGGGTTCTTTGTGCCAAATTACTGAACTAGAGCATGTTATACTAAACGCTATCCCATGTCTATAGACAGAGTAATGTAGTAGAGGTTTGCTTCAATCAGATTTTGTTTTTAGTGTGGTGTATTGTCAAATGTTACAATTTTACCAAAGTATACTATGGCTTACAAGCTTGTAAAATAATATAATACCCACTTCATATTTTAATACAAGTATGATTTTAGAGTTGGAATTGTTTATTTTTCAGAGCTATATTATAAATGAACTGCTGACTTCAATAAATATGGAATAGTTCATCCAAAATAAAGGTGGAAAAAATATAACTTGCTTTATTAAAATGGATTGATATATGTGAATTGGAGAAATTGTTTTTATTTGCTTTTTTATTTCAAAATTGACACAATAAAGTTTCCACCTAACCCACAGTGAAATAAATAAAGTGAACATTTGTCTCACCTGAAGATTTATTGTCCTGCAAAGCAGTAAAAAGTCATTGTCTTCTTAACTCCAGGAGATTTTCTGGTTTTGTGTTTTCGTCCTCCCTCCCCTCCTTCCAAGAGCCATAACTTAAAGGGAATGTGTCAGCAGGTTTTTGCTATGTAATCTGAAGACAGCATGCTATATGGTTTAAAACTATGCCCAAGTTCCAGGTTTTGTTTGCTTACAATGATTATTTTAGTACCAGTAGATTATCATTGCTGTGGCTAGCTGGTCACTTGAGCCCTGGTCTAACAAACCCTCCTGTGATAGGCACCTCACTGTCTATGGACACTGTATGTACAGAGCCTGGTGTGGGCGGGGTTAGCTTCCTCAGCTCTGCTTCATTGCTAAATCTAATAACTCTGGATTCTGATTCTCTTTGTCTACACGGGGATGCTCTTAGATGAGGCAGCAAAAACCTGCTGAGATTCCCTTTAAATATTTTGCCAAACATATGAGGGCTTGTTTTTGGGGTGTTGTAGTTTTGAGTACCAAAGTAGTGGCAACAGTGGCTTTCAGCAGGCCCATGGCTGCCATAACAACCCTTCATGTCCTCTCAATTGCGTTGCAAGTAGCTGGTGGAAGCCAGAGATCATGCCATTTACCTGTATCTGAGATTTGACAGCGCATTTAAGTAGTTAAAATGGAGATCTGTGTACAGTTCAGGCACTATATTACAGGCAGATGCCAGCTATGTTATAGCTGGCATCTGCCTGGTGTAGTGCAGGCTCATCCCCTGAGCCCACTCTATATGTTGCAACCCTACAGAAGGTGTAATGCTGTCTTATGTTGAAAAGGGGTTAAACGCCTTCTTCAAAGCAGACTACCTAGCAAGAAACTGATTTTTTTTTTTTAAATAGCATTAATATGGTAGAATATAAATACATTTCACCCCAAACACAGTTGGTTTAACTCCTTAACGACCGCCGATACACCATTTAACGGCGGCAGTTAAGGGTACTAATTCCTAAGCGCCGCTTTCTAATGGCGCTGAGAATTAAGTGTATAATGCCCCCCCAGCATCGGAAAATCTACAGCGTCTCAGCTACCCATGATTCGAGTCGGTTTTTACCGTCCCCAGTGTTGTGATCGCCCTTATTCCCTGAAAAAAAAAAAAGTCAGATTTCCCATTTACTTCTCTCTCCTCTGATATGATCTAGCATACCAGAGGAGAGAGAAATGGGGTCTCCCGAGGCCCCTCCCCAGTACCTCCGGTGTCCCTGATCCCTCCGGCTTTGTCCCTCAGTGTCGTCTTCCAGGATGAAAATGGTGAGCGCATGCGCAGTTCAACCGCCGAGATCTGCCGGTCAGCACCCGGCAGCAATAGGAGATTTTTCCTATTGGTTCATTTTGATCACTGTGATAGGGTCTATTACATCGATCAAAATAAAACAAACAATAAATCAAACCCCCCTTTGTTAAGTAAAATAAAAAAATATATTTTTTTCCATTAGGGTTGAGGCTAGGGCTGTGGGGTTGGGGAGAGGGGTGTTGTTAGGGTTGGAGTTAGAATTAGGGGTGCTCCACTGTTTAGGTACATCAGGAGGTCTCAAACCTGACATTTGAGCCCACCATTGATTCCAGCCAATTTTGCATTCAAAAAGTCAAGCGGTGCTTCCTCCCTTCTGAGCCCTGCCATGCGCCCAAACAGTGGCTTTCCACCACATATGGGGTATTGGCGTACTCAAAAGAAACTGCACAACAAATTTTGTGGTCCATTTTCTCCTGATATCCTTGTGAAAATAAAAAAAAGTTTGGTTCCAAAGTAACTCTTGTGTGAAAATAGCCAAATTGTTAATTTTTTTTCCTTCCACATTGCTTTAGTTTTTGTGAAGCTCCTGAAGGGTTAATAAACTTCTTGAATGTTGTTTTGCGCAACTTGAAGGGTGCAGTTTTAGAATGTTGTCACGTTTGGGTATTTTCTGTCATATTGAACCTCCAAACTCACTTCAAATGTGAGGTGGTCCCTTAAAAAAAAAAAAAAAAAATTGTTTTGTGAATGTTATTGGGAAAATGAGAAATTGCTGGTCAACTCGTTGCCGAAATCACAATCTGCACATGTGCCGCCTCTGGCGGCCATTTCCCTGAAGGCCACAGCATCGAGGCAATGGAATTGTGTAGGTCCTGCACTTTCACAAAATGTCACCGGAGCCCCCCGCACCACCAAACCTGCAGCATCGGGATGGAAGTGAAATCATCGCCCTGCAACGTCGGACCACAGGAAGAATCGCCCGACTCCTGTTGCCACCTCGTGAATTGTAAGTATGGTATATTCTGACTCTAAGACGCCCCCCCTCCCCCTATTTCCCCCCAAATTTTGGAGGGAAAAAGTGCGTCTTATAGTCCGGAAAAAAGGTATTTCCCTTTGAAAGCAAAAGATGTCCAACATTGCCAAGAGCTCAGAACTGACAGCAACCATTGAGACCCAAACACACCCATCTACTGTTTTTGAGAAATCTGGCTAGAAGTGGTCTTCATGTAAGAATTGCAACCAAAAAAACCCATACCTTCAGCATGTAAACAAGGCCAAGAGAATCGTCACTATGCATTAAAACATAGTGATTGGGGTGCAGAAAAATAGAAGCAAGTCTTCAGTCTGATGAGTCACATTGTGAAATATTTGATTGTAGTAGCTAATAGTTTGTGATCGTACCTTTTGAGCCTTGGACAGCACGGACTCTGAACCACCGTTTTCCTCATTTATTGCATACAAAATATTAACACTTCTATTTTTAAAGCATTCTTAGTTTCCAAAATTTTTTAGGGACCACCTCACATTTGGAGTCCCTTTGAGGGGTCTATATGGCAGAAAATACCCAAAAGTGACACCATTTTAAAAACTGCACCCCTCAAGCTGAACCACATTCAAGAAGTTTATTAACCCTTCAGGTGTTTCACGGGAGCAGAAGTAACGTGGAAGGAAAAAATGAACATTTAACATTTTAGTCACAAAAATGGTCTTTCAGCAACAATTTTTTTCATTTTCCCAAGGGGTAACAGGAGAAATTAGACCCCAAAAGTTGTTGTCCAATGGGTCCTGAGTATGCTGATACCCCATATGTGTGGGGGGTAACCACTGTTTGGGCGCATGGCAGGGCTCAGAAGGGACGGAGCGCCGTTTGACTTTTTCAAACCAAAACTGGCTGAAATTGAGATTGGACACCATGTCGCGTTTGGCGAGCCCCTGATGTGCCTAAACAGTGGAACCCCCCCACAAGTGACCGCATTTTGGAAAGTAAGAAACTTGTATGGCTGTGTGGTGAGCACTTTGAACCCCCAGGTGCTTCACAGTTTAGAACGTAGAGCCGTGAACATAATAACAGACGAGGATTCTTTACTGTAAGATCAGTGAGACTATGGAACTCTCTGCCGTATGATGTTGTAATGAGTGATTCATTACTTAAATTTAAGAGGGGACTGGATACCTTTCTGGAAAAGTATAATGTTACAGGGTATATATATTAGATTCCTTGATAAGGCATTGATCCAGGGAACTAGTCTGATTGCCGTATGTGGGGTCGGGAAGGAAATTTTTTCCCCATGGTGGAGCTTACTCTTACCACATGGGGTTTTTTTGCCTTCCCCTGGATCAACATGTTAGGGCATGTTAGGCTATGGGTTGAACTAGATGGACTTAAAGTCTTCCTTCAACCTTAATAACTATGTATACTATGTATGTATACTATGTATACTATGTGAAAGTAAAAGATCACATTTTTTCCGCAAAAATGATATTTCAGCGATTTTTTTTACTTTCACAAGTGTAAAAGGAGAAAATGGACCACTAAAGTTGTTGTGCAATTTCTCCTGAGTACGCCAATATGTCATATGTGGGGGAACACCACCTTTTTGGGCACATGGCAGGGCTCAGAAGGGAAGGAGAACCTTTTGCCTTTTTGAGCGCAAAATTGGCTGGAATTAAGAGCGGACGCCATGTCGCGTTTGAAGAGCCCCGATGTGCCTAAACATTGGAAAACTTCCACAAGTGACCCCATTTTGGAAACTAGACCCTTCAAGGAACTTATCTAGCTGTGTGGTGAGCACTTTCAACCCCCAGGTGCTTCACAGAAGTTTAGAACATAGAGCCGTGAAAATAAAAAAAAATCACATTTTTTCCACAAAAATGATTTTTCAGCAACGATTTTTTTTATTTTCACAAGGGTATCAGGAGAAAATGGTCTGCTAAAGTTGTTATGCAATTTCTCCTGAGTACACAGTTACCCCACATTTGGGGGAAAACCACTCGGAATGGAATGAGTGATGTTTTCGATTGCAGACTTTGATGGAATGGTCTGCGGGCGTCATGTTGCATTTGAACAGCCCCTTATGTGCCCAAACAGTGGAAATTCCCCACAAGTGACCCCATTTTGGTAGCTAAACCCTTCAAGAAACCTATCTAGCTCTGTGCTGAGCAATTCGAACCCCCAAGTGCTTCACAGAAGTTTAGAATGTAGATCCGTGAGAATAAAAAAATCACTTTTTTTTTTTAACAAAAATGATCTTTTAGCAATGATTTTTTTTTCACAAGGGTAACAAGAGAAAGTGGTCTGCTAAAGTTGTGCAATTTTTCCTGAGAACACCGATACCCCATATGTGGGGGAAAACCACTGCTTGGGTGCACGGCAGGGCTTGGAATGGAATGAGTAACATTTTCGATTGCAGACTTTGATGGAATGGTCTGCGGACGTCATGTTGCGTTTGAAGAGCACCTGATGTGCCTAAACAGTGGCAATTGCCCAAAAGTGACCCCATTTCGGAAACTACACCCCTGAAGGAATTTTTATAGTAATGATTCTCAGGCTACTTTCACACTAGCGTCGGATGACACACGACGAATTGCGTCGTTGCGACGTACTGACGCTAGCAGTGAATGCGCCGCACAACGGGGCAACGGATGCTGTTTTTCAACGCATCCGCTGCCCCATTGTAAGGTGCGGGGAGGCGGGGGCGGAGTTCCGGCCGCACATGCGCGGTCGGAAAAGACGGGAACGACGCACCAAAAAATGTTACAAGCAACGTTTTTTGGTGGCGACGGTCTGACGCAACACGACGCAACCGTCGCACGACGGTTGCGACGTGTGGCAATGCGTCGCACTGTGTCGCTAATGCAAGTCAATGGAGAAAAAACGCATCCTGCAAGCACTTTTGCAGGATGCGTTTTTTCTGCAAAACGACGCATAGCGACGTGCAGTGCACGACGCTAGTGTGAAAGTAGCCTTATGCTTTTGGTTTTACTGGTGTATGAATTTATAATGTGGTATTATGTGTAAGATGTGCAGGATACATCAGATTATAAAAGTGTGTTGTGTCAACAGGGTATAAACTATCAACTTGTGGATGTGTGGTATGCTTTGAAACAATCCTTAATGCAAAAGCTAGGTTTCTCAGGGCAGGTTTCACAATGGTAAGTTGTGTCATTATTGGATTCCCCTCTTGGAGCATATTCTGCACCGTTTTTGTGATCGTCCTTTCCTCGCTGTTGACCTGGGACCATACAGGCACTATCAGATTCAGATGTACTGGGACCCTCACCTCCCTGAGTGCCAAACATTAGGGCCTTGATGACTACCTCCTGAAACTGAAGGAAGGACCCCGTATTGCCTGCAGATCGGAACAGCACAAAAGCATTGTACAGTGCCATCTGTACAATGTGATCCAAAGAGTCAGAAGTGGCGCACTCAACAAATGAAATAGGTGCTCAAAGGAAAAAAAGCAGTATATTGAAGAAAAATAACCTTTGGCACTCAAAAATAGTTCACAATAGGTTCACTTTGAAGAAGTATTTATTATTCTTAACACTCAGCCGGTATTAATGAACAAAAGACATCAAGATAATCCGACGTTTTGGCAAATTCTGCCTTTTTCAAGGAAGTCTATAATATTAGAAAAAAACAAAATGAATAATAGCATAATAGAAAATACTCAACATCAGAGACTGAAGTGAAAAACCGAAAAAAAGTCCATCCAGGACATGTGGCTGAATGAAAATCAGTGATAAAAGTAAAGCCAGAAAATTAGTGATAAATAAGTGAGACATGGACCTGAAACCCAAAGTAACACATAGAAACAAGCTATTGAAAGAACAAAGGGACAAAAAAGTCCTAAAACTCAGTATACAGTTATATTAAAAAGTTTGGGCACCCCCATTAATCTTAAGCTTAATGTTTTATAAAAATAGTTTTTTTTGCAACAGCTATTTCAGTTTCATATATCTATTGCAAATTTTCTGTTAGTACAATAAACCTCATTTCAAGGCAGAAACATTACTGTGTCCAACAGTTATTAGATATATGAAACTGAAATAGCTGTTGCAAAAAAACAATTATTATAAAACATTAAGCTTAAGATTAATAGGGGTGCCCAAACTTTTTCATATAACTGTAGCAAGATCTCACAAACCGCAGGGAAGTGAATAAAAGAAAATAGAGAGCAAAACAAAATCCCATACCGACTGTGTCATTACATATACTTAGTACCCCATATTAACATATAAGGACCAAAAAGAGAGAGAAGATAATTTAAACTAGGGGTCATTAGGGGAAAACACGAACAATAAGTACCTGTATGAAGAAACTAATGCTTAGGATATATCAGTAGCCATCAGGCTAATAATTGCATGGTGCTAAAAACAAAAGCAACCGTAGATATATGAGAAATAAATAGTACCATGTCCAAATAGATAAACTGCTGACACAAATTGACATTATGGTATACCTGTAGCGGTGTACCCGACCGGCATGTGTCTGATAATCCCAGGAGGCAGTGTGCGCAATGTGACTGGAAACCGGGTATAAATGCCATAAAAAGATGATGTCACTTCCGGTGTAAGATTCGTAAGTGATCCGGGAAGACCCGAAGTGAAAACGAAAGTGCGCAGTATGTCGCTGGAGCGCCGAGATGGAAAATAACAGGACAACAAATGTGTTCACATAGCGGTTGCTATCGCCAGATAAAGCGGACGCATGCACAGTGTGTTGCAAGAATCCTACCACGAAAAAGAGACTAAAGGGCTATAAATACTCATCTCCTTAATACCAAAAAATATACTAAGCACTAGATAGAATAAATACTATGCGGAGCACCCTATTCACAATAAGTAGAACAAATATGAAAAAGATAAAGAACATCTTAAATGAAAAATAATAACATAACCATTGAATAACAATTAACTTCCAGGTCCAAGGGCAAAGTAATAGAAATAGAGAGGGAAGAGGTGTCACCCAGTAGAAGAACAGCCTTGAAAAGAAGTGTCAAGATCACAGGGGTATCTAAAAAAGAACCAGAGAACATAGGGTTAATATGAATCACTTATTATGCATCCTATAATAATATAAATTATAACAACTAGAATCGTACTAAAACAATTTATCTCTGTAGGGCATCATATTCCCTATTCATCCCCTTGTGGATGGAGTGTCTGAAGCGTATATATCCAAAACACCTCCCTTTCTTTTAATTTTTGAATTCTGTTACCACCGCGTCTTGAGGAGGAAATACATTCAAGTACCTGAAACCTCAATTGGGCAACCGAATGAAAGGGGACATCTGTACAATGTGCACGGCCAATTTTTTGTACCATACTTTGGCTTTTCGCATGGCACAGTATGGTAGGAGGACCTGATCTTATTGTAATCCAAGATACAATCTGGCTTTGGGACTTGTGTTGTGGTCCCACGAACAGTGACAAGGGAGCTGTTGTCACAGTGTATGGTGTTCAGGATAAGGACATCCCTTTTGTCCTTATACTTGACCACCAGCAGCATGTTGTCACTGCATTGGGCTTGACTTTCACCTTTTCTCAGAGCTTGCCCAATTAGCGGCTTAGGGATGCCTCGCTGATTTTTTCGCACGGTGCCACATGCAGCTGAACCTCTAGCAGAGAGGGTCTTGAAGAGCGGAATGCTGGTGTAAAAGTTATCAATGTAGAGGTGATAACTCGTATCCAGTAGTGGGTGCAGCAATTCCCACACAATTTTCCCATGTACCCCCAGGACAGGGGAGCATTCAGGGGGTTAATCTGGGTGTCCGTCCCCTCATAGACCCTAAATCTGTGGGTGTACCCTGAGGTACTCTCGCACAGTTTGTAGTTTTATTCCGTACCTGGACCTCTTACTGGGCAGGTATTGTTGGAATTTTAGCCTCCCTTTGAATCGAATGAGAGATTCATCAATAGGGATGTCCCTCTGGGGTGTGTACGCCTCAGCAAAAAAGTGTTCGACCACTGGCCGAATTTTATATAGACGATCAAAGTTTGGATTGTCTCGGGGAGGACACTGTGCATTATCACTATAATGCAAAAATGTATGGATCACTTCAAACCGTTTCCTTGTCATGGCCATGCGGAATACCGGTGTACTGTAGAGAATATCAGATCTCCAGTATTGCCGAAGCTCTGTTTTTTTTATTATGCCCATATGCAGCACAATTTACCAATATGACATCATCTCTGCTGCAGTAACGGGTCCATCTGGCGTATGATGACGTGGGATTTTAGGTGAAAAATTGTTGGGCATGCAGGTTTGTCTGGGCCACCATAAGGGTATGTTTCCACGGTCCGGAAGCTCTGCGCTTTGGACGCAGCAGATACCCCGCTCCGCCCAAAGCGCCACCCCCTGTTGTATGCGCGGTGAATACATGCGGAATCACCGCATCGTATTCATAGACCGGTTTATCTTGCGGAGATGGAGCATCTCCGCAACATAAATAGGCATACTGCGGCCAGGTAAAATCGTGCTGAATGTCCGGATATGCCGGGCCGCTGGATGCAGCCCTGCACGCATAGTGGAGACAGGATTTCATAAAATCCCTGCCACTATGCTGTAACATCTGGACACTGCGGCTGTATGCAGCGTCCAATCCGCAGCAAATATTGAAAAACGCCACGTGGAAACATACCCTTGGATTTATTATTTCATCATTGAAAAAGAATTTGAAGAAGTCAATTTCAGTGAAGGCAGTGGTGTCAAACTGGATTCCTGAGTTGCCGATGAAATCCAGAATGACAAGCTGATAATTTTCAGGGGGTGCAATCCATATGGGATCGATTGCTGCAGGAGTTGCCTGGGTCCTAGGGCACCTTGTTGGGGGTCCTTCCTCACTAGATGAGGAGGAGGATGAGGAATAGAGGAATGTGGGGTCTTCCTCACTGGCTGAATCCGTGTCGGACACAAGGATGGCGTAAGCCACCTCTGGTGAAGAGCATCTTGACGAATGGGCCATTTTTTTTTTTCCCAAACCTCAAAGATGTATGTGGAATTGGCGCTCTTACACGTGTAATGTGTGGGTCTTGTGTAATAGGGTACATTTTATTTTATAAAAAGCAGAGAAAAAAGAGTAGATAAAATGTAGAAAAGAAAAAAATGAAAAGAAAAATCAGATGTAAAAAAAAAAGTTTGTGTTTAAAAAAAAATAGACGTTCACTACACTAATGCCCTACCTATAAATTTACCAGATGCAACTAATTATTTTTTTAAAAAAGAAAAATGAACGGCACCAACAGTGTGATGTACGCTCCCCTAATGCACTGCCTAAAAATTTACTTGACGCAACTAATTATTTTTTTTGCAAAAGAAAAAACAAACGCCACCAAAAATGTGACCTACGCTCCCCTAATGCACTAGCTAAAATTTTATTCAGTACAACTAATAATTTTTTTTTGCAAAAGAAAAACAAACGGCACCAATAATGTGGCGTACGCTCCCCTAATGCACTAGAAAATACTCGGCGACAGCAGGTTTTTTTTATGCAGAAAAAAAATGCTACATCCCTACCTATAAAACTACTGTTTTTTTTTCCCCTAAAACAAGATCGGACGTCACCAAACACTGGCTATACCTAACACACTACCTATAAAACTACTCTGTACAATTTTTTGCCTATAAAATATGATTGGTCGTCACTAACGCTGTGACGCCGGCTACGCTACCTCTAAAACTACGATTTATTTTTTTTTAAGAGAAAAAAATAATAGTAGTTTGTACTACTATTATTTTTTTCTAAAAAAAAACAAATCGGTCATCACTAAGGCCGGCGTCACACTAGCGAGTTTTACGGACGTATGAGAGGTGCAGAAAATACGGATTGCATACGGTACAACAGTGGCGTAGGAAGGGGGGTGCGGGGGGGGCGGGCCGCCCCGGGCGGCACAATGCGGGGGGGCGGCACAATGCGGGGGTGAGTCAGTGGCGTATCTAGGGGGGGAGCAGCCGGCAGGGGGGCGCAGTCGGGCCGCCTAAAGCGGCGGTCCGCAGTGTCTCCCCCGGCGGCTGCATTCTGTCACCCCCCGCGCTGGGAGTCAGCTGTTCTCTGTGCCGACTGTCAAGCTGACAGCCGGCACAGAGAAGCTGCGGCGCGCCGGCTCCCAGTGTTCAATTGTACTCGTATCTGAGATGCGAGTACAATTGAAGCTCTGACTGCCGGGTCAGAGCGACACCAGCAGCGTGATCAGGTCATGTGATCACGCTGCTGACGTCACTCACCTGCGCGGCAGAGCAGGAGATGCAGAGCGGTGGTAAGTGCTCCAGTGGAGCTGAAGACACCGAAAGTGCAGGGGGGGAATTTACTGTGTGGGGAAGGGGAGCATATATTGTGGGGGGGGGGGGGGATTTACTGTGAGTGGAGGCTGGAGCTGAAGACACCGAAGGTGCAGGGGGGGATTTACTGTGAGTGGGGATGGGGGAAAATATTGTGGGGGGGATTTACTGTGAGTGGGGATGGGGGCATTTATTGTGGGGGGGATTTACTGTGAGTGGGGATGGGGGCATTTATTGTGGGGGGGATTTACTGTGAGTGGGGATGGGGGCATTTATTGTGGGGGGGATTTACTGTGAGTGGGCATGGGGGCATTTATTGTGGGGGGGATTTACTGTGAGTGGGCATGGGGGAAAATATTGTGGGGGGGATTTAATGTGAGTGGGGATGGGGGGCATATATTCTGGGGGGGATTTACTGTGAGTGGGGATGGGGGAAAATATTGTGGGGGGGATTTACTGTGAGTGGGGATGGGGGCATTTATTGTGGGGGGGATTTACTGTGAGTGGAGCTGAAGACACCGAAGGTGCAGGGGGGGATTTACTGTGAGTGGGCATGGGGGAAAATATTGTGGGGGGGATTTAATGTGAGTGGGGATGGGGGGCATATATTCTGGGGGGGATTTACTGTGAGTGGGGATGGGGGGGATTTCATGTGAGTGGGGATAGTGGGATATATTATTGGATTGGGGATATTTAATATGAGTGGAGATGGGGGGATTTATTGTGGGGGGAGATTTAATGTGAGTGGAGATGGGGTATTTATTGTGTGTGGGGGGAGATTTGTCATGGGGATGGGGGGATTTAATGTGTGGGGGAGATCTGAGGACACAAAATGAAGAGCAAAGGGGGAGATGGGGGGGCATATATGAGGAAACAGTATGGGGGATGGGTGCAGACAGCTTGGGGTCAAACAGGGGAATGTATGCAGACACAGTATGAGTAGCGATGTGAAAAACGTATGTGGACAGAGTACGGGGAGTGAGGGTGTTGGGATGTGGGCATGCGTAGCATGGGGGACAGTGTAAGGGCACAGCCAGGAGGGGATATGATACAAAGGAGGGGGAGTGTGATGAGAGAGTACAGTATAAATACTGGGCCCTATAGGGGGGACACAGTGTGAGAGGTCAGTGTGAAGAGGGGGCCGGTATAGAAAGGGGAGGTCAGTGTGAAGAGCAAGTACCATAAGGCAGACAGTGTGGGGGTCATATTTTATGCAGACAATATAGTGCGGGGAAATTTTTTATTCAGGAGCATTATAATGACACTTGTATCTTTAAGGGCGTCATGTGGAGACTTTCTGCAAAAGAATGGAGAAGATGGAAGTCTGCAGAGACGGCTGTGGATGAGAAAACTCATCATGGGATCTGGACAAGATGAAGAAGAAAAGAAGAACGGCTCCAGAGGCGACGTCATCTATAAGGTACCTGGATGTAAATGTTATTTGTGATACTAACTCTCATGTTTTTATTTATGTTCGGAGCATTAAAGGGGATGTCCAGGTTTGTAATGAGTCTGCAGTCATTCTTTGTGACTGCAGACTTCTGAGTTCTCACAGTGCACCCTGCACACTGTCAGGATTCTCTGGTGCTGGCGATTTACATACATGCGGTCACGTGCTGACTAGACATGTGTGGCCTCACTCTATGAAAATGAACTGAGCGAGGCCAGGCACGTCTAGTCGGAATGTGGTCAGAAGTATACAAATCACATACTTGTGCTGACATGACCGTCCACCGGCAAGGGAGAATCCTAAAAGTGTGCAATGCATTAGTTGTGAGAATTCAGAAGCTGCGATGTCAGGATTCACCTCTGCAGGTTCCAGTCGTCGACACATGGACACGTCACTCATATGCGATTTTCATACTCATGGTCCTGTAACAACGAGCTTCTCTTCTGCTTCTCTCAGTTTTTCACTGAACATTGGGAGCTTAAGGGAGAGGAGCTCGTCGGTACATGACTAAGTGTGAAAATCGCATACGTTCTAGGGGGGGGGGGCGCCAAACTCGGGAACAGCCCCGGGCGGCAAAAGCTCTAGCTACGCCCCTGCGGTACAATGATTCTCTATGGCCCAGCTCCTGTCTGTAAAATTTTGTGAATGAATGGAGTGCAGGGGAATGTCCTGTAGTTACCTTCAGTCGCGGTGATGCGCCCTCTGCTGGATGTCCTCATATGAACTCGAGCCTGGGAAAAGTTCAATAGCAAGGTGACATTAACCCTTGCAGAGAAAATTGCGCATGAGCCCACGCCAAATTTTTCCACGATTTAACCCTTTATTTTACAAGCTAGAGCACCCAAATTTTGCACATACACACTACTAACATTAGTAGTGTGGAATATGCAAAAAAAAAGGGATATGAGATGGTTTACTGTATGTAAACCATGTCTCATATCCTGTCGGGTTTGTGAAGGATATAGTAAAAGCAGGCAATTGAATTACTGGCTTTTGTGCTATCTCGCGCTGAATTAAATATAAATACAGTATATATATATATATATATATATATATATGTGTGTGTGTCTCAATGACATATATATATATATATATAGAGAGAGAGAGACTATATATGTTTTAACAAACATTTGAGCCCATAAATCCATTAGATGTTGGTTTTGCAAGCCTGCGAGAAAATATCGCAGTACAGATGCCATACGGATTACATACGGAGGATGACATGCGCAAAATACGCTGCCACACCCTGCCTACGAATGACATATGGATCACTATTTTGGGAACATTTCTGCATATTACGGCCGTAAAAAACGGACCGTATTTTCATACGTTGAGTGTGACGCCGGCCTAACACTGTGACGCCGGCTACGTTACCTAGCTACGTCTAAAACTACACTTTGCTAACTACTATTACTTTTTTTTAAAAAAAAAAATCTGATGTCGCTTACACTGCGATGTCCACTGCGCTAACTAGCTAAAAAATTCCCGTGGCGCAATCTCTGATCAGCAGCGCGATACTGATCAGAGCGCTGTGGACACAGGAAGAGCATGAATGCTCTGCGCAGGACGCCGTGCACAGGAAAAAAAGCGCCAAAATGTGCGCTAAAAATTCAATTGGAGGGGGGAAGGGGAGAAGGGGTACTGGAACAGCGATGGGGGGACTAGGAAAGGGGACATCACCAAATACTGATGCCGGCAATGCTACGTCTAAAAGGGTGCATGTCCACGGTCCGTAATGACGGCACTCTGCCCAAAGCGCCGCCCCCTTCTGTAAGCGCGGTGTTCATTGCACACATCCGGAATCTCCACACCCCATACAAAGGACCCTGTGATTTACCATGCGGGGATGGAGCGTTGCCAGAAGGTAAAGACATGCTGCCTTCTAAAAAGATGGGCCGCATGTCCGTAAACGCAGGGCCGCAGGATGCGTGTTCGCACGCATAGTGGAGACGGTATTTCATAAAATCCCCTCCACTATGCTGTAACATCTGGACGCTGCGGGTTGAACGCTGTGGCTGTATGTACCGTTCAATCCACAACTAATCTGGATGTAATCCTGAACGTGGACACATACTCTTAACCCCTTCAAGTGGCGACCCTTTTTCGTTTTTGCGTTTTTGTTTTTCACTCCCCTCCTTCCCAGAGCCATAACTTTTTTATTTTTCCGTCAATATGGCCAAGTGAGGGCTTATTTTTTGCGGGACGAGTTGTACTTTTGAACGACACCATTGGTTTTACCATGTCTTTTACTAGAAAACGGGAAACAAATTCCAAGTGAAATTGCAAAAAAAGTGCAATCCCACACTTGTTTTTTGTTTGGCCTTTTTGCTAGGTTCACTAAATGCTAAAACTGACCTGCCATTGAGATCCTCTAGGTCATTACGAGTTCATAGACACCTAATATGTCTAGGTTATTTTTTATCCAAGTGGTGAAAAAAAATTCAAAACTTTGCTTAAAAAAAAAAAAAAAAAAGTGCCATTTTCCGATACCCGAAGAGTCTCCATTTTTTGTGATCTGGGGTCGGGTGAGGGCTTATTTTTTGCGTGCCGAGCTGACGTTTTTAATAATATCACGTTTGTGCAGATACGTTCTTTTGATCGCCCGTTATTGCATTTTAATGCAATGTCGCGGCAACCAAAAAAACGTAATTCTGGCGTTTTGAATTTTTTTCTCGCTAAGCTGTTTAGCGATCAGGTTAATGCTTTTTTTTATTGATAGATCGGGCGATTCTGAACGCGGCGATACCAAATACGTGTAGGTTTGATTTTTTTTTATTGTTTTATTTAGGACTAGCTGAAGGAGCCCGGCGTTGCCTGGGCATAGTAAATATCTGTGGTTAGTTATAGCACCTCACTTGTCTTATTTTTCCATCACGCCTCTCATTTTCCCCATCACATCTTTCATTTTCCCCCTCACATCTCTCATTTTCTCCCTCACACCTCTCATTTTCCCCCTTACTCCTCTTATTTTCCCCCTCACTCCTCTCATTCCCCCCTAACACTTGTCATTTCGACCTCACATCTGTCATTTTCCGATCCCTCCACTATTTTCCCTCACTCCTCTCATTTTGCACTCACACCTTTTCATTTTCACCTCACACCTCTCATTTTCACCGCAGTATATACATGTTTGTCATCTCCCTTATATATAGGATACACCTGTATGTCATCTCCTGTATATAGTATATACCTGTATGTCATCTCCCCTGTATATAGTATATACCTGCTGTGTGTCATCTCCCCTGTATATAGTATATACCTGTATGTCATCTCCTCCTATATATAGTATATACCTGTATGTAATCTCCTGTATATAGTATATACCTGTGTGTCATCTCACCTATATATAGTATATATCTGTGTGTCATCTCCTCCTGTATATAGTATATACCTGTATGTCATCTCCTCCTATACATAGCATATACCTGTATGTCATCTCCTCCTGTATATACTATATACCTGTAGGTAATCTGCTCCTGTATATAGTATATACCTGTGTGTCATCTCCTCCTGTATATAGTATATACCTGTATGTCATCTCCTCCTGTATGTAGTATGTACCTGTATGTCATCTCCTCCTCTATATAGTATATACCTGTGTGTCATCTCTCCTGTATATAGTATATATCTGTGTGTCATCTCCTCCTGTATATAGTATATACCTGTGTGTCATCTCCCCTGTAAATAGTATATACCTGTGTGTCATCTCCTCCTGTATATAGTATATATCTGTATGTCATCTCCTCCTGTATTAGACCTCTTTCACACATTATTTGGTCAGTATTTTTACCTCAGTATTTGTAAGCTAAATTGGCAGCCTGATAAATCCCCAGCCAACAGTAAGCCCACCCCCTGGCAGTATATATTAGCTCACACATACACATAATAGACTGGTCATGTGACTGACAGCTGCCGGATTCCTATATGGTACATTTGTTGCTCTTGTAGTTTGTCTGCTTATTAATCAGATTTTTATTTTTGAAGGATAATACCAGACTTGTGTGTGTTTTAGGGCGAGTTTCGTGTGTCAAGTTGTGTGTGTTGAGTTGCGTGTGGCGACATGCATGTAGCGACTTTTGTGAGATGAGTCTTGTGTGGCGACATGCGTGTAGCAACTTTTTGTGTGTCGAGTTGCATGTGACAGGTTAGTGTAGCAAGTTGTGTGCAGCAAGTTTTGCACATGGCGAGTTTTGCGCGTGGCGAGTTTTATGTGTGGTGCCTTTTGAGTATGTGCAAGTTTTGTGTGAGGCAACTTTTGCATGTGTTGCAACTTTTGTGCATGTGGCAATTTTTCCGCGTGTGCAAGTTTTGCGTGTGGCGAGTATTCCATGAGGTGAGTTTTGCACGTGTGGCGAGTTTTGCATGTGGAGAGTTTTGCGCGTGGCGAGTTTTGAGCGGCGACTTTTGTGTTTCGACTTTTATGTGGCGAGGTTGGTGTATGTGTGGTGAAATGTGCGCTGAGGGTGGTATATGTGTTCAAGCACGTGGTAGTGTGTGGCACATTTTGTGTGTGTGTTCATATCCCCGTGGTGGTGTGGTGATTATCCCATGTCGGGGCCCCACCTTAGCTACTGTACAGTATATACTCTTTGGCGCCATCGCTCTCATTCTTTAAGTCCCCCTTGTTCACATCTGGCAGCTGTTAATTTGCCTCCAACACTTTTCCTTTCATTTTTTCCCCATTATGTAGATAGGGGCAAAATTGTTTGGTGAATTGGAAAGCGCGGGGTTAAAATTTCACCTCACAACATAGCTTTGACGCTCTCGGGGTCCAGACGTGTGATTGTGCAAAATTTTGTGCCTGTAGCTGCGACTCCTCCAACACTTTTCCTTTCACTTTTTCCCCATTATGTAGATAGGGGCAAAATTGTTTGGTGAATTGGAAAGCGCGGGGTTAAAATTTCACCTCACAACATAGCCTATGACGCTCTCGGGGTCCAGACGTGTGACTGTGCAAAATTTTGTGGCTGTAGCTGCGACGGTTCAGATGCCAATCCCGGACATACACACATACACACATACAGACATTCAGCTTTATATATTAGATGGGGCGAAAGGGGGGTGATTTAAACTTTTATGTTTTTTACATTTTTTCCATATTTTTAAAAACATTTTTTTTTTACCTGTGCCATGCTTCAATAGCCTCCACGGTAGGCTAGAAGCTGGCACCACTCGATCGGCTCAGCTACATAGCAGCGATCATCAGATCGCTGCTATGTAGCTGAAATGCAGGTGTGCTGTGAGCACCAACCACAGGGGGGCGCTCACAGCAGGCCGGCATCAGTAACCATAAAGGTCTCAAGGACCTCTATGGTTACTGTCCTGACACATCGCCGACCCCCGATCATGTCACAGGGGTCGGGGATAACGTCATTTCCGGCCGCCCGGCCGGAAGCTTTAGTTAAATGCCGCTGTCTGCGTTTGACAGCGGCATTTAACAGGTTAATAGCGGCGGGTGAATAGCGATTTCACCCGCCGCTATTGCGCGCACATGTTAGCTGTAGAAAACAGCTGACATGTTGCGACTTTGATCTGGGCTCAGTGCCGGAGCCCACATCAAAGGGGGAGACACGGCATGCGCAGTACATGTACGGCGCACGTCGTGAAAGGGTTAAACTACACTGCATTAACTACTATTATTTTTTTCTTAAAAAATAGACTTAGACTGCGACGTCTGCTATGCTAACTAGCTAAAAAAAAAAAAATTTGCATGGCGCAGTCTCTGATCAGCAGCTATACTAATCAGAGCGCTGCGGACACAGAAAGAGCACGAATGCTCTGCGCAGGACATCGCGCACAGGAAAAAAGCGCTAAAAATTCAATTGGAGGGGGAAGGGGAGAGGGGGGTACAGGAACAGGGATGCGGGGGACTAGGAAAGGGGACGTCACCAAATACTGATGCCAGCTAAGCTACGTCTAAAGCTACACTGTACTAACTACTATTATGTTTTTCTAAAAGAAAAAAAAAAAAAATCGAATGTCGCTTAGACTGCGACGTCTGCTACACTAACTAGTTATTAAAAAAATTCCCGTGGCGCAGTCTTTGATGAGCAGCGATACTGATCAGAGTGCTGTGGACACAGGAAGAACACAAATGCTCTGCGCGGGATGCCACGCATAAAAAGAAGCCCAAAAAAGTGCGCTAAAAATTCTATTGGAGAGGGACGGGGGTACTGGAAAAGGGATGGGGGATTAAGAAAGGGCTGGGGTAGGTGCTGCTACTGCTCTGCTGTGATCACAGGAGTCACACAGCAGAGCAGATCACAGCACACAGAAGAGAGCACAAGCAGGAAGCTAACGCTGAAGATGGAGGCTGAAGATCACTGGGGCAGTTCACAATGCCACCAATGGATTCTCTTCTCAGGTGACACAGGGGGGTCTCACAAATCTGAGAAAGATGGCGTGCAGGGCGGTGATCGCTATTTTAGATTAACCCCTTTGGTGCTGATTGGCTATAAGCTATTGTTTAGCCAATCAGCGCCATAGGGGTTAATTTGGTGAGGTGATGTGATGATCACCCCACCCATTGTGATGGCTATAATTAGTACTGTATCACACAGCACCGATGACAGCGTGTCACGGTTTTTTGTTTTTATTTTAACTGTATTGTCACATTGCTGTGATTGTCTGGTCAGAATTGACCACCAGCCAATCACAGCAATTGCCGATGTGGGGGGTGATGCAGCCCCCTGGGGCAACGTGCAAGGATGGTCTGCTGTCAAGGACAGCAGCCATCGGAACCCGATCACCGCGCGATGCAGCACGGTGACCAGAAAATGGCGGCGCTGTACTAGTACTGCACTGGACAGAAATGCAGTTCCCGCAGAGCAGTACGGTGAAGGTCATGAAAGGGTTTTAAACAATACTTGTAATATGTATTTACAAAACTTCCATTTTCTCTATGCTTGACCTACATGATTTCATTTCTTTGTAGGTATTAGTACATAATGGCGTGGCCTTCATCTATAGGAGCCATCTATCTCCAGAACTTGGTATCATCAATGATATTTAACGGGCTCCAAGTACTTAAGTACATCTCAATATGCCTTTTTTTAATAAGCCGTCAGGCTTATGAAGTTTACTGGAAGAATATTAAAGTTATAAATGAGACTGTGACAACTTATCACTGCTAAAGGCACCACAAAAGAACTTTGCATAGAAAAACTCTTGGTTTTGACCCGTGACAACATAGATGGCAAAAATGAACTGTAAACAAATGTACTTTTCAGCTATAGTATCTATTAGACAATAAGATACACTTTTTAGCAAAGAAAAATCTTGCAAAAACTTGTATGCATTTTACTGTCCGGAGGCAGCTTATTCTGAATGAGGAGAATGCTGACAGAATCCTTCCTGATCACTGAGAGAACTGTTCTCTCTGTGCCTGACCAACACTGATCTATCTGATCGGTGCGGTACAGGAGAGTAAGATATTGGGACCTGCAAGGATACTGCATGTCCTATGTAGTTAAGGACCTTTCACATCATGTGATCAGTCACATTCCTGAAAGGAAGTTCAAAATGTCGTAATGTTTACAGTACTTGTGTGTATGTTTGTAATACTGGAGCCATATGCGTGCATATAAGATTTTTGTGTGAGTGTGAATGTAAGAGAGCTGCGTGTTTGCATGTACCTGCGCTGTAAGTATGTTGGAGAGATTTGTGTATGTAGGACAGCTGTGTGTAACTGAACTGTGTGTATGTATGTAGCAGAGCTTAGTGGGCATCTACTGTGCATGCAGCAGTGATGTGATTATGTGTGTGCTGCAGAGAATGCATATAAATTGCCTGCTATTAAGTTATATGTGTATAGTATACATGCTGCAGTGGAATACTAACATTAGATCTTTATCCACTCTATTCTACCCTACAGCAGTAAAGATAGTGTTATGAAATCCTCTAGAAATTTACACCTCCAGGAAATCTTAATTAGTTGCAAAAGTGCTTTTCCTATTTTACTATCGAAACCTGTGGTGTTTTAAATTAAGGTTTGTGCAATTTTTAGAAAAATATGATGCTTTAAATAAATTATTAGCAAAATGTTTAAATTACACCTATCAAAAAAAAAACAGCCTCCTCCATATCCCCTCTAGCTGTCCTAACCATCACCAAGATAGGTGTGTTTTCTACCATTTCGGTAGAAGTAAACTTCAAACAATTTGCTTCTAATTTAGATAAAGTAGCTGGAAGTTATATCATTCAAACTCTACATGTCAGGTCTGCCCATTAAACAATATTTGTAATATGTATTTACAAAACTTCCATTTTCTCTATGCCTGACCTACATGACTTTATTTTTTTTATAGGTATTAGTACATAATGGCATGGCCTTCATCTATAGGAGCCATCTATCTCCAGAACTTGGCACCATCAATGATATTTAACGGGCCCCAAGTACATCTCAATATGCCTTTTAAATAGGCTTCCAGGCTCATAAAGTTTACTGGAAGAATATTAAAATTATACACAAGACTGTGACACCTTATCAGTGAAAAAGGCACCACAAAAGAACCCTGCATGGAGAAACTCTTGGTTTTGACCAACATAGATGGCAAAAATGAACTGTAAACAAATGTACTTTTCAGCTATAGTATCTATTAGACAATAAGATAAACTTTTTAGCAAAGAAAAATCTTGCAAAAACTTGTATGCATTTTACTGTCCGGAGGCAGCTTATTCTGAATGAGGAGAATGCTGACAGAATCCTTCCTGATCACTGAGAGAACTGTTCTCTCTGTGCCTGACCAACACTGATCTATCTGATCGGTGCGGTACAGGAGAGTAAGATATTGGGACCTGCAAGGATACTGCATGTCCTATGTAGTTAAGGACCTTTCACATCATGTGATCAGTCACATTCCTGAAAGGAACTTCAAAATGTCGTAATGTTTACAGTACTTGTGTGTATGTTTGTAATACTGGAGCCATATGCGTACATATAAGATTTTTGTGTGAGTGTGAATGTAAGAGAGCTGCGTGTTTGCATGTACCTGCGCTGTAAGTATGTTGGAGAGATTTGTGTATGTAGGACAGCTGTGTGTAACTGAACTGTGTGTATGTATGTAGCAGAGCTTAGTGGGCATCTACTGTGCATGCAGCAGTGATGTGATTATGTGTGTGCTGCAGAGAATGCATATAAATTGCCTGCTATTAAGTTATATGTGTATAGTATACATGCTGCAGTGGAATACTAACATTAGAACTTTATCCACTCTTTTATACCCTACAGCAGTAAAGTTAGTGTTATCAAATCCTCTACAAATTTACACCTCCAGGAAAACTTAATTAGTTGCGAAAGTGTTTTTCCCATTTTACTATTGATACCAGTGGTGTTTTAACCCCTTAGTGACAGAGCCAATTTGGTACTTAATGACCGAGCCAATTTTTACAATTCTGACCACTGTCACTTTATGAGGTTATAACTCTGGAACGCTTTAAGAGATCCTGCTGATTCTGAGAATGTTTTTTCATGAGATATTGTACATCATGTTATTGGTAACATTTCTTCAATATTACTTGCGATTATTTATGAAAAAAAATGGAAATATGGCGAAAATGCTGCAATTTTCAAACTGAATTTTTATGCCCTTAAATCAGAGAGATATGTCACACAAAATAGTTAATAAATAACATTTCCCACATATCTACTTTACATCAGCACAATTTTGGAAGCATTTTTTTGTTTGTTAGGAAGATATAAGGCTTAAAAGTTGACCAGCGATTTCTCATTTTTACAACATTTACAAAACCATTTTTTTAAGGACCATCTCACATTTAAAGTCACTTTGAGGGGTGTACATGACAGAAAATACCCAAACTTGACACCATTCTAAAAACTACACCCCTCAAGGTGCTCAAAACCACATTCAAGAAGTTTATTAACCCTTTACGTGCTTCACAGGAACTGAAACAATGTGGAAGGAAAAAATGAACATTAAACTTTATTTGCAAACATTTTACTTCAGAACCAATTTTTTTTTCATTTTCACAAGTGTAATTGTTGTGCAATTTCTCCTGAATACGCCGATACCCCATATGTGGGGTAAACCACTGTTTGGGTGCACGGCAGAGCTTGGAAGAGAAGGAGTGCCGTTTGACATTTTCAATGCAGAATTGGCTGGAATTGAGATCGGACGCCATGTTGCGTTTGGAGAGCCCCGATGTGCCTAAATAGTGGAAACCCCCCTACATGTGACACCATTTTGGAAACTAGACCCATTAAGGAACCTTTCTAGATGTGTGGTGAGCACTTTAAACCCCCAGGTGCTTCACAGAAGTTTATAACGTAGAGCTGTGAAAATAAAAAAATGGCATTTTTTTATACAAAAATGATATTTTCACCCCCAAATTTTTATTTTCACAAGGGTAACAGGGGAAATTAGATCACGAAAGTTGTTGCGCAATTTGTCCTGAGTACGCCGATACCCCTTATGTGGGGGTAAACCACTGTTTGGGCGCACGGCAGAGCTTGGAAGAGAAGGAGCACCGTTTGACTTTTTCAATGCAGAATTGGCTGGAATTGAGATTGGACGCCATGTCGCGTTTGGAGAGCCCCTGATGTGCCTAAACAGTGGAAACTCCCCACAAGTGACCCCATTTTGGAAACTAGACCCATTATGGAACTTATCTAGATGTGTGGTGAGCACTTTGAACTCCCAAGTGCTTCACAAAAATTTATAATGTAGAGCCGTGAAAATAAAAAATCCTTTTTTTTCCTTCAAAAATGATTTTTTTAGCTCGCAATTTTTTATTTTCTCAAAGGTAACATGGGAAATTGGACCCCAAAATTTGTTGTCCAGTTTGTCCTGCGTACGCTGATACCCCATATGTGGGTGGGACCACTGTTTGGGCACACATTGGGGCTCAGAAGGGAAGTAGTGAACCCATTTTGGAAACAAGACCCCCAAGGAACTTATCTATATATGTGGTGAGCATTTTGAATGCCCAAGTGCTTCACAGAAGTTTGACGCAGAGCCATGAAAATAAAAAATAATTTTTTTCCACAATGCCAACCCTAACCCTACTCCAAACTCTAACCCTAACTTTAGCCCTAACCCTAACTTTAGCCCCAACCATAACTTTAGCCCCAACCCTAGCTTTAGCCTCAACCCTAACCCTAACTTTAGCCCCAACCTAAGCCCTAACCCAAGCCCTATGCCTAGCCCTAACCCTAACCATAGCCCTAACCATAACCCTAATTGGAAAATAGAAATACATAATTTTTTTATTTTATTATTTTTTCCTAACAAAGGGAGTGATAAAGGGGGGATATTTACTATTTTTTTATTTTGATCACTGTGATAGGATCTCACAGTGACCAAAATAAAACAGGAGGAAGAATCTTCCTCTGCCGGCCGGCAGATCATGGCCGGCGCACTACGCGTGCGCCCGCCATTTTGTTACCGAAGCAAGAAGCCAGCGGCCAGGAGTGGAAGCAGGAGGACCCAGGAACACCAGTAAGTATAACAGGGTCCCCAATCCCACTATTTCTCTGTCCTCTGATGTGCGATCACATCAGAGGACAGAGAATGACACACCGCTTTTTTTTTTGCGGTTGCATTTAAACGGTTAATTTACCGGCGATCGAAAAACAGGGGTCGGTAAAAACCAACCCCGATCATGTTCCACCAGGTGCCGGCCGGCGGGTGCACTGCGAATGAGCCCGCCATTTTTTACCAGAAAAAGATGGCGGCGCCCATGGGGAACCATGAGGAGCCCCGGGGGAGACGGGTGAGTATCGGGGGGCGATCGGGAACCCATTTCTCTGTCCTCTGATGTGCGATCACATCGGAGGACAGAGAAATTAAATGGCAAATAGCTTCTTTTTTTTATTTGCGACCGCTGGTAAATGGTTAATTACCGGCGATTGCAACTCGGGGGTCGGTAAGAGCCGAACGGAATCATGTTCTCTGGGATCTTAGCTACCCCCGGCAACCGAGACCCAGAGAAAATCCGACGCTGGGGGGCGCTATACACTTTTTCCACAGCGCCGTTAATTAATGGTGCTGTGGTTTAAGTACCCTTAACTGCCGCCGTTAAAAGGCGTATCGTGGTCGTTAAGGGATTAAATTAAGGTGTGTCTAATAGTCAGAAAAATATGATACTTTAAATAAATTATTAGCAAAATGTTTATATTACACCTATCAAAAAAACAGCCTCCTCCATATCCCCTCTAGATATCCTATCCATCACCAAGATGGCGTTTTCTACCATTTAGGTAAAAATAAACTTCAAACAATTTGCTTCTAATTTAGATAAAGTAGCTGGAAGTTATATCATGCAAACTCTACATGTCAGGTCTGCCTATTAAACAATACTTGTATACTTGTAATATGTATTCACAAAACTTCCATTTTCTCCATGCCTCACCTACACAACTTCATATTTTTGTAGATATTAGTACATAATGGCGGGGCCTTCATCTATAGCAGCCATCCATCTCCAGAACTTGGCACCATCAATGATATTTAACAAGCCCCAAGTACTTAATTACATCTCAATATGCCTTTTCAATAGGCTGTCAGGCTTATAAAGTTTACTGGAAGAATATTAAAATTATAGACAAGACTGTGACAACTTTTCAGTAGAGTTGAGCGACTTTTACTTTTTTCGGATCGAGTCGGGCTTCGCGAAACCCGACTTTGTCAAAAGTCGGGTCGGGTGAAATCGGCTGATTATTGCGAAAAGTCGGGGGGCCGACTGAAACACGAAACCCAATGCAAGTCAATGGGGAATCAAATTCGACAGTGAGTGGAGGACAGGAAAACATCTACAGTGCCCATTTTAATGCCAAAAACATCAATTCTTAGTACTTAAGCTTGTCAATCTTAATTTACTTTATAATAATAGTTAGGCATTGAAAACTGGGAGTCATTTGGCTAAAGTTGTGGTGGGTAGGGCTGGCTCAAGATTTTCGTGGGCCCAGGAAATGCAGAATACGTCACGGCGGTGGAGCAGGGAGAGGTAAGTATTTCAACTTTGCAAGTGCTGTGATCCTGAGCAAGCAGGGAGGGCCCACTCGTTTGTAGGAAGGTGCAGATGAAAGTGCAGGTTCCTTCATCAGGTGGGGGGGCATACTCATTGGCGACGTCACTGGCACAGGGCCCCTCATAGTACGGCGGTGTGTCTGACGGCGGGTGTCGCCTCCCACTGGCAGAGACACTTATGCATACTATGAGGGGCCCTGTGCCAGTGACGTCGCCAATGAGTATGCCCCCCCACCTGATGAAGGAACCTGCACTTTCATCTGCACCTTCCTCTTTGTCCCCGTGTAAGGTGGTATAGTATGCGGGAAGGGGAACCTGACTTTCAACAGGGTCAGATTCTGGCTGTGTAGAGTGCAAGGGGAATGCAGTGGTCTGGGTCAATGTACCAGCAGACTCATCTAGCAGTGGCTGGGCAATGGGCAGGATGAGGAGGAGACACAGTTAGTAGGCCCAAATAATAAAGTGGGCTAAATGCAGTTCAAATGTGGTAACAGGACTAAACAGGCGGCGTTGCTTTGTTCAGTGGAGGAAAACTGTAATGAGTCGCAGACACAGTTAGTAGGCCCAAAAAATAAAGTAGGCTAAATGCAGTTGAAAATTGGTAACAGGACAAAATAGGCGGCATTGCTTTGTTCAGTAGAGGAAAACTGTAATGAGTGGCAGACACAGTTAGTAGGCCCCAAAAATAAAGTAAGTTAAATGCAGTTCAAATGTGGTAACAGGACTAAACAGGCGGCATTGCTTTGTTCAGTGGAGGAAAACTGTAATGAGTGGCAGACACAGTTAGTAGGCCCAAATAATAAAGTGGGCTAACTGTCTGCCAAAAAATTGTTCATAAATAGTGTTGAGCGATACCGTCCGATACTTGAAAGTATCGGTATCGGAAAGTATCGGCCGATACCGGCAAAGTATCGGATCTAATCCGATACCGATACCCGATACCAATACAAGTCAATGGGACACCAAGTATCGGACGGTATCCTGTATGGTTCCCAGGGTCTGAAGGAGAGGAAACTCTCCTTCAGGCCCTGGGATCCATATCAATGTGTAAAAGAAAGAATTAAAATAAAAAATAGGGATATACTCACCTCTCCGGCGCAGCCTGGACTTTACCGCTGTAACCGGGAGCCGTTGTACCTAAGAATGCGCGCTTGAAGGGCCTTAGATGAGGTCACTGCGCTCTGATTGGTCTGTAGTGGTCGCGTGACCGCTACGCGACCAATCACAAAGCCGTGACGTCACCTAAGGTCTTTCAAGCGCTTGAAATACCTTAGAAGACGTCCGCAGCTTCTGATTGGTCGCGTAGCGGTCGCGTGACCGCTACGCGACCAATCACAAAGCCGTGACGTCTTCTAAGGTATTTCAAGCGCTTGAAAGACCTTAGGTGACGTCACGGCTTTGTGATTGGTCGCGTAGCGGTCACGCGACCGCTACGGACCAATCAGAGCGCAGTGACCTCATCTAAGGCCCTTCAAGCGCGCATTCTTAGGTACAACGGCTCCCGGTTACGGCGGTAAAGTCCAGGCTGCGCCGGAGAGGTGAGTATATCCCTATTTTTTATTTCAATTCTTTCTTTTACACATTGATATTAATCCCGATACCGATTCCCGATACAACAAAAGTATCGGATCTCGGTATCGGAATTCCGATACCGGCAAGTATCGGCCGATAACCAATACTTGCGGTATCGGAATGCTCAACACTATTCATAAATAAACAGGTGGCATAGCTAGGTACAGGGGTGAGCTCCTCTGCTGAGTAGCAGACAGTGGTAGTAGGCGCAAAGTATTAACTGGTCTAAATGGAGGCCAGGGTCCCTGTATATTTTAACTATCTAATCTATAATTTCAACAAATTTGTATTGGCAGTGCCATTGAAGGATTTTACAGCACAGACTACACAGCTGTGGAGCAGGGAGAGGTAAGTATTGCAAGTGGTAGAGCACTGTTCGAGCTGGGGGGGAACACTCTCTCGTGGGCGGCGGTACTGGCACAGGGCCCCTCATATTACGATGGTGTGTCTGATGTTGGTTGTGCACCACCACCGTCAGAGACACTTCATTGTACTATGAGGGAACCTGTGCCAGTGCCGTCGCCCAAGAGTAGGCCCACCCACCTGTCCAGGCAAACGGCACTCGCACGGGTGCTTGCGCCAGGTGGTGACCACGGCCCTGTGAGGGGAGTCAGCCCATTTAGGGAGGTATAAAAATGGCCTATGGTGGACATTCAGCAGCTGCAAATGGAGGAATTGGAGAAGTCAGTAAGAGGAGGCCAAAAGTAAGACATTTTTCAGGCAAGCTACGTGTCAGCAGGGGAAGGTGGGGCAAAATAATTTGAAATCCATGATTGGTTCATTTTAATGAAGGTTACATCATCAACATTTTTGGTAGCCAGACGTGTCCTTTTTGCGGTCAGTATTGGACCAGCAGCACTGAAGACTCTTTCTGATAGCACACTAGCAGCAGGGCAAGCGAGCTCCTGTAATGCATATTTTGCCAATTCAGGCCAGGTGTCTATTTTAGATGCCCAGTAATCAAAGGGGAATGACCTGTGAGGGAGAACATCGATAAGGGAGGAAAAGTAGTTCGTAAACATACTGGACAAATGCTGTCTCCTCTCACTTTGAATTGATGCAGCAGTACCTGTCGTGTCAGCGGTCATTGCGAAATCACTCCACAACCTGGTCATAAAACCCTTCTGTCCAACGCCACTTCGGATTTGTGCACCTCTAACACCTCTGCCATGTTGCCGCCTACAGCTCGTGTGAGAACCATCACCGTCGCTGTGTGCTGGGAATGCCTGAACCAAATGGTCTACAAGAGTTGCTTGTTTGGTAGCCAATATTTGCTCAAAGTTCTCATGTGGCATGATATTTTGTAATTTTCCTTTATATCATGGATCCAGGAGGCAGGCCAACCAGTAATCGTCATCGGTCATCATTTTGATAATGCGGGGGTCCCTTTTTAGGATACGCAAGGCATACTCAGCCATGTGGGCCAATGTTCCAGGTGTCAATTGACAGCTTGTGCAGGTTTGAGGAGCACTTTCTTGCAAATCAACATCACTTGTGTCCTGCAAAAACCCTGTACCTGACCTTGCAACGCCACCAGTTTCTATTGCCCCCTGAGAAGCATCCTCCTCCCATAAATATTCATCCCCATCATCCTCCTCCTCTTCATCCGCCACCTCGTCCAGGAGAGTTCCCTGAGCAGACAATGGCTGACTGTCATCAAGGCTTCCCTCCTCCTCGGCTGCAGATGCCTGCTCCTTAATGTGCATCAAACTTTGCATCAGCAGACGCATTAGTGGGATGCTCATGCTTATGATGGCATCGTCTGCACTTACCAGCCGTGTGCATTCCTCAAAACACTGAAGGACTTGACAGAGGTCTTGTAGCTTCGACCACTGCACACCAGACAACTCCATGTCTGCCATCCAAGTGCCTGCCCGTGTATGTGTATCCTCCCACAAATTAATTACAGCACGCCTCTGTTCACACAGCCTCTGAACCATGTGCAGTGTGGAGTTCCACCTTGTTGCAACATCGATTATTAGGCGGTGCTGGGGAAGATTCAGCGATCGCTGATGGTTCAGCATACGGCTGGAGTGTACGGGCGACCGGCGGATGTGCGAGCAAAGTCTTCGCACCTTCAGGAGCAGGGCTGGTAACTCCGGATAATTTCTGAGGAAGCACTGCACCATCAGATTCAAGGTATGAGCCAGGCAAAGTATGTGTTTCAGTTCTGAAAGGGCTATGGCAGCCATAAAATTCCTTCCGTTATCACTGACTACCTTGCCTGCCTCAAGATGTACACTGCCCAGCCATGACTGAGTTTGTTGCTGCAAGTACTCGGCCAGTACTTCCGTTGTGTGTCTGTTGTCGCCCAAACACTTCATTTGTAACACAGCCTGCTGATGCTTACCACTAGCTGTTCCATAATGGGACACCTCATGTGCAACACTGGCAGCTGCGGATGGAGTGGTCGTGCGACTGCACTGTGTGGATGAGCTTTCGCTTCTGGAAGAGGAGGAGGAGGGGTGGTGAATGCCTACAGCCAACTGTTTCATAGACCGTGGGCTAGGCAGAACTGTCCCACTATGGCTGTCCCCTGTGGACCCTGCATCCACCACATTAACCCAGTGTGCCGTGATGGACACGTAACGTCCCTGGCCATGCCTACTGGTCCATGCATCTGTTGTGAGGTGCACCTTTCCACTGACTGATTGCCTCAGTGCATGGACAATGCGGTCTTTGACATGCTGGTGGAGGGCTGGGATGGCTTTTCTCGCAAAGAAGGGCCGACTGAGTAGGTCATAGCGTGGTACTGCGTAGGCCATCAGGTCTTTGAAAGCTTCGCTTTCAACCAACCAGTAGGGCATCATCTCTAATGAGATTAGTATAGCAATGTGGGCGTTCAAACCCTGTGTACGCGGATGAGAGGATGAGTACTTTATTTTCCTAACCAGAGTCTCTTGTAGGGTGAGCTGGACTGGAGAGCTGCATATGGTGGAACTAGCGGTGGTGGTGGTGGTGGACATGGTGGATTGAAAGAGGGTTGGTGATGGTATTCTTGATGTTGGCCTACATACAGTGTTTCCTACCAATAACCTTGTGATTCCCTGACTGCTTTGGCCTTGCGACGATACCTCCACATTTGCTGCTGGTGGTGTCCTAACCGGTGGGCTTACAGTGAGGGAAGCAATGTAGCGTTGCTGACTACCTTCATTCTGAGCAGGTGCACCAACGGAACGTGACGTTTGGTAGTTAGTCCAGGCGTGCAAGTGCATGCTGGTTAAATGTCTAAGCATGCACGTTGTATTTAAATTTTGAAGATTCTTCCCTCTGCTAAAGGTCTTTGAGCATTTCTTACAGATAACTTTTGACTGATCATTCGGATCTTGGTTAAACAATTGCCACACTACACTCTTCCTGCTATGGAATACCTTTTCAGGCATTACACGCTGTGCTACTTTCACCGGAGGGCCACGCTGTCCTAAAACTGTTTTTGTTTTTGACACACGTTTTTGGCCTGATACGGGCCTGCCAGATGACAGCTGTTGTGATGTAGATGGCTGCTGCGGATCATCCTCCTCTGTTTCTGAGCTACTGGCAGCGGCACCCTCTTCCCCCAATGGCTGCCAATCTGGGTCAACAACTGGGTCATCTATCACCTCTTCTTCAATGTCATGTGCACCTTCCTCTGTGTCACCGTGTAAGGTGCTATAGCATTCGGGACGGGGCACCATAGTCTCATCAGGGTCAGATTCTGGCTCAGTACACTGCGAGGGCAATGTAGTGATCTGAGTCAATGGAACAGCATAATAATCTAGCTGTGGATGTGCATCAGTGCACTCCATGTCCGATTCATCTTGTAATGGGCAGTTAACAATTTCCCTTAATAACCCAGGCACGGTATGTGTAAAGAGCACCATGGAGTAACCTGTAGTGTCGCCTGACGCATCCTTCACTTTTGGTTTAGGTGAGGGACACAAGGAAACGTCTTGTTCCTGACCGGGAGCATCCACTGATGACTCGCTGCTTTTATATTTGGAACTTTCTGAAGAGGAGGCGAAAGAGCTAGAGGCTGAGTCAGCAAGGAAAGCCAAAACTTTTTCCTGCTGCTCCAGCTTTAAAAGCTGTTTTCCTACTCCCAGATAAGGGAGCCTTCGAGGCCTTGTGTAGCCAGACGATGACGCTGGCTCAACACCTCCAGCCTTAGGTGCTATTGTGCTTTTGCCACTCCCACCAGATGCACCACCACCACCATCAGTACCAGCTGGCAACCACAGCCCACGGGCTCTTCCACCAGACTTCCTCATTTTTTGGAAAATATAACCAAAATAACAACCGTTATATGGTACTGTAAAACAAGGTAGAAGGTGTATATAAACTTGTTGAGAATTTAAATCTCCCTTTTTTGGGGGGAGACTGAACCAAAACTCAGGCCCTGTACATAAAACAACACAATGTAAGTGGCAGAAAGTGGCTAGCTGATATACGACAAACTAACAGGACTGAAGTATATCCACTTTGTGAGAATTTGAATCTCACTTTTTTTTTTTGGAGACTGAACCAAAACTCAGGCCCAGTGTATAACACAACACAATGTTCGTGGCACAAAGTGGCTGGCTGATATACGACAAACTAACAGGACTGAAGCATATCCACTTTGTGAGAATTTGAATCTCACTTTTTTTTTTTGAGACTGAACCAAAACTCAGGCCCAGTGTATAAAACAACACAATGTAAGTGGCAGAAAGTGGCTGGCTTATATACGACAAACTAACAGGACTGAAGTATATCCACTTTGTGAGAATTTGAATCTCACTTTTTATTTTGGGAGACTGAACCAAAACTCAGGCCCAGTGTATAAAACAACACAATGTACGTGGCAGAAAGTGGCTGGCTGATATACTACAAACTAACAGGACTGAAGTATATCCACTTTGTGAGAATTTGAATCTCACTTTTTTTGGGGAGACTGAACCAAAACTCAGGCCCAGTGTATAACACAACACAATGTACGTGGCAGAAAGTGGCTGGCTGATATTCGACAAACTAACAGGACTGAAGTATATCCACTTTGTGAGAATTTGAATCTCACTTTTTTTGGGAGGCTGAATCAAAACTCAGGCCCAGTGTATAACACAACACAATGTACGTGGCAGAAAGTGGCTGGCTGATATACGACAAACTAACAGGACTGAAGTATATCCACTTTGTGAGAATTTGAATCTCACTTTTTTTGGGGGAGACTAAACCAAAACTCAGGCCCAGTGTATAACACAACACAATGTACGTGGCAGAAAGTGGCTGGCTGATATACGACAATCTAACAGGACTGAGGTATATCCACTTTGTGAGAATTTGAATCTCACTTTTTTTTGGGGAGACTGAACCAAAACTCAGGCCCAGTGTATAACACAACACAATGTACGTGGCAGAAAGTGGCTGGCTGATATATGACAAATTAACAGGACTGAAGTATATCCACTTTGTGAGAATTTAAATCTCACTTTTTTTGGGGGGAGACTGAACCAAAACTCAGGCCCAGTGTATAAAACAACACAATGTAAGTGGCAGAAAGTGGCTGGAAGATATATGAAAAATACAAGGACTGTAGTACAATTTCAATCTCACTACAATGATCTCAGGACAAGTATGGCAGCAATAAAAATGACTGCTGCACACAAAAGTGTGGACAAATAAACAAGATAACTGTGCAGAAAGGAGCAACAGGATTTTTGCTTTTAAAAAAGCAGTTGGTTTGCACAGCAGCGGTGCAAACAGCAATGCAGCTATCAGGGAGCCTTATAAGGCAGCCTAATAAGCTACAGAGCTGATGCACAAAAATATAGCCTCCACTGTCCCTGCAAAAAAAAGGTGGTGTTGGACAGTGGAAATCGCTACAGCATAAGCAGTTTGGGGGTTAATATTCCCTCCCTAACTGTATCCCTTCTTCTGATGAAGCTGCAGCAACCTCTCCCTATGCTAAGATCGGCAGAAGTAAGATGGCGGTCGGCGTGCACGCCCCTTCATAGCCCCTGTGACGCCGCAGAAAGCAAGCCAATCACTGTCATGCCCTTCTCTAAGATGGTGGGGACTGAGACCTATGTCATCACGCTGCCCACACTCTGCGTCCTCCTTCATTGGCTGAAAAATGGCACTGAAAGCGTCATATGAAACGCGACTTTGGCGCGCAGATAACTGACCTCATGGCCGATCCCACACTAGGGTCGGGTTTCATGAAACCCGACTTTGCAGAAAGTCGGCGATTTTTTTAATTTGTCCGATCCGTTTAGCTCAACCCTACTTATCAGAGCTCAAAGAGCGACAAAAGAACCCATCATGGTAAAACTATTGGTTTTGACAGGTGACAACATAGATGGCAAAAATGCACTGTAAACAAATGTGCTTTTTAGCTCTAGTATATATTAGAAAATAAGATGCAGTTTTTAGCAAAGAAAAATTTTGCAAAAAAGTGTATGCGTCTTACGTCTGGAGGCAGGTTATTCTGAATGAGGAGAATGCTGACAGCATCCTTCCTGATTACTGAGAGAATTGTTCTCTCTGTGCCTGACCCACATTGATTTATCTGATCGGTGCGGTACAGGAGAGTAAGATATTGGGACCTGCAAGGAAAACTGCATGTCCTGTGTAGCTGAAGGACCTTTCACAACATGTGATCAGTCACATTCCTGAGAGGATCTTCAAAATGTCGTAATGTATACAGTACTTGTGTGTATATATCTGTGTATGTGAGTGCATATACTGGAGCGATATGCATATATATAAGATTTTTTGTGTGAGTGTGCGTGTATGTAGGAAAGCTATGTGTGTGTCAATGTAAGAGAGCTGTGTGTTTGCATGTACCGGAGCTGTGGGAATGTTGGAGATTTTTGGTTATGTACAGCAGAGATATGTGTATGTAGGACAGCTGTGTGTAACTGAACTGTGTGTATGTATGTAGCAAAGCTATGTGCATGCATAGCAGAGCTTAGTGGGCATATACTGTGCATACAGCAGTGATGCGATTATGTGTGTGCAGAGAATGCATATAAATTGCCTTCTATTAAGTTATATGTGTATAGTATACATGCTGCAGAGAAAAACTAACATTAGATCTTTATCCACTCTATTCTACCCTACAGCAGTAAAGTTAGTGTTATGAAATCCTCAACAAATTTAAACCTCCAGGAAATCTTAATTAGCTAAAAAAGTGCTTTTCCTATTTTATTATCGAAACCTGTGGTGTTTTAAATTAAGGTTTTCCAATAGTTAGAAAAATATGATACTTTAAATAAATTATTAGCAAAATGTTTAAATTATACCTATCAAAAAACAGCCCCCTCCATATCCCCTCTAGATGTCCTATCCATCACCAAGATAGGTGTGTTTTCTGCCATTTAGGTAGAAGTAAACTTCAAACAATTTGCTTCTAATTTAGATAAAGTAGCTGGAAGTTATATCATGCAACCTCTTCATGTTAGGTCTGCCTATTAAACAATATTTGTAATATGTATTTACAAAACTTCCATTTTCTCACTGCTTAACCTACGTCACTTCATTGCCACTGATACAAAACTGATAGAGACATACCCCAAGCGACTTGCAGCTGTAATTGCAGCAAAAGGTGGTGCAACAAAGCATTAAGTTAACCCCTTAAGCCCCGAGGGTGGTTTGCACGTTAATGACCGGGCCAATTTTTACAATTCTGACCACTGTCCCTTTATGAGGTTATAACTCTGGAACGCTTCAACGGATCTTGGCGATTCTGACACTGTTTTCTCGTGACATATTGTACTTCATGTTAGTGGTAAAATTTCTTCGATATAACTTGCGTTTATTTGTGAAAAAAACGAATATTTGGCGAAAATTTTGAAAATTTCGCAATTTTCCAACTTTGAATTTTTATGCCCTTAAATCACAGACATATGTCACACAAAATACTTAATAAATAACATTTCCCACATGTCTACTTTACAACAGCACAATTTTGGAACCAAAATTTTTTTTTGTGACGGAGTTATAAGGGTTAAAAGTTGACCAGCAATTTCTCATTTTTACAACACCATTTTTTTTTAGGGACCACATCTCATTTGAAGTCATTTTGACGGGTCTATATGATAGAAAATACCCAAGTGTGACACCATTCTAAAAACTGCACCCCTCAAGGTACTCAAAACCACTTTAAAGAAGTTTATTAACCCTTCAGGTGTTTCACAGGAATTTTTGGAATGTTTAAATAAAAATGAACATTTAACTTTTTTTCACACAAAATTTATTTCAGCTCCAATTTGTTTTATTTTACCAAGGGTAACAGGAGAAAATAGACCCCAAAAGTTGTTGTACAATTTGTCCTGAGTACGCTGATACCCCATATGTGGGGGTAAACCACAGTTTGGGCGCATGGCAGAGCTTGGAAGCAAAGGAGCGCCATTTGACTTTTCAATGCAAAATTGACTGGAATTGAGATGGGACGCCATGTTGCATTTGGAGAGCCCCTGATGTGCCTAAACATTGAAACCCCCCACAAGTGACACCATTTTGGAAAGTAGACCCCCTAAGGAACTTATCTAGATGTGTGGTGAGCACTTTGACCCAACAAGTGCTTTACAGAAGTTTATAATGCAGAGCCGTAAAAATAAAAAATCATATTTTTTCACAAAAATTATCTTTTCACCCCCAATTTTTTATTTTCCCAAGGGTGAGAGAAGAAATTGGACCCCAAACATTGTTGTGCAATTTGTCCTGAGTACGCTGATACCCCATATGTGGGTGTAAACCATTGTTTGGGCGCAGGGCAGAGCTCGGAAGGGAAGGAGCGCCATTTGACTTTTCAATGCAAAATTGACTGGAATTGAGATGGGACGCCATGTTGCATTTAGAGAGCCCTTGATGTGCCTAAACATTGAAACCCCTAACAAGTGACACCATTTTGGAAAGTAGACCCCCTAAGGAACTTATCTAGATGTGTGGTGAGCACTTTGACCCAACAAGTGCTTTACAGAAGTTTATAATGCAGAGCCGTAAAAATAAAAAATCATATTTTTTCACAAAAATGATCTTTTCACCCCCAATTTTTTATTTTCCCAAGGGTGAGAGAAGAAATTGGACCCCAAAAATTGTTGTGCAATTTGTCCTGAGTACGCTGATACCCCATATGTGGGTGTAAACCATTGTTTGGGCGCAGGGCAGAGCTCGGAAGGGAAGGAGCGCCATTTGACTTTTCAATGCAAAATTGACTGGAATTGAGATGGGACGCCATGTTGCATTTAGAGAGCCCTTGATGTGCCTAAACATTGAAACCCCTAACAAGTGACACCATTTTGGAAAGTAGACCCCCTAAGGAACTTATCTAGATGTGTGGTGAGCACTTTGACCCAACAAGTGCTTTACAGAAGTTTATAATGCAGAGCCGTAAAAATAAAAAATCATATTTTTTCACAAAAATTATCTTTTCACCCCCAATTTTTTATTTTCCCAAGGGTGAGAGAAGAAATTGGACCCCAAAAATTGTTGTGCAATTTGTCCTGAGTACGCTGATACCCCATATGTGGGTGTAAACCATTGTTTGGGCGCAGGGCAGAGCTCGGAAGGGAAGGAGCGCCATTTGACTTTTCAATGCAAAATTGACTGGAATTGAGATGGGACGCCATGTTGCATTTAGAGAGCCCTTGATGTGCCTAAACATTGAAACCCCTAACAAGTGACACCATTTTGGAAAGTAGACCCCCTAAGGAACTTATCTAGATGTGTGGTGAGCACTTTGACCCAACAAGTGCTTTACAGAAGTTTATAATGCAGAGCCGTAAAAATAAAAAATCATATTTTTTCACAAAAATTATCTTTTCACCCCCAATTTTTTATTTTCCCAAGGGTGAGAGAAGAAATTGGACCCCAAACATTGTTGTGCAATTTGTCCTGAGTACGCTGATACCCCATATGTGGGTGTAAACCATTGTTTGGGCGCAGGGCAGAGCTCGGAAGGGAAGGAGCGCCATTTGACTTTTCAATGCAAAATTGACTGGAATTGAGATGGGACGCCATGTTGCATTTAGAGAGCCCTTGATGTGCCTAAACATTGAAACCCCTAACAAGTGACACCATTTTGGAAAGTAGACCCCCTAAGGAACTTATCTAGATGTGTGGTGAGCACTTTGACCCAACAAGTGCTTTACAGAAGTTTATAATGCAGAGCCGTAAAAATAAAAAATCATATTTTTTCACAAAAATGATCTTTTCACCCCCAATTTTTTATTTTCCCAAGGGTAAGAGAAGAAATTGGACCCCAAAAATTGTTGTGCAATTTGTCCTGAGTACACTGATACCCCATATGTGGGTGTAAACCATTGTTTGGGCGCAGGGCAGAGCTCAGAAGGGAAGGAGCGCCATTTGACTTTTCAATGCAAAATTGACTGGAATTGAGATGGGACGCCATGTTGCGTTTGGAGAGCCCCTAATGTGCCTAAACATTGAAACCCCCCACGAGTGACACCATTTTGGAAAGTAGACCCCTTAAGGAACTTATCTAGATGTGTGTTGAGCACTTTGACCCAACAAGTGCTTCACAGAAGTTTATAATGCAGAGCCGTAAAAATAAAAAATCATATTTTTTCACAAAAATGATCTTTTCACCCCCATTTTTTTATTTCCCCAAGGGTAAGAGAAGAAATTAGACCACAAAAGTTGTTGTGCAATTTGTCCTGAGTACGACGATACCCCATATGTGGGTGTAAACCATTGTTTGGGCGCATAGCAGAGCTCAGAAGGGAAGAAGCGCTATTTTACTTTTCAATGCAAAATTGACTGGAATTAAGATGGGATGCCATGTTGCGTTTGGAGAGCCCCTGATGTGCCTAAACATTAAACCCCCCCACAAGTGACACCATTTTGGAAAGTAGACCCCCTAAGGAACTTATCTAGATGTGTTTTGAGAGCTTTGAACCCCCAAGTGTTTCACTACAGTTTATAACGCAGAGCCGTGAAAATAAAAAATTTTTTTTTTTTTCACAAAAATGATTTTTTAGCCCCCAGTTTTGTATTTTCACAAGGGTATCAGGATAAATTGGACCCCAAAAGTTGTTGTCCAATTTGTCTGGAGTACGCTGATACCCCATTTGTGGGGAGGGACCACTGTTTGGGCGCATGACAGAGCTCGGAAGGGAAGGAGCGCCATTTGGAATGCAGACTTAAATGGATTGGTCTGCAGGCGTCACGTTGCATTTGCAGAGCCCCTGATGTACCCAAACAGTACAAACCCCCCACAAGTGACCCCATATTGGAAACTAGACCCCCCAAGGAACTTATCTAGATGTGTTGTGAGAACTTTGAACCCCCAAGTGTTTCACTACAGTTTATAACGCAGAGCCGTGAAAATAATTTTTTTTTTTTTTTCACAAAAATGAAATTTAGCCCCCAGTTTTGTATTTTCACAAGGGTATCAGGATAAATTGGACCCTAAAAGTTGTTGTCCAATTTGTCCTGAGTACGCTGATACCCCCTATGTGGGGGGGAACCACTGTTTGGGCGCATGACAGAGCTCGGAAGGGAAGGAGCGCCATTTGGAATTCAGACTTAAATGGATTGGTCTGCAGGCGTCACGTTGCATTTGCAGAGCCCCTGATGTACCCAAATAGTACAAACCCCCCACAAGTGACCCCATATTGGAAACTAGACCTCCCAAGGAACTTATCTAGATGTGTTGTGAGAACTTTGAACCCCCAAGTGTTTCACTACAGTTTACAACGCAGAGCCGTGAAAATAAAACATTTTTTTTTTCCCACAAAAATGATTTTTAGCCCCCCAAATTTTTATTTTCCCAAGGATAACAAGAGAACTTGGACCCCAGAAGTTGTTGTTCAATTTGTCCCTAGTACGCTGATACCCCATATGTTGGGGTAAACCCCTTTTTGGACGCACGGGAGAGCTCGGAAGGGAAGGAGCACTGTTTTACTTTTTCAACGCAGAATTGGCTGGAATTGAGATTGGACGCCATGTCGCGTTTGGAGAGCCCCTGATGTGCCTGAACAGTGGAAACTCCCCAATTCTACCTGAAACCCTACCCCTAACCATTTACTGAACATTTTCTGACAGTCATAAGTGCCACGTATATAAGTGCCACGTATATAAGTGCCACGTATATAAGTGCCACGTATATAAGTGCCACGTATATAAGTGCCACGTATATAAGTGCCACGTATTTAAGTGCCACGTATTTAAGTGCCACGTATTTAAGTGCCACGATATTTCAGTGCCACAATATTTCAGTGCCACGTATTTCAGTGCCACGCATTTCAGTGCCACGTATTTCAGTGCCACGTATTTCAGGCACTGAAAAATACGTGGCACGTAAATACTTCAGTGTCACGATATTTCAGTGCCACGATATTTCAGTGCCACGTATTTCAGTGCCACATATTTCAGGCACTGAAAAATACGTGGCACGTAAATACGTGGCACTTAAATACGTGGCACTTAAATACGTGGCACTTAAATACGTGGCACTTAAATACGTGGCACTTATATACGTGGCCACTGAAATATCGTGGCACTTATATACGTATATACGTATATAAACGTATATTTCAGTGCCACGTATTTCAGTGCCACGTATTTCAGGTTAGGGGTAGGGTTAGGGGTAGGGTTAGGGTTTTTCACTTTTTTCATTTTTTCACACATGCGGTTTTTTTAAAAAACGCATGCAGATAAAAACGCAAGTGTGAAACCAGACTAAAAGACGCTTTTTATAGCAAAAAAGTTTTTGCGTCTCCACATTTTGAGACCTATAATTTTTCCACATTTTGGTCCACAGAGTCATGTGAGGTCTTGTTTTTTGCGGGACGAGTTGACGTTTTTATTGGTAACATTTTCGGACACGTGACCATTTTTTATCACTTTTTATTCTGATTTTTGTGAGGCAGAATAACCAAAAACCAGCTATTCATGAATTTCTTTTGGGAGAGGTGTTTATACCGTTCTGCGCTTGGTAAAATTGATAAAGCAGTTTTATTCGTCGGGTCAGTACGATTACAGCGATACCTCATTTATATCATTTTTTTATGTTTTGACGCTTTTATACGATAAAAACTATTTTATAGAAAAAATAATTATTTTGGCATCGCTTTATTCTGAGGACTATAACTTTTTTATTTTTTTGCTGATGATGCTGTATGGCGGCTCGTTTTTTGCGGGACAAGATGACGTTTTCAGTGGTAACATGGTTATTTATATCCGTCTTTTTGATCGCGTGTTATTCCACTTTTTGTTCGGCGGTATGGTAATAAAGCGTTGTTTTTTGCCTCGTTTTTTTTTTTTTTTCTTACGGTGTTTACTGAAGGGGTTAACTAGTGGGCCAGTTTTATAGGTTGGGTCGTTACGGACGCGGCGATACTAAATATGTGTACTTTTATTGTTTTTGTTTGTTTTTTTTAGATAAAGAAATGTATTTATGGGAATAATATTTTTTTTTTTATTATTATTTATTTAGGAATTATTATTTTTTTTTTTACACATGTGGAAATTTTTTTTTTTACTTTTTTACTTTGTCCCAGGGGGGGACATCACAGATCGCAGATCTGATAGTGTGCACAGCACTCTATCAGATCTGCGATCATACTTTCATCGGAGCAGGCTGCAGCTTTCATCTGCAGCCTGCTCCGACCCGGAAGTGCTCCCTGCAGGACCCGGATACAGCCCCTCGGCCATTTTGGATCCGGGGCCTGCAGGGAGAAGACGTTCGGTACGAGGTGAGTACATCACCTTGTACCGATCGTCTCAGGGAAGCCCGCAGGGAGCCCCCTCCCTGCGCGATGCTTCCCTGTACCGCCGGTACACCGCGATCATGTTTGATCACGGTGTGCCGGGGGTTAATGTGCCGGGGGCGGTCCGTGACCGCTCCTGGCACATAGTGCCGGATGTCAGCTGCGATATGCAGCCGACACCCGGCCGCGATCGGCCGCGCTCCCCCCATGAGCGCGGCCGATCGCGTATGACGTACTATACCGTCACCGGGAATTAAGGCCCACCCCACCTCGACGGTATAGTACGTCATATGGGATTAAGGGGTTAAAGGGGCCGAATAATATTGCACTCCCCACTTTTCAGTTTTTGATTTTCCACAAAAATTTTAAATAACCAATAAATTTCGTTCAACTTCACAATTGTGTTCCACTTGTTGTTGAATCTTCACCAAAAATTTACATTTGGTATCTTTATGTTTGAAGCATGATATGTGGGAAAAGGTTGAAAAGTTCCAGGGAGCCGAATACTCTTGCAAGGCACTGTATGTAAGAAAGCTATATGCATGTAAACATGAGAGCTCTGCATGTTTGCATGTACCTGCGCTGTAAGTACATCTCAATATGCCTTTTAAATAGGCTGTCAGGCTCATAAAGTGTACAGGAAGAATATTTAAATTATACACGAGACTGTGACAACTTATCAGTGCAAAAGGCACCACAAAAGAACCCTGCATGGAAAAACTCTTGGTTTTGACCCATGACAACATAGATGGCAAAAATGAACTGTAAACAAATGTACTTTTTAGCTATAGTATCTTTTAGACAATAAGATGGCTGGAAGTTATATCATTCAAACTCTACATGTCAGGTCTGCCCATTAAACAATATTTGTAATATGTAGTTACAAAACTTCCATTTTCTCTATGCCTGACCTACATGACTTTATTTTTTTTATAGGTATTAGTACATAATGGCATGGCCTTCATCTATAGGAGCCATCTATCTCCAGAACTTGGCACCATCAATGATATTTAACGGGTCCCAAGTACATCTCAATATGCCTTTTAAATAGGCTTCCAGGCTCATAAAGTTTACTGGAAGAATATTAAAATTATACACAAGACTGTGACACCTTATCAGTGAAAAAGGCACCACAAAAGAACCCTGCATGGAAAAACTCTTGGTTTTGACCAACATAGATGGGAAATTTGAACTGTAAACAAATGTACTTTTCAGCTATAGTATCTATTAGACAATAAGATACACTTTTTAGCAAAGAAAAATCCTGCAAAAACTTGTATGCATTTTACTGTCCGGAGGCAGCTTATTCTGAATGAGGAGAATGCTGACAGAATCCTTCCTGATCACTGAGACAACTGTTCTCTCTGTGCCTGACCAACACTGATCTATCTGATCGGTGCGGTACAGGAGAGTAAGATATTGGGACCTGCAAGGATACTGCATGTCCTATGTAGTTAAGGACCTTTCACATCATGCGATCAGTCACATTCCTGAAAGGAACTTCAAAATGTCGTAATGTTTACAGTACTTGTGTGTATGTTTGTAATACTGGAGCCATATGCGTACATATAAGATTTTTGTGTGAGTGGCCATGTACAGTGCTTTGCGAAAGTATTCGGCTCCCTGGAACTTTTCAACCTTTTCCCACATATCATGCTTCAAACATAAGGATACCAAATGTAAGTTTTTGGTGAAGAATCAACAACAAGTGGAACACAATTGTAAAGTTGAATGAAATTTATTGGTTATTTTAAATTTTTGTGGAAAATAAAAAACTGAAAAGTGGGGCGTGCAATATTATTCGTCCCATTTAACTTAATACTTTGTTGCGCCACCTTTTGCTGCAATTACAGCTGCAAGTCGCTTGGGATATGTCTCTTTCAGTTTTGTACATCCAGAGACTGAAATTTTTGCCCATTCTTTCTTGGCAAACAGCCCGAGCTCAGTGAGGGTTGATGGAGATCATTTGTGAACAGCAGTTTTCAGCTCTTTCCACAGATTCTCGATTGGATTGAGGTCTGGACTTTGACTTGGACCATTCTAACACCTGGATACTTTTATTTGTGAACCATTCCATTGCAGATTTTGTTTTCTGTTTGGGATCATTGTCTTGTTGGAAGACAAATCTCAGTTCCAGTCTCAGGTCTTTTGCAGACTCCAACAGGTTTTCTTCAAAAACGGTCCTGTATTTGGCTCCATCCATCTTCCCATCAATTTTAACTATCTTCCCTGTCCCTGCTGAAGAAAAGCAGGCCCAAACCATGATGCTGCCACCACCATGTTTGACAGTGGGGATCGTGTGTTCAGGGTGATAAGCTGTGTTGCCTTTACGCCAACATATCTCATTTGGCATTGTTACCAAAAAGTTCGATTTTGGTTTCATCTGACCAGAGCACCTTCTTCCACATGTTTGGTGTGTCTCCCAGGTGGCTTGTTGCAAACTTTAAACTACACTTTTTATGGATATCTTTGAGAAATGGCTTTCTTCTTGCCACTCTTCCATAAAGGCCACATTTGTGCAGTGTACGACTGATTGTTGTCCCATGGACAGACTGTCCCACCTCAGCTGTAGATCTCTGCAGTTCATCCAGAGAGATCATGGGCCTCATAGCTGCGTCTCTGATTAGTCTTCTCCTTGTTTGAGATGAAAGTTTAGAGGGATGGCTGGGTCTTGGTAGATTTGTATGATACTCCTTCCATTTCAATATGATGGCTTGCACAGTGCTCCTTGGGATGTTTAAAGTTTTGGAAATCTTTTTTGTATCCAAAACCAGCGTTAAACTTCTCCACAACAGCATCATGGACATGCCTGTTGTGTTCCTTGGTCTTCATGATGCTCTCTGTGCTTCAAACAGAACCCTGAGACTATCACAGAGCAGGTGCATTTATACGGAAACTTGATTACACACAGGTGGATTATATTTCTCATCATTAGGCATTTAGGACAACATTGGATCATTCAGAGATCTACAATGAACTTCTGGAGTGAGTTTGCTGCACTGAAAGTAAAGGAGCAGAATAATACTGCACGCCCCACTTTTCAGTTTTTGAATTTCCACAAAAATTTAAAATAACCAATATATTTCGGTCAACTTCACAATTGTGTTCCACTTGTTGTTGATTCTTCACCAAAAATTTACATTTGGTATCTTTATGTTGGAAGCATGATATGTGGGAAACGGTTGAAAAGATTCAGGGAGCCGAATACTTTCGCAAGGCATTGCACGTAGGAATACTATGTGCATGTTAACATAAGAGACCTGCGTGTTTGCATGTACCTGCGCTGAAAGTATGTTGGAGAGATTTGTGTATGTACAGCAGAGATGTGTGTATGTAGGACAGCTGTGTGTAACTGAACTGTGTGTATGTATGTAGCAGAGCTATGTGCATGCATAGCAGAGCTTAGTGGGCATCTACTGTGCATGCAGCAGTGATGTGATGATGTGTGTGCTGCAGAGAATGCATATAAATTGCCTGCTATTAAGTTATATGTGTATAGTATACATGCTGCAGAGAAATACTAACATTAGATCTTTATCCACTCTATTCTACCCTACAGCAGTAAAGTTAGTGTTATGAAATCCTCTAGAAATTTACACCTCCAGGAAATCTTAATTAGTTGCAAAAATGCTTTTCCTATTTTACTATCGAAACCTGTGGTGTTTTAAATTAAGGTTTGTGCGATTGTTAGAAAAATATGATGCTTTAAATAAATTATTAGCAAAATGTTTAAATTACACCTATCAAAAAAAACAGCCTCCTCCATATCCCCTCTAGCTGTCCTAACCATCACCAAGATAGGTGTGTTTTCTACCATTTAGGTAGAAGTAAACTTCAAACAATTTGCTTCTAATTTAGATAAAGTAGCTGGAAGTTATATCATTCAAACTCTACATGTCAGGTCTGCCCATTAAACAATATTTGTAATATGTATTTACAAAACTTCCATTTTCTCTATGCCTGACCTACATGACTTTATTTTTTTATAGGTATTAGTACATAATGGCGTGGCCTTCATCTGTAGGAGCCATCTATCTCCAGAACTTGGCACCATCAATGATATTTAACGGGCCCCAAGTACATCTCAATATGCCTTTTAAATAGGCTTCCAGGCTCATAAAGTTTACTGGAACAATATTAAAATTATACACAAGACTGTGACACCTTATCAGTGAAAAAGGCACCACAAAAGAACCCTGCATGGAAAAACTCTTGGTTTTGACCAACATAGATGGCAAAAATGAACTGTAAACAAATGTACTTTTCAGCTATAGTATCTTTTAGACAATAAGATACACTTTTTAGCAAAGAAAAATCTTGCAAAAACTTGTATGCATTTTACTGTCCGGAGGCAGCTTATTCTGAATGAGGAGAATGCTGACAGAATCCTTCCTGATCACTGTGAGAACTGTTCTCTCTGTGCCTGACCAACACTGATCTATCTGATCGGTGCGGTACAGGAGAGTAAGATATTGGGACCTGCAAGGATACTGCATGTCCTATGTAGTTAAGGACCTTTCACATCATGTGATCAGTCACATTCCTGAAAGGAACGTCAAGATGTCATAATGTTTACAGTACTTGTGTGTATGTTTGTAATACTGGAGCCATATGCGTACATATAAGATTTTTATGTGAGTGGCCATGTACAGTGCCTTGCGAAAGTATTCGGCTCCCTGGAACTTTTCAACCTTTTCCCACATATCATGCTTCAAACATAAGGATACCAAATGTAAGTTTTTGGTGAAGAATCAACAACAAGGGGAACACAATTGTAAAGTTGAATGAAATTTATTGGTTATTTTAAATTTTTGTGGAAAATCAAAAACTGAAAAGTGGGGCGTGCAATATTATTCGGCCCATTTAACTTAATACTTTGTTGCGCCACCTTTTGCTGCAATTACAGCTGCAATTTGCTTGGGATATGTCTCTTTTAGTTTTGTACATCCAGGGACTGAAATTTTTGCCCATTCTTTCTTGTCAAACAGTCCGAGCTCAGTGAGGTTTGATGGAGATCGTTTGTGAACAGCAGTTTTCAGCTCTTTCCACAGATTCTCGATTGGATTGAGGTCTGGACTTTGACTTGGACCATTCTAACACCTGGATACTTTTATTTGTGAACCATTCCATTGCAGATTTTGCTTTTTGTTTGGGATCATTGTCTTGTTGGAAGACAAATCTCAGTTCCAGTCTCAGGTCTTTTGCAGACTCCAACAGGTTTTCTTCAAAAACGGTCCTGTATTTGGCTCCATCCATCTTCCCATCAATTTTAACCATCTTCCCTGTCCCTGCTGAAGAAAAGCAGGCCCAAACCATGATGCTGCCACCACCATGTTTGACAGTGGGGATCGTGTGTTCAGGGTGATGAGCTGTGTTGCCTTTACGCCAACATATCTCATTTGGCATTGTTACCAAAAAGTTCGATTTTGGTTTTATCTGACCAGAGCACCTTCTTCCACATGTTTGGTGTGTCTCCCAGGTGGCTTGTTGCAAACTTTAAACTACACTTTTTATGGATATCTTTGAGAAATGGCTTTTTTCTTGCCACTCTTCCATAAAGGCCACATTTGTGCAGTGTACGACTGATTGTTGTCCTATGGACAGACTGTCCCACCTCAGCTGTAGATCTCTGCAGTTCATCCAGAGAGATCATGGGCCTCATAGCTGCATCTCTGATTAGTCTTCTCCTTGTTTGAGATGAAAGTTTAGAGGGATGGCTGGGTCTTGGTAGATTTGTATGATACTCCTTCCATTTCAATATGATGGCTTGCACAGTGCTCCTTGGGATGTTTAAAGTTTTGGAAATCTTTTTGTATCCAAATCCAGCTTTAAACTTCTCCACAACAATATCATGGACATGCCTGTTGTGTTCCTTGGTCTTCATGATGCTCTCTGTGCTTCAAACAGAACCCTGAGACTATCACAGAGCAGGTGCATTTATACGGAGGCTTGATTACACACAGGTGGATTATATTTCTCATCATTAGGCATTTAGGACAACATTGGATCATTCAGAGATCTACAATGAACTTCTGGAGTGAGTTTGCTGCACTGAAAGTAAAGGAGCAGAATAATACTGCACGCCCCACTTTTCAGTTTTTGAATTTCCACAAAAATTTAAAATAACCAATATATTTCGGTCAACTTCACAATTGTGTTCCACTTGTAGTTGATTCTTCACCAAAAATTTACATTTGGTATCTTTATGTTTGAAGCATGATATGTGGGAAAAGGTTGAAAAGATTCAGGGAGCCGAATACTTTCGGAAGGCACTGTACGTAGGAATACTATGTGCATGTTAATGTAAGAGAGCTGCGTGTTTGCATGTACCTGTGCTGGAAGTATGTTGGAGAGATTTGTGTATGTACAGCAGAGATGTGTGTATGTAGGACAGCTGTGTGTAACTGAACTGTGTGTATGTATGTAGCAGAGCTATGTGCATGCATAGCAGAGCTTAGTGGGCATCTACTGTGCATGCAGCAGTGATGTGATGATGTGTGTGCTGCAGAGAATGCATATAAATTGCCTGCTATTAAGTTATATGTGTATAGTATACATGCTGCAGAGAAATACTAACATTAGATCTTTATCCACTCTATTCTACCCTACAGCAGTAAAGTTAGTGTTATGAAATCCTCTAGAAATTTACACCTCCAGGAAATCTTAATTAGTTGCAAAAATGCTTTTCCTATTTTACTATCGAAACCTGTGGTGTTTTAAATTAAGGTTTGTGCGATTGTTAGAAAAATATGATGCTTTAAATAAATTATTAGCAAAATGTTTAAATTACACCTATCAAAAAAAACAGCCTCCTCCATATCCCCTCTAGCTGTCCTAACCATCACCAAGATAGGTGTGTTTTCTACCATTTAGGTAGAAGTAAACTTCAAACAATTTGCTTCTAATTTAGATAAAGTAGCTGGAAGTTATATCATTCAAACTCTACATGTCAGGTCTGCCCATTAAACAATATTTGTAATATGTATTTACAAAACTTCCATTTTCTCTATGCCTGACCTACATGACTTTATTTTTTTTATAGGTATTAGTACATAATGGCGTGGCCTTCATCTGTAGGAGCCATCTATCTCCAGAACTTGGCACCATCAATGATATTTAACGGGCCCCAAGTACATCTCAATATGCCTTTTAAATAGGCTTCCAGGCTCATAAAGTTTACTGGAACAATATTAAAATTATACACAAGACTGTGACACCTTATCAGTGAAAAAGGCACCACAAAAGAACCCTGCATGGAAAAACTCTTGGTTTTGACCAACATAGATGGCAAAAATGAACTGTAAACAAATGTACTTTTCAGCTATAGTATCTTTTAGACAATAAGATACACTTTTTAGCAAAGAAAAATCTTGCAAAAACTTGTATGCATTTTACTGTCCGGAGGCAGCTTATTCTGAATGAGGAGAATGCTGACAGAATCCTTCCTGATCACTGTGAGAACTGTTCTCTCTGTGCCTGACCAACACTGATCTATCTGATCGGTGCGGTACAGGAGAGTAAGATATTGGGACCTGCAAGGATACTGCATGTCCTATGTAGTTAAGGACCTTTCACATCATGTGATCAGTCACATTCCTGAAAGGAACGTCAAGATGTCATAATGTTTACAGTACTTGTGTGTATGTTTGTAATACTGGAGCCATATGCGTACATATAAGATTTTTATGTGAGTGGCCATGTACAGTGCCTTGCGAAAGTATTCGGCTCCCTGGAACTTTTCAACCTTTTCCCACATATCATGCTTCAAACATAAGGATACCAAATGTAAGTTTTTGGTGAAGAATCAACAACAAGGGGAACACAATTGTAAAGTTGAATGAAATTTATTGGTTATTTTAAATTTTTGTGGAAAATCAAAAACTGAAAAGTGGGGCGTGCAATATTATTCGGCCCATTTAACTTAATACTTTGTTGCGCCACCTTTTGCTGCAATTACAGCTGCAATTTGCTTGGGATATGTCTCTTTTAGTTTTGTACATCCAGGGACTGAAATTTTTGCCCATTCTTTCTTGTCAAACAGTCCGAGCTCAGTGAGGTTTGATGGAGATCGTTTGTGAACAGCAGTTTTCAGCTCTTTCCACAGATTCTCGATTGGATTGAGGTCTGGACTTTGACTTGGACATTCTAACACCTGGATACTTTTATTTGTGAACCATTCCATTGCAGATTTTGCTTTCTGTTTGGGATCATTGTCTTGTTGGAAGACAAATCTCAGTTCCAGTCTCAGGTCTTTTGCAGACTCCAACAGGTTTTCTTCAAAAACGGTCCTGTATTTGGCTCCATCCATCTTCCCATCAATTTTAACCATCTTCCCTGTCCCTGCTGAAGAAAAGCAAGCCCAAACCATGATGCTGCCACCACCATGTTTGACAGTGGGGATCGTGTGTTCAGGGTGATGAGCTGTGTTGCCTTTACGCCAACATATCTCATTTGGCATTGTTACCAAAAAGTTTGATTTTGGTTTCATCTGACGAGAGCACCTTCTTCCACATGTTTGGTGTGTCTCCCAGGTGGCTTGTTGCAAACTTTAAACCACTTTTTATGGATATGTTTGAGAAATGGCTTTCTTCTTGCCACTCTTCCATAAAGGCCACATTTGTGCAGTGTACGACTGATTGTTGTCCCATGGACAGACTGTCCCACCTCAGCTGTAGATCTCTGCAGTTCATCCAGAGAGATCATGGGCCTCATAGCTGCGTCTCTGATTAGTCTTCTCCTTGTTTGAGATGAAAGTTTAGAGGGATGGCTGGGTCTTGGTAGATTTGTATGATACTCCTTCAATTTCAATATGATGGCTTGCACAGTGCTCCTTGGGATGTTTAAAGTTTTGGAAATCTTTTTGTATCCAAATCCGGCTTTAAACTTCTCCACAACAGTATCATGGACATGCCTGTTGTGTTCCTTGGTCTTCATGATGCTCTCTGTGCTTCAAACAGAACCCTGAGACTATCACAGAGCAGGTGCATTTATACGGAGGCTTGATTACACACAGGTGGATTATATTTCTCATCATTAGGCATTTAGGACAACATTGGATCATTCAGAGATCTACAATGAACTTCTGGAGTGATTTTGCTGCACTGAAAGTAAAGGAGCAGAATAATACTGCACGCCCCACTTTTCAGTTTTTGAATTTCCACAAAAATTTAAAATAACCAATATATTTCGGTCAACTTCACAATTGTGTTCCACTTGTAGTTGATTCTTCACCAAAAATTTACATTTGGTATCTTTATGTTTGAAGCATGATATGTGGGAAAAGGTTGAAAAGATTCAGGGAGCCGAATACTTTCGGAAGGCACTGTACGTAGGAATACTATGTGCATGTTAATGTAAGAGAGCTGCGTGTTTGCATGTACCTGCGCTGGAAGTATGTTGGAGAGATTTGTGTATGTACAGCAGAGATGTGTGTATGTAGGACAGCTGTGTGTAACTGAACTGTGTGTATGTATGTAGCAGAGCTATGTGCATGCATAGCAGAGCTTAGTGGGCATCTACTGTGCATGCAGCAGTGATGTGATGATGTGTGTGCTGCAGAGAATGCATATAAATTGCCTGCTATTAAGTTATATGTGTATAGTATACATGCTGCAGAGAAATACTAACATTAGATCTTTATCCACTCTATTCTACCCTACAGCAGTAAAGTTAGTGTTATGAAATCCTCTAGAAATTTACACCTCCAGGAAATCTTAATTAGTTGCAAAAATGCTTTTCCTATTTTACTATCGAAACCTGTGGTGTTTTAAATTAAGGTTTGTGCGATTGTTAGAAAAATATGATGCTTTAAATAAATTATTAGCAAAATGTTTAAATTACACCTATCAAAAAAAACAGCCTCCTCCATATCCCCTCTAGCTGTCCTAACCATCACCAAGATAGGTGTGTTTTCTACCATTTAGGTAGAAGTAAACTTCAAACAATTTGCTTCTAATTTAGATAAAGTAGCTGGAAGTTATATCATTCAAACTCTACATGTCAGGTCTGCCCATTAAACAATATTTGTAATATGTATTTACAAAACTTCCATTTTCTCTATGCCTGACCTACATGACTTTATTTTTTTTATAGGTATTAGTACATAATGGCGTGGCCTTCATCTGTAGGAGCCATCTATCTCCAGAACTTGGCACCATCAATGATATTTAACGGGCCCCAAGTACATCTCAATATGCCTTTTAAATAGGCTTCCAGGCTCATAAAGTTTACTGGAACAATATTAAAATTATACACAAGACTGTGACACCTTATCAGTGAAAAAGGCACCACAAAAGAACCCTGCATGGAAAAACTCTTGGTTTTGACCAACATAGATGGCAAAAATGAACTGTAAACAAATGTACTTTTCAGCTATAGTATCTTTTAGACAATAAGATACACTTTTTAGCAAAGAAAAATCTTGCAAAAACTTGTATGCATTTTACTGTCCGGAGGCAGCTTATTCTGAATGAGGAGAATGCTGACAGAATCCTTCCTGATCACTGTGAGAACTGTTCTCTCTGTGCCTGACCAACACTGATCTATCTGATCGGTGCGGTACAGGAGAGTAAGATATTGGGACCTGCAAGGATACTGCATGTCCTATGTAGTTAAGGACCTTTCACATCATGTGATCAGTCACATTCCTGAAAGGAACGTCAAGATGTCATAATGTTTACAGTACTTGTGTGTATGTTTGTAATACTGGAGCCATATGCGTACATATAAGATTTTTATGTGAGTGGCCATGTACAGTGCCTTGCGAAAGTATTCGGCTCCCTGGAACTTTTCAACCTTTTCCCACATATCATGCTTCAAACATAAGGATACCAAATGTAAGTTTTTGGTGAAGAATCAACAACAAGGGGAACACAATTGTAAAGTTGAATGAAATTTATTGGTTATTTTAAATTTTTGTGGAAAATCAAAAACTGAAAAGTGGGGCGTGCAATATTATTCGGCCCATTTAACTTAATACTTTGTTGCGCCACCTTTTGCTGCAATTACAGCTGCAATTTGCTTGGGATATGTCTCTTTTAGTTTTGTACATCCAGGGACTGAAATTTTTGCCCATTCTTTCTTGTCAAACAGTCCGAGCTCAGTGAGGTTTGATGGAGATCGTTTGTGAACAGCAGTTTTCAGCTCTTTCCACAGATTCTCGATTGGATTGAGGTCTGGACTTTGACTTGGACCATTCTAACACCTGGATACTTTTATTTGTGAACCATTCCATTGCAGATTTTGCTTTTTGTTTGGGATCATTGTCTTGTTGGAAGACAAATCTCAGTTCCAGTCTCAGGTCTTTTGCAGACTCCAACAGGTTTTCTTCAAAAACGGTCCTGTATTTGGCTCCATCCATCTTCCCATCAATTTTAACCATCTTCCCTGTCCCTGCTGAAGAAAAGCAGGCCCAAACCATGATGCTGCCACCACCATGTTTGACAGTGGGGATCGTGTGTTCAGGGTGATGAGCTGTGTTGCCTTTACGCCAACATATCTCATTTGGCATTGTTACCAAAAAGTTCGATTTTGGTTTTATCTGACCAGAGCACCTTCTTCCACATGTTTGGTGTGTCTCCCAGGTGGCTTGTTGCAAACTTTAAACTACACTTTTTATGGATATCTTTGAGAAATGGCTTTTTTCTTGCCACTCTTCCATAAAGGCCACATTTGTGCAGTGTACGACTGATTGTTGTCCTATGGACAGACTGTCCCACCTCAGCTGTAGATCTCTGCAGTTCATCCAGAGAGATCATGGGCCTCATAGCTGCATCTCTGATTAGTCTTCTCCTTGTTTGAGATGAAAGTTTAGAGGGATGGCTGGGTCTTGGTAGATTTGTATGATACTCCTTCCATTTCAATATGATGGCTTGCACAGTGCTCCTTGGGATGTTTAAAGTTTTGGAAATCTTTTTGTATCCAAATCCAGCTTTAAACTTCTCCACAACAATATCATGGACATGCCTGTTGTGTTCCTTGGTCTTCATGATGCTCTCTGTGCTTCAAACAGAACCCTGAGACTATCACAGAGCAGGTGCATTTATACGGAGGCTTGATTACACACAGGTGGATTATATTTCTCATCATTAGGCATTTAGGACAACATTGGATCATTCAGAGATCTACAATGAACTTCTGGAGTGAGTTTGCTGCACTGAAAGTAAAGGAGCAGAATAATACTGCACGCCCCACTTTTCAGTTTTTGAATTTCCACAAAAATTTAAAATAACCAATATATTTCGGTCAACTTCACAATTGTGTTCCACTTGTAGTTGATTCTTCACCAAAAATTTACATTTGGTATCTTTATGTTTGAAGCATGATATGTGGGAAAAGGTTGAAAAGATTCAGGGAGCCGAATACTTTCGGAAGGCACTGTACGTAGGAATACTATGTGCATGTTAATGTAAGAGAGCTGCGTGTTTGCATGTACCTGCGCTGGAAGTATGTTGGAGAGATTTGTGTATGTACAGCAGAGATGTGTGTATGTAGGACAGCTGTGTGTAACTGAACTGTGTGTATGTATGTAGCAGAGCTATGTGCATGCATAGCAGAGCTTAGTGGGCATCTACTGTGCATGCAGCAGTGATGTGATGATGTGTGTGCTGCAGAGAATGCATATAAATTGCCTGCTATTAAGTTATATGTGTATAGTATACATGCTGCAGAGAAATACTAACATTAGATCTTTATCCACTCTATTCTACCCTACAGCAGTAAAGTTAGTGTTATGAAATCCTCTAGAAATTTACACCTCCAGGAAATCTTAATTAGTTGCAAAAATGCTTTTCCTATTTTACTATCGAAACCTGTGGTGTTTTAAATTAAGGTTTGTGCGATTGTTAGAAAAATATGATGCTTTAAATAAATTATTAGCAAAATGTTTAAATTACACCTATCAAAAAAAACAGCCTCCTCCATATCCCCTCTAGCTGTCCTAACCATCACCAAGATAGGTGTGTTTTCTACCATTTAGGTAGAAGTAAACTTCAAACAATTTGCTTCTAATTTAGATAAAGTAGCTGGAAGTTATATCATTCAAACTCTACATGTCAGGTCTGCCCATTAAACAATATTTGTAATATGTATTTACAAAACTTCCATTTTCTCTATGCCTGACCTACATGACTTTATTTTTTTTATAGGTATTAGTACATAATGGCGTGGCCTTCATCTGTAGGAGCCATCTATCTCCAGAACTTGGCACCATCAATGATATTTAACGGGCCCCAAGTACATCTCAATATGCCTTTTAAATAGGCTTCCAGGCTCATAAAGTTTACTGGAACAATATTAAAATTATACACAAGACTGTGACACCTTATCAGTGAAAAAGGCACCACAAAAGAACCCTGCATGGAAAAACTCTTGGTTTTGACCAACATAGATGGCAAAAATGAACTGTAAACAAATGTACTTTTCAGCTATAGTATCTTTTAGACAATAAGATACACTTTTTAGCAAAGAAAAATCTTGCAAAAACTTGTATGCATTTTACTGTCCGGAGGCAGCTTATTCTGAATGAGGAGAATGCTGACAGAATCCTTCCTGATCACTGTGAGAACTGTTCTCTCTGTGCCTGACCAACACTGATCTATCTGATCGGTGCGGTACAGGAGAGTAAGATATTGGGACCTGCAAGGATACTGCATGTCCTATGTAGTTAAGGACCTTTCACATCATGTGATCAGTCACATTCCTGAAAGGAACGTCAAGATGTCATAATGTTTACAGTACTTGTGTGTATGTTTGTAATACTGGAGCCATATGCGTACATATAAGATTTTTATGTGAGTGGCCATGTACAGTGCCTTGCGAAAGTATTCGGCTCCCTGGAACTTTTCAACCTTTTCCCACATATCATGCTTCAAACATAAGGATACCAAATGTAAGTTTTTGGTGAAGAATCAACAACAAGGGGAACACAATTGTAAAGTTGAATGAAATTTATTGGTTATTTTAAATTTTTGTGGAAAATCAAAAACTGAAAAGTGGGGCGTGCAATATTATTCGGCCCATTTAACTTAATACTTTGTTGCGCCACCTTTTGCTGCAATTACAGCTGCAATTTGCTTGGGATATGTCTCTTTTAGTTTTGTACATCCAGGGACTGAAATTTTTGCCCATTCTTTCTTGTCAAACAGTCCGAGCTCAGTGAGGTTTGATGGAGATCGTTTGTGAACAGCAGTTTTCAGCTCTTTCCACAGATTCTCGATTGGATTGAGGTCTGGACTTTGACTTGGACATTCTAACACCTGGATACTTTTATTTGTGAACCATTCCATTGCAGATTTTGCTTTCTGTTTGGGATCATTGTCTTGTTGGAAGACAAATCTCAGTTCCAGTCTCAGGTCTTTTGCAGACTCCAACAGGTTTTCTTCAAAAACGGTCCTGTATTTGGCTCCATCCATCTTCCCATCAATTTTAACCATCTTCCCTGTCCCTGCTGAAGAAAAGCAAGCCCAAACCATGATGCTGCCACCACCATGTTTGACAGTGGGGATCGTGTGTTCAGGGTGATGAGCTGTGTTGCCTTTACGCCAACATATCTCATTTGGCATTGTTACCAAAAAGTTTGATTTTGGTTTCATCTGACGAGAGCACCTTCTTCCACATGTTTGGTGTGTCTCCCAGGTGGCTTGTTGCAAACTTTAAACCACTTTTTATGGATATGTTTGAGAAATGGCTTTCTTCTTGCCACTCTTCCATAAAGGCCACATTTGTGCAGTGTACGACTGATTGTTGTCCCATGGACAGACTGTCCCACCTCAGCTGTAGATCTCTGCAGTTCATCCAGAGAGATCATGGGCCTCATAGCTGCGTCTCTGATTAGTCTTCTCCTTGTTTGAGATGAAAGTTTAGAGGGATGGCTGGGTCTTGGTAGATTTGTATGATACTCCTTCAATTTCAATATGATGGCTTGCACAGTGCTCCTTGGGATGTTTAAAGTTTTGGAAATCTTTTTGTATCCAAATCCGGCTTTAAACTTCTCCACAACAGTATCATGGACATGCCTGTTGTGTTCCTTGGTCTTCATGATGCTCTCTGTGCTTCAAACAGAACCCTGAGACTATCACAGAGCAGGTGCATTTATACGGAGGCTTGATTACACACAGGTGGATTATATTTCTCATCATTAGGCATTTAGGACAACATTGGATCATTCAGAGATCTACAATGAACTTCTGGAGTGAGTTTGCTGCACTGAAAGTAAAGGAGCAGAATAATACTGCACGCCCCACTTTTCAGTTTTTGAATTTCCACAAAAATTTAAAATAACCAATATATTTCGGTCAACTTCACAATTGTGTTCCACTTGTAGTTGATTCTTCACCAAAAATTTACATTTGGTATCTTTATGTTTGAAGCATGATATGTGGGAAAAGGTTGAAAAGATTCAGGGAGCCGAATACTTTCGGAAGGCACTGTACGTAGGAATACTATGTGCATGTTAATGTAAGAGAGCTGCGTGTTTGCATGTACCTGCGCTGGAAGTATGTTGGAGAGATTTGTGTATGTACAGCAGAGATGTGTGTATGTAGGACAGCTGTGTGTAACTGAACTGTGTGTATGTATGTAGCAGAGCTATGTGCATGCATAGCAGAGCTTAGTGGGCATCTACTGTGCATGCAGCAGTGATGTGATGATGTGTGTGCTGCAGAGAATGCATATAAATTGCCTGCTATTAAGTTATATGTGTATAGTATACATGCTGCAGAGAAATACTAACATTAGATCTTTATCCACTCTATTCTACCCTACAGCAGTAAAGTTAGTGTTATGAAATCCTCTAGAAATTTACACCTCCAGGAAATCTTAATTAGTTGCAAAAATGCTTTTCCTATTTTACTATCGAAACCTGTGGTGTTTTAAATTAAGGTTTGTGCGATTGTTAGAAAAATATGATGCTTTAAATAAATTATTAGCAAAATGTTTAAATTACACCTATCAAAAAAAACAGCCTCCTCCATATCCCCTCTAGCTGTCCTAACCATCACCAAGATAGGTGTGTTTTCTACCATTTAGGTAGAAGTAAACTTCAAACAATTTGCTTCTAATTTAGATAAAGTAGCTGGAAGTTATATCATTCAAACTCTACATGTCAGGTCTGCCCATTAAACAATATTTGTAATATGTATTTACAAAACTTCCATTTTCTCTATGCCTGACCTACATGACTTTATTTTTTTTATAGGTATTAGTACATAATGGCGTGGCCTTCATCTGTAGGAGCCATCTATCTCCAGAACTTGGCACCATCAATTATATTTAACGGGCCCCAAGTACATCTCAATATGCCTTTTAAATAGGCTTCCAGGCTCATAAAGTTTACTGGAACAATATTAAAATTATACACAAGACTGTGACACCTTATCAGTGAAAAAGGCACCACAAAAGAACCCTGCATGGAAAAACTCTTGGTTTTGACCAACATAGATGGCAAAAATGAACTGTAAACAAATGTACTTTTCAGCTATAGTATCTTTTAGACAATAAGATACACTTTTTAGCAAAGAAAAATCTTGCAAAAACTTGTATGCATTTTACTGTCCGGAGGCAGCTTATTCTGAATGAGGAGAATGCTGACAGAATCCTTCCTGATCACTGTGAGAACTGTTCTCTCTGTGCCTGACCAACACTGATCTATCTGATCGGTGCGGTACAGGAGAGTAAGATATTGGGACCTGCAAGGATACTGCATGTCCTATGTAGTTAAGGACCTTTCACATCATGTGATCAGTCACATTCCTGAAAGGAACGTCAAGATGTCATAATGTTTACAGTACTTGTGTGTATGTTTGTAATACTGGAGCCATATGCGTACATATAAGATTTTTATGTGAGTGGCCATGTACAGTGCCTTGCGAAAGTATTCGGCTCCCTGGAACTTTTCAACCTTTTCCCACATATCATGCTTCAAACATAAGGATACCAAATGTAAGTTTTTGGTGAAGAATCAACAACAAGGGGAACACAATTGTAAAGTTGAATGAAATTTATTGGTTATTTTAAATTTTTGTGGAAAATCAAAAACTGAAAAGTGGGGCGTGCAATATTATTCGGCCCATTTAACTTAATACTTTGTTGCGCCACCTTTTGCTGCAATTACAGCTGCAATTTGCTTGGGATATGTCTCTTTTAGTTTTGTACATCCAGGGACTGAAATTTTTGCCCATTCTTTCTTGTCAAACAGTCCGAGCTCAGTGAGGTTTGATGGAGATCGTTTGTGAACAGCAGTTTTCAGCTCTTTCCACAGATTCTCGATTGGATTGAGGTCTGGACTTTGACTTGGACCATTCTAACACCTGGATACTTTTATTTGTGAACCATTCCATTGCAGATTTTGCTTTTTGTTTGGGATCATTGTCTTGTTGGAAGACAAATCTCAGTTCCAGTCTTAGGTCTTTTGCAGACTCCAACAGGTTTTCTTCAAAAACGGTCCTGTATTTGGCTCCATCCATCTTCCCATCAATTTTAACCATCTTCCCTGTCCCTGCTGAAGAAAAGCAAGCCCAAACCATGATGCTGCCACCACCATGTTTGACAGTGGGGATCGTGTGTTCAGGGTGATGAGCTGTGTTGCCTTTACGCCAACATATCTCATTTGGCATTGTTACCAAAAAGTTCGATTTTGGTTTTATCTGACCAGAGCACCTTCTTCCACATGTTTGGTGTGTCTCCCAGGTGGCTTGTTGCAAACTTTAAACTACACTTTTTATGGATATCTTTGAGAAATGGCTTTTTTCTTGCCACTCTTCCATAAAGGCCACATTTGTGCAGTGTACGACTGATTGTTGTCCTATGGACAGACTGTCCCACCTCAGCTGTAGATCTCTGCAGTTCATCCAGAGAGATCATGGGCCTCATAGCTGCATCTCTGATTAGTCTTCTCCTTGTTTGAGATGAAAGTTTAGAGGGATGGCTGGGTCTTGGTAGATTTGTATGATACTCCTTCCATTTCAATATGATGGCTTGCACAGTGCTCCTTGGGATGTTTAAAGTTTTGGAAATCTTTTTGTATCCAAATCCAGCTTTAAACTTCTCCACAACAATATCATGGACATGCCTGTTGTGTTCCTTGGTCTTCATGATGCTCTCTGTGCTTCAAACAGAACCCTGAGACTATCACAGAGCAGGTGCATTTATACGGAAACTTGATTACACACAGGTGGATTATATTTCTCATCATTAGGCATTTAGGACAACATTGGATCATTCAGAGATCTACAATGAACTTCTGGAGTGAGTTTGCTGCACTGAAAGTAAAGGAGCAGAATAATACTGCACGCCCCACTTTTCAGTTTTTGAATTTCCACAAAAATTTAAAATAACCAATATATTTCGGTCAACTTCACAATTGTGTTCCACTTGTAGTTGATTCTTCACCAAAAATTTACATTTGGTATCTTTATGTTTGAAGCATGATATGTGGGAAAAGGTTGAAAAGATTCAGGGAGCCGAATACTTTCGGAAGGCACTGTACGTAGGAATACTATGTGCATGTTAATGTAAGAGAGCTGCGTGTTTGCATGTACCTGCGCTGGAAGTATGTTGGAGAGATTTGTGTATGTACAGCAGAGATGTGTGTATGTAGGACAGCTGTGTGTAACTGAACTGTGTGTATGTATGTAGCAGAGCTATGTGCATGCATAGCAGAGCTTAGTGGGCATCTACTGTGCATGCAGCAGTGATGTGATGATGTGTGTGCTGCAGAGAATGCATATAAATTGCCTGCTATTAAGTTATATGTGTATAGTATACATGCTGCAGAGAAATACTAACATTAGATCTTTATCCACTCTATTCTACCCTACAGCAGTAAAGTTAGTGTTATGAAATCCTCTAGAAATTTACACCTCCAGGAAATCTTAATTAGTTGCAAAAATGCTTTTCCTATTTTACTATCGAAACCTGTGGTGTTTTAAATTAAGGTTTGTGCGATTGTTAGAAAAATATGATGCTTTAAATAAATTATTAGCAAAATGTTTAAATTACACCTATCAAAAAAAACAGCCTCCTCCATATCCCCTCTAGCTGTCCTAACCATCACCAAGATAGGTGTGTTTTCTACCATTTAGGTAGAAGTAAACTTCAAACAATTTGCTTCTAATTTAGATAAAGTAGCTGGAAGTTATATCATTCAAACTCTACATGTCAGGTCTGCCCATTAAACAATATTTGTAATATGTATTTACAAAACTTCCATTTTCTCTATGCCTGACCTACATGACTTTATTTTTTTTATAGGTATTAGTACATAATGGCGTGGCCTTCATCTGTAGGAGCCATCTATCTCCAGAACTTGGCACCATCAATGATATTTAACGGGCCCCAAGTACATCTCAATATGCCTTTTAAATAGGCTTCCAGGCTCATAAAGTTTACTGGAACAATATTAAAATTATACACAAGACTGTGACACCTTATCAGTGAAAAAGGCACCACAAAAGAACCCTGCATGGAAAAACTCTTGGTTTTGACCAACATAGATGGCAAAAATGAACTGTAAACAAATGTACTTTTCAGCTATAGTATCTTTTAGACAATAAGATACACTTTTTAGCAAAGAAAAATCTTGCAAAAACTTGTATGCATTTTACTGTCCGGAGGCAGCTTATTCTGAATGAGGAGAATGCTGACAGAATCCTTCCTGATCACTGTGAGAACTGTTCTCTCTGTGCCTGACCAACACTGATCTATCTGATCGGTGCGGTACAGGAGAGTAAGATATTGGGACCTGCAAGGATACTGCATGTCCTATGTAGTTAAGGACCTTTCACATCATGTGATCAGTCACATTCCTGAAAGGAACGTCAAGATGTCATAATGTTTACAGTACTTGTGTGTATGTTTGTAATACTGGAGCCATATGCGTACATATAAGATTTTTATGTGAGTGGCCATGTACAGTGCCTTGCGAAAGTATTCGGCTCCCTGGAACTTTTCAACCTTTTCCCACATATCATGCTTCAAACATAAGGATACCAAATGTAAGTTTTTGGTGAAGAATCAACAACAAGGGGAACACAATTGTAAAGTTGAATGAAATTTATTGGTTATTTTAAATTTTTGTGGAAAATCAAAAACTGAAAAGTGGGGCGTGCAATATTATTCGGCCCATTTAACTTAATACTTTGTTGCGCCACCTTTTGCTGCAATTACAGCTGCAATTTGCTTGGGATATGTCTCTTTTAGTTTTGTACATCCAGGGACTGAAATTTTTGCCCATTCTTTCTTGTCAAACAGTCCGAGCTCAGTGAGGTTTGATGGAGATCGTTTGTGAACAGCAGTTTTCAGCTCTTTCCACAGATTCTCGATTGGATTGAGGTCTGGACTTTGACTTGGACATTCTAACACCTGGATACTTTTATTTGTGAACCATTCCATTGCAGATTTTGCTTTCTGTTTGGGATCATTGTCTTGTTGGAAGACAAATCTCAGTTCCAGTCTCAGGTCTTTTGCAGACTCCAACAGGTTTTCTTCAAAAACGGTCCTGTATTTGGCTCCATCCATCTTCCCATCAATTTTAACCATCTTCCCTGTCCCTGCTGAAGAAAAGCAAGCCCAAACCATGATGCTGCCACCACCATGTTTGACAGTGGGGATCGTGTGTTCAGGGTGATGAGCTGTGTTGCCTTTACGCCAACATATCTCATTTGGCATTGTTACCAAAAAGTTTGATTTTGGTTTCATCTGACGAGAGCACCTTCTTCCACATGTTTGGTGTGTCTCCCAGGTGGCTTGTTGCAAACTTTAAACCACTTTTTATGGATATGTTTGAGAAATGGCTTTCTTCTTGCCACTCTTCCATAAAGGCCACATTTGTGCAGTGTACGACTGATTGTTGTCCCATGGACAGACTGTCCCACCTCAGCTGTAGATCTCTGCAGTTCATCCAGAGAGATCATGGGCCTCATAGCTGCGTCTCTGATTAGTCTTCTCCTTGTTTGAGATGAAAGTTTAGAGGGATGGCTGGGTCTTGGTAGATTTGTATGATACTCCTTCAATTTCAATATGATGGCTTGCACAGTGCTCCTTGGGATGTTTAAAGTTTTGGAAATCTTTTTGTATCCAAATCCAGCTTTAAACTTCTCCACAACAGTATCATGGACATGCCTGTTGTGTTCCTTGGTCTTCATGATGCTCTCTGTGCTTCAAACAGAACCCTGAGACTATCACAGAGCAGGTGCATTTATACGGAGGCTTGATTACACACAGGTGGATTATATTTCTCATCATTAGGCATTTAGGACAACATTGGATCATTCAGAGATCTACAATGAACTTCTGGAGTGAGTTTGCTGCACTGAAAGTAAAGGAGCAGAATAATACTGCACGCCCCACTTTTCAGTTTTTGAATTTCCACAAAAATTTAAAATAACCAATATATTTCGGTCAACTTCACAATTGTGTTCCACTTGTAGTTGATTCTTCACCAAAAATTTACATTTGGTATCTTTATGTTTGAAGCATGATATGTGGGAAAAGGTTGAAAAGATTCAGGGAGCCGAATACTTTCGGAAGGCACTTTACGTAGGAATACTATGTGCATGTTAATGTAAGAGAGCTGCGTGTTTGCATGTACCTGCGCTGGAAGTATGTTGGAGAGATTTGTGTATGTACAGCAGAGATGTGTGTATGTAGGACAGCTGTGTGTAACTGAACTGTGTGTATGTATGTAGCAGAGCTATGTGCATGCATAGCAGAGCTTAGTGGGCATCTACTGTGCATGCAGCAGTGATGTGATGATGTGTGTGCTGCAGAGAATGCATATAAATTGCCTGCTATTAAGTTATATGTGTATAGTATACATGCTGCAGAGAAATACTAACATTAGATCTTTATCCACTCTATTCTACCCTACAGCAGTAAAGTTAGTGTTATGAAATCCTCTAGAAATTTACACCTCCAGGAAATCTTAATTAGTTGCAAAAATGCTTTTCCTATTTTACTATCGAAACCTGTGGTGTTTTAAATTAAGGTTTGTGCGATTGTTAGAAAAATATGATGCTTTAAATAAATTATTAGCAAAATGTTTAAATTACACCTATCAAAAAAAACAGCCTCCTCCATATCCCCTCTAGCTGTCCTAACCATCACCAAGATAGGTGTGTTTTCTACCATTTAGGTAGAAGTAAACGTCAAACAATTTGCTTCTAATTTAGATAAAGTAGCTGGAAGTTATATCATTCAAACTCTACATGTCAGGTCTGCCCATTAAACAATATTTGTAATATGTATTTACAAAACTTCCATTTTCTCTATGCCTGACCTACATGACTTTATTTTTTTTATAGGTATTAGTACATAATGGCGTGGCCTTCATCTGTAGGAGCCATCTATCTCCAGAACTTGGCACCATCAATGATATTTAACGGGCCCCAAGTACATCTCAATATGCCTTTTAAATAGGCTTCCAGGCTCATAAAGTTTACTGGAACAATATTAAAATTATACACAAGACTGTGACACCTTATCAGTGAAAAAGGCACCACAAAAGAACCCTGCATGGAAAAACTCTTGGTTTTGACCAACATAGATGGCAAAAATGAACTGTAAACAAATGTACTTTTCAGCTATAGTATCTTTTAGACAATAAGATACACTTTTTAGCAAAGAAAAATCTTGCAAAAACTTGTATGCATTTTACTGTCCAGAGGCAGCTTATTCTGAATGAGGAGAATGCTGACAGAATCCTTCCTGATCACTGTGAGAACTGTTCTCTCTGTGCCTGACCAACACTGATCTATCTGATCGGTGCGGTACAGGAGAGTAAGATATTGGGACCTGCAAGGATACTGCATGTCCTATGTAGTTAAGGACCTTTCACATCATGTGATCAGTCACATTCCTGAAAGGAACGTCAAGATGTCATAATGTTTACAGTACTTGTGTGTATGTTTGTAATACTGGAGCCATATGCGTACATATAAGATTTTTATGTGAGTGGCCATGTACAGTGCCTTGCGAAAGTATTCGGCTCCCTGGAACTTTTCAACCTTTTCCCACATATCATGCTTCAAACATAAGGATACCAAATGTAAGTTTTTGGTGAAGAATCAACAACAAGGGGAACACAATTGTAAAGTTGAATGAAATTTATTGGTTATTTTAAATTTTTGTGGAAAATCAAAAACTGAAAAGTGGGGCGTGCAATATTATTCGGCCCATTTAACTTAATACTTTGTTGCGCCACCTTTTGCTGCAATTACAGCTGCAATTTGCTTGGGATATGTCTCTTTTAGTTTTGTACATCCAGGGACTGAAATTTTTGCCCATTCTTTCTTGTCAAACAGTCCGAGCTCAGTGAGGTTTGATGGAGATCGTTTGTGAACAGCAGTTTTCAGCTCTTTCCACAGATTCTCGATTGGATTGAGGTCTGGACTTTGACTTGGACCATTCTAACACCTGGATACTTTTATTTGTGAACCATTCCATTGCAGATTTTGCTTTTTGTTTGGGATCATTGTCTTGTTGGAAGACAAATCTCAGTTCCAGTCTCAGGTCTTTTGCAGACTCCAACAGGTTTTCTTCAAAAACGGTCCTGTATTTGGCTCCATCCATCTTCCCATCAATTTTAACCATCTTCCCTGTCCCTGCTGAAGAAAAGCAGGCCCAAACCATGATGCTGCCACCACCATGTTTGACAGTGGGGATCGTGTGTTCAGGGTGATGAGCTGTGTTGCCTTTACGCCAACATATCTCATTTGGCATTGTTACCAAAAAGTTCGATTTTGGTTTTATCTGACCAGAGCACCTTCTTCCACATGTTTGGTGTGTCTCCCAGGTGGCTTGTTGCAAACTTTAAACTACACTTTTTATGGATATCTTTGAGAAATGGCTTTTTTCTTGCCACTCTTCCATAAAGGCCACATTTGTGCAGTGTACGACTGATTGTTGTCCTATGGACAGACTGTCCCACCTCAGCTGTAGATCTCTGCAGTTCATCCAGAGAGATCATGGGCCTCATAGCTGCATCTCTGATTAGTCTTCTCCTTGTTTGAGATGAAAGTTTAGAGGGATGGCTGGGTCTTGGTAGATTTGTATGATACTCCTTCCATTTCAATATGATGGCTTGCACAGTGCTCCTTGGGATGTTTAAAGTTTTGGAAATCTTTTTGTATCCAAATCCAGCTTTAAACTTCTCCACAACAATATCATGGACATGCCTGTTGTGTTCCTTGGTCTTCATGATGCTCTCTGTGCTTCAAACAGAACCCTGAGACTATCACAGAGCAGGTGCATTTATACGGAAACTTGATTACACACAGGTGGATTATATTTCTCATCATTAGGCATTTAGGACAACATTGGATCATTCAGAGATCTACAATGAACTTCTGGAGTGAGTTTGCTGCACTGAAAGTAAAGGAGCAGAATAATACTGCACGCCCCACTTTTCAGTTTTTGAATTTCCACAAAAATTTAAAATAACCAATATATTTCGGTCAACTTCACAATTGTGTTCCACTTGTAGTTGATTCTTCACCAAAAATTTACATTTGGTATCTTTATGTTTGAAGCATGATATGTGGGAAAAGGTTGAAAAGATTCAGGGAGCCGAATACTTTCGGAAGGCACTGTACGTAGGAATACTATGTGCATGTTAATGTAAGAGAGCTGCGTGTTTGCATGTACCTGCGCTGGAAGTATGTTGGAGAGATTTGTGTATGTACAGCAGAGATGTGTGTATGTAGGACAGCTGTGTGTAACTGAACTGTGTGTATGTATGTAGCAGAGCTATGTGCATGCATAGCAGAGCTTAGTGGGCATCTACTGTGCATGCAGCAGTGATGTGATGATGTGTGTGCTGCAGAGAATGCATATAAATTGCCTGCTATTAAGTTATATGTGTATAGTATACATGCTGCAGAGAAATACTAACATTAGATCTTTATCCACTCTATTCTACCCTACAGCAGTAAAGTTAGTGTTATGAAATCCTCTAGAAATTTACACCTCCAGGAAATCTTAATTAGTTGCAAAAATGCTTTTCCTATTTTACTATCGAAACCTGTGGTGTTTTAAATTAAGGTTTGTGCGATTGTTAGAAAAATATGATGCTTTAAATAAATTATTAGCAAAATGTTTAAATTACACCTATCAAAAAAAACAGCCTCCTCCATATCCCCTCTAGCTGTCCTAACCATCACCAAGATAGGTGTGTTTTCTACCATTTAGGTAGAAGTAAACTTCAAACAATTTGCTTCTAATTTAGATAAAGTAGCTGGAAGTTATATCATTCAAACTCTACATGTCAGGTCTGCCCATTAAACAATATTTGTAATATGTATTTACAAAACTTCCATTTTCTCTATGCCTGACCTACATGACTTTATTTTTTTTATAGGTATTAGTACATAATGGCGTGGCCTTCATCTGTAGGAGCCATCTATCTCCAGAACTTGGCACCATCAATGATATTTAACGGGCCCCAAGTACATCTCAATATGCCTTTTAAATAGGCTTCCAGGCTCATAAAGTTTACTGGAACAATATTAAAATTATACACAAGACTGTGACACCTTATCAGTGAAAAAGGCACCACAAAAGAACCCTGCATGGAAAAACTCTTGGTTTTGACCAACATAGATGGCAAAAATGAACTGTAAACAAATGTACTTTTCAGCTATAGTATCTTTTAGACAATAAGATACACTTTTTAGCAAAGAAAAATCTTGCAAAAACTTGTATGCATTTTACTGTCCGGAGGCAGCTTATTCTGAATGAGGAGAATGCTGACAGAATCCTTCCTGATCACTGTGAGAACTGTTCTCTCTGTGCCTGACCAACACTGATCTATCTGATCGGTGCGGTACAGGAGAGTAAGATATTGGGACCTGCAAGGATACTGCATGTCCTATGTAGTTAAGGACCTTTCACATCATGTGATCAGTCACATTCCTGAAAGGAACGTCAAGATGTCATAATGTTTACAGTACTTGTGTGTATGTTTGTAATACTGGAGCCATATGCGTACATATAAGATTTTTATGTGAGTGGCCATGTACAGTGCCTTGCGAAAGTATTCGGCTCCCTGGAACTTTTCAACCTTTTCCCACATATCATGCTTCAAACATAAGGATACCAAATGTAAGTTTTTGGTGAAGAATCAACAACAAGGGGAACACAATTGTAAAGTTGAATGAAATTTATTGGTTATTTTAAATTTTTGTGGAAAATCAAAAACTGAAAAGTGGGGCGTGCAATATTATTCGGCCCATTTAACTTAATACTTTGTTGCGCCACCTTTTGCTGCAATTACAGCTGCAATTTGCTTGGGATATGTCTCTTTTAGTTTTGTACATCCAGGGACTGAAATTTTTGCCCATTCTTTCTTGTCAAACAGTCCGAGCTCAGTGAGGTTTGATGGAGATCGTTTGTGAACAGCAGTTTTCAGCTCTTTCCACAGATTCTCGATTGGATTGAGGTCTGGACTTTGACTTGGACATTCTAACACCTGGATACTTTTATTTGTGAACCATTCCATTGCAGATTTTGCTTTCTGTTTGGGATCATTGTCTTGTTGGAAGACAAATCTCAGTTCCAGTCTCAGGTCTTTTGCAGACTCCAACAGGTTTTCTTCAAAAACGGTCCTGTATTTGGCTCCATCCATCTTCCCATCAATTTTAACCATCTTCCCTGTCCCTGCTGAAGAAAAGCAAGCCCAAACCATGATGCTGCCACCACCATGTTTGACAGTGGGGATCGTGTGTTCAGGGTGATGAGCTGTGTTGCCTTTACGCCAACATATCTCATTTGGCATTGTTACCAAAAAGTTTGATTTTGGTTTCATCTGACGAGAGCACCTTCTTCCACATGTTTGGTGTGTCTCCCAGGTGGCTTGTTGCAAACTTTAAACCACTTTTTATGGATATGTTTGAGAAATGGCTTTCTTCTTGCCACTCTTCCATAAAGGCCACATTTGTGCAGTGTACGACTGATTGTTGTCCCATGGACAGACTGTCCCACCTCAGCTGTAGATCTCTGCAGTTCATCCAGAGAGATCATGGGCCTCATAGCTGCGTCTCTGATTAGTCTTCTCCTTGTTTGAGATGAAAGTTTAGAGGGATGGCTGGGTCTTGGTAGATTTGTATGATACTCCTTCAATTTCAATATGATGGCTTGCACAGTGCTCCTTGGGATGTTTAAAGTTTTGGAAATCTTTTTGTATCCAAATCCAGCTTTAAACTTCTCCACAACAGTATCATGGACATGCCTGTTGTGTTCCTTGGTCTTCATGATGCTCTCTGTGCTTCAAACAGAACCCTGAGACTATCACAGAGCAGGTGCATTTATACGGAGGCTTGATTACACACAGGTGGATTATATTTCTCATCATTAGGCATTTAGGACAACATTGGATCATTCAGAGATCTACAATGAACTTCTGGAGTGAGTTTGCTGCACTGAAAGTAAAGGAGCAGAATAATACTGCACGCCCCACTTTTCAGTTTTTGAATTTCCACAAAAATTTAAAATAACCAATATATTTCGGTCAACTTCACAATTGTGTTCCACTTGTAGTTGATTCTTCACCAAAAATTTACATTTGGTATCTTTATGTTTGAAGCATGATATGTGGGAAAAGGTTGAAAAGATTCAGGGAGCCGAATACTTTCGGAAGGCACTTTACGTAGGAATACTATGTGCATGTTAATGTAAGAGAGCTGCGTGTTTGCATGTACCTGCGCTGGAAGTATGTTGGAGAGATTTGTGTATGTACAGCAGAGATGTGTGTATGTAGGACAGCTGTGTGTAACTGAACTGTGTGTATGTATGTAGCAGAGCTATGTGCATGCATAGCAGAGCTTAGTGGGCATCTACTGTGCATGCAGCAGTGATGTGATGATGTGTGTGCTGCAGAGAATGCATATAAATTGCCTGCTATTAAGTTATATGTGTATAGTATACATGCTGCAGAGAAATACTAACATTAGATCTTTATCCACTCTATTCTACCCTACAGCAGTAAAGTTAGTGTTATGAAATCCTCTAGAAATTTACACCTCCAGGAAATCTTAATTAGTTGCAAAAATGCTTTTCCTATTTTACTATCGAAACCTGTGGTGTTTTAAATTAAGGTTTGTGCGATTGTTAGAAAAATATGATGCTTTAAATAAATTATTAGCAAAATGTTTAAATTACACCTATCAAAAAAAACAGCCTCCTCCATATCCCCTCTAGCTGTCCTAACCATCACCAAGATAGGTGTGTTTTCTACCATTTAGGTAGAAGTAAACGTCAAACAATTTGCTTCTAATTTAGATAAAGTAGCTGGAAGTTATATCATTCAAACTCTACATGTCAGGTCTGCCCATTAAACAATATTTGTAATATGTATTTACAAAACTTCCATTTTCTCTATGCCTGACCTACATGACTTTATTTTTTTTATAGGTATTAGTACATAATGGCGTGGCCTTCATCTGTAGGAGCCATCTATCTCCAGAACTTGGCACCATCAATGATATTTAACGGGCCCCAAGTACATCTCAATATGCCTTTTAAATAGGCTTCCAGGCTCATAAAGTTTACTGGAACAATATTAAAATTATACACAAGACTGTGACACCTTATCAGTGAAAAAGGCACCACAAAAGAACCCTGCATGGAAAAACTCTTGGTTTTGACCAACATAGATGGCAAAAATGAACTGTAAACAAATGTACTTTTCAGCTATAGTATCTTTTAGACAATAAGATACACTTTTTAGCAAAGAAAAATCTTGCAAAAACTTGTATGCATTTTACTGTCCAGAGGCAGCTTATTCTGAATGAGGAGAATGCTGACAGAATCCTTCCTGATCACTGTGAGAACTGTTCTCTCTGTGCCTGACCAACACTGATCTATCTGATCGGTGCGGTACAGGAGAGTAAGATATTGGGACCTGCAAGGATACTGCATGTCCTATGTAGTTAAGGACCTTTCACATCATGTGATCAGTCACATTCCTGAAAGGAACGTCAAGATGTCATAATGTTTACAGTACTTGTGTGTATGTTTGTAATACTGGAGCCATATGCGTACATATAAGATTTTTATGTGAGTGGCCATGTACAGTGCCTTGCGAAAGTATTCGGCTCCCTGGAACTTTTCAACCTTTTCCCACATATCATGCTTCAAACATAAGGATACCAAATGTAAGTTTTTGGTGAAGAATCAACAACAAGGGGAACACAATTGTAAAGTTGAATGAAATTTATTGGTTATTTTAAATTTTTGTGGAAAATCAAAAACTGAAAAGTGGGGCGTGCAATATTATTCGGCCCATTTAACTTAATACTTTGTTGCGCCACCTTTTGCTGCAATTACAGCTGCAATTTGCTTGGGATATGTCTCTTTTAGTTTTGTACATCCAGGGACTGAAATTTTTGCCCATTCTTTCTTGTCAAACAGTCCGAGCTCAGTGAGGTTTGATGGAGATCGTTTGTGAACAGCAGTTTTCAGCTCTTTCCACAGATTCTCGATTGGATTGAGGTCTGGACTTTGACTTGGACCATTCTAACACCTGGATACTTTTATTTGTGAACCATTCCATTGCAGATTTTGCTTTTTGTTTGGGATCATTGTCTTGTTGGAAGACAAATCTCAGTTCCAGTCTCAGGTCTTTTGCAGACTCCAACAGGTTTTCTTCAAAAACGGTCCTGTATTTGGCTCCATCCATCTTCCCATCAATTTTAACCATCTTCCCTGTCCCTGCTGAAGAAAAGCAGGCCCAAACCATGATGCTGCCACCACCATGTTTGACAGTGGGGATCGTGTGTTCAGGGTGATGAGCTGTGTTGCCTTTACGCCAACATATCTCATTTGGCATTGTTACCAAAAAGTTCGATTTTGGTTTTATCTGACCAGAGCACCTTCTTCCACATGTTTGGTGTGTCTCCCAGGTGGCTTGTTGCAAACTTTAAACTACACTTTTTATGGATATCTTTGAGAAATGGCTTTTTTCTTGCCACTCTTCCATAAAGGCCACATTTGTGCAGTGTACGACTGATTGTTGTCCTATGGACAGACTGTCCCACCTCAGCTGTAGATCTCTGCAGTTCATCCAGAGAGATCATGGGCCTCATAGCTGCATCTCTGATTAGTCTTCTCCTTGTTTGAGATGAAAGTTTAGAGGGATGGCTGGGTCTTGGTAGATTTGTATGATACTCCTTCCATTTCAATATGATGGCTTGCACAGTGCTCCTTGGGATGTTTAAAGTTTTGGAAATCTTTTTGTATCCAAATCCAGCTTTAAACTTCTCCACAACAATATCATGGACATGCCTGTTGTGTTCCTTGGTCTTCATGATGCTCTCTGTGCTTCAAACAGAACCCTGAGACTATCACAGAGCAGGTGCATTTATACGGAAACTTGATTACACACAGGTGGATTATATTTCTCATCATTAGGCATTTAGGACAACATTGGATCATTCAGAGATCTACAATGAACTTCTGGAGTGAGTTTGCTGCACTGAAAGTAAAGGAGCAGAATAATACTGCACGCCCCACTTTTCAGTTTTTGAATTTCCACAAAAATTTAAAATAACCAATATATTTCGGTCAACTTCACAATTGTGTTCCACTTGTAGTTGATTCTTCACCAAAAATTTACATTTGGTATCTTTATGTTTGAAGCATGATATGTGGGAAAAGGTTGAAAAGATTCAGGGAGCCGAATACTTTCGGAAGGCACTGTACGTAGGAATACTATGTGCATGTTAATGTAAGAGAGCTGCGTGTTTGCATGTACCTGCGCTGGAAGTATGTTGGAGAGATTTGTGTATGTACAGCAGAGATGTGTGTATGTAGGACAGCTGTGTGTAACTGAACTGTGTGTATGTATGTAGCAGAGCTATGTGCATGCATAGCAGAGCTTAGTGGGCATCTACTGTGCATGCAGCAGTGATGTGATGATGTGTGTGCTGCAGAGAATGCATATAAATTGCCTGCTATTAAGTTATATGTGTATAGTATACATGCTGCAGAGAAATACTAACATTAGATCTTTATCCACTCTATTCTACCCTACAGCAGTAAAGTTAGTGTTATGAAATCCTCTAGAAATTTACACCTCCAGGAAATCTTAATTAGTTGCAAAAATGCTTTTCCTATTTTACTATCGAAACCTGTGGTGTTTTAAATTAAGGTTTGTGCGATTGTTAGAAAAATATGATGCTTTAAATAAATTATTAGCAAAATGTTTAAATTACACCTATCAAAAAAAACAGCCTCCTCCATATCCCCTCTAGCTGTCCTAACCATCACCAAGATAGGTGTGTTTTCTACCATTTAGGTAGAAGTAAACTTCAAACAATTTGCTTCTAATTTAGATAAAGTAGCTGGAAGTTATATCATTCAAACTCTACATGTCAGGTCTGCCCATTAAACAATATTTGTAATATGTATTTACAAAACTTCCATTTTCTCTATGCCTGACCTACATGACTTTATTTTTTTTATAGGTATTAGTACATAATGGCGTGGCCTTCATCTGTAGGAGCCATCTATCTCCAGAACTTGGCACCATCAATGATATTTAACGGGCCCCAAGTACATCTCAATATGCCTTTTAAATAGGCTTCCAGGCTCATAAAGTTTACTGGAACAATATTAAAATTATACACAAGACTGTGACACCTTATCAGTGAAAAAGGCACCACAAAAGAACCCTGCATGGAAAAACTCTTGGTTTTGACCAACATAGATGGCAAAAATGAACTGTAAACAAATGTACTTTTCAGCTATAGTATCTTTTAGACAATAAGATACACTTTTTAGCAAAGAAAAATCTTGCAAAAACTTGTATGCATTTTACTGTCCGGAGGCAGCTTATTCTGAATGAGGAGAATGCTGACAGAATCCTTCCTGATCACTGTGAGAACTGTTCTCTCTGTGCCTGACCAACACTGATCTATCTGATCGGTGCGGTACAGGAGAGTAAGATATTGGGACCTGCAAGGATACTGCATGTCCTATGTAGTTAAGGACCTTTCACATCATGTGATCAGTCACATTCCTGAAAGGAACGTCAAGATGTCATAATGTTTACAGTACTTGTGTGTATGTTTGTAATACTGGAGCCATATGCGTACATATAAGATTTTTATGTGAGTGGCCATGTACAGTGCCTTGCGAAAGTATTCGGCTCCCTGGAACTTTTCAACCTTTTCCCACATATCATGCTTCAAACATAAGGATACCAAATGTAAGTTTTTGGTGAAGAATCAACAACAAGGGGAACACAATTGTAAAGTTGAATGAAATTTATTGGTTATTTTAAATTTTTGTGGAAAATCAAAAACTGAAAAGTGGGGCGTGCAATATTATTCGGCCCATTTAACTTAATACTTTGTTGCGCCACCTTTTGCTGCAATTACAGCTGCAATTTGCTTGGGATATGTCTCTTTTAGTTTTGTACATCCAGGGACTGAAATTTTTGCCCATTCTTTCTTGTCAAACAGTCCGAGCTCAGTGAGGTTTGATGGAGATCGTTTGTGAACAGCAGTTTTCAGCTCTTTCCACAGATTCTCGATTGGATTGAGGTCTGGACTTTGACTTGGACCATTCTAACACCTGGATACTTTTATTTGTGAACCATTCCATTGCAGATTTTGCTTTTTGTTTGGGATCATTGTCTTGTTGGAAGACAAATCTCAGTTCCAGTCTCAGGTCTTTTGCAGACTCCAACAGGTTTTCTTCAAAAACGGTCCTGTATTTGGCTCCATCCATCTTCCCATCAATTTTAACCATCTTCCCTGTCCCTGCTGAAGAAAAGCAGGCCCAAACCATGATGCTGCCACCACCATGTTTGACAGTGGGGATCGTGTGTTCAGGGTGATGAGCTGTGTTGCCTTTACGCCAACATATCTCATTTGGCATTGTTACCAAAAAGTTCGATTTTGGTTTTATCTGACCAGAGCACCTTCTTCCACATGTTTGGTGTGTCTCCCAGGTGGCTTGTTGCAAACTTTAAACTACACTTTTTATGGATATCTTTGAGAAATGGCTTTTTTCTTGCCACTCTTCCATAAAGGCCACATTTGTGCAGTGTACGACTGATTGTTGTCCTATGGACAGACTGTCCCACCTCAGCTGTAGATCTCTGCAGTTCATCCAGAGAGATCATGGGCCTCATAGCTGCATCTCTGATTAGTCTTCTCCTTGTTTGAGATGAAAGTTTAGAGGGATGGCTGGGTCTTGGTAGATTTGTATGATACTCCTTCCATTTCAATATGATGGCTTGCACAGTGCTCCTTGGGATGTTTAAAGTTTTGGAAATCTTTTTGTATCCAAATCCAGCTTTAAACTTCTCCACAACAATATCATGGACATGCCTGTTGTGTTCCTTGGTCTTCATGATGCTCTCTGTGCTTCAAACAGAACCCTGAGACTATCACAGAGCAGGTGCATTTATACGGAAACTTGATTACACACAGGTGGATTATATTTCTCATCATTAGGCATTTAGGACAACATTGGATCATTCAGAGATCTACAATGAACTTCTGGAGTGAGTTTGCTGCACTGAAAGTAAAGGAGCAGAATAATACTGCACGCCCCACTTTTCAGTTTTTGAATTTCCACAAAAATTTAAAATAACCAATATATTTCGGTCAACTTCACAATTGTGTTCCACTTGTAGTTGATTCTTCACCAAAAATTTACATTTGGTATCTTTATGTTTGAAGCATGATATGTGGGAAAAGGTTGAAAAGATTCAGGGAGCCGAATACTTTCGGAAGGCACTGTACGTAGGAATACTATGTGCATGTTAATGTAAGAGAGCTGCGTGTTTGCATGTACCTGCGCTGGAAGTATGTTGGAGAGATTTGTGTATGTACAGCAGAGATGTGTGTATGTAGGACAGCTGTGTGTAACTGAACTGTGTGTATGTATGTAGCAGAGCTATGTGCATGCATAGCAGAGCTTAGTGGGCATCTACTGTGCATGCAGCAGTGATGTGATGATGTGTGTGCTGCAGAGAATGCATATAAATTGCCTGCTATTAAGTTATATGTGTATAGTATACATGCTGCAGAGAAATACTAACATTAGATCTTTATCCACTCTATTCTACCCTACAGCAGTAAAGTTAGTGTTATGAAATCCTCTAGAAATTTACACCTCCAGGAAATCTTAATTAGTTGCAAAAATGCTTTTCCTATTTTACTATCGAAACCTGTGGTGTTTTAAATTAAGGTTTGTGCGATTGTTAGAAAAATATGATGCTTTAAATAAATTATTAGCAAAATGTTTAAATTACACCTATCAAAAAAAACAGCCTCCTCCATATCCCCTCTAGCTGTCCTAACCATCACCAAGATAGGTGTGTTTTCTACCATTTAGGTAGAAGTAAACTTCAAACAATTTGCTTCTAATTTAGATAAAGTAGCTGGAAGTTATATCATTCAAACTCTACATGTCAGGTCTGCCCATTAAACAATATTTGTAATATGTATTTACAAAACTTCCATTTTCTCTATGCCTGACCTACATGACTTTATTTTTTTTATAGGTATTAGTACATAATGGCGTGGCCTTCATCTGTAGGAGCCATCTATCTCCAGAACTTGGCACCATCAATGATATTTAACGGGCCCCAAGTACATCTCAATATGCCTTTTAAATAGGCTTCCAGGCTCATAAAGTTTACTGGAACAATATTAAAATTATACACAAGACTGTGACACCTTATCAGTGAAAAAGGCACCACAAAAGAACCCTGCATGGAAAAACTCTTGGTTTTGACCAACATAGATGGCAAAAATGAACTGTAAACAAATGTACTTTTCAGCTATAGTATCTTTTAGACAATAAGATACACTTTTTAGCAAAGAAAAATCTTGCAAAAACTTGTATGCATTTTACTGTCCGGAGGCAGCTTATTCTGAATGAGGAGAATGCTGACAGAATCCTTCCTGATCACTGTGAGAACTGTTCTCTCTGTGCCTGACCAACACTGATCTATCTGATCGGTGCGGTACAGGAGAGTAAGATATTGGGACCTGCAAGGATACTGCATGTCCTATGTAGTTAAGGACCTTTCACATCATGTGATCAGTCACATTCCTGAAAGGAACGTCAAGATGTCATAATGTTTACAGTACTTGTGTGTATGTTTGTAATACTGGAGCCATATGCGTACATATAAGATTTTTATGTGAGTGGCCATGTACAGTGCCTTGCGAAAGTATTCGGCTCCCTGGAACTTTTCAACCTTTTCCCACATATCATGCTTCAAACATAAGGATACCAAATGTAAGTTTTTGGTGAAGAATCAACAACAAGGGGAACACAATTGTAAAGTTGAATGAAATTTATTGGTTATTTTAAATTTTTGTGGAAAATCAAAAACTGAAAAGTGGGGCGTGCAATATTATTCGGCCCATTTAACTTAATACTTTGTTGCGCCACCTTTTGCTGCAATTACAGCTGCAATTTGCTTGGGATATGTCTCTTTTAGTTTTGTACATCCAGGGACTGAAATTTTTGCCCATTCTTTCTTGTCAAACAGTCCGAGCTCAGTGAGGTTTGATGGAGATCGTTTGTGAACAGCAGTTTTCAGCTCTTTCCACAGATTCTCGATTGGATTGAGGTCTGGACTTTGACTTGGACATTCTAACACCTGGATACTTTTATTTGTGAACCATTCCATTGCAGATTTTGCTTTCTGTTTGGGATCATTGTCTTGTTGGAAGACAAATCTCAGTTCCAGTCTCAGGTCTTTTGCAGACTCCAACAGGTTTTCTTCAAAAACGGTCCTGTATTTGGCTCCATCCATCTTCCCATCAATTTTAACCATCTTCCCTGTCCCTGCTGAAGAAAAGCAAGCCCAAACCATGATGCTGCCACCACCATGTTTGACAGTGGGGATCGTGTGTTCAGGGTGATGAGCTGTGTTGCCTTTACGCCAACATATCTCATTTGGCATTGTTACCAAAAAGTTTGATTTTGGTTTCATCTGACGAGAGCACCTTCTTCCACATGTTTGGTGTGTCTCCCAGGTGGCTTGTTGCAAACTTTAAACCACTTTTTATGGATATGTTTGAGAAATGGCTTTCTTCTTGCCACTCTTCCATAAAGGCCACATTTGTGCAGTGTACGACTGATTGTTGTCCCATGGACAGACTGTCCCACCTCAGCTGTAGATCTCTGCAGTTCATCCAGAGAGATCATGGGCCTCATAGCTGCGTCTCTGATTAGTCTTCTCCTTGTTTGAGATGAAAGTTTAGAGGGATGGCTGGGTCTTGGTAGATTTGTATGATACTCCTTCAATTTCAATATGATGGCTTGCACAGTGCTCCTTGGGATGTTTAAAGTTTTGGAAATCTTTTTGTATCCAAATCCAGCTTTAAACTTCTCCACAACAGTATCATGGACATGCCTGTTGTGTTCCTTGGTCTTCATGATGCTCTCTGTGCTTCAAACAGAACCCTGAGACTATCACAGAGCAGGTGCATTTATACGGAGGCTTGATTACACACAGGTGGATTATATTTCTCATCATTAGGCATTTAGGACAACATTGGATCATTCAGAGATCTACAATGAACTTCTGGAGTGAGTTTGCTGCACTGAAAGTAAAGGAGCAGAATAATACTGCACGCCCCACTTTTCAGTTTTTGAATTTCCACAAAAATTTAAAATAACCAATATATTTCGGTCAACTTCACAATTGTGTTCCACTTGTAGTTGATTCTTCACCAAAAATTTACATTTGGTATCTTTATGTTTGAAGCATGATATGTGGGAAAAGGTTGAAAAGATTCAGGGAGCCGAATACTTTCGGAAGGCACTTTACGTAGGAATACTATGTGCATGTTAATGTAAGAGAGCTGCGTGTTTGCATGTACCTGCGCTGGAAGTATGTTGGAGAGATTTGTGTATGTACAGCAGAGATGTGTGTATGTAGGACAGCTGTGTGTAACTGAACTGTGTGTATGTATGTAGCAGAGCTATGTGCATGCATAGCAGAGCTTAGTGGGCATCTACTGTGCATGCAGCAGTGATGTGATGATGTGTGTGCTGCAGAGAATGCATATAAATTGCCTGCTATTAAGTTATATGTGTATAGTATACATGCTGCAGAGAAATACTAACATTAGATCTTTATCCACTCTATTCTACCCTACAGCAGTAAAGTTAGTGTTATGAAATCCTCTAGAAATTTACACCTCCAGGAAATCTTAATTAGTTGCAAAAATGCTTTTCCTATTTTACTATCGAAACCTGTGGTGTTTTAAATTAAGGTTTGTGCGATTGTTAGAAAAATATGATGCTTTAAATAAATTATTAGCAAAATGTTTAAATTACACCTATCAAAAAAAACAGCCTCCTCCATATCCCCTCTAGCTGTCCTAACCATCACCAAGATAGGTGTGTTTTCTACCATTTAGGTAGAAGTAAACGTCAAACAATTTGCTTCTAATTTAGATAAAGTAGCTGGAAGTTATATCATTCAAACTCTACATGTCAGGTCTGCCCATTAAACAATATTTGTAATATGTATTTACAAAACTTCCATTTTCTCTATGCCTGACCTACATGACTTTATTTTTTTTATAGGTATTAGTACATAATGGCGTGGCCTTCATCTGTAGGAGCCATCTATCTCCAGAACTTGGCACCATCAATGATATTTAACGGGCCCCAAGTACATCTCAATATGCCTTTTAAATAGGCTTCCAGGCTCATAAAGTTTACTGGAACAATATTAAAATTATACACAAGACTGTGACACCTTATCAGTGAAAAAGGCACCACAAAAGAACCCTGCATGGAAAAACTCTTGGTTTTGACCAACATAGATGGCAAAAATGAACTGTAAACAAATGTACTTTTCAGCTATAGTATCTTTTAGACAATAAGATACACTTTTTAGCAAAGAAAAATCTTGCAAAAACTTGTATGCATTTTACTGTCCAGAGGCAGCTTATTCTGAATGAGGAGAATGCTGACAGAATCCTTCCTGATCACTGTGAGAACTGTTCTCTCTGTGCCTGACCAACACTGATCTATCTGATCGGTGCGGTACAGGAGAGTAAGATATTGGGACCTGCAAGGATACTGCATGTCCTATGTAGTTAAGGACCTTTCACATCATGTGATCAGTCACATTCCTGAAAGGAACGTCAAGATGTCATAATGTTTACAGTACTTGTGTGTATGTTTGTAATACTGGAGCCATATGCGTACATATAAGATTTTTATGTGAGTGGCCATGTACAGTGCCTTGCGAAAGTATTCGGCTCCCTGGAACTTTTCAACCTTTTCCCACATATCATGCTTCAAACATAAGGATACCAAATGTAAGTTTTTGGTGAAGAATCAACAACAAGGGGAACACAATTGTAAAGTTGAATGAAATTTATTGGTTATTTTAAATTTTTGTGGAAAATCAAAAACTGAAAAGTGGGGCGTGCAATATTATTCGGCCCATTTAACTTAATACTTTGTTGCGCCACCTTTTGCTGCAATTACAGCTGCAATTTGCTTGGGATATGTCTCTTTTAGTTTTGTACATCCAGGGACTGAAATTTTTGCCCATTCTTTCTTGTCAAACAGTCCGAGCTCAGTGAGGTTTGATGGAGATCGTTTGTGAACAGCAGTTTTCAGCTCTTTCCACAGATTCTCGATTGGATTGAGGTCTGGACTTTGACTTGGACCATTCTAACACCTGGATACTTTTATTTGTGAACCATTCCATTGCAGATTTTGCTTTTTGTTTGGGATCATTGTCTTGTTGGAAGACAAATCTCAGTTCCAGTCTCAGGTCTTTTGCAGACTCCAACAGGTTTTCTTCAAAAACGGTCCTGTATTTGGCTCCATCCATCTTCCCATCAATTTTAACCATCTTCCCTGTCCCTGCTGAAGAAAAGCAGGCCCAAACCATGATGCTGCCACCACCATGTTTGACAGTGGGGATCGTGTGTTCAGGGTGATGAGCTGTGTTGCCTTTACGCCAACATATCTCATTTGGCATTGTTACCAAAAAGTTCGATTTTGGTTTTATCTGACCAGAGCACCTTCTTCCACATGTTTGGTGTGTCTCCCAGGTGGCTTGTTGCAAACTTTAAACTACACTTTTTATGGATATCTTTGAGAAATGGCTTTTTTCTTGCCACTCTTCCATAAAGGCCACATTTGTGCAGTGTACGACTGATTGTTGTCCTATGGACAGACTGTCCCACCTCAGCTGTAGATCTCTGCAGTTCATCCAGAGAGATCATGGGCCTCATAGCTGCATCTCTGATTAGTCTTCTCCTTGTTTGAGATGAAAGTTTAGAGGGATGGCTGGGTCTTGGTAGATTTGTATGATACTCCTTCCATTTCAATATGATGGCTTGCACAGTGCTCCTTGGGATGTTTAAAGTTTTGGAAATCTTTTTGTATCCAAATCCAGCTTTAAACTTCTCCACAACAATATCATGGACATGCCTGTTGTGTTCCTTGGTCTTCATGATGCTCTCTGTGCTTCAAACAGAACCCTGAGACTATCACAGAGCAGGTGCATTTATACGGAAACTTGATTACACACAGGTGGATTATATTTCTCATCATTAGGCATTTAGGACAACATTGGATCATTCAGAGATCTACAATGAACTTCTGGAGTGAGTTTGCTGCACTGAAAGTAAAGGAGCAGAATAATACTGCACGCCCCACTTTTCAGTTTTTGAATTTCCACAAAAATTTAAAATAACCAATATATTTCGGTCAACTTCACAATTGTGTTCCACTTGTAGTTGATTCTTCACCAAAAATTTACATTTGGTATCTTTATGTTTGAAGCATGATATGTGGGAAAAGGTTGAAAAGATTCAGGGAGCCGAATACTTTCGGAAGGCACTGTACGTAGGAATACTATGTGCATGTTAATGTAAGAGAGCTGCGTGTTTGCATGTACCTGCGCTGGAAGTATGTTGGAGAGATTTGTGTATGTACAGCAGAGATGTGTGTATGTAGGACAGCTGTGTGTAACTGAACTGTGTGTATGTATGTAGCAGAGCTATGTGCATGCATAGCAGAGCTTAGTGGGCATCTACTGTGCATGCAGCAGTGATGTGATGATGTGTGTGCTGCAGAGAATGCATATAAATTGCCTGCTATTAAGTTATATGTGTATAGTATACATGCTGCAGAGAAATACTAACATTAGATCTTTATCCACTCTATTCTACCCTACAGCAGTAAAGTTAGTGTTATGAAATCCTCTAGAAATTTACACCTCCAGGAAATCTTAATTAGTTGCAAAAATGCTTTTCCTATTTTACTATCGAAACCTGTGGTGTTTTAAATTAAGGTTTGTGCGATTGTTAGAAAAATATGATGCTTTAAATAAATTATTAGCAAAATGTTTAAATTACACCTATCAAAAAAAACAGCCTCCTCCATATCCCCTCTAGCTGTCCTAACCATCACCAAGATAGGTGTGTTTTCTACCATTTAGGTAGAAGTAAACTTCAAACAATTTGCTTCTAATTTAGATAAAGTAGCTGGAAGTTATATCATTCAAACTCTACATGTCAGGTCTGCCCATTAAACAATATTTGTAATATGTATTTACAAAACTTCCATTTTCTCTATGCCTGACCTACATGACTTTATTTTTTTTATAGGTATTAGTACATAATGGCGTGGCCTTCATCTGTAGGAGCCATCTATCTCCAGAACTTGGCACCATCAATGATATTTAACGGGCCCCAAGTACATCTCAATATGCCTTTTAAATAGGCTTCCAGGCTCATAAAGTTTACTGGAACAATATTAAAATTATACACAAGACTGTGACACCTTATCAGTGAAAAAGGCACCACAAAAGAACCCTGCATGGAAAAACTCTTGGTTTTGACCAACATAGATGGCAAAAATGAACTGTAAACAAATGTACTTTTCAGCTATAGTATCTTTTAGACAATAAGATACACTTTTTAGCAAAGAAAAATCTTGCAAAAACTTGTATGCATTTTACTGTCCGGAGGCAGCTTATTCTGAATGAGGAGAATGCTGACAGAATCCTTCCTGATCACTGTGAGAACTGTTCTCTCTGTGCCTGACCAACACTGATCTATCTGATCGGTGCGGTACAGGAGAGTAAGATATTGGGACCTGCAAGGATACTGCATGTCCTATGTAGTTAAGGACCTTTCACATCATGTGATCAGTCACATTCCTGAAAGGAACGTCAAGATGTCATAATGTTTACAGTACTTGTGTGTATGTTTGTAATACTGGAGCCATATGCGTACATATAAGATTTTTATGTGAGTGGCCATGTACAGTGCCTTGCGAAAGTATTCGGCTCCCTGGAACTTTTCAACCTTTTCCCACATATCATGCTTCAAACATAAGGATACCAAATGTAAGTTTTTGGTGAAGAATCAACAACAAGGGGAACACAATTGTAAAGTTGAATGAAATTTATTGGTTATTTTAAATTTTTGTGGAAAATCAAAAACTGAAAAGTGGGGCGTGCAATATTATTCGGCCCATTTAACTTAATACTTTGTTGCGCCACCTTTTGCTGCAATTACAGCTGCAATTTGCTTGGGATATGTCTCTTTTAGTTTTGTACATCCAGGGACTGAAATTTTTGCCCATTCTTTCTTGTCAAACAGTCCGAGCTCAGTGAGGTTTGATGGAGATCGTTTGTGAACAGCAGTTTTCAGCTCTTTCCACAGATTCTCGATTGGATTGAGGTCTGGACTTTGACTTGGACATTCTAACACCTGGATACTTTTATTTGTGAACCATTCCATTGCAGATTTTGCTTTCTGTTTGGGATCATTGTCTTGTTGGAAGACAAATCTCAGTTCCAGTCTCAGGTCTTTTGCAGACTCCAACAGGTTTTCTTCAAAAACGGTCCTGTATTTGGCTCCATCCATCTTCCCATCAATTTTAACCATCTTCCCTGTCCCTGCTGAAGAAAAGCAAGCCCAAACCATGATGCTGCCACCACCATGTTTGACAGTGGGGATCGTGTGTTCAGGGTGATGAGCTGTGTTGCCTTTACGCCAACATATCTCATTTGGCATTGTTACCAAAAAGTTTGATTTTGGTTTCATCTGACGAGAGCACCTTCTTCCACATGTTTGGTGTGTCTCCCAGGTGGCTTGTTGCAAACTTTAAACCACTTTTTATGGATATGTTTGAGAAATGGCTTTCTTCTTGCCACTCTTCCATAAAGGCCACATTTGTGCAGTGTACGACTGATTGTTGTCCCATGGACAGACTGTCCCACCTCAGCTGTAGATCTCTGCAGTTCATCCAGAGAGATCATGGGCCTCATAGCTGCGTCTCTGATTAGTCTTCTCCTTGTTTGAGATGAAAGTTTAGAGGGATGGCTGGGTCTTGGTAGATTTGTATGATACTCCTTCAATTTCAATATGATGGCTTGCACAGTGCTCCTTGGGATGTTTAAAGTTTTGGAAATCTTTTTGTATCCAAATCCAGCTTTAAACTTCTCCACAACAGTATCATGGACATGCCTGTTGTGTTCCTTGGTCTTCATGATGCTCTCTGTGCTTCAAACAGAACCCTGAGACTATCACAGAGCAGGTGCATTTATACGGAGGCTTGATTACACACAGGTGGATTATATTTCTCATCATTAGGCATTTAGGACAACATTGGATCATTCAGAGATCTACAATGAACTTCTGGAGTGAGTTTGCTGCACTGAAAGTAAAGGAGCAGAATAATACTGCACGCCCCACTTTTCAGTTTTTGAATTTCCACAAAAATTTAAAATAACCAATATATTTCGGTCAACTTCACAATTGTGTTCCACTTGTAGTTGATTCTTCACCAAAAATTTACATTTGGTATCTTTATGTTTGAAGCATGATATGTGGGAAAAGGTTGAAAAGATTCAGGGAGCCGAATACTTTCGGAAGGCACTTTACGTAGGAATACTATGTGCATGTTAATGTAAGAGAGCTGCGTGTTTGCATGTACCTGCGCTGGAAGTATGTTGGAGAGATTTGTGTATGTACAGCAGAGATGTGTGTATGTAGGACAGCTGTGTGTAACTGAACTGTGTGTATGTATGTAGCAGAGCTATGTGCATGCATAGCAGAGCTTAGTGGGCATCTACTGTGCATGCAGCAGTGATGTGATGATGTGTGTGCTGCAGAGAATGCATATAAATTGCCTGCTATTAAGTTATATGTGTATAGTATACATGCTGCAGAGAAATACTAACATTAGATCTTTATCCACTCTATTCTACCCTACAGCAGTAAAGTTAGTGTTATGAAATCCTCTAGAAATTTACACCTCCAGGAAATCTTAATTAGTTGCAAAAATGCTTTTCCTATTTTACTATCGAAACCTGTGGTGTTTTAAATTAAGGTTTGTGCGATTGTTAGAAAAATATGATGCTTTAAATAAATTATTAGCAAAATGTTTAAATTACACCTATCAAAAAAAACAGCCTCCTCCATATCCCCTCTAGCTGTCCTAACCATCACCAAGATAGGTGTGTTTTCTACCATTTAGGTAGAAGTAAACGTCAAACAATTTGCTTCTAATTTAGATAAAGTAGCTGGAAGTTATATCATTCAAACTCTACATGTCAGGTCTGCCCATTAAACAATATTTGTAATATGTATTTACAAAACTTCCATTTTCTCTATGCCTGACCTACATGACTTTATTTTTTTTATAGGTATTAGTACATAATGGCGTGGCCTTCATCTGTAGGAGCCATCTATCTCCAGAACTTGGCACCATCAATGATATTTAACGGGCCCCAAGTACATCTCAATATGCCTTTTAAATAGGCTTCCAGGCTCATAAAGTTTACTGGAACAATATTAAAATTATACACAAGACTGTGACACCTTATCAGTGAAAAAGGCACCACAAAAGAACCCTGCATGGAAAAACTCTTGGTTTTGACCAACATAGATGGCAAAAATGAACTGTAAACAAATGTACTTTTCAGCTATAGTATCTTTTAGACAATAAGATACACTTTTTAGCAAAGAAAAATCTTGCAAAAACTTGTATGCATTTTACTGTCCAGAGGCAGCTTATTCTGAATGAGGAGAATGCTGACAGAATCCTTCCTGATCACTGTGAGAACTGTTCTCTCTGTGCCTGACCAACACTGATCTATCTGATCGGTGCGGTACAGGAGAGTAAGATATTGGGACCTGCAAGGATACTGCATGTCCTATGTAGTTAAGGACCTTTCACATCATGTGATCAGTCACATTCCTGAAAGGAACGTCAAGATGTCATAATGTTTACAGTACTTGTGTGTATGTTTGTAATACTGGAGCCATATGCGTACATATAAGATTTTTATGTGAGTGGCCATGTACAGTGCCTTGCGAAAGTATTCGGCTCCCTGGAACTTTTCAACCTTTTCCCACATATCATGCTTCAAACATAAGGATACCAAATGTAAGTTTTTGGTGAAGAATCAACAACAAGGGGAACACAATTGTAAAGTTGAATGAAATTTATTGGTTATTTTAAATTTTTGTGGAAAATCAAAAACTGAAAAGTGGGGCGTGCAATATTATTCGGCCCATTTAACTTAATACTTTGTTGCGCCACCTTTTGCTGCAATTACAGCTGCAATTTGCTTGGGATATGTCTCTTTTAGTTTTGTACATCCAGGGACTGAAATTTTTGCCCATTCTTTCTTGTCAAACAGTCCGAGCTCAGTGAGGTTTGATGGAGATCGTTTGTGAACAGCAGTTTTCAGCTCTTTCCACAGATTCTCGATTGGATTGAGGTCTGGACTTTGACTTGGACCATTCTAACACCTGGATACTTTTATTTGTGAACCATTCCATTGCAGATTTTGCTTTTTGTTTGGGATCATTGTCTTGTTGGAAGACAAATCTCAGTTCCAGTCTCAGGTCTTTTGCAGACTCCAACAGGTTTTCTTCAAAAACGGTCCTGTATTTGGCTCCATCCATCTTCCCATCAATTTTAACCATCTTCCCTGTCCCTGCTGAAGAAAAGCAGGCCCAAACCATGATGCTGCCACCACCATGTTTGACAGTGGGGATCGTGTGTTCAGGGTGATGAGCTGTGTTGCCTTTACGCCAACATATCTCATTTGGCATTGTTACCAAAAAGTTCGATTTTGGTTTTATCTGACCAGAGCACCTTCTTCCACATGTTTGGTGTGTCTCCCAGGTGGCTTGTTGCAAACTTTAAACTACACTTTTTATGGATATCTTTGAGAAATGGCTTTTTTCTTGCCACTCTTCCATAAAGGCCACATTTGTGCAGTGTACGACTGATTGTTGTCCTATGGACAGACTGTCCCACCTCAGCTGTAGATCTCTGCAGTTCATCCAGAGAGATCATGGGCCTCATAGCTGCATCTCTGATTAGTCTTCTCCTTGTTTGAGATGAAAGTTTAGAGGGATGGCTGGGTCTTGGTAGATTTGTATGATACTCCTTCCATTTCAATATGATGGCTTGCACAGTGCTCCTTGGGATGTTTAAAGTTTTGGAAATCTTTTTGTATCCAAATCCAGCTTTAAACTTCTCCACAACAATATCATGGACATGCCTGTTGTGTTCCTTGGTCTTCATGATGCTCTCTGTGCTTCAAACAGAACCCTGAGACTATCACAGAGCAGGTGCATTTATACGGAAACTTGATTACACACAGGTGGATTATATTTCTCATCATTAGGCATTTAGGACAACATTGGATCATTCAGAGATCTACAATGAACTTCTGGAGTGAGTTTGCTGCACTGAAAGTAAAGGAGCAGAATAATACTGCACGCCCCACTTTTCAGTTTTTGAATTTCCACAAAAATTTAAAATAACCAATATATTTCGGTCAACTTCACAATTGTGTTCCACTTGTAGTTGATTCTTCACCAAAAATTTACATTTGGTATCTTTATGTTTGAAGCATGATATGTGGGAAAAGGTTGAAAAGATTCAGGGAGCCGAATACTTTCGGAAGGCACTGTACGTAGGAATACTATGTGCATGTTAATGTAAGAGAGCTGCGTGTTTGCATGTACCTGCGCTGGAAGTATGTTGGAGAGATTTGTGTATGTACAGCAGAGATGTGTGTATGTAGGACAGCTGTGTGTAACTGAACTGTGTGTATGTATGTAGCAGAGCTATGTGCATGCATAGCAGAGCTTAGTGGGCATCTACTGTGCATGCAGCAGTGATGTGATGATGTGTGTGCTGCAGAGAATGCATATAAATTGCCTGCTATTAAGTTATATGTGTATAGTATACATGCTGCAGAGAAATACTAACATTAGATCTTTATCCACTCTATTCTACCCTACAGCAGTAAAGTTAGTGTTATGAAATCCTCTAGAAATTTACACCTCCAGGAAATCTTAATTAGTTGCAAAAATGCTTTTCCTATTTTACTATCGAAACCTGTGGTGTTTTAAATTAAGGTTTGTGCGATTGTTAGAAAAATATGATGCTTTAAATAAATTATTAGCAAAATGTTTAAATTACACCTATCAAAAAAAACAGCCTCCTCCATATCCCCTCTAGCTGTCCTAACCATCACCAAGATAGGTGTGTTTTCTACCATTTAGGTAGAAGTAAACTTCAAACAATTTGCTTCTAATTTAGATAAAGTAGCTGGAAGTTATATCATTCAAACTCTACATGTCAGGTCTGCCCATTAAACAATATTTGTAATATGTATTTACAAAACTTCCATTTTCTCTATGCCTGACCTACATGACTTTATTTTTTTTATAGGTATTAGTACATAATGGCGTGGCCTTCATCTGTAGGAGCCATCTATCTCCAGAACTTGGCACCATCAATGATATTTAACGGGCCCCAAGTACATCTCAATATGCCTTTTAAATAGGCTTCCAGGCTCATAAAGTTTACTGGAACAATATTAAAATTATACACAAGACTGTGACACCTTATCAGTGAAAAAGGCACCACAAAAGAACCCTGCATGGAAAAACTCTTGGTTTTGACCAACATAGATGGCAAAAATGAACTGTAAACAAATGTACTTTTCAGCTATAGTATCTTTTAGACAATAAGATACACTTTTTAGCAAAGAAAAATCTTGCAAAAACTTGTATGCATTTTACTGTCCGGAGGCAGCTTATTCTGAATGAGGAGAATGCTGACAGAATCCTTCCTGATCACTGTGAGAACTGTTCTCTCTGTGCCTGACCAACACTGATCTATCTGATCGGTGCGGTACAGGAGAGTAAGATATTGGGACCTGCAAGGATACTGCATGTCCTATGTAGTTAAGGACCTTTCACATCATGTGATCAGTCACATTCCTGAAAGGAACGTCAAGATGTCATAATGTTTACAGTACTTGTGTGTATGTTTGTAATACTGGAGCCATATGCGTACATATAAGATTTTTATGTGAGTGGCCATGTACAGTGCCTTGCGAAAGTATTCGGCTCCCTGGAACTTTTCAACCTTTTCCCACATATCATGCTTCAAACATAAGGATACCAAATGTAAGTTTTTGGTGAAGAATCAACAACAAGGGGAACACAATTGTAAAGTTGAATGAAATTTATTGGTTATTTTAAATTTTTGTGGAAAATCAAAAACTGAAAAGTGGGGCGTGCAATATTATTCGGCCCATTTAACTTAATACTTTGTTGCGCCACCTTTTGCTGCAATTACAGCTGCAATTTGCTTGGGATATGTCTCTTTTAGTTTTGTACATCCAGGGACTGAAATTTTTGCCCATTCTTTCTTGTCAAACAGTCCGAGCTCAGTGAGGTTTGATGGAGATCGTTTGTGAACAGCAGTTTTCAGCTCTTTCCACAGATTCTCGATTGGATTGAGGTCTGGACTTTGACTTGGACCATTCTAACACCTGGATACTTTTATTTGTGAACCATTCCATTGCAGATTTTGCTTTTTGTTTGGGATCATTGTCTTGTTGGAAGACAAATCTCAGTTCCAGTCTCAGGTCTTTTGCAGACTCCAACAGGTTTTCTTCAAAAACGGTCCTGTATTTGGCTCCATCCATCTTCCCATCAATTTTAACCATCTTCCCTGTCCCTGCTGAAGAAAAGCAGGCCCAAACCATGATGCTGCCACCACCATGTTTGACAGTGGGGATCGTGTGTTCAGGGTGATGAGCTGTGTTGCCTTTACGCCAACATATCTCATTTGGCATTGTTACCAAAAAGTTCGATTTTGGTTTTATCTGACCAGAGCACCTTCTTCCACATGTTTGGTGTGTCTCCCAGGTGGCTTGTTGCAAACTTTAAACTACACTTTTTATGGATATCTTTGAGAAATGGCTTTTTTCTTGCCACTCTTCCATAAAGGCCACATTTGTGCAGTGTACGACTGATTGTTGTCCTATGGACAGACTGTCCCACCTCAGCTGTAGATCTCTGCAGTTCATCCAGAGAGATCATGGGCCTCATAGCTGCATCTCTGATTAGTCTTCTCCTTGTTTGAGATGAAAGTTTAGAGGGATGGCTGGGTCTTGGTAGATTTGTATGATACTCCTTCCATTTCAATATGATGGCTTGCACAGTGCTCCTTGGGATGTTTAAAGTTTTGGAAATCTTTTTGTATCCAAATCCAGCTTTAAACTTCTCCACAACAATATCATGGACATGCCTGTTGTGTTCCTTGGTCTTCATGATGCTCTCTGTGCTTCAAACAGAACCCTGAGACTATCACAGAGCAGGTGCATTTATACGGAAACTTGATTACACACAGGTGGATTATATTTCTCATCATTAGGCATTTAGGACAACATTGGATCATTCAGAGATCTACAATGAACTTCTGGAGTGAGTTTGCTGCACTGAAAGTAAAGGAGCAGAATAATACTGCACGCCCCACTTTTCAGTTTTTGAATTTCCACAAAAATTTAAAATAACCAATATATTTCGGTCAACTTCACAATTGTGTTCCACTTGTAGTTGATTCTTCACCAAAAATTTACATTTGGTATCTTTATGTTTGAAGCATGATATGTGGGAAAAGGTTGAAAAGATTCAGGGAGCCGAATACTTTCGGAAGGCACTGTACGTAGGAATACTATGTGCATGTTAATGTAAGAGAGCTGCGTGTTTGCATGTACCTGCGCTGGAAGTATGTTGGAGAGATTTGTGTATGTACAGCAGAGATGTGTGTATGTAGGACAGCTGTGTGTAACTGAACTGTGTGTATGTATGTAGCAGAGCTATGTGCATGCATAGCAGAGCTTAGTGGGCATCTACTGTGCATGCAGCAGTGATGTGATGATGTGTGTGCTGCAGAGAATGCATATAAATTGCCTGCTATTAAGTTATATGTGTATAGTATACATGCTGCAGAGAAATACTAACATTAGATCTTTATCCACTCTATTCTACCCTACAGCAGTAAAGTTAGTGTTATGAAATCCTCTAGAAATTTACACCTCCAGGAAATCTTAATTAGTTGCAAAAATGCTTTTCCTATTTTACTATCGAAACCTGTGGTGTTTTAAATTAAGGTTTGTGCGATTGTTAGAAAAATATGATGCTTTAAATAAATTATTAGCAAAATGTTTAAATTACACCTATCAAAAAAAACAGCCTCCTCCATATCCCCTCTAGCTGTCCTAACCATCACCAAGATAGGTGTGTTTTCTACCATTTAGGTAGAAGTAAACTTCAAACAATTTGCTTCTAATTTAGATAAAGTAGCTGGAAGTTATATCATTCAAACTCTACATGTCAGGTCTGCCCATTAAACAATATTTGTAATATGTATTTACAAAACTTCCATTTTCTCTATGCCTGACCTACATGACTTTATTTTTTTTATAGGTATTAGTACATAATGGCGTGGCCTTCATCTGTAGGAGCCATCTATCTCCAGAACTTGGCACCATCAATGATATTTAACGGGCCCCAAGTACATCTCAATATGCCTTTTAAATAGGCTTCCAGGCTCATAAAGTTTACTGGAACAATATTAAAATTATACACAAGACTGTGACACCTTATCAGTGAAAAAGGCACCACAAAAGAACCCTGCATGGAAAAACTCTTGGTTTTGACCAACATAGATGGCAAAAATGAACTGTAAACAAATGTACTTTTCAGCTATAGTATCTTTTAGACAATAAGATACACTTTTTAGCAAAGAAAAATCTTGCAAAAACTTGTATGCATTTTACTGTCCGGAGGCAGCTTATTCTGAATGAGGAGAATGCTGACAGAATCCTTCCTGATCACTGTGAGAACTGTTCTCTCTGTGCCTGACCAACACTGATCTATCTGATCGGTGCGGTACAGGAGAGTAAGATATTGGGACCTGCAAGGATACTGCATGTCCTATGTAGTTAAGGACCTTTCACATCATGTGATCAGTCACATTCCTGAAAGGAACGTCAAGATGTCATAATGTTTACAGTACTTGTGTGTATGTTTGTAATACTGGAGCCATATGCGTACATATAAGATTTTTATGTGAGTGGCCATGTACAGTGCCTTGCGAAAGTATTCGGCTCCCTGGAACTTTTCAACCTTTTCCCACATATCATGGTTCAAACATAAGGATACCAAATGTAAGTTTTTGGTGAAGAATCAACAACAAGGGGAACACAATTGTAAAGTTGAATGAAATTTATTGGTTATTTTAAATTTTTGTGGAAAATCAAAAACTGAAAAGTGGGGCGTGCAATATTATTCGGCCCATTTAACTTAATACTTTGTTGCGCCACCTTTTGCTGCAATTACAGCTGCAATTTGCTTGGGATATGTCTCTTTTAGTTTTGTACATCCAGGGACTGAAATTTTTGCCCATTCTTTCTTGTCAAACAGTCCGAGCTCAGTGAGGTTTGATGGAGATCGTTTGTGAACAGCAGTTTTCAGCTCTTTCCACAGATTCTCGATTGGATTGACGTCTGGACTTTGACTTGGACCATTCTAACACCTGGATACTTTTATTTGTGAACCATTCCATTGCAGATTTTGCTTTTTGTTTGGGATCATTGTCTTGTTGGAAGACAAATCTCAGTTCCAGTCTCAGGTCTTTTGCAGACTCCAACAGGTTTTCTTCAAAAACGGTCCTGTATTTGGCTCCATCCATCTTCCCATCAATTTTAACCATCTTCCCTGTCCCTGCTGAAGAAAAGCAGGCCCAAACCATGATGCTGCCACCACCATGTTTGACAGTGGGGATCGTGTGTTCAGGGTGATGAGCTGTGTTGCCTTTACGCCAACATATCTCATTTGGCATTGTTACCAAAAAGTTCGATTTTGGTTTTATCTGACCAGAGCACCTTCTTCCACATGTTTGGTGTGTCTCCCAGGTGGCTTGTTGCAAACTTTAAACTACACTTTTTATGGATATCTTTGAGAAATGGCTTTTTTCTTGCCACTCTTCCATAAAGGCCACATTTGTGCAGTGTACGACTGATTGTTGTCCTATGGACAGACTGTCCCACCTCAGCTGTAGATCTCTGCAGTTCATCCAGAGAGATCATGGGCCTCATAGCTGCATCTCTGATTAGTCTTCTCCTTGTTTGAGATGAAAGTTTAGAGGGATGGCTGGGTCTTGGTAGATTTGTATGATACTCCTTCCATTTCAATATGATGGCTTGCACAGTGCTCCTTGGGATGTTTAAAGTTTTGGAAATCTTTTTGTATCCAAATCCGGCTTTAAACTTCTCCACAACAATATCATGGACATGCCTGTTGTGTTCCTTGGTCTTCATGATGCTCTCTGTGCTTCAAACAGAACCCTGAGACTATCACAGAGCAGGTGCATTTATACGGAAACTTGATTACACACAGGTGGATTATATTTCTCATCATTAGGCATTTAGGACAACATTGGATCATTCAGAGATCTACAATGAACTTCTGGAGTGAGTTTGCTGCACTGAAAGTAAAGGAGCAGAATAATATTGCACGCCCCACTTTTCAGTTTTTGAATTTCCACAAAAATTTAAAATAACCAATATATTTCGGTCAACTTCACAATTGTGTTCCACTTGTTGTTGATTCTTCACCAAAAATTTACATTTGGTATCTTTATGTTGGAAGCATGATATGTGGGAAACGGTTGAAAAGATTCAGGGAGCCGAATACTTTCGCAAGGCATTGTACGTAGGAATACTATGTGCATGTTAACATAAGAGACCTGCGTGTTTGCATGTACCTGCGCTGTAAGTATGTTGGAGAGATTTGTGTATGTACAGCAGAGATGTGTGTATGTAGGACAGCTGTGTGTAACTGAACTGTGTGTATGTATGTAGCAGAGCTATGTGCATGCATAGCAGAGCTTAGTGGGCATCTACTGTGCATGCAGCAGTGATGTGATTGTGTGCTGCAGAAAATGCATATAAATTGCCTGCTATTAAGTTATATGTGTATAGTATACATGCTGCAGAGAAATACTAACATTAGATCTTAATCCACTCTATTCTACCCTACAGCAGTAAAGTTAGTGTTATGAAATCTTCTAGAAATTTACACCTCCAGGAAATCTTAATTAGTTGCAAAAGTGCTTTTCCTATTTTACTATCGAAACCAGTGGTGTTTTAAATTAAGGTTTGTGCAATTGTTAGAAAAATATGATGCTTTAAATAAATTATTAGCAAAATGTTTAAATTACACCTATAAAAAAAAAACAGCCTCCTCCATATCCCCTCTAGCTGTCCTAACCATCACCAAGATAGGTGTGTTTTCTACCATTTAGGTAGAAGTAAACTTCAAACAATTTGCTTCTAATTTAGATAAAGTAGCTGGAAGTTATATCATTCAAACTCCACATGTCAGGTCTGCCCATTAAACAATATTTGTAATATGTATTTACAAAACTTCCATTTTCTCTATGCCTGACCTACATGACTTTATTTTTTTTATAGGTATTAGTACATAATGGCGTGGCCTTCATCTATAGGAGCCATCTATCTCCAGAACTTGGCACCATCAATGATATTTAACGGGTCCCAAGTACATCTCAATATGCCTTTTAAATAGGCTTCCAGGCTCATAAAGTTTACTGGAAGAATATTAAAATTATACACAAGACTGTGACACCTTATCAGTGAAAAAGGCACCACAAAAGAACCCTGCATGGAAAAACTCTTGGTTTTGACCAACATAGATGGCAAAAATGAACTGTAAACAAATGTACTTTTTAGCTATAGTATCTATTAGACAATAAGATACACATTTTAGCAAAGAAAAATCTTGTTAAAACTTGTATGTATTTTACTGTCCGGAGGCAGCTTATTCTGAATGAGGAGAATGCTGACAGAATCCTTCCTGATCACTGAGAGAACTGTTCTCTCTGTGCCTGACCAACACTGATCTATCTGATCGGTGCGGTACAGGAGAGTAAGATATTGGGACCTGCAAGGATACTGCATGTCCTATGTAGTTAAGGACCTTTCACATCATGTGATGAGTCACATTCCTGAAAGGAACTTCAAAATGTCGTAATGTTTACAGTACTTGTGTGTATGTTTGTAATACTGGAGCCATATGCGTACATATAAGATTTTTGTGTGAGTGGCCATGTACAGTGCCTTGCGAAAGTATTCGGCTCCCTGGAACTTTTCAACCTTTTCCCACATATCATGCTTCAAACATAAGGATACCAAATGTAAGTTTTTGGTGAAGAATCAACAACAAGTGGAACACAATTGTAAAGTTGAATGAAATTTATTGGTTATTTTAAATTTTTGTGGAAAATCAAAAACTGAAAAGTGGGGCGTGCAATATTATTCGGCCCATTTAACTTAATACTTTGTTGCGCCACCTTTTGCTGCAATTACAGCTGCAAGTTGCTTGGGATATGTCTCTTTTAGTTTTGTACATCCAGGGACTGAAATTTTTGCCCATTCTTTCTTGGCAAACAGTCCGAGCTCAGTGAGGTTTGATGGAGATCGTTTGTGAACAGCAGTTTTCAGCTCTTTCCACAGATTCTCGATTGGATTGAGGTCTGGACTTTGACTTGGACCATTCTAACACCTGGATACTTTTATTTGTGAACCATTCCATTGCAGATTTTGCTTTTTGTTTGGGATCATTGTCTTGTTGGAAGACAAATCTCAGTTCCAGTCTCAGGTCTTTTGCAGACTCCAACAGGTTTTCTTCAAAAACGGTCCTGTATTTGGCTCCATCCATCTTCCCATCAATTTTAACCATCTTCCCTGTCCCTGCTGAAGAAAAGCAGGCCCAAACCATGATGCTGCCACCACCATGTTTGACAGTGGGGATCGTGTGTTCAGGGTGATGAGCTGTGTTGCCTTTACGCCAACATATCTCATTTGGCATTGTTACCAAAAAGTTCGATTTTGGTTTTATCTGACCAGAGCACCTTCTTCCACATGTTTGGTGTGTCTCCCAGGTGGCTTGTTGCAAACTTTAAACTACACTTTTTATGGATATCTTTGAGAAATGGCTTTTTTCTTGCCACTCTTCCATAAAGGCCACATTTGTGCAGTGTACGACTGATTGTTGTCCCATGGACAGACTGTCCCACCTCAGCTGTAGATCTCTGCAGTTCATCCAGAGAGATCATGGGCCTCATAGCTGCGTCTCTGATTAGTCTTCTCCTTGTTTGAGATGAAAGTTTAGAGGGATGGCTGGGTCTTGGTAGATTTGTATGATACTCCTTCCATTTCAATATGATGGCTTGCACAGTGCTCCTTGGGATGTTTAAAGTTTTGGAAATCTTTTTGTATCCAAATCCGGCTTTAAACTTCTCCACAACAGTATCATGGACATGCCTGTTGTGTTCCTTGGTCTTCATGATGCTCTCTGTGCTTCAAACAGAACCCTGAGACTATCACAGAGCAGGTGCATTTATACGGAGGCTTGATTACACACAGGTGGATTATATTTCTCATCATTAGGCATTTAGGACAACATTGGATCATTCAGAGATCTACAATTAACTTCTGGAGTGAGTTTGCTGCACTGAAAGTAAAGGAGCAGAATAATACTGCACGCCCCACTTTTCAGTTTTTGAATTTCCACAAAAATTTAAAATAACCAATATATTTCGGTCAACTTCACAATTGTGTTCCACTTGTAGTTGATTCTTCACCAAAAATTTACATTTGGTATCTTTATGTTTGAAGCATGATATGTGGGAAAAGGTTGAAAAGATTCAGGGAGCCGAATACTTTCGCAAGGCACTGTACGTAGGAATACTATGTGCATGTTAATGTAAGAGAGCTGCGTGTTTGCATGTACCTGCGCTGGAAGTATGTTGGAGAGATTTGTGTATGTACAGCAGAGATGTGTGTATGTAGGACAGCTGTGTGTAACTGAACTGTGTGTATGTATGTAGCAGAGCTATGTGCATGCATAGCAGAGCTTAGTGGGCATCTACTGTGCATGCAGCAGTGATGTGATTATGTGTGTGCTGCAGAGAATGCATATAAATTGCCTGCTATTAAGTTATATGTGTATAGTATACATGCTGCAGAGAAATACTAACATTAGATCTTTATCCACTCTATTCTACCCTACAGCAGTAAAGTTAGTGTTATGAAATCCTCTAGAAATTTACACCTCCAGGAAATCTTAATTAGTTGCAAAAATGCTTTTCCTATTTTACTATCGAAACCTGTGGTGTTTTAAATTAAGGTTTGTGCGATTGTTAGAAAAATATGATGCTTTAAATAAATTATTAGCAAAATGTTTAAATTACACCTATCAAAAAAAACAGCCTCCTCCATATCCCCTCTAGCTGTCCTAACCATCACCAAGATAGGTGTGTTTTCTACCATTTAGGTAGAAGTAAACTTCAAACAATTTGCTTCTAATTTAGATAAAGTAGCTGGAAGTTATATCATTCAAACTCTACATGTCAGGTCTGCCCATTAAACAATATTTGTAATATGTATTTACAAAACTTCCATTTTCTCTATGCCTGACCTACATGACTTTATTTTTTTTATAGGTATTAGTACATAATGGCGTGGCCTTCATCTGTAGGAGCCATCTATCTCCAGAACTTGGCACCATCAATGATATTTAACGGGCCCCAAGTACATCTCAATATGCCTTTTAAATAGGCTTCCTGGCTCATAAAGTTTACTGGAACAATATTAAAATTATACACAAGACTGTGACACCTTATCAGTGAAAAAGGCACCACAAAAGAACCCTGCATGGAAAAACTCTTGGTTTTGACCAACATAGATGGCAAAAATGAACTGTAAACAAATTTACTTTTCAGCTATAGTATCTTTTAGACAATAAGATACACTTTTTAGCAAAGAAAAATCTTGCAAAAACTTGTATGCATTTTACTGTCCGGAGGCAGCTTATTCTGAATGAGGAGAATGCTGACAGAATCCTTCCTGATCACTGTGAGAACTGTTCTCTCTGTGCCTGACCAACACTGATCTATCTGATCGGTGCGGTACAGGAGAGTAAGATATTGGGACCTGCAAGGATACTGCATGTCCTATGTAGTTAAGGACCTTTCACATCATGTGATCAGTCACATTCCTGAAAGGAACGTCAAGATGTCATAATGTTTACAGTACTTGTGTGTATGTTTGTAATACTGGAGCCATATGCGTACATATAAGATTTTTATGTGAGTGGCCATGTACAGTGCCTTGCGAAAGTATTCGGCTCCCTGGAACTTTTCAACCTTTTCCCACATATCATGCTTCAAACATAAGGATACCAAATGTAAGTTTTTGGTGAAGAATCAACAACAAGGGGAACACAATTGTAAAGTTGAATGAAATTTATTGGTTATTTTAAATTTTTGTGGAAAATCAAAAACTGAAAAGTGGGGCGTGCAATATTATTCGGCCCATTTAACTTAATACTTTGTTGCGCCACCTTTTGCTGCAATTACAGCTGCAATTTGCTTGGGATATGTCTCTTTTAGTTTTGTACATCCAGGGACTGAAATTTTTGCCCATTCTTTCTTGTCAAACAGTCCGAGCTCAGTGAGGTTTGATGGAGATCGTTTGTGAACAGCAGTTTTCAGCTCTTTCCACAGATTCTCGATTGGATTGAGGTCTGGACTTTGACTTGGACCATTCTAACACCTGGATACTTTTATTTGTGAACCATTCCATTGCAGATTTTGCTTTTTGTTTGGGATCATTGTCTTGTTGGAAGACAAATCTCAGTTCCAGTCTTAGGTCTTTTGCAGACTCCAACAGGTTTTCTTCAAAAACGGTCCTGTATTTGGCTCCATCCATCTTCCCATCAATTTTAACCATCTTCCCTGTCCCTGCTGAAGAAAAGCAAGCCCAAACCATGATGCTGCCACCACCATGTTTGACAGTGGGGATCGTGTGTTCAGGGTGATGAGCTGTGTTGCCTTTACGCCAACATATCTCATTTGGCATTGTTACCAAAAAGTTCGATTTTGGTTTTATCTGACCAGAGCACCTTCTTCCACATGTTTGGTGTGTCTCCCAGGTGGCTTGTTGCAAAGTTTAAACTACACTTTTTATGGATATCTTTGAGAAATGGCTTTTTTCTTGCCACTCTTCCATAAAGGCCACATTTGTGCAGTGTACGACTGATTGTTGTCCTATGGACAGACTGTCCCACCTCAGCTGTAGATCTCTGCAGTTCATCCAGAGAGATCATGGGCCTCATAGCTGCATCTCTGATTAGTCTTCTCCTTGTTTGAGATGAAAGTTTAGAGGGATGGCTGGGTCTTGGTAGATTTGTATGATACTCCTTCCATTTCAATATGATGGCTTGCACAGTGCTCCTTGGGATGTTTAAAGTTTTGGAAATCTTTTTGTATCCAAATCCAGCTTTAAACTTCTCCACAACAATATCACGGACATGCCTGTTGTGTTCCTTGGTCTTCATGATGCTCTCTGTGCTTCAAACAGAACCCTGAGACTATCACAGAGCAGGTGCATTTATACGGAAACTTGATTACACACAGGTGGATTATATTTCTCATCATTAGGCATTTAGGACAACATTGGATCATTCAGAGATCTACAATGAACTTCTGGAGTGAGTTTGCTGTACTGAAAGTAAAGGAGCAGAATAATATTGCACGCCCCACTTTTCAGTTTTTGAATTTCCACAAAAATTTAAAATAACCAATATATTTCGGTCAACTTCACAATTGTGTTCCACTTGTTGTTGATTCTTCACCAAAAATTTACATTTGGTATCTTTATGTTGGAAGCATGATATGTGGGAAACGGTTGAAAAGATTCAGGGAGCCGAATACTTTCGCAAGGCATTGTACGTAGGAATACTATGTGCATGTTAACATAAGAGACCTGCGTGTTTGCATGTACCTGCGCTGTAAGTATGTTGGAGAGATTTGTGTATGTACAGCAGAGATGTGTGTATGTAGGACAGCTGTGTGTAACTGAACTGTGTGTATGTATGTAGCAGAGCTATGTGCATGCATAGCAGAGCTTAGTGGGCATCTACTGTGCATGCAGCAGTGATGTGATTGTGTGCTGCAGAGAATGCATATAAATTGCCTGCTATTAAGTTATATGTGTATAGTATACATGCTGCAGAGAAATACTAACATTAGATCTTTATCCACTCTATTCTACCCTACAGCAGTAAAGTTAGTGTTATGAAATCTTCTAGAAATTTACACCTCCAGGAAATCTTAATTAGTTGCAAAAGTGCTTTTCCTATTTTACTATCGAAACCAGTGGTGTTTTAAATTAAGGTTTGTGCAATTGTTAGAAAAATATGATGCTTTAAATAAATTATTAGCAAAATGTTTAAATTACACCTATAAAAAAAAAACAGCCTCCTCCATATCCCCTCTAGCTGTCCTAACCATCACCAAGATAGGTGTGTTTTCTACCATTTAGGTAGAAGTAAACTTCAAACAATTTGCTTCTAATTTAGATAAAGTAGCTGGAAGTTATATCATTCAAACTCCACATGTCAGGTCTGCCCATTAAACAATATTTGTAATATGTATTTACAAAACTTCCATTTTCTCTATGCCTGACCTACATGACTTTATTTTTTTTATAGGTATTAGTACATAATGGCGTGGCCTTCATCTATAGGAGCCATCTATCTCCAGAACTTGGCACCATCAATGATATTTAACGGGTCCCAAGTACATCTCAATATGCCTTTTAAATAGGCTTCCAGGCTCATAAAGTTTACTGGAAGAATATTAAAATTATACACAAGACTGTGACACCTTATCAGTGAAAAAGGCACCACAAAAGAACCCTGCATGGAAAAACTCTTGGTTTTGACCAACATAGATGGCAAAAATGAACTGTAAACAAATGTACTTTTTAGCTATAGTATCTATTAGACAATAAGATACACTTTTTAGCAAAGAAAAATCTTGTTAAAACTTGTATGTATTTTACTGTCCGGAGGCAGCTTATTCTGAATGAGGAGAATGCTGACAGAATCCTTCCTGATCACTGAGAGAACTGTTCTCTCTGTGCCTGACCAACACTGATCTATCTGATCGGTGCGGTACAGGAGAGTAAGATATTGGGACCTGCAAGGATACTGCATGTCCTATGTAGTTAAGGACCTTTCACATCATGTGATCAGTCACATTCCTGAAAGTAACTTCAAAATGTCGTAATGTTTACAGTACTTGTGTGTATGTTTGTAATACTGGAGCCATATGCGTACATATAAGATTTTTGTGTGAGTGGCCATGTACAGTGCCTTGCGAAAGTATTCGGCTCCCTGGAACTTTTCAACCTTTTCCCACATATCATGCTTCAAACATAAGGATACCAAATGTAAGTTTTTGGTGAAGAATCAACAACAAGTGGAACACAATTGTAAAGTTGAATGAAATTTATTGGTTATTTTAAATTTTTGTGGAAAATCAAAAACTGAAAAGTGGGGCGTGCAATATTATTCGGCCCATTTAACTTAATACTTTGTTGCGCCACCTTTTGCTGCAATTACAGCTGCAAGTTGCTTGGGATATGTCTCTTTCAGTTTTGTACATCCAGAGACTGAAATATTTGCCCATTCTTTCTTGGCAAACCTCCCGAGCTCAGTGAGATTTGATGGAGATTGTTTGTGAACAGCAGTTTTCAGCTCTTTCCACAGATTCTCGATTGGATTGAGGTCTGGACTTTGACTTGGACATTCTAACACCTGGATACTTTTATTTGTGAACCATTCCATTGCAGATTTTGCTTTCTGTTTGGGATCATTGTCTTGTTGGAAGACAAATCTCAGTTCCAGTCTCAGGTCTTTTGCAGACTCCAACAGGTTTTCTTCAAAAACGGTCCTGTATTTGGCTCCATCCATCTTCCCATCAATTTTAACCATCTTCCCTGTCCCTGCTGAAGAAAAGCAAGCCCAAACCATGATGCTGCCACCACCATGTTTGACAGTGGGTATCGTGTGTTCAGGGTGATGAGCTGTGTTGTCTTTACGCCAACATATCTCATTTGGCATTGTTACCAAAAAGTTTGATTTTGGTTTCATCTGACGAGAGCACCTTCTTCCACATGTTTGGTGTGTCTCCCAGGTGGCTTGTTGCAAACTTTAAACCACTTTTTATGGATATGTTTGAGAAATGGCTTTCTTCTTGCCACTCTTCCATAAAGGCCACATTTGTGCAGTGTACGACTGATTGTTGTCCCATGGACAGACTGTCCCACCTCAGCTGTAGATCTCTGCAGTTCATCCAGAGAGATCATGGGCCTCATAGCTGCGTCTCTGATTAGTCTTCTCCTTGTTTGAGATGAAAGTTTAGAGGGATGGCTGGGTCTTGGTAGATTTGTATGATACTCCTTCCATTTCAATATGATGGCTTGCACAGTGCTCCTTGGGATGTTTAAAGTTTTGGAAATCTTTTTGTATCCAAATCCGGCTTTAAACTTCTCCACAACAGTATCATGGACATGCCTGTTGTGTTCCTTGGTCTTCATGATGCTCTCTGTGCTTGAAACAGAACCCTGAGACTATCACAGAGCAGGTGCATTTATACGGAGGCTTGATTACACACAGGTGGATTATATTTCTCATCATTAGGCATTTAGGACAACATTGGATCATTCAGAGATCTACAATGAACTTCTGGAGTGAGTTTGCTGCACTGAAAGTAAAGGAGCAGAATAATACTGCACGCCCCACTTTTCAGTTTTTGAATTTCCACAAAAATTTAAAATAACCAATATATTTCGGTCAACTTCACAATTGTGTTCCACTTGTAGTTGATTCTTCACCAAAAATTTACATTTGGTATCTTTATGTTTGAAGCATGATATGTGGGAAAAGGTTGAAAAGATTCAGGGAGCCGAATACTTTCGCAAGGCACTGTATGTAGGAATACTATGTGCATGTTAATGTAAGAGAGCTGCGTGTTTGCATGTACCTGCGCTGGAAGTATGTTGGAGAGATTTGTGTATGTACAGCAGAGATGTGTGTATGTAGGACAGCTGTGTGTAACTGAACTGTGTGTATGTATGTAGCAGAGCTATGTGCATGCATAGCAGAGCTTAGTGGGCATCTACTGTGCATGCAGCAGTGATGTGATTATGTGTGTGCTGCAGAGAATGCATATAAATTGCCTGCTATTAAGTTATATGTGTATAGTATACATGCTGCAGAGAAATACTAACATTAGATCTTTATCCACTCTATTCTACCCTACAGCAGTAAAGTTAGTGTTATGAAATCTTCTAGAAATTTACACCTCCAGGAAATCTTAATTAGTTGCAAAAGTGCTTTTCCTATTTTACTATCGAAACCAGTGGTGTTTTAAATTAAGGTTTGTGCAATTGTTAGAAAAATATGATGCTTTAAATAAATTATTAGCAAAATGTTTAAATTACACCTATAAAAAAAAAACAGCCTCCTCCATATCCCCTCTAGCTGTCCTAACCATCACCAAGATAGGTGTGTTTTCTACCATTTAGGTAGAAGTAAACTTCAAACAATTTGCTTCTAATTTAGATAAAGTAGCTGGAAGTTATATCATTCAAACTCCACATGTCAGGTCTGCCCATTAAACAATATTTGTAATATGTATTTACAAAACTTCCATTTTCTCTATGCCTGACCTACATGACTTTATTTTTTTTATAGGTATTAGTACATAATGGCGTGGCCTTCATCTATAGGAGCCATCTATCTCCAGAACTTGGCACCATCAATGATATTTAACGGGTCCCAAGTACATCTCAATATGCCTTTTAAATAGGCTTCCAGGCTCATAAAGTTTACTGGAAGAATATTAAAATTATACACAAGACTGTGACACCTTATCAGTGAAAAAGGCACCACAAAAGAACCCTGCATGGAAAAACTCTTGGTTTTGACCAACATAGATGGCAAAAATGAACTGTAAACAAATGTACTTTTTAGCTATAGTATCTATTAGACAATAAGATACACTTTTTAGCAAAGAAAAATCTTGTTAAAACTTGTATGTATTTTACTGTCCGGAGGCAGCTTATTCTGAATGAGGAGAATGCTGACAGAATCCTTCCTGATCACTGAGAGAACTGTTCTCTCTGTGCCTGACCAACACTGATCTATCTGATCGGTGCGGTACAGGAGAGTAAGATATTGGGACCTGCAAGGATACTGCATGTCCTATGTAGTTAAGGACCTTTCACATCATGTGATCAGTCACATTCCTGAAAGTAACTTCAAAATGTCGTAATGTTTACAGTACTTGTGTGTATGTTTGTAATACTGGAGCCATATGCGTACATATAAGATTTTTGTGTGAGTGGCCATGTACAGTGCCTTGCGAAAGTATTCGGCTCCCTGGAACTTTTCAACCTTTTCCCACATATCATGCTTCAAACATAAGGATACCAAATGTAAGTTTTTGGTGAAGAATCAACAACAAGTGGAACACAATTGTAAAGTTGAATGAAATTTATTGGTTATTTTAAATTTTTGTGGAAAATCAAAAACTGAAAAGTGGGGCGTGCAATATTATTCGGCCCATTTAACTTAATACTTTGTTGCGCCACCTTTTGCTGCAATTACAGCTGCAAGTTGCTTGGGATATGTCTCTTTCAGTTTTGTACATCCAGAGACTGAAATATTTGCCCATTCTTTCTTGGCAAACCTCCCGAGCTCAGTGAGATTTGATGGAGATTGTTTGTGAACAGCAGTTTTCAGCTCTTTCCACAGATTCTCGATTGGATTGAGGTCTGGACTTTGACTTGGACATTCTAACACCTGGATACTTTTATTTGTGAACCATTCCATTGCAGATTTTGCTTTCTGTTTGGGATCATTGTCTTGTTGGAAGACAAATCTCAGTTCCAGTCTCAGGTCTTTTGCAGACTCCAACAGGTTTTCTTCAAAAACGGTCCTGTATTTGGCTCCATCCATCTTCCCATCAATTTTAACCATCTTCCCTGTCCCTGCTGAAGAAAAGCAAGCCCAAACCATGATGCTGCCACCACCATGTTTGACAGTGGGTATCGTGTGTTCAGGGTGATGAGCTGTGTTGTCTTTACGCCAACATATCTCATTTGGCATTGTTACCAAAAAGTTTGATTTTGGTTTCATCTGACGAGAGCACCTTCTTCCACATGTTTGGTGTGTCTCCCAGGTGGCTTGTTGCAAACTTTAAACCACTTTTTATGGATATGTTTGAGAAATGGCTTTCTTCTTGCCACTCTTCCATAAAGGCCACATTTGTGCAGTGTACGACTGATTGTTGTCCCATGGACAGACTGTCCCACCTCAGCTGTAGATCTCTGCAGTTCATCCAGAGAGATCATGGGCCTCATAGCTGCGTCTCTGATTAGTCTTCTCCTTGTTTGAGATGAAAGTTTAGAGGGATGGCTGGGTCTTGGTAGATTTGTATGATACTCCTTCCATTTCAATATGATGGCTTGCACAGTGCTCCTTGGGATGTTTAAAGTTTTGGAAATCTTTTTGTATCCAAATCCGGCTTTAAACTTCTCCACAACAGTATCATGGACATGCCTGTTGTGTTCCTTGGTCTTCATGATGCTCTCTGTGCTTGAAACAGAACCCTGAGACTATCACAGAGCAGGTGCATTTATACGGAGGCTTGATTACACACAGGTGGATTATATTTCTCATCATTAGGCATTTAGGACAACATTGGATCATTCAGAGATCTACAATTAACTTCTGGAGTGAGTTTGCTGCACTGAAAGTAAAGGAGCAGAATAATACTGCACGCCCCACTTTTCAGTTTTTGAATTTCCACAAAAATTTAAAATAACCAATATATTTCGGTCAACTTCACAATTGTGTTCCACTTGTAGTTGATTCTTCACCAAAAATTTACATTTGGTATCTTTATGTTTGAAGCATGATATGTGGGAAAAGGTTGAAAAGATTCAGGGAGCCGAATACTTTCGCAAGGCACTGTATGTAGGAATACTATGTGCATGTTAATGTAAGAGAGCTGCGTGTTTGCATGTACCTGCGCTGGAAGTATGTTGGAGAGATTTGTGTATGTACAGCAGAGATGTGTGTATGTAGGACAGCTGTGTGTAACTGAACTGTGTGTATGTATGTAGCAGAGCTATGTGCATGCATAGCAGAGCTTAGTGGGCATCTACTGTGCATGCAGCAGTGATGTGATTATGTGTGTGCTGCAGAGAATGCATATAAATTGCCTGCTATTAAGTTATATGTGTATAGTATACATGCTGCAGAGAAATACTAACATTAGATCTTTATCCACTCTATTCTACCCTACAGCAGTAAAGTTAGTGTTATGAAATCCTCTAGAAATTTACACCTCCAGGAAATCTTAATTAGTTGCAAAAATGCTTTTCCTATTTTACTATCGAAACCTGTGGTGTTTTAAATTAAGGTTTGTGTGATTGTTAGAAAAATATGATGCTTTAAATAAATTATTAGCAAAATGTTTAAATTACACCTATCAAAAAAAACAGCCTCCTCCATATCCCCTCTAGCTGTCCTAACCATCACCAAGATAGGTGTGTTTTCTACCATTTAGGTAGAAGTAAACTTCAAACAATTTGCTTCTAATTTAGATAAAGTAGCTGGAAGTTATATCATTCAAACTCTACATGTCAGGTCTGCCCATTAAACAATATTTGTAATATGTATTTACAAAACTTCCATTTTCTCTATGCCTGACCTACATGACTTTATTTTTTTTATAGGTATTAGTACATAATGGCGTGGCCTTCATCTGTAGGAGCCATCTATCTCCAGAACTTGGCACCATCAATGATATTTAACGGGCCCCAAGTACATCTCAATATGACTTTTAAATAGGCTTCCAGGCTCATAAAGTTTACTGGAACAATATTAAAATTATACACAAGACTGTGACACCTTATCAGTGAAAAAGGCACCACAAAAGAACCCTGCATGGAAAAACTCTTGGTTTTGACCAACATAGATGGCAAAAATGAACTGTAAACAAATGTACTTTTCAGCTATAGTATCTTTTAGACAATAAGATACACTTTTTAGCAAAGAAAAATCTTGCAAAAACTTGTATGCATTTTACTGTCCGGAGGCAGCTTATTCTGAATGAGGAGAATGCTGACAGAATCCTTCCTGATCACTGTGAGAACTGTTCTCTCTGTGCCTGACCAACACTGATCTATCTGATCGGTGCGGTACAGGAGAGTAAGATATTGGGACCTGCAAGGATACTGCATGTCCTATGTAGTTAAGGACCTTTCACATCATGTGATCAGTCACATTCCTGAAAGGAACGTCAAGATGTCATAATGTTTACAGTACTTGTGTGTATGTTTGTAATACTGGAGCCATATGCGTACATATAAGATTTTTATGTGAGTGGCCATGTACAGTGCCTTGCGAAAGTATTCGGCTCCCTGGAACTTTTCAACCTTTTCCCACATATCATGCTTCAAACATAAGGATACCAAATGTAAGTTTTTGGTGAAGAATCAACAACAAGGGGAACACAATTGTAAAGTTGAATGAAATTTATTGGTTATTTTAAATTTTTGTGGAAAATCAAAAACTGAAAAGTGGGGCGTGCAATATTATTCGGCCCATTTAACTTAATACTTTGTTGCGCCACCTTTTGCTGCAATTACAGCTGCAATTTGCTTGGGATATGTCTCTTTTAGTTTTGTACATCCAGGGACTGAAATTTTTGCCCATTCTTTCTTGGCAAACAGTCCGAGCTCAGTGAGGTTTGATGGAGATCGTTTGTGAACAGCAGTTTTCAGCTCTTTCCACAGATTCTCGATTGGATTGAGGTCTGGACTTTGACTTGGACCATTCTAACACCTGGATACTTTTATTTGTGAACCATTCCATTGCAGATTTTGCTTTTTGTTTGGGATCATTGTCTTGTTGGAAGACAAATCTCAGTTCCAGTCTCAGGTCTTTTGCAGACTCCAACAGGTTTTCTTCAAAAACGGTCCTGTATTTGGCTCCATCCATCTTCCCATCAATTTTAACCATCTTCCCTGTCCCTGCTGAAGAAAAGCAGGCCCAAACCATGATGCTGCCACCACCATGTTTGACAGTGGGGATCGTGTGTTCAGGGTGATGAGCTGTGTTGCCTTTACGCCAACATATCTCATTTGGCATTGTTACCAAAAAGTTCGATTTTGGTTTTATCTGACCAGAGCACCTTCTTCCACATGTTTGGTGTGTCTCCCAGGTGGCTTGTTGCAAACTTTAAACTACACTTTTTATGGATATCTTTGAGAAATGGCTTTTTTCTTGCCACTCTTCCATAAAGGCCACATTTGTGCAGTGTACGACTGATTGTTGTCCCATGGACAGACTGTCCCACCTCAGCTGTAGATCTCTGCAGTTCATCCAGAGAGATCATGGGCCTCATAGCTGCGTCTCTGATTAGTCTTCTCCTTGTTTGAGATGAAAGTTTAGAGGGATGGCTGGGTCTTGGTAGATTTGTATGATACTCCTTCCATTTCAATATGATGGCTTGCACAGTGCTCCTTGGGATGTTTAAAGTTTTGGAAATCTTTTTGTATCCAAATCCGGCTTTAAACTTCTCCACAACAGTATCATGGACATGCCTGTTGTGTTCCTTGGTCTTCATGATGCTCTCTGTGCTTCAAACAGAACCCTGAGACTATCACAGAGCAGGTGCATTTATACGGAGGCTTGATTACACACAGGTGGATTATATTTCTCATCATTAGGCATTTAGGACAACATTGGATCATTCAGAGATCTACAATGAACTTCTGGAGTGAGTTTGCTGCACTGAAAGTAAAGGAGCAGAATAATACTGCACGCCCCACTTTTCAGTTTTTGAATTTCCACAAAAATTTAAAATAACCAATATATTTCGGTCAACTTCACAATTGTGTTCCACTTGTAGTTGATTCTTCACCAAAAATTTACATTTGGTATCTTTATGTTGGAAGCATGATATGTGGGAAACGGTTGAAAAGATTCAGGGAGCCGAATACTTTCGCAAGGCATTGTACGTAGGAATACTATGTGCATGTTAACATAAGAGACCTGCGTGTTTGTATGTACCTGCGCTGTAAGTATGTTGGAGAGATTTGTGTATGTACAGCAGAGATGTGTGTATGTAGGACAGCTGTGTGTAACTGAACTGTGTGTATGTATGTAGCAGAGCTATGTGCATGCATAGCAGAGCTTAGTGGGCATCTACTGTGCATGCAGCAGTGATGTGATTGTGTGCTGCAGAGAATGCATATAAATTGCCTGCTATTAAGTTATATGTGTATAGTATACATGCTGCAGAGAAATACTAACATTATATCTTTATCCACTCTATTCTACCCTACAGCAGTAAAGTTAGTGTTATGAAATCTTCTAGAAATTTACACCTCCAGGAAATCTTAATTAGTTGCAAAAGTGCTTTTCCTATTTTACTATCGAAACCTGTGGTGTTTTAAATTAAGGTTTGTGCAATTGTTAGAAAAATATGATGCTTTAAATAAATTATTAGCAAAATGTTTAAATTACACCTATAAAAAAAACAGCCTCCTCCATATCCCCTCTAGCTGTCCTAACCATCACCAAGATAGGTGTGTTTTCTACCATTTAGGTAGAAGTAAACTTCAAACAATTTGCTTCTAATTTAGATAAAGTAGCTAGAAGTTATATCATTCAAACTCCACATGTCAGGTCTGCCCATTAAACAATATTTGTAATATGTATTTACAAAACTTCCATTTTCTCTATGCCTGACCTACATGACTTTATTTTTTTTATAGGTATTAGTACATAATGGCGTGGCCTTCATCTATAGGAGCCATCTATCTCCAGAACTTGGCACCATCAATGATATTTAACGGGTCCCAAGTACATCTCAATATGCCTTTTAAATAGGCTTCCAGGCTCATAAAGTTTACTGGAAGAATATTAAAATTATACACAAGACTGTGACACCTTATCAGTGAAAAAGGCACCACAAAAGAACCCTGCATGGAAAAACTCTTGGTTTTGACCAACATAGATGGCAAAAATGAACTGTAAACAAATGTACTTTTTAGCTATAGTATCTATTAGACAATAAGATACACTTTTTAGCAAAGAAAAATCTTGTTAAAACTTGTATGTATTTTACTGTCCGGAGGCAGCTTATTCTGAATGAGGAGAATGCTGACAGAATCCTTCCTGATCACTGAGAGAACTGTTCTCTCTGTGCCTGACCAACACTGATCTATCTGATCGGTGCGGTACAGGAGAGTAAGATATTGGGACCTGCAAGGATACTGCATGTCCTATGTAGTTAAGGATCTTTCACATCATGTGATGAGTCACATTCCTGAAAGGAACTTCAAAATGTCGTAATGTTTACAGTACTTGTGTGTATGTTTGTAATACTGGAGCCATATGCGTACATATAAGATTTTTGTGTGAGTGGCCATGTACAGTGCCTTGCGAAAGTATTCGGCTCCCTGGAACTTTTCAACCTTTTCCCACATATCATGCTTCAAACATAAGGATACCAAATGTAAGTTTTTGGTGAAGAATCAACAACAAGTGGAACACAATTGTAAAGTTGAATGAAATTTATTGGTTATTTTAAATTTTTGTGGAAAATCAAAAACTGAAAAGTGGGGCGTGCAATATTATTCGGCCCATTTAACTTAATACTTTGTTGCGCCACCTTTTGCTGCAATTACAGCTGCAAGTTGCTTGGGATATGTCTCTTTCAGTTTTGTACATCCAGAGACTGAAATATTTGCCCATTCTTTCTTGGCAAACCTCCCGAGCTCAGTGAGATTTGATGGAGATTGTTTGTGAACAGCAGTTTTCAGCTCTTTCCACAGATTCTCGATTGGATTGAGGTCTGGACTTTGACTTGGACATTCTAACACCTGGATACTTTTATTTGTGAACCATTCCATTGCAGATTTTGCTTTCTGTTTGGGATCATTGTCTTGTTGGAAGACAAATCTCAGTTCCAGTCTCAGGTCTTTTGCAGACTCCAACAGGTTTTCTTCAAAAACAGTCCTGTATTTGGCTCCATCCATCTTCCCATCAATTTTAACCATCTTCCCTGTCCCTGCTGAAGAAAAGCAAGCCCAAACCATGATGCTGCCACCACCATGTATGACAGTGGGGATCGTGTGTTCAGGGTGATGAGCTGTGTTGCCTTTACGCCAACATATCTCATTTGGCATTGTTACCAAAAAGTTTGATTTTGGTTTCATCTGACGAGAGCACCTTCTTCCACATGTTTGGTGTGTCTCCCAGGTGGCTTGTTGCAAACTTTAAACTACACTTTTTATGGATATCTTTGAGAAATGGCTTTCTTCTTGCCACTCTTCCATAAAGGCCACATTTGTGCAGTGTACGACTGATTGTTGTCCCATGGACAGACTGTCCCACCTCAGCTGTAGATCTCTGCAGTTCATCCAGAGAGATCATGGGCCTCATAGCTGCGTCTCTGATTAGTCTTCTCCTTGTTTGAGATGAAAGTTTAGAGGGATGGCTGGGTCTTGGTAGATTTGTATGATACTCCTTCCATTTCAATATGATGGCTTGCACAGTGCTCCTTGGGATGTTTAAAGTTTTGGAAATCTTTTTGTATCCAAATCCAGCTTTAAACTTCTCCACAACAGTATCATGGACATGCCTGTTGTGTTCCTTGGTCTTCATGATGCTCTCTGTGCTTCAAACAGAACCCTGAGACTATCACAGAGCAGGTGCATTTATACGGAGACTTGATTACACACAGGTGGATTATATTTCTCATCATTAGGCATTTAGGACAACATTGGATCATTCAGAGATCTACAATGAACTTCTGGAGTGAGTTTGCTGCACTGAAAGTAAAGGAGCAGAATAATACTGCACGCCCCACTTTTCAGTTTTTGAATTTCCACAAAAATTTAAAATAACCAATATATTTCGGTCAACTTCACAATTGTGTTCCACTTGTAGTTGATTCTTCACCAAAAATTTACATTTGGTATCTTTATGTTTGAAGCATGATATGTGGGAAAAGGTTGAAAAGATTCAGGGAGCCGAATACTTTCGCAAGGCACTGTACGTAGGAATACTATGTGCATGTTAATGTAAGAGAGCTGCGTGTTTGCATGTACCTGCGCTGGAAGTATGTTGGAGAGATTTGTGTATGTACAGCAGAGATGTGTGTATGTAGGACAGCTGTGTGTAACTGAACTGTGTGTATGTATGTAGCAGAGCTATGTGCATGCATAGCAGAGCTTAGTGGGCATCTACTGTGCATGCAGCAGTGATGTGATTATGTGTGTGCTGCAGAGAATGCATATAAATTGCCTGCTATTAAGTTATATGTGTATAGTATACATGCTGCAGAGAAATACTAACATTAGATCTTTATCCACTCTATTCTACCCTACAGCAGTAAAGTTAGTGTTATGAAATCCTCTAGAAATTTACACCTCCAGGAAATCTTAATTGGTTGCAAAAATGCTTTTCCTATTTTACTATCGAAACCTGTGGTGTTTTAAATTAAGGTTTGTGCAATTGTTAGAAAAATATGATGCTTTAAATAAATTATTAGCAAAATGTTTAAATTACACCTATCAAAAAAAACAGCCTCCTGTTGTGAACTCTGTGTTCAGGCTCCCTCTTGTGATCACTGGTGGTATGGTGTGACTTTTGCTTTGGGCTCCCCCTTGTGGCTTTGCCTGTTATCCTGCTGGTCTCTGGCTATCAGCTGGTTCGTTATCCTCTGGGAGGTTCCTATATAGCTCTGTTTTACTTCCACTTGTTGCCGGCTGTCGATGTAATCAGTGCTACTCAGATTCCTTCTGACTACCTTGCTCCCAGTCCATCCAGGATAAGCTAAGTTTTGTTTGCTCATTTTTTGATCAGCAGTGTTTATCATGATTTCTGTTCCAGCTTGCTAAAATGTAATTCCCTCGCTTGCTGGTTGCTCTAGTGGGCTGAGTTTCTCCCCACACACCGTTAGTTGGTGTGTGGGTTCTTGAAATCTCAGGATGGATATTTTGTAAGGGTTTTTTATTGATCGCATAGACCCCTGCTCTATTTTCTGCTTTCTAGTACTAGTGGGCCTCTTTTGCTGAATCTGATTTCATCCCTATGTATATGCCTTCTTCTTACTTCACCGTTAATATTTGTTGGGGGCTTCTATATCTTTGGGGATTATTTCTCTGGAGGCAAGCGAGGTCTTTCTTTCTCTTTAGGGGTAGCTAGTTCCTCAGGCTGGCTCGAGACGTCTAGGAATTTTTTAGGCACGTTCACCGGCTACCTCTAGTTGTTTTGGATAGGTTCAGATTTGCGATCAGTCCAGTTACCATCTCCCTAGAGCTCGTCCTTAGTTTTATCACTTGCTGATCTATTTGTGATCCTCAGCCACTAGGGATCATAACAGCCTCCTCCATATCCCCTCTAGCTGTCCTAATCATCACCAAGATAGGTGTGTTTTCTACCATTTAGGTAGAAGTAAACTTCAAACAATTTGCTTCTAATTTAGATAAAGTAGCTGGAAGTTATATCATTCAAACTCTACATGTCAGGTCTGCCCATTAAACAATATTTGTAATATGTATTTACAAAACTTCCATTTTCTCTATGCCTGACCTACATGACTTTATTTTTTTTATAGGTATTAGTACATAATGGCGTGGCCTTCATCTATAGGAGCCATCTATCTCCAGAACTTGGCACCATCAATGATATTTAACGGGCCCCAAGTACATCTCAATATGCCTTTTAAATAGGCTTCCAGGCTCATAAAGTTTACTGGAAGAATATTAAAATTATACACAAGACTGTGACACCTTATCAGTGAAAAAGGCACCACAAAAGAACCCTGCATGGAAAAACTCTTGGTTTTGACCAACGTAGATGGCAAAAATGAACTGTAAACAAATGTACTTTTTAGCTATAGTATCTATTAGACAATAAGATACACTTTTTAGCAAAGAAAAATCTTGCAAAAACTTGTATGCATTTTACTGTCCGGAGGCAGCTTATTCTGAATGAGGAGAATGCTGACAGAATCCTTCCTGATCACTGAGAGAACTGTTCTCTCTGTGCCTGACCAACACTGATCTATCTGATCGGTGCGGTACAGGAGAGTAAGATATTGGGACCTGCAAGGATACTGCATGTCCTATGTAGTTAAGGACCTTTCACATCATGTGATCAGTCACATTCCTGAAAGGAACTTCAAAATGTCGTAATGTTTACAGTACTTGTGTGTATGTTTGTAATACTGGAGCCATATGCGTACATATAAGATTTTTGTGTGAGTGGCCATGTACAGTGCCTTGCGAAAGTATTCGGCTCCCTGGAACTTTTCAACCTTTTCCCACATATCATGCTTCAAACATAAGGATACCAAATGTAAGTTTTTGGTGAAGAATCAACAACAAGTAGAACACAATTGTAAAGTTGAATGAAATTTATTGGTTATTTTAACTTTTTGTGGAAAATCAAAAACTGAAAAGTGGGGCGTGCAATATTATTCGGCCCATTTAATTTAATACTTTGTTGCGCCACCTTTTGCTGCAATTACAGCTGCAAGTCGCTTGGGATATGTCTCTTTCAGTTTTGTACATCCAGAGACTGAAATTTTTGCCCATTCTTTCATGGCAAACAGCCCGAGCTCAGTGAGGTTTGATGGAGATCGTTTGTGAACAGCAGTTTTCAGCTCTTTCCACAGATTCTCGATTGGATTGAGGTCTGGACTTTGACTTGGACATTCTAACACCTGGATACTTTTATTTGTGAACCATTCCATTGCAGATTTTGCTTTCTGTTTGGGATCATTGTCTTGTTGGAAGACAAATCTCAGTTCCAGTCTCAGGTCTTTTGCAGACTCCAACAGGTTTTCTTCAAAAACGGTCCTGTATTTGGCTCCATCCATCTTCCCATCAATTTTAACCATCTTTCCTGTCCCTGCTGAAGAAAAGCAAGCCCAAACCATGATGCTGCTACCACCATGTTTGACAGTTGGGATCGTGTGTTCAGGGTGATGAGCTGTGTTGCCTTTACGCCAACATATCTCATTTGGCATTGTTACCAAAAAGTTCGATTTTGGTTTCATCTGACCAGAGCACCTTCTTCCACATGTTTGGTGTGTCTCCCAGGTGGCTTGTTGCAAACTTTAAACTACACTTTTTATGGATATCTTTGAGAAATAGCTTTTTTCTTGCCACTCTTCCATAAAGGCCACATTTGTGCAGTGTACGACTGATTGTTGTCCTATGGACAGACTGTCCCACCTCAGCTGTAGATCTCTGCAGTTCATCCAGAGAGATCATGGGCCTCATAGCTGCATCTCTGATTAGTCTTCTCCTTGTTTGAGATGAAAGTTTAGAGGGATGGCTGGGTCTTGGTAGATTTTTATGATACTCCTTCCATTTCAATATGATGGCTTGCACAGTGCTCCTTGGGATGTTTAAAGTTTTGGAAATCTTTTTGTATCCAAATCCGGCTTTAAGCTTCTCCACAACAATATCATGGACATGCCTGTTGTGTTCCTTGGTCTTCATGATGCTCTCTGTGCTTCAAACAGAACCCTGAGACTATCACAGAGCAGGTGCATTTATACGGAGACTTGATTACACACAGGTGGATTATATTTCTCATCATTAGGCATTTAGGACAACATTGGATCATTCAGAGATCTACAATGAACTGCTGGAGTGAGTTTGCTGCACTGAAAGTAAAGGAGCAGAATAATATTGCACGCCCCACTTTTCAGTTTTTGAATTTCCACAAAAATGTAAAATAACCAATATATTTCGGTCAACTTCACAATTGTGTTCCACTTGTTGTTGATTCTTCACCAAAAATTTACATTTGGTATCTTTATGTTTGAAGCTTGATATGTGGGAAAAGGTTGAAAAGATTCAGGGAGCCGAATACTTTTGCAAGGCACTGTACGTAGGAATACTATGTGCATGTTAACGTAAGAGAGCTGCGTGTTTGCATGTACCTGCGCTGTAAGTATGTTGGAGAGATTTGTGTATGTACAGCAGAGATGTGTGTATGTAGGACAGCTGTGTGTAACTGAACTGTGTGTATGTATGTAGCAGAGCTATGTGCATGCATAGCAGAGCTAGTGGGCATCTACTGTGCATGCAGCAGTGATGTGATTATGTGTGTGCTGCAGAGAATGCATATAAAATGCCTGCTATTAAGTTATATGTGTATAGTATACATGCTGCAGAGAAATACTAACATTAGATCTTTATCCACTCTATTCTACCCTACAGCAGTAAAGTTAGTGTTATGAAATCCTCTAGAAAATTACACCTTCAGGAAATCTTAATTAGTTGCAAAATTGCTTTTCCTATTTTACTATCGAAACCTGTGGTGTTTTAAATTAAGGTTTGTGCAATTGTTAGAAAAATATGATGCTTTAAATAAATTATTAGCAAAATGTTTAAATTACACCTATCAAAAAAAACCAGCCTCCTCCATATCCCCTCTAGTTGTCCTAACCATCACCAAGATAGGTGTGTTTTCTACCATTTCGGTAGAAGTAAACTTCAAACAATTTGCTTCTAATTTAGATAAAGTAGCTGGAAGTTATATCATTCAAACTCCACATGTCAGGTCTGCCCATTAAACAATATTTGTAATATGTATTTACAAAACTTCCATTTTCTCTATGCCTGACCTACATGACTTTATCGTAAGAAAGCTGCGTGTTTGCATGTACTTGCGCTGTAGTATGTTGGAGAGATTTGTGTATGTACAGCAGAGATGTGTGTATGTAGGACAGCTGTGTGTAACTGAACTGTGTGTATGTATGTAGCAGAGCTATGTGCATGCATAGCAGAGCTTAGTGGGCATCTACTGTGCATGCAGCAGTGATGTGATTATGTGTGTGCTGCAGCGAATGCATATAAATTGCCTTCTATTAAGTTACTAGATGGTGGCCCGATGCAAATGCATCGGGTATTGTAGAGTATGCATGTCCACGTAGTATATTGCCCATTTACGTAGTATATTGCCCATTTACGTAGTATATTGTCCATTTACGTAGTATATTGCCCATTTACGTAGTATATTGCCCTGCCACGTAGTATATTGCCCTGCCACGCAGTGTATTGCCCAGCTACATAGTATACAGCACAGCGACGTAGGATATTGCGCAGCTACGTAGTATATTGCACAGAGCCACATAGTATATTGCACAGCTTTGTAGTATATTGCCCAGCCTTGTAGTATATTGTCCAGCCACGTAGTATATTGCCTAGCCTTGTAGTATACAGCAGAGCCACGTAGGATATTGCCCAGTGACGTAGTATATTACCGAGGCACGTATGTCACAGGTCCAAAAAATAAAAAATAAACATACTCACTTAACGATCCGAGGGCCCCTTGTAGTGTATCATACTCACCATTCTTGTTGCTGCTCCTCTGCGTCCCGCCTCTCCTCTTCCTGGGATCCTGTGCAGATGGTAGTGCTCGGCTTCAGGAAAATGGCCGCGGGATGCCGCACGTGCGCTGATCGAGATCGCGGCGGCCATTTTCCTGAAGCCGAGTTCCATTGTAAGTGCCAGGGCTGGTGGGAGCAGGACCTATGAAGACGTCGCGGTCACATAACCGTGACGTCATGGCAGGTCCTTGCCGCACACCAGCCCTGGGACGGGACCTCACCGCAAGCTGACGCTTGTAATGGAGCGGTCTGGGGAGCGTGGCGAGGAGCGAGAAAGGCGGCGGAGGGTAAGTATAGCAGGTTTTTTTTTTTTATTATTATTATTTTTAATATGCATATTTTTACTTTTGATGCTGCATAGGCAGCATCAATAGTAAATAGTTGGGGGACACACAGGGTTAATAGCAGCGGTAACGGAGCCCGTTACACCGCGGTCCGTTACCGCTGCCATTAACCCTGTGTGAGGGAGATTACGGAGCGGGCGCCGGGCAGTGAGTGCAGGGAAGTAGGGGAGGGACTAATCGGACTGTGGCCGTCGCTGATTGGTCGCGGCAGCCATGACAGGCAGCTGCCGAGACCAATCAGCGAACGAATAACGGTGACAGAAGGACAGAAAGACGGAAGTGCCCCTTAGACAATTATATATATAGATATGTGTATAGTATACATGCTGCAGAGAAATACTAACATTAGATCTATATCCACTCTACTATCACCCTACTGAACCGCCGCACAACCAGCTCTACCCTCTCCTAGTGTATCATCACCCATCCCCTGCAGACTGTGCGCCCTCGCGGGCAGGGTCCTCCCTCCTTATGTACCCGTGTGCCTTGTTTTTTGCTCATGTTTAATGTATTTGTCTATATTTGCCCCGTATTTCACATGTAAAGCGCCATGGAATAAATGGCGCTATAAAAATGTATAATAATAATAATAATATCCACTCTATTCTACCCTACAGCAGTAAAGTTAGTGTTATGAAATCCTCTACTAATTTACACCTCCAGGAAATCTTAATTAGTTGCAAAAGTCCTTTTTCTATTTTATTATCGAAACCTGTGGTGTTTTAAATTAACTTGTGTGGAATAGTTAGAAATATATGATGCTTTAAATAAATTATTAGCAAAATGTTTGAATTACACCTATCAAAAAAACAGCCTCCTCCATATCCCCTCTAGCTGCCCTATCCATCACCAAGATAGGTGTGTTTTCTACCATTTAGGTAGAAGTAAACTTCAAACAATTTGCTTCTAAATTAGATAAAGTAGCTGGAAGTTATATCATGCAAACTCTACATGTCAGGTCTGCCTATTAACCCCTTCATGACCTTGGGATTTTCCATTTTTCCGTGTTCGTTTTTCGCTCCCCTCCTTCCCAGAGCCATAATTTTTTTATTTTCCCATCAATATGGCTCTGTGAGGGCTTATTTTTTGCGAAACGAGTTGTACTTTTGAACGACATCATTGGTTTTACCATATTGTGTACTAGAAAACGGGAACAAATTCCAAGTGCGGTGAAATTGGAAAAAAAAAGTGCAATCCCACACTTTTTTTTTGTTTGGCTTTTTTACTAGGTTCACTAGATGCTAAAACTGACCTGCCATTATGATTCTCCAGGTCATTACGAGTTCATAGACACCAAACATGTCTAGGTTCTTTTTTATCCAAGTGGTGAAAAAAAATTCCAAACTTTGCAGTGAGAATAAATCAGAAGACAATGCGGGGCGGGGATTCACAGGCAGGGCGGCCGCACAGGCAGGAGAAAAGAGCGCAGGCGCCGGCTCATTTCAAAACAGCGGTGAGGAGGCGGCGCTTGGCGCCAAGAAGATTTGAGTGACGGCTGTGTGGCGTCTGCAGCAGGGGGGAAAGGCCTGCCTCCTTGACTGAAGAAAAGGTATTTAGGACAAATTACAAAACTGATTATTTCGGCAGTTACAGCACCAATAACTAAAAGAGCCACCTTGTCAGAATGCAGCATTACTGCTGCACAAGGTGGCTCTTTTAGTTAAAAACGCCTGGGGGGGTGACAGGTTCCCTTTAAGGAACGGTGAGTGCCACCCTTTTTCTTCTACGGATATTATGTGAGCTGATTATTTCATTGTGTGGACCCGATGGTCCAGTGGTGTGGTTTAGAGCACAATCAGCTTTTCAGCAAGAAACAGGTGTTATAGCCGTGTTGTTTTTCTTTCCCTTTTCGCTGTGACATACTGTATAGTGGAGTTGTGTGCATATATATGAGATTTTTGTGCGAGCGTTCGTGTATATAGGAAAGCTATGTGCGTGTGTAAAATGGACAGCACATCTACACTACACATAAACATCCATCACATGTACACTATGGATCACGTCACTATTTTCAGCGAAATCCAGGAGTGAAACATAAACTGATAAAATCTATTTTGGAGCGATCAGCACCTCTGTTGTGTTTTGCACACTTTCCTGTTTTTTTGCTTACAAATTCCAAACCCAAATCCAGGCCATAATCTGTCTGTGTGAATGTGTCCTTAGTGTAACTATTCAAGGCGTGAAGAGCAACAACTCTTCTGTAAAAATCATGGGCTACAGCAGCTATTCTCATACAATCCCCCACCCCCTGGTATGATAAATGTGTAGCGCTAAAGGCTGAAACTGCAGTAGCGCTGTGTTCCTGATGTGAGTAAAAAAGGCCAATTCCAATGGAAAGAATATAATCCTGTACCCCCAGGATGGTGGCAGCAATATGGGATAGTGCCATCATTATCATTTCCCCCACAGTCTCTGCAGCTTCAGTTGCAATTTTGGAGCGATCTGCACCTCTGTTGTGTTTTGCACAAACTCCTGATTTTGGTTTACAAATTCCAAACCCAAATCCAGGCCATAATCTGTGTGTGTGAATGTGTCCCCAGGATGGCGGCAGCAATATGGGATAGTGTGTGAATGCGTCCCCAGGATGGCGGCAGTAATATGGGATAGTGTGTGAATGTGTCCCCAGGATCGTGGCAGTAATATGGGATAGTGTGTGAATGTGTCCCCAGGATGGTGGCAGTAATATGGGATAGTGTCTGAATGTGTCCCCAGGATGGCGGCAGTAATATGGGATAGTGTGTGAATGTGTCCCCAGGATCGTGGCAGTAATATGGGATAGTGTGTGAATGTGTCCCCAGGATGGTGGCAGTAATTTGGGATAGTGTGTGAATGTGTCCTCAGGATGGCGGCAGTAATATGGGATAGTGTGTGAATGTGTCCCCAGGATGGCGGCAGTAACATGGGATAGTGTGTGAGTGTGTCCTCAGGTTGGCGGCAGTAATATGGGATAGTGTGTGAATGTGTCCCCAGGAAGGCGGCAGTAATATGGGATAGTGTGTGAATGTGTCCTCAGGATGGCGGCAGTAATATGGGATAGTGTGTGAATGTGTCCCCAGGATGGTGGCAGTAATATGGGATAGTGTGTGAATGTGTCCCCAGGATGGAGGCAGTAATATGGGATAGTGTGTGAATGTGTCCCCAGGAAGGCGGCAGTAATATGGGATAGTGTGTGAATGTGTCCTCAGGATGGCGGCAGTAATATGGGATAGTGTGTGAATGTATCCCCAGGATGGCGGCAGTAATATGGGATAGTGTGTGAATGTGTCCCCAGGATGGCGGCAGTAATATGGTAAGATGTGTGAATGTGTCCTCAGGATGGCGGCATTAACATGGGATAGTGTGTCAATGTGTCCTCAGGAAGGCGGCATTAACATGGGATAGTGTGTGAATGTGTCCTCAGGATGGCGGCTGTAATATGGGATAGTGTGTGAATGTGTCTCCAGGATGGCAGCAGTAATATGGGATAGTGTGTGAATGTGTCCCCAGGATGGCGGCAGTAATATGGGATAGTGTGTGAATGTGTCCCCAGGATGGCGGCAGTAATATGGGATAGTGTGTGAATGTGTCCCCAGGATGGCGGCAGTAATATGGGATAGTGTGTGAATGTGTCCCCAGGATGGCGGCAGTAATATGGGATAGTGTGTGAATGTGTCCCCAGGATGGTGGCAGTAATATGGGATAGTGTGTGAATGTGTCCCCAGGATGGCGGCAGTAACATGGGATAGTGTGTGAATGTGTCCCCAGGATGGTGGCAGTAATATGGGATAGTGTATGCATGTGTCCCCAGGATGGCGGCAGTAATATGGGATAGTGTGTGAATGTGTCCCCAGGATGGCGGCAGTAATATGGGATTGTGTGTGAATGTGTCCCCAGGATGGTGGCAGTAATATGGGATAGTGTGTGAATGTGTCCCCAGGATGGCGGCAGTAATATGGGATAGTGTGTGAATGTGTCCCCAGGAGGGCGGCAGTAATATGGGATAGTGTGTGAATGTGTCCCCAGGATGGCGGCAGTAATATGGGATAGTGTGTGAATGTGTCCCCAGGAGGGCGGCAGTAATATGGGATAGTGTGTGAATGTGTCCCCAGGATGGTGGCAGTAATATGGGATAGTGTGTGAATGTGTCCCCAGGATGGTGGCAGTAATATGGGATTGTGTGTGAATGTGTCCCCAGGATGGTGGCAGTAATATGGGATAGTGTCTGAATGTGTCCACAGGATGGTGGCAGTAATATGGGATAGTGTGTGAATGTGTCCCCAGGATGGCGGCAGTAATATGGGATAGTGTGTGAATGTGTCCTCAGGAGGGCGGCAGTAATATGGGATAGTGTCTGAATGTGTCCACAGGATGGCGGCAGTAATATGGGATAGTGTGTGAATGTGTCCCCAGGAGGGCGGCAGTAATATGGGATAGTGTGTGAATGTGTCCCCAGGATGGTGGCAGTAATATGGGATAGTGTCTGAATGTGTCCCCAGGATGGTGGCAGTAATATGGGATAGTGTCTGAATGTGTCCACAGGATGGCGGCAGTAATATGGGATAGTGTGTGAATGTGTCCTCAGGATGGCGGCAGTAATATGGGATAGTGTCTGAATGTGTCCCCAGGATGGCGGCAGTAATATGGGATAGTGTGTGAATGTGTCCTCAGGATGGCGGCAGTAATATGGGATAGTGTCTGAATGTGTCCCCAGGATGGTGGCAGTAATATGGGATAGTGTGTGAATGTGTCCCCAGGATGGTGGCAGTAATATGGGATAGTGTCTGAATGTGTCCCCAGGTTGGCGGCAGTAATATGGGATAGTGTGTGAATGTGTCCCCAGGATGGTGGCAGTAATATGGGATAGTGTGTGAATGTGTCCCCAGGATGGCGGCAGTAATATGGGATAGTGTGTGAATGTGTCCCCAGGATGGCGGCAGTAATATGGGATAGTGTGTGAATGTGTCCCCAGGATGGCGGCAGTAATATGGGATAGTGTGTGAATGTGTCCCCAGGATGGCGGCAGTAATATGGGATAGTGTGTGAATGTGTCCCCAGGATGGCGGCAGTAATATGGGATAGTGTGTGAATGTGTCCCCAGGATGGTGGCAGTAATATGGGATAGTGTCTGAATGTGTCCCCAGGATGGTGGCAGTAATATGGGATAGTGTCTGAATGTGTCCCCAGGATGGCGGCAGTAATATGGGATAGTGTGTGAATGTGTCCCCAGGATGGTGGCAGTAATATGGGATAGTGTGTGAATGTGTCCCCAGGATGGCGGCAGTAACATGGGATAGTGTGTGAATGTGTCCTCAGGATGGCGGCAGTAATATGGGATAGTGTGTGAATGTGTCCCCAGGATGGTGGCAGTAATATGGGATAGTGTCTGAATGTGTCCCCAGGATGACGGCAGTAATATGGGATAGTGTGTGAATGTGTCCCCAGGATGACGGCAGTAATATGGGATAGTGTGTGACTGTGTCCCCAGGATGGTGGCAGTAATATGGGATAGTGTGTGAATGTGTCCTCAGGTTGGCGGCAGTAATATGGGATAGTGTGTGAATGTGTCCCCAGGAAGGCGGCAGTAATATGGGATAGTGTGTGAATGTGTCCTCAGGATGGCGGCAGTAATATGGGATAGTGTGTGAATGTGTCCTCAGGATGGCGGCAGTAATGTGGGATAGTGTGTGAATGTGTCCCCAGGATGGCGGCAGTAATATGGGATAGTGTGTGAATGTGTCCCCAGGATGGCGGCAGTAATATGGGATAGTGTCTGAATGTGTCCCCAGGATGGCGGCAGTAATATGGGATAGTGTGTGAATGTGTCCCCAGGATGGCGGCAGTAACATGGGATAGTGTGTGAATGTGTCCCCAGGATGGCGGCAGTAACATGGGATAGTGTGTGAATGTGTCCTCAGATTGGCGGCAGTAATATGGGATAGTGTGTGAATGTGTCCCCAGGATGGAGGCAGTAATATGGGATAGTGTGTGAATGTGTCCCCAGGAAGGCGGCAGTAATATGGGATAGTGTGTGAATGTGTCCCCAGGAAGGCGGCAGTAATATGGGATAGTGTGTGAATGTGTCCTCAGGATGGCGGCAGTAATATGGGATAGTGTCTGAATGTGTCCCCAGGATGGCGGCAGTAATATGGGATAGTGTGTGAAGGTGTCCCCAGGATGGCGGCAGTAACATGGGATAGTGTGTAAATGTGTCCTCAGGTTGGCGGCAGTAATATGGGATAGTGTGTGAATGTGTCCCCAGGATGGCGGCAGTAATATGGGATAGTGTGTGAATGTGTCCCCAGGATGGCGGCAGTAACATGGGATAGTGTGTGAATGTGTCCCCAGGATGGCGGCAGTAATATGGGATAGTGTGTGACTGTGTCCCCAGGATGGCGGCAGTAATATGGGATAGTGTGTGACTGTGTCCCCAGGATGGCGGCAGTAATATGGGATAGTGTGTGACTGTGTCCCCAGGATGGCGGCAGTAATATGGGATAGTGTGTGAGTGTGTCCCCAGGATGGCGGCAGTAATATGGGATAGTGTGTGACTGTGTCCCCAGGATGGCGGCAGTAATATGGGATAGTGTGTGAATGTGTCCACAGGATGGCGGCAGTAATATGGGATAGTGTGTGAATGTGTCCCCAGGATGGCGGCAGTAATACGGGATAGTGTGTGAATGTGTCCCCAGGATGGCGGCAGTAATATGGGATAGTGTGTGAATGTGTCCCCAGGATGGCGGCAGTAATATGGGATAGTGTGTGAATGTGTCCCCAGGATGGCGGCAGTAATATGGGATAGTGTCTGAATGTGTCCCCAGGATGGCGGCAGTAATATGAGATAGTGTGTGACTGTGTCCCCAGGATGGCGGCAGTAATATGGGATAGTGTGTGAATGTGTCCCCAGGATGGCGGCAGTAATATGGGATAGTGTGTGAATGTGTCCCCAGGATGGCGGCAGTAATATGGGATAGTGTGTGAATGTGTCCCCAGGATGGCGGCAGTAATATGGGATAGTGTGTGAATGTGTCCCCAGGATGGCGGCAGTAATATGGGATAGTGTGTGAATGTGTCCCCAGGATGGCGGCAGTAATATGGGATAGTGTGTGAATGTGTCCCCAGGATGGTGGCAGTAATATGGGATAGTGTGTGAATGTGTCCCCAGGATGGCGGCAGTAATATGGGATAGTGTGTGAATGTGTCCCCAGGATGGCGGCAGTAATATGGGATAGTGTGTGAATGTGTCCCCAGGATGGCGGCAGTAATATGGGATAGTGTGTGAGTGTGTCCCCAGGATGGCGGCAGTAATATGGGATAGTGTGTGAATGTGTCCCCAGGATGGCGGCAGTAATATGGGATAGTGTCTGAATGTGTCCCCAGGATGGCGGCAGTAATATGGGATAGTGTGTGAATGTGTCCCCAGGATGGCGGCAGTAATATGGGATAGTGTGTGAATGTGTCCCCAGGATGGCGGCAGTAATATGGGATAGTGTGTGATTGTGTCCCCAGGATGGCGGCAGTAATATGGGATAGTGTGTGAATGTGTCCCCAGGATGGCGGCAGTAATATGGGATAGTGTGTGAATGTGTCCCTAGGATGGCGGCAGTAATATGGGATAGTGTGTGAGTGTGTCCCCAGGATGGCGGCAGTAATATGGGATAGTGTGTGAATGTGTCCCCAGGATGGCGGCATTAATATGGGATAGTGTGTGAATGTGTCCCCAGGATGGCGGCAGTAATATGGATAGTGTGTGACTGTGTCCCCAGGATGGCGGCAGTAATATGGGATAGTGTGTGAATGTGTCCCCAGGATGGCGGCATTAATATGGGATAGTGTGTGAATGTGTCCCCAGGATGGCGGCAGTAATATGGGATAGTGTGTGAATGTGTCCCCAGGATGGGGGCAGTAATATGGGATAGTGTGTGAATATGTCCCCAGGATGGCGGCAGTAATATGGGATAGTGTGTGAATGTGTCCCCTGGATGGCGGCATTAATATGGGATAGTGTGTGAATGTGTCCCCAGGATGGTGGCAGTAATATGGGATAGTGTGTGAATGTGTCCCCAGGATGGCGGCAGTAATATGGGATAGTGTGTGAATGTGTCCCCAGGATGGCGACAGTAACATGGGATAGTGTGTGAATGTGTCCCCAGGATGGCGGCAGTAATATGGGATAGTGTGTGAATGTGTCCCCAGGATGGCGGCAGTAATATGGGATAGTGTGTGAATGTGTCCCCAGGATGGTGGCAGTAATATGGGATAGTGTGTGAATGTGTCCCCAGGATGGCGGCAGTAATATGGGATAGTGTGTGAGTGTGTCCCCAGGATGGCGGCAGTAATATGGGATAGTGTGTGAATGTGTCCCCAGGATGGCGGCAGTAATATGGGATAGTGTCTGAATGTGTCCCCAGGATGGCGGCAGTAATATGGGATAGTGTGTGAATGTGTCCCCAGGATGGCGGCATTAATATGGGATAGTGTGTGAATGTGTCCCCAGGATGGCGGCAGTAATATGGGATAGTGTGTGAATGTGTCCCCAGGATGGTGGCAGTAATATGGGATAGTGTGTGAATGTGTCCCCAGGATGGCGGCAGTAATATGGGATAGTGTGTGAATGTGTCCCCAGGATGGCGACAGTAACATGGGATAGTGTGTGAATGTGTCCCCAGGATGGCGGCAGTAATATGGGATAGTGTGTGAATGTGTCCCCAGGATGGCGGCAGTAATATGGGATAGTGTGTGAATGTGTCCCAAGGATGGTGGCAGTAATATGGGATAGTGTGTGAATGTGTCCCCAGGATGGCGGCAGTAATATGGGATAGTGTGTGAATGTGTCCCCAGGATGGTGGCAGTAATATGGGATAGTGTGTGAATGTGTCCCCAGGATGGTGGCAGTAATATGGGATAGTGTGTGATTGTGTCCCCAGGATGGCGGCAGTAATATGGGATAGTGTGTGAATGTGTCCTCAGGATGGTGGCAGTAACATGGGATAGTGTGTGAATGTGTCCCCAGGATGGCGGCAGTAATATGGGATAGTGTGTGAATGTGTCCCCAGGATGGCGGCAGTAATATGGGATAGTGTGTGAATGTGTCCCCAGGATGGCGGCAGTAATACGGGATAGTGTGTGAATGTGTCCCCAGGATGGTGGCAGTAATATGGGATAGTGCTTTTATCATTTCTCCCACAGTCCACACAGTAAGCAGATATGATCCCGGTGTGAGGGGTGACACCTGCTGCAATCCTTGTATCCTGCAGTACTGCAGCCATTGTACGGGGGTCCTAGAAAGTTATACCACAGGGAAGACAGTGGGGGAGGAATACGGAAACGGGTCATTGGTACTTATCCATCACTTAGTAAATCCCAATCTTCCATCTGTGGCCTGAGGAAAATGCTGGTCTTGTTTGGCACCGAAGGGAATGACATCTGCCGGGAAGACGACTGCTCTGCTCCAGTGATCGGCTGCAACTGGTGCGACTGGCAGATGGAACTATGTAATAAGAGAGAAGGCGATGATGTCATAAAGAGAATGCGATGATGTCATAAGAGACGATAGAAGCCCAGGACTAGAACAGCAATAACTCCTACAGAAATGCATTATTTTCACTGCATTGAAGATATTGTAATATGTTTTATAATTTGGAATAAATATTTATTTAGAGGTAACTCTCGATTAAACTACTCACTAAATATCACTATGGCATAATCACTATATCATTAATCACAATAATCACAACATGACTATATATATATATATATATATATATATATATATATATATATATATATATATATATATATATATATATATATATGATCCTGGTACTAATAGTTACCAGCGCTCGTTTTATCAGATGTAGAGAGTCGATTCCACTATATACTGTATACAGCGATGTAAAAGATTACATGATGACTACCTGCTGCCACCACTAGAGGGAGCATAAGAGCTACTGGAATAAAGCTATACATTACACATAATGTGTATACACCATATATACACTACACTGACAAATGCACATACATTGGTATTGCTATACCCCACATCTATATATGCTGCATATACAGAAATCTGCCATATATACGCTACATACAGATGGATATAGACTTTATAGACTCTCTCCACACATATCTGCATGTTCACACATCCCCCTTATATACACTACACACATTTATATACACTGCACACATACACACTCACCTCTAAATACACTGTACAAACACATACATCATATACAAGTACATGTATATATATAAATATATGTTTCAAAGACACACAATCAACATACATACTTACCCGTCACTTAGTAAATCCCAATCTTCCATCTGTGGCCTGCAGAAAACGCTGGTCTTATTGGGACACATCTGCCGAGGAGACGACTGCTCTGCTGAAGTGATCGGCTGCAACTGGTGCGACTGGCAGATGGAGCTATGTAATAAGGGAGAATGCGATGATGTCATAAAGAGAGATTGTGGGTCGGTGGGGATATTATATTACACTAGCTGTACTACCCGGCTTCGCCCGGGTTAATGACTGCTGTTAGCAAAATAGAATGTGTTAACAAAAATTTATTCTGCACGCAAAAACCACAAAACAAATAGATAGAAATGTAATTATTAAAAGGCAAAAACTAAGCTAATAGAAGCATTTCACAACATATATTAGCTTTGTTATACTGAGAATGTCTTTGTTGCCTATATTAACCAATCAGAGCTCAGATTAATTAACTGTAGCAAAATAGAAGCTGAGCTGTGATTGGTTGCTATTGGCAGCCTGATAAATCCCCAGCCAACAGGAAGCCCACCCCCTGGCAGTATATATTAGCTCACACATACACATAATAGACAGGTCATGTGACTGACAGCTGCCGTATTTCCTATATGGTACATTTGTTGCTCTTGTAGTTTGTCAGCTTATTAATCAGATTTTTATTTTTGAAGGATAATACCAGACTTGTGTGTGTTTTAGGGCGAGTTTCATGTGTCAAGTTGTGTGTGTTGAGTTGCGTGTGGTGACATGCATGTAGCGACTTTTGTAAGATGAGTTTTGTGTGGCGACATGCGTGTAGCAACATTTTGTGTGTCGAGTTGCATGTGACAGGTTAGTGTAGCAAGTTGTGTGCAGCAAGATTTGTGCATGGCGAGTTTTGCACGTGGCGAGTTTTATGTGTGGTGCGTTTTGAGTATGTGCAAGTTTTGTGTGAGGCAACTTTAGCATGTGTTGCAACTTTTGTACATGTGGCAATTTTTCTGTGTGTGCAAGTTTTGCATGAGGTGAGTTTTCCATGAGGTGAGTTTTGCACGTGTGGCGAGTTTTGCGTGAGCCTAGTTTTGCATATGGCGAGTTTTGCATGTAGCGAGTTTTGCGCGTGGCGAGTTTTGAGTGGTGACTTTTGTGTTTCGACTTTTATGTGGCGAGGTTGGTGTGTGTGTGGTGAAATGTGTGCTGAGGGTCATATATGTGTTCAAGCACGTGGTAGTGTGTGGCGCATTTTGTGTTTGTGTTCATATCCCCGTGTGTGGTGAGTATCCCATGTCGGGGCCCCACCTTAGCAACTGTACGGTATATACTCTTTGGCGCCATCGCTCTCATTCTTTAAGTCCCCATTGTTCACATCTGGCAGCTGTCAATTTTCCTCCAACACTTTTCCCTTCACTTTTTCCCCATTATGTAGATAGGGGCAAAATTGTTTGGTGAATTGGAATGCGCGGGGTTAAAATTTCACCTCACAACATAGCCTATGACGCTCTCGGGGTCCAGACGTGTGACTGTGCAAAATTTTGTGGCTGTAGCTGCGACGGTGCAGATGCCAATCCCGGACATACACACATACATACATACACACATTCAGCTTTATATATTAGATATACCTGTATGTAATCTCCTGTATATAGTATATACCTGTGTGTCATCTCACCTATATATAGTATATATCTGTGTGTCATCTCCTCCTGTATATAGTATATACCTGTATGTCATCTCCTCCTGTATGTAGTATGTACCTGTATGTCATCTCCTCCTCTATATAGTATATACCTGTGTGTCATCTCTCCTGTATATAGTATATATCTGTGTGTCATCTCCTCCTGTATATAGTATATACCTGTGTGTCATCTCCCCTGTAAATAGTATATACCTGTGTGTCATCTCCTCCTGTATATAGTATATATCTGTATGTCATCTCCTCCTGTATTAGCCCTCGTTCACACGTTATTTGGTCAGTATTTTTACCACAGTATTTGTAAGCTAAATTGGCAGCCTGATAAATCCCCAGCCAACAGTAAGCCCACCCCCTGGCAGTATATATTAGCTCACACATACAAATAATAGACTGGTCATGTGACTGACAGCTGCCGGAGTCCTATATGGTACATTTGTTGCTCTTGTAGTTTGTCTGCTTATTAATCAGATTTTTATTTTTGAAGGATAATACCAGACTTGTGTGTGTTTTAGGGCGAGTTTCGTGTGTCAAGTTGTGTGTGTTGAGTTGCGTGTGGCGACATGCATGTAGCAACTTTTGTGAGATGAGTTTTGTGTGGCGACATGCGTGTAGCAACTTTTTGTGTGTCGAGTTGCATGTGACAGGTTAGTGTAGCAAGTTGTGTGCAGCAAGTTGTGCGCATGGCGAGTTTTGCGCGTGGCGAGTTTTATGTGTGGTGCCTTTTGAGTATGTGCAAGTTTTGTGTGAGGCAAATTTAGCATGTGTTGCAACTTTTGTGCATGTGGCAATTTTTCTGCGTGTGCAAGTTTTGCGTGTGGCGAGTTTTCCATGAGGTGAGTTTTGCCCGTGTGGCGTGTTTTGCATGTGGAGAGTTTTGCGCGTGGCGAGTTTTGAGCGGCGACTTTTGTGTTTCGACTTTTATGTGGCGAGGTTGGTGTATGTGTGGTGAAATGTGCGCTGAGGGTGGTATATGTGTTCGAGCACGTGGTAGTGTGTGGCGCATTTTGTGTGTGTGTTCATATCCCCGTGGTGGTGTGGTGATTATCCCATGTAGGGGCCCCACCTTAGCAACTGTACAGTATATACTCTTTGGCGCCATCGCTCTCATTCTTTAAGTCCCCCTTGTTCACATCTGGCAGCTGTTAATTTGCCTCCAACACTTTTCCTTTCATTTTTTCGCCATTATGTAGATAGGGCCAAAATTGTTTGGTGAATTGGAACGCGCGGGGTTAAAATTTCGCCTCACAACATAGCCTATGACGCTCTCGGGGTCCAGACGTGTGACTGTGCAAAATTTTGTGGCTGTAGCTGCGACGGTTCAGATGCCAATCCTGGACATACACACACACATACATACATACATACACACATACACACATTCAGCTTTATATATTAGATGTGGGTCTGTAGGGATATTATATGTGGGTCTGTGGGAACATTATATTATATGTAGGTCTGTGGGGGACATTATATTATGTTTTTCTGCGTGGACATTATATTATACGTGGGTCTGTGGTATACATTATATCATATGTGGGTCCGTTGGGGACATTATATTATATGTGGGTCTATGGGGACATTATATTATATGTGGCTCTGTAGGGATATTATATTATATGTTTGTCTGTGGGATCCATTATATCATATGAGGGTCCTAGGGACATTATATTATATGTGGGTGTGTGGGGAAATTATATTATATGTGGGTCTCTGGGGACATTATATTACATGTAGGTCTGTGGGGATAGTATATTACATGTGGGTCTGTGGGGACATTATATTATATGTGGTTCTGTAGGGATATTATATGTGGGTCTGTTGGGACATTATATTATATGTGGGTCTGTGGGGACTATATATTATATGTGGGTCTGTGGGGATATTATATTATATTATATGTGGGTCCATGGCAACATTATATTATATGTGGGTCTGTGGGGACATTATATTATATGTGGGTCTGTGTGGGGACATTATACATTATATTATATGTTTGCCTGTGTGGACATTATATTTTATGTGGGTCTGTGGTATACATTATATTATATGTGGCTCTGTAGGGACATTATATTATACAGTATGTTTGTCTGTGGGATCTACAGTATTATATCATATGTGGGTCCTGGGGACATATTATATGTGGGTCTGTGTGGATATTATATGTGGTTCTGTGGGGACATTATATTATTATGTGGGTCTGTGGGATACATTATATCATATGTTGGTCCTAGGGACATTATATTATATGTGGGGATATTATATTATTAGTGATGAGTGAACGTGCTCGCCACTACTCGCCCAAGTATCACTGTGCTTGGTGTACTCGGCGAACACCGAGCATTTCCGGGATTGTTTGGTGGGAGCTCGGGTCTCCTCCTTCAAATTTTAGCACTTTTTAGAGCGCCAATGAACATGCAGGGATTGTCTGCCATGCACTGTAATGCCGCAGCCATCTTTGTTGTGGTATTACAGTGATTGGCTGGCCGCACAGCGTCATCAGGTCTATAAGAGACCTGGTGCTGCCCTGCTCGCCGCATTCTGCTCCGGAGTCAGCTAGAGTAGGGAGAGCTGCTGCTGAGATAGGGTCAGATTCTTACTTTTATTAATTAGTGTGTGTCTACTAGTGTTCAATCCACAAATCCTGACAAACCAACAGTCCTTTTTAGGGCTAATTCGGGGGTACATAAATTGCAGCGCTAGGTAGGCAGGGGAGTCTATGTGCATATATCCACATGAGTGCAAAGCATGCAGGCACTGTATGTGAGTATATAGATCTCACTGCATACATCAAAAGGTTCCATTACTGTCCGCTGTTGCGTATTTTATAAATATCTAGCTGCAGGTATCCGTGGCTAGGATTTTTATTTTTTGTGCACCTTATACCTGCTAATTTTATTACAAAGCAATCCATAACCCCCTTTTTCCTATATTTATTTGCTTGGTCACACTACAGACTACAGCCAGGTCATTTCAATACAAGAGCGTGAAAATCTAACAATTTAAAAGAAAAAATTTTGTCCCATGCATCAGATGTGAGTGCGCAGAAAATTTTGGCCTTTTTTTGTACTACAGTATTTTTTGGAGTGTCTTACAACATTTTTGGACACCATTTTGCTCACCAAAAATCTGTAGCTGGCCCAAAAATATTTAGCCACAATTCTTATATTTATCACTGTGATTTGTACGCCACACACATCAAATACCATTGCGCAAAATATTTTACAATTTTAGTACACCAATTTTTTTTTTAGTGTCATAGCCTACTCATTGACACAATTTTGGTGGGCCAAAAAAATCAAGGCCACATTTTGATCAGTCTGTTATCTCTGTCCAACGCCTGGTCTATCTGTGGTCTCCAAATACTTGGTTTTCAGGCATACTTTACACTTTTTTGTCTGCTACCCTTGATTTATACAGTATTTTGTGGTTAAAAAAATAAAAAAAATACAGGCCACATAATGAAACAGTCTGTTATCTCAGTCAGATGCCCGGTCTAATTGTGGTGTCAAAACCCTTGCTTTTCAGGCATACATTGCAGTTTTTGGTCTGCTACCCTTGGTCTATACAGCATTTTGTGGTTAAAAAATTAAAAAAAAATACAGGCCACATATTGAAACAGTCTGTTATCTCAGTCAGACGCCTGGCCTATCTGTGGTGTCCAAAGTGGAGTTGAGTCTATCTCACCTGTACTCCTTGCTTTGCCAACGAACTGTGTCTGTGACCTCTGCTGCCAGGGTTTTCAGATGTGAATTTTTTTAATTATTCTGCAAGAAGGGCCCTCTGGTCCTCCAACATTTTAGTACACCTGTCTGTCTCTGGAATAAGAGATATAAAGTTCTCTTTGTAGCGTGGGTCTAGAAGTGTCACCAATCAGTATTGCTTGTCACCCAAAATTTTGAGAACACAAGGGTGACAGGAAAGGCAGCGTAACATAAACTCAGCCATGCGTGCAAGACTGGTAAGTCAATACTTCCGTGTCCTTACCAAGAGGACGAGTGACCATGCTCTCCTCCTCCTCCTTGTCCTCAGGCCTCAACAACTTTCAACTAACCTCAGTACTATCATTGTAAATACATGATCATTGTAAATACACTCGTGTAGTTTTTATCTCCCACACCTCATTGTAGATTGTAAGTGGTCATGAGCAGGATCTTTTTTTTTTGTTTAATTATTGCTATCGTTGTTACTTAGTGTAGATTGTAAGCTGTCACGAGCAAGGTCTTTTTTATTTTGGTTTCATTATTGTATTATTGTTAGCGTTGTTACTTCTGACTGTTGTGTTTGAAACTGTTAAATGCAAATATGTTGGCGCTATATAAATAAATATAATTATTAGACAGAGAAGCAGGATGGAGACGTTAATTATGGCATCATAATGGTACATGGTACATATGTCTGACATCCATGTCCACTACAGAGATCTTATGAGTGAAGTCAGAACTGAATACCGACGGCCGTGTTGAGGATGGTAGCCACCAACTGCTCTCTTCTGCTCACAAACCCTTTCCAACATCTGCAGTGTAGAGTTCCAACGCTTGGGGACATCACACACCAGTTGGTGAGCCAGAAGCTGCAAATGCTGCTGAAGCATGGCAAGGGCAGTTGAAGCTCTAGCTGACTTTCTAAAATGGGTACGCAGGGCGTCGTACTTTCCCTAGCAGATCCGGGAGCTCTGTGTCGCTTTTCATAAACCGTAGAAAAATGAGGTTAAGCACATGGGCCAGGAATGGTGAGCTCGCCTCACCAAAGAGCAGCCAACAGGTTCGGGCCATTGTCACACACGACCATGCCTGGCTGTAGGTTCAGCGTGTTCAGCCACAGATCTGACCGCCTTTCAGAACTGTCCACAAATCTTCAGCATTGTGCGTTTTGTCACCTAAGAAAATTAGCTTCAGCACAACCTGTTGCTGCTGGGATGAGGCAGTGCTGCAGTGCTTTCAGCTTGTGACTGATGTGCTACTTTCAGAGATGGAGGCTGAAGAGGAGGTGCAGGAGCTGTAGACTGTAGGGGAAACCCAGATTGACGTAGGGCCCACAATACTCGGGGTTGGGAGGACATGCACAAACCCAAGGTCGGACTGGGTCCCGACTTCCACTATGATAACTCAGTGTGCAGCCAGCAAGATGTAATGTCCCTGCCCACAAGCACTTACCACATGTCTGTGGTTAGGTGGACTTTCCCAGTAACAGCATTGTGGAGGGCACGTGTAATATTGTGGCATACGTGCCTGTGTAATGCTGGGACAGCACACCGGGACAAATAGTCCCGCATGTTCGGTGCCTCGGGGTGATCCTCGACTCTGCCCTCCCTTTCAAGCTACATATCCAAGCCCTTGCCTCCTCCTGCCCACTACAACTCTAAAACATTTCCCGGATCCGTACATTCAAAGAAACTGCAAAAATGTTTGTGCACACCCTCATCATCTCCCGCCTTGACTATTGCAACCTTCTACTCTCTGGCCTCTCCTCTAGCACTCTTGCACCACTCCAATCTATCCTAAATTCTGCTGCCCGAGTAATTCAACTGTCCCTCCATTATTCCCCAGCCTCTCCTCTCTGCCAGGCCCTTCACTGCCTTCCTATTGCCCAGAGGCTACAGTTCAAAAGCCTAACTATGACATACAAAGCTTTCCACAACCTGTCTCCTCCATACATCTGTGACATGGTCTCTCAATGTCCGACTGGGTCATGGCTTCCTCTACGCTAGATCCAGTGTGCCATCAGCGAGATGTACCGTCCCTGCCCACAAGCACTTGTCCACATGTCCATGGTTAGGTGCAGTTTCCCAGTAAGAGCATTGTGGAGGGTCCGGGTACTGTTGTGGGACACGTGCTTGTGTAATGCGAACTCGGATGGGGACTGAGTACCTTGTGACGGACACCACCATCAGGTTGCTGAAAGCTTCCATCTCCGACGAGCCTAAAATGCAACATTTCGAGCGCAAGCAGATGAGAAATGTGTGAATTTAGTACTGTGACCTGTGTGGCGTTGGCTGTGTACAAGGATGTGGATGTGCTTCTTGATGGTGCTAGTTGAGTTTGTGTGCAACTACAGATGCAGGGCAGGAGGCATCTTTGCATGCACCATGGACAGGGTATTGGTTTGCACGCACAACAGCGGAAGAAGCAGTGTTATCACCCGCAGACACTGTCCATGGAGCCTGTTTTTTGGTCAACAAACTCGAGTGCTTTCCTGCCATGTGTCTGGTGATGCTGGTGGTGGTTAGGCTGGTAGTTTTGCTACCCTTGCTGATGCGGACACGGCCGGTGGTGCAAATGGCCTTTTTAGGGTTATCGGCAGAGTCTTTAAAAATCAACAAGACTGTTATGGGGACATTCAGTGTCTTCCCCTCCTCACCTCGACTCCTGTCTTTCGGTGTTCTCCAAGTCTAAGTTCTAGGACCCCTACTGTTTTCCATCTACACCTTCGGCCTGGAACAGCTCATGCAATGACACGGTTTGCAATATCATCAGTATGCCAATGACACAAAGATCTACCTATCTGTACCTGACTTCACCTCTTTACTGACCCAAATCACACGTCTTCCTGCTATTTCATCCCTCTTTTCTGCTCGCTTTCAAAAAGTGGACATGGACAAAACGGAATATATCATCTTTCAACCATCTCACGCTGAGTAGACATGAGAGCTGTGTATGTGGAACGCTCGCCTGGGTGATGGGGTACTCGGTACCTGGTCCGGTCATTATTAAAGGGGTGGCCACACCAGACGGTTTTTCTTCAGGTCTTAGGAGCAAACAGGGGTTCCACACACGCTATCGACACGTGGTAAAACCAATAAGGGGCACCTTAAGAGGTGCCAACTATTTACAGAGGAAAGTTCTCAGGTATTCACCTTTCATTACCCTACTGTCTTTTTAAACTTTTAATAAACATTAATAAACATGATCAAAACAGTTTTAAATCAGATAACTCTGTATCTCCATTTATTTATTCTTCTTTCAAGGTAGATCCTGGTGTCTACTGCTTCCTGACTGGGGAAGTTCGTTTGCAAATGTCACAACTGGTGATTCAACTGAAAACAGTCCAGCAACTGGGGTTTGTGTAGCCTGGTTATGCACTCCGCTCTCAGTGGCTACACCGGTATAGGCACGCTCTTCTGTGCACCTTTTTACATGTAAGGCATAATATCCCCTTTCGCCATGGTGCCGGGTAAAGGTTACCTGATCTCTCGGGTATAGGTCACGGTCAGGGTGTCCCTTGAGATGTGACTCCACGTCTCTGCGGTTGACAAACAATTCAGAAGTTTCTCCATGTTCCTTAATAAACCCTCATCCTCTGTCCAAGTTAAAGGTGACCACTATTCCTTTTTTGATTGGTCCTCTATCTTCAGGTCTAGTTTTGCGGGACCAGGCTTTAGCTAGCATATTTCTTTCCTCCATAACGTCCCATTTAGCTCTACGTTCCTTATCTTCAGCGACTAACTTCAAAATCTGTCACCGGCAGTATTCTTCTTTTTCCATTATTTCCACATGGTTGGCTGCTGTTTGAGCCTCTTCTGGGAACCCGATCAGGTCTAATTTAGGGTGTCTACAGCATATGGCCTCCTGCTGCCTGCATGCTTTCAGGGGCGAGGGTTCAGGCACCAGCGTGTCAGTAAGTATACCCCCCAGGTCTGTCATGCGATCCCAGGTTATAGTTGTTGCGTGGGTTCTAGGGGTCCCACCAGGGTTTCCTCAGCTATCGGGGCAGTTTCCACACCTGTCTCCCCAATGCCGGTATCTTTCTCCGCCTCCGCTGGGGTCAGGTGCGCTGGTCACAAGGCCTGGTGCTGTGGTGTTGTCTTCTCCTCCAGCAGCATCTTGCTTTCCAGCTCCACTGGGGTTAAAGGTGCAGGCGCCGGGTCTTTCGTCGGGGCCGCCATCTTTCTCAGCAGTGCCTCTCTTTCCGGCTCCACTGGGGCTGTGAGCGCAGGTGGTAAGGTCTGAGGCTGTGCGATCGTCATCCTCCTGACGAGTGACTCCTTCCATGCGGCCACTGCTGTCATCTGGGTCCACAGGAGTTGTCCGGATCCAAGGTGGTCATCAGGTCTGGGTTTTCTTGTGGCTGCCTGGGTACATTCTCTCTGGTGTCAGCAAGTCCCGGCGGCTCTCCACTGCTGTCCGCCATCGCTCTCACCGGGTTGCAGCCATGCTGAGACCACGCTTTCCCCCGTCTTCCTCCTTCTTTTCACTTTGTGGGCGGTCTCTGCTCCACTTTCCCACCAGCCATCTCTGGGGGTGGATCCGTCCTCCTGACGGACATGTTTTGTTGGCATTAAAGTCTTTACAGTGGGCGGGTCCAGCTTTCACGCCGGTTCTTGAACTCCACCCATGGCAACACATCTTCTTCATCCTTTATCCGCCTCGTGGTGCAACAATGGCGGCCATTACACAGTCCAATACAATCCAAGGCGCACAGGATCCATTTCAATGGGTCGGTCCATCCTGTTTGTGACGCCAAAATTGGAAGGCCCGCCAGGGCACTGGGGTACTCGGTATCGGGTCCAGTCATTATTAAAGGGGTGGTCACGGTGGCAGCGACCCGGTCCGTGGCCCTGGGCGCCCAAGTAAAAGGGAAAGTCTTTAAAGGGATAGTGAAAATAATAAAAGTTTGTGATGCCACCTGTGGTACTAGGGTGACCGACGCTGCTTAAAGGGGTCCTCTGGGGCGATGGTACTGCAGCAAATATGGTGATGCTGCCCACAGGTGAAGCTGTGTCCCCAGGGCCAGTTACTAGCAACAGGTGTTGATGTGGTCCGGCCGGCTCAGAGGCAATGGTGGATCCCTCTCCAGGGTTTGTAAGACTCCCTGCTTGCGCTCTTGTGTGAGGTCCTTGCTGCCTGTGGCTCTTTTACAAAGTCCTCTCTCTCCTGTCCAGGGACAGTAACCCATATAGTGGGCAATGCGAGCCTTTTCACAGGGTCTCTATCATGACCAGGGCTCTCTGTGTACGGCTGCACATTCGGGTGTGGGTGCGGACAAAAAACTTGCAATCCTCTGTCCTTCCAGTTCTGCTGTGCGACTTGGAGTACGACACAGCCTCAGGCTGTTGAAAAACGCATCAAAAACGCTGCGTGTGAACAAAGCCCAAGTGGTGGAGGAACATTTTGGTCTGGGGTTAATTATTTTGCCTTATATACAAGTCATTAACCTAGAAAGGATGTCCCTTAACATATTTCCCAGCAAAAACCATTTTGGTTTAGTTTTTGTATGTTTTTTGGTGCACCTGTAAAAATGGCATGAAACTCTGACAACATTGCTTACAGCTGTGACCTAGGAGTCAGAAATGCTTCCAGGGGCGATTCCCATGATGTTCTCGTGTCATTTGAGCAGTGTTTCCATCATTTTCAGATGTTTTTAGACCTTAAAAGGACCCCACGGGGGGATTTCGGTAAAAATACTCAGGTTTCCCATAGACTAACATTGGGCTCGTTGCTCGGGTCGAGTACCCGAGTATTCCAGTTTGCTCGACCCGAGCAAAGAACACCCGAGCATTTTAGTGCTTGCCCATCACTATATATTATATGTAGGTCCATGGGGACATTATATTATATGTGGGTCTGTGGTGGACATTATATTATATGTGAGGATATTATATTACTGTGGGTCCGTTGGGACATTATATTATATGTGGGTCTGTGGGAACTTTATATTGTATGTGGTTCTGTGGGGACATTATAATCTATGTGGATTTGTGGGAATTTTATATTATATGTGAGTCTGTAGGGATATTATATTATATGTGGGTTTGTGGGGACATTGTATTACATGTGGCTCTGTGGGGATATTATAATACATGTGGCTCTGTGGGGATATTACATTACATATGGCTCTGTGGGGACATTATATTATATGTGGATCCATGGGGACATTATATTATATGTGGGCTTGTGGAGATATTATATTATATGTGGGTCCATGGGGACATTATAATCTATGTGGTTTTGTGGGGATATTATATTATATTCTTGTATCCTGGACCCAATAATTTGTATATGATTAATATTATTCTTACTATTGGTCATTTGAATGACAGAGCTTTGTTTTGCCCTATTATGGGTGTATCTGTGTTTATTCGTGTTTGACTCTTTTAATTGTTTTAAACCTTTTTTGTAGCTTGTACTAATAAAGGCTTTATTATTATTATTATACCTTTTGGTGATCCCTGTGTGTAGCATGCTCTTTTTTATTTTGGTTTCTTACTACTTCGTACATGCTTCAGGTGACCCCATATTAATTTTTACCGGTGCTCTCCTTTTTTGCTGTTGTGTAGATTATCCGTACCTTATCCGTCCTTCTATGAGCAGTGTCTTCATCCTTCTTCTGCAAAGGCGCCAGCACCGTCACCTTCTCAGAAAAAGGATGAATGCACTGCCCATAGAAGGACGGATAAGGTATGGATAATAGTGCAGGACGCAGGTGCGGGATTGTGGCCCCGCAACTGCATGTTATACAGCTCCTATTGGATGTAACGTTAATACGTAATGTTGGATAATGCTATTTACCTGCTGTTATGGGGCTCTTCTGCAGGCTAATAGTGATAGAAAGGTGCCCGGCTGCCTTTCTGAAAATTAACTTTATTCCTCCCGCGGAGCTGCTGGATTTAAATGATACAGTTGTCACTAGTCACCACTTGGTACACAGAAAAAGGTAGATGTAAGTGTAAGGGATCTGCAAAGGCCAATGCAGTAGAATGGTGCTATGGAGCAGTTATAGGCAGATGCCGCCAGTCTGGTGAACAGAAACTTGTTGAAGAAGGAAGAACAAAAAGCTGGATGCACTAGAGACACGGGACTTGGCCTAGCAGCCTATCTAGTTAGTGAACTCCCACTGGGGCCCTGGTGTGACGACTGTCATTAGGAATTTGAGCGGGTTGATGGAAACCTTACAGTTTCAATGAGGACACTGTCAGGTGACAGATTACTGTATTCTTATAACCATACGTTAATGCTCATTCATCCGGATGAGAGTGCATTATACCACTATGGGGCTGCATTATTCTACTATGGGGGTGCATTATACCGCCATGGGGGCACATTATACCGCCATGTGGGTGCATTATGCTACTATGGGGCCACATTATACCACTATGTGGCTGCATTGTAAGGAGAAGACCCGGATCAGGCATACCTACTCCGTGATGGATCCGGAACTGTCAAGGCTTTCACCCAGGATGCACGGGGGAAAGCATAAGGCCCCGGACTGACCTTTGCACGCAGGTGTAGAGGGCACGGCTAAGTTAAAAGAGCTGCAGCGCACGGGGAATCAGTCAGTCAGAGCGGGAACGCACAGAGCGCAGGAGGGCAGTGTCAGGGCTCCTACTGTTGGACATCCGGACAAGTCAGACGGATCTGAGAGCCGTGACCAGGCACTGCCAACAAAGTCGTATCAAGTCTCCTCTGACAGAATTGACCGTGAGTGACAAGTCCCGTATTCAGGACATTGACGTGCGCATGTATCGTCGGGGAAGTTGGGTCACCCACCGTGAGTGGTTTCCCGTTACACCTGCTTTCAACAAATTATTGTGTCTGGACTCTGACAAAGCAAAGGACCATGTTCTTTCCTGCTCACCGCTCCTAGACCCTCCAATCACCAACCGGACCACGAGGATTCACCGCCTTCGCCAGGATCCAGGACGCCATCTCCTCCAAGACTACACCGGATCACTTATCCGCCAAGGCCTTGGCGCCAATGATCACCGCCCGAAAACTGAGTTCTAAAGTCGTCGGACTGATAAGTTTTGCGATTCGTGAATTTTCTTATCCCCTACACCTGTTTGCCCTGAGTTCTAAACCCCTTGTGTTGTGAATTTGGATTCTGGGCTCCCCCGGTGGCCGCTTGTGGAATTGGACTTGTCATCCTCTTTCCTGTTTCACCTGATTCCATCAGTAGTGGGTGTCGCTATTTAAGCTCATTTCTCTGGTGGTTTCTTGCCGGTCAACAATGTTATCTGATGCCTCTCAGTGCTTGTTCCTGCTTCTAGACAACTACTAGATAAGTTGGACTTTTGTCCATGTTTTGTTTTGCCTATTTGTTCCAGTTCACAGCTGAAGTTTTGTTACTGTGTCTGGAAAGCTCTCGTTGATCAGGGATTGCTACTCTGGCGTTATGAGTTAATGCCAGAGTTTAAGGTAATCTCTGGATGGTGTTTTGTTAGTGTTTTTCTGCTGACCATGAAAGTATACTATCTGTCTTCTGCTATCTAGTAAGCGGACCTCAAATTTGCTAAGACTATTTTCCTGCTGCGTTTGTTGTTTCATCTGAACTCACCGTCATTATATGTGGGGGGCTACTGTCTTCTTTGGAATATTTCTCTAGAGGTGAGCCAGGTCTTATATTTCCCTCTGCTAGCTATTTAGGTCTTAGGCCAGAGCTGGGCATCTAGCGATAAATAGGAAATGCTACCTGGCTATTTCTAGTTGCGCGGCAGGCTTAGTTCATGGTCAGTATAGTTCCATCTTCCGAGAGCTTGTCCCTCTATAGGCTTGCTATGATCTCTGCCTGCAGAGATCATGACAGTTTGACCGGCCCATAAAGTGTTAAAGACCCAGGTTGAGAAAGGAGAGTTATAAGAAGTCTGCTGGAATTTTTTTTTTTTTTTTTTTTTTCCTCCAGTCTGCCTTGCTGCAGTCTTTTTTCTCTCTCTCCTCCTAATCTCTGTATGCTCTGTGTGCACCTGACAATAATGGATCTCCAGAGTGTAACTGCGGGTTTGAATAATCTCATCACGAAAGTACAAAATTTACAAGATTTTGTGGTACATGCTCCGGTATCTGAGCCGAGAATTCCTTTGCCGGAGTTCTTCACAGGGAATAGAGCTAGCTTCCAGAATTTCCGAAATAATTGTAAGCTTTATTTGTCCCTGAAGTCTCGTTCAGCTGGAGACCCTGCTCAGCAGGTTAGGATTGTGATTTCCTTGCTCAGGGGTGACCCTCAAGATTGGGCCTTCTCATTGCCAGCAGGGGATCCTGCGTTACGCGATGTGGATGCGTTTTTTCTGGCCTTGGGCTTGCTTTATGAGGAACCTCATTTGGAACTTCAGGCAGAAAAAACTTTGATGGCACTATCTCAGGGGCAAGACGAAGCTGAAGTTTTCTGCCAAAAATTCCGTAAATGGTCTGTGCTTACTCAGTGGAATGAGTGCGCCTTGGCGGCAACTTTCAGAGAAGGTCTCTCTGATGCCGTTAAGGATGTTATGGTGGGGTTCCCTTTGCCTGCAGGTCTGAATGAGTCCATGACAATGGCTATTCAGATTGATAGGCGTCTGCGGGAGCGCAAACCGGTGCACCATCTGGCGGTGTCTATGGAAAAGACGCCAGAAAGTATGCAGTGTGATAGAATTCTGTCCAGGAGCGAGCGACAGAATTTTAGACGGAAGAATGGATTGTGTTTCTATTGTGGGGATTCTACTCATGTTATATCGGCATGCTCTAGGCGTACAAAGAAGCTTGATAAGTCTGTTTCCATTGGCACCATTCAGTCTAAGTTTATTTTGTCTGTAACCCTGATTTGCTCTTTGTCATCCATTGCCACGGACGCCTATGTTGACTCTGGCGCCGCTCTGAGTCTTATGGATTGGTCCTTTGCCAATCGTTGTGGTTTTGATTTAGAGCCTTTGGAGACTCTTATTCCTCTGAAGGGGATTGACTCCACCCCATTGGCTAATAATAAACCACAATACTGGACACAAGTAACCATGCGTATCAATCCGGATCACCAGGAGATTATTCGTTTCCTGGTGCTGTATAATTTACATGACGATTTGGTACTGGGATTGCCATGGTTGCAGTCTCACAACCCAGTCTTGGACTGGAGAGCAATGTCTGTGTTGAGCTGGGGATGTAAGGGTATTCATGGGGACGTACCTTTGGTTTCTATTTCGTCGTCCATTCCCTCTGAAGTCCCTGAGTTCCTCTCTGATTATCAAGACGTCTTTGACGAACCCAAGCTTGGGTCGTTACCTCCGCACCGTGAGTGCGATTGTGCCATAGATTTGATACCGGGTTGTAAATATCCAAAGGGTCGTTTGTTTAATTTGTCTGTGCCGGAACATGCTGCTATGCGGGAATATATAAAGGAGTCTTTGGAAAAGGGACATATTCGTCCATCTTCTTCTCCCTTGGGAGCTGGGTTTTTCTTTGTCTCAAAAAAAGACGGCTCTTTGAGACCATGTATTGATTATCGGCTTCTGAATAAGATCACTGTTAAGTATCAATACCCATTGCCATTGCTTACTGATTTGTTTGCTCGTATAGAGGGTGCTAAGTGGTTCTCTAAAATTGATCTTCGTGGGGCGTATAATTTGGTGCGGATCAGGCAGGGGGATGAGTGGAAGACCGCATTTAATACGCCCGAGGGCCACTTTGAGTATTTGGTCATGCCTTTTGGTCTTTCTAATGCCCCTTCAGTTTTCCAGTCTTTTATGCATGATATTTTCCGCGATTTTCTGGATAAATTTATGATAATATATCTGGATGATATTCTGATTTTTTCTGATGACTGGGACTCTCATGTCCAGCAGGTCAGGAGAGTTTTTCAGGTTCTGCGGTCTAATTCTTTATGTGTGAAGGGGTCTAAGTGCGTTTTTGGGGTCCAGAAAATTTCCTTTTTGGGGTATATTTTTTCTCCCTCTTCCATTGAGATGGATCCCGTCAAGGTGCAAGCTATTTGTGACTGGACTCAGCCCTCCTCTCTTAAGGGTCTTCAGAGATTTTTGGGCTTTGCCAACTTTTACCGCCGATTTATTGCTGGTTTTTCGGATGTCGTTAAACCACTGACTGATTTGACCAGACAAGGCGCTGATGTTGCTAATTGGTCCCCTCATGCTGTAGAGGCCTTTCAGGAGCTTAAGCGCCGTTTTGCCTCTGCCCCTGTGTTGCGTCAGCCTGATGTGAATCTGCCTTTTCAGGTTGAGGTTGACGCTTCGGAGATCGGAGCTGGGGCAGTGTTGTCGCAGAAAGGTTCCGACTGCTCCGTCATTAGGCCTTGTGCCTTCTTTTCTCGCAAATTTTCGCCCGCAGAGCGGAATTATGATGTTGGGAATCGGGAGCTTTTGGCCATGAAGTGGGCGTTTGAGGAGTGGCGCCATTGGCTCGAGGGGGCTAGGCATCAGGTGGTGGTATTGACTGACCACAAAAATTTGATTTATCTTGAGACTGCCAGACGCCTGAATCCTAGACAGGCGCGCTGGTCTTTATTTTTTTCTCGCTTTAATTTTGTGGTGTCATACCTACCGGGTTCTAAGAATGTTAAGGCAGATGCCCTTTCTAGGAGTTTTGACCCGGACTCTCCTGGTAATTCTGAACCCACAGGTATCCTTAGGGAGGGAGTAATTTTGTCGGCCGTTTCTCCTGATCTGCGGCGGTCCTTGCAAGAGTTTCAGGCGGATAGACCGGATCGTTGTCCGCCTGATAGACTGTTTGTTCCGGATGATTGGACCAGCAGAGTCATCTCTGAGGTACATTCTTCTGCATTGGCAGGTCATCCCGGAATTTTTGGTACCAGGGATTTGGTGGCAAGATCCTTCTGGTGGCCTTCTCTGTCACGAGATGTGCGAGTCTTTGTGCAGTCATGTGACGTTTGTGCTCGGGCCAAGTCTTGTAGTTCTCGGGCTAGCGGACTGCTGTTGCCCTTGCCTATTCCTAAGAGGCCTTGGACACACATCTCGATGGATTTTATTTCAGATCTGCCTGTTTCCCAGAAGATGTCTGTCATCTGGGTGGTCTGTGACCGTTTCTCTAAAATGGTCCATTTGGTTCCTCTGCCCAAGTTGCCTTCTTCTTCTGAGTTGGTTCCTCTGTTTTTTCAGAATGTTGTCCGATTGCACGGTATTCCTGAGAATATTGTTTCTGACAGAGGTACCCAATTTGTGTCTAGATTTTGGCGGGCATTCTGTGCTAGGATGGGCATAGATTTGTCTTTTTCATCTGCTTTTCACCCTCAGACTAATGGCCAGACCGAGCGGACTAATCAGACCCTTGAGACATATCTGAGGTGTTTTGTCTCTGCTGACCAGGATGATTGGGTTGCTTTTTTGCCATTGGCAGAGTTCGCCCTCAATAATCGGGCCAGTTCTTCCACCTTGGTGTCCCCGTTTTTCTGTAATTCGGGGTTTCACCCTCGATTTTCCTCCGGTCAGGTGGAATCCTCGGATTGTCCTGGAGTGGATGCGGTGGTGGAGAGATTGCATCACATCTGGGGGCAGGTTATGGACAATTTGAAGTTGTCCCAGGAGAAGACTCAGCGTTTTGCCAACCGTCATCGTCGTGTTGGTTCTCGGCTTTGTGTTGGAGATTTAGTGTGGTTGTCTTCTCGTTTTGTCCCTATGAGGGTCTCTTCTCCTAAGTTTAAACCTCGGTTCATCGGCCCTTATAGAATATTGGAGATTCTTAATCCTGTTTCTTTCCGTTTGGACCTCCCTGCGTCCTTTTCCATTCATAACGTTTTTCATCGGTCGTTATTGCGCAGGTATGAGGTACCTGTTGTACCTTCAGTTGAGCCTCCTGCTCCGGTGTTGGTTGAGGGTGAGTTGGAGTACGTTGTGGAGAAAATTTTGGACTCTCGTGTTTCCAGACGGAAACTCCAGTATCTGGTCAACTGGAAGGGTTACGGCCAGGAGGATAATTCTTGGGTCAATGCATCTGATGTTCATGCTTCTGATCTTGTTCGTGCCTTCCATAGGGCTCATCCTGGTCGCCCTGGTGGATCTGGTGAGGGTTCGGTGCCCCCTCCTTGAGGGGGGGGTACTGTTGTGAATTTGGATTCTGGGCTCCCCCGGTGGCCGCTTGTGGAATTGGACTTGTCATCCTCTTTCCTGTTTCACCTGATTCCATCAGTAGTGGGTGTCGCTATTTAAGCTCATTTCTCTGGTGGTTTCTTGCCGGTCAACAATGTTATCTGATGCCTCTCAGTGCTTGTTCCTGCTTCTAGACAACTACTAGATAAGTTGGACTTTTGTCCATGTTTTGTTTTGCCTATTTGTTCCAGTTCACAGCTGAAGTTTTGTTACTGTGTCTGGAAAGCTCTCGTTGATCAGGGATTGCTACTCTGGCGTTATGAGTTAATGCCAGAGTTTAAGGTAATCTCTGGATGGTGTTTTGTTAGTGTTTTTCTGCTGACCATGAAAGTATACTATCTGTCTTCTGCTATCTAGTAAGCGGACCTCAAATTTGCTAAGACTATTTTCCTGCTGCGTTTGTTGTTTCATCTGAACTCACCGTCATTATATGTGGGGGGCTACTGTCTTCTTTGGAATATTTCTCTAGAGGTGAGCCAGGTCTTATATTTCCCTCTGCTAGCTATTTAGGTCTTAGGCCAGAGCTGGGCATCTAGCGATAAATAGGAAATGCTACCTGGCTATTTCTAGTTGCGCGGCAGGCTTAGTTCATGGTCAGTATAGTTCCATCTTCCGAGAGCTTGTCCCTCTATAGGCTTGCTATGATCTCTGCCTGCAGAGATCATGACACCCTTGTTCATTTATGCTGTTTCTTCCATTTTCTCTCTGTGAGGAGCATATCTGTTAAAGTAAACCCTTGCTCTGCCTCCGACCCGTTACTGCATCTTGCAACCTGCTCATACTTGGTGTAGTCGGCAGGATGCAGTCTACCAGCACGGAGGGGGCAGACCAAGCATCTGGGGAGGCCCCTAGGTCCAATATTCCCCTGGGGGCAATGTTGAACAACCTTCCAAAATTTAATGGTAACAATACCATGCTGTGGAGCTGGATTGAGCGCATTAGAGGGATGATGAGGATGCATCCTATGATACCCGCCCTACAGGCGGAGGTCGCCATGATGGCCCTGGAAGGAGAGGCGAGGGACTCAGTGATGCTACAACCCCCCAGACAGCGGGATACGTTTGACAAAGTGTTACGTATACTAGAGGAAACATATGGGGACCCCACAGACGTAGGGGAGCTGCACATGCGGCTGTTTAGCCGGGTCCAAAGAGAAGGGGAGACGGGGACACAGTACATGAACGTGTTGCAGGAGATCCACACTGCCATAACCAGAAAAGATGGCGTAGGGATAGGGTCGATTGACATAGTGCTGTGTGACCAGTTAGTGACCGGGTTGAGAGATGCGCTGCTGAAACAGGCTCTGCGGGAGCGCTTGCGTGTGAACCCGCACATGACTTTTGAAGAAGTTGGAGGTGAGGCACGCATGCGTGAACAAGAACAGGGGGTGACAGTTCCGGTGGCGAAGGTCCGGACCGGAGAGGTAGTCGTGAATGTAGTGACTGCACCAGGATGGGTGGAAGATTTAAGGAAAGAAATTCAAGTGATGAGGGAAGACTTGACAGAAACTACAAAGAAAGTGACCTCGCTGAGTACATCTGGGGGCAGAGCTTTCTCAGAAACACGACGGGGTGGAAAAATGTCTAAACGGGAACAACTTCCAACCTGCTTTCTCTGTGGAGAGCTGGAACACATGGCCCAGGTGTGCCCGCAAAAGGGGCAGCCTCTCCAGCGTCGTCAGTTAACCAGGGAGGCTCCGAGGCTGGGGGACACCGCCCAGAGCCAGAACAGCCAGTAAAAAGAACCAGAAGTCCCACCAATTTAGTTTCAGTGTGTCCTTTAGTCTGGGCTGAAATGGATGGACGCTGCCTGGTAGATACCGGTTCCCAAGTAACTACGATGCCTGAGAAGTATTTCAGAAACCACTTCCCTGAAGCGATGAGACCTGAGTGGGGGCAGGTGATAAAGTTGACGTCCGCCAATCAGCTCCCCATCCTGGTCACAGGGGTGGCATGGATGCATATTAGGGTTTGCGGCAACGACTTGGGCTGCAAAGGCGTGTTACTGACTTTGGGCGACGCCGAGCGTGGATATACTGTTACCCTGGGAATGAATGTGCTTAAGGAGTTCGGAAGTTTGCTTATCAACAAGTCCCCGCACATGTTCTTGAGACAGTGGAGCCCACAAACGTCTCAAAGGAAAATATTTCAACAGTTGATTCGGTCATAGCTGTTTTTGTTTTGACCCAATGTCAGATATGCCAGATCACCAGTGAGGCCAAATCGGGAGGTTACACCCTTAATTGACAAGGAAAAAGGAAACTGCACATATGTTGTGAGCAAAATCACTTTATCTGATTTAATGGAGCAAGAGGCAGTATTTTATACCATTTACAACTAGTGTTGAGCATTCCGATACCGCAAGTATCGGGTATCGGCCGATACTTGCCATATCGGAATTCCGATACCGAGATCCGATACTTTTGTTGTATCGGGAATCGGTATCGGGACCATATTAATGTGTAAAATAAAGAATTAAAATAAAAAATATTGATATACTCACCTCTCCGACGCAGCCTGGACATCACCGCTGGTAACCGGCAGCCTGCTTTGTTTAAAATGAGCGCGTTCAGTACCTTCCATGACGTCACGGCTTCTGATTGGTCGCGTGCCGCTCATGTGACCGCCGCGCGACCAATCAGAAGCCGTGACGTCATCCCTCAGGTCCTAAATTCCTAATTCTAGGAATTTAGGACCTGAGAATTACGTCACGGCTTGTGATTGGTCGCGTGGCGGTCACATGGGCGGCCGCGACCAATCACAAGCCGTGACGTCATCTAAGGCCCTGAACGCGCTCATTCTTAAGAAGGAAGGCTGCCGGAAAGAAGCAGAGCGCGTCCGAGGGTGAGTATATACCTAATAGGAATATACTCACCCTCGGCTTCTTTCCGGCAGCCTTCCTTCCTAAGAATGAGCGCGTTCAGGGCCTTAGATGACGTCACGGCTTGTGATTGGTCGTGGCCCCCCATGTGACTGCCACGCGACCAATCACAAGCCGTGACGTAATTCTCAGGTCCTAAATTCCTAGAATTAGGAATTTAGGACCTGAGGGATGACGTCACGGCTTCTGATTGGTCGCGTGGCAGTCACATGAGCAGCACGCGACCAATCAGAAGCCATGACGTCATGGAAGGTACTGAACGCGCTCATTTTAAACAAAGCAGGCTGCCAGTTACCAGCGGTGATGTCCAGGCTGCGTCAGAGAGGTGAGTATATCAATATTTTTAATTTTAATTCTTTATTTTACACATTAATATGGATCCCAGGGCCTGAAGGGGAGTTTCCTCTCCTTCAGACCCTGGGAACCATCAGGGATACCTTCCGATACTTGAGTCCCATTGACTTGTATTGGTATCGGGTATCGGTATCGGATTAGATCCGATACTTTGCCGGTATCGGCCGATACTTTCCGATACCGATACTTTCAAGTATCGGACGGTATCGCTCAACACTATTTACAACAAATGTAACTCAATGTAATTCATGTAGCTCCACCTTTACCCCGGGTCATGCTGACCTTTATTTCACACGTACCCTGAACATGTTGTGGCTGAATATTGAGAACATATATGATAAGAAGTATAGTCTACTTAAAGAGGAGACTACCAGACTACTGCATCATGACTAAACACATTCTAAACACATTCTAGCAATTAAAGGCAAAAGGCAAATTAAAGGCAAAATATTAACCCTTCTAAATCAATATCCCCTTTTGTAAATGGTATAACCTCTGCTACAGGGTCAGCTGATGTCCACAAACGAGCTACTGTCTGATGGGTCTAGAACCCATAAGGGGGCTTTCTACCTGCTTCACCCATTTACCCTCAGTGTGGACACTCACTTACCCCGTCTGCAGTGGTTATCCAGGGTCTGTGATACACTATGGAAGGCTCAGCCTTAGATTCCTTCCTTACACATACACTATTCATTAAACAAAACAATAAAATTTGCATGCAAGTCTGTAAAATACCAAAAAATCCATCCCGCTAGGCCTCCAAACCAAATGGCTGGATTTAAAAAGGAGTCTCTGTACTGTATTAGTCTCATTAAGAACTTCAAGGAACCTAGAAAATCTGAGTCCAAGTCTCATTGTGTATGCAGTGTGGTGTTAATACCTTCCTTGGCTCCAAGGGTAAGGCTAAGTACAGCATAGTCCTTGCAGATACTGGGCTGTGTGCACAGATCCAACAGTCTTTCGGTTTTTGTCCTTCCATGTCCTTTATAAGTAGAGCTTGATGTTGAATAAGTTTGTTGTCCGTTTTAACAAACTTTAAAAGTTTATCCAGTGTCTCTGTAGAGTGTAATAATCCTGCCACTGCCAGCAATGTGATTAGGAGAACAGTCATTCTACCGGTGAAAATATATTTTTGCAGTGACTGGCATGGATCCAGTCTAGAGCTTTCCCTCAAGTTTCACTGAGGTGAATGTTGTCAGCTTGACTTTAAAACGGGCCGTCAAACCATGGATCTAGGCTCCTTCTCACATGTCTGTTTATGACCACCCAATCACCTGGATTTAGCTGATTCACGTCTGCACTGGCATTCGGATCTGGAATGGATGAAAACACATGTTTATGCACCACATTAAGTCTTTTCTGCAAGGCCTGGGCATAAAATACCCCTACTCGCACAGTACACAGAAACATGCTCCGCCCCTGCCTTAGAGAAAGTGGAAAAACCCAGCATCACTGAGTGCCTACCCTTAGTCTATAGTGATTTTGAGGAAGAAGAATATCCGCAGCTACTGCAAGTGGGGCCAGAAGGAGAACGAATATCCGAGAACCCTGGGACTCCAGAGATTCCTGACATGGCTGTTCCAGCAAATCTGGGCGCATCCCCACCCCCATCAGTCCAATCTGATTCTACTACCCAACTGGATTCGACGGAAACTCCTAGTATACGACGTTCAGAACGTTCAACAGCAGGAAAAACCCATAACCGGATTGATCAGGAACATTTGGTTTGGCAACAAATCGTCCAAGAGATGGGAGAATGTGAACGCATGCTGAAAGAACTCTCGCCCGTGGAATGGCGAGCACAAAGAGAGGGGAAATATAAGGAGAAGACCTGGAACAGGCATACCTACTCAGTGATGGATCCGGAACTGTCGGGGCTGCCACCCAGGTTGCATGGCGAAAGCATAATGCCCCGGTCCGACCTTTGCACTTGGGTGTAGGGGGCACGGCTAAGTTAAAAGCTATTATAGAATGCTGTACATAAGCCCTGAAAGGTGGTGGCTGTATCTTATATCAGTCAAAACTGCTGATAGGATCCCTTTAATGGTGTGAAAACTTGAATAAATAATAACATTTTTTTTTATATCCAGTGTCTGTGTCCTTTGTGTCACTGCATCCTCTTAACAGTTTGCATAGGCACGCCCCAACACTTGGACTACTGTATATGCTGCTACGTTTTTAGCAAACTTATGCAGCGTCAAAAACTCAACAGAAACTCATGGTGGGCATACAACCTTAAATATACTACAGTATATGTGCAGGAAGGCTCCTGGTGCACTCAACAAAGCTTTCCATAGGCCCTATTTCCCTTATTTTGGCATCTATTGGTGTACTGTGTAACATGCTGTACATTTTTCCAACTAACAGACTATTCTGTATCCATTAAAAATCATAACCCACATCATATACGTTTTTAATACTGTGTCTTTGCTGATGACATAGAAAAGGAACGTCGGGTAAAAGCCAGGTAACTAGATTACATGGATGGAAGGCTTCTCTAATAATGAGAGGTTACAAAAGTTGGGCTTGTTCAGCTTAGAAATAAAGATGCCTCAGAGATGATATCATTTCCATGTACTCATATATATGTGGTCAATACAAAGGACACAATTTATTTCTTCCAATGACTTATAAAGGCCCAGTGGACATTCAATATGTGTGGAGGAAAAGGGATTCAAGAAGTTAAATAGGAAAGGATTCTTTACAGTTAGAGCAGTCAGACTGTGGAATTCCCTACCACAAGAGGTAGTAATGGCAGACACTAAAACAGTATTTAGAAAAGAGCTTGATGCTTTTTATACCACACAGGGCATTGTAGACCACAGTGGCCTTGCAGTGATGGGGTCTTGGATTCAAATCTCACTATGGACAACAACTGCAAAGAGTTTGTGTGGGTTTTCTCTAGCTACTCAAGTTTCCTCCCACACACCAAAGACACAGTGATAGGAAATTTAGATTTCAAGCCCCAATGAGGACAGCGATGATTAACAGCTGATTGGCATGGGTGGCAGGTATTGTATCCCCACCGATCAGATATTGTGGCCAATCCTGAGGATAAGCCTTTGTAGGAGATGCAGGTTATACCCCTTCTGATGAGTTATAATTGATGTCCTATCCCAGGGGTGCACAACATTTTTTGGTCCAAGGGCCAAATTGCTATATTGAACCAGTCCCAAAGCTGGCAAAAAATGTAATAGTATACTTACATAAACACATCACCAGAACCACCATTAGTACATTAATACATCACCATATACTGGGAGTTATCAGCCATCAGATTGCAGACCATACAGGAACCACAGAACTGAAGAGAGACGAAGTTAGTATAATATATAAACATTTACCCCCAGGTACCTCATAGGTGACATTTTCTCTGATTGGAGTCGTTCCCATCCCTTTTGTCTCCATGTTGTACAGACGCCATGAGAAGATTTCATGCCTAGAGCTAGCCTCTGTAGACTTCGGTCTTCAGCAGTGCTTCCCGACACTATGCCTTCATCAAAAATAGACATATTATACTGTTCCATAAGTAAAAATATCTCCCATGCGGCACACCTGAAACATTACCCCTCACTGTGCTACCTGCACAAAATATCCTCCCCACACTGCCCCTCTCCATTATTTCCCCCCACTCAGCCCTACGTCATAATATTCCCCCCCCCACTGCCACTCTCCATACTGTCCCCCCACACTCTAAGCCTTTCCATAATAACCCTCCATAGTGCAACTCTACATAATATCTTCTGAGTCTCTCTATAATATCCCTCTCCTCCCACAATGCCGCTCTCCATAATATCCCCCCACCTACACACAGTGCCTCACTCCATAACACATTTAATCTTCGGCTCCTCCATGGAGCGCTCACTGAGGGCTGACATTTCTGCTGCTTCTTTGGCGCCGGCAGCAGTGTGATAACATCAGCAGCTTGCTTACCTCATCACGCTACTGCACATTGGGTGGGGACTGAGCGCTCCTCTGCCTGGGTTACACCTGTGCCACAGTTTTCAAATGTACTTGCGTCTGAAAGACTCAAATACATTTGTACATAGAAAGTGGCGTTTCCCAGACAGCCCAGCGCAACAACCTTTGGGGGTCTGTGCACCGTATGTTGTGCAGGCCATTAAAAAAAAAGTAGAGGCCAACCACTTCAACCCTAAGGTGCGGGTGCACTTACTACGCCCCTCATAGCAGGTCTTATACTAACGGTGTGCCAGGTATCTCTAAACCTACAAGGATGGTGTAGTTGAGACATCCGATTTCATGTCCAGCCTCTGGAGAATATCCTTTCCCCAAGCAGGAGGGTTTTACCATTTTCTTATTCCTGTTACAGTGAATGCGGCTGGAGCGATCATCTGTTATCTGCAGGAAAACTGCTTAGTGATAAATGAGCATTAGAAAGCTGTCAGCCGATTGCTCTGCCTCCCGACGTCCCACTTTACGGTAGGAAAATCGCTCATATGCACCTACATTGTTGTCCATGTGCGGCCGGATAGGCAAAAATAAGCTCATCTGCAGCTTTTTTCCTGGCTTATTTTCATAAAACACAGCAGTCAATTAGGGAAAAAAAGAACGTACTGCAATTACTTTGTTTTGTGGGCCTTTGGTACATTTGTGTTAGGCCGGCGTCACACTAGCGAGTTTTACAGACGCATGAGCGCATAAACTACGTCCGTAAAATACGCATTACACACGGCCCAATGAATCTCTATGGCCAAGCTCCTATCTGCCGTATATTACGCATCCGTAATATACGGTCTTGTACGGCCGTAGAAAATTGCAGCATGCTGCGTTTGTCACCGTATTGCGCAAAAAAATCGCCAATGAAAGTCTATGGGGCCGAGAAAAATACGGATTCCACACGGACCAGCAGTGTGACTTGCGAGAAATACGCACTGGTGTTAGTGAAAAGCCGGTAATTCAATTGCCGGCTTTTCATTTCTCCTTCACAAACCCGACAGGATATGAGACATGGTTTACATACAGTAAACCATCTCATATCCCTTTTTTTTGCATATTCCACACTACTAATGTTAGTAGTGTGTATGTGCAAAATTTGGGCGCTGTAGCTTGTAAAATAAAGGGTTAAATGGCAGAAAAAATTGGCGTGGGCTCCCGCACAATTTTCTCCGCCAGAGTGGTAAAGCCAGTGACTGAGGGCAGATATTAATAGCCTAGAGAGGGTCCATGGTTATTGGCCCCCCTGGCTACAAACATCTGCCCCCAGCCACCCCAGAAAAGGCACATCTGGAAGATTAATAATGGAGAGGCGTCAATTATGACGTGTTTTATTATCCACTTCGTACTATTGGATAAATAATGGATAGGTGTCAGAATTGACGCCTCTCCATTATTAATCTGGCTTAATGTCACCTTACAATAGCAAGGTGACATTAACCCTTCATTACCCCATATCCCACCGCTACACGGGAATGGGAAGAGAGTGGCCAAGTGCCAGAATAGGCGCATCTTCCAGATGTGCCTTTTCTGGGGTGGCTGGGGGCAGATGTTTGTAGCCAGGGGGGGGGCAATAACCATGGACCCTCTCTAGGCTATTAATATCTGTCCTCAGTCACTGGCTTTACCGCTCTGGCGGAGAAAATTGCGCGGGAGCCCACGCCAATTTTTTCCGCCATTTAACCCTTTATTTTACAAGCTACAGCACCCACATTTTACACATACACACTACTAACATTAGTAGTGTGGAATATGCAAAAAAAAAGGGATATGAGATGGTTTACTGTATGTAAACCATGTCTCATATCCTGTCGGGTTTGTGAAGGAGAAATGAAAAGCCGGCAATTGAATTACCGGCTTTTCACATATATCGCGCTGAATTAAATATAAATACAGAATATATATATATGTGTCTCAATGACATATATATATATATATATATATATATATATATATATATTGTATATATGTTTTAACGAACATTTGAGCACATAAATCCATTAGATGTCGGTTTTGCAAGCCTGCGAGAAAATATCGCAGTACGGATGCCATACGGATTACATACGGAGGATGCCATGCGCAAAATACGCTGACACACCCTGCCTACGGATAACATACGGATCACTATTTTGGGAACATTTCTCCGTATTACGGCCGTAAAAAACAGACTGTATTGTCTTACGCTGAGTGTGACGCCGGCCTAACTGCCGTTCTTTAAAAAATACAGCATTCTGTTGGTATGCCATTTATTATCATGATAATATCAGATGTAATAAAAGCAGAAATACCACTAAAAGAGTCCCTAAAGTGGTCATCCTACAAATTTTTTTCTTTTTTACTCCTATAACATATCAGCCATGCATTTCCAAAATCTTTTTTTCCAATCTTTTGTGAGATTTTTTTTGGGGGGGATGGGATGGGTTTTTTTGGGGATGGGATGTTTTTTTTTTTTGGATGGGATGTTTTTTTTTTGGATGGGATGTTTTCAATAGCATTCTCATTCTAGGTTTCAGAATGTATTGTATGACTTTCATTGATTTTATTTTAAAAAATAAATAAGGTTTTTTAACCCCTTCGTCACATTGCGATTTTACGTTTTTAATTCCCTTCTTCTCAGAGCCATAACTTTTTTATTTTTCCATCAATATGGCCATGTGAGGGCTTGTTTTTTTGCAGGACGAGCTGTACTTTTTAACAACATCATTGGTTTTACCATATAGTGTAACGGGAAACGTGATAAAAATTCCAATTGTGGTGAAATTGCAAAAAAAGTGCAATTCCACTATTTTTTTCACCCTATTCACTAAATACTAAAACTGACCTGCCAGTATGATTCTCCAGGTCATTATATATGCAGATACAAAACATGTATAATTTATTTTTTATTTAAGTGGTGAAAAACAAATTCAAAGTTTTTTAAAAAAAACACACAATTTTCCGAGACACGCAGCACCTCCATTTTTCGGGATCTGGAGCTGAATAAAGGCTTATTTTTTGCGCGCCAACTTCACATTTTATTCGATACTATTTTGGGACACATACAATCTCTTGATCGTCCGTTACTGCATTTTATTGCAGTGTTGAGGTGACCAAAATAACATAATTCTGAGGTTTTGATTAATTCTTTCTATATTTTGATTGATCGGGTGATGCAGAACCCAGCGATGCCAAGTGGGGCAAAAGGAAGGTGATTTACATATTTAAAAAAAAAAACGTTTTTCTACTTTTTACTAGCTTCAATAGTGTCCTTAGGAGACTTGAAGCTGCGATCTTCTGATGACTTGTGCTACACATAGCTATGCTATTTGTAACAGAATTGATCATCTGCTATGAACACAGGCGGCTCTCATACCAGATCTGCAATGACAAAAACAGGGGTCTCCTGCACATCCACGGATGTGATGCCAATCCATCATGATCATGTGACAGGGGCACCAATGACGTTCTTCTGGCGCGCATGTTAAATGCCGCTGTCAACGATTGACAGCGGCATTTAACATGTTAATGAGTCGCCCGCCAGGGCCCTGGGATACTCAGTACCGGGTCCGGTTGCAATTAAAGGGGTGGTCACGGTGGCAGCGACCCGGTCCATGGCCCTGGGCACTCAAGTTAAAGGGGAAAGGCCTTTCAAGGATTTAATAATGTTTGTATTCGTGACGCCACCTGTGGTGTTCAGTCAGTGGGGACCGACACTGCTTAAAGGGGTCCACTGGGGTGATCTTATGGCAGCTACATGGTATAACTTCCCACAGGTGAAGTAGGTCCCCAGGGCTCCCGATGTATAGGTGAAGATGGTGAATGGTGCAGTAAAGAACGAGGACAGAGGTTTGCGGTCTCTTTACCTGGTTTACTGGAGACTTCAGGCAGACACAGTCCAGGGCACCAGATCACAGGTATAGGCAGGGTCTGGCCGGCTTGGAAGCAAGTTCAGAGTCCCCTCTACCAGGTGGAGTTGAAAGCCTTCCTCATAGCGTGGTGGTATTCTAGTCCCTTATTGCCTATGGCTTCTAGCAAGGTCTCTCTGTTCCTCTCTGTCCTCCATAAAGGTGGGACACAAACCCATATGACAGGTGGCGCAAGCCTTTTTATAGGGTCTCTATCACGACCCGGGCTCTGTGCGCCACTGTGCCTCCTGGGTATTTAGGGAGGACATGTAACGTATAGTCTAGCTGTATTGCCGGTTTCTGCTGTGCCTCCTAGAGCCTGACACAACCTTGGTCTTCCGGCAACCGGTGTCTGTGCTCGGCCAGGGAGGTAGCCCAGTCACAGCTATCCTTCCCAGATGTCACTGTCCTGTGCTTTTCTCTCCTGCATACTCTCTACAAACTGTCCTTTCATTCTTTTTTCTCTTCCTCCAGGAGCTGCAGCAACTCTGGCTGCACGGCCCCTTCATTCCTTCCGACAATCACTGTCTGACTGCTCTCTTCTCTGTCCTCCTAACAGACTGCTCACTTCTCTGTCCCTCAGACAGACTACTCTCTAACTTCCCCTCCAGCCAGAATATATATCAAGGGAAGTTCCCAGGAAAACCGGGTTCAGAGCTCCCCCTTCTGGTCTGAAGTGTGAACATGTTGCATGTTTGTTGATAGAAGAGATAGATAGATAGATAGATAGATAGATAGATAGATAGATAGATAGATAGATAGATAGAAGAGATCTTACCTTGCTTCCAAGCGTGACATCATGTTAAATATTAATTATTAATTGAATTACTTATATTCTCAATTCTGTACTGAGCACATTGCCTCTCACTGACATTACAAAAGCTATTTCTGTATATGTAGCTCAGAGATATATATAATCATAAAGCACCAGTCTAGAATATACCTGAGAGTACGTGACTCTCCCCGGACACCACAAGGGCATCCACACAAATGGACAACTCGGGATAAATGAGACCAAGAAGAGATGGAGTAAAAAAGTCCCAAACAACATAGTTAAAAGGCAAATACAACATTTATTAATCAATAACACAATAACACATAACAACTCTAAATGTATATCTGCTGTATGCAGTATATACCAAACAGGAAGGTATAGCAGAGGAAACATCGATACATCGGGTTACATGTGGTCAACACTATTCATCTCTGGGGTACACACTACTCAATGTATATGTCAACAAGAGGGGGGTCCTAAAATCATATAGTGACTCTGGCCAAGCAGCCATATACATGTCACAATATCCCCATAATAGTAACTCAAAAATGTTTATGAAAATGTGTGCTTACCCATAAATAGGTCAGAGGAGTAGTCCACACTGCACCCGACGGCCCCGGACGCGCGTTTCGCGGTTAGCTTTCTCAACAATATGTAGCTCAGAGTATAAGTCAACACCATATAGAGGGAACACGTGGTCTGTAGGAGATATAAATAACATCTCTTAGGAGGGTGTGGGGGCTGTCACGTGGGGGCTGTCACCTCCTGCTTTCACCATTATTCTCCATGGAGGTCAGACAACTCACACAAGGAATGAACAGCTGATAGCCATGATTCTACTCCATGAAAGAAATATGACTTCTACTCCATCTCAGAAGCAAGCGCTGATATTTACAAATGGACAATCTGTTCATAACTATTTCATGCATTTTTATGTTTTGCTGCAATGTGGTTTTTCTGTGGACAATTGAATAAACCACTACATTTTTTATGAAAATTTCATGACATTTTTACTTTAAGAGTAATGCACCTGGTGAATAGTCCTGATGAAATAAATGTGCAAAATAAGCATATTTAACAGATTGCAAGGAAAGGTACCTGCAGCTGTTGGAGAGGACAGGGAGCTCTTGACAATGATGCTTCTTAGATTTGGGGGCTGCCTAAAACACAGTAGTGGGGGGTCTGAAAAAATGGATTGTAATCGGGCATCTTTTTGTTTCAAACGTTGTCATTTCCGTGCAGCTCCCCTTAGCACCTCCAGATTTGGATTGTAGGTGACTACTAGTGGTACCCGGTTATTGTCTTCTTTAGCTTTGTAATGTAGCAGGTGATTCCTTGATATTCTGGTGGCTCTTGAAATCTGGTTTTCAATTGTTCTTGGATGGTAGCCCTGATACAAAAAGGTCCTTCTGAGGCGACCAAGGTGTTCATCCCTATCCATTGGGTTGGAACATATACGATTGTATCTGATGGCTTGGCTGTAGACAATTGAGTTTTTTATGTGTTTTGGATTGAAGCTGTCCCATTTAAGGTATGTTGGATAGTCGATTGGCTTCTGATACAGGGATGTCTCTATTTTATTGTTCTGCAGCTTAATGATGGTGTTCAAAAAGTTAATTTCAGTACAGGAGTAGTTGAAAAGGGATCCTAACAACAAAGAAGAGGTCAGACTGGACACCTCCACTTGGACGCAACCCTCATTTGGATAAATATATAGACTCCTTCAGACACGTGATAAAATCCACCATCATAGATACTAACAGGAGACAAGCATCCAACATCAGTGCCCAGGAGAGAAAGGCCATACAGTCTCTGAAAACCAACAAAGAAATGATCATCAAACCTGCTGACAAGGAAGGTGCAATAGTCATGATGAACACATCAGACTATATGAAGGAAGCAAACAGACAACCTATGGACACACGCTACTACAAAAAATTGGAGTCGGATCCTACATAGGACTATTACAAGTTAAAAGGTAACTTCAAATCTAAGAGAGAGAGAAGAATATGGGAATATAAACTGATGACGACCTTTGACAGTCTTAGTGCATGAATGAATGTGTCGCATTGATTTATGTATTTTTACATCAACTAAGGAACTTGCCCCTCACACTATGAGGGGTCATCACAACAGAACCAGACCCCAATCAGAGGATAACAAAACATTCCTTATCTAAGAACTGGTCCAATATTTATGGACATAACTGTTTATCACTCATGGTAATTCTTCTTCATGTTACCTGTCTTATCCATATTTTTTTTTCTGTGCTATGTTGTGCATAAATATGTGATTCTTCAGAATTTCTTTTAGTCTGCCTGATGAAGAGACCTGTGTAGTCTCGAAAGCTTGAAATTTGTTACCATCTTTTCAGTTAGCCATTAAAAGGTATCAAACACTGAGGACTCTCAATTCTAAATATTTTCTATCTACTGGCTAACACGGTACCAAGATATATATATTTTCTGTATCAATTGTGAGGCAGTCACAGGTAGGGGTAGCTGTTTGTTCTCCCCAGGATGTGCAAAGAGGCGTATAGAGCGTATAGAGCAGTGACCGATGTTCCAGGTAGGGGTCGCTGTGTATTCTCCCCAGGTTATGCACGAAGGCGTATGAAGGCCATAGGAGTGCATGGCAGTCAAGAGCGTAGCTGTGACTGCAATGCAGACTATAAATAATAAAAATAAGTGTTAGTCTTGGGCATGCTAGTGTCCAAGGCAGATTTTGGGAAAACCTGTTCTGGGCTTTTTTGTATTTTGAAACAAACTGCAGAATAGTAGTCATGCAGTCCGTTTCATTCCAGTCCCAGGTTTTCCTTGTGGCTGAAGGCCACAGGCTCCTCTGTTAAAAGCCCTGTTGTATAGGGTAGGGGTGTGTCAGGTGTAATGTCAGTGTGAGTCTGGTGTTCCGTGGGATTGCAGAGGAGGCCCTGTAGAGCGCTGGCTGTGTGTGAAGCGACACAATCAAGTGGAGCCAAACACCCAAGGCAGCTGAAAGGTCTGGCACCCCAGCGTACACAGTGGTGCTGTCGTCCACGGTAACTGGTCAGAGGAGGACTGGCATGTGTAATGGCTGCAAACAGATGGATATGGTTCCTGGCTGTAATCTGGAGGATACCATGGACTGAGTTATGCTGTGAGTAAAACATTAACACGGCAGTGCGGTCACCCGTGGCAACTGGTCAGAAGTAGACTGGCGTGTGTAGTGATTACAAACTAAAGGACATCATGGACTGAGTTATGCTGTGAGTAAAACATTGACACGGTGATGCAGTTGCCCATGGTGACTAGTCAAAGAGAGGTCCAGCATGTTTTGTGACTGTAGTCTAAAGCATGCTGTGTAGTATGTAGTGCTGAGAAATATGCACTTGTGTGAAGTAGACACTAATATTATATGCACTTGTGTGAATTTGAACTTTAATGCTGTGAAGAAAACACATTAAAGAGACTTTGTGTTTGAACTTTGTGGGTCCCTGCCTCTTCACTGCATACGGTGTTACCGATGCACTACGCAATGCATAACTACTAGTGATGAGCGAGCATACCCGGTAATGTTCGGTACTTGCCCGAGCATCGCTGTACTCGCAGTGCTCGGCGAGCATTTCCGGGATTATTACGCGGGAGCTCGGGTCCCCGCCCTGCATGTTTGGCACTCTTTAGAGCGCCAATCAACATGCAGGGATTGTCTGCCACACACTGTAATGCTGCAGCCATGTTGGTTGTGGCATGACAGTGATTGACTGGCTGCACAGTGTCATCACGTCTATATGAGAACTGCCGCCACCCTGCTCGTCACAGTCACCTCCTGAATCAGACAATGTAGGGGAATTTGCTGGCAAGATAGGGTCAGATTTAGGGGTTTATAAGTTAGCGTGGGTATACCATGATAGAATACACAAATCCAGCTTAATCAACAGTCCTTCTAAGGACTAATTACGGGGTATATAGATTGCAGTGCTAGGTAGGCAGGGAGTGTCTGTGGGTATATAGATATCAGTAGCAGGCAGGCATTGTATGTGGCATACTTCATTGCATACATCAAGAGGGTCTATTCCATTACTGTCTGCTGCTGCCTATTACATATATTGACCGTATATACATAGCCCCAGGTATCAGTTGCCATGAATATTTTTTTTGCATTTTAATACTGATTATTTTGTTCCAAAGCAATTCAGAGCCCCTTTTTTTTCCCCATTTGCTTGTTGACACTGCAGAATACAGCCAGATCCGTTTCTTAGTACAGCATGAAAATCCAGATATTTTGAATGGGTTTGCTCGTCCCAGCCATCACATCTGAGTGCGCAGAAAATTCTGCCATTTTTGTGGTACTGTAAATTTTTTTTGGAGTGTCTTATATAATTTCTTGACATTTTTCTGCCCAAAAAATATTTAGCTACAAGGCTGATATTTTACACTGGGTTTTGTCCGCCACACGGATCGCATATCATTGCGCTCAAAATTGTGCCATTTCAGGCCTCCATAGAATTTTTTTGTTGTGTCTTAGCTTACTTATTGACATAATTTAGCTGGGCAAAAAAAAAAAAAATACAGGCCAGATATTTGAAAGTGGGCTATCTCCGTCAGACGCCTCATCGATCTGTGGGCTACAAATTGTGGCATTTGAGGCCTCCAATCAACTGTATTCGCTGTCTGTTATGATAGTTCTATACACTAGTTTGCATTAAAAAACAGAAAATACAGGCCACAAATTGAACAGTGTGGTATCTCCGTCAGATGCCTCATCTATCTGTGGCCTACAAATTGTGGCATTTGAGGCCTACATTCAACTGTTTTTGCTGTCTGTTACCCTAGTTCTATACACTATTTTGCATTAAAAAAAAATACAGGTCACATATTGAACAGTGTGGTATCTCCGTCAGATGCCTCCTCTATCTGTGGGCTACAAATTGTGGCATTTCAGGCCTCCATTCAACTGTTTTTGCTGTGTCTCACCCTAGTTATTGACAACAGTTTGCTAAACAAAAAAATTGTTACCTACAGTCCAGATATTTTAAACTGTGGTTTTCTCGCACGCGGATCACATATAAGTTCGCTCCAAATTCAGCCATTTGTAGTGAACATGGAAAATATTGTAGTCCATTTAAAATGGGCAAGGCGCGTGGCAAGGGACGGGGAAGGGAACATGATGGTGATGGTGAATGCAAAGGCCGAGGCTGTGGGCAAGCTGAAATTGTGCCACAACAAACACCCACATCTTCTTACCCGACCTTCCTGTCTGAATTACTAGCGGACTGCAGAACACCACTATTGAACCCAGAGCAGTGTCAAAAGGTTGTTGGTTGGATAGCGGATAATGCTTTCAGTCACTTTGCCACCACAACCAGCACCCTGTCTTCCACGAGGTCAAGTCTGAGTAGCCGTGAGTCTGGACTGCATATTCCTCACCCTGATCCTCCTTCCTCCCGCCATGCCGAGTGCCCGGAGACAACTTATCCCACACTTGGACACTCCGAAGAGCTGTTCACTTTTCCATTTATAGATTCAGGCCTCTCGCCCGGTCCACTTGAAGCGGGGCAAGATGAGATCGCATGTAGCGATGGCCAAATATTTGAGCAGCCACGGTCACACAAAGGCGACAGAGGGAACGTGTCACAAGAGGTGAACGAAGATGAGACACAATTGCCAGAAAGTCAGGAGGAGGAGCAGGGTGTGGAAGACAAGGTGGTGGATGATATAGTAACTGATCCAGCCTGGCAGGAGAACATGCAGAGCGAGGACAGCAGCACACAGGGGGAGGGAGGCGTAGCACCCCAACAGGCAGAAAGTAGTGTGGTGGCTGCAGACAGAAGGTGTGCAACCGTTCCTCGTAACACCAACACGACGGAAGTTGGCAGTACAACTCTTAGGTCTTCCCGAGTCTGGATGTTTTTAAAGACTCTGCCGATAACCCCAAACAGGCCATTTGCAACACCTGCCAAACCTACATCAGCAGGGGGAGCAAAACTATCAGCCTGACCACCACCAGCATGATCAGGCACATGGTAGCAAAGCACCCGACTTTGTGGGCAGAATCCCAGGCTCCAGGAACAGTGTCTGTGGGTGACACCACTGCTTCTTCCACTGTTGTGCGTGCAAGCCAATCCCCTGTCCACACTGCATGCAAAGATGTCTCCTGCCCTGCACCTGTCGTTGCCCACACTCAATTAGCACCATCATCAAGCACATCCACATTCTTGTCCCAGCGCAGCCTTCAGTTGTCCATACCCCAGTCTTTGGAACGCAAGCGGAAATACGCGGCCAACACCCCACAGGCCACAGTACTAAATTCACACATTTCTCATCTGCTTGCGCTCGAAATGTTGCCTTTTAGGCTCATGGAGATGGAACCTTTCCCCAACCTGATGGCGGCGACCATCCCAAGGTACTCGGTCCCCAGCTGCCACTATTTCTCCTGGCGTGCCGTCCCGGCATTACACAAGCACGTGTCCCACAACATTACCCATGCCCTCAACAATGCTGTTACTGGGAAAGTCCACCTAACCACGGACACGTGGACAAGTGCTTGTGGGCAGGGAGGGTACATCTCACTGATGGCACACTGAGTTAACAGTGGAAGTCGGGACCCAGTCGGAACTTGGGATGGAACACATCCTCCCGAGGCGAGGATTGCTGGCCCTATGTCAATCAGGGTTGCCCCCACAGTCTACAGCTCCTGCACCTCCTCCTCTTCAGAATCCAACTCCTAAATGAGCACATCAGTCACAAGCTGGAAGCACTGCAGCACTGCCTCAGCCAAGCGTCAACAGGCTGTGCTGAAGCTAATATGCTCAGGTGACAAACTGCACAATGCTGAAGAGTTGTGGACAGCTCTGAAAGAGCAAGCAGATCTGTGGCTAACACTGCTGAACCTACAGCCAGGCATGGTCATGTGTGACAATGGCCAGAACCTGGTGGCAGCTCTGAGGCGAGGCCAGCTCACACACGTACCATGCCTCACCCATGCACTTAACCTGATTGTTCAACGGTTTCTGAAAAGCTACCCGGAGCTGCTGGATCTCCTTGTGAAAGTACGCCACCTGTGTGACTATTTTAGAAAGTCAGCTACAGCTTCAGCCACCCTTGCCATGCTTCAGCAGCGTTTGCAGCTGATGGCTCACCGACTGGTGTGTGATGTCCCCACGAGTTGGAACTCTACATTGCACATGTTGGAAAGGATTTGTGAGCAGAAAAGGGCAGTTGTTGACTACCAGCATCAACAAGACAGTCGGTATTCAGTTCAGACTCCACATATAAGACCTCAGGAGTGGACATGGATGTCAGACATATATACCATCCTACAAAACTTTGAGCACTCCACCAAGATGTTGAGCAGCGATGATGCCATAATTAGCATCACCATCCCGCTTCTCTGTATTCTGAAAAGTTCTCTGCTCACAATGAAAGTGGATGCATTGCAGGCGAAGCACGATGAGATGGAGCAAGGAACCATACAGCGTGATTACACACAGCCCAGCCTCATGTCATCCCAACGTGGATTGGTTGACAATGAGGAGGAAGAACAGGAGCTACTTTCATGCGCTTTTTAAGTCTTCCCTGTTAGCAGTCTGGCACGCATGGCTGATTTTATGCTGCGTTGCCTTTCCCATGACCCTCGAATTATTACAGTTTTCGGTGACACTCATTAGTGGTTGGTGACACTTCTAGACCCACGCTATAAGGAGAACTTTCTATTTCTTCTTCCAGAGGCAGATAGGTGTACTAAAATGTTGCAGTACCAGAGGGCCATTGTTGCGGAATTATTAAAAAAATTCCTTGGGCATGGCCTGGACCTGGAGACGAGCAGACGTGTCTCGGACGGGCTCCTCGGTCCCTTCCAGTTTTGAACGCCGAAATCTGCATCGGTGTCCTGCAGACCCCGGACTACAGAGCCTGCGGCGCTCCACACATCGGGGTTGGCGTGCCTGGCGGTGCCCGGTGCCGTCGGTAGCTGGAGCGCTATCACAGCGAGCCGCCATTCCTGCTAGCCGGCTAAAGGAGGAGGGGCGACCAAATACGGCACCAGCAGGGTTCCCGAGGCCCCCTGCATTTCCTCCTTCTCCCTGGTCCCTCTTTTGGAGCCAGATACCACCATCTTACTGTCTTCACAGCAGACGCAGGGGCTCGAGACAGGGAGGGAGACCGAAGCACAGCGCAGCAGGCATCGGTGTGTGCTGGAGTTCCTAGGGAACAGGGGGAAGACGCCGACCAAGGCGGTAGCCATTTAAACATCTCGCTGGAAGCAGCCAGCTTTCAGCATCGGCTGCTCATAGATCATCCCTGGTGTCTGCCTCTACTGTCCCCTTGCGTCCCGCCGCTTCACTTGACTCAGGTGGGGGGCGCAGTACGGTGCCTGCTTGGGACTAGGGCGGCCTTCCTCGGGCTTCCTCCCCCCTGGATCTCCTCCTCATTTTTGGCGCCAGGCGCAGGGCCTTCATAAAGGAGCTGCCTCCTAACTGTAGACAAGGCTGCCCGTATCGACTTGCTCACAGTCTATAAAACACCAAACCACATTCCCCTCTGAACCCAAAACCCACATAGGGGAGAGGCACCCGCTGTTGGAGAACCTGTTTGCCTGATGTAGGCACACGTGCCTTGCAGTTCCCCCCCGCAACCATTTACTTTCTATTAAAGACTCACAGGTGTACATGGGCAAGACCAAAAAACGTACTGGATTGCTTCCAGATTCTGATTCACTCTCTGGCGACATGGATCGTTTTCTAAATTCAAATAGCCAACATAGGAACACAAGATCCAAATCCTCCACCAAGACCCCATTTGATAATTCTAACACACATGACCCACCAGACCACCAGGGCTCCCCTGATAGAATAACTGATGATGGAGATGACAGCAACGTACTTCCAGATGATGTGTCTGTAAATGAGCTTAGCAAATTCATTAGATCTCTTCCCACCAAAACAGACCTGGAAGCCTTTGCCTGCCGTATTGAAAACTCTTACAAAAAAGAGCTTCACACACTTAAATCAGAATTCACAACTCGGGTGGAAGAGGTGGAGAAGTCCCAAGAAATTATTTTACAAGAACTACAGACTCACAGAGGTTATAGCTAGCCATGCTCAACGATTAGAAGAGTTTGCAACAGGAATGGAGGACTTAGAAAATCGCAATAGACGTAACAACATCAGAATCCGTGGCCTTCCTGAATCCATAATCCCCTCTGACCTGGATTCTACTGTGCAGAAGATATTCCTAGACCTCCTATACGGTGAGGAAAGCGGTGCAATTGAGTTTGATCGTATTCACAGATCCCTAGGACCCAAACCGTCGTCGGAATCACGACCTAGGGACGTCATCTGCAGAGTACACTACTATAAAACCAAAGAGGCCATCATGCTGGCTGCCAGGCAGAGGGGCACTATTAACTATTGTGGAACACAGATCTTATGACTGTCTGACCTATCCAGACGCACGCTACAGCTTAGGAGAGCATTACGTCCCTTATTATCTCTCCTTAAAAAAGAGACATTACGTATAGATGGGGATTTCCATTCCAGCTGATTGCCTCCAGAGGTGGGAAAACAGCCACTTTCCGCAATCTGGGTGATCTGGCCAACCTGCTAGGTACTTTTGAGCTACCAATGACCGACCTCCCGGATTGGCCACGTTCTCCTCAACTCCCAGATATCCCTCCAAGATGGCTAAAAGCGCAGCATTCCAAGCAAAACAAGAAGAATGGTTCCCTCCCAGACCCAACATGAGAGGAGTCTTTGTCGCAAGCTGTTTCCCCCTTTGAAGTTTTCCACTTTACTCTCATAAGATTATCACAAGCTTCACTGATTCATATTCTGATTTGGTTTTGAACTATGCACACTTAGTCGTGCATTACTTTTCAATAGTTTATAGTCCTGATTATTTGACTCTGGGATAGTATTATAGAATAATTGGTTCACCTGTTAATTCCCCTCCCCTCTCCTCCTCCCCCCTCCCACCTTCTCCCCCCTTCCCCTCCTCACTTTCCTCCTCTCCCCCTCCCTCCTTCCTCCACTCCCCCTACCTCCTCCTCTCCCCCTCCCTCCTTCCTCCACTCCCCCTACCCCCTCCTTCCCCCCCTCCCCCTCCCTCCCTTTTTTTTTTTCTTTCTTTCTTTCCTTTTTCTTTTCTGCTCCCTATGTTCAAGGTAAATCTAACCATAGTTAAATCAGGCTCAGTTTTCGATCACTACAGTCTGTCATAACTGTTTATTGTTTAGGTTGCGGGGGCGAAGGCCAAGGGCAGATTCTCTCCTACGGCTTTTTCCCACCCCGCCGGTAGTTTTCTGGGTGGTTGCCCATCGGATAACCACACCATGACTACACACCTCGGGTACTCACTCGTCACACACTTAATTCTTCTCTTTTACTCTCAAATTTCTTACTATTTCTTCTTCCTCTTTTTCCTTTCCCTCTCCCCTTTCTTTCACCTTCCCCTCCAACTCCCTATAACACACCCATCCCAACATCCACACCTAAAATTCCCTAGGATCTGGTCTCAAAGTCCATATTATCCTGCTCTAGACACTCAACCTTAACATGGCTGGAATTCATTTCTGCTCTCACAATGTTAAAGGGTTGAACACTCCTGAGAAAAGGAGCCAACTCATGTACTCCAACCATAAACAACATATATCAATCCTAATGCTCCAGGAAACGCATTTTAAAACTGGCGTGACCCCTAACTGTTCCTCACACTATTACCCTAAGTGGTTCCATAGCACGAACCCCCATTCTAAATCCAAAGGAGTATCAATAGGCTTTCATAAAACTTTCCTTCCTGAGATTCTCGATTCATCAATCAACACTGAGGGCCGATATGTTTTCCTGAAAGTTGTGTGGGGATCACATGTAATTATATTGGCAAACGTTTATTTTCCCAACCAGGGCCAGCAAAGATTCGGAGGCACATGCAGACGACTCCTGGAGAAATTTGCAGGCGCTCTTCCGATAATCCTCGGGGGCGACTTCAACCTTCCAATGGACCCTTTGGTTGATGTCTCGTCGGGCAGGACCTCGTACCCACCTTCTTCAATTAAAAAAGTGAGGAAACAATTATTTGATTTGCGGTTGATGGATGTGTGGAGGGCTCTTCACCTGGGAACAAAAGACTACAGTTTCTACTCCCATATACATTCCACATACAGTAGAATTGATTATTTTTTTATCTCTCAGTGTTTGCTGGATTTTGAGGTGAAGGCAGATATAGGGTCTATATTGTGGTCCGACCACGCACCCATATATTTCTCAATGCGGCTGGATCCCTCCACAAGATCTAGCTTCTCCTGGAGACTTATAGAAAGTCTATTACAGGACCCGATCTGTGTGGCGGCGGTGAAGGATACAATCACAGATTTTTTGGCAAACCATGCAGGGCATCCAACATCCCCTTCAATGCAATGGGAGGCCCTTAAGAGCGTCCTGCGGGGTACACTCATCTCTCAGGGAGCCCGTCTCAAAAAAGAACGCCTGACCAACATAGCTGACCTCTCCTCACAGATCCACAAACTAGAGACGCAACACAAGCAGGACTTGTCCCCTCTTACTCTGACAAACCTGTCCACAGCTAGGCAGAAATTATTAACAATTCTGGACCAGAGATCACGTTGTCTTAGAGAACGTATTAGAAGTAGATTCTACCTCCTGGGGAACAAGAGCGGCAAATACTTAGCGAGGGCTCTACACCCACGGGGCCCACAAACATTTATACCACACATTAAAGACGCTAGAGGTAAAACAGTCCATAGCCCCAAAGAAATTTTGGCCAGCTTCTCTGATTACTACAGCTCACTGTATAACATAAAGGGCCAATTCAAAGACCTTCCCACCCACTCATTCCAAGAGAAAATTAACGCATACATCAAACTCAACAAATTACCCTCAATTTCTGCAGAGTGCTTGGAGGATCTGGAGAGAGATTTCTCTCTAGATGAGGTTACTTCTGTGATCCAAGTCTTGAAACCGGCCAAGAGCCCTGGCCCAGATGGCTATACTGCAGGCTTCTATAAGCTATTCTCAGATATGCTGAACCCTTCCTTTCTAACAACATGTAACTATGTTCTCTCTGGCGGCTCTTTTCCCCCCCAGGCCCTAATGGCCCATATTACGGTTATTCCAAAACAGGGTAAGGACCCCTCCCTCTGTAGCAACTACCGTCCCATCTCACTTATAAACATCGATGTTAAAATTTATGCCAAAATGATATCAAAGAGACTCAATTGTCTCCTACCCCTTCTAATTAACCAAGACCAGGTGGGCTTTGTGCCCGGAAGGGAGGCTAGAGACAATACCATCAGATCTATCTCCCTGATTGACAGAGCCAACAAAAAAGGTGACCCTCTGTGTTTACTATCGATAGATGCTGAAAAAGCATTTGATAGAGTGGATTGGGAATTTATGTGCCAAACGCTCAAAGGTATCGGACTTCAAAAAAAAGCATTGTGGAGTATAAAAGCCCTCTACGAGTCCCTTTCTGCTCGGGTCAGGGTAAACGGCTCATTGTCCAACTCTTTCGGCATACGGAACGGCACGAGACAGGGGTGCCCGCTGTCCCCCTTACTCTATGTGTTAACTATGGAACACTTGGCAGTCGCAATTCGCAATAACCCTTCCATAGCAGGAATGAAGTTCCAATTAGAAGACCACAAATTAGCATTATTTGCTGATGACATACTCATGTATGTCACTTCCCCTATCACTAGCCTACCTAATATTTTATCAGAATTAAACAACTACGGAGCCCTGAGTAATTTTAAAATTAATATGCATAAATCTGAAATGTTAAACATTTCATTACCGCCCCCCTTAGTTTCACAGTTATGCTCCTCGTTCCCATTTAGATGGCGATCAGACTCCCTTGCCTATTTAGGTATACAGTTGACCGCTAAGTCCTCACATCTATACGATGCTAACCATAAAGTCGCACTACACAACGCGGAGCTTGACCTGGAGAGGTGGAACAAACTGAACTTATCTTGGCTTGGAGGAATTAATACAATCAAAATGGACCTTTTACCACGCCTCCTTTATTTTTTCCAGACCATCCCTCTGTATCTTCCAGCCTCCTTCTTCTCCAGGCTCAAATCAGCGATACTAAGATTTGTGTGGTCCGGCAAACGTCCAAGGCTGGCATATCACCTCCTATGTAGGAATAAACAGTCCGGAGGACTGGGTCTCCCGGATATCTTGCTCTATAGCTATGCCTCTCTGGGAACTTGCGTTCTCGACCTGTTCCATCACAAGTCAAGTAAGAAATAGGTAGGCCTTGAGATGACGCTCTCGGGACATGGTTCGGCGACACACTTCTGGAGAGAGGGCACTGGGGGAATTCGAGGAGACAACCAGCCTTTCATTACTAGACACCTAACTCAGTTTGTTAAACATGGCATCCAAAAATTAAACTTCTCCTCTATACCAGGTCCCCTGACACCAATTTTTGAAAATTCAGACTTTCCAGCAGGTCAGGACAAGATCATGTTCCTACACAAACATAGAGACAGTTGCCCGGTGGTCCATGATTACGTAGACCAAACCTCAATTAAGACCTTAGGGGCTATCTTTGCTGATAGAGAGTCGCCGCAGGGCTCATGGTTCTTCTATGAGCAAATCAAAAGCTATCTCACAATGTTATCTAGGCGGGCCGACATCTTTAAGGTACCGTCACACTAAACGATATCGCTAGCGATCCGTGACGTTGCAGCGTCCTGGATAGCGATATCGTTGTGTTTGACACGCAGCAGCGATCAGGATCCTGCTGTGATATCGCTGGTCGTTGATTAAAGTTCAGAACTTTATTTGGTCGTCAGATCGCCGTGTATCGTTGTGTTTGACAGCAAAAGCAACGATACCAGCGATGTTTTACAATGGTAACCAGGGTAAATATCGGGTTACTAAGCACAGGGCCGCGCTTAGTAACCCGATGTTTACCCTGGTTACCAGTGTAAAATGTAAAAAAACAAATACATACTCACCTTCGCGTCCCCCGCCGTCCGCTTCCTGCACTGACTGAGCGCTGGCCGTAAAGTGAAAGCACAGCACAGCGGTGACGTCACCGCTCTGCTGTTAGGGCCGGCACTCAGTCAGTGCAGGAAGCGGACGCCGGGGGACGCGAAGGTGAGTATGTAGTGTTTGTTTTTTTACATTTTACACTGGTAACCAGGGTAAACATCGGGTTACTAAGCGCGGCCCTGCGCTTAGCAACCCGATGTTTACCCTGGTTACCCAGGGACCTCGGCATCGTTGGTCGCTGGAGAGCTGTTATGATCCTTAGTGGTTGAGGATCACAAATTACTCCAGCTAAGTAACAAAACATAGGACAAGCTCTTGGGAGGTGGCAAACTGGACTGACCGCAAATCTGAACCTATCCAAACACACTAGAAGTAGCCGGTGAACGTGCCTAAAAATCCTAGACGTCTCTAGCCAGCCTGAGGAACTAACTACCCCTAGAGAGAAAGAAAGACCTCTCTTGCCTCCAGAGAAATAATCCCCAAAGATATAGAAGCCCCCAACAGATAATAACGGTGAGGTAAGAGGAAGGCACATACACAGGGGTGAAAGCAGATTCAGCAAAAGAGGCCCACTAATTCTAGATAGCAGAAAATAGCAAAGGGGTCTATGCGGTCAGTAAAAAACCCTTACAAAATATCCACACTGAGATTTCAAGAACCCCCACACCAACTAACGGTGTGGGGGGGAGAAAGTCAGTCCCCTAGAGCAACCAGCAAGTAAGAAATCACATTTTAGCAAGCTGGACAAAAAAACATGATGAACGCTGATAATCAGAAAATGAACAAACAAGGACTTAGCTTGTCTTGGAGAGACTGGGAGCAAGGTAGACACAAGGAATCTGAAGAGGACTGAATACATTGATAGCAGGCAAGGAACTGAGTATCCAGGTGAGTTAAATAGGAAACCAACCAAGGATAACGAACCAGCTGATGAGGCCACCTGCAGAAAGACAACACTACACAGTACCACTTGTGACCACTAGAGGGAGCCCAAAAATAGAGTTCACAACAGAGAGCGGTCTGTGTGACAGCTCTCCAGCGACCAAACAGCGACGCTGCAGCGATCGGCATCATTGTCTGTATCGCTGCAGCGTCGCTTAGTGTGACGGTACCTTTAGACAGTTAACTTCTTTTGAGTCCGTGTGCCTGGCTGGGGGCCCCTTATCCCACTCAATATCACTGCTATATAGAGTGTTCCAGGGTTGCCAACCAACTTCACTTGATTCCCCTACATTCTTTTTGAAATGGGACACGAACTAAGCACGCGTCTGACTCCAGAGGAACGTCTCAAGAGTCTGCTATTTACCTTCAGATCCTCACTCTGCTCAGATTACCAAGAAAGGAGTTATAAACTCCTGGCCAGATGGTACAGATGTCCGTCTAGTATTCACCTCATGTTCCCCACCACTCCCGACACTTGTTGGAGGTGCTGGAACGACAGAGGTACCTACCCCCACATCTGGTGGTCCTGCCCGCCTATTCACGACTTCTGGGTGGGCATCTTTGCACTTTATAACAAACTATCTCTCCATAGAGTCCAACCCACCATGGAACTGGCCCTGTTGTCTGTATGTGATCTCTCCATCGCCAAATTCAAGAAAGGTTTATTACGACATTTCCTAACAGCTGCATGTAACGTGGTCCCTCGTTTCTGGAAACAGTCATTGTCCCCCTCACGTGCAGATTTTGTGGTTGAATTAAACCGCATCTACAGGATGGAGCAACTAGTTGGCCAGGATACTAGAACTACAGACCAAGTGTTTAACACTTGGTCCCCCTGGATTGCTTTTAGAGAATCGGAGGAACTGAACACTTGGCTACACTGTTGATCCTATTGGTCCCCTTGCGACCCATAATCATAACTCCCCTACCCTAGACAGTAAATAATACATTAACAGCCATACCTTAGCATAAAAGAATAATAGTCTCAAAAAGACTGGGACTGAAGACCAGATTCTTCCTACCCTTACCTCACCCACCCCTCCTCCTTACCTCCCCTTACCCCCCCTTTTTTTTTTCTCTCTCACTTCTCTCTCTTCCCTCTTCTTCTTCTCTCCTTTCTCTTATTCTCTTTCTTTTCTCTTTAACTATCTTCTCTACTTTCTCTTCGCTTGGCTCGGCCTCATACAGATTCCATAACTGACATGAGTGCTCAGACGAGCTTAGGCACTCCTGCTTTCATCCGGCGGCTTGGCCCCACCTGGAGCTGGTCGTTGGCTGAATAGTGAGAGCCTGTGATGTATACATCATAAGCAATCTTTTCAAGCTATTAGACCTCTGACAGAGGTAATTTGTTCACGAAGTTACAACTTTAATGATTTGTTGATCAATGTTTGAGTTTTGAAACTTTTAGCATACAGCTACCCATTTTTGTACCACTCTCATAATCCTGTTTGTGCTTATAACCGCATTTAAACATCTGATTACAACTGTGTTATTTACATGCAACTCAATAAACCTGATTTACACAAAAAAATTCCCATCTGAAAATGCTGGTGGTAGAGGTCACAGTTCGTTGGACAACCAAGGAGTACAGGCGAGAGAGACACATCTCCAATCCAGCAGAGGCTGGGGAACACTGGCAAAGTTCTAGGAGAGTTTTCTCAGGCCATCCCATTGCCCTGGCCCAGAGGCATGGGGTACTCTCACCAGGAGTGCAAAGTCTGGGAAGATGCTGAGGGAGTACCTTGCTGACCGTACCAACATCCTCCATGATGCCTCTGTGCCTTTTAATTATTGGGTATCCAAGCTGGACACGTGGGGTGGGCCTTACTTCCCAAGGACGGAATAGTACATCCAGAACGATCAGCCGCGCTCACGGGGGGAGCGCGGCCGAGTGTCAGCTGACTATCGCAGCTGACATCCGGCACTATGTGCCAGGAGCGGTCACGGACCGCCCCCGGCACATTAACCCCCGGCACACTGCGATCAAACATGATCGCAGTGTTCCGGCGGTATAGGGAAGCATCGCGCAGGGAGGGGGCTCCCTGCAGGCTTCCCGGAGACCCCCGGAGCAACGCGATGTGATCGCGTTGCTCCGAGGGTCTCTTACCTCCTCCTCCCTGCAGCAGGCCCGGATCCAAGATGGCCACGGCATCCGGGTCCTGCAGGGAGGTGGCTTCACAGTGCCTGCTCAGAGCAGGCGCCGGGAAGCCTGAATCTGTGCACCTCAGATCGCCGATCTGACACAGTGCACAGCAAAGTGTCAGATCGGCGATCTTACACTATAACATGATGCCCCCCCTTCCCCGGGGCAATGTTATAGTGTAAAAAAAAAATATTCACATGTGTAAAAAAAAAATTAAAAAAAATCCCCCCCCCCCAAAAAAAAAAATATATATACACTCACTGGCCACTTTATTAGGTACACCTGTCCAACTTCTTGTTAACACTTAATTTCTAATCAGCCAATCACATGGCGGCAACTCAGTGCATTTAGGCATGTAGACATGGTCAAGACAATCTCCTGCAGTTCAAACCGAGCATCAGTATGGGGAAGAAAGGTGATTTGAGTGCCTTTGAACGTGGCATGGTTGTTGGTGCCAGAAGGGCTGGTCTGAGTATTTCAGAAACTGCTCATCTACTGGGATTTTCACGCACAACCATCTCTAGGGTTTACAGAGAATGGTCCGAAAAAGAAAAAAAATCCAGTGAGCGGCAGTTCTGTGGGCGGAAATGCCTTGTTGATGCCAGAGGTCAGAGGAGAATGGGCAGACTGGTTCGAGCTGATAGAAAGGCAACAGTGACTCAAATCGCCTCCCGTTACAACCAAGGTAGGCCTAAGAGCATCTCTGAACGCACAGTGCGTCGAACTTTGAGGCAGATGGGCTACAGCAGCAGAAGACCACACCGGGTACCACTCCCTTCAGCTAAGAACAGGAAACGGAGGCTACAATTTGTACAAGCTCATCGAAATTGGACAGTAGAAGATTGGAAAAACGTTGCTTGGTCTGATGAGTCTCGATTTCTGCTGCGACATTCGGATGGTAGGGTCTGAATTTGGCGTAAACAACATGAAAGCATGGATCCATCCTGCCTTGTATGGAGCATCTTTGGGATGTGCAGCCGACAAATCTGCGGCAACTGTGTGATGCCATCATGTCAATATGGACCAAAATCTCTGAGGAATGCTTCCAGCACCTTGTTGAATCTATGCCACGAAGAATTGAGGCAGTTCTGAAGGCAAAAGGGGGTCCAACCCGTTACTAGCATGGTGTACCTAATAAAGTGGCCGGTGAGTGTATATTGTTCCTATAAATACATTTCTTTATCTAAATAAAAAAAAACAAAACAATAAAAGTACACATATTTAGTATCGCCGCGTCCGTAACGACCCGACCTATAAAACTGTCCCACTAGTTAACCCCTTCAGTGAACACCGTAAAAAAAAAAAAAAAAAAGAGCCAAAAAACAACGCTTTATTATCATACCGTAAAAACAAAAAGTGGAATAACACGCGATCAAAAAGACAGATATAAATAACCATGGTACCGCTGAAAACGTCATCTTGTCCTGAAAAAAACGAGCTGCCAAACAGCGTCATCAAAGAAAAAATAAAAAAGTTATAGCTCTCAGAATAAAGCAATGCAAAAATAATTATTTTTTCTATAAAATAGTTTTTATCGTATAAAAGCACCAAAACATAAAAAAATTATATAAATGAGGTATCGCTGTAATCATACTGTCCCGAAGAATAAAACTGCTTTATCCATTTTACCAAACGCGGAACGGTATAAACGCCTCCCCCAAAAGAAATTCATGAATAGCTGGTTTTTGGTCATTCTGCCACACAAAAATCGGAATAAAAAGCGATCAAAAAATGTCATGTTCCCTGAAAATGTTACCAATAAAAACTTCAACTCGTCCCGCAGTAAACAAGACCTCACATGACTCTGTGGACCAAAATATGGAAAAATTATAGCTCTCAAAATGTGGTAACGCAAAAAATATTTTTTGCAATAAAAAGCGTCTTTCAGTGTATGACGGTTGCCAATCATAAAAATCCGCTAAAAAACCCGCAATAAAAGTAAATCAAACCCCGCTTCATCACCACAAGGAGTTAGCGAAAAATTAAAAAATTACAAAAATGTATTTATTTCCATTTTCCCATTAGGGCTAGGGTTAGGGTTAGGGCTAGGGTTAGGGCAAGGGTTAGGGTTGGGGCTAGGGTTAGGGCTAGGGCAAGGGTTAGGACAAGGGTTAGGGTTGGGGCTAGGGTTAAGGCTACAGTTAGGGTTGGGGATAAAGTTAGGGTTAGGGTTGGGGCTAAAGTTAGGGTTAGGGTTTGGATTACATTTACGGTTGGGAATAGGGTTGGGATTAGGGTTAGGGGTGTGGTTAGGGTTACCGTTGGGATTAGGGTTAGGGATGTGTTTGGATTATGGTTTCAGTTATAATTGGGGGGTTTCCACTGTTTAGGCACATCAGGGGCTCTCCAAACGCGACATGGCGTCCGATCTCAATTCCAGCCAATTCTGCGTTGAAAAAGTAAAACAGTGCTCCTTCCCTTCCGAGCTCTCCTGTACGCCCAAACAGGGGTTTATCCCAACATATGGGGTATCGTCGTACTCAGGACACATTGGACAACAACTTTTGGGGTCCAATTTCAACTGTTACCCTTGGAAAAATACAAAACTGGGGGCTAAAAAATAATTTTTGTGGAAAAAAAGAATTTTTATTTTCACGGCTCTGCGTTATAAACTGTAGTGAAACACTTGGGGGTTCAAAGCTCTCACAACACATCTAGATGAGTTCCTTATGGGGTCTACTTTCCAAAATGGTGTCACTTGTGGGGGGTTTCAATGTTTAAGCACATCAGTGGCTCTCCAAATACAACATGGCGTCCCATCTCAATTCTTGTCAATTTTGCATTGAAAAGTGAAACGGCGCTCCTTCCCTTCCGAGCTCTCCCATGCGCCCAAACAGTGGTTTACCCCCACATATGGGGTATCAGCGTACTCAGGACAAATTGTACAACAACTTTTGGGGTCCAATTTCTTCTCTTACCCTTGGGAAAATAAAAAATTAGGGGTGAAAAGATCATTTTTGTGAAAAAATATGATTTTTTATTTTTACGGCTCTGCATTATAAACTTCTGTGAATCACTTAATGGGTCAAAGTGCTCACCACACATCTAGATAAGTTCCTTAGGCGGTCTACTTGCCAAAATGGTGTCACTTGTGGGGGGTTTCAATGTTTAGGCACATCATGGGCTCTCCAAACGCAACATGGCATCCCATCTCAATTCCAGTCAATTTTGCATTGAAAAGTCAAATGGCGCTCCTTCGCTTCCGAGCTCTGCTATGCGCCCAAACAGTGGTTTACCCCCATATATGGGGAATCGGCGTACTCAAGACAAATTGTACAACAACTTTTCGGGTCCATTTTCTCCTGTTATCCTTGGCAAAATAAAACAAATTGGATCTGAAGTAAATTTTTTGTGAAAAAAAGTTAAATGTTCATTTTTATTTAAACATTCCAAAAATTCCTGTGAAACACCTGAAGGGTTAATAAACTTCTTGAATGTGGTTTTGAGCACCTTGAGGGGGTGCAGTTTTTAGAATGATGTCACACTTGGTTACTTTCTATCAAATAGACCCTTCAAAATGACTTCAAATGAGATGTGGTCCCTAAAAAAAAATGGTGTTGTAAAAATGAGAAATTGCTGGTCAACTTTTAACCCTTATAACTCCCTAACAAAAAAAATTTTGGTTCCAAAATTGTGCTGATGTAAAGTAGACATGTGGGAAATGTTACTTATTAAGTATTTTGTGTGACACATCTCTGTGATTTAATTGCATAAAAATTCAAAGTTGGAAAATTGCAAAATTTTCTGTTTTTTTTCACAAATAAACGCAGGTAATATCAAATAAATGTTACCACTATCATGAAGTACAATATGTCTCGAGAAAACAATGTCAGAATCACCAGGATCCGTTGAAGTGTTCCAGAGTTATAACCTCATAAAGGGACAGTGGTCAGAATTGTAAAAATTGGCCTGGTCATTAACGTGCAAACCACCCTTGGGGGTAAAGGGGTTAAAAAATGTTTATACAGTATGTTGATGTGTACCCCCAGGGGAAAATGTTTGTCAACCCATACACTTAGTGTATGGGCACTACAAGTATAGCAGACCCGCTCCTTTAAATTGGGAAAAGATGTATAGGAGGCAATCCTCCGCGTCTCTTCCGATACCACCACTAGATCACCAGGGTGAACGTGTTCTGTGATGCAACAGCCAAATAATTTTTTTCAAGGGTGTTTATGATGCCCGTTCCAAAAATGTTTACACAGTATGTTGAGGTGTACCCCCCAGGGGGAAATGTTTGGCAGCCCATACACTTAGTGTATGGGCATTACAAGTACAGTATATGAGATCCGTTCCTTTAAACTGGGAAAACATTTTTCGGAGGCCATCCTCCTAATTTCTTCCTTGGGGGATTGGAGTGCATGCAAATACATGCCTTGTATTCACTTCATGGGCAAACTTTAGGTGACTTAAAAAAATCATAATAATGGGAACTTTGGTTTCATGTAGCCATGCAGTATGTGTGTTCAAAGGCTTATTGGGGTGCGTGTAACTTTGGGGCAGGGCGGGCCTTGCATTCAATTCATAAGCAAACAGTATGGGAGTAACAAATGAATAATGTGAACTTCGTTTTGATGTGGCCATCCAGAATGTGGGTTCAAAGGCTTATTGGGGTGAGTGTAACTTTGGTGCAGGGCCGGCCTTGCATTTAATGCATAAGCAAACAGTATGGGAGTACCAAATGAATAATGCGAACTTGGCTTTCATGTGGCCATCCAGTACGTGGGTTCAAAGAATATTGGGGTACATGTAACTTTGGGGCAGGGCAGGGCTTGCATTCAATGCATAAGCAAACAGTATGGGAGTACCAATTGAATACTGGGAACTTTGGTTGCATGTGGCCATCCATGAAGTCTGTTGAATGGGTTCATTGGGGTGCGTCCAAATTTTGGACAGCCCTGCAACTCAATGCATATGCAATAACAGTATTAGGGACCCACTGTTTAACCCCTTCATGACCTTGGGATTTTCCGTGTTCGTTTTTCGCTCCCCTCCTTCCCAGAGCCATAACTTTATTTTTCCGTCAATTTGGCCATGTGAGGGCTTATTTTTTGCGGGACGAGTTGTACTTTTGAATGACATCATTGTTTTACCATGTCGTGTACTAGAAAACGGGAAAAAAATTCCAAGTGCGGTGAAATTGCAAAAAAGTGCAGTCCAACACTTGATTTTTGTTTGGCTTTTTTGCTAGGTACACTAAATGCTAAAACTGACCTGCCATTATGATTCTCCAGGTCACTACGAGTTCATAGACGCCTAACATGACTAGGTTATTTTTTATCTAAGTGGTGAAAAAAAATTCCAAACTTTGCTAAAAAAAAAAAAAAAAAATTGCGCCATTTTCCGACACCCGTAGTGTCTCCATTTTTTGTGATCTGGGGTCGGTTGAGGGCTTATTTTTTGCGTTCCGGGCTGGCGTTTTTAATGATACCATTTTGGTGCAGATACGTAAAAAAACGTAATTCTGGCGTTTCAAATTTTTTTCTCGCTACGCCGTTTAGCGATCAGGTTAATGCTTTTTTTATTGATAGATCGGGCGATTCTGAACACGGCGATACCAAATATGTGTAGATTTGATTTTTTTATTGATTTATTTTGATTGGGGCGAAAGGGGGGTGATTTAAACTTTTACATTTTTTTTTATTTGTTTCACATTTTTTTTTACTTTTTTTTTTAACTTTTGCCATGCTTCTATAGCCTCCATAGGAGGCTAGAAGCTGGCACAACACGATCGCCTCTGCTACATAGCAGCGATCTGATGTTCGCTGCTATGTAGCAGAATTGCAGGTGTGCTGTGAGCGCCGACCACAGGGTGGTGCTCACAGCTGCCGGGGGTCAGTAACCATAGAGGTCTCAAGGACCTCTATGGTTACTATTCTGAAGCATCGCTGACCTCCGATCATGTGACGAGGTCGGCGATGCGATCATTTCCGGCCGCCCGGCCGGAAGCGCTAGTTAAATGCCGCTGTCTGTGTTTGACAGCGGCATTTAACTAGTTAATAGGCGCGGGCAGATCGCGATTCTGCCCGCGCCTATTACAGGCACATGTCAGCTGTTCAAAACAGCTCACATGTCCCGGCTTTGATGCGGGCTCACCGCCGGAGCCCGCATCAAAGCGGGGCTTCTGACCTCGGATGTACTTTCCCGTCCGAGGTCAGAAAGGGGTTAATAATGGGAACAACAAAGCATAGCCGGCTGATGGCCCTATAAAAATAGACTTGGTGACTTTCAGAGTCCCTCCTTCATAAATGAAACAGGATGTGTCTGATGATGTGTCACACACCTCATTGCCAAATAAGGTTGTAAAATGTTAAAGGGAATCTGTCACCTCATTTTTCAGATATAAGCCGCGGCCACCGCCAATAGGTGCTTATCTACAGCATTCTGTAATGCTGTAGATAAGCCCCCGATGTAACCTGAAAGATAAGAAAAACAAGTTAGATTATACTCACCCAGGGGCGGTCCCGTCCGATGGGTGTCTCAGGTCCGGGTCTGGCGCCTCCCATCTTCATGTGATGACGTCCTCTTCCTTGCTTCGTGTCACGGCTCCTGCGCAGGCGTACTGATATGCCCTGTTGAGGGCAGAGTAAAGTACTGCAGTGCGCAGGCACCGGGCCTCTCTGACCTTTCCAGGCACCTGCGCACTGCAGTACTTTGCTCTGCCCTCGACAGGGCAGAGAATTACGTCTGCGCAGGATCCACGACACGAAGCAAGGAAGAGGAAATAATTGTAAGAAGATGGGCGGCGCCGGACCCGGACGCCCATCGGACCCGGACCGCCCCTGGTTGAGTATAATCTAATATGTTTTTCTTATCCTTCAGGTTACATTGGGGGCTTATCTACAGCATTACAGTCCCTCAGGCGACTTTCCCCTCTCCAGTCTATCCTTAATGCAGCAGCCAGGGTCGTCCATCTGGCTAATCGTTACTCGGACGTGTCCGCTCTTCGCCAGTCATTACACTGGCTGCCCATTCATTACAGGATACAATTCAAAGTACTTGTTCTCACCCACAAAGCTCTCCACAGTGCGGCACCCCCTTACATCTCCTCCCTCATTTCTGTCTATCGGCCTAGTCGACCGCTGCGCTCTGCAAACGACTTTCGACTAACCTCTGCACTAATCCGTACCTCCCACTCCCGACTCCAAGACTTCTCCCGTGCTGCGCCAATCCTCTGGAATGCTCTACCCCAAGATATTAGGACCATCCACAACTTGCATAGCTTTAGGCGCTCACTCAAAACTCATTTGTTCAGAGCGGCCTATCGCGTTCCCTAATCAGTCATTTTATGTTTGTGTGTGTGTAGCCCATTCACTATCTCACCTACCCCCCACCCCCTGAAGATGGCTGGACCATCATTGTAAATACATCATTGTAAATACACACCTGTACTTTGTATCTCCCCCACCTCATTGTAGATTGTAAGCTCTCACGAGCAGGGTCGTCTTATTTTGCTTTATTGCTGTATTGTTAACATTGTTACCTATGACTGTTGTGTTTGAAACTGTTAAACTGTAAGGCGCTGCGGAATATGTTGGCGCTATATAAATAAAGATTATTATTATTATTATTATGCTGTAGATAAGCCCTTAATGGCGGAGGCCGCAGCTTATATCCGAAAAATGAGGCGACAGATTCCCTTTAAATTGACATTTCCCTGTGAATGCATTTGTCTTGGTTGAAAGCAATGTTAAAGTTGAAAAACGCATCAAAAATGCTACGTGTGAACATAGCCCAGGTGGTGGAGGAATATTTTTGTTTTGGGTTATTTTTTTGCCTTACATACAAATCATTACCTTGGAAATGATGTTCCTTAACATATTTCCCAGGAAAATCCATTTTGGTTTCGTTTTTGGATGTTTTATTGTGCGCCTGTAAAAGTGGCGTAAGACTCTGACAACATTGTTCACAGCTGTGACCTGGGAGTCAGAAATGCTTCCGGGGTCTTCCCCATGATGTGCCCATGTCATTTGAGCACTGTTCCCATCGATTTCAGACGTTTTTAGACCCTAAAAGGACCTCCGGGGGGAGGGGGGCATTCCAATTTGCTTGACCCGAGCATCGAGCATTTTAGTGCTCGCCCATCACCAATAACTACTAATAACCTATATAAAGAGTGACCAAATGCTGTAATAAAGGAGCTCTGTTCTGATACTAAGCGTGTCAGTGTGGTTCTCTCTCTGTACATGTTATTGGATTTTACAATTTAATTTGGAGCAGACCCCATGTCTCAGAACGTCCCAGAATACGTGGCGACGACAAAACCTTACAGGGGTTGGTCAACAGCGGGTCCTATAAGAATTCTTCATGAAAAACTGGCAGATACACTAAAAAGTGTGCGCCACTAAGTTGTTTTTAAAGTACTTTTGGTTCAAGAATTGTGTAAGGAAAGCCAGTCTTGATAAACTCCTGCCATGCCACAGATTTTATTTGTGACACCCATGTGTGAGCATGCAGAGTGCGCTGTACTTTCTATTCAGCTCATACGCCACTCTGTGCATAAGTTTATTCAGAAGTTCACTTATTGGTTCCATTATTTTTGGGCCCTGGGGTACACAGTATATGAAACCCCCAGCTGATTTATAGGTACGTGAAGGCAAACAGTGACTTACAGCACTGCAATTACTACATGCCTCCCTGGCTCCCTCAATGCCTGTGGTGCCAACGGGTTACTATGGCAGTCAGAAACCTCAGTAACCTTTGGCTCTGCCATAGAGTTAGGGTATAATAGGTTTCCTGTCAGCATTGCATAAGACGGTAGTTGATGTAGGCTCACAAGCTGTGCCCGGCCACTGGATTACCTTTACATTACGCAGACAAATCATTGTCTTAAATGGGCATACCTCTTTGCACCAACATGATGCCCATGTCAGAACCTATATATTACCTTAGTAAACTTACGCATGGCTATGAAAACAGAATAGAAACACACTGGTTATAGTGTCATCCTGCTGTCCTATTTACTGTATAGCCCGATGACTAAAGGCTCTTTCTAAATTAGTATCACTCAAACACATCGGTGCAAGGCCGAGTCCAGATGGGTGAAATTGGCACCCTGTATATGAACTGTGGTGCCCAGACTGACCGCAAGGCCCCTGACCTTTCAGCCTGATGGACACATATGAGGCTGTGAGTTCATGTTGGGGGGCTCGCGGTCAGTCTAGGCATTGCTGTGTGAAAAAAACAGTCTGAACTTGGCCCAAGGATCTGTGCCCCCATACAGATCGCATGGGCCATTCTGACGTCAGAAGTGACCCACATGTTGTAAGGTGAGGACTACTGGGGGATTCTGGAAGTAAGACCGCAGGGATGGCATGGCCTGTTACCATGGAGACACAAACATGTCGGAAGCATGCTACATTATAGGCAGGTTTAATGGTGACCCTCTTAAAGTTGCTTATAAGCTACTGAGCAGTACAAATGACACGGGCTAAGCCGAGTCTGCTGTTACATGGAGCAACATTCTAGCATATGGTATGGTAGGTATGAGGCCTGGAGGAGGCTCAGCCCCCAGCATGTAGGAAGCGGAGCTACCCCCAAGTGCAGGCTGTACAGCTCTCTCCATCTTTGGGTTACAGCCTCCATCCTGTATGAATTGGAGAAACCCCCGAGTTCAGGCTGTACCGCCCTCTCCATCCCTGGGGTACAGCGTGGAGCATGTAGGAATAGGAGTGACCCTGGAGTGCAGGCTGTACCGCCCTCTCCATCCCTGGGGTACAGCCTGGAGCATGTAGGGGTCGGAGTTACCTCCGAGTGCAGGTGGTACCGTCCCCTCCATCCCTGGGGTACAGCCTGGAGCATGTGGGGGTCGGAGATATCCCTGAGTGCAGGCTGTACTGTCCTCTCCATCCCTGGGGTACAGCCTGGAGCATGTGGGGGTCGGAGATATCCCTGAGTGCAGGCTGTACTGTCCCCTCCTTCCCTGGGGTACAGCCTGGAGCATGTGGGGGTCGGAGATATCCCTGAGTGCAGGCTGTACTGTCCCCTCCTTCCCTGGGGTACAGCCTGGAGCATGTGGGGGTCGGAGATATCCCTGAGTGCAGGCTGTACTGTCCCCTCCTTCCCTGGGGTACAGCCTGGAGCATGTAGGGGTCGGAGTTACCTCCGAGTGCAGGTGGTACCGTCCCCTCCATCCCTGGGGTACAGCCTGGAGCATGTGGGGGTCGGAGATATCCCTGAGTGCAGGCTGTACTGTCCTCTCCATCCCTGGGGTACAGCCTGGAGCATGTGGGGGTCGGAGATATCCCTGAGTGCAGGCTGTACTGTCCCCTCCTTCCCTGGGGTACAGCCTGGAGCATGTAGGGGTAGGAGTTACCCCTCAGTTAAGGTTCTACCGCCCTCTCCATCCCTGGGGTACAGCTGTAGCATGTAGGGGTTGGAATTACCCCCAGTGCAGGCTGTAGCGCCCTCTCCATCCCGGGAGTACAGCCTGGAGCATTTAGAGGTCGGAGTTACCCCCCAGTGCAACCTCTACCGCCCCCTCCATCCCTGGGGTACAGCCTGGAGCATGTAGGGGCCGGAGTTACCCCCAGTGCAGGCTGTAGTGCCCCCTCCATCCCGGGAGTACAGCCTGGAGCATTTAGAGGTCGGAGTTACCCCCCCCAGTGCAACCTCTACCGCCCCCTCCATCCCTGGGGTACAGCCTGGAGCATGTAGGGGCCGGAGTTACCCCCACTGCAGGCTGTAGCGCCCCCTCTGTCCCTGGGGTACAGCCTGGAGCATGTAGGGGTCGGAGTTACCCCAGAGTCAGCCTGTATCACCCATTTATTCCCCCTCTGTCCCTGAAGTACAGCCTGGAGCATGTAGGGTCGGAGTTACCATGGCTAATGCCTGTACCGCCCCCTCCATCCCTGGGGTACAGCATGGAGCATGTAGGGGTCGGAGTTACCCCAGAGTCAGCCTGTACCGCCCCCTCCATCCCTGGGGTACAGCCTGGAGCATGTAGAGGGTCGGAGTTACCCCAGAGTCAGCCTGTATCACCCATTTATTCCCCCTCCGTCCCTGGGGTAGAGCCTGGAGCATGTAGGGGTCGGAGTTACCCCCCAGTGCAGGCTGTACCGCCCCCTCCATCCCTGGGGTACAGCCTGGAGCATGTAGGGGTCGGAGTTACCCCCCAGTGCAGGCTGTACCGCCCCCTCCATCCCTGGTGTACAGCCTGGAGTATGTAGGGGTCGGAGTTACCCCCCAGTGCAGGCTGTACCGCCCCCTCCATCCCTGGGGTACAGCCTGGAGCATGTAGGGGTCGGAGTTACCCCAGAGTCAGCCTGTATCACCCATTTATTCCCCCTCCGTCCCTGGGGTAGAGCCTGGAGCATGTAGGGGTCGGAGTTACCCCCCAGTGCAGGCTGTAGCGCCCCCTCTGTCCCTGGGGTACAGCCTGGAGCATGTAGGGGTCGGAGTTACCCCGGAGTCAGCCTGTACAGCCCCCTCCATCCCTGGGGTACAGCCTGGAGCATGTAGGGGCCGGAGTTACCCCCCCCCCCCCCCCCAGTGCAGGCTGTAGCGCCCCCTCTGTCCCTGGGGTACAGCCTGGAGCATGTAGGGGTCGGAGTTACCCCCCAGTGCAGGCTGTACCGCCCCCTCCATCCCTGGGGTACAGCCTGGAGCATGTAGGGGTCGGAGTTACCCCAGAGTCAGCCTGTATCACCCATTTATTCCCCCTCCGTCCCTGGGGTAGAGCCTGGAGCATGTAGGGGTCGGAGTTACCCCCCAGTGCAGGCTGTAGCGCCCCCTCTGTCCCTGGGGTACAGCCTGGAGCATGTAGGGGTCGGAGTTACCCCGGAGTCAGCCTGTACAGCCCCCCATCCCTGGGGTACAGCCTGGAGCATGTAGGGGCCGGAGTTACCCCCCCCCCCAGTGCAGGCTGTAGCGCCCCCTCTGTCCCTGGGGTACAGCCTGGAGCATGTAGGGGTCGGAGTTACCCCCCAGTGCAGGCTGTACCGCCCCCTCCATCCCTGGGGTACAGCCTGGAGCATGTAGGGGTCGGAGTTACCCCCCAGTGCAGGCTGTAGCGCCCCCTCCATCCCTGGGGTACAGTCAGCCTGCAGATGTTGTGTGTGGACACACGTCGGAAATACGTAAAACTGCAGCGATCCTCCCTGCGCGAGAATTTGGGCAGGCCTGCAATACCGGCTGCGGCCGCCGGGTGGCCACGTTCGATCAGTGCAAACAATAAGGTGCGGGAGGCTCCACAAGCCGTGAGATCGGGCTCTGCCCACTGTCACCGCTCCATTGTAGCTGGCATAGAGGGCGGAATGCGCGGAGTGGGCACCACCGTACTGCTGACAAGCTGCAGAATGCCCAGCCGCCTCCATTCATCTGGTGGCACAGCGCGCCCACAGTTCGTGCCAGTGCCGAGCGCATCTGCATCACTGGGATAACTCCTCCCGTGTGTAGCCCTTCCGTCCTGCTGCTCGGTGTGCGCTGCGTCCTCTGCTTTGCAGTCCCTCCTCCGCCTCCTCTTTCTTCTTCTGTCTCTTCCTCCCTCCTCCTTCCTCTCGCTTCCTCTCTCCCCCTTTCCTTCCTCCTCCCTTTATCTCAGCATCCTCGGGGACGTAGCGGGAGAGCGGCGGAGGGAGTGCCCGTTAGGACCGACGCCGGGGCATTGCGGTGGGTAGTGCCAGCATGGATGCCCTCCGTCCTTGCTGTCAGTGTTCCTCCTCTAGCCCCTGCCCTACTTTTGCTTGCCATCTATTTTCCTTTCTTTTCCTATATTCTGTGTGCATCCTTCTCCACCATTTTCTTCCCTTGCATCATCCCTCCTTTTTTCCCACCTTCCTTCTCCATTTTGCCTGTGCCCTGTCCCCCCATGCTCGGCAGCTTGCTTTCTGCTGTAGGCCACTGCTGTGCCAGCCTGTCACTCGCCCCCGTCTTTCAGCGTTTCACCCCTCAGACAGATTTGCCTCCTTTGCAATATCTCTCCTCTTCTTCCAGGACGGGGAGGTGGAATGATGCAGCGGAAGGTGAAGCCGCCCTCGGGGGTGGGTCCAGGCCGTTCTGCGGAGCTGCGGGTTTTCCGTGGCCCCTCAAGTACTGCCCACGAATCCCGCTTGCCCGGAGCACCTCTTAGACGCCAGCGCTCCCTCACCAATCTGTCCGTGCTGACTGATGCTGAGAAGAAACTCCGTCTGTGTGGCCCTGACTGGTGTGATGACCTGTCTACTATAACGCCACCACGCAACCATGCTGCCAGTCCAGCTTCCCCTGCCATGTCCAGGGCACTGTCTCGCTCAGAACACTCCCTTCTACAACCCAGGACGCCTAGCCGGATTCCTCGCGGTCCATATGCGGAGGTGAAGCCGCTCAGTAAAACATCGGACACGAGCAGCGGCGGCCCTGCAGCCGAGGAGTCGACCAGTGACCCCTCTGATGACAAGAAGACTTTCCTCAAGGTGGATCCTGAACTAGTGGTGACTGTTCTTGGCGATCTGGAGCAGCTGCTCTTCAGTCAGATGTTAGGTAAGAAAATACCACTTTGGGACCCATGTGACTAGCTAAAAAGTGCAGATGTTTGTGCAACATGTAGGTGGCAACAAAGATATTATGTTTGCCTTTTAGAAAAATGGTCAGAGCTCAGCGTTAGGGGACGAGGCCTCACAAAATGCAGATTTCCTATCATTTATGTCACATGTACTTGGGCAGCAGAAAGATGTGCCATAGGTACTAATAGGAGGCAGATATGTTAAGGGGGTGGTCTGCTTTCAGTTAATATCCGTTCCTGGGCACAGTTTACTATACAAGAAAGAAACTGCTGAATTGACCGTCTCTACTGGCGAGTCAACGCCGCTGCTCTCAATGACTGACTGGCCTTGACGTCAAGTCAACAGCAATTCACTGAGATCAGTGGCTCTAGGTGGGGCGTCCCGTCTACACTGGCTGATCTCACTGATTGGCTGCCACGCTATCATCGGGAACGAGCGGGGGCACACTAGTAGACTTGGAGATGGTGATGACAGTGTGGTTTGTTTTCACTGTGCCCACAGACAAACATTAACTGAAAGAGGATAACCCCTTTAATGAATTTTTGTCACTTTTCTCCAGCCACCCTCGACCAAGACCGGCGTACTAAGGCTCTATTCACACATGTCTATGTGTCCCGGTCCGTGATTCACCGGGGCTGTCAATTTCAGGTCAGGATACCTGTGGCCAGCCTGAGACCCGCAGCCTGTACGCGGCACATGGATGTGTGAATACGGCTTAAACATTATTGCTGATGGATTCCCCCAAAGAGCAGTTTGTGAATATTCTGTGATCTGAGTCCTAGTTATATGACAGCCGCCATATGGGTACAGGAGCATCTTCAAAATTTTATTACTCATCCGCAAAAGAAGGCACCAGCTTTTTCTGTCATGGAGGTTTCCAGGTCTTGAAGATCTATTGCACTTCTGGTATGTGGCGGCTGACATTGATAGCTATGGTGTGAGTGGATTCCCAGACGGCGTGACCCTGGGTGGTAAGAGCGAGTGTTCTGCTTACTGTCCTGTGTACGGTGAGTCAGTGGATGAGGCCATGATACAGACGTTAGTCAGACACTGGGCTGTTAAGGGAATGGAGTCATACGATGACTGATTTGTAGGGTTTGGGTTGTAGGACAATAGTTTTCCATACTTATTCTGGCTCACAGGCCTGCTGTTTGTTTGGATATGTTCCCCTGTTTTGTCCCGTTTATGTATGGTAGAGTGCTGTTCTTTTGGGGAGACCGACACCGGCATTGAGGATCAGGGCAGATTCCTTAAAGAAATTCCAGACAAATGAACGCTCTGTTTGGTCCAGTAGAATGGCATTTGGGCACTCGGATTCAGCTCTTCCGCTACTTCCACTTCCTATAATGAAGCAGAACAATAGAGATAATGCAGATGTGCTTCTGGAGGTCTTACGCAAGGAGTTCCCATTTTTGTGGCTTTTTAGTATAACCGGATTTATCAGCTACAGATTTGTCTGCTGGGTTTGCAGCACATTTCAGTGGGGAAGTCCGCAGCATGATGTGACTTTTCCAGCGTGCGTCATGGTGCACTGCCATGAGCTGGCCTGTCACTGCTTTGTGCTGCCCATGTTTAGCGTGAGACTGCTGAGAAGTTGGAGTGGTGCATTACCGAGCAATCTGACTCCAGATTCATTGCGGCTGCTTTCCTGGCTGTCAGCAAAATGTACTTGCTGCTTGCATGTGGTTACTCAGGTCCATTTAAAAGAAGATGTACATCTCATCCAGTAGTGATGATCCAGAGTAAAGCAAAGCTAACCCCAGAAGGCAGTAGGAAATTGTTCTTCCTTACGCCAATTGCGAATATAATATGAACACAGTTTGTCCAAGGGCTCATCAAAATCACAGTTTACCACAATATGATATTGTATTATATCACTTAATGAATACAACTTAATTTTAAAGATGACGTGTCACTAGATCAAAAGTGGCCAGTCTTTGCTCTGATGCCCTGATTATTCTTTTCTTTTCTCTTTTAAAATCCACCTTACAGGTAGAGAAATATGGGCCATCTTATTTGGTGCAAGTGTTCATGGCCTGTACCGAGGGGACGTGGCTTACAGGGTAATTATGCGGACCAACTTAAAGGCACCCCCCAAGGAACCTTCAGAGACACGTCTCCTTGGTGCAGACCATAAAAATAAGTTAAAAGGCCCAGATATCTGGCACCATATAAAATGTGATAATCCCAAGAGCAGCGGGATTAAATTTAAAAGCATCAACTGGACAATTTTGACATGCGACAAGTCCTCTTTAATGAATTGTAACTTACAACGCACCAAAGAAACTACCTTCACACAAGGCCAGTAAAATACAAGTACATTTTATTATCCAACATAAAAAAATAATACGTATAAATGGGTATACACGTAAAGCACAGGAAATAGGTGGGCTACCCAGGTCAGGGCTCCATTAGTAGTGGTATCATACTACAAACCAAGACATAACAATGCATATAACCATTGTGCAAATGACCATGTGCAAACATGCAAGTACTAGTAAAAAAAGTAATAATAATAACAGGGTATAAGTTTAACAATATATTGGTATAGTTACCAAATGAAGCGCTCCTGGGGGCCCACCAACACCCGAAGCGCGTTTCGCACTGAAATGCTTCGTCTGGGGGTGGTTGGGTACTGGCCATTGATCGTATATATATCCATAGAGACCAATAGGAGAGGTGCTAGCATTAAGATTGATAATGAGGGACTCCTGTGTACGCATGCGCAAATAAATGAAATGAACGCCGATGTGGTAATACACACACTCACATGTAACACCGGAACAGGAACAGCCGTTGGTTGGCGCGGGAGAACATGTGCACCAGCCCGCAATCCACATGGCCGCGCAACCATAATCATCCCGGACAATAACCGGAACTGCAATCGCCGCACATCACTGACGCCACATCCGGTGCGCCCTATCAAGTAGTCATGGCGACCGCCAACAAACATCAAGCACCCTGCGTGCCACACCATAGACTAGTGAATACCCAGCGTAGGTCCGGAAGTCACCATAAATAGCAGACAAAAAACACCAGAGACGGTTTACTAAAGAAACACGGCAACAATGATGAGATCCAATGAAGAAAATGATAATCGCCATGTGTATAATAACAACAACGGTAAAATAAAAAAGTACAAAGTGAATAATAAGTGCGCAGTGAAGCCGAAATAAGACAAAAAACAGTAAGGAAAAAATTATATAATTAACAACAATCATAATGTGCAAAAAAACTAAACCACATAAATAATTAATATATATGTGAATATGAATAAAATATGCTGATATATAAAAGAGCATATATATATGTACAAATATTAAGCATAAATATGATACATATATCTGCAGTATATAAAAGAGCATATATAAATATATATATGAAATATCGACATAAGTCTAAATTGTAACTTACTAAAAGAATGTGTATTTAAAAATACAGTTTGGTTTGCGATCTACTTGTATATCAGTGCGGTATTGTATTCATGTATATGAGACGCAGCGTCTCCGTTTAGAGCAGTCTGTAATACAGCCCCAAGTAGACTATCGGCAACGAAACATATCAGAGGTGGGAGACTTTAATCTACTCTTTTTATCAGTTACAATTAGTTAAAGCGACGGTTTATTGATATGGTGATATAGCGCAATGATTCTAATAATTTCCTCTAATGTGCTAAACTGTATTTATTTGCTCTTGGGAAAACTGTGTTCATAATTTAAGCAAAAACCAGGAACAAACTACAGGGGTCGTAATTTCAAGATTAAATATGGCAATAAGCATATATCTCCGAATCAGGACGGCTTGTGATAATATGTCTCTGCCTTCTCGATCGATGCGTACACAGTGCTAAATAAGTGCGGCGGACACAAAGTTAGGAAGTGTTAATGGCGTTACCGGTGTAAGGAGCGAGCAGGAGATCCAGTCAGCTACACGGTGCACCAGCATTTACCCTGTAACAGGGGCTAGTGTACCAGGCCCAGTTATAGGGGAAATCTTATTATAAAAAAAGTACCGTATTTAAATGGTAACCTGCCCCACAAAAGTCTTTTATGATATCGGCAGAAATGTAAAAAAAAGCGAGTATGAAAATAACATAAAAATTATTAGGCCCAACATATGACGAAAAAAGATGCAAAAATTGTTTGAATATCTGAACAAGAACACTTTAACATGCCCGAAAAAACATGTCAATGTAAAAATCGAGTTTCATACAGAAAGCTTGGATATTGTCACCCGTCTGTCCATGTATTATGTCCGTGTGGCGACAGTGTGTACATGATCAGATACAGCTTCCTAGATTAATAATGGCAATGTATTTGTACAAATCGGATGCTACGGTGGATCCGTAGCGTACTTTTACACTTGCATAGGAGATTTTCATCTATGACACTGAAGAGAATGGTGCGTGCTGCGATCTGATCCGTACGTAGCACTCGTCCATAGGCCACGCTAGTCTGAATCAGCCCTTAAACGTCACTTTTCCTTATAAACGCTCCTGATGTAGTCAAATATTGACCTGTCTTGTGAGCTCTTGCCTTGTGTCCTTTGGAGCTAACTTTTAGATGAGTAAAGAAATATCAAGGCCTGGAACGAAATGTTCTTATAAGGGTGGAGAACATGAAGACAGTCTAAAATAGAAGATGCTGTTATGACCTGGTCATATGATGTAGTCACTTGATTTCGGTTAGGCGTCTTCTAATTGATTATCTCTGCGCTGTCTGCACTTCTTTCCGGTCTTGTGCAGTTCAGGATTTTCACACAGTTGTAGCGTAAAACATCCCTAATAATACCTAATAGAAGATATGTGGATGACAGTGCGGGCGCAGAGAAGTCTTCTTTACTATGTTTAGTATGAAAATGTGATCACACTGTCACTAGATAATGAATTGCGAAAACTTTCTGTCCCGAGGGCTGATTCCCCAGCCTCCTGCTCAGTTCTCCCTTTATCTACAGTACATCAGCAGCATGCATGTGTTTTGGGGCATTAATTGGGTATTTTATGACTGTACCAAGCACAGTATGGGAGTAGTAAATGTATAATGGCGGTATTTCATCTTTGCATGGTGGAAATGGCCACATTGTATTGAGGTGCGGTGTCAGAGGGGACAATTTGATTGACAATGGTGTCAAATAAGAAAATAGTGTCTGATCTGCAGGCTACATGTTATAGAGCAGGAGGAGCTGAGCATACATTTTTTGTTGGAACATTTTAAGAAACATTTCCATTTTATTCACTTAGTTTTCAGATGTTTGCATATTTCGGCCTTATTCACTGATTGCCAGTTTTCCCTGTATAACTGAGCATGCAGACACAGCTGTCAATCACTGAGTAGGACCGCCCACTGGGCTCCTAAGCAAACAACGACCAAATATTTCACTTTACAAAATACAAGGTTTGCTCATTTAGTCGCCCATTCAGATTAGTCCGGTCTCATCCTGCAATGCACGGACTGGCCACGAATTTCCCTACCGTAGCATGACCACTTCATGTATTTCTATGAGGCCGTCAGTCTCAGGTCAGAGATCGGACTGAGTTGTACAAACATCTGATTGAGCCCCTATACTTAGTCTTTGCCCACAAACCTTTTTATCATTCTGCAATCACTGACATTGGACACTGCATTTGATTGTGTATATTTTAAACAGTTGATGTATTACTAGAGATATAAAGAAGCAGCACATGGATGCCAATACTCATGAAAGTCATCTGATTTTTCTGGATTATTTTTCATATTCTCATCTGAACGGGTTCAGCCAAGGCCACGCATACAGTCATCCGTAGGGCATCTGTTTCTTACATGAACAATTTAATAAATAATTAAGGGCATACGTGATTTCCTATCTTAATAATTGCAATAGATCTGTGACAAACACATGACATACGGATGGTAAACCCTATGGGAGCCGTTTTTTTGTGCACCCATTGACTTATAATGGGCGAGTCTGATCCTAAATGCAGGTGAAAATAGCGCATTCTGCGATGGTCCGTGTGTAAAAACGGTAATGTGTCATTGACTTGTATTGATGCTGTTCTATACCTGGACATGGACTGATTATATGCTTGTCTGAACAAGCCCTAATAAAAAAAAATCATATATTAATTCATTCCTCTCATTATATAAAAAGGACTGAATATCACTCTGCCTGGTTTCTAATGGCTTCCTGTGCATCAATGTAGATTTGGTAATTGCTTTAGTCAAACCATTAAGGGGTTTTCTCATAAAGACATCCCTTGTCCTTCTGTAATGTTAAGGCATGTGGACATCATAGAGAGGAAACCCCTGCTTAGAGCTCCTTGCAAGGGAAATGGCTAGCTAGCCGTGTCTTCCGGGTCATACAACCCTTTAAAAGGATTTTTAGGATTTTAACCCCTTCACGACCTACGGCGTATAGGTATGTCATAGGCCATGTCCGGCATTTGATGCGGGCTCTGGCACTGAGCCCGAATCTTTTCAGACAGCTGTCATGTGCCCCTAGCAGCCGCAGATAGAATTGCGATCATCCCACCGCTGTGAACATGTTAAATGCCGCTGTTCATCTCTGACAGCAGCATTTCACTCCTGCTTACTTGAGGCGCGTCACAAACCCCACCCATCGCCGCTCCTGTCACATGATTGCAAGGCACCGATGGGTTGGCATGACGGTCAACATCATATGTGTAGCACAAATGATCGGACGATCCTAAGGAGACTATTGAAGCACCTAACAAGTAGAAAAAAATGTTTTAAAAATATAAAAAAAATTATAGAAGTTCACATCACCCCCCTTTTGCCCCATTCAAAATAAAACAACAATAAAAAAAATACACATATTTGGTATCTCTGCGTTCATAAACTGCCAATCTGTCAAACTTTAAACTAAATTAATCCGATCATTAAATGGCAGAATTACATTTTTTGGGGGCAGTTTTAGCATTTAGTAAACTAAAAAAATTGTGGAATTGCTTTTTTTTTGCAATTTCACCGCGAAGGAGTTAATATTCTAGCCTTAGGTCTGCCTCCAACCCTCTATGTTTTTCTGACTTGGATGCTTATCTTATTAATTGTCAAAAGGAAATATTTCTTCAACGTTGCTTATAGTGCTCACATATTCTGCTGCACTGTACACAGATCGTCATCCTTTCCATATGTTACCATGGGGCTCGCAATCTACTTTATTACATTGGGCATAGAAATATTCAGTTCAGTTAACCTCTTAGAGGTTGACAAATCTGCCACTATTGAAATTCAACAGATTCTCTTGAATGCATTTCATGCAAATCAAATTATCCATTAAAAAAGCCATTTTATTTATCTCCTGACCCCCAAAAACATATGAAATGTTCTTAATTTTTGCTTCTAGGAATAAAGAATTTCCCAAATTGTAAAGAATAATTTGTGGAATATGATTTGTGCAGCTGCCATCATTTTGCTGGATTTGTACAGGCCAGGAAGGGTAAATTTATATGGGCCAGGAAGAAGTTCAAAAAGCAGCTTCCCGCTGGTCCTCACTGGCTTCCTAAGGAACCAGTGGTGGTCTCCACTCTTTGCCATGACCACATGTTATGATATCAGAACATAGAAGAGGGGAATGGTGCTGGAGTGGGACCATAGGGAGCCAGTGGAGGAGCGGTGGGAAACTGGTGGCAGGAACAAATGAGGGGTGACATATCATGGTTTACTGTTTTTCTAACCCCTTCCCGGCCCATATGACATATCCTTCTTAGCACAAATAAATCCAGCAAAATGGCAGCTAGCTGGGCATCATTTTGCTGGGTTCGTGCCATGCGAATTCCCAACAATTCTGCTTTGCTAGAATCTGCAGATTTGGAAAATCACAAATAGAAATCACAAATTAATTTGGTTCTGAAGAGATTTAAAACAAAATCCACACTAGAGAGCCAAGTGGTCACTCGGCGTTTCACTGCCCTGCCTCTTTCAGCTGTGCAAACTCGTTACATCTTCATACAAACGCCAAATGTAAGACTGCGGAGACCCCACCCAGCATACCCATGATCCCTCCACACATAACCCTTAAAACATACGAATAAGACAAGAACACAATAATTGATGGGTGAAGGTCGGTCACAGCTTTTATTAATTCATTTCTTATAACTGTCAACATATTTTTTAACCACTTAGAAAGGCACATAAAATTAATTAACCACGCTCGCCGCCAAATGCCCTGTTGTCAATTCACAGGCACGTCAGCCGACGAGCCGTACCCATGTGTCCTTTCTTTAAATCCCGCTGTGACTTGCATCTAAAATAAATAAAATACCAATGTTACAAAACAAACATTAAAAAGGGGAGGGAGGGTGGGAAAAGCACCTCCGGGACCCACTGAAAATGAGGGAAGGAGGGGGAGAGGAAAATAACCCAGCGTTATATAGCCCATTAACATGAAGGGGGGGGGGAAGGGATAGTGAGTCACTCATAATGATTGGCCCGCAACCATGTCAAAGCACCGCCCCCTTATAACTATTAAACTGTGTGTAGGGACAACACTCAATAACATGGAAACCAGTGAGGACAAGAGGCACCGCAGTCAGAGGCACCATTCTTATTCAGTGCGGTGCCTGCCAGACTGCGGAGACCCCACCCAGCATACCCATGATCCCTCCACACATAACCCTTAAAACATACGAATAAGACAAGAACACAATAATTGATGGGTGAAGGTCGGTCACAGCTTTTATTAATTCATTTCTTATAACTGTCAACATATTTTTTAACCACTTAGAAAGGCACATAAAATTAATTAACCACGCTCGCCGCCAAATGCCCTGTTGTCAATTCACAGGCACGTCAGCCGACGAGCCGTACCCATGTGTCCTTTCTTTAAATCCCGCCACGGAAGGATCATGTGTCCTTACACATGACTCCGACCCCCACCCATCAACAAAAGAGCCTGCTCAATTCCATCTTGTAGCCCTGATAAAAAGATATCTAGGCCAATATCTGTAAGATGTACACCATCTTGCCTTAACAGTGCTCTGTTATCCCCCTCTAATTGCTTATGTCTTATAACAACACCAAACCTTTCCCTAACAAATTTCGAAATCCGGGCATTTATTGTTCTCCTGGTGCGCTCTATAGCCATGCCGTCTCTGGCACCATGCCAGACCGACCGAGGAACTATTTCCGACCAAACAAATATAAGTTCTTGAAAGAAGCTGTGAAAACGGGATATATCTGACTTCATTATTGTTATTAACTCCGCAATTTTGTAAGAACACAAGTCATTACCGCCGGCGTGTAAAACAAGAACTACCGGACTCCTGGCTTCTTTGGAGATATCCACTATTTCAGGCAAAACTTGCGGCCACTGTAAGCCTTTTATCCCCCGCCAAGAAAAATTCAGGCCTCGAAAGCCTAGGTTCCTACCGCCTGGGCGGAATTCAGCCCTTTGACCAGCCCAAAATATGTAGGAGTGGCCTAACAGCCACACAGTTGGACTGCCCGAACCTGGAATGAAGATGACAAGATTAAATTAATAGATCAGGACGAATATACCTTGAAAAACAAGCTGATCGCCATCTGCCGATCCTTTGTACCTCTGAATCGGGCAAACCTGCTTTAGCCGCCTCTGTCGCAGCTCCAATTCGAAATGAGTGGGTACCATAGTCACGAACTGGTACCCCAGATGCTGTTAAACACTTGCCGAATAATGCTTGAAATTGATACCTAGTCAACGGCGAACCATCTAAATGAACAAGGAAAAACCTACCGAAACGTCTGACCTCTAAATAGGCGATAATTAAAAGAACAGGGCAAACTTGCCCAGAATAGCGATGCAACAAAAGCCAAGTACCTCTGCCTGCTGGGTCTGTCTTAGACTTGCGGAGGCGAAGGCGTAATGAGTCTTTAACTAGGACCACGTCGTCACACAATAAACCTCCCTCCAAACTACTCTTAGACTGAGGAACGAGCTCACTGATGCGAAGAGCTCCAAAAAAGGCTAAACCAAATGCAGCAGATAATAATAATGACTCGAAATGAGAAGAACATATCTCATTAGTTGAACATATAATGGTATGAAGGAGAGATAAGGAAATGGGGCGCCTACATTCACGACTTGGTTGCACCCGCTTCCACCCTTTCAATGCCTGTCTGATAAGAAATGTTTTAGTAACATCAACCCAACCTAACAACTGAAAATAAAAAGCTAAACCAGATAAACGTTGCTGCGCCGATGATCCAGATATACCTTTGTCTAAAAGTTGACTAATGAATTCGATTGTAACTTGTAATCTGTATTGATCAGACAAGTGTACCGGCCTCCCACGTATCAATGAACACCATTCTTCCCATGCCTTACCGTAAGACTGCCATGTTGATGGGACAACTGAAGAACGGACCAGAGGCATCAACTGTTCGCCACTGTTTCCCAAAGAGAAAGGGGGCAAGGCAAGCCCACCGGTTGAGCGCTGGGAAAACTGTTCTTGAAAACCTGCCAATCAAAATGTGGTAGCATGTCAGACAATCTGTTATCAGAGACTAAAAGTTGTTGAGCCCGAGGCCATATGTTATATTTGAGGCATAACAATGCAAGACGGCGAAGCAGACATAAGATTGGAAGGGACGTGCAAGACATAAAATTTATGCAAAGTGCGGTTTTTGGGTGTGAAGTTTGAAAAACAATCTTCTTATTAGCTAAACTGTCAAACCAAAGGTCGACAGATAGAACGATTGAAAACACTTCACAGAAGGCAGGATCCTGGCAAATACCTAGAGTTCGCCAAGATGTAGGCCAGTTTTCTTTACACCATTGATCACCAAAAACCACGACAAAACCGGAAGAAAAATCTGCGCTTGTAAATAACTGGAGATCCTGGCTAAAAACCTCTTTTGGCATAAAGCAAGTATGACAATTGTACGTCTGCAGGAAAGATTTCCAAACTTCCAGGTCTGCCTGCATACTCTTGGTAATACGGAGTCTATGACTAGGGTTTGACACACCTCTGGTAGCCAAAGACAGCCGGCGAGAAAAAACTCTGCCTACCGGCATGACTCTGCAGGCGAAAACTAATAAACCCAACAAAGATTGCATTTGTTGCAATGTTACCTTACGAACTGCACTAAAACCTTGAATTAAACTCGAGATTTTTTGAATTTTTTCAGATGGCAATCTAAATACCATGGAAACTGTGTCAATCTCAATGCCCAAAAATGTTAACTTTTGAACAGGACCGATTGTTTTTTCCGCAGACAACGGTATACCAAAGTCACTCGCTATTTCTTTGAATTTGTTAATTAAAATTGCACATAGATTAGAATCCTCTGGTCCCACAAAAAGAAAATCGTCCAGGTAGTGCGTAACAGCATTACAGCTTGTCTCGTAACGCACTACCCAATCCAAAAAGGAACTAAAAAGCTCAAAATAATAGCATGAGATAGAACATCCCATAGGGAGACACATATCATAGTAATACTGGTCATCTACTTGACAGCCTAACAGGTGAAAACAATCGGGATGAACCGGTAATAACCGAAAAGCAGAGTCGATATCCGCTTTTGCCAGCCAGGCTCTAGGGCCTGCCTCTCGGACCATTACTACTGCTTTATCAAATGATGCATATGCTACTGAAGAATCCTCCAGCAGTATACCATCATTAACGGAGACACCTTTAGGATAAGACAGGTGGTGAATCATTCGAAATGTGCCTGGTTCTTTTTTGGGTACAACCCCCAAAGGGGAGACCCTAAAATATGGAAAAGGCGGGGATGAAAAAGGCCCAGCCATTCTACCCAATGATACTTCTTTTGAAATTTTTTCTCTAACAACATCAGGATGGGAAGCTGCAGATTTCAAATTTTTGGAAAAAGAAATTGTACGTTGGAGTTTAAACGGAATAAAAAAGCCGAACGTAAAACCAAAACGAATTTGCCCAGCTGCATCTTTTTTATGGTACCGATTTAGCCATGGGCCCATCGCGGTTACGCTCACCGGTGTCCTTGCGATCGGTTTGCTGTGGTTTGGATGGTAATTTTCCTGCCGGACGAGTACACTTTGCGGCGGGGTGGGCCCCCCCGCTCGCAGAGCATTCATGCTTGAACTTGCACAAGCCGAAAAATCGGCAATGCCCTTCATTAAAAAGCCAACAGGCTCCGGGTCTGCGTACGACCACTGAATTGGTGCCTGTTGATGTGTGTCCAGCAGTCGATGTTGGAAAGGGGGGCTGTTTCTGAGATAACATAAGGCGGAGCCAAACATCGGTGGCTTTTACCCCCCATCCTAACTCAGGTTGAATACCCAAACGCCTCCTGAACTCCTCATCATATCTCCACCAGGCCGTACCACCATATGCCCTATATGAATTGTAAATCATATCTTGATAGATGAATAGTTCAGAACAGCGTTCGGGGTGCTTTTGCCCCATAATACACCCTAATACTGCAAAAGCCTGTAACCAATTGTTTATTGTTTTTGCCACTTTTTGCTTACTCCTATCAAAAACCCTCTCAACTGGTCGTCTTTCTTTATCTACTGTGTGCTGATCTACTGAAATCAAAGACCAAATATCGAAATATTCGTTTTTCCAGATCTTAATTTTTGTTTCATCATCTACATGCGAACCAAGAGCGCTAACCCCACAATAAAAAGCATCTTTATGTACACTGGCTAGTGACTTAATTTTTAAATCCTCTTTTTCACGACAATTCACTTTTGGAATTTGATCCAACATTGCTTTAAAAACGGCCATTAAAGTAGTACTATCAGGATAATTAACGCTTGAAAATGAACACTCACCAGAACCAACAACTGGAGGAGGGACTCCCATAGATGGAGGAACTCCGGCTCCAGCAGACGAAGATGAAAAATTGAGACCTTGGCTTGAAGCCCCGGGAGGTGCACACTGCTCGACCGGGCTGTAAACCCTTGATGCTGCCTGAGACTCTCTTCTGACCCGGGCAGGTCCAATCTCTCTATCAGGACTCGCAGACTCGCTGGACATCTCATATGAAGATGATGGTGAGCGTCGCCTCGAGGACCGAGAATTAGCATATCTACGTGAACTTGATCTCCTATGTGAGTGAACCGAACGCCTCCTATGCTGGTCAGACGTACGGTGGCTACGGCGTGAATGAGGGGACGAGGAAGATGCTGAGTACGACCTACGGCGCTTACGCCTGTCGTGTCTTCTTTCGTGCGAATGTGTAACATGAGCATGGGTCACTAAGGTACTGTCATGCTGCGGTTGCGAACCTATGGGGGTAGTAATAACAGTTGGTAAACGCTGTGAATGAAGCTGAGTGTCAAATAACATTGGGGCAGATGGTGTTAAAGCTTCATAATGCTGAGGAACTTGTGCAGGGGCAGAAAAGTGTTGTAAAACCCCAGCTGCTGACACTATATCATGTACAGAAGTTACACTTTTTTGTAAGTCTTGTGAGGCAACATCTTTAGTGGATACAGGCAAAGGGTTAATCTGCTCTCGTGAGGAGCCTGAAGCCTGTGTACTATGATTTCCCCCCACAGCAATCACAGCAGGCACAGAGCTGGAATGTGGGGCTTCAGAATGAACAGCAGTAATGACAGCTGTATTACAAGGGCTGGACGGTACCTGCTGTGGCTGCCTGGGAAGGGCAGAAGGGGTTAATACTGCCTGAGGTGAATCACTCCTGCTGCAGGGCCCTGCTACTATAGCTGAGAGCTGATGTGAGGGCGGGAGTTTTGTGGGCGGGCGTCTACTCCTATCATGGCACTGTCGTGATTTTCCTGTCAGAACAGGAGAGCTCTCCCTGAGGCGTGCAGGAGGGCGGGAACGCCGTGCGGACCGCCTGCCTCCTCGCCCGTCGACTGCTGTCGTCGCCTGGTGAGTGACTACTTGTGGGTCAGAGGGTTTGACTGTGGGTGCTGTGAGGAGAATGTCTGCTGCTGGGGGTTGCGCTAAAAGCGCTCCCGCAGGGCTGGAGGGATGAGCATTGAGTCCAGCAACCAGGGACAGCCACCACTGCTCACCTTCTTTGTCAATTCTAGACCGCAGGGCCTCCAAAAGAGGGTCTGCCATGCTTCCTATCCGGACAGCACAAAAGCACCTCCGGGACCCACTGAAAATGAGGGAAGGAGGGGGAGAGGAAAATAACCCAGCGTTATATAGCCCATTAACATGAAGGGGGGGGGGAAGGGATAGTGAGTCACTCATAATGATTGGCCCGCAACCATGTCAAAGCACCGCCCCCTTATAACTATTAAACTGTGTGTAGGGACAACACTCAATAACATGGAAACCAGTGAGGACAAGAGGCACCGCAGTCAGAGGCACCATTCTTATTCAGTGCGGTGCCTGCCATTGTTTACAGGACACCGCTGCCTCTGAGCCTTAGTTCCCATCTGGGACCTGTAATTAGACACATTCCATTCAGTCCCTATTTACATGCCATTATTTTGGACAGTATTTGTAAGCCAAAACCAGAAGAGTTGTGAACTTTTCCCAGGACCAGGACATGGTGAAGGCGAGGATAGGCAAAGTAGGTGTTGGTCTAGCATCTAACTATAACTGAAGGGATGCAATACAAAATATCACTGAAAAAATGTCATCCACATGCTGTGCACTCAGTTGTTAGTGTACATGTGAGTCTGTGCCTAGCGTTCTCACTGCCCTAAAGGGCAATGCTCATTAAAGAACAGGGCCCATCATGCCTTCTAACTTGTGACAGGCATCTGCTTTACCCAGTCATGTGCTTTCCCTTAGTTCACGGGAAGGTGCCCATCATACTGCCAGGGGAGCATATCTGTCACGATTCATTTTTGGATTTGTGGCAGCTCTGGTTCCTCTATAATTTAAATGTAGCTTTTTTCCTTTCGGGCCATCAGGGGTTAATGTCAGTTTCCCTTGCTGGCAGCTGGTTTGATTGCTACTCAGCTGATGTGGGTGGTGACCACTGACTGATAGAGTGATAGAGTAATCTATTTTGACTAAGCTTGGAGTAAAGAGCTCTCTGGTTGCAGTAGTCAGTCCGCTGTTTTCGTGGAGTTCGTGGTCCTAGTGCCTTACTCTCTGCTGTGTGGTGCTTTGCAGTAGAGACAGTTGTTAAAGGGAACCTGTCACCCCAAAATCCAAGATGAGCTAAGCCCACCATCATCAGGGGCTTATCTACAGCATTCTGTAATGCTGTAGATAAGCCCCCCGACGTATCCTGAAAGATGAGAAAAAGAGGTTAGATTATATTCACCCAGGGGCGGTCCGGTCCGATGGGTGTTGCGGTCCAGTCCGGGGCCTCCTATCTTCATAGGATGACGTCCTCTTCTTGTCTTCACGCTGCGGCTCCGGCGCAGGCGTACTTTGTCTGCCTTGTTGTGGGCAGAGCAAAGTACTGCAGGTGCCGGGAAAGGTCAGAGAGACCCTGCGCTCTGCAGTACTTTGCTCTGCCCTCAACAGTACACCGGAGCCACAGTGTGAAGACAAGAAGAGGACGTCATCGTAAGAAGATGGGAGGCCCTGGACCGCGACGCCCATCGGACTGGACCGCCCCCCAGGTGAGTATAATCTAGCTTCTTTTTCTCATCTTTCAGGATACATCGGCTTATCTACAGAATTCCAGAATGCTGTAGATAAGCCCCTGATGCCGGTGGGCTTAGCTCATCTTCGATTTTAGGGGTGACAGGTTTCTTTTAAGTATAAGTTCCCCTCTGTCTGTCTTGTGTTTTGTCACTTTCTCTGTGTTGTTCATCATCTGCAGTGGTGAGGATAGCGTCCTTGCCGGCCAGTGCACTAGCCAGGGATTAGTGATGTGACAATCAGAGACTAGGCGTGAGACGGTGGCGGGGGGGGGGGGGGGAAGACCCGCTTAGGACGTTAGGGGAGTTTAGAAACAGGCTCAGTTTGGAGTTTAGGAGGTGTCTCCATCCCTCGTCGCCTATGGTTAGGGCCTTCCTCACCCCATTCCATCCCGTTGTAGGTATTATAAGTTGTCGTCTGCTGGATTTTACCTTGTTGGTCGTGACAACATCATTGAGCAGAATACAGCACAGCTATCACTGCTGCCTGATTACTACTACCCAACTACTGCTACACAGAGAACAATACTGTATCAAACCCTGCAGCACCATTAGTTATGGCAGGTGGGAAAACACTGAGAAATAAAAGCAGCAGCTTCAGAATGCACTGGATGCCATAAAACAAACAGTAAGTTGTAGGCTATACAAGAAAGTACAAGTAAAGCTTCTTAAAAAGCGAGTGGGCGAGTTTGTGAGTGTTGTGTTCCTAAAACTATGTTCACACTGATTTTCTGCAGTGCATTTTGGGGTTCAGCTTCAATCGCCCTTAAAAATTGGATTCAGTCTAACACCTAAAGAGTAGACTATAGACTGCAGTGTCGCGACCTGACTGCAAATTTTTGTGTTTCTTTATTTTTCTGAAAGTGTCCATCTGTTCAGACAGGAGCAGAAATGTCGCACTCAGAACGATGGACATTTTAAGAGAAAAAAAAATGTTGCCCTGACGCGGGTTTGCTATTCAGGCAGAACACACACCTGAACTCAGAATCCCAAGTGTGAACAGGCCATGTGTCTTTTTTCTTAAAGCACCAACATGACTCCAGCATTTTATTTTTCATTGCTAGAGTGGTGCTTCTATTCTAAGATCTCTGGTCACAAGCTCTCAAGCTCTCTAAGTTTATGAGAGCAGAACAAGGCTCTCTCCAGAACTTTGGCTTGCTCCAACACACACTGAAGTGATCCGGCAGGTCACAAATTGCTGGTGACCGACCGAGTAAGTATAAGTCTAGGTGCAGGGACCTTACATTAGAAGCACCACTCCAGAAAGTGGTGTTTTAAGTGTGTCACTTGTGATCTAGTGGATGCAAGGCGTTTAGACGGGTGTAATTTATACTTATTCAGTGTGTACAGTCATTTGTTTTTTATGCTGTGTTGTGTAACATGTGCGCCATTATTGCCATCCAGTGTGCATCTAGTTGCAGAAAGCAATCCTTGACCGGCCATTTGAGGGTGGATACTGCTGTTTGAGATTGGTGCATGTTATATTATTATTATTTATTTATATAGCACCATTAAATCCATGGTGCTGTACATGAGACGGGGTTACATACAAATTACAGATACCACTTACAGTAACCAAACTAACAATCACAGCCCGATACAAAGGGAAGAGGACCCTGCCCTTGCCGGCTTACATTCTACAGGTATATTTGGAAGTCCAAACATTGGATATGAATGAGCAGCTGGTAACACTGAGATCCATAGACAAGATGGAGAGGAGTCTGCTGCTCACTGAGCAGATGTTTGCCTGGGTAGATGTGGGGGAGGATGGAGTATGGAGCTTCAGGGCAGTGGGGCAGCTAGCTGGGTGATAGAAGGCAGGGTAGAGGGAAGATAGTCAGGGAGGCACATCCGAACAAGTGTACAAGGTTGGCAGGTCATGGGATGTTAGTCCAGGGGTAGTGTTAGTGCAGCAATAGGGTGTCAGCTCCAGTGAGGTGCAGAACAGGATCGCAGGGCATAGCGTAGACATTATTAGAGGAACAGACATGGCGATCAGTCACAAAACCCAGGATCAAATGTTGAGTTGTCTTCCAGGCGCTCAAGTTTGAAAAATTGTGGATTTGGTTGATAGATAACTCTGAGAGGACCCAGCAGTCATGAAGCATAATGGCACCAATGACAAAGGTAGAGCTAGCTGAAAGGTGCTTGGATTTTAGCTGTAAGTAGTGATAAGCTAACATTCTTGTATCATCCAAGAATGCTCGTGTGCTAATCGAATGTCTTCGGCGTTTTTCAAAAATATATTTGAGTCCCCGCGCCTGCTTGTCTCATGGCTGTTAGACAGCTGCAACACATGCAGGGATTTCCTGTTTGTTAGGCAAGCCTGCATGTGTTGCAGCTGTCTAACAGCCACGAGACATACAGGCGAGGGGACTCGAACATATTATTTGAGCACATCGAGGACACTCGGTTAGCACCCGAGCGTGCTCGATAACACCTTAACCCAGCACGTTCGCTCATCACTAGCTGTAAGCTTAAAGTGTAACTGTCGTTATAATTTTTATTTCAGAAATCTATAGTACACATGAAAGTAATCAACTTTGTGATATATGTTATCAGGGAAATCTGCTTCTTTCTCTGCCAGAATTGATCAGTCACTATCAAAATTCTCAATTCAAGTAAAATCTATTAAGACAGCCTTCCCCCTTATTGAGACAGGAGATGGCAGTTGCTATGGATACAATTACTATGTAGACAAAAGGGGAGGAGCTCTGCCTCTAGCTCCTCCCTCCTCCCGTCTGCTTTTACCTCAGAATTGAGAAGCTTGATAATAACTGGTGAATTTTGTCACCATTTTTCAAATGTCCTTTTATTTCGTTAGGATGGTAGAAGTGTTAAAATATAGCAGAAATTTAGCATTTTAAGTTTACAAATCTTTTTTTCCTATTCAAATTGGAAGTGACTTTGAGGGGCCTATATATTGGAAAAGTCCTAAAAGTGATACCATTAAAAAATGTACCCCTCAAATTATTCTAAACTGCGGTTAGGAAATGTGTTATCCCTTCAGGTGCTACACAGGAATTAAGGCAAAGTCGAATGAAAAATTACTTTTTTCTACTAAAATACTTAGTTTTTTATTTACTCATGGGGTAATAACAAAAAATTGACCCAACAGTTTATTACTCAATTTCTCCTGAACGTGTCCCATAGGTGGTGAACCTGCTGCTTGGGCTCATTCCATTTCCAAAAGTGAAGAAGCACTATATGGTTTTCGCAGTGAAAATTTGGCTGGAATTGTGATTGTGGACGCCATGTTGCATTCACAAAGTCCTTGAAGTACCATCAGAAACCCCACAAGTGAACCCACAGGGGGTAGCAGGATAAAATGGACCCCAACATTTTTTAAACTATTTTTCCCAAACTCAGTGATACCCCAAATCTGGTCAAAAACTGCTGTTTGGGCACACGGTAGGGTCCAGAAAGGAAAGGGCGCTATTTGAATTTTAGTGCGCCAATTTAGCTGAAATTGACCGCTGACACCTTGCTGCATTTGCAGAGCCCATGAGATGTCGCAACAGCAGAAACCCCTACATTTTGGAAACTAGACCACACAAGGAATTCATCTAGGGGTGTGTGGACCATTTTGTACTCCTAGGTGCTTCACTGAATTTTGTAACATTTGGTTATGAAAACGAAAAATTACTTTTTTTTTCCAGTGAAATCTTATAGCTCAGAATTAGTAATTTTCACAGGGTGTAACAGAAGAAAATGGATGTCTTAATTTGTTACGCTGTTCTTCCTGAATGCAGTGATACCCCATCTGTGTCAAACTTCTGTTTAGGCGCACAACAGGGCTCCAATAGGGAAGAGCGCTATTTAATTTTGAGAGCTCAAATTTGGACCCCATGTTGCATTTACAGACCGCCTGAGGTGTACAAAAAAGCAGAAACACCCACAAGTGACACCGAATTGGAAAATTAAACCTCTCCAGGAATTCAGTGTATTAAATATCCAAAAGATTTATAAAAACACTCGATGGCATCTCCATATCAAACAGTGACTAATGCCTGTACAAAAGTAATGAAATATTATCCTAGAGTGTAGGTAAGGAAGGAAGAGAAGAACTAACGTAATGGGCAGGTTAGATAGATAATACACCACAAAAAAGACTTCCAAAATCCATAGGGACCACCCAAACCTAAACGTCGGCATATTACATAGTTACATAGTTACATAGTTATTGAGGTTGAAGGAAGACTTTAAGTCCATCTAGTTCAACCCATAGCCTAACCTAACATGCCCTAACATGTTGATCCAGAGGAAGGCAAAAAAACCCATGCGGCAAAGAGTAACTCCACCATGGGGAAAAAAATTCCTTCCCGACTCCACATACGGCAATCAGAATAGTTCCCTGGATCAACGCCTTATCAAGGAATCTAGTGTATATACCCTGTAATATTATACTTTTCCAGAAAGGTATCCAGTCCCCTCTTAAATTTAATTAATGAATCACTCATTACAACATCATACGGCAGAGAGTTCCATAGTCTCACTGCTCTTACAGTAAAGAATCCGTGTCTGTTATTATGCTTAAACCTTCTTTCCTCCAGACGTAGAGGATGCCCCCTTGTCCCTGTCTCAGGTCTATGATTAAAAAGATCATCAGAAAGGTCTTTGTACTGTCCCCTCATATATTTATACATTAAAATAAGATCACCCCTTAGTCTTCGTTTTTCCAAACTAAATAGCCCCAAGTGTAATAACCTATCTTGGTATTGCAGACCCCCCAGTCCTCTAATAACCTTGGTCGCTCTTCTCTGCACCCGCTCTAGTTCAGCTATGTCTTTCTTATACACCGGAGACCAGAACTGTGCACAGTATTCTAAGTGTGGTCGAACTAGTGACTTGTATAGAGGTAAAATTATGTTCTCCTCATGAGCATCTATGCCTCTTTTAATACATCCCATTATTTTATTTGCCTTTGTAGCAGCTGCCTGACACTGGCCACTGAATATGAGTCTGTCATCCACCCATACACCCAGGTCTTTTTCATTGATGGTTTTGCCCAGAGTTTTAGAATTAAGCACATAGTTATACATCTTATTACTTCTACCCAAGTGCATGACCTTACATTTATCCCCATTAAAGCTCATTTGCCATTTATCAGCCCAAGCTTCTAGTTTACATAAATCATCCTGTAATATAAAATTGTCCTCCCCTGTATTGATTACCCTACAGAGTTTAGTGTCATCTGCAAATATTGAAATTCTACTCTGAATGCCCCCTACAAGGTCATTAATAAATATGTTAAAAAGAAGAGGGCCCAATACTGACCCCTGTGGTACCCCACTGCTAACCGCGACCCAGTCCGAGTGTGCTCCATTAATAACCACCCTTTGTTTCCTATCCCTGAGCCAGCTCTCAACCCACTTACACATATTTTCCCCTATCCCCATTACTCTCATTTTATGTAACAACCTTTTGTGTGGCACCGTATCAAAAGCTTTGGAAAAGTCCATATACACTACGTCCACTGGGTTCCCTTGGTCCAGTCCGGAACTTACCTCTTCATAGAAGCTGATCAAATTAGTCTGACATGAGCGGTCCCTAGTAAACCCGTGCTGATTCTGGGTCATGAGGTTATTCCTCTTCAGATACTCCAGTATAGCATCCCTTAGAATGCCCTCCAGGATTTTACCCACAGTAGAGGTTAAACTTACTGGCCTATAATTACCGAGTTCAGTTTTTGCCCCTTTTTTGAATATTGGCACCACATTTGCTATACGCCAGTCCTGTGGTACAGACCCTGTTATTATGGACTCTTTAAAGATTAAAAATAATGGTCTATCAATGACTGTACTTAGTTCCTGCAGTACTCGGGGGTGTATCCCATCCGGGCCCGGAGATTTGTCAATTTTAGTGATTTTTAGACGCCGCTGTACTTCCTGCTGGGTTAAGCAGGTGACATTTAATGGGGAATTTTTATCACTAGTCATATTGGCTGCCATGGGATTTTCTTTTGTAAATACTGATGAAAAAAAGTCATTTAGCATATTGGCTTTTTCCTCATCCTCATCCACCATTTCACCCAGACTATTTTTAAGGGGGCCAACACTGTCATTTTTTAGTTTCTTACTATTCATGTAGTTAAAGAATATTTTGGGGTTATTTTTACTCTCTCTGGCAATGAGTCTCTCTGTCTCAATCTTTGCTGCCTTGATTTGCTTTTTACAGAATTTATTTAATTTTCTGTATTTATTTAATGCCTCCTCACTACCTACTTCCTTTAATTCTCTAAATGCTTTCTTTTTGTTCCTTATTGCGCCCCTAACAGCTCTATTTAGCCATATTGGTTTCCTCCTATTTCTAGTATGTTTATTCCCATACGGTATATACTGTGCACAGGTCCTATCCAGGATGCTAATAAACGTCTCCCATTTTCTTTGTGTATTTTTGTGTCTCAGGATATCGTCCCAGTTAATTGCACCAAGATCCTCTCTCATCCGTTGGAAATTTGCCCTCCTGAAGTTTAGTGTCCTTGTCACCCCCCTACTACCCATCTTATTAAAGGTTACATGAAAACTTATTATTTTATGATCACTATTCCCCAAGTGACCCCCAACCCTTATATTTGATATGCGGTCTGGCCTGTTGGTTAATATTAGGTCTAGCAGTGCCCCCCTCCTTGTTGGGTCCTGAACCAGCTGTGAAAGGTAATTGTCTCTCATAGTTGTCAAAAACCGATTACCTTTGCTGGAACTGCAGGTTTCTGTTCCCCAATCTATTTCAGGGTAGTTGAAGTCCCCTATAATAATGACTTCTCCTTGAGTCGCAGCTTCATCTATTTGCTTTACGAGGATATTCTCCATTGCTTCCATTATTTTTGGAGATTTATAACAAACCCCTATCAGTAATTTATTATTTTTTCCCCCTCCCCTTATCTCCACCCACAGGGACTCCACATTTTCATTAAATTCACCTATATTATCACGCAGGATGGGTTTTAAGGTCGATTTTACATATAGACACACACCTCCCCCTCGCTTATCTGTACGGTCATTTCTGAACAGGCTATAGCCCTGCAAGTTAACAGCCCAGTCATGGTTCTCATCCAGCCACGTCTCAGATATCCCCACCATGTCATAATTATGCTCCAACAACTTGGTCAGTCAGTCAGACAGATTATTAAGAGGAGTATGCTTTTTTTAATGGGTTGTTGAGGGATGTAGGCATGTTGGTGAATTACGGTATTTAAAAACGGTAATTTTTAGGATAGGTCAACTCTTTTAACCTGCCAACTCTCCAGGGGACCTAAGTATTGATAGTTTTAGATGACATCTATAATGAACAGTTATGAACGTCTCTGTGGTTTCTGGTCTGTTCCCAGTTGAGCTTTTTTTTTTCTTTCTGTCACCGTCCTAATCTGTTAGTTATTTGTATTTGTGCTTCTCTTTTTTCCTCATTCCAATAGGTTTGGGTTTTTATATTACACGTTTATTGTATAGAGTGCTATTCTGTGCTTCTTGCTTTCTTCTTTCTCAGCTTCTCTGCTATTTGTCTATTAATAATATTATTATTATTATTATTATTTATTTATATAGCACCATTAATTCCATGGTGCTGTACATGAGAAGGGGTTACATCAAAAATAATATATATAATATAATATCATTTGTCGAAGTCTTAGACGTTCTCCCCATTTTACGTGGTGTGATTTGCCTGTGTTGCTGCAGTTAGTGTGGTGCAGTCATGGCCAAGCGTTGTGAGACTGACACAAATTTTGCTTTTCACAAAGTTTGCTGCTTCAGTTCTTTTTAGGCATTATTCAGACATCCAACATCCTTGTTAAAACATGTACATGAAAAAAATGGTACTGGTGTCAGCAATATTTTGTGTCATCAGTATGTGGCCCGTCTGTCCATTTTTACCATCAATGTGTCTCAGTGTTTTTCACAGATAGATAAATATATAAATTACACTAGAAGGCAGCCCGATTCTAAAGAATCGGGAGTCTAGAATCCATATATACTTTATTTATTCAAATGTAAGAATAATACAATTAATAAATAATAGTAAGAAAGAACAAAAAATGGCTGCACTCACCATCTCTTGACAATTCTTGTTATTTAAGGTACAGTTACACAGGATCCATGAACATGCTTATGAGGGGAGTGATGAAAGACATCAGACAACAACTTTGCGTGTTGTGGCAAATGCCACAACAACGGTTCTTTGCTTAAGAACAATAATGTAAATAATAAATAATATGTATCAATAACTATGTATATTGGTATGTTCTTTCTTGGCACAAATTGCAGGAAGTAGTATTCTAGGCAATTATATATTAGATGGGCATTTCCTGAAGGAAATACATGGTGCTTGAACAGCGCTACCAGCTTTACAGCAGCACTTTTCACACACGGGACTGGGGGGCGCGCTTACTTTTGCACCCGGGGCCGGGGGCGCGCTTACTTTTGCACCCGGGGGCGCACTTACTTTTGCACCCGGGGGCGCACTTACTTTTGCACCCGGGGGCGCACTTACTTTTGCACCCGGGGGCGCACTTACTTTTGCACCCGGGGGCGCACTTACTTTTGCACCCGGGGGCGCACTTACTTTTGCACTCGGGGGCGCACTTACTTTTGCACCCGGGGGCGCACTTACTTTTGGTGGGCGGGGCTCCTCGGCCTCCGATTTGGTTGGTGGGGCCCCTCGTCCTCCGATTCGGTGGGCGGGGCCCCTCGGCCTCCGATTCGGTTGGCGGGGCCCCTCGGCCTCCGATTTGGTGGGCAGGGACCCTCGGCCTCCGATTTGGTGGGCGGGGCCCCTCGGCCTCCGATTCGGTTGGCGGGGCCCCTCGGCCTCCGATTTGGTGGGCAGGGACCCTCGGCCTCCGATTTGGTGGGCGGGGCCCCTCGGCCTCCGATTTGGTTGGTGGGGCCCCTCGGCCTCCGATTTGGTGGGCGGGGACCCTCGGCCTCCGATTTGGTGGGCGGGGACCCTCGGCCTCCGATTTGGTGGGCGGGGACCCTCGGCCTCCGATTTGGTGGGCGGGGGACCCTCGGCCTCCAATTTGGTGGGCGGGGACCCTCGGCCTCCGATTTGGTGGGCGGGGACCCTCGGCCTCCGATTTGGTGGGCGGGGACCCTCGGCCTCCGATGTGGTGGGCGGGGCCCCTCGGCCTCCGCTTTGGTGGGCGGGGCCAGGCCCCTCGGCCTCCGCTTTGGTGGGCGGGGCCGCTCGGCCTTCGATTTGGTGGGCGGGGCTCCTCGGCCTCCGATTTGGTTGGCGAAGCCCCTCGGCCTCCGATTTGGTTGGCGGGGCCCCTCGGCCTCCGATTTGGTGGGCGGGGACTCTCGGCCTCCGATTTGGTGGGCGGGGACCCTCTGCCTCCGATTTGGTGGGCGGGGACCCTCGGCCTCCGATTTGGTGGGCAGGGACCCTCGGCCTCCGATTTTGTGGTCGGGGACCCTCGGCCTCCGCTTTGGTGGGCGGGGCCCCTCGGCCTCCGATTTGGTGGGCGGGGTCCCTCTGCCTCCGATTTGGTGTGCGGGGACCCTCGGCCTCCGCTTTCGTGGGCGGGGCCCCTCGACCTTCGATTTGGTGGGCGGGGCCCCTCGGCCTCCGATTTGGTTGGTGGGCCTCCGATTTGGTGGGCGGGGACCCTCGGCCTCCGATTTGGTGGGCGGGGACCCTCGGCCTCCGATTTGGTGGGCGGGGGACCCTCGGCCTCCAATTTGGTGGGCGGGGACCCTCGGCCTCCGATTTGGTGGGCGGGGACCCTCGGCCTCCGATTTGGTGGGCGGGGACCCTCGGCCTCCGATGTGGTGGGCGGGGCCCCTCGGCCTCCGCTTTGGTGGGCGGGGCCAGGCCCCTCGGCCTCCGCTTTGGTGGGCGGGGCCGCTCGGCCTTCGATTTGGTGGGCGGGGCTCCTCGGCCTCCGATTTGGTTGGCGAAGCCCCTCTGCCTCCGATTTGGTTGGCGGGGCCCCTCGGCCTCCGATTTGGTGGGCGGGGACTCTCGGCCTCCGATTTGGTGGGCGGGGACCCTCTGCCTCCGATTTGGTGGGCGGGGACCCTCGGCCTCCGATTTGGTGGGCAGGGACCCTCGGCCTCCGATTTTGTGGTCGGGGACCCTCGGCCTCCGCTTTGGTGGGCGGGGCCCCTCGGCCTCCGATTTGGTGGGCGGGGTCCCTCTGCCTCCGATTTGGTGTGCGGGGACCCTCGGCCTCCGCTTTCGTGGGCGGGGCCCCTCGACCTTCGATTTGGTGGGCGGGGCCCCTCGGCCTCCGATTTGGTTGGTGGGCCTCCGATTTGGTGGGCGGGGACCATCGGCCTCCGATTTGGTGGGCGGGGACCCTCGGCCTCCGATTTGGTGGGCGGGGACCCTCGGCCTCCGATTTGGTGGGCGGGGGACCCTCGGCCTCCAATTTGGTGGGCGGGGACCCTCGGCCTCCGATTTGGTGGGCGGGGACCCTCGGCCTCCGATTTGGTGGGCGGGGACCCTCGGCCTCCGATGTGGTGGGCGGGGCCCCTCGGCCTCCGATGTGGTGGGCGGGGCCCCTCGGCCTCCGCTTTGGTGGGCGGGGCCAGGCCCCTCGGCCTCCGCTTTGGTGGGCGGGGCCGCTCGGCCTTCGATTTGGTGGGCGGGGCTCCTCGGCCTCCGATTTGGTTGGCGAAGCCCCTCGGCCTCCGATTTGGTTGGCGGGGCCCCTCGGCCTCCGATTTGGTGGGCGGGGACTCTCAGCCTCCGATTTGGTGGGCGGGGACCCTCGGCCTCCGATTTGGTGGGCAGGGACCCTCGGCCTCCGATTTTGTGGTCGGGGACCCTCGGCCTCCGCTTTGGTGGGCGGGGACCCTCGGCCTCCGATTTGGTGGGCGGGGTCCCTCTGCCTCCGATTTGGTGTGCGGGGACCCTCGGCCTCCGATTTGGTGGGCGGGGACCCTCGGCCTCCGATTTGGTGGGTGGGGACCCTCGGCCTCCGATTTGGTGGGCGGGGACCCTCGGCCTCCGCTTTGGTGGGTGGGGCCCGTCGGCCTCCGATTTGGTGGGCGGTGCCCGTCGGCCTCCGATTTGGTGGGCGGTGCCCCTCGGCCTCCGATTTGGATGGTGTGGACCCTCGGCCTCCGATTTGGTGGGCGGGGACCCTCGGCCTCCGATTTGGTGGGCGGGGCCCCTCGGCCTCCGATGTGGTGGGCGGGGCCCCTCGGCCTCCGATGTGGTGGGCGGGGCCCCTCGGCCTCCGATTTGGAGGGCGGGGACCCCCGGCCTCCGATTTGGTGGGCGGGGCCCCTCGGCCTCTGATTTGGTGGGCGGGGCCCCTCGGCCTCCGATTTGGTGGGCGGGGACCCTCGGCCTCCGATTTGGTGGGCGGGGACCCTCGGCCTCCGATTTGGTGGGCGGGGACCCTCAGCCTCCGATTTCGTGGGCGGGGCCCCTCGGCCTCCGATGTGGTGGTCGGGGCCCCTCGGCCTCCGCTTTGGTGGGCGGGGCCGGGCCCCTCGGCCTCCGCTTTGGTGGGCGGGGCTCCTCGGCCTCCGATTTGGTTGGCGGGGCCCCTCGGCCTCCGATTTGGTTGGCGGGGCCCCTCGGCCTCCGATTTGGTTGGCGGGGCCCCTCGGCCTCCGATTTGGTGTGTGCTCTGCCTGGGGCCACTGTGCTCTGCCTGGGGCCCCATATGCTGCCTGGGGCCCCTGTGCTCTGCCTGGGGCCCCATATGCTGCCTGGGGCCCCTGTGCTCTGCCTGGGGCCCCTGTGCTCTGCCTGGGGCCCCATGTTCTGCCTGGGGCCCCTGTGCTCTGCCTGGGGCCACTGTGCTCTGCCTGGGGCCCCATGTTCTGCCTGGGGCCACTGTGCTCTGCCTGGGGCCCCATAAGCTGCCTGGGGCCCCTGTGCTCTGCCTGGGACCCCATATGCTGCCTGGGGCCCCTGTGCTCTGCCTGGGGCCACTGTGCTCTGCCTGGGGCCACTGTGCTCTGCCTGGGGCCCCATATGCTGCCTGGGGCCCCTGTGCTCTGCCTGGGGCCCCTGTGCTCTGCCTGGGGCCCCTGTGCTCTGCCTGGGGCCCCATATGCTGCCTGGGGCCCCTGTGCTCTGCCTGGGGCTCCTGTGCTCTGCCTGGGGCCCCATGTTCTGCCTGGGGCCCCTGTGCTCTGCCTGGGGCCCCATATGCTGCCTGGGGCCCCTGTGCTCTGCCTGGGGCCCCATATGCTGCCTGGGGCCCCTGTGCTCTGCCTGGGACCCCATATGCTGCCTGGGGCCCCTGTGCTCTGCCTGGGGCCACTGTGCTCTGCCTGGGGCCACTGTGCTCTGCCTGGGGCCCCATATGCTGCCTGGGGCCCCTGTGCTCTGCCTGGGGCCCCTGTGCTCTGCCTGGGGCCCCTGTGCTCTGCCTGGGGCCCCATATGCTGCCTGGGGCCCCTGTGCTCTGCCTGGGGCTCCTGTGCTCTGCCTGGGGCCCCATGTTCTGCCTGGGGCCCCTGTGCTCTGCCTGGGGCCCCATATGCTGCCTGGGGCCCCTGTGCTCTGCCTGGGGCCCCATATGCTGCCTGGGGCCCCTGTGCTCTGCCTGGGGCCACTGTGCTCTGCCTGGGGCCCCATAGGCTGCCTGGGGCCCCTGTGCTCTGCCTGGGACCACTGTGCTCTGCCTGGGGCCCCATATGCTGCCTGGGGCCCCTGTGCTCTGCCTGGGGCCACTGTGCTCTGCCTGGGGCCCCATATGCTGCCTGGGGCCCCTGTGCTCTGCCTGGGTGTAGGACACTGGTGACGTCACTTATCTCCGGACATTAGCTCCGGACATTAGCTCCGGACATTAGCTCCGGACATTATCTCAGGACATTAGCTCCGGACAAAGCCACGGAAGTTGGCACAAATTGCAGGAAGTAGTATTCTAGGCAATTATATATTAGATACTTCTCCTATCTCCACATCCTGAGGGATTACAACCCATTCTTGCCTAATCAAGACATGGAGTTTATAACACTTTTTCTTTTGTTTTGTTTGTCCACCTGCTTTTCAGAATTCACCACAAGTTCTCAATGGGATTGAGATCTGGGGAGTTTAGAGCTATGGACATAAAATTTCAGAGTCTTACTCACTGAGCCGCTTAGTTATCATTTTGCCTTGTGACCTTGTTCTCCACTGTGATGGAAAGTCATTATTCATTACCAAATTGCTTCTGGATGGTTGGGGGAAGATGGTCCTTGGGGGATGTTTAAATACCATTTTTTAGCCCACTCTTTAGGATGAAAGCAACCCCACACATGAGTGGTCTGAGGATGCTTTACTGTTGGTGTGACCCAGCACTTATTGTTGTGCTCACCTTTTGTTCTCCAGACAATTATTCTTATGGATGTCCCAAAAAGTCTTGAAGGGGTGTTCTACAGACAAAATAACTTTGCAGGAAGTACAGCGATTGTACTGCAGGTATCTGGGTTAAAAGTATCTAGCGATCCCGTGACTCTAGAGCCCCAAGAATGGGGCTCTGTAGTGTTATAGATGTTGGCTTACAAGTACTGATGCAATATCCTCACTGAGATACTAACGTGAATAATGCCCTAGCTTTCTGTTCCAGTTGTGATTTATAGCGCAATGTAAGTAAATGACCAGAAAGTGTCTAGTACAGATGGTGGCGGAATATTATGGTACTGCTCCTTTCTTATCAGAGACCAATAATAAAGCTGTAGGACCTGCAAAGTATGTGCTGTGAGCTCCAAAGGGATTAGACTTCTAAGATTCACTCTAGGTGCAATTTTTCAGCGAGCGCCCTTACAAAGTTCTGCCACAATCTCTGCTAGAGACTTTCTGGTCTTGGGACTAGAACTCATGATCCAGTTGAGCTCTAGGGGAAATACCTTGGTATGAACCACAAGTCCAACCTCATATTTTGGTGAATGTATGAATCCATTTGCACCATATTTGTGGAATCACTTTCGGTTTTTCCCAGATCTCGACACATTTGAAATGTGTTACAATAGTGGGTGGAGTTTAGCTGGAGGGGGTGTGGCCTACAACACAAAATTGTACAAACCCCATGCCTGCTCGTAGCTGGCACGTCTTACAATGCAACCAGGAACATAACTAATGCCTCTTACACATGTTCTGTAGGTGTGCTCACCAAAATAGGAGATAGCATTCTGTGCTGATTAATTATTACTTGCTTGCGTGATGTGGTGATGCATTTTAACCATTTTTTATTCTTTTTTTGGCAGATTTTCCACAGTCCTTTTTAATGTTTTTTTAGTGCAGAAATGCTAGGATTATGCACTAAAAAAAGCAAGGACCTCTTTTCCGTGCATTTTTTTTAGCCTCCAAATAAAATGTAGAAGCCTTTAGTAAAAAGTTGCACCAAAACCGTCCCCAAAAAATGTAACCGTGTATTCAAACACACACTGGGCATGAGTTTTATGAAATCACATGCACTTCGCTTGACCTTTTAAACATGTGGGAACATGGCCTAAGGCCTCGTTTAGGCGTCTGTTTTCCATAGATAGAACATGTACCCATTGTAGCTTATAGAGCTCGTCTGTTTCGCAAAAAAATCATGGCGACATGCCCAATTTTGATCCAAGTGACAAATGAATTTGACCCACACTAGTCTATGGATCTGTCAAAATCATAAATGGATTGGGCAGGAGAAGCATCAGAAATAATAATACATTTTTATTTATATAGCGCCAACATATTCCGCAGCACTTTACATCAGAAAGAAGAGAATCACTTGTTATTGTGCTCCCTTATCCGTTCAGGAGCACTTTACAAGAATCATTATCACCGTCCCCATTGGGCCTTACAATCTCAATGTCTTTGGAAGGTGGGAGAAAACCCACACAAACTGGTAGCAACCTTTCGTGGGATTTGAACCCAAGACTCCAGTGGTGCAGTGCTAGCCACTGAGCCACCATGTTCCCTACTGATAAATCATTGACCAAATACTGATGTATTTAGATCCAAAACACTGATAAAAATCAGACTGTTTTTTGCATCCGAGGGAAAAAAATTTCTGCTGTCTGAATGAGGCCTAATACCTTTACGGATGGCACTGGTGCATTGTGTACTGGTGTGGCAAAATCCCAATTCTAATGATCATGAAACACTCAATTTCTCCAAGTGATCTGGCATTGTGTTCTGTCTATTCTGCTATTACTGAGTTTTGTGATTTAGTAGAAATCTAATGAAAAACAGGAATAATACAGTTGGGTGACTTTTATGAATGCTGTACTGTTGAGATTGAGAGAGGCTTCATATTGCCGGGTGCATGAGCACTAACACGAGGATTTGGCAATTTTAGATGAAATTTTTCTGTGGAAATATCTAGTGCTTTCTGCTCCTTATCTCCATAGTAACCTCATTAAAACCCACACGCCAAAGCCTGTGGATAAATGTACTAATAGCAGAAATCCTTTTCAAGAAGTGACTGCGCTTATTGCCTACCTTCAAATTAGGATGTGTGCGATTGACTATGCTAAATGACTTTTTCATGCCCCATCCTACAAGAAATCATAGCTCTGCCGGAAAAATGCCCTGGCCTCCCAAGGACAAGATGTGGTTGGAGATACAGCATTGTGTGCCAAAAATTCCTTAAGGAAGACTGAATTCAAACTTGCGTTTGCGGATTTCCGTTACTGTTCAGTTTTAGGAATAGCTAAACGGAATTCATGTCTAATACAGATCAGCTCCATAATTGGTTTCTGTTATGTATCAGTTTTTAGAAGATAGGAAAAAAAACAGCTCACCGCCATCTATGTCCCAATAGTTCTGGAGCATGGAAAAACCATCTTTGCCTGGACACAGTAGACACAGCACGAAGAAGGATCCAGCTCCACGGAATAAAATCTTTATTAGTGAATGTATTTCAGTTAAAAGCATGTCCTGACGGTAGTTGTCCTTCTCAATAGAACTTAAGGGAATGGGAGCTTGGCTTTTCCAGAGCTAGTTTACTCCACAGAGTTGGTAAATGACTTACAGAAAACATGATGGCATCTGTTCTTCTGCCCTTCTCACCAGTACAAGACTGTAAGATTTTTCTGTTTTGGATAGTTACAAAAAATAAAAAATATCAAAATTCTAATATACTCCAAAGACTTACTGATAGGGAATTCTGATTATGAACCCTAAATAAGGTGGTGCTATGTAAGTGAGCAAAATGAAAATGAATGAATAATTTTGAAGGGGAACTATCGATTTCCAATTTAATTTTCTGATTTTAATATCATCTTTTTTAGACCCTGAGACTCAAAGAAAAAGAACTGTCCAAAATGTTCTGGATCTGAGACAAAACTTGGAGGACACCATGTCCAGTCTTCGTGGCTCTCAGGTAACACACAGGTAGGTAGCAGCTGTTTGAATTATATCCCGATCTCTTCAAATATACAATGTTTTACTGGGGTTTTCCAGCCTGCTCAAGACAGAAGACCAAATATCACTTTACATATGTTTTGTGAAAAAGATTATGGCCCCGATTTATCAAGTCCGGCTTTTTTCATGCTGGTCTTGATAAGGGGGCATGCTGGCGTCAGATTATGCTGGTTCATTAAGAGCCTGTTAATAAATCCATTGTGTCTGAAAAGTTGCATGCATCTCACCACAAATCTTACCACAGTCCAGGACTGGAGTAAGATTCGTGGCATAAGGAATGCATGAATTGAGGAGCAGGGAATGCCACGCCGTCATCCCATTTCAATTCCACCCACTTTGTTGGAGCTAGATGAAAAAAAGCGTGAGACCGTGAAAAGTCTCAACATTTTAGCGCAACCTGACATTGCTCAAAAGTTTCGCAACTTTTCAAAACTCTTTATTGCAGAAGTCTGGCATTAAAGCTTTGATGCGGGTGTGTGTAGTAGTTTATAATATTTATCCAAGCCAATTGGTCCCTGAAAAAATAGGTTTTAAAACTTTTCTTGAAAATGTGGTGCTAAAAATGTAAACCTCCTCATCTGCCTAAAAATAAGATATAAAAGTACTGAATGTTTAAAAAAATGATGACAGTAGAATTTGGACATGGTAAATGTAATGTTTTATTAATTGTTTTGCTACCTAAGACAATATGTTTTAAGGGCAGATAAATGTAGGACTTTTTTGTTAATAAGGGTTGTTTAATAAAATCACCTGTCTATAGCTGCCCATTGTTTTCTTAAATAAGAATGCAACCACAGACAGGTGAAGGGGCTACCATACAACCATAGACAAGTAAAAGGGCAACCACAAACAGATGAAAGGGCAACCACAGGCAGATGATAGGGGCAACCACAGACAGGTGAAAGGGCAACCACAGACAGATGAAAGGGGCAACCACAGGCAGGTGAAAGGGCAACCACAAACAGATGAAAGGGCAACCACAGACAGATGAAAAGGGCAACCACAGACAGGTGAAAAGGGCAACCACAGACAGGTGAAAAGGCAACCACAGACAGATGAAAGGGCAACCACAGACAGGTGAAAAGGGCAACCACAGACAGGTGAAAAGGCAACCACAGACAGATGAAAGGGCCACCACAGACAGGTGAAAGGGCAACCACAGACAGATGAAAGGGCAACCACAGACAGATGAGAAGAGCAACCACAGACAGGTGAAAAAGCAGCCACATATAGGGGAAAGGGCAACCACAGACAGATGAAAGGGCAACCACAGGCAGGTGAAAAGGCAACCACAGACAGATGAAAAGGGCAACCACAGACAGGTGAAAAGGCAACCACGGATAGGTGAAAAGGCAACCACAGACAGATGAAAAGGGCAACCACAGACAGGTGAAAAGGCAACCACGGATAGGTGAAAGGGCAACCACAGACAGATCAAAGGGCAACCACAGACAGATGAAAAGGGCAACCACAGACATGTGAAAAGGCAACCACAGACAGATGAAAAGGGCAACCACAAACAGGTGAAAAGGCAACCACAGATAGGGGAAAGGGAAACCACAGACAGATGAAAGGGCAACCACGGATAGGTGAAAGGGCAACCACAGACAGATGAAAGGGCAACCACAGACAGGTGAAAAGGCAACCACAGATAGGGGAAAGGGCAACCACAGACAGATGAAAAGGCAACCACAGACAGATGAAAAGGGCAACCACAGACAGGTGAAAAGGCAACCACGGATAGGTGAAAGGGCAACCACAGACAGATGAAAGGGCAACCACAGACAGATGACAAGGGCAACCACAGACAGATGAAAAGGGCAACCACAAACAGATGAAAGGCAACCACAGACAGATGAAAAGGGCAACCACAGACAGATGAAAAGGGCAACCACAGACAGATGAAAAGGGTAACCACAAACAGATGAAAGAGCAACCATACATAGGTGAAAGGGCAACCGCAGACAGATGAAAAGGGCAACCACAAACAGATGAAAGGGCAACCACAAACAGATGAAAGAGCAACCACAAACAGATGAAAGAGCAACCACAAACAGATGAAAGAGCAACCATACATAGGTGAAAGGGCAACCGCAGACAGATGAAAGGTCTACCACAGACAGATGAAAAGGCAACCACAGACAGGTGAAAGGGCAACTGCAGAGATAGGTGAAAGGGCAACCGCAGATAGGTGAAAGGGCAGCCACAGACAGGTGAAAGGGCAACTACAGACAGGTGAAAGGGAAACCAAAATACAGCTCTCGTCTTCTGAGTGAAAAACATACTTTATTACATTCTTTTAAAATCCCGTGAGATACAAAAACTGCAAACATTACAATTTCAAAAATAATACAGCCATTTATTCCTAAGCGCTTTAAATCCATAATATTGTTGATTCTAAATCAGTGCTTCATTTTGTTTTGTTCTAAATTCAGAAATGTCTGGTAGACCATGTAAAGTATAAAATGATAAATCCCTCCTTTTCTGAGAATGGAGAGTATTTTTCACAAGAACGAAATTGCTTGTTTTTACAAGCAGTTAAATGTAATCACTTCCAAACATGAGACAACCTCTTGAAATGAACTGTAATCATTTCCAAACATGAGACACCCCTTTAAATGAACTGTTTTTGGATAACAGCTTGGAGATGTACATTTATATGTTCTTTTTTTGTTTTAGCTCCTTAGATATGACATGTTATGACAGTGATGATGCCAATCCTCGCAGTATTTCTAGTCTATCTAATCGCTCCTCTCCGGTGTCCTGGCGTTATGGACAGGCTAGTCCTCGACTGCAAGCTGGAGAGGCGCCCTCACTTGGTGGTTGTCGTTCTGAGCACGGTGGAGGAGGCTGGCAGTTCTCTCACACGATGCCCCTCCGCGCTGGATCGCGAATCTGCAGCATTACCCAACGTTTAGAACTTCTAGAATCTGGCAGCCAGGAATTAAAATCAGGTTATGGAAGTGACTCTGACTGTAAATTGGCAAAGGAAGTGACACACGAGGATGATGATATCATTACTAGGTAAGCACTACCAGCATTGCTGTTCCTTCCCAGCTGTGTAATCCTCTGGGGAGTCAGCTTCTAATACAGAAAGGCTATATAATATGAGGATGAAACCTTTGTTGGGAGGAGGAGTGCTTCTTTAAGCCTAACAGAGCTGTTGTGCTTACTGTGAAAATGTCAGAATGGCTGTATAATCCTGATATTAAAATGAGCTCTGGCTGCACTCATAGAATAGCTGTATAAACCTTACATTTTACAATTAGCTTTTTGATATTGATTTTCAATGTAAATACACCAGCTTCACCAGATCTAATGTATCTATAAGTATACAGTTTATATTGTGAAATCTGGGGACAGGTCTTAACTTATATTGATGTAAATATTCATACATATAAAACCTTCATGGTTTTTCTTGCACAGTTGTGAACTTTGCACAAGTTTTGTAACTTGCTTCAGAATACTTCAGGTCTCTTGTTGTTTTCTTCATCCTAATAATCGCCAATATTCCATCCTGAGAATCGTGAAATTGAGATTCTTAAAGATTGTCTGGCTGAATGTACTGTATGTACTATATTGTGACAAACCTGGTTGGCTTTAGTATATGTGCCACTCTTTAATAAGTTGCCTTTATTTTTTATGTTTTTTATTTTTCCTCTACAACTTTGCTTATTCAGCTGTTTTAGGCAGGTTCCTGAAATGTGACTTTTACCAAATGTCGCATTTTTTGTGTGCATCTCGCTAAAGCGCCTGTCTAGAGCAAGGTTTTGAATTTGTTGAATTTTTGAGACTTAACGAAATTGTGACTTTTGGCGCTAAAAAGTCACAAATGCTGGTTATAGAGAGTCCATCCCCATGAATGCATAGGAACTGGGCAATAAAGCATTGTAGAGGACTTATCCCCTATAACAACCATGCTAGCACGGTTACTGGTACAGTCCCTGAGAATATCACTTTTAGTTCATATGTAAATGAGGAGGCTTCGGTGCAGCCTTGGCGTGGCCAAGAGTTTGGTGCACCTTCACGCCAACATCCCGATTAGCACTCACCTCCTCATAGAAACCCAACATGCTAGTTAGACACAACTTAGTCTTCATGAATCCATGCTGGTTGTCACTTATTATATTATCTACAGTATATTTCTGCAGGTCATCTCTTATAATGCCCTCAAAAGCTTTGCACACTACTGATGTCAGGCTTATCGGACAGTAGTTGCCCGGATTACCTCTCTTAAAGGGAAACTGGCAGCAGGATTGGGCCTGTGCAGTAGCATCTATCATGTTCCGAATTATGCTACTGCGCAGGTGCGGCTGGCGCCATTTTCAGGAAGAATTTTTTTTTTGTTCTCAAGCAATTTATAATGCAAAATAAAGTAAAAATATGCAGACCATAGATGCGATCGTGCAACAGCGCAGGCACCGCCGCCGACCCTGCAAGATGAATGTCATTTTTCTTTACCAAACCATAACATATACAGTATGTAAGCTAGGGGGCAGGTCAGTGAGGGATCAGTGACCTGTCAGCAGTCTGCATTATGAACAGAACACCACATGCAGACCCCCCACAGGCCGCCCCAGAGCACGAGCAAATTATTAACTGAACATAAAGATTACACAAGAAACAACCACAAGACAGATTTCATCACCAGGTATCATTTTATTCAGTGTAACTGCGCCGACCTGACAGTGTCTGTAGGTTACTGTGCACAATCCTGTTGACAGGTTCCCTTTAAAGGGAATTTGTCAGTGGGGTTTTGCTATTTAATCTAAGAATAGGATAATATAGGCCACAAGACCTGGACACCAGCAATATGTCACGTATTAGGTAGTGATGAGCAAATATACTCGTTACTCAAGATTTCTCGAGCACATTCAGGGGTCCTCCCGTGTATTTTTTAGTGCTCGGAGTTTTAGTTTTTATTGCCGCAGCTGAATGATTTACATCTGTTAGCCAACATAAGTACATGTGGGGGTTGCCTGGTTGCTAGGGAATCCCCACATGTACTTATGCTGGCTAACAGATGTAAATCATTCAGCTGCGGCAATGAAAACTAAAACTCCGAGTACTAAAAAATACTCAGAGGACCCCCGAGCATGCTCGAGAAATCTCGAGTAACGAGTATATTCGCTCATCACTAGTATTAGGCTGTGTATTGTAGTTTCAATGCTATTTTATCAGCGGGTGATGAACACTGCCAGGACTACAGCTCATGGGCAGAACAGTCAGGCTACTCTGTGTAACCCTGCCCCCACCACTGATTAGCATCCTACTCACAATGCACAGTGTACACAGGAAGCTGCCAGTCAGCGGTGTGGACAGGGTTATGCACAGTTTAACTGTTAGCTCTGCTATAACTCCATTGGCCTAACAGGTTTTCTATGAAAACTACACTAAGCATCCCAGTACAGGATGCATCCCTGGAATCAGGCTTTCTTGCCCTATGTTATACTGTTATTAGATTATATAGGAGAAACCTGCTGATAGACTCCCTTTAAATATCGGTACTACGTCAGCCAGCCTACAAGCCTGTGGCACTGACCCTGTTACAGAGAGTCTAAGATGAAGTGCAGCGGTCTGTCAAATACTGAGCTCAGCTCCCTCAATATCTGTGGATGAATGCCATCTTGATGAATGGCTCAGGGGCTTTGTCAGTATTTCATTTTATCAGACGCAGCTGTGCTTCTAATTGGAAAAATAAACGGCCGATTTTTCATCTGAATTGTGGTCTGTGTGGTATCTGTATATCTGTTTTCATAAGTCAGTTATTAAAGTTTTCAAGACGAAATGCAGTTTATGTTAAAGAATTACAATGTATCCATAAAATTCAGATACAACACAGTTGATCCATGTGAGATCCGATGTTTTTTTGCGCAGCCACAGACTTGGATAAGGCGAGTCTCATCTTAAAGGGCCACTGTCACCCCCCTCCAGCCGTTATAAACTAAAAGAGCCACCTTGTGCAGCAGTAATGCTGCATTCTAACAAGGTGGCTCTTTTAGTGGTGCATGTATTCCCAAAATAAAGCGTTTTATAACTTCTCCAAAATACCTGTCTTTCGCCAGGGAGGCAGGTCTTCACCCCCCTGCTTGAAACGCCACACTGCCGTCACTCAAATCTTCAGGGGCGCCGCCCCCATCGCGCTGTTTTCGCATGAAATCCGGTGCCTGCGCTGTGTAGTACTGTCTGGTGCAGGCGCAGAGAGCTCTGGCCGTCTGACGTCACAGCCAGGCTTGCAGACTGCGCCTGTGCGGCCGCCCTGCTTGTGAATCCCAGCCCCACAGTGTGTTATGCATTATGCAGAGTGCGGGGCAGGGATTCACAAGCTGTCTAGGACATGCATGCCAATATCTGTGATTTTGCGTTTTATTTGGCATTCGGTTTATTTTATACTTTCAGTAGATTTCACCAAACCTAGCTAGGTCTTTCCATGGTCTTTCCATGGACCTTCTGCTAATTATCCATGTTTTGACCAGTTGAAGGGTAAATGTACACAACATCTTTTTCAGGCAGATTAATAGAAATAACATGTTCATTGTTTGGATGACGAGTTTAGAGTGAAAGCGTCTGGCAAGAACGGTGGCAAACCGCTTCAGGAAAACGACCTTTGGTGCTGTGAGTTTTCCGAGATAACAAAACATTTGGTTAACTTCTGAAAATGATGGAAAGAACCCCCCTTCTCATGCTCACCTGTTATATTCCCTCTGATCCAGCTGTAACTTGTTTGGCTACAGCTGTGGCGTCTCATGTAACCGCTGCAGCCGATCCCTGCTCTCAGCGGTCACATGTAGACAGGACATCATCCCTGATGAGTAGGCAGACAGGTTATTGTCAGAGGTATCAGTAAGGTGGAGGCAGTGACCCCTCAGCCCCGCATGTGTCCTGTGATGCACTTCTAGAAGCAGAAGTGACATCAGATTGCGGTGCAGGGGAAGTGTGGGCAGTGAATGTGTTAATATGCGAGGAGGGGCGCCTCAGCCTTGTGTTGGTGTGAAAAGGGTTAGTAATCTCTTGGCTCTCTTCCTGGCTGACAGCTGGAAATACAGAGCATTTCACATCTGTGTTCACTGCCCTGAGCAGGGACCCCTCCAGACTGACCACAATTTGTCACAGAGCGCCTCATGGAAAGGTATTGTATAACAGGGCACATATGTGAGGGGGCGCACAGTGTGGTGTGCATGCGGGTGCTGTAGGGGAGGACTCGGCAGTATCCTGCCATCTTGTTAGAAATGTAAATCTGTATATCTGCATGAATGTTGTCAGTGGCTGTGTCTGTGAGGAAGTGTTGCTTTGTGTCTCACTGAGAGCAATGCTGTGCTTTTATACATTGGGGGGTGGGGGCTGCAGGAAGGAGATGTGGGATGCCAACAATTGGTGCCTAGGTAGACACAAGCAAACATGGCACTGAAACCATTGCTTACCAATAGCTAGACCACATTGCTTTGTCATAGTGAGGAGCGTCTGCATGTACTTTGTCACAAAGAGAGGATTCTGCATGAGCTGAGATCACAATCAAAAGCCATGAATATGTATTACTCATCACGGCCCAAATTTGTTACATAGATGCAAAAAGGGGGATTCCAGAAAGGGCATGCATCACCAAACCATCGGGATACTTAGCCCTTAGGCTACTTTCACACTAGCGTTAACTGCATTACGTCGCAAATCCGTTTTTTTGCCGAAAAAACGGATGCGTCAAAAAAGTGAAAAACGTATGCAACGCATACAGCATTTCGACGGATCCGTCGCAAATCCGTTAAACGTTTCCGTCGAAAATACTGGATGCGTTGCATACGTTGCATCCGTTTTTACCATCCGTTGCATCCGTTTTTACGACTGATCCGTTTTTAAAATGGGAGGCTCCCAAATTTGATTGGCTACTGGAAAATATGGAAAACTATATAGTTACTGTTTTTACAGCCCATCTTTGAGGGTTTTAGTTTTGTGGCAGCGATGGAAGGTGTTCTTGTGAGCATTGCTAGTTTGGTTACCGACATTATCTTTGAGACGAATCACCTGGATATCATAGTGCGGGAGAAGGAGGCGGCAGCGGAAAAACGGAGGATGCTTCTGCAGCAACGGAGACGGAGGCGACTCTGGATACATCCGATTAATGAACTACGGATGATGATAAAGGGATCCAAACCCTAACCCTACCCCTAACCTCACCCCTAACCGTTTAATGAACATTTTCTGACAGTCATAGTGCCACGTATTTCAGTGCCACGTATATAAGTGCCACGTATATAAGTGCCACGTATATAAGTGCCACGTATATAAGTGCCACGTATATAAGTGCCACGTGGCACTTATATACGTGGCACTTAAATACGTGGCACTTATATACGTGGCACTTATATACGTGGCACTTAAATACGTGGCACTTATATACGTGGCACTTAAATACGTGGCACTTATATACGTGGCACGTAAATACGTGGCTGGCTGGGGTCTTGTGGCTGGCAGTCTTCTCTCTGGGTCTTGCTGGCATATGTGGGGTTGAAGGCCCAGGCCAGGTTTATATAGATTTGGGGGTGTCTGGCCAATTGGCAACAAAATCCAGCTTCTGAGCATGCTCAGTGTAAAAAAACGTATTGCAGCGCTGCATTGCGTCGTACGACGTGTCCCGACGCATCCGTCGCTCATAGGCTTCCATTGTAGCCATCGACGTATGCCGCAGGATGCGTCGCGACACGTTTTTTAGGCGGAGACAAAAAACGTTACAAGCAACGTTTTTTGCCGACGACGTGTGGCCAAATTTCGACGCATCCGTCGTAAAACGGACACGACGTATGCCAATCCGTCGCAATACGTCGCCAATACAAGTCTATGGGGAAAAAACGCATCCAGCAAAAACTTTTGCTGGATGCGTTTTTTTCTGAAAAAAGACGTTTTGAGACGTAATGCAGTTAACGCTAGTGTGAAAGTAGCCTTAGTCTGTAAATGAAATGACAGCTCACATTACCGCTATTCTATTCAAGCTGTAACTGTGCTATCAGGTGATGTGGAGAAATGAGGGACGCGGTTCCCCTGTTCCAGTGATCGGTACATGTATGCCCCCTCCTGATTTCCTATTCTTTTGCATGTTTGTCACTCTTATGCTACTTTCACACTTGCGTCGTGTGATGTCCGTCGCAATGCGTCATTTTGGAGAAAAGACGCATCCTGCAAAGTTGCCCGCAGGATGCGTTTTTTCTCCATAGACTTGCATTAGCGACGCATTGCGATGGATTGCCACATGTTGCATCCGTCGTGCAACGGTTGCGTCGTGTTTTGGCGGACCGTCGGCACAAAAAAAGTTACATGTAACTTTTTTTGTGCGTCGCGTCCGCCATTTTCGACCGCGTATGTGCGGCCGAAACTCCGCCCCCTCCTCCCTGGACTGCAGAATGGGCAGCGGATGCGTTGTAAAACTGTATCCGCTGCCCACGTCTTGCAGTTATTTCACAGCGTCCGTCGGTACGTCGGCCCGACGCATTGCGACGGGCCCGTACCGACGGAAGTGTGAAAGTAGCCTTAAATGATTCAGATCACCAAACAAATGTAAATATTAGACAAAGATAATACAAGTAAATACAAAATGCAGTTTTTAACCCCTTAGTGACAGAGCCAATCTTGTACTTAATGACCAAGCCAATTTTTACAATTCTGACCACTGTCTCTTTATGAGGTTATAACTCTGGAACGCTTCAACGGATCCCACTGGTTCTGAGATTGTTTTTTTCTTGACATATTGGACTTCATGTTAGTGCTAAAATTTCTTCGTTGCGTTCTTGCGTTTATTTCTGAAAAAATGGAAATCTTTCCCACATGTCTACTTTGCATCAGCACAATTTTGGAAACAACATTTTTTTTTGTTAGGAAGTTATAAGGGTTAAAAGTTGACCAGTAATTTCTCATTTTTACAACACCAATTTTTCAGGGACCACATCACATTTGAACTCACTTTGAGGGGTGTACATGACAGAAAATAGCCAAAAGTGACACCATTCTAAAAACTTTACCCCTCAAGGTGCTCAAAACCACATACAAGAACTTAATTAACCCTTTACGTGCTTCACCGGAACTGAAGCAATTTGGAAGGAAAAAATGAACATTTACTTTTTTCACAAACATTTTATTTCAGAACTAGTTTTTTTTTATTTTCACAAATATAAAAAGAGAAAACGAACCACAAACTTTGTTGTGCTATTTCTTCTGAATACGTCGATACCCCATATGTGGGGGTAAACCACTGTTTGGGCGCACGGCAGAGCTCGGAAGGGAAGGAGCATCGTTTGACTTTTTCAATGCAGAATTGGCTGGAATTGAGATCAGGCGCCATGTCGCGTTTGGAGAGCCCCTGATGTGCCTAAACAGTGGAAACCCCTCACAAGTGACACCATTCTGGAAACTAGACCCCCCCAAGGAACTTATCTAGATGTGTGGTGAGCACTTTGAACCCCCAAGTGCTTCACAGAAGTTTATAACGTAGAGCCGTGAAAATAAAAAATCATATTTTTTCCACAAAAATGATCTTTTCGCCTACAAATTTTAATTTTCCCAAGGGTAACAGGAGAATTTAGACCCCCAAAGCTGTAGTGCAATTTGTCCTAAATACGCCGATACCCAATATGTGGGGGTAAACCCTGTTTGGGCGCATGGCAGAGCTCGGAAGGGAAGGAGCGCTGTTTTGGAATGCAGACTTTGATGGAATGGTCTGTGGGCGTCATGTTGCGTTTGCAGGGCCCCTGATGTGCCTAAACAGTAGAAAGCCCTCACAAGTGACCCCATTTTGGAAACTAGACCCCTCAATGAACTTATCTAGATGTGCTGTGAGAACTTTGAACCCCCAAGTGTTTCACTAAAGTTTATAATGCAGAGCCGTGAAAAAAAAAATATTTTTTTTTTCACAAAAAAAGATTTGTTAGCCCCCAATTTTTTATTTTCACAAGGGTCACAGGAGAAGTTGGACTGCAAAAGTTGTTGTGCAATTTGTCCTGAGTACGCCGATTCCCCATATGTGGGGGTAAACCACTGTTTGGACGTGCGGCAGAACTCGGAAGGGAAGGAGTACTGTTTGACTTTTTAATGCAGAATTGGCTGGAATTGAGATCGGACACCGTGTCGCGTTTGGAGAGCCCCTGATGTGCATAAACAGTGGAAACCTCCCAATTCTAACTCCAACCCTAACCCCAACACACCCCTAACCCTAATCCAAACCCTAAACATAACCCTAACCACACCCCTAACCCTAATCCCAACCCTAACCACAACCTTAACCCCAACACACTCCTAACCCCAACATACCCCTTACCATAACCCTAACCACAAACCTAACCCTTGTCCCAACCCTAACCCTAATCCCAACCGTAAATATAATCCAAACCCTAACCCCAACTCTAGCTCCTACCCTAACTTTAGCCCCTACCCTAACCCTAACTTTAGCCTCAACCTTAACCTTAGCCCCAACTCTAACCCTAATTTTAACCCTAACTTTAGCCCCAACCCTAACTTTAGCCCAACTCTAACCCTAATGGAAAATGGAAATAAATATATATTTTTTATTTTATTATTTTTCCCTAACTAAGGTGGTGATAAAGGGGGGTTTATTTGCTATTTTGTATTTTGATCACCGTGATAGGGTCTATCACAGAGATCAAAATGAACCATTAGGAAAAATCTCCTATTGTTGCCGGGTGGCGGCCGGCAGATCTCGGCAGGCGCACTGCGCATGCGCCCGCCATTTTCTTACTGGGAGAAGATGCTGGTGGCCATGGGGGGGGAAGCAGGAGGACCCAGGGACACCGGCAGGTACTGGGGGGAACGGGGACTCTATTTCTCCTCTGATGTGCGATCACATCAGAGGAGAGAGAAATTAAATGGCAAATTGGACTTTTTTTTTTGCGGTCGCTGTTAAACGGTTAATAACGGCGATCGCAATCCCGGGGTCAGTAAAAACCGACCTGAATCATGTTCTCTGGGGTCTCGGCTACCCCCCCGTTAGCCAAGACCCCGGAGAAATTCCAACTCTGGGGGGTGCTGTACACTTTTTCCACAGCGTCGTTAAAAAGTGGTGCTGTGGTTTAAGTACCCTTAATTGCCGCCGTGAAAAGGCGTATCAGCGGTCGTTAATGGATTAAATGAAGGTCTTTATTATTAAGGTAAAAAGAAATCTAAACCTACAGGGCCCTGTGTTAAAAATTGATTGCCCCTAAACCTTGCGCACTTTGCTTTGCCCAACTACGTGCAATGCAGAAAAGCATACTACTTCATTTATCTTCGCAGGTGCAAGATATCTTGCGTCGATGAGGATGATGGAGGCGGCGTCACCCATGTCCGGGACGGCGAATAGCAGCCGAGGGGAGGGGTGGAGAAGACCAAAGCCACGCCTATCGGACAGGACATACATGATTAGAATACAGTGCCAGAGAAATCATAAAATGTTTTTTGAGGCTATACTGGGGGAGTCGGGGTTATATAAGGATTTAGCGAATTAGCTGCTATGTGACAAAACTGGTGGCAGGTTCCCTTTGACTGAGGCGTGCAGTTTTTTGGATGTTGTGGAGTCTTTTGTGACCTCTTAGATGAGTTGATGCTGCGCTATTGAGTAATTTTGATTTGCCGACTACTACTGGGAAGGTTCACCACTGTTCCATGTTTTCACCATTTGTGAATAATGGCTCTCACTGTGGTTTGCTGGAGTACCAAAGGTTTAGAAATGGCTTTATATACGTATCCAGACTGAAAGATCTCAATTGCTTTGTTTCTCATTTGTTCCAGAATTTATTTGGCTCATGGCATGATGTTTAGCTTTTGAGGTACTTTTTGGTCTATTTCAGTTTGTCAGGCAGGTCCTATTTAAGTGATTTCTTGATTGAGAACAGGTGTGACAGTAATCAGGCCTGGCTGTGGCTCGGGAAACTGAACTCAGATTCCCAAAGATGTGATAAACCACAGTTAATTTATGTTTTAAGTGGTGGGGCAATCACTTTTTAACACAGGGTCCTGTAGGTTTGGATTTCTTTTTCCCTTAATAATAAAGACCTTCACTTATAAACACTTGTTTATTTGTGTTATCTTTGTCTAATATTTAAATTTGTTTGCTGATCTGAAACATTTAAGTGTGACAAACATGCAAAAGAATAGGAAATCAGGAAGGGGCAAACAATTCTTCATACAACTGTAGCACGTAAACTGTGTAACTGCAGTGCCTCCTCTGGGAAATGCAATTTAGCGGGAATCTGTCTCCAGGTTTTTACCACCTAATATTAGAGTAGCATACAGGACTAGTAGGAAAAACCTGGTGGCAGATTCTCTGTAAAAACAAATGCCTTTCTGACCCCACAGTCTGTTGGAAAAACATTATCTGTAAATTTAATATACGGTACCATTAGTCTGATGCATGTCTATCCCTTCTCAAAAATGATTTTATATTTCTGTTCCTATGTGTTTCTCTGAAAAATGGGTTAAGGCTTATTTTTAGGGGATGTCTTATGTTTTTTCTCCATGAACAAAAATCCACATTTATACTTGAACAACAAAAAAAATCAACATGTATTCAAATACAGTGGGGGAAATAAATATTTGATCCATTGCTGATTTTGTAAGTTTGCCCGCTGACAAAGACATGAACAGTCTATAATTTTATGGGTAGGTTAACTTTAACATTGAGAGATAGAATATTAAAAATAAAATTCAGAAAATCACATTGTATAAATTATATAAATGTATTTGCATTTTGCAAGTATTTTAAGTATTTGTTCCCTCTGGCAAACAAGACTTAATACTTGGTGGCAAAACCCTTGTTGGCAAGCACAGCAGTCAGATGTTCGTTTAGTTGATGATGAGGTTTGCGCACATCTGGAGGAATTTTGGTCCATTGCAGATCATTTCTATATCATTAAGATTTTGAGGCTGTCGCTTGGCAACTCGGAGCTTCAACTCCCTCCATAAATTCTCTATGGGATTAAGGTCTGGAGACTTATTTCCCCCACTGTATAATCATGTAATCACACACACACACACACACACACACACACACTGCACATACACATGTAAATATACATACATTGCACATATGGTACAGTTACTCTTGACTCCTGCTGTTAAAGGACCTTTGGTGACGTCATGGTGACATGACTGTGATGTTGCCTAAGGTCCTTAGCTCTTTCATCCCCAAGCCTATTTTCACCTTCCTGACCAGGCCAAATTTTACAATTCTGATCACTGTCACTTCCTGAGGTTGTAACTCCGAGACACTTCAACAGATCCCGCTGATTCTGAGTTGTTTTTTTTTTATTGTACTTCTTGATAGTGGTAACATTTCTTTGATATGACTTGCGTTTATTTGTGGGGAAAAAAATCACAAATTTGACTAAAATTTTTCAGTTTTCAAACTTTTACTTTTTAAGCCCTTAAATCAAGAGAGTTATGTCACACAAAAGACCAGTGATTTCTAATTTTTTTATGGACCACATCACATTTGAAGTGACTTTGAGGGTTCTGTATGAAAGAAAATGCCCAAAAGAGGCACCATTCTAAAAAACTGGGCTCAGGAAGGAAGGAGTGACGTTTTGGAACGCAGATTTTGATGAAATGGTCTGTTATGTCATGTTTGGAGAGCCCCTGATGTGTCTAAACAGTGGAAAGCTCCACAAGTGACACCATTTTGGAAACTAGACCCCTTAAGCAATTTATCTAGATGTGTGGTGAGCACCTTGAACCCACAGATGCTTCACAGAATTTTACAGTGTTGATCTGTGCAAATGAAAATAAGTGATTTTTCCCTCCAAAATGTTGTTTTAGCCCTAATTTTTTTTCATTTTCACAAGGCTAACAGGAGAAAAAGGGCGCCAACATTTGTGAAATTTCTCCTGAGTACATTGTTACCCCATATATGTGGCCGAAAACCAGCTAGCACTGATCTAGGGCATTGCTGCAGGGTGTCAGCTCTCATATAGAGCAGACACCCTCATTTGATCTTGGCGGCACTCAGCGTTAGCCCGCACGATCATGAAGCAGTATATGTACGAGGGTTTGCTGGAATGCAGCCCCTGCAGCGCCATACATATACAGCACATGTCGGAAAGGAGTTAAGAGGTCTTAACCTCAAAATAGAAATGCTGGCCACCCCTAAGAGAGTGGGGGAACTGAGAAATTGCCCAGTTTGTGCGCCCTAAACCCTAATGCCGGCCCTGCATATCAGCCTGTCTCCCCCTTTAGACTCCTGCAGTTAAAGTACTTTTGGTAACATCATGGTCACATGACTGCTATGTTACCAAAGGTCCTTAAGCAGTTTTAACCTCGCAATATAAATGCTGGGGGCCCTAAGAGAGTGGGGACATGCACAGTTGACCTGTGCTCTTCCTCCAAGTGCCGTTCCTGACTATAACTAGGGCTTATTTTTGAGGTAGGGCTTATATTTCAAGCATATTGTAAGAATCCTGTAAAATAACGGCAGGGCTTATTTTCGGTGTAGGTCTTTTTTTGGGGGAAACATGGTGTGTTTTTGATTGAGCATTGTAATGTTTGACTATGCTGCAGGAGTGTAAAAAGAAATAATACGGCCTCAGCAAAGTTTTGTTCAGAAATTATTTAGTTTAAAGTCTATTATACGGTATTTAATTTTGATCCCATTAAATAATCTAAGAAAACCTACCAATGGTCTACGAAAACAACATTAGGGTCATATATAATCTGACATTTAGTGGTGCTTGCATTGGAAAAAAAAGTCTTCTCAGTACAGGTTTCCTAATTCCTTCAAATCAGATCCCAGACTTTTTTCCATTACCCATTAACCTGTCGAGGGCCCCTATATTATAGTGTAAATCCCTGTGGGATGAAATGAAGAAAAAATGCACTTCTGCCTTTGTTCATGTCTCATTTTTGCAGCATTCACTATGTGGTAAAAATAATAATAATCTTTATTTATATAGCGCCAAGATATTCCGCAGCGCTTTAGTTTCAACACAAGAGTCATAAGCAACAACGTTAACAATACAATAATTAAAGCGAAATAAGATGACCCTGCTTGTGAGAGCTTACAATCTACAATGAGGTGGGGGAGATACAAAGTACAGGTGTGTATTTACAATGATGTATTTACAATGATGGTCCAGCCATCTTCAGGGGGTGCGGGATAGATGGGGATAGTGAATGGGCTACACACACACAAACATAAAATGACTGATTAGTGAACTTGATAGGCCGCTCTGAACAAATGTGTTTTGAGCGAGCGCCCAAAACTATGTAAATTGTGGATGGTCCTAATATCTTGGGGTAGAGCATTCCAGAGGATTGGCGCAGTGCGGGAGAAGTCTTGGAGTCAATAGTGGGAGGTACGGATAAGTGCAGAGGTTAGTCGAAAATCATTTACAGAGCGCACTAGTCGGTTAGGCCGATAGACAGAAATGAGGGAGGAGATGTCAGGGGGTGCCGCACTGTGGAGGGCTTTGTGGGTGAGAACAAGTACTTTGAATTGTATCCTGTAATGAATGGGCAGCCAGTGTAACAACTGGCGAAGAGCGGACGCATCCGAGTAACGAATAGCCAGATGGACAACTCTGGCTGCTGCATTAAGTATAGACTAGAGAGGGGAAAGTCGAGTGAGGGGAGGCCAATTAATAGGGCGTTACAGTAGTCCAGGTGGGAGTGGATCAGGGCTACAGTGAGGGTTTTTATTGTTTCAGTGGTGAGAAAAGGGCGGACTCTAGAGATGTTCTTTAGGTGTAAGTGGCACGAGCGGGCAAGAGATTGTATATGGGATGTGAAGGAGAGATCGGAGTCAAACATAACACCCAGACAGCGCGCCTGCTGCCGGGGCGTTATCATGGTGCCACCCACGGAGAGGGAAATGTTAGATTTAGAGAGGTTAGTAGATGGCGGGAGCAGAAGAAGTTCAGTTTTGGAGAGGTTGAGTTTCAGAGAGAGAGCGGACATGATGTTGGAGACTGCGGACAGACAGTCACTGGTGTTCTGTAGTACAGCGGGAGTAAGGTCAGGGGATGACGTGTATAGTTGAGAGTCGTCGGCATAAAGATGGTACTGAAAGCCAAATCTGCTGATGGTCTGTCCAATTGGGGCTCTGTAGAGGGAGAAGAGAAGGGGGCCAAGGACTGAGCCCTGGGGTACCCCGACAGTGAGAGGAAGAGGAGATGACGTGCAGCCAGAGAACAGAACACTGAAGGAGCGGTCAGAAAACTAGGAGGAGTACCAGGAGAGAGCAGTGTCCTTAATGCCTAGTGACTGGAGTCTAGAGAGTAGGAGAGGGTGGTCAACAGTGTCGAAAGCTGCAGAAAGGTCGAGAAGAATGAGCAGAGAGTGGTCATCATTACATTTTGCTGTCAGAAGGTCATTGGTCACTTTGATGAGTGCAGTTTCTGTCGAATGTAGGGGGCGAAAACCGGACTGTGAAGGGTCTAGGAGGGATTGAGTGAAATGACTTATTTACTTTATTCTGCCAGTCAGCTTGAAGTCCATGTGACTGCATACTGCAGAATCTTGATAGTGTGCAATGCACACACTGTCATGATTCCCCTGTGTTCGCAGTGTTAGTTGGTTGTCATGTGGCCACAAGTGTGCTCCTTGTATACTTGCTGTAACCTGCCGAATAGATTGTCATCTGCTCTCAGAGAAGCTGATGAGAATCTAGTTGGCATTTGACAAATATGCTGTATGTCTGTGTGTCTCAGTGTGTGTCAGTTTGTAGATATATGTAGCAGTGTGCTAATGTGTGTGTAGATGTACCTGTAAATGTGTGTCACAATGTGTAAATGTGTACTTGAATCCTTGAATTTTTGGTATATATGTCAAAGTGAGTCAATATGTTTGTTAGAATGTACTTGTGTGGTCACAATTAATTTTTAGCCCACACCATGGTGTTATGTTCGCAGAGTAAATTTGCATTACTCTGACGGTTGTTCCTTGAAAGCAAGTAATCCCCTATCCAAAGGGTAAAGGGTAATTTGATGATCGGTAGGGTACCACCAGTGCCCGTAGAATTTGGCTCTGCAGTCCCTTTTTGAATACAGCACATTCTCAACCTCCGCTCCTTTCATTGTTAGGCTGCTTTCACACTAGAGTCGGTACGGGCCCGTCGCAGTGCGTCGGGTCGACGTTCCGACGCATTCTGTGAAAGAAATTCACAACGTGGGCAGCGGAAGCAGTCTTATGACGCTTCCGCTCCCCCATTGTAAGGTCCGGGGAGGAGGGGGCGGAGTTTCGGCTGAAACTCGCGACCGCTACGTCGTCATCTCGCGAGACCGCAATGCACTCTTCAGACCGGAGTGCGAGGAGCATCGGTAACCGTCCGCTTCGATCCGGGCGCCAACGGAGGGTGAGTATGTAACTATTTTTTTATTATTTTTAACATTAGATCTTTTTACTATTCATGCTGCATAGGCAGCATGAATAATAAAAAATTGGTCACACAGGGTTAATAGCAGCGTTAACCGAGTGCGTTACACCGCGGTCAACGCTGCCATTAACCCTGTGTGAGCGCTGACCGGAGGGGAGTATGCGTGCGCCGGGCACTGACTGCAGGGAGTAAGGAGCGGCCATTTTCTTCTGTGCGCGTCGCTGATTGGTCGTGGCTGTTTTGCCACGACCAATCAACGACTTGGATTTCCATGACAGACAGAGGCCGCGACCAATGAATATCCATGACAAACAGAAGGACAGACAGAAAGACGGAAGTGACCCTTAGACAATTATATAGTAGATCTGCACAATGATTGCCATAAAAACATGCTGACTTGCAGTCTAGCATTGTCGCCAATCGATCCACTTGTCCCATTCCATCAGCCATGACAATGGTCTGTGGCCGCTGGATGGGAGAGGGAGTCAATTTCTGCTGCTACTTTTCTCCAGGGTGATGAAAGCTTTTTCATAATATTGGTACTGTAATGCATTTATGATTTTCCGGACAGAAATTCTGCTGCGCACCTCAGTTGTGTAGATGTACATGTATCAGGAGATCTTTGTCAGCCTGTTTTATCACTAAGCGCTCCTATAGTATGTTTCCAAAAGAAGTTTAATGCCGCACTGGTATCATGCACACAGAGGTGTGATTGACATCCCAGCATGTCCAGGGAAAAGCACCCATTGTCCTCCCTACACAAGTTGGGATCAGTTTTGTTTCTGCGGGCACGATGCCAGGATGCTTCTGGAGTGAGTAACAGCGATCTTGAACTAGTCCAGGTACATACATGCCTGCATTAAGCTGAAAGGGAATCTGTCAGCAGGTTTTTGCTGTGTAATCTGAAGACCTCATGAGATAGGGGTTAAAACACAGATTTCAGCAGTGCCTCTCTTAGAAAGTTTTGCTTTCTTGCAATGATTGTTTTAGCACCAGGAGTTTATCATTGCTGGGACACAGTAGCGTGTGCATGCTAATCCAACACCCCCCCTCCTGTGATAGGCAGCTCACTGTCTATGGGCATTTTATATACAGAACCTGGTGTAGGCGGAGGCAGCTTCCTCAGCTCTGTTTCATTGCTAAATGTAAAAAACTCTGATTATGTGAGAATGGCTGCATCCAGTAATCTAATATTGAGAGTCCTCAGTGGTCGATAACTTTTAATGGCTAACTGAAAAGATGGTAACAAATTGCAAGCTTTGAAACTACTCAGGTCCCTTCATCAGTCATAGACTAGTAGAAATTCTGGAGAATCACATATTTATGCACAACACAGCACAGAAATAATGCCATAGATAAGACAGGTTCAAAGAGGAGAGGCGTGCACTCTGGGGATGTGAAGCTGGTGCAGGCTGAACCTGGACTGGATCCAGCAAACTCAAGTTAGAAGAAACAACCGCACTCAGAGCTTGAATTTTAAATTGCTTCATATACGTGACATTTTTATTAGGGAACACCACAGCAATAAACAAAGAGTTGAGGTAACGTTTCGACCCCTTGATGGGCCTTTATCAAACTTCACTATAAAGTGGAGAGCAATAGGGGAAGGGGGGGATGCTGTCCAGGACAGACAAAACAGCTCCAAAGGCAGATGGAGAGTACGAAGGTCCGGAATGGCACGGACGGGGAGCGGGGTCCCTAGAACCACTGTGGGTCCAGAAGCAGGAAGATCGGCATTTTGCAAAGCGAAAAATACGGTATCTTTCCTGTATCCAGTAATCTAAGTGATACATCATTGGACTCAGCTCCTCTTTGCTTACATTACGCCGCTCTCAGCTGAGGTAGCAAAAACCTACTGACAGATTCCCTTTAATGCATCAGTGAAAATCACTGATGACACTGCTAAAACACTGATGGTAAAAACTGACACACTGACCAAACACTGATGCAACTCTGATAAAAAAAAACACTAATGATACTGAGAATGATTTTTGTACATGTGAAAAATCACAAATATTTGAATGAGGCCAACTTCTATGTTCCCCCTTCATAGGGCATGAAATTGTACACTGCACAATTATTAGGCAGTTTGTATTTTTGATGATTCATTTTATTATTGAATAACTCCAGTTCTGTCGTTTAATTTAACGGGTTAATACACTAAAACCAGAATATGTAAGAAAGTAAAAGATTTTCTTAGGACCATATCCACTGTATATGTGCATAATTATTGGGAAACTATAGTATGCAGAATTATTATACAGCTAAATAAAAAAACTTAATTTTCTCATCTCAATTGTTCATTTTTCTATTCTTAAAATAGAAGAGAGAATGGAAAGTGAAAATGCTGGTGTGAACAGAGCCTTAATGTCAGAGAAAGAAAAGCATTCTCAGACCTCCCAAACATCATGGGACCAAAAGCACGCTTAGGGTATGTTCACACGTTCCTGATTTCAATCCTTTTTTTTGAGGACTAAAACCGCAGCTCTTGGCAGAAAACGCAGGTGCGTTTTTGGTGCGTTTTTGGTGCGTTTTTTGATGCGGTTTTTGATGCGTTTTTTTATGCAGTTTTCTCTGCAGATTGTCTGTGTTTGACACAAATAAAGCTTTAACTGCAGTGGGGGGGAAAAAAAAAAGAAATGATGTCATTTCCTTGTCCAACCCTTTTCTTCTTCCATCCTCCATTTTGGGACTAAACACCAAAATGAGTGGACGTGTTTTGAATGACAGCGCTCCGCAGAGTGCTGAGCGTAGGCCAGATCACAGCCCGCAGATCCAGCTCTATCCAGCTATTTAAGTCTACGTTCACATTTGCGGTCTGCGCCGCAGCGTCGGGCGCCGCAGCGTCGCCGCATGCGTCATGCGCCCCTATATTTAACATGGGGGCGCATGGACATGCGTCGCACTTGCGTTTTGCGCCGCATGCGTCACTGCAGCGCACGCATCCGGGCACAGAGGACGCAGCAAGTTGCATTTTTGCTGCGTCCAAAATCAATCAAAAAAAGGACGCATGCGGCGCAAAACGCAGCGTTGTGCATGCGTTTTGCTGCGTTTTTGTTTGCGTTGTGTGTTGCGGCGCCGACGCTGCGGCGCACAACACAAATGTGAACATAGCCTAAGTGCCACGTATTTAAGTGCCACGTATTTCAGTGCCACGTATTTCAGTGCCACGTATTTAAGTGCCACGTATCACGTATTTAAGTGCCACGTATTTCAGTGCCATGTATTTCAGTGCCACGTATTTAACTGCCACGTATTTAACTGCCACGTATTTAAGTGCCACGTATCACGTATTTCAGTGCCACGTATTTAACTGCCACGTATTTAAGTGCCACGTATCACGTATTTCAGTGCCACGTATTTCAGTGCCACGTATCACGTATTTCAGTGCCACGTATTTAACTGCCACGTATTTAAGTGCCACGTATCACGTATTTCAGTGCCACGTATCACGTATTTAAGTGCCACGTATTAAAGTGCCACGTATCACGTATTTAAGTGCCACGTATTTCAGTGCCACGTATCACGTATTTCAGTGCCACGTATCACGTATTTAAGTGCCACGTATTAAAGTGCCACGTATCACGTATTTCAGTGCCACGTATTTCAGTGCCACGTATCACGTATTTAAGTGCCACGTATCACGTATTTAAGTGCCACGTATCACGTATTTCAGTGCCATGTATTTAAGTGCCACGTATCACGTATTTAAGTGCCACGTATCACACATATATATAACGTATAACACACTGACAGGAGCCATAGTTCCTGTCGGTGTGTCACTGCGCATGCGCGAGCGAGTTTACCGGTGGTCCTTGACCCCGGCACTCTCGCTTAACGGCAGTGCTGCGTGGGAAAGTTCAACGCAGCTGTACTGCTGTTAACCGAGACGCCGGAGCCATTGAACTCCGGAACAGTACGCGATACACTGCTAGGAGCTTCGCTCCTGGCAGTGTATCGCCGGAGAGCAGCCGATCGGCGTGGGACACTCGTTTTATGGATTCTGCGGACAGGGAGTATGAATTTGATTTTTTATTTTGGGATTTTATCTAGGGGATCGAGGGCTTCGCCTACCAGTGTGCTGTTGGTGAGTATATACTCTGTGTTATATGTTGTATGTACTGTGTGTCATGTATGTGTATTGTGTGTGTTTTGTGTAACTTTACAACTGTGCTAAGTCGCCGGACACAGGGACAACTCTCCCATCCTAATACCGGATGGGAGTAGTAGTCCCATACGGCGACTTAGCACAATGGTGGCACTAGCGTCGCATGGGGACACACACACACACACACACACACACACACACACACACACATACATACATACACACACACACACACACACACACACATACCAAATCAATCAAACGGCCGACACGATCCCCATGCGACGGTACGCCTCCATGTCTCTCCGCCCAAGCACTTCCGCCCACGCACTTCCGGCGGCTTCCCCACACTTCCTGCTGCAGCGGTTCTGCACCACAAACCGCAATAAAACCCGCAGATATATTTTTGATCTGCGGGTTTTACTGCGGGTTTGACCTCACAATGGAGGTCTATGGGTGCAGAACCGCTGCTGTTTCGGACAAAGAAGTGACATGCTCCTTCTTTTTTCCCGCAGCTATTCAGCGCGGCTTTTTTTTGGAAATTCAGGATCGTGTGCACAGTGGTTCCCGTTTTCCATAGGGTACATTGTACTGTACCCTGCATGGAAAAAAGCTGCGGAACCGCAGCGGCAAAACCGCTGCGGTTCCGCGGTAAAAAACGCACTGTGTGAACATGGCCTTAGCTTTTGTACTTTTCTTAGTGCTGCTGTGCAGTAATATAGCCAGATTCACTTTTCAGTGAACAGATTGTTTTTTGACACGATTTGAGTGGATTTTTGTGACAGCCTGTTGTCAGTGTGACAGTATAAAACTCGGGCTGCGCTGTGACTCTGGCGTCAGACGTCACATAGCCAAGGATGCCACTGTCACATAATGCACGTTGTAAGTGAATATGGTCAAGTTGTGGCCAACAAGTTGCCATGACTCACATGTTGCAAAAAAACCTGCATATTTGGATTTGTTGCATGCGATCTCAGCCTCTTGCTTACCAATCCAGATGTGTTATAGTTATGGACAAATACCAGCATGATCCCTTAGTATCTCTCCGCGTTTTGCCGCTACTTTTTATCTTAGTTGTTATTACTTTCTTTCAGCAACTTGGGAAGCAGTAGCACTTTTGTGCTACTATCACCACAAGTATCAACGAGCCTTAAGCACTCCAGATACTGTTGCCAAGGTTCAACCGCTGTTTCTCTTTCGGCCACTTTTGGCAGGTATTCACCACTGAATTGTACAAACAATCCACAAGACCTACTGTTTTCAAGATGCTCTGATCCATCTAGGTCTACAAACTAATACCCTTTCACTTGATAGGTGCCATTGTAACAAAATAATCAATTGAGTGGATCTCTTCTCACAACCCTGCACCACGGTCTAGGTCAGTGTTCCCTTGGCCATGGACAGGAGCTGCGTGAATTTCCTAACCTTCCAGCATCCAAGACTCGACTGACGGTTAGGCTTCTTTCACACTAGCGTCGGCACGGGGCCGTCGCTATGCATCGGGCCGACGCGCGTTGTGAAAGTAATGCCCGACGTGGGCAGCGGAAGCAGTTTTACAGTGTTTCCGCTGCCCCATTGTAATGTCCGGGGAGGAGGGGGCGGAGTTTCGGCCGCACATGCGCGGTCGAAAATGGCGGACACGACGCGCAAAAAAAGTTACATGTAACTTTTTTTGTGCCGACGGTCCGCCAAAACACGACGTAACCATCGCACGACGGTTGCGACGTGTGGCACTCCGTCGCAATGCGTCGCTAATGAAAGTATGTAGAAAAAACGCATCCTGCGGGCAACTTTGCAGCATGCGTTTTTTCTACATAACGACACATTGCGACGTGTGTCGAACTACGCTAATGTGAAAGTAGCCTTAGCCGCACAGATGATGTCACACCAGGCCGGGAATCAAACACCATGTCAAGGAACCTGGAGGCAGGACATTTGCCCCACCTGACCTGGACCACTGACCCGGGGTAGCGCAAAGCAGTTTCCTCATCTTTAATGATCAACATGATTTTCTCTTCTTGTCAGTGTCTTTGGTTCTAACAAAACACCCTCAATGCAATAGCCGGGATCGGAGCTAAGTTCGATCTCTGCCCTTTAAAGGGAACCTGTCACCCTGTTTTTTGAAGATGAGCTAAAAATAGCGTTAAATAGGGGCAGAGTGGGGCGTTACATTAGTGTCTTTGTGTGCCTTTATTACCCACCTATGCTGCCGAAATACCTTTGTAAAGTCGCCGTTTTCTGCTGTCACTCACGCTGGTCTGGTCCTATGGGCGTGGTGACAGCGCTGTTTCTCCCCCAGAATCCTGCTCATCATTACGTTGGTGGTGTAGTGGTGTGCGCATGTCCAAAAGGCGAATCCACTGCCCAGGAGATGAAAAACAGCGCGATCTGCGCTATTCAGCCGTTTACCGGTGGGTGCGGCCATCTTTCCTGTGGCCGCGCGTGCGCAGATGGAGCGCTCTGCTGCCCGGGGCTTCAGGAAAATGGCCGCGGGATTCCGCGCGAGCGCAGATGGAGATCACGGCGGCCATTTTCCTGAAGCCCCGGGCAGCAGAGCGCTCCATCTGCGCACGCGCGGCCACAGGAAAGATGGCCGCGCCCACCGGTAAACGGCTGAATAGCGCAGATCGCGCTGTTTTTCATCACCTGGGCAGTGGATTCGCCTTTTGGACATGCGCACACCACTACGCCACCAACGTAATGATGAGCAGGATTCTGGGGGAGAAACAGCGCTGTCACCACGCCCATAGGACCAGACCAGCGTGAGTGACAGCAGAAAACGGCGACTTTACAAAGGTATTTCAGCAGCATAGGTGGGTAATAAAGGCACACAAAGACACTAATGTAACGCCCAGCTCTGCCCCTATTTAACGCTATTTTTAGCTCATCTTCAAAAAACGGGGTGACAGGTTCCCTTTAAGCCCTTAGATACCACAGCCTCCAAATAGGTTATCAGCGGAAGTAGAGTAGCATTGGCTGCTAGGGGCCTAAGGCTTCTTTCACACTTCCGTCTTTCTTTTTCCGTCACAGTGTGAAAAAAACAGATCCGCAAATGTTTTCTGCTATTTCCAGCTTTTTCTCATAGACTTTATCTATTTAGTGACGGATTGTGATGGATGGCCACACGTTTCATCCGTCGTGCCCTGGATCCGTCGTAAAATTGCTGTCCGTCCGGCGGAGACAACGCACATAGAAATGTTTTTTCTGCACGTCGGAAAATCGCTCAGTGACGGATCCTGCACTGTCCATCGTTGGCTATAATGGAAGCCTATAGACGCAGGATCCGTCGCTGACCGTCAAAAGCAGGAATCCAGCTATGGATGCCATCTTTTGAAACTGAGCATGCGCTGAAGAATTTCCCGTCAGGGAAACTCTCTCTCGCTCTTTACTATTGATGCTGCCTATGCAATGCAGAATCAATAGTAAAAAGATATAATGTTAAAAATAATAAAAAAAAAATAAAAAATCGTGATATTCTTACCTTCCGGCGGCCCCCGCAGCCTTCCGGGAGCGTCACGAGCATCGGTAAGGCTGCGGGGGGACGCCGGAAGGTAAGAATATCACGATTTTTTATTATTTTTAACATGGTTTGTGTTGTATATGCGTTTTTGCAGCGGAAAAACCACGTGTGCACATAGCCTCAACGGATCCGTCAAAACAACGGACCCAGTGCACCTGTTTTTTACAATCTGCACAGGATCCGTCTTTTCAACAGTTTGGGTATGTTTCCACTGTCAGGATGGCCGGCGGTATCGCCGCAGCGGCGAAGCCGCTCGGCGCTAAGCCCCGCCCTCTTTCTGGGACGCGATCATGCCGGATGTGTTAACTCTTCACATCCGGGATGATCGCTCTCTCCCATAGCGCCCTGTAATATGCCTTGCGGGGACGCTGCGTCCCCGCAAGGTGTACGGACATGCTGCGATCTGAAAAGACGCGCAGCATGTCCGTAGTCGCAGGGCCGCCGCGTGCGGGTTTCCACGCATAGTGGAGACGGGATTTCATAAAATCCCCTCCACTATGCTGGAACATCTGGACGCTGCTTGTTTGACGCTGCAGCTCTGCGCAGCGTCAAACAAGCAGCGTTTCCTGACCGTGGAAACATACCCTTAGACGGATTGTGACTGATTGTAAAAAACGGGAGTGTGAAAGAGGCCTAACAAAGTCTATTGGATCATGACTACCACATATCCTAATAGGTTTCCATATTGGGCATGAATAAATAAATAATAATCATATAAACTGTATTAGAATGAAAAGTAAAAAGTGTCTTCACCCATATTTTGTTCTTCCACATTTGTGACAACGTGTGTACCAGAGTTAAGATTTGTTCATCCTCCCTCTATAAAGTTGCAAATGAATTTCATAACGTCTGTTAAAAAAAGGGCTCATACAGCTCTGGTGACAACATAAACATGTTATGGCTTTGTTCCTGGACCAATAGTCCACAAACAAATGTGAAAAGAGTATAAAATATATGTAATAGAAGGCGAATGAGGCCTTATAGTTACCGCAGAACAGAAGAAATTTGCCATTGTATTATAATACGTATTATGAAGGCTTATATTATGCCAAGATACTCTGCCGTGCTTTATAATCATTGGGAAATCGTGTTGCAGGTCATTTTTATTACACAATGATAGCTGTAAAAAAGAAAAAAAGTGGAATTGTGGGTTTTTTCTTCACTATTTCACTTTTCTATTTTTTTCCCCATTTTCTAGTACATTATATGGTAAATTGAGTAGTGCCACTGAAAAATACAACTTGTCCTGCAAAAGAAAAAAAAAACTATGTTGACAGAAGAATAAAAAAGTTTTGGCCTTTGGAAGACCATAAATAATAGCTCAGTAGTGACTGCTCCGTGAGTGACATCCTGCTGTGCTGGTGTCCAGAGCAGAGTGGCTGGTTACAGTGCGGCCATTATGTAGACAGCTGGCTTGGCGCTGGACGAGTGGAAGCGAGCAGCTGCAGGGAGAATATAACACCACTTTCTCCCTGCAGCCGCACTTCCAATTATAGTATGGAACATGTTTGTAATGATGCGTATCTGCACGTTACCACTACAGCTGCAGGTAAACACTTTGTTTCTGCTGACAGGTCCCCGAATTATATACAGCATGAGCAGTGTGGTACAGATTTAGAAAAAGAGTTTGACTAAAAAGTTGTCATTGTAATATCCTATTGTGTTTAGTAAGCTATTTTTGAGGAAATCCCTATTTTTGTACATAGCTCGTGTCCTGTTTTCAAGTAAATTGCACTGAGCTGCGGTACCTGACCCAGCCCTTAGATGTATTGAGAAAAAGCCTCTGACCATTCTTTTTTAAATTTGTGCAACCCTTGAAAATGGAAAGGGGTGTTCTCTTACTAATCAGTATAAGGCTACGTTCACACGATCCGTTTTTCACTGCGGATTTTTCCGGTCCTTTTTCGGGGAAATCCGCAGTGGAAAACGGCGGTGCTTCTCTAGGCGGATTTGTGTCCTTTTTCTTCTGCGGATTCCACTGCGGGTTTCCAACTGCAGTTTCCTATTGGTGCTGTTGGAAACCCGCAGCGGAATCCGCTGAAAGAATTGACATGGTACTTCTTTTTTCCGTTGGCAAATCCGCGCGGATTTTCCAGCGAAAAAAAGGATCGTCGGCACAGCGGGTTTTGTTTTCCATAGGGTAACATTGTACTGTACCCTGCATGGAAAACGGCTGCGGATCCGTAGCTGCAATTCCGCTACGGATCCGCAGCAAAAAACGGATCGTGTGAACGTAGCCTAAGTATATGAATGACTGTTTAATGCTGCACGATGAGGGAGGGATGAAGAATTCCCAGCACTCTTATTCCTTCAGTGCAGTGTCTCTTAATGTCAGCATTGCGTCTCCTTACAGTAATAGTAATAGGACACATTTTGGCCTCTGCCAAGTCTTCATCAACTATTAAAAATGTCATACATCACACTTGAGGTCATTTTCTGGAGACTAAAATTAATTTATGAGTAACCATATTTTTATTTTTTATTTCATAAATCAGTAGTGCTCTTGAAAATAAACAACTTTGTACGATATCTTATCAGGGAAATCTGTACTAATCTTTCACTCTCTATTCTGGGTAAAAAGCCACGTTCCCATGTTCAGTATTTGGTCAGTATTTTACATCGGTGTCTGTAAGCCAAAATCGGCTAACCCCACCGCTTTCTATCTACATTTTGTACTGACAGTAAACTGCTAATCAGTGGCCGGGGTAGACCTGAACCAGGATGCATGTGGGAGCTAGTTTGGAAGTAATAATCTCCTGCTGATAAAACTTTGTTTGAAACAACAGCACAAAGCCTAATGAGTCACACATCACTGAAATCAGTGTCTCAGCCCCAACCTCATCTTTCTCTCAGATTACATAGCAAAAACTGACAGATTAATAAGCGATCTACCAAACAGCTTATATAAGAGATTTCAATAACAATGCAGCAAGTAAGCAAATTAATAAATAATGCACAATATTATTACTCATCAGCCATCCACCTAAATGTCCTCTTGTAGTTCCCGCTGGTCTGCAGCGTCTAGGAAGCAAAGTGGGAAATTATGCTAGACTATACAATGACTGTAATAAATGATTAATCTCATACTCTCAGCCTAATCCCTTTGGAGCCATCTTAAAGGCTCCTCTGCGAAGTAATAGATAACTTTTTGTCTATAACCTTCCCATCTCGGGGTGTGCACCTGCTCAGTTATTTGCTATTTCACCTGAGAGATGGACTGATTCTAACCCTTAGGGCTTGTTCACATGAGTTTCAGCTAGAAAAGTGGGACGATTTTTTCTCACTTGTCATCCATGTGCAATCTGTTTTTTACAGCAGCAGAGCTATTAATCATTTACTGGACCATTTACAGTTTCCTATGCTACATCATTGCCATGTATCTGTAAAAGTCAGATAGTGAACCTTCAGTATTATTCAATATCAACTTGTCCAAAAAGCTCACTCTGATCATACTTAATAGTGATTGTAAGTTCTTGCCATATAATAATAATAATCTTTATTTATATAGCGCCAACATATTCCGCAGCGCTTTACAGTTTAACAGTTTCAAACACTACAGTCATAGGTAACAACATATCAAATTCTTACTGCGCCAATGTCCTCAGTTGTAAATAGTTGAGCCAAAATAACACTTAAAGGGAACCTGTCACCCCCAAAATCGATGATGAGGTAAGCCCACCGTCATCAGGGGCTTATCTACAGCATTCTGGAATGCTGTAGATAAACCCCCGATGTATCCTGAAAGAGGAGAAAAAGAGGTTAGATTATACTCACCCAGGGGTGGTCCCGCTGCGGTCCGGTCCGATGGGTGTCTCAGGTCCGCTCCGGCGCCTCCTATCTTCATGATGTTCTCTCCTGGTCTTCACGCCGCGGCTCCGGCGCAGGCGTACTTTGTCTGCCCTGTTGAGGGCAGAGCAAAGTACTGCAGTGCGCAGGCGCCGGGCCTCTCTGACCTTTCCGGCGCCTGCGCACTGCAGTACTTTGCTCTGCCCTCAACAGGGGAGACAAAGTACGCCTGCACCGGAGCCCCGGCGTAAAGACCAGGAGAGGACGTCATGGAATGAAGATAGGAGGCGCCGGAATGGACTTGCGACGCCCATCGGAGTGGGACCGCCCCTGGGTGAGTATAATCTAATGTCTTTTTCTCCTCTTTCAGGTAACATCGGGGGCTTATCTACAGCATTACAGAATGCTGTAGATAAGCCCCTGATGACGGTGAGCTTACCTCACCATCAATTTTGGGGGTGACAGGTTCCCTTTAAATAAATGAGGCTTTTTATAGAAGGCTAAAACATCTTTATTACAGTACATTAAAAATATGACAAAAATCATGTAAATATGTAAAAACAACAGGCCAATCCAAATACAACAAAAAGGGGTTGGTATACCTGTGTAAAGTCTACTGCAATATACTGCTGGGTATAGATATTATATGTAGAAATTCATATCATATGATAAAGACAAAGTAGTGTGAATATAATAGTTATTTAACATACACAACAAAGGATACTAGACACAATAGATCAATATGAAGAGGTAATTTTAGCAGCAGTATAGGAGGCCAGGAACCCACCACACCCGACGCGCGTTTCGCAATGAAATACTTCTTCCAGGGGAGACTACTTAGTGTCATTATGTCATTATGTACAATAAAATGTTCTATCATGTTCATGTGTGCTATATTTTAAGTAACCATCACTTATGTGGATGTAATTGTAATTATCCGGATCTTTTATATGGATTAAGCATATTTGGGATTCTTATCATGAAGTCCATTATATGTCATTATACCTTGCGTCAATATGGCACTATGTCTTTATCATATGATATGAATTTCTATATATAATATAATATCTAACAGACTTCAAATAGACCCAGCAGTATATTTAGGTAGACTTTACCCAGGTATACCCACTCCTTTTTTCTTGTATTTGTATTACTCTTGTTGTTATTACATATTTATATGATTTTTGTCATATTTTTTCATGTATTATAATAAGGATTCTTTTAGCTTTCTATAAAAAGACTCATAGTTTAAGTGTTGGTTTTGCATATCAAATTCTTCCAAGAGTAAAGCCCACCGTACGCAGTAGATAGCTCTCTCCGGCTCTCTCTCACCCTCCATGCAGAGGAGCGCCCGGCTTGGTGAGTGATATAGTTGGGGGATAACTCTTCTGCTGATTTCTCATTGATGTCGTGTTAGTGGGATTTTAGATTCATATGCTGTGTACTTGTGATATGCAGTTAAAATCTAGTGTGCTGAAACCTTTGTGTATTAAAGATTAATATATATCTGACCTTAAAAATAATCACATTTTCATTTAGTTTTCGCAAAACCAAAAACTGTGTTTATGCCTAGAGTTATGGATTTCGTATCCTCAAAGTTTCACTTAGATCTGATTGGTCTCATCACAAATATCTCTTGCTTCCCCCACAAACCGCTCTGAAGTTTGCATAGAAAATACTGTTTGCCGACCACCACACTTATAGTAACTTCTATACATATGTTAAAGGTAACCTGTCTCCAGGTTTGGCCTATATAAGATGTGGCCACTGCCTTTCAGGGCTGATATACAGCATTCTATAATGCTATAGATAAGCCCCTGGTCCGACCTGAAAGATAAGCACCGCTCCATTACAGCGCTAGAGTAGTGTTATTAGTTCGCTGCCCCTAGTCTTATACGTACCAGCTGCCGTCTTCAGCTCTTCCCTGCGCCACTCATGTTGGTCTCCAGCAGGTTGTGACTTGTCGGATCGCTCCAGTGTTTGCTGGGCCAGTCACAACTCAATGTAAGTCTATGAGAGCCAGAACGGGGCCAGAATAGGGCTCCCATAGACTCACCAAAAACTTATGAGAACGTAGCCTAAGAGATTTCTGGAACTTTGCCATTTAGTGAAATTTTGGGGAAGCCATAAGTCCATAATCCTGGCAATATTTATACTTTGTATAGCATATTGTGATTACCTAAGAGCTCTTTAGTGTACAAGAGGATTTTTTGATTCACATTTTCCATACTTAAATAAATTGTTTTGAATAATTTCTTTCAATTGTATTTTAAAGTAAAAGCCATTATGTGGAATCACTGATAACTATAGCCCTGTGCTGTTTTTGCAGTTGGGATGAGAGCAGCTCCATAAGCAGTGGCTTGAGTGATGCATCGGGAAATCTCAGCTCCGAGGAATGCAACGTCAGTTCTTCTCTTACCTCTTTACCCTCCACACCTACTGCATCTCGACGAAGCTCAACTATTGCTGTAAGAATGAAACTATGAATTTTCTCTCTTTCTTTATAGCAATGCATATTCAGTGCACATAAATATACTTATACTGCACTTGAGAAAGTATACATACATGTGTACAAACCGGACACAATCATATATACACATTGTGGTGATACGCTACCTGAGTGTGTTGGGGGACACTTGCTTGGCATGGGATTTAAGCACTCAGGCACGATTTCTCCACTTAAACAGTCTATTCCGGTTTATTAAACGTCATAAACCATAACACAAACAGTTCATTATACCGCCATATCAACATATCACATACGGTTTTACATTGCCTACAGTGGTCACACTGGTATCTCTCTCCATTACAGTTCATTACATGCATCAACGGAACATATTAAACCCCGACAGTCTGTTCCAATGGCAGATACGTCTCTGCTGTATATCACAGGTTTTTCCCATACCAGGGATTACCTCACAGGAACTTCGGCTCCACACACTGACTCCTGCCAGTGCTGGTTCACAGGGGAAAGCTGCCTCACTGGGATCACCGTCCTTGTGACCAGGGCACCTCAGATAGTCCAGACCCACAGTAGGAACTGTAGCCTCCCCAATACAGAAGCCGTCACAGGTTCTGTAGTTGCAGCCTCTCCATGTGCTTTCAGGAAGTCCAGTCACAGGCACTTTCAACACACAGGCCATCAGTCCATGATCTACCAAGTGCTTACAGGACTCCAGTCCATCCGCGGACAATCCAACACTCTGACCATTCCAGGACTCACACTCTTACCAGGTGCTTGCAGGACTCCAGCCCATACCAGGACAATCCAACACCTCAAGCATTCAGTCCATAGCCTCAGCAGTGCTTCCAGGACTCCAGTCCATCTCAGGACAATCCAACACACGGGCTATTGCAGGACTCACTCTTCCCAGGTGCTTGCAGGACTCCAGTCCATAGCAGGACAATCCAACACCTCGAGCATTCAGTCCATAGCCTCAGCAGTGCTTCCAGGACTCCAGCCCACTTCAGGACAATCCAACACCCAGGCTATTGCAGGACTCACGGTCTCAGTGCCTCCAGGACTCCAGCCCATATCAGGACAATCCAACACTGACCGTACATCAGGTCCACGGTCTCAGGTGCTTGCAGGACTTCTCCAATACCAGGAGTCTCCAACACCGACCGTCCAGTACCTTGCACATGGACCAAACGGATCCATACACAGGAACCACACAGGCACATGTGACCCACACCCTGGTCACATTACATACCTGTAACCACTCCCCTGGGTGGGAGTGTGGGTGTGTGTGGCTAGTCTGACACTCCCATCTCTCATAACTAGCCCTGCCAATCTCCCATTAGCATTACACAACTACTTGTGGGACTACAGGTCCCAGCACACCAAACAAACTTCAGATTGACAGCACAGAGTGTCTTCCTCTGCAACACACACACCGGCCATTAACACTCCTGCCGGACTTAGTCTCATCACATTTATGCCTCCAAACGCATCTTAAAGCATACACACAGCGCCCCCTGGCTGTAACGTGGGTCACCGCACCACAACATGCATACAGACACAACATACATTCATGCTTACACACATGCATATATACACCGCATACATGTATTTAAATATATATATATATATATATATATACATCTATATCTATATATATATATATATATATATATATATATATATATATATATATATATATATATATATATATATATATATATAGTACAGACCAAAAGTTTGGACACTCCTTCTCATTTAAAGATTTTTTCTGTATTTTCATGAATATGAATATTGTATATTCACACTGAAAGCATCAAAACTATGAATTAACACATGTGGAATTATATACTTAACAAAAAAGTGTGAAACAACTGAAATTATGTCTTATATTCAGCCATGCTGGTTCAGTATGCCTTGAATTTTGAATAAATCACCAACAGTGTCACCAGCAAAGCACCCCACACCATCACACCTCCTCCTCCATGCTTCACGGTGGGAACCAGGCATGTAGAGTCCATCCTTTCACCTTTTCTGCATCGCACAAAGACACGGTGGTTGGAACCAAAGATCTCAAATTTGGACTCATCAGACCAAAGCACAGATTTCCACTGGTCTAATGTCCAGTCCTTGTGTTCTTTAGCCCAAACAAGTCTCTTCTGCTTGTTGCCTGTCCTTAGCAGTGGTTTCCTAGCACCTATTTTACTATGAAGGCCTGCTGCACAAAGTCTCCTCTTAACAGTTGTTGTAGAGATGTGTCTGCTGCTAGAACTCTGTGTGGCATTGACCTGGTCTCTAGTCTGAGCTGCTGTTAACCTGCGATTTCTGAAGCTGGTGACTTGGATAAACTTATCCTCAGAAGCAGAGGTGACTCTTGGTCTTCCTTTCCTGGGGTGGTCCTCATGTGAACCAGTTTTTTTGTAGCGCTTGATGGTTTTTGCCACTGCACTTGGGGACACTTTCAAAGTTTTCCCATTTTTCGGACTGACTGACCTTCATTTCTTAAAGTAATGATGGCCACTCTTTTCTTTACTTAGCTGCTTTTTTCTTGCCATAATACAAATTCTAACAGTCTATTCAGTAGGACTATCAGCTGTGTATCCACCAGACTTCTGCACAACTCAACTGATGGTCCCAACCCCATTTATAAGGCAAGAAATCCCAATCATTAAGCCTGACAGGGCACACCTGTGAAGAGAAAGCCATTCCCGGTGACTACCTCTTGAAGCTCATCAAGAGAATGCCAAGAGTGTGCAAAGCAGTCATCAAAGCAAAAGGTGGCTACTTTGAAGAACCTAGAATATAAGACATAATTTCAGTTGTTTCACACTTTTTTGTTAAGTATATAATTCCACATATGTTAATTCATAGTTTTGATGCCTTCAGTGTGAATGTACAATTTTCATAGTCATGAAAATATAGAAAAATCTTTAAATGAGAAGGTGTGTCCAAACTTTTGGTCTGTACTGTATATGTATATGTATATATATATATATATATATATATATATATATATATATATATATATATATATATATATATACACTCACCGGCCACTTTATTAGGTACACCTGTCCAACTTCTTGTTAACACTTAATTTCTAATCAGCCAATCACATGGCGGCAACTCAGTGCATTTAGGCATGTAGACATGGTCAAGACAATCTCCTGCAGTTCAAACCGAGCATTAGTATGGGGAAGAAAGGTGATTTGAGTGCCTTTGAACGTGGCATGGTTGTTGGTGCCAGAAGGGCTGGTCTGAGTATTTCAGAAACTGCTGATCTACTGGGATTTTCACGCACAACCATCTCTAGGGTTTACAGAGAATGGTCCGAAAAAGAAAAAAAATCCAGTGAGCGGCAGTTCTGTGGGCGGAAATGCCTTGTTGATGCCAGAGGTCAGAGGAGAATGGGCAGACTGGTTCGAGCTGATAGAAAGGCAACAGTGACTCAAATCGCCACCCGTTACAACCAAGGTAGGCCTAAGAGCATCTCTGAACGCACAGTGCGTCGAACTTTGAGACAGATGGGCTACAGCAGCAGAAGACCACACCGGGTACCACTCCTTTCAGCTAAGAACAGGAAACTGAGGCTACAATTTGTACAAGCTCATCGAAATTGGACAGTAGAAGATTGGAAAAACGTTGCTTGGTCTGATGAGTCTCGATTTCTGCTGCGACATTCGGATGGTAGGGTCAGAATTTGGCGTAAACAACATGAAAGCATGGATCCATCCTGCCTTGTATGGAGCATCTTTGGGATGTGCAGCCGACAAATCTGCGGCAACTGTGTGATGCCATCATGTCAATATGGACCAAAATCTCTGAGGAATGCTTCCAGCACCTTGTTGAATCTATGCCATGAAGAATTGAGGCAGTTCTGAAGGCAAAAGGGGGTCCAACCCGTTACTAGCATGGTGTACCTAATAAATTGGCCGGTGAGTGTATATTGTAGCATGGCTAAAGGGTGTCTAATCGACGGGAGGTATGTATCACAGAGAAGGCTTGTCGCTGTGATGTGACCCGGAGTGTTTTCTGTAATGCTCATAAAGTAATAAGGAATTGTGTAGTATATTTGGGTCCGGGTTACGGGTATCTATGAGAGATGGGAGGGTCTGGCTACCCATATACCTCACCCCTGGGTAAGGGGCATAACCATGCCTGTCTATGTTTGTGTCAGGACCTGTGGTGATGTCACAACCACATGTCTAATCATGTGATGGGTTCTGGGTGTGGTTTCAGGCTACTTAATGGAGGTGTGTTTGGCACATGGGAGTGAGTGTGGGAGTCTGTCATGGTGGACAGATTTCCATGTGTCCAGGGCGGACACTACAGACAGGAGTCTGTGTGTGTGGAGGGGCAAGCCTCCACAGTGTGTTAAGGCTTCAGGACTGAGCCTGAAGGAACGGACAATTTGTTTCCCTATGCCTGAGCCAAAGGCTATTTGTAAGACTGTTTACCTTTGTTTTGCTGACTTAAATGGTTTATGGAGTGAAAAAACCCACAAGAACGCTGAAGAGAATGTGCCTCCTGTTTCCTCCTATGCATCTGAGCGAGTGAACCCTTAATATATAATATATATATAATATATATATATATATATATATATATATACTATATGGTGGCCCGATTCTAACGCATCGGGTATTCTAGAATATGTATGTATGTATAAAGAAGCCACATAGTATATAGCACAGGCCACTTAGTATATAGGATCCATGTAGTATATAGCAGACAAATAGTGCTATATACTATGTGGCTGCTACATACATACATACATACATACATACATATTGTAGAATACCCGATGCGTTAATACAGGCCACGCAATATTTAACAGTGGCCACGCAGTATATAGCACAGGCCACGCAGTACATAACACAGCCCACATAGTATCTAACACTGGCCACGTAGTATATAGCAGCCACGCGGTATATAACGCAGCCCACGCGGTATATAACGCAGCCCACGCGGTATATAACACTGTTCACGCGGTATATAACACTGACCAAGTAGTATATAGCAGCCCACGCTGTATATAACGCAGCCCACGCGGTATATAACACTGCCCACGTGGTATATAACACTGGCCAAGTAGTATATAGCAGCCACGCTGTATATAACGCAGCCCACGCGGTACATAACACTGCCCACGTGGTATATAACACTGGCCAAGTAGTATATAGCAGCCACGCTGTATATAACGCAGCCCACGCGCTATATAACACTGCCCACGTAGTATATAGCAGTGTGGGCACATATCCGTGTTAAAAAAAGATAATTAAAACAAAAAATAGTTATATACTCACCCCCTGGGATCCAGCGAAGCTGTTCCTATGCGCGCGGCTGCCGCCATCTCCCGTTCCCAGGATGCACTGCGAAATTACCCAGATGACTTAGCGGTCTCGCAAGACCGCTAAGTCTTCTGGGTAAATTCGCAAAGCATCTCTGGTAACGGAAGATGGCGGCCGGCGCGAGCGCATCATCGGACTACGGAGGGTGAGTATAGCAGGTTTTTTGTTTTTTTATTATTTTTAACATTAGATCTTTTTACTATTGACGCTGCATAGGCAATAGTAAAAAGTTGGGGACACACAGGGTTAATATTGCGGTCTGTTACCGATGGCATTAACCCTGTGTGAGCGGTGAGTGGGGGGGAGTATGCGGGTGCCGGGCACTGACTGCGGGGAGTATGGAGCAGACGCCGGGCACTGACTGCGAGGAGTATGGAGCGGGCGCCGGGCACTGACTGCAGGGGAGTAGGGTGAGGGACTAATCGGACTATGCCCTTCGCTGATTGGTCACGGCAGCCATGACAGGCAGCTGGCGAGATCAATCAGCGACGCGGGATTTCCGTGATGGAAGTTGCCGACAGAATAGATAGACAGACAGAAAGACTGAAGTACTCCTTAGACAATTATATATATAGACAGTATATACATATATCACACACATGCAGACAGACACTGCACAGAAGCATATACAATGGCATGGTAAAAATTCAAAGTTACTGTCATTTTGAACAGTTAAACAAGTTGAAGATGAAATGATCTCTAAAGGGCTAAAGTTAAAGATTACACATTTCCTTTGTATTTTAGGCAAAAAAAACCAACATGTATATTGTACTTTTTATATTTTAAAAAAATTACAAAAAGGAAAAGGGCCGATGTAAAAGTTTGGGCACCCTGCATGGTTATTAAGTAGTAGCACCGCTTTTTGCAAGTAACTTAGCTTGTAAACACTTTTTGTAGCCAGACAAGAGTCTTTCAGTTCTTGTTTGAGGGACTTTCATCCATTCTTTGGAAAATTCTTCCAGTTCTATGTGATCTTGCATGCACTGTTATTTTGAGGTCCTGCCACAGATTTTTAATGATGTTCAGATCAGGGGGCTGTGAGGGCTATTGCAAAACCTTCAGCTTGCGCCTTTTGAGGTAGTCTATTGTGGATTTTGTTGTTTTTAAGCCATCTTCTTTTCAACTTCAGCCTTTTTACAGATGGTGTCATGTTTGCGCAAATAATTTATTGAAATTTAATTGAATCTGTTCTTCCCTCTACCCGTGAAATGTTCCCCATACCATTGGCTGCAACACAACCCCAAAGCATGATTAATCAACCCCCAAGCTTATTGGTTGGTGAGATGTTCTTTTACTGAAATTCTGTGCCATTTTTCGCCACACTTACCTTTGATCATTGTGGCCAAGGAGTTACAATATATTTTACCTTAACTGGTCCATAGAAATTGTTTCCAAAATGCATGAGGCTTGTTTAGAATTTTATGGTGAGAGCGCAGGAAGCGTTTCTGATGACTTTTCCATAAAAGCCATATTTGTGCCGGTGTCTCTGAACAGTAGTACAATGTACCACAACTCCAAAATCTGCAAAATGTTTCTGAAGGTGTTTTATTTTTCCTCTAGCAATCTTACAAGCAGCTCTCACTGAAATTTACCTTGATCTTCGAGGCCTTATCTTGACCTCCACTGTTCCTGGTAACTGCCATTTCATAATTACATTTTGAACTGAGGAAATGGCAACTTGAAAACGCTCTGCTATCTTCTTATAGCCTTCTACTGCTTTGTGGGCATCCACCATTTTCATTTTCAGAGGGCTAGGCTGCTGTTTAGAAAAACCTATGGCTACTGACTTTGGCACAAGGTTAGATGAGGCTGGATTTTTATAAATCTGGGAAATTTGCATCACAAGGCATATCCTAACAATGACATAGAACCAACCATAACCCTAACAGGCTAACTAAGGCTAAGCCAAGCCATAGCCTTAACATGCTAATTTTTTTCCCCTAGAATTTCAGGATGACCCCTTATCACTGTTGCAGGCCTAGGTGTAAAAAGATCATTAGGGTACTGTCACACAGTGCCATTTTGATCGCTACGACGGTACGATTCGTGACGTTCTAGCGATATCCATACGATATCGCAGTGTCTGACACGCAGCAGCGATCAGGGACCCTGCTGAGAATCGTACGTCGTAGCAGATCGTTTGGAACTTTCTTTCGTCGCTTGATCACCCGCTGACATCGCTGGATCGTTGTGTGTGACAGCGATCCAGCGATGTGTTCGCTTGTAACCAGGGTAAACATCGGGTTACTAAGCGCAGGGCCGCGCTTAGTAACCCGATGTTTACCGTGGTTACCAGCGTAAACGTAAAAAAAACAAACAGTACATACTCACATTCCGGTGTCTGTCCTCCGGCGTCTCAGCTTCTCTGCACTGTGAGCGCCGGCAAGCCGGAAAGCGAGCACAGCGGTGACGCGGTGACGTCACCGCTGTGCTTTCCGGCTATGGCGCTTACACAGTGGAGAGAAGCAGAACGCCGGGGGACAGACACCGGAATGTAAGTATGTACTGTTTGTTTTTTTTTACGTTTACGCTGGTAACCAGGGTAAACATCGGGTTACTAAGCGCGGCCCTGCGCTTAGTAACCCGATGTTTACCCTGGTTACCCGGGGACTTCGGCATCGCTCCAGCGCCGTGATTGCAACGTGTGACCGCAGTCTACGACGCTGGAGCGATAATCATACGATGCTACGACGTCACGAATCGTGCCGTCGTAGCGATGTAAATGGTACTGTGTGACGGTACCCTTAGAAAGATCTCTGTACTGTCCCTTCATATACAAAAAACTTGGTCCTTTCCGTCAGGGCTGTGGAGTCAGTAAGCCAAACCTCCGACTCAGACTCCTCAATTTCCATGACTCTGACTCCAACTCCACCAAAATGGGCTCCGACTCCACAGCCCTGCTTTCCGTAATTATGAAACCTATAGGAGGCACATCTTAACATTTCAGATTATTTAGCACAATTACCCAGGTACCAGATTACCCTTTGGTAATAATCAAAAATAATCACCAAATAATCAAAATCCATGGATGACAGCTCTAATTGTATTTGCTGACCAATGAAGTCCCAGATGTGCTAGATGGGAAACAAGACTGGAGATGCTCCAGGACATAGTAGCATTTAGTCCATGCATGCTACACACAGAAGCATGAGCAACATGCGGTTTAGTATGTTGAAGAACAGCTACTGTGATATTCTCATGTTGCCTTGTGCAAGCCTCTTCATGGTGCTTCCCACATGATCTCCAGTCCAATCTCCAGCTATCATTGTGTCCAAGACAAAAGTAGGACTCATCGCTGAAGAGGATAGACCTCCATTACAGCCTCCATTGCTGCCTTGCTCTGCACCATGATAGCCTTTGAGTGATGGCATGAGGTCAATAGAACACCTGTAACTGGATTTCTGGCTCATACCTGTAGCTGGACTTTTGGCTCGTAGCCCAATGTCATGCAAATTATACACAAATGGAAAACGAGAGTTTACAATCTTCCCAGCAGTATGAGACATCCCAGCAAATTCAGAATGTGCAATGCTTATAGAAATTGCAAAAAACTCATGAGCTACAGGTCAGACTCTATAGGCATCAGTTTGCATTTTGAATTCTAAAGATCAAGACAGTAAAATTAGAAAAAGACTTAACAGGTTTGGCTTGGTTGGAAGGGTTGCCAGAAGAAAGATTGTTTGTAAGAAGAACATGGAAACACATTTAAGGATTGAAAAGTTGTATCTGAATAAACCATCAGACTTCTGGAGCAATGTCCTATGGATAGATGAAACCAAAGTTTGGTCACAATGCCCTGTACTACATTTGTTAAAACTCAAATACAGCATATTAGCACAAACAACTCACACTAACTGTCAACTCACCATAGGAACTCAACCTTAAGGAGCTAGTAATTTTCATTTTTGTGCTTTTTTTTCCCCTCCACTTGTTCCAAGAGCCATAACCAGTAGCTAAGTGGGCCAACTTCCACCTTTAAAGCAGACGGAATTGTGGATTTATTATGATGGTCTACTGGACTGTAGGGCATCCATATTTAGTACTTGTACAAGGGCCTCTTCTGTCTGGGTCTTCTCGTGCATTCGTACATTCAGGATTTGATGAGGATTCTGCACCAAAATGTGTGACAACTCTACTAACATTCCGGAAACGGAAACAAAATATCTAATTGATATGAGTTCGGTAACCCCCTTTGTCGCCACTGTTAAACCTCTCTGATATCATAACCCACTCAATTGGGAACCGAGCTAAAAGTATACCAGTAGACCAATTGATAACTGAAGGAACTCTGCTCACATTAGCAGAACTACGTGAAAGACCAGGTATGACAAACTTTAATTTTTTGCAGTACTCAACACTCAAAGATGTACTTAAAAGAATACAATACCATTCAGATATTTCACGCAAACCTACCTTATTTGAAACCCTGTGCGCCAGAACTTCCAGGCCCACAAAGGTATTCTCCACAATATATCGAACGTTATTGATAGACGAATTAAGCCTTAAGAGAGCCTACATATCTCACATCTATAAATATTCACATGGTCCTACGAGCTGTGTTAAAACACAGGAAAACTCTTATAAAATAGTATCCAGGTGGTATGTCACTCCAAAGCAACTTAAGACCTGGCGAGTGAGCTTCCATACTAACTGTTGGAGATGCGAAACAGGAGAAGGCGATTATTTGCACCTTTGGTGGTCATGTCCGGGAATTCGTGGTTTCTGGACAATGACGGAACAATTGATAAAAGACGTTACTGGGAAAAAAATACACCTATCACCAGAAACAGCGCTCTTGAACTTCCCTGTGTGGTCCAGGTGCGCATGGCCCACTATCTTGGCTCAAAATATCTTAGCTGCAGCCAAATTGTTAATCCCTTTATACTGGAAGTCCACGATCGTCCCGACATACCAACAAATGTTGAAGAAAATAGATCAATTATACCTTATGGCTGAATTAGTGGCCCTGGTGAACCACACACAACCTAAACTTACAGGAATATGGCACCCATGGACAACGTTCAGAACGTCTTCCAGATTTGACGCAGATGAGGATTAATAAAACAAGAAAGCATAACTCATGATGTCTCCCCCCCCCCTCACCTCCCCCCCCCGCTTTCCTCCCCAACCATCTATTTCAGCTCCTTCATTCCCCCCTTAGCCTTATATGCCCCCACACTCTCTTTCTTTTCTCCGTTTACTTACCCCTTTTCAACTAGGCTAAACTTTAAAGAGTTTATATATACACTGTATTCTTAGGGTACCGTCACACAGTACCATTTACATCGCTACGACGGCACGATTCGTGACGTCGCAGCGATCGTATGAGTATCGCTCCAGCGTCGTAGACTGCGGTCACACTGTGCAATCACGGCGCTGGAGCGATGCCAAAGTCCCCGGGTAACCAGGGTAAACATCGGGTTACTAAGCGCAGGGCCGCGCTTAGTAACCCGATGTTTACCCTGGTTACCAGCGTAAACGTAAAAAAAACAAACAGTACATACTTACATTCCGGTATCTGTCCCCCGGCGTCTCAGCTTCTCTGCACTGTGTAAGCACCATAGCCGGAAAGCAGAGCGGTGACGTCAGACGTCACCGCTGTGCTCGCTTTCTGGCTGGCCGGCGCTCACACTGCAGAGAAGCTGAGACGCCGGAGGACAGACACCGGAATGTGAGTATGTACTGTTTTTTTTTTTTTTACTTTTACGCTGGTAACCAGGGTAAACATCGGGTTACTAAGCGCGGCCCTGCGCTTAGTTACCCGATGTTTACCCTGGTTACAAGCGAACACATCGCTGGATCGCTGTCACACACACCGATCCAGCGATGACAGCGGGAGATTCAGCGACGAAAGAAAGTTCCATACGATCTGCTACGACGTACGATTCTCAGCAGGATCCCTGATCGATGCTGCGTGTCAGGCACAGCGATATCGTATGGATATCGCTGGAACGTCACGGATCGTACGGTCGTAGCGATCAAAGTGTGACTGTGTGACAGTACCCTTAGACAGATTCTTTGTTTATATATTATCACTACTGTTATTCATGAGATGACTCAGTCAGGGAAGGTATTCTTCTTCCGGTTAAAAGTTGTAAAGTGTTTTACATTATATTAGTCTCTCATGACTCTGTAACTGATTTTGACTGTCTGTCTAACTGCTTTACTTTACAATAAAAAGAACATTGAAAAGAAAAAAGATGTATGAGTTCGGTAATTCTTCTTGCTGAGTATGGACAGAAAAGCTGAAGATTAGCCATATTGAATGACTAAGCAGCAGCTAATCCTTGGGCAGATCTTCTGGCATTTGTACACATCTGCGCCAGAATTACAAGCGTCATCCTCGAAGATCTGCCATGGATCCTCTTGTAAACAGATATCAAATTTGCCAAAAAATGTGTGAACACACCCTTTTAATCATACAGAGCCGATATGACTTGTGGCTAGAAAGCAAAGATCTATAACATTGTCCTTTGTATCATTGGTTAAAGCTGTAGCGCATGAATGTAAGAATTTAAAGTTTAGTGCTTAAAATGCAAGTGTTTACAAGGCAACCTTCCCCCACAGGGTGCCAAGAACCAGATCCCTGCCAGCCATTTATGTCATTATTTCTGACAAATCGTAATGAAATCCCGGCAGATACTCAATCACTGGCTGTTTTTAGCAGTTCTGGTATTCTTTTACTGACTCTGATTATTAACTGTAATTATTTAGTTTAGGTCCGACTCCGTGACCTCTCTTATGGAGATTTTTTTAACAACCTACATTAAACATGTCAATCATTATGTTACATCATGCAGAATCTGCTGACGATTTATCTGCAGATTTTCACCGAAAAGCTTCAGTAAATACACTGAGAATATCTGAAATATGGTAGGCTTGCGTAGTATTAGCTTTTTTAGAATGAGAATAACAGTATATAATGCATATATTATTATAGTAGTATTCTTAAAAGTATTCATTTGTATGTTGTATTAATTATATAATTAATTTAGATAATTAATACTAAAATTGAGTAAACAGGTAAAATGCTTAAAATACCGTATTTTTCAGACTGTAAGACACACTAGACCATAAGACTCACCCCAAACTTTCAGAAGGAGAATAGGGGAAAAAAATTAATGCATCAAATAGGTGGCCCATCTTACAGTCCGAATTCAGCTTACCGGGGTGGGGGGCATCAGCAGCGCTGATGGAGTGGGGCCAAAGGGGTGTTTGGTGATCCGGCGATGATATGACTCCATCCCAGACTGGTGTGGCAATATTCGGGGGTGCTCGGTGGAGCGGGGTCACAGGGGGTGTTTGGTGGTCCGGCAATGATATGACTCCATCCCAGACTGGTGCGGCAGGTTCGGTCGCGCTCGGTGTAACGGGGGCTCCGCCGACATTTTGTGAAAGACTGGAGCCCCACGCACGTCCATTGTTGCAATGCTGTGTGTCATGGTTCCCAATGGCAAGGGAACGTAAGAAACATATAAATAACGAACGAGCTCTCGGGTGATGGAAACTCGAGTTGACCGTGAGCTAAATCTACCACACAACTAATAGTAGCCAGGGAGCATACCTACGGCTTCCTAGATGCCACGCGCCAGCCGGAGGACTAACTACGCCTGGTAGAGGAAGAAACAGACCTGGCTTACCTCTAGGGAAATACCCCAAAAGATGATAGCAGCCCCCCACATGTAATAACGGTGAATTAAGAGGAAAAGACATACACAGTATGAAAGTAGATTTAGCAAAGAGAGGTCCACTTACTAGACAGCAGAAGGATACAAAAGAGGACTTCACGGTCAACTAAAAACCCTTTCAAAAACCATCCTGAAATTACTTTAAGACTCCTGTGTCAACTCATGACACAGGAGTGGCAATTTCAGCCCGCAAGAGCTTCCAGCTACAGAGAATTACAAAAACTGCAAACTGGACAAAAGATACAAAACAAAAGGACAAAGTCCACTTAGCTGATCAGCAGACTAGTAGCAGGAACATGCAACCGAAGGCTCTGGTTACAATGATGACCGGCAAGGAAATGACTGGAGAGCAAGGCTAAATAGGAAACTCCCAAACGCTGATGGAAGCAGGTGAACAGAAGCAGCAAAGTGCAAACAAGTCACCAATACCACCAGCAACCACCAGGGGAGCCCAAAAAGCGGATACACAACAGTACCCTCCCCTTAAGGAGGGGGCACCGAACCCTCACAAGAACCGCCAGGGCGATCTGGATGAGCCCTATGAAAGGCACGAACCAAATCCGAGGCATGAACATCAGAGGCAGTTACCCAAGAATTATCTTCCTGACCATAGCCCTTCCATTTAACCAGATATTGAAGTCTCCGTATGGAAATACGGGAGTCCAAGATCTTTTCTACCACGTACTCCAATTCACCCTCCACCAGCACAGGAGCAGGAGGTTCAGTAGAAGGAACCACCGGTACCTCATATCTCCGCAACAGCGACCGATGGAACACATTATGGATAGCGAAAGATGCCGGGAGGTCCAAACGAAAGGAGACAGGGTTAAGAATCTCCAAAATCCTATAAGGACCGATGAACCGAGGCTTAAATTTAGGAGAAGAAACCCTCATAGGGACAAAACGGGAAGACAACCACACCAAGTCCCCAACACGAAGGTGGGAGCCAACACGATGACGGCGGTTAGCAAACTGCTGAGTCCTCTCCTGGGACAATTCCAAATTATCCACCACTTGTCCCCAAATCTGATGCAACCGATCCACTACCGCATCCACTCCAGGACAATCCGAAGATTCAACCTGACCAGATGAAAAACGCGGATGAAACCCCGAATTGCAAAAGAAAGGAGAAACCAAAGTGGCAGAACTAGCCCGATTATTAAGAGCAAACTCCGCCAACGGCAGAAAGGCAACCCAATCATCCTGATCCGCAGACACAAAACACCTCAAATAAGTCTCCAAAGTTTGATTAGTTCGTTCCGTCTGGCCATTGGTCTGAGGATGGAATGCAGACGAAAAAGACAAATCAATGCCCAACCTGGCACAGACTGCCCGCCAAAATCTAGACACGAACTGGGTACCCCTGTCAGAAACGATGTTTTCCGGAATACCATGCAAGCGAACCACATTTTGAAAAAACAGAGGGACCAACTCAGATGAGGAAGGCAACTTAGGCAATGGTACCAAATGAACCATTTTAGAAAAACGGTCACACACCACCCAGATGACAGACATCTTCTGAGAAACAGGGAGGTCCGAGATAAAGTCCATAGAGATGTGCGTCCAAGGCCTCTTCGGAATAGGCAAGGGCAACAACAACCCACTAGCCCTAGAACAACAAGGCTTGGCCCGAGCACACACATCGCAAGACTGCACAAAAACACGCACATCTCGAGACAGGGAAGGCCACCAGAAGGATCTAGCCACCAAATCTCTGGTGCCAAAAATTCCCGGATGACCTGCCAGAGTAGAAGAATGAACTTCCGAGATGACTCTAGTGGTCCACTCGTCAGGAACAAACAGTCTACCAGACGGACAACGATCAGGTCTATCCGCCTGAAATTCTTGCAAAGCACGTCGCAAATCTGGAGAGACAGCAGACAAAACCACTCCATCCTTAAGGACACCAGCAGGCTCAGAATTCCCAGGAGAGTCAGGCTCAAAACTCCTAGAAAGAGCATCTGCCTTCACATTCCTAGAACCCGGTAAGTACGAGACCACAAAATTAAACCGGGAAAAGAACAACGACCAACGTGCCTGTCTAGGATTCAGGCGCCTGGCAGACTCCAAATAAATTAAATTCTTGTGATCAGTCAAAACTACCACCTGATGTTTGGCACCCTCAAGCCAATGACGCCACTCCTCAAATGCTCACTTCATGGCCAAAAGCTCCCGATTACCAACATCATAGTTTCGCTCGGCGGCCGAAAATTTTCGCGAAAAGAACGCACAAGGTCTCATCACTGAGCAGTCGGAACTTTTCTGCGACAAAACCGCCCCCGCTCCGATCTCGGAAGCATCGACCTCAACCTGAAAGGGAAGAGAAACATCAGGCTGGCGCAACACAGGGGCAGACAAAAAGCGGCACTTAAGCTCCCGAAAGGCCTCCACGGCAGCAGGGGACCAATTGGCAACATCAGCACCCTTTTTAGTCAAATCCGTCAGAGGTTTAGCAACGCCAGAAAAACCAGCTATAAATCGACGATAAAAATTAGCAAAGCCCAAGAATTTCTGGAGACTCTTCAGAGAAGTAGGCTGCGTCCAGTCGTAAATAGCCCGAACCTTGACAGGGTCCATCTCAATAGAAGAAGGGGAAAAAATGTACCCCAAAAAGGAAATTTTTTGAACCCCAAAAACACACTTTGAACCCTTTACACACAAAGAATTCTCCCGCAAAACCTGAAAAACCCTCCTGACCTGCTGAACATGAGACTCCCAGTCATCAGAAAAAATCAAAATATCATCCAAGTACACTATCATAAATTTATCCAAATATTCACGGAAAATATCATGCATTAAAGACTGAAAGACAGAAGGCGCATTAGAAAGGCCGAAAGGCATTACCAAATACTCAAAATGGCCCTCAGGCGTATTAAATGCGGTTTTCCACTCATCCCCCTGCTTAATTCGCACCAAATTATACGCCCCACGAAGATCAATCTTAGAGAACCACTTAGCCCCCCTTATGCGAGCAAACAAATCAGTCAGCAAAGGCAACGGATACTGATATTTGACTGTAATTTTATTCAGGAGTCGATAATCAATACAAGGCCTCAGAGAGCCATCCTTTTTAGAGACAAAGAAAAAACCGGCTCCTAAAGGTGATGAAGAAGGACGAATATGTCCCTTTTCCAGGGACTCCTTAATATACTCGCGCATAGCAGCATGTTCAGGTACAGATAGGTTAAACAAACGACCCTTTGGAAATTTACTGCCAGGAATCAGATCTATGGCGCAATCACAATCCCTGTGAGGAGGGAGTGAACCAATTTTAGGCTCTTCAAAAATATCACGATAATCAGACAAAAATGCCGGAATCTCAGATGGAATAGATGACGAAATGGACACCATAGGAGTGTCCCCATGAGCCCCCCGACATCCCCAACTTAACACAGACATAGCTTTCCAGTCAAGGACTGGGTTATGAGACTGTAACCATGGTAATCCAAGCACCAAAACATCATGTAAATTGTACAACACAAGGAAGCGAATCACCTCCTGATGGTCTGGAGTCATACGCATAGTCACTTGCGTCCAGAACTGTGGTTTATTACAAGCCAAAGGTGTAGAATCAATACCCTTCAGAGGTATAGGGACTTCCAGAGGCTCTAAATCAAACCCACAGCGCCTGGCAAAGGACCAGTCCATAAGACTCAGAGCGGCGCCAGAGTCCACATAGGCATCCACGGTAATAACTGATAATGAACAAATCAAGGTTACAGACAAAATAAATTTGGACTGTAAAGTGCCAATTGAAATAGACTTGTCAACCTTCCTAGTACGTTTAGAGCATGCCGATATAACATGAGCAGAATCACCACAATAGAAGCATAACCCATTTTTACGCCTATAATTCTGCCGCTCGCTTCTGGACATAATTCTGTCACATTGCATTTTCTCTGGCGTCTCTTCAGAAGATACCGCCAAATGGTGCACGGGTTTGCGCTCCCGCAAACGCCGATCAATCTGAATTGCCATTGTCATGGACTCATTCAGACCTGTAGGCGCAGGGAACCCGACCATAACATCTTTAACGGCATCAGAAAGGCCCTCTCTGAAATTTGCCGCTAAGGCGCACTCATTCCACTGAGTAAGCACAGACCATTTACGAAATTTTTGGCAGTATATCTCAGCTTCATCTTGCCCTTGAGATAGGGCTATCAAAGCTTTTTCAGCTTGAATCTCCAAATTAGGTTCCTCATAAAGCAACCCTAAAGCCAGGAAAAACGCATCCACATTGAGCAACGCAGGATCCCCTGGTGCCAATGAAAATGCCCAATTTTGAGGGTCACCTCGCAGCAAAGAAATTACAATCTTAACCTGCTGGACAGGATCTCCTGAGGAGTGAGGTCTGAGAGAAAGGAATAATTTACAATTATATTTGAAATTCAGAAACCGAGATCTATCTCCGAAAAACACTTCTGGTGTAGGGATTTTAGGTTCAGAAATAGGAGTATGCATAACAAAATCTTGTAAATTTTGAACCTTCGTAGCAAGATTATTTAAACCTGCAGCCAAACTCTGAGGATCCATCTTTAAACAGGTGAGCTCAGAGCCATTCAAGGATTATAAGGAGAGAAAGGCAAAGGCAGTAATTAGAGCTGAAATACAACTGATCCAACTATGGAGCAAGCATAGGGAAAAAGGAAAAAAAAAAAAATTTTACAGACTTCTTTTTTCTCTCCTTTCTTCTGCCAATAAGTTTAACACGGGCCGGTCATACTGTCATGGTTCCCAATGGCAAGGGAACGTAAGAAACATATAAATAACGAACGAGCTCTCGGGTGATGGAAACTCGAGTTGACCGTGAGCTAAATCTACCACACAACTAATAGTAGCCAGGGAGCATACCTACGGCTTCCTAGATGCCACGCGCCAGCCGGAGGACTAACTACGCCTGGTAGAGGAAGAAACAGACCTGGCTTACCTCTAGGGAAATACCCCAAAAGATGATAGCAGCCCCCCACATGTAATAACGGTGAATTAAGAGGAAAAGACATACACAGTATGAAAGTAGATTTAGCAAAGAGAGGTCCACTTACTAGACAGCAGAAGGATACAAAAGAGGACTTCATGGTCAACTAAAAACCCTTTCAAAAACCATCCTGAAATTACTTTAAGACTCCTGTGTCAACTCATGACACAGGAGTGGCAATTTCAGCCCGCAAGAGCTTCCAGCTACAGAGAATTACAAAAACTGCAAACTGGACAAAAGATACAAAACAAAAGGACAAAGTCCACTTAGCTGATCAGCAGACTAGTAGCAGGAACATGCAACCGAAGGCTCTGGTTACAATGATGACCGGCAAGGAAATGACTGGAGAGCAAGGCTAAATAGGAAACTCCCAAACGCTGATGGAAGCAGGTGAACAGAAGCAGCAAAGTGCAAACAAGTCACCAATACCACCAGCAACCACCAGGGGAGCCCAAAAAGCGGATACACAACAGCTGTGGCTTCTTGGAAAATATCCACCGGAGGCAGCGAATGCGCAGATTGAGATCTCGCCACAGAGATCTCGTCTCCCAAGATCTCATTGCCGAGATCTCAATCGGCGCACGCGACTCCTCCTCCGGCGGCCATTTTCCCCGAGGCCATAGCATTGCACCATTGAACGTGCGGGGGCTCCAGGCTTTCACAAAATGTCCGCGGAGCCCCCGTACCACCAAGCGCTGCAGAATACTGCCACACCAATCTGAGATGGGAGTCATATCAACACCCTGCAGCGTCAGACCACTGAACACCCCTCTTCTCAGCCCAGGGCCGGCAGAATCGCCTGACTCCATCTGCTGTCACACTCCTGGTAAGTACATCTGGACTGTAAGACGCACCCCCATTTTCCCCCAAAATTTTTTTGGGGAAAAAAGTGTGTCTTATAGTCCGAAAAATACGGTTGTTTTGTTGGTATCCTACTTTTACTGGATTAAATACCACTGCATGCTACACTATCCTAAAGGAAAAGAACTAATGCAAGTGTGTCTGGAGCCTCAATAATAGGATTTTAGTTTTAGATTTTTCAGCACCGCACTCGCACACTCAGCTCTTTTTTGCCTATCAGTTCAGCAAAGGCTTACAGTCATGAATAATGTGGAGGCTTGTGTTTAGCTTGTATATACCTGTTTTATTTGATGTATCAACTCTTGCTTGTCTGCCATCCTCCTTTATCCTCTCTTATTTGGTTTCCTTAAAGCAAACTACATTTCCCATGATGCAAGAGTTTCATAATGATCTTGCTTCTACACTTGTTCTTGTACAGCGGAGTCTCAGTGTCTCCTATGTGATGCATATAGCAGGATCTCAATGTCCCCTATGCGATGTATACAGCAGAGTCTCTGTATCCTATATAATGTTTACAGCAGTCTCAGTGTATCCTATGTAATGTATACAGCAGAGTCAGTGTCTCTTATGTAATGTATTCAGCAGAGTCTCTATATATCCTATGTGATGTAGCTTCAACCTTTCTCATCTTTTATATCACTTGTATAGCTTCTATATAAAGCAGAAATAATAGGTCACATTCAGCAGAAAAAAATGTGCTGAAAAACTCACCTTATAAATGAGTATATATGGTAGATAAAACAAAAACTATGCATGTTTGGTATTTGTGTAATTGTACTGAAGTGGAGAATCATATTGACAGGTCATTTTTGTTGTTAAATGAATGCTGTAAAATAAATAACGAAAAAATAATTGCAGAATTGCTCTTTTATTGCTGTTTCATCAGTCTTGGAATTTGTTTCCTTCTTTCGAGTACATCATATGATAAAATGAATGGTGTCATTCAAAAGTACAACTTGTCCCGCAAAGAACAGGCACTTGCTCCACTATGTCAACAGAAAAATGAAACAGTTATGGCTCTTGGAATAAGGGGAGGAAAAAAACACAAAAACGAATTATCACCTGGTCCTTAAGGGGTTAATGTCAGTTTCTGCAGAATTGTGGCAGTGTTTACAACACTAAAGAGATATTTCTAGGGGCTATACACGCTCCGAGACTTTGTGCTTAGTTTATGCTGACCATTTTGGCTGATGGCCTCCCTGTAACATGACATGTTAAATATCTATTCTTACATATGTGTATTGTTCATTTTCTCCACAGCTACGCACTGATTCTGAAAAACGCTCACTGGTTGAGAGTGGATTAAGCTGGCACAGTGAGTCTGAAGAGCGAGGCCCACGCAGGATGGAGTATGACAGCGGAAGCCTAAAGTCAGAGCATGGCTCATCCCGCTGGCGCAGAGATAAGAATGATGATACTCCAAAATCTGATGTTAAAAAACCTGTCAGTCTAGGACAGCCATTGCGGAAAGGAAAAAACCCTCCAGTTGGTGTTACATCTCCTATTACCCAAACTGGACAAACAGTTTCTAAAGGAGGTACGAAATGCTGATGTTATACAGATCTGCTAAGGATATGTGTACATGTTGTGTATTTGGATGCAGACATTTCTGTGCCATTTCTGCATCTCTTGGCAGGAAAAACGCAGCTGACAATATGTGCATTTTTTAATGCGTTTTTCACCAATGATCGCTAGTTGTAGCTTATAAAGCTAGTTGAAAGAAAAAGCTTATATAAATAGAAGATAGATGGATAGATAGATATCCGGCAGAAATATAATTTCACAACCCCACAACACATTAGTGCCTTGCGTGTGGAGCTTATTGTACATTTATTTACGTAATAAACAAATTAAAAAAAACAAACATTTTTTTTAACCAGCAAAGGTAAAGCAGACAGATGTGAGCTGATATTATCAGGCTGGGAAGGTATCTGGTTATTGGGCCGTCCCAGCCTAACCGACACCCCCATTACCAACCCAAAAATAAAAATCCACAAAGAAAAATACTTTAATGAAGTAAACACTGCCCACACCTTTTCTCATTTTCAGACTGTTTTTATAGCGTCTTTGACTGCATTGAAGTCAATGGGTGAAAAAACGCTGAAAGAATTGTCATGCAGCAGAATTAAATCTGCACTAAATCTGCAAGTCACAAATAAGGAACATGCGTATGAGACTTCAGGATTCTCATTTACTTTGCTGGCATCAGGAAACTCTTTGGCTATGTGCACACGTTGCGGATTAGGCTTAGGAATTTCTGGTGCGGATTCTGCATCTCTTGGCAGAAAACGCAGGTGCGGATTTGTCGCGTATTTTGTGCGGTTTTGCTGCGGATTTTGTGCGGATTTACTGCGTTTTTTACCCCTGCGGATTTCTATAATGGAATGGGTACAAAAATGCTGCAGATCTGCAAAAAAGAAGTGACATGCTACTTCTTTTAATCCACAGCGTTTCCGCCTGGAATTTTCCGCACCATCAGCACAGCGGTTTTTTTTTTCACATTGATTTACATTGTACTGTAAATCACTTGCGGATCTGCAGCGTTTGGATTTTGTGACAAATCCGCTAGGCAAAAACGCTGCAAAATTGCAATGTGTGCACACAGCCACAGTTAGCAACTTAAATATTAGAATACAGTGGGGAGTTTTTGTAAGTATTCCTGTCTTATTAATAAACTTGTAGGACATACTTGACTTTTTAAATTGACATAATATCTTTATATTAAAAGGGGTTTCCCCAGATTAAAACTGCCCAAACCACGGGCGGCGTCAATCACAGCCTGGCAGTGCGAATGCAGCCAGGGGAGTTTTACATTGAAATGCTGCTGTATTTCAGAGGAAACCTAGTTTGAGAAGTCAGCTGATAACGTCCCTGGCTGGCGTTTCCATGCTACGCTTCAGTTGATTGATAGGTCTCTACGTATGTACACACATGGAGACCTGTCAATCAACTTAAGTGGTAGAAGCTGTGGGATGTCATTGGATTGGTAAGTTCTCTACCTATGAGGAAATGTGATCGGATAAGATGTTATCAGAGCACGCTCGGGTGCTAATCAAGTCTTTTTGTTGTGCTCAAAAAATGTTTGAGTCCCCACAGCTGCATGTCTCAGCGCTGTTCAACAGCTGCAACACATGCAGGGGTCAGCTGTTTGTTAGGCAATCACTGCATGTGTTGCGGCTGTCTAAGGGTATGTTTCCACGGTCAGGAAACGCTGCTTGTTTGACGCTGCGCAGTGCTGCAGCGTCAAACAAGCAGCGTCCAGATGTTCCAGCATAGTGGAGGGGATTTTATGAAATCCCGTCTCCACTATGCGTGGAAACCCGCACGCGGCGGCCCTGCGACTACGGACATGCTGCGCGTCTTTTCAGATCGCAGCATGTCCGTACACCTTGCGGGGACGCAGCGTCCCCGCAAGGCATATCACAGGGCGCTATGGGAGAGAGCGATCATCCCGGATGTGAAGAGTTAACACATCCGGCATGATCGCGTCCCAGAAAGGGGGCGGGGCTTAGCGCCGAGCGGCTTCGCCGCTGCGGTGATACCGCCGGCCATCCTGACAGTGGAAACATACCCTTACAGCCACAAGGCATGCAGGGGAGGGGACTCTAACATATTATTCGAGCTCGCCGAAGTCACTCGGTTAGCACCAGAATGTGATCAGATAACACCTTATCTGAGGACGTTCGCTCGTCACTAGCATTCCCTTAATGACAGGTCCCCTTTAAATTAAAAGTTTCCTTACTCTCCTGTTGGAGATGTGGAGGAAGCACTGGGTCCCTCATGCACATATTCTGGTGATGCCCAAAAATTGTGCCTTTTTGGGGTCAAGCTAAGTCCCTCATTGACAAGGTATTGCATACAGATATAGAACTAAACCCGCTGGTCCTTCTCCTGGGTCACGGGGCGCCGGGTATGGGCAAACTTTCCAATAGATTATTGCAACATATCCTTACGGCGGCCAGATGCCTGATTGCACGTTTTTGGAGGCAGCCGAGTCCCCCTTCGCTTCAGATCCTCATTAGACGGATCATGGATGTCAGAAGGATGGAACACCTTACAGCCTTACTAAATGACTCGGTGGTGCGCTTCCAGGCAATATGGTCCCCGTGGGATTATTATGCAGCGGGATCCGACCTGTAGTGCGGCTGAGTTCGGATTTGATTAGTCGATTTAACTGAGGTTTTTCCCCTTTTTTTTTTTTTTCTCTTCCCCTCCCCTTCTTCTACTCCTTACTGTCTTGTCTTGTCTTTGTCATTTACGTCTTTGTAAAATTAAGGTCATTTATATCCTTACATCGTTTATATCGTTTATTATTCATGCACACTATACAGAAACTAAATACTTGTACAAACCCTGTTTTGTTATACCATGTTTAATAAAATAAAAATTTTATGGTTAAAACAAAAAAAAAAGTTTCCTTACTGGCAGCAATGCAGCTACAATTAGTAAATGTGATGCACTCACCCTTATACTTCATCCCATCCCAAAGCCATATCCCTGATCCTCCCTTTTTACATGTGATGCAGCCGCCACGTCCCATGTGCCTGACATAACCACTGCTGCGATAGGTGGAGCGCGCGGTTAGTTCCTAATTGCTGGCAGCTGCAGTCCCATTGTCCTTCCAAAGCTGCCAAACATATTAGAATTGAAATACACACTGTTCAGGCCAGCAGTAAGATGATGCTGCTATATCAAACTGCCAGTTAAGTAGGATCGACCACCACCCGGCCCCCCAGCAACCAGTCAGGAACTAGGGAGCTGTACACTTTGGAAGAAAGATGATGGCACCAACTCTAAATCTATAATGCATGTTAAGAATTATAATCATAATTAACTAATTTCTTGTACAGCATATTTGATCCATATTTGATCTTATTTGATATGTGTTATTTTTCAACAGCTAAGCCTGAACAGAAAGCAACTGATAAGTGTAAGCTGACCATAAAAACTGCTGGGCTGCAGAGGTCATCTTCTGATGCAGGACGAGATCCACGCTCACCTGATGCCAAGAAACCACCCTCAGGTATTGCTCGTCCAGGGTCAACTTTTGGCTACAAGAAACCCATTGCACCTTCTTCTCCACTCACTGGTAATTCAGCAACATTAGGAAAAACTCCAAAATCTTCAGGGATTCCTGTGAAACCTTCTTCAGGGTCTGTAAGTGGAAACCGGAAGACTAGCTTAGACGTCTCGGGGGGACCAGAGCCTGGATTCCTTTCTCCATCTGCCCGCACAAATATACAGTACCGTAGCCTTCCGCGGCCTGCCAAATCTAGCTCTATTAGTGTTACTGGAGGTAGAAGTGCCAGCCGGCCACTGAGCAGCAGTGTGGATGCAAGTCTTGTGCCAGTGCAAGGAAAGCATTTGGGAACGCCGTCTTCCCGTCTTAAAGAGCCATCAAAAGTTGGTGGAGGGAGACTGGGAGTGAACCAAACTGATCGTGAAAAAGAGAAGGCTAAAGCAAAGGCTGTAGCTCAAGACACAGAGTGCCGAACAAACACAAAAAATGAAGTAGAAGTAAATGTGAAGGAAGCAGCATCAACTACACCTCAGAGGTGGGCCTGGCTTACTGAAAATGTCTTCATATTTTATCTGTATACAAATCTTTTTTTCCTTGATTATGCTCATTTTTAATCTTTTCTTCTAGGGCAATCACAAAACCTTTCATGAAGACACCAACCTTATCAAATCTTGATAAAGTCAACTCAAACAGCCTAGATTTTACTCCTTCTGTTCCAGAATTGCCAAATAAACAGCTAGACTTCCCTACAAGTGTTGCTTGTCTGACACCTAGCCCTGCTCCTATATTAAACATCAATTCAGCCAGCTTTTCCCAGGGACTGAGTAACCTTAGAATGTACACCAAATTATCAGGGTTACACCGTAGTATGGAGTCACTCCCACTCACTATCAGTGTCCCTCCTGCCCAGTACGCTGGAGATGGAAATGATCAAACACCAGATACTGGATGGAATGATGGCAATCTCAAGTCTCCTGCACCAGAAAGGTAATCTTATTTTTTTATTCTGAAACTAGTGACATAAACATTTAATTGATTCATTTATACGGAGATATATGTGCAAGAAAAAAGTATCTTTTGCATAGTATAGGTTGCTTCATCAATTTTAATCAATAGTTCTTAGAATAATAATAAGTTCCACCATTGGGTATGTTAAATAAAATGTTCCTGTGCTAAGATAATGTTATAAATGTTCCCCTGCTGTGTACTGTGTAATGTCTGACTGTGCAGGGACATGGTCTGATTTTCACATAGGTGTTTAGATAAAAACATGTGAATGAGGCCTAAAGCGGCATACAAAGAACGCACAGCTGACATCTTTTTTTTCAGTAACATGTCTATCTATTCTGTAATCCTTCTATATTATTTCAAAACACTCTTTTTCGGTGATTCCTTTGTGTCTCTGTTCATACTGCACCCACACGCTCAATGTTGGGGGATCTCCTTTAGGCTGGAGTCACACACAACGTATAAAAAATCGGTCCGTTTTACACGGACTACAATTGCAGAAATGTTCCTTGAATAGTGATCTGTATGTTATCAGTGTGCAGTGCGAGGATGCGATTTTCTCACATGTAAGCATCTGTGTGACATCCGTATGGCGAGATTTTCTCCCCGGCTTGCAAAATGAACATATAATGGCTCCATGGGCTCAAATATTCATGAAAACACACACATATATATATATATATATATATATATATATATATTCAAATATTCATGAAAACACACATATATATATATATATATATATATATATGTGTATATATATATATATATATATATATATATATATATATATATATATATATATATATATATATATATATATATATATATATATATACCAGTGAGATACATACCTCTCTGTGTTCATCATTTCATTAAATACATTTACATTTGACCAGCTTAATTTTCCTGAAATTGCCTGCGCCCCCGACAACCAATGTGCGAAAATTTTGCATGGGCCAACTAGTTTTCATAATTCCACTTCAGTTCCAATCCAATTTTCTTCTTGGTGTTTGACTATCATTGTAGAGGAGAGCATTTAGGCATGGTATGAAGATATTTTATTTTTTACACAGATGTCCATATCTACTTGTTTCTGAAGGTGTTGGGGCACATTTATCAATATTGTCTAACATAATGTGTTAACGTAGACTCATCGGTCTTACACAACCCATTATTTGGCTATCTTTGTGCCAGAGCGAGAACTGTGACACATTTGTTTGGCATATTGTGTTGTGCGCTATGCCATGGCGCTGTCCCAGAAAGCCACCCCCTTTACCCAGGCCCCAAGGTGTTTACGACACACACATAATATGGCAGAAGTCTTTTTTTTGCTCAGAAATCTGACTCACTCAACTTAATAATTATGCCTATTTTTATAATAAACAGTCAAGGCTGCCAATTTATACTGTATCAGGTATAACTTATTTTGAGAATGTATTCTACTTCTATAGTCCACCTGTTGTATTTATAATTTTAGATGCCCACCCCTGGACTATATCCAGCTTGACTATGCACACCTATACTCAAAACTGCACGCCATATTGTTTGCTGTGTGTAACTGTTCAACTTTACTTCCACAGTGCTGTCCAGGACCGAAACACATTGCCAAAAAAAGGATTAAGGTATGTTTTTATCTTGTTTACTGTACTGGGGTGCTACTGCCACAACAGCCCTTAGGTCTCTTCCAACATTGGACATACTGCTACATCCAGTTTTTGGTTCTCATCTTTGATGCAGGCTCTGGAGCTGAGCCTGCATAGTTCCTGGCAGATGGTGGCTGGCGGTGCCTACCTCTGAACTCCACCTTTTGCTGTCAATCTCTGACACCCGTATTTACAGTGTATGAATTGGAGGGAAAGAGAGTGCGACGCTGCAAGTGCCCAATACTCCCTGTGACATGATCACAGAGTGCCGATGGGCTTCCATGGCAGTACTCCAGTAAGGGTTAGCTTTTGGTTGGCATTCATAGGACACCATTGTTTTTACTATATACTGAAATACTGTGGTACTGCTGTATATAGTATAACTGATAGGTGATCACAGGATCGAGTACCCTACAAGGGCTAGAAATAAAGTAAATAAAAAAAAAAGAAAAATTATAGAAAAAAAATATACATATTTGAATTATTCCTCTTGTCCCCATTAAAGATTAAAAGAAAACTACTGTATGTGGCATTGTTTTGTCTGTAATAGTCTGATCTATGAAAACGCAAAATTAATTACCCTTATTGGCAAAGCTTGTAAAGAAAAAACATAACACCAGTATTACAATTTTTCTGGTCACGGCAACACCATAAAAAATGCATTTATAAGCGAATGCATCTTAAAATGGTATTAATAAAAATGTCAGCTCGCCATACAGAAAAACAAGCCCTCATATGGCTATGTTAAAGGGAGAATAAAAACAATTAAGGCTTTTGGAAGAAGAGAAGGAAAACACAAAAGTGTAAGTGTAAAGTCTTGTCCACTTCATATTTAATAAAGATTACACTTTTTATGAGCTTTTTGTTTCTGGTCATTTGCTGTATTTATATAGGAGTTTTACTCCTTAAAGGTGTATTGCTTTCGCACGTTGAAAACGGCCTAGAAAAAAAACGCTGATGGGAGCTGCCCCATAGATGAATACTGGTCCGAATGCTGGCCAATGTTTTATCGCATAGCACTCGTTCGTATTCATCGCTAGTGTGACCCCGGCTGTACTGTCACTTCATCAGTGGTTGTATACCTTGTATACCTACTTAGTGTGTTGATACTTAAGATCTTGGAATGCCTGCAAATGAGGAAAGATGGGAATACCACTTTCAGTATATATGATAATTATTGATGCACCATGATCAATACACTATGATGCCCCCAGCCACACCTCATAGTATAATGCCCCACAGCTCCTTGACATACAATATGATGCCCCCAGCCACTCCTCCATAGTATGATGTTCCCACAGCTCCTCGATATACACTATGATACCCTCAGCCACCCCTCCATAGTATGATGTCCCCACAGCTCCTCGATATACAATATGATGACCCAATCCACCCCTCCATAGTATGTTGCCCCCACAGCTTCTTCACATACAGTATGATGCCCCCAGCCACCCCTGCATAGTACGATGCCCCCACAGCTCCTCCACATACAATATCATGCTTCCAGGCACCCTTCCATGGTACGATGCCCCTCCACATATACTATGATGCCTCCAGCCACCCCTCCATTGTATAATGCCCCCTCAGCTCCTCCACATGCAATATGATGCCCCCAGCCACCCCTTCATAATATGATGCCCCACAGCTCCTCCACATACAATATGATGCCCCTAGCCACCCCTTCATAGTATAATGCCCCCAAAGCTCCTTCACTTACAATATGATGCTCCCAGCCACCCCTTAATAGTATGATGCCGCCACAGCTCCTCCACATACAATATGATGCCTCCAGGCACCCTTCCATAGTACGATGCTCCTCCACATATAGTATGATGCCCCCAGCCACCCCTCAATTGTATAATGTACCCTCAGCTCCTCCTCATCCAATATGATGCCCCCAGCCACCCCTTCATAATATGATGACCCCACAGCTCCTCCACATACAATATGATGCCCCTAGCAACCCCTCCATAGTATAATGTCCCCAAAGCTCCTCCACTTACAATATGATGCCCCCACCCACCCCTTCATAATATGATGACCCACAGCTCCTCCACATACAATAGGATGCCCCTAGCAACCCCTTAATAGTATGATGCCCCCACAGCTCCTCCACATGCAATATGATGTCCCCAGCCACCCCTCCATAGTGTAATGCCCCCACGGCTCCTCCACATACAATATAATTCCCCCAGCCATTCCTCCATTATATAATGCCCCCATAGCTCCTCCACTTACAATATGATGCCCCCAGCCACCCCTAAATAGTATGATTCCCCCACAGCTCCTCCACATGCAATATGATGTCCCCAGCCACCCCTCCATAGTGTAATTCCCCCACGGCTCCTCCACATAAAATATGATTCCCCCAGCCATTCCTCCATAGTGCAATGCCCCCATAGCTCCTCCACATACAATATGATGTCCCCAGCATTTTTATACAAAAATTTCTGCTACTGCAAGTTCAAATTCTTGCTTTTTTTTGTTCACCAGGAAAGCGAAGTGACAAGCTATTTTTATAGTTCTGGTCGTTATAGATGCAACAATGCCATATATATGTTTTTTTTTCAATAACAAAGGACTAAAAAGTAGAAAAATGGATATTTACTTATTTTACCTGTTTTTTTTTCTAAACATTTTTTAAACTTTTCATGTGTAGTACCTAAAACCTGGCCTCATGCAGGAACAGTTAGAGAGCCTGTTAGCTCCCCTGCAGCATCCGCATTCATCCTCCCCCTTAACACTGGCTGAAATGGGTGGGGGTGGGGTGATCTTTAACAGTCTGTATCTCAGCCTGGATTTCAGCTACAGCAGCTGATATTCTCAACTTTACAATGAGACCAGGATCGCTGCTGTAGTCGCATCCCAGCTGCAGTATCTACTCTCATGGGAATGCCAGAGCCGCCTCACACCTTAATATCTCAGGCTGGGTTGGGGCCACAGAGATAATTCTTAGCTGTCGCCATGATCTAGGCTGAGATATGACCATTAGTAACCAGAATATATTTTAAGCATATTTGGCTACTGAGTTGCCATCCTGAAAGGACATATAACATACATTCTTGGCTGGGAAAGGGTAAAATCCTCCACTATTTGCCACCCTCAGATCTGGCACAAAGGAGAATTATAAGGGTACTGTCACACAATGCCATTTTGATCGCTACGACGGCACGATCCGTGACGTCGCAGCGATCGTATTATTATCGCTCCAGCGTCGTAGACTGCGGTCACACATTGCAATCACGGCGCTGGAGTGATGCCGAAGTCCCCGGGTAACCAGGGTAAACATCGGGTTACTAAGCGCAGGGCCGCGCTTAGTAACCCGATGTTTACCCTGGTTACCAGCGTAAACGTAAAAAAAACAAACAGTACATACTTACATTCCGGTGTCTGTCCCCCGGCGTCTCAGCTTCTCTGCACTGTGTAAGCACAGCAGCCGGAAAGCAGAGCGGTGACGTCAGACGTCACCGCTGTGTTTGCTTTCCGGCCGGCCGGCGCTCACAGTGCAGAGAAGCTGAGACGCCGGAGGACAGACACCGGAATGTGAGTATGTACTGTTTGTTTTTTTTACGTTTACGCTGGTAACCAGGGTAAACATCGGGTTACTAAGCGCGGCCCTGCGCTTAGTTACCCGATGTTTACCCTGGTTACAAGCGAACACATCGCTGGATCGCTGTCACACACAACGATCCAGCGATGTCAGCGGGTGATCAAGCGACGAAAGAAAGTTCCAAACGATCTGCTACGACGTACGATTCTCAGCAGGATCCCTGATCGCTGCTGCGTGTCAGACACTGCGATATCGTAACGATATCGCTAGAACGTCACGAATCGTACCGTCGTAGCGATCAAAATGGCACTGTGTGACGGTACCCTTACATTCATTACCAGTCCCAAGGGAATGTTTGCTTTCTTCCTTGTGATTGAGTCTGCACCGACATGGTGTAAAACTATTCTTACACTCATTTTAATTGTGTATCGTATGTCTGCCAAGCTAGCTCCTAGCTAAATTCTGTCCTCTGGCACTATTGTACTAATGAATTATTGTTGAAGAAGCTTCTTTACACTCCTGAGCTTACATTACTTTATTGTGATTTTAACTTATCAGGTACCAATCACATTCTCAGGATGAACCCAAGGAGAGGCGTCATTCACACACCATCGGAGGCATTCAAGATAATGATGATTTATCTCCTCTACCTCCTCCTTTACCACTTACTAATGTAGGGAAACCTCCTTTAGCATGTTTGGGTGAGTTTGTAACATAAAAATAAACCTAGATATGATCATTTTTCACTGACGCAATGTTGACATTCCCCATAGCAGTCATTTTGGGCAAAGGAGCGCTGTAGCCAGTGATTAACCTTAGCCAGCATTCTGGCCCCCATGTAGTATTAGAAGAGAAGCTGCGGGAGATGGGAAGGTGAATATGATTATGATCATGTTTTGCTTTGTTACAGGGTTGAAAATCACATTTAATTTGCTATCATATATTTGGAAAAAGTGTAAAAAAAATAATATATTTGATGCAGAACATGTGCTTTTTCTTTCCACAATTTTTTATTGAATTTATTATTTTTTGTCTAAACCTAAGAGGGGTTTTCCAGCTAGAAAAACGTATCTTTAGACATATTTTAAATATACAAAACCTACAAGAAACAAATTGGGCAAAAACCCTGCTGCAACTAAATAAGTAAAAACCGAAAGTGCATTTAAATAGCACAGGGTTCTTAGTAATACTGTTTTTGATTGAAAATAGCATAAAAGCCATCCCACCGTCGACAAGGTGACCTTGATCAGGACGGTCCTACACTGTCTAATATTAAAAACCTTACCATGTGTCAGAGTTGACCTCAGTGTGTGAATAAAGGCAGATAAAAGTACCGGGTCCTGACCTGTGGACACAAGTCTGATGAAGCCTTTAAATATAATTTCCAGCTCAGGAGAGGGAGGCCACACCCCGGCTTGCACAGAATGCAAAAATACAAAGAAAAAACACAAAAATTTAGCTTGGATTAAGTTGGAATACATTGTTGTGAATTCTGCTTTTGGGTTCCCTCCGGTGGTGGTAGGTGGTAATGCAGTTGTCCCTGAGTTGCAGTCCTGGTCAGGTGTTTCTGCTGATTGCAGTTCTGACTGGGATATTTAGGTGTGCAGGATTCATTAGTCCTTGCCAGTTGTCAATTGTTGTTGGGAGGTGTTGGACCTCTGCCTGGTTCCTCCTGCCTTTCTGCCAAATCAGCAAAGATAAGTGTCTGGTTTTTTTTCTGTGGCACACATGCTGTGTGCTTCATGATTCAGTGCTATTCTTTTGTGTTTTCTTGTCCAGCTTACATTGTGTCAGTATTTTCTCAGTCTTGTTGGATTCTCTGGGGTTGCAGATATTCATTCCACGTCTTTAGTTAGATTGTGGAATTTTTTGTATTATCTGCTGTGGATTTTTTTTGAAGGGTTTTAATACTGACCGCCTAGTATTCTGTCCTATCCTTTCCTATTTAGCTAGAGTGGTCTCTTTTGCTAAATCTTGTTTTTTGCCTGCGTGTGTCTTTTCTTCTCCTACTCACAGTCAATATTCGTGGGGGGCTGCCTATCCTTTGGGGTTCTGCTCTGAGGCAAGGTAGTATTCCTATTTCCATCTATAGGGGTATTTAGTCCCCACGGCTACTTCTAGTTGCGGTGTTAGTTCAGGATCTGCGGTCAGTATAGTTTCCACCTACTCCAGAGAAAGTTTCATGCGGCTCCAAGGTCACCGAATCATAACAGTACAACTGGCCAATAATGAGCTAAATGCATCTCAGAAGAAGGGAAGAAAGGTGTTGAGCCATTTTTTTTCCTGCAGTCTGTTTTGTCTTTTTTTTTCCTCTTTATCTATGGGTGGCTGAGGAGTCTTGTGCTAGCATGGATGTTCAGGAATTAGCTTCTCGTGTAGACCAGCTTGCTGCTAGGGTACAGGGTATTTCTGATTATATTGTTCAGACTCCTGTTTTAGAACCGAAGATTCCTACTCCTGATTTGTTTTTTGGTGACAGGTCCAAATTTTTGAGTTTTAAAAACAATTGTAAACTGTTTTTTGCTTTGAGACCTCGATCCTCCGGTGATTCCATTCAGCAGGTTAAATCGTCATCTCCCTGCTGCGTGGTGATCCACAGGATTGGGCATTTTCCCTGGAATCTGGGAATCCTGCTTTGCTTAATGTAGACTCCTTTTTTCAGGCTTTAGGATTATTATATGATGAACCGAATTCTGTGGATCAAGCGGAGAAGACCTTGTTGGCCCTGTCTCAGGGTCAAGAGGCGGCAGAATTGTATTGTCAGATATTTAGAAAATGGTCTGTGTTGACTAAATGGAATGATGATGCTTTGGCGGCAATTTTCAGAAAGGGTCTTTCTGAATCCGTTAAAGATGTTATGGTGGGGTTTCCCACGCCTTCCGGTCTGAGTGATTCTATGTCTCTGGCCATTCAGATTGATTGGCGCTTGCGGGAGCGTAGAACTGTGCGCGCTGTGGCGTCGTCCTCAGAGCCAATTCCTGAGCCAATGCAGTGTGATAGGATTCTGTCTAGGACAGAACGACAAGGACTCAGACGTCAGAATAGGTTGTGTTATTATTGTGGCGACGCTTCTCATGTCATTCCAGTCTGGCCTAAGCAGACAAAAAGGATCGCTAGTTCATTTACCATCAGTACTATACAACCTAAATTTCTGTTATCGGTGTCCTTGATCTGCTCATTGTCATCATTTTCTGTCATGGCGTTTGTGGATTCAGGCGCCGCCTTGAACTTAATGGATTTTGAGTTTGCCAGGCGTTGTGGTTTTCCCTTGCAGCCTTTGCAGAACCCTATTCCTTTAAGGGGGATTGATGCTACACCTTTGGCTAAAAATAAGCCTCAGTTTTGGACACAGGTGACCATGCACATGGCGCCAGCCCATCAGGAAGATTGTCGATTTCTGGTATTGCATAATTTGCATGATGTTATCGTGCTGGGTTTTCCGTGGTTGCAGGTACATAATCCTGTGTTGGATTGGAAGTCTATGTCTGTGACTAGTTGGGGTTGTCAGCGGGTTCATAATGATGTTCCTTTGATGTCAATCTCCTCTTCTTCCTCTTCTGAAATTCCAGAGTTTTTGTCTGATTTTCAGGATGTATTCGATGAGCCCAAGTCCAGTTCCCTTCCACCGCACAGGGACTGTGATTGTACGATTGACGTGATTCCAGGCAGTAAGTTTCCTAAGGGCCGACTTTTCAACCTGTCTGTGCCTGAACATACCGCCATGCGGAGTTATGTTAAGGAGTCTTTGGAGAAAGGGCATATTCGGCCATCTTCTTCACCGTTGGGAGCGGGATTTTTTTTTGTTGCTAAGAAGGATGGCTCCTTGAGACCTTGTATTGATTATCGCCTCTTGAATAAGATCACGGTCAAGTTTCAATACCCTTTACCTTTGCTTTCTGATTTGTTTGCTAGGATTAAGGGGGCTAGTTGGTTTACTAAGATTGACCTTCGGGGGGCATATAATCTTGTTCGTATTAAACAGGGTGATGAATGGAAAACTGCATTTAATACGCCCGAAGGCCATTTTGAATACCTTGTGATGCCATTCGGGCTCACTAATGCTCCATCAGTTTTTCAATCCTTCATGCATGATATCTTCCGGACTTATATTGATAAATTCTTGATTGTATATTTGGACGATATTTTGATTTTTTCCGATGATTGGGAGTCTCATGTGGAACAGGTCAGGATGGTATTTCAGATCCTTCGTGACAATGCTTTGTTTGTGAAGGGGTCTAAGTGCCTCTTTGGGGTGCAGAAGGTTTCTTTTTTGGGCTTCATTTTTTCTCCCTCATCTATAGAGATGGATCCGGTTAAGGTTCAGGCCGTTTATGATTGGATTCAACCCACATCCGTGAAGAGCCTTCAGAAATTTTTGGGTTTTGCAAATTTTTATCGCCGTTTCATTGCTAATTTCTCCAGCGTGGTTAAACCCTTGACCGATTTGACGAAGAAAGGCGCTGATGTGGCGAATTGGTCCTCTGCGGCTGTCTCTGCCTTTCAGGAGCTTAAACGCCGATTTACTTCTGCTCCGGTGTTGCGCCAACCAGATGTTTCCCTTCCGTTTCAGGTTGAGATTGATGCCTCTGAGATTGGGGCAGGGGCCGTTTTGTCTCAGAGGGATTCTGTGGGTTCCTTGATGAAACCGTGTGCCTTCTTCTCCCGCAAGTTTTCGCCTGCTGAGCGCAATTATGATGTCGGCAATCGGGAGTTGTTGGCTATGAAGTGGGCGTTTGAGGAGTGGCGACATTGGCTTGAGGGAGCTAAGCACCGTATTGTGGTCCTGACTGATCATAAGAATCTGATTTTCCTCGAGTCTGCCAAACGGCTGAGTCCTAGACAGGCTCGATGGTCCTTGTTTTTTTCCCGTTTTGATTTCGTGGTTTCGTATCTTCCGGGTTCTAAGAATATTAAGGCTGATGCCCTCTCTAGGAGTTTTTTGCCTGATTCTCCTGAGGTCCTTCAGCTGGTCGGCATTCTGAAAGAAGGGGTGGTCCTTTCTGCCATTTCCCCTGATTTACGGCGGGTTCTTCAGGAATTTCAGGCTGACAGACCTGACCGCTGTCCTGTGGGGAAATTGTTTGTTCGTGACAGATGGACTAGTAGAGTGATTTCTGAGGTTCACTGTTCCGTGTTGGCTGGTCATCCTGGTATTTTTGGTACCAGAGATTTGGTTGGTAGGTCCTTTTGGTGGCCTTCCTTGTCGCGTGATGTGTGTTCTTTTGTGCAGTCCTGTGGGACTTGTGCGCGGGCCAAGCCTTGTTGTTCCCGTTCTACTGGGTTACTTTTGCCATTGCCGGTCCCTGAGAGGCCCTGGACGCATATTTCTATGGATTTTATTTCTGATCTTCCGGTTTCCCAGAGGATGTCGGTTATCTGGGTTGTTTGTGACCGGTTTTCTAAGATGGTTCATTTGGTGCCTTTGCCTAAATTGCCTTCCTCTTCAGATTTGGTTCCGTTGTTTTTTCAGCATGTGGTTCGTTTGCATGGTATTCCGGAGAATATTGTGTCCGACAGAGGTTCCCAGTTTGTTTCTAGGTTTTGGCGGGCCTTTTGTGCTAGGCTGGGCATTGATTTGTCTTTTTCTTCTGCATTTCATCCTCAGACAAATGGCCAGACCGAGCGAACTAATCAGACCTTGGAGACCTATTTGAGATGCTTTGTGTCTGCTGATCAGGATGATTGGGTGGCCTTTTTGCCATTGGCCGAGTTTGCCCTTAATAATCGGGCTAGTTCAGCTACTTTGGTTTCGCCTTTCTTTTGTAATTTTGGTTTTCATCCTCGTTTTTCTTCTGGGCAGGTTGAGCCTTCTGACTGTCCTGGTGTGGATTCTGTGGTTGACAGGTTGCAGCAGATTTGGGCTCATGTGGTGGACAATTTGGTGTTGTCTCAGGAGGAGGCTCAACGTTTTGCCAACCGTCGTCGGTGTGTTGGTTCCCAGCTTCGGGTTTGGGATCTGGTTTGGTTGTCTTCCCGTCATGTTCCTATGAAGGTTTCTTCCCCTAAGTTTAAGCCTCGGTTTATTGGTCCTTATAGGATTTCTGGGATTATTAATCCAGGGTCTTTTCGATTGGCGCTTCCGGCCTCTTTTGCTATCCATAATGTCTTCCATAGATCTTTATTGCGGAAATATGTGGTGCCCGTTGTTCCCTCTGTTGATCCTCCGGCCCCTGTGATGGTTGATGGGGAGTTGAAGTATGTGGTTGAGAAGATTTTGGATTCTCGTTTTTCGAGGCGGAGGCTTCAGTACCTTGTCAAATGGAAGGGTTATGGCCAGGAGGATAATTCTTGGGTTTTTGCTTCTGATGTCCATGCTGCTGATTTGGTCCGTGCCTTTCATCTGGCTCGTCCTGATCGGCCTGGGGGCGCTGGTGAGGGTTCGGTGACCCCTCCTCAAGGGGGGGGTACTGTTGTGAATTCTGCTTTTGGGTTCCCTCCGGTGGTGGTAAGTGGTAATGCAGTTGTCCCTGAGTTGCAGTCCTGGGCAGGTGTTTCTGCTGATTGCAGTTCTGACTGGGATATTTAGGTGTGCAGGATTCATTAGTCCTTGCCAGTTGTCAATTATTGTTGGGAGGTGTTGGACCTCTGCCTGGTTCCTCCTGCCTTTCTGCCAAATCAGCAAAGATAAGTGTCTGGTTTTTTTTCTGTGGCACACATGCTGTGTGCTTCATGATTCAGTACTATTCTTTTGTGTTTTCTTGTCCAGCTTAGATTGTGTCAGTATTTTCTCAGTCTTGTTGGATTCTCTGGGGTTGCAGATATTCATTCCACGTCTTTAGTTAGATTGTGGAACTTTTTGTATTATCTGCTGTGGATATTTTTTGAAGGGTTTTAATACTGACCGCCTAGTATTCTGTCCTATCCTTTCCTATTTAGCTAGAGTGGCCTCTTTTGCTAAATCTTGTTTTCTGTCTGCGTGTGTCTTTTCTTCTCCTACTCACAGTCAATATTCGTGGGGGGCTGCCTATCCTTTGGGGTTCTGCTCTGAGGCAAGGTAGTATTCCTATTTCCATCTATAGGGGTATTAAGTCCTCCGGCTGTGTCGAGGTGTCTAGGGTTTGTTAGGCACACCCCACGGCTACTTCTAGTTGCGGTGTTAGTTCAGGATCTGCGGTCAGTATAGTTTCCACCTACTCCAGAGAAAGTTTCATGCGGCTACAAGGTCACCGAATCATAACAATACATGCAGCACATAAACGCATGTTCATGTTGGCCATAAAGCATAGAAAACCTACAAGAAACAAAATAAGCAAACACCCCGCTATAACTAAGTAAAAAGCAAAAGTCCGTTTAAATAACACAGGGTTCTTAGTAATACTGTTTTTGATCAAAAATAGCATAAAAGCGATCCCACTGTTGACAAGGTGACCCTGATCGGGACGGTCCTACGCTGTCTAATAAAATTTAAAAAAGATTCTAGCCACTAATATACCGTACTTTGATTATGCAAGAGACAGTGATTATACTACTGTTAGCACCAGTTCTGGGTCTTATATATGAAGAACTTGGCACTCAAGTATAATGCGAGAAGTAATTTTAATTGCATTCCGCTGCAAAATATATGATGTTTCAGTATATTATAGACCTTCTTCAGGCAAACATAGAGTACAGTGTCTTGTGAAAGTATTCACCCCTTGTCATTTTTTATTTATTTTTTACCTCACGACCTGAAATTTCTCTTGTTTTGAGGGTTTGGATCAGTTCGTGTAAAGAACATGCCTACAACTGTGAACATTTATTTTTCTTTTTATTGTGAAACAACAAATAGGACAAAATAACTGAAAACTTCAGTGTGCATAACTATTCATCCCCCTAAAGTCAGTACTTTGTAGAGCCTCCTTTTGCGGCAAATACAGCTGCAAGTCACTTTGGATAAAGGTACCTTCACACGAAGCGACGCTGCAGCGATAGCGACAACGATGTCGATCGCTGCAGCGTCGCTGTTTGATCGCTGGGGAGCTGTCACACAGACAGCTCTCCAGCGACCAACGATGCCGAGGTCCCCGGGTAACCAGGGTAAACATCGGGTTGCTAAGCGCAGGGCCGCGCTTAGTAACCCGATGTTTACCCTGGTTACCAGCGTAAAAGTGAAAAAAACAAACAGTACATGCTCACCTGCGCGTCCCCCGGCGTCTGCTTCCTGACACTGACTGAGCTCCGGCCCTAACAGCACAGCGGTGACGTCACCGCTGTGCTTTCACTTTCACTTTAGGGCCGGAGCTCAGTCAGTGTCAGGAAGCAGACGCTGGGGGACGCGCAGGTGAGCATGTACTGTTTGTTTTTTTTACTTTTACGCTGGTAACCAGGGTAAACATCGGGTTACTAAGCGCGGCCCTGCGCTTGGTAACCCGATGTTTACCCTGGTTACCAGTGTAAAACATCGCTGGTATCGTTGCTTTTGCTTTCAAACACAACGATACACGGCGATCGGACGACCAAATAAAGTTCTGGACTTTATTCAGCGACCAGCGACATCACAGCAGGATCCTGATCGCTGCTGCGTGTCAAACTAAACGATATCGCTAGCCAGGACGCTGCAACGTCACGGATCGCTTGCGATATCGTTACAAAGTCGTTTCGTGTGAAGGTACCTTTAGTCTCTGAGCTTTCCACGTCTTGCCACTGGAATTTTTGTCCATTCCTCAAGGCAAAACTGCTTAAGTCCCTTCAAGCTAGATGCTTTCCTCTGATGAACAGCAATCTTCAAGTCTGACCACAGCTCCTTAATTGGATTAAGGTCTGGGCTTTGACTACGCCACTAGAAAACATTTACAAGTTTTTTCTTAAACCACTCGAGTGTTGCTTTAGCAGAATGCTTTGGGTCATTGGCTTATTGGAAGGTGAACCTCTGTCCCAGTTTCAAATCACTGGGAAAATAAACTCCAAGCAAATGTGGCGCTAAGCACCTTAGGATTTTTTGAATGCATCCACTTCCAGTAAAAAATGTTAATAAAAATTAATTTATTTTCTCAAAACAAAAAAAGGAAAAAAAATAAATAAATTATATTTTTAAAATACAGTACATTTTAAAAATATAATTTATTTATTTTTTTCTTTTTGTTTTGAAAAAATAAATGATTTTTTATTAACATTTTTCACTGGAAGTGGATGCATTCAAAAAATCCTAAGGTGCTTAGCGCCACATTTGCTTGGAGTTTATTTTCCCTTTGAATTCACCACCTATGTGGATCCGAAGCAGGATCAACACATAGTTCTCCAAAGTGAGCTGCACACCTTATTGGATTATACAACATACGGAGAAGAGTTGCCTAAAGAATTGATTCCTTGAGAATTTCTTACCGATAGATAAGAATTTTTTTTACTGTTGGTAAAAACGTATTACAGTCAGAGGAAATGCCGCACTTGTCTCTTTTTTTCCCTCTTTCCCTAAACCAGGGTATTTCTAAAGAGTTTCAAATCACTGACAGACAAACTGGTTTTGCTAAAAAATATCCTTGTATTTTGCACCATCCATCTTTTTCTCGACTCAGACCATTTTCCCTGTCCCTGATGCCGAAAACATCCCCACAGCATGATACTGCCAACACCATGTTTCACTGTGGGGATGGTGTTATTGGGGTGATAAATTTCCTCCATACATTTGGGGAGTCTCCCACATGTCTTTTGGCAAACTCAAAACAAGCCTTTCAATTTTTGTTGTGGAAGTAAAGGCTTTTTTTCTACCCACTCCTCCATAAAGGCCACATCTATGGTACGGCTTATTGTGGTCATATAGACAGATACCCTAGTCTCTGCTTGGGAACTCTGAAGCTCATTCATGGTTACCTTTTGGTCTTTGTGCTGTCTCTCTGATTAGTGCCCTCCTTGCCCGGGCTGGGAGTTTTGTGGGCCATCCTCTCTTGGTAGGTTTGTTGGTTTGTTGTGGTACTGTCATGATCCAGGTCGGGGTTTGTTTCTTGCTATTCTTTCCCCAGTCTGGTCATGCGAGGGTTAACCTTCTTTGCCTCGTTTTGTGGTATGTTTTGCTATTTCAGTCCACGGCTGCCTACAGGCAGCGTCAGCTATAGTTCTTGCCCCCTGGCTTGAGCACTGACTCCGTTAGACCCTGATTTGTCCTCTGCCAGTTTACTCTGTTCCCATGCCTTCCCATTCCTGCTTCCCCGTTCGTCTTACTGTGTGCTCCCTGTGCTGTGACCTTGTCAGGACTCTGAACATTTTTTATTACCTTTTTGTGCATTACTGCCCTTTTCCAAGATGGCGTCTTTGGTCTCATGTGCACTGTGTCTTCCTGCTCTAAAACTCCACCCCAGCCTTCAGTCTGTGCTAGAGTATTCTGCCTTGCATCCAGCTCCTGACCTCTGGTGACTCCCTGGCTATATACCTGCTCCTGTGAACCTGTGTGGTGATCCTGCTACTCTGCTCTGAGTTCCTGCTGCATACACCAGTTCCAGTAATCCTCCTTCGTCTGCTGCTCGTGTTTACTTCCATCTGCATTTGCTGGACATGTAAGCTGTTTCTGCTTTGCAAGAACCTGAGACTATTACCCAGACCTTCCTGGTTGAGTTAAGATATTATTTGAACTGCCATATAAGCATACCTATCTGTGTTTTGGACTAAGCAAGGACTTATTCGTGTCAAGTATCCTCAAGAATAACTGTGCTTCATAGACTTTCTGCATGATTGCATTTTCCTCTGAAGTTTCCTATAGACTGCTAAGCTGCGTTTATTATTTCCATTACTTCCATCTGCGCACGCGCGGCATCCCGCGGCCATTTTCCTGAAGCCGCGGCCAGCAGAGCGCCGCTTCTGCGCACGCACGGCCAAAGGAAGATGGCCGCGCCCACCGATCACCAATGCAATAACGAACACCGCGCTATTTTAAATCCCCTGGAAGAGGATTCCGGACTTTGGGCATGCGCACACCACTACGCCACCAACGGAAAACTACGCCAAATCTGGGTGAAGACACCACGCCCATGTGACCTGACCAGCCTGATTGACAGGCGAAAACGGAGACTTCGCAAAGTTATTTCGGCAACTTAGGTGGGTAATAAACGCATAACACACACACTAATGTAACGCCCACCTCTGCCCCTATTTAACGCTATTTTTATCCCATCTTCCAAAAACGTGGTGACAGGTTCCCTTTAAATCACCGTGTGATAATATAGACTTTACCACTTATAAAACTGTGTCCTGTAGTTGTCTTGTTCCATGCAAAGAGTCTCCTGAGTTATCCCCTATAATTATTACAGACCTTGGTATTTGACCCGGCTTGTCCCCTGACCTGTTTCTCTGGCTTACGTCTCTGGCATCTCCGCTCCCAACTGGCTCTGACTTCTTTGGCTTGCATCTGACCATGAGTATTGCAGTTTTTCCTGGTACTTCGTTTTCCATCCATTCTTGACTCTGCTTGTCCGATCTCTCGCCACCTAGTGACGCCTGCGCTGCCGGACTGAAGTTTTACGCCGTGAGTGCTACCTATCCTCTCCAGCTCCCCCTAGGATGGACACATGATCCTGCGCTGTGGCAGCATTACGCGTACCATGTTCTTTCCATTTGATGATAATGGATTTGAAAGTGCTCCAGGGATCATCAGATATTGGGATTTTTTTTATAAACCGACCCTGACTTGTACTTCTCAACAACTTTATCCCTGACTTGTTTGGGGATCTCATTGGCCTTCATGGTTTTGTTTGGTTAGTGGTGCCTCTTGCTTAACGTGTTGCAGCCTCTGTGGCCTTTCAGAAAGGATGTGTATATACTGACAGAATATGTGACACTTGCACACAAGTGGACTTCCTGTCACTAAGCATGTGACTTATGAAGGTAATTGCCTGCACCAGAAATTTTGAGGGGCTTCATCTCAAAAGGAGTAAATACATATGAACATGCCAATTTTTAGTTATCTGATCCCATAAATTTAAGATATGCCTATATTTTTCTCACTTCACTTCACCAACTTAGACTATTTAGTGGTGATGCATAACACACAAATCAGATTACAAAATATTTATACACGGGTTGTAATGTAACAAAATAGGTAAAAATCCTAGGGGTGAATACTTTCGCAAGCCACTGTATGTGACACAAAAAGATGCTGAGAACTTGTATGAAGTTCAGTGTGAAATGATAGTGGATTCTCAGTGCGGGCATGGTGCCTGTGCAAGTCATTTCTGGGTCTTTACCGCTCCATTGGATTTGACACAGTAGAGAACAACTTTAAAGGAGTTATCCAGAACTGAAGAATAAGTCTTTAATAGGAGATTGGTGTGGTTCTTACATCTGGAACCCCCAACGATCAGCTGAAAACTGCTTCGGCAGCAGCTGGAGGGTCAGAGCACAGCAGCCTCATTATATTAGTTGCTGCCGAGTACTGTGCTTTATCTTCCATTCACTGATAAGTACCGCACATTGTCTCTCGCTAACTTGGTGTGATTCCGAGTATTGCGCTTTATCTCTCAATCACTTGATGTAATGGTGTAGTGTGATTCTGAGTATTGCACCTTATCCACCATTCACTAGATCTTGAGAGAATGGGGCATGAAATGTGGTACTTGGCAGTCATTAGGCTATGTGCGAGGCTGCTGTGTTCCACGCCATGCATCACTTAACTCCTGGCGCTGCCAGAGCAGTTTTCAGAGCTGATTGGTGGAGATACTGGATGTTGATCACTCACCAGACTTATTTTGACCTATTCTAATAGTTGAGTCCGGGACAACCCTTTAAATGTAATGGCTAAACTGTCCCCCATATCTTTTCTTGTATGAGCCATCATAGAGAAAGACTGGCTTAGCTCTTGCAATGAATCAGAAGGAAGCTGTTTGCTGCGTTAAATCCTGCGAAGAAGTGGAGCTGCTGAACCCGAAACTGGGCTCACAATGGTACATCGGTGAACATTGACAGTGGATATAGTAGTAATTGTCAATCATATCAAGCATCTGTACAGATTGTCATCTAGCTATATTATCACTTTAATGACTCCATGACAGCTTCGCTCTAAGTTAAATTCCTAGTTAGCTCTGGTCACATTGGCTTTTGTTTTTTATAAGATGCATAAGAAATATGATGAATTCTTTGGATGAATCCCTTCTGAATTGTTATGAGATGCTTTTTTTTACCTCAGTGGTTTTTAATAATCTGTCAAATTTCTATTAGACATGTATTTTTTAGACTGGTTGACAGGATGCCAAGCTATTTAGGTCAGCATGTAATGAATGAATGCATGCAAGTGTGAACAGAGGCTTTAAAAGTACCCATCGTTAATGCATCTGTCCCTGTGTTTCTGTGATCAATAGGTGTCTCATCAGTCTGAACCTCTCACTTGTCAATATGACATGTCAGATGTTACTGCAATGATCGGCCCAGATTGGGCCCTGCAGGCAGAATACGTATAATTTTCATTTCATTTCCTTACCCAACAGTGAGTCCCTCTTCTGCTCCTCGCATTGCTCGGTCAAGCAGTATTCCAGCTCAAGACTCTTCTTTTGAACTTTTCAGTTCTTCAAATTTAGGGAGTTCTTTATCTCTTGCTGATCGACCTAAAGGGACAATGACTAGATCTGGCTCATTTAGAGACCCCACTGATGATGGTAAGTGTGGTTAGCATTATTATCACTTTGTGTCATTTGGTATGGTGGTTATTTAGGGGATAAAACGATCTGTCAGATTTCCTTTAAGCTACATGCAGAAAAATGATTTACTTTATCAGGAGGCCCTTAGTTCTTGGAGGACTTCTGCGTATACCCAGAAGCCATCTGTGCATACAAATTTGCTGTATGGGGTAGTAATTAATCTGTAATTAAGCCAATTGTGAGTTTACTATGTACACCGGACACGTACATCCAACTTTACTGGCATCTGCCAGACTCCACCATTTGGCAGCAAATAGCCACTATGATATATGTATATTTTATTAATCATAGGTACCCATTAAAACTTACGTTTTGTACCTTTTCTATTATTGAATCACTAAACCCATCCATACCTTTTAAAAAATAATGTATTTCCCTTGTTTACGAAATGCCAAAATCATGCAAATCCAGTTTGCCTGTACAAACACATGAGCAACTTGTTTTTTGTTTTGTTTTGTTTTGTTTTTTACCTTTTAAATGCAAAAATGAACTTGATTGTATTTCTTCTGCACCTATATCATTTTAATCATCCTTTTAATAATCTAGCAGAATGTAAGAATATTTGTTTTCTTGAGGTTCACAACATTAGTATAGAGGTGGCAAAAAAACAAAATTCTAGTTTTATCATTTTAATTAATTACACAGATACCAGATAGGTAAACCAAAACATATGCGTTAGTCAAATGCTAGTTAAAAGCACTTGGTTAGTGTCATGTCCTACATTTTACAGCTTACCTATTGATTTCAAAGGGCATCCCACAGATTACAGTTGATTGCTAAGAGACCATCAGTAGGACACTTTCCCAACCAGCCTATCAAAGGACTTTTTTGACAAGTTAGGTTTGTCCAAAGAGAGCCCTTTATCCCCTTAAAGGGAACCTGTCACCCCGTTTTTTCAAGATGAGATAAAAATAGCGTTAAATAGGGACAGAGCTGTGCTTTACATTAGTGTATTTTTTGTGCCTTTATTCCCCACCTATGCTGCCGAAATACCTTTGTAAAGTCGCCGTTTTGGGCTGTCACTCACGCTGGTCTGGTGATATGGGCGTTGTGACATCGCTGTTTCTCCCCCAGATCTTGCTCATCTTTCCGTTGGTGGCGTAGTGGTGTGCGCATGCCCAACAGGCGAATCCACTGCGCAGCTGAAGGAAAAGAGCGCGATCTGCGCTATTCAGCAGTTTATCGGTGGGCGCGGCCATCTTCCTGAGGCCGCGCGTGCGCAGATGGTAGTGCTCGGCTTCCCGGGGCTTCGGGAAAATGTCCGCGGGATGCCGCGCGTCCGCAGATGGAGATTGCGGCGGCCATTTTCCTGAAGCCGAGTTCGCATCTCTGCTTCAGGAAAATGGCCGCCGCGATCTCCATCTGCGCACGCGAGGCATCCCGCGGACATTTTCCTGAAGCCCCGGGAAGCCGAGCACTACCATCTGCGCACGCGCGGCCTCAGGAAGATGGCCGCGCCCACCGATAAACCGCTGAATAGCGCAGATCGCGCTCTCTTCCTTCAGCTGCGCAGTGGATTCGCCTGTTGGGCATGCGCACACCACTACGCCACCAACGGAAAGATGAGCAAGATCTGGGGGAGAAACAGTGATGTCACCACGCCCATATGACCAGACCAGCGTGAGTGACAGCCCAAAACGGCGACTTTACAAAGGTATTTCGGCAGCATAGGTGGGGAATAAAGGCACAAAAAATACACTAATGTAAAGCACATCTCTGCCCCTATTTAACGCTATTTTTATCTCATCTTGAAAAAACGGGGTGACAGGTTCCCTTTAAGGACATTTTTGGTTTTATAGAAGACTCATCGATTGTTTAAAAAACGTAATTAAATACATTCTACAAATTCCCAAACTCCGATGATTCTGCTGCTTTTATCTGTTTTGTGCTACGTCATTCCATTGTAGAGATATTCACATTTGTTGCTTTTGGAGTGGAGTATGTGAAATTTATGCATGCTGACCAGCTCAGGGTTTCTTTAGTCTTCTCTGGGGGGGGGGGGGGGGGCGGTGCTTTTACCCTCCTTCCCAGATTCTGTAAAACACAACTGGGCAACGTTTGAGGCTGGCAGACTGTTGGATTACCTTCCGAGCTATGATTGACAGTGTTTTTGAAGCAAGAGTTCATGTTCTCAGGGAATAAACTCCCAGCTGGACTGGAAGCAGAGATTTCACATACTGTATTACATGGGCAACAAATATCAATATCTCTGCAATGGAGCGACGCATTGCCAAACAGAAAAGACTGGCTGAATCAAGAGAGCTCTGGGATTTTTAAAAAGGTGAATTCAATTGCTTTTTACTCAGTTTTTTTTAAGCAAAGCCTGAAATTTTGCCATACTTTTGATTGATTTATGTTTTATAGCATTCGTTATGTGGGATAAATAATGTGAAAGTCTAATAGTTTGGGATGTTAGAGACATGCTGACTTTACTTATTTTTAAGTCCCTATTGGATGACTATAACTTCCATAAGTCTGTGTTCAGTGTACTATGCCTGTCTGCGTGGCACTGACCGGCATCCTATCAGACTACCATATGTGTTTGCCATACCTTGTGTTGCTGTGATCACAAGTGTGCAGGAGCTGGGTAAGCTGGGATCGAAGAGAAGTTTGATCCCAGACATTTAACTCCTTGATATCAGCGGTTAATAGTAACTGCAGCGTCTATGGGTTTGAATGACGGGTCAAAGTAATTTTTGATCCCTGGAGGCTAACTGATACCTACTGAAATGTAGTAATTTATGGAAGCATTGTTTTTTATTGGTGAAAACATCACAAGAAAATGACAATGCATATTGCTTGAACTAGATTTCTGCAGTCACTCTATGTGACTGCAGTTTGGTGAATCTTGCCTAGCACACCTTGGTTTCCCTGCATCAGCTACATTTCTGCAGTCACATTGGGACAGTGTGCATTGCATCTGCCAGATCCAGAGGGTGCTGTCTAGAGTCACATCCGCTTCTCGCATTCTTGCATCTTGCTTCCATTGAGACTCTAGTCAGTACGTGACTGCCAGTCTACTTTCAGCATAAAGGCAATGAGCACTTAGGTTAAGTGGAGTAATAGGACCCACGGAATTGCTAGGGAAGCTCAACCTTATGATAGGGATGAGAGATCAGTGTAAGATGTAGCACATTTATCATGCATTATAAATGAAGGCTATATTTGTAAGTATTTCAAATCTGCCGAATCTCACCATTTTAAAGGGTTTTACGGGCTTGAACTAAATTTCTGCAGCCGCTGCATACTGGCTTTTATCTTCGGACTAGCTTCTCACCTGCTTCTCTCAATGTTCCAAGGTCATAATGGCCGTCACGTAACTGCCTGCTTGATCTGGCAATTTAAGGGAAGTGTCCGTAATGCCATAATGTCAGGATTCGCCAGTTTCAGTGACTTAGCTTAAATTATACGTTGGTAGCTTCCCCGTCATATACTTTATCATTACCGTAGGACCCCATTTTCCAGATGAAGTGCAAGAATGAGCTTTTTTGGCCTCCATCTGGCAGGTTACATCGGCATAGCACTCACTACCCTCACCCTGCAAATATTTAAAGCTGCTTTTAGTGCACATATTATACTAGAATGTCCAGGCACTGTACCAATTTCCATGCTTTGTCACTTACTATTCACATTTTGAGTGGGCTGTTCTTCTTCATGAGCCTTGTTTCTGCCATTGCCCAATGTCTCCTTAGCCTCTAACTGTAAGCAGTTTCCCTGAATGCGGTATAACCAGAAAACAGCAGCAGAGAGACAAAGTCTCGCCCGACTTTCGGTGACACGTCTTCTAGAGACGGTTTTCTGGTGATAGCAGGCAGTGAACAGTAAGTTAGATAGAATGGAGGCACCTGGTGAGACGCTTCTTCCGGGGTTTGGACGCTTGTATTTCATGGTCCTTGTACGGGCTGAAATTCTCGGATTAACCACAGTTGCTCTGACTCAAACTTACTGCCTGATAGAAATAAAAAGAGGCTGGGTAGGGAGACCTGCGGCCAGTTGGTCTATATACGAACCCGTGAGATATTCTTCTATAAACCCGACCTTCATGTGACAGACAACATACGGTATTTCATTGCATATTATATTGCCTATCTAGCACATTATCAGGTCATGTTGTCTGATAGTACAATGATCATCCAAAAGTCAGTGACAACCATAAAAAGTTACCATAAGGGCCATATCAGATAGATAATTGTACATAATATTTGTATTGAGACTTTAATATTGTTTGAATTTATAATTAAGGCTTCTTTCACACTTCAGTCGTTTGGCGTCAGTCACTTCCGACAAAGTGACGGATCGACGGATCCGTCACAATTGTTGGAAAAACGGATGTAACGGATCCGTTTTTTTGACGGATCCGTTACTTGGGGGTTGTATATACTTTTTGGAGCATGCGCAATTGAAAAAAATTGAAAAAACGGATTGGGGCGACGGATCCGTCGAAATAACGGTCGCGACGGATCCGTCGCCCATAGGTGGCCATTCTATGAAATGACGGACGCAACGGATCCGTCGCGATCCGTCATTTCAACGGAGACAAAAAACGTTGCAATGACCGTCAATGTCTAGATGACGTCCGCTAAATTTTGATGGATCCGTCGCATGACGGATGGAACGGACGACCATCCGTCACAATCCGTCGCTAATGCAAGTCTATGGGGAAAAAAACGGATCCGTCGGAAAAAAAACGGATCCGTTTTTTGAGGAAAATGACGGTTTTAGACTGACGCCAAACAACTGAAGTGTGAAAGAGGCCTAAGGCAAAAGTTGCTTATTTGTCCAATGTTGTGTCATTTATTAAACACAATACAACCTTTTCTCATTGTCTCTCTCTGTAACGCTGTAGCTGTTTATTCTCTGGTGTGTAGATATGTCTTTTATGCTAATATATTCACCTATTTATTTTTCAGTTCACGGCTCGGTTCTGTCTCTGGCATCAAGTGCGTCTTCAACATATTCCTCTGTAAGAACTGCCTTGTGATGGTTTGGTTGCATGCTCCGCTGCCCACTGTAGGGAATGTTACGTACATTACCAGTGCATGAAAGAGTCTCTGCTTGTGCCTAATGCAAACAAGGCCATAGATCTGCTAATACTGTAACCTCCTCTCTGTTTTTCCCTTGGCATGCCACACTTTTCTATCAGGCTGAGGAAAGGATGCAGTCAGAGGTACTTACTCAATTCCTATCTGTCATGCTTTTTTTTTCTTTGCCCATGCCAGCTTTCTGCTAGGAATGACATATATTTAGCAACGTAACTTATTTCATTTTTTTTAATTTTTTTGTGGAATGAAGCAAATTCGGAAACTACGAAGAGAACTAGAATCCTCACAAGAAAAAGTGGCAGTATTGACCACTCAGCTGTCTGCCAACGTAAGTGCCATGAGTCATAACAGGATTTCAGTTATGATATACTGCATTATTATATCAAAAATCCAAATCTGCCCTTAAAGAAGCCCTCCTCCCATCAACATTTTTATCCTCTTAATATATGGCAGTCATCACAAAGTGCACTCACAATTGGTCATTTTGCCTTTCTACCCAGCTATTTCTTCTGTTTTCCATTAGGTCTATGACATCATGTGATTAAAAACTGACTAGCTGACTCCTTCTAAGCTCTGTGTAGAACCAGGAGGTCAATATTCTCAGCATGAGTCATCCTCTTCAATTCCTGACCCAGCTGCCAGGGACTGACATAGAATGATTGTTCTAATGATAACTCATACAGGGAAGAAAGACCTCCTGTTTCTACATAGAGCTTAGATGGATCCAGCTAGTCTGTTATTAATCACATGATGTTGTAGACCTAATGGAAAAGAGATGAATTTGGTGGGTAGGAGGGTAATATCAGCAATTGTAAGTACACAGTGCTATATAATATGATGATTGAAATATATTACGAGGAATACAATTTTGATGGGAGGAGAGCTTCTTTAAAGGGAACCTGTCACCCCCCTCAGGCGTTAGTAACTAAAAGAGCCACCTTGTGCAGCACAAATGCTGCATTCTGACAAAATGGCTCTTTTAGTTATTGTTCGTTGCACTGCAGAAATAATCGCTTTTTAAATTTGTCCCTCATACCTTCAAATCGCCACAGGGTCAGGTCTTTCCCCCCTAATCCAGACGCACCACATCCGTCACTCTGCAAGCCGGGCGCCGCCTCCTCGGCGTTATTCAATTCTCCTGGCACCTGCGCTGTCATATTCTGCCTTGGGCATGCGCAGTTCGCGCTGCCCGACCACTGACATCTCTTGATGTCTTGCTCACTGCGCCGGCCCGCACGCGCGGCCAAGAATCCCAGCCCCGCAGTGTGAATAAATCATAAGAGACTGCGGGGTGGGATCTCGGGCCGCACGTGCGGGCAGGCGCAGTAAGCAAGACATCAAGTGATGTCAGTAGTTGGGCATCGCGAACTGCGCATGCCCAAGGCAGAATATGACAGCGCAGGCGCCAGGAGAATTGAATAACGTCGAGGAGGCGGCGCCCGGCTCGCAGAGTGACGGATGTTGTGCGTCTGGATTAGGACCTGCCCCCGTGGCGATTTGAAGGTATGAGGGACAAATTTAAAAAGTGATTATTTCTGCAGTGCAACGAACAATAACTAAAAGAGCCACCTTGTCAGAATACAGCATTTGTGCTGCACAAGGTGGCTCTTTAAGTTACTAACGCCTGGGGGGGGGTGACAGGTTTCCTTTAAGGAAAAAAGCCCTAGGCTTCAAGGTTATTTGCATGATCAATAGGACTTACTTCCATCAGTATCCATGGTAACATCCACTGATAGTGACAGTTAGCTAGTGGTCGTAACCATGGATACATATTGCTACATATTGGGATAGGATCTTGGAGATGGGGATATCCCTTTAGGTCCCTAAAATAATAAAAATAAATAAAAAATGTGGGGAGAATCAGTACACACATCCTGATGCTCTTGCCATCATTCAATGTCTATGAAACCTAATGTAATCGGATGGATTCAGCAGTGGAAGTTACTACTTACCGGTATGTCTTGGCCTTTTACTAAATATGCCTATAGCCCTTCACTGACGTTTCCAGAACCAGGCACCTTCAAAATGACAGTTTTGATAATTTTGCAAACAGTTCACAGTAACAATAATGTTCTACGTACACATATCTGTAGCATAATAAGAAAACGTAAAATATTTCAATTTGCTGATGAAGCCATTTGTTTCGGTTTATACATTATCTTCCAGGAATTTGCAATCATGGTTGTTCTTCATTCATTTCTAAGGGAGTTATGGGAACATCAGCCGCTCAGCATTTTTTGTATTTCCACCTCCAATGGTTGGAGCTAGGAGAGAGCTATTCCTCTGCCAGCAATGAAAGGCTGAGATGTGAATAAGACTTTAAAAAGGGAATCTGAGAGCTTAATAATGCAGAGAAAGAGAACTTGATTCCAGCATCACATACTGGGTTGCTTGCTGCAGTTTTGATAAAAGCACTTTTAACTTCTGCAGATTTATCAGTTCTCAGAATGCTGTGTAACCCCACTCACACCACTGATTGGCAGCTCTCTGTGTACGCTGTGCATAGGCAGAAAGCCAATCAGTGGTAGGGCTGAGTTTATACAGAACTCATAGACGTGGAGGACAAGTCTCCATTGAATGAGTGTTTGGCTGAAAGCTATCTAAGCATATAGGCTATTTGTATCCAGTATCTGCCGGATGACCCTTGTTTATATGTAAACCCATCTAATACTTCCCCATACTGTAAGCTTGGAGTGGTACATATGTTATAGCAGGAGCTCATGTCATTGCAGCATCAGCACTGGTGTATGTCATTGTGATGTTGGATGTGGTAGAACGCCCCCACATAACATGCCCATAAGAGTCATTTACATTTACATTTTTCGCTTTTTAACTATTTCTACTTTGTCGCTCTTTTGCAGGCCAATTTAGTGGCAGCGTTTGAACAATCTTTAGTGAACATGACTTCAAGACTACGTAATCTAGCAGATACTGCACATGAGAAGGTAACAAACTGAACGCAACCACGAAAATGATCACAAATACAAGTGACCCCAAAGGTTCTGCCACCGCGAAAAGCAAGTCACAAGAAATCCAATGCTTTTTCTTTAGTCTTCCATTTTGCCTTTTCTGCCCTCAGGGTGGCAACGCGACTGCATTCACTTGTATTGCACTGTGATATAGCCAAAGTAGCTGTGTAGCCCCAGCATAACCAAACTTATTTTTCACATGTTTCACCTGAAATTCATCACAAAAGCAAGGCATATTGTGGTGAAACCTTGTGGGCCAAACTGGCTCATGTAAATGCACTTCTTATAGTGGTTTTATAGAGTAATGACAAATGTAAAGAACATCTGTCATCGTGTTTTTGTTATGTGATCTGAGAGCAGCATAATGTAGGGGCAGAGACCCTGATACCAGTGATGTAACACTTACTGGACAGCTTGCTATAGTTTTCTTAAATCACAGTTTTATCTGTATCAGTTCTCTGAATGCTTTGAATAACTCTGTTCGCTAAATTGGCAGCTTTCTATGTACACTGTGAATAGGCAGAAAGTTGCCAATCAGTGTTAGGGTGGGGTTATACAGAACTCATGAATATGGAGGACTGCATGGCTGCAGGTTTACTAGTCCTCCAGGTACATTCTCCTGCTGAAAAAAAACCTGATTTTATCAAAACCATAGCAAGTAGCCCAGTAACTGACACATTGCTGGAATCAGGGGTTTGCCCCTATATCATGTTGCTCTCAGATTAGGTGGAAAAATCTGGTGACAGATTATATTTTACCTGCCTTTATTAGTTATTTCATTTTCCTCCTACTTTTCAAAATAGCTCAAAACCATTAGCATGTAGCGATTAGAAACCAACACTATTGATTGATCGCAGAGACTGACTATCTTATAAAGCCACTCTATGCAATGTCACAGCCAGTGCTATCACAGCTATTAATGGCATCCAAGGGTAAAACATCTAGGTATAGTCCTAGAAGCAGAATGTTAGGCACTTTGACATTCAGGAGCACTCAGGTGTGGTTCTACAACATATAAGCTCAGCAGTCTGGGAAGGGTCATAAGGCCAAAAACAATCTGGAAGTCATCATTGTATAGTGTGAAGGATTATCTATAGAGTCTTCAAGCAATTGCCCATCGTTCCGGGGTTTTACATCCCATCAAATTTATTTTAGCGAGATAAAAGAATGTCACATGACCTGTCGGCCTGTGTGAGCACACTAAAGGAGTTTTCAAGAGGTGGCCTCTTTAAAAGAAGTACAGCAGCTTAGGCTAGGTTCCCATTGCGTTAATGGGATAGCGCTAACGGACAGCGTTGCACGGCGAAATTAACGCCGTGCACCGCGTCCGTTAGCGCTCCCATTGCCGGCAATGTTAGAGCGCATTGCTAGCGCGTGTCATTTTCGGCACGCGCTAGCGATGTGCCGGTCTTTTGTAGCGCGCCTCGGACGCTGCTTGCATCGGGGATCTGCGAGAGCGGGGACGTTAACGCGACCCCTGAACGCGGCCCCGAAAAAGACATTGCGTTAGCGCTCGCGCTAAACGGATTGCACTAACGCAATCTGAACCTAGCCTTAAAGGACTTGTCCCAAGATTGTAAGTGTTAGGGGATCACCTAGCGAGGTAGATTCACTAAGCCACATGTTGGCGTGAACCACATAGTCTGAAGGCAATGGTACGGCAGGAGGGCTTACCATGACACATGCATCAGTGAGGGCCAAGACAAGGAGGTATGCTGGACGTTAGGCAGACAAGTGAAGCAGGACTCACCAGAAGGCATGAAGTGTAGACAAACATGGGAAATGAAGATTTATAGTGAATCCCAGAATTCCAACAGCGTTTGTAATATGAGCAAGTCCAAAAGGGAGCTTTTTATACTTTCAGCAGACGAAGGGTTAACCAGCAGGTCTGAGCTAAGAAGAAGATGCAGATTGAAGAAGTATGAGGAGTTTACTGTTAAGAACCCACGGTGGGAGAACTTAGGAGGCAATCTCTGAAGTACACCGTCCATGACCACTAGCTCACGCAGTGCCCAGGCACAGGGGTGTCAGAGTCGGCCCATTCTGTGGGCCGGAACACAAAGCTTTGGATATTATACTAACCTATAGTGTTATCTATTTATTGTAGTATTTCTCCCTGTTGGCTTATTTACTTTGGATTATGTGGTACAACTTCATGACTCTGACTTTTTTGTACATAAACTGAGCACGACTTGGATTGCTCTGTTAGCCATTGTAGTTGTCCAGGGTAAACTTGATTTTAATTAATTTTAATCCGTTTGTGTTACTTCCTGTGATTTTTTGAGGAAAAATAAACAGCCTTTATGATAGCTCAGTTGGGTGTCACATATTTTTAGCTTTGTTTTTTTCTTTTTCTATTTTATTTCTGCTGCTCTCATAAAAAATCAATTTTTTTTTTAATTTCTGCCATATGGTTACAGATACAGTACAGACCAAAAGTTTGGACACACCTTCTCATTTAAAGATTTTTCTGTATTTTCATGACTATGAAATTAAATTTACTTAGCTGCTTTTTTCTTGCCATAATACAAATTCTATCAGTCTATTCAGTAGGACTATCAGTTGTGTATCCACCAGACTTCTGCACAACACAACTGATGGTCCCAACCCCTATTTTTAAGTCAAGAAATCCCACTTATTAAACCTGACAGGGCACACTTGTGAAGTGAAAACCATTCCCGGTGACTACCTCTTGAAGCCCATCAAGAGAATGCCAAGAGTGTGCAAAGCAGTCATCAAAGCAAAAGGTGGCTACTTTGAAGAACCTAGAATATAAGACATAATTTCAGTTGTTTCACACTATTGTGTTAAGTATATAATTCCACATGTGTTAATTCATAGCTTTGATGCCTTCAGTGTGAATGTACAATTTTCATAGTCATGAAACTACAGAAAAATCTTTAAATGAGAAGGTGCGTCCAAACTTTTGGTCTGTACTGTATATGGGCCTTTTTAATTAGTGCAAATTTTTATGATCTTTCCAAGAATGTGTGGCTCACAAGATAATAATGCAGATCAGGGTAAAACAGTCCTACCAGAGTCGCTTAATTCACAACAAGTACAGGTGACCATTTTTGTGTTGCTGATAATTATTTTTAATACCAGGACTCTGAACTTTCGGAACTGCGAGAAACTATTGATTTACTTAAATCAAAGAACTCTGAAGCACAAGCTGTTATTCAGGGTGCTCTCAATCCCCATGATCCTGCACCGAGGGGTAAGTAAGCTTTACTTTTAGATTTTGGAAATATTTTTGAGGATTGTAATAAGATTTTGTAAAACTTTTTTTAAAAAGAAAACATTCCAGAAAATAATGATTATGTTGGTGAGATATGTCACTTTCGCATATTTTGACGGTTGTACGTTGTGTCATATTTAATAATCACAAGTGAGTGCTGTACAGATGGCTGCAAAGTCCCTCATACATAATTGTATCTCCGTGTGTGAATGCATGCGTATGTAATCACATCATATGTGTTTCTAAGGGTAGTGCACACAGCCATTTTCTCTCCATCTGAATAAAATACTCCAATTATTCTGATCAGCGCGGCATTAGTGCAGGGGAAAAGAGAAAATAAAGTTTCTTTAAGTGTGTAAAAAGCGCGGTCTGATGTTTTCCACGTACCCATAGTCTTCCGGATCAAAATCGTCTGAATGTGCATGAGCCCTAAGAGTGCCTCTGTGTGTGTGTGTTAGTGTGTTGTGGTGTGTATGAGTGTAGGCAGAAGTCTATATGTGTGTAAGAAAACATGTTTGGGTGCTTGGGGTGTATTTAGTACATATGTACCGTATTTTTTGGACTATAAGGCACACTTTTTTTCCTCCAAAAATGTGTAGGAAAATGAGGGTTCCATCTTATAAATTGAATGTACCTGCTCTGGCTGTGGTGGAAAGGTGGGGGAGCGGTAGCGGCGACCAGCGGGCAAGAGCCGGCGGCTGCAGCTATCTCCTGTGCCCGCTGCTAAAGAGAAATGAATATTCACTGCATTCCATGCCCATGGGCGTGGAGGGAAATTAATATTCATTTCTCTTTAATAGTGGACACGCTGTTAGCCGCAGCAGCCGGCTTTCTGCAGCTGCTGGGTGTTTGTGTGTCCCTGCTACTTAAGGCAATGAATATTCACTGCTCACCCCTCCCATAGAATTGGAATGCAGTGAATATTTATTCCCTTTAATAGCGGCATGCGTGAACGCCTGGCAGCTGCGGGAAGGCGGCAGCTGCAGCTAACACTGTGCTTGCTATTAAAGACCAATGAATATTCACTGCTCTCCATAGTCCTGGCGTGGAGATCAGTGAGTATTCTGGCAGCTGTCCTCGGATTGTAAGCCGTGCATGAAGTCCCTGCCATGTGCTGCTTACAAGCATAAATTAGCTGCTGGCATCGGAACAAGACGCTGCGAGGGAGCGCAGGGCAGGTAAGTATAACTGTTTATTTTTTATTTTTTGTGTGTTTTTCTGAAGGGGGACATGCATACCAGGATGGGAATGGGGGTCAATCATACCAGGATAAGGATGGGGCCATGAATACCAGGATGGAGATGGGGTTCCTGCATAGCAGGATAGGGATGAGGAGGCCATGCATACCAGGATAAGGATGAGGGGGCCATGCATACTATAATAGAAATGAGGGACCATGCATGCCAGGATAGGGATGAGGGGGCCATGCATACCAGGATGGGGATGAGGGAGCCATGCATACCAGGGTAGGGATGAGGGAGCCATGCATACCAGGGTAGGGATGAGGGGGTCATGCACATCAGGATGGGGATGAGGGGGCCATGCATGCCAAGATAGTGATGAGGGTGCCATGCATACCAGGATAGGGATGAGGGGGCCATGTATACCAGGATAGGGATGAGGGGGCCATGCATACCAGGATGGGGATGAGGAGGCCATGCATACCGGGATGGTGATGAGGGGGCCATGCATAGCAGGATGGTGATGAGGAGGCCATGCATACCGGGATGGTGATGAGGGGGCCATGCATACCAGGGTAGGGGTGAGGGGGGCCATGTATACCATGATAGGGATGAGCGGTCCATGCATACCAGGATAGGGATGAGGGGGCCATGCATACCAGGGTAGGGGTGAGGAGGCTATGCATACCGGGATGGTGATGAGGGGGCCATGCATACCAGGGTATGGGTGTGGGGGGCCATGTATACCAGGATAGGGATTAGGGGGCTATGTGTATCAGAATGGGGATGAGGAGACCATATGTGCCAGGATAGGGGATATTAAATACAGAATTTACCACATTTTTAGCTTCTTTTTTTTTTCTAATTTCCTCCTCTAAAACCTAGGTGACTCTTATGGCCCGGTGTGTCTTAAAGTCCAAAAAATACGGTAATTCCAATTGTCTTTTCTGTAATTCCAATGTGCAAAACTGATTTGCTGTATAACAGAAACAAACGGAAACAGGAACGCCCCACTGATTATTATGAGTTCCATTATGTGTCTGTTTTTTAAATGGACAAAACGTTTTGCTTGCAGGACTTTTCTTTTTTCTCCGTTATACAAACTGTTACATGACAGAACCCAGATGGATCCCATAATAATCAATTAAGCCATTCTATTTCCATTTGTTTCTGATATGCAGCAGATCCATTTTAAACAGTATAGCGATTGTCCGGGCAGCAAACATTGATGACCTATTGTTAGCTAGGGCATCAATATGAGATTGGATGGGGTACGACAACAAACCACATCCACCGATCAGCTGAAAACACATTCAATGGGCCTCATTTATGAAAACTGGTAACAGAAGAACAGTCTTTGTTGACTATAGCAGCCAATCAAGGCTCAGCTTACATTTCAAAACTGCTCTGGCAAAATGATAGCTTAGCTGTGGTTGGTTATTTGAGGCAACAAAGACCGTTTCTCTTTTAGCCAGATTTGATAAATTAGGCCCAGTGAATGGAGTGGCTAAGTGCAGCTCCGTAAAGTGTGTAGCTGCTGCTGCTGCTGCTGCAGAACACCTTCTACCCTTTTGAGCAGGCGCTGTGCTGCACTACCTTGCAGAGGCCACTACATACTGGATGTCTTCTCAGCAGCTCCGTTCAGTGTGTCTACACCTCTCACATCACCCCAGGCTGAATATAATAATGCGGATGGTGCCCTAACAGGATTTTTCTAAGTGGCCCCAGACTCCATTTTAATTTGAGACACCTGATCTAGCATCTAAAGCACAAACGCTATGTTTTACAGATTCCTTGGTTTTTAAGCATGCAAAGTCAAAGAAAGTAAAGACTGAATGTTAAAAACAAACCAGCCTCATATTTTTATAGTGTTCCACCTCCTCAGTTTATTGCAAATAAAAAGACCTTATTAAAAAGTGCAATAAACTTCAAGCAGATGTTGCCCCTAGTTGGATTTTAACATAAGTCTCTGGTGCTGCAGTGCTGCTAATACGTATGACACTATGCTGCCCTATTCTAAGAAAATAGACACACTATTAACAGGCATGCAGAGGGCTTAGATGGGCCTATTTGTTTACCACTGGTTTAACCAATCGAATCTCAGCTTACGTTTCATAAACTACTCTGGCACAATAGAAGCTGATCTGTGATTGGTTGCGATTGGTGACAAATGAGGCCCATTGAACTCAAGTCTGTATAAGGAACACTTGAGTTTGGTTGAGGTCCTTCATGTCCAAATATGAGGTTATCAGTAGGAGCATGGCTGCGCCTGTTTGGTCTCTGTTGAGATTGAAAATGTTCCCAATTATTGACATTGCCCCAATATGACGATATATTTCATCACATGTGCGGTACATCAGTATACTGTTTATGTGTCTCTGTTGTCAATCATTATTGTTTTCTCTGGCTTTTGTAAATGAAGCAAATTAAAAAATAAATAACTTAATAATAATATTAACTTTTGACTATGCTGGTGAAAGTAGTGAATGACTATGAAAAGTGTTGTCTGCTAACACATATTAATGACTTATTCATAGGTCATCATTAGGATAGGTCTTCAATAACAGATCCCGAGGGTCCAATACCCAGCACTCCTCCGATCAGCTGTTGTTCTGACTACTGAGTGTTTCGGCAGTGCCTGCCACTGGTCGCTACACACTTCATGGAGATATGATTTGCAGTGCCAGTCAAAGTGTTTACACCTGGTGGCAGCCAGAGCAGATACCAGCTGATCGGTGGAGATCCGACTGGTCAGATGTTGATGACCTTTCTTATTGACTGGACACCCTTGTTAAATATAAGTATTGTCCATAAGTGTAGTATGAACATAATATAGATACTGTCTTCTAAGAACCACATCCCTTTAAAAGATGTATAGATGTAGTGTATATGAGTGGATAAATGAAAGAAAGCCTTCATAGACACAAGAACCACCTAGCCGCCACGTTAGACGCTCCTTTCTTGCTGTGGCATATCTCCATTTACTCTGATAGCTTATTCAGTGAAGAAGGCCCACGTGGTCTATAATGGAAGCAGACTAAGTGACGAGCCTCTGGAGATGGAAGATTTTCTCCAGCTGTCCAGGTTTCATCATTTTCGTTGCACAATCTTTTTTCTGTTATATCACTAAAATACAAGCAGCTTGTCATTAACAACATTTCTTTTATTTTCGTTGTGTTATTCTAGAGTTGCGAATTAGGCGACAGAACTCATCGGATAGCATTTCCAGCTTAAATAGCATTTCAAGTCACTGTAGTGCAGGGAGTCTCAAGGATAGTGACAGCAAAAAGAAGAAGAAAAAGAGCTGGGTAAGATATACATTATCTTGTATTTTACATGAAAATTCAGGCAGAGGAAAAAGCATAATAAGGTATATCTGACATGGACGGGTGCACGCTTCCAAAGGGTTAACACGAGCACCCAAAACAAACCATAAAAGTGAAAGGCAGACCCCGAGTCCTATGCCAATAAGCCATGTTTCTCACTCATTGTTTGGATTTCTGCTTTTATTTTCACTTCTTTCAATTTTTCCCTAAAAGGCAAAATATTGAGACTATCCCTGCAGTTCGTGGGTTTTGCCTCTCAAGTTGTGATGTGAAACAACGGGTGTATAAGGAGGGAAGTTTCCCTTTGATGGCATTACAATGCCCATGGGACTTCAGAAATGTATTTAGGAACTGCAATTAAAGTGTGTTGTGTTTGAAAATACTTCAGATTTAGTAAATCAGTTTACATGCTGTTCATCATTGCACTGGAGCCGGCGTACTGCGCTTGCAGTGTGAGGTCACTGCAGCGAGAGAGGAAGGCAGGAACATCCTTAGATCTTTCTAAGTTGTGTGACTGCTTGACTATAGAGAGTTTATGCGCACAAAACCTACAAGAAACAAAATGAGCAAAAAAACCCTGCTGTAACTAAATAAGTAAAAAGCAAGTGCATTTAAATAGCACAGGGTTCTTAGTAATACTGTTTTTGATAAAAAAGGACTGGGTCCCAATCTATGGACACCAGTCTGGGGAAGCTTTTAAATTTAATTTCCAGCTCAGGAGAGGGAGGCCACACCCCGGCTTGCACAGAATGCAAAAATACAAAGAAAAATACAAAAATTGAGCTTGGATTAAGTTGGTATACATGCAGTACATAAATGCATGTTCACTTTGGGCCTTTTATCTGCCCTTATTCACACACTGATGTCAACTCTTGACACATGGTAAGGTTTTTGATATTAGACAGTGTAGGACCATCCCGATCAGGGCACCTTGACGACGGTGGGATGGCTTATATGCTATTTTTGACCAAAAACAGTATTACTAAGAACCCTGTGTTATTTACATGCACTTTTGCTTTTTATTTATTTAGTTACAGCAGGGTTTTTGCTCATTTTGCTTCTTATAGGTTTTGTATGCTTTATGGCCAATGAGAACATGCGTTTATGTGCTGCATGTATACCAACTTAATCCAAGCTCAATTTTTGTGTTTTTCTTTATAGACGGTATATGGTTGGTTTTGTTTTCTTCTTGTGTTTTCTCATGGAATCACATAGGATATTTTAACATTCTGTGCTAGGAAAAAAGGAATAGATAAGAGTATAGCACATTATTAGTAAATATTACTTTAAGGTAATCTATCAGCTGGTTTTTGCTATGTAATCTGACAGCAGCAGGAGGTAGGGGCAGAGATCCTGATTCCAGTGATGTGTCACTTAGTTTACTGGATGAAACAGTTGTGATAAGAGTCACAGTTTTCTCTGCAGATCTCAGCTGTTGATCTATGTGTAACCCCGTCCACACCACAGCTTTCTGCATACAGTGACAGAGCTGCTAATCACTACTGAGGGGCTGGTTGGACTAGGAGGCAGGAGGACAGTTGTCCTGTAGTGATAATCTCCTGCTGATAAAACACTAATTGTATTGAAACAACATAACACAGAACAGTGAGTGACACATTGCTGGAATCATGGTGTCTGCTCCCACATTACGGTATTCACAGATCACATAGCAAAAACTGCTGACTAAATTCCATTTAATAAAAAAATGGACGTAATATTTTTGCTTCTTAAAATATGTGTGCTTTTTCAAAATAACTGCCATATTTACAATATTTACTCGATTCATGATTGCATTTGTTTTGCACCAAATTCATCTTTCGATTTGCGCCTTTTTTGAAGTCTAATTTCATGTGCTCACCTGTTTTGTATTGTTGTGGGGCGTTTTAGCACTGCTTGTGTGGTTTGGGGTTTCCAGATGTTTTTTTATGAGTTAGCATTTGTGACATTTTTAAAAGTCGCAAAAATGCTTAAAGACAAGAAAAAAGACCCTTTTTGACAAAATTCAATTCTCCATTTTGATGGATTTTTCACAGAATAGCACAAGACAAAAAAAGAAAACGGACTGTAAATCCCCCCACCAAATGATGAATTGGGCCAAATGTGTTTGTATTAAAGGTGTTGTCCATAGGATAGGTCAGTCAACATGAGATTGGGGGTCATGCACTGGGCACCCCCATCGATCAATAGCTATTTGCTTTGGCATTGTTGGATGTAAGCAATATATAGAGCTGAAGTCAGCAGCTTCATACCTTACTCAGTGGCCGCTGCCGAGAACAGACTTCCTATTCACTTGAATGTTTAATAACGTGGTCAATAATTTGCGTACTATTAGACCCAATTATCTATTACTATCATTTGCAGTGTTTCAATATTTTTCATGTTTTTCGTATATAAACCTTTAGTGACGTTACCCTGAACATTGTTGTTTAGCTATTGGTTAATGCTTCTTATACTCTTGATAATCAATTTTAACTTAATCTGATATTTTGTTGCAAAAATGTAATAGTTTTTATGTTTCTATTTTTTCCTACATAATAAAATGTGGAAGTATATTAAACTTTTCTCTAAGTTTAGGCAATAAGGATATAATCTTATTGTTTTTTATAGTTGCGCAGCTCATTTAATAAAGCATTTAGTATGAAAAAGGGACCCAAGTCGGCCAACTCCTACTCTGATATTGAAGAGATGGCAACCCCCGACTCGTCTGCACCTACATCGCCTAAACAGCACCACGGACCACCAGGTCCAGAGTCGCCATCTTTGCATTCCTCACCATCATCCTCTGCGTATGTATCGCGTCTTATGTTCGGTTTGACATGTTGAGTTTCTTAAACAGTTCTTACAATATGAGCTGAAAACATGCCGTTCTAGTAGACAATTACATAGGGTACCATACAGTCTCATCAAATGGACACTGTATTAAGGAGTTTGTCTCAAAAAGTGAATTGATTATATACCCAGCTACTAACTATGTTTGACAAACAAGTGGTGATAAAGTCAGCAGTCAACATGGACCTGACATGTTCCAAAAAATGACTTTATCTATACAAAATCTCCTTGCTGTCCTGAATCTGCTGCTGTTTTTGTTTTCTTCATTGTGTCCCACGGCTACGGAGATACGCCTTTTAATCTTTTGCGCCCAGTATGCTAATTTCTGGGTGTGGTCCAAGAGGGCGTGTCAGAAGCGTTATCTCTAGAGGCGTGTAGTCCTCCCCTTCTGTGACTGTCCAATCACCGCTCGGCAGCATATGAAGCCGGTAGAAAGGTGTGATCGTGGGAGATCTACCTGTTCTTGCGTGACCATGCTGTGAGGAGACTTTCCTGCACTCACGTCACACCGAGAACAGGGAGATCCTGTGAGATCACGCTCTTCAGCCAGTTGCTGCCTAGCGGTGAATGGACAGTGTCGTGGGTGGAAGGACTACATGCCCCAGACCAGAGAAAACTCTTCTGACATGCCTTCTTGGACCACAAGCCAGAAAGTAGCATACTTGGTACCAAAAGAAAGTTCTTATCTACGCAACAGAGGGTCAAAATGAAAAAACGAAACAGTGGCAGATTCAGGGGAGCATGTGGATAAGCTACTTTTTGGGGGGACATGTGACAGGTCTTTTTTAATATGCCGTATGTTGATTTCTATTCAGGGTCCTTTATATCATTTTTAAATTAAAATAATAAGTAACAAAAACCTTAATTTATATGTGGTTGCACCAACATACATCTCTTTACAATGCAGAGGGTTTCATGCATAATGCATTGTTTCATAATTCTTTAGTATATTTGAAGCTCAAGAAGGGGAAGAAACAGAAAAGAAAGAGGTGTCAGAGTTACGCTCAGAGTTGTGGGAGAAAGAGATGAAGCTCACTGACATTCGCCTGGAAGCTCTTAATTCTGCCCACCAACTGGAGCAGCTCAGAGAGACCATGCATAATATGCAGGTAATGCTTAAGTAATTAGCTTAGTGTACGGTAGCTGCCTTCCCTTTCTGGCTTACTTTTCTTGTTTTGCCATTTCTCATCAGCTGGAAGTTGACTTGTTGAAGGCAGAAAATGACCGTTTGAAGGTGGTCCCTCTTTCAGTACACCCTTCTTCTTCTCCACGACGTTCCTTGGCATTGACTCTAACACAATCCTTAGGAATCTCTGCGTCATCAGACACAGGTAGTATGACACAAATTTTGTGTGATCCACATTTATACCTCCAGTAATGGTCGTTGCCACTATAGCCACGTAGTAGGCCACCAAATCCTTCATCAGTAGGTTTGATAACCTTCCTGATAATATTTTCGTTGTCCTAGCCCAGGATCTTTTATGCCCTGAGATATTTGCCACTGGGACAAACAGACCTTCCTATTCCCAAAAAGCTTAAAGTATATTAGCTCTTTACATTTGCAAAATAAGATTTATTTTAATTATTATCTTGACACCTATAAATATGTGGCACATAAATTGTTCCTGGGAGCTTGATGATCTGGAAGGAGGATTCTATAAAGGAGTAGTGGACAACTTCTCAATCCCTATTTTACCCCCCCCCCCCCCCAGTAAAATAAGACCACTTATACTCCCGTCCTGTGCCGTTCCAACGTTGTCATCATTGACTCTTCCGAGGCTCACTTGACATTGTCACTCAAACCCTGTGGCCAATCAGCGCTGTTCCTGGGAGCTCTCTTTGAACTCCTTATGTTGCCACCTAAAAATATGTCTGACTTTAAGTCCAAAGTATAGTGTATTCATAGTATTATTTAGTAAACGCTGCAGGCTGGACGCTGTGTACTTGTGCAGCGTCCAGATGTTACAGCCCAGAATTTCCCAAAATCCCATGCCCACTATGCGTCCACAGACTCCCGCAGACAACCCACGGAGACCGACATGTAATGCGTCTCTCCAGACCGCAGCATGTCTATTTATCTTTGTCTCCGCAAGATAAATGTCCCCGTACAATGTATTGGACGTGGTTATACTGCACATGATCACATGCAGTGATCACATGCAGATTCACTTGCGTTCAGTAGCCGGCAGAGGACATGCACTGCATCCAAAGCGCTGCCAATTCCTGATTGTCTGCACATACTCTTATAGACTCTTGTTGTATATATTACTGATGTGAATCATACGATATATCTGGTTTTCTAACATTTATAAGATCTAGACTTATTCATTGTGAGTCTCTTACAGATATTTCACCAATGGATGGTATAAATGGTTCTCTTCAGCGGGAAGTGTCACTGCGAACAGTCGTGAGAGTGCCCCCCCAGCACATTATTAAAGGTGTAAGTCATCTCACATTAACCTACGTATTAAATTCAGTTTGTGTAAATGAGAATGAAAAGATCTTGCTTCAAAACTGAACTACTATTATTTATTACATTTATGAGAGGAGAGGAGATATCATATTTTGGATATAGTAATAATATAATAATTCATTTGTCGTCTTCATGTATTTCAGGATCTGAAGCAGCAGGAGTTCTTTTTGGGCCATGTAAAAATTAGCAACAAAGCGGACTGGAAAAGCCTTGACGATGCTGTTTGCCAAATTTTCCAGGTAACTCTATTTTTACCTCTCTGTACTTCATTCCAGTGCCAATAATAAGTTCTTTAATTATACGCCCTTTATTTTGTATCTTGTAGGATTACGTTAATCAGGTGGATCCAGGAGCTACGTTAGGTCTGGGGAGAGATTCTGTGAGTGGATACAACCTTGGGCACGTGAAGAGGGATCTAGATACTCAGGCTCCTGATCCTCTTCCCTCCAGGAACCTGCGCAACACTGCAAATATTATACTACACCTAAAAGGTTGGACGGGGATTCTTGCTATAGTTGGTGGTCTCTTTATTTTTCAAGCTCTAAACTGATGCTTGGACTTTCTTCTCTCTGTAATGCCTGAATTCAGGTCTGAAGGAACGATGCGTCGACCTCCTTGTGTTTGAGTCACTAATCCCTAAACCAATGCTTCAGCACTATGTTAGCTTGCTACTAAAGCATCGACGGCTGCTGTTATCTGGTCCAAGTGGGACAGGGAAAAGTTTCCTAGCACATAGGCTGGCTGAGTACTTGGTGGAAAGATCAGGACGAGGGGTGACGGAAGGCATTGTTACCGCTTACAACATGCATCAGCAGTCCTGCAAGGTTAGTCAATACTTTCCTAGCCATTGTTTTTTAGTTACATGTCTTTCCTTTGCTTAGGCATTTTGTTATATGTCCCTAACTAACCATCCCTGGGTCCAGGGCTGAGTCTTTGCCCGGTGTCTGGTCTTAACTGCAATGCTGATGTCTCTTCAAAGGCGCTGCAGCCAATCATTGAGCTCAGTGGTTCTTCCCATGTAGATGACACAAGACTCTGAGCTCATGTCGACTTGACTTTAGCATTGCAAATAATAAAAGATGCTGGAAACAGCTGCGGAGACTCAGTGCTTACCTGGGAAGAGTGAGTAAATCACAGTTTGTCTTTAAAACAAACTGCTCCTGGGGACTGGGGTTTTCTGAAAACGTAAAAACTCTTGAAATGGAATCTGTTAGCAGACTTTGTTATGTAATCTGATAGCAGCATGATGAAGGGTCTGAGAACCTGATTCCAGGGATGTGTCACTTATTAGGCTGTGTGCTGTAGTTTCAATACAATCAGTGTTTCATCAGCAGGAGATTATACCTAGAGGACTAAGTGTCATGTGCAGCCCAGTGCAGCTAATATTGTAACCCTGCCCCCACCACTGCCTGGCCACTTACTGACCATGCACAGTGTGCACAGGGAGCTGCCAGTCAGGGGTTATACACCGGCCAGGCGTCTTAGCTCTGCTACATCTACATCAGATATATCAGATTCTATCAAAACTACAACAAGCAGGCTAGTAAGTGATACATCGCTGGGGAATTTATTAATGAAAGGTTGAACTTGTTGTACTTGGGTCTTTTTTCAACCTATGTAACAATGAATCGGGCTCTTTGTCTCTACATTATTCTGCTATCAGATTCCACAGCAAAAACCTGCTGACAGATTCCGATTAAACCTAAACTTTATTTCACAAGTATTATTTTCTCTATGTGGCCAGAGAAAAACTGATAATAAGGGTGCAAAATGGAAAGAGCAACCGTCACTTGTGGTAGCATGACAGTGTCTGCCTCTTGTTCATCCGTCCTCCTCGCCCTCCCCTTTCTATAGGATTTTATGAGCAGGAGCTCATCCCAACAGTTAAATCCCTCACTTGCTACTGTCAATAGTGACAGCTGCACATGGTGAGTTTGACAGAGGGAGAGCCCTTTGTTACACAATTTTTTTGTTACAATATAAGTGTTGTAAAAAAAAAAAGGTATAAGGCTATGTGCACACGTTGAGGATTTTGCAGCGGATTTGACCCTGCGGATCTGCAGCTGTTTTCCATGTGTTGTACAGTACCATGTAAACGTATGGAAAACAAAATCCGCAGTGCAGATGCTGCTGAAAAAAACGCACGGAAACACAGCGTTGTTTTTTCCGCAGCATGTCAATTCTTTGTGCGGATTCCGCAGCAGTTTACACCTGCTCCATAATAGGAATCTGCAGGTGTAAAACCGCAGGTGGAATCCGAACAAAAACCACGGTAATTCCGCGGTAAATTGGCAGTGCAGTTTACCTGCGGATTTACCAAAAACATTGCGAAAAAATCCGCACAACATTCCGCAACGTGTACACATAACCTTAAAACTCTCTCCAAAATGACAGTTTTTTGTTAATTCTGGGAAAAAAAAACATCCCCCCAAAAATCACACATAAGTATATAAAGGTTGATGTCCCATTGTGAATATTGCAAAAAAGAAAAATTATGTCGGAATTGCTCTTTTTGTTCATCCCACTTCACATAAAATGAAAGTTACCCCTTAGTGACAAAACCAATTTTGTACTTAATGACCAAGGCAATTTTTACAATTCAGACCACTGTCTCTTTATGAGCTTATAGCTCTGGAACGCTTCAATATATCCCACTGATTCTGAGATTGTTTTTCGTGACATATTGTATTTCATGTAATTGGTATAATTTATTCGATATGACTTGCGATTATTTATGAAAAAAATGGAAATTTGGCAAATTTTGCAATTTTCAAAATTTCAATTTTTGTACCCTTAAATCAGAGTCCTATCGCACAAAATAGTTAATACATAACATTTCCACATGTCTACTTTACATCAGCACAATTTTGGAAGCATATTTTTTTTTCTTAGGATGTTATAAGGGTATGTGCACACGTTGCGGATTTGCCTGCGGATCCGCAGCGGATTGGCCGCTGTGGATTCGCAGCAGTTTTCCATGTGTTGTACAGTACCATGTAAACCTATGGAAAACTAAATCCGCAGTCCCCATGCTACGGAAAATACCGCACAGGAATTCTGTGGTTTATTTTTCGCAGCATGTCAATGCTTTGTGCGGATTCCGCTGAGTTTTACACCTGCTCCTCAATAGGAATCCGCAGGTGTAAAAAGGCAGGTGAAATCCGCACAAAAAAATGCTGCAAATCCATGGTAAATCCACGGGTAATCGGCAGGTAAAACACAGTGCGTTTTACCTGCAGATTTTTCAAAAACTGAGCGGAAAAATCCGCACAGAAATCCGCAACATGGGCACATAGCCTCTAAGGGTTAAAAGTTGACCAGCGGTTTCTCATTTTTCCAGCAAAATTTTCAAAACCATTTTTTTTAGGGACCACCTCACATTTGAAGTGAGTTTGAGGGGTCAATATAACAGAAAATACCCAAAAGTGACACCATTCTAAAAACTGCACCCCTCAAAGGTGCACAAAACCACATTCAAGAAGTTTATTAACCCTTCAGGTGCTTCACGAGAACTAAAGCAATGTGGAAGGAAAAAAATGAACATTTTACTTTTTCACAAATAATTTACTTTGGAACCAAACTTTTTTATTTTCCCAAGTTTATCAGGAGAAAATGGACCACAAAATTTGTTGTGCAATTTCTCCTAAGTACACTGATACCATTAACTGCCGCCGTTAAAAGGCGTATGAGCGGTCGTTAAGGGGTTAAAATAAATAAAAATATAGTACATCTAAAAATAGTACCAATAAAAAGTTGAGCTTGTTATGCCAAAATTAAGCCCCCATTGAGCACTGTAAAAAATAAAATAAGAAAAATTATGACTCAGAATATTGCGCAAAAAAAACCCCATTAAAATGTTATTTACGGGTATTGTTTACTAGTGAATGTTAAAAATAAAACATACAAATATAAATTGGGTCTTAACATAATCGTATCAACCCATACTATAAAACAATATTTATGCCATATGCTGAACGCTTGAAGAAGTAAATAAAAAAAAATAGAGAGTTGCATGTTTTGTTTTTTTGTTAATTCAGCTTAATAAAAAATGTAATAAAAAGTTACAAAAAATTTGTATCTACCCAAAAATTACATGATTGAATATTACAGCTTTTTACACACCACAAAATATAAGTTGTCACACAACTTTGCACAAAAATAAAAAAAGCTATGGGTCACAGAATATGTATTTATACAATTTGTGTGAAAGTAGCAAAACACATATATTTAGTATTGTCATTATTGTAACAACCTGGAGAATAAAATACACAAAACCAGGGATTCAAGCTTGAGGAGGATAATTTGCATATTCCAGGTGCCTTCTGGGAAAAGCGAAGAGTCTCCCTCAGCAAGAAGATCATTGGGTACAGCCGGGACCAGCTGCTTGGAAAGCATCACCAAACCAGGGATTCAAGCTTGAGGAGGATAATTTGCATATTCCAGGTGCCTTCTGGGAAAAGCGAAGAGTCTCCCTCAGCAAGAAGATCATTGGGTACAGCCGGGACCAGCTGCTTGGAAAGCATCACCAAACCAGGGATTCAAGCTTGAGGAGGATAATTTGCATATTCCAGGTGCCTTCTGGGAAAAGCGAAGAGTCTCCCTCAGCAAGAAGATCATTGGGTACAGCCGGGACCAGCTGCTTGGAAAGCATCACCAAACCAGGGATTCAAACTTGAGGTGGATAATTTTCATATTCCAGGTGCCTTCTGGGAAAAGCGAAGAGTCTCCCTCAGCAAGAAGATCATTGGGTACAGCCGGGACCAGCTGCTTGGAAAGCATCACCAAACCAGGGATTCAAGCTTGAGGAGGATAATTTGCATATTCCAGGTGCCTTCTGGGAAAAGCGAAGAGTCACCCTCAGCAAGAAGATCATTGGGTACAGCCGGGACCAGCTGCTTGGAAAGCATCACCAAACCAGGGATTCAAGCTTGAGGAGGATAATTTGCATATTCCAGGTGCCTTCTGGGAAAAGCGAAGAGTCTCCCTCAGCAAGAAGATCATTGGGTACAGCCGGGAACAGCTGCTTGGAAAGCATCACCAAACCAGGGATTCAAGCTTGAGGAGGATAATTTGCATATTCCAGGTGCCTTCTGGGAAAAGCGAAGAGTCTCCCTCAGCAAGATGATCATTGGGTACAGCCGGGACCAGCTGCTTGGAAAGCATCACCAAACCAGGGATTCAAGCTTGAGGAGGATAATTTGCATATTCCAGGTGCCTTCTGGGAAAAGCGAAGAGTCTCCCTCAGCAAGAAGATCATTGGGTACAGCCGGGACCAGCTGCTTGGAAAGCATCACCAAACCAGGGATTCAAGCTTGAGGAGGATAATTTGCATATTCCAGGTGCCTTCTGGGAAAAGCGAAGAGTCTCCCTCAGCAAGAAGATCATTGGGTACAGCCGGGACCAGCTGCTTGGTAAGCATCACCGAACCAGGGACTCAAGCTTGAGGATGATAATTTGCATATTCCAGGTGCCTTCTGGGAAAAGCGAAGAGTCTCCCTCTGCAAGAAGATCATTGGGTACAGCCGGGACCAGCTGCTTGGAAAGCATCACCGAACCAGGGATTCAAGCTTGAGGAGGATAATTTGCATATTCCAGGTGCCTTCTGGGAAAAGCAAAGAGTCTCCCTCAGCAAGAAGATCATTGGGTACAGCCGAGACCAGCTGCTTGGAAAGCATCACCAAACCAGGGATTCAAGCTTGAGGAGGATAATTTGCATATTCCAGGTGCCTTCTGGGAAAAGCGGAGTCTCCCTCAGCAAGAAGATCATTGGGTACAGCCGGGAACAGCTGCTTGGAAAGCATCACCAAACCAGGGATTCAAGCTTGAGGAGGATAATTTGCATATTCCAGGTGCCTTCTGGGAAAAGCGAAGAGTCTCCCTCAGCAAGAAGATCATTGGGTACAGCCGGGACCAGCTGCTTGGAAAGCATCACCAAACCAGGGATTCAAGTTTGAGGAGGATAATTTGCATATTCCAGGTGCCTTCTGGGAAAAGCGAAGAGTCTTCCTCAGCAAGAAGATCATTGGGTACAGCCGGGACCAGCTGCTTGGAAAGCATCACCAAACCAAATTTTTGCCTGTAGGACATTATTGCAAGAAAGCTTGGCTGAGTAGATTACACAAGAAGGAAAACACACAGCAAGTCAGCAGGATCTAAGAGCAACATGGCAGATGTGACAACCTACATGGTGAGCTGCAGCATGTGCTACATGTTCACAGATCGACCAGATGAAGAATCCAATTTCACCTGTCAGAAGTGTAGACTAGTGGCCCTTTTAGAAGAAAAGGTGCGGGGTCTGGAAGAAAGAATAGCAACTTTGAAACTCATCAAAGAGAATGAAGACTTCCTAGACAGAACAGAAGCATCTCTACTGGTCACAGAAGGTGAAAAAAGTGTCAGAGAACCTCCAAAAGCAGATGAGTGGAAGCATGTGACCAAAAAAAGCAAGAAGACCATGGAGAAATCACCAACCACACAACTGAAGAACCGATATCAAATCTTTGTAGAGGATGAAGATGGCACACCTAAGGATGAAGCACTACCAGCAAGCAAAAAAGAAAAGGGTACACAGCAACACGTGACAGCAAAAAGTACAGCCAAGAAGCAACGAAGAGTGGTGGTGGTGGGAGACTCACTACTGAGAGGCACAGAAGCAGCCATCTGCAGACCGGACATAACCGCAAGAGAAGTATGCTGCCTTCCAGGTGCGATGATCAAGGATGTGACCGATAGGATACCAAAGCTCTTCAGCTCCAAGGACGTCCACCCATTTCTTCTGATACATGTTGGCACCAATGACACGGCAAGGAAGGACCTACCGACAATCTGCAAGGACTTTGAAGAGTTGGGGAAGAAAGTAAAGGAACTGGATGCACAGGTAGTTTTTTCTTCTATCCTTCCAGTAGACGGGCATGGCACCAGGAGATGGAACAGGATCCTTGATGCGAACAACTGGCTAAGACGATGGTGCAGACAACAAGGATTCGGATTCCTGGACCACGGTGTGAATTACTTGTACGATGGACTCCTCGCCAGAGACGGACTACACCTCAACAAACCTGGGAAACACACATTCGCCAGCAGACTCGCTACACTCATCAGGAGGGCGTTAAACTAGAAGAAGAGGGGACGGGAAGAAAAACATCAGACTCGAACAAAGAAGACCCAGGAAAACATACTCAGAAGGGAGGTAAGAACATTTCTAAAACAATCCACAGCGAGGAGATTGGAACAAAACAAAATCCTCTAAACTGCATGCTCGCAAACGCCAGAAGCCTGACAAACAAGATGGAAGAACTAGAAGCAGAAATATCTACAGGTAACTTTGACATAGTGGGAATAACCGAAACATGGTTAGATGAAAGCTATGACTGGACAGTTAATTTACAGGGTTACAGTCTGTTTAGAAAGGATCGTAAAAATCGGAGAGGAGGAGGGGTTTGTCTCTATGTAAAGTCTTGTCTAAAGTCCACTTTAAGGGAGGATATTAGCAAAGGGAATGAGGATGTCGAGTCCATATGGGTCGAAATTCATGGAGGGAAAAATGGTAACAAAATTCTCATTGGGGAAATCATGGAAAGTCTACTTCTAAAGCAGATAGATGAAGCTGCAACCCATAATGAGGTCCTGGTTATGGGGGACTTTAACTACCCGGATATTAACTGGGAAACAGAAACCTGTGAAACCCATAAAGGCAACAGGTTTCTGCTAATAACCAAGAAAAATTACATTTCACAATTGGTGCAGAATCCAACCAGAGGAGCAGCACTTTTAGACCTAATACTATCTAATAGACCTGACAGAATAACAAATCTGCAGGTGGTCGGGCATCTAGGAAATAGCGACCACAATATTGTACAGTTTCACCTGTCTTTCACTAGGGGGACTTGTCAGGGAGTCACAAAAACACTGAACTTTAGGAAGGCAAAGTTTGACCAGCTTAGAGATGCCCTTAATCTGGTAGACTGGGACAATATCCTCAGAAATAAGAATACAGATAATAAATGGAAAATGTTTAAGAACATCCTAAATAGGCACTGTAAGCGGTTTATACCTTGTGGAAATAAAAGGACTAGAAATAGGAAAAACCCAATGTGGCTAAACAAAGAAGTAAGACAGGCAATTAACAGTAAAAAGAAAGCATTTGCACTACTAAAGCAAGGATGGCACCATTGAAGCTCTAAAAAACTATAGGGAGAAAAATACTTTATCTAAAAAACTAATTAAAGCTGCCAAAAAGGAAACAGAGAAGCACATTGCTAAGGAGAGTAAAACTAATCCCAAACTGTTCTTCAACTATATCAATAGTAAAAGAATAAAAACTGAAAATGTAGGCCCCTTAAAAAATAGTGAGGAAAGAATGGTTGTAGATGACGAGAAAAAAGCTAATATATTAATCACCTTCTCCACGGTATTCACGGTGGAAAATGAAATGCTAGGTGAAATCCCAAGAAACAATGAAAACCCTATATTAAGGGTCACCAATCTAACCCAAGAAGAGGTGCGAAACTGGATAAATAGGATTAAAATAGATAAATCTCCGGGTCCGGATGGCATACACCCACGAGTACTAAGAGAACTAAGTAATGTAATAGATAAACCATTATTTCTTATTTTTAGGGACTCTATAGCGACGGGGTCTGTCCCGCAGGACTGGCGCATAGCAAATGTGGTGCCAATATTCAAAAAGGGCTCTAAAAGTGAACCTGGAAATTATAGGCCAGTAAGTCTAACCTCTACTGTTGGTAAAATATTTGAAGGGTTTCTGAAGGATGTTATTCTGGATTATCTCAATGAGAATAACTGTTTAACTCCATATCAGCATGGGTTTATGAGAAATCGCTCCTGTCAAACCAATCTAATCAGTTTTTATGAAGAGGTAAGCTATAGGCTGGACCACGGTGAGTCATTGGACGTGGTATATCTCGATTTTTCCAAAGCGTTTGATACCGTGCCGCACAAGAGGTGGGTACACAAAATGAGAATGCTTGGTCTGGGGGAAAATGTGTGTAAATGGGTTAGTAACTGGCTTAGTGATAGAAAGCAAAGGGTGGTTATAAATGGTATAGTCTCTAACTGGGTCGCTGTGACCAGTGGGGTACCGCAGGGGCCGGTATTGGGACCTGTTCTCTTCAACATATTCATTAATGATCTGGTAGAAGGTTTACACAGTAAAATATTGATATTTGCAGATGATACAAAACTATGTAAAGCAGTTAATACAAGAGAAGATAGTATTCTGCTACAGATGGATCTGGATAAGTTGGAAACTTGGGCTGAAAGGTGGCAGATGAGGTTTAACAATGATAAATGTAAGGTTATACACATGGGAAGAAGGAATCAATATCACCATTACACACTGAACGGGAAACCACTGGGTAAATCTGACATGGTGAAGGACTTGGGGATCCTAGTTAATGATAAACTTACCTGGAGCAGCCAGTGCCAGGCAGCAGCTGCCAAGGCACACAGGATCATGGGGTGCATTAAAAGAGGTCTGGATACACATGATGAGAGCATTATACTGCCTTTGTACAAATCCCTAGTTAGACCGCACATGGAGTACTGTGTCCAGTTTTGGGCACCGGTGCTCAGGAAGGATATAATGGAACTAGAGAGAGTACAAAGGAGGGCAACAAAATTAATAAAGGGGATGGGAGAACTACAATACCCAGATAGATTAGCGAAATTAGGATTATTTAGTCTAGAAAAAAGACGACTGAGGGGCGATCTAATAACCATGTATAAGTATATAAGGGGACAATACAAATATCTCGCTGAGGATCTGTTTATACCAAGGAAGGTGACGGGCACAAGGGGGCATTCTTTGCGTCTGGAGGAGAGAAGGTTTTTCCACCAACATAGAAGAGGATTCTTTACTGTTAGGGCAGTGAGAATCTGGAATTGCTTGCCTGAGGAGGTGGTGATGGCGAACTCAGTCGAGGGGTTCAAGAGAGGCCTGGATGTCTTCCTGGAGCAGAACAATATTGTATCATACAATTATTAGGTTCTGTAGAAGGACGTAGATCTGGGGATTTATTATGATGGAATATAGGCTGAACTGGATGGACAAATGTCTTTTTTCGGCCTTACTAACTATGTTACTATGTTACTTGTGAATTACATTGAACAGTGAACAGTGAAAATAATCCAAAAGTGATCAAAAATCAAAAATTCGTAACAGAAAGTTATACCATGGAAAACGACATATTTGCACACACATAAAAACGCCTAAATAGTTCAGTTTTTGGAACAATGTAAAACATTTAAAAAAATGGTGACCCAAAAACCATTTTTTTCAAACATTGTACGTATTGTGCAAAAGTCATAAGACAAATTAAAATACATAAATTTGGTTTTTCAATAATCGTACAGACCTATATAATTAAGTTAACACTGCAGCATGTGAATAATGTAAAACTTAAAACATCAAAAAATAACAGCAAAACTGCTGTTTTTTCTATTTTTCCCTGTAAAGAATTAATAAAAATCAGGTAATAAGTTATATACTAAGTTTAAATTGTGTTATGAACTGATAGCTGTGTCTGTTCTTAATTGAGTCTAAAACTGTCCCTGATTTTAACCCTTAAATTCTCTTGTGGTCTAGTCCATTCTCCTTTAATCCCTTAACGACCGTCGATACGCGTTTTAACGGTGGCAGTTAAAGATACTGAGAAATAATGTTATAGTGCCCCCTAGTGTCAGAAATTCTCCAGGGTCTCGGCTACCCAGGGTAGCCAAGACCCCAGAGAACATGATTCAGGTCAGTTTTTACTGACCCCAGTGTTGTGATCACCTTTATTCACGGAATAACAGCGACCGCAAAAAAAAAGTTTGATTTCCCATTTAATTTCTCTCTGCTCTGATATGATCTAGCACACCAGAGGAGAGACAAATGGGCCCCCCTGAGATCCCCCCAGTACCTTTGGTGTCCCTGGACACTACTGCATCCCACGGTCCTGTACCCCGGCCGTCGATGTCTTCTTCCTGGAAGAAAATGGCTGGCACATGTGCAGTGCGCCCGCCGAGATCTGCCAGCTGGCACCTGGCAGCTAACATAAATGTTTCCTATTGGTTCAATTTGATCACTGTTATAGACCCTATCACAGTGATCAAAATAAAAAATAGTAAATCAAACCCCCCCTTTATCACCCCCTTTAGTATAAATAATTAAAAAAAAGTATTTCCATTTTTCCATTAGGGTTAGGGTTTGGGCTAGGGTTAGGGTTCGGGCTAGAGTTAGGGTTAGGGTTGGTCTAGGGTTAAGGTTGGTCTAGGGTTAGGGTTGGGCTAGGGTTAGGGTTGAGGCTAGGGTTAGGGTGGGGGTTAGGTTTGTGTTGGGGTTAGGGTGGTGGTTAGGGTTATGGTTGTGGTTATGGTTGGGATTACGGTTAGGTTTGGGATTAGGGTTAGGGTTTTGCTAGGGTTAGGGTAGTGGTTAGGGATATGGTTAGGGTTAGGATTAGGGTTAGGTGTGTATTGGGGTTAGGGTTGGAGTTAGAATTGGGGGGTTCCATTTTTTAGGTACATCAGGGGGTTTCCAAACGCAACATGGCGCCCACATTTGATTTCAGCCAATTTTGCATTAAAAAAATCAAATGGTGCTCCCTCCCGTCTGAGCCCTGGCATGCACCCAAAACAGTGGTTTTCCCACATGTACGGGGTATCAATATACTCGGGAGAAATTGCACAACAAATTTTGTGGTCCATTTTCTCCTGATACCCTTATGAAAAAAAAATATTTGGTTCCAAAGTAAATTTTTTGTGAAAAAAGTAAAATGTTCATTTTTTTCCTTCCACATTGCTTTAGGTATCGTGAAGCACCTGAAGGGTTAAACTTCTTGAATGTGGTTTTTGCATGAGGGGTGCAGTTTTTAGAATGGTGTCACTTTTGGGTATTTTCTGTTATATTGACCGCCCAAAATTCACTTCAAATGTGAGGTGGTCCCTGAAAAAATGTTTTTTGTAAATTTTGTTGGCAAAATGAGAAATCACTGGTCAACTTTTAACCCTTGCAACGTCCTAACAAAAAAATGATGTTTCCAAAATTTTGAAAATTGCAACATTTTTAAATTTTTTGCCAAATTTCAGTTTTTTTTTCCATAAATAAACGCAAGTTATAGAGAAGAAATTTTACTAATAGCATGAAGTTCATTATGTCACGAAGAAACATTCTCAGAATCAGTGGGATACGTTGAAGTGTTCCAGAGCTATAACTTAATAAAGTGACAGTGGTCTGAATTGTAAAAATTTGCTTGGTCATTAAGTACCAAATTGGCTCTGTCACTAACGGGTTAAGTTTGTCAATATTGATCATAGCAGATATGTTGGCCACCTTTCTATTTCCACATGCTGACTTATCAATAAAAGTTAAAGGGAAGCTGCAAACAGAAAATGAACTACTGTTTAAATCAAGTTTTTGGGTTACCTGTATTTTTTAAAAAATGTTGGCAATGTTTTTTTTTTTTCATTTTACAATAAAAAAAATATTATTCTTGCAATCTTCACTTTGGCCATTTGAGCTTTTTTAGACTGTACACACAGTTCGTGACAAAGGATCCGCCAATCAAAATAGGTGATTTCACACCTGTCTTTTCTACACCTCACTTCACAAAGACCTTTGCATAGACTTATTAAAAACTTCAATGTAAAAGATTGGGTTGGAGTCCAACTATTGTGGCTATGTACATATGATTTTTACTGATATAGTAGGAAGATAGGACCAGATTCATCAAGATGATGTTGTTCACCTGTGATGTTTGTTATTACACATTTGATTGTCCCTGTCAATGGTGCTTTTGGATACATTTTATCACTTTACACGTTTTCCTTGTTTAATCCCTTTGGGAGGCATTACTGAACAGGCCTATACCCAGGAGTGGGATTAAAATTATTAACAGCATCTCTTTGCATGAAAGAAACCACATCCGTTTTCAGGACATATTCCTTCCTACAACTCACACCCAGTTACACACACCTCCCTCATTCATAAAAATAAAAGTAATCATAACCAAAATTGAATACACATTTTGCTGCAGGTAATTGGTAGTAGATGTTTGTTGCAGTCCTTTGTAACACCATATATAACGTAACGTAGTGCCTCTTTGAGTGCTGATAATACAGTATATGTTATACAAGTATGTCACAGAATTACTACATTTACACAGATTACACTGCACAAGGACAAGCTCCGATCTTTCTACCTATGATCAAATACAGCAGTTTAATATACAGATGTAGTAGTCCTTAACTTGCCAGACAGCACATTACTTTATTAACATAGCAACGCAGAACTTCATCTGACTGTGTATCTGTACAGGATCAGACCAATACAACTACATAAAAGCAGTACCAGAACCATCATAAATAAATACCGTACCAGAGCCAATATCAGCACATGAATACAGCACCAGAATTATCATCAATATATGTGTAATGCACCAAAGCTATCATCAGTACATGAATACATCACTAGAAGCAACATCCATACATAGATGCATCACCAGAACCATCATGAGTACAGGAATACAGCATCAGAACCCCCAGCATTGCATGAATACAGCATGAGAATCATCATTAGTGCATGATTACATCATCAGAATCACTGCCAGTATTTGAGTACATCATCAGAATTATCATCAGTACATGAAAACATTACCCAATCCACCATCAGTGCAAGAATACATTACTAAAACTTCCATCAGTACATGAATACAACACCAGAATGATAACCAGTATGGGAATACATCACTAAAACCACCTTGGCACATAAATATATCACAAGAACCACGTTTAGTATGGGAATATAGCAACATAACCAACATCAGTACTAATATACAGCACCAGAGCCACCATCTATATATGAAAACAGCACCAGAACCACCATCAGTATATGAATGCAGCATCAAAACCATCGGGAGTAAATATAGCACTAGGACCACCAGCAGTGCATAAATATAGTACCAGAATTAGCATTAGTACATAAGCACAACACCAACCTTAGTACAGTTGCTATGTCAGGTCAGCCCCCTGCCTTGCTTGAACTTACATTTCCCATTGTAACAATGGGAGTTCATGTTATCAGCCATCCTTAGACTGCGGATCATATAAGAACCACAATACTGATTATACAAAATGCCACAAATAAACATTTACATCTAGGTACATTACAGGAGATGTCTCCTTGGATTCATGAAAATTTTTACACCAGTATTCGCACAATTGTGGTGCAACTCGAGGCTGTTCTAAAATGTTGGGACTTTTTGGCATTCTTGGGTCATTTTCACCCAGAACCTACAAAGTGAACAAAGCTGGGGTGGGACAGAAGTTGATAGGGGACCTTCAAATGCATTACTCCGGCAGGAACTAGAGTAGAATTTGTGGAGAGACCTACAACACATCCTGACATAGTTCCCTTTAAAAAAATGAAAGTGTCATTATAGTACTCCCTAAATAAAAATATTCACCAACAATTGTTCCCTGTTGTGTTTCCTGCACAATCTTGCACCCACACTGTTTCACTTATGATACATTGCCTCCATAATGTCCTTTCCTATTAAATATTCCTTTCTCACTGTACCTTACTTTTATAGGATCTGCAGCTATACTTGTCCAACTTGGCAAACCAAATTGACAGAGAGACAGGACCATGTGATGTCCCTTTAGTCATTTTACTGGATGATGTTACTGAAGGAGGAGCCATTAGTGAATTGGTGAATGGGGCCTTGACCTGCAAATATCACAAGTGGTAAGTGGCAACCCGAAGACTGTGTTATAGTGTATTTTGTGTTTGTGTTCCCATGCTCTATAAATACAATTTGGCATTTTTACGACTTTAACCGTGGTCTTTGCAGCACTCACCTATTATTTTTATACAATTTAAATGAAATTGAGTTTCAAAGGTTCTAAATAACAGACAGATGAAAAAATGGCCCCACACATGGGCAGAAAAGATACCCCAAGTACTCTGAATATCAGTCGTACACCAGAGTGGGTAGACCTATGAGACTGAGGGTTTTTGTCAGTGAAAAATAAAATCTTGGCAGAGCTGTGAAAATCCTCTTGGGCACTTGTTTTGAGAAACCATTCCCTTCACATGTCAAAAACTGCATCTTTTTCCTTCCCTTAACTCACTAGAAAAAAGTATCTTGAAACAATTTGGATATGTTCACACTGCCTTTTGTTTATGCATTTTTTGAGTTAGTCCGCTCCGAAAAGCACATTCTCGACTTCGAGAATGCTTGAAAGACTCTTCCTATAGATTTCTATTGTAAAACAACATTGCTGTTTATATGTTCAGTCTTTCCATTTTTCACATTCCAGGAGCTATAGAATTTTTATTTTTTCATCGATATAGCTGCATGAGGGCTTGTGGTGTTTGGGATGAGTTGTATTTGTCACTCGCAGCATTTTGGGGTACATATAACTTGTTAACAAACTTTTATTGAAAGGGTTGTTCGCTACTCAGACAACCCTCTCTCAATCAAGTAAAATAATAACAACTATACTCACCTCTGGTGATGGCGCCTTTCCAGCTATGTCATCTCTAGTTCTCTGGGGCTCGCGTGACTTTGTTATGTCAGGTGAGCCCTGCAGCCAATCAACGGCCGCTTCACTCTCCCCTCCCTAGAACAAATACAAAATCCAGAGGAAGTCAGAAGGCAGCAGCAGCAGCTCTCACTTGCTCTGAGTATCAGATTTGTTCAAAGAAGGGGAGAGTGAAATGGCTGCTGATTAGCTTCAGGGCTCACCTGACATAACAAAGTCACGCAAGCCCCAAAGAGCCAGTACCAACACCTCTGGTACGAAACCGGAGGTAAGTACAGGTTGTCATTATTTTACTTGGGGAAACATAGTGATGTTAAAGGGGTCGTCCAAGTGGATGATAACCCCTTTAACTCTTTAGAGAAATGGAAAATAGCACAACAATTCTACTGTTGTTTTTTGATGTTTTACATTTTCCACTATTCATGTGCTGCTCAAATAAAATGTTACCTTCATTCTGTGGGTTAGTACAATTAGAGCGATACCAAATTTATATACTCTTTACTACTTGTACAATAAATACATTGTTTGAAAAATACAAATCATTGGTACAAGAGAATTTTCTGTACTAGAATGTTCATTATATTCTTCTTTACAGGCAGAATGTATTCGGATTTAGAGATACATCATTAAATACCAGTGCATTTCTATGTACCTGTATTCTAGATGGAAAATAAAAGTCAGAGAATATTTTTTATTCCTAGAAAATAATGAGAAACAATTAAAATAACTACATTTTTAATGCACAAAAAATAAATATCACAAACCATGAAATAGACATGTTTGGTATCCCTGTAATCGTAACAGCCCATACAATACCGTGAACAGATTAAGTGCGATGTAATGGTGTAAATTCCAGCAATTTTTTTAGGGACCACTTCTCATTTGAAGTAACTTTGAGGGGCCTGAATGATAGAAAATACCGAAAAAAGTGACACTATTTTAAAACCTGCACCCCTCAAAGTGCTTAAAAACACATTCAAGAAGTTTACTCCATTTAAGTGCACCACAAAAATGAAAGCAATGTGGAAGGAAGAAAAGAAAATTTTAATTTTTCCAACAAAAATGTTGCTTTAGCCATAAACCTTTCATTTTCACAAGGGTAACAGGAGAAGTAGACCTCCCAATTTGTTGTGCTATTTCTTCTGAGTACAACGATACCCCAGTTGTGGTAGAAAATGACTGCTTTGGCTCATGGTAGGGCTCAGAAGGGAAGGCACTATTTGTCTTTTGGATGCAACATTGGCTGGAATAGATCATCGGACATGTCGCGTTTGCTGAGACCCTGATGTGCCTAAGCAGCAAGAACCCCCCCACAGGTGAACCCATTTTGGAAACTACACCCCTCAAGGAACGTATTTAGATGTGTGTTGAGCACCTTGAACTTACAGATGCATCATTTATCCTGAGACAATGGATGCCCAATATGTGGTGGAAAACTACTGTTTGGGAACACAACAGGGCTTGGAAGCGAATGATCACCAATTGAATTTTGGAGCCCAATTTTGGCTGGAATAGATAGCGGATGCCATGTCACATTTGAAGAGCCCCAGACATGCCAAAATTGCAGAATCCCCTACAATTGACACCATTTTGGAAACTACACATCTTAAGGAATTCATCTAGGTTGGCAGTGAGCGTTTTGAACTCTCTGGCAATTCACAGAATTTTTCCACTTAAATTTTGCTTTGACCCCAAGTTTTTATTTTTCAAAAGGGATAATAGGAGAAAGTGAATGGTACAATTTGTTATGCAGTTTCTCTTGAGTATGCCAATAAACCACATGTGGTTGAAATCTACAGTTTAGGCACAGTGCAAAGCTCAGAAGGGAAAATGCACCATATTGGAGTTCAGATATTGCTGGAATGGTTTGAGGGTGCCATGTCACATTGGCTCCTCAGGTGCCAGGACAGCAGAACCCTCTACAAGTGACGCCATTTTGCAAAGTACACCACCAAATGAATTCATCTAATGGTGCAGTGAGCATGTTGACACCACATAAGCCTCACATAATTTTATACTATTTGGCAGTGGAGAAAGAATAATTACATTGTTACCACTAAAATGTTGTTTTAGCCCCAAGTTTTTAAATTTTATAAGGGCCAATAGGAAAAAATGGAGCTCACAATTTGAGTGTGTCAATACCCTACATGTGATCAGGAAATACTTTTCAGGTACAGTGCAAATGGAAGGAGCGCCATATTATAGTGCAAATTTTGCTGAAGAGCCCCTGAGGTTCCAGAACAGCAGAACCCCCCCCGTAAGTGACCCCATTTAACAAACTAAACCTCTCAATGAAGGGGGGCAGTGATCATATTGACACCGCAGGTGTGTCACAGAATTGTATACCTTTGGGCAGTGAAGAAAAATTAATTACAATTTTACCACAAAAATTTAATTTTGGACCCAGATTTTACATTTTAATCTAAAAATGAGTAAAAATGGCACAAAAGTCGGTTCCACAATTTCTGTTGAATGTGGAAATGCCCAATATGTGGCTGTACTGTACTGCTTATCCATACGGCGAAACTTGGGAGGGACGGAGTGCTATTTGCCTCTTGGAGAATTATCGTAGAATAGTTTGCGGACTCCATATGCAGAGCCTCTAAGTACCAGAAGAGCAGAATCCCCCATCCCCCTATCAAGTGGCCACATTTTGGAAATTATATCCTCTGGGAATTTACCTGCAGGTGTAGTGAATATTTTGACTTCATTGCTGTTTTCCAGAAACAAGCAGCAGTGGATGTTGCTGAGTGAAATTGTAGTGCCCGTATACTACCATTGACAAATGATGGACTTCAGTGGGGACTTGCTTTTTTTGTGCGATTACAGCAATACCAGATTTATCTTGTTTTTGTAATGTTTGGCTACTATCGCACACTTCTGCGGGATGAGTTTTCTTTTTTATCAGTACCATTTTCGGGCACGTAACATTGTTTGATCGCTTTCTGTTCCAATTTTTGGGAGGCAGAATGAACAAAAACCAGCAATTCATAAATAGTTTTTTTTTTTGGGGGGGGGTTATGCCATTGACAGTGTGGTAAAATTGATAAGGCAGCTCTATTCTTTGGGTCAGTATGATTACAGCAATGCCACATTTTTGTAATTTTTTTATGTTTTGACTTTTTTAAACAATAAAAACTATTTTATAGAAAAAAGAATTGCTTTTGCATCGCTGTATAGTGGCTTGTTTTTTGGTGAGAAACATAATGACGTTTTCAGAAATAAAGTTTTTAGCCACGTTTTTTATTTATTTTGTTTTTTCAGTGTTCACTGAAGGGATTAAATAGGGTGAAAGTTTTATAGATCGAGTTGATCCAGATGTGGCAATACCAAATATACCGTATATACCTGAGTATAAGCCGAGACCCCTAACTTTGCCACAAAAAACTGGGAAAACTTAATGAAATGCAGCAGCTACCGGTAAATTTCAAAAATAAAAATAGATACCAATAAAAGTAAAATTAATTGAGATATCAGTAGGTTGTGTTTTTGAATATCCATATTGAATCAGGAGCCCCATATAATGCTCCATACAGTTCATGATGGACCCCATAAGGTGCTCCATAAAGTTCATGATGGGCCCCATGCTTCATATTAAAATATGCCACATATAATGCTGCACAAAGGTTAATAATGGCCCCATAAGATGCTCCATAGACACATTTGCCCCATACAGTGCTGCATAAAGGTTAATAAGGGCCCCATAAGATGCTCCATAGAGACATTTGCCCCATATAATGCTGCACAAATGCTGATTATGGCCCCATAAGATGCTCCATAGAGATATTTGCCCCATATAATGCTGCACAAATGCTGATGATGGCCCCATAAGATGCTCCATAGAGATATTTGCTCCATATAATGCTGCATAAATGTTGCTTATGGCCCCATAAGATGCTCCATAGAGATATTTGCCCCATATAATGCTGCACAAATGCTGATTATGGCCCCATAAGATGCTCCATAGAGATATTTGCCCCATATAATGCTGCACAAATGCTGATTATGGCCCCATAAGATGCTCCATAGAGATATTTGCCCCATATAATGCTGTGCAAATGTTGATTATGGCCCCATAAGATGCTCCATAGAGATGTTTGCCCCATATAATGCTTTACAAATGCTGATTATGGCCTCATAAGATGCTCCATAGAGATATTTGCCCCATATGCTGTTGCTGCGATTGAAAAAAAGACATACTCACCTCTTGTCGCTCAGGCCCCCGGCACGTGCTATATTCACCTGTCCTCATTCCACCGCCGGGTGCCGCTGTGTCTTCCGCGTCCTCTGCACTGACGTTCAGGCAGAGGGCACGCACTAATAACGTCATCGCGCCCTCTGACCTGAGCATCACAGCAGAGGAACGAGGAGAGGTGAATATCGCGCCATGCTGCTCACCCTCCCCATTATACTCACCTGCTCCCGGCGCAGTCCCTGGCAGCTTCCCTGATGGTCTTCTCCGGGGGCTGACAGCTTCTGTCCACCCCTATGGGAGTCGCGTGCATATTCATTACTGTAATGAGCGATACCGTGTGACCGCTCAACGCTGGAAGAAGCTGTCAGCGCTCAGAGATGTAGGGACCGCGCCAAGAGCAGGTGAGTATGTCACAGCTGACGCTCCCCCTCCCCCGCCGACCCCCCTGGGACAATGACTCGAGTATAAGCCAAGAGGGGCACTTTCAGCCTAAAAAAATGGGCTGAAAATCTCTGCTTATACTCGAGTATATACGGTATGTACTTTTTTTTTTTTACATAAATATACATATTTATTGGTATATTGTCATCTTTTTTTATATTTTTGCAATGCATTACACCTGTCAGTGTTACACTGACAGACCACCTTTGACACTCCCTGACAGAAGTTATGTCGCTTATCTATGTTATGTAAATAAAAGCTTATAACCGGATGTTAAATTCATCCATTGGTTGTATAAATTATTCGTTTTGAAAGCTGAAACCCTCTGAAATGTGGTGTCGGTTAAGAAAATAAATTGGCATCAATGCAGAAATATTGATCAGTTAATTGACACAGAATGGTAAGATTTTGGCAAGACAAAAGTTTTGTCGCCCACAGAAAGTAATGTGATATTCAAACAAATTATTAGATTAAAATACAAATATATGTTGCATAACATTGGTGAATGAAGTTGTGGTGCTATTAGCGTCATATTTAATATTTTGTGTGACTTCCGTGATCTTGAAGGACTGCATCCATGCGGTTCAACAATGATTCATACAATTTATTAATGAAGTCATCAGGAATAGCAAAGAATGCAGTCTTACATGCCTCCCAGAGTTCATCTAGATTCTTTGGTTTTGTCTTCCAAGCTTCCTCTTTCATCCTACCCCAAACATGCTCAGTGATGTTCATGTCTGGTGACTGGGCTGGCCAGTCCTTGAGCACTTTGATCTTTTTTGCCTGGAGGAACTTTGTTGTAGAGATGGATGTATGAGATGGAGCACCATCCTGCTGCAGAATTTGACCCATTTTATGATTTGGAATATAAGAGGTAGCTAATACTTCTTGATATTTTAGGCTATTAATATTGCCTTCCACCTTGCAAATGTTTTGCACACCCCCATACTGAATGTAACCCCAGACCATGATCTTTCCACCACCAAATGTAACTGTTTTCTGGGTGTATTTTGGATCCATACGGGCTCCAGTAGGTCTCCTGCAGTATTTGCCTTGGCTGTGTTGTAATTCTACTGAAAATTCATCAGAGAAATCCACCTTCTGCCACTTTTCCAGCTTCCATCTGTTTAGCAGGCTGTGGGACTTTGCAAATGCCTCACGGTTTTTTATTTGCCTTTTGTTTAGTGCTGGATTCTGGGCACTGATTCGACCATGGAGGCCATTTTGAGACATAATCCTACAAACTGTTCTAGTTGACACAGGGACTTGAGGTGACCAGGTCTGTTGGAGCTCTGCTGCAGTGGAAGAGCGGTTTGCTTTGGATTTTCTAACCAACAAACGTTCCTCCTGAGCGGTTGTCTTGCGGGGTCTGTCGGACCTGAGCTTGTCAAACACATCTCCAGTCTCTTGAAATCTTTTTTTAATTCTTTGTACTTGACGCTGAGACACGTTAAAGGTGCCAGCCACCTCTGCAGTGGATCTGGTCTTCAGCCTCTTGATAATCCAGGCTTTGGTCGCAGGGTGGATTTTTGGCATGTTGTCAGAGCTCAAGTTGCAGTTCAAGTGAAGGTCGGGTGCTGGGTTTCTTTTTATACACACACTAATTAACCGATCATTTACTGAGCACACGTGAGAATGTAAACTAGGATTGGGTGCATTATATGACCAGGTGACAAAACTTTTGTCTTGCCAAAATCTGACTATTCTGTGTCCATTAACTGATCAATATTTCTTCATTGATGCCAATTTATTTTCGTAACCTAAACCACATTTCGGAGGGTTTCAGCTTTCAAAAGAATAATTTATACAACCAATGGATGAATTTAGGTTATAAGCTTTTATGTACATAACATGGATAAGCGACATAACTTCTGTCAGGGAGTGTAGACCATGATTGGCATGATCTAACTGGCAACTATAGCTGGCAGACCCAGGGGTCATCATATAACCTCTGGTTGCTATGACTACCAACGGCTCCAAGATCAGGTTGCAGGAGTGCCGGTCTGAAGAGAGGAGTCCCCTCTCTCTCACCTATCTTTCTAAATTCTGCGATCGCTATTGATCACGGCATTTTGGGGGGTTGAATTGCCCTGGGCAGTGCCCTTGGCTGTGACAGCAGAAGCTTGGTTATCTTTTAAACAAAGCTCCCAGCGATGATCATAAGTGCACAGCTCCTGTGCCCGCATGATCGCTGTTACGTACGCTTACATGAACTTGCATGAACCCTTTCCGGATCATAACATAAATTTCTGTCAAATTTCGTGAAAGAGTTAAATAAAGCTGCTTTATTTTTGATACTTGATGTTTTCCTTTGACAAAACTTTATTGATATACGTAGGTGCAGATTAAATGCATTTTGAAGCGTTTCTGCTGCAGAAACACACTAAAAACGTATTTGCCTTTTTTGCCTAAGATTTTTCCACATAGTCTATGGGGAAAATCTGCTCAGAAAACTCAGCGTATTTGCAAGAGACATTGACACGCTGCAGATTTCAAACCTGCACTGCAGGAGAGTGTATTCTCAATAAATATAGAAGCTCAGAGGGCATGAGATTTCTAAAAATTCCATCGATTTTGCTGGAAATGTTAGTTGATGCGTTTTTGATGCATCAAAAATATCTGGCACCTAAAGCTCATTTTGGGAACATAGCCTAAATTAGACACATGGTAAATTCTATCAATATATCAACCTAAATTTACCACTAACAAAAACCACTATGTGTCAAGAATATCTTTCTGATAATCACTGGGACATGTCAAATTTGAAAAATGGGCATTTGTCCAAAATACTGAAACTAGTTACGACGGGAAGAGGCTAAAGAGACCCAGTCACCTTGGAAAACACTGTTTACCTGCAGATATAGGGTTAATGTATGATTGACAGCCTGCTCTGCAGAGCATCTGTGCAGAGGGAGCTGGTATTCAAAGTGCCCTGAAGGGTTCAGTTTTCAAAATATAGTAAATTATGGGAAGGTTTCGCAGTACTGGTACCTCGGGCTTTGCCAATGCAATGTGGCAAGTGAAAACCATTCCACCAAAATATGTGTTTCAAAAGCAAAGTGATGCTCCTCCTTGCCTTCAGACCTCTGCAGTATACCCAGAGAGCAGTGTATGAACACATATTGTGCTTGTATTACCAGATACAGTGTATTGCTGTAATTGGGAGAAATTGTGTAACAAATTGTGGTATGCTTGTTTCTGTTTCTATTTGTGAAAATTAAATATTTAGGGTTAAAATAGCATTTTAGTCTCAAAATTTAAATTTTCCTTTTTTTTCATTCTGCTCTATGCTAATTCCTGTAAAGCACCTTAAAGGGTAGCCACTAGCCAGTCATCTAGTTATAAGTGTTTCATTGACCTTGTGCCTCTGCTCTCAAAGCGTTTATGTTGCAGAGCAAGATGGCAGTTGAGAATGGAATGAAGGTCTATACTCTTCACGATTAGTGCCATTTTTGTCTTGGACACAGTGATAGTAGGAGACTGGTCTGGAGACCATGTGGGCAACGATATCAAGATGACTTCACAGGGGAACATTCTCCTGGGATTATGGTGTGGAGTGGCATAATATACCATAGCCAGACCCCTTTAATATTCATTCTAAGTACTTAAACAGTTCAGTGTTACTGTGATTTGGTTGTAAAACCAATGCTACAGCCAGTTGTCAAGTGTCCCAGGAGCCATTTTTCAGCATGAAAACGCCTGGTTGCATGCTGATTGTCATGCTTCCATGACCTGCAGCATCTCTGGACTGGTCTCCCATCAAGCACATCTGGGCCGTCATCGGTTGGCAATTACAAAGGTAGCTGCCAACAGCGGAGCTTGATGATGTGCGTGCCCAAGTGCAATCAGCGTGGGAGAACATTTCTAATACAACCATTAAGAGCCTCATTTCATGCCAAGACATGTAAGTGTGGGGATTTCTTCATGTGTAGCTCATGCACTATACTGAATAAATCAATGTTGTTCATGCAAATTAGGTGGATACTAGAAAATAAAGTTAAAAATCAAATAACGAAAATGCCAAAAATATATAGAAACTCAAATCACACACACTTTTCTCCCTTTAATAAAGATGAAATAAAAAAAAAAAACATTTGATATCACTCTGTTCATAGAAGTCTGATCTACCAAAATATAAAAATCAGTAAGCAAATGCCAAAATTTTATGTTTACGGTGCAATAAAAAGGTTATCTAAGCAGCATATTTAAACCAAATGGTGACAATAACAACTTCATTTAGCCACAAAAAAAGTGCTATTTTTTCACCACTTAAATAAAAAAATTTCCCACAGGACACTGTTGAAGGCCTTTGCAGAGTCCACCGATAGGAGACATAGAGGAAACTTCTTGTGTTTAGGAGATCAAGGATTGAATTTTTATAGTATTGTCCCTCACTTCCTTTTTCGTGACAAACATGACTTGATCCTCGTGCATCAGGATGGGGATAGTATAATTTTGGAAAATAGTTTATTAAGGATTTGCTCTATAATAACACAGACCAAGAGGTCCTTACCTGGCTTGGAATCATGCAGATATGAGCCACAAGAGGTTGTGTAGTGACCGGGCACCTTCATCTATAGAGTTGTTGTTCTAGGGATTGTGAGAATAATTCATAACATTTTGTGGTATATCCATCTGGACAAGGACATTAACCAATCTTAAGATCTGGGATAGCAGATGCCAACTTCAAAGTAGTAAAATTGGAATCAATCTCCTCACAAATCTCTTTAGGGATAGTGGTATAAATATGCTTTGTAAGCGTTAAGTTTCAAGGAACAACCTGAATCCGAAAGAAAGGCGAATTTACCTTCAATATTTTAATTCTCGTACTACGCCCCGGACTCTTTCTAGGATGTCTTTTGGGAAATGAACTTTTCCTTTACGTTGTGAATTTAGAGCTATAATGCACGAGGAGTCTTGCCTAGGTTGGAGAGCCATGGCTAGACGTTTCACATTCTTATCCCCACATTCGGAATATAGTCGCTGAAATTTGTCTTTAGCTTGTTTATCCCTCTGATCTTATACACTTGCTTTTACCAAGTTTAGCCTAAAAAGTGGGAGTCATGACTATTTTTGGAGGGATTCTAATGAAGCCAGTTTGGAATAGGATTTAGATATGTACTCTGACCTAAACTTTTAAGCCTGTCAGCTTGTGAAATAAGTGTCCCTCTGAGCACGCATTTATCCATAGAACCTTATGAGCATCAACTGTCATCTACTATATCAGTAATGGAAAATTCTTTATTCACTGAAGACAGATTTTACACATGAATTGTGAATTTTGAGAATGAAAGATCAGTCCAGGAGGAGAAAGAAGTGTATTTACCTTATAAGATTTATTACAAAGTTTCTTATTATCCCTTGTACTATTGATTTATTATAAAAAAAAAAAAATAAAAGGAAGGTTACCATTTAACTAATGTCTTGGGTCTCAATTTGTCAATGGTTTCTCCTTAAAACATCTTAGTGATGTGGATAAAAAACGTACGTATGTAAAGCTGATGATTTAACCTTTGTGTGATGTTTTCTGAAATCTTGAATTTCTATTATCACAGACTTTCTAGCTTCTAAGAACTCTAACACATTATAAGAGAATTTCAAATTAGTAAAAAATAGAATACTACAGTCAAATGTTTATATTTTTGTTTCATTTGCATTTAGTAATCTTGTTTTTTATTCTTTTCTTATAGCCCTTACATTATTGGAACTACCAATCAGCCGGTGAAAATGAGCCCAAATCATGGACTTCACATAAGTTTCAGGTAAATATTACACATGCATCATTGCTTTTGCGCCTATTTTTTTGTATAGTTTTGTGTGTTTTACGCTTTTTTTAGTTTGACAAGGAATGAAATCCAGCATCAAGATCTAATAAAAAAAACTTCATTCATTCTGCTACCTATGAAATGTTCCCCTTGCCATTGGCTGCAACACAACCGCAAATGCATGATTAGTCCACCCCCATGCTTAATTGTGGGCGAGATGTTCTTTTCCTGAAATTCTGTGCCCTTTTTTCTCCACACATACCTTTGATCATTGTGGCCAAAGAGTTCTATTTTAACCTCATCGGTGCACAGGACTTGTTTCCAAAATTCATCAGTCTTGCTTAGATTTTTTTTGCGTACTTCTAAAGCTGAATTTTATGGTGAGGCCATATTTGTGCAGGTGTCTCTGAACAGTAGAACAATATACCACAATTTCAGAGTCTGTTAAATATTTCTGAAGGTCTTTTGCAGTCAAGAGGGGGGGTTCTGATTTGCCTCTCTAGTAATCCTAGCAGCAGCTCTCACTGAATTTTTGTCCTTATCTTGACCTCCCCTGTTCCTGGTAACTGCCATTTCTTGATTACATTTTGAACTGAGGAAAAGGCAACTTGAAAACTCTTTGCTATCTTCTTATAGCTTTCTCCTGCTTTGTGGGCCTCCACCATTTTTTTTCAGAGTGCTAGGCAAAGGCTTAGAAGAACCCATGGCTGCTGTTTTTTGCACAAGGTTAGAGGTAGCTGGGTTATTATAAAGCTGAGAAATTTGCATCATCTGGCCTTTCCTAAAGATGACAGTAAACAAGCCATAACCCTAACAGGCTAATTAAGGTCTGAAACCTTGGTCAAAGTTATCTGAGTACACAAATCTCCAAGGGTGCCCAAACTTTTGCATTGGCCCATTATCCTTTTATAATTTTTAAAATGTAAAAAATTACAATATATTTATCTTTTGCCTAAAATATGAAGAAAATGTGTAATTTAACTTTAGGTTTTTAGAGATTATTTAATCTTCAACTTGCTTAACTGTTCACAAGCAAAAGAAAAAAGGAAAGAAAAAAAATGAAGATACAAGTCCAAAATAGATGATTAAAATATACAACTTTATTGGTCAAATACAAAGGATTAAAAATGTGTGGGTTGGAAAAAATGACTGGTAGTGCGACAGACGCAGTTTGACGCGACACTCATATATGAGTTAATAGATATATGATATATAAATCAAAAAATGTAATAAATAATTACCATGGATGATTTAAAGGAAAGGTGCCGCATTTTATTTTTTCTATTAAAAATAATTGTTTATATAAACAATTATTTTTCATACAAACTTCCTTTTTTTAACTTTAACATTTTTTTTATTATTAATTTTTTTTTAAGCCACTGGGCGCCGCCATTTTGCTTTGCAGGAGTGTAAGTGAAGCTGCACGTCACTTACCCTCTGCATTTACGGCAGCCCAGGGCATAGAGATCTGCGGTCGGCTCCCGACACTATACCTAGCATTATAAGCTGCTTTCTGCTGTGTCTGGCCACGCCCCCTGAGCAGTCCACAGCACGGCAGAGGCAGGAGACCAGCGCCATCTTCCTGGAGCTCACACTGCAGCTGTGAGCTCCAGCTCCCAGGATAATCACAGGAGCCCTGCAGCTATAGGAGGAGGAGGAGAAGACCAAGGAGGGGAGGGAGAAGAAAGGACTCAGCAGGGAGCCGTAAGTATCAGTGGGGAGGGGGAGAGGGAATCTATTCCTATCCCTTGTGGTGCTGACTCTGAGCAGTGTATCTCCTCCCATGTGTGTTACTGTCTGCTGAGCTGTGTATCTAATCCTCTCCTGTGTGATACTGACTGAGCTGTGTATCTAATCCTCTCCTGTGTGATACTGACTGAGCTGTGTATCTAATCCTCTCCTGTGTGATACTGTCTGAGCTGTGTATCTAATCCTCTCCCGTGTGATACTGTCTGAGCTGTGTATCTAATCCTCTCCTGTGTGATAGTCTGCTGAGCCATGTATCTAATCCTATCCTGTGTGATACTGACTGCTGAGCCATGTATCTAATCCTTTCCTGTGTGATACTGTGCTGAGCTGTGTATCTAATCCTCTCCTGTGTGATACTGTCTGCTGAGCCATGCATCTAATCCTATCCTGTGTGATACTGTCTGCTGAGCCGTGTATCTAATCCTCTCCTGTGTGATACTGTCTGAGCTGTGTATCTAATGCTCTCCTGTGTGATAGTCTGCTGAGCCATGTATCTAATCCTATCCTGTGTGATACTGACTGCTGAACCATGTATCTAATCCTTTCCTGTGTGATACTGTCTGCTGAGCCATGCATCTAATCCTATCCTGTGTGATACTGTGCTGAGCCTTGTATCTAATCCTACCCTGTGTGATACTGTGCTGAGCCGTGTATCTAATCCTCTACTGTGGGATACTGTGTGCTGAGCCATGTATCTAATCCTATCCTGTGTGATACTGACTGAGCTGTGTATCTAATCCTCTCCTGTGTGATGCCGTCTGCTGAGCCATGTATCTAATCCTATCCTATGTGATACTGTGCTGAGCCTTGTATCTAATCCTATCCTGTATGATACTGTCTGAGATGTGTATCTAATCCTCTCCTGTGTGATAGTCTGCTGAGCCATGTATCTAATCCTATCCTGTGTGATACTGACTGCTGAGCCATGTATCTAATCCTTTCCTGTGTGATACTGTGCTGAGCTGTGTATCTAATCCTCTCCTGTGTGATACTGTCTGCTGAGCCATGCATCTAATCCTATCCTGTGTGATACTGTGCTGAGCCGTGTATCTAATCCTCTACTGTGGGATACTGTGTGCTGAGCCATGTATCTAATCCTATCCTGTGTGATACTGACTGAGCTGTGTATCTAATCCTCTCCTGTGTGATGCCGTCTGCTGAGCCATGTATCTAATCCTATCCTATGTGATACTGTGCTGAGCCTTGTATCTAATCCTATCCTGTATGATACTGACTGAGCTGTGTATCTAATCCTCTCCTATGCAGTCCTCTCCCCCGTTATGTGTGATCTATATGGCGGCGTTCTGTGATAAGTATATGGCGGTACTATGTGATGTATATGGTGGTATTATGTGTGATCTATATGGCAATATGTGAGAACACTGGTGGTATTATGTGAGATCTATATGGCGGTATTATGTGTGCTCTATATGGCAGTATTATGTGTGCTCTATATGGCGGTATTATGTGAGATCTATATGGCGGTATGCTCTATATGGCGGTATTATGTGTGCTCTATATGGCGGTATGCTCTATATGGCGGTATTATGTGTGCTCTATATGGCGGTATTATGTGTGCTCTATATGGCAGTATTATGTGTGCTCTATATGGCGGTATTATGTGTGCTCTATATGGCAGTATTATGTGAGATCTATATGGCGTCGTTATGTGAGAAGTATATGGCGGTACTATGTGATGTATATGGCGGTATTATGTTTGATATATATGGCGGTATTATGTGTGATCTATATGGCGATATGTGAGAACACTGGTGGTATTATGTGAGATCTATATGACGGTATTGTGTGAAGTATATTGTGGTATTGTGTGCTCTGTATTATGTGTGCTCTATATGGCGGTATTATGTGTGCTCTATATGGCGGTATTATGTGAGAACACTCTGGCGTCGTTATTTGCGATGGTATTATGTGAGAACTATAGGACAGTATTATGTGTGCTCTATACGGCGGTATTATGAGTGATCTATATGGCGGTATTATGTGAGAACACTATGGAAGTATTATCTGCAGAAAGGGGACCAAATCTAGGGTGGTTCCGGTTGAGCAGCTGCACGCGGGTCTGGGGTAATAGAGGGGGCAGCATGACCTCCAGTTAGGTGCCTTCAGGGGAGGGCTGGTAAGGCAGCTGAAGAGAGGGGTCTCATGTTTATCGTTACTATATGGCTACATTTCCTTCCCAGCATCACCCCGGACTGCGCCTGTCGCCTCGCTTTCACACATCGCCAGGACAGGATCTGAGGAGGGGAATGGGGTCTTTGCATGCAAAGCCTGGATCAGAACAGGCTATCAATCCGCAGAAATGTTTCCTGGATTTCTGAGGAGACGGTCCATCCATGTGTATAAAAGACAGCGCTCTATATACAATCCCTGGCTGCTCTGCGCACCAAACAGGGTGCCCCCCATAGACCAGCACACTGCTCTCCAGAAATACTCTGTGCTGCTGTCACCCTGCTCCCTCCACCACATATCTCCCAGAATCCTTGCTGCCCGCCATCCTCGGTGACTGTCTACTTGTCAGTATAACTTTGCAATCACCAACAAAATGGCTGCACACTGTGTTCCTGAATCCTCTCATCCCCTAGCAAACACCCGGGAGGAGAGGAGACATCACACACGTCAGCAGACTCCGCCCATAATTACTGCAGCGCAGTAATGTGAGCTAGTTGTACACTAGGTTTTTGTCAAATTTCATTAGCTGCTGCCCCTAGTGTTTAAAAGTGGAAATGCCAAACCTTTTAAAATTATTTTTCATATTTTACTAAATTAAAAACAAATGATAATATTTTTTAAGAAAATGTAAACATTAATTCTTTACATTTTTTCAATCGCTGGAAAAAAATTTTTTTTGATGGCACCTTCCCTTTAAATTAATGTGGAGACCAATATGGATAGTAAATAAAGTGCAAAAGTGCTATTATCTAAATCCATGTACTGGTGTCCACACATTAAATGTATTAAAGGAAACCTGTCAGCAGGGTATGCACAGTAACCTACACACAACGTCATTATACTGAATAAAATGATACCTGGGTTGCTGCAATCCGTCTTGTGGCTGTTTCTTAATCTTTATTTTCAGTTTTGTGTTAATGAGATTCTTGTGACCTTAGGCAGAGCTGGGGTATGTGGTGCTCTGATTATATATTCATAATGCAGCCTGCTGACAGGTCACTGATCCCTCACTGACCTGCCCTCTAGATTGCATAATGAATACCTAACATACTGAATAAAAACAAAAACGCTTCTGCAGGCAGGTGCCAGCCGTGGCCCCTGCTCTGCAGCATAAGCGCATGTGCACTGTTCACTTTTGCAGATTTACTTGAGCAAGGTAAAGAGAAAAAAAATAAATCATTTTGAAAATGTGCCCGCCTCGCCTGCACAGTAGCAGCCATCTGTTTGTATAGAGATCCGATAGCTGCTTTTGTGCAGGCGCCGACAGTACCATGTTGCTGGAGAGGAAAAAAAAATGTCCTCCTGCAGAATAGCAGCTGTCGGCGATCGCCTAGAGCTGCCACGGCCAGCACCTGACTGCAGAAGCATTTTTTTTTTGTTCAGTATGTTAGGTCTTCATTATGCAATCTAGAGGGCAGGTCAGTGAGGGATCAGAGACCTGTCAGCAGGCTGCATTATGAATATATAATCAGAGCACCACATACCCAAACATCGCCTTAGGGCACGAGAATCTCATTAACACAAAACTAAAAATAAAGATTAAGAAACAACCACATGACAGATTTCATCACCAGGTATCATTTTATTCAGTATAACGGCGCCGACCTGACGCTGTGTGTAGGTTACTGTGCACAATCCTGCTGACAAGTTCCCTTTAACCACTGAAATATATTGGTATATGCAGGCAATGTAAAAGACAAAACATATTTATGAGCAGCATGAATGGTTTGAAATAAAGTGCATGTGTCTATACATAGAGGTCCAAAATCACAGAGCAATCACTTGTGAAGATAAATGTACAATATATTAAAGGCTGCCCGCAGGCTATGCAGGATGATGTTAAGTAGGATTCTATAGCAGACTGTACCTGTATAGCAGTGGGTGGGATGAGTGTGGCCATGAAGCGTCCTCCCCGATGCGCATTTCGGCGTCTGCTTTCGAAGACATTAATTTAAATAATCCATGGTAATTATTTATTACAATTTTTTATGTATATATCATCTATCTATAACTCATACAGTTGTGCTCAAAAGTTTACATACCCGGCAGAATTTTTGCTTTCTTGGCCTTTTTGTCAGAGAATATGAATGATAACGCCAACATTTTGTATCCACTCATGGTTAGTGGTTGGGTGAAGCCATTTATTGTCAAACTACTGAGTTTTCTCTTTTTAAATCATAACGACAACCCAAAACATCCAAATGACCCTGATCAAAAGTTGACATACCCTGGTGATTTTGGCCTGATAACATTACCAGAAGTTGACACAAATGGGTTTGAATGGATACTAAAGGTAACATCCTTACCTGTGACCTGTTTGCTTGTAATCAGTGTGTGTGCATAAAAACTGAGTGAGTTTCTGGGATCCAGACAGACTCTTGCATCTTTCATCCAGCCAATGACGCTTCTGGATTGTGAGTCATGGGGAAAGCAAAAGAATTGTCAATGGATGTACGGGAAAAGGTAGTTCAACTGTATAAACCAGGAAAGGGATACAAAAAGATATCCAAGAAATTGATACTGCCAGTGGTGAGAAAATAAGCGTATCATGAAATTCAATGACAAAATGGGAGAGACTCAGTTATGGGATAATCCCGAGTTTCCACACCTCAAAAACTTACAGGACCCAATTTTCTGTGCCAAATCCAGCACACCAGATAAATTCACTTGCTCTGAGGAAGGTCCATGTAGGACCGAAAACATTTAGCAACTGATTTGTTCACCTGGATGTGCAATAAATAACCTTCATCCTTCTTTACAATATGAGTGCCAAGTTTTTCTATTTATTTATCCAATTTTCTGTAAACAATATGGAATAACAACACTTAATCAGATTTTTGAAAATGACATTTTATTATCATTTGAACAAATTCATATAAAATTTGAGATCACTCATAGGGATTTTTATAGAAATTTAGCAAATGAGACATGCCATAATGCATCAGTTTCCATATCCGAGGATGCCAATATCCAGATATCCATTGATAGGAGTGGTAACAACTCAAGGGCCCACAGGCGTAATATCCTCCCTATACACCTTTCTATGAAACTCCAACTTGCTGTTGAGAGTAAATGTTGGCAATTAATTCCTTCTATCACTGATGATCAGTGGAATGATGCCCTAGAGGTGCATACGATGGTGTTGACAGCCGCGAATAATAAATTAATTCAACTACATATACTACATCAATCCTACCTGACTCCGAAAAAACTACATAGATTTGGCAGACTGGTAACTGATGAATGTCATAGTTATGGGGAATCGGGGGGCACTTAATTTCACACACGGGGCCGGGGGGCACTTACTTTTCACACACGGGACGAGAGGGTGTCATAGTCACTTTATTCTGATGTTCTGACCTCTTATTTGGAATTGTAATATAATACGAACACACTGGAGCATTAGAATGGATAATTGGGATACCAATTGAATGTAGTCCAGAGATATGAATCTTGGGAATTGTAGATGAAGAACTGGGGTTTCACTATGATAAAATATTTGTCTGGGAAGTTCTATTTATTGCTAGGAAAGCAATAGCACTAAGGTGGATGGGGGAGGGAGCCTCCTACTGTTAATCAGTGGAAAAAATTAGTGAATGATATAATACCATATGAAAATATATTATATTATATAGAAATAGAAGATGCCCTCAGAAATTCCATAAGATATGAGAGAGATGGTGTGATTCACCCTTAACGCGTCTATCTCACGATATGAACCCTGATGTTGTCCCTGATGTGTGTAAACTGCAAGAGTGTACTTTTATTATGACCCAAACTGGTACGTGATCTGAATTTTGATAGAGAACCTGTTAATTCAATTGAATGCAATGCTTCATAATGGAAATGACCTTAATATGCTATGTTCTATATTGTTTGTACACTTTTTTTTGTTTATTTGTTTACTCTATTATTGAAAGTGTACTGTTACCTACATGTTATTGTGAAGGGTGACTGGATCATTCTGACCATATACTGTAATATTATATGTTTGTAACTTTATTCTGAGGAATCTATAAAAAAAAAGAGTTTAAAAAAAAAAAGAATTGATAATGCCAGTCAGCAGCGTTCAAACTGTGATTAACAAATGGAAAATCAGGGGCTATGTAAAAACAAAACCACGGTCAGGTAGATCAACAAAAATGTCATCCACAACTGCCAGTAAAATTGTTCGGGATGCAAAGAAAAACCACAAATAACATCAGCTGAAATATAGGACTCCCTGAAAACTAGCGGTGTGACTGATTCAAGATGCAAAATAAGGAGGGACTTGAAGAAAAATGAGCTGCATGGTCGAGTCGCCAGGAGAAAAGCCACAAAGTATCTCGCCTACAATACACAAAACAGTACAGAGACAAGCTCAAAACTTCTGGAACAAGGTAATTTGGAGTGATGAGGCCAAAATTGAACCTTTTGGCCACAACCATAAACGTTACACTGGGAGAGAGGTCAACAAGGCCTATGATGAAAGGAACACCCTTCATCCTACTGTAAAGCACGGAGGTGGATCACTGATGTTTTGGGGATGTTTGAGTTACAAAGGCACAGGAAACTTGGTCAAAGTTGAAGAAAAGATGAATGCAGCACGTTATCAGCAAATGCTGGAGGCAAATTTGCACTCATCAGCCCAGAAGCTGCGCATGGGACGTACTTGGATGTTCCAACATGACAACAGTCCAAAACACAAGGCCAAGTTCACCTGTCATTCGCTACAGCAGAACAAAGTGAAGGTTATGGAGTGGCCATCTCAGTCTTCTGACCTCAATATCATTGAGCCACTCTGGAGAGATCTCAAGCGCGCAGTTCATGCTAGACAGCCCAGGAATTTACAGGAACTGGAGGCTTTTTGCCAAGAAGAGTGGGCAGTTTACCATCTGAAAAAAAGAACCTCATCCACAACTACCACAAAAGACTTCAAGCCGTCATTGATGTTAGAGGGGGCAATACACGGTATTAAGAATTGGGGTATGTGAACTTTTGATCAGGGTCATTTGGATGTTTTGGGTTGTCATTATGATTTAACAAGATAAACCACAGTAGTTTGACAATAAATGGCTTCACCCAACCACTAACCATGAGTGGAGAAAAAGTTTTAGAGTTATCATTCATGTTCTCTGAAAAAAAGGCCAAGAAAGCAAAACTTCTGCCGGGTATGTAAACTTTTGAGCACAACTGTATATAAGTCTCACGTCGAACTGCGTCTGTTGCACTACCAGTCATTTTCCCCACCCCACATTTTTATTCCTTTGTATTTGACCAATAACATTCTATGTTTTATTCATCTATTTTAGACTTGCATCTTTGTTTTATTCTTTTTGTTTTACATGGATGCTCACCGATGGGTCCGTAAATGATCCATAAATAGTAGGGGTGTCAGTAGGGAGCTTTTCCTTCTATCTATTCTACAATTACAAAATACTACCTACATGTGTATTTTCATCCTGACTTCCCCTCCCACCCTTTTTTGAGGTTTTGTTAACTGTTCACAGTAACAGTAATTTTGACCAGGGGTGCCCAAACTTTTACATGACACTATATATATACACTCACCGGCCACTTTATTAGGTACACCTGTCCAACTTCTTGTTAACACTTAATTTCTAATCAGCCAATCACATGGCGGCAACTCAGTGCATTTAGGCATGTAGACATGGTCAAGACAATCTCCTGCAGTTCAAACCGAGCATCAGTATGGGGAAGAAAGGTGATTTGAGTGCCTTTGAACGTGGCATGGTTGTTGGTGCCAGAAGGGCTGGTCTGAGTATTTCAGAAACTGCTGATCTACTGGGATTTTCACGCACAACCATCTCTAGGGTTTACAGAGAATGGTCCGAAAAAGAAAAAAAATCCAGTGAGCGGCAGTTCTGTGGGCGGAAATGCCTTGTTGATGCCAGAGGTCAGAGGAGAATGGGCAGACTGGTTCGAGCTGATAGAAAGGCAACAGTGACTCAAATCGCCACCCGTTACAACCAAGGTAGGCCTAAGAGCATCTCTGAACGTACAGTGCGTCGAACTTTGAGGCAGATGGGCTACAGCAGCAGAAGACCACACCGGGTACCACTCCTTTCAGCTAAGAACAGGAAACTGAGGCTACAATTTGTACAAGCTCATCGAAATTGGACAGTAGAAGATTGGAAAAACATTGCTTGGTCTGATGAGTCTCGATTTCTGCTGCGACATTCGGATGGTAGGGTCAGAATTTGGCGTAAACAACATGAAAGCATGGATCCATCCTGCCTTGTATGGAGCATCTTTGGGATGTGCAGCCGACAAATCTGCGGCAACTGTGTGATGCCATCATGTCAATATGGACCAAAATCTCTGAGGAATGCTTCCAGCACCTTGTTGAATCTATGCCACGAAGAATTGAGGCAGTTCTGAAGGCAAAAGGGGGTCCAACCCGTTACTAGCATGGTGTACCTAATAAAGTGGCCGGTGAGTGTATACTGTATATATTATGGAGGAGGAGGCAGAGATTGGAGCAGTATATAGATAAGTCATTAACCTTGCATGTGTGGTTCGGCTGCTTTTTACAGTATGTAGTAAGAGAGTCAGATTAAAAGCAGCTGTGTACTCCTTTTATTAAATTAACCCTTTAAAAACAACTATGTTCACTTCCTGCAGACTAACCCTTTACAGCATTTCACCAATGATGAGTCCTCTCTGAATCCTGTAATCTAGCTTAATGCTACATTTATCATCATTTGCTCTATGATGCATATCATATGCTTTATGGCACGTGTGCCAGAGGGGGCACTTGAATCCCTCTCAGTGGGCACTCATGCCAGGTCTTGGAAACACCGCTACCTTCTTCCCATGTTCAAATATATTTGCGGCTTTTAAATGTGTGTGGTGATGAAGCGTTGCTTTATTCAGAGGGGCAGTGTGTGTGTATATATTTTGCAGAGGGGCAGTGTGTATGTATATATTTTGCAGATGTGCAGTGAGTGTGTGTATATATTTTGCAGTGGGGCAGTGTGTGTGTGTATATTTTGCATAGGGGCAGTGTGTGTATATATATTTTGCCGATAGGCAGTGTGTGTGTATTTTAGAAGGGGCAGTGTGTGTGTATATATTTTGCAGCTGTGCAGTGAGTGTGTGTATATTTTGCAGTCTGTGTGTGTGTGTGTGTATATTTTGCATAGGGGCAGTGTGTGTATATATATTTTGCCGATAGGCAGTGTGTGTGTGTGTGTGTGTGTGTGTGTGTGTGTATTTTAGAAGGGGCAATGTGTGTGTATATATTTTGCAGAAGGGCACTGTGTGTATATTTATTTTGTAGATGGGCAGTGTGTGTGTATATGTTGCAGAAGGACAGTGTGTGTGTGTATATATTTTGCAGAGCGGCAGTGTGTGTATAAATATTTAGCATATGGGCAGTGTGTCTGTGTGTGTGTGTGTATTTTGCATGTCTCCCATGATTTCTGTCAGAGCCACTATGCCTCCTGTAATGCGGCCCCGGGTTAAGTTACTGTGTTGGCACTTTGTGATATAAGTGGGTTTTGGGTTGGCATTTGGGCACTCAGTCTCTAAAAAGTTCATCATCATTGCTCTATAGCAGACCTGGGCAAAGTGCGGCCCCGCGGGCCACATCCGACCCTCTGGCTGTGTCAGTCTGGCCCGCGGACCGAGACAGCCGTGGGTCTGAAAACCTGAGGTCCGTGGGCCGCACCGTGCCCGCCCGCTCGCTTGCTGTCTCCGGCAGTCAGCATTGGTGGAGGAGGGGCCTCCGGCCACTTCCTCCACCAATCAGCGTGTGAAACAGCTGCTTACCGCCGGAGAGTCAGTGCATCGGAAACAGAAGCAGAAGCAGGGTGCCTGGGAACGGGACCAAGGTGAGTATGTGTTGTTTTTTTTTCATGTGTGTGAACATGGGGATTCTATGGGGTTGAACATGGGGATTCTCTGGGGGTGAACATGGGGATTCTATGAGGGTGAACATGGGGATTCTCTGGGGGTGAACATGGGGATTCTATGGGGTGAACATGGGAATTCTATGGGGTGAACATGGGAATTCTATGGGGTGAACATGGGAATTCTATGGGGTGAACATGGGAATTCTATGGGGTGAACATGGGGATTCTATAGGAGTGAACATGGGGATTCTATAGGAGTGAACATGGGGATTCTATGGGGTGAACATGGGGATTCTATGGGGTGAACATGGGGATTCTATGGGGTGAACATGGGGATTATATGGGGTGAACATGGGGATTCTATGGGGGGTGAACATGAGGATTCTATGGGGGGTGAACATGAGGATTCTATGGGGTGAACATGGGGATTCTATGGGGTGAACATGGGGATTCTATGGGATGAACATGGGAATTCTATGGGGTGAACATGGGGATTCTATAGGAGTGAACATGGGGATTCTATGGGGTGGACATGTTGATTCTATTATTATTATTTATTTATATAGCACCATTAATTCCATGGTGCTGTACATGAGAAGGGGTTACATCAAAATACAAATATCACTTACAGTAAACAAAACTAACAATGACTGACTGGTACAGAGGGGCGAGGACCCTGCCCTTGCGGGCTTACATTCTACAGGATTATGGGGAAGGAGACAGTAGGTCAGGGGTTGCAGTAGCTCCAATGGTATTGAGGTGGCTGTGTGGTCTTTACAGGCTGTAAGCTTCTTTGAAGAGATGGGTTTTCAGGTTTCTTTTGAAGGATCCAAAAGTAGTGGATAACCGGATGTGTTGGGGCACTGAATTCCAGAGGATGGGTGATATTCCGGAGAAGTCTTGGAGGCGATTGGATGAGGAGCGAATAAGTGTGGAGGAGAGAAGGAGGTCTTGGGAGGACCGGCGATTACGTGAGGGAAGATATTGAGAGATTAGTGTGGAAATATACAGAGGAGAAAGATTATGGATGGCTTTGTAGGTCAGTGTTAGTAGCTTAAACTGGATATGCTGAGAAATTGGGAGCCAGTGAAGGGATTTGCAAAGAGGGGAAGCAGGAGTGTAGCGAGGAGAGAGATTAATTAGTCGGGCAGCAGAGTTAAGGATGGACTGGAGGGGTGCGAGAGTGTTAGAAGGTAGGCCACAGAGGAGTATGTTGCAGTAGTCGAGGCGGGAGATGATTAGGGCATGCACGAGCATTTTGGTAGAGTGTGGGTTGAGGAAAGGATGGATTCTGGAAATATTTTTGAGCTGGAGGCGACAGGAGGTGGCGAGAGCTTGGATGTGCGGTTTGAAGGACAGGGCAGAGTCCAGGGTTACTCCGAGGCAGCGGATTTTGGGCACAGGGGAAAGTGTAATTTCATTTATTTTGATAGATAGATCAGGTAGGGAAGATATGCGAGATGGAGGAAAGATAATTAGTTCAGATTTGTCCACATTGAGCTTGAGGAAGCGAGAGGAGAAGAAGGAGGATATGGCTGATAGACACCCTGGGATTCTGGAGATCAGAGAGGTGACATCTGGGCCAGAGAGGTAGATCTGAGTGTCATCGGCATATAGATGGTACTGGAAGCCATAGGACCTTATGAGTTGTCCCAGGCCGAGTGTATAGATTGAGAAGAGTAAGGGCCCTAGGACAGAGCCTTGAGGGACACCAACAGAGAGGGGGCGAGATGAAGAGGTAGTATGGGAGAAGGAAACGCTAAATGTGCGGTTGGCAAGGTATGAGGAGATCCAAGATAGGGCAATGTCTTTGACCCCAAAGGAAGAGAGGATCTGTAGTAGGAGGCAGTGGTCAACTGTGTCGAAGGCAGAGGACAGGTCTAGGAGGAGGAGTATAGAGAATTGTCTGTTAGCTTTGGCTGTAAATAAGTCGTTAGTAATTTTGGTTAGGGCAGTCTCAGTGGAATGGTGGGGACGGAAGCCAGATTGTAGGTTGTCGAAGAGAGAGTTAGATGCAAAGTGAGAGGAAAGTTCAGCATGGACGTGCTGCTCAAGGAGTTTGGATGCAAATGGGAGCAATGATATGGGGCGATAGCTGGATATAGCGCTTGGGTTAAGGGATGGCTTTTTGAGGATAGGTGTGATTGTGGCATGTTTGAAGGCAGAGGGGAAGGTACCAGAAGTTAGTGAAAGGTTGAAGAGATGGGTTAGGGATGGGATTAGTGTGGTGGTGAGGTTGGGGAGGAGGTGGGATGGGATGGGGTCAAGTGCACAAGTGGTGAGGTGTGATTTGGAGAGAAGACGAGCAAGCTCCTCTTCAGAGATTTTGGAGAGTGAAGTTATGGGGTTTGGGCATTGGTCTCTCACAGAAAGGGGTTGTGGTGGTTGGACAACAAAGACTTGCCTTGTTTGGTCTATCTTATTTTTGAAGTGCGTGGCAAAGTCCTCGGCAACGATTAGGGAACTCGGAGGCGGCAGTGGTGGGCGGAGGAGGGAGTTAAGTGTTGAACAACTGTTTGGGGTTGTGGGATAAGGAAGATACAAGGGCTGTGAAGTAGGCCTGTTTTGCAGAGGTGAGAGCTGATTTGAATGCCAGTGTTGCTTGTTTGAGTGCACTGAAGTCATCTTGTGAGTGCGTTTTCTTCCAACGCCGTTCTGCAAATCTCGATACTTGCCGAAGCTTTTTATTGATGCTATTGTGCCAGGGTTGTCTATTGGTTCGTCGCGCTCTGCTATGCATGACAGGGGCAATCGTGTCAATAGCTGATGCAAGAGTGGCATTGTAGAAAGCAGTGGCAGTGTCTGTGTCGTGGAGTGAGGATATAGAGGACAGTGGTAGGATAGAGTCAGAGAGTGTGTGGGAGTCTAGGTGTGCGAGGTTCCTGCGTGGGTGCGCATGGTGCTGGACGTGGGTGACAGGTGAAGAGGACAGGGATGAGAAAGTGAGTAGATGGTGGTCAGATAGAGGGAGAGGGGAGGTAGTGAAGTTAGATAGGGAGCATAAACGGGTGAAGACCAGGTCTAATGTATGTCCGTCTGTGTGGGTGGCTGAGGAGGACCACTGAGTAAGTCCAAAGGATGAAGTAAGAGACAGGAGTTTGGAGGCTGCTGACTGGTGGGTGTCAATGGGGATATTAAAGTCACCCATGATGATGGTGGGAATGTCAGCAGAGAGAAAGTGAAGGAGCCAGGTGGAGAATTGGTCAATAAAGGCAGTGGTCGGGCCTGGAGGTCGGTATACGAAGGCCATTTGGAGGTTGTAGGGGGAGTAGATGCGGACAGAGTGGACTTCAAAAGAGGGGAGGATAAGGGAGGGTAGAGGTGGGATTGGGTTAAAGGTACAGTTGGAAGAAAGGAGAAGACCCATTCCTCCACCATGTTTGTTGCCAGGGCGAGGAGTGTGGGTGAAGTGGAGGCCACCGTAACATAGTGCAGCAGGGGAGGCTGTATCAGAGGGTGTCAGCCATGTTTCGGTGATGCCCAGAAAGAAAAGATTTCGAGATGTAAAGAGGTCGTGAATCACGTGGAGTTTATTGCAGATGGAGCGGGCATTCCATAGTGATCCAGAGAGAGGGTGCAGGGGGGTGGGCGTCATGGGCACGGATTTGAGCAAGATTTCGGGTGTTTATATTGGGTTGGGAGCGATAGGAGGGGGTAGTAATGGGAGGTATGAGCTGTGGGGGTCCAGGATTGGGAGATATGTCTCCAGCAGTGAGGAGAAGCAGAGAGAGACAGAGCAGGTGGGAGAAGGAGAGTGGGCGGCTTGCTTTGTGTGTTATTAGGAGAGATCTGAGGTTGAGGAGCAGGTCAGCAGAGGTGGTCAGGTGGGGAGGCAGGAGGGAAGGCGAGATTATTACTAGGTTAGGGGGTGATGGAGTTTGAGGATAGCGAAGGAGAGTGAGGATTAAGGGAGCCAGAACTGTTAGAGCGTATGTCAGCATGATGACAATAAGTATGGCGGAAAGGGAATGAAATTTAGTACAGTTATTAACAGTGGTTAGTCTTACCTTCTGTTCACTTCTGGCTCATTTCTGGCATATTTCTGCTATAATATTTGTTATTATCCTTTTAGCGACATCCTTATAGTGACCTGTGACTCTGAATTTATAACAGGCTAAGGGCTCATGAAATCGGCCAGGTGTGATCAGGAGGGAGGGGCAGCAGGAAGACTGGTCACAGACACAGGAGGGGATTAATTAGAAGTCAGAAGGGAAAATGCAAGGGGAAATAGATCCAAATGGAAAGATAAAGCCAAACTGTGCATTGGCATCAAGGAATTAAAATGAGAAAACATGCAGGGGAAGGGAAAAAAAAAAAACAGAAAAAACAGTCATAGCAGCCAGCGGACATACCAGGAAGAAATTGCAGGGTGAGGAAGATCAGGAAAGTTGGGTGATGGTGATGGGATTGGGGTAGCAGCCAGCGGACATACCAGGAAGAAATTGCAGGGTGAGGAAGATCAGGAAAGTTGGGTGATGGTGATGGAAGAAATTGCAGGGTGAGGAAGATCAGGAAAGTTGGGTGATGGTGATGGGATTGGGGTAGCAGCCAGCGGACATACCAGGAAGAAATTGCATGGTGAGGAAGATCAGGAAAGTTGGGTGATGGTGATGGGATTGGGGTAGCAGCCAGCGGACATACCAGGAAGAAATTGCATGGTGAGGAAGATCAGGAAAGTTGGGTGATGGTGATGGGATTGGGGTAGCAGCCAGCAGACATACCAGGAAGAAATTGCAGGGTGAGGAAGATCAGGAAAGTTGGGTGATGGTGATGGGATTGGGGTAGCAGCCAGCGGACATACCAGGAAGAAATTGCAGGGTGAGGAAGATCAGGAAAGTTGGGTGATGGTGATGGGATTGGGGTAGCAGCCAGCGGACATACCAGGAAGAAATTGCATGGTGAGGAAGATCAGGAAAGTTGCGTGATGGTGATGGGATTGGGGTAGCAGCCAGCGGACATACCTGAGGATGAAGCAGATGGGTTGTCAGATTGATAGCAATAACAAAGCATAGCAAAGATAAAAATAAAAATGAAGCATCTATAGCAGGGGGTTATTTTTCTGGCATATTTCTGCTATAATATTTGTTATTATCCTTTTAGCGACATCCTTATAGAGACAGACCATGGGGATTCTATGGGGTGAACATGGGGATTCTATGGGGGTGAACATGGGGATTCTATGGGGGTGAACATGAGGATTCTATGGAGGTGAACATGGGGATTCTATGGGGGTGACGTGCAGCACATGGAGAGGCTATGAGGGTGACATGCTGCACACGGGAAGGCTATGGAGGTGTCATGCTGCACATGGGGAAGCTATGGGGGTCTCTTGCTGCACATGGGGAGGCTATGGGAAGGCTGTATACTGTCATGCAATATATGGGGAGACTGTGTGGGGCTCATTCAGTATATGGGCAGGCTGTGGGGGCCTCATGCAGTATATGGGAGGCTGTGTGGGGCCTCATTCAGTATGTGGAGAGACTGTGGGGCTCATGCTGTATATAAGAAGGCTGTGTGGGGCTCATGCCGCATATGTAGTAGGCTGTGTGAGGCTCATGCTGTATATAAGGGGCTGTGGGGGGGGGGTTCAAAGATATATAGGGGGTGTCGGCATACTTAATTATGCTCAATATTAAGTGATACAAATAATATTAATAAATTAATATTGAGTAGAATTAGTTTCAAGCTATTAGTTCGGCCCGCCACAACAGTCATGGTCTCTCATGTGGCCCCTCGGAAAAATGAATTGCCGACCCCTGCTCTGTAGGATGAACTATAGAATAAGTCCTCCTTCTCACAATTTGTACATCCCAGAGAAGAGCACCTCACCATATTTTGAGCTTATTATAACAAAGTGAAATTACAACCTCCATTGCGTAATAGCAGTATGTGGTACCTGTAACATAACTTTTAATCTAGATTAAATAAAACAATATGAAGTGAATGTACACATATTGCACCGAAAAGCTGAATGGCATTTAAAAGGGGTGGCACATGTGTCTTTTTTACATATTTTTGTACCTGTGACAGAGTCTGTTTTGCTAGAGGTGTCATTGTATTTGCCAAGGAACATACCCTATAGATCCATTTAGGGAAGGCATTAAACACCCTTAAACGGAACCTCTCACCCCCAAAATCGACGGTGAGCTAAGCCCACCGGCATCAGGGGCTTATCTACAGCATTCTGTAATGCTGTAGATAAGCCCCCGATGTAACCTGACATATGAGAAAAAGAGGTTAGATTATACTCACCTGGGCGGGAGGTCCATGCTGTAGATAAGCCCCTGATGCTGGTGGGCTTAGCTCACCCTTGATTTTGGGGGTGACAGGTTCCCTTTAAGCTACAACCCACAGGTAAATAGTGTTTTGTTGTACAGTCTTTGCACTTTAGGTCCTTATTTCATGTTTGTCTTCTTGTTTTCGCTTCATTTGGTTTTATCTAATGTACATTAAAAGTTATGTTCTAGGTACCACATACTGCTATTGCGCATCTAGATCCTGTGGTCTTTTCTCTACCAAGTTGCTATTAAAACCTACATTGCTGTAATTCTAATGATACAGTGCTCAGCATAAATGAATACACCCCCTTTGAAAAGTAACATTTTATACTCACTGAACACAATAACAATTTCCAACAATTTGAAATGACTGAGTTTCATAGAAAAATATTTAGAATTGAGAGTCCTCAGTGGTTGATACCTTTTAATGGCTAACTGAAAAGATGGTAACAAATTGCAAGCTTTCGAGACTACATACGTCTCTTCATCAGGCAAAGATATACCAAGATATATGAGTTTCATAGAACATTTTCTTAACCCTTAACATGAAAGTAAGATTAATACTATAACTTTCATTACAAAAACTCAAAATTTTTAATGCAAAACTGAATACACCCCACATCAAAACTACTACATGCAGTATTTTGTGTGACCTCCTATAATTTTTAAGCACAGCACCAAGTCTTCTAGGCATATCTATCTATGTTTTTCCATTCTTCATGAAAGACCCTGTTTTGGAGCCTGGATGCTGTATGTAGAATGATGCTCAATTTGTCTCTTCAGAAATCCTATAGGTGTTCGATTGGGTCCAGATCTGGAGATATGATCACTGAGTCTCATCCTGTTCTTCTTCAGAAATGCAACAGATGTGTGCTTTAGATCATGTGGGTATTTTGGAAATGTTGCGCGTCTACCAATGTTACCTAGGGATGGTAGCATCTTCTCTTTCAATATAGAGCAGTACATGTGAATTCATGATAGCATCAGTGAAACATTGCTCCCCAACACCAGCAGCAATCATGCAGCCCCACATGAGGACACTGCCACGGCAATATTGTACTGTAGGCACCATTTTTCTTAATGCATGGTGCCTACAATGAAACATGCTTGTGGCAGTGTCCTTATGTGGGGCTGCATATTTTATGTACTCTTTGTGCTTTGACACCTCCATTTTCTATTCCTGGAGATTTATATTTTATTTGTCATATGGCATGGGTAGCCCTTTTCTCAGTTACTTTGGATGAGGACATGTGGTAATACACACAGTTTTATGTTCTCATTTTTTATTATGTCTATGTTTAGTATGATTTTGCACTAAATACAATGTCTTTGCTATATTTGAAAGTGCAGTCTCTTCTCACATGCATGTATCTCTTTCTTTATTGGAAAGCAATCCGTTTGCTTATAGAGGTGATGTCCATCTAGTTTGGTAGTTTTCTTCACCTATGTTCCTTAGAGGGGAGTACATGGGCTCCAGATTGTGCCCATTTTGGAGTCTGACTGACCTGTGGGACATCAGGGGCGGACATATTATTGGTTCAATCTGTGCAGCTGCACAAGGGCCCAAGAGGTAAGGGGACCCATTTTCCAACTCAAAAACATTATGAGGAACTATTGGACTGCAAATGGCCCATATATTGCTCTTACACAGGGGCCGTCTTTTGTCTGTGTTCGACAGTGGGTGACATGCTACCCTTTCTGTTTACTTATGTGGGTTGGATTGGTCTCTTATCTGAGGTAAAGCTGTTGGTGATCATTAGTGGTATCCTGCGGCTCAGAAGTCATTTAGGCAAGTATGCAGCCTCTGGGAGTTTTTTCTCATCTTAGGTATGTATACTTGTCCCCACATGTCCTAGTGCATCACTTTCTGAGAAACCCTTTTCTCCTTTAAGCAGTCTTTTTCTGATCTCCTACAAGATCTCAATAATGGGATTTGGCTCTGGGATCTAAGTTAGGTAATAAAGAGTCCTTTGTATTTCTTTTTCTCACAGGCTGTCTCATACATATTAAATATTAGCAGGGAAATTGACACTCTGCTCCTGAGGCCCAAACTACTGCCAGCATGAATTAGAGCCTGGCTGAACTATTGTGACCTGTCAATCAACTGGAACAGGGAGGGGAGAAGATGGATGATTGTGGTTCTTCAAACTGTGTTTTCTCAGAAACAATGGAGCATTTCTGAGAAAATAAATGGCTGCAATCACACAGCCAGGCTGCAATACAGCAGCATGGTTTGAGTAACATCAATTGACTTAGGCCGGCGTCACACTAGAGAGTTTTACGGACGTATGAGAGGCCCAAAAACTACGCATTGCACACGGACCAATGATTCTCTATAGGGCAGTGTTGTGAATTCTGCTTTTGGGCTCCCTCCGGTGGTTGTAGGTGGTAATGCAGTTGCCCCTGAGTTGCAGTCCTGGTCAGGTGTATCTGCTGATTGCAGTTCTGACTGGTATTTAGGCGTGCAGGATTCATTAGTCCTTGCCAGTTGTCAATTGTTGTTGGGAGGTGTAGGACCTCTGCCTGGTTCCTCCTGCCTTTCTGCCAAATCAGCAACGATAAGTGTCTGTTTTTTTCTCAGTCTTGTTGGATTCTCTGGAGTGGCAGATATACATTCCATGTCTTTAGTTAGATTGTGGAACTTTTTGTATTATCTGCTGTGGATATTTTTGGAAGGGTTTTAATACTGACCGCTTAGTAATCTGTCCTATTTAGCTAGAGTGGCCTCTTTTGCTAAATCCTGTTTTCTACCTGCGTGTGTCTATTCTTCTCCTACTCACAGTCATTATTCGTGGGGGGCTGCCTATCCTTTGGGGGTCTGCTCTGAGGCAAGGTAGCATTCCTATTTCCATCTATAGGGGTATTTAGTCCTCCGGCTGTGTCGAGGTGTCTAGGGTATGTTAGGCACACCCCACGGCTACTTCTAGTTGCGGTGTTAGTTCAGGATTTGCGGTCAGTACAGGTTCCACCGACTCCAGAGAAAGTTTCATGCGGCTCCAAGGTCACCAGATCATAACAGGGCAGCTCCTATCTGCCGTATATTTCCCAGCTGTATTTTACGGGCGTAGAAAATCGCAGCATGCAGCGTTTGTCAGCGTATTGCGCAAATAATCCACCGATGAAAGTCTATGGGGGTGAGAAAAATACGGATTACACACAGACCATGTGTGTGACTTGCAAGAAATATGCATCGGTGTTCTAGAGAAAAGCCGGCAATTCAGTGCGGTGTATAGTAAAATCACACTGACAAATTAGAATATAATAGGTAAAATAAATGTCTACACATAGTATAGGGATATATATATGTCAGTGAGACACATATATATTTACAGTATATTTCATACAGCGCAAGATAGCAGAAAAGCCGGTAATTCAATTGCCGGCTTTTGCTATCTCCTTATCAAACCCGACAGGATATGAGACATGGTTTACATACAGTAAACCATTTCATATCCCTTTTTTGGGGGATATTCCTCACTACTAATGTTAGTAGAGTGCGTGTGCAAAATTTGGGGGCTCTAGCTGTTAAAATAAAGGGTTAAATTGCGGGAAAAACTGGCGTGGGCTCCCGCACAATTTTCTCCGCCAGAGTGGGAAAGCCAGTGACTGAGGGCAGATATTAATAGCCTAGAGAGGGACCATGGTCATTGCCCCCCCCCCCCCCCGACTAAAAACATCTGCCCCCAGCCACCCCAGAAAAGGCACATCTGTAAGATGCACCTATTCTGGCACTTAGCCTCTCTTTTCCCACTCCCGAGTAGCGGTGGGATATGGGGTAATAAAGGGTTAATGCCACCTTGCTATTGTAAGGTGACATTGAGCCTGGTTAATAATGGAGAGGTGTCAATAAGACACCTATCCATTATTAATCCAAAAGTAGTAAATGGGTAATAAAACACACACACATTAGGAAAAAAGTATTTTATTGAAATAAAGACACAGGGTGTTGTCATAGTTTATTATACTCTCAATCCAAATGACGACCCTCGTTCTGTAAAAAAGGAAAATAAAAAAAACCAATATCCCACACTTTTCCGCTATTACAGTTATGTCCCATGATGTAAATCCATCTGAAGGGGTTAAATAATTTTACAAGCAGGAGCCTGCTAATGCAGCCGCCCCTGCCTGTAAAAACTGGGGAATGAATGGGAAGCAGGGGAACGTAGCTACCTAGACTTGCGGTGCTGTGCCCCCTTATGGCATAACCTCATATGAACTCTAGCGAGGGAATTTTTCTGAATATTTTCTCACGCTAGAGTTCATATGAGGTTATGCCAGCAGGGGGCGCAGCACCGCAAGTCTAGGTAGCTACGTTCCCCTGCTTTCAATTAATTCCCCAGTTTTTACAGTCAGGAGCACAGCTGCATTAGCAGGCTCCTGCTTGTACAATTATTTAACCCCTTCAGATGGATTTACATCGTGGGACATGACTGTAACGGCGGAAAGGTATGGGATATTCTTGTTTTTTTATTTTTCCTTTTTTACAGAATGAGGGTCGTCATTTGGATTGAGAGTATAATAAACTATTACAACACCCTATTACAACATTTCAATAAAATGCTTTTTTCCTAATGTGTGTGTGTTTTATTAACCATTTACTACTATTGGATTAATAATGGATAGGTGTCTTATTGACACCTCTCCATTATTAACCAGGCTTAATGTCACCTTACAATAGCAAGGTGGCATTAACCCTTTATTACTCCATATCCCACCCCTACTGGGGAGTGGGAAGAGAGAGGTTAAGTGCCAGAATAGTCGCATCTTACAGATGCGCCTTTTCTGGGGTGGCTGGGGGCAGATGTTTTTAGCCGGGGGGGCAATAACCATGGTCCCTCTCTAGGCTATTAATATCTGCCCTCAGTCACTGGCTTTCCCACTCTGGCGGAGAAAATTGCGCGGGAGCCCACGCCAGTTTTTTCTGCAATTTAACCCTTTATTTTAACAGCTAGAGCCCCCAAAATTTGCACACACACTCTACTAACATTGGTAGTGAGGAATATCCAAAAAAAAGGATATGAAATGGTTTACTGTATGTAAACCGTGTCTCATATCATGTCGGGTTTGGGAAGGAGATAGCAAAAGCCGACAACTGAATTACCGGCTTTTCTGCTATCTTGCTCTGTATGAAATATAAATATATATATATATATATATATATATATATATATATATATATATATATATATATGTGTGTCTAACTGACATATATACATATATATAGACTGTATATATGTTTTCACGAATATTTGAGCCCATGGATCCATTCTATGTCCATTTTGCAAGGCAAAATCTCGCTGTACGGATGCCATACGGATTACATACGGAGGTTTACATGCGCAAAATACGCAGCCACACCCTGCCTACGGATGACATACGGATCACTGTTTTGGGATCATTTCTGCGTATTACGCCTGTAAAATACGGACCGTATTTCCCTACGCTGAGTGTGATGCCGGCCTTATAGGTTCGATATGAAGATCATCATTTTCAGTTTTTTCAAGTCATAAAATTTTCAACAAAATATCTGGTGTAGATAAAATCAATCCACAGGTGGTCTGGAATACATTTACACAAATTATTTTTTCCCGAAAAGAAAATTACAGATCCTGTGAATTTTTTAACAATAATTTTCTCTCTTGTTATTTTTTAATGACATGTAATTTATTTTTTTAAATTGTATAAATGAAAATTAAATATTGATATGTTCAACTCATTTGAGAGTGCAACTTGGATATTATGGATACTAATTACCGTACTGTCTCTCACTGATCCAATGGAAATGATTTTGTCTTTCACAGGATGCTAACTTTCTCTAACAATGTGGAACCAGCAAATGGGTTCTTAGGTCGATATTTACGTCGAAAGCTACTAGAGTCTGAAGGAGGGATTGGGACTGGACATGGGGAGCTGCTCAAGATTCTTGACTGGGTCCCCCGACTGTGGTACCATTTGCACACTTTCCTGGAGAAGCACAGTACTTCAGACTTCCTCATAGGTATGCAAAAACAGAACAAAATAGCCTTACATTATGTTCTCCCAAAATTTGCTGAACTTTTGTTAGTTTTTCATTCTAATTTCTACTTGGACATACATTAAATGTCTCCATGCCTCTCAACAATGTCAGACATAGCATATATCAGTTATATAGACTAGTAAATACAGAGTTTTACATTTGAGTTTTATTCTCTGGTATGTTTAGTTATGCAGTCACATTTGTAATGTTACCTGTTCCTTTACACTATACTGTACATACAGTACTCAGTATCATTGTGCAACCTAACTGAAACCCAAAATTGGTGATTAGTGACACTTGTTGCATAATAAGTATTTCTTATCAGTGTTGGACTGAGCTGCCAAGGGACCACCAGTAACATTGGATTGGCTCTGGGGGGCCACTGTTCACCCCCATGCAAATATTACATTACCCTCATTCACAAACTTATCTATGCATCTATATAGTAATAAACTGGGTAGTTGAATGAATTGTGGGATTCTGGTTTGGTCTGTACATGATGAATCACATGATTTGTGCCAGCTACTGCTTATAAGAAGGTGCGGGAGCCCACTCCTATACAGGGTCCCACCGGGGGGTTCACCTCTTCACCTGTGTGCCAATGCATGCCTGTTAGTTATTAGCTTTCATAGATCTTTTATTTGTAAATGGATTGGTACCTTTAATACAATAAAAATTTGGTAAATATTCCTTTTTTTGTTTTATAGGTCCCTGCTTTTTCTTATCCTGTCCAATCGGAATTGATGATTTCCGTGTATGGTTTATAGATCTGTGGAATAACTCTATTATCCCATACCTTTCAGAAGGAGCCAAAGATGGACTTAAGGCAAGTGTACTACTATATTATGATCTTGTTCCAATGTTAACGAGGTATATCAAGGATTTGCTTTGTGTGGGAAGAGGTTCAAGAAAGGGATGGAGATCTCTGTGTTTGTTTAGCCTATTGAATTTGCTAAAGAAAGTGAAAATGTTGGGAGTACATACAGTGCCTAAAAGTAGTATTCAACCCCCTGCAGATTTAGCAGGTTTAATAAGATGCAAATAAGTTAGAGCCTTCAAACTTCAAACAAGAGCAGGATTTATTAACAGATGCATAAATCTTACAAGCCAAAAAGTTTTGTTGCTCAGTTAAATTTTTATAAATTTTAAACATAAAAGTGTGGGTCAATTATTCTTCAACCCCTAGGTTTAATATTTTGTGGAATAACCTTTGTTTGCAATTACAGCTAATAATCGTCTTTTATAAGACCTGATCAGGCCGGCACAGGTCTCTGGAGTTATCTTGGCCCACTCCTCCATGCAGATCTTCTCCAAGTTATCTAGGTTCTTTGGGTGTCTCATGTGGACTTTAATCTTGAGCTCCTTCCACAAGTTTTCAATTGGGTTAAGGTCAGGAGACTGACTAGGCCACTGCAGCACCTTGATTTTTTGCCTCTTGAACCAGGCCTTGGTTTTCTTGGCTGTGCGCTTTGGGTCGTTGTCTTGTTGGAAGATGTTATGACGACCCATCTTAAGATCCTTGATGGAGGAGCGGAGGTTCTTGGCCAAAATCTCCAGGTAAGCCGTGCTATCCATCTTCCCATGGATGCGGACCAGATGGCCAGGCCCCTTGGCTGAGAAACAGCCCCACAGCATGATGCTGCCACCACCATGCTTGACTGTAGGGATGGTACTCTTGGGGTCATATGCAGTGCCATCCAGTCTCCAAACGTCACGTGTGTGGTTGGCACCAAAGATCTCGATCTTGGTCTCATCAGACCAGAGAACCTTGAACCAGTCAGTCTCAGAGTCCTCCAAGTGATCATGAGCAAACTGTAGACGAGCCTTGACATGACGCTTTGAAAGTAAAGGTACCTTACGGGCTCGTCTGGAACGGAGACCATTGCGGTGGAGTACGTTACTTATGGTATTGACTGAAACCAATGTCCCCACTGCCATGAGATCTTCCCGGAGCTCCTTCCTTGTTGTCCTTGGGTTAGCCTTGACTCTTCGGACAAGCCTGGCCTCGGCACGGGAGGAAACTTTCAAAAGCTGTCCAGGCCGTGGAAGGCTAACAGTAGTTCCATAAGCCTTCCACTTCCGGATGATGCTCCCAACAGTGGAGACAGGTAGGCCCAACTCCTTGGAAAGGGTTTAGTACCCCTTGCCAGCCTTGTGACCCTCCACGATCTTGTCTCTGATGGCCTTGGAATGCTCCTTTGTCTTTCCCATGTTGACCATGTATGAGTGCTGTTCACAAGTTTGGGGAGGGTCTTAAATAGTCAGAAAAGGCTGGAAAAAGAGATAATTAATCCAAACATGTGAAGCTCATTGTTCTTTGTGCCTGAACTACTTCTTAATACTTTAGGGGAACCAAACAGAATTCTGGGGGGTTGAGCGGTTGAATAATAAATGACCCTCTGAAAAAACTTTTCACAATTTAAAAAAAAACAAAACAAAGAAATAACATTCTTTTTTGCTGCAGTGCATTTCACACTTCCAGGCTGATCTACAGTCCAAATGTCACAATGCCAAGTTAATTCCAAATGTGTAAACCTGCTAAATCTGCAGGGGGTTGAATACTACTTGTAGGCACTGTATGCATCCGCCCTTACTTTTTCTCTTGGCTCACCATACCCTGAGATATGTGGCAGAAAATTGTCAGTCTGAGAAAATAAAATTATAATTTTGTGATCCCCTAATGGGAGATGACATGACAAAATTTGTCTCAACTTATTTGCTTTGGTGTGAATTGCAAGTGAACTTGAAGCTTTATTTCAAGAGTTTTGCTAGCATGTTGTGATATGGTATTAAATTTATTTAGTGAGAACTTGGAGACCTTAACCAAGCTCATTATCCTAGAATTACTGCCTTTCATGTAAAATTATTTGTGAAAAATCAGGTAGGCCAAGCATACGGTGGTAATAAGGAAATATGTAATCAGAAATACTGATTAATCTGTCATCTGGATCTCAACTAAATGGTTTCACGTCTCCCTGCTGCTAGGGTTCGGTAGATGATGATCTGTGATATAGAGTTGGGACCAGCATTGACCCAGCTATCTCAGTCCATTTTGGCCTTTAAATAATCTGTGTATTTATATTAGAATTAATCATAGTTAGTGGCAGGTGGATTTAAAACGTCAGTTTAGAAAGTTAGGTGAAAAACTGAAGAATATTATACACCAGTAGTGTTCTGCGGAATATTGCTAGTGCCTTATAGTCACATACAGGGCAAAGGGAGTTTAGGGATCTTACTGAGAGGCTGAGGTTTCAGCAGAGGAAGAGAGTTGTTGGTTGATAGAGCACTGGGCTGACTTTGAACTACAATTATTATCTGACAGATTGCATCTAAAAAGATTTGGATTTGTTCAGAACCTCCTTTTAATATATACCATATTTTTCGCTTTGTAAGACGCTCCGGATTATAAGACGCACCCCAAATTTTGAGGAGAAAAATAGGAAAAACTTTTTTTAATAAATTGGGGGGGCTTCTTATAATCCATGCGTCTTATTGCTTACCAGGGGTTGTGGCTGCGGTGGATCAAGGTCCCAGGGTCGTTGCTGGAGGCAGGAGTGGAGCATTGCTGCAGGCTGGGATGAGGGGGTGCTGCAGGGGGGCTCCGGTGCTGCAGGGGGGCTCCGGTGCTGCAGGGGTGTCTCCGGTGCTGTAGGGCTGTCTCCGGTGCTGCGGGGGGGCTCTGCCGACATTTTATGAAAGGCCAGAGCCCCCGGCAGTTCGTCCATGCTTTCCTGTGCGGTGGACTTCGGGAAAATGGCCGCCAGGAGGCGGCGCATGCGCAGATGGAGATCTTGGGACCAAGATCTCGAGAGATGAGATCTCAGCCCTGAAATCTGATCTCCCGAGATTCCGGCGGCCATTTTCCCTGAGTCAGTCATACAGGAAAGCGTGGACGAACTGCCAGGGGGCTCTGGTCTTTCACAAAATGTCGCCAGAGCCCCCTGCAGCACCGGAGCCTCCAGCATCACCCGGGGCAGCAGCGGGCAGCGGTGGTGGGCGGCAGCGGACAACTGTGGCGGCGGACACCCCCTCATCCCAGCCTGTAACAGTAAGCGGTATATCCGCTTTGTAAGACGCACCCCCATTTTCCCCCGCAAATTTGGGGGAAATAAATTGCGTCTTACAAAGCGGAAAATACGATAATTATTAGTGATGAGCGAATATACTCGTTTCTCGAGCACGCTCGGGGGTCCTCCGAGTATTTTTTAGTGCTCGGAGATTTAGTTTTTCTTCCTGCAGCTGAATGATTTACATCTGATAGCCAGCATAAGTACATGTGGGGATTCCCTAGCAACCAGGCAACCTTCTGCTCAGGCAATGTTTCCCAACTCTGAGGACTGGTTTTTCCAGCAGGACAATGACCTACAAAGCTAGGTCAATCAAGGTGTAGATGAAGGACCACCACATCAAATTCCTGTCATGCTGTCATGGCCAGCCCAATCTACAGACCTGAACCCCATTGAAAACCTCTGGAATCTAATCAAGAGGAAGATGGATAGTCACAAGCCATCAAACAAAGAACTGCTTAAATTTTTATACCAGGAGTGGCATAAGGTCACCCAAATGCAGTGTGAAAGACTGGTGGAAAGCATGACAAGACGCATGAAAGCTGTGATTAAAAATCATGGTTATTCCACAAAATATTGATTTCTGAACTCTTCCTGAGTTAAAACGTTAGTATTGTTGTTTCTAAATGATTATGAACTTGGTTTTTTTGCATTATTTGAGGTCTGCAAGCAATGCTTTTTTTTGTTACTTTGACCATTTCTCATTTTCAGAAAATAAATACAAAATGTATTACTTGGAAATTCAGAGACATGTTGTCAGTAGTTTATAGAATAAAAGAACAATTTACATTTTACTCAAAAATACACCTATACAGAGAAAAATCAGACAAACTGAACATTTTGCAGTGGTCTCTTAATTTTTGATAGAGCTGTATAGATAGATGGATGGATGGATGGATATCTGTCCAACTATATATTCAACAAAAGGGCTGACATGTCAACATACTTTTCGGTCATTTTAAAAATATATATATATTTTTTTTCACTACATAACCTTTTCAACAATGACAGCCTCCTAATATTTTTTGTAGTGATCTGTAAGCTATTTGCATATTTTGGTTGGACCTTTCTTCCAGTGCAAATCTCAAGCTATAGAATGTCTGAATGTTTTTTTCTCCTTATAGCAGATTTGAGCCCTCTCCAAAGGTTGTCAGCCTGATTGATTCCAAAACTCATTACAGGCTGGTTTAAAACAGTTCATATTTTCCGTCTTAACTCTTAGCTCTGTATGTGCTATTATGTTCTAACTGCTACTGGATTGTATTTTATAATATCTTTAGTGTTAATAAAATATATTCCCTTTTTTTACATTCTTTGTGATCTATATGCTTCAGTTTTTCTGGTTATTGCTCCTCCTGTACAAAGATGGCGGCGGTCAGTGAATCATTCGACTGATCCCGGAGGCGGCGTGTTTGCGATGGTGTTCCGCTGGTGGTACTGCGCAAGAGTCTGCATACAGCGTATACAGTGTGTTTGTGTGTATGGTGCGTACGGCGTATACAGTGTGTGTGTGGTGCGTACATCATATACATTGTGTATGTTGTGTGTGTGTGTGGTGCGTAGGGCGAATACAGTGTGTGTGTGTGGTGCGTACAGCATATACGGCGTATACAGTGTGTGTGTGTGTGGTGCGACCGTGTTCCGCTGGTGGTACCGCGCAAGAGGTTGGTACCACCAGCAGTTTCCATATTGAGACACCCACTTGGGTGTCCCAATATGGAGGTCGGTGAACTTCCGCCGCTTGGAATTCTGGGATCCGGACACATCTGGATGGGCCAGGATGTGAAGACATTACAAGGTAAGTATACACTCACCGGCCACTTTATTAGGTACACCATGCTAGTAACCATAAAGCATATGATATGCATCATAGAGCAAATGATGATAAATGTAGCATTAAGCTAGATTACAGGATTCAGAGAGGACTCATCATTGGTGAAATGCTGTAAAGGGTTAGTCTGCAGGAAGTGAACATAGTTGTTTTTAAAGGGTTAATTTAATAAAAGGAGTACACAGCTGCTTTTAATCTGACTCTCTTACTACATACTGTAAAAAGCAGCCGAACCACACATGCAAGGTTAATGATTTATCTATATACTGCTCCAATCTCTGCCTCCTCCTCCATAATATATACAGTATACAGTATATTAAGACAAGATGAAAAAAAACTGTCATTTTCATACATCCTATGTTGGAGCCCCATGTATGGTAAGGCTCAAGAACTGAGCTAGCACCTTACCTGCCATATACTGGCTGTGTTACATAACATCTGACAGTTTACAACAATGAGAGCTTACTACCATCGCTGGAGTTTAACCGTTTAGATGCCACTGTAAATCACTGACAGTGGCATTTAAATGACATGCATTCTCCAGGGTCCCATGTTCTACTGAGTGGAGCCAGGCACCATAGAGCTGCCTTAGTTGAACTGCCCTGATGGCAGCCCTGTTATTATACTTTGTATATTTTCTAGAAATAAACTGTTAGCTAACACAATCACTACTACCTGCAGTAGTGACTCTATTCCTTCACATCTCCTCCAGTCCCTTTCCCAAGCTGTCACCAAACTAAATTATGTAACATCTCTCATCTAGTATCTTTCTCTCCTTTTTCAAACATATACCCATTACTTTAAAAAGCATCCCAGGACCAGAACTGTGTTTCTATCCATAGGACTGTCTCTTATCTCCCCTTCATTTCTAAACTTCTAGAACCTTTGGTCCACCCCTGTCTAATCTGCGATCTCTTAGATAATGCTCTTCTTGACCCTTTACAATCTGGTTTTCGCTCCTTACACTCTACTGAAACTGCCCTTACTAAATTCTCTAAGGATCTACTAACTGCTGAATCTAATGGTCAGTACCCCCCTTGGATTCTCCTGGATCTCTCTGTAGCATTTGACACTGTGGATCACCAGCTCCTTCTCACTATACTCCATTCTTTTGGGTATATTAACCAATAAGACAAACAAACACACAGGTTCAATAGAAACATTAAACCCTGTGTCCGTCAGGAGATGTTACAACCATAACGGTCCCGTACAAATAAATATGTAAACCTAAATGAAATAAGCACAAATCGGACCTCAAAGTATCAGAAAATACCAAATTTTATTAAGAAAAAAGAATTGCCAAAAGACAACAATGATGGTGACATATACCAGTATAAAAATGGCACCATAGACCTGAGGCACGTGTAAATACCGATATCCCTCTTGCCACACATATAAGTATTCATACACTAACAGCTTATTATGCCCAGTGGCATGTTCAATATAAAGTCCTGTCTCTAGTGTGGCAGTAAAATACATATAGCAATAACACACTACATTACCTCAGATCTAATGGTGCCAGATCCCCTACGCGCGTTTCGGCAGCGTCAGCCTTCTTCCGGGGGAGTGGCATCATTAGATCTCTAACCAAGTTAAATAGTACTCCAATCCAATCATATTAAATCAAAATGCTTAACGTCATGAAGCCACCTCCTAGTTGTGGCGCATGCTCCGACCGCCGCCACGAGACCCGAGTCCCTCACGGCGTCATCAGGTAACCACGCCCACATGAAAGCCCGCCCAGGCAGTCACGTGAGTGCAGGACCCGATAGAGACGCCAGTGAATGACGCACGGCCAGGTAACGAGGGGCGCGCACGTGGATGAAAATGGAAGAATTTTCACATTGCATCTATTTTAAATAAATATGCACTGTTTGTATATATGTGTACATCTTGAGATTATGTTTTTTATTTAATGTGTATATAATATTTGTTTATTATTACTTTTTAGTATGCCTGCTGGTTCAGGTGGTCTGCACTTTATTAACAGCATATTTATATACAGTATATCTATTTATTATGATACCTATAGGGATGTATTTGAGGCCATTATCTTGATTGGATGTTGGCTTTTTTAATATTTTACTATGGGTTGCACATTATAATAATTTTTTCACATTTTCTATGTGTGTCCCACATGCATTTATCATGCACTATGTTCGTCCATTGCTGGATCTTCTATAACACTTTTTGTATATATAATTACACCTTTGGAGTATATGGGATCCATGTTGTCCGGTATTCATGTTGGACGCTCGGGTAGGATCAGAATTGAACGCTAGTATCTGGTTTTGGTATGGCCGCTTTGCTTCGTATGCGGCCGCCTTTGTGCGCGTGCGCGCCCCTCGTTACCTGGCCGTGCGTCGTTCACTGGCGTCTCTATCGGGTCCTGCACTCACGTGACTGCCTGGGCGGGCTTTCATGTGGGCGTGGTTACCTGATGACGCCGTGAGGGACTCGGGTCTCGTGGCGGCGGTCGGAGCATGCGCCACAACTAGGAGGTGGCTTCATGACGTTAAGCATTTTGATTTAATATGATTGGATTGGAGTACTATTTAACTTGGTTAGAGATCTAATGATGCCACTCCCCCGGAAGAAGGCTGACGCTGCCGAAACGCGCGTAGGGGATCTGGCACCATTAGATCTGAGGTAATGTAGTGTGTTATTGCTATATGTATTTTACTGCCACACTAGAGACAGGACTTTATATTGAACATGCCACTGGGCATAATAAGCTGTTAGTGTATGAATACTTATATGTGTGGCAAGAGGGATATCGGTATTTACACGTGCCTCAGGTCTATGGTGCCATTTTTATACTGGTATATGTCACCATCATTGTTGTCTTTTGGCAATTCTTTTTTCTTAATAAAATTTGGTATTTTCTGATACTTTGAGGTCCGATTTGTGCTTATTTCTTTTGGGCTGAAGGATACTGCTCTTTCTTGGTTCTACTTCTAGTTCTCTGACTGCTCCTTCACTGCATCTTTTGCTGGCTCCTCTTCCCCTTACTATTGGGGTTCCCCAGGGTGCTGTCCTAGGTTCTCTCCTCTTGTTCTGTTATACTGCCCCTATTGGACAAACCATCAACAGATTTGGTTTTCAGTACCATCTACATGCTGATACCCAATTATCAAAAATAGCTCCTGACATCACCCCTGCATTACTACAAAATACCATTGATTGTCTTTCTGCTGTCTCTAACTTCATGTCCTCCCTCTATCTTAAACTAGCAAGAACTGAACTCCTTATGTTTCCTCCCTCTACTGACCTTCTTAAAGGGAACCTGTCACCACGTTTTTGGAAGATGGGATAAAAATAGCGTTAAATAGGGGCAGAGGTGGGCATTACATTAGTGTGTTTGTTATGCGTTTATTACCCACCTAAGTTGCCGAAATACCTTTGCAAAGTCTCCGTTTTCGCCTGTCAATCAGGCTGGTCTGGTCAAAAGGGCGTCTTGTCTTCCCCCAGATTTTGCGTAGTTTTCTGTTGGTGGCGTAGTGGTGTGCGCATGCCCAAGGTCCCGAATCCTCTGCCAGGGGATTTAAAATAGCGCGCTGTTCGTTATTTCATTGGTGATCGGTGGGCGCGGCCATCTTCCTTTGGCCGTGCGTGCGCAGAAGCGGCGCTCTGCTGGCCGCGGCTTCAGGAAAATGGCCGCCGCGATATCAATCTGCGCACGCGCGGCATCCCGCGGCCATTTTCCTGAAGCCGCGGCCAGCAGAGCGCCGCTTCTGCGCACGCGCGGCCAAAGGAAGATGGCCGCCCCCACCGATCACCAATGAAATAACGAACAGCGCGCTCTTTTAAATCCCCTGGCAGAGGATTCGGGACCTTGGGCATGCGCACACCACTACGCCACCAACGGAAAACTACGCAAAATCTGGGGGAAGACAAGACGCCCTTTTGACCAGACCAGCCTGATTGACAGGCGAAAACGGAGACTTTGCAAAGGTATTTCGGCAACTTAGGTGGGTAATAAACGCATAACAAACACACTAATGTAACGCCCACCTCTGCCCCTATTTAACGCTATTTTTATCCCATCTTCCAAAAATGTGGTGACAGGTTCCCTTTAAACCCAATATTGCCATTTCCATGTGTGGTTCTACCATTACTCTCTTGCAACATGATCTTTGTCTTTGGGTCATATTTGACTCAGATCTGTCCTTCATTCCCTACATCTGATTGCTCGACCTTTTCTTACCCTTGACTCTGCAAAAACTTTTACTGTTGCTCTTGTTCATTTTCATCTGGACTGTTGCAACTCTCTAGTAATTGGTCTCCCTCTTACTAAACTCTCCCCTCTCCAATCTATCCTGAATGATCAGTCATGATCATATCCCTCTCCAACCGCTACACTGATGCCTCCACCCTGTGACAGTCATTGCATTGGTTGCCCATCTGTTACAGAGTCCAGTATTATTATTATTTATTTATATAGCACCATTGATTCCATGGTGCTGTACATGAGAAGGGGTTACATACAAATTACAGATATCACTTACAGTAAGCAAACTAACAATTACAGACTGAGACAGAGAGGCGAGGACCCTGCCCTTGCAGGCTTACATTCTAGAGGATGGTGGTGATGGAGACAATAGGTTGAGGGTTGCAGGAGCTCTGGTGTTGGTGAGTCGGTAGCTTCAGTAGTGGTGAGGAGGCAGCAGGGTCAGTGCAGGCTGTAGGCTTTCCTGAAGAGGTGGGTTTTCAGCTTCCGTCTGAAGGATCCGAATGTGGTTGATAGTCGGACGTGTTGTGTTGGGGCAAAGAATTCCAGAGGATGGGGATATTATGGAGAAGTCTTGGAGGCGGTTGGGTGAGGAGCGGATAAGTGTGGAGGAGAGAAGGAGGTCTTGGGAGGACCGGAGATTACGTGAGGGAAGATATTGGGAGATTAGTTCAGAGATATATGGAGGAGACAGGTTATGGACGGCTTTGTAGGTCAGTATTAGTAATTTGAACTGGATACGCTGAGGGAATGGGACCCAGTGAAGAGATTTGCAGAGGAGGGAAGCGGAGGAGCAGAGAGGAAAGAGATGAATTAGTTGGGCAGCAGAGGTAAGGATGGACTGGAGAGGTGCAAGGGTGTTAGCAGGGAGGCCACAGAAAAGGATGTTGCAGTAGTCAAGGCGGGAGATGATGAGGGCATGCACAAGCATTTTAGTAGATTGACGGTTGAGGAAAGGATGGATTCTGTAGATATTTTTGAGCTGGAGGTGACAGGAGATGGAAAGAGCTTAAATGTGCAGTTTGAAGGACAGGTCAGAGACAATGGTTACTCCGAGGCAGCGGACTTCCGGCACGGGGGAAAGCGTGATGTCGTTAATTGCGATAGATAGGTCAGGTATGGAAGATCTATGAGATGGAGGAAAGATGATGAGTTCAGATTTATCCACATTGAGTTTGAGGATGCGAGAGGAGAAGAAGGAGGATATGGCTGATAGACACTCCGGGATTCTGGACAGCAGAGAGGTGACGTCTGGGACAGAAAGGTAGATCTGAGTGTCATCAGCATAAAAGTGATACTGGAATCCATGGGACTTTATGAGTTGTCCCAGGCCAAGTGTATAGATTGAGAAGAGTAGGCGTCCTAGAACAGAGCCTTGGGGGACTCCAACAGAGAGAGGGTGCGATGAGGAGGTAGTGTGGGAGTGGGAGATGCTGAATGTGCGGTTGGAAAGGTATGAGATCCAGGATAGGGCGAGGTCTTTGATGCCAAAGGAGGAGAGGATCTGTAGTAGGAGGCAATGGTCAACAGAGTATTGTCCGTTAGCTTTGGCTCTAAGTAGGTCATTAGTGATTTTGGTCAGGGCTGTCTCAGTTGAGTGATGGGGCGGAAACCAGATTGTAGATTGTCAAAGAGCAAGATAGATGAGAGGTGGGAGGAAAGTTCAGCGTGTACGTGTTGCTCCAAGATTTTGGAAGCAAATGGAAGCAGCGATATTGGGCGATAGCTGGACATAGCTGCTGGGTCGAGGGTTGGCTTTTTAAGGATAGGCGTGATTGTGGTATGTTTGAAAGCAGAAGGCAAGGTGCCAGAAGTTAGTGATAGGTTGAAGAGGTGGGTTAGGGATGGGATAAGTGTGGTGGTGAGGTTGGGGAGGAGGTGGGATGGGATGGGGTCAAGCGCACAGGTGGCGAGGTGCGATTTGGAAAGGAGACAATTAAGCCCTCCTTCAGTGATCTTGGAGAGGGAGGTTATGGGGTTTGGGCATTGGTCTGGTATACAAAGGGGTTGTGGTGGTTGAACAATGAAGACTTGCCTTGTTTGGTCGATCTTATTTTTAAAGTGTGTGGCAAAGTCCTCAGCAGAGATGAGGGAGGTTTGGAGGGGGCAGTGGAGGGCGGAGGAGGGAGTTAAAGGTTTTGAATAACTGTTTGGGGTTGTAGGATAGGGAAGATACGAGGGTTGTGAAGTAGGCCTGTTTAGCAGAGGTGAGAGCAGATTTAAAAGCGAGTGTTGCCTGTTTGAATGCATTGAAGTCGTCTTGCGAGTGTGTTTTCTTCCAATGCCGCTCTGCAACCCTTAACAGTTGCCGGAGCTTTTTAGTGGTGTTATTGTTCCAGGGTTGTCTATTGATACGTCACACTCTGACATGAACGAGAGGGGCGACCGTGTCAATAGGTGATGCGAGAGTGGCATTGTAGAAAGCAGTGGCACTGTCTGTGTCGTGGAGTGAGGTTATGGATGCCAGTGGTAGGATAGAGTCAGAGAGCGGTAGGATAGAATCAGAGAGCGCGTGGGAGTCTAGGTGTGCGAGGTTCCTGCGGGGGTATGCATGTTGCTGGACATGAGTGACCGGTGAGGAGGACAGGGATGAGAAAGTGAGCAGATGGTGGTCGGATAGAGGGAGAGGGGAGGTGGTGAAGTTAGATAGAGAGCAGAGACGGGTGAAGACCAGGTCTAGGGTATGTCCGTCTGTGTGGGTGGCTGCAGAGGACCACTGAGTAAGTCCAAAAGATGAAGTAAGGGACAGAAGTTTGGAGGCTGTTGACTGAGGGGTATCAGTGGGGATGTTGAAGTCACCCATGATGATGGTGGGAATGTCAATAGAGAGAAATATAATCTTATCACCCTCACCCACAAAGCTCCCCACAGTTCTGCAACACGCTACATCTCCTCTTTTATCTCTGTCTATCACTCTACCTGTACCCTTTTTTCCGCTAATACGATACGATGCAACATTATGTGAATACCTCAATTATTTTATCAATGGCTGGACCATACAGTGCAAGCACTTTTTATCATTTTACCATGTCTCCCCTATTTCCTCATAGATTGTAAGCTTGCGAACAGGGCACTCAATCCTCTTGGTATCCACTGAATTATGTGTTTTCTCTGTTATGTCTTTTATTGTCTGTACAGGTATGCTCTGAAATGTAAAGTGTTGTGGAATATGTTGGCGCTATAGAAATAAAAATTATTATTATCACTTATAGATGAAAGTTCATATTCAAATAAAGTTGTGTAGTTATGATGGGCAACTGCATGCATATACAGATCACTTCGTAGACATATAATTATATGTTTATATATTTTAGAATATCAAGGAAAACAAAATAAATACCGTATATACTCAAGTATAAGCTGACCCGAGTATAAGCTAATATACCTAATTTTTCCTCAAAAACTGGGAAAACTTAATGACCCGCGTATATGCTGAGGGGGGAGATGCAGCTGCTACTGGGTCCGCAAGTCTCCCACGGGAGTGTTTCTTACCCACTTCTACACAGCAGCGGCGAGTCTCCCCGTCAGTCCGCAAGTCTCCCTCAAGGGTGTTTCTTACCCACTTCTGCACATCGGCGGCAGCGGAGCAGCACCATCCTGTCATGTATGGAGTCCCGGAGGTAGCGGTGTATGGAGCAGCAGTATCAGTCATGGAGGCAAGCTGTCGCCGTACGTCAGTTGGAGGTTGCGGGCAGCCTGTATTTTCGCTGCGCACACTTCACTTCTGGTCCCGCTTATTATGGCTTATGAATATTCGTGACGTCACCAGAAGTGAAGCGTCTGGCACTGAAAATACAGGCCGCCCGCAACCTCCACCTGCTGTACGGCTACCGCTTGCCTCCACGACTCTCGCCGCTAACTCCAGGACTCCACACATGACCGGATGGTGCTGGTCCGCCGCTACCGCTTGCTCCATAGGTTACCGGCACGCCGCTACCTTAGGGACTCAATACATGCCAGGATGGCGCTGCTGCGCCGCTGCTGTGAAGGAGGGGGTAAGAAACACCCCGGGGAAGAGAGACGGACCAGGGGAGAAGGGAGACAGACCGGTGGGGGTGACTCGAGTATAAGCCGAGAGGGGCACTTTCAGCCAAAAAAAATGGGCTGAAAATCTCGTCTTATACTCGAGTACATACGGTAATTTTATGTGTCTAGCATTAGATTTTACAAGATTTATTTTAGTTAAAATATTTTCTATTGTATTACTGAAAGCTAAAATTTGTCACTGAGAAAGTAACTCTGTGAATTCTTATTTTTTCTCTCCTTATTACCATAGGTTCATGGTCATAAAGCTGTCTGGGAGGATCCAGTGGAGTGGGTTAGAGACTCACTACCCTGGCCTTTGGCACAACAGGATCAGTCAAAGTTGTTGCACCTGCCACCACCCAGTATGGGTACCAGTCTCTCAGTATCACCTCCTAGAGAACACCTTGTGAAGGAATCACCTCCATCTTCTTTGGAGACAGACCCACTGGTATACTTTATTAAAAGCCTATAACCTAGAAATTAACACTTACGACTCTGTTCACATTTCGTTACATTCAATGAATGCACAGAGAAAGTATCCCACCATGTGCACTGAATGTGCGCTTTCAATATATGACTGTACATCATACAGTTGAATATTTCATCCATTGGCTCCTATACTAAAGGAGCCAATGGATGCTATGGTTTTTAGTACAGCAATAAAAAAGGAATGGCAAATATACTTTCTGAACATATGTCAAAATAACACTCTATAACACTCTTTTGGCATATGGGGGGTACTTGGTCTATATGGGTGCACTTGGCATATGCATCAGGAGTAAATATACATATGTCACATATACACATAACAGTACTGAAAAAAGTAAGTCAGTTCACCAAATGTTTAATATTATAAGAATACATTTTTATCATTATTTCTTTCCAATGTTTGCAAAGTAACAATAATCGGTATGTGTACCCACCTTAGTAGTCAAAAGAAAACACTAGATGTCATATACTGTAAGTGCTCTTGTTTTAGAAATTATCTTCAGAAGTTTCTGATCAATTAGTGACAAGTATGGGCACAGTTACAGCACCCATAAGATTTGGCACTGTGCTCTCTCAAAGCTCTAACCAGCAAATCTTCATATTTTGCAGTAATGTGACTGTAGGGGGCACTATTGCTATAACTATGCAAATTTGTCTTATCTTTACATGGAAATGGCGAGTAGTAGCATGGAATGTTCAATAGCATCCAGTTAAATATATAAAAATGATGAGCTCCCATAGGAAATTGGGCTGACCCCTCCAGAAAACAAATATTTGTTGAAGTAGGCAGGGTCAAGGCACATAGATGCAGTCACAGACGGACATACTTCCCAAGTTTTAAAGACGGAGAGGAACATGTATTGCAGCACTTACAAAGAAATAATGTCCTCATTGAAGCCCCTTAATTTTCTTCACCCAGTTTAATACCATGCCCCCTTACACAATTTGATACTTCTACAGTAAATTCCTGAACACAATTTGCACCCACAAAACACCTCACACAAAGTATGATACTTCCTCAGTTAATTCCCCTACACAAATTTCCCCAAAGTACACAGCATACATACAGTATGATTCCTTTAACCCCTTCCCGACCCATGACGCCTATGCGGCGTCATGGAATGATCGCATCCCTGCAGATCGGGTGAAAGGGTTAATTCCTATTTTACCCGATCTGCAGGGAGAGGGGGAGTTGTACTTCAGCCTAGGGGGGGTGGCTTTGCCCCCACGTGGCTACGATCGCTCTGATTGGCTGTTGAAAGTGCAACAGCCAATCAGAGCAATTTGCAATATTTCACCTATGAAAATGGTGAAATATTGCAATCCAGCCATGGCCGATGCTGCAATAGCATCTGCCATGGCTGGAAATCATGTACTGGCCCCCCCCACCGCCCCCGATCTCCTCCCCAGTCGTCCGTTCTGTCAGGTACCCCCCTCCGTCCCCCTGTTCGCTCCCCCGTGCTCCTGTCCGCTCCCCCGTGCTCCTGTCCGCTCCCCCCGTCCTCCGATCCCCCCCCCTGTGCTCCGATCCACCCCCCCACCACCCCCTCATACTTACCGATCCTCCCGGTGTCCGGCCGTGTCCTCGCTGGGCGCCGCCATCTTGGAAAATGGCGGGCGCATGCTCAGTACGCCCGCCGAATCTGCAGGCTGGCAGATTCGTTACAGGTACATTTTGATCGCTGTGGTAGGTTCTACCACAGCGATCAAAATAAAAAAATAATAAATAAACCCCCCCCTTTATCACCCCCATAGGTAGGGACAATAATAAAATAAAGAAAATATTTTTTTTTCTTTTACCACTAGGGTTAGGGTTAGAACTAGGGGTAGGGTTAGGGGTAGGGTTAGGGTTACGGGTAGGGTTAGGGTTAGGGGTAGGGTTATGGCATGTGCACACAGAGCGGATCGGCCGCGGATCCGCAGCGGATCGGCCGCGGATCCGCAGCGGATCGGCCGTGGATCGCAGCGGATCCGCAGCGGATCGGCCGCGGATCCGCAGCGGATCGGCCGCGGATCCGCAGCGGATCGGTCGCGGATCCGCAGCGGATCGGCCGCGGATCCGCAGTGGATCCGCAGCGGATTGGCCGCGGATCTGCAGCGGATTGGCAGCGGATTGGCCGCGGATCCGCAGCGGATCGGCAGCGGATCCGCAGCGGATTGGCCGCGGATCTGCAGCGGATTGGCCGCGGATCCGCAGCGGATCCGCAGCGGATTGGCCGCGGATCTGCAGCGGATTGGCAGCGGATTGGCCGCGGATCCGCAGCGGATCCGCAGCGGATTGGCCGCGGATCTGCAGCGGATTGGCAGCGGATCTGCAGCGGATTGGCAGCGGATTGGCCGCAGATCCGCAGCGGATTGGCAGCGGATTGGCCGCGGATCCGCAGCGGATTGGCCGCTGCGAATTCGAAGCAGTTTTCCATCAGGTTTACAGTACCATGTACACCTAAGGAAAACCAAATCTGCTGTGCCCATGGTGCGGAAAATTCCGTGCAGAAACGCTGCATTGTATTTTCCGCAGCATGTCAATTCTTTGTGCGGATTCCGCAGCGGTTTACACCTGTTCCTCAATAGGAATCCGCAGGTGAAATCCGCACAAAAAAACACTGGAAATCTGCTGTAAATCCGCAGGCAAAACGCAGTGCCTTTTACCTGCAGATTTTTCAAAAATCGTGCGGAAAAATCTCGCACGAATCCGCAACGTGGGCACATACCCTTAGGGTTAGGGTTGGAATTAGGGCTAGGGTTGGAAATAGGGTTAAGAATAGGCTTGTGGTTAGAGTTACGGATAGGGTTAGGGGTGTGTTGGGGTTACAGTTGTGGTTAGGGTTGGGATTAGGGTTACGGTTGGGATTAGGGTTAGGATTAGGGTTGGAATTAGGGTTACGGTTGTGTTGCGGTTAGGGTTGTGGTTAGGGGTGTGTTGGGGTTAGGGTTGTGATTAGGGTTATGGCTACAGTTGGGATTAGGATTAGGGGTGTGTTGGGGTTAGTGTTGAAGTTAGAATTGAGGGGTTTCCACTGTTTTAGGCACATCAGGGGTCTCCAAACGCAACATGGCGCCACCATTGATTCCAGCCAATCTTGCGTTCAAAAAGTCAAATGGTGCTCCCGCCCTTCCAAGCCCCGACGTGCGCCCAAACAGTGGTTTACCCCCACATTTGGAGTACCAGCGTACTCAGGACAAACTGGGCAACAACTGTTGGGGTCCAATTTCTCCTGTTACCCTTGCAAAAATAAAAAATTACTTGCTAAAACATAATTTTTGAGGAAAGAACAATTATTTTTTATTTTCACGGCTCTGCGTTATAAACTTCTGTGAAGCACTTGGGGGTTGAAAGTGCTCACCACACATCTAGATAAGTTCCTTCGGGGGTCTAGTTTCCAAAATGGGGTCACTTGTGGGGTGTTTCTACTGTTTAGGCACATCAGGGGCTCTGCAAATGCAATGTGACGCCCGCAGACCATTCCATCAAAGTCTGCATTTCAAATGTCACTACTTCCCTTCCGAGCCCCGGAATGTACCCAAACAGTGGTTTACCCCCACATATGGGGTATCAGCGTACTCAGGAGAAACTGGACAACAACTTTTGGGGTCCAATTTCTCCTGTTACTCTTGCAAAAATAAAAAATTCTGGGCTAAAAAAATATTTTTGAGGAAAGGAAACACATTTATTATTTTCACGGCTCTGCGTTATAAACTTCTGTGAAGCACTTGGGGGTTCAAAGTGCTCACCACACATCTAGATAAGTTCCCTTGGGGGTCTAGTTTCCAAAATGGAGTCACTTGTGGGGAGTTCCTACTGTTTAGGCACATCAGGGGCTCTGCAAACGCAACCTGATGCCCGCAGAGCATTCCATCAAAGTCTGCATTTCAAAACGTCACTACTTCCCTTCCGAACCCCGACGTGTGCCAAAACAGTGGTTTACCCCCACATATGGGGTATCAGCGTACTCAGGAGAAACTGGACAACAACTTTTGGGGTCCAATTTCTCCTGTTACTCTTGCAAAAATAAAAAAATTCTGGGCTAAAAAAATATTTTTGAGGAAAGGAAACACATTTTTTATTTTCACGGCTCTGCGTTATAAACTTCTGTGAAGCACTTGGGGGTTCAAAGTGCTCACTACACATCTAGATAAGTTCCCTTGGGGGTCTAGTTTCCAAAATGGAGTCAATTGTGGGGAGTTCCTACTGTTTAGGCACATCAGGGGCTCTGCAAACGCAACCTGACGCCCGCAGAGCATTCCATCAAAGTCTGCATTTCAAAACGTCACTACTTCCCTTCCGAACCCCGACGTGTGCCAAAACAGTGGTTTACCCCCACATATGGGGTATCATCGTACTCAGGAGAAACTGGAAAACAATTTTTGGGGTCCAATTTCTCCTATTACCCTTGGGAAAATAAAAAATTGTGGGCTAAAAAATCATTTTTGAGAAAAGAAAAATTATTTTTTATTTTCATGGCTCTGCGTTATAAACTTCTGTGAAGCACTTGGGGGTTCAAAGTGCTCACCACACATCTAGATTAGTTCCTTGGGAGGTCTAGTTTCCAAAATGGGGCCACTTGTGCGGGAGCTCCAATGTTTAGGCACACAGGGGCTCTCCAAACGCGACATGGTGTCCGCTAATGATTGGAGCTAATTTTCCATTCAAAAAGCCAAATGGCGTGCCTTCCCTTCCGAGCCCTGCCGTGCGCCCAAACAGTGGTTTACCCCCACATATGGGGTATCATCGTACTCAGGACAAACTGGACAACAACATTTGGGGTCCAATTTCTCCTATTACCCTTGGGAAAATAAAAAATTCTGGGCTAAAAATCATTTTTGAGGAAAGAAAAATTATTTTTTTATTTTCACGGCTCTGCGTTATAAACTTCTGTGAAGCACCTGGGGGTTATAAGTGTTTACTATGCATCTAGATAAGTTCCTTGGGGGGTCTAGTTTCCAAAATGGGGTCACTTGTAGGGGAGCTCCAATGTTTAGGCACACAGGGGCTCTCCAAACGCGACATGGTGTCCGCTAACGATTGGAGCTAATTTTCCATTCAAAAAGTCAAATGGCACGCCTCCCCTTCCGAGCCTTGCCGTGCACCCAAACAGTGGTTTACCCCCACATATGAGGTATCGGCATACTCAGAAGAAATTGCCCAACAAATTTTAGGATCCATTTTATCCTGTTGCCCATGTGAAAATGAAAGAATTGAGGCTAAAAGAAATTTTGTGTGAAAAAAAAGTACTTTTTCATTTTTGCGGATCAATTTGTGAAGCACCTGGGGGTTTAAAGTGCTCACTATGCCTCTAGATGAGTTCCTTGGGGGGTCTACTTTCCAAAATGGGGTCACTTGTGGAGGAGCTCCAATGTTTAGGCACACAGGGGCTTTCCAAACGCGACATGGTGTCCGCTAACGATGGAGATAATTTTTCATTCAAAAAGTCAAATGGCGCTCCTTCCCTTCCGAGCCTTACCATGTGCCCAAACAGTGGTTTACCCCCACATGTGAGGTATTGGTGTACTCAGGAGAAATTGCCCAACAAAATTTAGGATCCATTTTATCCTGTTGCCCATGTGAAAATGAAAAAATTGAGGCTAAAATAATTTTTTCGTGAAAAAAAAGTACTTTTTCATTTTTATGGATCAATTTGTGAAGCACCTGGGGGTTTAAAGTGCTCACTATGCTTCTAGATAAGTTCCTTGGGGGGTCTAGTTTCCAAAATGGGGTCACTTGTGGGGGAGCTCCAATGTTTAGGCACACGGGGGCTCTCCAAACGCGACATGGTGTCCGCTAAAGATTGGAGCCAATTTTTCATTGAAAAAGTCAAATGGCGCTCCTTCCCTTCCGAGCCCTGCCGTGCGCCCAAACAGTGGTTTACCCCCACATATGAGGTATCAGCGTACTCAGGACAAATTGGACAACAACGTCCGTGGTCCAGTTTCTCCTTTTACCCTTGGGAAAATAAAAAAATTTTCGCTAAAATATCATTTTTGTGACTAAAAAGTTAAATGTTCATTTTTTACTTCCATGTTGCTTCTGCTGCTGTGAAACACCTGAAGGGTTAATAAACTTCTTGAATGTGGTTTTGAGCACCTTGAGGGGTGCAGTTTTTAGAATGGTGTCACTTTTGGGTATTTTCAGCCATATAGAACCCTCAAACTGACTTCAAATGTGAGGTGATCCCTAAAAAAAATGGTTTTGTAAATTTTGTTGTAAAAATGAGAAATCACTGGTCAAATTTTAACCCTTATAACTTCCTAGCAAAAAAAAAATTTGTTTCCAAAATTGTGCTGATGTAAAGTAGACATGTGGGAAATGTTATTTATTAACTATTTTGTGTCACATAACTCTCTGGTTTAACAGAATAAAAATTCAAAATGTGAAAATTGCGAAATTTTCAAAATTTTTGCCAAATTTCCGTTTTTTTCACAAATAAACTCAGAAATTATCGACCTAAATTTACCACTAACATGAAGCCCAATATGTCACGAAAAAACAATCTCAGAATCGCTAGGATCCGTTGAAGCGTTCCTGATTTATTACCTCATAAAGGGACACTGGTCAGAATTGCAAAAAACGGCAAGGTCATGAAGGGGTTAACATTGCCCCAAACACCGTATGATACCTCTGCCACAGTTCCCTCCAACGCAGTATAATGCACCCACAGCCCCCCAACGCAGTATAATGCACGCGCAGCCCCACAACACAGTATAATGCACCCGCAGCCCCCCAACACAGTAGGATGCCCTACAGTGTTACCACACTCTGATATTCCCACAGTGCCTCCCACAGTGTTCCCCAACACAGTATGATGCCCACATGATGGCCCCAACACAGTATGATGAACCCACAGTCAATACCCTAGTTTGATGCCCACACAGCTCCTCCCGCAATATAATGTCTCCACTGTTTCCAACCACACAGTATGATAACGCTCATAGACCCCCAGACACACAGTATGAAGGCCCCCACATTGTATGATGGCCCCAGCAACTGCTCACAGAGTATAATGGCCCCCACACCATATGATGCCCACACAGCTCCTCCACCTACACATATTATAAAAGCACCCTCGGTGATTCCACCAACAGTGTGATGCTCCAAGTGTACCCCCCCACCACAGCATGATGCACTAATTTTGTGCCTACACATTATGGAGCACCGCAGCGTGCTTTAAAAAAAAACTACTCACTTAGCCCTGTTACCCCAAAGGGGTAATCCATTCTGTACTATATGCAGATGGTGGGTCCACACAGCAGGCTTGGTCTAGTGAGCTCATCACGCCTGCTGCAATGAGTCTCAGATGCCCAGGCTGAAGAGTGGAGTAGTAAGCTGAATACAGCTTTTTATTCACCTGTATCTAAGCCCTGAAGATTCAGATACTGTTGAAGTCAAGACAGCAGGAGGGGGCACTGGGGACCTCCCAACTGAGGAGCCACGTGTGCCTGTGTGGTCTTCAGCTATCAGCAGTATGTCACTGGTAGCAGACATATTAGGTAAATCAAATGTTGTAGCATCTGAAAAATTGGAGGAGTACAGTAAATGACTTTATAGTTGCTTGTTTTCATTATTTCTTAGAAGTTCTCTTTAACTAGAAATTTTGCCAAGGAATTATTTCATGGGCTTTTGTTATTATAGTTAGTCAAAGATGATGGTAGCTTAAAAATAGCAAAAAAAAAAGTACTTGACTCCCATGCCAGTTACTACATTGCTCCCTTTTTTGTCTTGCAGATGGCAATGCTTTTAAAACTTCAAGAAGCAGCCAATTATATTGAATCACCTGACAGAGAGACGATGTGTGACAGTGATCTATCTTCCACCATCTGAAGATTCTGATATCTGCTGAAAGGCATCTAAAATCACAATAGGGAAACTTATCCTCTATACAATACAATAGTTGCAAAATGGAGAGGGATTGAATTAGTAGGATTTAGTCTGTGTATTCAACATTTTATACCTTATTTCAACTGTATTGCCTAATAATTATGCTATCCTGGCTCAGAAATCAATTATTGCTACAGATTGAAGCATTTTTTAAATTATTTTTTTTATTATTAATACGGAAAATTAACAAGTCAAGTTTTAGGAGGAAGCTGTGTTTTCTTCTTTTCGTTCTTATATCTTAACCATAATTCCCAAGCCTGACTACTAAGTATTAATTAATAACTCCATGGATGGCATCTTCTTTTGCCAAGGACAAAAGAGGTAGTTACTGTTTTTTTTATACTTGAGTAGAAAATAGGAAACCGTTTCGTTCAGTTTCAAGACTGTTATTAGTATAACTGTACTTCCTAGATGAAACTTTGACAGATATTATTGGAACGTATGATCGTCAGCATTCATCTTTAATAATGTAAGTTGTTTTTCATGCAGTCCAGTTATGATCCAGTGTTTGATGTTTTTCATTCTGAAACCAAGAAATGAAGAAAAACTATATAAAATAGGGCACTATATCAAAACACATCAAAAGCTGCACCAAACTGCGCTGTGTGGACCGAACATAAATATAATTTCTTCCGTGAAGCATATTCCTCATGCCATTCTTATGTCTTTCTTCTCTTGCTGCCAGTTGCGATCCTCCTACCCTGCATTCTCTCAAGAGCATGCCAAATGTAATGTCTGGGTCCTATATACTGCTAGATATTCTACAGGAGAATAGTTCTAATTTTCAGTATGAAAAATTGGCTTTCATTCTGGCCCCCTAAATACCAAGAATCACACAGTGAAGAGCCTTGTGGAACAAACTACAACTTGGCAAGTTTCCGTGAAATACTAAACATTACATTAAACAAAGGATATACAACATAACTGTGATTTCAGGACACTAAATATGGATATTGAAAGAAATTTTAATGATTTGTTTATTTCAGTTTTAATATATATTACATGATTCTCGTATTATGCAAATTTGTTATATATATAACCAACCTGGTAACTACTGAAATCCTGCATGTTGTGCAGAACTCTGCTTGACATGCCTCACCCAAGTGACTTAAAGCAAATGATCAATACCTTAAATCATTGCAACCTGGAAAAGGTTATCTGAATTCAGTATTAGGGCAGAGACAGACTGCCGTATAACTCGTGCGAGGATCGTAATCCTCGGTTACTGGCTGTCTGCTCTCCTGGTCTTAGCGTGACAGCTGCATAGAAATACATCACGCTGTCATGCTGAGTTCAGGAGAGGTTCCGGGCAAGTCTGTGGACTGCGATGCGATCCTCGCACAAGTTATACGGAAGTCTGTCTGTTCCCTTACGGTGGAAACATAATGAAATGTTCATATCAAATGTTCATTGTAAGGGACCTTTCATCGATTAGTAGCCACTTTAGTGTCAGTATGGAGTAAAGCCATTGCGATCACACTGAAATGTACCCCACACCCAGTGCTAAGTTGTTTCATGTTTTAGGAATACAGCTGAAAATAGCAATGTGGGATATCTGCTAAATTCTGGACCAACATTGGCACGGTCCTTAACTCACATTATATATGTATCTTACTCAGATCTGCATCGATTGGAAACTATGAAAGACTTGCTTTCCCAGTCATTTATCATAAATCTGAATTTTGAACCCAGAATCATTGCAGGTGGCAGATCTTATCCTAAACCACTGCTGTTTTGATGGTAGAGATATATGTAAAATTGTACAACAGCGAGAAGATAAATCTTACAATGTGTAGGTGCTTAGAAATAGGATCCCCTCTCCCTTTCCTACAATATTGTCACTAAGTAAATAGAACTGAACATTCAAGTTTTAGAATAGTTTTATTCTGGATGAGTTTATTTTCTGTGCAACTGCTGCAGGTGTGAAACTTTTGGCAATCTTAGTTTTAGAGGCATTTTGTGCTGTTTAATTTGATGTATTGTCAGTGCTGACTCTCCATCAGTGACTTAAAATTAATCTAAGTTACACTTTAGTGTCAGTTCCACGTTAATGTTTTCTGTCGTTTAATACAGGCAAGCAGATTTAGGGGTTTAGTGTCTTTACGATCTACAGTAGCTTTGTCAGGTCTCCTATGCTTCCATATCTATGGGTATCATGTGATAAAGGAGGAGATGCCGAGCTTGGATACATATACTGTAGATTTCTATGGCTTGATTTGGTATTTGGATATAAAAGGTTAAATTTCCATGATGAGTTTTTGATGCTGTGTATTTTCACTGTGCCAAAAAAGCAGCATGTTAGTCTATGTTCACACTTGCCATTTTTGTGGCCTTTTTTTCTATCTTTTTCTGCAGAAAAAAAGCTGCGTTTTACAGTACTAGCCAAAGCTGTGAGGTTTCAGCGTTTTTGAAAGTCGGTGGACTGTCATTTTTTTCAGCATTTTTGCTGTGTTTTTTCACCCATAGTAAGCAATGCAAAAAATGCAGCATAACATTTTTGGTTTTCTTTGCAGTGTTTTAGGTGAATAAACCTAATTTTATGAACATATACCTTAGACATGTAATCTGCCCCAAAACACAGCTTTTTAAATGCAGCCTTTCTGCTGCCAAGACTTAATATTGCCCACTGTACTTTTTCTTGCGCAGCATAAACTGACCTGTGGTGCGTGTTTGAAATCTGCTGTGAGTACGCTGAGTTTTAGGTGCAAATTTTCCACATAAACTTACATTACATTCAGAAAATCCTCAGATAAAAAACTTATACTCGTCTTTTGTGTGTACCCGCTGTGGAAAAGCACTAAACACGCATGTAATATGCACATGACTATACCAATAAAGGTTTGTCAAAGCCAAATATCAGGAAGTATCAAGAACAAAGCAAATTTATTTAAAACATGAAATACCAAAAAGAGACAAAAACTGCAACGTCAAAAACATAAAAACGACGCATGTAAAAACAGTGTTATAAAAAACGCAAGGTGTCTAATATACATAATAGGTGCAGAAAATCTTCACCATCAAAAACTCACCAAATACTCATTGCGGAAATTTAGCCTAAGGCCACGTTCACACGTTCAGTATTTGGTCAGTATTTTACCTCAGTATTTGTAAGCCAAAACCAGGACTGGGATAAGAGGAGAAGTATAATAGAAACACGTCACCACTTCTGTATTGATCTCCTGGTTTTGGCTTACAGACACTGATGTAAAATACTGACCAAATACTGAACGTGTGAACGTGGCCTATACTCCGAGCAGGACTCATAAAGAAAGCCTGAGAGTCCTGTTTGCCTTGCTTGCGCTCATTGATTGATAGCTCCATACAAACCCATACAGAAATGCTGTCAGTCGCTGACATAAAAGATGTCCATCTACCTGTACGGAATGAAATCGTAGAAAACAACATATTCTCCAAAATCAGTTTCTACCCTCTCTTATTATATACTGTTGTCAGAGTATAATATCCGACCTGACAGATCCACTCGGAGAACCAGCCATCATTCTCTCTTCCAGTGAGTGGGAAAATGATGACTGGTGCACGCGGCTAGACAAAGCCATATGGAATTGGTGCTAAGAGCCTCTTTGGTGCTTTACAGCCTTATTGTAGTAGGAATATACTACTGGCAAAAAATCCGTGTCCTTAAAGAACAGGAATCGGAGCCTCCTACGCTTCCCCGCAGTCTGGATATTATTAGGGTGCATCTGAATCTTGGACATACTCTGAATGTTTCTATGATTTTCATACTTAAGTAATATATAAATAATCCAAATGCCTACCAATTACCAGTAGAAGGTTAAACTGAAACATTCCTGATAATATGCTGTTCGGTACCTTATATCTGTTCCTATAAATATCATTTCACACCATAAAGAAATGCAATGAGTATAGAAGCAAAATTCATGGCGGGAAAGGACAATCCGAGAATTGGGATAGGACGTTTTCAGTTTTCATTTGGCCACTACCAGATTCTAACAGCAGAAATCTGTAGATCTCAGTACATTGACATTGTGCATAAAAAACGTAAGAGAAATGGCAGAGTTGAAGTGAAAACAGTGAATTCAGCAATATTTATAATGGAGCGAAAATAAAGCAATCAGTTGTGTCATGAGCCTTTGTAAGAACAAAATCACTTTAACATCTCCCGGACAAATACTTTTACTTAAATAGATGTTGTCTTGTGCGGAACTAAAATGCAAGTTTTTGTAGCATTCCCATGGGAATAACGGTGACTTCTGTTAATATTGTATTTACTGGAAAATCAGTATATAGCCTTTATTAAAAAAATCAGAAAGCAGATAACAAAAGGAAAACCCATGAAGAAGCAAGAATAGTTTTTGCAATTTTACCGTTGTTTTCCATCCATTCAGATCCATTGACTTTTATACAGAATCACAGGTGCTAGCAAAGGGATTATTTTACAGTTCCCCTCTCAGAAGGCCTAAAATTTTGCTGCTGTTTTTTGTTCTGATCAGGCAAGATTTATAATGGTGCTTATAAAACCACAAGGAGTATATTCACACATGGCAGTTATACAGTGCTCATCATAAATTAGTTCACCCCCTTTGAAAAGTAATATTTTATTAAATATCTCACTGAAGAACAATTTCCAAAATTTTGACAAAGTTTCATGGAACATTTTTAACCCATAGCATGAAAGTAAGGTTAGTAATAAAATTTTGATTACATAATCTTCAGTTTTACTCAGATTAGTTGATGCGAAAATGAATACACCCCGCAACTAATACTACTACCTCCAGTATTTTGTATGACCTCTGTGATTGTTAAGGACAGCACCAAGTCTTCTAGGTATGGAATGAACTAGTTGGTGAAATAATGCAACATCTATTTTTTTTCATTCCTCAAGAATGACCACATTTAGAACCTGGATGGTAATCTCTTCAGAATTCTTTGGCCATTGACATACTTATCACCAAAAAACTCTTATTGCAAAGGTAACAATCAAATATATGACATAAAAATCCCCTATGTTTAATTGTTGTGCATTTAAAACTGTAATAAAAAACAAATAATCAAAAGGGGGGGATGACCCCAAACAAAGATAATGTGGCACAGTACAAAGATCAGATGTACCCTACTACATATATAAATTGATCACTAGAGGGCTATATGACCCTAAATAATAAACCTTTAGGCTGTGTGCACACGTTGCGTTTTTTTTCGCGTATTTTCGTTATAAAAACGCATACATATGCTTCCCATCAATTTAATGCATTCTGCAATTTTTGTGCACATGATTTTTTTCCACAAAAAAACGCATCGCGGTAAAAAAACGCATCATGTTCATTAATTTTGCAGATTTTTCGTGTTTTTCCCACTATTTAATGCATTGGGAAGCCCCGGAAAAAAACGCGAAAAAAACGCATGCGGATTTCTTGCAGAAAATGTCCGAATTTTCTGCAAGAAATCCTGACGTGTTCACATACCCTTAATGTATATCTGCCTAACTGCAGAGGTTGGCACTCTAAAATGATAGTGACAGTGGTGCCTTCGCTCCTTGATGACTGACCCTAGGATGCCCTAGAGATAAATAGGTTAATGTGATTAAGGATTATATAAAACAGTAGTGCTGTTGGCAGGTAACTAAGTTTCAACAGAAAAGCAATACTTGTCCATATGACGCTATTGTCATTGCCTCAACGCGATCCCCATGAACAGGTTCCCTTTGGAGGCCACAAATGATGACATCTTGATAGGATAGCAAACCCAGCATGGTCCTGGCATACTTCCATTGAATCACGTTCACCCTGTTCTTCTTCAGAAATGCATCAGTGGTCTTAGATGCTTGTTTTGGATCATTGACATTTTGGGAAAGTGCACTTAAGGACACTGCTACCACCATGTTTCACTCTAGCCATCATGCATTTAGAAAAATGAACTTATAAGAATGCATGGTGCCTACCGTGAAACATAGTGGTGTCCATGTCCTTATGTGGGGCTGCATGAGTGCTCCTGCTTTCAGAGAGCTACATTTCATTGATGGTACCAGGAATTCGCAGATGTACTGCTCTATATTAAAAGAAGATGCTACCATCACTCTGTACACTTAGTAGATGTGCATTTTTCTAACTAACAATGATTCAAAACACACATCTAAGGCCACTCATGCATTTTGGAAGAATTCATGGTGAGTGTGATTCAATGGCCCCGTATGTTTCCTGATCTGATCCCAATTGAATATCTGTGGCGAATTCTGAAAAGAGAAGTTGAGCATCGCTCTCCATCCAGCATCCAGGCTTTAAAAGAAGTCGTTCTTGAAGAATGGGAAAAGATAGATACTGCAATATGTCACCTACTTGTTCATTCCATACCTAGAAGGCCATACAAAATAATAGATGTAGTAGTTTTGATGTGGGGTGTACTCATTTTTTCATCAACTAATTTGAGTAACACTGAATATTTTGTAATAAACGTTACATTATTAACCTTAGTTTCATGCTATGAGTTAAAAAATGTTCTATGAAACTCAGTTTTGTCAAATTATGAAAATTGTATTCTTTATTTTTTATAATAATCTTTATTTTTATATAGCGCTAACATATTCCACAGCGCTTTACAGTTTGCACACATTATCATCGCTGTCCCGATGGGGCTCACAATCTAAATTCCCTATCAGTATGTCTTTGGAATGTGGGAGGAAACCTGGAGAACCCGGAGGAAACCCACGCAAACACGGAGAGAACATACAAACTCCTTGCAGATGTTGTCCTTGGTGGGATATTCAGTGAGATATTGCTCAAAATCCTAATTTTCAAATGGGGTGTACTCATTTATGCTGACCACTGTGTATATACAAATGTAATTTTAAAAATTGCATATAAATACAAGCATTTTGTTGCCTCAGATTTACCATTTTCTGTTGTAGCATTATTGCCCTGTATAAATATACCCTAAGACATCAGAGGCCTTAATTTAGGGTGGGACCTACAAAACACCCCCCTCTCCATATGTACACAAGCTCTTCAATTGCCTTTTATTTTAGTTCTTGTCCCAGATGTCTTTATCACAAAATATTTGGGGCAGTATCATTCTAGTAACCTGTAGCATGTTGGTTTTTTCAATGTATTTATAAAGTTGTACCATTGATAAACATATATTCAATAATTTTTATTTGGTTTTTTTTTGTGAATGTTCCCAGTTAAAATGTGTCCATCTCAAAGTTAATAATGTATTCTTTGTTATTGTTATAAACTAAAATATAAGTGGATATAATGATACTTAAAAGGGAACAAGAAGTAAAAAAACATGTGGAAGACAATAAACTAGTTCAAACCACACTATGGCAATGAGGAATTAATTTCTCAAAATGAAACATTTGTGCTGACCTTGTCCTACAATGCATGCTTGAGCCTTATATGCCTTTTAAATGTGTATAATATAAATATATATAGAGAGAGTAAATGTATTTATACATACAGAATATCTAGGGTCTCTTTCACATGCCTTCCTGGGTGAATGATATGATAATGTCGCCTGTGACGAGCTGTTTGTTGCCCAGCCCATCACTTACTTGCAAGTTTAAATATTCTAGTTGTGTACCCCTTTACACATATTGTGCTATGACCCACCAGTTTTAAATAATATGTATCTAGTGAGCATATTGTATGGGTAACTATACAATGAGTAAACGTATGTGTGCCTGTATGTTTGTAAATAGAATGCTCTCCATTGTATCTGGTAAGCGTGTGACTCTGCATGTATGAAGAGTGTTTACATGTGTGCATTCATGTATGTGTAGTGACTGCGAGAGCTGATTAAGATTTAAAACATTTAAGGGCCTGTGCACACATTGCAGATTTGTCGCAGAATTGTTCCTTTTTTCTGCTCAGACTTGTCACAAAACTTGAATGGATTCCCGATTCCAGCAAAATGAATGAGAATCCTGAAGTGTCACACGTTGCTTATTTGTGACTTTCAGATTTGGTACAGATTTAAATCTGCTCCATGTCAATTCTTTCAGGGTTTTTGCTGCAGATTTCACTCATACTAATGAGTGAGGGAAAATTTGCCCCCAAAACACCAGTAAAAAATGCTTTCAAAAAGTTCATATTATACACTGTTTTTCCTGCCAAGAGATGTAGAAATAGTGCAGAAATTTATGCACCAAATACTTCTACTTGTGTACATATCCGCTATTGATTCTTTCTGTGAGATAAAACATTTCCCTGCATGTTTTCATCCAAAGTTTTAATTTAAAAAAAAAAATCAACTGCGACCCCATGGTGTCCTGTCTGTACACTCTCTTTTCCTTCCTCCCCTGCCCAGGAGCTGTGGTATGATCAGACCATGTCCTTGTACGGTCAGAAACAGCCATTACACAGTACACAGCAGGGGCACATTATAAGATTATCTCAGCACAGGAACATTTCATTTAAACACATCCAGTTGTGGAACTTTTTATTATTCCAAGATCTTTTGATTAAAATTAAAGGGAACCTGTCACCCCCCCCCCCCCCCCCCCTCAGGGTGTTTGTAACTAAAAGAGCCACCTTGTGCAGCACTAATGCTGCATTCGGACAAGGTGGCTCTTTTAGCTCTTGATCCTGGCACTGCTGAAATAATTGTTTTTGAAATTTGTCCCTCATACCTTGAAATCGCAACAGGGGCAGGTTTTTCCCCCCTAATCCAGACGCACCACAGCCGTCACTCATGGCCTCTTCCTTCATTAGCGTCCCCGGCGCCTGCGCTGTAAGTTCGAAGGGCAGCGCAACTGTGCATGCCCGAAAAAAGAAATAACAGCACAGGCGCCGGGAGCGCTAATGAAGGAAGAGGAGGCGGCGCCCGGCGTGCAGAGGCCATGAGTGACAGCTGTGGTGCGTCTGGATTAGGGGGGAAAGACCTGCCCCGTGGCGGAACAAGAACTAAAAGAGCCACCTTGTCAGAATGCAGCATTAGTGCTGCACAAGGTGGCTCTTTTAGTTACAAAGGCCTGGGGGGGTGACAGGTTCCCTTTATAGCACCCCCAACGTCGGAAATCCTCTGGGGTCTCGCCTACCAGTGTTGGGATCACCGTTATTCACCGAATTACAGCGACTGCAAAATAAAGTCTGATTTCAAATTTAATTTCTCTCACCTAGGATGTGATCTAGCATATCAGAGGAGAGGAGGAGAGAGAAATGGGGTCCCCCGATACCTCCAGGGTCCCTGGACCCTCCTGCAGCCTCCGGTGATGTCCCCGGCCGGTGGAGTCTTCTTCTGGGAAGAAAATGGCAGGCGCATGCACAGTGCGCCCACCGAGATCTGCTGGCCAGCACCTGGCAACAATAAGAAATTTTTCCTATTGGTTCATTTTGATCACTGTGATAGACCTGTGATAGACTCTTTAAATCTTCTTCCTTAGCGAGTGTGAATGAGCTGCGTGTGACTGGAGCATAAGTGCGAACTGAAGTAAGTGTGTGACTTGTGATTCGGTGACTTTGGATTCAGGGAGTTTACAAGGGAGGAATTAACGAATTGCTGTTTGCATTTTATTAATACTCTACATTTCTTGTTACTTAACTTTTCTCTCTGGTGCAATCCCCATTAGGAAATGAGCTTCATAATTGACAGTCCCATCCAGTGTACATCTTGCCACATGTATGCAATCCTTGAGCAGCCGGTCGAGGGTGCATACTGCTGAGATACTGGGGAGAAAATGGCTAGAAGGTTGGAGGAGTGTTTAAACTAGGGATTGGGGGAGGGTATTCATTTTATAGGAGGGGAAGATAGTGCATAAAGTGACCTGGTCACAAATAAAGAAATTGGGGGTGGGAGTTATTTCCACCCTGTATAAAGACCTATTGCATACACATTTGTTGGATTTTCCTATAAAAGCGAGAGCTAAATGGGAAAGAGATCTAGGGCCAATGGAGAATGAAACCTGGGAGTCGGTGCTGGAGTGGGTTCCACGAGTTTCACTAAGCGAGCCGTACAGGCTTTCGCAGCTTTACATTCTGCATAGAGTCTATAAGTCTCCGGAAATTATGCATAAGGCGGGGCTGCGTGCTGACTCTGAGTGCCCGAGATGTAGGACTGAGAATGCAGGAATATACCATATGATGTGGACGTGTCCAAGACTGGCTGGTTTCTGGTTGGTGGTTTTGAGTAGAGTGGAAGGTGCGTATAGATGTAGGGTTCCGAGAGATCCGATTGTGTGCTTACTGGGATATATGGATGAAATTGGAGTGGAAAATGCCTGGAAGATAGCAATCGCTAGGCTATTATATATGGCTCGGAAAGTGATAGCACGGAACTGGATTAAGGAGGATCCACCTGCTAGGAGAGAATTCCTTCAATATGTAAAACATGGTCTCGAACTGGAAAAGGGGGTTTACAAGAGACGCGGGAAAATAGAAACGTTTGATAAAATGTGGTCTCCGTGGTTGGAGTTGGGATAGTGTGTAAAATGAATGGGGAGCAGAGGGCCTTTGAATGGTGAAGTTACTAGATGCATAAGCGGTCACAACTGAGATAAGTGGGATGGAGAAACATTAATGGCAGAAATAGAAGTTTCTATAGAGTTGAGCTGTCCTTTGGGAGGGGGGAGGTTGGGATTGTTGAGGTTGTTGGAAAATGAGAAAATTTGTATGTAACAAATTGAAAGGTTATTGAAATGTAATGTTTTTGTTTATTCTTAATAAAAACCTATTTAAATTAAAAAAAAAAGAAATTGGGGGTGGCATTAGAACAGTTAATAATTTAAGAAAGAATAGAGGTACAGAGAGATACAAAAAGTGCATGTATACTAATGCCAGGAGCCTCACCAGCAAAATGGAGGAATTAGCATTAATTTTGTTGGAACATAATTATGACATGGTGGGGATATCTGAGACATGGCTGAATGAGAGCCATGACTGGGCTGTCAATTTACAGGGCTATAGTTCTTCAGAAATGACCGTACAGATAAGCGAGGGGGGTGTCTTTATATGTAAAATCATCCTTAAAACCCATCCTGCCTGATAATATATGTGAATCTAATGAAAATGTAGAGTCCCTGTGGGTGGAGATAAGGGGAGGGGGAAAAAATAAATTACTAATAAGGGTTTGTTATACAAGTAAGTCTCCAAAAATAATGGAAGCAACAGAGAATATCCTCGTAAAGGAAATAGATGAAGCAGCAAGTCAAGGAGAAGTCATTATTATGGGGGGCTTTAACTACCCTGAAATACATTGGGGAACAGAAACCTGCAGTTCCAGCAAAGGTAATCGGTTTTTGACAACTATGAGAGACAATTACCTTTCACAACTGGTTCAGGACCCAACAAGAAGGGGGGCACTGCTAGACCTAATATTAACCAACAGGCCAGACCGCATATCAAATATAAGGGTTGGGGGTCACTTGGGGAATAGTGATCACAAAATAATACATTTTCATGTATCCTTTAATAAGGTGTAGAGGGGTTACAAGGACACTAAACTTCAGCAGGGCAAATTTCCAATGGTTGAGAGATGATCTTAGTGCAATAAACTGGGACAATATCCTGAGGCATAAAAGTACACAAAGAAAATGGGAGACGTTTATTAGCATCCTGGATAGGACCTGTGCACAATGTATACCCTATGGGAATAAACATACTAGAAATAGGAGGAAACTAGTTAAAGGGATATTGGCAACTTCCCATGTCACAAGAAGACAGCTTTTTCTATGCCCGATGCATGCCATTTGGAGTGCATGGAGCCCCGGCCACCTTCCTGAGGGCAAATGGACCAGATCCTCGCACCCCATAACAATTATGCTGTGGCATACCTGGATGACATTGTAATCTTCAGCCCACATTGGGGAAGTCATCTGCGAAAGGTCCAGGCGGTGTTTGATGCTCTTAGGAAGGTGGGATTTACAATAAATCCAAAAAAATGGGGAAAGAAGAGGACAAATTCCTAGGATATGTAGTAGGTAGAGGCGAGATCAAACCCCAGATCAGTAAAGTGGACATAATCCAAAACTGAAATGCTGTTCCTTTTTCCTTTGCTTGTGGCTGGTTTATGAAGCATGAATAAACCAACATGGACATTTAAATGGAAGTGTTTTCTGTGTTGAATCATGATGCACTCAAGTGAGTAGCAATCCCATAACACGTGTTATTTTGATCACCGCATGTCCACCAAAACACCACAGAGAGATATACGTTTTTGATCAGCGTGACAGATCAAAATTACCCATACAAGTCTATGGGTCCATGAAAAACACAGCACAGTTCAGCTCAGTGAGTTTACAGCACAAATGAGAAATTCTCACCATGATCTGTGGTGAAGTCACTGAGCTTGAACAGCAATGACCTCATAACTGACTTTTTTCCACGGTGCTGAGGTCACCCCAGTTCAGTCTGGTGCTCGCAGTAGCTCATTCACCAGTATTTATTCCCCAGACATGGATTATGGCGTGGGACAGAACAACGGACAGGTGAGGGATATTGTTGTTATTTTTTATTGCTTTATTACAGGAGACAAAGGATTCAGTGGAATAAGGCGTTAGGTGAGTATAACTGTTATTTTTAAATTAAAATGGAAAAGTGTGTTTTGTTTTATTTCTAATTAAGGACTTTACACTTGCTGTGTCTTTATTTACCATGTAACTAAAGGATTAGTAATGGATAGGTGTCTTATAGATGCCTCTCCTTTACTAAGCCATGGGCTTGATGTCACCTGACAATACAAAGGTGACATCAACCCCACAATTTTGAACCCCACTTTCCACCGCTACAGGGCAAGTAGGAAGAGGTGTGCAAAGCATGAGAATTGACGCATCTAATAGATGTGCCTTTTCTGGGTGGCTGCGGGCTGCTATTTTTAGGCTGGGGGGTCAATATCCATGGCCCCTTACCAGATTGAAAAAACCTGCTGTCAGCTTTAGCATGACTGGTTGTCAAAAATGGGGGGGACCCCACGCCGTTTTTTAAAATTATTTAAATAAATTAAAAAAACAGCATGGGGACCCCTCTATTCTTGATAGCCAGCCTTGCTGAAGCTGACAGCTGAGGGTTGCAGCCCCCAGCTGTCAGTTTTGCCTGACTGGCAGAGGCGTAGCTAGGGTTTTGGTTTAGCGGGAGCGATGCTTCTGAGTGGGCCCCTAACCAGGTAACCTTGATTACAACTGGGTGATGCACCTTAATAGTGGAGGAGAACATCAGCAGATGACCACGCTGTTACTGAAGATAATCTCTATATAAAGACCAACATGGATTGTACCGCCATATGGTCAGTCCTACAGGACATATAGGAGATCACAGCACAATTACAGATGGTGACTTACCGCTGACGTTCTTTCTGATGGAATCGTTCATTTTTCCCATCTTTTCCATCTTGCCCAGACCGACATGACAACTTCTTCCAGCCAGGACTCGTCTGCAGAAAATACAATAAAGACACGTTTCACTTCTCATATTCCAGCCATCAACATCTATTCCTAACCTGCACAAACTCCTCATCCTGCTGATACCCCAGTGCTAAGCCGCCGCTGCTGCCGTATGTGTCCCTTTTACTGCACCTGCTGCGTGTTACTACGTGCCTTCTAAATTCTAAAGCAACCCTCTATAATATAGTAATACCGGGTGCAAGTGCCCTAGAAAACTGCCCACATTTTGCCCTCTAGAAAGTATTAATGCCCTGTGTGTGCCCCTTTGATAGTCACAGTATCCTGAGTTCCTCTATAACAATAAGTGCCCACTTTACATTTAATAATGTCCCGAGTCTGCCCCCTGTACAGCTCCCCTTTACACAGCAATGATGCTCTCTTATACACAGTATAATGCCCCCTCAATGTATTGTACCACCCACACAGTATACTGACCCCTTAGTAGCTTTCAAACTGTTTGATGGCTCCAACACTGTATGATGGCCCCCTCACTATAATCCCCACATTGTACGATGGCCCCCTCACTGTAATCTCCACACTGTATGATGACCCCTAGATAGCCTCCATATAGTATAATGCACTCCCCATAAGCCTCCATATAGTATAATGCACTCCCCATAGGCCTACTCTATATTGTATAATGCACCCCCCATGGGCAGACTCTATAGCACAAGGCGCCCCCATAGGCAAACTATATTGTATAATGCACCCCCATAGGCAGACTATAGCACAAGGCAGCACCCATAGGCAGACTCAATAGCACAAGTCAGCACCCATAGGCAGACTCTAGTATAAGGCAGCAGACCATGTAGTATAAAACAGCACTCCCATAGGCAGACCCTGTAGTATAAGGCAGCACCCCCATAGGCAGACCCTGTAGTATAAGGCAGCACCCCCATAGGCAGACCCTGTAGTATAAGGGCACCCCCATAGGCAGACCCTGTAGTATAAGGCAGCACCCCACAGGCAGACCCTGTAGTATAAGGCAGCACCCCCATAGGCAGACACTGTAATATAAGACAGCACCCCCATAGGCAGATCATGTAATATAAGGCAGCACCCCATAGGCAGTCCCTGTAGTATAAGGCAGCACCCCACAGGCAGACCCTGTAGTATAAGGCAGCACCCCCATAGGCAGACACTGTAATATAAGACAGCACCCCCATAGGCAGATCATGTAATATAAGGCAGCACCCCATAGGCAGTCCCTGTAGTATAAGGCAGCACCCCATAGGCAGACCCTGTAGTATAAGGCAACACCCCCATGGGCAGACCCTGTAGTATAAGGTAGCACCCCTAGAGGCAGAATCTGTAGTATAAGGCAGCACCCCTCTAGGTAGGCCCTGTAGTATAAGGCAGCCCCCATAAAAAATAAATACTTCTCTTCTTCCTGGTTCCTCCGCAGCTCTGAGCGCCCGCTCATCTCCTGACAGCGGGCACCGGTTATTGATGTCATCACGCCTGCTGTCAGTGTCAGCATTGACGTCAGATGCAGACAGGAGGATGATAGGAGAAGGAGCGTAATGCTCCTCCCATCAATGTGATCTGCTGTATCGGCTAAATGCCAGTACAGCTAACCTTGCAATGAAGGGTGAGGGGCTCCTGCTGGCACCGTGCCCCCCCCCCCCCCCCCCCGCCTGCTCAGGGGCCCCATAGCGGCAGAGCAGGGAGATCGATTCTTCCTGCTCTGCCGTAGAATGCGCGCTCCGATACAGTTACAGTAGCGTAGCTCCTGGTGGGCCCCCTCCAAGCACGGGGGCCTGGGCGACCGCCCCCTATGCCCCCCCGGTAGCTACACTACTGTTGACTGGTTAAAGAAAATACAGGGGACTCACGCTGGATTTTTAATTTATAGGGCAGGCAGTGGGTGATGAATACTCCTATCAGTCGTCACTTGCTCTCGCTGTTATTAGCGGCACCAGGTGCAGACTGATGGGAGTAATCATTTGAATATAACTCTCATAGAATGATGAGAGCGGTCTTCAGCACCCAGTGACAGGGAACAGCGTTTACTGTACCGCTGCATCCCAGTGTGTCATCCATGTGCATTTTTGCAGGACGTTTTGTGGTCCGTACTGTCGGTAAAAAATGGAAATGTTTGTTTTGCCCACGGATACACGGTTTATGGAAACACTGACAAGTGCACAGACCAATTCACTTGAATGGGTCTACGTGTGTAAGTATCTCCTGTGCGTGTGAAAATTGTGATCACACGTACCAAAGAGACGGAAGTGTGAAAGAGCGCTTATACTCCGTTCCCGTGCAGCTGCCGTTCCAGCATTGTTGGCACTCACAGTCCCGAGGCTCACATCAGGTTGTTATGTCACTTGAGCTCTGCACCCAATCACCCCTTCAGACAAAAAAGTAATCAAGATGAAGTCAAAACTGCGACTGCTCTCTCACCCTCCCTTGATTACTTATACGTCTGAAGGTGTGGACAGTGAAGCTGGTGCTTACCCTAAGAGGTAACTACATTTCCCCTTCATAGAGCGATGGTGTTACTCAATTAGCAAAATGGGTCGTTTAATTGCCAGTTTACACAGGCAGACCTGTGCCGATCGCCGGCAAAGCAGGGGAGAATGATGAGAGCCGTGTCCAGCACCCGGCGCCGGGGAACAGCGCTTACTGCAATGCTTCTTCAGGGCGACCGTCCGTGTGGTATTGGTGCGGCACACGAATGCCACTCCTGTGCCACAAGTATTACACACACGGACACTGACATCTCCAGTACCGGAAATATCAGGATGTGTGAAAGAGGCATTATAGCGAGTTTTTATGTTTGGCAGCTGTCACATGCTAAAAGACACTTTTTATTGCAAAAAATAGTTTTTGCGTCTCCTCATTTTGAGAGCTATAATTTTTCCATGTTTTACCCACAGAGTAATGTGAGGTCTTGTTTTTTTCGGGACGAGCTGACATTTTTATTGGTATAATTTTCTGCCACATGACATTTTTTGATCACTTTAATTTCTGATTTTTGGGAGACAGAATGAGCAAAAACCAGCAATTCATGGATTTCTTTTGGGGCGGCTTTTATACAGTTCCGTGTGTAGTAAAGCTGAGGCAGTTTTATTCTTCAGGTCAGTTTGATTACAGCGATATCTCAATTATATAGTTTTTTAATGTTTTGGTGCTTTTATATAATAAAAACAATTATATAGAAAAAATAATTGTTTTTGCATCACTTTATTCTGACAGCTATAACTTTTTTATTTTTTTTCTGATGATGTATGGCAGCTCGTTTTTTGTGAGACAAGATGACGTTTTCAGCAGTACCATGTTTATTTATATCCATCTTTTTTATCGCATGTTATTCCACTTTTTGTTCGTCAGTATGATGCTAAAGCATTGTTTTTTGCCTTTTTTTATGTTCACTAAATGGGTTAACTAGTGGGACAGTTTTATATAGGTTGGGTCATTACGGATGCGGCGATACCAAATATTTAATTTTTTGCTTTTATTTTTTAGATTTTTTTTTTCATTCAAATATTTATTTAGTGATAGAATAAAAATAGATTTTATTATTATTATTTATTTTTTATATATATTTTTACAATTTTTTTTTTTTTTTTTTACGTTATTCTAACTTTTACACTTTGTCCCACTATGGGACAATCATTTTTTGCAGGCTGATCGCTTCTATAGCATGCAGATGAAGCAGTATCTGCATGCTATGGAAGCTGTCAGCGCTGCACTCAGTGCACTGACGCTGACAGACTTCCAGATCATACACTGCGCATGACCAGGAAGTTTCTTAGCTCTGGTAACCCGGATGTTGTCATGATTACTATGGTTACCCCAATTTCCAGACCTGAACACCATTGAAAACCTCTGGAATGTAATCAAGAGGATGATGGATAGTCACAAGCCATCAAACAAAGAAGAAATGCTTACATTTTTGCGCCAGGAGCAGTGTGAAAGACTGGTGGAAAGTATGCCAAGATGCATGAAAGCTGTAATTAAAAATCATGGTTATTCCACAAAATATTGATTTCTGAACTCTTCCGGAGTAAAAACATTAGTATTGTTGTTTCTAAATGATTATGAATTTATTTTTTCTTTGCATTATTTGAGGTCTGAAAGCACTGGGTTTTTTATTTTTTGTAATTTTGACCATTTCTCCTTTTCAGAAAAAAATATAAAATTTCTTGCTTGGAACTTCAGAGACATGTTGTCAGTAGTTTATAGAATAAAAAAAAAAATTATATTTTACTCAAAAATATACCTATAAAAAAAATTAGACAAACTGAACATTTTGCAGTGGTCTCTTAATTTTTGCCAGAGCTCTATTTTTCTTTATCTTTTAGGTGGGACTTGGGGCTTATCAACAGCATCATAGAATGCTGTAGATAAGCCCTGAAAGGCAGTGGCAGTAGCTTATAGCAGCCAAAACTGCTGACAAGTTCGCTTTAATGGTTGGTAGGGGATCAAATACTTATTTCTCACTGCAAAATGAAAATAAATGTATATAATTTATACAATGTGATTTTCTGGATTTTATTTTTGATATTCTATCTCTCAGTGTTAAAATTAACCTACCCTTAAAATTATAGACTGTCCATGTCTATGTCAGTAGGCAAACTTACAAAAACTGAAAGGGATCAAATTATTTCCTTCACTGTACCAACAACATGTACTCAAGACCACAGAATAATAGGTGAGCAATATAATACCAATACGTTTTTGAACAAGTTTTTTTAGGCTTTTATAGCAACAAAATGTACCCAAGAAGCTGTAATAACCTATGGATGAGCAATATAATAATATTAAAATTTTAAAAAAGTTTTTTGAGGCATATACCAACGAACTGTACTCAAGAAGATGTAATACATATGGATAAGCAATATAATAACAATAACATTTTGAACAAGTTTTTGAAGGTTAAATACCAACAAAATGAACCCAAGAACACATAATATTGTCTGGCTGAGAAATTTCACCCTGCAAACTTTGTAAACTTTTTTGAGTGTTATATATCACAAAAATGTACCCCAGAACCTGGAATAGTGTATTGGTGAGAAATGTGAACAAACAAGCAAAATTTTCAAATGATTTCTTGGACCGTTACAGTATATACCACCAAAATGTGACAGAAAACAGGTTAATACTCTATGGAGGAGTAATCTAATCCTGAAATATTTTTCCAAGATTTCTGTAACTTTTACATACCACCGTAATGCAACAATATCTGTGTTAAACTGTATGGATGAGTCATTTAATCCATCAAAAAATTTTGAACAAAAATATTTTGAAATTATTCTTGATGTACTTATACAGTCATAAAGGCTTTGCAGAAAGTGCAAAGCCAGACAGAAATTATGAGGAGGGTCATCCACACACCCCTGAATCTCAACAACTGGCTGACCTCATTATAATATTGAATATTACAATTTATGTGCTGCTGTCATCTGATGGTGTGGAAAAGTGTGGGCTAATTCAGGCTTTGTTCATTTTTTATCAGACTGAGCCTGTCTGCATTCTCTGTTGACAGGCGAAAGCGCCTGTCTGTTATGACCCCCGTGGCACTAAAAATCCATTCAGACAAGATGCTAGCAGCAGGGCGGCACAACACCTTCAACGCATAGAGGGAACTGCTCATGCCAGATGTCCAGCTTTGAGACCCAATAGTTGAAAGTCACAGAGAAATTAGGGAGTAGATATGAGCTAATTTGATCGGGTCAGGGCTTATTCGGCAAGCTATAGCACTTGCGAAATAAGCTGCAGAGGGAACCCGGCTTCCTGAATCACGCCAGCTGATCAGCTGTTTGGCTCCGCAGCTGCATTTGTCGCTGCTGTGTGACAGTTATGACACATGTATGGAGAACCTGATTGTTGGCAAATAAGCCCTGACCTGATCAAGTTTGTTCATCTCTATTAGGGAGTACGCTGGTGTGGTCAGTGAGGTATTGTTTAAATTTTCTTTATTATTTGACCATCTTTAAAAACTTTTCCCTCCTACTCATAAATACCCTGTCATGAGGCCCGGGGCGTTTGGTGTCATGAAATTGGCCCCCGCCTTTTGATAGTGTATCCCTGCCTCTGCTGTGTGTCTCCCTGGCCTCTCCTCCTTGGTTGGGCAAGGAAGCTTGCCCCCTGCCACTAGCATTGTCTGATGGGAATTATTTTCAAAAAATTTTCCTCAATGGCTTTCTGCTATCGCACCATTTTAGAAGACCTCTCTACCTTAAGAAAGAGAGATGCAAAGTTCTCCCTGTAGCATGAGTCTGGTAGGATGAACAACCAGTACTCTTTTTTTGCCTTCTCCCTCTTTTCTTTCTCATTCCCATCCTCAGTGCATTCACATAGCAGAGAAGGGACAAAGGTTGTGTGGCTACTAACCTCTGTTGCAATAGCCACAAGGTCCTGTTTCTCCTCCTTGGTGTCCACCTCGTCATTGATACCCAATTCGCGCTGAGCAGAAGACATGAAGCTGGCACAGCTACAATCTCTCTGTTTTGTCTTCGTCCATCCCCACCTCCTCCTCATGCAAAGTTTTATATTTAAATAAACAAATATCACTGGCGCTCACCACTTATGTCCGCCGAACAAATCGAAATGGACCAAGAAAACTCCCAGCTGCTGGTATCCACAGAAATGGCGCCCCTTCTGTAAGATAACTAATACATATAACAACTGATACCGCGCTTGGGAACAGATCAGGAGGGAAGGGGGGGGGGGGGAAAAGAGAGCTACCCCTAAATGTGAAAATGTAGCCAGACTAAGAAAATGTACAACAAAGAACAAAACTATCCACTGTACTTAATCACAAGTCGAATAGATAACTACTCATACTGTCAAGCTGCTTGCTTACTCACAAACAATGCATGTGCACCGGTAAGTATATACACTCCCGCAGGAGTAACCAAAAATGTCCGTATACTACTAGAATAATGACATATGTGTGCTACAATGACTACAAGAGATAATGGTTCTTACCATATAGGGGTGTAGTTGTGGGATGATGGCTGTATTAACAGGCTTTCACCTCGCTGTTCGTAGTGGATACCGGAAATGGTGTGCGGCGCCTCACCGCTGCACGCGGTAGGTGTATAGGTAGGATAACCTGTGAGTGGCACCTTGAGAGTAGGTGCACGGCTGTTCATGCCGCCTGGATAGATGCCAGGTGTAATTGTTCAGTGCAGAGCCAGGGAACGTCCCGGCCGAAGACGTCCCTGGTTGTACTGAAAGAAAAAAATGGCCGCCGCTGACAAGCAGCGTGTGACGTCACTGACCAACGGAGCCTCACTAGGACCAAAAAAGCTGACCAACGCGTTTCGAAGGGAAAGCGCCCTTCTTCATCAGGGTTACAGCCCTATCCAGGAGCTCCGCTTATTTATATACGTGCCTCCACTGCGCCTGCCCCCTACATCTTTCAATCCCACCCCAAAGAAACTTGATCTATAATGCACCAGGGTGCCTGCCTATTGTCACACCATTTAATACGGTAACCTATCATCACCAGATTGCCAAACTAATATCGAGCTGTACAATACCCTGCACACTAGTACTACGTGCGGGTTATAATAAGAAATGTATGTGCACCCCAAGAATCTTAATATTTTTATATTTTTAATGAACCAATATCCCTATTACACCCACTATGCATAAAGGCATATATGAACAGATAAAAAGATAGAAAAACACATATATAAGACACTTTTATTAATAAAAACTCAAAAATACTTAAAAATACTTAAAAAATTTATATATACGAACCCCATGGAGATGTCCACGGAATATAATACTTAAAATAGGTAGTGTACTAAAAACCTACCACTAAAAATATATTCTTAAAAAGGTTATGTTAAAAACAACTGGTCACAATTATTCATTAGCACTAGTCATCTGGGTCCAAAGCGGGTCAAAAAGATATCACTATGAATGTAAAACACGGACCCCCACATATATTAATTAGAAGGCATATAATTCAAATTCGTGGTTGAGGCCTTTTGGGGTGAGGCAATCTAACCTAAATATCCATTCGGACTCAATTTTTGACATCTGTTTCAAAAAATCACCTCCCCTTGGATTTTGTCGGACCTTCTGTATCCCGCAAAACTGTATATCCTTGATACTCCTATTGTGTTTTTCTTTGAAGTGGCGGGAAAGGGGATGGCCCAAAAACCCTTTTTGGATATTTCTCAAGTGCTCCTTTATTCGCACTGCTAGTTTCCTTTTAGTCCTACCCACATACAGTTTTTTACATGGGCATTGGATTAAGTAGATTATCCCAGTCGAGAAGCATGTAATCCTATCCTGAATCCTAAATACCTCAGTGCCATCTGAACTACTGAATGAGCTTTGACACATTTTTTTAAAACTTGTATGGATACAGCAAAAACACCCCCCACATGGTATGAAACCCCCGTTAGAATTGGGTTGATGGCTACGTCCTACATTCTGGTGACCACAGGCCAGTTTTGTCGTGGGGGCTAGAAGATTATTCAACGTTTGGGCTCTCCTGTAGACAAACCTGGGAAATGATGGTAGATGCTCCCCTACGATCCTATCCCTCTGGAGGATTGCCCAATGTTTCCGAATGATCCTCTGGAATTGCTTATATCCTGCGTGAAACTGTGTTATTATTGGCAGTTGTTTAATCTGTTCTGGGATAGTCTCTGTTTGCTGGATATCGGATCTAGGTTTGTGTACTAGAACATCTCTGGATATGGTTCTTGCATCATTTGCTGCCTGTTGGACTAGTGGCAGAGTATAGCCCTTCTCCAAGAACTGTTGTGTAAGGTGTTCCGATTCCTGATCAAAGTCACTAATGTTAGTACAATTTCGCCGAATTCTAGTAAATTGTCCCTTGGGGATATTCATGAGCCATACGGGCAGGTGGCAGCTGGTAGTGTGAATATAACTGTTTGAATCCACTTCCTTGTGGTAACATTTTGTGTGCAGGCGACCCCCTTTTGTGAATATATTTAGGTCCAAAAAATTAATGGAACTATCACTTACAGTAGGTGTAAACTCAAGGCCGAAAATGTTGGTGTTAAGGCCACAAATAAAAGAGTCTAAATCAGCCCTAGAACCTTCCCAAATGAGTATGACATCGTCAATAAAACGACGCCATAATACCACCCCCGTGCGTAATTGGCCATTTTCGTAAATAGCTGACTCCTCCCACTTGGCTACATATATATTTGCAAAAGAGGGGGCAAAACGCGTCCCCATTGCCGTGCCCCATTGTTGTAAAAAGAAACGGCCCTCATACATGAAATAGTTGTGCTTGGTAATAAACATTATGCACTCCTGTATGTACTCAATTTGAACTGTGGAGTATGTCCCTAGTTTCTGCAAAAAATACCCAGATGCCTGGCACCCCATGTCCTGATTGATAACGGTATACAGAGATTTTATATCCAGAGTTGCCAGAAGGTATTTGGGATTCCACTTTATTGTTTCCAGGGTCTCCAGAGTGTGACCTGTATCCTTTAAGTATGCCGGGATTAAGGGCATGCATTTCTGTAAGTGGGTGTCCACATATTGAGATAAATTTGCTGTGAGGCTCCCAATGCCTGAAATAATAGGCCTACCTGGGGGGTTCGTTAGATTTTTGTGCACCTTGGGTATGTGATAAAAAAAGACCACATTTGGGTTAAGATTGGTTACAAAACTACACTATTTTTTATTCAGGATGCCCAATGATTTGCCCTTCAGGCCCAAAAACTTTAACTTCTTCACATATTGCAGAGTTGGATCACCCATCAATTTTCTGTAGGTGATTGTGTCCCCAAGAAGCCGTTCCGCTTCCTCTTGATATTTTGACCTATCTAGGATGACGATCCCCCCACCCTTATCAGCCGGGCGGACAATAATGTCATTATTCATCTGTAGATTCTTTAGGGAATTTCTTTCCTGGGGATTCAAATTGTGGGATGTGTATACCCTCTTGCCTCTCTGTAATTTCCTAATGTCTGCAGTCACTACCGTATCAAATGTATGGAATGCGTTAGAATATTCCTGCATGGGATTGAAAGTGGACGGGTTGGCCAGCGTAGTGTGAATAAATCTAGATGGTTCCTGCGTGCTGCTGCCTAAGTTCGTTTGTTCTTTTTTCAAAAAATATTTCTTTAGAGCCAAATTACGCAGGAACTTTTTCATCCCAATATATAGATGGAAGGGTTTTATGGAGGTAGTGGGGGCAAATTTCAGACCCTTCTGTAGGAGGGAAATATCACTACTCTTTAGCTGATATGTACTTAAATTATAAATTTTTTGGGAATTAGCAGATGTAGTTCCTATTTTCTTTTTGGCGAGTTTCCCTCCCCTCTTACCTCTTTTGGTTTTAAAGATCTTACCCGAAAAAAATCCTTATTGAGTGGTGTATGTGCTCCTGATCCCTTCAATCTATTATGTACGGGAGCAGGGCCCTTTCCCTTTCCTTTCCCCATTCCGCCAGATTTTTGGCCAGAAATGGCAGTAGTCTTTGATATATGAGTCCTAGGTTTTGTAGTTTTGGTTTTGCTGGGGATGTTAGTTGACGTACTTGCCCCATGACCCACCTCCGTAGTACCTGCTCCCCCCGCTCGAGCAGTGCTGGAACATGCTTCCCCTAATGGTGATGGAACAGTGTGGTCCTCTTCCCTATATGATAGGGGGGGAAAACGATTAGATACCAAAACAGGGGCAGTTATCTGGATGTTATGGTTCCTTGGTGGGCTAGGCTCTATAGCCAACGGTGTATCAGGATATATGGAGAATTCTAGAGTCATATTATGATCAGTAGGTCCGGGAGGATACCCGGCCGAGTGGTTATTCCACTTTGAGGTGCTTGATCCTACATCGCGGTCTCTTGTGCGGACCGGTGTATACTGAGTTGAATTAGAATCAGCATACAGTGATAAGTTGGTAGAACTATCTACTTCACTGTACTGTGGTTCTGAGATGTATTCGTCAATGACCAGCAGTTGGCTGGATTCCAGCTGCTGATCATTCCTAGAGTCATTGCCTCCATCATCCCATGTTGGATGAATACTATGTATCTGTTCGGGCATATTATCCCTCCTGAACTTCTTAATTTTTTTATCAATTATTTCCTTCTCTTTTTCTTTTAATCTGTGTAAAATGCTATCTGCTAGTTCCTGCATACTATCCGTGATGGAACATGTTTGGAGTTTCTCAAACATTTCCATAACTTGGAGGCTTGTTCGTTTAAGATTAGCCAAACGTTTATCTATAATAAACTGTAATGCTGTTAAAGAAAAATTTCTAAACATATCATCCCAGTCTGCTTTAATGCTGGGATCACCAAAATCTCCTGCGAGCGTTTTATAAATAACTAGGCCTTTTGGGATTATTCGGGCTTGAAGGTACTTTTCCAAAGATGCTACCTCCCACATATCCCTCATTTCTATAAACAATAATCTTTCCAAATCCCTGAGAAGTCTGGTTGTTACCACTGACTCTGACACTGCAGGAGTCCTAAAAGGAAACCGCTCCTTCAAAACGGTAAACCGATGATTCCTGTTTGCACGTAATGCATCGATTGCCATTGTGGGGCTGCCAAGTGAAAAGGGCGCAAAGAATACTACAAATAAATAAACAAATATCACTGGCGCTCACCACTTATGTCCGCCGAACAAATCGAAATGGACCAAGAAAACTCCCAGCTGCTGGTATCCACAGAAATGGCGCCCCTTCTGTAAGATAACTAATACATATAACAACTGATACCGCGCTTGGGAACAGATCAGGAGGGAAGGGGGGGGGGGAAAAAAGAGAGCTACCCCTAAATGTGAAAATGTAGCCAGACTAAGAAAATGTACAACAAAGAACAAAACTATCCACTGTACTTAATCACAAGTCGAATAGATAACTACTCATACTGTCAAGCTGCTTGCTTACTCACAAACAATGCATGTGCACCGGTAAGTATATACACTCCCGCAGGAGTAACCAAAAATGTCCGTATACTACTAGAATAATGACATATGTGTGCTACAATGACTACAAGAGATAATGGTTCTTACCATATAGGGGTGTAGTTGTGGGATGATGGCTGTATTAACAGGCTTTCACCTCGCTGTTCGTAGTGGATACCGGAAATGGTGTGCGGCGCCTCACCGCTGCACGCGGTAGGTGTATAGGTAGGATAACCTGTGAGTGGCACCTTGAGAGTAGGTGCACGGCTGTTCGTGCCGCCTGGATAGATGCCAGGTGTAATTGTTCAGTGCAGAGCCAGGGAACGTCCCGGCCGAAGACGTCCCTGGTTGTACTGAAAGAAAAAAATGGCCGCCGCTGACAAGCAGCGTGTGACGTCACTGACCAACGGAGCCTCACTAGGACCAAAAAAGCTGACCGACGCGTTTCGAAGGGAAAGCGCCCTTCTTCATCAGGGTTACAGCCCTATCCAGGAGCTCCGCTTATTTATATACGTGCCTCCACTGCGCCTGCCCCCTACATCTTTCAATCCCACCCCAAAGAAACTCGATCTATAATGCACCAGGGTGCCTGCCTATTGTCACACCATTTAATACGGTAACCTATCATCACCAGATTGCCAAACTAATATCGAGCTGTACAATACCCTGCACACTAGTACTACGTGCGGGTTATAATAAGAAATGTATGTGCACCCCAAGAATCTTAATATTTTTATATTTTTAATGAACCAATATCCCTATTACACCCACTATGCATAAAGGCATATATGAACAGATAAAAAGATAGAAAAACACATATATAAGACACTTTTATTAATAAAAACTCAAAAATACTTAAAAATACTTAAAAAATTTATATATACGAACCCCATGGAGATGTCCACGGAATATAATACTTAAAATAGGTAGTGTACTAAAAACCTACCACTAAAAATATATTCTTAAAAAGGTTATGTTAAAAACAACTGGTCACAATTATTCATTAGCACTAGTCATCTGGGTCCAAAGCGGGTCAAAAAGATATCACTATGAATGTAAAACACGGACCCCCACATATATTAATTAGAAGGCATATAATTCAAATTCGTGGTTGAGGCCTTTTGGGGTGAGGCAATCTAACCTAAATATCCATTCGGACTCAATTTTTGACATCTGTTTCAAAAAATCACCTCCCCTTGGATTTTGTCGGACCTTCTGTATCCCGCAAAACTGTATATCCTTGATACTCCTATTGTGTTTTTCTTTGAAGTGGCGGGAAAGGGGATGGCCCAAAAACCCTTTTTGGATATTTCTCAAGTGCTCCTTTATTCGCACTGCTAGTTTCCTTTTAGTCCTACCCACATACAGTTTTTTACATGGGCATTGGATTAAGTAGATTATCCCAGTCGAGAAGCATGTAATCCTATGCTGAATCCTAAATACCTCAGTGCCATCTGAACTACTGAATGGTGGTATTATGGCGTCGTTTTATTGACGATGTCATACTCATTTGGGAAGGTTCTAGGGCTGATTTAGACTCTTTTATTTGTGGCCTTAACACCAACATTTTCGGCCTTGAGTTTACACCTACTGTAAGTGATAGTTCCATTAATTTTTTGGACCTAAATATATTCACAAAAGGGGGTCGCCTGCACACAAAATGTTACCACAAGGAAGTGGATTCAAACAGTTATATTCACACTACCAGCTGCCACCTGCCCGTATGGCTCACGAATATCCCCAAGGGACAATTTACTAGAATTCGGCGAAATTGTACTAACATTAGTGACTTTGATCAGGAATCGGAACACCTTACACAACAGTTCTTGGAGAAGGGCTATACTCTGCCACTAGTCCAACAGGCAGCAAATGATGCAAGAACCATATCCAGAGATGTTCTAGTACACAAACCTAGATCCGATATCCAGCAAACAGAGACTATCCCAGAACAGATTAAACAACTGCCAATAATAACACAGTTTCACGCAGGATATAAGCAATTCCAGAGGATCATTCGGAAACATTGGGCAATCCTCCAGAGGGATAGGATCGTAGGGGAGCATCTACCATCATTTCCCAGGTTTGTCTACAGGAGAGCCCAAACGTTGAATAATCTTCTAGCCCCCACGACAAAACTGGCCTGTGGTCACCAGAATGTAGGACGTAGCCATCAACCCAATTCTAACGGGGGTTTCATACCATGTGGGGGGTGTTTTTGCTGTATCCATACAAGTTTTAAAAAAATGTGTCAAAGCTCATTCAGTAGTTCAGATGGCACTGAGGTATTTAGGATTCAGGATAGGATTACATGCTTCTCGACTGGGATAATCTACTTAATCCAATGCCCATGTAAAAAACTGTATGTGGGTAGGACTAAAAGGAAACTAGCAGTGCGAATAAAGGAGCACTTGAGAAATATCCAAAAAGGGTTTTTGGGCCATCCCCTTTCCCGCCACTTCAAAGAAAAACACAATAGGAGTATCAAGGATATACAGTTTTGCGGGATACAGAAGGTCCGACAAAATCCAAGGGGAGGTGATTTTTTGAAACAGATGTCAAAAATTGAGTCCGAATGGATATTTAGGTTAGATTGCCTCACCCCAAAAGGCCTCAACCACGAATTTGAATTATATGCCTTCTAATTAATATATGTGGGGGTCCGTGTTTTACATTCATAGTGATATCTTTTTGACCCGCTTTGGACCCAGATGACTAGTGCTAATGAATAATTGTGACCAGTTGTTTTTAACATAACCTTTTTAAGAATATATTTTTAGTGGTAGGTTTTTAGTACACTACCTATTTTAAGTATTATATTCCGTGGACATCTCCATGGGGTTCGTATATATAAATTTTTTAAGTATTTTTAAGGATTTTTGAGTTTTTATTAATAAAAGTGTCTTATATATGTGTTTTTCTATCTTTTTATCTGTTCATATATGCCTTTATGCATAGTGGGTGTAATAGGGATATTGGTTCATTAAAAATATAAAAATATTAAGATTCTTGGGGTGCACATACATTTCTTATTATAACCCGCACGTAGTACTAGTGTGCAGGGTATTGTACAGCTCGATATTAGTTTGGCAATCTGGTGATGATAGGTTACCGTATTAAATGGTGTGACAATAGGCAGGCACCCTGGTGCATTATAGATCGAGTTTCTTTGGGGTGGGATTGAAAGATGTAGGGGGCAGGCGCAGTGGAGGCACGTATATAAATAAGCGGAGCTCCTGGATAGGGCTGTAACCCTGATGAAGAAGGGCGCTTTCCCTTCGAAACGCGTTGGTCAGCTTTTTTGGTCCTAGTGAGGCTCCGTTGGTCAGTGACGTCACACGCTGCTTGTCAGCGGCAGCCATTTTTTTCTTTCAGTACAACCAGGGACGTCTTCGGCCGGGACGTTCCCTGGCTCTGCACTGAACAATTACACCTGGCATCTATCCAGGCGGCATGAACAGCCGTGCACCTACTCTCAAGGTGCCACTCACAGGTTATCCTACCTATACACCTACCGCGTGCAGCGGTGAGGCGCCGCACACCATTTCCGGTATCCACTACGAACAGCGAGGTGAAAGCCTGTTAATACAGCCATCATCCCACAACTACACCCCTATATGGTAAGAACCATTATCTCTTGTAGTCATTGTAGCACACATATGTCATTATTCTAGTAGTATACGGACATTTTTGGTTACTCCTGCGGGAGTGTATATACTTACCGGTGCACATGCATTGTTTGTGAGTAAGCAAGCAGCTTGACAGTATGAGTAGTTATCTATTCGACTTGTGATTAAGTACAGTGGATAGTTTTGTTCTTTGTTGTACATTTTCTTAGTCTGCCTACATTTTCACATTTAGGGGTAGCTCTCTTTTTCCCCCCCCCCCCTTCCCTCCTGATCTGTTCCCAAGCGCGGTATCAGTTGTTATAAGTTTTATATTTAATAGTAAGCATTGACTGTTTAAGTGGGCACAGAAGTGGAATAGTTGTACTGACTATGGCATGATCGACGTTCACCATCTTTGTAGAGTCCTCAAAATCTTAGAGAACTGCACAAATGTCAGACATCCATGCCCACTCTTTAATTGTTATATGCAGAGGCTGACCAGATTGCCGATGGGCATGTTGTAGCTGGTACTCAGCCACTGTCCTCTTTTGCTCACATAGTCTTGCCAGCATGTGCAGTGTGGAGTTCCAGTGCGTGGTGACGTCGCACACCAGTCTGTGAAATGGCACTTGCATGCGCTGCTGCAGCACTGCCAGAGTGGCAGTTCTAGCCAACTTGCTAAAATGAGTATGAACGTGGCGTACCTTGACCAGAAGCTCTGGCAAATCTGGGTATGTTTTTAGAAACCGCTAAACTACCAAGTTGAGCACATGTGCCAAGCATGGTACGTGTGTGTGCTTGCTAAACTTCACAGCCACCACCAGGTTACGCCAATTATCACACACGACCATGCCTGGTTGGAAATTCAGCAAAAACCACAGATGTGTCTGGTCTGTTATTCTTTTAAGTAACTCTTCCACAGAGTGTGATTTGTCTCCTACACAAATAAGCTTCAACAGAGCCTATTGCTGCTTTGCTGAGGCAGTACTGCAGAGCTTACAGTTTCTGGCTGATGTGGACGACATGTTCTGAGATAGCACGTCAGATATGGAGGATAAAGAGGAGCAGGATGGGGTGCAAGAAACTTCTGTAGGAGGTGGAGGAAACCCTGATAGAAGTAAGGCCAGCAATCCTCAGCGTTGGGACCCAGCGTGCCGTCAGGGAAATGTAGCTTCCTTGTCCACAAGCGCTTGTCCACATGTCGATCATTAACTGGATGATGCCAGTAAGTGTGTTGGTAAGGGCACTGGTGATATATTCCTGGACATATGCTGGTATAAGGCGGGGACGCCACATCTGAAGAAAAATAGGTGGCTGGGGACCGAGTACTGAGGGATGGCTTCTGCTGCCATCAGTCGGCGGAAATCCTCCGTGTCTACCAGCCAACATTTTCACAGCAAGCAGCCTGGAAATGTGCCCGTTTAGCATTTGGGCCTGTGGGTGGGTGGCTGGGAACTTTCTTTTTCATTACAAGGCCTGGGCTAGGGACAGCTGAACGCTATGCCGAGACAAGGATTTGGAAGTGCCAGATAAAAGCAAGTCAGAATGTGTAAGGATATGTGTAGGGCAGGATTCATCTTCGCTAGTGGTTTGAACAGGGGATTGGGAAGCACCTAGTACAGGGTAAGAGGCAGTGATGTCACCTGATGGCACCAATCATGGATGTTCAGCCCACTGAGTCGGGTGCTTAGATGACATGTGCCTGATCATGCTGGTGGTAGTTAGGTTCTTAGTGGTCATTCCCCTGCTGGTCTTTGCATGGCACAGGTGGCAAATGGCCATTTTGTTCATCTCAGAGCTCTCTTTAAAAAAGTATCAAATTGGGGAACACAAAAACCTATGACCGAGAAATGCACGAGTGTCGGTGCTCTGCGGAATAGTTTCCCACTTTGTCCCTCTGGTCACCCCACTATCTATTCCTGTCTGTTTTGGTGCTGCCAATCTTTCTCCCTCAGTGCTGCTGGCTTCTAGCTGCATGCCAGCTTCCCAGGTTGGGTTGGTGACTTCGGCATCCACCACTTCGTCTTCCACCGCACCATGTTCCTCCTGACTTCGTGACTTAACAACGACTATCCTTAGCAACAACTGTGTCTCATCATCATCTTCCTCCTTATCCTAAATTTACCTTTCCCAACCGTCATGTTCTTGTGGCCATGGCTGCTCCAACTTTTGTGCATTACTAAACAGCATGTTCTCCTGTCACTCTTGGAGCATGCAGGTTGAGAGGCCACACTCAAGAAACAATGTAAATAGCTCCTTAGAGTGTCCTAGTGAGTGTGGGATCACTAATCTCCCAGGACTCAACATGGTGGGAGGAAGGAGGATTAGGGTGGGGCTTAAGTGATCCAGGCTTTAGGCTGGTGAGACTGAACCATGTGGAAGACTGGGTGGTGCTGCTAAGCCTGCTGGAAGCATTATCTGCTATCGAACCCGACCACCTGTTCGCACTGCCCTGGCTTCAGAAGTGGTGTACAATGCCTCCCTGTAAAGTGGGACAGGAACCTATGTGTTGTGGATGAACGTGTTTCTTGTGCTCCAGCAACAGACATAGACGCACCTGCTCCAGGTCCAGGGCCGGCATCAGCACCCGGGCAAGTGCCGGGGCCCTGAGCAGGCAGGGGGCCCACTCACCATCGGGGACACTGGCGCACTGTAGTGCTGACCCCTGCGAGTGGACCCCCACCTGCTCCGGGCCCCGGCACTTGCGATACTTACCTCTCCCGGTTCCAGTGCTGCAGCGTCTTCCATCCTCTGACTGACGTTCCGGTCAGAGTGCGTGATGACATCACCAGTGCGCGCCCTCTACCTGAGCAGTCGAAGCACAGAGAGTAGGAAGACGCCGACGGTGAGGAGTCCAGAGCAGAGCAGCGTCAAGCAACGAAAGGTGAGCATTTCATTTGTTTTTTTTTAATATTTGGAGCAATATATGGGGACCATCAGAAGGGGCCCATATATGGAGCATTATATGGGGCTAATTCTATATGGAGTATCTTATGGGGCTAATAATATAGGGAGCATCTTATGAAGCCAATTCTATAGGAAGCATTTTATGGGGCCACTTTAATATAGAGCATCTTATGGGGCCAATTCAATATGGAGCAGTATATGGGGCCAATTACATATGGAGCAGTATATGGGGCCAATAATATATGAAGCATCTCATGGGACTAATTATATATGGAGCATTTTATATGGCAAATTATATATGGATCATTATATGGGGCCCATTATACATGGAGCATCTTATGGGCCAATTATTTTTGGAGCATTATATGGGGCCCATTCTGTATGGAGCATCATATGGGGCCCGTTCTGTAAGGAGCATTATATGGGGCCCATTCTGTATGGAGCAATATATGGGACTCAGTATACTATATGGGGCCGATCATATACTGTATGGAGCATTATATGAGCCCCAATATATATGGAGCAATAGATGGGACCCATCATATACTGTATGGAGAATTATATGTGGCTCACTATACTGTATGGAGCATTATATGGGGTCAATTCCGTATGGAGCAATATATGCGGCTCATTCTGTATGGAGCACTCTGTGGTGCCCATTATACTGTATGGAGCATTATATGAGGCTCATTATTCTGTATGGAGCATAATATTGGGCTCATTATTCTGTTTGGAGCAATATATGGGGCTCATTATTCTGTTCAGTTCATTATGAATTGTGGTATGTGTTAAAGGGGCCCACCGGGACTCTTTCGCCCAGGGCCCATGAAAACCTGCAGCCGGCTCTGCCCATGTCCTTGGTATCTGCATGCACCATCATCAGCACTTTTACTTACCCATCCCTTAACACACGTCTTATGCATTTTGTAATTGCTAGGTCTCTTAAAACCAAGTTTATTTTTAATAAAAGAAAAAAATTGGTCACCTGAAGCAATCAAAGCAGTTTTTGTGAGTTTACTCCACTGTAATGTAACAGAAAGAAAGCAAACGTCTATGGATGACAATCAAATTCAATACAGAAAAATGTTTCAATGCTTTTTTCAGTTTTACAGATCACACAAATGTACATACACCATGTGATACTGTATGGTTGAGAAATCGAAGCCTACTAAATTTTTAAAAGCTTTTTTTCATTTTTAGAGATCACAGAAATGTTCCTAGACCACAAAGACCACAAGCTGACAATTGGGAACCTTCAAGACTTTTAAAAGTTTATGAGATCACAGAAATGATGACAGACCACGTAACAGTGTATAGCTGAGAAATGGAAGCCAACAACATTTTTAAAAGCTTTTGCTCAGTTTTAAAGATCATAGACATGTTCACAGACCAGGTAACACTGTATGGGCTTGTTTCCACTTGCGAAAAACACGTCCGTGTCTCGCATGTGAAAACCAAGCTCTGGCGTCGGCACTTGGGAGCGGAGCGTGCGGCTCCATGTGTTCCTATGCGGCCGAACGCTCCGCTCTGGAGTGTCGGTGCCACAGCTTGGTTTTCACATGCGAGACACGGACGTGTTTCTCACAAGTGGAAACAAGCCCTATGGCTGAGAAATGGAAACCTACAAGTTTTTAAAAGGTTTTTTTTTTCAGTTTTTGAGATCTCAGAAGTTTTCACAGACCAAGTAACACTTTGTGGCCGGAGTCACACTACGGTAGAATATGGGCGAGTGCTATGTGAGAAAACATTGCATAGCACTCGGACCAGTGTTAATCTATGGGGCAGCTCACATCACCATAATTTTTGTCAGGCATATTCGACATGCGTGTAAAATCACATCATGCTGCCATTGTACGCCTATATCGTCCAAGACTCGCCAATGCATGCCTATGGGTGCAATACAAGCTCGAACGCCACACGGACCATCCGTCCAGCTTGCAACGAATACGCACACATTTTCCACATTTCAGCCCATTGAGCAATTTAATTTTATGGGGAAAGCCAGTGAGAAATGTAAAGCCATACGCATGTCATACGGATGTCATACGGATACATGATGTCACGGAGTTACTGCAACAGAGCAGTGCCAGAAGACCGCAGCATCTGATGGCTCCTGCTTCACCGCTGAGAAGAGGCACTTCTCTGGTGTATTACATGTGTTTCTTTCAGCAGGACAGGAGTTAATCGGCCATGTGGAAGTGCCTGCATTCAGCTGTGCTCAGTTAGCCACTCCTCTGTCCTATAAACGCTAGGCCTTCTGGCCAGGTGGTTGTCCGAGTTAGCACTTTCTACATAGACCTGGACAGAGAGGAGCTGGTGTGGATAAGGAGAGCTGGAGGAGTTTATTGTGCGACTGTTGCTTGTTTTGTACGCTTGGAAAGTCCTCATACTTACCTGCCTTATTTTCTTCCCTCATCCTTCACACCCTGGTGAATACCTCTGTTATTTGTGAGAGTATATTTTGTGTGAGTGGAATTTTCTGTTACCCTTGTCTTTGTTCCCCTGTCTGTCAGGTTGGTGTACTACGGTACACAGTAGCATCTCTCTTCCCCGGGAGGGGGACAGACACAGGGCTGCAGCTAGGAGACAGGGCAAGGGCGGAAGCCTCAGCATCCTCGCCATCTAAGGTATCCCAGGGAACAGGGCAAGCTAGGGCGCCCCTTAGTGCTAGGGCCAGGAAAGGTGTGACATGGATGGGAGATGTTCTGCCCCCACATGAGGCAAATGGAGATGTGGTTGATTAATAGGGGCTGGGAGAGATCCTATCTCCATTTCCTCAATGCAGAGCAGAGAGGACCGATGCTGTTCAGCGTTCGGAGACATCTTGCATACCAGGGATTGCACAATCCAGACTTGTTTATTTGGAAATCTGAACATACAGCGTATGATTGGTAATACTGTAACTTCTCCAGGAATGCAGATGTAAACAACAAAAATGGCCGCATGTGTGAGCAGCAAGAGTGTGGCCGAAAACTGATGCCTTCCTCAGCTCAGTTCTAGGGTGTCTCTCACACAGAAAGTGAAACTAGAAATGAAATAGCTGCAGGAGGAAAGGGTGATTTTTGAACCTAAAGTGGAAGGCACGCCGTTAAGAATTAATTAATTACAGACTGCTATGTGGAAAAAGGCCAGTAGGTGACAGCAGAGCAGCATGTAAGAACAGATACCATACACAGCATGAAAATAATGCAATACATAAACCAGCCAAACAGAACAGCACACTCCCTCTCTGAAATTCTGTAAAGAATTTCACTATACTAGTGCTTTTGAAACAAAATCCAACAACCTAGAACTGAACAAAAACATGCATGCAATAATAATAACTTCAAATGAGATAGATGAATGTCTGTAAGTCCGTTCCTGAGACAATCCAAAAGATACCCATCTTTGGATTGGAGAAGCCACACTAGGCCAAACTATCTCCGAACCAACTGCAATCCAATGGACAAAGTACCAGTGTTCTGTTCATCATTTGTCCTATCGGAATGTCCTCGATCGGTAGTATCAATACGAGCTTGTGGATTGGCCTCTGAAATGTATTAGGCTCACCTTTCCTAAGGACCTTACCATCCTGACCAGGGAAAGCCTTTGTAATGATTCCCATAGGCCAGTCGATACTTTGAGCTTGTTGTTCCTTCATTAACACGTCTCCTTTCAAGTTCGGTTTACTGTGTCGCCATTTCCTTCTTCGTTGAAGAACCACGAGATACTCCTTTCTCCACCAGTTCCAGAAGTAATCGATGAGGTAATTCACGCATTTGAACTGCTTCTGGTAGGTGTTTCCTGAGTAAACTCTCCGCAGCCTGTTAGCAGGTTCCTGGTCTTTTGGGTATGAAGAGTACCTGGCGTAAGAATGGTCGGCATTTCAGGATCCATTCATACTGGGACAAGGGGTCTTGAGTTGATTATGGCAGAAACTTCAGCCAGAAGAGTAACCAAGGTCTTATGCGTAAGTCTTGAAGAGTTTATGTCCATAAACATAGAGTTCAAGATGTTGCGTGAGATCCCGATTATCCTTTCCCAGGAATCTTCGATGTGTGATCTATGCAGAGGATTGAAGATCCAGGCGCAGCCTCTTTCTGTCAGTTGATCATGAATTGGCTTGATGTCAATATCCAGCTCTCAACATGCACCGATGAAGTTGCTTCCGTGGTCAGACCTCAGCTATTTTGCCGGTCCTGTGATCGCTAGAAACTGTCAAAGATCATTGATCAAGCTGGATGAATCCATAGATTCTGTCACTTCTATGTGAATGGCACGGACACTCATGCAAGTGAATAATATGGCCCAACATTTGCTGTTGGTGTTACTGCCTCGAGTTCTGCGTGCAGACCCCATCCATGGCCCAAAGACATCTAGACAAACGTAGGTAAAAGGTGGTTCGGAACTTAGTCTGTCAGAGGGAAAGTCAGCCATTTGTTGATGCACCTGTTTTCCTCTGGTTTTGCAACACTGCACACAGCGATGTAGTGATCCCACTACATGTCTTTTCATACTTATGATCCAAAGTCCTGCAGACCGTACCTTGCCCTTTGTGATTTGCCTGCCTTGGTGTTCGGTCTTTTCATGAACGTGTCGGATTAGTAAATCGGTGATGTGATGTTTAGTGGGAATGATGCATGGATGTTGCTCCCCTAGCTTGGCTCAATTTAATCGACCACTGACCCTCAGCAAATCAAAGCTGTCCATTACTGGATTCAAATTGGCAATGGGGCTTTTCAGAGGGATCTGTTGTTTGTGGTTTAAGCATTCCTATTCAGTATTGAATACGCTCTGCTGGACAGAGCATATTATGAGAGACTCGCAGTGAGAAATGTCCTCTGCAGAGAGCGGTTTATGGCAGACGTGCCCACCATGACAGTCTTTGTCTCCATGTGAGTTGTGATAAGATTTCACAATATGGACTAACCTTGCGATTGTCTTGACGAGTTTCATCCGATTGGAGAAGCGTTCAAAGCGCTGGCAACCGTGGCTGGAGGTTGGTTTAGTGTACGTGGCCAGAGCACTGACCTTGGAGCGGACTTCTGGAGCGTCATCCTAATCCTGGATGCTGAAGGCTTCCTGGACATATTCACTCCCCTTCTGTTCCAGCAGAAACTTTGGACCGGAAAGCCAAGAAGAGTTAGCAAAATAAATTATAGACAAAGGTCTAGTGGCATGGTCAGCTGGATTAAGTTCAGATTGGATATAGTGCCATTGTTCAGGCTTGGAAGACCTCCTTCCTCTCTCGATGCAGTTACTGTCGTACACGTAGAAGCACCTTGTTTGGTTGTAGATGTAGCCTAAGACAACCTTACTATCACTGTAGTATTATACATCATCTTTGTTGATGTCCAGCTCATGCTGTATAAAGTCTGCGAGTTCTACTGAAAGCAAAGTCCCACAGAGTTCAAGCCTGGGAATAGTGTGGTTAGGCTTGGAAGCCAACTTAGCCTTGCTGAAAATGAACCCAACGTGATCTTGATTGTCGGATCCCATTACCTTCAGGTAGGCAACAGCTGCAATGGCCTCCGTGGATACATCCGAGAACACATGGAGTTTCGTCCTGGTGCTAGCAGCAAGTGAGATTCTGTCGTAGCATCTTGGTATGTAGGTTTCATCCAAGGCACACAAAGACTGCTTTCAGGTTTTCCATTTTGGTTCCTTATCAGGAGGAAGTGGGGCATCCCAGTCCTTGACAGTTTCAGAAAGCTGTCTCAGGAGGGAATTACCTTGTATGCTAATTGGTACTACGAATCCCAGTGGATTGTATAAGCTATTTACCACTGACAGGACACCAAATTTAGTGAATGGTTTGTCTGCACAGTTGATTTGGAAACTGAAGACGGTGGCTGACAAGTTCCACCTCAGGCTTAAGCTTCTTTGCATGGGTGGATGGTCTGGTCTCAGGTCTATGTAATTGAATCCTGGTGCATGGTCACCTGACTCAAAAGCTCTCATGACAGCCAGGCTGTTTGAAGCAATTTTGTGCAGTCTAAGTTTAGCTTGGTACAGCATACCTTGGTGTCATGTCGGACGCTGTTCAGACCAGGTCGTCCGACAGACAGCGGTAATTCCGCTTTTCACCACTATTTGCTCATTGGCGTCTGCTAGATTTTATCTAGCTGTTCCGGGTTTAATTTACCTAATCCTCGGATTGGAAGCTGGGCCATTTCCATGGCCTTTAAATAGTTCTCCTGATCATTGGGCGTCGCCGATTATAGCTTCTTCTTCTTGCATTGTTATCGGTCTGGAGTGGAGAGCTGGTTGTTGGTGATTCGTTGCTGGTGGTGTATTTTCCTTTGTCTTATTTACTCCTTCCTATATTTGTATTTATTTTGCCCTGCACATTTATAGTGTATTCCTGAGTGACTGCGGCGTGGTGTATATTTTCCTTTATCCTTGTCTGTGCTACTGTGGGTATTGGTGTATTACATCTTCACTGGGTGGTGGGCAGAGGTTTCAGCCTAGGGCTGAGCTCAGGAGACAGGGTGAGGTTCGAGGCCTGGACATGCACACCTTCAGTGTAAACTCCAGGTAGAGGGTCAGTCAGGATTTCCCTAGTCTGAGGGAAATTGCAGGGGCCCGGGTTATTAGCTCTCGCTCACCAATCTCTCCCTGACATTTGGGTCCTTTTAAGTAGGTCGATCACCGCTTCTTCTGTGGGTAGAGATTTTAGTCCATCATCTACATAGAAGTCTTTCTCTACAAAGTCTCTGGCATCTGTTCCATATTCGGACTGTCCTTTCAGTGCGGTTCTCCACAGGCTATAGGTTGCCACAGCGGGCAAAGGGCTATTCCCAAATAAGAGCACCCTCATGCGATACTCCACCATCTCTTTGCTGTGGTCATTGTCCTTGTGTCACAGGAACCTGAGGAAATTCCTGTGGTCCTCTCTGACTATGAAACAGTGGAATATCTGTTCAGTATTGGCGGTGATGGTAATAGGCTCTTTCCTGAACCTCCTGAATAAGCCTCCTGAATAAGCCTGGTTCAACACTAGCACTAGCAGGTTCTTGGATAATCAAGATGTATAAAACGTAACTTTTACTATAATCACTTAAAAAGTGCGGACATATAGTGCAAACAAAGTGCTGATGCAAACAATAACAAAACACAAAAACAAACAGCCAATAAAATACCTCAACTGCCGCGATTACACAAACAGACGCGATTCTGGTCTCTATTTGGTTTTGATCAATACGAGAAGACATTGCTCTTAAAGAGTCTACCGCACCAAAGAGACAAGGGGGTCCTGTTGTGAATTCTGCTCTTGGGTTCCCTCCGGTGGTTGTTGATAGTAATGCAGTTGTCCCTGGGTTGCAATCCTGGGCAGGTGTTCCTGCTGATTGCAGCTCTGACTGGGATATTTAGGTGTGCAGGATTCATTAGTCCTTGCCAGTTGTCCATTGTTCTTGGAGGTTTTGCATCTCTGTCTTGTTCCTCCTGCCCTGCTGCCAAATCTGCAAAGATAAGTGTCTGGGTTTTGTTTCTACAGCACACTTGCTGTGTGCTTTACAATTCAGTGCTATTCATGGTTTTTTCTTGTCCAGCTTAGACTGTGCTTGGATATTTCAGTCAAGTTGGATTCTCAGGAGAAGCAGATATACATTCCATGTCTTTAGTTAGATGGTGGAATTTTTGTATTATCTGCTGTGGATATTTTTAGGGTTTTAATACTGACCGCTTAGTATTCTGTCCTATCCTATCCTATTTAGCTAGCGTGGCCTCTTTTGCTAAATCCTGATTTCTGCCTGCGTGTGTCTTTTCCTCTAATACTCACAGTCAATATTTGTGGGGGGCTGCCTATCCTTTGGGGTTCTGCTCTGAGGCAAGATAGAATTCCCATTTCCATCTATAGGGGTATTTAGTCCTCTGGCTGTGTCGAGGTGTCTAGGATGTGTTAGGTACACCCCACGGCTACTTCTAGTTGCGGTGTCAGTTTAGGGTTTGCGGTCAGTACAGGTTCCACCTCTCCTGAGAAAGTCCCATGCGGCTCCAAGGTCACCAGATCATAACAGTACAACTGGCCAACAATGAGTTAAATGCATCTCAGAAGAAGGAAAGAAAGGTGTTGAGCCATTTTTTTTTCTGTAGCCTGCTTTGTCTTTTCTTCCCTCTTTTCTCTGGGTGACTGAGGAGTCTTGTGCTAGCATGGATGTTCAGGGATTAGCTTCTCGTGTAGACCAGCTTGCTGCTAGGGTACAGAGTATTTCTGATTATATTGTTCAGACTCCAGTTCTAGAGCCTAAGATTCCTACTCCTGATTTGTTTTTTGGGGACAGGTCCAAATTTTTGAGTTTTAAAAACAACTGTAAACTGTTTTTTGCTCTGAGACCTCGATCCTCTGGTGATTCCATTCAGCAGGTTAAAATTGTAATCTCCCTGCTGCGTGGCGATCCTCAGGATTGGGCATATTCCCTGGAATCTGGGAATCTAGCCTTGCTTAATGTAGACGCCTTTTTTCAGGCTTTAGGATTATTATATGATGAACCAAATTCTGTGGATCAAGCGGAGAAGACCTTGTTGGCCCTGTCTCAGGGTCAAGAAGCGGCAGAATTGTATTGTCAGAAATTTAGAAAGTGGTCTGTGTTGACCAAATGGAATGATGATGCTTTGGCGTCAATTTTCAGAAAGGGTCTTTCTGAATCCGTTAAAGATGTTATGGTGGGGTTTCCCACGCCTTTCGGTCTGAGTGATTCTATGTCTCTGGCCATTCAGATTGATCGGCGCTTGCGGGAGCGCAGAACTGTGCGCGCTGTGGCGTTGTCCTCAGAGCAGATGCCTGAGCCAATGCAGTGTGATAGGATTCTGTCTAGAACGGAACAACGGGGATTCAGACGTCAGAATATGTTGTGTTTTTATTGTGGCGATGCTTCTCATGTCATTTCAGTCTGCCCTAAACGTACCAAGAGGATCGCTAGTTCATTTACCATCAGTACTGTACAACCTAAATTTCTGTTATCTGTGTCCTTGATTTGCTCATTGTCATCATTTTCTGTCATGGCGTTTGTGGATTCAGGCGCCGCTTTGAACTTAATGGACTTTGAGTTTGCCAGGCGTTGTGGTTTTCCCTTACAGTCTTTGCAGAACCCTATTCCTTTAAGGGGCATCGATGCTACACCTTTGGCTAAAAATAAGTCCCAGTTCTGGACACAGGTGACCATGTGCATGGCGCCAGCCCATCAGGAAGATTGTCGATTTCTGGTGTTGCATAATTTGCATGATGCTATCGTGCTGGGTTTTCCATGGTTGCAGGTACATAATCCTGTGTTGGATTGGAAGTCTATGTCTGTGACTAGTTGGGGATGTCAGGGGGTTCATAATGACGTTCCTTTGATGTCAATCTCCTCTTCTGAAATTCCAGAGTTTTTGTCTGATTTTCAGGATGTATTCGATGAGCCCAAGTCCAGTTCCCTTCCACCGCATAGGGACTGTGATTGTGCTATTGACTTGATTCCAGGCTGTAAGTTTCCTAAGGGCCGACTTTTCAACCTGTCTGTGCCTGAACATACCGCCATGCGGAGTTATGTTAAGGAGTCTTTGGAGAAAGGGCATATTCGGCCATCTTCTTCACCGTTGGGAGCAGGATTTTTTTTTGTTGCTAAGAAGGATGGTTCCTTGAGACCCTGTATTGATTATCGCCTCTTGAATAAGATCACGGTCAAGTTTCAATACCCTTTACCTCTGCTTTCCGATTTGTTTGCTAGGATTAAGGGGGATAGTTGGTTTACGAAGATTGACCTTCGGGGGGCATATAATCTTGTTCGTATTAAGCAGGGTGATGAATGGAAAACTGCGTTTAATACGCCCGAAGGCCATTTTGAATACCTTGTGATGCCATTCGGGCTCTCTAATGCTCCATCTGTTTTTCAGTCCTTCATGCACGATATCTTCCGGACTTACCTTGATAAATTCATGATTGTATATTTGGATGACATTTTAATTTTTTCCGATGATTGGGAGTCTCATGTGAAACAGGTCAGGATTAGTGTTGAGCGATACCATCCGATACTTGAAAGTATCGGTATCGGAAAGTATCGGCTGATACCGGCAAAGTATCGGATCTAATCCGATACCGATACCCGATACCAATACAAGTCAATGGGACACCAAGTATCGGACGTTATCCTGTATGGTTCCCAGGGTCTGAAGGAGAGGAAACTCTCCTTCAGGCCCTGGGATCCATATCAATGTGTAAAAGAAAGAATTTAAATAAAAAATAGGGATATACTCACCCTCCGACGCAGCCTGGACTTTACCGCCGTAACCGGGAGCCGTTGTACCTAAGAATGCGCGCTTGAAGGGCCTTAGATGAGGTCACTGCGCTCTGATTGGTCCATAGCGGTCGCGTGACCGCTACGCGACCAATCACAAAGCAGTGACGTCACCTAAGGTCTTTCAAGCGCTTGAAATACCTTAGAAGACGTTCGCAGCTTCTGATTGGTCGCGTAGCGGTCGCGTGACCGCTACGCGACCAATCACAAAGCAGTGACGTCTTCTAAGGTATTTCAAGCGCTTGAAAGACCTTAGGTGACGTCACTGCTTTGTGATTGGTCGCGTAGCGGGCACGCGACCGCTACGGACCAATCAGAGCGCAGTGACCTCATCTAAGGCCCTTCAAGCGCGCATTAGCTCCCGGTTACGGCGGTAAAGTCCAGGAGCCGCCGGAGAGGTGGGTATATCCCTATTTTTTATTTTAATTCTTTATTTTACACATTGATATTAATCCCGATACCGATTCCCGATACCACAAAAGTATCGGATCTCGGTATCGGAATTCCGATACCCGCAAGTATCGGCCGATACCCGATACTTGCGGTATCGGAATGCTCAACACTAGTCAGGATGGTATTTCAGATCCTTCGTGATAATGCTCTGTTTGTGAAGGGGTCTAAGTGTCTCTTTGGAGTGCAGAAGGTTTCTTTTTTGGGCTTCATTTTTTCTCCCTCATCTATAGAGATGGATCCGGTTAAGGTTCAGGCCATTCATGATTGGATTCAACCCACATCCGTGAAGAGCCTTCAGAAATTTTTGGGCTTTGCTCATTTTTATCGCCGTTTCATTGCTAACTTCTCCAGTGTGGTTAAACCCTTGACCGATTTGACGAAGAAAGGACCTGATGTGACGAATTGGTCCTCTGCGGCTGTCTCTGCCTTTCAGGAGCTTAAACGCTGATTTACTTCTGCCCCGGTGTTGCGTCAACCGGATGTTTCTCTTCCGTTTCAGGTTGAGGTTGACGCTTCTGAGATTGGGGCAGGGGCCGTTTTGTCTCAGAGGGATCCTGTTGGTTCTTTGATGAAACCGTGTGCCTTCTTTTCCCGTAAGTTTTCGCCTGCTGAACGCAATTATGATGTCGGCAATCGGGAGTTGTTGGCTATGAAGTGGGCGTTTGAGGAGTGGTGACATTGGCTTGAGGGAGCTAAGCACCGTATTGTGGTCTTGACCGATCATAAAAATCTGATTTACCTCGAGTCTGCCAGACGGCTGAATCCTAGACAGGCTCGATGGTCCTTGTTTTTTTCCCGTTTTGATTTCGTGGTCTCGTATCTTCCGGGTTCTAAGAATATTAAGGCTGATGCCCTCTCTAGGAGTTTTTTGCCTGATTCTCCTGAGGTCCTTGAACCGGTCGGCATTCTGAAAGAAGGGGTGGTCCTTTCTGCCATTTCCCCTGATTTACGACGGGTTCTTCAGGAATTTCAGGCTGACAAACCTGATTGCTGTCCAGTGGGGAAACTGTTTGTTCCTGATGGACTAGTAGAGCGATTTCTGAGGTTCATTGTTCTGTGTTGGCTGGCCATCCTGGTATTTTTGGTACCAGAGAATTGGTTGGTAGGTCCTTTTGGTGGCCTTCTTTGTCATGTGATGTGCGTTCTTTTGTGCAGTCCTGTGGGACTTGTGCGCGGGCCAAGCCTTGTTGTTCCCGTGCTAGTGGGTTGCTTTTGCCTTTGCCGGTCCCTGAGAGGCCCTGGACGCATATTTCTATGGATTTTATTTCTGATCTTCCGGTTTCCCAGAAGATGTTGGTCATCTGGGTTGTTTGTGACCGGTTCTCTAAGATGGTCCATTTGGTGCCTTTGCCTAAATTGCCTTCCTCTTCTGATTTGGTTCCGTTGTTTTTTCAGCATGTGGTTCGTTTGCATGGTATTCCGGAGAATATTGTGTCCGACCGTTCCCAGTTTGTTTCTAGGTTTTGGCGGGCCTTTTGTGCTAGGCTGGGCATTGATTTGTCAAATGGCCAGACCGAGCGAACTAATCAGACTTTGGAGACTTATTTGAGATGCTTTGTGTCTGCTGATCAGGATGATTGGGTGGCTTTCTTGCCATTGGCCGAGTTTGCCCTTAATAATCGGGCTAGTTCGGCTACCTTGGTTTCGCCCTTCTTTTGTAATTTTGGTTTTCATCCTCGTTTTTCTTCGGGGCAGGTTGAGCCTTCTGACTGTCCTGGTGTGGATTCTGTGGTTGACAGGTTGCAGCAGATTTGGGCTCATGTGGTGGACAATTTGGTATTGTCTCAGGAGGAGGCTCAACGTTTTGCTAACCGTCGTCGGTGTGTTGGTTCCCGGCTTCGTGTTGGGGATTTGGTCTGGTTGTCTTCCCGTCATGTTCCTATGAAGGTTTCTTCCCCTAAGTTTAAGCCTCGCTTTATTGGTCCTTATAGGATTTCTGAGATTATTAATCCGGTGTCTTTTCGATTGGCCCTTCCGGCTTCTTTTGCTATCCATAATGTCTTCCATAGATCTTTATTGCAGAAATATGTGGTGCCCGTTGTTCCCTCTGTTGATCCTCCGGCCCCTGTGCTGCTTGATGGGGAGTTGGAGTATGTGGTTGAGAAGATTTTGGATTCTCGCTTTTCGAGGCGGAGGCTTCAGTACCTTGTCAAATGGAAGGGTTATGGCCAGGAGGATAATTCTTGGGTTTTTGCCTCTGATGTCCATGCTGCTGATTTGGTCCGTGCCTTTCATCTGGCTCATCCTGATCGGCCTGGGGGCTCTGGTGAGGGTTCGGTGACCCCTCCTCAAGGGGGGGGGGGTACTGTTGTGAATTCTGCTCTTGGGGTCCCTCCGGTGGTTGTTGATAGTAATGCAGTTGTCCCTGGGTTGCAATCCTGGGCAGGTGTTCCTGCTGATTGCAGCTCTGACTGGGATATGTAGGTGTGCAGGATTCATTAGTCCTTGCCAGTTGTCCATTGTTCTTGGAGGTTTTGCATCTCTGTCTTGTTCCTCCTGCCCTGCTGCCAAATCTGCAAAGATAAGTGTCTGGGTTTTGTTTCTACAGCACACTTGCTGTGTGCTTTACAATTCAGTGCTATTCATGGTTTTTTCTTGTCCAGCTTAGACTGTGCTTGGATATTTCAGTCAAGTTGGATTCTCAAGAGAAGCAGATATACACTCACCGGCCACTTTATTAGGTACACCTGTCCAACTTCTTGTTAACACTTAATTTCTAATCAGCCAATCACATGGCGGCAACTCAGTGCATTTAGGCATGTAGACATGGTCAAGACAATCTCCTGCAGTTCAAACCGAGCATCAGTATGGGGAAGAAAGGTGATTTGAGTGCCTTTGAACGTGGCATGGCTGTTGGTGCCAGAAGGGCTGGTCTGAGTATTTCAGAAACTGCTGATCTACTGGGATTTTCACGCACAACCATCTCTAGGGTTTACAGAGAATGGTCCGAAAAAGAAAAAAAATCCAGTGAGCGGCAGTTCTGTGGGCGGAAATGCCTTGTTGATGCCAGAGGTCAGAGGAGAATGGGCAGACTGGTTCGAGCTGATAGAAAGGCAACAGTGACTAAAATCGCCACCCGTTACAACCAAGGTAGGCCTAAGAGCATCTCTGAACGCACAGTGCGTCGAACTTTGAGGCAGATGGGCTACAGCAGCAGAAGACCACACCGGGTACCACTCCTTTCAGCTAAGAACAGGAAACTGAGGCTACAATTTGTACAAGCTCATCGAAATTGGACAGTAGAAGATTGGAAAAACGTTGCTTGGTCTGATGAGTCTCGATTTCTGCTGCGACATTCGGAAGGTAGGGTCAGAATTTGGCGTAAACAACATGAAAGCATGGATCCATCCTGCCTTGTATGGAGCATCTTTGGGATGTGCAGCCGACAAATCTGCGGCAACTGTGTGATGCCATCATGTCAATATGGACCAAAATCTCTGAGGAATGCTTCCAGCACCTTGTTGAATCTATGCCACGAAGAATTGAGGCAGTTCTGAAGGCAAAAGGGGGTCCAACCCGTTACTAGCATGGTGTACCTAATAAAGTGGCCGGTGAGTGTACATTCCATGTCTTTAGTTAGATGGTGGAATTTTTGTATTGTCTGCTGTGGATATTTTTAGGGTTTTAATACTGACCGCTTAGTATTCTGTCCTATCCTATCCTATTTAGCTAGCGTGGCCTCTTTTGCTAAATCCTGATTTCTGCCTGCGTGTGTCTTTTCCTCTAATACTCACAGTCAATATTTGTGGGGGGCTGCCTATCCTTTGGGGTTCTGCTCTGAGGCAAGATAGAATTCCCACTTCCATCTATAGGGGTATTTAGTCCTCCGGCTGTGTCGAGGTGTCTAGGATGTGTTAGGTACACCCCACGGCTACTTCTAGTTGCGGTGTCAGTTTAGGGTTTGCGGTCAGTACAGGTTCCACCTCTCCTGAGAAAGTCCCATGCGGCTCCAAGGTCACCAGATCATAACAGGGTCCCCCCCAAATAGATGGTTAATCATGTAAACTCAATAAACTCACAAGCAAAAGTGGTGCTTTACCACAGACCAGAGGAGAAATCACACGTCGTCCAAACAATACGCTAAGATTGGGGAATGTCCCTTACATAACCCCAAAGTTTGGGGTGTAATTTAAACCTATCATAGATCTTAATAACGGTGGCAGTATTTTTAAGCGATATGCTTTATAAAAAAGAAATGCAGGATCTTGTATAAATATGTCCTGAAGCACCGAAGATTCCCATTAAAACAGCTAGAATACAACTATACCATTTCCCAACAGAAAACACTTTGTGGTATACGTTCACATCGGCTGTTGTATGGGATTAGTCAAATCATTTTATACTCATCTGCTCTTTCTGGTTACTTTCCCAGTCTTTATGCAGGTTGAGTTTACCCGGACTGTCTCGCGGCTTTCATAGATATCCGCATATTTTCCCTCAGGTCCTATCCATCAAAGAATGCCTCCTAACGCGTTTCATCCTGTATAGATTCATCAGGGGATTACGGCATAGGTTCAGTACAAATGAGCGATTGAGTCGCCTCTTTCTTTTCATCTTCATCTTGTCCAGATGCCATGATAACTCTTCTCATCCACCGGCAGAGCTCTTTTCTGCAGACTTCCATCTTCTCCTGTCTTCTGCAGCACATCCCGACACAACACCCTTAAAGAGAGCAGTGTTATTATAATGCTCTGGAATAAAAATATCTGCCCTAGGCCGAGCCTCTGAGTAAATAATTGCCCCTCACTTTATTCCCAGCACATAATATGACCCTCACTGTCCCTCTTATGGTACATGCCATCCACACTGCCCTCTCTCTTTTCCATACTTCACACTGCCCTCATACTGTGTCCCTCCTAGAGAGCCCAGTCTCTCTACTGTGCCCCTTCATTACACTCCTCCTACTTGGCATACTGTCTCCTCCTTGCTGTTACCCTCACACTACTCAGTATCTATTCTGTGCCCACTCACACTTTCCTCCCCCCATACTGTCTGCACACATTTCTAATAGCCTCCTCATGTACATCCCCCCTGCTAACTATACTATCTCCTCACTTATTTACCCCTTTGCTCTCCATATTTCCTCCTCACACATTCCCCCGACTCCCCATACTGTGTCCTCATCCCATCACCCTCGCTCTCAATACTGTGTCAGCATACATTTTTCCCTTCACTACTGTATCTACCCCATCTACCCACTCACCCCCACAGAATATATCCACTCCCTTTCCGACAGAATAAATCCATCCCCCTCCACACAGAATAAATGCACCCTGCCCCACACATGCTAAATAAATTCCTGCACCCCTACATACACACTGAATAAATCCCCACACTGACTAAATCCCACCCACGCACACTGAATAAATTCCCCCCACACACACTGAATAAATCCCCCCCACACACACTGAATAAATCCACACACTGAATAAATCCCCCCCACACACACACTGAATAAATCCCCCCACACACTCACTAAATCCCCCCACACACACTGAATAAATCCACACTGAATAAATCCCTCCCCACACACACTGACTAAATCCCCCCACACACACTGAATAAATCCCCCCACACACACTTACTAAATCCCCCCCAAACACAGACTAAATCCCCCACACACACTGAATAAATCCCCCCACACACACACACTTACTAAATCCCTAACCCCCAACACACTGATTAAATCCTGACTCCCCAACACACACACTAAATAAATCTCCCCCCCAAACACTGAATAAATAAACACATACACACTGAATAAATATTCCCCATAAACCCACCCACCCTATACTGAATCTTTGGTGTCTTCAGCTTCACAACCACAGGAGCACTTACCACCGAGTCTCTTCTTTCTCATGCGCGCTGGATAGTGACATCAGCAGCATGATCACATGACTTGATCACGCTGCTGGCATCGCTCTGACCCAGCAGTCAGAGCCTCGATTGTACTCGCAGCTGTTAGATGTGAATATAATTGATCTCCGGGAGCCGGAGCGAAGCAGCTTCTCTGTGCCAGCTGTCAGCTTGACAGGCGGCACAGAGAACAGCGGACTCCAAGTCCGGGGGGCAGCAGAATGCAGCCTCAGGGGGAGACACTTTGGACCGCCGCATTAAGTGGCCCAACTGTGCCCCCCTGCCGGCTACGCCCGGGGTAAATGCCCCGGCTGCCCCCCTAGATACGCCTCTCCTGTGGGTGACACTGGCACCATAAGCTGGGCTGACTTGGACATTTCCACAATGTTGGGTTGAACATCACGGGAGAAGGTGTACGCTGCAGGAATCTGTTTCTGCACATAGTTGCTGGTATGAACAGCTGGGTCATCTTATTGCAGTGGTGGTAGGCAAATCGGGTTGAGGTTTTGCTTCAATGCTTGCTCGAGTATTTTTACTTTGGCTACCGCAATTTCTTCCTCCATTTGATGAATCTTTGTCCGAGCCTCTGCTTCTGCTTTCTTTATTTCTGCGTCTGCCTCTGCTTTCTTGGCTTCTGCTTTATTTATTTTTGTGTCTGCATGTGCGTTCTTGGCTTCTGCCTCTGCTTCTGCTTTCTTTTCTGTGAAGGAACGTCTTAATTTGGATCGCTCTGCGTTTAAACGGGCCTCTAGAACTCTGTCGCTGAGGGCTGAAGTTTTTGAGCAAGATGATTTGTATGACCGAACAGAGTGTTTGGATGAGACTTACATGTGTGATCTAGTTTCTTGCAGATGAGCAATACGGAGCTCCACTTTATCTCTGGTGTCTTGCACGACGGTGTCCCTTTATCTGTTTGTGGAATCTGCTTTGCTTAACTCTGATAAGGCTTTGTCAATATTAGAGTCTTTTAGGAAGGCAGCATACCTTGTGGATAGCCTCTTGTATCGTCTGTGGGCTGAATCTAGCTGTCTTATAGTGTCCTGTAGGCTCACAGCATCATCTTTGTGGCGTTGGACGCTTGACATGAGAGAGGCGACTCATTCCCATAGGTCATCCAGGTTTTCGTTGAACTCGTCCCTTGCGGAATGGTAGTTCTCAAGGACCTTTACCATTGGCTTGAGGAAGTGTACTGGTCATGTGTCTTGGTCTGTTGTGGGAGTGGGCTCTGCTTCCCGTGCTTCATGATGTTCAGGGTCGGACTGCACCTGCTGTACTTCAGCGCCAATGAGCTGCACGGGATGTTCATCAGCCATTTTGTGGTATTATATACAGAGAGTCTCTATACACAATGCAGTCTGAGGTGACGCTGCAGGAAATTTATAGCAGAGCAGGGCTGCAGTATGTGAGCAGGAAGGGCACTGGCATGTGGATAGTGATATAAGGGTGATTCTGGCTGGGTTTCAGGGCAGTTTTCAACTGTTCTGTCCCCACATGATGTGAATGAAGATGTGGTTGATTAATAGGGGCTAGGAGAGATCCTACCTCCATTTCCTCAATGCAGAGCAGACAGGACCGATGCTTTTCAGCGCCCGGAGAGATGATGCATATCAGGGATTGTACAATCCAGATTTGTTTATTTGGAAATCTGGACATACAGCATATGATTGGTAATACAGTAACTTCTCCAGGAATGCAGGTGTAAACAACAAAAGTGGCAGCAAGTGTGAGCAGCAAGAGTGTGGTCAAAAACTGATGCCTTCCTCAGCTCAGTTCAGGGGTGTCTCTCCCACAGAAAGTGAAACTAGAAATTAAATTGCTGCATGAGGAAAGGGCTCCCTTGAATCGGAGGTGGAATGCACGCCCTTAAGAATTAATTACAGACTACTATGCATAGAAATGCCAGTAGGTGGCAGCAGAGCAGCATGTAAGAACAGATACCATTCACAGCATGAAAATAATACAATACATAAACCAGCCAAACGGAGAAAGTTGCATCATCACATTGGAAACGCATTACACACGGATGACCATACGGAGAATGCTTGTGCGACTCTCGGCAGGGAGACTCGGACCGATTTTCCATACGTTTAGTGTGACGCCGGCCTATGGCAGAGAAATGGAAGCCTATGACATTTTTTAAAGCTTTTTTCAGTTTTAGATATCACAGAAATGTTCACAGGTCATGTAAAACAGTGTGTCTGAGAAATGGAAGCCTACAAAATTTTAAAGAGCTTTTTTTCAGTTTTAGAGATCACACAAATGTTCCTGGACCATGTAACATTGTATGGCTAACAAGTGAAAGCCTACAAAATGTTTAAAAGATTTTTCTCTGTTGTAGGGATCACAGAAATGTTCACAGACCACGTAACACTATATGGCTGAGAAATGGAAGCCTACAACATTTTTAATCAAAAATGTACAGTACACTACACAATAGTGTATGGCTGAGAAATGTAGGCCACGAAAATGTATCAATGATTTTTGGGTGTGTTATATAACACAAAAAAGGACATCAAAGCACGTAATACTTAATGGATTAAAATATAGTCAATTTTTCAGCCCCTGCAAAAAACTGAAGTTACCGTATATACTCGAGTATAAGCTGACCCGAGTATAAGCCGACCCCCCTAATTTTGCCACAAAAAACTGGGAAAACTTATTGACTCGAGTATAAGCCTAGGGTGGAAAATGCAGCAGCTACCGGTAAATTTCAAAATTAAAAATAGATGCTCCATACCATTCATTATGGCCCCATAGATGCTCCATATAAAGCTGTGCCACATAGTGCTCTGCACCGTTCATTATGGCCCCATAGATGCTCCACATAAAGCTGTGCCATATATACAATGCTCTGCACCGTTGCCACATAGATACTCCACATAAAGCTGTGCCATATATACAATGCTCTGCACCGTTGCCCCATAGCTGTGCCATATATATAGTGCTCTGCACCGTTGCCCCATAGCTGTGCCATATATATAGTGCTCTGCGCCGTTATTGCCCCATAGCTGTGCCATATAGTGCTCTGCACCATTGCCCCATAGCTGTGCCATACAGTGCTCTGCACCATTATTGCCCCATAGCTGTGCCATATAGTGCTCTGCACCGTCCATTATTGCCCCATAGCTGTGCTGCTGCAATAAAATAATAAAACACATACTCACCTCTCTTGCTTGCAGCTCCTCGGCGCCATCTTCCCGGTGTCTCTCCGCACTGACTGATCAGGCAGAGGGCGGCGCGCACACTATATGCGTCATCGCACCCTCTGTCCTGCACAGTCAGTGCGGAGAGAGAGAGATGCCGGGAAGATGGCGCGACGCCCAGCGTGTGGAATGAGGAAAGGTGAATATGCGATACTTACCTGCTCCCGGCGTCCCGCTCCTTCCCCCGGACAGCTGGTCTTCGGTGCCGCAGCCTCTTCCTCTATCAGCGGTCACCGGCACCGCTGATTAGAGAAATTAATTATGCGGCTCCGCCCCTATGGGAGGTGGAGCCGCCTATTCATTTCTCTAATCAGCAGTCCCACGTGACCGCTCAGGGGAAGAGGCTGCGGCACCCGGAGACCGTGGGACGGGCAGGGGGAGTGACAGGATCGCCGGGACTAGGTAAGTATGCCTCAGCGCCCTCTCCCCCTCACCCGCCGACCCCACCACCGATCATGACTCGAGTATAAGCCGAGAGGGGCACTTTCAGCCCAAAAATTTGGGCTGAAAATCTCGGCTTATACTCGAGTATATACGGTATATATTTGCCAACAGACTGCACAGGCCTAATCGCTGTTTACAGACTGGATTCTATCACTCTCCCTGCTCCTGCGTCTCTCTCTCTCCCTCCCTTGGCTAATTGCAGATTGTATATGATACAAACAGCAAAGCAAACGATTAGCCTTTAGAAGGGTTGTTAGTATGATGGCTTAGCTTCAGCACCAGGATCAACACTACAGGCCTCTGATTCATTATTCTGTTGACATGTAAGGAGGTGGCGGTGAACCTTGATTTCCCCTCCACTATGTGGAGCCCATGCGGCCCTGTTTGCACGTTGTATATGTTAACCTATTGTGTTCTATATCTTTATTGCACTGCATATGTTAAGTGGTCCTATTGCGTTGATTTTCTATTGTAATATGCTGTGCTGTGTTTACCCTGTGATGTTGTGCTGTCAGTAATGTCCCTATATGTACTTGCTGTGCACTGAGTTATACATACTGTTGTAGAGTTAGGGACGGTCAATAGTTAAATAGATGGGCTGGGCCAGCAGCAGAAAAGGCGTCAGGAAGCTGCTGCTCCCGGTCAGAAGCTCGGGCACGTGAGCCCTGAGCAGATGTGTGGCTGCAGCTGGGGCATTGCCAGACTCCCAGCAGAGAGAGGATCTGCTGCCCCAGGCCAAAGGACACAACGGAGCATTGCCAGACTCCCAGGAGTCTGCTGCCCGGGACTAAGGACTAAAGGACCACAACACGAGCCTCAGGACTTTGGATGGGCCCCAGCTGAAGGGACTATAAGCATCCAGATTGCAGCGAGTGGCCTGATTGCCAGATCTCGGCTACCGTTGTGGGTACAGCCGTGGATAGTGTCAGGGAAAGAGCAGGAAGCCAGTGTTGTATCTTCTTTTCTAATAACTGTTCCTACTTCATTATTATTACAAAGCATAAAATAAAGTTATCCCTGTTGGATCACAGCGGTGACACTGGATTTTGATATAGGAATAGAGATCACGGCACTCAGGGTTTCTTGGCGGTGCACAAGTTAGGGATCCAACCCGTAGCATATAAATATGAAATTACTTGGCACTCAGAAGATATGTTGTTGCAAAATTCAGAAATGGATTTTATTCGGTGCATCCAGTTCAACATGTATAAACGTTTTCGGTCTACACAAATAAGACCTTCATCAGATACAGTTGTAAGTGCTGGAGACCATGTGTGACAGAACACACTAAATTAGAAAACAGCCAAGGTGCGGGAGCGCAAGGCGTCTGAAGGCCTATGGTGATGTACAAATGCAGCGCTGAGACAAAGCGAGGTACTCACAAGGGAAACAATGCTGAACATCAGAGAGACTATGGACGCCGTGCAGTGAAGAGAACGCTCCCGGGGCTGCTCAAGGGAGCGTTCTCTTCACTGCACGGCGTCCATAGTCTCTCTGATGTTCAGCATTGTTTCCCTTGCGAGTACCTCGCTTTGTCTCAGCGCTGCATTTGTACATCACCATAGGCCTTCAGACGCCTTGCGCTCCCGCACCTTGGCTGTTTTCTAATTTAGTGTGTTCTGTCACACATGGTCTCCAGCACTTACAACTGTATCTGATGAAGGTCTTATTTGTGTAGACCGAAAACGTTTATACATGTTGAACTGGATGCACCGAATAAAATCCATTTCTGAATTTTGCAACAACATATCTTCTGAGTGCCAAGTAATTTCATATTTAACTGGATTTTGATTGCCAGACTACAGTGGGAAGGTAACCCGTGCGAAGGAGCTGTGTTCGTCCTATCTATTTTATATATAAGGGGCTGGGGGTTGCTCACTGACCATCCATTTAGTGGACCCTGTGGACTGTGCCTTTAAGTAACTCGGCCATAACTACCCCCCCCCCCCCCCCCGTCACCTTGTTACACACACAGGCCTAGACAAGCACTCTCTCCCTCCAATACGAAGTGTCACAGAGCTGTGCAATGGCATCAGTGTGCCGAGCCTGGCGGCGTCCGTCCTTTTATAATCCTTGGTGATTTCAAATGGCCAGCCAATCACACTACTGCCACAACCAAGATGGCTACGGCACTTCAGTGACTGAGAAGATTTGAGTTTTGCATCGAACACCGCCCATTGCTCGCCGGGTAACGAGAACATCTCGAATGATAATCGAATATCACCGAGCACGTTCGCTCATCCCTACTAAGTATCTCTCCTCGAGAGACAGTCTCTTATTGTTAATTGCTGGCTGAAAATAATAGCAAATGCTATTGTTATATCCAGGATCTCTGACAACATGGGTATGGATAACATACAATTAAGGGTACCGTCTCACAGTGGCACTTTTGTCGCTACGACGGTATGATCCGTGACGTTCCAGCGATATCCATACGATATCGCTGTGTCTGACACGCAGCAGCGATCAGGGACCCTGCTGAGAATCGTACGTCGTAGCAGATCGTTTGGAACTTTATTTCGTCGCTGGATCTCCCGCTGTCATCGCTGGATCGGTGTGTGTGACACCGATCCAGCGATGCGTTCGCTTGTAACCAGGGTAAACATCGGGTTACTAAGCGCAGGGCCGCGCTTAGTAACCCGATGTTTACCCTGGTTACCATCGTAAATGTAAAAAAAACCAAACAGTACATACTCACATTCCGGTGTCCGTCAGGTCCCTAGCCGTCTGCTTCCCGCACTGACTGACTGCTGGCCGGAAAGTAAAAGCAGAGCACAGCGGTGACGTCACCGCTGTGCTCTGCTTTTACTTTACTGCGGCGCTCACAGTCAGTGCGGGAAGCAGACGGCTAGGGACCTGACGGACGCCGGAATGTAAGTATGTAGTGTTTTTTTTTTTTTTACATTTACGATGGTAACCAGGGTAAAAATCGGGTTACTAAGCGCGGCCCTGTGCTTAGTAACCCGATGTTTACCCTGGTTACCCGGGGACTTCGGCATCGTTGGTCGCTGGAGAGCTGTCTGTGTGACAGCTCCCCAGCGACCACACAATGACTTACCAACGATCATGGCCAGGTCGTATCGCTGGTCGTGATCGTTGGTAAATCGTTTTGTGTAACGGTACCCTAAGACTTATGTCTATATAACAAGTGCTCTAAAGCCTGAGAAAGCCCTAAGACCCCTTTCACACGTCCGTATTTAAATTCATATGTGAAAAATGGTACTGGTCTCATCAGTGTTTTAGATCAGTGTGTCAAAGCTTCTCCTATCCTTTTCAATGTTAAACACGGACAACACATGGGCTGTACATGGATGCCATACGTGTGCTGTGCTTGTTTTCACAAAACCCTAGACTTATATTAGCCCTTTTCATCCGATACCACAAAAACATGGACATGTCTCCATGAGCTTTGCTCAGACACATGGTCAGATGAAAAACACAGACATATAAAGAGCCCTATAGACTATAATGTAGATGTTGTATCCATAGAGCATACGTACATACGACACAAATGTCTGAATGAGGCCAAATAAAAATTGTTAAAATTGTTACTTTTGGATTGCTTATCATTTTGGTGACATTATTTTTTTATGCGTTGTAATACTATGTGACATCAGATGTGTCATGTAAAAGTTCACTAATGCGGAAAGAGAAATGGTGCAGTTTAAAAAAAAGATATTCAACTCCCATTACTAGGGTTGAGCGACTTTCATTTTTTTAAGATCGAGTAGGGTTTTGGGAAACCCGATTTTGTCCAGAGTCGAGTCGAGTGCAGTCGGCCGATTATCGCTAAAAGTCGGGGATCGACCGAAACACGAAACCCAATGCAAGTCAATGGGGAAGCATAGTCGGCAGTGAGTGGAGGCCAGGAAAACACCTACAGTGCCCATTTTAATGCCAAAAACATCCATTCTTGTTTCTGAAGCTTGTCAATCTTAATTAACTTTATAATAATAGTTGGGCATAGGGAATTGGGGGTCATTTGGCAAAAGTTGTGGGGGGAGTAGGGCCGGCTCAAGTTTTTCGTGGGCCCAGGAAATGCGGACTACGTCACGGCGGTGTTGCAGGGAAAGGTAATTATTTAAAAGTTGCAAGTGCTGTGATCCTGAGCAAGCAGGGGGGGGGCCCACTCGTTCGCATTGCCACTGGCACAGGGCCCCTCAAAGTACGGCGGTGTGTTTGCATGGCGGGGGCGCCTCCCACCAGCAGCGACACTTTTGCGTACTCTGAGGGGCCCTGTGCCAGTGACGTCGCCAACGAGTATGCCCCCCCACCTGATGAAGGAACCTGCACTTTCATCTGCACCTTCCTCTTTGTCCCTGTGTAAGGTGGTATAACATGCGGGAAGGGGAACCTTACTTTCAGCAGGGACAGATTCTGGCTGTGTAGAGTACAAGGGGAATGTAGTGGTCTCGGTCAATGTACCAGCAGACTCATTTAGCAGTGGCTGGGCAATGGGCAGGATGAGGAGGAAACAGATATAGGGCCAAAGAATAAAGTAGGCTACATGCAGTTCAAAATTGGTAACAGGACTAAACAGGCGGCATTGCTTTGTTCAGTGGAGTAGCAAACCCAAGAGCAGCAGACACTGTTTCAAGGGCCTAACCACACTAGTAGGCCAAATGCAGTTTAATATCTGATAGTATAGGGCGAAAGCCAGAATGTGGAAGCTCAGCTTTGTTCAGTTGAGGACAACACCAGGGAGGGGCAGACACCTTTAGTAGGCCGGAAAAGCCTATTGCATTTTTTAAAATGGTAATTTGGAGCAGAAGGTTGAAGCTCAGCTTTATTTAGTTGAGGGCAACACCAGGGAGGGGCAGAAGCCGTTAGTAGGCCCTAACCACCTTTTTTTTTTTTAAAACCACATAATGAGAGCCGGAAGGTTGAAGCTCAGCTTTATTTAGTTGAGGACAACACCAGGGAGGGGCAGAAGCCGTTAGTAGGCCCTAACCACCTTTTTTTTTTTTAAAACCACATAATGAGAGCCGGAAGGTTGAAGCTCAGCTTTATTTAGTTGAGGACAACACCAGGGAGGGGCAGAAGCCGTTAGTAGGCCCTAACCACCTTTTTTTTTTTTAAAACCACATAATGAGAGCCGGAAGGTTGAAGCTCAGCTTTATTTAGTTGAGGACAACACCAGGGAGGGGCAGAAGCCGTTAGTAGGCCCTAACCACCTTTTTTTTTTTTAAAACCACATAATGAGAGCCGGAAGGTTGAAGCTCAGCTTTATTTAGTTGAGGACAACACCAGGGAGGGGCAGAAGCCGTTAGTAGGCCCTAACCACCTTTTTTTTTTTTAAAACCACATAATGAGAGCCGGAAGGTTGAAGCTCAGCTTTATTTAGTTGAGGACAACACCAGGGAGGGGCAGAAGCCGTTAGTAGGCCCTAACCACCTTTTTTTTTTTTAAAACCACATAATGAGAGCCGGAAGGTTGAAGCTCAGCTTTATTTAGTTGAGGACAACACCAGGGAGGGGCAGAAGCCGTTAGTAGGCCCTAACCACCTTTTTTTTTTTTAAAACCACATAATGAGAGCCGGAAGGTTGAAGCTCAGCTTTATTTAGTTGAGGACAACACCAGGGAGGGGCACACAGACAGACTCCTTTAGTAGGCCTGAAAAGCCTATTGCATTTTTCAAAATGGTAATTTGGAGCAGAAGGTTGAAGCTCAGCTTTATTTAGTTGAGGGCAACACCAGGGAGGGGCAGAAGCCGTTAGTAGGCCCTAACCAAAGTTGAAGGCCAAATGCAGTTTAATTTCTGATACTATAGGCCGAAAGCCAGAAGGTGGAAGTTCCGATTTAGACAGTGGAGCACAATTTGAATTAGGGACTGCAGACAGACTTAGTAGGCTGTCCCCTGTGGACCATGCATCCACCACATTAACCCATTGCGCCGTAATGGACACGTAATCTTCCGTGGCCATGCCTACAGGTCCATGCGTCTGTTGTCAGGTGCACCTTTGTACTCACAGATTGCCAGAGTGCATGGACAATGCGGTCTTCTACATGCTGGTGGAGGGTTGGGATGGCTTTTCTCGCAAAAGAAGTGTCGACTGGTTAGCTTGTAGCGTGGTACAGCGTAGTCCATCATGGCCTTATTAATAGTAAATAAAATATATAACTAGGCTCTATGAACTTTTAAATAGGTTCCAGGGGTACACGGGCAGCATTGGTGTGGTCAGTGGAGGAGTATTGCAAGTAGGGGCTGCAGACAGGCTATCAAAGGCCTAAAATAACAAACAGTAGGCAGTCATGGCAGTTTTACATCGGTTACATGGATACACAGGCAGGCACTCCAGGCAGCATTGTGGTCAGTGGAGGAGTATTGCAAGTAGGGGCCGCAGACAGGCTATCAAAGGCCTAAAATAACAAACAATAGGCTCATTGCAGTTTTACAGCGGTTACATGGATAGACGGGCAGGCAGCTTGGTGGTGGTGAGTGGAGGAGTATTTAAAGTAGGGACCGCAGACAGGCTTCAAAGGCCTAACATAAGAAAATGGGCTGGCTGTAGGCACTTTATAATTGGTTCCAGGGGTACACGGGCAGCAGTGGTCTGGTCAGTGGAGGAGTATTTAAAGTAGGGACCGCAGACAGGCTTCAAAGGCCTAACATAAGAAAATGGGCTGGCTGTAGGCACTTTATAATTGGTTCCAGGGGTACACGGGCAGCAGTGGTCTGGTCAGTGGAGGAGTATTTAAAGTAGGGACCGCAGACAGGCTTCAAAGGCCTAACATAAGAAAATGGGCTGGCTGTAGGCACTTTATAATTGGTTCCAGGGGTACACGGGCAGCAGTGGTCTGGTCAGTGGAGGAGTATTTAAAGTAGGGACCGCAGACAGGCTTCAAAGGCCTAACATAAGAAAATGGGCTGGCTGTAGGCACTTTATAATTGGTTCCAGGGGTACACGGGCAGCAGTGGTCTGGTCAGTGGAGGAGTATTTAAAGTAGGGACCGCAGACAGGCTATCAAAGGCCTAACATAACAAACAATAGGCTCATGGCAGTTTCACAGCGGTTACATGGATACACGGGCAGGCAGCTTGGTGGTGAGTGGAGGAGTATTTAAAGTAGGGACCGCACACAGGCTATCAAAGGCCTAAAATAACAAACAATAGGCTCATGGCAGTTTCACAGCGGTTACATGGATACACGGGCAGGCAGCTTGGTGGTGAGTGGAGGAGTATTTAAAGTAGGGACCGCACACAGGCTATCAAAGGCCTAAAATAACAAACAATAGGCTCATGGCAGTTTCACAGCGGTTACATGGATACACGGGCAGGCAGCTTGGTGGTGGTGAGTGGAGGAGTATTTAAAGTAGGGACCGCAGACAGGCTTCAAAGGCCTAACATAAGAAAATGGGCTGGCTGTAGGCACTTTATAATTGGTTCCAGGGGTACACGGGCAGCAGTGGTCTGGTCAGTGGAGGAGTATTTAAAGTAGGGACCGCAGACAGGCTATCAAAGGCCTAACATAACAAACAATAGGCTCATGATGGCAGTTTCACAGCGGTTACATGGATACACGGGCAGGCAGCTTGGTGGTGAGTGGAGGAGTATTTAAAGTAGGGACCGCAGACAGGCTATCAAAGGCCTAACATAAGAAAATGGGCTGGCTGTAGGCACTTTATAATTGGTTCCAGGGGTACACGGGCAGCAGTGGTCTGGTCAGTGGAGGAGTATTTAAAGTAGGGACCGCAGACAGGCTATCAAAGGCCTAACATAACAAACAATAGGCTCATGATGGCAGTTTCACAGCGGTTACATGGATACACGGGCAGGCAGCTTGGTGGTGAGTGGAGGAGTATTTAAAGTAGGGACCGCAGACAGGCTATCAAAGGCCTAAAATAACAAACAATAGGCTCATGGCAGTTTCACAGCGGTTACATGGATACACGGGCAGGCAGCTTGGTGGTGGTGAGTGGAGGAGTATTTAAAGTAGGGACCGCAGAAAGGCTTCAAAGGCCTAACATAAGAAAATGGGCTGGCTGTAGGCACTTTATAATTGGTTCCAGGGGTACACGGGCAGCAGTGGTCTGGTCAGTGGAGGAGTATTTAAAGTAGGGACCGCAGACAGGCTATCAAAGGCCTAACATAACAAACAATAGGCTCATGATGGCAGTTTCACAGCGGTTACATGGATACACGGGCAGGCAGCTTGGTGGTGAGTGGAGGAGTATTTAAAGTAGGGACCGCAGACAGGCTATCAAAGGCCTAAAATAACAAACAATAGGCTCATGGCAGTTTCACAGCGGTTACATGGATACACGGGCAGGCAGCTTGGTGGTGGTGAGTGGAGGAGTATTTAAAGTAGGGACCGCAGAAAGGCTTCAAAGGCCTAACATAAGAAAATGGGCTGGCTGTAGGCACTTTATAATTGGTTCCAGGGGTACACGGGCAGCAGTGGTCTGGTCAGTGGAGGAGTATTTAAAGTAGGGACCGCAGACAGGCTTCAAAGGCCTAACATAAGAAAATGGGCTGGCTGTAGGCACTTTATAATTGGTTCCAGGGGTACACGGGCAGCAGTGGTCTGGTCAGTGGAGGAGTATTTAAAGTAGGGACCGCAGACAGGCTATCAAAGGCCTAACATAACAAACAATAGGCTCATGGCAGTTTCACAGCGGTTACATGGATACACGGGCAGGCAGCTTGGTGGTCAGTGGAGGAGTATTTAAAGTAGGGACCGCAGACAGGCTATCAAAGGCCTAAAATAACAAACAATAGGCTCATGGCAGTTTTACAGCGGTTACATGGATACACAGGCAGCTTGGTGGTGAGTGGAGGAGTAGTGCAAGGAGTGTCTGTCCCAGTACTCCCAAAATATAAATAGATGTTAATGTCTCGCAAAACAACCAAAACAAAAAAAAAAGGTGGCATACTTAGGTACAGGGGTGGGCTCATCTACTGAGTTTCTGACATTGTAATTTGGCAGTAACTATTTAATGGTGCCAATATAGGACACAGACACAGACTACTTTAAGTTGCATCATAGATGTCTACAAATTTGTATTGTCAGTGCCAGACATTGAATGATGTCAGCGAATAGACTAAAGATTGGTGGAGCTGTGCGACATAATTTTGCACGTGGTAGAGCACATTTTGAGCTGGGGTAGGGGGGAACTCTCTTGAGGCCGGCGGGACCGCCCCAGGGCCCCTCATGTTACAACGGTGTGTCTGACGTTGGGTGCGCACCACCACCGCCAGAGACACTACATTGTACTATGAGGGACCCAGTAGCAATGCCGTCAACCAAAAGCGAGCACACCCACCTCTTCAGACAAACAGCAGTCTCACGGGTGCTTGCGCCAAGTCGCGATACCACGGCCCCGTGTGGGGAGTTTTGCCATTTAGGGAGGTGTAAACATGTCGTATGCTGTACAATCAGCTGCAGCAAATTAGACATTAGAAAAGTAATTCACAGGCAAGAGCTTTTCATAGGAAAGCTAGGTGTCGGCCGGGCAAGGTGGGGCAAAAGATTTCGAAATCCAGTTGTGGTTCATTTTAATGAATGTTAGATCGTCAACATTTTGGGTAGCCAGACGAGTCCTTTTTTCGGTTAATATTGAACCTGCAGCACTGAATACTCTTTCTGATAGGACACTTGCTGCCGGGCAAGCAAGCTCCTGCAATGCATATTCTGCCAATTCTGGCCAGGTGTCTAATTTGGAGGCCCAGTAATCAAATGGGAATGACGGTTGAGGGAGAACATCGATAAGGGATGAAAAATAGTTAGTAACCATACTGGACAAATGTTGTCTCCTGTCACTTTCAATTGATGCAGCAGTACCTGTCCTGTCTGCGGTCATAGCAAAATCACTCCACAACCTGGTCAGAAAACCCCTCTGTCCAACGCCACTTCTGATGTGTGCACCCCTAACACTCCTAGTCTGCTGCCCCCTGGAGCTTGTGTGAGAACGATCACGTGCGCTGTGTGCTGGGAATGCCTGAAGCAAACGGTCAACAAGAGTTGATTGTTTGGTTGCTAATATTAGTTCCAAGTTCTCATGTGGCATAATATTTTGCAATTTGCCTTTATAGCGTGGATCAAGGAGGCAGGCCAACCAGTAATCGTCATCGTTCATCATTTTCGTAATGCGTGTGTCCCTTTTTAGGATACGTAAGGCATAATCCGCCATGTGGGCCAAAGTTCCAGTTGTCAAATCTCCGGTTGTGATTGGTTGAGGGGCAGTTGCAGGCAAATCTACGTCACTTGTGTCCCTCAAAAAACCAGAACCCGGCCGTGACACGCAACCAATTTCCTGTGCCCCCGTGAAAGTTTCCGCATTAAAAATATACTCATCCCCATCATCCTCCTCGTCCTCCACCTCCTCTTCGCCCGCTACCTCGTCCTGTACACTGCCCTGACCAGACAATGGCTGACTGTCATCAAGGCTTCCCTCTTCCTCTGGTGCAGACGCCTGCTCCTTTATGTGCGTCAAACTTTGCATCAGCAGACGCATTAGGGGGATGCTCATGCTTATTACGGCGTTGTCTGCACTAACCAGCCGTGTGCATTCCTCAAAACACTGAAGGACTTGACACATGTCTTGTATCTTCGACCACTGCACACCTGACAACTCCATGTCTGCCATCCTACTGCCTGCCCGTGTATCCTCCCACAAATAAATAACAGCACGCCTCTGTTCGCACAGTCTCTGAAGCATGTGCAGTGTTGAGTTCCACCTTGTTGCAACGTCTATGATTAGGCGATGCTGGGGAAGGTTCAAAGACCGCTGATAGGTCTGCATACGGCTGGCGTGTACAGGCGAACGTCGGATATGTGAGCAAAGTGCACGCACTTTGAGGAGCAGGTCGGAGAACCCAGGATAAGTTTTCAATAAGCACTGCACCACCAGGTTTAAGGTGTGAGCCAGGCAAGGAATGTGTTTCAGTTGGGAAAGGGAGATGGCAGCCATGAAATTCCTTCCGTTATCACTCACTACCTTGCCTGCCTCAAGATCTACTGTGCCCAGCCACGACTGCGTTTCTTGTTGCAAGAACTCGGACAGAACTTCCGCGGTGTGTCTGTTGTCGCCCAAACACTTCATAGCCAATACAGCCTGCTGACGCTTGGCAGTAGCTGGCCCATAATGGGACAACTGGTGTGCAACAGTGTCATCTGCCGATGGAGTGGTTGGCCGACTGCGTTCTGTGGAAGAGCTGTAGCTTCTGCAGGAGGACGAGGAGGAGGAGGAGGGGGTGCGAACGCCTACAGCCAACTGTTTCCTAGACCGTGGGCTAGGCACAACTGTCCCTAAATTGATGTCGCCTGTGGACCCTGCATCCACCACATTCACCCAGTGTGCCGTGATGGACACATAACGTCCCTGGCCATGCCTACTGGTCCATGCATCTGTAGTCAGGTGCACCTTTGTACTCACAGATTGCCTAAGTGCATGGACGATGCGCTGTTTAACATGCTGGTGCAGGGCTGGGATGGCTTTTCTGGAAAAAAAGTGTCGACTAGGTAGCTCGTATCGTGGTTCAGCGTACTCCATCAGGGCTTTAAAAGCTTCGCTTTCAACTAAACGGTAGGGCATCATCTCTAACGAGATTAGTCTAGCTATGTGGGCGTTAAAACCCTGTGTACGCGGATGCGAGGATAAGTACTTCCTTTTTCTAACCAGAGTCTCATGTAGGGTGAGCTGGACTGGAGAGCAGGAGATCGTGGAACTTTCGGGTGTGCCGGTGTACATGGCAGACTGAGAGACGGTTGGAGACGGTATTGTTTCCGCCGGTGCCCTAGATGCAATATTTCCTCCTACTAAACTGGTGATTCCCTGACCCTGACTGCTTTTGGCTGGCAAAGAAACCTGCACAGATACTGCCGGTGGTGCGGAAAATGGTGGCCTTACAGTGACGGAAGGGATGTTGCGTTGCTGACTAGCTTCATTGGCCGAGGGTGCTACAACCTTAAGGGACGTTTGGTAGTTAGTCCAGGCTTGAAAATGCATGGTGGTTAAGTGTCTATGCATGCAACTAGTATTTAGACTTTTCAGATTCTGACCTCTGCTTAAGCTAGTTGAACATTTTTGACAGATGACTTTGCGCTGATCAGTTGGATGTTGTTTAAAAAAATGCCAGACTGCACTCTTCCTAGACTCGGATCCCTTTTCAGGGATTGCAGACTGAGCTTTAACCGGATGGCCACGCTGTCCTCCAACAGGTTTTGGCTTTGACACGCGTTTTGGGCCAGATACGGGCCCGGCAGATGGAACCTGTTGCGATGTTGATGCCTGCTGCGGCCCCTCCTCCACCTCCGCTTCTGAACTACTGCCGCCTGCACCCTGTTCCCCCAATGGCTGCCAATCGGGGTCAATAACTGGGTCATCTATTACCTCCTCTTCGAGCTCGTGTGCAACTTCGTCTGTGTCACTGTGTCGGTCGGTGGTATAGCGTTCGTGGCGGGGCAACATAGTCTCATCAGGGTCTGATTGTGGATCTGTACCCTGAGAGGGCAATGTGGTGGTCTGAGTCAAAGGAGCAGCATAGTACTCTGGCTGTGGCTGTGCATCAGTGCACTCCATGTCAGAATCTACTTGTAATGGGCATGGCCTGTTAAATGTTTCACTTTCTAAGCCAGGGACGGTATGTGTAAAGAGCTCCATGGAGTGACCCGTTGTGTCGCCTGCTGCATCCTTCTCTCTTGTTGTAGTTTTTGCTGAGGAGGACAAGGAAGCGACTTGTCCCTGACCGTGAACATCCACAAGCGACGCGCTGCTTTTACATTTACCAGTTTCGGAAGAGGAGGCAAAAGAGCTAGAGGCTGAGTCTGCAATGTAAGCCAAAACTTGCTGTTGCTGCTCAGCCTTTAAAAGCGGTTTTCCTACTCCCAGAAAAGAGAGCGTTCGAGGCCTTGTGTAGCCTGACGACGAAACTGGCTCCACAGCTCCAGACTTAGGTGGAATATTTTTATCCCCACGACCACCTGATGCTCCACTACCACTACCATCATTACCAGCTGACAATGAACGCCCACGACGACCTCTTGCACCAGACTTCCTCATTGTTTAAAAATCGTAACCAAACTAACTTTATTTGTTGCTGTCAAACAACTTACACGGTGAGCTATAACTTCAGTATGATTTCAATATCCCTTAACAGGTTGGTGAGACCACAAGGAAAATCAGGCACAATGTTACACACTCTGTTTTCTGTGACACCAAATCACAGAGATGACACACACGCAGGACTGTCACTCAAGCACTAATGTCAATATTAATCTCCCACCTAATTTATTTTTTTTTTTTTCTCTGTGAGACTTTAGAAACCAAATAATATTTAAAAAAAAAACAAAAAAACAAGGCTTTCTATGGCCCACTGAATGAGAGATGGCACGCACAGGAGTGGCACACAAGCCCTGACTGAGGCCAATATTTTTCTCCCACTGATTGATGTAGTGTTTTTGTGTTGAGGTTGATTTTAAAACACAAATGAAGGAAAAAAATAAAAAGGCTTTCTATGGCCCACAATTAGAGAGAGAGGTGGCACACCCAGGAGTCAAGACTGGCACACAAGCTGAAATGGCAATATTACTCTCCCACTGTTTTTTTATGTATTTTTTTTTTATTTTCAGGGAGACTTTAGAAACCAAATAATATTAAAAAAACCAAAAAATAAATAGGCTTTCTATGGCCCACTGAATGAAAGGGAGAGAGGTGGCACACCCAGGAGTCAAGACTGGCACACAAGCTGAAAGGGCAATATTACTCTCCCACTGTTTTTTTATGTATTTTTTTTTTTTATTTTCAGGGAGACTTTAGAAACCAAATAATATTAAAAAAACCAAAAAATAAATAGGCTTTCTATGGCCCACAATTAGAGAGAGAGGTGGCACACCCAGGAGTCAAGACTGGCACACAAGCTGAAATGGCAATATTACTCTCCCACTGTTTTTTTATGTTTTTTTTTTTTATTTTCAGGGAGACTTTAGAAACCAAATAATATTAAAAAAAAACAAAAAAACAAGGCTTTCTATGGCCCACTGAATGAGAGGGAGAGAGGTGGCACACCCAGGAGTCAAGACTGGCACACAAGCTGAAATGGCAATATTACTCTCCCACTGTTTTTTTATGTATTTTTTTTTTTTATTTTCAGGGAGACTTTAGAAACCAAATAATATTAAAAAAACCAAAAAATAAATAGGCTTTCTATGGCCCACAATTAGAGAGAGAGGTGGCACACCCAGGAGTCAAGACTGGCACACAAGCTGAAATGGCAATATTACTCTCCCACTGTTTTTTTATGTTTTTTTTTTTTATTTTCAGGGAGACTTTAGAAACCAAATAATATTAAAAAAAAAACAAAAAAACAAGGCTTTCTATGGCCCACTGAATGAGAGGGAGAGAGGTGGCACACCCAGGAGTCAAGACTGGCACACAAGCTGAAATGGCAATATTACTCTCCCACTGTTTTTTTATGTATTTTTTTTTTTTATTTTCAGGGAGACTTTAGAAACCAAATAATATTAAAAAAACCAAAAAATAAATAGGCTTTCTATGGCCCACTGAATGAAAGGGAGAGAGGTGGCACACCCAGGAGTCAAGACTGGCACACAAGCTGAAAGGGCAATATTACTCTCCCACTGTTTTTTTATGTTTTTTTTTTTTTTTCAGGGAGACTTTAGAAACCAAATAATATTAAAAAAAAAAAAAAAAATAGGCTTGCTATAGCCCACTGAATGAGAGATAGCACACACAGCAGTGGCACACAAGCCCTGACTGAGGCCAATATTTTTCTCCCACTGATTGATGTAGTGTTTTTGTGTTGAGGTAGATTTTAGAACACAAATCACGGAAAAAATAAATAGGCTTTCTATGGCCCACTGAATGAAAGGGAGAGAGGTGGCACACCCAGGAGTCAAGACTGGCACACAAGCTGAAAGGGCAATATTACTCTCCCACTGTTTTTTTATGTTTTTTTTTTTTTTCAGGGAGACTTTAGAAACCAAATAATATTAAAAAAAAAAAAAAAAAAAAAAATAGGCTTGCTATAGCCCACTGAATGAGAGATAGCACACACAGCAGTGGCACACAAGCCCTGACTGAGGCCAATATTTTTCTCCCACTGATTGATGTAGTGTTTTTGTGTTGAGGTAGATTTTAGAACACAAATCACGGAAAAAATAAATAGGCTTTCTATGGCCCACTGAATGAAAGGGAGAGAGGTGGCACACCCAGGAGTCAAGACTGGCACACAAGCTGAAAGGGCAATATTACTCTCCCACTGTTTTTTTATGTATTTTTTGTTTTTTCAGGGAGACTTTAGAAACCCAATAATATTTAAAAAAAAAAATAAATAGGCTTTCTATGGCCCACTGAATGAGAGGGAGAGAGGTGGCACACCCAGGAGTCAAGACTGGCACACAAGCTGAAAGGGCAATATTATTCTCCCACTGTTTTTTTAGGTTTTTTTTTTTTTTTTCAGGGAGAATTAGAAACCAAATAATATTAAAAAAAAAAAAAAAAAATAGGCTTGCTATAGCCCACTGAATGAGAGATAGCACACACAGCAGTGGCACACAAGCCCTGACTGAGGCCAATATTTTTCTCCCACTGATTGATGTACTGTTTTTGTGTTGAGGTAGATTTTAGAACACAAATCACGGAAAAAATAAATAGGCTTTCTATGGCCCACTCAGTGAGAGATGGCACACACAGGGATGGCACTGTAGCAGAAATGCCAATCTTAATCTCCCACAAAAAAAAAAAAACAAAAAAAAAAAAAAAACTGTCCTACAATTACTATCTCCCTGCAGTAATGTAAGCCAGGTATGGCAGGCAGCAATAGGAGTGGACTGATGCACAAATTAAATAAAAAGTGTGGAAAAACAGAAAAGATAGCTGTGCAGAAAGGAAGGAACAAGAGGATATGTGCTTTGAAAAAAGCAGTTGGTTTCCACAGTGGCGTACACACAGCAATACAGCTATCACGGAGCCTTCTAGGGCAGCCCAATGAGCTACAGCGCTGAGGGGAAAAAAAAAAAAAAATAGCTTCCACAGTCCCTGCACACCGAAGGTGGTGTTGGACAGTGGAAATCGCTGCAGCACAAGCGGTTTGGTGGTTAGTGGACCCTGCCTAACGCTCTCCCTGCTTCTGATGAAGCGGCAGCAACCTGTCCCTAAGCTCAGATCAGCAGCAGTAAGATGGCGGTCGGCGGGAACGCCCCTTTATAGCCCCTGTGACGCCGCAGACAGCAAGCCAATCACTGCAATGCCCTTCTCTAAGATGGTGGGGACCAGGATCTATGTCATCACGCTGCCCACACTCTGCGTTCACCTTCATTGGCTGAGAAATGGCGCTTTTCGCGTCATTGAAACGCGACTTTGGCGCGAAAGTCGCGTACCGCATGGCCGACAAGCACAGGGGTCGGATCGGGTTTCATGAGACGCCGACTTAGCCAAAAGTCGGCGACTTTTGAAAATGATCGACCCGTTTCGCTCAACCCTACCCATTACAATTAAGGTTTATTAGCAAAACTGACAAATTTTCTGCTGTTTGCATTAATCCAATCAAATAAGAAAAGTTTATATAAGTGGATTCTCAATATTCAGCACAAAATGTCAGCTTGAATGATTCCTGCAGTCTCAGAATTGTTTAATCCCTTTATGATAAGCATATTTAGTACTTATAACAGCATATTTTAGGCTTTGACCTGCTGCAAGTGTGATAACTAGTCAAACACCAGTTTCTGTCAGCGTTCCTGAGGAATCTTAACCCATTCCTCATGGACAATAGTCTCCAGTTCACTAATATTCTTGGCTTATGTGAGCTTCTGCCGTCTCCTTCAAATCTCATTAAAGATTTTCTATGGGGTTCAATTCAGGCAGCCATAATGGTCACTCCAGAATCTTCCTGAGTATTTCTGTAACCAAGCCTTTTTGAACTTTGAGGTGTGCTTTGGATCAGGGGCGGACACAGACTGCAGAGGGCCCCTGTGCAAGAAATCTGAATACCAGAATTTGAGGATATGTCTCTCTCACTTTCCTTAGGTCACAGGGCATTAGTGATGAGCTAATGTGCTCATATAAGGCATTATCTGAGCATGCTTGTGTGCTGAGTGTCTTCGGCGAACTCGAATAATATTTTTGACTCCCCACCGCTTCATGTCTGGCGACTGTTCGAGAGCTGCAACACATGCAGTGGTTGCCTAATAAACAGGCTATCCCCACATGTTGTGGCTGTCAAATAGCCACGAATCATGGAGCACCAGGGACTCAAACATATTATTGGAGAACGCTGAAGATGCTCTATTAGCACTTGAGCATGCTTAGATAATGCCTTATCCAAACATGCTCGCTCATGACCAGTATTGTAACCACTACTCCCAACATGGTGGTTCATATATAAATTGTTGTTTCTTTATTTTTCAAAACAATACTGTATTGTATGCTTACAAAATGTCCACAAGGCAGCAAAGATCCTGTCAGGCTGGTCCACACTCGTCCTCTGCAGCAGCTTCCCGCTCCAAGCTGCCACGCCAGTGCACAGAAGACACTTGCAGATCATCCCCTGTCAGCCAATCACAGATATGCTTGTTAGGCAAAGTCTGTGATTGGCTGAGAGGTAACCATGCACAAATGTCACTGTGCACGCCATATTACCTTACATGTATGTACCAGGGGGCGCTCTGTAGATTTATATCGCAGGGCGGCATCCCTCTATATAGTGCATGCTCAATCACTTTAATACATTTATTCCAGGCGGTCCGGCCCTTCCCCTACCTAGACCAGTGATTTATTTCATTCATACCTCCCCTCACCCCCTCCTATTTTCATGTGTAATGTAAGGACCCAGTCCTGCGGATCACTGAGGCCCTGGGAAGAGTGCGCACGCGCACAGCAAAGCAGTGAGTCCCAAGCAGAGCCTGCGTCAGTGACTCACTGAGAGGCCCTCCCCCTCCCTCACTCCGTCCTCTCTTCCTGTTTCAGCGTCTGCCACCCGTCACCTCACCGCAGACCGCACGAGTGACAGCAGCATAATGAATGCTAACAGGTGAGGAATGGGGGCCTGTTTGACTGTCATATCACATGTGTGCAGCAGAGCGGGCGACCCTGCTTCTCCTGTTAGCAGTAATACTGCCGCCGGCTATCATTCACAACAATGCCTTGTATATCCGTCGGGGGCCCCCTCCCGCTCTGGGCCCCGGTGCAGTTGCACTGGTTGAACCGGCGGTATGTCCACCCATGCTTTGGATCATTGTCCTGTTGAAGGTCCAGTGACGCCTAAGTTTCAGCTTTTTCACTGCAGGCATGACCATTTCTCCAATGATTTTCTTTTACTTGATTGAATTTATCTTGTTCTCTACATGAGTGCACCTTTCCTGGGCTAGAGGAAGCATAGCTGCCTAGGAGCATCACCGAACCACCACCATGCTTCACAGGGTCGAACTGGGGTGTCTGGGGCCCACAGGGGGAATTGAACCTAGGGGCCCACTCTACAGCTATATGCAAATATCTGTTAGCCGTTATCCCCATTATAGTGGAGAATCGACTTTAAAACACAGGCAGCTCCTGCATATATACCACCATACCTGTGATGTACAATTACGATATTTTACGTTAAAGGGGTTATTTTGTTAAAACAAGTCATCACCGATCCATGGGCTCTACAGGATAGGATATCGCTTAGGCCCAACCATTAGAAATAGCAATACTAACAACACTGTTATTACCACCAGTGACATTATACACAGGAGCTCTGTATATAGTGTCAGTGTACAGGTAATACAGGGATCACAGGTGCTCTGTACACAGTACATAGTATATGGTGTACGTGCTCATGTAATACATTGACGTCTGTAGTTAAAGTCCTTCATCTTTGCTTTTTTTCTTCATCCAGCACAGACCATCATCAGCCAGGACTCGTCTCTGCAAAAAATAACACAGTCATCAATAGCTGATTGTTCCAGAGCACATTCCCCACTTTTTCCCTGACTTCTACACAACGTCAGATAAAGAAAAAAAACAACGTAGTGCTGCCCTGCACAGTAACAGGACCCCCTTTTCTTCCCTCCATGGAAAATAGTTTCCTAAAATGTTAATTATATTACAGTAGTAATGTCCCTAATTGGACCCTAAAGAAATGATGTTCCCCACTTGTCACCATAAACTAATACAGCATGTTCCTCATTCTGGCCCCCAAACAGTGTCCAAGTCCCTCATCCTGGCCCACTACATTTAATAATCTCACCCAGCCTGGCACCCTTTATTCGATAATATGCCCCAGCCTGGCCCATTATGTCCCTTGTCCAGCCTGACCCCAGTATCTGCAGCCTGGGCCCCAGATATCCATCCTGCCCCCCAGCTATCCATACTGGCTCCTATATATCCTTTGTATTGCCTTATATCTATCCTGGCCCCCATATATCTATCTTGCCCCCTCCACATATCCATCCTGGTCCCTTATACTGGAACCCCCCATATGGCCATCCTAGCTCTCCCCATATATCCATACTGGCTACCCCATATATCCATCCTTGCCCCTCCATATATCCATCCTGGTCCCTTGTCCTGACACCCCCCATATATCCATCCTGGCTCCCCCCATATATTATTATTTATATAACACCATTAATTCCATGGTGCTGTACATGAGAAAAGGGGTTACATACAGGGTTATAGATATCGTTAACAGTAAACAAATTTACAATGACAGACTAGTATGGAGGGAAGAGGACCCTGTCCTTGTAGACTTACATTCTTTGAGATAATGGGGAAGAGACAGGAGGTCGGGGTGCTGCAGCACTGGTGGTGGTGAGGTGGCAGCTCGGGTGGTTGGTGAGGCGGCAGCTCGAGTGGTTGGTGACGTGGCAGCAGCTCGGGTGGTTGGTGAGGCGGCAGAATGGTTATTGCAGGCTGTTGGCTTTCCTGAAGAGATGGGTTTTCAGGTTCCGTCTGAAGTATCCGAGGGTGGTGGATAATTGGACATCTTGAGGCGTGGAATTTCAGAGCATGGGGGATATTCGGGAGAAATTTTGGAGGCAGTTGTGTGAGGAATGAATAAATCAGGAGGAGAGTAGGAGATCTTGTGAGGGTCGAGGTTTACGTGAGGGAAGATAGTGGGAGATTAGTTCAGAGATATAGGGAGGCGACAGGTTGTGTATGGCTCTGTAGATCAGTGTTAGTAGCTTGAACTGGATTCATTGGGGAATTGGGAGCCAGTGGAGGGATTTGCAGAGGAGAGAAGCAGGGGAGTAGCGAGGAGAGAGGTGGATTAGCCGAGCAGCAGAGTTGAGGACAGACTGGAGTGGTTCAAGGGAGTTAGCGGGGAGGCCACAGAGGAGGGTGTTGCAGTAATCGAGGCGGGAGATGATGAGGGCATGCACAAGAGTTTTAGTAGATTGTGGGCTGAGGAAGGGATGGATTCTGGCAATATTTTTGAGTTGGAGGCGACAGGAGGTGGCAAGAGTTTGGACATGCGGTTTGAAGGACAGGGAAGAGTCGAGAGTTACCCCGAGGAAGCGAATTTCAGGTGCGGGAGAGAGCGTGATGCCATTTACCATAATAGATAGATCAGGTAGGGGGCATACGCGAGATGGGGGATAGATGACGAGTTCGGTTTTGTCTACATTGAGTTTTAAGAAGCGAGAGTTGAAGAAGGAGGATATGGCTGACGAACACTCCGGGATTCTGGACAGCAGAGAGGCGACAGCTGAGCCAGAGAGGTAGATCTGAGTGTCGTCCACATATAGGTGGTACTGGAAGCCATGAGACTTTATGAGTTGTCCTAGGCCAAGGATATAGATGGAAAAAAGTAGGGGCCCTAGGACAGAGCCTTGAGGGCGGGATGAGGAGATGTGTGGATGAGTGTGGGAGTGGGAAACGCTAAATGTGTGGTTGGAAAGGTATGAGGCAATCCAGGACAGGGCAAGGCCTTTGATGCCGAGGGAAGAAAGAATCTGTAGCAGTAGGCAGTGGTCGACTGTCGAAAGCAGAGGACAGGTCAAGAAGCAGGAGGATGGAGAACTGTCTGTTAGCTTTGGCTGTGAGTAAGTCGTTAGTAATTTTGGTCAGAGCAGTTTTGGTGGAGTGGTGGGGGCGGAAGCCAGATTGGAGGTTGTCAAGTAGAGAGTTAGATGAGAGGTGGGAGGAAAGTTGACCATGGACATGCTGCTCAAGGAGTTTGGAAGCAAATGGGAGCAGTGATAGCTGGGCATAGCAGTTGGGTCAAGGTTAGCTTTTTTGAGAATGGGAGTGATGGTGGCATGTTTGAAGGCAGAGGGGAAGGTACCAGAAGATAGCGATAGGTTGAAGAGATGTGTTAGGGGTGGAATGAACATGTTAGTGAGGTTGGGGAGCAGGTGGGAAGAAATGGGGTCAAGTGCACAAGTGGTGAGGTGTGATTTGGAAAGGAGGCGAGTAAGTTCTCCTTCAGTGATGTTGGAGAGGGAGGTTATTAGGGAAGGGCAGAGGTCTGGTATATGGAGTGGTTGGGGAGGTGGAACAGTAAAGGTTTGCCTTGTTTGGTCGATCTTGTTTTTGAAGTAGGTGGCAAAGTCCTCAGAAAAGATGAGGGGAGTTGGAGGTGGCAGTGGCGGGCGGAGGAGAGAGTTAAATGTGCTGAACAGTTGTTTTGGGTTGTAGGATAGTGAAGATACAAGGTTAGTGAAATAGGTCTGTTTTGCAGAAGTGAGGGCTAGTTTGAAGGCAAGTGTAGCTTGTTTAAAAGCAATGAAGTCATCTGGCAGGCGTGTTTTTTTTCCAGCGCCACTCCGCGACCCTGGATGCTTGTTGGAGTTTTTTGGTGAGGTTGTTATGCCAGAGTTGCCTATTGATTTGTTGCACTTTGCCGTGCATGAGAGGGGCCACTGAGTCTATGGCTGATGTGAGTGTGGAGTTATAGAAAGCGGTGGCGCTGTCCATGTCGTGGAGTGAAGATATGAAGGGCAGGGGTAGGAGAGAGTCTGTGAATGTCTAGGTGTGCAAGGTTTCTGCGAGGATGTGTTAGAGGCTGGACATGGGGGGCGGGTGAGGACAAGGATGAGAAGGTGTGTAGATGGTGGTCAGATAGGGGGAAGGGAGAGGTTGTGAGATTAGATAAGGAACAGAGGCGGGTGAAGATGAGGTCTAGCATATGTCCGTCTGTGTGGGTGGCTGTGGAGGACCACTGAGTAAGGGTACCGTCACACAGTGCCATTTTGATCGCTACGACGGTACGATTCGTGACGTTCTAGCGATATCGTTACGATATCGCAGTGTCTGACACGCAGCAGCGATCAGGGATCCTGCTGAGAATCGTACGTCGTAGCAGATCGTATGGAACTTTCTTTCGTCGCTTGATCACCCGCTGACATCGCTGGATCGTTGTGTGTGACAGCGATCCAGCGATGTGTTCGCTTGTAACCAGGGTAAACATCGGGTAACTAAGCGCAGGGCCGCGCTTAGTAACCCGATGTTTACCGTGGTTACCAGCGTAAAAGTAAAAAAAACAAACAGTACATACTTACATTCCGGTGTGTGTCCTCCGGCGTCTCAGCTTCTCTGCACTGTGAGCGCCGGCCAGCCAGCCAGAAAGCGAGCACAGCGGTGACGTCTGACGTCACCGCTCTGCTTTCCGGCAGCTGTGCTTACACAGTGCAGAGAAGCTGAGATGCCGGAGGACACACACCGGAATGTAAGTATGTACTGTTTGTTTTTTTTACGTTTACGCTGGTAACCAGGGTAAACATCGGGTTACTAAGCGCGGCCCTGCGCTTAGTAACCCGATGTTTACCCTGGTTACCCGGGGACTTCGGCATCGCTCCAGCGCCATGATTGCAAAGTGTGACCGCAGTCTACGACGCTGGAGCAATAACCATACGATCGCTGCGACGTCACGGATCGTGCCGTCGTAGCGATCAAAATGGCACTGTGTGACGGTACCCTAAGTCCAAAGGATGAGGTAAGGGCCAGGAGCTTGGAGGCTGCTGGCTGGCGGGTGTCAGTAGGGATATTAAAGTCACCCATTATGATGGTGGGGATGTGAGCAGACATCCTGGTCCCTTGTCCTGGTACCCCCCATATATCCATCCAGGATCGCCCCCACATATCCATCCCGGATCGCCCATATATCCATCCTGCCCCCTCTATATATCCATCCTGGTTCCTTGTCCTGGCACCCCCTTCCAAATATATCCATCCTGGCTCCCTCCATATATCCATCCTGGCCCCTCTATACATCCATCCTGGCCCCTCCATATATCCATCCTGGATCCCCCCATATATCCATTCTGGCTCCCCCATATATCCATCCTGTCTCCCCCATATATCCATCCTGGCTCCTCCATATATCCATCCTGGCCCCTCCATATATCCATCCTGGATCCCCCCATATATTCATTCTGGCCCCCCCATATAGCCATCCTGCCTCCCCCCATATATCCAGTATAAAAAAAAAAAGCGTGTGCACAGCTCCAAAGGGTGGTGCCCAGGTAGGTTCCAAAACCTTAGTGATATATATAACAACACCTGGCACTCAACTTGTGATATATGCAAGCAGTTTTTATATGCAAGCAGTTTTTATTTCAAATGTTTCGGTCATAAACAGCGGCCTTCATCAGTTACTGTAGGTTACAGAATTATCAAAAGAAAGAGTATAAAAAATAAAGTATTTACAAAGATTATATGGCACAATATCAGATATTAAATGGGACAAGATTGGAAGAGATAAATACATCCTGGCACAGTCACGTAGGGATTACTGGACAGAATGAGTGAAACTACGTACCGTATTGTGAGTGATGGTGAGGTAAGTATTGTGTCCTGATTAACAGACTAGAGAATATACAGCTGAAAGATAAACAAGGGTAAATGTGTCAAAAAACCGGGAGTGTGACTCCACTGCCATAGACCAGTGTAGACGTAACGTATAAGCATACCCCTATTCAGGAAGGCACAAGTAAGAGGACATTAATAAAAGCGCAGCCTGTAGTAGAAATATATGTGGTTATGGTACTGGCCCCCCAAAAAGAAACGGTACTTGGGACGGTAATCGGAGCGCCGTGCGGTATCTTACCCGACTGTGGTGCTGCAGACGCGGACTCCACCGCTCCTCTGTAGTGTGCGGTCAGACTGCCCCATAAAATACACATGGAGGGGGCGGAAGGTGTGCCGACGCCGAAAACCGCAAGTGGGCGGGAACCGATGAGCACTGCTGTGTGTTGGGAGCAGATGTGACGTCGCCAACATGGAGGTGTGTTCCACGGACATACTGGGTGCGTTCCACCCATATAAACCTAGTACGGACACTGTCTGCTCAGTGTAAAGACAGGCCGTACATGGCCTAAACATTGCGGAGGGGTCATCCAATATGTAATTGTAAGAGGCCGCTCTATATCATGAGTTAAATTGTCCTAATAATATGTAGAGATGGAAAAAAATAAAAAACTACAAAAATATCTAAAAATAAAGACCTGAACTATCATCATAATGCAGGCAGTGCAGGGAATACCACAGTAGATCTAGTGTGACAATAATGGAGAGCGACACGAATTCATAAACGGTGCAATCAATGGTGAAGACTTGAAGGTGCTCGTGAACAATCGTGTCCAAGGATCAATATAGGCGACTCTGGGGGAATAGGGAGAACATAGTTAGTGATCATAGCAACTGGATACAATACAATTCAGGCATAATCTATATAAATGCTAACAAATCGTACTCTCTATTTAACCCCTTAGGATTGAGCGTCTCCAGAGTGTGTATCCAATATGCTTCGCGTTTTTTTAGAAGAGAGACCCTATCGCCACCCCGTCTGGGTGGGGGGACAGAATCAATGACCTGATATTTCAGTTGGGAGACTGAGTGACCCTGTGAATGGAAGTGATATGGGATAGGCAAAAGTAGGTTTTTACAGCGGATAGTCGATTTGTGCTTTGAGATTCTCTCTCGTACAGGTTGTGTGGTCTCCCCAACATAAAGTAAGCCGCAAGGGCACTTGATCAGATACACTACAAAGGATGCCTCGCATGTGTAGTATTTCCTGATTTGATAGCTTTTACCTGATTGGGGATGGTAAAAAATACTACCTTTTTGTACATTGCTGCACTGAGCACAATGCAGACAGGGAAAAGTTCCCATTTTAGGTTTGGATAGAAACAGTGGTCTCTTAGTATGTGTGGGGCCAATATACGCCTTGACTAGTCTGTCCCTAAGATTAGGGGGTCTTTTAAAGCACGGTAAGAACGGGACTCTGAATTCCGTGATATTGGGGTAAGCTGTTGTTAATAAGGGCCAATGTTTCCTGATGTTTTTATGAAGAATAAATGAGAATGGATGATACGTGTGTACAAACGGTATCCTTCTGTTATGGTTAGTGTTGAGGATTCTGGGTGGAGGATTCAGTTGTTCATTTAGTACTAAGGCAGGGTACCCTCTATTGAGGAATTTGGACATCATGTCGGGCAAACGTTGTCCACGTGTCTCACTATTTGAAACAATGCGACTGACACGTTGGAATTGTGATCTAGGTATGGAACGTTTTACTGAGGGTGGGTGAAAGCTCTGATAGTGTAAAATACTATTCCTATCAGTGGGCTTGATATGAAGGTCAGTAGTTAGATGACCTTCTGAATTTTTGATAATAATTGTGTCCAAGAAGCTGACCGAACTTACATCATGAGTCATGGTAAATTTTATACCAGGCCAGGAGTCATTAAGGACTGAAAAGTAGATTTAGGGACTCCATCGAGCCCCCCCAAAGGAAAAATACATCATCAATGTAACGTGTCCACAGTAGGACATTGGAGATGAAGAGGGGATGTTTGTAAATCACTCATTCCTCAAAATGTGCCATGTAGGCATTAGCTAGTATAGAAAGGTAGGAGACAAAAAAAGTGCAAATAGGGTCTTATCCCCAGGATTGTTTCCAATCAATTATGAGAGAACTGCTCACCTGGTGGTACAAAGAAAAAGCGTTGTCGTTGTCAGCTGCTGCAGATCCACAGGTCGGCGCTGCGACCTCTCAGAACCGTTATAATAGATGAATGTGGATAAAATCCATGCTGCTGCAACAAATGATGGATCCAGATATAGTTATAAGATGTTCGGGTGGTTTATTCAATGCGTTTCGAAGCTCATGGCTTCTTCTTCAGGAATTTTCCACAGAAAGATGGAACCACCCCATATATCAATCCTGGCTCCCCTCATATATCAATCCTGGATCCCCCATATATCAAACCTGCCCCCTCCATATATCCATCCTGGTCTATTGTCATGGCACCCCCTCCCTATATATCCATCCTGGCTACTCCCCATATATCCATCCTGGCCCCTCCATATATCCATCCTGGCTCCCCCCATATATCCATTCTGGCTCCCCCCATACATTCATCCTGGCTCCCCCCATATATCCATCCTGGTCACTTGTCCTGGCACCCCCTATATATCCATCCTGCCTCCCCACATATATCCATCCTGGATTTCCCCCATATATCCATCTTGGCTCCTCCCTTATATCCATCCTGACCCCTCCATATATCCATTCTGGATCCCCCCCATATACAGCTCTGGCAAAAATTAAGAGACCACTACATCAAAACCCTGTGATGGGCAGCCCATTTTCCAGACCTGAACCCCATTGAAAACCTCTGGAATCTAATCAAGAGGATGATGGATAGTTATCAGCCATCAAACAAATAAGAACTGCTTAAATTTTTGCGCCAGAAGCAGTGTGAAAGACTGGTGGAAAGCATGTGCAGCGCCCCAGAGTCCTGGTCGTTGCAGTAATGTTGCTCTTCCCCCAGGGGGAGTGATATTACGTCTGATGGTACTAAAGGAGTTCACCTTGCCAGGTATCACAGTCACACACTACACTTCACACTCCAGTCCACCAGGGGGAGCAAAGGTACTATCTACTAGGCCACTCCTCACACACGGGTAAAACTGGTGGGTTGGATAGGAAGTCAATGAGAAGCTACCTGGGTTTGACCCAGAGAGGACCTGTCAGGCAGACAGGGGGAGAAGGAGGAACATCTGAGCTGCAGACAGAAGGTCCCTGTCAGGGGTGGAATCCTGACAGAGACCAAGCACGAGATAGAACGTAACAGAGCTGCGCCTGCACTCCATTGCGGCAGCATCCTAAGAAAGGACACGAAGCGGAGTATATTGTGGAGAGTGAGAAACGAAGTCACAGCACAAGGAGATAATACCGAGAGGAGTTCTGCCCCAAGATCGGCAGCCTCCTTCTGAGGCGCGTAGCCGGTGGCCGGAACATCGAGGGAGTAATAGGCTCTACGCATTACTTCAGAGACCGGCAGGACAGTCAATTCCAAGTTGGTTGCCCGACCTTAATACCTATGAAGACACGGAGGCAAATTGTGGGAGAGGGGTGTCTCTAGGGTCCCTATAAATAAGCTCCAAGCCTACCCCGTCATACGTGTTGTCCTATCCATATCATCTGGGGCAGGGCCGGACTGGCCATCTGGCAATTCTGGCAAATGCCAGAAGGGCCTGTCTGGTCGTGGGCCATCTTATCTGCTACATTGTTAACAGAATTGGTGATCTCAAGACACCCATACTATTAAGATTTGTGACAGAGCACAAAGTCGCTGACTCCGTCCCTTAGCAGGCCAAGGGTATCATTAGAAATATTGGTCTTGTAGTAAATTTAGCTTTCATCCATCCAGGGTAATATTAGTAATATATCCCCATCTGGTGCTTGGGGACGGGGACAGCATGGGCCTGTGTGATTTCAAATGCCAGGGCTGAATTTCAGCCCCAGTCCGTACCTGATCTGGGGGACAGAGAGAGAGAGAACATCAGAAACATCCACGAAAGTTGTGAGGACTATCCCGTGGTGCTCAGCAGGGAGGTACTACAACACACAGGTGCTACTAAAAAGGCTACTGATTTCCACCTGCACAAGGGAGCCATGGATGTGCCTTCGGACCGACCTGACTCAGCCAGCCCTGTGATCTTTGCTCTGGACTGTGGATGCTGAAGTCTTCAGTAAAAGGTAAAGAGACTGCAACCTTGTGTCCTCGTTATTTACCCCGCCCTACACCATCACCATCTACACCTCTGGGAAGCCCTGGGGATATACTTCACCTGTGGGAAGGTATACCATCTGGCTGCCATAACATCACCCCAGTGGACCCCAAAGCAGCGTCGGTCACCCTGACCGAATACCACAGGTGGCGTCACGAACACCGTACAACTAACTCTATCCTTTAATTGGATGCCCCTCAGAAGTGCCACGGACCGGGTCGGGCCACTGTGACATCCCCAGAACCTAGAGAGATAGACCCGGTACCGAGTGTCCCATTGCCCTTCACGTGGGGGCACTCAATTCGCCAAGATGCATGAAAGCTGTAATTAAATTATCATGGTTATTCCACAAAATATTGATTTCCAAACTCTTCCTGAGTTAAAATATTAGTATTGTTGTTTCTAAATGATTATGAACTTGTTTTTTTTGCATTATTTGAGGTCTGAAAGCAAAAGCACTGTTTTTTTTATTTTTACCATTTTTCTTTGTCACAAAAAAAATACCAAATTTATTGCTTGGAAATTTGGAGACATGTTGTCAGAAGTTGACAGAATAAAAGAACAATTTACATTTTACTCAAAAATATAACTATAAAGAGAAAAATCAGACAAACTGAACATTTTGCAGTGGTCTCTTAATTTTTGCCAGAGCTGTATGTATTCCTGGATCCTCTCCATATATGCATCCTGGATCCCCACATATATCCATCCTGGCTCCCGCCATATATCCTTCCTGGTCCCTTGTCCTGGCACCCCCCCATATATCCTTCCTGGATCCCCATATATCCATCCTGGCTCACCCTATATATCCAACCTGGCTCACCCCATATATCCATCTTTGCCCCTCCATAAATCCATCCTGCCCACCCTATATTTCAATCCTGGCCCTTTGTCCTGACCCCCCATATATCCATCCTGGTCACTTGTCCTGCTCCCCCCTTATATATCCATCCTGGTGACTTGTCCTGATCCCCCCCCCATATATCCATCCTGGTCACTTGTCCTGCTCCCCCCATATATCCATCCTAGTCCCTTGTCCTGGCACCCACTCCCCATATATCCATCCTGGCTCCCCTCATATACCCATCCTGGCTTTTCCATATATCCATCCTGGATCCCTATATGCCTCCCCCATATATCCAACCTGGTCACTTGTCCTGATCCCCCCCATATATCCATCCCGGTCACTTGTCCTGCTCCCCCATATATCCATCCTGGTCCCTTGTCCTGGCATCCACTCTCCATATATCAATCCTGGCTCCCCCCATTTATCCATCCTGGCTTTTCAATATATCCATCCTGGTCCCTTCATATATCCATCCTGGATCTCCCCAAATATATATTCCTGGATCACCACATATATTCATTCTGGATCCCACCTATATCCATCCTGGTCCCTTGTCGTGGCACCCCCTCCCCATATATCCATCCTTGTCCCTTGTCATGGCACCGCCCTCCACATACACAGTAACGAAACAGCAGCTGTGAACAGGAACAAAATGCAAAAACACACAAGGACAAAAGTCCAACTTAGCTGGGAGTAGTCTAGTAGCAGGAACAAGCACAGAAGGCTTCTGATTACATTGTTGACCGGCAAGAAACTGACAGAGGAGCAAGGTTATATAGCGACTCCCACATCCTGATAGGAGCAGGTGAACAGAGGGGATGATGCACACAAGTTCAATTCCACAAGTGGCCACCGGGGGAGCCCAGAATCCAATTTCACAACAGTACCCCCCCCTCAAGGAGGGGGCACCGAACCCTCACCAGAACCACCAGGGCGATCAGGATGAGCCCTATGAAAGGCACGGACAAGATCGGAGGCATGAACATCAGAGGCAGTGACCCAAGAATTATCCTCCTGACCGTATCCCTTCCATTTGACCAGATACTGGAGTCTCCGTCTGGAAACACGAGAGTCTAAGATCTTTTCCACAACGTACTCCAACTCACCCTCAACCAACACCGGTGCAGGAGGCTCAACGGAAGGCACAACCGGTACCTCATACCTGCGCAACAATGACCGATGAAAAACATTATGAATCGAAAAGGATGCAGGGAGGTCCAAACGGAAGGACACAGGGTTAAGAATCTCCAATATCTTGTACGGGCCGATGAACCGAGGCTTAAACTTAGGAGAAGAAACCCTCATAGGGACAAAACGAGAAGACAACCACACCAAGTCCCCAACACAAAGCTGAGGACCAACACGACGACGGCGGTTGGCAAAAAGCTGAGTCTTCTCCTGGGACAACTTCAAATTGTCCACCACCTGCCCCCAAATCTGATGCAACCTCTCCACCACAGCATCCACTCCAGGACAATCCGAAGATTCCACTTGACCGGAGGAAAATCGAGGATGAAACCCCAAATTACAGAAAAACGGGGACACCAAGGTGGCAGAGCTGGCCCGATTATTGAGGGCGAACTCCGCCAAAGGCAAAAAAGCAACCCAATCATCCTGATCCACAGACACAAAACACCTCAAATATGTCTCCAAGGTCTGATTAGTCCGCTCGGTCTGGCCATTAGTCTGAGGATGGAAAGCAGACGAAAAAGACAAATCTATGCCCATCCTAGCACAGAATGCCCGCCAAAATCTAGACACGAATTGGGTCCCTCTGTCAGAAACGATATTCTCAGGAATACCATGCAAACGAACAACATTTTGAAAAAACAGAGGAACCAACTCGGAAGAAGAAGGCAACTTAGGCAAGGGAACCAGATGGACCATCTTAGAGAAACGGTCACACACCACCCAGATGACAGACATCTTCTGAGAAACAGGCAGATCCGAAATAAAATCCATCGAGATGTGCGTCCAAGGCCTCTTCGGGATAGGCAAGGGCAACAACAATCCACTAGCCCGAGAACAACAAGGCTTGGCCCGAGCACAAACGTCACAAGACTGCACAAAGCCTCGCACATCTCGTGACAGGGAAGGCCACCAGAAGGACCTTGCCACCAAATCCCTGGTACCAAAGATTCCAGGATGACCTGCCAACGCAGAAGAATGAACCTCAGAGATGACTCTACTGGTCCAATCATCAGGAACAAACAGTCTACCAGGTGGGCAACGATCAGGTCTATCCGCCTGAAACTCCTGCAAGGCCCGCCGCAGGTCTGGAGAAACGGCAGACAATATCACTCCATCTTTAAGGATACCTGTGGGCTCAGAATTACCAGGGGAGTCAGGCTCAAAACTCCCAGAAAGAGCATCCGCCTTAACATTCTTAGAACCCGGTAGGTACGACACCACAAAATTAAACCGAGAGAAAAACAACGACCAGCGCGCCTGTCTAGGATTCAGGCGCCTGGCAGACTCAAGGTAAATTAAATTTTTGTGGTCAGTCAATACCACCACCTGATGTCTGGCCCCCTCAAGCCAGTGACGCCACTCCTCAAAAGCCCACTTCATGGCCAAAAGCTCCCGATTCCCAATATCATAATTCCGCTCGGCGGGCGAAAATTTACGGGAAAAAAAAGCACAAGGTCTCATCACGGAGCAGTCGGAACTTCTCTGCGACAACACCGCCCCAGCTCCGATTTCAGAAGCGTCGACCTCAACCTGAAAAGGAAGAGCAACATCAGGCTGACGCAACACTGGGGCGGAAGAAAAGCGGCGCTTGAGCTCCCGAAAGGCCTCCACAGCATCAGGGGACCAATCAGCAACATCAGCACCCTTCTTAGTCAAATCAGTCAATGGTTTTACAACATCAGAAAAACCAGCAATAAATCGACGATAAAAGTTAGCAAAGCCCAAAAATTTCTGAAGACTCTTAAGAGAAGAGGGTTGCGTCCAATCACCAATAGCCTGAACCTTGACAGGATCCATCTCGATGGAAGAGGGGGAAAAAATGTATCCCAAGAAAGAAATCTTTTGAACCCCAAAAACACACTTAGAACCCTTCACACACAAGGAATTAGACCGCAAAACCTGAAAAACCCTCCTGACCTGCTGGACATGAGAGTCCCAGTCATCCGAAAAAATCAGAATATCATCCAGATACACAATCATAAATTTATCCAAATAATCGCGGAAAATGTCATGCATAAAGGACTGGAAGACTGAAGGGGCATTTGAAAGACCAAAAGGCATCACCAAATACTCAAAATGGCCCTCGGGCGTATTAAATGCGGTTTTCCACTCATCCCCCTGCTTGATTCGCACCAAATTATACGCCCCACGGAGATCAATCTTAGAGAACCACTTGGCCCCCTTTATACGAGCAAACAAATCAGTAAGCAGTGGTAACGGATATTGATATTTAACCGTGATTTTATTCAAAAGTCGATAATCAATACACGGCCTCAAAGAGCCGTCTTTCTTAGACACAAAGAAAAAACCGGCTCCTAAGGGAGATGACGAAGGACGAATATGTCCCTTTTCCAAGGACTCCTTTATATATTCTCGCATAGCAGCGTGTTCAGGCACAGACAGATTAAATAAACGACCCTTAGGGTATTTACTACCCGGAATCAAGTCTATGGCACAATCGCACTCCCGGTGCGGAGGTAGTGAACCAACCTTGGGTTCTTCAAAAACGTCACGAAAGTCAGACAAGAATTCAGGAATCTCAGAGGGAATAGATGATGAAATGGAAACCAAAGGTACGTCCCCATGAGTTCCTTTACATCCCCAGCTTAACACAGACATAGCTCTCCAGTCGAGGACTGGGTTATGAGATTGCAGCCATGGCAATCCCAGCACCAAAACATCATGTAGATTATACAGCACCAGAAAGCGAATAACCTCCTGGTGATCCGGATTAACACGCATAGTCACTTGTGTCCAGTATTGTGGTTTATTACTAGCCAATGGGGTGGAGTCAATCCCTTTCAGAGGTATCGGAGCCTCCAGTGGCTCCAAATCATACCCACAGCGTTTGGCAAAGGACCAATCCATAAGACTCAAAGCAGCGCCAGAGTCGACATAGGCGTCCGCGGTAATAGATGACAAAGAACAAATCAGGGTCACAGATAGAATAAACTTAGACTGTAAAGTGCTAATTGAAACAGACTTGTCAGGCTTCTTAGTACGCTTAAAGCATGCTGATATAACATGAGTTGAATCACCACAATAGAAGCACAACCCATTTTTTCGTCTAAAATTCTGCCGCTCGCTTCTGGACAGAATTCTATCACATTGCATATTTTCTGGCGTTTTCTCAGTAGACACCGCCAAATGGTGCACAGGTTTGCGCTCCCGCAGACGCCTATCGATCTGAATAGCCATCGTCATGGACTCATTCAGACTCGCAGGCACCGGGAACCCCACCATAACATCCTTAATGGCATCAGAGAGACCTTCTCTGAAAATCGCCGCCAGGGCGCACTCATTCCACTGAGTAAGCACAGACCATTTGCGGAATTTTTGGCAGTATATTTCAGCTTCATCTTGCCCCTGAGACAAGGACATCAAGGCCTTTTCCGCCTGAAGCTCTAAATGAGGTTCCTCATAAAGCAACCCCAAGGCCAGAAAAAACGCATCCACATTGAGCAACGCAGGATCCCCTGGTGCCAATGCAAAAGCCCAGTCTTGAGGGTCGCCCCGGAGCAAGGAAATTACAATCCTGACCTGCTGTGCAGGGTCTCCGGCAGAGCGAGACTTCAGGGACAAAAACAATTTGCAATTATTTTTAAAATTTTGAAAGTGAGATCTATTCCCCGAGAAGAATTCAGGCAAAGGAATTCTAGGCTCAGACATAGGTGCATGAACAACAAAATCTTGCAAATTTTGTACCTTTGTGGCGAGATTATTCAAACCTGTAGCTACACTCTGAAGATCCATTTGAAACAGGTGAACACAGAGCCATTCAAGGATTAGAAGGAGAGAAAGAGAGGAAGGCTGCAGTATAGGCAGACTAGCAAGTGATTCAATTAAGAGCACACTCAGAACTAGAGGAAAAAAAAAAAAAAAAAAAAAAAAATTGTAGCAGACTTCTTTTTTCTCTCCTTTCTCAGCCAGTAATTTAACCCTTTTTTGGGCCGGTCAAACTGTCATGATTCTCAATGGCGAGAGAACATAGCCCAGCATATATGAGAACTAGCTCTTGGAAGATGGAAACTATACTGACCATGAACTAAACCTGCCGCACAACTAGAAGTGGCCGGGTAGCATGCCTACGTTTTTTAACCCTAGATGCCCAGCGCCAGCCGGAGAACTACCTAATCCTAGCAGAGGAAAAGACAGTCCTGGCTCACCTCTAGAGAAATTTTCCCAAAAGGCAGACAGAGGCCCCCACATATATTGGCGGTGATTTTAGATGAAATGACAAACGTAGTATGAAAATAGGTTTAGCAAAATCGAGGTCCGCTTTCTAGATAGCAGGAAGACAGAAAGGACACTTTCATGGTCAGCAGAAAACCCTATCAAAACACCATCCAGAAATTCCTTTAAGACTCTAGCATTAATTCATAACACCAGAGTGGCAATTTCCGATCACAAGAGCTTTCCAGACACAGTAACGAAACAGCAGCTGTGAACAGGAACAAAATGCAAAAACACACAAGGACAAAAGTCCAACTTAGCTGGGAGTAGTCTAGTAGCAGGAACAAGCACAGAAGGCTTCTGATTACATTGTTGACCGGCAAGAAACTGACAGAGGAGCAAGGTTATATAGCGACTCCCACATCCTGATAGGAGCAGGTGAACAGAGGGGATGATGCACACAAGTTCAATTCCACAAGTGGCCACCGGGGGAGCCCAGAATCCAATTTCACAACAGCTCCCCCTGGAGGCCCGACTGTGAAATGTATTGGTGTATGTGATGCCTGGTCAGATGAACTCCTTCAGTGCCATCAGACGTACCATAGCCCCCCTTAGCGGCGGAGCCACAGTACTGCAACGACCAGGACTCTGGGGCGCTGCACTCCCCCCCGGTTAAATCCAGTACTCCGGGACTGGGAAGAAAACGACAATACATGTCAGCAAAAAGACATACAATTTTTGTGAGTGCAATAACAATAAGCATATTTGAACAGAGCTTCCCTTTATGGGAGGTGAGGACACTTGAACGTTACAAACATGGTAAACTACTTTTAAATATCTTACTATAAATAACTTTTCTTACCCAACCGGGAATTCTACTAAGTGCAAAATTTTAAAACATTAATTTAACAGTGCCTTTAAGGATGTACACTCTAAATCCACTAAAGACCTTCTTATAACACATTATAAGGCTTAAGCAACTGTGCTACATTCTCCTACTTTACGTCTGCAGGACCGCCTGTCCTAACTGCTCCAGACCTACTGCCTCTCCTTTCTTTTACAGGACCGCCCCATTCTGCCCGAGCCTACTGTCCTTCCACTACTATACACAGTATAGAACATGTTTTTCTTTCAGTTCGAGATCACTGAGCCATCTCTGTATGGCTCCTAGGAGGACTCACCACTAACCCCTACGGGTTCACTTCCTGTCCTCGTTCTCTAACACATTATTAAACATTTCTTACAATCAACTAGTTGGTTACATTTAACTTTCACATATCAACATCATCATTACTTTCTTTTCAAGACATTATTGCCATCTAACCATCTTAAGGCAACACTGTTCATAAGTGCAAGATGTGGACATCCCCTTTAAGAGGGGACCAAGTCTCTACGAGGTAGTGCAACTTCTCAAGCCGCAAGTCCGTATGCAGCAAGGACTCCAGTGCAGGTTCCAAGAACCGTATCTTCGCAAAGAGTCCGTCTTTTATGTAAAACCAGTAGAGAGCACCTTTAAGAAGGTGCAAACCATATACAAGGAGTTTGTATCATGCATTGTTCATGATTCAGCAGTTCTTTGATAACTTGTGCAAATGTAGAAAACAAACAAAAAACAATAGGGATCCCGGGTCAACAAAGGGATCCCTTTAAGAGTTAACCCTGGACGGGTTTTAGCAGCAACATAGCAGAGAAAAACAATGAACTATTTACATTGGCAAAGTGTTCAGATATTTACTTAAACCAATCAGGGGGCAGCACTGGCGGAGGCAACCCCTTTGGATATTGCCCGCCGCCTGGTACTGCGTAAGGTGGAGCACTGTCCCATCTGGGGGTTTGTGTACCCACTGTCTCCGGTGCTGGAGCAGCAGAAGCACCACCCACCTGAGGAGGCGCCTCCTTGGCCACAATGGTGGTTGAGGTGACGATGCTGCACGTTGTGGTCTTGACCATAGTGCATGTTGGAGTGACCTCAGTGGTCCTGGTGGCGATGGGCTGGCCACATGGGGGCACCTTTGCTACAGGGGTCAGCTTTACTGGCACCTTAATCGGGGGCGCCACAGGGTTCTGCCTCTTGTGGACGTTCAGGGCAAACCACCCCTTTTCCCCAAAGTGCCTGGTGTAACTAACCCCGTCCCCCGGGTAGAGATCCCGGACTGGGTGGCCCTCTCTGAGGTGCGACTCAACATCCCTCCGGTTTACAAACACCTCCGCATACAGGCCCGGCTCTTTAATGAAGCCCCAGCCTCCGCGGAGCTTGAAGGTGGTGATGATGCCCTGCCTGCGCGGGGCCTGGTGACCGGTGGGGTCCTTGCGGGCCCGGTCCTTGACCACCAGGTCTTTCTGATGGTAGGCCTGCAGCCCGGCCTGGTACACCTTTTTCTCCCCCTTCCATTGCTGTTCCAGCTGGGCCTGGTATTCCTCTCAGCTCAGGGCCTGCACCATCTCCCCTTCCCGGGTCTTCACCCCGGGGAACCCCATGAGGTCAGATCCTGGGTTCACCCAGCGGCATACCGTGCGCTCCGCACGGGTCTCACACAACAGGGTGGTTGGCGCGATCGGGGCCTTCAGGCGGTGTTCCATGCCCGTGGCCTCCTCCCATGGTAACAGGCGTTGGAGTTTATGGGTCCCAGGGAGAGGGGGTGCCGCAACAGGGCCTATTAACAAGTCCTCCGCCGGCGGGACAGGGTCGACGGACTCACCAGCCGATGCAGGTTTCTCCTCCGCGGCGGGTTCCGCTAACGGTGTCGGCGAGGGCCTCAGCAACAACTCCGGTAGCGGTACAGGATCCGATGTCAGAGGACTTCCTTCCGGCGCTACCTGGTGCGGAGCCTGGGCCCCTGTGTTCAGCTGAAAGAGCTGGTGAATCAGGTCTCCCATCTCAGCCTGCAAAAGATCAGCGTTGTCTGTGGAGTAGCGGCTGCGGTACTCGTCCGGGTAGTTGGGGGAGACTTCTGCTTCCACCCCACATTCGGGTTCCGAGCTGCTGGCCATGGCGTCCTCCACCTGAGTCGCTTCCTGGTTCTTTTCCCGCTCTCTCCTTCGTGGGCGGTTTCATTTTCTCTGTCTCCGCCCTCCATTGAGGATTAGGAGGCGGATTTCTGCTGCTGACGGACACGTCCTCACGGTGCAGAAATATTTAGACTGGGCGGCCATTGTCGTTCGCGCTCTCCAGCTTGTCTACGCCCACTCCACGCCCCACTTCTTCTCCTGCGCTTCTCCTCAGCGCTGCAATGGCGGCGGTTTTGGCGGCAATCCTTGTAGTAATGGCAGCACACAGTCTTTGCAATAAAGTACAGTCCAAGTATAGTAAATCACAGTTTCAAGGCACACATGACCCGATTCTTCAGGCTTAAGTAGATCCTGTTCGTGACGCCAAGTTGTAGCGCCCCCACTGTCGCAGGGCCGAGGGGTACCCGGTACCGGGCCTCTGAGTCTCTGCTCTGGGGTTGTCACGGTGGCTAGACCCGGTCCGTGACCCTGCTTGGGGGCGTACAGTAATAGAAGTGGATAGTGGTGGTGGTGCGGTGCAATAAATAACGAGGACACCAGGTTGCAGTCTCTTTACCTCTTTACTGAAGGTCTCTGGGTCCTCAGTCCGGAATACGGTTCACCAGGCTGCGCAAGTCCGGCCGGTCCAATGGCACCTCCAGAGTTCTCCTTGCAGGTGGAAATCTGTGCCTTCCTGCTAGCGCTATGTGTTGTGGTCCTCCCCTGCTGTGCTTACGGGATAGTCCCCACAACTGTTGTGTCTGTTTCTCGTGTTCCCTCACAACTCGATTAGATGATCTTCTGCTAATCTTCCGTCCCTCCCAGGTGTTATGGTTGGGACGCACCCGTATGACGGGTAGGCTCGGAGCTCTTCCGGGACCCTAGAGTCGCCCCTCTCCACAGGTTGCCCCCTATGTCTGCGTAGGTGATTTAGGTGAGACAGCCCGCCTGTGACTGACTGTCCTGCCGTTGGTTTGAAGTATGGCTTAGAGCTCTGTACCTCCTCGGCGTTCCGGCCGCCGGTTGTTTACGCCTCAGTAGGATGTTGCCTCGATCTTACAGCACGACTCCTACTGGTATTCTCCTTCTTGCTTTGATCTCGTTTCTCACTCAGCACAATATATCTCGCTTCTGATCCTTTCTTTGGGCACCGCCGCTATGCTGAGCAGGCACGGTCCCGTAACGTTCTTTCTGTTAGCCAGGCCACTGTCAGGGTCCCAAACCTGACAGGGACCCTACCGAATCTTCCCCCACAACACCCTCTGCCACAAGGTGTTGCCTGGTTCCAACCCAGTCAGCTTTCTCTCTAACTTCCTGCCTGACCCCCAGTTTTACCAGTATGTGAGGAGTGGCCTAATGAATAGTACCCTTAGCTCCCCCTGGAGGCCCGACTGTGAAATGTATTGGTGTATGTGATACCTGGTCAGATGAACTCCTTCAGTGCCATCAGACGTACCATAGCCCCCCTTAGCGGCGGAGCCGCAGTACTGCAACGACCAGGACTCTGGGGCGCTGCAGATCCATACTGGGATCCAGAAAGGACAGCCTGTCTAAATAAATATATTTTTGTTTTGAATTAGCAGATGCCCCACTCCTGGCCTGCTGTTTCCTCTCTCTGCGGTACTGGTCCCGAATGCTGCGCCATCGTATCATAACATCTTCCACTGCGATGACAGAGATGAAAATAATGTATAAGGCCATTGTGCACAGTGGTACAACAAGGTGTCAGTGATTTTACATATTAATGTGGCCTAGTAAGCTGCATTTCTAACAAAATATCTTCAGTAATAATAATAAAATCACAAAAAGCACAATAGGATTTAAGGGGATAGTGTGAAAACCTGTTAGTTACTGCAGTGTAGAATATTATTTGAGAAACATGAGTGAACTTACTTATTTGCTTCTGTGTCTCACGTGGCCGCTGTTCATAATCCGGGAAAAGGAGCCCACATATGCTCCTCCATGCCTCTTTTCTGGCCTGGTTTGAATAATGGGCATCCCTTTTATCCCATATTTCTGGCCTCTCTTGGACCAGGACCAGAAGCATATCCACATTGATGATAGAAGCCATGATACAGGTGACTCCGTGGAGGCATGCGGCAGACTTCCAGGATGTCTGTCTGGCTTTTTAAGCTAATTAGCATGTCTAAGCTTCCTGATTGAGGGCTTGGCACATTTCTTGTCACCTGCAAAAGTCTTGCGTATTTCTCGCAAGTCACACGCATGGTCCGTGTGCAATCCGTATTTTTCTCGCCCTCATAGACTTTCATTTGTGGAATTTTTGCGCAATACGCTGACAAACGCAGCACGCTGCGATTTTCTCAGCCCGTACAATACGGCTGAGAAATATACGGCAGATAGGAGCTGCCCCATAGAGAAACATTGGTCCGTGTGCAATGCGTTGTTTTTGCGCCTCTCATACGTACGTATTCCTCTCTAGTGTGACCCCGGCCATACAGGATAACCTCTTTTTATTAATCTAGTGGTTAGTTCTTTAGCTTTTTCTAAAAAGATTTAATTACTGTTATTGATCTTTCGTAGACTGTGAAATTTATTATATGGCATGTTTTCTTGGTGTGCTGTGGATGGGCACTTTCGTAGTTCAACAACATGTTCATTGCCGTTGTTTTTCTAAATGTTTTTGTATTGATACTCCCATCTGGTATATTGATTTTAACATCTAGAGATTGGATCGCCCCCAGGGGCCCATGGGGTACTCGGAACTGGGTCCTTTGGTTCACAGGGGGATGTCACGGTGGCTGACCCGGTCCGTGGTCCTGGGACGTCCATGTAAGGCTACGTTCACATTTGCGGTCAGCGCCGCAGCGTCGGGCGCCGCAGCGGCGCCGCATGCGTCCCTATATTTAACATGGGGGCGCATGGACATGCGTTGTGCTGCGTTTTGCGCCGCATGGCCGCAAGCGTTGGACGCAAGAAACGCATCAAGTTGCATTTTTTTTGCGTCCAACTTTCGGCCAAAAACGACGCATGCGGCGCAAAACGCAGCGTTTTAGCGTGCGTTTTGCCGCGTTTTTGTTTGCGTTGTGTGCTGCGGCGCCGACGCTGCGGCGCACAACGCAAATGTGAACGTAGCCTAAAAGGGAAAGGTCTTTAAAGGGGAAATGTTTGTGACGCCACCTGTGGTATTCGGTCAGGGTGACCGACGCTGCTTAAGGGGTCCGCTGGGGTGATGTTATGGCAGCTAGATGGTATACCTTCCCACAGGTGAAGTGTATCCCCAGGGCTGTGTAGATGATGGATGGTGAGAACAAACAAGAAAAAAGCGTATGCATAAAAATTGGGATCACCACAATAGTTCTATTAAAAATATCAAAAATCTTTATTGGGGAACAACATACACAGAAACATTAAAAACATCTAAAAAACCCATAACAAAAATTAGGGTAATGGGTCCACATCAATATCAGGTAAATACCAGCAAAAATGTGCACATCACACAGCTAATCACATGAATTTAACATGAATAGAAACAGATCATGATGACTCACATTATATATATATATATATAGATGTGCTGAAAAAGTCACTGCACAAGAACCGGGCAGTCAGGTTGGTGCCTGTGAGCCACTAGTATACGTGGTCTCACATACAGATACTTCCCAGGGGGGGCATAGCAAAATAAGTGACCATACCCAACAGATAGTATCAATTAGCCCCCCTATCTGTTGGGTATGGTCACTTATTTTGCTATGCCCCCCCTGGGAAGTATCTGTATGTGAGACCACGTATACTAGTGGCTCACAGGCACCAACCTGACTGCCCGGTTCTTGTGCAGTGACTTTTTCAGCACATCTATATATATATATATATAATGTGAGTCATCATGATCTGTTTCTATTCATGTTAAATTCATGTGATTAGCTGTGTGATGTGCACATTTTTGCTGGTATTTACCTGATATTGATGTGGACCCATTACCCTAATTTTTGTTATGGGTTTTTTAGATGTTTTTAATGTTTCTGTGTATGTTGTTCCCCAATAAAGATTTTTGATATTTTTAATAGAACTATTGTGATGATCCCAATTTTTATGCATACGCTTTTTTCTTGTTGTGGCCTATGTTTGGTATGCATATGGTGATCCCCCTTTTCTCATCATCAGTTGGATGGTGCCCGCTCAATCAAGTGCTGTTGATGGATGGTGAGAGGCGCAGAGAAGAATGAGGACACAAGGTTGCAGACTCTTTACCTTTACTGAAGACTTCAGCATCCACAGTCCAGAGCACCAGATCACAGGGCAGGCAGAGTCCGGCCGGTTTGGAGGCAAGTCCAGAGTCCCCTTGTCCAAGTGGAAATCAGTAGCCTTCCCTTGCGCTGCAGAGTTGTAGTCCCTTACTGCTAAGCTTCTCATAAGGTCCTCACAGATGTTATGTCTCTCTCTCTCTCTGTCCCCCGGATAGGATAGGACAAACCCGTATGACTGTTGGCTTGAGGCATTTTACAGGGACTCTATCATGCCCCAGTGTCTAAGGGGGTGCCACCTTGCCTCCTGGGTATAGGGCGGGCAGGTAACGTGAAATTAGCTGTCCTGCCGGTCTCTGGAGCAAGGCATAAAGGATCGTTGCTCCCTCGGTGTTCCGGCTACCGGGATCCTGCGCCTCAGAAGGAAGCAGCCTGTGTAGGGCTGTTCCCCTCCTGGTATCCACTCCTTTGCTACGACTTCTTCACCCTCTCTGCAATACAGTTCTCCTTCAGTGTCTCTTTCTAGAAGCTGCAGCTCTCAGGGCATGCACAGCTCCATGTCCTTCTGTCTCGATCTCTGACAGGCTCCCACTCCTGTCAGGGACCAACTACCTGAGCGAAGCTCAGCCAGCAACTAACTAACTTCCTCCCCAGGCAACCAGTTTTACCTAAGTGTGAGGAATGCCCTAATAAATAGGAGCAGAGCTCCCCCTGGTGGCCTGGAGTATGAAATGTACAAACACAGTTTGAGCAGGCACCATCCACTTATAATCCAAAAGGGGATCTTCTCATGCAAATATTATTTAAATGCAACCAAACAGAAAAAGTGTGTGCATCAAAGAAATGGGATCACCACAACAGTCTTTAAGGTACAAAATATCACAATATTTATTAAACACACTACACAAAGAAAACATAAAAACAATTTAAAAAGCCCAACAAAGTGGGTAGAGGTTAAGGGTCCACATAAATATAGGGTAAATACCAAGGAGAATACTTCACAGCCAAATTACGGTACAATACATCTCCACATAGTTAAATCCCAACAACCAGTTATATGCATGCTGTTATTTACAGAAAATGCCAATATCCATAGATAAAGCAAGAATATACTTCCAAAACAACGTATTCTTATCTAAGAAGCGGTACCCAGACTGTACACTGATCTCAGGGAAATCCGAGAATGAATAAATGTTCCACAGGGTTATCACCCAAGAAAAAAAACCTTATCCTTCTTACCCAACCTAACAAAAGAGTACCCCTTCTGGTATTAGCATAGCAGGCATAGTGGTTTACGTAGGCTGTGTCAGTATTCAGACCCACGCGTATCGACGCTCAAGGCGTCTTCCTCAAGGTCAGTGGTATAATAGTGGTGTGTTACAGAGGTTTAAATAGGTACATAGTCTTATTAATTAGCTTACCAGGTGTGTGCTGCAATGGCGACGCAAGTATCTAGACACATCAGACCGACGTATTAGGGTATGTGTCCACGTTCAGGTTTGCTTCAGGCTTTGGTCAGGATTTTATGCAGGTAAAATCCTGACCAAAAATGCACCTGAGGTCACTGGCAGGTCACCTGCGGTGTTCCTGCGTGTTTTGCTCATTGTAGCAACATGCTGCGTTCTGAAAAAACGCACCGCATGTGCGTTTTTGCGGGAAAAACGCATGCGTTTTTTAATGCACAGTGGAGACAGTATTTCATTAAATCCCCTCCACTATGCTGTAACATCTGGACGCTGCGTTTTTGACGCTGCGGCTCAACGCTGCATCAAAAACGCAGCGTTTCCTGAACGTGGACACATACCCTTACAAAGATTATTGCGCAAGCGCCAACACTTCGTACCCGGAAATCAGCAAATAGTGTACAGCGCATGCGCAATCGGCGCTCGTGTTGAAGTATTCCCGCAGGTATAAAGAGGGTACTAATTAAGAATATAAACGCAAATGTTGTTTAACCAAAGTGCAATCAATGCACCTGTGGTTCAAAGGAACGATCATTACAGGGGGTAATGTTAAAGTCAAACTATTTAAAAAACGGGTTGTCATAGTAACAGCCCTACAATTCCCAATAGGTTTCGCGCATGTGCAGGAGCAAAAGTAAAGCTATAGCAGCTATAAACGATACGATCAGAGATTTCAAGTCAGGGAAACACCATATAGCGGTAAATATCAACATAGTTTCAAGAAGCCGTTATCACGACAAAAAGTATACCCCAAAAAGGAATCCTATTTGTTTATATATGATGCACAGTTTTAATATGAGTTTATAGGCTTATAACAGCAGTAGTTGTGGCATAATAGAGAAAATGACGCTTAGAGTATTTCAATGATGTAGGAAACAACCATAAGATCGCTAATCAAAGGTATAATCACATACGTGCTCCATGCAATAAATGTAGCTATAACTCAAGAACAACCGCACCTAAAAGGGGTGCTGTGTTCCCTAAATTAGATTCTCAATACTCAGCATGGATTGTCATTGGCATGGTGGTTGTCAATCCAATTGGATTCAGCATATGCGCAAAACCAAACGTGCAGGATTTTTTTGTCTCAGGCAATTATAAATGGCAAAATCCAAAAAGTTGGATCAGCAGCATGCCTACATGCACACATAGTTTGAAGTGGCCATTGTCACGAAGAGAAGTGTATACCAAAAATACACAAAATTATAGATACGGGTTGACATAACAGCAACTGTGAAGATATCTGAAAGTTTGACGTATGCGACAAAATACATGGGAAGTGTACTGGAGTATGAAATGTGTTGCATGTTTGTGATACCTGGATGCAGTTGTCCTTCTTTGCCTCCAAACGTAATATCACTCCCCCCTAGAGGAGAATGGTATTACTGCAACGACCAGGACCCTGGGGCGCTGCAGAATTCTAATAAGTTATTTCCAAACACTGAAGTAAATTTCATATTGAATGTATTATTTTCATTCAATTGCACTACAAACTGTTGAAATTGCTGTTCTGTTCCGTCACATATGACAAAAAGGTTGTCCACACAGCAGTGGCAGGCTGTAATGCATCTAATATAGGGGTTGTCACTGTTATAAATGTATTCTTTTTCAAATTCAGCAAAAAGCAAATTAGCTTATGTTCATACGACAGGAGTACCCATCACTGTACCAGTGGTTTGTAAAAAACATTCCTTGTCAAATTTAAATACATTATGTGTCAAAATAGGGATTCTGTGATTAATTTGATGGTGTTTTCTTTCATGTCTGCATTTTTTAGAATTTTTTTTAATGGTTTATAAGCCTGTTGTTTGAGGAATACATGTGTACAGGCTTTCTACATCGATTGATGCTAAATGCCATCCTTCTTGCCAATTAATTTTGTTTAGTATAGACAGAAAATCCCCAGTGTCCCCTTTATGTATGCTGGAATACTGTGTAGCAATGGCTTTAGTAACCAACCTATGTATTTTGACATTGATTCCGCAATAGACCCTATTCCTGATACTATCGGGCGACCGGGGAGGGGGGCTTCAATGTATTTATGCACCTTGGGCATCTATTTAGCTGCAACTTAGATTTTTAGGGATTTGTTTATAGACCAGCGATTTAATGTCAGTGACAACTCTATCTCATAGCATAGATCGATAACATTGCCTGCGCTGGTTGGGGGCATATAAGTGGATTTAATGCCTCCTTTAAATGGAGAAGATGGATCTAAGCTACCATTCACATTCATCACATTGTCATTCAGTGTCTGATGCTGTGACTGCATCAGCTGGTGTTGTTGCGATGAATCCAAGGAAATTAGAAATCGTAGTGTCTTTCTTAGTGCCCGAAGATTCTTCAGTTGAAGTGTTTTTAAAGGGAACCTGTCACCCCGTTTTTTCCGTATGACATAAAAATACCGTTAAATAGGGCCTGAGCTGTGCGTTACAATAGTGTATTTTGTGGACCCTGATTCCCCACCTATGCTGCCGAAATACGTTACCAAAGTAGCCGTTTTCGCCTGTCAATCAGGCTGGTCTGGTCAGATGGGCGTGGTGACATCGCTGTTTCTTCCCCCAGATCTTGCTTATTTTTCCGTTGGTGGCGTAGTGGTTTGCGCATGTGCAGCGCCCCAGAGTCCTGGTCGTTGCAGTAGCATGGTTCAGCCACTAAGGGGGGCCATGCTGCGTTCGATGGCACGGAAGGAGTTCTCTGAGCAGGTATCACAGTCACCAATACATTTCACAGCTGGGCCTCCAGGGGGAGCTAAGGGTGCTATTCATTAGGCCACTCCCCACCATAGTGGGTAAACTGGGGGTCAGGCAGGAAGTTAGAGAGAACGCTGACGGGATTGAACGGAGCAACACCTGGTGGCAGAGGGTGTTGTGAAGGGAGAGACTGTAGGGTCTCTGCCAGGGGTGGGATCCTGGCAGAGGCTTGGCATGGAAAGAACGTAAAGGGACCGTGCCTGCTCAGCATAGCGGCGGTGCCCAAGGAAGGACTAAGAAGCGAGATAGATTGTGCTGAGTGAGAAACGAAATCAAGCGAAAGGAGATACCAGTGAGGGTTGTGCTGAAAGAGGCAGCACCTTACTGAGGCGCACTACCGGTGGCCGGAACGCCGAGGAGGTAAAGAGTTTCAAGCCATACCTCAGACCTACGGCAGGGCAGTTAGCTTGAGGCGGACTGTCTCACGCATCACCCAGGAAGGCAAAGGGGGGTACCAACAGGAGAGGGGCGCAGATAGAGTCCCGGAAGATCTCCGAGCCTCCCCGTCATACGGGTGCGTTCCTACCATAGTATCTGGAGGGACGAGGAAGATCATTGCGAATTAAGTTGTTGTGAGGGAACACGAGAAACAGACACAACAGTTGTGGGGTACTTTCCGTAAGCACAGCAGGGAAGGACTGCAACACATAGCGCTAGAAGGAAGGCACCGATTTCCACCTGCAAGGAGAGCTCTGGAAGTGCCATTGGACCGGCCGGACTTGCGCAGCCTGGTGAGCCGTATTCTGGACTGAGGACCCAGAGAGCTTCAGTAAAGAGGTAAAGAGACTGCAACCTGGTGTCCTCGTTATTTACCGCGCCCTGCACCCCACAACTGCACCGCTACAACATCACTTATTGCACCGGACGTCTCCCACTGACAGACAGGGCCACGGACCGGGTCTAGCCACCGTGACAACCCCAGGACTGAGACCTAGAGGCCCGGCTCCGGGTACCCCTCAGCCCTGCGGCGGTGTGGGGGCGCTCCAACTTGGCGTCACGAACAGGATCTACTTAAGCCTGAAGAATCAGGTCATGTGTGCCTAGAGACTGTGATTTATTGTGTGTGGACTGAACTTTATTGCAAGACTGTGTGCTGTGCCAGTTGCCGCCAAAATCCGCCGCCATTGCAGCGCTGAGGAGAGCGCAGGAAGAGAAGAAGGGCGTGGAGTGGGCGTAGACAAGCTGGAGAGCGCGAAGAATAATGGCCGCCCAGTCTAAATATTTCTGTGCAGTGAGGACGTGTCCGTCAGCAGCAGAGATCCGCCTCCTGATCCTTAATGGGGGGCGGAGGCAGAGAAAACGAAACTGCTCACGCAGGAGAGAGCGGGAAAAAGACCAGGAAGCGACCCACGTGGAGGACGCTATGGCCAGCAGCTCCGAACCCGACAGCGGGGTTGAAGTGGAAGTCTCCCCTGACTACCCGGACGAGCCCAGCAGCCTGTCCTCTGTGGATAACACCAAATTCCTGAGAGCCGAGATGGAGGATTTATATACCCGGCTCCTCCAACTGAATGTGAGAATCCAGGCCCCGCATCAGGCGGTGCCGGCAGCGGGTTCCCGGACATCGGAGGAACCAGCGGGACCTGTTGCGGAAAGTGGATTCGTACCGGTGGGTGAGTCCCCCGGTCCTGCCCCACCAGCCGAGGGTGTGTTAGTGGGTCCCGTAGCAGCACCGCCTCTCCCGGGGACCCATAGACTTCAGCGCCTGTTACCATGGGAGGAAGCCACGGGCATGGAACACCGTATGCGAGCCCCTATCACCCCTACTCCCTCGCCGTGTGAGGTCAGTGCGGAGCGCACGGTGTGCCGCTGGGTGAACCCTGGATCCAATCTCATGGGGTTCCCCGGGGTGGAGACCCAGAAGGGAGAAATGGTACAGGCCCTAAGCTGGGAAGAATATCAGACCCAGCTAGAACAGCGGTGGCAAGAGGAAGAGAGAATACATCAGGCCAAACGGGAGGCCTACCATCAAAAAGATTTGGCGGTTAAGGATCGGGCCCGCAAGGACCCCACCACCCATCAGGCCCCGCGCAGGCAGGGCATTGTCACCATCTTCAAGCTCCGAGGAGGCTGGGGCTTTATCAAGGAACCGGGGCTGTATGCGGAGGTCTTTGTCAATCGCCGGGATGTGGAGTCGCACCTCAGAGAAGGTCACCCGGATCGGGACCTCTACCCGGGGGACAGCGTTACCTACACCCGGCACTTTGGAGAGAAGGGGTGGTTTGCTCTGAATGTGTACAAGCAGGAGAGGCCAGCCCCTGTAGCCAAGGTGTCACCGTGTGATCGATCTGAAGCCACTCCGGTCGCCTCCACCTGCCTGGCTGCGGAACCTGGAGCCCGCAGGTTGATCACCGCCACCACAGCAGTGGCCAAGGGAGTGCCTCTTCGGGTGGTTGAGACTCCTGAGGAGCCAGCGCAGAGAGCAGTGGGAACCCAGACCTTCATCGCTGCGCACGATCTGGTCATACAACAGACCCGAACACATGGGGTGTACCTGGCAGTAGGAGTGGATCTGAACCCTGAACTGCAGGGATCCACCTGCCGGGTGGCGCCTCGTGGAAAGTTTTGAAAGTACTATCATTGGATGGAAAATGTAAATAGTTAACTGTTCATTCCTTTAACTGTTCCTGTTTGCTGCTAAACCCGTCTAGGGTTAAAGGTGACCCCTTTGTTGATCCGGGGTCACTGTTGTTTTCCTGAAGTTTATACAGTTTTAAAAAAGAGAACTGCAGAAATCATGAACTGCGCATGATTCAAACTTTCCCTTGTAAATAGTTTGCACTTTCTTAAAGGTGCTCCCTACTGGTTTTAGTCAAAAGACACTTTGCGAAGAAACCGTTCCTACTGGTCCTAGTTAAAGACACTTTGTGAAGATACCGGACCGGAACTTTGCATGAGACTGGTAGGCTGAGAAGACGAGCTACCTCAGAGAGACCTGGTCCCCTCTTAAAGGGGATGTGAAGAATTGTACTTGAAAGCGATACTGTTACAGAACAGTAATGTGGTAATGATGCCTTAAAAAGAAAATGTAACTGTTTTACATGCCGAGTTATATGTGTTGAATTTGTTAAAATGTGAAATTTGAATAATGTTTTGAAGACAGGAAAGATGCAGAGAGCCCGTAGGGGTAGAAGTAGAGGTCTGCATAGTTGAAAGTAAGAGAAGTAATAATGAGGGTGAGGATAGAAGGTAAACCCTGCGTCCCCATTGAAAAGTTACTTTATTGCTAAGGACAGAGAGTGAACCCGTAGGGGTTAGAGAGTGAGTCCTTAAAGGGGCCGAGTAGAGCTGGCTCAGAGTTCTTCAACCGAAAGGAATGTTATGTCTATACTGTGTATAGTAGCGAAAGGCAGTAGGCCCTGGCTGAACAGGGCGGTCCTGTAGAAGAAAGGAGAGGCAGTAGGTCTGGTGCCGTAGGGACAGGCGGTCCTGCAGGTTCACAAGAAGGAGAATGTAAAGTTGAAATGCCTTATAATGTGATTATAGGAAGGCCTTTGATAGACTAAGAGTGTGAGTTTCTTAAAGGCAATGTTAAGTTATTATTTCAAAAAAATTGCACTAAATAGAATACCCGGTTGGGTAACAGAAGTTATTTATACTCTGTAAATTATAAGGTTAATTATGTTTGTAACGTTACAAGTGTCCTCACCTCCCATAAAGGGAAGCCTACTTAAGTATACTTATTGTTATTTGCACTCAACAAAATTGTATGTCTTTTTGCTAACCTGTATTGTTGTTTTTCTTCCCAGTCCCGGAGTACTGTGTTTAACCAGGGGGGAGTGCAGCGCCCCAGAGTCCTGGTCGTTGCAGTAGCATGGTTCAGCCACTAAGGGGGGCCATGCTGCGTTCGATGGCACGGAAGGAGTTCTCTGAGCAGGTATCACAGTCACCAATACATTTCACAGCTGGGCCTCCGGGGGGAGCTAAGGGTGCTATTCATTAGGCCACTCCCCACCATAGTGGGTAAACTGGGGGTCAGGCAGGAAGTTAGAGAGAACGCTGACGGGATTGAACGGAGCAACACCTGGTGGCAGAGGGTGTTGTGAAGGGAGAGACTGTAGGGTCTCTGCCAGGGGTGGGATCCTGGCAGAGGCTTGGCATGGAAAGAACGTAAAGGGACCGTGCCTGCTCAGCATAGCGGCGGTGCCCAAGGAAGGACTAAGAAGCGAGATAGATTGTGCTGAGTGAGAAACGAAATCAAGCGAAAGGAGATACCAGTGAGGGTTGTGCTGAAAGAGGCAGCACCTTACTGAGGCGCACTACCGGTGGCCGGAACGCCGAGGAGGTAAAGAGTTTCAAGCCATACCTCAGACCTACGGCAGGGCAGTTAGCTTGAGGCGGACTGTCTCACGCATCACCCAGGAAGGCAAAGGGGGGTACCAACAGGAGAGGGGCGCAGATAGAGTCCCGGAAGATCTCCGAGCCTCCCCGTCATACGGGTGCGTTCCTACCATAGTATCTGGAGGGACGAGGAAGATCATTGCGAATTAAGTTGTTGTGAGGGAACACGAGAAACAGACACAACAGTTGTGGGGTACTTTCCGTAAGCACAGCAGGGAAGGACTGCAACACATAGCGCTAGAAGGAAGGCACCGATTTCCACCTGCAAGGAGAGCTCTGGAAGTGCCATTGGACCGGCCGGACTTGCGCAGCCTGGTGAGCCGTATTCTGGACTGAGGACCCAGAGAGCTTCAGTAAAGAGGTAAAGAGACTGCAACCTGGTGTCCTCGTTATTTACCGCGCCCTGCACCCCACAACTGCACCGCTACAACATCACTTATTGCACCGGACGTCTCCCACTGACAGACAGGGCCACGGACCGGGTCTAGCCACCGTGACAACCCCAGGACTGAGACCTAGAGGCCCGGCTCCGGGTACCCCTCGGCCCTGCGGCGGTGTGGGGGCGCTCCACATGCCCAAGTGCCGAATCAACTGCATAGATGAAGAAAAAGAGAGCGATCTGCGCTATTCCACTGGTGATCGGTGGGGGCGGCCATCTTCCTGTGGCCGCGCGTGCGCAGATGGAGCGCTCTGCTGCCCGGGGCTTCAGGAAAATGGCCGCGGGATGCCGCGCGTGCGCAGATGGAGATCGCGGCGGCCATTTTCCTGAAGCAGAGTTCGCATCTCGGCTTCAGGAAAATGGCCGCCGCAATCTCCATCTGCGCACACGCGGCATCCCGCGGCCATTTTCCTGAAGCCCCGGGCAGCAGAGCGCTCCATCTGCACACGCGCGGCCACAGGAAGATGGCCGCCCCCACCGATCACCAGGGGAATAGCGCAGATCGCTCTCTTTTTCTTCATCTATGCAGTGGATTCGGCACTTGGGCATGCGCAAACCACTACGCCACCAACGGAAAAATAGGCAAGATCTGGGGGAAGAAACAGCAATGTCACCACGCCCATCTGACCAGACCAGCCTGATTGACAGGTGAAAACAGCAACTTTGGTAAAATATTTCGGCAGCATAGGTGGGGAATCAGGGTCCACAAAATACACTATTGTAATGCACAGCTCAGGCCCTATTTAACGGTATTTTTATCTCATACGGAAAAAACGGGGTGACAGGTTCCCTTTAAAAGCTTTTTGCAAGTGCATTTTTCTGGTCTCTTTTGTACTCAGTCATGTTGAATTGTTCTGGAATTTTACAAAAGTTTAATCCTTTCTTTAATAAATTTAAATGATCATGGTTTAACTGATATAAATTACAATTCTAATGTTTGCGCTAATATACTCCCACTCAGATTGATAAAATAGGTGAAAGGATTTTTACTTTGTAATTTATGTTTAACCCCTGACTGTCCTTAGTGGTGTGCGGTTTTTGTTTGCAGCAGATGCCCTTCTCTTTTTTCTTTGTACTAGCGCCCCCGCCCCCTTTCATTAATTCAATTTTATGGTTTAACTGATGTTTGGTTAAATTGATGATCTCTTACGTCTGATTTATGCTTTGTGCCCACGTTGTGTTTTTTTTAAGCGTTTTTTCAGCTTTGGAAACGCTTAAAAAACGCTTAAAAGATGCATCACATTATTTTTAATGGAATTCCGCATTGCTGGGGCATGGCCTAGGCAGCAATGGTGTAAGGTGTGCGGTGCCTAAGCTCCTGAGTGACATCGTCTGAAATCAACTCAAACCGTGGAAAAACAGCATCCTTTGGTAAAAATAATTGAGGATATGTTCCCAGTATCTCTCTAGGATAACAGAGAGCCTAAATTTGTGACTTAATTGTCTCTTCTGAGAGAAATTCCTGTCAGCATTTTGAGGCCTGTAATCTTTGTGACAGGAATCCTCAGCCATTTTTCCTGCCGGTTTTCTCCCTGTTAAATTGACTGTGATTCCTCAGCTTGTCCACCCAGTACTGTGACAACCCACCTGACAACAGAGGAACCCCTGGAATTAACGGGTCACAGTGTTTATTACCTTCACCCCGACACCGGCCCGGCTAATTAGAGAAGTACCAGCTCTCCGGGCGCCATCTTAGAAAATCGTCATCTGACACAATAGGAGTATTTTCCGCCCTGCCTATCTCTATACAGCACCAAGCCTCCCCGGACTGAAAGGCGGAGGCAGAAAAGAACAATTAAGGATTCAGGGAGGATCCGGTGAAGTGACGGACAGCGCTTCACGCCACCTCCGACACTCCCCTGGACTTCGCATCATAGGAGAAAACAGAAGACGCCGCCATTTTATTGGTGGTCAGCGGCGGACCAGGCGACACGCACGACCGGCTCCTGTTAAAGCTGCGCCGGACAACACAAGCTGGACCCGATCAGCTGCAAATCTACTCGGCGGTAAGTTCCAGCTCCTGGCTGGGAAAGTCCCTGCACCGGAAGACGACAACGCGGCAACACAAGCTGAGGACTCAGACAGCCGGCCGGACTGCTTCAGCGCCATTTCTGGAGGTGGTGAGTTCCAGCTTATGCTGGATGCTGCATCACAGGGGGTAGAGAGATTAACGGAGACCAACGGTCCGGAACGCCGTTGGCTCTGAAGATCCTGCCAGATCCACTAGCAAGAAGAAGAGACTACAACACAACTAATCCTGCTGATGACTAGTTAGGAGCCTGAAGGGCTTTTAATGCAAAAGAGCTATAACCTAATTTCTCTGGCAGGATCAACCCCAGGTGAATAGTATTAGTTTACACACCCCTCTGTATCTCTGCATAGTCATACCTACTGCCTGCCTATATAGTACCTTCTCTCTCCTAATTATATTCTTAGGGTTATTGTAATAAGCAACCCTTTGTCTCTTACTTCAGATTTACCAGTAGACAATTCTGACTAATCCTCCCTAAAATTCTTCCACGACAACATATAAATCAGTCTATATAACTCCAACTGTGCTGGGAGATTTAGAGTGTGGGCAACCCTCCTACCCTATTCTGTGACTGTCTTAGTTACTACTATCTGAACTCTAGAGCACGGATCGGGGATAATTATGAGTAAATCCTCGGCCAAACCCCAATTCTCAAACATGGCCTCATCAAATTCTCAAAAAGCCCAAAAATTTAAAGGGGTAGGGCGAAATACATCAAAAGACTTGATAACTAAAACAAGTCCCAATAGGTCCAGGTCCCCACTAAAAGATGAGGAAGAATCAGACCACAAAAAACTCTCTAACCGCAATGAAGTAAAACAATCCTCCCCCACTACTATTATAGAGATGGATTCATCTACCTCTTTAAAGAGGAAAATTCCAGAGGTTATAGCCGAAAAATACACTACTCCACATGACTCATCTGACGAGGTCTCAGAAACCTCTCCTAACTTGAGCCCAGCTAAATCCAAGCAAAAAATAAGTAACCCAAACATAGACGATACCCAGGGATTTGACCTGAATTCTGTGGGGATTCTTATATCTAAATTGACAGGGAAAATGGACAAATTTGAAAATAGTATGAATGAAAAATTTGATAAACAAAATAAATTACTAGAAGACTCATTGTCCCTCCTCAGCAAAAGGATGGACAGGTTTGAGGACAGAATTAAAAAAATAGAAGAGAGGCCAGATCTAACCTCTAAAATAAACAAAGACATAACAAAAGAGTTGCACAAGCTGAAGCTCAAGGTAGCGGATTTAGAAGATCAAAATCGCAGAAACAATATTAAAATTAGGGGCATCCCCGAGACCATAGGCCCAAACAAACTGGAGGAATTTACCAAAAAATTATTGAGGAAAATTATTCCCTCCCTAACGGAGCAAGAGCTAGAAATTGACAGAATACATAGGCTGCGAAAACCGCCCACCATCCCTAAAGACCTACCCAGAGACACACTCATGAGAGTGCACTTCTTCAAAACAAAAGAAAGAATCCAAAATTACTTTAGAGAAAACAAACATTTCCCTGAGCCATTTGAAAAACTAAAAATATATGCTGACCTCTCCAAAGAAACGATTGAAGGGAGGAAAACTTTTCAAAGCATTACCATACCTCTCAGGGACAATGAAATCTCCTATAAGTGGGGATTCTTACTCAAGTTAATAGTCAGCTACAAAGGCAACTTTATCGTTCTTAATTCTCCAGAAGAAGGCAGAGACTTCTTGCACTCCATCAGTATTCCTCTTCAACCACGACATAAGGATCGCCTTGACTCTATTGTTTACTTAAATGGGAAACTATCCCGATAAGAAGCTAATACCTATCTTTGGTCGTTCTTGTTAATGTTACATGGGTATAAGTTCAACAACCAAGAAGGTGTTGCTTGGGAGCTAGTAACACGAACTTTTCCCCCCAACAGGTGAAGTCAGGTTCACCGCAGTGGACCACTTCAAGTGGACATTTCAGTTTACTGTTTATTGTTCTTACTTTTATTTAAAGTATATAGGTTTGTTAATCCTCACAGGTTTGCTTATACACAATGAGTTTAAAATTATTATCTTACAACGTAAGAGGTTTAAATAGTCCACACAAAAGACACACCCTTTGGAGAGAACTAATTAAAAGCCATGCCGATATAATTTGTATACAGGAATCCAAATTTAAACACACAGACAACCCAAAATTTTCGCATAAAAATTTCCCACATATCTACAAGTCTGACAACACAAAAAAGAAAGCTGGCGTGGTCACCATCATCAAAGGAACTATCTCATTTGAATTTCTAGAGGAGATCAAAGATGCTAAAGGGAGATTTCATATTCTTGTTTGTTCTCTGAATAACCAGATTTGCACAATCGTTAATATCTACGCCCCCAACACGGGTCAAATAGCTTTCCTAAACAAAGTAAATAAAAAAGTCATATCAGTCAAGAGAGGTGCCATGATTTGGTTGGGAGACTTTAATATGGTTCCGAATGCAAATATGGATTCCTCCAACCCAAATAGATACAGACCACACACTTTAGACAATTGGATACATCAAAATGAATTATTTGACATCTTTCGGTGCCTAAACACCACTTCAATTGAATTCTCCCATTTCTCTGACCCTTATCAATCAGCGTCACGAATTGACTTAATCCTATCAGATATCTTTACACTCCCCAAGATCCATAGAATTACTATAGAAAGGAAAACCTTCTCGGACCACTCCCCAGTTTCAGCGGAAATTCAAATTGGCCATACGATTAATAAAAATCCACTATGGAAATGTGACGCTAACCTATTACACCACCCTGATCATAGATCAATAATAGAAAAATCACTAACAAATTATTTCACAGAAAACTCACCTACCGAAACAACCCCATTCACCCATTGGTGCGCCCATAAAGCGGTCATAAGGGGCATCATGATCCAAATCTCTGCAAAAAGGAAAAGAATGTTTAGGATCCAGATTGAGGATATTCAAAATAAAATAAAAGATAAGGAAAGCGAACAACTAAATTCAAACCCCCCATCTACTCAAATTAAAACAGAGCTACTAAAACTCAGGCAGGAGCTCAAGAAAATCATTTTTTCATCATACCACACCATGGTCAAAATTTCCAAAATGAAGCAGTATTCCTCAATTAATAAGCCAACGCGATACATGACTAATAGAATGAAAAAGATAAGACAAGTAAACAGGATCACCAAAATACAAACAAAAAATGGTACAACGGTATCTCATCCCCAAGATATAGCCAACTCCTTCGCAGATTATTACAGCAAATTGTATAATTTACATTCCCAACCCTCCACCCCACTTCCCAATATTTCTGACATTGAAAAATTCTTGACCTCAATTAGCCTTCCAAAATTGACCCTTGGTGATTTAGAAAACCTAACCTCCCCTTTTTCCCCTAGAAGAAATAGAAAGAACCATTCTTCAACTCAAGGACTTTAAATCGCCAGGCCCAGATGGTTTCGGAAACGAATATTATAAAACCTTCCCCAAATTACTCTCCCCACATCTACAAAACCTTTTTAATATAGCTAGTTCCTCAGGTAAATTCCCAGCAGAAATGTTAGAATCGACAATTATTTTAATTCCCAAACACAATTCGGACTTAACCCTTGTTAATAATTACAGGCCAATTTCCTTAATCAATACAGATCTGAAAATTTACTCCAAGCTAATTGCAAATAGGCTCAAATCCTATTTGCCGTTATTGGTTCATGGGGACCAAATGGGTTTTATAACAGGTCGTCAAGCGCCAGATGGTACTAGAAGACTTATCAACTCAATTAAATTGATTCATTCCTCTAAAGTGCCATCTGTAATTATTACTCTAGACGCCGAAAAGGCTTTTGACCGATTAAATTGGCTTTATTTAACATCAGTACTTCAAAAATTTGGGTTTAATGAAAAATATATCAACAGCGTAATGGCACTCTATTCAAAACCAACAGCCAAAATTTATGCAAACAATTACTCCTCTACACCATTTAACATTTCAAATGGTACACGACAAGGGTGCCCTTTATCTCCGCTGCTTTTTATTTTATCAATGGAACCACTGGCGCAATCAATTAGGCAAAATAATTCCATAAAAGGTCTACAAACGCGAACACGCCATTATAAGATAGGGCTCTTTGCCGACGACATGATGTTTATCCTGACGGACCCCTATGAATCAGTTTCGGAGCTACAAAAAACCATTCAATTTTTTTCAACTATTACCTTTTTTAAGATAAACGAAAATAAATCAAAAATATTGCCATTTTACTTGACGGAATTAGAAACAAAGAAAATAAAAGATATTGTTTCATTCAGTTGGTCGGAAGGAGACCTAGACTATCTAGGTACAATCATTTCAAAAAACTTAGACACATTAATGAAGAAAAACTTGAACAAACTCTTGGAAAATATAAACAAAGACCTGGGTTTCCTCGGTACTAAAGACCTCTCATGGTGGGGCAGAGTATTGGCAACTAAAATTTTTATCGTCCCAAAAATCTCTTATATACTGAGAACACTTCCCCTAAAAATCAACACTTCCTACCTGACTAGCTTCCAATCAACAATAAATACGTTTATTTGGAATAAAAAAAGGGCCCGCATTTCCACAAACATTCTATATAAATGCAAGGAATTTGGGGGCATAGGCTTACCAAACATTACAGCTTTATATCTATCGAATTTAATAAAACAAAGCCAGTATTGGTTCATGAAAGAAGATCCTCCGAATTGGCTTGACCTTGAAATTGAACTTAACCATAGGAAATCTCCCAAAGAATTGGTTTTTGACCATATTCTCAACAGACCTTATAAGGCCTACGCCCATCATCCTATCTTTTCTCCCATTATATATGCCTGGAATAAATTGTCCAAATGAAAGAGAGGCTCCAACAGGAAAGTCCTCCTCCAAAATACCCCTATAGAGATTATCATGCTTACCCAAAATATTAACCCCTCCCCCATATGGAGAGACAATGGGATTCAAAAATTAAATGATATCCATGATGGGGTTAAATTTCTCACCTTCAGCTCTATTAAACAAAAATTTAAAATACCCTCCTCAGCCTTTTTCCCTTACATGGTACTAAAGGACCAAGCTCAAAAATTCATTACAAACAAACCAAAAATATCTGAAGCAACTATTAATTTACTAAAAAAAAAACACACAATTTATTTTGGAGTAACAAGCAAATATATCGGTGGTTTAACAATGACACACAATTTAATAAGTTAGCTCATATGATAAAATGGGAAGGGGATCTGAATGTAACGTTCACTCTAGAACAGTGGGAAAATGCGATCCACTTTACTTATGCATCAAACATCTGCATGACACTGAAAGAGGCCTACTATAAAATAATAACAAGATGGTACTACACTCCGGCTCGCCTTTCTCATCTGCCGTCAGGAGGATCTCCATTATGCTGGAGAGAATGTGGAGAGCGTGGAAGTTTGCTACATGTGTTTTGGTCATGCCCCCGGGTAAAACCCATATGGAGGCAAGCCATAAAATTAATTAACAAATTATTAACAGGTAATATTATAGTTACCCCTGCAATGGCCTTGTTGTCCCTGAACTGGGAAAAAATAGACACAAATGTGAGATCTCTTATCATCCATATCTGCCTTGTGGTCAAACAAATCATAGCTTTCCATTGGAAGAATCCGATTTTACCGGCTTTTACTGAAATTATAGACCAAATTAACTTACACAAGACATACGAAGAAAACTTCGCAATAGCAAATAATTACTATACGAAACATGATAGGAAATGGAAGAAATGGGTCGAGGTAAACTCCAACCTATCGCATTAAAAGGAAAGATGATGGCTTCTACATACCTGTGAGGATATTACGATTTATTATATGCTATATGCTATTATATGTTACTATATGTTAATCTGTTAAAAAATTGTTAATCATTATCAAATTTTGTTTAAAATGGACAGCGTGTCCACAATGTGGTTCTTACCTTTCCCCAAACTCACCCTCCCCTACCTCCCTCCCTCTCCTTCCCCTATTCCCTTGTGAGCTGACTCCACATGCTAATATTAAATTTCAAAGATATAATAAAATTATTTGAATAAGTATGATCACAGGTTACCTTTCTCCAAACCCATCCCCCCTACCTCCCTCTCTCTCTCTCTCCTTACCCCTATTCCCTTGCGAGCTGACTACATGATTATTTCCACATGCTAATATTAAATTTCAAAGTTATAATAAAAATTATTTGAACAGGAATTCCGCATTGCTGTGCCCATGCTGCCTTTTTTTCCACAGCAGTAACGCATCGCGGAAAAAAACGCAGCATGTTCATTAATTTTGCGGAAACGCCGCGATTTTCCCGCTATATAATTGTATTAAGACGCATGGAAAAAAAACATGAGAAAAACACAAAAAAACCCACAAAAAAAAAAATGCTATAAAATGCGAGCGGATTTCATGGCAAGGGAGTCCGGTTTTGATGAGGTAAATTCTGATTACATTCTGCAAAGTGGGCACATAGCCTTATTGCCGTCTCCACGAAACTTGCTTTCTTTTGGTGCCAGTGTTTGTGTTTCTAACGCACCCCTCTCCTCTCCTAGATCGTTTCCTAAAAGGGTGTGATTAGTGTTGACTTACTATTGTTAGAGGGCCAGCTGCCAGCCCTCACTAAGCATTTTTTGGAGGGCCAGCAGGCTATTTTTTCACAGCCACATATTGCTACTGCAATATCATTTATCCATCTGTGGTTGGCAATTTTTTTTTTTTTTTTATTAATACTGTAAAGCTTTAAACTTGAAGGGCCACTGGCCCTCACAATAAAGAGGAGTACAGCATGAGACCCCCACTATCAGGGGTGAACCTAGCCTCTCTGCTGCCTGAGGGTGAACCCTGCCTCACTGCCTGTGCACACACATCCCTCCACCGAACCCGGTAATCGCCGCTCACAGTAGCATACCGGCAGAGGTGTATCTAGGGTTTCTGGCACCAGGGGCAAGAATTCAGTTTGGACCCCCCTCCCCCCCCCAGGACATATGCGATTTGCAGACTCAGTTATGTACCCACGAGCTCCTCTCCCTAATGCTCTCAATGTTCAGTGAAAAACTGAGAGAAGCGGGAAGAGAAGCTCGTTGTCACAGGACCATGAGTATGAAAATCGCATATAAGTGACGTGTCCATGTGACGACTGGAACCTGCAGAGCTGAATCCTGACATCGCAGCTTCTGATTTCTCACAACTAATGCACTGCACACATTTAGGATTCTCCCTGGCCGGTGGACAGTCATGTCAGCACAAGCATGTGATTTGTATACTTCTGACCACATTCCGACTAGACGTGCCCGGCCTCGCTCAGTTCATTTTCATAGAGTGGGGCCACGCATGTCTAGTCAGCATGTGACTGCATGTATTTAAATCGCCGGCATGAGAGAATCCTGACAGCGTGCAGTGCGCACTGTGAGAAGTCAGAAGTCTGCAGTCACAAAGAATGACTGCAGACTCATTACAAACCTGGACATCCCCTTTAATGCTCCTAACAAATAAAAACATGAGAGTTAGTCAGTATCACAAATAACATTTACATCCAGGTACCTTATAGATGACGTTGTCTCTGGAGTCGTTCTCCTTTTCTTCATCTTGTTCAGATCCCATGATGAGTTCTCATCCACAGCCGTCTCTGCAGACTTCCATCTTCTCCGCTCTTTTGCAGAAAGTCTCCACATGATGCCCTTAAAGATACAAGTGTCATTATAATGCTCCTGAATGAAAAATTGCCCCTCACTATATTGTCTGCACAAAATATGACCCCCACACTGTCCCTCTTATGGTACATGCTCTTTACACTGATCTCTCCTTTCTATACACACTGTGTCCCCCTATAGGGCCTAGTATTTATACTCCATATTTATACTCCATCCTCCCACCCTGTGTGCGTGGCTCCCCCATCCTCCCACCCTGTGTGAGTGGCTCCCCCATCCTCCCACCCTGTGTGCGTGGCTCCCTCATCCTCCTCCCCTGCGTGCGTGGCTCCCCCATCCTCCTCCCCTGCGTGCGTGGCTCCCCCATCCTTCTCCCCTGCGTGCGTGGCTCCCCCATACTTTTTCCCTGTCATACTCACCTCTCACCGGGCGGCGCAGAACTTCCCGGCATCTCTGCAGCGTCTTTCTTCCTGTCTTCAGCGGTCACATGGTAGCGCTCATTAAGGTGATGAATATGTGCATATTCATGACCTTAATGACGGTACCATGTGACCGCTGAAGACAGGACGCACTGCCGGCGCTGAGACACAGTTGCAGCCACCGCTGGAGGAAGGTGAGTATTAAGTCTTCAGGGAGGGGGGCAGGAGGGAAGAGGGGGGGCAGGAGGGAAGAGGGGGGGCGGGGAGGAGGGGGGGCGGGCACTTGACCCCGGAGTTTAAAAAAAAACAAAAAAAAACTAGCAGCGCAAATCCAGTTACAGAATCTGCCGCCCCCTCTCTTCTGCCGCCTGAGCCAAAGAGCTCAAGTCGCCTCATGGTAGCGGCGTCAGTGCACGCAATTTATAAAAGAGAATATTTCAGCGTTACTAGGGATCAAAAACATAAGAGCCACCTTCACAGAATGCAGCCTTAGTGCTGCTGAAGGTGGCTCTATTACCTTAATAGGCCCTGGGGGGGGGGGGGGGTGACAGGTTCCCTTCAATAATTTAATTATAAGCAATGTATTCTTATAACATAGAATGCAGCCCGTGGTTACTGTATTGTTATACTTGTTAGGGGGGAAAACGGACTGACGTATTTCTCATGTGAGGATCGCATCGCAATCCTTGGACTGACCGTCGGCTCTCCTGACCTGAGGCTGACAGTTGCATAGTAATCTATCACGCTGTCAAGCTTATGTCAGGAGAGGTGTCAGGGCCAGTCCAAGGATTGTAATGCGATCCTCGTATGAGTTATACAGTGTCTGTCTGCGCCCTTATGTTAATACTTATCCTTGTTATAGTAATATTAACCTTCTTTGCTATGCTTGTTTAACTAATCCTTATAAAAGACCCAGCTTGCAATATTAAAAAGCCCCCGACCTCCCCATCTCCAGCCCCCAAGACAGCAACTATTAGGGTAGGTTTCCAAGGGGCGTATTGCTTGGGATTGGACGCTGTGTACATCCGCAGCTTCCAGATGTTACAAGCAGGGGTCAGGAACCTTGGCCCTCCAGCTGTGGGAGAACTACAATTCCCAGCATGCCTCAACTGCTGCAAGTTGCTAGGGCATGCTGGGAGTTGTAGTTTTATAACAGCACAGCATAGTGGAGGGGATTTTATGAAATCCCATCTCCACTATGTGTACATAGACGCAGGTGGCAGACCTGCGTAACCGGACATGTGGCGCGTCTTTCTAGACAGCAGCATGTCTATTTATCTTGTGGAGATGCTTCGTCTCCACAAGATAAATAAAACAGTCTATGAATAGGATGCGGTGATTCCACCTGTGTTCAATTAATATATGCGGAATCACCGCGCGTACAGCAGGGGGCAGCGCTTTGGGCGGAGCGGGGTATCTGCTGCGTCCAATACACCTCGAGGACACATACCCTCACATATGATGAGAGTGCATATCTCATAACATTAAACAGTATAATAATAATCAGCCCCCCAGTGCCCCCTCACCCACGTCAGCCCTCACAATACCCTCCTACTCTCCCATTCACCCCCAGTACCCTGTCCCCCTCCCACAATACCACCATCCTCTCTCACTCACCCCCACAGTGCCCTGTCCCCCTGCACACCCACAATAACCCCCATCGTTTCACATTTACCCCACAGAGCCCTGTCCTCCTCTCCCACTTCAGCCCCCACAATACCACAATCCTCTTCCATTCACCCCCACAGTGACCATGATATGCCTAAATCGAATTACTCTAATGAACTCCATCCCCACTTACTGATGACGTTTTCAGGCAGACAGTGAGGAGAACCAGGAAGTGTCCAGATAGATGCAAGGAGGGCACTAGGACCCAGCGTGCCTCAGCCAAACCAAGCGTGCACACACTGCACAGCCAGAAAAGAACTGCAGCTGCTGCTGCTGCCAGCCAGGAAGAGACTCCTCGGGTGAGACCACATGCACTCTGCACGGAGGGAGGCTCTGCAGCCGGCATTGTGCTGCTCTCTCCCTGACACCTCAGACTCGGCAGTGGATCTCCCGGTGGGCCCCTTCAGGTGACTGGGCCCGGGGAAATGGCCCCCTCTGCCCCCAGTAGCTACGCTACTGGTCTGCAGGGATTACAGGGAGAGTCGGCAACAGCACCAGTGTTCTGACCGCCGCTCTGCCGCCCCCTGGCTTGAGGGATGAGCTGCCGCCTGAAGCAAAGTCCTCAACTTGCTTCATGATAGCAGCGCCCCTGCCCACTATTTGTAGAGGGCCAGCAGGTGTCTTGTGGACAGATGAGACCAAGATAGAGTTTTTTGGCAAAACACATCCTTCTACTGTTTACTGGAAATGGAATGAGGCCTAAGAATAAAAGAACACAGTACTTACAGTCAAACATGGCAGAGGTTCAAATAAATGTAGGTGTTGTTTTGATGCCTCTGGCCCTGGGTGCTTTGACTGTATGCAAGGCATCATGAAATGTGAACATTCCCAAAGGTTTTTGGGTTGCAATGTAGTGCCCAGGGTTTGAAAGGTGGGTTTGCATCCTATGTCATGGGTCTTCCAGCTGGTCAATGACCCCAAACATACTTAAAGAAGCACCCAGAAATAAATGGAAACAAAGCATTTGAGAGCTCAGAAGTGGTAATTCCAGCTCTATTAGCCTAAAGTATCCTGCTACTATCTCTTACATACAGATGCTAGAAATAAACTGTAAAACAAGAGGGGATTATAGGGAGAGAAATGGGAAGCGCAGACTTCTGAGTGTAGTAGTTAGTTTCCAAAGGTGTGTACTCAGTGTGAATCCACTCACCTTTTTGGTGTCTTGATATACTGTGTATAGATCCAATCCATGGATCACTCCATTCCTCTTTCCACTCAGTTTGCTGCAAAGATCTGGGAACTGATGAGCGCACTGAACAGTGCTTTCATAGGCGATAACTCTTTGTGAATGTTTTTCCCAGCAATATGCGCTCCTGAAGGATGATGATGGAACTCGATATTCTGATTCAAGGATGATTTTTATTTCAAACTAAAATACAACCGGTTTCGACTTCTTGGAGTCTTCCTCAGGTATAATGTCATGCATATAAACCGATCTATCTGAACACATTTTATAGCAGATATCTCTGCATGTCAATTTGGGTGGGGGCTGACAGATCTATTCGTCAGACACACCCAGATACTCAGATATGCAGGAATTTGCACTCTGAGGAATCTAACAAAATTCATATACCAAATAAATGTTATACACAAGTTTTTTTTTTTAGTTTTTTTCCCCACACAAGGAAGAAAAAAAAAGTGTTAAAAAATTCCACACTAAAAAAAAAAAAATTTACACACAAATTCTTCACTAAAATGATTTTTTCTTTTCTAAAAACACTATAAATATAATTATACTATATATAAAATTTCTTTTAAAATGTTATTAAACATACTAAAGTGTGATTTCATACTAAAATGTAAAATCCTACAAACATATACATTATAACAAAAAAAAAAAACAACAAAAAAAAACACTTCCTTTTTTCATATTGGGACTATTTCCAAATGCCAAATACAAATTTTCGAAATTTCATTCATATCAAAACTAAAAAAACTATTATGCAATTTTGTACTTGTCAATTTATTTGTTTTGTACATCATATACCTTCTATAACATCATTTAATCCATCTGGGTATAATGTACCCAGACGGAAGATCCAATATGATTCTTTCCAGTTTAACTTTTGTACTCTATTAGTACAATTCACAGGTATTTGCTCCAACGGGGTTACAGAAATATTGAATGTTTTATTATGCTTCAAACATAAATGCCGGGATAAGCTCTGTTTTAAAAAGCCATTTTTAGTATTGTGTCTGTGGCCATTCATACGGGATCGTATTTCGAAAATTTGTATTTGGCATTTGGAAATAGTCCCAATATGAAAAAAGGAAGTGTTTTTTTTTTTTTTTTTTTTTTGTTATAATGTATATGTTTGTAGGATTTTACATTTTAGTATGAAATCACACTTTAGTATGTTTAATAACATTTTAAAAGAAATTTTATATATAGTATAATTATATTTATAGTGTTTTTAGAAAAGAAAAAATCATTTTAGTGAAGAATTTGTGTGTAAATTTTTTTTTTTTTTTTTAGTGTGGAATTTTTTAACACTTTTTTTTTCTTCCTTGTGTGGGAAAACAAAACAAACAAAAAAAAAAACTTGTGTATAACATTAAGGCCGGCGTCACACTGGCGAGTTTTACGGACGTAAGAGCGCAGAAACTACGTCCGTAAAACTCGCATAACATACGGCACAATTATTCTCAATGGGGCTGCTCCTATTAGCCGTATATTACGGTTCAGTATTATACGGCTTTCTACGGCCGTACAAAATCGCAGCATGCTGCGTTTGTCAGCGTACTGCGCAAAAAAATCGCCAATGAAAGTCTATGGGGGCGTGAAAAATACGGATTCCACACTGACCAGCAGTGTGACTTGCGAGAAATACGCAGCGGTGTTAGTGAAAAGTCGGTAATTCAATTGCCGGCTTTTAATTTCTCCTGCACAAACCCGACAGGATATGAGACATGGTTTACATACAGTAAACCATCTCATATCCCCTTTTTTTTTGCATATTCCACATTACTAATGTTAGTAGTGTGTATGTGCAAAATTTCAGCGCTGTAGCTGCTGAAATAAAGGGTTAAATGGCGGAAAAAATTGGCGTGGGCTCCCGCGCAATTTTCTCCGCCAGAATGGTAAAGCCAGTGACTGAGGGCAGATATTAATAGCCAGGAGAGGGTCCATGGTTATTGGCCCCCCCCGTGGCTAAAAACATCTGCCCCCAGCCACCCCAGAAAAGGCACATCTGGAAGATGCGCCAATTCTGGCACTTGGCCACTCTCTTCCCACTCCCTGTAGCGGTGGGATATGGGGTAATGAAGGGTTAATGCCACCTTGCTATTGGAAGGTGACATTAAGCCAGATTAATAATGGAGAGGCGTCAATTATGACACCTATCCATTATTAATCCAATTGTAGGAAAGGGTTAAAAAACACACACACACATGATTTAAAAGTATTTTAATGAAAAAAACACAGCGGTTGTTGTAATAATTTATTGTACTCTCAGTCCATCAGGAACACCCTCGCTTGGAAAAATAATAAACGCACAAGATACATACCTTCTGCTGTCAGATCAGGTCCCACGAAGTAATCCATCTGAAGGGGTTAACTAATATTACAGGCAGAGCTGCGATAATCCACTCGCTCTGCCTGTAATCCCCGGGTGCTGAAAGGAAAGCAGTGATCTATACTTACATTCAGTTGCGGTGATGCGCCCCTGCTGGATGTTCTCATGAACTGCAGCCTGGGAACTTTTTCCCACGCTACAGGTCATATGAGGACATCCACCAGGGGGCGCATCACCGCGAATGAATGAAATGTAGGTCAATGACCTACATTTCCTTCAGTCGCGGTGATGCGCCCCCTGGTGGATGTCCTCATATGACCTGTAGCGTGGGAAAAAGTTCCCAGGCTGCAGTTCATGAGAACATCCAGCAGGGGCGCATCACCGCAACTGAATGTAAGTATAGATCACTGCTTTCCTTTCAGCACCCGGGGATTACAGGTACGAGCGAGCGGTTTATCGCAGCTCTGCCTGTAATATTAGTTAACCCCTTCAGATGGATTACTTCGTGGGACCTGATCTGACAGCAGAAGGTATGTATCTTGTGCGTTTATTATTTTTCCAAGCGAGGGTGTTCCTGATGGACTGAGAGTACAATAAATTATTACAACAACCGCTGTGTTTTTTTCATTAAAATACTTTTAAATCATGTGTGTGTGTGTTTTTTAACCCTTTCCTACAATTGGATTAATAATGGATAGGTGTCATAATTGACGCCTCTCCTTTATTAATCTGGCTTAATGTCACCTTACAATAGCAAGGTGGCATTAACCCTTCATTACCCCATATCCCACCGCTACAGGGAGTGGGAAGAGAGTGGCCAAGTGCCAGAATAGGCGCATCTTCCAGATGTGCCTTTTCTGGGGTGGCTGGGGGCAGATGTTTTTAGCCACGGGGGGGCCAATAACCAAGGACCCTCTCCTGGCTATTAATATCTGCCCTCAGTCACTGGCTTTACCATTCTGGCGGAGAAAATTGCGCGGGAGCCCACGCCAATTTTTTCCGCCATTTAACCCTTTATTTCAGCAGCTACAGCGCTGAAATTTTGCACATACACACTACTAACATTAGTAGTGTGGAATATGCAAAAAAAATGGGGATATGAGATGGTTTACTGTATGTAAACCATGTCTCATATCCTGTCGGGTTTGTGCAGGAGAAATGAGAAGCCGGCAATTGAATTACCGGCTTTTAACACATATCGCGCTGAATGAAATCTAAATACAGAATATATATATATGTGTCTCAATGACATATATATATATATATACTGTATATATGTTTTCCCGAACATTTGAGCACATAAATCCATTAGATGTCGGTTTTGCAAGCCTGCGCGAAAATCTCGCAGTACGGATGCCATACGGATTACATACGGAGGATGCCATGCGCAAAATACGCTGACACACCCTGACTACGGATCACTATTTTGGGAACATTTCACCGTATTTCGGCCGTATTACGGCCGTAAAATACGGACCGTATTGTCTTACGCCGAGTGTGACGCCGGCCTTATTTGGTATATGAATTTTGTTAGATTCCTCAGAGTGCAAATTCCTGCATATCTGAGTATCTGGATGTGTCTGACGAATAGATCTGTCAGCCCCCACCCAAATTGACATGCAGAGATATCTGCTATAAAATGTGTTCAGATAGATCTGTTTATATGCATGACATTATACCTGAGGAAGACTCCAAGAAGCCGAAACCGGTTGTATTTTAGTTTGAAATAAAAATCATCCTTGAATCAGATTATCGAGTTCCATCATCATCCTTCAGGAGCGCATATTGCTGGGAAAAACATTCACATAGAAATAAACTGTGAATGGACACATTAAATCAGTTAATTTTACCTGCTTTGATGAATTTCTGCATACAGAACACTGTAAAAAAACATGAAATGGTCATTGAGTCTGTTCTGTCTTTATACACGTTGATACGGGTGTGCAATAAGAATGCAAACAACATAGGTAAGCATTGGGCAAATAATCACACAGCTGACACTTTACAATTAACAGGAAAGTATACAGTGTGATGCAAACTTTAACATGGAAATACACAGATCTCTAATAATCACATCTCCTATGTACTGGCTGCTATACAGATATTCACATTTCTGCACAATACTGTATTGCAAGAACAGAGATACTAATCTTACCAGATATGATTTGCCAGATAGCAAACCCAAGTTGGAGCAGTTACAGGAGGGAGAACAAACACGTGTCCCAGGAAGTACACATAAAAAATAGATCTTCTTCTACCCAGCAAACCTTGCTTTAATCCCACAATGCAACACTCTATCTGCTGTTAAAGACACAGGTTATAAATTCAGCTACCACTAGATGGTGCTCTAACGCAACAAACAGCACATAAACACGGACATATTGCCTCCATTGATGCCACTTACAGGTTCTTTTGGCGAAAACAATAAAACAGGTTCCGCAACTGGTCTGAGGAATAGTTCACTCTCCCCAGCCTTCCACACTTTGACCTCGACCTTGCACACTTTCCCATTCTTGCTTGGGAATACTTTGGTGATGAGGCTGTCTTTCATGAGTACAACATCACCTGGTTTGATGTTCGATTTGTCGATCTGCCACTTCTTCCTAGGCTGTAAGGTGGAGAGATACTGCTTTCTCCATCTGTCCCAGAAGTTACTGGAGAGACTTTGTACTTGTCTCTATTGATGTCTGTAGAGGTCCTTGTTGCTGAATTCTCTGAGTGGAGCACTGAGAGAGTTGGTTTTCTGAGTAACATGGTGGGAGTATGAATGGTCGGATCTCCAGCGCCACTAGAAAGTGAAGTCAATGGTCTGGCATTTATGATGGTCGAAACTTCTGCCAAGAATGTAGTGAAACCTTTGTGAGTCTTGTACTACCTGCTTGCAACAGATAGAGTCTAAGATTTTACATGCTATTCCTATCATCCTCTCCCAAGCTACTCCCATGTGAGAAGAGTGTGGTAGATTGAAGGTCCAAGTGCATCCCTGCTCACTCAAGTATCTTTCCACACTGGTAGTGTCTAGGTTGGAAGGAATTTGAAGCTCTTTTACTGCTACTATGAAATTTGTGCCTCTATCAGAGCGAATGTGCTTCACGGGGCCTCTGATGGCAATGAAACGTCGGAGTGCGTTTATGAAACTTGAAGTGTCCATGGATTCAATTATTTTGATGTAAACTGCTCTTATGGACATACAGGTGAACATAACTACCCAGCATTTTGCGTTGGTTTGGACTCTTCTAGTGTGCCGAGCAACCACAGACCATGGCCCGAATACATCCAGTCTGACATTGGTAAAGGGATGATCCAAACTAAGTCTGTCTGATGGGAGATTTGCCATTTTTGGATTTTGAGTCACACCACAGAGTTTGCGACAAGTCACACAGTTTAAGGTGAGTTTACTCACACATCTCTTTGCTCCGACTATCCACAGCCCAGCAGTTCATACATTCCCTTCAGTAAACAATCGGTCTTGATGTTTCTGCATGAGCAGAGTCGTGACATGATGGTTAGAGATAAGCGAATATTTCAGTATTTGGTTTGGGGTACATTTGACGAATGTGCACATATTCGCCTATTAATTCGGCGAATATTCGCCCAACATAACCGAACACCATTATAGCCAAAGGGAGGCAAAAACAAACGCATGCACAACACCATAGAACGACCCCAAATGCTGCCAAAAAACATCAAATAAGGGACCCACACCAGGAAAGTGGCCTCAATTCACCCATAGTACAAATTGCAGTATGGAACTGCAGCAGTCAGCCAGACATGAGGTATCGGGGTCTGGGACAGCATGTACAGCTTTCCAATGAATATCACAGTAAGACAATGTGGGTGAGGGATTGGTGTAGGGTCCCTTTGCTGGGAGCCCTGTTAAACACCTCTACCTGCTTTCATGCTGGGCCACACTGAGGTGGCACAAATATCAGTTTTCTAAACTACCATTGTCAGAAAAATTTAAGGACAGTAACAAGGGTAGTTCAGTGCAAGGAAGTGGAGGCCTGACAGTCTCAGAGGTCTACAGCTACAGGCAACACGCATAAAGGAGACCTAACCTAACCAACAGGTCTTTCTCTACACCCAATCCAGCAGATGGGCACTCAACCATGAGTGTTCCCATTTCCAAAAATTATTGGCATACACCACCAAAGTGACATCAATTTCATCACAGTAGAAATAGTCTAATAGGGACCAATAGGCATACCTCCCAACCATCCCAGATCCAGCGGGACTGTCCTGATTTTGACAGTCAGCCCCGCGATCCCGGGCAGGACATTAGTTGTCCTGCACTGGTTGGGAGGTTGTCATGTTCTCAATGGCAAGAGAACATAGCATCAGCATATATAGGAACTAGCTCTTGGAAGATGGGAACTGAGCTGACCATGAACTAAACCTAACGCACAACTAGCAGTGGCCGGGTAGCATGCCTACGTTGATTCTAGATGCCCAGCACCAGCCGGAGGACTAAATAATGCTAGCAGAGGAAAATATTAGTCCTAGCTCACCTCTAGAGAAATACCCCGAAAGGAGACAGAGGCCCCCCACATGTATTGGCGGTGAATTAAGATGAAATAACAAACGTAGTATGAAAATAGGTTTAGCAAATTTGAGGTCCACTTACTACATAGCAGAAGACAGAAAGAACACTTTCATGGTCAGCTGAAAACCCTATCAAAACACCATCCAGAAATTACTTTAAAACTCTGGCATTAACTCATAACACCAGAGTGGCAATTCCTGTTCACAAGAGCTTTCCAGACACAGTAACGAAACTACAGCTGTGAACTGGAACAAAAATGCAAAAACAAACATGGACAAGAGTCCAACTTATCTAGTAGTTGTCTAGGAGCAGGAACAAGCACAGAGAGGCTTCTGATAACATTGTTGACCGGCAAGCAACTAACAGAGCAGCAAGGTTATATAGCGACTCCCACATCTTGATGGGAACAGGTGAACAGAGAAGATGAAGACACCAGTTCAATTCCACCAGTAGCCACCGGGGGAGCCCAGAATCCAAATTCACAACAGTACCCCCCCCTCAAGGAGGGGGCACCGAACCCTCACCAGAACCACCAGGGCGATCAGGATGGGCCCTATGAAAGGCACGAACCAAATCAGAGGCATGAACATCAGATGCATTCACCCAAGAATTATCCTCCTGGCCGTATCCCTTCCACTTGACCAGATACTGGAGTCTCCGTCTGGAAACACGAGAGTCTAAGATTTTCTCCACAACGTACTCCAACTCACCCTCAACCAACACCGGAGCAGGAGGCTCAACGGAAGGCACAACCGGTACCTCATACCTGCGCAATAATGACCGATGAAAAACGTTATGAATAGAAAAGGATGCAGGGAGGTCCAAACGGAAGGAAACAGGGTTAAGAATCTCCAATATCTTATACGGGCCGATGAACCGAGGCTTAAACTTAGGAGAAGAGACCCTCATAGGGACAAAACGAGAAGACAACCACACCAAATCCCCAACACAAAGCCGAGGACCAACACGACGGTGGCGGTTGGCAAAAAGCTGAGTCTTCTCCTGGGACAACCTCAAATTGTCCACCACCTGCCCCCAGATCTGATGCAATCTCTCCACCACAGCATCCACTCCAGGACAATCCGAAGATTCCACCTGACCAGAGGAAAATCGAGGATGAAACCCCGAATTACAGAAAAACGGGGACACCAAAGTGGCAGAGCTGGCCCGATTATTGAGAGCGAACTCTGCCAATGGCAAAAAAGCAACCCAATCATCCTGGTCAGCAGACACAAAACACCTCAGATATGTCTCCAGGGTCTGATTAGTCCGCTCGGTCTGGCCATTCGTCTGAGGATGGAAAGCGGACGAAAAAGATAAATCTATGCCCATCCTAGCACAGAATGCCCGCCAAAATCTAGACACGAATTGGGTCCCTCTGTCAGAAATGATATTCTCAGGAATACCATGCAAACGAACAACATTTTGAAAAAACAGAGGAACCAACTCGGAAGAAGAAGGCAACTTGGGCAGAGGAACCAAATGGACCATCTTAGAGAAACGGTCACACACCACCCAGATGACAGACATCTTCTGAGAAACAGGCAGATCTGAAATAAAATCCATCGAGATGTGCGTCCAAGGCCTCTTAGGAATAGGCAAGGACAACAATAATCCACTAGCCCGAGAACAACAAGGCTTGGCCCGAGCACAAACGTCACAAGACTGCACAAAGCCTCGCACATCTCGTGACAGGGAAGGCCACCAGAAGGACCTTGCCACCAAATCCCTGGTACCAAAAATGCCAGGATGACCTGCCAACGCAGAAGAATGAACCTCAGAGATGACTCTACTGGTCCAATCATCAGGAACAAACAGTTTATCAGGTGGGCAACGATCCGGTCTATCCGCCTGAAACTCCTGCAAGGCCCGCCGCAGGTCTGGAGAAACGGCTGACAATACCACTCCATCCTTAAGGATACCTGTGGGCTCAGAGTTACCAGGCGAGTCAGGCTCAAAACTCCTAGAAAGGGCATCCGCCTTAACATTCTTAGAACCCGGTAGGTATGACACCACAAAATTAAACCGAGAGAAAAATAATGACCAGCGCGCCTGTCTAGGATTCAGGCGCCTGGCGGTCTCAAGATAAATCAAATTTTTGTGGTCAGTCAATACCACCACCTGATGTCTGGCCCCCTCAAGCCAATGGCGCCACTCCTCAAAAGCCCACTTCATGGCCAAAAGCTCCCGATTCCCAACATCATAATTCCGCTCAGCGGGCGAAAATTTACGGGAAAAGAAGGCACAAGGCCTCATCACGGAGCAGTCAGAACTTTTCTGCGACAACACTGCCCCAGCTCCGATCTCAGAAGCGTCGACCTCAACCTGAAAAGGTAGAGCAACATCAGGCTGACGCAACACAGGGGCAGTGGAAAAACGGCGCTTAAGCTCCCGAAAGGCCTCCACAGCGTCAGGGGACCAATCAGCAACATCAGCACCCTTCTTAGTCAAATCGGTCAATGGCTTAGCAATATCCGAAAAACCAGCAATAAATCGACGATAAAAGTTAGCAAAGCCCAAAAATTTCTGAAGACTCTTAAGAGAAGAGGGCTGCGTCCAATCACAAATAGCTTGAACCTTGACAGGATCCATTTCAATGGAAGAGGGAGAAAAAATATATCCCAAAAAGGAAATCCTCTGTACCCCAAAAACACACTTAGAACCCTTCACACACAAAGAATTAGACCGCAAAACCTGGAAAACCCTCCTGACTTGCTGGACATGAGAGTCCCAGTCATCCGAAAAAATCAGAATATCATCCAGATACACAATCATAAATTTATCCAAATAATCGCGAAAAATATCATGCATAAAGGACTGGAAAACTGACGGAGCATTTGAAAGACCAAAAGGCATCACTAAATACTCAAAGTGGCCCTCGGGCGTATTAAATGCGGTTTTCCACTCATCCCCCTGCCTGATTCGCACCAAATTATACGCCCCACGAAGGTCAATCTTAGAGAACCACTTGGCCCCCTTTATGCGAGCAAACAAATCAGTCAGCAACGGCAATGGGTATTGATATTTAACAGTGATTTTGTTCAAAAGCCGATAATCGATACATGGTCTCAAAGAGCCGTCTTTTTTTGACACAAAGAAAAAACCGGCTCCTAAGGGAGATGACGATGGACGAATATGTCCCTTTTCCAAGGACTCCTTTATATATTCTCGCATAGCAGCATGTTCAGGCACAGACAGATTAAACAAACGACCCTTTGGGTATTTACTACCCGGGATTAAATCTATGGCACAATCGCACTCTCGGTGCGGAGGTAACGAACCAAGCTTGGATTCTTCAAAGACGTCACGATAGTCAGACAGGAACTCAGGAATTTCAGAGGGAATAGATGATGAAATGGAAACCACAGGTACATCCCCATGAGCCCCCTTACATCCCCAGCTCAACACAGACATAGCTCTCCAGTCGAGGACTGGGTTGTGAGATTGCAGCCAAGGCAATCCTAGCACCAAATCATCATGTAGATTATACAGCACCAGAAAGCGAATAATCTCCTGGTGATCCGGATTAATACGCATAGTTACTTGTGTCCAGTATTGTGGTTTATTATTAGCCAATGGGGTGGAGTCAATCCCCTTCAGAGGAATAGGAGTCTCCAAAGGCTCTAAATCATACCCACAGCGTTTGGCAAAGGAGCAATCCATAAGACTCAAAGCGGCGCCAGAGTCGACATAGGCGTCCGTGGTAATAGATGACAAAGAGCAAATCAGGGTCACAGATAGAATAAACTTAGACGGTAAGGTGCAAATGGAAACAGATTTATCAAGCTTTTTAGTGCGCTTAGAGCATGCTGATATAACATGAGTAGAATCACCACAATAGAAACACAACCCATTTTTCCGTCTAAAATTCTGCCGCTCGCTTCGGGACAGAATTCTATCACACTGCATACTCTCTGGCGACTTCTCAGTGGACACCGCCAGATGGTGCACTGGTTTGCGCTCCCGCAAACGCCTATCGATCTGAATAGCCATTGTCATGGACTCATTCAGACCCGCAGGCACAGGGAACCCCACCATAACATCCTTAATGGCATCAGAGAGACCCTCTCTGAAAGTCGCCGCCAGGGCGCACTCATTCCACTGAGTAAGCACAGACCATTTACGGAATCTTTGGCAGTAAATTTCCGCTTCATCTTGCCCCTGAGATAGGGACATCAAAGTTTTTTCTGCCTGAAGCTCCAAATGAGGTTCGTCATAAAGCAACCCCAAGGCCAGAAAAAACGCATCCACATTGAGCAACGCAGGATCCCCTGGTGTCAATGAAAAAGCCCAGTCTTGAGGGTCGCCCCGGAGCAAGGAAATCACAATCCTGACCTGCTGTGCAGGGTCTCCGGCAGAGCGAAATTTCAGGGACAAAAATAATTTGCAATTATTTCGAAAATTCTGAAACCCAGATCTATTCCCCGAGAAAAATTCCGGCAAAGGAATTCTCGGCTCAGATACAGGTGCATGACAAACAAAGTCTTGCAAATTTTGTACCTTCGTGGCGAGATTATTCAAACCTGCAGTTACACTCTGAAGATCCATTACAAACAGGTGGACACAGAGCCATTCAAAGATTAGAAGGAGAAAAAAAAAAAAAAAAAAAAAATCTCAGCAGACTTCTTATTTCTCTCCTTTCTCAGCCAAGGATTTTAACCCTTTAGTGGTCCGGTCAAACTGTCATGTTCTCAATGGCAAGAGAACATAGCATCAGCATATATAGGAACTAGCTCTTGGAAGATGGGAACTGAGCTGACCATGAACTAAACCTAACGCACAACTAGCAGTGGCCGGGTAGCATGCCTACGTTGATTCTAGATGCCCAGCACCAGCCGGAGGACTAAATAATGCTAGCAGAGGAAAATATTAGTCCTAGCTCACCTCTAGAGAAATACCCCGAAAGGAGACAGAGGCCCCCCACATGTATTGGCGGTGAATTAAGATGAAATAACAAACGTAGTATGAAAATAGGTTTAGCAAATTTGAGGTCCACTTACTACATAGCAGAAGACAGAAAGAACACTTTCATGGTCAGCTGAAAACCCTATCAAAACACCATCCAGAAATTACTTTAAAACTCTGGCATTAACTCATAACACCAGAGTGGCAATTCCTGTTCACAAGAGCTTTCCAGACACAGTAACGAAACTACAGCTGTGAACTGGAACAAAAATGCAAAAACAAACATGGACAAGAGTCCAACTTATCTAGTAGTTGTCTAGGAGCAGGAACAAGCACAGAGAGGCTTCTGATAACATTGTTGACCGGCAAGCAACTAACAGAGCAGCAAGGTTATATAGCGACTCCCACATCTTGATGGGAACAGGTGAACAGAGAAGATGAAGACACCAGTTCAATTCCACCAGTAGCCACCGGGGGAGCCCAGAATCCAAATTCACAACAGGAGGTGTACTGTGTACATCACCCGGCAGGGCCGTATCACGTGCCTAGGGCTCCTGAATGAGCGGTCACGTTGTACCACTCATTAAGGTCATGAATATGCGCATATTCATTACCTTAATGAGCGGTATCACATGACCACTCACACAGGAAGAAGGTGCTGCGCCGGGAGTCGGGAAAGAGCGAGAGGGATGTCGGCGCGGTCGCGTAGTGAGGAACAGGTAAGTATGAGGGACGGGGGGACAGGGTAGGGGGGATGAAGGAGGACGGTAAGCTGCGCCATTCAAGATGGGAGTGGGGGAAGGGGTGGAGAGATGAGCCATGCATACAGGGGGGGAAATATGAGCCATGAATACAGGGGTGGAATATGAGCCATGCATACAGGGGGAGGGGGAATATGAGCCATGCATACAGGGGGGGATATGAGCCATGCATACAGGAGGGGGGAATATGAGCCATGCATACAGGGGGGGAATATGAGCCATGCATACAGGGGGGAATATGAGCCATGCATGGGGAGGAATATGAGCCATGCATACAGGGGGGGGAATATGAGCCATGCATACAGGAGGGGGAAATATGAGCCATGCATGGGGGGGAATATGAGCCATGCATACAGGAGGGGGAAATATGAGCCATGCATACAGGGGGAGGGGGAATATGAGCCATGCATACAGGAGGGAATATGAGCCATGCATACAGGAGGGGGGAATATGAGCCATGCATACAGGGGGAGGGGGAATATGAGCCATGCATACAGGAGGGGGGAATATGAGCCATGCATACAGGGGGGAATATGAGCCATGCATACGGGGGGGAATATGAGCCATGCATACAGGAGGGGGAAATATGAGCCATGCATACAGGGGGAGGGGGAATATGAGCCATGCATACAGGAGGTGGGGAATATGAGCCATGCATACAGGGGGAGGGGGTATATGACCCATGCATACAGGAGGTGGGGAATATGAGCCATGCATACAGGGGGGGGGAATATGAGCCATGCATACAGGGGGGGAATATGAGCCATGCATACAGGAGGGGGAAATATGAGCCATGGATGGGGGGGAATATGAGCCATGCATACAGGAGGGGGGAAATATGAGCCATGCATACAGGGGGAGGGGGAATATGAGCCATGCATACAAGGGGGAATATGAGCCATGCATACAGGAGGGGGGTCATTATACAGTATTAAGCATCATGTGGGATCATTATACAGTATGGAGAACTGTGTGGCCATTATACAGTATGGAGCATCATGTGTGGCCATTATACAGTATGGAGCATCATGTGTGGCCAATGGCCATTATACAGTATGGAGCATCATGTGTGGCTGTTATACAGTATGGAGCATCATGTGTGGCCATTATACAGTATTGAGCATCATGTGGGATCATTATACAGTATGGATAACTGTGTGTGGCCGTTATATAGTATGGAGCACTATGTGTGGTCATTATACAGTATGGAGCACTATGTGTGGCCATTATACAGTATGCAGCATCATGTGGGCCCATTATACTGTATGGAGCATCACGTGGGGCCAGTACACTGTACGCAGCATCATTTGGGGCCATTATACAGTATGGAGCATCATGTGTGGCCATTATACAGTATGGAGCATAATGTGGCCATTATACAGTATGGAGCATTATGTGTGGCCATTATACAGTATGGGGCACTGTGTGGCCATTATACAGTAAGGAGCATCATGTGGAGCCATTATACAGTATGGAGCATCATGTGTGGCCATTATACAGTATGGGGCATCATGTGGAGCCATTATACAGTAAGGAGCATCATGTGTGGCCATTATACAGTATGGAGCATCATGTGTGGCCATTATACAGTACGCAGCATCATGTGTGGCCATTATACAGTACGAAGCATCATGTGGGGCTATTATACAGTATGGAGCATAATGTGGCCATTATACAGTATGGAGCGTCATGTGTATCCATTATACAGTAATATAATAATTATTGTTTACAAAACATTGTGATCAGAAGTGCTAAATGGGTGTGGTTGGGGCGTGACTAGTTGTGAAACGGGTGTGGTCAGAGGTGTGGCCTAAAATTTGCCGCGGCGCGCTGCGCGCACCACTGACTTTGTCCCTCTTTCCCTTCCTCGAAAGTTGGGAGGTATGCCAACAGGTCTTTGTCTACACCCAATCCAGCAGATGGACACTCAACAAGGAGTGTTCACATTTCCAAAAATTATTGGCATACAACACCAAAGTGGCATCAATTTCACCACAATAGAAATAGTAGAATAGGGACCGACAGGTCTTTTTCTACACACAATCCAGCAGATGGATACTGTAACAATTATAGTGGAACACTCAGGAAACTCCTGGCTTGAGACTGATTAAACTGAACAGGAGTACAGTAACAAGTCTGTATTTACACAAATTAATGCAGGTGCAGCAAAGTGAGCAACAGTTCAAGAAAACACAGCAAACAGAGATACTGAAGTAGTTCATATGCAGCACTGCTGCAGGAAAGGTCTCGCACAAGGCACACACTAGGGGAAGCTGTTCAGAAGACAGTTCACAACAGAGCTGGTAGTCTCTGAATAAAAGTCTCAAAAACAGTGCAGAGCTGTGAGTCTCTTAGCCTACTTTCACACTAGCGTCGTTTGGCCTCCATCGCAATGCGTCGTTTTGGAGAAAAATCGCATCCTGCAAAAGTGCTTGCAGGATGCGTTTTTTCTCCATTGACTTGCATTAGGCTGGTTTCACACTTGCGTTTGGAGCAGCTGCGGAGGGCTGCGGACTTCCTCCGTGAAACCCCGCCCTCCGCCGCTAGCTCCGCCTCCATCTTTAACATTAGGTACGCAGGTCGTGCGGCTGTATGCGGAGGCTGCCGCATGCGTCGTTTTGATGCTGCAGATAAAAAAAAAAAATGCTACAGGCTGCGTCCTACGCTGGTCGCCGCAGCGTCAAAACGACGCATGCGGCAGCCTCCGCATACAGCCGCACGACCTGCGTATCTAATGTTAAATATAGGTACACAGGCCGCATGCCGGGCGCATGCAGAAGTAGGCGGAGCTAGCGGCAGAGGGCAGGGCTTCACGGAGGAAGTCCGCAGCCCTCCGCAGCTGCTCCAAACGCAAGTGTGAAACCGGCCTTAGTGACGCATTGCGACGGATTGCCACACGTCGCATCCGTCGTGCGACGGATGCGTCATGTTTTGGCAGACCGTCGGCACAAAAAACGAAACATGTAACGTTGTTTTGTGCGACGTGTCCGCCATTTCCGACCGCGCATGCGTGGCTGGAACTCCGCCCCCTTCTCCCAGGACCTTACAATGGGGCAGCGGATGCGTTGAAAAACTGCATCCGCTGCCCCCGCTGTGCGGCGCTTTCAACGCTAGAGTCGTTGCGTCGGCACGTCGCATTGCGACGTGCAGTGCATGACGCTAGTGTGAAAGTAGCCTTAGGAAGTCCAGACCAGTCACAAATACTGCCACTGCACACCAACTAGGTTAGCTGAAGCAGGCCGAGCTTACGTGTCCAAAGCAGGCAGGTGGAGACAGATGCAGATACGGAGGAACACACACACAGCTTGCTACTGAGAACTGGGGAGGTTTGCTGGAAGGGTTGAGCTGGATCTTTTGGAGAGGAGCAGTCTCTTGCAGCACAGAGCCAGGGATTCAAGCGTAAATGCTGTGTTTTTTCTACTGTCACTGTGCGTCTAAAGATGCGGCTGAACAATGCGGTTCTTTTTCTTTATTTTTCTCTGGTGGCTTCTATGCGCAGCCTAAAAAATGTATGTAAAGACTGCAGTTACTTTTTTAAGTGCAGAATCAAAGATTTTCTGTAATATAAAAAGCACTTAAAAGTGTGGTTTTACATCTGCATCAAAAGAGCATCAAATAAGGGGGAAAGGCCTAAAAATCCAGTAAGAATGCAATAATCAGAGGATTGTAAGGGTATGTTTCCACATTCAGGAACCGGCAGCGCTTTGGACGTAGCACATGTCTGCTGCGTCCAAAGCGCTGCCGGCTTTTGAACGCAGGTGATTCTGCAAGTTTTCACTGAACCGTGCGGAATCACTGCGCCCAATACATTGGATGGGAAATTTATCTTGCGGAGACTGAGTATCTTCGCAGGATAAATTGACAGTCTGCGGTCTCGAAAGACGCGACACATGTCTGTCTCTGCAGGGAAGCAGGAGGCATCCCTGCACGTATAGTGGAGATGGGATTTCTTGAAATCCCATCCACTATGCTGTAACATCTGGCCGCTGTGGGTTTGATGCTGCGGATGTATGCAGCGCCAAACCCGCAGCGTTTACTGACCAGATGTTACAGCATAGTGGATGGGATTTCAAGAAATCCCATGTCCACTGTGTCCTGAGACGCCCCCAGCATCCCTGCATAAACGGACATGCGGCACGTCTTTCCAGACCACAGCATGTCTATTTGCGATGCGGAGATGCTCAGTCTACGCAGCGGAGACGCTCAGTCTACGCAGCGTAAATTTCCGATTCACTATCATTAGATGCGGTAACACCGCATTATCTTTAAAGTCACATGCATATTAAGTGCGGTAACGCAGCTTATTACACATGTGAACTAATTTAAATAATGTCTTACCTTGTGCCACAACCAGAACATCATGTCCACTGCAGTTATCGAGATGAGCTCAGCTGACCGTGAGAACTGCCATGCATGTGACCGCCGAAGACCGAGTTATCTTCGGTGGTCATCTACAAGCTCCGCTGTGTCTGGAAGTCAGGCTGTATGGTGGCATAATGCCACCGTTCAGCCTGACATCCAGATGTAGCAGAGCTGGACTCGTTGTGGGAGATTATGGATTATCTTCTCGGTGGACAGGTATGGTATATTATTGCTTTTTTATTTTATTTCTCTTACAGGAGATCGAGGGCTTCGGTGGAATGGGTGATACAGTAAGTATAGTTTAATTAAGAATATTAAAGGAGTCTGTGTCATTATTTCAATTAAAGGATTTTAATCTGTTTGTGTCTTTATTGACATACTGTATAACTATAGGATTAGTAATGGATGGGTGTCTTATAGACGCCTCTCTATTACTAAGCTGTGGACTTGATGTCACTGGACAATACAAAGGTGACATCAACCCCACAAATATTACCCCACTTGCCACCGCAACAGGGCAAGTGGGAAGAGCCGGGTAAAGTGCCACAATTGGTGCATCTTTGGATGTGCTAATTGTGGGGTGGCTGCGGGCTGCTATTTTTAGGCTGGTGAGGGCCAAAATCCATGGGCCTCGCAAGCCTAAGAATACCATCCCGCAGCTGTCTGCTTTTTCCTTGGTTGGTTAACAAAAATAGGGGGACCCCACGCTGTTATTTTTTGGAGGGGATCCCACTATTTTTGCTAACCATCCAAGGTAAACAGACTGCTGCAGCCTGGTATTATCAGGCTGGTAAGGTTCATGGATATTGAATCCTTACCAGCCTGAAATACCAGCTCCAGTAGTCTGCTTTACTCTGGCTAGTTAACATATATAGGGTGACCCTACGACATTTTTTTAAATTTATTATTTATTAAAAAGGAGGAGACCTCTCTCTGTACTTTCTTCCACTTTCTGTGTCATGTACTTCTGGCTGTGTCACAAGATTCACCATTATGTAAATTAGTACACATGCATAGTAAGCTGCGTTTCCGCACTTAATAAGCATGTGACTAGGAAGATAAAGCGGTTTTACCGTATCTAATAAAAGTGTATGGGTAATTTACGCAGCGGAGACGGAGCCTTTCCACTACATAAATTAACATGCTGCGGTCTGGGCGCATAGCATGTCTGTCTTTCTGGGTGAGCCGCCGGCATCGGTGCACACATAGTGGGCATGGAATTTCTTGAAATCCCATCCACTATGCTGTAACATCTGGCCGCTGCGGGTTGGATGCTGCAGATGTACGCAGCGTCCAACCTGCAGCGTTTACTGACCGTGGGAACATACCCTAATATATCTGCAAACAGGAAATCACTTTTTTTTTTCCTTCCCAGAAGCCAACTTTGAATTAGCTTTATTTCAAGTGACAAAAAAAACGCATGCAGTGAAAAAAGGCAACAAAAATGCATGCGGAAAAAATGCATCAAAAAAACATGTAAAAAACGCATCAAAAAAGCAGGTGACCTGCCAGTGACATCAGATGCAGATTTGGTGCAGATTTTATCAGCGTCAAATCCTGAGCAAATCCTGAGCCATTCCTGACCGTGGGAACATACCCTTATTACGTTGTTTGTTGCGGATCCTGTAGAAAACAAAAACACAGTATTTATGCTATATGTGATCACAGCCTTACACCAAAAAGCCAAATGTTGTATAGTGAAGGTACATAATGATGAGAAAGTTCTAGCTGTTTCGACAGAGAATGAATGGACAAGAGATACATCCATGAGTCTCACTTGGAGATGAGCATAAGGCACAGTTGATGGCTAATCAAAGCTTCTCAGGGGACGATGGGAGATAAGAGATTCGTGGCCTCCCATCCAACCACCCAGCATCACAGACCTGGATGCTGGACCCGGGAATCGATCCGCTCATATTTAGTTCCTAACCATCCCAGACAGTCCTAAACAAAGAATTTACAAAAAAAATGTTCTGAGATATAGAGGTAGGTAGTACCTACTGTACCAAGGCAAGTAACACTATCACCCCAATCTAGCTCAGAAAGAAGACTAGAGGTTTGTCTCACAGGAGGAGTGACTTTGGGATGGAATCTTGGTTGGGTAAACAGAGGCTTGGTTACAGAGGCAGAATCTCGATCGAGTGCGCAGAAAGAAATGTGACCTCTCTCTTAAGAATTGAAGACAACGGGAACAGGTCAGTGACAGCAGTAACTGTCTTTGACCTACAGTGTGAGACTTGCAGTCTAGCAGGCATGCATATTGTGGATCTTGTCAGGGCAGGAGTGGGGAACCTCAGGCCCCAGGGCCATTTATGGCCCTTGATGACCTTTTATCAGACCCCCGAGCAGATTCTCCGGGACCGCATTTGTGGCACCCAGGGGCGGATTATCTGAGGGTCAATATGGGCGGTAGCCCAGGGCCCAGTGGTGTGGGGGGCCCTGGGCTACCGCACAGATTGACCCTCTGATAATCCGCCGGAGTGTGACTGTGAATGCCTGCCGGGCGCCGGCATTTATGTACCCCCGGACCCGGTGGGCAGAGAGAGGGGGCCCGCATCGGGCCCCTTCTCATCTGCTCACCGGGCCCCTTCCGGCGCAGCGGCGGTTTCCTATTGGCGTGCGGGCGCGCGCCCGCACGTCAATAGTTAACAACAGCCGCCAGCCAATTGGAGGCTGGCAGCTGAAGTCGGCCGCAGCGCACACGTCGCCCGCGTCTGACGTCATTGTCAGTCGCCGGCGAGTGTGCGCTGCAGCTGGAGGGAGCTCGCCGCCTGGAGCGCTGGTCAGGTGAGGAGACTGTTTGTTTTGGGGTTTTTTTTGATAAGCTACCGGTGGACACACTGGGGACAATGCTGGAGGACACACTGGGGCAATGCTGGACACACTGGGGCAATGCTGGACACACTGGGGCAATGCTGGTGGTGACACTGAGGCAGATTGCTGGACACACTGGGGCAATGCTGGAGGACACACTGGGGCAGATTGCTGGACACACTGGGTCAGATTGCTGGACACACTGGGGCAATGCTGGACGACACACTGGGGCAGATTGCTGGACACACTGGGGCAATGCTGGAGGACACACTGGGGCAGATTGCTGGAGACACTGGGGCAATGCTGGAGACACTGGGGCAGATTGCTGGAGACACTGGGGCAGATTGCTGGAGACACTGGGGCAATGCTGGAGACACTGGGGCAATGCTGGAGAGTGGACACACTGAGGCAATGCTGGAGAGTGGACACACTGGGGCAATGCTGGAGAGTGGACTCACTGGGGCAATGCTGGAGGACACACTGGGGCAATGCTGGAGGACACACTGGGGCAGATTGCTGGAGACACTGGGGCAGTGCTGGAGACACTGGGGCAGACTGCTGGACACACTGGGGCAGACTGCTGGACACTGGGGCAGATGATTGCTGGAGACACTGGGGCAATGCTGGAGACACTGGAGCAATGCTGGAGACACTGGGGCAGATTGCTGGACACACTGACGGCAATGCTGGACATACTGGGCAGATTGCTGGACACACTGGGGGTAATATGCTGGAGACACTGGGGCAGATTGCTGGACACACTGGGGGCAATGCTGGATACTCTGGGGCAATATGCTGGACATACTGGGGCAGATTGTTGAACACACTGTCTGGGGGCAATGCTGGAGACACTGGGACAATGCTGGAGACACTGGGGCAATGCTGGACAATTGGACATACTGGGGCAGTTTGCTGGACACACTGGTGGTAATATGCTGGACACACTGGGGCAATGCTGGACATACTGGGGCAGATTGCTGGACACACTGGTGGTAATATGCTGGACACACTGGGGCAGATTGCTGGACACACTGGGACAGATTGCTGGACACACTGTCTGGGGGCAATATGCTGGAGTCAGACACTGGGGCAGATTGCTGGAGACACTGTCTGGGGGCAATGCTGGACACACTGGGGCAGATTGCTGGACACTGGGGCAATATGCTGGACATACTGGGGCAGATTGCTGGACACACTGGGGGAAATATGCTGGACACACTGGGGCAGATTGCTGGACACACTGGGGGCAATATGCTGGAGTCAGACACTGGGGCAGATTGCTGGAGACACTGTCTGGGGCAATGCTGGACACACTGGGGCAGATTGCTGGACACACTGGGGGTAATATGCTGGACACACTGGGGGTAATATGGTAATATGCTGGACACACTGGGGCAGATTGCTGGACACACTGGGGGCAGGACTGGAGACATGGGCAGAATGTAGACACGGGGCATGATTGGAGACATGGGGCAGAATGAAAGACATGGGGCAGGATTGGATCATGGGGCAGGAGAATACGATGGAGACAGATGGGGCAGGATGGGGAGATCATATGGTGTAGAATGGATACTCATGAGTGCAGGATGGGAAAACATATGGCTGGAGCCAGGAATGAGACACACGGGCCAGGGTGGGGAATATTATTACCATAGGGGCTAATTAAGGGATATTATTACTGCAGTGATGTATTTATTTTATTTTTTGAAGACACTGTTTTAAATGGGGGGGGGGGCGGTCCTGTTACTGTGCAGAGTGACAGTATATCGCCTTTTCTTTCCTCCATGCGGTGTAATGTAGAAGTTGTGAAAAATTAAGTAATGTGTTCTGCAAGCAGAGCTCGAGATAACTGTGTTATTTCCTGCAGAAACGAGTCCTGGCTGGAAGAAATGATGGCGGTCTGTGCTGGATGAAAGATGAAGGACTTCACCTAGAGACGTCACTGGTGAGTCAGTGTTACCTATACACTGACACTATACACTGTATATTATAGACAGAGGTCCTGTGTACAATGTCACCAGTGATCACTGTATTACCTATACATTATATACAGAGCTCCTGTGTATAATGTCACCAGTGATCTCTGTATTACCTCTACACAGACACTGCATACTAAGTACAGATCTCCTGTGAATACTGGCACTTATGGTGATAGTATTGTGTTTTTTTGTTTTTTTTTATTACTGATCAGTATTGTAGTATTCAGTCACTATGTGGTGGTAATGTGTGGTCTGGAAATGGTGTTGTGATATTTGTCCCTTGAATGTGCTATTTGGTCACCAAGTGTTGGTAATATGTGGTCTTGACATGGTGCAGTGGTATTTGTTCCTTGTATGTGATATTATTGATCAAAATATACCTAAATTGTATTGCAGATTTTAACAAATATTTAATAGGTTACAGTAGAGTAGGGCCCGGCCATTTTTCTGAAATAATCTGGTTCGGGTATAACATGACCCCCGTCACATGACCCCCGTCACATGACCCCCGTCACATGACCGGGGGGGCCACAGTGTCTTAACAGCCCGGGGCCCTGGCTACCCTTAATCCACCCCTGGTGGCACCCCAGGAGTTCAGGTACCAGAGTAGTGCTGCCTTTCTCTCTGGGAGGGTAGTGCTATGCCTGGAGACAAGAGGGATCCCTTTGGCAGGTTATCCCACACACAACACATTCTAACTCCAGGCCAGGGGGGAGCTCAAAACCCTGTTTTAGGGGAGCTTCCCTAAGATATATAGATCCTGGTCTGGAGGAGTCAAGTCAGTCTGAGGGAGTCTGAGAGTGAAGAGAGACAGGAAAGGAGCAGAGGAGAGATTGAGGGCTCAAGGAGGCTACAATTGGGCCTCCTAGGAGCCAGAGTGCAGAAATTGGGCATCGGGAGCCCGAGGTTGTGGATAACTGCAAGGTCCACAGCAGAACCGGAGGGCATAGGACTATACGTAAACTGCCCTTACAACACCTGAGGTACAGCAGTTAGAGCCTGGAGCCACCCTGTCAGAGACCCCAAGGAAATGGCTCAAGCTGCCTACCGTGCAGGTACTGTCCCAGGACAGGAGAGAAAAGGGGTACCTTGCCAGCAAATTACAGGGAGCAAAGGACCAGGAAAGCAGCGCATAGTGGAAGGCTCCTAACCTGACCTGCCAAGGGGATTTCCGCTTGTCTCCGGGCTGCCTGGACTTCTTCTGTACCTGTTGCCGGTACCCTGGACTGTGGCCTGCTACCACTAGTAAACCAGGTAAAGACTGCAACCCTGTGTCTCCTGTTATTTACCGGCAACACATCATTCCTGCCATACACCTTGGGAGCCCTGGGGACCCCGCTTCACCTGTGGGAAGCGTCACCATCTTGCTGCCAAAACATCACCCCAGAGGACCCATTTAAGCAGCATCGGTCCCTATTGACCGAGAACCACAGGTGGCGTCACGAAAATAAACTTTCACAATTCCCTTAAAAGACCCCTTTAATTGAGTCCCAGGGCCACGGACCGGGTCGCAGCCACCGTGACATCCCCTTTAAGTGCGACCGGACCCGGTACTGAGTATCCCTATTGCCCTGGTGGGAGACTCAATCTTGGCATCATGAACAGGATTTTGTGCCCTGGCATCGGCAGGTACTGTGTGCCAGAGACTGTGACAGTTTGTTTGCAAACTGCAATTGCCACGCTGCGTGGAGCGCGAGGGGAAGAAGGAGGCGTACCTTCGTGGGCGGAGCTGTCCAAAAATAGCGCAAAGAAGGAAACGGGTGCAGTGCTGCCAGAGGGACGCCGCAAGTGAGGATGCCATGCAGCTGAGCCGGAAGTGAAGACGCCGTGCAGGGGCCATGGACGGAGGACCGGGAGAAGCACCCGACCGCACACAGAGGAACTGCTGCAGACCGCCCACCGGAGGAACCGCTGCAGACTCCGGAGGAGAGACGCCGGCCCCTACAAGGTTAGCAAGGGGGAAAAGCCATGTCTGACCCGGGAGGAGGATTGGCGATGGTTGCAACCGCAGGCCCCATGGTACCCCCAGGCCCCGCAGCGGATGCAGCCGCAGGCCCTATACTGCCACCAGGTCCCACAGGGCCCACAGCTCCTACAAGCCAGCCGGACCCCGTTGCAGCTACAGCACCCATAATGCTTCCACAATATTTCGGGGAGTCCCATACCCTCAGTGACTTTAAGGAAAGGCTCTGCAGCCTAATTGAAGTATATCCCCTGACAGAGCATCAAAAAGTCAGTATTCTAACTGGCCAACTAATTGGCGCGGCCCTAAGAGAAGTAAAATCCTGGCCAGATGTGGAAAAAGGGACTGTGCAGATAATATTTGCCAGACTTAAAACCACCTTTGACACCCGCACCACTGCAGAAATCAAAATGAAATGTTTAGTGTGCAAGCAAAGAACACAGGATAGCATACGGGACTATGCCCTTAATCTGCAAGAGGCACTGTGGGCCATCAAACAGGTTGACCCTAACAGCGTACAGGACGGGGATAAGCTCTTAAAGGAACAGTTCATTGAGGGACTCCTGTCCAGCAACCAAAGGACACAGCTGCGAATCCTGGCCTTGCAAAACCCTGACCTGGACTTTGCACAATTTAAGGACAGGGCCATCCGGGTGCTGCATGAACCTCATCTCAGCCACACAGTGCTCCGTAGGCATCCGGCCCTCATGTACCACCAGGAGGTGGAACCCTGCCATCAGTTCCCTGTTGAGGCCGACGCACAGATCCTGGATGATGATCCTTCCACAGGACTACGCCTCCAGGTGCAGGAACTGACTAAAAGCATAGCTGCACTAGCCTGGACCATGCATTCCCTGCAGGAATCCCCAAAGGAGAAGATCAAGCTGGCTTCCAGACCGGAGGAAGTCCCCTGGTGAGGATCCCGCCGACCAGAGGAAGAGACAACGACCGCTATCATTAGGACAGACGACCCATCTACCGCCGCTGCAACCAGGCAGGACACATCGCAAGGTACTGCCATTTAAACGAGCAACCCACGGGGCAGAGGGCCAGCCCCCAGGAGTAGGACGACCAGGCCTACAAAATTGGCCAGTCAAGTGCATCGGAGGACAATCCGGTCCTCCCTATAGTGAACAGCGGCATCCCGATGAACGCTTTATTGGACACCGGCTCTCAAGCGACGACTATGCCTTAAGTTCTCTATAAACGGTATTGGGCTGACACAAACATTACCCATGGCCGAGATAGTGATTTAACAATAGTTGCCAGTAATGGTCAGCCTTTGCCACAGGTGGGGTACAAGGAGGTCACCATTAAAGTGGGGCGGGTAGAATTGAAGGCCCAAGGACTGGTGATTATTGATATTGAATGTAACCCCATGATGACCAAAGGTATTAATGTCATTGAAAATTGTCTTGCCGAGGTTATTGTCTTGTTACAACAGGTGGCCGAAACTGCTGGTTCCAGTGAGCAACGTGTCCTGCAAAAAGAAATCAGAGCCCTGATGCAGAGACAACAGGTAGAATTGTCTGGTGGAACAATTGGTCGTGTCACAGTGAGTGATCCGATCCCCATTGCAATACCCCCCAGGAGTGATATCTTGATATGGTGTCGGGCAGCAATAGGCCTCAGAGGTAAAGATTACCAGGCCCTGGTAGAACCCGTATATTCAGATAGTAGGCCCACAATCCTGACAGCCAGAGGGGTGGTTGATGTCCGCAAGGGGAGGGTACCAGTACTTGTTCTTAACTGTGGAGAGAAAGCGGTAAACCAGATATGCCACACTTGCCAAACTGTTTACTGTTGATAATAATGTAATATAGGCAACAGAACCCTTGGTCCCATCCAACCAGGCAGAGGACAATGGCTCTACAGGACAGTTAGAGGATAGGTGCCGGAAGTTACATGTGGGCACAGATTCTACCCCTTCACACCAGAAACATGGGGCTTACCGGGTGGTCCATGAGTATAAGCGGGTAGTCAGCAAACACCCACTACATTTTGTGCAGGTAAAGGGGATTCAACATTATATCCCCACTAGAGGTCATCCGCACATTGACCCCTTTCTGCCAGCTGAAGGAATAGTACGTCAGCTGGCAGAACCCCCACTTTGAGGTGGGCTCCAGCGGTGAGCCCACCTCAAAGCCGCGACATGTCAGCTGTTTTGTACAGCTGACATGTGCGCGCAATGAGCGTGAGCAGAATCGCCATCCGTACGCGCCCATTAACTAGTTAAATGCTGCTGTCAAGCGCTGACAGCGGCATTTAACTAGCACTCCCGGCCGCGCGGCCGGAGGTGCTCGCACCGCTGACCCCCGTCACATGATCGGGGGTCATCGGTGCATTGCCATAACAACCAGAGGTCTCCTTGAGACCTCTATGGTTGTTGATGGCCGATTACTTTGAGCGCCACCCTGTGGTCAGCGTTCAAATCACACCTGCATTTCTGCTACATAGAGGTGATCTGTGCTTCACCTCTATGTAGCAGAGGTGATCGAGTTGTGCATGCTTCTAGCCTCCTATGGAGGCTATTGAAGCATGCCAAAATTTAAAAAAAGTGTTTAAAAATATTAAAAAAAAAATAAAAAAATAAAATATAAATATATATATATATATATATATATATATATATATATATATATATATATATATATATAAAAGTTGAAATCACCCCCCTTTCGCCCCAATCAAAATAAAACAATATAAAAGAATCAAACCAACACAAATTTGGTATCGCCCTGTTCAGAATTGCCCGATCTAACAATAAAAACAAAGGATTAACCTGATCGCTAAAGGGCGTAGCGAGAAAGAAAGTAAAAAAATCGGAAAATTGCGTAATTTTTTTTTTTTTTTTAGCAAATTTTGGAATTTTTTTTCACCACTTAGATAAAAGAGAACCTAGACATGTTTGGTGTCTATGAACTCGTAATGACTTGGAGAATCATAATGGCAGGTTAGTTTTAGAATTTAGTGAACCTAGCAAAAAAGCCAAACAAAAAACAAGTGTGAGATTGCACTTTTTTTGCAATTTCATCGCACTTGGAATTTTTTTCCCTTTTTCTGTTACATGACATGGTAAAACCAATGGTATCCTTCAAAAGTACAACTCGTCCTGCAAAAAATAAGCCATCACATGGCCATATTGATGGAAAAATTAAAAAGTTATGGCTCTGGAAATAAGGGAAGAGGAAAACGAAAAAACGAAAAAAGCTCCGGGGGTGAAGGCCTGTACCTCCAGCTCACTATCAGTGTGCCAAAAGTATGTTATGAGAGATGAAGGAGGCTGGGGTAATCAGAGAAAGTTGTAGCCCCTGGGCCGCTCCACTAGTCCTCATCAGGAAAAAGGATGGCACAATGAGAATGTGTGTTGATTACAGGCAGATAAACCACATTACACACAAAGATGCATACCCGTTGCCCAGAATAGAAGAGTCATTAGCTGCTTTAAAGTCTGCTAACTACTTTTCCACACTGGTTCTCACCAGTGGGTACTGGTAGGCTCCCGTGGCAGAGGTGGATAAGGAAAAGACGGCCTTCACCACACTGATGGGTCTCTTTGAATTCAACTACATGCCGTTCGGACTGTGCAACGCACCAGGAACATTTCAGAGGATGATGGAGTGCTGTCTCGGGCACAAGAATTTCGAAACCATCTTGTTGTTCCTGGATGATGTCATTGTCTTCTCCAAGACTTATGAGGACCACCTGAAGCACCTGGCTGAGGTGTTTGAAGTTTTGTCCATCTTTGGCCTGAAGGTAAAACCATCCAAATGTCATCTGCTAAAGCCCAAAGTGCAGTACCTGGCCATGTGGTAAGCGCCGAAGGAGTGGCACCAGACCCTGACAAGGTCACTGTGATCAGGGACAGGCCGAAGCCCAACAACATCCATGAAGTCCGGTAGTTCCTCGGGTTGGTAGGCTTAGGCTACTACAGAAGAATTATCAAAGGCTTCACTAAGATAGCTGCAGCACTGCAAGACCTGTTAGTGGGCCAATCCAAGAAAACCAAGGGTAAGAATACCCCGTTTGACTGGAACGACAGGCTGGAGGGATCCTTCACTCGGTTGAAGTTGGCTCTTAAGGGAGATGAGGTACTGGCCTACTCTGAATATGACCAACCATTTGTGCTGTACACGGACACCAGCAACGTGGGACTGGGAGCCGTGTTGTCCCAGGTACAGAAAGGCAAAGAAAGAGCATTGCCTACGCCAGCAGGAACCTTCATCCCACTGAAAGGAACCCCGAAAACTACAGTTCCTTCAAGCTGGAGTTCCTCGCCATAGTCTGGGTGGTAATGGAGTGCTTCAAACACTACCTGGTCTCAGCAAGATTCACAGTTTTCATGGACAACAACCCACTGACACACCTGGAGACGGCAAAACTAGGTGCCTTGGAGCAGGGATGGATGGCCCGGTTGTCCAACTATGAATTCACCATCAAGTACCGGGCAGGGCACAAAAATGCCAATGCAATGTCCAGGATGCCCAACTTACCAGAGGTGGAAGAAGAAATGGAAACACTCGATGAGATAGCGTTACCATCTTTTCATCGCCCCGGGGCGACTCAGTATTCCCATTATGTGAGAAACAGGTGTAATGACAAGCAAGAAGCTACGCTGAACCCATTGCTTCACAATGGATGGGCAGAGACGCAGGATAGTGACCCAGCAGTCCGTCTGGTCAAAGAGCTGCTGACGCAAGCCGATTCGCACCCAGGTCCAGATGCTCCACAAGAGACTCAACAGCTGTGGAAAGAGAAGGGCAAATTGTTTATCTATGACGGTAAGCTGTGTCAGAGGATATATTGACCCACGCACTCACAAGCTGGTCTGGCAGGTGGTGGTCCCAAGACAAGATTCACCAATTTTTCTCGAAGCGTTCAATGATGGAGCCGGACACTTCGGATGGAAGAAGTTAGAGATCCTACTCCGTGGAAGGTTCTACTGGATTGGCATAAGAAAAGCCATCGAAAAGTGGTGCCAAGAGTGTGGCCCATTCAACCTGCACAGAAAGGACCGTGACATCCAGAGGGCTCCCCTACAGCCCATAGTCACCAAACAGCCCCTTGAATTGGTCGCTCTGGATCATGTAAAGCTAACTCCAAGCCGGTCAGGCTATGTCTATGCTCTGACCATTGTGGACCATTACTTCAGATTCCTGGTAGTCATGCCTGTCAAGGACCAGACAGCAAAGATGGCAACCAAAGCCTTCCAACAACACTTTTGTCGACCACACGGATACCCTGAAAAGGTACTCACCGTCCAAGGCCCAGCCTTTGAAGCAGAACTGTTTCAAGAGTTCTGCAACCTGTACGGATGTAAGAAGATCAGAACAACAACATACCACCCACAAAAAAATGGCATGTGTGAAAAGATGAATCAAATAGAAATTGACTTACTAAAGACCTTGCCTTTGCACAAAAGAAGCTTATGGCCAGAGAACTTGCTAGACTTGGTAGATCTGTACAATCACATCCCAGTGAATTCCACCAACTGCACTCCAGCCTACCTGATGAGAGGAAGGTCCAGCAAATTATCTGTTGATCTAGACATGGGAGTCCTAACACCAGAAACTACCTCACTAGATGCAGATTGGGATACTGAGCGACAACAGAAATACCGCCAAGTACAAGAGTGTGTAGAAAGAAGCTTGTCCCAGGCAAGACAAAAACAAGAGAGAAACTACAATCAACATGCCCCTGCAATTCCCTTGTCACCAGGTGAACAAGTGTTAAAGTGTAAAAGAAGAATGCATAAACTTGATGACCAGTGGGAAGCAGAACCATATACCATCTTACCATCAAACTTTGACAATACTAAAGTCTGTCTTATAAGCAAAGATGGAGGAGAAACTTCTACTGCGGTATCAAGGGATCATCTCAAAGTGTGCCCTTATAAACTGAGGGAGAAGGAAAAAGACCCAAGTACTTCTCAACCTACAGAAGAAGAAGAAAAGAAAATCAATACTGTTCTTGGAGATTTTCCCCAGTCTTGTGCTCAAGTAAATCAGGCCATAGTGATACCTGTCTTGACTTTTCCCCAGTTGGAAATACCAATGCAAAATGAGACTGTAGCCCAGCAGGCTCAAGCAGCAAACGTCACCCCAGTAGAGGAACAAGAGAATCCACCCTCTGCTATCGGTGAATCTGTCAGGCCTATGGTGAATCTAAGACGTCGCAGACAGTTGCCTAGCTTACCAATAAGATGCAGGCCTACAAGTAGCACAGACACTAGTGGGCTCACAACAGCAACAGCCGACATGTTAGACCAGGAACTGCGTAGGTCTACTCGTAGCACCAGGGGTCAAATCTCAGCCCGGTTTAGGGACTAGAAATGTCAATAATTGCTGTTACCTGTTTGAAATGTCTGCTTATATTTATTACAGGTTTAAAAATGGACAATAGGGTAATGGACAGTGAATTGCCCAAAAACTGTCTTTGTACATAGTTGGCACCCTCAAGGTGCACCCTGGTTCTACCCACTTCGCCGGCATAAGTAGGGCCTTGTTTCTTAGCAGACCTGAAGCATAAAACCGTCTGCCACGACCAAAGCCCGGGTCTGGATATGCCTTGTAGCCTGCCTAAGACCTACATTGGGGGTTTATGACGGGTCCCTCGCTTTGGTATGTTGTACAGTTGTGGCCAAAAGTATTGACACCCCTGCAATTCTGTCAGATAATACTCAGTTTCTTCCTGAAAATGATTGCAAACACAAATTATTATCTTTATTTAATTTGTCTTAAATTAAAAAACACAAAAAGAATTGTCCTAAAGCAAAATTGGATATAATTCCACACCAAACATAAAAAAGGGGTGGACAAAAGTATTAGCACTGTTCAAAAAATCATGTGATGCTTCTCTAATTTGTGTAATTAACAGCACCTGTAACTTACCTTTGGCACCTAACAGGTGTTGGCAATAACTAAATCACACTTGCAGCCAGTTGACATGGATTAAAGTTGACTCAACCTCTGCCCTGTGTCCTTGTGTGTACCTCATTGAGCATGGAGAAAAGAAAGAAGACCAAAGAACTGTCTGAGGACTAGAGAAACCAAATTGTGAGGAAGCATGAGCAATCTCAAGGCTGCAAGTCCATCTCCAAAGACCTGAATGTTCCTGTGTCTACGGTGCGCAGGGTCATCAAGAAGTTTAAAGCCCATGGCACTGTGGCTAACCTCCATAGATGTGGACAGAAAAGAAAAAATGACAAGAGATTTCAACGCAAGATTGTGCGGATGTTGGATAAAGAACCTTGACTAACACCCAAACAAGTTCAAGCTGCCCTGCAGTCAGAGGGTACAACAGCGTCAACCCGTGCTATCCGTCGGCATCTGAATGAAAAGGGACTGTATGGTAGGAGACCCAGGAAGACCCCACTTCTTACCCCGAGACATAAAAAAGCCAGGCTGGAGTTTGCCAAAACTTACCTGAAAAAGCCTAAAACGTTTTGGATGAAAGTTCTGTGGTCAGATGAGACAAAAGTAGAGCTTTTTGGGCAAGGCATCAACATAGAGTTTACAGGAGAAAAAAAGAGGCATTCAAAGGAAAGAACATGGTCCCTACAGTCAAACATGGCGGAGGTTCCCTGATGTTTTGGGGTTGCTTTGTTGCCTCAGGCACTGGACTGATTGACCATGTGCATGGCATTATGAAGTCTGAAGACTACCAACAAATTTTGCTGCATAATATAGGGCCCAATGTGAGAAAGCTGGGTCTCCCTCAGAGGTCATGGGTCTTCCAGCAGGATAATGACCCAAAACACACTTCAAAAAGCACTAGAAAATGGTTTGAGAGAAAGCACTGGAGACGTCTAAGGCGTCCAGCAATGAGTCCAAACCTGAATCCCATAGAACACCTGTGGAGAGATCTAAAAATGGCAGTTTGGAGAAGGCACCATTCAAATATCAGGGACCTGGAGCAGTTTGCCAAAGAAGAATGGTCTAAAATTCCAGCAGAGCATTGTAAGAAACTCATTGATGGTTACCGGAAGCGGTTGGTCGCAGTTATTTTGGCTAAAGGTTGTGCAACCAAGTATTAGGCTGAGGGTGCCAATACTTTTGTCTGGCCCTTTTTGAAGTTTTGTGTGAAATGATCAATGCTTTGCTTTTTGCTTCATTCTCTTTTGTGTTTTTTCATTTAAGACAAATTAAATGAAGATAATAATACCAAAGAATTTGTGTTTGCAATCATTTTCAGGAAGAAACTGAGTATTATCTGACAGAATTGCAGGGGTGTCAATACTTTTGGCCACAACTGTATATAGACAAGGACATTCTGGTATAAGGCCAGATGTATTCTTATAAAATTATTATTTTCAACGTTCAAGCCAAAAGTGCCTCCCGTAGGGAAGAAAAAGTTCATGTACCCTGTTTAATGTTGTTTAAAATGTTTTTGCATCTTATCTAACCTGTTGTTTATGTGTCCTTTTACCAGTCCAGGAGTACTGGATTTAATGGGGGGGTGATGTGGCACCCCAGGAGTTCGGGTACCACAGTAGTGCTGCCTTCCTTTCGGGGAGGGTAGTGCTATGCCTGGAGACAAGAGGGATACCTTTGGCAGGTTATCCCACACACAACACATTCTAACTCCAGGCCAGGAGGGGGAGCTCAAAACCCTGTTTTAGGAGAGCTTCCCTAAGATATATAGATCCTGGTCTGGAGGAGGAGTCAAGTCAGTCTAAGAGAGTCTGAGAGTGAAGATAGACAGGAAAGGAGCAGAGGAGAGAATGAGGGCTCAAGGAGGCTATAATATTGGACCTCCTAGGAGCCAGAGCACAGAAACCGGACACTGGAAGCCTGAGGTTGTGGCTAACTGCAAGGTCCACAGCAGAACCGGAGGGCATAGGACTATACGTAAACTGCCCGTACAACACCTGAGGTACAGCAGCAGTTAGAGCCTGAAGCCACCCTGTCAGAGACCCCAAGAAAACGGCTCAAGCTGCCTACCGTGCAGGTACTGTCCCAGGACAGGAGAGTAAAGGGGTACCTTGCCAGCAAACTACAGGGAGCAAGGGACCAGGAAAGCAGCGCATAGTGGAAGGCTCCCAACCTGACCTGCCAAGGGGATTTCTGCTTGTTTCCGGGCTGCCTGGACTTTCTCTGTACCTGTTGCCAGTACTCTGGACTGTGGCCTGCTACCACCAGTAAACCAGGTAAAGACTGCAACCCTGTGTCTCCCGTTAATTACCGGCAACATATCATTCCTGCCATACACCTTGGGAGCCCTGGGGACTTCGCTTCACCTGTTGGAAGCATCACCATCTTGCTGCCACAACATCACCCCAGAGGATCTCTTTAAGCAGCGTCGTGTTGTGAACTGTGTTTCTGGGCTCCCTCTGGTGGTCACTAACGGTATTGTGTTAGGTATGTCTTGTTGCAGGCCTGAGCTCCAGCTGTGTCATTAAGCAGCGGGTGTTTCCTATTTGAGTCTCCTCTGGACTCAGTCTCTTGCCTGGCATTGTTGTATCCAGACCTATTTGGTCTCCTCCGGATTCCTTTCAGTCTGCCTCATGCAAGAAAAGCTAAGTCTGTTTTGTACAATTTGGATCGTTTGCATTATTCAGTGTTTTTGTCCAGCTTGCTTTACATTTGATTTTTGACTCGCTGGAAGCTCTAGGGGGCTGATATTCTCCCTCCACACCGTCAGTCGGTGTGGGGGTTCTTGAATGTTCAGCGTGGATGTTTTGTAGGGTTTTCTGCTAACCGCATAGTCCACTATCTATTTTCTGCTATCTAGACTATTGGGCCTCACTTTGCTGAATCTAGTTCATCTCTACGTTTGTATTTTCCTCTTGCCGCACCGTTATTATTTGTTGGGGGCTTTCTATATCTTTGGGGTTCAATTTCTCTGGAGGCAAGCGAGGTCTTATTTTTTCCCTCTAGGGGTAGTCAGTTCTCCGGCTGGCTCGAGACGTCTAGAACCGACGTAGGCACGTTCACCGGCTACTTTTAGTTGTTTGTGTCAGGATCAGGTATGCGGTTAGTCCAGTTTCCACCTCCCTAGAGCAGTATTTATATTTTTGCTATCTTGCCGGAATATCAGAGATCCTCTGCCATTGGGATCATAACAGAATGCCAGGCCAAAAGAAAATGTTTAATGCATCGCAGAAGCGGGATTAAAAAGAAGTTCTGAGTTTTTTTTGTTTTGTTTTTTTTTTGCTGCAGTTTGCCTAGCTTCTTCCATCCCCTTTTTCTCTGAGTGGCTGAAACTCTGCTGCAGATATGAATGTCCAGACTCTGACTTCTAGTGTGGATCAGCTTGCTGCTAGGGTGCAAAGCATTCAGGATTTTGTTATCCATAGCCCTATGTCTGAACCAAAAATACCTATTCCTGAGCCGTTTTTTGGAGATAGATCTAAATTCCTGAATTTTAGGAATAATTGTAAATTGTTTCTGTCTCTGAAACCTCGTTCCTCTGGTGATTCCGCTCAGCAAGTTAAGATTGTTATTTCCTTCTTGCGCGGTGACCCTCAGGATTGGGCCTTCTCTCTGGCGCCAGGAGATCCTGCATTGGTGAATGTTGATGCGTTTTTTCTGGCACTTGGTTTGCTTTATGAGGAGCCTAATCTTGAAAATCAGGCTGAAAAAATGTTGCTGGTTATCTCTCAGGGTCAGGACGAAGCTGAGTTATATTGCCAAAAATTTCGGAAATGGTCCGTGCTTACTCAATGGAATGAGTGTGCACTGGCCGCAAATTTCAGAAATGGTCTTTCTGAAGCCATTAAAGATGTGATGGTGGGGTTTCCTATCCCTACAGGTCTAAATGATTCAATGGCTCTAGCCATTCAAATTGATCGACGTTTGCGGGAGCGCAAATCTGATAATCCTTTGGCGGTGCTGTCTGAACGGTCACCTGATTCTATGCAATGTGACAGAATTCTGACCAGAGCCGAGCGACAAAATCTTAGACGTCAAAATGGGTTGTGTTTCTACTGTGGTGATTCAACACATGTTATCTCAGCATGCTCTAAACGTTTAAAGAAAAAAGTTAATCCTGTCGCCATTGGTACTTTTCAGCCTAAGTTTATTTTGTCGGTGACTTTAATTTGTTCATTATCTTCCTACCCAGTTATGGCTTTTGTGGATTCTGGTGCTGCTTTAAGTCTGATGGATTTGTCGTTTGCCAAGCGCTGCGGTTTTGTCCTGGAGCCTTTGGAAAATCCTATTCCTCTTAGAGGAATTGATTCTACGCCATTGGGCAGAGAATAAACCTCAGTATTGGACGCAGGTGACCATGTGCATGACTCCTGTACATCAGGAGGTGATTCGTTTTTTGGTACTGCATAAAATGCATGATGTTGTCGTTTTGGGTCTGCCATGGTTACAGGCCCATAATCCAGTTTTAGATTGGAAAGCTATGACTGTGTCTAGTTGGGTGTTGTGAATTTGGTTTTTGGGCTCCCCCGGTGGTCACTGGTGGTACTGGACTTGTGTGCTTCACTTTCTCTGTTCACCTGTTTCCATCAGGATATGGGTGTATCCTATTTAGCCTTGCTGCTCAGTTATTCTAGTGCCGGCCATCAATGTAACCAGAGCCTTTCTGTTGCATGTTCCTGCTTCTAGACTACTATCAGCTAAGTTGGACTCTTAGTCCTAAGTTTGTTTTGCATTTTTGTTCCAGTTCACAGTTATGTTATTTTTCTGTAGCTGGAAGCTCTTGTGGGCCGAAATTGCCACTCCGGTGTCATGAGTTGACACATGAGTCTTAAAGTAATTTCGGGATGGTATTTTAATAGGGTTTTCAGCTGACCGTGAAGTTCCCTATTGTATCTTCTTGCTATCTAGTAAGCGGACCTCGCTTTGCTGAACCTACCTTCATACTACGTATGTCTTTTCCTCTGAACTCACCGTCAATATATGTGGGGGGCTTCTGTCTCCTTTTTGGGGGAATTTCCCTAGAGGTAAGCCAGGTCTGTCTTTTCCTCTATTAGGGTTAGTTAGTCCTCCGGCTGGCGCTGGGCGTCTAGGGATAAAACGTAGGTACGTCACCCGGCCACTGTTAGTTGTGTGATAGGTTTAGCTCATGGTCAGCTCGAGATTCCATCACCCAAGAGCTGTTCTGTTATTTATGTTCTCTGACTTTCCCTTGCCATTGGGAACCATGACAGTATGGCCGGCCAAGGGTTAAAACCGTTGGCAGAAGAAAGGAGAGAAAAAGAAGTCTGCAGATTTTTTTTTTTTTTTTTCCTCTGAGCTTGCTTTTTAGTTGACTCAGTTGCATTTCTGCTCTAATTGCAGCCTTTGTCTCTCTCTCTCCTTCTAATCCTTGAATGGCTCTGATCTCACCTGATTAAAATGGATCCTCAGAGTGTGGCTACAGGTTTGAATAATCTTGCTATGAAGGTTCAAAATTTACAGGATTTTGTTATTCATGCTCCTATATCTGAACCTAGAATTCCTATACCAGAATTTTTCTCCGGGGATAGATCTCGTTTCCTGAATTTCAAAAATAATTGTAAATTATTTCTTTCCCTGAGATCTCGCTCCGCTGGAGATCCCGCACAGCAGGTTAAGATAGTAATTTCCTTGCTGCGGGGTGACCCTCAAAACTGGGCATTTGCATTGGCACCCGGGGATCCTGCGTTGCTCAATGTGGATGCGTTTTTTCTGGCTTTGGGGTTGCTTTATGAGGAACCTAACTTAGAGATTCAGGCTGAAAAAACCTTGAAGGCCCTATCTCAAGGGCAAGATGAAGCTGAAATATACTGCCAAAAATTTCGTAAATGGTCTGTGCTTACTCAGTGGAATGAGTGCGCCCTGGCGGCGAATTTCAGAGAGGGTCTCTCTGATGCCATTAAAGATGTTATGGTGGGGTTCCCTGCACCTACAGGTCTGAATGAGTCCATGACAATGGCTATTCAGATTGATCGGCGTTTGCGGGAGCGCAAACCTGTGCACCATTTGGCGGTGTCTTCTGAGAAGGCTCCAGAAAATATGCAATGTGATAGAATTCTGTCCAGAAGCGAACGGCAGAATTTTAGGCGAAAAAATGGGTTGTGCTTCTATTGTGGTGATTCAACTCATGTTATATCAGCATGCTCTAAACGTACAAAAAAGGTTGATAAGTCTATTTCAATTGGCACTTTACAGTCTAAGTTTATTCTGTCTGTGACCTTGATTTGTTCATTATCGTCAATTACCGCGGATGCCTATGTCGACTCTGGCGCCGCTTTGAGTCTAATGGATTGGTCCTTTGCCAGGCGCTGTGGGTTTGATCTAGAGCCTCTGGAAGTTCCTATACCTCTGAAGGGTATTGACTCTACACCATTGGCTAGTAATAAACCACAATACTGGACACAAGTGACTATGCGTATGAATCCAGACCATCAGGAGATGATTCGCTTCCTTGTGTTGTACAATCTACATGACGTTTTGGTGCTCGGATTACCATGGTTACAATCTCATAACCCAGTCCTTGACTGGAAAGCAATGTCTGTGTTAAGCTGGGGATGTCAGGGGGCTCATGGGGACGTACCTTTGGTTTCCATTTCGTCATCTATTCCCTCTGAGATTCCGGAATTTTTATCTGATTATCGTGATGTTTTTGAGGAGCCTAAGCTTGGTTCACTACCTCCTCACAGAGATTGCGATTGTGCCATAGATCTGATTCCGGGCAGTAAATTTCCAAAGGGTCGTTTATTTAATCTATCTGTACCTGAACATGCTGCTATGCGAGAATATATTAAGGAGTCCCTGGAAAAGGGACATATTCGTCCTTCTTCATCTCCCTTAGGAGCCGTTTTTTTCTTTGTATCTAAAAAAGATGGCTCTTTGAGGCCGTGTATTGATTATCGACTCTTGAATAAAATTACAGTCAAATATCAGTATCCTCTGCCACTGCTTACTGATTTGTTTGCTCGAATAAAAGGGGCTAAGTGGTTCTCTAAGATTGATCCGTGGGGCGTATAATTTGGTGCGAATTAAGCAGGGGGATGAGTGGAAAACCGCATTTAATACGCCCGAGGGCCATTTTGAGTATTTAGTAATGCCTTTTGGTCTTTCAAATGCCCCTTCAGTCTTTCAGTCCTTTATGCATGACATTTTCCGTGAATATTTGGATAAATTTATGATCGTGTATCTGGATGATATTTTGATTTTTTCGGATGACTGGGATTCTCATGTCCAACAGGTCAGGAGGGTTTTTCAGGTTTTGCGGGCTAATTCCTTGTGTGTGAAGGGTTCTAAGTGTATTTTTGGGGTTCAAAAGATTTCTTTTTTGGGGTACATTTTTTCCCCCTCTTCCATTGAGATGGATCCTGTCAAGGTTCGGGCTATTTGTGATTGGACGCAACCTTCTTCTCTTAAGAGCCTTCAGAAATTTTTGGGCTTTGCTAATTTTTATCGTCGATTTATAACTGGTTTTTCTGATGTTGCTAAACCTTTGACTGATTTGACCAAAAAGGGTGCTGATGTTGCTGATTGGTCCCCTGCTGCTGTGGAGGCCTTTCGGGAGCTTAAGCGCCGCTTTTCTTCCGCCCCTGTGTTGCGTCAGCCTGATGTTACTCTTCCTTTTCAGGTTGAGGTCGATGCTTCCGAGATCGGAGCTGGGGCGGTCTTGTCGCAGAAAAGTTCCGACTGCTCCGTGATGAGACCTTGTGCGTTCTTTTCTCGAAAATTTTCGCCCGCCGAGCGAAATTATGATATTGGTAATCGGGAGCTTTTGGCTATGAAGTGGGCTTTTGAGGAGTGGCGTCATTGGCTTGAGGGGGCCAGACATCAGGTGGTGGTATTGACCGATCACAAGAATTTGATTTATCTTGAGTCTGCCAGGCGCTTGAATCCTAGACAGGCGCGCTGGTCGTTGTTTTTCTCTCGGTTTAATTTTGTGGTCTCATACTTACCGGGTTCTAAAAATGTGAAGGCGGATGCCCTTTCTAGGAGTTTTGAGCCTGATTCCCCTGGTGATTCTGAACCTACAGGTATCCTTAAGGATGGGGTGATATTATCTGCTGTTTCCCCAGACCTGCGATGGGCTTTGCAGGAGTTTCAGGCGGATAGACCTGATCGTTGCCCGCCTGGTAGACTGTTTGTTCCTGATGATTGGACCAGTAGAGTCATCTCGGAGGTTCATTCTTCTGTGTTGGCAGGTCATCCCGGGATCTTTGGTACCAGGGATTTGGTGGCTAGGTCCTTCTGGTGGCCTTCCCTGTCTCGAGATGTACGAGTTTTTGTGCAGTCTTGTGATGTTTGTGCTCGGGCCAAACCTTGTTGTTCTCGGGCTAGCGGATTGTTGTTATCTTTGCCTATTCCGAAGAGGCCTTGGACTCACATCTCTATGGATTTTATTTCTGATCTCCCTGTTTCTCAGAAAATGTCTGTCATCTGGGTGGTGTGTGACCGTTTTTCAAAGATGGTTCATTTGGTGCCCTTGCCTAAGTTGCCTTCCTCATCCGAGTTGGTTCCTCTGTTTTTTCAAAATGTGGTTCGCTTGCATGGTATTCCGGAGAATATCGTTTCTGACAGGGGGACCCAGTTCGTGTCTAGATTTTGGCGGGCGTTCTGTGCTAGGATGGGCATTGATTTGTCTTTTTCGTCTGCGTTCCATCCTCAGACTAATGGCCAGACTGAGCGAACTAATCAGACCTTGGAGACTTATTTGAGGTGTTTTGTGTCTGCAGATCAGGATGACTGGGTTGCCTTTTTGCCGTTGGCGTAGTTTGCCCTCAATAATCGGGCTAGTTCTGCCACTTTGGTTTCTCCTTTTTTTTGCAATTCGGGGTTTCATCCTCGTTTTTCTTCCGGTCAGGTGGAGTCTTCGGATTGTCCTGGAGTGGATACTGTGGTGGATAGGTTACATCGGATTTGGGGACAGGTGGTGGACAATTTGGAGTTGTCCCAGGAAAAGACTCGGCATTTTGCTAACCGCCGTCGTCGTGTTGGTCCTCGTCTTCGTGTTGGGGACTTGGTGTGGTTGTCTTCTCGTTTTGTCCCTATGAGGGTTTCTTCTCCTAAGTTTAAGCCTCGGTTCATCGGCCCGTATAAGATTTTGGAGATTCTTAACCCCGTGTCCTTTCGATTGGACCTCCCAGCATCTTTTTCTATCCATAATGTCTTCCATCGGTCATTATTGCGCAGGTATGAGGTACCGGTTGTGCCTTCCGTTGAGCCTCCCGCTCCGGTGTTGGTTGAGGGTGAATTGGAGTACGTTGTGGAGAAGATCTTGGACTCCCGTGTTTCCAGACGGAAACTTCAGTATCTGGTCAAGTGGAAGGGCTACGGTCAGGAGGATAATTCTTGGGTGACAGCCTCTGATGTTCATGCCTCTGATTTGGTCCGTGCCTTTCATAGGGCTCATCCTGATCGCCCTGGTGGTTCTTGTGAGGGTTCGGTGCCCCCTCCTTGAGGGGGGGTACTGTTGTGAATTTGGTTTTTGGGCTCCCCCGGTGGTCACTGGTGGTACTGGACTTGTGTGCTTCACTTTCTCTGTTCACCTGTTTCCATCAGGATATGGGAGTATCCTATTTAGCCTTGCTGCTCAGTTATTCTAGTGCCGGCCATCAATGTAACCAGAGCCTTTCTGTTGCATGTTCCTGCTTCTAGACTACTATCAGCTAAGTTGGACTCTTAGTCCTAAGTTTGTTTTGCATTTTTGTTCCAGTTCACAGTTATGTTATTTTTCTGTAGCTGGAAGCTCTTGTGGGCCGAAATTGCCACTCCGGTGTCATGAGTTGACACATGAGTCTTAAAGTAATTTCGGGATGGTATTTTAATAGGGTTTTCAGCTGACCGTGAAGTTCCCTATTGTATCTTCTTGCTATCTAGTAAGCGGACCTCGCTTTGCTGAACCTACCTTCATACTACGTATGTCTTTTCCTCTGAACTCACCGTCAATATATGTGGGGGGCTTCTGTCTCCTTTTTGGGGGAATTTCCCTAGAGGTAAGCCAGGTCTGTCTTTTCCTCTATTAGGGTTAGTTAGTCCTCCGGCTGGCGCTGGGCGTCTAGGGATAAAACGTAGGTACGTCACCCGGCCACTGTTAGTTGTGTGATAGGTTTAGCTCATGGTCAGCTCGAGATTCCATCACCCAAGAGCTGTTCTGTTATTTATGTTCTCTGACTTTCCCTTGCCATTGGGAACCATGACAGTTGGGGGTGTCAGGGGATTTACGGCGATTCTCCATTGGTGTCTATTGCTTCTTCTACTCCTTCTGAGATCCCTGAGTTTTTGTCAGACTTTCAGGATGTATTTAATGAGGCCAGGTCCAGTGCCCTTCCTCCTCATAGGGACTGTGATTGTGCTATAGATTTGATTCCTGGTAGTAAGTTTCCTAAGGGACGACTCTTTAATTTATCTGTGCCAGAGCATGCCGCGATCCGGAGTTATATAAAGGAGTCTTTGGAGAAGGGACATATTCGCCCATCCTCGTCCCCTCTTGGAGCAGGATTCTTTTTTGTGGGCAAGAAAGACGGGTCTCTGAGACCTTGTATTGATTATCGTCTTCTGAATAAGATCACTGTTAAATTTTAGTATCCTTTGCCATTGTTGTCTGATTTGTTTGCTCGGATTAAGGGATCCAGTTGGTTCACCAAGATTGATCTTCGTGGTGCGTATAACCTTGTGCGCATAAAGCAGGGAGATGAATGGAAGACGGCATTTAATACGCCTGAGGGTCATTTTGAGTACCTGGTGATGCCTTTCGGATTATCTAATGCTCCTTCTGTGTTTCAGTCCTTCATGCATCACATCTTCCGGAAATATCTGGATAAATTTATGATTATTTATCTGGATGATATTTTGTTTTTTTCTGATGATTGGGAGTCCCATGTGAACCAGGTCAGGATGGTGTTTCAGGTTTTGCGGGAGAATGCTCTATTTGTGAAGGGTTCAAAATGTATCTTTGGGGTACAGAAGGTTTCTTTTTTGGGTTTTATTTTTTCCCCTTCTACTGTGGAGATGGACCCAGTTAAGGTCCGTGCCATTCATGACTGGACTCAGCCCACGTCTGTTAAGAGCCTGCAGAAGTTCTTGGGCTTTGCTAATTTTTACCGTCGTTTTATCGCTAATTTCTCCAGCGTGGTTAAACCTTTGACGGATATGACCAAGAAGGGTTCTGATGTTGCGAATTGGTCTCCTGCGGCCGTGGAGGCCTTTCGGGAGCTGAAGTGTCGGTTTACTTCAGCGCCAGTCTTGTGCCAGCCGGATGTCTCTCTTCCCTTCCAGGTTGAAGTTGATGCTTCTGAAATTGGTGCAGGGGCTGTTTTGTCGCAAAAAAGTTCTGATGGCTCCGTGATGAAGCCATGCGCCTTCTTTTCAAGGAAATTTTCGCCTGCTGAGCGGAACTACGATGTTGGTAATCGGGAGTTGTTGGCCATGAAGTGGGCATTTGAGGAGTGGCGACATTGGCTCGAGGGAGCTAGACATCGTGTGGTGGTCTTGACTGATCATAAAAATCTGATTTACCTCGAGTCTGCCAAGCGCCTGAATCCTAGACAGGCCCGTTGGTCGTTGTTTTTCTCCCGTTTTGACTTTGTGGTCTCGTACCTGCCTGGTTCGAAGAACGTGAAGGCTGATGCACTTTCTAGGAGTTTTGTGCCTCATTCTCCGGGAGTCTCTGAGCCGGCTGGTATTCTCAGAGAGGGAGTAATTTTGTCTGCCATTTCCCCAGATTTGCGACGAGGGCTGCAAAAATTTCAGGCTGATAGGCCTGGTCGTTGTCCACCAGAGAGATTGTTTGTCCCTGATGGATGGACCAACAGAGTTATTTCTGAGGTTCATTCTTCGGTGTTGGCGGGACATCCTGGGATTTTTGGTACCAGAGATTTGGTGGCCAGGTCCTTTTGGTGGCCTTCCTTGTCGCGGGATGTGCGTTCTTTTGTGCAGTCCTGTGGGATTTGTGCTCGGGCTAAGCATTGCTGTTCTCGTGCCAGCGGGTTGCTTTTGCCCTTGCCTATCCCAAAGAGGCCTTGGACGCACATTTCCATGGATTTCATTTCGGATCTTCCGGTGTCTCGGAAGATGTCTGTCATCTGGGTGGTGTGCGATCGTTTTTCTAAAATGGTCCATTTGGTTCCCTTGCCTAAGTTGCCTTCCTCCTCTGATTTGGTTCCTTTGTTCTTTCAGAATGTGGTTCATTTGCATGGCATCCCTGAGAATATTGTATCTGACAGAGGATCCCAGTTTGTGTCCAGATTCTGGCGATCCTTTTGTGCTAAGATGGGTATTGATTTGTCTTTTTCGTCGGCTTTTCATCCTCAGACTAATGGCCAGACCGAGCGAACTAATCAGACGTTAGAGACTTATTTGAGATGTTTTGTTTCTGCTGATCAGGACGACTGGGTTACCTTTTTGCCACTGGCCGAGTTTGCCCTTAATAATCGGGCTAGTTCTGCCACCTTGGTTTCACCCTTTTTCTGCAACTCTGGTTTTCATCCTCGTTTCTCCTCGGGTCAGGTTGAATCTTCTGACTGTCCTGGGGTTGATTCTGTGGTGGATAGGTTGCAGCGGATTTGGAACCATGTGGTGGACAATTTGAAATTGTCACAAGACAAGGCCCAGCGGTTTGCCAACCGCCGCCGCGGTGTGGGTCCTCGACTTCGTGTTGGGGATTTGGTTTGGTTGTCTTCTCGGCATGTTCCTTTGAAAGTCTCCTCTCCTAAGTTCAAGCCTCGCTTTATCGGTCCTTATAAGATTTTGGAAATCCTTAACCCGGTGTCTTTTCGCTTGGACCTTCCAGCGTCTTTTGCTATTCATAATGTGTTCCATAGGTCCTTGTTGCAGCAGTACGTGGTGCCTATGGTTCCTGCTGTTGAGCCTCCTGCCCCGGTTTTGGTTGAGGGCGAGTTGGAGTACGTGGTGGAGAAGATTCTGGATTCTCGTATCTCTAGACGGAAACTCCAGTATTTAGTTAAGTGGAAAGGCTATGGTCAGGAGGATAATTCCTGGGTTGTCGCCTCTGATGTTCATGCGGCTGATTTGGTTCATGCCTTTCACGCTGCTCATCCTGATCGCCCTGGGGGTCTTGGTGAGGGTTCGGTGACCCCTCCTCAAGGGGGGGGGTTCTGTTGTGAACTGTGTTTCTGGGCTCCCTCTGGTGGTCACTAACGGTATTGTGTTAGGTATGTCTTGTTGCAGGCCTGAGCTCCAGCTGTGTCATTAAGCAGCGGGTGTTTCCTATTTGAGTCTCCTCTGGACTCAGTCTCTTGCCTGGCATCGTTGTATCCAGACCTATTTGGTCTCCTCCGGATTCCTTTCAGTCTGCCTCATGCAAGAAAAGCTAAGTCTGTTTTGTACAATTTGGATCGTTTGCATTATTCAGTGTTTTTGTCCAGCTTGCTTTACATTTGATTTTTGACTCGCTGGAAGCTCTAGGGGGCTGATATTCTCCCTCCACACCATCAGTCGGTGTGGGGGTTCTTGAATGTTCAGCGTGGATGTTTTGTAGGGTTTTCTGCTAACCGCATAGTCCACTATCTATTTTCTGCTATCTAGACTATTGGGCCTCACTTTGCTGAATCTAGTTCATCTCTACGTTTGTGTTTTCCTCTTGCCTCACCGTTATTATTTGTTGGGGGCTTTCTATATCTTTGGGGTTCAATTTCTCTGGAGGCAAGCAAGGTCTTATTTTTTCCCTCTAGGGGTAGTCAGTTCTCCGGCTGGCTCGAGACGTCTAGAACCGACGTAGGCACGTTCACCGGCTACTTTTAGTTGTTTGTGTCAGGATCAGGTATGCGGTTAGTCCAGTTTCCACCTCCCTAGAGCAGTATTTATATTTTTGCTATCTTGCCGGAATATCAGAGATCCTCTGCCATTGGGATCATAACAGCGTCGGTCCCTAATGACTGAGAACCACAGATGGCATCACGAAAATAAACTTTCACAATTCCCTTAAAAGACTTTTCCCTTTAATTGAGTCCCAGGGCCACGGACCGGGTCACATCCACTGTGACATCCCCTTTAAGTGCGACCGGACACTGTATCGAGTATCCCCATTGCCCTGGTAGGCAACTCACATTCTGGGGCAGGGAGTTGTATTTTGATTACAACCAGCTCATTAATTTCTTCTTGCTCTGTTAGCACACACATGCAGTGTTCACTACCGAACACTGAAGGGCATGCAATGAAAAATTACATGCTGAAACCAGTGCAAGAGTCAGGATGTACTTTGTGGGTGGAGTTTGTACGGCCCCCAAAGGATGGTATAAATATCCAAATGGCCCTTGGCAGAAAAAAGATTCCCCACCCCTGTGTTAGAGTCTGAAGCTGTAACTGTTATCATAAGGTAAAGAGGCCAGGATAAGGCCCCTACTAATTTAGCTCTGACTCTGGCAGTTAACTGGTTGGTGTATCATTTATATTATTGTTTAATATATAATACTTCCAAAGTTCATAGATAGGTTTATGTCTCATATGCCAGATTATGAATTCTGACAGATAATGGTTATTTGCTTTAGGGAGAGTTAGGCAAACACAGTAAATGACTAATATATTGGTGTCAAACTGCTAAGTACGGTAGCGCCGGGTTTATTATTTTATAGAGGCAGTGGTTAGGGTAACAGGGACAGAGTTAGGGACAGCCAGTAGCCACTAGATCAAGACAGGCAGCAAATTATGAACTTCTATAGTATTTATTTTGCACCTTGTCTTGCTAAATTTGTATATAGTTAATAAATAACAACTTGTTTTACTGTACCACTGATTCTGCATTCTCCATGACATTGCATTCTCCACCTGTTTACACTACTTTGAGAAAAGTGGATCCCTGGAATTTATAGATGACCATGAATCTCAAAGGACAAATAACAAACCTGTCACAGACATACTGTAGATAAGCCCGCGATGTATCCTGAAAGATAAGAAAAACAGGTTATATTAAACTCACCTAGAGGCGGTCCCACTGTGGTCCGGTGTATCCGATCTTCATACGATCACGTCCTCTTCTTGTCTTCTTGCCGCGGCTCCGGCGCAGGTGTACTTTGTCTGCCCTGTTGAGGGCAGAGAAAAGTACTGCAGTGCGCAGGCGCTGGGCCTCTCTGACCTTTCCCAGCGTCTGCGCACTGCTGTACTTTGCTCTGCCTTCAACAGGGCAGACAAAGTACACCTGCGCAGGAGCCGTGGCAAGAAGACAAGAAGAGGATGTGATCGTATGAAGATGGGAGGCGCCGGACCCAGACCACAATGCCCATCGGACCGGACCGCAGCGGGACCGCCCCTGGGTGAGTATAATATAACCTGTTTTTCTCATCTTTCAGGGTACATCTGGGGCTTATCTACAGCATTACAGGAAGCTGTAGATAAGCCCCTGATGCCGGTGGCCTTAGTTTATAGGCCATTTTTGGGGGACAGATACCCTTTAATGTTACCTACTCTAGACCATCACTTTCAGAAGATTTACATTTTAAGCAATTTAATTTTGCGTATTGAACTGCAAAAATCAATCTCAATAACCACAGGGCCATGGAGTAGTTCTCACTCAACCCAAAATTCAGTTCCATAGGGAGCAAATCTACGCTGTCACTGTCCAATAGTTGATGAGTATAATTAATAATTCTTTGCATCCATTGTTTTCAACGCATTCACAAGACTTTTTTTCTAATTGCCTGTCTGCATATTCTTTCATCCATGCTTTGTTGCTTTTATAACATTGCTGTTCACATTGATTCTACCATTGATTCCTGTCACATATTGTGTGCAGGATGTTATTGCTCATGAGAAAAAATGCTTAAATCAGAATCTGTCGACATGTTGCCGACGTTCTTTTGACTCTGAGCCATCCTTCGTTTATTATTTTGATTACCCCATCCAAAAATATGACCGCTTTAAAAATGTTGCCTATCATATAAAAATGTATCTTTCTTGTGAACTTCTGTCTCAGTTTGAATGGTTATAAAGATATTTTTTCATTTTCAAAATAAATGTTTGCACTTGGTTTTCAGTCAAGAGCCTACATAGCTCAGCCTTGGCCTTGCACAGTTTTGCTTTTACATTCTCTTACTCTTTGTTATTGTGTTTGAATAAGATACAGGGAAGCATGGCGAGAAATAGCTTATAGAACATCCAACCGTCGAAACACGACTGAACGGATAGAACCAATTAAGATATATAAAAGGTTTTGATAGTGTTGTAAATGTGTTTGTTTCCACTCATACAGAAAACTTGGGAAATCATGGTATTGAGAGACATCCTTAACCGTATGTTAATAATATACATTAAAAAGTCACTAAAATACATTTATAAATCACCTCTGTGTACAAAATGTATAGTTTAGTCCATAATAATGCATCTGTGGAGACACAACATTGTATCTTAATTACCCAGCTGACTATTTTTAGCAAGTCAGGAAGAATAGCCTTTTATCTATATGCTGACTTTTGAATGCATGCTTTTTTTCTTCAGTTGGTCAAGAGTCTTGTTAGCAGCGGGTTAATCAGCGTGATGTCCACAACGAGCAACAGAGAATGTTCATTTATTAAGAATTAAGAACATCCAGCTTACAACATAAGAACAGGATCAATCTGGTTTCTGAGAGAGAGAGAGATCTGCTGTGTCCTTCAGCTTCAGCTGCACACACTAGAATGTGCTCACAGGGAAGGGGAGGAGGAACATCCTGTCTGTAAATGAGGACTCCTTTTTTTTTTTTTTACTTTGTTGACATGTGAACAATATGCATGCAGATATATAAATCACATCATATTAAACAAACAATAGTTGTTGCAATACATACAGATCAATATGCATTAGGCCAACACCCCCACTCAACAACTACTTATTCTGTCAGTCCCATAGTGGTTCTCAATTCTTGGAACCTAGGTCGTGGCAATGGCTTGGTCAAAATATCAGCTAACATTTTAGCAGTTTCACAATAAACAAACTGAATTACGCCACGATCTATTAAATCACATAGATGATGACATCTGACATCGATGTGCTTAGTTCTAGCACTGATCTTTTCACTGCATGCAAGTTTAATGCATCCTTGGTTGTCCTCATATATCACCGTTGGCTGAGTTAACAGTTTACCAAGATCATCCATCAGTTGTCTTAGCCAAATGATCTCCTGACTTGCATAGGCTGCGGATACATACTCAGCTTCTGTAGATGACAAAGCAACAGATACTTGTTTTCTACTAGACCAGGAGATTGAACTTTCTCCAAGTTTAAGTACGTATCCGCTTGTGGATTTACGATCTTGCAAATCACCAGCCCAATCTGAGTCAACATAGCCAGTGAGTTTTAGATTTCCTGCTGCAGATATTTTTAAATTTACACCTTGTGTCCCTTTTAAATATTGGAGAATTCTTTTAACGGCATTCCAGTCCTTTTGGCGCTGTTTCTCCACATATCTGCACAATATTCCAACTGCTGTTCTAATATCCGGTCGAGTCATAGTTGATATATATAGAAGTGCCCCCACTGCCTGTCGATATTTCTCATTGTTAGGCAACAGGTCATCTTCTTCCAGTTTCAGGTAGGATGATTCCATTGGCGTTGATACACCTTTGGCCTCCGTCATTCCGAACTGATCCAAAATTTAATTAATCTTTGCACTTCGATTTAAAAGAAAACTTCCATCTTCCTCTCTCTGGATGTGGATTCCTAGATAATATGTCACATTTCCTAGGTCTTTCGTTTCAAAATGCTGGTTCAAAATTTTAGTAATTTTTTTCAATTTCAGCTTCTTCTTGATGAACTACAATTACATCGTCCACATATAAGAGAATATACATCCATTTTCCATCTGTATATCTTGTGTACAGGCATGGATCCGCTTGACCTCTTTTAAATCCTTCTTCTAACAAGACTTTGTTCATTTTAGTGTTCCATGCTCTCGCCAATTGCTTAAGACCATAAAGAGATTTTTGTAGTTTGCAAACAAGATTCTGTTCACCTTCCTTTATATAACCTTCAGGTTGAGTCATGTATAAGTCCTCCTCAATGTCACCATTTAAAAATGCAGTTTTGATATCCAAATGTCTGACAAACATCCTTTGTACTGCAGCTACCGCCAACAATGCTCTAAATGTTGTCTGCTTAGCGACCGGGAAAAAAGTAGCATCATAGTCTTCGCCATATTTTTGAGAATATCCTTTTGCGACCAATCTCGCTTTAAAGGGAACCTGTCACCCCGTCTTTTCCGTATGAGATAAAAATACTGTTAAATAGGGCCTGAGCTGTGCATTACAATAGTGTATTTTGTGGACCCCGATTCCCCACCTATGCTGCCGAAATACGTTACATTTTCGCCTGTCAATCAGACTGGTCTGGTCGAATGGGCGTGGTGACATCGCTGTTTCTTCTTTCTTCGCAGATGGAGATCGCGGCGGCCATTTTCCTGAAGCAGAGATGCGAACTCTGCTTCAGGAAAATGGCCGCCGCGATCTCCATCTGGCATCCCGCGGCCATTTTCCTGAAGCCCCGGGCAGCAGAGCGCTCCATCTGCGCACGCGCGGCCACAGGAAGATGGCCGCCCTCACCGATCAACAGGGAAATAGCGCAGATCGTGCTCTTTTCCCTCCCCTGTGCAGTGGATTCGGGACTTGGGCATGCGCAAACCACTACGCCATCAACGGAAAACTAAGCAAGATCTGGGGGAAGAAACAGCGATGTCACCACGCCCATCTGACCAGACCAGCCTGATTGACAGGCAAAAACGGCGACTTTGGTAACGTATTTCGGCAGCACAGGTGGGGAATCAAGGTCCACAAAATACACTATTGTAATGCACAGCTCAGGCCCTATTTAACAGTATTTTTATCTCATACGGAAAAAACGGGGTGACAGGTTCCCTTTAAATCTGTGGACTTTACCTTCAGAATCATATTTGGTTTTAAATATCCATTTGCACTTAATTGCCTTTTTATCCTGTGGTAACTCAGTGAGTTTCCAAGTTTAAAGTTGATGAAGCGAGTTCATTTCTTCATTTGCGGCATTGATCCACTTTGTTCTTTCATGGGCGGGTAGTTTCTGCATTTCATCCCATGACTGTGGTTCTGACTCAGGCAATGTCTTCACAATGTAGGATAAACGTTTAGCTGGTATTCCTTTGTTTGATCTTGACGACCGTCTAATTTCAGGTTCACTTAGGCCTTTTGTTGTTCCTTCAGTGGTTGAAGAGTCCAGCCAGACTTCTACATTCTTTTCTTCGTTGTCTTGTAATTGTGATTGAGATTGTTGTTGTTGCTTCATCTGGACTACTGGCATAGTGTCATAAAACTTGGGTGACACGAAGTTTTCATCAAACACTACATCTTTACTCTAAGTTGGCATCATGTAGAATGATAAAAATGTGTCCTTTGTGATGGAGCCATGATGTCTTAGCTGCTGCCCTGTCTCTCGTTCTTTGGATGTTTCAAAGTCTTGGCTGAATAGAGAGGCATATAACCTCTCCTACAGAGCCATATAACCTCTTTTTCTGGTTAACAAGTGTACTTAAAATCCAGCATTCGCAGATAAGGGGAAGAATGGTGACAAGATCAAGTCGCATTAATTGATTACTTAACCCCTTCCCGACCCATGACGCCACATAGGCGTCATGAAAACCCGTGCCAATCCGACCCATGACGCCTATGTGGCGTCATGGAATGATCGCGTCCCTGCAGATCGGGTGAAAGGGTTAACTCCGATTTCACCCGATCTGCAGAGACAGGGGGAGTGGTGCTTCAGCCCAGGGGGGGTGGCTTCACCCCCCCGTGGCTACGATCGCTCTGATTGGCTGTTGAAAGTGAAACTGCCAATCAGAGCGATTTGTAATATTTCACCTGAAAAACTGGTGAAATATTACAATCCAGCCATGGCCGATGCTGCAATATCATCGGCCATGGCTGGAAACACTAATGTTACCCCCCCCACCCCACCGATCGCCCCCCCACCCCACCGATCGCCCCCCCCACCGCTCTGTTATGGGGTCCGGTCCCCTCGGTGCTGTGCTCCGCTGCCCCGTGCTCCTGCCCGCTCCCCCCGTGCTGCTGTGCCCCCCCCCCTGTGCTCCGACGCCCCCCCGGTGCCCCGATCTCCCCCCCCTTATACTCACCGAGGCTCCCGGTGTCCGTCCGCCTCCACGCTGGGTGCCGCCATCTTCCAAAATGGCGGGCGCATGCTCAGTGCGCCCGCCGAATCTGCCAGTCGGCAGATTCGTTAAAAGTACATTTTGATCGCTGTGACAGGTTCTATCACAGCGATCAAAATAAAAAAAATAATAAATAAACCCCCCCCCTTTATCACCCCATAGGTAGGGACAATAATAAAATAAAGAAAATATATTTTTTTTTTTTTCTTTTTCCACTAGGGTTAGGGTTAGAACTAGGGTTAGGGTTACGGGTAGGGTTAGGGGTAGGGTTAGGGTTACAGGTAGGGTTAGGGTTAGGGGTAGGGTTAGGGTTATGGCATGTGCGGATTTGGCTGCGGATCCGCAGCGGATTGGCCGCGGATCCGCAGCGGATTGGCCGCGGATTGGCCGCGGATCCGCAGCGGATTGGCCGCGGATCCGCAGCGGATTGGCCGCGGATCCGCAGCGGATTGGCCGCGGATCCGCAGCGGATTGGCCGCGGATCCGCAGCGGATTGGCCGCTGTGAATTCGTAGCAGTTTTCCATCAGGTTTACAGTACCATGTACACCTATGGAAAACCAAATCCGCTGTGCCCATGGTGCGGAAAATTCCGTGCAGAAACGCTGCGTTGTATTTTCCGCAGCATGTCAATTCTTTGTGCGGATTCCGCAGCGTTTTACACCTGTTCCTCAATAGGAATCCGCAGGTGAAATCCGCACAAAAAAACACTGGAAATCTGCTGTAAATCCGCAGGTAAAACGCAGTGCCTTTTACCTGCAGATTTTTCAAAAATCGTGCGGAAAAATCTTACACGAATCCGCAACGTGGGCACATACCCTTAGGGTTAGGGTTGGAATTAGGGCTAGGGTTGGAAATAGGGTTAAGAATAGGCTTGTGGTTAGGGTTACGGATAGGGTTAGGGGTGTGTTGGGGTTACAGTTGTGGTTAGGGTTGGGATTAGGGTTAGGATTAGGGTTGGAATTAGGGTTACGGGTGTGTTGGGGTTAGGGTTGGGATTAGGGTTATGGCTACAGTTGGGATTAGGATTAGGGGTGTGTTGGGGTTAGTGTTGAAGTTAGAATTGAGGGGTTTCCACTGCTTAGGCACATCAGGGGCTCTGCAAACGCAACATGGCGCCACCATTGATTCCAGCCAATCTTGCATTCAAAAAGTCAAATGGTGCTCCCTCCCTTCCAAGCCCCGACATGCGCCCAAACAGTGGTTTACCCCCACATTTGGGGTACCAGCGTACTCAGGACAAACTGGGCAACAACTGTTGGGGTCCAATTTCTCCTGTTACCCTTGCAAAAATAAAAAATTACTTGCTAAGACATAATTTTTGAGGAAAGAACAATTATTTTTTATTTTCATGGCTCTGCGTTATAAACTTCTGTGAAGCACTTGGGGGTTGAAAGTGCTCACCACACATCTAGATAAGTTCCTTAGGGGGTCTAGTTTCCAAAATGGGGTCACTTGTGGGGAGTTTCTACTGTTTAGGCACATCAGGGGCTCTGCAAATGCAACGTGACGCCCGCAGACCATTCCATCAAAGTCTGCATTTCAAATGTCACTACTTCCCTTCCGAGCCCTGACGTGCGCCCAAACAGTGGTTTACCCCCACATATGGGGTATCACTGTACTCACAACAAACTGGGCAACAAACATTGTGGCCCAATTTCTCCTGTTACCCTTGTGAAAATAAAAAATTGCTTGCTAAAACATCTTTTTTGAGGAAAGAAAAATGATTTTTTATTTTCACGGCTCTGCGTTGTAAACTTCTGTGAAGCACTTTGGGGTAGAACGTGCTCATCACACATCTAGATAAGTTCCTTGGGGGGTCTAGTTTCCAAAATGGGGTCACTTGTGGGGTGTTTCTACTGTTTAGGCACATCAGGGGCTCTGCAAATGCAATGTGACGCCCGCAGACCATTCCATCAAAGTCTGCATTTCAAATGTCACTACTTCCCTTCCGAGCCCTGACGTGTGCCCAAACAGTGGTTTACCCCCACATATGGGGTATCAGCGTACTCACAACAAACTGGGCAACAAATATTGGGGTCCAATTTCTCCTGTTACCCTTGAGAAAATAAAAAATTGCTTGCTAAAACATCTTTTTTGAGGAAAGAAAAATGATTTTTTATTTTCACGGCTCTGCGTTGTAAACTTCTGTGAAGCACTTGGGGGTTGAACGTGCTCACCACACATTTAGATAAGTTCCTTGGGGGTCTAGTTTCCAAAATGGGGTCACTTGTGGGGGGTTTCTACTGTTTAGGCATATCAGGGGCTCTGCAAACGTAACATGATGCCCGCAGACCATTCCATCAAAGTCTGCATTCCAAAACGTCACTACTTCCCTTCCGAGCCCCGGCATGTGCCCAAACAGTGGTTTACCCCCACATATGGGGTATCAGCGTACTCAGGAGAAACTAGACAACAACTTTTGGGGTCCAATTTCTCCTGTTACCCTTGCAAAAATAAAAAATTCTGGGCTAAAAAAATATTTTTGAGGAAAGGAAACACATTTATTATTTTCACGGCTCTGCGTTATAAACTTCTGTGAAGCACTTGGGGGTTCAAAGTGCTCACCACACATCTAGATAAGTTCCCTTGGGGGTCTAGTTTCCAAAATGGAGTCACTTGTGGGGAGTTCCTACTGTTTAGGCACATCAGGGGCTCTGCAAACGCAACCTGACGCCCGCAGAGCATTCCATCAAAGTCTGCATTTCAAAACGTCACTACTTCCCTTCCGAACCCCGACGTGTGCCAAAACAGTGGTTTACCCCCACATATGGGGTATCAGCGTACTCAGGAGAAACTGGACAACAACTTTTGGGGTCCAATTTCTCCTGTTACCTTTGGGAAAATAAAAAATTGTGGGCTAAAAAATCATTTTTGAGAAAAGAAAAATTATTTTTTATTTTCACGGCTCTGCGTTATAAACTTCTGTGAAGCACTTGGGGGTTCAAAGTGCTCACCACACATCTAGATTAGTTCCTTGGGAGGTCTAGTTTCCAAAATGGGGTCACTTGTGCGGGAGCTCCAATGTTTAGGCACACAGGGGCTCTCCAAACGCGACATGGTGTCCGCTAATGATTGGAGCTAATTTTCCATTCAAAAAGCCAAATGGCGTGCCTTCCCTTCCGAGCCCTGCCGTGCGCCCAAACAGTGGTTTACCCCCACATATGGGGTATCATCGTACTCAGGACAAACTGGACAACAACATTTGGGGTCCAATTTCTCCTATTACCCTTGGGAAAATAAAAAATTCTGGGCTAAAAATCATTTTTGAGGAAAGAAAAATTATTTTTTATTTTCATGGCTCTGCGTTATAAACTTCTGTGAAGCACCTGGGGGTTATAAGTGCTCACTATGCATCTAGATAAGTTCCTTTGGGGGTCTAGTTTCCAAAATGGGGTAACTTGTAGGGGAGCTCCAATGTTTAGGCACACAGGGGCTCTCCAAACGCGACATGGTGTCCGCTAACGATTGGAGCTAATTTTCCATTCAAAAAGTCAAATGGCACGCCTCCCCTTCCGAGCCTTGCCGTGCACACAAACAGTGGTTTACCCCCACATATGAGGTATCAACGTACTCAGGAGAAATTGCCCAACAAATTTTAGGATCCATTTTATCCTGTTGCCATGTGAAAATGAAAAAATTAAGGCTAAAAGAAATTTTGTGTGAAAAAAAAGTACTTTTTCATTTTTACGGATCAATTTGTGAAGCACCTGAGAGTTTAAAGTGCTCACTATGCTTCTAGATAAGTTCCTTGGGGGGTCTAGTTTCCAAAATGGGGTCACTTGTGGGAGCGCTCCAATGTTTAGGCACACAGGGGCTCTCCAAACGTGACATGGTGTCTGCTAGCGATGGAGATAATTTTTCATTCAAAAAGTCAAATGGCGCTCCTTCCCTTCCGAGCCTTACCATGTGCCCAAACAGTGGTTTACCCCCACATGTGAGGTATCGGTGTACTCAGGAGAAATTGTCCAACAAATTTTAGGATCCATTTTATCCTGTTGCCTATGTGAAAATGAAAAAATTGAGGCTAAAATAATTTTTTTGTGAAAAAAAAGTACTGTTTCATTTTTACGGATCAATTTGTGAAGCACCTGGGGGTTTAAAGTGCTCACTATGCTTCTAGATAAGTTCCTTGGGGGGTCTAGTTTCCAAAATGGGGTCACTTGTGGGGGAGCTCCAATGTTTAGGCACACGGGGGCTCTCCAAACGTGACATGGTGTCCGCTAAAGATTGGAGCCAATTTTTCATTGAAAAAGTCAAATGGCGCTCCTTCCCTTCCGAGCCCTGCCGTGCGCCCAAACAGTGGTTTACCCCCACATATGAGGTATCAGTGTACTCAGGACAAATTGGACAACAACGTTCGTGGTCCAGTTTCTCCTTTTACCCTTGGGAAAATAAAAAAAATTTCGCTAAAAGATCATTTTTGTGACTAAAAAGTTAAATGTTCATTTTTTCCTTCCATGTTGCTTCTGCTGCTGTGAAACACCCGAAGGGTTAATAAACTTCTTGAATGTGGTTTTGAGCACCTTGAGGGGTGCAGTTTTTAGAATGGTGTCACTTTTGGGTATTTTCAGCCATATAGAACCCTCAAACTGACTTCAAATGTGAGGTGGTCCCTAAAAAAAATGGTTTTGTAAATTTTGTTGTAAAAATGAGAAATCACTGGTCAAATTTTAACCCTTATAACTTCCTAGCAAAAAAAATAATTGTTTCCAAAATTGAGCTGATGTAAAGGAGAAATGTTATTTATTAACTATTTTGTGTCACATAACTCTCTGGTTTAACAGAATAAAAATTCAAAATGTGAAAATTGCAAAATTTTCAAAATTTTTGCCAAATTTCCGTTTTTTTCACAAATAAACTCAGAAATTATCGACCTAAATTTACCACTAACATGAAGCCCAATATGTCACGAAAAAACAATCTCAGAATCGCTAGGATCCGTTGAAGCATTCCTGAGTTATTACCTCATAAAGGGACACTGGTCAGAATTGCAAAAAACGGCAAGGTCATTAAGGCCAAAATAGGCTGGGTCATGAAGGGGTTAATCTATTTGCATAGTTTTTCCTCCTCCTCTATTTTAAAAGTCAACAAACTAGCTGTCTTGGACAATGTGTAATCAGCATATCAGCAAACATCATTGTTCAGTGACCATTCATGAAATATGAGTCAATATTTCAGACTATTAACCAACCCAAGATGGTGCACATTATAGAGTCTCACCCTTCCGCTGACTCGCCGAGATAAGAGCAGCTGTGACTTCATAACTTCCAGAGCTGACTACCCACCTATGGCACGCACACAGAGAGGAGGTAATGACAAGCTTAGGAAGATGACATTCCATTGAGGTATGTAACCGGATGGTCTCAACCTGGTTTCCTCAAATGAATTCATGGTGCCAGGTGACTGGATGGTTCCAACCTGGTTTCTCTAAGCGAATCCATGGTGCCAGGTGACCAGATGGTCCCAACCTGGTTTCTCCAAATGCATCCTTAGGTTCCAGGTGATCGGATGGTCCCAACCTGGTTTTCACAAATGTATCTATAGTTCAGCAATGGTCAAAGTAGCAGATCTGTATTCTTCTAGCATATGAGCAAACATCATTGTTCAGTGATCACTCATGAAAGAAGAGTCAATATTTCAGGCTTGCTGGCCTAATGCATATTGATCTGTATGTATTGCAACAACTATTGTTTGTTTAATATGATGTGATTTATATATCTGCATGCATATTGTTCACATGTCAACAAAGTAAAAAAAAAAAGGAGTCCTCATTTACAGACAGGATGTTCCTCCTCCCCCTTCCCTGTGAGCACATTCTAGTGTGTGCAGCTGAAGCTGAAGGTCACAGCAGATCTCTCTCTCTCAGAAACCAGATTGATCCTGTTCTCATGTTGTAAGCTGGATGTTCTTAATTCTTAATAAATGAACATTCTCTGTTGCTCGTTGTGGACATCACGCTGATTAACCCGCTGCTAACAGGTTATGGGCCCAGGAGTCAAAGCAATCCCAAACCTCCAGAGCACAGAGATAGAAAGACAACAGCAAACTGAGAAGAAGTAAAATGGCCTCCAGCAGCAACTCAACAAAGTTTACAGTGCCAAGCCTGAATAACCAGAACTACCAATCCTGGAAATTCAAGGTGAAGATGCTGCTGATAAGATAAGGTACGTGGAAATACACTCAGGACCCTAAGCCTGACCCAGTACCACAGGAATGGCTAGAAATGGATCAGAAAGCACAGAGCACCATATCACTCAGTATAGAGGATGATCAGATTGTGCATGTGTGCAAGTGTGAATCTGCAAAGGAAATGTGGGAGCAGCTGCAGAAAGTACATGAGAGAATAAATTTAAGCAATAAACTCTATCTAATGAGAAAACTGTATCAGTCTAAGCTACACAATGACCAGGACATGCAGGACTACATTAGAAATACTCTGGAGACTGTAGAGCGCCTGCGGGGCATTGGGGAAGATATGAAGGACTTCCATGTAGCAGCACTATTACTTAGTGGTCTCCCAGAAAGCTATGACACGCTTGTAACTGCACTAGATGCACGCCCAGATGATGAGCTGACATTGGAGTACATCAGAGGAAAGCTTGTAGATGAATATAAGAGAAAGGCAGAAAATGTGAGCAGCAAGATATGTAACAAGGAAACTGCTTTACAAACACATGATGTGCCCACCAGCAGAAACTTAGGGGACCACGACCCCGGCTGGAAGAATACAGTTCGGTTCCATTAATCATCGCTGAGCTATGGATACGTTTGTGAAAATCAGATTGGGACCATCAGGCCACCTGGAAGCTATGGATATGTTTGGAGAAACCAGGTTGGGATGATTCGGTCATCTGGCACCATGGATCTGTTTGGGGAAACCAGGTTAGGACTATCTGGTCACCTGGCCTTGTACCTCAACGGAATGTCATCTTCCTAAGCTTGTCATTGCCTCCTCTATGTGTGTGTGCTACAGGTGTGATAGTTGGCCCTGGATGCTCTGAAGTCACAGCTGCTCTTATCCCGGAGAGTCAGTGGAAGGGTGAGACTCTGCAATGTGCACCATCTTGGGTATTTTTCTTGGACTGTTCTATGTGTTATTTGCCTGTTTTGTGGTTCAATGAAGTATTGCCACACTGTTTTAACCTCACCATGTGTTGTTTGAGTGGCATTATGCCCACGGCTAAAGAAGAGCGGGCGTCTGGTGGGATGACCCTTGGCCATGCGGTTTTGGCTAGCGGACTGAGGCACCCACTGACCCCTGTGTCTCCACAACATCCCAACGCCTAACTGAATGGACAAAAAATGATGCCAATCATATGACCCAATAGCATAATAAATACATATGGCTGGCACCATGGCAAAGGAACACATACCATATTTTCTATATGACTATAAGTCACACCTAGGTTTTAGAGGAGGAAAATTGAAAAAAAATTGAAGCAAAAAATGTGGTCATGACACACAGTCATGTGGGAGTATCTGATGCTTACACTGTCATAGGAGTAATGCGACAGCAATTACTCTACATCTGGCTGTAGAAGGTCTCTGCGTTTGGCATTGCAGGTGCCTTCTTAATCCTTCTGACTGTTGGATCCAGCGGCAATCTACCTTGCTCTAATTGACACACCTAGACCTTGGTGTTTATGAACTTCCAGTCTGCTTCAGGGAGTCGCTGGTGATCTTCACTTTTACTCTTGTGAAGGCATGGAGCTATAGCTGTCGGCTAACTTCCTCTCTGTTGCTCTGGAGGCCCCGTCTCACTAAGCGATTTACCAACGATCACGACCAGCGATATGACCTGGCCGTGATCGTTGGTAAGTCGCTGTGTGGTCGCTGGGGAGCTGTCACACAGACAGCTCTCCCCAGCGACCAACGATCAGGGGAACGACTTCGGCATCGTTGAAACTGTCTTCAACGATGCCGAAGTCCCCCTGCAGCACCCGGGTAACCAGGGTAAACATCGGGTTACTAAGCGCAGGGCCGCGCTTAGTAACCCGATGTTTACCCTGGTTACCAAAAAAAACAAACAGTACATACTCGCCTTTCGGTGTCCAGGTCCCTTGCCGTCTGCTTCCTGCTCTGACTGAGCCGCCGTACACTGAGAGCAGAGCGCAGCGGTGACGTCACTGCTGTGCTCTCACGTCTCACTGTACGGCCGGCAGTCAGTGAGAGCAGGAAGCGGACGGCAAGGGACCTGTCGGACATCAGAAGGCGAGTATGTACTGTTTGTTTTTTTTTACATTTACGCTGGTAACCAGGGCGGCCCTGCGCTTAGTAACCCGATGTTTACCCTGGTTACCAGTGAAGACATCGCTGGATCGGTGTCACACACACCGATTCAGCAATGTCAGCGGGGCCTCAACGACCAAAAAAAGGTCCAGGCCATTCCGACACGACCAGCGATCTCGCAGCAGGGGCCTGATCGCTGGTACGTGTCACACATAGCGAGATCGCTATGGAGGTCGCTGTTGCGTCACAAAACTTGTGACTCAGCAGCGATCTCGCTAGCGATCTCGCTATGTGAGACGGGGCCTTTAGAGGACGTTTGGTATTATCTGTCTGGAGTCTGCTCAAGCTAAGTTCATATCTCCTTGTTTGTCTCCCTTGTCTTTAGTTATCAGTGGTGACTGACCAATGCTCTTCTCCTCCCCTCTCTATCCAGGGCCTAGCTCTAGAGATATACAGGTTTAGGTTTCCTGCTCGGCGATTGGTGAGGACCCAGTTTAAGGACAGTAGGGTAGACAGGGTGTTATAAGATCTGACTAGGGGTCTCCACTCCCCTATTCCCTAGTGTTTGGGCTTCCCTACCATCATTCCTTTGTGTTGTGCTTAGTCTTTCCCACACTGTGCGTGACATTAAAAAAAAATTCAGAAACATGGTTTCATTTGTGTTTTTTTGGGGGGGTGTTTTTTTTTCTTCCCTCCCTTGGTTATTGGTCTCGAGACGCGGTGTCCACCGCTTGTGCGAGGATCATACTCATTCCACAGCGGCTCCCCTCCAGCCTACGGACCCCACATTTGGTCGCCCTTGGGAAACTGTACCCTCCATCCGGACCAGACCGTCTGAGCTTCCTCAGCATCCTGTTCAATTTACCACTATTTATTCCCATAACGCGACTTTCCAGTGCAACACGCACCATCAGCATTCTGACCATATATTTGGCCATATATTTCGTAAGACACAGCACGTGACTGACGAAAGCCGAATTAAGGCTGAAACGTTTCTAGTGCTACATCAGCACCTAATACATGTACATTTGTGGCCTGCTGGAGGTAATTTTGCAGGGCTCTGACAGTGCTCCTCCTGTTCCTCCTTGCACAAAGGCTGAGGTAGCGGTCCTGCTGCTGGGTTGTTGCTCTCCTACGGCCCCCTCCACATCTCTTGGTGTACTGGCCTGTCTCCTGGTAGCACCTCCAGCCTCTGGACACTATGCTGACAGACATAGCAAACCTTCTTGCCACAGCTCGCATTGATGTACCATCCTGGATGAGCTGCACTACCTGAGCCACTTGTGTGGATTGTGGAGTCCGTCTCATGCTACCACAAGTGTGAAAGCACAACCAACATTCAAAAGTGACCAAAACATCAGCCAGAAAGCATTGGTACTGAGATGCGGTCTGTGGTCCACACCTGCAGAACCACTCCTTTATTGAGGGTGTCTTGATAATTGCCAATAATTTCCACCTGTTGTCTATTCCATTTGCACAACAGCATGTGAAATGGATTGTCAAACATTGTTACTTCCTAAGTGGACAGTTTGATTTCACAGAAGTTTGATTTACTTGGAGTTATATTCTGTTGTTTAAGTGTTCCCTTTATTTTTTTGAGCAGTGTATTTTGAAAAGACCGCAAAGTTGTGAGATATGCTCTTCTAAATATATATATATATATATATATATATATATATATATATATATATACAGCTCTAGCAAAAATTAAGAGACCACTCAGTTTCTTTGATTTTTCTATTTATAGGTATATTTTGTGTAAAATGTACATTGTACAATACATTGTTGTTTTACTCTATAAACTACTGACAACATGTCTCCAAAATTCAAAGCTAAAAATTTTGTATTTTTTGCAGCAAATGAAAAATCATCAAAATAATTAAAAAGAAACAGTGCTTTCAGACCTCAAATAATGCAAAGAAAACAAGTTCTTATTAATTTAGAAACACCAATACTCATATTTTAACTAAGGAAAAGTTCAGAAATCAATATTTGGTGGAAAAACCATGATTTTCAATCACAGCTTTCATGCGTCTTGGCATGCGTTTTGATCACCTAATCAGAAGCACATTAAGTAGAATGAGGTGTACTTTAGTTGGAATTCAACTGGCACTGGAATGGAATGGCTGTCAGACATGCAAAGATGGTGATTTTTAGAAAACTGTGCAGTGGTCTCTTAATTTTTGTGCAGTGGTCTCTTAATTTTTGCCAGAGCTGTATATATATATACAGTATATATATATATATATATATATATATATATATATATATATATATATATATATATATATATATATATATATATATATATATACATATATTATATATGCACACAGATCACATACAACAAGGACACAATCATATTAGCGCTGCAGCATAGCACGCTGAGCTGACATGTCATACATGCCATGCCATGGTTGACATGAAGGTTCTATCTGGGAGGTGAAATGGGTTGGAAGAAGGAAAATAACAAATGGGCGAGCAGCCGATTAATAACCAGCGGGTGTGATGAAAGGATCACCGGAAAAATCAGGATCACATGCGTGTGAAACTATTAAAACAAAATACTTAAAAATGAATTGATTGTTCATAAAAAGACAATGGTAATCTCATTTAACCCATTGGGGACAAGGGTATTCAGCTTATAAAATCCCAAAAATCTGTTTTCAGTTTAACTGCTGTATTCTTTTGTGAGAATATGTGTGAATTTTCTCTATGGGAAGAAATTGTAGTTGTTTGTACTCTTTATTGTGCTTTAGGGTATGTGCACATGTCAGGATTTCTTGCAGAAATTTTCCTGACAAAAAAAAAGTAAATTTCTGCCAGAAAACCGCATGCGTTTTTTTCACGTTTTTGACGCATTTTTGACGCGTTTTCGATGCGTTTTTTGTGCGTTTTTTCCCAGATGCATAGAATTGCGGGAAAAATGCAGAAAATCCGCAAAAATAATGAACATGCTCATTTTTTTACCGCGATGCGTTTTTTTCGCGGAAAAAAAACGCATCCATGTGCACAAAACATGCAGAATGCATTCTAAATGATAGAATGCATAATGCATGCGTTTTTAATGAGTTTTTATAGCGTTTTTAGGCTATGTGCACACGTTGCAGATTATTTGCGGTTTTTTAGCGTTTTTGCGCTATAAAAACGCTATAAAACCGCAAATAATCTGCATACATTAAGCATCCCATCATTTTTAATGAAATCCGCAATTTCTGTGCACATGATGTGCGTTTTTCCGCATGAAAAACGCATTGAGGAGAAATAATGAACATGCTCATTAATTTTGCATTTTTTTCGCGGTTTTCCCACTGTCTATAATGCATTGGGAAATGTCCGGGAAATACCGCGTCAAAACCGCGCAAAAAAACGCGCTAAAAACGCATGCGGTTTTCATGCGGAAATCCGGCAGAAATGTCCGGATTTTCACAGGAATTTTCTGCATGAATTCCTGAACGTGTGTAGGGGGCCTTAGCGCGAAAAAAACGCGAAAAAAAACCTGAACATGTGCACAGTGCAATGCCATGATAAACCATGTTTAAGGAAACCCTTCAAAATATTGGATCGATGGGAATTAAGTCTTTTGTGAAGGGGTTGAGTGGTTATGACTACATATAATTTGTGACAGAAACAGATGATAACATAAATGACAAAACTAGAAGTGCATGACGTTGGGTTGCGAGCTTATATATTTTGGCCAAAATATTAACCAATACTTCATTTAATGTATTTATCATACGCATTAATTTTTTGCACTTTTTATCATATAATTTTTTTGCAGGATGTGGCTAGGTCTCTTTTTGTTGGCTTGGTTTATTGGGGCCGCTGTCCCTGTGTGTTGCATATTATAGTGCCGGGCAGCCTGCCTGTGTGACTGGCATCCTATAGCTGGTTTCACATTTGCGGTTGTGTCCGCAGCATATCGTCCGCAACCACAAACGCACGAAAAACCACATGCAAACGCATCGATTTTTATCCGCATCAGCTTATGCATGCGGTCAAAAAAAATGCAACGTTTGCATGCGTTTTGCATGCGTTTTTGCTTTTTACGCGCATGAATTGGAAATGTGAAAAATGTACCAGGAGAAAAATCTACATAAACAGACACCACCAATGGGACACCAATGGGCGTGTCACAAGGGAATTCTTTATATAGACACTTTGTACAGCTGAAATATTCAGATTTTGCTCCTGTATCCTGCTTCACGATGTATCTTCGCATGGAGAGCTTTTATTTCAACCTGGATTTGGATCTCAAGCTGTTTCTTGCCTTTGCATTTGCTTGTGAGCAACAAAGAAACAGAGAATGACAGAGAAGAACACGGCATCAGCGTTTTTGGAGACACCCCATTATCAAAGTCCGAGAGAGCAGTGGAGCCTACCACACCCTATACAGCGAGCTCCATGCCAACCCTGAGAAATTTGTGGACTATACAAGGATGTCTCAAGAGACCTTCCGGGATTTGCTTGATCGTGTCCAAGGAACCATCAGGAGACAGGACACCCAGCTCCGTACAGCGATTCTTGCTGAGGGAAGTCTCCCTTTCACATTAAGGTACGTAATATTTCAAAACAAACACCTGTCATAATTATTATTGTTCTGCCATGTATCATTTGTTTTTTTCCTTTATGTGTTTAGCAAAACCCCATCATAAATATTATTGCTTGGAATTTTTTTATTTCTTTTTTTGGCAGATTCCTGGTTACCGGAGAGAGCTTATCATTGCTCCATTTTCAGTACTGGCTAGGAATTTCCACCTTGTCTGGAATAGTTGCGGACACCTGCCGTGCATTGTGGAACGTTCTCCGGGAAGAATTTATTCCCCTACCCAGCACGGAAATGTGTCCGGAAATTTCGAAAAATTCTGGCAAGTCTGTAATTTTCCCAAATGTTTGGGAGCAGTGGATGGAAAACACATTCGGATTACCAAACCCGCCAGAACTGGATCTGAGTACTTCAAATACAAAAAATATTTTTCTGTAGTGCTAATGGCGATTGCAGATGCTGACTGTCGCCGTGGAGATTGGAGCTTTTGGCCGTGGCAATGGCTCCCAGACTTTTTAAAACTCGGACATGGACCAATGCTTGTATGGAAAACATTTTAATTTCCCCCTGCTACGACCCTCCAAACACTGAAGGCCCACCAAGGCCATTTGTTAAGGTTGGGGATGAGGCCTTTCAGATGTGTGAAAACCTACTGAAACCATACTCCAGTCGGGACTTGAACCACACCAAAAAAATGTTTAACTACAGACTGAGCAGGGCACGAAGAACTGTTGAGTGTACCTTTGGGATTCTTGGCTCAAAATGGCACATCCTTGGAACAGCCATTAATCTAAAAATGGAGACAGTCGATGAGGTTGTCAAAGCCTGTGTGGTTCTGCATAACTACATAATGGCTGAAGAGCGACCCAACATTGAACTTGATGAACCAGTTTCAAACCCCTTGCCAGATTACCATCATCACCCTCTGCGGTCAACAGTAGAAGTTGCCCAAATAAGGGACCAATTTACTGCCTACTTGGTTTCTGATATCAGACGTGTGGAATGGCAAGATGGAATGGTTTAATAAAATGTTCTGTTGTGTTTGTGTAATAATTATAGGGGATAACTCAGGAGACTCTTTGCGTGGAACAAGACAACTACAGGACACAGTTTTATAAGTGGTAAAGTCTATATTATCACACGGTGATTCAAACAGGTGCAGAGAGAAACTCAAGTACACAACACTTGGTGTAAATATTAAACACAGCTTAGCAGTCTATAGGGAACTTCAGAGGAAAATGCAATCACGCAGAAAGTCTATGAAGCACAATTATTCTTGAGGATACTTGACACGAATAAGTCCTTGTTTTAGTCCAAACACAGATAGATATGCTTATAAGGCATTTCAAGCAATGTCTTATCTCAACCAGGAAGGCCTGGGTGATAATCTCAGGTTTAAGCAGTGCAGCAACAGCGTAGGCTACTTTCACACTAGCGTTTTTGGCTGCACGTTGCAATGCGTCGTTTAGGAAAAAAACGCATCCTGCAAAGTTGTCTGCAGGATGCGTTTTTTCCCCATAGACTAACATTACCGACGCATTGCGACACAGTGCCACAAGTCGCAACTGTCGTGCGACGGTTGAGTCGTGTTTTGGCGCACCGCCGCCACAAAAAAAGTTACATGCGCGGCCGAAACTCTGCCCCCTCCTCCCCGTACCTTACAATGAAGCAGCGGAAGCGTCTTAAGACTGCTTCTGCTGCCAACATCGGCCATTTTCTTCACAGTATGCGTCGGTACATTGGGCTGACGCAGCGCGATGGCCCCGTACCGATGCTAGTGTGAAAGCAGCCATACATGTCCAGCAAATGCAGATGGGAGTAAACATGAGCAGCAGATGAAGGAGGATTACTGGAAACTGGTGTATGCAGCAGGAACTCAGAGCAGAGTAGCAGGATCACCATACAGGTTCACAGGAGCAGGTATATAGCCAGGGAGTCACCAGAGTCAGGAGCTGGATGCAAGGCAGAATACTCTAGCACAGACTGAAGGCTGGGGTGGAGTTTTATAGCAGGAAGACACAGTGCACATGAGACCAAAGACGCCATCTTGGAAAAGGGCAGTAATGCACAAAAAGGTAATAAAAATGTTCAGAGTCCTGACATTACTCCCTCCTTAGAAGCGGCCTCAGGAGGATCCTGGACCTGGTTTCTCAGGGAATCTCTGATGAAAACTAGAAATCTTCTGTTGGGCATTGATGTTTTCCACAGGTTCCCAAGAGTCTTCCACAGGGGGATATCCCTGCCATCTTATCAGATATTGGAGCCGATTCCTGCGAATCCTGGAATCAATAATTTCCTCCACCACAAATTGTTCTTGCCCATCAATCACCACAGGCTGTGGAGGTGGCACAACACGTCCCTGGAAGGTATTAGGAGATACAGGCTTTAGTAAAGATACATGAAAAACTGTGTGTACCTTCATAGTCCTAGGCAGCTTCAGCCGGCAGGCCACAGAGCTCACAATACCGTTGATCTTGAAAGGGCCAATGAATTTCTGTCCAAGTTTTTGTGAAGGAATGTTTAACTTCAGATTCTTAGTTGCTAACCACACGGAATCTCCTACCTTGAACATGGGTGCAGGTTTACGGAATCTATCAGCCGATCTCTTATAACGTTCTTGAGCTGTGGTCAGGGATTCCTTCAGAACCTCCAGATTTTGCCTCTTCACAGTCAGCCTTTCCTCCACTGCCGGAACCGGAGAATTAATTGGAGACCTAGGTAAGATACACGGATGATAACCCAGATTGGCAAAGAAGGTGTAAATTTAGTGGAGGTGCTCTGAGAATTGTTATATGCAAATTCGGCTAACGGCAGCAACTCCAAGCAATCATCCTGGAGATGGCCGACATAGCATCTTAGATATTGTTCCAGCGTCTGGTTGGTCCGCTCAGTCTGACCATTTGTCTGGGGATGGTAAGCGGAAGAGAGACAGACATTAATATTGAGTGCAGAGCAAAACCCCTTCCAGAATCTTGAAGTGAACTGTACTCCACGGTCAGAGATGATCTCATCCGGGACCCCCATGCAACCGAAAGACATTCTGTATAACCAAGTTCACTGTATCTTTAGCTGAAGGGAGGCAGGTGCACGGAACAAAATGAGCAGCTTTAGTCAGGCGATCAACTACCACCATGATTGTATTCATGCCTCCCGATGTAGGCAGCTCCACAATAAAGTCCATTGATATAGACCCCCAAGGGCAGGATGGAACAGGTAATGGTTGTAGAAGACCCGTAGGTGCCACATGAGGAGTCTTGTAATGAGCACATACCTCGCAAGAGAGAGCAAAGTCCTTGGTATCCTTCAGGCAAGTTGGCCACCAGAAGAATCGGCTCAGGAACTCTTGTGTCTTCTGTACCCCCCTGTGACCAGCCAACTTGAAGTAATGTACCAACTTGAGGATCTGCAGACGGACGACCTCAGGGATGTAGATACGTCAATCTCTGAACCACATGCCACCCTTAAAGACAAGATTAATATCCACAGGTGGGTGGGCCAGAAATACATCACCGTCATAGGCCTCCCTGCACTCCTTCCACAAGTCCTGATCGTGGATAACTCCGATGAAAATGGCATCAGATAGAATGGTCTTGGATGGGGCTCCAGGTATGGAATCCGCAGCATGGATTCGGGATAAAGCATCAGCCTTCCCATTACGAGAACTTGGACGGTACGAGATAACAAAGTTAAATTGATTTAAAAATAAGTTCCAACGAGCCTGATGAGGAGAAAAACATCTAGTGGATCTAAGGAACTCTAAATTGCGATGGTCAGTCAGCACTATGATCTGTTGTGCAGCTCCTTGCAGATGATGCCTCCATTCTTTGAAAGCCGCAATAATAGCCAGCAATTCCTTGTCTCCCACGTCGTAATTCTTCTCTGCTGAGGTTAGTCTATGGGAAAAAAAAGAACAAGGATGTAGCAGACCCTTCTCTCCAGTTCTTTGGGAGAGAATAGCCCCCAAAGCATTATCAGAAGCGTCCACCTCCACAATGAAAGAAAGTGTTGGATCTGGGTGTATCAACAGCGGTGTTGAGGTGAAACAGATCTTAACCCGATCAAAAGCTTCTTGAGCCTGTGATGACCACTTAAAGGGCTTTTCCTTCTTTGTCAAGGAAGTAATGGGACGGACAATATCAGAAAAATTTCGAATGAAGCGTCTGTAGAAATTTGCAAAACCAATAAAACGTTGGACCTCCTTAACGTTCTTGGGTACCAGCCAGTCAAGGATAGCCTGAATCTTACCAGATTCCATGTTCAGCCCCTGGGGAGAGATGATATAACCTAAGAACTGTATCTCAGAATGATGGAACTTACATTTCTCCGGATTAATATACAGATGGTTCTCTTTCAGATGTCTTAAAACAGTTTTGACATGTTCTTCATGTTCCTGTAGAGAGTCAGAAAAGATTAGTATATCGTCCAAATAGATCAGCACAAACTGGTCCAACAAATCTCTGAAAATGTCATTAGCAAGGTGTTGAAACGTTGCCGGGGTGTTACAAAGCCTGAAGGGCATCACAAGATATTCAAAGTGTCCATACCGGCATCTGAATGCTGTCTTTCACTCATCCCCTGGACGAATACGCACCAAATTATAAGCCCCACGAAGATCCAATTTAGAGAACACCTTAGCATGGCGGACTCTTTCCAGTAATTCGGGAATCAGAGGCAAAGGGTAACGGTTTTCGTATGGTAACCTTATTGAGTTCCCGATAGTCAACACAGGGTCCCATCCTTCTTTTTAACAAAAAATATAGGTGCCCCTGCTGGTGAGGAAGACGTATGAAGCCTTTGGCCAGATTTTCATCAATATACTCCTTTAAGGCTTGAAGCTCAGGTGCCGCCAAAGGGTATACATTACCAAAAGGAATAGCTGCCCCAGGAAGCAGCTCAATGGGACAGTCATAATGCCTGTTTGGAGGAAGCTGATCTGCATTCTTCTTGTCACAGATGTCAGAGAACTCTTTATATGCTGAAGGTAAAGTAAATACCTGTACATGTGGTTCCGTAGCCGTGGACTCAGGGACAGCTTCTTTTAACGCTCAGTTGCTCCTTGGTCTTCCAGTTGATAATTGGGTTCTGAGAATGCCACCAATGAATGCCTAAAATCACAGGAAAATGAGGAGAAGAAATTAGCAAGAAAGAAATTTGCTACTGATGATTAGGCTCCAACAAAATTTCAAGGGGTATGGTCTCCTGATCCACAGGCCCAGAGATTAAAGGTGACCACTGGTTTCATGGTAGTTGGAGAGGCTCTTTGCTGAATTTCAATACCATGTTCCTTGGCAAATGCGATATCCATGAAATTGCCACCTGCACCAGAGTCAATCATAGCTGCACTGGAAATCCACTGTCCTGAACACAGGGTCTTAATAGGGAGAGAACAGTGAGAGTTCTTCTCCTTCAGCTCCTTGGGGGGTGAAGTCATAGAAAGTAAATGGAATACAGCGTTTAAAGGCAGGCTACATTCAGAGATGTCAGATTCATCATCACAGTTGTCATATTCTCCTACCGCTGCTAGCACCTTGTTAGGCCGCTTGGGACACTTGGGACAGTTGATTAAAAAGTGGTCAGACTGACCGCAGTAGAAACATAGACTTTCACGAAGGCGATGCTCCCAGCGCTCATTAATCTCACGCCTCTAAACGGAATCAATTTGAATGGGCACCTCCTTCACCTCCTGAGAGGTTTTACCTGCAGGCTCTTTGGAAGGAAGGGAAAAGTTAGAAATACGGTTATATGCAGCAAACTTCTCCTGCCTACGCTCAGTAAGGCGAATGTCTATGTGCACACAATGCTGTATAAATGTCTCTAGCTCTTGTGGTGACTCAGCGAGCTACTTCACCTTTACAATACTAGACAGACCCCTTTTAAAAATAGGCAATTGTGCATAACTGTCCCAATTGGTATCTACCGCTAATCTCCTGAATTCAGTGGCATACTCAATAACAGAACGTTTTGCCTGGTGTAAAGACAATAAAGCAGATTCAGCGGTTGCATGGCGATTAGGATCATCCAACATTAATGCCATAGCGGCCAAGAAATCATCCAAGTTATTTAACCGTGGGTCACGAGACTCAATCATCTGATTCGCCCAGGTGAGCGCTCGCGAGGTCAGCAGCATTATTACATACAATACTTTGGATCAATCAGTAGGAAAATGGTCAGCATGCACCTCAAAATATAGCATACATTGATTCACAAAGCCACAAAATTTGTCACGATCACCATTAAATCTGAATGGTGGCAACTTAGGTGGGCTAGCTGGTGGCGGTTGCCCAGAGGGTAAAGTTGCTTGTGCAGCTATTTGCGTGCTTATGTCCTGAAAAGCCCGTCCATACTAGGACTCTATGCCAGCAAGTTTATTTTCCTGGGCTGCCATGCGGGTGCTTAAGTCCTGCAAAGTTTGTCCAAACACTTGTTGATTGTGTTCAAAGCTTCCAAACTTCTTTTGCAGACCTTCCACATCTTTCTGCAGTGATCTAATTATGGAAAACACCTGCTCTAATCTGCTTTCTGCAGTCATTATTCCAGCAGTCTCCTCTTTTCTGGCTAGAGTATCCTGTAATAATTATAGGGGATAACTCAGGAGACTCTTTGCGTGGAACAAGACAACTACAGGACACAGTTTTATAAGTGGTAAAGTCTATATTATCACACGGTGATTCAAACAGGTGCAGAGAGAAACTCAAGTCCACAACACTTGGTGTAAATATTAAACACAGCTTAGCAGTCTATAGGGAACTTCAGAGGAAAATGCAATCACGCAGAAAGTCTATGAAGCACAATTATTCTTGAGGTTACTTGACACGAATAAGTACTTGTTTTAGTCCAAACACAGATAGATATGCTTATAAGGCAGTTCAAACAATGTCTTATCTCAACCAGGAAGGCCTGGGTGATAATCTCAGGTTTAAGCAGAGCAGCAACAGCTTACATGTCCAGCAAATGCAGATGGGAGTAAACACGAGCAGCAGATGAAGGAGGATTACTGGAAACTGGTGTATGCAGCATGAACTCAGAGCAGAGTAGCAGGATCACCATACAGGTTCACAGGAGCAGGTATACAGCCAGGGAGTCACCAGAGTCAGGAGCTGGATGCAAGGCAGAATACTCCTGCACAGACGGAAGCCTGGGGTGGAGTTTTATAGCAGGAAGACACAGTGCACATGAGACCAAAGACGCCATCTTGGAAAAGGGCAGTAATGCACAAAAGGTAATAAAAATGTTCAGAGTCCTGACAGTTTGTGTATGTACCTGTAATGTTAAAATGTTCATGTAATGCTTTGTGTAACTAAAAAACCTGTTTTGAAACCTGTACCGAGTGCCCTCTGTCTTTAATCAACTCAAATCTACTTATGATGTCAGTGCTATGGTAGGCGACTTCTGATTCAATCCAGCATCTCTTAAGTCTGAAGTATCTATTGGACGCAAAATGAAGAGACGATGGAGGTAATAGAAGACATATCTATGCTCACCAGGCCAGGCATCAGAAATAGTTAATTCAGGATGCTGGGTTTTGTGCATTCTGAATTCACTGTTTCTGACACTTGGCCAGGTGAACATAGATAAGCCTTGTATTACCTCCATCGTCTCTTCATTCTGCGTCCAATAGATTACGCAGACCGAAGAGATGCTGAAAAAAATGTAAGTCATATTTATTTTTGACAACTCATAGCTCCGTGACAGACACAAGAAACAAAGCTGCAGTGCAGTGTTCAAGTTGTATCAGTCCTGGAGATATGAGGTGGCAAAAACACAGCGCCTTTAAGACATTCTGGAAGACTGAGCTCAAGTGAAGAAACCCGGGCTTGAGTGACCTGTCCAAGGCCTTCTGCCGCTGGTGGGAAGAGCCCCCCAAAAAAGAGGCAGAGGACTGGGACAGGGGAACATCTGATGGACCAGCTTCCTGGTCTCCAGTCTGTGTTGCAGGCCCACTTGCTGCTTCTCTGGTGTATGGCTGGGATGGGCCCGTGGCTGTTCGATTAAGGACCGCTCCAGATCCAGGTTTGAGGGTGCTGCTCCAGGTTCTGTGAAAATAAAAGAAAACCATTAGTGCCAAAAATTTACAATAGTAAAAGCACCATCTCCTGTGAACTAGAAAAAAACAGATTAGGGAATACAACACAATACAATACAACACAAAAATACTTACGTTCTCTGGGCAAGGACCGGTCTCAAAAACGCCAGCATGCGATGATATTTGTACTTTCTGATCCTTGCTGCAGCACCACTGTGAACCTGGCGCTCCTGACGAACGTCCTTGTTGAAGCAATCCTTCATCGAATGCCAACGGGTTCTGACTTTGTTCACTGTGAAAAAAAAAATTTTTAGTCAATGCACTTTCGGTCAGGATCACACAACTGTGTGTGATGCGAGAAACTCGGAGGAGTTTATCGCATCACACACAGTTGTGTGATCCCGGCCAAGGTGAATGGAATTATCACAATGAATTATCATGATGATATATGATCTATCATATACCATCGGGATACATGTCATGGAATCAGGCCTCCTGATGAGCCAGAGGGGCGAAAAGCATTTAGGCGATATACATTATAGGCGGACGGCATCTGAATTTGTGATGAGTACCATGTTTACATTAGTTCTCTATATATGATTAAACATTGACAGCGATTGTGCTGAATATCTTCTATTGCCATCAGGGGTGATATACATCATAGGTGGACGGCATTTGGATTTGTGATGGGTACCATGAATGTACCAAATTGTTTATTTCAGCACAAATAGAGCTTAGATGTCACATCTAACATTAGGAACACAAAGGAAGAATTCCATTTAATGTACTGGAGCAGACAAATAAGGTGAGAGGAATCTCTTAAATTCCTGGGCAAGTTAATGACATGTGGTTGTAGAATCTCACCGCCTCGGATCACGGGTCACACGCCGACACTCATCCCTCACAGCATAAGGGCTGTTTCCTCTCTATGCCGTATGGCTTGATATGCACCATGCACTGAACCTATCTCAAACAGACTTCCTTGATAAAGGCAAAGATTGCCGAAACATTGGATAAAATGATGTCTGTTGTTCTATGATGTTGGCTGTCCATTAATAAATCCATTGTTTGAAAACTGAACATACTATTGACTATTTCGAGTGCCAAAGGTTATCTTTTTGAATACTTCTCTTTTTCCTTTTGAGCACCACCTATACTAAATAGAGTGCACCACTTTTGATCGATTTGATATGTGGTTGTGGGATGTTATCAATATATTTAGCTAGCTTGCTAATAAAAACGCAAATTCCAGAAATGATCTGTCTACCTGGGGGGTGTGGTGAGGTCCTTATGAATTTTAGTAAGATGGTAGAGAAATGGAGTAGTGGAATATTTAAAATTCAAAATTTATTTTCTTGTTGATTGAGTATTCCATTTTCAAAGGTATTTTGGATGAATTAGTTTTATTTCGGTGTTATATTAGGGAAAGAATCATATTGAATTTTCCTATAATAAATGGGATCAGAAATAGTGATGAGTGCAGCTGCGAGCCAGCCTGAGTACATGTGGGGATTGCCTGCTTGTAGGGAATGTTAATATGTATTCAGGCTGTCTAGAAGCCGCAAATCATGCAGCTACGGCGACAGAATCTAAATCTCCAAGCACTAATCAGAAAATATTTTTTTTGCTTTACTGATATAATCAACATAATTTTGAATGGCAATACCTCCTCCTTTATAGGCTGATCTTATGACTATATCTCTATTATCATGTAGATCGTGTAGCGCTTCTCTCTTTCTAATGGATAAGTTTGATGGAAACCGTAACTGCTTATTTTTGGTGATTGACCTGAAATTACCTAATGGTAGATCATTGAAGGTGTGTATATGATGACCTTTAGATTCCGTGGGATAAAAATGTGATTTGTTTTTCAGGTCAATATGAAAACCAGTGTCAGTGGGCAGGTTAACACTTATGGGTTGTTTCTCTTTATTTAAAATGAAGTGACACTTGAGGGTTAGTTTCCTGATAAAAATTTGTAGGTCAAAAAAGAGGTCAAATGGAAAAGTGAAAAAGTGGGCTAAAATGATAAACCCTTCTTGAGCAATGAGGATTCTGTCTCAGTGAGCTGGTAATTAGATAGGCTAAAGATGTTCGTCTTTTTTTTTTGTTTTTTTTAAACATCATTTTTATTGGGTTTTTTGTTTTTTAAAACAAATCAGCAAAATGCATACTGCAAATGTTGTTTTAGATTGTTACACAAAAAAACAATTGTTAATCTTTGTAACACAAATACAATTAACATATCAACTAATGTCCACATCTATCCAGCTTCAATGATTGTAATCCGACAATCAAATCCTGTACATACAACATCTGATGCCATTATCATGTGACAAATTTTAATTTACCCAAACTACCATTTAAGTCTTCTAACAAATACCAATCTGAGTTAACAAAAGACCTCATTATCTCCTGAATTTCCCCAGTAGACAATAACAATGCCATGAACACTCATGAAAAAATATTTTCATATTCTTATCTTTATTCCTTTCTGCTTCTCTTTTTTCTAAATATAGAACGGACATTAGTCCTGCTTTAATATATTTTATCCCTGGAAGGGTACTGGCCAACCAGTATTGTAAAATTAAACGTTTTGTAACCAATGCAATAGTGTGGAACAAGTCATGTAACTGTCCCCCTCTTGTTTTGCCTGTTGTATAATGAAACAACCACACATCTGCAGATACATATCTTGAACCGTGGTCTAAAGCTCCTGTGTCTTGGTACACGACCATATGCCATGTTCCATATCTGTTTTGGATGTGTTAGGCCATGTGCAGACGTTCAGTATTTTTCGCGGTTTTTTTCGCTATAAAAACATGATAAAAACGCAAAAAAAACGCTAACATATGCCTCCTATTATTTACAGTGTATTCCGCATTTTTTGTGCAAATGTTGCATTTTTTTCCGCTAAAAAATCGCATTGCGGAAAAAAAAGCAACATGTTCATTAAAAATGCGGAATTGCGGGGATTCCGCACACCTAGGAGTGCATTGATCTGCTTACTTCCCGCACCGGGCTGTGCACACCATGCGGGAAGTAAGCAGATTATATGCGGTTGGTACCCAGGGTGGAGGAGAGGAGACTATCCTCCACGGACTGGGCACCATATAATTGGTAAAAAAAAAGAATTAAAATAAAAAATAGTCATATACTCACCTTCGATGGCCCCCGGAGTGTTCCCGCCTCTCACCGCTGCATGCTGCCGCTTCGGTTCCTATAGATGGTGTGGTTCAGGACCTGCGATGACGTCGCTGTCTTGTGATTGGTCGCGAGACCGGTCATGTGACCGCTCACGTGACTGCGACGTCATCGAAGGTCCTGAACCACACCATCTAGGAACGGATGCCGCTGAGGATATCGGCTGTCTACAGAGGGTGAGTATAACCATTTTTTTATTTTTTTTATTATTTTTAAACATTCTATCTTTTACTATTGATGCTGCATAAGCAGCATCTATAGTAAAAAGTTGGTCACACTTGTCAAACACTATGTTTGACAAGTGTGACCAACCTGTCAGTCAGTTTTCCAAGCGATGCTACAGATCGCATGGAAAACTTTAGCATTCTGCAAGCTAATTACGCTTGCAAAATGCTAAAAAAAGACGCGAAAAAAAACGGGAAAAAAACGGGAAAAAAAATGCGGATTTCTTGCAGAAAATTTCCGGTTTTCTTCAGGAAATTTCTGCAAGAAATCCTGAAGTGTGCACATACCCTTACATTTGGGGCAACTCATCTGCTTGTTGGTCGTTTTTACTTAACTAGCGCTGCCGCGATGCTGATATTCCTTTTTTTGTTTCCTACCTCCTCTAGATCCTCTATACAATTTTTTCTTTCTCCGGATTTCAGGGAGAAGTATTAATGGATTCAATTTCTCTTGGGAGACAGGGCTATGGGTATGTGCACATGTCAGGATTTCTTGCAGAAATTTCCTGAAGAAAACCGCATTTTTTTTTTCGCGTTTTTTTTTAGCATTTTAATACGCTAAAACTGATTGACAGGTTGGTCAAGTTTGACAAGTGTGACCAACTTTTTACTGTAGATGCAGCCTATGCAGCATCAATAGTAAAAGATAGAATGTTTAAAAATAATAAAAAAAATAAAAAAAATGGTTATACTCACCTGCAGACAGCCGATCTCCTCAGCGGCTTCCGTTCCTATAGATGGTGTGTGTGTGCAGGACCTTCGATGACGTCGCGGTCACGTAAAAGCGACGTCAGCGCAGTCATGTGACCGCGACGTCATCGCAGGTCCTTCACTCACACCATCTATAGGAACGGAAGCGGCAGCATGCACCGCTGAGAGGCGGGAAGACTCCGGGGCCATCGAAGGTGAGTATATGACTATTTTTTATTTTAATTCTTTTTTTTTTTACCAATTATATGGTGCCCAGTCCGTGGAGGAGAGTCTCCTCTCCTCCACCCTGGGTACCAATCGCACATGATCTGCTTACTTCCCGCATGGTGGGCATAGCCACATGCAGAAAGTAAGCTGATCAATGCATTCCTAGGTGTGCGGAATCCCCGCAATTCCACAAATTTAATGAACATGTTGCTTTTTTTTCCGCGATTTGCGCAAGAAATGTGGAATACACTGAAAATAATGGGAGGCACATGTAAGCGTAAAAAAATGCGAAAAATACTGAACGTGTGCACATGGCCTATGGGTAAAAAGGAAACAGAGAAACGATCCCCTGCAGAGGTGTTATCAAGTATAATAGTATCTTTTGTTGAAGCAGACCTGATATCAGGGCTGACATCAGAGATGTCAAAGGAGCAGTAGAGCTTTTGAGACTGGTATCAGATAGTTCAATCAAGGATACAGAAGTTTTAGCAGGTAGAGAGTGAGAGGAGCTGACAGTTGGTGGATTGAAGCTACCATGGATGGTAGTTGCTTCAAATGAAAAAGTGTCATCTATCGAGGGAGGTGTTTTTAATCTGTCAAGTTTAATATTCTCAATTTGTTGCTTGATACATTCTAGATGCTTTCTTGCATCCACCAAAGACGAATGTGGCATAATCTTGCTAACAGATGTTGGGTTTTCATTGGTGACTGGTTCTTTTAATAAAGGTGAAACATCAGCAGTAGTGTTGAGCGATACCGTCCGATACTTGAAAGTATCGGTATCGGAAAGTATCGGCCGATACCGGCAAAGTATCGGATCTGATCCGATACCGATACCCGATACCAATACAAGTGAATGGGACTCAAGTATCGGAAGGTATCCCTGATGGTTCCCAGGGTCTGAAGGAGAGGAAACTCTCCTTCAGGCCCTGGGATCCATATTAATGTGTAAAATAAAGAATTAAAATAAAAAATATTGATATTCTCACCTCTCCGATGCAGCCTGGACCGCCTGTGGCGGTCACATGAGCGGCACGCGACCAATCAGAAGCCGTGACGTCATGGAAGGTGCTGAACGCGCTCATTTTAAGCAAAGAAGGCTGCCGGTTACTACCAGGGCGCGTCCGAGGGTGAGTATATCCCTATTTTTTATTTTAATTCTTTATTTTTTACATGGATATGGATCCCAGGGCCTGAAGGAGAGTTTTCTCTCCTTCAGACCCTGGGAACCATACACTAGGAACTTCCGATTCCGATTCCCGATACCACAAAAGTATCGGATCTCGGTATCGGAATTCCGATACAGCAAATATCGGCCGATACCCGATACTTGCGGTATTGGAATGCTCAACACTAATCAGCAGTGATACTGAGGCCGGCATCACACTGGCGAGTTTTACGGACGTATGAGCGCAGAAAATACATCCGTAAAATACGCATAATACACGGCCCAATGATTCTCTATGGCCCAGCAACTATCAGCCGTATTTTACTGATCCGTTTTATACGGTCTTCTACGGCCGTAGAAAATCGCAGCATGTAGCGTTTGTCACCGTATTGCGCAAAAAAAAATCACCAATGAAAGTCTATGGGGGCGAGAAAAATACGGATTACACACGGACCAGCAGTGTGACTTGCGAGAAATATGCAGCGGTGTTCTATAGAAAAGCCGGTAATTCAATTGCCTGCTTTTCTTTTCTCCTTCCCAAACCCGACAGGATATGAGATCTCATATCCCCTTTTTTTTGCATATTCCACACTACTAATGTTAGTAGTGTGTATGTGCAAAATTTGGGCGCTGTAGCTTGTAAAATAAAGGGTTAAATGGCAGAAAAAATTGGCGTGGGCTCCCGCGCAATTTTCTCCGCCAGAGTGGTAAAACCAGTGACTGAGGGTAGATATTAATAGCCTAGAGAGGGTCCATGGTTATTCGCCCCCCTGGCTAAAAACATCTGCCCCCAGCCACCCCAGAAAAGGCTCATCTGGAAGATGCGCCTATTCTGGCACTTGGCCACTCTCTTCCCATTCCCGTGTAGCGGTGGGATATGGGGTAATGAAGGGTTAATGTCACCTTGCTATTGTAAGGTGACATTAAGCCAGGTTAATAATGGAGAGGTGTCAATTATGACACCTATCCATTATTAATCCAATAGTACGAAATGGTTAAGAAAACACACACACACATTATTACAAAGTCCTTTAATGAAATAAAAACACAGGTTGTTGTAATATTTTATTATACTGGTAATCCACCTGAAGACCCTCATTCTGTAACAAAGGAAAAATAAAAAAACAACAATATTCCATACCTTCCGTCATTATGTCCCACGAAGTAAATCCATCTGAAGGGGTTAAATCATTTTACAGCCAGGAGCTGTGCTAATGCACTCGCTCATGCCTGTAAAACCCTGGGTACTGAATGGAAAGCAATGGATTGTCCTGTACTTACCTTGAGTTGCGGTGAGGCGCCCTCTGCTGGATGTCCTCATGAACTGGAGCCTTGGAAAAGTTCCCACGCTCGAGTTCATATGAGGACATCCAGCAGAGGGTGCCTTACCGCGACTCAAGGTAACTACAGGTCACCCCGCTTTCCATTCAGTACCCGGGGTTTTACAGGCAGGAGCGAGTGCATTAGCACAGCTCCCGGCTGTAAAATGATTTAACCCCTTCAGATGGATTTACATCGTGGGACATAACGACGGAAGGTGCGTCATAATTGACGCCTCTCCATTATTAACCTGGCTTAATGTCACCTTACAATAGCAAGGTGACATTAACCCTTCATTACCCCATATCCCACCGCTACACGAGAGTGGAAAGATAGTGGCCAAGTGCCAGAATAGGCGCATCTTCCAGATGTGCCTTTTCTGGGGTGGCTGGGGGCAGATGTTTGTAGCCATGGGGGGGCAATAACCATGGACCCTCTCTAGGCTATTAATATCTGCCCTCAGTCACTGGTTTTACCATTCTTTTTTTTTTTTTAATTCGTTTATTAACCAAAAAGGCAAAAAAAAATATAATATACAATATACACATTTATGTTCATTAGTATACATTCAATACAATATAGAACATGCATACTGTATGTATAATTGAGTATTACAATTCTATGCTCAACATATTATTTACTCCATTCAAACCATACAAAACATGGAGTGTGAAATTATGCAATTATTAAACCATAACTATAACTATCTTATTAACTACCTATCTGCCGCTTAATAATAAATTGTATCTTACTCTGCGATATCTAGAGTAATTTGACACTTTGCACTGATGCAATTAACTGCAAGTTTATAAAGTAAGATGAGAGGAGTTCCATCCGCTCCAAATTTTCTCGAATTTACCCGGACATCCTCTATTTTGATATAGCGTTCGTTCATAAGGGATGACCGAGTTTACCAACTCCACCCAAGCTCTCAGGGAGGGGCATGAATCCCCCATCCACCGCATCGCTATCACCTTCCTTGCCATAAAAAGTGACTCCCGTAAGAAGATCCCAATATGATGACCCCAGGTCTCTTCATCCCACACCACAAATAAGCAAATTAATGGTTCAAGAGGAACAGGAGTTAATACTATGGATGAAAGTAATGATGTCACCTCTTTCCAATATTGAAGGATAATAGGACAGCTCCACATCATGTGAATAAAATCTGCGTCCGGTAGATGACAACGCAGACATTCTGATGATTGAAGTCGACCCATCTTAAAAAGCCGTGTGGGAGTTAAATATGATTGGTATATTATATATAGCTGTGTCATCCTGTAATTAATAGACGGGGATACCCTAAGTGGGGACTCTAGAATTTCCTTCCATTCTTCTTCCTGTGCATCAGGAATGAGTCTTTCCCATTTCCCCTTGATGAGTCCTATAGCTGATCCCGCTCCCACCGATAACATATAGGTATATAGAGAAGAAATAAGCCCCTGGGGTCCCTGGGATTTAAAGATTCCTATCAAAGGCAAAGATGAAATTGTGCGGCCTGTAGCCACCCCCCTCATATATGACTGGAAAGCTGACCTTAATTGTAAAAAACGAAAAAATTGGGATCTTGGAATGTCGTACTTAGACTGCAATTGTTCAAAGGACACAAAGGTCCCCTGGTCATGTAAATCCCCCACCGAGGTAACACCATGTGACACCCAAATATCAGTGGACGGGTGATTTAGCAGCGCCGGAAAGTAGTTATTTTTCCATAAGGGCATTTCGGCTATAATATCTGTAAATCCAACAGCATTTTTAATTTGCCTCCAAACTAATCACGCCAGCCGGAGCATGGGCAGTGAGCGAGGGGTACTTATTTTTTCTGATTCTAGAAAGCTTAATGGACACTCCACTCGAGCAGAATGAAGTAGATGATGTTCAGAATTAGGAAGACAGCCACCAGGCATCCATGCCTCCAATGCTCTCGCCTGCTCGGCCAGGTAATATAGAAAAAAATCCGGCAATGCCGCCCCACCGCCCTGTTTAGGTCACTGCAAAATAGATAGTCTAAGTTTGGGCCTAGATTTCCCCCATATAAAGAAGTAATTTGGGAGTTCAAATTAGTAAAGAGGGACTAGGGTACTGGGACTGCTGTTGTGTATCCGCTTTTTGGGCTCCCCTGGTGGTTGCTGGTGGTACTGGTGACTTGTTTGCACTTTGCTTCTTCTGTTCACCTGCTTCCATCAGTGTTTGGGAGTTTCCTATTTAGCCTTGCTCTCCAGTCATTTCCTTGCCGGTCATCATTGTAACCAGAGCCTTCGGTTGCATGTTCCTGCTACTAGTCTGCTGATCAGCTAAGTGGACTTTGTCCTTTTGTTTTGTACCTTTTGTCCAGTTTGCAGTTTTTGTAATTCTCTATAGCTGGAAGCTCTTGCGGGCTGAAATTGCCACTCCTGTGTCATGAGTTGACACAGGAGTCTTAAAGTAATTTCAGGATGGTTTTTGAAAGGGTTTTCAGTTGACCGTGAAGTCCTCTTTTGTATCCTTCTGCTATCTAGTAAGTGGACCTCTCTTTGCTAAATCTACTTTCATACTGTGTATGTCTTTTCCTCTTAATTCACCGTTATTACATGTGGGGGGCTGCTATCATCTTTTGGGGTATTTCCCTAGAGGTAAGCCAGGTCTGTTTCTTCCTCTACCAGGCGTAGTTAGTCCTCCGGCTGGCGCGTGGCATTTAGGAAGCCGTAGGTATGCTCCCTGGCTACTGTTAGTTGTGTGGTAGATTTAGCTCACGGTCAACTCGAGTTTCCATCACCCGAGAGCTCGTTCGTTACTTATGTGTTTTTTACGTTCCCTTGCCATTGGGAACCATGACAGTATGACCGGCCTACAAAGTGTTAATTGTTTGGGCTGAAGCAGGAGAAAAAGAAGTGTTGAAGGGAAATTTTTTTTTTCTTTCCCTCAGAGTTTTGCTGCCATGGAGGCCTTTCGGGAGCTTAAGCACCGCTTTTTGTCTGCCCCTGTGTTGCGCCAGCCTGATGTTTCTCTTCCCTTTCAGGTTGAGGTCGATGCTTCCGAGATCGGAGCGGGGGCGGTTTTGTCGCAGAAAAGTTCCGACTGCTCAGTGATGAGACCTTGTGTGTTCTTTTCGCGAAAATTTTCGGCCGCCGAGCGAAACTATGATGTTGGTAATCGGGAGCTTTTGGCCATGAAGTGGGCATTTGAGGAGTGGCGTCATTGGCTTGAGGGTGCCAGACATCAGGTGGTAGTTTTGACTGATCACAAGAATTTAATTTATTTGGAGTCTGCCAGGCGCCTGAATCCTAGACAGGCACGTTGGTCGTTGTTCTTTTCCCGGTTTAATTTTGTGGTCTCGTACTTACCGGGTTCTAGGAATGTGAAAGCAGATGCTCTTTCTAGGAGTTTTGAGCCTGACTCTCCTGGGAATTCTGAACCTGCTGGTGTCCTTAAGGATGGAGTGGTTTTGTCTGCTGTCTCTCCAGATTTGCGACGTGCTTTGCAAGAATTTCAGGCGGATAGACCTGATCGTTGTCCGTCTGGTAGACTGTTTGTTCCTGACGAGTGGACCACTAGAGTCATCTCGGAAGTTCATTCTTCTACTCTGGCAGGTCATCCGGGAATTTTTGGCACCAGAGATTTGGTGGCTAGATCCTTCTGGTGGCCTTCCCTATCTCGAGATGTGCGTGTTTTTGTGCAGTCTTGCGACGTGTGTGCTCGGGCCAAGCCTTGTTGTTCTAGGGCTAGTGGGTTGTTGTTGCCCTTGCCTATTCCGAAGAGGCCTTGGACACACATCTCTATGGACTTTATCTCGGATCTCCCTGTTTCTCAGAAGATGTCTGTCATCTGGGTGTTGTGTGACCGTTTTTCTAAAATGGTTCATTTGGTGCCATTGCCTAAGTTGCCTTCCTCATCTGAGTTGGTCCCTTTGTTTTTTCAAAATGTGGTTCGCTTGCATGGTATTCCGGAAAACATCGTTTCTGACAGGGGTACCCAGTTCGTGTCTAGATTTTGGCGGGCAGTCTGTGCCAGGTTGGGCATTGATTTGTCCTTTTCGTCTGCATTCCATCCTCAGACCAATGGCCAGACGGAGCGAACTAATCAAACTTTGGAGACTTATTTGAGGTGTTTTGTGTCTGCGGATCAGGATGATTGGGTTGCCTTTCTGCCGTTGGCGGAGTTTGCTCTTAATAATCGGGCTAGTTCTGCCACTTTGGTTTCTCCTTTCTTTTGCAATTCAGGGTTTCATCCGCGTTTTTCATCTGGTCAGGTTGAATCTTCGGATTGTCCTGGAGTGGATGCGGTGGTGGATCGGTTGCATCGGATTTGGGGACAAGTGGTGGATAATTTGGAATTGTCCCAGGAGAGGACTCAGCAGTTTGCTAACCGTCGTCGTCGTGTTGGTCCCCACCTTCGCGTTGGGGACTTGGTGTGGTTGTCTTCCCGTTTTGTCCCTATGAAGGTTTCTTCTCCCAAATTTAAGCCTCGGTTCATCGGTCCTTATAGGATTTTGGAGATTCTTAACCCTGTTTCCTTTCGTTTGGACCTCCCGGCATCTTTCGCTATCCATAATGTGTTCCATCGGTCGTTGTTGCGGAGATATGAGGTACCGGTGGTTCCTTCTACTGAACCTCCTGCTCCTGTGCTGGTGGAGGGTGAATTGGAGTACGTCGTGGAGAAGATCTTGGACTCCCGTATTTCCAGACGGAGACTTCAATATCTGGTTAAATGGAAAGGCTATGGTCAGGAAGATAATTCTTGGGTAACTGCCTCTGATGTTCATGCCTCGGATTTGGTTCGTGCCTTTCATAGGGCTCATCCAGATCGCCCTGGCGGTTCTTGTGAGGGTTCGGTGCCCCCTCCTTAAGGGGAGGGTACTGTTGTGTATCCGCTTTTTGGGCTCCCCTGGTGGTTGCTGGTGGTACTGGTGACTTGTTTGCACTTTGCTTCTTCTGTTCACCTGCTTCCATCAGTGTTTGGGAGTTTCCTATTTAGCCTTGCTCTCCAGTCATTTCCTTGCCGGTCATCATTGTAACCAGAGCCTTCGGTTGCATGTTCCTGCTACTAGTCTGCTGATCAGCTAAGTGGACTTTGTCCTTTTGTTTTGTACCTTTTGTCCAGTTTGCAGTTTTTGTAATTCTCTATAGCTGGAAGCTCTTGCGGGCTGAAATTGCCACTCCTGTGTCATGAGTTGACACAGGAGTCTTAAAGTAATTTCAGGATGGTTTTTGAAAGGGTTTTCAGTTGACCGTGAAGTCCTCTTTTGTATCCTTCTGCTATCTAGTAAGTGGACCTCTCTTTGCTAAATCTACTTTCATACTGTGTATGTCTTTTCCTCTTAATTCACCGTTATTACATGTGGGGGGCTGCTATCATCTTTTGGGGTATTTCCCTAGAGGTAAGCCAGGTCTGTTTCTTCCTCTACCAGGCGTAGTTAGTCCTCCGGCTGGCGCGTGGCATTTAGGAAGCCGTAGGTATGCTCCCTGGCTACTGTTAGTTGTGTGGTAGATTTAGCTCACGGTCAACTCGAGTTTCCATCACCCGAGAGCTCGTTCGTTACTTATGTGTTTTTTACGTTCCCTTGCCATTGGGAACCATGACAGACTGCGCTATGTTGAAGGCAATAACTAAGTTTAGGGAGCAAAATCATTTTAATTAGGTTGATACGGCCCGCGACCGACAACGGAAGTTTACTCCAAGATGCAAATTTAGATTTAACTAAGTCTAATAATGGATAAACATTAAGCTGCAGGTCAGAATTGCTGCCTTGGGACATATAGATTCCCAGATATTTGAAACTGGATACGACGGGTAACGAGGATAGAGCCTCAAAACCTGACACTGGAGTACAAGAGAGAGGTAATAGAGCAGATTTGTCCCAGTTTATATATAGGCCGGAATACTTACTAAAGGTATCTATAGTAGCGATCACTCGTGGCAGTGTTTCCTTTGCATTTTCCATAAATATCACCATATCATTGGCATGTAGGCCGATGGTGTCCACCCGACCCGCTATATCTATGCCCTTAATATCAGGGGAGGATCTAATACGTATTGCCAGTGCCTCTATCGCCAGAGCAAAAAGAGCCGGCGACAGGGGGCACCCCTGACGAGTTCCCCTAGATAATGAGAGGGACTTAGAAATGGAATTATTTATAATTATACGCGCCTTAGGTTTCATATATAATACATTCATCCACCTCAAAAACTTATCTCCAAAGCCGTATCTCTGCAAACATGCTGATAGAAAAGGCCATTCAAGGGAGTCAAAGGCCTTGGCCGCATCCAAGGATGCTAGTGCCCAGTTGTTATCTGGCACCAGAGAACTATATTGAATTATTGACTGGACTCGCCTAATATTAATAGAAGTGTTTTTTCCTGGCATAAAGCCAGTCTGATCTGGATGAATGAGGTCTAGTATAATGGAGTTCAGTCTAATGGCTAGAATTTTAGTAAAAATTTTATAATCTACATTGACTAACGATATGTGTCGATAGGAGCCACATTCCAGAGGATCCTTTCCCTCTTTTTTGAGTATGACAATATTTGCCTCATAGAAAGTTTCGGGCATACATCCTCCCTCCCATACACCTTGAAATACTTTCAATAAAAGCGGCACCAGTATACCCCGGTATTTTTTATATAACTCAACGGGAAACCCATCCGGTCCAGGAGCTTTCCCAGAGGACATGTCCATTATTGCATATTCTACTTCTTCCAATGTAAATCTAGCATCCATAAAATCACGCTGAGTGGGACTCAATGTGGGAAATATGACATCTGACAAATAATCTATACATTGCGATACACCAAGGTCACCTTTGGAGTCATACAGCGACTCATAGTAATCGTAAAAACAGTAAAGTATTTCTTCCATTGTGGACATCAACAAGCCACCTGGTGCGCGAATCTGCAATATTGTATTAGATGTATTATGTTGGCGCACCAGGTAAGCTAGAAATTTACTGGTTTGATTCCCCAACTCAAAATATGACTGACGTGCAAAAAACAGCTTACGCTTAGATTTGGTGTCCATATGTTGAGTATACAGTCTCTGTGAAGTCAACCACTCAATCCTATTACCATTAGTTTGGTTAGATATATATGCTGCCTCTGCATCTTTCAATCTCCGTTCCACCCCATCATCCTCTCTCGAAGTCACCCTTTTGATATATGAAATTGTGGATGACAAACATCCTCTCAAGTATGCCTTGAGGGTGTCCCAAAATAAATTAATATTCTGGGGCTCTGGGTGGGATGAAATGAAACAATTCAATTGATCCTCTGTTCTGTCGTTATGATCCATCAGTTTCAACCAAAAGGGATTTAACTTCCAGACCACGCTGCTCCCCGGTTGCCCATATTTAAATTTAAGTATGATCGGGCTATGGTCCGATATCCCCCTATTGCCATGTTCCACACTGTCCACCCATGTCGCCAACCCGCTAGAGCCAAATATGTAATCTATGCGGGATAGAGACCGTTTAGTAGATGAGTGGCAGGTATACCTTTTCACTCCAGGGTGACGCACCCGCCATAGATCCAACCATCCACTACTTTCTATAAATGATGCCAACTGGGTTGGGGCCGAAGTGGGAAGCTCCCCAGATCCCCCATCATCCAATCTCAATCTATCAAGGCTATTATCCATCACTAAATTAAAATATCCCATACAGATAACTTGTGCGTCTGGATAGTTTAGCGCAAAGCTCATTGCCATCCTAAGGATGGACATATTAGCCGGAGGAGGGTTATAAATACATAAAATTACATATTCACTAGAATTAATTAGCGCATGCACAAAAACGAACCGACCCTCAGAATCTCTTCGGGCTTCCCTAGCTTCCCACCTGACATCCCTATGTATTAATAATGAAACTCCTCTCGAGTAGCTAGTATGGAAAGCATGTATATACCATTGTACCCACGGTTTCTGCACGCACCGGGCTGTATCCCTGGTCAGATGCGTCTCTACCAAGGCCACTATATGGGGGTGATGGCATCTGATCTGCGAGAAAACTTTAATTTTCTTTCTGGGGATTTAATGCCTCGTACATTCCACGTCATACATACTATTTCAGATCCCATGTTTACTTATCCAAATATGATATGCATTAATACTCAGGCAAAGGTCTAAGGTAGCACACAGAAAAAAATAATATTGTTTCTACTTAAATAACAGGTAAAACCAATAGAAAAGAAAAAGTAGAACAAGAACCAAACAGTATAGGAACAACGTCCTGTGTTCCCATTATGAAAGAAATAAGGGGATACCCTCGCTGGAGTCAGCGTCCGGTATAGTTGGTAATCTGGACATCTCCAGAGAGAGCTCCATACTTAGTAATCAAAAGAATTTAGCTTAACTAGATATAGTTAGGATTCCTTTGCACAAGACACCCCATGAGATCGCAGCCATTCGGCCACTTCCGCTGGATCCGTGAAAACACAGAAGAGCCCTTGTGAACAACTCGGAGTCAGGCTGGGTAGATCATTGAGTAGATAATGTTTCTGTCTCTGAGTTGCTTCTTAATCTCCATAAATCTGGCCCTTTGCTTTTGAATATCCACGGAAAAATCCGGAAAGATCGAGATTACGGCATTATTAAATTTGATGGGGCTTTTTTGCCTTGCTAGCCGCAAAATAATATCTCTGTCCTTGCAATTAAGGATCCGTGCCAGAAAAGGTCTAGGTGGGGCCTCGGGAGGGAGAGGTTTTGTGGGTACTCGATGGGCTCTTTCCACAGCAATTGTTGAAGAAAATTCATCTCCCAGAGAAGATTTAAGCCACCCCTCCAGAAATACCTCAGGTTGTTGACCCTCTGAACGTTCTGGTAGACCAATAATACGGATATTATTCCGGCGCAGCCTGTTCTCTAGATCATCTGCTTTTTGTTTCCAGGCATTTATAGAGCCAGCTACTTTGGTCAACTTGGCCTCCATGGGTGTAATGGTATCTTCTACATGGGATACCCTAGTCTCCACCTCTGTAATGCGTCCCCTCATGGTCTGCATGTCCTGATGGAGGCGCCCCACTTCAGTATATACATCCTCTATTTTTTCAGTGAAAGATGTTCTGGTTAGGGAAATGGCTTGCATTAATTGGTCAGACGCTTGTTTAAGTGTCAGTTCATCCTGTTCACCTCCCTCAGCACTATCAGAGGGACGATTCTTACGTTGCACCTGAGAGGGGGTATTCCTAAGGTTACATGTGTTATCAGAGGGATCAACTCTGGTGAACTCCTTTAGTTTGTCAGCTGCTCCCGAGCCCTTGGTGCGCTGCATGGTTAGCAAGGTCAGAGTCACGAGTTATATAGACCCAGCAGAGCTGTGGCAGAACGGCATCTGCAGTAAGCTGTAAAATTATAGATATGTTCGTTTCAGGATTCCACTAGGGCGCTATGCACCAGGGAGGGCTCACTGTGCCTGTGGTGGTAGCAGCCAGGAGGGGGGGTTTCCAAAGCCCCCAGAGTAATGGCACTGATGTGTGAAGTGTCTTATTAAAGATATGGGGAGTGCAGGGCCCAATTTTTCAGAGCACACTCCGCACGTCCCCACAGTGTGTCCAGAATATGTGCCCGCACACCCACCCTTACAGCGCTGCAGGAGTGTTAAAGATGGCGCCGCGTCGTCACCTGCTGAAGCGCGCACTTTGAGAATGGGAGCCGCTCCACACAGGCACCGCCTCCGCCCGGGTCCTTCTCACACCCGGTGCACCACGAGCCCACAGCACCTACCGCAGGTGTCGGTAACCACCCAGGAGTCAGGGTGAGGTCCCGTCTCTGACAGGGAGCAGTGCCGCGCTCCTTCCAGCAAAGCGTGCTCTGCTAAAGATGGCCGCCTCCTCGCTGTGGGTCTGCTCTGAGCTCCTCGGTCTCCGGAGCTCTCCGGTCACAGCGCTCTCCTCACAGGGTCTAAAAGAGCCACCCGGAGTCAAGGGGGTCCAGCGATGGTGAGTGATCCGCCGTAGTCAGGGGTCTTAGTGCAGGATAATAAGGAGGATTCGGGAGCTCTCTCACAGCACGTCCTCTCTCCTTCACTACATAGCCACGCCCCCTGGTTTTACCATTCTGGTGGAGAAAATTGCGCGGGAGCCCACGCCAATTTTTTCCGCGATTTAACCCTTTATTTTACAAGCTACAGTGCCCAAATTTTGCACATACACACTACTAACATTAGTAGTGTGGAATATGCAAAAAAAAAGGGATATGAGATGGTTTACTCTATGTAAACCATGTCTCATATCCTGTCGGGTTTGTGAAGGAGAAATGAAAAGCCGGCAATTGAATTACCGGCTTTTCTATAGAACACTGCTGCGTATTTCTCGCAAGTCACACTGCTGGTCCGTGTGTAATCCGTATTTTTCTCGCCCCCATAGACTTTTATTGGCAATTTTTTTGCGCATTACGGTGACAAACTGCTGCGATTTTGTACGGCCGTAGAAGACCGTATAATACGGATCAGTAAAATACGGCTGATAGGAGCTGGGACATAGAGAATCATTGGGCCGTGTGTTATGCGTATTTTACGGGTGTATTTTCTGCGCTCATACGTCCGTAAAACTCGCCAGTGTCACGCCGGCCTTATACTAGGAGCAGGAAAATCATGATTAGAGTTACCAACTTGCTCTTTGGGAGGATTAACAGCAGTCAATTTAGCAGAGAGGACCTGGGGAAAGTGTTGTGGAGTAGGATCAATGTGTGAGCAGGTGAGTGGGGTGCGGGGATGGGACTTAATGGTGGATAGTTTACTGGTGGAGGAATTTTTCTTGCTGAAAAAACTCCTGCTATTGCTCAGTGGGAAGTTGTCAAAGGATTGTTTTCTTGGAAACTTATAGGTGTCTTTAGTGGGGGGAATACCAGTGGCACTTTTGTCATAATCTTCACAATCTCTATTTAGTTTCTTAGCTTTTTTAAGAATTGTATCATGCTCGATTTGCATAATGTTGGTAGCAATACTGGAATTATTTTATTTAAAATCAGAATGTGAACGAAAATGCCTTAGTACATTTGGTGCTAAATGTAAAAATGTAAATGTAAAAAAATACATTTTTGCTCTGGTTATTTCAGATAGTTCAGACCTTTTTTTTTGCATAAAACAGTCAGCATATTATGCATACAATTATTAAGATTAGAATTCTATTAATTGGTAAAATCACTATCATCAGGAAAAGGATAAGTATGTGTCAATCTCAAACCACTAGGTCTTCAATATAAATAGTTAAAAAACAGGCATCAAGCCCATAATGTACCTCATCTTTGAGAGCATCCTCAAGTTCACGGAATGTCTTTTTGAATGTCTTAGTGTCATCATTAGTGATGAGCGAGCATGCTCGCCACTACTCGGTGCTCGCCCGAGCATTGCAGTGCTCGCGATGCTCGGAGCTCAACAAGTATTTCCGGCTTTGCTCGGCGGGAGCTCGGGTCCCCGCCCTGCATGTTTGGCACTCTTTAGCGAGCCAAAGAACATGCAGGGATTGCCAGCCACACACTGTAATGCCGCAGCCATGTTGGTTGTGGCATTACAGTGATTGACTGGCCGCACAGCATCATCAGGTCTATATCAGACCTGGCACCGTCATGCTCGTCCCAGTCTGCTCCGGAATCAGGCAGTGTAGAGAGAGTTGGTGCTGAGCTAGGGAGAGATTTGTTTAGTGTGGGTATACCATATATTATTCAGATATCCATCTAAACTAACAGTCCTTCTGAGTAGTGTTGAGCGATACCGTCCGATACTTGAAAGTATCGGTATCGGAAAGTATCGGCCGATACCGGCAAAGTATCGGATCTAATCCGATACCGATACCCGATACCAATACAAGTCAATGGGACACCAAGTATTGGACGGTATCCTGTATGATTCCCAGGGTCTGAAGGAGAGGAAACTCTCCTTCAGGCCCTGGGATCCATATCAATGTGTAAAAGAAAGAATTAAAATAAAAAATAGGGATATACTCACCCTCTGACGCGCCCTGGACTTTACCGCCGTAACCGGGAGCCGTTGTACCTAAGAATGCGCGCTTGAAGGGCCTTAGATGACGTCACGGCGCTCTGATTGGTCCGTAGCGGTCGCGTGACCGCTACGCGACCAATCACAAAGCCGTGACGTCACCTAAGGTCTTTCAAGCGCTTGAAATACCTTAGAAGACGTCCCCAGCTTCTGATTGGTCGCGTAGCGGTCGCGTGACCGCTACGCGACCAATCACAAAGCCGTGACATCACCTAAGGTCTTTCAAGCGCTTGAAAGACCTTAGGTGACGTCACGGCTTTGTGATTGGTCGCGTAGCGGTCACGCGACCGCTACGGACCAATCAGAGTGCCGTGACGTCATCTAAGGCCCTTCAAGCGCGCATTCTTAGGTACAACGGCTCCCGGTTACGGCGGTAAAGTCCAGGGGCTGCCGGAGAGGTGAGTATATCCCTATTTTTTATATTAATTCTTTCTTTTCACATTGATATTAATCCCGATACCGATTCCCGATACCACAAAAGTATCGGATCTCGGTATCGGAATTCCGATACCGCAAGTATCGGCCGATACCCGATACTTGCGGTATCGGAATGCTCAACACTACTTCTGAGGACTAATAAAGCTGCAGAGATATCAGTGCTAGGCAGGCAGGCAGTGTATGTGGTAGACTGCAGGGCATATAGCAAGAGGGTCTAGTTCTATCTGCTGCTGTTGTCTATTAGAGATATTTATAGACACAGCCCCAGGTATCAGGGGCCATGAATATTTTTGGGGGGATCTTATTATTCCTATTTGCTTTAAAAGCAATCCAGAGAACACCGTTTTTGTGCTCCATTTGCTTGTTGGCACTGCAGAATACAGCCAGATCCTTTCCATATTACAGCGCTAAAATTACAGCTATTTAAAACTGGGGTCCCACGAATCACATAAGAGTGCGCTCAAAATTGTGCCATTTCAGGCCTCCATTTAAATATTTTTGCAGTGTCTTAGCCAAGTTATTAAAACCAGTTTGCTGAAAAAGAATTTACCTACAAACCAGGTATTTGAAACTGTGGTTTGTCTATGCCATGGATCACATGTCAGTGCTGTCAAAATTGTTCCATTTCAAGCCTCCATTTAAATTTTGTTGAAGTGTCTTAGCCAAGTTATTGACACCAGTTTGCTGGAAAAAAATAGTTACCCACAGGCCATATATTGTGAACTGGGGTTCCACGGATCACATAGTAACATAGTAACATAGTTAGCAAGGCCAAAAAAGACATTTGTCCATCCAGTTCAGCCCATATTCCATCAGAATAAATCCCCAGATCTACGTCCTTCTAAAGAACCTAATAACTGTAACATACAATATTGTTACGCTTCAGGAAGACATCCAGGCCTCTCTTGAACCCCTCAACTGAGTTCGCCATCACCACCTCCTCAGGCAAGGAATTCCAGATTCACACTGCCCTAACAGTAAAGAATCCTCTTCTATGTTGGTGGAAAAACCTTCTCTCCTCCAGACGCAGAGAATGCCCCCTTGTGACCGTCACATTCCTTGGTATAAACAGATCCTCAGAGAGATATTTGTATTGTCCCCTTATATACTTATACATGGTTATTATATCGCCCCTCAGTCATCTTTTTTCTAGACTAAATAATCCTAATTTTGCTAATCTCTCTGGGTATTGTAGTTCCCCATCCCCTTTATTAAATTTGTTGCCCTCCTTTGTACTCGCTCTAGTTCCATTATAAGCTTCATGAGCACTGGTGTCCAAAACTGTACACAGTACTCCATGTGAGGTCTAACCAGGGATTTGTACAGAGGCAGTAAAATGTTCTCATCATGTGTATCCAGATCTTTTTTTAATGCACCCCATGATCCTGTTTGTCTTGGCTGCTCCAGGAAAGTTTATCACTAACTAGAATCCCCTAGTCCTTCTCTGTGTCTGATTTACCCAATGGTTTCCTGTTCAGCATCAGTGCTATCAAAATTGTGCCATTTGAGGCCTCCATTTACATTTTGTTGAAGTGTCTTAGCAAAGTTATTGACACCAGTTTGCTGAAAAAAAAATAGTTACCTACAGGTCATGTATTTTGAAATGGAGTTTGTTCGTCCCACGGATCACATAGTAACATAGTAACCTAGTTAGCAAGGCCAAAAAAAGACATTTGTCCATCCAGTTCAGCCTATATTCCGTCAGAATAAATCCCCAGATGTACATCCTTCTAAAGAACCTAATAACTGTAAGATACAATATTGTTATGCTTCAGGAAGACATCCAGACCTCTCTTGAACCCCTCAACTGAGTTCACCATCACCACCTCCTCAGGCAAGGAATTCCAGATTCTCACTCCCTAACAGTAAAGAATTCTCTTTTATGTTGATGGAAAAACCTTTTCTCCTCCAGACACAGAGAATGCCCCCTTGAGACCGTCACATTCCTTGGTATAAACAGATCCTCGGAGAGATATTTGTATTGTCCCTTATATACTTATACATGGTTTCCTGTTCAGTATCAGTGCTCTCAAAATTGTGCCATTTGAGGCCTCCATTTAAATTTTGTTGAAGTGTCTTAGCCAAGTTATTGACACCAGTTTGCTGGAAAAAAATAGTTACCTACAGGCCAGATATTTCAAACTGTGGTTTGTCTGTGCCACGGATCACATATCAGTGCTGTCAAAATTGTGCCATTTCAGGCCTCCATTTAAATTTTGTTGAAGTGTCTTAGACAAGTTATTGACACCAGTTTGCTGATTAAAAAAAGTTACCTACAGGCCAGATATTTTAAACTTTTACGTCACACATATCACATATAAGTTCACTCCAAATTCAGCCATTTGCAGTGAACATGGAAAATATTGTCCTCTATTTAAAATGGGTAAGGTGAATGGCAAAGGACGGGGACCTGGACGTGATGATGATGGTGCATGCAGAGGCCGAGGGCAAGGCCGTGGGCAAGCTGAAATTGTGCCACATCTTTTCGCCCAACCTTCCTGTCCCAATAACTAGGGGACCTGTTGTGGATTCTGTTTGTGGGCTCCCTATGGTGGTTACTGCTGGTACTGGGTGACTTTGGTGGGTTGCGGCCTTTGGTTTCCACCTGTCCATCAGAGGCTGGGTGTTTCCTATTTTACCTGGCCTTTCTGTCATTCCCTTGCCGGCTATCAATGTATTCAGATGTGCTCTGTTTGGTTCCTGCCTACCTGCTCCCAGATCTTTCAGGATAAGCTAAGTGCTGATTTTCAGTTGTTTGGTTTTTTGTCCAGCTTGCTTATTATGTCTCTATGCTAGCTGGTAGCTCTAGTGGACTGAGGTTCTCCCCATGTGCCATGAGTTGGCACATGGGTTCTTGTAATCTCAGGATGGTTTTTTGATTAGGGTTTTTTGCTGACCGCTCAGACCCCTTTTGTATCGTTCTGCTTTCTAGTTTACAGCGGGCCTCAATTTGCTGAACCTATATATATCATCTCTATGTGTGTGCCTTCCTCTCATTTCACCGTCAATACATGTGGGGGGCAACTATACCTTTTGGGGTTCATTCCTCTGGAGGCAAGTGAGGTCTTATTTTCTCTGCAGTACTAGTTAGCTCTTAGGCTGGTGCGTGGCGTCTAGAACCAACGTAGGCACGCTCCCTGGCTATCTCTAGTTGCGTTTGTCAGGCGTAGGGCAGCGGTCAGCCCAGGTTCCATCACCCTAGAGCTCGTCCGATATTTTGTATTACTTTGCTTGTCCCTTGCTATCCCTAGCCATTGGGATTCATGACAGTCTAGCCGGCCCACTAAGTGTTAATTGTTTGGGCTGAAGCAGGAGAAAAAGAAGTGTTTAAGGGAAATTTTTTTTTTTTTTTCCTTCAGAGTTTTGCTGCCTAGCCCTTAATTGCTGTCTAGCTGCTTCTTACCTCCTCTTAACCCTTGAATGGCTCTGATATTAGCTGTTTAACATGGATGTCCAGAGTTTGGCTTCCAGCCTGAGTAATCTCGCGGCAAAAGTTCAAAACATACAGGATTTTGTTGTTCACACTCCCATGTCTGAACCTAGAATTCCTATTCCAGAGTTCTTTTCTGGAGATAGATCTACCTTCCTGAATTTCAGGAACAATTGTAAATTGTTTCTTTCTTTAAAATCTCGCTCCTCTGGAGACCCTGCTCAACAGGTCAAGATTGTAATATCTTTCCTGCGGGGCGACCCTCAGAATTGGGCATTTGCATTGGCACCAGGGGATCCTGCATTGCTCAATGTGGATGCGTTTTTTCTGGCATTGGGATTGCTCTATGAGGAACCCAACCTGGAGATTCAGGCTGAAAAGGCTTTATTAGCCCTCTCTCAGGGGCATGATGAAGCGGAAATATATTGTCAAAAATTTCGGAAATGGTCAGTGCTTACTCAGTGGAATGAGTGCGCCCTGGCTGCTAACTTCAGAAATGGTCTTTCCGAGGCCATTAAGGATATTATGGTGGGGTTCCCTACGCCTACAGGTCTGAATGAGTCGATGGCTATGGCCATTCAGATTGATCGGCGTTTACGGGAGCGCAAACCCGTGCACCAGTTGGCGGTGTCTTCTGAACAGGCACCTGAGACTATGCAATGTGATAGAATTCAGTCCAGAAGTGAACGGCAAAATTATAGGCGGAAAAATGGATTGTGTTTTTATTGTGGTGATTCAGCTCATGTTATATCAGCATGCTCTAAACGCACTAAAAGGGTTGATAAATCTTTTGCCATTGGTACTCTGCAGCCTAAGTTCATTTTGTCTGTGACTCTGATTTTTTCACTGTCTTCCATTTCCGTCGATGCCTATGTGGATTCAGGCGCTGCCCTGAGTCTTATGGATTGGTCATTTGCTAAACGCTGCGGTTTTAGTCTGGAGCCTCTGGAAGTTCCTATCCCTCTGAAGGGAATTGACTCTACACCATTGGCTATGAATAAGCCGCAGTATTGGACACAAGTGACCATGCGCATGACTCCCGTTCATCAGGAGGTGATTCGCTTCCTTGTACTGTATAATTTACATGATGTACTAGTGCTTGGTCTGCCATGGTTACAAACTCATAATCCTGTCCTGGACTGGAAAACAATGTCTGTGTTAAGCTGGGGATGTCAGGGGGTTCATGATTATGCACCTCCGATTTCAATCGCTTCATCTACTCCTTCTGAGATCCCTGCGTTTATATCTGACTATAGGGATGTTTTTGAGGAGCCTAAGCTCAATTCGCTCCCTCCTCATAGAGATTGTGACTGTGCTATAGAATTGATTCCTGGCAGTAAGTTCCCTAAGGGTCGTTTATTTAATCTGTCACTGCCAGAGCATACTGCTATGCGGAATTATATTAAGGAGTCCTTGGAAAAGGGACATATTCGTCCATCTTCGTCCCCTCTGGGAGCAGGTTTTTTTTTCGTGGCAAAAAAAGATGGTTCCCTGAGGCCTTGTATAGATTATCGCCTTCTGAATAAGATTACAGTCAAATATCAGTATCCACTGCCATTATTGACTGATTTGTTTGCTCGCATTAAGGGGGCTAGGTGGTTCACTAAGATAGATCTTCGCGGTGCGTATAATCTGGTGCGGATAAAACAGGGTGACGAGTGGAAAACCGCATTTAATACGCCTGAGGGCCATTTTGAGTATTTGGTAATGCCTTTTGGACTCTCCAATGCTCCGTCAGTCTTTCAGTCCTTTATGCACAATATTTTCCGTGAATATCTGGATAAGTTTATGATTGTGTATTTGGATGATATTTTGGTGTTTTCTGATGACTGGGAGTCTCATGTTTTACAGGTCAGGAAGGTGTTTCAGGTTCTGCGGGCCAATTCTCTGTTTGTGAAGGGCTTAAAGTGTCTCTTCGGAGTCCAGAAGATTTCTTTTTTGGGGTACATTTTTTCTCCTTCTACCATTGAGATGGATCCCGTCAAGGTTCAGGCGATTTGTGACTGGACACAACCTACATCTGTTAAGAACCTTCAGAAGTTCTTGGGGTTTGCTAATTTTTATCGTCGGTTCATTGCTAATTTTTCCAGTATAGTTAAACCTTTGACTGATTTGACTAAAAAGGGTGCTGATGTTGCTGATTGGTCTCCTGCGGCCGTGGAGGCCTTTCAGGAACTTAAGCGCCGGTTTTCTTCTGCTCCTGTGTTGTGTCAACCAGATGTTTCACTTCCTTTTCAGGTTGAGGTTGATGCTTCCGAGATTGGAGCGGGGGCGGTTTTGTCACAGAGAAGTTCTAATGGCTCGGTGATGAAGCCATGTGCATTCTTCTCTAGAAAATTCTCGCCCGCCGAGCGCAATTATGATGTGGGTAATCGGGAGCTTTTGGCCATGAAGTGGGCATTTGAGGAGTGGCGTCATTGGCTTGAGGGTGCTAAACATCGTGTGGTGGTCTTGACTGATCACAAGAATCTCATTTACCTTGAGTCTGCCAGGCGTTTGAATCCTAGACAGGCTCGTTGGTCGTTGTTTTTTTCTCGTTTCAATTTCGTGGTTTCATACCTGCCAGGTTCAAAGAATGTGAAGGCAGATGCTCTTTCCAGGAGTTTTGTGCCTGACTCTCCTGGAGACTCTGGGCCTACTGGTATCCTTAGGGATGGGGTAATATTGTCCGCCGTATCCCCAGACTTGCGACGTGCATTGCAGGAGTTTCAGGTGGATAAACCGGATCGTTGTCCACCAGAAAGACTGTTTGTTCCGGATGATTGGACCAGTAGAGTCATCTCCGAGGTCCATTCTTCTGTGTTGGCTGGTCATCCTGGAATATTTGGTACTAGAGACTTGGTGGCCAGGTCTTTTTGGTGGCCTTCCTTGTCTAGGGATGTGCGTACCTTTGTGCAGTCTTGTGAAGTGTGTGCTCGAGCTAAGCCTTGCTGTTCTCGGGCAGTGGGTTGTTGTTATCCTTGCCCATCCCGAAGAGGCCTTGGACGCACATTTCCATGGATTTTATTTCTGATCTCCTGGTTTCACAGAAAATGTCCGTTATCTGGGTGGTGTGTGACCGCTTTTCTAAGATGGTTCATTTGGTGCCCTTGCCTAAGTTGCCTTCCTCCTCTGAGTTGGTCCCTTTATTTTTTCAGAACGTGGTTCGTTTGCATGGGATTCCGGAGAATATCGTTTCTGACAGGGGATCCCAGTTTGTGTCTAGATTTTGGCGCACGTTTTGTGCCAAGATGGGCATTGATTTGTCTTTCTCGTCTGCATTCCATCCTCAGACGAATGGCCAGACGGAGCGAACTAATCAGACCTTGGAAACTTATTTGAGGTGTTTTGTTTCTGCTGATCAAGATGACTGGGTTGCTTTTTTGCCGCTGGCCGAATTTGCTCTTAATAATCGGGCTAGTTCTGCCACGTTGGTCTCTCCTTTTTTTTGTAATTCGGGGTTTCATCCTCGTTTTTCCTCTGGTCAGGTGGAGTCTTCGGATTGTCCTGGAGTGGACGTGGTGGTGGACAGGCTACATCAGATTTGGAATCAGGTGGTGGACAATTTGAAGTTATCTCAGGAGAAGACTCAGCAGTTTGCTAATCGCCGTCGCCGCGTGGGTCCCCGACTTCTTGTTGGGGATTTGGTGTGGTTGTCTTCTCGTTTTGTCCCTATGAAGGTCTCTTCTCCTAAGTTCAAGCCTCGGTTCATCGGTCCTTATAGGATCTCGGAGATTCTTAACCCTGTATCTTTTCGTTTGGATCTCCCAGCATCGTTTGCTATTCATAATGTGTTCCATCGGTCGTTGTTGCGGAGGTATGAGGTGCCCGTTGTTCCTTCGGTTGAGCCTCCTGCTCCGGTGCTGGTGGAGGGAGAATTGGAGTATGTTGTTGAGAAGATCTTGGATTCTCGTGTTTCCAGACGCAAACTCCAGTATTTGGTTAAGTGGAAGGGTTATGGTCAGGAGGATAATTCCTGGGTGGTCGCCTCCGATGTTCATGCGACTGATTTGGTCCGCGCCTTCCATAGAGCTCACCCTGATCGCCCTGGGGGTTCTCGTGAGGGTTCGGTGACCTCTCCTCAAGGGGGGGGTACTGTTGTGGATTCTGTTTGTGGGCTCCCTCTGGTGGTTACTGCTGGTACTGGGTGACTTTGGTGGGTTGCGGCCTTTCGTTTCCACCTGTCCATCAGAGGCTGGGTGTTTCCTATTTTACCTGGCCTTTCTGTCATTCCCTTGCCGGCTATCAATGTATTCAGATGTGCTCTGTTTGGTTCCTGCCTACCTGCTCCCAGATCTTTCAGGATAAGCTAAGTGCTGATTTTCAGTTGTTTGGTTTTTTGTCCAGCTTGCTTATTATGTCTCTATGCTAGCTGGTAGCTCTAGTGGACTGAGGTTCTCCCCATGTGCCATGAGTTGGCACATGGGTTCTTGTAATCTCAGGATGGTTTTTTGATTAGGGTTTTTTGCTGACCGCTCAGACCCCTTTTGTATCGTTCTGCTTTCTAGTTTACAGCGGGCCTCAATTTGCTGAACCTATATATATCATCTCTATGTGTGTGCCTTCCTCTCATTTCACCGTCAATACATGTGGGGGGCAACTATACCTTTTGGGGTTCATTCCTCTGGAGGCAAGTGAGGTCTTATTTTCTCTGCAGTACTAGTTAGCTCTTAGGCTGGTGCGTGGCGTCTAGAACCAACGTAGGCACGCTCCCTGGCTATCTCTAGTTGCGTTTGTCAGGCGTAGGGCAGCGGTCAGCCCAGGTTCCATCACCCTAGAGCTCGTCCGATATTTTGTATTACTTTGCTTGTCCCTTGCTATCCCTAGCTATTGGGATTCATGACAGGGACCACAGCAGCACACCACTATTGAACCCGGAACAGTGTCAAAAGGTTGTTGGTTGGATAGCGGATAATGCTTCCAGTCACTTTGCCACCATCACCACCACCACCTAGGGTTGAGCGACTTTCATTTTTTTAAGATCGAGTAGGGTTTTGGGAAACCCGATTTTGTCCAGAGTCGAGTCGAGTGCAGTCGGCCGATTATCGCTAAAAGTCGGGGATCGACCGAAACACGAAACCCAATGCAAGTCAATGGGGAAGCATAGTCGGCAGTGAGTGGAGGCCAGGAAAACACCTACAGTGCCCATTTTAATGCCAAAAACATCCATTCTTGTTTCTGAAGCTTGCCAATCTTAATTAACTGTATAATAATAGTTGGGCATAAGGAATTGGGGGAAAGTTGTGGGGGGAGTAGGGCTGGCTCAAGTTTTTCGTGGGCCCAGGAAATGCGGACTACGTCACGGCGGTGTTGCAGGGAAAGGTAAGTATTTAAAAGTTGCAAGTGCTGTGATCCTGAGCAAGCAGGGGGGGCCCACTCGTTCGCATTGCCACTGGCACAGGGCCCCTCAAAGTACGGCGGTGTGTTTGCATGGCGGGGGCGCCTCCCACCAGCAGCGACACTTTTGCGTACTCTGAGGGGCCCTGTGCCAGTGACGTCGCCAACGAGTATGCCCCCCCACCTGATGAAGGAACCTGCACTTTCATCTGCACCTTCCTCTTTGTCCCTGTGTAAGGTGGTATAACATGCGGGAAGGGGAACCTTACTTTCAGCAGGGTCAGATTCTGGCTGTGTAGAGTACAAGGGGAATGTAGTGGTCTAGGTCAATGTACCAGCAGACTCATTTAGCAGTGGCTGGGCAATGGGCAGGATGAGGAGGAAACAGATATAGGGCCAAAGAATAAAGTAGGCTACATGCAGTTCAAAATTGGTAACAGGACTAAACAGGCGGCATTGCTTTGTTCAGTGGAGTAGCAAACCCAAGAGCAGCAGACACTGTTTCAAGGGCCTAACCACACTAGTAGGCCAAATGCAGTTTAATATCTGATAGTATAGGGCGAAAGCCAGAATGTGGAAGCTCAGCTTTGTTCAGTTGAGGACAACACCAGGGAGGGGCAGACACCTTTAGTAGGCCGGAAAAGCCTATTGCATTTTTTAAAATGGTAATTTGGAGCAGAAGGTTGAAGCTCAGCTTTATTTAGTTGAGGGCAACACCAGGGAGGGGCAGAAGCCGTTAGTAGGCCCTAACCACCATTTTTTTTTTTTTTAAAACCACTTAATGAGAGCCGGAAGGTTGAAGCTCAGCTTTATTTAGTTGAGGACAACACCAGGGAGGGGCAGAAGCCGTTAGTAGGCCCTAACCACCATTTTTTTTTAAAAACCACTTAATGAGAGCCGGAAGGTTGAAGCTCAGCTTTATTTAGTTGAGGACAACACCAGGGAGGGGCAGAAGCCGTTAGTAGGCCCTAACCACCATTTTTTTTTTTAAAACCACATAATGAGAGCCGGAAGGTTGAAGCTCAGCTTTATTTAGTTGAGGACAACACCAGGGAGGGGCAGAAGCCGTTAGTAGGCCCTAACCACCATTTTTTTTTTTTTTAAAACCACTTAATGAGAGCCGGAAGGTTGAAGCTCAGCTTTATTTAGTTGAGGACAACACCAGGGAGGGGCAGAAGCCGTTAGTAGGCCCTAACCACCATTTTTTTTTTTTTTAAAACCACTTAATGAGAGCCGGAAGGTTGAAGCTCAGCTTTATTTAGTTGAGGACAACACCAGGGAGGGGCAGAAGCCGTTAGTAGGCCCTAACCACCATTTTTTTTTTAAAACCACTTAATGAGAGCCGGAAGGTTGAAGCTCAGCTTTATTTAGTTGAGGACAACACCAGGGAGGGGCAGAAGCCGTTAGTAGGCCCTAACCACCATTTTTTTTTTTTAAACCACATAATGAGAGCCGGAAGGTTGAAGCTCAGCTTTATTTAGTTGAGGACAACACCAGGGAGGGGCAGAAGCCGTTAGTAGGCCCTAACCACCATTTTTTTTTAAAAACCACTTAATGAGAGCCGGAAGGTTGAAGCTCAGCTTTATTTAGTTGAGGACAACACCAGGGAGGGGCAGAAGCCGTTAGTAGGCCCTAACCAAAGTTGAAGGCCAAATGCAGTTTAATTTCTGATACTATAGGCCGAAAGCCAGAAGGTGGAAGTTCCGATTTAGACAGTGGAGGACAATTTGAATTAGGGACTGCAGACAGACTTAGTAGGCTGTCCCCTGTGGACCATGCATCCACCACATTAACCCATTGCGCCGTAATGGACACGTAATCTTCCGTGGCCATGCCTACAGGTCCATGCGTCTGTTGTCAGGTGCACCTTTGTACTCACAGATTGCCAGAGTGCATGGACAATGCGGTCTTCTACATGCTGGTGGAGGGTTGGGATGGCTTTTCTCGCAAAAGAAGTGTCGACTGGTTAGCTTGTAGCGTGGTACAGCGTAGTCCATCATGGCCTTATTAATAGTAAATAAAATATATAACTAGGCTCTATGAACTTTTAAATAGGTTCCAGGGGTACACGGGCAGCATTGGTGTGGTCAGTGGAGGAGTATTGCAAGTAGGGGCTGCAGACAGGCTATCAAAGGCCTAAAATAACAAACAGTAGGCAGTCATGGCAGTTTTACATCGGTTACATGGATACACAGGCAGGCACTCCAGGCAGCATTGTGCTCAGTGGAGGAGTATTGCAAGTAGGGGCCGCAGACAGGCTATCAAAGGCCTAAAATAACAAACAGTAGGCAGTCATGGCAGTTTTACATCGGTTACATGGATACACAGGCAGGCACTCCAGGCAGCATTGTGGTCAGTGGAGGAGTATTGCAAGTAGGGGCCGCAGACAGGCTATCAAAGGCCTAAAATAACAAACAGTAGGCAGTCATGGCAGTTTTACATCGGTTACATGGATACACAGGCAGCTAGGTGGTGAGTGGAGGAGTATTTAAAGTAAGGACCGCAGACAGGCTATCAAAGGCCTAACATAACAAACAATAGGCTCATGGCAGTTTTACAGCGGTTACATGGATACACGGGCAGGCAGCTTGGTGGTGAGTGGAGGAGTATTTAAAGTATGGACCGCAGACAGGCTTCGAAGGCCTAACACAATAAAATGGGCTGGCTGTAGGCACTTTAAAATTGGTTCCAGGGGTACACGGGCAGCAGTGGTCTGGTCAGTGGAGGCCTAGTGGAAGGAGGGACCGCAGACAGGCTTCGAAGGCCTAACACAATAAAATGGGCTGGCTGTAGGCACTTTAAAATTGGTTCCAGGGGTACACGGGCAGCAGTGGTCTGGTCAGTGGAGGACTAGTGGAAGGAGGGAGCGCAGAAAGGCTTCAAAGGCCTAAAATAACAAACAATAGGCTCATGGCAGTTTTACAGCGGTTACATGGATACACGGGCAGGCAGCTTGGTGGTCAGTGGAGGAGTAGGGACCGCAGACAGGCTATCAAAGGCCTAAAATAACAAACAATAGGCTCATGGCAGTTTTACAGCGGTTACATGGATACACGGGCAGGCAGCTTGGTGCTGAGTGGAGGAGTAGTGCAAGGAGTGTCTGTCCCAGTACTCCCAAAATATAAATAGATGTTAATGTCTCGCAAAACAACCAAAACAAAAAAAAAGATGGCATACTTAGGTACAGGGGTGGGCTCATCTGCTGTGTTTCTGACATAGTAATTTGGCAGTAACTATTTAATGGTGCCAATATAGGACACAGACACAGACTACTTTAAGTTGCATCATAGATGTCTACAAATTTGTATTGTCAGTGCCAGACATTGAATGATGTCAGCGAATAGACTAAAGATTGGTGGAGCTGTGCGACATAATTTTGCACGTAGTACAGCCCAGTTTGAGCTGGGGTAGGGGGGAACTCTCTTGAGGCCGGCGGGACCGCCCCAGGGCCACTCATGTTACAACGGTGTGTCTGACGTTGGGTGCGCACCACCACCGCCAGAGACACTACATTGTACTATGAGGGACCCAGTAGCAATGCCGTCAACCAAAAGCGAGCACACCCACCTCTTCAGACAAACAGCAGTCTCACGGGTGCTTGCGCCAAGTCGCGATACCACGGCCCCGTGTGGGGAGTTTGGCCATTTAGGGAGGTGTAAACATGTCGTATGCTGTACAATCTGCAGCAGCAAATTAGACATTAGAAAAGTAATTCACAGGCAAGAGCTTTTCATAGGAAAGCTAGGTGTCGGCCGGGCAAGGTGGGGCAAAAGATTTTGAAATCCAGTTGTGGTTCATTTTAATGAATGTTAGATCGTCAACATTTTGGGTAGCCAGACGAGTCCTTTTTTCGGTTAATATTGACCCTGCAGCACTGAATACTCTTTCTGATAGGACACTTGCTGCCGGGCAAGCAAGCTCCTGCAATGCATATTCTGCCAATTCTGGCCAGGTGTCTAATTTGGAGGCCCAGTAATCAAATGGGAATGACGGTTGAGGGAGAACATCGATAAGGGATGAAAAATAGTTAGTAACCATACTGGACAAATGTTGTCTCCTGTCACTTTCAATTGATGCAGCAGTACCTGTCCTGTCTGCGGTCATAGCAAAATCACTCCACAACCTGGTCAGAAAACCCCTCTGTCCAACGCCACTTCTGATGTGTGCACCCCTAACACTCCTAGTCTGCTGCCCCCTGGAGCTCGTGTGAGAACGATCACGTGCGCTGTGTGCTGGGAATGCCTGAAGCAAACGGTCAACAAGAGTTGATTGTTTGGTTGCTAATATTAGTTCCAAGTTCTCATGTGGCATAACATTTTGCAATTTGCCTTTATAGCGTGGATCAAGGAGGCAGGCCAACCAGTAATCGTCATCGTTCATCATTTTCGTAATGCGTGTGTCCCTTTGTAGGATACGTAAGGCATAATCCGCCATGTGGGCCAAAGTTCCACTTGTCAAATCTCCGGTTGTGATTGGTTGAGGGGCAGTTGCAGGCAAATCTACGTCACTTGTGTCCCTCAAAAAACCAGAACCCGGCCGTGACACGCAACCAATTTCCTGTGCCCCCGTGAAAGTTTCCGCATTAAAAATATACTCATCCCCATCATCCTCCTCGTCCTCCACCTCCTCTTCGCCCGCTACCTCGTCCTGTACACTGCCCTGACCAGACAATGGCTGACTGTCATCAAGGCTTCCCTCTTCCTCTGGTGCAGACGCCTGCTCCTTTATGTGCGTCAAACTTTGCATCAGCAGACGCATTAGGGGGATGCTCATGCTTATTACGGCGTTGTCTGCACTAACCAGCCGTGTGCATTCCTCAAAACACTGAAGGACTTGACACATGTCTTGTATCTTCGACCACTGCACACCTGACAACTCCATGTCTGCCATCCTACTGCCTGCCCGTGTATCCTCCCACAAATAAATAACAGCACGCCTCTGTTCGCACAGTCTCTGAAGCATGTGCAGTGTTGAGTTCCACCTTGTTGCAACGTCTATGATTAGGCGATGCTGGGGAAGGTTCAAAGACCGCTGATAGGTCTGCATACGGCTGGCGTGTACAGGCGAACGTCGGATATGTGAGCAAAGTGCACGCACTTTGAGGAGCAGGTCGGAGAACCCAGGATAAGTTTTCAATAAGCACTGCACCACCAGGTTTAAGGTGTGAGCCAGGCAAGGAATGTGTTTCAGTTGGGAAAGGGAGATGGCAGCCATGAAATTCCTTCCGTTATCACTCACTACCTTGCCTGCCTCAAGATCTACTGTGCCCAGCCACGACTGCGTTTCTTGTTGCAAGAACTCGGACAGAACTTCCGCGGTGTGTCTGTTGTCGCCCAAACACTTCATAGCCAATACAGCCTGCTGACGCTTGGCAGTAGCTGGCCCATAATGGGACAACTGGTGTGCAACAGTGTCATCTGCCGATGGAGTGGTTGGCCGACTGCGTTCTGTGGAAGAGCTGTAGCTTCTGCAGGAGGACGAGGAGGAGGAGGAGGGGGTGCGAACGCCTACAGCCAACTGTTTCCTAGACCGTGGGCTAGGCACAACTGTCCCTAAATTGATGTCGCCTGTGGACCCTGCATCCACCACATTCACCCAGTGTGCCGTGATGGACACATAACGTCCCTGGCCATGCCTACTGGTCCATGCATCTGTAGTCAGGTGCACCTTTGTACTCACAGATTGCCTGAGTGCATGGACGATGCGCTGTTTAACATGCTGGTGCAGGGCTGGGATGGCTTTTCTGGAAAAAAAGTGTCGACTGGGTAGCTCGTATCGTGGTTCAGCGTACTCCATCAGGGCTTTGAAAGCTTCGCTTTCAACTAACCGGTAGGGCATCATCTCTAACGAGATTAGTCTAGCTATGTGGGCGTTAAAACCCTGTGTACGCGGATGCGAGGATAAGTACTTCCTTTTTCTAACCAGAGTCTCATGTAGGGTGAGCTGGACTGGAGAGCTGTAGATCGTGGAACTTTCGGGTGTGCCGGTGGACATGGCAGACTGAGAGACGGTTGGAGACGGTATTGTTTCCGCCGGTGCCCTACATGCAATATTTCCTCCTACAAAACTGGTGATTCCCTGACCCTGACTGCTTTTGGCTGGCAAAGAAACCTGCACAGATACTGCCGGTGGTGCGGAAAATGGTGGCCTTACAGTGACGGAAGGGATGTTGCGTTGCTGACTAGCTTCATTGGCCGAGGGTGCTACAACCTTGAGGGACGTTTGGTAGTTAGTCCAGGCTTGAGAATGCATGGTGGTTAAGTGTCTATGCATGCAACTAGTATTTAGACTTTTCAGATTCTGACCTCTGCTTAAGCTAGTTGAACATTTTTGACAGATGACTTTGCGCTGATCAGTTGGATGTTGTTTAAAAAAATGCCAGACTGCACTCTTCCTAGACTCTGATCCCTTTTCAGGGATTGCAGACTGAGCTTTAACCGGATGGCAACGCTGTGCTCCAACAGGTTTTGGCTTTGACACGCGTTTTGGTCCAGATACGGGCCCGGCAGATGGAACCTGTTGCGATGTTGATGCCTGCTGCGGCCCCTCCTCCACCTCCGCTTCTGAACTACTGCCGCCTGCACCCTGTTCCCCCAATGGCTGCCAATCGGGGTCAATAACTGGGTCATCTATTACCTCCTCTTCGAGCTCGTGTGCAACTTCGTCTGTGTCACTGTGTCGGTCGGTGGTATAGCGTTCGTGGCGGGGCAACATAGTCTCATCAGGGTCTGATTGTGGATCTGTACCCTGAGAGGGCAATGTGGTGGTCTGAGTCAAAGGAGCAGCATAGTACTCTGGCTGTGGCTGTGCATCAGTGCACTCCATGTCAGAATATACTTGTAATGGGCATGGCCTGTTAAATGTTTCACTTTCTAAGCCAGGGACGGTATGTGTAAAGAGCTCCATGGAGTGACCCGTTGTGTCGCCTGCTGCATCCTTCTCTCTTGTTGTAGTTTTTGCTGAGGAGGACAAGGAAGCGACTTGTCCCTGACCGTGAACATCCACAAGCGACGCGCTGCTTTTACATTTACCAGTTTCGGAAGAGGAGGCAAAAGAGCTAGAGGCTGAGTCTGCAATGTAAGCCAAAACTTGCTGTTGCTGCTCCGCCTTTAAAAGCGGTTTTCCTACTCCCAGAAAAGAGAGCGTTCGAGGCCTTGTGTAGCCTGACGACGAAACTGGCTCCACAGCTCCAGACTTAGGTGGAATATTTTTATCCCCACGACCACCTGATGCTCCACTACCACTACCATCATTACCAGCTGACAATGAACGCCCACGACGACCTCTTGCACCAGACTTCCTCATTGTTTTAAAATCTTAACCAAAGTAACTTTATTTGTTGCTATCAAACAACTTACACGGTGAGCTATAACTTCAGTATGATTTCAATATCCCTTAACAGGTTGGTGAGACCACAAGGAAAATCAGGCACAATGTTACACACTCTGTTTTCTGTGGCACAAAATCACAGAGATGACACACACGCAGGACTGTCACTCAAGCACTAATGTCAATATTAATCTCCCACCTAATTTATTTATTTTTTTTTCTCAGGGAGACTTTAGAAACCAAATAATATTAAAAAAAAAAAAAAAAAGGCTTTCTATGGCCCACAATTAGAGAGAGAGAGGTGGCACAACCAGGAGTCAAGACTGGCGCACAAGCTGAAAGGGCAATATTACTCTCCCACTGTTTTTTATGTTTTTTTTGTTTTTTTCAGGGAGACTTTAGAAACCAAATAATATTAAAAAAACCAAAAAAAAAAAAGGCTTTCTATGGCCCACTGAATGAAAGGGAGAGAGGTGGCACACCCAGGAGTCAAGACTGGCACACAAGCTGAAAGGGCAATATTACTCTCCCACTGTTTTTTTATGTATTTTTTGTTTTTTCAGGGAGACTTTAGAAACCCAATAATATTTAAAAAAAAAAATAAATAGGCTTTCTATGGCCCACTGAATGAGAGGGAGAGAGGTGGCACACCCAGGAGTCAAGACTGGCACACAAGCTGAAAGGGCAATATTACTCTCCCACTGTTTTTTTAGGTTTTTTTTTTTTTTTCAGGGAGAATTAGAAACCAAATAATATTAAAAAAAAAAAAAATAGGCTTTCTATGGCCCACTGAATGAAAGGGAGAGAGGTGGCACACCCAGGAGTCAAGACTGGCACACAAGCTGAAAGGGCAATATTACTCTCCCACTGTTTTTTTATGTATTTTTTGTTTTTTCAGGGAGACTTTAGAAACCCAATAATATTTAAAAAAAAAAATAAATAGGCTTTCTATGGCCCACTGAATGAGAGGGAGAGAGGTGGCACACCCAGGAGTCAAGACTGGCACACAAGCTGAAAGGGCAATATTACTCTCCCACTGTTTTTTTAGGTTTTTTTTTTTTTTTCAGGGAGAATTAGAAACCAAATAATATTAAAAAAAAAAAAATAGGCTTTCTATGGCCCACTGAATGAAAGGGAGAGAGGTGGCACACCCAGGAGTCAAGACTGGCACACAAGCTGAAAGGGCAATATTACTCTCCCACTGTTTTTTTATGTATTTTTTGTTTTTTTCAGGGAGACTTTAGAAACCCAATAATATTTAAAAAAAAAAATAAATAGGCTTTCTATGGCCCACTGAATGAGAGGGAGAGAGGTGGCACACCCAGGAGTCAAGACTGGCACACAAGCTGAAAGGGCAATATTACTCTCCCACTGTTTTTTTAGGTTTTTTTTTTTTTTCAGGGAGACTTTTGAAACCAAATAATATTAAAAAAAAAAAAAAAAAAAAAATATAGGCTTGCTATAGCCCACTGAATGATAGCGCACACACAGCAGTGGCACACAAGCCCTGACTGAGGCCAATATTTTTCTCCCACTGATTGATGTAGTGTTTCTGTGTTGAGGTAGATTTTAGAACACAAATCACGGAAAAAATAAATAGGCTTTCTATGGCCCACTCAGTGAGAGATGGCACACACAGGGATGGCACTGTAGCAGAAATGCCAATCTTAATCTCCCACAAAAAAAAAACAAAAAAAAAAAAAAACTGTCCTACAATTACTATCTCCCTGCAGTAATGTAAGCCAGGTATGGCAGGCAGCAATAGGAGTGGACTGATGCACAAATTAAATAAAAAGTGTGGACAAACAAAAAAGATAGCTGTGCAGAAAGGAAGGAACAAGAGGATATGTGCTTTGAAAAAAGCAGTTGGTTTCCACAGTGGCGTACACACAGCAATACAGCTATCACGGAGCCTTCTAGGGCAGCCCAATGAGCTACAGCGCTGAGGGGAAAAAAAAAAAAAAATAGCTTCCACTGTTCCTGCACACCGAAGGTGGTGTTGGACAGTGGAAATCGCTGCAGCACAAGCGGTTTGGTGGTTAGTGGACCCTGCCTAACGCTCTCCCTGCTTCTGATGAAGCGGCAGCAACCTCTCCCTAAGCTCAGATCAGCAGCAGTAAGATGGCGGTCGGCGGGAACGCCCCTTTATAGCCCCTGTGACGCCGCAGACAGCAAGCCAATCACTGCAATGCCCTTCTCTAAGATGGTGGGGACCAGGATCTATGTCATCACGCTGCCCACACTCTGCGTTCACCTTCATTGGCTGAGAAATGGCGCTTTTCGCGTCATTGAAACGCGACTTTGGCGCGAAAGTCGCGTACCGCATGGCCGACAAGCACAGGGGTCGGATCGGGTTTCATGAGACGCCGACTTAGCCAAAAGTCGGCGACTTTTGAAAATGATCGACCCGTTTCGCTCAACCCTACCACCACCCTGTCATCCACACGGTCAAGCCTCAGTAGCCATGAGTCTGGACCGCATATTCTTCACCCTGATCGTCCTTCCTCCCACAATGCCAAGTGCCCAGAGACAACTGATCCAACACTTGGACACTCTGAAGAGCTGTTCACTTTTCTATTTATTTATTTGGGCCTTTGCTTGGTCCACTTGAAGTGGGGCAAGAGGGATGCCCAAATATTTGAGCAGCCACGGTCACACAAAGGTGACAGTGGGAAAGTGTCACAAGAGGTGGACGATGATGAGACACAATTGCCAGAAAGTCAGGAGGTGGACCAGGGTGCAGAAGTGGAGGACTAGGTGGTGGATGTTATAGTAACTGACCGAACCTGGCAGGAGGACATGCAGAGCGAGGACAGCAGCACACAGGGGGAGGGAGGCATAGCACCCCAACAGACAAGAAGAAGCATGATGGCCATAGAAAGAAGGCAGGTAACCGTTCCCCGTAACACCAACACGATGGAAGTTGCCAGTCCAACTGTTAGGTCTTCCTGAGTTTCGTCTGCCAATAACCCCAAAAAGGCCATTTGCACCACCTGCCAGGCCAGCATCAGCAGGGGTAGCAAAAATACCAGCCTGACCACCACCAGCATGATCAAGCACATGGCAGCAAAGCAACTGACTTTGTGGGCTGAATCCTAGGGTCCAGGAACAGTGTCTGCAGGTGACACCACTACTTCTTCTGCTGTTTTGCGTGCAAGCCAATTCCCTGTCCATGATGCATGCGAAGATGCATCCTGCCCTGCACCTGTCATTGCACACACTCAACTAGCACCATCATCAAGCACATCCATGTCCTTGTCCCAGAGCAGCGTTCAGTTGTCCATACCCCAGTCCTTGGAATGCAAGCGCAAATACGAAGCCAACGCCCCACAGGCTACACTACTCAATTCACACATATCGCGACTGATTGAGCTAGAAATGTTGCCTTTTTAGGCTTGTGGAGATGGAAGCTTTCCGCAACCTGATGGTGGCGGCCATCCCTTGGTACTCGGTCCCCAGTCACCACTAGTTCTCCCGGTGTGCCGTCCCCGCATTACACAAGCACGAGTCCCACACCATTAGCCGTGCCATCAACAATGCAGTTACTGGGAAGTCCACCTATTCACGGACATGAGGACAAGTGCTTGTGGGCAGGGACGGTACATCTAGCTGACAGGACACTGGGTTAACATAGTGGAATACGGGACCCATTCGTATTGTGGTGCGTCTAAATTTTGTCCAAGCCTTGCATTCACTGCATAGGCAAACAGTATGGGAGAACCACTTCCTAATAATGGGAATATTGCTTTCAGGATGCCCTCTTTTATGTCTCTTTAAAGGGGTATTGGGGCGCATCTAAATTTTGGCCAGGCCTTGCATTCACTGCATAGGCAAACAGTATGGGAGAACCACTTCCAAATAATGGGACTATTATTTTCAGGAGGCCTTCTTGTACGTCTCTTCAAAGAGGTATTGGGGTGCATCTAAATTTTGAGCAGGCCTTGCATTCACTGCATAGGCAAACAGTATGGGAGACCAATTTCGTAATAATGGGAACATTGTTTTCAGGAGGCCTTGCTGTACGTCTCTTCAAAAATGGGAACATTGTTTTCAGGAGGCCTTGCTGTACGTCTCTTCAAAGGGGTATTGGGGTGCGTCAAATTTTGGCCAGGCCTTTCAGTCACTTCTTTGGCAAACAGTTTGGGAGAGCCACTTTCTAATAATGGGAACATTGTTTTCAGGAGGCCCTCTTGTTCATCTCTTCAAAGGAGTATTGGGGTGCGTCTAAATTTTGGCAAGGCCTTGCATTCACTGCATAGGCAAACAATATGGGAGAACCACTTCCTAATAATGGGAACAATGTTTTCAGGAGGCCCTCTTGTGCGTCTCTTCAATTGGGTATTGAAGTGCATCTAAATTTTTGCCAGGCCTTGCATTCACCGCTTTTTGAATCAGTAAGGGAAAACCACTTCCTAATAATGGGAAAATTGTTTTCAGGAGGCCCTCTTGTATGTCTTTTCAAAGGCGTATTGTGGTGCGTCTAAATTTTAGCCAGGCCTTGCATTCACTACATAGGCAAACAGTATGGGATAACCACTTCCTAATAATGGGAACATTGTTTTCAGGAGGCCTTCTTGTATGTCTTTTCATAGAGGTATTGGGGTGCATCTAAATTTTGGGCAGGCCTTGCATTCACTGCATAGGCAAACAGTATAGGAGACCCACTTCTTAATAATGGGAACATTGTTTTCAGGAGGCCTTGCTGTACGTCTCTTTAAAGGGGTATTGGGGTGCGTCTAAATTTTGGCCAAGCCTTGCATTCACTGCATAGGCAAACAGTATGGGAGAACCACTTCCTAATAATGGGTACATTGTTTTCATGAGGCCCTGCTGTACGTCTCTTCAAAGGGGTATTATGGTGCGTCCAAATTTTTGGCAGCTCTTGCATTGACTGCATAGGCAAAGAGTATGGGAGACCAACTTCCTAATAATGGGAACATTGTTTTAGAAGGCCCTCCTGTACGTCTCTTCAAACGGGTATTGGGGTGCGTATAAATTTTGGGCAGGCCTTGCATTCACTGCATAGGCAAACAGTATAGGAGAACCACTACTTAATAATGGAAACATTGTTTTCAGGAGGCCTTGCTGTACGCCTCTTCAAAGGGGTATTGGGATGCATCCAAATTTTGGCCAAGCCTTGCATTCACTGCATAGGCAAACAGTATGGGAGAACCACTTCCTAATAATGGGAACAATGTTTTCAGGATGCTCTCTTGTATGTCTCCTCAGAGGTGTATTGGGGTGCGTCTAAATTTTGGCCAGGTCTTGCATTCACTGCTTTGGCAAACAGTTTGGGAGAACCAATTCCTAATAATGGGAACAATGTTTTCAGGAGGCCCTCTTGTGCGTCTCTTCAATTGGGTATTGAAGTGCATCTAAATTTTTGCCAGGCCTTGCATTCACCGCTTTTTAAATCAGTAAGGGAAAACCACTTCCTAATAATGGGAAAATTGTTTTCAGGAGGCCCTCTTGTATGTCTTTTCAAAGGCGTATTGTGGTGCGTCTAAATTTTAGCCAGGCCTTGCATTCACTGCATAGGCAAACAGTATGGGATAACCACTTCCTAATAATGGGAACATTGTTTTCAGGAGGCCTTCTTGTATGTCTTTTCATAGAGGTATTGGGGTGCATCTAAATTTTGGGCAGGCCTTGCATTCACTGCATAGGCAAACAGTATAGGAGACCCACTTCTTAATAATGGGAACATTGTTTTCAGGAGGCCTTGCTGTACGTCTCTTTAAAGGGGTATTGGGGTGCGTCTAAATTTTGGCCAAGCCTTGCATTCACTGCATAGGCAAACAGTATGGGAGAACCACTTCCTAATAATGGGTACATTGTTTTCATGAGGCCCTGCTGTACGTCTCTTCAAAGGGGTATTATGGTGCGTCCAAATTTTTGGCAGCTCTTGCATTGACTGCATAGGCAAAGAGTATGGGAGACCAACTTCCTAATAATGGGAACATTGTTTTAGAAGGCCCTCCTGTACGTCTCTTCAAACGGGTATTGGGGTGCGTATAAATTTTGGGCAGGCCTTGCATTCACTGCATAGGCAAACAGTATAGGAGAACCACTTCTTAATAATGGAAACATTGTTTTCAGGAGGCCTTGCTGTACGCCTCTTCAAAGGGGTATTGGGATGCATCCAAATTTTGGCCAAGCCTTGCATTCACTGCATAGGCAAACAGTATGGGAGAACTACTTCCTAATAATGGGAACAATGTTTTCAGGATGCTCTCTTGTATGTCTCCTCAGAGGTGTATTGGGGTGCGTCTAAATTTTGGCCAGGTCTTGCATTCACTGCTTTGGCAAACAGTTTGGGAGAACCAATTCCTAATAATGGGAACATTGTTTTCAGGAGGCCCTCTTGTACGTCTCTTCAAAGGGGTATTGGGGTGCGTCTAAATTTTCACCAGGCCTTGCATTCTTTGGCAAACAGTATGGGAGAACCACTTCCTAATAATGGGAACAATGTTTTCAGGATGCTCTCTTGTATGTCTCCTCAGAGGTGTATTGGGGTGCGTCTAAATTTTGGCCAGGTCTTGCATTCACTGCTTTGGCAAACAGTTTGGGAGAACCAATTCCTAATAATGGGAACATTGTTTTCAGGAGGCCCTCTTGTACGTCTCTTCAAAGGGGTATTGGGGTGCGTCTAAATCTTCCCCAGGCCTTGCATTCTTTGGCAAACAGTTTGGGAGAACCACTTTCTAATAATGGGAACATTGTTTTCTGGAGCCCCTCTTGTTCATCTCTTTAATGGGGTATTGGGATGCGTCTAAGTTTTGGCAAGGCCTTGCATTCACTGCATAAGCAAACAGTATGGGAGAACCACTTCCTAATAATGGGAACATTGTTTTCAGGAGGCCCTCCTGTATGTCTCTTCAAAGGAGTATTGGGGTGCATCCAAATTTGGGGCAGCCCTGCCACTCACTGCATAGGCAAACTGTGTGGGAGAACCACTTCCTAATAATGGGAACATTGTTTTCAGGAGGCCCTCCTGTACATCTCTTCAAAGGGGTTTTGGGGTGCGTCCTAATAATCCTAATATTTGGCAGCCCTGCCTCTCAACGTATAGGGAATAACAGTATAGGAGGCCCACTATTTAATAAAGGGAACGAACAACAAAGCATAACCGGCTGATGGATCTCTAAGAATAGTAAAGGCCGCCTGATGGCCCTATAAAAATACGCTTTCTGACTTTCAGAGTCGCTCCTTCATAAATGAAACAGGGTGTGTCTGATGATGTTTCACACATCACATGGGCAGCTAAGGTTGTAAAATGTAAAAATGACATTTCCCATTGAATGTATTTGTCTTTGTTGAAAGCAATGCTAAAGTTCAAAAACGCATCAAAAACGCTACATGTGAACATGGCTTTTGGTTATTTATTTTGCCTTATATACAAGTCATTACCCTGGAAAGGATGTTCCTTTACATATTTCCCAGGAAAATCCATTTTGGTTTCGTCTTTGTATGTTTTATTGTGAGTCTGTAAAAGTGGAGTAAGACTCTGACAACATTGTTCACAGCAGTGACCTAGAAGTCAGAAATGCTTCCAGGGTTCTTCCCCATGATGTTACCAAGTCATTTGAGCACTGTTCCCATCTATTACCGCAATTTCTAGACCCTCTAAAGACCGCCAGGTGGGGCGCCAGAAAAATGCTCGAGTTACATTGGGCTCGTTGCTCGGGTCAAGCACCCAAGCATTCCAATTTGCTCAACCCGAGCAATGAGCACCCAAGCATTTTAGTGCTCACCCATCACTAAAGGCCATATTTCCACTTAAAAATTGTTATCCCTAATATTGGGGTGCAGCCAGAATGCCCAATTAGCTCATCCAAGTGGTTTGTGATAAAACTGTGTTTTAGTGACCAATCAGGCCAGATTTCCACTTAAACATCGTTAGGCCTAATATTGGGGTGCAGCCAGGAGGCCCAATTAGCAAATCCAAATCATTTGTGATAAAACTGTGTTTCAATGGCAAATCAGAAGGCCTATATTTTCAATTAAAAATGGTTAGGCCTAATATTGGGGTGCAGCCAGGTGCAGCCAGGAGGCCCAATTAGCAAATCCAAATAGTTTGTGATAAAACTGTGTTTCAGTGAGAAATCAAAAGGCCAGATTTCCACAAATCATTAGGTATAACAGTTTGGTTCAGGCTCACTATCTAAGAAAATAAATAGTAATTGTTCATTTAGTGACAGGTAACTGAAAACTGTGAGCCTAAGGTTGAGAAAAAGCAGGTTACAAGAGGGGAAGGCTACATACAACATGAGTGAGAAAAAGTGAAGACGTAGTGGAAGGGAGAATAGACTTGATGTTCAACGTGTATGTGGGTTAGGAGTTAATGTTAATGAAAGCTCCACTGTACAAACACTGTCTCGTCCCATCCAAAGACCACTGACAACATGTTACTGGATAGGCTACTCGACTCCCTTTCTTTTGCAGCTGCACATCGGTACGACTTCTAAATGAGACTCAGAAAGAGCGTGTGCTTCAGTGGTCTCTCCTCCACTTCCTCCATCTTAACATCCCACACAGTACAATCCTCAGAGGTGGCACCCCAATCACCCTTGTTTTCCCCCACATCACACATTTCCAAATGCCCAAGTGACTGTGGGGAACCACAGATAGGCCATTCTGAAGAGCTGTTCACACATTATCACACATTATATTCTATGGGCATCAAAGGTCTGCTCTTAAGTATCACAGAATCCAGAGGAGGAAAATATCTGCACTGCTGCCCAAAATTTTTCATGTTGGATCCCGGGCCGGATGAAGTAGAGTCTGAGCAGAATCCAGAATCTCATCACCAGATGTTAACCACCGGGGTGGAGGTGATCCTGATGAGACTCAGACACCAGAGCAGCACACAGACTGTACAGTGGGGTTACAGCAGGAAGAGGAGGAGGGTGACTCTTAGGGTGAGGCGTGTAAGAACAGAGAGGATGACGATGAGCTTGTAGATCCCATTTGGTGTGAACCCATAGGCACGCAGCTGTCTAGCTCAACAGAGGAGGGGGAGAAGAAGGAAGAGGAGGACATTATGTTGCAGCATCAAACACAGACACAAAGCGATGCAACCACGACAAGCACTGCATCCTCAGCCCCAACTCTGGCAGTGGCCAGTATAGGTTGTGTATTTGCAGAGGCAGCAAGAGTTGCCTAGCTTGGGCCTTTTTTGAGACTGCAAAGGATGACCCAATTCACATTATCAACTGATTTTGCAAAAATTGTAATAGTTTGACAACTACAGCCATGAACATGCGCAATCAACATGTCTTAGTGTGGGAATCTCACTGCTATAAAATGTGGATTAGCAATCCCATCCCATTAACCACATCTGTTGCTTCTTCCCCTTTCGTCACCATGCTAAGTCTTCTCACACAGGTATACGGCCACAGAAACTCCTACAGTCGGGGAGAGTAAGAGCCCATCAGCTGTTACAGAAGTGATCATGACTGCTGCTTTTGTGTCACCTAGCACAACACATCTTTCTCAATCCACCATAACAGATCTGCCTGCACCTCACGTACAGTCCAGCAGTTTGTCCTGTTCTCCTTACTCCTTCCTCTCTCAGCAAAGCAGCCAGCCCTCGGTCCCGCAGTTGTGGTCATGTAAAATAATGTTTCCTCCTACACATGCCAAAGCTAAGAGCTTGAACTCCACCATCTACAATCTGTTGGCCACGGAAATGCTGCCTTTCTGACTGGTGGATACATTTGGTTTCAGAAAGTTGATGGCCATCACAGTCCTCTAGTACCAGTTGCCCAGTCACCATTACTTTTCTATGAAAGCAGAGCCTGCGCTACACCAGTAGGTGGAGCCTAAGGAAAGAAGTCGCAGCACCACGCTGCGGACTAAAATGCTAATGTCAACCTAAGGCACACAGTGTGTATCCCGCTTCTAGACGTTCAACCCCAGGAACGTCAAGGCATCATAGCAAAAACATTAGTAGCAGCTGCAGCAGTGTAAGTGGCATAAGCAATTTCTGAGAGTCATTTCACACTTTTTTTTAGACTAGGCCGTGCACCAGCGGAACAGAGTACAAGTCTGACACGTTGTGAATGACTGGAGAGGATGGTGCAGGAGCATCTGGAGCTCAATATCAATGCCATTAGGGGGGTTTGGACCCTTTTGCAGATTAGTCTTCAAAAATGGAAGAGTGGCCTGAGCTCACCTGTCATGCCTTGAAGGTTTTGTCATATCCAGTAGCCAGTGTTCTCTCAGAACGTGTCTTCAGTGCTGCTTGTGGTGTCCTGATGGATAAGTCCATCCGGCTGTCCCCCGAAAGTCTAGACTGCCTTACTTTCATCAAAATGAACAAGTCATGGCTCTCCAATGACTTTCACACCCCAGTTACAGACTGGGCAGACTAGGCGATGCTATCAGTCTCATGCATTGATCTTGGGTTATTGCAGTCTATGCCATCTTTGTCGTGACTTCTATTCCTGCTGTTGCTAATGATGCTGATTAGTGTTGAGCGATACCGTCCGATACTTGAAAGTATCGGTATCGGATAGTATCGGCCGATACCCGAAAAGTATCGGATATCGCCGATACCGATACCCGATACCAATACAAGTCAATCGGACACCAAGTATCAGAAGGTATCCTGATGGTTCCCAGGGTCTGAAGGAGAGGAAACTCCCCTTCAGGCCCTGGGATCCATATTAATGTGTAAAATAAAGAATAAAAATAAAAAATATTTATATACTCACCCTCTGACGCACCCTGGTTGTAACCGCCAGCCTCCGTTCATAAGAATGAGCGCTTGAAAGTCCTTAGATGACGTCGCGGCCTGTGATTGGTCGCGGAGCGGTCACGTGACCGCAACGCGACCAATCACAAGCTGTGACGTCATCTAAGGTCTTTCAAGCGCTTGGAAGTCCTTAGATGACGTCGCGGCCTGTGATTGGTCGCGGAGCGGTCACGTGACCGCTCCGCGACCAATCACAGGCCGCAACGTCATCTAAGGACTTTCAAGCGCTCATTCTTATGAACGGAGGCTGGCGGTTACATTGGTAAGGTCCAGGCTGCGTCGGAGAGGTGAGTATATCAATATTTTTTATTTTTATTCTTTTTTTTACACATTAATATCGATCCCGATACCGATTCCCGATACCACAAAAGTATCGGATCTCGGTATCGGAATTCCGATACAGCAAATATCGGCCGATACCCGATACTTGCGGTATCGGAATGCTCAACACTAATGCTGATGTTACAAATGATTTTTTTAAATGTTAGAGACTCCAAGTTGGCTCTCCATCTGGTGGGTTGCCTGCAGTGGAAAGTGTGTCAGAGGCCTATTATAATATTTCTACTCTGTGAAAAGTGATGCCACTTTAGTGATGTGTGACAATAATTTTTTGAAATGTGGAGACTCCAAGTTGGGTCTCCATCTGGTAGGTTGCCTGTAGAAGAAGATGTGTCAGAGACCTATTATACTGTTTCTACTCTGTGGAAATTGATGTCACTTTAGTGATGTGTGACAATAATTTTTTGAAATGTGGAGACTCCAAGTTGGGTCTCCATCTGGTGGGTTGCCTGTAGTGGATTGGGTGTCAGAGGTCTATTATACTGTTTCTACTCTGTGGAAATTGATGCAACTTTAGTGGTAACATAGTAACATAGTAACATAGTTATAGTAACATATCAACATAGTTATTAAGGTTGAAGGAAGACTTTAAGTCCATCTGGTTCAACCCATAGCCTAACCTAACATGCCCTAATTTGTTGATCCAGAGGAAGGCAAAAAAAAACATGTGGCAAAGAGTAAGCTCCACATTGGGGAAACAAAATTCCTTCCCGACTCCACATACGGCAATCAGACTAGTTCCCTGGATCAACACCCTATCAAGGAGTCTAGTGTATATAACCTGTAACATTATACTTTTCAAGAAAGGCATATAGTCCCCTCTTAAATTTAAGTAATGAATCACTCATTACAACATCATACGGCAGAGAGTTCCATAGTCTCACTGCTCTTACAGTAAAGAATAAGCGTCTGTTATTATGCTTAAACCTTCTAACCTCCAGACGCAGAGGATGCCTCCTTGTCCCTGTCTCAGGTCTATGATTAAAAAGATCATCAGAAAGGTCTTTGTACTGTCCCCTCATATACAGTATTTATACATTAAAATAAGATCACCCCTTAGCCTTTGTTTTTCCAAACTAAATAGCCCCAAGTGTAATAATCTATCTTGGTATTGCAGACCCCCCAGTGCTCTAATAACCTTGGTCGCTCTTCTCTGCACCCGCTCTATTTCAGCTATGTCTTTCCTATACACTGGAGACCAGAACTGTACACAGTATTCTAAGTGTGGTCGAACTAGTGACTTGTATAGAGGTAAAATTATGTTCTCCTCATGAGCATCTATGCCTCTTTTAATACATCCCATTATTTTATTTGCCTTTGTAGCAGCTGCCTGATACTGGCCACTAAATGTGAGTTTGTCATCCACCCATACTCCCAGGTTTTTTTCATTGATGGTTTTGCCCAGAGTTTTAGAATTAAGCACATAGTTATACATCTTATTACTTCTACCCAAGTGCATGACCTTACATTTATCCCCATTAAAGCTCATTTGCCATTTATCAGCCCAAGCTTCTAGTTTGCATAAATCATCCTGTAATATAAAATTGTCCTCCTCTGTATTGATTACCCTGCAGAGTTTAGTGTCATCTGCAAATATTGAAATTCTACTCTGTATGCCCCTACAAGGTCATTAATAAATATGTTAAAAAGAAGAGGGCCCAATATTGACCCCTGTGGTACCCCTCTGCTAACCACGACCCAGTACGAGTGTGCTCCATTAATAACCACCCTTTGTTTCCTATCCCTGAGCCAGCTCTTAACCCACTTACACATATTTTCCCCTATCCCCATTATTCTCATTTTATGTATCAACCTTTTGTGTGGCACCGTATCAAAAGCTTTTGAAAAGTCCATGTACACTACGTCCACTGGGTTCCCTTGGTCCAGTCCGGAACTTACCTCTTCATAGAAATTGATCAGATTAGTCTGACAGGAACGGTCCCTAGTAAACCCATGTTGATATTGGGTCATGAGGTTATTCCTCTTCAGATACTCCAGCATAGCATCCCTTAGAATGCCCTCCAGGATTTTACCCACAGTAGAAGTTAAGCTTACTGGCCTATAATTACCGAGTTCAGTTTTTGTCCCCTTTTTGAATATTGGCACCACATTTTCTATACGCCAGTCCTGTGGTACAGACCCTGTTATTATGGAGTCTTTAAAGATTAAAAATAATGGTCTATCAATAACTGTACTTAATTCGTTAATTTGTCAATTTTAGTGATTTTTAGACACCGCCGTACTTCCTGCTGGGTTAAGCAGGTGACACTTAATGGGGAATTTTTGTTATCACTGATCATATTGTCTGCCATGGGATTTTCTTGTGTAAATACTGATGAAAAAAAGTAATTTAGCATATTGGCTTTTTCCTCATCCTCATCCACCATTTCACCCAGACTATTTTTAAGGGGGCCAACACTATCATTTTTTAGTTTCTTACTATTAACGTAGGTAAAGAATATTTTGGGATTATTTTTACTTTCTCTGGCAATGAGTCTCTCTTTCTCAATCTTTGCTGCCTTGATTTGCTTTTTACAGAATTTATTTAATTTTCTGTATTTATTTAGTGCCTCATCACTACCTAGTTGCTTTAATTCTGTAAATGCTTTCTTTTTGTCACTTATTGCGCCCCTTACAGCTCTATTTAGCCATATTGGTTTCTTCCTATTTCTAGTATGCTCATTCCCATACGGTATTTACTGTGCACAGGTCCTATCCAGGATGCTAATAAACGTCTCCCATTTTCTTTGTGTATTTTTATGTCTCAGGATATCATCCTAGGTTATTGCACCAAGATCATCTCTCATTCGTTGGAAGTTTGCCCTCCTGAAGTTTAGTGTCCTTGTAACCAGGGGCGGACTGGGCCGGGTGGCAGGAATGCATATGCCCCCCGGGCCGGTGCCTGAGCAGCTGCACAGGGCTGCTGGAGGACCGGCAGCGATTTTAATACATAGCGCGCTGCATCCCTCCAGCCGGCCCTTTAAAACTAAGCCAGGTCCTGTGTGCGCGCGTTGCCCGCGCTGATAAGTGCCGCGGCGGCCCACGCTAGTGCACGAGCCCGGCCGCGGTCGTAGTTCCTGCGCTTGCTCGTCTGCTGCCCGTGTCAGCGCGGGCAAGCAGGAGACCACGCGCACATGTTATTTGAAAAGGCCGGCGCGCGCATAGGACGCCTCCACCTGTGTCTGACGCTGGCCGGCCTGTACCAGTGTCAGAGAAGACTGCTCACCAATGCCTGGGATCCTCTTCACCACCGACGCTGGAGAGGACCCAACCCACCTCAGCCCTTCATCCTCCCGACCTCCCCCCAATCTCAGGGACCTGGGTGAGTCCCAAGATGATTTTTTAATGTATATACAGCAGTTGCACCTATATAATGTGTATAGACTGCTATATATACATTATATAGGTGATGCTGCTGTATATAATCACTATACCACTAAAATGTATGTATAGCAGTCTATATCTTATATAGGTGACACAGCTACTGATGCGTATATACCTTATATAGGTGACACTGCAGTGTGTGTATACATACTGTATATACAGTATACTGTACACACATGTATGTATACACATATACACTCACCGGCCACTTTATTAGGTACACCATGCTAGTAACGGGTTGGACCCCCTTTTGCCTTCAGAACTGCCTCAATTCTTCGTGGCATAGATTCAACAAGGTGCTGGAAGCATTCCTCAGAGATTTTGGTCCATATTGACATGATGGCATCACACAGTTGCCGCAGATTTGTCGGCTGCACATCCCAAAGATGCTCCATACAAGGCAGGATGGATCCATGCTTTCATGTTGTTTACGCCAAATTCTGACCCTACCATCCGAATGTCGCAGCAGAAATCGAGACTCATCAGACCAAGCAACGTTTTTCCAATCTTCTACTGTCCAATTTCGATGAGCTTGTACAAATTGTAGCCTCAGTTTCCTGTTCTTAGCTGAAAGGAGTGGTACCCAGTGTGGTCTTCTGCTGCTGTAGCCCATCTGCCTCAAAGTTCGACGCACTGTGCGTTCAGAGATGCTCTTAGGCCTACCTTGGTTGTAACGGGTGGCGATTTGAGTCACTGTTGCCTTTCTATCAGCTCGAACCAGTCTGCCCATTCTCCTCTGACCTCTGGCATCAACAAGGCATTTCCGCCCACAGAACTGCCGCTCACTGGATTTTTTTTCTTTTTCGGACCATTCTCTGTAAACCCTAGAGATGGTTGTGCGTGAAAATCCCAGTAGATCAGCAGTTTCTGAAATACTCAGACCAGCCCTTCTGGCACCAACAACCATGCCACGTTCAAAGGCACTCAAATCACCTTTCTTCCCCATACTGATGCTCGGTTTGAACTGCAGGAGATTGTCTTGACCATGTCTACATGCCTAAATGCACTGAGTTGCCGCCATGTGATTGGCTGATTAGAAATTAAGTGTTAACAAGAAGTTGGACAGGTGTACCTAATAAAGTGGCCAGTGAGTGTATGTACATGTATACACAGCAGTATCACCTATATAAAGTATATACACATCAGTAGCAGTGTTACCTATATAAGATGTAGATTGCTATACATACATTATATAGGTAGTATTTTGATTATATACATCAGTATCACCTATATAATGTATATTTAGTAGTCTATACACATTATATAGGCAATACCGCTACTGATGTGTATATGGGTGATACTGCTGTGTATATATGTCGTTATATAGGCGATACTGGTGTGTGTGTGTTTGTGTGTATACACACACACACGTACATATATACAAACCGTATCACCTATATATAACATATATACACATCAGTAGCAGTATTGTCTATATAATGTATATAGACTGCTGTACACATGATTTATAGGTGATACTATCATTATATACAGCAGTAGCAGTATCGCCTATATCGTGTATCCAACATTTGCAGTATCACCTGTATAATGTATAGACTACTGCATATACGTTGTATAGGTGATACTGCTGTGTATAGCAGCACTATCTATCCGTGTCTAATATATACTGTATATATATATATATATATATATATAATTTTATTTTTTCAGTTTCATCTATATAATGTGTGTACATCAGTCACAGTATCACATACAATATATAGGTCATACTACAACTATACACATCAGTCGCAGTGTCAACTATATATTGTATATACAGTAGCTTCAATGTGATATATATTCAGCAGTCGCGGTGTCTCCTATGTACATCAGCCTCGGTGTCTCCTACGTGATGTATCCATCATAACATAGTATAATGCTGTCCTAATTACCGTATATTGTAGAGATGTGTGTGTATATATTTTTTGAATATATATATATATATATTATATATAGAGAGAGAGTGTAGAGATATTTGTATAGTGTAGAGATGTTTATATAGTATGGCGCTATGTATACAGTATAGTGAGGAATTCACACTATATATACACTGCTGCCACATCTCTACACTATCTACTATATAATTGTCTAAGGGTCACTTCCATCTGTCTGTCCTTCTGTCTGTCTGTCACGGATATTCATTGGTCGCGGCCTCTGTCTGTCATGGAATCCAAGTCGCTGATTGGTCTCGCCAGCTACCTGTCATGGCTGTCGCGACCAATCAGCGACGACCACAGTCCGATTAGTCCCTCCCTACTCCCCTGCAGTCAGTGCCCGGCGCCCGCTCCATTTTCCCCGCAGTCACCGCACACAGGGTTAATGCCAGCGGTAACAGACCGCGTTATGCCGCGGGTAACTCACTCCGCTACCGCCGCTATTAACCCTGTGGGACCAAGTTCTTACTATTGACGCTGCCTATGCAGCGTCAATAGTAAAAACATCTAATGTTAAAAATAATTTAAAAAAAATAAAAAATCATTATATACTCACCTTCCGCCGCCTTTCCCACTCCTCGCGACGCTCCGGTGACCGGTCCATGCAAGCGGCAGGTTCCGTTGGCAAGGATGGTCTGCGAGAAGGACCTGCTGTGACGTCACGGTCAAGTGACTGCGACGCCATCATCATCAGCACGGCACACAGGCGACAGAACTACAAGGGACCCCTCGGAAGGTGAGTATATGTTTATTTTTTATTTTTTAACCTGTGACATACGTGGCTGGGCAATATACTACGTAGCTGGGCAATATACTACGTGGCTCTGTGCTGTATACTACGTCGCTGTGCAATATACTACGTCACTGGGCAATATACTACGTGGCTGGGTAATATACTACATGGCTCTGTGCTGTATACTACGTGGCTGGACAATATACTACGTGGCTGGGCAATATACTACGTGGCTGGGCAATATACTACGTCACTGGGCAATATACTACGTAGCTGGGCAATATACTACATGACTGGCCAATATACTACGTGGCTGGGCAATATACTGCGTGGCTCTGTGCTGTATACTACATCGCTGTGCAATATACTACGTGGCTCTGTGCTGTATACTACATCGCTGTGCAATATACTACGTGGCTCTGTGCTGTATACTACGTCGCTGTGCAATATACTACGTGGCTCTGTGCTGTATACTACGTAACTGGGCAATATACTACGTGGCTGGGCAATATACTATGTCGCTGGGCAATATACTACGTCACTGGGCAATATACTACGTGGCTGGGCAATATACTACGTGGACATGCATATTCTAGAATACCCGATACGTTAGAATCGGGCCACCATCTAGTATAATATATACACCGCTCTATATTCCTTAACACGGTATATAATATGCCTCTGTGTATATAATAGATTTTAGTATACCGTATAAACTCGTGCATAAGCCGAGTTTTTCAGCATATTTTTTTTGTCCTGAAAACACCCCCCTCGGCTTATACACGAGTCATTGTCCCAGAAAAACGGAGGGGGAGCAGCGAGTCACAGAATATTCCAATGCCGTGAATATTCATTTCTCTTATAGCATTCACAGCCACAGCCGCCGGCTTCCAGCACACATCCTACTTACCTTCCCTGCGCTCCCTCGCTGCATCTTGTTCCGGCGCCAGCAGCTCTTCAGGCCGAGCGATCATGTGTCTTCCTCTCATTAAGGTAATGAGTATTCACCCCTCTCCACTCCCATAGGCGTGGGTAAATATTCATTACCTTAATGAGTGGGGGACACGTGATCACCCGGCCACAGGAGCTGCTGGCACCAAAACGAGATGCTGCGAGGGCATGCAGGGAAGGTAAGTAGGATGTGTTTTTTTTTTTTTTATCGGAACCATGCATACATGAACAAGGAAGGAGCCATGCATACAAGGATGGGGATAAGGAGCCATGCATACAAGGACGAGGATAAGGAGCCATGCATACAAAAATGGGAATAAGAGGCCCATGCATACAAGGACGGGGATAAGGAGTCATGCATACAAGGATGGGGATAAGGAGCTAAGGAGCCCATGCAGACAAGGATGGGGATAAGGAGCCATGCATACAAAGACGGGGATGAGGAGCCATGCATACAAGGACAGGGATAAGGAGCCATGCATACAAGGACTGGGATAAGGAGCTCATGCAGACAAGGATGGGGATAAGGAGCCATGCATACAAAGACGGGGATGAGGAGCCATGCGGACGGGGACGGGGGAGCCATGCAGACAAGGATGGGGATGAGGAGCTATGCATACAAGGACTGAGATAAGGAGCAATGCATACAAGGACAGGGATGGGGGAGCCATGCAGACAAGGATGGGGATAAGGAGCCATGCATACAAGGACTGGGATAAGGAGCAATACATACAAGGACAGGGATGGGGGGACCATGCATACAAGGACAGGGATGAGGAGCTATGCATACAAGGACGGGGATAAGGAGCCATGCATACAGGGACAGGGGAGCCATGCATACAAGGACGGGGATGTGGGGACAATGCATACCTGGCTTATACTCGACTCAATAAGCTTTCCCAGTTTTTTTTCTGGCAAAATTAGGTGCCTCAGCATATACTTGGGTCGACTTATACTCAAGTATATACGGTATATTGTGGAGCTGTGTATACTTCTACTGTCCTGCATAAATGGTGTAATTCTCAGTATCTATTCTTATTATGTATGTGTGTGTATCTGTCTATCTATCACTCTGATTAATTGTGAGAAAGGTAGCGTACTCCTTAATGGCCCATGTGGCAACGTTTCGGATCCATAACTGCACATTTCTCTGATATGGAAGTGAAATGTTGCCACATGGACTAATATAGAGTATAAAAAAAAAAATCGGTTTCATTTTCTTCCACAAAAGTGGTACGATTCTCTTCTCACTTGCTGTCCGTGTGCAGTCGTTTTTTTTTTTTTCTCAGCAGATGTTGCAGTCTGATACACGTCGAGTCAGACCATTGAGAAGATGGAGAAATTAATTTCTCCGTCTCCTCCACACTTGTGCTGCGAGAGCATTGGAGCACGGACACTCGGATCATGCTCACAGCAGAGCAAGAGCCAAGTATCATTGGCAGATCACATCTCATGCCATATGCTCAGGGCCGCCATCAGGGCATGACAGCCATGACTGGCGTATGGGGCCCGGTGAACAGAGGGGGCCCGCATCGGGCCCCGTCTAATCTGCTCACCGGGCCCCCCCTGCAGGTGCTGCGGCACACTATTGACGTGCGGGCCCTTGCCCGCATGTCAATAGTTAACAGCCACCGCCAGCCAGTCGGAGGCTGGCAGCTGACTTCAGTGGCCGCAGTGCGCAGTCGCACTTCGCCGGCGTCTGACGTCATTGTCAGCCGCCGGCGAGTGCGACGCGTCCTTCACCTGCGTGGAGGAAGTGAGGTTCCCCGCCGCAGGAGCACACGGCCAGGTAAGAACTCGTTTTGTTTTTTTGTTTTTTAGAGCGGCGATCCCAGGGGGGTGGGGCCCAGGGCAGAACGCTGGACACGCTGGGGCCCGGGGCAGAACGCTGGACCCGCTGGGGCAGAAAGCTGGACACGGGCATTATGCTGGACACAGGGGCAGAACGCTGGACACGCTGGGGCAGAAAGCTGGACACAGGGGCAGGGATGCTGGACACAGGGGGCAGAGATGCTGGACACAGGGGGCAGAGATGCTGGACACAGGGGGCAGAGATGCTGGACACGGGGCAGAATGCTGGACACGCTGGGGCAGAAAGCTGGACACAGGGGCAGGGATGCTGGACACAGGGGGCAGAGATGCTGGACACGGGGCAGAATGCTGGACACGCTGGGGCAGAAAGCTGGACACAGGGGCAGGGATGCTGGACACAGGGGGCAGGGATGCTGGACACAGGGGGCAGAGATGCTGGACACAGGGGGCAGAGATGCTGGACACAGGGGGCAGGGATGCTGGACACAGGGGGCAGAGATGCTGGACACAGGGGGCAGAGATGCTGGACACGGGGCAGAATGCTGGACACGCTGGGGCAGAAAGCTGGACACGGGCATTATGCTGGACACAGGGGGCAGAGATGCTGAACACAGGGGGCAGAGATGCTGGACACAGGGCAGAATGCTGGACACGCTGGGGCAGAAAGCTGGACACGGCATTATGCTGGACACAGGGGGCAGAGATGCTGGACACGGGGCAGAATGCTGGACACGGGGCAGAATGCTGGACACGGGGCAGAATGCTGGACATGGGGCAGAATGCTGGGCACGGGGGCAGTATGCTGGACACAGGGGCAGAATGCTGGACACGGGGCAGAATGCTGGACACGGGGCAGAATGCTGGACACGGGGCAGAATGCTGGACACAGGGGGCAGAATGCTGGACAAAGGGGCAGTATGCTGGACAAAGGGGCAGACTGCTGGACACGGGGCAGAATGCTGGACATGGGGGCAGAATGCTGGACACAGGGGGCAGAGATGCTGGACACGGGGCAGAATGCTGGGCACGGGGGCAGTATGCTGGACACAGGGGGCAGAATGCTGGACAAAGGGGCAGTATGCTGGACAAAGGGGCAGTATGCTGGACACAGGGGCAGTATGCTGGACACTGGCAGAATGCTGGACACAGGGGCAGAACGCTGGACACGGGGCAGTATGCTGGACACAGGGGCAGAATGGAGATACGGGGTATGATGAAAGACATGGGGGCATGATTGGAGACAGATCGTGCAGGAATCGGATCATGGGGCTGGATGGATATGATGGAGACTGATGGGGCAGGATGGGGAGATCATATGGTGCAGAAAGGATACTCATAAGGGCAGGATGGGAGAACATATGGCTGACGCCAGGAATGAGACACACGGGGGCCAGGATGGGGAATATTATTACCATAGGGACTAATTTAGGGATATTATTACTGCAGTAATGTATTTATTTTATTTTTTGAGTATACTGTTTTAAATGAGGGGGCGGTCCTGTTACTGTGTAGAGTGACACTATGTCGCCTTTTTTTCTCCATGTGGTGTAATGTAGAAGGTGGGAAAAATTAAGTAATGTGTTCTGCAAGCGGAGCTCGAGATAACTCTGTTATTTCCTGCAGAGACGAGTCCTGGCTGGAAGACATGATGGCGGTCTGTGCTGAATGAAAGATGAAGGACTTCACCTAGAGACGTCAGTGGTGAGTCAGTGTTACCTATACACTGAAACTATACACTGTATACTATTGTACAATGGCACTTATGGTGATAGTATAGTATGGTGCTTTTTTTATTACTGATCAGAATTGTAATATTCAGTCACTATGTGGTGGTAATATGTGGTCTGGACATGGTGTTGCGGTATTTGTCCCTTGTATGTGATATTATTCGATCACTGTGGTGGTAATATGCGGTCTGGTCATGGTGTAGCGGTATTTGTTCTTTGTATGTGATATTATTCGATCACTGTGGTGGTAATATGTCATCTGGTCATGGTGTTGCGGTATTTGTCCCTTGTATGTGATATTATTCGATCACTGTGGTGGTAATACGTGGTCTGGTCATGGTGTAGCGGTATTTGTTCTTTGTATGTGATATTATTGGTCATTTTAAAAATTGAAAAATAAATAAAAATATACCTAAATTGTTTTGCATATTTTAACAAATATTTAATAGGTTACAGCAGAGTAGGGCCCGGCCAAAAGTGTCTACCGTGTTATGGTGGCGGCTTACAAAATCTTTTGGCCAAAACAAAAGCTGCCGGCTATATGTGTGATCTGGTGATGGGAACTGTTAGGGTATGTGTCCACGTTAAGTAAACGCTGCGTGTTTGACGCTGCGTGGGGCCACAGCGTCAAACACCCAGCGTCCAGATGTTCCAGCATAGTGAAGGGGATTTTATGAAATCCCGTCTCCACTATGCATGGTAACACGCACCCGGCGGCCCTGCGACTCCGGACATGCGCCGCGTCTTTTAAGATCGCAGCATGTCCGTGTTCCTTGCGGCAGCTGCGCCGCCGCAAGCTATAACACAGGGCCCTATGTGTGGGGTGCGATGATCCCGAATGTGTGCAATGAACACATCCGGCATCATCATGTCACAGTAGGGGGCGGGGCTTAGCGCCGAGCGGGTTTGCCGCTCCGACGAAACCGCCGGCCATCCTGAAGGTGGACACATACCCTCAATGTGTGATTGGTGAGAAGTGGAGTTTTTCCAAGAGAGAGCGGTGGGACTGTGGACAGTTCGAGGGGTGGAGCGTGGAGGCGGGGCTGGGGTGGAGCCTGGGCGGAGTCTCAAGGGGGCCCCGAAAATTTTGCCAGTATGGGGCCCTGAAATTTCTAGTGGCAGCCCTGCATATGCTAGTGTTATTCCACCCTAATGAGCACCTGTATTAACGGGAACCTGTCACCCCCCCAGTGTTTTTAACTAAAAAGCCACCTTGTACAGCTCTAATGCTGCATTCTGTGAAGGTGGCTCTTTTAGTTCTGGTCCCTTCCAACGCTGGAGTAATCGTTTTTAGAATTTGCCTGTCATACCTGTAGTTTGTCAGGGGGGCATGTCTTTTCCCCCCTGACACAAACGCCTCCCTCAGTACTCTGTGTGCCAGGCGCCACCTCCTCTTCCTTCATTAGCGTCCCCAGCGCCTGCGCTGCAAGTTTTTTTTCGGGCATGCGCAGCTTGCGCTGCCCTTCCAACTTACAACGCAGGCGCCGGGGGCACTAATGAAGGAGAGGAGGAGGCGCCTGGCTCCAGAGCAGAGACTGCTGGGCAGCAGGAGGAGCGCTGGTCCCCTGTGAGGGAGATGGCGCCTCTGCTGTGAGTCCTCTACAGAGCAGTCACTGGGCACTGTCCTCCTCAGTCCTCTGCCATCCTCTGGGCTCTCCTCATCCCCATGGTGTCCCTGATGCCTGCCTGCAGTGTAAAGAGCACCATGTAAATGGACCTGTGTTCGATCATGCGCACTGCGGCGCCATTCACATGTGGCTCTTCAAATAACGCCTTTAAGAGGAGTGTTGAAGGGCAGGACAAAGTATAGCAAAATTCACTGATCGGGATGGGGAGTGTTATAGTATGTGGGCTGGTGGGGTTTGTGTGGCAGGGATGTTTTGTTTTGTCCCAGTCCGGCCCTGTGTGTGTGATTATACAGTGTGTGTGCGTGAGAATATACAGTGAGGCTGTGTGTGAGATTATACAGTGGGGCTGTGCGTGTCATTATACAGTGGGGCTGTGTGTGTCATTATACAGTGGGGCTGTGCGTGTCATTACATAGTGGGGCTGTGCCTGTCATTATACAGTGGGGCTGTGCGTGTCATTATACAGTGGGGCTGTGCGTGTCATTATATAGTAGGGCTGTGCCTGTCATTATACAGTGGGGCTGTGCCTGTCATTATACAGTGGGGCTGTGCCTGTCATGGCCACACAAGGCCCATTCATACATATAAATAAAGAAACTAGACAATGTTTGGAATGAATGGCCGTGTCATTTATTTTTGAGTTACTTGAAATCCAATCACATACCAGTTTAACTTTAAACTTAACTCTTAAATTCACCATCAGTTTTAACCACCGTAAATGACCAATCCACCCAATAAGGGCGATTTCCCCACAAAATAAATGAACACGACGGGAAAGTACATAAAATTAGGGAGGGAGGGCGGGATCTTCGGTTTCTTCAGGGAACCGTTGAATGAGGTAATTTCATAAATTCAGGGCTTTTTATAAACAGAAAAAGCCCGCCAAACACCAAACCACCAATGAGAAACCGTTATTTTAAGCGCAAAACAGCTGGAAATAACCGGTTTAAACTGCTCATGGTCTTAATACCACAGCTAACTATAAAATTCCAGTTTACCTCATAAACCACGTAATAAAGGCCAACAAGTTGTTTTTCAGGGCCTGTGTGTCCATGAGACCCCCCCTACAATGTTTTATTATGGACGGGGGAGGGCTAACATTATACAGTGGGGCTGTGCCTGTCATTATACAGTGGGGCTGTGCATGTCATTATACAGTGGGGCTGTGCGTGTCATTATACAGTGGGCCTGTGTGTGTCATTATATATGTCATTATATAGTGGGGCTGTGCGTGTCATTATATAGTGGGGCTGTGCGTGTCATTATATAGTGGGGCTGTGCGTGTCATTATACAGTGGGGCTGTGCCTGTCATTATAAAGTGGGGCTGTGCCTGTCATTATACAGTGGGGCTGTGCGTGTCATTATACAGTGGGGCTGTGCGTGTCATTATATAGTGGGGCTGTGCGTGTCATTATACAGTGGGGCTGTGCCTGTCATTATACAGTGGGGCTGTGCCTGTCATTATACAGTGGGGCTGTGCCTGTCATTATACAGTGGGGCTGTGCCTGTCATTATACAGTGGGGCCGTGCCTGTCATTATACAGTGGGGTTGTGTGTGTGACTACTGTCACTGTATACAGTAGGACTGTGTGTGTGTTATATATATATATATATATATATATATATATATATATATATATAAAAATATATATATATATATATACATATATATATATATATATATATATATATATATATATATATAATATATTCATTCGCATGCTTGCAGTCACAAGACCACCTGTTCCCGGCGCCGACACCAGAGAATCCTCACAGTGCGCACGATATGGGGATTCACACACAGTGACTGTAGACATGTAGCTTAAGATCCGACAACCCCTTTAAGGATGGACCGCGACTCATGGGCCACTGCTGTGTGGTTGCCCCCCAGGCTAAAATTTGCCAGCCAGCCCCTGCTTGTAACCCCTCTACTACACATCTTATTAAAGGATACATGAAAACTTATTATTTTGTGATCACTATTCCCCAAGTGACCCCCAACCCTTATATTTGATATGCGGTCTGGCCTGTTGGTTAATATTAGGTCTAGCAGTGCCCCCCTTCTTGTTGGGTCCTGAACCAGTTGTAAAAGGTAATTGTCTCTCATAGTTGTCAAAAAACGATTACCTTTGCTGGAACTGCAGGTTTCTGTTCCCTAAGCTATTTCAGGGCAGTTGAAGTCCCCCATAATAATGACTTCTCCTTAAAGGGACTCTGTCACCTGAATTTGGAGGGTACAATTTTCAGCCATAGAGGCGGGGTTTTCTGGTGTTTGATTCACCCTTTCCTTACCCGCTGACTGCATGCTGACTGCAATATTGGATTGAAGTTCATTCTCTGTCCTCCGTAGTACATGCCTGCACAAGGCAATCTTGCCTTACGCAGGCGTGTACTATGGAGGACAGAGAATGAACTTCAATCCAATATTGCAGTCAGCATGCAGTCAGCGGGTAAGGAAAGGGTGAATCAAACACCAGAAAACCCCGCCTCTATGGCTGAAAATTGTTCCCTCCAAATTCAGGTGACAGAGTCACTTTAAGGCTATGTGGACACGTCAGGATTTCTGGCAGAAATTTTCCTGACAAAAACCGGACATTTCTGCCAGAAATCAGCATGCGTTTTTACCGCGATTTTACAGCGTTTTTACTGCGTTTTTGACGCGTTTTTTGTGCGTTTTTTGTGCGTTTTTTTCCAAATGCATAGAATCGCAGGAAAAACGCAGAAAATCCGCAAAATTAATGAACATGCTGCTTTTTTTTTACCACGATGCGTTTTTTTCGTGGAAAAAAAACACACCATGTGCACAAGACATGCAGAATGCATTCTAAATGATAGAATGCATAATGTATGCGTTTTTAATGAGTTTTTATAGCGTTTTTATCGCGAAAAAACGTGGAAAAAACCTGAACGTGTGCACATAGCCTGAGTCGCAGCTTCATCTATTTGCTTTATGAGGATATTCTCCTTTGCTTCCATTATTTTTGGAGACTTATAACAAACCCCTATCAGTAATTTATTATTCCCCCCCCCCCTTATCTCCACCCACAGGGACTCTACATTTTCATTAGATTCACCTATATTATCACGCAGGATGGGTTTTAAGGATGATTTTACATATAGAAACACCCCTCCCCCTCGCTTATCCATTCGGTCATTTCTGAACAGGCTATAGCCCTGCAAGTTAACAGCCCAGTCATGGCTCTCATCCAGCCATGTTTCAGATATCCCCACCATGTCATAATTATGCTCCAACAACATTAATTCTAATTCGTCCATTTTGATGGCGAGGCTTCTGGCATTAGTATACATGCACTTTATGTATCTCTCTTATCTTATGCACCTCTATTCTTTCTTAAATTATTAATTGATCTAACCCCACTCCCCATGCCACCGCCACCCCCAACTTCCTTATTTGTGCCCACTTCTCTATCTGCACAATCTTCCCCTCCTATAAAATGAATACCCTCCCCCCAATCCCTAGTTTAAACACTCCTCCAACCTTCTAGCCATTTTCTCCCCCAGCACAATTGCACCTTCCCCATTGAGGTGCAGCCCATCCCTAGCGTAGAACCTGTAGCCAACTGAGAAGTCGGCCCAGTTCTGCAGGAACCCAAACCCCTTCTTCCTACACCAATTCTTGAGTCACCTATTAGGCTGTGTTCACACGTTGTGGTTTTTTCGCGGTTTTTTCGCAGTTTTTCCCGATAAAAACGCTATAAAACCGCAAAAAAAACGCATACAATAAGCATCCCATCATTTAGAAGGAATTCCGCATGTTTTGTGCACATGATGCGTTTTTTTCCGCAAAAAAAACGCATACCGCACAAAATCCGGACATGCTCTATCTTTTTGCGGTTTTTTTGCGGATTTCCCACTCCAAAATGCATTGGGAAGTGTCCGGGAAAAACCGCGGCAAAAACGCGGCAAAACCGCGGCAAAATCGCGGCAAAAACGCATGCGGTTTTCTTGCGGATTTCTTGCAGAAAATGTCCGGAATTCTCAGGAATTTTCTGCAAGAAATCCTGAACGTGTGCACATAGCCTTAACCTCCCTAATCTCCCGTTGCCTCTCTGGCATGGCACATGGTACAGGCAGTATTTCAGAAAATACCACGTTGGAGGTCCTTGCTTTCAGCTTGCAGCCTAATTCCCTGAAATCATTTTTAAGGACCTGCCACCTACCTCTAACTTTGTCATTTGTGCAAATGTGCACCATGACCGCTGGGTCCTAACCAGCCCCTCCCAGTAATCTGTCCACCCGATCAGCGATGTGTCAGACTCGAGCGCCAGGTAGGCAGCAAACAGTTCGACGATCCCTGTCTTTGTGACAGATTGCCCTATCTGTTCCCCTAATAATTGAATCCCCCACTACCAGCACCTGCCTGGCCTGCACTTCTCTCCTATTTCCCTCCTTACTGTAGCCAGTGGCGTATCTAGAGGGGTGCAGCCAGGGCATGTGCCCCGGGCGCAGCCAGCAGGGGGGCACAGTCGGGCCACCTAAAGTGGCGGTCCCCAGTGTCTCACCCCGGTGGCTGCTTTCTGCTGCCCCCCGGACTGGGAGTCAGCTGTTCTCTATGCCGACTGTCAGGCTGACAGCCGGCACAGAGAAGCTGCAGCGCGCCGGCTCCCAGGGATCAATTGTACTGCATCTGAGATGCAAGTACAATTGAAGCTCTGACTGCCGGGTCAGAGCTACTCCAGCAGCGTGATCAGGTCATGTGATCACGCTGCTGACGTCACTCGCCCGCGCTGCAGAGCAGAGTCAGAGACGCAGATCGGTGGTAAGTGCTCCAGTGGAGCTGAAGACATCGAAGGTGCAGGGGTAGGGGGGATTTAATGTGAGTGGGAATGGGGGGGATTTAATGTGAGTGGGGATGGGGGGATATATTGTGGGGGGGAATTAATGTGAGTTGGGATGGTGGGATTTATTGTGGGGGGGATTTAATGTGAGTGGGGATGGGGGATTTATTATTGGATGGGGGGATATACAGGTCCTTCTCAAAAAATTAGCATATAGTGTTAAATTTCATTATTTACCATAATGTAATGATTACAATTAAACTTTCATATATTATAGATTCATTATCCACCAACTGAAATTTGTCAGGTCTTTTATTGTTTTAATACTGATGATTTTGGCATACAACTCCTGATAACCCAAAAAACCTGTCTCAATAAATTAGCATATTTCACCCGACCAATCAAATAAAAGTGTTTTTTAATACCAAACAAAAAAAACATCAAATAATAATGTTCAGTTATGCACTCAATACTTGGTCGGGAATCCTTTGGCAGAAATGACTGCTTCAATGCGGCGTGGCATGGAGGCAATCAGCCTGTGACACTGCTGAGATGTTATGGAGGCCCAGGATGCTTCAATAGCGGCCTTAAGCTCATCCAGAGTGTTGGGTCTTGCGTCTCTCAACTTTCTCTTCACAATATCCCACAGATTCTCTATGGGGTTCAGGTCAGGAGAGTTGGCAGGCCAATTGAGCACAGTAATACCATGGTCAGTAAACCATTTACCAGTGGTTTTGGCACTGTGAGCAGGTGCCAGGTCGTGCTGAAAAATGAAATCTTCATCTCCATAAAGCATTTCAGCCGAGGGAAGCATGAAGTGCTCCAAAATCTCCTGATAGCTAGCTGCATTGACCCTGCCCTTGATGAAACACAGTGGACCAACACCAGCAGCTGACATGGCACCCCACACCATCACTGACTGTGGGTACTTGACACTGGACTTCAGGCATTTTGGCATTTCCTTCTCCCCAGTCTTCCTCCAGACTCTGGCACCTTGATTTCCGAATGACATGCAAAATTTGCTTTCATCAGAAAACAGTACTTGGGACCACTTAGCAACAGTCCAGTGCTGCTTCTCTGTAGCCCAGGTCAGGCGCTTCTGCCGCTGTTTATGGTTCAAAAGTGGCTTTACCTGGGGAATGCGGCACCTGTAGCCCATTTCCTGCACACGCCTGTGCACGGTGGCTCTGGATGTTTCCACACCAGACTCAGTCCACTGCTTCCTCAGGTTCCCCAAGGTCTGGAATCGGTCCTTCTCCACAATCTTCCTCAGGGTCCGGTCACCTCTTCTCGTTGTACAGCGTTTTCTGCCACATTGTTTCCTTCCAACAGACTTACCATTGAGGTGCCTTGATACAGCACTCTGGGAACAGCCTATTTGTTGAGAAATTTCTTTCTGGGTCTTACCCTCTTGCTTGAGGGTGTCAATGATGGCCTTCTTGACATCTGTCAGGTCGCTAGTCTTACCCATGATGGGGGTTTTGCGTAATGAACCAGGCAGGGAGTTTTTAAAAGCCTCAGGTATCTTTTGCATGTGTTTAGAGTTAATTAGTTGATTCAGAAGATTAGGGTAATAGGTCATTTAGAGAACCTTTTCTTGATATGCTAATTTATTGAGACAGGTTTTTTGGGTTATCAGGAGTTGTATGCCAAAATCATCAGTATTAAAACAATAAAAGACCTGACAAATTTCAGTTGGTGGATAATGAATCTATAATATATGAAAGTTTAATTGTAATCATTACATTATGGTAAATAATGAAATTTAACACTATATGCTAATTTTTTGAGAAGGACCTGTATTGTGGGGGGGAATTAATGTGAGTTGGGATGGTGGGATTTATTGTGGGGGGGATTTAATATGAGTGAAGATGGGGGGATTTATTGTGTGTGGAGAATTGGAGTGGAGATGGGGGATTGAATGTGTGGGGGGATTGAATATGTGTGGGGGGAGATTTGTCATGGGGATGGGGGTGTTTAATGAGTGGGGGAGAGTTGGAGTGGGGATGGGGGATTTAATGTGTGGGGTGATATTTGGAGTGGAGATGGGGTTATTTATTGTGTGTGGGGAGATTTGTAGTGGGGATGGGGGATTTAATGTGTGGGGGAGATTTGAGGACACAAAATGAAGAGCAAAGGGGGAGATGGGGGGGCATGTATGAGGACACAGTACAGGGGAATGGGGGGCATGTATGAGGAAACAGTACAGAGGAATGGGGGGCATGTATGAGGAAACAGTACGGGGGAATGGGGGGCATGTATGAGGAAACAGTACAGGGGAATGGGGGCATGTATGAGGAAACAGTACAGGGGAATGGGGGGCATATATGAGGAAACAGTATGGGGGGATGGGTGCAGACAGCTTGGGGAGCAAACGGGGGAATTTATGCAGGCACAGTATGTGAAAAATGCATGTGGACAGAGTACAAGGAGTGAGGTTGTTGGGATGTGTGCATGCGTAGCATGAGGGGACAGTGTAAGGGCACAGCCAGGAGGGGACAGTATACCAAGGAGGGGGAGTGTGATGAGAGTACAGTATAAATACTGGGCCCTATATGGGGGACACCACAACAGAAGCAGTGGAAAAATGTCCGCAACACTATTACAAATGTCAAAACTGTTTATTAATATATAAAGGCACAAGACATGGATGAGACTGAAACAAGGGGTGAACCATATGACAGCAACAGCGGTGGGAGACCGCAACCAATACCCTATTGTCACAGCAATAAATATTTAATACATGTCGGATACCAGTAACCATGAAGTTATAAAGACATCACACTGACATAGCATACCAAGTGGTGTGTGACAGGGATCCGTGCAGTCTCCCGCCCTCCCCGACGCACATTTCGGAAGTAAAGCACTTCCTTCCTCAGGGGGCGTGATGTAAAGAACATCAGGGCTATTTTATGTATGCAAACCGGAAGTATACTGTGCGTATGAGTGAATAGACTTAACGTCCCGCCTACCAGCCGGCGCTGACGTCACCGCTGATGCAGGAACACATGGGGCCCCATGTGACCAAAATATCAGACAATGGGCAGCGCCGGGGGAGGATATGAGCGTCACAGACAAACGGAAGTACCGCAGTAACCATCTTTAGCATGGGCAAACAGCCAGAATCATAAAACAATGTTAATACAATGTATAGTATCACCGCTAGCTAGCCCATGATAAATAATGTAACACAGCGCTACATATTATAATACAAGCAAGATATAATGTACAACAAATAAGGTCATCATAGTACAGTAATCACCAATAGGATAAAACATGCTTGTATACATACAAAATACATTAATGACATATCAAATGCCCAAAGACAACAGAAAGTTTATTCAGAATCAAAACAAAACCGGTTGTATGCATATATGTGAAATAGAAATCCACCATAACAGCCCATATAGCTTATACACAATCAACAAAACCAACATAAACAAACAAAACACAAATATCAGAGATAAAGAAAACTTCATCTTGATAACGAAGGTGTACTTCACAATCACCAACACGACATCCACAGAGATACAACACATCACTAAAAAATAGAAAATACAAAGGATTAATAAAAGTATAAAAACACTGCCGAGTATGAAACACCACTATCGCGCATCAGCACGAGGACCCCAAAAAGGGAGCAAAAGAGAGACACTCATTCAGGCCGGCGGGATGAACAGTGTTCAGAGCCCAGATCCATCTTGTCTCGAGTTTAGCCAAATGTTTGGACCATCCGCCACCCCGAATATTAATCCTAAGGGCATCAATACCACGCACCCTCAAGAGAGCACCATCACAATTGTGAAAGTCTCTGAAATGTCGTGGTATTGTTTTAAGGGTGGAAGTGTCCGCGTGACTGACTGCCGCCTGAATACCCAAAACGTGCTCGCGAATCCACACCTTTAGTTGGCGTGTTGTTAACCCAACATAAATAAGGTTACATGGGCACGTAGCATAATAAATCACGAACCTGGTACGAACGGATAGTAAAAGATCTCGTACCATCAGAGTTAGCAAAACTAGTACACCGTTCAACATTGGGACAGGCGACACATCTACCACATGGAACACAACCACCCCTAATATTGAAGTTGTCCAAAAATGTAGGTATCGCCCGTTCGGCATAATGACTCGAGACAAGATGATCTCTCAAATTTTTAGCCCGCCTGAAAGGCATAGCGGGTCTAGGGGGATCAATTTATTTAACACAGGATCCACCTTTAGAATCGGCCATGCCTTTTGTAAGATGGAGCGAACCCTATTAGATTGAGAACTAAAGGTAGTAACAAATCTCGTCATCTCCTTTCCCTTGGACTTCCATCTAGACTCAGTGTTATGTAGAAGATTATGACGGGAAGCATATTTGGCTCGATGGTATGCCGCCTTAATCATCCTGTGACTATAACCTCTTGTTAGGAAGCGCTGCCTAAGCTCCTGAGCCCTGGACTCGAAGTCACCATCAGATGAACATATTCTGCGGAGACGCAGAAATTGTCCCACTGGCACAGAGCGAATCATGTGCCTAGGATGACCAGAAGAAGCAAGAAGCAAAGCATTAGTAGCCGTCTCCTTTCTAAATATATCTGTTTGTAAAAAACCAGATACATCACACCTGATGGTGACATCTAAAAAGTCCAAGGACCCACTATCAAAGGAAAAGGTCAAATGTACATTAAGGTCATTGCTATTCAAGGTCTGCATCAGTTGCTCAAGGTCGACAGGAGTGCCCTGCCAAATGAAGAAGATGTCTTCAATGTACCGTGCCCAAAAAGGGACACGGTCCATTAACCCCTGTTCATTAGACAGGAATAGGTCCCTCTCCCACAGCCCCAGGAAGAGACCGACATAGGCGGGCGCAAAGGCCGCTCCCATGGCGGTCTCCTGGAGCTGAAGGTGGAAGGACCCCTTAAACACAAAAAAGTTGTGAGTGAGGGTGAACTCCAATAGCTCCAGCAAAAGATCCCTCAATCCCAAAGGCAAAGGTGAAGTACCAAGAAAATAGCGTACGGCAGAAATGCCATCATGATGTCTAATATTGGTGTAGAGGGATTCAACATCTGCTGAAACCAGAAGAGTATCACCCTCAAGACACAACCCGTCGACCCTGTGCAACAGATCACCAGTATCCCGAAGAAAGGAAGGGAGGCTTGACACGAGGTGCTGTAGGTGATAGTCAATCCACTTGTTGACATGATCAAGTAAGTTCCCTCTACCAGAAACGATTGGTCTGCGGGTGGTGAGGAGATGTTTTTATGTATCTTAGGGAGGAGATACAACGTAGAAACAGTTGGCTCAGGGACCACGAATGCCAATGATAATTCCTTAGTGATAATGCCGTCCTGGAGGGCCCTTTTCAAGATGGTATCTAACTGAGTACAAAATGCCGAGAGGGGATTATACGTAAGCTTTCTATAGCAAGTTGTATTGTTAAGCTGCCGAAACGCCTCCCTCTCATACATATTTGTGGGCCACAGGACGACATTACCACCTTTATCGTCAGGTTTAATTACCGTATTGGGTAGCCCCTGTAAATATCCCAACCTCCGTCTCTCCTCCCATGTAAGATTATCATTAACAAGAAATTGCGGTATCTTATATAAATCTTCCATCACCACCTGGACAAACAAGTCAATACTGGCACAAGAGGATAATGGAGGGAACTTCTCAGACCGTGGACGAATGGAAGGTGGAACCTTACCTCCTTCACCTATGTGTTCACTAGCCAGCTCCTCAAGGATTCTTAGTGCCTCTTGTTCCTCTTCTGTAGGAAAAAAGGAATTCAAGCTGTTAGTATTAAAGTACCTTTTGAATAACAATGACCTTGCAAAAATATGCAAATCCTTTATTGTAGTGAATAAATCGAATCCAGAGGTGGGAGCAAACAACAGACCCTTCCCAAGAAGAGATAGATCAGTTTGAGTCAAGGAATGTTGAGTTAAATTAAGCACCTTATTATCTCTATAAGACCCAGAGAAGGACTTTCTCTTGTAGGGATGATTGGCATGATCACGGAGTCTTGTGGCCTCCGTGGTCCCAGCTGTTGTCCCTGATGCAGATGACAGATCCGAGTGTCCACTCGATGATGAAATAGAAATATTTGAGCCACTCCTCTGCAAGTTTTGACTATTCCTTTTCCTCCAAAGATAAACCTTGTTGGACTGATAGTCTTTGAGGTCCCTGGTATATTTAGTCATTTGTGTGTTTTGAATTTTCTTGACCAAATCATCAGTAGACTTCTCTAAACTTGTTTCAAATTGTTGGATTTTCTCAGAGGCACAACCACTACGGAGCTCTACCTGTGCAGCATCAATCAGGTCATCAAGTTCATTAATCTTAGAGGTGTTTAACTCAATCAGAAGTCGCATCAAGGTGGATGAACACATATTACAAGCATTCTCCCAATTCGCGATAAATGTTACATCATCTATGGGAAATGACGGTATAACCCTAACCCTCAATCCCCTAGGGATCATTCCATTAGTTTTATATTTTTCTAGGAATAGCCGATTTCACCAGAGTCTCAACCGTCTATCCAATAAGGTTTTAATATTGGAAAATTTATTGTCCCAACAGGGGTCCCCCTGCTGACGCACACCAGCCACACCACCGTCGAAGACCTTATCCATTTGATTGAGCCATGCCTTTTCTCTGGCTCGAATGTCCATAGTGTAGATCAAGGAGCCTGTGCATAACACAGAAAAAAGATAATAACAAATAGATAAACACATATAGCTAGGGAAACACCTCATCATGGATGTAAATCATAAATATATATCTATATATATTGAAATATAGAGGTAATCCATAGCTCATTAAATAGGACCGTCAGGACCCACTGAAATCGCAAGAAACACCACAACAGAAGCAGTGGAAAAATGTCCGCAACACTATTACAAATGTCAAAACTGTTTATTAATATATAAAGGCACAAGACACAGATGAGACTGAAACAAGGGGTGAACCATATCACAGCAACAGCGGTGGGAGACCGCAACCAATAAATACCCTATTGTCACAGCAATAAATATTTAATACATGTAGTCGGATACCAGTAACCATGAAGTTATAAAGACATCACACTGACATAGCATACCAAGTGGTGTGTGACAGGGATCCGTGCAGTCTCCCGCCCTGCCCGATGCGCGTTTCAGAAGTAAAGCACTTCCTTCTTCAGGGGGCGTGATGTAAAGAACACCGGGGCTATTTTATGTATGCAAACCGGAAGTATACTGTGCGTATGAGTGAATAGACTTAATGTCCCGCCTATCAGCCGGCGCTGACGCCACCGCTGATGCAGGAAGACATGGGGCCCCATGTGACCAAAACATCAGACAATGGGCAGCGCCGGGGGAGGATATGAGCGTCACAGACAAACACAAGTACTGCAGTAACCATCTATATGGGGGACACAGTATAAGAGGACAGTGTGAAAATGGGGGATGGTATGGAAAGGAGAGGTCCGTGTAAAGAGCATGTACCATAAGAGGGACAATGTGGGGGTCATATTTTATGCAGACAATATAGTGAGGGGCAATTTTTTATTTGGGAGCATTATAATGACACTTCTATCTTTAAGGGCATCATGTGGAGATTTTCTGCAAAAGAGCTGAGAAGATGGAAGTCTGCAGAGACCGCTGTGGATGAGAAAATGCATCATGGGATCTGGACAAGATGAAAAAAAGAAGAATGGCTCCAGAGACGTCATCTATAAGGTACCTAGATGTAAATGTTATGTGTGATGCTAACTATCATGTTTTTATTTATGTTATGTGCATTAAAGGGGATGTCCAGGTTTGTAATGAGTCTGCAGTTATTCTTTGTGACTGCAGACTTATGAGTTCTCGGAGTACGCTCTTCATGCTGTCAGGATTCTCTCGTGCTGGCGAATTACATACATGCGGTCATGTGCTGACTAGACATGTGTGGCCTCACTCAATGAAAATGAACTGAGCGAGGCCGGGCATGTCTAGTCGGAATGTGGTCAGAAGTATACAAATCACATGCTTGTGCTGACATGACTGTCCACCGGCAAGGGAGAGTCCTAAAAGTATGCAGTGCATTCGTTGAGAGAATTTAGAAGCTGCGATGTCAAGATTCATCTCTGTAGGATCCAGTAGACGTCACATGGAAACTTCACTGATATGTGATTTTCATACTTATGGTCCTGTGACAAAAGAGCTTCTCTTCTGCTTCTCTCAGTTTTTCACAGAACATTGAGAGCGTTAGAGAGAGGAGCTCATGGGTACATGACTAAGTGTGAAAATCGCATGTGTTCTGGGGTTCTGGGGGGGGAAGGGGGGGCGCGCCAAACTGAATTCTTGCCCCGGGTGCCAGAAACCCTAGATACACCTCTGACTGTAGCAGTCACTCCTCCGGCTTTCAGAGGACATGCCTTGCTGTAGCAGTGCTACCCCTGTACTGGCACCCCCCTCATCTGTCAACTTAGCAAACTTATTGTGGTGTGCCAGATCAGGACTAGCCTCCCTGGCACTCTTCCCTCTACTCGGCCTTCTAAGGGTATGTGTCCACGTTCAGGAAACGCTGCGTTTTTGACGCAGCGCTGAGCCGCAGCGTAAAAAACGCAGCGTCCAGATGTTACAGCATAGTGGAGGGGATTTAATGAAATCCCGACTCCACTATGCGTTAAAAAACGCATGCGTTTTTGCCGCGAAAACACACATGCGGTGCGTTTTTTTAAAACGCAGCATGTTGCTACAATGAGCAAAACACGCAGGAACACCGCAGGTGACCTGCCAGTGACCTCAGGTGCAGTTTTGGTCAGGATTTTACCTGCATAAAATCCTGACCAAAGCCTGAAGCAAACCTGAACGTGGACACATACCCTAACTGTCACCCAGCTAGCTGCTCCACTGTCCTGCAGCTCCATCCTACCATCCCCCCAAATCTAACTCATTGAGTATCTGCTCAGTGAGCAGAAGACTCCTTTCCATATTGTCAATGGATCTCAGTGTTGCCAGCTGCACATTTAGAATGTGGGCTTCCAAATGCTCAACGTGCTCACATCTCGCACAGCAGTATGCACCCTCGACCGGCTGCTCAAGGATTGCATACATGTGGCAAGATGTGCCCTGGATGGCATTAACAATAGTGGAGCACATTTCCTAATGGGGATTGCACCAGACAGAAAAGTTAAATAAAAAATAAATGCAAAGTATCAATAAAACACAGATAGCAATTCAGTAATTTCTCCCTTGGAAACTCCCTGAATCCAAAGTCACTGAATCACAAGTCACGCACTTACCGCCGTTCGCACTTAGGCTGCCGTCACACTAGCAGTATTTGGTCAGTATTTTACATCATTATTTGTAAGCCAAAACCAGGAGTGGGTGATAAATACAGAAGTGGAGCATGTTTCTATTATACTTTTCCTCTGATTGTTCCACTCCTGGTTTTGGCTTACAGATACTGATGTAAAATACTGATCAAATACTGCTAGTGTGACGGCAGCCTCACGCTCAGGTCACACTCAGCTCGTTCACACTCGCTAAGCTGAAGATTTAAAGAGATTTTTTTTTCTCTTTCCCCTCAGCAGCAATCCACCTTGCTGTTCAATGCACTTCCAACATAACATAACATAGTTCGCAAGGCTGAAAAAAGACATTTGTCCATCCAGTTCAGCCTATATTCCATCATAATAAATCCCCAGCTCTATGTCCTTCCAAAGAACCTAATAACTGTAAGATACTATATTGTTATGCTACTGGAAGACATCCAGGCCTCTCTTGAACCCCTCGACTGAGTTCGCCATCACCACCTACTCAGGCAAGGAATTCCAGATTCTCACTGCCCTAACAGTAAAGAATCCTCTTCTATGTTAGTGGAAAATACCTTCCCTCCTCCAGACGCAGAGAATGCCCCCTTGTGGCCGTCACATTCCATGGTATAAACAGATTCTTGGAGAGATATTTGTATTGTCCCCTTATATACTTATACATGGTTATTAGATCGCCCCTCAGTCGTCTTTTTTCTAGACTCAATAATCCTAATTTTGCTAATCTCTCTGCGCATTGTAGTTCCCCCATCGCTTTATTAATTTTGTTGCCCTCCTTTGTACTCACGCTAGTTCCATTATATCCTTCCTGAGCACTGGTGCCCAAAACTGTACACAGTACTCCATGTGAGGTCTAACCAGGGATTTGTACAGAGGCAGTATAATGTTCTCATCATGTGTATCCAGACCTCTTTTAATGTGTGTGACAATAATTTTTTGAAATGTGTAGAATGCAAGTTGGTTCTCCACCTAGAGGGTTGCCTGTAGTGCAAGGTGTGTCAGAGGCCTATTATACTATTTCTACTCTTCGGAAATTGAAATTTATGCCGCTTTCATGGTGTGTAATAATAATCTATTGAAATATGGAGAATCCAAGTTAGATCTCTTTCACAAGTAGTGCTCCCAGACAGGCAGGCCTGCACTTTCACTTAACTACCTGTGTTACTCTCCTTACATTTTTCTACCATTAGTACTCTATGAAACTTATGTTTATGCCATCTGAGTGTGGCTGGGGAAAAAGGAGCTTTTGCATGAGTTATCAGGGCTCCCAACAAAGAAGACTTACACAGCTCCCTTAACCACCAGATCCTTATTGAAACTTCAATTCCAAGCTGTAAATGCAGGGCCAGACCCTGATACCTCATGCATGGCCCATGGCTGACTGCTTCTGTACCATTATCAAAGGTTCTACTGTGGGTCAATTAATCATTGATCAGTCAACAACCTGTGTTACTTTCCTTACATTTTTTAGCCAATAGTACTGTGTAAAACTGATGTTTGTGCCATCTGAGTGTGGCTGGAAAAAAAATTGAAAGGTTCGCTCATCTCTATTAGGGGGGGCAGTTTTGGCGCCATCGGATCAGGCCGGGCCCTTGCTATGCCTTGAAACCAAACACAGCTTTGCTACCTGGCTCCTACTAGCCATTCTATGTAGCACCCTACCCTGGGGTGCTAGAAAGGATCGAGACCCTGGAAGGCATTTGGCTAGTTCCAGAGATCTTGAAAATATAACCGCATTTGTCTAGGACTTACCATAAGTCTATATTCTCCTTATGAAATCCTAGTAGTCTGAACAAAGCAACTACACCACATGGGCTCCGCCGGAGGTCCGCCTGTAAGAGTTGGTTACTAGTTAGCTGGTGGGGGTGCAAATTTCTGCTTTGAAGCTGAGAAGGCTGGACCATGTGCTCAACCAGGTGTCCTGTTACAGCTACACATGTTTTCAGGAGGATTGCAAGCTGCCATTAAATCCCCCCTTCTTTCACAGTCCCTATCTTGTAATAGTGTCCATGATCCTGATCCTATCTTGTAGTAATGTCCCCCATCCTGGTCCCCATGTTGAACTAACAACGACCATCTTAGTTTCCATCTTGTAGTAATGTCTCCCATCCTGGTCTCCATCTCATGGTAACAACCTCCATCCTGGTCCCCATTTTTTAGTAGTGACCCACACCATGGTCCCCATCTTGTAGTAATGACCTCCATCCTGGTCCCCATTATGTAGCAATGTCCTCCATACTGGTCCCCATCTTGTAGTAACATAGGGGCTCCTAGATATCTGCAAGTCTTCCGCAACACATATTTTGGACCTGCCTTCATCAGGGGCCATAGGTCCCCATCTTGTAGTAATGTCCCCCATCTTTGTCCTCTTCTTTTTGTATTGACCCCATCCGGGTTCCCATCTTGTAACAATGTCCCCCATCCTAGTCCCTTGCAGTAATGTCTCCCACTCTGGTCTCCATCTTGTAGAAATGACCCCATCGTGGTCCCCAGCTTGTAGGAATGTTCCCAATCCTGGTTTCCATCTTGTAGCAATGTCCCCCATCCTGGTCCCCATCTTGTAGTAATGTCCCCCATCCTGATCCCCACCTTATAACAATGTTCCCATCCTGGTCCCCATCATGTAGCAATGTCCTCCTTCCTGATCCCCACATTCTAATAATGACCTTCCATCCTGGTCCTCATATTGTAGCAATGTCCACATCCTGGTCCCCTTGTAGTAATGTCTCCATCCTGGTTCCCTTCATGTAATAATGTCCCCCTTCCTGGTCCACATCTTGTAGTAATGTCCCCCATTCTGCCATTATTCACATATACATAAAAAAGTGATTATTCTCACCAGTCTCCACTCCCTTGGCGAACAGTGTCCTTGTCTCTTGCACAGCCTGGGTGGCGCATGGCAATGATGTCATATATTGCCCACACCGAAGTTACCTACCAGCATCCGATTGTACAGTGGGTGGTATTGGTATTACAGTGCAGAGAGGCGGTCTCTGTGCTGTGATACATTTGAATTGAATGTGCATCTAAGAATGCACATTCAATAGAAACAAAGCGCTGGTGTTCGCAGCCCCTTAGACAGGGTCGCAATCATCACTGAAGCTGCGGTGTTTATGGGCCATATGATGCAGCTTCAGGGTCTGCATATGGCCTGTGGGACACGTGTTTGATACCCCTGTACTCAGTGGCGTACATAGTAATCATGGGGCCCCAAAGCAGAAGTTCTAATTGTGCCCCCAACAACAAAAAATATAATTAATTTACAACGGCATCACAGAAGAGCATATCTCACAACTTTGCGGTCTTTTCAAAATACACTGCTCAAAAAAATAAAGGGAACACTTAAACAACAGAATATAACTCCAAGTAAATTAAACTTCTGTGAAATCAAACTGTCCACTTAGGAAGCAACACTGTTTGACAACCAATTTCACATACTGTTGTGCAAATGGAATAGGCAACAGATGGAAATTATTGGCAATTATCAAGACACTCAATAAAGGAGTGGTTCTGCAGGTGGGGACCACAGATCACATCTCAGTACCAATGCTTTCTGGCTGATTTTTTGGTTAGTTTTGAATGTTGGTTGAGCTTTCACACTCGTGGTAGCATGAGATGGACTCTACAACCCACACAAGTGACTCAGGTAGTGCAGTTCATCCAGGATGGCACATCAATGCGAGCTGTGGCAAGAAGGTTTGCTGTGTCTGTCAGCGTAGTGTTAAGAGGCTGGAACCACTACCAGGAGACAGGCCAGTACACCAGGAGGCGTGGAGGGGGCTGTAGGAGGGCAACAACCCAGCAGCAGGACCACTACCTCAGCCTTTGTGCAAGGAGAAACAGGAGGAGCACTGCCAGAGCCCTGAAAAATGACTTCCAGCAGGCCACAAATGTGCATGTGTCTGCACAAAAGGTTAGAAACCGACTCCATGAGGATGGTCTGAGTGCTCGATGTCCACAGATGGGGGTTGTGCTCACAGCCCAACAGCCCAGCATTTGCCACAGAACACCAGGATTGGCAAATTTGCCACTGGCGCCCTGTGCTCTTCACAGATGAAGGCAGGTTCACACTGAGCACGTGACAGACGTGACAGAGTCTGGAGACGCCGTGGAGAGCGATCTGCTGCCTGCAACATCCTTCAGAATGACCGGTTTGGCAGTGAGTCAGTAATGGTGTGGGGTAGCATTTCTTTGGAGGGCTGCACAGCCCTCCATGTGCTCGCCAGAGGTAGTTTGACTGCCATTAGGTACCGAGATGAGATCCTCAGACCCCTTGTGAGACCATATGCTGGTGCCGTTGGCCTTGGGTTCCTGCTAATGCAGGACAATGCCAGACCTCATGTGGCTAGAGTGTGTCAGCAGTTCTTGCAAGATGAAGGCAATGAAGCTATGGACTGGCCCGCCCATTCCCCAGACCTGAATCCAATTGAACACATCTGGGACATCATGTCTCGCACCATCCACCAACGTCACGTTGCACCACAGACTGTCCAGGAGTTGGCAGATGCTTTAGTCCAGGTCTGGGAGGAGATCCCTCAGGAGACCATCCGCTGCCTCACCAGGAGAATGCCCAGGCGTTGTATCGAGGTCATACAGGCACGTGGAGAACACACACCCTACGGAACATCATTTCCTTGTCTTGAGGCATTTCCACTGAAGTTGGATCAGCCTGTAATTTGATTTTCCACTTTGATTTTGAGTATCATTCCAAATTCAGACCTCCATGGGATATTAATTTTGATTTACATTGATCATTTTTATGTTTTATTCTTCTCAATGCATTCCACTATGTAATGAATAAAGATTTACAACTGAAATATGTAATTCAGTGATATCTAGGATGTGGGATTTTAGTGTCCCCTTTATTTTTTTGAGCAGTGTAATTTTCCTCCTACTGAAGCTATAGATTCCCTTTTCATTGCATCCATAAAGTATGATGCCAACGAAGGTGCCACTCAAACATAGTATGACACCCTCACAGTGAATTCCTCCAAAGTACCCTCGGCACACACAGCATGGTGACTCTACTGTACCCCACCTCAAGTCCCCTGGCAAAGTACGGTGACCCCAACACAGTATGATCCCCAAACTGTGACCCCCACTCTGCCCTCCATGCAGTATAATAGGCCTACATACAGTATAATTGCCCCACATCTTACCACATTGTATAATGGCCCCCACTAGCCCTCCAAACAGTATAATGGCCCCCACACAGTATGATGGACCCCACACAAACTTTTACACTGTATAATTGCTGGCATATGGTATCAAGGTCCCAAATAGCCGTCCATAAAGTATAAAAGTTCCCATATAGCCGTCCAAATATTTTAATGACCCACACATAGCACTTCAAATATTATAATAGCCCCCACATAGCTCTTCAAATGTTATAAGTGCAGCGCCCCAGAGTCCTGGTCGTTGCAGTGATGTCGATCTTCCACCAGGGGGAGTGATATTACGTCTGATGGTACTGAAGGAGTTCACCTTGCCAGGTATCACAGTCACACACTACACTTCACACTCCAGTCCACCAGGGGGAGCAAAGGTACTATCTACTAGGCCACTCCTCACACACGGGTAAAACTGGTGGGTTGGATAGGAAGTTAGAGAGAAGCTACCTGGGTTCGACCCAGAGAGGACCTGTCAGGCAGACAGGAGGAGAAGGAGGAACATCTGAGCTGCAGACAGAGGGTCCCTGTCAGGGGTGGGATCCTGACAGAGACCAAGCACGAGATAGAACGTTACGGAGCTGCGCCTGCACTCCATTGCGGCAGCATCCTAAGAAAGGACACGAAGAGAAGTGTATTGTGGAGAGTGAGAAACAAAGTCACAGCACAAGGAGATAATACCGGGAGGAGTTCTGCCCCAAGATCGGCAGCCTCCTTCTGAGGCGCGTAGCCGGTGGCCGGAACACCGAGGGAGTAATAGGCTCTACGCATTACTTCAGAGACCGGCAGGACAGTCAATTCCAAGTTGGTTGCCCGACCTTAATACCTATGAAGACATGGAGGCAAATTGTGGGAGAGGGGCGTCTCTAGGGTCCCTATAAAATAGCTCCAGGCCTACCCTGTCATACGGGTTGTCCTATCCATATCATCTGGGGGACAGAAAGAGAGAACATCAGAAACATCCACAAAAGTTATGAGGACTATCCCGTGGTGCTCAGCAGGGAGGTACTACAACACACAGGCGCTAGTAGGAAGGCTACTGATTTCCACCTGACTAAGGGAACTCCGGATGTGCCTTCGGACCGGCCGGACTCTGCCTGCCCTGTGAACGGTACTCTGGACTGTGGACGCTGAAGCCTTCAGTAAAAGGTAAAGAGACTGCAACCTTTGTGTCCTCGCTATTCATTGCGCCTTACGACGTCCACCATCACCACCTACACATCTGGGAAGCCCTGGGGACATACTTCACCTGTGGGAAGGTACACCATCTAGCTGCCATTCCATCACCCCAGCGGACCCCAAGCAGCGTCGGTCACCCTGACCGAATACCACAGGTGGCGTCACGAACACCGTACAAACAACTACACCTTTAATTGGGCGCCCCTCAGTAGGGCCACGGACCGGGTCGGGCCACCGTGACATTCCCAGAACCGAGAGAGATAGACCCGGTACCGAGTACCCCATTGCCCTACGCGAGGGGGCACTCCATAATGACCCACATAGCCCTCCAAATATTATAATAGCCCTCACATAGCCCTCCATGTAGTATAATTGGCCCAATAGTTTACCAAATAGTGTACTGTACCCAATAATCCTCCACACAATATAATGCACTCCCCATAGTTCTCTATATAGTATAATGCACTCCCCATAGTCCTCCATTTAGTATAATGCACTCCCCATCGGCAGATTCTATATAGTATAATGCACTCCCCAAAGCCCTCCATCTAATAAAATGAACTCTCCATAGTCGCCAATATAGTATAATGCACCCCATATTCCTCCATATAATAAAATGCACTCCCCATAGTCCTCATAACAGTATAATGCACCCTATAGTCATCCATACAGTATAATGCATTCCCCATAGTCATCAATAAAGTATAATGCAGCCCCCCACATCCACCTGAACCAAACCTCGCCCACCCACAGAATTCTTTGGCTGGTTGGAAATAGGCTGGGTTTCGGCTTCAAGGGGGCAGGGTTTTGGCTGCCACAATGTAATCTTAATTGTGTTTTCACCTATGCTGAACAAATATTTAGTACAGGACCATTAAGGATACAAACCAGCAGGCTCTTTTTGGTGAGCGGAGCCAAGCTATCCCGATCATCAAAAAGAGTAAGACTGCCCATCACTAGTTGCAGTATTGTTGCAATACTGCAGAGCTATGGGAGTTGCAGCTGCTAATGTGCTTGTTTAGAGACAGAGTTCAGTTCTACTGTTCTGTGTTAGTTGCATGTCTCACACTGGTAACATCTCCTTTGATTTATAATAATCTCTGGAGGCAGATTCTCATGCAGATCAGTGTCTATCCATAGATCATAACAGCTCATTCACATGAGAAAAATGTGGATTTGTCTGGAATATGACATTGGATCACAGATATCAAGATGTCATTTTATTCAGCTCCGTATGACCTAGATGGCTAGACGGCTTAGGAGGGAGTGTCTTACTGATAGATTCCCTTTAAGGTATTTGAGGTTATTTATGTAGTTGAGTCAAAGCTAGAAGCAGGTCCAGTCTTGTATCACTTACTGGGCTGCTTGCTGTCCTTTTGATAAAATCCTTTCTCTCTGTTGCATATCTAGCAGTTCTCTGAATGCTGAGCTCTCTATAACCCCAATCACACTACTGATTGATTTCTATTTACACTGTGCATAGGCAGACAGCTGTCAATCAGTGATGGTTGCGGGATTATATAGCCCTCATAAATATGGAGGACAACATGCCATCAGTTTAATGGTCCTCTAGCGATAATCTCCTGCTGATAAAACAGTGATTTTATCAAAACTATAGCATACTAGAGGTCCATCGCTAAAATCTGGATCTGTCCCTACATTAGGCCTGTCCCATACATCCAGATAATTCCGGTACCGGAAAAATCGGTACCGGAGTTATCCGTGTCCGTGTGTCTGTGTGCTCACGTGGCACATCAGTGTGGCACACGTGCGGCAGCCGTGTGCCGCCCGTGTGCCGACTGGGTACCATTCATTACAGTGATGAATATGCGGCTCCACCCCTATGGGAGGTGGAGCCGCATAGTCATCACTGTAATGAGCGGCACCACGTGACTGCTCATACAGGACAAGCTGCGGCGCTGAGAGGAAGCATCGAGGGAGCCGGGTGAGTATTTTATTTCCAGCAGGCGGGCGCATAGGGGGTGGGAGGGGGGTGGTGACAAGGATCTTTATTTTAAACACAAAAAAAATAAAAAAACAATGATTTTTCATTCCTTCTCTCTAGCGAACGCTGCTGGAGAGAAGAAATGAATGGCGGCTTCAGCACCACAAGCTGGGGGGACAGCGCTTACTGTAGCGCTGTCTCCTGCACAGCACACGGACTGCACATGGACAGCATCCGTGTGCGGTACGTGTTTTACATGGACCCATTGACTTTAATGGGTCCGTGTGATACGTGCACTCCCACGAACACTGACATGTATCCGTGTTTTTCAAACGGACACACGGTCCATGAAAACACGCTGACATGTGCAGAGACACATTGATTTTAATGTTTCTATGTGAGTCAGTGTCTCCGGTACGTGAGGAAACTGTCACCACATGTACCGGAGCCACTGACGTGTGAAACCGGCCTTATGCTGCTCGTAGATAACAAACACCCTTTAAATCCAATCCCGGAGTTGGCGAGAAATATTTGCCCCATTTGTGAGAACTTGGGGCGGTCTATGGAGATGCCGTCTGTGATATTACCCAGCCGCGTCCTAGGACAGCGCACGGTGTGTGAGAGGCTCAGATCTGGATGAAGACCCCTCTGCTTCCTCTATTGCAGGATCACCATGGAGCAATCATTACTTTTTTTTATCAAACTGGAGAGAAAAAACCCTCAGGCCGAATGATTTTCTGCCGCTGCCATCTGGGTCATTGATGGTCCCAATGGGACCATGAGTTCTGCATATTGGGGGGCCGAGGCTGACCAATCCGGACTGGGATGCAGGAGGACGTGGCAGGAATAAGAATTAGGAGAAGAAAAGAGAGGGAGGGGACAGGGAAGGAGCACGCGTGTCTCAGTACTACTGCAGACAGAGTTGCAGATCCCCGGGCGAGCGCAGGGCAGCAGGACCGGCAACTCCAGCAGCAGGTAACCGGGGAGGGCGGCGGGCGGCATGTCCGCTCTTGGGGCCCCTAGCTGAGGGGCCACACTGCAGAGCTGGGTGTGCTGGGGCTATGCGCTCAGCCCTCCCCTCTGACAGCTCCACTAGTTTCTGCTGTGCACAGATTCTGCAGCATCAGCGCTCCACCTGCCCTTCCCCCATCTGTCCAATGCACGCCAATGTACTAGTGCAGAATCCGGCTAGTGAGGAGGCAGGATGGCACCGTCATAGGGAACTTCATGCCGGGGGATGCCACAGCCCGGGGCGGGGAAAAGCCGCAGCGCGACAAACTTATGCGGTATGCGACGTTCGCAGGCAGGAGAATAATAGCCGAGTGTTGGCTGAGGCGGATGCGGCTGGTGCTGCCATCAGCTGTCTGCGGAGCTGTCCGTGGTGCTGACAGTGTGACCGCCGGGCGGCAGGGCAGTGCCCAGCTTCCTGCCAGGCGGGACCCCATGGCTGCTGCCTCCTCACTCACAAGTCTAGGGGTGACTTTGCTGCTCAGCAGTAACTTGCCTGATTGGCTGGAGAGCTCCTGTACAGGCTATGAGGGATGCATCGCTCGGCGGTGGTCCTGCATAGGTGGGATACTGCGGGCCGGCCGTGTAGCAGAGCCACACAAGGGACGATCACCCCGAAATGCTGCAGATGATCGGCTGACATAGACCTGCTGGGCACTGCAGGTATCCCTCCTGTGTGTGGGTGCAGAGAGCTCAGCCTCTCTGTATGACTGACGATGGCTCCTCATTATGGCTTCTGCTGGATGGTCACACTATACAACTGGCTGTGAAAGCTGAATGTATGTATTTACATGCCTCATGTGATAAATGTCCCAGACACCGCAGATTGTGGGATCATATAATCATAGTACGGTGCACAGCGGCCACTTACCAGCCCCACAGTCCACGCCAATGCCCTAGATGCTGAAGGCTGGCTCAGCAGTTCTTCTTTATCACTTCCACGCCCCAGATTTCATGGAGCTGATTGAAGACATGAAGCAAATGAAATGATTTTCCGTAAGTTGATCTTGGGCTGTGCTGAAAGTCAGTGGGGTCCGTCAGTCTCTGTTGGGGTCTGTGATACCCAGTGGTGGACGCGGACAGAAGAGACCCCTGTGTAAGAGCAGTATATGGGCCCTCTGCAGTCCAATAGTCCATCATAATGCACTATGCCACCTGGGGATAGATGTGGCCCCTAATCCCTTGGGCCCCATTGGTATATCCACCCCGTGTCATATCACAAATCTGTAAATGGAAGCCGCGATGCAGATGTGAAAAGATCTTAAAGTTAATTATAATTGCTTCATAAATAGATGTCAGGGGTGAGGGCAGGATTTCCAGAAGGTGGGGGAGGGGTTCTGACAGGGATTGCCCTGAGCCTAGCCACAAAGGACAGGCTGACCAGTGACTGAGCGACAGGACTGACGGAAGCAGTGGATGCAGCTCACATGTCAGCAGTTATTGCTTCTCCCTATTATTACCACTCCTGTCACACACTAAATACTCTGACAATCCCCCATCCCTTGTGAGGGAACCTTGGACAGTTTATCAACTCCGAAAGAGTCCTTACATTGATTAGTGCAGCAGCGTCTTGCTGCATCGGTCGGGGAAGCAGTATTATTATTTTTTTTTTTCAAAGCAATTAAATCTATTTTAGACTGTTTGGTCAATCATCTATAGGCAGATAAAGGAAGTTTAGTATCTATGAGGTAAAATGGTTTTACGGAGCCCCTGACCTGGTTATGAGGAACAGCAGGGACCCTGCATGGAAACCTGCCCTATGGTCACATGCTATATTGTGCCACAGCTGCACAAGGTATGGGGAATACTGCAATCATTCTCCCCTTCCTGCTGCCTGAGGAAGAATTTAGTGTCGGCATCCCTTTGTTTATGGTGCTTATAAAGTGCTAGTAAAAGGAAACAGTGTTATCACTGAGCTAGAGGGGTGTGTGCCCATGTGTGTGCGTGCGTGTGCGTGCATGCACACCCATGAGAATATAAGTGAGTGTGCATGTGTATGTGCATGTGTATGTGTGCGTGTGCATACGTGTGTATCCGTGCATGTGCACCCATGAGAATATGAGTGAGTGTGCATGTACTATTTGTGTGCATGTGTATGTGTGCGTGTGCATACGTGTGTATCCGTGCATGTGCACCCATGAGAATATGAGTGAGTGTGCATGTACTGTTTGTGTGCATGTGTATGTGTGCGTGTGCATACGTGTGTATCCGTGCATGTGCACCCATGAGAATATGAGTGAGTGTGCATGTACTGTTTGTGTGCATGTGTATGTGTGCGTGTGCATACGTGTGTATCCGTGCATGTGCACCCATGAGAATATGAGTGAGTGTGCATGTACTGTTTGTGTGCATGTGTATGTGTGCGTGTGCATACGTGTGTATCCGTGCATGTGCACCCATGAGAATATGAGTGAGTGTGCATGTACTGTTTGTGTGCATGTGTATGTGTGCGTGTGCATACGTGTGTATCCGTGCATGTGCACCCATGAGAATATAAGTGAGTGTGCATGTCTATGTGCATGTGTATGTGTGCGTGTGCATACGTGTGTATTCGTGCATGTGCATCCATGAGAATATGAGTGAGTGTGCATGTACTGTTTGTGTGCATGTGTATGTGTGCGTGTGCATACGTGTGTATGTGTGCATGTGCACCCATGAGAATGTGTGAGTGTGCATGTGTGTGTGTGCGTGTGCATACATGTGTATGAATGCATGTGCACCCATGACAATATGAATGAATGTGTATGTGTGTGTATAATATCTACAATCAGAACATGCATGATTGCCTGTTTATTTCAGAATAAAGAGGAAAATAAGCCATGGCACATGCAGTATATCTCCCTATGAAACAATGGATTGGGCATGGTGAAATTAAACATGTCCAATCTCAAGATACAGATATAGCACTTTTTAACGTAACACACAAGAGCTTTACTACATCATGTGAAAGAAAAAATCTGGATGCAGAAAGAGAAGCTTTTGTGGTTAGGTGTAGAGTTACAGCTTCTTGTACGAGATGTCTTACTTCATCAGGGCAAGTGAGTCATGATAGGAAATACTACATCTGAATCTGCCATCAGAAAAGCGTCAATAGGCCCTCAGTGCAGACTGTTCAAGAAACCTTATTGGGCTATTCTCTAGTTCTCTCTTATGAAGTTCAGAGCTGTGTAGTTGGTTGCCTTATTGTTTCCTTACAGTCACCTTACAGTCTCCTCACGCTCAGATTTCTCATTGAGTGACAGTTTTTGGAACGTAGTAGAACTGTACTACGTAGTAGGGCTCATCCTCACATGCGAGAGAAACTCGGATGAGTCTCGCACTTCAATACCCGGCACTCAGGAGCGGAGCGTGTGGCTGCATGTATTGCTACTACACGGCCGCATGCTCCGATCCGAGTGCCGGATGCAGTGCCGGGTATTGACGAGCGAGACTCATCCGAGTTTCTCGCATGTGAGGATGAGCCCTTAGTAGAACTATAAAGCCCAGCACAAGTTCTGCTGTAAGATATTCAGGTTTGTTCTGTACACGGCTATCACTGTGTTTACATATATATAATAAGGCATTTACACACGCACACAGCTCTGGACAGTGAGAGCAGTGGATCAGGAGACAAGCAGCTGATGGTATGGGCTGGTGAGTTTGCCACATTTTTAACAGCAGCTTGTCAGGAGCAGAGAGGTGGGGAAGGAGGTGAGCAGATAATTGCTGTATAGAAATCAATGGGCTGGAGAAAGCTGACTGGGATGTTGGGAATTAACCCCTTTCCTGGAATGTGGGTGCTGTGCAACTCTGCACTACGAAACCAGCTCTACACTATGAAAAATAAAAGCTCCCATTTCAGGAAACAACAGATAGATAAAGCAAGTCAATTACAAATGTACTTATTGCCATTCTGTTTAACTAGAGCATTTTAATAACTTGAGAATAACCGGAATGAGAGAAACAAAAATTGACAAAACTAACAAAATGAAGTGTGAAGTTGCAAGCTGCTGTGACTGCATAAACAAAACAAAGGATACAGCAGCACACTCAGCCCTAAGATATATGCAAATATGGAAGATTAAACTGCATCACTGCTCTATAGAATACACAGATAAAATGAAGGTACAGTACATAGTGCATAAATTGACCTCTGTTCAACGGGCTTTATCACTTGTGTATGGTCGCCAACTTAAAGGGAATGTATCACTGATCATCTTTTACTAAATTAAACAGGATAGTAAAACATATTCCTTTTGTCTAATCTGTCTTCCTTATCTGATTACCGTATTTATTTTTATTCTGACCGAAAAACACCATGAAGTCCTAGTGTCCCACAAAGTGAATAAACTTTATTAAATTAGTTCATTTTTAAATATATAGCACACAAGCTACCTCTAAGGGTATGTTCACAAGTTTAAGTTTTACTGAGTTTTTTCTTGCACCAAAAACAGATTGGTGGCAGGAAAAGTATTGTGTACAATATACAGCATTTTCCTGCATTTTTTGTGTATTTTTGTTATGAATGGATGAAAATGGATGAATGGATGAAAAATGCCTCAAAAAAGCTGAAAGGATTGAAATGGTCACATTTAAAAAAAAGCCCAGCAGATCAAAAAATGCAAGTGAAAAAAGGCAGTGTGTGAATGAGATTGTAAAACACATTCACTTTTCTGCTACTGTAAAATGCAATGTTTTTGTCACACAAAAACACATCATAAAACTGCTGCAAAATCTCCACATGTGAACATACCTGCAATACAGGACACACAGATGGAAAGGAAACAAAGTCTCGATAATATTAAAAGCTATATAACCTATGTAGGTACCAGCTCTAGTAGACTACATATAGAAACTTAGTAACAGCGTGTAGGAAAAGCAATATCTACACAACAGGTTAAAAATGCAGTGAACAAGTAACTCACAGAGTCTGACTGGCGTGGTCAGGGCCCACCCCACCAGCGGAAATGATCTTGGGGGCCCACCATCTACAGTGACATATTGCGTATTCGTTCTAGGTTTCATACACATACATGTGGTCACTTTAGCATACAGTATAGTGTGCAAATTATAACTGAATTGTACACAGTTGGGTTCGTTCATCAGACATACATCCTTGGCAAATATCTGTGATATGTCGTCCATAGGATCCCATCTAATATATAAAGCTGAATGTGTGTATGTATGTGTGTATGTGTGTATGTATGTCCGGGATAGGCATCTGAACCGTCGCAGCTACAGGCACAAAATTTTGCACAGTCACACGTCTGGACCCCGAGAGCGTCATAGGCTATGTTGTGAGGTGAAATTTTAACCCCGCGCTTTCCAATTCACCAAACAATTTTGCCCCTATCTACATAATGGGGAAAAAATGAAAGGAAAAGATTTGGAGGCAAATTAACAGCAGCCAGATGTGAACAAGGGGGACTTAAAGAATGAGAGTGATGGCGCCAAAGAGTATATACTGTACAGTTGCTAAGGTGGGGCCCCGACATGGGATAATCACCACACCACCACGGGGATATGAACACACACACAAAATGCACCACACACTACCACGTGCTCGAACACATATACCACCCTCAGCGCACATTTCACCACACATACACCAACCTCGCCACATAAAAGTTGAAACACAAAAGTCGCCGCTCAAAACTCGCCACGCGCAAAACTCTCCACATGCAAAACTCGCCACACGTGCAAAACTCACCTCATGGAAAACTCACCACACGCAAAACTTGCACACGCGGAAAAATTGCCACATGCACAAAAGTTGCAACACATGCAAAAGTTGCCTCACACAAAACTTGCACATACTCTAAAGGCACCACACATAAAACTCGCCACGCGCAAAACTCGCCATGCGCAAAACTTGCTGCACACAACTTGCTACACTAACCTGTCACATGCAACTCGACACACAAAAAGTTGCTACACGCATGTCGCCACACAAAACTCATCTCACAAAAGTCGCTACATGCATGTCACACACAACTCAACACACACAACTTGACACACGAAACTCGCCCTAAAACACACACAAGTCTGGTATTATCCTTCAAAAATAAAAATCTGATTAATAAGCTGGCAAACTACAAGAGCAACAAATGTACCATATAGGAATCCGGCAGCTGTCAGTCACATGACCAGTCTATTATGTGTATGTGTGAGCTAATATATACTGCCAGGGGGTGGGCTTACTGTTGGCTGGGGATTTATCAGGCTGCCAATTTAGCTTACAAATACTGAGGTAAAAATACTGACCAAATAACGTGTGAACGAGGTCTAATACAGGAGGAGATGACATACAGATATATACTATATACAGGAGGAGATGACACACAGGTATATACTATTTACAGGGGAGATGACACACAGGTATATACTATATGCAGGAGGAGATGACACACAGATATATACTATATACAGGAGAGATGACACACAGGTATATACTATATAGAGGAGGAGATGACATACAGGTACATACTACATACAGCAGGAGATGACATACAGGTATATACTATATACAGAAGGAGATGACACACAGGTATATACTATATACAGGAGCAGATTACCTACAGGTATATAGTATATACAGGAGGAGATGACATACAGGTATATGCTATGTATAGGAGGAGATGACATACAGGTATATACTATATACAGGAGGAGATGACACACAGATATATACTATATATAGGTGAGATGACACACAGGTATATACTATATACAGGAGGAGATGACATACAGGTATATACTATATATAGGAGGAGATGACATACAGGTATATACTATATACAGGGGAGATGACACACAGCAGGTATATACTATATACGGGGAGATGACATACAGGTATATACTATATACAGGAGATGACATACAGGTGTATACTATATATAAGGGAGATGACAAACATGTATATACTGAGGTGAAAATGAGAGGTGTGAGGTGAAAATGAAAAGGTGTGAGTGCAAAATGAGAGGAGTGAGGGAAAATAGTGGAGTGATCGGAAAATGACAGATGTGAGGTCGAAATGACAAGTGTTAGGGGGGAATGAGAGGAGTGAGGGGGAAAATGAGAGGTGTGAGGGAGAAAATGAGAGATGTGAGGGGGAAAATAAAAGATGTGATGGGGAAAATGAGAGGCGTGATGGGAAAATAAGAGAAGTGAGGTGCTATAACTAACCACAGATATTTACTATGCCCAGGCAACGCCGGGCTCTTCAGCTAGCTTAGATTTACAATCTCCATGCTTTTCTCATGGTCAACTTTATGTGGCCTGTTCAAGAGTTGCAACAGCCAAAAATCTGTTTGTCTTTGCACCTGAAGGAAAAACTAAGAATGTCGTTTATCAAAAGGCTCTCGAATAAGTAGTAGAAGATTACTTCACATTACTTGGCCAATTTAGTTAAATCTGTGTGGAATATCTCTGGTGTTGAAATATATGTTGTAAAATTCTTCTATTAGCTTAGTTTTTGCCTTTCAATAATTACATTTCTATCTATTTGTTTTGTGTTTTTTTTGTGCAGAATAAATTTTTGTTAACACATTCTATTTTGCTAACAGCAGTTATTACCCCGGGCGAAGCCGGGTAGTACAGCTAGTTGTAAATAAAAGCCATATACCGCACAGAATACATTTTTACAGTCTCCTTTTCTATGGAATAGAAGTGCACTATTCTGTACCACAAATACCAGTGTGTCCAATGTACAATTTGCCCTCGTTAGGTAAATACAGACATATGAATACCCTAAATTCATAGAGCAGGAGCTTTTACCGTCATGGACATACAGTGGTTACGGAAAGTATTCAGACCCCTTTTCATTTTTCACTCTTTGTTTCATTGCAGCCATTTAGTAAATTCAAAAAAGTTCATTTTTTTTCACCCTGTCTTGACTGAGAAAAAAACAGAAATGTAGAAATTTTTGCAATGTCATATTTAAGTCACATGCTGCTCATTTCCTTGTGATCCTCCTTGAGATGTTCTACTCCTTCATTGGAGTCCAGCTGTGTTTAATTAAACTGATGGGACTTGATTTGGAAAGGCACACACCTGTCTATATAAGACCTCACAGCTCACAGTGCATGTCAGACCAAATGAGAATCATGAGGTCAAAGGAACTGGCCAAGGAGCTCAGAGACAGAATTGTGGCAAGGCACAGATCTGGTCAAGGTTTCAAAAGAATTTCTGCAGTACTCAAGGTTCCCAAGACCACAGTGGCCTCCATAATCCTTAAATGGAAGAAGTTTAGGACCACCAGAAGTTTTCCTAGACCTGGCCGTCCAGCCAAACTGAGCAATCGTGGGAGAAAAGCCTTGGTGAGAGAAGTAAAGAAGAACCCCAAGATCACTGTGGCTGAGCTCCAGAGATGTAGTAGGGAGATGGGAGAAAGTTCCACAAAGTCAACTATAACTGCAGCCCTCTACCAGTTGGGCCTTTTTGGCAGAGTGGCCCAACAGAAGCCTCTCCTCATTGCAAGACATATGAAAGCCCACATAGAGTTTGCTAAAAAACACATGAAGGACTCCCAGTCTATGAGAAATAAGATTCTCTGGTCTGATGAGATGAAGATAGACCTTTTTGGTTATAATTCTAGGTGGTATGTGTGGAGAAAACCAGGCATTGCTCATCACCTGCCCACTACAAGCCCAACAGTGAAACATGGTTGTGGCAGCATCATGCTATGGAAGTGTTTTTCAGCTGCAGGGACAGGACAACTGGTTGTCATTGAAGGAAACATAAATGTGGCCAAGTACAGAGTTATCCTGGATGAAAACTTCTTCCAGAGTGCTCTGGACCTCAGACTTGGCCGAAGGTTCACCTTCCAACAAGACAATGACCCTAAGCACACAGCTAAAATAACAAAGGAGTGACTTCAGAACAACTCTGTGACCATTCTTGACTGGCCCAGCCAGAGCCCTGACCTAAACCCAATTGAGCATCTCTGGAGAGACCTGAAAATGGCTGTCCACCAATGTTCACCATCCAACCTGACAGAACTGGAGAGGATCTGCAAGAAAGAATGGCAGAGGATCCCCAAATCCAGGTGTGAAAAACTTGTTGCAGTATTCCCAAGAAGACTCATGGCTGTACTAGCTCAAAAGGTGCTTCTACTCAATACTGAGAAAAAGGTCTGAATACTTATGACCATGTGATATTTCAGTTGTTTTCTTTTAATAAATTTGCAAAAATTACTACATTTCTTTTTTTCAGTCAAGATGGGGTGCAGAGTGTACATTAATGAGAAAAAAATTAACTTTTTTGAATTTACCAAATGGCTGCAATGACACAAAGAGTGAAAAATTTAAGGGGGTCTTGAATACTATCCGTACCCACTGTAAGTGAAGGCCCATAACATAATGTGAACAGGGCTGTGCAGGCTATTATGATTATGGAAATTCCCTATATCGGTATATTTTTATTGTTAAGTTTTATCAATCTAATAAAATTAATTTTATGGAGTTTATGGGATGTTTTGTCTGAAGCCAATGTAAACAGTATACCAGTGGGTAACATCGAGGAAGCTGCACTGCAACGCAGGGTGAGTATATATTATTTCATATTTTTAGTACTACTGTAGCCTGTCGGCAGCTCAGTACTTAAAGGGAATCTGTAAGTAGAATCAAACCTGCTAAGCCGTCTATATGGCCGTCTTTTATTCTACAGAAATCTACATTTTTCTTAATATGTAAATGAGCTGTTAAGATCTATGGGCTGGACATAGATCTCACTGAGAATCTGCCTCCAGAGCTTATTTTAAATGAAAGAGGGCGTTACCAGTATGAGACATAATAACCTATGCTCCAAACGTGAACAAAGGCCGAAACCCACCCAAGCAAGAAATATATAGTAATGTTATGCAATAAATCTTCATTGAAAACAATGTGGCAATAAACAAGCATACAAGATATGCAATGATTAAAAAATATATACAAGAGCAATGTGCGCGTATCAAGAATTGCGCTATCGATAAGAGGTATATTTATATATCAATTAATTTCTATATGTACAAATTGCGCTATAAATAAATTATAGTAGGTATCAATTAAATTTGTATATAAAAAAACAATTTTGCATGTAGCGGAGGTATAATTCATAAAAGTAAATTTATCTATTGATGTTTCCCCTAAAATGTACAGATGCCAGACATGATACAAAAATTATACATATCTATGTGTAAAAGAATATGATAGAAAAAATATGTATATATAAAAATAATAAATACAAAAGTGTATAGGATGACTATATAAAACAGAGAACATAAGGACTCCACAACATTTTCTTCATGAACTAGTGTATCGCATCAGAAGGATGCAAGTGAAAATAGAGTGCATATATTTAAAAATCCACAAAACACTGTGTAACATCCATTTCAAAGTGCCATGTGCAGGTGCAATATACCATACAATATATATCCTTAAAGTGCCATGTGCATGTGTACAAGGAAACAAAGCAAATATATATTGGGAGAGTATACCTTTAAATGCCGCCAAGTTCTTGATATCGCACACCCCAACGCGCGTTTCGGAATTTAGATTCCTTCATCAGGAAGGATATATATTGTATATATATAGAAATTACTACTACTGATGGTGGCAAAGAACCGACCCAATTCTTCAGCCGAACTTCTGAGTTATTGGAATCGAGTATAGATAAGTACAACACAAAAAAAGACTAGACTATTCCATCCAGAAGAATCCAATAAAAAGAAAGTATGCATTAAAGGCGTCCTTTTTATATATGGAAGGCAATGGGTGATGGATGCCATTGAACAACATCTGTCATAGACATCTGTATAAGTATGCAAAATTAGAAAAATTGGAGTCATGAAATCTGTCTTCAGAGTATATACAATATCATTTACTTATGCATAGACATTAGATAAAAGCAACAATAAAATCATTAAATTAGCATAGATGCATTAGTATTATATCAGTAGAATGAATATGAAGGACACAGGTAAAAAAGAAGTCTGGAAAACAACACTACAAAGTATATGACCGGTAGGACCAAGTTCATACGACAATAATGGTTTATTAAAGTGTGTATAGGCCTTTAAGAGGAAAACAATATAGTGGCTGACTCAGACTAGATCCTCACCCATATCGGTCACAGTGTTGTCCCCAGACTGCCAGCCCCTACGCTCGTTTCGCATAGGCTTCTTTGGGGGCCTGTATAAGTATAGCGGTGTGAACCTGGCTTACAGGTTTTCATGATGTTTGCAATAAATAGATATATGGGTAACGGATGTGTTAGGCAAAGGCCTAACAATGGCATCCATCAGCTTAACTCTATAATGGCATGTCACCGGTTTAACAGATATATCATGAAATAGCACATAGTATCTCTATGAATCAGATCCCATATTAATCTACGGATGATGGATAATGCAGTTGGACATCATTACAGTCACAGACTACTGTATATAAGGACATTTTCCCCTCATATACAGTAAACAAAGGCCAACACCTTGGGGTGAATCCAGCCTGTAGTAAATAAGCCATATAATAAACGAATAAAACCGCTACCATTATATATGTATTGATTTGTAATCCTAAAATATCCCGGTACCGCTCCCAAATTATAGTCACAGGTGATTACACTGTATTTATACATCCAAATACACCTGCTATTAGTATTAAATGTTAGCGTTCTTTTGTAAAATCCACAAAAAAAAATCATTGTGGATTTACAAATATCACTATAAAGTTGCAATATATCCACTAGACAATTTCTCAGTATACCCTTACCATACTTATACTGTATGTAGGCAGAAAAAAATAAGATTATATGAATCCATTACACAAATATATTCACAGCTTTTCCTGCTGCGTGTTTAATGGAAGTTGTTAAAGGAATTTTTTATCATTATAATAAATGGGTAAAATTGCAAAGTGCTTTTAAAAGCCAACAGCTTTGCAATTTACCTCTTATTAAAAATCCTTTTTGTTCTCAAGAACAGATTGATTTTTAATCTTATAGTTTATTGCTCATTGCCTAGTTTACTGGCCTCTTTTGCAGTCTATAAGGGTGTCCGGTTTTCTAGGCAAAGATTGCGCGCTTGCAAGCTGTTAGCTATAGAGCTTGCAAGTGCTGCCCTGAGGCTGGCAAGATGACTGGATCTGGTCAGTTTAGGAGCCCTGTGCTCCTCTGATGCAGCAATGCTAAACTGTCTTCCTGCGGCATGGAAGAGCACACAGCTGGGACCGGCCAGAACTGCCTGCCTGCAGCATGGAAGAGCACACAGCTGGGACCGGCCAGAACTGCCTGCAGCATGGAAGAGCACACAGCTGGGACCGGCCAGAACTGCCTGCCTGCAGCATGGAAGAGCACACAGCTCGGACCGGCCAGAACTGCCTGCCTGCAGCATGGAAGAGCACACAGCTCGGACCTGCCAGAACTGCCTGCAGCATGGAAGAGCACACAGCTCGGACCGGCCAGAACTGCCTGCCTGCAGCATGGAAGAGCACACAGCTCGGACCGGCCAGAACTGCCTGCCTGCAGCATGGAAGAGCACACAGCTCGGACCTGCCAGAACTGCCTGCCTGCAGCATGGAAGAGCACACAGCTCGGACCGGCCAGAACTGCCTGCAGCATGGAAGAGCACACAGCTGGGACCAGCCAGAACTGCCTGCAGCATGGAAAAGCACACAGCTCGGACCGGCCAGAACTGCCTGCAGCATGGAAGAGCACACAGCTCGGACCGGCCAGAACTGCCTGCAGCATGGAAGAGCACACAGCTCGGACCGGCCAGAACTGCCTGCCTGCAGCATGGAAGAGTACACAGCTCAGACCGGCCAGAACTGCCTGCCTGCAGCATGGAAGAGCACACAGCTCGGACCGGCCAGAACTGCCTGCCTGCAGCATGGAAGAGCACACAGCTCGGACCGGCCAGAACTGCCTGCCTGCAGCATGGAAGAGCACACAGCTCGGACCGGCCAGAACTGCCTGCCTGCAGCATGGAAGAGCACACAGCTCGGACCTGCCAGAACTGCCTGCAGCATGGAAGAGCACACAGCTCGGACCGGCCAGAACTGCCTGCAGCATGGAAGAGCACACAGCTGGGACCAGCCAGAACTGCCTGCAGCATGGAAAAGCACACAGCTCAGACCAGCCAGAACTGCCTGCCTGCAGCATGGAAGAGTACACAGCTCGGACCGGCCAGAACTGCCTGCAGCATGGAAGAGTACACAGCTCAGACCGGCCAGAACTGCCTGCCTGCAACATGGAAGAGCACACAGCTCAGACCTGCCAGAACTGCCTGCAGCATGGAAGAGCACACAGCTCAGACCAGCCAGAACTGCCTGCCTGCAGCATGGAAGAGCACACAGCTCAGACCTGCCAGAACTGCCTGCAGCATGGAAGAGCACACAGCTCAGACCAGCCAGAACTGCCTGCCTGCAGCATGGAAGAGCACACAGCTCGGACCAGCCAGAACTGCCTGCCTGCAACATGGAAGAGCACACAGCTCGGACTGGCCAGAACTGCCTGCAGCATGGAAGAGCACACAGCTCGGACCAGCCAGAACTGCCTGCCTGCAGCATGGAAAAGCACACAGCTCGGACCGGCCAGAACTGCCTGCGGCATAGAAGAGCACACAGCTCGGACCGGCCAGAACTGCCTGCAGCATGGAAGAGCACACAGCTCGGACCGGCCAGAACTGCCTGCAGCATGGAAGAGCACACAGCTCAGACCGGCCAAAACTGTACATTTTCGGGGTTGAATTGCAATAAATAGACAATCCCTTTAAAGAGAACATTTCACTACATTTTACATGCTAATCTAGCCAGATCATGGAATAGTCATTGCGGAACTGTATATAATGTATATCTTCTCTGGGGGGTGTTTACTTTTTCTCCTGTGTGATGTTGCTCAATCATAAGCAGGAAGGAAAAAAAGTAAACTCCTAAACTCCTCCAGGGAAGGTCAGAGCATGCTTTCTCTATGCGATATGGTCTAACTGCCAGAGACAACCGTTAAGGATGAGTGGAGCAGAACACGGTGGCTCAGTGGTTAGCACTGCAGCCTTGCAGCGCTGGAGTCCTGGGCACAAATCCCACCAAGGACAACATGTACAAGGAGTGTGTATGTTCTCCACTTTTGCCTGGGTTTTCTTCAGTTTCCTCCTACACTCCAAAGACAACTGATAGGGAATATAGATTGTGAGCCCCAATGGGGACAGTGATGATAATGTCTTTAAAGCGCTGTGGACTATGATGGTGCTCTATAAGTGAGTAAATAAATAAAAATTGTCATTACAAACATCACTCTGCGTCTATCCCACACATCAGGGAATACTGCCCCTGTACAGAGGCATAACTAGACTCCTATATGTCTGAGGCAACATTTGGACCTAAACACACAACCACCATCTCGTTGATTGTATGCATGGGCTCCTGTAGCTCTGCTAAGGTCTATAAAACTATATCTTACCTCCCTCTCAAGAAAAAAAAGTTAATGTAACTATGTAGACAACATAGTCATACAAAATTTACTACTATTTCGGTATGCTATGAATATTCTCCTGGTGCCAGTGCTGGGAGCAATTTGCATACTTCTGGCCACATTCCAACTAGACATGTCTGACCTTGCTCAATACACATGAAATGAGTGAGGCCGCACACGTCTAGTTGACACGTGACCAGTCACATGTATGCAAGTCGCATACTTTCAGTCTCGTGCCCACCGCTCCTGTCGACACTGTTGATATTGTATATACGCTAGCATACCTCAGCACTTGACCCCTTTTGAATGCCCCAAGTGTGCTGCATAAAACAAAGAAATCGCATTCTTATATGCCGTATTGTCACCACGCCTCCTCTCCCAATGCTGTGTGCCCTGGTGATCTAGAGATATTATTTATTTCACATGACTGCTGTAGTCTGTCAGCGACATAACAGTTCCACCGAGGATGCAGCTTTGTTCTGTGAAGGCTCCAGTAGTGGACAATCTCCTTAAATATAGTAGATATAAAAAAGTCTACACACCACTGTTAAAATGCCAATTTTTTGTAATGTAAAAAAAATCACACAAGAATCATTTCAGGACTTTTTCCATCTTTAATGTTCACCTATAATCAGTACAATTCAATCATTTCTATTGAAAAACAAATTGAAATATTTTCTACTTGGAAAAAAAAAACCGAACTAAAATAAAGTGGTTGCATAAATATGCACACCCTTAAACTAATACTTTGTTAAACTGTCTTTTGAATTTATGACAGCATTCAGTCTTTTTGCATTGGAGTCTATCAGCAAGGCACATCTAGAACTGTAAAACTTTGCCCACTCTTCCTTGCAGTAACGCTCTAAATCTGTCAGATTGTGAGGGCATCTCCTATGTACGGTGCCCTCTTCAGTTCAATCCACAGATTTTCAATTAAATTTGGGTCTGGGATCTGGTTGAGCCATTTCAAAACTTTCATTTTCTAATGCCATTGTTTTGTTGATTTGTTGGTATAGTTAGGGTTGTTGTTCTAAAAGGTGAAATTCCTCTTCATTCTCAGCTTTTTAGTAGAGGCTGAAGGTTTTATTGCACAATTGAATGTTATTTGGAACTGTTTATAATTCCCTCCATCTTGACTAAAGCCCCTGTTCTACCTGCCAAAAAGCCTCCTCAAAGCATGCTGCCTCCACCGGGCTTAACTGTTGGTATGGTGTACTTTTGGTGATGCGCAATGATGGCTTTGCGCCAAACACACCTTTTAGAATTAGGGGAAAAAGTTCAGCTTTGGTTCTGTAATTACTTTTCTTGGTATGATTTTTTTTTAACTTAACAAAAAGCTGGCATTTTAACATCGGTGTGTGAACTTTTACATATACTGTATATCCTGTTATATTATCATATGTTTTAACTTTGCAGGTCTAAGTAATGGACATTGCTTAGTAATGACCATTGCTAATTGTTATAGCTGCCCCGACTTAGATATTACGATTTTATCAGCTGATATTCTTGCTACCTGTGACTTGTTGTTTAGAGCTTTTACATGTAACCAAGTCCTGTATTTAGTATAAACATCCTGGTTTTGTCTTTTTTTCGCATTAAAAATAATTGTTCCAGTTTCCCTGTATGAATACTTTTTTATACAAAATGCCATAGATCTCAGATTAGCCTATATTGTCTAGCTAACCAGGACGCTCCACATCTTCTACTATTTAGATAACTGAGTCACTTTTTCACCTATCTCGGCCATCTGACCAGGGAGCGAACCACTAGGACGCCATTTATCTTCTATGTGCCCCTTTTGCTCTACACTGCTTTTTGAGCCTTTCCTACAGTATCCCCTGATTAGCGTTGATCTTCATAATAAGCAAGATGCTATTTTCCATGTGTACAAGCTCGGCATCTTTTTTTACCTGGTCCTACATACCTTGACTTCTATGTCCTTTCCCTGATGTGCAGTACTTTGTTTATACATTTTTTTATGAATTGTATGTTATATTTTTTACTGTTTGGCAAAATTACATATTATACTACTTGTATATATGAGATATTATTGAGTGTTACCATTTCTTCTTGTATACAAGGTGTCACATGCCTTTTATTCTTTTTGGAGGTCTGAATGGATCATTTATAGGACCTGAATTGATTTGTGTTTCAGTGGTCAGGAGAATTTATCATGGTGGTCTAGGCTAGATGCTGAAGAAAAGAGAAGGAGAATGTGTACGATTAGACGATAAGTCACCTGTAAGTCAATGGAGGATCTCTAAGCTCTTTTGACTGTTGTAGTAAGTCCTTGTATTCCTTTAGGCTAAGTGCACACGTTGCAGAATTGCCACGGAAATTGCAGAATGCTAGCTTTTTCCAAGTGATCTGTAGCATCGCTTGGAAAACTGATTGACAGGTTGGTCACACTTGTCAAACATAGTGCTTGACAAGTGTGACCAACTTTTTACTATTGATGCTGCCTATGCAGCATCAATAGTAAAAGATAGAATGTTAAAAATAATAAAAAAATAAAAAAAATCATTATCCTCACCTTCCGCAGACAGCTGATCTCCTCAGCGGCTTCCGTTCCTATAGATGCTGTGTGTGAAGGACCTTCGATGACGTTGCGGTCATGTGACCACGACGTCATCGAAGGTCCTTCACACAAAGCATCTATAGGAATGGAAGCGGCCGTGTGCACCGCTGAGAGGCGGGAAGACTCCGGGGGCCATCGAAGGTGAGTATATCACGATTTTTTATTTTAATTCTTTTTTTTTTTTACAATTATATGGTGCCCAGTCCATGGAGGAGAGTCTCCTCTCCTCCACCCTGGGTACCAACCGCACATGATCTGCTTACTTCCGGCATGGCGGGCATAGCCCCATGCGGGAAGTAAGCAGATCAATGCATTCCTAGGTGTGCGGAATCCCCGCAATTCCGCAAATTTAATGAACATGCTGCGTTTTTTTCTGGAATGCGATTCCGCTCAGAAAAACAATGCAGCATGTGCACAAAAAATGCGGATTGCATTCTATTGAATAGGATGCTTAATGTGAGCATTTTTTTCACGGTTTTATAGCGTTTTTATAGCGAAAAACTGGGGAAAAAACGCGAAAAATCTGCTACGTGTGCACACAGCCTTAGAGATTTCAGTCCTGGAGTGTCTTTATTTGGAAGTCTGTGCTTTGATGTTCTTCTATTATTCCTCGTGGAAATGTATGAAAAAATTCATAGGTTTTTGTAATGAAGCTTACTGATTTTAAGGCCACATTCAGTATTTGGTCAATATTTTACATCAGTATTTGTAAGCCAAAATCAGGAGAGGAACAATCAGAGGAAATGTATAAAAGAGGCACGTCACCACTTCTAGTTTTGACTTACAAACACTGACCAAATACTGAACGTGTGCATGTGGCCTAAGGGGGCTTTCACACTGCGTTCTGGTTAATTGGTCCCATCTTGGTGTCCATCTCCAGTAGGCATACACACACGAAAATGAAGCATGACAGAGCACACGTTCGCTCTGTCTGCACCATCAAAATCTATGGTCCCGTCGGCGCATACGCCTGAATCCCATTTTGCTTGCCGGTATCAGAAAGCAGTATAAAAGCCCAATAACATAGGAATTACATCTGTACTGGAAAGCAGCTTGGTGGCTGCAGCCGTTGATTATACTCGCAAGCCTAGCCGAGTGTCACCATTTCCCTCATGAATGTGCTGTATATCTACACTGTCTGGTACTGCCAATGACAATTACACAATGAAAACTGTATCGACAAGAGGAGTGGTAACATCAAGTTTTCAATTTATTTCTGCATTGACAGGAAGAAAAAAGAGCTGCACAATGTAATAAGTTATAAGAAAAGATACACCAGAATTTCTTATTACAAGTATTTCATATAGTAGATATGTCAGGTCCTTGCTGTTTATTTTGCCTATGACCTTATCTACGCTACTGTTCCAAAGTTTAGGGTCACTTAGAAATGTCCTTATTTTTGAAAGAAAAGAACAGTTTTTTTTCTAATGAAGCTAACATTAAATGATTCAGAAATACACTCTATACATTGTTAATGTGGTAAATGGCTATTCTAGCTGCAAACGTCTGGTTTGCAATGCAATATCTTCATAGGTGTATAGCGGCCCATTTCCAACAACCATCACTCCAGTGTTCTTATGGTACTTTGTGTTTGCTAACTGTGTAAGAAGGCTAATGGATGGTTAGAATAACATTGAAAACCCTTGTGCAAGTATGTTAGCACAGCTGAAAACAGTTTGGCTGATTAGAGAACCTATAAACCTGACCTTGCTTTGAGCTAGTTGAGAATCTGGAGCATTACATGTTAGGGCTAGCGGAACACACCAAATATTTAGAGAAAAGGAATAAGGTGGGTTCGCAGCCCGGGGTCCACCGAGCAGAGATGGAACCTGCTGCTAAGCATCGACGAACTATATGGCGGTACAATGAGGATACACATATGGGTTAGCTTCACCCTGTGTGAAAGAAGCGAACCCTGTTGTGTCACAGAGCCACAGTACCGCACGTAACAGAAATAATAAAATAGCACGAGAGTACATGCAGTTAAGCTCTGGCGGACGCCACTAACCACCCAGACTTGGGTTAGGAAAGCACGGAGATAGCGCATGGCGCCGCACTGGCAGTCACAGCAATAGACGCCGTTTGTGTACCACTGTTGGTTACAAGTCGGGTGCTAGATTACAATCATCCTCCTTACGCGAGCATTCAAACACAAGGGAGGGGATGTTTAAAGAGCGACTTTCACTCACAACGCACTCATGTAAACAAGAGTATACTAGCGCATGGCCGTGCGGCCATGCGAACCTTTTATAGCTGCAGCAAGTTCAGGACCTTCCTAGAGGACCAATGAGAACTGCTACAGTAACTGAGCAACTTCAGGACCTTCCTAGAGGACCAATAGGAGCTGCTGCAGTACCTGAGCATGTGACCCCAGACCTCCACTGAGAGGTCTTCCTTTGGGCATGCTCAGAAGGGAAAAAGCAGGACTTAGTCCCAGAGACATCTGCTCGCCGCTGATCAGTAGAGGCTACAATGGCAGAGCCTGGAAACGCAGCAGTAACCCTTTGCACAGAATCAGACTGAGCGAGACGCTGGGACCGATGTATCCACTGAGCAGGCTCCACTGTGGCTGGTGCAGAATGAGAGACTGCAGCAGAGATGGTTCGAGATTCCCCCTGTGCAGCGGCGGGAACTCGACTCCTAAGATTACATTTGTTGGTTCCATTAAACTCTCAAAATGGCCAGAAATAAAGAACTTTCATGTGAAACTCGACAGTCTATTCTCGTTCTAAGAAATAGCAAAAAATAGTATTGACAAGCATAATATAGTGGAAAAAAATGGAAGGAAAACCTCAACTAACATAAAAAATATCAATGAATAATGTATTAAATAGTTCCACATATCATATGGACTAGAATAAGGGCCAACTGCAACCAATAACATATACAAAAAGACCAAACAGAAAAACCAAATATGAATCTTTATTAATACCAAATATAGGAAATAGGGGCAAAATGGGGCTAAAAGAGTAAAATTGATGTTAATACAGCATCCAAAAAATCGCCATAGGCAGGTAGGTCACAGACATCAAGTACACATAAAAAAGATAGTATGTACGATCCATAGAGGTACCCCCAAGTATAAGCAAATAGTAATGAATACTAGTAGCTTAGTAAATCACAGCAACAGGATCACTGTGGCATACCCGCCCACCCCGATGCACGTTTCGGTCAAAAGACCTTTCTCAAGGGGTACTTACTATCTTTTTTATGAGATGTTTGAATCACACAGAAGAACATTTGTGAGACGCAGAACAACTAAAAAGATGCTGGAAGAGTGCCTGCCGCATCTGTAAAGCATGGTGGAGGTAATGTGATGGTCTGGGGTTGCTTTGGTGCTGGCAAAGTGGGAGATTTGTACAAGGTAAAAGGGATTTTGAATAAGGAAGGCTATCACTCCATTTTGCAACGCCATGCCATTCCCTGTGGACAGCACTTGATTGGAGTCAATTTCATCCTAGAACAGGACAATGACCCAAAGCACCCCTCCAAATTATGCAAGAACTATTTAGGGAAGAAGCAGGCAGCTGGTATTCTATCTGTAATGGAGTGGCCACTGCAGTCACCAGATCTCAACCCCATTGAGCTGTTGTGGGAGCAACATGACTGTATGGTACGCAAAAAGTGCCCATCAAGCCAAACCAACTTGTGGGAGGGGCTTCTGGAAGCATGGGGTGAAATTTCTCCAGATTACCTCAGCAAATTAACTGCTAGAATGCCAAAGTTCTGCAATGCTGTAATTGCTGCAAAGGGAGCATTATTTGACTAAAGCAAAGTTTGAAGGAGAAAATTATTATTTAAAAAAAATATCTTTTTTTCAAACCTTGTCAATGTGTGGACTAGATTTTCAATTCATCTGGCAACTCATTTGATTAATATAAGTATGATTTTTCATGGAAAACACAAAATTGGGTGACCCTAAATGTTGGAACTGTAGTGTAATCAATATTATCTTTGGTTGTGTAGTATAGTATGCAGCGTGTTTATACTCTGTCCACTGTGTAGAACTGGAATGTGACAACTGTTTGGTCCCTGTATGGTGGTATTATTGGTATACTTGTTCCTGACTGAAAAAGCAATGGTAGGCCCTGTCCTTTACCATGTGACTAGGTGTTTTACATTCTTTTTCTCGACATAGCTTACATGTTTAACGGAGTATTTAGGCTTGAAACCGTAAGCCTTTTATTCACTTCACAACATTGTTATACATTTAAATCAATAAAAGGTTTTAATATTTCTCCTTTTTCAGTGTATTTTTCCACTAAAATTTGGCCCTAAGTTTTTAATTTTCAAAAGAGACAATGGGAGAAAATGAACGGTATAATTTTCTACACAATTTCTCCTGAGTACGCCAATACCCCATATGTGATCAAAAACTTTTGAGGCACAGTACAAAGCTCAGAAGGAAACAAGCGCCACATCGGGGTGAAGATTTTGGTAGAATAGTTTGAGTGTGTCATGTCACATTGGCAGAGCCCCTAAAGTATTAGAACACCTCCATAAGTGACACCATTTTACAAAGTACACCCCAATGAATTCATTTAGGGGTGCAGTGAGCATGTTGAGACCACAAGTGGCTCACAGAATTTTATACCATTGGGCAGTGAAGAAAGAGTAATTATATTTTTACCACTAAAATGTTGTTTTAGCCCCAAGTTTTTAATATTTATAAGGGCTAATAGAAAAAATGGACCTCAAGTGACCCCATTATGGAAATTACACATATATGGTAATTTATCTAGAGGTAAAGTGATGACTTTGACTCCATGGGTGTTTTCCAGAAACAAGCAACAGTGGATGTTGCCTAGTTAAAATTGCAAATCTGCCAGTGTAGTGCCCAGTACGTTGCAGTGTCCAGTACATTATGTCCAGCTCGTTCTTCTGGAGACATGCACTGGTTAATTAATCAGGCTCTCATCGCTACAGAAATTCCAACGATGCGGACGCTAAATTTTGCTTAGGCACACTGTGGGGCTCAGAAGGGAGGGGGGCATTTGGATTTGGGAGTACAGAATTCGCTGGATTTCTTTTGGGCAGTCGAGGAACCATAGTGCTTTTCCAGAGCCAGTCGGACTTGAGTGGGGACTTGCTTTCTTTTGGTATTGAGTTAAAGCTTTTATTTGAAACATTTTACATACATTTTGGATCACATTTATCCTGTGCTCTACGCTGCGCACTTACACCGGGGTTTCCATCTAAATGTCCTAATGATATGATTCAAATGAAACCCGTGGGGGATTCATTCACCATAATGAGGCAGTAGAGTTACTCAGGACTACGTCTGGCCTCTGTTCAGGGATGTCCTTATTTTCGGATGTACACAAAACTGTGGTCGGTCGTGCTTTTATGCACTCCTAAAAAGATGGACACCACCAGATCATAGGCCAGATGGCATCCACAGTGGCTCCATCTGCCTCATTATAGGGAATCTATCTCCTGGGGTTCCATATAAATCATGTATTTCAGATATTTACACGGAAACCCTGGTGTAAGTATTCAGCGCAGAGCACAGGATAAATGTTTGCCGAGCCGTACTGTGACCTTTGTGAGGCAGAATAAACAAATCAATAGCAGGTCAAGAATTGTTTTTTTTTATTTTTTACACCATTTCTTGTGCAGTATAAGTGTTTAGACGGCTTTGTTCTTCAGGTCGGTACGGTTATAGCGATACCAGACTTATATCGTTTTTATATTTGGTTGCTGTCACACAGTGAAAAAAATTGTAACGGCAACGTCATAGATGACATGATTATACAGGCCCCATGGTAGTCCCCTGATGAGCACAACGAAACGAGTAGGGAGAAGGGGGGAAGTGTCCACCATAGAGTCCGGTTGGAGGGTATGCAAACAAGTTACCTCTACATTTGGTGAGACCTTTCCATATTGCCAAAGTATGCTAACTTTATGTGTCATATTGATCCCCTCCTAAGAGAGGGATTAGAGAATGGTGCTCCGTAGGGGATGCATTTTTAGGTATGATGCCGCATCAATAGGTATGATGCCGCACCTGCTCATAATGGAGTTGTTGCAATTGAGGACCACGCTATCTTGTTATATGTCCTGAAGGGTTTTGTAACATATGACCACAAGAGAGGGCCTTACCTTTGTGGCAAATAGATGGTCCCTATTAATTACATAAAAGGACCCGTTATATGCATTAGTCATTTGTACCTATACTGGGTAGTGATGAGCAAATATACTCGTTACTCTTGAGATTTCTCGAGCACGCTTGGGGTCCTCCGAGTATTTTTTAGTGCTCAGAGTTTTAATTTTTCTTGCCGCAGCTGAATGATTTACATCTGTTAGCCAGCATAAGTACATGTGGGGGTTGCCTGGTTGCTAGGATATCCCCACATGTACTTATGCTGGCTAACAGATGTAAATCATTCAGCTGCGGCAAGAAAAACTAAAACTCTGAGCACTAAAAAATACTCGGAGGACCCCCGAGCATGCTCGAGAAATCTCGAGTATAGAGTATACTGGGACATCACTAATACTGGGACAAGAGTCCTATGCTAATGATGTTGGCGTTATGGTTTACATAGCCTACCCATAGGTTTGTGATACTAATGCATCAATGTGGCACTAATTGGGCGCTTATTGAGATATGATATTGGTCGCCGAAACCTGATTGGCAGCTGAATAGCTTGCATTATAGGGATTGTGGTTTCTTGTAAAGAAACAAATATTGCACAGACCTGAAAGGCCTTGGGCATATTAGATTACCCTACCTTGTATACGCACTCCACGTATCTGTAGTGTTGTTTGTCTAAAGCACTTTGCACTTTGTTATTTTGTGTGTCTTATTGGCATTCTATTTTTAGGATATTTATTAAAAGTTAATTTTTAATCCAAAACACTGAGATTCTGAGTTGCTGGGATTAAAGGGAACCTGTCACCCCGTTTTTTCCGTATGAGATAAAAATACTGTTAAATAGGGCCTGAGCTGTGCATTACATTAGTGTATTTTGTGGACCCCGATTCCCCACCTATGCTGCCGAAATACGTTACCAAAGTAGCCGTTTTCGCCTGTCAATCAGGCTGGTCTGATCAGATGGGCGTGGTGTCTTCCCCCAGATCTTGCTTAGTTTTCCGTTGGTGGCGTAGTAGTTTGCGCATGCCCAAGTCCAGAATCCACTGCACAGGGGAGGGAAAAGAGCGCGATCTGCGCTATTTCCCTGGTGATCGGTGGGGGCGGCCATCTTCCTGTGGCCGCGCGTGCGCAGATTGAGCGCGCTGCTGCCCGGGGCTTCAGGAAAATGGCCACGGGATGCCGCGCGTGCGCAGATGGAGATCACGGCGGCCATTTTCCTGAAGCAGAGATGCGAACTTATGCATCATAGTCAAGAAGTTTACAACATGGCACTGTAGCTAATCTCCCTGAATGTGGATGGCAGAGAAAAATTGATGAAAAGTTGCAGAATAGTCCAGATGGTGGACAGGCAGCCATAATCAATTTCCAAAGAGATTCCAGCTGTCCTTCAGGCTCAGGGTACATCAGTGTCAGCAAGAACAATCCGTCATAAACGAAATGCTGTGGCAGGAGACCCAGGACGATCCACTGCTGACACAGAGACATAAAAACGCTTGACTGCAGTTTGCCAAAATGTACGTGAAAAAGCCGAAATCCTTCTGGGAAAGTGTCTTGTTGGTTGACAGATGAAACCAAGATAGAGGTTTTGGTGGTAAAGCACATCAGTCTAGTGTTTACCTGAAATGAAATGAGGCCTGCAAAGAAAAGAACACAGTTCTTACAGTCAAGTATGGTGGAGGTCCAAAGATTGTTTGGGATTGCTTTGCTGCCTCTGACCCAGGGTGACTTGACTCTGTACAAGGTATCATAAAATCTGAAGATTAACAAAAGATTTTGGATCACAATGTAGTGCCCAGTGTCAGAAATCTGAGTTTCCGCCCTAGGTCATGGGTCTTCCAGCAGGACAATGACCCCAAAAATACTTCAAGAAGCACCCAGAAATGGGTGGAAACAAAGTGCTGGAGAGTAGAGATGGGCAGACACCTGGATGTTCGGGTCCGGTGGGTTTGGCCGAACAATTACAAAAAGTTCGGGTTCAAGTATCAGAACAGTACCCGTACCCAAACTTGCACCCTATTCACTTGAATGGGGGCCCGACCATCGAGTGTTTGCTGCGCTGTCGTGCATAACAGCGTGGCAAACACCGCTTCTCATCGGCGGTGAAATCATCCTCGCCGGTCAGATAGAAAGTTTACCTCCGGTCACAAAGTTTACCTCCAGTCACAGGTGCTCCCATCATCTGACAATTGTTGCCACTAATAACAGTGATAGCAGGAGCGCCAGATAAGAGTATTCATCAGTCGATCCTGCGCTGTAAATAAATAATAAAAAAAGCGTGGGTTCCCCTGTATTTTTGTTAACCAGCCAGGCAAAACTCACAGCTGGGGGCTGCAACCCTCAGCTGTCAGCTTCAGCAAGACTAGTTATCAAGAATAGAGGGATCCCCATGCCGTAATTATTTTATAAATTAAATCAATAATTTTAAAAAATGGCGTGGGGTGTCCCATTTTTGACAACCAGCCTTGCTAAAGCAGACACCTGGGAGCTGGTATTCTCAGGTTGGTAAGGGGCCATAGATATTGCCCCCCAACCTAAAAATAGCAGCCCGCAGCCACCCAGAAAAAGCACATCTATGCACCAATTCTGGCACTTTGCTTGGCTCTTCCCACCTGCCCTGTAATGGTGGTAAGTGGGGATAATATTTGTGGGGTTGATGTCACCTTTGTATTGTCTGGCCCGCGGCTTAGAAATGGAAAGGCTCTGTAAGACACCTATCCAGTACTAATACTAAAGTTACATAGTAAAGACACAGCAAGAATAAAGTCCTTTATTAGAAATAAAACAAAACACAATTTTCTTTTTTTAAAAAAGAAACCAAACAAAAAACAAAGACAGTTATATTCACCAAACGCCTATTCCACCAAAGCCCTCATTCTCCTGTAATAAAACTAAAATGAAAAAACAACAATATCCCTCACCTCTCCATTGTTCAGTCCCACACCGTAATCCATGTCAGAGGGAAAAACAGTTTTCAACCTGGATGGTATCAATATGCGACTGTCCAGGCTGAGAACCACTGGTGACTGAACTGCTGCGAGCGCAGCCTCAGTGACTGGCGGTGAAGTCATCGAGGTTACCTCCGGTCACTGAGGCTCCGTTCTCAACCGAGCTGAACTGCTGTGTCCTCGGTGACATCCCTGCTAGCATCTTGAGAGTTTTTCTCAGTTTTGGCAAAGCGCCAGAATTGGCGCATGTAATAGATGTGCCTTTTCTTGGTAGCTGTGGGCTGCTATTTTTAGGCTGGGGGGCAATGTCCATGGCCCCTTACCAGCCTGAAAATATTAGCCCCCAGCTGTCTGCTTTAGCAAGGCTGGTTGTCAAAAATGGGGTGGGGAACCCATGCCGTTTTTTTAAATTATTTAAATAATTAAAAAATATGGCATTGGGACCCGTCTATTCTTGATAATTATCCTTGCTGAAGCTGACAGCTGAGGGTTGCAGCTCCCAGCTGTGAGTTTTGCCTGGCTGGTTAATAAAAATACAGGGGAACCCACGCCGTTTAAAAAAAAAATTATTTACAGCGCAGGAGCCAGACACCGGGAACAGAGTAGGGACAAGCACTAAAGAATACTCAAACAAGCAGAGGTCGTAGACAGGAGATCACGAGATACCAGAAGGGAGAGACAGGGGGTAGTCAGAAGCAAAGCCAGAGTTCAGTAATCCGGGAGAACGAACAGAGTAAAGCACGGAAAGCAAGATAAACACTATGCAAGCCGGCACACATAACAGGGGGTCAAGCATACAGACTGAAGCAGAACATATAGCTGACAAAGAAACCAGGTTAGTAGTGAGTATAAATACCCCTCCCATCTTGAGAGAGAGGCCAACCACATTAACCCTGAGAGAGCAGAACATTAACCATTAACCATGTCTTAACCATGATGCAAAGGAGTGGCTTCAGAACAACTCTGTGACCATTCTTGACTGGCCCAGCCAGAGCCCTGACCTACAACCAATTGAGAATCTCTGGAGAGACCTTAAAATGGCTGTCCACCAACGTTCACCATCCAACCTGATGGAACTGGAGAGGATCTGCAAGGAAGAATGGCAGAGGATCCCCAAATCCAGGTGTGAAAAACTTGTGGCATCATTCCCAAGAAGACTCATCTCATGGCTGTACTAGCTCAAGGGAGTGCTTCTACTCAATATTGAGAAAAGGGTCTGAATACTTATGACCATGTGATATTTCAGTTTTTCTTTTTAAATAAATTTGCAAAAATTACTACATTTCTGTTTTTCTTCAGTCAAGATGGGGTACAAAGTGTACATTATTGAGAAAAATAATAACTTTTGTTAATTTACCACATAGCTGCAATGAAACAAAGAGTGAAAAATGTAAAAGGGTGTGAATACTTTCCATACCCACTCTATATACAGTATACATACACTGCTCAAAAAAATAAAGGGAACACTTAAACAACAGAATATAACTCCAAGTAAATCAAACTTCTGTGAAATCAAACTGTCCAGTTAGGAAGCAACACCGATTGACAATCAATTTCACATGCTGTTGTACATATGGAATTGGCAACAGATGGAATTGGCAACAGATGGAAATTATTGACAATTTTCAAGACACAGTAAAGGAGTGGCTCTGCTGGTGGGGACCACAGATTACACCTCAGTACTAATGCTTTCTGGCTGATGTTTTGGTTACTTTTGAATGTTGGTTGTTCTTTCACACTCATGGTAGCATGAGACGGACTCTACAACCCACACAAGTTGCTCAGGTAGTGCAGCTCATCCAGGATGGCACATCAATGCGAGCTGTGGCAATAAGGTTTGCTGTGTCTGTCAGCGTAGTGTCCAGAGGCTGGAGGAGCTACCAGGAGACAGGCCAGTACACCAGGAGACATGGAGTAGGCTGTAGGAGGGCAACAACCCAGCAGCAGGACCACTACCTCAGCCTTTGTGCAAGAAGGAACAGGAGGAGCACTGCCAGAGCCCTGCAAAATGACCTCCAGCAGGCCATGTGTCTGCACAAATTGTGCATGTGTCTGCACAAACGGTTAGAAACCGACTCCATGAGGATGGTCTGAGTGCCCGACGTCCATAGATGGGGGTTGTGCTCACAGCCCAACACCGTGCACGTGTGCTCTTCACAGATGAAAGCAGGTTCACACTGAGCACATATGACAGATGTGACAGAGTCTGGAGACGCCATGCAGAACAATCTGCTGCCTGCAACATCCTTCAGCATGACCGGTTTGGCAGTGGGTAAGTAATGGTGTGGGGTGGCATTTATTTGGAGGGCCACACAGCCCTCCATGTGCTCGCCAGAGGTAGCCTGACTGCAAATAGGTACCGAGATGAGATCCTCAGACCCCTTTTGAGACCATAAGCTGGTGCGGTTGGCCCTGGGTTCCTCCTAATGCAGGACAATGCCAGACCTCATGTGTCTGGAGTGTGTCAGCAGTTCCTGCAAAATGAAGGCATTGAAGTTATGGACTGGCCCGCCCGTTTTCCAGACCTGAATCCGATTGAACACATCTGGGACATCATGTCTCGCTCCATCCACCAACGTCACGTTGCACCACAGACTGTCCAGGAGTTGGCGGATGCTTTAGTCCAGGTCTGGGAGGAGATCCCTCAGGAGTAGTGTTGAGCGATACCGTCCGATACTTGAAAGTATCGGTATCGGAAAGTATCGGCCGATACCGGCAAAGTATCGGATCCAATCCGATACCGATACCCGATACCAATACAAGTCAATGGGACTCAAGTATCGGACGGTATTCCTGATGGTTCCCAGGGTCTGAAAGAGAGGAAACTCTCCTTCAGGCCCTGGGAACCATATTAATGTGTAAAAGAAAGAATTAAAATAAAAAATATTGCTATACTCACCTCTCCGAGGGAACCGGCAGCGTTGTTTGCTTAAAATTCGCGCTTTTCTTTCCTTACGTGAGGTCCCGGCTTTGTGATTGGTTGCGTCGCAGTCACATGGGCGACGCAACCAATCACAGCAAGCCGTGACGTAATTTCAGGTCCTTAAGGATTTTAAAATTACGTCCCGGCTTTGTGATTGGTTGCGTCGCAGTCACATGGGCGACGCAACCAATCACAGCAAGCCGTGACGTAATTTCAGGCCCTTAAGGATTTTAAAATTACGTCCCGGCTTTGTGATTGGTTGCGTCGCAGTCACATGGGCGACGCAACCAATCACAAGCCGTGACGTCACGGGAGGCTGGACACGCGCGCATTTTAAAATGCGCGCTTGTCCAGCCTCCCGTGACGTCCCGGCTTGTGATTGGTTGCGTCGCGGTCAACCAATCACAAGCCGGGAGGCTGGACACGCGCGCATTTTAAAATGCGCGCGTGTCCAGCCTCCCGGCTTGTGATTGGTTGACCGCGACGCAACCAATCACAAGCCGGGACGTCACGGGAGGCTGGACAAGCGCGCATTTTAAAATGCGCGCGTGTCCAGCCTCCCGGCTTGTGATTGGTTGCGTCGCGGTCAACCAATCACAAGCCGGGAGGCTGGACACGCGCGCATTTTAAAATGCGCGCTTGTCCAGCCTCCCGTGACGTCCCGGCTTGTGATTGGTTGACCGCGACACAACCAATCACAAGCCGGGACGTCACGGGAGGCTGGACAAGCGCGCATTTTAAAATGCGCGCGTGTCCAGCCTCCCGTGACGTCACGGCTTGTGATTGGTTGCGTCGCCCATGTGACTGCGACGCAACCAATCACAAAGCCGGGACGTAATTTTAAAATCCTTAAGGGCCTGAAATTACGTCACGGCTTGCTGTGATTGGTTGCGTCGCCCATGTGACTGCGACGCAACCAATCACAAAGCCGGGACGTAATTTTAAAATCCTTAAGGACCTGAAATTACGTCACGGCTTGCTGTGATTGGTTGCGTCGCCCATGTGACTGCGACGCAACCAATCACAAGCCGGGACTTCACGTAAAGGAAAGAAAAGCGCGAATTTTAAACAAAGAACGCTGCCGCTTCCCTCGGTAAGGTGCAGGCTGCGTCGGAGAGGTGAGTATAGCAATATTTTTTATTTTAATTCTCTCTTTTACACATTTTTACATTAATGTTGTTTCGATACCGATACCCGATACCACAAAAGTATCGGATCTCGGTATGGAAATGCCTCAAGACAAGGAAATTATGCTCAGTAGGTAGTGTGTGTCACCTCCACGTGCCTGTATGACCTCCCTACAATGCCTGGGTAAGCTCCTGATGAGGCGGCGGATGGTCTCCTGAGTAGTGTTGAGCATTCCGATACCGCAAGTATCGGGTATCGGCCGATACTTGCGGTATCGGAATGCTCAACACTACTCAGGAGACCATCCGCCGCCTCATCAGGAGCTTACCCAGGCATTGTAGGGAGGTCATACAGGCACGTGGAGGTGACACACACTACCTACTGAGCATCATTTCCTTGTCTTGAGGCATTTCCACTGAAGTTGGATCAGCCTGCAATTTGATTTTCCACTTTGATTTTGAGCATCATTCCAACTCCAGACCTTCATGGGATATTAGTTGTGATTTACATTGATCATTTTTAGGTTTTACTGTTCTCAATGCTTTCCACTATATAATGAATAAAGATTTACAAGTGGAATATTTCATTCAGTGATATCTAGGATGTGGGATTTTAGTGTTCCCCTTATTTTTTTGAGCAGTGTGTATATATATATATATTGATGCCTTCAGTGTGAATGTACAATTTTCATTCAATACAGAAAGAAAAATCTTTAAATGAGACGGTGTGTCCAAACTGTTGGTCTGTACTGTATATATATATATATATATATATATATGTATATGCAGTGTATATATATATATATATGTATATATATATATATATATATATATATATATATATATATATATATATACAGTACAGACCAACAGTTTGGACACACCGTCTCATTTAAAGATTTTTCTTTCTGTATTGAATGAAAATTGTACATTCACACTGAAGGCATCAACACTATGAATTAACACATGTGGAATTATATACTTAACAAAAAAGTGTAAAAGAACTGAAATTATGTTTTATATTCTAGGTTCTTCCAAGTAGCCACCTTTTGCTGTGATGACTGCTTTGCACACTGCATACTGTATATACTGTATATATATATGTATTCTACTATATAATTGTCTAAGGGTCACTTCCGTCTGTCCTTCTGTCTGTCACTGATATTCATTGGTCACGGCCTGTGTCTGTCATGGAAATCCAATCGCTGATTGGTCGTGGCAAAACGCCCATGACCATTGCCACGACCAATCAGCGACGGCCATAGTCTGGCAGCGAAATGGCCGCTGCTTTATTGCCCTGCAGCGCTGAGCGCTCACACAGGGTTAATGCCAGCGTTAACGGACCGCGGTGTAACGCACTCCGTTAACGCAGCTATTAACCCTGTGTGACCAACTTTGTACTATCGATGCTGTGTATGCAGCATCAATAGTAAATAGATCTAATGTTACAAATAATAATAATAATAATAATAAAAAAAGGTTATTCTCACCATCCGACGTCGCTGCTCTCCTCGGCAGTGCAAGCGGCAGGTTCCGGTGCCAAGGATGCTATGCGAGAAGGACCTGCCATGACTTCACGGTCATGTGACCGCGACGTCATCACAGGTCCTGCGCTCATACCAACCCTGGGACCGGAAGCTTCCGCGTGCACCGCACTCAGGCGCCAGGAATTCAAGGGGCCTTCGGAAGGTGAGTATATGTTTATTTTTTATTTTAAGTCTATTTTAACCACGCATATAGTGCCCACATTGCTATATACTGCGTGGGCTGTGTTACATACTGCGTGGGCTCTGTTATATACTACATCTCTGTGCTATATACTATGTGACTGTGCAATATACAACGTGGCTGTGCAATATACTACATGGCTGTGCAATGTACTACGTAGCTATGCAATATACTACGTCCCTCTACAATATACTACATGGCTATGTTATATACTACGTGGCTCTGCTATATACTACGTCGCTGACCAATATACTATGTAGCTGTGCAATACAATACGTGACTGTGTTATATACTACGTGGCTGTGCAATATACTACGTGACTGTGTTATATACTACATGGCTGTGCAATATACTACGTGGCTATATTATATACTATGTGGCTCTGCTATATACTACGTGGCTGACCAATATACTACGTGCCTGTGCAATACACTACATGGCTATGTTATATACTACGTAGCTATGTTATATACTACGTCGGTTGTGCTATATACTACGTCACTGTGCAATATAGTACGTAGCCTGTGCTATATACTACCTACATATTCTAGAATACCCGATACGTTAGAATTGGGCCACCATCTAGTATATATATATATATATATATATATATATATATATATATATATATATACTGCTCAAAAAAATAAAGGGAACACTAAAATCCCACATCTTAGATATCACTGAATGAAATATTCCACTTGTAAATCTTTATTCATTACATAGTGGAATGTGTTGAGAACAATAAAACCTAAAAATGATCAACGTAAACCACAACTAATATCCCATGGAGGTCTGGAGTTGGAATGATGCTCAAAATCAAAGTGGAAAATCAAATTGCAGGCTGATCCAACCTCAGTGGAAATGCCTCAAGACAAGGAAATGATGCTCAGTAGTGTATGTGGCCTCCATATGCCTGTATGACCTCCCTGCAATGCCTGGGCATGCTCCTGATGAGGCAGCGGATGGTCTCCTGAATAAGGGATTTTTAAGCAATATATATATATATATATATATATATATATATATATATATATATATATACAGCTGTGCTCAAAAGTTTACATATCCTGGCAGAATTTTTGCTTTCTTGGCCTTTTTTCAGAGAATTTGAATGATAACACCAATATTTTTTCTCCACTCCTGGTTAGTGGTTGGATGGAGCCATTTATTGTCAAACTACTGTGTTTTCTCTTTTTAAATCATAATGACAACCCAAAACATCCAAATGACCCTGATCAAAAGTTCACATACACTGGTGATTTTGGCCTGATAACATTACCAGAAGTTGACACAAATGAGTTTGAATGGCTACTAAAGGTAACACCCTCACCTGTAACCTGTTTGCTTGTAATCAGTGTGTGTGCATAAACGCTGAGTGAGTTTCTGGGATCCATACAGACTTGCATCTTTCATCCATGGATTACATGATAAAATCACAGGTTACACTGAATCTTTTCTCACAAAACTATATATCAATCTACTCTGCTCCGCCTGCTCTATTAAATGATGCCTGCAGATTAGACTGAATTTTCATGATGGGGTCATGTTCCCTTTAAGGCCTCTTTCACACTTCCATTTTTTACAATCAGTCACAAGCCGTCAAAATGTTGAAAAGACGGATTCTGTGCTGATTGTAAAAAACGGATGCACTGGAGCTGTTTTTTTAACGGTTCCAGTGCATCCTAGAAGGCTATGTGCACACGTTGTGTAAGCGTCTTCGCTGTGGTTTTTCGCTGAGAAAAACGCATACACAACACAACCCATGTGAATAATAATAAAAAAAAAATTGTGCAGCCCCCGCAGCCTTGCCGATGCGCGCGATGCTCCGTTCCCAGTGATGCATAGTGAAACAATGACCTGTGTTGACGTAGCGGTCTCGCTGATCGTATATCACGATTTTTTTATTTTTTTTAGCATTATATCTTTTTACTATTGATTCTGCATTGCATAGGCAGCATCAATAGTAAAAAGAGAGAGAGTGAGAGAGACTTTCCCTCACGGGAAATTCTTCCGCGCAAGCTCAGCTTGAAAAGATGGCGTCCGTCGCTGGATTCCTGCTTTTCACAGTCAGCGACGGATCCTGCGTCCATAGGCTTCCATTATAGCCAACGACAGACAGCGCACGATTCGTCGCTGAGTGATTTTCCGACGTACACAAAAAACGTTCCTCTGTGTGCTGTCTCCGCCCGTCGGACATCAATTTTATGATGGATCCAGCGCACGACAGATGAAACGTGTGGCCATCCGTCACAATCCGTCGCTAATACAAATCTATGACAAAAAATTGATCCAGCAGCACCATTTGCTGGATCTGTTTTTTTCACAAAACGACTCATTGTGACAGAAAAAGAAAGACAGAAGTGTGAAAGAGGCCTAACCCCTTTCTGACATCGGGCATAATAGTACGCCGATGTCAGACTTCCCCGGTTTGGTGCGGGCTCTGGCGCTAATCCCACACCTTTCCAGGCACATGACAGCTGATCTGTACAGCTGACATGTGCCCGCAACAGCTGCGTGTGGAATCGCGATCCATCCGCCACTGTTAACTAGTTAAATGCCGCTGTCAATCCCTGACAGCGGCATTTAACTCACACTTACCGGAAGTGCGTCAGAAATCCTGCCCACATGATCAAGGGTCACCAATAGACTGGCATGACAACCACAGGTCTCCAGCAGACTTCTATGGTTGTCATTGCCAGATTGCTATGAGCGCCATCCTATGGTCGGCGCTCATAACTAGTGAGTATTGCTGCTACACACAGGATCTCTGAACATCTATAAATATAAGAAAGAAAATAACCCTATCACTAATTGACATAACAAGAAAAATATTAAAATCGTCAGAATTACCTTTTTTTCGTTGCCGCTACATGGCAATAAAATGCAATAATGGGCGATCAAAAGATCATATCTACACCAAAATGGTATCAATGAAAACGTCAGCTTGGCACGCAAAAAATAAGCTCTCCCCAGCCTACTAAAAATGGAGACGCTACAGGTCTCGGAATATGGCACCTTTTTTGTTTTTAGCAAATTTTGAATTTTTTTTCACCACTTAGGTAAAAAAGAACCTATACATGTTTGGCATCTGTGAACTCATAATGACCTGAAGAATCATAATAGCAGGTCAGAGTTAGCATTTAGTAAACATAAAAAAAAAAAAAATACAAGTGTGAAATTGCACTTTATTTCAATTTCATCGCACTTGGATTTTTTTCCTGATTTCAGTACACGGCATGTGAAAACCAATGGTGTCGTTCAAAAGTACAACTTGTCTCGCAAAAAACAAACCTTCACATGGCCATTTTGACCAAAAAATAAAAACGTTATAGCTCTGGGAAGAAGGGGCGCAAAAAACGACAACACAAAAACAAAAATACCTCTGGTCGTGAGGGTGTTAAAGACTACAGTAGATTCATTCAGAAGCTGCTGGTATTGAGAACTCAAGGTTTTTGAACACAATTAGGAAGTCATCTGCAAACAACACTTTTCCAAACAATACTACTTTTCCAATATTAATTCCTAAAAAATGGGGAGCCCCTCTTAGAAGTTGTGAAAAGGGTTGCATTAAAGGTGTGAAAATTATATTGTACAGGTGATAGCCCTGGCATGTGCCATTAGTGATTCAAAATTTGGATGAGAAGAAACCAGAAGTAAACACTAAAAACAGAGTACAGGGATAAGATATTTAAGAATTAGAGCCACTTAAAGCCAAGCTTCTGCAATACTGAAGACTGATAGCCCTAGTAGACTCCATTGAAGACCTTCCAGGTTTCACCCCATTTTTAATAGGAGAGGAGGTGTTCGTCGAGTATCTACCATTTCTATGATATCCATAAATCTCGTACTATTAACCGTTTGCCTATTTTTAACAAAGCCAACTTGATAGTGATGAGAGTTGGTAAAATATTAACTAGCCTGTTGGCTAGTAAACTAGCAGGCTTTTAAATCAGAGTTTAAAGGGAACCTATCACCCCGTTTTTTTCGGTATGAGATAAAAATACTGTTAAATAGGGCCTGAGCTGTGCATTACAATAGTGTAGTTTGTGGACCCCGATTCCCCACCTATGCTGCCGAAATACGTTACCAAAGTAGTCATTTTCGCCTGTCAATCAGGCTGGTCAGGTCGGATGGGCGTGGCTTCTTCCCCCAGATATTGCGTAGTTTTCCGTTGGTGGCGTAGTGGTGTGCGCATGTCCAACGTCCCCAATCCTGCACGGGGGGGTGAAAATAGCAGCGATGTCCGTTATTCCATTGGTGGTCGGTGGGCGCGGCCATCTTCCTTTGGCCGCGCGTGCGCAGAAGCGGCGCTCTGCTGGCCGCGGCTTCAGGAAAATGGCCGCGGGATGCCGCGCGTGCGCAGATGGAGATCGCGGCGGCCATTTTCCTGAAGCCGCGGCCAGCAGAGCGCCGCTTCTGCGCACGCGCGGCCAAAGGAAGATGGCCGCGCCCACCGACCACCAATGGAATAACGGACATCGCTGCTATTTTCACCCCCCGTGCAGGATTGGGGACGTTGGACATGCGCACACCACTACGCCACCAACGGAAAACTACGCAATATCTGGGGGAAGAAGCCACGCCCATCCGACCTGACCAGCCTGATTGACAGGCGAAAACGACTACTTTGGTAACGTATTTCGGCAGCATAGGTGGGGAATCGGGGTCCACAAAATACACTGTTGTAATGCACAGCTCAGGCCCTATTTAACAGTATTTTTATCTCATACCGAAAAAAACGGGGTGATAGGTTCCCTTTAAAAAACCGACACAAGTCTAAAGTTGGCTGTGGTGGCTTAACGGATTCTATAATGATATAGTTTGTAGGTATATCATTAAACTGAATGATATAGTAGAAACGGCTTAGTAAAAAAGTCATGGCCTAGTGATTTACCATTTTTGAGAAACTTTATAGTCTCCTTTATTTCTTCTAGTTTGATATTTTGGTTAAGAGAATTCAGTTGTAGAAAGAGTGGGAAATATAATATTTTTCTGAAAACTTTTAGTTTCTTCAAGGGTTGGTTAAGGAGTATTTGAGTCATGTTTAAGGCTGGAAAGTTTAGTATAGTATTGCGCAAAATTAGCAAACATTTGCAAAGAGTTGTGGATTTGTAATCTTTTTACAAGAACTGTCGAGTAGAAAGGAAATTGTTGATTTAGCAGCTTCGATTTTCAGTGTAGACACTAACAATTAAGATGCTTTTTTCTCTTGTCAGTTGTGAAATCCGTTAGATTTAGAAAAATATCATTTACATTTGTTTTGTACAATAAGGTATAATTTGTGTCTGAAAGAGCTGATTTCAGAAGCGGTTAATTTCCAGGGGCTGGATTTATATGATTTTCTAGAGACTGTATTTTATTGGATAATTCTGTTTTTTGCTAATCTGGTCTTTTTTTTTCAACTCAGCAAATTGAGGAAGTATCTTCTCATCACTGCCTTGTTTGCCCAACAAAACTCTGCTTTGGAAACCTCATTTTTAATATTGATATACAAATATTTTATAAGTATCTGTTTGTCGAGAGTATGACAGTTTGTTAAGCTGAAGGGTATTTAACCTCCATGGAGAAGATAGGTGCAGTTGAAGGACTCCAATAACTGGAGGGTCAGCAGACCAAGACATTATATCAATTTGGGACAAGGATATTTTATGAAAAAGACAAATCAGGATAAGATCAGTACGACAATATGTGGATTTGAAAAGACAATGTTTCTCTGAAGCAAGAAGAACTTTCCATGTGTTAAAAAGTTTCTCTTAGCAATTATGCAAAGGATTAATCTCAAAGGTTAGCTGGGGATTTGTGTAAAACGAGACTTTATTGTAATTGCAGCAAATTATTTAGGCATCCTTTTTTGAATTGTAGATAAAAAACAAGAGCATAATAGGATCTTATCCTAATATAACCAAAATAAGTACATGTAAGATACTCTCACCTTACAAGGTTGTGTGTGACACAACTACTGATAAACCAGATGGTTTCCATAGAAATATCAGAAATGAGATTGCCAGGGAAAGAATAATCTATGCTTGCTGGAAGAATAACATCCACACTTGGATATAGTCTCATGGTTTATTGTTAACGCTCTTCAGAGTCACACCGACTCCTTCCTCAGGACAACCATACATAAGACTCTTATGTATGGTTGTCCTGAGGAAGGAGTCGGTGTGACCGTGAAACACATTGACAATAAATCATCAGACTTTTTTGAATTGTAGGAGACTATATAAGGATATCTTAATAACTTTTATTTGGTGATAATGAGGTACTTAAATTGATGGTATAATAAACATCTTATTTAAAAAAAAAAAAAATCAATAAATGGGGACAACCTTTTCAATTAGTTAGTTGTTACACCGATTGATAAGATAAAGTATGTTTGAATGCTGTTCATTTTAACATGTTAGTACAACATATAAGAAAATGATATATTTTTTATCTCTCACACTGTATGACCTTTCCATTGTATATATGAAGAACTAGGCACTAGTTCTAGAACTAGTAAAAATGAGCTGATATATCTATTTGCAATCAATTATAAATGTTTCAGTCAATAACTTAAACCTTCTTCAGATAGGTTAGGCGTATATGATAGGGAAGAGCTAGGGGTAAGGCTGAGTGACCAAAGTGATAAAGTGCCTCACTCTTACGGTCATGCTGCTTTACCACTTGTGCCTAAAGGTACCTTCACACTAAACGACTTTGCAACGATAACGATAGCGATCCGTGACGTTGCAGCGTCCTGGATAGCGATATCGTGTTTGACACGCAGCAGCAATCTGGATCCTGCTGTGATATCGCTGGTCGTTGCTGAAAGTCCAGAACTTTATTTGGTCGTCAGATCGGCGTGTATCGTCGTGTTTGACAGCAAAAGCAACGATGCCAGCAATGTTTTACAATGGTAACCAGGGTAAATATCGGGTTACTAAGCGCAGGGCCGCCGTCACCGCTGTGCTCTGCTTTTACTTTACGGCCGGCCGGCGCTCACAGTCAGTGCGGGAAGCAGACGGCCAGGGACCTGACGGACATCAGAAGGTGAGTATGTACTGTTTTTTTTTTTACATTTACAATGGTAACCAGGGTAAACATCGGGTTACTAAGCGCGGCCCTGCGCTTAGTAACCCGATGTTTACCCTGGTTACCCGGGGACTTCGGCATTGTTGGTCGCTGGAGAGCTGTCTGTGTGACAGCTCTCCAGCGACCACACAGCGACGCTGCAGCGATCGGCATCGTTGTCGATATCGCTGCAGCATCGCTTAATGTGACGGTACCTTTAGTTGCAAATAAATAACACCTATTGTCTAGTTCTTCATATCTACTATACGGAGAAGCACCTTACTAGTGCACCGCTGAGAGCCATGATCTATTTACAATTGATCTTTCAATCAGACTGTTAAGTCTTTTTTCTTCCAGTGATGTTAATTTAACCCCTTAATGCTCTATAAAGGATATGAACATCATGGAAAAAGTTAGGGTGTGTGAAGCTGAGCTTAGATATGCTACAGAGCAACATAGCGATCGGTGATACTGACAGCAGAATTTCAGTCTCGCAATCTGGCCTGGATCATCGGTGCCCCAATCGGGAGGGTGCCATGGCAGTTAGTTCCTGCTGAAGCCCACCTCTTTGCCATATTAGTTCTCCTGTAAAGTCTATCCAAAGGCCAGACTTCATAGGAGGCTGTGATTTGCATATAAATACCTTAAAATTGCTGTGTGTAGAGTAAAAGCAATTATAGGATCACAAGTTTAAGTCCCATAGGAAGACTGAAAAAAATGTGAAGAAAAAAAAGTTTTAAAATGTATACAAAAGTAAAAGAATCATAAAAATTGGAATTAGCATGCTTTCCTACTGTGAAAAAAAAGAACTGTAAAGAATAAAATATATACCGTATATACTCGAGTATAAGCCGAGATTTTCAGCCCAAATTTTTGGGCTGAAAGTGCCCCTCTCGGCTTATACTCGAGTCATGATCGGTGGTGGGGTCGGCGGGTGAGCACTGTCATATACTCACCTAGTCCCGGCGTTCCTGTCGCTCCCCCTGCCTGTCACACTGTCTTCGGTGCCGCAGCCTCTTCCCCTGAGCGGTCACGTGGGACCGCTCATTAAAGAAATGAATAGGCTGCTCCACCTCCCATAGGGGCGGAGCCGCCTATTCATTTCTCTAATGAAGCGGTGCCGGTGACCGCTGACAGAGGAAGAGGCTGCGGCACCGAAGACAGGCAGGGGGAAGGAGCGGGACGTCGGGAGCAGGTAAGTATCGCATATTCACCTGTCCGCGTTCCACACGCCGGGCGTCGCGCCATCTTCCCGGCGTCTCTCCGCTCTGACTGTGCAGGTCAGAGGGCGCGATGACGCATATAGTGTGCGCGCCGCCCTCTGCCTGATCAGTCAGTGCGGAGAGACGCCGGGAAGATGGCGCCGAGGAGCTGCAAGCAAGACAGGTGAGTATGTGTTTTGTTTTTTTTTTTATTGCAGCAGCAGCAGCTATGGGGCAATAATGGACGGTGCAGAGCACTATATGGCACAGCTATGGGGCAACAATGGTGCAGAGCACTATATGGCACAGCTATGGGGCAATGGTGCAGAGCACTATATGGCACAGCTATGGGACAATGGTGCAGAGCACTATATGGCACAGCTATGGGGCAACGGTGCAGAGCACTATATGGCACAGCTATGGGGCAACGGGGCAGAGCACTATATGGCACAGCTATGGGGCAACGGCGCAGAGCACTATATGGCACAGCTATGGGGCAATGGTGCAGAGCACTATATGGCACAGCTATGGGGCAACGGTGCAGAGCACTATATGGCACAGCTATGGGGCAACGGCGCAGAGCACTATATGGCACAGCTATGGGGCAATGGTGCAGAGCACTATATGGCACAGCTATGGGGCAACGGTGCAGAGCACTATATGGCACAGCTATGGGGCAATGGTGCAGAGCACTATATGGCACAGCTATGGGGCAACGGTGCAGAGCACTATATGGCACAGCTATGGGACAATGGTGCAGAGCACTGTATGGCACAGCTATGGGGCAACGGTGCAGAGCATTATATATATGGCACAGCTATGGGGCAACGGTGCAGAGCACTATATGGCACAGCTATGGGACAATGGTGCAGAGCACTGTATGGCACAGCTATGGGGCAACGGTGCAGAGCATTATATATATGGCACAGCTATGGGGCAACGGTGCAGAGCACTATATGGCACAGCTATGGGGCAACGGTGCAGAGCATTATATATATGGCACAGCTATGGGGCAACGGTGCAGAGCATTATATATATGGCACAGCTATGGGGCAACGGTGCAGAGCACTATATGGCACAGCTATGGGGCAACGGTGCAGAGCATTATATATATGGCACAGCTATGGGGCAACGGTGCAGAGCATTGTATATATGGCACAGCTTTATGTGGAGTATCTATGGGGCAATGGTGCAGAGCATTGTATATATGGCACAGCTTTATGTGGAGCATCTATGGGGCCATAATGAATGGTATGGAGTATCTATTTTTAATTTTGAAATTCACCGGTACCTGCTGCATTTTCCACCCTAGGCTTATACTCGAGTCAATAAGTTTTCCCAGTTTTTTGTGGCAAAATTAGGGGGGTCGGCTTATACTCGGGTCGGCTTATACTCGAGTATATACGGTATACATATTTGGAGTCTCCATGCCCATAGAAGTCCAATCTATAAAAGTATAAAATTGTTTAGTTTATAAAGTAAATGTCCAAAATAAGAAAAAAATATAAATGCCAAAATTTCCAGTTTTTGTTGCCTCACCTCGGACAAAAAAGAATGAATCAAAAAATTGTAAGCACCCCAAACTGTATTAATAAAAATGCCAGTTTGCTACACACAAAACAAGCCCTTACACAGTTCCACTGACAGAAAAAATGGAGGCATAAACAAATATTTTTTGTTATCAAAGTTTAGAATTTTTTTAACTCACTAAAACAATAAAAAAAAACTATACAAGTCTGGAATCAGCATAATTGTGCTAGCCCGAGGAATAAAATTGTAATTTCATATATATTGCACAGATAACAATGTGAACAAAATTGGCAGGATTTCAGGGTTTTGTGCATCATTTCACCACACTTGGAATTAGTTTCCTATTTTTCCATACATTATATGGTAGGATAAATAAGGTCTTTCAAAACTACAACTCGGCCAGCAAAAACACAAGCTCTTGTATGTCTGTATCAATGGAGAAATACACTAAAATGTTATGTTTCTTTGACAAAGGGGAGGAAAACATGAAAACACAAAAATGAAAATTGGCTGCGTCCTTTATGGGGTTATGTGCTGTTGTGAGAGTGAAGAATTAAATTTTTTGCAAGTCAGTTTATTTTCAGAAAGAGCTGTTTCTCATATGAGATAACCTATGAACACGAAGATGTTATAAACTTGTGAACAATATAACTCCCTAAATGCAAAAATAGAAAATAGGTAGCTATTAGTGGTCCCTATTTTACATGAATATATCTAGCTATCCTAGATAGCCTCTTGACACTAATGGAGGGAGAGATGATTTTACACCGCAATGGCTTATAGGGATCTAATTTTCTTAATCTGAGAGGACCCTCAGCCCATACCAGATTCTCCAAATCTCTGCATGGCAAAAATTAAATGAAGTTCAGATTGGGTTGATTATATGGAAAAAAAACAAATATGTCCTAGCTGTTCTCGTTAATCTTGAGGCTGAGAAAGCCATTAATGCATTATACTCATCACTAGAGATTCCTGTAAAGGGATGCTATCAGATCATTTCCAGATTACAAATAGGACAAGATAAGGATGCCACCTGTCCCCCTTAACATTTCAACTATTCAGTGAACCCTTGCTATATGCTAAGGCTCCAGTTTTAGAGGGGTAACAATTAGAGGAAATACAAATTGTATTTCACTATTGGCTGACAATGTGATTCTGAACCTGTCAAACCCTAATCAATCGTTGGGTGAAGCTTTAGACCTTTTAAGAGAATGGTATGGTGTCACATAATAAAATCAATGAAGGATAATCTCAAGTACTACTCTTAATGCAGTTGAAGTTGTCTTTAGATTGGCAGCTGGGCCAGATTACCAACTATGGTACGGTATATCCATTAATCTTTCTATTCTTTCCGTATATAAAGCAAATTATCTCCCATTTTTTTCCATAATAGAACAAGATTGCTCGCCTATCTCAATTTGAAATCTCATGACTAGGTAATATAGCAACTTTACAGATATATATTCTCTACAAGAAATTGTATTTATTTCGTACATAAACACCGCAACAAACACACATATTAATAAGAAATAAAAAGTGGGCGGGACGATGCTCCTCTTCTTGATCCTGAGGTAAACTACCCAGGTAGCCAGAGTGTAGGGGGTTAAATACCTGCACTGAGCCCGCCAAATTCAGCACAGCCAATGAGAATCTTGTTGACAGGCAGATTTTTATACACATGACCCTGTGAAGAAACTTAACAAAATCATAATTAAAGCTTATAACCCCATAAAGAGACAGAGAGGGATGGGGAAGAGGGGGCTGGAAGCTACAGAGAACAGAGTGACAGAAGTTGGGGGATGGCAGCACAATCCCATGGACCCCTTCCACTATTCATCACAAGGGCTTATCATGGGAATGCCAACCTACCAAACTAATGAAATAAAGACTAGAAAACAATACAGAATTTTGGCAGTAAAAGGCAGCAGTGTTTATTTTACCAAAGAATATTATTAATTACTTAATAAGCATTCAATAAAATTCAATACCAATAAATAACATAATTAAACTTATAAAAACAAAAATGTCCACCCAGCATTAGCTGGGCGACCACCCACAAGCTAAAACTGGCTCCAGCCAGTGAGGCCCACCAAAACCACTGCCTTCTCCATCAAATTCTGTATGCCTATATTAAAAATATCTAGTCATATATCCAATAGATGAACTAAATCAGATCTGTATAACCCAAAAGAAAAACCCTCCAGGTCAACATGTCTGTACGATAAACTTGCAACAGACTTGAGAGTTTTAGATATACCACTATTCAATCGCTTCCTGATTTTTTTCTATAAAGCCCAAATGACGAGAAGACCATGCTAAACGGAGAACCATTTTCGAGTATTACAAAAAATACAACAAGGGAATAGCCATTTGAGATTATGCACTGGCAATTTCATCTGAGACAGTAGCACCGCAGTATTCAAACGGCCCACGTTGTTACCTCCCAGATGAATAGTTAGAACATCCGGCACTGACCAAAAGCCGGCTTGTTAACAAATTAGACCTTCTAATTGGCTCCATCTCAAACCTCTAACTCCTATCCAGAACAAAGCGAACTGATCCTCATTAAATGATACATTGATGCCATAAGATCTGGAAGCATCTCTCCTATGGGCTGAAAAGACAAAACTACCAACTTCTGAACTCCTGTAAAACATACATTCATAAACAATTAGGTCAGGCCTTATATACATTTTGTATCTATCAGATGACCATCTACCCAATCTTTTTATGACTGATTCATCCAAACCTAAGATGGCGGCCTCTGTTGCTCCCCCAATATGAAATGAATGGGAAGAAATCTTAAAATCATCCAAACCGAGAAAATGTAAAGCTCTACGTAAGAATGAAGAAAACTGGAACCTCGTTAGTGGTGAAAAATCCGAGTGAATGAAGAACGACCTAGAAGACAACGGCCTAAGCCTCATAAATTCCTTCAATAAAAATACTGGGCAAAACTTACTGTCATTCAAACTATTAACTCTAATGCATGAACCTCTCGACAAATGATCAGTCGTAGATCTTTTATGATTAATATAAAATGATTCATACTTGAACACCACATCAGAATATTTCAAAATCGCAACAGAAGATTTATTACTTGCCGTAAACTTATCCACTCTAAGGGCTGCAAAAAAGGCTGTGGAAAACACAGCCATAAAAAGGTGACTCTCGTGTGGTGACGCACAAACTGCTGGGCAAGACTCGATCAAATTTTTTAATAAAGTAAAATGGATGGGCATTCTGTTGTCCTGAGCAACCTTATCCCTCTTAAAACTTTTTAAAGCTTGCTTCACTTGAAACCAGCTAACAGTTGGTCTCACATTGCACCATTTCTGAAAAAAATAATTCCAGCTAATAACCTTGAAATGTAACTTACAGATAGATTTTTATTGAAAAGACTACCCAAAAAGGTTAGTGCAACATCAAAGTCACAATTATTGCACAATATATTACCATCCTTGCAAAACTGGCTCCAGCAATTCCAAGCGGTACAATAACTCTCTCATGTCTTGGCTGCTACTGATTGTTGAAGATACAGGGACGCTAGTTCTGTATTAAAGTCCATAGATACTTGGGGTGATCTAAACCTTTCTAGTCCGCCATCGGAACCAAAGTCCAGAACCTGTCCATCTGACAATGTGAAAGAGAATCAGCGATCAATTTGAGTGAACCGGAAAAATACCTAGCTTTTTAACCAGATGTTTGCTTTGAAGCAACACAAAACCAAAAACCTTAATAGATTTACTACTACTACACTCTTTGATGACAAAAAGTATACAGCACAAACAACACCTTTATTATCAGTATTTAAAATAATTCTTTTATTTTTAATGAAATCTCCCCAAATCACTAAAGAAACTATGAACGGAAACAATTCAAGTAGCACTAAATTCCTTATTAATCCAGCATCAATCCAAGATTGATCCCAACATTGTGCACACCAGTGACCATTCCAAAAAGCTCCAAAACCTTTACTACCAGCAGCATCAGCAAAATGGCCTAGTGCTCTGCTTCAATGAAATGTGACTGCCACAGAGAATGACTGTTAAAGTTAGATAAAAACTCACACCAAATTCTCAAGTTCTCCTTCAGAGGTTTAGGAAGGCGAATATGAAAGTATGGGGAAACTAAACCTTTTGTCGAAAAATACAGTCTCCTGGCAAAAATTCTGCCCATCGGAATTACCCGAGCCGCAAATACATTCCTAAAAATGATTGTAAGTCTTTTAGTAAAACCTTGTTGGCTATCACAAACTTATCTATCAAGCTAATTATCCTCAACAACTTTTGAGTCAGTAAACAAAACTCCATTGAAACTTTATCAGTTGTGATACCCAGAAAATCCAAACGATGACATGGATGGACTGTTTTCTCTTCAGTTAGAGGAACGCCGAAATTAATAATCAAACTTGAAAACGTATCCAGCAACTTATTACAATCATCAAATCCCTTGCTTCCAACAAATAAAAAATCATTGAGATAATGTAACATGCCCCCTTGGCCATTATATTCGACTCCAACAACCCATTCAAGGAATGAAGAAAATGATTCAAAATAAAAACAAGACAAAGTGAAACTCATTAGTAAAGCCTTATCAAAATAAAAAGTTCCATTAAACTGAAATCCACGAGAATTAAAACCCTTAGTGGCCACTAGTAAGAACCTAAAAGCAGATTTAATATCTGCTTTTGCTATCAGAGCATCCTGTTTGAACTTTCTCAACAAAACCAATGCTGAGTCAAAAGATTCATAACATACTGAAGCTTTTGACTTATCCACTGAATCGTTTAATGCAGACTTACAGCAGATAAGACAAATGATGGATTAATCTAAAACTGTTTGGTTCCTTCTTAGGAACCAAACCGAGTGGTGACAAACGGAAGCTGTCAAATGGAGGAGATGAAAAAGGACCCTCAACGTGGCCCTCCTCCACTACTTTACAAATTTAGTGAAGAGCCACCTCTTTATTCAAATCAACGGACTTTAAGTTGTCAACCCAGGTGCAACCTTCACCCTTGAATTCCGGAACATAAAATCCATCTCTAAAACCACTAGTTATTAGTTCCACCTTCATGTGATCTGGATATACTTCTAACCAGCATTTTTGACAGCTTCACTGTTATCAGAGCCTTTGACAAATTAATCCTTTGAATTAAGTTGCTGTTGGGAAAGCTGGTTGGCTTTTTTGAAGTAGCGGACCATGGGGTGCGCTCTTCCACAAAATGAGCATTCATGCTTGAAGTGACAGTTAGACAACCACTTTCACTGCGCCTCATTGAATGCAAAGCATACTCCCCAGCAAAACTTAACATTACTATTGGCAGGGGCCAACCTACTAGACCTCTGTGGAAATATCAAGTTGATCCACAAACCAACATTCTCCTGACCCCATTTCATCAGAGGATGCACCGCTGTCTTCTGCCTGAATATATCATCATAAAGTAACCAGGTATTACCACCAAAATTCATATATGCTTCCAGAATAATGTCAATATAATGGAAAAGACCTGTGCATTTTTCCGGACTTTTTTCTCCTAAAACCGATGCAAAAATGAAGAACACCTGCAACCAATTGTTAAATAACTTTATTACATTCTTTTTCTTATCCTCCTCCTTAATTTCTTTGACTTCACTTTTGGATAAATCTTTATAAAATGGTAGGAGGGAAAACAAATCCACATACTCATTGTGCCATTTTTTATCCTTCACTGATGGCTGCAAATAAAAGCCCAAAGGTGAGATGTGACATGTCAACACCTCCTAAAACAGATATCAGCCACACCAGAACTTCTGACTGGTACATTAACATTAGAAAGAAGATGGCTGATTTATCACTGCAATATCCCTTTCAGTATTACAGGAAGGATTAAACCATGCAGAAGATGCACCCTCAATACCTGTAGTGTCCTTAACCCCTTAAGCCCCGAAGGTGGTTTGCACGTTAATGACCAGGCCAATTTTTACAATTCTGACCACTGTCCCTTTATGAGGTTATAACTCTGGAACCAGCGTCGGACTGGGGTGTCTGGGGCGCACCAGAGGAATGGACTCTAGGGGCCCACCCTACAGCTATATGCAAATATCTGTCATTATAGTGGAGCCTCGGCTGTAAAACACCGGCGGCTGCTGCATATCTACCGTGTAATATAACTGGGATGTATAATTACGGTAGTTTACATTAATGGGGTTCTTGGTTAAAACAAGTTATCACTGATCCATGGGCTCCACAGGATTGGTGATTGCTTAGATCCGACCATTAGAAACTGGGGAAGTTTTATCCCTGACAGGACACTTTTATCACTATTTTAAAATGCAGCGGCAGGTGGGATTTCTGACCGCAGCTCCATTCATTCTCTTTGGGGCTTCCAGAAAAAAACAAGTGCAGCCACTGAGGCAATGAATGGATCAGTGATCTAGTCGGTCATGCCACTCCAGTCTAATGGGGATAAAAAGTTCCACATTTTGCTGAATGGGTCCAAGCAGTCAGACCCCCACCAATCAGTACATTATCACTTATCCTGTGGAGAGGTGATTACTTTTTTCCACAGGAAACCCCCTGTAAGTGCATCTCCGCCGCTGTGTGCAAAGCAGTAAAACTCTAATGGAAATAAAGAATCTTCTAATTAATATCAGAGAGAACAAATGACCGCCATACACAACACAATCCACTATACCAAGACCAATATTACCACATACTGGAAGAAATACCACCACACCATGACCAGACCACATAGTGACCGAATAATACTACATACAAGGGACAAATACCACCGCACCATGTCAAGACCACATATTACCACCACTTGGTGACCAAATAGCATATACAAGGGACAAATACCACAACACCATTTCCAGACCACATATTAGCACCACATAGTGACTGAATACTACAATACTGATCAGAAATAAAAAAAACAAAAAAAACCACAATACTATCACCATAAGGCTGCTGTCACACTAGCAGTATTTGGTCAGTATTTTACATCAGTATTTGTAAGCCAAAACCAGGAGTGGAACAATTAGAGGAAAAGTATAATAGAAACATATGCACCACTTCTGTATTTATCACCCACTCCTGGTTTTGGCTTACAAATACTGATGTAAATTACAGACCAAATACTGAATGTGTGACGGCAGCCTAAGTGACATTATACACAGGAGATCTGTACTTAGTATGCAGTGTCTGTGTGGAGGTAATACAGAGATGACTGGTGACATTATACACTGGAGCTCTGTATATAATGTATAGGTAATACAGTGATCACTGGTGACATTATACACAGGACCTCTGTATATAATGTATAGGTAATACAGTGATCACCGGTGACATTGTACACAGGACCTCTGTATATAGTATACAGTGTATAGTGTCAGTGTATAGGTAACACTGACTCACCAGTGACGTCTCTAGGTAAAGTCCTTCATCTTTCATCCAGCACAGACCGCCATCACTTCATCCAGCCAGGACTCGTCTCTGCAGGAAATAACACCGTTATCTCGAGCTCCGCTTGCAGAACACATTACTTAATTTTTCACAACTTCTACATTATACCACATGAAGAAAAAAAGGCGATATAGTGTCACTCTACACAGTAACAGGACTGCCCCCCCATTTAAAACAGTATACTCAAAAAATAAAATAAATACATCACTGCAGTAATAACTTCCCTTAATTAGCCCCTATGGTAATAATATTCCCCACCCTGGCCCCGTGTGTCTCATTCCTGGCTCCAGCCATATGTTCTCCTATCCTGCCCTCGTGAGTATCCATTCTACACCATATGATCTCCCCATCCTGCCCCATCTGTCTCCATCGTATCCATCCTGCCCCATGATCCAATCCTGCCCCATGTCTTTCATTCTGCCCCGTGTCTCCAATCATGCCCCGTATCTACATTCTGCCCATGCCTCCAGTCCTGCCCCCAGTGTGTCCAGCAATCTGCCCCAGTGTGTCCAGCATATTACCCCAGTGTGTCCAGCATATTACCCCCAGTGTGTACAGCAACTTGCCCCAGTATGTCCAGCATATTGCCCCAGTGTCCAGCAATCTGCCCCAGTGTGTCCAGCATTGCCCCCAGACAGTGTGTCCAGCAATCTGCCCCAGTATGTCCGGCAATCTGCCCCAGTGTGTCCAGCATATTACCCCCAGTGTGTCCAGCAATCTGTCCCAGTATGTCCAGCATTGCCCCCAGACAGTGTGTCCAGGAATCTGCCCCAGTATGTCCGGCAATCTGCCCCAGTGTGTCCAGCAATCTGCCCCAGTATGTCCAGCAATCTGCCCCAGTGTGTCCAGCAATCTGCCCCAGTATGTCAAGCATATTGCCCCAGTGTGTCCAGTATTGCCGGACAGTGTGTCCAGCAATCTGCCCCAGTGTGTCCAGCATATTACCCCCAGTGTGTCCAGCAATCTGCCCCAGTGTGTCCAGCATATTACCCCCAGTATGTCCAGCATTGCCCCGGACAGTGTGTCCAGGAATCTGCCCCAGTATGTCCGGCAATCTGCCCCAGTGTGTCCAGCAATCTGCCCCAGTGTGTCCAGCAATCTGCCCCAGTATGTCAAGCATATTGCCCCAGTATGTCCAGTATTGCCCCCGGACAGTGTGTCCAGCAATCTGCCCCAGTGTGTCTGGCAATCTGCCCCAGTGTGTCCAGCATATTACCCCCAGTGTGTCCAGCAATCTGCCCCAGTGTGTCAAGAATATTACCCCCAGTGTGTCCAGCAATCCGCCCCAGTGTGTCAAGCATATTACCCCCAGGTTGTCCAACAATCTTCCCCAGTATGTCCAGCACTGCCCCCAGTGTGTCCAGCAATCTGCCCCAGTGTCCAGCACTGCCCCCAGTGTGTCCAGCAATCTGCCCCTGTGTGTCCAGCATTCTGCCCCTGTGTGTCCAGCATTCTGCCCCAGTGTGTCCAGCAATCTGCCCCAGTATGTCAAGCATATTGCCTCAGTGTGTCCAGTATTGCCCCCGGACAGTGTGTCCAGCAATCTGCCCCAGTGTGTCCGGCAATCTGCCCCAGTGTGTCCAGCATATTACCCCCATTGTGTCCAGCAATCTGCCCCAGTGTGTCCAGCATATTACCCCCAGGTTGTCCAACAATCTGCCCCAGTATGTCCAGCACTGCCCCCAGTGTGTCCAGCAATCTGCCCCAGTGTCCAGCTCTGCCCCCAGTGTGTCCAGCAATCTGCCCCAGTGTCCAGCACTGCCCCCAGTGTGTCCAGCAATCTGCCCCAGTATGTCCAGCATATTACCCCCAGTGTGTCCAGCAATCTGCCCCAGTGTGTCCAGCAATCTGCCCCAGTGTGTCCAGCAATCTGCCCCAGTGTGTCCAGCATTCTGCTCCAGTGTGTCCAGCATTCTGCCCCAGTGTGTCCAGCATTCTGCCCCAGTGTCCAGCATATTACCACCAGTGTGTCCAGCATCTCTGCCACCAGTGTCTCCAGCATTCTGCCCCCAGTGTGTCCAGCAATCTGCCCCAGTGTGTCCAGCATTCTGCCCCCAGTGTGTCCAGCATTCTGCCCCCAGTGTGTCCAGCATTCTGCCCCAGTGTGTCCAGCATTCTGCCCCAGTGTCCAGCACTGCCCCCCAGTGTGTCCAGCATTCTGCCCCCAGTGTGTCCAGCAATCTGCCCCAGACTATTACCCCCCCAGCGCGCTGGCTTATGTCCTCCTTCATCCCCCAGTAACCCCGTCCCTCATACTCACCTGTCCCACACACTGCATGGCCGTGCCGACATCCCTCGCGCTCTGTCCCGACTCCCGGCGGCGGCGCAGCATCTTCTTCCTGCTTGTGCTTTCATGTGATACTGCTGATTAAAGTCATGAATATGCGCATATTCATGACCTTAATGAGCGGTACCACGTGACCGCACAAGCAGGAAGAAGATGCAGTGCAGAGCAGACGCCGAGACCATCGCTGGAGCAGGGTGAGTATCGTCTTCAAGGATGGTGGGTGGGAGGCTGGAGCAGTGGGGGACCCTGGAGCAGTGGGGGCCCTGCCAGCAGGTGTCAGGGCCTGGGCCCACCGGAGGATCCTCCGGTTCTCCGGTGGGCCAGTCCGAGCCTGTCTGAAACGCTTCAACGGATCTTGGCAATTCTGACAATGTTTTCTCGTGACATATTCTACTTCATGATAGTGGTAAAATTTATTTGATATTACCTGCGTTTATTTGTGATAAAAATGGAAATTTGGCGAAAATTTGGAAAATTTCGCAATTTTCCAACTTTGAATTTTTATTCCCTTAAATCACAGAGATATGTCACCCAAAATACTTAATATGTAACATTTCCCACAAGTCTACTTTACATCAGAACAATTTTGGGAACAATTTTTTTTTTTGTTAGGGAGTAATAAGGGTTAAAATTTGACCAGCAATTTCTCATTTTTACAAGAAAATTTACAAAACCATTTTTGTTAGGGACCACCTCACATTTGAAGTCACATTTAGGAGTCTATATAGCAAAAAATACCCAAAAGTGACGCCATTCTAAAAACTGCACCCCTCAAGCTGATCAAAACCACATTCAAGAAGTTTATTAACCCTTCAGGTGCTTCATGAGAGCTAAAGCAATGTTGAAGGAAAAAATGAAAATTTAACTTTTTAGTCATGAAAACAATCTTTTAGCAACAATTTTTTTATTTTCCCAAAGTGAACAGGAGAAATTGGACTGCAAAAGTTGTTGATCAATTTGTCCTGAGTACGCTGATACCCCATATGTGTGTGGGGGGGAACCACTGTTTGGGCGCATAGCAGGGCTCGGAAGGGAAGGAGCGCCGTTTGATTTTTTCAACCTAAAATTGGCTGGAATTGCGATCGGACGCCATGTTGTGTTTGATGAGCCCCTGATGTGCCTAAACAGTAGAAACCCCCCACAAGTGACCCCATTTTGGAAACTAGACCCCCTAAGGAACATATCTAGATGTGTGAGGAGCACTTTGAACACCCAGGGGCTTCAAAGAAGTTTATAACGCCCGGGCGTGAAAATAAAAAATCATATTTTTTCCACAAACATGATCGTTTAGTCCCCAATGTTTTATTTTTTACAAGGGTAACAGAAGAAATTGGACAACAAAAGTTGTAGTCCAATTTGTCCTGAGTACGCCGATACCCCATATGTGGGGGGGAGCCACTGTTTGGGCGCATGGCAGGGCTCAGAAGGGAAGGAGCGCCATTTGACTTTTTCAAGCTAAAATTAGCTGAAATTGAGATCGGACGCCATGTCGCGTTTGGTGAGCCCCTAATGTGCCTAAACAGTGGAATCCCCCACAAGTGACCCCATTTTGGAAACTAGACCCCCTAAGGAACTTACCTAGATGTGTGGTGAGCACTTTTATCCCCCAAGTGCTTCACAGAAGTTTATAACGCCCGGGCGTGAAAATAAAAAATCATATTTTTTCCACAAACATGATCGTTTAGTCCCCAATTTTTTATTTTTACAAGGGTAACAGAAGAAATTGGACCACAAAAGTTGTAGTCCAATTTGTCCTGAGTACGCCGATACCCCATATGTGGGGGGGAGCCACTGTTTGGGCGCATGGCAGGGCTCAGAAAAGAAGGAGCGCCATTTGACTTTTTCAAGCTAAAATTAGCTGAAATTGAGATCGAACGCCATGTCGCGTTTGGTGAGCCCCTGATGTGCCTAAACAGTGGAAACCCCCAAGTGACCCCATTTTGGAAACTAGACCCCCTAAGGAACCTGTCTAGATGTGTGGTGAGAGCTTTGAACCCCCAAGTGTTTCACTAAAGTTTATAACGCCCGGGTGTGAAAATAAAAAACCTATTTTTTGCCCACAAAAATGATCTTTTAGTTCCCAATTTTTTAATTTTCCAAAGGTAACAGGAGAAATTGGACCACAAAAGTTGTTGTCCAATTTGTCCTGAGTACGCTGGTACCTCACATGTAGGAAAAAACTACTGTTTGGGCACACGTCAGGGCTTGGAAAGGGAAGTAGTGACGTTTTGGAATGCAGGCTTTGATGGAATGTTCTGCGGCCGTCATGTTCCATTTGACGAGCCCCTGATGTGCCTAAACAGTGGAAACCCCCCACAAGTGACCCCATTTTGGAAACTAGACCCCCTAAGGAACTTGTCTAGATGTGGTGAGAACTTTGAACCCCCAAGTGTTTCACTAAAGTGTATAACGCCCAGGTGTGAAAATAAAAAATCCTATTTTTTGCCCACAAAAATGATCTTTTAGTCCCCAATATTTTAATTTCCCAAGGGTAAAAGGAGAAATTGGACTGCAAAAGTTGTTGTCCAATTTGTCCTGAGTACGCTAGTACTCCATATATGGGAAAAAACTGTTTGGGCACACGTTGGGGCTCAAAATGGAAGTACTGAAGTTTTGGAATGCAGACTTTGATGGAATCATCTGCGGGCGTCATGTTCCGTTTGCAGAGCCCCTGATGTGCCTAAACAGGAGAAAAACCCACAAGTGACAACATTTTGGAAAGTAGGCCCTCAAAGAACTTACGTAGATGTGCCTCCTTTGGAATGAATCTGTTTCCTGTAAAATAGTAGTGCATGGAGATGTGGTACAATTTAAAGCAATCCTTCATTCACAGGCCAGGTTTTTCGGGGCAGGTGTCGCATTGATAGATGGTGTCCTTGCGTATTCCTCTTTTGTAGCACGCTCGGCACCTTTTTTGTGGCTTACCTTTTCTTCCAGTTGGCGGGACCACCCCCGGAAAATGCTGACCTGGTACGATACGTGTACCTTCAGTTCCAGAAGTACTGGGGCCCGCTCCTTCCCTCGTACCAAACATCAGGGCCTTAACAACTACCTCCTGGAAATGAAGGTATGACGTATCGGTGTTGTGTGCACATCGTGACAGCAGGAAAGCGTTGAACATTGCCATTTGTACAATATGCATGGACAGCTTTTTGTACCACACCCTGGCCTTTCTCAAAGCACTGTACGGTTGGAGGAGTTGATCAGAGAGATCAACGCCCCCCCATGTTTTTGTTGTACCCCAGTACACAGGTCGGTTTGCTGACCTCTGTAGAGGTACCCCTTACAGTGCTGAGGGCGCTGCCATCACCGTGTATGGTGGTCAATAGAAGGACATCCCTTTTGTCCTTGTACTTGACCACCAGCAGGTGGTCACTACATTGGGCTTTGCTCTCACCTTTTCTAAGAGTCTGCCCAAGTAGCGTCTTCGGGAGGCCTCTCTGATTTTTGCGGACAGTACCGCAGGCTGCGGTACCTCGCGCAGAGAGAGATTTGTAGAGTGGGATGCTGGTGTAAAAGTTATCGGTATAGAGGTGATAACCTTTATCCAGCAGTGGGTGCACCAAATCCCACACAATTTTCCCACTCACTCCCAGGATAGAAGGACACTCAGGCGGTTCAATCCTGGTGTCCTTCCCTTCGTAAACTCTAAAGCTGTGGGTGTACCCTGAGGTACTCTCACACAGCTTGTAGAGCTTGATTCCGTACCTGGCCCTTTTGCTGGGCAGGTATTGACGGAGTTTGAGCCGCCCCTTAAAATGAATTAAGGACTCATCCACGCAGATGTCCCTTTGAGGCACGTACACTTCAGCAAACTTTTTGTTGAAGTGTTCGATGACCGGCCGAACTTTGAACAGACGGTCAAAGTTGGGGTCATCTCGTGCGGGACACCATGCATTATCATTGTAATGCAGGAACTTATGGATGGCCTCAAAACGCGTCCGGGTCATGACCATTCGGAACACTGGAGTGTTATATAAAATATCCACACTCCAGTATTGCCGAAGTTCAGGCTTCTTCAGGATCCCCATGTGGAGGACCAGGCCCCAAAACTGCATCATTTCAACTGCGTCTACGGGAGACCAGTTAGAATATGATGAACCTGAGTTTTGGTCCAAAAATTGCCGAGCATACAAGTTAGTTTGCTCCACCATGAGGTTAACGAAAGCCTCAGAGAAAAAGACTTTGAAAAAGTCTAGTTCTGTGAGGCCGGTGGTGTCAAACTTGATTCCTGATTCTGCCACAAAATCAGGAATCAGTGGCTCGTAATTTTCGGGTGGCGAGGTCCATATGGGGTCCGCAGTGGGGTGCGCTGGTTCGTCTTCAGCAATGGTAGGCGCTTCATCATCTTCATCATCTTCATCAATGATGGGCCTTGCCTCATCTTCCGTCCTGCAGCGTCTGCGTGGAAGTTCCGCAGGGCCGGAGGAGGAAGATGAGGAGTGGAAAGAGGATGAGGAAGAATCTGAAAAATAAAGAAAAGTAGGATCCTCTCCCTCGCTATCAGTGTCGGAGGCAAGGAAAGAATATGCCTCCTCCGCTGAATAGCGCTGTTGGGACGAATGGGACGAGCGGGACATTTTTTTTGTAAGTGTGGTGCTTGGGTGTACTTTATTGGTAACTATGTGTAAGTGTGGGGGGGATAGTGCTTGGTGCAAACTACTCTGAAAAGAAAAAGCTACAGGAAAAAAAAGCAAATAGGGAAAAAAATACCTGTGAAAGAAAAGTCTAAAACAGCAGGCCCTAGCTCTGATAAGTGAGCCGCATTACTTATCAAAGTTCAGCCGCTGCTGAGTGTGCGAACGGGGATGTGAAAAAAAACGGCAGGCACGAGAGCTCTGATAAATGAACCGCGTCACTTATCAAAGTTCGGCCGCTGCTGAGTGTGCGAACGGGGATGTGAAAAAAAAAACGGCAGGCACGAGAGCTCTGATAAGTGAACCGCGTCACTTATCAAAGTTCGGCCGCTGCTGGGTGTGCGAACGGGGATGTGAAAAAAAAACAGCAGGCACGAGAGCTCTGATAAGTGAACCGCGTCACTTATCAAAGTTCAGCGGCTGCTGGGTGTGCGCATGGAGATGTGAAAAAAAAAAAAAGAAAAGGAAGGCACGGGTTAGACACGGCGGCTGGGTGAGCGCACGGAGATGTGAAAAAAAGAAAAGAAAAGGAAGGCACGGGTTAGACGCGGCGGCTGGGTGAGCGCAAGAAGATGTGAAAAAAAAAAAGGAAGGCACGGGTTAGACGCAGCGGCTGGGTGAGCGCACGGAGATGGGGAAAAAAAAAGAAAAGGAAGGCACGGGTTAGACGCGGCGGCTGGGTGAGCGCAAGAAGATGTGAAAAAAAAAAGAAAAGGAAAGCACGGATTAGACGCGGCGGCTGTGTGAGCGCACGGAGATGGGGAAAAAAAAAAAAGAAAAGGAAGGCATGGGTTAGACGCGGCGGCTGGGTGAGCGCAAGAAGATGTGAAAAAAAAGAAAGAAAAGGAAGGCACGGATTAGACGCGGCGACTGGATGAGCGCACGGAGATGGGGAAAAAGAAAAGAAAAGGAAGGCACGGGTTAGACGCGGCGGCTGGGTGAGCACACGGAGATGTGAAAAGAAAAGGATGGCACGGATTAGACGCGGCGGCTGGGTGAGCGCACGGAGATGGGAAAAAAAAAAAAAGAAAAGGAAGGCACGGGTTAGAGGCGGCGGCTGGGTGAGCGCACGGAGATGGGAAAAAAAAAGAAAAGGAAGGCATGGGTTGGATGCGGTGGCTGGGTGAGCGCACGGAGATGGAAAAAAAAACGGCAGGCACGAGAGCTTTGATAAGTGAACCGCGTCACTTATCAAAGTTCAGCGGCTGCTGGGTGTGCGCATGGAGATGTGAAAAAAAAAAAAAGAAAAGGAAGGCATGGGTTAGACACGGCGGCTGGGTGAGCGCACGGAGATGTGAAAAAAAGAAAAGGAAGGCACAGGTTAGACGCGGCGGCTGGGTGAGCGCAAGAAGATGTGAAAAAAAAAAAGGAAGGCACGGGTTAGACGCGGCGGCTGGGTGAGCGCACGGAGATGGGGAAAAAAAAAGAAAAGGAAGGCATGGGTTAGACGCGGCGGCTGGGTGAGCGCAAGAAGATGTGAAAAAAGAAAAGGAAGGCACGGATTAGACGCGGCGGCTGGGTGAGCGCACGGAGATGGGGAAAAAAAAAAGAAAAGGAAGGCACGGGTTAGACGCGGCGGCTGGGTGAGCACACGGAGATGTGAAAAGAAAAGGAAGGCACGGATTAGACGCGGCGGCTGGGTGAGCGCACGGAGATGGGAAAAAAAAAAAAAGAAAAGGAAGGCACGGGTTAGAGGCGGCGGCTGGGTGAGCGCACGGAGATGGGAAAAAAAAAGAAAAGGAAGGCATGGGTTAGATGCGGTGGCTGGGTGAGCGCACGGAGATGGGGAAAAAAAAAAGAAAAGGAAGGCACGAGTTAGACGCGGCGGCTGGGTGAGCACACGGAGATGTGAAAAGAACAGGAAGGCACGGATTAGACGTGGCGGCTGGGTGAGCGCACGGAGATGGGAAAAAAAAAAGAAAAGGAAGGCACGGGTTAGAGGCGGCGGCTGGGAGAGCGCACGGAGATGGGAAAAGAAAAGGAAGGCATGGGTTAGATGCGGTGGCTGGGTGAGCGCACGGAGATGGAAAAAAAACCGGCAGGCACGAGAGCTTTGATAAGTGAACCGCATCACTTATCAAAGTTCGGCGGCAGCTCGGTGTGCGCACAGGTGTGGTGAAAAAAAAAAAGGAAAACGGCAGGCACAAGCTCTGATAAGTGAACTGTGTCACTTATCAAAGTTTGGCAGCTGCGGGATGGGTGTACGGAATTGGGCAAAGGGGGCTGATGAAAAAAAAGCAAGCACGAGTGTTGATCGGTGAACTGCATCACCAATCAACGCTCGGCGGCTGCTGAACGTGCGCACGGAGGCGGCGCAAAGAGGGACAGAGGGGGTTAAAAAAGAGGAAAGGGGGATGGGGGAAGGGGGGAAAGGGGGGATGGGGGGTGAAGAGAGATCGAGTAGGGGCTGTTAACACTTACGTTTGTAGTCTCTCTTCTTTCTATGTTTTTTCTTTCTTCGTTTTTTCTTTCTTCTTTCTTTCGCTCTTTTCTAACGCAGGGGATTGTGGTGTTACAGGCTTCTGTAGCACCACAAGGCCCAGCAAGACAAGATCTGGCTGTGTGACCGCTCTGCAGGAGTCCTCAGCTAGAGTGGGGACCCCTGCAGAGCAGTCAGACAGGTCACCTGCAGGTGACAGACAGGTCACAGAGCGGTCACACCGCTGCTGTGAGCTGTCATTGGTGGGATCGAATGATAACCGATCCCACCAATCCCTGCAGGCCCTGGTGACCATGGCAACTGGCTAGGATCCTTCCGATCCTAGGCAGGTCACAGCCAGGTCACCAGCAGGGCACACAGTGGTCACAACGTGACCGCCGCTGTGCCCTGTGATTGGCGCGATCGTCGATAGCATCGATCGCGCCAATCAGCTCCTGCCCCTGCTGGGCCTCCACTAGTCTCTGGCCTGCAATCGGTGCGATTGCAGCACCGATCCAGGCCGCTACAGCAGGGGACAGCTGGGGACAGCAGGGCACAGCAGGGTACAGCGCGGTAATACTGCCGCTGTGCCCTGCGATTGGCGCGATCGATTCGATCGGCGATCGTGCCAATCCGGGGGTCTTTTGCCGGTGCCTGGCATTGCCAGGCACCGGCCCTAGGATCGAGTACATCGTTACTCGATCCTAGCCTGGGACCTCATTGTTTCAGCCGCTCTGATTGGCTGAAACAATGAGAAGCGCTGTGATTGGCTATTCAGAATTGAACAGCCAATCACAGCGATCGTGAGGCCTGGGGAGCGGAGCCAGGCCCTGGGATGCCGACGCCATCTTCCTGCAGGTAAGATGGCGCCGGAAATTTAATGCGATCACCGCGACTTAAGTCGCGATGTCGCATTAAACAGTATGACGTACTATCCCGTCACTGGGACTTAAGTCCCAGGTTACCTTGACGGGATAGTACGTCATATGGGATTAAGGGGTTAAACACCATAGTGGCAGGGTTACTCTGTATATTTTTAGACATTTCATTCAAACATTTGAAAAACAACATTTGATTAAACATAGCCGAAGACGGCTCACTGTCGTCTTTATTCACCTGGGAATTAAAACCCCCAGGAAACTGCATCCGCTGCTGTCACCAGCTCCTCGCACTAGTCTGCTTCTCCTGGACCGATGAGCCTGTGGGCCTGACGTGTGGGCGGCGAGCCGAATCTTCTCTCACCTTTCTTCTTCCTTCAGGAGTCCGGCCATGAGTAGCAGTGCTGCTGTTTCCAGGTCCTCTTCCCTGACCTATGACCCAATGTCTGTTCATCATTCACTTCAAACCAACTCTTTTACTCCTCTCTCTGATGCTGCCATGGGACAGAAGGGAGCCCACCACATTCAGCACAACCAATGAGAATCTTGTTGACAGACAGATTATCATACATATGACCCTGTGAAGAAACCTAATAAACTCATAATAAAACTTTATAAACCCTAAGGGTATGTTTCCACGGTCAGTAAACGCTGCCGGTTGGATGCTGCTTACATCCGCAGCTTCAAATCCACAGCAGCCAGATGTTACAGCATAGTGGATGGGATTTGAAAAAATCCCATCTCCACTATGCGTGCAGGGACGCCTCCGGCTTCCCTGCGGAGACGGACATGCGGCGCGTATTTCGAGACCACAGCATGTCAATTTATCTTGCGGAGATGCTCATGTGTGGCCTCATCATCCCAAAAAGCACAGTTCAGATTTGGCAAACACACCTTTACGTGTCCTTGTGGGTTCTCGAGACCCATTTAGTTTAGGGTTTTTTTTGGAACCCTGCCTTGTTATTGCTTGATGTTGTTCATGTTGTGGCCACAATTCAGCATTATAGTTTGATGTCTTTTTACTCCAGCATTATCAATTATAAACCGTTATTTGCAGGAATGGAGTTTGATACTTTGCCTGAATAGGCTTTTCATTTAACATGGAAAACTCAATAATATGATGTTGAAAAATGAATAGTCCAGATTGGATATCACTTTCACATCAGTAAATATATTACCAATACACAACAAAAAAAAGAGGCATTAAGCAAACATTGCATATACAGTATTGAAAAGCATATACATCGTTATTAAAAACTAGATTGTGGCCCGATTCTAACGCATCGGGTATTCTAGAATATGCATGTCCCCGTAGTATATGGACAATGATGATTCCAGAATTCGCGGCAGACTGTGCCCGTCACTGATTGTTCGAGGCAACCTTTATGACATCATCGTCGCCATGGCAACCATTATGACATCTACGTCGATACTGTGCCTGTCGCTGATTGGTCGAGGAGAATTCGCGGCAGACTGTGCCCGTCGCTGATTGGTCGAGGCAACCTTTATGACATCATCGTCGCCATGCTGTGCCCGTCGCTGATTGGTCGAGGCCTGGCGGCCTCGACCAATCAGAGACGCGGGATTTCCAGAACAGACAGACAGACAGAAAAACCCTTAGACAATTATATATATAGATGTATAAATGATACGGTGCCACACAAAAGGTTGATATATAAAATGAGAACAATGGGAATAGTGGAAAATATGTGTAAGTGGATTAAGAGCTGGCTCAGGGATAGGAAACAAAGGGTGGTTATTAATGGAGCACACTCGGACTGGGTCGCGGTTAGCAGTGGGATACCACAGGGGTCAGTATTAGGCCCTCTTCTTTTTAACATATTTATTAATGACCTTGTAGAGAGCATACAGAGCAGAATTTCAATTTTTGCAGATGACACTAAACTCTGCGGGGTAATCAATACAGAGGAGGACAATTTTATATTACATGAAGATTTATGTAAACTAGAAGCTTGGGCTGATAAATGGCAAATAAGCTTTAATGGGGATAAATGTAAGGTCATGCACTTGGGTAGAAGTAATAAGATGTATAACTATGTGCTTAACTGTAAAACACTGGGCAAAACATCAATGAAAAAGACCTGGGTGTATGGGTGGATGACAAACTCATATTTAGTGGCCAGTGTCAGGCAGCTGCTGCAAAGGCAAATAAAATAATCGGATGCATTAAAAGAGGCATAGATGCTCATGAGGAGAACATAATTTTACCTCTATACAAGTCACTAGTGCGACCACACTTAGAATACTGTGTACAGTTCTGGTCTCCGGTGTATAAGAAAGACATAGCTGAACTAGAGCGGGTGCAGAGAAGAGCGACCAAGGTTATTAGAGGACTGGGGGGTCTGCAATACCAAGATAGATTATTACACTTGGGGCTATTTAGTTTGGAAAAACGAAGGCTAAAGGGTGATCTTATTACAATGTATAACTACATGAGAGGACAGTACAAAGACCTTTCTGATGATCTTTTTACTCATAGACCTGAGACGGGGGCAGCGGGGCATACGCTACGTCGGGAGCACAGTAGGTTTAATAACAGATGCGGATTCTTTACTGTAAGAGCAGTGAGACTATGGAACTCTCAATATATAGTGTCATAATATAAAGATAAAATGTATGACACTGTGACAAATACACAAGTTGTCATTAGTGCTATTGTTAAAGACATGAAATAAATGTAAACATGATGGAAGTGTCAAAGATACAACTGATGATGAATATGGTATCTGGTATATATCAAGGATTATACCTAATAGATTAGTAATATGAAGTGCAAGTGCAAATAAATATTATATAAATATGATGATAAACCTAAAAAGAAAATGAACCAAATGAAAAAATATATAGAGTATAACCGTAATGAGTCTGCCTCTCCTGGCATGGCGCCTAAGCCAACGTACGTTTCATGGAAGACTTTGTTATGAGTTACTATGCAATAATTACAAATAATCCTCTCATCTGAAAGAATCGATGAAATGTCTAGACTAGGCAACAACATGCAGCGTCTCCAACCATTCCCCGGTCATTGTCTTTGTGTGTCACAAACCACCCCACGTGGCTACATCCGGACACATCATGTGGTCAGGCTGGGAGGTCCTGCAGAGACAGAGAATTCTGCTTGGAGAATAGGGGATAGCGCATGCATGCAGTAACAGTCTGAATGCTTAAAAGGCCAGGATATTTTTGGTGGCAAATATGTGAACTCTAGAAGTCCACACGCTTAGAAGACTTTCAAAGGGAACCCGTCAGCAGGATTGTGCTCAGTAAACTACAGACACTGTTAAGTTGATGCCGTTATACTGATTAAAATGATACTTGGGTTGTTTAATCTTTATTTACAGTTTTCAGTTAATGAGATTCTCGTGCCTTGGGGCGGCCTGTGAGGGGTTCTTTTTGTGGTGCTCCACTTAGGTATTCACCCTTATGGCTTATGACAGGTCACTGATCCAACTGAACATACCACATAGAATATGGTTTTAAAAAAACTAACAAAGCCACATCTATCAGGCTGTGGCGCCATTTTGATTAATAATTTTTTTGTTTTTCCAACAAAACAATATGTCTAAATAAAATAAAAAGAGGCATATTATCCATTTTATCATGCTGCAGTGCAGGTGTCGCCACCGTCACTTGCCTGAATATGATTTTTTTTAAGCAATATGTAAAATAGGGGTAGGTCACTGAGGGAGCAGTGACCTGTCATAAGTAATACAAATGAATATGTAAGCAGAGCACCACAAAGACCCCCCCACACACACACACAGGCTGCCCCAAGGCAGGAGAATCTCATTAACTGAAAATAGGGGCCAGGTCACTGAGGGATCAGTGACCTGTCATAAACCATACCAGAATGCCACATGAAGACACCCCCCCCTTTTGCAGGCTGCCTTGAAGCACAAGAATCTCATTAACTGAAAAATGACAATAAATATTACACAACAACCACAAGACGGATTTCATCAACCAAGGTATCACTGTAATCAGTATAACGGCGCCAACCTGACACTGGGTGTAGGTTACTCAGCACAATCCTGCTGACAGGTTCCCTTTAAGTGCGATCTACTGACCTGCAGAAATAGAGAGGTTTAAAGGGGTCCAGATATATGAAAAATAAATCACATTAGTAAGTAAAGTGGCATGAAATGGTGTGATCCCATACAGAAAGATGAGAGCAAGATGAATGAAAAGCAATTTTTACAACGGTTAATTTTTGAGAGTTGTCTATATACGGTCAAGTAGATGATTTGGGAGGTTTGCTAGAGTCCAGTTTTGACCATTTTTTATGAGGTGTGAAGTTGTTTACTTAGAGGAAGAAGGGAGAGGAGTCAATGTAGTTTTATTCAGAGAGTTTACTAAAACCATTTGGACATCTGATATGAGTCTTTTTTGTGAGTCAGGAAGATGTGAGATTTACTGTCTTTTAAGTATAATCAGCTTCATGGCAAGCACCATCAATACTGAGTGACTTTTGCAAATTCATTTTTGCTACAAAAAAGGTCTACGTTTTGTGATATTTGATGGAAGTGCTCTGGCCATTTGTTCTTGGATGCAGCTGTTTTCCTCAAGGCCTCTTTAAAGTAAAGGACTTGAAGACGTACGATAACATTTTGACACGTGTGTTGGGAGGCAAGTTTTTCGGTTTAGGAATGGACTCAAATGGATTTGATGTTATTTCTTTTTGAACAATCTTTTAAGTCAGCTGTTTTGAAGCTATTTTGAATTTGATGAGGGTGCTTACTAAGGTGTTATGGGCAGTTGTGAAGTCTTCCATTTATTTCCTCCAGATGAGCGGTTCTTTCTCCAATTGCCACAATCTAATTGTGTTAAAGAAACAGCTCTAGAGGCTGGAATTCAAAAAAGCATTTTGAATTTGGTTTCCTATGGATTCCTTGAGATCAGAAGTTGAATTAGTTGATCATAAAATATATAGTGGGTGAAATAAGAATTGAACACGTCACCAATTTTCTTAGTAAAGATATTTATAAAGATGCTATTGACATGAATTCTCACCAGATGTTCGTAACAACCCATCCAGTCCACACATGCAAAGAAATCAAACAATAGATGTCCATAAATTAAGTTATGTGTAATAATGAGAAATGACACAGGGAAAAAGTATTGAACACTTTTAAAAAGAGAAGTGCACAAAGCCATGAAAAGTCATGACACCAGCTAAAATCTATCAGTAATTAGAAAGCAATCCTGCCACTTAGTAAAAAACAATATCAGCTGGTTCAACTGATGACCTACAAAAAGGTGTCTCGTTAACAAAGTAACACACAAGAAACATTTCATGATAGGCTAAACCAGTGAGCCGTCTCAAGACCTTTGCAACCTTAGTGTTGCAAATCATAGTGATGGCATTGATTACAGAATAATTTCTAAACTACTGAAAGTTCCAGTGATCACTATTGCGAACATGATCTGGAAGTAGGAAGAGCATCATTTCACCTCTAAATGGCCATGACCATGTGCTCCCCGCAAGATTTCAAACAGGGGAGGGAAAAGAATTATCAGAAGAGTTGTCTAAGACACAAGGACCACTTGTGGAGAGCTACAGAAAGACCTGGAATCAGCAAGTATAATTGTTTAAAAGAAAACAATAATGCACTCTACCTCCATGGCCTATAAGCAAGACTTCATTGTTGAACAAAAAGCATGTTCAAGTGTATTTAAAGTTTGCTCAACAACATTTAGACAATACTGTGAAAGAATTGGAAAATATAATCTGGTTAGATTAGACCAAAATTTAACTTTTTAAACACCATGTTAGGAGGCCACAAGGCATTGCATATCACCCCAAAAGCACCATACCAACAGTCAAGTTTGTAGAAGGGAACATCATGGTGTGGGGCTTTTTTTCCTAAATGAAAAAATGAAGCACAGCGCTTCCAGAGCGGTGGTGCACATGTAGGATCCTATACCATTGATACGTATTAAACAACTTGCCACTCAAATGTGATTTCAAACTGATGTTAATATATTCCTGAAGATACTCCAGGATATAAGAAACACTTTACCTATTAGCAGTGGACTCCACATTTCCCAGTGCTGCTAATGGGGTCTCTCTAGAATCCGATTGAAGACAGATGAAGATCAATTGTCAGACTGAAAAATTTCTTATTTTCTGGATTATCTTCACAAATAAAATAACATCAGTTTTAAATCACATTTGAGTGCCAGGTTGTTTAAGGCCATGTTCACACTTTGCGGGTTTTACCTCGGATCCGCAGCGTTTCTGCAGCTGCGGGTCCGCAGCAGTTTCCATTGCGTTTACACTTGTAAACCCTATGGAAACCGCAATCCGCTGTGCACATGCTGCGGGAAAAACCGCGCAGAAACGCAGCGGTTTACATTCCGCAGCATGTCACTTCTTTGTGCAGAATCGCGGCGATTCTGCACCCATAGGAATGCATTGATCCGCTAACTTCCCGCATGGGGCTGTGCCCACGATGCGGGAAGTAAGCGGATAATGTGCAGATGGTACCCGGGGTGGAGGAGAGGAGACTCTCCTCCAGGCCCTGGGAACCATATTTGTGTAAAAAAAAAAGAATTAAAATAAAAAATAATGATATACTCACCTCTCAGCGCTGCACGTGGCCGTCCGGTTGCAGGGTTGCTGTGCGAGCAGGGTCTGCGGTGACGTCGCGGTCACATGACCGTGACGTCGCGGTCACATGACCGTGACATCACAGGTCCTTCTCGCACAGCATCTTTGGAACCGGACCGCCGCGTGCAGCGCCGAGGAGATGTAACCATCTCCTATACATAAGAGTATATAACCATTTTTTATTATTTTTAACATTACTATTGATGTTGCATATTGCTGCATATGCAGCATCAATAGTATAGGAGTAAACCCGCAGCGGAAACCGCAAAATAAACCGCGATAAATCTGCAGGGATAACCGCAGCGGTTTTGCCCTGCAGATTTATCAAATCCGCTGCGGGAGAACCCGCAGAGGACCCCGCAAAGTGTGCACATAGCCTAATACATATCAATGGGGCTGTTTTTTTCAGCATACAGCAAGCTTCATGTAATTGATGGAAGGATGAATGGACAAATGTACACAGAGACATTCTTGATAAAAATCTGCTGCCGTCTGCCAGGATGATGATGTCTATAATGATCTAATAGCAAAATCTAATGCCACTACTTTCTTCTGATTCTCCTGGATTTTTTTGCAGCTTTTGACACTGTGGTTCACCATATCCTCCTCACTATGCTACTTTCTGATGGCCTCAAGGATATAGTTTTCTTTCTATCTCTCTATCAGTGGATTTGGTTTCCAGTACTATCTCTATGCTGATGGTACTCAATCATAAACATCTTCTCCTGACATCACACGCGCATTACTACTAAAAAATACAGTGATTGTCCTTCTGCAGTCTCTAACTTTATGTCCTGCCTGTATTTAAAACAATCTTTCCAAAGCGGTTTTCTTCCTCTACTGACTTATCTAAACCTGATATTTTAATTTTATTGGGTGGTTTTACCATAATACCATAATTTTCAAGCAGCAGATTCATTCTTGTCTGGACTACTGCTACTCTCCACTACACAATGTTCCAAATTATTATGCAAATGATATTTTTCTCGGATTTTCTTAAATGGTCGGTGCAAAAGACAGTCAGTGTAATAAAAGTCATCACCCGTTAGATTATACATCGAATTTTATTGAAGAAACCTCCCAATGATAACAGTATAATCTCCAAAATGAATAAAAACTCAAAATGCACTGTTCCAAATTATTAGACAGTAGAATTTCTAAACATTTGATATGTTTTAAAGGACTGAAAATGCTCATTTGTGGAATTTGCAGCATTAGGAGGTCACATTCACTGAACAAAAGGCTATTTAACTCCAAAACATCCTAACAGGCCAAGTTACATGTTAACATAGGACCCATTCTTTGATATCACCTCACAATTCTTGCATCCATTGAACTTGTGGGCTTTTGGAGAGCTTATGCTTGTATTGTTTTGCATGAAGTCAGAATAGCCTCCCAGAGCTGCTGTTTTGATGTGAACTGCCTCCCACCCTCATAGATCTTTTGCTTGATGATACCCCAAAGGTTCTCTATAGGGTTGAGGTCAGGGGAAGATGGTGGCCATACCATGAGTTTATCTCCTTTTATGCCCATAGCAGCCAATGACTTAGGGGGATTCTTTGCAGCATGAGATGGTGCATTGTTATGCATGAAGATGATTTTGCTCCTGAAGGCACGTTCTGCTTTTTATACCATGGAAGAAAGTTGTCAGTCACAAACTCTATATACTTTGCAGAGGTCATTTTCACACCTTCAGGAACCTTAAAGGGCCCTATCAGCTGTTTCCCCATGATTCCAGCCCAAAACATGACTCCTTGCTGATGTCGCAGCCTTGTTGGGGCATGGTGGCCATCCACCAACTATCCACTACTCCATCCATCTGGACCATCCAGGGTTGCTCGACACTCATCAGTAAACAAGACTGTTTGAAAATTAGTCTTCAAGTATGTCTGGGCCCACTGCAACCGTTTCTGCTTGTGAACACTGTTTAGGGGTGGCCGAATAGTAGGTTTATGAACCAAAGCAAGGCTTTGAAGGATCCTACACCTTGAGGTTCGAGAGACTTCATAGGCACCAACAGCTTCAAATATCTGTTTGCTGGTTTGTAATGGCTTTTTAGCAGCTGCTCTCTTTAATCCGATGAACTTGCCTGGCAGAAACCTTCCTCATTATGCCTTTATCAGCACGAACACATCTGTGCTCAGATTCAGCCACAAATCTCTTAACAGTACGATGATCACGCTTAAGTTTCCTGGAAGTATCTAATGTTTTCATCCCTTGAACAAGGCATTGCACTATTTGATGCTTTTCGGCAGCAGAGAGTGTTGTGAATTCCGTCTGGGCTCCCTCTGGTGGCCTTTAGCGATACTGCGGGTCTGGAGCTGGGCTCAGCTGCCTCATTTCCTGCTATGCTGGTTCCTATTTAACTCCACCTGGACCTTTACTTGTTGCCTGCTGTCGTTGTATTCAGTACTGGTTCTGACCTCTCCTGGACCTCCCTGGTGACCTGTCTCTTTCTGAGAAGCTAAGTCTTGCTAGTTCTTTTTGCTCATTGTTTCCTTGAATATGTTTCTCAGTATATGATGTGTTCAGTCCAGCTTGCTTATATGTGATTTTTCGCTTGCTGGTAAGCTCTGGGGTGCAGAGTGCGCCCCTCACATCGTGAGTCGGTGTGGGGGTTCTTGTACTTTCTGCGTGGATAGCTTTTGATAGTTTTTGTACCGACCGCACAGATCCCTTGCTTTCTTCTGTCTATTTAGTGTTAGTGGGCCTCATTTGCTTAAACCTGTTTTTCATTCCTACGTTTGTATTTTCCCCTTAACTCACCGTTATTATTTGTGGGGGGCTGTCTAAACTTTGGGGTTATTTCTCTGAGGCAAGTGAGGCTTTGCTTTTTCTCTAGGGGTAGCCAGTTTCTTAGGCTGTGAAGAGGCGTCTAGGTTTTTAGGTAACGCTCCACGGTTGCCTTTAGTGTGTGTGGATAGGTTCAGGATTGCGGTCGGTATAGTTCCCACATTCCCGGAGCTAGTCCTACTATTCAGGTTTACCTATCAGGTCAGTTTGGTGATCCTACCACCGGATCATAACAGTACAGCAGGCCAGTAAAGAGTTAATGCATCGCAAAAGAGGGATAAGAGAAATCCTGAGTTCATTTTTTTTTTTCCTCTGCAGTGAGTCTTGCCTCTCTCCTCCCCTTAATCTCTGGGTGGTTCAGAATTCAGCTGCAGCTATGGACCTTCAGAGTCTGTCTTCTAGTGTGGATCATCTCACTGCTAGGGTACAAGGCATTCAGGATTATGTAGTTCACAGTCCTATGTCAGAGCCTAAGATACCTATTCCTGAGCTGTTCTCCGGAGACAGATCTAGGTTTTTGAACTTTAAAAATAATTGCAAATTATTCCTTTCTCTGAGACCTCATTCCTCTGGTGATCCGGTTCAGCAGGTTAAAATTATTATTTCTTTGTTGCGTGGTGACCCTCAAGATTGGGCATTCTCTCTGGCGCCAGGAGATCCTGCATTGCAAAATGGATGCGTTTTTTCTGGCGCTTGGAGTGCTTTATGAGGAACCTAATCTGGTAGACCAAGCAGAAAAGGTTTTGCTGGCTCTCTCCCAGGGTTTGGATGAAGCAGAGGTTTGCTGTCAGAAGTTTAGGAAATGGTCTGTGCTCACTCAATGGAATGAGTGTGCCCTGGCAGCGATTTTCAGAAAGGGTCTTTCTGAAGCCATTAAGGATGTTATGGTGGGGTTCCCCATGCCTGAGGGTCTGAATGAGTCAATGTCTTTGGCCATTCAGATTGATCGGCGTTTGCGGGAGCGCAAACCAGTGCACCATCTGGCGGTATTTTCTGAGCAGAAGCCTGAGTCTATGCAATGTGACAGGATTCTGACCAGAATTGAACGGCAAAATCACAGACGTCAGAATGGGTTGTGCTTTTACTGTGGTGATTCTGCTCATGTTATCTCAGATTGTTCTAAGTGCACAAAAAACTTCGCTAAGTCTGTCACCATTGGTACTGTACAGCCTAAATTCATTTTGTCTGTTACTTTGATTTGCTCTCTGTCATCCTACTCAGTTATGGCTTTTGTGGATTCAGGTGCTGCCCTGAATTTGATGGATTTGTCTTTTGCCAGGCGCTGTGGTTTTATCTTGGAGCCTTTGCAATTCCCTATTCCACTAAAGGGAATTGATGCCACGCCATTGGCCAAGAATAAACCTCAGTACTGGGCTCAAGTGACCATGTGCATGACTCCTGCACATCAGGAGGTGATTCGCTTTCTTGTGTTACATAATTTGCATGATGTTGTCGTGTTAGGTCTGCCATGGCTGCAGGCTCATAATCCAGTCCTGGATTGGAAAGCAATGTCTGTGTCAAGTTGGGGTTGCCAGGGAATTCATGGCGATGCTCCTTTGGTGTCAATTGCTTCTTCTACTCCTTCTGAAGTCCCTGAATTTTTGTCAGACTACCAGGATGTATTTGATGAGCCCAAGTCCAGTGCCCTACCCCCTCATAGGGATTGTGATTGCGCCATAAATTTGATTCCTGGTAGTAAGTTCCCTAAGGGACGACTTTTTAATTTGTCTGTACCAGAACATGCCGCTATGCGGAGTTATATCAAGGAGTCTTTGGAGAAGGGGCATATTCGCCCGTCCTCGTCCCCTTTGGGTGCGGGGTTCTTTTTTGTGGCCAAGAAGGATGGTTCTCTAAGACCCTGTATAGATTATCGCCTTCTAAATAACATCACTGTCAAATTTCAGTATCCTTTGCCACTGTTGTTCGATCTGTTTGCTCGGATTAGGGGGGCCAGTTGGTTCACCAAGATAGATCTTCGTGGAGCGTATAATCTTGTGCGTATAAAGCAGGGCGATGAATGGAAAACAGCATTTAATACGCCCGAAGGCCATTTTGAGTACTTGGTGATGCCTTTTGGGCTTTCTAATGCCCCTTCTGTGTTCCAGTCCTTCATGCACGACATCTTCCGAGAGTATCTAGATAGGTTTATGATTGTGTACCTGGATGATATTTTGGTCTTTTCTGATGATTGGGAATCTCATGTGAAGCAGGTCAGGATGGTATTTCAGGTCCTGCGAGCCAATGCCTTGTTTGTGAAGGGCTCTAAATGTCTCTTCGGAGTCCAGAAGGTTTCCTTTTTGGGCTTTATTTTTTTCTCCTTCTACCATTGAGATGGATCCAGTCAAGGTCCAGGCTATTTATGACTGGACTCAACCTACATCGGTAAAGAGTCTTCAGAAGTTCTTGGGTTTTGCTAATTTTTACCGTCGCTTCATCACTAATTTTTCCAGTGTGGTTAAGCCTTTGACGGATTTGACCAAGAAGGGTTCTGATGTGACGAATTGGTCTCCTGCGGCCGTGGAGGCCTTTCAGGAGCTCAAACGTCGGTTCTCTTCGGCTCCTGTCTTGCGTCAGCCGGATGTCTCTCTGCTTTTCCAGGTCGAGGTTGATGCCTCTGAGATTGGAGCAGGGGCTGTCTTGTCACAGAGAAGCTCTGATGGCTCTGTGATGAGGCCATGTGCTTTCTTTTCAAGAAAGTTTTCGCCTGCCGAGCGGAATTATGATGTTGGTAATCGGGAGTTGTTGGCAATGAAGTGGGCATTTGAGGAGTGGCGACATTTGCTTGAGGGAGCCAAACATCGTGTGGTGGTCTTGACGGATCACAAGAATTTGACTTATCTCGAGTCTGCTAAGCGGCTAAATCCTAGACAGGCTCGATGGTCGCTGTTTTTCTCCTGTTTCGATTTCGTGGTTTCATACCTTCCGGGTTCGAAGAACGTGAAGGCTGATGCTCTTTCTAGGAGCTTTGTGCCTGACTCTCCGGGAGTTTCTGAACCGGCTGGTGTCCTCAAAGAAGGGGTGATTTTGTCTGCCATCTCCCCTGATTTACGACGGGTACTGCAGGAATTTCAGGCCAATAGACCTGATCGTTGTCCACCGGAGAGACTGTTTGTCCCGGATAAATGGACCAGTAGAGTCATTTCTGAGGTTCATTCTTCGGTGTTGGCGGGTCACCCTGGGATTTTTGGTACCAGGGATTTGGTGGCTAGGTCCTTTTGGTGGCCTTCCTTGACGCGGGATGTGCGTTCCTTTGTGCAGTCCTGTGGGATTTGTGCTCGGGCCAAGCCTTGCTGTTCTCGTGCCAGTGGATTGCTTTTGCCTTTGCCTGTCCCGAAGAGGCCCTGGACGCATATTTCCATGGATGTTATTTCGGATCTTCCAGTCTCTCAGAAGATGTCTGTTATCTGGGTGGTTTGTGATCGTTTTTCTAAAATGGTCCATTTGGTGCCCTTGCCTAAGCTGCCTTCCTCTTCCGATTTGTTTCCACTGTTTTTTCAGAATGTGGTTCGTTTGCATGGTATTCCTGAGAATATTGTGTCTGACAGAGGATCCCAGTTTGTGTCCAGATTTTGGCGGTCCTTTTGTGCTAAGATGGGCATTGAATTATCTTTTTCATCGGCCTTCCATCCTCAGACGAATGGCCAAACTGAACTAACTAATCAGACCTTGGAGACTTATCTGAGATGTTTTGTTTCTGCTGATCAGGATGATTGGGTGACTTTTTTGCCATTGGCTGAGTTCGCCCTCAATAATCGGGCTAGTTCTGCTACTTTGGTTTCGCCTTTTTTTTGCAATTCTGGTTTTCATCCTCGATTTTCCTCAGGTCAGGTTGAGCCTTCTGACTGTCCTGGGGTGGATTCTGTGGTGGATAGATTGCAGCGGATTTGGAACCACGTGGTGGACAATTTGACGTTGTCACAAGAGAAGGCTCAGCGCTTTGCTAACCGCCGGTGCTGTGTGGGTCCCCGACTTCGTGTGGGGGTTTTGGTATGGTTGTCTTCTGTTATGTTCCGATGAAGGTTTCCTCTCCTAAGTTCAAGCCTCGTTTCATCGGTCCTTATAAGATTTTGCAAATCCTCAACACTGTGTCATTTCGTTTGGACCTCCCAGCATCATTTGCCATTCACAATGTGTTCCATAGGTCATTGTTGCGGAGATATGTGGTGCCTGTGGTTCCTTCTGTTGATCCGCCTGCTCCGGTCTTGGTCGAGGGAGAATTGGAGTATGTGGTGGAGAAGATCGTGGATTCTCGTGTTTCGAGACGAAAGCTTCAGTACTTGGTTAAGTGGAAGGGCTATGGTCAGGAGGATAATTCCTGGGTTGTCGCCTCTGATGTCCATGCGGCCGATTTGGTTCGTGCCTTTCATTCGGCTCGTCCTGATCAGCCTGGGGGCTCTGGTGAGGGTTCGGTGACCCCTCCTCAAGGGGGGGGGTACTGTTGTGAATTCCATCTGGGCTCCCTCTGGTGGCCTTTAGCGATACTGCGGGTCTGGAGCTGGGCTCAGCTGCCTCATTTCCTGCTATGCTGGTTCCTATTTAACTCCACCTGGACCTTTACTTGTTGCCTGCTGTCGTTGTATTCAGTACTGGTTCTGACCTCTCCTGGACCTCCCTGGTGACCTGTCTCTTTCTGAGAAGCTAAGTCTTGCTAGTTCTTTTTGCTCATTGTTTCCTTGAATATGTTTCTCAGTATATGATGTGTTCAGTCCAGCTTGCTTATATGTGATTTTTCGCTTGCTGGTAAGCTCTGGGGTGCAGAGTGCGCCCCTCACATCGTGAGTCGGTGTGGGGGTTCTTGTACTTTCTGCGTGGATAGTTTTTGATAGTTTTTGTACCGACCGCACAGATCCCTTGCTTTCTTCTGTCTATTTAGTGTTAGCGGGCCTCATTTGCTTAAACCTGTTTTTCATTCCTACGTTTGTATTTTCCCCTTAACTCACCGTTATTATTTGTGGGGGGCTGTCTAAACTTTGGGGTTATTTCTCTGAGGCAAGTGAGGCTTTGCTTTCTCTCTAGGGGTAGCCAGTTTCTTAGGCTGTGAAGAGGCTTCTAGGTTTTTAGGTAACGCTCCACGGCTGCCTTTAGTGTGTGTGGATAGGTTCAGGATTGCGGTCGGTATAGTTCCCACATTCCCGGAGCTAGTCCTAATATTCAGGTTTACCTATCAGGTCAGTTTGGTGATCCTACCACCGGATCATAACAAGAGAGATCTTTTTTCTTTCCCATGTTACTTGAAAACTGTGGCCTGCTTAATAATGTGGAACATAATTTTTAAGTAGTTTTCCTTTAATTAGAATCACCTGGAAAACTAATTATCGCATTTGTTTAAGATTGATTTCAGTGATCCATTGAGCCCTGAGACACAATACCATCCATGAGTTTATTTGAAAAACAAAACAATTAAATCTTTATGACAATTAAATCTAATTTGCATAATAATTTGGAACACGGTGTAATTTATCTTCTTCTTAGGAAACTCTCCCCTCTCTAATCTATTCTAAATGCTGCAGCCAGGGTCAGAAATCTGTCCAGCCCCTTCACTCATGGCTACACCCTATGCCAGAAATTGCACTGGTTGCCATTCCACTGCAGAATTCAATATAAACTTATCACTCTCACCCACAAAGCTCCCCACAATTCTACACTGCCCTACATTGCTTCCCTCATCTCTATTTACTATCCTACCTTTGCATACCATTCTGCTAATGGTATAAGATTAAAATTGTCTAGAATCCAAACCTTCCACTCCCGTGTCCAAGACTCCTCTTGTGTTTTGCCAGTTCTCTGAAATGCCCTACACCATACAATCCAGTTGATTCCCAGTATCTACAGTTTTAAATATGCTCTAAAAACAAATTTCTTTAATTAAGTCTATTACCTCACCTCACTAATCTAACGCTTCTCTTTTCTTTCCTCTGAATCTGTCCCTTCTGTCATCTGTTCCCACACCCTCCATGCACCCAATAGCATCTGCACTCGTATAGATACTGGCTGGTGACTGGATTCATACAGCTGTTTTTGAAGCCCCCTATCTACTATATAATTGTCTAAGGGTCACTTCCGTCTGTCTGTCTGTCTGTCCCAGAAATCCCGCGTCCAATCAGCGACGGGCACAGTCTGGCCGAGAATAAGTCCTTCCCTACTCCCCAGCTGTCAGCGCCCGCTCCATACTCCCCTCCAGTCAGCGCTCACACAGGGTTAATGGCAGCGTTAACGGACCACGTTATGCCGCGGTGTAACGCAGTCCGTTAACGCTGCTATTAACCCCGTGTGACCAACTTTTTGCCTATGCAGCATCTATAGTAAAAAGATCTAATGTTAAAAAAAATAAAAAATAGTTATATACTCACCGTTCGTCGGCCCCTTGGATCAGGAACAACCCTTTCCCGCTCCTTGCGACGCTCCGGTGACCGCTCCATGCATTGCGATCTCACGAGATGATGACGTAGCGGTCTCGCGAGATTACTACGTCATCATCTCGCGAGACTGCAATGTACTCTTGGGACCGGAGCGTCGCGAGGAGCATCGGTAATGGCCTCGCTTGGATCCGGGGGCCAACGGAGGGTGAGTATAGAACTATTTTTTATTTTAATTCTTTTTTATAACAGGGATATGATGCCCACATTGCTATATACTACATGGGCTGTGCTATTTACTACGTGGCTGTGGAATATACTGCGTGACTGTGCTATATACTATGTGGGCTGTGCAATATACTATGTGGCTGTGCATTATACTACGTGGCTGTGTAATATACTACGTGGGCTGTGCAATATACTACGTGGGTTGTGCAATATACTATGTGGCTGTGCAATATACTACGTGGGCTGTGCAATATACTACATGGGCTGTGCAATATACTACGTGGGCTGTGCAATATACTACGTGGCTGTGCAATATACTACGTGGCTGTGCAATATACTACGTGGCTGTGCTATATACTACGTGGCCGGCCTCGAACAATCAGCAACAGGCGCAGTCCGGCCGAGAATTGGCGCAGGATTTGAACCACGCTTCGCTAATTGGTCGCGCCCAGCCGAATCTTGTGTATTCAATGTATTATTCCAAAATCTTCATAAATAAACTACATATATATTCTAGAATACCCGATGCATTAGAATCGGGCTACCATCTAGTTTATAATAATTATGGCTGGACCATAAACGACAAGCACTTTTTTACCTTTTGTGCCTCTTTTATTACCTTATAAATTGTAGGCTTGTGAGCAGCGCCCTCTCTCATTGTAATTATTGAACTATGTGTTCAATTCAATTCATTACTCTGTAATGCCTATTGGTTTAGTCCCTTTTGAAATAAATTGACTGTATCTGTTAAGTTATCCATGTCAGGATTTCAGCTGCTGATAAGATGATATAATAGGCAATGCAATTACCTCACATTAGATAAATCTCTAAAGCTTTACAATTATGTTACAATGTGCCACTAGGTGTGTTAGGTGTCGAGTTCCCACCACTGCACAGGGGGAATCTCGAACCATGTCTGCTGCGGTCTCCCATTTTCCTCCAGCCGCAGTGGAACCTGCTCGGCAGAGACATCGGTCCCAGCATCTGGCTCAAGCTGATACTGTGCAAATGGTTACTGCTGCCTTTCCAGGCTCTGCCTTTGTAGCCAGCACTGATCAGCAGCAAGCAGGCCTTTCTGGGACTAAGTCCTGCTTTTCCCATACTGAGCATGCTCACAGTACGACCTCCCATTGGAGGTCGAGGATCACATGCTCAGGTCCTGTTGCGGCTCCTATTGGACCATCAGGAAGGTCCTGGAGCGCTACTGCTATAAAAGGTTCGTATGGCCGCTCGGCCAAGCGCTAATGTAAACTGATTTAATGTACTTGTGTGTGTGTAGATGAATGCTTGTTGATGGATGAAAGCTCCGAATCATTCCCATCCCTAGTGTTGTTGCCTGCTCACGAATGGTGGAAGCTACCTAGCGCCAGACAGTGCTACTCTGCACATCCAGCACACAATTCTTCGTCTCTCAGCAGCGACCGCCAGTGTGACGCCGTGCCCTTTTATGCGCTTTCCGGTCCCTGGTTAGGGTGGTTAGTGGCGTCTGCCAGAGCGACGTTATACGCACTCTTGTGCAATAATTATTATTATTAGTTCAGTTCTACCCCTGACACCACAGTAACGGTGTCAAGCGAAGCGTAAGAGGTCTAGAGGAACTCTTTCCCTGTGTCTTGGGACAGAGTTCTGTGACCCTTTACTTGCGCTCTCTGTGCGGTATCGCGGCCCTGTGACGCAACAGGGTTCGCTTCCTTCATACCGGGTGAAGCTAACCTGTGTGAGTATTCACATTATACCGCCATCTAGTCCGCCATTACCGAGCAGCACATGTCCTTTCTGCACGGTGGACCCTGGACTGCGAACACACCTCATATCCTCTCTAAATATTATTTGGTGCGTTCCGCCAGTCCTAACAAGGTATTTGTTACAGGGAAATCAACCGATCAGGTTACCAATTATAGCATTATGTTGAATTAGTCCATTGGGAACATGTTACAATTTACCATTTTGAAGGTATTGAAAAAAACTTGGATAATGATGCAATTCCAAAAAAGGACACAAGGTGGCAGTGGAACTCTGTTAATTGTAATATGCTGTAATAGACTGAAGAAAAAGCTATATATATATATATATATATATATATATATATATATATATATATATATATATATATATATATGTGCAAGGGTTATAGTAAGTATTGAACATGTCACCAGTTTTCTAAGTAAATATATTTCTAAAGGTGCTCTTGCCATGAAATTATCACCCGATGTCGGTAAGAACACCAACCAATCCACAAACGCAAAGTCATCAAACTATTAATAGATGTCCATAAATTAAGTTATGTCTGTGTAATAATGGGAAATGACAAAGCAAAAGTATTGAACAGATGATGAAAGAGAAGTGGAAAAACCATGGATACCAGCTGAAGTCTAACAGTAATTTGAAAGCAATCTTACCACTTAGTGAAAAATAATATCAGCTGGTTCAACTGATGGCCTATAAGAAGGTGTCTAATTACCAAGGTGCCACGCAAGAAACTTCTCATGATGTGTAAAACCAGTGAGCTGTCTCAAGACCTTTGCAACCCTATTGTTGCAAAACATACTGATAGCATTGGTTACAAAGTGGCTAGAACATAATTTGACCATAAACGGCCACACCCAGGTGCTCCCTGCAAGATTGCAGACAGAGGAGTGAAAATTTTCAGAAGAGTCATCCAAGAGCTGAGGACCATCTGTGCAAAGCTACAAAAGAGCATAAAATAAGCAGTGACAATTGTTTCAAAGAAAACATTAAGGTAATGTACTCAATCTCCATGTCCTGTGTGCACACTCTCCACGCAAGACTCCATGCTGAACAAAAAGCAAGTTCAAGCATTTAAAGTCTGCTCAAAATTGAACTGCTTGGATGCCACAATACACACCATGTTTGGAAGCGAAAAGGCACTGTTATCACCCCAAAAACAACATACCAACAGTGAAGTTTGGAGGTGGGAACATCATGGTGTGGGGCTGTTTTTCAGCATATAGGAATGGCAAACTTCATATAATTGAAGGAAGGATGAATGGACAAATGCACAGAGACATTCCTGATAAAAATCTACTGCCATCTACCAGGATGATGAAGATAAAACGAGAGTGAACATTTCAGCAAGACAATTATCCCAAACACACAACCAAGAAAAACTCTAATTGGTTTCAGAGAAAGAAAATAAAGCTGCTAGAATGGCCCAGCCCATCACCTAACCTGAATTTAATAGACCATTTATGGAAGTAACTAAAGATCAGAGTTCATTGAAGGAACTCTATGAACGGTGTGTGAAAGAAAGGACAAAAATCACAACTGAGCAATGCATGTGACTAGTTTATCCATAGAGGAGGCGACTTGAAGCTGTCATCACCAACACAGGCTTTTGTATGAAGTATTAAATGAAGTATTAAATATATTTCAGCATGTGTTCAATAGTTTTTCCCTGTGTCATTTCTCATTATTACACATAAATTAATTTATGGACATCTGTAGTTTTATTTCTTTGCCTATGTGGATTGGTTGTTACTGACATCTGGTGAGAATTTCATGTCAATAGTACCTTTATAAATATACTTACTGTATATACTTGTGTATAAGCTGACCTGAGTATAAGCCAAGGCACCTAATTTTGCCACAAAAAACTGGGAAAACGTATTGACTCGAGTATAAGCTGAGTATGCATTGTCCCCTCATCATTATCCTGATATGCATTGTTCCCTCATCCCTATCCTTGTATGCATAGCTCCTCATCCCTATCCTAGTATGCATAGTTCCTCATCCTTGTATGCAGGGCTCCTTATAACCATCCTTGTATGCATGGCTCATTATCCCCATCCTTGCTTCATAGAGGGTATCTTAAGCTTGATGTTACAGGTGGACAACCACACATTCTCGCCCACTGCCAGCGCCAGAGCTGACCCCCTCCTCCTGTCCACAAATCGTTTGTACCTTTCTGGGCTATAGAGATGTTCCCCTGAACCTCCCTCCAAAGGTGCTCAAATGTTGCACCATGGCGTCAGCACCAGGACAACCTGAATCAATGCGGGAAAATTCCCCAAACTGCAGGATGAACCCATAATTGACCTGAAAGGAAGACTTTCCAGTAGACTGATTAATATGACAGTTGAACGCAAATTCTGCCATGGGTAATACCTCACACCAGTCTTCCTGTCTGGACGAAGCGAGAAGAATTTTTAGAATTGAGAGTCCTCAGTGGTTTGATACCTTTTAATGGCTAACTGAAAAGATGGTAACAAATTGCAAGCTTTTGAGACTACTCAGGTCTCTTCATCAGGCATAGACTAATAGAAATTCTGAAGAATCACATATTTATGCATAACACACCACAGATAAATACCATAGATAAGACAGGTGATGTGAAGCAGAATTACCATTATGTGAGTGATAAACAGTTATGTCCATAAATATTGAGGCAGTTCATAGATAAGCAATGTGAATGTTTTATTGTCCTCTGATTGGGATCTTGTTCTATGTTATGATGCCCCCACACGGTCTGAGGAGCAAATTCCTTAGTTAATGTAAAAAGACATAAATCCATGCGACACATTCATTCCAGCACTGAGAGTGTCAAAGGTCATCATCATTTTATACTCCCAAACTCTTCTGTCTCTCTAAGATTTGAAGTTACTTTTTAATACAAGTAATTTCATGTCCATAATGCTATGATCGGGGAGACAAAAATGTATTGCCACAGGTAGATCCATTCTTTTTTCTATAATTGTGTGGCGATGAGCATTCTTGTTCTAAGCTTTTGCCCTGTCTCCCCAACACACAGACCCCCAGTTGGACATTTAGTACAAATAATTAAGTACACCACATTAGAAGTGATGCAGCTGAAAGTACCTGGTATCTTGTAGTCCTGATGTGAATTGGGGATCTTTATCTTGTCTGTGGTCATTATAAATGGACAGGTTTTACATTTTTTCTAGTTGCAAGGAAAGGTTCCTGCAGCTGTTGGGGAGGACAGCGAGCTTCTTACAATGATGCTTCTTAGATTTGGGGGCTGCCTAAAACACAGTAGTGGGGCGTCTGGAAAAATGAATTGTAAGCGGGCATCTTTTTGTAGTAAAGGTTGTAATTTCCGTGCAGCTCCCCTTAGCATCTCCAGATTTGGATTGTAGGCGACTACTAGAGGCACCCGATTGTTTTCTTCTTTAGCCTTGTAATGTAGCAGGTGATTCCTTGATATTCTAGTTGCTCTTGTAATTTGGTTTTGAATTGTTCTTGGATGGCAGCCCTGATTCAAAAAGGTCTTTCTGAGGCGACCAAGGTGTTCATCTATCCATGGGGTTGGAACATATACGATTGTATCTGATGGCTTGGCTGTAGACAATAGAGTTTTTTATGTGTTTTGGATGGAAACTGTCCCATTTAGGGTATGTTGGACAGTCGATTGGCTTCTGATACAGGGATGTTTCTATTTCATTGTTCTGCAGCTTAATGATGGTGTCCAAAAAGTAAATTTCAGTGCAGGAGTAGTTGAGTGTTAAGTTGATGGTAGGGTGAAATTGATTAAACTGTTCATGGAACATCTTTAGCTGTGACTCAGACTCCATCCAGATTATTAAAATATCAATGTAGCGGTAGTAGGCCAGAGGCCTGATGGACATGAGGACAAAAAGGGGCTTTCAAGCTTGCCCATGAAAAGATTTGGATACTGTGAGGCCATTTTACTTCCCATTGCTGTGCCAGTCTTCTGTAGATATATCTTGTTGCCAAATTCAAAGTAATTGTGGGTGAGGATGAATTTTATAAGTTTCACCACAGAATCAGCATCAGTCCCTGTGTTTTCCAGGAAAAATTTGCAGCCATTTAATCCATCCTGGTGTGGGATATTAGAGTACAAAGATTCCACATCCATGGTGGCCAGGATGGTTCCTTCTGGTAGAGGACCTATTGCTGCTAGTTTATTCAATAGGTCAGTTGTGTCCTGAATGAAGCTGGGTGTATCCTTTACCAGTGGTTTAAGAACACCCTCTACCCATCCAGATACCTGCTCAGTAAGGGTGCCCACACACGAAATAATTGGTCTTCCAGGAATTCCAGATTTGTGAATTTTGGGAAGTATGTAGAATGTCCCTGTTCTTTGACTTTCTGGTATCAGGTCATCGGCTCTTATGGATTCGTTGGGCAGACAAGATACCAACTTGTTTAGTTCCTTGTAATAGTCCTGTGTAGAATCCGACTCCAATTTTTTGTAGTAGCGTGTGTCCATAAGTTGTCTCTTTGCTTCCTTCATATAGTCTGATGTGTTCATCATGACTATTGCACCACCCTTGTCAGCAGGTTTAATGATGATTTCTTTCTTGGTTTTCAAAGACTGTATGGCCTTTCTCTCCTGGGCGCTGATGTTGGATGCTTGTCTCCTGTTAGTATCTATGATGATGGATTTTATCAAATGTCTGAGGGAGTCTATATATTTATCCAAATGAAGGTTGCGACCAGGTGGAGGTGTCCAGTCTGACCTCTTCTTGGTTTTTAGGACTCCTTTTCCTTCAGTCCGAGTGTTTTCTGAATCTTCTATATCATTGAAATATTCCCTCAGGTGCAGTCTCCTGAAAAAATGTTCCATATCACTGCAGAGTTCAGCTTTATCCAGGGCCTTAGTAGGACAAAATGAGAGTCCTCTGGAGAGCACGGCCAGCTCCACTTTGTTGGGTTTATAATCTGAGAGATTAATGACACAGTTGGAAGCTTTTGTCTGGAATGGAGTGGTTGTCAAAGTTGTCAGGTTTTGGCTTTGTTTTGTATCTGTTTGTATAGAGTCCTGAATTGAGGCGCAATCTGTGTAGTTTCTTTTCCTTGTTATGAATCAGAAGGGTCCGTAGTTTGTTAAGTCTATGCCTGATGAAGAGACCTGAGTAGTCTCGAAAACTTGCAATTTTCAGTTAACCATTGAGGACTCTCAATTCTAAATATTTTTCTATCCACTGGCTAACACGGTACCAAGATGTATACCTTTCCTGTGGAGGAGGCCAGGCATCTTAGAGTTTGCTCCAACGACTGATTTGTGCGTCAAAATCTGGCCACAAATTGCACACCGCTGTCCGACACCACATTCACCGGTATGCCATGCAACCAAACTATGTGCTGTATAAATAAGTGGGCCAAGATTTCAGTAGCCGGTAATGTGGGTAACGATTCAAAATGGGCTTGTTTAAAAAAACCTATCAACCACCACGCATACCACTGAGTTGCCCTTGGAAGGAGGAAGATTAGTGATAAAGTCCATGGACAGATGTGTCCATGGTCTATCCGGAATTGCCAAAGGCACTAGTGATGAGCGAATGTGCTCGCCACTATTCGTTACTCGCCCAAGTATTGGGGTACTCGCCGAGCAGCGAGCATTTCCGGGATTATTTGGCGGTAACTGCAGTCTCCACCCAGCAGTTTTGGCGGACTTTAGAGACCCAATCACGGTTAAAGGATTGTCTACCAGGCCATGAAATGCCGCAGCCATCTTTGTTGTGGTCGTGCAGTGATTGGCTGGGCCGTACGGCATCATCCCGAGTATAAGAGACCAGGCGCCACCCTGTTTGCCGCATTCTGTTCCTGTTTCAGCGAGAGTAGGGGAGAGCTGCTGCCGAGATAGGGTCAGAATCGTGGTTTTAGAGTTAGTGTAGGTCTGCAACTCTTACATCCACAACTCCTGAGAAACCAACACTCCATTATAGGGCTAATTTGTGAGTCCCGATATTGCAGTGCTAGGCAGGCAGGGCACAGCATATCCACATCAGCGCGAGGCCTGTAGGCACTGTATGTGCATCCATTGGTCCCACTGCATCCTTCCCAAAGCTCTATAATTGCCTGCTGCTGCAGCTTATTTACTGTCTATATACCTTTTTTTTTTTTTTCAAAAAATCCCCCCCCAAAAAAAAAAAATATACAGCCTCTTCTGTCAGACTCAGGCCTGTTGAAAAGTGATAGTTTGTCAGGCATACGTAGCATAGTTGTGTATGCTACCCTTGTGCCCCCCTTTTTTTTGTGTGTGTTTTAAATTCACCAAAAAAGGCCTCATGTATCTCTGTGCTCCAAGTTTGGTCTTTGGAGGCCGGTGTACTTATTTTGTGGCTGTGCGATACTCAAATTCTATACAGCGCTATTTAGCAACCAAAAAAATTGAAAGGCCACAGATTTGCCAGTGTGGTATTTCCGTTACAGCCGTCAACCGTCATATATCTCTGTGCTCCAAGTTAGGTCATTGGAGGCCGGTGTACTTACTTTGTGGCTGTGTGATACTCAAATTCTATACAGCGCTATTTAGCATCCAAAAAAATTGAAAGGCCACAGATTTGCCAGTGTGGTATTTCCGTTACAGCCGTCAACCGTCATATATCTCTGTGCTCCAAATTTGCTCATTGGAGGCTGGTGTGATGTGGCTGGTGGATTTGCCAGTGGTGGTGGTGGTGTGGTGGATTTGCCAGTGTGGTATGTCCGTTACAGCTGTCATATATCTCTGTGCTCTAAGTTTGGGCATTGGAGGCCAGTGTACTTATTTTGTGGCTGTGTGAAACTCAAATTCTATACAGCGCTATTTAGCATCCAAAAAAATTGAAAGGCCACAGATTAGCCAGTGTGGTATTTTTGTTACAGCCGTCAACCGTCATATGTCTCTGTGCTCCAAGTTTGCTCATTGGAGGCCAGTGTACTTACTTTGTGGCTCTGTGATACTCAAATTCTATACAGCGCTATTTAGCATCCAAAAAAATTGAAAGGCCACAGATTTGCCAGTGTGGTATTACCGTTACAGCCGTCATATATCTATGTGCTCTAAGTTTGGGCATTGGAGGCCAGTGTACTTATTTTGTGGCTGTGTGATACTCAAATTCTATACAGCGCTATTTAGCATCCCAAAAAATTGAAAGGCCACAGATTTGCCAGTGTGTTATTTCAGTTACAGCCGTCATATATCTCTGTGCTCTAAGTTTGGGCATTGGAGGCCGGTGTACTTATTTTTTGGCTGTGTGATACTCTAATTCTATACAGGGCTATTTAGCATAAATTAACTTAAAAAATTTTTTTTAATACAGTCTGTTAGGTCAGGCTGAGGCCTGCCTGGTGTTTGGGTTTGAAAAATCGTAGATTTGCAGGCATACTGATCACATATTATTTCGCTAGTAATAAAGACATTTGTGTTGAGCATTTGAAATAGTGCAGTAGTCCATTTAAAATGGTTAAGGCAAGGAGCAAGGGACGGGGAAGTGGACGTGATGCTGATGGTGCATCCAGAAGACGAGGCCGTGGGCAAGGTGAAAGTGGGCAACAACAAAGACCCACATCTTTTCGCTCGACCTTCCTGTCCCAGTTTCTAGGTGACCGCAGCACACCACTATTGAAGCCAGAGCAGTGTGAAACGGTTGTTGGTTGGATAGCGGATAATGCTTCCAGTCACTTAGCCACCACGACCACGTTGTCTTCCACACGGTCAAGTCTGAGTAGCCGTGAGTGTGGTCAGGATATTCCTCACCCTGATCCTCCTTCCTCCCACCATGCCGAGTGCCCTGAGACATTTGATCCCACACTTGGACACTCTGAAGAGCTGTTCAGTTTTCCATTTCAAGATTCAGAAATCTCTGCCAGTCAACTTGAAGTGGGGAAAGATGAGATCGCATGTAGAGCTGCCCAAAGCTTTGACATGCCCTGGTCACACGAAGGCGATGGTGGGAAAGTATCACAAGAGGTGGACGATGATGAGACACAATTGCCAGAAAGTCAGAGGAGGAGCAGGGTGTGGATGTGGAAGACGAGGTTATGGATGACATAGTGACTGACTCAACCTGGCAGGAGGACATGCATAGCGAGGACAGCAGCACAAATGGGGAAGGAGGCATATCCCCCCAACAGGCAGGAAGAAGCAGTGTGGTGGCCACAGACAGAAGGCATGCATCCGTTCCCCGTAACACCAACATGAGTAAAGTTGCCATTCCACCTGTGAGATCTTCCAGAGTCTGGCTATTTTTTAAATACTCTGCCGATAACCCCAAACAGGCCATTTGCAGCACCTGCCATACCCGCATCAGCAGGGGTAGCAAAGCAACCAGCCTGACCACCACCAGCATGATAAGGCACATGCAAGCAAAGCACCCGACTTTGTGGGCTGAACCCCAGGCTCCAGGACCACTGACTGCTGGTCACACCACTGCTTCTTCCACTGTTTTGCGTAGAAGCCAATCCCCAGTACACCGTGCATGTGAAGATGCCTCTAGCCCTGCACCTGTTGTGGCCCACAGTCAAGCAGCACTATCAGCAAGCGTGTCCACGTCCTTGTCCCAGCACAGTGTTCAGTTGTCTATAACCCAGTCTTTGGAATCCAAACGGAAATACCCAGCCAACGCCCCACAGGCCACAGTCCTCAATTCTAATATTTCTCTTCTGCTTGCGCTAGAAATGCTGCCTTTTAGGCTTGTTGAGATGGAAGCTTTCCGCAACCTGATGGCGGTGGCCGTCCCAAGGTACTCGCCCCCAGTCGCCACTATTTCCCCTGGTGTGCCGTACCGGCATTACACCAGCATGTGTCCCACAACATTACTTGTGCCCTCAAAAATGCTGTTACCGGGAAAGTCCACCTAACCACGGACACGTGGACAAGTGCTTGTGGGCAGGGATGGTACATCTCTATGATGGCACACTGGGTTAACATAGTGGAAGCCGGGACCCAGTCAGACCTTGGGATAGAGCACATCCTCCCCACGCTGAGGATTGCTGGCCCTACATCAATCAGGGTTGCCCCCACAGTTTACAGCTCCTGCACCTCCTCCTCCTCTTCAACCTCCATGTCTGAAATCAACACATCAGTCAGAAGCTGGAAGCACTGCAGCACTGCCTCAGCCAAGCGGCAACAGGCTGTGCTGAAACTAATCTGCATAGGAGACAAACCGCACAATGCAGAAGAGTTGTGGACAGCGCTGAAAGAACAGTCAGATGTTTGGATGACACCGCTGAACCTACAGCCAGGCATGGTCATGTGTGACAATGGCCATAACCTGGTGGCAGCTCTGAGGCAAGGTGAGCTCACACACATACCTTGCTTGGCCCATGTGCTTAACCTCGTGGTTCAACGTTTTCTGAAAAGCTACCCGGAGCTTCCGAATCTGCTAGTGTAAGTACGCCATCTGTCTGCCCATTTTAGAAAGTCATCTACAGCTTTAGCTGCCCTTGCCGTGCTTCAGCAGCGGTTTCAGCTTCCAGCTCACCGACTGTTGTGTGATGTCCCCACGTGCTGGAACTCTACGCTGCATATGTTGGAAAGGATTTGTGAGCAGAAGAGGGCCGTTGTTGACTACCAACATCAACAAGGCTGTCGAATTTCAGGTCAGACTCCACACATAAGACCTCAGGAGTGGACATGGATGTCAGACATATGTAACATCCTCCCAAACTTTGCGGTCTTCACCAAGATGGTGAGCAACTATGATGCCATAATTAGCATCACCATCCCGTTTCTAAGCATTCTGAAAAACTCTCTGCTCACAATCAAAGAGGATGCATTGCAGGCGGAGCACGAGGACATGGAGCAAGGAAACATACAGGGGGATTACACTCAGCCCAGCCTCATGTCTTCTCAACGTGGATTGGTAGGCAATGAGGAGGAGGAGGAGGAAGAACAGGAGCTACTTTCATGCCCTATAGATGGTACTACAAACGCATCTGTATTAGCTTCTGTTCAGCGGGGATGGCCTGATGACAGGGAGGAGGAGGATGAGAATGAGAAGGACAGCATGGTCAGTCTTCCTGTTGGTGAGGACATGGAAGTCTTGCCTGCTAGCAGTCTGGCACATATGGCTGACTTTATGTTGCGCTGCATGTCATGTGACCCTCGGATTATCAAAATTTTGGGTGACACTCATTACTGGTTGGTGACACTTCTAGACTTCTAAATGTTGCAGTACCACAGGGCCATTGTAGTGGAATTACTTAGAAAATTCCTATGTGAGAACGCTGGCAGCAGACGTCAGAGTTTGTTGTACAATCAAGGACTCCAAGCGAGAGAGACAGAAGTACAATCCAGCTCAGGCAGGGGAACAATGGCCAAGTTCTGGGACAGTTTTCTCAGACCCTCCCATCGTGGCGGCACAGAGGCAAGGGGTGCTGTCACAAGAAGTGCAATGTTTGGGAAGATGGTGAGGGAGTACCTTGCAGATCGTACAAACGTCCTCCGTGATTCCTCTGTGCCTTTTAATTATTAGGTATCCAAGCTGGACACGTGGCATGAACTGGCTCTCTACGCCTTGGAGGTCCTGGCCTGCCCTACTGCTAGCATTCTGTCAGAGGGGGATTTTAGTGCCGCTGGTGGAATTATAACAGATAAGCGCATCCGCCTGTCAACTGAAAATGCTGACAGGCTGACTCTTATCAAAATGAACAAGGCCTGGATTGGGAAAGACTTCTGTACACCACCAAGTGAAAACAAGGAAACATAACCTCAAATACATTCTCTCTTTTGGGGAGGTGTATTCTCATGCACCTCTTCACAACCACACATGGGTATACGCTTCCAGATTTGGTCGGTTTGTTTTTATTCTCCTCCTTATCCTCATCCTCCTCATCCAGAACCACTATATCACCAGGGTGAACGTGCTCTGTATGGTGCATTTTGGCCAAGGGGGCTGTGATGGCACTCTTTTATTTTTTTAAAAAGGACAACACATTGGGGAATTGGGCATGGCATTATATTGGGCCTACTTCTTAACTCTGTCTCCTGCAATCTGTCCTGTACCTGACAGTAGATCTCCAGGGTGAACGTGCTCTGTACGGTGTATGTTGGCCAAGGGGTCAGAGGCTTTTATTTAAAAAAAAAGGATTTTACATTGGGGAATTGGGCATGACATTACATTGGGCCTACTTCTTAACTCTGTCTCCTGCAATCTGTCCTGTACCTGCAAGTAGATCACCAGGGTGAACATGCTCTGTACGGTGCATGTTGGCCAAGGGGCCTCTGATGGCACTCTTTTATTTTTAAAAAAAGGGATTTTACATTGGGGAATTGGGCATGACATTCTATTGGGCCGACTTCTTAACTCTGTCACCTGCAATCTGTCCTGTACCTGCCAGTAGATCACCAGGATGAACGTGCTCTGTACGGTGCATTTTGGCCAAGGGGGCTGTGATGGCACTCTTATTTTTTAAAAAATGGACCCCACATTGGGGAATTGGGCATGACATTCCATTGGGCCGACTTCTTAACTCGGTCTCCTGCAATCTAAAATGTACCTGCCACTAGATCACCAGGGTGAACGTGCTCAATACTGTTATAGGCCATTGAAGTTAGGGCTAGGGGCATGCGATGGCACTAGTGTATTTTTAAAAAGGGTACCCCCATTGGGGAATTGTTTGGCAGATCATGCACTGCATTAAAAGTCTCAGAGACCCACACCACTACATTGGCCCTAATTCTTAACTCTGTCTCCTGCAATGTCTCTTCCTTATCTCCTACGACATGACCAAGGTGCACTTGCTCAGTACTGTTAAAGGCCGGTGATTTTTGGGCACGGGGGCTATGAAGACACTATTTCATTTTGTAAAAACAGGACCCCACATTGGGGAATTGGGCATGACATTACATTGGGCTTACTTCTTAAGTCTGTCTCCTGCAATGTGTCCTTTAACTGCCACTAGATGACCTGGGTGCACGTGCTCAGTACTGTTATAGGCCGGTGAATATTGGGCAAGTGGGCTGTGATGGCACTATATTTTTAAGGCCAAAAAGGACAACAGATTGGGGAATTGGGCATGACATTTCTTCGGGCCTACTTCTTAACTCGGTCTCCTGCAATCTGTCCTGTACCTGCCAGTAGATCTCAGGGTGAACGTGGCCTGTACAGGGCATTTAGGTCTAGGGGGCTGTGATGGCACTATTTTAATCAGTCCAAAAAGGACCCTACATTGGGGAGTTGGGCATGGCATTCCATTGGGCCTACTTCTTAACTCTGTCTCCTGCAATGTCTCTTGTTTAACTGCGACTAGATCACCAGGGTGAACGTGCTTTGTACTGTTATAGGCCGGTGAAGTTTGGTCAAGGGGGGCTGTGATGGCACTAGTCTATATTTCAAAAGGTACCCCCCATTGGTGAAACCACATCCTTGTTTGAAAACACTTCATAACATTTGTGTACCTTAAAGAGCTCACTCGAAAAGCTCCTTTTTGTGTTGCCTGGTTGCTAACATTAGACACAATACACTTCATATAAATTTGATAAAGCAATGCTGTTACTTTGCCTCAGTAGTTCATTAAAAATATAGCTTTGTCCACTATATTTGTTTCTCTCCTTGTGAGCCTTAACTTTGTCTGCCTCAAATGTACAAATGGAGAATATACAAATGGCGATTTGTAAACAAGATTGAAATACTGTATACCGAATGCATTCAGACAATCACATAGCTGCATTTCTTGTAAAACATTTAGAGATGTGACAGACAATGCTCATAGTGGCACAATCTTGATAAATATTTGTTTGTTTATTCACTTCACAAACAGTTCTAAGCCTCTATATGTTTGCTGTTTGTCATTGTAAAACATTAAGGTTTACTGAAACTATGCCGGTGATGGTTTGATCTAAATCCTTGTGGTTTTTATTTTCTAGGGGTTTATGGCCCCTCATCTGATGACTCCATGATATCTCAGTTTCATCCAACCTTGAAAAGTGGCCACTTGAAGGTGTGGGTGAAACTAGAGTTACTACATAGTGTAAATCACTATATAAGACCAGAGAAACATGACTAAGACAGATGCCAAAACTGGGGTACCTGTACAGTGTGCTGATACCTGCATAATTTGGGACGCCTATGCAGTGTAGGTAATCTCCCAGGGGTTCTCTCTCTTGGTGTTGTTTCTCTGATATTTCAGAAGGATGATGTTTAAAAGCCTCTTGGTGATGATCTAACTATATTGTATGTTGTTAATCTTCATATATACATAATCACTATATTTATTTAATCCTTATATGTACTTATTAACCTGTGTATGTTAACACATACAAAAGTGTACGCACTCACACTATTCAATCATACTATTCCTTGAATTTTGTAGTTTGCAATACAATTGCCTTGTATTGCAAGTATTTGCCTTTTTTAAAGCCGTATCTGAACCTTAGTGTTAAAAACATATCAAATAAAATTGCAAAATTCTCCAGTAGATAATTGTGCAAAGAGGGAACCATCATACCATTAAAAAATACGAGTGAATATTCCTGGGCCCATCCAGTATGTGGGTTCCAAGGCCTAATGGGGTGCATATGACTATGCAGCAGGGCTCGCCTTCCTGCCAATGTATAAAACAAAGGAGTATGGAGCACAAAATGCATATTGTGAAGTGGATTTTCCTAGGCCCATCTAGTAAGTGGGTTCCAAGGCCTAATGGGGTGCATATGACTGACTATGCAGCAGGGCTCGCCTTCCTGCCAATGTATAAAACAAAGGAGTATGGAGCACAAACTGCATATAGTGAAGTGGATTTTCCTGGGCCCATCCAGTATGTAGGTTCCAAGGCCCAATGGGGTGCATATGACTATGCAGTAGGGCTGGCCTTGCCGCCAATGTGTAAAACAAAGAGTATGGAGTACAAAATGCATATTGTGAAGTGGATTTTCATGGGCCCATCCACTATGTGGGTTCAAAGGCTTATTAGGGAGCATATGAATTGGTAGCAGGCCAGGCCTTGAATTCAATGCAATACTTTTTCAGGAGTCTTTTTCGTAATTCTTGGCAGCCCATCCACTCACAGCAACAGCTTAGGAGACCCACTGTTTCATAATGGCCCTTTAAGAAGATAAATGCCGCCTGATGCACCAGTAAAAATAGGCTCTGTGACTTTAAGAGTCCCTCCTTCGTAAATAAAACAAGATGGGTCTGCTTATGTGTCACACACCACATGGCCAGCTAGGGGTGTTAAATGTTACAATGACATTTCCCAGTGAATGCATTTGTAGTGGTTGAAAGCAATTTTAAAGTTGAAAAACGCTTCAAAAACGCTGCATCTGAACTAAGCCTAAGTGGGAGAGGATTTTTTCGGTCTGGGGTTAAATATTTGGCAAGTCATTAACCTGCAAAGGATGTACCTTGATATATTTCCAAGCAAAACCCGTTTTGGTTTCATTTTCATGTGTTTTTTGTGGCACCGGGAAAAATGGCATGAATCTCAGAAAAAAAATGATTAAGGCTGTGAGCTAGGAGTCAGGAATGCTTCCAGGGGCAATCCCCGTGAGGTCCCTGTGTCATTTGAGCAGTGTTTACATCATTTTCAGACGTTTTTACACCTTAAAAGGACCCCCGGGGGATCACGGTAAAAATACTCAGGTCTCCCATAGACTTACATTGGGATCGTTGTTCTGACCGAGTACCCGAGTATTGCAATTTGCTCGACCTGAGCAACGAGCACCCGAGCATTTTAGTGCTCGCCCATCACTAAAAGGCGCCAATTCCCCGGCCGGACCTGAGAGCATTTAGAGCAAGCACATACCCCACAAGTACTCAAACTTTTTGATATCAGCAACCATAGAAGGGCCACCAAAAACCCCTAGCCACTGCCCCCCAGTAGCTGCAATCCCAGGGTGTGCACTTAACACAGTATCATGAAACTCCTGCAGGAGTGTGAGATGGAAATGTTCTGATACAAACAATTTACCGGGGGGTTTATTCCTGGGAGCTCGTGCTTGTGCTTCCACAATCTCTCTGTCAATCTGGCTGTCCTCTGAGTATATCAGAATGTCATCCAGGTAGATGACTACATAACGCCCAATCAGGTCAGAAAAAATAACATTAATAAAATTCTGGAAAACAACATGGGCGTTAGTGAGACCGAAAGGCATTACCTGGTTTTCAAACAGTCCCTCGGTCGTCAGGAATGCTGTTTTCCATTCATCCCAATCCCGGATACTTATAAGGTTATAAGCCTCCCATAAATTGAGCTTAGAGAACCATTTGGCCCCCGTGAGTTGGTTGCATAAATCAGAAATCAGAGGGAGAGGGTACGTGTTCTTTACAGTAATTTTGTTCAGTTCCCGAAAGTCAAGGCACGGTTGCAAACCACCATCCTTTTTCTTTTTAAAAAAAACCCTGCTGCCACGGGAGTGACAGAAGGCCGAATATGCCCCTTGCGGAGGCTCTCTGAGATATACTCTTTCATGGCTTGGCGCTCAGGCCCAGACAAATTAAACAGACAAACCTTGTGTAATTTGGCTCCTGGGACTAAATCAATGGCACATTCAAAAGGTCGATGTAGTGGAAGCAGCTTAGCTTCACTTTTGAGGAACACGTCTTCGAAATCCTTAAGGTATTCCGGAATACCCTCCAGACCGACAGACGACACAGATACAGATTTGACAAAAGGTCCCAGGTTACAACATGAACCATTAAACTTACATACCCATTGAATGATCTCCCCCGTCACCCAATCAATGACAGGATTGTGGCGTTGCAACCAGGGCATCCCCAGTACCAGTCCTACATGCAGATTATTCATAATGACACAACTTAATTTTTCACACATCACACTTTCAGAGAAAAGACATCAGACATGAAACAAATTCCATCCATCCTGGGTGAGAAGGGATGAATCAATAGCCACAATTTTAACGGGGTCTTTCAACCTGATTGTCCCTATCTTATTAAGTGTCGCAACTTGGGCATCAATCAGATTAATGGAGGAACCACAGTCAACAAAGGCGGTAGTCACCACAGGACCCCCAGCAAGTTCCAATTCCACCTGGAGCACAATTTTAGCAAGCAAGGAAAAATGTACCTTGGAGTCTGGACAACCTCCTTGATTGTTGCCCAGACTCAGTCGTTTTCTGACGGTTTCACTGAAGAAGGGCAGGAGGGACAGTCCCTTTTGCAGTGCCAAGAGGCTCCAGAGTAGAAGCATAGTAGATTGTCTCTACGGTGCCTTCTCTCACTGTCCTTTACCGAGATAGACCCAATCTCCATGGGCTCGGGTACGGGTGGAGCGTCACACAATTGCCCAATGTCTAACTCTGAGCAGAACCATTCAGCGGAGTGCCTCCCCTGTGTCACACTCATCGCCATATCCTCTGCCAAATGCACTCTATCAGGCTCATCATAAATGTGCCCCAGAGCCTCAAAGAACAGGTTCACAGACATATGTTCAGAAGCAGAGGAAGAGAGAGAGAAAGCCCATGCCTGTGGAGCCCCCTTAACAAGGACATTATGATCACCACCCTCTGCCTTTCATTTCCAGAGGCCCGGGGACGCAATTCAAAGAACAACTTGCACCCCTCCTTGAAGACCCTAAACAATTTTTTATCTTCGGAAAAATTGTCGGGCAACTTTACCGGTGGCTCGGGGTCCTCTAGGGATACATTAGTGGGCCCCCCCTCCAGGAATCCCAATGGAGCAGACCCCTGTAGAGTGCCTGCCACATCTCTCTGCACCTGTTGGTGTGAGTGAACCTGGACCTGCTGCTCCACGGACAGCTTCTGCATAAGCTGGGAGAGATCAATAACCGGCTCCGTGAGAGCCTGTACCGGATCCATTATATACTAACACCCCACCACCAGGGAAAGACTGTAGGGTCAGCTGTAATGTCATGCCTCCCGGGTATACTGCTGCGGGGAGAGCTGTGCGCCACAGCAAAGGAGCTGAGAGCAGAGCAGCGGGGTAGCAAACAGGATCTGAACCACGTGACAAGGTAGGAGGTGGTTGGGGGCGGCGCCAGACGCTGGGGTGCAGAGGAAACGATATACACTGGAGAGTAGTTAAACATGGCATGATCAAAACCAGGAGATAATGAGGTAACCGAGGGGTGAGGTGGAGGGATAGTCAGAAAGGGAGCCAAAGGTCAGAAAACCAACAAAACAAACAAGCAGAGTAAAGAACGCAGAGCAAAACAAGCAAATGCAAACCGAGCACACACTCAAGGGGTCAGACACATAGACTACACGAGAGTATAGCTGACAGGGAATCCTAGTCTGGAATGTGGATAAATACCCCTCCCAGATCCAAAGAGAGTCCAGCAATATTAACCCTGAGAGAGCAGGACATGAACCATGTCCTATACCATGACAGAGAGAAGTGAATATTCAAAACTCTTAAGTTGCGCACACCCGTGATAACCTGGCCGGTGCTGGAAGTCAGCGACTCCAGCTTACACTGTGCACACAATAAGAGAAATGAATATTCACTGCCAGCGCAGTGAATATTATCTTCTCTTAAGCAGCAGGCACATGCTTTAGCTGCAGCAGCTGGCCCCTGCCTCCTGTGACCCACCGTTCTGCCTCTTCCCCTCCCTCGCCATCTTCTGGGACAATGACGCGAGTACAAGCTGATGAGGGCGTTTTCAGCACAAAACAATGTGCTGAAAAACTGGGCTTATGCTCGAGTATATACGATAATTAGAAAATTGGTGAAGTGTTCAATACAAATTCACCTGCTGTGTGTGTGTGTGTGTGTGTGTGTGTGTGTGTGTGTGTGTGTATATATATATATATATATATATATATATATATATATATTTATATATATGCACACATACAAAGGTGACATTAACCCCTTATTATCCCATATGCCACCGCTACAGGGCAGTGGGAAGAGAGAGGCTACGCGCCGGAATTGGCGTATCTTGCAGATGCAGCATTTCTGGGGCAGCTGGGAGCTGGTATTTGTAGCCGGGGGGGGGGGGGCAATATCCATAGCCCCTCTCTAGGCTATGAATATCAGCCCGCAGCTGTCTGCGTAGCATTTCTGGCTATAAATGATAGGGGGACCATACGTCATTTTTTGGGGGGTCCCCCTATTTTAATAGCCAGTAAAGGCTAAATATACAGCTGCGGGCTGATATTCAAAGCCTGGGAAGCTCTATGAGTATTAACCCCTTCCCAGGCTACAAATATCGGCTCCCAGTCGCTGGCTTTCCCTCTCTGGTGCAGAAAATTGCGTGGGAACCCAGGCCATTTTTTTCATTTTTTTTTTAAATTAAGCATTGGTTTTAAGGTCGGGGTCACACTTGCGAGAAACTCGCACGAGTTTCGCACCTCAACACCTGGCACTGCCGCCAGCACTCGGGATTGGATCATTCAGCTACACAGAAATACATGTAGCCGCACACTCCGATCCCGAGTGCCAGCGGCAGTATTGCAATTACAATCTGTATTAAATATAAATATATATATATATATATATATATATATATATATATATATATATATATATATATACAGTATGTGTGTGTCTCACTGATATATATATATATATATATATATATATATATATATATATATATATATATATATATACTGTATATATATATATATATATATATATATATATATATATATATCAGTGAGACACACACATATATTTATATTTAATACAGAGCTAGATAGCATAAAAGCCGTTAATTCAATTGTCGGCTTTTGCTAAGTCATTACCGAACACGACATGACATGAGACATGGTTTACATACAGATTTTTACATATCCCTCACTTATAATTTTAGTAGTGTGTGTGCAAATTTGGGAGCTCTAGGTGTTAAAATAAAGGGTTAAATCACAGAAAAAAATGGCGTGGGCTCCCGCGCAATTTTCTCCATCAGAGAGGGAAAGCCAGAGACTGAGGGCAGATATTATTAGCCTAGAGAGGGACCATGGTTATTGGCCCCCCCTGGCTAAAAACATCTGCCCCCAGCCACCCCAGAAAAGGCGCATCTGTAAGGTGGTGCTTCTTATAATTATGCGTCTTATTGCTTACCAGGGGTGGTGGCTGTGGTGAAGCGGGGTCCCAGGGTCGCTGCTGGAGGACGCAGGAGAGGAGTGATGCTGCAGGCCGCAGGCTGGGATAAGGGGGTGTTCCAATGCTGCAACTGGTGTCCAGTGCTGCGGGGGTGTCCAGCGATGATGCGAGTGCCCGTCGGTGCTGCAGGGGTGTCTGGAGCTGCTGCGGGGGTCTCAGGTGCTGTGGGGAGTCTCTGCCAACATTTTGTGAAAAGCCAGAGCCCCCCGCAGTTCCATGGCTTCCTGTCGGACACCCCTGCAGCAGCGCCTTGCACCTGCAGCAGCGCCTTACACCCCCTCATCCCAGCCTGCGGCCTGCCATGATGGTACTGGTAAGGTATATCCACATTGTAAGACGCACCCCCATTTTCCCCCAAAATTTTTGGGGAAAAAGTGCGTCTTATAATCCAAAAAATATGGTAGTTTAATTACTGGGCCTTCTTGTTGTGCCAAAGCTAAGGGTTTTTGGTCACAGTTTTTACATAAAACGACCTCTGGCCTGACTTTTCAGAACAGTAGATGGGTATAGCTGGATGCTACTAGCTGCTGCCAGTTCTAAACTGATGGCACTGCTAGACATCTTTCGATTTTGAAAGGAAGTAAGCATGATTGGTCTTTCATCTGCTGCACCAAGTTACCTTGGCCGACCACTGTGTGTACAGTCCTCAAATTGCTGTGATGCTGAGCAAGTCGTGAGTCAGAGTAGTCAGTAGGTCCGAGGTCAGATACGTAGTACATAGGGGCAAGACAAGGGTGTGGTCAGATAACATTTCTGGGGTCAAGTGCCAGGACATTATGCCAAGACAAAGGAGTACAACAAATGGATAGTCAAAGGTCAAATCTGGGGTCAGATACCTGACATAAGAGAGCATCAAGAGCTGAAGGGATAATCCACATGAATACTCATGGCAAATCTGAAGTCCAGCAACAAGATCAAAAGTCAGACACAGTGCTAGCAAACACACCTAACTAAGCTAAGCTGCAACTGGCAATCTGCTGCACACAGCAAGCCAGATAAATACCTTGCAAATCATTTTAGGATGGAAGTCACCTGGTGAAATGCCCTCAGGCTAGTCCAGATTGAGCAGCAGGGCTGTCAAGCAAAATTCTGACAGCCCAGCATGCCCCAGGTTTAGACTGGATGACTGGACTGTCACTCACAATATCGACAGTCCAGCATACTCCAGATCTTATAGGGCAGCTGAGTTGTCACTCACATCGTCCCTAGACCAGTCAGTGATGAAACCATTATTGTTGCCTATTTCTTTGGGCTTCTTCAAAAGAGCTTGAACAGCACATCTACAAACTCCAGTTTGCTTTGAAATTTCATAGATTTTGCTAATGCAGTATAATTACTTTGTCCAATAGAAAAAAGAAAAACTGATGTCTGTGATAAAAAAATTACTTCATTTCCTCTAGTTCCATTTAAAAAATAATCTCAGCAGGACAGCAATATGTTGATGCATTTCAACTCTCCAGTCTTAATCGTAACATATCCCTGTATGTCTATTAATATCAGCCCTCAGCTGTCTGTTTAGCTTTTGCTGGTTATTAAAAATAGGGGGTCACCCTACATAATTTTTTTGTCCCTTTTTTAATAACTAGTAAAGGCTATACAGACAGCTGTGAGCTGATATTAATAGGCTGGGAACCTTTATGAATATTGGCCCTTTCCCAGAATAATAACACCAGCCCCAGCTGTCTGCTTTCCCTCAGGTGGTTAATAAAAAATAAGGGGGACCCCACGTCATTTATTAAATTTCTTTAATGCTGACTACAACTGGTCGCCTGGTCTCGCTGATCTCAGGGAGACCAAGCAAGGCTGATGCGAGTTGTAGTCAGCATCCAGCGCCTGGGAACAGCAGTAAATGTACAGCTTTTCCCAGCCACCGGTACATGTCACACGGATGACACACGAATATCATCTGTGTGTCTTCAATGTGCACATGTGTGGGATGTATTGTGGACCATTGCTGCCGGAAAAAAGCAGACAAGTTTATGTGTTTTTCACACAGACACACGGTCTGTGTGAACACACTGACGTGCGCAGAGTCATAGATTTTAATGGGTCTACGTGTGTAAGTGTCTCTATTACTTGCAAAAACTGTCACCACGCATACCAGAGACACTGAAATATGAAGGGGACCTTAGAGGATGCTTGTTTTTTATAAAACTGTGAAATTTGCATCACCTGTGCTTACCTAAAGATGATAGTGAACAAGCCATAACCCTAACAGGCTAATTAAAGGGAACCTGCCACCTCGTTTTGCCGCTATAAGATGCTGCCACTGCCTCTCAGGGCTTATCTACAGCATTATGTAATGCTGTAGATAAGCCCCCCACTTCTCCCCTCCTCCCCCCCCCCCGTCTGACCTGAAAGAGAAGAAAACAAGTTTTATTATACTCACCCAGGGGCGGTCTGGTCTATAGATATGCCCCGAAAGGTAGTGGCCGCATCTTATAGCGGCAAAACGAGATGACAGGTTCCCTTTAAAGGGAACCTGTCACCTGAATTTGGCGGGACAGGTTTGCGGTCATATGGGCAGGGTTTTCGGGTGTTTGATTCACCCTTTCCTTACCCGCTGGCTGCATGCTGGCCGCAATATTGGGTTGAAGTGCATGCTGCGTCCTCCGTAGTACACGCCTGCGCAAGGCAATCTTGCCTTGCGCACGCGCAGTATGCTTTGCCCAACTGCATTAGTGCGCATGCGCCGGCGCACTATGTCCCGAAAGTATTTCGCTGTGTTCCGGGACATAGTGCGCCGGCGCATGCGTACTAATGCTTTTCGGCTTTGCCCGCAGTTGGGCAAAGCATACTGCGCGTGCGCAAGGCAAGATTGCCTTGCGCAGGCGTGCACTACGGAGAACACAGCATGAACTTCAACCCAATATTGCGGCCAGCATGCAGCCAGCGGGTAAGGAAAGGGTGAATCAAACACCCGAAAACCCCGTCCATATGGCCGCAAACCTGTCCCAACAAATTCAGGTGACAGGTTCCCTTTAAGATCTGAAACCTTTATCAAAGTTATTTGCGCACACAAATCTCCAAGATGCCTAAACTTTAGCATCGACTCATTTTTCTTTTTGTAATTTTTAAAATGAAAAAAAGTCATGTATTTGCATATAATACAAATTAAATGTGTAATCTTTAACTTTAGGCTTTTTTTGCTTAGCTGTTCACAATAGCAGTAATTTTGACATGCCACTTTATGTAAGTTAAAGGATTGGCACTCTGTCGTAATACCAAGTGTCGATGGAACAGGGCATGTAACCCCTAGATCAGCACAATAGAATTCACTGCACGCTCTCTATGTACTCTCTCAAAAGACTGCTGCTGCTGCTTACTTCTGATCTGAATTGTGAATGACCAGTTCAGGACTTCCTCCGCCATGGATGCATGCATAATGCTTTAGTTTCCTCCTTCCGTGCTCACATCACATCACTGTGATGCAGGAGGGAGTGAATAGAGAATCGGGTGGGGCGGCTGAGAAAGGGTGTAAGGCTTTCCAATGGACCCCTCTTCTTTTCCTTTGTGGAAAGAACAGGCCATAATCTAATAGTGGGGCCTCTCCCTTTCACCTAAATAATCATATGGCACTAATTGTGGTGACCACATTGATGCTTTTGCAGGTGACTGTGTCCTTTTAAAACATTTCTATCCCAGCCTTTCAGTGTAGTACAACCCTGTTGGCAGCCCTTCATGTGCTTTTACAAGTTTAAAATCATTAATAATTTGACAGGACAAACCATTCACGGTTTTGGCCGTGGCACCAGCATAAAGGGAAATGATCCATATTAACATATGTTTTAAACCTATTGCTCAAATAATCTCCTCCATACGGACCCAGAGAAAACCCTTTTCATGCCTGTGAATTGAATCATAAAGGGTGTACAGTCTAATTTTGCCATGTAGATAATATTAAAGGGAGTCTGGCAGCCCAAACTGACATTATAAACTAAACACATAGCCTTGTAGGGGATATAGCCCCTATTAAAAAAAATATTGCACCTTTAGAACATGTACACACAACGTTTTTTAGTCACCGACGTACTTGCCGAGTTTTTCAAACCGAATACACTTCAGGAAAAAGCTGGCAGTCTTTTTCCTGAAGCTTCATTTTTTGGCCACCTTCCCTGTCGTCTTTTGCAGCGACCCTGTTGCCGGCTTATTTTTTACTTCTATATATAAAATGGTCAGGTCACTTCTTTTAATAGCTTTGCATCTTTACAAGCATCAAAGTCTAAGTATCTGCACATCAAGTCACTTTTAGATCGCAGTGCGTATATTCATTCTTTTCATTGTATATTAAGCGCTTTCTCAGGCGGGTTATGGAGCGTACTTGCCTGAAAAAGACATTGCGTGCACATAGCCTTAGGGTTCTAATGACTCCTGCAGTTCTTTAGAAACTAAAGTTTAATCAAGCATGCTAATTTGTGTGTTTGGTGTGCCCTTGGGGTGGCCAAAAAGCTTAGTGCACCATTTCACCCACTGGTTTGGCATGCCCCAGACTTCCTCACTGGTTATTGTCATCACTGGCTTTTTCAGCACTTTCTTTACAGACAGTGCTCACTCCAGGCAAACCAGTGCTGTTGTCACCAGGGAAGGAGGCTGGGCATGCGAAACCAGAGGAAAAAATGTTGCCCTGAGCCTCTTGGCCAAGCATGGAGCACACTATTTAGCATATTTGATTGAACTTCATTTTTTTTTGCAGAAAGGAGGAAATTATTTGAAAGGTGCAATATACATAGGAGCTACATCCCTTACATCCTACAAGGCTATGTGCCAAGTTTATACAGTACTCTTAGCTTGGACTAATTGACTCCCTTTAAACTCGTTAGTGATATTGGCACTCATTTATCAGCCAGCTATAACGCCTTCCTACAAATGATGTCTGCCAAAAATGTTTTTTACATTTTTTTCATATTTTTAAAAACATTTTTTTTTTACCTGTGCCATGCTTCAATAGCCTCCATGGGAGGCTAGAAGCTGGCACAACTCGATCGGCTCTGCTACATAGCAGCGATCATCAGATCGCTGCTATGTAGCTGAAATGCAGGTGTGCTGTGGGCGCCGACCACAGGCCGGCATCCGTAACCATAGAGGTCTCAAGGACCTCTATGGTTACTGTCCTGACACATCGCCGACCCCCGATCATGTGACAGGGGTCGGCGATGATGTCATTTCCGGCCGCCCGGCCGGAACCTTTAGTTAACAGGTTAATAGCGGCGGGTGAATAGCGATTTCACCCGCCGCTATTGCGCGCACATGTCAGCTGTACAAAACAGCTGACATGTCGCGACTTTGATGTGGGCTCAGCGCCGGAGCCCACATCAAAGAGGGATTCACGGCATGCGCAGTACATGTACGGCGCATGTCGTGAAAGGGTTAAAAATAACTTCACATTGACTTTATGCAATACTAGTTAGAAGCTAAATCATTGTGCTGTATCTTTGCCAGCTTTGTGAATAATGGATAATTTTGTGCACCCAGATAGAGCTCTTTGAGAAGAAAGAGACATTAATCAGTGCATTAGTGGAGGATAGTAGGTGGAAGCTTCCATTGTATTAGCATAGTTGCTGCTTGGAGAGGGAAGATGAAAGCTATGGATGTAGGTCTTGACCTAGCTAAAAATAAAAATCTGAGTAGATCGTTTCAGAATGTTGTGATCAACTGTGTAGTGATTAATAATAGTATTGGAATGCAGTTGTGATATCATCAAAGTTCTGGCTAGAGGTCTCCTTTGCCTATGAGTAAGTTGCGCAAAGAATCATTTTTTTTCCAATAAAGAAATTCTTAGTCTACTTGGTGGATTGCTTTGGGAGTGCTTAACCCTAGAACGCATACCCATAAAAATCTACACATTCACGCACCTGGGGCCTTTTAGGCCTGTTTACAATTATCATGGAATAACTCAAATAAAAATACTTTTCAAAGTTTATTGCAAAGTAAAGATGCATTCCCACTAGTGCAGGAGTCCGCAATGGATCTGACCTCCTGGTTGTTAGGAGTCGAGTTTCCTCTGCTGCACAGGGGGAATCTCGATCCGTGTCTGCTGCAGTCTCCCATTCTCCATCGGCCGCAGTGGAGCCTGCTCAGCGGAGACGTCGGTCCCAGCGTCTCACTGAGTCTGGTTCAGTGCAAAGGGTTATTGCTGCCTCTCCAGGCTCTGCTATTGTACCCTGCACTGATCAAAGGCAAACAGGCTTTTCTGGGACCAAGTCCTGCTTTGCACACACTGAGCATGCCCAGGGTAAGATCTCTCACTGGAGATCAAGGGTCACATGTTCAGGTACTGCAGCCAAGTCTATTGGTCTTTCTAGGAAGGTCCTGTATGTACGCAGGCTCTGTAGCAGTCTCTCATTGGTCCTTTTGGAAGGCCCTGTACGTGCTGCAGCTATTTAAGGCTCTTCTAAAGTTACATGCTTTGCGCCAGTGTGGTCATATGCGTAAATGTGTTCAGGGACCCGGCTGAAATAAGCCCCTAGAATGCTGGCACCTCCGGCGAGGAGATTGTGTATGAGAGTATTCAGGGACCCGGCTGAAATAAGCCCCTAGAATGCTGGCACCTCCGGTGAGGAGTGTTGTGTGCATGCATGACCACTGACTGCTCTCTTCTGGGTAGTTAGCCTGTGTCTCTGTGAGAGTTAACAGGGCACAGAGCTTTGCTTTCTCGGCCGCTCTTAACAGAGCTGGTTAATACCGCCATATTGTGCCGCCATTCACTTAGCGGCAGGATCTTTCCTGCACGGTGGATCCCGGGTTGCGAACGCACCAATCACATCAATAAATATATTCGGTGCGTTCCGCAAACCCTAACACTGGTGACCCCAGCTAAGGCTGGCGGACGCATATGCAGCGCCCCAGAGTCCTGGTCGTTGCAGTGCTGTGGCTTCGCCGCTAAGGGGAGCCATGGTACGTTCGATGGCACCGAAGGAGTTCCTCCAATCAGGTATCACAGACACCAATATGTTTCACAGCTGGGCCTCCGGGGGGAGCTAAGGGTGCTATTCATTAGGCTACTCCCCACCATAGTGGGTAAACTGGGGGTCAGGCAGGAAGTTAGAGAGAACGCTGACGGGATTGAACGGAGCAACACCCTGTGGCAGGGGGTGTTGTGAAGGGAGAGACTGTAGGGTCTCTGCCAGGGGTGGGATCCTGGCAGAGGCTTGGCATTGAAAGAACGTAACGGGTCCGCGCAGGCTCCTGGAAGCGGCGGGACTCAAGAAAGGACTAGAAGCGAGATAGATTGTGCTGAGTGAGAAACGAGATCAAGCAGAAGGAGAATACCAGCAGGGGTTTTGTTGAAAGAGGCAGCACCCTGCTGAGGCGCAATACCGGTGGCCGGAACGCCGAGGGAGTGGATTAGAATACAGCTTCAAGCCATACTCCAAACAGCGGCAGGACAGTCGGTCTCAGGCGGGCTGTCTACCACATATCACCTATGAAGTCTTGGGGGGCAATTGCGGGAGAGGGGCGACTCTAGGGTCCCGGAAGAACTCCAGGCCTACCTGACAAACGGGTGCCATTCCAACCTGAATACAGGGAAGGGGTGGATTACAGAGGAACATCAAATCGAGTTGTGAGGGAACTTAAGAAACAGACACAACCGTTGTGGGGTTACTTTCCGTGAGCACAGCAGGGAAGGACTACAACACATAGCGCTAGAAGGAAGGCACAGATTTCCACCTGAAAGGAGAACTCTGGAGGTGCCATTGGACCGGCCGGACTTGCGTAGCCTGGTGAACCGTGTTCCGGACTGAGGACTCAGAGATCTCCAGTAAAGAGGTAAAGAGACTGCAACCTGGTGTCCTCGTTATTTACCGCGACTTACACCCCACAACTGCACCGCTCCATCGCTACCGTTACTACCACCTATTACACCGGACGTACCCCACTGACGGACAGGGCCACGGACCGGGTCTAGCCACCGTGACAACTCCGAGACTGAGAACTAGAGGCCCGGCTCCGGGTACCCCTCGGCCCTGCGGCGGTGTGGGGGCGCTCCAAATCTTGGCGTCACGAACAGGATCTACTTAAGCCTGAAGAATCAGGTCATGTGTGCCTAGAGACTGTGATTTGTTGTGCTTAGACTGTACTTTATTGCAAGACTGTGCTGCGCCACTAGCCGCCAAAAGTTCCCGCCAAAAGGCGCCGCCATTGCTACACCCAAGGGGAAGGAGGGCGTGTTATGGGCGGAGACCCCCAGTGTGGCGCGAGAAATGGCTACCGCCCCCTGCACTTCTGGCTGCAGAGGAATGACCTGCCCCAAAGGAGAAGAGAAACACCCCTTGATATGCAACGGCGGGAAGCGGGTGACGGAGAAGCCCGACCTCAGAGAAATGGCGGAGTTAGGTGCATGCACTGCCACCGATTATCAGGCAGCGATGATGAACGACGAGTGCCTGAGCGAGGAAGAAGCAGTTCCGGCCTGCCCTTCTTCACCGGAGATGGACCGGAAGCCTGCGGACCCGACAGCGGAGTTACGTCCACCAATCCCGACCTCGGAGTTAGAGGAGGAGGAACCACAGCCAGCGGAGCCGAATCCGAGCAACCCATTGGAGGAGCCCCGGTCCGGGCTGCAGCAGACTCCAGCGTCCTCGTTAACGGACCGGAGCGACACCGATGGAACCATATTAGGCGCAGGTATGGCCGACGTCCCTGCTCCCCTCCGCGAGCCCGCTTCCATGACCCACCTCTATCGCAGTAGGGAGCGACTTATCTCGGCAGGGCTAATGGTGCTATCCCCCGATGACCTGGGGAGGATGGTGCCACCGCTGTCGACTGGAGTGGGGGAGCCTGTAGATGTGAGCTTAGATGGAGTAGTTCTTCGGTGGGACACCCCCTGGTTTAGAGCAGATGGATCCCGGGAGAACGGGTCCACTCTTGCGGTGCTTACATGGGAACAATATAGACAGTGCTTGATTCTGCAGTGGAAAGGACGGAAAGGAGCTGAGTCGATGGGCCCATCGAAAGTACAACAACCCCCCCCGGCATGGGATGACGGAGACGTGACAAGGCGGGGCACTGTGTTGGCCTACCATGCAAGAAGAGGTTGGGGCCTCATACACGAGCCAGGATTGGATACTGACGTTTTTGTTGCGCACTGTAACGTGAGGGCTCCCTGCTGTGGCCGAAGTGGAGAACCATTGCAAAAGGGGGATTCAGTGACCTACAGCCGCCACCAGAACCCGCTCGGGTGGTATGCACGGAATGTTCGGCGGTGTATGTCTGGAGCCGCGACCCTTACCGCCTCGGACCTGGTCCCAGGAGCACCCGATCTTGTCACCATTGCAACGGTGCGCCTGGTTGCGGCCACCGAGTTGGCCAGTCGAGTTCATCTTCATGTTCGAACCGCGGACGCTGGCACCACGGTGGCTGGGGGGCAGGAGCCCGAGCCACCAGAAGAAGAATAAACCTCGATACCATGAAAATGTAAATAGTTACTGTTTGTCTTTTATTCCTTTAAGTTGCTGCTAAACCCGCCCAGGGTTAATGGATCCCTTTGTTGACCCGGGATCCCCTTTGTTTGTTTTCCTTTTCTGAAGTTGTTGCACAAAAGTTACACAAACTGCAGAAATCATGGACTGTGCATGATTCGAACTTCCTTTGTAAATAGTTTGCACCTTCTTAAAGGTGCTCCCTACTGGTTTTAGCCAAAGACACTTTGCGAAGATATTTGCCCTATTGGTTTGAGCCAAAGACACTTTGTGAAGATACCTTTCCTACCGGTTCTAGTTAAAGACACTTTGCGAAGATACCATACCGGAACCTTTGCATGGACTGGTAGGCTGAGAAGACGAGCTACCTCAGAAAGACTTGGTCCCCTCTTTAAGGGGATGTGAGAAACTGAACTTGAGAGAGATACTGTTGCAGAACAGTAATGCCATAATGATGAAGCTTGAAAAGAAATGTAACTGTTTTACATGCTAAGTTAAATGTGTTCAATTTGTTTGAAATGTGAAATCTAAATAATGTTTTGCAGAAAGAAAAGATGCAGAGAGCCCGTAGGGGTAGAGATAGAGATCTGCATAGCTGAAAGTAAGCGAAGTAATAATGAAGGTGAGGATAGAAGGTAAACCCCGCGTCCCCATTGAAAGTTACTTTGTTACTAAGGACAGAGAGTGAACCCGTAGGGGTTAGAGAGTGAGTCCTTAAAGGAGCCGAGTAGAGCTGGCTCAGAGTTCTTTAAACGAAAGGAATGTTATGTCTATACTATGTATAGTAGCGAAAGGCAGTAGGCCCTGGCTGAACGGGGCGGTCCTGTAAAAGAAAGGAGAGGCAGTAGGTCTGGTGCCATAGGGACAGGCGGTCCTGCAGGTTCAAAGTAGGAGAATGTGAAGTTACCTTACCCTGTAATGTGATTATAGGAAGGCCTTTGGTAAACTAAGAGTGTATGTTTCTTAAAGGCAATGTTAATTTATTGTTCCAGAATTTGCACTAAGTAGAATACCCGGTTGGGTAACAGGAGTTATGCATAGCCTGTAATTTATAATGTTGACCATGTTTGTAACGTTAAAAGTGTCCTCACCTCCCATAAAGGGAAGCCTGTTCAAGTATACTTATCGTTTTGCACTCAACAAAATTGTATGTCTTTTTGCTAATCTGTATTGTTGTTTTTCTTCCCAGTCCCGGAGTACTGTGTTTAACCAGGGGGGAGTGCAGCGCCCCAGAGTCCTGGTCGTTGCAGTGCTGTGGCTTCGCCGCTAAGGGGAGCCATGGTACGTTCGATGGCACCGAAGGAGTTCCTCCAATCAGGTATCACAGACACCAATATGTTTCACAGCTGGGCCTCCGGGGGGAGCTAAGGGTGCTATTCATTAGGCCACTCCCCACCATAGTGGGTAAACTGGGGGTCAGGCAGGAAGTTAGAGAGAACGCTGACGGGATTGAACGGAGCAACACCCTGTGGCAGGGGGTGTTGTGAAGGGAGAGACTGTAGGGTCTCTGCCAGGGGTGGGATCCTGGCAGAGGCTTGGCATTGAAAGAACGTAACGGGTCCGCGCAGGCTCCTGGAAGCGGCGGGACTCAAGAAAGGACTAGAAGCGAGATAGATTGTGCTGAGTGAGAAACGAGATCAAGCAGAAGGAGAATACCAGCAGGGGTTTTGTTGAAAGAGGCAGCACCCTGCTGAGGCGCAATACCGGTGGCCGGAACGCCGAGGGAGTGGATTAGAATACAGCTTCAAGCCATACTCCAAACAGCGGCAGGACAGTCGGTCTCAGGCGGGCTGTCTACCACATATCACCTATGAAGTCTTGGGGGGCAATTGCGGGAGAGGGGCGACTCTAGGGTCCCGGAAGAACTCCAGGCCTACCTGACAAACGGGTGCCATTCCAACCTGAATACAGGGAAGGGGTGGATTACAGAGGAACATCAAATCGAGTTGTGAGGGAACTTAAGAAACAGACACAACCGTTGTGGGGTTACTTTCCGTGAGCACAGCAGGGAAGGACTACAACACATAGCGCTAGAAGGAAGGCACAGATTTCCACCTGAGAGGAGAACTCTGGAGGTGCCATTGGACCGGCCGGACTTGCGTAGCCTGGTGAACCGTGTTCCGGACTGAGCACTCAGAGATCTCCAGTAAAGAGGTAAAGAGACTGCAACCTGGTGTCCTCGTTATTTACCGCGACTTACACCCCACAACTGCACCGCTCCATCGCTACCGTTACTACCACCTATTACACCGGACGTCCCCCACTGACGGACAGGGCCACGGACCGGGTCTAGCCACCGTGACAACTCCGAGACTGAGAACTAGAGGCCCGGCTCCGGGTACCCCTCGGCCCTGCGGCGGTGTGGGGGCGCTCCACATACCTGGGGCCTCACAGGCCTGCCAGGTTACTTGTTTTCTATTTTCTGTAAAATTACTTTAGTTAGAATTTTGAAACTCTAGGTATTCCTCAGGTATATAGTTGTTAGTAATTTCCAGTTGTTCATATATTTTTATGTTATAGGCATTTCGGTATAACAACCTTTTTTTGGGACTACCCCATATTCACGCACCTGGGGCCTTTTAGGCCTGTGTGCAAATAACACGGAATAACTCAAATAAAAATACTTTTCAAAATGTATTTTACAATTGCAAGGTAAGGATGCATTCCAACTAGTGCTGGGGTCCGCCAGGAGGGGATCCGTAATGGATCTGACCTCCTGGTGACTCCAGCTAAGGCTGGCGGAATCCCGCCATTCCGGCAGCCTTAGCTGGAGTTACCAGGAGGTCAGATCCATTATGGATCCCCTTCTGGCGAACCCCAGCGCTACTGGGAACACAGTCTAAGATGTGTATATTTCAAAACATAATTATCTGCATAAAACAACAAAAAAGTAAGTAAACGGGCACGCCAAATATAGGCATTCTATATGCAATTTTTTTATGAAAACACTTTTTGGTTGTAGCAAACTTGGTGCAGGAATATTTATTTGTAACTTTACATATTCCCCCGACAATTCTCGCATATTATTTTTTCGGCTGAATGTTCCTTGCATACATTTTGTCCGCAAGTAGAACAGAAACGCCCCGATTTTCTTTCCTTCTTTGCTGGACTAATATAGCAGCACTTTCTTTTTTTTTCTCTTTGCTCTGGATGTTCCAGAAAGCGTATTCCACATCAGATCATTGCCTCCGTAATTTGCCTTGATAAGCATATCATGCTGCTTCTCTCCATCATAGTAGGCATCAAAAGTTCATAAGACATCATTGTTGCTTGATTGCAGAAACCGAATACACTCTCGTAGATTGTTCGCTGTGCATTGTGCTTCATGATTTGAGGAATTTCGCGGCGGTTTGGCCTCATAGTACCAACAAGTGTAAGTTGCTTTTGAAGCAAGAAGTTGGCCATTTCAAAATTAGTAAAGTAATTATCCATTGTAATATTTTTATTCTTTTTTTTTTTTATTATTATTTTTATTATTCTTATGTTGTCATGCAGAATCCACACTCTTCCCAGCAATAGCAGAGCCATAAAAGTTCTTCCCCAGCAACAATACAGACAAAAAGACTGACTATCACATGTAAACCTAGTACAGGCCTAAAAGGCCCCAGGTGCGTGAATATGGGGTAGTCCCGAAAAAAGGTTGTTATACCGAAATGTCTGTAACATAAAAATATATGAATAACTGGAAATTACTAACAACTATATACCTGAGGATTACCTAGATTTTCAAAATTCTAACTAAAGTAATTTTACAGAAAATAGAAAACAAGCAACCTGGCAGGCCTGCGAGGCCCCAGGTATGCGTTCTAGTGTTAAGAAAGATATTGGATTTGAGTAAAAAGGCTTGTCACTGGTATATTTAGTTTAGATATTTCTCAATCTATATATGGATTACAATGCACAGACAGACAACGGGTCTCCAGATCTGATCTTACAGCCTCATACAACCCCTGGCAAAAATTATGGAATCACCGGCTTTGGAGGATGTTCATTCACTTGTTTAATTTTGTAGAAAAAAAAAGATCACAGACATGGCACAAAACTCAAGTCATTTCAAATGGCAACATTCTGGCTTTAAGAAACACTAAAAGAAATCAAGAACAAAAAATGTGGTAGTCAGTAATGGTTACTTTTTTAACAAAGCATAAGGAAAAAATTATGGAATCACTCAATTCTGAGGAAAAAAATATGTACAATAAGTTTTCTCATGACATATTGTACTTCAAGATAGTGGTAACATTTCTTTGATGTTACTTGCATTTATTTGTGAAAAAAAAGGAAATTTGGCGAAAATTTTGAAAATTTTGCAATTTTCAAACTTTGAATTTTTATGCCCTTAAATCACATGATATGTCACACAAAATACTTAATCAGTAACATTTCCCACATGTCTACTTTACATCAGCACAATTTTGGAACCAAAATTTTACTTTGTTAGGGAGTTATAAGGGTTAAAAATTGACCAGCAATTTCTCATTTTTACAACACCATTTTTTTTAGGGACCACATCACATTTGAAGTCACTTTGAGGGGTCTATATTATAGAAAATAACCAAGTGTGACACCATTCTAAAAACTGCACCCCTCAAGGTGCTCAAACCCACAAGAAGTTTATTAACCCTTCAGGTGTTTCACAGAAAGTTTTGGAATGTTAAAAAAAATTAACATTTAACTTTTTTTCACGAACAATTTATTTCAGCTCCAATTTGTTTTATTTTACCAAGGGTAACAGGAGAAATTGGATCCGAAAAGATGTTGTACAATTTGTCCTGAGTACGCCGATACCCCATATGTGGGGATAAACCACTGATTGGGTGCCTAGCAGAGCTTGGAAGGGAAGGAGCGCTGTTTGACTTTTCAATGCAAAATTGACTGGATTTGAGATTGGATGCCATGTCGCGTTTGGAGAGCCCCTGATGTGCCTAAACATTGAAACCCCCCACAAGTGACACCATTTTGTAAAGTAGACCCCCTAAGGAACTTATCTAGATGTGTGTTGAGCACTTTGACTCATCAAGTGCTTCACAGAAATTTATAATATAGAGCAGTAAAAATAAAAAATTATTTTTTCACAAAAATGATCTTTTCGCCCCCAATTTTTTATTTTCCCAAGGGTAGCAGAAGAAACTGGACCACAAAATTTGTTGTGCAATTTGTTCTGAGTAAGCTGATACACCAAATGTGGGGGTAAACCACTGTTTGGGCACATGGCAGAGCTCGGAAGGGAAGGAGCGCCATTTGACTTTTCAATGCAAAATTGACTGGAATTGAGATAGGACACCCTGTCGCATTTGGAGAGCTCCTGATGTGCCTTAACATTGAAACCCCCCACAAGTGACACCATTTTGGAAAGAAGACCCTTTAAGGAACTTATCTAGATGTGTTGTGAAAACTTTGAACCTCCATGTGTTTCACTACAGTTTATAACGCAGAGCCGTGAAAATAAAAATTATTTTTTTTCCCCACAAAAATTATTTTTTAGCCCCCAGTTTTGTATTTTCCCAAGGGTAACAGAAGAAACTGGACCCCAAAAGCTGTTGTGCAATTTGTTCTGAGTAAGCTGATACCCCATATGTGGGGGTACACCACTGTTTGGGCACATGGCAGAGCTCAGAAGGGAAGTAGCGCCATTTGACTTTTCAATGCAAAATTGACTGGAATTGAGATAAGACGCCCTGTCGCGTTTGGAGAGCCCCTGATGTGCCTAAACATTGAAACCACCCACAAGTGACACCATTTTGGAAAGAAGACCCCTTACGGAACTTATCTAGATGTGTTATGAGAACTTTGAACCCCCAAGTGTTTCACTACAGTTTGTGACACAGAGCCGTGAAAATAAAATATCTTTTTTTTCCCACAAAAATTATTTTTTAGCCCCCAGTTTTGTATTTTCCCAAGGGTAACAGGAGAAATTGAACTCCAAAAGTTGTTGTACAATTTGTCCTGAGTACGCTGATACCCCATATGTTGGGGTAAACCCCTGTTTGGGCGCACGGGAGAGCTCGGAAGGGAAGGAGCACTGTTTTACTTTTTCAACGCAGAATTGGCTGGAATTGAGATTGGACGCCATTTTGCGTTTGGAGATACCCTGATGTGCCTAAACAATGGAAACCCCCCAAACTCTAACTGAAACCCTAACACAAACATATCCCTAACCCTAATCCCAACCATAACCCTAACCACACCCCTAACCCTAATCCCAACCCTAATCCCAATGTAAATGTAATCCAAACCCTAACTTTAGCCCTAACCCTAACTTTAGCCCCAACCCTAACCCTAACTTTAGCCCCAACCCTAAACCTAACCACTACCTTAACCCCAACCCTAACCCCAAACCTAACTGTAGCCCTTACCCTAAATTTAGCCCCAACCCTAACCCTAACTTTAACCCCAACCCTAACCCTAACTTTAGCCCCAAGCCTAACCCTAACCCTAATGGGAAAATGGAAATAAATACATTTTTTTTTTAATTTAATTTTCCCTAACTAAGGGGGTGATGAAGGGGGGTTTGATTTACGTTTATAGTGGATTTTTTAGCTGATCTTTATGATAGGCAGCCGTCACACACTAAAAGACGATTTTTATTGCAAAAAATAGTTTTTGCGTCTCCACATTTTGAGAGCTATAATTTTTTCATATTTTGGTCCACAGAGTCATGTGAGGTCTTGTTTTTAGCAGGACGAGTTGACATTTTTATTGGTACCATTTTCGGGCATGTGACTTTTTTGATCGCTTTTTATTCCGATTTTTAGTGAGGTAGAATGAACAAAAACCAGCTATTCATGAATTTATTTTGGGGGGGCACTTATACCGTTCCACGTTTGGTAAAATTGGTAAAGCAGTTTTATTCTATGGGTCAGAACGATTACAGCGATACCTCACTTATTTTTTTTTATGTTTTGGCACTTTTATACGATAAAAACTATTTTATATAAAAAATAATTATTTTTGCATCGCTTTATTCTGAGGACTATAACTTTTTTAATTTTTCGTTGATGATGCTGTATGATGGCTCGTTTTTTGCGGGACAAGATGACGTTTTCAGCTGTGCAATGACTATTTATATCTGTCTTTTTGATCGTGTGTTATTCCACTTTTTGTTTGGCGGTATGATAATAAAGCGTCTTTTTTCGCCTCGTTATTTGTTTTACAGTATTCACTGAAGGGGTTAACTAGTGGGACAGTTTTATAGGTCGGGTCATTACGGACACGGCGATACTAAATATGTGTACTTTTATTGTTTTTTTTAATTTAGATAAAGAAATATATTTATTGGAACAATATTTTTTTTTTTTCCTTTATTTAGGATTTTTTTTTTTTTTTTACACATGTAAATATTTTTTTTTTTACTTTGTCCCAGGGAGGACATGACTATATAGGGTCAGATCGCTGATCTGACACTTTGCAGTGCACTGTGTCAGATCAGCGATCACACTGAAGGAGGCTTGAAGGCACTGAAGGAGGCTTGCCGGTGCCTGCTCTGAGCAGGTGCTTGCAAGCCACCTCCCTGCAGGACCCGGAAGGCCCCCCGCAGCCATTTTGGATCCGGGCCTGCAGGGAGGAGGAGGTAGGAGACCCTTGGAGCAACACGACCACATCGCTTTGCCCCGAGGGTCGCAGGGAAGCATGCAGGGAGCCCCCGCCCTGCGCGATGCTTCCCTGTGCCGCCGGAACTCTGCGATCATGTTTGATCGCAGTGTTCCAGGGGTTAATGTGCCGGGAGTGGTCCGTGACCGCTCCTGGCACATACTGCTGGATGTCAGCTGTAATAATCAGCTGATACCCCGCGGCGATCGGCCGCTCTTCCCCCGTGAGCGCGGCAGATCGCCTATGACGTACTATCCCTTCACTGGGAATTAAGTCCAAGGTCACCTCGACGGGATAGTACGTCATATGGGATAAAGGGGTTAATATATTTACTGCGGAGCACAAAAGACCTTAAAAACACATAACACTTGATTTAGACACTGCTCATTGATTTTTAAAGTGCTTGTGCTATTCTATTTGCTATCTTCTGGCAGCAGAGGCCGTATCACATAGACTCATTAGTCAGATCCACATTTCACTTCCCATTGTCCACACTATCAATTCACTACTTGGACACAGTGGCATAGGTTTCCAATAAGACTGCAGTCATACATGCATATCAGGTGTACCAGCTCTATAGAATTAGCAGGCTCATTATCAATGGCTCTGCTGATGCCTTCCAAATAATTAGGCCAACATACCAGGTATGCTGCTAGTAACTAATTGCTAACAAACTTATTGGTTGCCTGTATCATAGAATCGGGGAGCTCATTATCAATGGCTCTACCAAAACCACATGGAGGCCGGTACATCTTGAAGGAACTCTAGGAATCATCTCTTTCATGACTGTAAGGTAAGAAATTAGACACTATTCATTGATTAAGAAACACCTTTGGATTGGCTGAAGGAGTACTATTGGTACTGATACCTTGATTGGTTAAACAAAAACAGTGATGTCAGAAACAAGGTTTTATAAGGATTGTTTCGTGTTCATTATAGCCTCTTTCCCCTGATGACGCCACAAGGTGAAACATGTTGGGGAGGCTAAAGGCTGCTTAATCAAATTTTAAAAACATGCACTTGCTTTGGACCAATCATATGACTAGTAGGCAGTGGTAGAGAGTCAAGAACTAAGGACACTGATAGCGGATAAGCAGCATGATATTATGCTGGCTTACTTTCCAGTGTGGTTTTGGTGCAGCCATTGGTAATGAGCTCCCCGATTCTATGATATAGGCAACCAATAAGTTTTTAGCAATATGTTGATAGCAGCATACCTGGTATGTCGGCTTAATTATTTGGGAGGCATCAGCAGAGCCATTGATAATGAGCCTGCTGATTGTATAGAGCCGGCACACCTGATATACATGAATGACTGCTGTCTTATTGGAAACCTATGCCACTGTGTCCAAGTAGTGAATTGATAGTGTGGACAATGGGAAGTGAAATGTGGATCTGACTAATGAGTCTATGTGATACGGCTTCTGCTGCCAGGAGATAGCAAATAGAATAGCATAAGCACTTTAAAAATCAATGAGCAGTCTCTAAATCAAGTGTTATGTGTTTTTAAGGTCTTTTGTGTTCCGTAGTAAATATATTATTAAAAGTTAAGTTTTATTTTTAGGGTTTTTATAAGGGATCTTTAGTTGCCTTAGGCAAATTGGTGTTAAGTGATAACCCTAAACTGACCCTAGACGTTTTTCTGTTCAGGAGCTTCCAGTATGCTGACTGACCATTAAAAACATCCATCTGAACCGGGTCTACGGCCACGGTCACACATTCATTGTTTGGTCAATATTTTACTTTAATATTTGTAAGCCAAAATCAGGAGTGGAACATTCAGAGGAATATTATAATAGAAACACGTCACCACTTCTGCATTTTTTACTAACTCCTGATTTTGGTTTACAAATACTGAAGTAAAATACTGACCAAATACTGAACATGGCATCTGTGAAGGAAGTATAAAATTGTAAGGTAGACTAATGTCAGTAGAACAAATGGTTAAGGCTACATCCATATATTGTCTCTTCACAAAGGAAATAACAGGAGCCTGCAGGAACTCATGCACAGGGAGGTCTCCTGGGGGCATGCTAGAGTTGTCAAATATTGTTGCTTCAAAGAGCTGGCAGATTTCTAATTTTCATTCTTGGTTTCATTCCAAGATGTTTATTAACATGCTTGAAAGAATCTGTATATAGCTCTTGTTATCATATTTGTTCTATACAATATCACTGTATGATCATCAATATACCCCATTGTTAGGGGTTTTGTTTCTCCTGACCTCCATACTCCTCCCCCTCCCCTCCTCCCCTTCCTGATTTATCCTTCCCGGTTAAAGTTTAATATTTAATAAAATATTTTGAAAGCAAAGAGCTGGCAGATGGTGTGTAACTAGAAGGGAGTATTTCCTATTGTCTGTATATAGAGACAATGGGAGGGAGGACATAGGATATTTGCAATGCCATACCTTATTGTCCACTCACAAATGGCATCCTTTAAAGCAGCCAATCCAGGTCATCCTGGAAATATCAACCTATGATCAGGATTATAAAAAGCTGGGTACCATAAAGAGAAGTGTTCACATGTGAGGGCAGCCTGGAAGGCTGATGTCCTCCATAATACATTTTTTCCTCCCCTCATGGAAAACAGAAGGTAATTGTAGATGGAAACATTAAGGTATTTCTGTTATTTCTCCCTTTTTATTTTAGAACTGTTATGCATATTTGTGTGTTGGTTTTATTTTTACCTGTTTATATATTTACTAGATGGTGGCCCGATTCTAACGCATCGGGTATTCTAGCATATGTATGTATGTATGTATATAGCAGCCACATAGTATATAGAACAGGCCACGTAGTATATAGGAGCCATGTAGTATATAGCAGGCACGCAGTCTATAACACAGCCACGTAGTATATAATACAGCCCACGTAATATATAGCACAGCCCATGTAGTATATAACACTGCCATGTAGTATATAATGTTGGCCACATAATATATAACACAGCCCACGCAGTATATAACACTGCCCACATAGTATATAACACTGCCCACGTAGTATATAGCAGCCACGCAGTATATAACACAGCCCACGTAATATATAGCACAGCCCACACAGTGTATAACACAGGCCACATAGTATATAACACAGCCCACGCAGTATATAACACTGGCCACGTAGTATATAGCAGCCACGCAGTATATAACACAGCCCACGTAGTATATAGCAGTGTGGGCACCATATCCCTGTTAAAAAAAATAATTAAAATAAAAAATAGTTATATACTCGCCCGCCGGTGTCCAGCGAAGCTGTCCCGATGCGCGCTTTGTTGTCGCCAGCTTCCGTTCCCAGCGATGCATTGCGAAATTACCCAGATGACATAGCGGTCTCGTGAGACCGCTAAGTCTTCTGGGTAATTTCGCAATGCATCTCTGGGAACGGAAGCTGGCGGCAGCCGCACGCGCATCGGCGGACGACGGAAGGTGAGAATAGCAGGTTTTTAGTTTTTTTTATTATTTTTAACATTAGATCTTTTTACTATTGATGCTGCATAGGCAGTAAAAAGTTGGTCACACAGGGTTAAAGCAGCATTAACGCAGTGCGTTACCCGCGGCATACCGCGGTCCGTTAACGCTGCTTTTAACCCTGTGTCAGCGCTGACTGGTGGGGAGTAGGGTTGAGCGACTTTTATTTTTATAGGATCGGGTCGGGTTTCACGAAACCCGACTTTCTCAAAAGTCGGGTCGAGCGAAATCGGCCGATCCTATAAAAAAGTCGGGGTCGGGGTCGGCCGAAACACGAAACCCAATGCAGTGCAATGGGATACTATGGTTCCCAGGGTCTGAAGGAGAGGAAACTCTCCTTCAGGCCCTGGGATCCATATTAATGTGTAAAATAAAGAATTAAAATAAAAAATATTGATATACTCACCCGTCCGGAGGCCCCTGGATATCACCGCTGGTAACCGGCAGCCTTCTTTGCTTAAAATGAGCGCGTTCATGGCCTTCCATGACGTCACAGCTTCTGATTGGTCGCGTGCCGCTCATGTGACTGCCACGCGACCAATCACAAGCCATGACGTAATTCTCAGGTCCTAAATTCCTAATTCTAGGAATTTAGGACCTGAGAATTACGTCACGGCTTGTGATTGGTGGCGTGGCGGTCACATGGGCGGCCGCGACCAATCACAAGCCGTGACGTCATCTAAGGCCCTGAATGCGCTCATTCTTAGGAAGGAAGGCTGCCGGAAAGAAGCCGAGGGTGAGTATATTCCTATTAGGTATATACTCACCCTCGGACGCGCCCTGCTTCTTTCCGGCAGCCTTCCTTCTTAAGAATGAGCGCGTGAAGGGCCTTAGATGACGTCACGGCTTGTGATTGGTCGCGGCCGCCCATGTGACCGCTCACGCGACCAATCACAAGCCGTGACGTAATTCTCAGGTCCTAAATTCCTAGAATGAGGAATTTAGGACCTGAGAATTACGTCACGGCTTGTGATTGGTCGCGTGGCAGTCACATGAGCGGCACGCGACCAATCAGAAGCCGTGACGTCATGGAAGGCCGTAAACGCGCTCATTTTAAGCAAAGAAGGCTGCCGGTTACCAGTGGCGATGTCCAGGGGCCTCCGGAGAGGTGAGTATATCAATATTTTTTATTTTAATAATTTATTTTACACTTAAATGTGGATTCCGATACCGATTTCCGATATCGCTAACATATCGGAACTTGGTATCGGAATTCCGATACCAGATTCAGAAGATCGCCGACCTCATGGCCGACCCCAAACAGGGGTCGGGTCGGGTTTCATGAAACCCGACTTTGCCAAAAGTCAGCGACTTCTGAAAATGGCCGACCCGTTTCGCTCAACCCTAGTGGGGAGTATGGCACGGGCACCAGGCACTGACTGGATGGAAGTAGGGAGGGACTAATTCTTGGCCGGACTGTGCCCGTCGCTGATAGGTCGTGGCCTGGCGGGATTTCCATTGCAGAGAGACAGAAAGACAGACAGACAGACGGACGGAAGTACCCCTTAGACAACAAATTTTTTTTAACAAAAATTGCACTTTAGACCCAATTTTTTATTTTCACAAGGATAACAGGAGAATATGGACCCCAAAATGTGTTGTGCAATTTCTCCTAAATACTCCAATACCCCTTATGTGGGGAAAAAGTACTGTTTGTGTGCATGGCAGGGCTCGGAAGGGAAGGAGTGCCATTTGACTTTTCGATTGAAAAATTTGCTGTAATAAGTGGCAAATGCCATGTCATGTTTGGAGAGCCCCTGATGTGCCCAAACAGTGTAAAACCCCATGAAGTGACCTCATTTTGGAAACTAGACCCTGCAAGGAACTTATCTAGATATGTGGTGAGCACCTTGAATCTCCAGGTGCTTCACAGAAGTTTGTAACATTGAGCTATAAAAATAAAAAAAATCACATTTTTCCCACAAATGTGTTCATTTAGCCCCAAATTTTGAATTTTCACAAGGGTAGCAGAAGAAAATGCTTTTTGAATGCAAAATGTATCTAGCTGTGTGGTGAGCATTTTGAAACCCTCGGTGCTTCACAGAAGTTTATAATGTAGATCCATAAAAATTAAAAAAATAAAATTTTTGCCACAAAAAATGTTTTTAGCCCCAATTTTTTTTACTATTTTCACAAGGCTAACAGTAGAAAATGGACCCCAAAGTCTGTTGTGCAATTTGTTCTGAGTACGCAGATACCCCATATGTGGGGGAAAGCTACTGTTTGGGGCTTAGAAATAAAAGAACTCAGACTTTGATGGAATGGTCTGCTGTGTGATGTTGCGTTTGGAGAGCTCTTGACCTGATGTGCCTAAACAGTGCAAACCCCTACAAGTGACCCCATTTTGGAAACTAGACTCCTCAAGGAATTTATCTAGATGTGTGATGAGCACCTTAAACACATGTGCTTCACAGAATTTTACATAATTGATCTGCAGAAATGACAAAAATTATGTTGCAGCCCCAAATTGTTTCATTTTCACAATTATAGCAGGAGAAAATTGACCCCAAAAATTTGTTGTGCGATTTCTCCTGGTTACACCGAATACCCCATATGTGGTCAAAAACTACTTTGGAAATTGCAAACTGCCAGTGTAGTCTCCAGTATGTTTTAGTCACCAGTATGTTGTAGTGCCCTGTACTTGGTAGTACCCAGCTCATGCTTTCAGAGACACACAAGTAAATTAGGCATTCTCTCATCACTACAGAAATAACGAGCGTTTGGACGCTAAATGTGGTTTAGCGTCCACACGCTCGTTATTTCTGTAGCACACTGGGGCTCAGAAGGGAAAGGGGCATTTGGATTTGGGAGCGCAAAATTTACTGGATTTCATTTTGGGGGGGGGTGGGGGAGGAGCCATAGCGCTTTTCTAAAGCCTTTGTGCTGCTAGTAACGTGGAAGACACCTATATTTCCATTAACAGATAATGGATCTGAGTGGAAATGTGCTTTTTTTTGTGAATTTAGTCAAAGCTTTTACTGGGAACATTTTACATAATGTTTGGGATCACGTTTATCCTGCTATCTATGCAGATCACTTCCTTCGGGGTTCCCATCTAAATCTCCAAGTGACATGATTCAGATGAAACCCCCGATGGATGCATTCACTATAATGAGGCAGCATAGTTACTTCATCTGGCCTCTGTTCATCATTGGGTTTTTTTCAGAAGTGCACAAAACTGTGGCCGACTGCGCTTTTATGCACGCCTAAAATGACGGCCTCGGCCGGATCAAAGGCCAGATGGTATCCGCAGTGCCTCAATCTGCCTCATTATAGGGAATCTTCTGCTGGGGGTTCCGTCCAAATCACGTATTTCAGAGATTTACATGAAACCCAAGTGTAAGCGCTCAGTGCAGGGCGCAGGATAAATGTGTGCTGAGTAGTGTTGAGCGATACCGTCCGATACTTGAAAGTATCGGTATCGGAAAGTATCGGCCGATACCGGCAAAGTATCGGATCCAATCCGATACCGATACCCGATACCAATACAAGTCAATGGGACTCAAGTATCGGACGGTATCCCTGATGGTTCCCAGGGTCTGAAGGAGAGGAAACTCTCCTTCAGGCCCTGGGAACCATATAAATGTGTAAAAGAAAGAATTAAAATAAAAAATATCGCTATACTTTACCTCTCCGACGCAGCCGGGACCTCAGCGCAGGAACCGGCAGCGTTGTTTGTTTAAAATTCCCGCTTTTACATGGTTACGCGAACTCCCGGCTTGTGATTGGTCAGGGCGCCCATGTTGCCGGGCCGCGGACCAATCACAGCAAGCCGTGACGAAAATACGTCACGGCTTGCTGTGATTGGTCCGCGTCCCGGCAACATGGCCGCCATTAACCAATCACAAGCCGTGACGTCACGGGAGGCTGGACTTGCGCGCTTTTGAAAAAGCGCGCGTGTCCAGCCTCCAGTGACGTCCCGGCTTATGATTGGTCACGGCGCCATGTTGCCGGGACGCGGACCAATCACAGCAAGCCGTGACGAAAATACGTCACGGCTTGCTGTGATTGGTCCGCGGCCCGGCAACATGGCCGCCATTAACCAATCACAAGCCGTGACGCCACGGGAGGCAGGACAAGCGCGCATTTTAAAATTGCGCGCGTGTCCAGCCTCCCGGCTTGTGATTGGTTGATCGCGGCGCAACCAATCATAAGCCGGGACGTCACTGGAGGCTGGACACGCGCGCTTTTTCAAAAGCGCGCAAGTCCAGCCTCCCGTGACGTCACGGCTTGTGATTGGTTAATGGCGGCCATGTTGCCGGGACGCGGACCAATCACAGCAAGCCGTGACGTATTTTCGTCACGGCTTGCTGTGATTGGTCCGCGGCCCGGCAACATGGGCGCCCTGACCAATCACAAGCCGGGAGTTCGCGTAACCATGTAAAAGCGGGAATTTTAAACAAACAACGCTGCCGGTTCCTGCGCTGAGGTCCCGGCTGCGTCGGACAGGTGAGTATAGCGATATTTTTTATTTTAATTCTCTCTTTTACACATTTTAACAATGTTAAAATGTGTAAAAGAGAGAATTAAAATAAAATGTTGTTCCGATACCCGATACCCGATACCACAAGAGTATCGGAATCCCGGTATCGGAATTCCGATACAGCAAGTATCGGCCGATACCCGATACTTGCAGCATCGGAATGCTCAACACTAGTGCTGAGCCTTACTGCGATCTTTGGGAGATGGAATGAAAAAAAAACAGTAGTAGGTTAAGAATTGGTTCTATTTATTTTTTAAGACATTCCTGATGCTGAATAAGTGATTATGATTTTTTTGTGTTTTTGCCATTCCGCGTGTGGTAACATTGATAAGGCAGCCCTATTCTTGGGGTCAGTACACTTACAGCAATACATTTATATATTTTTTATGTTTTGGCACTTTTACACAATAAAAACTATGTTATAGAAAAAAATAATTATTTTTGCATCGCTTTATTCTGAGAGCTATTACTTTTTTATATTTCCGCTGATGGAGCTGCATGGCATCTTGTTTTTTGTGGGACAAATGTCATTTTCAGCTATACCATTTTAATTTACATTTGTCTTTTTGATCACTTTTTCTTTCACTTTTTGTTCGGGGGTATAATGATAAAGAATCTCCTTAGTTGCCCTGGCTGTGTGTTTTGGGTCATTGTCATGCTGGAAGAACCAGGGATGACCCATCTTCAATGCTCTTACTCAGGGAAGAAGGTTGTTGGCCAAAATCTCATGATACAAGACCGCATCCAAACTCCCTTCAATATGCTGCAGTCGTCCTGTCCCCTTTGCAGAAAATTACCCCCAAAGTATGATGTTTCCCTCATCATGCTTCACGGTTGGGATGCTGTTCTTGAGGTTGTACTCATCCTTCTTCTTCCTCCAAACACAGCGAGTGGAGTTGTTACCAAAAAGTTCTATTTTGGTCTCATCTGACCACATGACCTCCTGCCATGCCTCCTCTGGATCATCCAGATAGTCATTGGCAAGGTTTAAATGGGCCTGGACATGTGGTGGCATGAGCAAGGGGACCTTGCATGCCCTGCAGGATTTTAATCCATTACGGCGTAATATGTTACTAACGGTAATGTTTGAGATGGTGGTTCCAGCTCTTTTCAGATCATTGACCAGCTCCTCCAGTGTAGTTCTGGGCTGTTTCCTGACCTTTCTCAGAATTAGCCTTACCCCACGAGGCAAAATCTTGCATGGGGCCCCAGACTGAGGAAGATTGACAATAATTTTGTGTTTTCTAATAATTGTGACAACAGTTATTGACTTATCACCACCTGCTTGCCTATTGTCCCATAGCCCATATCAGCCTTGTGCATGTTTACAATTTTGTCCCTGGTGTCCTTAGACAGCTCTATGGTCTTGGCCATGGGGGAGAGGTTGGAGTGGGACGAGTTCAAACAGGTGCAATTAATACACGTATTGAGTGCAGAGTAGGAGGGCTATCTCTGAGAGCTGCTACTGCGTAGGTACGGGCGGCGCCATCTTGGAGGAGGATTTTTTTTGTCTTCTCCAGAAAGATGGCATCGCCAGTCCATGAGCAGTAACAGCTATCTTATCACAGCTATGTACACCGATAGCTGCCACTATATAGGTGCAGCGGGTGCCTTTTTCAAATAGATTTTTTATTTTTCTAGCTACATAACATGAACACGTATTTTTGGCACATGAAACATGCGATTATGCTGCAGATCAGGTGCCATGGCTGGCACCTGCCTGTAGAAGGCCTTTTTTAAGTATGTACAGATATTCATTATTCAAACTAGGGGGCAGGTCAGTGAGGGATCAGTGACCTGTCAGCAGTCTGCATTATGAATACCTAATCTGAGCACCACATGAAGACCCCACAGGCCACCCCTGAGCACGAGCATATCATTAACAAAAAACTGAAAATAAAGATTAACCCCTTAAGCCCCGAGGGTGGTTTGCACGTTAATGACCGAGCCAGTTTTTACAATTCTGACCACTGTCCCTTTATGAAGTTATAACTCTGGAACGTTTCAATGGATCCCGGTGATTCTGACATTGTTTTCGCAAGACATATTGTACTTCATGATAGTAGTACAATTTCTTTGATATTACCTGCGTTTATTTGAGAAAAAAAAACAGAAATTTGGCGAAAATTTAGAAAATTTTGCAATTTTCCAAATTTTAATTTTTATGCCCTTAAATCACAGAGATATGTCACACAAAATACTTAATAAGTAACATTTTCCACATGTCTACTTTATATCAGCACAATTTTGGAAACAATTTTTTTTTTGTTAGGGAGTTATAAGGGTTAAAAGTTGACCAACAATTTCTCATTTTTACAACACCATTTTTTTTTTAGGGACCACATCACATTTGAAGTCATTTTGAGGGCTCTATATGATAGAAAATAACCAAGTGTGACACCATTCTAAAAACTGCATTCCTCAAGGTGCTCAAAACCACATTCAATAAGTTTATTAACCCTTCTGGTGCTTCACAGGAATTTTTGGAATGTTTAAAAAAAATGAACATTTAACTTTTTTCACAAAAAATTAACTTCAGCTGCAATTTGTTTTATTTTACCAAGGATAACAGGAGAAAATGGACCCCAAAAGTTGTCGTACAATTTGTCCTGAGTACCCCGATACCCCATATCTGGGGGTAAACCACTGTTTGGGTGCATGGCAGAGCTCGGAAGCGAAGGAGCGCCATTTGACTTTTCAATGCAAAATTTACTGGAATTGAGATGGAACGCCATGTTGCTTTTGGAGAGCCACTAATGTGCCTAAACATTGCAACCCTCCTCAAGTGACACCATTTTGGAAAGTAGACCCCCTAAGGATCTTATCTAGATGTGTTGTGAGAGCTTTGAAACCCCAAGTGTTTCACTACAGTTTATGACGCAGAGCCGTAAAAATAAAAATTCTTTTTTTTTCGACAAAAATTATTTTTTAGCCCCCAGTTTTGTATTTTCCCAAGGGTAACAGGAGAAATTGGTCCCAAAAAGTTGTTTTCCAATTTGTCCTGAGAATGCTGATACCCCATGTGTAGGAGGAACCACCGTTTGGGCACATGGCAGAGCTCGGAAGGGAAGGAGCGCCATTTGGAATGCAGACTTAGATGGAATGGTCTGCAGGCATCACATTGCATTTGCAGAGCCCCTAATGTACCTAAACAGTAGAAACCCCCCACAAGTGACCCCATATTGGAACCTAGACCCCCCCAAGGAACATATCTAGATGTGTTGTGAGAACTTTGAACCCCCAAGTATTTCACTACAGTTTATAATGCAGAGCCTTGAAAATAAAAAATAATTTTTTCCTACAAAAATGGTTTTTAGCCCCAAAATTTTTATTTTCCCAAGGTTAACAAGAGAAATTGGACCCCAGAAGTTGTTGTCCAAATTGTCCTGAGTACGCTGATACCCCATATGGTGGGGTAAACCCCTGTTTGGGCGCACGGCAGAGATCGGAAGGGAAGGAGCACTGTTTTACTTTTTCAACGCAGAATTGGCTTGAATTGAAATCGGACGCCATGTCGCGTTTGGAGAGCCCTGATGTGCCTAAACAGTGCTAACCCCCAATTCTAACTGAAACCCTAAGCCAAACACACCCCTAACCCTAATCCCAACCACACCCCTAACCCCAACTCCAACACACCCCTAAGCCTAATCCCAACCATAACCTTAACTACACCCCTAACCCTGACACACCTCTAACCCTAATCCCAACCGTAAATGTAATCCAAACCCTAACCCTAGCCCTAACCCTAACTCTAGCCCTAACCCTAGCCCTAACCCAAACCCTTGCCCTTACCCTAACTGTAGCCCTAACCCTAATCCAAACCCTAGCCCTATCCCTAGCCCTAACCACAGCCCTAACCCTAGCCCTAACCCTAACCCTAGCCCTAATGGGAAAATGGAAATAAATACAATTTTTTAATTTTCTTTATTTTTCCCTAACTAAGGGGGTGATGAAGAGGGGTTTGATTTACTTTTCTAGTGGGTTTTTTAGCGGATTTTTATGATTGGCAGCCGTCACACACTAAAAGATGCTTTTTATTTCAAAAAATATTTTTTTGCGTTACCACATTTTCAGAGCTATAATTTTTTCATATTTTGGTCCACAGAGTCATGTGAGTTCTTGTTTTTTGTGGGACGAGTTGACATTTTTATTGGTAACATATTCGGGCACGTGACATTTTTTGATCGCCTTTTATTCCGATTTATGTGAGGCAGTATGACCAAAACACAGCTATTCATGAATTTATTTTGGGGGGCGTTTATATCATTCCCCGTTTGGTAAAATGGATATAGCAGTTTTATTCTTCGGGTCAGTACAATTACAGCGATACTTCATTTATATCATTTTTTTTATGTTTTGGCGCTTTTATACGATAAAAACTATTTTATAGAAAAAATAATTATTTTTGCATCGCTTTATTCTGAGGACTATAACTTTTTTATTTTTTCGATGATGACGCTGTATTGTGGCTCGTTTTTTGCAGGACAAGATGACGTTTTCAGCGGTACCATGGTTATTTATATCCGTCTTTTTAATCGTGTGCTATTCCACTTTTTGTTCGGCGGTATGATAATAAAGCGTTGTTTTTTGCCTTGTTTTTTTTTTTACGGTGTTCACTGAAGGGGTTAACTAGTGGGAAAGTTTTATAGGTCGGGTCGTTACAGACGCGGCGATACTAAATATGTGTACTTTTATTGTTTTCTTTATTTAGATAAAGAAATGTATTTATTGGAACAATATTTTTTTCTTTTTTTAGGAATTTAAAAAAATTTTTTTTTACACATCTGATTTTTTTTTTTACACTATAACATTGCCCCGGGGGGCATTATGTTATAGTGTAAGATCGCTACATAGTGCCGGATGTCACCTGCGATAGTCAGCTGACACCCGGCCGTGATAGACTGCGCTTCCCCTGTGAGCGCGGCCGATCGCTATGACGTACTATCCCGTCCTTGGGTATTAAGTCCCAGGTCACCTTGACGGGATAGTACGTCAAATGGGATTAAGGGGTTAAACAACAACCACAAGACGGATTTCAGCAACCAATGTATCATTTTAATCAGTAAAACGGCGCCAACCTGACACTGTGTGTAGGTTACTGTGCACAATCCTGCTGACAGATTCCCTTTAAATAAAAACTACTGTCACAGCCGGAATTCTTGCTGGTTGGTCATCAAATCCTTATTTCATGCAATAAAATGCAATTTTGTTACTTAAAAATCATACAATGTGATTTTCTGTGTTTAGTTTTAAGATTCTGTCTACCACAGTGGAAGTATACAGACTTCTCCATTCTTTGTTAGGTGGGAAAACTTATTTTCCCCACTGTATGTAATGTTATAATTATAGGAATGCAAGTTCTACCTTGTTAAAAAATTAATGTTTTTAGTGTTTGGTAAAAATAGATCGCAGATATTAAGGTATACCTACTCTCTAATTCCTTAAGCCTGAGTCCTTTTATACACTCGGATACTCGGATGAATGCCATCTGGTCAAGGACTTTTTTTTTAATTTTTCAAGCCTGGAATGCACTGACTACTGTGTTAATGGAGTAGTAATCATTTTATTAATAACCTTGGGGATGAGATAGAAAATAGCTGAGAATTACTGAGATTACACAGAAGTTTGTGGAATACTTAAAACACAGCAATCATACCAGTATGACCTTGGAAAGTAGGGAAAAGTAAAAGTGTGCTAGCAAAAGCCAAAGCACTAAAACCCTATTCTGTTTTTCTGGGAAAATTATTAATATATGCCTCAATGTGTAAGCTAAAGTTACAGTGTCTCTGTATATCTGTTGTAAGAGATTAGCGCCAAGAGACAAAAAGCACAATGGGCTTAGCCAGGTCTTTAATAGTTGTTAATGCTGCCCTAGGCACCAATAAATAAAGCCTCAAAAATATTATTTATTTAAATAATTCCCTATACTATATTTAGTACTGCAGCAGTCGCAGTAACCTGTAGACCATAGAATAAACTAACACTACTGAGGCCAATGACTGTCTGTAGCAGTCATATGTACAGTACAGCACGTCATCACTGCAAGGCACGTTCAGAAGACGGACAAGAGTAATGCAGTGACAACGCTGGAGCAAAAAAGAATTAACGGGTAAGCACAAATACAGTCATGGCCGAAAGTGGTGGCAGCCTTGAAATTGTTCCTGGAGTGGAAGTATTTATTACAGAAAATTACTGCAATTATACATTTTGTGATACACATTTCCTTTGTGTGTATTGGAGCAACACAAAAATACTGAGAAAAAAAGGCAAAATGGACATAGTTTCACAAAAAAACGTCAAAATGGGCGAGCAAAATTGTTGGCACCCTCAAGTTAATATTTTGTTGCGCACCCTTTGGAATAAATAACTGCAATCACTTCCTATAACTATCAACAAGCTTCTTACACCTCTCAACTGGAATTTTAGACTACTCTTCTTTTGCAAACTGCTCCTGTTCACTCGCATTTGAAGGATGTCTTCTTCCAACAGCAGTCTTGAGATCTCTCCACTGGTGTTCTTTGGTATTTAGATCCAGACTGATTGCTGGCCAGAACTCTCCACCACTTTGTTTCCATCCATTTCTGGGTGCTTTTTGAAGTATTTTTGGGGTCAATGTCCTGCTGGAAGACTCTGACCTTGGATGCAAACCCAGATTTCTGACACAGACATTGCTCTCTGGGAATACCTGAGCCTGAAACCACTTGGACCTATGACCCAGTAAGGTCTCATTCTTTTAAATGGTCTCCTGGTGAATACACAAAAATGTGTTGGAACAAATGGATCTGACACTTATTAATAAGGCAAGTTATCTCCTGGGTTCATGTTCATTTTATGTGGGTAACCTGCCAGGGTGACAGTATTTGGGGATGCATGCACACAGGTTTACTTTAAATTGCTGTATCAGAAGATTTACTAAATACTTCATTTGAGATTACACATTGTGACATCCTGGTTGTATCTTGGAGATGATGCATGTATAGTAGCACTGTATTTACTGCCATTTTCAGACAGGATAATTAGCTCACTGAAGGGTATACAATTTGATTAGCATACACGCACTATCTTGTTAACTATGCTATTTGCTTATTCAGCAATTGAGTTGTGTATGTGTATATTTATATTATTATTATTAATGTTCAGCATAGGGAAATTAGGGTATGTAAGGACTGCCGATGTTGAGCTGGGGTGCCATGTCGACTGCTTAGGATGCCATCCTCCACGGTCAGGTAGGTGAACAGCTCTATAGGGCTTATTAGGGACTTTCAGCTCTTGTGAATTATTGTATAATTATCCCATCTATAGTCCCCTGTTTAAAGGTTTTCATATTTACTGTAGAAATTTGTACTCACTCGGCTGCGATTGAGGTAGGCACAGACAGCGGTATTGCTGAAATGTCCAGGCAAGTTTATTTAATAAACCAGGATAGCAAACAAAAGAACAGCCTTTTCCGGCACAATGTGAAAACACAAAGTAAAAAGTCCATACAACATAGCGGGTCTGCCCGCTCAGGATAGTGTCTGGTTTTTTAGGTCTTAGCAAAGACCAACACCCAGGAGATCCACACATCTCCAGGTCCGGACACTGAATGAGACACTTGGTCTCCATTTTATCTGCCAAATCACGCCCCTGGGGTTGGGATATGTGAACAGGCATACCCACCCATCTCTTATGATTGCATGTAAAACCCGGCCCTGGAATGGCCTAAGAACTCTCTCAGCACTATATGTGCTGAAGCATGCTTCCGAGCTCACATCACCTCAGCTAATAACTGTGATGACATATATCTTCTTTCAAGGACCCATCTGGCAGGAATTCCATTAAAAATAACTTTTTAAATTTTTTTCTAGATGGTTCTCACTAATATTTGACCCCATTTTGCCATATCAATTAAATTGTTTTTTTTCTTCACTTCAGAACTCTCTGGGGCTTTGTTCCCATCCATATATGGGTGCTTCTTAAAGTATGTTTGGGCTCATTGTCATGCTCAAAAACCCATCACCTAACACGCAAACCCAGCTTTCCGACACTGGCCACTGCATTGTGATTTCATGATGCCTTGTAGTGATGAGTGAGTATGCTCGTTACTCGGGTTTTCCGAGCATGCTCAGATGTTCTCCGAGTATTTTGGGTGTGCTTGGAGATTTAGTATGTGTCGCCGCAGCTGCTAGACAGCCTGAATACATGTGGAGATTGTCTGTTTGTTAGGAAATCCCCACATGTATTCAGGCTGTCTAGCAGCTGCAAATCATGCAGCTGTGGTAGCACAAACTAAATCTCCGAGCACACCCAAAATACTTGGAGAATACCCGATCATGCTTGGAAAACTCGAGTAACGAGCATACTCGCTCATCACTAATGCCTTGCACATAATCAAGAAACCCAGTCCCAAGCAAGCAAAAGAGCCCCAAAACATCTTTGACCCTCCACCATATTTGACTGTAGGTACTGTATTGTTTTTTTGTAGGCCTCATTCTGTTTTTGGTAAACAGAATGATATGCTTTTCCAAAAAGCTCTATCTTGGTCCATTCTGTCCAAAAGAAGCTTTCCCAGAAGGATTTTCGGTAACTCATGTACCTTTTGCCAAACTGCAGTCTAGCTTTTTATGTCTCTGTGTCAGCAGTGGGGTCCTCCTGGGTTTCGTGCTATAGTGTTTAATTTAATTCAAATCTGGACAGATAGTTCGAGCTGACACCGATGCATCCTGATCCTGCAAGACAGTTTGAATTTTTTAGGAACTCGTGTTGCAACCTTTTATCAATTTTTGCTGCCATCCACATCCAGGGAGATTAGCTACAGTGCCATGGGTTGTAAACGTCTTGATTGTGTTGCACATCATAGACAAAGGAACATCAAGGGATGGACTTGTAACCCTGAGATTGTTGATATTTTTAATTTTTCAACAATTTTGGTTCACACAGACACACAATGCAAAGATTGAGTCAACTTCCCCCCTTTTTATTTGATTTCAGGTGTGATTTTCATATTGCTCACACCTGTTACTTGCCACAGGTGAGTTTGAACCAGAATCACATAATTGAAACAAAGTTGTTTACCCACATAATGGGAAAGGTGCCACTGATTTTGTCTGACCCATTTTTGGAGTTTTGTGTGAATTTATGTCCAATTTGTCTTTTTTTTCCAATACACACAAATAAAATAAACATGTGTATAAGAAAACGAGTACTTGCAATAATTTTCTGGGAGAATACTTCATTTTCTGGTCACATTTCAAAGGAGCTAACACTTTCAGCCATGAGTGTATGTATTTTTTTTGCAACATCCCTGCCATTAGGAAATATTTAAAATCCTTGACAATCTTTTTCCTTTTATTCTACAGATTACCAATCCTCGCCACTCGTCCATGTCGCTGCCCAAGTGTCTAGCCGCTCTCTTCCCTTTAGTAAAATAGAGGCCCCATAAAGCAGCATCTCCTCTTTTCTCTGTACGCAGTGTATAAATGACATCATAGCAGCTAGATTCTACCCCTTCGATGAAGAACTACTGTGTAATAAAGATAGAGCCTGCAAAGGGAAAAAAATATCAGGAGCAAGTTATATCATGGGCTGAAACAATACTTCTCCTTACATTGGCTTGACATCTTATTTTAAAACGTTACTTATGTAATTTACCTTAAGTCAAAGTAAAATACTTTTCTTTTACTTTTTCACAAAAATGGGACAAAATGAAAATTGTTTTGTAGCGATTCCGAATAACAAAAAAATGTGTTAATTGGTAAAATATTCCGATGCATGCCATATAGTGGTTTGGTGCCAATTCTTCATGCTTCACTTGTGTAACTATATATGAACTATAGGAAATAATATCTCCTGCTGACCTTCACAATGCAAAAGAACCAAAACTTACAAGGTGCTGGAAAATTAATGGAGACTGCAAAGTGTAGGGCATCTTCTTTATCTCCCTATTGCTGCCTGCTACTTAATGGGTACTAAGGTTCTTTTTTTAAGGAGCATTAGTAATTTATTTTGCAAAATAAGTTTTATTAAATGGGTTGTCTGGGCATACAGTATTGAACTATCTACAAGATTGGTCATCTATACCAGATGGGTTTGTGTCCGACACCCGGTGCCCCCCACTGATCAGCTGTTTTTTGCTCTGGTGACTGGATGTCAACACTGTGCAAGGAGTTGCTGAGCGCAGCTGAGCAGTGATAGCGCCTGGTGTCTTAGCCCCACCGATCTGGAATTAATTTCCTATCGTGTGGATAGGTCATCAAGATCATATGCTCAGACATCCCCTGTAAGTTATACAAGCTTTTGACATTTGAGTTTTTCTTCAGATGTGAGCGTTCAGTGTAATATCTAATGTATATGATTGATGGAAGGTTTTGATGCATATGTTGATCATCGTGGAACTCCCATTGTAAAATCTCCATTTTGGGGGGATTTTTCTGTATAGAATAGAATAGTCATGCATGATTTTTTCTACAGTTAGTAAAATGGTATAAAAATATATGCCAGCCCGACAGAGGCCAAAATAATACAATAGAACCCTATCGATATGTTTGGTGGTCCCTTACCTTGTAAATGCTTAAACCAAGTTTAAGCTAAGCCTTAATCGTACAATACTGTTTATTTACTTTTCTATATAATTATAGCTATTTTATTCTATGCTCATTATCAAATGTTATATATAGGTATACTATTATATCTTTTATTTTTTACAGGTTCATTGGAAAGGGCCAGCCATAAATGTGATACCTCCATCACACACCACACTTTATTTGTGATTAATAATGGTGAAAAGAAGGGAAGGTAAGGGAATTCAATGGTTAAAGGGGTTCTCCTATAATCTATTATTTCTTCTACAATCTATTATTAACTCCCTACATCCAAATGCCCTCTCTAAAGAAACCCAGCCATGACCTCAGATACTCAGTGGCTACCTTTTAACTCCTCTTTCTGGCTCCAACTTCTCCATAACGGCTTTCCATGCTCAATGTGAGCTGGGCGGTCCTTCAGTGTCAGCCATGTGGCCACTGTAAATTACATTTCCCATAAGCTCCCAGCTCCTTCTCTAGGCTCCCTGCTCTCACCTGTGCACAGTTGACAAAAGCTTCTCCACCAATCTACTGTTATCTGTTATTTGCAACAGCGCAGAGCTGCCACGAGAAGACATTGGTATGGTATTACTTTATTTTTGTTAATTATTTATATTTATTAGCAATATATCCATAAATGTAATTATTTTCTTCCCCAGCGCCCTGTGTACAGGTTTATGTTAGTAATAGGACTATTCCTATACAAAGTATTTTTATTTAAAACCTGACTTAAGCTATGTGCGCACGTTGATTATTTGCTTGCAGAAATTTCTGCAAGGTTCCTGCATCTCTTGACAGGAAAACTCTGCAGCAAGAATGCGTGTTTTTGGTGTGTTTTTGTCGCTTTTTTATGTGTTTTTGCATGCGTTTTTGTACAGCAATGAAGGTTTTTTGAGCTAAATAAACATATTTAAAAAAAGTTTTGTGATGTAATGTCTTTGTTTCAACAGCACCTTTTGCATGCTTATGCAGCGTGGCATCAGGGTAATGAGATTAGGGCTTGGTGTCAGCAGCTGTCATTGACACCTAGCCTTAGGCTTAGGGTACCGTCACACATTGAAATTTTCATCGCTGCGACGGCACGATTCGTGACGTCGCAGCGTCGTATGATCATCGCTCCAGCATCGTAGACTGCGGTCACACGTTGCAATCACGGCGCTGGAGCGATGCCGAAGTCCCCGGGTAACCAGGGTAAACATCGGGTAACTAAGCGCAGGGCCGCGCTTAGTAACCCGATGTTTACCCTGGTTACCAGCGTAAACGTAAAAAAACAAACAGTACATACTCACCCGTCGGTGTCCTTCAGGTCCCTTGCCGTCTGCTTCCTGCTCTGAGTGCAGCCGTACAGTGAGAGGAGAGCGCAGCACCGCTGTGATCTGCTCTCACTTTCCGGCCAGCACTCAGAGCAGGAAGCAGACGGCAAGGGACCTGAAGGACACCGACGGGTGAGTATGTACGGTTTGTTTTTTTACGTTTACGCTTGTAACCAGGGTAAACATCGGGTTACTAAGCGCGGCCCTGCGCTTAGTTACCCGATGTTTACCCTGGTTACAAGCGAAGACATCGCTGGATCGCTGTCACACACAACGATCCAGCGATGTCAGCGGGTGATCAAGCGACGAAAGAAAGTTCCAAACGATCTGCTACGACGTACGATTCTCAGCAGGGTCCCTGATCGCAGTAGCGTGTCAGACACAGCGATATCGTAACGATATCGCTAGAACGTCACGAATCGTAACGTCGTAGCGATGGAAATTTCAATGTGTGATGGTACCCTTAGTAATGAAAAGGTGTCAGCCCGACACCCTCATTACTAAGCCGATAAGTAAACACAAACACACACATACATTGTCACCAGCCTATATAGGAGCTTTAAGAGAAGGAACATACATAGGCTGTAACCAGACAGAAACTGTTAATTTTAAAGAGAAAAAAATTGTGTGGGCTCCCGTATAATTTTAATAACCAGCAGAGGGAAAGCCAATGGCTGAGGGCTGATGTTAATATTCTGGGAATGAGCCAATAGCCATAAAGGTTCCCAGGCTATTAATATCAGCTCACAGCTATGTGCTTAGCCTTTACTGGCTAGTTTACAGGGGGAGCCCAGAATTTTTTTTACATAGGGTCCCCCTATAAAATCTAACCAGCAAAGGCTAGGCAGGCAGCTATTAGCTGATATTAATAGCTTTGGAAAAGGCCATAAATATTGGCCCCTGCCAGACTTAAAACATCAGCTCTCGGCACTTCTCACATTCTAGCCATAACCATCTATTCCCAACCTGCACAAACTCCTCATCCTGCTGATACCCCAAATACTGAGCTGCTGCCTTTGTATATATGTCCCTATTACTGCACCTGCTGTGTGATTCTCTGTGCCTTCTAAATTCTAAAGAAACCCTCTATAATATAGTAATGCCGGGTGCAAGTGCCCTAGAAAACAGTGCCCACATTTTGCCCCCTAGAAAGTAATATTGCCCTGATGCCCCTTTAATAGCCACAGTAACCTGAGTTCCCCTATAACAATAAGTGCCCACTTTACATTTAAAAATGTCCAGAGTCTCCCTCCCTATACAGCTCCCCTATATACAGTATGATGCTCTCTTATACACAGTATAATGTCCCCTCACTGTATAGTACCACCCACACAGTATACTGACCCCTTAGTAGCCTCCAGCACTGTATGATGGCCCCTTCACTGTAATCCCCACACTGTACGATGGCCCCCTCACTGTAATCCCCACACTGTATGATGGCCTCCATATAGTATAATGCATCAGATAGTCGTCAATATAGTATAATGCACTCCCCATAGGCATTTTCTATAACACAAGGTAGTACTCATAGGCAGACTCTGTTGTATAAGCCAGCACCCCATAGGCAGACCGTATAGTATAAGGCAGCACTCCATAGGCAGGCCCTGTAGTATAAGGAAGAACCCCATAGGCAGACCCTGTAGTAAAAGGCAGCACCCCTTAGGCAGACCCTGTGGTATAAGGCAGCACCCCATAGGCAGACCCTATAGTATAAGGCAGCACTCCATAGGCAGGCCCTGTAGTATAAGGAAGAACCCCATAGGCATACCCTGTCCTGTAGTATAAGGCAGCACCCCTTAGGCAGACCCTGTGGTATAAGGCAGCAACCCATAGGCAGACCCTATAGTATAAGGCAGCACCCCCATAGGCAGACCCTGTAGTATAAGACAGTACCGCTATAGGCAGACCCTGTAGTATAAGACAGTACCCCAATAGGCAGACCCTGTAAGTATTAGGCTGCCGTCACACTAGCAGTATTTGTTCAGTATTTTACATAAGTATTTGTAAGCCAAAACCAGGAGTGGGTAATAAATGCAGAAGTTGTGCATATGTTTCTATTATACTTTTTCTCTACTGGTTTTGGCTTACAAATACTGATGTAGAATACTGAACAAATACTGCTAGTGTGATTGCAGCCTTAGATAGAACCCCCATAGGCAGACCCTGTAGTACAAGACAGTACCCCTATAGGCAGACCCTGTAGTATAAGACAGTACCTCCATAGGCAGACCCTGTAGTATAAGACAGTACCCCATAGGCAGACCCTGTAGTATAAGACAGTATCCCCATAGGCAGACCCTGTAGTATAAGACAGTACCCCTATAGCAGTGTTCCCCAACTCCGGTCCTCAAGAGCCACCAATAGGTCATGTTTTCAGGATTTCCTTAGTATTGCCCAGGTGATAATTGCATCACCTGCACAGGCATTAATTCCATCACCTGGGCAATACCAAGGAAATCCTGAAAACATGACCTGTTGGTGGCTCTTGAGGACCGGACTTGGGGAACACTGCCCTATAGGCAGACCCTGTAAGTATGAGACAGTACCCCATAGGCATATCCTGTAGTATATGACAGTACCCCCATAGGCAGACCCTGTAGTATAAGACAATACCCCCATAGGCAGACCCTGTAGTATAAGACAATACCCCTATAGGCAGACCCTGTAAGTATAAGACAGTACCCCCATAGGCAGACCCTGTAGTATAAGACAGTACCCCCATAGGCAGACCCTGTAGTATACGACAGGACCCCTATAGGCAGACCCTGTAGTGTAAGACAGTCCCCCTATAGGCAGACCCTGTAGTATAAGACAGTACCCCTATAGGCAGACCCTGTAGTATAAGACAGTACCCCTTGTTGTGGATTCTGTTTGTGGGCTCCCTCTGGTGGTTACTGCTGGTACTGGGTGACTTTGGTGGGTTGCGGCCTTTGGTTTCCACCTGTCCATCAGTGGCTGGGTGTTTCCTATTTTACCTGGCCTTTCTGTCATTTCCCTTGCCGGCTATCAATGTATTCAGATGTGCTCTGTTTGGTTCCTGCCTACCTGCTCCCAGATCTTTCAGGATAAGCTAAGTGCTGATTTTCAGTTGTTTGGTTTTTTGTCCAGCTTGCTTATTATGTCTCTATGCTAGCTGGTAGCTCTAGTGGACTGAGGTTCTCCCCATGTGCCATGAGTTGGCACATGGGTTCTTGTAATCTCAGGATGGTTTTTTTTTTATTAGGGTTTTTTGCTGACCGCTCAGTCCCCTTTTGTATCGTTCTGCTTTCTAGTTTACAGCGGGCCTCAATTTGCTAAAACTATATATATCATCTCTATGTGTGTGCCTTCCTCTCATTTCACCGTCAATACATGTGGGGGGCAACTATATCTTTTGGGGTTCATTCCGCTGGAGGCAAGTGAGGTCTTTATTTTCTCTGCAGTGCTAGTTAGCTCTTAGGCTGGTGCGTGGCGTCTAGAACCAACGTAGGCACGCTCCCTGGCTATCTCTAGTTGCGTTTGTCAGGCGTAGGGCAGCGGTCAGCCCAGGTTCCATCACCCTAGAGCTCGTCCGTAATATATTTGTACTTTGCTTGTCCTGTGCTATCCCTAGCCATTGGGATTCATGACAGTATAGCCGGCCCACAAAGTGTTAATTGTTTGGGCTGAAGCAGGAGAAAGAGAAGTGTTTAAGGGAAATTTTTTTTTTTTTTTTTTCCCTTCAGAGTTTTGCTGCCTAGCCCTTAATTGCTGTCTAGCTGCTTCTTACCTCCTCTTAACCCTTGAATGGCTCTGACCTTAGCTGTTTAACATGGATGTCCAGAGTTTGGCTTCCAGCCTGAGTAATCTCGCGGCAAAAGTTCAAAACATACAGGATTTTGTTGTTCACACTCCCATGTCTGAACCTAGAATTCCTATTCCAGAGTTCTTTTCTGGAGATAGATCTACCTTCCTGAATTTCAGGAACAATTGTAAATTGTTTCTTTCTTTAAAATCTCGCTCCTCTGGAGACCCTGCTCAACAGGTCAAGATTGTAATATCTTTCCTGCGGGGCGACCCTCAGAATTGGGCATTTGCATTGGCACCAGGGGATTCTGCATTGCTCAGTGTGGATGCGTTTTTTCTGGCATTGGGATTGCTCTATGAGGAACCTAACCTGGAGATTCAGGCTGAAAAGGCTTTATTGGCCCTCTCTCAGGGGCATGATGAAGCGGAGATATATTGTCAGAAGTTTCGGAAATGGTCGGTGCTTGCTCAGTGGAATGAGTGCGCCCTGGCTGCAAACTTCAGAAATGGTCTTTCTGAGGCCATTAAGGATATTATGGTGGGGTTCCCTACGCCTACAGGTCTGAATGAGTCTATGGCTATGGCCATTCAGATTGATCGGCGTTTACGGGAGCGCAAACCCGTGCACCAGTTGGCGGTGTCTTCTGAACAGGCACCTGAGACTATGCAATGTGATAGAATTCAGTCCAGAAGTGAACGGCAAAATTATAGGCGGAAAAATGGATTGTGTTTCTATTGTGGTGATTCAGCTCATGTTATATCAGCATGCTCTAAACGCACAAAAAGGGTTGATAAATCTTTTGCCATTGGTACTCTGCAGCCTAAGTTCATTTTGTCTGTGACTCTGATTTTTTCACTGTCTTCCATTTCCGTCGATGCCTATGTGGATTCTTATGGATTGGTCATTTGCTAAACGCTGCGGTTTTAGTCTGGAACCTCTGGAAGTTCCTATTCCTCTGAAGGGAATTGACTCTACACCATTGGCTATGAATAAACCGCAGTATTGGACACAAGTGACCATGCGCATGACTCCCGTTCATCAGGAGGTGATTCGCTTCCTTGTACTTTATAATTTACATGATGTACTAGTGCTTGGTCTGCCATGGTTACAAACTCATAATCCTGTCCTGGACTGGAAAACAATGTCTGTGTTAAGCTGGGGATGTCAGGGGGTTCATGATGATGCACCTCCGATTTCAATCGCTTCATCTACTCCTTCTGAGATCCCTGCGTTTTTGTCTGACTATAGGGATGTTTTTGAGGAGCCTAAGCTCAATTCGCTCCCTCCGCATAGAGATTGTGACTGTGCTATAGAATTGATTCCTGGCAGTAAGTTCCCTAAGGGTCGTTTATTTAATCTGTCACTGCCAGAGCATACTGCTATGCGGAATTATATTAAGGAGTCCTTGGAAAAGGGACATATTCGTCCATCTTCGTCCCCTCTGGGAGCAGGTTTTTTTTTTGTGGCAAAAAAAGATGGTTCCCTGAGGCCTTGTATAGATTATCGCCTTCTGAATAAGATTACAGTCAAGTATCAGTATCCATTGCCATTATTGACTGATTTGTTTGCTCGCATTAAGGGGGCTAGGTGGTTCACTAAGATAGATCTTCGCGGTGCGTATAATCTGGTGCGGATAAAACAGGGTGATGAGTGGAAAACCGCATTTAATACGCCTGAGGGCCATTTTGAGTATTTGGTAATGCCTTTTGGACTCTCCAATGCTCCGTCAGTCTTTCAGTCCTTTATGCACAATATTTTCCGTGAATATCTGGATAAGTTTATGATTGTGTATTTGGATGATATTTTGGTGTTTTCTGATGACTGTGAGTCTCATGTTCTACAGGTCAGGAAGGTGTTTCAGGTTCTGCGGGCCAATTCTCTGTTTGTGAAGGGCTCAAAGTGTCTCTTCGGAGTCCAGAAGATTTCTTTTTTGGGGTACATTTTTTCTCCTTCTACTATTGAGATGGATCCCGTCAAGGTTCAGGCGATTTGTGACTGGACACAACCTACATCTGTTAAGAGCCTTCAGAAGTTCTTGGGGTTTGCTAATTTTTATCGTCGGTTCATTGCTAATTTTTCCAGTATTGTTAAACCTTTGACTGATTTGACTAAAAAGGGTGCTGATGTTGCTGATTGGTCTCCTGCGGCCGTGGAGGCCTTTCAGGAACTTAAGCGCCGGTTTTCTTCTGCTCCTGTGTTGTGTCAACCAGATGTTTCACTTCCTTTTCAGGTTGAGGTTGATGCTTCCGAGATTGGAGCGGGGGCGGTTTTGTCACAGAGAAGTTCTAATGGCTCGGTGATGAAGCCATGTGCTTTCTTCTCTAGAAAATTCTCGCCCGCCGAGCGCAATTATGATGTGGGTAATCGGGAGCTTTTGGCCATGAAGTGGGCATTTGAGGAGTGGCGTCATTGGCTTGAGGGTGCTAAACATCGTGTGGTGGTCTTGACTGATCACAAGAATCTCATTTACCTTGAGTCTGCCAGGCGTTTGAATCCTAGACAGGCTCGTTGGTCGTTGTTTTTTTCTCGTTTCAATTTCGTGGTTTCATACCTGCCAGGTTCAAAGAATGTGAAGGCAGATGCTCTTTCCAGGAGTTTTGTGCCTGACTCTCCTGGAGACTCTGGGCCTACTGGTATCCTTAGGGATGGGGTAATATTGTCCGCCGTATCCCCAGACTTGCGACGTGCATTGCAGGAGTTTCAGGTGGATAAACCGGATCGTTGTCCACCAGAAAGACTGTTTGTTCCGGATGATTGGACCAGTAGAGTCATCTCCGAGGTCCATTCTTCTGTGTTGGCTGGTCATCCTGGAATATTTGGTACTAGAGACTTGGTGGCCAGGTCTTTTTGGTGGCCTTCCTTGTCTAGGGATGTGCGTACCTTTGTGCAGTCTTGTGAAGTGTGTGCTCGAGCTAAGCCTTGCTGTTCTCGGGCCAGTGGGTTGTTGTTATCCTTGCCCATCCCGAAGAGGCCTTGGACGCACATTTCCATGGATTTTATTTCTGATCTCCCGGTTTCACAGAAAATGTCCGTTATCTGGGTTGTGTGTGACCGCTTTTCTAAGATGGTTCATTTGGTGCCCTTGCCTAAGTTGCCTTCCTCCTCTGAGTTGGTCCCTTTATTTTTTCAGAACGTGGTTCGTTTGCATGGGATTCCGGAGAATATCGTTTCTGACAGGGGATCCCAGTTTGTGTCTAGATTTTGGCGGACGTTTTGTGCCAAGATGGGCATTGATTTGTCTTTCTCGTCTGCATTCCATCCTCAGACGAATGGCCAGACGGAGCGAACTAATCAGACCTTGGAAACTTATTTGAGGTGTTTTGTTTCTGCTGATCAAGATGACTGGGTTGCTTTTTTGCCACTGGCCGAATTTGCTCTTAATAATCGGGCTAGTTCGGCCACGTTGGTCTCTCCTTTTTTTTGTAATTCGGGGTTTCATCCTCGTTTTTCCTCTGGTCAGGTGGAGCCTTCGGATTGTCCTGGAGTGGACGTGGTGGTGGACAGGCTACATCAGATTTGGAATCAGGTGGTGGACAATTTGAAGTTATCTCAGGAGAAGACTCAGCAGTTTGCTAATCGCCGTCGCCGCGTGGGTCCCCGACTTCTTGTTGGGGATTTGGTGTGGTTGTCTTCTCGTTTTGTCCCTATGAAGGTCTCTTCTCCTAAGTTCAAGCCTCGGTTCATCGGTCCTTATAGGATCTCGGAGATTCTTAACCCTGTATCTTTTCGTTTGGATCTCCCAGCATCGTTTGCTATTCATAATGTGTTCCATCGGTCGTTGTTGCGGAGGTATGAGGTGCCCGTTGTTCCTTTGGTTGAGCCTCCTGCTCCGGTGCTGGTGGAGGGAGAATTGGAGTATGTTGTTGAGAAGATCTTGGATTCTCGTGTTTCCAGACGCAAACTCCAGTATTTGGTTAAGTGGAAGGGTTATGGTCAGGAGGATAATATCCTGATTTTGGCTTACAAATACTGATGTAAATACTGAACAAATACTGCTAGTGTGACTGCAGCCTTAGACAGAACCCCCATAGGCAGACCCTGTAGTATAAGACAGTACCCCTATAGGCAGACCCTGTAGTATAAGACAGTACCCCTATAGGCAGACCCTGTAAGTATAAGACAGTACCCCATATGCAGACCCTGTAGTATAAGACAGTATCCCTATAGGCAGACCCTGTAGTATAAGACGGTACCCCTATAGGAAGACCCTGTAGTGCAAGACTGTACCCCTATAGGCATACCCTGTACTATAAGACAGTACCCCATAGGCAGATCCTGTAGTATAAGACAGTACCCCCATAGGCAGACCCTGTAGTATAAGGCAGCCCCCATAAAAAAAACAATAAATAAGTACTCCTCTCCTCCTCCTTGTTACAGCAGTGCTCCAAGCTCCCGCTCATCTTCTGACAGCAGGCGCTGGGTGGTGACGTCACCATGCCCACTGTCAGTGTCGGCGTCGGTGACGTCAGACGGTGACAGGGGGGTGATGGGAGAAGGAGTGCTGTGCGGTCCTTCCCACATCAATGCGGTCAGCTGCATCGGCTAAATGCCGATACAGCTCACCTTGCGGTGACGGGTGGGGGGCCCACTGCTGGCACCGGGGCCCCCCCACCTGCTCAGGGGCCCCATAGCGGCCGAGCGGCAGAACAGGGAGACCGATTCTCCCTGCTCTGCCACAGAATGTACAGTTACAGTAGCAAAGCTCCGGGTGGGCCCCTTCTGAGTTCCGGGCCCGTGACGACCGCCCCCTCTGCCCCCCGGTACGCTACTGCCAGGCAGTCATAATATTCTGGTGATAAAGCATTCATTGTACTGAAACAACAGCACACAGCCTAATAAGTGACACATCCCTGAAATCTGTGTCTCAGTCCCTAACTCATGCTGCCCTCAGATTATATAGCAAAAAACTGTCTAACAGCTTCTCTTTAACATGGCACTATAGAGACCTATTGTTCACTATCCTAAAGACACCGCTACATCTCTCCACATGTAGAATAAGTTCGCCCTTATAGATAATTTAAAAAACAGTAATAATTGCTCTAGTATGCCAGTTTCGCACATGTATAGCCAGTCTAGAAATTCACACATTACTTGAAACTTTCATACATGCAATTGAGGAAATGTGTGGTGCAAATCTGCATCAATTCTGCTGCAAATACGATATACATGTGTATAATTCTGTGTGGATTCTTTATGTTTTAAGTGAATGAAGTGTTAAAGAGAGGTTCTGCTGTTAAGATCTAGGGGTTGGACACAGCTTATTTTAAATGAAAGGGAGAGTTACCAGCGACAGACATGACAGACCGGTGAGCAGGCTGTCAGTCATTGCATGTCTCACCTTGGTAATGGCCCTTTTCATTTTAATAAGTTGTGGAGTCAGTTTACTAGGGAGATCTATGTCTTTCCCATGGATCTTAACAGCTAATTTACATATTGAGAAAAACATTGATTACTCTGGAATAAGACATCAGATCCCAGATATCAAGGTCAAATTTTATTCAACTTTCTGTGACCTGCTTGCCCATATGGACAGTTTACGAAGGTTGATTTTACTGACAGATTCCCTTTAAAGTTTTATCCTCTTTTATTGAATTAAAATATATTCTATAATTTTGGTGTTGATTCTGCATCCAAGGTCGCCTAAAATCTAAATATGATACATATTCCATTAATGGGAACCTGTCACCAAAAAAAATTGTTATTAACCTGCAGATATGGGGTTAGTCTGCAAGTTAATAGCGTTATTATGCTGGCCGGCCCCTGCAAGTAACCGAATGCTGTAGTGAGAAAATGAACTTTATTCTCCCCAGCAGCGTTCCCGTTTCAGTCACGGGAGCGGTGCCGGTGCTGGTCCAATCAGCGCTTGGAATATATAGAACGGTGGCTGTAACCGCGTTACTGGCCCTGACTGACTGCCGGCCCCAATGCAGAGCCAGTGTCAATCAGGGCCCGGGGTGCCGACGCTTTATATACTTGGATCGATGATTGAACCAGCACCAGAGCTGCCACCGTGACTGAAACGGCGCCCCCAACCCTGACTGACAGCCGACACCAATGCAGAAAAGTGTCTGTCAGGGCCAGAGGCACAGTTTCAGTCACAGGGGCGGTGTCGGCACTGGTTCATTCACCGTTCTGAGAATACAGAGCGGCGATCACTGCTGCCATATGTGTCCCTATTACTGCACCTGCTGTGTGGTTCTCTGCGCCCTCTAAATTCTAAAGCAACTCTATATAATATAGTAATGCCGGGTGCAAGTGCCCTAGGAAACAGTGCCCACATTTTGTCCCCTAGAAAGTAATAATGCCCTTTGTGTGCCCCTTTGACAGTCAGAGTAACCTGAGTTCCTCTATAACAATAAGTGCCCACTTTACATTGAATAATGTCCCGACTCCCGAGTCTCCCCCCTGTACAGCTTCCCTATACACAGCATGATGCTCTCTTATACACAGAATAATGCTCCCCTCATTGTATATATACTGACCCCTTAATATCCCCCAAACTGTTTAATGACTCCAACACTGTATGAAGGCCCCATCCCTAATCTCCACACTGTATGATGGCCCCCTAGATACAGTGTCTTGCGAAAGTATTCGGCCCTCTGGAACTTTCAACCTTTTCCCACATATCATCTTTCAAACAAAAAGATACCAAATGTACATTTTTGGTGAAGAATCAACTACAAGTGGAACACAATTGTGAAGTTGAACGAAATTTATTGGTTATTTTAAATTTTTGTGGAAATTCAAAAACTGAAAAGTGGGGCGTGCAATATTATTCGGCCCCTTTAACTTAATACTTTGTTGCACCACCTTTTGCTGCGATTACAGCTACAAGTCTCTTGGGGTATGTCTCTATCAATTTTGTACAACGAGAGACTGAAATTCTTGCCCATTCTTCCTTGGCAAACAGCTCGAGCTCAGTGAGATTTGATGGAGATCGTTTGTGAACAGCAGTTTTCAGCTCTTTCCACAGATTCTCGATTGGATTGAGGTCTGGACTTTGACTTGGCTATTCTAACACCTGGATAAGTTTATTTGTGAACCATTCCATTGTAGATTTTGCTTTATGTTTGGGATCATTGTCTTGTTGGAAGACAAATCTCCGTCCCAGTCTCTGGTCTTTTGCAGACTCCACCAGGTTTTCTTCAACAATGGTCCTGTATTTGGCTCCATCCATCTTCCCATCAATTTTAACCATCTTCCTTGTCCCTGCTGAAGAAAAGCAGGCCCAAACCATGATGCTGCCACCACCATGTTTGACAGTGGGGATGGTGTGTTCAGAGTGATGAGCTGTGTTGCCTTTAGATATCGTTTGGTATTGTTGCCAAAAAGTTTGATCTTGGTTTCATCTGACCAGAGCACCTTCTTCCACATGTTTGGTGTGTCTCCCAGGTTGCTTGTGCAAACTTTAAAGGACACTTTTTATGGATATCTTTGAGAAATGTCTTTCTTCTTGCCACTCTTCCATAAAGGCCAGATTTGTGCAGTGTACGACTGGTTGTTGTCCTATGGACATGTAGCGCCCCCACTGCCGCAGGGCCGAGGGGTACCCGGTACCGGGCCTGTGAGTCTCTGCTCTGGGGTTGTCACGGTGGCTAGGCCCGGTCCGTGACCCTGCCGTGGGGTGCACAGTGAATGATAGGTGTGGATGTTGGTGGTGCAGTTGTGGGGTGCAGGTCGCGGTAAATAACGAGGACACCAGGTTGCAGTCTCTTTACCTCTTTACTGGAGATCTCTGAGTCCTCAGTCCAGAATATGGTTCACCAGGCTGCGCAAGTCCGGCCGGTCCAATGGCACCTCCAGAGTTCACTTCACAGGTGGAAATCGGTGCCTTCCTTCTTAGCGCTATGTGTTGTAGTCCTTCCCTGCTATGCTTACGGAAAGTATCCCACAACTGTTGTGTCTGTTTCTCGTGTTCCCTCACAACTCGATTAACTGATCTTCTGCTAATCTTCCGTCCCTTCCTGATGTTACAGTTAGAACGGCACCCGTTTGTCGGGTAGGCCTGGAGTTCTTCCGGGACCCTAGAGACGCCCCTCTCCCGCAATTGCCTCCCAAGACTTCATAGGTGATTTAGGTGAGACAGCCCGCCTGAGACTGACTGTCCTGCCGCAGTTTAGAGTATTGCTTGAAGCTGTCTAATGAAATACTCCCTCGGCGTTCCGGCCACCGGTAATGCGCCTCAGTAGGGTGTTGCTCCGGTCTTACAGCATGACCCCTACTGGTATTCTCCTATTGCTTGATCTCGTTTCTCACTCAGCACAATCTATCTCGCTTCTAGTCCTTTCTTGGGTCCCGCCGCTTCCCGGAGCTGGCGCGGACCCGTTACGTTCTTTTCAATGCCAAGCCTCTGTCAGGATCCCACCCCTGACAGAGACCCTACTGTCTCTTCCTCCGCAACACCCTCTGCCACCAGGTGTTGCTTCGTTCAATCCAGTCAGCTTTCTTCTCTAACTTCCTGCCTGACCCCCAGTTTACCCACTATGGTGGGGAGTGGCCTAATGAATAGAACCCTTAGCTCCCCCCGGAGGCCCAGCTGTGAAATCTATTGGTGTCTGTGATACCTGATCAGATGAACTCCTTCAGTGCCATCGGACGCACCGTAGCTCCCCATAGTGGCGGAGCCACAGTACTGCAACGACCAGGACTCTGGGGCGCTGCACTCCCCCCTGGTTAAACACAGTACTCCGGGACTGGGAAGAAAACAACAATACAAGTTAGCAAAAAGACATACAGTTTCGTTGAGTGTAATAACAATAAGTATACTTGAACAGGCTTCCCTTTATGGGAGGTGAGAACACTTAAACGTTACAAACATGGTTAACATTATAAATTACAGGCTATAAATAACTCCTGTTACCCAACCGGGTATTCTACTAGGTGCAAAATTGTGGAACAATAGTTTAACATTGCCTTTAAGGACTCACACTCTAAATCCACTAAAGACCTTCCTATAATCACATTATAAGGCAATTTAACTTTCTCATTCTCCTTCTTTAAATCTGCAGGACCGCCTGTCCTATCGGCACCAGACCTACTGCCTCTCCTTTCTGTTACAGGACCGCCCCGTTCAGCCAGGGCCTACTGCCTTTTCAACTAATATACACAGTATAGAACATAACATTACTTTCAGTTTAAGAGCACTGAGTCATCTCTACATGACCCCTATCAGGACTCAGGGTTTACCTTCTATCCTAACTGTCTATCAACATTTTCAAAACATTTTCTATCGCACATTAAGCCTTCCCATTATCTTTCTTTCTGGAATGCATGCTGGACACCACGTCTATCCCTACGGGCCCACTGCATCCTTCTTCTATCTTTCACCTTTTTCTTCTCAGAGCACATCATTAACATTTCTTCACAATTAACCAATTGAACACATATAACTTCCTCGTACAAACATTATCATCACTTTTCTCTCATCAACATTATTGCTACTTGTCTTAAGCAATATTACTATCGAGGTGCGGCAAATGAACATCCCCTTTAAGAGGGGACCAAGTCTCTGTGAGGTAGCGTATCTTCTCAAGCTACCAGTCCATACTCAGCAAAGGTTCCAGTGCGGTATCTTCGCAAAGAGTCTTTCTTTAAGTAAAACCAGTAGGGAGCGCCTTTAATAAGGTGCAAACTATATACAAAAAGTTCGGATCATGCACTGTTCATGATTTCACAGTTTTTGAAGTAACGTAGAAAAATAGAAAATAACCAAAAACAATAGGGATCCCGGGTCAACAAAAGGATCCCTTTAAGAGTTTACCCTGAGCGGGTTTAGCAGGACAACGGGAAACAGTAACTATTTACAGATTCATGGTATCGAGGTTTATCTTCATAGTGAATCACAAGACATCAGCCGAAAGTGGGCACCTTCCGACCGTGCAGACTTTGATCCTAGGTCAGCAGCTGATGCCGCACCAGTATCACCAATGGATTTCCCTGGTGCAGTCAGACCACCCGATGTCTGGACCCGAAGGCAGACTCTAGCCGCCAGCTCAGTCGCTGCAATGAGACGTACGGCGGCAATGTTGGTAAGATCCGTTACGTCTGGTTCCATCATGGTTGAAGTACCAGACGACGCTCCCCCAAGCTCACAACGGCGCACGTCCCGGGCATACCACCCGTATGCATTCCGATGACGGGTGTAAGTCACCGGATCTCCCCTTTGTAGCAGATCACCACTTCGGCCACAGCAGGGAGCCTTCACGTTGCAGCTGGCAACGAAGACGTCAGTTGGCAGCCCCGGTTCCTGTATGGAGCCCCATCCTCTCTTCGGGTGGAAGGCCAACACAGTGCCCCGCCTCACCATGTCCCGGTCATCACATGCAGGAGGTGGTTGTCGTACCCTCGGTGGGGCAGTCAGCTCTGCCTCTTTCTGCCTTTTCCAATGTAGGATCAAGCATTGTTTGTATTGCTCCCAGGTAAGCACAGCAAGGGTGAATCCTTCTTCCCGAACTCCATCTGGCCCAACCCGGGGGGTGTCCCACTGGAGGGTCACCCCGTCTGGGCCTACGTCTACGGGTTCCCCCATCCTAGTCGGCAGCGGTGGCACCAGCTTCCCCATTGCATCGGGGGGTAACACCACTAGCTCTGCCGATAGTAGACGGCTTTTACTGGGGTGAGGACCGGTCGCGGGAGCGGGATCGAGCAGAGGAGCAGGGGCGTCTCCCATACCTGCGCCTGATGTGGTTCCACCGATGTCGATCCGGTCCATTAACGAGAACGCTGGAGTCGGCCGCAGCCCGGACCGCGGCTCCTCCAATGGGGTCCCCGGATGCGGCCCCGCCCACCATGGTTCCTCCTCCGCTGGCTCCGAGGACGGGATGGGTAAGCTCAGCTCCGCGGCCGGTTCCAAAGAATTCAGATCTTTCCGCTGCAGTGGACATAGGTCCGCCTCTGGTGAAGGAGGGCAAGCCGGAATTACTTCTTCCTCGTTCAGGCACTTGCTGTTCGTCATCGCTGCCTGATAGTCGGTGGCAGTGCATACACCTGACTCCGCCATTTCTCCGAGGTCGAGCTTCTCCGTCACCCGCTTCCCGCCGTTGCAAATCAGGGGGTCGTCCTCTGCTTGAGGGCAGGTTCTCACTTCGCAGCCAGAAGCACAGGGGGCGGTAGCCATTTCTCGCGCATCTCTGAGTCCTCAGTCCAGAATATGGTTCACCAGGCTGCGCAAGTCCGGCCGGTCCAATGGCACCTCCAGAGTTCACTTCACAGGTGGAAATCGGTGCCTTCCTTCTTAGCGCTATGTGTTGTAGTCCTTCCCTGCTATGCTTACGGAAAGTATCCCACAACTGTTGTGTCTGTTTCTCGTGTTCCCTCACAACTCGATTAACTGATCTTCTGCTAATCTTCCGTCCCTTCCTGATGTTACAGTTAGAACGGCACCCGTTTGTCGGGTAGGCCTGGAGTTCTTCCGGGACCCTAGAGACGCCCCTCTCCCGCAATTGCCTCCCAAGACTTCATAGGTGATTTAGGTGAGACAGCCCGCCTGAGACTGACTGTCCTGCCGCAGTTTAGAGTATTGCTTGAAGCTGTCTAATGAAATACTCCCTCGGCGTTCCGGCCACCGGTAATGCCCCTCAGTAGGGTGTTGCTCCGGTCTTACAGCATGACCCCTACTGGTATTCTCCTATTGCTTGATCTCGTTTCTCACTCAGCACAATCTATCTCGCTTCTAGTCCTTTCTTGGGTCCCGCCGCTTCCCGGAGCTGGCGCGGACCCGTTACGTTCTTTTCAATGCCAAGCCTCTGTCAGGATCCCACCCCTGACAGAGACCCTACTGTCTCTTCCTCCGCAACACCCTCTGCCACCAGGTGTTGCTTCGTTCAATCCAGTCAGCTTTCTTCTCTAACTTCCTGCCTGACCCCCAGTTTACCCACTATGGTGGGGAGTGGCCTAATGAATAGAACCCTTAGCTCCCCCCGGAGGCCCAGCTGTGAAATCTATTGGTGTCTGTGATACCTGATCAGATGAACTCCTTCAGTGCCATCGGACGCACCGTAGCTCCCCATAGTGGCGGAGCCACAGTACTGCAACGACCAGGACTCTGGGGCGCTGCAGACAGACTGTCCCACCTCAGCTGTAGATCTCTGCAGTTCATCCAGAGTGATCATGGGCCTCTTGGCTACTTCTCTGATCAGTCTTCTCCTTGTTTGAGATGAAAGTTTAGAGCGACGACCAGGTAGATTTGCAGTGGTATGATACTCCTTCCATTTCAATATTATCACTTGCACAGTGCTCCTTGGGATGTTTAAAGTTTTGGAAATCATTTTGTATCCAAATCCGGCTTTAAACTTCTCCACAACGGTATCACAGACCTGCCTGTTGTGTTCCTTGCTCTTCAAGATGCTCTCTGTGCTTTAAATAGAACCCTGAGACTGTCACAGAGCAGGTGCATTTATACGGAGACTTGATTACACACAGGTGGATTATATTTATCATCATTAGGCATTTAAGACAACATTGGATCATTCAGAGATCCACAATGAGCTTCTGGAGTGAGTTTGCTGCACTGAAAGTAAAGGGGCCGAATAATATTGCACGCCCCAATTTTCAGTTTTTGACTTTCCACAAAAATTGAAATTAACCAATAAATTTCATTCAACTTCACAATTATGTTCCACTTGTTGATTCTTCACCAAAAATTTACATTTCGTATCTTTATGTTTGAAGCATGGTATGTGGGAAAAGGTTGAAAAGTTCCAGGGGGCTGAATACTTTTGCAAGGCACTATAGCCTCCATATAGCATAATACACCAGAGAGTCCTCAAGATAATATAATGCACTCCCCATAGGTCTCCATATAGCATAATGCACTCCCCATAGGCACACTCTATATTGTATAATGCATTCCCCATAGGCAGACTCTATAAAGTATAATGCACTCCCCATAGGACTCAATTAGAGTATAATGCACTCTCCATTGGCAGACTCTAGTATAATGCACTCTCCAAAGGCAGACTGTGTATAGTATAATGCACACCCCATAGGTCTCCATATAGTATAATGCACTCCCCGTAGGCAGACTCTATATAGACCACTACAAAATGTTCAGTTTGTCTGATTTTTCTCTTTATAGGTATATTTTTGAGTAAAATGTAAATTGTTCTTGTATTCTATAAACTTCTGACAACATGTCTCCGAATTTCCAAACAATACATTTTTGTATTTTTTTCTGACAAAGAAAATTGGTCAAAAGTGAAAAAAAAACAGTGCTTTGAGATCTCAAATAATGCAAAGGAAACAAGTTCATAATCATTTAGAAACAACAATACTAATGTCTTTATTCAGGAAGAGTTCAGAAATCAATATTTTGTGGAATAACCATCATCGTTAATCACAGCTTTCATGCGTCTTGGCATGCTTTCCACCAGTCTTTCACACTGATTCTGGTGCAAAAATTTAAGCAGTTCTTCTTTGCTTGATGGCTTGTGACAATCCATCATCCTCTTGATTACATTCCAGAGGTTTTCAATGGGGTTCAAGTTTGGAGATTGGGCTGCCCATGACAGGGTTTTGATGTGATGGTCTCTTAATTTTTGCCAGAGCTGTAGTATAATGCACTCCCCATAGGCCTCCATATAGTATAATGCACTCCCCACAGGTCTCCATATAGTATACTGCACTCCCCATAGGCAGTCTCTATAGTATAATGTACCCCCCATAGGCAGACTCTATAGTATGATGCACTCCCCATAGACAGCCTCTATAGTGTAATGCACTCCCCATATGCAGCCTCTATAGCATAATGCACCCCCATAGGTAGCCTCTATAGTGTAATGCACCCGATAGGCAGCCTCTATAGTGTAATGCAGCCCCATAGACAGACTCTAGTGTAATGCACCCCATAGGCAGCCTCTATAGCATAGAGCAAATCCATAGGCAGCCTCTATAGCGTAATGCACCCCATAGGCAGCCTCTATAGTGTAATGCACCCCATAGGCAGCCTCTATAGTGTAATGTAGTCCCATAGGCAGCCTCTATAGTGTAATGCACCCCCATAGGCAGCCTCTATAGTGTAAAGAAGCCCCATTGGCAGCCTCTATAGTGTAATGCAGGTCTATAGGCAGCCTCTATAGTGTAATGCACCCTCATAGGCAGACTCTATAGTGTAATGCACTCCTATAGGCAGCCTCTATAGTGTAATGTAGTCCCATAGGCTGCCTCTATAGTGTAATGCACCCCATAGGCAGACTCTATGGTGTACTGCACCGCCATAGGCAGCCTCTATAATGTAATGTAGTCCCCTTGGCAGACTCTATAGCATAATGCACCCCCATAGGCAGCCACTATAGTGTAATGCACCCCCATAGGCAGCCTCTGTAGTATAATGCATCCCTATAGGCACCCTCTATAGCGTAATGCACCCCCATAAGCAGCCTCTAAAGTTTAATGCACCCCCGTAGGCAGCCTCTATTGTGTAATGCACATCCATAGGCAGCCTCTATAGAGTAATGCACCCCATTGGCAGGTTCTAGAGTGTAATGCAGCCCCATATGCAGCCTCTATAGCATAATGCAACCCCATAAAATAAACAAATACTCACCTCTCTTCTTCCTGGTTCCTGTGCTGCTCCGAGCTCCCCCTCATCTTCGGACCACAGGCACCGAGTAGTGACATCACTGCGCCCGCTGTCAATGTCGGCGTCGGTGACGTCAGATGCTGACAGGGGGATGATGAGAGAGGGAGCGTAATGTTCCTTCTCTCATCAATGCAGTCAGCTGTATCGGCATCTAGGCGATACAGTTAAACCGGTGATGACAGGTGGGGGCCCACTTTTGGCACGAGGGGCCCACTGCTGGCATCAGCTTCCCCAGCCTGCTCAGGGGCCCTATAGCGGCCGGGTAGTAGAGCAGGGAGGTTGATTCTCCCTGCTCTGCTGCAGACTGTAACTGTATTGGCGCAATGTGCACGCTGATACAGTTACAGTAGCCTAGCTCAGGGTGGGCCCCCTCAGAGTGCAGGGCCTGGGGCGACTGCCCCTTCTGCCCCCTCCCTGGTAGCTACACTACTGGCTTCAGCTGTCCTATCAATCTGAATGAAACTTTCAGAAATCTGTGTGTCTGCTGCCAAAATAGCCCCATTCATATTAATGGAACTGAATTTGTGCAACAAATCTGCCAGGCGTGAATTCACCCTGAGGCAGTTTTCCCATGTGCTGAAATGCTGCATTCTATCCATTGTTTTTTTATTCACATTTTCTCCAGATGTCAGTGTAAGAATCGCAGAAACCTGGGATGCAGTGACTGACAGGAGGCAGAACAAAGGTTAACAAGTTTAATAACAGGGGAATACTCCACGCAGGGAGGTAAAGGGTTAAACAGTATAAAGGGAAAAGGATGTTGGGAGGTAAAGAGTTAAACAGGGGATTCAATAGTTTAGAATTAGATGGCAAAGGATGGTGTAAGTAGAAGAACGATGGTCAAGATAACGGTAGTTCTTGTGAAGCACTTGTGTCAGAAGTTCCGCCAACTGTAACTCCCGCTGAGAACTCAATGGTGCCGGCAACGGCTGTCACGGTGTCTTTTCCAGAAAAGTCCTGTGGGCATAAATGCCCCGTCTTCTGGTGGCAGTTGTCGGTCTCCGATACCTTCCACTGAGCCTAGTCCATAAACTGCAGTGGCTGACAAGGGTACGAGCCACAATACTGTACGAGCCCAACGTGGCTCTGCAACTATATTCCAGTTGAAGTCAGGTCACAGGCGTCTGGGCAAATATTCGCTGTCAAAGTCAGGGTGCAAGTGTCAGTCTTGTATGTGGTCCCTCTTATGTGGCGCGTGTACAGTAGTCACGGACACTTAGCATGCGGCGACTTTCTCCTGATTAGCCACCGGGCACACACTGCACGTCCCTCTCGCTCTGGTCCCCACTGCTTGTGGCGGGGCTGCTGTACGGACGGAGGCCTGTGTAATGCTAATGCTCCTGGGATGGAGCACTTCTTTTCCCGGCTGCTTCTGCGCATACCTGGCTCTACACACTCTGCTGCGGTCCCTCTCTCTGTATAGCTGGGCACACTGCTTCCCTCAGCGCAGCAGTCCCTGTCCTTCTGGTCTGCTGCAGCCGGTACTCTGAGTGGGGACGGGGAGTGGAGCGCACCGCTCACCTGACTGCGCGCTGCCCTCAATTCGCACCAAATTGCTCTGCATGCGCTTCTTTTTCTTCTTTCTCCGCCCCCCCTTGATCAGCAGAAAGGTGCCCCTCATTAGCACTTCCCTCAGGCAGCAGGGGAAGGTCCGCCTTACTAATGCCTTCCCCGGGAACAGTGGATGCAATCTCTCTAGTTCCAGACCCTGTAGGTACCTGCTGTCTCGTTGTCCCCCTTACATCAGCATCAAAACATGCAATAGCAATCTGTTCTGATTATTGCGTTTTTTTAAACATTTTCATGAATTTTGTTTTTGCTGTTGATTTTATAAAGTGTTTTCTAACTCGATTTTTAGTGCATAAACACTGGGATTTTGCACATACAAAATTAGCATTCTTTACATTTACGTTTTTATGCATTTTTTAAGCTCGCCATTAAAGCTAGTTGGGAAAAAACACTCCCAAAAAAGGAGAGCTCTATTACATCTTTAAACGCACAATGGACATAAGTTTTCATGAAGCATCTACTTTGCACCAGATTTTCTGAAAACAAATACACAATGGAAAAAAGTGGGAGCATAGTATGAGAGTTGTCATGTGTTTCCTTATCTAATACCTTAATATTATGCTACGTTTTGCTTCACAATTGACACCCATACAGCACAGCATTAATTAATTGTTTCAATTTCTTAAATGTATTTTGCAGTCAAAATGCTCTTCAACTTGTTCAAGAAGAATGAGCCTCCACCTGTGGGTCATACAATGCCAAACATCACGGAGCCCCCTATTGTCTCCCAAGAGAATAGCACCGCAGCTGCTGGATCAGGGAATAAAAGTGCTGATGACACGTTCAGAAAAATTCAACAGGAACTTATGAATCAAATAAACAAGATTCCATGTAAGTGTAAAGAACATTTAAAAAAAAATCTTCATTTATTTAGTATCGAGTATGAGCACCAAACACAGACATGCACACACTTACACACCTTAGAATGCTATGAATGAGATTATTGGTGGTTGTTTGAGGAATGATCTGCCCGCTGGATGCACTTGATCACACAAATTATTATTTATTTTTATAGCACCATTAATCCCAGGATGCTGTACATGTGAAAAGATTTATACACATAAAACATGCAGTGCATATAACATATGTAAAATAAAGTAATCAAATTGGCAACCTGGAACATCAGGATGGGGATCCTGATTAGTGATGAGCGAGTGTACTCGTTAACAAATACTCGGAGATCACCCGAGCGTGTTCATCATCACTAATCCTGATCTCATGGGGTAATTATCTACATAATCAAGATCCATTGCTGGCAGCTGCCTTTACAATTTTCAACCAGTGAAGTCAATGAGCTTGATGAGTGACCAGTCTAGAGATGCTGCCATGGAAGTACATTTAGACCACGCAGGCTGCTCACAGTGGCGGAAGCAACATGCATGTGGCCTGGCAACATTCTTTTAAAAATTGCTCCTTGGACAGCTGAGCTGATAGTGTACTAGAAAGGCAAGTATTATGGCTATTTCTCGAAAGTGTCCCAGGAGACTCAACAATGCCAAACCGCATGTTGCGCAAAGCAGCTCATATGGAAGAAAGTAGTAAAGCAAGAAGTTTGAATGGCTTTCCAACAGTTTTGAGGTAGATTTTAGAGGTGCTAAGGTGCCTTCACTCTAAGGTGCAACTTATCGAGAGGTGGCGAGTTCTCCTTCAAAGGAAGTCTTCAAACAGAGGCTGGACAGACATCTGGCTGAGTTGGTTTAGTGAATCCTGCATTGAGCAGGGAGTTGGACATGATGACCCTTGAGGTTTCTTCCAACTCTAACATTCTATGATTCATCTCGAACCATTTTTATCTTAATTGGGCTGAAGTCAGGTGGTTGTGGAGGCCATGTCATCTGATGCAGCACTCAATCCAACTTTTTTTTGTTCACATAGCCCTTACATAACCTGGAGGTATTTTGGGTCATTGTCATGATCCAATACAAATGATCATCCCACTAAGTGCAACCCAGATTGAATGACATGTTATTGTAGAATGCTGTTGAAGCTATGCTGGGTAAGTGTGCCTTCAATTTGCAAAGAATCACCAACGTTGTCTCAAGCAAAGCACCCCTATGCCACCACTCCTCCTCATGTCTAGTTCTTGTCTTTCGTGGTCCAAACAAGTCTCTTCTTCTCAGTAGTGGCTTTTTGCAGCAATCAACCTTAAGGCCTGCTTCTTGCAGTCTCCTCTGGACAGTTGGTATTGACATCTGTCTTCTACTTGATGTTTGTGCATCCTTTGTGAGGGCAGTTATCTAAGGTACTGCTAAATTGCATTTTATTGAACTTACTCTCTGTATCAGAGGTAATTTTTTGTCTTACTTTCTTGGGATCCTCCTCTTTTCATCATAGTGATTGATGGTTTTCCTTTGTGGATACCTTCAAAGTTCATACAGTTTTCCACATTTACTTCATCTCTTAAAATTGTGATGTGGCTGCAGTGCAGTTTAGCGCAACATCCACCAGGGGTGCTGGTGAGGGAAAAGAGGCTGCACACTAACAGTGTAGCAACACTGAGCAGCCGCACAAGTGTCACAGGTAACGAAAGAGTGGTCAGACGAGCATAGTCAGAAACTGTACCGCGGTATCCAAAAGGAGAGACATAAGACGAATTCGGGGTACAAGCCAGAAATCAAAGCCGGTCGGGGAACGAGGTATCAGAGGCGGAAAGCAAGAGGCGGGGTTCAGAGATCAGGCTGAGTCATACACTGTAAGGAAACCACCAGACAAACACTACGTCAGGGATAGGGAACGGTTCTCACACAAATACGGGAAGTCAGAGGCAGAAGGATCACAAGGGTATATGGGTTAGCTGCTCTAGCCTAGAAGCATGAACTATTACTGACCCTGGTCAGCAGACTGCAGAGGACTTAAGCCAAGCCAGCTCCAAAACGAGGCCGAGGGAATTAACCCCCGCATGACCAGTCCAGAGAGAGCATAGCAGAAAACAAACCCCCAACCGGATCATGACAAAATTAACGATGGACTGTCACTCATTTAAGTAGCTCTTGACATATTCTGGCTCATAACAGTTGTAGAATAGGTCTTAGCACTGTTTGGAACGGTTTACCAACAGAGTCTCGGTAGAACACACTTGCTTCAAACACTGGTGATTGGCCAAATGAACTCTTGACGAGACATACCACTTCATTGGAACCCATTCCAGGTGACTACCTGATGAAGCTGCTTGAAATAATGGCAAAGAGTTGCAAATCTATTATCAGATTAAAAACGGGGGTATTATGCTAAATCTAAGGTTTAACACATATTCTGATTTGTATCACATGTATTTCTTTACTCCTTGTTTTCATATGTGCTACTTCGTAGCTTTGTTGCCTTCAGTATAAGTATACACATTCTAATAAGAAGGAAAACAATTGTAGGAACTGATATATCAAAACTTTTTACAATATACAGTATGTACAGTATATTTACTTATTTTTGTGCCACTAGAGACTTTTTCTTTTGATTTTTGTTTTTAATAAATAAAGCATAGATATCACTGCATGTGAAGACTGGATGAATAAATGTTAGAAAACTGGATGAAGTGGGAGTCTTTTAGACTACATTAGAAAAGGTGCAATTCAGAATATCCTTGGACAACGATACATAGATAAATAGATACATGTTCAGCCAAGGGCTGGGAGAGAACATGAATAAAAGGATGGGGTTTAGGTAAAAGTAAAATGTAATAATCAATCTGTCCTAAAGGAAAAAAAATATTTCTTCTGAATCCCAAGTGTCAGATTGGACCAACTTTCAGATTAAAATTTTATCATTTATAGAGGTACTTATGTTTGTTTTAGTAATTATTATGCAAAACAAGTTCTAATTTGTTTTTCACTATACCTCCTTACTTATAGTACCTCCATGGGCCATCATAGCTATTGCAGTGGTAGCTGGGTTGTTGATCATCACCTGCTGTTTCTGTATATGTAAGAAATGCTGCTGTAAAAAGAAAAAAGGAAAGAAGGAGAAAGGAAAAGGGTCGAAAAATGCAATGAATATGAAGGATATGAAAGGATCTGGTGGGCAGGTAACAATAATGTCTACTAACAATAACATTCCTTTAAACATGTGTCCATGAAAAATTATACTTAAAAAAACACTTTAAAATATTCCACTTTGTTTTATATATTTCCTATGAACATGTACTTCAGGCCTTATAATTGTTAAAGATGGGGAAATTTGGACTTCTCTTTGTTAACCAGAGCTATTAATCACTTGGTTTACTAGTACATTAAATAGGATCTATCAGTAGGATGAACAGTTCTAAGCTGTCTACATGGGCATGCATGTCATAGAAAGTTCAATAAAATTATACCTTCTTTTTTATACAAATGAGCTGTTAAGTTGTATGGACCGCTCACTGATCTGTGTGAGAATCTGCCTCCAAAGATTGTTTTAAATGAAAAGAGGAGTTACCTGTATAAATCATGTAAGTAAAAAAACAAAAATAAAACAAAAAACAACAGCTCAGGCTCTAAAGTTCTCTGTTAGCATTTTAATCGTTCAAGTTTATGACGGTACTATTAGTAAAATGTGTCTGCAATTTGGCCTAGGTTTAGCTAAATAAAAAGTGAAATGGTGTAGTTTGTCATGTATTGTTATTCACTCAGGGCCGTATTTACTTAAATGTAAGACCTTCTAAGGACCAGACTTGTTTTAATTATGCCTTATTTAACCCCTTAACGACCGCCGATACGCCTTTTAACGGCGGCCGCTAAGGGTACTTAAACCACAGCGCCGTAACGGCGCTGTGGAAAAAGTGAATAGCGCCCCCCAGAGTCGGATTTTCTCTGGGGTTTCGGTTGCCGAGGGTAGCCGAGACCCCAGAGAACATGATTCGGGGGGTTTTTACCGACCCCCGAGTTGCGATCGCCGGTAATTAACCGTTTACCGGCGGTCGCAACAAAAAAAAAAACGCGATTTGACATTTAATTTCTCTGTCCTCCGAAGTGATCGCACATTGGAGGACAGAGAAATTAAATGGCAAATCGAGAAATTAAATGGGGTCCCCGATAGCCCCCCAATACTCACCTGTCTCCCCTGTGCTCCTCGTGGCTCCCCATGGGCGCCGACATCTTTTTCCGGGGAAAAATGGCGGGCGCATGCGCAGTGCGCCCGCCGCCCGGCACCCGGAAGATCTTTGGGGTCTCGGCTGCCGGGGGTAGCCGAGACCCCAAAGAACATGATCGGGGTCGGTTTTTACCGACCCCTGTTTTGCGATCGCCGGTAATTAACTGTTTACCGGCGACCGCTAAAAAAAAAAAAAGCGATGTCATTCTCTGTCCTCTGATGTGATCGCACATCAGAGGACAGAGAAATAGGGGGATTCGTGGACCCTGTTATACTTACCGGTGTCCCTGGGTCCTCCTGCTTCTTCTGCTGGCCGCCGGCTTCTTGCTCCGGTAAGAAAATGGCGGGCGCATGCGTAGTGCGACCGCCATGATCTGCCGGCCGGCAGAGTTAAATTCCACTTGTTTTATTTTGGTCACTGTGAGATCCTATCACGGTGATCAAGATAAAAAAAATAGTAAATAACCCCCCCTTTATCACCCCCTTAGTAAGGAAAAAATAATAAAATTAAAAAAATGTATGAATTTCTATTTTCCAATTAGGGTTAGGGGTAGGGTTAGGGTTAGGGGTAGGGTTAGGGGTAGGGTTAGGGGTAGGGGTAGGGTTAGGGGTAGGGTTAGGATATGTGCACACGTAGAATGGTTCTCTGCGGATTTTTCCACAGCGGATTTGATAAATCCGCAGGGCCAAAACGCTGCGTTTTTCCTGCGGATTTATCGCGGATGTACCACGGTTTTGTGCGGATTCCCCTGCGGTTTTACACCTGCGGTTTTCTGTTATGGAGCAGGTGTAAAACCGCTGTGGAATCCGCAGAAAGAATTGACATGCTGCGGAATGTAAACCGCTGCGTTTCCGCGTGGTTTTTTCCACAGCATGGGCACAGCGTTTTATGTTTCCCATAGGTTTACATTGTACTGTAAACTCATGGGAAACTGCTGCGGACCCGCAGCTGTGGAAACGCTGCGGATCTGCAGCAAAATCCGCAACGTGTGCACATAGCCTTAGGGTTAGGGCTAGGGATAGGGCTTGGGTTAGGGCTAGGGTTAGAGCTAGGATTAGGGTTAGAGCTCGGGTTAGGGCTAGGGTTAGGGTTGGGGCTAAAGTTAGGGTTAGGGTTGGGGCTAGGTTTAGGGCTAAAGTTAGGGTTTGGGCTAAAGTTAGGGTTAAGGTACCTTCACACGAAACGACTTTGTAACGATATCGCTAGCGATCCGTGACGTTGCAGCGCCTGGCTAGCGATATCGTTTAGTTTGACACGCAGCAGCGATCAGGATCCTGCTGTGATGTCGCTGGTCACTGAATAAAGTTCAGAACTTTATTTGGTCGTCCGATCGCCGTGTATCGTTGTGTTTGACAGCAAAAGCAACGATACCAGCGATGTTTTACACTGGTGACCAGGGTAAACATTGGGTTACTAAGCGCAGGGCCGCGCTTAGTAACCCGATGTTTACCCTGGTTACCAGTGTAAAATGTAAAAAAACCAAACAGTACATACTTACATTCGCATCCCCCGCCGTCTGCTTCCCACACTGACTGAGCGCCGCAAAGTGAATGTGAAAGCACAGCACAGCGGTGACGTCGCGAATGTAAGTATGTACTGTTTGTTTTTTTTACATTTTACGCTGGTAACCAGGGTAAACATCGGGTTACTAAGCGCGGCCCTGCGCTTAGCAACCCGATGTTTACCCTGGTTACCCGGGGACCTCGGCATCGTTGGTCGCTGGAGAGCGGTCTGTGTGACAGCTCTCCAGCGATCAAACAGCGACGCTGCAGCGATCGGCATCGTTGTCGCTATCGCTGCAGCGTCGTTTCGTGTGAAGGTACCTTTAGGGCTAGGGTTGGGGCTAAAGTTAGGGTTAGAGTTGGGATTAGGGTTTGGATTAGGGTTGGCATTAGGGTTACATTTGGGATTAGGGTTAGGTTTGGGATTAGGGTTAAGGCTTGGGTTGGGATTAGGGATAGGGGTGTATTGGGATTAGGGTTAGGTTTTGAGGTTAGGGTTGAGATTAGGATTAGGGGTGTGTTCGGTTTAGGGTTTTGATTAGGGTTATGGTTAGCTTTGGGATTAGGGTTAGGGGTGTTTTGGGGGTTAGGGTTGTGATTAGGATTATCGATCGGGTTGGGATTAGGGTTAGGGGTGTGTTGGGGTTAGGGTTGGAGTTAGAATTGGGGGGTTTCCACTGTTTAGGTACATCAGGGGGTCTCTAAACGCCACAGCCAATTTTGCGCTCAAAAAGTCAAATGGTGCTCCCTCCCTTCTGAGCTCTGCCGTGCGCCCAAACAGTGGTTTACCCCCACATATGGGGCATCAGCGTACTCGGGATAAATTGGACAACAAATTTTGGGGTCCAATTTCTCCTGTTACCCTTGTGAAAATAAAAACTTGGGGGCTAAAAATCTTTTTTGTGGAAAAAATTTTTTTTTTATTTTCACGACTCTGCATTATAAACTTCTGTGAAGCACTTGGGCATTCAAAGTTCTCACCACACATCTAGATAAGTTCCTTGGGGGGTCTAGTTTCCAAAATGGGGTCACTTGTGGGGGGTTTCTACTGTTTAGGTACATCAGGGGCTCTGCAAACGTAACATAACGCCCGCAGACCATTCTATCAAAGTCTGCATTCCAAAACGGCGCTCCTTCCCTTCCGAGCTCTGCCATGCGCCCAAACAGTGGTTTATCCCCCACATATGGGGTATTAGCCTACTCAGCATAAACTGCACAATAAATTTTGGGGTCCAATTTCTCCTGTTACCCTTGTGAAAGTAAAAATTTGGTGGTGAAAAGATCATTTTTGTGGAAAAATATGATTTTTTTTATTTTCATGGCTCTACATTATAAACTTTTGTGAAGCAGTTGGGGGTTCATAGTGCTCACCACATATCTAGATAAGCCCTTTGGGGGGTCTAGTTTCCAAAATGCGGTCACTTGTGGGGGGTTTCTACTGTTTAGGTACATCAGGAGCTCTGCAAATGCAACATGACACCCGCAGACCATCCCATCAAAGTCTGCATTCCAAGCGGCGCTCCTTCCCTTCCGAGCCCTGATGGGTACCCAAACAGTGCCCCCCCCCCACATATGGGGTATCAGCGTACTCAGGACAAACTGGTCAACAGATTTTGAGGTCCAATGTCTCCTGTTACCCTTGAGAAAATAAAAAATTGCAGGCTAAAAAATCATTTTTAAGGGAAAAAAATGATTTTTTATTTTCACGGCTCTACGTTATAAATTTCTGTGAAGCACTTGGGGATTTAAAGTGCTCACCACACATCTAGATAAGTTCCTTAAGGGGTCTAGTTTCCAAAATGGGGTCACTTGTGGGGAGTTTCTACTGTTTAGGCACATCAGGGGCTCTCCAAACGCGACATAGTGTCCGATCTCAATTCAAGCCAATTCTACATTGAAAAAGTAAAACAGCACTCCTTCTCTTCCAAGCTCTGCGGTGCGCCCAAACAGTGGTTTACCCCCACATGTGGGGTATCGACGTACTCAGGAGAAATTGCACAACAACTTTTGTGGTCTAATTTCTCCTGTTACCCTTGTCAAAATAAAAATTTTGGGGCAAAAATATAATTTTTGTAGAAAAAATGCGATTTTTTATTTTCATGGCTCTACGTTATAAACTTCTGTGAAGCACCTGGGGGTTTAAAGTGCTCACCACACATCTAGTTAAGTTTCTTATGGGGTCTAGTTTCCAAAATGGTGTCACTTGTGGGGGGTTTCCACTGTTTAGGCACATCAGGGGCTCTCCAAACGCGACATGGTGTCCGATCTCAATTCCAGCCAATTCTACATTGAAAAACTAAAACGGCACTCCTTCTCTTCCAAGCTCTGCGGTGTGCCCAAACAGTGGTTTATCCCCACATATGGGGTATCGGCATATTCAGGAGAAATTGCACAACAAAATGTATGGTTAAATTTCTGTTTTTACACTTGTGAAAATAAAAAAATATGGTTCTGAATTAAAATGTTTGCAAAACAAGTTAAATGTTAATTTTTTCCTTCCACATTGTTTCAGTTCCTGTGAAGCACGTAAAGGGTTAATAAACTTCTTGAATGTGGTTTTGAGCACCTTGAGGGGTGCACTTTTTAGAATGGTGTCACACTTGGTTGTTTTCTATCATATAGACCCCTCAAAACGACTTCAAATGTGATGTGGTCCGTAAAAAAAAATGGTGTTGTAAAAATGAGAAATTGCTGGTAAACTTTTAGCCCTTATAACTCCCTAACAAAAAAAAATGTTTTTTCCAAAATTGTGCTGATGTAAAGTAGACATGTGGGAAATGTTATTTATTAACTATTTTGTGTGACATGTCTCTCTGATTTAAGGGCATAAAAATACAAAGTTTGAAAATTGCAAAATTTTTAAAATTTTCTCCATATTTCCATTTTTTTCATAAATAATCGCAAGTAATATCGAAGAAATGTTACCACTAATATTAAGTACACTATGTCATGAAAAAACAATGTCAGAATCAGCGGGATCCGTTAAAGCGTTCCAGAGTTATAACCTCATAAAGTGACAGTGGTCAGAATTGTAAAAATTGGCCCGGTTATTAAGTACCAAATTGGCTCTGTCACTAAGGGGTTAAGGAATTAAGTACAGTCATTAATATACCATTATTTTTAATCTTTAAAGATTCCATAATAACAGGGTCTGTACCACAGGACTGGCGTATAGCAAATGTGGTGCCAATATTCAAAAAGGGGACAAAAACTGAACTCGGAAATTATAGGCCAGTAAGCTTAACCTCTACTGTGGGTAAAATCCTGGAGGGCATTCTAAGGGATGCTATACTGGAGTATCTGAAGAGGAATAACCTCATGACCCAATATCAGCATGGGTTTACTAGGGACCGTTCCTGTCAGACTAATCTGATCAATTTCTATGAAGAGGTAAGTTCCGGACTGGACCAAGGGAACCCAGTGGACATAGTGTACATGGACTTTTCAAAAGCTTTTGATACGGTGCCACACAAAAGGTTGTTACATAAAATGAGAATAATGTGGATAGGGGAAAATATGTGTAAGTGGGTTAAGAGCTGGCTCAGGGATAGGAAACAAAGGGTGGTTATTAATGGAGCACACTCGAACTGGGTCGCGGTTAGCAGTGAGGTACCACAGGGGTCAGTATTAGGCCCACTTAATTTTAACATATTTATTAATGACCTTGTAGGGGGCATACAGAGTAGAAATTCAATATTTGCAGATGACACTAAACTCTGCAGGGTAATCAATACAGAGGAGGACAATTTTATATTACAGGAGGATTTATGTAAACTGGAATCTTGGGCTGATAAATGGCAAATGAGCTTTAATGGGGATAAATGTAAGGTCATGCACTTGGGCAGAAGAAATAAGATGTATAATTATGTGCTTAATTGTAAAAAACTGGGCAAAACCGTCAATGAAAAAGACTTGGGTGTATGGGTGGACAACAAACTCACATTTAGTAGCCAGTGTCAGGCAGCTGCTACAAAGGCAAATAAAATAATGGTATGCATTAAAAGAGGCATAGATGCTCATGAGGAGAACATAATTTTACCTCTATACAAGTCACTAGTTCGACCACACTTAGAATACTGTGTACAGTTCAGGTCTCCGGTGTATAAGAAAGACATGGCTGAACTAGAGCGGGTGCAGAGAAGAGCAACCAAGATTATTAGAGGACTGGGGGGTCTGAAATACCACGACAGGTTATTACACTTGGGGTTATTTTAGTTTGGAAAAACGAAGGCTAAGGGGTGATCTTATTTTAATGTATAAATATATGAGGGGACAGTACAAATACCTGATTCTGATGATCTTTTTAATCATAGACCTGAGACAGGGACAAGGGGGCATCCTCTACATCTGGAGGAAAGAAGGTTTAAGCATAGTAACAGATGTGGATTCTTTACTGTAAGATCAGTGAGACTATGGAACTCTCTGCCATATGATGTTGTAATGAGTGATTCATTACTAAAATTTAAGAGGGGACTGGATGCCTTTCTTGAAAAGTATAATGTTACAGGTTATTTACACTAGATTCCTTTGTTATGGAAATTTCGTTTGGCTAAACCTATCCCTGTGTGTGCAGCGGCCGTTCCCAATAAGACTGAGTATTTTGAGCGCTCATCGAGAATGAGACTGTACACCATTGTGACAGAATAACATTCCACCAATACTGACTGTTTATTGTACATACATGATTTTATAATTGCATATAGAAAGGGGTGGTTAGGGGTGGTTAGTTAATTACCATATTGTCAAGCTCCTTTGTTATTGGTTATCTAAATATATATGGAATATTGTGATTAATGCACATATGAATGCTGATTAAGCAACTAAAGTGTAGCTGTCTCCGTTTTCTGCATCTAGGACAAAGCTGGGATATCTGATCATCACTTAGTACATCTGGTGCTGTTCCGCTTTTGCCTGGAAAGCCCCAAACAGTCTGTCTGGCTTATATCAGTTTATGTCAGCCATTTTAAGCAATTGATTATAGTGTATATAGCAGCTGTGAGTATATATGAGTATATATACAAGTGAGATCTATATGAAATATATATATATATTTCCATCAAAATCCCCCCTTAGATATCACTTGCCCTAATCCCAACCTCCTGTCCCAAAGCGCTGCAACTCTTTTGTGCTGCCGGTGAGCTGATGCATGCCTAGTGCATACACCCCACTACGTACAGACTTTCGCAAATGGGCGGACAGGAGATCTGTCCCTAACGGGGGTTAATGGCATTGTAATTATAGTCTCTTATTCAACAGCATGTGTAGTCAGCGTTGTGTATTCTTTATCAGGTAGGTCATCTATCCGGTCAGTCAGGGCATCCACAACATTACTCTGGCTTGGTGTATCTTCTGATATGGGAGCTTTCTTGCAGTGCGATGCGTGGATCCAAGTGGGTCTTCCCTCCAGTTTCACAGAGGTTGGTGTCATCAGCGGCACTTGGAAAGGACCATCAAATCTGGATCGAGTGGTGTTCTCCTTACAAACTTTTTCACCAACAACCAGTCTCCTGGTTTCAAGGAGTGCGTACCGGATACTGAAGCTGGATCTGGCAATGAAGAAAAAAACCTCGAGAATGGATATTAGCTAGTTTCTTGGTGAGCTCAATTACATAAGCAGACAAAGTATCATGTTGTATAGTCAGCTGCTGAGGGAAGAATACCCCTAACTTGGGACTAGACCCAAACAATTTCATATGGTGACAGCTTTTCTGGGCCTCTGTGAGTGCGCCTTACACTAAATAGTATGAATGGGAGTGTCTCATACCATGGTTTGCTTATCTCTTGGGCAACTTTCAACACCCTGTTCTTAAGTGTACTGTTTAGTGTTTCCACTTTCCCGCTACTCTGGGGGTGGTAGGGAGTGTGTAGGCCTAAATCTGACCCTAATGCTGACCAGATTTCTCGTGTTCGGTTTGCTGTGAATGCGGGCCACTGATCACTCTTTATCACTTCTGGAACCCCATATCTGCACACTATCTCTGAGAGTAGATTCTTTGCAGTAGGCTTCGCCAACTGGTTTCTCACTGGGAAAGCTTCTGGCCATCTTGAGAACACGTCCACGACCACAAGGGCGTATTCAAACCTCCACTTGGCGGCATCTGGATGTGGTCGATCTGGATCCTCTGTAAGGGGTACAGTTGTCTGGCAAGATGATGTGTGGGGACTTTCTCCATTCTTCCAGGGTTTTATTTGCTGCAGGTCAAACAGCTGCTAGAGAATTTGGCTGTTAGGGTGGAAATAACTGGAGTGAACCAGTCTCTACTGTGTTCAGTTTTCCATGCGCTTTGACTTTTAGTACTGCCACCATTTTTGGAAGTTGGAGTGCATCCAGCAGGTCCCTGATGGCTCCATGATGCTTTACAGTTGTTCCGCTTGCTGTGATGAAGTCTCTTGCAGCCCAGATGGGTCCAAAGTCATGTGCTATGCCATGCAAGTACCTTGAATTGCTATATATGTTTGCAGTTTTGCCTTCTGCAATCTGGCAGGCCTTCGTCAGCGCTATCAGTTCTGCTTCCTGGGCTGACAGGCTAGGCGGCAGACTTCTGGACCACAGGATTTCTTGATTGCTGTTCACTGCACATCCCGTGTGGAATCTTCCTTCATCATCTGCAAATCTGGAGCCATCTACGTAGAGGATCAACTCTGGTTTGGTCAGTGGCTCATCTGCCACATTTGGGTAATCCTGCTGTTTCTTGTTGCATGATGCTGAAGCAATCATGGTCATCAGTCCGGAGCAAATCCATATCCTTGTGAAAGGTATCATGCAGATTTTGATCTGAAGAGTCCATATCCGCATCCCCCTTGGGAGATTTTCATCTGAAGAGTCCATATCCGCATCCCCCCTTGGGAGTGGGAGTAAAGTGGCCGGGTTGAGGACTGTGCACCTGGCGATGGTGACATTGTCAGGCAGGAGCAGAGAGTACTGGAGACGAAGATGCCTGGCGGTAGAGAGATGTTTTGGCTGGGTTTGGTTGAGGATTGCTGAGATGTCATGCGGAGCCAGGATTTCCAGTGGATGTACAAGAATGATGTTAGCAGTCTTGTCCAGGAAGGCGTTATCAGCAAGTACTGCCCTCATGCACAAGGGGGCTCCCTTGCAACTGGATCCAGGTGAGCTGAAAAGTAGCCTAGAGGTCTCTTCTTTCTCCCATGAACCTGCATCAGGGCTCCGGTGGCATGGCCTTCTTTTTCCATCAGGTATAGACGAGATGGCTTCTCGTAGTCAGGTAGGCCTAGTGCTGGCACTGAGACTATGGAGTTTCCTGAACAAGTTGAAGGCTGCATCTGACAGGAGGAACGGTGTTGTGAATTTGGATTCTGGGCTCCCCCGGTGGCCGCTTGTGGAATTGGACTTGTCATCCTCTTTCCTGTTTCACCTGGTTCCATCAGTAGTGGGTGTCGCTATTTAAGCTCATTTCTCTGGTGGTTTCTTGCCGGTCAACAATGTTATCTGATGCCTCTCAGTGCTTGTTCCTGCTTCTAGACTACTACTAGATAAGTTGGACTTTTGTCCATGTTTTGTTTTGCCTATTTGTTCCAGTTCACAGCTGAAGTTTTGTTACTGTGTCTGGAAAGCTCTCGTTGATCAGGGATTGCTACTCTGGCGTTATGAGTTAATGCCAGAGTTTAAGGTAATCTCTGGATGGTGTTTTGTTAGTGTTTTTCTGCTGACCATGAAAGTATACTATCTGTCTTCTGCTATCTAGTAAGCGGACCTCAAATTTGCTAAGACTATTTTCCTGCTGCGTTTGTTGTTTCATCTGAACTCACCGTCATTATATGTGGGGGGCTACTGTCTTCTTTGGAATATTTCTCTAGAGGTGAGCCAGGTCTTATATTTCCCTCTGCTAGCTATTTAGGTCTTAGGCCAGAGCTGGGCATCTAGCGATAAATAGGAAATGCTACCTGGCTATTTCTAGTTGCGCGGCAGGCTTAGTTCATGGTCAGTATAGTTCCATCTTCCGAGAGCTTGTCCCTCTATAGGCTTGCTATGATCTCTGCCTGCAGAGATCATGACAGTTTGACCGGCCCATAAAGTGTTAAAGACCCAGGTTGAGAAAGGAGAGTTATAAGAAGTCTGCTGGAATTTTTTTTTTTTTTTTTTTTTCCTCCAGTCTGCCTTGCTGCAGTCTTTTTTCTCTCTCTCCTCCTAATCTCTGTATGGCTCTGTGTGCACCTGACAATAATGGATCTCCAGAGTGTAACTGCGGGTTTGAATAATCTCATCACGAAAGTACAAAATTTACAAGATTTTGTGGTACATGCTCCGGTATCTGAGCCGAGAATTCCTTTGCCGGAGTTCTTCACAGGGAATAGAGCTAGCTTCCAGAATTTCCGAAATAATTGTAAGCTTTATTTGTCCCTGAAGTCTCGTTCAGCTGGAGACCCTGCTCAGCAGGTTAGGATTGTGATTTCCTTGCTCAGGGGTGACCCTCAAGATTGGGCCTTCTCATTGCCAGCAGGGGATCCTGCGTTACGCGATGTGGATGCGTTTTTTCTGGCCTTGGGCTTGCTTTATGAGGAACCTCATTTGGAACTTCAGGCAGAAAAAACTTTGATGGCACTATCTCAGGGGCAAGACGAAGCTGAAGTTTTCTGCCAAAAATTCCGTAAATGGTCTGTGCTTACTCAGTGGAATGAGTGCGCCTTGGCGGCAACTTTCAGAGAAGGTCTCTCTGATGCCGTTAAGGATGTTATGGTGGGGTTCCCTGTGCCTGCAGGTCTGAATGAGTCCATGACAATGGCTATTCAGATTGATAGGCGTCTGCGGGAGCGCAAACCGGTGCACCATCTGGCGGTGTCTATGGAAAAGACGCCAGAAAGTATACAGTGTGATAGAATTCTGTCCAGGAGCGAGCGACAGAATTTTAGACGGAAGAATGGATTGTGTTTCTATTGTGGGGATTCTACTCATGTTATATCAGCATGCTCTAGGCGTACAAAGAAGCTTGATAAGTCTGTTTCCATTGGCACCATTCAGTCTAAGTTTATTTTGTCTGTAACCCTGATTTGCTCTTTGTCATCCATTGCCACGGACGCCTATGTTGACTCTGGCGCCGCTCTGAGTCTTATGGATTGGTCCTTTGCCAATCGTTGTGGTTTTGATTTAGAGCCTTTGGAGACTCTTATTCCTCTGAAGGGGATTGACTCCACCCCATTGGCTAATAATAAACCACAATACTGGACACAAGTAACCATGCGTATCAATCCGGATCACCAGGAGATTATTCGTTTCCTGGTGCTGTATAATTTACATGACGATTTGGTACTGGGATTGCCATGGTTGCAGTCTCACAACCCAGTCTTGGACTGGAGAGCAATGTCTGTGTTGAGCTGGGGATGTAAGGGTATTCATGGGGACTTACCTTTGGTTTCTATTTCGTCGTCCATTCCCTCTGAAGTCCCTGAGTTCCTCTCTGATTATCAAGATGTCTTTGACGAACCCAAGCTTGGGTCGTTACCTCCACACCGTGAGTGCGATTGTGCCATAGATTTGATACCGGGTTGTAAATATCCCAAGGGTCGTTTGTTTAATCTGTCTGTGCCGGAACATGCTGCTATGCGGGAATATATAAAGGAGTCTTTGGAAAAGGGACATATTCGTCCATCTTCTTCTCCCTTGGGAGCTGGGTTTTTCTTTGTCTCAAAAAAAGACGGCTCTTTGAGACCATGTATTGATTATCGGCTTCTGAATAAGATCACTGTTAAGTATCAATACCCATTGCCATTGCTTACTGATTTGTTTGCTCGTATAGAGGGTGCTAAGTGGTTCTCTAAAATTGATCTTCGTGGGGCGTATAATTTGGTGCGGATCAGGCAGGGGGATGAGTGGAAGACCGCATTTAATACGCCCGAGGGCCACTTTGAGTATTTGGTCATGCCTTTTGGTCTTTCTAATGCCCCTTCAGTTTTCCAGTCTTTTATGCATGATATTTTCCGCGATTTTCTGGATAAATTTATGATAATATATCTGGATGATATTCTGATTTTTTCTGATGACTGGGACTCTCATGTCCAGCAGGTCAGGAGAGTTTTTCAGGTTCTGCGGTCTAATTCTTTATGTGTGAAGGGGTCTAAGTGCGTTTTTGGGGTCCAGAAAATTTCCTTTTTGGGGTATATTTTTTCTCCCTCTTCCATTGAGATGGATCCCGTCAAGGTGCAAGCTATTTGTGACTGGACTCAGCCCTCCTCTCTTAAGGGTCTTCAGAGATTTTTGGGCTTTGCCAACTTTTACCGCCGATTTATTGCTGGTTTTTCGGATGTCGTTAAACCACTGACTGATTTGACCAGACAAGGCGCTGATGTTGCTAATTGGTCCCCTCATGCTGTAGAGGCCTTTCAGGAGCTTAAGCGCCGTTTTGCCTCTGCCCCTGTGTTGCGTCAGCCTGATGTGAATCTGCCTTTTCAGGTTGAGGTTGACGCTTCGGAGATCGGAGCTGGGGCAGTGTTGTCGCAGAAAGGTTCCGACTGCTCCGTCATTAGGCCTTGTGCCTTCTTTTCTCGCAAATTTTCGCCCGCAGAGCGGAATTATGATGTTGGGAATCGGGAGCTTTTGGCCATGAAGTGGGCGTTTGAGGAGTGGCGCCATTGGCTCGAGGGGGCTAGGCATCAGGTGGTGGTATTGACTGACCACAAAAATTTGATTTATCTTGAGACTGCCAGACGCCTGAATCCTAGACAGGCGCGCTGGTCTTTATTTTTTTTCTCGCTTTAATTTTGTGGTGTCATACCTACCGGGTTCTAAGAATGTTAAGGCAGATGCCCTTTCTAGGAGTTTTGACCCGGACTCTCCTGGTAATTCTGAACCCACAGGTATCCTTAGGGAGGGAGTAATTTTGTCGGCCGTTTCTCCTGATCTGCGGCGGTCCTTGCAAGAGTTTCAGGCGGATAGACCGGATCGTTGTCCGCCTGATAGACTGTTTGTTCCGGATGATTGGACCAGCAGAGTCATCTCTGAGGTACATTCTTCTGCATTGGCAGGTCATCCCGGAATTTTTGGTACCAGGGATTTGGTGGCAAGATCCTTCTGGTGGCCTTCCCTGTCACGAGATGTGCGAGTCTTTGTGCAGTCATGTGACGTTTGTGCTCGGGCCAAGTCTTGTAGTTCTCGGGCTAGCGGACTGCTGTTGCCCTTGCCTATTCCTAAGAGGCCTTGGACACACATCTCGATGGATTTTATTTCAGATCTGCCTGTTTCCCAGAAGATGTCTGTCATCTGGGTGGTCTGTGACCGTTTCTCTAAAATGGTCCATTTGGTTCCTCTGCCCAAGTTGCCTTCTTCTTCTGAGTTGGTTCCTCTGTTTTTTCAGAATGTTGTCCGATTGCACGGTATTCCTGAGAATATTGTTTCTGACAGAGGTACCCAATTTGTGTCTAGATTTTGGCGGGCATTCTGTGCTAGGATGGGCATAGATTTGTCTTTTTCATCTGCTTTTCACCCTCAGACTAATGGCCAGACCGAGCGGACTAATCAGACCCTGGAGACATATCTGAGGTGTTTTGTCTCTGCTGACCAGGATGATTGGGTTGCTTTTTTGCCATTGGCAGAGTTCGCCCTCAATAATCGGGCCAGCTCTTCCACCTTGGTGTCCCCGTTTTTCTGTAATTCGGGGTTTCACCCTCGATTTTCCTCCGGTCAGGTGGAATCCTCGGATTGTCCTGGAGTGGATGCGGTGGTGGAGAGATTGCATCACATCTGGGGGCAGGTTATGGACAATTTGAAGTTGTCCCAGGAGAAGACTCAGCGTTTTGCCAACCGTCATCGTCGTGTTGGTTCTCGGCTTTGTGTTGGAGATTTGGTGTGGTTGTCTTCTCGTTTTGTCCCTATGAGGGTCTCTTCTCCTAAGTTTAAACCTCGGTTCATCGGCCCTTATAGAATATTGGAGATTCTTAATCCTGTTTCTTTCCGTTTGGACCTCCCTGCGTCCTTTTCCATTCATAACGTTTTTCATCGGTCGTTATTGCGCAGGTATGAGGTACCTGTGGTACCTTCAGTTGAGCCTCCTGCTCCGGTGTTGGTTGAGGGTGAGTTGGAGTACGTTGTGGAGAAAATTTTGGACTCTCGTGTTTCCAGACGGAGACTCCAGTATCTGGTCAACTGGAAGGGTTACGGCCAGGAGGATAATTCTTGGGTCAATGCATCTGATGTTCATGCTTCTGATCTTGTTCGTGCCTTCCATAGGGCTCATCCTGGTCGCCCTGGTGGATCTGGTGAGGGTTCGGTGCCCCCTCCTTGAGGGGGGGGTACTGTTGTGAATTTGGATTCTGGGCTCCCCCGGTGGCCGCTTGTGGAATTGGACTTGTCATCCTCTTTCCTGTTTCACCTGGTTCCATCAGTAGTGGGTGTCGCTATTTAAGCTCATTTCTCTGGTGGTTTCTTGCCGGTCAACAATGTTATCTGATGCCTCTCAGTGCTTGTTCCTGCTTCTAGACTACTACTAGATAAGTTGGACTTTTGTCCATGTTTTGTTTTGCCTATTTGTTCCAGTTCACAGCTGAAGTTTTGTTACTGTGTCTGGAAAGCTCTCGTTGATCAGGGATTGCTACTCTGGCGTTATGAGTTAATGCCAGAGTTTAAGGTAATCTCTGGATGGTGTTTTGTTAGTGTTTTTCTGCTGACCATGAAAGTATACTATCTGTCTTCTGCTATCTAGTAAGCGGACCTCAAATTTGCTAAGACTATTTTCCTGCTGCGTTTGTTGTTTCATCTGAACTCACCGTCATTATATGTGGGGGGCTACTGTCTTCTTTGGAATATTTCTCTAGAGGTGAGCCAGGTCTTATATTTCCCTCTGCTAGCTATTTAGGTCTTAGGCCAGAGCTGGGCATCTAGCGATAAATAGGAAATGCTACCTGGCTATTTCTAGTTGCGCGGCAGGCTTAGTTCATGGTCAGTATAGTTCCATCTTCCGAGAGCTTGTCCCTCTATAGGCTTGCTATGATCTCTGCCTGCAGAGATCATGACAGAACGGTCTTGCATTGACGCAATCATACAGAGGCTGCATTAGGAATGAGGCATCAGGGACCCAGGTCCTGCAATTCGAAACTAGACCAACGAAGGCATGTAACGCCTTTGGAGTTGTTGGGGGAGCCATCTTCTCCACTGTAGTCTTCTGGTCATCTGTTAGGTGTTTCGTCTGGTAAGCAATACAATGTCCCAGGAACGTTACTCACTTCAGACACCACTGGACTTTGTCCTTTGAGACCTTGCAGTGTTGCTTCACCAGGTAGAGTAGGAGAGACACAGAATGGGCTTTACACGTGTCAAAGTCAACTTCATAAAGGAGCAGATCGTCCACGTATTGTAGCAGGGTTACTTCTGCATGTTCTGTGATCCAGTTGGCGAGGACTCTGGACATTGCTTTGGTGAATTGTGAAGGGCTGTTCTGGGCCCCCTGGGGCATCATCACCCATGTGTACTGTGCCCCCTGCCACGTTAAGGCAAACAGGTACTGGTCGTCCAGGTAAAGGAGAACACTGAAGAAAGCGTTGGGCAGATCGAGCACTGTGAATCACTGTTACTGTGGCTGGCACATTTGAGAGCAGAGTGTGAGGATTTGGCACAAATGGGGTTTTAAATATCGTAGCCTCGTTCACAGTCCTCAGGTCATGCACCATTCTGAACTTGGAAAAATTACGCACTGAATAAAGCTAAAACAACAATATGGAAAGTTGTGAATACCCATCAAAAGATGACCATTATGTGATGTATAGGTTAGTTCTGGAGTGAATGGCAGACCATTCGGAGAAATAGATATATAAAAAGAAGAAAAAAACGAACTATATGTTCTAATGTAAAAGTAAGCACCAATATGTGGATAAAGTATCAAAAAGTTTTATTAAGGACAAACAAGGGGGTAAACAAATGATAACAGGTTGTAAACAACAGACAGTGTTTATCTGCCCATGACACAAAAAATGACCACAAAAGGAAGATCACAAACTGACATTAATAAATATTAATGGTAAAAACAACCACAGAGAGGGGAGTCAATGAAAATCACACCAATAGATATTGAATACATAACCATCCCAAAGACTGCACATAGTGTGCAAGAATATGGTACAAAAAGACTCCAAGTGAAATAATATATATAGTAAACATCAGTGTGGCAAAATACCACAAATGTAAAAGGTAAATAGAACCATGTAATTCACATATATTATCATAAGCCAGTGAAAATAAAGTGCATGTGCTCAAAGAATGTGGAAATCACAATAGATTACCATACCATGAAAAAGATAGGAATCACAATCAAAAGAAAGATCCCCATGCTGCAGAATAGGAGATCACAATGCTATAGAAAAATAGTCATACAGTGGTCTGGTAAGACTAATTAGAATAGGCGCTAATTACCTGTGTGGTCATGATAGTGTGGGCGGGAGGAGGAGAGAGAGGTGTGAAGAAAGAGGAAAGAGGGAGTGAAGAAGGAGGAGAGAAAAAGTGACAGAGAAAAAGGAGGATAGAGGAGAGAATTCCTCCCCCTTCTGTGCAGCCTGAGAGGGCATGGTTGGAGCAATGATGCCTTCTCACTTTAGGGAGGGACTGGGCGCACCACATACTGCACAAGTCTCCCTATACCATGGATTCTGTTGAGAGCAGACTGCACATGTCCAATATCTCCCGTCCCCATATGGGGGAGGCGCTGATGGCTTAACACCTTTTCCCATCTTGTACACATAAAAATCTCTTCCTAGATTGTTCATACTGTATCTTTCAGTGCTTCCTAAATGATGTAGCTCTACTGCTACCTTAAACCATGCATTTGCAGCGGGCAGCAAGTTAGCATCTGCTAGTTTCCCTTTCTTTCTTTTCAAAACATTATGTCATTCTGCAGCCTGAAGTCTGACATTCTTATGAATCCCACATACTTTATACCTTCTAAAATTCTTCACATACTTAACACCTTCTTGTTCTGCCACTATTTGGGGGGGGCAGTTTCCTCATCAGAAATTAAAAAAAAAAAAAAAAAAAACCACTCCTGTATGCCCATCTTACTCTCCATGGCGAAAACAAAAATGAAAACAAACAAAAAAAAAAGGAAAAACAACAACAAAAAGCTTCAAAAAGGTGAGTATAAAAAAAAACTTCAAAAAGGTCGGTACAAAAAAGACAAACTTAAAAGTTTGGTACAGAAGGAAAAACTTCAAAAAGTAAAAAGTTGAAACAACTCCTAACACTTCTGTCTGTGCTCAGATGCAGTGGGACACACACACTTCCCCTTTCTTATGCTGGTGTATCCAAAGTCACTGAGACAGGTATCTAAAAACAGGTTCTTACAGCAATAGTCATAGATGCAACTCCATTTCACTTCCTCGAAATTCTTCTACTGTAGCTAACACTTGTCTCAGAATGCAAGAGCTGGAAACATAGCAAAAACAGATGTGATTTACAAGGGATTTTTCCCTGCTAACAGCAAAAGGAGAAGCGTGGACAAAAGAAAAAAAAACCTTTCTTTTGCAACTTTATGCATTTAAAGCAACAGTACGTGACATGAACAAGAACAGATAAACAGACGTCCAGGAGAAATCGATGCCCTCTTTATTATTTTGCGACATGTGCAGGCTGTCCTGGTAACAGACAACTGTCAATCGCGCTGAGCACGCAAATGCTCGGGCCGTCTGCATGACAGGCGGGGATCCTACCTCCCTCCGCTCCGGTCGTCCTGACTGGCTTGCCGGCCACGGGAATCTGTGGTAGCCCTCTAAGTTATCACCATCTGAGCCTGGACACCTGGGACTACCTGTTCCTCATATGCACGGGGATCTGTGATAACTTATCGAGTGATTTGACTTCATGCTATCTGTTTCCCAGCAACCACAAGCAAATCAGTCACTGTTCCAACTATCTCCTGGACATCCACAGACATAAAACACATACACGGCACACAGCAGACACCTTGGCTTATATCCCAGGGTTTGGATAATGTGTGGACTTTTTACACTACCTGGGAATGCGGTGGTGACCACACCTGACTGGCAAGAGGTATAGACCCGGACTGGGCACAGGGGACATTCAGGTAAGATGACAAGATTTTCTTACCTTACTTATGGAGCTGCGCAGTCTCCGTCACGTGAGCCGAGGCCGTGGCCAACACCTTTGTCTCTCCGGTCAGCAAGGTCCCCGTGCGTTTCATCCATTGCCCCCGCAAGCAGGCACCAGATGTTATGGAAATTTGGTTTGGATAAATCTATCCCTGTGTGTGCAGCGGCAGTTCCCAATAAGACTGAGTATTTTGAGCGCTCATCAAGAATGAGACTGTACACCATTGTGACAGAATAACATTCCACCAATACTGACTGTTTATTGTACATACATGGTTTTATAATTGCATATAGAAAGGGGGTGGTTAGGGGTGGTTAGTTAATTACCATATTGTCAAGCTCCTCTGTTATTGGTTATCTAAATATATATGGAATATTGTGATTAATGCACTTATGAATGCTGATTAAGCAACTCAAGTGTAGCTGTCTCCGTTTTCTGCATCTAGGACAAAGTTGAGACATCTGATCATCACTTAGTACATCTGGTGCTTTTCCGCTTTTGCCTGGAAAGCCCCAAACAGTCTGTGTGGCTTATTTCAGTTTATGTCAGCCATTTTAAGCAGTTGATTATAGTGTATATATTAGCTGTTTGTATATATGAGAATATATGCAAGTGAGAGCTATATGAAATATATATACCATATTTTCCGCTTTGTAAGACGCACTTTATTTCCCCCAAATTTCTGGGGGAAATGGGGGTGCGTCTTACAAAGCGGATATACCGCTTACCGTTACAGGCTGGGATGAGGGGGTGTCCGCTGCCGTCCACCGCCACTGCCGCCCACCACCGCTGCTGCCGCCGCCCACCACCGCTGCTGCCGCCCACCACCGCTGTTGCCCGCCACTGCGGTTGTCCGCTGCTGCCCCGGGTGATGCTGGAAACTCCGGTGCTGCGGGGGGCTCTGGCGACATTTTGTGAAAGACCAGAGCCCCCCGGCAGTTTGTCCATGCGTTCCTTCCTGTATGACTGACTTCGGGAAAATGGCCACTGAAATCTCGGGAGATGAGATTTCAGCGCTGAGATCTCATCTCTCGAAATTCCGGCGGCCATTTTCCCGGAGTCAGTCATACAGGAACACATGGATGAACTGCCGGGGGGCTCTGGCCTTTCACAATATGTCGGCAGAGCCCCCGCAGCACCGGAGACAGCCCTGCAGCCCCGGAGACAGCCCTGCAGCCCCGGAGCCCCCCTGCAGCACCGGAGCCCCCCCGCAGACCGCCTCATCCCAGCCTGCAGCACAGGAGCCCCCCTGCAGACTGCCTCATCCCAGTCTGCAGCACAGGAGCCCCCCTACAGCACAGGAGCCCCCCTGCAGACCCCCTCATCCCAGCCTGCTGCACAGGAGCCCCCCTGCAGACCTCCTCGTCCCAGCCTGCAGCAATGCTCCACTCCAGCCTCCAGCAACGACCTTGGGACCCTGATCCCCCGCAGCCACAACCCCTGGTAAGTAATAAGACGCATGGATTATAAGACGCCCCACCAATTTATTAAAAAAAGTTTTTTCCTATTTTTCTCCTCAAAATTTGGGGTGCGTCTTATAATCCGGAGCGTCTTACAAAGCGAAAAATACGGTATATATATTTCCATCACACCTTGATAGGGCGTTGATCCAGGGAACTAGTCTGATTGCCGTATGCCGAGTCGGGAAAGAATTTTGTTCCTCAATGTGGAGCTTACTATTTGCCGCATGGTTTTTTTTGCCTTCCTCTGGATCAACATGTTAGGGCATGTTAGGTTAGGCTATGGGTTGAACTAGATGGACTTAAAGTCTTCCTTCAACCTTAAAAACTATGTTAATATGTAAAACAATAGAATTCAAAGAGGGTGTTCTTAACTTTCATCAGACTGTATTCTCATGACTGCAGTCAGATATTTTAGACACTCCAAAACCTTGGCCTCTTTTCTAGACACTTTAGAAAAGTGTCTAATGAGACGCAAACAGCTGTTCTTTATGGTGCAAAACAATGATGAATTTTTCTAATTTGATTTGTACCAAAAAAGAAAGCACAACCTATAACATATTCCTGGCGCAATCATATTAGTAAATGTGGAACTCTGTCTCTAACGCACTGTGCAGATTTGGAGCAAACTGTTTTACCATGATTTGCTTTGATTCCACAGCTATCTTCTTAGTTAACTGTGCAGTTCTCAGTCATGCTGCAAAAATCATCACACAAGTACACCATGTTCATATATCATAAGATAATCCAATCCTTATTTAGTAACATATACAAACAGGTGAGTATTGGTGGTACCAGCAAATCTACTCTTCTCTAATGCATTTTGGAGAAAAACAATGTAAAGTAGTAAGGGCTCATGCATCCAACTGGACCATAATACAAAGCCAATAACAAGTTTATGGCTTATATCTGACATGGAGGCATTCAGAGTGTATACACAGTGTGAATCGTTGGCCTAACCTTGTCCATCAGGCATGAAAGTTATCTGTGGCCTTATAGCTGCCTTTTATTTGATATTATTTTCGGCTCTTCATTTTATTAGCCATTTTAGTACAACACATCTGATCCCGTGTTGCTCCACCAGTAGACATTGCATGGACATGTGATCTGGTCAGTGAGCAAAGCTGCATTAACAAGAGCAAAAGGAGATCCTGTCATACCTTTATAATAGTACATTCCACAAAATCATGTCCCCAACACATCATAATGATAATGTGGCCAGCCCATAATCATTCTGCAGCCAGTAATAGACATTGTAACCAGTTGGTATAGGAAGCAAACGGTGCAAATTTTCAGTGAAGTGCAATCTGTAGGGGCCATATAACTGCCAGCAGCTAGGCCATGTTTGGTTTCTAAGTGTAGACAAAATTCTGATACAAAGAATGACATCAGTCTCAAAATTCTGTCATCGCACTAGGAGGAGTTATTGCATAAATTGAGATTTCCTAAAATCATGAAGGGCTGAGTCCAGCCCACAACTGGGCCTTTGTGAGATCATCACAGAGGGGTGTGTGGGTGCGACTCAGGGTCTGATAAAAGACCAATCCCACACCATGCTCTGTCTAGGAAGACACCAAAACCACAGGTGACTGCATCTGTAAAGAAAAACAACTGCTAATGTGAGATAAAATGAGAAGACGCATAGACCACCTATTAAAACATGCTAAGAATTCTAACCATACCACTAAATCTTCTTTAGTTTCCTTGGAAATTTGAGTATGAAAACATGGGTTCCTAATGCCTGCTATGCATGAGGACAATCGCCTACAAAAAACCCTTCTCATCAGCATGATTCTGCCTGCAAAGGCTAACAAACCCAACAGAGACTCAACTTTTTTTTACTGAGGCTCTCTTATCTTACCAAGGACTGCAATGCCTGCCTACACTTTTCAGTTTTTATAGGCACTGGGCAGACGAAGTTCACCTTTGACCTGTCTATAGAAATACCTAAAAACTCTATGCAATTAACAGGAGCCACTGTTTTATTGCAAGCTAAGGGTATACCAAAATCATTGCACATAACCTGGAAAATATGAAGAATTTCCTCCCAAACTGTTGAATCCTTAGGCCTCGTGAACAAAAATCATCCAGTTAGTGCGTTATACCACCTTTCATACATTTGACAGTTGTAACCCACTCAATAGGAGGCAAAAGCTTCAAAATAAAACAAGGAACAGAACAGCCCATTGGTAAACATTTATCTAAATAAAAGTGACTAATAAATTGAAAACCTAACGAATTGAAACCACTGGGGTGAATGGGCAATGGGGTGAATGGGCAATAATCTGAACGCAGATTCAACATCGGCCTTGGCCATCAAAGCCCCAGGCCCAAAATCTCTAACATTTTCAACAGCTTTTTCAAAAGTTATGTAAGTAACAAAAATTACTATCGTTTAAGTATGAACCATATAGATAAACAAGTGATGGATTGAATGAAAAGCATTCGGCTCCTTTTTTGGAACTACCCCCAGAGGTGATAGGCAGAAATTAATTAAATGTGGCACTGTAAACAGACCTGCCACCCTACCAGCTATAATCTCTTTCACGAATTTCTTCTTAACCACCTCTGGGAGCAGCTCAGCAGATTTTAAATTATTAACCCAAACACAACCTACTCCATCAAACTCTGGGATGAAAAAAACATGAAAAAAAAACATTAATTAATTACCTCGCCATCCTGCGGTTTTGGTAACATTCTAACCATGATTGTATTTTCTCCACTCTTACGGGACTCGATCTCTTTATTAAAATACTCCCTTGTTGTCTTTTTAAAACACCTGACCATTGGGTGCAACCCTCCACAAAAGGAGCATTCATGTTTGTACTTGCAGGAATTTGGCCATTTACACTGCGTTTCATTGAAAGCAAAGCATGCACCTTTTCTAAAGGTGGTTTGAGTTGGTACCTGATGCTGTATGTTAGATGGCTTACCTAGACTCATTAGGTTAAGCCATAAACCTACATCTTTAACACCCCATTTCAAGGATGGGTATATAGATAGCTGTTGTCTAAAATTCTCGTCATAGAAATACCAACTCACATTAACAATTTTTTGATATGCCTCTAACATTGTGCGATGAGGAATTACAACTCTCCTCATCGCTGCCTTCTGTTAACCCTCCAGCTCATACTGTGTTCATGTTAGCCTGTCCTATCTGCACGTTGCCAGGGAGAAAACTACACTTCACCCAGTGATGTGCTGCTGACTGGACAGGCAAATCATCACCAATCTCTGGACACAAAATAATAGAAAATACCATGAAATCAATGGCGGGAAAAGCCTTTCCCACCAAAGATTAACCCTTAAAGTAAGCTATATCCGCAGCCTGGTAATGCCATGCATTACCCTCCTAAGGGTCCGGGTCCCACCGTACTTTAGGTAATATGCTAACCCTTAGGTGTTTTTACTCCTTCTTGACAAGAAATAAGGAAATACTATCCACTGCGGAACTTAGGTGATTATGTTTGTGTGAGAGCAAAAAGGCCTGTATGTGCCTCTCTTTCTGGTCCCATTTTTCCTCTTTCTCTTCCCACCCCTTTACATCTCTCTCATATAGCTCCCTTCAGTAGTTCAGATGCACTTTCACTGGTGCCAACCAAATTCAACATGGAACACAGACATAAATGTACCAACACTGACATCGCAAAAAATGTCATTTGGACCTTAAGGTGATACGTTATAACCCCAAATAAAGGGTTAAAGTGAACCTATCAGCAGGATTGTGCACAGTAACTTGCAGACAGAGTTAGGTTGGCGCCATAATACCTATTACAATGATACCTTGGTTGATGAATTCCGTCTTGTGGTTGTTGTGTAATCTTTATTTGCAGTTTTCAGTTAATGAGATTCTCGTGCCTTGGGGCAGCTAGTGTGGGGGGGCTTCATGTGGTGCTCTGCTTAAATATTCATCCTTATGGCTTATGACTGAGTGGTCACTGATCCCTCAGTGACTTGCCCCCTATGTTACATACTGCATATGCTATTGTTTGAAAAAATATAAAATTACATTCATCATTCATGAGCCGACTCTGTAGCATGATATGATCTATAATATCCATAATTTCATTAGATTTTGTTATATACAGTAAATTTCTTGAGAACAAAATTATCTTAATCAAAGTGGCGCCGGTGGTGCTTGGTCAGTAGAATCTATCGGATTGCCAATCGATGTTACTGTGCAGGCGCCACTGCCGACACCATTTTGATGGAGCCAATTTTTTTTTTTCTCTTGCATAATGGTGCCGGCTGCGATGCTTGCGCAGTGGCATCTATCACATTCTGTACTGATTAAGATAATTTTTTTTTTTCACAAGAAATTTATATGACAAAATCAAATGAAAATGTGGATATTATAGATCGTATCATGCTACACCGCAGGCACCGCTGCTGGCGCCTGTATGATGAATGTGAGGGTTCAGTGACCTGTTATAAGCCCATAAGAATGAATATGTAAGTAGAGCACCATATGAAGCCCCGCCCACAGGTCACTCTGAAGCAACGAGAATCTCATTAACTTAAAACTACAAATAAAGATTTAACAACCACAAGACGGATTTCATCAACCAAGGTATCATTGTAATCAGTATAACGATGCCAACCTGACACTGTCTTTAGGTTACTGTGCACAATCCTGCTGACAGGTTCCCTTTAATTTATCCTAACTTCATGAATTACCAATCTTTCCCCACCTGGAGCGCGGTGTCATGAGTCACTTGAGGACACAGAAAAACCTGTTTCACAGCTTCCAGAAAACGAGAGGCACTATGAATCAGCTGGTCATTATGCTCCCACAGCGGCGTAGCCCACTCGAGTGCTCTGCCCATCAGTAGAGATACTACAAATCCCACTTTGGCCCATTCAGATGGGACGTGAGGCCAGCAGCTCCAACTGAATAGTGCACTGGTTCATGAATCCCCACAAGCCTTGCTATCTCCCAAGAATTTATCGGTGGGTGGCACACGTGGGAAAGACGGGACAGGCATTGTAGCAGTGACCCTGATAGCAGGCTCACTGGCAGCTTGTGCCGCAACTGTGGTAAAATCCACTGCTGAAGTTGTCGCTCAAGAGCGGACAACCTGCCCTCCAGCTGCTGGATGTACCACTGTAGTCGCTGCTCATCTGCCACTGCTAGCCAGACCCTGGCGCTAGTATACTGATAGGGTTGGCGGATTGCACTAAATAAATTTAATAAAGAAGTGGAGTCGCAACCAGGGGTCCACCGTGCTGAGATGTAAAACTGCAGCTACTGTGAACAATGGCGGAACACGTAGCGAGCGATTGCTAGCTCGCACTGAGTTACTCGTCACTCAGTGAACAGCACACGAAGTTGTGTCAGTCGCACACAGAAACAGAATAGATGCTTTGCTGTAGAGCTGTCACTCTCACACAGTAACGAAGCAGATGCTCTGCAATAGAGCTGTGTCACAGTAACAAAGAGTATATGACGCTAGACACGATCCCTGTTAACCTCACAGGGGATCGAAGCCCACTAACGGGGCAAGTAGCAAACAGTGGTCAGGCAGTCAGCACCAGCAGTCAACTAACTTCTCTCTGGTGGTGACGGAATTCTAATAGCTAAACGCCAGCCCTGAATCCATACAAACTCCTCTCCAGAGGTGCCAGAATTCTAACGGCTTACCGCCAACCCTGAGCACATGCTGACAAAAACCACACTGTTTCAATGTCTCATTCTTACATGGAAAGAGGTTGATACTAGTGCACCGGCGTGCACCTCTGAGAGCCTTTTATATGTAAAGCTCAAGTCCAGTCGGACAGGACCTTGCCCGTGGACCAATGCGGAGCTGCCACATCACCAGAGCAGATGACAACCGACCACCAATGAGACGTTGCCACATCACGAACATGCTCAGTAGGGTGATTTCTGGACTTAGTCTCCAGAGCGTTTGCTTGTCGCTGCCTACTGCTGGTTACTAGTGATGAGCGAGTATACTCGTTGCTCTGATTTTCCCGAGCATGGTGGGGTGAACTCCAAGTATTTGTTAGTGTTCGGAGATTTAGTTTTCATTGCTGCAGCTGAATGATTTACAGCTACTAGCCAGGCTGAGTACATGTGGGGGTTGCCTGGTTGCTAGGGAATCCCCACATTTAATCAAGCTGGCTAATAGCTGTAAGTCATTCAGCTACAGCGATGAAAACAAAATCTCCACACACTAACAAATACTCGGAGATCACTCGTGCGTGCTCGGGAAAACCCGAGCAACGAGTATACTCGCTCATCACTACTGGTTACCATAGGCTTGGCTGAAGAGCCAGCAGTAACCAGATGAATAGCATGAGCCTGAGCAAGACCCTGGGACCGACGTCTATGCTCAGCAGCACCCACAGCGGCCAAAGCTGAATGGGATCTACAGATGCAGGCAAGGCTTGGGATCTACCCTGTGCAGTGGGAGAATCCCTGTGCCTAACATACTTCTACTCATTTGTTTTCAGTAGAAATATTGGTGGAAACAAAAGGGGAAAATTGAGAATTCTGCAAAGGTTTATTGTAATTAATCGTACCTTCAGTTTTATTGAAGCTTTAATCCTTCTGTCAGTATTTATTCACTTTATTATTTTGCGTTGCTTAAAAAAACTAAAAGTCCAAATGTACCATTTTAAAAAATAAAGAACATGAATATACACATACTCAAATAATGTAATGAGGCCAAACGATATATTGCAATGTGACACTTACAAAGTGTCATGTGCATGATTCCCGGCTGATACGTGATCCTACCACGACAGCGCTGTTTCGCTAAAGAGCTTCTTCCAAAAGGGGGCGTGGAAGAAGCTCTTTAGCAACACAGCGCTGTCGGAGTAGGAGCACGTATCAGCCGGGAAACATGCACATGACACTTTGTAAGTACTGCCTTTGAACTCTGGTCAAACTTCTTTTCCTGATGCTAATGTTGCACAATACTTACTCAGGGATCTGCACTAGTCACTTTTTTGGTACCATGCTCTGCATTATCTCTGTGATGTTTGAGTCACACTTTTTACAATTGTCGTCAAGGGTGTTAAGAAATGATGGTGCGCTTTTTGCTGCAGCAAATTATTTTCAGAAAACATTTACACACCTCTTGTTTGTCCATAAAATAAAAGTAATAGTAATCAAAATTAAAATCACTTTACCCGTTCTGTAAATGTTATCTATATGTAACACCAAAGATAATAGACTCTTAGTACAGAGCCCACATTTAGGGTATGTGCACACGTCCGGATTTCTTGCAGAAATTTCCTGAAGAAAACCGGAAATTTTCTGCAAGAAATCCGCAATTTTTTTTTTGCGTTTTTTTTCCGTTTTTTTCGCGTTTTTTTTAGCATTCTGCAAGCGTAATTAGCTTGCAGAATGCTAAAGTTTTCCAAGCGATCTGTAGCATCGCTTGGAAAACTGACTGACAAGTTGGTCACACTTGTCAAACATACTGTTTGACAAGTGTGACCAACTTTTTATACTATAGATGCTGCTTATGCAGCATCTATAGTAAAAGATAGAATGTTTAAAAATAATTAAAAAAATGAAAAAATGGTTATACTCACCCTCTGCAGACAGCCAATCTCCTCAGCGGCGTCCGTTCCTATTGATGCCGGTGTGGTTCAGGACCTTCGATGACGTCGCGGCTTGTGATTGGTCGCTTGAGTCACATGAGCGGTCACGCGACCAATCACAAGACAGCGACATCATCACAGGTCCTGAACCACACCATCTATAGGAACGGAAGAGAAAGCATGCACCGGAGAGGCGGGAACACTTCGGGGGCCATCAGAGGGTGAGTATATCACTATTTTTTATTTTAATTCTTTTTTTTTTACCAATTATACGGTGCCCAGTCCGTGGAGGAGAGTCTCCTCTCCTCCACCCTGGGTACCAACCGCACATAATCTGCTTACTTTCCGCATGGTGGGCACAGCCCCGTGCGGGAAGTAAGCAGATCAATGCACTCCTAGGTGTGCGGAATCCCCGCAATTCCGCATTTTTAATGAACATGTTGCTTTTTTTTCCGCAATGCGATTTTTTCGCGGAAAAAAATGCAACACTTGCACAAAAAATGCGGAATACCCTGTAAATAATAGGAGGCATATGTAAACGTTTTTTTCGCGTTTTTATCACATTTTTATAGCAAAAAAACACGAAAAAAACGCGAAAAATCCTGAACGTGTGCACATGGCCTTAATCACTCTCTGAGTACAGATCTTTTACCATAGATAGATTCTATCAGCACATGTGAAATTAAGGATTAATTGGATTCCTGTTCACCTTGCAGATGCAGAACTCCTTCACTGTCCCCAGTCTCAGCAATAATCATATGCACATGGAGAGCAATTAGCAAACATCAATGCTGGGTGGCAGCAGCATAGATGCAATCTGGCAATGATGGCGTCTATAAGGCCGGGGTCACACTTGCATGTACAATGAGAGAAACTTGCGCGAGTCTCTCGCATCAATACCCGGCACTGCTGCCGGCACTCGGGACCAGAGCGTGCGGCTGCATAGAAATACATGCAGCTGAACTCTCCGGTCCTGAGTGCCGGCGGCAGTGCCGGATATTGATGCGAGTTTCCTGCATTGCACATGCAAGTGTGACCCCGGCCTAAGTGTCTTTTGTCATGTTTGAAGATTGAAGTCTGCATATTGTCATGCATTTCCAATTTTTGATCACTGTGACGAATGTAGTAGATGCTATCTTCAATCCTATGTAACCCAATTCAGTGACAATTCAGATAATATTACCCAGTGACGCGATGCTCACCACACTGTACCCGGAAACAGAGTAGTGAGAGTCGCTGCAGAAGAGAAAGTGAGCATTATAGGCCTTGCTAAAGAAGCCTAAAGGTACCGTGTCCGTCACACATAGCGACGCTGCAGCGATACAGACAACGATGCTGATCGCTGCAGCGTCGCTGTTTGGTCGCTGGGGAGCTGTCACACAGACAGCTCTCCAGCGACCAACGATGCCGAGGTCCCCGGGTAACCAGGGTAAACATCGGCATGCTAAGCGCAGGGCCGCGCTTAGTAACCCGATGTTTACCCTGGTTACCAGCGTAAAATGTAAAAAAACCAAACAGTACATACTTACATTCGCGTCCCCCAGCGTCCGCTTCCTGCACTGACTGTGAGTGCCGGCCCTAACAGCAGAGCGGTGACGTCACCGCTGTACTTTCACTTTGCGGCCGGCGCTCAGTCAGTGTGGGAAGCGGACGCCGGGGGATGCGAAGGTGAGCATGTACTGTTTGTTTTTTTAAATTTTACACTGGTAACCAGGGTAAACATCGGGTTACTAAGCGCGGCCCTGCGCTTAACAACCCGATGTTTACCCTGGTTACCAGTGTAAAACATCGCTGGTATCGTTGCATTTGGTGTCAAACACGACGATACACGCCGGTCTGACGACCAAATAAAGTTCTGAACTTTCTTCAACGACCAGCGACATCACAGCAGGATCCTGATCGCTGCTGCGTGTCACACTCAACGATATCGCTAGCCAGGACGCTGCAACGTCACGGATCGCTAGCGATATCGTTTAGTGTGACGGTACCTTTAAACCAACCATCCTTATCAGGGTTCCATCTATTGTATTCAGTGTCACTGTAATCTGTACTGTTGAGGGTAGGGAAAGCTGTTGTAGAAGGCACAGTGCATTACAGGTGTCACTGAAGAAAAAAAATCCTTACCAGGGCTCCATCTATTGTATTCAATACCACTGTGAGATGTACTATTCAGTGTAGGGAAAGCTGGTGGAAATGAGACAGTGCATTACAGGAGTTGCTGCAGAAAATAAAATCCTTATCAGGGCTCCATCTATTGTATTCAATAATGCAGTGATCTGTGCTACTGAGTGTAGGGAAAGCTGGTGTAGAATGGATAGTGTAATACATACATTGTTAAAGAAAAGAAAATCCGAAAATCATTATCAGTGCTCCATCTATAGTATTTAATACCGCTGTAGTCTGTACTATTGAGTGTAGGGAAAGCTCGTGGAGAAGGGATAGTGCATTACAAGTGTTGCTGAAGAAAAAAAAATCCTTATCAGGGCTCCATCTATTGTATTCAATGCCTCTCTGATCTGTACTATTGACTGTAGGGAAAGCTGGTGGAGAAGGGATAGTGCATTACAGGTGGAGCGCCCCCACACCGCCGCAGGGCCGAGGGGTACCCGGAGCCGGGCCTCTGAGTCTCAGTTCTGGGGTTGTCACGGTGGCTAGACCCGGTCCGTGGCCCTGTCTGTCAGTGGGGGACGTCCGGTGCAATAAGTGGTGTTGTAACGGTGCAGTTGTGGGGTGCAGGTCGCGGTAAATAATGAGGACACCAGGTTGCAGTCTCTTTACCTCTTTACTGAAGATCTCTGGGTCCTCAATCCAGAATACGGCTCACCAGGCTGCGCAAGTCCGGCCGGTCCAATGACACTTCCAGAGTTCTCTTCACAGGAGGAAATCTGTGCCTTCCCCCTAGCGCTAAGTGTTGTAGTCCTTCCCTGCTGTGCTTACGGAAAGTACCCCACAACTGTTGTGTCTGTTTCTGATGTTCCCTCACAACTCGACTAGATGATGTTCTGCTAATCCTCCGTCCCTCCCTGAGGTTCGGGTAGGAACGGCACCCGTTTGATGGGTAGGCCTGGAGTTCTTCCGGGACCCTAGAGACGCCCCTCTCCCACAATTGCCTCCCAAGACTTCATAGGTGATTTGAGTTAGACAGCCCGCCTGAGACTGACTGTCCTGCCGCTGTTTGGAGTATTGCTTGAAGCTGAATGTTATAATACTCCCTCGGCGTTCCGGCCACCGGTAGTGCGCCTCAGTAGGGTGTTGCTCCGGTCTTACAGCACGACCCCTACTGGTATTCTCCTATTGCTTGATCTCGTTTCTCACTCAGCACAATCTATCTCGCTTCTAGTCCTTTCTTGGGCCCCGCCGCTTCCCGGAGCTGGCGCGGACCCGTTACGTTCTTTCCAATGCCAAGCCTCTGTCAGGATCCTACCCCTGACAGAGACCCTACTGTCTCTTCCTCCACAACACCCTCTGCCACCAGGTGTTGCTTCGTCCAATCCAGTCAGCTTTCTGATCTAACTTCCTGCCTGACCCCCAGTTTACCCACTATGGTGGGGAGTGGCCTAATGAATAGCACCCTTAGCTCCCCCCGGAGGCCCGGCTGTGAAATGTATTGGTGTCTGTGATACCTGATCAGATGAACTCCTTCGGTGCCATCAGACGTGCCATAGCTCCCCATAGTGGCGGAGCCACAGTACTGCAACGACCAGGACTCTGGGGCGCTGCACTCCCCCCTGGTTAAACACAGTACTCCGGGACTGGGAAGAAAACCACAATACAAGTTAGCAAAAAGACATACAATTTTTGTTGAGTGCAAATAACAATAAGTAAGCTTGAACAGAGCTTCCCTTTATGGGAGGTGAGGACGCTTGAACGTTACAAAACATGGTTAAACATTAAACATTATAAATTACAGGCTATAAATAACTCCTGTTACCCAACCGGGTATTCTACTAAGTGCAAAAATTGCTGAACAGTACTTTAACATTGCCTTTAAGGACATACACTCTGTATCCACCAAAGACCTTCCTATAATCACATTATAAGGTAAGTTAACTTTTTCATTCTCCTTCTTTGAATCTGCAGGACCGCCTGTCCTATCGGCACCAGACCTACTGCCTCTCCTTTCTGTTACAGGACCGCCCCGTTCAGCCAGGGCCTACTGCCTTTTCAACTTCTATACACAGTATAGATCATAACATTACTTTCAGTTTAGAAGCACTAAGCCATCTACGTATGGCTCCTAGGAGGACTCACTACCTAACCCCTACGGGTTCACTTTCTGTCCTCTGTAACACATTATTAACTCTTTCTTTACAATAACTAACTTACTATGGAGGACTCAGGGTTTACCTTCTATCCTAACTATCTATCAACATTATCAAGCATTTTCTTCCGAACATTAAGCCTTCTCATTATCTTTCTTTCTATCATGCATGCTGGACACCACGTCTATCCCTACGGGTCCACTGCATCCTTCTTCTATCTTTCACCTTTTTACTTCTCAGAGCACATCATCAGTATTTCTTCACATTTAACTAATTAAACACATATAACTTTCTCGTACAACATTATCATCACTTTTCTCTCATCAACATTATTGCTACTTGTCTTAAGCAATATTTCTATCGAAATGCGGCAAATGAACATCCCCTTTAAGAGAGGACCAAGTCTCTGTGAGGTAGCGTATTTTCTCAAGCTACCAGTCCATACTCAGCAAAGGTTCCAGTGCGGTATCTTCGCAAAGAGTCCTTCTTTAAGTAAAACCAGTAGGAAGCCCCTTTAAGAAGGTGCAAACTATTTACAAGCAGTTTGTATCATGCACTGTTCATGATTCAGCAGTTTTTATAACATTGTGGAACAAAAAAGCAAAAATGAAAGTGAAAGCAAAAATAAAAAGCAATAGGGATCCCGGGTAAACAAAGGGATCCCTTTAAGAGTTAACCCAGGACGGGTTTTAGCAGCAAAACAGCAAGGAATTAAACAGTTAACTATTTACAGTTTCAGGTTTCCGAGGCTTAGTTGGACGGCTTCCAGGGCTGCACCTGGCACTTAACCCCTCTTGGCCCGGGAAGGGTGAAGTCCAGGGTTGCACCCAGTACTGGACAAACGCCGTTAATCCGTCTCTCATGTACGGTTAGGTCATGCACAGCTATGGAGGTCTGCGCAGCTCGAGTATGGGCATTTGCGGCAGCAGAGGCAGCGGATGCTGCAAGATCAGTCACTGGAACGGAGTCAGCAGCTGTGGCACCAGCAGTCACGGGAGTGGTGTCAGTCATCAGGGCAGGGTCGTCCTTCATACCTGCTTCAGATGCGGTCCCTCCGGTGCCGGTCTGCTCCGTCTGCGCTGGGGTCTGGAACGCTGGTTGCAGGGCCTTGTGCTGCGACGTTGTCATCTCTGCTTGCAGCACCTCGCTTTCCGGCAGGGCCTTGCTTTCTGGCTTCAGAGCGCTGGAACTTCTTTCTTGCTCCGGACCAGACGAGGCTGCCGACAGACGTCTGGCGAGGCTCCCGATGATGGTCTTCTTCCACCCGGCCTTAGTGTTCAGCTGCGTCTGCAGGAGTTGGTAGGTCAGCTCGTCCGCTCCGGTCTGCAGGAGGTCAGCGTCAACTGTGGAGGCCTGGTTGCGGTGCCCCTCCGGGTAGCTGGGGGAGTCCTCTGCTCCGACCCCACGCTCCGGCTCCGGGCGGCTGGCCATGGCGTCCTCCGTGTTGCTGACTTCTTCTTCCTGGTCCTTTTCCCGCTCTCTCCTTCGTGGGCGGTTTCGTTTTCTCTGTCTCTGCCCACCATGGAGGATCAGGAGGCGGATCTCGGCTGCTGACGGACACATCCTCAAGGGGCCGAGATATTTAGACTGGGCGGCCATTGTCTTTCGCGCTCTTCAGCTTGTTCACGCCCACTTCCACGCCCTTCTTCTCCTGCGCTCTCCTTAGCGCTGTAATGGCGGCGGTTTTGGCGCGAACTTTTGGCGGCAAGTGACAATCCACAGTCTTTGCAATAAAGTACAGTAAATCACAGTTCCAAGGCACACATGACCTGATTCTTCAGGCTTAAGTAGATCCTGTTCGTGACGCCAAGTTTGGAGCGCCCCCACACCGCCGCAGGGCCGAGGGGTACCCGGAGCCGGGCCTCTGAGTCTCAGTTCTGGGGTTGTCACGGTGGCTAGACCCGGTCCGTGGCCCTGTCTGTCAGTGGGGGACGTCCGGTGCAATAAGTGGTGTTGTAACGGTGCAGTTGTGGGGTGCAGGTCGCGGTAAATAATGAGGACACCAGGTTGCAGTCTCTTTACCTCTTTACTGAAGATGTCTGGGTCCTCAATCCAGAATACGGCTCACCAGGCTGCGCAAGTCCGGCCGGTCCAATGACACTTCCAGAGTTCTCTTCACAGGAGGAAATCTGTGCCTTCCCTCTAGCGCTAAGTGTTGTAGTCCTTCCCTGCTGTGCTTACGGAAAGTACCCCACAACTGTTGTGTCTGTTTCTGATGTTCCCTCACAACTCGACTAGATGATGTTCTGCTAATCCTCCGTCCCTCCCTGAGGTTCGGGTAGGAACGGCACCCGTTTGACGGGTAGGCCTGGAGTTCTTCCGGGACCCTAGAGACGCCCCTCTCCCACAATTGCCTCCCAAGACTTCATAGGTGATTTGAGTTAGACAGCCCGCCTGAGACTGACTGTCCTGCCGCTGTTTGGAGTATTGCTTGAAGCTGAATGTTATAATACTCCCTTGGCGTTCCGGCCACCGGTAGTGCGCCTCAGTAGGGTGTTGCTCCGGTCTTACAGCACGACCCCTACTGGTATTCTCCTATTGCTTGATCTCGTTTCTCACTCAGCACAATCTATCTCGCTTCTAGTCCTTTCTTGGGCCCCGCCGCTTCCCGGAGCTGGCGCGGACCCGTTACGTTCTTTCCAATGCCAAGCCTCTGTCAGGATCCCACCCCTGACAGAGACCCTACTGTCTCTTCCTCCACAACACCCTCTGCCACCAGGTGTTGCTTCGTCCAATCCAGTCAGCTTTCTGATCTAACTTCCTGCCTGACCCCCAGTTTACCCACTATGGTGGGGAGTGGCCTAATGAATAGCACCCTTAGCTCCCCCCGGAGGCCCGGCTGTGAAATGTATTGGTGTCTGTGATACCTGATCAGATGAACTCCTTCGGTGCCATCAGACGTGCCATAGCTCCCCATAGTGGCGGAGCCACAGTACTGCAACGACCAGGACTCTGGGGCGCTGCACAGGCATTGCTGAAGAAAAAATATGAGATATATTATTTATTGTAGGGAATTTTTTAGAGATGGGATAGTGCAATACAAACGTTGCTGAAGAAAAAAAGAATCCTTATTAGGGCTCCTACTATTGTATTCAATACCATTGTGAGATGTAATATGTAGTATAGGGAAAGCTGATGGAGAAGGGATAGTGCATTACAGACGTTGCCAATTAGTATAGGGATAACTTGTGGAGAAGGGATATATGTGCATTAGAGGTGTATAGGCAGGGTTTATAGCCTTACAGTCCTTCCTGCTACAACCTAAAACAAACAGTCCTTATGAGGGTTACATTTATTTTATTGTTTTCCCTATTAATAACACTGTTAGCTGCATTTAGTGTAGGGATAGGTGCTGTAGGAGGGATAGTTTTGGATTAGAGGAGGAGGAGGAGGAGGAGGAAAAGAAATAGAAGAAACCATGAACGGTATATCCTTTTTTTTGGTGGGAAGGCGTGCATGGGAATACATCAGAAAAAACGGCACTAAAAACCCGCTCTGACAAAACTCTAGCGGCAGGCAGGCCAGCATCACCAAGGCATAGAGGAAGAGTTCATGCCACATGTCCTACTTGGATACCCAATAGTTGTACGGCACAAATAAATTATGGAAGAACTATGGTACGGTCGACTAGATACTATTTCACCATCTTCCAAAACTTTTTATTCCTTGTCAGACTACCCAGTGCATCAGGAACTGCATGATGGGAAGGTCTAATGAAACTGTACCATTCCTTTGATAGTCTTCCCCTGCCTCTGTTAGACCTTATGTTTGTCTCCCTTGTGTTTCCTCCGATGGCCCTCAAAAAATTTGGAGTGAAGGCTGCATGATAACTCTGTTGATATGGTTTAGGATGAGAAGGACAAGAGAAATAATAAACCATGAACAGAATACCTTTTTTGGAGGTAGAAAGGGACTAATGGGAATACACAAAAAAAGAAACATTCAATTTGGCTTTATGCTCCACTGGTGTCATCCGCTGGTTTTGAGAAGTCTGGGCCAATACAGGCCTTGTTCATTTTGAGAACAGTCAGCCTGTCAGCATTTTCAATTGACAGGCAGATGTGCCTACCAGTTACTATACCCCCTGAGGCACTAAAAACCCACAGAATCAACTTAAGCATGGAGGGAGCAGTGACTGCAGCCTGAGAGCCTCAGATTTGCCTCAACTTCATGTGACATAAAAATAAAAATGCATTCATACAATGGGAGAAAGGCCCAAATGCACCTCGTGTGAATAAATGGACAAAAGACTTGTAGTGTTCTTTTCCTAGGATGGGTTAGATAAATTTCCCCCACATGGTAAAGGTCTCCAAGGAAATGTTTTGAAACCCCTGCAATCTGTAGTCTCGGGGCTGCCCAATGCCCTGAACTGTCACAGGAGGAACTTGCGCCCAGCTTATCTGGAGCAAAATCGGATGCCTGAAGATCCATGTTGTACCCTGAGTAGTCAACTCGAATTCACGCGTTTCCCACACATGGTTCAGGACTTTTTATTTTTAAAATGCCTCCTAGAAGATAAATAGAAGATACATTTAAGCCCCTCCTTCAGTCTATTTGAAGCCTCGGGGTGACCTGATGCCCTAAGGTGACACAGCAGCAACTGCCACCCACCTTGGCTGGAAAATTAGTAAAAAAATTTCCAATATTCCAATGCTGGTGGCAGAGGTGATAATTCCTTGAGAAACCAAGGAGGACAGATGAAGAAGACATACACCAGGTCTAAGAGAAGCAGGGGAACACTATCAACAGTCTGGGACAGTTTTTTAGACCAATGCCCAGGCCCTGATGCACGGGATACTCTGACAAGGAAGGAAACATTTTTGAAGAAGATGAAGAAGTAACTAGCTGACCGTTCCAGTGTCCTCCGTGATTCCTCTATGCCATACAACTATTGGGTATCCAAGATGGACACTAGACATGAACTCTTCCTCTACACCTTGGAGGTGTTGGCCTGCCCTGCCACTAGCGTTTTGTCACAGCGGGTTTTTAGTGCCGCTGCCGCGGGCATAGTAACTGATAGGCGCATCTTCCTGTCAAATGAAAAGGCTGACTATTAGCAAAATGAACATGGCCTGGTTTACCTCTAAAAATGTCTTATATATATATATATACTAGACTGTGGCCCGATTCTAATGCATCGGGTATTCTAGAATATGCATGTCCCCGTAGTATATGGACAATGATGATTCCAGAATTCGCGGCAGACTGTGCCCATCGCTGATTGGTCGAGGCAACCTTTATGACATCATCGTCGCCATGGCAGCCATTATGACATCTACGTCGATAATGTGCCCGTCGCTGATTGGTCGAGGCGAATTCGCGGCAGACTGTGCCCGTCGCTGATTGGTCGAGGCAACCTTTATGACATCATCGTCGCCATGCTGTGCCCGTTGCTGATTGGTCGAGGCCTGGCGGCCTCGGACAATCAGAGACGCGGGATTTCCAGGACAGACAGACAGACAGAAAAACCCTTAGACAATTATATATATACTAGATTGTGGCCCGATTCTAACGCATCGGGTATTCTAGAATATGCATGTCCCCGTAGTATATGGACAATGATGATTCCAGAATTCGCGGCAGACTGTGCCCGTCGCTGATTGGTCGAGGCAACCTTTATGACATCATCGTCGCCATGGCAACCATTATGACATCTACGTCGATACTGTGCCCGTCGCTGATTGGTCGAGGCCTGGCAGCCTCGACCAATCAGAGACGCGGGATTTCCATTATGACATCATCGTCGCCATGCTGTGCCCGTCGCTGATTGGTCGAGGCCTGGCGGCCTCGACCAATCAGAGACGCGGGATTTCCAGGACAGACAGACAGACAGACAGAAAGACAGACAGACAAACAGACAGACGGAAAAACCCTTAGACAATTATATATTGGCAAAAATTAAGAGACCACTGCAAAATGTTTAGTTTGTCAGATTTTTCTCTTTATAGGTATATTTTAGAGTAAAATGGAAATTGTTCTTTTATTCTATAAACTTCTGACAACTGTCTCCGAATTTTCAAGCAATGCATTTTTATTTTTTTTCTGACAAAGAAAAATGGTCAAAATTAAAAAAATACAATCCTTTAAGACCTCAAATAGTGCAAAGAAAACAAGTAAACAAGTTCATAATCATTTAGAAACAACAATACTAATATTTTAACTCGGGAAGAGTTCAGATATCAATATTTTGTGGAATAACCATGATTTTTAATCACAGCTTTCATGCAACTTGGCTTGCTTTCCAACAGTCTTTCACACTGCTTCTGGCGCAAAAATTTAAGCAGTTTGTTTGATGGCTTGTGACTATCCATCATCCTCATGATTACATTCCAAAGGTTTTCAATGGGGTTCAGGTCAGGAGATTGGGCTGCCCATGACAGGGTTTTGATGTGGTGGTTTCTTTATTTTTGCCAGAGTTGTATATATACTGTGTATATATATACTGTATATATATATATATATATATATATATATATATATATATATATATACATATATATTGTAGCATGGCTAAAGGGTGTGTAGTCGACGGGAGATATGTGTCACATAGGTAGCTTGTTGCTGTAATGTAGCCCGGAGTATTTCTTTGTTGCACATAACCATGTAGATATGTGTGTTTCAGGACCTGTGGTGATGTCAGACCACATGGCTAATCATGTGATGGGTTACTGGGTGTGGTTAGCTCTATATAAGACAGGCTAATGCTTAACACAGTGGATATGTGTGGAGGTGCTAGCCTCCAGAGGGTGTTAAGGCTCCAGGTCTGAGCCTGAAGGAATGGACAGTTGTTTTTTCCTTTTTGCCTGAGTTAAAGGCTATTTGTTTTTCTGTTTATGCTAACTGGTTTATGAAGCAATAAACCTTTGAACTTTTGTTGGAACCTGCCTCCTAAGTGTCAGCCGTCGCACCTGAGTTACTTATCAATATGCATATCATAATCTAACCACTGAGCTTGTGGCTAAGTCATTACAAAAAACATGCACTAATCTTACTATAGTAAGAGCGCCGCAGCCCATATATGTGTGGCTAGACTGGATAGCAATTGCATGGATGCACTTTTTTGGCAGTATCATGTTTCATGTGCCTGGGACTCTGATGTACCTATATATTCATCATCACATGTTTGTATTTATCATGGTATTTATTTACTTATGAAATTTTGTTCTTTAATAAAATTTTTGATGATTTAATAATAATTTTTCTGGTTATTTTTGACTCATAGTTCTCCTAATTTTGAAACCTTTGAACTTTTGTTGGAACCTGCCTCCTAAGTGTCAGCCGTCGCACCTGAGTGAGTGAAACCCCTACAATTGGTGGAGAATGCGGGCAGCGTTCCCAGTGGAGACGTAAGTCTATTTTTGAATGTCCTGGGTCAAGTCGGCTGTAAGCCAGCAAGCATTGCCGGGGAAAATGGAGGACCTGCTGAAACACTTGGTCCAGTTGCAGTCACAGCAGCAAGAGACCAACAGGCTGTTGCAGTCACAGCAGCAGGAGACCAACAGGCTGTTGATGCAGCAGATACAACAGAGCCAGCAGGAGCAACGGCAGCAGATGCAGCTTCTGGCAACCGCTATCCAGGGCAAGACGAGCGCCCCAACCCCAGGTTTGGCTGATAACACCCACGTCCGGAAGACGGTAAGACGCGCATTACAGAAAATGACTCCCGGGGATGATGTTGAGGCCTTCCTGACGGTGTTTGAGAGGGTCGCTGAGAGGAAAAAACTTCCGCCAGAGCAGTGGGCAGAGGTGTTGGCGCCTTACCTGACGGGGGAACCTCAGAAGGCATACTATGATTTGACCTTGCAGGATGCCAAGGAGTATGACAAATTGAAAGCCGAGGTTCTTGCACGTTTGGGGGTGACACTGACTGTTAGGGCACAGTGAGTTCACTTCTGGGCCTATCACCAGGACAAACCACCTCGCTCCCAAATGTTTGACCTGTTACACCTGGTCCAGAAATGGCTGCAGCCAGAGTCCTCTATGCCTGCACAGATGGTAGAACGGGTGATGATGGATCGGTTTGTGCATTCCCTCCCAGGTCCATACAGACTTGGGTTGCCCAGGGTGATCCCCAGAATACCGACGAATTGATCAGACTGGTCGAGAGATACCAAGGGATGGAAGGCTCCTTTGGGAGGCAGCCCATGCCGTACTGGGGGTCCCAAAAAGCTGCTGAGTCCCAAAAAGGGGTGGCGCGTCCAAGGTCACAAAGGGCGGGGGAGGTGGTGCCCAAGGTCCCTACGGGTGATATTATTTGTTGGAGGTGCCACGGGCCAGGACATATAGCTGCCCTTTGTTCCCAGACCACTGAGCAGATGGACTGCAGCATGGGACGCCGTTGTTCATACTATGCGTATCCAGCCTGCAGTGTGAACTCTCCGCCCAACGAGGGACCTCAAGCGTGTCCCGTAAAGGTGAACGGTCGAGCAGTCACGGCACTGTTAGACTCGGGGAGCCTTGTGACCCTGGTGAGGGCCACTTTTCCTCTCCACCTGCTCCCGCGAAAGAAGGTCGGAGTGCGATGCATACATGGTGATGCAAAGGACTACCCTTTGGCCAGGGTGGACATTGAAACGGCATGTGGCACTGAGTCCCACATAGTCAGCGTCGTGCAGGACTTGTTGCACCCTATAATTATTGGCCGGGATTTCTGTTTGTTTTGGGATTTGTGGGGAAAAGGTTCTGAGCTCCCTAGCAAGAGTAGGGAACCAATGAACCCTGGAAGGGTGTCGCCACACCCAGAGACAGACAGGTTTCCTTTTTGTGTTCTGGTTGGGGATGAGGAGGAAGTGTCCCCTGCATCTGACATTATGGAGTTAGAGGTAACCGGTAAAAATTTTGGGACTGCCCAACATAGGGACCCCACTCTGAGGGAAGCCTTTAATAATGTCACAGTTATTGACGGGGTGGTACAGGAGCCGGGGGCAGACACAAGATTTCCCCATTTTCTGATGAGTGGGGAGTTGTTGTACCAGGTCACGAAAATAAGGGAGGAGTTGGTAGAGCAGTTGGTAGTGCCGGGTCCATATAGACGGTAGGTGTTGGACATGGCCCATTCACACATCTTGGGTGGACACCTAGGGGTGGAAAAAACGCAGGAACGGGTTCTGCAGAGGTTCTATTGGCCTGGGTGTCACCGGGAAATAGTGAACTATTGCAGGTCCTGCCCTACATGTCAGCTAACTGCTCCCACTCCTCATTTCTGGAACCCCCTTGTGCCACTGCCCATTATTGAGGTGCCGTTCGAGAGAATTGCCATGGACTTGGTTGGTCCCTTAGTTAAATCAGCCCGGGGCCATCAGTATATATTAGTCATCCTGGACTATGCCACACGCTATCCTGAGGCAATTCCCTTGAGAAATTCTTCCTCGAAGAGTATAGCCCGCGAGTTGGTCCATGTCTTTTCCCGGACAGGTCTGCCGAAGGAGATCCTGACTGACCAGGGGACACCTTTCATGAGCAAGGTGATGAGGGAGTTATGCAAAGCCCTGAAAATCTCCCAGTTGAGGACCTCGGTGTACCATCCCCAGTCAGATGGCCTTGTTGAGAGATTTAACAAGACACTGAAGAGCATGCTGAGAAAAGCTATAGAGAAAGACGGTAGAGACTGGGATTGTCTCTTACCCTATCTGATGTTTTCCATTCGTGAAGTTCCACAGGCCTCCACAGGGTTCTCACCATTTGAGCTTCTATATGGCCGACATCCGCGAGGACTCCTGGATATAGCCAAGGAAACCTGGGAAGCCGAAGTCACGCCCCACAGAAGCGTCATTGAGCATGTGGCCCTGATGCAGCAGAGGATTGCAAAGGTGATGCCTATCGTGAAAGAACACCTCCTCCAGGCACAACAAGCTCAGGCCAGAGTCTACAACCAGTCTGCAAGAGTGAGGCAGTTCAATCCGGGGGAGCGAGTTCTTGTGTTAGTTCCGACGGTGGAAAGCAAGTTCTTGGCCAAATGGCAAGGGCTATATGAGGTTGTCGAGAAACTTGGTGAAGTAAATTATAAAATTCACCAACCAGGAAGACGGAAACCATTCCAAGTATACCATGTCAACCTCATCAAGCCGTGGCAAGATAGAGAGCCGACAGTAACTCCATCGTTGTTAAGCAACCCAGAAGGTGAGGTTGGAGCGGTTACTATAGCGGAGACGCTATCGAAGACCCAGAAACAGCAGTGTCGGGAGTTACTCCAGAAAAACAGGGACCTGTTTTCAGAGTTGCCAGGACTAGGGTTGAGCGAAACGGGTCGATCATTTTCAAAAGTCGCCGACTTTTGGCTAAGTCGGCGTCTCATGAAACCCGATCCGACCCCTGTGCTTGTCGGCCATGCGGTACGCGACTTTCGCGCCAAAGTCGCGTTTCAATGACGCGAAAAGCGCCATTTCTCAGCCAATGAAGGTGAACGCAGAGTGTGGGCAGCGTGATGACATAGATCCTGGTCCCCACCATCTTAGAGAAGGGCATTGCAGTGATTGGCTTGCTGTCTGCGGCGTCACAGGGGCTATAAAGGGGCGTTCCCGCCGACCGCCATCTTACTGCTGCTGATCTGAGCTTAGGGACAGGTTGCTGCCGCTTCGTCAGAAGCAGGGAGAGCGTTAGGCAGGGTCCACTAACCACCAAACCGCTTGTGCTGCAGCGATTTCCACTGTCCAACACCACCTTCGGTGTGCAGGGACTGTGGAAGCTATTTTTTTTTTTTTTTCCCCTCAGCGCTGTAGCTCATTGGGCTGCCCTAGAAGGCTCCGTGATAGCTGTATTGCTGTGTGTACGCCACTGTGGAAACCAACTGCTTTTTTCAAAGCACATATCCTCTTGTTCCTTCCTTTCTGCACAGCTATCTTTTTTGTTTGTCCACACTTTTTATTTAATTTGTGCATCAGTCCACTCCTATTGCTGCCTGCCATACCTGGCTTACATTACTGCAGGGAGATAGTAATTGTAGGACAGTTTTTTTTTTTTTTTTGTTTTTTTTTTGTGGGAGATTAAGATTGGCATTTCTGCTACAGTGCCATCCCTGTGTGTGCCATCTCTCACTGAGTGGGCCATAGAAAGCCTATTTATTTTTTCCGTGATTTGTGTTCTAAATTCTACCTCAACACAAAAACACTACATCAATCAGTGGGAGAAAAATATTGGCCTCAGTCAGGGCTTGTGTGCCACTGCTGTGTGTGCTATCTCTCATTCAGTGGGCTATAGCAAGCCTATTTTTTTTTTTTTTTTTTTTTTTTTTAATATTATTTGGTTTCTAAAGTCTCCCTGAAAAAAAAAAAAAAACCTAAAAAAACAGTGGGAGAGTAATATTGCCCTTTCAGCTTGTGTGCCAGTCTTGACTCCTGGGTGTGCCACCTCTCTCCCTCTCATTCAGTGGGCCATAGAAAGCCTATTTATTTTTTTTTTTTAATATTATTTGGTTTCTAATTCTCCCTGAAAAAAAAAAAAAAAACCTAAAAAAACAGTGGGAGAATAATATTGCCCTTTCAGCTTGTGTGCCAGTCTTGACTCCTGGGTGTGCCACCTCTCTCCCTCTCATTCAGTGGGCCATAGAAAGCCTATTTATTTTTTTTTTTAAATATTATTGGGTTTCTAAAGTCTCCCTGAAAAAACAAAAAATACATAAAAAAACAGTGGGAGAGTAATATTGCCCTTTCAGCTTGTGTGCCAGTCTTGACTCCTGGGTGTGCCACCTCTCTCCCTCTCATTCAGTGGGCCATAGAAAGCCTATTTATTTATTTTTTTTAATATTATTTGGTTTCTAATTCTCCCTGAGAAAAAAAAAAAAATAAATTAGGTGGGAGATTAATATTGACATTAGTGCTTGAGTGACAGTCCTGCGTGTGTGTCATCTCTGTGATTTTGTGCCACAGAAAACAGAGTGTGTAACATTGTGCCTGATTTTCCTTGTGGTCTCACCAACCTGTTAAGGGATATTGAAATCATACTGAAGTTATAGCTCACCGTGTAAGTTGTTTGACAGCAACAAATAAAGTTACTTTGGTTAAGATTTTAAAACAATGAGGAAGTCTGGTGCAAGAGGTCGTCGTGGGCGTTCATTGTCAGCTGGTAATGATGGTAGTGGTAGTGGAGCATCAGGTGGTCGTGGGGATAAAAATATTCCACCTAAGTCTGGAGCTGTGGAGCCAGTTTCGTCGTCAGGCTACACAAGGCCTCGAACGCTCTCTTTTCTGGGAGTAGGAAAACCGCTTTTAAAGGCGGAGCAGCAACAGCAAGTTTTGGCTTACATTGCAGACTCAGCCTCTAGCTCTTTTGCCTCCTCTTCCGAAACTGGTAAATGTAAAAGCAGCGCGTCGCTTGTGGATGTTCACGGTCAGGGACAAGTCGCTTCCTTGTCCTCCTCAGCAAAAACTACAACAAGAGAGAAGGATGCAGCAGGCGACACAACGGGTCACTCCATGGAGCTCTTTACACATACCGTCCCTGGCTTAGAAAGTGAAACATTTAACAGGCCATGCCCATTACAAGTATATTCTGACATGGAGTGCACTGATGCACAGCCACAGCCAGAGTACTATGCTGCTCCTTTGACTCAGACCACCACATTGCCCTCTCAGGGTACAGATCCACAATCAGACCCTGATGAGACTATGTTGCCCCGCCACGAACGCTATACCACCGACCGACACAGTGACACAGACGAAGTTGCACACGAGCTCGAAGAGGAGGTAATAGATGACCCAGTTATTGACCCCGATTGGCAGCCATTGGGGGAACAGGGTGCAGGCGGCAGTAGTTCAGAAGCGGAGGTGGAGGAGGGGCCGCAGCAGGCATCAACATCGCAACAGGTTCCATCTGCCGGGCCCGTATCTGGACCAAAACGCGTGTCAAAGCCAAAACCTGTTGGAGCACAGCGTTGCCATCCGGTTAAAGCTCAGTCTGCAATCCCTGAAAAGGGATCCGAGTCTAGGAAGAGTGCAGTCTGGCATTTTTTTAAACAACATCCAACTGATCAGCGCAAAGTCATCTGTCAAAAATGTTCAACTAGCTTAAGCAGAGGTCAGAATCTGAAAAGTCTAAATACTAGTTGCATGCATAGACACTTAACCACCATGCATTTTCAAGCCTGGACTAACTACCAAACGTCCCTCAAGGTTGTAGCACCCTCGGCCAATGAAGCTAGTCAGCAACGCAACATCCCTTCCGTCACTGTAAGGCCACCATTTTCCGCACCACCGGCAGTATCTGTGCAGGTTTCTTTGCCAGCCAAAAGCAGTCAGGGTCAGGGAATCACCAGTTTTGTAGGAGGAAATATTGCATCTAGGGCACCGGCGGAAACAATACCGTCTCCAACCGTCTCTCAGTCTGCCATGTACACCGGCACACCCGAAAGTTCCACGATCTACAGCTCTCCAGTCCAGCTCACCCTACATGAGACTCTGGTTAGAAAAAGGAAGTACTTATCCTCGCATCCGCGTACACAGGGTTTTAACGCCCACATAGCTAGACTAATCTCGTTAGAGATGATGCCCTACCGGTTAGTTGAAAGCGAAGCTTTCAAAGCCCTGATGGAGTACGCTGAACCACGATACGAGCTACCCAGTCGACACTTTTTTTCCAGAAAAGCCATCCCAGCCCTGCACCAGCATGTTAAACAGCGCATCGTCCATGCACTCAGGCAATCTGTGAGTACAAAGGTGCACCTGACTACAGATGCATGGACCAGTAGGCATGGCCAGGGACGTTATGTGTCCATCACGGCACACTGGGTGAATGTGGTGGATGCAGGGTCCACAGGCGACATCAATTTAGGGACAGTTGTGCCTAGCCCACGGTCTAGGAAACAGTTGGCTGTAGGCGTTCGCACCCCCTCCTCCTCCTCCTCCTCGTCCTCCTGCAGAAGCTACAGCTCTTCCACAGAACGCAGTCTGCCAACCACTCCATCGGCAGATGACACTGTTGCACACCAGTTGTCCCATTATGGGCCAGCTACTGCCAAGCGTCAGCAGGCTGTATTGGCTATGAAGTGTTTGGGCGACAACAGACACACCGCGGAAGTTCTGTCCGAGTTCTTGCAACAAGAAACGCAGTCGTGGCTGGGCACAGTAGATCTTGAGGCAGGCAAGGTAGTGAGTGATAACGGAAGGAATTTCATGGCTGCCATCTCCCTTTCCCAACTGAAACACATTCCTTGCCTGGCTCACACCTTAAACCTGGTGGTGCAGTGCTTATTGAAAACTTATCCTGGGTTCTCCGACCTGCTCCTCAAAGTGCGTGCACTTTGCTCACATATCCGACGTTCGCCTGTACACGCCAGCCGTATGCAGACCTATCAGCGGTCTTTGAACCTTCCCCAGCATCGCCTAATCATAGACGTTGCAACAAGGTGGAACTCAACACTGCACATGCTTCAGAGACTGTGCGAACAGAGGCGTGCTGTTATTTATTTGTGGGAGGATACACGGGCAGGCAGTAGGATGGCAGACATGGAGTTGTCAGGTGTGCAGTGGTCGAAGATACAAGACATGTGTCAAGTCCTTCAGTGTTTTGAGGAATGCACACGGCTGGTTAGTGCAGACAACGCCGTAATAAGCATGAGCATCCCCCTAATGCGTCTGCTGATGCAAAGTTTGACGCACATAAAGGAGCAGGCGTCTGCACCAGAGGAAGAGGGAAGCCTTGATGACAGTCAGCCATTGTCTGGTCAGGGCAGTGTACAGGACGAGGTAGCGGGCGAAGAGGAGGTGGAGGATGAGGAGGATGATGGGGATGAGTATATTTTTAATGCGGAAACTTTCACGGGGGCACAGGAAATTGGTTGCGTGTCACGGCCGGGTTCTGGTTTTTTGAGGGACACAAGTGACGTAGATTTGCCTGCAACTGCCCCTCAACCAATCACAACCGGAGATTTGACAAGTGGAACTTTGGCCCACATGGCGGATTATGCCTTACGTATCCTAAAAAGGGACACACGCATTACGAAAATGATGAACGATGACGATTACTGGTTGGCCTGCCTCCTTGATCCACGCTATAAAGGCAAATTGCAAAATATTATGCCACATGAGAACTTGGAACTAATATTAGCAACCAAACAATCAACTCTTGTTGACCGTTTGCTTCAGGCATTCCCAGCACACAGCGCACGTGATCGTTCTCACACGAGCTCCAGGGGGCAGCAGACTAGGAGTGTTAGGGGTGCACACATCAGAAGTGGCGTTGGACAGAGGGGTTTTCTGACCAGGTTGTGGAGTGATTTTGCTATGACCGCAGACAGGACAGGTACTGCTGCATCAATTGAAAGTGACAGGAGACAACATTTGTCCAGTATGGTTACTAACTATTTTTCATCCCTTATCGATGTTCTCCCTCAACCGTCATTCCCATTTGATTACTGGGCCTCCAAATTAGACACCTGGCCAGAATTGGCAGAATATGCATTGCAGGAGCTTGCTTGCCCGGCAGCAAGTGTCCTATTAGTCCATGAGCCAAGAACCAAATTTGACGATATCGGTACCAAGCGGAGTGACTAATTCTCTTTGGTATTTTTAGGTAGATGCATGTCTGTAGTTTATTTTTTGATATGATAGCCCTTACATATACGTAGCTTATTAACCCCTTCAGCCCTAGGCCTATTTGTACCCAAGTGCCTAAGCCAATCTGACCTGTGCCACTTCATGGGCTAATAACTTTGGAACGCTTTCACCTATCCAAGCCATTCTGAGATTGTTTTCTCGTGACATATTGTACTTCACGTCAGTGCTAAATGGGAGTCAATATATTTTACCTTTCTATATAAAAAAATGCTAAATATTCGGAAATTTTGGAAAAATCGGCAATTTTTTAACTTTGAAATTCTCTGCTTTTTACAAAAATACTGATACCCCCCATAATAGTTATTAATTTACACTCCCCACATGTTTACTTCATATTGGCATCATTTTGAAAATGAAACCTTATTGTTTTACGACGTAATAGGGCTTATAGTTTTATGCGCAATTTTTCACATTTACAGCAAAACCCACTTTTCAAAGGACCAAGTCACTTCTGAAGTCACTTTAAGGGGCTTACATAACAGAAACCACCCATAAATTACCCCATTTTGCAAACTACACCCCTCAAGCTGTTCAAAACTCATTTTTAAAAACTGTTAACCCTTTAGGTGTTCCACAGGAATTTTAGCATGAGCCAAGAACCAAATATGACGATATCGGTACCACCCGGAGTGACTAGATGTAGTATTTGTAACAAAATTTAATCCAAGTTATGTAAATACACACTGAACATGTCATGTGCATATATATATATATATATATATATATATATATATATATATATATATATATATATATATATATATATATGTTACTCCATAATATCTTCAACATCGGACTCTGAATCTGACTGTTGTTCTACTGGCTCGTCTTCAGTACCCTTGTTCTGGCATGTCTGTAATCTGCACATGTCTGTGCACTTCAGGCCATTGCTGAGGCAAGTACACTGAGGAAGTTCACATGACCGCACACACTTGCAGGACAGTAGCTGTATAATAGCTTCTGGTGCTGGTGCCCCTTGCATCCACTTGACAACAAGCTTTCCGTCGTTATCTATCATCCAACCGCAGTCTGTTGGGTTTGCAACCCATGGCTGGCTCTGCAGACTTCTCCTCCAGATCGCAGCCTGGTAGTTTGCACGCAGTGCATGCATGAAAAGGCAGTCCTGGCAAGGAGGGAGTTGACTTGACTCTACCACTCCACGTCTGGCACAGAACAGCTGATAACGGAGCCTGTTTACCTCAGTTGTTTGGGTAGTTGGCAGGTACATGTGGCAGGTGATTTCCTGTAACTTCTCAAAAAGTTCGGTAGACACTTCCCATGAACGACCAACTTCCTGAAAGGCATCCTGGTATGTCTTGTTCATCTTCAACTGCTTGAGTGTCGTCATCTTCCCACGGCCAGCGAATGCACTGACGGTGTCACAGCCTGTAAATGCATGCATACCAATCAATGAATCACATACGCTGCCTCCCAATGTTCGGCTCAGAGTGGTGATATCCAGGAATCTTGTCCGGTTCTGTATACCGCATTTCTGGAACAGGTGGGATGGGATTTTGTGGCACATGCCCAGACACAGGACCATGACATCAGTATCCTCCGAAGTGATGATGACCGACTTGTAACCAGATTCTGCTGCATGAAGAGCATGGAGAAGGAGGCGTGTGTCTGCTTCTTCTTGATTTGACTTAAGGTCAGCAGCCTCTTCCCACTGTTCTTTGGTGATCTTAAAGCAGAGCTGCTCACATGTGACATACAGCTCCTTCTCCTCAAGCTTCTCCCTGTGGTGTTTCGCCTTCCATTCTTCTACCAGAAACTTTATGAGACTTGCCTTGTTGGAGGAACTACTTAGAAGCTTTTTCCACTGCTGGATGTTGTGCCCATGTTGAATGTTCTTGAAATGGATCCCTGTGCCTTCATATCTGTTGACTCTTTCTGTATCTTTGATGGATGTCTCCTTGTAGACGTCAAAGACAATATCAATGCGCTTGCTCTTAGCACCCTCATGGATAGCGCGACTCATTGCTGTGCCTGCTAGCTGGCCAAATGTTGCATTGTTTCCCTTCAGTTTCTGAACCAGGCTCATCCCATCAATGATGGTTGCAGAGGGCTCGGGGATCACTTCTGCAGGACGAGCATTCCTCTCCAACTCCCTTGCGAGGGCAGCCTTGTTGGTCTTGCGGATAGACCCATCACCATTGGCAAGTGCCCATGGCAATGGACCCAGGGGATGAGTCAAGACATCACTCATTTGTAGCTTTCTGTTCTCAGCTACAAGTATCATCTGGCCAAATAGGTTTCTGTCAGCCTTCAAAATTACCTCCTTGCCAAGACCTTGTCTGCGTGTCTTCATTTGGATGTTAGAGAACGTTTTAAGTTTGTTCTTCGTCATCTTGTCATGAAACAATGTAGTTGGCTTATCGGTACCCAAACGCTCATCCTTGAATGTTTGATATGCATCCTCTCCTATACTGTATGCCCCTTGAAGGTCTTTGGCTACATCTGGTGGTGCTACAGTCGCTGTTGACAAACTGATAAGTTCACCATTATGCTCTTTGTTGAAGGGGTTCACCCAACCTGTCTCCAGCAGTTGAACGAAAGATTGGACATCGGCTTCATCTCTTCTAATCCTAGACACCTGTAGGTCTGAATGGCTGAAGTCAGTATATTGTTGGCCTACCAGGGCCCTCAGCTGCCTCAAGTACATACTGCGGTACTCTGATGTCAGGTAGAACCTGGAAACAGCTCCAACTTTGAGGCTGAAGCCTTTTGTGCCCCCTGGTGTCTGGGTGTCTTTGTTGATTGTCTCTTCAATGGTCTGGTCCACAGGAATTCGTCCAAAAGGATTCTTGCTACCGATCTGGACCGAAAAGCCACCTTGCATGAAGTATTCATGGACCTCTGGGTGTTCTATGGGCAGCCGAGACATTGTGGCATAGTAATAGGTTAGGTATCGGGCATAGTTGACCTTGTCATAGGCAAAACACCATGGTATCATCTGTCGGATTGCTCCTAGGTGAAGCATCCAGTTGCCTTCTCTTGAAGCTCGAACCAGGGCCAGCATGGTCTCGACCATGTCCAAGTATGACATCCAGAATGCTGAGAGTTGTTCATTTCTGAGGGTCTCAAGATAAACTTGAAAGAGCTTCAGGGTAAGTGTGCAAGATTCATTATCCAAGAGCTTTTCGAAGGATCCCTGCGACACACTGATGCGAAAGTTTGTGATGTTCTTCAGTGTTTCATCCAGATGGTGAAGGTCCCTTGCATGGTTTTCTTCTAGCCATGGAAGGAAGTTTTTCTATAAACTGCAGAATTAGGGTAACCAAGTTTGGGTTTGCCGTTAACCCTTGCTAGGTTGCAGGTAAAATTGGATTACAATGTAATATCTGGAAAAAAAATGAAATTTTGAAATTTCGCCTTCATTCTGCTAAAATTCCTGTGGAACACCTAAAGGGTTAACAGTTTTTAAAAATGAGTTTTGAACAGCTTGAGGGGTGTAGTTTGCAAAATGGGGTAATTTATGGGTGGTTTCTGTTATGTAAGCCCCTTAAAGTGACTTCAGAAGTGACTTGGTCCTTTGAAAAGTGGGTTTTGCTGTAAATGTGAAAAATTGCGCATAAAACTATAAGCCCTATTACGTCGTAAAACAATAAGGTTTCATTTTCAAAATGATGCCAATATGAAGTAAACATGTGGGGAGTGTAAATTAATAACTATTATGGGGGGTATCAGTATTTTTGTAAAAAGCAGAGAATTTCAAAGTTAAAAAATTGCCGATTTTTCCAAAATTTCCGAATATTTAGCATTTTTTTATATAGAAAGGTAAAATATATTGACTCCCATTTAGCACTGACGTGAAGTACAATATGTCACGAGAAAACAATCTCAGAATGGCTTGGATAGGTGAAAGCGTTCCAAAGTTATTAGCCCATGAAGTGGCACAGGTCAGATTGGCTTAGGCACTTGGGTACAAATAGGCCTAGGGCTGAAGGGGTTAATAAGCTACGTATATGTAAGGGCTATCATATCAAAAAATAAACTACAGACATGCATCTACCTAAAAATACCAAAGAAAATTAGTCACTCCGGGTGGTACCGATATCTGGCCCGGCTCATGGACTATATCAGAAAGAGTATTCAGTGCTGCAGGTTCAATATTAACCGAAAAAAGGACTCGTCTGGCTACCCAAAATGTTGACGATCTAACATTCATTAAAATGAACCACAACTGGATTTCGAAATCTTTTGCCCCACCTTGCCCGGCCGACACCTAGCTTTCCTATGAAAAGCTCTTGCCTGTGAATTACTTTTCTAATGTCTAATTTGCTGCAGCTGATTGTACAGCATACGACATGTTTACACCTCCCTAAATGGCAAAACTCCCCACACGGGGCCGTGGTATCGCGACTTGGCGCAAGCACCCGTGAGACTGCTGTTTGTCTGAAGAGGTGGGTGTGCTCGCTTTTGGTTGACGGCATTGCTACTGGGTCCCTCATAGTACAATGTAGTGTCTCTGGCGGTGGTGGTGCGCACCCAACGTCAGACACACCGTTGTAACATGAGGGGCCCTGGGGCGGTCCCGCCGGCCTCAAGAGAGTTCCCCCCTACCCCAGCTCAAAATGTGCTCTACCACGTGCAAAATTATGTCGCACAGCTCCACCAATCTTTAGTCTATTCGCTGACATCATTCAATGTCTGGCACTGACAATACAAATTTGTAGACATCTATGATGCAACTTAAAGTAGTCTGTGTCTGTGTCCTATATTGGCACCATTAAATAGTTACTGCCAAATTAGTATGTCAGAAACTCAGTAGATGAGCCCACCCCTGTACCTAAGTATGCCACCTTTTTTTTTTGTTTTGGTTGTTTTGCGAGACATTAACATCTATTTATATTTTGGGAGTACTGGGACAGACACTCCTTGCACTACTCCTCCACTCACCACCAAGCTGCCTGTGTATCCATGTAACCGCTGTGAAACTGCCATGAGCCTATTGTTTGTTATTTTAGGCCTTTGATAGCCTGTCTGCGGTCCCTACTTTAAATACTCCTCCACTCACCACCACCAAGCTGCCCGTGTATCCATGTAACCGCTGTGAAACTGCCATGAGCCTATTGTTTGTTATTTTAGGCCTTTGATAGCCTGTCTGCGGTCCCTACTTTAAATACTCCTCCACTGACCACCAAGCTGCCTGCCCGTGTATCCATGTAACCGCTGTAAAACTGCCATGAGCCTATTGTTTGTTATTTTAGGCCTTTGATAGCCTGTCTGCGGCCCCTACTTGCAATACTCCTCCACTGACCACAATGCTGCCTGGAGTGCCTGCCTGTGTATCCATGTAACCGATGTAAAACTTCCATGACTGCCTACTGTTTGTTATTTTAGGCCTTTGATAGCCTGTCTGCAGCCCCTACTTGCAATACTCCTCCACTGACCACACCAATGCTGCCCGTGTACCCCTGGAACCTATTTAAAAGTTCATAGAGCCTAGTTATATATTTTATTTACTATTAATAAGGCCATGATGGACTACGCTGTACCACGCTACAAGCTAACCAGTCGACACTTCTTTTGCGAGAAAAGCCATCCCAACCCTCCACCAGCATGTAAAAGACCGCATTGTCCATGCACTCTGGCAATCTGTGAGTACAAAGGTGCACCCGACAACAGACGCATGGACCTGTAGGCATGGCCACGGAAGATTACGTGTCCATTACGGCGCAATGGGTTAATGTGGTGGATGCATGGTCCACAGGGGACAGCCTACTAAGTCTGTCTGCAGTCCCTAATTCAAATTGTCCTCCACTGTCTAAATCGGAACTTCCACCTTCTGGCTTTCGGCCTATAGTATCAGAAATTAAACTGCATTTGGCCTTCAACTTTGGTTAGGGCCTACTAACGGCTTCTGCCCCTCCCTGGTGTTGCCCTCAACTAAATAAAGCTGAGCTTCAACCTTCTGCTCCAAATTACCATTTTGAAAAATGCAATAGGCTTTTCAGGCCTACTAAAGGTGTCTGTCTGTGTGCCCCTGCCTGGTGTTGTCCTCAACTAAATAAAGCTGAGCTTCAACCTTCCGGCTCTCATTATGTGGTTTTAAAAAAAAAAATGGTGGTTAGGGCCTACTAACGGCTTCTGCCCCTCCCTGGTGTTGCCCTCAACTAAATAAAGCTGAGCTTCAACCTTCTGCTCCAAATTACCATTTTGAAAAATGCAATAGGCTTTTCCGGCCTACTAAAGGTGTCTGTCTGTGTGCCCCTCCCTGGTGTTGTCCTCAACTAAATAAAGCTGAGCTTCAACCTTCCGGCTCTCATTATGTGGTTTTAAAAAAAAAAATGGTGGTTAGGGCCTACTAACGGCTTCTGCCCCTCCCTGGTGTTGTCCTCAACTAAATAAAGCTGAGCTTCAACCTTCCGGCTCTCATTATGTGGTTTTAAAAAAAAAAATGGTGGTTAGGGCCTACTAACGGCTTCTGCCCCTCCCTGGTGTTGCCCTCAACTAAATAAAGCTGAGCTTCAACCTTCTGCTCCAAATTACCATTTTGAAAAATGCAATAGGCTTTTCCGGCCTACTAAAGGTGTCTGTCTGTGTGCCCCTCCCTGGTGTTGTCCTCAACTAAATAAAGCTGAGCTTCAACCTTCCGGCTCTCATTATGTGGTTTTAAAAAAAAAAATGGTGGTTAGGGCCTACTAACGGCTTCTGCCCCTCCCTGGTGTTGTCCTCAACTAAATAAAGCTGAGCTTCAACCTTCCGGCTCTCATTATGTGGTTTTAAAAAAAAAAATGGTGGTTAGGGCCTACTAACGGCTTCTGCCCCTCCCTGGTGTTGTCCTCAACTAAATAAAGCTGAGCTTCAACCTTCCGGCTCTCATTAAGTGGTTTTAAAAAAAAAAAAATGGTGGTTAGGGCCTACTAACGGCTTCTGCCCCTCCCTGGTGTTGTCCTCAACTAAATAAAGCTGAGCTTCAACCTTCCGGCTCTCATTATGTGGTTTTAAAAAAAAAAATGGTGGTTAGGGCCTACTAACGGCTTCTGCCCCTCCCTGGTGTTGCCCTCAACTAAATAAAGCTGAGCTTCAACCTTCTGCTCCAAATTACCATTTTGAAAAATGCAATAGGCTTTTCCGGCCTACTAAAGGTGTCTGTCTGTGTGCCCCTCCCTGGTGTTGTCCTCAACTAAATAAAGCTGAGCTTCAACCTTCCGGCTCTCATTATGTGGTTTTAAAAAAAAAAATGGTGGTTAGGGCCTACTAACGGCTTCTGCCCCTCCCTGGTGTTGTCCTCAACTAAATAAAGCTGAGCTTCAACCTTCCGGCTCTCATTATGTGGTTTTAAAAAAAAAAATGGTGGTTAGGGCCTACTAACGGCTTCTGCCCCTCCCTGGTGTTGTCCTCAACTAAATAAAGCTGAGCTTCAACCTTCCGGCTCTCATTATGTGGTTTTAAAAAAAAAAATGGTGGTTAGGGCCTACTAACGGCTTCTGCCCCTCCCTGGTGTTGTCCTCAACTAAATAAAGCTGAGCTTCAACCTTCCGGCTCTCATTAAGTGGTTTTAAAAAAAAAAAAATGGTGGTTAGGGCCTACTAACGGCTTCTGCCCCTCCCTGGTGTTGTCCTCAACTAAATAAAGCTGAGCTTCAACCTTCCGGCTCTCATTATGTGGTTTTAAAAAAAAAAATGGTGGTTAGGGCCTACTAACGGCTTCTGCCCCTCCCTGGTGTTGCCCTCAACTAAATAAAGCTGAGCTTCAACCTTCTGCTCCAAATTACCATTTTGAAAAATGCAATAGGCTTTTCCGGCCTACTAAAGGTGTCTGTCTGTGTGCCCCTCCCTGGTGTTGTCCTCAACTAAATAAAGCTGAGCTTCAACCTTCCGGCTCTCATTATGTGGTTTTAAAAAAAAAAATGGTGGTTAGGGCCTACTAACGGCTTCTGCCCCTCCCTGGTGTTGTCCTCAACTAAATAAAGCTGAGCTTCAACCTTCCGGCTCTCATTATGTGGTTTTAAAAAAAAAAATGGTGGTTAGGGCCTACTAACGGCTTCTGCCCCTCCCTGGTGTTGTCCTCAACTAAATAAAGCTGAGCTTCAACCTTCCGGCTCTCATTAAGTGGTTTTAAAAAAAAAAAAATGGTGGTTAGGGCCTACTAACGGCTTCTGCCCCTCCCTGGTGTTGTCCTCAACTAAATAAAGCTGAGCTTCAACCTTCCGGCTCTCATTATGTGGTTTTAAAAAAAAAAATGGTGGTTAGGGCCTACTAACGGCTTCTGCCCCTCCCTGGTGTTGCCCTCAACTAAATAAAGCTGAGCTTCAACCTTCTGCTCCAAATTACCATTTTGAAAAATGCAATAGGCTTTTCCGGCCTACTAAAGGTGTCTGTCTGTGTGCCCCTGCCTGGTGTTGCCCTCAACTAAATAAAGCTGAGCTTCAACCTTCTGCTCCAAATTACCATTTTAAAAAATGCAATAGGCTTTTCCGGCCTACTAAAGGTGTCTGCCCCTCCCTGGTGTTGTCCTCAACTGAACAAAGCTGAGCTTCCACATTCTGGCTTTCGCCCTATACTATCAGATATTAAACTGCATTTGGCCTACTAGTGTGGTTAGGCCCTTGAAACAGTGTCTGCTGCTCTTGGGTTTGCTACTCCACTGAACAAAGCAATGCCGCCTGTTTAGTCCTGTTACCAATTTTGAACTGCATGTAGCCTACTTTATTCTTTGGCCCTATATCTGTTTCCTCCTCATCCTGCCCATTGCCCAGCCACTGCTAAATGAGTCTGCTGGTACATTGACCTAGACCACTACATTCCCCTTGTACTCTACACAGCCAGAATCTGTCCCTGCTGAAAGTAAGGTTCCCCTTCCCGCATGTTATACCACCTTACACAGGGACAAAGAGGAAGGTGCAGATGAAAGTGCAGGTTCCTTCATCAGGTGGGGGGGCATACTCGTTGGCGACGTCACTGGCACAGGGCCCCTCAGAGTACGCAAAAGTGTCGCTGCTGGTGGGAGGCGCCCCCGCCATGCAAACACACCGCCGTACTTTGAGGGGCCCTGTGCCAGTGGCAATGCGAACGAGTGGGCCCCCCCCCTGCTTGCTCAGGATCACAGCACTTGCAACTTTTAAATACTTACCTTTCCCTGCAACACCGCCGTGACGTAGTCCGCATTTCCTGGGCCCACGAAAAACTTGAGCCAGCCCTACTCCCCCCACAACTTTCCCCCAATTCCCTATGCCCAACTACTATTATACAGTTAATTAAGATTGGCAAGCTTCAGAAACAAGAATGGATGTTTTTGGCATTAAAATGGGCACTGTAGGTGTTTTCCTGGCCTCCACTCACTGCCGACTATGCTTCCCCATTGACTTGCATTGGGTTTCGTGTTTCGGTCGATCCCCGACTTTTAGCGATAATCGGCCGACTGCACTCGACTCGACTCTGGACAAAATCGGGTTTCCCAAAACCCTACTCGATCTTAAAAAAATGAAAGTCGCTCAACCCTAGCCAGGACACACAAAGGTCATAGAGCACGAGGTCCTAACAGAGCCACATGTGCGGGTGAACGTGAAGCCCTATCGTATTCCTAAGGCTCGTCGAGAAGTTATCTCCAAGGAAGTGGAGCGTATGTTGAAGCTTGGAGTCATTGAGGAATCCAAGAGCGGTTGGTCGATCCCAATTGTCCTGGTCCCAAAACCTGATGGAGAGTGGAGGTTTTGCAACGACTATCGGAAGTTGAATGAGGTCTCCAAGTTTGACGCTTATCCCATGCCCCGTGTTGATGAGCTCATCGAAAGGCTTGGGCACGCCAGATATATATCCACCTTGGATTTGACAAAGGGGTATTGGCAGATCCCCATGGCACAGGAAGCCAAGGAGAAGACAGCCTTTTCGACACCTGATGGATGCTTCCAGTATGTCCGGATGCCGTTTGGCCTACAGGGAGCTCCGGCGACCTTCCAGAGGGCTATGGATAGAGTCCTTGCACCCCATAAGGCCTACGCTGCTGCGTACTTAGATGATATCGTCATCTTTAGCCCGGACTGGGAGAGTCATCTGTAGAAAGTCCAAGCGGTGCTTGATGCTCTAAGAGAGGCGGGGTTTACAATAAACCCGAAGAAGTGTGCCTTGGGTAAGGAAGAAGCTAAATACCTAGGCTATATAGTGGGTCGTGGAGAAATAAAGCCCCAAATCAGGAAAGTGGAGGCAATCCAAACATGGCCGACACCACTCTCCAAAAAGCAAGTTAAAACCTTTCTGGGAATCGTGGGATATTACAGGAGGTTCATCCCGAACTTCACCACAGTGGCTGCGCCTCTGACTGATCTACAAAAGGGGACAAAATCGGTGATGGTTAAATGGTCCGAAGAGACAGAGTCAGCCTTCCAAGAGTTGAAAGGGGCTCTATGTAAGCAGCCCGTTCTGATGGCGCCGGACTTCAAGAAATAATTTATTCTTCAGACAGATGCCTCAGATGTTGGGGTAGGAGCAGTCCTTTCCCAAGAGCTACATGGGGAGGAGCATCCTGTTCTCTATCTGAGTAGAAAGCTGTCCTGATCTGAGAAGAACTACTCAGTCGTAGAAAAAGAGTGTTTGGCCATAAAGTGGGCGGTGGACACGTTACGGTACTATCTGCTGGGTCGTAAATTCAGACTAATATCTGACCATGCCCCACTTAGATGGATGAGGGAAACAAAAGGTAGAAATGCTAGGGTCACCCGTTGGTTCTTAGCCTTACAGGACTTCAGTTTCCATGTGGAACATAGTGCCGGAAAGCTGCACGGTAATGCGGATGCCCTATCAAGAATCCCTTGTTTAGTGGGGGAAAGTGCCAAGCCCCACGGCTTTAGGCAGAGGGGGGAGGTATGTAGCATGGCTAAATCGTGTGTAGTTGACGGGAGATATGTATCGCATAGGTGGCTTGTGGCTGTAATGTAGCCCGGAGTATTTCTTTGTTGCACATAACCATGTAGATATGTATGTTTCAGGACCTGTGGTGATGTCAGACCACATGGCTAATCATGTGATGGGTTACTGGGTGTGGTTAGCTCTATATAAGACAGGCTAGTGCTTAACACAGTGGATATGTGTGGAGGTGCTAGCCTCCAGAGGGTGTTAAGGCTCCAGATCTTAGCCTGAAGGAATGGACAGTTGTTTTTTCCCTTTTGCCTGAGTTAAAGGCTATTTGTTTTTCTGTTTATGCTAACTGGTTTATGAAGCAATAAACCTTTGAACTTTTGTTGGAACCTGCCTCCTAAGTGTCAGCCGTCACCTGAGTGAGTGAAACCCCTACAATATATATCTACTATATAATTGTCTAAGGGTCACTTCCGTCTTTCTGTCCTTCTGTCTGTCTGTCACGGATATTCATTGGTCGCGGCCTCTGTCTGTCATGTAAGCCAAGTCGCTGTTTGGTCATGGCAAAACAGCCACGACCAATCAGCGACGGGCACAGTCCAGCGGAAAAATGGCCGCTCCTTCCTCCCCACAGTCAGTGCCCGCTCCGTACTCCCCTCCAGCCTGCGCTATCACAGGGTTAATGGCAGCATTGACCGCAGTGTAACGCACTCAGGTAATGCTGCTATTAACCCTGTGTGACCAACTTTTTACTATTCATGCTGCCTATGCAGCATGAATAGTAAAACGATCTAATGTTAAAAATAATAAAAAAAATTAAAAATTGTTATATACTCACCGTCCGTCGGCCCCCGGATCGACAACAGGCCTTTCCCGCTCGCGACGCTCCAGTAACCGGTCTCGCGAGACCGCTACGTCACCATCTCGCGAGACCGCAATGCACTCTTGAGACCGGCGCGCACGAGCAGCGTTGGTAACCGCTTCGCTTGGATCCGGGGGCTCCGGAAGGTGAGTATATAGCAATTTTTTGGACCTGTCGAAGTGCTGTATAGCACGAAACAGCTGTCGTCCTGTGTGTGTTCACCACCCTCCCTGCATCACGTAACTATTTGTAAATAAATCGCTGAAGTCTACCACCGGTGAGTGCGCTCTCACTTTTTTCCTTTTGGATACTTCTATATGAACTGTTTTTTCTCTGAAGCAGCACCCAGGTGGAATGCTCATGGCGATTGATGTTTTTCCTGACAAAAGGCATATACGGTACACTACATACACCCCTGAGTCACAAGGGTCTAACTAATTACGGCAGTGCGGGTGTTATATTTCTTCAGTTTGGCTATAACTATTTTTTATTCTATTTCTTTTTTTTAACAGGGATATGATGCCCACATTGCTATATACTATGTTGGCTGGGCAATATACTACATGGGCTGGGCAATATACTACATGGGCTGTGCTATATACTATGTGGCTGGGCAATATACTACATGGGCTGTGCTATATACTACGTGGCTGGGCAATATGCTACATGAGCTGTGCTATATACTATGTGGCTGGGCAATATACTACATGGGCTGTGCTATATACTACGTAGCTGGGCAATATACTACGTGACTGGTCAATATACTACATACTACGTTGCTGGGCAATATACTACGTGGCTCTGTGCTGTATACTACGTGGCTGGGCAATATACTACATGGCTGGGTGTCATGATTCTCAATGGCGAGAGAACATAGCCCAGCATATATGAGAACTAGCTCTTGGAAGATGGAAACTATACTGACCATGAACTAAACCTGCCGCACAACTAGAAGTGGCCGGGTAGCATGCCTACGTTTTTTAACCCTAGATGCCCAGCGCCAGCCGGAGAACTACCTAATCCTAGCAGAGGAAAAGACAGTCCTGGCTCACCTCTAGAGAAATTTTCCCAAAAGGCAGACAGAGGCCCCCACATATATTGGCGGTGATTTTAGATGAAATGACAAACGTAGTATGAAAATAGGTTTAGCAAAATCGAGGTCCGCTTTCTAGATAGCAGGAAGACAGAAAGGACACTTTCATGGTCAGCAGAAAACCCTATCAAAACACCATCCAGAAATTCCTTTAAGACTCTAGCATTAACTCATAACACCAGAGTGGCAATTTCCGATCACAAGAGCTTTCCAGACACAGTAACGAAACAGCAGCTGTGAACAGGAACAAAATGCAAAAACACACAAGGACAAAAGTCCAACTTAGCTGGAAGTTGTCTAGTAGCAGGAACAAGCACAGAAGGCTTCTGATTACATTGTTGACCGGCAAGAAACTGACAGAGGAGCAAGGTTATATAGCGACTCCCACATCCTGATAGGAGCAGGTGAACAGAGGGGATGATGCACACAAGTTCAATTCCACAAGTGGCCACCGGGGGAGCCCAGAATCCAATTTCACAACAGTACCCCCCCCTCAAGGAGGGGGCACCGAACCCTCACCAGAACCACCAGGGCGATCAGGATGAGCCCTATGAAAGGCACGGACAAGATCGGAGGCATGAACATCAGAGGCAGTGACCCAAGAATTATCCTCCTGACCGTATCCCTTCCATTTGACCAGATACTGGAGTCTCCGTCTGGAAACACAAGAGTCTAAGATCTTTTCCACAACGTACTCCAACTCACCCTCAACCAACACCGGAGCAGGAGGCTCAACGGAAGGCACAACCGGTACCTCATACCTGCGCAACAATGACCGATGAAAAACATTATGAATCGAAAAGGATGCAGGGAGGTCCAAACGGAAGGACACAGGGTTAAGAATCTCCAATATCTTGTACGGGCCGATGAACCAAGGCTTAAACTTAGGAGAAGAAACCCTCATAGGGACAAAACGAGAAGACAACCACACCAAGTCCCCAACACAAAGCCGAGGACCAACACGACGACGGCGGTTGGCAAAAAGCTGAGTCTTCTCCTGGGACAACTTCAAATTGTCCACCACCTGCCCCCAAATCTGATGCAACCTCTCCACCACAGCATCCACTCCAGGACAATCCGAAGATTCCACTTGACCGGAGGAAAATCGAGGATGAAACCCCAAATTACAGAAAAACGGGGACACCAAGGTGGCAGAGCTGGCCCGATTATTGAGGGCGAACTCCGCCAAAGGCAAAAAAGCAACCCAATCATCCTGATCCGCAGACACAAAACACCTCAAATATGTCTCCAAGGTCTGATTAGTCCGCTCGGTCTGGCCATTAGTCTGAGGATGGAAAGCAGACGAAAAAGACAAATCTATGCCCATCCTAGCACAGAATGCCCGCCAAAATCTAGACACGAATTGGGTCCCTCTGTCAGAAACGATATTCTCAGGAATACCATGCAAACGAACAACATTTTGAAAAAACAGAGGAACCAACTCGGAAGAAGAAGGCAACTTAGGCAAGGGAACCAGATGGACCATCTTAGAGAAACGGTCACACACCACCCAGATGACAGACATCTTCTGAGAAACAGGCAGATCCGAAATAAAATCCATCGAGATGTGCGTCCAAGGCCTCTTCGGGATAGGCAAGGGCAACAACAATCCACTAGCCCGAGAACAACAAGGCTTGGCCCGAGCACAAACGTCACAAGACTGCACAAAGCCTCGCACATCTCGTGACAGGGAAGGCCACCAGAAGGACCTTGCCACCAAATCCCTGGTACCAAAGATTCCAGGATGACCTGCCAACGCAGAAGAATGAACCTCAGAGATGACTCTACTGGTCCAATCATCAGGAACAAACAGTCTACCAGGTGGGCAACGATCAGGTCTATCCGCCTGAAACTCCTGCAAGGCCCGCCGCAGGTCTGGAGAAACGGCAGACAATATCACTCCATCTTTAAGGATACCTGTGGGCTCAGAATTACCAGGGGAGTCAGGCTCAAAACTCCTAGAAAGGGCATCCGCCTTAACATTCTTAGAACCCGGTAGGTACGACACCACAAAATTAAACCGAGAGAAAAACAACGACCAGCGCGCCTGTCTAGGATTCAGGCGCCTGGCAGACTCAAGGTAAATTAAATTTTTGTGGTCAGTCAATACCACCACCTGATGTCTGGCCCCCTCAAGCCAGTGACGCCACTCCTCAAAAGCCCACTTCATGGCCAAAAGCTCCCGATTCCCAATATCATAATTCCGCTCGGCGGGCGAAAATTTACGGGAAAAAAAAGCACAAGGTCTCATCACGGAGCAGTCGGAACTTCTCTGCGACAACACCGCCCCAGCTCCGATTTCAGAAGCGTCGACCTCAACCTGAAAAGGAAGAGCAACATCAGGCTGACGCAACACTGGGGCGGAAGAAAAGCGGCGCTTGAGCTCCCGAAAGGCATCCACAGCATCAGGGGACCAATCAGCAACATCAGCACCCTTCTTAGTCAAATCAGTCAATGGTTTTACAACATCAGAAAAACCAGCAATAAATCGACGATAAAAGTTAGCAAAGCCCAAAAATTTCTGAAGACTCTTAAGAGAAGAGGGTTGCGTCCAATCACCAATAGCCTGAACCTTGACAGGATCCATCTCGATGGAAGAGGGGGAAAAAATGTATCCCAAGAAAGAAATCTTTTGAACCCCAAAAACACACTTAGAACCCTTCACACACAAGGAATTAGACCGCAAAACCTGAAAAACCCTCCTGACCTGCTGGACATGAGAGTCCCAGTCATCCGAAAAAAACAGAATATCATCCAGATACACAATCATAAATTTATCCAAATAATCGCGGAAAATGTCATGCATAAAGGACTGGAAGACTGAAGGGGCATTTGAAAGACCAAAAGGCATCACCAAATACTCAAAATGGCCCTCGGGCGTATTAAATGCGGTTTTCCACTCATCCCCCTGCTTGATTCGCACCAAATTATACGCCCCACGGAGATCAATCTTAGAGAACCACTTGGCCCCCTTTATACGAGCAAACAAATCAGTAAGCAGTGGTAACGGATATTGATATTTAACCGTGATTTTATTCAAAAGTCGATAATCAATACACGGCCTCAAAGAGCCGTCTTTCTTAGACACAAAGAAAAAACCGGCTCCTAAGGGAGATGACGAAGGACGAATATGTCCCTTTTCCAAGGACTCCTTTATATATTCTCGCATAGCAGCGTGTTCAGGCACAGACAGATTAAATAAACGACCCTTAGGGTATTTACTACCCGGAATCAAGTCTATGGCACAATCGCACTCCTGGTGCGGAGGTAGTGAACCAACCTTGGGTTCTTCAAAAACGTCACGAAAGTCAGACAAGAATTCAGGAATCTCAGAGGGAATAGATGATGAAATGGAAACCAAAGGTACGTCCCCATGAGTTCCTTTACATCCCCAGCTTAACACAGACATAGCTCTCCAGTCGAGGACTGGGTTATGAGATTGCAGCCATGGCAATCCCAGCACCAAAACATCATGTAGATTATACAGCACCAGAAAGCGAATAACCTCCTGGTGATCCGGATTAACACACATAGTCACTTGTGTCCAGTATTGTGGTTTATTACTAGCCAATGGGGTGGAGTCAATCCCTTTCAGAGGTATCGGAGCCTCCAGTGGCTCCAAATCATACCCACAGCGTTTGGCAAAGGACCAATCCATAAGACTCAAAGCAGCGCCAGAGTCGACATAGGCGTCCGCGGTAATAGATGACAAAGAACAAATCAGGGTCACAGATAGAATAAACTTAGACTGTAAAGTGCTAATTGAAACAGACTTGTCAGGCTTCTTAGTACGCTTAAAGCATGCTGATATAACATGAGTTGAATCACCACAATAGAAGCACAACCCATTTTTTCGTCTAAAATTCTGCCGCTCGCTTCTGGACAGAATTCTATCACATTGCATATTTTCTGGCGTTTTCTCAGTAGACACCGCCAAATGGTGCACAGGTTTGCGCTCCCGCAGACGCCTATCGATCTGAATAGCCATCGTCATGGACTCATTCAGACTCGCAGGCACAGGGAACCCCACCATAACATCCTTAATGGCATCAGAGAGACCTTCTCTGAAAATCGCCGCCAGGGCGCACTCATTCCACTGAGTAAGCACAGACCATTTGCGGAATTTTTGGCAGTATATTTCAGCTTCATCTTGCCCCTGAGACAAGGACATCAAGGCCTTTTCCGCCTGAAGCTCTAAATGAGGTTCCTCATAAAGCAACCCCAAGGCCAGAAAAAACGCATCCACATTGAGCAACGCAGGATCCCCTGGTGTCAATGCAAAAGCCCAGTCTTGAGGGTCGCCCCGGAGCAAGGAAATTACAATCCTGACCTGCTGTGCAGGGTCTCCGGCAGAGCGAGACTTCAGGGACAAAAACAATTTGCAATTATTTTTAAAATTTTGAAAGTGAGATCTATTCCCCGAGAAGAATTCAGGCAAAGGAATTCTAGGCTCAGACATAGGTGCATGAACAACAAAATCTTGCAAATTTTGTACCTTTGTGGCGAGATTATTCAAACCTGTAGCTACACTCTGAAGATCCATTTGAAACAGGTGAACACAGAGCCATTCAAGGATTAGAAGGAGAGAAAGAGAGGAAGGCTGCAGTATAGGCAGACTAGCAAGTGATTCAATTAAGAGCACACTCAGAACTAGAGGAAAAAGAAAAAAAAAAAATTGTAGCAGACTTCTTTTTTCTCTCCTTTCTCAGCCAGTAATTTAACCCTTTTTTGGGCCGGTCAAACTGTCATGATTCTCAATGGCGAGAGAACATAGCCCAGCATATATGAGAACTAGCTCTTGGAAGATGGAAACTATACTGACCATGAACTAAACCTGCCGCACAACTAGAAGTGGCCGGGTAGCATGCCTACGTTTTTTAACCCTAGATGCCCAGCGCCAGCCGGAGAACTACCTAATCCTAGCAGAGGAAAAGACAGTCCTGGCTCACCTCTAGAGAAATTTTCCCAAAAGGCAGACAGAGGCCCCCACATATATTGGCGGTGATTTTAGATGAAATGACAAACGTAGTATGAAAATAGTTTTAGCAAAATCGAGGTCCGCTTTCTAGATAGCAGGAAGACAGAAAGGACACTTTCATGGTCAGCAGAAAACCCTATCAAAACACCATCCAGAAATTCCTTTAAGACTCTAGCATTAACTCATAACACCAGAGTGGCAATTTCCGATCACAAGAGCTTTCCAGACACAGTAACGAAACAGCAGCTGTGAACAGGAACAAAATGCAAAAACACACAAGGACAAAAGTCCAACTTAGCTGGAAGTTGTCTAGTAGCAGGAACAAGCACAGAAGGCTTCTGATTACATTGTTGACCGGCAAGAAACTGACAGAGGAGCAAGGTTATATAGCGACTCCCACATCCTGATAGGAGCAGGTGAACAGAGGGGATGATGCACACAAGTTCAATTCCACAAGTGGCCACCGGGGGAGCCCAGAATCCAATTTCACAACAGCTGGGCAATATACTACGTGGCTGGGCAATATACTACATGACTCTGTGCTGTATACTATGTGGCTGGGCAATATACTACGTGGCTGGGCAATATACTACGTGGCTGGGCAATATACTATGTGGCTGGGCAATATACTACGTGACTGGGCAATATACTACGTGGCGGGGCAATATACTACATGACTGGGCAATATACTACGTAACTGGCCAATATACTACGTGGCTGGGCAATATACTACGTGGCTGGGCAATATACTACGTGGCTGTGCTATATACTACGTGGACATGCATATTCTAGAACACCCGATGCGTTAGAATCGGGCCACCATCTAGTATATATATACATATATATATATATATATATGCAGTACAGACCAAAAGTTTGGACGCACCTTCTCATTTAAAGATTTTTCTGCATTTTCATGACTATGAAAACTGTACATTCACACTGAAGGCATTAAAACTATGAATCATATACTTAACAAAAAAACAACAGAAAATATGTCTTATATTCTAGGTTCTGCAATGTAGCCACCTTTTGCTTTGATGACTGCATTGCACACTCTTGGCATTCTCTTGATGAGCTTCAAGAGGTAGTCACCAGGAATGGTCTTCCAACAATCTTGAAGGAGTTCCCAGAGATGCTTAGCACTTGTTGGCCCTTTTGCCTTCACTCTGCGGTCCAGCTCACCCCAAACCATCTCGATTGGGTTCAGGTCTGGTGACTGTGGAGGCCAGGTCATCTGTCGTAGCACTCCATCACTTTCCTTCTTGGTCAAATAGCCCTTACACATCCTGGAGGTGTTTTGGGGGTCATTGTCCTGTTGAAAAATAAATGATGGTCCAACTAAACGCAAACCGGGTGGAATAGCATGCCGCTGCAAGATGCTGTGGTAGCCATGCTGGTTCAGTATGCCTTCAATTTTGAATAAATCCCCAACAGTGTCACCAACAAAGCACCCCCACACCATCACACCTCCTCCTCCATGGGAACCAGGCATGTAGAGTCCATCCGTTCACCTTTTCTGTGTCGCACAAAGACACGGTGGTTGGAACCAAAGATCTCAAATTTGGACTCATCAGACCAAAGCACAGATTTCCACTGATCTAATGTCCATTCCTTGTGTTCTTTAGCCCAAACAAGTCTCTTCTGCTTGTTGCCTGTCCTTAGCAGTGGTTTCCTAGCAGCTATTTTACCATGAAGGCCTGCTGCACAAAGTCTCTTCTTAACAGTTGTTGTAGAGATGTGTCTGCTAGAACTCTGTGTGGCATTGACCTGGTCTCTAATCTGAGCTGCTGTTAACCTGCGATTTCTGAGGCTGGTGACTCGGATAAACTTATCCTCAGAAGCAGAGGTGACTCTTGGTCTTCCTTTCCTGGGGCGGTCCTCCTGTGTTAGGGCTAGCGGAATGCACCAAATAATTAGAATAGATAGAGTAAGGTGCGTTCGCAGCCCGGGGTCCACCGTGCAGAGATGGAACCTGCTGCTAAGTAATGACGGACTATATGGCGGTACAATGTGGATACACACACGGGTTAACCTCACCCTTCGTGAAGGAAGCGAACCCTCTTAAGTCACAGGGCCATGGTACCACACCTAGAGCGCAAGCAAGGAGTTTCAGAACTCAATCCCAAGACACAGGATTTGAGTTCATATAGACCTCTTGCGCTCGACACTGCAACTGAGGTGTCAGAGTGAAGGAAACAATGTTAATAAAGATGCACGAGAGTGCATGCGGTGCCGCACTGGCAGACGCCACTAACCACCCAGGCTTGGGTCAGGAAAGCGCTGTGAAAGCGCATGGCACCGCACTGGCAGTCACAGCAATAGACGCTGTTTTGAGTGTTACGTGCTGATGGCTAAGTCGGGTGCTAGAACGCAAACATCCACCTTACGCGAGCAGTCATACCATAGGGATGGGATATTTAAGGACGACTTGCACTCATCAACACACACTCATATACAAATGTACACTAGCGCATGGCCGTGCGTTCATGCGATCCCTTTATAGCTGCAGCATGTACAGGACCTTCCCAGAAGGACCAATGGAATCTGCTGCAGTATCTGAACATGTGACCCTCGATCTCCAATGGGAGATCTTACCCTGGGCATGCTCAGAAGGGGAAAAGCAGGACTTAGTCCCGAAAGCGTCTGCTTGCCGCTGCCCAGCACCGGGTTCAATGGCAGAAACTGGAAAAGCAGCAGTAACCCTATGCACAGAGTGAGACTGAGCAAGACGCTGGGACCGACGTCTCTGCTGAGCAGACTCCACTGCAGCTGGAGAAGAATGGGAGACCGCAGCGGAGATGGTTCGAAATTCCCCCTGTGCAGAGGCAGGAACTTGACACCTAACATCCTGTGAGCCAGTTTCTTTGTAGCGCTTGATGGTTTTTGCAACTGCACTTGGGGACTCTTTCAAAGTTTTCCCAATTTTTCGGACTGACTGACCTTCATGTCTTAAAGTAATGATGGCCAATCGTTTTTCTTTACTTAGCTGCTTTTTTCTTGCCATGATACAAATTCTAACAGTCTATTCAGTTGGACTATCAGCTGTGCATCCACCAGACTTCTGCACAACACAGTTGATGGTCCCAACCCCATTTATAAGGCAAGAAATCCTACTTATTAAACCTGACAGGGCATACCTGTGAAGTGAAAACCATTCCCGGTGACTACTTCTTGAAGCTCATCAAGAGAATGCCAAGAGTCTGCAAAGCAGTCATCAAAGCAAATACAGAAAAATCTTTAAATGAGAAGGTGTGTCCAAACTTTTGGTCTGTACTGTATATATACCCTCAGGGGTAAATGTTCCTCAGCCTTTGCACCTAGTGCATAAGCTCTACCAGTCTAGGAGTCCCACTCCTACCAAATGGTAAAAAAATGTTTTCTGAGGCCCTACTATTGGTCTCTTCCAGGGTGTACTGCAATCCCTCCTTTAAATTTTTGCTAGGCCTTGCACTACGTGCATAGGCTTTAGCAATGTAGGAGTCCCACTGGTTTTAAAATTTCTCTCTGAGAAAATGGCCACGGACAGTGACTCACCACGTTCTTCCTGTGGGCATAGGTCTGCCTATTTCAGGTTCTGGGGAGAATAATGGTATGCACTCTGATCAAAACAATGTGAGGTGTTGGTAAGACAGACCCGGAGGCCCGAAGAGTCACGTAACCAAAAATTACCGCACACTCTGACTCGATATGATGCAAAAAAGTGTTCAACAAGTTTATTACAAAAAAAGAAAAGTTGCCATGGAATAAACAGAAGCACAATGAATTCAGATTAGACCAAACCCAACGTTTCGACCCGCAAGGGTCTTATTCATGGGGTTACTATGGTGTCACAGGAAGGCGCATCGGTGTCAACGACAATACCGTGCATGAAGATGAAGGCAAATGGCGAATCATTGAATAGCCAGGGGTAGCGTTGTAAGGCATAAGTTGTGCCTGTTAAGGCTCGGAGCTGCAATACTTCTGTATGGAACTCAATGTAGTGTACTAGAGAAAGAGGGGAGGTAGCGAGTCCACACACCCTCACTGGTGAGGCAGGATTAGACGTGCTGGACCTGTATTGTCCTTGAGCCAGAGTACATCTATGCCCAGTATGGTAGGATGTACTAGGGTGACGGGGGATGAGCAAGGCACGGGAGTGCCGCTCCTACACTCCATCACATCGGACTCAGCAGTACACCGGGAGCCAGGATATTCATCATCTTGTAACTACCCCTGGCTATTCAATGATTCGCCATTTGCCTTCATCTTCATGCACTGTATTGTCGTGACACCGATGCTCCTTCCTGTGACACCATAGTAACCCCATGAATAAGACCCTTGTGGGTCGAAACGTTGGGTTTGGTCTAATCTGAATTCATTGTGCTTCTGTTTATTCCATGGCAACTTGTCTTTTTTTGTAATAAACTTGTTGAACACTTTTTTGCATCATATCAAGTCAGAGTGTGCGGTATTTCAGGTTCTGGTCTGTTGACATGTTGCCAGTCACTTTCTTTTACTAAACTACTCTCACCCTCTGCTCTTCACTAGTTACAGTGAATGCATCCTTCTCCATACCATCATTGTTTTCTATCGTTTCTTCAATTTTTAATATAGTAATGGTGGTAAGATCTTTAATATCCACATAGTCTTCACTAGCCAAGTCAACACCTTTAGCTTAATTAAAGTCAAGTTCTTCTTTTTGCCATCTTGTTCTGTTTCTTGTTGTCTCATATGAGTATCTTCTGATGGAAATAAGTGCTGCTTCTGGTCACATAAATCTCTTCTACAGTCCACAACATGATAGCTTCTTTCCATGCACTCATTGACAGATTCACGCTGTTTATGGTAGTCTGTAGACAGAAATTCACAAAACATGGCAAAATATACTGATTTAAAAAGCCATTCACAAATTCACTGTACCATGTATGTGTACACGGTAGTCGTCGGAAAGGGCCTCATCTTCCAATCTTTTTCCAATCCAATCCAATTCACAATCTTTTTAAAATAGTCCAAAAATGTATTCTGAGACCAAGTCAAGTTCTTGCTTTTTGCTGTCTTGTTGTATTTCCCGTTGTCACATATAAGTATCTTATGATGGAAATTAGTGTTCCTTCTGGTCGCATGAATCTCTTCCACAGTCCACAATGTGATAGCTTCTTTCCATGCATTAATTGACAGGTGCAGGCTGTTTATGGTCATCTGTAGACAGAAATTCCCAAAAGAAGGCAAAATGTACTGATTTAATGAGCCATTCGCAGTTTCACTGTACCATCCGTGTGTACTTGGCAGTCTTGAGAGTGGGCCTCATCTTCCAATCTTTATCCAATCCAATTAACAATCTTTTGAAAATAGTCCAAAAATGTATTCTGAAGCTAAGTCAAGGTCTTGCTTTTTGCCATCTTGTTGTATTTCTCTTTGTCAAATGTCAGTATCATCTGAAGGAAATGAGTGTTCCTTCTGGTCACATAAATCTCTTTCACAGTCCACAACATGAGAGCTTCTTTCCATGGATTTATTGGCAAATCCTGTCTCTGTGTACAATATTTTTAACCCCTTAACCCCCGGAGCTTTTTTCGGTTTTGCGTTTTCATTTTTCAATCCCATCCTTCCCAGAGCCATAGCTTTTTTATTTTTTCGTCAATATGGCCATGTGAGGGCTCATTTTTTGTGAGACGAGTTGTACTTTTGAATGACACCATTGGTTTTACTATGTCATGTACTAGAAAACGGGAAAAAATTCCAAGTGCCGTGAAATTGCAAAAAAAGTGCAATCCCACACTGGTTTTTTGTTTGGCTTTTTTTGCTAGATTCACTAAATGCTAAAACTGACCAGCGATTACGATTCTCCAGGTAATTATGAGTTCAGAGACACCAAACATGTCCAGGTTCCTTTCTATCTAAGTGGTGAAAAAAATTCCAAACTTTGCTAAAGAAAAAAATTGTGCAATTTTCCGATACCCGTAGCGTCTCCATTTTTCGTGATCTCGGGTTGGGTGAGGGCTTATTTTTTGCGTGCCTAGCTGAAGTTTTTAATGATTTCATTTTGGTGTATATACGTTCTTTTGATCACCCATTATTGCTTTTTAATGCAAAGTCGCGGCCACCAAAATAACGTAATTCTGGCGTTTTGACTTTTTTATCGCTGCGCCGTTTAGCGATCAGGTTCATTATTTTTTTATTGATTTTTTAATTATTTTATTTTGAAAGGGACAAAATGGGGGTGATTTGAACTTTTATATATATATATTTTTTTTTCATATTTTTAAAAACTTTTTTTTACTTTTGCCATGCTTCAATAGCCTCCATGGGAGGCTAGAAGCTGCCACAACTTGAACGGCCCTGCTACATAGAGGCGTTGCTCAGATCGCCTCTATGTAGCAGAATTACAGACTTTCTATGAGCGCCGACTACAGGGTGGCGCTCATAGCAATCCAGCACCAACAACCATAGAGGTCTTAAGGGGACCTCTGGTTGTCATGCCGATGCACCGATGACCCCCAATCACGTGACGGGGGTCACCAGTGTGTGTATTTCCAGCCGTATGGCCGGAAGTGTTTGTTAAATGCCGCTGTCAGAGTTTGACAGTGGCATTTAACTAGTTAATGGGTGCGGGTGGATTGCGATTCCACCCTCGCGTATTGTGGGCACATGTCAGCTGTTCTAAACAGCTGACATGTCCCGGCTTTGACGCAGGCTTGCATCAAAGCAGGGGGTACTGCCATCGGACGTACTATTCCATCCGATGGCAGTAAGGGGTTAAAATCCCAATCTTTTTACAAATTAAAAGTGACAAATTTTTAACAATTGTCAAATAATTTATTCTGAGGCCCTTCTCTATGTGTCTTCCTGGATCCATTGCAGTCCCTCCTTCTAATTTTTGGCAGCCCTTGCAATTAGGGCATAGGTTTTATTAGTCTAGATCTCCCACTACCTAACAATTTTTACAGAATGTGTATGAGGCCCTCCTTTATGTCTAATACAGGGTGTATCAGAGTCTCTCTTCCTTCTAATTTTTGGCAGTTCTTGCATTGTCCGCATAGGCTTTGTGACTTTCCGAGTCCTTCCTTCATAAATTAAACAGGATGTGTCTAACCATGTCACACCCACCACATTCTAAGATACAGTGAGTACGGAAAGTATTCAGATCCCTTTACATTATTCACTCTTTGTTTCATTGCAGCCATTTGGTAAATTCAAAAAAAGTTCATTTTTTTTCTCATTAATGTACACACTTCACTCCATCTTGACTGAAAAAAACAGAAATGTAGTATTTTATGCAAATTTATTAAAAAAGAAAAACTGAAATATCACATGGTCATAAGTATTCAGACCCTTTGCTCAGTATTGAGTAGAAGCACCCTTTTGAGCTTACAGCCATGAGTCTTCTTGGGAATGATGCAACAAATTTTCACACCTGGATTTGGGGATCTTCTGCCATTCTTCCTTGCAGATCCTCTCCAGTTCCATCAGGGTGGATGGTGAAAGTTGGTGGACAGCCATTTTCATGTCTCTCCAGAGATGCTTAATTGGGTTTAGGTCAGGGCTCTGGCCAGGCCAGTCAAGAATGGTCACAGAGTTGTTCTGAAGCCCCTCCTCTGTTATTTTAGCTTTGTGCTTAGGGTCATTGTCTTGTTGGAAGGTGAACCTTCGGCCAAGTCTGAGGCCCAGAGCACTGTGGAAGAGGTTTTCATAAAGGATATCTCTGCACTTGGCAACATTCATGTTTCCTTACATGACAACCAGTCGTCCTGTCCCTGCAGCTGAAAAACACCCCCATAGCATGATTCTGCCACTACCATGTTTCACTGTTGGGATTGTATTTGGCAGGTGATGAGCAGTGCCTGGTTTTCTCCACACATACCACTTAGAATTATCACCAAAAAAGTCTATCTTCGTCTCATCAGACCAGAGAATCTTATTTCTCATAGTCTGGGAGTCCTTCATGTGTTTTTTAGCAAACTCTATGCGGGCTTTCATATGTCTTGCACTGAGGAGAGGCTTCCGTCAGGCCACTCTGCCATAAAGGCCTAACTGGTGGAGAGCTGCAGTGATAGTTGACTTTGTAGAACGTTCTCCTATCTCCCTCCTGCATCGCTGGAGCACAGCCACAGTGATCTTGGGGTTCTTCTTTACCTCTCTCACCAAGGCTCTTTTCCCAGGATTGCTCAGTTTGGCTGGACGGCCAGGTCTAGGAAGACTTCAGGTGGTCCCAAACGTCTTCCTTTTAAGGATTATGGAGGCCATTGTGCTCTTAGGAACCTTGAGTACTGCAAAAATTATGTTGTAACCTTGGCCAGATCTGTGCCTTGCCACAATTCTGTCTCTGAGCTCCTTGGCCAGTTCCTTTGACCTCATGATTCTCATTTGCACTGTGAGCTGTGAGGTGTTATATGGACAGGTGTGTGCTTTTCCAAATGAAGTCCTATCAGTTTAATTAAACACAGCTGGACTCCAATGAAGGAGTAGAACCATCTCGAGGAGGATCACAAGGAAATGGACAGTATGTGACTTAAATATGAGTATCTGAGCAAAGGGTCTGATCACTTATGACCATGTGATATTTCAGTTTTTATTTTTTAATAAATTTGCAAAAATTTCTACATTTCTGTGAAGATGGGGTGCAGAGTGTACATTAATGTAAAAAAATGAACTTTTTTGAATTTGTCAAATGGCTGCAATGAAACAAAGAGTGAAAAATTTAAAACGGTCTGAATACTTTCCATACCCACTGTACATTAGTAAAATGTTAAAATTAAATTTACTGGTGAATGGTTTTATTTACCATTGAAAGCAATGAGGAAGCACAAAAATGCTACTTGTGAACATTGCCTATGGGGTGGAAGAGGCATCTTTTTTTCTCTCTTTTCTAATTTGCCTTATATACAAGTCATTATACTGGAAAGAATGTTTCCTTACACTTTTTTTCCTGCAAAATCCGTAAAAGTGGCGTAATACTCTGACAACATTGTTCCCAGCAGCGACCTGTGAGTCAGAGATGCGTCCAGTCATCTTTTCCTTGCTGTTCCCATTCCATTTGAGCACTTTTTCCCATCCATTTCAGCGATCTTACTGCCCCCCACATCTCCTAGGAGGGTCTGGCAGAAAAATGCTTGAGTTCCCGTTGACTTCCATTATGCTCGTTACTCGAGTAAAACATCCGAGCAGTTCGATGTGCTCGATTTGAGTAATGAGCACCCAAGCATTTCAGTGCTCACTCATAACTAGTGATAATGTATGGATAATACAATAATACTGTGGCTAAACAAAGCTTAATATACTAAGATCAATATTACCAATAATAGTGTTACGTAAAGGACAAAGAATGCTGTCACGCTATGACTGCTACCATTACCATCATACTAATAATGAACAAAAAACATTGTACTAAGACTAACATTAACATTTAAAGGGAGCCTGTCACCAGGTTTGGCCGATACTAGTTACGGCCACCGTCTTTCAGGGCTTAACTACAGCATTCTATAAGTGTCAACTGATTATCACAGCTGACATCCGGCACTATGTGCCAGGAGCAGTCACGGACCACTCCTGCCACATTAACCCCCGGAACACTGCGATCAAACATGACAGTGCTCTGGAAAGTGTCAGACCAGCGTTCTGACACTACATAGTGATGTCCCACCCAGGGACAATGTAAAAAAGTAAAAAATAAAATAAAAATTACACTGCGTAAAATATTTTTAAAAAAACTAAATAAAGAAAAAAAATAAATAAATATTGTTCCAATAAATACATTTCTTTATGTAAATAAAAAAGCAATAAAAGTACACATATTCAGTATCGCCTCATCCAGGGCCGTATTTGACACTAGGCACCCGAGGGCACGTGCCTAGGGCGGCGACGACGCGGGGGGCGGCACCTGAGCAGGTTTTTTTTTTTTTTCTTTGGGCCGGGGTCACCTTAATCCCGCCCGCCCACTCGCTTGCTTGCCTGCCTGCCTGCCTCCGAGTCCTTGCCCCCCTTGACATCATACTGATGCAGTATGAGTCATACATACTCACCTTGCTGCTCCAGCGATGCCTGCTCTGGTCTCAGCGACGGCAGCTCGTCCTGTGTGAGCGGTCATGCGGCATATTCATGACCTTAATGAGCGGTACCACCTGACCACTCAGCCTCACACAGGACAAGGGAGCTGCGGTGTCGCCGATTTCGAAAAGCCGAAAGGTCAGTATGACGACATCCAGGCCATGGAGGATGGGGGGGAGGATGAAGGAGGACCGTGGACGGGGAGCCGCTCAGCCGAGCCATACAAGATAGGAGCGTCGGGGTCCGGGGAGCCGATGACGATGACCGATGAGCCATGCATGGAGGGGGCCGCTGGCCAGGGGGGAGAGATGACAACGAGCCATGCAAGATGGGAGCCGGCGATGAGCCATGCATAGGGGGGATGGATGGGAGATGAGCTAGAGCCACCCATGCATACAGGGAGGGAGGGGGACATGAGCCACGCATACAGGGGGGGATGGGAGATGGGCCAGAGACAGCCATGCATACAGGGAGGGGGACATGAGCCAGGCATACAGGGGGGGATGGGAGATGAGCCAGAGCCACCCATGCATACAGGGAGGGGGAGATGAGCCACACATACAGGCGGGGATGGGAGATGAGCCAGAGACAGCCATGCATACAGGGAGGGGGACATGAGCCACGCATACAGGGGGGAGGGAGTGGAGATGAGCCACCCATGCATACAGAAGGGGGGAGATGAGCCATGCATGATGGGAGCGGGGAGCCGATGAGCCATGCATACAGGGAGGAGGGAGAGATGAGCCATGCATACAGGATGGGAGGGGGGGAGATGAGCCATGCATGATGGGAGCGGGGAGCCGATGAGCCATGCATACAGGATGGGAGGGGGGGTGGACCATTATACAGTATGCGTGGAGCATCATATGTGGCCATTATACAGTATTGAGCATCATGTGTGGCCATTATACAGTATGGAGCATCATGTGTGGCCATTATACATTGCGGAGCATCATGTGTGACCATTATACAGTATGGAGCATCATGTGTGGCCATTATACAGTATGGAGCACTGTGTGGCCATTTTTTTTTTTTATAATTATTGTATATGAAACAGTGTGATCAGCAGTGCTAAATGGCTGTGGTTGGGACGTGGATATAGGTGTGACTAGTTGTGAAATGGGTGTGGTCAGTGGCTTGGCCTAAAATTAGCCGCGGCTAATTCTTCAAAAGTTGGGGGGTATAGTACCGCATTTGCCAGATGACAGCAAGTGCCGCAAATCCCATAGGGAATGAATGAAGCCAAACGCAGTGTTGCCGTAAGTGATCCGTTACGCGGCAGATGCGGAAAAACTGCCGGATCTGCTGCAAAAGGCGACTTTCACATCAGCGATTCTTGCCAAAGTCACTGCCGATAGTGTCATACTCACCAAAGGGGAAGGCAGCACTAAAAGTGCCTAGGGCAGCAGAAACTCTAAATACGGCCCTGACCTCATCCATAGTGATCCGACCTATAAAACTATCCCACTAGTTAACCCCTTCAGTGAACACCATTAAAAAAAAAAAAAAAAAACCGAGGCAAAAAACAATGCTTTATCATCATACCGCCGAACAAAGAGTGGAATAACACGCGATCAAAAAGACGGATATAAATAAACATGATACCTCTGAAAATGTCATCTTGTCCCGCAAAAATGAGCAAAAAAAGTTATAGCCCTCAGAAGAAAGCTATGCAAAAATAATTATTTTTATATAAAATAGTTTTTATTGTATAAAAGTGCCAAAACATAAAAATATTATATAAATGAGATATCACTGTAATCGTACTAACCCGAAAAATAAAACTGCTTTATCAATTTTACCAAACGCAGAACGGTATAAACGCCCCCCCCCTAAAGAATTCATGAATTGCCGGTTCTTGTTCATTCTGCCTAACAAAAATCGGAATAAAAAGCAATCCGAAAATGTCATGTGCCCGAAAATGGTACCAATAAAAACATCAACTCGTCACACAAAAAAACAAGACCTCACATGTCTCTGTGGACCAAAATATGGAAAAATTATAGCTCTCAAAATGTGGCGATGCAAAAACTATTTTTTGCAGTGAAAAGCATCTTTTAGCATGTGACAGCTGCCAATCATAAAAACCAGTTAGGGTTAGGGTTGGGGCTAAAATTAGGGTTAGGGTTTGGGCTAGAGTTGGGGTTAGGATTACGTTTACGGTTGGGTTAGGGGTGTTTCTGGGTTAGGGGTGTGGTTAGGGTTATGGTTATGGTTTTGATTAGGGTTAGGGGTGTGTTGGGGTTTGGATTAGGGGTGTGTACGGGTTAGGGGTGTGGTTAGGGTTATGGTTAGGGTTGGGATTAGGGTTAGGGGTGTGTTGGGGTTAAGGGTGTGGTTAAGGTTGGAATTAGGGTTAGGGGTGTGTTGGGGTTAGGGTTGGAGTTAAAATCGGGGGTTTCCACTGCTTAGGCACATCAGGGGCCCACAGATCATTCCATCAAAGTCTGCATTCCAAAACTCCACTTCTTCCCTTCCGAGCCCCGACGTGTGCCCAAACAGTGGTTTACCCCCACATATGGGGCATCAGCATACTCAAGACAACTTGGACTACTTTTGTGGTCCAATTTCTCCTGTTACCCTTGGGAAAATACAAAACTGTGGGCTAAAATTCATTTTTGTAGGAAAAAAAAAAGATTTTTTATTTTCATGGCTCTGCGTTATAAACTTTAGTGAAACACTTGGGGGTTCAAAGTTCTCACAAATAGTAATTAGCGAGCACTAAAATGCTCGAGTGCTTGTTGCTCGGGTCGAGCAGATTGGAATACTCGGGTACGCGACCCGAGCAACGAGCCCAAAGTAAGTCTATGGGAGACCCAAGTATTTTTACCGCGATCCCCCAGGGGATCCTTTTAAGGTCTAAAAACATCTGAAAACGATGGAAACACTGCTCAAATGACACAGGAACATCATGGGGATCGCCCTTAGAAGCATTCCTGACTCCTAGTTCACAGCTGTAAACAAATTTTTCCGAGATTCATGCCATTTTTCCCGGTGCAACAAAAAACACACTAAAATGAAACCAAAATGGATTTTGCTAGGAAATATGTTAAGGTACATCCTTTGCAAGTTAATGACTTGCCTGTAAGGCCAAATAATTAACTCCCGACCAAAAATTTCCTTCCCCACTTGGGCTTAGTTCAGATGCAGCGTTTTTGAAGCGTTTTTAAATTTTAACATTGCTTTCAACCCCTACAAATGCATTTACTGTGAAATGTCAATGTAACATTTAACAACCCTAGCTGGCCATGTGGTGTGTGACACATAAGCAGACCCATCTTGTTTAATTTACGAAGGAGGGACTCTTAAAGTCACAGAGCCTATTTTTACTGGTGCATCAGGCGGCATTAATCTTCTTAAAAGGCCATTATTAAACAGTGGGTCTCCTAAACTGTTGTAGCCTATGCTGTGAGTGGATGAGCTGCCAAGAATTACAACGCACCACAATACCCCTTTCATAAGATGACCAGGAGGGCCTTCTGAAAAAATGTTGCATTGAATGCAAGACCTGCCCTGCTACCAATTCATATGCACCCCATAAGCCTTTGAACCCACATAGTGGATGGGCCCATGAAAATCCACTTAACAATATGCATTTTGTACTCCCGTACTCCTTTGTTTACACAGTGACAGCAATGTCTGCCTTGCAAAATAGTCAGCCATATGCACCCCATTACGCCTTGGAACCCACATACTGGATGGGCCCATGAAAATCCACTTCACAATACTCATTTTGTACTCCCGTACTCCTTTGTTTACACAGTGACAGCAATGTCTGCCTTGCAAAATAGTCAGCCATATGCACCCCATTACGCCTTGGAACCCACATACTGGATGGGCCCATGAAAATCCACTTCACAATACTCATTTTGTACTCCCGTACTCCTTTGTTTTACTCATTGGCAGCAAGGCCAGCCCTGCTGCATAGTCATATGCACCCCATTATGCCTTGGAACCCACATACTGGATGGGCCCATAAAAATCCACTTCACAATATGCATTTTGTACTCCCGTACTCCTTTGTTTACACAGTGACAGCAATGTCTGCCTTGCAAAATAGTCAGCCATATGCACCCCATTACGCCTTGGAACCCACATACTGGATGGGCCCATGAAAATCCACTTCACAATACTCATTTTGTACTCCCGTACTCCTTTGTTTTACTCATTGGCAGCAAGGCCAGCCCTGCTGCATAGTCATATGCACCCCATTATGCCTTGGAACCCACATACTGGATGGGCCCATGAAAATCCACTTCACAATATGCATTTTGTACTACCGTACTCCTTTGTTAGTGCATGGGCTGTCAAACATTTCCTCATGGGGGGGTTAATTTTTTTTTTTAAATTGTTTACGGGCATCATAAGCACCTTGCAAAACTGTAAAGTGGTTTCCTACACAGTTGCTGCTGGGAAGGTGCAGGTTTTTAGTAAAAATATGGTGGACGAATCGTTCGATGAAGTGATCAGGAAAAGGGGCATGGTGATGACAAGAATGGGAACGTACATGATTAATAACAGTGGTGGCTATGGGAGGTATGAGATCCAGGATACAGCCTACAATGATTAGTCGTTTAGCCACCACCAATTACCAGAATGTGTTTTATGCCCGTCAGAAGATCGGTGTAACAGATGCGCGTGTTAGACTCGGCCTAAAAAATGCCTGTCAAAAATATGTTGCCAAAGTTGCACGTGTCTGTCTAAAGGGCAAAGTGCAACATGTTCGTGAGATGCTGAATTAGAGAAAGCAGATCAGTGTTGGAGGAAAAGCAAACAAAATGATGGATGCTTGTGAAAAACTAAGTTTGAAGAGGAGTGCACCGTCCGTAACTATAAACACACCCGTGGCACAAGCTTCTTCATCTTCACCCATACATATTACCAATAATATCCAAATGTCACAGTCGACAATTATTTGTTTTAGTGTAACGAATACTGTTAAAGGAAGCCACTAAACGTAGATAACCACGACCCTGGGAAACACCAGATTTCCTCTTTACAAGATATGGATCGATGATGGTATTGATGACGACTTTGAAATTTACCACATCCACAGCAAGAAGATGAAGATCACAGCTCTAAACAATGTGCAAAAAAGGCCGTGAATGTCTGGAAAATCATTTTCTCTTGGGCAAACTTTCCCTCTTACTAAAGTGGTACCGAATGATGCATACACAGCTCTTATGCCTATTTAGCGTGATGCAGCGCCCCAGAGTCCTGGTCGTTGCAGTATTGTCGCTCTTCCACAAGGGGGAGTGATGGTACGTCTGATGGCACTAAAGGAGTTCACCTGACCAGGTATCACAGTCACACACTACACTTCACACTCCGGCCACCAGGAGGAGCAAAATGTCCTATCTACTAGGCCACTCCTCACATACGTAAAACTGGGGGTTGGATAGGAAGTTAGTCAGAGAGAAGCCTGGAAGAGTTCCAGGGAGGACCTGTCAGGTGTGGGATCCTGACAGTGGCCTAGCACAGAGAGATCGTTACGGAGCTGCACCTGCACTGCATCGCAGCAGTTTCCTAAGAAAAGACAAGAAGCGAAGTGTTTTGTGGAGAAGTGAGGACCGAGATCACAGCACTAGGAGATAGAACCAGGAGGAGTCGTGCCCCAAGATCGGCAACATCCTTCTGAGGCGCGTAGCAGGTGGCCGTAACACCGAGGGAGTACTGACTACACGCATTGCTCCAGATAGCGGCAGGGGCAGCTAATTCCAAGTTGGCTGTCCACCTTTTACACCTACGAAGACAACGGAGGCAATTGTGGGAGAGGGGCATCTGTAGGGTACCTATAAAATAACTCCAGGCCTACCCCGTCATACGGGTGCGTCCTATCCAAACTGTTATGATCCCAATGGCAGAGGATCTCTGATATTCCGGCAAGATAGCAAAAATATAAATACTGCTCTAGGGAGGTGGAAACTGGGCTAACCGCATACCTGATCCTGACACAAACAACTAAAAGTAGCCGGTGAACGTGCCTACGTTGGTTCTAGACGTCTCGAGCCAGCCGGAGAACTGACTACCCCTAGAGGGAAAAAATAAGACCTCGCTTGCCTCCAGAGAAATTGAACCCCAAAGATATAGAAAGCCCCCAACAAATAATAACGGTGAGGCAAGAGGAAAACACAAACGTAGAGATGAACTAGATTCAGCAAAGTGAGGCCCAATAGTCTAGATAGCAGAAAATAGATAGTGGACTATGCGGTTAGCAGAAAACCCTACAAAACATCCACGCTGAACATTCAAGAACCCCCACACCGACTGACGGTGCGGGGGGAGAATATCAGCCCCCTAGAGCTTCCAGCGAGTCAAAAATCAAATGTAAAGCAAGCTGGACAAAAACATTGAATAATGCAAACAATCCAAATTGTACAAAACAGACTTAGCTTTTCTTGCATGAGGCAGACTGAAAGGAATCCGGAGGAGACCAAATAGGTCTGGATACTACGATGCCAGGCAAGAGACTGAGTCCAGAGGAGGCTCAAATAGGAAACACCCGCTGCTTAACGACACATCTGGAGCTCAGGCCTGCAACAAGACATACCTAACACAATACCGTTAGTGACCACCAGAGGGAGCCCAGAAACACAGTTCACAACAGTACCCCCCCTTGAGGAGGGGTCACCGAACCCTCACCAAGACCCCCAGGGCGATTAGGATGAGCAGCGTGAAAGGCATGAACCAAATCAGCCGCATGAACATCAGAGGCGACAACCCAGGAATTATCCTCCTGACCATAGCCTTTCCACTTAACTAAATACTGGAGTTTCCGTCTAGAGATACGAGAATCCAGAATCTTCTCCACCACGTACTCCAACTCACCCTCAACCAAAACCGGGGCAGGAGGCTCAACAGCAGGAACCATAGGCACCACGTACCGCCGCAACAAGGACCTATGGAACACATTATGAATAGCAAAAGACGCTGGAAGGTCCAAGCGAAAAGACACCGGGTTAAGGATTTCCAAAATCTTATAAGGACCGATAAAGCGAGGCTTGAACTTAGGAGAGGAGACTTTCAAAGGAACATGCCGAGAAGACAACCAAACCAAATCCCCAACACGAAGTCGGGGACCCACACCGCGGCGGCGGTTGGCAAACTGCTGGGCCCTGTCTTGTGACAATTTCAAATTGTCCACCACATGGTTCCAAATCCGCTGCAACCTATCCACCACAGAATCAACCCCAGGACAGTCAGAAGGTTCAACCTGACCCGAGGAGAAACGAGGATGAAAACCAGAGTTGCAGAAAAAGGGTGAAACCAAGGTGGCAGAACTAGCCCGATTATTAAGGGCAAACTCGGCCAGTGGCAAAAAGGTAACCCAGTCGTCCTGATCAGCAGAAACAAAACATCTCAAATAAGTCTCTAACGTCTGATTAGTTCGCTCGGTCTGGCCATTAGTCTGAGGATGAAAAGCCGACGAAAAAGACAAATCAATACCCATCTTAGCACAAAAGGATCGCCAGAATCTGGACACAAACTGGGATCCTCTGTCAGATACAATATTCTCAGGGATGCCATGCAAACGAACCACATTCTGAAAGAACAAAGGAACCAAATCAGAGGAGGAAGTGTCATGATCTCTGCAGGCAGAGATCATAGCAAGCCTATAGAGGGACAAGCTCTCGGAAGATGGAACTATACTGACCATGAACTAAGCCTGCCGCGCAACTAGAAATAGCCAGGTAGCATTTCCTATTTATCGCTAGATGCCCAGCTCTGGCCTAAGACCTAAATAGCTAGCAGAGGGAAATATAAGACCTGGCTCACCTCTAGAGAAATATTCCAAAGAAGACAGTAGCCCCCCACATATAATGACGGTGAGTTCAGATGAAACAACAAACGCAGCAGGAAAATAGTCTTAGCAAATTTGAGGTCCGCTTACTAGATAGCAGAAGACAGATAGTATACTTTCATGGTCAGCAGAAAAATACTAACAAAACACCATCCAGAGATTACCTTAAACTCTGGCATTAACTCATAACGCCAGAGTAGCAATCCCTGATCGACGAGAGCTTTCCAGACACAGTAACAAAACTTCAGCTGCGAACTGGAACAAATAGGCAAAACAAAACATGGACAAAAGTCCAACTTATCAGTAGTTGTCTAGAAGCAGGAACAAGCACTGAGAGGCATCAGATAACATTGTTGACCGGCAAGAAACCACCAGAGAAATGAGCTTAAATAGCGACACCCACTACTGATGGAATCAGGTGAAACAGGAAAGAGGATGACAAGTCCAATTCCACAAGCGGCCACCGGGGGAGCCCAGAATCCAAATTCACAACAGTACCCCCCCCTCAAGGAGGGGGCACCGAACCCTCACCAGATCCACCAGGGCGACCAGGATGAGCCCTATGGAAGGCACGAACAAGATCAGAAGCATGAACATCAGATGCATTGACCCAAGAATTATCCTCCTGGCCGTAACCCTTCCAGTTGACCAGATACTGGAGTTTCCGTCTGGAAACACGAGAGTCCAAAATTTTCTCCACAACGTACTCCAACTCACCCTCAACCAACACCGGAGCAGGAGGCTCAACAGAAGGTACAACAGGTACCTCATACCTGCGCAATAACGACCGATGAAAAACGTTATGAATGGAAAAGGACGCAGGGAGGTCCAAACGGAAAGAAACAGGATTAAGAATCTCCAATATTCTATAAGGGCCGATGAACCGAGGTTTAAACTTAGGAGAAGAGACCCTCATAGGGACAAAACGAGAAGACAACCACACTAAATCTCCAACACAAAGCCGAGAACCAACACGACGATGACGGTTGGCAAAACGCTGAGTCTTCTCCTGGGACAACTTCAAATTGTCCATAACCTGCCCCCAGATGTGATGCAATCTCTCCACCACCGCATCCACTCCAGGACAATCCGAGGATTCCACCTGACCGGAGGAAAATCGAGGGTGAAACCCCGAATTACAGAAAAACGGGGACACCAAGGTGGAAGAACTGGCCCGATTATTGAGGGCGAACTCTGCCAATGGCAAAAAAGCAACCCAATCATCCTGGTCAGCAGAGACAAAACACCTCAGATATGTCTCAAGGGTCTGATTAGTCCGCTCGGTCTGGCCATTAGTCTGAGGGTGAAAAGCAGATGAAAAAGACAAATCTATGCCCATCCTAGCACAGAATGCCCGCCAAAATCTAGACACAAATTGGGTACCTCTGTCAGAAACAATATTCTCAGGAATACCGTGCAATCGGACAACATTCTGAAAAAACAGAGGAACCAACTCAGAAGAAGAAGGCAACTTGGGCAGAGGAACCAAATGGACCATTTTAGAGAAACGGTCACAGACCACCCAGATGACAGACATCTTCTGGGAAACAGGCAGATCTGAAATAAAATCCATCGAGATGTGTGTCCAAGGCCTCTTAGGAATAGGCAAGGGCAACAGCAGTCCGCTAGCCCGAGAACTACAAGACTTGGCCCGAGCACAAACGTCACATGACTGCACAAAGACTCGCACATCTCGTGACAGAGAAGGCCACCAGAAGGATCTTGCCACCAAATCCCTGGTACCAAAAATTCCGGGATGACCTGCCAATGCAGAAGAATGTACCTCAGAGATGACTCTGCTGGTCCAATCATCCGGAACAAACAGTCTATCAGGCGGACAACGATCCGGTCTATCCGCCTGAAACTCTCGCAAGGACCGCCGCAGATCAGGAGAAACGGCCGACAAAATTACTCCCTCCCTAAGGATACCTGTGGGTTCAGAATTACCAGGAGAGTCCGGGTCAAAACTCCTAGAAAGGGCATCTGCCTTAACATTCTTAGAACCCGGTAGGTATGACACCACAAAATTAAAGCGAGAAAAAAATAAAGACCAGCGCGCCTGTCTAGGATTCAGGCGTCTGGCAGTCTCAAGATAAATCAAATTTTTGTGGTCAGTCAATACCACCACCTGATGCCTAGCCCCCTCGAGCCAATGGCGCCACTCCTCAAACGCCCACTTCATGGCCAAAAGCTCCCGATTCCCAACATCATAATTCCGCTCTGCGGGCGAAAATTTGCGAGAAAAGAAGGCACAAGGCCTAATGACGGAGCAGTCGGAACCTTTCTGCGACAACACTGCCCCAGCTCCGATCTCCGAAGCGTCAACCTCAACCTGAAAAGGCAGATTCACATCAGGCTGACGCAACACAGGGGCAGAGGCAAAACGGCGCTTAAGCTCCTGAAAGGCCTCTACAGCATGAGGGGACCAATTAGCAACATCAGCGCCTTGTCTGGTCAAATCAGTCAGTGGTTTAACGACATCCGAAAAACCAGCAATAAATCGGCGGTAAAAGTTGGCAAAGCCCAAAAATCTCTGAAGACCCTTAAGAGAGGAGGGCTGAGTCCAGTCACAAATAGCTTGCACCTTGACGGGATCCATCTCAATGGAAGAGGGAGAAAAAATATACCCCAAAAAGGAAATTTTCTGGACCCCAAAAACGCACTTAGACCCCTTCACACATAAAGAATTAGACCGCAGAACCTGAAAAACTCTCCTGACCTGCTGGACATGAGAGTCCCAGTCATCAGAAAAAATCAGAATATCATCCAGATATATTATCATAAATTTATCCAGAAAATCGCGGAAAATATCATGCATAAAAGACTGGAAAACTGAAGGGGCATTAGAAAGACCAAAAGGCATGACCAAATACTCAAAGTGGCCCTCGGGCGTATTAAATGCGGTCTTCCACTCATCCCCCTGCCTGATCCGCACCAAATTATACGCCCCACGAAGATCAATTTTAGAGAACCACTTAGCACCCTCTATACGAGCAAACAAATCAGTAAGCAATGGCAATGGGTATTGATACTTAACAGTGATCTTATTCAGAAGCCGATAATCAATACATGGTCTCAAAGAGCCGTCTTTTTTTGAGACAAAGAAAAACCCAGCTCCCAAGGGAGAAGAAGATGGACGAATAAGTCCCTTTTCCAAAGACTCCTTTATATATTCCCGCATAGCAGCATGTTCCGGCACAGACAAATTAAACAAACGACCCTTTGGATATTTACAACCCGGTATCAAATCTATGGCACAATCGCACTCACGGTGCGGAGGTAACGACCCAAGCTTGGGTTCGTCAAAGACGTCTTGATAATCAGAGAGGAACTCAGGGACTTCAGAGGGAATGGACGACGAAATAGAAACCAAAGGTACGTCCCCATGAATACCCTTACATCCCCAGCTCAACACAGACATAGCTCTCCAGTCCAAGACTGGGTTGTGAGACTGCAACCATGGCAATCCCAGTACCAAATCGTCATGTAAATTATACAGCACCAGGAAACGAATAATCTCCTGGTGATCCGGATTGATACGCATGGTTACTTGTGTCCAGTATTGTGGTTTATTATTAGCCAATGGGGTGGAGTCAATCCCCTTCAGAGGAATAAGAGTCTCCAAAGGCTCTAAATCAAAACCACAACGATTGGCAAAGGACCAATCCATAAGACTCAGAGCGGCGCCAGAGTCAACATAGGCGTCCGTGGCAATGGATGACAAAGAGCAAATCAGGGTTACAGACAAAATAAACTTAGACTGAATAGTGCCAATGGAAACAGACTTATCAAGCTTCTTTGTACGCCTAGAGCATGCCGATATAACATGAGTAGAATCCCCACAATAGAAACACAATCCATTCTTCCGTCTAAAATTCTGTCGCTCGCTCCTGGACAGAATTCTATCACACTGCATACTTTCTGGCGTCTTTTCCATAGACACCGCCAGATGGTGCATCGGTTTGCGCTCCCGCAGACGCCTATCAATCTGAATAGCCATTGTCATGGACTCATTCAGACCTGCAGGCAAAGGGAACCCCACCATAACATCCTTAACGGCATCAGAGAGACCTTCTCTGAAAGTTGCCGCCAAGGCGCACTCATTCCACTGAGTAAGCACAGACCATTTACGGAATTTTTGGCAGAAAACTTCAGCTTCGTCTTGCCCCTGAGATAGTGCCATCAAAGTTTTTTCTGCCTGAAGTTCCAAATGAGGTTCCTCATAAAGCAAGCCCAAGGCCAGAAAAAACGCATCCACATCGCGTAACGCAGGATCCCCTGCTGGCAATGAGAAGGCCCAATCTTGAGGGTCACCCCTGAGCAAGGAAATCACAATCCTAACCTGCTGAGCAGGGTCTCCAGCTGAACGAGACTTCAGGGACAAATAAAGCTTACAATTATTTCGGAAATTCTGGAAGCTATCTCTATTCCCTGTGAAGAACTCCGGCAAAGGAATTCTCGGCTCAGATACCGGAGCATGTACCACAAAATCTTGTAAATTTTGTACTTTCGTGATGAGATTATTCAAACCCGCAGTTACACTCTGGAGATCCATTATTGTCAGGTGCACACAGAGCATACAGAGATTAGGAGGAGAGAGAGAAAAAAGACTGCAGCAAGGCAGACTGGAGGAAAAAAAAAAAAAAAAAAAAAAAAAAAAAAAAATTCCAGCAGACTTCTTATAACTCTCCTTTCTCAACCTGGGTCTTTAACACTTTATTGGTCCGGTCAAACTGTCATGATCTCTGCAGGCAGAGATCATAGCAAGCCTATAGAGGGACAAGCTCTCGGAAGATGGAACTATACTGACCATGAACTAAGCCTGCCGCGCAACTAGAAATAGCCAGGTAGCATTTCCTATTTATCGCTAGATGCCCAGCTCTGGCCTAAGACCTAAATAGCTAGCAGAGGGAAATATAAGACCTGGCTCACCTCTAGAGAAATATTCCAAAGAAGACAGTAGCCCCCCACATATAATGACGGTGAGTTCAGATGAAACAACAAACGCAGCAGGAAAATAGTCTTAGCAAATTTGAGGTCCGCTTACTAGATAGCAGAAGACAGATAGTATACTTTCATGGTCAGCAGAAAAATACTAACAAAACACCATCCAGAGATTACCTTAAACTCTGGCATTAACTCATAACGCCAGAGTAGCAATCCCTGATCGACGAGAGCTTTCCAGACACAGTAACAAAACTTCAGCTGCGAACTGGAACAAATAGGCAAAACAAAACATGGACAAAAGTCCAACTTATCAGTAGTTGTCTAGAAGCAGGAACAAGCACTGAGAGGCATCAGATAACATTGTTGACCGGCAAGAAACCACCAGAGAAATGAGCTTAAATAGCGACACCCACTACTGATGGAATCAGGTGAAACAGGAAAGAGGATGACAAGTCCAATTCCACAAGCGGCCACCGGGGGAGCCCAGAATCCAAATTCACAACAAGGAAGGCAACTTAGGCAAGGGCACCAAATGGACCATTTTAGAAAAACGATCGCACACCACCCAGATGACAGACATCTTCCGAGACACCGGAAGATCCGAAATGAAATCCATGGAAATGTGCGTCCAAGGCCTCTTTGGGATAGGCAAGGGCAAAAGCAACCCGCTGGTACGAGAACAGCAAGGCTTAGCCCGAGCACAAATCCCACAGGACTGCACAAAAGAACGCACATCCCGCGACAAGGAAGGCCACCAAAAGGACCTGGCCACCAAATCTCTGGTACCGAAAATCCCAGGATGTCCCGCCAACACCGAAGAATGAACCTCAGAAATAACTCTGTTGGTCCATCCATCAGGGACAAGCAATCTCTCTGGTGGACAACGATCAGGCCTATCAGCCTGAAATTTTTGTAGCCCTCGTCGCAAATCTGGGGAAATGGCAGACAAAATTACTCCCTCTCTGAGAATACCAGCCGGCTCAGAGACTCCCGGAGAATCAGGCACAAAACTCCTAGAAAGTGCATCAGCCTTCACGTTCTTCGAACCAGGCAGGTACGAGACCACAAAGTCAAAACGGGAGAAAAACAACGACCAACGGGCCTGTCTAGGATTCAGGCGCTTGGCAGACTCGAGGTAAATCAGATTTTTATGATCAGTCAAGACCACCACACGATGTCTAGCTCCCTCGAGCCAATGTCGCCACTCCTCAAATGCCCACTTCATGGCCAACAACTCCCGATTACCAACATCGTAGTTCCGCTCAGCAGGCGAAAATTTCCTTGAAAAGAAGGCGCATGGCTTCATCACGGAGCCATCAGAACTTTTTTGCGACAAAACAGCCCCTGCACCAATTTCAGAAGCATCAACTTCAACCTGGAAGGGAAGAGAGACATCCGGCTGGCACAAGACTGGTGCTGAAGTAAACCGACGCTTCAGCTCCCGAAAGGCCTCCACGGCCGCAGGAGACCAATTCGCAACATCAGAACCCTTCTTGGTCATATCCGTCAAAGGTTTAACCACGCTGGAGAAATTAGCGATAAAACGACGGTAAAAATTAGCAAAGCCCAAGAACTTCTGCAGGCTCTTAACAGACGTGGGCTGAGTCCAGTCATGAATAGCACGGACCTTAACTGGGTCCATCTCCACAGTAGAAGGGGAAAAAATAAAGCCCAAAAAAGAAACCTTCTGTACCCCAGACCTTCTTTTTAATCCCGCTTCTGCGATGCATTAAACATTTTCTTTAGGCCTGGCATTCTGTTATGATCCCAATGGCAGAGGATCTCTGATATTCCGGCAAGATAGCAAAAATATAAATACTGCTCTAGGGAGGTGGAAACTGGGCTAACCGCATACCTGATCCTGACACAAACAACTAAAAGTAGCCGGTGAACGTGCCTACGTTGGTTCTAGACGTCTCGAGCCAGCCGGAGAACTGACTACCCCTAGAGGGAAAAAATAAGACCTCGCTTGCCTCCAGAGAAATTGAACCCCAAAGATATAGAAAGCCCCCAACAAATAATAACGGTGAGGCAAGAGGAAAACACAAACGTAGAGATGAACTAGATTCAGCAAAGTGAGGCCCAATAGTCTAGATAGCAGAAAATAGATATTGGACTATGCGGTTAGCAGAAAACCCTACAAAACATCCACGCTGAACATTCAAGAACCCCCACACCGACTGACGGTGCGGGGGGAGAATATCAGCCCCCTAGAGCTTCCAGCGAGTCAAAAATCAAATGTAAAGCAAGCTGGACAAAAATACTGAATAATGCAAACAATCCAAATTGTACAAAACAGACTTAGCTTTTCTTGCATGAGGCAGACTGAAAGGAATCCGGAGGAGACCAAATAGGTCTGGATACTACGATGCCAGGCAAGAGACTGAGTCCAGAGGAGGCTCAAATAGGAAACACCCGCTGCTTAACGACACAGCTGGAGCTCAGGCCTGCAACAAGACATACCTAACACAATACCGTTAGTGACCACCAGAGGGAGCCCAGAAACACAGTTCACAACACCAAACCATCTGGGGGACGGAGAGAGAGAACAGAAACATACACGACAGTTGTGAGGACTATCCCGTGATGCTCAGCAGGGAGGTACTACAACACCCAGGCGCTAGTAGGAAGGCTACTGATTTCCACCTGCAAAGGGAACTCTGGATGTGCCTTTGGACTGGCCGGTCTCAGCCAGCCCTGTTAGCAGTGCTCTGGATTGTGGATGCCGAAGCCTTCAGTAAAAAGTTAAAGAGACTGCAACCCTGTGTCCTCGTCATTTACTGCGACCTACACCATCACCATCTACTCATCAAGGGAAGCCCTGGGGACATACTTCACCTGTGGGAAGTTACACCATCTAGCTGCCATTCCATCACCCCAGCGGACCCCTAGCAGCGTCGGTCACCCTGACCGAACACCACAGGTGGCGTCACGAACACTTGACAAACTTTCACCTACACCTTTAATTGGGCGCCCCTTAGCAGGGCCACAGACCAGGGGGCCACCGTGACATCCCCAGAACCGAGACAGAAGGGACCCGGTACCGAGTACCCCACTGCCCTGTGTTTGGGGGCCGCTCCAGTGAGATGGTTGAAAGATGATGTATTCTGTTTTGTCCATGTCCACTTTTTGAAAGCGAGTAGAAAAGAAGGATGAATTAGCTGGATGACGTGTGATTTTGGTCAGTAAGGAGGTGATGTCAGGTATAAATAGGTAGATCTGTGTGTCATCGGCGTACTGATAATATTGCAAACCGTGCCATTACATCAGCTGTCCCAGGCCGAAGATGTAGATGGAGAAGAGTAGGGGTCCTAGAACTGAGCCTTGGGGAACATCGAAAGACTGGGGTCGAGGTGAGGAGGTGGTGTGGGAGAGAGAGACACTGAATGTTGTCATAACAGCCTACTTGTTTTTTAAAGACTGTGCCGATAACCCCAAAAGTCCATTTGCACCACCGGACATGCCCACATCAGCAGGGGTAGCAAAACTCCCATCCTAACCACCACAAGCATGATCAGACACATGGCAGCAAAGCACCTGACTTTGTTGGTTGAACACAAGGCTCCATGAACAGTGTCTGTGGGTGATACCATTGCTTCTTCCGATGTTGTGCATGCAAGCCAATCCCCTGTCCATGGTGCATACAAAGATGCCTCATGCCCAGCATCTGCAGTTGCACACAAACTGAAGTAGCACCATCAACAAGCACGTTCACGTCCTTGTCCCAGGGCAGCGTTCAGTTGTCCATACCCCAGTCCTTGAAACGCAAGCGGGAATACACAGCCAACGCCACAGTACTAAATTCACACATTTATTGTCTGCTTGCGCTCGAAATGTTGCATTTTAGGCCCTTGGGAGACATAAGGCTTTTGCAACCTGATGGCTGTGACCATCCCAAGGTACTCGTTACCCAGCCGCCACAATTTTTCCCGGTCTGCCGTCACGTCATTACACAAGCAAGCACATGTCCCACAACATTACCCGGGCTCTCAACAATGCTGTTACAGGGAAAGTGCACCTAACCACAGACACGTGGACAAGTGCTTGTGGGCAGGGACGGTACATCTTGCTGACGGCACGCTGGGTTTGCGCAGAGGAAGCCATGACCCAGTCGGATATTGGGAGACCATGTTACAGATGTATGGAGACAGGTTGCAGGAGGCTTTGTATGTCATAGTTAGGGTTTTGAACTGTAGCCTCTGGGCAATTGGAAGGCAGTGAAGGGCCTGGCAGAGAGGAGAGGCTGAGGAATAACAGAGGGATGGTTGGATTACTCGGGCATTAGACTTTAGGATAGCTTGGAGTGGTGCAAGAGTGCTAGAGGGGAGGCCAGAGAGTAGAAGGTTGCAATAGTGGAGGCAGGAGATCATGAGGGCATGCACAAACATTCTTGCAGTTTCTTGGAATGTACGGATCCTAGAACTGCTTTTGAGTTGCAGTGGGCAGGAGGAGGCAAGGGCTTGAATATGTATCTTGAAAGAGAGGGCAGAGTCGAGGATCCCCCCGAGGCCCCGAACATGTGGGACTATTTGTACCAGTGTGCCGTTCCGGCATTACACAGGCATGTGTCCCACAACATTACCCGTGCTCTCCACAATGCTGTTATTGGTAAAGTCAACCTAACCACAGACACGTGGACAAGTGCTTGTGGTCAGGGATGGTACATCTCACTAACGGCACACTGGGTTAACATAGTGGAAGCCAGGACCCAGTCTGACCTTGGGATGGTGCACGTCCTCCCAACCCCGAGTATTGCGGGCCCTACATCAATCTGGGTTGCCCCCACAGTCTACAGCTCCTGCATCTCCTCCTCCTTCAGCCACCATCTCCGAAAGTAACACATCAGTCACAAGCTTGAAGCACTGCAGCATTGCCTCAGCCAAGCGGCAACAGGCTGTGCTGAAGCTAATATGCTTAGGTAACAAGCCGCACAATGATGAAGGGTTGTGGACAGCTCTGAAAGAGTAGGGAGATCTGTGGCTGACACCGGTGAACCTACAGCCAGGCATGGTCGTGTGTGACAATGGCTGGAACCTGGTGCCTGCTCTGTGTCGAGGCGAGCTCACACACGTGCCATGCCTGGCCCATGTGCTCAACCTCATTATTCAATGCTTTCTGAAAAGTGACATGGAGGTGCCAGATCTGCTAGGAAAAGTACGAGGCTCTGCGTCCCCATTTTAGAGAGTCAGCTAGAGCTTCATACGCCCTTGCCGTGCTTCTGCAGCACTTGCAGCTTCTGGCTCATCTACTAGTGTGTGATGTCCTCCCCATGCGTTGGAACTCTACACTGCATGTTTTGGAAAGGATTAGTGAGCAGAAGAGGGCAGTTGTTGACTACCAGCATCAACAAGGCCGTTGGTATTCAGTTCTGACTTCACACATAAGATCTCAGGAGTGGACATGGATGTCAGACATATGTACCATCCTCCAAAACTTTGAGGAGTTCACGAAGATGGTGAGCGGCAATGACGCAATAATTAACATCTCCTTCCTGCTTCTCTGTGTTCCATTATTATTATTTATAGTTATTTATATAGCGTCAACATATTTACAGTTTCAAACACAACAGTCATAAGTAACAACAATAACAATAATACAATAATTAAACAGAAATAAAACTACCCTGCTTGTAACAGCCTACAATCTACACTAAAAAATAACAATAACAATAATTAAACCCACAAAAAAAACATCCTGCTCGTGACAACTTACAATCTACAATGAGGTGGGGGAGATAAAAACTACAGGGGAATATATTCACAATGATGTATTTACAATGATAATACTGAGGCTTGTCGAAAGTCGTGGAGGCCTTAGGACAAGGAGGAGAAGGAGACCATGGTCAGTTGTCCTCTTCGTGAGGACACGGAAGTATCGACTGTTAGCAGTCTTGCACCCATGGCTGAGTTCATGTTATGCTGCCTTTCCCATCACCCTTGCGTTGTCAAAATTTTGGTGGGAGCAAACGGGAACAGTCCTTTGCGGCACCAATGCTCTAAGGACGGAGCACAATGCTCAGCCTCCTATGCGCTGCTTGTCTACGCCAAAAATCTCTGCTGTCCTGCCCGGTTTCTCTTAAGCTGGCCCCCCTGCTTCTAGGTCACCGGGTCTGTTGCAGTTGGTCGTAGCGCCTGCGCTTCAGGTGCGTAGTGCACTTCCCCCCTTGCTGCTCACATGCTGACAGCTGGGGATTCACTCCTGCCTTGCTTTTTTTTCCCTCAGCTTATGGCCAGGTTTCCTGTCTAAACACACCCCCTCTTCCTGGGTAATGGAAGAGTCTGTACATATCTGACCAATCAGTTCTTTAATGCAAGCATCATAGAAGGCATGTTCTTCTAATTTTCAAGATAAAATTGAACATTATATCCAGAACAGTTTCACTTTGAAGGACTTTGTGGCTCATATCAATACACAAGATGACACTAGTCTCAAACTTCATAATTTCGGTGGTAAATCATTTCCCCACAGATTGGTTGTGTATGTTCTGACTTATGTTACATCATTTGGGTGATAATTATTCATACCTATTTGCTTCACAATATATTCAACTTTTTTTCAAGGCTTCGGAATATAATGTTGTAAAAGTGAAAACAAGTTGGTGAAGTGTGTGTTAACTCAAATGTGAAAGTAATTGTCATCTTGACTATTTCTCCATTCCATGTGTGGCTAACCGCCTCATTGATCTTATTGAGTTTCTTTGGCAAGAAAACAACAGCTCCATCAATACCATGGGCTTTTACTATAAATTCATCATACTGGTAAAGTAGAGGTGAGATTAGGGATCTAGATAACATCTGTGGACTGTAGTCAACATGACACTGTGACAAGACCCACTGAGGGTGCAGCTACCAATTTGACATAGTTTGTGCACAGCTGAAAAGAGTTGTCAGAAAAACAATATTACAATATTTTGATTCAATAACATGTTGGATGGATTGTCTAGTGGAAACACCCTTATAGTATTATTTTTATGATTTATTTATATAGCACCATTTATTCCATGGTGCAGTACATGAGAAGGGGTTACATACAAAATAATAGATATCGTTTACAGTAAAAAAAAATTACAATCACAGATTGGTACAGAGTGTAGAGGACCCTATCCTTGCGAACTTACATTCTATGTGAATAATGGGGAAGAGACAGAAGGTCGGGGTGCGGCAGCTCGGGTGGTGGTGAGGCGGCAACTCCAGTGGTGGTGTAGAAGTCCATCTACGACCTCCAATTGACAGCTCTTGAAATACAGCCGAAATGTCAAAATATCTAGCTTCTGTTATAGAAAATGCAGGGGCTCCTTTTTGACATCCTCATCCAACCAGTTCAGTATTAGTAGGTGATGGTTTGTCAGAATACGGACCAGGAAAAGCAGGCTTCAGTAGTTGTGAATCCTGGCCACGTGCTGTTCCACATGCTCTTGCTCTGGCTCTTCCAGTCTTGGTTTAATCTAGAAGATTTTGCCTTCGTAATCCAGAAACAGAGTACAACACTGCCCAAGCGTTCACACTCTGCTCCTCAGACTTTCTATGTGCGCAGTGACTGCCTCTAGGCAGAAGATGATTATGGTGGTAGTAGTAGTTAGGTAATTTAAGACAGTCATGAAGCAGCCATAACAACTTGAAAGAGAAGTATTTTTACCGAGATACCACACTGTTTTAAACTAAAATATGTGGCCTGTATTTTTTTCTATGCAAAATAGTGCTGTATATAAGTAGAGTAACATACAGCAAAAACAGTGGAAAACCGGCCTAAAATGCCCAAACTTGGAGCACGCAGATATGAGGCCTGTCACAGAAATACCACACTGGCAAATATGTGGCCTGCATTTTTTTCTATGCAAAATAGTGCTGTATATAAGTAGAGTAACAGACAGCAAAAACAGTGGAAAACTGGCCTAAAATGACCGAACTTGGAGCACGCAGATATATGAGGCCTGTCTCGGAAATACCACACTGCCAAATATATGGCCTGTATTTTTTTCTATGCAAAATAGTGCTGTATATAAGTAGAGTACCAGACAGCAAAAACAGTGGAAAACTGGCCTAAAATGCCCAAACTTGGAGCACACATATATATGAGGCCTGTTTTGCTTTTTGGTGAATTTAAAACAAAAAAAAGAGTGGCACAAGGCTAGCACACAGAACTATGCTACTTATGCCTGCGGAAATACGATTTTTCAAAAACAGATACACCAGGACTCAGCCTGACATAACAGACTGTATTAATGTGTTTTTTGCTTTTTGGTAAATTAAAACAAACAAAAAAAAGAGTGGCGCAAGGTTAGCACACAGAACTATGCTACGTATGCCTGTGGAAATACGATTTTTCAAAAATAGATAAACGAGGACTCAGCCTGACATAACAGACTGTATTAATGTGTTTTTTGCTTTTTGGTTAATTCAACAAAAATAAAAATTGAACAAGGCCACCACACAGAACTATGCTACGTATGCCTGCGGAAATACGATTTTTCAAAAACAGATACACCAGGATTCAGTCTGACATAACAGACTGTATTAATGTGTTTTTTGCTTTTTGGTGAATTAAAACAAACAAAAAAAAGAGTGGCGCAAGGTTAGCACACAGAACTATGCTACGTATGCCTGCGGAAATACGATTTTTCAAAAATAGATAAACGAGGACTCAGCCTGACATAACAGACTGTATTAATGTGTTTTTTGCTTTTTGGTTAATTTAACAAAAATAAAAATTGAACAAGGCTACCACACAGAACTATGCTACGTATGCCTGCGGAAATACGATTTTTCAAAAACAGATACACCAGGACTCAGCCTGACATAACAGACTGTATTAATGTGTTTTTTGCTTTTTGGTTAATTTAACAAAAATAAAAATTGAACAAGGCTACCACACAGAACTATGCTACGTATGCCTGCGGAAATACGATTTTTCAAAAACAGATACACCAGGACTCAGCCTGACATAACAGACTGTATTAATGTGTTTTTTGCTTTTTGGTTAATTTAACAAAAATAAAAATTGAACAAGGCTACCACACAGAACTATGCTACGTATGCCTGCGGAAATACGATTTTTCAAAAACAGAAACACCAGCCCTCAGCCTGACGTAACAGACTGCATAAATTTTTTGGGGGGTTTTGGTGAATTAAAAAAAAAAAAATGCAGCTAGGCATATAGTAAATAACTCACCAAAACTAGCATGTAATTTTTATTATTACCACATATACACTCACCGGCCACTTTATTAGGTACACCTGTCCAACTTCTTGTTAACACTTAATTTCTAATCAGCCAATCACATGGCGGCAACTCAGTGCATTTAGGCATGTAGACATGGTCAAGACAATCTCCTGCAGTTCAAACCGAGCATCAGTATGGGGAAGAAAGGTGATTTGAGTGCCTTTGAACGTGGCATGGTTGTTGGTGCCAGAAGGGCTGGTCTGAGTATTTCAGAAACTGCTGATCTACTGGGATTTTCACGCACAACCATCTCTAGGGTTTACAGAGAATGGTCCGAAAAAGAAAAAAAATCCAGTGAGCGGCAGTTCTGTGGGCGGAAATGCCTTGTTGATGCCAGAGGTCAGAGGAGAATGGGCAGACTGGTTCGAGCTGATAGAAAGGCAACAGTGACTCAAATCGCCACCCGTTACAACCAAGGTAGGCCTAAGAGCATCTCTGAACGCACAGTGCGTCGAACTTTGAGGCAGATGGGCTACAGCAGCAGAAGACCACACCGGGTACCACTCCTTTCAGCTAAGAACAGGAAACTGAGGCTACAATTTGTACAAGCTCATCAAAATTGGACAGTAGAAGATTGGAAAAACGTTGCTTGGTCTGATGAGTCTCGATTTCTGCTGCGACATTCGGATGGTAGGGTCAGAATTTGGCGTAAACAACATGAAAGCATGGATCCATCCTGCCTTGTATGGAGCATCTTTGGGATGTGCAGCCGACAAATCTGCGGCAACTGTGTGATGCCATCATGTCAATATGGACCAAAATCTCTGAGGAATGCTTCCAGCACCTTGTTGAATCTATGCCACGAAGAATTGAGGCAGTTCTGAAGGCAAAAGGGGGTCCAACCCGTTACTAGCATGGTGTACCTAATAAAGTGGCCGGTGAGTGTATAACAATATCAGTAAAAACACAAAAAAGATTAAAATGAAAAAAGAGGAATCAAGTACAGGAAAAGACCGGCGGGTATGGCTTCAAAGTGGCATGATTTATATCTAATACATAACAGGGCCAAATAACCAATGTCATAAAGCAATTTAAGACATTATAAATACTATATATACAATTCATCAGCTCAGACTGCAGGCAGTGGTGATCAAGCACCACATAATAAATATAAAGTGCATTAGCATAGTATAATTAGTGTAACAACATTCAATAATACAGTATACATAACATGAAATAAGAGAGTGCAAGAGCACAGCTGCCCGCAGTACTGAAGAGTATATAAAAAAATAAGACCTATATGTAAAGTATGAAGAGTATTTACCTAATAAAAGCCAGGAGCCAGGAACCCACCACACCCGACGCGCGTTTCGCTATGGAAAGCTTTGTCCCCTAGCAACGAGTCAACCCCCACATGTACTTATGCTGGCTAACAGATGTAAATCATTCAGCTGTGGCAAGAAAAACTAAATCTCTGAGCACTAAAAAATACTCGGAGGACCCCCGAGCATGCTCGAGAAATCTCGAGTAACGATTATATTGGCTCATCACTAGTTCCTATGTTAACATGTAACTTGGCCTGTTAGGATGTTTTGGAGTTAAATAGCTATTGGTTCAGTGAATGTGACCTCCTAATGCTGCAAATTCTATAAATGAGCATTTTCAGTTCTTTAAAGCATATCAAATTTTTTGAAATTCTACTGTGCCTAATAATTTGGAACAGTGCATTTTGAGTTTTTATTCATTTTGGAGATTATACTGTTATCATTGGGAGGTTTCTTCAATAAAATTCGATGTATACTCTAACGGGTGATGACTTTTATTAGACTGACTGTCATTTGCACCATTTAGGAAAATCCGAGAAAAATATAATTTGCATAATAACTTGGAACATGGTGTAGTCTTTTGCTGCCTATGGCTTCTTTCAAGGTCCTCTCTTACTCTCTGTCCTGGGGCAGTATCTGCATGGTAGGCAACGCGAGCCGTGTTACAGGGGTCTCTATCCATGGGGACTCCAGGCTCTGGATGTTGCTTTACCTCAGGGTGTGGGCAAGTTACTTTCAATCTCCTGCCCTCCAGTTTCTGCTGTCGGGCATGAAGTCCCACACAGCCTCGGGCTCCCGGTGCCCGGTTTCTGTGCTTCAGCAAGGAGGGAGCCCGATTACAGCTCTCCTCCAGCTCCTCGCTTCTCTTGTCCTCCTTCACTGTCTCTCCATACTGAACTAACTAACTTCTCCTCCAAACCAGAATATATATATCTAGGGAAGCTCCCCTGAAACCAGGTCTAGAGCTCCCACTTCTGGCCTGGAGTCAGAACATGTTGCATGTCCAGGTTACCTATCAAAGGGATCCCCCTTGTTTCCAGGCATGGCATCACCCTCCCTGAGAGGAAGGCAGTACCACTGTGGTACCCGAACTCCTGGGGTGCCACATTCCCCCAGTTAAATCCAGTACTCCCGGACTGGGAAAAGGAAACATAAACAATACAGGTTAGACATGTGAAAAACATTTTTGGATATGCATATCAACAGGTACATAACTTTTTCTTCCCTTTATGGGATGGGAGGCACTTTTGGCTTCAACGTTGCAAAGCATAATTTATATAAATATGACTGGTCTTATACCAGGGTGTCCTTTGTGATGAACGACAGTAATGATGTGGGGTATCCATTCTAAACCCCCAACTTGGCCTTCGGCGGACTACAAGGCATAATTGGTCTCCTCTTTGGACCGTTTCTTCGGCCACACCACATGGGGTTTTCCTTCTCGGTCCCTTTAAGACAAATAACTTTAAGACAAACAATGAACAGTATCTTTAGTGGTTACTTGTAAAACCAGTAGAGAGCACCTTAAGAGGTGCTAACTATTTACATAACAGTTTGTGGACCATTCACTGTCCATGGCCTCAGTGTCTCTTTAAACAATCGAACCTTTAACTTCAACAGTCATTTTAAACTTTCAGCAATCATTAGAACATTCAGAAACAGTCTATTTCCTCTGCCAACGTAGCTCCTGGTGGCAGCTACTCCCTGACTGGGAAAACTCAGGATCATATCTCTCAACTGGCACGGCATGCCATGGCACATTGGCTGGTTCCACCACTGGTGTTTGGGTTGACTGGTGGCATTTAGTAACTAGCCTGGCCTGCCCGCTGCTGCTCCTGAAAGGACTGATATTACAGCCTGACCTGTTTGCTTTGACTGCTTTTGCACTGGTACGCACTTTCTGCAGTCCGGAGCGAACCAACCTGTGATGGCCACTCCTTCTGCGGACGTGCCTGCTGCCGGGACCACCGCCTCTCCTCCCACTCGTACGAACGCGCTGCGGTGTGCTCCTCCTGCAGGCGCACGTCCTCTCCTTCATTCTTCTCTGCTCCCTGGTTCTCATCGGGTGCGCGTGTGCACCGCCCACTCCAGCACTTCCTCTTTCTGATTTACAGGTGCTCTGTATCTCCTCTCTGTGATCCTAGAGGACCGTGACCCGGAAGTCCTTCAGCACTCCAGGTATTTAAGGCGATTCCTTCCTCTGCTCCTTGTCTGTATGTCATTTGGGCTTCTTTGACTCAGGTCCACCTTTGTCTTTGCTCTGCCTGTTCTGAGTCTCCACTCTGTCCAGCCAGTTCAGCTTCTCTGCCTTTCTCAGCCTTCCTTGTCTCCTTGTCCAGTCCAGCCTTCCCAGTGTCCGCTCCGTACTCTGTTTGTCTGGTGTCTCTGCCCTGTCCTGCTTGCCATGAAAAAGTCTCGAGGTAAAACTCTCTTTTTGGTTGATTGGAAGGGTTTTGGTCCCGAAGAGAGGTCTTGGGAGCCCCGTGAGAACATACAAGCTCCTCAGACTTTATCCAGGTTTCTGTCTGGTCTTAGAAAGGAGGGGAGTAAGGGGAGGGGTACTATCACGGCCACTCCTCTGCGGCCGTGCCTGCTGCCGGGACCACCGCAGCTCCTCCCACTCATACTTACCCGCTGCAGCGTGCTCCTCCTGTAGGCGCGCGTCCTCTCCTTCATTCTTCTCTGCTCCCTGGTTCTCGTCAGGTGCGCGTGCGCACCACCCACTCCAGTACTTCCTCTTTCTGATTTACAGGCGCTCTGTATCTCCTCTCTGTGAACCTGGAGGACCGTGACCCGGAAGTCCTTCGGTACTCCATGTATTTAAGGCGATTCCTTCCTCTGCTCCTTGCCTGCCTGTCATTTGTGCTTCTGTGACTCAGGTCCACCTTTGTCTTTGCTCTGCCTGTTCTGAGTCTCCGCTCTGTCCAGCCAGTTCAGCTTCTCTGCCTTTTCCAGCCTTCCTTGTCTCCTCATCCAGTCCAGCCTTCCCAGTGTCCGCTCCATACTCTGTTTGTCTGGTGTCTCTGTCCTGTCCTGCTTCCTTTGTGTCTTCCTCTTCCCAGTGCTCCTTTGGTCTCGCCTGTACTTGGCTCTTACCCCGCTCTGTCCGTCCTATGCCCAGCTTCTCTATTTTGTACCTCCTACTACCTGTCTCTGGGTTCCAGCTTCTGCGGCAATAGTCTCCCTTGGGTCTACCCCTAACGCTCCCTGTATAGGGGGTGGTCTACCTGGTAAGCTCACCCTTGGGAGGTTTGTTGTCCTGGATCTGTGGGTCCACTCCAGGTGTTCCAAAAGATCTCACACAACCTTTGTCGCCAATGTGGCGGGTGTATGTGACTTTATCATGGGGTACAGGTCCCTGTCAGGGTGTCCTTCCAAAAGGTCGGATTCTATGTCCCTCCAGTTAACAAAGATCTTAATTATCATTCTGGTTTCTTTGATGAAACCCCAGCCTCTCTGCTGATTCAAGACTACTACTTTTCCCTGCCGTTGTTGTTCCCCTTTCTGCCTGAGGGCTTTTGCGAGTTCGGGCCTTTTCCTCTACATTATGTTCCAAATTATTATGCAAATGACATTTTTCTCTGATTTTCCTAAATGGTTGGTGCAAATGACAGTCAGTCTAATAAAAGTCATCACCTGTTAGATTATACATCGAATTTTATTGCATAAACCTCCCAATGATAACAGTATAATCTCCAAAATGAATAAAACTCACAATGCACTGTTTCAAATTATTATGCACAGTAGAATTTCTAAACACTTGATATGTTTTAAAGAACTGAAAATGCTCATTTGTTGAATTTGCAGCATTAGGAGGTCACATTCACTGAACAAAAAAGCTATTTAACTCCAAAACCTCCTAACAGGCCAAGTTACATGTTAACATAGGACCCTTCTTTGATATCACCTTCACAATTCTTGCATCCATTGAACATGTGAGTATTTGGAGAGTTTCTGCTTGTATTTCTTTGCATGAAGTCAGAATAGCCTCCCAGAGCTGCTATTTTGATGTGAATGGCCTCCCACACTCATAGATCTTTTGCTTGATGATACTCCAAAGGTTCTCTATAGGGTTGAGGTCAGGGGAAGATGGTGGCCACACCATGAGTTTATCTTCTTTTACGCCCATAGCAGCCAATGACTCAGAGGTATTCTTTGCAGCATGAGATGGCGCATTGTCAGCATGAAGATGATTTAGCTCCTGAAGGCACTTTTCTGCTTTTTATACCATGGAGGAAAGTTGTCAGTCAGAAACTCTATATACTTTGAAGAGGTCATTTTCACACCTTCAGGAACCTTAAAGGGCCCTACCAGCTGTTTCTCCATGATACCGGCCCAAAACATGACTCCTCCACCTCCTTGCTGACGTTGTAGCCTTGTTGGGATATGGTGGCCATACACCAACCATCCACTACTCCATCCATCTGGACCATCTAGGGTTGCTCAACACTTATCAGTAAACAAGAATGTTTGGAAATTAGTCTTCATGTATGTCTGGGCGCACTGCAACCATTTCTGCTTGTGAACACTGTTTAAGGGTGGCCGAATAGTAGGTTTATGCACCACAGCAAGCCTTTGAAGGATCCTACACCTTGAGGTTCGAGGGACTCCAGAGGCACCAGCAGCTTCAAATATCTGTTTGCTGGTTTGTAATGTTTTTTTAGTAGCTGTTCTCTTAATCCGATGAACTTGCCTGGCAGAAATCTTCCTTATTATGCCTTTATCAGCACAAACACATCTGTGCACAGATACAGCCACAAATCTCTTAACAGTACGATGATCACGCTTAAGTTTTCGGGAAATTTCTAATGTTTTCATCCCTTCACCAAGGCATTGCACTATTTGATGCTTTTCAGCAGCAGAGAGATCCTTTATCTTTCCCATGTTACTTGAAAACTGTGACCTGCTTAATAATGTGGAACATCATTTTTAAGTAGTTTTCCTTTAATTAGAATCACCTGGAAAACTAATTATCCCTTGTGTTTAAGATTGATTTCAGTGATCCATTGAGCCCTGAGACACAATACCATCCACGAGTTTATTTGAAAAACAAAACAATTAAATCTTTATCAAACAATTAAATCTTTATCACAATTAAATACAATTTGCATAATAATTTGGAGCACAGTGTAGATTTCTCTCCTGAAATGCTGCCTTCCGGGCCAGGGATTGCTGCCTCTCCCACTCCTCCTGCAGTCTACAGTGCTCCCGCCATATTGTAATGGGGATTTCCCCTTGGAGCGCTATCGTGTCCTCCTCCGCGGGTCCCTCTTCAAACACCATGGGTTCAGTATAGTTAACCCAGGGCCCACTGGTTGGAACTAGCGGGGCTGTCAACTGATCCAAGCTGCCATCCTCCCGGTCTCAGTACAGTCGACGATATGCTCCTCTGGGCCTCAGCGTCGGTGGGGTCGGTAAGGGGCCCACCAGGATGTGGCGCAGGGGTTGCAGCGGGACTTGAGGCTGGGTTACCCTCGGCATACAGTGACATTTCCCCGAGGGACCCAAAACCCTGGTCGGATGTGTACAGCGGCGGGGGTGACTCGGGCCTAGCCGTTGGGCCTTCCACCGCTGTGGTCAGGGTCATACCCCTTACCTTTTCTTCCGGAGTGCCGGATCTTCTTTCCTGCCTGGGCCAGACAAGGTTCCCGAGGAAGGCCTCCTTCCACCTGGCCACAGCCTCCAGCTGCATTTGCACGAGCTGACGGGTAAGTTCCTCCACTTCTTTCCGCAGGAGGTCCGGATCCAACGTCGGTGGCTGGTACAGTTCTTGCGGGTCCCGGTTGGGGGAGTCCTCCTGCTCCACCCCACGCTCTGGTGCTCACTCACCTCCCTCCGCCATGTTTCCAGGTACTTCCTCCTCGGTCTGGTTTCCCGCGGTTTCACTCCACCACGCTTGTCTTCGTGGGCGGTTCTTCCGCTTCTTCCTGCCATCCCATACCAGGAGGCGGACTTCTCTCGTTGACGGGCATAGTTCTCTCACATAGTAGTATTGGAGAGGGGCGGCCATGGCTCTCGCGCCGTTTCTCCAGGCTCCACCCATGACAACACGCCCTTCTCCTCCTGCACACCAAATGGTGCTATAATGGTGGCAGTTTTGGTGGCAATTTACAGTTCAATGGTCTCACTTTTAACCCCTTCATGACCTTGGGATTTTCTGTTTTTCCGTGTTCGTTTTTCACTCCCCTCCTTCCCAGAGCCATAACATTTTTATTTTTCTGTCAATTTGGCCATGTGAGGGCTTATTTTTTGTGGGACGAGTTGTACTTTTGAACTACTTCATTGGTTTTAGCATGTCATGTACTAGAAAACGGGAAAAAAATTCCAAGTGCAGTGAAATTGCAAAAAAAGTGCAGTCCCACACTTGTTTTTTGGTTGGCTTTTTTGCTAGGTTCACTAAATGCTAAAACTGACCTGCCATTATGATTCTCCAGGTCAGTACGAGTTCATAGACACCTAACATGAGTAGGTTATTTTTTACCCAAAGTTTGCTACAAAAAAAAAATCGCGCCATTTTCAATACTCGTAGCGTCTCTATTTTTCATGATCTGGGGTCAGGTGAGGGCTTATTTTTTGCATGCCGAGCTGGCGTTTGTAATGATAGCATTTTGGTGCAGATACGTTCTTTTGATCACCCGTTATTGCATTTTAATTCAATGTCGTGGCGACCAAAAAAAACGTAATTCTGGCATTTCGAATTTTTTTCTCGCTACGCCGTTTAGCGATCAGGTTAATGCTTTTTTTTTATTGATAGATCGGGCGATTCTGAACGTGGCGAGACCAAATATGTGTAGGTTTGATTTTTTTTTTTTTATTGATTTATTTTGATTGGGGCGAAAGGGGGTGATTTAAACTTTTATATATTTTTTTATTTTTTTCACATTTTTTTTTACTTTTTTTTTTTACTTTTGCCATGCTTCAATAGCCTCCATGGGAGGCTAGAAGCAGGCACAGCGCAATCGCCATTGCTACATAGCAGCAATCTGCTGTTCGCTGCTATGTAGCAGAAAATCAGGTGTGCTGTGAGCGCCGACCACAGGGTGGCGCTCACAGCTGCCGGGGATCAGTAACCATAGCGGTCTCAAGGACCTCTATGGTTACTATTCTGAAGCATCGCCGACCTCCCATCATGTGACGGGGGTCGGCGATGCCATCTTCGCCGGCCGCCCGGCCGGAAGCGATAGTTAAATGCCGCTGTCTGCGTTTGACAGCGGCATTTAACTAGTTAATAGGTGCAGGCAGATCGCGATTCTGCCCGCGCCTATTACGGTCACATGTCAGCTGTTCAAAACAGCTGACATGTCCCGGCTTTGATGCGGGCTCACCACCGGAGCCCGCATCAAAGCGGGGCTTCTGAGCTCGGACGTACTATCCCGTCCGAGGTCAGAAAGGGGTTAAGCACAGTCTCTTAGGTGCACAAGACCCAGTTTGCTGGTTTGGTCCATCCTGTTCATGATGCCAAGTTGGAGCGCCCACCAGGGCCTAGGGGTACTCGGTACCGGGTCCAGTCATCATTAAAGGGATGGTCATGGTGGCAGTAACCCGGTCCATGGCCCTGGGCATCCAAGTAAAAGGGACGGTCTTTAAAGGGGTTATTGAAATATGAATATTCGTGACGCCACCTGTGTTATTCGATCAGGAATTACCAATGCTGCATAAAAGGGTCATCTGGGGAGTGATGGCACTGCATCAAGGATGGTATGGCTTCCCACAGGTGAAGCTGGGTCCCCAGGGCTCCCTGTGTATTGTGTAAAGATGGTGTGGTGCCAGAAATAATCAGAGGACACAGGGTTGCAGTCTCTTTATCTGGTTTACTGGTGGTTTACGGCCACAGTGCAGGGTACCAGCAACAGGTGACGGTGGAGTCCAGGCAGCCTGGAAATGAGTTGAATTCCCCTTGTCAAGTCAGATTGTGAGCCTTCCACTTTGTGCTGTATAATAGTCCCTTGCTGCCTGTGGCTTCTTTTAAGGTCCTCTCTTACTCTCTGTCCTGGGGCAGTACCTGCATGGTAGACAACGCGAGCCATATTATAGGGGTCTCTGTCCATGGGGACTCCGGGATCTGGATGTTACTGTACCTCAGGGTGTAAATGTGGACAAGTTACTTTCAATCTCCTGCCCTCCAGTTTCTGCTGTTGGACATGAAGTCCCACACAGCCTCGGGCTTCCGGTGCCCGGTTTCTGTACTTCAACATGGAGGGAACCCAATCACAGCTCTCATCCAGCTCCTCGCTTCTCCTGTGCTCTTTCACTGTCTCTCCAGACTGAACTAAGTAACTTTTCCTCCAAACCAGAATATATATATATATATATACTAGCTGAAAAGCCCGGCATTGCCTGGGCATAGTAAATATCTGTGGTTAGTTATAGCACCTCACTTCTCTTATTTTCCTATCACGCCTCTCATTTTCCCCATCACATCTTTCATTTTCCCCCTCCCACCTCTCATTTTCTCCCTCCCACCTCTCATTTTCCCCCTCACTCCTCTTATTTTCCCCCTCACTCCTCGCATTCCCCCCTAACACTTGTCATTTCGACCTCACATCTGTCATTTTCCGATCACTCCACTATTTTCCCTCACTCCTCTCATGTTGCACTCACACCTTTTCATTTTCACCTCACACCTCTCATTTTCCCCTCAGTATTTACATGTTTGTCATCTCCCTTATATATAGTATACACCTGTATGTCATCTCCTGTATATAGTATATACCTGTATGTCATCTCCCCTGTATATAGTATATACCAGCTGTGTGTCATGTCCCCTGTATATAGTATATACCTGTGTGTCATCTCCTCCTATATATAGTATATACCTGTATGTAATCTCCTCCTGTATATAGTATATACCTGTGTGTCATCTCACCTATATATAGTATATATCTGTGTGTCATCTCCTCCTGTATATAGTATATACCTGTATATCATCTCCTCCTATACATAGCATATACAGGTATGTCATCTCCTCCTGTATATACTATATACCTGTAGGTAATCTGCTCCTGTATATAGTATATACCTGTGTGTCATCTCCTCCTGTATATAGTATATACCTGTATGTCATCTCCTCCTGTATGTAGTATGTACCTGTATGTCATCTCCTCCTCTATATAGTATATACCTGTGTGTCATCTCTCCTGTATATAGTACATATCTGTGTCATCTCCTCCTGTATATAGTATATACCTGTGTGTCATCTCCCCTGTAAATAGTATATACCTGTGTGTCATCTCCTCCTGTATATAGTATATATCTGTATGTCATCTCCTCCTGTATTAGACCTCGTTCACACGTTATTTGGTCAGTATTTTTACCTCAGTATTTGTAAGCTAAATTGGCAGCCTGATAAATCCCCAGCCAACAGTAAGCCCACCCCCTGGCAGTATATATTAGCTCACACATACACATAATAGACTGGTCATGTGACTGACAGCTGCCGGATTCCTATATGGTACATTTGTTGCTCTTGTAGTTTGTCTGCTTATTAATCAGATTTTTATTTTTGAAGGATAATACCAGACTTGTGTGTGTTTTAGGGCGAGTTTTGTGTGTCAAGTTGTGTGTGTTGAGTTGCGTGTGGCGACATGCATGTAGCGACTTTTGTGAGATGAGTTTTGTGTGGCGACATGCGTGTAGCAACTTTTTGTGTGTCGAGTTGCATGTGACAGGTTAGTGTAGCAAGTTGTGTGCAGCTAGTTTTGCGCATGGTGAGTTTTGCGCATGGCGAGTTTAATGTGTGGTGCCTTTTGAGTATGTGCAAGTTTTGTGTGAGGCAACTTTTGCATGTGTTGCAACTTTTGTGCATGTGGCAATTTTTCCGCGTGTGCAAGTTTTGCGTGTGGCGAGTTTTCCATGAGGTGAGTTTTACACGTGTGGCGAGTTTTCCATGAGGTGAGTTTTGCACGTGTGGCGAGTTTTGCATGTGGAGAGTTTTGCGCGTGGCAAGTTTTGAGCGGCGACTTTTGTGTTTCGACTTTTATGTGGCGAGGTTGGTGTATGTGTGGTGAAATGTGCGCTGAGGGTGGTATATGTGTTCGAGCACGTGGTAGTGTGTGGCGCATTTTGTGTGTGTGTTCATATCCCCGTGGTGGTGTGGTGATTATCCCATGTCGGGGCCCCACCTTAGCAACTGTACAGTATATACTCTTTGGCGCCATCACTCTCATTCTTTAAGTCCCCCTTGTTCACATCTGGCAGCTGTTAATTTGCCTCCAACACTTTTCCTTTCATTTTTTCCCCATTATGTAGATAGGGGCAAAATTGTTTGGTGAATTGGAAAGCGCGGGGTTAAAATTTCACCTCACAACATAGCTTTGACGCTCTCGGGGTCCAGACGTGTGACTGTGCAAAATTTTGTGCCTGTAGCTGCGACGCCTCCAACACTTTTCCTTTCACTTTTTCCCCATTATGTAGATAGGGGCAAAATTGTTTGGTGAATTGGAAAGCGCGGGGTTAAAATTTCACCTCACAACATAGCCTATGACGCTCTCGGGGTCCAGACGTGTGACTGTGCAAAATTTTGTGGCTGTAGCTGCGACGGTTCAGATGCCAATCCCGGACATACACACACACATACATACATACATACATACACACATTCAGCTTTATATATTAGATCTAGGGAAGCTCCCCTGAAACCGGGTCTAGAGCTCCCCTTCTGGCCTGGAGTCAGAACATTTTGCATGTCCAGGTTACATGTCAAAGGGATCCTCCTCATTTCCAGGCATGGCATCACCCTCCCCAAGAGGAAGGCAGTACCACTGTGGTACCCGAACTCCTGGTGCCATATAAGCAAAGCATAATAAATAAATATATAATAGTGTAAGGTAAGGTAAAAGTGACCCCTTTGTGCCTCATTATTGTTCCATGCAATAATTGTTTCCTCTTTCTTCAACCACAAAGTAACAGTGGCACCTTTCTGTCTCCTCATGGTAATGGTGCCCACTGTGCCTCCACACATTAATAGTGCTTCTGTTGTGCCTCCAAATGGTAATAGTGCCCCTATTTGTGCCCCCATTCAGTAATATACCTCATTTCTTCCCCCATACTACGTACTCCATGACATACTCCATGGGTACAGATCTCTTGTATTGAGGACTCAAGTACATTTGAAAGCACTACATACTGTATCTAGAAGTTTTGTCAAGTCTAGTTATTGCTATTAGAGGCAGATGCTGACTGATTAACATATCCAGCCCACTCAATAGACCTGCACCCGACATGTGCCATGTGCATACAGCAGATGTAGGTAAGGGTAATTAACCACTGGCATCTTCCTTTAGCCCCTTTCCAATATGACGATTATCCATTTTTGCTTTTTTGTTTAATGTTTCCCCTTCTTCCAAGATCCATATAATTTTATTTATGTTGACATAGCTGTATGAACTCTTTATTTATCTTTTTTACAAGATGGGTTATACTTTTCAATGGCATCATCTATTTTACCCTGCAATGTTTTGTAAAGAAGGAAAAATGTTCAAACTGCGGCAAAATTTCGGGAAAAAAAATTCAATTCCTCAATTGTTTTCTAGGTGATTTTGTTTTTATGCAGTATAAGTGACCTGGCAATATGATTATTCAGGCCAGTAAAATTACATTGATACCAAACGTATAGTTTTTTTTACTTAGTAGTGAATGAAAATGTACATTCGTAAGAAAAAAAATTTGCCTTTGTTGCGATTTTCTGTTTGATGGAGCTGTGTAAGGACTTTTTTTTGCATGGTTGGCTGACATTATTATTGATACAATTTTGATGTAGATACGACATTTTGATTGCTTCTCTTTGCATTCTTTTATAGTATTGTGAAGGCCTAAATTCTGTAATTTCACTTTTGTTATCATTATGTTGTTTACCGATCGGGTATATCAATTTTATATTTGGAAACACTGGACTTTTCTGGACATAGAGACACAACATATGTGTATATTTTACATATTTTTATTTCTTTATTTATTTATTTTTTAAATTCTTTATTTAAGTTTTCACATTACAAAGACAAATTATCAAAACGTAAATGTTCACAGGTAGATTTCAAGTATATATTGATTTAAGAGAAACAGATGCACTAGATGATACAGGAAATTAATGCAAATATGACTGAAATAAGACAAGTGAGCATAAAAACATGAACAAACTGGTTCAGGCCTAAAGAAAGTAGCCTAAAAACGAAATAATAAGCTTGTGAAATGAATAAAGGCTACAGGGTGTGACGGTAGGAATGACTTTAAGCAATATAATCATTTCTGGGAGTGAGGAAGGACAAAAAGGCTCATTTAGAAGATAGATCAGACGAAGTGGCAAGGCAAACCAAGATGATGGGCACGATCACGGCATCGCATCGTAAAACCCTGGAAGGAGGATAGGGGAAAAAAACAAAAGTCGTACATAGCATAACATATCATAGGTAGAGATGGAGTTCAGGTGGAGGGACGGCTAAGACCATCAGAGTGGGATGAAAATTCAATCCAGGGAAGCCAAGAGTTTTGGAATTTCTCGTGGGAGCGAGTTTCCCAACTAAAAAATGTTCCACCAAGCGAAATAGGTCCTGAACCTTTGAGGTCCATTCTTTCAGCGTTGGGGGAGTTACTTGCCTCCAATGTGTAGAAATCAAATGTTTGGCGGCAGCAACTAGGATGGGAAGCAGCCCATGTTTCCCTGGTTTAAAAATTGTGGAAGGGAGAGAGAGTATTACCTCCTGGGGAGTCAGATCGCGCGACATTAGGCCCATATTTTGTAAAGATTCATTTATGCCGAACCAGAAATGTGATAGTCCCGGACATAGCCAAAAGATATGTAGAAGAGTCCCTGTAGATTGGGAACATCTCCAGCACAGCGGAGAGTCCGTTAGCCCTAGGTGAAAAAGTCGCTCTGGGGTTCTGTACCACCTAGAAAGAATTTTGAATGCGTTCTCTTGAAGTAAAAAACATCTAGAGAAACCGTGGGAGTTAGCGAGTACCTGTTGGGTTTCCCGAGGGGAAAGTGTGATTTTTAGTTCTGTTTCCCAGGAAGAGAGGTAAAGAGGTTTAAATAGGTTTGGGGTCTTAAAGAGGTTTGCATATAGTTTAGAAACTAATCTGGTGATTGGCGATTTCAACCTAACCAGGAATTCAATCAGAGGGTTGACTCTCGATTGACTTGAGTTTCGACATAATATGGCGAATATGGTGTTTTTGAAGGAGGTTGGAGGGTTGTTTTGACGAGTTTGACGGCCAATTGTCAGTGCATGGAACCTTATTAGACAAAAATTGGGAGATTGTAACATTAGGCAGGGAGTGCCAAAGTCCAAAGGCATCTTTATAGTTGGGGTCCGTTAGCCAGGGAGCAACTTTGAGCGGGATATTGTCAAGAAAAAGGCAAGACAGAGGACGGTTTGGGATAAGGGTACGTCTAATGGATAAGGTGTTGAGGATTATGTCATCCAGTTTTTGTTTCGGGGGAATGGTAGATGTCCAGAGATAAAGATCTGCCTCCTTCCCCAACAGGGACAGTTCGAGTTGCGTGTTTAAGTTATCTGGGTTAGGTTTTACTAAATTTATCCATCTAGCAAGATGGATTGCTTTATGATAGGTGCGAAAATCTGGCAAGCCGAGGCCGCCCTCGCCTCTGGGTAGAGAAAGGATTTTTAGAGGGAGTCTAGCTTTTTTATACTTCCACACAAATTGGGAGATCAATTGGTTAATCGAGAGGAAGAAAGGGTTAGGGAGATTAATAGGTACCATGTTCATGGTGTAGCAAATTTTCAGGAAAATGTAAGATTTTATGACGTTTATCCTACCTATCCAGGATAGATATGGTAGGTCTTACTTTTTTAAGTCTAGTTGTAAGTTATCTAGAAGGGGAACTTAATTATATTTATAAAGGGAGGAACGGTCAGCCGTGATCACCATCTGTGCACGCGTGGAATCCCGCGGCCATTTTCCTGAAGCCCCGGGCAGCAGAGCGCTCCATCTGCGCACGCGCGGCCGCAGGAAAGATGGCCGCACCCACTAGTAAACGGCTGAATAGCGCAGATCGCGCTGTTTTTCATCACCTGGGCAGTGGATTCGCCTTTTGGACATGCGCACACCACTACGCCACCAACGTAATGATGAGCAGGATTCTGGGGGAGAAACAGCGCTGTCACCACGCCCATAGGACCAGACCAGCGTGAGTGACAGAAGAAAACGGCAACTTTACAAAGGTATTTTGGCAGCATAGGTGGGTACTAAAGGCACACAAAGACACTAATGTAACGCCCAGCTCTGCCCCTATTTAACGCTATTTTTAGCTCATCTTCAAAAAACGGGGTGACAGGTTCCCTTTAATGTTTGTGTCTTGTCTTATTCTCTCCATCAAAGTCTCCATTACCATGACAAAAAGAGCGGGGGAAAGAGGACAGCCCTGTCTGGTGCCATTTCGTATTTTAAAGGGCTCCGAGAAGATCCCGTTCACCCCGACCCTAGCAGATGGGTCCACATAGAGGGACATAATGGCTTCTATAAAGGGGGTGGGAAGGCAAATTTTTGTAATGTACAAACCATTTATTGCCAACTAATCCTGTCAAACGCTTTTTCAGCGTCCGGTGACAGGATGGCTAGTGGCGTTCTGGTAGTCCTCGCGTAGGAAATAGCGTGTAAGACTTTTATAGAGTTATCTTTGCCTTCACGTCCTCTCACAAACCCCACCTGATCGGGGCGAATAATCTGATCTAATACTTTATTGATTCTTGAGGCCAATATCTTAGCCCACAGTTTAAGATCAGTGTTAAGTAAAGAAATGGGACGGTAATTACTGCAAAGGCTGTCATCTTTCCCCTCCTTGGGTATAATGGCAATGTAGGCTTCCAGCGCCTGGCGTGGTGGGGTCTTCCCTTCAAAGAAGGAGTTGAAGAGATTTACTAGATGGGGGAGAAGAACGCCAGATAATTTTTTATAGTATCCCACCGGGAACCCATCAGGGCCAGGAGATTTACCATTGGGGGTAACTTTTAAAATGTCTTCCACCTCTTTTAGAGTGACTTCGGCAAGAAGTGTATTACAATCCTTAGGGGAAATTGTCGGAAGGGAGAGAGGGGCCAAGAAGTTTTGAATTTTGGTTATGGCTGTTGAGCAGTTTTTCATGTCGTCAGAGGGAGGCAGATTATAAAGAGATTCATAATATTGGCGAAAGGTCTCAGCAATTTCCTTAGAGTCCACAACTCTCTTGTTTGTCTTAGTGAAAATATGTTTAATTAATTTATTTTCTTTTTGCTGTTTAAGCAATTGGGTAGTAAGTTTGCTACTTCTGTTTCCATGCATGTAGAAACGATGTCTGCAATACATGAACAGTTTTGCTGATTTCACGTTTAACAAATCTTTGAGTTTGTTACGGAGGGAAGTAAGTTCTTGGAGAGACTCACTCGATCTAGTGGTTTTGTGTGTACGCTCTGAAATGTTAATTTGATGGAGAAGAGACTGAATTTCTTTATCTCTCTGCTTTTTAATATTTGATCTTAAAGAAATAAGTTCCCCTCTGAGGACGGCCTTTTGTGTTTCCCAGATGATGGGAGAGATATGTCCAGTGTTAATATTTTCATCAAAGAATCTAGAGATGGTGGTTTTTAGACTGTTCACATGTTTAGGATTGTCAAGCAATGATTCGTTTAATCGCCAAGTCATGGCAGCTCTGGGTAAGGTGGAGATTATTATCTCCAGGAAGATAGGTGCGTGGTCCGAGATTGTAATTTCCCCAATTCGGGCTGCTTTGATTAGATGTAGAGTGCGGGATTGCACCAGTAAATAATCTATACGGTGGTATGAGTTATGTGGAGGTGAAAAGAAGGTGTAGTCTTTTGTGGTGAGAAAAAAGTTACGCCAGGGGTCCACTAACTGTAGAGATCTTAGTTTGTTTAAAAAATTTTGTCTCGCTTTCTGTGATATGGGGGAGGAGCCTCTGGAAGCGTCTATACTGGGCTGTAGCGTTAAATTTAGGTCTCCCCCCACGATCAATAACCCTTCCTGAAAAAGATGGAGAGTATCTAACGTTTTAGTGAGCCATTGAGTTTGGTTGGAATTGGGGGCGTATAAGTTAGCTAGAGTAATTTTTGTATTAGCTAATAGGCCTTTTACAAAGATATATCTGCCCTCCGAATCTGCCAAACTATCCCCGAATGTAAAGGGAAGACCCTTTCTAAGCACTATGCTTACTCCTTTAGAAGCAGAGGAGGAGCAACTATTGTACCAAGTGGGGAAAGAGGAGAATGACACATTCGGAGCTCTACCCATTTTAAAGTGTGTTTCTTGTAGGAACACTATTTGTGCAGATTGTTTTTTTAGCAATGAGAGGATTTGATTGCGTTTCGCGGGGGAATTAAGACCCTTCACATTAAAGGATGCCACCGTGACCGAGCCCACACCAGTCCTACCTTCAGCCATCAGTCCTGTCCTCAAGATCCTCCGTCACACCATAAAGCCTGAAAAAACAGTATAACAAGGTAAACAACCAACTTTGTACAGTATAAAACTCGCCCACCGCGGGGGGGGGAACCCAAACATGAGCGAGAATTGTTCAAATGGTGATCTTTAGAATAAAGATATCTAGAGAGATATAACAGGAAACGGGAGAACTTCTCCATCAACCTGAAAAGCAAGAAAAAGGAGCAAAAAATCATATCAGACGGGTGAAGGAGACCTCTCAACCAGATAAGTCGATCTCCGTTTCAGGCAAAAAAGCGACCTGAGGAAGAATTAACTTAAAAAAATAGACTTCACCTAATCAAGGTAGTTTATTAAGTATGACCCGCCTCATTGCTTGAAAGAGTTCAAGTGGGATGGTTTTTTGAGACGGTCTTCTTTGATTTTGGGGAAGCATGCTTCTTCTTGACAATCCACTGCTGTGGTTTCGACAACTGAGGGAGGTTCCAACCTGTGTCGACTGGCATCCAGGAAGGAATGTCCATTGGAGTAATATCAAGAGCTTTCCAGGCATCATCCAGGTCTGCAGGGGAGCGTATTGTGATCTGGCGATTCCCTAATGTGATAGCAAGGCCGAACGGGAAGAGCCACTTGTATAGTAAGCCTTTTCCTCTCAGTTCTGTCAGGAGAGGTTTGAGAATTCGTCTCTTTGCGAGGGTGGATGGGGCCAGATCTTGGAAAATTTGAAGCTGGGAGCCATCATATGAAAGACTGTCTTTCTCCTTTGCGCTGGCTAAAATGGCCGCAGTGTCTACGAAACTCAGAAGGCCACATATGACATCTCTTGGAGTGTCGTTCTGTTTAGGTCTGGGGTTGAGAGCACGGTGAACTCTTTCGATGACAATTATGTTGGCCCTCTCCTTGCCAAGGAGGTTAGAAAAAATTTCTCTGGAGACCTTGTCCAGGGATTCGCGAGCAAAGGATTCGGGAATACCTCTTAATCTGATATTCTTTCTCCTACTGCGGTTTTCCTGGTCCTCTGCCAACAGGGCTGTGTTTAGATGGTGTTGTTGTTGAAGGAGTTGGTCTTGTAGACAAATTATTGCTTCAGTCGCTTCAATATTAGCCGCTTCTAGGGTCTCCACTCTCTGGCCCATTTGTTGTACGTCTGCTCTATTTCCTCCAAGAGTGGTTGCATGCTTTGAGCCATCAGCTTCTTCATGAAGGCTCTGGATATTGGCACAAAGTCATCCACATTAGATTCACAGTCTGAATCTTCCCCGCTAGAGTCTGTGTCACCCAAGTTGTCAGGGGAGAGTTTTCACTTAGGTGGTTTTTTTGAAGGAGTCTGGATAGCATCAGGTTTCTTTTTGAGATATTTATCAAGGTCTCCATGTGTGTTACGGCTCTGGCTTCCCGTTAGAGCTTTAATCGAACTTTTTTCACGCTCCTTATTTGATTTGCCCATGATAAAGCTTCTGAAAGCGTGATGTGCAATGATCACCACTTGAACATTCAGAGAAGACAGTTATCCATTTGTTTGTGTGGGGCTAATTCTTTGAGCTTATTAGGGGGTATCACCCCAGAATTAAGCTGTTTCAGAAATCTATAAAAACTAAATAGAATTATGTAAAGAGAAAGAGAAAAAAAAATAAATAATAAAAAATAAACTAAAAGGGGGATGTGATTTGGGAGAGTACTTCTGTTGTGCTACCACTAGATGGCAGTGAAGTACCACGTATTGTAGTATAAGGAAAATATGATGTACCTGCAGTAAATAGGGAATATAAAGTGTTATAGAACAGTTGAGTAGAACAATACAGGCACCCTGTGAGAATTAAAGGTATAAAGTGGTCACAACCAGCAAAATAACAACGGAGTGTGTGGGTATTAACTAGAGGTATGAATTAGGCACAGTAGGCAGTTTCATATCATTGAAAAGAAGATGGGATGCCCACCTCACTCGGGTACAGGGCAGCAGGGGATGCAAGTCAGGTCCAGAAGCGTATGATGGTATACTGGGGGTATTGGGTGCCGCTAACCCCCACAGGAGATCTTACAACTCACAATAAAGCGGTATGTCCACCGTTGTTGTTGGGTATGGGGCAGCAGCAGGCACACACCCGATCCTGGAAACCAAGAGGGTCCAGTGGGAAAGAAACAAGACTCTCACTCCTGCAGGTCCACACAGATCCCCACGCTTCAGTAATTGAGACTTAAGATGGCGGCGTATGGCGGGAAGGGATATGGGGCCCCCGACCCTCTGTAAGTTCACCTTCAACCAGGGCCCAGCACAGATTCCAAGGAGGCAGTTCACTCTGTAGCAGACAAGTCCTGGGACCCGTACGTCATTCACCTGCGAGACACCAGATCCGCCGGTGTCGTCGGCACAGCAGGACCGAGGTAAGCGGCAGGCAATGGGGGAGACCGCAGGAGAGGCAGCGGACGCACCTGCGGGACCCGGTCCGGGAACCCGCACCTAGGGCCCAGGCACCAACCCGTCTCGAGCCGGGACGGAGGGAGCGGGGGTAGCGTCTGGACTATCGCCCGCGCACAGATGTCCCTCTCACAGCGTGGCAAGTTCAAGATGGCGCCTCTTCACCTCTCCTACCTCTCTCCCCGGCCGAGGAGCAGCAGAAAGCGATCCCCCAGGTGCGAGGCCCCCGTCTGATGGATCCCTCCGTGGCGCCCACAGCGGTGACCAGGCGGCTGTAGTTCCCCGGCGCCGCAGCACAATCCTCCAGGCTCCACAGGTCGCTCCGAACAGCCAGCCAGAATCCCAGATGTAAGGTGGCCGGGGGGATTCACTGTATAATAGTCTGGCAGGGTCACCAAGCTTGTCGCCGCTTGCAGTCCACAGCTGGCGGGAAGGGGAATCCACCAGGAGGCCTCAGGCCCACGTGTAGGTCTCTGGCTAAATTTATATGAAAGACCTCAAATTATGGTTCATAAGAGACGGGGTAGTCTTCTGGGCCAGCAGGGAGGTAGATAAAGTCCTCTAATCTGATGGATGGTCTGTCCAAGTTTTAGATTAGATTAGATATTTGCAGCCAGCAGAGGAGCTCAATAAAGACACGTCCTGCTCCTTCAGCTGCTAGCCACACCCCCTATTTCTTTATTTATAATGGACGAAAATGAGAGTGATTCGTACTTTTTATACTTTTTACATTTTTAAAAACATTTGTTTTAACTTTTACTGTATTTGTTATTCCACCTATTTGAACCTGCAATTGCGTGATCATGGTATTGCTGTGTATAGAAAAAAGCATGGTCTCCTATCAAGCCCAGCCACAGGCTGGATTTACATGAAGTACAATCATGGCAAGGATGAGGTCTTCATGGTAACCCACCAGTACCTTGAGAATGCATTACAGGGAAACAGAAATATGCTTAGAATGGTGCTCCCCCCAGGCTGCACACTGTAAATGCTACTGTCATAGATTGACAACGTCATTTAACAGGTTAAAAGCTGCGGTTGCAGTTTGGGTGCACCTATGGCTGTTGGAGGCAGATGTTGGCTGAATAACACATGCATCAAACACAGGGAGCCGGCATTGCACATATCAGAATGTCTAATGTCGGTAAGGTGTTAAACATGTAATTGTAGTATCACCCCATCCCTTCACTCTCATTTGCCTCTAAACCCATTGATCCACCTTAAAGTCTTTTCCCACTTCTCTTCCCACTTTCTGTGTGACTGGCATGATAAACTTGACCCTCACTTCAACAATCACACATTTGGTGTTGCCCATCTTCATTCTACCTCCTTACCATTCCCTTTCTCTGTTTGTGTCCTGGCAACCTTATTCTTCTCTATCTACACCTTGGCTTGGGTCAGCTCGCATCATCTCATGACTTCTAGTACCACTTCTGTGATAATGAGTCTCAAATTTACCTCTCTAGCTCAGATATAACTTCTCTGCTGTCCAGAATTGTATTGAAGTGTATTTTGACGATAGCAATCATTGTTAATGGCTCTACAATTTGCTGAGTTTCCCAAGTGCGCTATATAACAGTTCGCATTGTCCCTTAAACATCACATACCATACCATAATGTTACAGGAATTTTTCAAGGCTCCCGTCTAATGGCCAAGGAGTACTGATGTGGTCACTGTGTGGGATGCTAGCCAGGTGCGTAGGATGCAGTGATACACAGGAGCCAGAGTAAGGGTTACCAGGTATTTTATATAAAACAATATTAGATCAAGCAGGGGAGTACTATTATAAAGGTAGCAACAGTTTAACTTATCAGTCTCTGGGCCGTGGTGGAATGTGGCTGGAAGATCCCTCGGTGGCGTTGCAGGTGGTGCGAGATGTCTCCAATCCGGTCCTGCAGAAAAGTGATGCACTGTCTCCTCGCGGTGGTGAATCCTCCGGGTTCCTCTGCACGTGGTCTCCTGAGACGGGCACAAGATGTTGTAGAGGTGTAGGTCTGCGGCACAGCAGACAAAGCAAACAGTTCAGCAGACAAGGCTGCAGAAGTACACAGTCCAGCGGTCAAGGCCATAGGAGCAGGCCAGTTCTCAGTGGTCACCACAGGGATATGGCTAAGCGGTGTCTCCGTGGTGGTCAGCGGAACGATGCTATGCAGTCTGTACTGGTCATGGTACGGTGCGGGAGTCTTTCTGGGCTGTGTGTCATCAGTCAGGATGGATTTGCTAGCCGGGTAAGATGGCACGGCTAGCTGGTGTGGGTAAGTCAAGAGGGAATCAACAGTCTCTGTGCTTACATGCTGGTTCCCAGCCAAAAACCCCGTCTTCCGGCACACACCGCTATCTGAGTCGGACCCGCCCCCACCAGTCAGGTGTCCTGGCCTGCTTCGGTCAGAAATCTCTTCCCCCCGGAATAATGGTGACAGTCCCGACAGTTCCGGCCCAAAAACGCAGGAGGGACCATGAGCTCGGTCCACCTCTCTACACTCCTCCACTCTTTTTGCTCACCATTCCACGGGTGAGACTCTTCGAGGAGCATGTGACTATTTCTACTTCTTCTGTGTGGTTTGTTGCCAGACAAAATGTTCTTAATCACAGCTATTGGGGGGCTTGCCAGCCATTGTTTGTTTCGAGCACCTCAGATTAGAAGAAGTATTGGAGTTCTCTAGTGGGGCAGAATTCGGCTGTGGGGGAAGAGCCATGGGTGAGCCGTTATCCTCTGGTTCTAAACTCTCAGAGCCCCCGGAGCTCAACTTTTCACCCCCTTCTTCGTCCTCTTCTTCTACTGGCATATGGATCGTCTCAGGGGTCTCGATCTCCTCTTCTTCTCAGACAGGGTTTTCAAATAGGCAGGGTCGGAGCATATTCCGGTGAGGGGTTCAAGTGGGGGTATCCTCTTTTCCCTTAGGCTGGACTTCGTACACAGGTCCCTCAGGACTAACTCCTCTTCACCTGATACGGGTCTTTCTCCGAACAATTTTCCAGTTGTCCCGAGGACATTTCTCCCACACTAAGACACGGTCTCCAACTTGAAACTCTGTTGCTCCGGATGGGATCTTCTCTGCATGTTCTTGCTCTTGTAATCTAGTCTGAAGCAACTGATGTAAGGTTTGCAGGCGATGTTGATGTTCCTGAACCCAGGAGGACACCTCCGTCCGTGGGTAGTCCTCTTCTTGATCCAGTGCCAGTTCAGAGATTCCCTTTCCATCTCAACCAAACAGGAGGAAGTAAGGCGTATATCCCATAGTTCGATGTACTCGATTATTATATATCCACACCAGTTCAGAAACATATTCACGCCACCAGACCATTCGATCTTCCTCCAGAGTTCTCAGCATTTGAATTAGCGTTCTGTTAAATCATTCACAAGCACCATTACCTTGAGGGTGATATGGTGTAGTGCGGGACTTGTCGATCCAGTACATGCGATGTAGCTCATCGATTACTCTCCCCAAAAAACAGACTCCCTGATCAGAGTGAATCCTCTTTGGACATCCATAGAGTTGAATGAAGTTCTTGTAGATTGCGTATGCAACGGACTCTGTGGTCTGATCCCGAGTCGGAGTCACCACAGCAAATTTTGTAAAGTTGTCTACCATCACCAGACAATGCTCATAGCCCTGATGGGCTGGGCCAATGGTCAGATAGTCTATCATCAAGAGTTCCAGAGGGGCGGAGGTTACATTCTGGCCACCCATCGCTGCTCCAGAGCCCCCAGTCTCGCATTCTCCAGGTGTGCCACTGGGTTGTTATCAGTGCGTACCAACACTTCAGAGCCAGATAAATATTCCCCGACCCTCTCCGCAATAGCCCACACCAATGCCAGCAGCTCCAACTTAAAAGAACTGTAATTGTCCGGATTGCATTCAGAATCGTGAAGGGACCGGCTCACATAAGCAATCACAAACTCTCTCTTACATCCTGCATCGGCGACAAAACAGCCCCAAGTCCCAGCAGACTTCCGTCAGTGTGGAGAATGAACAGTTATGAGAAATCCGCATAAGCCAAGACAGGAAATTCAGTAAGTGCTCTCTTGAGATCCTGAAAGGCCTCTTCTTGGGACTCCTTCCAGCAGATCTTTCAATTATTGGCACCCGAAGGTGCTGTAATACAGTGATTGGCGACATTTTGAATGGCCGATATATGTCGCCTAGACAGAGGTTGTCCTCTATGCTATAAGCCTGAAATGTTGTTTTTCTGGGACTTGTAGTTCCACAAGTGTTTGTTTAGTTATAAGGGGGCTTACAGGGTTAGTTGGAGAGTTGGGCGGGACTGACTAACCACACACCTCCCACCTGTGGGAGTGGCTTCTGTGATATAATGTGACTGAGGTCTGGTCACATGGTCGGTGTGTAAGGTCCTGGAAGGCTTGTGTGTTTGACAGTCCTATGAGTGGATGGACATCCTGAATAGCACACTGAGAGAATGTGGACTTGGAAGGCCTGTGTGTTGGGAGGTCCTGTGTGTGGACCGGATCCCTAAATAGCACACGGAGAGGCCATGGACCTGGATGGCCTCTGTGTTGTATGGTACTGGGAGTAGGACTGGAGTCTTAAAGAGCACAGGATGAGGCCATGGTCTGCAGAGCCTGTGACAGCTACTGTGTTTGGGGAAGCTACCGTCCTTCTGTGGATCTGAGACTGTCAGGTGGCCTGGTGAGCAAGGCATCGTCCAGGATGGTGATCCCAGTTAGGCAGCTTGCCTGGGAATGAAGACTGATAAGGAGTCAGCATGTGGAGTAGGAGCTCCAGGAAGGTAACTCCAGAAAAAGGGGGTTATAATAATGGCAGAGAAGTACCTGCCATTGGAACAGACTGTCGATGGTTATTATGTTCCATTGATGTATATAATGAAATGTTTGTGGTGCGGTTTATGCTCTGGAAATAAACCGGATAGACTGTTTATGTGAGAAAACGTTCCTGTGTGCTTTAATTCCGTTGCAAAGCGAGTGTCCCCAAATGCACTCAGGGAGCGCTATCTCACAGTACCTTTTTTTCAACAGCTCCAGTAAAGGCTTTGCCCGTCGAGTGAAGTTCTTCACAAAGTGCCTGTAATAACCGGTCAGTCCCAGGAATGCCCAGACATCCTTTGTGGTCTCTGGAGTGGGCCAGTCTTAAATCACTGCGACCTTTTCTCTTGAGGGCTCCACTCCTTCAGCAGAAAAGATATGGCCCAAGTATTCAATCTGTGTGCAAAACAAATGGAATTTTTGGGGCTTCACATTTAGTCCATGTCTCTGGAGGCGGGCCAACACTTGTTCTAAGCGCTGCAGGTATTCCTCAAATGAAGCCGCATAAACTATAATGTCATCCAGGTAGATGAGCGTGGATTCAAAATTCAAATTCCCCAGGCACCTCTCCATGGTATGATGAAAATTTCCAGGAGTGTTGGCTAAGCCAAACAGCATTTGATTGAACTCATACAAGCCCATGGGAAGAATAAAGGCGGTCTTGGGGCGTGGCCAGCGCTGAGACAGAGAGGACGTCTCTGTTGTGAGCTCTGCTTTGGGGCCACCTAATTAAGCGATATTATAAAGCATATCTCCGAGATTCCACTTAAAAGCTACAGCCTCCGACACCGGAATATCTGCTGCACCTATCGGTACCAAGCTGGTATGGATGTCCGCAACAATCGCGGAGAAAAAGACACTGAGAGTGACCGCTGCAGCACTAAGATGAAAAATCAAGATGGCGGCGGCGACTCACCGCACTCTGAATGTAAAAATCCAGGAAGTGCAGGCAAGTCCCGAAACTATAGCCGTGGACGCCAGTACTTCAGAGCGACCCCACAAAGGCAGAAACATGCCGCCTTTAAAGCAAGAATCAACCCGCGATTCTCGCAGAGGAAGTCGGCGGCAATCGTGAGTAGCATGAAGCGGAGGGAACCGCTGGAGGGAGGCCCGGCACGGAGCTCCCGCTCACGCTCGTCTTCTCGCGAGAGCCGCCATCTTGAGAAGGAGAGCGAGCGCTCTCAGCGCTCACAGACACAAAGTGCCGGAAAAGCTGTTAAACGCTCGCTAGCTAAATTAACCGCTAGTAATCAATGTACAACGCCGGTTAAGGGAGCTACATCATGCCCGGACATATCATTAATATCTGATGCTCCCTTTACCCCATCAGTCCCAGGGGAGGCTGCTTGTGATAAATATAGCGCCGGTTCTGATAATAGTACCAGCCCCATTACGGTTCCAGCCAGCACCCATGACACTCCCCATCCCAGAGAGAATATCCTGGTTGCTGCAGCACAGGAAAGCCCTCAAAATAAGGAGTTAGTTTATATACACTCTCCTAAGGATCTCGGCAGCCCAAAACTTGCTGATACTCTCTTACAAACACTATCTGATGTGAATGCCTCTAACAAAAATGCATCAGAAATCTTCATTAAAAACATTATTCTTCTTTTGGCCCAATCTTTCCAATCACAATTAGAATCTCATAATCTCTCCCTCCGCAAAGATATAGATAACCTTGGACAACGTGTGGACCACCTGGAACGGAAAATGGGAGAACTGGTGGAGTCCCACAATAAATTGATTGATACCCACTATAACCTAGAAGACGAGGTAGCCCAAATAAAATCAAAACAGGTTGAACAAGAAGATAGAAGCAGACGAAGCAACTTAAAATTTAGAGGGATACCAGAATCAGTCAAAGATCGTGATCTGACAGAATATACCCAAAAAATGCTCCACACAATCCTCCCCAAAGCTTCTAGGGGAGATCTAACGTTGGAACGTATCTACAGGCTACCCAAATCCAAATACGCACCAACTACAGCTCCTAGAGACGTCATAGCCTGTTTCCACTACTTCCAAATTAAAGAAGAAATTCTCAGGAAAAGCAGACAATTACCAAATTTACCGACCCCCTACAACAAGATAAAGATTTTTGCAGACTTTTCAAGGGCCACCCTACAAAAACGAAGAGAGTATATTCCTGTCACTGACCATCTTAGGAACAACAAGATACTGTATAAATGGGGTTTTCCAACTAAATTGATTGTAATTAAGGAGGATGTCATTTTTGCGCTAACTGACTTAAATAACTCTGATAAATTTATTCATGATATAGGCCTACCTCCCATAGAGAGATCAAGTTCTGGACACAAAGACAGCGGAGTTTCTGATCATTTTCCAAGACATGTCAAGCCCTCGTGGATCACGAAGAAAAACAGATGAAGATCTTGAACTATGTTAGGCTGGCCCCACTCACTTGGCCCTTAAATTCACCCCCTGAACTTTAAATGAGTATTTACTCATTTACATACACACTTTGGTGTGCATTAACTGTTGGTTTTATAACCCACTTTCTTGCTGGTTGCAATTATGTTATTTTTGTTTTTTGTCTGTATGCAGGTCTGTGTGCGCTTCTACTAAACAGAAATCGTCGTTTGCCTTCGCTTTCATCTGATCTGGAGGGGTTCATCATCACCGTCATGTTGGGGATACCGATTCTGTGCAGGTTGCCTCTTTTGTTTTCACAGGATTTGCTGGTCTCACTGATCTCTCTCTCTGTGGGCAATTCTAAATGTAAATGCAGCCGTCACTACATAATTCACAAACACCACTACTATGTCTTTAAATATTGTGTCCTATAATGTGAATGGTTTGAACAGCCCCTATAAGAGATTTGCTCTTTGGAAAGATATGCGTAGCCTTAAAGCTGATATAGTGCTGCTTCAGGAAACTCATTTATTAGATTCTGATAACCATAGACTCCGAAATAAACATTTCTCGCAAATATTCTTTTCAAACAGTAAAAAGAAGAAAGCGGGGGTTGCGATAGCCATTCACAAAGATTTACCTTTTAAAATAATAGATACAATAAAAGACGAGGAAGGTAGACAAATCAGTATTAAGGGAAGATTGGGAGATGTTAATTTTACCATTGCTAACATACATGCCCCCAATTCAAGCCAAATTCGCTTTCTTAATAAATTCAAAAAAAAACTGGAAGACTTTAGTGAGGGTCATGTTGTATGGGGCGGGGATTTTAATCACATTGTTGACCCCCATTTGGATTGCTCCTACCCACTGACCTATTATAAACAACAAAATTTATCTAACTGGCTAAGACAATCTGGACTACAAGACAGCTGTAGAGTGCTGAATACTAATTCTAAAGAATTTACAAGGTATTGCCCACACAACAAATCCTTCACAAGGATTGACCACATCTTCACAAGTCTTTCAGTATTAGATCTATATGAAAAATTTGTCACGGGCCCAATCACTTGGTCGGACCATGCACCTATCCTCCTTAAACTCAAAAACACAGACAGAGAAAATAAATCATATAATTGGAAATACAGTAAATTTATAGCCAACACACAGGATAATTCTAAATTAATAGAACAAGCCATCTCTCACTATTTTGCTGAGAATTCTACACACGACATCAATCCAGAAACATTATGGCAAGCTCACAAATGCGTGATTAGGGGAATTTTAATCCAGTTTGGAGCTAAACAAAAGAAAATTAAGGAATTCAGACAAAAAGAATTGATAGAAAAAATAGGAATTCTAGAGGCCGCCGCCCAAAATGATATAAGTTTTGATAAGCATAAAGAGTTACATACTTGTAGGCTAGATCTTAGGAATCTGTTAATCGCTCAATATGAGAAAAAAGCCATTTTCTTTGGCGCTGGATACTATACAGATAATAATAGACCAACCAGGCTGATGGCCAATAAATTTAAGCCTATAAAGATGAGAAAAGTAGTTGATAGAATCTCTTTGGCTTCTGGCGATGTCCTAAAACCAAAGGACATTGCGGAGGCTTTCAAGGATTATTATTTTAATTTATATAACTTGAAGGATAGCAGTGATGTCTTACCCCCCTCCCAAGACCAGATTGATTCATTTTTAAAGACGGTAAAACTTGGGAACCTTACGCCAGAACATAGAGAAATACTTGATATGCCTTTTAGTGAGAAGGAGGTTACGAACGTTATTAAAGCTTTTAAACTCAATAAGGCGCCAGGCCCAGATGGATTCACAAATGAATATTACAGACAGTTTCAACAATTGCTTACTCCCCACCTAACCCAGACACTTAATTTTATTAGAATGAATGGAACATGTAACAAGGAAATGCTCAGAGCCACAATAGTAGTTATCCCTAAAGCTGATAAAGATACAACAAAAGTGGAAAATTTTAGACCAATATCACTGCTAAACACTGATATCAAAGCATACGCCAAAATTATAGCAAACAGGTTGCAACACATTATTCCAGATATTATTCATCCCGATCAAGTAGGGTTTGTGAAACAGAGACAAACATACGATAGCACCAGACGTGTGTTGAATCTTCTCTCTCTATGTAACCGCAGGCAGACTCCCAGTTTGTTCATCACCTTAGACGCAGAAAAAGCGTTCGATCGTTTGAGCTGGGATTTTGCATTTGCGGTACTTAAGAAATTAAATTTTAGTCCAGATCTAATCAAAAGCATTCAAACATTATATTCTGCTCCATCGGCTGCTGTATTTGTGAACAACATATTGTCAGATCAGTTCCCAATTTCTAACGGTACTAGACAGGGATGCCCACTTTCCCCTTTGATTTTTATCCTTAGTCTGGAGCCGCTAGCACAATATATCAGGGATTCTGATGGGGTTAGAGGTATTCCCTCAGATAATACTGTTCACAAAATTGGATTATACGCAGATGACATTATCCTGACCTTGTCGGATCCAGTTAATTCGATCAAACATGTTTGGGATATCATAAATGATTTTAGCAAAGTGTCCTTTTATAAACTGAACTATTCAAAAACTATCGTGCTGTCTCTTTATCTATCACTTCAGACGAGGCGAATCCTGCACAGTTCCTATCCCTTCATATGGAACCGCACTCAAACCCCATATCTTGGCATTCTGCTGACCGATAATATACATAATCTACATAAAATCAATGCTGACCATGTCCATAATGAGTTGAAGGAAAATATTAAGAATATCTCAAGATCCCCCTCCTCGTGGCTTGGAAGAGTCACTTTATATAAAATGCTTTTCCTCCCTAAAATCCTGTATTTCTTTAGAAATGTCCCCCTACCACTTCCCAAACCTACTCTACAAAACTTAACCAATCAAATGAATAAGTATATATGGTCTGGGGGGAAAACTAGAATAAAAAAACAACTCTTGATCCGCTCCAAAGAGAATGGTGGAATTGCCCTTCCTGATATAAATGCATATTATCACTCCATTATACTTGACCAAACCAAATTATGGTTTAAAAACACTGAAAATTTGGAATGGCCTAAAATGGAACTTGCTTCCATGCCTAATCAAGAACCCCTTCTATATTTATACAATTTTTTCATAAAACAACAAAAGATCAAAGACATCCATAACCCCATCATTAGAGCATCGATTCAAAGCTGGTTATACTTCCAATCTCATAAATCTAACAGACTCCCTCACTCTGCTAAACCACTTCCCATCTCATATTTACTTCCAATTAGGCCCTCACTTAGATCCCACTTTGAAACTTGGTCAAGTCAAGGGATTAAATCCATCTATGATATGGTGGAAAATGATCAATTTATTTCTTTCCATACACTGAAAGACAAATTCAAAATTAACAGTAGTGAATTCATGCACTATTATTTTCTTAAAGAGGAATATAAAAGACTAAAAATAGGCATACCCAAGAAAATATTTTTTAACCAAACTGCCATTAACTTCCTTACGAATCCACCTCCGAAAAGTAAAAGTTGTTTGAGAGCCTTCTACAATATCTTAACTGACAAACACACTTTTAGTGTCTCGGGTCCCTTTGAAAAATGGGAACAAAGCTTAAATATAAAAATTTCGCCACTTCAGTGGTCACAATCCTTTAAATTGGCGGCGAAAGCCTCCAGATGCTCAAATACCCTTGAAACTCATTACAAATTAACCCAGAGATACTATTTGACTCCTAATAGACTGAAACATTTTGTTAAGGGCCATGATGGGATGTGCTGGAGAAAATGTGGTCAGTCAGCAAACTTACTACATACTTTCTGGTCTTGTCCCCTCCTTACAAGCTTTTGGTCTGAGATTTTTGTGATAATTTCATTTTTGATTAAAAAGACCATGTCACCACGCCCTGATATGGCCTTACTACTCATCAATCTAAACCAACTCAAATCGGACAGATTTCTAACCAGCCATATTTTAATGTCTGCGAGCTACTTGATTGCCAGGGAATGGAATAATGTTCGTCCCCCCAATGTGAAACATCTAATATTGTTGATTGACAGACATTTTATATACGAAAAAATTTACTATACAAACCTTCTCTCCAAGGATTGTTTTCAGGTCAGATGGGGTAAATGGCTACAGTTGAAAGAACAACTTGACGGTTTCTTCCGTTAAATTAACATTTACACCTGCTGTTGGACATTTATTCACCACAGTTATTCAGATGCTGTTCATGTTACTGTTTATGTTTTTGATATATACTCAAAGAGCTACTCGACGGTTTCTTTTTTCTGGGTGTACACTTATGCCTGCTGTAGACATATTTTCATTACAGTTACTCAGATACTGTTTATGTTACTGTTTATGTTTTGTTTTTTTGTTTTTTTTCCCTTTGATATATACCCAATAAAAACTAATTGGAAAGAATAAAGGCGGTCTTTGCTCAATCTTGTTCAGATATGGATACTTGCCAATAGCCACTGGCGAGGTCCAATGTAGAGAAGAACCTGGCTTTTCTCAGAGTGGATAGGGACTATTCAATCTGGGGTAATGGGTATGATTCTCTCACAGTACAGGCGTTGAGCTTTCGGCAATCTACACAAAAACGCAGGGTGCCGTATTTCTTCCACACTAACGCTATTGTGGCAGCCCACTGACTCTGGCTTTCTCTAATCACGTCGGCCTGCAACATCTGGTTCAACATTCTCTTGACTTCCTGGTATAACTGTGGGGGAATTTGTCGGTAACGCTCTCTTATGGGCACGGTGCTACCAGTTGGTATTTCGTGTGCAATGGCCATTGTGCTGCCAAAATTATTTTCATGGAAGGCAAAAACATTTTATACCTCCCCAACAGAGCTTCTACCTGTTACACCTGGGTGTGCGTGAGTTCGGTCAAATCAGCCCGCAATTGTTAGAGTATGGGTCGGCCCTCTTTGAGGTAATGAGGCTCTGGCACTGAAATGGAGTTTACTGACACAGTCCAGGGGTCTCTAGGTTGTATTTCCAGTTGTACTGTTTGGGGGGTATTATTTCTTCAGGTGGATTCATTACTCGGGCCACCACACTCCTGGGAACAATGGTACTCTCCTGGTCTCCTAAATTAATGCACCGTACAGGAACAGTCCCTTCTCGTACAATGGCTAACGTATGCACCACCAGGAGTCCCGCAGGTAGTTGTTCTGAAGAAGATGGTTCAATTTGGACCTCAACCCCCTCCAAGGGGACACAGGCATGAACGGGCAGAGACAGTACTGTTGGTCCTGGTGGAAGTACAAGTTTGGTAGAGGCAGGGACAATTACTTTTCCCAACACTCCTCCCTCACAGCTATACTCTTGGACTTGGGCCACTCTTGCTAGTTGTTGAAAATTTCTTCTTTGGAGGTGTGCGAACTCCACTGTTTTAGAGTCTTGTTAGAGGGATCCCTGATGAGAAGGCTTCCGAACTCCTTCAACACATTCATCCCCAGGTGACGATGGGTCCATCACTCACTTCTCCCTGTGTCAGTACCACGCCTTCCGTCCCAGGTCCTTCTCACAGATAGACACTTGCATCCATACTGTCCCTGCGACTGGGATGGGAAGTTGGTTGGCCGCCATTAACTTTATCACAGGGCCCCATTCCGGGGCCCCATTCTCTGCCCATATCAGGGGGCATGTTGGCACTAAACTTGCGGGACTTCTACTACTCCTCTTCAGCTGTTCTGACTCTTTGCAGCATCCCCCCGGCTCTGAGCCCTCTAGATTCATGGGTGGTGAGACATCACTCTTCCTCTGCGTGTGCATTCCAGCGCGATGTGTCCACTCTCTCCGCAGTTGAAACAAGTGATGAGCCTCGGCCGGCAAAACATTCTGGAGTCACGGCGAGTTTCCGGACCTTCCCTGCCCTCTGGTGGATTGTTAGTAGCCTCCATTTTCTTCTTTATGTCGGCCAGTTCTTCCTTGACACTTATAAGTTCTTTCCTGAGTTCTTCCACCCATTCGGGTTCAGCAATATCATTTACAGACACCCCCACCCTCTGGATCTTCCCCGCTGGGACTGTCTTTCCCTGCTCCTGTTCATGCATGCGTGCCTCACTCCCTACCTCAGGGAAAGTCATTGGGTGGTTTACTCGCACACGCTCTCGCAGGGCTTGTTTTGTCAGCACATCTCATAAGCCAGTCACTAAAAGGTCTCGTAACATTATGTGTGGCCTACTCCCATACCATCATTTCTAGCAATCGCAGTGTGTAACTCCTGCAATGCATTCATATATTGAGTTACAGTCTCCCCCTCCCTCTGCATTCTGCTAAAGAGAGGTGTCCTCAGTTCCCGTACAACTGTGGGGTCTTCGTGAGTCTCTTCCAATATCTGCAACACCTTATTAAAGGTATCTCGGTCTCAGGGGGTCCGCAACATCACTGAATCTCTAGCCATCTCAGCCCTCAGCACAGGGGTCATGGGTTGCATTCTCATCATGCCTCTAATGCGTTCAGTCCAGCTCCACAGCATAGTGTTGCTCCCTGTGAATTTTGGCAAATTACTCAGCATGGCCCCAGTGAAATGCTGGTCCTGGGGCCACCACCAACTGCTTGGTCTGCCCCCTGCGTGCTATTGGACTGCATCCTGCTGACTACACCAAGTGTGGGATGCTAGCAGGTGCGTAGGATGCAGTGACACACAGGAGGCAGAGCAAGGGTTAACAGGTATTTTATATAAAACAATAGTATGTCAAGCAGGGGGGAACTATTATAAAGGTAACAACAGTTTAACTTATCAGTCTCTGGGCCTTGGTGGAAGGTGGCTGAAATATCCCTCGGTGGCGCCGCAGGCGGCGTGATATGTCTCTAATCCAGTCCCGCAGAAAGGAGATGCACTGTCTCCTTGCGGTGGTGAATCCTCCGGGTTCCTTGGCACGTGGTCTCCTGATACGGGCGTGAGATGTTGTAGAGCACTCTGGAACCCATCCAAACCTTCCCTAACTCTGCTGCCCAATTTATCCACCTTTCCTCTGATTACTCCTTTAACTTTATCTTCTGCAAATACTGCAACTGGCTCCTCACTGTCCACTAAAATGTGTTCAAAATACTATTATTATTTATTATGCTTACTTATAGAGCAACATCATATTCCATGGGGCTTTAAAGATATCATAATTGCTGTCCCAATTTGGCCTCACAATCTAAATTCTCTATCAGTATGCCTTTGGAGTATGGGAGGAAGCCGTAGTACCTGGATGAAACCCACACAAATGAGAAGAACATAAAACTTCTTGCAGATGTTGTCCTCGGTTGGATTTGAACCCAGCACCCCAGTGCTGCAAAGCAACAAAATGCTGACAGTTATTAATAAGGCTGTCTATAATCTGTTCTCTCCTTATATCTCTGACCTAATTTCCTGCTGCCTCCACACATGTATTCGCTGTTCCTCACAAGATTTTCTACTTTTCTCTCCTCTTGTCTGCTTCTCATAAATCCATATTCAAGATTTCTCCCATGCCTTACCTGAATTCTTCAGCAACATCTACAACATGCAATAACCCTGCCGCCACCATACAGCCATATCACCAACTTTTACCCTCACCTACTGCATCCGTCCTGCTTTCCTTGCAGGTTACAAGATCTTGCAGGCACGATCCTCACTGCCACTGTACCTGACACTTAGGCGTGTTATCATTAGTTTATTTTGTAACTTACTAAGTATTGCTATATACGTTTAATGTACTTTAAACCTTGTTTTCGTATGTACAGCGTCTTTGAACAGTGGAAACTGAAAACATTTGCTGTTTCAGAGCTATTGCTGGATCTTATTGAACTGTGCATGCGCCAACCCAGCGTTGGGGCACACAGGCCAATTTTATTCAATGTGGTAGACATAACAATTTTTCACACGGACTGATACTCTGCATAGAAAAAATGCTCCATGCACTTCTCTGGTCATGAATAATGTATGAAGGAAAGATGGCAATTTTTGCACTCATCCTATATGTTGACATGAACCCAAAGCTACACACTGCCAATCACATCTGCAATTTGCAAAAGTGACTGGCTAAATGTTTCATACAGCCATCTGAACGTGGCCTTAGAGGGAGTGACCAGCAGGTAATGAAAGGCTAGCTGTCCAAGGCCTAGTGATACACCTGTTCATTCACTTTTGTCACAGCAAGTTGGCTTGTATTGTCCAAAGGGGCAGTGACAAGGGTAATGATTCTTTGGAAGGTCAGAAAACCGCAGTTAATGCTGTTACAATCTAAATCTATGACTGGCACTATGTTGGTCACCTGGTGGCTTGGGATTATACTGTACACCTGTTAAATAGTGTATTTTGTATCAGAGCCTTGGATTACTAGGCATCCTTAAGAGGCAGTGTCAGAGCAGCACGGAGGACCATTCTTAATGACTGATGCAATCCTTCCCTTCAGGCTGAGGTAGAGGGTCATCTCCCAAGTGACTCACAGAAGAAATGCAATAAAAGACAAGCAAAAGCTGACAGTCCCTTTGGATGAATCCCACATCTGATATACTGGTTGGTTTTCTTCAGAGTCTCAGATGTGTTCTCATTATAAAGACCGCTCAGATTTGGCCATGCCACTGTTCAAACAAATAAACAACTTTCTTCCTCCAGAAATGGTTTGTGTCATTCTGGAAGGGTTGGAAAAGAGTAACTTTGCTGGCACCACTCCATTTGTAGTGAAACCAAAATTGTGTGTTCTATAACTCAGTATCACAAAGCTCTGTGATGCTGCAAAAGGTTAAATAATTCACACTGGATATTGATTAAAGGAGTGAAGTGCTTGTACCAAGTTTTAAAGTTATTACTTATGAATAAGAGAGGTAATAAGTATGAGATCACTGGGGATCAAGATACTGGGACACCAACAAGGGGACTTTGCCCAATGGAGGTCATGCAGTTACGTTACTGCTAAGTTTAGTATCTGTGCGACTGCCATAAATAGTGAAGAACAGTGCTCAGAACCTCAACAATCAGATATTTATCTTTAAAAGTTAGTACAAACCCTTTAAGCATGACTAAAGAGAAGATACTTTAGTAATCATTTCTAAATATAACAAGTGATTGTTTTTCAGGGTATAATTAGCCCTAAGGGCTCAACTACAAGAGAGAAACTGGTACACCTCATCTAGGACCATGAAAATGTTTTTAGCCAGAATAAACCAAGTCATTGACTGTGACAATATATCCATGTTCTTTACCTACCGCATCATTAAGTAACATCACATTAAAATTTTGATTTATAAAAACAAGGTCATAAAAGAAAAAAAACACTATTTTAATTTTGGAAAGGAATTACAACATAAAGTAATGCTTTTCAATTTCACTGTTGGATCTGTACTTATTTACATACTAGATGGTGGCCCGGTTCTAACACATCGGGTATCCTAGAATATGTATTTATGCATGTACGTCGCACTGTAAGTGGGGGTTAAATTCCTCGGCAATATCGCTGACTGGTCGCGGCCAGCTGGGTGTGACCAATCCGCGAAGCGTGGTTCAAATCCCGCGCCAATTCACGGGCAGACTGCGCCTGTTGTTGATTGGTCGTGCCCGGCTGGCCGCGACCAATCAATCACTGAAGCGGTGTTTAAATCCCACGCCAATATCACTGATTTGTCGTGGCCAGCCGGGCGTGACTAATCAGCGAAGTGTGGTAACACAGCCATGTAGCATATAACACAGCCACGTAGCATATAACACAGCCACGTAGTATGGAGAACAGGCATGTAGTATAGAGCAGCCATGTAGCATATAGCACAGCCATGTAGTGTATAACACAGCCACGTAGTATATAGCACAGCCATGTAGTATATAGCAGCCACGTAGTATATAGCACAGCCACGTAGTATATAACACAGACCATGTAGTATATAACACAGACAGCCATGTAGTATACATCACAGCCACGTAGTATACATCACAGCCACATAGTATATAGCAGCCACGTAGTATATAACACAGCCCACATAGTATATAACACAGCCACATAGTATATAGCAGCCAAGTAGTATATAGCACAGCCACGTAGTATATTGCACATCCATGTAGTATATAGCAGCCACGTAGTATATAACACAGCCCAAGTAGTATATAGCAGCCACATAGTATATAGCAGCCATGTAGTATATAGCAGCCAAATAGTGTATAACACAGCCCACGTAGTATATAACACAGCCTCGTAGTATATAGCAGCCATGTAGTATATAGCACAGCCACGTAGAATATTGCACAGCCATGTAGTATATAGCAGCCACATAGTATATAACACAGCCCACATAGTATATAGCAGCTACGTAGTATATAACACAGACAGCCACCTAGTATATAGCAGCCACGTAGTGTATTGCAGCCACGTAGTATATAACACAGCCCACGTAGTATATAACACAGTCCACATAGTATATAACACAGCCCACATAGTATATAGCAGTGTGGGCACCATATCCCTGTTAAAAAAAGAATTAAAATAAAAAATAGTTATATACTCACCTTCCGGTGGCCCCTGGTTCCAGCCGAGACATTAGCAATGCTCCCACCTGGTCCGTTCCCAGGGATGCTTTGCAGCAATAACCCGTGATGACGTAGCGGTCTCGCGAGACCGCTAAGTCATCTGGGTAATTTTGCAATGCATCTCTGGGAACGGCAGCTGCCGAGAGCATCATGAGAAGCGGGAAAGCTGTGGAGGTGACGGAAGGTGAGAATAGCATGATTTTTTTAAATTATTTTTAACATATCTTTATACTATTGATGCTGCATAGGCATACCAGCTTCCACCATCATCTTCACAAGGTCTTTTGCTTTTATCCTTGGGTAGATGTACACATGTCGGACCAAAGCATGTTCATCTCTGGGGAACAAAACCCATCTCCTCCCAGAGAGGTATGATGGCTGGACATTCTCATCTTGTTTGTACTTGCATATAATTCTTTGTACAGATGAACGAAGCACCTTCAGGTATCTTGAAATTGTACCCAAGGATGAGCCAGACTTGTGCAAGTCCACAATATTCTTTCTGATATCTTGGCTAATTTCTTTAGACTTTCCCATAATGTTACACACAGAAGCAATGTGTTTCAGGTGTGCATTAAAATACATCCAAAGGTGTATCTCTAATTAACTCAGATGTGCCAAAAAGCCTATCAGAAGTTCCAAACACATAACATCAGCATATGTGCAGTCCAGAATTGTTTAAAGGCATAGTAATCTTAGTGTATGTAAGCTTTTGATTTTGCATTAAGTAATAAAAATGCCTTAAAACATTCTCTCTCTCTCTCTCTCTCTCTCTCTCTCATTTTTCTGGCATTTGTCAAATATTAATAATTATGGTAATCCTAATTGACCTAAAATGGGAAAGATTTATTCTGATTTTATTATGAAGGACTTGGCACTCAGGTATGTAGAAATATGAAGGTTTATTGATAGTGTAGTAGTACAGTGTGACGTTTCGGTCGACAATGACTCCATCAGAGTACTAAAAACATAATATATAGCAAAAAATCAGAGAATCACATGCATGATAGCCATATGAGGTTACAAAGCATACAGTATAATGAAAGGAAACATGAAACCACGGATCAAAGTGACATATTCACCAAAGAAAATAAAAGAAAAGGGAGAGAGGGTATCATACCACTCTAGTAAATTGTGAGTAGACCAGACATGATATCTATTATTCTGATTTCATGTCAGATATTGAGAAAAACATGCATATGTGTCTTTTTAGATAGTGTATGTAAACTTCTAGTTTCAACTGTAGCTAAGCTCAGAATGTTGAGCCCTGTGTAACCCCACTTACATTACTGATTTGTAACTTTCTGTGGATGATGTGCAGTGACAGAAAGCTGTTAATCAGTGGCGGGGTGGTGTTGCACAGAGTAGTTGACTAGGAGACACCAGGCATCTAGTTTTGTAGTGATAATCTCTTGCTGATGAAACACTGAGTATATTGAAACAGCAAAACAAAACTCAGTAAGTGACACATTGCTGGAAAACTCATTGAAATGCTTGTTTTAACTGCCTTGTTATGCACTTAGAGCAGCTGATTTGAACTGCAGGTGTATAGCCCTACAGCGTTGCAAGCTTCATTGACCCCTTCCCCAAAGCTCAGACACTATTTACAAATGCTTTCCCTGTCTGAGCATAGGGAAGGGAGAAGAGAAGCTCACTCTGGAATATAGATTTTTGGTACAGCTGCAGTTCATGAAAAATGTATGTAGCTAAAACAGCCCTTTCAGAATTTAATTTGCAAGAATAGGAAGCCAGATAAGGTAATGTAGAATATTACAAAGATTCATCATTTTGCAAAGACTCAATAATTAAACAAATAAAAAAGTCAGGTTTTGTTAATCTTTAACCCACCTTGCTTTAAAACAGTCTCAGTAGACGTTAGTTAGATTAAAGAGGGTTTCTAGAGCTCTTATATACTGTGGATAAGATTGCAAACTACTTGTAAAAACAAGCAGCTTTGTAATTTACCTCTAGAGTTAAAATAACCAGCTGCTAAGGTAAGGATCACACGCCGCTTGCAAGCTCTATGGGTCAGAGTCTGCTCACAGCGATCTGAGACTGTCTGGATCTGGCCAGCTTCAGTCCCCATGTGCCTCTCCCACGTTGCTGAGGCCTCAGCAGCCGGGAAGAGTGCAAGTTTGGACCAGTAGTGTGATCCTGCTGTTGATCCCAACTGTCTGTCTTAAGGAGCAATCAGTTCCAGGTAAAGCAGGAAAATGGAGGCCCAGAGTGGCGCGTTACTGAAGATAGAACACTGGAACAACCATTTAAAGTTACAAATGAGAATTTATGTATATTCATTGTCAATGTTGGATGTGCAGTATTAGTTTTGTCATTGGACCAATTGTTGAGCTGGGATGTGCAAACATAATACAAATCCTAAACTGCGTTCACATTACACTCATCTGAATGAAACCTTAGGCTTGCCTCCAGTGATCCATTTATAATCCTTTTAGGATTTGCACTTTCTTGTTTAAATTCAAGTTTCTTATATAAGATTATAAAAATACTAGATTGTGGCCCGATTCTAACGCATCGGGTATTCTAGAATATGCATGTCCCCGTAGTATATGGACAATGATGATTCCAGAATTCGCGGCAGACTGTGCCCGTCGCTGATTGGTCAAGGCAACCTTTATGACATCATCGTCGCCATGGCAACCATTATGACATCTACGTCGATACTGTGCCCATCGCTGATTGGTCGAGGCCCTAGATTGTGGCCCGATTCTAACGCATCGGGTATTCTAGAATATGCATGTCCCCGTAGTATATGGACAATGATGATTCCAGAATTCGCGGCAGACTGTGCCCGTCGTTGATTGGTCGAGGCAACCTTTATGACATCATCTTCGCCATGGCAACCATTATGACATCTACGTCGATACTGTGCCCGTCGCTGATTGGTCGAGGCGAATTCGTGGCAGACTGTGCCCGTCGCTGATTGGTCGAGACCTGGCAGCCTCGACCAATCAGAGACGCGGGATTTCCAGGACAGACAGACAGACAGACAGACAGACGGAAAAACCCTTAGACAATTATATATATAGATGTTCTGTTATGCTCTGTAGCGTCATTCACTTGAAGGTGTACATTGCAATAACTTTATTATTATTTATTGTTATAGCACCATTTATTCCATGACGCTTTACATGTAAGGAGGGGTATACATAATAAAAACAAGTACAATAATCTTGAACAATACAAGTCATAACTGGTACAGGAGGAGAGAGGACCCTGCCCGCGAAGGCTCACAATCTACAAGGGATGGGTGAGAATACAGTAGGCGAGGGTAGAGCTGGTCATGCAGCGGTTTGGTTGATCGGCGGTTACTGCAGGTTATAGGCTTGTCAGAAGAGGTGGGTCTTCAGGCTCTTTTTGAAGGTTTCAATGGTAGGCGAGAGTCTGATGTGTTGTGGTAGAGGGTTCCAGAGTAGGGGTGATACGCAAGAGAAATAATTGTATACGATTGTGGGAAGAGGAGATAAGAGAGGAGTAGAGAAGGAGATCTTGTGAGGATCGGAGTTGCTTGTAGGTAAGTACCGGGAGACGAGGTCACAGATGTATGGAGGAGACAGGTTGTGGATGGCTTTGTACGTCATGGTTAGGGTTTTGTACTGGAGTCTCTGGGCAATGGGGAGTGTTATGGACCTGGTGGTTAGGTGCACCAGGAATGACCTGATAGTTAAACACGGAATCAGGACGAGCTCTGGGAAAATGGGAACTCTGCTGACCGCAAACCCTACTCCTATCAACACAACTAGAAACAGCCGTGGAGCGTGCCTGACTCTGCCTAGACGCCTCTTCACAGCCTAAGAGCTAACTACCCCTAAAGAAAGGAAACAAAGCCTTACTTGCCTCAGAGAAATTTCCCCAAAGGTAAAAGCAGCCCCCCCACAAGTATTGACTGTGAGATAAGAGGAAATCACAAACACAGGATGAAATAGGTTTTAGCAAAGAGAGGCCAGTCTAACTAAACAGATTGAGGATAGAAAAGGGATCTTTGCGGTCAACACAAAAAGCTACAAAAACCACGCAGAGTGTGCAAAAAATACCCCCGCACCGATTCACGATGCGGTGGAGCCACTCTGCACCCCCAGAGCTTCCAGCTAGCCAGGTATTTTCATGATAGCAAGCTGGACAAGAACTTAGCAAGAAAAACCATATGTAACAAATGAACAAGCAGGAACTTAGCTTGTGCTGGAGTAGACAGGTCCTCAGAAAGATCCAGGAGAGATCTGAACCAGTACTAGAACATTGACAGCTGGCATGGAGTAACGATCTGAGTGGAGTTAAATAGAGAATCAGCCTAGCCCCAAACGAGGGCAGCTGGAGAAGGAATCTCAGAACCAGCAGCTCCACTCACAGCCACCAGAGGGAGTCCACGGACAGAACTCACCGAAGTACCATTCATGACCACAGGAGTGAGTTTGAAAACGGAATTCACAACAGTACCCCTCCCCTTGAGGAGGGGTCACCGAACCCTCACCAGAGCCCCCAGGCCGATCAGGACGAGCCAAATGAAAGGCACGAACTAAATCGGCAGCATGTACATCAGAGGCAACAACCCAGGAATTATCCTCCTGACCATAGCCCTTCCATTTGACCAAGTACTGAAGTTTTCGTCTTGAAATACGAGAATCCAAAATCTTCTCCACCACATACTCCAACTCCCCCTCGACCAACACCGGAGCAGGAGGATCAACGGAGGGAACCATAGGCGCCACATATCTCTGCAGCAACGACCTATGGAACACATTATGGATGGCAAAAGAAGCAGGAAGGGCCAAACAAAATGATACAGGATTAAGAATTTCAGAAATCTTATAAGGACCAATGAAACGAGGCTTAAACTTAGGAGAAGAAACCTTCATAGGAACATAACGAGATGATAACCAAACCAAATCCCCAACACGAAGTCGGGGACCAACACGGCGACGGCGGTTAGCGAAACGTTGAACCTTCTCTTGGGACAAGGTCAAATTGTCCACCACATGAGTCCAAATTTGTTGCAACCTGTTCACCACAGAATCCACACCAGGACAGTCCGAAGGCTCAACCTGCCCTGAAGAAAAACGAGGATGAAAACCAAAATTACAAAAAAAAAGGCGAAACCAAAGTAGCCGAACTGGCCCGATTATTAAGGGCGAACTCAGCTAATGGCAAGAAGGTCACCCAATCATCCTGATCCGCAGAAACAAAGCATCTCAGATAAGTTTCCAAAGTCTGATTGGTTCGTTCGGTTTGGCCATTTGTCTGAGGATGGAAAGCCGAAGAAAAAGAGAAATCAATGCCCATCTTAGCACAAAAGGACCGCCAAAACCTTGAAACAAACTGGGAACCTCTGTCAGACACGATGTTCTCCGGAATGCCATGCAAACGAACCACATGTTGGAAAAATAATGGAACCAAATCAAAGGAAGAAGGCAATTTAGGCAAGGGTACCAAATGGACCATTTTAGAGAAGTGATCGCAAACCACCCAGATGACAGGCATCCTTTGAGAAACAGGAAGATCTGAAATAAAATCCATGGAAACATGCGTCCAAGGCCTTTTCGGGACCGGCAAGGGCAAAAGTAACCCACTGGCACGAGAACAGCAGGGCTTAGCGCGAGCACAAGTCCCACAAGACTGCACAAAAGAACGCACATCCCGCGACAAGGAAGGCCACCAAAAGGACCTAGCCACCAAATCTCTGGTACCAAAAATCCCAGGATGACCAGCCAACACCGAACAATGAACCTCAGAGATAACTCTATTAGGCCATCTATCAGGGACAAACAGTTTCTCCGCTGGACAACGGTCAGGTCTATCAGCCTGGAACTCCTGCAGCACCCGCCGCAAATCAGGGGAGATGGCAGACAGAACTACCCCCTCTCTGAGAATACCAGCCGGCTCAGAAACCCCAGGAGAATCAGGCACAAAACTCCTTGAAAAGGCATCAGCCTTCATATTCTTAGAACCCGGAAGGTACGAAACAACAAAATTGAAACGGGAGAAAAACAGCGACCAACGAGCCTGTCTAGGATTCAACCGCTTGGCAGACTCGAGATAAGTCAGATTCTTGTGATCTGTCAAGACCACCACGCGATGCTTGGCTCCTTCAAGCCAATGTCGCCACTCCTCAAATGCCCACTTCATAGCCAACAACTCCCGATTGCCAACATCATAATTACGCTCAGCAGGTGAAAACTTTCTCGAAAAGAAAGCGCATGGCTTCATTACAGAGCAATCAGAACTTCTCTGAGGCAAAACAGCCCCTGCTCCAATTTCAGAAGCATCAACCTCGACCTGAAAAGGGAGCGAAACATCTGGCTGACACAACACAGGAGCCGAAGAGAAACGACGTTTCAACTGCTGAAAAGCCTCAACGGCCGCAGAGGACCAATTCACCACATCAGCATCCTTCTTGGTCAAATCAGTCAATGGTTTAACAACACTAGAAAAATTAGCGATGAAGCGACGGTAAAAATTGGCAAAGCCCAGAAATTTCTGAAGGCTCTTCACAGATGTAGGCCGAGTCCAATCATAAATAGCTTGGACTTTAACAGGATCCATCTCGATAGTAGAAGGGGAAAAAATGAAGCCCAAAAAGGAAACCTTCTGAACTCCAAAGAGACACTTAGATCCCTTTACAAACAAGGAATTAGCACGAAGGACCTGGAGCACCATTCTGACCTGCTTCACATGGGACTCCCAATCATCCGAAAAGACCAAAATATCATCCAAATATACGATCATGAATCTATCCAGATACTTTCGGAAGATGTCATGCATAAAGGACTGAAACACAGAGGGAGCATTAGAAAGGCCGAATGGCATCACCAGGTACTCAAAATGGCCCTCGGGCGTATTAAATGCTGTTTTCCATTCATCGCCCTGTTTAATACGCACGAGATTATACGCCCCTCGAAGGTCTATCTTGGTGAACCAACTAGCCCCCTTAATCCGAGCAAATAAATCAGACAGTAGAGGCAAAGGGTACTGAAATTTGACCGTGATTTTATTAAGAAGGTGGTAATCTATACAAGGTCTCAGAGAACCATCCTTCTTGGCCACAAAAAAGAACCCTGCTCCCAATGGTGACGACGACGGGCGAATATGCCCTTTCTCCAAGGACTCCTTTATATAACTCCGCATAGCGGCGTGTTCTGGCACAGTCAAATTGAAAAGTCGTCCCTTAGGGAACTTGCTACCAGGAATCAAATTAATAGCACAATCACAATCCCTATGAGGAGGTAGGGTACTAGACTTGGGCTCAACAAATACATCCCGGTAATCCGACAAAAACTCAGGGACTTCAGAAGGAGTGGAGGAAGAAATTGACAATAATGAAACATCCCCATGTACCCCTTGACACCCCCAACTGGACACCGACATTGATTTCCAATCCAATACTGGATTATGGACCTGCAGCCATGGCAAACCCAACACGACCACATCATGCAGATTATGCAACACCAAAAAGCGAATATCCTCCTGATGCGCAGGAGCCATGCACATAGTCAACTGGGTCCAGTACTGAGGCTTATTCTTGGCCAAAGACGTAGCATCAATTCCCCTCAAAGGAATGGGATGCTGCAAGGGCTCCAAGAAAAAACCACAGCGCCTGGCAAACTCCAAGTCCATCAAATTCAGGGCAGCGCCTGAATCCACAAATGCCATAACAGAAAAGGATGACAAAGAGCAAATCAGAGTAACGGACAGAAGAAATTTAGGCTGTACAGTACCAATGGTGACGGACCTAGCGAACCGCTTGGTGCGCTTAGGACAATCAGAGATAGCATGAGTGGAGTCACCACAGTAAAAACACAGCCCCTTCTGACGTCTATGTTCTTGCCATTCAGCTCTGGTCAAAGTCCTATCACAGTGCATAGGCTCAGGCCTCTGCTCAGAGGATACCGCCAAATGGTGCACAGTTTTGCGCTCATGTAAGCGCCGATCGATCTGTATGGCCAAGGACATTGATTCATTCAGACCAGCAGGCGTGGGGAACCCCACCATAACATCCTTAAGGGCTTCAGAAAGACCCTTTCTGAAAATTGCTGCCAGGGCACACTCATTCCACTGAGTAAGCACAGACCACTTTCTGAACTTCTGGCAATATACCTCCGCTTCATCCTGACCCTGACACAAAGCCAGCAAAATTTTCTCTGCCTGATCCACAGAATTCGGTTCATCATAAAGCAATCCCAGCGCCAGAAAAAACGCATCTACATTACGCAATGCAGGATCTCCTGGCGCCAGGGCGAATGCCCGGTCTTGAGGGTCGCCACGCAACAAAGAAATAATGATTCTTACTTGCTGAATAGAGTCACCAGAAGAGCGGGGTTTCAAAGCAAGAAACAGTTTACAATTGTTTTTGAAATTCTGAAATTTAGATCTATCCCCAGAAAACAAATCAGGAATTGGAATTCTAGGCTCCAACATAGGATTCTGAACTACATAATCTTGAATGTTTTGTACCCTTGCAGCGAGTTGATCTACACTAGAGGACAAACCTTGAATGTCCATATCCACACCTAAGTTCTGAACCACCCAGAGTTTAAGGGGAAAAGAAAGGCAAAACACACTGCAGAGAAAAAAAAAATGGTCTCAGAACTTCTCTTTTCCCTCTATTGAGATGCATTAACACTTTGTGGGCCAGCTGTACTGTTATGGACCTGGTGGTTAGGTGCACCAGGAATGACCTGATAGTTAAACACGGAATCAGGACGAGCTCTGGGGAAATGGGAACTCTGCTGACCGCAAACCCTACTCCTATCAACACAACTAGAAACAGCCGTGGAGCGTGCCTGACTCTGCCTAGATGCCTCTTCACAGCCTAAGAGCTAACTACCCCTAAAGAAAGGAAACAAAGCCTTACTTGCCTCAGAGAAATTTCCCCAAAGGTAAAAGCAGCCCCCCCACAAGTATTGACTGTGAGATAAGAGGAAATCACAAACACAGGATGAAATAGGTTTTAGCAAAGAGAGGCCAGTCTAACTAAACAGATTGAGGATAGAAAAGGGATCTTTGCGGTCAACACAAAAAGCTACAAAAACCACGCAGAGTGTGCAAAAAATACCCCCGCACCGACTCACGATGCGGTGGAGCCACTCTGCACCCCCATAGCTTCCAGCTAGCCAGGTAGTTTCATGATAGCAAGCTGGACAAGAACTTAGCAAGAAAAACCATATGTAACAAATGAACAAGCAGGAACTTAGCTTATGCTGGAGTAGACAGGTCCTCAGAAAGATCCAGGAGAGATCTGAACCAGTACTAGAACATTGACAGCTGGCATGGAGTAACGATCTGAGTGGAGTTAAATAGAGAATCAGCCTAGCCCCAAACGAGGGCAGCTGGAGAAGGAATCTCAGAACAAGCAGCTCCACTCACAGCCACCAGAGGGAGTCCACGGACAGAACTCACCGAAGTACCATTCATGACCACAGGAGGGAGTTCGAGAACGGAATTCACAACAGGGGAGCCAGTGAAGGGATTGACAGAGGGGAGAAGCTGTGGAATAGCGGGGGGACAGGTGGATTAGTCAGGCAACAGAGTTTAGAATAGATTGGAGGGGTGCGAGCGTGTTAGAGGGGAGGCCACAGAGCAGGAGGTTACAGTAGTCGAGGCGGGAGATGATGAGGGCATGGACTAGGGTTTTTGTAGATTCTTGGTTGAGGAATGAACGGATTCGTGAAATATTTTTGAGTTGAAGTCGGCAGGAAATGGAAAGGGCATGGATATGTGGTTTGAAGGAGAGATCAGCGTCAAGGATTACCCCGAGGCAGCGAGCTTGTGGGACTGGGGAGAGTGGGCAGCCATTTACTGTAATGGATAGGTTCGTTGGGGGGGTCACGTGAGATGGGGGAAAGATGATGAATTCTGTTTTGTCCATGTTAAGTTTCAGAAATCTAGCGGAGAAGAAGGATGAAATAGTGGACAGACATTGAGGGATTCTGGTTAGTAGGGAGGTGATATCTGGTCCAGAGATGTAGATCTGTGTGTCATCAGCATAGAGATGATACTGAAAGCCATGAGATTCTATGAGCTGTCCCAGGCCAAAGGTGTAAATGGAGAAGAGCAGGGGCCCTAGGACTGAACCCTGTGAAACACCGACAGATAGGGGGCGAGGTGAGGAGGTGATGTGCGAGTGGGAGACGCTGAATGTCCGGTCTGTTAGGTATGATGAGATCCAGGATAGGGCCAAGTCTGTGATGCCAAGGGATGAGAGGGTCTGTAATAATAGGGAATGGTACACTGTGTCAAAGGCAGCCGACAGGTCCAGGAGGAGGAGGACAGAGTAGTGTCGCTTGCTCTTGGCGGTTAAGAGGTCATTGGTGAACTTAGTTAGGGCAGTTTCAGTGGAGTGGTGTGACCGGAAGCCAGATTGTAAGCGGTCGAAGAGGGAGCAAGAAGAGAGATATAACTTTAATATTATAGAGATAACTTTAATATTTGGTGGCTAAATAGAAGATTTGCATAAGGCTAGATTCAGACATCTATGGTTCGTACAAGAGCCGTAATGCCCAGAATGGCCCCGGTCGGGTCTACAGATCTGACCTAACATGTAAGCGGGATAAAGCTCTTATTCACATAGTTCAGTCATCTTACACTCTTTTTTTGCCATTTTCTGTAAATCACAGAAAAAATACAATGTAACAGCACTGTAATTCTTTAAAGATATCTTTAGTTATCAAAAGATACCTAAAATATCTTAAGTATGTTACCCAAATAGAGAAAAGCAGGCAGTGTCAGTATAGGGAGCTCGGTAGCGAATTCTGAAATGTGATCTCTGCGTCATCAACGCTGAATAAAGCCTTCACTCTCTGCAGGGCAAGGGAGAAAAAGGAATGTAAAAAGTGTATCTGCAGTCAAACTACAGCTTTGCAAAATAGCAGCAAAACTATATTTCAATGAGACGGACAATAAACAATAACACCTTCCTGATAGTGGGATAGGAAAGTGAAGTCTGTAGCACAAATGTCTGATCTTGGAAGGGAAACACTTCATAAATGTATTTTAAATGGAGACATAAGAGCAATGTGAAGTTTTTATTTTGCACTGAAGATTTTAACACGTTAGTACAAGTACATTTTACTAATATTTCAGTGAGGAACCTCTTTCAATAAACTACAATACTCTGCAAATGTTTTAGACAGGTGTGGAAAAAGTGCTGTAGAGTAGGAATGCTTTAAAAAAATAGAAATGTTAATACTTTATTTTTAGAAACTAACATAATGCAAAGTGAATGAACAAAAGAGAAATCTAAATCAAATAAGTGTTTGGTATGAACCCCCTTTGCCTAGGAAACTTGCTCGCAACTTTTGAAGACACTCAGCGGGGAGGTCATTCCAAATATCTTGGACAGCTATCTGCAGATCTTCTGTTGATATCGACTTGGCAAATCTTTTGTCTCTTATGTAATCTCAGACAAACTAAATAATAGTAAGATCAAAACTCTGCAGGAGCCATATCTTCATTTCCAGGACTCTTTGCTCTTCTTTCTGCGGAAGATAATTCTTAATGACATTGGCGGCATATTTGGGGTTGCCCCACTGCAGAGTGAATTTGGAGCCAGTCAGATGCCTCAGTTATTTTATTGCATGTTGGATAAGTATCTTCCTGTAGTTGTCGACATTTAGGACACTAATAAATGGGCATCGTTGAGGACCATACTGTAGGTGCAGTGGTCGGCCAAGAAAACTTAGTACAACAGATGAAAGACACATCTTGCTTACTACCCTTCAAATTTTGAAAATGTCCAGGACTGCCATCAACTCAAAACTGACAGCAACCCCTGGGACCTGGATACATCCATCTACTGTTCAGAAAAGACTAGCCAAAAGTGGTCTTCATGGAAGAATTGTGGCCAAAATGCCATAGCTTTGACATGAAAATAAGGCCAAGTGATTTAACTGTACACAGTACTGTATATACATTTTACAATGAATTGTATTTTCATGTAAAAATCATATTTTATTCTTGTTTTAAAGTAAAGTTTTAAATTTCCTATTATTCAAGCTTTATTTTCTAATATTTTCCTTATTTTCTAATATCTGTGATCCTAATGTCTATACAAAAAGAGCATTCATGCTCCCAAAAACTAATTGCAGCTCCTTTTCCTCTCTTCTCTTGCTTTCCTGTCTTTCTACTGTCACCAACTGATGTCTATATGTCCCCCTTGCTGCATCATGATAATTCCCTGTATTGGTAAGTGCATATGCATGATTGGTATTTCAAAAATAGACATATTTATTGATGATATCATTACAAATTGGATTTGTGTGTATGAAGGGCCCTGATTATCTATATAAGGGTTTGATTGAATGATTGCATATGTACGTTAATATAATTAGTTCAATTTGCAAAATACAATAAATAATAATAATTTAATACACCTATGTACATTGTTAAAGGGAACCTGTCACCTGTATAAACAGTTTCCACCATCCTTGTACAGTCTTTAATAGCAATTCTGCCATCTCTTCATAAGGTCATACCTTCCCACATACCTAAGAAAATGGCTTTTATAATTGTTCCGTTCCTTATGCTAACTAGTGTCTAGAGGTCCAATGGGCGTTTCCAGACTGTGCTTGGCGGTTCCTTTGTCCCCTCAATCCCCAGTTCTTCAGCCTTAAATGACATGCTTGATGTCAACCGCATTGCCTGTTGGGACTGCACATCTCTTGTTTCCTACTGTGCAGGCGGGAGAGTTCAGCTGACTCTGTGGATGACATAAGAGAAGTCGGCAACCAGGGAGTCTGGATCCGCCTATGGGATCGCTCAGGGCCAATTATTAGCATATGGAGAAAATAATTCTAAAATACATTTTCTTATCTGTGCATATGAGCTGTGATTTTATGAAGGGGTTCTTGAAGTGCTAAAAGTAGTGGATACAGTTCATACATGGAAAATGTGGTTACAGATTCCCTTTAACAAATATAAGTAGTGTATGAACACTTAGGTAGACTGGAATAATTTTAGGGCTTGGCGAGTGTTTCATGCCTATGTGGCATGTATGGTAATCATGTCTCATATGATGATAACAAAGGTGTGAGTTGTTCGTGCTTAACTTTTATGTTTCTTTTTTTCAAAAGCATTTACATTTATACAAATTCTACATTTATGAAACTTTTTGAGTTTGGACCATGGGTTAAAAGACATAACAGAATTTATGTTATACCTTTGGTCCTCTGTATATAGCAGATATACAACTCTGGCAAAAATTAAGAGACTATTGCAAAATGTTCAGTTTATCCGATTTTTCTATTTATAGGCATATTTTTGAGCAAAATGTAAATTGTTCTTTTATTCTATAAACTTCTGTCAACATGTCTGAATTTCCAAGCAATACATTTTATATTTATTTTCTGAAAAGGAGAAATGGTCAAAATTTAAAAAAAATCCCCAGTGCTTTCAGACCTCAAATAATGCAAAGAAAAAATAATACTAATGTTTTAACTCAGGAAGAGTTCAGAAATCAATATTTTGTGGAATAACCATGATTTTTAATTACAGCTTTCATGTGTCTTGGCATGCTTTCCACCAGTCTTTCACACTGCTTCTGGCACAAAAATTTAAGCAGTTCTTCTTTGCTTGATGGCTTGTGACTATCCATCATCCTCTTGATTACAATCCAGAGGTTTTCAATGGGGTTCAGGTCTGGAGATTGGGCTGCCCATGACAGGGTTTTGATGTGGTGGTCTCTTAATTTTTGCCAGAGCTGGATAATGATTACGACCACTGATGAAGTGCCAGTTAGTTAGCAAGTTGCTAGTGGTCGTAACTGTGGATAAATTAGGTCCTGCAATGGCTGCACAAAAGGAAAGAGACATAGGGTATCAGAAAAACTACACTACATTTCTATTTGGAGGTATCTGTTAATATTCTTAATATTACACATACTACATATTGGGATACGATCATGGAGATGGGAATACCCCTTTAATCTCCTGCAGATCTAAGTTACATTTTTGTCTGCTAAACTGAGTGACATCCCATCCCTTTAACTAAAGGGGAAGGGCTTCATTATATTTTGTCCTCTGACAGCCGTACACAGAACAGCGAGGATTAGAGGCACATGATTAAAAGGGTTTATCCATCTGAAACATTGGTTATTTTTTTTGTTTGGGGCTAAGAACTTACCTGAAAGTAGTTGCTAACTACCTATAATGTGTAGGCATTTCTATCCAAGAAAATAATCAAGGATAGGACACTTACATGGAAAATGGATGACCAAAAGAGGTCTATGGCTGTGTTTACATGTCAGTATTAATTTCCATCTTCCTGATCTGTTTGGGGAGCATAAACTAGTTGCTATGTTTCATTGATACAATTATTGTAATTAGGTCCACACCCTTACACTGTGTTGTATCACAGAGCTTTACTAACAGCATTACTGAAAGAATATTTTTTTTTATATACAGTACAGACCAAAAGTTTGGACACTTCTTCTCATTTAAAGATTTTTCTGTATTTTCATGACTATGAAAATTGTACATTCACACTGAAGGCATCAAAACTATGAATTAACACATGTGGAATTATATACTTAACAAAAAAGTGTGAAACAACTGAAAATATGTCTTATATTCTAGGCTCTTCAAAGTAGCCACCTTTTGCTTTGATGCCCGCTTTGCACACTCTTGGCATTCTCTTGATGAGCTTCAAGAGGTAGTCACCGGGAATGGTCTTCCAACAATCTTGAAGGAGTTCCCAGAGATGCTTAGCACTTGTTGGCCCTTTTGCCTTCACTCTGCGGTCCAGCTCACCCCAAACCATCTTGACTGGGTTCAGGTCTGGTGACTGTGGAGGCCAGGTCATCAGGTGTAGCACCCCATCACTCTCCTTCTTGGTCAAATAGCCCTTACACAGCCTAGAAGTGTGTTTGGGGTCATTGTCCTGTTGAAAAATAAATGATGGTCCAACTAAACGCAAACCGGATGGAATAGCATGCTGCTGCAAGATGCTGTGGTAGCCATGCTGGTTCAGTATGCCTTCAATTTTGAATAAATCCCCAACAGTGTCACTAGCAAAGCACCCCCATACCATCACACCTCCTCCTCCATGCTTCACGGTAGGAACCAGTCATGTAGAGTCCATCCGTTCACCTTTTCTGCGTCGTACAAAGACACGGTGGTTGGAACCAAAGATCTCAAATTTGGACTCATCAGACTAAAGCACAGATTTCCACTGGTCTAATGTCCATTCCTTGTGTTCTTTAGCCCAAACAAGTTTCTTCTGCTTGTTGCCTGTCCTTAGCAGTGGTTTCCTAGCAGCTATTTTACCATGAAGGCCTGCTGCACAAAGTCTCCTCTTAACAGTTGTTGTAGAGATGTGTCTGCTGCTAGAACTCTGTGTGGCATTGACCTGGTCTCTAATCTGAGCTGCTGCTAACCTGCGATTTCTGAGGCTGGTGACTGATAAACTTATCCTCAGAAGCAGAGGTAACTCTTGGTCTTCCTTTCCTGGGGCGGTCCTCATGTGAGCCAGTTTCTTTGTAGCGCTTAATGGTTTTTGCAACTGCACTTGGGGACACTTTCAAAATTTTCCCAATTTTTCGGACTGACTGACCTTCATTTCTTAAAGTAATGATGGCCACTCGTTTTTCTTTACTTAGCTGCTTTTTTCTTGCCATAATACAAATTCTAACAGTCTATTCAGTAGGACTATCAGCTGTGTATCCACCAGACTTCTGCACAACACAACTTATTAAACCTGACAGGGCACACCTGTGAAGTGAAAACCATTCCCGGTTACTACCTCTTGAAGCTCATCAAGAGAATTCCAAGAGTGTGCAAAGCAGTCATCAAAGCAAAAGGTGGCTACTTTGAAAAACCTAGAATATAAGACATAGTTTCAGTTGTTTCACACTTTTTTGTTAAGTATATAATTCCACATGTGTTAATTCATAGTTTTGATGCCTTCAATGTGAATGTACTATTTTCATAGTCATGAAAATACAGAAAATCTTTAAATGAGAAGGTGTGTCCAAACTTTTGGTCTGTACTGTATATTAATTTACTCGATGTTACAGTACAGCAGAGCTGTGGAGTCTGTAAACTGTTGTTCCAACTCCAGTTCCTCTTTTTTTCCCACTATTTTCTAGCTATGAATCCAGCTCAAGCTCAGACTTTGGCTCCTTCATAAATGATGAATAATTCATAATAATAACAAATTTACTGTAGAAGAGTTGACAATTACACTTGTACAAGCATTACATGTTCAGTCTGTATTATGATTTGGCAAAAGTCTCATGCATAATAATATGCATGGGCTTCTGCACATAGAAGGAAATCATCAACTCCTTTTCATAAAAAAGTATAACAAAGCACTTAAGTAGAGTGTGGTGAAAATCAATAGGAACATACTCCAAGAAGCTTTTTTCCGTCATTTGGACTGGTGAAATAGTGACCTCTCAGACAGTCTGATAGATGAGACAACATGCTAGTGTACATGTCCTCTTAGCAACCCACTGATAATATTGATCTAATAGCCAGTAAACATTATATCACTATTATCTCTGAAATTCTCTCATTATGTTGTTCTAGCTTCCTCCAGACACAGTAAAAAATGTAAAAAATTAAACTAAAAAAGAAATATTATTTATAAATTAAAAAAAATAAATATAATATGTGAAGGTAAATAAAAAAAAAACATGAAATGGAAAAGCTAACACTTTTCTCCAACCCACTCGAACATTTTTTTTTGTCCCTGCCAGCACATGATAAATCTTATTTGGCCAATGTATAACATTTGTCACCTATCCGGCGTCCTTCATTTGAATAAAGAATGAATGCTTCATTCACTCCAGCCCATTGTAAGTCTACTAGATTAATAAAGTTTTAAAATGATTAAAATAACATTTATATGCCACCCATATTACTGAGAGCAAAGCAAACTAGTTTATATAGTGTGTAGTGCAATGATAGCACACTTATGCAATGAGGAGGCAGTGACCCAACAAAGTTTCAACACAAAGTCTCTTTAATGCGGTTACTTCACAGCATTAAATGTACAATTCATACAAATACGTATCAATAAGTCCAATTCACAGCACTACATAGTACCCGGTATCCTCCGGATCGCTAACGGGAACCATATCCTCCGGATTACAGTCACTAAACACCCCAGTCCACCTCTGACCTGTTGCCATGTCCAACTGCACCACCGTGTTACTGTCTCTTTACTCACATCTTTCCACAGTACACAATATTCTTCAGTTTACAGTCACTAAACACACCAGTCCTCCTATGACCAGTTACTGTGTGTGACTGCACTGCTGTGCACGCTGTGGGTGCCAGGCATCTCAGCTCCCCATGATGCTTGGCTCCACTTGCCTGTGTTGCCTCACACAGGAGCTCTGCAGAGCCAACTGCTCTGCCCTCTAGCATACACCAGACTGTTACTGACTCTGACACACCCAAACCCTCTACTGCAGGGATTTTAACTGAGATCTGTTGCCTTCATCCCCATGGAAAATCTGGGCCTGGAATGAAATGGACTGCATGACTACCATCCTGCAGTCTGTTTCAAAATACAAAAACCCCAGAGGAGGTTTTCCCAACTCTGCCCTGGACACTAACATGCCCAAGACTAACACTTATTTTAGTCTGCATTGCAATCACAGCTACGCCTGTGACTTCAATGCAACCCTATGGCCTCAATATGCCTCTGCACGTATCCTGGGGAGAACACACAGTGACCCCTACCTGTGACACTGGTCACTGCCTCACATATCCCCCCTCTGTTCAAACCTGTGGGATTGAACACTTGTCACCCAACATGCTCCCATGACAGGGCATCTACATGACCCTGTGACACATCCCTGCCCGACACTGTACTGAGAGACCAAATTAGGGACTGGAACCATCGGATGACGCAAGCATCCCTCCCCTTTGTGTTTCTCCTACATACTTCATTACAGGACCACTCAACACCACGTTCTCTGTTGTGAATTAGACTTTTTTGGCTCCCTCTTGTGGTCACTAGTGATATGACTCTGGGATTGTCTTTCCTCAGTTTGGCACCCACCTGGGTCGTTAGTCCAGGGGTGTTGCTATATAAACTTACTGGTTTCTCAGTCCAGTGCCTGGCATCGTTGTAATCAGTTCCTTTCTGTTTGCTCCTGTCTGCTGGTCTTGGATCTTGCAAAATTAAGCTAAGTCCTGCTTCCTTGTTTTTTGGTTATTTGCTTTGCTCTTATTTTTTGTCCAGCTTGTACTAAATGTGATTCCTGATTTTGCTGGAAGCTCTAGGGGGCTGGTGTTCTCCCCCCGGGCCGTTAGACGGTTCGGGGGTTCTTGAATATCCAGCGTGGAAATTTTGATAGGGTTTTTGCTGACCATATAAGTCATCTTACTATATTCTGCTATTAGTCAGTGGGCCTCTCTTTGCTAAATATCTAGTTCATTCTTACGTTTGTCTTTTCTCCTTACCTCACCGTTATTATTTGTTGGGGGCTTGTATCCAACTTTTGGGGTCTTTTCTCTGGAGGCAAGAAAGGTCTATCTTTTCCCTTCTAGGGTTAGTTAGTTCTCCGGCTGGCGCGAGACGTCTAGAACCAACGTAGGCACGTTCCCTGGCTGCTGCTATTTGTGGTGCTAGGATTAGATATATGGTCAGCCCAGTTACCACTGCCCTATGAGCTGGTTTTTTGTGTTTGCAGACTTGGTATGTACTTTTGAGACCCTCTGCCATTGGGGTCATAACAGTATGCCAGGCCAAGGTTGAATGTTTAATGCATTGCAGAAGTGGGATTACAAGAAAGGAAAGTCTGAGTTTTTTTTTTTTTCTTTCCTCTCTTTTTTCCTCCCCTTTACCTCTGAGTGGCTTGTGCTTGCTGCAGACATGGATGTCCAGACTTTGATTACAAGTGTGGATCAGCTTGCTGCTCGTGTGCAGGGCATACAAGATTTTGTTACCAGTAGTCCAATGTCTGAACCTAAAATACCTATTCCTGAACTGTTCTCTGGAGACCGATTTAAGTTTAGGAATTTCAGGAATAATTGTAAATTGTTTCTATCTCTGAGACCCCGTTCATCTGGAGACTCAGCTCAGCAAGTAAAAATTGTTATCTCTTTCTTACGGGGCGACCCTCAGGATTGGGCCTTCTCACTAGCGCCAGGAGATCCGGCATTGGCAAATATTGATGCGTTTTTTCTGGCGCTCGGATTGCTTTACGAGGAACCCAATCTTGAAATTCAGGCAGAAAAAGCCTTGCTGGCTATTTCTCAGGGTCAGGATGAAGCTGAAGTGTATTACCAAAAATTTCGGAAATGGTCCGTGCTTACTCAGTGGAATGAGTGTGCTCTGGCCGCAAATTTCAGAAATGGCCTTTCTGAAGCCATTAAGAATGTGATGGTGGGTTTCTCCATTCCTACAGGTCTGAATGATTCCATGGCGCTGGCTATTCAAATTGACCGGCGTTTGCGGGAGCGCAAAGCCGCGAATCCTCTGGTGGTGTTGTCTGAACAAACACCTGATTTAATGCAATGTGGTAGAATTCAGACTAGAAATGAACGGAAAAATCATAGACGTCAGAATGGGTTGTGTTTTTACTGTGGTGATTCTACACATGTTATATCAGCATGCTCTAAACGCCTAACTAGGGTTGTTATCCTGTCGCCATTGGTAATTTGGAACCTAAATTTATTTTGTCTGTGACTTTAATTTGCTCATTGTCCTCCTACCCTGTTATGGCGTTTGTGGATTCAGGTGCTGCCCTGAGTCTTATGGATCTGTCGTTTGCCAAGCGCTGTGGTTTTGTTCTTGAGCCGTTGGTAAATCCTATCCCTCTTAGAGGTATTGATGCTACGCCATTGGCGGAAAATAAACCGCAGTTTTGGACATTGGTAACCATGTGCATGACTCCTGAACATCGGGAGGTGATTAGTTTTCTTGTTCTGCATAAAATGCATGATTTGGTCGTTTTGGGTCTGCCATGGTTACAGACCCATAATCCAGTCTTGGATTGGAAGGCAATGTCTGTGTCAAGTTGGGACTGTCAGGGAATTCATGGTGATTCCCCGCCGGTGTCTATTGCTTCCTCTACTCCTTCGGAAGTTCCTGAGTATTTGTCTGATTACCAGGATGTATTCAGTGAGTCCAGGTCCAGTGCTCTTCCTCCTCATAGGGACTGTGACTGCGCTATAGATTTGATTCCAGGTAGTAAATTTCCTAAGGGAAGATTATTTAATCTGTCTGTACCTGAGCATACCGCAATGCGTTCGTATATCAAGGAATCTCTGGAGAAGGGGCATATCCGTCCATCCTCTTCCCCTCTTGGTGCGGGATTCTTTTTTGTGGCCAAGAAGGACGGATCTTTGAGACCTTGTATTGACTATCGGCTTCTGAATAAAATCACTGTTAAATTTCAGTATCCTTTGCCTCTGTTGTCGGACTTGTTTGCCCGGATTAAAGGTGCCAAGTGGTTCACCAAGATAGATCTTCGTGGTGCGTACAACCTTGTGCGCATTAAGCAAGGAGATGAATGGAAAACTGCATTTAATACGCCCGAAGGTCATTTTGAGTACTTGGTGATGCCTTTCGGGCTCTCTAATGCTCCTTCAGTGTTTCAGTCCTTTATGCATGATATTTTCCGGAAGTATCTGGATAAATTTATGATTGTTTATCTGGATGATATTCTGTTTTTTTCTGATGATTGGGACTCGCATGTAGAGCAGGTCAGGATGGTGTTTCAGGTTTTGCGTGAGAATGCTTTGTTTGTTAAGGGCTCAAAGTGTCTCTTTGGAGTACAGAAGGTTCCCTTTTTGGGTTTTATTTTTTCCCCTTCTGCGGTGGAGATGGACCCAGTCAAGGTCCGAGCTATTCATGATTGGACTCAACCCACGTCAGTTAAGAGTCTTCAGAAGTTCTTGGGTTTTGCTAACTTCTACCGTCGTTTTATCGCTAATTTTTCTAGCGTTGTTAAACCTTTGACGGATATGACTAAGAAAGGTTCTGATGTTGCTAACTGGGCTCCTGCAGCCGTGGAAGCCTTTCAAGAGTTGAAGCGCCGGTTTACTTCGGCGCCTGTTTTGTGCCAGCCTGATGTCTCACTTCCCTTTCAGGTTGAAGTGGATGCTTCTGAGATTGGGGCAGGGGCCGTTTTGTCGCAGAGAGGCCCTGGTTGCTCTGTAATGAGACCATGTGCTTTTTTCTCTAGGAAGTTTTCGCCTGCTGAGCGGAATTATGATGTTGGCAATCGGGAGTTGTTAGCCATGAAGTGGGCATTTGAGGAGTGGCGTCATTGGCTCGAGGGTGCTAAGCATCGTGTGGTGGTCTTGACTGATCACAAAAATCTGATGTATCTCGAGTCTGCTAAACGCCTGAATCCTAGACAGGCCCGCTGGTCATTGTTTTTCTCCCGTTTTGACTTTGTGGTCTCGTATTTACCAGGTTCAAAGAATGTGAAGGCTGATGCTCTTTCAAGGAGCTTTGTGCCTGACTCTCCTGGAGTCGCAGAACCAGTTGGTATTCTCAAAGAGGGAGTTATCCTGTCAGCCATTTCTCCGGATTTGCGACGTGTGTTGCAGAGATTTCAGGCTGGTAGACCTGACTCTTGTCCACCTGACAGACTGTTTGTTCCTGATAAGTGGACCAGCAGAGTCATTTCCGAGGTTCATTCCTCGGTATTGGCAGGGCATCCGGGAATTTTTGGCACCAGAGATCTGGTGGCTAGGTCCTTTTGGTGGCCTTCCTTGTCACGGGATGTGCGGTCATTTGTGCAGTCCTGTGGGACTTGTGCTCGAGCTAAGCCTTGCTGTTCTCGTGCCAGCGGGTTGCTCTTGCCCTTGCCTGTCCCGAAGAGACCTTGGACACACATTTCCATGGATTTCATTTCAGATCTTCCGGTGTCTCAGGGCATGTCTGTCATCTGGGTGGTATGTGATCGCTTTTCCAAGATGGTCCATTTGGTATCTTTGCCTAAGCTGCCTTCCTCTTCCGATCTGGTTCCTTTGTTTTTTCAGAATGTGGTTCGTTTACACGGCATTCCTGAGAATATTGTGTCTGACAGAGGATCCCAGTTTGTTTCCAGGTTCTGGCGATCCTTTTGTGCTAAGATGGGCATTGATTTGTCGTTTTCGTCTGCCTTTCATCCTCAGACTAATGGACAAACGGAGCGAACTAATCAGACTCTGGAGGCTTATTTGAGGTGTTTTGTTTCTGCAGATCAGGATGATTGGGTGACCTTCTTGCCATTGGCTGAGTTTGCCCTTAATAATCGGGCTAGTTCCGCTACTTTGGTTTCGCCATTTTTTTGCAACTCTGGTTTCCATCCTCGTTTTTCCTCGGGACATGTGGAGCCTTCTGACTGTCCTGGGGTAGATTCCGTGGTGGATAGGTTGCAGCGGATCTGGAATCATGTGGTGGACAACTTGAAGTTGTCACAGGAGAAGGCTCAGCGTTTTGCCAACCGCTGCCGCGGTGTGGGTCCCCGACTTCGTGTTGGGGATTTGGTATGGCTGTCTTCTCGATTTGTTCCTATGAAGGTCTCCTCTCCTAAATTTAAGCCTCGCTTCATCGGTCCTTACAAGATATTGGAAATCCTTAATCCTGTGTCCTTTCGCTTGGATCTTCCGGTGTCGTTTGCCTTTCACAGCGTGTTCCATAGGTCTTTGTTGCGGCGGTATGTTGTACCTGTGGTTCCTTCTGTTGAGCCTCCTGCTCCGGTGTTGGTTGAGGGCGAGTTGGAGTACGTGGTGGAGAAGATCTTGGATTCTCGTCTCTCCAGGCGGAGGCTTCAGTATCTGGTCAAGTGGAAGGGCTATGGTCAGGAGGATAATTCCTGGGTGGTTGCCTCTGATGTACATGCGGCCGATTTAGTTCGTGCCTTTCACGCTGCTCATCCTGATCGCCCTGGTGGTCTTGGTGAGGGTTCGGTGACCCCTCCTTAAAGGGGGGGTACTGTTGTGAATTAGACTTTTTTGGCTCCCTCTTGTGGTCACTAGTGATATGACTCTGGGATTGTCTTTCCTCAGTTTGGCACCCACCTGGGTCGTTAGTCCAGGGGTGTTGCTATATAAACTTACTGGTTTCTCAGTCCAGTGCCGGGCATCGTTGTAATCAGTTCCTTTCTGTTTGCTCCTGTCTGCTGGTCTTGGATCTTGCAAAATTAAGCTAAGTCCTGCTTCCTTGTTTTTTGGTTATTTGCTTTGCTCTTATTTTTTGTCCAGCTTGTACTAAATGTGATTCCTGATTTTTCTGGAAGCTCTAGGGGGCTGGTGTTCTCCCCCCGGGCCGTTAGACGGTTCAGGGGTTCTTGAATATCCAGCGTGGAAATTTTGATAGGGTTTTTGCTGACCATATAAGTCATCTTACTATAGTCTGCTATTAGTCAGTGGGCCTCTCTGCTAAATATCTAGTTCATTCTTACGTTTGTCTTTTCTCCTTACCTCACCGTTATTATTTGTTGGGGGCTTGTATCCAACTTTTGGGGTCTTTTCTCTGGAGGCAAGAAAGGTCTATCTTTTCCCTTCTAGGGTTAGTTAGTTCTCCGGCTGGCGCGAGACGTCTAGAACCAACGTAGGCACGTTCAGCGGCTGCTGCTATTTGTGGTGCTAGGATTAGATATATGGTCAGCCCAGTTACCACTGCCCTATGAGCTGGTTTTTTGTGTTTGCAGACTTGGTATGTACTTTTGAGACCCTCTGCCATTGGGGTCATAACAGTTCTCTGTTGCAGACGACACGCCCACTTTCCTGATTAACCGTAGATTTGGGCCAGTTTTGGGTTGTCTCGACCTTGTTTATTTTGGGTTCCCGCAGCTCATCCTATCACCTAAGTATCTGCCTTCGGGCCCTTGGTACCATTTCCTCTGTACCCTTACCCATGCCTCGGTGACTATGTCATGCTAAAATGCCGCAGTCTGCACTGGCAACTCCTGGCATAAATCCATATTACATCGCAACTGAACCTGAGCCTCCTGATGCTGTTGACCAGCGTGAGCTCTATGCATTTTACCCTGACCCCAGGCCATATCCATGGCCAATGCCAGAGGGTTCCTTGTGGGTATGACCCTAATCGCCTCTGCGACTATACACTCCTGGTTTCTGCAGTCTTTCTTTCTATTCGCGCGTTTCTTATACCTGCGTCTCTGCATGGGAGTCTGGAACTGAGCTGTCCCGAACTTACCAGGGGACATTTCCAGCTCGGGGTTCAGTGGGGTCTCCATGACCATCCTGCCACAACCTCTGGGGGGAACCTATTGGGGTTACACTCTGTCCCTATGTTGGAGATCCCTATGGCCGGTATCCCTGACTCGAGATCTTCGGGTTCTGCAACTGGAGCAACATTTACCTGAGGAAGGTTGACCCTGGTCTCCCACAGGGACCAGAACAGGGGCACGTCTCTCCCCAAAACAGACCCGTATGGAAGGGTCTTCACCACTACCACCACATCCCTTTTTGGAAGTGCATTGAACAGCAAGGTGGATTGCTGCAGAGGGGAAAAAGAAAAAAAAAATCTCTTTAAATCTTCAGCTTAGCGAGTGTGAACAAGCTGAGTGTGACCTGAGTGTAAGTGCGAACGGCAGTAAGTGTGTGACTTGTGATTCAGTTACTTTGGATTCAGGGAGTTTCCAAGGGAGGAATTACTGAATTGCTGTCTGTATTTTATTAATACTTTGCATTTATTTTTTATTTAACTTTTCTGTCTCGTGTAATCCCCATTAGGAAATGTGCTCCACTATTGTTAATGCCATCCAGTGCACATCTTGCCACATGTATGCAATCCTTGATCAGCCGGTGCATACTGCTGTGCGAGATGTGAGCACATTGAGCATTTGGAAGCCCAGATTCTGAATCTAAATGTGCAGCTGGCAACACTGAGATCCATTGACAATATGGAAAGCAGTCTTCTGCTCACTGAGGCCAGTCCTGATCTGGCAAACCCCAATAAGTTGGCAGATGAGGGGGGTGCCAGTACAGGGGTAGCAATGCTGCAGCCAGGCATGTCCTCCGAAAGCCGGAGGAGTGACTGCTACAGTAAGGAGGGAAATAGGAGAGCAGGGCAGGCCAGACAGGTGCTGGTAGTGGGGGACTCAATTATTAGGGGAACAGATAGGGCATCTGTCACAAAGACAGGGATTGTCGAACGGTGTGCTGCCTACCTGGCGCTCGAGTCTGACACATCGCTGATCGGGTTGACAGATTACTGGGGAGGGGCTGGTGAGGACCATGGTGCACATTGGCACAAATGACAAAGTTAGAGGTAGGTGGAAGGTCCTTAAAAACAATTTCAGGGAATTAGGCTGAAAGCTGAAAGCAAGGACCTCCAACGTGTTATTTTACGAAATACTGCCTGTACCACATGCCACACCAGAGAGGCAACGGGAGATTAGGGAGGTTAATAAGTGGCTCAAGAATTGATGTAGGAAGGAGGGGCTTGGGTTCCTGCAGAACTGGGCCGACTTCTCAGTTGGCTACAGGTTCTACGCTAGGGATGGGCTGCACCTCAATGGGGAAGGTGCAGCTGTGCTGGGGGAGAAAATGGCTAGAAGGTTGGAGGAGTGTTTAAACTAGGGACTGGGGGGGAGTGTATTCATTTTATAGGAGGGGAAGATAGTGCAGATAGAGACCTGGGCACAAATAAGGAAGTTGGGGGTGGCGGTGGCATGGGGGGTGGGGTTAGAACAATTAATAATTTATGTAAGAATAGAGGAACAGAGAGATACATAAAGTATATGTATACTAATGCCAGAAGCCTCGCCAACAAAATGGACGAATTAGAATTAATGTTGTTGGAGCATAATTATGACATGGTGGGGATACCTGAGACATGGCTGAATGAGAGCCAAGACTGGGCTGTTAACTTGCAGGGCTATAGTCTGTTCAGAAATGACCGAACGGATAAGCGAGGGGGAGGTGTGTGTCTATATGTAAAATCATCCTTAAAACCCATCCTGCGTGATAATATAGGTTAATCTAATGAAAATGTAGAGTCCCTGTGGGTGGAGATAAGGGGAGGGGGAAGAAATAATAAATTACTGATAGGGGTTTGTTAAAAATCTCCAAAAATAATGGAAGCAATGGAGAATATCCTCATAAAGCAAATAGATGAAGCTGCGACTCAAGGAGAAGTCATTATTATGGGGGACTTCAACTACCCCGAAATAGATTGGGGAACAGAAACCTGCAGTTCCAGCAAAGGTAATCGTTTTTTGACAACTATGAGAGACAATTACCTTTCACAACTGGTTCAGGACCCAACAAGAAGGGGGCATTGTTAGACCTAATACTAACCAACGGGCCAGACTGCATATCAAATATAAGGGTTGGGGGTCACTAGGGGAATAGTGATCATTTAGAGAATTAAAGGAAGCAGGTAGTGATGAGGCATTAAATAAATACAAAAAATTAAATAAATTCTGTAAAAAGCAAATCAAGGCAGCAAAAAGTGAGACAGAGAGACTCATTGCCAGAGAGAGTAAAAATAATCCCAAAATATTATTTAACTACGTAAATAGCAAGAAACTAAAAAATGATAGTGTTGGCCCCCTTAAAAATAGTCTGGGTGAAATGGTGGATAAGGATGAGGAAAAAGCCAATATGCTAAATGACTTTTTTTCATCAGTAGTTGCGCAAGAAACACAAGAAAATTCCATGGCAGACAATATGATCAGTGATGACAAAAATTCCCCATTAAATGTCACCTGCTTAACCCAGCAGGAAGTACGTCAGCGTCTAAAAATCACTAAAATTAACAAATCTCCGGGCCCGGATGGGATACGCCCCCGAGTACTGCAGGAATTAAGTACAGTCATTGTTAGACCATTATTTTTAATCTCCTTTGGGGTTGTCCCTGGCAACAATGGACCCATGGACCAAAGTCACTACGCTCCCTGAGTCCAGGAGAGCCTCCGTTTGGCATCCATTCACGAGTACCTGGCACAGCTGGGCATTGCTGTCGGCAGTGCCCGTAGTGGCTGTACAGACTGGCTGGGCATACATAGACACCCAGCGAGCAAACCTGCAGTCCATGGGCTCAGATTTCAGGGGGCAGTTGACAGCCACATGTCTGGGCCCTTGACACCACCAACACTTAATAACTGCAGCACGACTAGACCTTAGGGCCCCTTTAGGGGAACGGGAGTTTTGTCACCCTCACTTCGGGTTACCCCCTCATCACGGGCTTGGTCCTGGTTAGCCCCACCAGTGGACTGTGGACTTTTCTCGTGCTCCAACACAAAGTCCTGATTGGCTGTATACTACTTATCTTACCAGCTGGTCCAGGGTGTCCAGGTTCCTTTTCCCCACCCGATACTGCATGGTGGCCAGCAGAGCATTCTACCATTTGGGCTGGGGTCAAAGTTTCAGGCTGGAGCCATCCCTCCACCAACTGCAATAAGTCATACGCCTGAGACCTGGCAGGACGAGTCTTTGAAAAGGACTAGTGATGAGCGAATACACTCGTTACTTGAGATTTCCCAAGCACGCTCGGGTGACCTCCAAGTATTTTTTAGTGCTCGAAGATTTAGTTTTCCTCACCGCAGCTGAATGATTTACATCTGTTAGCCAGCATAAGTACATGTGGGGGTTGCCTGGTTGCTAGGGAATCCCCACAAGCTGGCTAACAGATGTAAATCATTCAGCTGCGGTGAGGAAAACTAAATCTCTGAGCACTAAAAAATACTCGGAGGTCACCCAAGCGTGCTTGGGAAATCTCGAGTAATGAGTATATTCACTCATCACTAAATAGGACCACTGGTACACCCTCTGATCACCCCTTACTGTAGGGGCCTCTTCTTGACACTGCTGATCGCCCGTTACATTAGGGGTCTCTTCTTAACACCGCTGATGCTCCGGTAGCTGCCACTGCAACTGCAGCACCTCTTGCTGCAGCAACTGCAGCACCTCTTGCCGCTACCGCTGGAGCTGCAGCGCCTCTTGCTGATACTATGGCTGGAACTACAGTGTTTCTTGTTGCATGAGGACCATCTGCTTCAAAAGCTCCTCCATTTTCCCAGCAGGCTTGCTCACCAACATGCAGCATACTTTGGGGTATGCCTCAGTTCACACTGCTTCGCATTCTCCAGCCATATGTAGTGCAGCGGTAGCACACTTATGCAGTGGGGAGGCAGTGACCCAACAAATTCTTAACACAAAGTCTCTTTAATGCTGTTACTTCACAGCATTAAATGTCAAATTCATACAAGTATGTATAATTAAAGTCCAATTCACAGCACTACATAGTACCCGGTATCCTCCGGATCACTGACGGGAATCATATCCTCCAGATTACAGTCACTAAACATGCCAGTCCACCCTCTGACTGGTTGCTGTGGGCAACTGCACCACCGTGTTACCATATGTACCAGACATCTCAGATCCCCTGGCTGCTTGGCTCCACTTGCCTGTGTTGCCTCATGCAGGAGCTCTGCAGAGCTGACTGCTCTGCCCTCTAGCATACAGCAGACTGATTCTGTCTCTGACCCTGACACACCCAAACCCTCTACCACAGGGATTTTAACTGGGATCTGTGGCCTTCAGCCACTTGGAAAACGCGGGCCTGAAATAAAACGGACTGCACGACTATCATCCTGCAGTCTGTTTCAAAATACAAAAACCCCAGAGCAGTTTTTCCCAACTCTGCCCTGGACACTAACATGCCCAAAACTAAAACTAATTTTTAGTCTGCATTGCAATCACAGCTACGCCTGTGACAGCAGTGCATTCTCATGGCCTCCATATGCCTCCATGCACATCCTGGGTGAACACACAGCAAATCCTACCTGTGACACCGGTCACTGCCTCACAAGTGTTATATTTGTGGCTTGGCTATCCATCATGGACTATTCGATACAATAATTTATCATAATAGTTATATTTAAAATTAGTATAAAAGGTGTTAACTAGGAACATCAGCTGTGACGGAGAACAGGGTTAGTTTAGTTAAATAGAACCTGTCATCAGGATTTCACACCCCAAATTAATAGCATGTTTTTAGTTTAAATTGTTAATGACCTGCAAACACAGTGGGTTGGTTCTCCAGCCTCTCTCCTTTTCCCTAACTCCTTCCTACCTACTGTCACATTTAAGGGTGCTTTCACACTGCGTTCTGGCACCCTTTCATTGGCCCCATCGGGGCCTATGTCCAAACCCCTCGCAAGATTTATGCTTATGTGCTGATGGGGCCTTAGACTGTAATGTGAACATGTGCTCTGTTGAGCATAATTTGTGGGCGTATACACCTACCAGAGACAGGTACCCTGACGTAGTCTACTTAGTCAAAGACTGGAGGCAAGCAGCAAGCAGGAAAAGGTAGAGATGCAGGAGAGCTGTAAGTGCAGCACCTGCAGACTGCAATTGCAACTCATTAGCTTATTGTAATGCCCTACTTGACTGCCAGTAAACAAAAATAACTCCAGAATCCAAAATGATTGGTATGTAGCCTGTTTTATGTTTCTCTATAGACTTAAATGAGACATCTGACTGTAGCATTTTTGTCTGAGAAAGAATGCACACAAACAAACTACAAAAGTTTCCACAAAAATGTGTGAAGCTAGGAATCACGGAATCACACATGCAATTTTTTGCAGCAGTTTTTGAAATTACATCTTTTTTAGATAAAGACAGAACTGATTTCAGGCCTTCACATCAAAACTATACTAAACGCTGGCACAAATTTTCAGATATGTTTTTATCCTAATATGGAATCTCTCACTCACAACATGCAGTTAAACTTTATACAGGTATGTAGAGGATTTAGCGCGTATAAAAATGATATCGGCAGTATAAGTGTTAGTGTTTGAGAAAAAAAATTATTTCATATGCAATTAAGTGCATTTTTGTGACCAAGGTCCTCTGTTCAGTGATGCCTGAATTCATTTCCTGACCCAAGGCAGGCGCACTGACTTTGTGTGCTGGCGCGCTCTCATTGATGACATTCTGGAAGCACCCCTGGCTGGGCCACATATTACCACCACATAGTGACCGAATACTACAATACTGATCATTAATTAAAAATACAATATTAATTTTACCAGAAGTGCCATTACACTGAGGAGCTTTGTATTTACTACACAGTGTATAGTGTCAGTGTACATGTAGTACAGTGATCACCGTGGCGGTGACATAAACAGGAGCTCTATATATAGTGTATAGTGTACAGATTATACAGTGATCACCAGTGACATTATACACAGGACCTCTCTATATAGTGTCAGTGTACAAGTAATTGTTGTGAACTCTGTTTTTGGGCTCCCTCTTGTGGTCACAAGTGGTACTGTGTGAGTGCTGTCTTTGGGCTCCCTCTGGTGGCTCTTTGTGTCATTCTGCAGGTCTGAGGCTGGATCAGCTGTCTCGTTATCTGTTAGCTGGTTTCCTATTTAGCTCACCTGGACTATCAGTTGTTGCCTGCTGTCGATGTATTCAGTGCTATTTTGATCTCTCCTGAATTCCTTCGCTATCAGTCTCTCCACGAGAAGCTAAGTTTTCTGTTTGGTTATTTTTTGCTCATCAGTGTTCAATATCTTTCTTGGTTATTTATTTGTCCTTGTCCAGCTTGCTAATATGTGATTTCCTTGCTTGCTGGTAGCTCTAGGGGGCTGAGTTTCTCCCCTCACACCGTTAGTTGGTTTGGGGGTTCTTGAATTCTCAGCGTGGATATTTTGTATAGGGTTTTTTACTGACCGCACAGTTCCCTGCCTGTCTTCTGCTATCTAGTATTAGTGGGCCTCATTTGCTGAATCTGTTTTCATTTCTACGTTTTGTATTTTCCCCTTACCTCACCGTTATTATTTGTTGGGGGCTTCCTATATCTTTGGGGTCATTTCTCTGAGGCAAGTGAGGTCTTACTTTCTCTATAGGGGTAGCAAGTTTCTCAGGCTGCATCGAGACGTCCAGGAATTTAGGCACGTTCACCGGCTACCTTCAGTGTGTTTGGTTAGGATCAGGTTTTGCGGTCAGTCCAGTTACCACCTCCCTAGAGCTCGTTCTATGTTCAGTAACTTAGCTAGTGCATTTTGTGATCCTCAGCCACTAAGGATCATAACAGTACAGCAGGCCAAAAAGTGTTTAATGCATCGCAGAAGTGGGATAAGAGAAGTCCTGAGTACAATTTTTTTTTTTCCTCTCCCTTTGCTGCAGTCTGTCCAGCTTCTCTCATCCCCTTAATCTCTGGGTGGCTTTGAGTTCAGCTGGAACATGGATATTCAGAGTCTGACTTCTAGTGTGGATCATCTTGCTGCAAGGGTGCAAAGCATTCAGGATTTTGTTGTTCACAGTCCTATGTCTGAGCCAAAAGTACCTATTCCTGAGTTGTTTTCTGGAGATAGATCTAGGTTTCTGAATTTTAAGAATAATTGTAAATTATTTCTTTCTTTGAGACCTCGTTCCTCTGGTGATTCCGCTCAGCAAGTTAGAATTGTTATCTCCCTGTTACGTGGCGACCCTCAGGATTGGGCTTTCTCCCTGGCGCCAGGAGATCCTGCATTGCTGAATGTGGATGCGTTTTTTCTGGCGCTTGGATTGCTTTATGAGGAACCTAATCTTGAGAACCAGGCAGAAAAGGCCTTGCTGGCTCTCTCTCAGGGCCAGGATGAAGCTGAGGTGTATTGTCAAAAATTTCGGAAATGGTCGGTGCTTACTCAATGGAATGAGTGTGCCCTGGCTGCAAATTTCAGAGAAGGTCTTTCTGAAGCCATTAAGAATGTTATGGTGGGGTTCCCCACGCCTGCAAGTCTGAATGACTCAATGGCTTTGGCCATTCAGATTGATCGGCGTTTGCGGGAGCGCAAATCTGCGCACCATCTGGCGGTGTTTTCTGAACAGAGACCTGAGTCTATGCAATGTGACCGAATTCTGACCAGAATTGAGCGGCAAAATCATAGACGTCAAAATGGGTTGTGCTTTTACTGTGGTGATTCAACTCATGTTATCTCAGCATGCTCTAAGCGCTTAAAAAAAAATTGCTAAAACTGTCACAGTTGGTACTATACAGCCTAAATTCATTTTGTCTGTTACTTTAATTTGTTCTCTGTCATCCTACTCGGTTATGGCTTTTGTGGATTCAGGTGCTGCCCTGAACCTGATGGATTTGTCGTTTGCCAGGCGCTGTGGTTTAGTCCTGGAGCCTTTAGAATTCCCTATTCCACTGAGGGGAATTGATGCTACACCGTTGGTTGAGAATAAGCCTCAGTATTGTACTCAAGTGACCATGTGCATGACTCCTGTACATCAGGAGGTGATTCGCTTTCTTGTGCTGCATAATTTGCATGATGTTGTCGTTTTGGGTCTGCCATGGTTGCAGGCCCATAATCCAGTACTGGATTGGAAAGCTATGTCTGTTTCAAGTTGGGGTTGCCAGGGGATTCATGGCGATGCTCCTTTGGTGTCAATTGCTTCTTCCACTCCTTCTGAGGTTCCTGAGTTTTTGTCGGACTACCAGGATGTATTTGATGAGCCCAGATCCGGTGCCCTGCCTCCTCACAGGGATTGTGATTGTGCTATAAATTTGATTCCTGGTAGTAAGTTCCCTAAGGGACGACTTTTTAATTTGTCTGTACCAGAACATGCCGCGATACGGAGTTATATAAAAGAGTCTTTAGAGAAGGGACATATTCGCCCGTCCTCCTCCCCTCTTGGTGCAGGATTCTTTTTTGTGGCCAAGAAGGATGGTTCTCTGAGACCTTGTATTGATTATCGTCTTCTAAATAAAATCACGGTCAAATTTCAGTATCCTTTGCCATTATTATCTGATCTGTTTGCTCGGATTAAGGGGTCCAGTTGGTTCACCAAGATAGATCTTCGTGGTGCGTATAACCTTGTGAGTATTAAGCAGGGGGATGAATGGAAAACAGCATTTAATACGCCCGAAGGCCATTTTGAGTACTTGGTGATGCCTTTTGGACTCTCTAATGCTCCTTCTGTGTTCCAGTCCTTCATGCATGACATCTTCCGAGAATATCTGGATAAATTTATGATTGTGTATTTGGATGACATTTTGGTCTTTTCTGAGGACTCGGAGTCCCATGTGAAGCAGGTCAGGATGGTATTTCAGGTCCTACATGCTAATGCCTTATTTGTGAAGGGCTCAAAATGTCTCTTCGGAGTACAGAAGGTTTCCTTTTTGGGTTTTATTTTTTCTCCTTCTACTATTGAGATGGACCCAGTCAAGGTCCAGGCTATTCATGACTGGACTCAGCCTACATCTGTTAAAAGTCTTCAGAAGTTCTTGGGTTTTGCTAACTTTTACCGTCGCTTCATTGCTAATTTTTCTGGCGTGGTTAAACCCTTGACGGATTTGACCAAGAAGGGTTCTGATGTGACTAATTGGTCTCATGCGGCCGTGGAGGCCTTTCGGGAGCTGAAGCGCCGGTTTTCTTCGGCTCCAGTTTTGTTTCAGCCTGATGTCTCCCTTCCTTTTCAGGTTGAGGTTGATGCTTCTGAGATTGGAGCAGGGGCTGTTTTGTCGCAGAGAAGCTCTGATTGCTCTGTGATGAAGCCTTGTGCTTTCTTTTCAAGAAAGTTTTCGCCTGCCGAGCGGAATTATGATGTTGGTAATCGGGAGTTGTTGGCTATGAAGTGGGCATTTGAGGAGTGGCGACATTGGCTCGAGGGAGCTAAACATCGTGTGGTGGTCTTGACTGATCACAAAAATCTGATTTATCTTGAGTCTGCCAAGCGGCTGAATCCTAGACAGGCTCGTTGGTCGTTGTTTTTCTCCCGTTTCAATTTCGTGGTCTCGTACCTGCCTGGTTCGAAGAGCGTGAAGGCTGATGCTCTTTCTAGGAGTTTTGTGCCTGACTCTCCGGGAGTTTCAGAGCCGGCTGGTATCCTCAGAGAGGGAGTGATTTTGTCTGCCATTTCCCCAGATTTGCAACGAGTGCTGCAGAGATTTCAGGCGGATAGACCTGACCGTTGCCCACCAGAGAGACTGTTTGTCCCAGATAGATGGACCAGCAGAGTTATTTCCGAGGTTCATTCTTCGGTGTTGGCAGGCCATCCTGGGATTTTTGGTACCAGAGATTTGGTGGCTAGGTCCTTCTGGTGGCCTTCCTTGTCGCGGGATGTGCGTTCCCTTGTGCAGTCCTGTGGGATTTGTGCTCGGGCTAAGCCTTGCTGTTCTCGTGCCAGCGGTTTGCTTTTGCCTTTGCCTGTCCCGAAGAGGCCTTGGACGCACATTTCCATGGATTTTATTTCGGATCTTCCAGTCTCTCAGAGAATGTCTGTCATCTGGGTGGTGTGTGATCGTTTTTCCAAAATGGTCCATTTGGTGCCCTTGCCTAAGTTGCCTTCCTCCTCCGATTTGGTTCCTCTATTTTTTCAGAATGTGGTTCGCCTGCACGGCATCCCTGAAAATATTGTGTCTGACAGAGGATCCCAGTTCGTGTCCAGATTTTGGCGGATCTTTTGTGCTAAGATGGGCATTGATTTGTCTTTTTCGTCAGCCTTCCATCCTCAGACGAATGGTCAAACTGAGCGAACTAATCAGACCTTGGAAACTTATTTAAGATGTTTTGTTTCTGCTGATCAGGATGATTGGGTGACTTTTTTGCCATTGGCCGAGTTTGCCCTTAATAATCGGGCTAGTTCTGCTACTTTGGTTTCGCCTTTTTTCTGCAATTCTGGTTTTCATCCTCGTTTTTCCTCGGGTCAGGTTGAGCCTTCTGACTGTCCTGGGGTGGATTCTATGGTGGATAGGTTGCAGCAGATTTGGAACCATGTGGTGGACAATTTGAAGTTGTCACAGGAGAAGGCTCAGCGCTTTGCCAACCGCCGTCGCGGTGTGGGTCCCCGACTTCGTATTGGGGATTTGGTATGGCTGTCTTCTCGGTATGTTCCTATGAAGGTCTCCTCTCCTAAATTCAAGCCTCGCTTCATCGGTCCTTATAAGATTTTGGAAATCCTTAACAAGGTGTCATTTCGTTTGCACCTCCCAGCATCGTTTGCCATTCATAACGTGTTCCATAGGTCTTTGTTGCGGAGGTATGTGGTGCCTGTGGTTCCTTCTGTTGAGCCCCCTGCCCCGGTGCTGGTTGAGGGCGAATTGGAGTACGTGGTGGAGAAGATCTTGGATTCTCGTATTTCTAGACGGAGGCTTCAGTATTTGGTTAAGTGGAAGGGCTATGGTCAGGAGGATAATTCCTGGGTTGTCGCCTCTGATGTTCATGCGGCCGATTTGGTTCATGCCTTCCATGTGGCTCATCCTGATCGCCCTGGGGGTTTTGATGAGGGTTCGGTGACTCCTCCTCAAGGGGGGGGGGTACTGTTGTGAACTCTGTTTTTGGGCTCCATCTTGTGGTCACAAGTGGTACTGTGTGAGTGCTGTCTTTGGGCTCCCTCTGGTGGCTCTTTGTGTCATTCTGCAGGTCTGAGGCTGGATCAGCTGTCTCGTTATCTGTTAGCTGGTTTCCTATTTAGCTCACCTGGACTATCAGTTGTTGCCTGCTGTCGATGTATTCAGTGCTATTTTGATCTCTCCTGAATTCCTTCGCTATCAGTCTCTCCACGAGAAGCTAAGTTTTCTGTTTGGTTATTTTTTGCTCATCAGTGTTCAATATGTTTCTTGGTTATTTATTTGTCCTTGTCCAGCTTGCTAATATGTGATTTCCTTGCTTGCTGGTAGCTCTAGGGGGCTGAGTTTCTCCCCTCACACCATTAGTTGGTGTGGGGGTTCTTGAATTCTCAGCGTGGATATTTTGTATAGGGTTTTTTACTGACCGCACAGTTCCCTGCCTGTCTTCTGCTATCTAGTATTAGTGGGCCTCATTTGCTGAATCTGTTTTCATTTCTACGTTTTGTATTTTCCCCTTACCTCACCGTTATTATTTGTTGGGGGCTTCCTATATCTTTGGGGTCATTTCTCTGAGGCAAGTGAGGTCTTACTTTCTCTATAGGGGTAGCAAGTTTCTCAGGCTGCGTCGAGACGTCCAGGAATTTAGGCACGTTCACCGGCTACCTTCAGTGTGTTTGGTTAGGATCAGGTTTTGCGGTCAGTCCAGTTACCACCTCCCTAGAGCTCGTTCTATGTTCAGTAACTTAGCTAGTGCATTTTGTGATCCTCAGCCACTAAGGATCATAACAGGTAATACAGGGATCACCAGTGACATAATACACAAGAGCTCTGTATATGGCATATAGTGTATAATTAATACAATGTTCACCATTGACATTATACACAGGAGCTTTGTATATAGTGCATAGTGTACAGGTAATAAAGGAATCACCAGTGACATTATACATAGGAGCTCTATATATAGTGTCACTGCACAAATAATACAGTCATCACCAGTGACATTATACACAAGAGCTCTGTATATAACATACAGTGTATAGTGTAAGTGTACAGGTAACACACTGACTCACCGGCGACGTCTGTAGTTGACATTCTTCATCTTCGCTTTTCATCTTCATCCAGTGCACACCGCCATCATTTCTTACAGCCAGGATTCGTCTATGCAGAAAATAATACAGTTATCTAGAGCACATAACCAATTTTTTCCCAACTTCTACACTATGCCAGATAAAGAAAAAAGCGACTGTGTTGCCCTGCACCATAACAGGACCTCTCCTCCCCCACACTGAAAACAGTATCCTCAAAATAATATCTTTTAATTAGCCCTACAGTAATAATATCCCACATTCTGGACCCCATGTGACGTCCCATTCTGCCTCATGTCTCTCCATACTGCCCCATATCTGTCCATATTGTCCCCATAGTCATCCATAATAGTATAATGCACCCCATAGCCATATATATTAGTATAATGCACCTCCATAGTAGTATAATGCACCCCCATAATAGTATTATGCACCCCCTTAGTCATACATAAAGTATAATGCACCTCCATAGTCACATATAATAATATAATGCACCCCATAGTCATATATAGCAGTATGATGCACCCCCATAGCAGTATAATGCACCCCATAGTATAATGCTCCCCCATAATAGTATAATGCACTCCAAAGTTATATATAGTATAATGCACCCCATAGCAGTATAATGCACCCCCATAGCAGTATAATTTGCCCCATAGCAGTATAATGCAGCCCCATAGCAGTATAATGCACCCCCCATAGCAGTATAATGCACCCCATATTAGTATAACGCACCCCCATAGCAGTATAATGCACACCCATAGCAGTATAATGCACCCCATATTAGTATAATGCACCCCATAATCATATATAGTATAATGCACCCCATAGTAGTATAATGCACTTCCCATAGCAGTATAATGAACCCACATAGCAGTATAATGCAGCCCCATAGCAGTATAATGCACCCCACATAGCTGTATAATGCACCCCCATAGTAGTATGCACCCCCATAGTAGTATAATGCACCCCCATAGTAGTATAATGTACCCCGAGTGCGGCTTTACAAAAAAAAGTTTCTCCTTACCTGGCCGAGGTCCAGCGGTGTCCTCTGCTAGGATTCATCTGAGGTGCGGACCTTTGTTCCGGCATATGACAGTGATGTCATATGCCGGTGACGTGTGCACTGACGTCAGCTGCCGGCCTGTGATTGGCTGGTGGCTGTTAACTGTTGTCATGCAGGAGGAATCTATCGCATGGCAACAGATTTTAACTGAATGTGCATCTGAGGATGCACAATCAGTTACTGAGCAGGCAGAATCCTGCCTCTAGGGCTCGGTCTTCTCGCTTGGCCCCATACTCCATTAAGGACAGTAATGCCCTGATGGCGGACCTGCAGGCATGTGTTATCACATGTGTTAGCCCAAATTGTAAATACTTCAGGATTTAGCTCTAACAAACGGCACAAAAAGTCCAACTACTTATATGATTCCAGCCTGAGATCTTAAATTGTCCACATCTTGCTTGTACATTTCTGAGATCAATCCTTTTGCAAAAATAAAATTATTGTATATCCAGAAAATAATTAGTCCTTTTACTGTAATGTGTCCAAATTTTGCTGTCTGTATGTGCAAGCAAGAACAGCCCATGAACACTTTCCTTTATTTATATATGGATACCAGAAACTTTCTGCTGCTCCATAATTCAGGATGCAAAATTGGTCCGTTACAATGTTGTTTCCGATGTTTCTCGACAGCTCTTTGCTCGTCACCATAGTGAAGTTTGGAGTGTGACTGTCTGAGGTTGTGGACAGGTGTCTTTTATACTGATAACAAGTTCAGACAGGTGCCATTACTACAGGTAATGAGTGGAGGACAGAGGAGCCTCTTAAAAAAGAAGTTACAGGTCTGTGAGAGCCATAAATCTTGCACGTTTTTAGGTGACAAAATACTTATTTTCCACCATAATTTGCAAAATAAATCTTGCCAAATCAGACAAGATGATTCTCTGGGTTTGTTTTCTCATTTTGACTCTCATAGTTGTGGTCTACCTATGATGTCAATTACAGGCCTCTCTCATCTTTTTAAGTGGGAGAACTTGCACAATTGGTGGCTAAATTTTCACCACTGTAAGTCTAACCGGAAATTTGAACCAAAAGGTTAATTCAAATGGCAGCATCCAGTCGCATTAAGCACAAATACTGAGGTCCATGTACACCCATCAAAACAATTTACACTTCTTTTTTTTCTGTAGTTTTCTTAGGATGATGATGACGATGCAGAAACTGGATTAACAGAAGGTGAAGACAAGGAAGAGGAGGAAAAAGAAGAAGAGAAGCTTGGAAAGCTACAATTCTCCTTAGACTATGACTTTCAAAATAACCAGGTAACAACATCCAGGTAAAATGATACTTTTGATGCCCAAAGCAAAGGTAAAATGCGTTGCTCAATTCAAGTGTTTCAATAATGTTAGCACATGTGTCATATAGTTAGTGTATGTTATACAGTTATTATGGTTGAAACAGGCAATTTGAGAATAAAAAAACAGGCAGGAGGGACTTTACATACCAGTATCTGAATATATACCCTACCGTTCAAAAGTTTAGGGTCAAACAGACAAAATTGTGTTTTCCATGAAAGATCATACTTTTATTAATCAAATGAATTGAAAGTCTAGTCCATACATTGACAAGGTTCAAAAAAAGGATTTTTATTTGAAATAATAATTTTCTCCTTTGCTTTTGTCAAAGAATGTTCCCTTTGCAGCAATTACAGCATTGCAGATCTTTGGTATTCTAGCAGTTAATTTGCTGAGGTAATCTGGATAAATTTCACCCCATGCTTCCAGAAGCCCCCCCCCCCCCCACCTCAAACTTGGATTCCTTTGTCCATAACACTTTTAGCAAATCTTCCTCTGTCCAATGTCTGTGTTCTTTTGCCCATATTAATCTTTTGCTTTTATAAGCCAGTCTCAGATACGGCTTTTTCTTTGCCACTCTGCCCTGAAGGCCAGCATCCCGGAGTTGCCTCTTCAGTGTAGACATTGACACTGGCGTTTTGCATGTACTATTTAATGAAGCTGCCAGTTGAGGACATGTGAGGCATCGATTTCTCAAACTACAGACTCTAATGTACTTGTCTTGTTGCTCAGTTGTGCAGCGGGGCCTCCCACTTCTCTTTCTACTCTGGTTAGAGCCTGTTTGCGCTTTCCGCTGAAGGGAGTAGTACACACCATTGTAGGAAATCTTCAGTTTCTTGGCAATTTCTTGCATGGAATATCCTTAATTTCAAAGAACAAGAATAGACTATCAAGTTTCACATGAAAGTTCTTTTTCTCAAACGAAGGTCAGGTTTACAAGTTCTCTAATCAGCCAAACTGTTTTCAGCTGTGCTAACATACTTTCACAAGGGTTTTCAATGGTATTCCATCCATCCATTAGCCTTCTTACACAGTTAGCAAACACAAAGTACCATAAGAACATTGGAGTGATGGTTGTTGGAAATGGGCCTCTATACACCTATATATTACAAACCAAACGTTTGCAGCTAAAATAGTCATTTACCACATTAACAATGTATAGAGTGTATTTCTGAATCATTTAATGATTAAAAAACTTTGTTTTTCTTTAAAAAATAGGGACCCTAAACTTTTGAAGGACCCTAAACTTTTGAATGGTAGTGTGTATGTATATACATATATATATATATATATATATATATATATATATATATATATATACCATATATATATATATATATATATATATATATATAATTGTCTAAGGGTCTGTTTGTCTGTAACTGAAATACCGCGTCGCTGACTGGTCGCGCCCGGCTGGCCTCGACCAATCAGCATTCATAAATAAACTACATACCTATACTAGAGCTAGAATAACATGAAGGACAGTCTGTGAGAGACAGAATAACATGGAGGACAATAAAAGGGGTAATGGTGTGCACTCTGGTCAAAAGGATGTGGAGGTGCTGGTAAATCAGACCGTGTGGTCAAGTCAATAGTAGAGGAAAAAAGTACCGCACACTCGAAGTTGATATGATGCAAAAAGGTATAAGCCAAATTTATTAACACAGACAGGATATCAACAGTTGCCACTGTGTTAGTTCGTAGAGTGAAAACCCGACGTTTCGACCCTCCCGGGTCTTATTCATGGGGTTACTAGGAAGCAAATAGACGGTATAAGCAGCTGTTTGTGACATGATATAAAATGAAAAACAACAAACGAAAAAGGACAAAGATAAAATACCAAAGCATAACAAAAACATATTATGTACAATATATACAGAGCAACCAGAGATAATGACAAGGGTACTCTGAGGAGCAGCGAAAAATCGGTCTATGGTACAGAGGCAACATCTGCAATAACCTGCTTACGGGAAGGATAGTAACGTTTACCTGCACTCTTTTGTTACACATATATAGGGGTGGCAGTGTTGGCAGCCAAGACACAGGTCCTCTAAGGTATAGCCTGTCATTACAGGACCATACAGCTGGGCGCGGGATGCGCCGCTAATCCCCGGACGTGCAAGAGAGCAGGTACACGGACCCACCACTCCCTTACTCGGCACCCTCCCTTCATACCTTCCCTTAGTATTGGTTGGTCTAATTCACCATACCTTGTTCATAGGACAATCCTTGAAACTGCCAGTCACCCTATACAGGACCTTTCTATACTTGCCAGAGGAGCTGCTAGTGGACCCTCACTAAGGTACCCTCAATACATGCACCTGAACGTCCAGCCTCCATAGGGGGCATATATTTCTTTATCTGATTCATATTTCCTGCAGGACTCCTTACTTGGCTGCAGTTTACCCAAAACAGGACCCCTTAACCAATTCTATTGGAACTACTATTGAATCTACAAGGTATCCACAACATCTCTCCTTATTAGTTCCCACATATACTGCCCCTCAGTTACCCTATTATGATATATTTCATTGGGACTGACTCCTAATCTTCATGACCAAATGTGTCCTATATACATAAACCCCTCCTTCCCTTGTTCACATTGGAACTATGCTGTCTTATTGCCCATGCACTGTATAAATGTTTATTCTTTGTTATAATGACAGGCTATACCTTAGAGGACCTGTGTCTTGGCTGCCAACACTGCCACCCCTATATATGTGTAACAAAAGAGTGCAGGTAAACGTTACTATCCTTCCCGTAAGCAGGTTATTGCAGATATTGCCTCTGTACCATAGACCGATTTTTCGCTGCTCCTCAGAGTACCCTTGTCATTATCTCTGGTTGCTCTGTATATATTGTACATAATATGTTTTTGTTATGCTTTGGTATTTTATCTTTGTCCTTTTTCGTTTGTTGTTTTTCATTTTATATCATGTCACAAACAGCTGCTTATACCGTCTATTTGCTTCCTAGTAACCCCATGAATAAGACCCGGGAGGGTCGAAACGTCGGGTTTTCACTCTACGAACTAACACAGTGGCAACTGTTGATATCCTGTTTGTGTTAATAAATTTGGCTTATACCTTTTTGCATCATATCAACTTCGAGTGTGCGGTACTTTTTTCCTCTACTAACATGGAGGACAGTCTGTGAGGGAGAGAATAACATGGAGGACAGTCTGTGAGGGAGAGAATAACATGGAGGACAGACTGTGAGGGAGAGAATAACATGGAGAACAGTCTGTGAGGGCGAGAATAACATGGAGGACAGTCTGTGAGGGAGAGAATAACATGGAGGACAATCTGTGAGGGAGAGAATAAAATGGAGGACAGTATGTGAGTGAGAGAAAAACATGGAGTACAGTCTGTGATGGAGAGAATAACATGGAGGACAGTGTGAGGGAGAGAATAACATGGAGGACAGTCTGTGAGGGAGAGAATAACATGGAGGACAGTCTGTGAGGGAGAGAATAACATGGAGGTCAATCTGTGAGGGTGAGAATAACATGGAGGACAGTGTGTGAGGGAGAGAATAACATGGAGGACAGTCTGTGAGCGAGAGAATAACATGGAGAACAGTCTGTAAGGAAGAGAATAACATGGAGGACAGTCTGTGAGGGAGAGAATAACATGGAGAACAATCTGTGAGGAAGAGAATAACATGGAGGACAGTCTGTGAGGGAGAGAATAACATGAAGGACAGTGTGTGAGGGAGAGAATAACATGGAGGACAGTCTGTAAGGGTGAGAATAACATGAAGGACAGTCGGTGAGGGAGAAAATAACAAGGAGGACAGTATGTGAGGGAGAGAATAACATGAAGGACAGTCTGTGAGGGAGAGAATATCATGGAGGACAGTCTGTGAGGGAGAGAATAACATGGAGGACAGTCTGTGAGGGCGAGAATAACATGAAGGACAGTCTGTGAGGGAGAGAATATCATGGAGAACAGTCTGTGAGGGAGAGAATAACATGGAGGACAGTCTGTGAGAGCGAGAATAACATGAAGGAAAGTCTGTGAGGGAGAGAATATCATAAAGGACAGTCTGTGAGGGAGAGAATAACATGGAGGACAGTCTGTGAGGGCGAGAATAACATGAAGGACAGTCTGTGAGGGAGAGAATAACATGGAGGACAGTCTGTGAGGGCAAGAATAACATGAGGGACAGTCTGTGAGGGAGAGAATAACATGGAGGAGAGTGTCTGAGGGAGAGAATAGCATGGAGGACAGTCTGTGAGGGAGAGAATAACATGGAGGACAGTCTGTGAGGGAGAGAATAACATGGAGGACAGTCTGTGAGAAAGAGAAAAACATGGAGGACAGTCTGTGAGGGAGAGAATAACATGGAGGACTGTCTGTGAGGGAGAGAATAACATGGAGGACAGTCAGTGAGGGAGAGAATAACATGGAGGACAGTCTGTGAGGGAGAGAATAACATGGAGGACAGTCTGTGAGGGAGAGAATAACATGGAGGACAGTATGAGGGAGAGAATAGCATGGAGGACAGTCTGTGAGGGCGCGAATAACATGGAGGTCAGTCTGTGAGGGCGAGAATAACATGAAGGACAGTCTGTGAGAAAGAGAATAACATGGAGGACAGTCTGTGAGGGCGAGAATAACATGAAGGAAAGTCTGTGAGGGAGACTCGCCAGCTGCCAGCGACCAATCAGCGAAAGGCACAGTCTGGCCACAAATTGGCAAGGGATTTGAACCACGCTTTGCTGATTGGTCGCACCCAGCCAGCCGCAACCAATCGGCGACAGGCGCGGTCCTGCCGCGAGTTGGCGAGGGATTTAAACCACGGTTCGCTGATTGGTCGCTCCCGGGTGGCCGTGACCAATCAGCGATATTGGCGCAGTCCGGCCTCAAATTGGCTCGGGATTTGAACCACGCTTTGCTCATTGGTCGCACCCGGCCGGCCGTGACCAATCAGTGACAGGCGCAGTCTGGCCGCGAATTAGCCCGGGATTTTAACCACGCTTCGCTGATTGGTCGCGACCGGCCGGCCACGACCAATCAGTGATATTGGCGTGGGATTTAAACATCGCTTTGCTGATTCGTTGCGGCCGGCCAGTCGCGACCAATCAGTGATATTGGCGCGGGATTTAAACACCGCTTCACTGACTGGTCACGCCTGGCCGGCCGCGACCAATCAGCAACAGGCACAGTCCGGCCGTGAATTGGCGCGGGATTTGAACCACGCTTCGCTGATTGGTCGCGCCCAGCTGGCCGCGACCAATCAGTGATATTGGCGAGGGAATTAAACACCGCTTCACTGATAACACAGGCCAACAAAAAACAACTTTTTTTATGTTTCTTTGATGAAAATAGGCAAATATTACTAATTTTGGGTCGAGAAACTCAAATATACCCACAGAATTGTTTAATTAGCTCTCGTTTTTTAGATACACGCCATGGAAGTATGTGCTGTAGGTAGCGAGAAGAATTCATTACAAGAGTATAAATTGCACAGTACAGTACACATATTTAGTATCGCCGCGTCCGTAACGACCCAACCTATAAAACTGTCCCACTAGTTAACCCCTTCAGTAAACACCGTAAGAAAAAAAAAAAAAAAACGAGGCAAAAAACAACGCTTTATTACCATACCGCCGAACAAAAAGTGGAATAACACGCGATCAAAAAGATGGATATAAATAACCATGGTACCGCTGAAAACGTCATCTTGTCCCGCAAAAAACAAGCCGCCATACAGCATCATCAGCAAAAAAATAAAAAAGTTATAGTCCTCAGAATAAAGCGATGCCAAAATAATTATTTTTTCTATAAAATAGTTTTTATCGTATAAAAGCGCCAAAACATTAAAAAATGATATAAATGAGGTATCGCTGTAATCGTACTGACCCGACGAATAAAACTGCTTTATCAATTTTACCAAACGCAGAACGGTATAAAGAAATTCATGAATAGCTGGTTTTTGGTTATTCTGCCTCACAAAAAACGGAATAAAAAGTGATAAAAAATGGTCACGTGTCCGAAAATGTTACCAATAAAAACGTCAACTCGTCCCGCAAAAAACAAGACCTCACATGACTCTGTGGACCAAAATGTGGAAAAATTATAGGTCTCAAAATGCCACGTATATAAGTGCCACGTATTTAAGTGCCACGTATAAGTGCCACGTATTTAAGTGCCACGTATAAGCAAAGTAATGATGGTAAGCAGTCTTCACAAGTGGAGTAATTGGTCTTCTTTGGTTGGCAAATGTCACATAACCACACACGTAACAAAAATTGTTAACAATATTTGCACATTTACGAGGCATTTTCAAAGTGTAAATTCTCTCCACAAAATTACTGCAACAAGAGAAAGAGACTTCAATTAGTACAAACTATGCAGACACAATTTATAAAATGGCTGACATTGGTTCAACAGGTCTGTAATCAGGTTTACCAATACACATTTGTTGAAAATTCAAAATTTCCCTATTTTCCTGCATAATAATCTTAAATGACCTGTATCTCAGCAACAAGAGCTAATAATGATTTTTAAGTAACATATTCGTTTTTAGGATGCTAAAATTATTACAAACCAGCTATTTTCATTTCAGAAACATTTTCACTGTTGGCCAGTGTAATGTATATATTTTACCCGGAAAATCCTGTGTATTCATTGCATTATTCTTAAATCTTCATAAATAAACTACATACATATTCTAGAATACCTGATGCGTTAGAGCATCTAGTATATATATATATATATATATATATATATATATATAAATATACATATATATATATATATAAATATACATACATGGCAAAAATTAAAAGACCACTGCAAAAAGTTTGGTTTGTCTGATTTTTCTCTTTATAGGTATATTTTTGAGTAAAATATAAATTGTTCTTTTATTCCATAAACTTATGACAACATGTCTCCGAATTTCCAAGCAATAAGTTTTGTATTTTTTTTCTGAAAAGAAGGAATGATCAAAATTACAAAAAAAACAGTGCTTTCAGACCTCAAATAATGCAAAGAAAACAAGTTCATAATCATATACTGTAGAAACAACAATACTAATGTTTTAACACAGGAAGAGTTCAGAAATCAATATTTTGTGGAATAAACATGATTTTTAATCACAGCTTTCATGCGTCTTGGCATGCTTTCCACCAGTCTTTCACACTGCTCCTAGCGCAAAAATGTAAGCAGTTCTTCTTTGTTTCATGGCTTGTGACTATCCATTTTCCTCTTGATTACATTCCAGAGGTTCTAAATGGGGTTCAGGCCTGGAGATTGGGCTGCCCATGACAGGGTTTTGATGTGGTGGCCTCTTTGTTTTTGCCAGAGTTGCATATACAGTTGTACTCAAACGTTTACCCCAAATTTTTACTTTCTTGTCCTTTTTTCAGAGAATATGAATGATAACACCAAAACTTATTCTCCACTCATGGTTAGTGGTTGGGTGAAGCCATTTATTGTCAAACTACTGTGTTTTCTCTTTTTAAATCATAATGACAAACCAAAATATCTAAATGACCCTGATCAAAAGTTCACATACCCTGGTGATTTTGGCCTGATAACATGCACAGAAGTTGACACAAATGGGTTTGAATGGCTACTAAAGGTAACATCCTCACCTGTGACCTGTTTGCAGTGTGTGTGCATTAAAGTTGTGTGAGTTTCTTGGATCCAGACAGACTCTTGCATCTTTCATCCAGAGACTGACATTTCTGGATTGTGAGTCATACCCCATTTCTTAATACCGTATTTTGAAGTCTTTTGTGGTAGTTGTGGATGAGCTTCTTTCTTTTCTCAGATGGTAAGGCTGCCCACTCTTCTTGGCAAAAAGCCTCCAGTTCCTGTAAATTCCTGGGCTGTTTAACATGAACTGCGCGCTTGAGATCTCCCCAGAGTAGCTCAATGATTTTGAGGTCAAGAGACTGAGATGGTCACTCCAGAACCTTCACTTTGTTCTGCTGTAGCCAATGACAGGTCAACTTGGCCTTGTGTTTTGGATTGTTGTCATGTTGGAACGTTCAAGTATGTCCCATGTGCAGCTTCCGGGCTGATGAGTGCAAATTTGCCTCCAGTATTTGCTGATAACGTGCTGCATTCATCTTTCCTTCAACTTTTTAAACTTTGACCAAGTTTACTGTGCCTTTGTAGCTCCCCCCCCCCAAAAGATCAGTGATCCACCTCCATGCTTTACAGTAGGGCAGCACGGTGGCTCAGTGGATAGCACTGCAGCCTTGCAGCGCTGGAGTCCTGGGTTCAAATACCGCCAAGGACTACATCTGCAAGGAGTTTGTATGTTCTCCCCGTGTTTGTGTGCGTTTCCTCCTGGTACTCCGGTTTCCTCCCACATTCCAAAGACATACTGATAGGGAATTTAAATTGTGAGCCCCATTGGGGACAGCGATGTGTGCAAACTGTGCTGAGGAAGATGTTAGCGCTATATAAAAATAAAGATTATTATTATGGTGTTCCTTTCATCATAGACCTTGTTGACCTCTCTCCACATGTAACACTTATGTTTATGGCCAAAAAGTTCAATTTTGGTGTCATCATTACAAACTACCTTGTTCCAGAAGTTTTGAGGCTTGTCTCTGTGCTGTTTTGCGTATTGTAGGCGAGATACTTTGTGGCATTGCATATTAATGGCTTTATTTTGGCAACTCGACCATGCTGCCCATTTTTCTTCAAGTGCCTCCTTACTGTGCATCATGAAGCTGCCACACTGCTAGTTTTCAGAGAGTCCTGTATTTCAGCTGATGTTATTTGTGGGTTTTTCTTTGCATCCCTAACAATTTTCCTGGCAGTTGTGTATGACATTTTTGTTGGTCTACCTGACCGTGGTTTTGCTTTTACAGGGCCCCTGATTTTACATTCGTTAATCACAGTTTGAATGCTGCTGACTGTCATTATCAATTCCTTAGATATCTTTTTGCATCCTTTTCCTGTTTTATACAGTTCAACTAACTTTTCCCGTAGATCTGTTGACAATTTTTTTGCTTTCCCCATAACTCACAATCCAGAAATGTCAGTGGCTGGATCAAAGATGCAAGAGTCTGTCTGGATCCCAGAAACTCACTCAACTTTAATGCACACACACTGATTACAAGCAAACAGGTCACAGGGGAGGATGATACCTTTAGTAGCCATTCAAACCTATTTGTGTCAACTTCTGTGCATGTTATCAGGCCAAAATCACCAGGGTATGTGAACTTTTGATCAGGGTCATTTGACTGTTTTGGGTTGTCATTATGATTTAAAAAGAGAAAACACAGTAGTTTGACAATAAATAACCATGGGTGGAGAAAATCTTGGTGCATTCTCTGAAAAAAGGCCAAGGAAGAAAAAATTCTGCTGGGGTATGTAAACTTTTGAGCACAACTGTATTATCGTATCACACATAGCTACAGTGGGTATGAAAAGTATTCATACCCTTTACATTTTTCACTCTTTGTTTCATTGCAGCCATTTGGTAAATTCAAAAAAGTTCATTATTTTCTAATTAATTTACACTCTGCACCCAATCTTGACTGAAAAAATCCAGAAATGTAGTAATTTTTGCTAATTTATTAAAAAAGAAAAACTGAAATATCACATGGCCATAAGTATTCAGGCCCTTTGCTGAGTATTGAGTATAAGCACCCTTTTGAGCTAGTACAGCCATGAGTCTTCTTGCGAATGATGCAACAAGTTTTTCACACCTGGATTTGGGGATCCTCTTCCATTCTTCCTTGCAAATCCTTTACAGTTCTGTCAGGTTGGATGGTGGACAGCCATTTTCAGGTCTCTCCAGAGATGCTCAATTGGGTTTAGGTCAGGGCTCTGTCTGGGCCAGTCAAGAATGGTCACAGAGCTGTTCTGAAGCCACTCCTTTGTTATTTTAGCTGTGTGCATAGGGTCATTGTGTTGTTGGAAGGTGAACCTTTGGCCAAGTCTGAGGTCCAGAGCACTCTAGAAAACGTTTTCATCCAGGATTTCTGTGTACTTGGCCGCATTCATGTTTCCTTCAATGACAAACAGTCGTCCTGTCCCTGCAGCTGAAAAACACCCCCATAGCATGATTCTGCCACCACCATGTTTCACTGTTGGGATTGTATTGGGCAGGTGATGAGCAGTGCCTGGTTTTCTCCACACATACCGCTTAGGATTATCACCAAAAAGGTCTATCTTAATCTCATCAGACCAGAGAATCTTATTTCTCACGTGTTTTCAGCAAACTCTTTGCGGGCTTTCATATGTCCTGCACTGAGGAGATGCTTCCGTCAGGCCACTCTGCCATAAAGGCCCGACTGCTGGAGGCCTGCAGTGATAGTTGACTTTCTGGAGCTTTCTCCCATCTCCCTACTGCATATCAGGAGCTCAGCCATAGTGATCTTGGGGTTCTTCTTTACCTCTCTCACCAAGGCTCTTCTCCCACAATTGTTCAGTTTGGCTGGACGGCCAGGTCTAGGAAGACTTCTGGTGGTCCCAAACGTTTTCCATTTAAGGATTATGGAGGCCACTGTGCTCTTAGGAACCTTGAGTACTGCAGAAATACTTTTGTAACCTTAGCCAGACCTGTGCCTTGCTTCAATTCTGTCTCTGAGCTGCTTGGCCGGTTCCTTTGATCTCATGATTCTCATTTGGTCTGACATGCACTGTGAGCTGTGAGATCTTATATAGAGAGGTGAGTGCCTTTCCAAATCAAGTCCTATCAGTTTAACTAAACACAGCTGGACTCCAATGAAGGAGTAGAATGATCTCAAGGAGGATCACATGGAAATGGAGAGCATGTGACTTAAATATGACTGTTTTGAGCAAAGACACTTATGACCATGCGATATTTCAGTTTTTCTTTATTAAATTTGCAAAAATTTCTACATTTCTGTTTTTTTCAGTCAAGATGTGTGCAGAGTGTACATTAATGTGAAAAAAATAACTTTTGGGAATTTACCAAATGGCTGCAATGAAACAAAGAGTGAAAAATTTAAAGGGGTCTGAATACTTTCCATACTCACTGTATCACTCATTATTTGTATTTCACAACTTCACTAATGATTCATATCTATACCAATAATCATGTTATTCGTGTAGGTTTCACATTTACATAATTTCCATAATGTACAGTGGTTATTATAACTTGTATGCTACCAGATTAAGCATATATCACTTATTATCTCCATTCACCTATAGTCACATCTATATCTAATAAAAAATATATATATTTTATTTTATTTATTTTTCATTATTTATTTTTATTTCATCTCACATTCATACAATTACAACTTAATATACGTTGGTTATCATAACTAATGTCCAATTACATTCTCCTCATCACCACACACTTCACACACTCCTTTCATCAAAATATACCCTATCCTTTAGTTGCATATTATTACACACACTCATAGTTCACTCATAATGTTGCGTGCATTTCATCTTACAATGTAGCATAGACACGTTTCTATTTGGAGCTGATGCCCCGATAACATTGTCAGCATATTTGAATGAATGGTGTGTGCACCTTTCTGAGCACAAACCAGGACTCTGACAACTTCCGTTTTTACTGGCCCTCCAGACCCAAATCCAATTGAGAACCTCTGAAAAATGAGACATACTTGAAACAAAGGTCATCATCTAGCACCACAAACTGTCCAGGACCTTAACCGATGCCCTGATCCAGGTCTGTGGGAGATCCCAAAGGACACCATCTGCTATCTCCTCAGGAGCATGTCTACTGTACACATTGTCGGGAATGCATACAAGTATTATGCCAGACACACCACTGAATCACATTATGAGTTGCATAATAAAATTCATGTAATTGCTCCAGTGTTTTAATTTTTTTTTCTTTGGGTTTTGGGATGATTTGCAATCCATCCCTCATTTGGTTTATGATTTTGGTTTACTTTGATCATTAACACTTCACTTTGTTCTCAGCGAGAACAGATATTCAACTTGAATCTTCCGTTCATCAAGTTCCAATGTGTGATTGAAGTGTTCCCTTGAGCAGTGTATATAGACACATGGAAAAAATTGTTCACTTCTGTTAAAGTGAAAAAAAAAAATACAGTGGTCATAGAGACAACTTGAAACTTAACAAAAAATTATTTTCAATTAAAATGTACTGAATATCAATTAAATAAAATTAAAACTTGCTTTTGAATTGTGGTTCAAGAGAAAATAAAAAATAGCAAGCTGATGAAACTGGCCTGGACACAAAAATGATAGTACCCTTAACTAAATATTCCATTGCACAACCTTTTGAGAAAGTCACTGCAAACAAACAATTTCAGTAATTCTCAATGAGACTTTTGCACCTGTCCATAGGTATTTTTGCCCACTCCTCGTGAGCAAGCTGCTTCAGCTGTCTCAAGTTTGAAGGGTGCCTTCTCCAGTCTGCATATTTCAGCTCATTCCATAAATGTTCAATTGGATTTACTCGTCCCAGCTCAGGACTTCTAGGGTCTCTCCCTCGCTCCCCTTCCTCCCAGGGAACCCCATGAGATCAGGTCCAGGATTGACCCAGCATTAAATAGTCTTTTCAGCGTATACCTCCCCAGGTAAGTTGGTAGGTTGAATTGGGGCCTTTAAGAACTGCTCCATCCCTGTAGGCTGGTCCCATTGCCCCAGGTTTTGGATCCCACTGGACCCGTAGGGAGGTCGCACTGCAACGGGGCCTATCAACAGTTCATCGGCTACCTGGGCAAGGTTAAGGTCCTTATCTGCCGCTGCGGTATCTCCGGGGCCGGTCTGTCCTGTCGATTGCGGAGACTGGTTGGCTGGAAGCGGTGCTGGTGAGTCTTCCGCGGGCGCCATCTGACACGTGGCTTTGGCACCCAGCTGCATCTGCAGGAGCTGGTCGATGAGCTCTTCCACTACGGAATGCAGGAATTCTGGGCCGACTGGTGATGCCTGGCCGCAGGGTCTTTTCAGGTGGCTGGGGGAGTCCTCCGCTTCCACCCCACACTCTGGTTCTGGGCTGCTGGCCATGGCGTCTTCCACGCTGCTTCCTCCATCCTGGTCTTTTTCCCGCTCTCTCCTTCAGGGGCGGTTCCTTCTTCCTCAGGGTGCAGAGATATTTGGACTGGGCGGTCATTATTTTTCGCGCTTCCCAGTTTGTTCCCGCCCACGATGGCACGCCCTTCTTCTCCAGCGCTCCTCGTGGTGCTGTAATGGTGGCGGTTTTGGCGGCAATTTCGGCGGTCTTTTTGCAATACAGTCTTTCAATAAATCACAGTTCAGGCACAATTCTGGCACAGTCTCTAGGCTCACATGACCTGATTCATGGGGTTTAGTAGATCCTGTTCATGATGCCAAAATGGATCGCCCCCAAGGGCCGTGGGGTGCTCGGTACCGGGTCCTGCAGTTCACAGGGGGATGTCACAGTGGCTGACCCGGTTTGTGGCCCTGGGATGTCCTTCTAAAAGGGAAAAGTCTTTAAGAGGAATGTTCGTGACGCCACCTGTGGTATTCGGTCAGGGTGACGGATGCTGCTTTAGGGGTCCGCTGCGGTGATGTTATGGCAGCTAGATGGTATACCTTCCCACCGGTGAAGTATGTCCCCAGGCTTCCCAGTGTGTAGATGGTAGGATGGTGAGAGGCGCAGTGAAGAAAGAGGACACAAGGTTGCAGTCTCTTTACCTTTACTGAAGACTTCAGCATCCACAGTCCAGAGCACCAGATCACAGGGCAGGCAGAGTCCGGCTGGTTTGGAGGCAAGTCTAGAGTCCCCTTGTCGAGGTGGAAATCAGTAGCCTTCCCTTGCGCTGCGGTGGTGTAGTCCCTTACTGCCTGTGGCTTCACATAAGGGTCTCACAGATGTGATGTTTCGCTCTCTCTGTCCCCCATATACGGTAGGATAGGACAATACCCGTATGACTGGTGACTTGAGCCTGTTTATAAGGTCTCTTAGATAACCCGGCTCTGTAGGTGTCACCGTGCCTCCTGGTTTTAGGTGTGGACAGGTAACCTGCAGTTAGCTGCTCTGCCACTCTCTGAAATAAGGCGTAGAGGTCCTTACTTCCTCGGTGTTCCGGGTGCCGGGATGTTGCACCTCAGAAGGAGGCAGCTTGAGCGGGGCTGGTCCCCTTCTGGTATCCTTTCCTTTGCTTTGCTTTCCTTCACGCTCGCTGCAATACAATTCTGCCTTTCAATGTCTCTTTCTGAGAGCTGTAGCTCTGAGGGCATGCACAGCTCCTTTAACCTCCATCCTCCTCAGACTACTGTCTGGAACTCCCTCCAGGACTCCTGTCTGGAGCTCTGTCAGGAACTCACTTCTGTCTGGAAACTGGCTAACTTTCCCTACAGACTACCAGTTATATATATATGGGGAGTGACCTAATAAATAGGAGCAGAAGCTCCCCCTGGTGGTCTGAAGTGTGAACTGTGTTGCATGTTTGTGATACCTGGATGCAGTTATCCTTCTTTGCCTCCAAACGTAGCATCACTCTCCCCGAGAGGAAAGCAATACCACTGTGACGACCAGGACCCTGGGGTGCCGCAGGTACAGTGTTATGTTCATTGTATGCTTTATTTTTATAAATATAGAGCTGATGTAACTTTCAATAAATCTCCAGTTTTGCCTAATTTGTCCAAAGGAGATCCTCCCAGAAGCTCTATTGCTTGGAAATATACATGTTGGCAAATTCAAGTTTTGGATTTTTTTAATTGTTGTCGACAGATGTTTTCTCCTGCGTCATCTTCTGTCTAGTCCTATTTGGCCAAGACAGCAACAGATTGTGCGATCTGACACTGATGTACCTTCACTTTAGAGTTCACCTCTTATCTCTTTGGAATTTGTTCTGGGCTCCTTGTTTACCATTCATATTATCTGCTACTTCAATTTGTCATCAACTTTCCTCTTGAAACTACTTCCAGGGAGGTTGGGTACAGACCCTTAACTTCTGGATAATATTTGCAACTATAGTAACAGGAACATCAAGCTGTTTGGAGATTGTCTCATAGCTTTTACCTTTAATATGTACAGTGTGTCTATAATTTTATTTTTAATCTCCTGAGACAACTCTCTCCTCAGATCTCTAATCAAATTATTGTGAAGTATAATTATCGCCTGTTTTGTGTGGTGTCTTACAAGCAGAGAAATAAAATTCAGTTTTGTAAAATGTAAATTTTTCCATATTTTCGCAAAATGTTGTTTTTCCATTAAGCTATTTTCACATAAAGTGATACATGACAGACTCAAAAAATGTAGCTATATCATTAATCCTCTGGTGACTTCACCATGCAATTACTTGGGCTTACGAAACTGTGCCAACTCCCAACAGTGTAGGTGCCAGCCTGTGTTATACAGCCGGCGCTCACGAGTAACTTCTGTAATTGTAGCTAGTGCCATTCACGGCAGGTTACCTCTCAGAAACCGCTTTCAATAAAGAGGTTGCAAAGGGGGAGGGGCATCCCTTTGTCATCCCACCCATATAACATTATTGTTGGTGGGGAAAGGTAATGGCGTTGTTGTCACTTGTTTATTTTTTTTATTTTGGATTGAGGCATATTGTATGTGAATGGTCCTGTGAAGAGAGTACAGGATGCTGTTTTTGCATATAACACATTTTTAGTAATTAAAGCACAGGAAATACTTTGGAGACAAGAGTACACCTCTAGCAATGTAGTGTTGAATGTAAAGTGTAGATATATACTGTATATTTCAGACATTACTTTTAAATTATATTTGCCTACTTTTGAGAAACAATATAAAGAAGAAAGATGACATGCAAACATGAAATGTATTAACTGCTGTTTGTTTTTAATTTTTTTTACAGATGCAAGTTGGTGTCATACAGGCAACTGAATTACCTGCATTGGACATGGGAGGAACTTCAGATCCTTATGTAAAGGTTTTCTTTTTACCAGATAAGAAGAAGAAGTATGAGACTAAAGTCCATCGCAAGACACTTAATCCAATTTTCAATGAGACTTTCAATTTTAAGGTAAATCAACCATTTTCTGTTATGTATTTTAGCTAAAAAGAAAAACTGCCAGGTGTGAAATTCATGTGTGAAATTGATGTTAAGAAAATAGCATTGCTAGTTGTAATAATAAAATGGGTACGAAAGAATATTAGCAGTTTATAATGTATACACTGATCAGAATTGAACCAATCAGTAGAGATGAGCCGATTGACTCGCAGGACTCTGATCCAGCGTCAAGGTCAGTGGTTCTTGGTGCCTAGACAAGGGCCCACAAATCTCTTACCCTCCTGCATCCCCAGTGCGACATTTGATTTTTAAAGGCTTGCTCAGCATCATGACGTAGCACCACCCTGGCTAATCAAAATTTGCACCAGGTATACCGGAAGCCTCTTACTGGAAGGGCCTTCCTTCTAGCCGCCATGTACCACTGACCTGTACATTGGAGCAGAGTCCCGCTAATCAATCGGCTCATCTCTACTAATCAGCCATAATATTGAAGCCACTGAATTATAATGTGTATAACATTGGTTATCTCATAACAGTGGCGGCTTAGGGTACTGTCACACAGTGGCACTTTTGTCGCTACGACGGTACGATCCGTGACGTTCCAGCGATATCCATACGATATTGCTGTGTCTGACACGCAGCAGCGATCAGGGACCCTGCTGAGAATCGTACGTCGTAGCAGATCGTTTGGAACTTTCTTTCGTCGCTGGATCTCCCGCTGTCATCGTTGGATCGGTGTGTGTGACACCGATCCAACGATGCGTTCGCTTGTAACCAGGGTAAACATCGGGTTACTAAGCGCAGGGCCGCGCTTAGTAACCCGATGTTTACCCTGGTTACCATCGTAAAAGTTAAAAAAAACAAACCGTACATACTCACATTCCGGTGTCCGTCAGGTCCCTTGCAGTCTGCTTCCCGCTCTGACTGACTGCCGGCCGGAATGTAAGAGCAGAGCACAGCGGTGACGTCACCGCTGTGATCTGCTTTCACTTTACGGAGGCACTCAGTCAGTGCAGGAAGCAGACTGCTAGGGACCTGACGGACACCGGAATGTGAGTATGTACGTTTTTTTTTTTTTACTTTTACGATGGTAACCAGGGTAAACACCGGGTTACTAAGCGCGGCCCTGCGCTTAGTAACCTGATGTTTACCCTGGTTACCCGGGGCCTTTGGCATCGTTGGTCGCTGGAGAGTGGTCTGTGTGACAGCTCTCCAGCGACCACACAACGACTTTCCAACGATCACGGCCAGGTCGTATCGCTGGTCGTGATCGTTGGAAAGTTGCAGAGTGTGACAGTACCCTTAGTGCCCTAAAAGAGATCCGGCAATTATGCTGAAACTTGGGATAAACTGGCAGTAATATCCCACAATTCCAAGGAACACCCTCACTTGCTTCTTGAAAAGTGGTTGTGGCCACATCTGAAGCGCCTCGATCATGTGGCTTGATTTCATCTCTCCTGACAACGTGGCCTAAGTACTTGGCTTTTTCCTTCCCTATGGCACACTTTTTGGATTTACGATGAACCTAGCTTTTTTCAACGCATCCAGGATCGCCTGTACCTTTGGTAGATGACTATTCCAGTCAGAGCTGAAGACCATAATGTCATCAAGGTAGGCTGCATCATACTTCTGATGTAGAGCCAAGATCCAATCCATAGCCTTCTGGAAGGTAGCTAGGGCCCTCTGCAGTCCGAAAGGCATTCTGGTGTTCTGGAAACGCTCACCAGGCATTGAGAAGGCTGTCTTCTCCTTGGGACATGAAAATCTGCCAGTAGCCATTTGTCAAGTCAGGAGTTGTAATGTACCTCGCGGTTCCAAGTTTCTCAATGAGTTCGTCGATGTGGGGCATTATATAGGCATCAAAACTGGACACCTCATTCAGCTTGCAATAGTCATCACAAAACCGACACTCACCGTTGGGCTTTGGCAAGAGGACAATGGGACACAACCATCCACTTTTTGACTCCTCTATCACCTCCAGATCTAGCATTCTCTTAATCTCTTTTGATATTATCTCCCGGCGTGCTTCAGGAATTCTATAGGGCTTGAGGTTTACCCTAACATGCAGCTCTGTTAACACATCATTCCCAAACACCCGTGTATGCCCTGCGAACTATAAGAATAGGTCACGGTTCCACTGCAGCAATTTCCAACACTGTTGCTTCCAGGCCAGCGTTAGAGTCTCTTCAATTGTGACCTCCTCCACTTTGGCTTTGGGATGGGCTCCCAGGCAAGGAGCTTGCAGCGATGCCCGATCTCGGCGTGGCTTGAGCAAGTTCACATGATACACTTGGTACGGCTTCCTTCGACTGGGCTGGTGTACCTTGTAATTCACTTCACCCAGTTTTTCCACCATCTCATATGGGCCTTGCCACTTGTCTAGGAACTTGCTTTCCACCATGGGGATAAGCACTAGCATGCGATTCCCTGGAAGGAACTGCCTCAGCTTTGTTGATCGGTTATATACCCTTTCTTGTGCCTCCTGTGCCTGGAGAAGATGCTCCCTCACGATAGGCATTACTTTGCCATCCTCTTCTGCAACTGGGCAACATGCTGTATGACACTCAGGTGTGGCATGACCTCAGCTTCCCAGGTTTCCTTGGCGATGTTCAGGTACCTTCGCGGATGTCGACCTACAGAAGCTCGAAGGGCAAGAAGCCATCTGATGGAGAAGAGCAATAACATAAGCAGATAGTCCCAGTTTCAACCAACTTTCTCAATAACCTCCTTGAGCATGGCCTTAAGGTCTTATTAAAGCACTCTACCAGGCCATTGATCTGCAGATGGTAAACTGAGGTTTGCAGCTGGGCAATCGGGAAGACTCTACACAGCTCCCTCATCACTTTGCTCATGACGGGGGTTCCCTGGTTCATCAAAATCTCCCTTGGCAGGCCCATCCTAGCAAAGATATGGACAAGCTCCCGGGCAATATTCTTGGCCAAAGAGTTCCTTAGTGGCACCGCTTCAGGGAACCAGATAACATAGTCTATGACCAATAGAATGTACTGATACCCCCGTGCAGACTTAATTAGGGGACCTACTTGGTCCATGGCAATCCTCTCAAAGGGGACCTCTATCACAGGTAACAGGACTAAAGGACTTTGGAAGTGAGAAGAGGGAGTGGATAACTGGCAGGTAGGGCAGGACCTACAATTATTTAGCATCTCTTGGTATCATCCTGGCCAATAGAACCATGGATCATGTCTAAAACCCTCCGCCGGTAGGGCCCTGTAACCAACAACTTCTCTACTATCTCCCCTCAGTTTGGTCACCTGATACAATAAATAAATCTCTATTTACTGCAAAGTGTGAGAACCTGGTGTCAGCCCCCGACTCTTGAGCCACCCCATTACATACGGTAACATCAAATGCCTCTTTAAGGTAAGGTCCATAACTTGAGCAGTCCCAAAGTTCTTTTCCTGCACTTCTAACTCAGAAAACTGTCACCATCTGTCACGATCCCACCAGGGGTGTTCTGTCAGCGGAAATCACAACACTCAACAGGATGGAAATGGGGTGAGGAAGGCCCAACCTGAGCCTTTCCCTGCACTCTCCGGACGCCATAATCGGGTCCTTCCCCCCACCGCCGTCACGAACCTTGTCCCTCGCCGTCACCTCACAATGCCCTGGCTAGTGCACAGGACAGCAAGGGCACGAACCTCACCACTGCAGATGGTACAAACACAGGGGACAGTGACAATCATGAGACAAACAAGGAATAAACACAATACTTAGCTTCCAGACTTTGCTGCAAAGCTCCACACTCACAGATGACACAGAAACCGGACTGCAAACTCCAGAAGTAGCTGACACCAGAGAGCTGCAACTGCAAGGCTGGTCTTCATAGAGCAACTCTATTACCAACACTCAGCTGATGCATCAGGTGACCATTTAAAGGATGGTGGGAATGGTCACTACCCACAACAACTGACCTAGCAACTCTGCAGTTGCAACAGATTGCCAGTAATGGAAGCTGACATTAACCCCCCTGTTATGGTTCTCAATGGCAAGAGAACATAGCCCAGCAAACATAAGAACTAGCTCTTGGAAGGATGGAAACTAAACTGACCATGAACTAAACCTGCCGCACAACTAACAGTAGCCGGGTAGCGTAGCCTGCGTTTTATCCCTAGACGCCCAGCGCCGGCCGGAGGACTAACTAATCCTGGCAGAGGAAAATATAGTCCTGGCTCACCTCTAGAGAAATTTCCCCGAAAGGCAGACAGAGGCCCCCACAAATATTGGCGGTGATTTTAGATGAAATGACAAACGTAGTATGAAAATAGGTTTAGCAAAATTGAGGTCCGCTTACTAGATAGCAGGAAGACAGAAAGGGCACTTTCATGGTCAGCTAAAAACCCTATCAAAATACCATCCTGAAATTACTTTAAGACTCTAGTATTAACTCATAACATCAGAGTGGCAATTTCAGATCACAAGAGCTTTCCAGACACAGAAACGAAACTACAGCTGTGAACTGGAACAAAATGCAAAAACAAACAAGGACTAAGTCCAACTTAGCTGGGAGTTGTCTAGCAGCAGGAACATGCACAGAAAGGCTTCTGATTACAATGTTGACCGGCATGGAAGTGACAGAGGAGAAAGGCTAAATAGCGACTCCCACATCCTGATGGAAACAGGTGAACAGAGAGGATGATGCACACCAGTTCAATTCCACCAGTGGCCACCGGGGGAGCCCAAAATCCAATTTCACAACAGTACCCCCCCCCTCAAGGAGGGGGCACCGAACCCTCACCAGAACCACCAGGGCGATCAGGATGAGCCCTATGAAAGGCACGGACCAAATCGGAGGCATGAACATCAGAGGCAGTCACCCAAGAATTATCCTCCTGACCGTATCCCTTCCATTTGACCAGATACTGGAGTTTCCGTCTGGAAACACGGGAGTCCAAGATTTTTTCCACAACGTACTCCAACTCGCCCTCAACCAACACCGGAGCAGGAGGCTCAACGGAAGGCACAACCGGTACCTCATACCTGCGCAATAATGACCGATGAAAAACATTATGAATAGAAAAAGATGCAGGGAGGTCCAAACGGAAGGACACAGGGTTAAGAATCTCCAATATCTTGTACGGGCCGATGAACCGAGGCTTAAATTTGGGAGAAGAAACCCTCATAGGGACAAAACGAGAAGACAACCACACCAAGTCCCCAACACAAAGCCGAGGACCAACCCGACGCCGGCGGTTGGCAAAAAGCTGAGTCTTCTCCTGGGACAACTTCAAATTGTCCACTACCTGCCCCCAAATCTGATGCAACCTCTCCACCACAGCATCCACTCCAGGACAATCCGAAGATTCCACCTGACCAGAAGAAAATCGAGGATGAAACCCCGAATTACAGAAAAAGGGAGACACCAAGGTGGCAGAACTGGCCCGATTATTGAGGGCAAACTCCGCTAAAGGCAAAAAAGCAACCCAATCATCCTGATCTGCAGACACAAAACACCTCAAATATGTCTCCAAGGTCTGATTCGTCCGCTCGGTCTGGCCATTAGTCTGAGGATGGAAAGCAGACGAGAAAGACAAATCTATGCCCATCCTAGCACAGAATGCTCGCCAAAATCTAGACACGAATTGGGTACCTCTGTCAGAAACGATATTCTCCGGAATACCATGCAAACGGACCACATTTTGAAAAAACAGAGGAACCAACTCGGAAGAAGAAGGCAACTTAGGCAGGGGAACCAAATGGACCATCTTAGAGAAACGATCACACACCACCCAGATGACAGACATCTTCTGAGAAACAGGAAGATCCGAAATAAAATCCATCGAGATGTGCGTCCAGGGCCTCTTCGGGATAGGCAAGGGCAACAACAATCCACTAGCCCGAGAACAACAAGGCTTGGCCCGAGCACAAACGTCACAAGACTGCACGAAGCCTCGCACATCTCGAGACAGGGAAGGCCACCAGAAGGACCTTGCCACCAAATCCCTGGTACCAAAGATTCCAGGATGACCTGCCAACGCAGAAGAATGAACCTCAGAAATGACTTTACTGGTCCAATCATCAGGAACAAACAGTCTACCAGGTGGGCAACGATCAGGTCTATCCGCCTGAAACTCCTGCAAGGCCCGCCGCAGGTCTGGAGAAACGGCAGACAATATCACTCCATCCTTAAGGATACCTGTAGGTTCAGAATCACCAGGGGAGTCAGGCTCAAAACTCCTAGAAAGGGCATCCGCCTTAACATTCTTAGAACCCGGCAGGTAGGACACCACAAAATTAAACCGAGAGAAAAACAACGACCAGCGCGCCTGTCTAGGATTCAGGCGTCTGGCGGACTCAAGATAAATTAGATTTTTGTGGTCAGTCAATACCACCACCTGATGTCTAGCCCCCTCAAGCCAATGACGCCACTCCTCAAAAGCCCACTTCATGGCCAAAAGCTCCCGATTCCCAACATCATAATTCCGCTCGGCGGGCGAAAATTTACGCGAGAAAAAAGCACAAGGTCTCATCACGGAGCAATCGGAACTTCTCTGCGACAAAACCGCCCCAGCTCCGATTTCAGAAGCGTCGACCTCAACCTGAAAAGGAAGAGCAACATCAGGCTGACGCAACACAGGGGCGGAAGAAAAGCGGCGCTTAAGCTCCCGAAAGGCCTCCACAGCAGCAGGGGACCAATCAGCAACATCAGCACCCTTCTTAGTCAAATCAGTCAATGGTTTAACAACATCAGAAAAACCAGCAATAAATCGACGATAAAAGTTAGCAAAGCCCAAAAATTTCTGAAGACTCTTAAGAGAAGAGGGTTGCGTCCAATCACAAATAGCCTGAACCTTGACAGGATCCATCTCGATGGAAGAGGGGGAAAAAATATATCCCAAAAAGGAAATCTTTTGAACCCCAAAAACGCACTTAGAACCCTTCACACACAAGGAATTAGACCGCAAAACCTGAAAAACCCTCCTGACCTGCTGGACATGAGAGTCCCAGTCATCCGAAAAAATCAAAATATCATCCAGATACACAATCATAAATTTATCCAAATAATCACGGAAAATGTCATGCATAAAGGACTGAAAGACTGAAGGGGCATTTGAAAGACCAAAAGGCATCACCAAATACTCAAAGTGGCCCTCGGGCGTATTAAATGTGGTTTTCCACTCATCCCCCTGCTTAATTCGCACCAAATTATACGCCCCACGAAGATCTATCTTAGAGAACCACTTGGCCCCCTTTATGCGAGCAAACAAATCAGTCAGCAGTGGCAACGGATATTGATATTTAACCGTGATTTTATTCAAAAGCCGATAATCAATGCACGGCCTCAAAGAGCCATCTTTCTTAGCCACAAAGAAAAAACCGGCTCCTAAGGGAGATGACGAAGGACGAATATGTCCCTTTTCCAAGGACTCCTTTATATATTCTCGCATAGCAGCATGTTCAGGCACAGACAGATTAAATAAACGACCCTTAGGGTATTTACTACCCGGAATCAAATCTATGGCACAATCGCACTCCCGGTGCGGAGGTAATGAACCAAGCTTAGGTTCTTCAAAAACGTCACGATATTCAGTCAAGAATTCAGGAATCTCAGAGGGAATAGATGATGAAATGGAAACCACAGGTACATCCCCATGCGTCCCCTTACATCCCCAGCTTAACACAGACATAGCTTTCCAGTCAAGGACTGGGTTATGAGATTGCAGCCATGGCAATCCAAGCACCAACACATCATGTAGGTTATACAGCACAAGAAAGCGAATAATCTCCTGGTGATCCGGATTAATCCGCATAGTTACTTGTGTCCAGTATTGTGCTTTATTGCTAGCCAATGGGGTGGAGTCAATCCCCTTCAGGGGTATAGGAGTTTCAAGAGGCTCCAAATCATACCCACAGCGTTTGGCAAAGGACCAATCCATAAGACTCAAAGCGGCGCCAGAGTCGACATAGGCATCCGCGGTAATAGATGATAAAGAACAAATCAGGGTCACAGATAGAATAAACTTAGACTGAAAAGTGCCAATTGAAACAGACTTATCAAGCTTCTTAGTACGCTTAGAGCATGCTGATATAACATGAGTTGAATCACCGCAATAGAAGCACAACCCATTTTTTCGTCTAAAATTCTGCCGTTCACTTCTGGACAGAATTCTATCACATTGCATATTCTCTGGCGTCTTCTCAGTAGACACCGCCAAATGGTGCACAGGTTTGCGCTCCCGCAGACGCCTATCGATCTGGATAGCCATTGTCATGGACTCATTCAGACCCGCAGGCACAGGGAACCCCACCATAACATCCTTAATGGCATCAGAGAGACCCTCTCTGAAATTCGCCGCCAGGGCGCACTCATTCCACTGAGTAAGCACAGCCCATTTACGGAATTTCTGGCAGTATATTTCAGCTACGTCTTGCCCCTGAGATAGGGATATCAAGGCCTTTTCCGCCTGAAGTTCTAACTGAGGTTCCTCATAAAGCAACCCCAAGGCCAGAAAAAACGCATCCACATTGAGCAACGCAGGATCCCCTGGAGCCAATGCAAAAGCACAATCCTGAGGGTCGCCCCGGAGCAAAGAAATCACAATCCTGACCTGCTGAGCAGGATCTCCAGCAGAGCGAGATTTCAGGGACAAAAACAACTTGCAATTATTTTTGAAATTTTGAAAGCAAGATCTATTCCCCGAGAAAAATTCAGGCAAAGGAATTCTAGGTTCAGATATAGGAACATGAACAACAAAATCTTGTAAGTTTTGAACTTTCGTGGTGAGATTATTCAAACCTGCAGCTAAACTCTGAATATCCATTTTAAACAGGTGAACACAGAGCCATTCCAGGATTAGAAGGAGAGAGAGAGAGAAAGGCTGCAATATAGGCAGACTTGCAAGAGATTCAATTACAAGCACACTCAGAACTGAGAAAAAAAAAAAAAATCTTCAGCAGACTTCTCTTTTCTCTCCTTTCTCTGTCAATTAATTTAACCCTTTTAGGCCGGTCAAACTGTTATGGTTCTCAATGGCAAGAGAACATAGCCCAGCAAACATAAGAACTAGCTCTTGGAAGGATGGAAACTAAACTGACCATGAACTAAACCTGCCGCACAACTAACAGTAGCCGGGTAGCGTAGCCTGCGTTTTATCCCTAGACGCCCAGCGCCGGCCGGAGGACTAACTAATCCTGGCAGAGGAAAATATAGTCCTGGCTCACCTCTAGAGAAATTTCCCCGAAAGGCAGACAGAGGCCCCCACAAATATTGGCGGTGATTTTAGATGAAATGACAAACGTAGTATGAAAATAGGTTTAGCAAAATTGAGGTCCGCTTACTAGATAGCAGGAAGACAGAAAGGGCACTTTCATGGTCAGCTGAAAACCCTATCAAAATACCATCCTGAAATTACTTTAAGACTCTAGTATTAACTCATAACATCAGAGTGGCAATTTCAGATCACAAGAGCTTTCCAGACACAGAAACGAAACTACAGCTGTGAACTGGAACAAAATGCAAAAACAAACAAGGACTAAGTCCAACTTAGCTGGGAGTTGTCTAGCAGCAGGAACATGCACAGAAAGGCTTCTGATTACAATGTTGACCGGCATGGAAGTGACAGAGGAGAAAGGCTAAATAGCGACTCCCACATCCTGATGGAAACAGGTGAACAGAGAGGATGATGCACACCAGTTTAATTCCACCAGTGGCCACCGGGGGAGCCCAAAATCCAATTTCACAACACCCCCCCCCCCCCCCGCTGGCCTGAATGGAAAAAAGCTACATTTAAAACATAGTGGAACCAGAGCTGCCATGAATCAAAAAATGGATCACGACACCATCTCATCTCCCTCTCCAGCAAGGACACATAGGGGAAACTCCTTCATCTTTGATTTTGAAGGAGTATCTTCCCGAGGGATCTGGCTTCTGTCTGAGATACTCTGTACAGCCCCCTTTTCCACAAGTTCTAAAATAATGAAAAATCCCCCCCAGTATGATAGGATGTATTGTCTTTTATCACCCCAACCTTATGGGACTTAGTATCACAGTCTGTTCCCATGGTTACTCTAGCCACAGGGTAGTCCTTGGCATCTTCGTGTAGGCAGCTAACACCCACAACCTTATCAGGGATCAACTGGTGGAGCATTGTAACACTGAAAAGGGTCTCTAGACTTCCCGAGTCCAAAAGTCCAAGAACCAATAGCCCATTAATGGACAAGGTACATGCCTGCAGCCCCTCGCCTGGTTGACAGTCCATACTGCAGGCCAGGTAGGCATAATAGGAGCAATGCCTGCTTAGCCTGCAGTCCATTAGTTGAGGGGACATATGACACTTGGCGGCTATGTGTCCAGGATTGTGACATTGCCAACAGACCACGTCCTTAATAATAGCCTTGGGAGACACCTCAGTGGGATTGGGATGCCCCCCATTTGTGGGTCTAGATGCCCTCCATGGTGAGCACGCCCCCCTTTGGGTATCCCAGTAAGGGGAAGTGGCGATGTCTGGTTTCATGAGGGATTTTTCAACTACCTGTACCTCTCTACTAGGCTAACCAGGTCGTCCGCATACCATGGGTCGCTCTGGGCAATCAAGGCCTGTATTGGCCTGGGAAGGGAGTGAAAGTAATGGCTGGAGCAAGGCCGCCCAACCCCCTCAACCAAGGCCTGAGCAGAGGCCAGCATGACAGGGGGTTGGAGGTGGGTATTTAGGGTAATTGGGAGGAGGGACTAAGGATGGGGGGTAATATGGGGGTAGTTGGGGGTGGGGCCTGTCAGTTCCCGCTCTTCCAGCCCCCGGAGAACATCTCCTACCATGTCGGCATTGGACCGGGTCTTGGAGAGCCTCAGGGCAGCAGCTGCTTTGCACCCTGATGGCTGGCTGGAGGTGCAGGTGGCAGGAATCCTCGGTGGGAGCACGGTGGCGGCAGCGGCGTCTCTGCTGGAGCGGCGTGCCCGGAGATGCCGGCCCCCGGAAAGATTGTCCCCAGATATGGCTCCCAGGGCCTCCCGCAGGTGCAGGAGCCCCTCCAGGGACCCTCCAGGCCAGGCGCCGGTGAGTAGTGTTGCCAGCAGGCCCCGGCCTGGGAGGAATCCTATCGCCGGGCGGGCCCCATCGGTGGCTGCTGGGCCTCAGTCTTGTGCTAGCACAGGGGCGGAGCCAGCGCGCGCCGGGCAGCGAGGGAGGCGCAGCAGTGCGGGGGGCCGCAGCAGCGATGCTCCTGTCGCACGGCCTGTCCCTCCTCATGTGAGCAGCGGTGGAGCCAGCGGGGGGGGGGGGGGCGGACGGTGATGGGCAGCCCAGCCATGTGCCGGTCCTGTCACCGGGAGCAGGGAGCTATCCTGCACAGCTGGACAGCAGCGGGGGCGCAGCTGCGCTGCCTGATCGGGTGTTTGGTGCACAGTGGGACTCGGCCGGAAGCTCAGGACTGGCAAGCACTTTGTCCAGAAGCGGAGGGACACCCTATTCGTCAGCGGCGACACCGGGTTATTCGTATGATGCGCAGCGATCGCAGCAGGTTTCGCCGAGGCAGGAGTTCGGGCAGCAGGGACGTCAGGAGACCGGCATTCCGACTGGAGGGGTCACAGCCTCCTCGCAGCCTGGTGAGTATATGTCTGTGTCTAGTCCATGTATTCAAAACGTTTCCGTACCGTTTGTTGGTGGTACGCGGGGTAGTATGGCCTGTGCGGATGTGGCGAATGGGGCTGCTGTTGCGGGGGGCGCAGGTGTGCAGGAGGTGTTAGATAGCGTACAGGCTTTATTGGCTAGGTTGGATAGGGGTTTATTGGAGCAGAGGCAGCTAGCTGCGTGGGTAGCCCCTTGCGGGCCCCCAGTTGGTGTGGTGGCGACAACGCAGGTGCAGGCGTCGCCGGTTTCTGTGTCGGTGCAGACAGAAAAGGAGAAGGAATGCAGGGTGCATCTTGATGATAGGGCTCACGGGGAAGTCTACGTATGTTTTGAGGGTCCTTTGGGGGCCCATCTTAAAAAGGAAGTGAAAGAGAAAATTGGTAAAGATGAATATGTTGAGATATTTTCGTTGCTTCCGTTAGAGAAGTTTCATTTGGATAAGGGCAAAAAGGAAGAAAGCAAGAAAGAGGATGAGGAAAAGCGGAGGTGGAGTCTGATTCCGCAGACGTTTTCGAACTGGCTGCAGGCGTTTGCGATTTTAGCCAGCGTGATTGCCGAAAAGGCTCCGGAGAACAGCGCTGGGTTGTTCTGTTATATGGATTCCATCGGTGAGGCTTATCGGGTTTACGGGGGGCAGGCATGGCTCAGGTACGATGAGCAATTTCGGCAGCGGAAAGCTATCCGGCCTGCCATAAGGTGGGATCAGAAGGATATCGGATTGTGGCTGAGGGTCATGGCGCAGTACAAATTCGGGCATTCCTTTCATGGGGGATCCGGATCCTCGGGTCAGGCGAGCCAGGCCGGCGGTGCAGGTTCCGGGGCCCAGTCGGGTAATTCGGGAGAGCGTAAGCCGGGATTATGCTGGCAGTTCAATGAGGGGCAATGCAAGTTTGGGTCCAACTGCAAATTTAAGCATCTCTGCTCCCATTGTAGCGGCTCCTCGCATGGGGCCGCAAAATGTTTTAAAAAAGGCAAGCCCAAGTCAGGGGCTGGTAATACCCAAGGGGGCGACTCCAGTGAGTTTGGAAAAGATGGCCCCTTATCTAAGTAGATACCCGGATAGGGAGAAGGCCGAATTAATATTTTCAGGTTTTAAGGATGGCTTCTTGATACTGGCGCCTAATATTGTGGTGCCGCAAGGGGTTAAAAATTTACATTCTGCTTTGTTGCACAGTGCGGTGGTCACTGAAAAATTAGGGAAGGAAGTGTCGTTGGGTCGTATGGCGGGCCCGTTTGAGGTACCACCGTTGCCGGATTTAGTGGTGTCACCGCTGGGGTTTGTGCCTAAGAAAGAGCCAGGAAAATTTTGTCTGATTCATCATTTGTCCTACCCGCGTGGGTTGTCCGTCAACAATGGTATAGCACCAGAGCTTTGTTCGGTGGTATATGTATCTTTTGATGAAGCGGTGGCTTAAGTGCGCAGGTCTGGAAAAGGGGCGCTGTTGGCAAAAACGGACATTGAATCAGCTTTTCGTTTGTTGCCGGTTCACCCCTCCAGTGTTAGACTGTTAGGTTGTTTTTGGAATGGGTTTTTTTTTGTGGACAGGTGTTTACCAATGGGTTGTTCCTTGTCATGCGCCTTATTCGAATCGTTTAGTTCATTTTTGGAGTGGGTGGTCCGTGATGTGTCCGGTTGTGATTCTGTTATCCACTACCTGGACGATTTTTTGTGCGTCGGCCCAGCAGGGTCCGATTGTTGCAGGAGGTTGTTGAGCGCGGTTCAGTGGGTGGCTGATCTTTTCGGTGTCCCTCTGGCACCAGGAAAGACTGAGGGCCCGGACACGTGTCTTTCTTTTTTGGGCATTGTGATTGACACGGTGCGGTGGGAGTTTCGATTGCCGATGGAGAAGGTGGAAGGTCTTCGGGCCGAAGTGGCCAGGGCCTGTCATTTAAAAAAGTTATCTTTGCGCGAGGTGCAGTCATTATTGGGGAAACTTAATTTTGCATGTCGGGTCTTGCCCATGGGGAGAGTTTTTTCCAGAAGGTTAGCTAGTGCTACGGCTGGAGTGCGTGCCCCTCATCATTTCATCAGATTGTCTGCAGAGGTGAGGGAGGATTTGGTAGTCTGGAATAAGTTTTTGACGGACTATAATGGGCGCTCATTGATCATGGATGAGGTGATGGATAGCGACACGCTGGAGTTGTTTACGGACGCCGCAGGGGGGATTGGTTTTGGAGCGTATTTTCGTGGGCAGTGGTGTGCAGAACAATGGCCTGAGGCTTGGATTGCTGCCGGCTTGGTCAGGAATATCGCGTTGTTGGAGATTTTTCCCATCCTTGTGGCGGTCCATTTATGGCAAAAAGATTTCCGTGACAGGCGTGTGCGCTTTAATTGTGATAACATGGGTGTTGTTTGCGCTATCAACGGGCTTACGGCGTCGTCGCCTCCTGTGGTGCGCGTGCTGAGGCACTTGGTTTTGTCATGCTTAGCGTTGAATGCGCATGTGACAGCATCCCACGTGCCAGGTTCTCACAATTCCATTGCTGATTCTCTTTCTCGTTCGCAGTTTGACCGTTTCCGATTGTTGGCCCCGGAGGCAGAAGTCCTCGGCTTGAGATGCCCTGCGGAGCTTTGGCAGGTGGTGTTCGAGATGCTGAAGGTTTGATTAGGTCATCGCTGGCGCCTAGGACGTGGGATGCCTATCAGGCAGTGTGGTCGTCTTGGGAGGGTTTATTGGTGGCAGGGCACTATGAGGCGAGTGCGGAGGATCAGGTGGGAGCATTATTATCCTGGTTAAGTGTTTGGGCATCTGAAGGTTGGTCCGCGGCTAAGGTGTCACGTACTTTAGCGGCGCTAGCCTTTGGTTTTAAATTAAGGGGGCAGAGAGATCTGTCCAAGGTCTTTTTGGTTAGGCAGGCGGTAAAAGGTTTTCGGAGGCGTCAGGGTAATGGGGACTCTAGGCGCCCGGTTTCGTTTGCCTTGTTGGAGCGATTGGGGGAGATTTTGCCTTCAGTATGTTCGTCGGAATTTGAGTGCAGTCTCTTCAGGTTGGCATTTTCGTTTGCATTTTTCGGGGCGCTTAGACTTGGGGAGCTGGTTGCTCCCAGTAAACATGTGTCGGGGGGCATTCTAGCGAAGGATGTGTTATTGTCTCCCGATAGGGTGGAATTTTGGTTGCGAAGGTCAAAAACGGATCAGGAAGGTCGGGGTCAGCGAGTGGTATTGGGGAAGGTTGCGAGTTCGGTTATGTGTCCAGTGAGTTGTTTAGCTAATTTTTGTAGGCTGCGGCCAATGGGGGAAGGTGCTTTATTGTGTCATGCCGATGGTACGTTTCTGTCCAGATATCAATTTACGGTGGTTTTCAGGAAGGCGGTGCGATTATTGGGGCTGGACAGTTCATGCTTTGCTCCTCACTCTTTTCGGATCGGGGCGGCAACTGAGGCCGCTTTGGGCGGTTTGGGTAGTGAGGACATTCGCCGAATCGGACGGTGGCGGTCCATTAGGTATCGTAGTTATGTTAGGCCTCATCGGGTGACCACAGAATAGTTATGCCTCGTGATCTAGGGGTATTTGCTTGCCTTGATGTTTTTGTTTAGTGTTGTTTTTTGTTGTTTCAGGGTCTCCGCCGGTATTGGTGTGGATCTTCGGTCACTCGTTCGTTCACTGGGGAGCCTTGCGTGCGGACGTGAGGAGAGAGGGGAGACAACTGGGTTTCGAGCGAGCGGTGGCTGTGGTTCGGTGGTTGGGTTTCCGGGGTATGCTCTGGAACAGAGTTTTGAAAGAGGTGCACAACAGCGCGAGTTTGGACAGGGCACCGGATATTTTGGTGTTGCACGCCAGGGGGAACGACCTTGGAGTACGACCTTTCAGGGAATTGGTTAGGGACATCAAACAGGATTTGCTGCGGTTGTGGGTGTTGTATCCTGGCCTTACTGTCGTTTGGTCGGAAATTGTGCCACGTTCTCGTTGGCGGAATATGCGATCTTGTGTTAAAATTAACAAGGCCAGGGTGAAGGTGAACAGGGCTGTGTCGGCGTTTGTGTCACGGAACGGGGGTGTGGCGGTGCAACATTTGGAATTAGAAAAGGGTGAAGGTGGTTTTTGGTTGGCGGTCGGTGTGCATTTAAATGCGGTGGGTAGTGATCTTTTGGCTTTAGGCCTGCAAGAAGGGATTGAAAGGGCCATGGCTTTTCGGTCTGGGGGGATCTCGGGCCTTTGAGGTGGTCATCGGCCCTCGTTGTGGCGGCTGGGGGGAGTCCTTGGAGTTGGTGAAAATTGGTTCTGGGGATCCATCGGCATATGGGTCCCCTGTTTTTCGGAGTTTAACAGGTGTTGGATCTGGTGAACTGTGGTGGGGACTTTCGGCTGGGGTGGCCGAATCCCCATGAAGTTTTCGTGAACAGTTAAACCTTTGGGTTTATTGGTGCTCCCGAGCCAGGGTGGTAACGGCTGGGAGTAATTATGTGTTTATTGTTATGTTCACAATTATGTTTTGGATATTCGCCAGATCCTTTGTATCTTCAAGGACTCCTCCTAGTACAAGAGTAATATTTACATTGTGGATAGTTGTTATTTATTTTATGTGTTAAATAAAAGGCTGCTGTGGCCAAATTATTCCAAAGATAATTCTTGTCATGTGTCTTTGTGTGAATGGGAGTGTGGAGGGGTAACAGAGGAAAAGAGAGGTGATCAAGGGGTGGGTCTTGGGGTAAAAGGTGCTCACCCGCTATACCCAGGGTCTCGACAATACCAATGTCAAGTAATGGCTGGAGCAAGGCCGCCCAACCCCCTCAACTAAGGCCTGAGCGGAGGCCAGCATGACAGGGGGTTGGAGGTGGGTATTTAGGGTAATTGGGAGGAGGGACTAAGGATGGGGGGTAATATGGGGGTAGTTGGGGGTGGGGCCTGTCAGTTCCCGCTCTTCGAGCCCCCGGAGCATTCCACCCTCCCGCCCCTTGTTTCTATTTACAATATGTGGGTACAGTTTTACAGGGTTTTGATGTTTTTGCTTTGACGGGTCATTGCGGCTGAGGCGGCTGGGGGGAGTCCTTTTAGTTGGTGAAAATTGGTTCTGGGGATCCATTGGCATATGGGTCCCCTTTTTTTTTTTTGGAGTTTAACAGGTGTTGGATCTGGTGAATTGTGGTGGGGACTTTCGGCTGGGGTGGCCGAATCCCCGTGAATTTTTCGTGAACAGTTAAACCTTTGGGTTTATTGGTGCTCCCGAGCCAGGGTGGTAACGGCTGGGAGTAATTATGTGTTTATTGTTATGTTCACAGTTATGTTTTGGATATTCGCCAGATCCTTTGTAGCTTCAAGAACTCCTCCTAGTACAAGAGTAATATTTACATTGTGGATAGTTGTTATTTATTTTATGTGTTAAATAAAAGGCTGCTGTGGCCAAATTATTCCAAAGATAATTCTTGTCATGTGTCTTTGTGTGAATGGGAGTGTGGAGGGGTAATGGAGGAAAAGAGAGGTGATCAAGGGGTGGGTCTTGGGGTAAAAGGTGCTCACCCGGTATACCCAGGGTCTCGACAATACCAATGTCATGAACCTGTCCATCACCACACACGCTCGACGATCTAGGCAGTAGTGGAAGTCTCTGGCTGCAACCACTTTTGGACTAGGTGCAACAAAACGAACATCTGCGAGCGAGCGGGTTTGTCACCAGCATACACCCAGTGGTGGACTCACTGAGCTCTGTCGGACATAGTTACTCCCAGGTGTGCCAAGTTTTCAGTCTTTAATTGGGCATATTCTTTGGCATACTGGAGTGCTGAGTCACAGTACGCCTTTTGAGGTTCGCCCGACAAATACGGATTCAGCGCCTCCTCCCACTGCTCAGGTAAAGTTTCTCCCATTATGGGTTTTTAGATCATGGAAGAAAGCAATCTTCGTGACACCTATCTTCCCTCACATACAGTGCCAGTGACCCTGTCACAGTACACTTAGAAACAGATTATTTATCAGTATTTATCAGTAATATTTTATAAATAGTTAGTTCCAGATGTCTTTTTTAAAGGAATCTGGCATCAGGTTTTTGCTATCCCATCTGAGAGCAGCATGATGGGGGCAGAGACCCTGACTACAGCTTTGTATCACTTACTGGAATGCGTATTATATTATTTTCTAAAATCACAGTTTTTTCTGCTGAAGAGCCTTTTTTTTACACTGTGCATAGACAGAAAGCTGCCAATCAGTAGTAGGGGTATTGTTATACAAAGCTCATGAATATAAAGGGCTACATGGCATCAGCTTTACTAGTCCTCAAGTGATCATTTCCTGCTGATAAAACAGTGACTTTATCAAAACTACAGTAAGCAGCCCAGTAAGTGACACATCACTGAAATCGAGGTATCTGTTTCTACGATATGCTGCTATCAAATTAAGTAGCAAAAACAGGTTCTTTTAAAATTTATTATCTATATCATGTTATGTATGGAGGAAAGTGTATAATTATTAAAACAAAAATAACTCCAAGAACACAAAGCATACATCTAAAGAAAATATTGTCTTAAAGGGAATCTGTCAGTAGGATCGACCCTCCTAAGTCGTCTATATGAGCATGCAGGCCATAGGAAGCCACCAGTGAAACCTGTAGACCCCAGCAAGTTGCAGCAAGACGTTTTCTAAGAAAGCAGGGGGATAGTCTGCTCTTGTAAGGGGGGAGTAAGAGCATAAGGCAGGCAAGACAGGTACTAGTAATAGAGGATTAAGTTATTAGGTAAACAGACAGGGAACTCTGTCATAACGACCTGGTTAATTGATCGGTGTGTTCCTGGCCCTGAAATATGTCACATCACAGATTGTATTGATAGATTACTGTGATAGTCTGCAAAGGACCCAGCAGTCATGGTGCATATTGGCACCAATGACAACGTTAGAGGTAGGTGGACTGGAATTAAAAATGATTTCAGGTGTTAAGGCCATATGCTTAAAGGGATTGTACAGGTTTTTCATTAAATCACTTTCTGTGACTGCAAACTTGTGAATCCTCACATCACGTGCAGTGTATGCTACGGGGATTCTCCAGTGCCAGAGACAAGAATGAGTGGTTATGTTACCTCCAAGTATGCGACATACATACCTCCGACCACATTCCGACTATACATGCCCGGCAGGGCCGGACTGGGACTAAAATTCAGCCCTGGCATTTGAAGTTACACAGGCCCACTTGTCACATGGTGACTGTATAATACCTTTGTACACTTGTAGGCAGGGCCGGTTTTAGGCAAAGTGGGGCCCTAGGCAAAGTTTAAAATGGGTCCCCAAATGCTAACATATTGCACATCACACAGAAGCCTTTCTGTTGTATTTACGTGCGCTGAGTTCAGGCCGCTAAACAAGTTTGATCGACAATACTGAAGTTGTTCAACGCTTGTTTCCCGGCCTCTTTCCACCAGCTGAGGAATAATGATGAGACAGAACGATCACTAATAGATCACTAACAGATCACCATACAGTATCATGTTTTCAGCAGCACATCTACAGTTTACACTGGCAATGTGCTGCTGACAACAAGGCTTTTAGTTCCAGCAAAAACAATCCGAATATGCAGCATTTTACTTGTTTAGTAAAATACACCCCATAGTCCTCCATATATTATAATGTGCTCCATAGTCCTCCATATAGTATAATACACTCCCTATAGTCCTCCATATATTAAAATACACTGCTCAGTCCTCCACATAGTATAATACACTCCTCATAGTCCTCCATATAGCATAATACAATCCTCATAGTCCTCCATATAGCATAATACAATCCTCATAGTGCTCCATATAGTATAATGCACCGCCACAGTCATCCATGTAGTACAATTCACTTCCCATAGTATAATGCACCCCATAGTTCTTCATATAGTATAACGTATTCCCCATAGTCCTCGATACAGTATAATGCAGCCCACATATAGTATAATGCAGCCACCCCAGAGTATAATGCAGCCACCCCAGAGTATAATGCAGCCACCCCAGAGTATAATGCAGCCACCCCAGAGTATAATGCAGCCACCCCACAGAGTATAATGCAGCCACCCCAGAGTATGTAACCCCCATAGAATATAATACAGCCCACCTCCCCATAATATATAATGTAGCCCCCCATAGAATATAATGCAGCCCCCCATAGTATATAACGCAGCCTCCCCCATAGAATATAATATACCCCCACAATAGTATATAACACAGCCACATAGTACATAACATGGCCTCCCCCATAGAATATAATATACTCCCCATAGTATATAGCAAAGCCCGCATATTATATAGCACAAACCGCATAGTATACAGCACAGCCTGCATACTATAGCACAGCTCGCGTAGTAGATCACACAGCAGTATTCAGCACAGACCACACAGTAGTATACAGCACAGACCACACAGTAGTATACAGCACAGCCCACGTAGAAGTATACAGCACAGTCCACACAGTAGTATACAGCACAGCCCACAGAGTAATATATACAGCACAGCCCACAAAGTAATATATACAGCACAGCCCACAAAGTAATATATACAGCACAGCCCACAGAGAACTATATACAGCACAGCCCACAGAGAACTATATACAGCACAGCCCACAGAGAACTATATAAAGCACAGCCCAGAGTACTATATACAGCACAGCCCAGAGTACTATATAAAGCACAGCCCAGAGAGTACTATATACAGCACAGCCCAGAGAGTACTATATACAGCACAGCCCAGAGAGTACTATATACAGCACAGCCCAGAGAGTACTATATACAGCACAGCCCACAGAGTACTATACACAGCACAGCCCACAGAGTACTATATACAGCACAGCCCACAGAGTACTATATACAGCACAGCCCACAGAGTACTATATACAGCACAGCCCACAGAGTACTATATACAGCACAGCCCACAGAGTACTATATACAGCACAGCCCACAGAGTACTATATACAGCACAGCCCACAGAGTACTATATACAGCACAGCCCACAGAGTACTATATACAGCACAGCCCACAGAGAACTATATACAGCACACAGTAGTATACAGCACAGAGCACAGCCCACAGAGAACTATATACAGCCCACAGTAGTATACAGCACAGAGCACAGCCCACAGAGAACTATATACAGCCCACAGTAGTATACAGCACAGAGCACAGCCCACAGAGAACTATATACAGCACAGAGCACAGCCCACAGAGAACTATATACAGCCCACAGTAGCATACAGCACAGAGCACAGCCCAGAGAACTATATATAGCACACAGTAGTATACAGCACAGAGCACAGCCCACAGAGTACTATATACAGCCCACAGCAGTATACAGCACAGAGCACAGCCCACAGAGTACTATATACAGCCCACAGCAGTATACAGCACAGAGCACAGCCCACAGAGTACTATATACAGCCCACAGCAGTATACAGCACAGAGCACAGCCCACAGAGTACTATATACAGCCCACAGCAGTATACAGCACAGAGCACAGCCCACAGAGTACTATATACAGCCCACAGTAGTATACAGCACAGAGCACAGCCCAGAGAACTATATATAGCACACAGTAGTATACAGCACAGAGCACAGCCCAGAGTACTATATATAGCACAGAGCACACAGTAGTATACAGCACAGAGCACAGCCCACAGAGAACTATATACAGCCCACAGTAGTATACAGCACAGAGCACAGCCCACAGAGAGCTATATACAGCCCACAGCAGTATACAGCACAGAGCACAGCCCACAGAGAGCTATATATAGCACAGAGCACACAGTAGTATACAGCACAGAGCACAGCCCACAGAGTACTATATACAGCCCACAGCAGTATACAGCACAGAGCACAGCCCACAGAGTACTATATACAGCCCACAGCAGTATACAGCACAGAGCACAGCCCACAGAGTACTATATACAGCCCACAGTAGTATACAGCACAGAGCACAGCCCAGAGAACTATATATAGCACACAGTAGTATACAGCACAGAGCACAGCCCACAGAGTACTATATATAGCACAGAGCACACAGTAGTATACAGCACAGAGCACAGCCCAGAGAACTATATACAGCCCACAGTAGTATACAGCACAGAGCACAGCCCACAGAGAGCTATATACAGCCCACAGCAGTATACAGCACAGAGCACAGCCCACAGAGAGCTATATATAGCACAGAGCACACAGTAGTATACAGCACAGAGCACAGCCCACAGAGTACTATATACAGCCCACAGTGGTATACAGCACAGAGCACAGCCCACAGAGAACTATATACAGCCCACAGTAGTATACAGCACAGAGCACAGCCCACAGAGAACTATATTCAGCCCACAGCAGTATACAGCACAGAGCACAGCCCACAGAGTACTATATATAGCACAGAGCACAGCCCAGAGAACTGTATATAGCACACAGTAGTATACAGCACAGAGCACAGCCCACAGAGTACTATATATAGCACAGAGCACACAGTAGTATACAGCACAGAGCACAGCCCACAGAGAACTATATACAGCCCACAGTAGTATACAGCACAGAGCACAGCCCACAGAGAGCTATATACAGCCCACAGCAGTATACAGCACAGAGCACAGCCCACAGAGAGCTATATATAGCACAGAGCACACAGTAGTATACAGCACAGAGCACAGCCCACAGAGTACTATATACAGCCCACAGTGGTATACAGCACAGAGCACAGCCCACAGATAACTATATACAGCACAGAGCACAGCCCACAGAGAACTATATACAGCCCACAGCAGTATACAGCACAGAGCACAGCCCACAGATAACTATATACAGCCCACAGCAGTATACAGCACAGAGCACAGCCCAGAGAACTATATACAGCCCACAGCAGTATACAGCACAGAGCACAGCCCACAGAGAACTATATACAGCCCACAGCAGTATACAGCACAGAGCACAGCCCAGAGAACTATATACAGCCCACAGCAGTATACAGCACAGAGCACAGCCCACAGATAACTATATACAGCCCACAGCAGTATACAGCACAGAGCACAGCCCACAGAGAGAACTATATACAGCCCACAGTGGTATACAGCACAGAGCACAGCCCACAGAGAACTATATACAGCCCACAGCAGTATACAGCACAGAGCACAGCCCACAGAGAACTATATACAGCCCACAGCAGTATACAGCACAGAGCACAGCCCACAGAGAACTATATATAGCACAGAGCAGTATACAGCACAGAGCACAGCCCAGAGAACTATATACAGCCCACAGCAGTATACAGCACAGAGCACAGCCCACAGAGAACTATATACAGCCCACATCTCTTCTCTTCCTCCCCTCACCTCCTCCGAGAATGGCCCCACAGTCCAGAAAAAAAAAAACCTCTCCTCACCTCTCCTCGTGCCCAGCGTTGCTTCCTGGTTCCTGCTCCTGTCTCAGCAGCTGCAGTCTGCCCGGGACACAGCAGGTGCGCGATGATATGACGTCATCGCGCACACTCAGTGTCAGAGGCAGAGCGGGGAATGATGGGAGAGGAGCGTCTGTAGACGCTCTCTCCTCCATCATTGCATTCAACTGTACCGGCGTCTATACGCCGGTGTAGTTGAATGCGACGGCGGGGGCGGCGGATTGAGCGGCCCACCACTGGCACCGGCCCTTCTGGCATTTGCCAGAAGTGCCCTATGGCCAGTCCGGCCCTGATGCCCGGCCTAGCTCAGTACCAGTGAATTGAGCGAGGCCATACATGTCTGGTTGGGGTGTGGCCATATTGCACACTGGCACTCACATGACCTTTCTGTCTCACCGCCAGCACCATACAGTCCGGACAGCTCTCGCTGTGCTCACTGTGAGGGTTACAGCATCTGCACTCATTTAAAGTAACTACAGATATTTATGATCAATGTGGAACCTGGATAACGCCTTTAAAGCAAAGACTCCAAAGGAGAACGTCATTTTAACTATATTGTTATTAATTCGTAAAGCACCATTAATCCCATAGTGCTGTATATTACAAGGGGATATATACAAAATAGAGATATAAAGTACGATGAACACACTAACAATGACAAACTAGTAGAGGGGGGGCAAGAACCCAGCCCTGGCGGGCTAACAATCAACAAGGTAATGAGGGAGGGGACAGAACGTGGGGATTTGGAGTTGGGGTAGAAAGGTGGCAGCAGGGATATTGCAGGCTGTAGGATGTCCTGAAGAGATCATCTTTTCACTTTTAACTTGAACTTTATTTAACTTTAGATTCCATATCAAGAGCTTGGAGGAAAGACCCTATGTATGTCCATATATGACTTTGATCGATTTTCTAAACATGACATCATTGGAGAGGTGAAGGTCGCGATGAATACTGTAGACCTTGGACAGCCAATAGAAGAATGGAGAGACTTGCAGAGCGCAGAAAAGGAGGAGGTGCGTTACATTAACAATTAACCTAATTAATATTGAATGTCTACATTAGAGTGACACAGTGTTTGGTAGCACCAACATTTTGTACCATGCACCAGTTTCCCCAGTGCCTTCAGAATCAATGGCCCCTGCAGAAGTTAGCTGTGACACACAAGAAGGTCAGATGTTAAATCAGGAACCTATGCTTCCTCGTCAAAGTAATAGTTACATATTTCAAAGGGCACAGTCCGATAGCTGTATAACAAGTATGTCGATGGCAATGCTTGGACTGGCCGGAGACTCTTCTGGCCCGAGCGTGACAACATGTATTTCTAATCAGCTGACATTCTTGGGTAAGGAGAGCCGCCGTTCATTATGAGCATTGCAATGTCGTCAGTGTTATACTGCCATCTGACTGCACCCTTCAAGTGACATCAGGAGGTGTACCCTGTACACATCCTTGTTCTACATCCATCTAACTGCACAAAAATCTAGCACAACCTAGCTTAGAACTTTCATGGAAGTTTCATTCTATCCCCCCTGAAAAGCCTAAAAGATTTGCGATACATTAAAAGTTATATTATTTCTTTTTGTTGAAAAAAAACTTGTCACACAAATAAATCCCTATTAGGGCTGTGTTGACAAGAGAAAAATGAAAAAGCCATATGGCACCTGGAAGGCAAGGACATCACAAAGCAGCAGTAAATTATTATTAATGTTAATAATAAAAATAATTAAAGGGGTTGTCCACTAGGGCAACCCCTTCTTAAAGTAAATGCTTGGCTAAGATAAAATATTATAATCTACAGTATATTCAGCTCCTGCGCTGGCGTTCTTCCCTCTGTGTCGGCAATAGCTCTCCCGGGGTTCTTGTGCCGTGTGGTGACGCATGACACCGGCCCCCAATCAGCGCTGGTGTCACTGTCCCTGCCTTCTGTCGAATTGAGCATGAAGAGGAAGTGATAGAGCATCTGCAGCCTAGACTTCCTCTTCATGTTCAGTTCGTACGAAGGCGGAGACAGTAACACCAGCTCTGATTGGGCGCCGAAGTCATGTTTCACACCGCATGAAAGGCCCAAGAGAGTTAGTGCTGACATGGCAAAAACGGCGCCGGCACGAGATGTGAATATAGATTTTATTATTTTATAAGGGCTAAACATTTACTTCAAGAAGGGGTTGTCCTAATAGTGGGCAACTCCTTTAAAAAGAAGAGCGACCAGTACTCACCCTTGTGGTAAGTTTTATCAGTCATTCTGTAATGATAAGGCTAGATATAATGTGATTTTGTTTTGCATGCCTGAAAAAATGCCATATATGAGTAATGGAATGAGTTAAAATTTCAAGAAAATGTAGAAGCCACAAACAGTATTTTGCAAGATCTCCACCCCAAAATAATTTGCTTTTACTTGTTTACCCCAGCCAGAGAAACTTGGAGATATCTGTATTTCCCTACGATATGTTCCAACTGCTGGAAAACTGACTGTCTGCATTCTAGAAGCCAAAAATCTGAAAAAGATGGATGTCGGGGGATTGTCAGGTGAGACTATGATTGACGTCTCGTAGGCGGTTGACACCGGGGGAAGGCATACCTCCGGGACACAATAGAGGTACGGCGGGCAATTTAGAAAAGTGATTATTTCAGCGTTCCTAGGGATACTAAGCATAAGAGCCACCTTCACAGAATGCAGCCTTAGTGCTGCTGAACGTGGCTCTTTTACTTAAAAACGCCCTGGGGGGGGGGGTGACAGGTTCCCTTTAATAACCGAGCCAATTTTTATAATTCTGAACACTGTCAATTTATGAGGTCATAACTCTGGAACAGTTTTATGGATCCCACTGTTTCTGAAATAGTTTTTTAGTGACATATTGTACTTCATGTTAGTGGTAAAATTTCTTCGATATTGCTTGCATTTATTTATGGAAAAAATAGAAATATGGCGAAAGTTTGTAAAATTTAGCAAAAAAACAAAAAATACTTAATAGATAACATTTCCAATATGTTCACTTTACTGCAGCACAATTTTGGAAACAACATTTTTTTTTGTTAGGAAGTTATAAAGGTTAAAAGTTGACCAGCGATTTCTCATTTTACAACAAAATTTAGAAATACATTTTTTTTAGGGGCCACATCACGTTTGAAGTCACTTTGAGGATTGCACATGACAGAAAATACCCAAAAGTCACACCATTCTAAAGATTGCACCCCTCAATGTGCTGAAAACCACATTCAAGAAGTTTATTAACACTTTATGTGCTTCACAGGAACTGAAGCAATGTGGAAGGAAAAAATGAACATTTAACTTTTTTTCGCAAAAATTTTACTTCAGAACCATTTTTTTTTATTTTCATAAGTGTAAAAAGAGAAAATGAACCACAAAAGTTGTTTTGCAATTTCTTCTGAATATGCAATACCCCATATGTGGGGGTAAACCACTGTTAGGGCGCACAGGAGAGCTTGGAAGGGAAGGATCGCCGTTTGACTTTTTCAACGCAGAATTGGCTGGAATTGAGATCGGACGGCATGTCGCGTTTGGAAAGCCCCTGATGTGCCTAAACAGTGAAAAAAAAACACAAATGACACCATTTTTGAAAGTAGACCCCCAACGGAACTTATCTAGATGTGTAGTGAGCACTTTGAACCCACAAATGCTTCACAGAAGTGTTATTTTTATAAGTGTTATATTTTTTCCACAAAAATTATCTTTTTGCCCCAATGGTAACTGGAGAAATTAGACCCCCAAAGTTGTTGTGCAATTTGTCCTGAGTATGGTGATACCCCATAACTGGTGATAAACCACAGTTTTAGTGCATGGCAGGGCTCAGAAGTGAGGGAGCACCGTTTGACTTTTTGAACGCAAAATTGGCTGGAATGAATGGTGGCACCATGTCGCATTTGGAGACCCCTGATGTACCTAAGCAATGAACCCCCAATTCTAACTCTAATCCTAACACAGCTCTAACCCCAACCCTAACCCCAACACACCCCTAACCCTAATCTCAATCCTAATCACAACCATAACCCCAACACAACCCTCACCCCAATATTACCATAACCCCAACATAACCCTAAGCCCAACACCACCTTAAACCTAACACCACCCTAACCCCAACCGTAAACCCAACACAAGTATAACCCCAACACAACCCTATTCCCAAACCTAACCCTAGCCCAACCCTAATCCTAGCTCTAACCCCAGCCCTAACCCTATCCCCAAACCTAACCCTATCTCAACCCTAACCCTTGCTCTAACTCCAAACCTAACCCTAGATCTAACCCCAAACCTAGCCCTAACCCTAAACCTAAACCTAACTGCAAAGAATGGGAAAAAAATACATTTTTTTATTTTATTATTTTTACCTAACAAATTGGGTGACAAAGGGAAGTTTGATTTACTTTTTTTATTTTGGTCACTTTAATAGGGTCTATCACAGTGATCAAAATGAACCAGTAGGAAAAATTCTCAATTGTTGCCGGGTGCCGGCAGGCAGAACTCGGAGGCTGCACTGCACATGCACCCGCCATTTTCTTCCCGGAAGAAGACACTGAGGGCCGGGGGACGGAGCTGGAGGGTTCAGGGACACTGTAGGTACCGGGAGATCTCGGGGGACCCCATTTCTCTCTCCTCTGGTATGCTAGATCATACCAGAGGAGAGAGAAATGAATGGGAAAGCCGCCTTTTTTTGTGATCACCGTTATTCGGTGAATAACAGTGATGATGAGACTATGGATGTTAAAACCAACCAGAATCATATTCTCTGGGGTCTCGGCTACCCTTGGTAGCCAAGACACTGGAGATTTTCTAACGCTGGGGGGCGCTATACACTTAATTCTTAGCGCCGTTAAAAAGTGGTGCTGACGAATAAGTACCCTTAACTGCCGCAGTTAAAAGGCGTATCGGCGGTCGTTGAAGGATTAACATCAAATTTATAATTTACAGTAGGATTAATTGGACCCCATAATTTGTTATGCAATTTCTTCCAAACACATTGATACCCCATATGTGGTCCACAACTAATGTGTGGGCACATGGCAAAACTCGGAAAACAAAGGACTATTTAACTTTTGAACTGTAAATTTGAATACCATGTTAGTTTTGCAGAGCCCCTGAGGTGACAAAAAGTAGAAACACTCACAAGTTTTGCAAACTAAACTACATAAGGAATTCATCTATAGGTGTGGTGAGCATTTGATGGCGGAAGCTGGTAAGATTGTGTCAATATCCACAATGAAACGATTACTATATCAACATGGGCTGAAATGCCACTCTGCCAGTAAGAAGCCATTACTCCAAAAGAAAAAGAAAAAAGCCAGGTTAATGTTTGCAAATGCACACAGGAACAAAGACCTTTATTTTTGGAGAAATGTCCTGTGGTCTGATTAAACTAAAATTTAACTTTTTGGGCATAATGACCATCGTTACATTTGGATGAAAAAGAGAGAAGCTTAGAAGCCTAAGAACACCATCCCAACTGTGAAACACAAGGGTGGCAGCATCATGTTGTGAGGTTGTTTTGCTGCAGGAGGGACTGGTGCACTTCATTAAATAGATGGCATCATGAAAAAGAAGATTAAAGATGTTTGCTATTTCTTCTTCTTCTTCTTCTTCTTCTTCTTCTTCTTCTTTATTTATTTATATAGCACCATTGATTCCATGGTGCTGGCTTCAGAAGGGGTTACATCAAAATACAAATATCACTTACAGAAAACATACTAACAATGACAGATGGGTGCTCTTGTGTGCTTACATTCTACAGACATGACATACTTATACTGCATCAGTTGGGACTTCCTTCCTGATCATGACGTACATGTATTATTATTATTATTATTTATTATTATAGCGCCATTTATTCCATGGCTCTTTACATGCAAGGAGGGGTATACATAACTACAAACATGTACTACAAATGTCGGGAACGGGTTAACCCCTTCTGCCATCCGACCTACCATTCCATCCATGTGACCTGGGCCATACTTCCCATGGATGGAATAGTACGTTAAACGCGATCAGCTGTGCTCACGGGGGAAGCGTGGCCGATCGTGACCGGGTGTCAGCTGATTATCACAGCTGACACCCGGGACTAAGTGCCAGGAGTTATCACAGACCGCTCCTGGCACTTTAACCCCGGAACACTGCAATGAAACAAGATTGCAGCATTCCGGTGGCATAGAGAAGCATCGCACAGGGAGGTGGCTCCTTGTGTGCTTTCCTGACACTCTCAGAACAACATGATGTGATCGCGTTGTTCTGAGGTTTTCCGGGTCCTGCAGGGAGGTGGCTTCTCAATGTCTTAGAGCAGGTGCTGAGAAGCCTCCTTCACTGCCTGTCAGACCGCTGATCTGACACAATGCTGTGCAAAGTGTCAGATCAGCGATCTGACTTTATACAGTGATGTCCCACCCTGGGACAATGTAAAAAAGTTTAAAAAAAATATTATACTGTGTAAAAAGATATTTTAAAAAATTCCTAAATAAAGAAAAAAAATATTGTTCCAATAAATACATTTCTTTATGTAAATAAAAAAAAACGATAAAAGTACACATATTTAGTATCATAACGACATGACCTATAAAACTGTCCCACTAGTTAACCCCTTCAGTGAACACCATAAAAAAAATAAAAAACAAGGCAAAAAGCAATGTTTTATCATCATACCGCTGAACAAAAAGTGGAATAACACACGATCAAAAAGACACATATAAATAAACATTGTACCATTGAAAAACGTCATCTTTTCTCGCAAAAAACGAGCCACCATACAGCGTCATCAGCAAAAAAAAGTTATAGTCCTCAGAATAAAGCGATGCAAAAATTATTATTTTGTATATAAAATAGTTTTTATTGAATAAAAGCGCCAAAACGTAAAAAAAAAATAAATGAGGTATCGCTGTAATCGTACTGACCCGAAGAATAAAACTGCTTGATCAATTTTACCACACGTGGAGCGGTATAAACGCCCCACCCAAAAGAAATTCATTAATTGCTGGGTTTTTTTCATTCTGCCTCCCAAAAATCATAATAAAAAGCGATCAAAAAACGTCATGTGCCCGAAACTGGTACTAATAAAAACGTCAACTCGTCCCACAAAAAACAAGACCTCACATGACTTTGTGGGCAAAAATATGAAAAAATTATAGCTCTCAAAATGTGGTGATGCACAAACTATTTTTTGCAATGAAAAGCGTCTTTTAGTGTTTAATAGCTGCCAAACATAAAAACCCGCTATAAATAGTAAATCAAACCCCCTTTATCACCCCCTTAGTTAGGGAAAAATAATAAAATGAAAAATGTATTTATTTCCATTTTCCCGTTAGGGTTAGGGCTAAAGTTAAGGTTAGGGTCGGGGCTAAAGTTAGGGTTATGGTTGAGGCTAAAGTTAGGGTTAGGGTTGGGGCTAGAGTTGGAGTTAGGGATGGGATTAGCGTTAGGGGCGGGTCAGGGCTATGGGTGTGGTTAGGGTTATGGTTAAGGTTGGGATTATAGTTAGTGGTGTGTTGGGCTTAGGGGTCTGGTTAGGGTTGGGATTGGGGTTAGGGGCGTGTTTGGGTTAGGGGTGTGGTTAGGGTTAGGTTTGGGATTAGGGTTAGGGGTGTGTTCGGGTTAGGGATGGAGTTAGAATTTGGGGGTTTCCACTGTTTAGGCACATCCGGGGCTCTTCAAATGTGACATCGCGTCCTATCTCAATTCCAGCCAATTTTGCGTTGAAAAAGTAAAATGGTGCTCCTTCCCTTCCGAGCTCTGTCGTGCACCCAAATAGTGGTTTACCCCCACATATGCGGTATCACCATACTCAGGACAAATTGGACAACAACATTTGTGGTCCAATTTCTCCTGTTACCGTTGGGAACATAAATATTTGGGGGCTAAAAATCATTTTTCTGTGAAAAAAATGATTTTTTATTTTCATGCTCTGCGTTATAAACTTTAGTGAAACACTTGGGGGTTCAAAGTTCTCACAACACATTTAGATAAGTTCCTTGTGGGGTCTAGTCTCCAAAATGGGGTCACTTGTGTGGGGTTTCTACTGTTTAGGCACATCAGGGGCTCTGCAAACGCAACGTGATGCTCGCAGACAATTCCATCAAAGTCTGTATTCCAAAACTGCAATCCTTCGCTTCCGAGCTCTGCTATGCACCCAAACGGTGGTTCCCCCACATATGGGGTATCAGCGTACTCAAGACAAATTGCACAGCAATGTTTGTGGTCCAATTTCTCCTGTTACCCTTGGGAAAATAAAAAATTGTGGGCGAAAAGATATCTTTTCTGGAAACAATATTTTTTATTTTTACGGCTCTACATTATAAACTTCTGTGAAACACTTGGGGGTTCAAAGTACTCTACACACATCTAGATAAGTTCTTTAGGGGGTCTACTTTTTAAAATGGTGTCACTTGTGGGGGGTTTTCACTGTTTAGGCACATCAGGGGCTCTCCAAACGCAAAATGGTGTCCAATCTCAATTCCAGCCAATTTTGCATTGACAAGTCAAACGGCGCTCCTTCCCTTCCGAGCTCTGCCATGCACCCAAACAGTGATTTACCCCACATATGGGGTATCAGCGTACTCAAGACAAATTGCACAATGTCTTTTGGGGTCCAATTTCTCCTGTTACCCTTGGAAAAATAAAAAATTGGGGAGCAGAAATATCATTTTTGTCAAAAAAAATATGTTTTTTTATTTTTATGGGTCTACATTCTAAACGTCTGTGAAGCATTTGGAGATTTAAAGTGCTCCTCACACATCTAGATAAGTTCTTTAGGGGGTTTACTTTCCAAAATGGTGTCACTTGTGGGGGGTTTCCACTGTTTAGGCACATCAGGGGCTCTCCAAACGCAACATGGCGTCCTATCTCAATTTCAGCCAATTTTGCATTGAAAAGTCAAATGGTGCTCCTTCCCTTCCTAGCTCTGCCATGTGCCCAAATAGTGGTTTACCCTCACATATGGGGTATCGGCGTACTCAGGACAAGTTGCACAACTTTTGGTGTCCAATTTCTCCTGTTACAAGTAGCGTAGCTACTGGAGGGGCAGAGAGGGCCATTGCCCCAGGCCCCGTCACCTGAAGGGGCCCACCGGGAGATCCACTGCCGTGTCTGAGGTGTCAGGGAGAGAGCATCACAATGCCGGCTCCCCTGTCTCATAGACACTGTACAGTGGCAGGCTGCAGAGCCTCCATCCATGCAGAGTGCGATGTGGTCTCACCCGAGGAATCTCTTCCTGGCTGGGCTGGCAGCAGCTGCAGTTACTTTCTGGCTGTGCATGTGTGGATTGGCTGAGGCACACTGGGACCTAGTGCCCTTCTATCTGAACACTTCCTGGTCCTCCTCACTGTCTGCCTGAAAACTTCATCAGTAAGTGAGGATGGAATTTATTATAGTAGGGGAGAGGGACAGGGCTCTGTGGGGTAAATGTGAGAGGATGGGGATTATTATTATTATTATTATTTATTATTATAGCGCCATTTATTCCATGGCGCTTTACATGTGAGGAGGGGTATACATAATAAAAACAAGTACAATAATCTTGACCGATACAAGTCACAACTGGAACAGGAGGAGAGAGGACCCTGCCCGCGAGGGCTCACAATCTACAAGGGATGGGTGAGGATACAGTAGGTGAGGATAGAGCTGGTCGTGCAGCAGTTTGGTCGATTGATGGTTACTGCAGGTTGTAGGCTTGTCGGAAGAGGTGGGTGTTGGGGTTTGCAAGGGGGACAGGGCATTGTGGGGTAAATGTGAGAGCATATGGTGGTATTGTGGTAGGGGGACAGGAACTGGGGGGTGAATGTGAGAGCGGATGGTGGTATTATGGTAGGTCGACAGGGTCCTGGGGGGTGAATGTGAGAGCGGATGGTGGTATTGTGGGAGGGGGACAGGATATTGGGGGGTGAATGTGAGAGTTTGAGTGTATTGTGAGGGCTGAGGTGGGTGAGGGGGCAAAGGGCAGTGGGGGGCTGATTATTATTATACTGTTTAATGGAGATTATATGCACTCCATCATATGTAATATTTCTGTCTTCGGGGCTGGAGATGGGGAGTGTTGTGAATTCCATCTGGGCTCCCTCTGGTGGCCCTTAGCGATACTGCGGGTCTGGAGCTGGACTCAGCTGCCTTCCTCCTCTGATTTGGTTCCACTGTTTTTTCAGAATGTGGTTCGTTTGCATGGTATTCCTGAGAATATTGTGTCTGACAGAGGATCCCAGTTTGTGTCCATATTTTGGCGGTCCTTTTGTGCTAAGATGGGCATTGAATTATCTTTTTCATCGGCTTTCCACCCTCAGACGAATGGCCAAACCGAACGAAATAATCAGACCTTGGAGACTTATCTGAGATGTTTTGTTTCTGCGGATCAGGATGATTGGGTGACTTTTTTGCCATTGGCTGAGTTCGCCCTCAATAATCGGGCTAGTTCTGCTACTTTGGTTTCGCCTTTTCTGGTTTTCATCCTCATTTTTCCTCAGGTCAGGTTGAGCCTTCTGACTGTCCTGGGGTGGATTCTGTGGTGGATAGGTTGCAACAGATTTGGAACCACGTGGTGGACAATTTGACGTTGTCACAAGAGAAGGCTCAGCGCTTTGCTAACCGCCGTCGCTGTGTGGGTCCCCGACTTCGTGTGGGGGATTTGGTATGGTTGTCTTCTCGTTTTGTTCCGATGAAGGTTTCCTCTCCTAAGTTCAAGCCTCATTTCATCGGTCCTTATAAGATTTTGGAAATCCTCAACCCTGTGTCTTTTCGTTTGGACCTCCCAGCATCATTTGCCATTCACAATGTGTTCCATAGGTCATTGTTGCGGAGATATGCGGTGCCTGTGGTTTCTTCTGTTGACCCTCCTGCTCCGGTCTTGGTCGAGGGAGAATTAGAGTATGTGGTGGAGAAGATCTTGGATTCTCGTGTTTCGAGACGGAAGCTTCAGTACTTAGTTAAATGGATGGGCTATGGTCAGGAGGATAATTCTTGGGTTGTCGCCTCTGATGTCCATGCGGCCGATTTGGTTCGTGCCTTTCATTCGGCTCGTCCTGATCGGCCTGGGGGCTCTGGTGAGGGTTTGGTGACCCCTCCTCAAGGGGGGGGTACTGTTGTGAATTCCGTCTGGGCTCCCTCTAGTGGCCCTTAGCGATACTGGAGCTGGGCTCAGCTGCCTCATTTCCTGCTATGCTGGTTCCTATTTAACTACACCTGGACCTTTACTTGTTGCCTGCTGTCGTTGTATTCAGTACTGGTTCTGACCTCTCCTGGATTTTCCTGGTGACCTGTCTATTTCTGAGAAGCTAAGTCTTGCTAGTTCTTTTTGCCCTTTGTTTCCTTGAAAATGTTTCTCAGTATATGATGTGTTCAGTCCAGCTTGCTTATATGTGATTTTTCGCTTGCTGGAAGCTCTGGGGAGCAGAGTGCGCCCCTCACATTGTGAGTCGGTGTGGGGGTTCTTGTACTTTCTGCGTGGATAGTTTTTGATAGTTTTTGTACCGACCGCACAGATCCCTGCTATCTTCTGTCTATTTAGTGTTAGCGGGCCTCATTTGCTTAAACCTGTTTTTCATTCCTACGTTTGTATTTTCCCCTTAACTCACCGTTATTATTTGTGAGGGGCTGCCTAAACTTTGGGGTTATTTCTCTGAGGCAAGTGAGGCTTTGCTTTCTCTCTAGGGGTAGCCAGTTTCTCAGGCTGTGAAGAGGCGTCTAGGTTTTTAGGTAACGCTCCACGGCTGCCTTTAGTGTGTGTGGATAGGATCAGGATTGCGGTCGGTATAGTTCCCACATCCCCGGAGCTTATCCTATTATTCAGGTTTACCTATCAGGTCAGTTTGGTGATCCTACCACCGGATCATAACAGGGGAGGTCGTGGGCTTTTTATACTTGTGAGCTGGGTCTTTTATAAATATTAGTATAACAAGCATAGCAATGCAGATTAATAGCATGAATACATTACTAATAGGTTAATATTTCAGTATTAGTATAACAAGGATAAGTATTAGCATAAGGGTGCACACAGACAGCCGTATCACTCATGCAAGGATCGCATTGCAATCCTCGGACTGGTCGGTACCGCTCCTGACTTGAGAGTGACAGCGTGATGGATTACTATGCAGCTAACGAGCTCAGGTCAGGAGAACCTACTGTCAGTCCGAGGATTGTGATGTGATTCTCACATGAGAAATACGTCCGTCTGTCTCTCCCCTAACAAGTATAACAATACAGTAACCATGGGTTGCATTCTATGTTATAAGAATAAATTGCTTATTATTAAATCAAGTTATTAAATTCTTGGGATAAATGTCTGCAGTCACTCTGAGACTACCGACTGCCAAATCATGATGGGGTGTGCCTGCCGTCACGAGACCCCAAGACCCCAAGACCACTTGTGTGATCAGGTGGTCATGCGACCACGTGTGCTATTTGCACGTGTTGACTAGACAAGTTTGACTTCTCTCAATAGAAGAAAATCGTCTCATGACCTCCTGCTCTCATCAGCGATGCTGGGGCCATTATTACTGTACATAGGGGGACTCCTAAATATTAAGGAGGCACTTACGAAGCATTGAAGCCTAGCTACTGGGTGGCAGATGGTGCTGAACCGGCTGTCAGTCTGTCCGGGGGCATCAGTTACAGCTACCGCTCTTTATACACAGAGCAGTGACTGAAAAAGCGCCGGTGCCGCATCTTTGACTGCAAGAGCAAGGCTACTGGGAGGAATAGAGTTAATTTTGTCCCAGCAGCGGGGCTTTCAGTTCCGGCCCCACACGGTGTCAAAATGCTATTAGCCTGCAGATTAATCCCATATCTGCAGGTTAGTAGCATTACTTTACATGACAGGTTCCATGTAAGCTCTGCAGTAGAGCAGGGTGACATCATCTCCCTGCACTACTGCTCTCCGTTTTGTAGACCACAGGTCACTTTAAGCCTGTCGTCTACAGAACTGTAGGGTGATGCACTGGCTGAGTCACCAGAACATGCACAGAATGTCAGAATGCGAGCTAATGAGAGGGTCACTATACAGTTTGGGGGCCATTATACAATGTGGGAGCCCATATACAGTGTGGGGACCACTGTAGGGGGCCACCATAAAGTGTGGGGACTACAGTGGTGGCCATTATACAGTGTGGGAGCTAATGAGAGGGCAATTATACAGTGTGGACCCCTGTGCATGGCCCTCATAATGTGTGGAGACTACCGTGGCAGCTATTATGAAGTGTGAGGGACATTATACAGTATGGGGCTACTGTGAGGACCAATAAACATTGTCGAGGCTACTGTTTACCATCTAGAGAGCACAGAAGTGGCATTATTAGTATGTGAGGGCACAGTGGTGGCATTACTATGTAGGGCTCTAAGAGGATCCGTTATTCTACCACACAGCAGGTGCAGCAATAGGGTCACATACAGCAGCAGCGGCTCAGTATTGGAATCAGCAGGATGAGCAGTTTGTGCAGGTTGGGAATAGATGTGAACAGTGCTGGAAATGTGTGAAGTGAAACATGTCTTTGTTGTGATTTCTGCAGACGAGTTGTGGCTGGAGAAGTCAACATGTCGGTCTGGGCCAGGTGGAAAAGACGGGAAAAGTTAATAATTCCATCAGAAAGAATGTCGTCTGTGTGTCACCATCTATAGCTGTACTGTGATCTCTATATGCCATGCAGAGCTGGTATCTACCATTATATGTCACCGTATGGCGGTAATATCAGTGCTGGTCATTGTATAGCGATTTCTTTCCATAAACAGTCTCCTGAGGTTTGCCTATACCCACTGTAGTTATAATCATGGTTACCTGGTTAAGGGTCACAGGTGGACACAGACAGAAAAGGGCCCATGTGCAAGAACCATATAAGGACCCTTTGCAGCCCAAGAGCTCCTAAAAATACAAAAATGCACCTTATGTAGGGGTAGAAATGGGCCCCCTTATCTCTTGGGCCCATGTGCTGCCACATAGGTTGCACTAATGATATGTCCGCCTGTTAGGGGCCCACGCACATGTTTCGCCCTCCCTGAGTTGAACCCCTAGCTACGACTCTGCCTGTTACCCTTGGTAAAATAAACAAATTGGATCTGAAGTAAATTTTTTGTGAAAAAAGTTAAATGTTCATTTTATTTAAACATTCCAAAAATTCCTGTGAAGCACTTGAAGGGTTAATAAACTTCTTGAATGTGGTTTTGAGCATCTTGAGGAGTACAGTTTTTAGAATGGTGTCACTTTTGGGCATTTTCTATCATATAGACCCCTCAAAGTGACTTCAAATGTGATGTGGTCCCTAAAAAAAAATGGTGTTGTAAAAATGGGAAATCGCTGGTCAACCTTTAACCCTTATAACTTCCTAAAAAAAAAAATTTTGGTTCCAAATTTGTGCTGATGTAAAGTAGTCATGTGGGAAATGTTACTTATTAAGTATTTTGTGTGACATATCTCTGTGATTTAAGGGCATGAAAATTCAAAGTTGGAAAATTGCAAAATGTTTAAAATTTTTGCCAAATTTCCGTTTTTTTCACAAATAAACGAGTCATATCAAAGAAATTTTACCACTAATGTGAAGTAAAATATGTCATGAGAAAACAATGTCAGAATCACTGGGATCCATGGAAACATTCCAGAGTTATTACCTCATAAAGGGACAGTGGTCAGAATTGTAAAAATTGGCCCGGTCATTAAAGGGAATCTGTCACCCCCAAAATCGTATATAAGCTGCGGCCACCAGCATCAGGGGCTTATCTACAGCATTCTGTAATGCTGTAGATAAGCCCCCGATGTAACCTGAAAGATGAGAAATAAAGGTTATATTATACTCACCCAGGGGCGGTCCCGCTGTGGTCCGGGTCCGATGGGAGTCACGGTCCGGTCCAGTGCCACAGCGGGACCGCACCCTGGGTGAGTATAATATAACCTTTATTTCTCATCTTTCAGGTTACATCGGGGGCTTATCTACAGCTTTACAGAATGCTGTAGATAAGCCCCTGATGCCGGTGGCTGCAGCTCATATACGATTTTGGGGGTGACAGACTCCTTTTAACATGCAAACCACCCTTGGGGGTTAAGGGGTTAAGGATTGTTTTTTGTGGGATGATTTGTCGTTTTTATTTACATATATTTTTCTTACATATAACTATTAGATGGCTTTACAGTCAAGCTTTTGTGTGTCACTATGATGAAAAAGCAACGTTTTTGGTGTGTTATTTGTAATTTTTTTCAATATATTCGCCTTATGGAATAATAAAGTGACAGTTTTAAACTTTTCTGGCTGCAGAGATTCCAGTTATGTGTATGGTATTTTGTTTATTTTTGTTTTAATGCAAACTGGTTTTAGTGATTTTTGTGCACTTTTTTGTGTGTTTTTATACACTAATCAAAAAAATAAAGGGAACACTTAAACAACAGACTATAACTCCAAGTAAATCAAACTTCTGCGAAATCAAACTGTCCACTTAGGAAGCAACACTGATTAACAATCAATTTCACATGCTGTTGTGTAAATGGAATAGACAACAGATGGAAATTATTGGCAATTATCAAGACACGTGACAGAGTCTGGAGATGCCATGGACAGCGATCTGCTGCCTGCAACATCCTTCAGCATGACCAGTTTGGCAGTGGGTCAGTAATGGTGTGGGGTGGCATTTCTTTGGAGTGCCGCACAGCCCTCCATATGCTCGCCAGAGAGACCATATGCTGGTGCGGTTGGCCCCGGGTTCCTCCTAATACAGGACAATGCTAGTGGCTGGAGTGTGTCAGTAGTTCCTGCAAGATGAAGGCATTGAAGCTATGGACTGGTCTGCCCGTTCCCCAGACCTGAATCCGATTGAGCACATCTGGGACATCATGTCTCGCACCATCCACCAACGTCACGTTGCACCATCCACCAACGTCACGTTGCACCACAGACTGTCCAGGAGTTGGCGGATGCTTTAGTCCATGTCTGGGAGGAGATCCCACAGGAGACCATCCGCCACCTCTTCAGGAGCATGCCCAGGCGTTGTACAGTAGGGAGGTCAAACAGGCACTTGTTGGCAACACACAATACTGAGCATCTTTTCCTTGTCATGAGGCATTTTCACTGAAGTTGGATCAGCCTGTAATTTGATTTTCCACTTTGATTTTGAGTATCATTCCAACTCCATGATATAGGATATATTTGGCACACTCTCGTGGGTCTGATGCAAAAAGGTGTTTATTATAATACATACAGTATTCACAATGTTCACAAACGTTTTGGTCAAAGGACCTTCATCAGTGTGCTCTAGAAATAAACAAATAAAGTGCATAGACATAATATAAAGAAAAATACCAAAATAAATAAATAAAGTATATACAGGTAAATACATATGGTCATATATTATAAATCGGTAGAAAACGGTAGCGACCTTCCAAACAATATAGCTTACAAGCCCCGTATGTACGGTACATAAATAGGACGCAATGAAAATCCATGAGAAATCAGTACATGGACTACATACTGGAAAAAGGACTAGAGTGTTAGTGAGTACGTGAGCTAGGAGAAAGATTAAGGTATATACGGTGCTGGTAGGTACTGGATAGATTACATACCTATAAAAAGCGCAAAAAGGGTATATGGCACAGACCCTTTAAAAGAGTATTTGCATCTGCAGTGAGACAAAATATATAGGTATGCAAATGCATATATACGTGTGGTTTAACATGGTGGCTAGGTGATACACCAATGGACGTACCAAAAAACATGGAACAGACAGGAAATCCTGAGGTAGAGGGCTATAAACACAACATACGAGACACCCTAGTTCATGCAGACATAGGTCCTTCCCGTGAACCCTCCTCCCAACGGTTCTTATGCAATCCCAAAAAGGGCACCTTTCCCTGCTTAAACTGCAATCAATGTAGTAATGTCCTAAAAGGTGACATTATCTACGATCCACACATGGGGAGACAGTACAACATTGACAACTTCTTCACTTGCAATTCAAATTTCTTAGTTTACTTGATTAAGTGCCCTTGTGGGCTATTGTACGTGGGAGAGACCACCCAGGCCATTAAGGACAGAATATCGAAACTTAAGTCCACTATTAGATGCAAGAACTTATTACTCTCCATACCGCATCATTTCTGTTCCAAAGGACACAATGTGGCACAACTGCGTTTTCAGGTGATTGAACAAGTGACTCCCCCCCGACGTGGTGGTGACCGCATTGCTATACTTAAACGCAGGGAAGCCTTTTGGATTCACGAACTTAATACTTTAAGTATTAAATAAGTATATATACTTATATACTTTATTTATTTATTTTGGTATTTTTCTTTATATTATGTCTATGCACTTTATTTGTTTATTTCTAGAGCACACTGATGAAGGTCCTTTGACCGAAACGTTTGTGAACATTGTGAATACTGTATGTATTATAATAAACACCTTTTTGCATCAGACCCACGAGAGTGTGCCAAATATATCCTATATCATATCCTAAGGTCTGGGCACCTACTTCTCTGGCACCTCCACCCTCGGGCTGTGCTTACCATTTATCGTACTGCACTCATTCCAACTCCAGACCTCCATGGGATATTCATTTTGATTTACATTGATAATTGTTATGTTTTATTGTTCTGAACACATTCCACTATGCAATGAATAAAAATTTGCAACTGGAATATTTAATTCAGAGATATCTAGAATGTGGTATTTTAGTGTTCCCTTTATTTTTTTGAGCAGTGTATTTTTTTACACAATTAGTTTTTTTGTTTTTTTTTTAACTTAGTCCCGCTGGAATATTAATATTTTTTTTACTTTGATAGCTGGTCTCATGCATTGCAGTACTCGTGTACTGCAGTGCATGAGACCTGTCAGTTTCTCACTGACTCTGCCTGTTATAAACTACTTATAGCTGGGCCAAACAGGACACTGTACCCTGAGATCATGGTAAATTAAATTGGTGAAAAACTAATAAGCCAGCAATAGGAAAATAATCTGCACATTTTCACACCAGAGATACTGCAGATTCAGAATGAAATCAAACACAAGAAACTACTAGCAGATTAGTATAGAAGGAGAATGGCAAGTAAGAAAAATGTTGTACAGTATCTTTAACACTTGACAAAGGGGAAGGAGTATTGAACTATAATGTACACTATATAACCATACCTCAGCAGAAGGTATAAAATGTAAAAAATATCTTTAAAAAAATTCTTTTTGTTTTTCTAATTTAATTTTAGATCCGTACGTTAAGATTCACCTCATGCAAAATGGGAAACGACTCAAAAAGAAGAAAACTACAGTGAAAAAGAAAACCCTGAATCCGTACTTCAATGAGTCCTTCAGTTTTGAGATTCCATTTGAACAAATGAAGGTATAATAACTTTTGTTTATAAATAAGTATAATAAAAGTTGACAGGGTTTATTTTAATACTAGCTGAAGAGACCGGTGTTGCCTGGGCATAGTAAATTTTTGTGGCTAGTTATAGCACCTCACTTCTCTCATTTTCCCATCACGCCTCTCATTTTCCCCCTCACATCTCTCATTTTCCCCTTCACTCCTCTTATTTTTGCCCTCACTCCTCTCATTCCCCCCTAACACTTGTCATTTCGACCTCACGTCTGTCATTTTCCGATCACTCCACTATTTTCCCTCACTCCTCTCATTTTGCACTCACACCTTTTCATTTTCTCCTCACACCTCTCATTTTCACCTCACACCTCTCATTTTCCCCTCAGTATATACATGTTTGTCATCTCCCTTATATATAGTATACACCTGTATGTCATCTCCTGTATATAGTATATATCTGTATGTCATCTCCTCTTGTATATAGTATATACCTGTATGTCATCTCCCCTGTATCTAGTATATACCTGCTGTATGTTATCTCCTTCTGTATATTGTATATACCTATGTGTCATCTCCTCCTGTATATAGTATATACCTGTATGTCATCTCTTCTGTATATAGCATATACCTGTATGTCATCTCCTCCTATATATAGTATATACCTGTATGTCATCTCCCCTGTATATAGTATATACCTGATGTATGTCATCTCCTCCTGTATATACCTATGTATCATCTCCTCTTTTATACAGTACTAGCTGAAGAACCCAGCGTTGCCTGGGCATAGTAAATATCTGTGGTTAGTTATAGCACCTCACTTCTCTTATTTTCCCATCACGCCTCTCATTTTCCCCATCACATCTTTCATTTTCCCCCTCACATCTCTCATTTTCTCCCTCACACTTCTCATTTTCCCCCTCACTCCTCTTATTTTCCCCCTCACGCCTCTCATTCCCCCCCTCACTCCTCTCATTTCCCCCTAACACTTGTCATTTCTTCCTCACATCTCTCATTTTCCGATCACTCCATTATTTTCCCTCACTCCTCTCATTTTGCACTCACACCTTTTCATTTTCACCTCACACCTCTCATTTTCACCTCACACCTCTCATTTTCCTCTCAGTATATACATGTTTGTCATCTCCCTTATATATAGTATACACCTGTATGTCATCTCCTGTATATAGTATATACCTGTATGTCATCTCCCCTGTATATAGTATATACCTGTATGTCATCTCCCCTGTAAATAGTATATACCTGCTGTATGTCATCTCCTCCTGTATATTGTATATACCTATGTGTCATCTCCTCCTATATATAGTATATACCAGTATGTCATCTCCTGTATATAGTGTATACCTGTATGCCATCTCCCCTGTATATAGTATATACCTGCTGTATGTCATCTCCTTTATATACCTGTGTCATCTCCTCTTTTATATAGTATATACCTGTATGTCATCTCCTCCTGTATATAGTATATACGTGTGTCATCTCCTCCTGTATATAGTATATACCTGTATGCCATCTCCTCCTATATATAGTATATACCTGTATGTCATCTCCTCCTGTATATGGCATATACCTGTAAGTCATCTCCTCCTGTATATAGTATATACCTGTGTGTCATCTGCTCCTGTATATAGTATTTACCTGTGTGTCATCTCCCCTGTATATAGTATGTACCTCTATGTCATCTCCTCCTGTATTAGACCTCGTTCACACGTTATTTGGTCAGTATTTTTACCTCAGTATAAGCTAAATTGGCAGCCTGATAAATCCCCAGCCAACAGGAAGCCCCCCCTTGGCAGTATATATTATCTCACACATACACATAATAGACAGGTCATGTGACTGACAGCTGCCGTATTTCCTATATGGTACATTTGTTGCTCTTGTAGTTTGTCTGCTTATTAATCAGATTTTTATTTTTGAAGGCTAATACCAGACTTGTGTGTGTTTTAGGGCGAGTTTCATGTGTCAAGTTGTGTGTGTTGAGTTGCGTGTGGCGACATGCATGTAGCGACTTTTGTGAGATGAGTTTTATGTGGCGACATGCGTGTAGCAACTTTTTGTGTGTCGAGTTGCATGTGACAGGTTAGTGTAGCAAGTTGTGTGCAGCAAGTTTTGCGCATGGCGAGTTTTGCGCGTGGCAAGTTTTATGTGTGGCGCGTTTTGAGTATGTGCAAGTTTTGTGTGAGGCAACCTTTGCATGTGTTGCAACTTTTATGCATGTGGCAATTTTTCCTCGTGTGCAAGTTTTGCGTGTGGCGAGTTTTCCATGAGATGAGTTTTGCACGTGTGGCGAGTTTTGTGTGAGCCCAGTTTTGCATGTGGTAAATTTTGCGCGTGGCGACTTTTGTGTTTCGACTTTTATGTGGCGAGGTTGGTGTATGTGTGGTGAAATGTGTGTAGAGGGTGATATATGTGTTCAAGCACGTGGTAGTGTGTGGCGCATTTTGTGTGTGTTCATATCCCCGTGTGTGGTGAGTATCCCATGTCGGGGCCCCACCTTAGCAACTGTACGGTATATACTCTTTGGTGCCATCGCTCTCATTCTTTAAGTCCCCCTTGTTGACATCTGGCAGCTGTCAATTTGCTTCCAACACTTTTCCTTTCACTTTTTCCCCATTATGTGGATAGGGGCAAAATTGTTTGGTAAATTGGAACGCGTGGGGTTAAAATTTCGCCTCACAACATAGCCTATGGTGCTCTCGGGGTCCAGACATGTGACTGTGCAAAATTTTGGGGCTGTAGCTGCGACGGTGCAGATGGATGCCAATCCTGGACACACACACACACACACATTCAGCTTTATATATTAGATATGTATACAATATTGGTAACATGGAAATTATGGTAATGCTCTCATCTTTTCCATCCATCTACAAGATAATTTTTTTTAAGTGCAGATTTTGTAGATTATTCCACCAGGTCTTACCTTAGCCTTGTGCCTCGTTCACACAGCTCTGTTTTGCATAACATCACAGAAGGGCTCTTATGGTGCATGGAGTCTTTCATGTGCCTTTAGGTTACTCTGTAGAAACTAAAAAATTGCTACAATCATGTGCAACTCCAATTTGCTTAACACTGTTGCAACTTTTCAAAGGTTTTTTAAGCAATTTTTCAGGTGACAACAGTTTGATGAATTGCCACCAAAGAGTTTTTTCTACAAAATATAGCAGGAAAAAATATTGTGGCATTTTCTATTATTTTTCGTATCATATAAAATAAAAGGTAGAAATACTGACTAGGGTTGAGCGAAACAGATCGGCCAATTTCAAAAGTCGCCGACTTTTGGCAAAGTCGGGTTTCGTGAAACCCGACCCGATCTCACTGTGGGATCGGGTCGGCGGTCGGCGATCTTCGCTCCAAAGTCGGGTTTCTTTTTATATATATATATATATATATATATATATATATATATATATATATATGTCATTGAGACAAATATATATATATATATTTATATTTACTTCAGCGCGATATATGTGAAAAGCCGGTAATTCAATTGCTGGCTTTTCATTTCTCCTGCCTAAACCCGACATGATTTGAGACATGGTTTACATACAGTAAACCATGTCATATCCCCCTTTTTTTTTTGCATATTCCACACTACTAATGTTAGTAGTGTGTATGTGCAAAATTTCGGCGCTGTAGCTATTAAATTTAAGGGTTAAATCGCGGAAAAAATTGGCATGGGCTCCCGCGCAATTTTCTCCGCCAGAGTGGTAAAGCCAGTGACTGAGGGCAGATATTAATAGCCTAGAGAGGGTCCATGGTTATTGGCCCCCCCTGGCTACAAACATCTGCCCCCAGCCACCCCAGAAAAGGCACATCTGGAAGATGCGCCTATTCTGGCACTTGGCCACTCTCTTCCCACTCCCGTGTAGCGGTGGGATATGGGGTAATGAAGGGTTAATGTCACTTTGCTATTGTAAGGTGACATTAAGCTAGATTAATAATGGAGAGGCGTCAATTATGACACCTATCCATTATTAATCCAATTGTATGAAATGGTTAAAAAAACACACACACAATATTGCAAAGTATTTTAATGAAATAAACACACAGGTTGTTGTAATATTTTATTGTTCTCTCAATCCACCTGAAGACCATCGTTCTGTAACAAATTAAAAATAATAAACCAACAATATACATACCTTCCGTAGATCTGTAACGTCCCACGATGTAAATCCATCTGAAGGGGTTAAAATATATTTTACAGGCAGGAGCTCTGCTATAATGCAGCTGTGCTCGTGCCTGTAAACCCCGGCGAATGAATGAAATGCAGGGTGACCTGTAGTTACCTTCATTCGCGGTGATGCGCCCTCTGCTGGATGTCCTCATATGACCTCGAGCGTGGGAACTTTTACCAGGCTCCAGTTCATGAGGACATCCAGCAGAGGGCGCATCACCGTGACTGAAGGTAACTACAGGTCATTGACCTACATTTCATTCATTCGCCGGGGTTTACAGGCACGAAATTTTGCACATACACACTACTAACATTAGTAGTGTGGAATATGCAAAAAAAGGGGGATATGACATGGTTTACTGTATGTAAACCATGTCTCATATCATGTCGGGTTTAGGCAGGAGAAATGAAAAGCCGGCAATTGAATTACCGGCTTTTCACATATATCGCGCTGAAGTAAATATAAAAATATGTAGATTTCCCAATGACTTGCATTGGGTTTCGCGTTTCGGCCTATCCCCCGACCCCGACTTTTCAAGAAGATCAGCCGATTTCCCTCGACTCGACTTTTGAGAAAGTCAGGTTTCGCGAAACCCGACTCGACCTCAAAAAAGGAAAAGTCGCTCAACCCTAATACTGACACTGCTAACACACCCAACCATGAATGTATTCAGGCAAACATAACTAGCGGATTGCAAGATAAAGTGGTGCTCAGCTTGAGATAAAGCAGTACTAAATTGTCAGCAAAAACATGAAATGGTTTATTGTGGTTGTCACATGAGGAGACATAAAGAGGTAAGTAAGTGACAGTTGTTTCGCGTAAACAATGCTTCTTCTGGCTAATGCCGCTTTCATTCAGTTTTTCACGCTGTTTTTGATCACAGTTATTTTTCATATATTTTTCATTCCACAGTTAGGTTCCTTGATAATAACAGTAGTAATTTTCCCTTCAACCAATTAGGTGTGTACCACAGAACGTCAGTTTTGATAGGTCCAGCGTCAGAGAGGAAAATGCAAATGCCCACAGAAGTTCTGTGGTATACGCCCTGTTAGTTGAAGGAAAAATTTGCACCAACGTAGGAGCACTTAAGAAAATTGTTCCAGAATTAGTGAAAGGCTCTTTTTAAGGAATTATGATATACATGTACATGATTGTGTTTGGACAACCACAGGGTTCGCGGATCACACTAAATATAAATTATGATAAAGTGTGATCGCAACCCGGGGTCCACCGTGCAGTGATGGAAAACCGCAGCTAGTGAGCAATGGCGGAACACACAGCGAGCAAAAGCTAGCACGCACTGAAGTTACACATCACTTAATGTATAGCACACAAGGCTGTGTCACTCGCACACAGCAACAGAATAGATGCTCTGCAATAGAGCTGTGTCACTTGCACACATTAATGGAAAAGATGCTCTGCAGTAGAGCTGTGTCACTCGCACACAGTAACAGAGCAGATATGGCACTAAACACGATCCCTGTCAACCTCACAGGGGAACGCAACCCTCACAGGGGCAAGGGAACAGGTAGTGGACACAATCACAGCATGTGCACGCACACGAACTCCTCTCCGGAGGTGCCAGAATTCAAAAGGCTATACACCTGCCCTGAATTCACGCAAACTCCTCTCTGGAGGTGCCGGAATTCTAAAGGCTATATGCCTGCCTGAGCACATGCAGACAAGTCCACACTACCGTTATGTTCCACACACACATATGGTATAAATGATCTTAGCGCGCCAGCGTGCACTGCAGAGGACCTTTTATATGTTCCGCTTAAGTCCAGTCAGATAGGACCTTGCTCGAGGACCAATCTGGAACTGCCACATCAACCGAGCAGCTGACGACTGACCACCAATGAGAGGTCGCCACCTCACAAGCATGCTCAATAGGGTGATTTCTGGACTTCGCCTCTAGAACGCCTGCTTGCTGCTGCCTATTGCTAATTACTATAGCTTTGGTTGGAGAGCCAGCAGTAACCAAGCGAATAGCACAAGTCTGGGCAAGACGCTGAGACCGATGTCTTTGCTGAGCATCTCCCACTGTGGCCAAAGCAGAATGGGATACCGCAGAGGCAGACATGGCTTGGGATCTACCCGGTGCCTAACACACAGAATCTTTACCTGTGTCATCACCACAGTGATTAACACCTGGGCTATCAGTTGGGGTCAAAGTCCCTTATTTATGAAAAACAAGTAAAACATAGCTTAAAGGGAACCTGTCACCATGTTTTTGGAAGATGGGATAAAAATAGCGTTAAATAGGGGCAGAGGTGGGCGTTACATTAGTGTGTTTGTTATGCGTTTATTACCCACCTAAGTTGCCGAAATACCTTTGCAAAGTCTCCGTTTTCGCCTGTCAATCAGGCTGGTCTGGTCAGATGGGCGTTGTCTTCCCCCAGATTTTGCGTAGTTTTCCGTTGGTGGCGTAGTGGTGTGCGCATGCCCAAGGTCCCGAATCCTCTGCCAGGGGATTTCAAAGAGCGCGGTGTCCGTTATTGCATTGGTGATCGGTGGGCGCGGCCATCTTCCTTTGGCCGCGCGTGCGCAGAAGCGGCGCTCTGCTGGCCGCGGCTTCAGGAAAATGGCCGCCGCGATATCCATCTGCGCACGCGCGGCATCCCGCGGCCATTTTCCTGAAGCCGTGGCCAGCAGAGCGCCGCTTCTGCGCACGCGCGGCCAAAGGAAGATGGCCGCGCCCACCGATCACCAATGAAAACGAACAGCGCGCTCTTTTAAATCCCCTGGCAGAGGATTCAGGACTTTGGGCATGCGCACACCACTACGCCACCAACGGAAAACTACGCAAAATCTGGGGGAAGACAAGACGCCCTTTTGACCAGACCAGCCTGATTGACAGGCGAAAACGGAGACTTTGCAAAGGTATTTCGGCAACTTAGGTGGGTAATAAACGCATAACAAACACACTAATGTAATGCCCACCTCTGCCCCTATTTAACGCTATTTTTATCCCATCTTCCAAAAACGTGGTGACAGGTTCCCTTTAATGAAATGTTAAAAAGTATAAAAAAACAGACAAAATACTCCTTTTATCCATTGGAAAATGCTTCCTATGTTAAAAGCTCAAACTATAAAATTATTTATTTATTCTGCACTGTAAACCGGAATTAATATTACAGGTTGTGCTGCAAAAAATAAGCTCTGACACAGCTCCCAATCTCTGAGACACACAAGGACGGTAACACCCTTGACCTGGTCTTTGTCCGGCTCTGTTTAATCTCCTACCTAAAGAACTCACCGCTTCACATCTCTGACCACTACATTCTCTCCTTCATGCTCACAGATCTTCGCCCACCCCATCACATTACTACCTACCATTCAGTCAGAAATCTACAAGCCATTAACTCTCATACACTTTCAGACTCCCTACATTCATCATTGTCCCCAATCTCCTCTTTTTCCTGTCCTGATCTAGCTGTACACCACTACAATGACACTCTCAGAAGCACCCTGGACCAAGTAGTGCCCCTCACTCTCAGAACCCCCCTCGATTTCTCCAGCGATGCTCTAGGAGTGCTGAACTCTTATGGAAGAAATCTCGCACACCAGAAGACTTCATCCACTTCAAATTTATATTAAAAACCTATAACTCTGCCCTTCATCTCACCAAACAGACCTACTACACCACCCTGATTTCCTCACTATCCCCCAAGAAACTTTTTGACACCTTTCACTCCCTCCTCAGGCCAAAAGCACAAGCCCCTATCACAGATATTTGTGCTGATGACCTGGCCTCCCACTTTATAGAGAAAAAGTAAACAACATCCGTCAGGAAATTCGCTCCCAACCAACAAGTTCAGTGACACCCATCCCTCCCTGCATTTCCCCTGGCTCCCTCTCCACATTTGATTCCATCAAAGAAGATGTTTCCAGGCTCCTCTTTTTGTCTCACCTTGACTACATGCACTACTGAACCCATTCCCTCTCATCTCCTCCAGTCTCTCTCTCCATTCGTCACAACTCACCTAACTACAATCTTTAATCTCTCCTTCTCCTCAGGCATTTTACCATCCTCCTTCAAACACTCTATCATTACTCCATTATTAAAGAAACCCTCTCTCGATCCATCCTGCACAAATAACTACAGACCAGTCTACAATCTCCCCTTCATCTCTAAACTCTTGGAGCGCCTCGTCTACTCCCACATTACCCGTTACCTCTCCACTCACTCCCTCCTAGACCCTTCAAAGTCCGGCTTCTGCCCCCTACAATCGACAGAAACTGCACTCATCAAAGTGACCAATGACCTTCTGACAGCCAAATGTAATGGTGACCACTCTCTGCTCATTCTTCTTGACCTTTCTGCAGCTTTTGACACTGTTAACCACCATCTCCTACTCTCTAGACTCCAGTCACTAGGCATTAAGGACACTGCCCTCTCCTGGTACTCTTCCTACCTTTCTGCTCTCTCCTTCAGTGTTTTGTTTGCTGGCTCCACTTCATCTACTCTTCCTCTCGCTGTCGGGGTACCTCAGGACTCAGTCCTTGGCCCCTTCTCTTCTCTCTCTACGTGGCCCCAATTGGACAGACCATCAGCAGATTTGGCTTTCAGTACCATCTTTACGCTAATGACACACAACTGTACACGTCATCCCCTGACCTTTTCCCCGCTGTACTACAGAGCACCAGTGACTGTCTGTCCGCAGTCTCCAACATCATGTTCGCTCTCTCTCTGAAACTCAGCCTCCCCAAAACTGAACTTCTTCTGCTCCTGCCTTCTACCACCCTCCCTAAATCTGACATTTTCCTCTCCGTGGGTGGCACCATAATAACACCCCGGCAGTAGGTGCGCTGTCTGGGTGTTATGTTTGACTCTCATGTCTCCTTCACATCCCATATACAATCTCTTGCCCTCTCTTGCTGCTTACACCTAATGAACATCTCTAGAATCCACCTTTTCTCACCATGGAAACAACAAAAACCCTCACTGTCGCCCTGAGCCACTCCCGCCTGGACTACTGCAATAGTCTATTAATTGGCCTCCCCCTTACTCGACTTTCCCCTCTCCAGTCCATCATTAATGCAGCAGCCAGGGGTGTCCATCTAGCTAATCGGTACTCAGACGTGTCCGCTCTTCGCCAGTCGTTACACTGGCTGCCCATTCATTATAGAATCCAATTCAAAGTACTTGTTCTCACCCACAAAGCTCTCCACAGTGCGGCACCCCCTTACATCTCTTCCCTCATTTCTGTCTATTGGCCTAACTGACCACTTCGCTCTGCAAACGACTTTCAACTAACCTCTGCACTAATCCGTACCTCCCACTACTGACTCCAAGACTTCTCCCATGCTGCACCAAACCTCTGGAATGCTCTACCCCAAGATACTAGGACCATTCTCAATTTGCATAGTTTTAGGCACTCCCTCAAAACACATTTGTTCAGAGCGGCCTATCATGTTCCCTAATTAAAGTCATTTTAGGTTTGTGTGTGTGTGTATAGCCCATTCACTACTTCCATCTATCCCCCATCCCCTGAAGATGGCTGGACCATCATTGTAAATACATCATTTTAAATACACACCTGTACTTTGTATCTCCCCCACCTCATTGTAGATTGTAAGCTCTCACAAGCAGGGTCGTCTTATTTTGCTTTTACTATTGTATTGTTAACGTTGTTACTTATGACTGTGTGTTTGAAACTGTTAAACTGTAAAGCACTGCGGAATATGTTGGCGCTATATAAATAAAGATTATTATTATTGTTATAATGGGATTCTCCAAGAAAGTGTAAAATGGGCTATGTTGCTTAATTTATATGGCACATGTGTAGACAGGCGACAGTCTGAAGAAATCCAGCTCACAAAAACTGTGTATCAACTGACAAAGGAACTGTATTGTAAGCACACATACTTTTTGACTGACTGAACAAAGGCCTCCAGCCTCAGTTAGCTGAGGAGAAGATTTATTTCTTCTACTGTCACAGCCCTTCTCCGGCAGGTTACCAGTATGTCTGCTGTTTACAGCTCTACTGTCAGTTGAGATACAGGTCTCGGAAGCTGTGTTTCTTCAGATTGCAGCCCATCTAAACACATGTCTTGAATGGGCTGCTGTTTGAATTACATGATGGAGTAATTTTAATACATTATTAGAAAACCTTGTTAAAGTTTGGGCTTTTTGAATGAGACAAAAGTTGATTTTTTTTTGCACAAGTAGTAAAACATTAAAAATACCTTAGATTAGTTCTGCAATCGTAATGGAACATGTCTTTATGCTTTTCCCTTTTGGGTGTGCCAGACGTCACTCTGCTGAGGATATACTGAGGGAATGCAGGCAATACACAAACTTCTCTAATATCTAATCATGGGGTGGTGGTCTTTTTATGACTGTAGCTAGAACTGTCTAGGTGATGTCTGTGTAGTAAAAAGAAATGTAATCAGCGTAACTATCTATCTGGAAGAACAGCAAATGTTTCAAACTGCATAATTTATTTATATTATGTTACTGATACATTTATTCCTTTCCTGTGTATTTTTTTTCTCTTTTCATATTCTTCACAGAAAGTGCAAGTTGTGATTACTGTGTTGGACTACGACAAGCTAGGTAAGAATGAGGCAATTGGCAAGATCTTTGTTGGATGCAGCGCCTCAGGAACTGAGCTTCGTCATTGGTCTGACATGCTGGCCAATCCACGACGTCCCATTGCTCAGTGGCATCCACTCAAGCCAGAAGAGGAGGTGGACCTTGCATTGGGCTCCAAGAAGTAATGAGCCCTTTCTACACATCTTTTTCCCCTTATCCCTTCACACTCTGCTATGCAGACTATAAGCACCTTCTGCTAACTCACTGGCTCTCCCTACAACACAGCAGCCAAGACTTAACGAACACATAAAGAAGTGTCATCGGGAAACAATGCAGTTTCGGTACACGTTTTTGAAGCTTCTTTGGGTCAACTTCAAAAGCATAGTTTGGCTCTATGCCTCACTCTTTTATGTGTTCTCTGCAATTTTGTATTGTTTTCTTAAGTAAGATGAAGGAAACATGTGACATATTAGTCTTCCAAAATGATGCGTACATAATATTGATATATACAATCACTTTGACAGTTACACAGTAAATACATCCATCTCCATTAGGTGAATTGTTAAAGAATATATTTCATAAGTTTTATGTTTTTTGTTTTTTTTGTAAAAACTTGGTAAGGACTGAGAAACATTTGATATGCTTATAGGTTGACAGGCGATAGACATTTTCCTACGCTGGATGTCAGAAGTGAGATTAGCGTTTCATCCCCATGTTCCTGTTGTATACGTACACATTAATGCATTGTGATTAAGAGGTCACTACAACAAGATAAACCTCAAAATTGTTATTTTATATTTTGCTGTATTTCCAAGAGAGAGCACATTTAGACATGCTCCCTTCATTGAAACGTCTTCCATATTTTTAGAAAAAAAACTCTTATTAACGATGTAACTAGGTACAGTACATATTCTCCTAAGTAATATCACTTATTGGAATGAATTAATAAGAAGACCTTGTAGAAATAGTGAACTACTTATTATAATAATGCTGGTCATAACTTTACTAAATACTTATTAAGCAACAGAAAGGGAAAATATTGCTATTTAAAATGCCACTCAAAGCAGTTGGTTATTGTAAATGGACATGACAAAAGAAGAGAAGACAACCAATTAATGGCTTGTCATTTGAGGTAGCTGTTTTTCCCAATAAAGGCTAATTTAGTTGGAACCATACGATAAAGAGCCCAGTTCATTAAGAATGGTTTATACATGCCAGTCTTAATTAAGGGGCGTTTTGGAGAAGGATGCACCAAATTCATTAGGCCAGTTTCACACGTCAGTGGCTCCGGTACGTGAGGTGACAGTTTCCTCACGTACCGGAGACACTGACACACGTAGACCCATAAAAATCAATGCATCTGTGCAGATGTCATTGATTTTTTGCGGACCGTGTCTCCGTGTGCCAAACACGGAGACATGTCAGTGTTCGTGGGAGCGCACGTTTTACACGGACCCAATAGAATCAATGGGTCCGCGTAAAACACGGACCTCACACGGACATTCTCCGTCTGGGGTCCGTGTGCGTGCAGGAGACAGCGCTACAGTAAGCGCTGTCCCCCCCACATGGTGCTGAAGCCGGTATTCATATCTTCCCTGTAGCAGCGTTTGCTATAGAGAAAATATGAAGAATAGTGTTAAAAATAAAGATCCATGTGTCCGCCGCCACCCCACCCCCTGTGCGCCCCCCCGCTGGTCAGAAAATACTTACCCGCTCCCTCGCTCCTTCCTGGTCTGGCCGCGCCTCCTACTGTATGCGGTCACGTGGGGCCGATCATTTACAATCATGAATAGTCGGCTCCGCCCCTATGGGAGGTGGAGCCACATATTCATGACTGTAAATGATCGGGCCCACGTGACCGCATACACTAGAAGCCGCGGCCAGACCAGGAAGGAGCGACAGCCGACGGGGGACCCGGGTAAGTATTTTCTGACCAGCGGGGGGGCGCACAGGGGGTGGGAGGGCGGCGGACACATAGATCTTTATTTTAAACACTATTCTTCATATTTTCTCTGCAGCAAACGCTACTGCAGAGAGGATATGAATCGCAGCTTCAGCACCATGCAGAGTGGGTACCACACGCTCCGTGTGGTACCCACTCGCCATACGGGCGGCACACGTGTGCCGCACGTATGGCCTCCGTGAGTTCCCAGGCACACGGACACGGATAACTCCGGTACCGATTTATTCCGGTACCGGAATTATCTGGACGTGTGGGACAGCCCTTAAAAGGCACATGTCACTTAATGAATTTGACACATCTTCTCTGTGACCGCTGGATGAAAATTATTATGAAAATGCCAAAAGTGTGTTTTTGGCATAAATACTTTTTTGAATCAGGACCTAGATGATGAACCCAAAAGAAGAACAACTAGAGTTAAGCAGGAGAAAGAGACCTTTGAACTTGAAGGATAAAAGAAAGGTTCAAAATGACTTGCATATATTGGTTGTTTATTTACTATGATGATATTTAATTTATGTTAATATATATATACATATATATATATATATATATATATATATATATATTTATATATATATATATATATATATATATATATATATATATATAGATATATATATATATATATATATATATATATATATATATATATCATGGGAATCATTGTTTAATGAAAAATATAGAATTGAGACTCACAGAAAGGCCAAGCAAAGTGGTAATATAGTTGTGTAGGCTTACGAATAAATCCTATTTTCATACAAATCTTGAGTTCTAAATGACCACACAATTACTTGAAAGAGTTTATCCTTTTATGTTTCATGAGTAACACCAAAAGCTTCAAAAATGATTATAGTAGAATGGGTTTATAATTTACTCCGTCAAGTTTTTGTATGCAAAATATTTTATAAATAGACTATTATTAGGTGCAGCCAAAAGGAATATCTTAACTGTTTCTTGGTAAGTGAGTTGTAGAAGAGTGTATAGCACTTAATAAAATGTAGCTTAACATTTAGGGTACATTCACAAGGGACAAAAAATCCTTAGCAAAATTCACAGCAGCAAGAACCCCTGTGGATCTCATTATATAAATTCTGTAAAAGATTAATTGTTTTCTGCCTCCAATTAAGTTGCAAAATGTTTTGAAATACAGTTTCTATGGGCTGCTAATTAATATTAACTCAACAATAGTGATGAGTGAATATACTCGTTACTCGAGATTTCTCGAGCATGCTCGGGGGTCCTCCGAGTATTTTTTAGTGCTCGGAGATTTAGTTTTTCTTGCCGCAGCTGAATGATTTACATCTGTTAGCCAGCATAAGTACATGTGGGGGTTGCCTGGTTGCTAGGGGAGAAATCTCGAGTAACGAGTATATTCGCTCATCACTACTCAACAACTTTCTAAATTATACATGCAGGAGGTATATATATATATATATATATATATATATATATATATATATATATATATATATATATATATATATATATATATATTCATTGAGTCACCTGCTGCTTTATAACAAGCTCCCTGTATATTGGAAAACTTTTTCAATATGTCAGGTTTCTAATTTAAAACACTTCAAAGCAGGATACAAAAACGAGAAAAATGTATGCGATCTAATAGGATTTTGTCAATTTTCTGTTGGTTATAAGAAACAAGTTATAGGAAAATAAATATTCGTCTAATTTGTTATTACTTGTTTACGGAACTTCCCACTATTTCAATATTGATAACCTGTCCTTAAGATAAGTAATGAATAACAGATTAATGGGGGCCACAACTGGTGCAAAAACTCACGGTTCCATCATGCTATATAGAGGCCGTTTTTGGGTACTGCAGATCAGCTCCAGTGTTGTTATTGCATACAGCAACCTTCCCACAATCTTGTTGTTCATCTATTTCAATCCCCTTCTTCCTTCATTGACAGCTCTGATTTTAGAGGAGGCAGAAAAGGGCAAAGATAGATGACACTCAAGTAGGTGGGAACGTGCACTGAACTGCTCCAGCATGCCATGGATGCAGCGATCACTTGGTTTGATCAGTCATGTTGTGCTGATAATAAACCAACCTAATGCAATTTTTGTACAATGATATTTGAAACTCATAATAAGGCCAGAGATTATTGTAACTATAACTTGTTGGAATTTCTTTTTCAGGGAACGTGACATGTTAATGTCTTTAGGAAATGAGTTGTACCATACTTCACACTATAGTATTGCCCGGTCCTAGTTTTTGGCAGTTAAGAACGATTGTGCTCAATGCACAAAACATTATTGGTTAGGAATAAAATCTATAATTTGTAGGAATTTACAGCTTCAATGATTCCATAAGGTAGCTGTAAGATTTTAAGTGCTGATGTAGGTAAACTTGTAGAATTAAATAATATATTTCATGTGAAATAATATTTAGAACCATAACAAATGCAGAAAAGTTAAGTCAACAATTTTACAACTTTGGAGTCCAAACTTGGTTGCTTACAAAGAAACGACAAAAGCTAGAAAGTGGTTTATTTTTTCAATTTCAGAGATTAATAAAGGTAAAGCATGCCATATAGATACAGCAGAGGAAAGATAAAGGCCCGTAAAGTATAAGTGGGATGGGCATTACAGGGTAGACTAGAAAGAAGACAGTAAAAAGCAGCTATATTATGCATGCTGAGCACTATGGCACATACTTCACATCCTGTATGGTCAGAGAAGTGAGTGGATGGTCAGGAGCTGGATGTATGTTTGATATATTGTATATAGTATGCATGTAACACTTTATACATAACAGCATGGGGCATAGCTATGTGCCACACATATTGATTGAGACCAAATATTTACTCATCTTTTAACCTGTTTACTGACATGATATATTTTTGTGATCTGAAACATCTTAGTTAGGATAAAAAATATTCAGCTAAAAAGTATAACCCTATAGTGCGTGCTGACTTTGATTTTGCCATGGGGTAAACAGGTTAACAATAAGGCTAGTTACACGTGCTCTTCTACTGTTACTTGTGCCTGTTTTTAATGAAAAAAATGACATAGATTCAGGGGCACCATAGCAAGACCTCACCCAGGGCAAACATCTAATCCTCTAACCAAGGCAGTGTGACTTATTGCAACGGGGCATGGATCCCAACCTCCCCTGCACGTTACACCTTTGCATTCAATTTGTCCCACTGCCATCCGTTTATGTCCTACTTTCCTGTACTGTGGTGCCAGATTTTTTCTTTAAAGACAGTCACTGTTAGGGTACACATAGCCTTTGGCTCTTAAACGATGAGTTTGATAATATAGGCAATATAAAGGTTTTAAAATATAGTTATTTGAATACATCTAAGAGTTAACTTATGTTTTTACTTATATTTTTGAATGTATGCATGCCAAGAAGAAATTACAGTACATAGGTATATATATATATATATATATATATATATATATATATATATATATATATATATATATATATAAAAATAGATGATATATAGAAAAATATAGGTATATGTTGAAAATGGGCGGGTCAGTGTTTAATCAATTTTTTAAATTTGTGTACGTGTGGGTGATGTCTTGTAAACTGCTAAATGTTAATGGCCATGTATCCATGCAATAGATTATGGCCTTTACCCTGGCCCAAGGATGAATCCCTTCTGTGTCTTGTGCTGTCTGTATAATAATTTCTGCTATGATATAAAAGCCATAATTTCCAAGAAAAGTGTTCCTTTGAGGGCGCACTCAGAATAAATATGCATGTATACTGTCTTTGTCTCAGTGTTTTCTGAAGATGAGTGAGGTGAAGTTATTGGAAGGTATCTTTTGGGCTGTGCTTTCCTGCTCACCTCAAAATGTTCAACGTTTGTGTGAAATCATTGTTTCGTCTTTGTTATTTTGTAAGATGTCTCCTTAATAAAGAAATATTAAAACAAACGCATCACAATTTTTTTTATTATTATAACCGGTTAAACATATTATAGGTGTTGATTGACAATTTATCTGGATTTTTAGAAAAGCTACCAAAACCCAAGTAGACGCAGACATGTGTGTTAGATACAAATATTATTACCCAAATCAGTGGAAGACATAGTCTTATGAACTATGCAGTATTTAGACACGTTATGGTTTTATTCCCTTTCTTCTGCTGAGATCGAGTAATTGCAAATTTAGAATGTCAAGATCTCTTATAGGAATATGAAACATATGAATGAATAATCTTCTATAGACATACAGTATATGGGGGAAACGTTATTTCCTAAACCATGCTAGGAAGAACCTTGGTCTGCTAACACTAGAAGTACACTTATGGACTGTTTTATATACATTTACCGTATTTTCCGGCGTACAAGACGACTTTTTAACCCCTGAAAATCTTCTTAAAAGTCGGGGGTCGTCTTGTACGCCGGGAATCGCCTTGTACGCCGGGTGTATATGGTGGGTGGGGGGGGGAGTGATCCTGATGACGACGAGGGGGCGTCTCACAGGAAAGTGAGTATCCCCCATTACCTTATCATAGCGCTGCAGCGTGGGGTCTCTGTGCTGGGAGCGGCGGCTGCTGTGCTGTGCTGTGGCGGCTCCTCTTCTGCAGTGTGGGGCCTCTGGTGCTGTGGGGCGGTGGCGGCGGTGGCGTATCTTCATGCAGTCGGGGCTCCTCCGGCATCTCAAAGCCTAGAAGCCCCGCCGGCAACTCCATCGGTGTAATGCGCTGGCCTCCGGGAAAATGGCCGCTGCTTAGATTCAGATCTCGTGTCCCGAGATTTCGGGACGAGATCTGAATCTGAGCATGCACAGCCCCCAGCGGCCGGGCCACCGCATCGCACCTATTGAGCTGCCTCCGGGAAAATGGCCGCTGCTCAGATTCAGATCTCGTCTCCCGAGATCTCGGGACGAGATCTGAATCTGAGCAGCGGCCATTTTCCCGGAGGCCACCTGACCGCATTGTACCGATGGAGTTGCCGGCGGGGCTTCCAGGCTGAGATGCCGGAGGAGCCCCGATTGCATGAAGATACGCCGCCGCCACTGCCCCACAGCACCAGAGGCCCCACACTGCAGAAGAGGAGCCGCCACAGCACAGCAGCCGCCGCTCCCAGCACAGAGACCCCACGCTGCAGCGCTATGATAAGGTAATGGGGGATACTCACTTTCCTGTGAGACGCCCCCTCGTCCTCATCAGGATCACTCCCCCCCCCCCCAAAAGGCACATATTCACCGGCCCTATAAGACGACATACGGTGTATAAGAAGACCCCCAACTTTTAAGAAGATTTTATTTTTTAACTGGTAAAGTTGGGGGGTCGTCTTATACGCCCAGTCGTCTTATACGCCGGAAAATACGGTAAGTATTAGTTTTAATTATTTTCTGCAGTTGAAATATTTGCCGATATACAATAGCATAGTCTTGTATAGGAATATACAGTTAAGTCCATATATATTTGGACAGAGACAACATTTTTCTAATTTTGGTTATAGACATTACTAGTGTTGAGCATTCCGATACCGCAAGTATCGGGTATCGGCCGATATTTTCTGTATCGGAATTCCGATACCGAGATCCGATACTTTTGTGGTATCTGGAATCGGAATCGGAAGTTCCCAGTGTATGGTTCCCAGGGTCTGAAGGAGAGGAAACTCTCCTTCAGGCCCTGGAATCCATATCCATGTAAAAAATAAAGAATTAAAATAAAAAATAGGGATATACTCACCCTCTGACGCGCCCTGGTAGTAACCGGCAGCCTTCTTTGCTTAAAATGCGCGCGTTTACTGCCTTCCGTGACGTCACGGCTTCTGATTGGTCGCGTGCCGCCCATGTGACCGCGACGCGACCAATCACAACATGCCGTGACGTAATTTTCAGGTCCTGAATGCCGAATTCTAGGCATTCAGGACCTGAAAATTACGTCACGGCTTCTGATTGGTCGCGTGCCGCCCATGTGACCGCGACGCGACCAATCACAACAAGCCGTGACGTAATTTTCAGGTCCTGAATGCCTAATTAGGCATTCAGGACCTGAAAATTACGTCACGGCTTGTTGTGATTGGTCGCGTCGCGGTCACATGGGCGGCACGCGACCAATCAGAAGCCGTGACGTCACGGAAGGCAGTAAATGCGCGCATTTTAAGCAAAGAAGGCTGCCGGTTCCCTCGATAAGGTGCAGGCTGCGTCGGAGAGGTGAGTATATCAATATTTTTTATTTTAATTCTTTATTTTACACATTAATATGGATCCCAGGGCCTGAAGGAGAGTTTCATCTCCTTCAGACCCTGGGAACCATCAGGGATACCGTCCGATACTTGAGTCCCATTGACTTGTATTGGTATCGGGTATCGGTATCGGATTAGATCCGATACTTTGCCGGTATCGGCCGATACTTTCCGATACCGATACTTTCAAGTATCGGACGGTATCGCTCAACACTAGACATTACCACAATGAATTTAAAAAAAAACAATTCAGATGCAGTTGAAGTTCAGACTTTCAGCTTTCATTTGAGGGTATCCACATTAAAATTGGATGAAGGGTTTAGGAGTTTCAGCTCCTTAACATGTGCCACCCTGTTTTTAAAGGGACCAAAAGTAATTGGACAGATTAAATAATTTTAAATAAAATGTTCATTTCTAGTACTTTGTTGAAAACCCTTTGTTGGCAATGACTGCCTGAAGTCTTGAACTCATGGACATCACCAGACGCTGTGTTTCCTCCTTTTTGATGCTCTACCAGGCCTTCACTGTGGTGGTTTTCAGTTGCTGTTTGTTTGTGGGCCTTTCTGTCTGAAGTTTAGTCTTTAACAAGTGAAATGCATGCTCAATTGGGTTGAGATCAGGTGACTGGCTTGGCCATTCAAGAATATTCCACTTATTTGCTTTAATAAACTCCTGGCTTGCTTTGGCTTTATGTTTTGGGTCATTGTCCATCTGTAGTATGAAACGACGACCAATCAGTTTGGCTGCATTTGGCTGGATCTGAGCACACAGTATGTCTCTGAATACCTCAGAATTCATTCGGCTGCTTCTGTCATGTGTCACATCATCAATAAACACTAGTGACCCAGTGCCACTGGCAGCCATGCATGCCCAAGCCATCACACTGCCTCCGCCGTGTTTTACAGATGATGTGGTATGTTTTGGATCATGAGCTGTACCACGCCTTCGCCATACTTTTCTCTTTCCATCATTCTGGTAGAGGTTGATCTTGGTTTCATCTATCCAAAGAATGTTCTTCCAGAACTGTGCTGGCTTTTTTAGATGTTTTTTAGCAAAGTCCACTCTAGCCTTTTTATTCTTGATGCTTATGAGTGGCTTGCACCATGCAGTGAACCCTCTGTATTTACTTTCATGCAGTCTTCTCTTTATGGTAGATTTGGATATTGATACGCCTACCTCCTGGAGAGTGTTGGTCACTTGGTTGGCTGTTGTGAAGGGGTTTCTCTTCACCATGGAGATTATTCTGCGATCATCCACCACTGTTGTCTTCCTTGGACGCCCAGGTCTTTTTGCATTGATGAGTTCACCAGTGCTTTCTTTCTTTCTCTCTCAGGATGTACCAAACTGTAGATTTTGCCACTCCTAATATTGTAGCAATTTCTCTGATGGGTTTTTTCTGTTTTTGCAGCTTAAGGATGGCTTGTTTTACCTGCATGGAGAGCACCTTTGACCGCATGTTTACTTCACAGCAGAACCTTCCAAATACAAGCACCACACCTCAAATCAACTCCAGGCCTTTTATCTGCTTAATTGAGAATGATATAACGAAGGGATTGCCCACACCTGTCCATGAAATAGCCTTGGAGTCAATTGTCCAATTACTTTTCGTCCCTTTAAAAACAGGGTGGCACATGTTAAGGAGCTGAAACTCCTAAAGCCTTCATCCAATTTTAATGTGGATACACTCAAATGAAAGCTGAAAGTCTGACCTTCAACTGCATCTGAATTGTTTTGTTTAAAGTTCATTGTGGTAATGTCTATAACCAAAATTAGAAAAATGTTGTCTCTGTCCAAATATATATGGACTTAATTGTATAGAAGACAAAATATGTCCCCAATCCCTGCTAAGTTGTAACAGGTACTATTCTAAAATCTCCCCGTTGAACTTCATCTGTCATGTTATACCCAGTCAGTTGGTCCAAGTCAGCCTCTAATTCATGAACATGAACATGTTCCATATACTGCAGTATACAACTTAGTTTAATGTAATCTACAATAATTGAAACAACATTATTAATCTAATCTTTTAGATCATTAACCCGTTTCACCCTAAAGCCTGTTTTTACCTTCCTGACCAGGCCAAGTTTTACAATTCTGACGAGTGTCACTTTATAAAGTAATAACTCTGAAACGCTTCAACGTGTCCCACTGATTCTGAGACATTTTTTTTGTGACACATTGTACTTTGTGTTAGTGGTAAATTTAGGTTAATATTTTTTGTGAAAATATAGGAAATGTAACAATTTTCAAATGTTGAATTTTTGCCCTTAAACCTGATATTTATTTCACACAAAATAGTTACGTATTTTTTGCTTTGTAAGACGCACTTTGTTCCACCAAAGTTGGGGGGAAAATGGGGGTGCGTCTTAGAAAGCGAACATGCCTTACTGGGGGGGTGTCCGGGTGTCTCCGGGTGTCCGGCGGTTGCTGGCCATTGCTGCGGGTGTCTCCGGTGCCCAGTGGTGCTGTGTGGCGCTGCCTGGGGCTCTGCCGACATTTTGCGACAGGCTAGAGCCCCAGTACTTCAAGGGTTCCACATGCGCTGGTCTCCAGAAATATGGCCGCCGCCGGGGGTGGTGCATGCGCTGATGGTGATCTCGGGATCAAGATCTCGAGAGATGAGATTTCAGCACATGCGCCGCTCCTGGCGGCTATATTCCCGGAGACCAGCGCACATGGAACCCTGGAATTGCTGGTGCTCTGGCCTGTCGCAAAATGTCGGCAGAGCCCCAGGCAGCACCAGTCACCCACGCAGCACTGCTGGGCATTGGAGACACCCGCAGCAATGGCCAGCAACCACCGGGCACCCGGAGACACCCGGCAGCAGCACAAGCACCCCGCAGCAGCACAAGATCCTCGCAGCAGCGCGCCACACATCGGAGCCCCCACTCATCCCTGCCTGCGGCCTGGAGCATCACCCTACCCCTGCCTCCTCCAGCAGGGACCCTGGGACCCCGCTTCACTGCAGTCACCACCCCAGGTAAGCAATAAGATGCAAGGATTAAAAGAAGCACTACCAATTTATTAAAAAATATATTTTTTTTATTTTTCTCCTCAAAATGTGGTGTGTGTCATATAATCCGGAGAGTCTTATAATCCGATAAATACGGTAATACATAACATTTACCACATGTTTATTTTACATCAGCACACTCTTTGAAATGTAATTCTTTTTTTTTCAGTGAAAGTTAAAAGTTTATCAGCAATTTCTCATTATTCAATCAAAATTTACAAAACCATTTTTTAGGACAACCTCACATTTGAAAGTTCAAAATGAAGGACAGCATCCAATCCAGGTGAAGATCATAAACACTTTATTGTGCCATAAATGCAACGTTTGCTTGACAAAGACCCTTAGGGGTTGAAACGTTGCATTTAAAAGTGTTTATGATCTTCACCTGGATTGGATGCTGTCCTTCACTTTGAACTTTTGGTATGTACTTCTCCACTTGGATCCTGTGGAGTTAGGACGAGCAACCACTTATTACAGCAGTGCTGTCAGCCGCCATTCTATTATTAACCTCACATTTGAAGTGACTTTGAGGGGCCTATGTGACAGAAAATATTATCATTTTAAATACGGCACCCCTGAAAGTTCTCAAAACAACATTCAAGAAGTTTATTAACCCTTTAAGTGCTTCACAGAAATTAAAGGAATGTGGGATGAAATATTAGCATTTTAATTCTTCCCACAAAAATGTTCCCTTAGCCCCAAATTTTTAATTTTCAGCAGGAGAACCTGGACTACACATTTTCTTTTGCAAGTTTCTGCTGAGTACACATATACCCCATATGTGGTGGAAAACTACTGTTGGGGCACATGGCAGGGCTCGGAAGGGAAGGAGCGCCACTGTACTTTTGGAAATATGCATAGAAGGGGTGCACCCCTATGACAATGATGATACAGGGTGCAAAACCTAGTCTGTGAGGGCAAACCTGGTACAACACAAAAGAAAAAAGACTAGACTAATAATGGTATGCACACCCATGAGTAGTAAGAAAAAATCAAAACACTTTTATTATACCTCAAAAAAGACAGACACACAATAAAACCATTTAAAAAGGCCTAAATATAGGACCAATGGCCATCACCCCTATATAAATAATGCATAGTATAACGTAACCAAAGCATAAATTGCAAATACCGTGACGTTAACTTGTACGTTACGTGACGTAATTTCAGGTCCTGAATGCAGAAATAGGCATCAGGACCTGAAATTACGTCACGGCTTGCTGTGATTGGTCGCGTCGCGGTCACATGGGCGGCACGCAACCAATCACAAGCCGTGACGTAATTTTAAAAATGGACCTTCATAGGACCTTCAGAGAAGGACCAATGGAGTTGCTGCAGTACCTGAGCATGTGACCCCAGATCTCCACTGAGAGATCTTGCCCTGGGCATGCTCAGAGTGCAAAGCAGGACTTAGTCCTAGCACCTACAAGGACCTTCAAAGAAGGACCAATGACCTAGCTGCAGTATCTGATCATGTGACCCTCGATCTCCACTGAGAGATCTTACTCTGGGCATGCTCAGAACGTGAAAAGCAGGAGTTAGTCCCAGAAGCGTCTGCTCGCCGCTGCCCAGCACTGACTTCAATGGCAGAAGCAGGAAATGCAGCAGTAACTCTTAGCACAGAGTCAGACTGAGCGAGACGCTGGGATCGACGTCCCCGCTGAGCAGGTTCCACTGCGACCGGAGAAGAATGGGGGAGACTGCAGTGGAGATGGCCCGAGATTCCCCCTGTGCAGAGGCAGGAACTCGACCCCTAACATTACCCCCCCTCCTTGGGCCTCGCTACGTTCGAAGGCAGCAATGAGCTGCGGAGCCCGAATGTGCTCAACAGGCTCCCAGGACCTGTCCTCAGGGCCATAACCCTTCCAATCCACCAAATTGAATTTTTTACCACGTACCACCTTGTACCCCAAAATAGCGTTCACCTCGTAATCATCCGTAGATGAACCCGATGTCCCGGCAGATGACTCAGAAAACTGGGACATGTATACGGGTTTCAAGAGGGACACGGTGATACCCAAGCGTGGAGGAAGGGCCAGACGGTAGACCACAGGGTTAACCTGTTTGAGGACCTTGAAAGGACCTAAGTAGCGAGGCGCAAACTTAGTGGACTCAACTCGCAGCCTGATGTTACGGGCGGAGAGCCACACCAAGTCGCCAGGAGCAAAAGTCAGAGCGGGGCGCCGATGTGCATCGGCGGAGGACCTCATTCTCTCCTTGGAAGCTCGAATGGCATCCTGAGTGCGATCCCAAATGTCCCGTGCCTCCACAGCCCAGTCTGCCACCCTGGAATCGGCGGAAGACACGGGCATGGGCACAGGTACCCGCGGATGCTGACCATAGTTAAGGAGGAATGGAGTCTGCCCAGTGGAGTCAGCTACAGCGTTGTTCAGAGCAAACTCCGCACACGATAGCAAAGATGCCCAGTCATCTTGCCTAGCAGAGACAAAATGTCACAGATATGTGACCAAGGTCTGGTTGGCTCGCTCTACCAACCCATTCGTCTCGGGATGATAGGCAGAAGAGAGATTTAACTCAATCCTGAGAAGATGACAAAGCTCTCTCCAGAACCGAGACGCAAACTGGGGACCCCGGTCACTGACAATTTTGTCCGGCATACCGTGAAGGCGGAAGATATGTCTAATAAACAACGTTGCCAAGGCCCGTGCAGAAGGTAGCCGAGGAAGTGGCACCAAATGCACCATTTTAGAAAAATGGTCGGTGATTACCCAAATGACTGTACAGCCATGAGACTTGGGCAAACCCACCACAAAGTCCCTCCCGACCATCTCCCAGGGCCTGTCTGCCACCGGCAGAGGGTAAAACAAACCAGCTGGCCATTGTTGAGGAGACTTATTTTTGGTGCAGGAGACACGCCAGAACGTAATCCCTGACATCTCAGAGCATATGCGGCCACCAGTATGTCCTCGCCAGCAGCTCAGATGTCCTTTTTGTCCCAAAGTGTCCACCCACCCAGGAGGAATGAGCCCAAGAGAGAACCTCCGGTCGCAGATTGATGGGAACAAAAGTCTTGCCCGAAGGCACTGACTCTAGCGAAACCGGAGCTACGGTTCTCAGACTCTCCGAAGGGACAATAAGCCGAGGCTCCTCTTCCTCCTCCTCAGTTGACACAAGGGAGCGAGAGAGAGCGTCAGCACGAATATTCTTCTCCCCGGCGAGATAATGGAGAGTGAAATGGAACCGGGAGAAGAATAAGGACCATCTGGCCTGACGAGAATTCAGCCGCTGGGCTGTATGCAAATAGACCAAATTTTTGTGGTCCATGAAGACTTGGAAGGGAAACCGCTCACCTTCCAGAAGATGTCTCCACTCCAAAAAGGCCAACTTCATTGCTAGCAACTCCCTATCCCCGATGGAGTAATTTCTCTCCGCTGGTGTGAAGGTCTTAGAGAAGAAGAAGCATGGATGCTTCCGACCTTGAGCATCCTTTTGATAGAGGACTGCTCCAGCACCAACGGATGAGGCATCCACCTCCATTAGGAATGGCTTATCCACATCGGGACGATGTAAGATGGGAGCGCTAGCAAAACGAGACTTTATAGAAGTGAAGGCCTTGGAGACCTCTTCCGACCACAATTTGGGATTCGCTCCCTTCTTGGTGAGGGCTACCAAGGGAGCTACCAGAGTTGAGAAGTGGGGAATGAACTGGCGGTAATAATTAATGAACCCCATAAAGCGCTGCACCGCCTTAAGAGAATGGGGCTCTTGCCAGTCCATCACAGCCTGTAGTTTGGCAGGATCCATAGCCAATCCCTGGGCGGAGATGATATAGCCCAGGAAAGGTAAAGACTCCTGCTCAAACATACACTTCTCCAACTTTGCATAAAGAGAGTTTGCCCGTAGGAGGTCGAAGGCTCTGCCAACATCTCTCCGGTGGGAGTCAATATCTGGAGAAAAGATGAGAATATCATCCAGACAGGCTACAACCGAGGTGGAAAGCATATCCCGGAAGATGTCATTGACAAAGTCTTGGAAAACGGCTGGGGCATTACAGAGCCCGAAGGGCATCACCAGATACTCATAGTGCCCATCTCTGGTGTTAAACGCCGTTTTCCATTTGTCCCCCTCACGGATGCGAATCAGGTTGTAAGCACCCGGCAGATCTACTTTAGTAAACACCCTTGCTCCCCGAAGCCTATCGAAGAGCTCAGATATCAAGGGCAAAGGATACTTATTCTTAATGGTGATAGCGTTAAGACCCCTGTAGTCTATGCATGGACGTAGTTCCCCATTCTACTTCTGCACGAAAAAGAACCCTGCCCCAGCAGGTGACACTGACTTCCTGATGAACCCTCTTGCCAGATTCTCTTGAATGTACTGAGACATTGCCTCCGTCTCCGGGAGAGAAAACGGATAGACTCGACCCCGGGGAGGCTCAGCACCAGGCAAGAGATCAATAGGACAGTCATAGGGGCGATGGGGCGGAAGGGTCTCCGACGCCTTTTTGGAGAACACGTCTGCATAGGACCAATATTGCTTGGGGAGAGAGGATAGATCTGCGTGTACCTCAGTAGTAGCAACCTGAACGCACTCCCTCTGACACCTACCCCCACAAGATTCACACCAACCCAGAATTCTGCCTGAGGACCACTCGATGTGTGGAGAGTGATACCGTAGCCAAGGTATCCCCAACAGGACCTCATCAATTCCCTCAGGAATGACGAGCAGAGATATAATCTCCTGATGGGATGGCGACATGGACAGAGTAAAAGGGATAGTCTGGTGTGTTATCTGTGAGGGCAGTGTCGACCCATTCACCACTCGTACCGTTACTGGTTGAGGTAGCATAACCAGGGGTATTGCGTGATGTTGGGCAAAGGCAGAAGACATAAAATTGCCCTCCGCCCCAGAATCCACGCAGAGCTCTACCGAGTGGGAGGATGAGCCTAACGTTATTGTCCCCTTAAAGGACAATTTGGAGGCAAACGTCGCCGTGTCTAGTGTACCTCCACCTACTACCACTAGACGCTGACGTTTCCTCGACCGCTGGAGACATCTGGTGGCAAGATGTCCTGACTGCTGGCAAACATGACAAACCTGGAGTGCACGAGCGGTCTGGGACTTAGATCCCGCTCGTGACACTTCCATGGCCACATGTGACTCAGGAGTCTGGACTGGAGATTCCAAAGGTTTGGCGAAGGTGGGAGCCATCCGAAACCTTTGCCTACACTGGACTCGCTCTAACCTCCGCTCGTGAAAACGGAGGTCAATACGAGTGGATACTGCTATTAATTCCTCCAGTGTGGCGGGAATCTCCCTAGTGGCCAGGGCGTCCTTAACGTGGTCAGCCAGCCCCCTCCAAAATATAGGAATAAGGGCTTTATCCGACCACTCCAGCTCAGATGCTAGGGTGCGGAAGTGGACGGCAAAATGGCTGACCAAGGACGAGCCGTGAGTCAATGCCAACAGTTGGAGCACCATATCATGGGTGACACGAGGTCCTAAAAACACCTGTTTCAGAGTGCTCAGGAATAATGGAGCACTCTGCACCACATGATCGCCTCGCTCCCACAGCGGCGTAGCCCACTCCAACGCCCTGTCCGACAGGAGAGACACGATAAACCCCACCTTTGCCCGCTCTGTAGGGAAACGAGAGACCAGAAGCTCGAGATGTATAGAGCACTGACTCACGAAACCCCTACAAGACTTACTATCACCAGAAAATTTTTCTGGTAGTGGGAGGCGAGATAGAGTCGGTACAGGGATGGCAGTGGACAAGGTAGCTGCAGCCACGCTAGCAGCCTGAACAGCGAATGCAGTTACATCCACAGCTGAGGTTGAACGCTCTAGAGACGCCAACCTTCCCTCCAGCTGCTGGATGTACCGCTGTAAACGCTGATCGTCCACCATTTACTAGCCAGACCTTGGTGCTAGTATTATGTTAGGACTGGCGGAACGCACCAAGTTTAAGATGTAATGGTATTAGGTGCGTTCGCAGTCCCAGGTCCACCGTGCAGGTGAAAACCCTGCTGCTAGTAGAGACGGACGATATGGCGGTACAATATGAATACACACATGGGTTAACTTCACCCTGTGTGAAGGAAGCGAACCCTGTTGCGTCACAGGGCCGCAGTACCGCACCAAGAGCACAAGCAAGGAGTCTCAGAACTCAATCCCAAGACTCAGGATTTGAGTTCATAAAGACCTCATGCGCTCGACACCGCTACTGGGGTGTCAGAGAGACAGAAATAATATTATTTAAGGAGCATGAGAGTGCATGCGGTGCCGCACTGGCGTACGCCACTAACCACCCAGGCTTGGGTCAGGAAAGCGCAGAGAAAGCGCACGGCGCTGCACTGGCGGTCACAGCAATTAGACGCTGTAATGTGTGTAATGTGCTGATGGCTAAGTCGGGCGCTAGATAGCAATCATCCACCTTCCGCGAGCAGTCAACAATAGGGAGGGGATTTTAAAGAACGACTTTCACTCACAACACACACACGTTTACAAAAGACAATACTAGCGCATGGCCATGCGGCCATGCGAGCCTTAAATAGTTGCAGCACGTTTAGGACCTTCAGAGAAGGACCAATGGAGTTGCTGCAGTACATGAGCATGTGACCCCAGATCTCCACTGAGAGATCTTGCCCTGGGCATGTTCAGAGTGCAAAGCAGGACTTAGTCCTAGCACCTACAAGGACCTTCAAAGAAGGACCAATGACCTAGCTGCAGTATCTGATTATGTGACCCTCGATCTCCACTGAGTGATCTTACTCTGGGCATGCCCAGAACGTGAAAAGCAGGACTTAGTCCCAGAAGCGTCTGCTCGCCGCTGCCCAGCACTGACTTCAATGGCAGAAGCAGGAAATGCAGCAGTAACTCTTAGCACAGAGTCAGACTGAGCGAGATGCTGGGATCGACATCCCCGCTGAGCAGGTTCCACTGCGGCCGGAGAAGAATGGGAGGCCTCAGCGGAGATGGCCTGAGATTCCCCCTGTGCAGAGGCAGGAACTCGACCCTTAACACATATGGTTAAGTAAATGGAAAATTACAGTTTTTTCATTAAAACATTTTCTTTATCCCCATTTTCTTTATCCACAATTTGTTGCACAATTTCTCCTGAGTACGCCAATACCCCATATGTGTTCAAAAATGATTTTTGAGGAATAGTGCAAAGCTCAGAAGGGATAAGTGCCATATTCAAGTTCAGACTTTGCTGGAATGGTTTGAGGGTTTGTGTCACATTTCCTCAAGGCCCCTGAGGTGCCAGAACAGCAGAGCCCTCCCATAAGTGACACCACTTTACACATCTAAATTAATTAATCTAAGGGTTCAGTGAACATACATCACAGGTATGTCATAGAATGTTATACCATTGTTCAGCGAAGAATAAATAATTACATTTTTAAGACAAAAATTTTGTTCTAGCCCCAGATTTTATATTTTGAGATAGTGAAATGGGTAAAAATGGTACCAAAATGTGTCACACAATTTCTGCTGAACGTGGCAATACCCCATATGTGGTTTTACAGTACAGCTCAGCCACGGAGTGAGACTCGAGAAAGAAGGGGCACTATTTGACTCTTGAACAAATTATCCTAGAATAGTCTGTGGACTCCATATACAGAGCCTCTAAGTGTTTCAAGAGTAGAATCCCCCCTCAAGTGACCCCATTTTGGAAATTACACCCCTCTGGGAATTTGTTGACAAGTGTAATGACAATTTTAACTCCATTGTTTTTTTTTCAGAAACAAGCAGTGGTGGATGTTTCTGAGTAAAAATTGCAAATCTGCCATTGTAATGCCCATGAATCGTAGTGCCCAGTACATTGTATTGCCAATACATTGTGCTCAGCTTGTGCTTTTTTACAACCTGTAAATCAAGCGAACTCTCATCGCTATAGAAATGCCAAAAATGTGGATTTTAAATGTGCTTAAGATGCACTGCGAGGCTCAGAAGGTAGGGGGGCATTATTTATGACTTGTGAGCGCAGAATTTGCAGGTTTTCTTTTTGGGGAGAGCGAGGAGCTACAGATTTTCCAGAGCTTTTGTGCTACCAGTAATATGGAATCACCTTATATTTTCATTAACAGATGATGGACTTGAGTGAGGACTTGCTTTTTTTGTTGATTAGTTTGAAACTTTTATTGGGAACATTTTACATAACATCACATTTATCATGTACGCTATGCTGAGCACTTACATTGAGGTTTCCGTCTAAATCTCCAAATGACAGGATTCAGATGAAACCCCTGAGGGATTTATTCACTATAATGAGGCATCAGAGTTATACTAGATTCCTTCTGGCCTCTGTTCAGCTGTGACCCTCTTTTCAGAGGTGCACACAACTGTGGCCGACTGTGCTTTTATGCACGCTTAACCCCTTTCTGACATCTGACGTACTATCCCGTCGAGGTGGGGTGGGCCCGTATGACCACCGACGGGATAGTACGTCATACGCGATCGGCCGCGCTCACGGGGGGAGCGCGGCCGATCGCGGCCGGGTGTCAGCTGCATATCGCAGCTGACATCCGGCACTATGTGCCAGGAGCGGTCACGGACCGCCCCCGGCACATTAACCCCCGGCACACCGCGATCAAACATGATCGCGGTGTACCGGCGGTATAGGGAAGCATCGCGCAGGGAGGGGGCTCCCTGCGGGCTTCCCTGAGACCCCCGGAGCAACGCGATGTGATCGCGTTGCTCCGAGGGTCTCCTACCTCCCTCCTCGCCGCAGGTCCCGGATCCAAGATGGCCGCGGCATCCGGGACCTGCAGGGAGGGAGGTGGCTTACCGAGTGCCTGCTCAGAGCAGGCGCTGGTAAGCCTGCAGCCCTGCACAGCAGATCGCAGATCTGACAGAGTGCTGTGCACACTGTCAGATCAACGATCTGTGATGTCCCCCCCTGGGACAAAGTAAAAAAGTTAAAAAAAAATTCTCCACGTGTGTAAAAAAAAAAAAAAAAAAAAATCCTAAATAAATAAAAAAAAAATATATTTATTATTCCCATAAATACATTTCTTTAGCTAAATGAAAAAAACAAACAATAAAAGTACACATATTTAGTATCGCCGCTTCCGTAATGACCCAACCTATAAAACTGCCCCACTAGTTAACCCCTTCAGTAAACACCGTAAGAAAAAAAAAAAGAGGCAAAAAACAACGCTTTATTATCATACCGCCAAACAAAAAGTGGAATAACACGCGATCAAAAAGACTTATATAAATAACCATGGTACCGCTGAAAATGTCATCTTGTCCCGCAAAAAACGAGCCACCATACAGCATCATCAGCAAAAAGATAAAAAAGTTATAGTCCTGAGAATAAAGCGATACCAAAATAATTATTTTTTCTATAAAATAGTTTTTATCGTATAAAAGCGCCAAAACATAAAAAAAATGATATGAGATATCGCTGTAATCGTACTGACCCGACGAATAAAACTGCTTTATCAATTTTACCAAACGCAGAACGGTATAAACGCCTCCCCCAAAAGAAATTCATGAATAGCTGGTTTTTGGTCATTCTGCCTCACAAAAATCGGAATAAAAAGCGATCAAAAAATGTCACGTGTCCGAAAATGTTACCACTAAAAACGTCAACTCGTCCCGCAAAAAACAAGATCTCACATGACTCTGTGGACTCAAATATGGAAAAATTATAGCTCTCAAAATGTGGTAACGCAAAAAATATTTTTTGCAATGAAAAGCGTCTTTCAGTGTGTGACGGCTGCCAATCATAAAAATCCGCTAAAAAACCCGCTATAAATGTAAATCAAACCCCCCTTCATCACCCCCTTAGTTAGGGAAAAATAAAAAAATTAAAAAATGTATTTATTTCCATTTTCCCATTAGGGTTAGGGTTAGGGCTAGAGTTAGGACTAGAGTTAGGGCTAGGGTTAGGGTTAGGGTTAGGGCTAGGGTTAGGGCTAGGGTTAGGGTTGGGGCTAGGGTTAGGGCTAGGGTTAGGGTTGGGGCTAGGGTTAGGGCTAGGGTTAGGGCTAGGGTTGGGGCTAGGGTTGGGGCTAGGGTTAGGGCTAGGGTTAGGGCTAGGGTTGGGGCTAGGGTTAGGGCTAGGGTTAGGGTTAGGGCTAGTGTTACGGCTAGTGTTAGGGCTAGTGATAGGGCTAGGGTTATTGCTAGGGTTAGGGCTAGGTTTGGGGCTACAGTTAGGGTTGGGGCTAAAGATAGGGTTAGGGTTTGGATTACATTTACGGTTGGGAATAGGGTTGGGTGTGTCTGGGTTAGAGGAGTGGTTAGGGTTACTGTTGGGATTAGGGTAAGGGGTGTGTTTGGATTAGGGTTTCAGTTATAATTGGGGGTTTCCATTGGTTAGGCACATCAGGGGCTCTCCAAACGGGACATGGCATCCGATCTGAATTCCAGCCAATTCTGCGTTGAAAAAGGAAAACAGTGCTCCTTCCCTTCAGAGCTCTCCCGTGTGCCCAAACAGGGGTTTACCCCAACATATGGGGTATCAGCGTACTCAGGACAAATTGGACATCATCTTTTGGGGTCCAATTTCTCCTGCTACCCTTGGGAAAATACAAAACTGGGGGCCAAAAAATAATTTTGTGGGAAAAAAAAGATTTTTTATTTTCACGGCTCTGCGTTGTAAACTGTAGTGAAACACTTGGGGGTTCAAAGTTCTCACAACACATCTAGATAAGGACCTTGGGGGGTCTAGTTTCCAATATGGGGTCACTTGTGGGGGGTTTGTACTGTTTGGGTACATCAGGGGCTCTGCAAATGCAACGTGACGCCTGCAGACCAATCCATTTAAGTCTGCATTCCAAATGGCGCTCCTTCCCTTCCGAGCTCTGTCATGCGCCCAAACAGTGGTTCCCCCCCACATATGGGGTATCAGCGTACTCAGGACAAATTGGACAACAATTATTGGGGTCCAATTTATCCTGATACCCTTGTGAAAATACAAAACTGGGGGCTAAAAAATCATTTTTGTGAAAAAAAAAAGAATTTTTATTTTCACGGCTCTGCGTTATAAACTGTAGTGAAACACTTGGGGGTTCAAAGCTCTCAAAACACATCTAGATAAGTTCCTTAGGGGGTGTACTTTCCAAAATGGTTTTTAATGTTTAGGCACATCAAGGGCTCTCCAAAAGCAACATGGCATCCCATCTTAATTCCAGTCAATTTTGCATTGAAAAGTAAAATAGCGCTCCTTCCCTTCCGAGCTCTGCTATGCGCCCAAACAGTGGTTTACCCCCACATATGGGGTATCGTCGTACTCAGGACAAATTGCACAACAACTTTTGTGGTCTAATTTCTTCTCTTACCCTTGGGGAAATAAAAAAATGGGGGTGAAAAGATCATTTTTGTGAAAAAATATGATTTTTTATTTTTACGGCTCTGCATTATAAACTTCTGTGAAGCACTTGTTGGGTCAAAGTGCTCACCACACATCTAGATAAGTTCCTTAGGGGGTCTACTTTCCAAAATGGTGTCACTTGTGGGGGGTTTCAATGTTTAGGCACATCAGGGGCTCTCCAAATGCAACATGGAGTCCCATCTCAATTCCAGTCAATTTTGCATTGAAAAGTCAAATGGCGCTCCTTTCCTTCCGAGCTCTGCCATGCGCCCAAACAGTGGTTTACCCCCACATATTGGGTATCAGCGTACTCAGGACAAATTGTACAACAAATTTTGGCATCTATTTTCTCCTGTTACCCTTGGTAAAATAAAACAATTTGGAGCTGAAATAAATTTTGTGTGAAAAAAGTTAAATGTTCATTTTTATTTAAACATTCCAAAAATTCCTGTGAAACACCTGAAGGGTTAATAAACTTCTTGAAAGTGGTTTTGAGTACCTTGAGGGGTGCAGTTTTTAGAATGGTGTCACACTTGGGTATTTTCTACCATATAGACCCCTCAAAATGACTTCAAATGAGATGTGGTCCCTAAAAAAAAATGGTGTTGTAAAAATGAGAAATTGCTGGTCAACTTTTAACCCTTATAACTCCGTCACAAAAAAAAATTTTGGTTTCAAAATTGTGCTGATGTAGACATGTGGGAAATGTTACTTATTAAGTACTTTGCGTGACATATGTCTGTGATTTAAGGGCATAAAAATTCAAATTTGGAAAATTGTGAAATTTTCAAAATTTTCGCCAAATATTCATTTTTTTCACAAATAAATGCAAGTTATATCGAAAAATTTTACCACTATCATGAAGTACAATATGTCACGAGAAAACAATGTCAGAATCGCCAAGATCCGTTGAAGCGTTCCAGAGTTATTACCTCATAAAGGGACAGTGGTCAGAATTGTAAAAATTGGCCCGGTCATTAACGTGCAAACCACCCTTGGGGGTGAAGGGGTTAAAAAAACTGACACTGCAGGATCATAGGCCAGATGGCATCCACATTGTTTCTGCCCCATTATAGGGAATCTTCATCTAGAGTGTTAGGTGCCGCTGCACAGGGGGTATTTCAAACCATGTGCTCTGCAGTCTCCCATTCTTCCCCAGCCGCAGTGGAGACTGCTCAGCAGAGATGACTGCTCAGCAGAGATGTCGGTCCCAGTTTCCGGCTCAAGCTAATACTGTGCGCCTGGTTACAGCTGCCATCCCAGGTTCAGCCTTAGTAACCAGCATTGATCAGCAGCAAGCAGAAGTTCCAGAGACTAAGTCCTGCTTTTCGCCTACTGACCATGCCCATGAGACGACCTCTTGTTGGAGGTCGGAGGTCACATGCTCAGGTCCTGTAGTGGCTCCGATTGGACCACTGGGAAGGTCCCGGAAGGATACATCTATAAAAGGCTCACATGGCCGCTCAGCCAAGCGCTAGTATAAACTTTATATCGTGAGTGTGTGGATGCGTGTACGTTCTGGTGAAAGCTCCTAATCTATCCCCTCCCTAGTGTTGTTGTATGTGGTTTGGGTGTTTGAAGCTGACTAGCGCCAGATAGTGCAATCCAGCACAAGCGCACGATCATACTGCGTCAAATTAGCAGCAACTGTCAGTGCAGTGCCGTGCGCAATTAGAGCACTTTCCAGGCCCTAGTCAGGGTGGTTAGTGGCATCCACCAGAGCGGCGCTGTACGCACTTTGTGCGGTAAATCTTTAGTAGAGTTTTTCCTCTCTTGGTGGACAAACAGCAACTGCAGCGGTACATCCAGCAGCTGGAGGGCTGGTTGGTGGCTATTGAGCGCACAACCTCAGCGGTTGATGTTACCGCAGTAGCTGTTTAGGCTGCTAGCATGGCTGCAACTAGTTTGTCCACTGCAAACCCTGTTCTGACCTTATCCTGCCTCCCGCTGCCAGATAAGTTCTCTGGCGATAGCAAGTCATGTAGGGGATTCGTGAACCAGTGTGCAATACACCTTGAGCTCCTGGCAGCAAGTTTTCCCTCAGAGTGGGTTAAAGTGGGATTCATTATATCTCTCTTGTCGGACAGGGCATTGAAGTGGGCTATGCCGCTGTGGGAGCATGACGATCATGTAGCACAGAGTGCTCCGCGGTTCCTGAGCACTCTGAAACAGGTCTTTTGGGGACCTCAAGTCACCCATGATATGGCGCTCCAACTCCTGGCACTTACACGGGGCTCATCCATGGTCAACCATTTTCCAGTCCACTTCCAGACTTTAGCATCTGAGCTGGAGTGGCCGGATAAAGCCTTCATCCCTGTATTTTGGAGGGGGCTGGCTGACCATGTGAAGGATGCTTTGGCTACTAGGGAGATTCCCACCACACTGGAGGAGCTAATAGCGGTCACCACTCGCATCAACCTTTTTATCGAACGAAGGTTGGAGCGAGCCTAGTGTAGACAGAGGTTTCGGCTGGCTCCCACCTTTGCCAGGCCTCTGGGATCTCCGATTCAGGCGTCCGAGCCACATGAGGCCATGAAGGTTTCTCCAGCCGGATCTAAGTCACGGGTCGCTTGAGTACTTATGCTCTGTCCTGTCTGCCAGCAGTTGGGACATTATGCCAGAAAATGTCCCCAGCGGTCGGGAAAATGTCAGCGTCTAGTGGAGTGTTGTGAATTTACCTTTTGGCTCCCTCTAGTGGCTACTAGTGATTTGACTCTGGGTATGTCATTCATCCCTTGTATGCTCACCTGGGTCGTTAGGTCAGGGGTGTTGCTATATAAGCTCCCTGGACCTTCAGTTCAATGCCTGGCAACGTTGATATCAGAGCTAATCTGTAGTGCTCTTGTCTACTGATCCTGGTTCCTGCTTGATTAAGCTAAGTCTGCTTTCTTGCTTTTTGCTATTTGTTTTTGTTTGCATTTTTTGTCCAGCTTGTATATAATCTGTTTTCTGACCTTGCTGGAAGCTCTAGGGTGGCTGGTGTTCTCCCCCCGGGCCGTTAGATGGTTCGGGGGTTCTTGAATCTCCAGCGTGGATTTTGATAGGGTTTTTGTTGACCATATAAGTCATCTTACTACATTCTGCTATTAGTAAGTGGGCCTCTCTTTGCTAAAATCTAGTTCATCTCTGTGTTTGTCATTTCCTCTTACCTCACCGTTATTATTTGTGGGGGGCTTGTATCCTACTTTTGGGGTCCTTTCTCTGGAGGCAAGAGAGGTCTTTGTTTTCCTCTTCTAGGGGTAGTTAGCTCTCCGGCTGGCGCGAGACATCTAGCGACCTACGTAGGCATGTTCCCCGGCTACTTCTAGTGTTGGCGTTAGGAGTAGTTATATGGTCAACCCAGTTACCACTGCCCTATGAGCTCGATTTTTGTGCTTCGCAGACTTGCTGATATCTCTGAGACCCTCGCCATTGGGGTCATAACAGTTTGCCAGGCCAGTATTAAATGTTAAATGCATTGCAGAAGCGGGATTATAAGAAAGAAAATTCTGAGTTTTTTTTTCTCTCTCTCATTTTTTTTTTTCTTTTCCCCTTTACCTCTGAGTGGCTTGTGTTTGCTGCAGACATGAATGTCCAGACCTTGATTACAAGTGTGGACCAGCTTGCTGCTCGTGTGCAGGGCATACAAGATTATGTTACCAGAAATCCTAAGTCAGAACCTAAGATTCCGATTCCTGAACTGTTTTCCGGAGACCGATTTAAATTTAGAAATTTCAGGAATAATTGTAAATTGTTTTTGTCTCTGAGACCCTGTTCATCTGAAGACTCCGCTCAGCAAGTAAAAATTGTTATTTCTTTTTTACGGGGCGACCCTCAGGATTGGGCCTTCTCGCTGGCGCCAGGAGATCCGGCATTGGCTGACATTGATGCGTTTTTTCTGGCGCTTGGTTTGCTTTATGAGGAACCCAATCTTGAGATTCAGGCAGAAAAAGCCTTGCTGGCTATGTCTCAGGGCCAGGACGAGGCTGAAGTGTATTGCCAAAAATTTCGGAAATGGTCCGTGCTGACCCAGTGGAACGAGTGTGCATTGGCTGCAAATTTTAGAAATGGCCTTTCTGAAGCCATTAAGAATGTGATGGTGGGTTTTCCCATTCCCACAGGTCTGAATGATTCTATGGCCCTGGCTATTCAAATCGACCGGCGGTTGCGGGAGCGCAAGACCGCAAATTCCCTCATGGTGTTGTCTGAACAGGCACCTGATTTAATGCAATGTGATAGAATCCTGACTAGAAATGAGCGGAAAATTCATAGACGCCAGAATGGCTTGTGTTACTACTGTGGTGATTCTACACATGTTATCTCAGCATGCTCTAAACGTCTTACTAAGATTGTTAGTCCGGTCGCCATTGGTAATTTGCAACCTAAATTTATTCTATCTGTAACTTTGATTTGCTCACTGTCATCGTATCCTGTCATGGCGTTTGTGGACTCAGGTGCTGCCCTGAGCCTTATGGATCTGTCATTTGCCAAGCGCTGCGGATTTGTTCTTGAGCCATTGGAAAATCCTATCCCTCTTAGGGGTATTGATTCTACGCCATTGGCAAAAAATAAACCGCAGTTTTGGACACAGGTTACCATGTGCATGACTCCCGAACATCGGGAGGTAATACGTTTTCTTGTTCTGCATAAAATGCATGATTTGGTTGTTTTGGGTTTGCCATGGTTACAGACCCATAATCCAGTCTTGGACTGGAAGGCTATGTCAGTGTCAAGTTGGGGCTGCCATGGAATTCATGGAGATTCCCTGCCCTTGTCTATTGCTTCTTCTACGCCTTCGGAAGTTCCGGCGTATTTGTCTGATTATCAGGATGTCTTCAGTGAGTCTAAGTCCAGTGCACTGCCTCCTCATAGGGAATGTGACTGTGCAATAGATTTGATTCCTGGCAGTAAGTTTCCTAAGGGGAGACTGTTTAATCTGTCGGTACCTGAACATACCGCGATGCGTTCATATATCAAGGAGTCTCTTGAGAAGGGGCATATCCGTCCTTCTTCTTCCCCTCTTGGTGCGGGATTCTTTTTTGTGGCCAAAAAGGACGGATCTTTGAGGCCTTGTATTGACTATCGGCTTTTAAATAAGATCACTGTCAAATTTCAGTATCCTTTGCCGCTGTTGTCAGATTTGTTTGCCCGGATTAAAGGTGCCAAGTGGTTCACCAAGATAGACCTTCGTGGTGCGTACAACCTTGTGCGCATTAGGCAGGGCGATGAATGGAAAACCGCATTCAATACGCCTGAAGGTCATTTTGAGTACCTGGTGATGCCATTTGGACTCTCTAATGCACCTTCAGTTTTTCAGTCCTTCATGCATGACATTTTCCGGAAGTATCTGGATAAATTTTTGATTGTTTATCTGGATGATATTCTGGTTTTTTCTGATGATTGGGACTCGCATGTGGAGCAGGTCAGGATGGTTTTTGAGAATTTGCGTGAAAATTCTTTGTTTGTAAAAGGCTCAAAGTGTCTCTTTGGTGTACAGAAGGTTCCCTTTTTGGGGTTCATTTTTTCCCCTTCTGCTGTGGAGATGGATCCAGTCAAGGTCCGAGCTATTCATGATTGGACTCAACCCTCGTCAGTTAAGAGTCTTCAGAAGTTCTTGGGTTTTGCTAACTTCTACCGTCGTTTTATCGCAAATTTCTCTAGCATTGTTAAACCGCTGATGGATATGACCAAGAAAGGCTCTGATGTAGCCAACTGGGCTCCTGCTGCCGTGGAGGCTTTCCAGGAGTTGAAACGCCGGTTTACTTCGGCGCCTGTTTTGTGCCAGCCTGACGTCTCACTTCCCTTTCAGGTTGAGGTGGATGCTTCGGAGATTGGGGCAGGGGCCGTTTTGTCACAGAGAGGCCCTGGTTGCTCTACTATGAGACCTTGTGCCTTTTTCTCTAGGAAGTTTTCGCCGGCAGAGCGAAATTATGATGTGGGCAATCGGGAGTTGTTGGCCATGAAGTGGGCATTTGAGGAGTGGCGTCATTGGCTCGAGGGTGCTAAGCATCGTGTGGTGGTCTTGACTGATCACAAAAATCTGATGTATCTCGAGTCTGCTAAGCGCCTGAATCCTAGACAGGCCCGCTGGTCATTGTTTTTCTCCCGTTTTGACTTTGTGGTCTCGTATTTACCAGGTTCTAAGAATGTGAAGGCCGATGCTCTGTCTAGGAGCTTTGTGCCTGATGCTCCTGGAGTCGCTGAACCTGTGGGTATTCTTAAGGAAGGAGTTATCGTGTCAGCTATTTCTCCAGATCTGCGACGTGTGTTACAGAGATTTCAGGCTGGTAGGCCTGACTCTTGTCCACCTGACAGATTGTTTGTGCCTGCTAGATGGACCAGCAGAGTCATTTCCGAGGTTCATTCCTCAGTGTTGGCAGGGCACCCGGGAATTTTTGGCACCAGAGATCTGGTGGCCAGGTCCTTTTGGTGGCCTTCCTTGTCAAGGGACGTGCGGTCATTTGTGCAGTCCTGTGGTACTTGTGCTCGAGCTAAGCCTTGCTGTTCTCATGCCAGCGGGTTGCTCTTGCCCTTGCCTGTCCCGAAGAGACCTTGGACACACATCTCTATGGATTTCATTTCGGATCTTCCAGTGTCTCAGGGCATGTCTGTCATCTGGGTGATATGTGATCGTTTCTCCAAGATGGTCCATCTGGTTCCTTTGCCTAAGCTGCCTTCCTCTTCTGATCTGGTTCCTGTGTTCTTCCAGAACGTGGTTCGTTTGCACGGCATTCCTGAGAATATTGTGTCGGACAGAGGATCCCAGTTTGTTTCCAGGTTCTGGCGATCCTTTTGTGGTAGGATGGGCATTGATTTGTCGTTTTCGTCCGCTTTCCATCCCCAGACTAACGGACAAACGGAGCGAACTAATCAGACTCTGGAGGCTTATTTGAGGTGTTTTGTCTCTTCTGATCAGGATGATTGCGTGACCTTCTTGCCATTGGCTGAATTTGCCCTTAATAATCGGGCTAGTTCCGCCACCTTGGTTTCGCCATTTTTCTGCAACTCTGGTTTCCATCCTCGTTTTTCCTCGGGACATGTGGAGTCTTCTGACTGTCCTGGGGTGGATTCCGTGGTGGATAGGTTGCAGCGGATCTGGAGTCATGTGGTGGACAACTTGAAGTTGTCACAGGAGAAGGCTCAGCGTTTTGCCAACCGCCGCCGCGGTGTGGGTCCCCGACTTCGCGTTGGGGATTTGGTATGGCTGTCTTCTCGATTTGTTCCTATGAAGGTCTCCTCTCCCAAATTTAAGCCTCGCTTCATTGGTCCTTACAAGATATTGGAAATCATTAATCCTGTATCCTTTCGCCTGGGTCTTCCGGTGTCGTTTGCCATTCACAACGTATTTCATAGGTCCTTGTTGCGGCGGTACGTTGTGCCTGTGGTTCCTTCTGCTGAGCCTCCTGCTCCGGTGTTGGTTGAGGGCGAGTTGGAGTACGTGGTGGAGAAGATCTTAGATTCTCGTCTCTCCAGGCGGAGGCTTCAGTACCTGGTCAAGTGGAAGGGCTATGGTCAGGAGGATAATTCCTGGGTGGTCGCCTCTGATGTGCATGCGGCCGATTTAGTTCGTGCCTTTCACGCCGCTCATCCTGATCGCCCTGGTGGTCTTGGTGAGGGTTCGGTGACCCCTCACTAAGGGGGGGGTACTGTTGTGAATTTACCTTTTGGCTCCCTCTAGTGGCTACTAGTGATTTGACTCTGGGTATGTCATTCATCCCTTGTATGCTCACCTGGGTCGTTAGGTCAGGGGTGTTGCTATATAAGCTCCCTGGACCTTCAGTTCAATGCCTGGCAACGTTGATATCAGAGCTAATCTGTAGTGCTCTTGTCTACTGATCCTGGTTCCTGCTTGATTAAGCTAAGTCTGCTTTCTTGCTTTTTGCTATTTGTTTTTGTTTGCATTTTTTGTCCAGCTTGTATATAATCTGTTTTCTGACCTTGCTGGAAGCTCTAGGGTGGCTGGTGTTCTCCCCCCGGGCCGTTAGACGGTTCGGGGGTTCTTGAATCTCCAGCGTGGATTTTGATAGGGTTTTTGTTGACCATATAAGTCATCTTACTACATTCTGCTATTAGTAAGTGGGCCTCTCTTTGCTAAAATCTAGTTCATCTCTGTGTTTGTCATTTCCTCTTACCTCACCGTTATTATTTGTGGGGGGCTTGTATCCTACTTTTGGGGTCCTTTCTCTGGAGGCAAGAGAGGTCTTTGTTTTCCTCTTCTAGGGGTAGTTAGCTCTCCGGCTGGCGCGAGACATCTAGCGACCTACGTAGGCATGTTCCCCGGCTACTTCTAGTGTTGGCGTTAGGAGTAGTTATATGGTCAACCCAGTTACCACTGCCCTATGAGCTCGATTTTTGTGCTTCGCAGACTTGCTGATATCTCTGAGACCCTCGCCATTGGGGTCATAACAGTGGAGGTACCCTAGACACGGCGACGTTTTCCTCCAAATTATCCTTCAAGGGGACAATTACCATAAGCCCATCCACTCACATGGTTGAGCTTTGCGTGGATTCCAGGGCAGAGGGCAACTTCATGTCTTCTGCCTTCACCCAAGGGCATGTCATACCCCTGGTGATGCTCACCAAGCCAGTGACCGTACGAGTGGTAAATGGGTGGACTCTGCCATCACAGTTTAATCATCAAACCATCTGTTTCACTCTGTCATCATCCCATCAGGAGATTATCTCATTGCTAGTCATTCCCGAGGGAATTGATGAGATCCTGTTAGGGATACCCTGGAATTTTGGGATGGAGTGAATCTTGTGAGGGTAGATGTCTGAGGGAGTGCATTCAGGTTGCTACTACAGAAGTACCCGCAGATTTTTCCTCTCTCCCCAAGCTCTATTGGCCCTATATGGACGTGCTCTCCAAGAGGGCTGTGGGGACACTTCCGCCTCACTGCCCCTATGACTGTCCCATTGACCTCTTGCCTGGTGCAGAGCCTCCCCGGGATTGAATCTATCCCCTGTCTCTCCTGAAGATGGAGGCAATGACCCAATACATCCAGCAGAATCTGGCAAGAGGATTCATTAGGAAGTCAGTGTCACCTGCAGGGGTGGGGTTCTTCTTCGTGCAGAAGAATAACGGAGAACTACCTCCATGCATAGATTACAAGGGTCTTAACGCCATCACCATTAAGAACAAGTATCCTCTGCCCCTGATATCTGAGCTCTTCGATAGGTTGCGGGGAGCGAGGGTGTTTACTAAGCTTGATCTGTGGGGTGCTTACAACCTGATTCGAATCTGTGAGGGGGACAAATGGAAGATGGCATTTAACACCACAGACAGGCACTATGAATACCTGGTGATGTTCTTCGGGCTCTGTAATGCTCCTGCCATTTTCCAAGACTTTGTGAATGATATCTTCTGGGATATGCTCACCACCTCGGTCATAGTCTATCTGGACGATATTCTCATCTACTCTCCAGATATAGACTCCCACCAGAGAGATGTTTGCAAAGTCTTTGACCTCCTATGGGCAAACTCCCTCTATGCTAAGTTGGAGAAGTGTGTGTTTGAGCAAGAGTCCTTGCCTTTTCTGGGCTATACCATCTCCGCTCAGGGATTGACCATGGATCCTGCCAAGCTACAGGCTGTGATGCACTGGCAGGAACCCCATTCTCTCAAAGCATTGCAGCGCTTTATGGGGTTCATTAACTATTATCGCCAGTTCATTCCCCATTTCTCAATTTTGGTAGCTCCCTTGGTAGCCCTCACCAAGAAGGGAGCAAATCACAAACTGTGGTCGGAGGAGGTCTCCAAGGCCTTCCTCTCTATCAAAGTCCCACTTCGCTAGCGCTCCCATTCTACATCACCCCAATGTAGATAAAGCTTTTATAATGGAGGTGGATGCCTCATCCGTGGGTGCTGGAGCAGTCCTATTCCAAAAGGATGCTCAAGGTCGGAAGCATCCTTGCTTCTGTTTCTCCAAGACCTTCACACCGGTGGAGAGAAATTAATCCATCGGGGACAGGGAGTTGCTAGCTATGAAGTTGGCCTTCTCGGAGTGGAGACACCTCATGGAGGGGGCTCATTTTCCCTTCCAAGTTTTCACCGACCACAAGAATTTGGTGTATCTACAGACTGCCCAGTGGCTAAATTCTCGCCAGGCTGGATGGTCCCTGTTCTTCTCCCGGTTCCATTTCACCCTCCATTTTCTCTCTGGGGAGAAGAACATTCATGCCGATGCTCTCTCTTACTCTGTAATGTCATAAGAGGAATAGGCGGAGGAGCCTCGGTTAATTGTCCCTTCTGAGAGCCTGAGGACCGTGGCCCCGGTTTTGCTTGAGTCTGTTCCCCGGGCAAGACTTTTGTGCCACCTAATTTGTGACCTAAGGTTCTCTCTTGTGCTCACTCGTTCAGGGTGGGTGGACATTTTGGTACCAATGGGACATCTGAGCTTCTGGCGAGGACGTACTGGTGGCCGCATATGGCCCATCATGTTGGAGACTATATACAGGCGTGTGTCTCCTGCGCCAAGAATAGGACTCCTCGGCAACAGCCTGCTGGGCAACTTTACCCCTGGCAATGGCGGACACGCCCTGGGAAATGGTCGGGATGGATTTTGTGATGGGCTTACCCAAGTTCCGTAGCTGCACCATCATCTGGGTAGTTACCGACCATTTTTCCAAAAATGGTGCACCTGGTGCCTCTTCTGTGGATACCTTCTGCACAGGCCTTGGCTGAGTTATTTATTAAGCATGTTTTCCACCTACATGGTATGCCAGACAAAATTGTCAGTGACCGAGGTCCCCAGTTTGCCTCTCGGTTCTGGAGAGAGCTTTGTTGTTTACTCAGCATTGAGCTGAATCTCTCTTCAGCGTACCATCCCGAGACAAATGGGTTGGAAGAGAGGGCTAACCAGACCTTGGTCACATACCTGCGACATTTTGTTTTGGGCAGGCAGGATGACTGGGCATCCTTGCTACTGTGGGCGGAGTTTGCGCTGAACAACGCCATAGCCGACTCCACTGGGCAGACCCCATTCCTCCTTAACTATGGACAGCATCCGCTTGTCCCTGTACCCATGCCCATGTCATCCACTGATTTTAGGGTGGCAGACTGGGCGGTGGAGGCACGTGACATTTAAAACCACACACAGGATGCCATCTGGGCCTCCAAGGAGAGAATGGGGGTCTCTGCCGATGCACACCGGCGCCCCGCTCCGACATTTGCTCCTGGTGACTTAGTGTGGCTTTCCGCCCGTAACATCAGGCTGCGAGTTGAGTCCACTAAGTTTGCGCCTCGCTACATAGGCCCCTTCAAGGTCCTGGAACAAGTCAACCATGTGATCTATTGGTTGACCCTTCCTCCATGCCTAGGTATTACCGTCACCTTTCATGTGTCCCTCCTAAAACCCGTTCACATGTCCCGGTTTTCTGAGTCATCTGCCAGGACATTGGGCTCGTCCATGGACAATTATGAGGTGAATGCTATCCTTGGGTATAAGGTGGTAGGTGGCAAAAAGTATTATCTGGTGGATTGGATGAGTCATGGCCCAGAGGACAGAACCTGGGAGCTTATTGAGCACATCCAGGATCCTCAGCTCATTGCTGCTTTTGAGCATAGCGAGGCCCAAGGAGGGGGGTAATGTTAGGTGTCAAGTTCCCGCCGCTGCACAGAGGGAATCTCAAACCATGTTCTCTGCGGTCTCCCATTCTTCCCCAGCCACAGTGGAAACTGCTCAGCAGAAATGTTGGTCTCAGCGCCTGGCTCAAGCTGATACTGTGCATCTGGTTACAGCTGCCATCCCAGGTTCAGCCTTTGTAACCAGCATTGATCTGCGGCGAGCAGACATTCCAGGGACTAAGTCCTGCTTTTCATCTACTGAGCATGCCCGTGGGATGACCTCTCATTGGAGGTCAGAGGTCACATGCTCAGGTCCTGTAGCTGCTCCGATTGGACCACTGGGAAGGTCCCAGAAGGATACATCTATAGAAGGTTCGCATGGCGACTCAGCCTTGCGCTAGTATAAACTTATATCATGTGTGTGTGGATGCATGTATGTTCTGGTGAAAGCTTCTAATCAATCCCCGCCCTAGCATTGTTGTATGTGGTTTGGGTGTTTGGAGCTGACTAGCGCCAGTGCAATCCAGCACAAGAGCCCAATCTTACTGCATCAAATTAGCAGCAATCGTCAGTGCAGCGCTGTGCGCAATTAGTGTGCTTTCCAGACCCTAGTCAAGGTGGTTAGTGGTGTCCACCAGAGCGGCGATGTGCACACTTTGTGCGGTAAATCTTTAGTAGAGTTTTTCCTCTCTTGCACCGCAGTTTTGGTGCTGAGCGCTTGTGGGTCTAGAGGGACTCTAACCCTGTGTCGTTGGGGCAGAGTCCGGTGACTATACACTAGCGCTCACTTTGCCGGGCTCTGTGAGCTTTAACAGGCTACGGCATTTATATTCCTTGGAGGTGCAGTTCTGTGAAGTAACAGAGTCTGCCTCTGTACTCACTGGGTGATGTTAACCCACGTGTGTTCATGTACTATACCGCCATATAGTGTCCGCCATTACCGGGCAGCAGGTAACATCACTGCACGGTGGACCCCGGGCTGCGAACGTACCTTATTACCACCTTTTATTATTTGGTGGGTTCCGCCAGCCCTAACATAGGGGTTCCTTTTGCATCACCTATTTCAGAGATTCAAACTGAAACTCCAGTGTAAGAGCTCAGTGTATAGCACAGGATAACTGTGCACCAAACCTTAGGCTAGGTACACACTTGCATTTGGCTGGTCTGCATATGGCTCCATACAGCCTCCCTTAACCCCTTCCCGACCTTTGACGCCACGTAGGCGTCATGAAAACCCGTGCCAATCCGACCCATGACGCCTATGTGGCGTCATAGAATGATCGCGTCCCTGCAGATCGGGTGAAAGGGTTAACTCCAATTTCACCCGATCTGCAGGGACAGGGGGAGTGGTACTTCAGCCCAGGGGGGGCTTCACCCCCCCGTGACTACGATCGCTCTGATTGGCTGTTGAAAGTGAAACTGCCAATCAGAGCGATTTGTAATATTTCACCAGTTTTTTAGGTGCCATGGCCGATGCTGCAATATCATCGGCCATGGCTGGAAAACCTAATCTGTCCCCCCCCACACCCACCAATCTCCTCCCCAGTCCTCCGTTATGTGGTCCGCCCCCCTAAGTCGTCCTGTCCGCTCCCCCCGTGCTCCGATGCCACCCCCCCGTCCTCCGATCCACCCCCCATGCTCAGATCCCCCCCTCATACTTACCGAGCCTCCGGGCATCCGACCGTCTTCTCCATGGGCGCCGCCATCTTCCAAAATGGCGGGCGCATGCGCAGTGCGCCCGCCGAATCTGCCGGCCGGCAGATTCGTTCCAGGTATATTTTGATCACTGCGATATAACCTATCACAGTGATCAAAAAAAAAAAATAGTAAATGACCCCCCCTTTATCACCCCCATAGGTAGGGACAATAATAAAAAAAAGAAAATATTTTGTTTTCTTTTTCCACTATGGTTAGGGTTAGAACTAGGGTTAGGGGTAGGGTTAGGGTTAGGGCATGTGCACACAGTGCGGATTTGGCTGCGGATCCGCAGCGGATTGGCCGCGAATCCGCAGTGGATTGGCCGCGGATCCACAGCGGATTGGCCGCGGATCCGCAGCAGATCGGCCACTGCGAATTCGTAGCAGTTTTCCATCAGGTTTACAGTACCATGTACACCTATGGAAAACCAAATCCGCTGTGCCCATGGTGCGGAAAATACCGTGCGGAAACGCTGTGCTGTATTTTCCACAGCATGTCAATTTTGTGCGGATTCCGCAGCGTTTTACACCTGTTCTTCAATAGGAATCCGCAGGTGAAATCCGCACAAAAAAACACTGGAAATCCGCTGTAAATCCGCAGGTAAAACGCAGTGCCTTTTACCTGCGGATTTTTCAAAAATGGTGCGGAAAAATCTCACACGAATCCGCAACGTGGGCACATAGCATTAGGGTTAGGGTTGGAATTAGATTTAGGGTTGGAATTAGGGCTAGGGTTGGAAATAGGGTTAAGATTAGGCTTGTGGTTAGGGTTACGGATAGGGTTAGGGGTGTGTTGGGGTTACAGTTGTGGTTAGGGTTGGGATTAGGGTAAGGGTTGGGATTAGGGTTAGGATTAGGGTTAGGGTTGGGATTAGGGTTACGGGTGTGTTGGGGTTAGGGTTGTGGTTAGGGGTGTGTTGGGGTTAGGGTTGTGATTAGGTTTATGGCTACAGTTGGGATTAGGGTTAGGGGTGTGTTGGGGTTAGTGTTGAAGTTAGAATTGAGGGGTTTCCACTCTTTAGGCACATCAGGGGTCTCCAAACGCAACATTGCGCCACCATTGATTCCAGCCAATCTTGCGTTCAAAAAGTCAAATGGTGCTCCCTCCCTTCCAAGCCCCGACGTGCGCACAAACAGTGGTTTACCCCCACATATGGGGTATCAGCGTACTCACAACAACCTGGGCAACAAATATTGGGGTCCAATTTCTCCTGTTACCCTTGTGAAAATAAAAAATTGCTTGCTAAAACATCTTTTTTGAGGAAAGAAAATTTTTTTATTTTCACGGCTCTGCGTTGTAAACTTCTGTGAAGCACTTGGGGGTTGAACGTGCTCACCACACATCTAGATAAGTTCCTTGGGGGGTCTAGTTTCCAAAATGGGGTCACTTGTGGGGTGTTTCTACTGTTTAGGCACAACAGGGGCTCTGCAAACGTAACATGATGCTCGCAGACCATTCCATCAAAGTCTGCATTCCAAATCGTCACTACTTCCCTTCCGAGCCCCGGCATGTGCCCAAAGAGTGGTTTACCCCCACATATGGGGTATCAGCGTACTCAGGAGAAACTGGACAACAACTTTTGTGGTCAAATTTCTCCTGTTACCCTTGGGAAAATTAAAAAATTCTGGGCTAATAAAATATTTTTGGGGAAAGAAAACACATTTATTATTTTCACGGCTCTACGTTATAAACTTCTGTGAAGCACTTGGGGGTTCAAAGTGCTCACCACACATCTAGATAAGTTCCCTAGGGGGTCTAGTTTCCAAATTGGGGTCACTTGTGGGGAGTTCATACTGTTTAGGCACATCAGGGGCTCTGCAAACGCAACGTGACGCCCGCAGAGCATTCCATCAAAGTCTGCATTTCAAAACGTCACTACTTCCCTTCCGAACCCCGACGTGTGCCAAAACAGTGGTTTACCCCCACATATGGGGTATCAGCGTACTCAGGAGAAACTGGACAACAAATTTTCGGGTCTAATTTCTCCTGTTACCCTTGGGAAAATAAAAAATTGTGGGCTAAAAAATCATTTTTGAGAAAAGAAAAATTATTTTTTATTTTCATGGCTCTGCGTTATAAACTTCTGTGAAGCACTTGGGGGTTCAAAGTGCTCACCACACATCTAGATTAGTTCCATGGGAGGTCTAGTTTCCAAAATGGGGTCAATTGTGCGGGAGCTCCAATATTTAGGCACACAGGGGCTCTCCAAACGCTACATGGTGTCCGCTAATGATTGAAGCTAATTTTCCATTCAAAAAGCCAAATGGCGTGCCTTCCCTTCCGAGCCCTGCCGTGCGCCCAAACAGTGGTTTACCCCAACATATGGGGTATCATCGTACTCAGGACAAACTGGACAACAACATTTGGGGTCCAATTTCTCCTAGTACCCTTGGGAAAATAAAAAATTCCAGGCTAAAAATCATTTTTGAGGAAAGAAAAATATTTTTTTATTTTCATGGCTCTGCGTTATAAACTTCTGTGAAGCACCTGGGGGTTTTAAGTGCTCACTATGCATCTAGATAAGTTCCTTGGGGGGTCTAGTTTCCAAAATGGGGTCAATTGTGCGGGAGCTCCAATGTTTAGGCACACAGGGGCTCTCCAAACGCGACATGGTGTCCGCTAACGATTGGAGCTAATTTTCCATTCAAAAAGTCAAATGGCGCGCCTTCCCTTCCGAGCCTTGCCGTGCACCCAAATAGTGGTTTACCCCCACATATGAGGTATAGGCGTACTCAGGAGAAATTGCACAACAAATTTTAGGATCCATTTTATCCTGTTGCCCATGTGAAAATGAAAAAATTGAGGCTAAAAGAAATTTTGTGTGAAAAAAAAGTACTTTTTCATTTTTACGGATCAATTTGTGAAGCACCTGAGGGTTTAAAGTGCTCACCATGCTTCTAGATAAGTTCCTTGGGGGTTCTAGTTTCCAAAATGGGGTCACTTGTGGGGGAGCTCCAATGTTTAGGCACACAGGGGCTCTCCAAACCTGACATGGTGTCCGCTAGCGATGGAGATAATTTTTCATTCAAAAAGTCAAATGGCGCTCCTTCCCTTCCGAGCCTTACCATGTGCCCAAACAGTGGTTTACCCCCACATGTGAGGTATCAATGTACTCAGGGGAAATTGTCCAACAAATTTTAGGATCCATTTTATCCTGTTGCCCATGTGAAAATGAAAAAATTGAGGCTAAAATAATTTTTTTGCGAAAAAAAAGTACTTTTTCATTTTTACGGATTAATTTGTGAAGCACATGGGGGTTTAAAGTGCTCACTATGCTTCTAGATAAGTTCCTTGGGGGGTCTAGTTTCCAAAATGGGGTCACTTGTGGGGGAGCTCCAATGTTTAGGCACACGGGGGCTCTCCAAACGCGACGTGGTGTCCGCTAAAGATTGGAGCCAATTTTTCATTCAAAAAGTCAAATGGCGCTCCTTCCCTTCCGAGCCCTGCCGTGCGCCCAAACAGTGGTTTACCCACACATATGAGGTATCAGCGTACTCAGGACAAATTGTACAACAACGTTCATGGTCCAGTTTCTCCTTTTACCCTTGGGAAAATAACAAAATTGTTGCTAAAAGATAATTTTTGTGACTAAAAAATTAAATGTTAATTTTTTCCTTCCATGTTGCTTCTGCTGCTGTGAAACACCTGAAGGGTTAATAAACTTCTTGAATGTGGTTTTGAGCACCTTGAGGGGTGCAGTTTTTAAAATGGTGTCACTTTTGGGTATTTTCAGCCATATAGAACCCTCAAACTGACTTCAAATGTGAGGTGGTCCCTAAAAAATATGGTTTTGTAAATTTTGTTGTAAAAATGAGAAATCACTGGTCAAATTTTAACCCTTATAACTTCCTAGCAAAAAAAAAAATTTGTTTCCAAAATTGTGCTGATGTAAAGTAGACATGTGGGAAATGTTATTTATTAACTATTTTGTGTCACATAACTCTCTGGTTTAACAGAATAAAAATTCAAAATGTGAAAATTGAGAAATTTTCAAAATTTTCGCCAAATTTCCGTTTTTTTCACAAATAAACTCAGAAATTATCGACCTAAATTTACCTCTACCATGACGCCCAATATGTCACGAAAAAACAATCTCAGAATCGCTAGGATCCGTTGAAGCGTTCCTGAGTTATTACCTCATAAAGGGACACTGGTCAGAATTGCAAAAAATGGCCAGGTCATTAAGGTCAAAATAGGCTGGGTCATGAAGGGGTTAAGCTCCGCCTATGCTCCACCTACTTCCGCATGCATCCTGCCTACCTATCTTTAACATTGGGTATGCAGGGACATGCATTGTAGGTGGATGCATCCGCATGTGGCATTTTGACGTGTCCGCCGACCGCACGAGAACGCAACTTTTTGCGTTCCTGTACAGTCGGCAGGCACGTCAAAACGCTGCATGTGGATGCATCCGCATACAACGCATGTCCCTGCGTACCCAATGTTAAAGATAGGTGTGCAGGACAACATAGGACTCGTGCAGAAGTAGGCAGAGCATAGGCGGAGCCTAAGGGAGGATGCACGCAGCCATACACAGACCAGCCAAACACAGGTGTGTAACCAGCCTTACTGCAATCTTTGGGAGGCAGAATGAACAGATCAATAACAGGTCAATAATCGGTTTTATTTTTTTTTTTTACACCATTCCTCATGCAGTATAAGTGATTAGACAACTTTATTTTTCAGGTTGATGCGATTATAGAGGAACCAGATTTATATATTTTTTTATTTTCTATATTGGAGATGTGTGGCAGCTTGTTTTTGTGGGAAAATATTATATTTTCAGCTATACCATTTTTTATTTACATTCAGCTTTTTGATCTTGTTTTATTATACTTTTTTTCAGCAACAGGATGAAAAAGCATAGTTTTTGCCACTTTTTATGGTGTTCACTGAAGGGGTACGTAGTGTGTCAGTGTTACTCCCCAAATATAAGGAGCAAGGTGATGTGGTCAGATGAGACCAAAATTGAACTTTTGGCCATCAAGATAACTGCTGTGTGGTTCCAAATTAACAAAGCTCATCAACCCAAGAACACCATCCTCACATTGAAACATGGTAGCAGCATCATGCTGTTGGGATGTCTTTTTGCAACAGGGATAAGGAAAATGGTCCAAATCGAGGGGAAGATTAATTGTGTAAAATTCAGGGATATTCTTGAGAAAAAATTGCTTCAGTCTGTCAGTGAATTAGGACTTTGACAAAGGTTCATATTCCAACAGCACAATGACCCAAAGCATACTGCTAAAGCAACACTCAAGTGGTTTAAGGAGACATGTGTAAATGTTTTGGAGTGGCCTAGTCAAAACACAGACCTTAATCTAATTGAGAATCAGTGGTCAGACTTGAAAATTGCTGTTTACCAGAGGAACCTTGCTAACTCAGAAAAAAAAACCTTTAAAATGTAACTTTTATTGATAGGTATAAAATACCCCACCACTAGTGCAGGTGCATTAGTGCATAAAAAAGATTAACCAGCCCGAGCGGTATATATCAAAACAATAGGGAATCAATATAATGTTCTATCCTTATTGATACTGATAATAAGATGGTTGCTTCAAACTGGATACAATACTTAATGCTAGAAAATCAAATTAGGGTAAAGTGGGAACCCCTGGATGTACATATCCAGCCTCTGTGTGATTACTATGGGGACTTTTTGGCTGTCATTATACGGGTATTGGGGGCTCTGTGTGGATGAAAAGGGGGCAAGAGCAGGATGTCACTACTTCGGGGGACCCTGGATGTACCTCGGGACCCCTTTCAAGGTAAGAAAGGTTGCGAACCACTGCTTTAGACCTTCATTTTGAAGTCCTGGAAAATAGATTTTGCATGTCTAACATCCAAATCAGATGCCTGCCCAAATCAGTCACGACAGTTAAAGAGACAACATTAAAAGGGTTGTCCATTACTAGGACAGTGTTCACTGAAGGGGTTAACTAGTGGGACAGTTTTATAGGTCGGGTCGTTACGGACGCGGCGATACTAAATATGTGTACTTTTATTTTTTTTTATTTACATAAAGAAATGTATTTATTGGAACAATATTTTTTTTTCTTTATAATTTTTTTTTTTTTTTTTACACATGTAAATATTTTTTTTTTTTTTAACTTTTTTACATTGCCCCAGGGAGGGGCATACACTATAGTATCAGATCACTGATCTGACACTTTGCACAGCACTGTGTCAGATCAGCGATCTGACAGGCAGTGCTCCTGGCTTACCAGTGCCTGCTCTGAGCAGGCACTTGTAAGCCACCTCCCTGCAGGACCCGGAAGCAGCCCTGTGGCCATTTTGGATCTGGGGCCTGCAGGGAGAAGGAGGTAGGAGACCCTCGGAGCAACGCGATCACATCGCGTTGCTCCAAGGGTCTCAGGGAAGCATGAAGGGAGCCCCCTCCCTGCACAATGCTTCCCTATACCGCCGGAACGCTGTGATCATCTTTGATGCCAAGCTGACGGTTTTAATGATACCATTTTGCATTTTAATGCAATGACGCGGCGACGAAAAAAACCGTAGTTTGGGCATTTTTACTTTTTTTCTTGCTACGCCGTTTAGCAATCAGATTAATCCTTTTTTTATTGATAGATCGGGCGATTCTGAACGCGGCGATACCAAATATGTGTAGGTTTTATTTTATTTTTATTGTTTTATTTTGAATGGGGCGAAAGGAGGGTGATTTGAGCTTTTTTTATATTTTTTAAAAAACATTTTTTTTTTACTTTTGGCATGCTTCAATAGTCTCCATAGGAGACTAGAAGCTGCCATAGCCCGATTGGTTCTGCTACATAGAGGCAATGGTCAGATCGCCTCTATCTAGTAGAATTGCTGACTTGCTATGAGCACCGACCACTGGGTAGTGCTCACAGCAATCCAGCACTGACAACCTTAGGGTATGTGTCCACGTTCAGGATTGCATCAGGATTTGGTCAGGATTTTTCATCAGTTTTTGTAAGCCAAAACCAGGAGTGGAACAATTAGAGGAAAAGTATAATAGAAACATATGCTCCACTTTTGCATTTATCACCCACTACTGGTTTTGGCTTACAAATACTGATGAAAAATCCTGACCAAATCCTGATGCAATCCTGAACGTGGACACATACCCATAGAGGTCTGGAGACCTCAGGTTGTCATGCCGACACACCGACATCACGTGACGTGATCATCTATAGAATGCTGTAGATAAGCCCCTGATGCCGGTGGCCTTAGCTTATAGGCAAATTTTGGGGTGACAGATTCCCTTTAAGGCACAGTGCAAAACTTAGAAAGGAAGGAGCACCATAATTTAGTGCAAATTTTACTGCTTTGGTTTGCGGGTGCCATGACCCACTAGAAAAGTGGACTTTGAAGGGCCTATATATTGAAAACTCACCAAAAGTGATACCATATTAAAAAGCGCACCATTCACATACTTTAAAACTGTTGTAAAGAAGTTTTTAACTCTTCAGTTGCAACACAGGAATTAATGCAAAGTGGAATGAAAAACAATTTTACCTCTAAAATCTTGCTTCAGACCCAAATTTCTCACTTTTGCAAGAGGTAACATCAAAAAGTGGACACCATAGTTTGTTACTCACTTTATGTGCGCAGCAATATCCCACATGTAGTCAAAAAGTTTTGTTTGGACAAATGGTAGAACAAAAGGAGCAATATTTGAATTTGAAGTAGAAATCCGCCACAAGTGACCTCATTTTGGAAACTACATCCCTCAAGGATTTTAACCAGGTGTATAGTGAGGATTTTGAATCTACAGGCACGGCACAGAATTTGATAACATTAGGTCATCATATTGAATATGTTGTCATTAGTGTTGAGCATAAGTGTTCGCTACCTGAGTTTGCATCAAGTCCTCAGACATGCACTGAGTATCGCGGGTGCTCGAGTGTATACTCGAGTATCAAACATTTGCGCTCAACAATAGTCGTCATACCATCTTTTTTTTCTTCTGAAAACCTTACCACAACCTTTAGCCCAACTCTAACCCTAAGCCTAACCACAACCCTAGCCCTAAGTCCAAGCATAACCCTAATAATCTGACTATGGGGATGACACGGGGGGTGGTGACATACTCTTATTTGGATTTTGAGCACTGTGACAAGGTTTATGACAGGGATCAAAAAGAACCAATAGGGGAAATTTCGACTATTATCGGGTGCTGGCCGCAAGATCTCGTCGGGTGGATTGCGAATGCGTCTGCCATTTTTTCTCAGGAAGAGGAGGCTGGGGAATAAAGCAGAACAGACCGGGGGATGGCACAGGTACCGGCAGCTAAGACCCTGGTGATTTTTTGACTCTCAGGGGCGCTATACCGTTATTCCTGAACTCCGTGAGGGAATTAGGCCCCTTATCAGCCACCATTTTAGTGCTTATCGTTAGTCATTAAGGGGTTAATATACAGCTCTGGCAAAAATTAACAGACAACTGCAAAATGTTCAGTTTTTCTGATTTTTCCTCTTTATAGGTATATTTTTGATTAAAATGTAAATTGTTCTTTTATTCTATAAACTTATGACATCATGTCTGCGAATTTCCAAGCAATAAATTTGGTATTTTTTTCTGACAAAGAAAAATGGTCAAGATTAAAAAAAACAATACTTTTGGACCACAAATAATGCAAAGAAAATAAGTTCATAATCATTTAGAAACAACAATACTAATGTTTTAACTCAGGAAGAGTTCAGAAATCAATATTTTGTGGAATAACCATGACTTTTAATCACAGCTTTCATGCGTCTTGGCATACTTTCTACCAATCTTTCGCACTGCATCTGGCGCAAAAATATAAGCAGTTCCTCTTTGTTTGATGGCTTGTGACTATCCATCTTCCTCTTAATTACATTCCAGTAGTTTTCAATGGGGTTCAGGTCTGGAGATTGGGCTGCCCATGACAGGGTTTTGATGTGGTGGTCTCTTAATTTTTGCCAGAGCTGTATATTTATTCGTATAATATTTTTCCACTTTTTTAATCATTGTTTTGTGATTTAGAATGTTTTTATTGCTCTTTTGTGGTCACAATATAAAATAGACATTAATTTCCTATCTTTCTTTACATTTCCCCCCAATATCCCCGCAAAAAAAATATAGTAATTGACATAAAAATCCAGCCACAAAATATGTATTTAAATATCTGAAAGAGAATTTATTTTAGAGCCGTTAAAATGATCCAGTCATGAACTGGTTGAATGAAGATATAATTTTTGGATGGCCTATGAAAAAGCGATCACTTCTTCATTTAGCAAATAATATAGCTTTTGATATTCCTGAAACAGGGATAATTTTTGCATTATCCTTGTAAAAAAAAGCCACAACTTCTTCAGTGTATAAACACCTGCAATGCAGGCATCTGCTCCCAAAAAGGGATAATTTTTGGACTATTTTTGGAATTTAAAGCTACGTTCCCACAATGAGTATTTGGTGAGTTTTTATGTTGCATATTTTCTGCAGCATTTAGGCATCTATTAAGTAAATTAGATTACTTTTGCTCTTTTCTTTGTGTCTTTAAGATCATTTTTTTACATGCATTTTTATCATGTTTTTGATGCTGCTGATTTTGTCTCTTTTTGGTATGTCATATTTTGCATTAAGCTGCTTTGCTTTTGATGCCTCCTAGAATATGTCTTTGACACAACCTTATTTATACAGTAATGTATAGATAACATGCAGTTTTCATGAGTTTCCACAGCAGATACACTCTAAAAATGCATATTGTCATGGATCCCTTCTCCGTGGTGTCACTAATTCGTCACGTGTCTGCTCTCACACTTGACTTGGGGTTGTGCCTGCAAGGGTTAATCCATCTCCCCACTCTCAGTCCAGCATTCAACCTCTGTCCTATGCTGTAGTGGGACCATAAATCACACACCGACCCAGGCCACACATCCGCTCATACACGCTGCCACCACTCACTGAACACAGGGGCGATGAGTCCCGGAACTAACAATACTAATAAAAATATGTCTATCACTCATAAGGCTCACACACCATAGGCTATGGATTCTTTTAGAACATTCAAGGTTCAACTTGTTAAAGTTTTATTCTTTAATAACAAAAGGTTCAATGCTTACAATAAGAAAAAGGTATAAAAATATGATAATAAAAAGACATACAGCTTATGCAAAACAGTATCAAAATAAACAGGAGAAACTTACAGAAATTATCTAACTGGTAGTTGCTTTCTGCTCCCTGAGGGTAGGAAGAATGTAGATTGGATCACATCAGCTTCTCAGGCTGCCCCCATAACTTTGGTCTGGAGGTCAGGTTTCTAGACCGGCCCCTCAGGTCAATATCATAGCTGCTGCCTGTTTGATTGGGCCACGGCCGCGCCCCCAATGAATATATTATTTTCCCTTGAGATACTTGTGAAAAGGTTCTCAGGAATAGATGCCCTCTGGCCGCAATTAACATCTCCCCTCCAAGACCTGAGAGGTGCCAAATGTTACCTTTCTTCTTGGCCCTAGCTAGACCTCCTGGTGAGATATGGAGACACAATTTCTACTAGTCCCAAGGAAGTACCTATTAACACCTAGGTGCGACTTGCCTTCAGGACAGATGTTACATTATCATTAGTCACACATATAACCCTAGACATGTGTCACTACACACATATAGATATATATACACATATTTCACCACACATATCCTTTTTTACATGCAAATTTCCCACATCTCATGTATTTGTGTTGGCAAAATCTACAAATAAAACTCAACGTACTCACAAGAGACAATTATATTTTGTTGATTTCACACAGGCACCAAAGGTCAATTTATGCAGTGTGTAAAACATTGCAGCGATTCTTGAGATTTCTATAAATCCAAGCTGGAACTGTAAGATGATACAAATTTGTCACAGTGAAAATATCCAGTATAAAATACTCACCAAAAACGTATCGTGGGAATTTGAAGCTAAGAAGCCAAAAATTCTGTTCTGTGCAGTGAATTGCAAGTTACCACTGGCTACAATCATTTTTTTCCTGTCCAGATATGTTGACTTCTCATGGAAATTTTTAAGGCTGTTTGAATTAAAGAGCTTAAGGGGGTATTCCCATCTCTAGGATCCTATCTCAAAATGTAGTAGGTGTAATAATAATAATATTAGCAAATACCTCCAATTATAAATGCACGATAGTTCTTCTTTGCTATGTCGCTTACCCCATGTACAGGGCATTGCAGTAGGTTATGTATCCATGGTTGCGACCACTCATGGATACCTAAGCTACTGAATGCCCTGCAAATGGGGTAAGTGACATAGCGTGCAATTTTGTAGCTGCGGGAGTGGGGATTCGGCTGTCAGGAACAACCCATGTTCCTATAGAAAAGGAACCAATGGTTATTACAGTCTTTAACTTCTTGATCTCTGTATACACAGCACTAAACACGCACTGTGTATGGAGTATACAGTGATAGGAAGTACTGATGGAGCTTCCCCCTGCATACACAGTGGTAATGTGATCCCTGTGTATATGGAGAGAGCAGGAGCTGCAGGGTCATAGGATATCCATACTATGCTGCCAGAAGGCTGCATTTCTCTTGTGACTGGGGCTATTATACCAGCTCCAGTTACAAGGGAAATAAAATGAAAATATTAAATATTTAACTGCTCCCCCCACCAAAGATTTTTTATGACCTTTTAGGGGGGGTACTATGTGAAAACAAAATACAATGAATGTGTAAATGAATAATTAAAACATACAGGCATCCCGTATTTTACCAAATGATATCGCCCGATGTCAACGAAAAAGAGAGAATACGACAGTGAAATTAAAATGAAGCCCCATGTATCATGAAATAAGGAAGCGTAAATTACTTGAATACCTGAACGAGGAAAAAAAAATTAGCTCTTTAAACTGCATGCACGAAAGGACACGAAAATGTGCCTGGTCAGGAACGGGGGTAAATGGCCTGGTCTTGAACTGGCTAAAAAGGGTCAATTTGTTGCAAATTTGGGGGGAAAATTGATTGAACCTAATGAGTTTGAATTTGAAAAGATCAACTTTTAATCACCATATTTGAAGAGCTATAATTTTTACATTTTTTCTTCCAAGAGAGCTGTGTGAGGTCTTGTTTTTTATGGGGTGTTTTTGATGTTTTTTTTATTGGTACCAAACCATTTTAGACTACATGACATTTAATTGTTTGATTTTGTACCATTTTTAGTTGGCACAGTGAACTAAAATAAAAACTGTTTTTATTTTTTTACGCTGTGGTAATTGAGGTATATGACAATATTTTTCTGTATGATTACAGCAATACCACATTTATATAGTTTTTTTTATGATTCGCTACTTTTGCACACTGAAAACTATTTTTGCATCACATATTTCTTTTTGCATCGCCATATTTTGATAGCTTTAACTTTTTTATTTTTTTACCAACTTGCTCTTTGCAGGACAAGACAACTATTTGATCTCTTTATATTCAATTTTTGTGTGTGTGTGTCAATATAAAGAAAAAGCTTTATTTTGGGTATGCTTTTTATTTTTTTTATTTTTAACTGTGCTCTCCATTACATAATAGATTATTTTTATTGCTCTGGTCATTCTGGCTGTGACTATATTAATTATGACAAGCCGAGATCTCAATCTGCACATGTTCTGCCTCTGGCGGCCATTTTCCTGAAGTCCATTGCCAGGAGAGCAGTGTGCATAGCGGAAACTCTGCTCCTGCCTGTACCATTGACATTTTTGTGAAAAACACAGCCAGGACACCCTTTCCTCGCATCGCCCCACTCCTACCACAACCAGCTTCCTGCAGCTATGACATTTTTTGGAAGAACACCACTGGGACACTCCCTCCTCCCAGCCCAGGGCCCGCAGCATTGCCCCACTCCTGCTGTCGACCGCTTCCTGAAGCCGCGACCCTGCTTCCTGTGACTCCACTCTATCGCTGCGGCCCCTTCTCCAGTAAGCTAAATTTGGACTATAAGACAGCCAGACCCCCATTGGACACATTAAAAACATTTTTTTCTTATTGTCCTCCTCAAAATTTGGGGGGCATCTTATTATCTGGTACGTCTTATAGTCCGCAAAATAGGGCATATTACAAATTGGTAACAATTAAATAACATTAAATAATAGAAAGCCCAGACAACTTCTTAAAGCTTTTCTTCAAACTTCATCAATTCCGGCGATCATGGGACAACATACCTTTGTTTTAACACCTTCATTACCAGGCGATTTTCTGCTTTTTTCCTCCCCTTCTTCCTAGAGCCATAACTTTTTTTACTTTTCTAGCCATATTGCCATACGAGGGCTTTTTATTTGCATGCCAAGTTGTACTTTTAAATGACACCATTGATTTTACTATATAGTGTACTTGAAAATGGGAAAAAAATGTAAACTGCCTTGAAATTGCAAACAAAGTGTAATTCCACAACTGGTTTGGGGGCTTTTTGTTTACCATGGTCACTATGTGTTAATAGTGACCTGGCAATATGATTCCCCAGGTCAGTAATAGTACGCACATGTCAAAAAGTTTTTTTATTTAGGTGGTGGAAAAAAATTCAGAATTTTGTACAGAAGAAAAGTATTTATCGCTATTTTCCGAGACCCGTAATGTTTTCATTTTCCAGGATCTGGGGCTGGGTGAGGGATTATTTTTTGCGTTCTGAGAGGACATTTTTATTGATACCATTTGGGGGTGGATAGAGTGCTTTGATCGTCCATTATTGCATTTTATAGCAATGTTGCAGAGCCCAAAAAATGCAATTATTGAGCTTCGATTTTTTTTCTCATTAGGCAGTTACCGATTGGATTAATTTATTTAATATTTTGATAGATCGGATATTTCTTAATGCAGCGATACCAAATTTTTTTGTAACTGATTTATTTTTAATGGAGCAAAGGGGAAATGATTTAATATTTTGTGTTTTTTTAATTTTTAGAATTTTTAGGAGACTTGAAGCTGAGATCATCTGACCGCTTGTGCTATACATAGCAGGGCTTCAGCAGAAATCACGATCTCCTATGAAAAGAGTTTCTTAATGGCAGGCAGAGGGGGACTTCTGCAGACACTCGGCTGTCATGACAATTCATCGGCGACCCGAGAACATGTGACAGGGTTGCCGATGTGCGGGATTAGTGAAGTACTTCCCGCTGGCGAGTGTTAATTGACATCAGGCTTTAACTGGTTGGCAGCTGTGGGTGGAGAGGAGCTCCACCTGTGGCTTTTTAGGGGGAAAGATGTGGGCTCGGCCTGTGAGCCCACATCTACAGCTTTTTATAGTAAATACAGCATTCTTATATGAGAGATCTATTTTTATAATGTATGCAGTTTGTATTGTGAAATGCTTGATGACTTTTCTAGGACTTTCACCGATCAGCAACACTTTGCAGCACCTGTAACATACTGAAACATTTTACAAATGAAAGTAATCCTTGAACGAAAGAACAGTTTTAATCCATAAAAAAATATTTAAAGTGGATTTATTAGAAATAGAGGTTTTGACACCAGTGTTAAAGGAAATCTGTCACCAGGTTTTTGCTATGTAATTGGATAGCAGCATAATGTAGCTGCATAAACCCTGAATCCAGCTATGTGTCACTTACTGGGAGTAATTTTGATAAAATCACTGTGCTCTCTGTATTGTGACCACTGTATAACCCCGCCCACACTTCTGATTGGCAGCTCTCTGTGTACACTATATATTGACAGAAAGTTGCCAATCGGTGCTGGGGGCAGGGTTACACAAAGAAAGAGGACTACATAGCACGAGACAACTAGTCCTCTATGTACAATCTCCTACTGATAAAACACTTATTTTATTGATACTACAATAAGCAGCGTAGTAAGTGACACATCGCTGAAACCAGGGTCTCTTCTGTCATAATGCTATTCTCAGGATAAATAGCAAAAACTCTGCTGACAGATTTCCTTTAACAGAAATGTGAATACATAATTTGTATGTCTTAGCATGTGGAAAACCACATTGTACCCATCTGCTTCTTTTAGTCTTGCAGTGGTTGCTATTGCTTTTAAAGGAGTTGCCCAGTCTAGAATGACAAGTCTGCAGTCACTCTATGTGACTGCAGACTAGTGAAACTTCCGCATGCACTGTGCGCTTTGTGGATTGAGCTGGACCGCGTCCACTAGATGGCTGGGAGTATGCATATTGGATACTTGACCGCCTTTGCTAGCGAGTCCTCGAAGCACACAGTGCATGCAATGCGAGGACTCACAAGTCTGCAGTCACACAGAGTGACTTCAGATTTGTCATTCTAGACCGCACAACCCCTGTAAGGTTATTACAAAGATTTTGCTATGCTACTGTAGATTACTTATAAAAGAAATAAAGAAATCACAAAGCCATGTACTTTTAATGATTACTTATCTTTATAGTCTTTAAGGAATATTCACATACACATTAAATAGAAATTGTGCTTTAAATAAAAGTATTTCAAACTGTACAAAGCAGGTTCAATTGACTTTGCTGGTACAATCTAAACTAGAAAAGTAGTTTAGAGACTAAATGTGCTTGATCCATAAGTAGGCCATTAGTAGTAATCAGCGGGTTTACAGGCAGAAGATTTTGTAGCAGAAATCTCCATCTATCCGAAAAGGGTTGTTAAGGCAGCAAGAACATACTTTTCTGCACCTTTCAATTAGTTGAATAGAACAGTCACTGAAATTTCTCCAACTAAATCTGCCACGTGTGAATCTAGCCCGAGGTAGAAACTTGCCCCTAGAAAATAGCTAAGACATATTTTGATGCCTGACATGAGGATAGGAGCGATCTTTCACGGTGACTTACGAAAAACATGAAGAACATACTGGCAAATAGAAAGGTAAAGTTATAATACAGAAATTTGCCAACAAGAAAAACTTTTATGACAGTACGGTTCAAGAAACTTGACATTCGGAAAGTTCTTATTTTAAAACGAGAGTTGGTTCAGAGTTCTCTTTTTTCCGTTTTTTTTAACATCATTTTTTTAATGTTTTATTAGCTTACGTCACATAACATTTCACAGGCAAATATAATGAAAATGATCTATGTAAGCATTATTGTACTACAAAGACAGTGTGAGACGCTACAAAATGTAATACCAGTGATAAAGTTCTTAATATCTTAGTAAAAACAATATGATAAAAACAGCATTCAGCACTATGCTCTTAGTTCTCAGTTTTGACCAGGACTACATTTCTTAGGTCCTTTATGTCACCAGATCCTGGAATAGCCACCTCTGCATCTTCACTGAGAGGTTCTGCAATGTTGGAGGTCATGAAAGTCCTCTTATTTTCTTCTCATAATAGATGACAAGTTTATTGTATACATAATAAGAAAACTCATCCATCGATACACTCCAGGGAGCAGTTCAAACATTAGATGAAAGGCGGGAGGGATACTGGAAATCAGAAAGACAGTTGGAAGAGGGACGAGGAAGTAAAAGATAGAGGACAAACTATGGAAGGCTGGTTGCTCGACCCTTGATTGCTAAAACACGCCGTGGAAGACATGGAGTAAGACCAGGAACATAAACCCAAAGCTTGACCCGGCAGTCACTGAAAATTAAAAGGGGTATTGTCATTATAACTCGGAGAGAAGAAAAATCAGTGCAGAAATGGGAGTAGATCAAATGAAAGAAATGTATACAAATACAATAGGCAGGGATGGATCATAAACAGGGAAGAAATATCTTGGTGGAAGTTTGGTCATATTGGCTGAGAAGATTATGATAGGTACCCATAACTGAATGTCACATTCTTTCTGAAAGTTTAAGGGAATGTTTGACTTGGCTGCTTTCATAATGCCCACCCAATCAGCTGAGAGGTCCATGTAAATGCCTGACCAGTTCCCTTATTATAATGCAGCCATACAAACAAACAACCAAAAAGAAATCGTATAGTTAACTATATGTGATGGCACACTGACAACCCCAACGCACGTTTCGCGTTGGCTTCCTCTGGGGAAAACATGCATTGGGGCTGTCAGCGTGCCATCACATACGGTTAACTATGAGAAAGAGTTCTTTTTGGTTGTTTATTTGTATGGCTGCAATATAAAAAGTGAACAGGTCAGGCATTTACATGGCCCTCTCGTTTTTTCTACTTGTTCTCTGCTCTAATGGACTTTGTAATTGATACTTGTTTTTTAAATACATATACAGTATGTGCATGGATTTTTGGATGTATAATAATATCTTTTGAATTATATTTTGGACCATATACTCCATGTTTTCAGTATTTATACTAGCACAGTTGAGGCAAAATATTGGCACTGGATCTCCTGATGCTTGTGTGACATTATTATAACGCTTGAGTGCTACAACTCCCCATTCCCTCTGACATTCGAGCAAAGCAGACCATTTGTGGCCGCTGATTGACAGCAGCACTCACACGGCATAACACTGTCCCGGCACCGGCATCACAGCAGGTCAGCATCCGTTTGGTTTATTTTACACTGGGAAATACAGTATTTAGGACGGAGCTGTTCATGTACAACAGCTTTAAATATTTTCCTTCTTACCTGGATGCTGTATATATATGACGGGAATTGTTACACATTGCATTAATAGGGCTGTCATGACCTTTAACTTCTCCAATAGATGTGAAGTTTTCCATATTCCATACTTTGAGAATACCTCCTCGGCATCCACTGAGCATCATGGGCCGCCCAGTTATAAAACCCAAAGCACAGACCCAATCTCTATGTGCATTAGGAACTTGCTGTAGGAAAAAAAATAAGACTTCATGACTTCAACTTGTCTGATAGTAGTGCAGCAACTGATAATGGTTCTTTACAGTGAGAAACATTGTTTTGCATAAAACAGGCAATTTAATAGCACACATGAAAATAATAAACTTTTTTTTATTGTATCTTATTAAAGAAATATTTTTCTTTATCCTCCAGGACTGACCTTTCATTCTCAAAATTCTCAATTCATGGGAAAAATCTGTCTTCAATGAATAAATATTTCTTCCATTAGGGTCCCATTCTGATCCAAGAGAGAAGGCGATTTTTTTCACTTGTCATCTGTATACAATCCGTTTCTTTACTCAGTCAGCAGCTATTAATCTTTTACAGGAACATTTACAGTCTCCTACAGTATGCTACAGAATTGTAATGTATCCGTAAAAATCGAATGCCATACTGATGGTCCATATACTGGTGGTCTGGTCCATATACTATGGTCTGTATGACTTCCATTTTTTTCTCATACCCATCTGATTTTGGAGTGAAATCACATAATGCTGAGAAACAATACGCAGATCTGCATTGCCTCATAGAATAACATTGGTCCGAGTGCAATCTCTTTTTTCTCACATTGCACTGGCCCAATTTTACATTAGTGTGAGTGTACACTAACTGAGATACTAGGTGACAGTTTGTGGAGAAATGTAACTGGTTTCAGGACAACTTGCAGTAAAATGTCTGTGTCTGCCTCCTGCTCTCCCCTCCCATTCCAATAGAATTTTTTTCAGCACTAACTGTCATAGGCCAGCATGGTGGCACAGTGGTTAGCACTGGAGCCTTGCAGCACGGGGGATCCTGGGTTCAAGTCCCACCAAGGACAACATCTGCAAAGAGTTTATATGTTCTCCCTGTGTTGGCGTGGATTTCCTTCGAGTGCTCCTGTTTCTTCCTCCCACATTCCAAAGGCATATTGATAGAGAATGTAGATTGTGAGCCACAATGGGGACAGTGATAATAATGTCTGTAAAGTGCTGCGGCCTATGATGGTGCTATATAAGCAAAGTGTAGCGCCCCCACTGCCGCAGGGCCGAGGGGTACCCAGTACCGGGCCTCTGAGTCTCTGCTCTGGGGTTGTGACGGTGGCTAGGCCCGGTTCGTGACCCTGCCGAGGTGCGTACAGTAAATAAGTATGACGGTTGATGGTGGTGAGGTTGTAGTGGTGCGGTGCAGTAAATAACGAGGACACCAGGTTGCAGTCTCTTTACCTCTTTACTGAAGATCTCTGGGCTCCGAGTCCAGAATCTGGATAACCAGGCTGTGCAAGTCCGGCCGGTCCAATGGCACCTCCAGAGTTCTCTTAGCAGGTGGAAATCTGTGCCTTCCTTCTAGCGCTATGTGTTGCGGTCCTTCCCTGCTGTGCTTACGGAAAGTCCCCACAACTGTAGTGTCTGTTTCTTAAGTTCCCTCACAACTCGATTAGATGATGTTCTGCCAATCCTCCGTCCCTCCCTGATGTTACGGTTGGGACGGCACCCGTTTGACGGGTAGGCTCGGAGCTCTTCCGGGACCCTAGAGTCACCCCTCTCCACAAGTTGCCCCCCAAGACTGCATAGGTGATTTAAGTGAGACAGCCCGCCTTAGACTGACTGTCCTGCCGCTGTTTAGAGTATCGCTTGAAGCTGAATATTGTAATACTCCCTCGGCGTTCCGGCCACCGGTAGTGCGCCTCAGTAGGATGTTGCCTCGGTCTTACAGCACGACTCCTACTGGTATTTCTCCTCTTGCTTTGATCTCGTTTCTCACTCAGCACAATCTATCTCGCTTCTAATCCTTCCTTGGGCACCGCCGCTATCCTGAGCAGGCACGGTCCCGTTACGTTCGTTCAAGTTGCCAAGCCTCTGTCAGGATCCCACCCCTGACAGAGACCCTACTGTATCTTCCCCCACAACACCCTCTGCCACAAGGTGTTGCCTAGTTCCAACCCAGTCAGCTTTCTGATCCAACTTCCTGCCTGACCCCCAGTTTACCCACTATGGTGGGGAGTGGCCTAGTGAATAGAACCCTTAGCTCCCCCCGGAGGCCCGACTGTGAAATGTATTGGTGTCTGTGATACCTGATCAGATGAACTCCTTCAGTGCCATCAAACGTACCATAGCTCCCCATAGTGGCGGAGCCACAGTACTGCAACGACCAGGACTCTGGGGCGCTGCACTCCCCCCTGGTTAAACACAGTACTCCGGGACTGAGAAGAAAACAACAATACAAGTTAGCAAAAAGACATACAGTTTTGTTGAGTGCAATAACAGTAAGTATATTTAAACAGAGCTTCCCTTTATGGGAGGTGAGGACACTTGAACGTTACCAACATGGTTAAATATCATAGCAACATGCTATGAATAACTTTTCTTACCCAACCGGGTATTCTACTAGTACAAATTTGTTGAACAATAATTTAACATTGCCTTTAAGGATGGAACACTCTGAATCCGCTAAAGACCTTCTTATAATCACATTATAAGGCAATTTAACTTTTACATTCTCCTTCTTTAAATCTGCAGGACCGCCTGTCCTAACGGCACCAGACCTACTGCCTCTCCTTTCTTACAGGACCGCTCCTTTCAGCCCGAGCCTTCTGTCTTTTCAACTACTATACACTGTATAGAACATAACATTACTTTCAGTTTAAGAGCACCGAGCCATCTCTACGTGACTCCAAGGAGGACTCAGGGTTCACCTTCTATCCTCGTTATCTATCAACATTATCAAACATTTTCTATACAACATTTAACCTTCTTCTAGCTTTCACTTTCTTTCAGGGAACATCATCAGCATTTATTTACAATTAACTAGTTGGATACATATAACTTTCTCACATAAACATTATCATCACGTTCTCTTTATCGAAACATTATTGCTATCTCTCAGTCTTAAAGCAATACTATTCTCTAAGTGCAACACATGAACGCCCCGTTTAAGAGGGGACCAAGTCTCTATGAGGTAGCACGTCTTCTCAAGCTACCAGTCCGTACTCAACAAAGGTTCCAGTGTGGTATCTTCACAAAGAGTCCTTCTTTAAGTAAAACCATTAAGGAGCACCTTTAAGAAGGTGCAACTATTTACAAAGAGTTTGTATCATGCATTGTTCATGATCCAGCAGTTCTTTCAGTGATGAATAAACAGGAAACAAAACAAAAAGCAGAAGAAGGGATCCCGGGTAAACAAAGGGATCCCTTTAAGAATAACCCAGGTCGGGTTTAAAGTAGCAAAAAGCAGGGAAACAAACAGTTAACTATGTACAGTTTCAGGTTTCCGAGGTTTAGTTCGACGGCTTCCAGGGCTGCACCTGGCACTTAACCCTTCTTGGCCTGGGCAAAGTGAGGTCCAGGGTTATACCCAGTGCTGGACAAACGCCATTAATCCGTCTTTCATGTACAGTTAAATCATGCGCAGCGATGGAGGTCCGCGCAGCTTGAGTATGGGCATTTGCTGCAGCACAGGTAGCGGCTGCTGCAAGATCAGTCACTGGAACGGAGTCAGCAGCTGTGGCACTAGCAGTCACTGGAGTGGTGTCGGTCGTCAGGGCAGGGTCGTCCTTCATACCTGCTTCAGACGTGGTCCCTCCGGTGCCGGTCTGCTCCGCCTCCGCTGGGGACTGGAACGCTGGTTGTGGGGCCTTGCGCTGCGGCGTTGTCATCTCCGTTTGCAGAATCTCGCTTTCCGGCAGACGAGGCTACCGACAGACGTCTGGCGAGGCTCCCGATGATGGTCTTCTTCCACCCGGCCTCAGTGCTCAGCTGCGTCTGGAGGGGTTGGCGGATCAGCCCGTCCGCTCCGATCTGCTGGAGGTCAGCGTCAGCTGTGGAGGTCTGGCTGCGGTGCCTCTCTGGGTAGCTGGGGGAGTCCTCGGCTCCGACCCCACGCTCCGGCTCTGGGTGGCTCGCCATGGCGTCCTCCATGTCTCTGAATTCTTCTTCCTGGTCCTTTTCCCGTGCTCTCCTTCGTGGGCGGTTTCGTTTTCTCTGTCTCTGCCCACCATTGAGGATCAGGAGGCGGATCTCGGCTGCTGACGGACACGTCCTCAAGGGGCCGAGATATTTAGACTGGGCGGCCATTGTCTTTCGCGCCCTTCAGCTTGTTCACGCCCACTTCCACGCCCTTCTTCTTCTCCTGCGCTCTCCTCAGCGCTGTAATCGCGGCGGTTTTGGCGCGAACTTTTGGCGGCATGTGACAATCCACAGTCTTTGCAATAAAGTACAGTCCAAGCACAGTAAATCACAGTTCCAAGGCACACATGACCTGATTCTTCAGGCTTAAGTAGATCGTGTTCGTGACGCCAAGTTGTAGCGCCCCCACTGCCGCAGGGCCGAGGGGTACCCAGTACCGGGCCTCTGAGTCTCTGCTCTGGGGTTGTCACGGTGGCTAGGCCCGGTCCGTGACCCTGCCGAGGGGCGTACAGTAAATAAGTATGACGGTTGATGGTGGTGAGGTTGTAGTGGTGCGGTGCAGTAAATAACGAGGACACCAGGTTGCAGTCTCTTTACCTCTTTACTAAAGATCTCTGGGTTCCCAGTCCAGAATCTGGATAACCAGGCTGTGCAAGTCCGGCCAGTCCAATGGCACCTCCAGAGTTCTCTTAGCAGGTGGAAATCTGTGCCTTCCTTCTAGCGCTATGTGTTGCGGTCCTTCCCTGCTGTGCTTACGGAAAGTCCCCACAACTGTTGTGTCTGTTTCTTAAGTTCCCTCACAACTCGATTAGATGATGTTCTGCTAATCCTCCATCCCTCCCTGATGTTACGGTTGGGACGGCACCCGTTTGACGGGTAGGCTCGGAGCTCTTCCGGGACCCTAGAGTCGCCCCTCTCCACAAGTTGCCCCCCAAGACTGCATAGGTGATTTAAGTGAGACAGCCTGCCTTAGACTGACTGTCCTGCCGCTGTTTAGAGTATCGCTTGAAGCTGAATATTGTAATACTCCCTCGGCGTTCCGGCCACCGGTAGTGCGCCTCAGTAGGATGTTGCCTCGGTCTTACAGCACGACTCCTACTGGTATTTCTCCTCTTGCTTTGATCTCGTTTCTCACTCAGCATAATCTATCTCGCTTCTAATCCTTCCTTGGGCACCGCCGCTATCCTGAGCAGGCACGGTCCCGTTACGTTCGTTCAAGTTGCCAAGCCTCTGTCAGGATCCCACCCCTGACAGAGACCCTACTGTATCTTCCCCCACAACACCCTCTGCCACAAGGTGTTGCCTGGTTCCAACCCAGTCAGCTTTCTGATCCAACTTCCTGCCTGACCCCCAGTTTACCCACTATGGTGGGGAGTGGCCTAGTGAATAGAACCCTTAGCTCCCCCCGGAGGCCCGACTGTGAAATGTATTGGTGTCTGTGATACCTGATCAGATGAACTCCTTCAGTGCCATCAAACGTACCATAGCTCCCCATAGTGGCGGAGCCACAGTACTGCAACGACCAGGACTCTGGGGCGCTGCAAAAGCATAATAAAATAATAAATAATAAGTCTCCTATCTCAATACAGATTTTACCCATAAATTGAGAGTGAAAGATCAGTCCAGGAGTAGAAAGATGAAGAGTTCTCTGATAAAATATCATACAAAGTTGCTCATTTCCATCTGAACTATTGTGTTTTGCTCATTCTTCTGATAATTAAACACTAGTGTTGAGCAATACCGTCCGATACTTGAAAGTCGGATCTAATCCGATACCGATACCCGATACCAATACAAGTCAATGGGACTCAAGTATCGGACGGTATTCCAGATGGTTCCCAGGGTCTGAAGGAGACTATCGTGATGTAATTTCAGGTCCTGATGCCTATTTCTGCATTGAGGACCTGAAATTACGTCACGGCTTGCTGTGATTGGTCGCGTCGCGGTCACATGGGCGGCACGCAACCAATCACAAGCCGTGACGTAATTTTAAAAATGCGCGCGTCTCCTGCCTCCCGTGACGTCAAGGCTTGTGATTGGTCGCGTTGCCCATGTGACCGCGACGCGACCAATCACAAGCCGGAACGTAATTTTAAATTCCTGAATGCCTAGAATTAGGCATTGAGGACCTGAAAATTACGTCACGGCTTGCTGTGATTGGTCGCGTCGTGGCCACATGGGCGGCACGCGACCAATCACAAGCCGTGACGTCACGGAAGGAAGTAAAAGCGCGCATTTTAAGCAAAGAACGCTGCCGGTTCCCTCGGTGAGGTCCAGGCTGCGTCGGAGAGGTGAGTATAGCAATATTTTTTATTTTAATTCTTAATTTTACACATTAATGTTGTCTCGATACCGATACCCGATACCACAAAAGTATCGGATCTCGGTATCGGAATTCCGATACCCGCAAGTATCGGCCGATACCCGATACTTGCGGTATCGGAATGCTCAACACTATTAAACACCTATTTAGACCATTCGATGATTGTGAAACAAGTGTTCCAAGGAGCACCATCCATTGTAAATTGGACGCGTCACTGAAATGCATCTGACCTGTTCATTGATAAATTCATGCTTTTTTTTATGTAGCTCCATAATAAAGCAGTTTTGACTCAGCATTAACAAATTTGTGCATCCTAATTTACATTATATGTGGAAATCAAGAGCATTTGCTGGACTTTAGGGCACAACATATTGTGAACAGTATTTACAACTACACTGTGTTCCAAATTATTATGCAAATAATATTTCCTCATATTTTCTCTAAATTACCTATCTGAATTGCAGTCATTGTTATTTTCCAGTCATCTACTATTCTAGTTTAATTGCCATGTTTTGGAACAAACTGCCTATGAAAACAGTATCTTTTTTAAAAAAAATAAACACTCAAAATACATGTTCCAAATTATTATGCACAGCAGAGTTTTCAACCTTTATTTTTTATTTTGAACAAAAAAATGGTCAATTGTGAAGTTATAAGCATTATCAGCTTATAACAAAATGAAATCAAACAGTTTTCAAGTGAAAACTTTATTCTAGGTGATGTTACATTTGCACATAGGACCCCTTGTTCGAAAGAAGCTTCTGAACTCTCTCGTTCATTGAATTTGTCAGTTTTTGGATGGTTTCTGCTTCAGTTGTTTTGCATGTGGACAGAATACCCTCCCAGAGCTGTTGCTTAGATATGAACTGCCTCCCGCCATCATAGACACTCGTTTTGATGATGCTCCAGAGGTTCTCAATGGGGTTGAGGTCAGGGGAAGATGGTGGCCACACCATAAGTTTGTCCTCTTTTATGCCCATAGCAGCCAGAGATGCAGATGTGTTTTTTGCAGCCTGAGACGGTGCATTATCATGCATGAAAATGATCTTGCTGCGGAAAGCACGGTTCTTCCTCTTGAACCATGGCAGGAAGTATTGTTTTAGAAACTCCACATAGATTATAGAGTTCATCTTTACCCCTTCAGGGATCATAAAGGGGCCGACAATCTCTCTCCGCATGATTCCAGCCCAAAACATTACTCCACCTCCTCCTTGTTGGTGCCTTAGCCGTGTTTTCATGGGGTGTCCATCATCCAGCCATCCTCCACTCCATCCATCTGGACCATCGAGCGTTGCACGGCACTCATCGGTGAACAAAACAGTTTGGAAGTCAGTCTTCATGTATCGTTTGGCCCACTGGATCCGTTTCTGCTTGTGTGCAGTGGATAGAGGTGGTCAACAGGATGGCTTACGCAGAGCTGTAAACCTCTGAAGGACCCTGCATCTTGCTGTTCTGGGGACGTTGGAGGCACCAGCAGCTTCAAAAACGTTTCTGCTGCTATGACCAGGCATTTTTGCAGCTGCTCTTTTAACCTTACGCAATTGCCTGTTGGAAAGAGTCCTCAATTTTTCCTTATCAGCACGCACACGTGTGTGCTGGGAATCAGCTACATATTTCTTGATTGTGCGATGATCATGATGAAGTGTCTTGGCAATGTTGATTGTAGTCATGCCTTGACCTAAATACTCCACAATTTGTTGCTTCTCGGCAGCCGACACATCCTTTTTCGTTCCCATTTTGGCAAAAAATGTAGGCTGCTTAATAATGTGGAACAGCCTTCTTAAGTAGTCTTGCCTTTATTTGGACACACCTGCCAAACTAATTTGCACAGGTATCTGCAATTGCTTTCAGTGATATAAAGAGCCCTGACACACATCACCATCAATGAGTTTAAATGACAAACAAAAAAATTCTAACCTTACCACTCATAAACTCTTTGTGCATAATAATTTGGAACACAGTGTATGTCACCCACTTAAACCCTAACCCCATAAATTTCCTCTCCAAAATCACTGAAGCAGAGCTTACCCATCTCCTCTCCAAATCACACCTCATCACTTGTGCACTTTACCCCATCCCACCTCCTCTCCAACCTCACCACCACACTTATCCCATCCCTAACCCCTCTCTTCAACCTATCACTAACTTCTGGTACCTTCCCTTCTGCTTTTAAACATGACATAATCACACCTATGCTCAAAAAGCCATCCCTCAACCCGAGCGCTATGTCCAGCTATCGTCCCTTATCATTGCTATTTGCTTCCACACTCCTTGAGCAGCACGTCCATGCTGAACTTTCCTCTCACTTTGCATCTAACTCGCTTGTTGACAATCTACAATCTGGCTTCTGTCCCCTCTATTCCACTGATACTGTCCTGATCAAATTTACTATCGACTTACAGCCAAATCTAACAGACAATTCTCTATACTCCTCCTTCTAGACCTGTCCTCTGCCTTCGACATAGTTGACCATTGCTTCCTACTACACATCCTCTCTTCCTTTTGCGTCAAAGACCTTGCCCTATCCTGGATCTCCTCATACCTTACCAACCGCACATTTAGCGTTTCCTACTTCCATAATACCTCCTCATCTCGTCCTCCCTCTGTTGGTGTCCCTCAAGGCTCTGTCCTAGGACCCATTCTCTTCTCCATCTACGCCCTTGTCCTGGGGCAACTCATAAAGTCCTATGACTTCCAGTACCATCTATATGCTGATGACACTCATGCCAGAGTGTGTATCAGCCATTACCTCCTTTTTCTCCTCTCGCTTCCTCAAGCTCAATGTGGACAAATCTGAACTAATTATCTTGCCTCCATCTCGCATATATTCCCTAGCTGACCTATCACAATAAATTACATCACACTTTCCCCTGTCCTGGAAATCCGCTGCCTCGGAGTAACCCATGATTTTGCCCTGTCCTACAAACTGCACATCTAAGCTCTCACAACCTCCTGTAGCCTCCAGCTCAAAAATATTTCCAGAATCTGTCCATTCCTCAACCCTCACTCTACCAAAATGCTTTTGCATGCCCTAGTCATCTACCGCCTCGACTACTGCAACATACTCCTCTGTGGCCTACCTTCTAAAACTCTCACACCTTTCCAGTCCATCCTTAACTCTGCTGCCCTACTAATTAATCTCTCTCCTCGCTACTCTCCTGCTTCCTTTTTTGCAAATCCCTTCACTGGCTCCCAATTTCCCAGGGTATCCAGTTTAAACTACTAACACTGATCTACAAAGCCATCCATAATCTTTCTCTTCCTTATTTTTCCGAAATAATCTCACAATATCTGTCTTGCACATAAACTTCAAAGTAAATCAATATGGTCAGTTATATTTATTATTCTGTTCTTTTCCTCACAGCAATAAAGTTTATTAATGGAATAATCATTAGGGTTTTTCCATTTTCGTAGTTCGTAGCATGTCGATCTTTGATTGACATGAGGTGACTAGTACAACGTGTTATGGGCAGACTAGAGGCCATTCCAACATTATTTAGTGTCTGTGATTCTTATATCTATTATATAAAGCTGAATGAATGTGTGTGTGTGTGTGTGTGTGTGTGTGAGAGTGTGTGTGTGTGTGTGTGTGTGTGTGATGTATGTGTGTATGTCCGGGATTGGCATCTGCACTGTCGCAGCTACAACACAGTCACATGCCTGGACCCCGAGAGCGTCATAGGCTATGTTGTGAGGCGAAATTTTAACCCCGCGCTTTCCAATTCACCAAACAATTTTGCCCCTATCTACATGATGGGGAAAAAGTGAAAGGAAAAGTGTTGGAGGCAAATTGACAGCTGCCAGATGTGAACAAGGGGGACTTAAAGAATGAGAGCGATGGCACCAAAGAGTATATACCGTACAGTTGCTAAGGTGGAGCCCCAACATGGGATACTCGACACACACGGGGATATGAACACACACACAAAATGTGCCACACACTACCACGTGCTTGAACACATATACCACCCTCAGCACACATTTCACCACACATACACCAACCTCGCCACATAAAAGTCGAAACACAAAAGTCACCACTCAAAACTCGCCACACGCAAAATTCGCTACATGCAAAACTCACCACATGCAAAACTAGGCTCACGCAAAACTTGCCACACGGGCAAAACTCACCTCATGGAAAACTCGCCACACGCAAAACTTGCACACGCGGAAAAATTGCCACATGCACAAAAGTTGCAACACATGCAAAAGTTGCCTCACACAAAACTTGCACATACTCAAAACGCACCACACATAAAACTCGCCACGCGCAAAACTCGCCATGCGCAAAACTTGCTGCACACAACTTGCTACACTCACCTGTCACATGCAACTCGACACACAAAAAGTTGCTACACGCATGTCGCCACACAAAACTCATCTCACAAAAGTCGCTACATGCATGTCGCCACACGCAACTCAACACACACAACTTGACACATGAAACTCGCCCTAAAACACACACAAGGCTGGTATTATCCTTCAAAAATAAAAATCTGATTAATAAGCAGACAAACTACAAGAGCAACAAATGTACCATATAGGAAATACGGCAGCTGTCAGTCACATGACCTGTCTATTATGTGTATGTGTGAGCTAATATATATTGCCAGGGGGGAGGGCTTCCTGTTGGCTGGGAGTTTATCAGGCTGCCAATTTAGCTTACAAATACGGAGGTAAAAATACTGACCAAATAACGTGAACGAGGTCTAATACAGGAGGAGATGACATACAGGTACATACTATATACAGGGGAGATGACACACAGGTATATACTATATACAGAAGCAGATGACACACAGATATATACTATATACAGGAGGCGATGACTTACAGGTATATACTATATACAGGAGGAGATGACATACAGGTATATACTATACATAGGAGGAGATGACATACAGGTATATACTATATACAGGAGGAGATAACACATGTATATACTATATACAGGAGGAGATGACATATAGGTATATACTATATAAAAGAGGAGATGACACATAGGTATATAGAGGAGGAGATGACATACAGCAGGTATAAACTATATACAGGGGAGATGACATACAGGTATATAGTATATACAGGAGATGACATACAGGTATATACTATATATAGGAGGAGATGACATACAGGTATATACTATTTACAGAAGAGATGACATACAGGTATATACTATATACAGGAGATGACATACAGGTGTATACTATATATATAAGGGAGATGACAAACATGTATATACTGAGGGGAAAATGAGAGATGTGAGGTAAAAATGAGAGGTGTGAGGTGAAAATGAGAGGTGTGAGGTGAAAATGAGAGTGAGGGAAAATAGTGGAGTGATTGAAAAATGACAGATGTGAGGTCGAAATGACAAGGGTTAGGGGAGGAATGAGAGGAGTGAGGGGGGAATGAGAGGAGGGGGAAAATGAGAGGTGTGAGGGAGAAAATGAGAGATGTGAGCGGGAAAATGAAAGATGTGAGGGGGAAAATGAGAGGCGTGATGGGAAAATAAGAGAAGTGAGGTGCTATAACTAACCACAGATATTTACTATGCCCAGGCAACGCCGGGCTCTTCAGCTAGTATATACAGGTCTGTCATGATCTCTGCAGGCAGAGATCATAGCAAGCCTATAGAGGGACAAGCTCTCGGAAGATGGAACTATACTGACCATGAACTAAGCCTGCCGCGCAACTAGAAATAGCCAGGTAGCATTTCCTATTTATCGCTAGATGCCCAGCTCTGGCCTAAGACCTAAATAGCTAGCAGAGGGAAATATAAGACCTGGCTCACCTCTAGAGAAATATTCCAAAGAAGACAGTAGCCCCCCACATATAATGACGGTGAGTTCAGATGAAACTACAAACGCAGCAGGAAAATAGTCTTAGCAAATTTGAGGTCCGCTTACTAGATAGCAGAAGACAGATAGTATACTTTCATGGTCAGCAGAAAAACACTAACAAAACACCATCCAGAGATTACCTTAAACTCTGGCATTAACTCATAACGCCAGAGTAGCAAACCCTGATCAACGAGAGCTTTCCAGACACAGTAACAAAACTTCAGCTGTGAACTGGAACAAATAGGCAAAACAAAACATGGACAAAAGTCCAACTTATCTAGTAGTAGTCTAGAAGCAGGAACAAGCACTGAGAGGCATCAGATAACATTGTTGACCGGCAAGAAACCACCAGAGAAATGAGCTTAAATAGCGACACCCACTACTGATGGAACCAGGTGAAACAGGAAAGAGGATGACAAGTCCAATTCCACAAGCGGCCACCGGGGGAGCCCAGAATCCAAATTCACAACAGTACCCCCCCCTCAAGGAGGGGGCACCGAACCCTCACCAGATCCACCAGGGCGACCAGGATGAGCCCTATGGAAGGCACGAACAAGATCAGAAGCATGAACATCAGATGCATTGACCCAAGAATTATCCTCCTGGCCGTAACCCTTCCAGTTGACCAGATACTGGAGTCTCCGTCTGGAAACACGAGAGTCCAAAATTTTCTCCACAACGTACTCCAACTCACCCTCAACCAACACCGGAGCAGGAGGCTCAACTGAAGGTACCACAGGTACCTCATACCTGCGCAATAACGACCGATGAAAAACGTTATGAATGGAAAAGGACGCAGGGAGATCCAAACGGAAAGAAACAGGATTAAGAATCTCCAATATTCTATAAGGGCCGATGAACCGAGGTTTAAACTTAGGAGAAGAGACCCTCATAGGGACAAAACGAGAAGACAACCACACCAAATCTCCAACACAAAGCCGAGAACCAACACGACGATGACGGTTGGCAAAACGCTGAGTCTTCTCCTGGGACAACTTCAAATTGTCCATAACCTGCCCCCAGATGTGATGCAATCTCTCCACCACCGCATCCACTCCAGGACAATCCGAGGATTCCACCTGACCGGAGGAAAATCGAGGGTGAAACCCCGAATTACAGAAAAACGGGGACACCAAGGTGGAAGAGCTGGCCCGATTATTGAGGGCGAACTCTGCCAATGGCAAAAAAGCAACCCAATCATCCTGGTCAGCAGAGACAAAACACCTCAGATATGTCTCCAGGGTCTGATTAGTCCGCTCGGTCTGGCCATTAGTCTGAGGGTGAAAAGCAGATGAAAAAGACAAATCTATGCCCATCCTAGCACAGAATGCCCGCCAAAATCTAGACACAAATTGGGTACCTCTGTCAGAAACAATATTCTCAGGAATACCGTGCAATCGGACAACATTCTGAAAAAACAGAGGAACCAACTCAGAAGAAGAAGGCAACTTGGGCAGAGGAACCAAATGGACCATTTTAGAGAAACGGTCACAGACCACCCAGATGACAGACATCTTCTGGGAAACAGGCAGATCTGAAATAAAATCCATCGAGATGTGTGTCCAAGGCCTCTTAGGAATAGGCAAGGGCAACAGCAGTCCGCTAGCCCGAGAACTACAAGACTTGGCCCGAGCACAAACGTCACATGACTGCACAAAGACTCGCACATCTCGTGACAGGGAAGGCCACCAGAAGGATCTTGCCACCAAATCCCTGGTACCAAAAATTCCGGGATGACCTGCCAATGCAGAAGAATGTACCTCAGAGATGACTCTGCTGGTCCAATCATCCGGAACAAACAGTCTATCAGGCGGACAACGATCCGGTCTATCCGCCTGAAACTCTTGCAAGGACCGCCGCAGATCAGGAGAAACGGCCGACAAAATTACTCCCTCCCTAAGGATACCTGTGGGTTCAGAATTACCAGGAGAGTCCGGGTCAAAACTCCTAGAAAGGGCATCAGCCTTAACATTCTTAGAACCCGGTAGGTATGACACCACAAAATTAAAGCGAGAAAAAAATAAAGACCAGCGCGCCTGTCTAGGATTCAGGCGTCTGGCAGTCTCAAGATAAATCAAATTTTTGTGGTCAGTCAATACCACCACCTGATGCCTAGCCCCCTCGAGCCAATGGCGCCACTCCTCAAACGCCCACTTCATGGCCAAAAGCTCCCGATTCCCAACATCATAATTCCGCTCTGCGGGCGAAAATTTGCGAGAAAAGAAGGCACAAGGCCTAATGACGGAGCAGTCGGAACCTTTCTGCGACAACACTGCCCCAGCTCCGATCTCCGAAGCGTCAACCTCAACCTGAAAAGGCAGATTCACATCAGGCTGACGCAACACAGGGGCAGAGGCAAAACGGCGCTTAAGCTCCTGAAAGGCCTCTACAGCATGAGGGGACCAATTAGCAACATCAGCGCCTTGTCTGGTCAAATCAGTCAGTGGTTTAACGACATCCGAAAAACCAGCAATAAATCGGCGGTAAAAGTTGGCAAAGCCCAAAAATCTCTGAAGACCCTTAAGAGAGGAGGGCTGAGTCCAGTCACAAATAGCTTGCACCTTGACGGGATCCATCTCAATGGAAGAGGGAGAAAAAATATACCCCAAAAAGGAAATTTTCTGGACCCCAAAAACGCACTTAGACCCCTTCACACATAAAGAATTAGACCGCAGAACCTGAAAAACTCTCCTGACCTGCTGGACATGAGAGTCCCAGTCATCAGAAAAAATCAGAATATCATCCAGATATATTATCATAAATTTATCCAGAAAATCGCGGAAAATATCATGCATAAAAGACTGGAAAACTGAAGGGGCATTAGAAAGACCAAAAGGCATGACCAAATACTCAAAGTGGCCCTCGGGCGTATTAAATGCGGTCTTCCACTCATCCCCCTGCCTGATCCGCACCAAATTATACGCCCCACGAAGATCAATTTTAGAGAACCACTTAGCACCCTCTATACGAGCAAACAAATCAGTAAGCAATGGCAATGGGTATTGATACTTAACAGTGATCTTATTCAGAAGCCGATAATCAATACATGGTCTCAAAGAGCCGTCTTTTTTTGAGACAAAGAAAAACCCAGCTCCCAAGGGAGAAGAAGATGGACGAATATGTCCCTTTTCCAAAGACTCCTTTATATATTCCCGCATAGCAGCATGTTCCGGCACAGACAGATTAAACAAACGACCCTTGGGATATTTACAACCCGGTATCAAATCTATGGCACAATCGCACTCACGGTGCGGAGGTAACGACCCAAGCTTGGGTTCGTCAAAGACATCTTGATAATCAGAGAGGAACTCAGGGACTTCAGAGGGAATGGACGACGAAATAGAAACCAAAGGTAAGTCCCCATGAATACCCTTACATCCCCAGCTCAACACAGACATTGCTCTCCAGTCCAAGACTGGGTTGTGAGACTGCAACCATGGCAATCCCAGTACCAAATCGTCATGTAAATTATACAGCACCAGGAAACGAATAATCTCCTGGTGATCCGGATTGATACGCATGGTTACTTGTGTCCAGTATTGTGGTTTATTATTAGCCAATGGGGTGGAGTCAATCCCCTTCAGAGGAATAAGAGTCTCCAAAGGCTCTAAATCAAAACCACAACGATTGGCAAAGGACCAATCCATAAGACTCAGAGCGGCGCCAGAGTCAACATAGGCGTCCGTGGCAATGGATGACAAAGAGCAAATCAGGGTTACAGACAAAATAAACTTAGACTGAATGGTGCCAATGGAAACAGACTTATCAAGCTTCTTTGTACGCCTAGAGCATGCTGATATAACATGAGTAGAATCCCCACAATAGAAACACAATCCATTCTTCCGTCTAAAATTCTGTCGCTCGCTCCTGGACAGAATTCTATCACACTGTATACTTTCTGGCGTCTTTTCCATAGACACCGCCAGATGGTGCACCGGTTTGCGCTCCCGCAGACGCCTATCAATCTGAATAGCCATTGTCATGGACTCATTCAGACCTGCAGGCACAGGGAACCCCACCATAACATCCTTAACGGCATCAGAGAGACCTTCTCTGAAAGTTGCCGCCAAGGCGCACTCATTCCACTGAGTAAGCACAGACCATTTACGGAATTTTTGGCAGAAAACTTCAGCTTCGTCTTGCCCCTGAGATAGTGCCATCAAAGTTTTTTCTGCCTGAAGTTCCAAATGAGGTTCCTCATAAAGCAAGCCCAAGGCCAGAAAAAACGCATCCACATCGCGTAACGCAGGATCCCCTGCTGGCAATGAGAAGGCCCAATCTTGAGGGTCACCCCTGAGCAAGGAAATCACAATCCTAACCTGCTGAGCAGGGTCTCCAGCTGAACGAGACTTCAGGGACAAATAAAGCTTACAATTATTTCGGAAATTCTGGAAGCTAGCTCTATTCCCTGTGAAGAACTCCGGCAAAGGAATTCTCGGCTCAGATACCGGAGCATGTACCACAAAATCTTGTAAATTTTGTACTTTCGTGATGAGATTATTCAAACCCGCAGTTACACTCTGGAGATCCATTATTGTCAGGTGCACACAGAGCCATACAGAGATTAGGAGGAGAGAGAGAAAAAAGACTGCAGCAAGGCAGACTGGAGGAAAAAAAAAAAAAAAAAAAAAAAAATTCCAGCAGACTTCTTATAACTCTCCTTTCTCAACCTGGGTCTTTAACACTTTATTGGCCGGTCAAACTGTCATGATCTCTGCAGGCAGAGATCATAGCAAGCCTATAGAGGGACAAGCTCTCGGAAGATGGAACTATACTGACCATGAACTAAGCCTGCCGCGCAACTAGAAATAGCCAGGTAGCATTTCCTATTTATCGCTAGATGCCCAGCTCTGGCCTAAGACCTAAATAGCTAGCAGAGGGAAATATAAGACCTGGCTCACCTCTAGAGAAATATTCCAAAGAAGACAGTAGCCCCCCACATATAATGACGGTGAGTTCAGATGAAACTACAAACGCAGCAGGAAAATAGTCTTAGCAAATTTGAGGTCCGCTTACTAGATAGCAGAAGACAGATAGTATACTTTCATGGTCAGCAGAAAAACACTAACAAAACACCATCCAGAGATTACCTTAAACTCTGGCATTAACTCATAACGCCAGAGTAGCAAACCCTGATCAACGAGAGCTTTCCAGACACAGTAACAAAACTTCAGCTGTGAACTGGAACAAATAGGCAAAACAAAACATGGACAAAAGTCCAACTTATCTAGTAGTAGTCTAGAAGCAGGAACAAGCACTGAGAGGCATCAGATAACATTGTTGACCGGCAAGAAACCACCAGAGAAATGAGCTTAAATAGCGACACCCACTACTGATGGAACCAGGTGAAACAGGAAAGAGGATGACAAGTCCAATTCCACAAGCGGCCACCGGGGGAGCCCAGAATCCAAATTCACAACACAGGTCCTTCTCAAAAAAATTAGCATATAGTGTTAAATTTCATTATTTACCATAATGTAATGATTACAATTAAACTTTCATATATTATAGATTCATTATCCACCAACTGAAATTTGTCAGGTCTTTTATTGTTTTAATACTGATGATTTTGGCATACAACTCCTGATAACCCAAAAAACCTGTCTCAATAAATTAGCATATTTCACCCGACCAATCAAATAAAAGTGTTTTTTAATACCAAACAAAAAAACCATCAAATAATAATGTTCAGTTATGCACTCAATACTTGGTCGGGAATCCTTTGGCAGAAATGACTGCTTCAATGCGGCGTGGCATGGAGGCAATCAGCCTGTGACACTGCTGAGATGTTATGGAGGCCCAGGATGCTTCAATAGCGGCCTTAAGCTCATCCAGAGTGTTGGGTCTTGCGTCTCTCAACTTTCTCTTCACAATATCCCACAGATTCTCTATGGGGTTCAGGTCAGGAGAGTTGGCAGGCCAATTGAGCACAGTAATACCATGGTCAGTAAACCATTTACCAGTGGTTTTGGCACTGTGAGCAGGTGCCAGGTCGTGCTGAAAAATGAAATCTTCATCTCCATAAAGCATTTCAGCCGATGGAAGCATGAAGTGCTCCAAAATCTCCTGATAGCTAGCTGCATTGACCCTGCCCTTGATGAAACACAGTGGACCAACACCAGCAGCTGACATGGCACCCCACACCATCACTGACTGTGGGTACTTGACACTGGACTTCAGGCATTTTGGCATTTCCTTCTCCCCAGTCTTCCTCCAGACTCTGGCACCTTGATTTCCGAATGACATGCAAAATTTGCTTTCATCAGAAAAAAGTACTTGGGACCACTTAGCAACAGTCCAGTGCTGCTTCTCTGTAGCCCAGGTCAGGCGCTTCTGCCGCTGTTTATGGTTCAAAAGTGGCTTTACCTGGGGAATGCGGCACCTGTAGCCCATTTCCTGCACACGCCAGACTCAGTCCACTGCTTCCTCAGGTTCCCCAAGGTCTGGAATCGGTCCTTCTCCACAATCTTCCTCAGGGTCCGGTCACCTCTTCTCGTTGTACAGCGTTTTCTGCCACATTGTTTCCTTCCAACAGACTTACCATTGAGGTGCCTTGATACAGCACTCTGGGAACAGCCTATTTGTTGAGAAATTTCTTTCTGGGTCTTACCCTCTTGCTTGAGGGTGTCAATGATGGCCTTCTTGACATCTGTCAGGTCGCTAGTCTTACCCATGATGGGGGTTTTGAGTAATGAACCAGGCAGGGAGTTTTTAAAAGCCTCGGGTATCTTTTGCATGTGTTTAGAGTTAATTAGTTGATTCAGAAGATTAGGGTAATAGGTCATTTAGAGAACCTTTTCTTGATATGCTAATTTATTGAGACAGGTTTTTTGGGTTATCAGGAGTTGTATGCCAAAATCATCAGTATTAAAACAATAAAAGACCTGACAATTTTCAGTTGGTGGATAATGAATCTATAATATATGAAAGTTTAATTGTAATCATTACATTATGGTAAATAATGAAATTTAACACTATATGCTAATTTTTTGAGAAGGACCTGTATATATCATCACATGATCACGGGGCGCAGATGGGTTGGCACGACAATTGGGGGTCTGCAGAAGACCCCCGTGCTTGTCATCGTAGATCTCCTATCAATGCTGGCCCATGGCCAATGTTCACAGAAGATGATGATTTTTGCTCAAGCATTCAGATAATCACAGCTTCAAGTGTCTTAAAGGGACTATTGAAGCTAGTAAAAAGTACAAAAAAATGTTTTTAAAAATATTAACGCTCACATCACCCCCTATTGCCCCATTCAAAATAAAATAAAAATAAAAAAACCTCATGGTTGGTATTGCTGCATTCAGAAACGCCCGATCTTTCAAAATATAAAAAGAATGAATCCGATCGGTAAATGCCGTACTGTGAAAAAGATTAAAAACACCAGAATTACATTTTTTGGGGGTCATGGCAACATTGCAATAAGGCTAGACTCACACTAGCAATTTAAAAATTGGTCCGATTTTGTTCCTGCAAAGTCAGATGAGTGTAGCGCAAGTGTCATTAGTTTTTCATGTGAGTAGAATCCGATTTTTCACACCTAGCATCTGATTTACATCTGAATGCAGTGTGATTGTTATCCGATTGCAATGCGATTTTAACATGAGCTTTTACATAGACTTTTCATTCTCTGTCATTTATACATAGTTATCAAAGGAAATATTCTTCAAAACACAGATAGATAGATAGATAGATAGATAGATAGATAGATAGATAGATAGATAGATAGTTGGCAATTCATCTGCCACGTACAGTAAAATCACAGTGTGACTGGTTAGAACAGAATAGATAGAGTAGATATATACACATAGAATAGATAGATATATAGATGTCAGTGACATATACAATTAGTAAAGTGCATGTGCAGTGTACTGTACATGTATTTAATTATTAAAAGATTATTTTTCTGAAAAAATGGTGTGGGCTCCAGCATAATTTTCTTACCCAGCAGACGGAAAGCCAACGGCTGAGGGCTGATGTTTATAGCCTAGGAAGGGGATAACACCCATGGAACTTCCCAGGCTATTAATATCATCTCACAGCTGTATACTTAGCCTTTTCTGGCTATTAACATAGAGAACTCCCAAAAAAATGATGTAAGGTCCCCATATATTTTATAACCAGTAAAGGCTAAGCTGACAGCTGCGGGCAGATATTAACCCCTTAACCCCTTTACCCCCAAGGGTGGTTTGCACGTTAATGACCGGGCCAATTTTTACAATTCTGACCACTGTCCCTTTATGAGGTTATAACTCTGGAACGCTTCAACAGATCTTGGCGATTCTGACACTGTTTTCTCGAGACATATTGTACTTCATGATAGTGGTAACATTTCTTCGATATAACTTGCGTTTATTTGTGAAAAAAATGGAAATTTGGCAAAAAGTTTGAAAATTTCGCAATTTTCCAACTTTGAATTTTTATGCCCTTAAATCACAGAGATATGTCACACAAAATACTTAATAGGTAACATTTTCCACATGTCTACTTTACATCAGCAAAATTTAGGAACCAAAATTTTTTTTTGTTAGAGAGTTATAAGGGTTAAAAGTTGACCAGCAATTTCTCATTTTTACAACACCATTTTTTTTTAGGGACCACATCTCATTTGAAGTCATTTTGAGGCGTCTATATGATAGAAAATACCCAAGTTTGACACCATTCTAAAAACTGAACCCCTCAAGGTGCTCAAAACCACATTGAAGAAGTTTATTAACCCTTCAGGTGTTTCACAGGAAGTTTTGGAATGTTTAAATAAAAATTAACATTTACCTTTTTTTTTTACACAAAATTTATTTCAGCTCCAATTTGTTTTATTTTACCAAGGGTAACAGGAGAAAATGGATGCCAAACTTTGTTGTACAATTTGTGCTGAGTACGCTGATACCCCATATGTGGGGGTAAACCACTGTTTGGGTGCATGGCAGAGCTCGGAAGGGAAGGAGCGCCATTTGACTTTTCAATGCAAAATTGACTGGAATTGAGATGGGACGCCATGTTGCGTTTGGAGAGCCCCTGATGTGCCTAAACATTGAAACCCCCCACATTGACACCATTTTGGAAAGTAGAGCCCCTAAGGAACTTATCTAGATGTGTGGTGAGCACTTTGACCCACCAAGTGCTTCACAGAAGTTTATAATGCAGAGCCGTAAAAATAAAAAATCATATTTTTTCACAAAAATGATCTTTTCGCCCACAATTTTTTATTTTCCCAAGGGTAAGAGAAGAAATTGGACCACAAAAGTTGTTTTCCAATTTGTCCCGAGTACGCTGATACCCCATATGTGGGGGTAAACGACTGTTTGGGTGCATGGCAGAGCTCGGAAGGGAAAGAGCGCCATTTGACTTTTCAATGCAAAATTGACTGGAATTGAGATGGGACGCCATGTTGCGTTTGGAGAGCCCCTGATGTGCATAAACATTGAAACCCCTCACAAGTGACACCATTTTGGAAAGTAGACCCCTTAAGGAACTTATCTAGATGTGGTTTGAGAGCTTTGAACCCCCAAGTGTTTCACTACAGTTTATAATGCAGAATTCTTTTTTTTTTTTTCACAAAAATGATTTTTTAGCCCCCAGTTTTGTATTTTCACAAGGGTGACAGGATAAATTGGACCCCAAAAGTTGTTGTCCAATCTGTCCTGAGTACGCTGATACCCCATATGTGGGGGGGAACCACTGTTTGGGTGCATGGCATAGCTCGGGAGGGAAGGAGCGCCATTTGGAATGCAGACTTAGATGGATTGGTCTGCAGGCGTCACGTTGCATTTGCAGAGCCCCTGATGTACCCAAACAGTAGAAACCCCCCACACGTGACCCCATATTGGAAACTAGACCTCTCATGGAACTTATCTAGATGTGTTGTGAGAACTTTGAACCCCCAAGTGTTACACTACAGTTTATAACGTAGAGCCGTGAAAATGAAACATTTTTTTCCACAAAAATGATTTTTTAGCCCCCAGTTTTGTATTTTCCCAAGAGTAACAGGAGAAATTGGACCCCAAAAGTTGTTGTCCAGTTTGTCCTGAGTATGCTGATACCCCATACGTGGGGGGGACTCACTGTTTGGGTGCATGGCAGAGCTCGGAAGGGAAGGAGCGCCATTTGCAATGCAGACTTAGATGGATTGGTCCGCAGGTGTCACGTTGCATTTGCAGAGCCCCTGATGTACCCAAACAGTAGAAACCCCCAAAAGTGACCCCATATTGGAAACTAGACCTCCCAAGGAACTTATTAAGATGTGTTGTGAGAACTTTGAACCCCCCATTTTTTCCCTACAGTTTACAACGCAGAGCCGTGAAAAGAAAAAATCTTTTTTTCCCACAAAAATGATTTTTAGCCCCCCAAATTTATATTTTCCCAAGGGTAACAAGAGAACTTGGACCCCAAAAGTTGTTGTACAATTTGTCCCGAGTACGCTGATGCCCCATACGTTGGGGTAAACCCCTGTTTGGGCTCACGGGAAAGCTCGGAAGGTAAGGAGCACTGTTTTACTTTTTCAATGCAGAATTGGCTGGAATTGAGATCGGATACCATGTCGCGTTTGGAGAGCCCCTGATGTGCCTAAACAGTGGAAACTCCCTAATTCTAATTAAAACCCTAATCCAAACACACCCCTAACCCTAATCCCAACGGTAACCCTAACCACACCCCTAACCCTGACACACCCCTAACTCTAATCCCAACCCTAATCCCAACGGTAAATGTAATCCAAACCCTAACCCTAACTTTAGCCACAACCCTAACCCTAACTTTAGCCCCAACCCTAACCCTAACTTTAGCTTTAGTCATGTGAGGTCTTGTTTTTTGCGGGACGAGTTGACGTTTTTATTGGTAACATTTTCGGACATGTGACAGTTTTTGATCGCTTTTTATTCCGATTTTTGTGAGACAGAATGACAAAAAAACAGCTATTCATGAATTTCTTTTGGGGGGGGCATTTATACCGTTCCACGTTTGGTAAAATTGATAAAGCATTTTTATTCTTCGGGTCAGTACAATTACAGCGATACCTCATTTATATCATTTTTTTATGTTTTGGCGCTTTTATACGATAAAAACTATTTTATAGAATAAATAATTATTTTGGCATCGCTTCATTCTGAGGACTATAACTTTTTTCTTTTTTCTTTGATGATGCTGTAAGGCGGCTCATTTTTTGTGGGACAAGATGACGTTTTCAGCGGTACCATGGTTATTTATATCCGACTTTTTGATCGCGTGTTATTCCACTTTTTGTTCGGCGGTATGATAATAAAGCCCCGTTTTTTTTTCCCTACGGTGTTCACTGAAGGGGTTAACTAGTGGGACAGTTTTACAGGTTGGGTCGTTACGGACGCGGCAATACTAAATATGTGTACTTTTATTGTTTTTTTTTTAATTTAGATAAAGAAATGTATTTATGGGAATAATATATATTTTTTTTCTTTATTTAGGAATTTTTTATTTTATTTTTTTTACACATGTGGAAATTTTTTTTTTTACATTTTTACTTTGTCCCAGGGGGGGGGACATCACAGATCGCTGATCTGACAGTTTGCACAGCACTCTGTCAGATCGGCGATCTGACTTACAGTGCTGCAGGCTTACCCTAACTTTAGCCCCAACCCTAATTGTAGCCCTAACCCTAGCTGCAACCCTAACCCTAGCCCTAACCCTTACCCTAGCCCTAACCCTAGCCCAAACCCTAGCCCTAACCCTAGCCCTAATGGGAAAATGAAAATAAATACATTTTTTTAATTTTTTTATTTTTCCCTAACCAAGGGGGTGATGAAGGGGGGTTTTATTTACTTTTATAGCGGGTTTTTTTTAGCGGATTTTTATGTTTGGCAGCCGTCACACACTAAAAGACGCTTTTTATTGCAAAAAATATTTTTTGCGTTACCACATTTTGAGAGCTATAATTTTTCCATATTCTGGTCCACAGAGTCATGTGAGGTGTTATTTTTTGCTGGACGAGTTGACATTTTTATTGGTAACATTTTTCGGCATGTGACATTTTTTGATCGCTTTTTATTCCGATTTTTGTGAGGCAGAATGACCAAAAACCAGCTATTCATAAATTTCTTTTGGGGGGGGCGTTTATACCGTTCCGCGTTTGGTAAAATGGATAAAGCAGTTTTATTCCTTGGGTCTGTACGATTACAGCGATACCTCATTTATATCATTTTTTTATGTTTTGGCACTTTTATACGAAAAAAACTATTTTATAGAAAAAATAATTATTTTTGCATCGCTTTATTCTGAGGACTATAACTTTTTTATTTTTTCGCTGATGATGCTGTATGGTGGCGGGACAGGATGACGGTTTCAGCGGTACCATGATTATTTATATCCGTCTTTTTGATCACGTGTTATTCTACTTTTTGTTCGGCGGTATAATAATAAAGCGTTGTTTTTTGCCTTGTTTTTTTTTTTTTTTAACGGTGTTAACTGATGGGGTTAACTAGTGGGACAGTTTTATAGGTCGGGTCATTACGGACGCGGCGATAATAAATACGTGTAATTTTATTGTTTTTTTTTTTATTTAGATAAAGGAATGTATTTATTGGAACAATATTTTTTTTTTTATTATTTATTTAGGTTTTTTTTTTTTTTTAACTTTGCCCCGGGGGGGGACATCACAGTAAAGTGACAGATCGCTGATCTGACACTTTGCTGTGCACTGTGTCAGATCAGCGATCTGACATGCACAGCAGGGAGGCTTCCCGGCGCCTGCTCTGAGCAGGGGCTGTGAAGCCACCTCCCTGCAGGACCTAGATGCAGCGCCGCGGCCATTTTGGATCTGGGCCAGCAGGGAGGAGGAGGTAAGAGACCCTCGCGCAGCAACGCGATCACATCGCGTTGCTCCGAGGGTCTCAGGGAAGCACGCAGGGAGCCCCCTCCCTGTGCGATGCTTCCCTATACCGCCGGAACACTGCTTTCATGTTTGATTGCAGTGTGCCGGGGGTTAATGTGCCAGGGGCGGTCCGTGACCGCTCCTGACACCCGAACGCGATCGGCGGCACTCCCCCCGTGAGCGCGGCTGATCGCACTGGACGTACTATCCGGTCACTGGGAATTAAGTCCCAGGTCTCCTTGAGGGGATAGTACGTCCAATGGGTTTAAGGGGTTAATAGCCTAGAAAGGTGCCATGGAAACTGCTTCCCCCCAGGCTAAAAAACATCAGATCTGAGCCGCCCCAGAAAAGGTACATCTATGAGATGTGCCAATTCTGGCACTTGGCTTTGCTCTTACTACTTTCACTGTGGTGGTGTGCAAGTTGGGTCTTGATAGTTGGGGGGGTTGAGTAACCTTTGTATTGTCAGGTGATATCAAGCACCGAGGTTAGTCTATAACACGCCCCCATTACTAACCCCATAGTCATATTGTATAAAAACACAGACACACAGAATAAAGTCCTTTCATTGAAAGAAATACACAGCCTCCTTTAATAACTCTTAATTAAACCATACTTACGAAATTGCCCATTCTATTGATGCTACTGTCCCCTGCAAAAGAGTTAAAATAAAAAAAAACAATATTTCTCACCTTTCCGCAGAGAAATTGATAATACATTTGTCCCACGACAGGTCTAGCTCTGCTACATCTAGATGGCTGGCTGCATGGTTGCACAATGCGACCATACAGCCTGTCAACCAGCAGAGACACTGTCTGATGGCACCACGACTGTGAGAAAGTTCTCATGCTCGTGGTGCCATCAGAAAGGTCTCGATCATGCTGACGTTATTTAGGTGAAATGAGTTAATTGGTTGGGAACTTCAAGGACATTTCTGATGGCACTGCAAGCATGAGAACTTTCTCACACAGTGCTGTCAGATAGGTAAAAGGAGTTCACAGGGAGACACTGAGCACATGCTGCTCAGTGTCTCTGCTGGGTGGTAGGCTGTATGGTTGCATCATGCAACCATGTAGCCTGCCTATGAGGCTAGTCACTTCCCAAGGTCAAGCCGTGAGTCAGAGTGGTCAATGAGTCCAAGGTCAGAAGCCAGAAGGGTACGTCATAAACAGAAGGAAGATACAAAAGCATAGTCAGGTAGCGTTCAGAGGTCAGAGTACCGGGAGGATAACAGACCAGAGCTGAAGGGGTTAAACAGGGGGATTGGTCAGAACGAAGTCCAAAATCAGGCAACAGATCAAGCATACAAAACTCAAGGCACAGGAAAGCACAAACCTCACAATCAGAATGTTCGTCTGGCAGAGTTCCAGGAGACAGCTCAGTTACGAAGCATGGCAATTACCTGGAATAATGAACACCTGTAGACAGCCAATGCCTCACAGTGTCAGATTGGATAGTCAATCAACACAACGCAATGACAGCTCAGCATGCCCCTGTACCAAATTGGATGGCCAAGTTGTCAAAGTACTGGCAGCTTCAGCACACCCCTATACCATATTGGACAGCCTAGCTGTCAGTAACTGCATCCCAGACACACTGAGGGGTGGAGCTGAGACACTGCCATCTAGATGTAGCAGAACTAGAAATCAACCGCCCAACTATCACTCCACTTGCCACCGCTACAGCGCAAGTGGGAAGAGCAAGGCTAAGTGCCAGAATTGGCACATCTTAAAGATACGCCTTATCTGGGTCACCTGAGAGCTGATGTTTTTAGCCTGAGGGGCAGTATCCATGGCCTCTTCCTAGGCTATTAATATCAGCCAACAGCTGTCTGACTAGCCTTTACTGGTTATTAATTATAGGGGCATACTACAATATTTTTTTCCCATAGGCGTGGAATGGAGTCAATATTCATTCCCTTTAGCAGTGGCACACGTGAAAGCCCGGCAGCTGCAGGAAGCCGGCAGTTGCAGCAGATACTGTGCTTGCTACTAAAGAGCAATGAAAATGAGTATTCCAGCAGCTGTCCTTTGGCTTGTAACCAGCACATGATATCCCTGCCATGCGCCGCTTGCAAGCATAAATTAGCTGTTGGCATCGGACTCTGCGAAGGAGCGCAGGAAGGTAAGTATAATATATATATTTTTTTATTTTTTATGTTTTTCTGATGGGGGCCATGTATACCAGGATGGGGATAGGGCCAATCATACCAGGATAAGGTTGGGGCCATTCATACCAGGACCAAGATGGAGGCCCTGCATACCAGGATGGGGATGGGGGCCAATCATGCCAGGATAAGGATGGGGCAATGCATACCATGATGGAGATGAGGGCCCTGCATACTACTATAGAGATGAGGGGGACCATTCCTATCAGGATAGGGATGAGGGGGACCATTCCTACAAAGATAGGGATGAGGGTGTCATGCCTATCAGGCTAAGGATAAGGGGGACATGCCTACCAGGCTAGAGATGAGGTGGCCATGCATACCAAGATGGGAATGAGGAGGCCATACATACCAGGATAGGGATGAAGGGGCCATGCACACCAAGATGGGGATGAGAGGGGCCATGCATACCAGTATAAAGATGAGTGGGCCATGAATGCCAGGATAGGTATGAGGGGACCATGCACACCAGGATGGGGATGAGAGGGGCCATGCACACCAGGATGGAGATGAGGTGGCCATGCAAACCAGGATGGGGATGAGGGGGCCATGAATGCCAGGATAGGGATGAGGGGGCCATGCATACCAGGATGGGGATAAGGGGGCCATGCATACCAGGATGGGGATAACGGGACCATATATACCAGGATAGCGGATATTAAGTATAGAATTAACCACTTTTTTTCGAATTTCCTCTTCTAAAACCTAGGTGTGTCTTATGGTCCGGTGCGTGTTATAGTCTGAAAAATACGGTATATATGTGTGTGTCACTGAAACCTATATATTTAGCTATTCTATGTTTATATATCTATTCTATTTATTCTATTTTAAACTGTCATGCTGTGATTTTACTGTACACAGCTGCTGAATTGCCTGCTTTTCCAAGGATATCTATGCATAAAAATTGGACAGCATTCACATGATCCGAGTGCTGTGCAATTTTTTTCTCACACCCATTGACTTCTATTGCTGAATGCGATCCAGGATTGAATCCAAAACGCGCCTCGGGGTGCGCTGTACTTGGACAGGGGGGCCTTAAAGGTACATACTCTTCCCCCAATTGCACTTCTGGTTGCTCTTCATTGTGTGCGCTTTTACATTGATTTTACCTTTTGGTTTCTATCTCCCTCACTATTAAATGTTAGTTTTTAATTAATCAGTTATTACTTTTGATTTGCTATATGGTTACCTTTTTGCACTATGTTGTACTCTTGGTATATATGGAGATATTGAGTTTTACTATCATCTCCTTTTAATATGCTATACAAATGAAGGGCGCTTTTTTGAGTGATTAATGGGCAAAATGTACATGAGTATGCACATTGTGGTTATTGGATACACATATATACTTTTTACATACTTTACTTGGATGTGCATACATGTTTTTAGATAATACTATAAATATTATATTTACTCTTGGCCAGCTTTTTCTCTTTTTATGTAAATATATTTAATGTAATTATTAATATTGTTGTTGTAATTTTATATTTTCCAAGAACGGGCACTGTTGTGAAATTGGATTTTGGGCTCCCCCGGTGGCCACTGGTGGAATTGAACTAGTGTGCATCATCCCCTCTGTTCACCTGTTTCCATCAGGATGTGGGAGTCGCTATTTAACCTTGCTCCTCTGTCACTTCCATGCCGGTCAACATTGTAATCAGAAGCCTTTCTGTGCATGTTCCTGCTGCTAGACAACTCCCAGCTAAGTTGGACTTTAGTCCTCGTTTGTTTTTGCATTTTGTTCCAGTTCACAGCTGTAGTTTCGTTTCTGTGTCTGGAAAGCTCTTGTGATCTGAAATTGCCACTCTGATGTTATGAGTTAATACTAGAGTCTTAAAGTAATTTCAGGATGGTATTTTGATAGGGTTTTCAGCTGACCATGAAAGTGCCCTTTCTGTCTTCCTGCTATCTAGTAAGCGGACCTCAATTTTGCTAAACCTATTTTCATACTACGTTTGTCATTTCATCTAAAATCACCGCCAATATATGTGGGGGCCTCTGTCTGCCTATCGGGGAAATTTCTCTAGAGGTGAGCCAGGACTATATTTTCCTCTGCCAGGATTAGTTAGTCCTCCGGCCGGCGCTGGGCGTCTAGGGATAATAAACGTAGGCAACGCTACCCGGCTACTGTTAGTTGTGCGGCAGGTTTAGTTCATGGTCAGTTTAGTTTCCATCCTTCCAAGAGCTAGTACTTATGTTTGCGGGGCTATGTTCTCTTGCCATTGAGAACCATAACAGGGCACATTCTATTAGTGCTACCGTTTGCCATTTAATAACTTAATAAAGGCAATGTTATTGAATTATTGAATCGTTCCAATATATTTTTGAGATCCTATGTTGGGTTATGATCTTTTGTTTTTCATGCACCCAAATAGTAGTTTCCTCCACATATTGGGTATCGGCATACTGAAGAGAAATTGCACATCAAATTGTATGATGCAATTTCTCCTGTTACCCTTGTGAAAATGTAAAATTTGAGGCTAACAAACATTTTTGTGGGAAAAATGTGAATTTTTTATTTTCACGGCTCAATGTTATAAACGTCTGTGAAGCACCTGGTAGTTCAAGGTACTCAAAACACATCTTCATAAGTTCCTTGAAGGGTCTAGTTTACAAAATGGTGGGGTGTTTCCACTGTTTAGGTACATCAGGGGCACTCCAAACGTGACATGGCGTCAATTAATTAAATCAAATTTTATATTTAAAAAGTCAGATGGCGCTCCTTCCCTCTGCTGTGTGCCCAAACAGTAGTTTTCTCCTACATATAGTGTATCGGCGTACTCGGAGAAATTGCACAAAACATTTTGGGGTCCATTTTTTCCTGTTACCCTTGCGAAAATAAAAAAAATTGTGTCTAAAGTAAACTTTTTGTCAAAAAAAAGTTAAACGTTCATTTTTTCCTTTCACATTGCTTCAGTTCTGTGAATCACCTGAAGGGTTAATAAACTTCTTGAATGTTGTTTTGAGTATCTTGAGGGGTGTAGTTTTTAGAATGGTGTCACATTTGGGTATTTTCGGTCATGAAGGTCTCTAAAAGTAACTTCAAATGTAATATGGTCCTTAAAAAAATTAGTTTTGTAACTTTTGTTGGAAAAATGAGAAATCGCTGGTCAACTTTTAACCCTTATAACTTCTTTTTAAAAAAAATAAGTTTAAAAAAATTGTGCTGATGTAAAGTAGACATGTGGGAAATGCTATTTATTCACTATTTTGTTTGACATAACATGATGATTTAAGGGCATAAAAATTAAAAGTTTGAAAATTGCAAAATGTTCAAAATTTTGGCAAATGTTTGGCATTTTTCCCCAAAGTAAAAAATGCTATGGAATCCTTATGCAAGCTAATTAATTGACAATCCTGAAGTGCTTTGAACATGATCAGTAATTTTCCTTGAGTATTCACAGTGCGTTTCTCTGCAGCATATCAATTCTTTGTGCGTTTCAGCAGCGTTTTTTCACCCATTGACTTCAACTGAGTCAGTGAAATCTGCAGCAAAAATGCAGGTATAAAAATGTTTGCAGATTTGCTGAGGTGTTTTGCATTTTATCGGCTTCCTATGGTGTTTTTCCACACTGTTATCTGTGTGACAGAGTGAGAAACACTGACGCGGTAGTTCTTGTCGGTGATAACGCTACCCCCCGGTAAGACCATTGGTCAGAGCACTGTGGGATCATGCTGTCAGATGTCAGCATGGCCCGCAGCTGTGACTGTAACCCACAGTGGTGACCTGTGGTGAAAAGCTTACCGCAGGTCAGCAGGCGTGGGCTGATGAGACTACGGCTCCCATCAGGCTATGTCTGCTGTCACTGATAACAGTGAAAGCAGGTGCTGCTGATGGGAGATGTAGTCTCATCAGCCAGCGCCTGTGCTCACAGTTAAAAAAAAAGTTAACTAATTACAGTACATATATATTCAAATAAAGATTAAAAAAACATTATACTCATCTAACACCAAATCATCGATGCCCTTGTCTCCTAGAAAAATGTAAAATAATAAACCAACATACACTCACCTGTCCGCCATAGTCCATGTAATCCTGAGTGTCCCACGGCAATCTCACACGTAGAGATGTGACTGCTCTACCCGGCCGCAGGTGAGACACTGTCAGGAGGTAATCGCTCCCACAGTGTAACACTGAGCTGCAGTGAGATAGGTCACCGGAGTTCATCAGCTGATCTGCTCCAGTGCTCTCACTTACAACACCATCCTGTCAGTGTATCACCGGCTGTCACATTAGTGACTGCTTTCAAAGTCATTATGATTGTCATGGGAAATTATGGATTATCTTCTCTGCGGACAGGTGAGGAATATTGTGGTTTATTATTTTATTTTTGTTGCAGGAGACATTTCGGTGGATTAGGCGTTTGGTAAGTATGGTTTAATTATGATTCATTAAGGCTATGTGCGAATGTTGCAGATTTGCTTGTGTAAAATTCTGAGTGGTTTCTGCCTCTCTTGGCAGAAAACGCAGTTGAAAATCCGCACTTTTTTATGCGGATTTGATTAGTTTTTTATGCGGATTTTCATGCAGATTTTCTGACATTTTTTGTAAATCCATAGAGCTAAATAAAGATATATTATTTAAAAAAAAAAGGAATTGTGATGTCATTTCCTTGTTCAACCTCTTCAGCCAGATACCCTCATTATTATTAAATAAAAACACAACATCTTATATAGGAGCATTAACATAATTAACCTGCATATGCTGTAACAAAAAAGCAACTGTCAGAAATCTGCATAAAATGCAATATCTGTTTATTTTTCAATAAATTTAAAAAAAAACTGTGTTGGCTCCCATATAAATTTAATAACCAGCAGAAAGAAGGCCGACAGCTGAGGGCAGGTGCTAATATTCTAGGAAGGAGCCAATAGCCATAACGGTTCCCAGGCTATTAATATCAGCTCACAGCTGTTTGCTTAGCCTGTACTGGCTAGTTACAGAGGAACCCCAGAAAAAAATTTCCATGGGGTCTGCCTACAAAATCGAACCAGCAAAGGCTAGGCACACAACTGCAGGCTGATATTAATAGCCTGGGAAGGGGCCATGGATATCGGCACCCCACCCCCCAGGCTAAAAACATCAACTCTCAACCGTCCCAGAAATGGTGCATCTTATAGATGCGCCAGTTCTGGCACTTCGCCTCGCTCTTCCCACTTGCCCTCTAGCGGTGGCAAGTGGGGTTCATATTTGTGAGGTTAATGTCACCTTTGTATTGTCAGGTGACATCAAGCCCACAGGTTATTAATGGAGAGGCATCTATAAGACACCTATCCATTACTAACCCCATAGTTACATGGTAAATAAAGACACGGCCAGAATAAACTCCTTTATTTGAAATAATCACACAGACTCCTTTATTCTTTATTGAATCTTAATTTACCATACTTACTGAACACCTAATCTCTGACGCCCTCGTCTCCTGCAACAAAAATTAAATAATAAACCAACATATAATATTCCCTGTCCAACCTGGTCCATTATCGAGTGTCCTACAATGATCTCACGTGTAGAACAGTCACATTGGAAGATGTGACCGCTCTACCCGACCTTCGGCGATACACTGACAGGAGGTAATTGCTCCCGCAGTGCATCACTGAGAGTTCACCAGAGTTCATCAGCTCCGGTGCTTTCACTTACGGCACCGCTGCGTGAAAATTTTCTCGTGCAGCGGTGCCGCAAGTGACAGCACAGGAGCTGATCAGCTGATGAACTCTGGTGAACTCTCATGGCGACTCAGTGATACACTGCGGGAGCGATTACCTCCTGTCAGTGTATTGCTGGAGGCCGGATAGAACGGTCACATCTCCCGATGTGACTATTCTACACGTGAGATCATTGTGGGCCACTCGTTATCAAATGGACTACGGCAGAAAGGTGAGTATATGCTGGGTTATTATTTTTGATTGCTTGCAGTAGACTAGGGCATTGGGGATTAGGTGTTCAGTGAGTATGTATATTGTATGTAATTATGTAAATGTTTTTATTTTTTTTACAATTGAACACAGATGCCGGATGATGGGACTACTCTCCCATCATCGGCTCATGCTGTCACTGTTATATGTGACAGCAGATATAGCCAGATGGGAGTAGTAGTCCCATCAGAGGATGTGTGGGTACACACACACACAGACACCTGCAGACAGACACACAACCAGACACCTGCAGACAGACACACACACCCATAGACAGACGCAGACACCCGCAGACAGGTCCAAACACAGACACCCGCAGACAGACACGCACAGACACCCGCAGACAGACACAGACACACATATTCTCCGCTCACGCATATTCTCCGACCACACACATATTCTCCACCCACACACATATTCTCCACCCACACACTCTTCCTCCTTCTGACATAATTTCCTTTCTGCAGCATTTTGGCACGCAAATACGCAGCAAATACGCAAACGTTTTTACCACTGCTGTTTAGCTGGGGATTTGACTGACTCAATGTAAGTTATTGGGTGCAGAAACGCTGCAGGTCCGCAAAAATAATTGACATGATGAGGAAAATAAAATGCTGTGAATCAGGACGGAATTTTCAGCAGCATGTGCACACTAATTCTGGATTCCCATTGATTAAACTTGTATGAGCAATTCTTTGCAGATATGTTGCAATTCTGCACAGAAAAAACGCTGCAGATCCGCAACAAATCTGCAACATGTGCACATAGCCTAAAGGAGTCTGTATCATTATTTCAAATAAAGGAGTTTATTCTGGGTACCTGTGTTTTTTATACAATATCACTATGGGGTTACTAATGGATAGGTGTCGTATAGACGCCTATCTTTTAATAACCTGTGGGCTTGATGTCACCTGACAACCCCACAAGTATGACCCTTACTTGCCACCGCTACAGAGCAAGTGGGAAGAGCGAGGTTAAGTGCGAGATTTGGCGCATCTTATAGATGTGCCTTTTCTGGGGCAGCTGAGAGCTGATGTTTTTAGTCTGGGAGGAAATACAATCCATAGCCCCTTCCTAGACTATTAATATGAGCCTGCAGCTGTCTGCCTAGCCTTTGCTGGTTAGATTTTAAAGGGGGGTCCCCTATGTCAATTTATTTTCTGGGGTCCCCTTGTAAACTAGCCAGTAAAGACTAAGCAAACAGCTGTGAGCTGATATTAATAGCCTGGGAACCTTTATGGCTATTGACTCCTTCCCAGAATATTAACAGCCCTCAGTCATCGCCATTCCTTGTGCTGGTTATTAAAATTACATGGGTGCCCACGCAAATTTTTTTCATTTTTTTTCTTTAAAATTAACAGTTGTTGTCTGGTTACAACCTATGTACATTTGTTCTGGTAATGCTTCTACATAGGCTGGTGACAATGTGTGTGTTTGTGTGTGTGTTTGTGTGTGTTTACGTTTACTTATCGGCTTAGTAATGAGGGTGTCAGGGTGCCTAGAGCTAGCTGTCAATGACAGCTGCTGATAACAAGCCCTAATCCCATTACCCTGATGCCACTGCCATAGCATGAAAAAGGTGGTGTTTAACCAAGAAATTACATCACAAAACTTTTTTTAAAATATCTTTATTTAGATCAAAAAAGCCTTCATTGCTGTACAAAAATGCATGCAAAAACGCATACAAAAACTCATACAAAAACACTGCAAAAACGCATACAAAAACGCATACAAAAACACTGCAAAAATGCACTAAAAACACACGTTTTTGCCGCAGCATTTTTCCTGCCAAAAGATGCAGAAACCTTGCAGAAATTTCTGCAAGCAAATACTCGACATGCATACATAGCCTTAGCCGTATACTCTGCAAATCTGACCTTTATGAAAGAGTAACAAGAAGAAAGCAATTTTTGAAAGCAAGTGACAAGAAGTCCTGTTTGCAATTTACAAAACGCCATGTAGGGAACACAGCTAGCATATGGAAGAAGGTGCTCGGGTCAGATGAGACCAAAGCAGAACTTGTTAGGCTAAATGCAAAATGCTATGTGTGGCAGAAAACTAGCACTGCACATCGCTCTGAAAACACCATTCCCACCGTCAAACATGGTGATGACAGCATCATGCTGTGAGGATGCTTTTTTTTCACTAGGGACAGGGAAGCTGGTCATAGTTGATGGTAAAATGGATGAAGCTATATGTAGAGAAATCCCAGAGGAAAACCTGTTAGTGGCTGCAAAAGATGTGAGACTGGGGAGTAGGTTGACTTCCAGCAGGACAATGGCCCTAAACATTCTTCCAGAGCTGTAATGGTTTATATCAAAGCATATTCATGTGTTTGAATGGTCCAGTTAAAGTTTACACCTAAATCCCATTGATAATCTGTAGCAAGACTTGAGAAAATTGCTGTTCACATACGCTCTCCAACCAATCTCACTGAGCTAGAGCTAGTGTGCAAGTACAAATGGGCAAAGCTGGTAGAGAAATACCTCAAAAGACTTGAAGCAGTAATTGCAGTGAAAGGGGTCCTACAGTATTGACTCATTGGGGCTGAATACAAATGCAAGTCACAATTTTCAGATTTATGTTTTTTAAATATTTAGAAAACCATTCATTTCCTTTACTCTCACAAATTCTTGCCATTTTGTGTTGGTATATCACATAAAATCCCAATAAAAAGCATTCAAGTTTGCTTGTGTAATGTGAAAAAAATGTGGAAAAGTTCATGAGGTATGAATACTTTTTCATGACTCTGTATACATATAACTTCTGCCAAGGCTTCTTGTTCTATCCACAAGAAGTGTGGTTTATGCCTTCAATATCAGGCTGCTAAGCTCTTTTTTTGTAGATTTAACAATGAAGTTAATACAGAAGCAAATTAACTATAATTCTGTGACAGATCTATGACTGCACAGGAAAATAAACTAAGGAGAGGTATGTACATATACATAAAAAAGATAAAAAGCAGCTGAGGAATTTGCATTTTTCTAAGGCATGGACTTCGATCCTTTTCAGCATGCCCGCATAGGCAACAACACAAGTTTTAAAGGAAATCTGCAAGCAGGTTTTGCTAATCTGAGGATATACAGTTGTGCTCAAAAGTTTACAATTCCCGGAAGAATTTTTGTTTTCTTGGCCTTTTTTCAGAGAATTTGAATGATAACATCAAAACTTTTATCCACTCATAGTTAATGGTTGGGTGAAGTTTTGTCAAACTACTGTGTTTTCTCTTTTTAAATCATAATGACAACCCTAAACATCCAAATCACCCTCATCAAAAGTTTACATACCCGATTTATTAATACTGTGTATTGACCCCTCTAACATCAATGACAGCTTGAAGTCTTTTGTGATAGTTGTGAATGAGGTTCTTTATTTTCTCAGGTGGTAAAGCTACCCACTCTTCTTGGCAAAACGCCTCTAGTTCCTGTAAATTTCTGGGCTGTCTAGCATGAACTGCGCGCTTGAGATCTCTCCAGATTGGCTCAATGATATTGAGGTCAGGAGACTGAGATGGCCACTCCAGAATCTTCACTTTCTTCTGTGGTAGTCAATGCAATGTCGACTTGGCCTTGTGTTTTCGATAGTTGTCATGTTGAAACGCCCAAGTACGTACTATGCACAGCTTTCGGCCTGATGAGTGCAAATTTGACTCCAGTATTTGCTGATAATTTGCTGCATTCATCTTTTCTTCAAGTCTGACCAAGTTTCATGTGCCTTTGTAGCTCACACATTCCAAAACATCAGTGATTCACCTCCGCGCTTTACAGTAGGAATAGTGTTATGATCCCAGTGGTAGAGGATCTCTGATATTCCGGCAAGATAGCAAAAACCTAAATAATGCTCTAGGGAGATGGAAACTGGGCTAACCGCATACCTGATCCTAACACACACAACTAAAAGCAGCCGGTGAACGTGCCTACGTTGGTTCTAGACGTCTTGAGCCAGCCGGAGAACTGACTACCCCTAGAGGGAAAATAAGACCTCACTTGCCTCCAGAGAAATTGAACCCCAAAGAGATAGAAAGCCCCCAACAGATAATAACGGTGAGGCAAGAGGAAAACACAAACGTAGAGATGAACTAGATTCAGCAACGTGAGGCCCACTAGTCTAGATAGGCAGAAAATAGATAGTGGATTATGCGGTCAGCAGAAAACCCTACAAAAACATCCACGCTGAATATTCAAGAACCCCCACACCGACTGACGGTGCGGGGGGAGAATATCAGCCCCCTAGAGCTTCCAGCGAGCCAGAAAATCAAATGTAAGCAAGCTGGACAAAAATACAGGAAAATGCAAATGATCAAAAGTACAAAACGGACTTAGCTTTTCTTGCATGAGACAGACTGAAAGGAATCCGGAAGAGACCATATAGGTCTGGATACAACGATGCCAGGCAAGAGACTGAGTCCAGAAGAGACTTAAATAGGGAACACCCGCTGCTTAACGATACAGCTGGAGCTCAGGCCTGCAACAAGACATGCCTAACACAATACCGTTAGTGACCACAAGAGGGAGCCCAGAAACACAGTTCACAACAGTACCCCCCCCTTGAGGAGGGGTCACCGAACCCTCACCAAGACCCCCAGGGCGATCAGGATGAGCAGCGTGAAAGGCATGAACCAAATCAGCCGCATGAACATCAGAGGCGACAACCCAGGAATTATCCTCCTGACCATAGCCTTTCCACTTAACTAAATACTGGAGTTTCCGTCTAGAGATACGAGAATCCAAAATCTTCTCCACCACGTACTCCAACTCGCCCTCAACCAAAACCGGGGCAGGAGGCTCAACAGCAGGAACCACAGGCACCACGTACCGCCGCAACAAGGACCTATGGAACACATTATGAATGGCGAATGACGCTGGAAGGTCCAAGCGGAAAGACACCGGGTTAAGGATTTCCAAAATCTTATAAGGACCGATAAAGCGAGGCTTGAACTTAGGAGAGAAGACCTTCAAAGGAACATGCCGAGAAGACAACCAAACCAAATCCCCAACACGAAGTCGGGGACCCACACCGCGGCGGCGGTTGGCAAAACGCTGGGCCTTGTCTTGTGACAATTTCAAATTGTCCACCACATGGTTCCAAATCCGCTGCAACCTATCCACCACAGAATCAACCCCAGGACAGTCAGAAGGCTCAACCTGGCCCGAGGAGAAACGAGGATGAAAACCAGAGTTGCAGAAAAAGGGCGAAACCAAAGTGGCAGAACTAGCCCGATTATTAAGGGCAAACTCGGCCAGTGGCAAAAAGGTAACCCAATCGTCCTGATCAGCAGAAACAAAACATCTCAAATAGGTCTCCAACGTCTGATTAGTTTGCTCGGTCTGGCCATTAGTCTGAGGATGAAAAGCCGATGAAAAGGACAAATAAATACCCATCTTAGCACAAAAGGATCACCAGAATCTGGATACAAACTGGGATCCTCTGTCAGACACAATATTCTCAGGGATGCCGTGCAAACGAACCACATTCTGAAAGAACAAAGGAACCAAATCAGAGGAGGAAGGCAGCTTAGGCAAGGGCACCAAATGGACCATTTTAGAGAAACGGTCGCACACCACCCAAATGACAGACATCTTCCGAGATACCGGAAGATCCGAAATGAAATCCATGGAAATGTGCGTCCAAGGCCTCTTCGGGATAGGCAAGGGCAAAAACAACCCGCTGGCACGAGAACAACAAGGCTTAGCCCGAGCACAAATCCCACAGGACTGCACAAAGGAACGCACATCCCGCGACAAGGAAGGCCACCAAAAGGACCTAGCCACCAAATCTCTGGTACCGAAAATCCCAGGATGCCCCGCCAACACTGAAGAATGAACCTCAGAAATAACTCTGCTGGTCCATCTGTCAGGGACAAACAGTCTCTCCGGTGGGCAACAATCAGGTCTATCAGCCTGAAACTTCTGCAGCACTCGTCGCAAATCTGGGGAAATGGCAGACAAAATCACTCCCTCTCTGAGAATACCAGCCGGCTCCGAGACTCCTGGAGAGTCAGGCACAAAACTCCTAGAAAGTGCATCAGCCTTCACGTTCTTTGAACCAGGCAGGAACGAGACCACAAAGTCAAAACGGGAGAAAAACAACGACCAACGAGCCTGTCTAGGATTCAGGCGCTTGGCAGACTCGAGGTAAATTAGATTTTTATGATCAGTCAAGACCACCACACGATGTCTAGCTCCCTCGAGCCAATTACGCCACTCCTCAAATGCCCACTTCATAGCCAATAACTCCCGATTACCAACATCATAGTTCCGCTCAGCAGGCGAAAATTTTCTTGAAAAGAAGGCGCATGGCTTCATCACGGAGCCATCAGAACTTTTTTGCGACAAAACAGCCCCTGCACCAATCTCAGAAGCATCAACTTCAACCTGGAAGGGAAGAGAGACATCCGGCTGGCACAAGACTGGCGCTGAAGTAAACCGACGCTTCAGCTCCCGAAAGGCCTCCACGGCCGCAGGAGACCAATTAGCAACATCAGAACCCTTCTTGGTCATATCCGTCAAAGGTTTAACCACGCTAGAAAAATTAGCGATAAAACGACGGTAAAAATTAGCAAAGCCCAAGAACTTCTGCAGGCTCTTAACAGACGTGGGCTGAGTCCAGTCATGAATGGCACGGACCTTGACTGGGTCCATCTCCACAGTTGAAGGGGAAAAAATAAAACCCAAAAAAGAAACCTTCTGTACCCCACAGATACACTTTGAGCCCTTCACAAATAGAGCGTTTTCACGCAGAACCTGAAACACCATCCTGACCTGGTTCACATGGGACTCCCAATCATCAGAAAAAAACAAAATATCATCCAGATAAATAATCATAAATCTATCCAGATATTTCCGGAAGATGTCATGCATGAAGGACTGAAACACAGAAGGGGCATTAGATAGTCCAAAAGGCATCACCTGGTACTCAAAATGACCCTCGGGCGTATTAAATGCCGTTTTCCATTCATCTCCCTGCTTTATACGCACAAGGTTATACGCACCACGAAGATCTATCTTGGTGAACCAACTGGCACCCTTAATCCGAGCAAACAAATCAGACAACAATGGCAAAGGATACTGAAATTTAACCGTGATCTTATTTAGAAGACGATAATCTATACAAGGTCTCAAAGACCCGTCTTTCTTGCCCACAAAAAAGAATCCTGCACCAAGGGGAGAAGAGGATGGGCGAATATGTCCCTTCTCCAAAGACTCCTTTATATAGCTCCGCATCGCGGCATGCTCTGGCACAGATAAATTAAAGAGTCGTCCCTTAGGAAATTTACTACCAGGAATCAAATCTATAGCACAATCGCAGTCCCTATGAGGGGGAAGGGCACTGGAACTGGCCTCATTAAATACATCCTGAAAGTCTGACAAAAACTCAGGGATCTCAGAAGGAGTAGAAGCAATAGACACCAATGGAGAATCGCCATGAATCCCCTGACACCCCCAACTAGACACAGTCATAGCTTTCCAATCTAAAACTGGATTATGGGCCTGTAACCATGGCAGACCCAAAACGACAACATCATGCATTTTATGCAGTAACAGAAAACGAATCACCTCCTGATGTACAGGAGTCATGCACATGGTCACTTGCGTCCAATACTGAGGTTTATTCTCTGCCAATGGCGTAGAATCAATTCCTCTAAGAGGAATAGGATTTTCCAAAGGCTCCAGGACAAAACCACAGCGCTTGGCAAACTACAAATCCATCAGACTTAAAGCAGCCCCAGAATCCACAAAAGCCATAACTGAGTAAGAAGATAATGAACAAATTAAAGTCACAGACAGAATAAACTTAGGCTGAAAAGTACCAATAGCGACAGGATTAACAATTTTTTTTAAGCGTTTAGAGCATGCTGAGATAACATGTGTTGAATCACCACAGTAAAAACACAACCCATTTTGACGTCTATGATTTTGTCGCTCGGCTTTGGTCAGAATTCTGTCACATTGCATAGAATCAGGTGACCGTTCAGACAGCACCGCCAAAGGATTAACAGATTTGCGCTCCCGCAAACGTCGATCAATTTGAATGGCCAGAGCCATTGAATCATTCAGACCTGTAGGGATAGGAAACCCCACCATCACATCTTTAATGGCTTCAGAAAGACCTATTTCTGAAATTTGCGGCCAGAGCACACTCATTCCATTGAGTAAGCATGGACCATTTCCGAAATTTCTGACAATACACCTCAGCGTCGTCCTGACCCTGAGAGATAGCCAGCAACATCTTTTCAGCCTGATTTTCAAGATTAGGCTCCTCATAAAGCAAACCAAGTGCCAGAAAAAACGCATCAACATTTATCAATGCAGGATCTCCTGGCGCCAGAGAGAAGGCCCAATCTTGAGGGTCGCCGCGCAAGAAGGAAATAACAATCTTAACTTGCTGAGCGGAATCACCAGAGAAACGAGGTTTCAGGGACAGAAACAATCTGCAATTATTCCTAAAATTCAGGAACTTAGATCTATCTCCAAAAAACGGCTCAGGAATAGGTATTTTTGGTTCTGACATAGGGTTATGGATAACAAAATCCTGAATGCTTTGCACCCTAGCAGCAAGCTGATCCACACTAGAAGTCAGAGTCTGGACATTCATGTCTGCAGCAGAACACCAACCACTCAGAGTAAAAGGGGATGGAAGAAGCTAGGCAAACTGCAGCAACAAAAAAAAAACAAAAAAAAAAACCTCAGAACTTCTTTTTAATCCCGCTTTTGCGATGCATTAAACATTTTCTTTTCGGCCTGGCATACTGTTATGATCCCAGTGGTAGAGGATCTCTGATATTCCGGCAAGATAGCAAAAACCTAAATACTGCTCTAGGGAGGTGGAAACTGGGCTAACCGCATACCTGATCCTAACACACACAACTAAAAGCAGCCGGTGAACGTGCCTACGTTGGTTCTAGATGTCTCGAGCCAGCCGGAGAACTGACTACCCCTAGAGGGAAAATAAGACCTCACTTGCCTCCAGAGAAATTGAACCCCAAAGAGATAGAAAGCCCCCAACAGATAATAACGGTGAGGCAAGAGGAAAACACAAACGTAGAGATGAACTAGATTCAGCAAAGTGAGGCCCACTAGTCTAGATAGGCAGAAAATAGATAGTGGACTATGCGGTCAGCAGAAAACCCTACAAAAACATCCACGCTGAATATTCAAGAACCCCCACACCGACTGACGGTGCGGGGGGAGAATATCAGCCCCCTAGAGCTTCCAGCGAGCCAGAAAATCAAATGTAAGCAAGCTGGACAAAAATACAGGAAAATGCAAATGATCAAAAGTACAAAACGGACTTAGCTTTTCTTGCATGAGACAGACTGAAAGGAATCCGGAGGAGACCATATAGGTCTGGATACAACGATGCCAGGCAAGAGACTGAGTCCAGAAGAGACTTAAATAGGGAACACCCGCTGCTTAACGATACAGCTGGAGCTCAGGCCTGCAACAAGACATGCCTAACACAATACCGTTAGTGACCACCAGAGGGAGCCCAGAAACACAGTTCACAACAGAATAGTGTTCCTTTCATCGTAGGCCTTGTTGTCCTCTCTCCAAATGTAAAGTTTATGGATGTGGCCAGAAAGCTCAATTTTGGTTTCATCACTCCAAATTTACATGTTCCAAAAGTTTTGAGGCTTGTCTCTGTGCTGCTTTACGATTTGTAGGCAAGATACATTGTGGCATTTGTGCAGTAATGGCTTTCTTCTGGCGACTCAACCATGCAGCCCATTTTTTTTCAAAGTGCCTCCTTATCGTACATCCTGAAACAGGCACACCGCTAGTTTTCAGAGAGTCCTGTATTTCAGCTGATGTTATTTGTGGGTTTTTCTTTGCATCCCGGCAATTTTCCTGGCAGTTGTGGACAACATTTTTGTTGGTCTGCCTGACCCTGGTTTTATTTTTACAGAGCCCCTTATTTTCCATTTGTTAATCACAGTTTGAACACTGCTGACTGGCATTATCAATTCCTTGGATATCTTTCTGTATCCCTTTCCTGTTTTATATTATATGTTCAACTACCTTTTCCCATAGATCTGTTGACAATTCTTTTGCTTTCCCCATGACTCACAATCCAGAAATGTCAATGGCTGGACGAAATAAGCAAGAGTCTGTCTGGATCCCAGAAACTCACTCAGCTTTTATGCACACACACACTGATTACAAGCAAACAGGTCACAGGTGAGAATGTTACCTTTAGTAGCCATTCAAACCCATTTGTGTCAACTCCTGTGCATGTTATCAGGCCAAAATCACCAGGGTACGTAAACTTTTGATCAGGGTCATCGGGATGTTTTGGGTTGTCATTATGATTTAAAAAGAGAAAACACAGTAGTTTGGAAATAAATGGCTTCACCCAACCACTAACCATGAGTGGAGAAAAAGTTTTGGTGTTATCATTCATATTCTCTAAAAAAAAGGCCAAAAAAGCAAAAATTCTGCTGGGGTGTGTATACTTTTGAGCACAACTGTAAGGTAGGGGCTGAGACACAGATTTCACTGATATGTCATTATCAGTCTGTGGGTTGTTGTTTACAAACAATGAAGGTTTTATCACCAGGACATTATCACTGGTGCTCATGTGAGCAGTTGTCTGACTCCACCCTTTCCTTTGATAATCAGCTTATAGAGATGGGCGGACACCTGGATGTTCGTGTCTGGGGGGTCCGGCCGAACAGTTACAAAAAGTAGACTTGAGTTTGCTTGAATGGGGGGCCCGAACATCCAGTGTTTGGACGCTGTCATGTGCATTGTCCCAGCTGAGAACACAGACTCAATGACCAGCAGTAACCTCAACAATGTCACCATTGGTCACTGATTCTGCTCTTGATGGTTCTCAGCCTGGATAGTCGCATCTTGGCACCATCCAGATTGAAAATGGTTTATCCCCCAGATATGGATTACAGCATGTAACAGAACAACAGACAGGTGAGGGATACTGTTGTTTTTTTATTTTTGTTTTATTACAGGAGACGAGGGATTGAATGAAATGGGTGGTAGGTGAGTACAACTGTGTTTGTTATTTTTAAATAAAAAAGTAAAAGTGTGTTTTGTTTTATTTCAAATTAAAGACTTTATTATTGCTGTGTTTTTATTTACCATACAAATATAGGATTACTAATGGATAGGTGTCTTTTAGATGCCTCTCCATTACTAGGCCATGAGCTTGATGTCACCGGATAATAAAAAGGTGACATCAACCCCACAAATATGAATCCCACTTGCCAATGATACAGGACAAGTGGGAAGAGCCAAGCAAAGCACCAGAATTGGCACATCTAATAGATGTGTTTTTTTGGGTGGCTGTGGGCTGCTAATTTTAGGCTGGTGGGTGCCAATATCCATGGCTCATTACCAGCCTGAGAATACTAGACCTCAGCTGTCTGCTTTAGCAAGGCTGGTTGTCAAAAATGGGGGGACCCCACACCAGCTTTTTTATTATTGTTCATTTATTTAAATAATTTAAAAAATCAGAGTGGAGACCCCTTTATTCTTGATAACCAGCCTTGCCGAAGCTGACAGCTGAGGGTTGCAGCCCCCAGCTGTGAGTTTTGCCTGGCTAGTTATCAAAAATAAAAGGGAACCCACATCAGGTTTTTTTTTTATTATTTATTTACAGCACAGGTGTCGGCTGATGAATTCTCCCCTCAGCTGCACTTTCTTGCTCTCACTGATATTAGCGGCAGCAGGCGTCAGCTGATGGGAGCAGTAACATAGTTTTTAAGGTTGAAGGAAGACTTTAAGTCCATTTAGTTCAACCCATAGCCTAACCTAACATGCCCTAACATGTTGATCCAGAGGAAGGCAAAAAAAACCCATGTGGCAAAGAGTAAGCTCCACATTGGGGATAAAAATTCCTTCCCGACTCCACATACGGCAATCAGATTAGTTCCCTGGATCAACACCCTAACAAGGAATCTAGTATATATACCCTGTAACATTGTACTTTTAAAAAAAGGCATTACAACATCATACGGCAGAGAGTTCCATAGTCTCACTGCTCTTACAGTAAAGAATCCGCGTCTGTTATTATGCTTAAACCTTCTTTTCTCCAGACGTAGAGGATGCCCCCTTGTCCCTGTCTCAGGTCTATGATTAAAAAGATCATCAGAAAGGTCTTTGTACTGTCCCCTCATATATTTATACATTAACATAAGATCACCCCTTAGCCTTCGTTTTTCCAAACTAAATAGCCACAAGTGTAATAACCTATCTTGGTATTGCAGACCCCCCAGTCCTCTAATAACCTTGGTCGCTCTTCTCTGCACCCGCTCTAGTTCAGCTATGTCTTTCTTATACACCGGAGACCAGAACTGTACACAGTATTCTAAGTGTGGTCGAACTAGTGACTTGTATAGAGGTAAAATTATGTTCTCCTCATGAGCATCTATGCCTCTTTTAATGCATCCCATTATTTTATTTGCCTTTGTAGCAGCTGCCTGACACAGGCCACTAAATGTGAGTTTGTCATCCACCCATACTCCCAGGTCTTTTTCATTGACGGTTTTGCCCAGAGTTTTAGAATTAACCCCTCTGTGACCTTAGACGTACTATCCCGTCGAGGTGACCTGGGCCTATCTGACCCTCGATGGGATAGTACGTCATAGCCGATCGGCCGCGCTCACGGGGGGAGCGCGGCCGATCGCGGCCGGGTGTCAGCTGCCTATCGCAGCTGACATCCGGCACTATGTGCCAGGAGCGGTCACGGACCGCCCCCGGCACATTAACCCCCGGCACACCGCGATCAAACATGATCGCGATGTGCCGGCGGTGCAGGGAAGCATCGCGCAGGGAGGGGGCTCCCTGCGGGCTTCCCTGAGCCCCCCGCAGCAACGCGATGTGATCGCGTTGCTGCGAGGGTCTTACCTCCCTCCCTGCCTGCTCCAGACCCGGATCCAAGATGGCCGCGGATCCGGGTCCTGCAGGGAGGGAGGTGGCTTCACAGAAGCCTGCTCAGAGCAGGCACTGTGAAGCAGCCTGCACTTCTCGCAGATCGGTGATCTGTCAGAGTGCTATGCAAACTGGCAGATCACCGATCTGTATTGTCCCCCCCTGGGGCAAAGTAAAAAAGTAAAAAAAAAAATTTCCAAATGTGTAAAAAAAAATAAAAAAAAATATTCCAAAATAATGAAAAAAAAATATATATTATTCCCATAAATACATTTCTTTACCTAAATAAAAAAAAAAAACAATAAAAGTACACATATTTAGTATCGCCGCGTCCGTAACGACCCGATCTATAAAACTGGCCCACTAGTTAACCCCTTCAGTAAACACCGTAAGAAAAAAAAAAAACGAGGCAAAAAACAGCGCTTTATTATCATACCGCCGAACAAAAAGTGGAATAACACGCGATCAAAAAGACAGATATAAATAACCATGGTACCGCTGAAAGCGTCATCTTGTCCCGCAAATAACGAGCCACCATACAGCATGATCAGCAAAAAAATAAAAAAGTTATAGTCCTGAGAATAAAGCGATGCAAAAATAATTATTTTTTCCATAAAATAGTTTTTATCGTATAAAAGCACCAAAACATAAAAAAATGATATAAATGAGATATTGCTGTAATCGTACTGACCCGAAAAATAAAACTGCTTTATCAATTTTACCAAACGCGGAACGGTATAAACGCCTCCCCCAAAAGAAATTCATGAATAGCTGGTTTTTGGTCATTCTGCCTCACAAAAATCGGAATAAAAAGCGATCAAAAAATGTGACGTGCCCAAAAATGTTACCAATAAAAACGACAACTCGTCCCGCAAAAAACAAGACCTCACATGACTCTGTGGACCAAAATATGGAAAATTTATAGCTCTCAAAATGTGGTAACGCAAAAAATATTTTTTGCAATAAAAAGCGTCTTTCAGTGTGTGACGGCTGCCAATCATAAAAATCCGCTAAAAAACTCGCTATAAAAGTAAATCAAACCCCCCTTCATCACCCCCTTAGTTAGGGAAAAATAAAAAAAATGTATTTATTTCCATTTTCCCATTAGGGCTAGGGTTAGGGCTAGGGTTGGGGCTAGGGTTAAGGCTACAGTTAGGGTTGGGGCTAAAGTTAGGGTTAGGGTTGGGGCTAAAGTTACGGTTAGGGTTTAGATTACATTTACGGTTGGGAATAGGGTTGGGATTAGGGTTAGAGGTGTGTTTGGATTAGGGTTTCAGTTATAATTGGGGGGTTTCCACTGTTTCGGCACATCAGGGGCTCTCCAAACGCGACATGGCGTCCGATCTCAATTCCAGCCAATTCTGCGTTGAAAAAGTAAAACAGTGCTGCTTCCCTTCCGAGCTCTCCCGTGTGCCCAAACAGGGGTTTACCCCAACATATGGGGTATCAGCGTACTCAGGACAAATAGGACATCAACCTTTGGGGTCCAATTTCTCCTGTTACCCCTGGGAAAATACAAAACTGGGGGCTAAAAAATAATTTTTGTGGGAAAAAAAGGATTTTTTATTTTCACGGCTCTGCGTTATAAACTGTAGTGAAACACTTGGGGGTTCAAAGTTCTTACAACACATCTAGATAAGTTCCTTGGGGGGTCTAGTTTCCAAAATGGGGTCACTTGTGCGGGGCTTCTACTGTTTAGGTACATTAGGGGCTCTGCAAACGCAATGTGACGCCTGCAGACGATTCCATCTAAGTCTGCATTCCAAATGGCGCTCCTTCCCTTCCGAGCCCTCCCATGCATCCAAACGGTGGTTCCCCCCACATATGGGGTATCAGCGCACTCAGGAGAAATTGGACAACAACTTTTGGGGTCCAATTTCTCCTGTTACCCTCGGGAAAATACAAAACTGGGGGCTGAAAAATAATTTTTGTGGGAAAAAATTTTTGTTTTATTTTTACGGCTCTGCATTATAAACTTCTTTGAAGCCCTTGGTGGGTCAAAGCGCTCACCACACATCTAGATAAGTTCCTTAGGGGGTCTACTTTCCAACATGGTGTCACTTGTGGGGGGTTTCTACTGTTTAGGTACATTAGGGGCTCTGCAAACGCAATGTGACGCCTGCAGACCATTCCATCTAAGTCTGCATTCCAAATGGCGCTCCTTCACTTCCGAGCCCTTCCATGCGTCCAAACGGTGGTTTCCCCCCACATATGGGGTATCATAGCACTCAGGACAACTTGGACAACAGATTTTGGGGTCCAATTTCTCCTGCTACCCTCGGGAAAATACAAAACTGGGGGCTAAAAAAATAATTTTTGTGGGAAAAAATTTTTGTTTTATTTTTACGGCTCTGCATTATTAACTTCTGTGAAGCCCTTGGTGGGTCAAAGCGCTCAAAACACATCTAGATAAGTTCCTTAGGGGGTCTACTTTCCAAAATGGTGTCACTTGTGGGGGGTTTCAATGTTTAGGCACATCAGTGGCTCTCCAAACGCAACATGGCGTCCCATCTCAATTCCTGTCAATTTTGCATTGAAAAGTCAAACGGTGCTACTTCCCTTCCGAGCTCTCCCATGCGCCCAAACAGTGGTTTATCCGCCACATATGGGGTATCAGCGTACTCAGGACAAATTGTACAACAACTTTTGGTGTCCAATTTCTTCTCTTACCCTTGGGAAAATAAAAAATTGGGGGCGAAAAATAATTTTTGTGAAAAAATATGATTTTTTACTTTTACGGTTCTGCATTATAAACTTCTGTGAAGTACTTGGTGGGTCAAAGTGCTCACCACACCTCTAGATAAGTTCCTTAGGGGGTCTACTTTCCAAAATGGTGTCACTTGTGGGGGGTTTCAATGTTTAGGCACATCAGGGGCTCCCCAAACGCAACATGGCGTCCCATCTCAATTCCAGTCAATTTTGCATTGAAAAGTCAAATGGCGCTCCTTCGCTTCCGAGCTCTGTCATGCGCCCAAACAGTGGTTTACCCCCACATATGGGGTATCGGCGTACTCAGGACAAATTGTACAACAACTTTTGGGGTCCATTTTCTCCTGTTACCCTTGGTAAAATAAAACAAATTGGAGCTGAAGTAAATTTTTTGTGAAAAAAAGTTAAATGTTCATTTTTATTTAAACATTCCAAAAATTCCTGTGAAGCACCAGAAGGGTTAATAAACTTCTTGAATATGGTTTTGAGCACCTTGAGGGGTGCAGTTTTTAGAATGGTGTCACACATGGGTATTTTCTATCATATAGACCCCTCAAAATGACTTCAAATGAGATGTGGTCCCTAAAAAAAAATGGTGTTGTAAAAATGAGAAATTGCTGGTCAACTTTTAACCCTTATAACTCCCTAACAAAAAAAAATTTTGGTTCCAAAATTGTGCTGATGTAAAGTAGACATGTGGGAAATGTTACTTATTAAGTATTTTGTGTGACATATCTCTGTGATTTAAGGGCATAAAAATTCAAAGTTGGAAAATTGCAAAATTTTCAAAATTTTCGCCAAATTTCCATTTTTTTTGCAAATAAACGCAGGTAATATCAAAGAAATTTTACCACTATCATGAAGTACAATATGTCACGAGAAAACAATGTCAGAATCGCCAAGATCCGTTGAAGCGTTCCAGAGTTATAACCTCATAAAGGGACAGTGGTCAGAATTGTAAAAATTGGCCCGGTCATTAACGTGCAAACCACCCTTGGGGGTGAAGGGGTTAAGCACAGTTATACAACTTATTACTTCTATCCAAGTGCATGACCTTACATTTATCCCTATTAAAGCTCATTTGCCATTTATCAGCCCAAGCTTCTAGTTTACATAAATCATCCTGTAATATAAAATTGTCCTCCTCTGTATTGATTACCCTGCAGAGTTTAGTGTCATCTGCAAATATTGAAATTCCACTCTGTATGCCCCCTACAAGATCATTAATAAATATGTTAAAAAGAAGAGGGCCCAATACTGACCCCTGTGGTACCCCACTGCTAACCGCGACCCAGTCTGAGTGTGCTCCATTAATAACCACCCTTTGTTTCCTATCCCTGAGCCAGCTCTTAACCCACTTACACATATTTTCCCCTATCCCCATTATTCTCATTTTATGTATCAACCTTTTGTGTGGCACCGTATCAAAAGCTTTTGAAAAGTCCATATATACCACGTCCACTGGGTTCCCTTGGTCCAGTCCGTAACTTACCTCTTCATAGAAATTGATGAGATTAGTCTGACAGGAACGGTCCCTAGTAAACCAATGTTGGTATTGGGTCATGTGGTTATTCCTCTTCATATATTCCAGCATAGCATCTCTTAGAATGCCCTCCAGGATTTTACCCACAGTAGAGGTTAAGCTTACTGGCCTATAATTTCCGAGTTCAGTTTTTGTCCCCTTTTTGAATATTGGCACCACATTTGCTATACGCCAGTCCTGTGGTACAGACCCTGTTATTATGGAGTCTTTAAAGATTAAAAATAATGGTCTATCAATGACTGTACTTAATTCCTGCAGTACTCGGGGATGTATCCCATCTGGGCCCGGAGATTTGTCAATTTTAGTGATTTTTAGACGGCGACGTACTTCCTGCTGGGTTAAGCAGGTGACACTTAATGGGGAATTTTTGTTATCACTGATCATATTGTCTGCCATTTTCTTGTGTAAATACTGATGAAAAAAAGTCATTTAGCATATTGGCTTTTTCCTCATCCTCATCCACCATTTCACCCAGACTATTTTTAAGGGGGCCAACACTATCATTTTTTAGTTTCTTACTATTTACGTAGTTAAAGAATATTTTGAGATTATTTTTACTCTCTCTGGCAATGAGTCTCTCTGTCTCAATCTTAGCTGCCTTGATTTGCTTTTTTACAGAATTTATTTAATTGTCTGTATTTATTTAATGCCTCATCACTACCTACTTCCTTTAATTCTCTAAATGCTTTCTTTTTGTCACTTATTGCACCCCTTACAGCTCTATTTAGCCATATTGGTTTCCTCCTATTTCTAGTATGTTTATTCCCTTACGGTATATACTGTGCCCAGGTCCTATCCAGGATGCTAATAAACGTCTCCCATTTTCTTTGTGTATTTTTATGTCTCCGGACATTGTCCCAGTTAATTGCACTAAGATCATCTCTCAGCCATTGGAAATTTGCCCCCCTGAAGTTTAGTGTCCTTGTAACCCCTCTACTACACATCTTATTAAAGGAGACATGAAAACTTATTATTTTGTGATCACTATTCACCAAGTGACCCCCCAACCCTTATATTTGATATGTGGTCTGGCCTGTTGGTTAATATTAGGTCTAGCAGTGCCCCCCTTCTTGTTGGGTCCTGAACCAATTGTTTAATCCCATCAGCCAACACCAATGACCGGAGGTAAACTTTATACCTCCGATCAAAGCTGCGGGTTCATGCTGTCATTTGACAGCTTGGGAACCGCGGCTGTCTGACTGGCGGTGATGATTTTACCGCCGTTCATAAGCAGTGTTTGTTGCATTGTCATGCAGCAAACACCCGATGTTCGGGGAGCCGAACCCGAACAGTAACATAGATGTACTCTTGAAGTCCGTGTTCAGTGTTCGTGCCTGAACAGTAGGTGTTTGGTACGGGGCTGAACTTTACAATTCAGGTTCGCCCATCTCTATCAGCTTACTGTCAATTCACAATGTACACAGAAAACTGTTGTGTGGGCGGTTTTTAGCTTTCTGAGTTCCACTTCAGCTATAAACTCTGATTGTATAACAATTGCTGCTCCCATAAAGTAAATGATACATTGTTGGAATCAAGGTCTCTTTTCCTACATTATGCTGCTCTCAGATGAGGTAGCAAAACCTTGGTGACAGATTCCCTTTAAATCTAGCCACATGGATTAAAAACAATCAGATTCCACTTTATTTTTCAAACAGTCATGAAAATAAATATCTACAACAAATCTGCCACATGTGAATTCTCCCAAAGACAAATCACACTGTACACTTATAAGTTGCTGTATAGCTCGGGTTAGCTTGCAGCATGAGAATAGTAGTATATTTTTTATGTGGTGTTTAGGCACACACAAAGCTTTTACAGATTAAACTAATTTCCAAAAGTGTTTCACATATCCCAGCCAGACAACTATAAACTACAGGAATTTATGCTTATACTGTTGTAAAGGTTAGTCATGCAACATAGATTAAGACATTTGCAGAAGTTAGTTGATTCCAAAACTTACCTGTATGAGCTCATGCCGCTGAATATCCCATTTCTTAACACCATTGTCTCTGGAACCACTGCATAAGATGTTATCCTGCACTGCTAAGCACTCAATGCCATCATAATGAGGAGGTTCCAAATTATAAGTAGGAAATATGCTGCCACCCCACGCAGATGGTATGGCAAACATCTGGATAAAAAAATATATTGTGTTATCAAATAAAAGCTACATATAACAGCAAGAAGTGAATGTGTGTGTATGTTAATCGTAAAGTAAAATGAAACATTACAAAACATTTTCTTCAGTCCTAGAGGAAAAGATGGGATTAAATAGAACTGGAACCTCTTCATAAGCTGGACATATACAAGATAGCTATCTCTCCCGATTGCCCCAGCCGTTCATGTGTATGGGGTAGTCCGGAAAGATAAGAGGGGGGTCTATTCAAGTGAGATAGATAGTAAGACACTGACGGACGCCTATGGCAGCTACTTATCTTCCGTGAAAACAAAAGGTTCATGTTTTGAAATTTCAACTTCCCAATCGTTCTTTCCCCCTATACCATCTGTCAAGGAAGAGTTAGAAACCCATTATACATATCAGATGGTCAGCTGAAATTAAGAAGCTTAGAAGACTTTCATCTAAACTGTATGGGGGTCATAAGTTCTGAAGATGAGTAGGTCTTCATAAGTGTGATGCTGAATAACTTCTCACAGACAAGTCATGAGTCAGGGTAGTCAAGGAGTCCAAGGTCAAGAGCCAGGAGGATAAGTCATAAACAGAAGGTAGAGACAAAAAGTGTAGTCAAGTATGGTCTGAGGTCAGAACACCAAGAGGATAACAGATCAGAGCAAAGGGGCTAGGCAAAATGGATGGTCAGAATAAGGTCCAAGGTTCAGGCAGCAAAAATATCCACACGCAAAGTACAAGGCACAGAGAAACAATCCACCCATAGCTTAATCTTCATCTGGCAGACATCTGGGACTGACAGCCCAGCTAAGCAGCTTAAGCAGCTAGGTAATCACCTTGTTCATGGAACACCTGAAGGCAGCGCAACACCTCCCAGTCTCAGATTGTATGGCCAAGCTGTAAATCAAGAAGCCAATAGCTAAGCACACTCCTGCACCAGACTGGACGACTGAGCTGTCAACCAAAGTACTGACAGCTTCAGCAAGACCCTACATTAGATTGGACAGTTGAGCTGTCAGTAACTGCATCCCAGACAAGCTGAGGGGTGGAACGTTGGCAATAAGATTTTCAGTCACCAAATAAAGATATCGTCATTCACTGACAGTATACAGAGATAAAAAAATGAGTCTTTGTATCATAAAGTATGTAAATAAAATAGTAGTCTCAAAAACAACATTCATTACCTATATGCAGAATATACTGTATATGACAAATGCAGACTGACTGCCGAGATCTCCATCAGTACTAAGAACAGTGGTGAAAAGTGGCAAATTTTTTATAGAACTACCCTTTTAAGCAGCATTTTCCTAAAACTGGAAGATGGGTGAATGATATAGGAAGACAAACTATTTTGCAATATTATAATTGGAAAACATTGGTTTGTGTGACTCAAATTTTTATGATACAGTATATTGCCTTAAAAAAAAAATGTGACACTTGATTCATTCAGCCTGGAATCAGAGAACGGCTTTCTTCATTACAAACATTTATGCTTTACTTTGAAGTACTGAGATGTTTCACAGAAATTGTAGCTGAAAAAGACATCCCGGGAAAGAGGCGAAAAAGGAGACTTGTTATATAGGCATATGTTATATGACATAACTGATGCTAGCCATGGATTATATGGGTACCTGTGTGAAACTAGTGAAATTGTGACTCAATGCTGCTCTCTTCCAGAAGGATAATGTGGTTATACTTTGCACTTTTATATTTGATAAAATGCAAAATTATACATAGGTTAAATATTGATTAAACATGAAGTTATTTTAATACAATCTTTGCCTTCAATATGCTAATTGTTACTGCGATTTGGAATCTGGGTACCAGAAGAGGATATTGCACTGTGCACACTTTGCATCTGGGTCGGGCTACATGGCAAATTATTCTGTGTCCAAAGTTCGCTTATTATCGCTGCTACATTGCAGTGTTATAGAAGCGAGTGGGCACCATTGTAACTCCTATAATACAGTGCCAGCAACAAGCAAATGATCAGACTCGACTGGATATTTGGTGACTTGCTTGTCGTGGTAGTTTAGGTGTCACAATGCGATCCTGTCCCCTTCTGTAGCGCTGCAATGTAGCAGCAATACTAAGCAAACTTTCGTAGCTCAATGGTTGTATCCAAATGTGACAGACAGCCCAAGACTTACGAATATCAGTAAATTTTCTCAATTACAGGTATATAAGCATACAATTGGTACTTAATTTCCATTTTGGTTTCTTCACCCATTTCAAAAAAGAGATGTCTTAAAATGAATAACTAGGAGGAGTATTTACGTAGTTATAACCCTCTGCAAGGGGAGCATGGTGTACAGAGACTGTTGAAGATGGGAACAAACAGGGTTTCACGGTAGCAGACATTAAGGCTTCCTTTGCTTTATTGCCTCACACAACAATTCACAGCACAGCCTTTGCTCCAGCTTGCAACTTGAAAAAGGAGTAGAAGAGGAAAAGACTGATTGTCTGAGCAAGCTTGGCAAGAAGGGAAGAACTAACTGGCCACAGAGATGTGTATTCTCCTCCATTGAAGGCGGCTGAGAGCGCAACATTAGAGAGAACAGAACAGTGGCACATAGAGAGGGCTGACAGCCCAGCAGCTCAGTGTGTGAGGAGAGGAGATAATTCTGGAGCAGTATCCCATCTGCACACTAGCCAAGTTACCATGAGATGTCCACAGCCTCCTGGTCAACCAAAGAAGAGCATCCTGCCACCCTCACTCCCAGTTATCTGAAAGCTGAAGCCCTAAGCTGGTTTCCTGGGTGACCACAGAGTTGCTGCATGAAGGAATAAGTAGACAATGCTGGGACTTCCAGTTCTACTACTGAGGGGTTTATGAGAGAATTATTGCAGAGGAGACAGTAATGGTATATTGCAACAATTCCCATAAGAGTGCCAACCTGTGTGACAGTTAGAGACCCCAAGGGATGGCACAATGCAGAAGGGCATACATGAAGAAATAATGAGTAAGCAAATTAAGTAAATATAAATAAAAAAGAAGATGCAGTAGTGAAAGGTGAATGATACCAGTAATAATAATAAGATACAAGTACATACAGTACAGAGAGGTACCAGCTATAATTATATAACTTACTGATTATAATCAATAAGCATAAATTAACATACGCTGCTCAAAAAAATAAAGGGAACACTAATATACCACTTCCTAGATATCTCTGAATGAAATATTCCAGTTGCAAATTTGTATTCATTGCATAGTGGAATGTGTTCAGAATAATAAAACATAATTATCAATGTAAATGAAAATGAATATCCCATGGATTTGAAATGATACTCAAAATCAAAGTGGAAAATCAGTTTACAGGCTGATACAACTTCAGTGGAAATGCCTCATGAAAAGGAAAAGATGCTCAGTATTGTGTGTGGCCTCCACGTGCCTGTATGACCTCACTACTGTACAATGCCTGGGCATGCTCCTGATGAGGCGGCGGATAGTCTCATGAGGGATCTCCTCCCAGACCTGGACTAAATCAACCGCCAACTCCTGGACAGTCTGTGGTGCAACGTGACGTTGGTGGATGGAGCGAGACATGATGTCCTAGATGTGCTCAATCAGATTAAGATCTGGGGAACGGGTGGGCCAGTTCATAGCTTCAATGCCTTCATCTTGCGGGAACTGCTGACACACTCCAGCCACATGAGGTCTGGCATTGTCCTGCATTAGGAGGAACCCAGGGCCAACCACACCAGCATATAGTCTCACAAGGGGTCTGAGGATCTCATCTCAGTACCTAATGGCAGTCAGGCTACCTCTGATGAGCAGATGGAGGGCAGTGCAACCCTCCAAAGAAATGCCACCCCACACCATTACTGACCCACTGCCATACTGGTCATGCTGAAGGAGGTTGCAGGCAGCAGATCGCTCTCCATGGCGTCTCCAGACTATGTCACGTCCTGGTGTTCTGTGGCAATTGCCAAGCGCCCTGCACAGTGTTGGGCTGTGAGCACAACCCCTATCTGTGGACGTCGGGCCCTCAGCCCAACTCATGGAGTCAGTTTCTAACCGTTTGTGCAGACACATGCACATTTCTGGCCTGCTGGAGGTCATTTTGCAGGGCTCTGGCAGTGCTTCTCCTGTTCCTCCTTGCACAAATGCGGAGGTAGCGGTCCAGCTGCTGGGTTGTTGCCCTTCTATGGCCCCCTCCAAGTCTCCTGGTGTGCTGTCCTGTCTTCTGGTAGCGCCTCCAGACTCTGGACACCATGCTGACAGAAACAGCAAACCTTCTTGCCACAGCTCGCATTGATGTGCCATCCTGGATGAGCTGCACTACCTGAGCCACTTGTGTGGGTTGTAGAGTCCGTCTCATGATACCATGAGTGTGAAAGCACAACCAACATTCAAAAGTGACCAAAACATCAGCCAAGAAAGCATTGGTACTGAGATGTGGTCTGTGGTTCCCACCTGCAGAACCACTCGTTTATTCCATTTGCACAACAGCATGTGAAATTGATTGTCAATCAATGTTGCTTCCTAAGTGGAGAGTTTGATTTCACAGAAGTTTGATTTACTTGGAGTTATATTCTGTTGTTTAAGTGTTCCCTTTATTTCTTTGAGCAGTGTAGTAATGCTAAACATCCAACATATATAAAGTAGTGAATGGAATAACATACAGCAGAGAAAAGCACCCAAATATAATTTAATTAATGTTCCAGCATGGTCAAATGAATGGTACCAACTATAGTGAGGCTATGTGCACGCATTGCGGATTTACCCGTGGATCCACAGCGTTTTTGACGCTGCAGATCTCAGCAGTTTTCCATGTGGTGTACAGTACCATGTAAATCTATGGAAAACCAAATCCGCTGTGCACATGCTGAGGAAAAAAACGCGTGGAAACGCAGCGGTGTTTTTCTGCAGCATGTCAATTCTTTGTGCAAATCTGCAGCACTTCTGCACCAATTGACTTGCATTGAGTCAGGCACATCCGCAGCAAAACCGCATATGTAAAAAATATCAGTGGTTTTGCTGCGGATGTGGGTGCGAGAAACGCTGCGGCCCGGGAGGGAAGTTTGTGGGTGGAGTGTGGGTGGTGACTGTGTGTGTGTATATGTGTGTGCGGGTGGGGTCTGCCGGGGGGTCTGCGGGCTGACCGGGGGTCTGTGTGGCGCTGTCCGGGGGTCTGTGTGGCGCTGTCCGGGCTGTCCTGGGATCTGTGTGGTGCTATCCGGGGTGTCCAGGGGTCTGTGTGGCACTGTCCGGGGCATCCGGGGGTCTGTCCGGGGCTGTGTGGCGCTGTCCAGAGGTCTGTGTAGCGCTGTCCAGGGCTGTGCAGGTGTGTGTGTGTGTCTGTGCAGGTTTCGTCCCATGGGATTACAAGTCCAATCCGGCTATGCCTGCTACAGTCACAGTGAGTGACACATTTGCCAATGATGGGACAGTAGTAGTCCCATCATCCGGCTAATGTGCTGAATGTAAAAAAACAATAACAAAAAACACACATACATACTATACAGCACAGACAGTACATACTACATACAACATACAGTACATACAGTACATACAACATTCAGTACATACAGTACATACAACATACAGCATACAGTACATACAGTGCATACAGTAGATACAACATACAGTACATACTACATACAGTACATACAACTTACAGTACATACAACATACAGTACATACTACATACAGTACATACAGTGCATACAACATACAGCACATACAGTACAGACCAGAAGTTTGGACACCTTCTCATTTAAAGATTTTTCTGCATTTTCATGACTATGAAAATTGTACATTCAGGCTGTGTGCACAAGTTGCTGATTTTTCGCGGTTTTTCGCATTTTTTCGCTCTAAAAACGTTATAAAACTGCAAAAAAGCAGCATACATTAAGCATCCCATCATTTAGAATGAATTCCGCAATTTTTGTGCACATGATGCATTTTTTCCGTGAAAAAAACGCATCGCGGTAAAAACGCAGCATGTTCATTAATTTTGTGGATTTTTTTGCGGATTTCCCACTATAAAATGCATTGGGAAATGTCCGGAAAAAAACGCACCAAAAATGCGGTAAAAACGCACAAAAAAGCATGCAGATTTTTTTGTAGATTTCTTGCAGAAAATTTCAGGTTTTTCTCAGGAATTTTCTGCAATAAATCCTGAATGTGTGCACATAGCCTCACACTGAAGGCATCAAAACTATGAATTAACACATGTGGAATTATATACTTAACAAAAAAGTGTGAAACAATTGAAATTATGTCTTATATTCTAGGTTCTTCAAAGTAGCCACCTTTTGCTTTGATGACTGCTTTGCACACTCTTGGCATTCTCTTGATGAGCTTCAAGAGGTAGTCACCGGGAATGGTCTTCCAACAATCTTGAAGGAGTTCCCAGAGATGCTTAGCACTTGTTGGCCCATTTGCCTTCACTCTGCAGTCCAGCTCACCCCAAACCATCTCGATTGGGTTCAGGTCTGGAGACTGTGGATGCCAGGTCATCTGGCATAGCACCCCATCACTCTCCTTCTTGGTCAAATAGCCCTTACACAGCCTGGAAGTGTGCTTGGAGTCATTGTGCTGTTGAAAAATAAATGATGGTCCAACTAAAAGCAAAAGGATGGAATAGCATGCCGCTGCAAGATGCTATGGTAGCCATGCTGGTTCAGTATGCCTTCAATTTTGAATAAATCCCCAACAGTGTCACAAGCAAAGCTCCCCCACACCATCACACCTCCTCCTCCATGCTTTACGATGGGAACCAGGCATGTAGAGTCCATCCGTTCACCTTTTCTGCGTCGCACAAAGACACGGTGGTTGGAACCAAAGATCTCAAATTTGGACTCATCAAAACAAAGCACAGATTTCCACTGGTCTAATGTCCATTCCTTGAGTTCTTTAGCCCAAACAAGTCTCTTCTGCTTGTTGCCTGTCCTTAGCAGTGGTTTCCTAGCAGCTATTTTACCATGAAGGCCTGCTGCACAAAGCCTCCTCTTAAAAGTTGTTGTAGAGATGTGTCTGCTGCTAAAACTCTGTGTGGCATTGACCTGGTCTCTAATCTGAGCAGCTGTTAACCTGCGATTTCTGAGGCTGGTGACTCGGATAAACTTATCCTCAGAAGCAGAGATGACTCTTGGTCTTCCTTTCCTGGGGCGGTCCTCATGTGAGCCAGTTTCTTTGTAGTGCTTGATGGTTTTTGCCACTGCACTTGGGGACACTTTCAAAGTTTGCCCAATTTTTCGGACTGACTGACCTGCATTTCTTAAAGTATTGATGGTCACTCGTTTTTCTTTACTTAGCTGCTTTTTTCTTGCCATAATACAAATTCTAACAGTCTATTCAGTAGGACTATCAGCTCTGTATCCACCAGACTTCTTCACAACACAACTGAAGGTCCCAACCCCATTTATAAAGCAAGAAATCCCACTTATTAAACCTGACAGGGCACACCTGTGAAGTGAAAACCATTCCCGGTGACTACGTCTTGAAGCTCATCAAGAGAATGCCAAGAGTGTGCAAAGCAGTCATCAAAGCAAAAGGTGGCTACTTTTGAAGAACCTAGAATATAAGACATAATTTCAGTTGTTTCACACTTTTTGGTTAAGTATAGAATTCCACATGTGTTAATTCATAGTTTTGATGCCTTCAGTGTGAATGTACAATTTTCATAGTCATGAAAATACAGAAAAATCTTTAAATGAGAAGGTGTGTCCTTATTCTACATCTATCCATAGATATATCTATTGATAGATATATGAATAGATATATCTATGTAACTATAGATCTACCTATATATAGATCTATCTATCTCATTCCTTCTATCTATCTATCTATCTATCTATCTATCTATCTCATTCTATCTATCTATTATCTTTCTATCGATCGATCTATCTATCTGTCTGAGTGTGTAATGGAGTGTGGGTTGGACAAATGTAAATGAGGAGGTTTGTTCAATAAGAGATCTTTATTAAGCTTTCCAAAACGCATGCAAATCCGCAGCAAAAAACGCATGAAAAACGCAGGTGCATTTTCTGCCAAGAGGTGCAGATTCAGTGCTGAAAAATCCGCAGGCAAATCCGCAACGTGTGCACATACCCTAAAGGGGGACTCCTAGTGCACGACCGACTCAAAGCGCATTTCACACAGCATGCTTCAGAATAATAGAAGGGGAAAGAAGTAAAGTGTGAATAAATAAAATTTAACCTTTATTACCATAAGAATAAAATTAGAATTTTCTAAAAAGTTTTCATTCATCTATCAGATGTTTAAAAGGTCACAGCTGTATAGAGCACCCGTGGCCCTCTGGATCCCGAAGATATGCTGGGTATGAGAAGTTTATATACAGCTCTGACAAAAATTAAGAGACCACTGTAAAATGTTCAGTTTGTCTGATTTTTCTCTTTATAGGTATATTTTTGAGTAAAATGTAAATTGTTCTTATATTCTATAAATTTCTGACAACATGTCTCCGAATTTCTTAGCAATAAATTTTGTATTAGCTTCTTGAAAGAAGCTACCCCAAAAAATTGATCCATAGAGCCTTCTCTGAAAGCAAAAAAATAGAACAGATAGACTTAATCTCTAATAATATAAAAACAAACAAATCAGCATCTGATACTAAGTTCAGCTTCAATTTTATTACTACTTTTTCAGCTCAGAACAAGAGAATTCTTCTGGTTCTGGAAAAACATTGGGGCATACCTCTTAATGATCCCATATTGGGGAAGCTTCTTCCCAGCAATCCCCTGATAACGTTTCGAAGGGCCCCAACATTGAAAAACATGTTGGCCCCCAGCCGGCTAAAGAAAAAAGAGGATCTCAATCCCTCTACAAAAAAGCCCAGGCAAGGCTCCTATAGATGTGGCATCCCGAGATGCCTATGCTGCTCCAGCATCATTCATGATGCAAAAACTTTTTCATCAGACAGTGGAAATTCAGATGAGTTTCAAATCAAATACCATTTGACTTGCCAATCCAGTTTTGTCATCTATGTGATTATATGTGAATGTAAGAAATTATATGTGGGCAGGACAACGCAACCGCTGCATAAAAGAATAAACTCACACAGGTATAATATAAAAGAAGGATTTTTACAGCATGGTCTTTCCAGGCATTATGCAATATATCACAACAAAAGGATCTCCTTCAGGGTGATCCCTATTGACCATGTCCCCCTTGATAATCCTAATCGAGTCCAGACTCTCAACAGAAAAGAGATCTTCTGGATTCACAAGCTGAACACTATAAATCCCCATGGACTCAACGAAACAACTGATTTGTTCAATTGATTTGGATATTTCTATGGATTCTGCTCTGTTCCCCTGTAGAAGCTCATTATTCCTCTGCACGTTATAAGAGAGGAGAAGGGGGGGTTATGGAGAAGGAAGCAAAAAAAGAAAAAAGAGATATCAAGGATTTTTTTTTCTTTTCTTTTTGTTTTCCACTGTTATCTCTTTGATTTCACAGACTTTTGTGAAACTACCACCAAACAAAACAATCCAATCAAATTCACCCATGGCTCAATGGTTCAAAACATCAGTAGCAGGGTCCTGACAAAGAATAAATGTTTTAATACCGTAGGTTCTAGCACTCCCCCAGCTTGCAAAAGGTATTCGTTTGCTTTACTACTCTTTTTAATGTGTTTTTTTTGTATTTAGATTTTAACATGTATGAGCAATGGTTTTAAGTTCTATACTCAATTATATTTTATGATTGTTTCGTGTGTTTCATGATGTACATATGTGTTTGAATATGTGTTTAAGTCGGATTCCCCACCCACTGGGTGTGGTGTTTTTTTGAAAGAAGGCGTCTCCATGTGCCTTCTTTTGCTATAAATACAAGACTCTGTATGTGTATGCGTATAGACTGTCCTGAGGAAGTGGTGTGATCACCATGAAACGCGTAGAAATAAAGTCTATTTTCTATTACATCTACTTGGACTTCTCTGGTACATTATCCTGACAGGCGAGCAGCGCAGTCTGATGCCCCATTCTCTTCACCTAGCAAATATCTCAGTAAATTGGAATAGTTAACAAAAAACACCTGCCACTGCGTCCTAAGCATTTAAAAAGGTTTTTTTTTCTGTTTCAGTAGGCTCCACAATCATGAGGAAGACTGCTGACTTAACAGATGTCCATTCCTAAACCAAGAATCTTCAAAAACCCTAGTCCATGCCCTCATCATCTCCCGCCTTCACTATTGCAATGTCCTGCTCTGTGGCTTCCCCTCAAATACTCTCACACCCCTCCAATCTATTCTAAACTCTGCTGCCCGACTAATCCACCTGACCCCCCCACTATTCCCCAGACTCTCCCCTCTCTCAATCCCTTCACTGACTCCCCATTTCCCAGAGACTCCAGTGCAAAACCCTAACCATGACATACAAAGCCATCCACAGCCTGTCTCCACCATACATCTGTGACCTCGTCTCCCGATGCACGCAACCTCCGATCCTCACAAGATCTCCTTCTCTACTCCCCTCTTATCTCCTCTTCCCACAATAGCATACAAGATTTCTCTCGCGCATCACCCCTACTCTGGAACTCTCTACCACAACATATCAGACTCTCGCCTACCATCGAAACCTTCAAAAAGAACCCGAAGACCTACCTCTTTCGACAAAACTACAACCTGCAATAATCACCAATCGACCAAACCGCTGCACAATTGGTTCTACCCTCACCTACTGTATCCTCACCCATCGCTTGAAGATTGTGAGCCCTCGTGGGAAGTGTCCTCTGACTTGTATTGTTTAAGATTATTGTACTTGTTTTCATTATTTATACCCCTCCTAACATGTAAAGCACCATGGAATAAATGACGCTATAATAAATAATAATAATAATAATAATAATAATAATGCAAAGTTGAGTGGATGAAAAAAGTGTGGTAGAAAAAGGTGCGCAATCAACCGGGATAACTGAGGCCTTGAAAGTATTGCTAAAAAAAGGCCATTCAAAAATTTAAGGAAGATTCACAAGGAATAGACTGCCGCTGGAGTCATTGCTTCAAGGGCCACCACACACAGATGTATCCAGGACATAGGATACAAGTGTCGCATTTCTTGTGTCAAGCCACTCATAACCAATAGACAACACCAGAAGCGTCTTACCTGTGCCAAGGAGAAAAAGAGCTGGACTTTTGCTCAATGGTCCAAGGTGTTGTTTTCAGATGAAAGTAAATTTTGCATTTTATTTGGAAATCATGGTCCCAGAGTCTGTAGGAAGAGTGGAGAGGCACAGAATCCAAGCTGCTTGAGGTCTAGTGTGAAGTTTCCAAAATCAGTGATGGTTTGGTGAGCCATGTCTTCTGCTGGTGTAAGTCCACTTTGTTTTATCAAGACCAAAGTCAGTGCAGCCGTTTACCAGGAAATGTTACAGTATTTCATGGAAATTTCATTCTCCAGCAGGACCTGACACCTGTCCACACTGCCAAAATACCAATACCTGGTTTAAAAACAACAGTATCACTGTGCTTGATTGGCCAGCAAACTCGCCTGACCTTAACCCTATAGACAATTTATGGTGTATTGTCAAGAGGAAGATGAGAGACACCAGACCCAACAATGCAGATGAGCTGAGGGCTGCTATCAAAGCAACCTGGGCTTCCATAACACCTCTGCAGTGCCACAGACTGATCGCCTATATGCTACTCTGTATTGATGCAAATCAATTGCATTTGATTTGAGGCCTAGACAGGTAAGCACCTTTGCCTGTTTTTCTGTGGTGTTTTTTCTAGAATAGTGGAGGTTTTTTCCTCCTTTTTGTTTTCTCCAGTTGTGGTTTTTAATGTATTGATGAAGTAATTTATGCAAAAGGAGCCCCGACCAAGTATTGAGTGCTTTTAAAGAACATACATTTCAGTAAGCCAACATTTCGGATTTTAAAATCATTTTTCAAGCTGGTGTTATAAAGTATTCAAATTTACTGAGATAATGACTTTTGGGTTTTCATTGGCTGTAAGCCATAATCATCAACATAAACAGAAATAAATAAACACTTGAAATAGATCACCATGTCTGTAATGACTCTATATATCAGACTCACTTTTTGTAATGAAGAACTTAAAGGGAACCTGTCACCCCCAAAATCGATGGTGAGGTAAGCTCCCTGGCATCAGGGGCTTATCTACAGCATTCTGTAATGCTGTAGATAAGCCCCCGATGTTACCTGAAAGAGGAGAAAAATACATTAGATTATACACACCCAGGGGCGGTCCTGCTCCGATGGGCATCTCAGGTCCGGTACAGCACCTCCCATCTTCATTTCATGATGTCCTCTTCTGGTCTTCATGCCGCGGCTCCGGCGCAGGCGTACTTTGCCCTGTTGAGGGCAGAGCAAAGTACTGCAGTGAGCAGGCGCCGGAAAGGTCAGAGAGGCCCGGCGCCTGCACACTACAGTACTTTGCTCTGCCCTCAACAGGGCAGACAAAGAATGCCTGCACCGGAGCTGCAGCGTGAAGACCAGAAGAGGACGTCATGGAATGAAGATAGGAGGCGCCGGAATGGACCTGAGACGCCCATCGGACCGGACCGCAGTGGGACCGCCCCTGGATGAGTATAATATAACCTCTTTTTCTCCTCTTTCAGGTAACATCGTGGGCTTATCTACAGCATTACAGAATGCTGTAGATAAGCTCCTGATGACGGTGGGCTTACCTCCTCATCGATTTTGGGGGTGACAGGTTCCCTTTAAATAAATGAACTTTTTGATGATATTCTAATTTTGTGAAAAGCACCTGTATATATATCTTTATTCTCATCTGGACTGGAAGCCAACTGGATCTTCTTCTTTGGAGCCACTTGTATGAACTGCACAGTTTTTGTGAGTGCAGCCACACTTTTGGTCAGTTCCTTGACCTGGAGACATAGGTCTGCAGCAGTCATCATCTTGGGTTGGCGTGTCTGTCTCAATAGGGGTCTGGGGAAAGGATGCTGCCTCCTGCTGGTATGTAATTGCTGGTTGCCTCTGTGCTGCTCCTGAAGGTTAACAGCATAGTCCCGTATACTGTCCTGCACCCTTTGTTTGCACCCAAAGAATCTCATTTTTTTCTGTGCTGCAGTGTGGGTGTCAAAAGTGTCCTTCAGTCTGGCCAAGATTTGTTTGATAGTTCCTTTATTAGTGTCTGGCCAGGACTTTACTTCCCTGGCCAATGAGGATCTTGACTTTTTGACTTTCAGACAGGGGGTACACTTTGAACAAACTACATAGTATTTCCTTGAAATTGCTCAGGGTGTGCGACTCCCCAGAGTACTGTGGTAACTAGGCCGCTCCTGGTATATATGGCATTGATAACAGCATTATGGGGACCGCAGTTGCAGCAGCCGCTGAATCTCCACCCAAGTTGGGCATTTTCTCCCTCCCTCAGTGAACCTCAGCCAAGCTCCGTTTACCTTTACCGTTGTCAGCAGCTGCTCTCCGATGGGCTGGATTGAGCTCCTTCTGGTCTCCAAGTCGGGACTTCATGGTTTTCATTTGCTCAAAATCGAGCGCAGCTCCAGCTTCATTTCACCCGCTGACATCAGAGCTGGGCTTTGCTTTGTGTTCTTTTTCTGGCTCCGCCCACGACAGCATGCCCCTCTCTGCTCGCGTGCACTGTGTGACGCAGTTATGGCGGTGATTTGAAAGCTCTGGCACACAGTACTCGGCTATGCCGGGCTCCGAAAATACTGTTTGTGACGCCAAAATGATCTGCCTGCAAGGGCCATGGGGTACCCAGAATCGGACCAGACAGTTGTACGGAGGGAGGTCATGGGGCCATGATCCGTTTCTGTTGCTCTGGCCATGTCATAAAATGGAGGATAATTATGTGGTGTTTGGTCGTGACGCCACGTGTGGTGTTCAACTGTGCATTCAGGTGTCTGGCTTGGCCAGTGAACTTGCAGTCCCCTGCCCTCCAGATTCAGCTGTTAGGGCATACAGAACCCACCAAGCCAAGGACTCTGTTGTCCCTTTTTATCAGCGCTCCACTCTGGGGTCAGCTATACGCAGTTTTTATTCCCCTGAGCTCTTGTCTCTGCTCCTGTCCCTTCCCTCTCCACAGACCAACTGCCAACTCTCCACTCTCACTGTCCTGTCACGAGCTCCAGCTAGCTCCCTTTTCCATGACAACTCCCCTGTTTACGCTCTCGGCTGACTTCTTTGAATTTATAAGGAAGCTCCCCTTTCTGGCCTGGAGCAGGAATTGACATGTACACTGTGTTACCTGGCATGGGGACCTTCCTTCTTGCCTCCAGGCATGACATCACCCCTTAGAGGGAGGCAATGTCACCGTGGCAACTGGACTGTGGGGTGCCACATTTTTCCAAGTGTAAAAGTTTACTTAAAATGTAAAGTACACATAGCCTTAATGCTATGCTACTTGGCACACTTTCCAACTTTATTAGAATATTTGACTGTCTACCAAGAATATCATGCCTAAGGTGTCATCTCCTAAGTTGGGTATCAACTATTGTGGCTTTTTCTCAATTACAGTTTCCATTGTTCAGAATCCCAAATATACTTCATAAATCTCTCTTAAAGATGTATGGATCTTCAGTCCACCCTGTTTGAGCCCCACTTCCACTAGTTATTTTTAAAGCAAATCAGAAGTAAAAAAAGGTTAACATTTTTATCTTTTTAGGCCTCTTTCACACTTCTATCTTTCATCTCCCGTCATAATGCGTCGTTTTGTGAACGATCCTGTGATTTTGCCAGCAGGATGCAGCATCAATAGCAAAATATATAATCTTAAAAATAATTAAAAAAATTAAAAAATCGTGATATTCTTACCTTCTGGCGTCCAGCGCAGCCCTTGCGGCCTTCCCGCAGCCTTCCCGCGGTCCCCCCCCCCCCCCGATGCTCGCGATGCTGCTGGCAGCTCCGGTTCCCAGTGATGCATAGCAAAATGACCCGATGACGTAGCGGTCTCGCGAGACCGCTACGTCATCACCGGTCATTGTCTCGCTATGCATCACTGGGAACGGAGCATTGCGAGCATCGGGAAGGCTGTGGAGGCTGCGCGGGATGCCGGAAGGTAAGAATATCAGTTCTTTTTATTTGTCTTTATTATATTTATCATGGGTTGTGTTGTGTATGCGTTATCGCAGCAAAAAACTGCAGCGAAGACGCATACACAACGTGTGCACATAGCCTTCTAGGATGCACTGGAACCGTAAAAAAAAACGGCTCCAATGCATCCGTTTTTTACAATGAGCACAGGATCCGTCTTTTCAACATTTTGACGGATCCTGTGCAGATTGTAAAAACAGAAGTGTGAAAGAGGCCTTAGAGGTCTTTGCAGTATCTGGATTATCGGCAGGGTTAGGGCAGTGTTCCCCAACTCCGGTCCTCAAGAGCAACCAACAGGTCATGTTTTGAGGATTTCCTTAGTATTGCCCAGGTCATTGAATGCTTGCCTGTCCAGGTGATGCAATTATCACCTATGCAATACTAAGGAAATCCTCAAAACATGACCTGTTGGTGGCTCTTGAGGACGGGACTTGGGGAACACTGGGTTAGGGCAATGTGAAAAGGTTTTTGTTTTCCAGCAAAAAAAATAAAAAATATTCCAATAAACTTATCTAGAAATGTCACATCAGTTTTCTCTTAAATGTGAAGGGCAGAACAGTAAGAAACATGTATTTGTTCTTGTGTTGGCTCTCATACTGTGCATTGTATTATCCACACATGTAATACAATAGATAAAAGATACAAAAGATACATTTGTCCTACTGAGAAGCCAATCACCAGGGCTGGATAAGGGTGCAGCCTGGAGGAGAATTTGGCAGCCAATAGATGCTCATACCATACCATACATTCAGGTGAGCAGAACCCTCTTCATATATGGTGGGTAGAGATGAGCGGTGTTAGAGTCAAACTGTTCGCCAATATCAAATTCAAGCTGTTTTGGGCGGTTTTCAAGTCGTTCAACAATTTGCTTAAAATTCGTCTGTTCAAGTTTCTGTTCGATAACTGTTCATTCACCAAAAGCCTAGCTTGATTTGCACATTAAAACTGTTTATCATTGTTAATGGACTGTTTCAGTGTATAGTGGGTGGGGGGGGGATAGATCTGTGCTGAAATAACGCCGATCTACATTTTTTTTTCTTTCCCGCATTTACAGAGGGGCGGTGCAGTCTCTCAGCCTATCAGCAGTGCACACACACAGCAATGTGCATGTGATGCACACAAGCAAGGGCATGTGTCATTGGCTGTGTATGTCACATGTCCTTGCCCTATTAGAACCAGCCATTTGCCCCGTCACCACCATTTCCTCACTGCTGCAGCTTGGTGTTAGACGGCACCGCTGTGCTGTGGGCGCTATACAGACTAAGAGTGCTTTTTTGGAGCGAATTGTCAGAGAGATAGGTTTAGGGAGTCGGGAGGAGTCGGGACTAGTTGTAATATCAGCCCTTTTCAGGGTAGGTTACAGCAGTTCATAGTACTGTTTGCCAGGCAGGTCTGAGCCAGTGCTGTGCAAGTGTTAGTCACAGCATCTGGTGTAATCTAGCTCAGCCAATCCTTTTGGGCTAGTAGCATTGTCTGATAGTCATCTGAGTAGCCCGCCTGTGAAGCTATCTACACCGCCTGTGTATCTCAATTTTTACTGCATCTAATCCAGTAAATCGTTTTGGGGTTTTGGGCTTAGTAGCAGTGTCTGCACGTCAGCAGAGTAGCCCGCCTGTGAAGCTAGCTACACCGCCTGTGTATCTCAATTTTTACTGCATCTAACCAAGTAAATCGTTTTGGGGTTTTGGGCTTAGTAGCAGTGTTTGCACGTCAGCAGAGTAGCCCGCCTGTGAAACTATCTACACCGCCTGTGTATCTCTATTTTCACTGCATCTAACCAAGTAAATCGTTTTGGGGTTTTGGGCTTAGTAGCAGTGTTTGCACGTCAGCAGAGTAGCCCGCCTGTGAAACTATCTACACCGCCTGTGTATCTCTATTTTCACTGCATCTAATCCAGTTAACAGTTTTGGGCCTAGGAGCAGTGTCTGCATGTCAGCAGAGTAGCCCACCTGTGAAACTAACTATACCGCCTGTGTATCTCAATTTTTACTGCATCTAACACAGTAAATCGTTTTGGGCTTAGTAGCAGTGTCTGCACGTCAGCAGAGTAGCCCGCCTGTGAAACTAACCACACCGTCTGTGTATCTCTATTTTCACTGCATCTAATCCAGTTAACAGTTTTGGGCCTAGGAGCAGTGTCTGCAGGTCAGCATAGTAGCCCGCCTGTGAAACTAACTACACCGCCTGTGTATCTCTATTTTCACTGCATCTAATCCAGTTAACAGTTTTGGGCCTAGGAGCAGTGTCTGCAGGTCAGCAGAGTAGCCCGCCTGTGAAACTAACTACACCGCCTGTGTATCTCCATTTTCACTGCATCTAATCCAGTTAATAGTTTTGGGCCTAGGAGCAGTGTCTGCACGTCAGCAGAGTAACCCGCCTGTGAAACGAACTACACCGCCTGTGTATCTCTATTTTCACTGCATCTAATCCAGTTAATAGTTTTGGGCCTAGAAGCAGTGTCTGCACGTCAGCAGAGTAGCCCGCCTGTGAAACTAACTACACCGCCTGTGTATCTCTATTTTCACTGCATCTAATCCAGTTAATAGTTTTGGGCCTAGGAGCAGTGTCTGCACGTCAGCAGAGTAGCCCGCCTGTGAAACTAACTACACTGCCTGTGTATCTCTATTTTCACTGCATCTAATCCAGTTAATAGTTTTGGACCTAGGAGCAGTGTCTGCACGTCAGCAGAGTAGCCCGCCTGTGAAACAAACTATACCGCCTGTGTATCTCAATTTTCACTGGATCTAATCCAGTTAATAGTTTTGGGCCTAGTACCACAGTTTGGCCACTCAGTTCTGCTTGGTTTTCATCCATCGGTTGTTGTGCCAACAACTACAGATACAGAGTTGCCAATTAGATAAGCACTAAAATGAGTGACAAAAGGCCTGCTGCTGGTGGAATGGGGAATAGGCGTGTTGGAAAGGGAAAAAAAGGTTGTGTCCGTGGGATAGGTGGTAAAGCAACAGTAATATCTGCAGAAGAAAGACCATCTTCCAGCTAAAGTAAGATGTCTACTTCTTTTCGTGGACAATCTGATATGATCCCTTTCTTACGACCATTGCTACAAGCATCACCAAAAATTCCAGATGAGGCACAAAAACAGCAGGTGCTTGAACGGATAGCAAGTGCTCGTTCAAGTGGGCTCTCCTCCATGTCAACTTCAACATCACAACTACTCCAGTCCTCAGAGTTGTCACCCCAATCGCACTTGCTTCCTCACAGCTCCCAAGTCTCCAGCTGCCAGTCTGAGCATGGGGTAACACACATGGTTGAGTCTGTAGAGCTGTTTACGCATACTACAGCCTGGGAATCAGAGGTCTGCTCCAGAGCTTCTGTGAATCCAGACGAGGAAATGATCTGCACTGATGCCTAGAATCTTTGTGAGTTGGATCCAGGCCCAGATGGAGAAGGTTCTGAGCATAATGTAGACCCTCATTCCCAAACTGTAACTCCTGTTGGTGGAGACAATGAGGAAGATGATGATGAGACTGAGATACCTGATTGGAACGAAAACTTGACTTTTTAGTCGGGGCAGGAAGAGGTTGGCTCTGAGGACGACGGGTGTGAGAACACACAGGATGATGATGACGAGGTTGTAGACCCAACTTACTGTCAACGCCCAGTCTGCCAGTGCATGAGGTCAGCAGAGGAGGTGGAGGAGGATGCTAGTGACGAGTCTGACGATGAGGTAACGGTGCGCCTTCCTGGGCAGAGACAGAGTACTGGAAGCACGTCAACAACTGCATCCTCAACCCCAACTGTGCCTCAGACCAGAAGTCATGGTGGCTCTTCAGGTCGCACGGGCTCTAAGCCTTGCATAGCCTGGGCATTTTTTGACATCGCAAAGGATGACCAAACTCATGTTGTCTTAAAGATTTGTCAACAAAATCTCAGTAGAGGCCAAAAAATCACTAGCTTGAGTACTTCATGCATGAACCGTCACATGGATATGAGGCATAAGTTGCAGTGGGAAGCTCATTGTGCTACAATGCGGCCTAGTGGGCCGGGTCAACCACCGTCTGCCCCATCAAGTGCATCCGCGTCCTCTTCATCCTCTGTGACTGTAGGGACAGCAGTCGCACTTGGTTTTGGATGCAGACCTTACACCTCTTTACCCGCAACAGCCAGTGTGATTGGCAGGTTGTCAGGACATTTGCAAGTGGAAACACCTGCTGGTGTTGAGCGCTCTCCGACATCAACACCACATTTTGATCAAGGCAACATAACATCTCCGCCTGCATTTTCCTCACAGACCAGCAGTTTGCCGGGGACACCCTACTCAACTCCGTCTAAGCACGGCAGCCAGCCCTCAGTCCCTCAGATGTGGACAAGTAAAAGACCATTTCCTCCTAGCCATGACAAAGCTAAGAGGTTGAATTTCTCCATCTGGTGGACACAGAGGATTTTCGAGATCTTATGTCCATCGCAGTGCCCCAGTACCAGATGCCCAGTCGCCACTACTTCTCAAAGAAAGCTGTGCCTGCGCTACACCAGCATGTCGCACACAACATCACAGCTTCCTTGAGAAACTCTGCGTGTGACAGGGTGCATTTCACCACAGACTCTTTGACGAGTAGACATGGACAGGGGCGTTACATGTCGGTGACTAGGCACTGGGAAACTACGGTGACATCAGGAGAAGGAGCTGCTGTCCAAGTCTTGCCGTCCCCACGAGTTGCTCGTCGATCCTCTGCATCTAGAAGTTCCTCCACTGCTTCTGCCTCCTCAACCTCCTCTCGGTCCTCCACCTGCACCCAAAGCCTGTCTGGTAATGCCACTCGCGTTGTAACTGCGCAGAAGGAATCCTGCACACCTCCTCACTATGCTGTCACCAGGGCTCAACAGCATCAGGCAGTGTTTACATTGAATTGTCTGGGAAATGTGAGTCACACAGCTGAGGAGTTGTGGTCAACTCTGGAGACGGAGATCCATCAATGGTTGTCTCCACTCAACCTGCAGCCAGGGAAGGCTGTGTGCGACAATGTTGCAAACCTGGGTGCGGCCCTTCGCCAGGGCAATGTCACACATGTGCCTTGTATGGCTCACGTTTTGAACCTGGTTGTCCAGCAATTTTTATCCCACTATCCCGGACTAGATGGGCTTCTGCAGAGGGCACGGTCGCTGTGTGCTCACTTCCGCCATTCGCATCCCGCAGCTCGACGACTTGCATCTCTACAGAAGTCGTTGGGCCTGCCAGTTCACCGGCTGAAATGCGATGTGCCCACACGGTAGAATTCAACTCTGCACATGTTGCAGCGACTGTGGCAGCACCGATGAGCCCTGGTGCAATACGTTATGACGTACAGCCTGGGCCAACGAGATCAAGAGGTGGGGTAAATCATGCTGCAGGAGTGGTCTCAGATCAGGGACCTATGCACCCTTCTGCACAAATTTTGCTAAATAATTCCTGCCATAGAAAGGGATTCATGCATGCAGGAGTATCAGCAGAGACTGTTACAAAATCTAACATCTGCTTTTCCACAAAACACCAGTGGTGCACGTAGTCAATCTCTTGAGTTCTAACTTGCCAACCGTGGGACTATCGAGTCATCACTCTAACCGTAACAGTAACATCGTATCTGGTGGTAACAGCAATTTTTTCCAATCGTTTCAAGATTTTTTAGACCATCCTTTGCAAGGCCACAGGAGACAAGAAGTCTGACGCACAGCCAACACCTAGAGAGGATGGTACAAGAGTATCTCCAAGCTAACATCGATGCCATGACTGTGGAACTGGACCCTTGCTCATTTTGGGCTTCCAATCTTGAAAAATGGCCTGAGCTCGCCACTCACGCCTTGGAGATCTTGTCGTGCCCCGCAGCCAGCGTTCTCTCTGAACGTGTGTTCAGAGCTGCTGGTGGTGTGCTGACAGATAAGCGCACGCGGCTGTCCAGTGACAATGTAGACAGACTAACGTTCATCAAGATGAACAAATCCTGGCTCCGCAAGGACTTTTCTACCCCTGTGTCATCTTGGGGAGACTAAAAGCTTGATGATTTTTGAAAATCACGTCACCAACCATTTAAAAAAACTCTGGCAAAATTGATGCCGCTTAAGTGGTGTCTGTGGCCGAATTTTTTGAAAAAATGGAGACTCTTATTTAGTCCCCTTGTTGAGTTTTACATGACGTTGCATCGTCAATTCCAGGTGGGTGGGGTAGTCTGCAGAGTTGTTTACTCATACTATTGCCTGGGATTCAGAGGTCTGCTCCAAAGCTTCAGTGTCTGCTAGTCAGCAGAGTAGCCCAGCCACCCACCGCCTGTTTACCTAAGTACTATTTTGTAACGGCATCTAGCCCGGGAAATCCTTTTGGACCTAGTAGAATTTAGTGCTACTCAGCAGCGTACTTCACCCATGAAGCAAGCTACACCGCCTGTTTACCTAACTACTATTTTGTAACGGCATCTAGCCCGGGAAATCCTTTTGGACCTAGTAGAATTTAGTGCTACTCAGCAGCGTACCCCACCCATGAAGAAAGCTACACCGCCTGTTTACCTAACTACTATTTTGTAACGGCATCTAGCCCAGGAAATCCTTTTGGGCCTAGTAGAATTTGGTGCTACTCAGCAGCGTACTTCACCCATGAAGCAAGCTACACCGCCTGTTTACCTAACTACTATTTTGTAACGGCATCTAACCCAGGAAATCCTTTTGGGCCTAGTAGAATTTAGTGCTACTCAGCAGCGTACCCCACCCATGAAGCAAGCTACACCGCCTGTTGATCTAATTACTAATTTTTAACTGCATCTAGCCCAGGAAATCGTTTTGTATCTAATAGCATTTTGTGCTACTCAGCACAGTACCCCACCCACGAAGCAAGCTACACCGCCTGTTTACCTAAGTACTATTTTTAACGGCATCTGGCCCAGGAAATCCTTTTGGGCCTAGTAGAATTTGGTGCTACTCAGCAGCATACCCCACCCATGAAGCAAGCTACACCGCCTGTTTACCTAACTACTATTTTGTAACGGCATCTGGCCCAGGAAATCCTTTTGGGCCTAGTAGAATTTAGTGCTACTCAACAGCGTACCCCACCCATGAAGCAAGCTACACCACCTGTTTACCTAAGTACTATTTTTTAACGGCATCTGGTCCAGGAAATCCTTTTGGGCCTAGAAGCAATTTCTGCTACTCAGCAGAGTACCCCACCCATGAAGCAACCTACACCGCCTTCTTTCTTTCTCAATCTAACCCCTCAGCTCTGGGGTGTCCACTTTCCCTCCAGCTTTCTCCTTCTCACAGGTCGACTACCTCGTGTTTTCACACTGTGGCGAATCTTTTGGGCCCAGGCATAAGAAGTCGTTGAGGTAATGGATAATATGTGCCGCCTTACAAACGTCCATGACGACACATTCGAAGAAGCAACTAAATGCCTCAAATAGTGAGCAGGATATGGAGCACCCCATGGGCAAACAGCGATCTATGTAGTATGCTCCTTCACAGAAGCAGCCCAATGGGAGGACACTATTCGGAGGCACAGGTAGTAACCGGAACGCCCCCTCAATGTCTGTTTTGGCCATTAGGGCGCCCTTACCAACTTCTTGACCCGCCTGATTGCCTCGTCAAAGGAGGTACAGTACATAGTACTGTACTTGGTTCAGCGTCGATGTTGTCGTTTACTGACCGGCCCCTTGGATATGACAAATGGTGGATTAGTCTGAATGTATTGGGTTCATTGTTTGGCACAACTCCCAACGGGGATTTCACTACGTCTTCTAAGGAAAGTGTTCTGAATGGACCCGCTGCCATTCTACCTAAAGATATTTCTTTTTTTATTTTTATTGTCAAGACGTCTGGGTGTTGGTAGAGTGAGTTTAGATTTTTCTCCAGCCTTTCTTGATTTTAGAAGGGCATGACATGCCTATATCTGTGTCTCCTCCTCCTTTTACTCCTTCACCTCTTTTCTTTTCGCATGACTATATGTAGTTGTGACTTTTCCATGTGTTTGTTGTGTCTTCTGAGCAGTTTGTCAGCTTTTGGACACCTTTTAAGGTGTTTTCTATGTGTTTTCCATGTGTTTGTATGTGTTTGTGTTTGCCTGCCATTGGTTTCAATGGGGTTCAACGGTGTTCGTCGAACACGTCCCTGTTCGACGAACCGAACCGAACCCTAGGGAGGTGGCTCATCTCTAATGGTGGGTGCTAATGGTATCAATAAAGACTAGAACTTAATGCTACAAAAAAAAACCCTCGCAAAGCTCAGCAGGAAAATAGTTATTGGTCTCCGAAAAAAAACTATCCAATTTCTTTCTAAATTAGTAAAGTATAAAACAAACACATACATTTGACATCACCAATAGCACTGAAACAAATAATAAAGTTAACATTAATTTAACAATAAATTTAAAACAGTTAAGATGAAGCCAAATCAATAATGCCAGAATCATGTTTATGTTTTTTCATCCTACCCCAGAAAGAACTTTTTAAAATCTAGAATACATTGTATGCTAACTTATTTGTTCAGACATAGGTTACTTGGATTCTGGCTATTATTTCATTTTTGCACTTGGCAGATACCTTAGTTTCACAAACCCACAGGTTTTAGTAAACAAGAACTTGAAGAGGTACCTGATCTATAAGATCATTGCCACTTCACAAAGTTTTGAAACCATGAATAGCAATGTTGGAGGACTACAAGCAGGCTTGGACTGGCCCACAGGGTAACAGAGGAATCCCCCTGGAGGGTCCCTGTGTAGACCTGGGCCCCCAACCCCACTGTATGGGCAGTACTTGGCATAATTCACTTGATTCACTCTGTACAGAAAAAGCAGCATCTCATCATTCATTAACTATCCAGTTTATTATTATATAGAGATAGAGGTAAATTTGTGAACGAAGGTAGTATAATATTTGCATGCAAGTGAAAAGTGGGCCCCCAAAGTCAATGTTACTGGTGGGCCCTTGTCACCCCAGTCCGACACTGACTACAAGTAGTGTGTAAGTGTAGTTTACATATCTACTGCTTATGTAATTTCTTTATGTGGAGTATGTGGAGTGTAAAATCTGTGTAAAGCATCTTTAAGGTTTGTGTGTAGTGTTGGTATGAGTTATGTAAATGGTGAGAAGAAGTGTCTGGTCTGTGTCCTAATTTTTTTGGGAGGTCTGATCTGGAGGCTAAATTTATTTAATAGGTCTATTCTAGAGTAGGAACTCATTTAAATATCTCATGTTGATTCTGAGTAATTAAAGGACTTGACTTTATTAAAGGGAATCTGTCAGCAGGTTTTCACTACATCATCTGAGAGAAGACTGATGTAGGCAAAGAGAAGATGAATCCAACAATGTATCACTTAGATTACTGGGTGCAGCAGTTCTGACACAATCAGAGATTTTAGATTTAGGATAAAGCAGAGCTGATGAAGCTGCCACCGCCCACACCAGGCTTTGCATATACAAAGCCCATAGACAGTGAGGTGCCTATCACAGGAGGGGGCGTGTCAGACCAGGGCTCACGTGACCAGCTAGTCACAGCAATGATAAGCTCCTGGTGCTAAAACAAGCAAATAAAACTACAGCCCTTGAAAAGAGAGACATTGCTGAAATCTTTTTTTAACCCCTACCTCATGATGTCTTCAGAATACACAGCAAAAACCTGCTGACAGATTCCCTTTAAGGGACTTGGATTGGGTTCTAAATTAAATAATTAGAGTTTGGGGTCTGAATTATTATAGTAATCTAGTCTAAAGTCAGAATTATTTTTGGAGCATTATTTTATGGACTCAAAAGCACATAATTGACTTCAAATAATTTACACAGAGAAGTTTTTCTTATGTCAAATATGAAACAATAAAGAAAAAAATTACCTTCACATAATGATCTTTGGATCCTGTGATAACTAAATCCTGTTTATTGACTGTGCTACTGACTGTCAAGCACATAACTGGTGCCATGTGCCCAGATAGTTTCCCTACAAATTGCAACCTACAAAAGTGTGAGAAGAAAATACCAAAAATTAAATTAAATTCTTCTGTTTCTCTATAGCTGTATCAGCCATTTAGATAGACCAATAACCGAGGAACTATAGCACCTAAGAACGCCTGTTCATGATTATCCATCTGTCTAAACAGATGCGCAAATACTTGTTCATTGGATCCGATTATTTTTTAAGCAAAATGATTTTTATCCCCTTAGTGACAGAGCCAATTTTGGTCTCATTGACCAAGCCTCATTTTTTTAAATGTGACACGTTACTTAATGTGGTGATAGGTCTGGAATGCTTCAGCATATTCTGTTGATTCTGAGAAAGATTTATTGACACAACATAATTTATATTAATGGAAAATTTAGGCTAATATGGTTTTTTTTTTCAAAATATCTGAAATTTAACAAAAAATTTGAAAGTTTTGAATTTGAATGCTTATATACTGTATTTAAAGCAGGTAGTTATACCACACAAACTAGTTAATAACCAACATTTCTTATACATTCAATAAAGGAATTTGGCACTCCAAAATATGATTCAAATAAATTTATTTAACGCAGTGTCCATAATGTTGCAAAAAATTAATTGACGTTTCAGCCTCCCTCAGGACTACAAAAAGAAAATTACAATAAATATATTTATATATAAAGGAACATTATTAAATAATAGTAGTTTACATAAAGCAACATAAATAAGAGAGAGTGATGGCCAGCTCGCCTAATCGAATAGTACGGGTGTCACTAATAGGCTGAGAACCAAACGCTATGCATTACCTGTATGTGAACAGCGCCCTATACAGGCCTCTATTGTGCAAATGTATACTAAGCAGTCACCCCCTCCATGAACTGTTAGGTTGTGAGTTGCTGTCTATTTAGTATTTTGTACCTGGGTTTTGCAACATCTTTGCTATATGGGTTGGCTGCATCCTGTAGTGCATTTGTTCAGAGACCTGGGCAGGTTAGCGGTGCTGCCCCTCTTTCAGCTGTATTTTTGAATTTTTGGAGGATTTTTAGTTCTCTTTTGTGGTTTACTACTAAGTTTTGTATTTGTTCACAGTAAAATATTGTTTGGATACAGCAGATCTCAGAAGGGAAGATGAATTTGATATTTGGAATGCAAATGTAGCTGAAATAGATTTTGGACACCACGTCACATAGCCAGAGCTCCTGAAGTGCCAAAACAGTAGACCCCCCCACACACACACATTTTCTTACACTGCACTCCTCAAGAAATTCATCTAGGTGTGTAAAGAGAATCTTCAACACACAAATTTGGACTTGAAAATGAAAAATTATATTTTTTACAGTAAAATTTATTTTAGCCCAAATTTGAAATTTTCACAACATGTAATAAAATAAAATTGACTCAAAAATTTGTTACGCAGTGTCTCTAGAATGGAGAATACGGTTTGTGCACATGCTGGGACTTGAAAGGGATGGAGCACATTTGGCTTTTGATTGGCAGATTTTTTAGTAGATTGTAGGCACCATTAGCAGAGCTTGCTGATGTTCTAGAACAGCAAGAACCTCCCCGCATCAAGTGGCTCCATTTTGGAAACTGCTCTGTCCATGGGGCTCTGCAAATGTTACATGGTGGCTAAATTTGCACTTCAAAAATCAAATAGCACTCTTTGTTTTTTGAGCCCTGCCATGTGCCCAAACATTGACTTTTGACCACATGTGAAGACACAGTCAGTTGAAATTGCAATTTGGTATAAATCATAATTAATCATACTGACCAGAAAAAATAAAGTTGTCTTATCACTTTACTACACAGTGAATAACATAAAAAAATGAAAACGCAAAACAGTGTTTTTTTGTTCATTATTGCGGCTGAAAAACTGTATAAAAAGAGATCTTAATACATTGCAATCATCATATTATGTAATACCGTTTACCTACAATTGCTCATTTTGCCTTTCCGCCCAGCTAATTCTTCTCTATTCCAGTAGGTCTAAGACATCACGTGAATAAAAAGGGAGTAGCTGGAGCCTTGTAAGCTCTATGTAGAAGCAGAAACTTTTCCCTGCATGAGTCATCACTGCAAAAATCCCTGGCAGGGAGCAGGAGTGGAGCAGCTGGGTCATGAGTTTTCACAGGTCAATCTTATCAAATTTTATGATGTACTGTAATTTGTTGGTTAAAAATGCTCACCACACCCATAGATGAATTTAGTGTTGGGCTTAATTTTCCAAATATGGTCACTTGGGTGTTTTAGGTTTTTTGACACCTCAGGGGTTCTTCAAGTGTTACATGGTGTACAAATTTGCACTTCAAAAATTAAATAGTGCTCTTTGTTTTCTGAGCCCTGCCTTGTGCCCAAACATTGTCTTTTGACCACATATGAAGACACATTCATTTGAAATTGAATAACAAAATATATGGATCATTTTCTCCTATTATCCCTTGTGAAAATAACAAATTTGGTGCTAAAACATCTTTTCCTGGAAAAAAGAATTATTTTTGATCTTGACATCTAAATATTATAAAGTTCTGTGATTTACTTGTGACTTAAAATGCACAACACAACCCTTTTTGAATTTCATGAGGGATTTAGTTTTTAAAATGTGATCAGTTGGGGATTTCTGCTGTTTTGACATGTCATGGCCTCTGCAAATACAACATAAGTTTTAAAGTCTATTCAAGCTAAACTTGTGCTCAAAAATCAAATAGCAGTCTTTCCTTTCCGAGTCCTGTTAGGTGCCAAAAGATTAGTTTTTGACCACAAATAGGGTCTCACCTCATTCTGAAGAAATTATACATTGTCGGGTCCATTTTCTCCTTGTGAAAACTAAAAAACTGGGACTTTGGGCTATAAACTTGGGACATTTTACTAGAAAAAAATACTGTATTTTTCACTTTGTAAGACGTACTTTTCCCCCCAAATTTGGGGGGGGGGAATGGGGGGGTGTCTTACAATGCGGATATACTGCTTAACAGTACCGTTGCAGGCTGGGATGAGGGGGTGTCCACCACCGCTGCCCAGAGTGATACTGGCATCTCCAGTGCTGCGGGAGGGTCTGCCAAAATTTTGTGAAAGGCCAGAGCCCCCCAGCAGTTCGTCAATGCTTTCCTGTGCAGTGGACTTCGGCAAAATGGCCACCGAGAGGCAGCGCATGTGCAGATGGAGATCTCAGCACCAAGATCTCGGGAGATGCTCTAAATCTGCGCATGCGCCGCCTCCCGGAGGCCATTTTCCAAAAGTCCACCGCACAGGAAAGCATGGACGAACTGCCGGGGCCTCTGGCTTTTCACAAAATGTTGGCAGAGCCTCCCCCGCAGCATCGGAGACACCCTTGCAGCACAGGAGCCCCCACGCAGCACAGGAGCACCCCCACAACACAGGACACCTGCACACCCCCTCATGCCAGCCTGCAGCATCGCTCCACTCCTGCCTCCTCCAGCAGTGACCCTGGGACCCCACTTCACTGCAGCCACCACCCCCGGTAAGCAATAAGACGCATTGATTATAAGTAGTGATGACGAGCGAGTGAAAAACTAAATCTCCGAGCAGTCATAAATACTCGGGAAAACCCAAGCAACGAGTACACTCGCTTATCACTAATTATAAGAAGCACCACAATTTTATTCAAAAAAAGTTTTTCCCTATTTTTCTCCTCAAAATTTGGGGTGCGTCTTATAATCCGGAGTGTCTTATAAAGCGAAAAATATGGTATTTTTTTTTTCCATATCCCAATTTTATAAAGTTCTATGAAGCACTTGTGGGATCACAATGGTCAACACACACCTAGGTGAATTTCTAAAGGGGTTTAGCTTCCAAAATTGAGTCACTTGTGTGAGGTATCTGTGGTTCTGGCAAGTCTGCATCTCTGCAAATGCGACATGGCACACACATTCCAGATTCAGATTCCAGTCTCATTTGCGCCACAAAAAATGAATAGTGTCCCCAAACATTAACTTTTTGCGACAGTATGTATTGGGTATCTTTATGTTTGGAAGAAATTGTGTAAGACAATATGTGGTAATTTTTTCTTGTTCAAATTTGGTGCTAAAACATGTTGGTAGAAAAAATTCCAATTTTTCACTTGCAGGTCCAAATGTTATAAAGTTCTGTGAAGCATCTATGGGTACTAAATAGGTATTAAACATACCTGGATAAGTTCCTCGATGAGGTCCGTTTCCAAAATGGGGTCACTTGTGAGGGTTTCTAATGTTTTGGTGCATTGGGGCCCGGTAAATGCGGCATATAGTCCGCTATTTATATTCTAGTTTGTGCTCCAGAAACCGAATATCACTCTTTCCCTTCTAAGCCCTGCCATGTGTCCAAAGGGCAGTTTTTGACTATATATTTGATATTGCCAAGTTTGGGAGAAATTGTGTAATACATTTATTTAACTTGTAGGGTGATTTTTTCTTAAAGGTATCACTTTACAGATGCCTTAAGTCAATTAAAAAACAAATAGATGCGTACAAAATAGGATTTATAAATTCCTTTGAAAAAAAATGAAACATTGATGCTAAATTTTAACCCTTCTAACATCTTTACAAAATAACAGAACATTTAAAAAAAATGCATGCTGATGTACAGTAAACATATGAGAAATGTTATTTATTAACTATATGATCTGGTTTAAAGATATAAGCATTCAGAGATTTAAAATTGCAAATTTTTCTACATTTCATCAAATTTAAAAAATGTTCATAAAAAAAGCAAAACATATCAACCTAAATTTACTGCTAACATAAAATACAATTTGTCACAAAATCACTAAATTATCTTTAAGCAAAATGCCACAGTTATTACCACCAATAATTACCACACGTCAGTTTTGAAAAAATTGGGCTCCGTCATCTTATAGTCAAAATTGGCTCCATGGCTAAAGGCTTAAAATACTGTATATCATTTTCTCAATCAAGTTTTGATCACGTGCACTTTAATAAAACATAATTGTACAATACAAAAAATTTAGTTTAGCAATAGGCTTTGGAAAGCAATTAATCTATGATTAGGTTTTCTATTCATTACAAAACTATTAATTTTACAGAGTAGACTTACCTTCCCAGGTCCCAAGCTCTCACTGCATTTCCAGCTGCTACATATAATGTCGTCCCCCCAGGATTCAGAGCGATCTGATTAATTTGTAGTTCAGCCTGACTGCTAACAGAACGGAGACTTAAGCCTGAACATGGGTCTCCAGAGACCACCTGACCCGAAGACCTGTTGAATTGCACAAAGTCATTACTATTAATTTTTCTTTTTTGTCCTCTAATTTTTATTAAGAGTATATAAGAACTACAGTAGTAAGGAAAATAAACTTAAATTCAATATAGAAAAAAACTAATAACAAAAACCAGCAAAATAGCCAGGAGAGGTAAAATGCAGTAGCGAAACAGAAGTCCAAAGGGAAGCGAAGGCAGAGATGAAATGATGGCTCACCACCTAATACAAATGAGAGATATGTGAACAGAATCCTTATCTTCTAAATAATCAGACCATTAGAAAATCAGGGACAGAGCAGCTGGTATCCTCATAAATATCACAGTTTAGGTGAAATAGAGAGGATAAAACTGACTGATAACCTATGTCAATAAGAATTGAATATAATATAGCACCACTAGACTAAAAGAATGCTGTCATTTGTAGGGCGAAACTCTGGCTCAGGCTGCACACTCTGCATCTGCCACAAAGTTTATTGCTCCCAGCATTTGTTTTTAATATTTAAAGCACTATTTTTAACTAATTTTATAAGTATAATAAATACAATTTTTACCGTTCATTCAGTTTAGTGGATCTATAGAAATGTGTGTCTCCCACCGGTCCTCTAATGAACCCTCAACAACGCAGGGGGAAACGTGTCAAGACAACTAATGATAAGTGTTAATATTCTATTTATGCCATACTGATGGAAAATCAGCTATGGGCAGCCTTATAGCTCAGATTATGATATGGGACGACTAATGAAAAGTGTCGATTTTCTCTTTGTATTGTGCCCTATTGATGGAGAATCAGCGAGAGGCAGGTTTTAGCTCTGATTCTGATATACAGAGTAATTTTGAAAAAGTATGAGCATAAAATTGTATATACGATTGCTTAAGACTGATTATTTTGTATCCCCTGGAGATTGGACCTACAGGGAGTGAGGTATCCGGGATCAATATAGCTTGAAATATTGATATTTTGGCAGCTGTGTATATTATATATAGCCACCTAAAATATTGTGATTTTTATTTTTATATCACTTGGGGACTGTAAATATTGATAACAGGACAATGCCAAGGAATGACATACAGTTTACTTTATCAATTATGTTGTCTGTAATTTTCTGCTGAGATACACATGTGTACTTTTTCATTCTTTTGCTATCTGTGTCTATTGAAATTTAGATAAGGTATGTACTAGGAACACCGTTGTTGAGCGGGGAGCTATTTCGCAATATTATAGGGTGCCACCCTCCGCTGCCAGGTAGGGTGAGCAAAAGGAACATCTAGGGACTTGATAGGTCCAGTTGTATCACTATCTGGCAGAGTGAGACTAACCCTGACCATATTTACCTAAACATCCTGCAAATCTTTGTTCTTTAAATTTATGAGTCCTACATGCTTTTAATATATCAATAAAAATTATCTTTTATGGGTCTATTGTCTTTTCAGCTTTTCAGTACCTTGTCACTTGGATGTATCCACTCTATTTCATCTGAACTGTGAAATTCATGAGGATACTGGCTGATACTGGCTGATATGTTAAGGATTTTCTAGTGGACTGATCATTCAGAGAATAAGGACTCTGTTCGCATTGTCTCTCATTTGCATTAGGTGATGAGGTTTTATTTAATCTCTACCCAATATCGTAGCACTGTGGTTGTTATGAACTGATATTTAGAAACTAGTAAATACACTACATTTATCTTTACAAACTCTTATGATTTCTACAAACCCTAACACCTGCTGGTTAACCCTTACTTGTTTACTCCTGGTTAACCCTGTTATTTTCTGTAAGCATCACTTAATGTTATTGCACACTGATCATATTAAGTTATTATCTGCTGTGGCTTCTGCTACCAACATCTATGTGCTGCATCAGACCTGCCATTTTCTGCTTCATCAGTCCTCTTAGTTCTGTAGCTTCTGTTATGTCCTGTGTTTGTTTGCCACCCAGCATAGCCTGCTGTCCAGGTCCTTACTGTTCCACAAGCCTTCCAACCTGCTGTGCCAACATCCTTTGTCCACTTGTCCACTCTGAGCTGTGGCTAAATGAATCCTCCTTATCGGGTGAGCCTAAAAATTCTAGGAAGTTTTTGGAATCATAGGATGGTGGCTCAGAGGATATCCAGCTTGCTAAGGGCAAACATTATTTAAGAAGAAAAAAATAATAGAGAATTTGACTTGGGATGAAATGGTGTGAGGGGTTAAGGTATAGAAGTTAAATAAATTCCTTCTTCTGTATTGCATTTACCTGTGAAAATGCATTAACTTTTCCAAATCTTTCGTAACAATAATTTTTAACTTTTTAATCTATTCATCCCCACCTTCCAAGAGTCATTTTATTATTCAATCTGCATAGCAAAATGAGGGCTTGTTTTCTGCAGCAAGAGTTGTATCTTTTCTAACATCACTATTTGTGTACAGACTCCACTACATCAAAATTGCAATACTAAGAAGGAAAAGTAAAGGCATTATGGAGATCACATATGCAATGATATGCAATTGATGAGAAATGGAAACAACAAGCATCTTGATTTATTCAGTATCGTGCATGATTGCCACGTGCTGAAATACACAGACTTACATGCCTTGGCACATTATCAATGGTTGTCTGAAGAATGTTCTTCCATGCCAAATGCATGTGGGCACAAAAAATCAAAATGATTTGCAGTTGGCAGCTCCATGTACAATTGCCAACCAATGACGTCCAAAATGTGCTCAATGGGAGACAAGTCTGGTGATGCTGCATACCATGTTACACGTTATGACATACAAGATGCTAACCGTGGTATTGTAGTGTTGAAAAACAGCACCGGGAAATCTTGTAGAATAGGTCACACCATTGTTTACATAATTTATCCATTCTGCACAGCAAATTAAATTGGGTGTTACACATCAAAACTAAGGCATCAAACAGTATTTACACAAACCATCAGAAGGCATTTGTACGGGGGAGAATCCTGCAAGCTGATCGTGGAGGCTGCATAGCTGAAGAGCTCCTGAGATACCGGACCTAACCTAGCTTAAATCGGCCTTTACAGACCTTCCTGCTCTTCCACATAAGCGTTATCAGCTTCCACACTGCCTGGGGCACATGATGACACGCGGCCGAGCCCAAAAGCATGGGACCCCACCAAGACTGTCTGACTTCTTTGCCAGAAGTAAGCCCGTGGGGACTGCAGGTAAAATGCCAGTGTTTTCATCGGTGTCCTCGAGCTCCTCACCGGGTTTTGGGGGAGGAGTGGGTGCTGCGGGAGATCAGCAGCAGCAATGTTCTGGCCTGCTAACTAAGGAAGACATGCAGGGACTTCTCACTTCCCTAAGGGCCTCCCTGAAGGAAGATATGCATGTTATGCTACAGGAAATGAAGGGGGAGATCTCAGCCCTGGGAGAGCGCACCAGCCACATGGAAAATAAAATGGCTGAATACACTACATCATTTAATGCTCTGGTGGATGAAAATGAGGCGCTCAGAGAGGAATTGTCATTGGTCAGTGATAAAGTGTATGACCTTGAAGATAGATCCCGTAGGAATAACATTCGCATAAGGAGGTCACTGATAAAGAGTTACCTGCCTTTCTGCAAAAATATCTTCAGGCTGTTCTTCCTGATTTATCCACCAGAGATGTGATGGTAGACAGAGTTCACAGAACACCTAAGCCAAGACATGTGAATCAGGATCTCCCTAGAGATACATTGGCAAGACTATCCTTTTTTACCACCAAGGACATATTCATGCAAAAAATGAGAAAAAGTCCAGAGTTGCCTGAGGAGCTGCAGAGTCTCCAGGTTTTCCCAGACTTATCTGCTGTGACTTTGGCTAAAAGGAGAGAGTTTGCACACATGTGTAAAGCCCTTCGGGATGGTGGAACAAGATATAGATGGGGGTTTAACCCAGTTAAGCTGCTGATATTCTATGATTGGCAGATGGTGGTTTGTCATTCCCCTAAACAAGTGAAGGATAGACTTACCAGTTGGAAAATTCCTTTTGTTCCTAAATAGAAGTCACAAGGGAAAAAGATTGCCCTGGAGTGGTTTCCGGCCTGACATGGAGGGAAGGACATGGTCCGTTTCTCTGGAGCCTTGTTGAGGGTTACTATCTTTGTGATCCAGGACTGTGAGGAACTTCACTGAAAAAGAAGGTGGAGATGGAAGAGCTCACTTGCCCTATGCAGCTATTGTGTCTGCAGATTATGGCTGATGTTTGTAGGTTGCATATGAATCTTTGCATCCTGCTTTTTAGTTCATGTTTTTGGTTTTTGTTTTTCGTGTTTGTTCATCTTTGCTGTTTTTTGTATGATCTAAATTTTGGTACTTGTATACTTGATATCTTCATACAGCATTGTATATTTCAGATAGGCTTGTGTACACATAACCGGATCTTGAAGGTGGGAATGTTAATTGTTCTTCATAGGAATAGGCATAGGAAATTTTGTGTTATATCATGAGTATACAAATTTTATCCCAGAATGTACGGGGACTGAATTCCCCGGTGAAAAGATCTATGTTATGGAGGGAAGTGCGGAAGTCACAGGCTGAAATTATCTGTTTACAGGAGACGCATTTGTTGGAGGCTGATAATTGCAGGATACATCATCTGCAATTCCCTCATATATTCTTTGCTAACAATAAGAGTAAAAAAGCAGGGGTTTGTATAATGATCAAAAATACGATTGCTTTTAAAAATCTCCATATGCATGAAGACCCGGCGGACAGATTTTTTATATTAATTTGCTCCTTAAATGGAGTGGTATACACTCTGGTAGTATTATATGCCCCATATGAAGCACAATACCCCTTCATCCGTAATGTTTTCCAGAAAACGTCTGAATTAGCCAAGGGTGAGAATCATATGTGTGGATTTCAGTATTCCAGTGGACAGAGTTGAAGATTGTTTCAATAGGACAGTCCGAGTCCGGAGGGAGTTGAAATCATTAATAAATGAATACAATCTACATGATTTTTGGAGGTATTCCCATGCTGATGAAAAAGATTATACTTTCTATTCCTTCAGTCAGGATAGATTTCTTTCTAGTGGATAATAAGGCAATGGGTAGATGCATTTCAATGAATATTGGTCTGATTTCATGGTCGGATCATGCCCCAGTATCCCTGAAATTAGCTCTGCATCACCAGGCTAACCCTTCCTCAAGATGGCGGCTGAACACATCTCTCCTTCTGGATGAACAGGTAGTAAAGAGAGTGTTGGTGGAACTGACACATTATTTCCATGAAAATGATAACGGGGAAGTAACTGATGAGTTCCTGAGGTCAGCGCATAAGGCTGTAATAAGAGGGAAATTTTTACAGCAAGCATCCTATTTGAAGCGCAACAGAGAAAAACATAGAGATAGCCTCATTTCCAGTCTTACACAATTAGACTCTCTAAATAAAGGATCCCTATCTTAGGCATTATCAGAAGAGATTTACAATATTATATTTAAATTAAGAGAGTGTAATAATTATAGGGGATAACTCAGGAGACTTTGCGTGGAACAAGACAACTACAGGACACAGTTTTATAAGTGTTAAAGTCTATATTATCACACGGTGATTCAAACAGGTGCAGAGAAAAACTCAAGTCCACAACACTTGGTGCAACTAATAAACGCAGCTTAGCAGTCTATAGGAAACTTCAGAGGAAAATGCAATCAAGCAGAAAGTCTATGAAGCACAGTTATTCTTGAGGATACTTGACACGAATAAATTCTTGTCTTAGTCCAGGCACAGATAGATATGCTTATTAGGCAGTTCAAATCATATCTTAGCTCAACCAGGGAGGCCTGGTTAATAGTCTCAGGTTATTGCAAAGCAGAAACAGCTTACATGTCCAGCAATAGCAGATGGAAGTAAGCATGAACAGCAGATGAAGGAGGATTACTGGAACTGGTGTATGCAGCAGGAACTCGGAGGAGAGTAGCAGGATCACCACACAGGTTCACAGGAGCAGGTATATAGCCAGGGAGTAATCAGAGGTCAGGAGCTGGATGCAAGGCAGAATACTCTAGCACAGACTGAAGGCTGGGGTGGAGTTTTATAGCAGGAAGACACAGTGCACATGAGACCAAAGACGCCATCTTGGAAAAGGGCAGTAATGCACAAAAGGTAAAAAATGTTCAGAGTCCTGACAGAGAGAATCTCCTGTCGCTGTATGAACATAACCTTAAAAAGTTTAAATCAAAATTCTATGCAACTGGGGGCATAGCCGGTGATGTTTTAGCCCGTAGGGTCAAGAAAAGAGAGGTAAGATCCAGGATTGATCATTTGGTGGACCCCCAGGGGAAACATATCAGAAACCCAGTTGAGATTGTGAATGAGTTTGCTAGATATTATACTCAACTTTATAATTTAGGGGAAGATCCTGATACGCCTCAACCCTCCCCAGTGGCGATTGATCAGTACTTGCAGAGCATTAACTTTCCAAAGGTTTCCCAGGTACAACTGAATTTCCTTAAGACGCCCTTAACTAAAGAGGAAATTTGGACCATCATTAGGTCCACCAAGGGTCGTAAGGCCCAGGGTCTGGATGGGTTACCAAATGAGTACTATGGTCAGTTCCAGAAGATTCTATCTTCTTTCTTCTACGTTTGTATACATTATGGTGGGATAAGGAGTTTATATCTAAAACTAACTTAGAAGCTACGATCTCTACTCTGCCAAAACCAGGGAAATCTCCAACGTGTCCTGGCAACTTTAGGCCTTTTGCACTACTAAATGTGATGTGTATAATTTTCTCAAAGATGTTAGCTTTAAGATTACACCACATTATTCCCAAATTAATCTCCCCGGATCAGGTTGGTTTTGTGGCGGGTCGAGAAACAAAAGATTGGACATGCAGAATGATTAACTTAATTAAAGTGGCGGAGCTCTGTGGATTCCCCAGTGCATTCCTGTCTTTGGATGCTGAAAAAGCCTTTGACAGGATGCACTGGGGATATCTTAGGACTGTTTTAATGAAGTTTGGCTTGGTGGGTCCCATATTCTCAGCGATCTGTGCCATGTATTCCAACCCGAATGCTAGGGTATTGTCATCGGGATTTTTGTCAAACTCATTTGCAATAACTAACGGAACACAACAGGATTGTCCCTTGTCTCTCATCATCTTCGCTTTGTGCATGCAGCCATTAACTAAAAAAGTACGAGCTTCTCCGAATATAGTGGGTATTAAAGTAGGGATGGTAATTCACAAAATTGGACTGTACGCAGATGATGTAATTATCTTTTGCTCTGATATAGAATCATCCTTTCCTGCCATTGTCACCACATTAGAGGAATTCACTAAAGTATCATACTACAAACTTAATGCCACTAAATCATTAGTTTTTCCTGTTTTGGTTCTGTCTGCGACTCGAGGATTTTTGGAATGTAAATACCCTTTTAAATAGGTAGATAAAGGGATCCCATATTTAGGTATAGTTCTTACACACTGTAAACAACTTATAGAGAGAAACTTCTCCAATATACTGAAAGAGACCAAGTCAGAATTAGATGAATTTCAATCTATTCCAGCATCTTGGATAGCCAGGATCAATATTTTTAAAATGATGGTGCTCCCTAAGATTTTATATTATTTTAGGTGTATTCCAGTCAAAGTTCCTATTAGATTTCTCTCGTCTCTTCAAAAAATGGCTAATCAGTTTATTTGGGCTCATAAAAGACCGAGGGTGGCTAGAAAGTTGATGTATTACTCGTATGATGCAGGAGAAATGGGAGTCACTAACTTGCTTGCATACCATACGGCGGCAGTCATTGTTGGGGTAAGAGACTGGTGGTTAATGGATAATGCTCATATGTGGCTACAGATTGAAGCATTTTATGCTTGTAGGGGCTCAACCCGTCATACACTAGAAAGTGAGACGATTAAGAAAACTTTGTTTATCCCACCCCTTCCAACGATGGCAGCTACTATAGACTATTGGGGACAAATAGCCTCGAAGTTATTAAAAATCCCCCTCACCGATGTGTCTTTGAAAGCTCTTGAGCAGCATATCCCTTACATTGGTCTGCATAACTGGATCAATGCAGGGGTTGAAACTCTTCAGAACTTGATGGATGGTGCTCTGAACCTCCTTCCCTTTGACCAAGTGTCTTCAAAGCATCCAGCTATACGACACCTATTTTATCAGTATTTGTAAATCAGGCATCTGATCCATACATGACCAGAGTTGTCGTATTTTAAGACTCTCTTGGACCACAGGGCTAATGGGTATATTCTAAGACCAAGGTCAGGATCTAGGGGCATTTTCATCCTATATAGTGCTTTGAATACACCAGCTGTTGATACTAAATGACCATATATGATTCGGTGGGAGAGGGAGCTAGGCATATCCCTTGACCTGGAGACATGGAGGGCGGGTTTAAGAGAGGTGCAAAGAGTATCATCTTGCCTAAATCACCTGTAACAGTTAAAAAAAAGTGCACTTAAGGTGGTACCAATGTCCGGCGCAGTTAGCTCATTTTGGTCCTAACCAATCTCAGGTGTGTTGGAGAGGTTGTGGGCAAAGGGGGACACTGGGTCATATGTGGTGGTCATGTCTGGTTATAGCTCAATTTTGGGTAGATATTGGTGATCTAATACAAGAGGTCCTTGGGGTACAGTTGGTTTTGGAGTCCAACATGGGAGTCTTACATATTGGAATAGATAAAGTACCGCAGGTGCTTAGAGGTTCTTTATCGCATATTTTGATCGCAGCCAGGTTAGCTCTGGCAACTAGGTGGAGGGGGACGAGTTTGCCATCCATAAAAGAGGTAATTGAGAAAGATAATATACATTGCCAATATGAATTGCCATTGGCTCATTCCATCTCAGTCGAAAAGAGAAATCAGGCCAGAGGTCAGCCCCTTTTCATTGAAGATGTAAAACCTTATTTGGCCTTATGATTATGAAACTTACATTATTGGGATTATGCCATCACGCTTTATCCCGGGAGTTCCCGTGATGTTACTGTTGGATGGTGAAGAAGTCATGTGTACAGGTACCTATTGTACTTTGTTATTGTATGTGTTTATGGGTTTTGTTTGACCCTTTGTGTGTTCAAACATTTTCTGAAAATTTAATGAAAAAAAAGAAGGCATTTGTACGACATTGGACTATGGACCAGACAACCAACTATACGTGTTATATTAACCTCACGCCGATGATTTCAAAGGCTATCATGGCAGAGTGAGATAGCAATGAAGGCTGGAATGGAGGCCTTTACTCTTTGGTCCCGCTTTTGTCTTGGACACAATAACAGCTGGACATTGATCCGGGGACCACATGGGCACAGCCATGCAGAAGTCTTTTCGAGGGAGAGTCACATCGGTCCTATGCCCGGGATTATGGTCTAGAGTGGCATAAAGTACAGTAGCTGGACCCCACTAGTCTCCATTTCAGGTATGCTAACAGCTCAGTGTCACATTGATTTGGCCATGGAATGAGAATTATGGTAATTTCACCAAAGTGTCCCAAGGACCGGTTTTTAACATAACATTTTTCACATGGCTACTGTGAGTAGCCTACATGGCCCAAAAGTGATACTATAGCCTGCAGCATCTCCAGACTTGCCTCTCAATTGTAAATTGGCTCTGCCAGCAGCAGATCTTGATAATTTGAAATATACATATTTATATGCATATTATATCTAATGGTCTCCAAGTTCCCACAAATCAGCCATTACTGTATGCTTGGATAATACATAAGATAATAAGTAACATTTTTGAAGTAAATTAATTTTGCTCAACTCACATTAATGTCCGCACACAACGTGCAGGGTCACGAATGTCCCACACACGTACACATGAAGCAGATGCAGTGAGCACCAATCCAGAGATAGAACAGTGCTTCACAGATACCACATTGTGAGGATGGCCACGCAGAGAGCTAATCTCTTGGCCTGTCACTAGGTTCCATAGCTTGCAGGTACGATCTAAAAAAAACAGTAATAGAGGCAAGAGATATCAAAAAGCTTTGAATTAATAGTACTATAAGACAAATAAAGAAAAAAATAACATAGTTGATTGCAAAAGGTCATTTTTCTAAACAGAAACCGCTCCATAATGCAATATTTCCACCTACAGCTGTTAGAGGCAAACCATGGCACAGCCATTGTCTGCGGGTATAAGACAAGCTCAGTCCATGAGCCTGCTCCATATACCCACTTTCGACTTACGACGTACATTTATGGCGGATATCAGTAAGGAGTTAACAAAACAAACATTTGTAATTACGTCTTTTATGTGGCTTCTAACTGCTTCAAAGTCACCAAGCAGTTAAAAGACGTGATTTGACTATTCTTTTTATTTTTATTGTTTTTGCTTCAAAAAAATGCTAGCATTCTCTTTATTGTTCTCTTCTGAATGCCCTTTTGTCTGCCATGTTACTACTCCTATGAAGTCCAGCCCTAGCGATACTTGCTGAGCTGCTTTGTCTTCTGATAGTGGCCGAGGCTTGGTACTACACATCAGACTACTATTCAAATTAATAGGAGGCGGATGTGTAGTACCCTACGGCATTCATTTTACCAGATCATGTTTTTGGAAAATTGTTAAAATGGTGAGAAAAATACAGTTTTTCTATTGTTTTGGGGGCATTATTTTTGTAGCAAAAATGACAACATGATTTTAAGATCAGTATGATTATGGCGATACCAAACCTAAGTTGTTACAAGTTTAGTGGCTTAAAAAATTCTGAAATTTGTGAAATAAAATTGGTTTGTGTCACTATTCTCGTTTTAGGGCATGTATTATATTTTCATCAGTTTTTATTGCAATTTGTGTAAGAACGTTGATGACAAAATAAAATAAGCAATTTTATATTTTGATGAATCAAACTTTTACGGATGTGGTTATACATAATATGTACATTTTTTTATTTTTATTTTATTTGTAACTGGATTATGTTTGTTGGCACTTTAATATTTTCTTAAACTTTTTTTTCCTATATGTTTTTTTTTAGTTACCATAGAGGACATGAACCTGTGATTATTTTACCACTCGTACTGTATACTTTAATACTGCAGTAAACTGTAAAAAGTATGGCCTCCTATGAAGCTTAGCCCGTGGCTATGCTTCACAGAAGAACCAACAGCAACCCACAAAGGTGTCGAAGGGTGGTTGGAATGAATGATCAAGCAATATGGCGGTGTTAACATTTAGGGGTTATCAGCAGCAGTTGGGGCTAGCTTCAATTGCTGCTGTTAGAGAAAAAGATCCCAGCACAGGTATTTGGTTTTCTTAACTTAGAGGCAACCCAAGTAAGAACTGCACAGAATATACAAACGCCAAACAAATGTTGCTCTTGGTTGGATTACAGTCTAGAAACATTGTTTTGCCAGACAATTGTGCTCACCACAAATCAACTGTGCTGCCCAATAATACAAAATTATTTGATAATTCATTCAATATCAGGTCTGAAATTTTATCACTCTCTTTTCTCACCTTTTGATCCAGTAAATAATAATTCTTCAGTAGCATCTACACAGAGTACCGGTTTTGTATGCCCTTCTGCCACAGCTATACATTGGAGTGGGGCTGTTCTGGACCCTTTAACACCACCTACAGGTGTAATCACACCCCTGTGTGGCAGAAAATATAAAATATTTTTATACCTAGAGGCATAGAATAAAAAAATTAACTATATATTTAGCAACATTTTTAGTCTAGTGGTACATAGTGATATGTGTCACTTCACACTGAAAACCCAGTGACACATTGCAACATAGGAGCTAATGAATTCCTAGGGTGTCGCTTTGCGACCTGCAACACATGTTTCCAATCGTACTGGATTTTCTGTTGCTGGTCTCAAGTAACATTTAACACATTTGCCACAGATGTCAATACAAGTCACATGTAACTTATAATTTGTCTGCAACTTGGCTGTTTTATTAGGCCTCCTTCACACATCTGTGTTTAAACACCTACGTATAAAAATGGTAACATTGTCATCAGTGTTGTGCATCCGTGTGTCCATTTTTACCATCAGTGTGCCATCAAGGTGTCTGTTTTTACCATCAGAGTGTCTGTGTTTACCATCAGAGTGTCCGTTTTTACCATCAGTATAACATCAGTGTTTTTCATGGATGAATCAATAGATAAAGAAATGATAAAGCTTCTCCTATTCTTTCCAATGTTAAACATGTTCAGGACACGTACAATACTCGGATGCCATCCGTGTGCTGTACGTGTTTTACACGGATCTATAGACTTGTATGGGCCCTTGTCATCCGTGCTGCTAGAAAAAAAAATGTTTCCGTGTAGTTCTTACAGACACAGTGGTCCTTGAGAAAACATGGACATTTGCATAGCAGCATAGGTTATAATGGGTATATCTTAATATATACTTACCTTGTAATGTCTTCACATCTTGTTTCTTCCAGATGCGTCCGAATCCCAGAATTCCAAGAGGCAGTAGTTCACTGACTGTCATATTGGGACACCCAAGTGATGGGTGTCTCGATATGGAAACTGCTGGTGGTACCAGCCTCTTGTGCGGTACCTCCAGTGTAACACCATCGCACCACACACACACACACACGCAAACACACACTGTATGTGCCATACGCACCACACATGCACACTCTATATGCCGTAAACAGCCTCTTGCGCAGTACCACCGGCGGAACACCATTGCAAACACGCTGCCGGGATTAGTCAAATGATGCACTGACCGCCACCATCTTCGTACAGGTGGAGCGCATGCGCAGTTTTAATGTGACCGCCACTATCTGTCTGCACAAAGATGATTGCAGTCTGATTTAGTGCGTGAATTCCGCGCAGGCGCAGTGAATCATTTGGCTGATCCCGGTGGCAGATGCACGATGTGTCTACAGGCAGAGGAAGCCGGTCACATTAAAGGGGTTTTCCCACGAATGAAAGTTCATTTTAAAAATTGTCTGTGTCTGACCGTGTATGGAGCATATCACATCTCCTTGGCAGGGGAGGAATCAAAAGACAATACTGATGCAGTGCCCCGGGGTCATGGTCGTTGCAGTAATGTCATTCTTCCACCAGGGGGAGTGATGTTATGATTGAAGGCAATAAAGGATATCTCTTTACCAGGTAACACCAACACACTTCATACTCCAGTCCACCAGGGGGAGCTATGCTCCTATTTATTAGGGCACTCTTCACAATTAGGTAAAACTGGTGGTCTGGATAGGAAGTTAGGCAGAAGCTGGCTGGGCTTCACCCAGTGAGCTGCTATCTGAGCTCCGCTCAGGTAGTGGGTCCCTGACAGGGGTGGGATCCTTTCAAAGGCCTAGACAGAAGGCCACGGAGCTGCGCCTGCCCGACGTGCGGCAGTATCCTAAAAAAGAGACACTGAAGGAGGATTGTATTGTAGTGGGTGAGAAATGAAGTCGTAGCAAAAAGGAGAGGAAAACCAGAAGGAGTTCTGCCCTACACAGGCTGCCTGCTTCTGAGCTGCAGGATCCAGTAGCCAGAACACCGACGGAGCAACAGTCCTTTATGCCTTGCTCCAGAGACCGGCAGGACAGCTAATTCCAAGTTACTGATCCGCCCTATACCCAGGAGGCACGGTGGCAACTTGTGGAGGCTGGAGCGTGCTAGAGTCACTGTATAAAGCCTCAGGCCACCAGTCATACGGGTTTGTCCTATCTATCCAGGGGACAGAGAGAGACACAACATCTAGAACATCTACAACAGTTGTGAGGACCTTATGAGAAGCTCAGCAGTAAGGTACTACGACTCACAGGCGTTGGAGGAAGGCTACTGATTTCCACCTGGATAAGGGGACTCTGGATTTGCCTTCAGACCAGCCGGACTCTGCCTGCCCTGTGATCTGGTGCTCTGCACTGTGGACGCTGAAGCCTTCAGTAAAAAGGTAAAGAGACTGCAACCTTGTGTCCTCGTTCTTCACTGCGCCTCACACCATCCACCATCTTCACACTGGGAAGCCCTGGGGACACACTTCACCTGTGGGAAGGTATACTATCTAGCTGCCATAACATCACCCCAGCGGACCCCTAAGCAGCGTCGGTCACCTTGACCGAATACCACAGGTGGCGTCACGAACATTATCCCTTTAAAGACCTTTCCCCCATTTACAACAGACCTCCCGAGGGCCACGGACTGGGTCAGCCACCGTGACATCCCCCTTGAGAACCGAAAGGCCCGGTACCGAGTACTCCACTGCCCTATGGGGGCGATCCACTGACATTGCAGCAGGGGATCACCGAGGATTCATTTTGCCAGGTAAAATATTTCACTGGCTATTTTTAAACAATATTTTACCTCTGCGATCTCCTGCTTTAAAGTCAGTATTGTCTTTTGCTTCCTCCCCTGTCCAGGAGCTGTGGTATGTTCTGTACATGGTCAGACACAGACACTTTTTAAAATGAACTTTTATTCATTGGAAAACCCCTTTAAAAAACAAATATCAACGCCAACATGGCTCCTCCTAAAAAGTACACCAATGACAATGAAAGGAAAGCAGCAAAAGCACAATGTCAAAGACAACATCAGGCAAATGAGACTCTTGAAGAGCAACAGCATCGCTGGGACAAAAACAATGCATATAACCATAGGCGTCAAGCACATGTGTCCCCTGATGCAAAAGAGAGAGAGCACACAAGGGGGAGAGCACATGGGGTACACAGGTCAAAGAAGAGATGATTTGAGAGGAGAAGTGTTGTGAACTCTATTTTTGGGCTCCCTCTAGTGGTCACAAGCGGTACTGTGTAGTGTTGTCTTTCTGCAGGTTGCAGCATCAGCTGGTTCGTTATCCTTGGTTGGTTTCCTATTTTAGCTCACCTGGATACTCAGTTCCTTGCCTGCTATCAATGTATTCAGTGCTCTTCAGATTCCTTGTGTCTACCTTGCTCCCAGTCTCTCCAAGACAAGCTAAGTTTTTGTTTGATCATTTTTTGATTATCAGTGTTCATTATGTTTTTAGTCCAGCTCGCTAAAATGTGATTTCCTCGCTTGCTGGTTGCTCTAGGGTACTGAGTTTCTCCCCCCACACCGTGAGTTGGTGTGGGGGTTCTTGAAATCTCAGTGTGGATATTTTGTAAGGGTTTTTTACTGACCGCATAGATTCCCTTTTCTATTTTCTGCTATCTAGTATTAGTGGGCCTCATTTGCTGAATCTGCTTTCACCCCTGTGTATGTGCCTTCCTCTTACCTCACCGTTATTATCTGTTGGGGGCTTCTATATCTTTGGGGATTATTTCTCTGGAGGCAAGAGAGGTCTTTCTTCCTCTCTAGGGGTAGTTAGTTCCTCAGGCTGGCTCGAGACGTCTAGGATTTTTAGGCACGTTCACCGGCTACTTCTAGTGTGTTTGGATAGGTTCAGATTTGCGGTCAGTCCAGTTTGCCACCTCCCTAGAGCTTGTCCTACGTTTGTTACTTAGCTGGAGTAATTTGTGATCCTCAACCACTAAGGATCATAACAGTATAGCAGGCCAAAAAGTGTTTAATGCATCGCAGAAGTGGGATAAAAAGAATACCTGAGTACATTTTTTTTTTTTTTCCTCCCGCTTTTCCTTTGCTGCAGTCTGTTTAGCTTCTTTCATCCCCTTGAACTCTGGGTGGTTTTGAGCTCAGCTGCAGACATGAATGTTCAGACTCTGACTTCTAGTGTGGATCATCTTACTGCACGGGTGCAAAGTATTCAGGATTTTGTTATTCGTAGTCCTATGTCAGAACCAAAGATACCCATTCCTAAGTTGTTTTCTGGAGATAGATCTAGGTTTCAAAATTTTAAGAATAATTGTAAGTTATTTCTATCTCTGAGACTTCATTCCTCTGGTGATTCCGCTCAGCAAGTTAAAATTGTTATCTCCTTGTTGCGTGGCGACCCTCACGATTGGGCTTTCTCTCTGGCGCCAGGAGATCCTGCTTTGCTTAATGTAGATGCATTTTTTCTGGCTCTTGGACTGCTTTATGAGGAGCCTAATCTTGAGAATCAGGCAGAAAAAGCGTTGCTGGCTATCTCTCAAGGTCAGGATGAAGCAGAGGTGTATTGTCAAAAATTTCGGAAATGGTCGGTGCTTACTCAATGGAATGAGTGTGCCCTGGCTGCAAATTTCAGAGAAGGTCTTTCTGAGGCCGTTAAGAATGTTATGGTGGGGTTTCCCACCCTTACAAGTCTGAGTGATTCTATAGCTATAGCCATTCAGGTTGAGCGGCGTTTGCGGGAGCGCAAATCTGCTCATCCTTTGGCGGTATTTTCTGGACAGAGACCTGAGTCTATGCAATGTGACCGAACTCTGACCAGAATTGAGCGACAAAGTCATAGACGTCAAAATGGGTTGTGCTTTTACTGTGGTGATTCTACTCATGTTATCTCAGCATGCTCTAAATGCTTAAAAAAAAATCGCTAAACCTGTCACCATTGGTACTATACAGCCTAAATTTATTTTGTCTGTTACTTTGATTTGTTCTTTGTCGTCCTACCCGGTTATGGCTTATGTGGATTCGGGTGCTGCCCTGAATCTAATGGATTTGTCGTTTGCCAGGCGCTGTGGTTTTGTCCTGGAGCCTTTGGAATTTCCTATTCCTCTGAGGGGAATTGATGCTACGCCATTGGCTGAGAATAAGCCTCAGTATTGGACGCAAATGACCATGTGCATGACTCCCGTACATCAGGAGGTGATTCGCTTTCTCGTTCTGCATAATTTGCATGATGTTGTCGTTTTGGGTCTGCCATGGCTGCAAGCTCATAATCCAGTTTTAGATTGGAAAGCTATGTCTGTGTCAAGTTGGGGTTGTCAGGGAATTCATGGCGATACTCCGTTGGTGTCTATTGCTTCTTCCACTCCTTCTGAGGTCCCTGAGCTTTTGTCTGACTACCAGGATGTATTTGATGAGCCCAGGTCCAGTGCCCTGCCCCCTCATAGGGATTGTGACTGTGCTATAAATTTAATTCCTGGTAGTAAATTCCCTAAGGGACGACTTTTTTAATTTGTCTATACCAGAGCATGCCGCGATGCGGAGTTATATAAAGGAGTCTTTGGAGAAGGGACATTCGCCCATCCTCTTCCCCTCTTGGTGCAGGATTTTTTTTTGTGGCCAAGAAGGACGGTTCTTTGAGACCTTGTATAGATTATCGTCTTCTGAATAAAATTACAGTCAAATTTCAGTATCCTTTGCCACTATTGTCTGATTTGTTTGCTCGGATTAAAGGGTGCCAGTTGGTTCACCAAGATAGATCTCCGTGGTGCATATAACCTTGTGCGCATTAAGCAGGGAGATGAATGGAAAACAGCATTTAATACGCCCGAAGGCCATTTTGAGTACTTAGTGATGCTTTTTGGACTCTCTAATGCTCCTTCTGTGTTTCAGTCCTTCATGCATGACATCTTCCGAGAATATCTGGATAAATTTATGATTGTTTATTTGGATGACATTTTGGTCTTTTCTGATGATTGGGAGTCCCATGTGAAGCAGGTCAGGATGGTGTTTCAGGTCCTGCGTGCTAATGCTTTATTTGTGAAGGGCTCAAAATGCCTCTTCGGAGTACAGAAGGTCTCCTTTTTGGGTTTTATTTTTTCTCCTTCTACTGTGGAGATGGACCCAGTCAAGGTCCAGGCTATTCATGACTGGACTCAGCCCACGTCTGTTAAGAGTCTTCAGAAGTTTTTGGGTTTTGCTAATTTTTACCGTCGTTTCATCGCTAATTTTTCTAGCGTGGTTAAACCTTTGACGGATTTGACCAAGAAGGGTTCTGATGTGACTAATTGGTCTCCTGCGGCCGTGGAGGCCTTTCGGGAGCTGAAGCACCGGTTTTCGTCAGCTCCAGTCTTACGTCAGCCAGATGTCTCTCTTCCCTTCCAGGTCGAGGTTGATGCTTCTGAGATTGGAGCAGGGGCTGTTTTGTCGCAGAGAAGCTCTGATGGCTCTGTGATGAAGCCATGTGCTTTCTTTTCAATAAAGTTTTCGCCTGCCGAGCGGAATTATGATGTTGGTAATTGGGAGTTGTTGGCTATGAAGTGGGCATTTGAGGAGTGGCGACATTGGCTCGAAGGAGCTAAACATCGTGTGGTGGTCTTGACTGATCACAAAAATCTGATTTACCTTGAATCTGCCAAGCGCCTGAATCCTAGACAGGCTCGTTGGTCGTTGTTTTTCTCCCGTTTCAACTTCGTGGTCTCATACCTGCCTGGTCCGAAGAACGTGAAAGCTGATGCACTTTCTAGGAGTTTTGTGCCTGACTCTCCGGGAGTTTCTGAGCCGGCTGGTATTCTCAGAGAGGGAGTGATTTTGTCTGCCATTTCCCCAGATTTGCGACGAGTGCTGCAGAAATTTCAGGCGGATAGACCTGACCGTTGTCCACCAGAGAGACTGTTTGTCCCGGATAGATGGACCAGCAGAGTTATTTCCGAAGTTCATTCTTCGGTGTTGGCGGGTCATCCTGGGATTTTTGGTACCAGAGATTTGGTGGCTAGGTTCTTCTGGTGGCCTTCCTTGTCGCGGGATGTGCGTTCCTTTGTGCAGTCTTGTGGGATTTGTGCTCGGGCTAAGCCTTGCTGTTCTCGTGCCAGCGGTTTGTGTTGTGAAATTTGATTTTGGGCTCCCCCGGTGGCCACTGGTGGAATTACTGGTGTGCATCATCCTCTCTGTTCACCTGTTTCCATCAGGATGTGGGAGTCGCTATTTAGCCTTGCTCCTCTGTCACTTCCATGCCGGTCAACATTGTAATCAGAAGCCTTTCTGTGCATGTTCCTGCTGCTAGACAACTCCCAGCTAAGTTGGACTTTAGTCCTTGTTTGTTTTTGCATTTTGTTCCAGTTCACAGCTGTAGTTTCGTTTCTGTGTCTGGAAAGCTCTTGTGATCTGAAATTGCCACTCTGATGTTATGAGTTAATACTAGAGTCTTAAAGTAATTTCAGGATGGTTTTTTGATAGTGTTTTCAGCTGACCATGAAAGTGCCCTTTCTGTCTTCCTGCTATCTAGTAAGCGGACCTCAATTTTGCTAAACCTATTTTCATACTACGTTTGTCATTTCATCTAAAATCACCGCCAATATTTGTGGGGGCCTCTGTCTGCCTTTCGGGGAAATTTCTCTAGAGGTGAGCCAGGACTATATTTTCCTCTGCCAGGATTAGTTAGTCCTCCGGCCGGCGCTGGGCGTCTAGGGATAAAACGCAGGCTACGCTACCCGGCTACTGTTAGTTGTGCGGCAGGTTTAGTTCATGGTCAGTTTAGTTTCCATCCTTCCAAGAGCTAGTTCTTATGTTTGCTGGGCTATGTTCTCTTGCCATTGAGAACCATAACAGTTTGACCGGCCACAAAGGGTTAAATTAATTGACAGAGAAAGGAGAGAAAAGAGAAGTCTGCTGAAGATTTTTTTTTTTTTTTTTTTTTTTCCTTCAGTTCTGAGTGTGCTTGTAATTGAATCTCTTGCAAGTCTGCCTATATTGCAGCCTTTCTCTCTCTCTCTCCTTCTAATCCTGGAATGGCTCTGTGTTCACCTGTTTAAAATGGATATTCAGAGTTTAGCTGCAGGTTTGAATAATCTCACCACGAAAGTTCAAAATTTACAAGATTTTGTTGTTCATGTTCCTATATCTGAACCTAGAATTCCTTTGCCTGAATTTTTCTCGGGGAATAGATCTTGCTTTCAAAATTTCAAAAATAATTGCAAGTTGTTTTTGTCCCTGAAATCTCGCTCTGCTGGAGATCCTGCTCAGCAGGTCAGGATTGTGATTTCCTTGCTCCGGGGCGACCCTCAGGATTGGGCTTTTGCATTGGCTCCAGGGGATCCTGCGTTGCTCAATGTGGATGCGTTTTTTCTGGCCTTGGGGTTGCTTTATGAGGAACCTCAGTTAGAACTTCAGGCGGAAAAGGCCTTGATGTCCCTATCTCAGGGGCAAGACGAAGCTGAAATATACTGCCAGAAATTCCGTAAATGGGCTGTGCTTACTCAGTGGAATGAGTGCGCCCTGGCGGCGAATTTCAGAGAGGGTCTCTCTGATGCCATTAAGGATGTTATGGTGGTGTTCCCTGTGCCTGCGGGTCTGAATGAGTCCATGACAATGGCTATCCAGATCGATAGGCGTCTGCGGGAGCGCAAACCTGTGCATCATTTGGCGGTGTCTACTGAGAAGACGCCAGAGAATATGCAATGTGATAGAATTCTGTCCAGAAGTGAACGGCAGAATGTTAGACGAAAAAATGGGTTGTGCTTCTATTGCGGTGATTCAACTCATGTTATATCAGCATGCTCTAAGCGTACTAAGAAGCTTGATAAGTCTGTTTCAATTGGCACTTTACAGTCTAAGTTTATTCTATCTGTGACCCTGATTTGTTCTTTATCATCTATTACCGCGGATGCCTATGTCGACTCTGGCGCCGCTTTGAGTCTTATGGATTGGTCCTTTGCCAAACGCTGTGGGTATGATTTGGAGCCTCTTGAAACTCCTATACCCCTGAAGGGGATTGACTCCACCCCATTGGCTAGCAATAAACCACAATACTGGACACAAGTAACTATGCGGATTAATCCGGATCACCAGGAGATTATTCGCTTTCTTGTGCTGTATAACCTACATGATGTGTTGGTGCTTGGATTGCCATGGCTGCAATCTCATAACCCAGTCCTTGACTGGAAAGCTATGTCTGTGTTAAGCTGGGGATGTAAGGGGACGCATGGGGACGTACCTGTGGTTTCCATTTCATCATCTATTCCCTCTGAGATTCCTGAATTCTTGACTGAATATCGTGACGTTTTTGAAGAACCTAAGCTTGGTTCATTACCTCTGCACCGGGAGTGCGATTGTGCCATAGATTTGATTCCGGGTAGTAAGTACCCTAAGGGTCGTTTATTTAATCTGTCTGTGCCTGAACATGCTGCTATGCGAGAATATATAAAGGAGTCCTTGGAAAAGGGACATATTCGTCCTTCGTCATCTCCCTTAGGAGCCGGTTTTTTCTTTGTGGCTAAGAAAGATGGCTCTTTGAGGCCGTGCATTGATTATCGGCTTTTGAATAAGATCACGGTTAAATATCAATATCCGTTGCCACTGCTGACTGATTTGTTTGCTCGCATAAAGGGGGCCAAGTGGTTCTCTAAGATAGATCTCCGTGGGGCGTATAATTTGGTGCGAATTAAGCAGGGGGATGAGTGGAAAACCGCATTTAATACGCCCGAGGGCCACTTTGAGTATTTGGTGATGCCTTTTGGTCTTTCAAATGCCCCTTCAGTCTTTCAGTCCTTTATGCATGACATTTTCCGTGATTATTTGGATAAATTTATGATTGTGTATCTGGATGATATTTTGATTTTTTCGGATGACTGGGACTCTCATGTCCAGCAGGTCAGGAGGGTTTTTCAGGTTTTGCGGTCTAATTCCTTGTGTGTGAAGGGTTCTAAGTGCGTTTTTGGGGTTCAAAAGATTTCCTTTTTGGGATATATTTTTTCCCCCTCTTCCATCGAGATGGATCCTGTCAAGGTTCAGGCTATTTGTGATTGGACGCAACCCTCTTCTCTTAAGAGTCTTCAGAAATTTTTGGGCTTTGCTAACTTTTATCGTCGATGTATTGCTGGTTTTTCTAATGTTGTTAAACCATTGACTGATTTGACTAAGAAGGGTGCTGATGTTGCTGATTGGTCCCCTGCTGCTGTGGAGGCCTTTCGGGAGCTTAAGCGCCGCTTTTCTTCCGCCCCTGTGCTGCGTCAGCCTGATGTTGCTCTTCCTTTTCAGGTTGAGGTCGACGCTTCTGAAATCGGAGCTGGGGCGGTTTTGTCGCAGAGAAGTTCCGATTGCTCCGTGATGAGACCTTGTGCTTTTTTCTCACGTAAATTTTCGCCCGCCGAGCGGAATTATGATGTTGGGAATCGGGAGCTTTTGGCCATGAAGTGGGCTTTTGAGGAGTGGCGTCATTGGCTTGAGGGGGCTAGACATCAGGTGGTGGTATTGACTGACCACAAAAATCTAATTTATCTTGAGTCCGCCAGACGCCTGAATCCTAGACAGGCGCGCTGGTCGTTGTTTTTCTCTCGGTTTAATTTTGTGGTGTCCTACCTGCCGGGTTCTAAGAATGTTAAGGCGGATGCCCTTTCTAGGAGTTTTGAGCCTGACTCCCCTGGTAATTCTGAACCTACAGGTATCCTTAAGGATGGAGTGATATTGTCTGCCGTTTCTCCAGACCTGCGGCGGGCCTTGCAGGAGTTTCAGGCGGATAGACCTGATCGTTGCCCACCTGGTAGACTGTTTGTTCCTGATGATTGGACCAGTAAAGTCATTTCTGAGGTTTATTCTTCCGCGTTGGCAGGTCATCCTGGAATCTTTGGTACCAGGGATTTGGTGGCAAGGTCCTTCTGGTGGCCTTCCCTGTCTCGAGATGTGCGAGGCTTCGTGCAGTCTTGTGACGTTTGTGCTCGGGCCAAGCCTTGTTGTTCTCGGGCTAGTGGATTGTTGTTGCCCTTGCCTATCCCGAAGAGGCCCTGGACGCACATCTCGATGGATTTTATTTCGGATCTTCCTGTTTCTCAGAAGATGTCTGTCATCTGGGTGGTGTGTGATCGTTTCTCTAAGATGGTCCATTTGGTTCCCCTGCCTAAGTTGCCTTCTTCTTCCGAGTTGGTTCCTCTGTTTTTTCAAAATGTGGTCCGTTTGCATGGTATTCCGGAGAATATCGTTTCTGACAGAGGTACCCAATTCGTGTCTAGATTTTGGCGAGCATTCTGTGCTAGGATGGGCATAGATTTGTCTTTCTCGTCTGCTTTCCATCCTCAGACTAATGGCCAGACCGAGCGGACGAATCAGACCTTGGAGACATATTTGAGGTGTTTTGTGTCTGCAGATCAGGATGATTGGGTTGCTTTTTTGCCTTTAGCGGAGTTTGCCCTCAATAATCGGGCCAGCTCTGCCACCTTGGTGTCTCCCTTTTTCTGTAATTCGGGGTTTCATCCTCGATTTTCTTCTGGTCAGGTGGAATCTTCGGATTGTCCTGGAGTGGATGCTGTGGTGGAGAGGTTGCATCAGATTTGGGGGCAGGTACTGGACAATTTGAAGTTGTCCCAGGAGAAGACTCAGCTTTTTGCCAACCGCCGGCGTCGGGTTGGTCCTCGGCTTTGTGTTGGGGACTTGGTGTGGTTGTCTTCTCGTTTTGTCCCTATGAGGGTTTCTTCTCCCAAGTTTAAGCCTCGGTTCATCGGCCCGTACAAGATATTGGAGATTCTTAACCCTGTGTCCTTCCGTTTGGACCTCCCTGCATCTTTTTCTATTCATAATGTTTTTCATCGGTCATTATTGCGCAGGTATGAGGTACCGGTTGTGCCTTCCGTTGAGCCTCCTGCTCCGGTGTTGGTTGAGGGCGAGTTGGAGTACGTTGTGGAAAAAATCTTGGACTCCCGTGTTTCCAGACGGAAACTCCAGTATCTGGTCAAATGGAAGGGATACGGTCAGGAGGATAATTCTTGGGTGACTGCCTCTGATGTTCATGCCTCCGATTTGGTCCGTGCCTTTCATAGGGCTCATCCTGATCGCCCTGGTGGTTCTGGTGAGGGTTCGGTGCCCCCTCCTTGAGGGGGGGGTACTGTTGTGAAATTTGATTTTGGGCTCCCCCGGTGGCCACTGGTGGAATTACTGGTGTGCATCATCCTCTCTGTTCACCTGTTTCCATCAGGATGTGGGAGTCGCTATTTAGCCTTGCTCCTCTGTCACTTCCATGCCGGTCAACATTGTAATCAGAAGCCTTTCTGTGCATGTTCCTGCTGCTAGACAACTCCCAGCTAAGTTGGACTTTAGTCCTTGTTTGTTTTTGCATTTTGTTCCAGTTCACAGCTGTAGTTTCGTTTCTGTGTCTGGAAAGCTCTTGTGATCTGAAATTGCCACTCTGATGTTATGAGTTAATACTAGAGTCTTAAAGTAATTTCAGGATGGTTTTTTGATAGTGTTTTCAGCTGACCATGAAAGTGCCCTTTCTGTCTTCCTGCTATCTAGTAAGCGGACCTCAATTTTGCTAAACCTATTTTCATACTACGTTTGTCATTTCATCTAAAATCACCGCCAATATTTGTGGGGGCCTCTGTCTGCCTTTCAGGGAAATTTCTCTAGAGGTGAGCCAGGACTATATTTTCCTCTGCCAGGATTAGTTAGTCCTCCGGCCGGCGCTGGGCGTCTAGGGATAAAACGCAGGCTACGCTACCCGGCTACTGTTAGTTGTGCGGCAGGTTTAGTTCATGGTCAGTTTAGTTTCCATCCTTCCAAGAGCTAGTTCTTATGTTTGCTGGGCTATGTTCTCTTGACATTGAGAACCATAACAGGTTTGCTTTTGCCTTTGCCTGTTCCGAAAAGGCCTTGGACGCACATTTCCATGGATTTTATTTCGGATCTTCCAGTATCTCAGAAAATGTCTGTCATCTGGGTGGTGTGTGATCGTTTTTCCAAGATGGTCCATTTGGTGCCCTTGCCTAAGTTGCCTTCTTCCTCCGATTTGGTTCCTCTATTTTTTCAGAATGTGGTTCGCTTGCACGGCATTCCTGAAAATATTGTGTCTGATAGAGGATCCCAGTTTGTGTCCAGGTTTTGGCGGACTTTTTGTGCTAAGATGGGCATTGATTTGTCTTTTTCGTCGGCCTTCCATCCTCAGACTAATGGCCAAACCGAGCGAACTAATCAGACGTTGGAAACTTATTTGAGATGTTTTGTTTCTGCTGATCAGGATGATTGGGTGACTTTTTTGCCTTTGGCCAAGTTTGCCCTTAATAATCGGGCTAGTTCTGCTACTTTGGTTTCACCTTTTTTCTGCAATTCTGGTTTCCATCCTCGTTTTTCCTCGGGTCAGGTTGAGTCTTCTGACTGTCCTGGGGTGGATTCTGTGGTGGATAGGTTGCAGCAGATTTGGAACCATGTGGTGGACAATTTGAGGTTGTCACAGGAGAAGGCTCAGTGCTTTGCCAACCGCCGCCGCGGTGTGGGTCCCCGACTTCGTGTTGGGGATTTGGTGTGGCTGTCTTCTCGGTATGTTCCTATGAAGGTCTCCTCTCCTAAATTCAAGCCTCGCTTCATCGGTCCTTATAAGATCTTGGAAATCCTTAACCCGGTGTCTTTTCGTTTGGATCTCCCAGCATCGTTTGCCATTCATAATGTGTTCCATAGGTCTTTGTTGCGGAGGTATGTGGTACCTGTGGTTCCTTCTGTTGAGCCTCCTGCTCCGGTGCTGGTCGAGGGCGAATTGGAGTACGTGGTGGAGAAGATTTTGGATTCTCGTATCTCTAGACGGAGGCTTCAGTATTTGGTTAAGTGGAAGGGCTATGGTCAGGAGGATAATTCCTGGGTTGTCGCCTCTGATGTTCATGCGGCCGATTTGGTTCGTGCCTTCCACGCGGCTCATCCTGATCGCCCTGGGGGTCTTGATGAGGGTTCGGTGACCCCTCCTCAAGGGGGGGTACTGTTGTGAACTCTATTTTTGGGCTCCCTCTAGTGGTCACAAGCGGTACTGTGTAGTGTTGTCTTTCTGCAGGTTGCAGCATCAGCTGGTTCGTTATCCTTGGTTGGTTTCCTATTTTAGCTCACCTGGATACTCAGTTCCTTGCCTGCTATCAATGTATTCAGTGCTCTTCAGATTCCTTGTGTCTACCTTGCTCCCAGTCTCTCCAAGACAAGCTAAGTTTTTGTTTGATCATTTTTTGATTATCAGTGTTCATTATGTTTTAGTCCAGCTCGCTAAAATGTGATTTCCTCGCTTGCTGGTTGCTCTAGGGGACTGAGTTTCTCCCCCCACACCGTGAGTTGGTGTGGGGGTTCTTGAAATCTCAGTGTGGATATTTTGTAAGGGTTTTTTACTGACCGCATAGATTCCCTTTTCTATTTTCTGCTATCTAGTATTAGTGGGCCTCATTTGCTGAATCTGCTTTCACCCCTGTGTATGTGCCTTCCTCTTACCTCACCGTTATTATCTGTTGGGGGCTTCTATATCTTTGGGGATTATTTCTCTGGAGGCAAGAGAGGTCTTTCTTTCTCTCTAGGGGTAGTTAGTTCCTCAGGCTGGCTCGAGACGTCTAGGATTTTTAGGCACGTTCACCGGCTACTTCTAGTGTGTTTGGATAGGTTCAGATTTGCGGTCAGTCCAGTTTGCCACATCCCTAGAGCTTGTCCTACGTTTGTTACTTAGCTGGAGTAATTTGTGATCCTCAACCACTAAGGATCATAACAGAGAAGACAGCAGATGGGGAGAGAGTGAGCACACAGGGGTGAGAGAGACAGAGCACAGGGGGGAGACAGCTCAAACAGGACAGCACATGAGGGGAGAACACAGCACAGGAAGGAGAAAGACAACAGACAAAATATACATTTTTTAAAAAAATGTATAAAACTAGATGTGAATTTAGCTTTTTCTTAAAATTTTTCCACAATATCAGCAAAAAAAACAAACCCTGCAAAAAAGGATTATAAAAAATTGTGTAAAAATTAAGCCTCATGTATTGCGTAAAAAAAAGCCAAAAATTATTTAAATATCCAAATGAGAATGTTTTTTTAGAGCCACTAAAAGGGTATGTACAATATAACCTGTAAATTTACCTTGTTGTAATGGGGAAATAGATAAGTAATGAACGGGTTAAGTAATATTGTGAAAAGCTTTGTGGGGGCATTGATTCTAGATGGGAACCATATAAAAGGGCTGTATTAATGAATGTGGGCCACATAGGGGGCAGTATTAATATATGGGATGTAATGCGGTGGTGTCCTCTCTGTACAGTGAGAAGGCAGTGACCTGGCAAAAGTTCAAAATAAAGTCTTGCTAATGTTCAGCATACTCACAAACAGAAAGTAAAACAGATTCTTTGGATCGCAGCCAGGAAAACAAAGACAGTCCATGACCGGTGGCCGTAGGCAACTGCAACTTTCCCTTCCTTCCTGTGTTTTAATTGTATATAAGTTTGTTTTTTAATATGTCTTTGTATTGTATTTAGATTTTATAACCTGACCGGGATCTGATGTCCTTCTTCCCCCTTCTCTGAGAAATATGGTTTTCCCTACTAAAGAGCTGGCAATCATTTACAAGTGGAGTATAACTTCTGACTGCTTGGAAGATACACTCACCGGCCACTTTATTAGGTACACCTGTCCAACTTCTTGTTAACACTTAATTTCTAATCAGCCAATCACATGGCGGCAACTCAGTGCATTTAAGCATGTAGACATGGTCAAGACAATCTCCTGCAGTTCAAACCGAGCATCAGTATGGGGAAGAAAGGTGATTTGAGTGCCTTTGAACGTGGCATGGTTGTTGGTGCCAGAAGGGCTGGTCTGAGTATTTCAGAAATTGCTGATCTACTGGGATTTTCACGCACAACCATCTCTAGGGTTTACAGAGAATGGTCCGAAAAAGAAAAAAAATCCAGTGAGCGGCAGTTCTGTGGGCGGAAATGCCTTGTTGATGCCAGAGGTCAGAGGAGAATGGGCAGACTGGTTCGAGCTGATAGAAAGGCAACAGTGACTCAAATCGCCACCCGTTACAACCAAGGTAGGCCTAAGAGCATCTCTGAACGCACAGTGCGTCGAACTTTGAGGCAGATGGGCTACAGCAGCAGAAGACCACACCGGGTACCACTCCTTTCAGCTAAGAACAGGAAACTGAGGCTACAATTTGTACAAGCTCATCGAAATTGGACAGTAGAAGATTGGAAAAACGTTGCTTGGTCTGATGAGTCTCGATTTCTGCTGCGACATTCGGATGGTAGGGTCAGAATTTGGCGTAAACAACATGAAAGCATGGATCCATCCTGCCTTGTATGGAGCATCTTTGGGATGTGCAGCCGACAAATCTGCGGCAACTGTGTGATGCCATCATGTCAATATGGACCAAAATCTCTGAGGAATGCTTCCAGCACCTTGTTGAATCTATGCCACGAAGAATTGAGGCAGTTCTGAAGGCAAAAGGGGGTCCAACCCGTTACTAGCATGGTGTACCTAATAAAGTGGCTGGTGAGTGTATATGGGATTCAGCACGATGTTGCTGGGCATGCTGGGAAGATATCTGTTTGTTAATCCATATACTCATTTGCTGTACGGACACTGAGGGCTGACAGAGCTTATTTATTATAATGGCAAGTGTTTGTTATATGGGCATTAGATTCTCCTGCCAGTTCACATATTGACTCATTGGCTGTAACGATATATGGGGTGTACACAGACCTTCGATCGCTGCTGTAGTGCGCGTGCGCGCGTCTTCTTCTTGGCTCCTTCCCCCACTTCCGACAACGTCCTGCAGCGGGAGCGGGTGGGAACGGTGTGTTCTCGCCGGGCCCGGGGTTGGATACGACCGGGCGGGGGTGGGTGGACCCGGACGACGGCGCGCGCATGCGCCGAGTCCACACAGCACAATCATGCGAACGGTCAGGTGGTGTGTTACCAAGACTATTTAAAGGTCCTGTAGGCAGTAAAAAAACACACTTCCCCTTGAAGAAGCGAGGCCTAACGGCGGCGAAACGCGCGTCGGGGTGCGTGCAGAGGTCTACCTGCATCAGGTGAGGCATGTTTTCCTGAACCTCTCCACTCCCATGCATCTGATAGGAGGCACCTATTATGAGTTTGGGCCCTATACATATTCATGCATGAGATCTATGGTTTATTTCTAATAGTACTGATACATGTTTCTTGGAGTTTTTGGTTGGGATCTCTATGCCTGCACCGCAAAATAGAGTGCACTTTTTTCAATATATACCAGTCACCATGCGGTAGACTTATTTTGTCTGGTGTCTTTGTGTCATTTTTGTATGCACTGCACTGTCATCCTTTGACATGTGCTTAGGTTTTAAGGTATGTCTTTGTTATCAATAAAGTTTGTATAAAATCTTTTAAAAAAGCTTCCATTGTTTCTCTTGATTTGCATTCGCCTTTGTGTATGGAAGCACACGTTATTGTTCGGTGACTGATATCAGTCACCAAAATGAATCTGGAAATTTTGGTATTTAAACTGCACCACTATGTACGCTGGGGGTGCCAAGCTTTTGGCTCCACTTGGCCCGTGTTGCCTCACACAGGAAGAGCTCTGCAAAGCCTCCTGCGCGGTCTGCTTCCCAGACCAACACTAACTACCCCAAACCCTTCCTGCAAAGTTTTTTTTCTCTCCTCTGGAATCTGTGGCGATGGGCCACTTATAAGATCCGGCCTGGAAGAAATGGACCAGCCCCACTACCTTCCTGAAGTCCATTTAAAAAATAAAAGCCCATACCAGGTTTTTCTGAACTATTCCTTGACCACATAACCTGACCAGGTTCATGCTTACTTTTATTCTGCCTTGTGACTCACAGGCGTCCTGCTGTGACCACACGGCACTCCAGCGGATCTAATACGCTTCTGAGAGCATCCTGGGGTAAACATAGCGACCCTCGCAAATAACACTAGTCGTTGCCTCACAGGGGCTACATAAGGGGACAATATTACTGCATAGGGGTCACTGCCACTTGGAGGACATGCTTAAACAATAGGTGTCTAATATAATTTTATGCATATATTGTATGTTTTATAAATATTGATTAAGTTAGGGTATGTTTCCATGGTCAGGAAATGCTGTGGGTTTGACTCTGCGTACATCCGCAGCGTCAATCCCGCAGCGTCCAGATGTTACAGTATGTTGGAATTGGATTTCATGAAATCCCATCTCCACTATGCGTTCGGAGACGCAGGTGGCTGACCTGCGGATCCGGACATGCAGCGCGTCTTTATAGACTGCAGCATGTCTATTTACAATGCAGAGACCGCACGTCCCTGCAGCGTAAATGTCCCATAGACTAACTAGGTTTTACCGCATCTAATTATTAGTCACATGCATAATAACTGTGGAAACACAGCTTACTACGCATGCAAATTAATTTAAATAATCTCTTACCTTGTGACCACCGGACGCCCGCATCCACTGCAGTTCTCATGATGACTGACCGGTCACTCGGCAAGTTCTCACGGTCAGCTGATTGTGAGGACTGCAGTGCAGGTGACCGCCGGAGAGTTAACTACAAGCTCTGCTACATCTGGATGTCAGGCATCCAGATGTTGCAGAGCTGGACTTGTCGTGGGACACTCGTTATTAAGGACTACGTCGGAACAGGGAGTATTTTTGTTGGTTTATTATTTTATTTGTTTTGCAGGAGATCGAGGGATTCGGGAAATTAGCAGAACAATAAAGATGGGAAAACTGTGTGGTGTTTTATTTCATTAAAAGACTTTATTCTGGCTGAGTCTTTACTTGACCTGTAACAACTATAGGATTAGTAATGGATAGATGTCTTATTGACACCTCTCCATTACTAATGGGCTTCATGTCACCTTTTAATACAAAGGTGACATTAACCCCCAAAATATTACCCCACTTGCCACAGCTACAGGGCAAGTGGGAAGAGAGAGGCTAAGTGCCAGAATTGGCACATCTTAGAGATGCACCATTTCTGGGGCGGCTGTGAGCTGGTGATGGTAGCTGGGGGGGGGCAATATCCATGTTCCCTTCCTAGGCTATTATCAGCCCGCAGCTGTCTGCCTAGCCTTTGCTGGTTATTAATTATAGGTGGACACCATGTCATTTTTTTTCGGGGGTCCCCCTATTTTAATAGCAAGTAAAGGCTAAGTATACAGCTGTGAGCTGATATTAATAGCCTGGGAAGCTCCATGGGTATTACCCCCTTCACAGGCTATAAACATCAGCCCCCAGTCACTGGATTTCCCTCTGCTGGTTTGGAAAATTGCACTGGAGCCGATGCCATTTTTTTTTAAATTATTTATTTAGTGAAAAAAAGGAAGGGATAATACATATTCCTGTGTGGCCGGCATCACACTTGTGAGTGTGATGTGAGAATCTCGCGCGAGTCTCTCGTATTTCTATACAGCCGCACACGTCAGTCAGAGTGTCGGCGGCAGCACCAGGTGTTGATGCGAGACACTCGCGCGAGTGTCTCGCATCACACACGCAAGTGTGATTCTGGCCTGTCACGTACTTCTGGGTCACGTACTTCCAGATGTGACACAAGATTCAACATATGTAAATTAGTACACATGCATAGTAAGCTGCGTTCCAGCAGTTATTACGCATGTGATTAATAATTAGATGCGGTTTTACCTCATGTAATGATAGCCTATGGGAAATTTAGACTGTGGGGACTGAGTGTCTCCGTATCATAAATAGACATACTGCGGTCTGGAAAGATGCACCGCATGTCCGGTTACGCAGGTCTACCCCCTGTGTCTTTGAATGCATAGTGGAGATGGGATTTCTTGAAATCCCATCCACTATGCTGTAACATCTGGCTGCTGCTGGTTGGACGCGGCAGATGTACGCAGCGTCCCACCAGCAGCATTTACTGACTGTGTGCACGTACCCTATCTGCAAACAGGAAATCACTTTTTTTTCCTTCCCAGAAGCCAACTTTCAATAAGCTTTATTTCAAGTGACAAAAAAAACCTGCATTTAATGAAAAAACGCATCAAAAATGCATCAAAAACGCAGGTGACCTGCCAGTGACCTCAGATGCCGATTTCACCTGTGTCAAATCCTGAGCAAATACTGAGCCATTCCTGACTGTGGAAACATACCCTTAAAAATACCTAACAGAAAACATGTAAAAATGTATCTTTTCTTACACAGTAGTTACGTTACACTGACAGCACAGAGAGCTTTTGCCTGCTGTAATGGAGATGATGAGTACACGAGTACACATGTCATCTAAGGCTGAAGCAATACTCTTAGGACAACATAAAACATTTTTTGATTGTCTTAAATATGATTATATGAAATACCTGGACGTATCTGAGAAAAAAGAATCACCTTCCTCAGACCTATAGAGAAAGAGCAGTTTAAAAATATAGTTAATATATGATATAAATAGGGGTCAAATGTAAATAGCTAACAACAGTATTAAGTGTGTGGACCTCAGTTTCTTACTTATCCAATACATTCCCTGTAGACTGACTGCTTGTTAGACGGGAGAAGACATTCTTGTCATTGCGTAGACGCATTGGCGGTGATGAAGGTGGTATCAAAGGGGAGTCCGGACATCTAAGAAGTAAATTAGCAAGATATAAATAGAGAATATGTGACTGAACTTGAATAAATAATTACTGCAATAATTAATCATATAAAAAATAATAATGTTTAAAGGGAATCTGTCAGCAGGTTTGTGCTATGTAATCTGAAGACAGCATGATGTAGAGTTTAAAAAACAGAATTCAGTGATCTGTCACTTATCAGGCTGTGTGATGTTAACTTACAATGAAGGTTTTATCAATAGGGCATTATCATTGCTGTGACTAGCTGCCACATGCCAAGTTGCTCGACTCCGCCCCCTCTGTGATAGACAGCTTGCTGTCAATAGACAATGTACATAAAATACCTGGTGTGGGTGGGGTTAGCTTGTCAGCTCAGCTGCATTCTACATCTAAGAACTCTAATTGTATCAGAACTGCTGCACTCAGTAAACTAAGTGATACATCACTGGAATCAGGGTCTCTTTTCCCACATTATGCTGCTCTAAGATGAGACAGCAAAAACCTGATGACCGATACCCTTTAATGAGCACCAACATACTGTATAAGATAGAATGTCTACAAAAATGTGAAATTTTTAAAGAATTTTGAGAAACCTGTACTAATATGCATAGAGTGAATAAGCTATACTTTTTACAAGCTAGGTAACCTCTTACTCTTTAAAACTAAACGTATAGAATTACAGTAAGACAGTCAAATACAGAATGCAGTTTTACCACACCGCAAAATAACATTTATAAAACCATTATTGAAAAAATAAATATTGTTAATACTTTTTGCCAAATGAATAAAGGTTTGAGACAAGAATAGTTACCAAACAGTGAGTCTCAGCAATAGGAAAAAAGCATGCAAGATTAAAGAGAAATATTATATGCAGAGATCGGTGGAGGGTTTGAACTAGGCTTGTCAAAGTCTCATATAACTTTTAAATTCTTTATTGCTACATCTTTCAAAGGCCAAAGGCTCATAAAGGCTACCTCGGACAGACTTAGGCACAAGCCAGTCCGTCTGGTAGATTTCAGAGAGACCTTGATCTTCACCTTGAACCCATGTACAGGGATCTGGTCTTACAACAGGGTACAGTGGATTACTTCCAAGGAAGGGCTGCAATCCGGAAGAGCAAATCAAAAGCAGTAAGGTTCAATAGGCAGTGTCATAGCTGAGAAGCCGCGTCAAGGACAAAAGAAGGTAGTCAAAAATCAAGCCAGAGTCAGAGCACGGTAAGTAAAAATCAGTCCTCAGGAGACAAGTCAGACTGCCTAGTACTTGGTAAACAAGCTAACTGACAGCTAGAAACTGTCTGCTGGGGTCTATATAGAAAGGAACTCCCACCAGATAGTTAATATATATACCAGCTTGCTGCAGCTAAACACAAGTGTATAGCAAAGGTAGAACTAGTCTCAGCAATCAAAAACCTAAACATACACACAAATGTGACATTTATATTACAGCAACAGACTGGAGAAAATGCAAACTTTCACTGAATTACCATAATTTAAAGTAGGTAATGGATCAACTCCATGGAGTCAGGTAACTGGGCACCTTTAGAATGGACACCCTAATGCCAGCATGGTTAGTCCATTAATACAAAAAATGAATATAGACCAAACCAGATGTTAGGGTTGGCGGATTGCACTAAATAAAATATAAAATAAAGCGCAATTGCAACCCGGGGTCCACCGTGCAGAGAGGAACCCTGCTGCTAGTGAACAATGTCGGAACACAACAGCAAGTGTTACCTTAAACACAGTATTAACGCCACACAGTGTGAATGGAACACTGAGTACCAAGCTCAGTTACGTGACCGAGAGGTACTGCACGAGTATGCGAAGTGCTATACCTTGTTAGCATCACAGGGATAATAGAATGTGGATTGAGCTTGCTCTGCAACTAAACGGTGCTAACCGCACACATAAATGAAGCAGATGCTGAGCCAAAAGAGAAAGCTCTTAGACGCTACGTCACGTGCAATACCTTGTCGCATTCACAGAAGTATAGCAGATGGGTTGAGTTGGCTCTGTAACTGAACTGTGCTAACTGCACACAAGAATAAAACAGATGCTAAGCCAAGCAGCTAGTTACCCCAGTCCTGTCATACTGAACCTGTGACTGAGCGGCACCCTTAGCATGTAGCAAACTAGAGACTCAGGCATTGAGCCAAGGGAACAAAACTGCATAAGTGTGCAACCTGCCTGCCAACGTGTGCAGTCTCAGAGCAAAGACAAACACACAAACGAGCAGACAGAGTGGTAGAGTATACACATACACACACTGTTAGGGGTTGAGTTCACACTTCTGCACAAGAGGAATCTTGGGCCATCTCCGCTGCGGTCTCACATTCTTCTCCTGCCACAGTGGAGTCTGCTCAGCGGAGATGTCGGTCCCAGCTTCTCGCTCAGTCTGGCTCTGTGCAAAGGGTTACTGCTGCCTTTCCAGCTTCTGCCATTGTAGCCAGTACTGGGCAGTGGCGAGCAGACATTTTTGGGATTAAGTCCTACTTTTCCCCTTCTGAGCATGCCCAGGGTAAGATCTCTCGTTGGAGATCAAGGGTCACATGCTTAGATACTGCAGCAAATCCCATTGGTCCTCTAGGAAGGTTCTGAAGGTGCTCAACTTCTGTGGCAGCCTCTCATTGGTCCTTCTGGGAAGGTCCTGTACTTGCTGCAGCTATAAAAGGTTCGCATGACCGCACGGCCATGTGCTAGGGTACATTTGAAAACGTGTGTGTGTTGATGAGTGCAAGTCGTTCTTTAAACATCCCCTCCCTTGTGTATGACTGCTCGCATAAGGTGGATGTCTGCTATCTAGCGCCCGGCCGAGCTATCAGCATTAAACATACGATACAGCATCTATTGCTGTGACTGCCAGTGCGGCGCCGTGCGCTATTAGAGCGCTTCTCTAACCCAAGTCTGGGTGGCTTGTGGCGTCCGCCAGTGCGGCACTGCTCGCACTCCTGTGCTTAAAATTACTATTATAGTTATAGTCTGACACCCAGTAGCGGTGTCGAGCGCAAGTGGTCTAGACGAACTCTATTCCCGAGTCTTGGGATTGAGTTCTGTGACTCCATGCTTGCGCTCTTTGTGTGGTACTGCGGCCCTGTGACGTAACAGAGTTAGCTTCCACCGCCATATAGTGCCGCCATTTGCCAGCAGCAGGTTCTCTCCTGCACGGTGGACCCTGGGCTGTGAACGCACCAAATATCATCTCACTATTTACTCGGTGCGTTCCGCCAGTCCTAACACACACCAAACATAAATGAAACTAGCGCACCGCTGAGAGCCTTTTATATGCTAGGCTCCACCACAAACACTCATGCCCAGTTGGCTGAGACATCGCCCACAGGCCAATCTGGGACTGCCACACCATCAGAGCAGCTAACGTCCGACCACCAATGAGAAGCCGCCACATCACGGACATGCTCAGTAAGGTGATCTCTAGACTTAGACTCCAGAGCACAGACTGTTCCTGCGCATCACTGGTTACCATAGACTTGGCTGAAGAGCCAGCAGTAACCAAACGAATACCATGAGTGTGAGCAAGATGCTAGGATCGATGTCTGTGCTGAGCAGCAACTGCAGTGGCCAGACCAGAATGTGAGACCGCAGCACCAGGCAATGCTTGGGATGTGTCGCTCAGGGGCGAGGTGCACAGGGCTACAAGTCGCTCAGGGGGGACATGTAGCCCATAATGCCATTCTGTGTGGCCCAAACCATTTGGTCTCTGACATGAGTGTAAGGGTCTTGTGATTCTCATGTATTTTCCATGTAAGAGAGTAGTGTAAAGCCATGTAAGTATTAATAATGCAATGTGTGGTGGCATCTCTGAAATGTGGTTATAATGAGGGTCTCTTTGACCCATGTATGACACTCTGGAAAAGAATAATTGAAGTGGAAAGGTGGCCATGCATGAGCTTGACTTTTTTCAGTGGCTTTGAAGTAGTGACACATTGGGCTGTTTCAGCAATTCACATTAGCTACAATGGACAGCGATACATTTGTGGTTTATTCCTTTCTGGAGAATAAAAAGAGAGTGCTCTTCAGCTTCACGGGTTCTTGCTTACCGGAAAGCGGTGCACTCCTGATGATTGGTTTGAACTGTCCCAAAATATTCTCTCTCAGATGTGACAAGCAGAGGCACTTTTGAATCTACAGCATTGTAAGTTAAGTTTTTGGTATCAAGCTAAAGACCAGCGCTTGCAAGCTATACTGTAAAGAACTCTGGCTCCATGAGTAGGAGTCCGACGACCACTGATAAACCAGAGAGATAACTTAAGGAATGAGCAGTACTCTACAGAATAAAAAATGCCTCCATTCTCCAGAGTGGCGATGATTTTTTATAACATGCAAAATGCAAAGATGCTTTTTGCAATTTTACTTATCAAGCCTTAATGATCAGGGAATTTTTCATTTTTGCCCTTTCATAATTCCTCCCCTTGTTCTGTCAGCCATATTTTTTCCCATTGATTATACCATACAATCTATTGTTAAATGGGAAATAAACAAGTGTGGTGATATTGTGAAAAAAAACGCAAATGCAACATTGTTTTTTGGGTTTTGTTTTTCACTTCTTCCCAAAAAACAGTGTTTACCTCCCTGAAGAAGCCACATTTTTCAAATCTAACAGGTATCACTTTACAATGGCATGTAAAAGTTTAGGCACTCCTGGTCAAAGTAATTGTGAACAATTAAGCAAGTTGCAAGATGAGTTGATCTCTAAAAGGCCTAAAGTTAAAGATTACACATTTCCTTTGCATTTTAGGCAAAATGAAAAATATATATATTGTAATTTTTTCCATCTTAAATATTACAAAAAGAAAACTGGGCCAATGCAAAAGTTTGTGCACCCTTGGAGATTTGTGTATTCAGATAACTTTGACCAAGGTTTCAGACCTTAATTAGCCTGTTATGGTTACGATGACTTGTTCACTATCATAGGAAAGGCCAGGTGATGCAAGTTTACCAGCTTAATAAAAAACCCAGCCTTCCCTAACTTTGTGCCAAAAAACAGCAGCTGTGGGTTCTTTAGGCAGCTGAATAGCACTGTGAAAATGAAAAAGGCCCACACAGCAAGAGAAATTTAATTATGAAATGGCAGTTAATTGAAACAGTGGAGGTCAAGATGAAGTCTCGAAAATCAAGCAAAATTTCAGTGAGAGCTGCTTTAATAATTCTGGAATTGTAGTGATTCAGCAGCACAGAAATTTACCACAATTATCCCAATCTGTATCTAGTGAGAGCTGTTTGTAATATTGCTACAGAGGCAAAAGATCATCAGAAAGATTTAGCAGACTATGAAGTTGTAGTACATTATTCTACTGTTCAGAGACACCTGTACAAATATAGCCTTCATGTAAGAGTCATCAGAAGAAAACCTCTTTGGCAACCTCACTATAACATTCAGTGTCAAAACTATGTAAAACAAGCCTGATGCATTTTGGAAACAAGTCCTGTGGACCGATGAGGTTAAAATAAATTTCACGGGTAGAGGGAAGAATAGATTCAATGACTTTTCAGCACAGTTTTGATGGCTTCTACAAATGGATAATGATCCTAAACACACGTCAAAATTCACAATAGACTACCTGAAAAGGCACAAGATGAAGGTTTTACAATGGCCCTCACAGTCCCCTAATCTAAACATCATTGAAAATCTGCGGTTAGACCTCAAAATAGCAGTGCATGCAAGTTGACCCAGGAATCTCACAGAACTGGAAGAATTTTCCAAGGAAGAATGGAAGAAAATCCCTCAAACAAAAATTGAATGACTCTTGTCTGGCTACAAAAAGCGTTTACAAGCTGTGATACTTGTAAAAGGAAGTGCTACTAGGTACTAACCATGCAAATGTAAAAAATGACTATATATATTCTCCACTGGTGTTCAATAGGATTTAGAAGTGGACTCATTGCTGGCCACTTCAAAACCAACAAATGAGATCAAAAGCTCTATCTTGGAATCATCTGTAGACAATACACTTTCCCAAAAGGAATTTGGCTTACTCACCTACATTTTGGCAAACTGCAGTCTAGCTATTTTATGTCCTGCGTCTCCGTCCATAGCATTACATTTCATTCACATGTCGAGGGATTGTTCGTGCTGACACTGATGCATCCTAAACCTGCAGGACAGCTTGAATTTCTTTGGAACTTGATTGAGGCTGCTTGTCCACCATCTGGACTATCTTACGTTGCAACCTTTCATCAATTGTTCTCTGCTGCCCACATCCAGGGAGATTAGCTACAGTGCCATGGGTTGCAAACGTCTTGATTATGTTGCACACCATGGTCAAAAAAACAACAAGATCTCTGGAGATGGACTTGTAACCTTGTGATTGTTGATATTTTTCTTACAATTTGGGCTCTAAAGTCCTCAGACAGTTCTCTTCTCCTCTTTCTATTGTCCATGCTTAGTGTGGAGCACACAGATTCACAATGCAAAGATTGAGTCAACTTCTCCTGTTTTTATCTGCTTTCAGGTGTGATTTTCATAGAGCTCACAGCTCTTACTTGCAAGCATTGTGCAAGGTAGCACTCCGCAGGTACGGGACCCAGCTTACCCCCCAGGTATATGGTATATATATTGATGTGCTATCCTATATTAATTTTTTTGCAATAGTTTCACACTTGTGGGGTTTTTTTTGCCTACCTTGCACAATGCTTGACCCTTAATTGTGGTCATTGCACTCGAGCACTTTATTTTATGATAAATTATTGATTGAATTGTTTGTACACATAGTACATTTGTCTCAGTATTTTGCACATTTGCACTTTAATTCGGCATAGTATTTGTTTTTGATTAAATTTTTTGTTTCACATCATATTTTAATATTGTTTTTTTTTGCACTATTGGGTATGCACAGCTGAGTATTATATAATAACTAGATGGTAGCCCGATTCTAACGCATCGGGTATTCTAGAATATGTATGTAGTTTATTTATTTGTGCCCGTCGCTGATTGATCAGCAAGGCGGGATTTCCGAGACAGACAATTAGACCCTTAGACAACACAATGGCGGCACTTGACAGCAGTGGAGGACAATGCCCATCGCTGATTGGTCGAGGCCGGCTGGCCTCGACCAATCAGAGACTGTGCCCGTCGCTGATTGGTCGAGGCCTGGCGGCCTCGACCAATCAGCGACGTGGGATTTCCAGGACAGACAGACAATTAAACCCTTAGACAATTATATATATATAGATCCCTTTATTGAGGTATTCTGGGGTTGCTGTGATTAATTATATTACTTAAATCCTGTCTAGTCCTGCTCTTGCGCACTTTTGTCTTATTTTATTTTTTGCAACCAATTGCCATTTTTATAAATAAAGGCATATTTTAATTATTCTCTAGCCTGTATACTTTCTGGTGGTCTTTTGTTCTGTATTGCTTTGGTTTTGGCATCAATTCGAATGGTAGTCTTCTGTTCTCTTAGGCTACTTTCACACTAGCATTTTTCGGCTGACGTCGCAATGCGTCGTTTAGGAGAAAAAAACGCATCCTGCAAAGTTGTCTGCAGGATGCGTTTTTTCCCCATAGACTTACATTACCGACGCATTGCGACGTATCGCCACACGTCGCAACTGTCGTCCGACGGTTGCGTCGTGTTTTGGCACACCGCAGCCACAAAAAAAGTTACATGTAACTTTTTTTGTGCGTCTAGTCCGCCATTTTCGATCGCGCATGCGCGGCCGAAACTCCTCCCCCTCCTCCCCGGACCTTACAATGGGGCAGCGGAAGCGTCTTAAGACTGCTTCCGCTGCACCCGTTGTGCTTTTCTTTCACAGCATGCGTCGGTACGTCAGCCCAACGCACTGCGACGGGCCCGTACTGACGCTAGTGTGAAAGCAGCATTACATGTCTCTCCGGTTTGGCTTTCCATTTTAAAGCATTGGAGATCATTTTAGCTGAACAGCCTATCATTGCCAGCACTTCTTTACAAGTTTTTTCTCAGGAGAAATGCATGTACAACATGTCCTGACTTAATCCTTAAATAAGGGCCACCTGATTCACACTTGTTTCTTCACAGAATGATTGACCTCACTAATTGAACTCCACACTGCTATTATTTTGAACACCCCCCTTTGAATTAATTATTTTAATACACAAACTCAAAAACATGCAGATCATGAATGCTGAGTCTGTTGGTTTTCTTAAGGTACCGTCACACTAAACGATATTGCTAGCGATCCGTGACGTTGCAGCGTCCTCGCTAGCGATATCGTTTAGTTTGACAAGCAGCAGCGATCAGGATCCTGCTGTGATGTCGCTGGTCGCTGAATAAAGTCCAGAACTTTATTTGGTCGTCCGATCGCCGTGTATCGTTGTGTTTGACACCAAAAGCAACGATACCAGCGATGTTTTACACTGGTAACCAGGGTAAACATCGGGTTACCAAGCGCAGGGCCGCGCTTAGTAACCCGATGTTTACCCTGGTTACCAGCGTAAAAGTAAAAAAAACAAACAGTACATACTCACCTGCGCGTCCCCCAGCGTCTGCTTCCTGCTCTGACTGAGATCCGGCCCTAAAGTGAAAGTGAAAGCACAGCGGTGACGTGACCGCTGTGCTGTTAGGGCCGGAGCTCAGTCAGTGTCAGGAAGCAGACGCTGGGGGACGCGCAGGTGAGCATGTACTGTTTGTTTTTTTTTTACTTTTACGCTGGTAACCAGGGTAAACATCGGGTTACTAAGCGCGGCCCTGCGCTTAGCAACCCGATGTTTACCCTGGTTACCCGGGGACCTCGGCATCGTTGGTCGCTGGAGAGCGGTCTGTGTGACAGCTCTCCAGCGATCAAACAGCGACGCTGCAGCGATCGACATCGTTGTCGCTATCGCTGCAGCGTCGCTTAATGTGACGGTACCTTTAGAATCTACTGCACCAACTGGTAAATTGTTTGACATGTGGAAATATAACTTATACCAAAAACAATGATTCATCTGATTAGTCATAATTCCCTCCTATTCTTTTGAACACTACTGTACAAAACAATGTTTAAATTCCAACAAGAACACCTGCATCTTTTCTGCCCCTTAGTCACAGCATTCTAAAGGTTAAGGAAGATATCGCATCAGAACTACTTCTTCTAGTTTATTTATTGGAAGAGCTGAATAGCTAACTTTTGTACTCAGATGACTTGGGGGTGAAGTGGATGGAGGAAATGATTCTCCTAACAGCACTAATGGCCTTGTAAAACATGGTGGTGGGGCACTGGCAGTGATAGCAGAAAATCTCTGTGCTTGGGCAAATCTCAAGGTGAGAATCGGGCAGGTGGGTAAGGAGTTCAGGACTATTTACACACAACTGTCTAGTCAGTGATGATAATGACGATGATAATGAGGTTTCTGTGGTGGACAAGACCTGTGACCCGGATAGGGGTGCTGAGGAGGTGATGTCATCAGAGGAGGATGGTATTGGTTTCAGCAAGTAGTGTACTTGGTTAGTGTCATCATCATCATCATCATCATCATCATCATCATCATCATCATCAATCACCAATACTGCTTGTTCTACTCCGAGTACGCCTTCTAATCTGTTGCACCACAATATATCCACCACTGTTTGTAACACATGGAAACAGGAGGAAGCTCCTAGACATTTGGGTCCTAACTCAACTTCCACCTGTTCAAATTGCTTGAGATGCCGGCCCGTCACTGTCGTATCACATGGTGGAGTCAGCTGCCTTTCAAGAAATTAATGAACGCAGTCAGCCTCACTGGAAAATACCCAACCACCTATATTTCTCACAAATGTGTGCCTACTCTGTAAGCTCACATGCAGGAAAATGTGGAATGCTCTCTCAACTGATCTTTGAACTTCAAAGCGCACTGCAGTTTAGATACCTGAAATAGCAATTATGGGCAGGGAAAATACACAAATTTTATAGCCCACTGAATGAATGTTTTGAGTATAGAAATGCACCACCAGGACATGTGTTAAAGCCTAAGTCTTTTTCAACCATCAGGCCGAAGTTATCTGTCTCTTCCTTCACTTCCTTTACAACAGATATGACCCAATCCCTAACAACCACAAAGCATAGCCAACAAAGTAAAGCAAAGCAAAAGCCAAACAGTGAATGAGTTGCTGTTGTGAATCAAGCAGCAAATGTCCCACTGGATGGTTACAGGGCATCAGCAACTTGGTATTATCAAGAATGACAAAATTCTGGCTGCCTTACATTTGGGCTAAGTAACTCAGTGTGAGGATCTGGACACTTAGTAAAGACTATTGGACCAATGCTCTGTGGGATGCAGACTTTTTCCAGCAAGGAGCACCGATTACATCAATATTATTGTTGTGTTCTATTAAAGATTTTCTTGCAGTGTTTGATTAGAGATTTGCTTGCTTATCAGTTCAGCCTCAAGAATCAATGTTTCCATTCAGTGACAGCAAGCAGAGGAAGACGTGCTGGTTGGATCTGATGTATTCATAAGGCTGGACAGGAGATTGATAAAGGTAAATGAAAAGCAATCATTCTATTAGGCCATGTGCACACGTTCAGTATTTTTCACCTTTTTTTCGCGTTTTTTCGCTATAAAAACGTGATAAAAACGCGAAAAAAACGCTAACATATGCCTCCCATTATTTACAGTGTATTCCGCATTTTTTGTGCAAATGTAGGTTTTTTTTCCGCGAAAAAATCGCATCGCGGAAAAAAAAGCAACATGTTCATTAAAATGCGGAATTGCAGGGGATTCCGCACACCTAGGAGTGCATTGATCTGCTTACTTCCCGCACGGGGCTGTGCACACCATGCGGGAAGTAAGCAGATTATGTGCGGTTGGTACCCAGGGTGGAGGAGAGGAGACTCTCCTCCACGGACTGGGCACCATATAATTGGTAAAAAAAAAGAATTAAAATAAAAAATAGTCCTATACTCACCTTCGATGTCTTCCCGCCTCTCCGCTGCATGCTGCCGCTTCGGTTTCTATAGCTGGTGTGCGGTGAAGGACCTGCGATGACGTCACGGTCTTGTGATTGGACCGCGACGTCATGGAAGGTCCTGAACCACACCGGCATCTATAGGAACGGACGCCTGCAGGTGAGTATAACCATTTTTTTAAATTATTTTTAAACATTCTATCTTTTACTATAGATGCTGCATAGGCAGCATCTATAGTAAAAAGATGGTCACACTTGTCAAACGCTATGTTTGACAAGTGTGACCAACCTGTCAGTTTTCCAAGCGATGCTACAGATCGCTTGGAAAACTTTAGCATTCTGCAAGCTAATTACGCTTGCAGAATGCTAAAAAAACGGAAAAAAAACGCAAAAAAAAAATGCGTTTTTCTTGCAGAAAATTTCCGTTTTTCTTCAGGAAATTTCTGCAAGAAATCCGGACGTGTGCACATACCCTTAATCTCATCAGTATCTCATGGGCATCAAGCCATTGTTCTCCCAGCCACTAGGCCCATTGTGTGGATGGGGATAGTAGACCCACGGAAGTCCACCACAGGGTGTCTCACGTGCAGTCGCAGGTGATGGGGCTCAGCCTGAGTGATACACCTGCACCATTGCACAGCTAGATTTTGGAGGAGGGTGTTTCTCGAGGGCCAGGCTCAATTCCTGGGGAGGCAGCATGGGGTATTAAGGAGACTTACAAGGAACTGGGGTCGTTGTTGGCTGGAGGGGTATCCATGAGCTACGGTCGTGATATCCATTGAATGGGGGAACATAGACTATTACTGCACACTATACCAGCAGGAGATACCAAAAGCTATGGGTCAATCAAAAGTTATGAGACAGTGGGTATCGCCTGGTACAGGGGGCAGTGGAACTACCGATCCCAGGTTGGGAACTTGTGGACTGAGGACATTGTATTTTGGCCATCTACCTGGAGTCACTCTATAACCATGGACAGAAGAATCTGCTGCTGAATGGGCATGAGAAAATAATTGATGATCTGCTCTGCCACACAGAATAACACTGAGCCGAGTTCAATACGATGTTTTACCTCATAGCACTCGGCCATGTTATACGTTCATGTGACTCTGGCCTTGATGTTAGTCTCAAAGAGAGAAATTAGTGATAAATACAGAATACTAGTCAAATAATGGGCATAAATGGTGCTAACCTCATGTATGCACAAGCTAGCATACTCTAAAAAGTTACCTGAAATGACAGATACACTTTACGATACAGATTCCGCACCTGATTTCATTGTAAACTTTGTAAAATTTATCTCCTTTTTATTTTTGTTTTGTAGCCATTACCTGAGCTGTACTCTGTCATAAGATTTTCTGCGTGTCAAAGATGATGTGTTAGAACCCCGGGACTGTCTTGGGCTGTGGGAAAAACAAAACATAATGTTACATGTCATATTAAAAAAGGTGTAAAAATAATAAAATGTGACAGTTCAGTCTCTGCACTGTTGAATCATCTATGTGACAAAAGTGTCAGATTGGGGTGCCAAGGGCCCAAAGGTCAATTTGATTGGACTCGCTCTACAGCTACATGCAAATAATACAGGACCCTTGTACACAAGTTTCAGGCCAAGCCTGCATCTCAACTGAAGTATAAGGAGAAGGCAGTAGGGGGAATTGGTTGACTCCTACTTATATGATAGTTGAGCATGCTAAAAATGGCATTCATGTCATATCCTGTAAGGGATGAGCTCACAAGTTGCAGCCAAATGGAGAGTTCACACTGACTGTTAGTGGCTTCATATTTTGCATGGTAACGAGGAGATTTACTTTCAAACCTATGCATAAATTAACAATCAATTTGAAAACAGTTTGTGGTAAATTGCAGAAGTGCAATTCTCGGCAACACTGTGGTTAAATTGTGGCTGCATTGTATGAAGTTGCCCTTAAGAAAGTTAATTATTAGGAGAGGAATTTGAATTTCATCACTTAGATGGAGAGGGGAGATACACAAGATTTGTAGAATTATTTTCCTATTTGTCTGTCCTGGGATTACTCTCAGTAACCTGATGCTTGACTATAGCCTTTGGGCCTTCCTAGCTCTTTTCATCCAGGGCCACGTCAATATTCCATCGCTGTTAGATAGGACCCCTGTGAAGACGTCAGCAGTGATGATTTTGTGTTCACCATTGTGCCTGCCATTGTGTGCCTACGGGAAATGCATATAGAAAAAAAATAAGATGATCCTAATTTCTAGATCTTGGTTGGGCCACATATTTCACTCTATCTATTTGGGATATTCCTGTGGAGTCATCAACATGCGCGACAGATTATACCTAGAACACACCTGAAAAAGCATTGAAAAAATGCCAAAAAGAATGGATATATGCACAGCAAAGTAAACATGACTTGTGCATACTGTATGTTCAGTCTTTCTAAAAGTCTTTTAATCATTTCAGGCTTTATAAATCACAAAAAGATGTGACGCGACCATTCATCTGGTGGTTTTCGCTTTAACCCCTTAAGGACTAGAAGCATTTCCGTTTTTGCGTTTCCATTTTTTGCTCCCCTTCTTTCCATGGCCATAACTTTTTTTATTTTTTCATCAATATGGCTTCTTTTTTGCAAGCCGAGTTGTACTTTTGAATGGCTCCATTGATTTTACCATATCATGTACTGGAAAGCCGAAAAAAAATTCCAAATGCGGTGAAATTGCAAAAAAAAGTGCAATTCCACAATTGTTTTTTGGATTTTGTTTTTACCATGTTCACTGAATGTTAAAACTGACCTGCCATTATGATTCTCCATTACGAGTCATTATGGTGATTATGAGTTCATAGATACCAAATATGTCTAGGTTCTTTTTTATTTAAGTGATGAAAAAAAATTTCAACATTTTTAAAAACTATTTTTTTTTTTACTTTTTACTTGCTTCAATAGTCCTCATGGGAGACTAGAAGCTGCGATCATCTGATCGCTTTTGCAGGGCTGCAGGCCTGCTCTATGTAGCAGATATGCTCCCTTGCAATGAGCGCCGACCACTGGGTGGTGCTCATAGCTTTCCGGCTATGGCAACCGCAGGGGTCTCCTGCTGACCCCAGCTGATCATATCAGCTTTCATGTGCCAGAAAAGGTAAGGACTCATCGCTGGAGCTGGCACCAAACAGGGGGAGGGGTCCAATGACGGACACTGCTCGTCATTGGACATTAAGGGGTTAAAGTTGCTCACTATTAATGCATGCAATATTTAAAAAAAAAACTTGTGACAAAGTCACCACAAAACCACATTGCAGGCATTTTCTTGACATGTCTTTCGAAAAAAAAAAAACCTTAGCAGATACACTGACATTTTAAAGGCGACATGTGCACATACCCTAACAGATCCATAGCCTTTGAATGCTTACTTTCCAGGGTTGACCTGGAGGACAATATATGAGTCTTCATTGCAGAAGCTTTCACAGGGAATTGATTGTGATTGTGAAGAAATTGCTAGTGATTTCTACTTTACTTAATAGTATTTACTGCCTCAGCCCCAGCCTGTTCCCTGAAACGAGAGCCATAGATGATACTGGGCTAGTGTGTCAATCAATCAAGTCCCATAATCTTATGTGTTCCAAATTTTCAAAATATAACAAAACAAACAATAAGAACAAAAAAAAAACAGCAGCAAAGACAGAACCAAGATCTATCATATTGACCCAATTTAAATGTGTGAATTAATGTTAAACTTAACTAAAATGAAAAGCCTAAATTACAGCAAACTTTGTTATTTCTTTAAAAATATTTAGGCCCCAATTAATCAACATATTTTTACCAGATTTGTAGTGCAAAGCAATTCAAAAAGGAACAATTTTTTTGCACAACTTGAAGTTGAGCCACATTTTTATGACTCTTGGCATTTTCAAATGTAGCCCAACCAAATCTACCAAAGTGGGCAGAGCATGGGCTGAACATGGCATGCTACAGCTCTTCTAACAAAATTGTTTAAAAGTTACACCGCTGGTATAACTTATGCCAGAAATTTGCTTCAGTCCCTGGCCGCTTAAAGTCACAGGTGTTACAGTGGTTTATTCTGTATTCTTTCCCACTAAAAGGTTATACCGATGTTTTAATGCCATTAGTTTCTTTATCCTGTTTCTTTGAAAACTTTACATGGAAAATATACTGCTTCTTTGTTCTCTTTTAACTGGTCTATTTCAATATAACTTTTTGAAATTGGATTGTGTAAATTTAGTGTTTGCATGTAAATTATTTGTGGTAGTTCTGGAAGTAAATATCCAACAGAAAAAAAGGGGAAGTGATCCAGCTGGAAACGGAGGTGGCTAAAAATTACATCGGATAAGGGGGGCACCATAGTTTTACTTGATGCAGGTTTATACAAAAAAATAAATTTGATTGATTTGATTGATTTGGAAAATGATCAGGTTTATTTTGAATTGAGTTCAGATCCTACCCTTGAGTATAATTCATTACTTAACGATTTATTACAGGAAGGATTGCATATGAATGTTCTTGATAAGAAATTAGTGGAATATTTGCAAATTGATAATCCGATTATACAAATATGTTATTCTTTTCCTAAAATCCACAAGGGCTTGTTTCCACCCATGAGATCGATAGTAGCAGGCATCGCGGTTCATTGGGAGAAAGATTAGGATCATGGGTTGATCATTACCTGCAACCATTAGTACAAAATATTCCCAGCTACATAAGCGATTCTATACCGTGTTCAAAATTATTATGCAAATTGGATTTAAGTGTCATAAAGATTAAATTGTTTTGTTTTTTAAATAAACTCATGAATGGTATTGTGTCTCAGGGCTCAATGGATCGCTGAAATCAATCATAAGCACATGTGATAATTAGTTTTCCAGGTGATTCTAATTAAAGGAAAACTACTTAAAAATGATGTTCCACATTATTAGGCAGGCCACAGGTTTCAAGCAATATGGGAACTAAAAAGGATCTCTCTGCTGATGAAAAGCGTTAAATAGCGCAATGCCTTGGACAAGGTATGAAAACATTAGATAGTTCACCAAAACTTAATGAGTGATCATCATACTGTGAAGAGATTTGTGACTGAAACAGAGCACAGACAGAGTTCATGCAGATAAAGGCATAATGAGGAAGGTTTCTGACAGACAAATTCATTGGATTAAGAGAGCAGCTGCCAAAATACCATTACAAAGCAGCAAACAGTTATTTGAAGCTGCTGGTGCCTCTGGAGTCCCTCGAACCCCAAGGTGTAGAATCCTTCAAAGGCTTGCTGTGGTGCATAAACCTACTATTCGGCCACCCCTAAACAGTGTTCACAAGAAGAAATAGTTGCAGTGGGCCCAGGCATACATGAAGACTAATTTTCAAATAGTCTTGTTTACTGATGAGTGTCGAGCAACCCAGGATAGTCCAGATGGATGGAGTAGTGGATGGTTGGTGGATGGCCACCATGTCCCAACAAGGCTGCGACGTCAGCAAGGAGGTGGAGGAGTCATGTTTTGGGCCGGAATCATGGGGAAACAGCTGGTAGGGCCCTTTAAGGTTCCTCAAGGTGTGAAAATGACCTCTGCGAAGTGTATAGAGTTTCTGACTGACAACTTTCTTCCATGGTATAAAAGCAGAAATGTGCATTCAGAAGCAAAATCATCTTCATGCATGACGATGCACCATTTCATACTGCAAAGAATACCTCTGAGTCATTGGCTGCTATGGGCATAAAAGGAGCTAAACTCATGGTGTGGCCACCATCATCCCCTGACCTCAACCCTATAGAGAACCTTTGGAGTATCATCAAGCAAAAGACCTATGAGGGTGGGAGGCAGTTCACATCAAAACAGCAGCTCTGGGAGGGTAATCTGACTTCATGCAAATAAATACAAGCAGAAACTCTTGAAAAACTCACAAGTTCAACGGATGCAAGAATTGTGAAGGTGATATCAAAGAAGGGGTCCTATGTTAACATATACATGTAACTTGGCCTGTTAGGATGTTTTGGAGTTAAACAGCTTTTTTGTTCAGTGAATGTGACCTTCTAATGCTGCAAATTCCACAAATTAGCATTTTCAGTCCTTTAAAACATATCAAATGTTTAGAAATTCTACTGTGCCTAATAATTTGGAACAGTGCATTTTGAGTTTTTATTCATTTTGGAGATTATACTGTTATCATTGGAAGGTTTCTTCAATAAAATTCGATGTATACTCTAACGGGTGATGACTTTTATTAGACTGACTATCATTTGCACCGACCATTTTGGAAAATCCGAGAAAAACATCATTTGAATAATAATTTGGAACACGGCGTAAGTATGTGTTAGGTGTCGAGTTCCCACCGCTGCACAGAGGGAAGCTCCAACCATGTCTGCTGCAGTTTCCCATTGTACATCAGCCGCAGTGGAGCCTGCTCAGCGGAGACGTCGGTTTCAGCATCTCGCTCAGCCTGATACTGTGCAAAGGGTTACTGCTGCCTTTCCAGGCTCTGCTTTTGTAGCCAGCACTGGTCAGCGGCAAGCAGGCTTTTCTAGGACTAAGTCCTGCTTTGCACACACTGAGCATGCCCATGTGAGGACCTCTCATTGGAGGTCGGGGGTCACACGCTCAGGCCCTGTAGCAGCTCCTATTGGTTCTCCAGGAAGGTCCTGAAGAGCTGCAACTATAAAACGTTCGCATGGCCGTACGGCCATGCACTAGTATCAAATGTGCATGGCTTAGACCAGTGGATACTATACCACTCTTTATACATGTGGTGCGTGACTGTAGCGCTGGGACTGTACACTCAGGCAGGCAGTTAGCGTCAGTGGGGGCAATTAGCCGTTGGCTTGCTTGCAAGCACAACCCTAGTTAGGGCTATAGTTTTTGTGTAGAGCACGACTCTCTGTGGCAACAGAGATCGCTTTCAGTTCACATGGGGTGAAGCTTAATCCCCGTGTGAGCTCAGAGTTTATCCGCCATTAGTGTTGAGCGATACCGTCCGATACTTGAAAGTATCGGTATCGGATAGTATCGGCCGATACCCGAAAAGTATCGGATATCGCCGATACCGATACCCGATACCAATACAAGTCAATGGGACACCAAGTATCGGAAGGTATCCTGATGGTTCCCAGGGTCTGAAGGAGAGGAAACTCTCCTTCAGGCCCTGGGATCCATATTACTCTGTAAAATAAAGAATTAAAATAAAAAATATTGATATACTCACCTCTCCGGAGGCCCCTGGACATCACCGCTGGTAACCGGCAGCCTGCTTTGCTTAAAATGAGCGCGATCAGCACCTTCCATGACGTCACGGCTTCTGATTGGTCGCGTGCCGCTCATGTGACCGCCACGCGACCAATCACAAGCCGTGACGTAATTCTCAGGTCCTAAATTCCGAATTCTAGGAACCACACAACCAAGGAGTAAATTACTTAAAGTAAATATGAAAAAGGATAAAAGTATGGCAATAGAGGATATTCCTATTATAACTTCATATAACTCTAATAGTTATTTTTTTAAAAAAATTGTGAAGAAATATTGGAACATATTGCGAGAGGACAAAATAATTGGGGAACTGCTGGCGGAGCACCCCAGATTTGTTTATAAAAGAGCGAATAATCTGAAGAATATTATAGCCCCTACTATCCACAAACCATCCTCGCCCAGATTGCCATACAAAATAAATACCTCGCCTGGTTTCTATCCATGCGGCAAATGCTTACCATGCCGTAAACTACATACAAAAAAACAATTTAATATTACCAACTCAGACGGAGAAATTATAGCAATCAATGACTTTATGAGCTGCTCAACCCAGGGGGTAATATATGGCATTCAATGCCCGTGTAACAAGTGGTATGTAGGGCGGACTATAAGAGCAATGAATGTGCGCATTGGTGAACATTTGCGGAATATTAATAATAATTTTGAAGGCCACCCTCTGTCACAGCATTTTTTGAAATATCATGGGGGATCAACAAAAGGTACCATCATTACGGGCATTAAGGTGGTAAAGAGGAGCTGGCGAAAAGGAAATTTCATACATCAGATGTCAAGAGAGGAAAGTAGATATACAGTGGGGCAAAAAAGTATTTAGTCAGTCAGCAATAGTGCAAGTTCCACCACTTAAAAAGATGAGAGGCGTCTGTAATTTACATCATAGGTAGCCCTCAACTATGGGAGACAAACTGAGAAAAAAAAATCCAGAAAATCACATTGTCTGTTTTTTTAACATTTTATTTGCATATTATGGTGGAAAATAAGTATTTGGTCAGAAACAATCAATCAAGATTTCTGGCTCTCACAGACCTGTAACTTCTTCTTTAAGAGTCTCCTCTTTCCTCCACTCATTACCTGTAGTAATGGCACCTGTTTAAACTTGTTATCAGTATAAAAAGACACCTGTGCACACCCTCAAACAGTCTGACTCCAAACTCCACTATGGTGAAGACCAAAGAGCTGTCAAAGGACACCAGAAACAAAATTGTAGCCCTGCACCAGGCTGGGAAGACTGAATCAGCAATAGCCAACCAGCTTGGAGTGAAGAAATCAACAGTGGGAGCAATAATTAGAAAATGGAAGACATTCAAGACCACTGATAATCTCCCTCAATCTGGGGCTCCACGCAAAATCCCACCCCGTGGGGTCAGAATGATCACAAGAACGGTGAGCAAAAATCCCAGAACCACGCGGGGGGACCTAGTGAATGAACTGCAGAGAGCTGGGACCAATGTAACAAGGCCTACCATAAGTAACACACTACGCCACCATGGACTCAGATCCTGCAGTGCCAGACGTGTCCCACTGCTTAAGCCAGTACATGTCCGGGCCCGTCTGAAGTTTGCTAGAGAGCATTTGGATGATCCAGAGGAGTTTTGGGAGAATGTCCTATGGTCTGATGAAACCAAACTGGAACTGTTTGGTAGAAACACAACTTGTCGTGTTTGGAGGAAAAAGAATACTAAGTTGCATCCATCAAACACCATACCTACTGTAAAGCATGGTGGTGGAAACATCATGCTTTGGGGCTGTTTCTCTGCATAGGGGCCAGGACGACTGATCCGGGTACATGAAAGAATGAATGGGGCCATGTATCGTGAGATTTTGAGTGCAAACCTCCTTCCATCAGCAAGGGCATTGAAGATGAAACGTGGCTGGGTCTTTCAACATGACAATGATCCAAAGCACACCACCAGGGCAACGAAGGAGTGGCTTCGTAAGAAGCATTTCAAGGTCCTGGAGTGGCCTAGCCAGTCTCCAGATCTCAACCCTATAGAAAACCTTTGGAGGGAGTTGAAAGTCCGTGTTGCCAAGCGAAAAGCCAAAAACATCACTGCTCTAGAGGAGATCTGCATGGAGGAATGGGCCAACATACCAACAACAGTGTGTGGCAACCTTGTGAAGACTTACAGAAAACGTTTGACCTCTGTCATTGCCAACAAAGGATATATTACAAAGTATTGAGATGAAATTTTGTTTCTGACCAAATACTTATTTTCCACCATAATATGCAAATAAAATGATAAAAAAACAGACAATGTGATTTTCTGGATTTTTTTTTCTCAGTTTGTCTCCCATAGTTGAGGTCTACCTATGATGTAAATTACAGACGCCTCTCATCTTTTTAAGTGGTGGAACTTGCACTATTGCTGACTGACTAAATACTTTTTTGCCCCACTGTATATTTGAGATGAACACTCTAATTCCGAACGGTCTGAACAGTGAGATTGAACTTTTTGCGTTTAATTCAGGAACATAGCGCTTCCGGCTGCAGTACTATATAAACCTTACTGTCACGCACCATACCATCCCTGAGGAAGGAGTCTGTTGACTCCGAAACGCGTTGGATTAATTTTGGTTCATGGTGCGGTCCGTACTCACCCTCCAGCCGATCACGTGAGACCTCACGTGTTTGTGACGTCACGCGAGGTCCTGCAGCCTATCTGCACCTCGCCGGCAAACCGCTACTGGAAGCGCGCATTATCGTCTAGTGAGTGGATAATAGTCTACGATACAACAGGGGTGCCTGTCACCGGCCGGGACAGGTTCACACCTCGCTATTCATATCCTGGAAAGGTTGCGGATCCATTCAAGTAAAGTGTGGACATCCTGACACAGTTACTCCGAGACAGCAAGGACCTTTGGCAACGCTTCATGAATATCACAATCACTGTACTAAAGTAAGTTAAAAGCACGTGTAAGACAGACTATTAAAGGGAACCTATCACCCCGTTTTTTAAAGATTAGATAAAAATAGTGTGAAATAGGGGCAGAGCTGGGCTTTACATTAGTGCCTCTTTGGTGCCTTTACACCCCCGTTAGGCTGCCGAAATACCTTAGTGAAGTGTCCGTTTTGACCTGTCACTCAAGCTGGTCAGGTCGGATGGGCGTGGTCACAGCGCTGTTTGTCCCCCAGGATCCTGCTCATCATTACGTTGGTGGCGTAGTGGTGTGCGCATGTCCAGCAGATGAATCCACTGCCCAGGAGATGAATAGCGGCGCGGTCTTCGCTATTCAGCCGTTTACCGGTGGGCGCGGCCATCTTTCCTGTGGCCGCGCCTGCGCAGATGGAGCGCTCTGCTGCCAGGGGCTTCAGGAAAATGGCCGCGGGATTCCGCGCGTGCGCAGATGGAGATCGCGGCGGCCATTTTCCTGAAGCCCCTGGCAGCAGAGCGCTCCATCTGTGCAGGCGCGGCCACAGGAAAGATGGCCGCGCCCACCGGTAAACGGCTGAATAGCGAAGACCGCGCCGCTATTCATCTCCTGAGCAGTGGATTCATCTGCTGGACATGCGCACACCACTACGCCACCAACGTAATGATGAGCAGGATCCTGGGGGACAAACAGCGCTGTGACCACGCCCATCCGACCTGACCAGCTTGAGTGACAGGTCAAAACGGACACTTCACTAAGGTATTTCGGCAGCCTAACGGGGGTGTAAAGGCACCGAAAAGGCCCTAATGTAAAGCCCAGCTCTGCCCCTATTTCACACTATTTTTATCTAATCTTTAAAAAACAGGGTGATAGGTTCCCTTTAAGTACTTTCAGGTACTAATCTTGGTGCCATCCTGGATTATTTTTGTCATTTCGATTCTGAATTTCGGGGGAATACTTAACATACCTGCAGCGCAGATATTTCCACATATAGGATTTACTGTCATGATTCTCAATGGCGAGAGAACATAGCCCAGCATATATGAGAACTAGCTCTTGGAAGATGGAAACTATACTGACCATGAACTAAACCTGCCGCACAACTAGAAGTGGCCGGGTAGCATGCCTACGTTTTTTATCCCTAGATGCCCAGCGCCAGCCGGAGAACTACCTAATCCTAGCAGAGGAAAAGACACAGTCCTGGCTCACCTCTAGAGAAATTTTCCCAAAAGGCAGACAGAGGCCCCCACATATATTGGCGGTGATTATAGATGAAATGACAAACGTAGTATGAAAATAGGTTTAGCAAAATCGAGGTCCGCTTACTAGATAGCATGAAGACAGAAAGGGCACTTTCATGGTCAGCAGAAAACCCTATCAAAACACCATCCAGAAATTACTTTAAGACTCTAGCATTAACTCATAACACCAGAGTGGCAATTTCCGCTCACAAGAGCTTTCCAGACACAGTAACGAAACAGCAGCTGTGAACAGGAACAAAATGCAAAAACACACAAGGACAAAAGTCCAACTTAGCTAGGAGTTGTCTAGTAGCAGGAACATGCACAGAAGGCTTCTGATTACATTGTTGACCGGCATGAAACTGACAGAGGAGCAAGGTTATATAGCGACTCCCACATCCTGATAGGAGCAGGTGAACAGAGGGGATGATGCACACAAGTACAATTCCACAAGTGGCCACCGGGGGAGCCCAGAATCCAATTTCACAACAATTTACGTTTTGGCTTTTTTGCCAATTTTCTGAACTATTTGGTAGTTAGTTCTTAATATTTGCTGCAGCAGGCTAAGTGAGTGAAGTACACGAGGTGTGCAGCGCCCTTAATTTTTGCTTAATTCTACATATCAATAAATAATAAGTATTATCACTAGTGTTGAGCATTCCGATACTGCAAATATCGGGTATCGGCCGATATTCGCTGTATCGGAATTCCGATACCGAGTTCCGATATTTTTGCGATATCGGGAATCGGGATCGGGATCCATATTAATATAAAAAATAAAGAATAAAAATAAAAAATATGGATATACTCACCCCTCTGACGGACCCTGGACCTCACCGTTGCAACCGGCAGCCTCCGTTCCTAAAAATGCAGTGAGTGTAAGGACCTGCGATGACGTCGCGGCTTGTGATTGGTCACGTGACCGCTCATGTGACCGCGACGTCATCGAAGGTCCTTCACTCTACATTCTTAGGAACGGAGGCAGACGCTTGCAGCGGTGACAGCCAGGGCTCGTCCGAGGGTGAGTATATCCAGATTTTTTATTTTTATTCTTTATTTTTTACATGAATATGGATCCCAGGGCCTGAAGGAGAGTTTCCTCTCCTTCAGACCCTGGGAACCATCCAGGATCACTTCCGATATTTGTGTCCCATTGACTTGTATTGGTATCAGGTATCGGTATAAGCGATATCCAATATTTTTTGGATATCGGCCGATCCAATACGATACCGATACTTTCAAATATCGGAAGGTATCTCTCAACACTAATTATCACCCATACAGGTAGGAGATACGGAAGGAACCTGAAGGTAAGCTGGTTTAGGTGGGAAGAGCAAAATACATCCAGGGCAAGCACACTATCAACAATTATACTATTCCAAGTATTGCCCACATAGCCAGGAAAGTTTCAATATAGTATAGGGGTGCCAAAGGCAGTACCCCACATAGCACTCCTAGTCAATTAGTTATCTATGCATGCTTACCCATGAAGTGAACGGACGGCTCTCCCACTTGCCCCAGAAGCCCCCTAAAGGGTAAGCATGCATAGATAACTAATTGACTAGGAGTGCTATGTGGGGTACTGCCTTTGGCACCCCTATACTATATTGAAACTTCCCTGCGTTTAATATTTACACCAAGTGTGGACTTGAGTTTCTCTCTGCACCTGTTTGAATCACCGTGTGATAATATAGACTTTACCACTTATAAAACTGTGTCCTGTAGTTGTCTTGTTCCATGCAAAGAGTCTCCTGAGTTATCCCCTATAATTATTACAGGATACTCTAGCCAGAAAAGAGGAGACTGCTGGAACAATGACTGCAGAGAGCAGATTAGAGCAGGTGTTTTCCATAATTAGATCACTGCAGAAAGATGTGGAAGGTCTGCAAAAGAAGTTTGGAAGCTTTGAACACAATCAACAACTGTTTGGACAGACTTTGCAGGACTTAAGCACCCGCATGGCAGCCCAGGAAAACAAACTTGCTGGCATAGAGTCCCAGTATGGACGGGCTTTTCAGGACATAAGCACGCAAATAGCTGCACAAGCGACTTTACCCTCTGGGCAACCGCCACCAGCTAGCCCACCTAAGTTGCCCCCCATTCAGATTTAATGGTGATCGCGACAAATTTCGTGGCTTTGTGAATCAATTTATGCTATATTTTGATGTGCATGCTGACTGTTTTCCTAATGATAGATCCAAAGTATTGTGTGTAATAATGCTGCTGACCGCACGAGCGCTCGCCTGGGCGAATCCGATGATTGAGTCTCGTGACCCACGGTTAAATAACTTGGATGATTTCTTGGCCGCTATGGCATTAATGTTTGATGACCCTAATCACCGTGCTACCGCGGAATCTGCTTTATTGTCTTTACGCCAGGCTAAATGTTCTGTTATTGAGTATGCTACTGAATTCAGGAGATTAGCGATAGATACCAATTGGGACAATATAGTAAAAAAGGAACAGCACACTGGTATAACTTATCTCTGGGTGCAGAGCCTCCAGGCAACCCGTCCACTGGTCGTCCACATTCAATATAGATAAAAAAAGAAGGCAGCACTCCATTCTCCAAAAAGGTGCAGGATTTATTCAAATCCACATGTCAGTGCGACGTTTCAGCTCTATTGAGCTTTTCTCAAGCGCTTGAGAAAAGCTCAATAGAGCTGAAACGTCGCACTGACATGTGGATTTGAATAAATCCTGCACCTTTTTGGAAAATGGAGTGCTGCCTTCTTTTTTGATCTATACCAATTGGGACAGTTATGCACAATTGCCTATTTTTAAAAGGGGTCTGTCTAGTAATGTAAAAGATGAACTAGCTCGCTCTGAATCACAAGAGCTAGAGACATTTATACAGCATTGTGTGCGCATAGACATTCGCCTTACTGAGCGTAGGCAGGAGAACTTTGCTGTATATAACCGTATTTCTAACTTTTCCCTTCCTTCCAAAGAGCCTGCAGGTAAAACATCTCGGGAGGAGGCGGTGCCCATGCAAATTGATTCCGTTCAGAGGCGCGAGATCAATGAGCGCCGGGAGCATCGCCTTCGTGAAAGTCTATGTTTCTACTGCGGCCAGTCTGACCACTTCTTGATCAATTGTCCTAAGTGTCCTAGACGGCCTAACAAGGTGCTAGCAGCAGTAGGGGAGTATGACAACTGTGATGATGAATCTGACATCTCTGAATGTAGCTTGCCTTTAAAACCTGTATTCCATTCACTTTCTATGACTTCACCCCCCCAAAGAGCTTAAGGAAAAGAACTCTCACTGTTCTCTCCCTATTAAGATCCTGTGTCCAGGACAGTGGATTTCCAGTGCAGCTATGATTGACTCTGGTGCAGGTGGCAATTTCATGGATATCGCATTTGCCAAGGAACATGGTATTGAAATTCAGCAAAGAGCCTCTCCAATTACCATGGAAACAGTGGATGGGTCACCTTTAATCTCTGGGCCTGTGGATCAGGAGACCGTACCCCTTGAAATTTTGTTGGAGCCTAATCATCAGAAGCAACTTTCTTTCTTGCTAATTTCTTCTCCTCATTTTCCTGTGACTTTAGGCATTCCTTGGTTGTGTTCTCAGAACCCAATTATCAACTGGGAGACCAAGGAGATTATCTTTCCAACAAGGAGAAACTTAGCGTTAACAGAAGCTGTCCCTGAGTCTACGGCTACGGAACCACATGAACAGGTATTTTCTTTACCTCCAGCATATAAAGAGTCCTCTGACATCTGTGACAAGAAGAATGCAGATCAGCTTCCTCCACACAGACATTATGACTGTCCCATTGAGCTGCTTCCTGGGGCAGCTATTCCTTTTGGTAACGTATACCCTTTGGCGGCACCTGAGCTTCAAGCCTTAAAGGAGTATATTGATGAAAATCTGGCCAAAGGCTTTATACGTCCTTCTTCCTCACCAGCAGGGGCACCTATATTTTTTGTAAAAAAGAAGGATGGGACCCTGAGACCCTGTGTTGACTATCGGGAACTCAATAAGGTAACCGTACGAAACCGTTACCCTTTGCCTCTGATTCCCGAATTACTGGAAAGAGTCCGCCATGCTAAGGTGTTCTCTAAACTGGATCTTCGTGGGGCTTATAATTTGGTGCGTATTCGTCCAGGGGATCAGTGGAAGACAGCATTCAGATGCCGGTATGGACACTTTGAATATCTTGTGATGCCCTTCGGGCTTTGTAACGCCCCTGCTACGTTTCAACACCTTGCTAATGACATTTTCAGAGATTTTTTGGACCAATTTGTGGTGATCTATTTGGACGATACACTAATCTTTTCTGACTCTTTACAGGGACATGAAGAACATGTCAAAACTGTTTTAAGACGTCTGAAAGAGAACCATCTGTATATTAAGCTGGAGAAATGCGAGTTCCATCGTTCTGAGATACAGTTCTTAGGTTATATTATCTCTCCCCAGGGGCTGAACATGGAATCTGGTAAGATTCAGGCTATCCTTGACTGGCCGGTACACAAGAACGTTAAGGAGGTCCAACGTTTTATTGGTTTTGCAAATTTCTACAGATGCTTCATTTGAAATTTTTCTGATATTGTCCGTCCCATTACTTCCTTGAAAAAGAAGGAAAAGTCCTTTAAGTGGTCATCACAGGCTCAAGAAGCTTTTGATCGGCATAAGATCTGTTTCACATCAGCACCGCTGTTGATACTCCTAGATCCAACACTTTCTTTCATTGTGGAGGTGGATGCTTCTGATAATGCTTTGGGGGCTATTCTCTCCCAAAGAACTGGAGAGAAGCTTCTGCTACATCCTTGTGCTATCTTTTCCCATAGACTAACCACAGCAGAGAAGAATTACGACGTGGGAGACAAGGAATTGCTGGCTATTATTGCGGCTTTCAAAGAATGGAGGCAAGGAGCTGCACAACAGATCATAGTGGTAACTGAAAATCGCAATTTACAGTTCCTTAGATCCGCTAGATGTCTTTTCTCCTCGTCAGGCTCGTTGGAACTTATTTTTAAATCAATTTAACTTTGTTATCTCATACCGTCCAGGTTCTCGTAATGGGAAGGCTAATGCTTTATCCCAAATACATGCTGAGGATTCCGTACCTGAAGCCCCATCCAAGACCATTCTATCTGATGCCAATTTCATCGGAGTTATCCACGATCAGGACTTGTGGAAGGAGTGCAGGGAGGCCTATGATGGTGATGTATTTCTGGCCAACCCACCTGTGGATATTAATCTTGTCTTTAACGGTGTCATGTGGTTCAGAGATGGACGTATCTACGTCCCTGAGGTCGTCCGTCTGCAGATCCTCAAGTTGGTACATGACTCCAAGTTGGCTGGTCACAGGGGGTACAGAAGACACAAGAGCCGATTCTTCTAGTGGCCAACTTGCCTGAAGGATACCAAGGACTATGTTCTCTCTTGCGAGGTATGTGCTCATTACAAGACTCCTCATGTGGCACCTACGGGTCTTCTTCAACCATTACCTGTTCCGTCCCGCCCTTAGGGGTCTATATCAATGGACTTTATTGTGGCGCTGCCTACATCGGGGGGCAAGAATACAATCTTGGTGGTAGTTGATCGCCTGACTAAAGCTGCTCATTTTGTTCCATGCACCGGCCTCCCCTCAGCTAAAGATACAGTGAACTTGGTTATACAGAATGTCTTTCGGTTGCATGGGGTTCCGGATGAGATCATCTCTGACCGTGGAGTACAGTTCACTTCAAGATTCTGGAAGGGGTTTTGCTCTGCACTCAATATTAATGTCTGTCTCTCTTCCACTTACCATCCCCTGACAAATGGTCAGACTGAGCGTACCAACCAGGCACTGGAACAATATCTAAGATGCTATGTCAGCCATCTCCAGGATGATTGGATGGAGTTGCTGCCGTTAGCCGAATTTTCATATAACAATTCTCAGAGCGCCTCCACTAAATTTACACCTTTCTTTGCCAATCTGGGTTATCATCCGTGTATCTTACCTAGGTCTCCAATTAATTCTCCGGTTCCGGCAGTGGAGGAAAGGCTGACTTCGATGAGGCAAAATCTGGAGGTTCTGAAGGAATCCCTGACCACAGCTCAAGAACGTTATAAGAGATCGGCTGATAGATTCCGTAAACCTGCACCTATGTTCAAGGTAGGAGATTCCGTGTGGTTAGCAACTAAGAATCTGAAGTAAAACGTTCCTTCACAAAAACTTGGACAGAAATTCATTGGCCCTTTCAAGATCAAAGGTATTGTGAGCTCTGTCGCCTGCCGGCTGAAGCTGCCTAGGACTATGAAGGTACATCCAGCTTTTCATGTATCTTTACTAAAGCCTGTATCTCCTAATACCTTCCAGGGACATGTTGTGCCACCTCCGCAGCCGGTGGTGATTGATGGGCAAGAACAATTTGTGGTGGAGGAAATTTTTGATTCCAGGATTTGCAGGAATCGGCTCCAATATCTGATAAGATTGCAGGGATATCCCCCTGAGGAAGACTCTTGAGAACTTGAGTTTCTCTCTGCACCTGTTTGAATTACCGTGTGTTAATATAGACTTTACCACTTATAAAACTGTGTCATGTAGTTGTCTTGTTCCATGCACAGTCTCCTGAGTTATCCCCTATAATTATTACACAGAGGCAGAAAAAACTTGTGAGAGACTTTCACAAGGAGGTTATCCTAAATGGAGTTTGGAGAGTGCATGCAATAAGGTTTTTGATATTGATTGCAAAAGTCTATTAAACTAAAAAAGATAAATCTATATACAGTAATGTGCATAAAAATAAAAATGCAATATTCAGTACTCCTTAAAGCTCACAATATGGAGACATTGTTAAAATCATTAAAAAATACTTGCCTATGTTAAAGCAAGATGACAAACTCAAACGAATATTGTCAAATAATGATATTAAATTTGTATCAAAGAAAGCCCCAACATTGGGTTTTATTTTGTCCCCAAGTCTCTTCATGAGTAATCAACAACAAAAAATGAATCGTGCAACTTGGCTGAATGCCATGGATTTTTTCAAGTGTGGAGCTGGCCGCTGTAAAACCTGCGATTTTGTCCAAAAAAACAGCAAATTTTATTCCTTACACAATCATTCACAATTACATATACATGAATATATTAATTGTAATACCGAAAATGTTGTGTATCTTATAGAATGTACAAAATGCAGAGTCCAATAATATATGTCTTCCGCATCTTCTGCAGTGACGACTGTTCAGGCAGAGGGTGGCGCGCACACTAACTACGTCATCACGCCCTCTGACCTGAACAGTCACAGCCAGAGGACGCGGAAGACGGAGCGGCGCTCGGCGGTGCAACGGGGACAGGTGAATATCGAGCAATGCTCACCGTCCCCCGTTATACTCACCTGCTCCCGGTGCGGTCCCTGCTTCTCAGTGACAGATGATGTCCGGCAGCTTGTTCCGGTGCTCAGCTGTCACATCGTACCGCTCATTAAAGTAATGAATATGTGTCCATATTCATTACTTTAATGAGCAGTACCACGTGACCGCTGAACACAGGAAGAGCTGCCCGGAGACCATCAGAGATGCAGAGACGCACCAGGAGCAGGTAAGTATGTGACAGTCACCGCTCCCCCTCCCCGCAGACCCCCTGGGACAATGACTCGAGTATAACCCAAGAGGGGCACTTTCAGCCCCCCAAAAATGGCCTGAAAATCTCGGCTTATACTCGAGTATATACGGTTATTTTAGATTTTGAGGCATTGAAAAAGTATACAAGCCACCTAGAGGAGGTAATATACAGCAGAAGCTGTTGAACCATAAATCTTATTAATAATAATAATTTTATTTCTAAAATGCAAGACAAGATTTGATTAAACATATTAATAAATTTAAATTTTATTGATAATGAAATATATAAAATTGACTGCTTATATATCTATTATAATGTTGTATTTTGATAATATGGTCTAAATAATGTTCTGGTCTGTCATTTGCATATGTATTTGCATTTTTAATTGTTTATCCAATCATCACTGTGAACATGGTACATATGTGTAGCTGTATTATTGTAAGGTAGATCATGAGTAAGACTTAGTGTTGAAATGCGTCGATCTCTTTCACTCGTGTGCCGATGCTTGGTATGCATATTTTTCTTTGCATTTTTTAAAAAGGTTGTTTAATAAAGTTATGTCATTTTTAGCCACCTCTGTTTCCAGCTGGATCACTTCCCTCTTTATTATTCTGCTGTTCACTGCTCACCACGATCCGTGCAGGGTGTTGGTCAGCTTGGGGAATTCATTCAACACAGGTAAGCTGATTTTCACTTTTTCCTAAATATCCAATAGTTGGATCATGTTTTATAATATACCACTTTCTCCCCGAAATTTTCCTGACCAAATATGCACCTTTATTATGTGTAGTTATAAACAGTCCCCTGACGAAGCCCTATTTGGAGGGCGATACGCGTGGGGCCGCGTCGCTTGGTTCCTGTCTGCCTGCACACGGGGATTTTTTCCCCTGTTACTCCCTCTGGGTAATGTTATACTCCTTACTTTTCATGCGCGACCTCATTTGCTAACACTGTACACTTTTGGCGGTGCCTTGTCTGCTTTTGTGGTGTATTCCCCACTGTTTATGCCTGGGCGGCTTATTATCAGGTATTGCGGACAGGGCAGTGCTCGCCTCCCTTGGATACATTTCCATCCACCTAGTGGTTATGGGTGGTTTATAGGTGTTTAGGTCACAGCATGTTTTTTCTGTAGTCCCATGAGCCAGGGGGTAGGTCTATATTTATGTTTTTGTGCAGGCTTGTTATTGTTTATTTAAGTATTATATGTCAAAATCTGTACATGGACCAAGTTTCTCATGTGTATTGTTTTTCATTATGTTTTAAATTGTTGTGTGGTGTGCCACTAAATTCCTTGTTTCTATATATGACTTATGGTTGCTTCATATGTCCGTGGTGTGCATGCGTATAGTGGCTTATTTTTTCTTTTTCTTTTGTTACATTATATTGGCCACTTTTTGCACCCCGGTTGGTACTTATTTCTATACATTATGGTAGTGCGCTCGGTGCTTCTTGTTCTTCTCGTTCTGTGTACTTACAATTGCTCATTTTGTCTTTCTACCCAGCTGATTCTTATATTTTCCAATATTTCTATAACATCACATGATTAAAAACTGAATAGCTGAATCCTTCTAAGCGCTATGTAGAAACAGGAGGTATTATTATTATTATTATTATTAATATTCTCTGCATGACTCATTAGTCACTGGAAAAGTCCCTGGAGGGTAGGGGGGGGGGTTGCTGGGTCAGCAGTTGAAGAGGGGAATGATTTATGCAGGGAAAGAAGACTTTCTGTTCTGTTGAGCAGAGAAAAGAGAAGAATTTACTCAGCAGAAAGACAAAATTAGCAATTGTAAGTACACAGTGCTATATAATATGATTGCAATATATTAAGAGGATACAAACTTTGATAGGAGAAGGCGTGCTTATTTAAATGAGAATCCGTCAGTGAGTTTATGCTAATGGTCTGATGTTACAACGCTCATTTGTCTTTTTCTATGCTCCTCTCAGCTGGTTTATTCAGTTGGACACACAACATTAAAGTTGACTGTGCAGGTAAACAAAAGGACTGCAAAAGCCAAATGACGCAAAACATTTAACCCCTTCATGACCTTGGGATTTTCTGTTTTTCCGTGCTCGTTTTTCGCTCCCCTCCTTCCCAGAGCCATAACTTTTTTATTTTTCCGTCAATAGGGCCATGTGAGGGCTTATTTTTTGCAGGACGAGTTGTACTTTTGAACGACTTCATTGGCTTTACCATATACTAGAAAATGGGAAAAAAAATTCCAAATGCGGTGAAATTGCAAAAAAGGGCAATCCCATTCGTGTTTTTTGTTTGGCTTTTTTGATAGGTTCAATAAATGCTAAAACTGAACTGCCAGTATGATTCTCCAGGTAATTATGAGTTCATAGACACCAAACATGTCTAGGTTATTTTTTATCTAAGTGGTGAAAAAAATTCCAAACTTTGCTTAAAAAAAAAAAAAAAATTGTGCCATTTTCCGATACCCGTAGCATCTCCATTTTTTGTGATCTGGGGTCAGGTGAGGGCTTATTTTTTGCGTGCCGAGCTGACTTTTTCAGTTATACCATTTTGGTGCAGATACATTCTTTTGATCGCCCGTTATTGCATTTTAATGCAATGTCGCGGCGACCAAAAAAACGTAATTTTGGCGTTTCAAATTTTTTTCTCACTACGCCGTTTAGCGATCATGTTAATCCTTTTTTTATTGATAGAATGGGCGATTCTGAACGCGGCGATACCAAATATGCGTTTGTTTGATTTTATTTTTATTGTTTTATTTTGAATGGGGAGAAAGGGGGATGATTTAAACTTTTATATTTTTTTTATTTATTTCATTTTTTTTAAACATTTTTGTTTACTTTTGCCATGGTTCAATAGCCTCCATGGGAGGCTAGAAGCTATCATAGCCTGATCGGCTCTGCTACATAGCAGCGATCATCAGATCGCTCCTATGTAGCTTAATTACAGGCTTGCTATGAGCGCCGACCACAGGGTGGCGCTCACAGCAAGCCGGCATCAGCAACCATAGAAGTCTCAGGGAGACCTCTGGTTGCTATGCCGACACATCTCTGACCCCCGATCATGTGACGGGGGTCAGCGATGCGCTCATTTCCAGCCGCGCGGCCGCAAGCAGTAGTTAAATGCCGCTGTCAGCGTTTGACAGCGGCATTTAACTAGTTAATAGCGGAGAGTGGATCGCGATTCCACTCGACACTAATGCGCGCTCATGTCAGCTGTTCAAAACAGCTGACGTGTCGCGGCTTTGATGTGGGCTTACCGCCGGGGCCCACATCAAAGCAGGGGATCTGACCTCGGACGTACTATCCCTTCCAAGGTCAGAAAGGGGTTAATGAAACCTAACTGCAAAAACTATTTAAAATATATGCATTTACCAGTGCTTGTACAGTGGACAACAATTTTAACTTTAGAGATCTTTTTATCCTTGCATACTTTATTTACAAATTTGTTGTGTGGTAACTGTCATTTAGACTGTAACTTTTTTGTGTAATGTGAGCCTCAGGAGTATTTACAGGGAATTTTAAAAGTATTCACCCTACTTGGAATTTTTCGTGTTCTACTACCTCACAACCTGGAATTTCACAGTTGTTTTTTTTCAGAGTTTGCATCACTCCATGCAAAAAACATAGTTACAACTGTGAACATTTTGTTTTCTTTATTGTGAAGCAAATCACAAATAGGAAAAAATAACTGAAAACTTCAGTGTGCATAACTATTCACCCCCCTAAAGTCAGTCATTTGTAGAGCCTCCTTTTGTGGTAATTACAGCTGCAAGTCGGTTTGGATATGTCTCTTTCAGCTTTCCACATCTTGCCACGGTGATTTTTGCCCATTCCTCAAGGCAAAACTGCTCCTGTTCCTTCAAGTTGAATGGTTTCCTTTGGTGAACAGCAACCTTCAAATCCGACCACAAATTCTCAATTGCATTAAGGTGCAGGCTTACTGTGTTGGTTTGGCACCAGACAGAGCAACTTGCGAGCAAGGAGATGCAGTTCTTTTTTAGCTTACGAGTGGAGTCGGTTTCTATGGTTTTGGTAAGTGTCATCTTGGGTCTTTTCTGAGAAGTAAATGAGAGATTTTTTTTGTGTTTAAATTTCTAGTGTTGTAGGTCATATGTGAACCCAAGGATGCCGAATCCAGTGAAGTGGATGATGTAATGGAGGCACTACTATCTCTGATACTCCGAGAAGAAATTTTCCATTTATGTATTTGATTGCTCTTCATATCCCTTAAATCCCGTGTGTATTTTTAGTTTTAACCTTTTTTATTTGTTTTTCCCAGATGACAAGTAGGTATATTCACAAAATTTGTTGATTTCAGATTGTGGAAAGTGGATTTGTTCAGCATCTTTTGTGAATTATCAATTACTTTTTAAAGTTCGGACAAAGTTTGAGTATTAAAATCGATAATTAATGTCAATAATGAATGGGAGCAGGTGTTAAATCTTTTCCCATGCTGAAGTAAAAGTGGTATTGTCTCTACCATACAAAGGTAATAGTTGAAAGCATACGCCTTTAGGAATCAAATTCTTGCCAACATAATTTACTAAAAAAGTTTTGTTCCTCCATATTTTAGTTCTGTGGTGGAGGCAATTTTTACTTTTTAGCTTACCGTATAGACTCCCCTCTAAAAATATGCTCTGCATGTAAAAGTCAATTGGCCTCTAAAGTGCAAAAATCCAGCATATAATAGGGAATAGCATCAAATCAGGATACCCCAGTACTCCAGCATATGTTTCACCAGGTAGCTTTCTCAAGGAGTATCACAGCACCTTCCTGCACACATTTGCGGAGTTTCCCAAATGTGTTTTGACAAACTCAAAACAAGCCTTACAATTTCCATGTGTACGTAAAGGCTTTTTTTCTGCACACTCTTCCATAAAAGCCACCTCTATGGTGTGGATGTCTTATTGTGTTCATATGGACAGATACTCCAGTCTCTGTTTGGGAACTCTGCAGCTCCTTCAGGGTTACCTTTGGTCTCTGTGATGTCTCTCTAATTAATGTCCTCCTTGCCCGGTTGAAGAGTTTTGGTCGGTGGCACTCTCTTGGTAGGTTTTTTGTGGTACCATGTTCTTTCCATTTGATGATAATAGATTTGATGGTGCTCCGGGGATCAATCAACAGAGACTGGGATTTTTTTTTTTTTATAACCCAACCCTGACTTGTACTTCTCAACAACTTCATCCCTCATTTCTTTGGATGTCTCCTTGGTCTTCATGGTGTTGTTTGGTTAGTGGTGCCTCTTGCTTAATGGTGTTGCAGCCTCTGTGGCCTTCCAGAAAAGGTGTGTATATACTGACAGACCATGTGAAAATTATATTGCACACAGGTTGACTTCAATTAACTAAGCATGTGACTTATGAAGGTAATTGCTTGCAAAATAAATTTTTAGGGGCTTCATAGCAAGAAGGGTGAATATATTTGCACATGCCAATTTTTAGAAATTTAATCCCATAAATTTAATTTATTACTATATTTTTCTCACTTCACTTTACCAATTTAGACTATTTTGTACTGATGCATCACACACAAATCAGATTAGAAAAATATTTACACACAGGTTTTAATGTAACAAAATAGATAAAAAGCCAATGGGGTATATAGTTTTGCAAGCCACTGTACTTGAACTGCTTCCACACTTAAGGGATTGTGGACTTTCTTTTAGTTTTCTGTTAATGCTTATTGTAATTGTAATTTGTTGCTTGCAATACTCTCCTGCTTAGCATCGATATTGTTATATATGGGATTGGAAAATAATAACATGTATAAATTCCTACTTTTTATGTCAGGCCCTATTCTTCAATATTTGTAGCTACCATTCTTACATTTTTCCTAACCTACAGAAGTTCTGTTGTGTGTATCTGCCAATTGACATTTGTAGGGGCGATTATCATAAATCTGATACACAGCTTTGATAAATAACACTTACAAGGTATTTCCACGTGCTGGTAGGGTAAAACTGTGTGAGCCTCTGCCCCGCAGAGAAGTAGTAGAAAATCCTCCAATGTCCTCTAGAATATCAGTCAATGATGCCAAAGACTTGGTAATGTTTTTGGAAGAGGCTTCTAACAATGGGCTTATTGACTCTGCAGACACAGCCTTCAATTGCCATGAAAGGCGAGGTTCTCCCTTAAAACAAGATAAAAATAGGGACAAAATAAATTTCAAAATTCCAAGACAAAGTTATGCATAACTAATAATGAAAATTCAGAAAATGATTATTTTTGAACATTTTTACATGAACAGAATGAAAAATTCTAAATTCCTAAAATAAAAATTGAAAAAACAGCAACAAAAGTAAGTTATGAGGTTTCTTAATTCATATCTCCTGACTATAAATGTATAATTCATATTTTAATTGTATAGATAACTTTACTTTTCTGTGGTTCTGACAATTTTTCCACGTAGATCTACTCATGTAATATATTTAAGTGACATACAACCTGAACATTTAGGCCATGTTCACATATAGCATTTCTTCAGGATTTAGGCTTAGTCACTGGGCAGCTGAGGTGAGCTCTTTAGTTCAGATGCCATTGCAAGTATAGTCCACTGCTTCAGAATTTTATGTAGGCTGCACTGTGAATCCCAAAGATTACAGCTTCTTATGGCTCTTTTTCCAAAATTAGGTTCTGCTTGTTAAATGGCTGATGTGAATGCATATCTATGGATTGCACTTATTTCAACATATGCTTTTGCTCAAATTTTTTTTGTACTTTGTACAAACAGGGGTGTGGCTCCCCCTTTTAGGGCTGTTCATTTTATTTATATAGCTTTCCACGTGCGGGTGTCTGAACAGTCGGCACAGAAGTCCTACTCTCCCCTTATTTATTTTTAAGTTTGATGACACATAGTGAGGTGAACTACACGAGTTCTATTCAACAGTGAACATAGTTGTGATGTTCAGCTTCATTCAGTTCTTATATACAGCTACCCAGAGCTCATAACAGCTGATCTGATATTGATGACCTATCCTAATAATAGCATGAAGGCAAATAAACAACGTCCAGTCCAAGGTGATGCATTTCTAGTGTTAAAGTTTATTCTGTCATCATGTAGCAGCATCATGCAGCGTCACGATACTGTCATGCGGTCCAATGTGGCACCTACATATGCTAACATCTACATGGCAGTATTTGAAGACAGGTACGTGTACAGTTCCATCCTCTGGCACCATATCCTAACCTGGTGGAGTTATATTGATGATGTTGTTTGGTGTGGGAAGTGTTGTGGATTCTGTTTGTGGGCTCCCTCTGGTGGTTACTGCTGGTACTGGGTGATTTTGGTGGGTTGCGGCCTTTGGTTTTCACCTGTCCATCAGAGGCTGGGTGTTTCCTATTTTACCTGGCCTTTCTGTCATTCCCTTGCCGGCTATCAATGTATTCAGATGTGCTCTGTTTGGTTCCTGCCTACCTGCTCCCAGATCTTTCAGGATAAGCTAAGTGCTGATTTTCAGTTGTTTGGTTTTTTTGTCCAGCTTGCTTATTATGTCTCTATGCTAGCTGGTAGCTCTAGTGGACTGAGGTTCTCCCCATGTGCCATGAGTTGGCACATGGGTTCTTGTAATCTCAGGATGGTTTTTTGATTAGGGTTTTTTGCTGACCGCTCAGACCCCTTTTGTATCGTTCTGCTTTCTAGTTTACAGCGGGCCTCAATTTGCTAAACCTATATATATCATCTCTATGTGTGTGCCTTCCTCTCATTTCACCGTCAATACATGTGGGGGGCAACTATACCTTTTGGGGTTCATCCCTCTGGAGGCAAGTGAGGTCTTTATTTTCTCTGCAGTACTAGTTAGCTCTTAGGCTGGTGCGTGGCGTCTAGAACCAACGTAGGCACGCTCCCTGGCTATCTCTAGTTGCGTTTGTCAGGCGTAGGGCAGCGGTCAGCCCAGGTTCCATCACCCTAGAGCTCGTCCGTTATATTTGTACCTTGCTTGTCCTGTGCTATCCCTAGCCATTGGGGATTCATGACAGTATAGCCGGCCCACAAAGTGTTAATTGTTTGGGCTGAAGCAGGAGAAAAAGAAGTGTTTAAGGGAAATTTTTTTTTTTCCCTTCAGAGTTTTGCTGCCTAGCCCTTAATTGCTGTCTAGCTGCTTCTTACCTCCTCTTAACCCTTGAATGGCTCTGATCTTAGCTGTTTAACATGGATGTCCAGAGTTTGGCTTCCAGCCTGAGTAATCTCGTGGCAAAAGTTCAAAACATACAGGATTTTGTTGTTCACACTCCCATGTCTGAACCTAGAATTCCTATTCCAGAGTTCTTCTCTGGAGATAGATCTACCTTCCTGAATTTCAGGAACAATTGTAAATTGTTTCTTTCTTTGAAATCTCGCTCCTCTGGAGACCCTGCTCAACAGGTCAGGATTGTAATATCTTTCCTGCGGGGCGACCCTCAGAATTGGGCATTTGCATTGGCACCAGGGGATCCTGCATTGCTCAGTGTGGATGCGTTTTTTTTGGCAATGGGATTCCGGAGAATATCGTTTCTGACAGGGGATCCCAGTTTGTGTCTAGATTTTGGCGGACGTTTTGTGCCAAGATGGGCATTGATTTGTCTTTCTCGTCTGCATTCCATCCTCAGACGAATGGCCAGACGGAGCGAACTAATCAGACCTTGGAAACTTATTTGAGGTGTTTTGTTTCTGCTGATCAAGATGACTGGGTTGCTTTTTTGCCACTGGCCGAATTTGCTCTTAATAATCGGGCTAGTTCTGCCACGTTGGTCTCTCCTTTTTTTTGTAATTCGGGGTTTCATCCTCGTTTTTCCTCTGGTCAGGTGGAGTCTTCGGATTGTCCTGGAGTGGACGTGGTGGTGGACAGGCTACATCAGATTTGGAATCAGGTGGTGGACAATTTGAAGTTATCTCAGGAGAAGACTCAGCAGTTTGCTAATCGCCGTCGCCGCGTGGGTCCCCGACTTCTTGTTGGGGATTTGGTGTGGTTGTCTTCTCGTTTTGTCCCTATGAAGGTCTCTTCTCCTAAGTTCAAGCCTCAGTTCATCGGTCCTTATAGGATCTCGGAGATTCTTAACCCCGTATCTTTTCGTTTGGATCTCCCAGCATCGTTTGCTATTCATAATGTGTTCCATCGGTCGTTGTTGCGGAGGTATGAGGTGCCCGTTGTTCCTTCGGTTGAGCCTCCTGCTCCGGTGCTGGTGGAGGGAGAATTGGAGTATGTTGTTGAGAAGATCTTGGATTCTCGTGTTTCCAGACGCAAACTCCAGTATTTGGTTAAGTGGAAGGGTTATGGTCAGGAGGATAATTCCTGGGTGGTCGCCTCCGATGTTCATGCGACTGATTTGGTCCGCGCCTTCCATAGAGCTCACCCTGATCGCCCTGGGGGTTCTCGTGAGGGTTCGGTGACCCCTCCTCAAGGGGGGGGTACTGTTGTGGATTCTGTTTGTGGGCTCCCTCTGGTGGTTACTGCTGGTACTGGGTGATTTTGGTGGGTTGCGGCCTTTGGTTTCCACCTGTCCATCAGAGGCTGGGTGTTTCCTATTTTACCTGGCCTTTCTGTCATTCCCTTGCCGGCTATCAATGTATTCAGATGTGCTCTGTTTGGTTCCTGCCTACCTGCTCCCAGATCTTTCAGGATAAGCTAAGTGCTGATTTTCAGTTGTTTGGTTTTTTTGTCCAGCTTGCTTATTATGTCTCTATGCTAGCTGGTAGCTCTAGTGGACTGAGGTTCTCCCCATGTGCCATGAGTTGGCACATGGGTTCTTGTAATCTCAGGATGGTTTTATGATTAGGGTTTTTTGCTGACCGCTCAGACCCCTTTTGTATCGTTCTGCTTTCTAGTTTACAGCGGGCCTCAATTTGCTAAACCTATATATATCATCTCTATGTGTGTGCCTTCCTCTCATTTCACCGTCAATACATGTGGGGGGCAACTATACCTTTTGGGGTTCATCCCTCTGGAGGCAAGTGAGGTCTTTATTTTCTCTGCAGTACTAGTTAGCTCTTAGGCTGGTGCGTGGTGTCTAGAACCAACGTAGGCACGCTCCCTGGCTATCTCTAGTTGCGTTTGTCAGGCGTAGGGCAGCGGTCAGCCCAGGTTCCATCACCCTAGAGCTCGTCCGTTATATTTGTACCTTGCTTGTCCTGTGCTATCCCTAGCCATTGGGGATTCATGACAGGGAAGATAATCTTGCTGAAGTTTTTAGGTTTCAGAATGATATCAACCAGGTTTTTTCAGAATTGCAGTTTACGATAACCCACTCTACAACTCAGTTACAGTTCCTTGACAACAAAGTATACAAGGATAATGGTAACTTAAAAACAAAAATATTTGGCAAATGTATGGATACAGTTTGTTGCATTTTGATTGCAACCACCCACATAGAATAATCAGCTCTCTTCGTTGGAGTCAACTGATCAGGGTTAGGAGGATAGTATCTTGTGAGTAAAAATTAAATGAGAGACTGGAAGAATTGTGCTCTAAATTTGTATCCAGGGATATCCATGTGTATACACATGTGGTCAAAATTGTTGGTACCCCTCGTTTAATGACAGAAAAACCCACACTGGTCACAGAAATTACTTGAATCTGACAAAAGTAATAATAAATAATAGATCTATGAAAATGAACAAATGAAAGCCAGACATTGATTTTCAACCATGCTTCCACAGAATTTAAAAAAAAATGAAACTCAAGAAATAGGCCTGGACAGAAATGATGGTACCCCTGGAAATAATGTGACAAAAGGAACATGTTAAATCACAGTGTGTTCACTAATTAGCATCACAGGTGTCTACAATCTTGGAATCAGTGAGTGAGCCTGTATATAGGGCTACAGATACTCACTGTGCTGTTTAGTGACATGGTGTGTGTCACACTCAACATGAACCAGAGGAAGCAAAGGAAAGAGTTGTCTCAGGAGATTAGAAAGAAAATTATAGACAAACATGTTGAAGGTAAAAGTTATAAGACCATGTCCAAGCAGCTTGATGTTCCTGTGTCTACAGTTGCATATATTATTCAGAAAAAATTAAGATCCATGGGACTGTAACCTCCCTGGACGTGGCCGCAGGAGGAAAATTGATGACAAATCAAAGAGACGGATAATACGAATGGTAACAAAAGAGCCCAGAAAAACTTCTACACAGATTAAAGGTGAACTCTAAGCTCAAGAAACATCAGTATCAGATCGCACCATCCGTTGTTGTATGAGCCAAAGTGGACTTTATGGGAGACGACCAAGGAGGACACCATTGTTGAAAAAAAATCATAAAAAAAACAGACTGGAATTTTCCAAACTACATGTTGACAAGCCACAAAACTTCTGGGGAGAATGTCCTATGGACAGATGAGACAAAAATTGAACTTTTTGGCAAGGCACATCAGCTCTATGTTCACAGACGGAAAAATTAAGCATATCAAGAAAAGAACACTGTCCTTACTATGAAACATGGAGGAGGCTCTGTTATGTTCTAAGACTGCTTTGCTGCATCTGGTACAGGGTGTCTAGAATATGTGTCGGGTACAATGAAATCTCAAGACTATCAAGGGATTCTAGAGAGAAATGTGCTGCCCAGTGTCAGAAAGCTTGGTCTCAGTCACAGGTCATGGGTCTTTCAACATGATAATGACCCAAAACACACAGCTGAGAACACCCAAGAATGGCTAAGAGGAAAACATTGGACTATTCTGAAGTGACCTATGAGCCCTGACAAAAATCCTTTTGAGCATCTTTGGAGCTGAAACATGCCGTCTGGAAAAGGCAACCTTCAAACATGAGACAACTGGAGCAGTTTGCTCTTGGAGGAGTGGGACAAAATGCCTGTGGAGAAGTGCAGAAGTCTCATTGACAGTTACAGCAATCGTTTGATTGCAGTAATTGCCTCAAAAGGTTGTGCATCAAAATATTAAGTTAAGGGTACCATCATTTCTGTCCAGGCTTATTTTATAAGTTTTTTTTTTTTTTTATTCAGTGGAAGCATGGTTGAAAAGCAATGTCTGACTTTCATTTGTTCATTTTCATAGATTTTTATTATTACTTTTGTCAGATTCTAGTTATTTCTGTGACCATTGTGGCTTTTTCTGTCATTAAACGAGGGGTACCAACAATTTTGACCACATGTGTAAGCACTTACAGTACAGACCAAAAGTTTGGATACACCTCATTTAAAGATTTTCTGTATTTTCATGACTATGAAAATTGTACATTCACACTGAAGGCATCTAAACTATGAATTAACACATGTGGAATTATATAGGTAACAAAAAAGTGTGAAACAACTGAAATTATGTCTTATATTCTAGGTTCTTCAAAGTAGCCACCTTTTGCTTTGATGACTGCTTTGCACACTCTTGGCATTCTCTTGATGAGCTTCAAGAGGTAGTCACCGGCAATGGTTTTCACTTCACAGGTGTGCCCTGTCAGGTTTAATAAGTGGGATTTCTTGCCTTATAAATGGGGTTGGGACCATCAGTTGTGTTGTGCAGAAGTCTGGTGGATACTCAGCTGATAGTCCTACTGAATAGACAGTTAGAATTTGTATTATGGCAAGAAAAAAGCAGCTAAGTAAGTGGCCATCATTACTTTAAAAAATGAAGGTCAGTATTCTGACTCATGGGTATGTAGAACGCAGTGGTGCCTGGATAGACCTATTCTTTTGGGCGCTTCCGTATTGACCTGTACTCACGTTCATACCGATTTATCAGATAGCTTAACTCAGCCACGTTCTCATGTAAGAAGACTCCAGGAAAAGAGGATTGCTTTAACTGAAATTCTTGTATTATGATGAAAGCAGCAGGTAAAAAGGAATATTCAACAGAGGACATGTAGTAGGATGCATACAGATGGAGGAATGATGACAAAATGGAGAATAAGGGCGTGAACAAACATACATCACAGGACTACAGTGAGAGAGTTGGGACAAAATACAAGGAAAGGCAAACTTCTGCCTAGAAAGAAGGATAGAACACAAGCAATGCAAACATTAAATGATTTCTCAAGTCGTGAGACATGACACTCCCCGTCTGAAATCCTTGGATTTCACGATGTCCGTAATTCTTGGAAGTCATTCGAACCTGAAAAACAAGAAGAAAGAAAACATGCATGCAATAATAAACATCAAAGATTTTAAAGTCCAAACTCGTTGTTGTCGACCCGTAGATCAAACCGAAAGATAAGTCCAAATATATTAAACCCATCTTCAGATTGGGGAAGCTGCAAACATGCCAACTCTTCCACCAACCCAGAATCCAATGGGAATGTAACAGTTCAATAAACTGGAGAATGAAGAGGAATGCTCCCCGCCGTGAGCAACGTCCAGGAGCATGTTCAGTTCATGTGATGTTCTCCTTTCGTAGAAGCAGCACGAGTTCAGTGACCGGGCGGAAGAAGGTTCGGGTAGAGCACCCTTTTGTCACCTTAACTTCTACCTTACGAGTCTTTCCGTCCTCACTGGGTAAGACCTTGGTAATAAGTCCCATTGGCCAGTCATTACGATGAGCCTCTTTATCCTTTAAGAGAACAAGGTCTCCTTCTTGGAGATTGGGACTGGGCGTCTGCCATTTGTGACGGTTTTGAAGCAAGTGTAAATATTTGGTCTTCCAACGATGCCAAAACACGTTAGCCAGGTGTTATACTTGCCTCCACTGACGTCTGTAAATGTCCTTGTTATCGAAGTTCCCAGGCGGAACTGTAGCAGCTCCAATCTTCTGTGTGAGAAGTGTGGCTGGAGAAATATCAGAACCCAAGTTGAGGTCCTTTAGGTTTGTGGCGTGGTCCTCAGATGGAAACGCGTTCATTACGTCTTGACTGTTAGAGATAATCTTGTGGAGTCTGAGGTTTGATGTGGATAGCATTTCCTGTGTCCTGGAGAGTAGGTCAATTGCATCTTCGCTTGTGGGCAAGGACTTAAGCCCATCGTCCACGTAGAAGTTCTTCTCTACAAATTGCCGAGCATCGGAACCGTACTCTCTCTCACCTTCCTGGGCTGTCCGTCTCAGTCCATAGATCGCCACAGCAGGTGAGGGACTGTTGCCGAAGACATGGACCTTCATCCGGTAGTCTATGACCTGATTGTTGACATTGTTGTCTTTGTGCCATAGGAACCTAAGATAGTTTCTGTTGTCTTCTTTCACAATGAAGCAATGAAACATCTGCTGAATGTCGGCCATTATGGCAACAGGTTCTTGTCTGAAGCGGATCAATACTCCAAGGAGGCTGTTGTTCAGGTTGGGCCCAGTTAGGAGCAGGTTATTGAGAGAGAGGCCTTCAAACTGAGCACTGGAGTCAAACACCACTCTGATCTGATTAGGCTTGCGAGGGTGATAGACACCAAAGGATGGAAGATACCAACATTCTTCTCCCTCCCTCAGTGGTGGCGCAGGTTCAGCATGATTTCTGTCAAAGATGTTCTGCATAAAGTCAATGAAATGCTTCTCCATCTCTGGTTTCCTCTTTAGGGTACGCTTTCAGGATGAGAACCTTGCAGTTGCTTGCTGCAGGTTGTTCGGCAACCTCACTCTTGGGAAACGAAAGGGTAAAGGAGCTACCCAACTGTTGGAGTCATCTTGAACAAATTCTTTATCCATAACCTTTATAAATTCTTTATCTTCCCTTGTGGGTGCCAACTTGTTGTCATTACTTGTGGAATCGAACACTGATGACCCGAGGTTTTCTTCCCAGGACTGGAGTGTGTTCATGTTGTTGAAGGATTCCTGTTGCCACTTGGTGTTGCTCACTTTCTCTTTCACCCAGTAGTGATGTGGGCATGGTTGTAAATGAGTGCTGCGACCATTTGACAAGATGTGTGTTTTGTAAGAGGAGATGTTGTTAGGTCTCTTCATCTTATGTATGCAAACATTGCCTATGATTACCCAGCCTAGATCTAAGCGTTGGGCAAATGGTGCATCGTGTGGTCCGTTAATTTGCTGACGCACCTTGTGCAGCCGGAGAATGTCTCTGCCAAGCAGAATCAGGATATCTGCGCTGTTGTTGAGGGCTGGTATCTTGTTTGCTATCCCCTTGAGATGTTGGTGATGAAGATCAGCCTCTGGCGTTGGGATCTCTTCTCGATTGGATGGAATCTGGTTGCACTCGACCAGTGTAGGTAACGGTATCTCGACGGTGTTCTCGAGAGATGTCGCTGTAAGACCACTGGTCCTTCTCCCATAAACCTCTGTAACACCACTGCAGGTATCTAAGGTGTAAGGGTAGGCATTTCCCTTTAAGTTAAACATATCAAAGAGTTCTGACCTTGCAAGTGATCGGTTGCTCTGATCATCCAGAAGGACGTACACCTTCACGGCTTTCTCTGGGTGACCGTTGGGATATACGTTCACCAGGCAAATCTTCGCACAGGACTTGTCCCAGAGGTCTTCTCCACAGACTTCTGTGCATGAAGAAGATATTGTGGTATGGCTTGCAGTTTGAGCTGCGTCCTCCCCGCCATGGCTCGTGGTGGGGGAAGGAGTAAGTGTAGAGTCAGGATGGAATGGGTGGAGTGCTTGTACGTGGTCCTCACTGTCACACTCCATGCACTTAATTGTAGTTTTACAGTCTTTAGCAAGGTGTTCAGTAGAAGCACAACATCTGTAGCATACCCCGAACTTCTTTAGAAGCTCCTTGCGTTCTTGGAGCGGTTTCTTCCTGAAGCCGATGCACTTTTTTAAGGGATGTGGCTTCTTGTGGATGGGACACTCACGATTTGGGTTCTCTATCTTTTCACCCTTGTCACTCTTGTCTGGGGGTGATGTTGGTAAGGGAAGAATATCCGTCTTCTTCACTGACACTGGACCCCTGCGGTTTCTATCATTCGAGCGTGCGCTCACGTATTTAGAAGGAGGTGAAGCTGGGCCACTGGATTCTTCGCAGGAAAAGCTTGGGTCGTTCTTACGCTCTGCCACATCTTTTAAAAACTCACAGAAGTAGGAGAATGGAGGAAATGACACTTGATGGTCTTTCTTGTATTTTGACCCTAGTGTAGTCTACCTTTCTTGTACGTTGTATGGTAGCTTGGAGATAATGGGATTTACTCCACGAGCAGTGTCCAGATAGCTGAGGCCAGGTAGGTGGGTGTCTGCCTTGGCCAGCTGGAGCTCTAACAGCAAGTCACTGAGCTCTAGGAACTTTGAACTGTCCTTGCTTGATATCTTTGGAAAACTCTGTAGACGCTTGAACAGTGCATCCTCTATGGCTTCTGGACTGCCAAAGTTTTTCTCTAGTCTTTCCCATGCGGCCATGAGACCAGCCATTGGATTACTGATATGTACAGACCTGAGTCTCTTGACACGCTCTGTGGATTGTGGTCCTAGCCATCTGATTAGCAGGTCCAGCTCTTCGGCAGCAGTGATGCCGAGGTCACTAGTTACGGTTCTAAAGGCATTTTTCCAACCTCTGTAATTTTCAGGTTGGTCGTCAAACCTTGTGAGACCGGTTTTAGTAAGTTCGCGGCGAATCATGTACCTTGCGAAGTCGGACATGTCTGTTCTTTCTGACTTAGGATGCACGAATGTGGGCTGAGCGGTGCTGTACATAGGGGTGGAGATGTCTTGGCCTTGAAACGTGGGTAAGTATGGAGTGGCATATGCATTTAGTCCAGCAACCGGTTTGGTGGGTATAGTCTCTGCTACATGCGGAGCTGGCACTATGCAGTTGTCGAGAGTATAATGACCTGCCGGTATATTGGGTTGCGTGCAGATAATAGCCTGTGGAGTTTGATGAGATGCAGGGTCTTGGAGCATACCGGAATACGAAGGAAGTTCAAGTTTGGGAGCATTGTACTGACCTTGAGTGTAGGGTTCTGTAAGTGGATCGGCATCCTGGTGCCCTGGAGAAGCATGAACGCCATCAGGAGTGTTAGTGATGATCTGCAGTTTGCCATTTTGGCTTAGCACGTAGTCTCTTGTGCGTTCAATAGGGTCCTCTGCCTCCACTTCACACAAACTGATGCTGTCTCTTTGACTCCCACTGATAGCTCGCTCCAGGATCCTTAACTCCGCCATGGCTGTTGCGTGCTCACATTCCTTCTCCAGAGCTTCCTTGCATGCTGCATCCGCATCCATTTCTGCTCTCTTTTGTGCTGTGGCTGCATCCATTTCTGCCACTTCTGCTCTCTTTTGTGCTGTGGCTGCATCCATTTCTGCTCTCTTTTGTGCTGTGGCTGTGTCCATTTCTGCCATTTATGCTCTCTTTTGTGCTGTGGCTGCGTCCATTTCTGCTCTCCTTTGCGCAAAGGCTGCTTGTATCTTAGACGTTTCTGCCTTAGCACGTGCCCTTATAAGCAGCTGGCTGAGAGTGGAATATTTTGATGAACATGACCTAGATGAGCGTTTTGAGTGCTTAGACGATTTGGATGAGCGAGATGATGCATCTGGTGTCCGTGCAATTTTAGCCTCTATCTTTGTCTTAATGTCGCGTACGGTGTAGTCTCTTTCAGAATTAAGCTGCTGGAAACTTTGCAATTCTTTTAAAGTCTCTGGCAGATTCAGTTTCTTCAGGAGAATAATGTATTGGTCAGTCTTCTCCATATACCTTTGGTATGCTGTGCATAATTGTTCTAGGGCTCCCTCAAGTGGTAACTCATGAGAAGCAGGCCTTGATACAGTGTCTATGTGACTCAGCACTTTCTCCCATAGTGAAGACACATCACTATATACAACACATTTTTCAGTCTCTAAATTCTCCATGACTTTCCATGTAGGTTTGACTGTACGTTTTCCCCTTTCACTAGCTGGTGGATGGGGATTTGGGTCTCTTTCCTGTGTTTGTAAGTCTGGTAGGGACATTGTATACCTCGCTTCAGACATGATTTGTTTGCAGGCAGGAAGAGTGGATGATGAGGGTTATACTTCTCACTGTTTATCTGCAGTGTGTGCTTCTATGCACGCTAGGGTCTGGCTGGGAACTGGGTTACTGTGTATCTGGGAAATGTCCTTTTCCACTGAGGTTCAGCACAGACCTTGAGTTACTGTCTCTGAAGGCAGGATATTCCTTTTTACTATTCTGACTCATGGGTATGTAGAACGCAGTGGTGCCTGGATAGACCTATTCTTTTGGGCGCTTCCGTATTGACCTGTACTCACGTTCATACCGATTTATCAGATAGCTTAACTCAGCCACGTTCTCATGTAAGAAGACTCCAGGAAAAGAGGATTGCTTTAACTGAAATTCTTGTATTATGATGAAAGCAGCAGGTAAAAAGGAATATTCAACAGAGGACATGTAGTAGGATGCATACAGATGGAGGAATGATGACAAAATGGAGAATAAGGGCGTGAACAAACATACATCACAGGGCTACAGTGAGAGAGTTGGGACAAAATACAAGGAAAGGCAAACTTCTGCCTAGAAAGAAGGATAGAACACAAGCAATGCAAACATTAAATGATTTCTCAAGTCGTGAGACATGACAGTCAGTCAGTTCAAAAAATTGGGAAAACTTTGAAAGTGTCCCCAAGTGCAGTGGCAAAAACCATCAAGCACTACAAAGAAACTGGCTCACATGAGGACCGCCCCAGGAAAGGAAGACCAAGAGTCACCTCTGCTTCTGAGGATAAGTTTATCCGAGTCACAAGCCTCAGAAATCGCAGGTTAACAGCAGCTCAGATTAGAGACCAGGTCAATGCCACACAGAGTTCTAGCAGCAGACACATCTGCACAACAAGTGTTAAGAGGAGACTTTGTGCAGCAGGCCTTCATGGTAAAATAGCTGCTAGGAAACCACTGCTGAGGACAGGCAACAAGCAGAAGAGACTTGTTTGGGCTAAAGAACCCAAGGAATGGACATTAGACCAGTGGAAATCTGTGCTTTGGTCTGATGAGTCCAAATTTGAGATCTTTGGTTCCAACCACCGTGTCTTTGTGCGAAGCAGAAAAGGTGAACGGATGGACTCTACATGCCTGGTTCCCACCATGAAGCATGGAGGAGGAGGTGCGATGGTGTTGGGGTGCTTTGCTGGTGACACTGTTGGGGATTTATTCAAAATTAAAGGCATACTGAACCAGCATGGCTACCACAGCATCTTGCAGCGGTATGCTATTCCATCCGGTTTGCGTTTATTTTTCATCATTTATTTTTCAACAGGACAATGAACCCAAACAAACCTCCAGGCTGTGTAAGGGCTATTTGACCAAGAAGGAGAGTGATGGGGTGCTACGCCAGATGACCTGGCCTCCACAGTCCCCCCTAGTATATAGTCCCATAAGTCTGTATTGTGTTGCACACATGAGCCCCATAAAAAACTGTGTCTATGATGATAATAACTGCACCCAAGTAATTGTGCCACACCAACAGAGGTGTCTGTACTGTCTTGCACACTTGAGCCCTGTGTACACACACACACACCACTGACTTGTGATGTATCCACAATGGTGTCTATATTACACACTTATGCATGTAGAAAAGCCACGGAGACACCATCACGTGTTTCTCAATGCAAGCAATGAATAGCCAGGTCTTTCACCAGGAAGGAACAACCACGGGAAGGGCAGCATCCAATAAAGGAAAACCACCTATGCCAAAACATTGTATCCATCCACAGACAGCTGTTTCGGGGTATTTGCCTCTCATCAGTGTGGAGTAGGAAACTGGCTATTAGGAGCAGTGCCTAGTGAAAAAACTATAAACATATAGGTGAATGACTTCGGGGAGATCAAAACATCCAACACTGCGGAGACACCATCACGTGTTTCTCAACGCAGTGATCCAGAACACTGCCCCCATCCCTGATGGGAAATATGCAAATGCATGTAGAAAAGCTGCGGAGACACCATCATGTGTTTCTCAACGCAAGCAATGAATAGCCAGGTCTTTCACCGGGAAGGAACAACCACGGGAAGGGCAGCATCAGATAAAGGAAAACCACCTATGCCAAAACATGGTATCCATCCACAGACAGCTTTTTTTTTTTTCCTCAGATGGAAAGTTCCACAGTCAGGTAACCAAAACCATAAGGAACTCATCTCCCAAAACAGCGTGCCACATACTTAGTGCCACCGCTATTTCCATCATCATTGGAAAACACAAGACATTTTTTTTATTAACAACCAAAAAAACACCTCAAATATACATTAACAAAATGTTTCCACTTTTTAGTCTTCCAAATTCCCTCTGCATCCACCTCCCCTCTCCTACTCTGATCACACACAAAGCAAAAATACAATTTTCCCAAAATAATTTTTATACAGTTTTTAACCTCAATATCCTTCCTTTTAAACACATATACATTCCTCACATCCCACAAAACCTCTTTTATACATGTCATCATCAACCACAATACTCTCTCCTTTTCCCCACACATACCCAATCCAAACATAAAAAGCTCAAAAGACAACAAATTCACCTCACACAGCTCCTTACACAAACGACCCAGACCTGCAATAACACTTCTATCATACTGGCAATTCCAAAACAAATGCACCACAATCTCACTCCCACCACATCCACTCCTCGGACACCTCTCACTCCTCACTAAACCCCGATTTTTCAGAAACTCCCTCACCGGCAACACCCCATGCAATGACTGCCATACAATCTCACTCTGCCTGTTTGTCATACCATTCACACGTACCTTCTTCCATACTTTCTGCACATCATCCCCTCTTACCATTTTAAAATCTGGCAAGGACAGCCTATGGGCTTGTCCTACAATAATGTCACATTCCATCTCTCTACACTCAATCATCTTATATACAGCTTTCTTCTTTTCTAACAATCTCACATCCACATCACACAGTTCATACTTCACTAAAAATTTGTAAACCCACACATACCACACAGGAACCTAAGAGATCCTAAGATCTCTTTCACGCCATTTCAAACGAAACAAGAAATTTCCAAACAAAAACATGCACATACATGCATACTTCCCATCCATCCTAATCACACCTAATACAAACACCATAATATTCACGCCGAAAAAAACATTCAAATTTGGGAAACCCAGTCCCCCCTTATCCAAACTCTTCATAACAATCTCTCTCCTCGCACGCTCCATACATGAACCCCCAAAAAATACAAACAAAACCCTATTTAATCTTCTAATACACATGTAGCTTGGTGGAAAAACCATCGCAACATACAAAAAAATAGGTAACACAACACTCTTAATAACTAAAATTTTACCAAAAAACTAAGACCCCTCAAACTCCAAAAATTTTACTTACGCTCCACTCTCTCTCTCACATCCACCCAGCTTTCCTCTCCATCCAATTTCTCTGAAAATTTCACACCCAAAACCTTTATCGATCCACTCACCACATTCACTCCAGCATCATCGCTCAGACTCCTCCCCCCAGAATTCTTACACTCACTCTTCTCCCAATTCACTTTAAAAGCAGATGCTCCACAAAAAATAGAAACCAACAACTTCACACGCCGTACCGAACACTCTGAATCACACAGCACACACACCTCATCCATATAGCCACTCATCTTCCACTCTCTCCCCCCACCCCCAGGTACTTGCACACCCCGTATCACCTTATCTTTTCTTAACAGACATAACAAAGGCTCAATTGCGCAAATAAAAACGATAGGGGACAAAGGACACCCCTGCCGAACACCCGAAAATACATTTACTCTCGTCCCCACATTTCCATTCAACAACACACAACTTTAAATATTCTTATACAAACTTCTCACTCTCTCAACAAACTCAGAAGGAAACCCCATCTTCACCAACACACTAAACAAAAAACCATGCACCAATCTATCATACGCCTTCTCAAAATCCAAACTCAACACATACACCCCTTTCTTACGATTCATGCAGTCCCACAAACAATCTCTCAACATACACAAACTTCCATGTATTCGTCTTCCCGGTACCGCACAACATTGCTCCTCACCCACCACACTCCCAACCATGCCACGCATCCTGTTAGCCAAAAGTTTCGCATAAATCTTATAATTAGTGTTGAGCATTCCGATACCGCAAGTATCGGGTATAGGCCGATACTTGCGGTATCGGAATTCCGATACCAAGATCCGATACTTTTGTGGTATCGGGAATCGGTATCGGAACCATATTAATGTGTAAAATAAAGAATTAAAATAAAAAATATTGATATACTCACCTCTCCGACGCAGCCTGGACCTTACCGCTGTGAACCGGCAGCCTTCTTTGCTTAAAATGAGCGCGTTCAGTACCTTCCATGACGTCACGGCTTCTGATTGGTCGCGTGCCGCTCATGTGACCGCCACGCGACCAATCACAAGCCGCAACGTCATCCCTCAGGTCCTAAATTCCCTTCTAGAAAGGTAGACCACTCCTCCTGGTTATCAGAGACAAAGCAGCGTAAGTACTGTTCCAAATTTTGGTTCATACGCTCAGTCTGACCATTTGACTGAGGATGAAACGCTGAAGAATAAAATAACTTGATTCCCAGCCGTGAGCAAAACGCTCTCCAAAATTTTGCCACAAACTGAGACCCCCTATCAGACACGATGTCAGACGGAACCCCATGAAGTCTGACCACCTCCTGCACAAATACTTTGGCCAGAGTCTTAGCGTTAGGCAACGCAGGCAAAGACACAAAGTGCAACATTTTAGAAAACCGATCAACAATCACCAAGATGACCGTGTTTCCATCTGATGAGGGCAAATCAGTGATGAAATCCATGGAGATTTCCGTCCATGGCTTACTAGGTACCTCAAGAGAAAGTAGTGTGCCAACAGGACAGGAGCGGGGCGTCTTGGCCCTAGCGCACGTGGTACAAGCTGACACGTATGAGACCACGTCCTGTCGGATCTTGGGCCACCAAAACCGACGTGACACCAACTCCAAGGTACCTCTAACCCCTGGGTGACCAGCCAGGACAGCATCATGATGCTCCGCCAAAACCTTTAGGCGGAGATGAAGCGGTACAAAAGATTTGTTGATGGGAAGCTCAGATGGTACCTCCTCCTGAGCCTTGGCAATCTCAGCCTCAACCTCGGTAGTGAGAGCCGAAACCACAACACCCTTTTGGAGGATGGGTACTGGATCTTCCCGAGGTTCTCCCCCCGGAAAACACCTGGACAGAGAATCCGCCTTAGTGTTTTTAGACCCCGGTCTGTAAGTGACCACAAAATTGAACCGCGTGAAAAACAATGCCCAGCGAGCCTGCCTGGGGGACAGACGCTTGGCAGACTCCAAACACAGCAGATTCTTATGATCGGTAATAACAGTTACCTGATGTACCGACCCCTCCAAGAAGTGTCGCCATTCCTCAAAGGCCAACTTAATTGCCAACAACTCCCTGTTGCCGATATCGTAGTTACGTTCGGCGGACGACAGTTTCTTGGAGAAATAGGCGCACGGACGTAAACCACTCAAAGATGAGCCTTGAGATAGTACCTCCCCCACACCTACCTCAGACGCATCGACTTCCACAACAAAAGGTTTTGATACGTCTGGCTGCACAAGAATGGAGGCTGAAACAAAACTGTTCTTAAGAAATTCAAATGCGCGCACAGCAGCCTCAGGCCAAACGGAGAAATTGGTACCCTTTTTAGTCATGTCAGTTAGCGGTTTAGCAATGATGGTAAAATCCTTGATAAATTTCCTATAGTAGATAGAAAACCCAAGGAACCGCTGAAGTGCTTTCAGGATATCAGGACGTTCCCAACGCAGCACCGCCTGCACCTTAGCGGCGTCCATTTTAAAACCAGAAGCAGACACAATGTAACCCAAGAAAGGCAACTCTTGAACAGAAAATACACATTTCTCAAGTTTAGCATACAGCTTATTCTCTCTGAGAAGCTGTAACACCTGCCTGACATGATCTAAATGAGTACCACGGTCGCAACAATATATGAGAATGTCATCTAGGTACACGATAACAAATTTCCCCAAAACATGCGAGAACACATCATTGATGAAATGTTGGACCACTGCAGGTGCGTTAGTCAACCCAAACGGCATCACCAAATTTTCAAAATGACCCTCAGGGGTATTAAAAGCCGTCTTCCACTCATCACCTTGACGGACTCTTATGAGGTTGTACGCCCCCCTGAGGTCAAGCTTGGTAAACCACTTAGCACCTGCCACCTGGTTGAACAAATCTGGTATCAGAGGCATAGGGTATGGATTACGAACCGTAATCTGGTTCAACTCCCTGAAATCCAAAAAGGGGCGTAATCTGCCATCTTTCTTCTTCACGAAGAAGAACCCTGCTGCCACCGGCGAGGATGACGGCCTGATGTGCCCTTTGCTCAAGCTTTCAGCAATGTAATCTTTTAACGCTTGTCTCTCCGGACCGGAGATGTTAAACATCCTTGCTTTAGGCAATTTGGCCCCTGGTTTAAACCTGATAGAACAGTCATAAGGACGATGTGGCGGCAACTCTGAACAACCCTTCTCAGAGAACACATCCACAAAATCCTGAAGTGACTCCGGAACGCTTGAAGTCACTGCAGCCACACATGTGGCCAGGCAATTTTCCTGGCAGAACTCGCTCCACCGAATTATGTCCTGAGTTTTCCAGTCAATTACCGGGTTGTGCATAGACAACCAAGGAAAACCCAAAACCACCTGAGCAGGAAGATTCCTGAGCACCTTACATGTAACCCGCTCGGAATGTAGAACTCCAATGTGGAGTTTCACCTCAGCCACAAATTCAGTAATCTCCCCCTGAGAGAGAGGAGCAGCATTGATGGTGACCACGCGGATAGGATGAGACAGTTTTTCAATCCTAAAACCTGATGTGCGCGCAAACTCCTCATCAATGAGATTTGTGGCTGAACCACTATCCACAAAAACAGTAATTGGCAGCTCACTGCCAGCAAAAAAAACCTTAGCAGGGAGCATGCACTGAGAAACCACCATGGAGGATATACATAAGCTCAGACTGGTCTCCTCCACACCCCCAGAGCTTAGAAGTTTTCCGCCGTTGCGTTTTTCTTAGGCAGCAGAGGACAGATGTTAATAAAATGACGAGTTTTACCACAGTAAAAACAGGCTCCCTGCTTCCTGAGCTCAGGGACTGGACGCTTCACATGTGACACCCCTGCGATTTGCATAGGCTCCGTGGGCTCACCTGCAGCAACCTCACGTGAACCTAAACCCTCTCCCATAGGCGGTGTCACATGCTCCCCCTGACGCAAACGGCGATCAATGCGGACAACCAGACTCATGGCGGAATCTAGAGAAGCAGGAGTCTCGTACATCAGAAGGGCTTTTTTAACCCTTCCAGAAATCCCATGTATAAACTGACTCCGCAATGCTGGATCATTCCATTGTGTATCGATCGCCCAGCGACAAAATTCAGAACAGTAATCCTCTGCAACTCGCTCCCCCTGGCGAATAGAGCGTATCTTAGATTCTGCTAGAACCATTTTGTCCGGTTCATCGTAGATTTTCCCAAGAAAGGAAAAAAAACTCTCCACAGAGTCAAATGCAGCAGAATCAGATGGCAAAGAAAACGCCCATGCTTGGGGATCCCCACTCAACAATGACAACACCAGGCCCACACGCTGATCCTCATTACCTGAAGATATCAGGCGCATACGGAAATATAGTTTTGCAAGCTTCACGAAAAGAAACAAATTTACTGCGTTCCCCAGCAAATTTTTCAGGCAAAGGAAATTTAGGCTCAGCAACTCTTCCTGTCGCTCCAGCTTGCACATTAGACACTGCTAGTCCCTGTTGCTGTACTGCCCCCCTTAACTCCGTGACCTGTAGGGACAGCGCCTCCAACTGGCGGGTTATGGAAGTCATGGGATCCATGACAAAACAAAAAAGAAGAAACCCCTTTTTCTTTTTTTTGTGTTGTTGGGCCGATTATAATGTCAGGGAGGGACTAGGTGAGCGAGAGCTAATAACCCGGGCCCCTGCAGTTTCCCTCAGACTAGGGAAATCCTGACTGACCCTCTACCTGGAGTTTACACTGAAGGTGTGCATGTCCAGGCCTCGAACCTCACCCTGTCTCCTGAGCTCAGCCCTAGTCTGAAACCTCCGCCCACCACCCAGTGAAGATGTTATTCCCCAATACCCACAGTTAGCACAGACAAGGATAAAGGAAAATATACACCACGCCGCAGTCACTCAGGAATACACTATAAATGTGCAGGGCAAAATAAATACAAATATAGGAAGGAGTAAATAAGACAAAGGAAAATACACCACCAGCAACGAATCTCCAACCACCAGCTCTCCTCACCAGACCGAGATAACAACGCACAAGACAGAAGCTATAATCGGCGACGCCCAAAGATCAGGAGAACTATTTAAAGGCAGTGGGCATGGATTAGGTAAATTAACCCAGGAACAGCTAGATAAAATCTAGCAGACGCCAATGAGCAAATAGTGGTCAAAAGCGGAATTACCGCTGTCTGTCGGACGACCTGGTCTGAACAGCGTCCGACATGACAAAATCTTCACCCACATCCATCCCTCCCGCCCTCAACTTATACAACACACTCAATCTTGCATTTAAAAAAACAAACCTTTCTCTCTTTGCAGCCGCACACTTGTACCCGAGTTTTTTAAAAAAGCTCTTGGTTTTCCATTTAACCCAATCCCACCATTCACACACATTTCTGAAATCACTCCTGCACCCACACCACTCTGCATAATGTCTTTCATACTCCTCTCTCACCCCCTCCCCGTCCAGCAAACTCACATTCAACTTCCACACACCTTTCCCAGCCACGTCATTAACATGCAAATCCAATTCACACTTCATACACACATGATCCGAAAAAAACACACTCTCCTGTGCATAACTAACAGGAATTAGATTTTTTGAAACAAAACATAAGTCCAATCTAGAGTCCACCCTCCCACTGTCAGAAAAAAACGTATTTAACAACGGAGTTATCTTGCATGCACGCTGCATATCCTTTAAACCAAAATCACTCACCATATCCATTAACACTTTCCCTGACACATCGACATTCACCCTTCCCACATCACAGTTCATATCACCCACTATCACAACAGGCACTCTTCCTGGAATAAAAAACGTAATTTTTTCAAATAAAACTCTATGCTCCTGTTTATCCACAGGCGCATATACATTAATAATGCAAAAACGAACATTTATAAACTCAAAATTAGCCAACACACACCTTCCAACCTCAATCACCATATAATCACACAAACTCACATCATTTCCTTTCACCAAAAAACCCACACCATCATTTTTATTACAGGCACTCCCTGACCACACAGACGCGCCATGAGGCCATTCACTCCCCTTCACACCATCCACAATCCCACATTCCTGCAGACAAAAAATTCCTGCATTTTGGGTTGCAAAAAAATCCAAAATGGCCACCCGCCGCAACCTGTTTTTAAAAACCCTCAAATTTTGTGATATGATTACAAAACCCATCACATACACAGAAACAAAAAATACTAAAAAACAACCTACAAACATGACATTACTCAACTTACATGAAAAACACAAAAAAACAAAAAACATTTTTAAAGGCAAATGCTATATACAAAAACACCTAGCTACTGAAATAATAGCACATAACTACACAGCACCGCCACTGTCCTCCTCCACCATCTGCGCTGAGCAGCTTTCAGAGCCACTGACCTCCATACACTCCTCCACACGCGTCTTCTTCTGCCCAACCTTCCTCTGGGGCCTCCACCTTCACAAACCTCAGAGTCACAGATTTCCCCACCACCCTCCCTGGGACACTTTCGACCTCCAGGCTCCTCTTCTGAGGAAAAAACGCCAATGTTTCTTGGGTCAGACTCAGGAATCAAAGACGCAGCCATCTCCTCCGCCCCAGAAGTGTCAAAATCCATCAAAACACCCAACTCCTCTGCTTTGGTAACGGGCCTCCTTTTTTTTCTCCATGAGCCCAAACAGAGGCTCCACCCGCACTCCCTCCAGGCAGGGGTCACCATCATGGCTTCTGAACCACTCAAAGACAGTTAGACAGCAAGGCTCACTCACAAAGGTAACGTCATATATACCTTGGTTGTGAAATTCATTCACACTGAAAATATCAGTCTGATGAGCTCCAGCCTTTCCCTCCAGCAGGTCAAGAACCACATACACCACGTTATTTTTGGCACCATCCTCCACGACCACACTAATTGTATTCTTAATAAACATCTTCAGTCTTCACTGCCGATACGAATACCGCAGAAGAAAATTAGCAGCACACTGCAAAGAAATACTCGACCCCTCTGACCGCTGTTTCGGGGTATTTGCCCCTCTCATCTGCCCCCTAGTCTTTTCACTAGGCACTGCTCCTAATAGCCAGTTTCCTACTCCACACTGATGAGGGGCAAATACCCCGAAACAGCTGTCTGTGGATGGATACCATGTTTTGGCATAGGTGGTTTTCCTTTATTGGATGCTGCCCTTCCCGTGGTTGTTCCTTCCTGGTGAAAGACCTGGCTATTCATTGCTTGCGTTGAGAAACACGTGATGGTGTCTCCGCGGCTTATCTACATGCATTTGCATATTTCCCATAAGGGATGGGGGCAGTGTTCTGGATCACTGCGTTGAGAAACACGTGATAGTGTCTCCGCAGTGTTGGATGTTTTGATCTCCCCGAGGTCATTCATCCTTATGTTTATAGTCTTTTCACTAGGCACTGCTCCTAATAGCCAGTTTCCTACTCCACACTGATGAGGGGCAAATACCCCGAAACAGCTGTCTGTGGATGGATACCATGTTTTGGCATAGGTGGTTTTCCTTTATTGGATGCTGCCCTTCCCGTGGTTGTTCCTTCCCGGTGAAAGACCTGGCTATTCATTGCTTGCGTTGAGAAACACGTGATGGTGTCTCCGCGGCTTTTCTACATGCATTTGCATATTTCCCATCAGGGATGGGGGCAGTGTTCTGGATCATCACTGCGTTGAGAAACACGTGATGGTGTCTCAGCAGTGTTGGATGTTTTGATCTCCCCGAGGTCATTCACCCTTATGTTTATATTATATTACACACTTAGGCACAACTATGTGAATAAGTCTCAAGTGTGCAACATAACACAGACACCGTTGTGAATAGGGCACAAGACACAACTATGCAAGTCCCGCACTACACTTTGTACTACCTGTGATAGCGCTCGTCTAGACAATGAAAAAGCACCAATGAAAATCAGACTTGTGAATGAGCCTTAATAGTGCCATCGTTAGACACAATTGTGTATAGATTTATGTCTTGCACTATATTCACGACTGTGTGTGCTGTGTTGCACACTAGAGACAGTTGTGTCTGTGTCCAACACAATAGACACTATTGTGGATACCGCACAAGTCAGGCAAAATAAAACGCACAGAATTGTGTATTATGCTAGACAATACAGATGCACAATCATAAATACGGCACTTTACACACAGTTGTGTGTTCGCCTTAGTTATAATGCTATCATCGCACACAATTGTGTATAGTGTTGGAGTTGTATAATTGTGTTGTGTGCCGTATCCACTATGGTGTGTATTGTGCGGCACTACTGCTGTATACTATATACAGTATGTTATGTAGGTGATACTGTGATTATTCACAGCAGTCTATCTATATTACAGCAGCTGCTGTGAATAATTGCAGTATCACCTATATATTCTATATATAACGGTTGCAGTATCACCCATATGATGTATACAGATTGCTCTATATACATTATGTTGGTGATACTGCTACTGCTGTATATACATTTTGTAGGTGATACTGCAATTATGCACAGCAGTTGCTGTAATACAGATAGACTCCTGTGTATAATTGCAGTGTCACCTAAGTAACATATATACAGCAGTCACAGTATTACCTATATAATGTAAATACACCAATCTTTATACATTATATAGGTATACTGCTATATATACATTATATAAGTGATACTGCCACTATACATAGCAGTTGCAGTATCACCTATATAATGTGTATATACAGTGGTCTCAATGTGATATATATTCAGCAGTTGCGGTGTCTCCTATATGATATATATTGGTGTCTTCTATGTGATGTATGCATCATAATATAGTATAATACTGTCTTAATTATAACGTAGAGTTGTGTGTGTGTATATAGTGTAGAGCTGTTCATATAGTATATTTCTGTGTATATAGTATAGAATCCACTCTATATACACTGGCACATCTCTACACTATATACTATGTACACAGCTCCACTCTGTATTTCTCACCACAGTATATAGTGTGGAGCTGTGTACATTGTGTATACTCCTCCTGTCCAGTATACATGGTGCAAATATAAGTATCTGCTCTAAGTGTGTATGTGTATATATGAAAATAAGAAGCACTCCAATTAATTGTGGAAGGTGGTGGACTCTTTATTAGCCCATGTGGCAACGTTTCAGATCCCTAACTGAACATTTCTCTGCTATGGAATTGAAATGTTGCCAAATGGGCTAATAAAGAGTCCTCCACTTTTCTCTCATTTAATCGGTGTGCTGATTATGTTCTTTTTTATAAATACCTTTGATTTAAGGGTGTGTGTCCTAAAAGGATTTCACCCTCTGCTTAATTTTTGGTGGTGCTCAGTTATGACACATATATTAGGACTGACATCACAACTCGGTTAAAGCTGGCAAGTGCCGGAGTCCACAAGCCGTCGGGGACATGGCACTCTATGGGGCTTGTAAGTCGTGGAGCTCCAGTGCCAGTGCTGACACAGTTGAAAACAATGATGAGAGAGGGAACCATCCACTTATGCTCCCTCTCCCATCATTCCCCCTCTGTGTCTGAGCTTTGAGACGGCTTAGCGCGGAGGGTGCAATTACATCACTACAGCGCACCCTTTGTGCTGAGCAGTGCGAAGGGTCAGAAAATGCTGAGGAGACCAGAGTAGCGGGGTACAGGGAGAAGTGAGTATTTGATTTTTTTTTATGTATGGCGTATATAGGGCCCATTATACTGAATGAAGTAATATTTGGGGCCCATGATACTGTATGGAGCATTATGCGGGCCCATTATACTTTATGCATGAATATATGTTGCCCATAATACTGTATGGAGGACTATGTGGTGCCCATAATACCGTATGGAGGACTATGTGGTGCCCAAAATACTGTATGGAGGACTATGTGGTGCCTATGATACTGTATGGAGGGTTATAAGGTGCCTATAATACTGTATGGAAGGTAATATGGTGCCCATAATATTGTATGGAGGACTATGTGGTGCCCATAATACTGTATCGAGGACTATGTGGTGCCCAAAATACTGTATGGAGAACTATGTGGTGCCCAAAATACTATATGGAGGACTATGTGGTGCCTATAATACTGTATGGAGGGTTATATGGTGCCTATAATACTGTATGGAGGGTTATATGGTGCCCATAATACTGTATGGAGGGTTATATGGTGCCCATAATACTGTATGGAGGACTATGTGGTGCCCAAAATACTGTATGGAGGACTATGTGGTGCCTATGATACTGTATGGAGGGTTATATGGTGCCTATAATACTGTATGGAGGGTTATATGGTGCCCATAATACTGTATGGAGGACTATGCAGTGCCCATAATTCTGCATGGAGGACTACGTGGTGCCCATAATTCTGTATGGAGGACTATACTGTCTGCACTCACTCTGTGTGTCACTCTGTGTGACTGCAGACTTTTGAACCCCCCCAGGACACGCACTGTGCGCTGCGAAGATTCACCAGTTTCTGAGCTATTGTAGAATTTACAATAGATATTGCTCATGTAATGTAAGAAGTGAAATCTTTGGCATTGTACTATACCTATATTTCCCTGTACATCATATATAAGTATCTGTTTTCATCCAGGAGAGTGGGACAATTTTTTCCTCACTTGTCGTCCGTTTGAGATCAGTTTTTTTTCTGAGCAGTTATTAATCTTTTACAGGATCATTTACAACTCCCTATGTTGCAGTATTGTAATGTAACCGTAAATATTGGATGTTATACTGAGGTATCCAATTTTTTTTCTCCCACCCATAGACTTGAATGGGTGAGTCTCATTCAATTGCAGAGACTCATGATATGATTTTTTTCTCACACCGAATCAGTTTGAGAAAAAGAATGTTTCTCTGCCCGGCCTCATTGTATAACATCGGTCAGTGTGCTATCTGATAAAAAATCACACCTGATTTATACACTTCTTTGCACGAGCATGGGACTACTGGATTGTCATTATTGGTTTATTATTGTCTACATTCCTATAAATGTAATAAAAATAAGTCATGAAAAACCTGTTTAAGTTATCTCAAATTTGGAAGTTCTCCCCTATCTTCTTTATAGGGGATGACTTTCTGTTTGTTGTGGATCTTATTGCGGGGACCCCCATGATCCTGGGAAATGTAGCTTTAAAGAGCACCATGTAAATGGAGCTGTGGTCGTTTATAAACACTGCGGCGCCATTCACATGTAGCTCTTCAAATATCTCCTATATAGTGATGAGGGACATTAAAAATTATAGCAAAAATTCACTGATCTGGGGTTGCGATTGTCATTGTATTACACCCGAAATACTCCAATGAAAGTTTATGGGTGCAAGAAAAACTTACACACCATATGGACCATCAGTATGACTTGCGAGAAATACGCACCGGTGTCCTTTAGAAAAGCCGGCAAGTCAGTGCGGTGTAATGTAAAATCACACTGACAGGTTAAAATAGAATGGATAAAATAAATGTCTACATATAGTATATATATATATATATATATATATATATATATATATATATATATATACACAGTATACACTCACCGGCCACTTTATTAGGTACACCATGCTAGTAACGGGTTGGACCCCCTTTTGCCTTCAGAACTGCCTCAATTCTTCGTGGCATAGATTCAACAAGGTGCTGGAAGCATTCCTCAGAGATTTTGGTCCATATTGACATGATGGCATCACACAGTTGCCGCAGATTTGTCGGCTGCACATCCCAAAGATGCTCCATACAAGGCAGGATGGATCCATGCTTTCATGTTGTTTACGCCAAATTCTGACCCTACCATCCGAATGTCGCAGCAGAAATCGAGACTCATCAGACCAAGCAACGTTTTTCCAATCTTCTACTGTCCAATTTCGATGAGCTTGTACAAATTGTAGCCTCAGTTTCCTGTTCTTAGCTGAAAGGAGTGGTACCCGGTGTGGTCTTCTGCTGCTGTAGCCCATCTGCCTCAAAGTTCGACGCACTGTGCGTTCAGAGATGCTCTTAGGCCTACCTTGGTTGTAACGGGTGGCGATTTGAGTCACTGTTGCCTTTCTATCAGCTCGAACCAGTCTGCCCATTCTCCTCTGACCTCTGGCATCAACAAGGCATTTCCGCCCACAGAACTGCAACTCACTGGATTTTTTTTCTTTTTCGGACCATTCTCTGTAAACCCTAGAGATGGTTGTGCGTGAAAATCCCAGTAGATCAGCAGTTTCTGAAATACTCAAACCAGCCCTTCTGGCACCAACAACCATGCCACGTTCAAAGGCACTCAAATCACCTTTCTTCCCCATACTGATGCTCAGTTTGAACTGCAGGAGATTGTCTTGACCATGTCTACATGCCTAAATGCACTGAGTTGCCGCCATGTGATTGGCTGATTAGAAATTAAGTGTTAACAAGAAGTTGGACAGGTGTACCTAATAAAGTGGCCGGTGAGTGTATATACAGTACAGACCAAAAGTTTGGACACACCTTCTCATTTAAAGATTTTTCTGTATTTTCAAGTGCAGTGGCAAAAACCATCAAGCGCTACAAAGAAACTGGCTCACATGAGGACCGCCCCAGGAAAGGAAAACATCTGCTTCTGAGGATAAGTTTTTCTGAGTCACCAGCCTCAGAAATCGCAGGTAAACAGCAGCTCAGATTAGAGACCAGGTCAATGCCACACAGAGTTCTAGCAGCAGACACATCTCTACAACAATTGTTAAGAGGAGACTTTGTGCAGCAGGCCTTCATGGTAAAATAGCTGCAAGGACAGGCAACAAGCAGAAGAGATTTGTTTCGGCTAAAGAACACAAGGAATGGACATTAGTCCAGTGGAAATCTGTTCTTTGGTCTGATGAGTCCAAATTTGAGATTTTTGGTTCCAACCACTGTGTCTTTGTGCGACGCAGAAAAGGTGAACGGATGGACTCCATATGCCTGGCTCCCACTGTGAAGCATGGAGGAGGAGGTGTGATGGTGTGGGGGTGCTTTGCTGGTGACACTGTTGGGGATTTATTCAAAATTAAAGGCATACTGAACCAGCATGGCTACCACAGCATCTTGCAGTGGCATGCTATTCCATCCGGTTTGCATTTAGTTGGACCATCATTTATTTTTCAACAGAACAATGAGCCCAAACACACCTCCAGGCTGTGTAAGGGCTATTTGACCAAGAAGGAGAGTGATGGGGTGCTACGCCAGATCAGATGACCTGGCCTCCACAGTCACCAGACCTGAACCCAATCGAGATGGTTTGGGGTGAGCTGGACCGCAAAGTGAAGGCAAAAGGGCCAACAAGTGCTAAGCATCTCTGGGAACTCCTTCAAGATTGCTGGAAGACCATTCCTGGTGACTACCTCTTGAAGCTCATCAAGAGACTGCCAAGAGTGTGCACAGCGGTCATCAAAGCAAAAGGTGGCTACTTTGAAGAACCTGGAATATAAGACATAATTTTAGTTGTTTCACACTTTTTTGTTAAATATATAATTCCACATGTGTTAATTCATAGTTTTGATGCCTTCAGTGTGAATGTACAATTTTCAGTCATGAAAATACAGAAAAATCTTTAAATGAGAAGGTGTGTCAAAACTTTTGGTCTGTACTGTATATATATATATATATATATATATATATATATATATATATATATATATACAGTATATATATATATATATATATATATATATATATATATATACTGCTCAAAAAAATAAAGGGAACACTTAGACAACAGAATATAACTCCAAGTTAATCAAACTTCTGTGAAATCAAACTGTCCACTTAGGAAGCAACACTGTTTGACAATCAATTTCACATGCTGTTGGGCAAATGGAATAGACAACAGATGGAAATTATTGGCAATTATCAAGACACACTTAATAAAGAAGTGGTTCTGCGGGTGGGGACCACAGACCACATCTCAGTACCAATGCTTACTGGCTGATGTTTTGGTCACTTTTGAATGTTGGTTGTGCTTTCACACTCGTGGTAGCATAAGACGGACTCTAGGACTCTACAGCCCACACAAGTGGCTCAGGTAGTGCAGCTCATCCAGGATGGCACATCAATGCGAGCTGTGGCAAGAAGGTTTGCTATATCTGTCAGCATAGTGTCCAGAGGCTGGAGGCACTACCAGGAGACAGGCCAGTACACCAGGAAACGTGGAGGGGGCCATAGGAGGGCAACAACCCATGCAGAAGGACCGCTACCTCAGCCTTTGTGCAAGGAGGAACAGGAGGAGCACTGCCAGAGCCCTGAAAATTGACCTCCAGCAGGCCACAAATGTGCATGTGTCTGTACAAATGGTTAGAAACCAACTCCATGAGGATGGTCTGAGTGCCCAACATCCACAGATGGGGGTTGTGCTCACAGCAGAACACAGAACACCAGGATAGGCAAATTAGTCACTGGGCCCTGTGCTCCTCACAGATGAAAGCAGGTTCACACTGAGCAAATGTGACAGATGTGACAGAGTCTGGAAACGCCATGGAGAGCAACCTGCTGCCTGCAACATCCTTCAGCATGACTGATGACCGGTTTGGCAGTGGGTCAGTAATGGTGTGGAGTGGCATTTCTTTGGAGGGCCGCACAGCCCTACATGTGCTCGCCAGAGGCAGCCTGATTGTCATTAGGAACCAAGATGAGATCCTAAGACCCCTTGTGAGACCATATGCTGGTGCGGTTGGCCCTGGGTTCATCCTAATGCAGGACTATGCCAGACCTCATGTGGCTGGAGTGTGTCAGCAGTTCCTGCAAGATGAAGGCATTGAAGCTATGGACTGGCCCACCCATTCCCCAGACCTGAATCAGATTGAATACATCTGGGACATCATGTCTCGCACCATCCACCAATGGCACGTTGCACCACAGGCTGAATGAGGCTGAATGAGGGGCCCAAACATCCATTGTTTGCCACGCTGTCAAAATCATTACCACCAGTCAGACAGCTGCTGTTCCCACGCTGTCAAATGACAGTATGAGCCCGCAGCTGTGATCAAAGTAAATAGTTTACCTCAGGTCACTGGTGTCAGCTGATGGGACTACTGCTCCCATCAGCCTACATGTTCTGCCATTAATAACAGCGAGAGCAGGTGGCAGCTGATGGGAGGCTGCAACACCATTAAGCAAGATGCTAGTAAACAAAAAATACCATGAAGACCAAGGAGATCTTTAAACAATTCAGGGACCATGATGTTGAGAAGTACAAGTTAGGGTTGGGTTATAAAAAAATATCCCAATCTCTGATGATCCCCCGGAGCACCATCAAATTCATTATCATCAAATGGAAAGAACATGGTACCACAACAAACCTGTCAAAAGAGGGCTGCCCACCAAAACTCTCAGCCCGGGCAGGGAGGTCAATAAACCCCTTTCTGACCTTGGACGGGATAGTACGTCCGAGGTCAGATACCGCGCTTTGATGCAAGCCTCCAGTGGTGAGCCCGCATCAAAGCCGGGACATGTCAGCTGTTTTGAACAGCTGACATGTGCCCGCAATAGCGGCTGGTGAAATCGTGATTCACCCGCTGCTATTAACTAGTTAAATGCCACTGTCAAACGCAGACAGCGGCATTTAACCAGCGCTTCCGGCCGGGCGGCCGGAAATGAGCACATCGCTGACCCCCGTCACATGATCGGGGGTCAGCGATGCTTCTGTATAGTAACCATGGAGGTCCTTGAGACCTCTATGGTTACTGATCCCTGATAGCTGTGAGCGCCATCCTGTGGTCGGCGCTCCTAGCACACCTGCATTTCTGCTGCATAACAGCGATCTGATGATCGCTGCTATGTAGCAGAGCCGATCGCGTTGTGCCAGCTTCTAGCCTCCTATAGAGGCTATTGAAGCATGGCAAAAGTTAAAAAAAAAAAAGTTAAAAAAAATGTGAAAAAAATAAAAAATATATAAAAGTTTAAATCACCCCCCCTTTCGCCCCATTAAAAATAAATCAATTTAAAAAAAATCAAACCTACACATATTTGCTATCGCCGAGTTCAGAATCGCCCAATCAATAAAAAAAAGCACTAACCTGATCGCTAAACAGCGTAGCAAGAAAAAAATTTGAAACGCCAGAATTACTTTTTTTTGGTCGCCGCGACATTGCATTAAAATGCAACGGGCGATCAAAAGAACGTATCTGCACCAAAATAGTATCATTAAAAACGCCAGCTCGGCATGCAAAAAATAAGCCCTCAACCGACCCCAGATCATGAAAAATGGAGACGCTATGGGTATCGGAAAATGGTTCAATTTTTTTTTTTAGCAACGTTTGGAATTTTTTTTCACCACTTAGATAAAAAATAACCTAGTCATGTTAGGTGTTTATGAACTTGTAATGACCTGGAGAATCATAATGGCAGGTCAGTTTTAGCATTTAGTGAACCTAGCAAAAAAGCCAAACAAAAAACAAGTGTGGGACTGCACTTTTTTTGCAATTTCACAGAATTTTTTTCCTGTTTTCTATTACACAACATGCTAGCTAAAACCAATGATGTCGTTCAAAATTACAACTTGTTTCGCAAAAAATAAGCCCTCACATGGCCATATTGACAGAAAAATAAAAAAAGTTATGGCTCTGGGAAAGAGGGGAGCGAAGGAACACGGAAAAACGGAAAATCCCAAGGTCATGAAGGGGTTAATGAGAGAGGCAGCACAGAGACCAAAGGTAACTCTGAAGAGGAGCTGCAGAGCTCCAGACCATAATAAGATGTACACTCCATAGAGGTGGCTTTATGGAATAGTGAGCAGAAAAAATCCTTTACTTACTAAAAATTGTAAGGCTTATTTTGAGTATGCCAAAAGACATGTGGGAGATTCCCCAAATGCATGGAAGAAGGTGCTGTGGTCAGAAGAAACCAAAACTGAACTTTTTGTCCACCAAGGTAAACGCTATACTTGGCGCAAAACCAATACAGCTTACCACCTCAAGAACAGCATCCTCACAGTGAAACGTGGTGGTGGCAACATCATGCTGTGGGGATGTTTTTTTGGAACAGGCACAGGGAAAATGATCTGAGTCCAGGGGCAAAGTGATGGTGCAAAATATAGGGGTATTCTTGAGCAAAACCTGTTTCAGTCTGTCAGTGATTTGAAACCTGGACAGAGGTTCACCTTCCAACAAGACAATGACCCAAAGCATACTGCTAAAGCAACACTTGAGTGGTTTAAGAGAAAATGTGTAAATGTTTTGGAGTGGTTTAATCAAAGCCCAGACCTTAATCCAATTGAGAAACTGTGGTCAGACTTGAAGATTGCTGTTCACCAGAGGAAACCATCTAAGGCCGGTTTCACACGTCAGTGTCTCCAGTACATGAGGTGACAGTTTCCTCACGTACTGGAGACACTGACACACGTAGACCCATTAAAATCAATGCATCTGTGCAGATGTCATTGATTTTTTGCGGACCGTGTCTCCGTGTGCCAAACACGGAGACATGTCAGTGTTCGTGGGAGCGCACGTATTACACGGACCCATTAAAGTCAATGGGTCCGTGTAAAACACGGACCTCACACGTATGTTCTCCGTGTGCGGTCCCTGTGGCGTGCAGGAGACAGCGCTACAGTAAGCGCTGTCCCCCCCACATGGTGCTGAAGCCGCGATTCATATCTTCTGTGCAGCAGCGTTTGCTGCATAGAAGATATGAATAATAGTGTTTAAATGAAAGATCTACCTGTCTGCCGCCCCCCCCCACCCCCTGTGCGCCCCCCCGCTGTTCAGAAAATACTCACCCGCTCCCACGTTGGCTGTCGCTGCTTCCTGGTCTGGCTGCGGCTTCTACTGTATGCGGTCACGTGGGGCCGCTCATTTACAATCATGAATAGTCGGCTCCGCCCCTATGGGAGGTGGAGCCGCCTATTCATGACTGTAAATGAGCGGCCCCACGTGACCGCATACAGTGGAAGCCGCGGCCAGACCAGGAAGGAGCGACAGCCAACGAGGGATGCGGGTGAGTATTTTCTGAACAGCGGGGGGCGCACAGGGGGTGGGGGGGCGCACAGGGGGTGGGAGGGCGGCGGACACATAGATCTTTTATTTAAACACTATTATTCATATCTTCTATGCAGCAAACGCTGCTGCACAGAAGATATGAATCGCGGCTTCAGCACAATGCAGGGGACAGCGCTAAACTTTAGCGCTGTCTCCTGCACGCTCCGTGTGGTACCCACTCGCCACACGGGTGGCACACGTGTGCCGCACGTATGGCCTACGTGAGCTCACGGGCACACGGACACGGATAACTCCGGTACCGATTTTTTCCGGTACCGGAATTATCTGGACGTGTGGGACAGCCCTAACTTGAAGCATTTTTTCCTTGAGGAATGGACAAAAATCCCAGTGGCAGGATGTTGAAAGCTGATAGAGACTTATTTAAAGCAACTTGCAGCTGTAATTGCCGCAAAAAGAGGTTCTACAAAGTACTGACTTTAGAGCAGTGAATAGTTATGCACACTGAAGTTATTTTGTCTATTTGTTGTTTGCTTCACAATAAAAAGAAAACCAAAATGTTCACAGATGTTGGTATGTTCTTTACATGAACTGATCCAAACCCTAAAAAAACCTGTGAAATTCCAGGTTGTGAGGTAGCAAAATAAGAAAAATGGCAAAGGGGTGAATACGTTTGCAAGCCACTGTATGTGTGTACATAAGTGCAAATCACCCCATTTCTCAGATAACCAGTTAGACTGGTGTGCATATTTTGTCTCCTTGGAAGGGAGACCTGGATTCTCTTTTGGAGAGACTCTGTGAGCCTGATGAGTCTCTGGCATGGCAAATTAATTTAGGAATGATGGGACAGCTATGTAACAACTCTATGGGAGATCCCTTTATACTGCTTTTTCATTCAGTCTCACCTCTTCTACATGTTATAACTCTGATAGAATTAAGATGTACATTTTTCATTGGTTAGTACAAGACATGATAAAATCGATCCACTGTGAATTAGCTTACAGTAGAATTTCTTGAAATTTGCATGTCATGGAAAATTCAAACAATTTGCAATTTGATTTGTGCAGATCACCAAAAAAATACCTGGTGATATTTTACACACTGCAACAGCCAGAAATTGGGCTCACGGAACCTCAGGTGTGGCTATGGGCTTCCACATAATGCCTTGCTGCCATTATTTCACGTGAATTACATAGCTTATTGCAACCAATCATTGGAAACTATTAATGCTATTATAAAAAAAAATAATGCTTGAAAAGCAACAGCAATTTTATGTTTTACAGACTAGGGTGAGGAAGCTCAGAGCGTGTCCGATTTATCCGGTCATGTAAGCGAGTCCTAAAAGTTATATTTATTTCTGTGGACTGTTTAATCCTGCTAAAGTATTACTCTTAAAGATACATGGGGCTTTGAACTGCGCTAATTAGAAGTGTGAACATGAGGAAGATGCTGCTAACCAAATCTGCAGGCTCACTGTACCTCAAAATATGTTTTGCTTTCATTTTTGTTGTGGGTCCAGAGAGCCTGCAGGTTCTGTGTTGATGTTTAATGATCTCCACATGCACATGTCACTTTTTGTACACTATGTCATGGTCTTATGCTTTATACTGTATATGTTGCCTATTTGGCTTATGTGTAGTCTATTATGTCCAATCATAGTTCCATCTTGATAGATATAAGTTTGTGCGTATGTATCCAAAGTATCCCTGGCTCACTTTTTTGGTGTGAGTGTCCACACCTTTTTATGTCTTTTATATATTCTTTTATGATCTTTTAATCAATTCACTTTCTGATAATAATGAGTTTCAAAAATACATTTACCTTTATGGAAAAAACAGCAATAACAAAAGACATGGATATTTAGTTCTTACCTTCCACTTAAAGTCATCATGACTATTGGAGCCTTTCATTGAGAAAGATTGAGATGCACTAAAATAAAGAAAGTTTAGATTAATAATAATATTTGCAGTAATAAAAGCACATTATTCCCATATTCCCAAATTTTAACATGCCTTGTAAAACATTACAATTTGTTGCATACTTTAATTTTCCATTTATAAAGTAATAAAATTATTTTAACCTAAAAATGTTCTAGCACGCCAATCTTTTACGGTAAATCTCTTCTGTTGGCAATGACAAAGATGTGGACTTACATACAGTGGGGCAAAAAAGTATTTAGTCAGTCAGCAATAGTGCAAGTTCCACCACTTAAAAAGATGAGAGGCGTCTGTAATTTACATCATAGGTAGACCTCAACTATGGGAGACAAACTGAGAAAAAAAAATCCAGAAAATCACATTGTCTGTTTTTTTATCATTTTATTTGCATATTATGGTGGAAAATAAGTATTTGGTCAGAAATAAACAATCAAGATTTCTGGCTCTCACAGACCTGTAACTTCTTCTTTAAGAGTCTCCTCTTTCCTCCACTCATTACCTGTAGTAATGGCACCTGTTTAAACTTGTTATGAGTATAAAAAGACATCTGTGCACACCCTCAAACAGTCTGACTCCAAACTCCACTATGGTGAAGACCAAAGAGCTCTCAAAGGACACCAGAAACAAAATTGTAGCCCTGCACCAGGCTGGGAAGACTGAATCTGCAATAGCCAACCAGCTTGGAGTGAAGAAATCAACAGTGGGAGCAATAATTAGAAAATGGAAGACATTCAAGACCTCTGATAATCTCCCTCGACCTGGGGCTCCACGCAAAATCCCACCCCGTGGGGTCAGAATGATCACAAGAACGGTGAGCAAAAATCCCAGAACCACGCGGGGGGACCTAGTGAATGAACTGCAGAGAGCTGGGACCAATGTAACAAGGCCTACCATAAGTAACACACTACGCCACCATGGACTCAGATCCTGCAGTGCCAGACGTGTCCCACTGCTTAAGCCAGTACATGTCCGGGCCCGTCTGAAGTTTGCTAGAGAGCATTTGGATAATCCAGAGGAGTTTTAGGAGAATGTCCTATGGTCTGATGAAACCAAACTGGAACTGTTTGGTAGAAACACAACTTGTCGTGTTTGGAGGAAAAAGAATACTGAGTTGCATCCATCCAACACCATATCTACTGTAAAGCATGGTGGTGGAAACATCATGCTTTGGGGCTGTTTCTCTGCAAAGGGGCCAGGACGACTGATCCGGGTACATGAAAGAATGAATGGGGCCATGTATCGTGAGATTTTGAGTGCAAACCTCCTTCCATCAGCAAGGGCATTGAAGATGAAACGTGGCTGGGTCTTTCAACATGACAATGATCCAAAGCACACCGCCAGGACAACGAAGGAGTGGCTTCGTAAGAAGCATTTCAAGGTCCTGGAGTGGCCTAGCCAGTCTCCAGATCTGAACCCTATAGAAAACCTTTGGAGGGAGTTGAAAGTCCGTGTTGCCAAGCGAAAAGCCAAAAACATCACTGCTCTAGAGGAGATCTGCATGGAGGAATGGGCCAACATACCAACAACAGTGTGTGGCAACCTTGTGAAGACTTACAGAAAACGTTTGACCTCTGTCATTGCCAACAAAGGATATATTACAAAGTATTGAGATGAAATTTTGTTTCTGACCAAATACTTATTTTCCACCATAATATGCAAATAAAATGATAAAAAAACAGACAATGTGATTTTCTGGATTTTTTTTTCTCAGTTTGTCTCCCATAGTTGAGGTCTACCTATGATGTAAATTACAGACGCCTCTCATCTTTTTAAGTGGTGGAACTTGCACTATTGCTGACTGACTAAATACTTTTTTGCCCCACTGTATACATTGCTGAGAATATGCAGCTCGTTGTGAAAATTGAAGACAGGTGCATGTGTATCAAGTATAACCTACAAACCAAGCACTCTGTATATGCTAAGATATAGGCAAACATTGAATATATGACATTTAAAGTGCATTACTGCTATATAGAACATATGAATACAAATAAATGAAGGTGCCTACTGCATAAATTGGCCAATTCCTGTGTGTTCCCCCCAAGACATTTCTCTAGAAGGACCCAAACCTATTCGTCAAATATGCCTTTTCGGTGCTAAATGCGTACGCAACTCATCAAGTATTATCTATAATTTTATCCTGTTAATCTTGGTGATCCATAGGGAAAAGTTAGTTACCCAATTTTAAAACATTAAGGACTTAGTAATGCCAAGTATGTTAATTTTTTTAATATTTTTTTCGGGGGGGATTTTTTTTTTTACATTTTGTTCATGGGGAAACTGGACTTCTATGTAATACAGCCCTGATCCTGTCACTGATCTTGTGGGTGTACTGACAGCACCCACAGAATCAGCCTGATAAAATTTTTTGTCACGAAGTCAGAAATAGTACCTGACTGACTGCTATTCACATCTATTCACAGTTACACTATCATCCTATGTCAGGACAGTTGAGAGGAGTTAGGTACTAAGAAACTTGACACAGCTGATTTGAAGATGTGAGTGACATCAAAACAGCAGAAACAAATGAATTAGCAAGGACTTTGATGGCAGAAACGAAGGTGTGAACAACACTAAGGAAAACTGAGTATTTGGCTATCTGGTATCTTGATAGCAGAAAATAGATCATTTTCAGTACCTTGATGGCATAGACTAAGGTGTTAATAGCACCTATAGTAGCTGGATTGAGCTTTAGGGCTCCTACTCACTTGCAAGCAACTCGGATGAGTCTCACATGTTAAAACCCGGTGCTGCTGCCGGCACTCAGATCGGAGCGTGCGGCCGCATAGGAATACATGCAGCCGCACGCTCCACTCCTCTGTGACAGGTGCAGTGCCGGGTATTGCCGTGCGAGAGTCATCCGAGTTGCTCGCAAGTGAGTATGAGCCCTTATAGTAAATATAGGTCACTGGATAATGTCAAGAGTAGCAGGGGAGACAGTCATCTGGCTAGGACAGAGGCAACTGAAAGATAAAACGTAACTTTTGACAAATAAGTGTCAGCAGAATAATATACTACCACAATACTCACACATCAAGCAGTCACCTGTGCTAGACTTAACCCCTTAGTGACAGAGCTAAATTTGATCTTAATGATAAGGCCACATTTTAAAATCTGAGCACAATCACTTTATGAGGTAATAACTCTGGAACGCTTCAACAGATCCCAGTGATTCTAACATTTTTTTTTGTGTGACATATTGTACTTCATGATAGTGGTAATAATTAGTTCAATATGACTTGCACTTATTTGTGAAAACATCGCAATGTTGGTAAAAAAAATAAAAAAAAAATAGCAATTTTCAAACTTTCCCACTTTATATCCTTAACCAATTAGTCATGCTTTACAAAAACAATTAATAAAACACATTTCCCATATGTTTAGTTTACATCTGCATCATTAAATTTTGTTAAGATGTTAAAGGTTTAAAAGTTTAGCAGCAATTTCTTTTTTTTCAACAAATTTCGAAAAATTGTTCTTTAGGGACCTATTCACATTTAAATGGACTTTGAGGCACCTATATATTGGAAAATCCCCAAAAGTGATACCATTTTAAAAACTGCACCTCTCAAATACTTTAAAACTGTTGCCAGAAAATGTTTTAACCCTTCAAGCGCTACACAGAAATGAATGCTGTCATGATCCAGTTCTGAGTTTATGTTCAACTGTCTTGTCTCTGGACTGGTCATGTGGGAGTTTATCCCCTCTGCCTCACTTTGAAGCTGGCTGAGCTATTTAAGTCCTCTGCAGCCTGTGGGCCAGTGTCTGCTATAGTTCATGCTGCACGGCTTGAGCACCTGACCTGTTCACTTGTACTAGTGTTCCTTTTTGCCTCTGACTGCCTGTACCCGTTTCTTACTTGTTCTGACCTCTGGCTTGTATCCCAACTTCGTCTTACGTCTCACGTTTTGGTTACCACGTTCCCAGTAGACTCTGACTTCTTGTTTGTCCCCGACTATTCCTCTGACTCCTCCTGTGTACTGCGCTTATCTCTCCGTGTATGACCTTGGCTTATCTGACTTCTCTTTCATTACCTGTGACACCTGTGTTGTAGTTCAGTATTGCTGTGCCGTGTGCACAACCTCTTTTCCTTAACCAGCACCCCCTGGTGGAGGTTGCACTATACTGCACTGCAGCAGCACATTACATTATAGCAGAACTATACATTTAAAGGGGATTTTGTCATTTTTTTTTCTCTGGTCATGGATCCGCTTTGCAACCTGGCGGATCAAGTGTCCAGTTTGACACAGATGGTGTGGGATTTTTCGGTGGGACATCGGGCCCTTGTCACGTCTCATACTCTCTTACAAAAAGAACTGACGGAGACTGTTCAGACCATTCAGGGAACCACCCCCCATGCTGTTAGTCAACCTGGTGAGCCTGTAGATGTTGTTTTGCATTCTGCCGAACCCTTGGTTCAGCTTCCTGACACCTTTTCTGGTGATAAAGATAAATTTCGCTTGTTCAGGGAAAGCTGTAAGTTATTGTTTTTCCTTAGACCTCGATTGTCTGGGAATGAGACTCAGCGGGTAGGGATTATTATCACCTTACTTAGGCAGGGTCCCCAATCTTGGGCTTTCTCACTGCCCCTCACTGCTCCGGAATGGATGTCTGTAGATAGGTTCTTTGAGGCCCTAGGACTTATCTATGACGAATCAGACCGTGTCAGGTTGGCAGAGGACACTATTATGGGTCTGGTTCAGGGGGAGTGCTCAGCCGAGTGGTACAGCTCTGAGTTCCGCCGATGGTCCACTGAGGTGTCCTGGGATGACTCCGCGCTTAGATGTCTGTTCAGGAGTGGACTGGCGGATTACCTGATGGATGCTCTGGCTCTCCATCCACCTCCCAGCTCATTGGAGGAGACCATGACGAAAAGGTCCGCTTTTTTTCTGCTGGTCCTGTTGTTTCACCCCCGTCTGAATCTATTGAGGTGAGAGTCGCCAATCTCAAGGAGAAGGAGAGGAGACGACTGTTTGAAGCAAAGTTGTGTTTTTACTGTGGAGATTCTGAACATTGGAAAAAAGACTGCTCCTCCTGTCTACCAATCTACAAACGTCTGAGTCCGGGTGATTGTCGTGGTAGTCACCCCAACTCTCAGGTACTTTTTTTGCATTTTCAAAGATTTTGTTGGAAGTGGAACTTTGTTGTGGGAGTGGCTCCGTGTCCACTTCTGCCTTCGTGGATTGTGGGTCGTCCATGAACTTTATTAACTCTGACTTGGTGTCCAGGTGTAAATTAGGGACAGTTAGGCTGGAGACTCCTATTCATGATGTTGCCATTGACAAAACACCACTGGCTAAGAAAGTCATCAAAATGGTTTCAGAAGAGTTTCTCCTTAAAGTGAGAGCCTTACACCAAGAATGCATTTCATGTTTCGTTATGGACAATCTGCCTGCGGGACTGGTATTGGGGCTTCCCTGGTTGCAATTACATAATCCCGGGACATTGTTAAATGGGGTCCCAATTGTTCTATGAGATGTCTTGCTTCTGTATCTGTGTCATCCGTCAGTCTGGAGGGTATTCCGGAGTACCTGAAGGACTTTGAGGATGTGTTCTCCGAAAAAGAGGCTGAGGTTCTGCCACCACACCGCCCATTCGATTGTTCGGTTGATCTGGTTCCCGGTGCCGAATTGCCCAAAGCCCGTCTGTACAATCTTTCCGCCCCCGGAGTGGGCTGCCATGAAGGAGTATATCTCTGAGAGTCTCCGCAAAGGGCACATTTGGCCATCTGTCTCTCCTGTGGCTGCGGGGTTCTTTTTCGTGAAGAAAAAGGATGGTGGTTTACACCCATGCCTCGATTTTCGAGAACTTAATAAAATCACCATAAGAAATACTTATCCTCTCCCACTGATACCCGATTTGTATAATCAATTGTCGGGGGCCAGGTGGTTCTCTAAGTTGAACCTCAGGGGGCATACAATCTCATCCGTATGCGGGAGGGGGATGAGTGGAAAACTGCTTTTCTCACCTCTGAAGGTCTGTTTGAGAATTTTTTTATGCCCTTTGGCCTGACTAACGCACCAGCTGTATTTCAGAATTTCATGAATCAAGTTTTCTCAGATTTTATTTGGCGCTTCATGGTAATTAATTTGGATGACATCCTCATATATTCTGCCGACAAACAGTCACATGGACCACCTCCGTGCAGTTCTTCTGAGGCTTAGGGAGAACTCACTATTTGCTAAACCAGGGAAGTGTTCATTTTTTTGCCCAGGAATTGTCCTTTCTAGGGGTCATTTTGTCCGCTAAGGGGTTTCGGATGGACCCTAGGAAGGTACAGGCTATTGTGGATTGGGTGCAATCCAGAGATCTCAAGGGTCTTCAGCGTTTTCTGGGTTTCGCCAATTATTATAGAAAATTCATTAAGGGGTTTTCTCAGGTGGTCAAACCCCTCACAGATTTAACTCGTAAGGGGGCCGATCTCAGCTCCAGCTTTGGTGGCGTCTTCTTCTTTGAAGAATTGTTTCATGACTGCTCCTGTACTGGTTCAACCTGATTTGTCTAAACCATTTATCGTAGAGGTGGATGCCTTGGAGGTGGGAGTGGGGGCTGTGTTATCCCAAGGACCCACCACATTGACTAACTTAAGACCTTGTGCCTTCTTTTCGAGAAAATTTTCCTCTGCTAAGAGGAATTATGATGTGGGTAATCGGGATCTGTTGGCCATTAAATTAGCATTCAAAGAATGGAGGCATTTTTGGAGGGGGCTGCCCATCATATTACTGTCATTACGGATCACAAGAATCTGTCTTGCATCAAATCTGCCAAACGGTTGACCCCGAGACAAGCTAGGTGGTCACTTTTCTTTTCCCAATTTCAATTTTCTACTACTTTCAGACCAAGGTCCAAGAATGTGAAGGCTGATGCTTTATCTCGTAGCCTGGACCCAGTTTTACCACCTGAACCTCCTTCCTCCATTCTTCAGCGCGGAGTGGTGGTGGCTGCGGTGTCCTCAGCATTGGAGCGAGAGATTCGTGAGGCCCAATCTCTTGCTCCTTCATCTGTACCCGATGACAAGCTCTTTGTACCTATCCAGTATCGGTTAAGGGTGCTTCGGGAGTTCTATGACTTGGCTCTTAGTGGGCATCCTGGAATCTCGGCCACGCGTAAAGCCATCATTAGGTTGTTTTGGTGGCCTTTGTTGGCTTCTGACGTCATTGGGTTTGTGTCTTCCTGTGAAACTTGTGCTCGCGCTAAAACCTCCCGTAACCGGCCGGGGAATTGGTACCACTGCCAATTCCAGATAGCCCGTGGACCCAACTGTCCATGGATTTTATCACTAATCTTCCCCACTCTAATGGTAAAACTATGATCTGGGTTGTTGTTGATAGGTTCAGTAAGCAAGTGCCTTTTGTACTTTTAGCGGGTCTCCCTAATGCTGAGACTCTATCAAAACTATTCATTGAGCATGTGGTCCGATTGCATGGTGTGCCTGTCAGTGTGGTGTCTGATAGAGGAGTGCAATTTGTGGCAAAATTCTGGAGGGCTTTTTGTAAAAGGCTGGGTATCAGTCTGTCCTTTTCATCGGCCTACCATCCTGAGACCAACGGTCAGACTGAAAGGACCAGTCAGTCCTTGGAGCAGATATTGCGATGTCTTGCTACGTCCAGACAGGATTGGTGCTCTGCGGTACCCATGGCGGAATTTGCTTTTAATAATCGTGTCAATCAGTCCACTGGTGCGTCCCCGTTCTTCTGCAACTATGGGTTTCATCCTCACTTTGGTGAGTTTTAACGGCTGGATTCGGGGTGTCCAGGGGCTGATTCAGCCTTTCTGCGGTTAGGAGAATCTGGAGGGAGGTTCAGAGAAACATGGGGGAGGCTCAGGGCAAGTATAAATTTTTTGCCGATAAACGACGTTCTGTGGGGCCGACTTACCAGCTGGGGATAAGGTATGGTTATCCACTAAAAATATTAGATTGAGGATTCCCTCTGCTAAGTTGGGTCCCAAGTTTATTGGCCCTTATGAAATTTTGGAGGTGGTTAATCCTGTGCCCTTCCGTCTGCGCTTGCCTCCATCGTTGCAGATCCCCAATGTATTCCATAAGGCGCTTCTGAAGCCGTCTGTGCCTTCCTTAGGTGAGTCTCTCACGCACCCTCCGCCTGTTGTGGTTGATGGCCATACCGAGTATGAGGTGGAACGGGTGGTGGATTCTCTTATGCTCTGCCGTTCCCTACAGTCCATTGGAGGGGTTACAGTCCTGAGGACCGGTTGTGGGTGCCGGTGTGTTCGGTCCATGCAGATCGGCTGGTCTGGGCCTTTCACGCCCATTATCCAGGGAAGCCTGGGGGTCCAGTGGCCCCCCATTGAGAGGGGGGTACTGCCATGATCCAGTTCTGAGTTTATGAATCAACATCAATAGAAAAAAAAACTTATGCCAGAAAATGTTTTAACCCTTCAAGTGCTACAAAGAAATTAATGCTGTCATGATCAAGTTCTGAGTTTATGTTCAGCTGTCTTGTCTCTGGACTGGTCATGTGGGAGTTTATCCCCTCTGCCTCACTTTGAAGCTGGCTGAGCTATTTAAGTCCTCTGCAGCCTGTGGGCCAGTGTCTGCTATAGTTCATGCTGCACGGCTTGAGCACCTGACCTGTTCACTTGTACTAGTGTTCCTTTTTGCCTCTGACTGCCTGTACCCGTTTATTACTTGTTCTGACCTCTGGCTTGTATCCCGGCTTCGTCTTACGTCTCACGTTTTGGTTACCACGTTCCCGGTAGGCTCTGACCTCTTGTTTGTCCCCGACCATTCTTCTGACTCCTCCTGTGTACTGCGCCTATCTCTCTGTGTATGACCTTGGCTTATCTGACTTCTTTTATTACCTGTGACACCTGTGTTGTAGTTCAGTATTGCTGCGCTGTGTGCACAACCTCTTTTCCTTAACCAGGAGGTTGCACTAAACTGCACTGCAGCAGCACATTACAAATGCAAAATGGAATTAAAAAAATAAAAATAAATTTTCTCTTCGCCACGACAGCACACACTGAGAGAGGGGATCCGCCCCTAGGAACAGGAAACCCTACGGAGAGATAAAAGAGGCGGTCCCCCTCGCTCCCACAGTTTGGTTTCCTGTTCCTATGGGAATCCACGGAGAAGAGGATGCCTAGCCTGGATGCCGCTTGCGCAGTTTACCTGTGAGGACGGCAAGGGCTCCAGAGCTGGAGGCAGCATCGGGGGTCCTGGTGTCAGCTTCCCCCCTCTGCTGGCAGACGCCGTGAGGCCAGGGCTGGAAAGTGTGACGTCTGCGGGGAGTTAGCGCTGTGGTTTGGTGAGCGCTGCGCCGTCCTCGGCGAGCACTCATACGGCGTGGAGCCCCAGTATGTTCCCTCGGAAGTACAGCAAAAAACTTCCGGGGTGATGGAGGAGACGGCGCCTGCGCTGGTGCCGGTGACAGCGCGGGCACATGGAATATGGCCGCGACCCGGAAGTGGTTAGCACTTCCGGGTTCAACAGGAAGAAGATGGCAGCCCCCATGTGAAAAGGACGCCGGCAGTAATGCTCCGGCGTCCAATATGGATTCGGCACAGGACCCTGCGATGTCTTCCATTGAAGCCACCGCAACTACTCCTCGCAGCCATGCCAGCAGCAGCAGCCGCTCCAAGCGGAGCGGATCTTCTAAGAAGAACAAGCCTCTGCAGTCTCCTCCTCGTCAGCCGGTACCTTCACAGACAGCATCACTGGGGTGAGTGTACATCTACCCTATTATGCTGATTGCTGTTCCCTCTCCTCTAACACTCTAGGCAAAATGCACTGAAAAAACGAAACACAAACAGTGTGCGATATGTCTTCAGCCCCTTCCGGATAGTTACAAAAAGAAACTTTGTAAACCATGTATTGATTCCACCTTACGGGAGGAGGCCTCGGTTAAATCAGAAGACATTAGAGTGTTGATTAGAGAGGAATTACAAGCCCTGCATAGTTCGGGAAAAGAAACGCGTACTAAGGGGATAAGAGAATATGTTTCACCCATATCTGACCAGTCTTCCGAATTAGAGAATGCAGATTCGGATATTTCCAGAGCCACCATCTTCAAAGAGACGTTATCCTTTTAATGATGAGGAATTCTCGACTTGGTCAAAAGCCCCAAAAGTGGACGCAGCAGTGGCTTCCACATCCAAAAAATCCCTACCTGTGGAGGATTCAGGTTCACTACAAGATCCTCTGGACCGCAAAGCCGACTCTCTCCTTAAAAGAGCATGGGAATCTTGTGCGGGAGCCCTAAAACCGGCTGTGTCGGCTACATGCACCGCTAGGTCCATGTTAGTCTGGCTAAGTGACTTGGAAGAAGGACTTAAAAACGGTCTCTCTAGAGACAAGTTGAGAGCCTCTATACCTTTGATTAGGGGCGCTACAGCCTTCCTGGCAGACTCATCTGCTGACTCAATACGTTTGGCGGCCAAGTTGGCGGGGCTGACTAATGCAGCACGTAGGGCCCTGTGGCTTAAGGGTTGGAAAGGTGATCCCCAGACAAAATCCAAATTGTGTGGCCTTCCATGTCAGGGTGAGTACCTATTTGGTACTAAGCTGGACGAGATCCTAACTAAAGCAGGAGAGAGGAAAAAGGGCTTCCCTAATAATAATTACCTTCCATCTTATAGGAGGGCGTTCCGAAAGCCCGTGTTTAACAAAAGGAAGGATTTCAAGAACCAAGACCGCTGGGCCACTAGAGACACCAGACAGAGAGGAGCATTCTTTGGGAAGTGCCCTTTCAAAACTGAGGAAAAACCCCGCTAGAACAGATCTGCCTGTGGGAGGTAGATTGTCTTCCTTCTCAGATCAATGGCAGAAAATAACTTCGAACGTTTGGGCAAATAGTATCATCACCTTTGGCCTAAAACTAAAATTTTCCCGAGTCCCTCCGGACTCATTTCTATTGACTTCTTTAAAAACCCAGTTACAACAGGAGGCTTTGGAGCAGGAGGTAATGAATCTTCTAGCCAAAGGAGTTTTGGTGGAAGTTCCATTTCTTCAGCAAAAAAAGGGATTCTATTCCCCTCTATTTTTAATCCCAAAGCCAGATGGATCATTCAGAACCATATTGAACCTTAAAAAATTGAACACCTTCTTAGAGAATCAAACCTTTAAAATGGAGTCTATCCGGTCCACCATAAAACTGTTGTCTTCCCATTGCTTTATGACGGTACTCGACCTAAAGGATGCGTATTACCATCTGCCAATTTTTATAGAACATCAACAATATCTCCGCGTGGCGATTGTGTTGAATGGATGTATACGACACTTTCAGTATACAGCAATGCCCTTTGGACTATCAATAGCTCCAAGGGTATTCACTAAGTTAATGTCGGAAGTAATGTCATACCTAAGAGTAAGAGATACCCTCATAATCCCGTACCTTGATGATCTTTTAGTAGTAGGGAGTTCCCCTTCACAATGTCACCAACCATTGTGTGATATGGTTTCGTCCCTGCAAAGGTTAGGATGGTTGATAAATTGGGAAAAGTCTAGACTTCTTCCAACTACTCGACAAACATTCTTGGGAATTATAATAGACTCTATAAGCCAAAAATGTTTCCTACCACAATCCAAGCAATTGACAATAAGAAATAAGGTACAGTCGGTAATAGATAAACCTCTAATATCTTTAAGACAAGGCATGTCCCTCCTTGGCTCCTTCACGTCATGTATCCCAGCAGTACCATGGGCTCAATTTCATTCAAGGTGTTTACAATATGCAATTTTACATGAGGAAATAAAATTACAAGGTCATCTAGATGGTAAAATTTCCCTTTCTGAAGACGTAATTAAATCTCTATCCTGGTGGCTAGAACCAGATCACTTGGTTAGTGGGGTCCCCTGGGTAGTTAAACCCTCAAACACAATATTCACGGATGCCAGTCCTAGTGGTTGGGGAGCACATTTGGGAGATCAGGTAGCCCAAGGTCTATGGTCGGTTACGGAGTCAGACGACTCATCTAATATAAGAGAGCTGAAAGCTATCCATCACGCTCTATGTGAATTCCTTCCGCAGTTACACGGAACACATACAAGGATTCTGTCAGACAACATGACATCAGTAGCGTATATCAATCATCAAGGAGGAACAAGATCAGGAACACTCATGTCTATAACCGAAGACATCCTAACTATAGCCGAGGAACATCTACTGTCTCTATCAGCACTACATGTCAGAGGAGTGGACAATTCAAAAGCGGACTTCCTCAGTCGTCATACCCTCCACCAAGGGGAGTGGGTTTTAAATCGTCAAATCTTCAAAATGATAACCATGAAATGGGGTTTACCAGAGATAGATCTCTTCGCTACAAGAAACAACAGGCAATTAAAAAAGTTCGCTTCAATGTTCCAATCCGACAAACCCGATTTTCTCGACGCTCTCCAGGTGCCATGGACATTTCAAAAAGCGTATGCTTTTCCTCCTCTGATACTTCTACCAACAGTAATCAGGAAGATAAGGGAGGACAAAGCCAATATAATCCTGATTGCCCCATTTTGGCCAAAGAGACCATGGTTCTCCCTGCTCAGAGCCATGTCCATCTCAGATCCATGGATTCTCCCAGAGGATCAGGATCTTCTCTTCCAGGGACCCTTCAACCACCCTCATGTGAAGGGTCTACGGTTGACAGCCTAGAATTTGAGAGGCAATTGTTGAAACTAAGAGGTTTCTCTGATCAAGTGATTAATACTTTGTTATTAAGTAGGAAAAGATCCACTACTTCTATATATGTGAGAGTATGGAGAAAGTTTCTAAGTCTTTATCCATTGGCCTTGTCAAAAGAAATTCCTATTTTTAACATTTTAGAATTTCTCCAGAGAGGACGTGACTTAGGTCTTTCAGTTAATACCTTAAAAGTACAAGTCTCTGCTCTAGGGACATTGTATAGTCACAATGTAGCGGGTGATAGGTGGATAGCTAGATTTATTTCAGCCTGCCAGAGGTCAGAACCAGTTCAGATTCCTCGCATACCTCCTTGGGACGTTAATCTAGTCCTTGAAGCCTTGACAGGTCACCCATTTGAGCCACTACACTCAGCTCACATTAAACACGTTACTCTCAAAACTGCTCTTCTTGTCGCATTAGTATCGGCGAGAAGGGTAAGTGACATACAGGCACTATCAGTAGATCCTCCCTTTCTGTCGATATTTCCAGATAGAATTGTCCTGAAAACAGACCCTACCTACCTAAGATGTGTACTAAATTTCATAGATCTCAAGAAATTCTTCTTCCTACTTTTTATAATAACCCTAGAAATCAGGAAGAGGAGAAATACCATACCTTAGATGTGAAAAGGGCTGTAATGACTTACTTAGACAGGACTAGCGCCTGGAGGAAGAGCAGGGCTCTCTTTGTTTCCTTCCAGGGTCAAAGGAAAGGAGCTGGTGTTACAAAAGGCACATTATCTCTATGGATTCGGCAGGCGATATACCTTGCCTATTCGTCTAAAGGGGAGAATCTACCTGAGATTGTAAAGGCACATTCCACCCGTGCGATAGCTTCATCCTGGGCAGAACGAGCAGAGGTTCCAATAGAACTCATATGTAAGACCGCAACCTGGTCCTCTCCTGTTACCTTCTATAATCACTATAGATTAGATCTATCTGCTTCCACTGATTTGTGTTTCGGTAGATCAGTTCTTAACACGATAATCCCCCCCAAATAACTATCTCTGAAAGTCTCTCAGTGGGTGCTGTCGTGGCGAAGAGAAAACACCGGATTACGTACCGGTAATGCTCTTTTATAGAGCCACGACAGCACCCCTTCACTTCCCTCCCTTATATATTAGTTTGCATATGAGCACTATTAAGGGTGATTGGTACTTGTAAATATACGTAATTAAGTTAAGATAAAATGTTAATATAGAATGGCCTACTAAAACTGGTGGGCGGTTCCTCGCAATCTCTGTAACCCAAACTGTGGGAGCGAGGGGGACCGCCCCTTTTATCTCTCTGTAGGGTTTCCTGTTCCTAGGGGCGGATCCCCTCTCTCAGTGGGTGCTGTCGTGGCTCTATAAAAGAGCATTACCGGTACGTAATCCGGTGTTTTACCTATAAAACGTTGCTTTCGCCCCAATTTTTTTTCACTTTTGTAAGAAGATACACCAAAAAGTGGTTAACCACATTCTTACAAGAGCAGCCCCTAAGGTGCTTGAACAGGAGAACCCCAAGTGACATCATTTTGGTAACTACACCCCTCAAAGATTTTATCCAGGGGTATAATGAGCATTTTTAAGCCACTGTTACTACACAGAATTTGATATTAGGTCGTCACATTGAATATGTCATCATATCGTCATCACATTTTTTTGAAACTTTTGAAAAAAATCCCTAACCTTAATCTTAAACCTAACCCTTACCCTAAGCTTAATGGCAAAGAATGAAAACATTTAAAATTATAAAATATATATATATATATATATATAATTATTATTTTTTTATCTGACTAGGGAAATGACACGGGCGGGAGGGTGATTAGGAGATTGGGGGAGGATTTGCTGAAGCTGGGATACAAATTGTATTCTTTTTTTATCTGACAGGACAACACTTGGATGTAGTGTATTTCTCTTCGCTCTCAAAAAAACTACAAGAAAAAAAGAGCGGCACAGCAGTGCCACTGGCAGTTCTGCCATATTTACTAAATATTGGGCTTTTAATAACTGTGATAGGGTCTATCAGTTATCAAAAGTCAGGAAACAATAGAAAAAAATCCCTGCGACTGCCGGGTGCCGACCGGCAGATCTCGGCGGACCTACTTCACATGCGATGCGCACGCCATTTTGCTTCATGAAAAGGAGAGGGTGAGGGAATGGTGTTTCCAGTACTAAGGTACCGTGGGGGGCCTGGGGACACCATTTCTATTTCTCTCTCTGTTATGTCAGAGGAGAGAGAAATTATTTTTACACCAGATCTCACCTTTTTTTTACGTGATGGCCAATATTCAATGACAGTAGCGTAGCTACCAGGGGGGCAGAGGGGGCGGTCGCCCCGGGCCCTGTGCTCTGAGGGGGCCCACCTGGAGCTACACTACTCTCAGGGCCAGCGTTAGGGGCCCCTGCCTCCGGTCAATGTTTATCTTTCATTTCCCCTGCGTTTGTACTGTGTATGTAGCTAAAGTAACATGCACGGTACAAACGCTCACAGGGAGTCAGCAGAGAGATGGAAGAGGCCTCCAATCAGAGTGCAGGGAGTGAGTCATGTGATCGCTCTCCTGCAGTCTGTGGAGGAGAGGGGGAAGGGAGGTCACTCACCACTCACCCAATCCCGGCTGAGCGCGCTCTGCTCAAAGCTCCTGTGCTGCAGAGAAGTGATCAGCTCCAGCAGCAGCAGCAGCCGGGGACGCAGGGGGACTGTGACCTGAGCTCACTGCCTACACATGATGTCTGCAGCATCTGACTGGGAGGAGCCTGAGGAGCAGCCCCCAGGACCAGAGGACACTCTCCACACAGCATGATGAGGATCTTGGCACGTCATTTGCTTTTTGATATGTCTGATCTGTTGCCTTGAATACATACATACAGGCACAGTATATAAAGCAATGAAGGGAATGTCTTGTTTATCCTGCAATCTGGACAGACACTGAACACTGACATGTGATCGCTAAGTGTCTTGCACATAATTTATTTACTGCTGATTAGCTTATGAGAAGGAGAATGATTATTTTCTTAAGTTTGCGAGCGTCTGGAATCTTGCAGGACGGCTTTTACATGTGGGAGCCTGTCACCATATAAGGTCTGGCCAGCATCTGTACGCCCTCACATAGTGTTCTAGAATGCTCTCTATGTCCCCAATCCTCTATGCAAGGCACATAAAAGAGCTTTTATTATACTCACGGATGGCGCAGTCCGGGCGTCACTAGTCTTGATCCGACGCCGTCCCTCTTCCTGTGATCACTGTCCCGCTTCGTGTGGAAGATGCGTCCTACATCATGCATTCAGTGTCCTCTGTCGCACTCCCGTGCACGTGCACTTTTTTTTGCCCTGCTGAAGTCAGAGCACAGTATTGTAGTGCGCATTCTCTGGTTTATTTCCAGGTTATCAGCGCCCTTTGGCCTTTCCCAGCGCACATGCACTACAGTACTTGGCTCTGCTTTCAGCAGCCCAGAGAGAAGTGTGCCTGCACAGGAGCGCGATGGGTGACACTGTGTGGATGACGTAGGATGTGTCATCCAGATAAAGCAGTAATGGAGGATGGCGATCTTAAGTCAAGACCAGCGATGCCTTGGTGAGCGCCATTGGTGAGTATAATGAGAGGTAATTTTTATGCCTTGCGGAGGGGATTGGGGACACATTTATAGCCTTCCTTATAGAGGCTGCCTATGGCGAGCTGCATTATACTATACAGTCTTCCTATGTGAAGGGCATTATACTATAGAGTCTGCCTATGGGGAGTGCATGATACTATATGGAGGCCTATGGGGAATGTATTATACCATATTAAGGACTATCTGGTGTATTATGCTTTATGGAGGCTATCTAGAGGGCCATCATTCAGTGTGGAGATTACAGCAACGGGGCCATCATACAGTGTTGGAGCCAGTTTGGGGGATATTAAGGGGTCAGTATATACAGTGAGGGGGCATCATACTGTGTATAGGGGAGCTGTACGGGGGGGAGACTCGGGACTTTATTAAATGTAAAGTGGGCACTTATTCTTATAGGGGAACTCAGGTTACTGTGACTATCAAAGGGTCACACACAAAGGGCATTATTACTTTCTAGGGGACAAAATGTGGGCACTGTTTTCTAGGGCACTTGCACCTGGCATTACTATATTACAGAGGGCTGCTTTAGAATTTAGAGGGCACAGAGAACCACACAGCAGGTGCAGTAATAGGGACACATATGGCAGCAGCGGCTCAGTATCGGGGTATCAGGGGCAGTAATAGGGACACATATGGCAGCAGCGGCTCAGTATTGGGGTATCAGGTGCAGTAATACGGACACATATGGCAGCAGCGGCTCAGTATTGGGGTATCAGGGTCAGTAATAGGGACACATACGGCAGCAGTGGCTCAGTATTGGGGTATGAGGTGTAGTAATACAGTCACATATGGCGCCAGCGGCTCAGTATTGGGGTATCAGTAGGATGAGGAGTTTGTGCAGGTTGGGAATAGATGGTGATGGGGCTGGAATATGAGAAGTGAAATGTGTCTTTGTTGTAATCTCTGCAGATGAGTTGTAGCTGGAAGAAGTTGTCACGTCGGTCTGGGCCAGATGGAAAAGACGGGAAAAATTAACAATTTTATCAGAAAGAACGTCAGCGGTATGTAATTATCTGTAACTATGCAGTGATCTCTTATATGTTCTGTAGGGCTGGTATCTACCACTGACCATATGGCGGTAATATCCATATTGGTCTTTATGTAGAGATTATCTTCAGTAATAGCGAGGTCATCTGCTGAGGTTCTCCTCCACTATTAGGGCGCATCACCGAATTGTAATAAAGGTTACCTGGTTAGGGGCCCACTCAGAAGCTTCGCCCCCCCTGGACCAAAACCCTAGCTACGCCTCTGTTCAATGAATAACGGCGATCACGTGATCGGGGAAAAAATCAGCCCTAATTCTGTTCTCCAGGGTCTCAGCTACCACCGGTAGCTGAAACTTTGGAGATTTTCTGGAGGGCGCTATGCTCTTATTCCCGATCGCCATATTAAAACAGCGATGAGGGAATAAGATTCCTTAGCGACTGCAATTTTTATGCGTATCGGCAGTCGTTATTGGGTTAAAAGGCCTTGTATAATGACATTATGAGTTATCAGAGAGAGCTGTCCACAATAGATGGAAGGACTAGTTGCAAGCACAGCAGCCATCAAAGGTGAATATAACAAATATTTTAATTCAACTCTGTACATGGCCGCTAGGGAACATATTGTTTTAAAAGTAGATGGTTCAATACAAATCCAGGGGTACTCTATTATTAATTACTAGCTATTGAACCCATTCTTTGCACTTTTATTGGTACTATGTTAAAGGGAACCTGTCGATGTGCAGTTAATCTGCAGGCTAAGAGCATTATGATGCTGCCTGGGGTGCCAGCAAGCAGATGAATTCAGCAGGGAGAAAATGATCAAGGAATGTTCAAGTCACACTCTGAGTATACAGAGCGGCCGCTGTAACTGCGCCCCCATCCCTGACTGACAGCCGGCCCACAATGTAGAGCCAGTGTCAGTCAGGGCCGGGGGCACGGTTACAGCGGCCACTCTGTATACTCAGAGTATGACTGAACCCGCCACGCTCCGCCCCCTTGACTGAAACTAAAGGCTGGCAGGTAAAATAAAGTTTGTTGCTGCATTCGGCTGCATGCAGGCGCCGGAGAGCATCATCCTGCAGATTAACCGCATATCTTCAGGTTAACAGTTTTATTTCTGGTGACAAGTTCCCTTGCTTGTCTATTTTCTGCTGCTACTACTGCTACCACACAAACGCACCAGCCACACGTCCACACTGATGCTGGAGCAGCCATGGCTGGTCCAATACTGCCAGATGCAGTGATGGCTAAAAGAGTTGGCAATCTTGAAATTGTTCCAGAAAATGAAGTACTTCTCCCAGAAAATTATTGTAATTACACATGTTTTGTTATACATGTTTATTTCCTTAGTGTGTATTGGAAAAAAACACAAAAAAGAGAGAACTTTGTTTCAAGCATGTGATGCTCATTGTAACTCACCTGTGATAAGTAACAGGTGTGGAAAATATGAAAATCACACTTGAAACCAGATAAAAATGGGAGAAGTTAAATTAATCTTTGCATTGTATGTCTGTGTATGCCACACTAAGCATGGAGAACAGAAAGAGGAAAAGAGAACAGTCAGAGGACTTGAGGACCAAAATTGATTAAAATCAATAATCTCAAGGTTGCAAGTCCATCTTGAGAGATCTTGATGTTACTTTGTGCGCAATGCGCAACATAATCAAGACGTTTATGTAACACCTGCACTGGGAACTGTCAGGGCAGCTACTGGTATTACAGGGACTTACAGACACTAAGAAGAGTTTTGCAGCTGCTGTTAAACAGGGACCTACAGACATTAGCAGATTTTCCCCTGAGCTGCAGTGGACTACAATTCCCAGGGACCCTTGTTTCAGTCAGATGACACAGCCTGGATTGGATGAAGAGGAACTGGAGGGAGGAGCTGGTCAGAAAGTGAAAGCAAGAAGTCAGAGAGAGAAAAGAGCGGGGCAACTTGCTGTGAGAGACTGAGCACGGTGGATTTTCATCCCTCTACGCTGCAGTGTTGCTGTCCCCTCGGATATACCCGCGCTGCTGGAGAGAGCGCAGCTTTTTTTTACCCTCTGAAGCAAGTTACATCAAGAACTTAGAGAGTTCTGCCGGCAATCCCACCGTATAAAGGACTGAATCTGGCCACCCCCAGCTGGCATCCAGAGAACCATCTGACCTTTGGAGACGTGTAGTGTTGTGAACTCTATTTTTAGGCTCCCTCTAGTGGTCACAAGCGGTACTGTGTAGTGTTGTCTTCTGCAGGTTGGCTGCATCAGCTGGTTCGTTATCCTTGGTTCGTTTCCTATTTAACTCACCTGGATACTCAGTTCCTTGCCTGCTATCAATGTATTCAGTGCTCTTCAGATTCCTTGTGACTACCTTGCTCCCAGCCTCTCCAAGACAAGCTAAGTTTTTGTCCGTTCATTTTTTGATTATCAGCATTCATCATGTTTCTTGTCCAGCTTGCTAAGATGTGATCTCTGTTGTGAATTTGGTTTCTGGGCTCCCCCGGTGGTTTCTGGTGGTACTGCACTTGTGTGCTTCATCTCCTCTGTTCACCTGTTTTCCATCTGGATGTGGGAGTTTTCTATTTAGCCTTGCTCCTCAGTCATTTCTATGCCGGCCAACAATGTTACCAGAAGCCTTTCTGTTGCATGTTCCTGCTCCTAGACAACTATCAGCTAAGTTGGGCTTGTTGTCCTAAGTTTGTTTTGCATTTTTGTTCCAGTTCTCTGTGATTGAATATTTCTGAGGCTGGAAGCTCTTGTGAGCTGAAATTGCCACTCTGGTGTCATGAGTTGATATTAGAGTCTTAAAGTAATTTCAGGATGGTATTTTGAAAGGGTTTTCAGCTGACCGTGAAATTCCCTTTTCTGTCTTCCTACTATCTAGTAAGCGGACCTCAATTTGCTAAACCTATCTTCATACTTCGTATGTCAATTTCCTCTAAAATCACCGCCAATATATGTGGGGGCTACTGTCTGCCTTTTGGGGAAAATTTCTCTAGAGGTAAGCCAGGTCTGTATTTTCCTCTGCTAGGGTCAGTCAGTTCTCCGGCTGGCGCTGGGCGTCTAGGGATAAAACGTAGGCACGCTACCCGGCCACTGTTAGTTGTGCGGTAGGTTTAGCTCATGGTCAGCTCGAGTTCCCATCTTCCAAGAGCTAGTCCTTTTGTATGCTTTATTACGTTCTCTTGCCATTGAGAACCATGACAGATCTCCTCGCTTGCTGGTTGCTCTAGGGGACTGAGTTTCTCCCCCCCACACCGTTAGTTGGTGCAGGGGTTTTTGAAATCTCAGTGTGGATATTTTGTTAGAGTTTTTTACTGACCACACAGACCCCTTACTATTTTCTGCTATCTAGTATTAGTGGGCCTCATTTGCTGAATCTGTTTTCACCCCTGTGTATGTGCCTTCCTCTTACCTCACCGTTATTATTTGTTGGGGGCTTCTATATCTTTGGGGATTATTTCTCTGGAGGCAAGAGAGGTCTTTCTTTCTCTCTAGGGGGTAGTTAGTTCCTCAGGCTGGCTCGAGACGTCTAGGATTTTTTTAGGCACGTTCACCGGCTACTTCTAGTGTGTTTGGATAGGTTCAGATTTGCGGTCAGTCCAGTTTGCCACCTCCCTAGAGCTTGTCCTATGTTTGTTACTTAGCTGGAGTAATTCGTGATCCTCAACCACTAAGGATCATAACAGCGTAGTGAGTGCCTTTCTGAGACTTGTGGTCCTACCAGTGCTATTTACAGTGAGTACATTACAGCCCAGACTATTGCCATTAAAGGGAACCTGTCACCACGTTTTTGGAAGATGGGATAAAAATAGCGTTAAATAGGGGCAGAGGTGGGCGTTACATTAGTGTGTTTGTTATGCGTTTATTACCCACCTAAGTTGCCGAAATACCTTTGCAAAGTCTCCGTTTTCGCCTGTCAATCAGGCTGGTCTGGTCAAAAGGGCGTTGTCTTCCCCCAGATTTTGCGTAGTTTTCCGTTGGTGGCGTAGTGGTGTGCGCATGCCCAAGGTCCCGAATCCTCTGCCAGGGGATTTAAAAGAGCGCGCTGTTCGTTAGTTCATTGGTGATCGGTGGGCGCGGCCATCTTCCTTTGGCCGCGCGTGCGCAGAAGCGGCGCTCTGCTGGCTGCGGCTTCAGGAAAATGGCCGCGGGATGCCGCGCGTGCGCAGATGGAGATCGCGGCGGCCATTTTCCTGAAGCCGCGGCCAGCAGAGCGCCGCTTCTGCGCACGCGCGGCCAAAGGAAGATGGCCGCGTCCACCGATCACCAATGAAATAACGAACAGCGCGCTCTTTTAAATCCCCTGGCAGAGGATTCGGGACCTTGGGCATGCGCACACCACTACGCCACCAACGGAAAACTACGCAAAATCTGGGGGAAGACAACGCCCTTTTGACCAGACCAGCCTGATTGACAGGCGAAAACGGAGACTTTGCAAAGGTATTTCGGCAACTTAGGTGGGTAATAAACGCATAACAAACACACTAATGTAACGCCCACCTCTGCCCCTATTTAACGCTATTTTTATCCCATCTTCCAAAAACGTGGTGACAGGTTCCCTTTAATATTCGTCATAAGTGCACAAACTGTTCTAATTTGCGCGCCAACATCCGCGGCAACTGGGCCCCAACGTTTGGACTGAGTTAAACCGGAAGAAACAAAAAAAACCCTGCTACGTTATACTTGCAGGGTTGAAGTATAATAAGAGTGTGATGTGAATATGACTTTGACAGAGCACAGTTACTTGTATTGCATGTTATTCTTTTAAATCCATCTCATTTATGCTGCATAGCAATAAACCTGTTAAACTCTTTTACTCCTGATCCCTGTACTGAGTGTGGCAGGGGCTTCCCGAGTCAGCCCCTGGCAGAAGATAGTAGTCCTTCTGCAGTCCCAGAGAGCTCCAATCAAGATTCGGGTGGAGGGACTGTGCCCTGGAGAGGTGAGACCCCCCCAAACCACCCAGTGTACCATGGTAGCCCTAAAGGGGTGTTACATTTACAACACATGGCACTGTAGCTAATCTCCCTGAACATGGATGGCAGAGACAAATTGATGAAAGGTATCAACACAAAATACAGTGCCTTGCGAAAGTATTTGGCCCCCTTTAAATTTTCATGCTTCAAACATAAAGATACCAAATGAAAATTTTTGGTGAAGAATCAACAACAAGTGGAACACAATTGTGAAATTGAACGAAATTTAGTGGTTTTTTTTAATTATTTTTGTGGCAATTCAAAAACTGAAAAGTGGGGAGTGCAATATCATTCGGCCCCTTTACTTTCAGTGCAGCAAACTCACTCCTGAAGTTCATTGTGGATCTCTGAATGATACAATGTTGTCCTAAATGGCTAATGATGATAAATATAATCCACCTGTGTGTAATCAAGTCTCCGTATAAATGCACCTGCTCTGTGATAGTCTCAGGGTTCTGTTTGAAGGTCAGAGAGCATCATGAAGTCCAAGGAACACAACAGGCAGGTCCATGATACTGTTGTGGAGAAGTTTAAAGCCGGATTTGGATACAAAATGATTTCCAAAACTTTAAACATCCCAAGGAGCACTGTGCAAGCGATCATATTGAAATGGAAGGAGTATCATACCACTGCAAATTTACCAAGACCCGGCCGTCCCTCTAAACTTTCATCTCAAACAAGGAGAGGACTGATCAGAGATGCAGCCAAGAGGACCATGATCACTCTGGATGAACTGCAGAGATCTACAGCTGAGGTGGGACAGTCTGTCCATAGGACAACAATCAGTCGTACACTGCACAAATCTGGCATTTATGGAAGAGTGGCAAGAAGAAAGCCATTTCTCAAAAATATCCATAAAAAGACTCATTGAAAGTTTGCAACAAGCCACCCGGGAGACACACCAAACATGTGGAAGAAGGTGCTCTGGTCAGATTAAACCAAAATCAAACTTTTTGGCAACAATGCCAAACAATATGTTTGGCGTAAAGGCAACACAGCTCATCACCCTGAACTCACTATCCCCACTGTCAAACATTGTGGTGGCAGCATCATGGTTTGGGTCTGCTTTTCTTCAGCAGGGACAAGGAAGATGGTTAAAATTGATGGAAAGATGGATGGAGCCAAATACAGGACCATTCTTAAAGAAAACCTGTTGTAGTCTGCAAAATACCTGACACTGGTACTGAGATTTGTCTTCCAACAAGACAATAATCCCAAACATAAAGCGTAATCTAGAATAGAATGGTTCACAAATAGACGTATCCAGGTGTTAGAATAGCCAATTCAAAATCCAGACCTCAATCCAATCGAGAATCTGACGAAAGAGCTGAAAACTGCTGTTCACAAACGATCTCCATCAAACCTCACTGAGCTCGAGCTGTTTGCCAAGGTTCAATGGGCAAGAATTTCAGTCTCTTGATGTACAAAACTGATAGAGACATATCCCAAGCGACTTCCAGCTGTAATCGCAGCAAAAGGTAGCACAACAAAGTATTAAGTTAAAGGGGCCGAATAATATTGCACGCCCCATGTGGAAAAAAAGGTTGAAAAGTTCCAGAGGGCCAAACACTTTCGCAAGGCACTGTGTCATGATCTCTGCAGGCAGAGATCATAGCAAGCCTATAGAGGGACAAGCTCTCGGAAGATGGAACTATACTGACCATGAACTAAGCCTGCCGCGCAACTAGAAATAGCCAGGTAGCATTTCCTATTTATCGCTAGATGCCCAGCTCTGGCCTAAGACCTAAATAGCTAGCAGAGGGAAATATAAGACCTGGCTCACCTCTAGAGAAATATTCCAAAGAAGACAGTAGCCCCCCACATATAATGACGGTGAGTTCAGATGAAACAACAAACGCAGCAGGAAAATAGTCTTAGCAAATTTGAGGTCCGCTTACTAGATAGCAGAAGACAGATAGTATACTTTCATGGCCAGCAGAAAAAACACTAACAAAACACCATCCAGAGATTACCTTAAACTCTGGCATTAACTCATAACGCCAGAGTAGCAATCCCTGATCAACGAGAGCTTTCCAGACACAGTAACAAAACTTCAGCTGTGAACTGGAACAAATAGGCAAAACAAAACATGGACAAAAGTCCAACTTAACTAGTAGTTGTCTAGAAGCAGGAACAAGCACTGAGAGGCATCAGATAACATTGTTGACCGGCAAGAAACCACCAGAGAAATGAGCTTAAATAGCGACACCCACTACTGATGGAACCAGGTGAAACAGGAAAGAGGATGACAAGTCCAATTCCACAAGCGGCCACCGGGGGAGCCCAGAATCCAAATTCACAACAGTACCCCCCCCTCAAGGAGGGGGCACCGAACCCTCACCAGATCCACCAGGGCGACCAGGATGAGCCCTATGGAAGGCACGAACAAGATCAGAAGCATGAACATCAGATGCATTGACCCAAGAATTATCCTCCTGGCCGTAACCCTTCCAGTTGACCAGATACTGGAGTTTCCGTCTGGAAACACGAGAGTCCAAAATTTTCTCCACAACGTACTCCAACTCACCCTCAACCAACACCGGAGCAGGAGGCTCAACTGAAGGTACAACAGGTACCTCATACCTGCGCAATAACGACCGATGAAAAACGTTATGAATGGAAAAGGACGCAGGGAGGTCCAAACGGAAAGAAACAGGATTAAGGATCTCCAATATTCTATAAGGGCCGATGAACCGAGGTTTAAACTTAGGAGAAGAGACCCTCATAGGGACAAAACGAGAAGACAACCACACTAAATCTCCAACACAAAGCCGAGAACCAACACGACGATGACGGTTGGCAAAACGCTGAGTCTTCTCCTGGGACAACTTCAAATTGTCCATAACCTGCCCCCAGATGTGATGCAATCTCTCCACCACCGCATCCACTCCAGGACAATCCGAGGACTCCACCTGACCGGAGGAAAATCGAGGGTGAAACCCTGAATTACAGAAAAACGGGGACACCAAGGTGGAAGAACTGGCCCGATTATTGAGGGCGAACTCTGCCAATGGCAAAAAAGCAACCCAATCATCCTGGTCAGCAGAGACAAAACACCTCAGATATGTCTCAAGGGTCTGATTAGTCCGCTCGGTCTGGCCATTAGTCTGAGGGTGAAAAGCAGACGAAAAAGACAAGTCTATGCCCATCCTAGCACAGAATGCCCGCCAAAATCTAGACACAAATTGGGTACCTCTGTCAGAAACAATATTCTCAGGAATACCGTGCAATCGGACAACATTCTGAAAAAACAGAGGAACCAACTCAGACGAAGAAGGCAACTTGGGCAGAGGAACCAAATGGACCATTTTAGAGAAACGGTCACAGACCACCCAGATGACAGACATCTTCTGGGAAACAGGCAGATCTGAAATAAAATCCATCGAGATGTGTGTCCAAGGCCTCTTAGGAATAGGCAAGGGCAACAGCAGTCCGCTAGCCCGAGAACTACAAGACTTGGCCCGAGCACAAACGTCACATGACTGCACAAAGACTCGCACATCTCGTGACAGGGAAGGCCACCAGAAGGATCTTGCCACCAAATCCCTGGTACCAAAAATTCCGGGATGACCTGCCAATGCAGAAGAATGTACCTCAGAGATGACTCTGCTGGTCCAATCATCCGGAACAAACAGTCTATCAGGCGGACAACGATCCGGTCTATCCGCCTGAAACTCCTGCAAGGACCGCCGCAGATCAGGAGAAACGGCCGACAAAATTACTCCCTCCCTAAGGATACCTGTGGGTTCAGAATTACCAGGAGAGTCCGGGTCAAAACTCCTAGAAAGGGCATCTGCCTTAACATTCTTAGAACCCGGTAGGTATGACACCACAAAATTAAAGCGAGAAAAAAATAAAGACCAGCGCGCCTGTCTAGGATTCAGGCGTCTGGCAGTCTCAAGATAAACCAAATTTTTGTGGTCAGTCAATACCACCACCTGATGCCTAGCCCCCTCGAGCCAATGGCGCCACTCCTCAAACGCCCACTTCATGGCCAAAAGCTCCCGATTCCCAACATCATAATTCCGCTCTGCGGGCGAAAATTTGCGAGAAAAGAAGGCACAAGGCCTAATGACGGAGCAGTCGGAACCTTTCTGCGACAACACTGCCCCAGCTCCGATCTCCGAAGCGTCAACCTCAACCTGAAAAGGCAGATTCACATCAGGCTGACGCAACACAGGGGCAGAGGCAAAACGGCGCTTAAGCTCCTGAAAGGCCTCTACAGCATGAGGGGACCAATTAGCAACATCAGCGCCTTGTCTGGTCAAATCAGTCAGTGGTTTAACGACATCCGAAAAACCAGCAATAAATCGGCGGTAAAAGTTGGCAAAGCCCAAAAATCTCTGAAGACCCTTAAGAGAGGAGGGCTGAGTCCAGTCACAAATAGCTTGCACCTTGACGGGATCCATCTCAATGGAAGAGGGAGAAAAAATATACCCCAAAAAGGAAATTTTCTGGACCCCAAAAACGCACTTAGACCCCTTCACACATAAAGAATTAGACCGCAGAACCTGAAAAACTCTCCTGACCTGCTGGACATGAGAGTCCCAGTCATCAGAAAAAATCAGAATATCATCCAGATATATTATCATAAATTTATCCAGAAAATCGCGGAAAATATCATGCATAAAAGACTGGAAAACTGAAGGGGCATTAGAAAGACCAAAAGGCATGACCAAATACTCAAAGTGGCCCTCGGGCGTATTAAATGCGGTCTTCCACTCATCCCCCTGCCTGATCCGCACCAAATTATACGCCCCACGAAGATCAATTTTAGAGAACCACTTAGCACCCTCTATACGAGCAAACAAATCAGTAAGCAATGGCAATGGGTATTGATACTTAACAGTGATCTTATTCAGAAGCCGATAATCAATACATGGTCTCAAAGAGCCGTCTTTTTTTGAGACAAAGAAAAACCCAGCTCCCAAGGGAGAAGAAGATGGACGAATATGTCCCTTTTCCAAAGACTCCTTTATATATTCCCGCATAGCAGCATGTTCCGGCACAGACAAATTAAACAAACGACCCTTTGGATATTTACAACCCGGTATCAAATCTATGGCACAATCGCACTCACGGTGCGGAGGTAACGACCCAAGCTTGGGTTCGTCAAAGACGTCTTGATAATCAGAGAGGAACTCAGGGACTTCAGAGGGAATGGACGACGAAATAGAAACCAAAGGTACATCCCCATGAATACCCTTACATCCCCAGCTCAACACAGACATTGCTCTCCAGTCCAAGACTGGGTTGTGAGACTGCAACCATGGCAATCCCAGTACCAAATCGTCATGTAAATTATACAGCACCAGGAAACGAATAATCTCCTGGTGATCCGGATTGATACGCATGGTTACTTGTGTCCAGTATTGTGGTTTATTATTAGCCAATGGGGTGGAGTCAATCCCCTTCAGAGGAATAAGAGTCTCCAAAGGCTCTAAATCAAAACCACAACGATTGGCAAAGGACCAATCCATAAGACTCAGAGCGGCGCCAGAGTCAACATAGGCGTCCGTGGCAATGGATGACAAAGAGCAAATCAGGGTTACAGACAAAATAAACTTAGACTGAATGGTGCCAATGGAAACAGACTTATCAAGCTTCTTTGTACGCCTAGAGCATGCTGATATAACATGAGTAGAATCCCCACAATAGAAACACAATCCATTCTTCCGTCTAAAATTCTGTCGCTCGCTCCTGGACAGAATTCTATCACACTGCATACTTTCTGGCGTCTTTTCCATAGACACCGCCAGATGGTGCACCGGTTTGCGCTCCCGCAGACGCCTATCAATCTGAATAGCCATTGTCATGGACTCATTCAGACCTGCAGGCAAAGGGAACCCCACCATAACATCCTTAACGGCATCAGAGAGACCTTCTCTGAAAGTTGCCGCCAAGGCGCACTCATTCCACTGAGTAAGCACAGACCATTTACGGAATTTTTGGCAGAAAACTTCAGCTTCGTCTTGCCCCTGAGATAGTGCCATCAAAGTTTTTTCTGCCTGAAGTTCCAAATGAGGTTCCTCATAAAGCAAGCCCAAGGCCAGAAAAAACGCATCCACATCGCGTAACGCAGGATCCCCTGCTGGCAATGAGAAGGCCCAATCTTGAGGGTCACCCCTGAGCAAGGAAATCACAATCCTAACCTGCAGAGCAGGGTCTCCAGCTGAACGAGACTTCAGGGACAAATAAAGCTTACAATTATTTCGGAAATTCTGGAAGCTAGCTCTATTCCCTGTGAAGAACTCCGGCAAAGGAATTCTCGGCTCAGATACCGGAGCATGTACCACAAAATCTTGTAAATTTTGTACTTTCGTGATGAGATTATTCAAACCCGCAGTTACACTCTGGAGATCCATTATTGTCAGGTGCACACAGAGCATACAGAGATTAGGAGGAGAGAGAGAAAAAAGACTGCAGCAAGGCAGACTGGAGGAAGAAAAAAAAAAAAAAAAAAAAAAAAATTCCAGCAGACTTCTTATAACTCTCCTTTCTCAACCTGGGTCTTTAACACTTTATTGGCCGGTCAAACTGTCATGATCTCTGCAGGCAGAGATCATAGCAAGCCTATAGAGGGACAAGCTCTCGGAAGATGGAACTATACTGACCATGAACTAAGCCTGCCGCGCAACTAGAAATAGCCAGGTAGCATTTCCTATTTATCGCTAGATGCCCAGCTCTGGCCTAAGACCTAAATAGCTAGCAGAGGGAAATATAAGACCTGGCTCACCTCTAGAGAAATATTCCAAAGAAGACAGTAGCCCCCCACATATAATGACGGTGAGTTCAGATGAAACAACAAACGCAGCAGGAAAATAGTCTTAGCAAATTTGAGGTCCGCTTACTAGATAGCAGAAGACAGATAGTATACTTTCATGGCCAGCAGAAAAAACACTAACAAAACACCATCCAGAGATTACCTTAAACTCTGGCATTAACTCATAACGCCAGAGTAGCAATCCCTGATCAACGAGAGCTTTCCAGACACAGTAACAAAACTTCAGCTGTGAACTGGAACAAATAGGCAAAACAAAACATGGACAAAAGTCCAACTTAACTAGTAGTTGTCTAGAAGCAGGAACAAGCACTGAGAGGCATCAGATAACATTGTTGACCGGCAAGAAACCACCAGAGAAATGAGCTTAAATAGCGACACCCACTACTGATGGAACCAGGTGAAACAGGAAAGAGGATGACAAGTCCAATTCCACAAGCGGCCACCGGGGGAGCCCAGAATCCAAATTCACAACAGCACTGTAGCCCAGATGGTGGATAAGCAGCCCAAATCAAGTTTCCAAGAAATTTAAGTTGTCAGGGTGCATCAGTGTCAGCATGAACTGTCAGGTGACATTTGAAAGAAATTAAATGCTGTGGCAGGAGACCCAGGAGGACCCCACTGCTGACAGTGACATAAAAAAGCTAGACTACAGCTTAGCAAAATGCATGTGTGTAAGCCAAAATCCTTCTGGGAAAGCATCTTGAAACCAAGATAGAGCTTTTTGGTAAAGCATATCATTCTACTGTTTACTGAAAATGGAATGAGGCGTACAAAGAAAAGATCACAGTACCTACAGTCAAACATGGTGGAGGTTCAAAGATGTTTTTGCATCATGAAAACTGAAAATTACCAAAGGATTTTGGGTTGCAATGTAGTGCCCAGTGTCAGAAAGCTGGGTTTGCATCTTCGTTCATGGGTCTTCCTGCAGGACAATGATCAAAAACATACTTTAGATTTCTGAAGTGGCTAGCAATGAGTCCGGATCTAAATCCTATTAAACACCTGTGGAGAGATCTTAAAATTGCTGAAGGGAGGCACACTCCAAATATGAGAGACCTGGAGAAGTTTGCAAAAGAAGAGTGGTTGACGGTGCCAACAACTTTGACCTGCCAATTTCAGGAGTTGTGTGAAATGATGTCCAATTTGCCTTTCTCAGTTTTTTGTGTTGTTCCAATACAGTCTGCAAAAATAGGGCACTTTTTTACCCTGTCCCTAAAAGAAATTGATGCATCCTTGATATTTTTTTTAACCCCCTTAACGACCGCCGATACGCCTTTTAACGGAGGCAGTTAAGGGTACTTAAACCACAGCGCTGTTAATTAACGGCGTTGTGGAAAAAGTGAATAGCGCCCCCCCAGAGTCGGATTTTCTCTGGGGTCTCAGTTGCCGGGGGTAGCCGAGACCTCAGAGAACATGATTCGAGGGGTTTTTACCGACCCCTGAGTTGCGATCGCTGGTAATTAACCGTTTAACGGCGGTTGCATAAAAAAAAAAAACGCGATTTGCCATTTAATTTCTCTGTCCTCCGATGTGACCGCACATCGGAGGACAGAGAAATGGGGTCCCAGATGACCCCCCCGATACCCCGATACTTACCTATCTCCCCCGGCGCTCCTCGTGGCTCCCGATGGGCGCCGCCATCTTTTTCTAGGAAAAAAATGGCGGGAGCATGCGCAGTGCGCCCGGCACCCGGAAGATCTTTGGGGTCTCGGCTGCCGGGGGTAGCCGAAACCCCAAAGAACATGATCGGGGTCGGTTTTTACTGACCCCTGCTTTGCGATCGCCGGTAGTTAACTGTTTACCGGCGACCACAAAAAAAAAAGTGATGTCATTCTCTGTCCTCTGATGTGATCGCACATCAGAGGACAGAGAAATAGGGGGATCGGGGACCCTGCTATACTTACCGGTGTCCCTGGGTCATCCTGCTTCTTCTGCTGGCCGCCGGCTTCTTGCTCCGGTAAGAAAATGGCGGGATCATGCGCAGTGCGCCCGCCATGACCTGCCGGCCAGCAGAGGAAAATTCTTCCTCTTGTTTTATTTTGATCACTGTGATAGGATCTCACAATCACAGTGATCAAAATAAAAAAAATAGTAAATAACCCCCCCTTTATCACCCCCTTAGTAAGGAAAAAATAATAAAATAAAAAAAATGTATGTATTTCTATTTTCCAGTTAGGGTTAGGGTTAGGGTTAGGGGAAGGGTTAGGATATGTGCACACGTAGAATGGTTCTCTGTGGATTTTTCCGCAGCGGATTTGATAAATCCGCAGGGCCAAAACGCTGCGTTTTTCCTGCGGATTTATCGCGGATGTACCGCGGTTTTTGTGCGGATTCCCCTGCGGTTTTCTATTATGGAGCAGGAGTAAAACCGCTGCGGAATCCGCAGAAAGTGACAAGCTGCGGAATGTAAACTGCTGCGTTTCCGCATGGATTTTTCCAAAGCATGGGCACAGCGTTTTATGTTTCCCATAGGTTTACATTGTACTGTAAACTCATGGGAAACTGCTGCGGACCCGCTGCTGCGGAAACGCTGGGGATCCACAGCAAAATCTGCAACGTGTGCACATAGCCTTAGGGTTAGGGCTAGGGTTAGGGCTTGGGTTAGAGATAGGATTAGGGTTAGGGTTGGGGCTAAAGTTAGGGTTGGGGCTAGGTTTAGGGCTAAAGTTAGGGTTTGGGCTAAAGTTAGGTTTAGAGTTGGGATTAGGGTTTGGATTAGGGTTACATTTGGGATTAGGGTTAGGTTTGGGATTAGGGTTAAGTTTTGAGGTTAGGGTTGAGATTAGGATTAGGGGTGTGTTGGGTTTAGGGTTTTGATTAGGGTTATGGTTAGCTTTGGGATTAGGGTTAGAGGTGTTTTGGGGTTAGGGTTGTGATTAGGATTATGGATCGGGTTGGGATTAGGGTTAGGGGTGTGTTAGGGTTAGGGTTGGAGTTAGAATTGGGGGGTTTCCACTGTTTAGGTACATCAGGGGGTCTCTAAACGCCACAGCCAATTTTGCGCTCAAAAAATCAAATGGTGCTCCCTCCCTTCTGAGCTCTGCCGTGCACCCAAACAGTGGTTTACCCCCAAATATGGGGCATCGGCGTACTCGGGATAAATTGGACAACAACTTTTGGGGTCCAATTTCTCCTGTTACCCTTGTGAAAATAAAAATTTGGGGGATAAAAAATCTTTTGTGGAAAAAAAAAATATTTTTTATTTTCATGACTTTGCATTATAAACTTGGGCATTCAAAGTTCTCATCACACATCTAGATAAGTTCCTTGGGGGGTCTAGTTTCCAAAATGGGGTCACTTGTGGGGGGTTTCTACTGTTTAGGTACATCGGGGGCTCTGCAAACGTAACATAACGCTCGCAGACCATTCTATCAAAGTCTGCATTCCAAAACGGCGCTCCTTCCCTTCCGAGCTCTGCTATGCGCCCAAACAGTGGTTTACCCCCACATATGGGGTATCAGCCTACTCGGTATAAATTGCACAATAAATTTTAGGGTCCAATTTCTCCTGTTACCCTTGTGAAAATAAAAATTTGGGGGTGAAAAGATCATTTTGTGGAAAAAAATATGATTTTTTTAAATTTTTATGGCTCTACATTATACATTTCTGTGAAGCAGTTGAGGGTTCATAGTGCTCACCACACATCTAGATAAGCTCTTTGGGGGGTCTAGTTTCCAAAATGGGGTCACATGTGGGGGGTTTCTACTGTTTGGGTACATCAGGGGCTCTGCAAATGCAACATGACGCCCGCAGACCATCCCATCAAAGTCTGCATTCCAAGCGGCGCTCCTTCCCTTCCGAGCCCTGATGGGTGCCCAAACAGTGACCCCCCCACATATGGGGTATCAGCGTATTCAGGACAAACTGGTCAACAGATTTTGGGGTCCAATGTCTCCTGTTACCCTTGAAAAAATAAAAAATTGCAGGCTAAAAAATCATTTTTGAGGGGAAAAAAAGGATTTTTTATTTTCAAGGCTCTACGTTATAAATTTCTGTGAAGCACTTGGGGGTTTAAAGTGCTCACCACACATCTAGATAAGTTCCTTAAGTTTCCAAAATGGGGTCACTTGTGGGGGGTTTCTACTATTTAGGCACATCAGGGGCTCTCCAAACACGACATGGTGCCCGATCTCAATTCCAGCCAATTCTACATTGAAAAAGTAAAACGGCACTCCTTTTCCAAGCTCTGCGGTGCGCCCAAACAGTGGTTTACCCCCACATATGGGGTATCGGCATATTCAGAAGAAATTGCACAACAACATTTATGGTTAAATTTCTGTTTTTACACTTGTGAAAATAAAAAAAAATGGTTCTAAATTAAAATGTTTGCAAATAAAGTTAAATGTTCATTTTTTCCTTCCACATTCAGTTCCTGTGAAGCACGTAAAGGGTTAATAAACTTCTTGAATGTGGTTTTGAGCACCTTGAGGGGTGCAGCTTTTAGAATGGTTTCACACTTGGGTATTTTCTATCATATAGACCCCTCAAAATGACTTCAAATGTGATGTGGTCCCTAAAAAAAAAAAAAAATGGTTTTGTAAAAATGAGAAATTGCTGGTCAACTTTTAACCCTTATAACTCCCTAACAAAAAAAAATTTGTTTCCAAAATTGTGCTGATGTAAAGTAGACATGTGGGAAATGTTACTTATTAAGTATTTTGTGTGACATATCTCTCTGATTTAAGGGCATAAAAATACAAAGTTAGAAAATTGCTAAATTTTTAATTTTTGTGCCATATTTCCATTTTTTCATAAATAATCGCAAGTAATATCGAAGAAATGTTACCACTAACATGAAGTACAATATGTCACGAAAAAACAGTCTCAGAATCAGCAGGATCCGTTACAGTGTTCCAGAGTTATAACCTCAAAGTGACAGTGGTCAGAATTGTAAAAATTGGCTCGGTCATCAAGTACCAAATTGGCTCTGTCACTAAGGGGTTAAATCAGATCATTGTTATTGATTATTTGATTTTACACACAATTACATACATTATACAATATAGCACAAACACAATACATTTAATAAACAAGTTAAACCCTTAACCGCCAGAGCCCGCATGAAAGCAGGGAATCTGCCCCCGGACGTACTATTTCATCTGATGGTAGATCCCCTGCTTTAATGCGGGCTCCGGCGGTGAGCCCGCATCAAAGCCGGGACATGTCAGCTGTTTTGTACAGCTGGCATGTGCCTGCAATAACGGCAAGTGAAATTGTGATCCACCCGCCGCTATTAACCAGTTAAATGTCACTGTCAAACGCTGACAGTGGCATTTAACAAGCACTTCCGGCCATCGGGCCAGAAATGCACACACTGTTGACCTCCATCACCTGATTGGGGGTGATAGGTGCGTTGGCATAACAACCAGAGGTCTTCTGAAGACCTCTATGGTTGTTGATGCCAGATTGCTGTGAGCGCCACCCTGTGGTCGGCGCTCATAGCAATGCTGTGATTCTACTACATAGGAGCGATCTGAGCATAGCTCCTATGTCGCAGAGTCAATCAGGATATGCCAGCTTCTAGCCTCTCATGGAGGCTATTGAAGAATGGCAAAAGTAAAAAAAAATGTTTTAAAAATATGAAAAAAATAAAAGTTTAAATCGCCCTCCTTTCAAAGGAAACAATAAAGAAAAAACAAACCCACATATTTGGTATCGCCGCGTTCAGAATCGCCCGATCAATTAAAAAAAGAATTAACCTGGTCGCTAAATGGCGCAGGGAGAAAAAAATTAAAAACGCCAGAATTATGTTTTTTTGGTCGTCGCAATATTGCTCGGAAAATTGCGCAATTTTTTTTTCCTTTTTTAGCAAATTTTGGAATTTTTTTCACCACTTAGACAAAAAATAACCTAGCGATGTTTGGAGTCTATGAACTCATAATGACCTGGAGAATCATAATAGCAGGTCAGTTTTAGCATTTAGTGAACCTAGCAAAAAAGCCAAACAAAACACAAGTGTGGGATTGCACTTTTTTTGCAATTTCCCTGCACTTGGAATTTTTTTTTTCTGTTTTCTAGTACACGATATAGTAAAACAATGGTGTCTTCAAAAGTGCAGCTCGTCTTGCAAAAAATTAGCTATCACATGGCCATATTGACGGAAAAATAAAAAGTTATGGTTCTCGGAAGGAGGGGAGCGAAAAACAAAACGCAAAACCAAACAAGCTTCGGGGGTTAAGCGATTAAAGTTTATATAGTCCTATACCTGTCAAGGTATTCCATGCCAAACAAAGTTATCAATTTTGTCCAAATGAAGATTTTCCCAAAGACTGGTGACACGTTATTAAATACAGGGATTATACCAAAACTAGTATTGGTTGTATGTTCACTAACAACATGTTTACGAACATAAAATATTTGGTATCTACAGCTCTGGCAAAAATTTAAGAGACCACCACATCAAAACCCTATCATGGGCAGCCCAATCCCCAGACCTAAACCCCATTAAAAACATCTGGAATGTAATCAAGAGGAAGATTGATAGTCACAAGCCATCAAACAAAGAACTGCTTAAATTTTTGCACCAGAAGCAGTGTGAAAGACTGGTGGAAAGTATGCCAAGAAGCATGAAGGCTGTGATTAAAAATCATGGTTATTCCACAAAATATTGATTTATGAACTCTTCCTGAGTTAAAACATTAGTATTGTTATTTGTAAATGATTATGAACTTGTTTTCTTCGCATTATTTGAGGTCTGAAAGCACTGGGTTTTATTTTTATTTTTGACCATTTTTCCAGATTACAGGATTATTTTGTATCAAACAGGCAAGTGGCTCTATGGCTATTGCAAAAAGAAGGGGTGACAGGGGACAACCCTGCCGTATTCCGGATCGATCCTGATATATGACCGTTAACCCGGAGTTTTGCCCTAAAAGAACTATATAATAACTGGATCATTGAAATACATGTATTACCAAATCCCATGCCCTTTAACACAGCCCACAAAAAGTTCCATTCAACGCTGTCAAATGCCTTTGAGGCATCAAAAGAAAGGATCGCCCTTGTTCCCGTGGATTTTGAACTAAGCTCCATCCCCATATATATCTGCCTTACATTATTTGAAGTGGACTTCTTTGGTATAAATCCAGTTTGATCACCGTGTATTACCCTTGTAATCACCTTGGATAATCTATTTGCAAGAATCTTAGCCAGCAGTTTGATGTCGGTTTGGAGGAGGGAGATGGGTCTATAAGAATCATGCAGGTAAGGATCCTTAACAGGTTTCAATATCAAAACCACCACCACCTCTTTCATAGATTCCATGAGGTTACCAATTCTAATACTTTATTGAAAAACTGCAAGTAAATTTGGAAGCAATATTTCTTGATATGTTTTGAATTCCCCTGGTAACCCATCTGAGCCTGGGGCCTTCTCATTTTGGGACCCTTGAATGGCCTCCTCCAATTCCTCAAGTTCAATTGGTTTGTATAGGATATCCCCCTCTAGACTTGATAATTGTGGTAATGCAATGGTTGCTAAAAAGTTCTCTATTTCTTCTGAATTGGTGACGCTTCTATAAGAATAAATACTAGAAAAGTAATTATGCATAGTGTGGAGAATATCTCCATCCTACGTAACCACGACCCGAGTGTCAGAGACTAGTCTAGAAACATACGAGGACCCATTTTGAGCTTTAACCATAGTTGCTAGTAAGTGGCCTGCATTTTTACTATCCGTAAAATGTTTGTTCTGCAAAAAAAAGTACGTATTTGTGCAGCTAGTCCCAATAGTTGATTTTTCACTAGTTTTTGAGATTCTTTCATATTTTCTGCAGTGCTAGCTGAGGAGTTTGATATAAATTCTGATTCTGCTAGGTCGACCTGCTCTTGTAACATTTGGGTGTATTCTCTTGTTTTAGTTTTCCGTTTACTAATTTCACCAATATAGAGTCCTCTAACAAATGCTTTCATAGAATCCCATACTACTAACCTCGAAGTGAAGTCCATATTAAAGTTAAAGTATTCCCGCAATCTGTCGTGTAGAGAACCCCAAATAGTCTGAATCCAAAATGGGTTTAACCATATGTTCTTTTGTGACCAAGCCCTCTGTGCTCAACCTCAGTTGAACCCTTATGGGGCAATGATCCGACACGGTTCTTGGTAAATATCAAACCTCCTTTACCAGAGACATAATATTTACCATTTACTTACCAAAATCGCACACTGTCTATCTGCTATCTCGGCCTTCTTTTCTGCTCGCTTTCTAAAACTGAACATGGATGAAACAGAATTCATCATCTTTCCTCCATCTCACTCTACTGCTCCACCAGACCTATCCATCAATGTCAATGGCTGCTCATTTCCCCAGTCCCAAATGCCCGGTGCCTCAGGGTGATCCTCGACTCTGCCCTCTCTTTCAAGCCACATATCCAAGCCCTTGTCTCCTCCTGCCATCTCAAACTCACAAATATTTCCCGGATCCGCGCATTCCTTGACTGCGACACCGCAAAAACACTAGTGCATGCCCTTATCTCCCGCCTTGACTGCTGCAACCTCCTACTCTCTAGCCTCCCCTCTAGCACTCTGGCACCACTCCAATCCATCCTACACTCTGCTGCCTGATGAATCTACCTGTCTCCCCGCTATTCTCCAGCCTCTCCCCTATGCCAAGCCCTTCACTGGCTTCACTGCCCAGAGACTACAGTTCAAAACCCTTACAATGACATACAAAGCCATCCACATCCTGTCTCCTCCATACATCTGTAACATGGTCTCCCGGTACTTACTTACACACAACCTCCGATCCTCTCAAGATCTCCTTCTCTACTCCCCTCTCTCATCTCTTCTTCGCACAACTGCATCCAAGACTTCTCCTGTGCTTCCCCCATACTCTGGAACTCTCTACCCCAACACATCAGACTCTCGCCTACCATAGAAACCTTCAAAAAGAACCTGAAGACTCACCTCTTCCGACAAGCCTACAGCCTGCAGTGATCCCTGTGAGGCTGACTCAGATATGAGTTCCTGTATGAAATTTATCCCAGTACGGGTGCAAATACATATTGAAATCCCCCATCACGAGCAAAGGCACGTGTGGAAGTGTGGAGGAAAGAGTGAGTATTTTTTTCAGCACCTCACCGAAGTAAGGTGGAGAGATAAAAATGGCTACTATAAGGATTGGGGTGTTATGTATAGTACAAAATATAGAGGCAAAGCGACCCTCTGAGTCTACCATGAGTTTGATGCATGTGAACGGGATGGCCATGTGAACCAGAAAACTCACCCCTCTTGAGTGCTTGCTATAGACCGAATGATATTCAAATGACATCCATGACCTATCCTATCCTTCATCATATGTGTTTCCATGAAGCATATTATTGCTGGTTGGTGGTTGGTAAATACACAACCGTGAAAATATTGAGCATCTCTTGGATGGGTCACTCAGTCCAATGACATTCTACGCTATAAAATTTACGTTTTTGGACATTTTGGACAAAAAGCAAAGTATCTAGCATATGATAGCACTGTTGTTTCCAGAGAGAGCACACTGGCAGGTAGCTGGTCATGCATAAAGTAGTTCCCAACCCAACTACATATAACTAATAACACATATAAACAACTTAATAGACATTTTTCTTCTTATAAGGGTATGTTTCCACGGGGCGTAATGCTTGAGTTTTTGCTGCGGATTGGACACTGCATACAGCCGCAGCATCCAATCCGCAGTGTCCAGGTGTTATAGCATGGTGGAGGGGATTTTATTAAATCCCATCTCCACTATACATGCAAACACACAGGCAGCAGACCTGTGTAACCGGACATGCGGCGCGTCTTTATAGACTGCAGCATGTCTATTTATCTTGTGGAGATGCTCCATCTCCGCAAGATAAATAACAGTCTATGTATAGGATGTGGTTATTCTGAATGTGTTCAATGAACACATGCGGAATCACCTCGTGTACAAAAGGGGGCAGGGCTTTGGGCGGAGCGGGGTATCTGCTGGGTCCAAAGTGCTGCCAATACGCCCCATGGACACATAGCCTAAGAGGATTGAGGCTTTGTATGTTCCTGGGTCATGTGACGAGCTGCCTCTATTGTTGTTATATAGCACACCGTCCATTTGAGTTCGAGCCACTCTGTTTATCTAAACAGGTATTAAGTGGCTACCTGCCATAGAACAGACTGACATAAATTGAAAAATATTATATGCAGGGAAGGGCTAAAAAAGAAACCAGGATCATTGTGTGAGGATCATACAGCTCTCAGGGGCGCCTGTTCCGTAGGTCTTTTTCGTTATTGTCCAGCCACACAAAGGCATCATGCAGGGTCTCAAAGATACAGTTGTGGCCAAAAGTATTGACACTCCTGCAATTCTGTCAGATAATACTCAGTTTCTTCATGAAAATGATTGCAATAACAAATTCTTTGGTATTATTATCTTCATTTAATTTGTCTTAAATGAAAAAGCACAAAAGAGAATGAAGCAAAAAGCAAAACATTGATCATTTCACACAAACCTACAAAAATGGGCCAGCAAAAGTATTGGCATTCTCAGCCTAATACTTGGTTGCACAACCTTTAGCCAAAATAACTGCGACCAACCACTTCCGGTAATCATCAATGAATTTCTTTCAATGCTCTGCTGGAATTTTAGACCATTCTTCTTTGGCAAACTGCTCCAGGTCCCTGATATTTGAAGGGAGCCTTCTCCAAACAGCCATTTTTAGATCTCTCCACAGGTGTTCTATGGGATTAGGGTCTGGACTCATTGCTGGCCACCTTAGAAGTCTCCAGTGCTTTCTCTCAAACCATTTTCTAGTGCTTTTTGAAGTGTGTTTTGGGTCATTGTCCTGCTGGAAGACACATGACCTCTGAGGGAGACCCAGCTTTCTCACACTGGGCCCTACATTATGCTGCAAAATTTGTTGGTAGTCTTTAGACTTCATAATGCCATGCACACGGTCAAGCAGTCCAGTGCCAGAGGCAGCAAAGCAACCCCAAAACATCAGGGAACCTCCGCCATGTTTGACTGTAGGGACCGTGTTCTTTTCTTTGAATGCCTCTTTTTTTTCTCCTGTAAACTCTATGTTGATGCCTTTGCCCAAAAAGCTCTACTTTTTTCTCATCTGACCAGAGAACATTCTTCCAAAATGTTTTAGGCTTTTTCAGGTAAGTTTTGGCAAACTCCAGCCTGGCTTTTTTATGTCTCGGGGTAAGAAGTGCGGTCTTCCTGGGTCTCCTACCATACAGTCCCTTTTCATTCAGACACCAACGGATAGTACGGGTTGACACTGTTGTACCCTTGGACTGCAGGGCAGCTTGAACTTGTTTGCATGTTAGTTGAGGTTCTTTATCCAACATCCGCACAATCTTGCGTTGAAATCTCTTGTCAATTTTTTCCTATCGCCACGACAGCACCCCTACGAGAGAGGGGATCCGCCCACCTTCCGGACAGGAACCTACAGGATTTAAAGGGGCGGTCCCCCTCATCACTCCAGTTTGGGTTCCTGTCCGGATGGCAGGAGCCTGCAGGCAGTCTTACCCGGGCCTCCATGCCTCTGCGCGGTGTCTTTAAGGAACGGCAGAATCGGGGGCTCGGAAGCAGCGTCGGGGGTGTTCTGCTTGCAGAACCCCCCTCGTCTGGCCAAGTGGATCGCGTTTCAGGAGTCGGGCAGTGCCGTCCTGGTCCGCAGTTGAGCGCGGTGCACACCGGCGCTGGTGAACCCGGAAGTAGTTCTTACACTTCCGGGGTAAGCCGGGGGAGGAGTGTTGTGAAATTGGATTTTGGGCTCCCCCGGTGGCCACTGGTGGAATTGAACTGGTGTGCATCATCCTCTCTGTTCACCTGTTTCCATCAGGATGTGGGAGTCGCTATTTAGCCTTGCTCCTCTGTCACTTCCATGCCGGTCAACATTGTAATCAGAAGCCTTTCTGTGCATGTTCCTGCTGCTAGACAACTCCCAGCTAAGTTGGACTTTAGTCCTTGTTTGTTTTTGCATTTTGTTCCAGTTCACAGCTGTAGTTTCGTTTCTGTGTCTGGAAAGCTCTTGTGATCTGAAATTGCCACTCTGATGTTATGAGTTAATACTAGAGTCTTAAAGTAATTTCAGGATGGTGTTTTGATAGGGTTTTCAGCTGACCATGAAAGTGCCCTTTCTGTCTTCCTGCTATCTAGTAAGCGGACCTCAATTTTGCTATACCTATTTTCATACTACGTTTGTCATTTCATCTAAAATCACCGCCAATATTTGTGGGGGCCTCTGTCTGCCTTTCGGGGAAATTTCTCTAGAGGTGAGCCAGGACTATATTTTCCTCTGCCAGGATAAGTTAGTCCTCCGGCCGGCGCTGGGCGTCTAGGGATAAAACGCAGGCTACGCTACCCGGCTACTGTTAGTTGTGCGACAGGTTTAGTTCATGGTCAGTTTAGTTTCCATCCTTCCAAGAGCTAGTTCTTATGTTTGCTGGGCTATGTTCTCTTGCCATTGAGAACCATAACAGTTTGACCGGCCAAAAAGGGTTAAATTAATTGACAGAGAAAGGAGAGAAAAGAGAAGTCTGCTGAAGATTTTATTTTTTTTTTTTCAGTTCTGAGTGTGCTTGTTATTGAATCTCTTGCAAGTCTGCCTATATTGCAGCCTTTCTCTCTCTCCTTCTAATCCTGGAATGGCTCTGTGTTCACCTGTTTAAAATGGATATTCAGAGTTTAGCTGCAGGTTTGAATAATCTCACCACGAAAGTTCAAAATTTACAAGATTTTGTTGTTCATGTTCCTATATCTGAACCTAGAATTCCTTTGCCTGAATTTTTCTCGGGGAATAGATCTTGCTTTCAAAATTTCAAAAATAATTGCAAGTTGTTTTTGTCCCTGAAATCTCGCTCTGCTGGAGATCCTGCTCAGCAGGTCAGGATTGTGATTTCCTTGCTCCGGGGCGACCCTCAGGATTGGGCTTTTGCATTGGCTCCAGGGGATCCTGCGTTGCTCAATGTGGATGCGTTTTTTCTGGCCTTGGGGTTGCTTTATGAGGAACCTCAGTTAGAACTTCAGGCGGAAAAGGCCTTGATGTCCCTATCTCAGGGGCAAGACGAAGCTGAAATATACTGCCAGAAATTCCGTAAATGGGCTGTGCTTACTCAGTGGAATGAGTGCGCCCTGGCGGCGAATTTCAGAGAGGGTCTCTCTGATGCCATTAAGGATGTTATGGTGGGGTTCCCTGTGCCTGCGGGTCTGAATGAGTCCATGACAATGGCTATCCAGATCGATAGGCGTCTGCGGGAGCGCAAACCTGTGCACCATTTGGCGGTGTCTACTGAGAAGACGCCAGAGGATATGCAATGTGATAGAATTCTGTCCAGAAGTGAACGGCAGAATTTTAGATGAAAAAATGGGTTGTGCTTCTATTGCGGTGATTCAACTCATGTTATATCAGCATGCTCTAAGCGTACTAAGAAGCTTGATAAGTCTGTTTCAATTGGCACTTTACAGTCTAAGTTTATTCTATCTGTGACCCTGATTTGTTCTTTATCATCTATTACTGCGGATGCCTATGTCGACTCTGGCGCCGCTTTGAGTCTTATGGATTGGTCCTTTGCCAAACGCTGTGGGTATGATTTGGAGCCTCTTGAAACTCCTATACCCCTGAAGGGGATTGACTCCACCCCATTGGCTAGCAATAAACCACAATACTGGACACAAGTAACTATGCGGATTAATCCGGATCACCAGGAGATTATTCGCTTTCTTGTGCTGTATAACCTACATGATGTGTTGGTGCTTGGATTGCCATGGCTGCAATCTCATAACCCAGTCCTTGACTGGAAAGCTATGTCTGTGTTAAGCTGGGGATGTAAGGGGACGCATGGGGACGTACCTGTGGTTTCCATTTCATCATCTATTCCCTCTGAGATTCCTGAATTCTTGACTGAATATCGTGACGTTTTTGAAGAACCTAAGCTTGGTTCATTACCTCCGCACCGGGAGTGCGATTGTGCCATAGATTTGATTCCGGGTAGTAAATACCCTAAGGGTCGTTTATTTAATCTGTCTGTGCCTGAACATGCTGCTATGCGAGAATATATAAAGGAGTCCTTGGAAAAGGGACATATTCGTCCTTCGTCATCTCCCTTAGGAGCCGGTTTTTTCTTTGTGGCTAAGAAAGATGGCTCTTTGAGGCCGTGCATTGATTATCGGCTTTTGAATAAAATCACGGTTAAATATCAATATCCGTTGCCACTGCTGACTGATTTGTTTGCTCGCATAAAGGGGGCCAAGTGGTTCTCTAAGATAGATCTCCGTGGGGCGTATAATTTGGTGCGAATTAAGCAGGGGGATGAGTGGAAAACCGCATTTAATACGCCCGAGGGCCACTTTGAGTATTTGGTGATGCCTTTTGGTCTTTCAAATGCCCCTTCAGTCTTTCAGTCCTTTATGCATGACATTTTCCGTGATTATTTGGATAAATTTATGATTGTGTATCTGGATGATATTTTGATTTTTTCGGATGACTGGGACTCTCATGTCCAGCAGGTCAGGAGGGTTTTTCAGGTTTTGCGGTCTAATTCCTTGTGTGTGAAGGGTTCTAAGTGCGTTTTTGGGGTTCAAAAGATTTCCTTTTTGGGATATATTTTTTCCCCCTCTTCCATCGAGATGGATCCTGTCAAGGTTCAGGCTATTTGTGATTGGACGCAACCCTCTTCTCTTAAGAGTCTTCAGAAATTTTTGGGCTTTGCTAACTTTTATCGTCGATTTATTGCTGGTTTTTCTGATGTTGTTAAACCATTGACTGATTTGACTAAGAAGGGTGCTGATGTTGCTGATTGGTCCCCTGCTGCTGTGGAGGCCTTTCGGGAGCTTAAGCGCCACTTTTCTTCCGCCCCTGTGTTGCGTCAGCCTGATGTTGCTCTTCCTTTTCAGGTTGAGGTCGACGCTTCTGAAATCGGAGCTGGGGCGGTTTTGTCGCAGAGAAGTTCCGATTGCTCCGTGATGAGACCTTGTGCTTTTTTCTCGCGTAAATTTTCGCCCGCCGAGCGGAATTATGATGTTGGGAATCGGGAGCTTTTGGCCATGAAGTGGGCTTTTGAGGAGTGGCGTCATTGGCTTGAGGGGGCTAGACATCAGGTGGTGGTATTGACTGACCACAAAAATCTAATTTATCTTGAGTCCGCCAGACGCCTGAATCCTAGACAGGCGCGCTGGTCGTTGTTTTTCTCTCGGTTTAATTTTGTGGTGTCCTACCTGCCGGGTTCTAAGAATGTTAAGGCGGATGCCCTTTCTAGGAGTTTTGAGCCTGACTCCCCTGGTAATTCTGAACCTACAGGTATCCTTAAGGATGGAGTGATATTGTCTGCCGTTTCTCCAGACCTGCGGCGGGCCTTGCAGGAGTTTCAGGCGGATAGACCTGATCGTTGCCCACCTGGTAGACTGTTTGTTCCTGATGATTGGACCAGTAAAGTCATTTCTGAGGTTCATTCTTCTGCGTTGGCAGGTCATCCTGGAATCTTTGGTACCAGGGATTTGGTGGCAAGGTCATTCTGGTGGCCTTCCCTGTCTCGAGATGTGCGAGGCTTCGTGCAGTCTTGTGACGTTTGTGCTCGGGCCAAGCCTTGTTGTTCTCGGGCTAGTGGATTGTTGTTGCCCTTGCCTATCCCGAAGAGGCCCTGGACGCACATCTCGATGGATTTTATTTCGGATCTTCCTGTTTCTCAGAAGATGTCTGTCATCTGGGTGGTGTGTGATCGTTTCTCTAAGATGGTCCATTTGGTTCCCCTGCCTAAGTTGCCTTCTTCTTCCGAGTTGGTTCCTCTGTTTTTTCAAAATGTGGTCCGTTTGCATGGTATTCCGGAGAATATAGTTTCTGACAGAGGTACCCAATTCGTGTCTAGATTTTGGCGAGCATTCTGTGCTAGGATGGGCATAGATTTGTCTTTCTCGTCTGCTTTCCATCCTCAGACTAATGGCCAGACCGAGCGGACGAATCAGACCTTGGAGACATATTTGAGGTGTTTTGTGTCTGCAGATCAGGATGATTGGGTTGCTTTTTTGCCTTTAGCGGAGTTTGCCCTCAATAATCGGGCCAGCTCTGCCACCTTGGTGTCTCCCTTTTTCTGTAATTCGGGGTTCCATCCTCGATTTTCTTCTGGTCAGGTGGAATCTTCGGATTGTCCTGGAGTGGATGCTGTGGTGGAGAGGTTGCATCAGATTTGGGGGCAGGTAGTGGACAATTTGAAGTTGTCCCAGGAGAAGACTCAGCTTTTTGCCAACCGCCGGCGGCGGGTTGGTCCTCGGCTTTGTGTTGGGGACTTGGTGTGGTTGTCTTCTCGTTTTGTCCCTATGAGGGTTTCTTCTCCCAAGTTTAAGCCTCGGTTCATCGGCCCGTACAAGATGTTGGAGATTCTTAACCCTGTGTCCTTCCGTTTGGACCTCCCTGCATGTTTTTCTATTCATAATGTTTTTCATCGGTCATTATTGCGCAGGTATGAGGTACCGGTTGTGCCTTCCGTTGAGCCTCCTGCTCCGGTGTTGGTTGAGGGCGAGTTGGAGTACGTTGTGGAAAAAATCTTGGACTCCCGTGTTTCCAGACGGAAACTCCAGTATCTGGTCAAATGGAAGGGATACGGTCAGGAGGATAATTCTTGGGTGACTGCCTCTGATGTTCATGCTTCCGATTTGGTCCGTGCCTTTCATAGGGCTCATCCTGATCGCCCTGGTGGTTCTGGTGAGGGTTCGGTGCCCCCTCCTTGAGGGGGGGGTACTGTTGTGAAATTGGATTTTGGGCTCCCCCGGTGGCCACTGGTGGAATTGAACTGGTGTGCATCATCCTCTCTGTTCACCTGTTTCCATCAGGATGTGGGAGTCGCTATTTAGCCTTGCTCCTCTGTCACTTCCATGCCGGTCAACATTGTAATCAGAAGCCTTTCTGTGCATGTTCCTGCTGCTAGACAACTCCCAGCTAAGTTGGACTTTAGTCCTTGTTTGTTTTTGCATTTTGTTCCAGTTCACAGCTGTAGTTTCGTTTCTGTGTCTGGAAAGCTCTTGTGATCTGAAATTGCCACTCTGATGTTATGAGTTAATACTAGAGTCTTAAAGTAATTTCAGGATGGTGTTTTGATAGGGTTTTCAGCTGACCATGAAAGTGCCCTTTCTGTCTTCCTGCTATCTAGTAAGCGGACCTCAATTTTGCTATACCTATTTTCATACTACGTTTGTCATTTCATCTAAAATCACCGCCAATATTTGTGGGGGCCTCTGTCTGCCTTTCGGGGAAATTTCTCTAGAGGTGAGCCAGGACTATATTTTCCTCTGCCAGGATTAGTTAGTCCTCCGGCCGGCGCTGGGCGTCTAGGGATAAAACGCAGGCTACGCTACCCGGCTACTGTTAGTTGTGCGACAGGTTTAGTTCATGGTCAGTTTAGTTTCCATCCTTCCAAGAGCTAGTTCTTATGTTTGCTGGGCTATGTTCTCTTGCCATTGAGAACCATAACAGAGGAGCGCTGCAGCGTTGTAAAAGAGCGCCACCTTTGGAACGATGCATGCAGCTATGTCCTCAGTCGGGGACACCGAGCACCCTCATGGAGAGGGAACGGAGCAGCGCAGTAAAAACGGTAGCGGCCGCTCAAGGAGAAGCAGCAGCAGCGTGGTACGGGGGCAACGTGCGAGCGCCCCAGCGTCACAATTGAATCCCACTCCTTCAGAATCGGTATTCACAAAGTCAGCCTTATGGTGAGTGTTAACAAAACTCCTGATGCTGATATGGTCTGTTATTTGTGCTTTGTTTTAGGGGAAAAAAACAACTAAATCTAAGCACAAGCAATGTGCTCTATGCACGACTCCAATGCCTGACAGTTATACCAAAAGGCTTTGTCAGGCTTGCATATGTCAGACCTTAGAAGAGGAAGCTCCCCTCCGGTCATCAGACCTTAGAGCGGTCATCAGGGAGAAAATAAGCTATTCCCTTAAAAGCAGCCGCCAGGGAAGGTCGGGCAGGGACATATCTCCAGGATCTAGTCTGTCCCTGCAAGAAGGTGAATGTTTCCCGCTCCTCATCTCCATCCTCCTCAGATGAAGAGGGAAGGCCTTGTTTCTCGGTGGATAACATGGACACGTTAGTTAAAGGAGTCCGAGCTACCATGGGTGTTACAGAGAACAAGGAACCAAGGTCCGCACAGGACATAATGTTTGCGGGCTTGTGCCAGAGGAGTCGTAAAGCATTCCCGGTTGTGGATACAGTTAAGACCCTTATAAAACGGGAATGGGATAAGCAGGATAAGGGTCATCAGCCAAAAGGAGGTATCCCTTTGAAGACAGTGATCTGGCAGAATGGATAAAAGTCCCGAAAGTGGACGCAGCGGTGGCTTCTACGTCTAAAGCCGGTACTTTACCGCTGGAGGATGTGGGCCTTCTAAAAGATCTGTCGGATAGGAAGGCGGACATGTTTTTGAAAAAAGTATGGGAGTCATCTGCGGGGGCGTTCAAACCTGCCATCTCTAGCACATGTACGGCTAGATCCGTTATGGTATGGATATCCCAGCTGGAGGAACAGCTGAAATCCAAGGTGCCCAGAGACAAGATGCTGAACTCCCTTTCGCAAATACGGGATGGTGTGGCGTATTTAGCGGATGCATCGGTGGATTCCTTAAAATTAGCAGCGAGATCGGCAGGTCTCTCAAATGCTGCTCGCCGAGCCCTATGGCTTAAGACCTGGAAAGGGGATGCCCAGGCGAGAGCTAAACTGTGTACAATACCGTGTAGGGGTGAGTACCTGTTTGGCCCGGTATTGGATGACATCCTAGCTAAAGCTGAGGATAGGAAGAAAGGTTTTCCTAAAACTTTCAATCCTACCTTTAGGAATACCTTCAGAAGACGCTTCCAATACCGAAGACCTTACCACAACCGAGACTGGGAACCAACAGACCCAAAAAAGAAAGGTTCGGACTTTAATGCCTCATCATCTTCCTCAAGAAGAAGAAGAAATTATCGCTAATAAAAATCTTCCAGTAGGGGGCAGGTTAAAATATTTCTATGCTCAGTGGGCTAAAATAACTGCAAGCAATTGGGTTTTAGGTATAATTAATTCAGGGTTAAAATTAGAGTTCCGGGAAAAACCTTCTGATTTTTATATCTTGACTGCTCCCGATTCCTTACATCAACAAAAGGCCCTTGAGAAAGAGGTCCAAACGTTAATACGGAAGGAAGTTATAGTGGAGGTTCCTAAACATCAGCAGGGGAAAGGGTTCTATTCCCCTTTATTTTTAATCTCCAAACCAGATGGATCCTTTCGAACGATCATAAATTTACGGAGATTGAACAAACATCTACAATATCATGCCTTTAAAATGGAATCTATTAAAACGGCAACTAAACTTCTTTTTCCCAGATGTTATATGACAGTCCTGGATTTAAAAGATGCGTATTACCATCTGCCCATTCACCAGGATCATCAACAATTCCTCAGAATGGCGGTGCGCTTAAACGACCAGGTCAGACACTTTCAGTTTACTGCAATGCCGTTTGGTCTATCTATGGCACCGAGGGTGTTTACTAAGGTCATGGCGGAAGTAATGGCCTATGTCAGAGAACATGATACGTTTATTGCACCCTACTTGGATGACTTCCTGGTAGTGGGAAATTCGTTTTTTCAGTGTGGTGGTCGCCTAAATCATGTAATATCTTCCTTACAGGACTTGGGTTGGATAGTCAATATGGAAAAATCAAGATTAGAACCATCAACGACTCAGACTTTCCTAGGTATTCTGCTAAATTCGGAAGAGCAACTATGTTTCCTTCCAGAAGAGAAAAAGCAGAGGATTGTGCACAAAGTCAGTACGGTAACAAAAAAACCAGATCTGACTTTGAGAGATGCTATGTCCCTTCTGGGATCCCTAACGTCTTGCATACCAGCCGTTCAGTGGGCTCAATTCCACACTCGGGTGTTGCAGGCCCAGGTCTTGAATGCAGAGAGCAGTCTTCAAGGGCAATTAAGCGGAAGACTCAGGCTGTCCGCCGCCACTCTACACAGTCTGAGATGGTGGTTAAACAAGCGACATTTAGGAAAAGGAGTAAGCTGGAGTATAGTTCCAGACAACGTGGTTACAACCGATGCCAGTCCAATAGGATGGGGAGCTCATATAGGAGATGTTTGGACTCAAGGGCAATGGTCTCTCTTAGAGGCCCAAGAGTCCTCGAATTGGAAAGAGCTGACGGCAGTAAAAAAGGCCCTTCTCAGGTTGCTACCATCTCTGCAGGATTCACATGTAAGAGTCCAATCAGACAACAGAACAGTAGTAGCGTATCTCAACCATCAAGGAGGTACAAGGTCAAGATCTCTAATGAACACCACCACAGACATATTCAACATAGCCGAAACCCACTTTCGCTCTCTGTCAGCCGTTCACATTCAAGGAGAGCTCAACACAGAGGCAGATTACCTCAGCCGTCATTCTCTGCATCAGGGAGAATGGGTACTAAGTCGACGGGTGTTCAAACGGATAGTAGACCTATGGGGATTGCCCGTTATAGACCTATTTGCAATGAGAAAGAACAGACAGACCAACAGGTTTGCTTCTCTTCGGGTGGCGGACAAGCCCTGTATAATAGACTCCCTTCAAATACACTGGGATTTCCCTCTGGCTTATGCGTTCCCCCCAATGTGTCTGATCCCTATAGTACTCAGGAAGATCAGGGAGGAGAGGGTGAGAGTGATCCTGATTGCCCCCTTTTGGCCCAGGAGGGCATGGTTCTCGTTACTCAGGACAATGTCTGTGACCGATCCCTGGGTATTGCCAGTCACTCCGGAGCTTCTTTCTCAGGGTCCATTCCGTTACCCCAATGTGGAATCCCTGCATCTGACGGCGTGGAATTTGAGAGGGAGTTATTGAGGAGAAGAGGGTTTTCAGAGGCGCTGATAGCTACCCTTTTAAATAGTCGGAAAGAGATTACTACCAAGATCTATGCTAAGACTTGGAAAAAGTTCCTTGCCTTCTACCAAAAACCCTTTTCGGGCAAGGTTCCAATTCCGGCTATTCTGGAGTTTTTACAGAAGGGCCGAGAATTGGGCTTGGCAGTAAATACCCTTAGAGTCCAAATTTCAGCTTTAGGGGCGTTATATAACAATGATGTGGCGGGAAATAGATGGGTTTCCCGATTTATTAGGGCCACTGAACGCAGTAACCCAGCGTATATTTCTAGATTACCCCCAAGGAATTTAAATTTGGTTTTAGACGCCTTAACAGAACCCCCCTTTGAGCCATTAGATTCTGTCTCCATAAAAAATTTAACTTTAAAAACAGCCTTCCTGGTAGCCCTGACCTCTGCTAGGAGAGTGAGTGATTTACAAGCATTGTCAATTGATCCTCCTTATTTAATGGTCTTTCAAGATAGGGTAGTATTAAAACCGGACCCCGCATACCTACCAAAAGTAGCTTCTAAATTTCATAGAAGTCAAGAAATAGTTTTACCATCTTTCTGTGACAATCCGAATTCAGCAGATGAGCAGAAATATCACATGTTGGATGTTAGAAGAGCTTTATTAGAATACCTACACAAAACAGAACCATGGAGGCAGAGTAGGGCTCTGTTTGTTTCCTTTCAGAATCCAAGGAAGGGGGCGACTGTAACTAAGACGTCTATCGCCAGATGGATAAGAGATGCCATATATCTTGCTTATACGGCTAGAGGCCAGACACCACCAGATGGCATCAGGGCCCACTCCACTCGAGCCATGGCCTCATCCTGGGCGGAAAGAGCAGACGTCTCCATAGACGTAATATGTAAGGCGGCAACGTGGTCATCTCCTTCCACCTTTTATAGACATTACCGTCTTGACCTATCATCAGAGGCCAATTTAGTTTTTAGCCGTTCAGTACTTAGTGCTGTAGTCCCTTCCAGGTGATTGATCTTTGAAAATCTCTCGTAGGGGTGCTGTCGTGGCGATAGGAAAACCGGTGTTTACGTACCGGTAATAGGATTTTACGGAGCCACGACAGCACCCGCACATTCCCCTCGTAGTTGATCACTGGTTTCTGCACCCTTTGGGAAAAGTGTGCCTTTTAAAAAATCACTCTTTAGAAGGTGATGGTATTTAGTAATGTTTAAGTATATATGTTTATGTACTAACTCAATGGCGGTGTCCCTTATACTCTGAAACACAAACTGGAGTGATGAGGGGGACCGCCTCTTTAAATCCTGTAGGTTCCTGTCCGGAAGGTGGGCGGATCCCCTCTCTCATAGGGGTGCTGTCGTGGCTCCGTAAAATCCTATTACCGGTACGTAAACACCGGTTTCTTTTCCGTCCACATCTACAGAGGTTAGCCACAGTGCCATGGGTTTTAAACTTCTTGGTGACACTGCGCACGGTAGACACAGGAACATTCAGGTCTTTGGAGATGGACTTGTAGCCCTGAGATTGCTCATGCTTCCTCACAATTTGGTTTCTCAAGTCCTCAGACAGTTCTTTGGTCTTCTTTCTTTTCTCCATGCTCAATGTGGTACACACAAGGACACAGGACAGAGGTTGAGTCAACTTTAATCCATGTCAACTGGCTGCAAGTGTGATTTTGTTATTGCCAACACCTGTTAGGTGCCACAGGTAAGTTATAGGTGCTGTTAATTACACAAATTAGAGAAGCATCGCATGATTTTACGAACAGTGCCAATACTTTTGTCCACCCCCTTTTTTATGTTTGGTGTGGAATTATATCCAATTTGGCTTTAGGACAATTCTTTTTGTGTTTTTTCATTTAAGACAAATTAAATGAAGATAATAATAACAAAGAATTTGTGTTTGCAATCATTTTCAGGAATAAACTGAGTATTATCTGACAGAATTGCAGGGGTGTCAATACTTTTGGCCACAACTGTATGTATCTCTCCTTTTGCAGCTACTACACCATGTTCTAAATTATTTTGCAAATTACATTTTTCTCATATTTTCCTAAATGGTCATTGCAAATGAGTCAGTCTAATAAAAGTCATCACCCGTTAGAGTATACATCAAATTTTATTGAAGAAACCTCCCAATGACAACAGTATAATCTCCAAAATGATTAAAAACTCAAAATGCACTGTTCCAAATTATTAGGCACAGTAGAATTTCTAAACATTTGATATGTTTTAAAGGACTGAAAATGCTCATTTGTGGAATTTGCAGCATTAGGAGGTCACATTCACTGAACAAAAAAGCTATTTAACTCCAAAACATCCTAACAGGCCAAGTTACATGTTAACATAGGAACCCTTCTTTGATATCACCTTCACAATTCTTGCATCCATTGAACTTGTGAGTTTTTGGAGAGTTTCTGCTTGTATTTCTTTGCATGAAGTCAGAATAGCCTCCCAGAGCTGCTGTTTTCATGTGAACTGCCTCCCACCCTCATAGATCTTTTGCTTGATGATACTCCAAAAGTTCTCTCTAGCGTTGAGGTCAGGGGAAGATGGTGGCCACACCATGGGTTTATCTCCTTTTATGCACATAGCAGCCAATGACTCAAGGTTTCCTTTGCAGCATGAGATGGTGCATTGTCATGCATGAAGATGATTTTGTTCCTGAAGGTACGCTTCTGCTTTTTAGACCATGGAAGAAAGTTGTCAGTCAGAAACTCTATATACTTTGCAGAGGTCATTTTCTCACCTTCAGGAACCTTAAAGGGCCCTACCAGCTGTCTCCCCATGATTCCGGCCCAAAACATGACTCCTTCACCTCCTTGCTGACGTCGCAGCCTTGTTGGGACATGGTGGCCATCCACCAACCATCCACTACTCAATCCATCTGGACCATCCTGGGTTGCTCGACCAACATCACTAAACAAGACTGTTTGAAAATTCATGTATGTCTTGGCCTACTGCAACCGTTTTTGCTTGTGAACACTGTTTAGGGGTGGCCGAATAGTAGGTTTATGCACCACAGCAAGCCTTTGAAGGATCCTACACCTTGAGGTTTGAGGGACTCCAGAGGCACCAGCAGCTTCAAATAATTGTTTGCTGCTTTCTAATGGTATTTTGGCAGCTGCTCTCTTAATCCAATGAATTTGTCTGTCAGAAACCTTCCTCATTATGCCTTTATCTGCATGAACTCTGTCTGTGCTCTGTTTCAGTCACAAATCTCTTCACAGTATGATGATCACTCTTACGTTTTTGTGAAATATCTATATGTTTTCATACCTTGTCCAAGGCATTGCACTATTTAACACTTTTCAGCAGCAGAGTGATCCTTTTTATTTCCCATATTGCTTGAAACTTGTGGCCTGCTTAATAATGTGGATCATTTTTAAGTAGTTTTCCTTTAATTAGAATCAACTGGAAAACTAATTATCACATGTGCTTAAGATTGACTTCAGTGATCCATTGAGCCCTGAGACACAATACCATCACGAGTTTATTTAAAGAAAAAAAAAAAACAATTAAATCTTTGACACTTAAATCCAAATTTGCATAATAATTTGAAACACAGTGTAGGAGTTTAGCAGGATAAAGCATGGAGTAGGGCACTTGATTATCTCTGTTTTTTTAATATCAAGTCTGGGTAAATGGAAGTTTTATATCCATTAATAGAGAGATCTTTAAGCTCCCTGGCTTTTTTTAGAATAGCGTCTCTGTCATGGTAGTGCAGCATGTGGATAATGACTTGACTTGGGGAGCACCTGGTTGGAGGGGTCTGCTGGGGACCCTGGGCGCTCGTTCAATTGCAAAAACAGAAGAGAGTGCCTCCTTTCTTATGGTATTATATAGCCACTTTTCAAAAAATCCCACAGGATCCTTTCCTTCCATTGTTTGGGGACCCCCACCAGCGTTATATTATTTCTGCGCATCCTGTTTTCTAAATCGTGTTTTATCCAACAGTAGGGAAATGTTCTGCATAGTTTTCTTAACATCTCTAATGATTTGAGGCATTTTAACCTCCATGCATCCAACCCTGTCCTCCAGCTCCTCCACTCTTTCATTTACTGTATGGAGGTCCTGTTTAATACAGTGAATATCCTCCTTCATGCTGCCCATTTGTTCACTAATAATTGCTAGAGTAGTGTTAGACAAGGAGACTGCTGCAAATACATCTCTCACAGTTGGTTCAGAGACATCATCCTGCGAGCAAGCACATAGCACAGACTTGCTCCCTTTTGGTCTGCAGGGGTGATCTTTCCTCACATGCTGTGAGTGTCTGCACCATGTTACCATCTTGTAACTCTTTTTCCATCCCCAGTTGCTGCTCAGTGCTATTGTGAGCATTCTCCAAGCCTGATTGTGCCTCAAGCTGCAGGGGAGTCACAGAGACTCTTGTAAAACATTCTAGTCTTGCAGCACCATCTGCTGCTCTGTCCGGGGCTGTAGTACCTTGTGTGGGAGCCATTTTGGAGTATTCATCTTCCCTCGGCCGGGTCTCCTTCTCTCCCACTTTCCAGCTGCGTGTCATGATTTATCTCCACAGCGATGTCCCTGGAGCACAGACAGCAGTTAGAAAAGACACACTGGTCAGTTCTGGGCTGATTTTTCAGGATAGAAAGCAGGAGCTGTGTAAAACACTTCTTCATATGCTGTCCAGGCCATGCCCCCCCAAAGCTGGAGAGACTTTTACAGAGTTTTCTGACTGTGCTGATCACCCAATTACAGTTAACAGTGAATGCAGCTGTCTTCATATAGGATTTATAGTCTGTAGACATATATCACTTACAATGTTAATGATTTATTATGCAAATTGACTCTTCAGAGAAAAAGAGGACTTGAGCTCTATAGCGCCACCTGTTGGAAGTAGCGATCCTACAAGTCACAATCAACCCTTTAATGAGTCTTGCAATATGACTTAGGATAAAAGCCAAATCATTATCTCAATTTGCAAACATGGTGTTTCGGGCTGTTGGCCCTCGTCAGTGCAAAGCATGAGAACTGATTTGGCTAGATGAGACGCTCTGGACTGAGGTCTATGGGGTATCGTTTCTCCTTGTGGTGAGTGACATGCCATCACTGTGTTGTCAAGGGAAGGAGGTTTATTCGCCATGCAATGCTCCTCTGGGAAATGTAATATGCAAATTGCCTCTTCAGAGAAAAAGAGGACTTTAGCTCTATAGCGCCACCTGTTGGAAGTAGTGATCCTACAAGTCACAATCAACCCTTTAACCCTTTTACCCCCAAGGGTGGTTTGCACGTTAATGACCGGGCCAATTTTTACAATTCTGACCACTGTCCCTTTATGCGGTTATATCTCTGGAATGCTTCAACGGATCCTGATGATTCTGAAAAAGTTTTCTCATGACATATTGTACTTCATGATAGTGGTAAAATTTCTTTGATATTACCTGTGTTTATTTGTGAAAAAAACGGAAATTTGGCGAAAATTTGGAAAATTTTGCAATTTTCCAACTTTGAATCTTTATGCCCTTAAATCACAGAGATATATCACACAAAATACTTAATAAGTAACATTTCCCACATGTCTTCTTTACATCAGCACAATTTTGGAACCAAATGTTTTTTTGTTAAGGAGTTATAAGGGTTAAAAGTTGACCAGCAATTTCTCATTTTTACAACAGCATTTTTTTTTAGGGACCACATCACATTTGAAGTCACTTTGAGGGGTCTATATGATAGAAAATACCCAAGTGTGAAACCATTCTAAAAACTGCACCCCTCAAGGTGCTCAAAACCACATTCAAGAAGTTTATTAACCCTTTAGGTGTTTCACAGGAATTTTTGGAATGTTTAACAAAAAATGAACCTTTAACTTTTCTTCACAAAAAATTTACTTCAGCTCCAATTAGTTTTATTTTACCAAGGGTAACAGAAGAAATTGGACTCTAAAAGTTGTGGTGCAATTTGTCCTGAGTACGCTGATACCCCATATGTGGGGGTAAACCACTGGGCGCATGGCAGAGCTCGGAAGGGAAGGAGCGCCGTTTGACTTTTCAATGCAAAATTGGCTGGAATTGAGATCGGACGCCATGTCGCGTTTGGAGAGCCCCTGATGTGCCTAAACAGTGTAACCCCCCTAATTCTAACTGACACCCTAACCCAAACACACCCCTAACCCTAATCCCAACCCTAACTATAACCCTAACCACACCCCTAACCCGAACACGCCCCTAACCCTAATCTCAACCGTAAATGTAATCCAAACCCTATCCCTCACTTTAGCCCCATCCCTAACTTTAGCCCCAACCCTAACCCTAACTTTAGCCCCAACCTTAACCCTAACTTTAGCCTCAACCCTAACCCTAACCCTAATGGGAAAATGGAAATAAATACATTTTTTTTTATTTTATTATTTTTCCCTAACTAAGGGGGTGATGAAGGGGGGTTTGATTTACTATTTATAGCGGGTGTTTTAGCAGATTTTTATGATTGGCAGATGTCACACACTAAAAGACGCTTTTTATTGCAAAAAATTGTTTTTGCGTTTCCACATTTTGAGAGCTATAATTTTTCCATATTTTGGTCCACGGAGTCATGTTAGGTCTTGTTTTTTGCGGGACGAGTTGACGTTTTTATTGGTACCATTTTCGTGGATGAAGGAGACCCTCGGAGCAATGTGAATCGAGAACAGATTCAGCAAATGAGGCCCACTAATACTAGATAGCAGAAAATAGTAAGGGGTCTGTGTTGTCAGTAAAAAACCCTTACAAAATATCCACTCTGAGATTTCAAGAACCCCCACACCAACTAACGGTGTGGGGGGAGAAACTCAGTCCCCTAGAGCAACCAGCAAGCGAGGAAATCACATTTTAGCGAGCTGGACTAAAAACATAATGAACGCTGATAATCAAAAAATTATCAAACAAAAACTTAGCTTGTCTTGGAGAGACTGGGAGCAAGGTAGACACAAGGAATCTGAAGAGCACTGAATACATTGATAGCAGGCAAGGAACTGAGTATCCAGGTGGGCTAAATAGGAAACCAACCAAGGATAACGAACCAGCTGATGCTGCAACCTGCAGAAAGACAACACTACACAGTACCGCTTGTGACCACTAGAGGGAGCCCAAAAATAGAGTTCACAACAGTACCCCCCCTTGAGGAGGGGTCACCGAACCCTCATCAAGACCCCCAGGGCGATCAGGATGAGCCGCGTGGAAGGCACGAACCAAATCGGCCGCATGAACATCAGAGGCGACAACCCAGGAATTATCCTCCTGACCATAGCCCTTCCACTTAACCAAATACTGCAGCCTCCGTCTAGAGATACGAGAATCCAAAATCTTCTCCACCACGTACTCCAATTTGCCCTCGACCAGCACCGGAGCAGGAGGCTCAACAGAAGGAACCACAGGTACCACATACCTCCGCAACAAAGACCTATGGAACACATTATGAATGGCAAACGATGCTGGGAGATCCAAACGAAAAGACACCGGGTTAAGGATTTCCAAGATCTTATAAGGACCGATGAAGCGAGGCTTGAATTTAGGAGAGGAGACCTTCATAGGAACATACCGAGAAGACAGCCACACCAAATCCCCAACACGAAGTCGGGGACCCACACCGTGGCGGCGATTGGCAAAGCGCTGAGCCTTCTCCTGTCACAACCTCAAATTGTCCACCACATGGTTCCAAATCTGCTGCAACCTATCCACCACAGAATCCACCCCAGGACAGTCAGAAGGCTCAACCTGACCCGAGGAAAAACGAAGATGGAAACCAGAATTGCAGAAAAAAGGCGAAACCAAAGTAGCAGAACTAGCCCGATTATTAAGGGCAAACTTGGCCAAAGGCAAAAAAGTCACCCAATCATCCTGATCAGCAGAAACAAAACATCTCAAATAAGTTTCCAACGTCTGATTAGTTCGCTCGGTTTGGCCATTAGTCTGAGGATGGAAGGCCGACGAAAAAGACAAATCAATGCCGATCTTAGCACAAAAAGTCCGCCAAAACCTGGACACAAACTGGGATCCTCTGTCAGACACAATATTTTCAGGAATGCCGTGCAAGCGAACCACATTCTGAAAAAATAGAGGAACCAAATCGGAGGAAGAAGGCAACTTAGGCAAGGGCACCAAATGGACCATCTTGGAAAAACGATCACACACCACCCAGATGACAGACATTTTCTGAGATACTGGAAGATCCGAAATAAAATCCATGGAAATGTGCGTCCAAGGCCTTTTCGGAACAGGCAAAAGCAAACCGCTGGCACGAGAACAGCAAGGCTTAGCCCGAGCACAAATCCCACAAGACTGCACAAAGGAACGCACATCCCACGACAAGGAAGGCCACCAGAAGGACCTAGCCACCAAATCTCTGGTACCAAAAATCCCAGGATGACCCGCCAACACCGAAGAATGAACCTCGGAAATAACTCTGCTGGTCCATCTATCCGGGACAAACAGTCTCTCTGGTGGACAACGGTCAGGTCTATCCGCCTGAAATTTCTGCAGCACTCGTCGCAAATCTGGGGAAATGGCAGACAAAATAACTCCCTCTCCGAGAATACCAGCCGGCTCAGAAACTCCCGGAGAGTCAGGCACAAAACTCCTAGAAAGTACATCAGCTTTCACGTTCTTCGAACCGGGCAGGTATGAGACCACGAAGTTGAAACGGGAGAAAAACAACGACCAACGAGCCTGTCTAGGATTCAGGCGCTTGGCAGATTCAAGGTAAATCAGATTTTTGTGATCCGTCAAGACCACCACACGATGTTTAGCTCCTTCGAGCCAATGTCGCCACTCCTCAAATGCCCACTTCATAGCCAACAACTCCCGATTACCAACATCATAATTCCGCTCGGCAGGCGAAAACTTTCTTGAAAAGAAAGCACATGGCTTCATCACAGAGCCATCAGAGCTTCTCTGCGACAAAACAGCCCCTGCTCCAATCTCAGAAGCATCAACCTCGACCTGGAAGGGGAGAGAGACATCTGGTTGACATAAGACTGGAGCTGCAGAAAACCGGTGCTTCAGCTCCCGAAAGGCCTCCACGGCCGCAGGAGACCAATTAGTCACATCAGAACCCTTCTTGGTCAAATCCGTCAAAGGTTTAACCACGCTAGAAAAATTAGCGATGAAACGACGGTAAAAATTAGCAAAACCCAAGAACTTCTGAAGACTCTTAACAGACGTGGGCTGAGTCCAGTCATGAATAGCCTGGACCTTGACTGGGTCCATCTCCACAGTAGAAGGAGAAAAAATAAAACCCAAAAAGGAGACCTTCTGTACTCCGAAGAGGCATTTTGAGCCCTTCACAAATAAAGCATTAGCACGCAGGACCTGAAACACCATCCTGACCTGCTTCACATGGGACTCCCAATCATCAGAAAAGACCAAAATGTCATCCAGATAAACAATCATAAATTTTTCCAGATATTCTCGGAAGATGTAATGCATGAATGACTGAAACACAGAAGGAGCATTAGAGAGTCCAAAAGGCATCACTAAGTACTCAAAATGGCCTTCGGGCGTATTAAATGCTGTTTTCCATTCATCTCCATGCTTAATGCGCACAAGGTTATACGCACCACGGAGATCTATCTTGGTGAACCAACTGGCACCCTTAATCCGAGCAAACAAATCAGACAATAGTGGCAAAGGATACTGAAATTTGACTGTAATGTTATTCAGAAGACGATAATCTATACAAGGTCTCAAAGAACCGTCCTTCTTGGCCACAAAAAAAAATCCTGCACCAAGAGGGGAAGAGGATGGGCGAATATGTCCCTTCTCCAAAGACTCCTTTATATAACTCCGCATCACAGCATGCTCTGGTATAGACAAATTAAAAAGTCGTCCCTTAGGGAATTTACTACCAGGAATTAAATTTATAGCACAGTCACAATCCCTATGAGGGGGCAGGGCACTGGACCTGGGCTCATCAAATACATCCTGGAAGTCAGACAAAAACTCAGGGACCTCAGAAGGAGTGGAAGAAGCAATAGACACCAACGGAGTATCGCCATGAATTCCCTGACAACCCCAACTCGACACAGACATAGCTTTCCAATCTAAAACTTGATTATGAGCTTGCAGCCATGGCAGACCCAAAACGACAACATCATGCAAATTATGCAGAACAAGAAAGCGAATCACCTCCTGATGTACGGGAGTCATGCACATGGTCATTTGCGTCCAATACTGAGGCTTATTCTCAGCCAATGGCATAGCATCAATTCCCCTCAGAGGAATAGGAAATTCCAAAGGCTCCAGGACAAAACCACAGCGCCTGGCAAATGACAAATCCATCAGATTCAGGGCAGCACCCGAATCCACAAAAGCCATAACCGGGTAGGACGACAAAGAACAAATCAAAGTAACAGACAAAATAAATTTAGGCTGTATAGTACCAATGGTGACAGGTTTAGTAATTTTTTTTTTAGCGTTTAGAGCATGCTGAGATAACATGAGTAGAATCACCACAGTAAAAGCACAACCCATTTTGACGTCTATGACTTTGTCGCTCAATTCTGGTCAGAGTTCGGTCACATTGCATAGACTCAGGTCTCTGTCCAGAAAATACCGCCAAAGGATGAGCAGATTTGCGCTCCCGCAAACGCCGATCAACCTGAATGGCTAAAGCCATAGAATCACTCAGACTTGTAGGGGTGGGAAACCCCACCATAACATTCTTAACGGCCTCAGAAAGACCTTCTCTGAAATTTGCAGCCAGGGCACACTCATTCCATTGAGTAAGCAATGACCATTTCCGAAATTTTTGACAATACACCTCTGCTTCATCCTGACCTTGAGAGATAGCCAGCAACGCTTTTTCTGCCTGATTCTCAAGATTAGGCTCCTCATAAAGCCGTCCAAGAGCCAGAAAAAATGCATCTACATTAAGCAATGCAGGATCTCCTGGCGCCAGAGAGAAAGCCCAATCTTGAGGGTCGCCACGCAACAAGGAGATAACAATTTTAACTTGCTGAGCGGAATCACCAGAGGAACGAGGTCTCAGAGATAGAAATAACCTACAATTATTCTTAAAATTTAGAAACCTAGATCTATCTCCAGAAAACAACTCAGGAATGGGTATCTTTGGTTCTGACATAGGGCTATGAATAACAAAATCCTGAATACTTTGCACCTGTGCAGTAAGATGATCCACACTAGAAGTCAGAGTCTGAACATTCATGTCTGCAGCTGAGCTCAAAACCACCCAGAGTTCAAGGGGATGAAAGAAGCTAAACAGACTGCAGCAAAGGAAAAGCGGGAGGGAAAAAAAAATGTACTCAGGTCGTCTTTTTATCCCACTTCTGCGATGCATTAAACACTTTTTGGCCTGCTATACAAGTGTGAAACCATTCTAAAAACTGCACCCCTCAAGGTGCTCAAAACCACATTCAAGAAGTTTATTAACCCTTTAGGTGTTTCACAGGAATTTTTGGAATGTTTAACAAAAAATGAACCTTTAACTTTTCTTCACAAAAAGTTTACTTCAGCTCCAATTAGTTTAATTTTACCAAGGGTAACAGAAGAAATTGGACTCTAAAAGTTGTGGTGCAATTTGTCCTGAGTACGCTGATACCCCATATGTGGGGGTAAACCACTGGGCGCATGGCAGAGCTCGAAAGGGAAGGAGCGCCGTTTGACTTTTCAATGCAAAATTGGCTGGAATTGAGATCGGACGCCATGTCGCGTTTGGAGAGCCCCTGATGTGCCTAAACAGTGTAACCCCCCTAATTCTAACTGACACCCTAACCCAAACACACCCCTAACCCTAATCCCAACCCTAACTATAACCCTAACCACACCCCTAACCCGAACACGCCCCTAACCCTAATCTCAACCGTAAATGTAATCCAAACCCTATCCCTCACTTTAGCCCCATCCCTAACTTTAGCCCCAACCCTAACCCTAACTTTAGCCCCAACCTTAACCCTAACTTTAGCCTCAACCCTAACCCTAACCCTAATGGGAAAATGGAAATAAATACATTTTTTTTTATTTTATTATTTTTCCCTAACTAAGGGGGTGATGAAGGGGGTTTGATTTACTATTTATAGCGGGTGTTTTAGCAGATTTTTATGATTGGCAGCTGTCACACACTAAAAGACGCTTTTTATTGCAAAAAATTGTTTTTGCGTTTCCACATTTTGAGAGCTATAATGTTTCCATATTTTGGTCCACGGAGTCATGTTAGGTCTTGTTTTTTGCGGGACGAGTTGACGTTTTTATTGGTACCATTTTCGGGGATGGAGGAGACCCTCGGAGCAATGTGAATCGAGTTGCTCCAAGGGTCTCAGGGAAGCACACAGGGAGCCCTGTTATGATCCTTAGTGGTTGAGGATCACAAATTACTCCAGCTAAGTAACAAACATAGGACAAGCTCTAGGGAGGTGGCAAACTGGACTGACCGCAAATCTGAACCTATCCAAACACACTAGAAGTTGCCGGTGAACGTGCCTAAAAATCCTAGACGTCTCGAGCCAGCCTGAGGAACTAACTACCCCTAGAGAGAAAGAAAGACCTCTCTTGCCTCCAGAGAAATAATCCCCAAAGATATAGAAGCCCCCAACAAATAATAACGGTGAGGTAAGAGGAAGGCACATACACAGGGGTGAAAGCAGATTCAGCAAATGAGGCCCACTAATACTAGATAGCAGAAAATAGAAAAGGGAATCTATGCGGTCAGTAAAAAACCCTTACAAAATATCCACTCTGAGATTTCAAGAACCCCCACACCAACTAACGGTGTGGGGGGAGAAACTCAGTCCCCTAGAGCAACCAGCAAGCGAGGAAATCTCATTTTAGCGAGCTGGACTAAAAACATAATGAACGCTGATAATCAAAAAATTATCAAACAAAAACTTAGCTTGTCTTGGAGAGACTGGGAGCAAGGTAGACACAAGGAATCTGAAGAGCACTGAATACATTGATAGCAGGCAAGGAACTGAGTATCCAGGTGGGCTAAATAGGAAACCAACCAAGGATAACGAACCAGCTGATGCTGCAACCTGCAGAAAGACAACACTACACAGTACCGCTTGTGACCACTAGAGGGAGCCCAAAAATAAAGTTCACAACAGAGCCCCCTCCCTGCCCGATGCTTCCCTATGCCGCCGGAACGCTGCAATCATGTTTGATTGCAGTGTTCTGGGGGTTAATGTGCCAGGAGCGATCAGTAACCACTACTGGCACATAGTGCCGGATGTCAGCTGTGATAGTCAGCTGACACCCGGCCCCAATCGGCCGCGCTCCCCCGTGAGCGCGGATAATTGGTGATGTACTATCCCGTCGGTCATACGGGCCCATACCACCTCGACGGGATAGTACGTCATATGTCAAAATGGGGTTAACGAGTCTTGTAATATGACATAGAATAAAAGCCAAATCAGTATCTCAATTTGCAGACACGGTGTTTTCGGGCTGTTGGCCTTCGTCAGTGCAAAGCATGAAAACTGATTTGGCTAGGTGAGAGGCTCTGGACTGAGGTCTATGGGGTAAGGTTTCTCCTTGTGGAGAGTGACATACCATCTCTGTCTTGTCAAGGTAAGGAGGCTTAGTCACCGTGCAATGCTCCTCTAGGAAATTTAATATGCAAATTGCTTCTTCAGAGAAAAAGAGGACTTGAGTGTTCTGTCCCCACATGAGGCGAATGGAGGTGTTGTTGACTAATAAGGTTATGAGAGAATCGTACCTTCAGTATTTCCTCGATGTGAGGCAGACAGGACCAATGCTGCTCAGCATCCGAAGAGATGATGCACCCCAGGGATTGTGCAGTCCAGACTTGTTTATTTGGAAATCTGGACATACAGCGTATAACTGGTAATACAGTACTTTCTCCAGAAATGCAGGTGTAGACAAGGTACAGTAAGATGTAGCACCAAGTATGACTGCAAGTGTGAGCAGCAAGAGGTCAAAAGACTGATACCTTCCTAAGCCCGGTTTAAGTGTGTCCTCTCACAACAGCAAGAAAACTGAAAATGAAATGGCTGCCAGAGGAAGAGAAAATTTGACCCCTTAGCCGGAAGTGAAAGACATGCCCACAAGAATTAATGAATAACAAGCTGCCATACGGAAAAAGGCCATTGGGTGGCAGCAGAGTAAAATATAACAACATACATGTAACAGCACATTGAGCTCTATAGCGCCACCAGTTGGAAGTAGCGATACTACAAGACACATTCAACCCTTTAACGAGTCTTGTAATATTTCATGTAGCCACTAGTGATGAGCGAGTGTACTCGTTGCTCAGGTTTTCCCGAGCACGCTCGGGTGACCTCTGAGTATTTATGACTGCTGGGAGATTTTGTTTTCATCACGGCAGCTGAATGATTTACAGATATTAGCCAGGCTGAGTACATGTGGGGGTTGCCTGGTTGCTAGGGAATCCCCACATGTAATCAAGCAGGCTAACAGATGTAAATCATTCAGCTGCTGTGATGAAAACTAAATCTTCGAGCAGTCATAAATACTCGGAGGTCACCCAAGCAACTAGTACACTCGCTCATCACTAGTAGACACTATGTTCCCTCATGTCTGCAGTGTAAGGGAGTGTAATACTGGGGTCATCACCTCACATTACAGATGATAGGAGTACATTCATCTCAGACATCATGTATTAGTGTAGTATCAGCTCCTACATCATATATGGGATTAATATTACCTGAGATTCACGTGGCCAAAATGTTCACTCGTGTGGCTGCTACAGGTTTACAGGGTCTGCCATTAACCCCTTCCCGACCTCCGCCGTACTATTACTGCGGAGGTCGGGTCCCCTGCTTTGATGTGGGCTCCGGCGCTGAGCCCACCTTAAAGCTGGGACATGTCAGCTGTTTTGAACAGCTGATATGTGCCCGCAATAGCGGTGGGTGAAATCGTGATTCGCCTGCCGCTATTAACCAGTTAAATGCCGCTGCAAAACGCTGACAGCGGCATTTAACTTGCGCTTCCGGCCGCGCGGCCGGAAATGATCACATCACCGACACCGTCACATGATCGGGGGTTGGCAAGGCATCAGGATGGTGACTTGAGACCTCTATGGTTACTGATGCTGGCCTGCTGTGAGCACCCCCCTGTGGTCGGCGCTCATAGCAAGCCTGCATTTCTGTTGCATAGCAGCGATCTGATGATCGCTGCTATGTAGCAGAGCCGATCGAGTGGTGCCAGCTTCTAGCCTCCCATGGAGGCTATTGAAGCATGGCAAAAGTAAAAATAAAATTAAAAAAATATATAAAAGTTTAAATCACCCCCCTTTCGCCCCATCCAAAATGAAACAATAAAAAAAAATCAAACCTACACATATTTGGTATCGCAGCGTTCAGAATTGCCCTATCTATCAATAAAAAAAAGTATTAACCTGATCGCTAAACGGCGTAGCGAGAAAAAAAATTGAAACGCCAGAATTATGTTTTTTTGGTCGCCGCGACATTGCATTAAAATGTAATAACGGGCGATCAAATAAACATATATGCACCAAAATGGTATCATTAAAAATGCCAGCTCGGCACACAAAAAATAAGCCCTCACTTGACCCCAGATGACGAAAAATGGAGACGCTACGGGTAATGGAATATTGCGCTTTTTTTTTTAGCAAACTTTGGAATTTTTTTTTACCACTTAGATAACACTTAACGTAGTCATGTTTGGTGTCTATGAACTCGTAATGACCTGGAGAATCAAAATGGTAGGTCAGTTTTAGCATTTAGGGAACATAGCAAGAAAGCCAAACAAAAAACAAGTGTGAGATTGCACTTTTTTGCAATTTCACCGCACTAGGAATTTTTTTCCCATTTTCTAGTACATGACATGCTAAAACCAATGATGTCGTTGAAAAGTACAACTTGTCCCACAAAAAGCAAGCCCTCACATGGCCATATTGACAGAAAAATTAAAAAGTTATGGCTCTGGGAAGGAGGGGAGCGAAAAACGAGAACGCAAAAACGGAAAAGGGCAAGGTCGTGAAGGGGTTAACATGGTGGAGCTGGGTTTACTGGACACTTGTGAGAGGAGAGCAGTTGGGGAATGGTATATGTATGAGAGGACAGAGCATGGACACATACATTGTCTGCCATTAGTTCTGTGGGCATGTGTGTGGGAGACAAGGGTGAGAGGGGAAGAGTTGGGGGATGGTGTGTGTTTGCTTGATGAGTGGCTGAACTTCATGGCCATGCTGTGTGCACTGCTGATTAATCCCTCTCCCCTTCCCATTTATGGAGTCTTGTGACCTGCTTGTGATCTCAGCTTTGCTATATGCTGATCATCTTGTGTGTACAGATTCAGTGCAACCAGGTTGCTTTCACTATATATGTGGTATCTGTGTAAAGGCTCGGTCCAAATGTGCTGTACCTCATCATGGATACACACCTGAGGTACATGTTATCAGTAGTGTTGAGCATACCTCCCAACTTTTGAAGATGGGAAAGAGGGACAAAGCTTGCGGCGCGCTTCGCGCGCCGTGGCAAATTTTAGGCCACGCCCCTGACCACACCCATTCATAACTAGCCACACCCATATCCACGTCCCAATCACACCCATTTAGCACTGCTGATCACACTTTCATAAAGAATAATTATAAACAAAAAACTATGGCCACACAGTGCTCCATACTGTATAATGGCCACACATGATGCTCCATACTGTATAATAGCCCCACATGATGCTCCATACTGTATAATGGCCACACATGATGCTCCATACTATATAATGGCCACACATGATGCTCCATACTGTATAATGGCCACACATGATGCTCCATACTATATAATGGCCCCACATGATGCTCCATACTGTATAATGACCGCACATGATGCTCCATACTGTATAATGGCCACACATGATGCTCCATACTGTATAATAGCCCCACATGATGCTCCATACTGTATAATGGCCACACATGACGCTCCATACTATATAATGGCCACACATGATGCTCCATACTGTATAATGGCCACACATGATGCTCCATACTATATAATGGCCCCACATGATGCTCCATACTGTATAATGACCGCACATGATGCTCCATACTGTATAATGACTGCACATGATGCTCCATACTGTATAATTTAAAAAAAAGCAGTAAAGCCGCACCCTATAATTATATGTATAATGGCCACACATAGCTACTCCTACACACGCGGCTGCGCTCCGTACACACACGCTCTACTCCATACATCTCGTACACACTCGGCTCCGCTTCGTACACCTCGTACACATTTAGCTCCGCTCCATACACCTCATACACACGACTCCGCTCCGTACACCTCATACACATGGCTCCGCTCTGTACACCTCATACACACGGCTCCGCTCACCTCATACACTCAGCTCCGCTCCGTACACCTTGTACACATTCAGCTCTGCTCTGTACACCTCGTACACATTCAGCTCCGCTCCGTACACCTCATACACACGGCTCCGCTCCGTACACCTCATACACACGGCTCCGCTCCGTACACCTTATACACACACGGCTCCGCTCCGTACACCTCGTACACACACGGCTCCGCTCCGTACAACTCGTACACACTCAGCTCCGCTCTGTACACATTCAGCTCCGCTCCGTACACCTCGTACACACACGGCTCCGCACACCTCGTACACACACGGCTCCGCTCCGTACACCTCGTACACACTCAGCTTCGCTCCGTACACATTCAGCTCCGCTCCGTACACCTCGTACACACTCAGCTCCGCACACATTCAGCTCAGCTCCGTACACCTCGTACACACACGGCTCCGCACACCTCGTACACACTCAGCTTCGCTCCGTACACATTCAGCTCCGCTCCGTACACCTCGTACACACTCAGCTCCGCACACATTCAGCTCAGCTCCGTACACCTCGTACACACACGGCTCCGCTCCGTACACCTCGTACACACACGGCTCCGCTCCGTACACCTCGTACACACTCAGCTTCGCTCCGTACACATTCAGCTCAGCTCGTACACCTCGTACACACACGGCTCCGCTCCATACACCTCGTACACACGCGGCTCCGCTCCATACACCTCGTACACACGCGGCTCCGCTCCATACACCTTGTACACGCGGCTCCGCTCCGTACACCTCGTACACACGCGGCTCCGCTCCGTACACCTCGTACACACGCGGCTCCGCTCCGTACACCTCGTACACACACGGCTCCGCTCCGTACACCTCGTACACACACGGCTCCGCTCCGTACACCTCGTACACACACGGCTCCGCTCCGTACACCTCGTACACACTCGGCTCCGCTCCGTACACCTCGTACACACACGGCTCCGCTCCATACACTTCATACACACATGGCTCGGCTACATCCACACTGTAAACACCTCCTGACCCCACACATAACAGGCAGCACATCACCAGGGCACTTGCTTCTCACCAGAGAAGGGGCTGTGTGAGCCCTGTGCCAGTGCTGCATGGCGCTCACCTGCGGGTGCCTGTTATGACCCCAATGGCGAGGGTCTCAGAGGAACGTGGAAGTCTGCAGAATACAAAAAACCAGCTCATAGGGCAGTGGTAACTGGGTTGACCATATATCTACTCCTAACGCCAACACTAGAAGTAGCCGGGGATCATTCCTACGATGATTCTAGATGACACGCTCCAGCCGGAGAATCTAACTACCCCTAGTAGAGGAAAAACAAAGACCTTTCTTGCCTCCAGAGAAGGGGACCCCAAAGCTGGATAGAAGCCCCCCACAAATAATAACGGTGAGGTAAGAGGAAATGACAAACACAGAAATGAACCAGGTTTAGCACAGAGAGGCCCGCTTACTGATAGCAGAATAAAGAAAGGTAACTTATATGGTCAACAAAAACCCTATCAAAATCCACACTGGAAATTCAAGAACCCCCGAACCGTCTAACGGTCCGGGGGGAGACACCAGCCCCCTAGAGCTTCCAGCAAAGATCAGGATATAGATTTGGAACAAGCTGGACAAAAATACAAAACCAAAACAAATAGCAAAAAGCAAAAAGGCAGACTTAGCTGATATAACTGGAACCAGGATCAGTAGACAAGAGCACAGCAGACTAGCTCTGATAACTACGTTGCCAGGCATAGAACTGAAGGTCCAGGGAGCTTATATAGCAACACCCCTAACTAACGACCCAGGTGCGGATAAAAGGAATGACAGAAAAACCAGAGTCAAAAAACTAGTAACCACTAGAGGGAGCAAAAAGCGAATTCACAACAGTACCCCCCCCTTAGTGAGGGGTCACCGAACCCTCACCACGACCACCAGGGCGATCAGGATGAGCGGCATGAAAGACACGAACTAAATCGGCCGCATGAACATCAGAGGCGGCCACCCAGGAATTATCCTCCTGACCATAGCCCTTCCACTTGACCAGGTACTGAAGCCTCCGCCTGGAGAGGCGAGAATCCAAGATCTTCTCCACCACGTACTCCAACTCGCCCTCAACCAACACCGGAGCAGGAGGCTCAGCAGAAGGAACTACAGGCACAATGTACCGCCGCAACAAGGACCTATGAAATACATTGTGAATAGCAAACGACACAGGAAGATCCAGACGAAAAGATACAGGATTAAGGATTTCCAATATCTTGTAAGGCCCAATAAAACGAGGTTTAAATTTGGGAGAGGAGACCTTCATAGGAACAAAGCGGGAAGAAAGCCATACCAAATCCCCAACGCGTAGTCGGGGACCCACACCGCGGCGGCGGTTGGCAAAGCGCTGAGCCCTCTCCTGTGACAACTTCAAGTTGTCCACCACATGATTCCAGATCCGCTGCAACCTATCCACCACAGAATCCACCCCAGGACAGTCAGAAGGCTCCACATGACCTGAAGAAAAGCGAGGATGGAAACCAGAGTTGCAGAAAAAAGGCGAAACCAAGGTGGCGGAACTAGCCCGATTATTAAGGGCAAACTCAGCCAACGGCAAGAATGTCACCCAATCGTCCTGATCAGCAGAGACAAAACACCTCAAATAAGCCTCCAAAGTCTGATTGGTTCGCTCCGTCTGTCCATTAGTCTGAGGATGGAAAGCAGACGAAAACGACAAATCAATGCCCATCCTACTACAAAAGGATCGCCAGAACCTGGAAACGAACTGGGATCCTCTGTCTGACACAATATTCTCAGGGATGCCGTGCAAATGAACCACGTTCTGGAAAAACACAGGAACCAGATCGGAAGAGGAAGGCAGCTTAGGCAAAGGAACCAAATGGACCATCTTGGAGAAGCGATCACATATCACCCAGATAACGGACATGCCCTGAGATAGCGGAAGATCAGAAATGAAATCCATGGAGATATGTGTCCAAGGTCTCTTCGGGACAGGCAAGGGCAAGAGCAAACCGCTGGCACGAGAACAGCAAGGCTTAGCTCGAGCACAAGTCCCACAGGACTGCACAAATGACCGCACATCCCTTGACAAGGAAGGCCACCAAAAGGACCTGGCCACCAGATCTCTGGTGCCAAAAATTCCCGGGTGACCTGCCAACACCGAGGAATGAACCTCGGAAATGACTCTGCTGGTCCAATTATCCGGGACAAACAGTCTGTCAGGTGGACAAGACTCAGGCCTATCAGCCTGAAATCTCTGCAACACACGTCGCAGATCCGGAGAAATAGCTGACAAGATAACTCCATCTTTAAGAATACCAACAGGATCAGCGACTTCAGGAGCATCAGGCACAAAGCTCCTAGAAAGAGCATCGGCCTTCACATTCTTTGAACCTGGTAAATACGAGACAACAAAATCAAAGCGGGAGAAAAACAATGACCAGCGGGCCTGTCTCGGATTAAGGCGTTTAGCAGACTCGAGATACATCAGATTTTTGTGATCAGTCAAGACCACCACACGATGCTTAGCACCCTCGAGCCAATGACGCCACTCCTCAAATGCCCATTTCATGGCCAACAACTCCCGATTGCCCACATCATAATTTCGCTCGGCAGGCGAAAACTTCCTAGAGAAAAAGGCACAAGGTTTCATAACAGAGCAACCAGGGCCTCTCTGCGACAAAACGGCCCCTGCTCCAATCTCTGAAGCATCCACCTCAACCTGAAAGGGAAGTGAGACATCGGGCTGGCACAAAACAGGCGCCGAAGTAAACCGGCGTTTCAACTCCTGGAAAGCCTCCACGGCAGCAGGAGCCCAGTTAGCTACATCGGAGCCCTTCTTGGTCATATCCGTCAAAGGTTTCACAATGCTAGAAAAATTAGCGATAAAACGACGGTAGAAGTTAGCGAAACCCAAGAACTTCTGAAGACTCTTAACTGACGAGGGCTGAGTCCAATCAAGAATAGCTCGGACCTTGACTGGGTCCATCTCCACAGCAGAAGGGGAAAAAATGAACCCCAAAAAGGGAACCTTCTGTACACCAAAGAGACATTTTGAGCCCTTGACAAACAAAGAATTTTCACGCAAAATTTTAAAGACCAACCTGACCTGCTCCACATGCGAATCCCAATTCTCAGAAAAAACCAAAATATCATCCAGATAAACAATCAAAAATTTATCCAGATACTTCCGGAAAATGTCATGCATAAAGGACTGAAAAACTGAAGGCGCATTGGAGAGCCCAAAAGGCATCACCAAGTACTCAAAATGACCTTCGGGCGTATTGAATGCGGTTTTCCATTCATCACCTTGCTTAATGCGCACAAGGTTGTACGCACCACGAAGGTCTATCTTGGTGAACCACTTGGCACCTTTAATCCGGGCAAACAAGTCAGACAACAGCGGTAAAGGATACTGAAATTTGACAGTGATCTTATTTAAAAGCCGATAATCAATACAAGGCCTCAAAGATCCGTCCTTTTTTGCCACAAAAAAGAATCCCGCACCAAGAGGAAGAAGACGGACGAATATGTCCTTTCTCTAGAGACTCCTTGATATATGAACGCATAGCGGTATGTTCGGGTACCGACAGATTAAACAGTCTTCCCTTAGGAAATTTACTGCCAGGGATCAAATCTATAGCACAGTCACAGTCCCTATGAGGAGGCAGTGCACTGGACTCAGACTCACTGAAGACATCCTGATAATCAGACAAATACTCAGGAACTTCCGAAGGCGTAGAAGAAGCAATAGACACAGGCAGGGAATCCCCATGAATACCACGACAGCCCCAACTTGAGACTGACATAGCCTTCCAGTCCAGGGCTGGATTATGGGTCTGTAACCATGGCAGCCCTAAAACAACCAAATCATGCATTTTATGTAAAACCAGGAAACGTATCACCTCGCGGTGTTCAGGAGTCATGCACATGGTAACTTGTGTCCAATACTGCGGTTTATTTGCTGCCAATGGCGTAGCGTCAATACCCCTAAGAGGAATAGGATTTTCCAATGGTTCAAGAGTAAAACCACAGCGCTTAGCAAATGACAGATCCATAAGACTCAGGGCAGCACCTGAATCTACAAACGCCATGACAGGATAAGACGACAGTGAGCAAATCAAAGTTACAGACAGAATAAATTTAGGTTGCAAATTACCAACGGTGACAGGACTAACAACCTTAGCTATACGTTTAGAGCATGCTGAGATAACATGTGTAGAATCACCACAGTAGTAGCACAAGCCATTCTGGCGTCTATGAATTTTCCGCTCATTTCTAGTCAGGATTCTATCACATTGCATTAAATCAGGTGTCTGTTCAGACAACACAATGAGGGAATTTGCGGTTTTTCTATCATATTGCACCGAATTAGGTGTCTGTTCAGACAACACCATGAGGGAATTTGCGGAATTTGCGGAATGGGAAAACCCACCATAACATTCTTAATGGCTTCAGAAAGGCCATTTCTAAAATTAGCGGCCAGAGCACACTCGTTCCAATGTGTCAGCACGGACCATTTCCGAAATTTTTGGCAATACACTTCAGCCTCGTCCTGTCCCTGAGACATAGCCAGCAAGGCCTTTTCTGCCTGAATCTCAAGATTGGGTTCCTCATAGAGTAAACCGAGCGCCAGAAAAAACGCATCAATATCAGCCAATGCCGGATCTCCTGGCGCCAGCGAAAAAGCCCAATCCTGAGGGTCGCCCCGTAAGAACGAAATAATAATTTTTACTTGCTGAGCAAAGTCTCCAGATGAACAGGGTCTCAGGGACAAAAACAATTTACAATTATTCACGAAATTCCTAAACTTAAACCTGTCTCCGGAAAACAGTTCAGGAATCGGTATTTTAGGTTCTGACCTAGGATTTCTGATAACATAGTCTTGTATGCCCTGCACACGAGTAGCCAGCTGATCCACACTTGTAATCAAGGTCTGGACATTCATGTCTGCAGCAAGCATAGCCACTCTGAGGTAAAGGGGAAGAAGAAAAAAAAAAACTCAGAATCTTCTTTCTTATAATCCCTCTTCTGCAATGCATTAAACATTTAATACTGGCCTGGCAAACTGTTATGACCCCAATGGCGAGGGTCTCAGAGGAACGTGGAAGTCTGCAGAATACAAAAAACCAGCTCATAGGGCAGTGGTAACTGGGTTGACCATATATCTACTCCTAACGCCAACACTAGAAGTAGCCGGGGATCATTCCTACGATGATTCTAGATGACACGCTCCAGCCGGAGAATCTAACTACCCCTAGTAGAGGAAAAACAAAGACCTTTCTTGCCTCCAGAGAAGGGGACCCCAAAGCTGGATAGAAGCCCCCCACAAATAATAACGGTGAGGTAAGAGGAAATGACAAACACAGAAATGAACCAGGTTTAGCACAGAGAGGCCCGCTTACTGATAGCAGAATAAAGAAAGGTAACTTATATGGTCAACAAAAACCCTATCAAAATCCACACTGGAAATTCAAGAACCCCCGAACCGTCTAACGGTCCGGGGGGAGACACCAGCCCCCTAGAGCTTCCAGCAAAGATCAGGATATAGATTTGGAACAAGCTGGACAAAAATACAAAACCAAAACAAATAGCAAAAAGCAAAAAGGCAGACTTAGCTGATATAACTGGAACCAGGATCAGTAGACAAGAGCACAGCAGACTAGCTCTGATAACTACGTTGCCAGGCATAGAACTGAAGGTCCAGGGAGCTTATATAGCAACACCCCTAACTAACGACCCAGGTGCGGATAAAAGGAATGACAGAAAAACCAGAGTCAAAAAACTAGTAACCACTAGAGGGAGCAAAAAGCGAATTCACAACAGGTGCCCTCACCAGGGCATGTGTTGCTTCCCTGGCAGTGATGGAGGGGCAGCAACAGCACAAAGCCTCATTAGGTGCAGATCAGTAAATCTGGACACATTTCTCTGCACGGTGAGAACTAGTTTCCTTACAAGCAGAGCAACAAGCAGCCTGCTGCAGCACATGGCTACTGAGCACGCCCACTCCAGCTCATTATCCTGCTGGCACCTACCTGGCACCGCACACAGGGGCAGGAGGGTCGGTGTGCCTGCTCGTCCTGCACAACATCCAGCAGAGCTCCTCGTCTTCCTCCTCCTGCAGATCATGACCCCGTGCCCAGCGCTGGCAGCGCCTCCTTCATGCCACAGGCAGGAAGCCCTAAGAGTAAGACTCAGGAACATGGGGAAGGGGCGTGGCCTAACGCAAGGGGGCGTGATGGCAGCTTCTCCTGTGTTGTATGCGGGATCAGCGTGTCCTGCGCTGGACAGCAGGACAAAGCATCAAATCCGGGGCAATCCCGCAGAATGAGGGACGGTTGGGAGCTATGGTGTTGAGCGATACCGTCCTCGGAAAGTATCGGCCGATACCGGCAAAGTATCGGATCTAATCCGATACCGATACCCGATACCAATACAAGTCAATGGGACTCATGTATCGGACGGTATTCCTGATGGTTCCCAGGGTCTGAAGGAGAGGAAACTCTCCTTAAGGCCCTGGGATCCATATTAATGTGTAAAATAAAGAATTAAAATAAAAAATATTGCTATACTCACCTCTCCGACGCAGCCTGGACCTCACCGAGGGAACCGGCAGCGTTCTTTGCTTAAAATGCGCGCTTTTCCTTCCGTGACGTCACGGCTTCTGATTGGTCGCAGTGCCGCCCATGTGGCCGCGACGCGACCAATCACAGCAAGCCGTGACGTAATTTTTTAGGTCCTTCTAGGCATTCAGTATTTTAAAATTACGTTCCGGCTTTGTGATTGGTCGCGTCGCGGTCACATGGGCGACACGACCAATCACAAGCCGTGACGTCACGGGAGGCAGGAGACGCGCGCATTTTTAAAATTACGTCACGGCTTGTGATTGGTTGCGTGCCGCCCATGTGACCGCGACGCGACCAATCACAAGCCGTGACGTCACGGGAGGCAGGAGACGCGCGCATTTTTAAAATTACGTCACGGCTTGTGATTGGTTGCGTATCCTGTGTATAAAGATACTGTGTATACAGGTTTTTCCTTGCTGTACATATAATCTGGACCTGACTTCCAGCTAAATTCTTTCTTTCTGTAGTTATGGCATCTTTTAGTCCTCTTATGTGGCGCGCTGTCCTGCCTGATATATCCAACCTGTTTCTGTATATTGTCCCCCTCATATTTTACAGGATTGGGGTGTACCCACCAAGTTCTTATTTTAGGGCAGGGCAGGGTGATGAGTGGGGCACTAATAATGCAGCACATGGCGGGCAGTGAGTGGGCATTAATAACTCAGCTCATGGCGGGGCGGTGAGTGGGCACTAATAACTCAGCACATGGCGGGGCGGTGAGTGGGCACTAATAACTCGGCACATGGTGGGGCATTGAGTGGGCACTCCTAGTGTGATGCTGCACCTTGCTCCAGAGGACATATCATGGGCCCAGTTTTCAGCCCTGTCTCTCATCTATTCTATGTACGTTGCGTGACTGATTGGGATACCGAACTAGTAGTCTGCTACACATACACCTATGGCTGCAGGCAGCTTATACTAGACCTACATATTATATTTCTTATTATTTATGTGCAGATGGTGATTTGAGAGCCGTGTCTGTCTGTAACTGTTGTAGAGGAGCAGGTGGCTTCTCCTCATTTATTGTTGCAGCATATAACATAACATTGCCCATCACTGACTATATCTTACCTTATGATGGGAGATTAACCTGTTGTATACCTTGGTTGTAAACTATAACATGTATATACATGGTGTTTCATCCTCACTTATATACATTTTAGGAGCTGAATTAAAGCAGTTATTTGTTTTTGGCAACAGTCTGCTGGGTCCCCTGGGCTGGTTGCGGTGCAGCTAGGAGTGGCATGATGGAGCGCTTTGTTGTTAAAAAATTTAAAATGGGTTCCTACTGAGAAAGGTCTCAGTGGGACATTTTTGGAATGGGCAACAGTCTGGTGGGTCCCCTGGGCTGGTGGCGATGCGGCTGGGAGTGACATGGTGGAGTTATTTGTTCTTAAAATTGAAAATGGGTCTGTACTAAGAGAGGTCTCAGGGGACATTTTTGGTATGGGTGACAGTCAGCTGGGTCCCTCTGGGCCAGTGGCTGTGCGGCTGTGAGTGGCATGGTGGAGCTGTTTTGTTGCAGTTTTTCAAAATAGTTGAACCTTCAATTCCCCTCCTACTTTTTCAGATTCAAGATAATGTTTAATTTTATTTAGTGGAGAGGCAACCATCTTGGGTGGGGCAGAAACGAGTGCGTGGATAGCAAGGTGATTGTAGCAGAGAGGAGAGTAGGGGGCCTGTTTGGTGGGGCGGTTACCTACCCCTCCCCTCTTTTGTTTCAATTGGTGGTCAGAGTATAATTTAAATAAAAGGGGTCCCTACTGGGCTGAGGTCTCAGCGGGACAATTTAATTGGTGACTCCATTCAGTAGGGTCCTCGAACTGGTGTGGTGCGGTTAAGGGCATAAACAGGTGGGTCCTCGAAGCCATGTGGTGCAGTTAAGGGCCTAAGGTGCAGCTGATGCACGGCTTCCATAGACCCCGTTCCTTATTTGTCAATGTTATATTGATATGTTCATTTTTGTAATGTAAATATGTTAATAAACAGGGCTGCTGTGGCCTATTTATCCAGGGTGACCATCATGGTAGGGCCCCCTGGTCTCCAGAAGCATTTAATGCCTATAAGACCCTGTTAGGGTAAAGTCCCTGGGTTCATAGCAATCATATTTCCATGCCTAAAGAATAAATTGCAATTGGCTCCTCCGAGCTAGGAACAGAGACTGGAAGGGAAGAAAAAAAAGCATGCCATTCAATACAATCTGTCGCTTCAAGGACCCTCTATTTTGTTCATGTGACTTGAGAATACTGAGGCCATGTGCACACGTTCAGTATTTTTTGCGTTTTTTTTGCGTTTTTTCGCTATAAAAACGTGATAAAAACGCGAAAAAAACACGAAAAAAACGCTTACATATGCCTCCTATTATTTACAGTGAATTCCGCATTTCTTGTGCAAATGTTGCATTTTTTCCGCGAAAAAAATCGCATCGCGGAAAAAAAGCAACATGTTCATTAAGTTTGCGGAATTGCGGGGATTCCGCACAACTAGAAATGCATTGATTTGCTTACTTTCCGCATGTGGCTGTGCCCACCATGCAGGAAGTAAGCAGATCATGTGCGGTTGGTACCCAGGGTGGAGGAGAGGAGACTCCACCACGGACTGGGCACCATATAATTGGTAAAAAAAAAAAGAATTAAAATAAAAAATAGCCTCTCATCGGTGCATGCTGCCGCTTCCGTTCCTATAGATGGTGTGTGTGAAGGACCTGCGCTCACGTGACCGTGACGTCATCGAAGGTCCTGTACACACACACCATCTATAGGAACGGATGCCGCTGAGATCAGCTGTCTGCAGAGGGTGAGTATAACCATTTTTTTTATTTTTTTATTATTTTTAACATTCTATCTTTTTACTATTGATGCTGCATAGGCTGCATCTATAGTAAAAAGTTGGTCACACTTGTCAAACACTATGTTTGACAAGTGTGACCAACCTGTCAGTCAGTTTTCCAAGCAATGCTACAGATCGCTTGGAAAACTTTAGCATTCTGCAAGCTAATTTCGCTTGCAAAATGCTAAAAAAAACGAGAAAAAAACAGGAAAAAAACGCAAAAAAAAAAATGCGGATTTCTTGCAGAAAATTTCCGTTTTTCTTCAGGAAATTTCTGCAAGAAATCCTGATGTGTGCACATACCCTGAGGCACGGATTTTAACTGTTTATATTGACCAACTCTTGTTTCTTTTAAGGTTGTCTTCTGCACAAAGCAGTGCATTAAACTGAAGAACAGTATACCTAATCTGTGTGCCCTTGAGTCAGTGGGGAGTGATTAAGGGTAAAGTAATCAAGTGCAATTAGTCCATGAGCCGGGCCAGATATCGGTACCACCCGGAGTGACTAATTTTCTTTGGTATTTTTAGGTAGATGCATGTCTGTAGTTTATTTTTTGATATGATAGCCCTTACATATACGTAGCTTATTAACCCCTTCAGCCCTAGGCCTATTTGTACCCAAGTGCCTAAGCCAATCTGACCTGTGCCACTTCATGGGCTAATAACTTTGGAACGCTTTCACCTATCCAAGCCATTCTGAGATTGTTTTCTCGTGACATATTGTACTTCACGTCAGTGCTAAATGGGAGTCAATATATTTTACCTTTCTATATAAAAAAATGCTAAATATTCGGAAATTTTGGAAAAATCGGCAATTTTTTAACTTTGAAATTCTCTGCTTTTTACAAAAATACTGATACCCCCCATAATAGTTATTAATTTACACTCCCCACATGTTTACTTCATATTGGCATCATTTTGAAAATGAAACCTTATTGTTTTACGACGTAATAGGGCTTATAGTTTTATGCGCAATTTTTCACATTTACAGCAAAACCCACTTTTCAAAGGACCAAGTCACTTCTGAAGTCACTTTAAGGGGCTTACATAACAGAAACCACCCATAAATTACCCCATTTTGCAAACTACACCCCTCAAGCTGTTCAAAACTCATTTTTAAAAACTGTTAACCCTTTAGGTGTTCCACAGGAATTTTAGCATGAGCCAAGAACCAAATATGACGATATCGGTACCACCCGGAGTGACTAGATGTAGTATTTGTAACAAAATTTAATCCAAGTTATGTAAATACACACTGAACATGTCATGTGCATATATATATATATATATATATATATATATATATATATATATATATATATATATATATATATATATATATATATATATGTTACTCCATAATATCTTCAACATCGGACTCTGAATCTGACTGTTGTTCTACTGGCTCGTCTTCAGTACCCTTGTTCTGGCATGTCTGTAATCTGCACATGTCTGTGCACTTCAGGCCATTGCTGAGGCAAGTACACTGAGGAAGTTCACATGACCGCACACACTTGCAGGACAGTAGCTGTATAATAGCTTCTGGTGCTGGTGCCCCTTGCATCCACTTGACAACAAGCTTTCCGTCGTTATCTATCATCCAACCGCAGTCTGTTGGGTTTGCAACCCATGGCTGGCTCTGCAGACTTCTCCTCCAGATCGCAGCCTGGTAGTTTGCACGCAGTGCATGCATGAAAAGGCAGTCCTGGCAAGGAGGGAGTTGACTTGACTCTACCACTCCACGTCTGGCACAGAACAGCTGATAACGGAGCCTGTTTACCTCAGTTGTTTGGGTAGTTGGCAGGTACATGTGGCAGGTGATTTCCTGTAACTTCTCAAAAAGTTCGGTAGACACTTCCCATGAACGACCAACTTCCTGAAAGGCATCCTGGTATGTCTTGTTCATCTTCAACTGCTTGAGTGTCGTCATCTTCCCACGGCCAGCGAATGCACTGACGGTGTCACAGCCTGTAAATGCATGCATACCAATCAATGAATCACATACGCTGCCTCCCAATGTTCGGCTCAGAGTGGTGATATCCAGGAATCTTGTCCGGTTCTGTGTACCGCATTTCTGGAACAGGTGGGATGGGATTTTGTGGCACATGCCCAGACACAGGACCATGACATCAGTATCCTCCGAAGTGATGATGACCGACTTGTAACCAGATTCTGCTGCATGAAGAGCATGGAGAAGGAGGCGTGTGTCTGCTTCTTCTTGATTTGACTTAAGGTCAGCAGCCTCTTCCCACTGTTCTTTGGTGATCTTAAAGCAGAGCTGCTCACATGTGACATACAGCTCCTTCTCCTCAAGCTTCTCCCTGTGGTGTTTCGCCTTCCATTCTTCTACCAGAAACTTTATGAGACTTGCCTTGTTGGAGGAACTACTTAGAAGCTTTTTCCACTGCTGGATGTTGTGCCCATGTTGAATGTTCTTGAAATGGATCCCTGTGCCTTCATATCTGTTGACTCTTTCTGTATCTTTGATGGATGTCTCCTTGTAGACGTCAAAGACAATATCAATGCGCTTGCTCTTAGCACCCTCATGGATAGCGCGACTCATTGCTGTGCCTGCTAGCTGGCCAAATGTTGCATTGTTTCCCTTCAGTTTCTGAACCAGGCTCATCCCATCAATGATGGTTGCAGAGGGCTCGGGGATCACTTCTGCAGGACGAGCATTCCTCTCCAACTCCCTTGCGAGGGCAGCCTTGTTGGTCTTGCGGATAGACCCATCACCATTGGCAAGTGCCCATGGCAATGGACCCAGGGGATGAGTCAAGACATCACTCATTTGTAGCTTTCTGTTCTCAGCTACAAGTATCATCTGGCCAAATAGGTTTCTGTCAGCCTTCAAAATTACCTCCTTGCCAAGACCTTGTCTGCGTGTCTTCATTTGGATGTTAGAGAACGTTTTAAGTTTGTTCTTCGTCATCTTGTCATGAAACAATGTAGTTGGCTTATCGGTACCCAAACGCTCATCCTTGAATGTTTGATATGCATCCTCTCCTATACTGTATGCCCCTTGAAGGTCTTTGGCTACATCTGGTGGTGCTACAGTCGCTGTTGACAAACTGATAAGTTCACCATTATGCTCTTTGTTGAAGGGGTTCACCCAACCTGTCTCCAGCAGTTGAACGAAAGATTGGACATCGGCTTCATCTCTTCTAATCCTAGACACCTGTAGGTCTGAATGGCTGAAGTCAGTATATTGTTGGCCTACCAGGGCCCTCAGCTGCCTCAAGTACATACTGCGGTACTCTGATGTCAGGTAGAACCTGGAAACAGCTCCAACTTTGAGGCTGAAGCCTTTTGTGCCCCCTGGTGTCTGGGTGTCTTTGTTGATTGTCTCTTCAATGGTCTGGTCCACAGGAATTCGTCCAAAAGGATTCTTGCTACCGATCTGGACCGAAAAGCCACCTTGCATGAAGTATTCATGGACCTCTGGGTGTTCTATGGGCAGCCGAGACATTGTGGCATAGTAATAGGTTAGGTATCGGGCATAGTTGACCTTGTCATAGGCAAAACACCATGGTATCATCTGTCGGATTGCTCCTAGGTGAAGCATCCAGTTGCCTTCTCTTGAAGCTCGAACCAGGGCCAGCATGGTCTCGACCATGTCCAAGTATGACATCCAGAATGCTGAGAGTTGTTCATTTCTGAGGGTCTCAAGATAAACTTGAAAGAGCTTCAGGGTAAGTGTGCAAGATTCATTATCCAAGAGCTTTTTGAGAGAAAGCGGAGTGATTCCCCAATCTCTGTTTCAAGTTTTCGTCGAACATGTTTCTTTGTCGATGGTTTCAGTTGGATGATACCACGGGATATCATTAATCTCTCAAGCCTAGATGTGAGGTTTATCATAGGCAGTACTTCTGGGTTTGGGAACAATTTAGTCCTTATATACAAGAAGAGTTCTTCAAGGGCCTCTTTCTCTGCCTCTTCGTAGCGTACTTCCTCGCTTTCGACCTGATTTTCAGCTGCACTAGACCTACAGGCCACTTGGGAATCATCTTTTGTGAATAGTTTGTAGCACGACTTGTGGTAGTGCCCCTCTGCAGCAACAAGGTCTCTGCTAAGTAAACCAAGTATTCTCTGTGTGCCTTTCCTTATCGCTGCTCTGCGGATCGTCTCATCTGCTCGTAGCTCAACACACTGGACAATTGGCTCCCTTGTTTGTTTTCCTTTTAGGTACTTGCTTGACTTCTCACAGAAGATACATACTTTGGCATACACCCTGCTATCACTGGGGGCACCCCTCGGTAGCTTCCTCATGGAGATTTTGCTTGCTGTTTCGACATTGACACCCTTGCCAAGGATAGAATCCAGTGACTTCTTCATTGTAAAGATACTACGACATTTACGGTGATATTGTATGTGTGGTATTTCTCCTTCTTCAAGGCCCTTAGCTGCTACCAGGACTGATTCATGCTGCCTGATCTCTGCAGCCCTAAGCAATGTTTTCCAGGAGTCCAAATCCTTAAGGGACGCCAGATCATCGCTGTCATCATTAGAGCAGTGTATGATACAGTCGATCCGTGATTTCTTCCTTGCTGGTACTTCCATCATGCCGTTAGATAGTCAGTAAACACCTGCAAACACAAAGAAAAACATTAAAATTTTATTTACCGTATTTCCTGGCGTATAAGACGACTTTTTAGCCATGAAAAACATGGCTCCAAGAGGGCGGTTGTCTTATACGCCGAATACAGCCGCCGGGGGGAAAGGCCGCCGCGCAGGGAAGGAGGAGGCAGGGGCCCACCTTCATGAGGCGCTCGTTCTTAGAGCTGGGAGCGCTGGTGCTAGGTGACTGTTCCCCCTCTCTCCACAAGTTCCTTACCAGCAGCAGCACACAGTACAGGACTACAGGACCTGTGGTGATGTCACGGCCATGTGATCAGTCACAAGCCTGGGAGGTGTCAGCCTCTACAGAGGGAGATAGGAGCTCTGCAGAGAAGACCGGAGAGTCCTGTTCAGCACAGAACGTGTATGTGTCAGTGTGTGTGCGTGTGTTGGGGCACCTCAGGGTGTCTTCAAATGTGACATAGCCCCCTAGATTTCTTCCAGTAAAATTTGCACTCCAAAAGTCATTTGGCGCTCCTTCCCTTCCGAGGCCTGCCGTTCCCCAATACTGCAGTGTACGACAACATATCGGGTGTTGTTGTGTTCGGGAGAGATTGGTGAACAAATAGTGGGGTGCATTTTTTGCTGGTACACCTCTTAAAAATAAAAAAATGAGCCTAAAATGACACCTTCATGTAAAAAATGCACTTTTTCCATTTTCTCAACCAAGTGTTTCCAACTACTGTGAAACACTGGTTGGGTCAAAGTGGTCACTATACCCCCTAAAAGATTCCTTGGGGGTGTAGTTTCCAAAATAGGGTCACTTTTTGGGGTTTCCACTGTGGGGGTACCTCAGGCAGCCTTCAAATGTGACATGGCCCCCTAGATTTCTTCCAGTGAATCCGCCACCCAAAAACCACATAGCGCTCCTTCCGTGTTGAGCTGTGCTGTGTGCCCATACTTTAGTTTACGAGTACATGTGGGGTGTTTCTATAAACTGCAGAATTAGGGTAACCAAGTTTGGGTTTGCCGTTAACCCTTGCTAGGTTGCAGGTAAAATTGGATTACAATGTAATATCTGGAAAAAAAATGAAATTTTGAAATTTCGCCTTCATTCTGCTAAAATTCCTGTGGAACACCTAAAGGGTTAACAGTTTTTAAAAATGAGTTTTGAACAGCTTGAGGGGTGTAGTTTGCAAAATGGGGTAATTTATGGGTGGTTTCTGTTATGTAAGCCCCTTAAAGTGACTTCAGAAGTGACTTGGTCCTTTGAAAAGTGGGTTTTGCTGTAAATGTGAAAAATTGCGCATAAAACTATAAGCCCTATTACGTCGTAAAACAATAAGGTTTCATTTTCAAAATGATGCCAATATGAAGTAAACATGTGGGGAGTGTAAATTAATAACTATTATGGGGGGTATCAGTATTTTTGTAAAAAGCAGAGAATTTCAAAGTTAAAAAATTGCCGATTTTTCCAAAATTTCCGAATATTTAGCATTTTTTTATATAGAAAGGTAAAATATATTGACTCCCATTTAGCACTGACGTGAAGTACAATATGTCACGAGAAAACAATCTCAGAATGGCTTGGATAGGTGAAAGCGTTCCAAAGTTATTAGCCCATGAAGTGGCACAGGTCAGATTGGCTTAGGCACTTGGGTACAAATAGGCCTAGGGCTGAAGGGGTTAATAAGCTACGTATATGTAAGGGCTATCATATCAAAAAATAAACTACAGACATGCATCTACCTAAAAATACCAAAGAGAATTAGTCACTCCGCTTGGTACCGATATCGTCAAATTTGGTTCTTGGCTCATGGACTAAATAACATGAAGGGCAATATGCCTATTCACTATGCCCTTGAGCAAGGGGGAGCGGCTAAGGGAAAAGTAATTAAGTGCATCAACATGAAGATGCTTTCCCTATAATTTTGACCCAGTTAGAGCAGTTAACAGAGAATGTCATCAAGTGCATTAAAAACAATCAACAATGGCGTGGCAGGGTTATTCATAATGAATTAGTACATTTTTCTGCTTTAGGTTTATTTCAACCTAATGTCCAAATATTATGAAAGTTATTTAAGGGTCGGTTTTAATGTTGATGTTATATTGTGTATAGCTTTTAATTACTCCTTATTTATAGTATCTTTCTCTTTATATATACTCATAACTTTTCCGGTAGTAGTAGTAGTAAGTGTGTTTAAGAAATGATTACTGCACAGCACAGGTACTGTATATAGTAGTGGTTTCTAGAACCAAAAACTGTGAATTGATGAATTATTAGAGCTGGCTATGATACATGCAGCATAATAGTTTTTGAGGCATGACAGATGCCATTATACAGCTATTCAGACTGTGGCTACCACCTTTATTATAGGTTTACTTTTCACATTCCCCATGATGGGAACCTCATTGCAGGATGTTTACAGACTGTTATTTTTCTTTAGTTACAGTATTATCGATCAGAATTTGGTAGAGTTGCATTGATAAAATTATTCTGTTGAAGCTCTGGAATTGTGTTACTTGTAGGCACAGTCTTTCCATAGCATGTAGAAATGGTTGATGGCTTTATTAGGCATGGTTGATGGCGGTCGAGTCCATTTAAGGTGTCAAACGGCCTTTTGGTGGTGGTTTAGGAGTCAGGTGGAAGTTGCAGACAAGTTAAGGTGGACTCATTTTAACTAATAGATGAGGTAAAAACCCCATGGTTGTGAACAGGCTAAGCATTGGTGGCCAGCCTCAAGGATGTTGTAATGATAATGTCTATCAGCGGCGGGCACAGTGGTGAAGCACAGGAGTGAGGACAATAGGGTGATTGGTACCCTGAAAGTTTACTGGCTGTGCTTGAATGGCAAGCCAGGGCGTGCCGCCCCTTTTATGGCTGTCTGTCCTGGTGCTATATGTCAGACAGCTGGGGGTATCATATTTCTTGTGAATCCCAATGTACTAGCACTTCACCTGACTCCTACTGTGGTTGTTTTTAATCTTGTGATTTAAATAAAGCTGTGACCAGTTTGACAACCAAAATAGTGTGTTTTGTGTATTTATTCTAGTGCCTAGGTTTACTGTAGTTGTAGTTGTTGTAAGATGGAGTGGGGATCCGTCCCATATACAAAAGTCAAGATAAGATAGAGGACAAGAGAGAGAAGAGGAAGGAATCTGTGGAAAACGCTACGTATTGTAAAACAAACGTTCATCAAGATATGTGCCAGATATCTCCTGTATATAATTAATTCTCAGTTATTGTTGAGAAAAGTTTATTTTTGATAGGTGGTCTAGCTTCTTGAACTTTGAAACATCTGCCTCTGGCATGTCATCGGTTACATGCAGTCTGCAAAGGTGTAGGGCCCTCACAGGACACCCACCTTCATGTAATGTACCAGGGTGTAAGAGATGTGTACCTTGCCCATGGCTACTGTCCTGCACTAGGATACACACAAGCAAACAGAACAGCTCACCATACCTAAGCAGGCATGAAGATGAAAGTAGAGCGCCCGCCAGAGCCTAGGGGTTACTCGGCACCGGGTCCGGTGGTCGTTAAAGGTGTATTCACGGTGGCAGCGACCCTGTACGTGGCCCTGGGCGTCCAAGTTAAAGGGAAAGTCTTTAAAGGGGTTGTTTTAAATAAAGAAATATAGAGTGTTCGTGACGCCACCTGTGGTATTCGCTCAGGGATGACTGACGCTGCTTAAAGGGGTCCACTGGGGATGATGTTATTGCAGCAATGATAGTGTGGCTTCCGACAGGTGAAGCTTAGTCCCCAGGACTCCCGCTGCAGTAGGTAAAGATGGTGTGGTGTCAGAAAGAATTAGAGGACACAAGGTTGCAGACTCATTACCTTTTACTATTAGTAAGCAGCCACAGTCCAGGGTACCGGTAACAGATGATGGTAAGGACCGGCCAGCCTAGAAGCGATTTGGAGTCCCCTTAGCAGGTAGAGTTGGAAGCCTTCCTTTCTGAACTTTAGTGTGCGTCCCTTGCTGCCTGAGGCTTCACACAAGGTCCTCTCTCTCTCTGTCCTATATATAGGACAGTACCGAATGGCAGGCAACTCGAGTCTTTTTACAGGTGTCTCTATTTGCGGCGACTCCGGGCTCTATGTGTTGCTGTGTCCTCCGGTGTAGGGGTGGACAGGTGACTTGAAATTTCCTGCCCTCCAGTTTCTGCTGTGGGACACAGAGTCCCACACAGCCTCGGACTCCCGGTGTCCGGTTCCTGCGCTTCAGCGTGGAGGGAGCCCAGTCGCAGCCCCTCCAGCTCCTCACTTCTCCTGTGCTTCTTTTCTCCTCACAGTTTCCTACAAACTGCTCTGTCTCTCTCTTCTCCTTCCAGGAGCTGCAGAACCTCGTCTCTGCACGGCCTCAGCTTTTCTCTCAAACTCTCAGGAGCTACAGAACCTCATGTCTCCATGGCTCCAGCTCTCTCCTCAGACTCTGACTGGACTCAGTCTCTTTCCACTCACTCCTCCTCCCGCCAGAATATATAGGGAAGCCACCCACAAACTGGATCAGAGCTCCCCCTTCTGGCCTGGAGTCAGAACAGTGTTATGTGTACTTCTTACCTATTAAAGGGATCCTTGTCGCTTCCAGGCATGGCATCACCCTCCCTGAAAGGAAGGCAACACCACTGTAACAACCGGTTTCCTGGGGTGTTACAAATGCAGCTGAAGAAAAAGTCAGCACTCTGTCCTCCAGGATGAACTTATGTTCTTTATTCAAAAATCATATGCATAGCCAACATTTAAAATAAATATCAGAGCATCCTCTTAGACGTTTCGGAAAGATTAAGGAATTTCATTCTGAAATGCGTAAGAGGATATTCTAAGACATATTTTTAAATGTTGTCTATAGACGTGATTTTTTAATAAAGAATAAGAGTTCAACCTGGAGGATGGAGTGACGATTTTTTCTTCATCTGTAAGTGCCTAGTGCAGTACATGAACTTAAAAACTATGCACAGTAATCATAGGCAGAAGAGATCCAATATCTGTAGAACTTCTTAGATTTTGTGGTGCCGTCACCCCCAACGTGAATTTTGGCGCTGCCTTCTTCAGGGCAACCATGACCACGATCATGGCTTTGATTTAATCATCCCGTTTTCATTTTAATCATGTTTTGTACTCCAATAAAATATATACATTAATTCTGTACTGCATTTGAACTTTTTTTTCTTATAGGTTATTATGATTTCTTGTAAGAGCTGATGACCTTGACACTGAGAGATAAATTTCAGCTTCATAGGAAAAGACAAGAACTCTTTTTTTATAATTTGGTCTGCATGTAATATTCTGCATATAATATTTATGGTAATTGCTATTACACCAATAGTGAATAAATCTGAATTTATTAACATTGACTTTACTAACCTCCCATCTGACATTTGACTCAGTTCCGAAGCCTCCTCATCTGTGCTGGCATAGCCATTCTCTGAAATAAAATATTATTTTCATGAACCAATTTCTAATTACTAGTATACTCATAACAAAGTTGAAGTATACACTGTTTCCATACCCAAAGTTCATATCATAGTTGCAAAAAATAAAAAGGATAGATGGACTATACAATGATTGGGAATTCCAATCTTGAGAGGTTCATTCTGACTAATGTAATATCATCAATAGTGCCCAGCAGCAGCTACAATTTACTCAACTCAGTGATAAAGTGTTTTGGCTCCTCTGAGGAATCCGTTCTCCATTAAATGTCACCTGCTTAATAGTGATGAGCAAACATGCTCGGATAAGGTGTTATCTGAGCATGCTCGTGTGCTAACGGAGTGTCTTCGGTGTGCTCAAAAATATGTTTGAGTCCCCTCCCCTGCATGTCTCATGGTTGTTCAACAGCCGCGGCTGTCGAACAACCATGAGACATGCAGGGGAGGGGACTCAAACATATTATTCGAGCACGCCAAAGTCACTCGGTTAGCACCAGAGTATGCTCAGACAACACCTTATCTGAGGACGTTCACTCATTACATAGGCTACGTTCACATTAGCGTTAAGCTAATGTGCGTCGGGTTTGCGTCGGCGACGCAGCGGCGACGCATGCGTCATGCGCCCCCTATACTTAACATGGGGGACGCATGCGTTTTTTTTTGTTGCGTTGTGCCACACATGCGTCTTTTTTGCCGCAAGCGTCGGACCAAGAAAACGCAACAAGTTGCATTTTTCTTGCGTCCGATTTTCGGCAAAAACCGACGCATGCGTCGCAAAACGCAGCGTTTTTGCGTGCGTTTTGCCGCGTTTTTGCGTGCGTTGTGCGTTGCGTCGCCGACGCAGCGGCGCACAACGCTAGTGTGAACTTAGCCTAACCCAGCAGAAGGTTCAGCGCCACCTCAAACTCACCAAAGTAGAAAAATCACAGACTCAAATGGCATACACCCCCAAGGACTGCAGGAATTAAGTACAGTGGTACACAGACAGTTATTTTATATACAGTGGGTATAGAAAGTATTCTGAACCCTTTACATTTTTAACTCTGTTTCATGCAGCCATTTGGTACATTCAAAAAAGTTCATTTTTTTCTCATTAATGTACACTCTGCACCCCATCTTCACTGAAAAAAAAAGAAATCTAGTAATTTTTGCAAATTTATTAAAAAAGAAAAACTGAAATATAACATGGTCATAAGTATTCAGACCCTTTTCTCAGGTACACCTATTTAAGTCACATGCTGTCCATTTCCTTGTGATCCTCCCTGAGATGGTTCTACTCCTTCATCGGAGTCCAGCTGTGTTTAATTAAACTGATAGGACTTGACACTTTTGCACACTTTTTATAGTATATCGCTATTGTAAATTATTAACAGTTACGTTTTAATTCCTTTTTTTATTGAGTTAAATGATACCAGTGGATTTTTGCATAGGTTTTCTAACAGATGCTGTCCTGGAGAATCTCATAAAAAATCTCATGACCCAGCACTAACATAGATTTATGAGGAACCGGTGTTGTCAAACAATCTGATCAGCTTCTCTGAAGAGGTAAGTTCCAGACTGGACTAAGAAAACGCAGTGGATGTTGTCTAGATGGACTTTTCAAATCCATTTGATATAGTGTTATACAAAAGGTTGGTACATAAAAGCAGAATAATGGAACTAAGGGAAAATATATGTAACTGAGTTAACAACTTTTAACAACAGTGAAAGGAAACAAAGGGTGGCTATTTACCCTTGAGAAAAACCTGTTTTCACCTTCATGACCAAGCCAATTTTTTCACTTTGACCAGTGTCATTTTATGTGGTAATAATTCTGGAACGTTTCAATGAATTCCAGTGATTATGAGGTTTTTTTTGCGACATATTATCTTAGTGGTAAATTTAAGCTGATACTTTTTGCGTTTTGGATGAAAATTTAGCCGTTTTAAAACTTTTAATTTTGTGACCTTAAACCAGTCAGTTATATCACAAAAAATAGTTAATAAATAACATGTACCACATGTCTACCTTACATCAGCATCATTTTTTCCTGTTAGGAAGTTGGAAGGGTTAAAAGTTAATTAGCAATTTCTAATTTTTGCAACAAAAGTTCCACAACCAGTTTGTTTAGGGACCACATCATATTTGAAGTGATTTTGAGGGGCATATGGAACAGAAAATATTCAAAAGTAACACAATTTTAACAACTGCACCCTCAAAGTGCTCAAAACCACATTCGAGAAGTTTATTAAACCTTCATGCGTTTCACAGGAATTAAAGCAATGAACATTTTACTTTTTCCCACAAAAGTGTTACTTTAGCCCCAAATTTGGCATTTTCACAAGGGTAACAGGAGAAAATAGACCATACAATTTGTTGTGCAATTTCTACTGAGTACACCGATTACCCCTATGTGGGGGTAAACCACTGTTTTGGCAGAGCTCGGAAGGGAAGGAGCATCATTTGACTTTTGCATCGAAAAATTGGCTTGAATAGATAACGGATTCCATATCATGCTTTCAGACTCCCTGATGTGCGTAAACAGTGGAAACTCCCCACAAGAGACCCCATTTTGGAAGCTACATCCGTCATGGAATTTATGTAGATATGTGGTTAGGACCTTGAATCTGCAGGTGCTTCACACAATTTTATAATGTTGCGCTGTGAAAATTTAAAAAAATCACATTTTTCTTACAAAAATGTTGCTTTATAATCCTACAAAAAGAAATGAAGAAATGTGCCCTTAACAATAAAGTGAGATGAGAACAGTAACATCAGTGATATATAAAGAATCTTTATTGAAAACTCACTCACATAAAAATTAAGTGTGTAAACCCATAGGACAATACAAGATGAGTATAGCAGGGGAAGAATCTGCCTAACACGTGCCATCATGAGGATCTCGTAGCAATATATAGCAGCACATAGCACAATTCAGTTAGCACATACATCTCAAAGAGACAACTTAATGTAACAGGCAGGGATATAGAGATTGCATGTGAGAAGATGTTATGTAACATAGATATAAATCTGCATTATCCTAGGCATAAAGTGCCACTCATAGTGCAGTAAATAACTAATGCTTACCCATGTGAGAGAGAACAGGTGATGGACCGTGTATGCCGTAGCCCCGACGCGCGTTTTGCGTCGGGGGGCTGTCAAAATGTTGCTTTAGCCCCAAATGTTTTATTTTTACAATGGTAACAGGAGAAAATAGACAAACTTTGTTGTACAATTTCTCCTGAGTATTCTGATACCCCGTACGTGGTAGAAAACCATTGTTTGGGCGCATGGCAAGGCTCAGAAGGGAAGGGAAGCAATTTTGGCTGAAATAGTTTGCAGGCACCATGACACATTTGAAGAGCCCCTGACATGCCAAAACAGCAGTAACCCTCACAAGTGAGACAATTTTGGAAAATACACCTCTTGAGGAATTCATTTAGGGGTAGTAGTAAGTATTTTTAACTCTCAGGCGATTCACAGAATTGTATAACACTGGGCTGTGTAAATTAAATATAACCATTTTTTCCACTAAAATGTTGCTTTGGCCCCAAGTTTGTAATTTTCAAAAGGGGTAATAGGAGAAAACAAAACAGTAAAATTTGTTATGCAATTTCTCCTGAAGATACCCTATAAGTGATCGGAAACTACTTTGAGGCACAGTGCAATGCTCAGAAGGGAAGGAGCATCATATTACAGTGCAGATTTTGCTGTTATGGTTTGCGGGTGCCAATGGGGTTTCCATCTAAATCTCCAAATGAGGAGTTTCAGATTAACCCCTTAGTGACCGTGCAAAATTTTTGAAATGTGACCAGAGGCACTTTATGTGGCAATAACTCTGGAACGCTTCAACGTAACCCAGTGATTTTGAGATTGTTTCTTGTGGCACATTATAATGTATGATAATGGTAAATTTAGGTCTATATGTCTTGAGTTTATTTATAAAAAATGTAAAAAATTTGACAAAGATGTAAAAAAAAGTGCAATTTTCAAACTTTGAATGATTATCCCTTTAATCCAGAGTCATACCACAGAAAAGCATGAATAAATATTTTTTCCCTCATGTGAGCTTGTCATCAGCACCATTTGCAAAATTGTTCATTTATTTTGTTAGCTTTACAGGAGTTTTAAAACTGTAGCAGTAATTTTTCATTTTTTCAAGGAAATTTACAAAATTTTTTAGGGACCTATCCAGGTTCGAAGTGACTTTGGGGGTCCAATATATTGGAAACCCCCCAAAAGTGATACCATTTTAAAAACTGCACCCCTCGACATATTGAAAACTGCTGTCAGGTAGTTTATTAACCCTTCAGATGATTTTCAGGAATTAATGCAAAGTGGCATAAAAGAAACGGAAAAGTGTATTTTTACCACCTAAATGTCACTAACTTCTGAACAGGCCGCTGTAGCCGGCAGACTAAGGCCGCTATTTGCCTGTGAATTGCCATGGCAAACATCAGGACTACATAATCATGACCTCTAGGTGCCAATGAGGTAAAATCAGAAGCCAACACACTCTGTTAACCATTTATATGATGTAGTCACTTTTAACAACAGCATCTAAGGTGTTAAACAGATATTGACCCAACACTGATCGTGGCTTATGCAGCAAGTTGTCAGCTATAGTGTACAGCCGACAGCTGCTGGACTGTCACCTGCATGCGGATGCTATTCTCTTATATCTCAGGTCAGTAAAAAGACGTATTTGTGGTCATTTTGGGGTTAAGCCCCTGAGCGATCCATTCACTATAATGAGGCAGCAAAGTTACTGCCCACATGCAGCATTTCAAAGGAACTCCGTAATGACAAGAGAGAGGGTCTTCAGCAGGTCCCCAGCTGTCACAGGAACCCAACGGCAACCCAGAATCACATCACAGGCACGTCGATAGGCACTTAGAATGAAGCGTCCCCATGCCAGCGTGTGTTAAATGCCGCTGTTAGATATTGACAGAGGCATTTAACAAGTTAACAATCGCGGCCTTGCTCCACCCACAATTGCTAGAAGTGGGCCCTGACTGTAACACACAGCCATTGACTGTGAGCCCACTTAATACACTCGGTTCTGACTTGCGCCCTACTTGTACGGCGCATGTCGTGCAGGAGTTATAATATCCTCCCAGAATGGCTAAACTGAAACCCATGACGATCGGCTGGAATACATTATTCCCAGAAGAAAGATCCCGTAACCTTACTGGCAGACTCTGTTTGCATTGTGGTGATCGGGATAATTATTACACAAATTGTCCCAACCTTTAAGCTAAACAGTGAGAACTTCAGACCCTACGTGAGGAGGGAGGTAACTCTTTCCTCCACCAAAGGTAAATTGCTCATGCCTATGTCTATTCCTTACAGTTCCTCAGTGTGCACGGGTCAAGCACTTATTGATTCCAGAACAGCAGAAAATGTTATTGACAACTTTCCATTTTATTTAAATAATGATCCCAATAATTCTCCCTGCCAGCATTTGGCTTCAGTCATGGGGTTGGGGGCATTGCGGGTTCAGTCATTTCTCTGAGAATACAGAACGGGCTGTTACCGTGCACCCGTCACTGACTGACAGCCGGCCTCAATGTAGAGGGAGTCAGTCAGGACTGGTGCGGTTACAATGGCCACTCTGTATACTCAGAGCAATGACTGAACCCGTGGCGCTCACTCCTCCTTGACTAAAACTGAATGCTGGAGAGAAGAATAAAGTTCATTTTCTCCCCGATGCATTCAGCTGCATGTTGGCACTGGGTAGAATAATATCACTGCTAACCTTTAGATTAACCACACATCTGCAGGTTAACTGTGTCATTTCTAGTTAGTTATAGGTTCCCTTTAATTTTGTAGTATAACACTTCAATAAAATGGTGCCAGAGTCAGTGCGTGCTATCCAGTGCCATTTCTTTAACCCACAGTGTCTGTTAATTTGCATATACAGTGTCTTCTATAAAATGGTGCCAGAGATCGCGGTATGTGTGACTTAGGCACCATTGTATTGAAGTAATGTACTAAAACGTCAACAAAGCAGTGGGCATGCACCACCCATTGCCATTATCCCTATGGTCGGCACGTGCACACTGGTATGTTGACATTGTAGTCCAGAGCATGGAACAGATACCAGGAAACAGGTCAGAACACCAGGAGCTGTGCAGGGGGCTGTAGGAGTGCAAAGACCCAGCAGCAGGACCACTACAGCCTCCTTTGTACAAGGAGGAACAGGATGAGCAGTGTCAGAGTCCACTAACATCCATGTGTCTGTTCAAACTGTCAGAAACAGACTCCATAAGTGGGTGTTGTGCTTACAGCCCAACACCATGCAGGGAGATTGGCATTTGCCAGATTGGTAGATTCGACATTGACATCCTGCGCTCTTCATGGATGAGAGCAGGTTCCCACTAAGCACATGTGACAAACATGACAGTCTGCAGACGCTGTGGAGAACTTTCCGCTACCTGCAACATCCTCCAACTTTACCTGTTTGGCAGTGGGTGAGTAATGGTGTTGTGAGGCATTTCTTTGGAAAGACGCACAGCCCTCCGTGAGCTAGCTGTTATGGACTGGTAATTTAGGAGCGACATGCGACTAGCTCTGGGCAGGTGGTAACTATACAGACCACAGTCCCTGATCTTAATACAACACTAGCAGTAGCCGTGGAATGTTCCTGTCACTCCCTGGACATCTCGTCACAGCCGGAGAACTAGCTACCCCTAAAGGTAGAAACAGGAAAGCTATCTTGCCTAAGAGAAAATCCCCAAAGGATAGGACAGCCCCCCACAAATATTGGCTGTGAGAGGAGAAGGAAATGACATACGTAGTATGAAACAAGATTTAGCAAAGGAGGCCAATTCTAGCTAGATAGACAGTAAGGAAAGAAACACTGTGCAGTCAGTAATAAAAACTAGAAAAAGTCCACCGCAGAGATATGCAAAAATCTCCACACCTAACTAAAGGTGTGGAGGGCAAAATCTGCAGCCCAGTGCTTCCAGCTTAGCTAAATAGATACATACTGATAAGCTGGACAAATGAACAAAACATAAATGTGCTGAACAATAAGTCCACAACAAGTGGACTGCAAAAGGACAAGCAAGGACTTAACTTTGCTGAACGGGTAAGAGTGTCAGGGAAATCCAAGAGCCGTGCCTCCAGGCAAGAACAATTGGCAACTGGCATTGATTGAGGGATAAAGCCAGACTAAAATAGCCGAGCAGAAAGAAGATCAGTGGAAGCAGCTGCTGATACTAAATCCAAGAAGCAGCTATACCCCTCAAAACCACAGGAGGGAGCCCAAGAGCAGAATTCACAAAAGTGCTACTTACAACCACCGGAGGGAGCCCAAGAGCGGAATTCACAACAGCTAGCCAAATGTACCCTGACAGCCAATCGGTACAGAGTAGAGATGCTCAGACCCATTGTGAGACCATTTGCATGTGCAGTGGGCCCTGGGTTCCTTCTGATGCATGACAATGCTAGTCCTCATGTGGCTGAAGTGTGTCAGCAGTTCCTGCATGATGAAGGCACTGATGCTATGAACTGGCCTGCCTGTTCCCCAGACGTGAATCCAATCAAGCACATCTGTGACATCATATCTTGGTCCATCCCCCAAAATCATGTTACACCACAGACCATCCAGAAATTGACTGATGGATTAATCCAGCTCTGGGAGGACATCTCTCAGGAGAACATCCACCACCTCATCAGGAGCACACCCAGGCATTGTAGGGAGGTCATACAGGCACGTGGAGGCCACACACACTACTGAGCATCATTTCCTTGTCTTGAGGCTTTTCCACTGAAGTTGAGTCAGCCTATAATTTGACTTTCCACATTGATTTTGAGTATCATTCAAAATATAGATATTTTATTGTTCTCAACGCATTCCACTATTTAATGAATAAAGATTTGCAACTGGAATATCAGTCAGTGATACAGTACCTAGGATGTGGTATTTTAGTGTTCCCTTTATTTATATATATATTTGTATTATTTTTTTTTCAGTACTCCTCCGAACACTGTATGCCACTGATGATAGTGATAGCACACAGGTATTCCTTTTTCACTGGAGGTAAATAATAATCATTTTTAAAACAGCTCTAGACTTTGGGCTATTAAAGTTTAAGAATTAAAGATGGATATGCCAAACATGCCTCAAAGGTGCAATGATGCTCACCTATTTGGAGAATGATCTCAGATTTTTAATCTATCCTTTAAAAACAGACCCAGACACCCAAGAGAAGAAATATACAGGGGGGACGGAAAGTATTCATACCCCTTTAAATTTGTCACTCTTTGTTTCATTGAAGCCATTTGGTAAATTCAAAAAAGTTCATTTTTTTCTCAGTAATGTACACTCTGCACCCCATCTTGACTGAAAAAAACAGAAATGTAGAAAATTTTGCAAATTTAATAACAAATAAAAACTGATCTATCACATGGTCAGAAGTATTCAGACCCTTTGCTCAGACACTTGTGTTTAAGTCACATGCTGTCCATTTCCTTGTGATCCTCCTTGAGATGGTTCTACTCCTTCATCGGAGTCCAGCTGTGTTTAAGTAAACTGATAGGACATGATTTGCAAAGGCACACGCCTGTCTATATAAGACCTCACAGCTCACAGTGCATGTCATACCAAATGAGAATCATGAGGTCAAAGGAACTGGCCAAGGAGCTCAGAGACAGAATTATGGCAAGGCACAGATCTGGCCAAGGTTAGTAAAGAATTTCTGCAGTACTCAAGGTTCCTAAGAGCATAGTGGCCTCCATAATCCTTAAATGGAAGAAGTTTGGGACCACCAGATGTCTGGCCTTCCAGCCAAACTGAGCAATCGTGGGAGAAGAGCCTTGGTGAGAGAGGTAAAGAAGAACCCCAAGATCACTGTGGCTGAGCTCCAGAGATGCAGTAGGGAGATGGGAGAAAGTTCCACAAAGTCAACTACCACTGCAGCCCTCCACCAGTCAGGCCTTTATGGCAGAGTGGTCCGAAGGAAGCCTCTCCTCAGTGCAAGACATATGAAAGCTCGCATAGAGTTTGCTAAAAAAACACATGAAGGACTCCCAGACTATGAGAAATAAGATTCTCTGGTCTGATGAGACGAAGATAGACCTTTTTGGTGATAATTCTATGCGGTATGTGTCGAGAAAACTAGGCACTGCTCATCACCTGCCCAATACAATCCCAACAGTGAAACATGGTAGTAGCAGCATCTTGCTATGGGGGTGTTTTTCAGCTGCAGAGACAGGATGACTGGATGTCATTGAAGGAAACATGAATGTGGCCAAGTACAGTGATATCCTGGATGGAAACCTTTTCCAGAGTGCTCTGGATCTCAGTCTTGGCCGAAGGTTCATCTTCCAACAAGACAATGACACTAAGCACACAGTTAAAATAACAAAGGAGTGGCTTCAGAACAACTCTGTGAGCATTCTTGACTGACCCAGCCAGAGCCCTAACTTAAACCCAATTGAGCATCTCTGGAGAGACCTGCAAGGAGGAATGGCAGAGGATCCTCAAATCCAGGTGTAAAAAACTTGTTACATAATTCCCAAGAATTCCCTTTACTAGCTCAAAAGGGCGCTTCTACTCAATACTGAGCAAAGGGTCTGAATACTTATGACCATGTGATATTTCAGTTTTTCTTTTTCAATAAATTTGCAAAAATTACTATTTTACTCCTCGCCACGACAGCACCCCACTGGAGAGAGAGGGATCCGCCCCGCAGGAACAGAAAACCTATTGAGAAATAAAAGGGGGCGGTCCGCCTCTCCTCCTCAGTTTAGGTTTCCTGTTCCTGCGGGAACGACAGGACTTTTTCAAGGAAACATACCTGGGATAGCATGCCGCCTGCGCGGTATCCGTGAGAACGGCAGGGGCTGCGGCTCAGAAGCAGCGTCGGGGGAGTTCCGTTAGACGGCTCCCTGCTCGTCTGAAGGAGCACGCAGACGGCCGGGTCCGGGGAGGGCTGCCCGGCATCATCTGCGGTGGCGGTACGGCTGGAGGTAGGAGAACGACTGCACTCCTAGTGCGGTCCGACGTGAATCCCGGGCCGCACATACGCCGGCCGCCGCAATACAGGCTACCCCGGAAATGAATGATGGACTTCTGGGGCGCCTAGGCCGGATCTAGGGCGGGGGAGCCGGCGCCAATCTGCGCATGCGCAAAAAAAAAAAGGAGAAGTTTGGGCGCACTATTTAAACCGCACACGAACGGTAAAACGGCGATGCAGAGATGTCATCCCCAGGTGCCATGGACCCCACAGCTGGAGATCCAGTACCCCCCGCCAAAGATCACGCCAAAGGATCCTCGGAGACCGCTCGTAAAAGTGACGGTTCCAGAACAGGATCTCGGCCTTCTGATTCGGTATTGTTTGCTTCACTGGGTGAGTTTGTGAACTCTGCCTATTAAGCTGATGCTGTCTCCCTACTTCTCTCTTTTCTCTTTTCTCTCTACTTATTACGCTTAGGGCAAAAAGCGACAAAAAACGAAACACAAGGAATGTGCCTTGTGTAGCCAGCCCCTTCCAGACTCATACCCCAAAAAACTGTGCAAGGACTGTTTTAAGGAAACAACACAGGGAGCAGCAGTGTCCATTACGGATTTACGGGCCATTATTAGGGAGGAATTAAAAAATATGACCCAGGACAAACCACGTAGTACTAAGTCCAAAACACCGACACTCGTGTCAGACTCCGACAGAGAACCAACCTGTACTGTCAGACGCCTCCCTGTCATCATGTTCAGCATCATCATCCTCATCAGAGATCGAGGGACGCTCATGTTTTCCCTTAGACAGTGTGGACAACTTGGTAAAATCAATCCGAAATACCATGGGGTGTGAGGAAACTAAGGGTGCGCAAACCGCGCAGGATATAATGTTCGCGGGTTTGGCAGACAGAAAGAGGAGATGTTTTCCAGTTATACCGGCAGTGAAAACATTAATTAAAAGAGAGTGGGAGAAGCAGGATCAGAGAAGCTTTCTACCCTCAGCGTCAAAACGAAAATATCCGTTTAGTGACGAGGAGCTTCTTACATGGACCAAAGTCCCTAAGGTTGACGCAGCTGTAGCCTCTACCTCTAAACAATCCACTCTACCTGTGGAAGATGCGGGACTACTGGTCGATCCTTTGGATCGTAAGGCCGAGTCATCCCTTAAACGGTCTTGGGAAGCGGCTACAGGAATATTCAAGCCTGCAGTAGCCAGCACTTGCGCTGCCCGGTCAATGATCATCTGGATTGATCAATTAGACCAGCAAATCGAAAATAAAAGCTCAAGAGAAAAACTACGAGCAGCCATCCCCTTAATACGAGGAGCAGCGGCCTTTATGGCAGAGGCTTCCGCCGACTCACTCCGTTTAGCAGCAAGATCTGCAGGCCTTGTGAATAACGCAAGAAGAGCTCTATGGATGAAAAGTTGGAAAGGGGACACGCAATCTAAATCCAAAATATGCGCAATCCCATGTGAGGGTGAGTACCTCTTTGGTAAGACCTTAGACGAGATACTCAAAAAGGCAAAGGACAGGAAGAAAGCTTTTCCTGATTCCTCTATTCCCTTTTACAGGAGAGCCTTTAAGAGGAGGCCGTTTGGCAAAAGGAGGCAAACGGATAGGTCTACAACATGGACCGCTAAGGACGACAAGCAGAGAGGTACCATGTTTAGAAGACCCAACCCCCCAAAAGACAACAAATACTGAGGATATACCAGTTGGGGGCAGACTGAAATTTTTCACCACTCAATGGGAGAAAATAACATCTAGCTCGTGGGTTTTAAATATCATCCGAGATGGAATTAAACTAAAATTCTCTCGTGTTCCCCACGAGTCTTATATTATAACATCTCTCAGCTCGCCTATACAGCAACAGGCTCTAGAGCTTGAAATTCAAACCCTAGTATCAAAACAGGTCCTAGTCCAAGTGCCGGTGGGACAGGAGGGTAGGGGATTCTACTCTCCCCTATTCCTAATTTCTAAGCCCGACGGTTCTTTCAGGACCATCATAAACCTTAAAAAACTCAATTCATTTATTGAAAACTATACATTTAAAATGGAATCCATTAGGTCCACCATGAAGCTCCTCTTCCCAAACTGTATGATGGGGGGCATTGATCTAAAGGATGCTTACTATCATCTCCCTATTCATGATAGATACCAAAAATTCCTCAGAGTGGCGGTAAAAATCAACAACGAGGTTCGTCACTTCCAGTATGCGGCCTTACCCTTCGGCCTCTCAACAGCGCCGAGGATCTTCACCAAGATAATGCTAGAGGTGATGGCATACCTTCGCCAGAAGGAGACTTTAATTGTACCCTATCTGGATGACTTTTTGGTAATAGGAAATTCAGTTACTCAATGTACTGATCGTTTAGCTCACGCAATTTCCTCTCTACAGGACCTGGGCTGGATAATCAATACCGACAAATCCAGACTCACTCCGCTTTCCCGTCAGGCGTTCTTGGGGTTCCAGTTAGACTCCATATCTCAAAAGTGTCTTCTACCACAGGTAAAGATTCTACTGATCAGACACAAAGTCCTAGCCGCAATAAATAATCCACGTATATCCCTAAGACAAGCTATGTCATTATTAGGGTCTCTTATCTCTTGTATATCTGCAGTAAGATGGGCTCAACACCATACTCGAACACTACAACATCAAATTTTACAAGAGGACAGACGGTTATTTGGTCACCTAAATGCAAAAATAACCTTATCTCAGGAGGTTTTAACTTCCTTAGAATGGTGGCTAGACTCAAACCATTTGATGAGTGGGGTTCCATGGGTAATAACGCCATCTCATACCATAACCACTGACGCCAGTCCTCATGGATGGGGCGCTCATATGGGGAATGATTATTGCCAGGGGTCATGGAGCATGGAGGAAAGCGGCAGCTCCTCTAACTTTAAAGAACTAAATGCTGTAAAATACGCCTTATACCATTTCCTCCCACAGCTTCGGGGGAAGGACGTCAGAGTCCTATCCGACAACACCACCACAGTGGCGTATCTAAACCGTCAAGGAGGTACACGATCAGAGACTCTGATGTCTTCTGCTACAGAAATCTTAAACCTAGCAGAAAGTCACCTAACATCCCTTACTGCGCTGCACATAAGAGGAGCAAGCAATCAGCAGGCGGACTTTTTAAGTCGACACACCCTGAGACAAGGAGAGTGGTGCCTAAACCAGCAAATTTTTCTGGACATAATATCTCTTTGGGGCCGTCCTCAGATAGATCTCTTCGCCACAAGAAGAAACAGGAAAGTCCGGAATTTGCCTCCTTGTCTCCAGCGGATCATCCGGACATTCTGGACGCTCTCCAAGCCCCTTGGCAGTTCAGTCTCGCATACGCGTTTCCTCCGATCATATTGCTTCCTCAAGTCATACGCAAAATCAGAGAAGAAGGAGCGAGAATTGTACTGATAGCTCCATTCTGGCCCAAGAGACCGTGGTTCTCATGGCTACAGACCATGTCGGTCTCAGATCCTTGGGTCCTCCCCTCAACACCCAACCTTCTCTTCCAGGGTCCGTTTTTCCAACCGCAGGTGGACAATCTCCACCTGACGGCCTGGAATTTGAGAGGCAGATGCTAAGATCGAGAGGATTCTCGGGGGGTTTGATTGATGCACTTCTCCAGAGTAGAAAACCCTCCACCACAAGAATTTATACGAGAATATGGAAAAAAATTTTACAATCCCATACATCTACCAACACATCAGAAATTCCGATACAATCTATCCTGGAATTTCTTCAAAAAGGGAGAGAACTAGGGTTAACTGTAAACACCTTAAAGGTTCATGTATCAGCATTAGGAGCCCTCTATGGCCATAACATTGCGGGGGATAGATGGGTATCCAGATTTATTACAGCCTGCGAAAGAATAAATCCAGTTAACATACCTAGGATTCCTCCCTGGGATTTAAATTTAGTTTTACAAGCCCTAACAGACTCTCCATTCGAGCCAATAGACTCAATACCCATTAAATGTCTATCACTAAAAACGGCCCTCTTGGTAGCACTGACTTCGGCTAGGAGAATCAGTGACATCCAAGCACTCTCTATAGATCCACCTTTTTTGTTAACCTTTCAGGATAAGTTAATTCTTAAACCAGACCCTTCCTACCTTCCCAAAGTAGCAAAAAAATTCCATAGGTCACAAGAAATAATCTTGCCAACTTTCTTCAGTAATCCCTCCACTCCTGAAGAACAGAAATATCACACTCTAGACGTTAAAAGAGTAGTGTTAAAATACATTGAAAGGACCAGCAGCTGGCGACAGTGTAGGGCTCTGTTTATTTCCTTCCAGGGTCACAAGAAGGGTCATGGAGTAACAAAAAGCACCTTATCCCGGTGGATCAGAGAGTCTATCAGATTGGCTTATTCCGCGAGGAAAGAAAACCCTCCGGAAGGCATAACAGCACACTCTACCAGAGCGATGGCATCCTCCTGGGCAGAGAGGGGAGACGTCCCGATTGAAACTATATGTAAGGCGGCAACTTGGTCAAATCCTTCTACATTTTATAACCACTATAGGCTAGACCTATCGTCAACTTCTGACCTAGACTTTGGCAGGACTGTCCTCAGCACGGTGGTCCCCTCCCTAGGTGATGGTCTCTGAAAGATCTCCAGTGGGGTGCTGTCGTGGCGAGGAGTAAAAAGCCGGATTACTCACCGGTAATGCTCTTTTAGTGAGTCCACGACAGCACCCTCTTACATCCCTCCCTAGATTAATATAATACATACTATTGAGTAAAATCCTTTTAATCATAAGCAAATAAGTTTGGAAAATGAAATAAATGATATTTGCCTAATACTGGCGGTCCTCCGGGTACTCTGAAATCAAAACTGAGGAGGAGAGGCGGACCGCCCCCTTTTATTTCTCAATAGGTTTCCTGTTCCTGAGGGTTTCCCTCTCTCTCCAGTGGGGTGCTGTCGTGGACTCACTAAAAGAGCATTACCGGTGAGTAATCCGGCTTATTTCTGTTTTTTTCAGTCAAGATTGGGTGCAGAGTATACATTAATGAGAAAAAAATGAACTTTTTTGAATGCACCAAATGGCTGCAATGAAACAAAGAGTGAAAAATTTAAAGGGGGCTGAATGCTTTCCGTATCCACTGTATATACACAGCATATTTTTAGATTTTTTTTTCATATACAGGTGTAAATAAATGGAATTGCATTTGTCTGTGATCTCACCATTTTGCAAGGACTGGCATTCTGATCTCTCCAGCAGCATTTGACTTTGTGAAAAACCAGTCATGTCAGTCTGCCGAATTCGTTCCTCCAGTATTCGTATCTGCGCCTCCTTTTGGGCAACCTGAAGACCCTTAAAAAGAATTGAAAAAATAAGAAGAATTAGCATTCTAGTAGACTATGCTCTCTTTCAAATAATTTGCATTAATTTTTGGTATGGGATTTAGGAACCAGGGGGCGAAAGGCGGGAGGGAGGGAGGGAGGAATATGGAATAGAGGTAAAGGGTAAAGGGTAAGGGAAAAAAGGCTAATAAAAGGAAGAGCCCCTATGGGAATAGGAGAGACAAGCAGTCATAGATATCTGTAGATATATACATAGTTAACCGTTGCTCAAATACAACACCTGAAAAAAACAAAAGTATTAATCATACAAACAGTTTGAGTAATATATGGAAAGAATAGGAATAAATCTGTTAAGTAACAAAGTCAAGTGTCACTTAAAGAGTACATCACCCAAAAAATTGCTTAAATCAGCACCTGAAAGTAAGAATATACATTAGCATAGATAATGTGAAACATAAACTGTATGGAGCACTAAAATGTTGCTTGAGGGAGAAAAAAAAAAATTCACTTGAGTCAGTTAAACTTAACGTATGAAGTATATGATGGCCTGTGTTAGGGTTGGCAGAACGCACCGAATATATATTTACTAGCTATTGAACCCGTTCTACGCCCGGGTGGCGAGCATTTATATTGGTATATGGTCTCCATCCTGGTATGTGCTACTCCATCCTGCATCCCCATCCTGTCATGTGCTCCCATCCTGCGCCCCCATCAGTGCGGGCGGCTGTGCTGAGTGCGGGCAGCTGTGCTGAGTGCGGGCGGCTGTATGTGGCTGTGCTGTGCGTGGGCGGCTGGGCGTGGCTGTGCTGGGTGCGGGCGGCTGGGCGTGGCTGTGCTGGGTGCAGGTGGCTGTGCTGGGTGCGGGCGGCTGTGCGTGGCGGTACTGAGTGCGGGCGGCTGTGCGTGGCTGTGCTGGGTGCGGGCGGCTGTGCGTGGCTGTGCTGGGTGCGGTGGCTGTGCTGGGTGCAGTGGCTGTGCTGGGTGCGGTGGCTGTGCTGGGTGCGGTGGCTGTGCTGGGTGCGGTGGCTGTGCTGCTCCATCCTGCGCCCCCATCCTGTCATGTGCTGCTCCACCCTATCATGTGCTGCTCCATCCTGCACCCCATCAGTGCGGGTGGCTGTGCTAAGTGCGGGCGGCTGTATGTGGCTGTGCTATGCGTGGGCGGCTGTGCGTGGCGGTGCTGAGTGCGGGCAGCTGTGAGTGGCGGTGCTGAGTGCAGGCGGCTGTGCGTGGCTGTGGGCGGCTGTGCGTGGCTGTGCTGAGTGCAGGCGGCTGTGCTGGGTGCGGGCAGCTGTGCTGGGTGCGGGCGGCTGTGCGTGGCTGTGCTGGGTGCGGCGGCTGTGCGTGGCGGTGCTGGGTGCGGGCGGCTGTGCGTGGCTATGCTGGGTGCGGCGGCTGTATGTGGCTGTGCTGTGCATGGGCGGCTGTGCGTGGCGGTGCTGAGTGCGGGCGGCTGTGCGTGGCGGTGCTGAGTGCGGGCGGCTGTGCTGGGTGCGGGCGGCTGTGCGTGGCTGTGCTGGGTGGGCGTGGCTGTGCTGGGTGCGGTGGCTGTGCTGGGTGCGGCGGCTGTGCTGGGTGCGGCGGCTCAGGCTGTGCTGGGTGCGGGCGGCTGTGCTGGGTGTGGCCGGCTGTGCGTGGCTGTGCTGGGTGTGGGCGGCTGTGCGTGGCTGTGCTGGGTGCGGCGGCTGTTTGTGGCGGTGCTGGGTGCGGCGGCTGTGCGTGGCTATGCTGGGTGCGGCGGCTGTGCGTGGCTATGCTGGGTGCGGCGGCTGTGCGTGGCTATGCTGTGCGTGGGCGGCTGTGCGTGGCGGTGCTGAGTGCGGGCGGCTGTGCGTGGCGGTGCTGAGTGCGGGCGGCTGTGCGTGGCGGTGCTGAGTGCGGGCGGCTGTGCGTGGCGGTGCTGAGTGCGGGCGGCTGTGCGTGGCGGTGCTGAGTGCAGGCGGCTGTGCGTGGCTATGCTGAGTGCAGGCGGCTGTGCGTGGCTGTGCTGAGTGCAGGCGGCTGTGCGTGGCCGTGCTGGGTGGGCGTGGCTGTGCTGGGTGCGGTGGCTGTGCTGGGTGCGGCAGCTGTGCGTGGCTGTGCTGGGTGCGGTGGCTCAGGCTGTGCTGGGTGCGGGCGGCTGTGCTGGGTGCGGTGGCTGTGCTGGGTGCGGTGGCTGTGCTGCTCCATCCTGCGCCCCCATCCTGTCATGTGCTGCTCCACCCTATCATGTGCTGCTCCATCCTGCGCCCCCATCAGTGCGGGCGGCTGTGCTAAGTGCAGGCGGCTGTGCTGAGTGCGGGCGGCTGTATGTGGCTGTGCTGTGCGTGGGTGGCTTTGCGTGGCGGAGCTGAGCGCGGGCAGCTGTGCGTGGCGGTGCTGAGTGCAGGCGGCTGTGCGTGGCTGTGCTGGGTGCGGCGGCTGTGCGTGGCTGTGCTGGGTGCGGCGGCTGTGCGTGGCTGTGCTGGGTGCGGTGGCTCAGGCTGTGCGGTGGCTCAGGCTGTGCTGGGTGCGGCGGCTGTGCGTGGCTGTGGGCGGCTGTGCTGGGTGCGGTGGCTCAGGCCGTGCTGGGTGCGGTGGCTCAGGCCGTGCTGGGTGCGGTGGCTCAGGCCGTGCTGGGTGCGGTGGCTCAGGCCGTGCTGGGTGCGGTGGCTCAGGCCGTGCTGGGTGCGGTGGCTCAGGCCGTGCTGGGTGCGGTGGCTCAGGCCGTGCTGGGTGCGGTGGCTCAGGCCGTGCTGGGTGCGGTGGCTCAGGCCGTGCTGGGTGCGGTGGCTCAGGCCGTGCTGGGTGCGGTGGCTCAGGCCGTGCTGGGTGCGGTGGCTCAGGCCGTGCTGGGTGCGGTGGCTCAGGCCGTGCTGGGTGCGGTGGCTCAGGCCCTGCTGGGTGCGGTGGCTCAGGCCCTGCTGGGTGCGGTGGCTCAGGCCGTGCTGGGTGCGGTGGCTCAGGCCGTGCTGGGTGCGGTGGCTCAGGCCGTGCTGGGTGCGGTGGCTCAGGCCGTGCTGGCTGCGGTGGCTCAGGCGGTGCTGGCTGCGGTGGCTCAGGCGGTGCTGGCTGCGGTGGCTCAGGCCGTGCTGGGTGCGGTGGCTCAGGCTGTGCTGGGTGCGGTGGCTCAGGCTGTGCGCGGCGGTGCTGGGGGCCTGAGCAGGCGGGGACACCGGCGCGCTGTGGGGGTCAGGTGCCGGAGTCGCCGCTAGCTCAGGCCCCCGGCACTTGCTATAGTTACCTGGGCCTGATCCAGCGCTGCGCGCCGGTCTGTCTTCCGGGTCCTCTGCCTGTGACTGTTCAGTCAGAGGGCGGCGCGCATTAAGCGCGTCATCGCGCCCTCTGAACTGTGAACGTCACAGGCAGAGGATGTGGACCGGAGGACGGAGGGGCAGCGCGCAACGGAGGAACGGGACAGGTAAATATATCATACTTACCCTCCTGGCGGTCCCTGCTTCTCCGTTGGAGATCGCGGTGAGCGTTCAGTGTTTACGCATACCGCGATCTCCTGGGAGCGTCGCTCTGTGGGGCCTAGACTGCGCCGGCGCGTGCGCTTGCGCAGTCTATAGAGGCTTCGGACAGAGTGACGCTCCCAGCGTTATATTATAGATTAGTAGTAGTTGGTGCGTTTGCAACCCGGGATCCACCGTGCAGGAAAGAACCTGCTGCTAGATATGGCGGTACAATATAGTAGTATAAACGAACTCTGTTACTTCACAGAGTCCGTTAGTAAAGAGAATGCTGTACCCTGTTAGCTTCACAGGGGAACACAGCTACTTAGTAGAGCAGATGGTGGTCATGCAGTCAAATGCAAACACGCAGCTCCTCTCCGGTGGAGCCGGAATTCTGATGGCTATACGCCAGCCCTGAATCCACTCACATGAAACTCCTCGCCGGAAGTGCCAGCATTCTAGGGGCTTATTTCAGCTGGGTCCCTGAATACACACACACACGAAACTCCTCGCCGGAGGTGCCAGCATTCTAGGGGCTTATTTCAGCCGGGTCCCTGAATACACACGCATGAAACTCCTCGCCGGAGGTGCCAGCATTCTAGGGGCTTATTTCAGCCGGGTCCCTGAATATATACAAACACATACATACATACATACATACATACATACATACATACATACATACATACATGACAACACTGGCGCTGAGCTCATACATAAATTGCCACTAGCGCATGGCCGTGCGGTCATGAGAACCTTTTATAGCTGCAGCAACTTCAGGACCTTCCAAGAAGGACCAATGGAAGACTTCCATAGAACTTGATCAGGTACATGACCTTCCTGGAGGACCAATGGAAGTTGCTGCAGTACCTGAGCATGTGACCCTTGATCTCCATTGAGAGATCTTACCCTGGGCATGCTCAGTGTGTGCAAAGCAGGACTTTGTCCCAGAAAAGCCTGCTCGCCGCAGACCAGTGCAGGATACAATAGCAGAACCTGGACAGGCAGCAGTAACCCTTTGCACAGTACCAGATTCAGTGAGACACTGGGACTGATGTCTCTGCTGAGCAGGCTCCACTGCAGCTGATGCAGAATGAGAGACCGCAGCAGACATGGCTCGAGATTCCCCCTGTGCAGTGGCGGGAACTCGACTCCTAACAGCCTGTCTTGTCCGGATCACCTCCCGATGACCACAAGACTTTGTTGGGAGGAAAGTTCGGCTTATTCACATGCTGTAATATGGAATATATGGGAAACAGTTTTACTGGGCATTTTAAGTGATACTTTCATTTAGGACGAGGATTTGATTTGCAAAGTATCTTTACACAGATCCTTAAAAAAGGTTAGGTGGCTGTATGGAGAAGAAAGGAATCTTGACTCTCTTGATATACCAAGCAGTGAATTTCTTATCCAGTTGGGGTAATATGAAACAATAAAATCTGTAGCTACATCAGACGGAAGATAAGAAGGCCTGCTAACCTAAAGGCCTTTCCAACCAACCAGATTTCTTTTTTGAATGTTAGGAAATAGCTGAGAAATCATTGAGGAGACATATTCCCTTAATTGGAAGGTCTGAATCGTCTCTGGGATCCCTCTAATCTTCGCGTTGTTGCTTCTTTTGAAGTCTTCAAAATTAGCTAGGCTGTTTTTGAAGGAGGTAATATCCCTTTGGATGTTATCCAATGAATCTGAAAATGTAGAAAGGTTCTGTACTTGTTTGGGAAATGAAGTCTCGTGAGTCTTGTATGAGGGGATGCTCAGAAAATACAACCAGTTATAATAATTCTGTATCTACAGGAAAATGTTTACAAAAAGGTGACATTGGTAAATTAGATCAAAGGAAAATACAAGGGCAATGTATTTCTAATAATTAATTGATTGACAATATACGAGCCACTGATGATCACCCATCTGAAAGATTTATGATCAACATATGTAAGGCCCTTTTTACATCAGTGGATATTCTAAAAAAAGATCCTATTAAGGATGACAACTCAAATTATTTTTTTGAGATGGAAACAAAATTGGCTGATTCTAAGCTCCTGAGCAAATCTAAAGCATCTGAGACAATCCTCAGACCACCTCCAGAGAGCTGCAGCATCAACTTGCTGCAGATGGTGTCACTGTGCATTGGTCAACTATACAACGCACTGTGTTTTTTTGCCACCATGCATAACACCTTTTTGTATGACCAAACAACTCAATCTTGGTTTCATCAGTCCACAGGACCTTCTTCCAAAAAGAAATTGGCTTCTCCAAATGTGCTTTTGCATACCTCAGCCGACTCTGTTTGTGGCGTGCTTGCAGAAACGGCTTCTTTCGCATCACTCTCCCATACAGCTTATCCTTGTTCAAAGTGCGTTGTATAGTTGACCGATGCACAGTGACACCATCTGCAGCAAGTTGATGCTGCAGCTCTCTGGAGGTGGTCTGAGGATTGTCCTTGACTGATCTCACCATTCTTCTTCTCTGCCTTTCTGATGTTTTTCTTGGCCTGCCACTTATGGCCTTAACAAGAACTGTACCTGTGTTCTTCCATTTCCTTACTATGTTCCTCACAGTGGAAATTGACAGGTTAAATCTCTGAGACAGCTTTTTGTATCCTTCCCCTGAACAACTATGTTGAATAATCTTTGTTTTCAGATCATTTGACAGTTGTTTTGAGGAGCCCATGATGCCACTCTTCAGAGGAGATTCAAACAGGAGAACAACTTGCAAGTGGCCACTTTAAGTAGCTTTTCTCATGATTGCATACACCTGGCTGTGAAGTTCAAAGCTCAATGAGGATACAAAACCAAAAAAGTGCTTTAGTAAGTCAGTAAAAAGTAGGTAGGAGTATTTAAAACAAGAAAATGATAAGGGTGCCCATACTTATGCACCTGTCAAATTTTGTTTGAATGCAGATTGCACATTTTCTGTTAGTATAATAAACCTCATTTCAAGGCAGAAACATTACTGTGTCCAACAGTTATTAGATATATGAAACTGAAATAGCTGTTGCAAAATTTTTTTTTTATAAAACATTAAGCTTAAGATTAATAGAGGTGCCCAAACTTTTTCATATATATATACATTATATGTCTATATATATAAAACATATCGGTGTGTCTACATTTTCTATATTTTTTTTATAATGAATACATTTTATAAATGTAACTATTCCATATGAGTATGTTAATCACATTTTGGTATCCATTAGAGATAAAGGACATGCCCGTCATCTGGGACAATGGCCGATGAGGCCTACAAAGATAAATATGCATGGGATAACTGCTGGACCAGGATTTTCTGGGACCTTTATCCTGATTATGATGGATAAAACTGTGGCCTGCAGCAGAAAATTAGTAATTATTTTTTTACGGCCTTTTACGGCCTTTTTTACGGCCTTTCCTAACAATAATTTTTCAATGGAATGTAATGATCATATTATTTTACTCTTTTAGATAAAGATGTCAAACAACGGTGGAGGTCGGTACGAGATCGGTTTAAAAAAATACAGAGCAACCTATCGAAAAGTAGGTCTTCCCCGGCCAAAGGGAACTTCAGTCTGTATGAAGAATTAACTTTCTTGCTCACATCAGGACTTTGAGGAGGTGACTTGTTATAAATAAAGTGAGTGCAGTAATGATGAATATAATTTTTTGTATCAAACTAAAAAATTCCTTGTCTTTGTTTTCACAGCACTGAAGGAACATTCCCGCTCCTGAGCCTGGAGAGGACTCCACCCAAGATACATCTGGAACATCGGAGTCAGCAGATGATGTATCTTCTTTTGGCGCACCAGCCTCTATCCCATTTGTAGCAGGAACTTCTGCTGCATTATGTTCAGGTTCCACATCTTCTGGGATGGCCAATCTGTGATGTTCACAACACCCGAGAACTCCCAGTACTACCAAAGGCACCAACGTCAATGGCAACAAATTTGTAATGGGCATCAGCCACCGCCATCAGGACCACAGAAAAATACTTCTTATAATTAAAGGAGCGTGATCCTGATTGTGGTGGCTGCTGAACCCTTACATGTTTACCATCAACTACACCTATGCAGTTTGGGAAATTGGCCACAGACTGAAAGACTGCTGCAATCTGCAGCCAAGTCTCCTCGGTTGGGGAAGGCATCACGATGGGCTGCAAATTCTGCCAGATGACGGTACATGTGCACCTCACAATTTGAGAGAGGGTAGATTTACCAACTCTAAATTGGAGGTGTAGGGATGTATAGCTCTCTCCTGTGGCCAGAAATCTGCAAGGAAAAGAAAAGATTATTAGTAATGTCACCCTCAAGTTAAAGGAAACCTGTCAGCAGTTAGGGCTGCTATGCCACCTCCTTTCTATTGTTTTTCAAGAACATCTTCGAATGCTGTCAATAACTCCCCTGTCAAACATTATAACGCAAAAAATTTAGTGCTGACTTACATTAGGGGAAGTGCACAGTCATATGGGTTTAGCAGGTAATTGTCCAGCGCCTCGGTGACGACATCCTGCTATGTTCATGGTTCTACTGCGCAGCTGTACTTCTCTTCATTGCGAAGAGCAGAGCACATTCCGGCATGGCGCAGGCACAGGAAAACGTTGGAGTCCCAGCACATGCGCACCTCAGTACTTTGCTCTATCCTCAGCATGGCAGAAAAGTATGCAAGCACATTACAACAATGAAGCAAGCAGGAGGGTTGCAGCGCAAAAACATAGGAGGCGCATGAGCCACACCTGCGTCACCCATGTGAGCATACGGCTCCACAGGTAAATAGCTTTGTTGTTCGAGCTGGGTGCCTACACAATCAATTTAACAATGCAGTAGATACGTCTGTTTTCAACATGTTCTATAGCGGCCAAAAAGGCTGACAGGTTTGTTTCACATGTCACAATATTAACGGTAAGGACAAATTGACCAGTGATATCTGTGTACAGGAGTGTAACTGTGTGAGGCATTAGTAACACATGGATGGCAACCATGGAAGAAGAAAAGCGCTGGTCACCAGCAGCAGGTGATGAAGAGTTTGTGTGCTGAGCCGGGGAGAATAATAAGATCCTCTTCATCACCTTCCTCTGAGAAACAGCGCTTTGCTTCTTTCATGGTGGCCAATCCATGTGTGTACGTGTTTGTGTACCATGCGCCCGGAAAATGTAAAAAAACAAAAAAAATAAATAATAATTTCCATAAAACCAAGCTGACATGTGCATACACCCAATCATTTAAAGGGAACCTGTCACCTGCAAAATCGAGGGTGAGGTAAGCCCACCAGCATCAGGGGCTTATCTACAGCATTCTGGAATACTGCAGATAAGCCCCTGATGTATCCTGAAAGATGAGAAAAAGAGGTTATATTATACTAACCCAGGGGCGGTCCCGGTCCGATGAGCGTCGTGGTCTGGTCCGGCACCTCCTATCTTCATCACATGACGTCCTCTTCTGGTCTTCACGCTGCGGCTCCGGCTCCGGCGTACTTTGCCTGCCCTGTTGAGGGCAGAGCAAAGTACTCCAGTGCGCAGGCGACGGAAAGGTTAGAGAGGCCCGACTCCTGCGCACTGCAGTACTTTTCTCTGCCCTCAACAAAGTATGCCTGCTCCGGAGCTGCAGCGTGAAGACCAGAAGAGGACGTCATCTGATGAAGATGGGAGGCGCAGGACCGGACCGCGACACCCATCGGACCAGACCAGGACCGCCCCTGGGTGACTATAATATAACCTATTTTTCTCATCTTTACATTACATCGGGGCTTATCTACAGCATTCCAGAATGCTGTTGATAAGCCCCTGATGCCGGTATGCTTAGCTCAGCGTCGATTTTGGGGGGACAGGTTCCCTTTAAATGGTCATGTGTCAGTGTCTCCAGGACATGGGAAAACTTTCACCACACGTACCGGAGACATTGACGTGGCAAAGATGTGTCCAAAAATACTTACCGCAAGGTGATGAGCAGCCTTTCCTCAGCAGAGATGGACTTCCGCATGACTGTGTCCGTGTATGTCAGTTCAGCTCGGAGTAAAGACAGAAGCTGATCAAACGCTGGGATGCTGAGCCGACAAAACGACACGAATTTATCTGGGTATCTGGATAAAAGGAGTAAAGATTCGGTCAGACATGGATAAGTTTACAGGAAGTCATTTCACATACAGTAAGAAAAACTCACCTCCTCAAATCTTGATATCGAACACGAAAATGTCCCTTAACAGTCCGTTGTGCAACTATTGGGTGTTCCCACATTTTTCGGGTTCTTCTGGTCTGCGAGTGTAGAAAAAAATATGGGTTACTGCACAACACAGTAAAAAAAAGACCTGTAATATTATTTTACACATAAGTGTAGCTTACCTGCAATCTTTGCTGATTCAGATAATCCAGCAAAACCCCTAGCATATGGAGGCGTTGTGGCCTGCGTATCCGTAGATTACTTCCCACACGCTCTTTGGCATGCGGTGGGCTACGTTCTTCGCTGCGATGTTCATTAGTACGAGCACTCATGGTGATCACCTTCAGAAAGTGTGCTATGGCTTTCCAAAATGGAGATTGAGAAGAGGTTGGACTAGGAATCACGTACATTTTTTTTTTTTTTTAAGTTTGTCTCTTTATTTAGCTTGTCAAAAACACTAACAAATCCGCATGAAAAAACACATAAAAAACGCATAAAAACCGCAGGACTAGTTTGTAAGGCCGCTTTCACATTTGCGGTTGTGTCCGCAGCGTTTCTTCCGCAAATATCTGCATGCGTTGTGTATTCCTATCTTTAACATTATCGACGCATGCGTTTTTCTATGTTCGCGTTTTGCCGCGTTTGACGACGCATGCGTCGTCTAGCCGTCTGCGTCTTGGCGCGGAAATGCAACATGTAGTAATTTTTAGAGGCGTCAATTTGCCGCCTGGAAACGCATGCGGCTGATTGCGCAAGGTTTGCGCCCAAAAAACGCATTGTAGTCTATGTAAACGCATGCGTTTTCCAGTACATGCGTTTGCTTGCGTTTGCCGACGCATGCGTCTCAATTGAGAAAAACATGTCTAGACACTGATAAGCCACCCCCCACATAGAAGGTGATAAAGGGAGGAAGTGGACATTTGCAGGTCACTAGTCAGCAGACTGCCTTGCAGACGAGACGCCCCACAGCCCCTTGGATCAGCAAACAAGCCTCAGAACTATGTGAGTATATCCTATCCAAAGCATTTCTTTTCTATAATCTGTGTCTATGTGCCCTAATTTCTGTCATTCCTTTCTTTCTGCACACATCAGAATGTCTTCTGCTTCTGATGAGGAAACGCCTGGGCCTGCACAAGGGGAACATGTCAGCGAAGTGAGTATTCACCTCCTCAGATTGGTAAGTATTCACTGTCACATCTACACATATGACAATGTATATTTTCCCTTTTTCAGACCACTTCTTCTACAGCGGAAGACACTGAGCAGGAGACTGGGCAGGAGCAGCGTAGTCACGGCCGGGCAACACGGCGGCATCGTGTAAGTATAGCTGGCTGAATGTGTATTGTATCCTCACTTTATAATTCTGGAATCTTCATTTCTTTCTACTTCTCTCTTTCTTTCCCTTTGGCTTCAGCACCAGTGTTTTTTTTTATTTCAATATTCATGCCATTCCTCTGATTCTGTTTTCTGTCTTCCGTATGTGAATGCCTCCAATATTAATGTCCTTTTTGTTGTTAGGTTCCAGAGGAGGATGAGGACCTAATTGAGAATGAACACCTCATCTCCCTGGTTCACGAGCGAGTCGCATTGTGGGACACCAGGGATCCACTGCACGCCAACAATGTGACGATCCGGAGGCTTTGGAATGAGGTGGCCGCAGCGTTGTGGGATGGCTGGGCCAATGCCCCGGCTCGGGTCCGTTCTGCATTTGGTAAGTATCGCAATGCAGTGTGATGTAGTCAATACCTTGGCCATGCTCACACAACTGTGTATGATGTCAGAAAGTCATTACTTTTTCACAGCACATACAGTTGTGTGACCATGGTCAAAAGACCATTGTCCTAACTATTATGTTTTGTTTTGCCAACAGTGTCAAAAGTGAAAACACGTTGGAGATCGATGAAGGACCGCTTCAACAAGGACCTGCGCCAAGAGAGCCGGCTTCCAAGTGGTTCTGCAGCAAGGATACGCAAATACAAGTACCACCGCATCCTTGCGTTTTTGAGACCAGTCCTTGCACGAAGAACGTAAGTATATTGGTTAAAAAAGAAAAAAAAATGGTGTATAATGCAATTTGTTGTTGGTCATTATTTCCCATCAGTATTTGTAATCCGAAACCTTGATTGATTGATTGATAGATGCAGCAGTGGGGTACGTGTTCTTTGAATACTTTCCCTCACATAGTTCCTCTCCAGGTTTTGGCATACCAATACTGATTTGAAATACTGATCAAATACTGAGAGTGTGATGGCAGCCTGCACAACAGATCTATACTCAGCAAGTTAGGTGTCAGAAATAATGAATTCAGGATGCCAATGGCTCATCAATTCATTTTTCCTGACACTTGTCCTGGTGAGTATACAGGTGGCTTGTATGTCCTCTGTCGTCAATTCGTATTTCCCATCAGTATTTGTAATCCGAAACCTTGATTGATTGATAGATGCAGCAGTGGGGTACGTGTTCTTTGAATACTTTCCCTCACATAGTTCCTCTCCAGGTTTTGGCTTACCAATACCTTGTATAGAGATATGGCTTGTATTGCCTCCATCGTCTCTTCATAGTTTACATCAGTTTTTGTAATCCCCAAGGACTGGTCGATGCATGCAGAAGTATAGCATGTTGTTTTATGAAACTTTTATTCCTACTGTTGAACTCCTGGCTTGAAAATTCTGATGTAAAATTCACTACAAATAGTAGTGTGACCTTTCCCTATCTGAATGTGTATCTAACTGTTCAGTTATCTTTTTGTAAATGTTTTGTAATATTTTTTTTTTTTTTTCCGCAGCACTTGGAGCTCCACTGTTGGCCCAGGTTCTGGAGCGGTCCTTCATCAGTCAGCCACGGACCCGTCCCAGCCATCCTCCAGCGCTGCAGCAAGTGGGCCTGCCACACAACCTGGAGACCAGGAAGCTGGTCCATCAGATGTTCCCCTTCCCCAGTCCTCTGCCTCTAGCCAATTTTTTATGGGCTCCTCCCGGCAGCGGCAGAGGGCCGCGGACAGGTCACTCATGCCCGAGTTTTTGCACTTGAGCTCGGTCTTCCATGAGGGACTCAAGGCGATGGGTGACCGACTGGATACTGCCATTCGTCATATGAGCACATGTATCCAGGAGGTAACCACAGCCCTTGCCCAAGTGAAAGCCGACCTCCAGAGGCCAGCACATCATTTTTTTAATCAGATAGAACAGGGCATGTCGGAACACCTTAGTCCTGAGCTCCAGATTACTATTATGCAGGCCTGCAATGCTGCTTACGTGCAGGCTATGCAGCAGAGTCGGTATTTTCAGCAGACAGTGGGGGCATTTCCAACAGTGCCCACACTGTCACGCTTTACATCAATGCCGACATCTGCTGCATACCACTGCACGGCCACCTCCATTCCAAACACTTCCGGACCGTATTATAGCACCACCACCATGCCCAGTGCAGTGGGTCAGCCCACCGCCACCACCATGACAACTGCTGCTCCTGCTTGGCCCTCCTCCACTGCCACCAGCATGCTGCCGCCGCCGGACCCTGCCCTGGTGTTTCCTGGCACCACCACTACCAGACTGCCGCCGCCGGACCCTGCCCTGGTGTTTCCTGGCACCACCACTACCAGACTGCCGCCGCCGGACCCTGCCCTGGCGTTCTCTGGCACCACCACTACCAGACTGCCGTTGCCGGACCCTGCCCTGGCGTTCTCTGGCACCACCACTACCAGACTGCCGTTGCCGGACCCTGCCCTGGCGTTCTCTGGCACCACCACTACCAGACTGCCGTTGCCGGACCCTGCCCTGGCGTTCTCTGGCACCACCACTACCAGACTGCCGTTGCCGGACCCTGCCCTGGCGTTCTCTGGCACCACCACTACCAGACTGCCGTTGCCGGACCCTGCCCTGGCGTTCTCTGGCACCACCACTACCAGACTGCCATTGCCGGACACTGCCCTGGCGTTCTCTGGCACCACCACTACCAGACTGCCATTGCCGGACCCTGCCCTGGCGTTTCCTGGCACCACCACCACCAGACTGCCGTTGACGGACCCTGCCCTGGCGTTCCCTGCCACCACGACAACGTGCCCGCGCAAAACAAGAAAGGGGAAAGGCAAAAAAAAACAAAAAACCATAGCTATCCCTCCCCCCTCACCTCCCAATGTGTCTGTAATGTCTGGTTTGTCTCACCCTTCCAGTGTGTCTCAACCCTCTCATGTGTCTAGCCCTATCCCTGAATATCCTGACCCCAGTAGTTTCATAGCGCCTTCTCCTGCCACCCCTATGTCGGCTACAGTAATAAGCCAGACCTCACTACTCAACACCCCACAATATCGGCACTCAACCCCAAGCAGGCGCAGTTAATTTTTTGGTTTGTGTGTGTTTAATAAACCTGTGTTTTTTGCCCCAATAAGGTTTGGTTAATTGTGTATTTCGCCACCGTCACCACACAGCCTGCGCCAATAACAAATTATGCGTCAAACACATTTTTGGGGGCCACCTCCAACCTCCAGTACCTACTTAGCAGAACACTGAAGCTTGGTGTGTTTGGTTGAGAGATATGAGGTTGCCCCCAAAAATAACACTTGTATTTTCTCCAAAAACAGTTCTTTCTGTTTACTCCGTGACTTTTGGTCGCACACAGAAGACAAAATGGTGGTAATACACAGCACAACTATACTCAACAGGTCCTTTCTTATCCGAAACATTATTTATGACCCCTGACCTGCTGATTTTCGAAATGCATTGTATTACCTCCATTTTATCTTATTGGTACATATACATATATTTCACACAAAGTGAAGGAACAATGTACATGGCATATCTATACTCACCCGGACAAGTGTCAGGAAAAATGAATTCAAGAGCAAATAGCATCATGAATTCATTAGTTCAGACACGTGACTTGATGACTATAGATCTCTGGTGTAGGCTGCCATCACACTGTCAGTATTCGCTCTGTATTTTACAGCACTATTTGTAAGCCTAAACCTGGAGTGGAACTATGTGAGGAAAAGTACATTAAACAGATATGCACCACTAAAAGCATTTAACTACCGCTCCTGGTTTAGGCTTACAAATACTGATGTTAAGTACTGGACAAATACTGCGACAATAACGGACATCGTCTATACAGTGTGCGGCAAAAAGCTAATGGTGAACCAAGACAGGACTCACGTCAACAACCTAAGCCCAAAAACCCAAAGTGGTTTGTTAAGGAAATAGATAGGAGACATGGTGAAGAAAGTAAAACACAATTATTTTATTTGAAAAAACATTAACATTCCAAACATAAATTTGCAGACCCGAAACCAGCAGTACATTTTACACCATATTGTCCTGCCATGGCACACGTCCAATGTCAGAATCAAAAAACGCTGCAAATTGGTCCCGCATGTGGCCTACTTCAACTGTTGACCGCAGCGGATGATGACGGTAATCAGGCAAAGGGTTGGCAACAGGTTCATCAAGTTCTATGGTGTGTCGCTCCTTAGCCAGAATGAAATTGTGGAGAACCACACAGGCTTTAACTACCTCATCCACTGTCTCCATTTTTAGATTTATTGCAGTTGCTAGAATGCGCCATTTGGACACCATAATCCCAAAGGCACACTCTACTGTTCTGCGTGCCCTGGTTAGTCTGTAGTTGTAGATCCGTTTTGTGCGGTTCAAGTCCCGACTTGAATAGGGCTTCAGGAGATTTTCACTCATCTGAAAGGCCTCATCCCCAACCATTACAAATGGCAGCGGTGGGCCTTGAGTGTAGGGGAGTGGTCGTGGCTGTGGGAAATTAAAATTTTTGCCATAAACACGTCGGCCCATATCAGAGGTTTTAAAAGTCTGTGAATCGTTGCCACGGCCAAAAGCACCAATGTCCACAGCAATGAAGCGACAGTCCGCATCGGCTATTGCCATAAGAACTACAGAAAAATATTTTTTGTAGTTGAAGAACTGTGATCCCGTTCTGGCTGGTTTGGTAATCCGGATGTGCTTCCCATCCACCGCACCCAAACAGTTGGGAAAATCACAAACAGTCCAAAATTTGTCAGCAATTTCTTTCCACATGTCCTCCGTGGGTATGGGTATAAATTCCTCACGGAGAATGGTCCATAAAGCCCGGCAGGTTTCAAAAACAATTCCGGAGAGCGTGGAAATCCCAAGGCGGTACTGGAAATGAAGGGATGACAAGCTCTCTCCAGTTGCAAGAAATCTGTAGTAAGAATAAATAATTTACAAAATAGGCAAAAAAACATCAGACCTGCAAAAAATTTTGGTTAGCTTTTGTTTAGAATTATTACGTACCTTAAGGTAACCAGGAGACGTTCCGCTGGTGGAATGGCTCTACGGAGCTGTGTGTCCTGTCTCCGGATGGCTCCTTGGACACGATCAAGCAAATCCCGGAAAGAGTCTTGTGACATCCTGGTATATTCTGGGAATTTTTCTGGGTTCTCATTGAGCTCGCCATACAGGGTGTGATATGTACCACGGCTCTCCCGCAGTTCTACAATGGGGTGTTGCCAAAACCGCCTACGCCTTGTCCTTCTCTGTCTTTCCCGGTTTCGGTGTTGCTCCCAAGCAAACGCACATGCCAGAAAAATCTTGATGCTCAGATCCAGTTTAAAGTAATAGCTATCCATGTGAAGATCCATCTTCTCACAGGACACAGGAGCAAAATCTGAAGATTTCAGCTGTCCTAGGGTCTATATATAGATTTCACATAATACACGCCCTCTGTAGTCCCATTGGCTGGTTCTTGCATCTAGAATTTTTCTCTGGTGAAATTTTGCGCCATGCGCACAAAAAACGCAAACGCATAGAAAACGCAAGCAAAAGCATGTAAACGCTGCGTTTTAATGACGCATGCGGTAACCGTAAGCGTTTTAAAAACGCTGCGTTTACACGCGTTTTCATGCGTTTTTCGTGTCCTTCCGTTTGCGGATTAAACGCTGCAGATTCAAACGCTAATGTGAAAGTAGCCTAAAACCGCAGCTGCGTTTTCTGCCAGGAGATGCAGATTTTGTGCAGAAAATTCTGCACCCAAATCTGCAACGTGTGCACACAGCCTTACTCTCCCCTGTTATGACTGAGGTGTGTTGGAGAATTTCCCCTTCTATGTCTCAGTGCTCTGAGTGAATTCCAGAGGGCTTTCTCTCCGACAGTGCATGGTGGCGGGCTCATGACAGGCCTTGCAGCTGCACAGCACCCCTCTCTCCCTCCCCCACCATATCCGGCGTGTTACTTCCTTCACGGCCGTCCCTCCCTGGCACAAACACCGGCGCGTCATGTCTAAGTTTACCTCCTTGGTCTTTGAGAGCTGTGGAGATCCCTCCTCCTCTGTGCAGTGCCGAAGCCCGTGATTTATCCTTCGCTCCCCATCGCAGCGTCACAGTATCAGACTTCCCTGTGGTCCCCCGGCACCTCTCTGGATCACCACCCTCCGGCACAGGAGCAGCAGTGAGAGCGGGAATCTTCGCTGAAGCCGGAGTTCCATCAACCGGACCTCTCTGCTGCACCACAGCGTCAAGCACAACGCGATGTCCTGGCGCCTCCCCATATCCTCATCATCTGACACCGGAGCTGCGGTATGGGAGGCAATCTCTATTATGTCTCCATTCAATCCCCTCTGCTGCACCACAGCTCCATGATCTGTCGCAGTTCTCAGTCGCTTCTTCAGAATACTGACGGCTGTCACTGGAGCTGAATAAGAGCGGGAAAACTGGCCGCGTCATTATTCTTTCCCTTCTGCTGCATCACAGCACCAGGGTTTATCGCTTTCACCCGGCTTCCATTCGGGGCACTGTTATTTGATGCCGGAGCATTGCTAAGAGCATGAACCTTTATAACAGGTGTCTGACGGGCCATCTGAGCATCAAAAAGCCATGGTTCTGTTGGGTTTTGGCAGGGATCTATATTATGAGGTAAAGGCCTTGTCTCTTTTACCTCAGGCGAAAGCAGACCTCCATTAGACCTCCTCAAGGTGTCTTTTCATCTTGATAAAGGAAATTTCTTTGATGAATCATCTTTTTTCTTATTATAACCCAGTGCAGGCATGTTCCAACAAATTTTAGGACCAAATATACCACAATTAAGTAAGCTGAAATAGTTGAAAATAGGGGATTTTCAGGAGCTATGCAGGAGCACGTCCACTCCTGTTCCCTGAAAGCCACGCCCCCTCCCCCCCCCCAGTAAACTATGTTCTAAAGGAGAAAAGAAGTACTGTAAATCATATTTCATCTTTTGGGTATAATAGATAGTTTTACACAATATTAGAGATAATTGTTTCTTTTCTATTAAGGATGTGAAATTCTGGATAGGATATTCAAGATGCCGACAATTCCGCGCTCCTCCAAAATCAGGCAAAGGTATCACAGAGTTCAGAAGGGTTGCATACTTTATTCAGGGTTATAAAACTACACATTTCATGGACATCCTGTCAACTTCCTCAGGTACATAACCAATCTGCAGCCCACCTATCATACTTACTACACTGTGTTCCAAATTATTATGCAAATAATATTTCCTCATATTTTCTCTAAATTACCTATCTGAATTGCAGTCATTGTTATTTTCCAGTCATCTACTATTCTAGTATAATTGCAATGTTTTGGAACAAACTGCCTATGAAAACAGTATCTTTTAAAAAAAAAAATAAACACTCAAAATGCATGTTCCAAATTATTATGCACAGCAGAGTTTTCAACCTTTTTTTTATTTTGACCAAAAAAATGGTCAATTGTGAAGTTCTAAGCATTATCAGCTTATTAGTAAATGAAATCAAACAGTTTTCAAGTGAAAACTTTATTCTAAGTGATGTTACATTTGCACATAGGACCCCTTGTTCGAAAGAAGCTTCTGAACTCTCTCGTCCATTAAATTTGTCAGTTTTTGGATGGTTTCTGCTTCAATTGTTTTGCGTGTGGACAGAATACCCTCCCAGAGCTGTTGCTTAGATGTGAACTGCCTCCCGCCATCATAGACACTCCTTTTGATGATGCTCCAGAGGTTCTCAATGGGGTTGAGGTCAGGGGAAGATGGTGGCCACACCATAAGTTTGTCCTCTTTTATGCCCTTAGCAGCCAGAGATGCAGATGTGTTTTTTGCAGCATGAGACGATGCATTATCATGCATGAAAATGATCTTGCTGCGGAATGCACAGTTCTTCCTCTTGAACCATGGCAGGAAGTGTTGTTTTAGAAACTCCACATAGATTATGGAGTTCATCTTTACCCCTTCAGGGATCATAAAGAGGCCGACAATCTCTCTCCCCATGATTCCAGCCCAAAACATTACTCCACCTCCTCCTTGTTGGTGCCTTAGCCGTGTTTTCATGGGGTGTCCATCAACCCGCCATCCTCCACTTCATCCATCTGGACCATCGAGCGTTGCACAGCACTCATCGGTGAACAAAACAGTTTGGAAGTCAGTCTTCATGTATCGTTTGGCCCACTGGAGCCGTTTCTGCTTGTGTGCAGTGGATAGAGGTGGTCGACAGGATGGCTTACGCACCTCTGAAGGACCCTGCATCTTGTTATTCTGGGGACGTTGGAGGCACCAGCAGCTTCAAAAACTTGTCTGCTGCTATGACAAGGCATTTTTGCAGCTGCTCTTTTAACCTTACGCAATTGCCTGTTGGAAAGAGTCCTCAATTTTTCCTTATCAGCACGCACACGTGTGTGCTGGGAATCAGCTACATACTTCTTGATTGTGCGATGATCACGATGAAGTGTCTTGGCAATGTTGATTGTAGTCATGCCTTGACCTAAATACTCCACAATTTGTTGCTTCTCAGCAGCCGACACATCCTTTTTCTTTCCCATTTTGGCAAAAAATGTAGGCTGCTTAATAATGTGGAACAGCCTTCTTAAGTAGTCTTGCCTTTATTTGGACACACCTGCCAAACTAATTTGCACAGGTATCTGCAATTGCTTTCAGTGATATAAAGAGCCCTGACATACATCACCATCAATGAGTTTAAATGAAAAACAAAAAAATTCTAACCTTATCACTCCTAAACTCTTTGTGCATAATAATTTGGAACATAGTGTATACACTGCGTGCAGAATTATTAGGCAAGTTGTATTTTTGATCACATGATACTTTTTATACATGTTGTCCTACTCCAAGCTGTTTAGGCTTGAGAGCCAACTACCAATTAAGTAAATCAGGTGATTTGCATCTCTGTAATGAGGAGGGGTGTTGTCTAATGACATCAACACCCTATAAAAGGTGTGCTTAATTATTAGGCAACTTCCTTTCCTTTGGCAAAATGGGTCAGAAGAAAGATTTGACGGGCTCTGAAAAGTCCAAAATTGTGAGATGTCTTGCAGAGGGATGCAGCAGTCTTCAAACTGCCAAACTTTTGAAGCTTGATCACCGAATAATCAAGCTTTTCATGGCCAATAGCCAACAGGGTCGCAAGAAGCGTGTTGGGCAAAAAAGGCGCAAAATAACTGCCCATGAACTGAGGAAAATCAAGCGTGAAACTGCTAAGATGCCATTTGCCACCAGTTTTGCCATATTTCAGAGCTGCAACGTTACTGGAGTATCAAAAAGCACAAGGTGTGCGATACTCAGGGACATGGCTAAGGTAAGGAAGGCTGAAAAACAACCACCTTTGAACAAGAAACATAAAAAAAATGTCAAGACTGGGCCAAGAAATATCTTAAGACTGACTTTTCAAAGGTTTTATGGACTGATTAAATGAGAGTGACTCTTGATGGGCCAGATGGATGGGCCAGAGGCTGGATCAGTAAAGGGCAGAGAGCTCCACTCTGACTCAGATGGCAGCAAGGTGGAGGTGGGGTACTGGTATGGGCTGGTATCATCAAAGATGAACTTGTGGGACCTTTTCGGGTTGAGGATGGAGTGAAGATCAACTCCCAGACCTACTGCCAGTTTCTGGAAGACAACTTCTTCAAGCAGTGGTACAGGAAGAAGTCGGTATCGTTCAAGAAAAACATGATTTTCATGCAAGACAATGGTCCATCACATGCCTCCAACTACTCCACAGCGTGGCTGGCCAGTAAAGGTCTCAAAGAAGAAAAAAAAATGACATGGCCCCCTTGTTCACCTGATCAGAACCCCATAGAGAACCTGTGGTCCCTCATAAAATGTGAGATCTACAGGGAGGGAAAACAGTACACCTCTCGAAACAGTGTCTGGGAGGCTGTGGTGGCTGCTGCACGCAATGTTGATCGTAAACAGATCAAGCAACTGACAGAATCTATGGATGGAAGGCTGTTGAGTGTCATCATAAAGAAAGGTGGCCATGTTGGTCACTAATTTTTTTGGGATTTTGTTTTTGCATGTCAGAAATGTTTATTTCTATATTTTGTGAAGTTATATTGGTTTACCTGGTGAAAATAAACAAGTGAGATATTAATATATTTGGTTTTTATTAAGTTGCCTAATAATTCTGTACAGTAATAGCTACCTGCACAAACAGATATCCTCCTAAGATGGCCAAATCTAAAAAAAACTCCACTCCAACTTCCAAAAATATTAAGCTTTGATATTTATGAGTCTTTTGGGTTAATTGAGAACATAGCTGTTGATCAATAATAAAAATAATCCTCTAAAATACAACTTGCCTAATAATTCTGCACGCAGTGTATGTGTTGTGCATACTCACAACGTGTAAAGGTGAGAATTTTACCTTACAGTAAACTAATTGTTATTTTGGTAACTGCGCTATTGCGTCCCTCTCTTTATCGTTTCTATGAAGGATATGAACAGAACCGAAAAAAAGAAATTGTTTTAAACCATTAGAACTGCCTAATATTTGCATCTTTAAATGCACAGTGGGCATAAGTTTATGAAATCACATTGACTTTGCTAGGACAGTTCAACACTGCAAATATTCAGCACAAAAATATGTAGCGAATAAAAATGCTACGTTGCTAAAAAGCCATTTGAATCAATATGCAAATTAGAGTGCTTTCAGTTCGTGGAAGCACTTCCCAAGCCACTGGTCTCCAAAACTCTAATCCCCATCCAGATCTGCTGTTTGACTGACAGTTCCTTTGCTTGAAATCACACAGCGAAGAAGATGTCATTCAAGCAGAAGGTGATGCTGCTGACATATTCCCTTTAAAAAGGTCTTGCTGGTCAGCTGGGACTAAACCAGCAGATCCCAACACGTTCCATGACATAGCATGTAGCATGCATTTTTTTCAAAGAGAATGAGGCAATTCTGAAAGCTGCTAGTGAAAACAATGATGTCCGATACAATAATGTCTCCTTTGCTATAATGGTGGACAATCTAGGAGAATTCTCTAGATACACTCCTGACAGCTTACAAAGAGAAGGGACTCACATGCTCCTTTCAACTGTCAGTCTATCATGTCAAAAAATCATCCAGCGTTAATGGGAGACTGTCATCTCCAAACCGCAAATTAAACCATTCATACAGCTATATAGCGGACTAGCCCCTATAAAATCATACCTGCAGTATACGCCTCTCTGTTTGCATACTAAACACTGTCACATCTTGCCTGACAGCACTGCCTGAATTCCGTCAGCAGCTCTGAATCTCTACACAGACAATGTAGGAGCCCTGAAGTTTTCACACATTACTGGCTCTTACCACTGGCTCCTGTCAGTGGCCACTACTGTATCTACAATAATGCAGCCAGGAGACAGCTATGACAGCCTGCAATGACACTGTGTGTGCGCACCTAGCCTTCTGCACAGTGTCTGTGCACAAGTTGAGCGCTGTCAATCAATATATGACAAGAATCCTCAGTGTAAGTGGGTTATTTAGCATTTGGGGGTGATATAGTGCTCCATACAGTATAAAGGCTCCACATAGTGCTCCATACAGTATAATTACCTCACATAGTGCTAAATACAGTATAAAGGGCCCCATATAGTGCTCCATACAGTATAATAGGCCCCACATAAAAAAAATACTCACCTCTGCCTATTCCCCAGCTGCTCTAGTCTCTTCAAAGTGTCTTCAGATCCTCTGCACATGTCGGTTCAGCAAGTGAAGCTGAGACGTCAGACGCAGAGGGGGAATGATTGGAGAGGAAGCAGAATGTAGTTGAAAGTGCAATGCCAGGTGAAATTGGATGATGGGTGGGGGACCCGCACAGCGTTGTGGGCCAAATATACTCAGGAGACCTTCTTGGTTTCACAGGCCAAATATATTTGCTCTGTGGGTGAGATTTGGCCTGCAAGACAGTTTTTGACACATGTGATGTACAAGGTATGGAGGATGGAGGCAGTAGGTCAAGGGGTTGGGAGCAACTCTGGTGGTAATTAGATAGCAGCAGTGTTTTTGAAGGTTGAAGACTTTCTTTAAAAGGTTAGTTTTCAGGTTGCCTCTGAAGACTTTAATCATGGAAGACAATCTGACGGGATGAGAATATGAAAAGGAGATGAAAGATGGAGGACTTGAGAGGACCAGACATCATGTATTGTGCATATTGGAAAATTAGAGAAAGATGTATGACAGAGAAAGATTATTGGCAGCCTTATAAATCATATTTAATATTTTTAACTGAATTTTTTGAGTAATTGGTAGTTAGTGAAGGGATTTGTTAGTGGAGAGGCTGAGGTGTAGAGCATAGAGTGGTATGTTAAACATGCAGCAGAGTCAATGATGGATTGAAAGGGTGCAAGGGTGCTAGATGGGAGGCCACAGAGAAGAATGTTGCAGTTTTCCAGATGGGAGATGAAGATGAGGTATTGTACTAATATTTTTTATTCCACAACAATTTAGAAAAGTGCAGATTTGGGAAAAATGTTTTCTGTCAAGGAGGCAGAAGATAGTAAAAGCTTAGATGTGTGATTTTGAATTACACAGCTGAGTCAAGAGTTACATCAAGGTAACAGGCTTGTGGGACAGTGGAGAATGTAATATCATTAACTGTGATAGATCTGGTGGAGGTTGATTGAGATGTTGAAAAAAGTTCAGTTCTGTTTTGTCCATGCTGAGTTTTAAAAAGCAGGAGGAGAAAATGATCAATAGGCAACAGAAATTATTAAAGGTAATCTGTCATCAGGATTTTGCTATGTAATCTGAAGACAGGATGCTATAGGGGTAAAACACAGATTTCAGTGATGCCTCTCCTATCAAGCTCCATGGTTTTGTAACGATTGTTTTATAACCAGGAGCTTATCTTTACTGGGACACAGCATGTGCATGCTAGTCCAACACTTCTGTGATAGGCACCTCACTGTCTATAGGCTAGCTACATACATAGCCTGGTGTGGGCGGGGTTAGCTTTCTCAGCTCAGCTGTATGGCTAAATTAAAAAACTCTGATTGTGTCAGAATGGCTGCACACCTACAACTAAGTGATACATCGTTGGATTCAGGGTCTCTTTGTCTATATCATACTGCTCTCAGATGAGGTAGCAACAACCTGCTGACGGATTCCCTTTAATTACTGACATTTTTGTTCCCTTTGGGTCTCTTGGACTGATCGCCATTCTTCTTCACATGTAAAGCTGGAGGGGGGTTCACCTTTCTAGGTATAATAAATCCAGTGACCTACAAGATGCCTTCACCATTTATGGAAACCCTTCTGGCAGCTCTCAGATTCCTTCCCTTACCAAGCAACCTGTGGTGTGAAGGGAAGATGCCACAACTCTGCAGTTGCAGAAAAAATGCCTGACACTGCAGGGAAAGGAGGTGAAATCTGGATGAAGAGAAAACCACTAAGAGCAGAAAGATACAGGAGCTAGATTGGTTTAGGGTTGTAAGAGGAGAGGATGAATAGAACTTTCAAAGGGGGGCTTTGTCGAGGGGCTGGTCATCTTACTGTGGGCGGAGGTACCATGGTAATGTTGCTGAGGAGCTTCCAAGGTAGGCGGCACAGCATGTTGAAATGAAAGGACCTGTATAGCTTGAACAGATATTATCCGACTAGGTTGAGAGAGATGCATCAGTCTATCACTTCAAGAGGAAGGTTGTAGCATAAAACCTGTTCCCCCTTTTAAAAGCTGATTAAATAATATGCCTTTTCCTCCACAGGAGAACAAGGCTCATAAAAAACACAAATACCCATTAAAAATAACCTTTAATATGACAATACTAAAAAATCAAACAAGTAGACTACGAATTAGTAAATTTTAGTGCCCAACCAGGCAGAATATAATCACTATGCCGAGACATACGTACTTAATCTGATGTAGAGAACTGAGGTCTCTATCTTTTGAATATACAGTATTTTTTAAGGCATGGTTATTATATTGGTCACTAAAATTTACTAACTCGTAGTCTACTTGTTTGATTTTTTTCCGTACTGTCATATTAAAGGTTATTTTTTAACGGGTATTAGTGTTTTTGATGAGCCTTGTTTCACTAATCCAATTTATTTATTGTAAGCATATTTTCCTCCAGAGGGGCAACTTTTGTCTGCGCTGTCAGCCAAAAGGACTAGGTTGGCGTTTCACATTTACTTATTTTGTCGAGTTGCTCGCCTGACTACTTAATTAACAGTGGAAATAAAAGAAAAGCTATGAAAACAGGATTTGTAGTCCCATTTTTCAGTAGACAACATTACTGTGGACAAAGAATGGAGCTTTGAGCTCAATGCATATAAAAAGTCAAAAGTTGCAAAAACCTTTCGCAATTGGCCATGTAGTTTTTGTGCTCAGTGGTGCTGTGATGAGGAGTTTGGCCGTCGCTCTGCTTTGTCAACTGAAATAGTTTGGGCATCAGAGGAAATCAACGTATCGTTGCAACTGTTTTTGGCTCAAAAACAATCTCACACCTTTTAATGAAAAATTGCGGTCTTGAGACAAAATACTGCAACTGTGGTTCTACAGTTTACTATTCGCTCAAATAGTGAAATTCACCACGTGTGCTCCATTTGTGGAAAGCTCTCACTCAGTGTTCCATTGTTTTTGCTGTGCAAAATAGCTGTGGTGTGGTTGTGAGTGTCCTTGCGTTGCAACCATGGCTCAGTCGGTATAGCAGACAAATGGGTAGACTGAGCTGCTCATTAGAGGTATTAGGACATCTTTTTCATTTCGCACAAGATGTTGTTACTTTCAGATAACCTTAAGTCTATACTAGTTACATAGCAGAAGTTGCACAAAAAGGTTAAATTAGGCTGTATAGTTTGCTCCTTTTCTGAACCATACTATCCAAACAACGTACTGGTACCCAAAAAAGAAAATTGGACGTTTATGTTGAAATGATACATAACCTAATGCTCCTAAAGGTGATCAATCAATGTACTTTTTTGATGGGACTGTGGGAAAAATGGGCATTTTTAGCCAAATTTGATATCAAATTGGCTTTCCACCATTTCCCAGTGTACGAAAGTCATTTTCACTTTCTTGAATCTCAGCTGGCTGGCTAATTTTATGTAGATATATGCATGCTTATGGTAAGTTATATGTCATGCATGAAATGTTTAGTTCATTAATTGAATAGGTGGTGAGTAGTGATATGAATATTTATGAAATGGCCACATAAGCAAATTATTTTGTCTTACAAATTACTGATTTTTTTTCCACCAATTAAAGGGGTTATCCACTACTAGGACAATCACTTATCATTCACCATGTTTGGCCTTGATAAAATAAAAAAGCTTATACATTCCTGCGGTGTCAGCACTCATGGTCCCGAGAATCTTGTGTGGTTGAATGACAAGTGGTACCCGGTGCCTAATTAGCGTTAGCTTCACTTTGAACTAATTGAGAATGAAGAAGTCCGGGGTGCAGCTGATCTCTGACTTCCTCTTTATGTTCAATTTGATAGAAGGCAGAGACAGTGACGCCAGCGCTGATTGAGTGCAGGGATCCACGTGTCACTCCACTCTATGAGAGCCCTGGGACCGTGAGTGCTGACACAGGAGGGGAGTTTTTTAACTATATTGGGGCCAAACATTTAGACCAAGAAGTGGTTATCATAGCAGTGGACAACCCCTTTAAATAAAAAAGAACCTATACATGTTTGGTATCTGCATACTCGTACTGACCTGGGGAATTATATTTCCATGTCAGTTTTAGCATTTAGTTATCATGGTAAAAAAAAAATTAAAAAAACAATTGTGGCATTGCACTTTTTTTTTCAGCTTCACCGCACTTGGAATCTTTTTCCTGTTTTTCAGAACACCTGTGCATTTGCTATTTTGTTTGGGTCCGCTGCACCCTGCTTGTGCATTTGTATTGAGGCCCATTCAGACAGGTAGGCATCTCTGCCTGTTTTTGGTGTATTTTCTTGAATTTTTCCTTTTTTGGTGTTTTTAGAGTAGGACTGGTAAAACGTAAGGACCCTTGGCGCGGGTTGCCGGCTTGCATATTATGGCCAAAATATCAACTAATACCTTACATATATTTATATGTTTTGTTTTGCACGTATATTTTTTGCAGGGTGCAGTTGGGCCCAAATGGTTCTGTACACTGTGGCCTCTGTTCACACAGGATGCATTTTAGCACTGGGCAGCCCGCCATAGGGCGTCATTAATAGGCTGGAGCCAGATGCTTGCATTCCTTGTGTGAACACGCCACATACAGAGTATGTATCTCAGTGCACTGGTGTACCACACGGCCAAACCTGATTGAAGGCTGGCTGTTTCATTAGGTATTGCACCTGTGCATATGCTATTTTGTTTGGGTCCGCTGCACCCTGCTTGTGCATTTGTATTGAGGCCCATTTAGACAGGTAAGCATCTCTGCCTGTTTTTGGTGTGTTTTCCAGAACACTATATGGCAAAACCAATGGTGTTGTTCAAAATTACAACTCGTCCTGCAAAACACAAGCCCTAATACAGCCATATTGATGGATGGAAAAATAAAAAAAAGTTATGGCTCTGAGAAGAAGGGGAGCAAGAGAAAAAAACACAAAAAAATGAAAATCGCAAGGTCTTTAAGGGGTTAAAGTAAAAGAAATTAATATTTTCAATGAATAATATTTATATCTTCGTTAATATTTTTACTGTTTGGTGTGACTATGTAAAAAATAGCGTTGATACTTTTTAATATCAGGGTCTGTAAAAATATCACTTGGATTACATTGGTAAGACCTAGAACGTCTGAGAAAAAATCTTTATTTCTCATTAAAAATTCTGTTGACTCTTGTATTTGATGGAAGAACAAAGAATCTACAATTTTTAACGTAGGTAAGGAACAAGCATTTCCTGTTTTCGGAGGGGAATATACCATCAGGGATTCCTTATAGTTCCAAGGTTTTATTAAAGTAATATGAATATATGATATGCAATACTGTGAAAAATTGTTAAGCAGGTGTGGGAAAAAAACGCTGCAAATTAAGAAGGATTTCATAAATAGGAGTGCTAATAGTTTTTGTTTACCAATTAACAAAATGCAAAGTGAATGCACGGAAGAGAAATCTAAATCACATCAATATTTGGGGTCATCGGCCTTTGCCTTCAAACAGAATTATTATTTATTTATATAGCACCATTAATTCCATGGTGCTGTACTTGAGAAAGGGGTTACGTACAGAGTTATAGATATCGTTTACAGTAAACAAATTTACAATGACAGACTGGTACAGAGGGGAGAGGACCCTGTCCTTGTGAACTTACATTCTACGGGATAATGGGGAAGAGACAGAAGGTTGGGGGTGCGGCAGCTCAGGTGGTGGTGAGGCGGCAGCTCGGGTGGTTGGTGAGGCGGCAGCTCAGGTGGTGGTGAGGCGGCAGCTTGGTTATTGCAGGCTGTAGGCTTTTTGGAAGAGATGGGTTTTCAGGTTCCGTCTGAAGGACCCGGGGGTGGTGGATAGTCGGATGTGTTGAGGTGTGGAATTCCAGAGGACAGGGAATATTGGGGAGAAATTTTGGAGGCAGTTGTGTGAGGAACGAATAAGTGTGGAGGAGAGTAGGAGGTCTTGGGAGGATCGAAGATTACCTGAGGGAAGATATTGGGAGATTAGTTCAGAGATATAGGGAGGGGACTGGTTGTGGATAGCTTTGTAGATCAGTGTTAGTAGTTTGAAATGGATTTGTTGGGGAATTGGGAGCCAGTGGAGGGATTTGCAGAGGGGAGACACAGGGGAGTAGTGAGGAGATCGGGGATTAGCCGAGGAGCAGAGTTGAGGACAGACTGGAGTGGTGCAAGAGAGTTAGCGGGGAGGCCACAGAGGAGGGTGTTGCAGTAGTCGAGGCGGGAGATGATGAGGGCATGCACAAGAGTTTTAGTAGATTGTGGGACGAATTAGGGATGGATTCTGGCGATATTTTTGAGTTGGAAGCGACAGTAGGTGGCAAGAGTTTGGACATGCGGTTTGAAGGACAGGGCAGAGTCAAGAGTTACCCCCGAGGCAGCGGATTTCAGGTGCAGAAGAGAGCGTGATGCCGTTTACCATAATAGACAGATCAGGTAGGGGGGATACGCGAGATGGGGAAAAGATGATGAGTTCGGTTTTGTATACATTGAATTTTAGGAAGCGAGAGGTAAAGAAGGAGGATATAGCTGATAGACACTCCGGGATTCTGGACAGCAGAGAGGTGACATCTGGGCCAGAGAGGTAGATCTGAGTGCCGTCCGCATACAGGTGATACTGGAAGCCATAGGACTTTATGAGTTGTCCTAGGCCAAGGGTATAGATGGAAAATAGTAGGGGCCCTAGGACAGAGCCTTGAGGGACTCCAACAGAGAGAGGACGGGATGAGGAGGTAGTGTGGGAGTGGGAAATGCTTAATGTGCGGTCAGAAAGGTATGATAAATCCAGGACAGGGCAAGGTCTTTAATGGTACACTTGTACAAAGTCAGAAATTTTGTAGGATTACAGTCAGATGTATGTGTTACCTATTATACTAAACAGGTGATAATGACCATTATTTTCATGTGAACAGTAGATTGAATGATAGGTATTAACTGAAACAGAATCAGCTGTGTAGGAGGCTTAAAATTTAGGGAGGGACAGCCAAACTCTGCTACAAAGGTGAGGTTCTTAAAGACAGTTTCATGTCATAGGGTCATACACTGTGCAGAGAAACAAGACACAAGGTACATCAGCTAGGTCTTGTCAAGGCAAAGACTTCAAAACAGACTGAGATTTCAACATGAGCTGTTCAAGCTCTTTTAAAGAAGCATATAAAATGGGCAACATTGAATATTGGCCACAACCAATGGGACTCGGCTAGACCCATATACATGTCCAGAAGTGGTGTTAATGGAAGAGTTGCAGCCAAATACCCATACATTCGACATAGAAAAAAGGCCAAGTGACTCAACAATGTATAAAAACATTAAGGACTGAAATGAATAAAAATAGCAGTTCTGGACTAAACATTTAAAATGTGAAATATTTGGAACACCCTCCCTGAATTCCTTCAAAATCTGTGCACAAGTGTACCTAGAAGAATTAATGTTGCTTTCAAGGGAAAGTATGATCACACCAAACATTGATTTGATTTAGATTTCTCTTTCTTTCATTCACTTTGCTTTTTGTTAATTCATAAAAATAAATTATTAAAGCTATGTTCCCACGTTGCGTTTTTTGAAGTGTTTTTTTTTCTGCAAACAAGACCTTCTCTAAATGGAAGTGAAAATGCATCATATAAAACAAAACTTACTTACTGTATATGTTTTTGCTGTGATTTATTAGTGCAGATGTGTGATTTGTCTGCAGTGCAGGTTTAATAAATTTTGTTTTAGCCACCAAAATGCAGCAAAATATGCTGAAAAAGTGCAGTAAAACCTGTTATTTTTATGTTGCAACATTTTTATAACACATCTTTATTTACCTTTTCTATAGAAGCACGCAGGAAGTTGTCAAGAAGATGACGGGCTTCTGTCAAGGAACAGGAACTGATAACAACTGAGGTGTCTGTTGAGTCCAGATCTTCCTACAAAATATTTAAATATATATCCATGAAAAAAAATTCTTAAGCCTTTTTAAATGATCAGAATTTGTTATACATTAAGTTTTTAGAAATTATATCCATCATTCTTTTACCACTTTTTTAATATATACATGTTTTTATATATTCAACATATTATTTAGTCAGGGGATGTTTAATAAGCTTAAATGAGCTGAATTCACTCTCTACTACTGTTGTGTCCCATGAATGGGAACAGCTTGTTGTGGGTTTTCTATGTTATGCTTTGTATTTTGTTGTTGCTAGGCAGAAGCCCTGCCTTTTGAAGTTTGTCCCTTCTCCTCCCCTGTAATTATTGATGTTAGCCCTTGCTCCTCCCCTCTTCCCCATTATTAGTTTGCTGTAGCCATATTTGGATTTACATGTATACTTCTCTGTTTGGGATTACTCTTTCCACATGCTAAATTGTACTAAATACAAGATTTTCAAATAAAATCAACTCTGTTTCTCCTGGACTCTTATGACAAGTCAGTGTGGCCAAGTTGGAACTATCTGAGGACGCTTTGCATGTGAGTACAACAATCATACAGTTATCTACAGTTATCTAAGATTGATGGCTAAGGGTTTACAAACTCAACTGCCTTGAAGAGTCAGAATAATTACACCAACTAGCAGATACAAATACTGGCTAAGTAGCTAAGTGGGCCTTAAAAGTGCTCGTAAGTCTATAGCTCCCAACCGTCCCGAAATCAGTGGGACTGTCCTGGTGCATCAGGGCTTTGTCCTAACTTTCCCTCCCTCACTTCTCTGTGCAAAGTCTTTGTTGCTCTGTAATCCCTCCTTGAGGGGTGGGACCGACATCTCTCACGCTTACAATTAATTAAACAATTTTCTTCTTTTCTGGTAATGTGGTCTCCCCAGGAATCAAACCCACAACCGCCATCATTACAGGCAGTTGTTAAAGCTATGAGATACCGCCTATACAGTTAAATATGGAAGAATTGTGTATACGGTACTTGAAGATGCATTGCAGGCAGTGAACCCAAAGGCCGATTATCCTGGTACATAGCAATACATCTATACATAGCAGTGCAAGGCTATGTCCTTCTGTTCTAGATTCTTATTCTTATTATTTATTTATATAGCACCATTGATTGGTGCTGTACATGAGAAGGGGTTAGGGTATGTGCACACGTCAGGATTTCTTGCAGAAATTTCCAGAAGAAAACCTGCATATTTTTTTTGCGTTTTTTTCCCGTTTTTTTTTAGCATTTTGCAAGCGCAATTAGCTTGCAGAATGCTAAAGTTTTCCAAGCGATCTGTAGCATCGCTTGGAAAACTGACTGACAGGTTGGTCACACTTGTCAAACATACTGTTTGACAAGTGTGACCAACTTTTTACTATAGATGCTGCTTATGCAGCATCAATAGTAAAAAGATATCATGTTAAAAATAACAAAAAAATAAAAAAAATGGTTATACTCACCCTCTGCAGACAGCCGATCTCCTCAGCGGCGTCTCCTCTCCTCCACCCTGGGTACCAACCGCACAGATCTGCTTACTTCCCACATGGTGGGCAGAGCCACATGCAGAAAGTAAGCAGATCAATGCATTCCTAGGTGTGCGGAATCCCCGCAATTCCGCAAATTTAATGAACATGTTGCTTTTTTTTCCGCGATGCGATTTTTTCATGGAAAAAAAATGCAACATTTGCACAAGAAATGCGGAATACACTTAAAATAATGGGAGGCATATGTAAGCGTTTTTCTCGCGTTTTTATCACGTTTTTATAGCGAAAAAACGCAAAAAATACTGAACGTGTGCACATGGCCTTTCATTCAAATTACAGATATCACTTACAGTAAGCAAACTAACAATTACAGACTGATATAGAGAGGTGAGGATCCTGCCCTTGCGGGCTTACATTCTACAGAATGGTGGAAATGGAGTCAATAGGTTGAGGGTTGTAGGAGCACCAGTGTTGGTGAAGCGGTAGCTTCAGTAGTGGTGAGGAGGCAGCGGGGTCAGTTCAGGCTGTAGGCTTTCCTGAAGAGGTGGGTTTTCAGGTTCCGTCTGAAGGATCCGAATGTGGTTGATAGTCGGATATGTTGGGACAAAGAATTCCAGAGGATGGGGGATATTCTGGAGAAGTCTTGGAGGCGGTTGGGTGAGGAGCGGATAAGTGTGGAGGAGAGAAGGAGGTCTTGGGAGGACCGGAAATTACGTGAGGGAAGATATCGGGAGATTAGTTCTGAGATATATGGAGGACACAGGTTATGGATGGCTTTGTAGGTCAGTATTAGTAATTTGAACTGGATACGCTGAGAGAATGTGAGCCAGTGAAGAGATTTGCAGAGAGGGGAAGCGGAGGAGTAGCGAGGAGAGAGATGAATTATTCGGACAGCAGAATTAAGGATGGACTGGAGAGGTGCAAGGGTGTTAGCAGGAAGGCCACAGAAAAGGAGGTTGCAGTAATGAAGGCGGGAGATGATGAGGGCATGCACAAGCATTTTAGTAGATTGACGGTTGATGAAAGGACGGATTCTGGAGATATTTTTGAGCTGGAGGCGACAGGAGGTGGTGAGAGCTTGGATGTGCGGTTTGAAGGACAGGGCAGAGTCAAGGGTTACTCCGAGGCAGCGGACTTCAGGTACGGGGGAAAGCGTGATGTCATTAATTGCGATAGATAGGTCAGGTATGGAAGATCTATGAGATGGAGGAAAGATGATGAGTTCAGATTTGTCCACAATTAGTTTGAGAAAGCTAGAGGAGAAGAAGGAGGATATGGCTGATAGACACTCCGGGATTCTGGACAGCAGAAAGGTGACGTCTGGTTCAGAAAGGTAGATCTGAGTGTCATCAGCATAAAGGTGGTACTGGAATCCATGGGACTTTATGAGTTGTCCCAGGCCAAGTGTGTAGATTGAGAAGAGTAGGGGTCCTAGAACAGAGCCTTGGGGGACTCCAACAGAGAGAAGGTGGGATGAGGAGGTAGTGTGGGAGTGGGAAACGCTGAATGTGCGGTTGTAAAGGTATGAGGAGATCCAGGATAGGGCGAGATCTTTGATGCCAAAGGAAGAGAGGATCTATAGTAAGAGGCAGTGGTCAACTGTGTCAAAAGCAGAGGACAGGTCTAGAAGGAGGAGTACAGAGTATTGTCCGTTAGCTTTGGCTGTAAGTAGGTCATTAGTGATTTTGGTCAGGGCTGTCTCAGTTGAGTGATGGGGCGGAAACCAGATTGTAGATTGTCAAAGAGAAAGTTAGATGAGAGGTGGGAGGAAAGTTCAGCGTGGACGTGCTGCTCCAGGAGTTTGGAAGCGAATGGGAGCAGCGATATAGGGCTATAGCTGGACATAGCTGTTGGGTTGAGGGTTGGCTCTTTAAGGATAGGCGTGATTGTGGCATGTTTGAAAGCAGAAGGGACGGTGCCAGAAGTTAGTGATAGGATGAAGAGGTGGATTAGGGATGGGATAAGTGTGGTGGTGAAGTTGGGGAGGAGGTGGGATGGGATGGGGTCAAGCGCACAGGTGGTGAGGTGCGATTTGGAAAGGAGACAATTAAGCCCCCCCTTAAGTGATCTTGGAGAGGGAGGTTATGGGGTTTGGGCATTGGTCTGAAATACAAAGATGGTTGTGGTGGTTGAACAATGAAGACTTGCCTTGATTGGTCGATCTTATTTTTAAAGTGTGTGGCAAAGTCCTCAGCAGAGATGAGGGAGGTTGGAGGGGGCAGTGGGGGGCGGAGGAGGGAGTTAAAAGTTTTGAATAACTGTTTGGGGTTGTAGGATAGGGAGGATACGAGGGTTGTGAAGTAGGCCTGTTTAGCAGAGGTGAAAGCAGATTTAAAAGCGAGTGTTGCCTGTTTGAACGCAGTGAAGTCGTCTTGCAAATGTGTTTTCTTCCAATGCCGCTCTACAACCCTGGACAGTTGCCGGAGCTTTTCAGTGGGGTTATTGTGCCAGGGTTGTCTATTGATATGTCGCACTCTGCCATGAATGAGAGGGGCGACCGTGTCAATAGCTGATGCGAGAGTGGCATTGTAGAAAGAAGTGGCAGTGTCTGTGTCATGGAGAGGGGATATGGATGTCAATGGTAGGATAGAGTCAGAGAGCGTGTGGGAGTCTAGGTGTGCAAGGTTTCTGCGGGGATGCGCATGTTGCTGGACATGGGTGACCGGTGAGGAGGACAGGGATGAAAAAGTGAGCAGATGGTGGTCAGATAGAGGGGGAGGGGAAGTGGTGAAGTTGGATAGAGAGCAGAGACGGGTGAAGACCAGGTCTAATGTATGTCCGCCTGTGTGAGTGGCTGCGGAGGACCACTGAATAAGTCGAAAAGATGAAGTAAGGGACAGAAGTTTGGAGGCTGTTGACTGAGGGGTATCAATTGGGATGTTGAAGTCGCCATGATGATGATGGGAATGTCAGCAGAGAGAAAGTGAAGAAGCCAGGTGGAGAATTGGTCAATAAAGGCAGTGGCTGGTCCTGGAGGTCAGTATATGATGGCCACTTGGAGGTTGGAGGGAGAGTAGATGCGGACAGAGTGGACTTCAAAAGAGGGAAGGATAAGGGAGGGTAGAGGTGGGATTGGGTTAAAGGTGCAGTTAGAAGAAAGGAGAAGACCCACTCCTCCACCATGCCTGTTGCCGGGGTGAGGGGTGTGGGTGAAGTGGAGGCCGCCGTAACATAGCGCAGCAGGGGAAGCGGTGTCAGAGGGTGTTAGCCATGTTTCTGTGAGGCCAAGGAAGGCAAGCTTGTGAGAGATAAAAAGGTAATGAATCACATGAAGCTTATTGCAGATTGAGCGGGCATTCCAGAGTGCTCCAGAGAGAGGGAGCAGGAGGGTGGGCGTCAGGGGCACGGGTTTTATGTTGGAAGTAGTTCGTATTAGATAGGGAGGGGTAGTCATGGGAGGTGTGGGCTGTGGGGGGCCAGGATTGGGAGATATGTCACCAGCAGTGAGGAGAAGCAGGTGGGAGAAGGAGAGTGGCCGGCTTGTTTTGTGTTTTATTAGGACAGATTTGAGGTTGAGTCCTAATATTGGGACCCTATCTCAAATCACACTTAGCATTAGATCGGGACACGAGTGTTAGGTGTCGAGTTCCCAACGCTGCACAGGGGGAATCTCGAACCTCCTCCGCTGCAGTCTCCCATTCTTTATCTGCAGTGGAGCCTGCTCAGCTGAGACGTCGGTCCCAGCGTCTGGCTCAGTCAGATACTGTGCGCTTGGTTACTGCTGATCTTTCAGGCTCAGCCATTGTAATCAGCACTGTTCAGCGGCAAGCAGACGCTCCTGGGACTAAGTCCTGCTTTTCCTCTACTGAGCATGCCCAAGGGACGACCTCTCAATGGAGGTCGGGGGACACATACTCAGGTCCTTTAGCAGCTCCTATGGGACCACGAGGAAAGTCCAGGAGAGCTTCCTCTATAAAAGGTTTGCATGGCCGCACGGCCATGCGCTAATATAATTCAGTATTTGTGTATGTGTGGATGTATGCCTGTTCTGGTGAAAGCTCCGAATCATTCCCATGCCTAGAGTTGTTGAATGCTCGTGATTTTTGTAGCTGTGTAGCGCCAGATAGTGCCATTCAGCCCCAGGCACAAAATATACTGTGTCTATCCTGCAGTGACCGCCGCTGCGGTACTGTATGTACTCTGTGCGGCTATCTTTAGTGTCTCCTGACAATCTGTCAGTTTAGGGTGGGAACTCCCGTTTGATCCCAGCATCTGACTCAGGGCGTCCTCAGGCACGGATTCAAAAGTCACCGAGGGTCACGGCGGGATCAACCACCAGCATAGTGGGGGTGAGTTGCAGGGATCCCACTAGTATCCAATTGCTGCGCCCTGTGAATGCTAACAGGGCACAGCGTTATCTTTAATCTCGGTGACTCTGTGAAGCAACAGAGTTCGCTCCTATACAGACCGGGTGACGGTACCCGTGTCTATTCAGGTGTAGTACCGCCATATAGTGCCGTCATTTACAAGCAGCAGGTTCCACTCCTGCACGCTGGACCCCGTGCTGCGAACGCACCTATACTATCTCTATATTTACTCGGTGCGTTCCGCCAGCCCTAACAGTATACTAGCGCCAGGGTCTGGCTAGTAATGGTGGATGATCAGCGTCTACAACGGTACATCTAGCAGCTGGAGGGTAGGTTGGCGGTTCTTGAGCGCACAACCTCGGCTGTGGATGTCACAACAGTCGCTGTTCAGGCTGCTAGCATAGCTGCAGCCAGTTTGTCCACTGCCACCCCTGCTCCGACTTTATCCCGTCTCCCGTTACCAGACAAGTTTGCTGGTAACATTAAGCTGTGTCAGGGATTCGTGCGTCAGTGTGCTATACATCTAGAGCTCCTGTCTGCACGTTTTCCAATGGAACGGGCTAAAGTGAGATTTATTTTATCCCTTCTGTCGGGCAGGGCGTTGGAGTGGGCAACGCCGCTGTGGAAGCGCGATGATCGTGTGGTGCAGAGTGCTCCTCGCTTCTTGGACTCTCTAAAACAGGTCTTTATGGGACCTCATGTCACCCATGATATGGCGCTCCAACTGCTGGCATTGACACAGGGCTCGTCCATGCTCAGTCAATTCGCCGTCCACTTCCGGTCTTTGGCATCTGAGCTGGAGTGGCCGGATAAAGTCCTTATCCCGGTGTTTTGGAAGGGACTGGCTGACCATGTGAAGGACGCCGTGGCCACCAGGGAGATTCCTGCAACACTGGAGGAGCTTATAACTATTTCCACCTGCATCGACCTTCGTTTTAACGAACGAAGGTTGGAGCGAACCCAGTGTAGGCAGAGGTTCCGGTTGGCTCCTACCTTCGCCACTCCTCTGGAATCTCCTGTTCAGGCATCTGAGTCCCATGAGGCCATGGAGGTAGGACATTATGCCAAGAAATGTCCCCAGCGGTCGGGAAACGACCATGTCTAGTAACCGTAGGAGGAGGTTTACTAGACTGTCGTGATCTCAATGGCAAGAGATCATAGCATCAGCATATATAGGAACTAGCTCTTGGAAGATGGAAACTGAGCTGACCATGAACTAAACCTAACGCACAACTAGCAGTGGCCGGGTAGCATGCCTACGTTGATTCTAGATGCCCATCACCAGCCGGAGGACTAAATAAAGCTAGCAGAGGAAAATATTAGTCCTAGCTCACCTCTAGAGAAATACCCCGAAAGGAGACAGAGGCCCCCCACATGTATTGGCGGTGAATCAAGATGAAATAACAAACGTAGTATGAAAATAGGTTTAGCAAATTTGAGGTCCACTTACTACATAGCAGAAGACAGAAAGGACACTTTCATGGTCAGCTGAAAACCCTATCAAAACACCATCCAGAAATTACTTTAAAACTCTGGCATTAACTCATAACACCAGAGTGGCAATTCCTGTTCACAAGAGCTTTCCAGACACAGTAACGAAACTACAGCTGTGAACTGGAACAAAAATGCAAAAACAAACATGGACAAGAGTCCAACTTATCTAGTAGTTGTCTAGGAGCAGGAACAAGCACAGAGAGGCTTCTGATAACATTGTTGACCGGCAAGCAACTAACAGAGCAGCAAGGTTATATAGCGACTCCCACATCTTGATGGGAACAGGTGAACAGAGGAGATGAAGACACCAGTTCAATTCCACCAGTAGCCACCGGGGGAGCCCAGAATCCAAATTCACAACAGTACCCCCCCCCTCAAGGAGGGGGCACCGAACCCTCACCAGAACCACCAGGGCGATCAGGATGGGCCCTATGAAAGGCACGAACCAGATCAGAGGCATGAACATCAGATGCATTCACCCAAGAATTATCCTCCTGGCCGTATCCCTTCCACTTGACCAGATACTGGAGTCTCCGTCTGGAAACACGAGAGTCTAAGATTTTCTCCACAACGTACTCCAACTCACCCTCAACCAACACCGGAGCAGGAGGCTCAACGGAAGGCACAACCGGTACCTCATACCTGCGCAATAATGACCGATGAAAAACGTTATGAATAGAAAAGGATGCAGGGAGGTCCAAACGGAAGGAAACAGGGTTAAGAATCTCCAATATCTTATAAGGGCCGATGAACCGAGGCTTAAACTTAGGAGAAGAGACCCTCATAGGGACAAAACGAGAAGACAACCACACCAAGTCCCCAACACGAAGACGAGGACCAACACGACGACGGCGGTTAGCAAAAAGCTGAGTCTTCTCCTGGGACAACCTCAAATTGTCCACCACCTGCCCCCAGATCTGATGCAATCTCTCCACCACAGCATCCACTCCAGGACAATCCGAAGATTCCACCTGACCAGAGGAAAATCGAGGATGAAACCCCGAATTACAGAAAAACGGGGACACCAAAGTGGCAGAGCTGGCCCGATTATTAAGAGCGAACTCCGCCAATGGCAAAAAAGCAACCCAATCATCCTGGTCAGCAGACACAAAGCACCTCAGATATGTCTCCAGGGTCTGATTAATCCGCTCAGTCTGGCCATTCGTCTGAGGATGGAAAGCGGACGAAAAAGATAAATCTATGCCCATCCTAGCACAGAATGCCCGCCAAAATCTAGACACGAATTGGGTCCCTCTGTCAGAAACGATATTCTCAGGAATACCATGCAAACGAACAACATTTTGAAAAAACAGAGGAACCAACTCGGAAGAAGAAGGCAACTTGGGCAGAGGAACCAAATGGACCATCTTAGAGAAACGGTCACACACCACCCAGATGACAGACATCTTCTGAGAAACAGGCAGATCTGAAATAAAATCCATCGAGATGTGCGTCCAAGGCCTCTTAGGAATAGGCAAGGGCAACAACAATCCACTAGCCCGAGAACAACAAGGCTTGGCCCGAGCACAAACGTCACAAGACTGCACAAAGCCTCGCACATCTCGTGACAGGGAAGGCCACCAGAAGGACCTTGCCACCAAATCCCTGGTACCAAAAATGCCAGGATGACCTGCCAACGCAGAAGAATGAACCTCAGAGATGACTCTACTGGTCCAATCATCAGGAACAAACAGTTTATCAGGTGGGCAACGATCAGGTCTATCCGCCTGAAACTCCTGCAAGGCCCGCCGCAGGTCTGGAGAAACGGCTGACAATACCACTCCATCCTTAAGGATACCTGTGGGCTCAGAGTTACCAGGCGAGTCAGGCTCAAAACTCCTAGAAAGGGCATCCGCCTTAACATTCTTAGAACCCGGTAGGTATGACACCACAAAATTAAACCGAGAGAAAAATAATGACCAGGGCGCCTGTCTAGGATTCAGGCGCCTGGCGGTCTCAAGATAAATCAAATTTTTGTGGTCAGTCAATACCACCACCTGATGTCTGGCCCCCTCAAGCCAATGGCGCCACTCCTCAAAAGCCCACTTCATGGCCAAAAGCTCCCGATTCCCAACATCATAATTCCGCTCAGCGGGCGAAAATTTACGGGAAAAGAAGGCACAAGGCCTCATCACGGAGCAGTCAGAACTTTTCTGCGACAACACTGCCCCAGCTCCGATCTCAGAAGCGTCGACCTCAACCTGAAAAGGTAGAGCAACATCAGGCTGACGCAACACAGGGGCAGAGGAAAAACGGCGCTTAAGCTCCCGAAAGGCCTCCACAGCATCAGGGGACCAATCAGCAACATCAGCACCCTTCTTAGTCAAATCGGTCAATGGCTTAGCAATATCCGAAAAACCAGCAATAAATCGACGATAAAAGTTAGCAAAGCCCAAAAATTTCTGAAGACTCTTAAGAGAAGAGGGCTGCGTCCAATCACAAATAGCTTGAACCTTGACAGGATCCATTTCAATGGAAGAGGGGGAAAAAATATATCCCAAAAAGGAAATCCTCTGTACCCCAAAAACACACTTAGAACCCTTCACACACAAAGAATTAGACCGCAAAACCTGAAAAACCCTCCTGACTTGCTGGACATGAGAGTCCCAGTCATCCGAAAAAATCAGAATATCATCCAGATACACAATCATAAATTTATCCAAATAATCGCGAAAAATATCATGCATAAAGGACTGGAAAACTGACGGAGCATTTGAAAGACCAAAAGGCATCACTAAATACTCAAAGTGGCCCTCGGGCGTATTAAATGCGGTTTTCCACTCATCCCCCTGCCTGATTCGCACCAAATTATACGCCCCACGAAGGTCAATCTTAGAGAACCACTTGGCCCCCTTTATGCGAGCAAACAAATCAGTCAGCAACGGCAATGGGTATTGATATTTAACAGTGATTTTATTCAAAAGCCGATAATCAATACATGGTCTCAAAGAGCCGTCTTTTTTTGACACAAAGAAAAAACCGGCTCCTAAGGGAGATGACGATGGACGAATATGTCCCTTTTCCAAGGACTCCTTTATATATTCACGCATAGCAGCATGTTCAGGCACAGACAGATTAAATAAACGACCCTTTGGGTATTTACTACCCGGGATTAAATCTATGGCACAATCGCACTCTCGGTGCGGAGGTAACGAACCAAGCTTGGATTCTTCAAAGACGTCACGATAGTCAGACAGGAACTCAGGAATTTCAGAGGGAATAGATGATGAAATGGAAACCACAGGTACATCCCCATGAGCCCCCTTACATCCCCAGCTCAACACAGACATAGCTTTCCAGTCGAGGACTGGGTTGTGAGATTGCAGCCAAGGCAATCCTAGCACCAAATCATCATGTAGATTATACAGCACCAGAAAGCGAATAATCTCCTGGTGATCCGGATTAATACGCATAGTTACTTGTGTCCAGTATTGTGGTTTATTATTAGCCAATGGGGTGGAGTCAATCCCCTTCAGAGGAATAGGAGTCTCCAAAGGCTCTAAATCATACCCACAGCGTTTGGCAAAGGACCAATCCATAAGACTCAAAGCGGCGCCAGAGTCGACATAGGCGTCCGTGGTAATAGATGACAAAGAGCAAATCAGGGTCACAGATAGAATAAACTTAGACGGTAAGGTGCAAATGGAAACAGATTTACCAAGCTTTTTAGTGCGCTTAGAGCATGCTGATATAACATGAGTAGAATCACCACAATAGAAACACAACCCATTTTTCCGTCTAAAATTCTGCCGCTCGCTTCGGGACAGAATTCTATCACACTGCATACTCTCTGGCGATTTCTCAGTGGACACTGCCAGATGGTGCACTGGTTTGCGCTCCCGCAAACGCCTATCGATCTGAATAGCCATTGTCATGGACTCATTCAGACCCGCAGGCACAGGGAACCCCACCATAACATCCTTAATGGCATCAGAGAGACCCTCTCTGAAAGTCGCCGCCAGGGCGCACTCATTCCACTGAGTAAGCACAGACCATTTACGGAATCTTTGGCAGTAAATGTCCACTTCATCTTGCCCCTGAGATAGGGACATCAAAGTTGTTTCTGCCTGAAGCTCCAAATGAGGTTCGTCATAAAGCAACCCCAAGGCCAGAAAAAACGCATCCACATTGAGCAACGCAGGATCCCCTGGTGTCAATGAAAAAGCCCAGTCTTGAGGGTCGCCCCGGAGCAAGGAAATCACAATCCTGACCTGCTGTGCAGGATCTCCGGCAGAGCGAGATTTCAGGGACAAAAATAATTTGCAATTATTTCGAAAATTCTGAAACCCAGATCTATTCCCCGAGAAAAATTCCGGCAAAGGAATTCTCGGCTCAGATACAGGTGCATGACAAACAAAATCTTGCAAATTTTGTACCTTCGTGGCGAGATTATTCAAACCTGCAGTTACACTCTGAAGATCCATTGCAAACAGGTGAACACAGAGCCATTCAAAGGAAAGAAAAGGAAAAAAAAAAAAAAAAATTTCAGCAGACTACTTATTTCTCTCCTTTCTCAGCCAAGGACTTTAACCCTTTTGTGGGCCGGTCAAACTGTCGTGATCTCAATGGCAAGAGATCATAGCATCAGCATATATAGGAACTAGCTCTTGGAAGATGGAAACTGAGCTGACCATGAACTAAACCTAACGCACAACTAGCAGTGGCCGGGTAGCATGCCTACGTTGATTCTAGATGCCCATCACCAGCCGGAGGACTAAATAAAGCTAGCAGAGGAAAATATTAGTCCTAGCTCACCTCTAGAGAAATACCCCGAAAGGAGACAGAGGCCCCCCACATGTATTGGCGGTGAATCAAGATGAAATAACAAACGTAGTATGAAAATAGGTTTAGCAAATTTGAGGTCCACTTACTACATAGCAGAAGACAGAAAGGACACTTTCATGGTCAGCTGAAAACCCTATCAAAACACCATCCAGAAATTACTTTAAAACTCTGGCATTAACTCATAACACCAGTGGCAATTCCTGTTCACAAGAGCTTTCCAGACACAGTAACGAAACTACAGCTGTGAACTGGAACAAAAATGCAAAAACAAACATGGACAAGAGTCCAACTTATCTAGTAGTTGTCTAGGAGCAGGAACAAGCACAGAGAGGCTTCTGATAACATTGTTGACCGGCAAGCAACTAACAGAGCAGCAAGGTTATATAGCGACTCCCACATCTTGATGGGAACAGGTGAACAGAGGAGATGAAGACACCAGTTCAATTCCACCAGTAGCCACCGGGGGAGCCCAGAATCCAAATTCACAACACTAGACACAGCGGCATTTTCCTCCAAACTGTCTTTTAAGGGGACAATCTCTTTAGGCCCTTCCACTCTTACAGTCGAGCTTTGTGTGGATTCTGGGGCGGAGGGGAATTTTATATCCTCACCCTTTGCCCAAGGCCACGCAATACCCCTGGTGATGCTCGCCAAGCCGGTGACTGCATGTGTGGTGAATGGTTCGACACTGCCCTCATAAATAACACACAAGACCATCCCATTTACATTATCTATGTCTCCATCCCATCAGGAGATTATTTCCCTCCTTGTCATCCCCAAGGGAATAGACGAGATCCTGCTAGGGATACCCTGGTTACGTTATCACTCCCCTCATATAGAGTGGTCCTCAGGGAGAATTTTGGGATGGAGTGAATCTTGTGAGGGAAGACCCTTCCACCCCACTGCCCCTATGACTGTCCTATTGACCTATTTCCTGGTGCAGAGCCTCCCCAGGGTCAAGTCTATCCCCTGTCTCTCCCGGAGACGGAGGCGATGTCCCAATACATCCAGGAGAATCTGGCAAGAGGATTCATTAGGATGTCAGTGTCACCTGCAGGGGCAGGGTTCTTCTTCGTGCAGAAGAAGAACGGAGAACTACGTCCATGCATAGATTACAGTGGTCTTAACGCCATCACCGTTAAGAATAAATACCCTCTGCCTCTGAAATCAGAGCTATTCGACAGGTTGTGGGGAGCGAGGGTATTTACTAAACTAGATCTGCGGGGTGTTTACAACCTGTTTCGCATCCGTGAGGGGGATGAATGGAGGACGGCTTTTAACACCAGGGACAGGCACTATGAGTACCTGGTGATGCCCTTCAAGCTTTGTAATGCTCGTGCCATTTTCCAAGACTTTGTGAATGATATCTTCTGGGATATGCTCTCCACCTCGGTTGTAGTCTATCTGGATGATGTTCTCATCTACTCTCAGATATAGACTCCCACCGGAGAGATGTTTGCAAAGTCTTCGACCTCCTACGGGCAAACTCCCTCTACGCCCCGATGTTGATAAACCTTTTATTATGGAGGTGGATGCTTCTTCCGTCGGTGCTGGAGCAGTCCTCTTCCAGAAGGATGCTCAAGGTCGGAAGCATCCTTGCTTCTTCTTCTCCAAGACCTTCACACCAGCGGAGAGGAATTATTCCATCGGGGACAGGGAGTTGCTAGCCATGAAGTTGGCTTTCTCAGAGTTGAGACACCTCCTGGAGGGGGCTCGCTTTCCCTTCCAAGTTTACACCGACCACAAGAATTTGGTCTATATACAGACTGTCCAGCGGCTAAATTCTCACCAGGCCAGATGGTCCCTGTTCTTCTCCCGGTTCCATTTCACCCTCAATTTTCTCTCTGGGGAGAAGAAAATTTGTGTCGATGCTCTCTCCCGCTCCGTAGTGTCATCAAAGGAGGAGGAACCTCGGCTTATTGTCCCTACTGAGAGCCTGAGGACCGTGGCTCCGGTTTCGCTAGAGTCTGTGCCCCGGGCAAGACTTTTGTGCCATCAAATTTGCGACCGGAGGTCCTCTCTTGGGCTCACTCATCCAGGGTGGGTGGACACTTTGGGACCAAAAGGACATCTGAGCCTCTGGCGAGAATGTACTGGTGGCCGCATATGGCTCGTGAGACTATATTTGGGCGTTTGTCTCCTGCGCCAAGAATAAGTCTCCTCGACAACGGCCAGCTGGGTTACTTTACCCCCTGCTGGTGGCAGACAGGCCCTGGGAGATGGTCGGGATGGACTTTGTGGTGGGCTTACCCAAGTCCCGTGGCTGCACCATCATTTGGGTAATCACCGACCATTTTTCTAAAATGGTGCACTTGGTGCCTCTTCCACGGCTACCTTCTGCACGGGCCTTGGCAGCGTTATTTGTTAATCACATTTTCCGTCTACACGGTATGCCGGACAAAATTGTCAGTGACCGGGGTCCCCAGTTTGCGTCTCGGTTCTGGAGAGAGCTCTGTCGTCTACTCAGTATCGAGCTGAATCTCTCTTCAGCACATACCATCCCGAGACAAATGGCTTGGTAGAGAGGGCCAACCAGACCTTGGTCACATATTTGCAACATTTTGTTTCTGCTAGCCAGGATGACTGGGCATCCTTGCTACCATGGGCGGAGTATGCGCTAAACAATGCTGTAGCTGACTCCACTGGACAAACCCCATTCCTCCTTAACTACGGCCAGCATCCACGGGTTCCTGTGCCTATGCCCGTGTCTTCCGCTGATTCAAGGGTTGCAGACTTGGCTGTGGAGGCACATGACATTTGGGACTGCACTCAGGATGCCATCCGGGCTTCCAAGGAAAGAATGAGGTCCTCTGCCAATGCACATCGGCGCCCCGCTCCATCCTTTGCTCCTGGCGACTTAATGTGGCTCCTAATTGAGTCCACTAAGTTTGTACCTCGCTACTTGGGACCCTTCAAGGTCCTGGAACAGGGTAACCCTGTGGTCTACCATCTGGCTTTTCCTCCACGCCTAGGTATCACCGACACCTTTCATGTGTCTCTTCTTAAGCCCATTCACATGTCCCGGTTATCTGAGTCATCTGCCGGGACATCGGGTTCATCTACGGATGATTGTGAGGTGAACGCTATCTTGGGGTGTAAGGTGGTACGTAGCAAAAAAATTTATTTGGTGGATTGGAAGGACTACGGCCCAGAGGTCTGGTCCTGGGAGCCTGCTGAGCACATTCAGGCTCCGCAACTCATTGCTGCCTTCAAGCGTAGAAAGGCCCAAGGAGGGGGGCCCTAGGAAGGGGGTAATGTTAGGTGTCGAGTTCCCGCCGCTGCACAGGGGGAATCTTGAACCACCTCCGCTGCGGTCCCCCATTCTTCTTTAGCCGCAGTTGAGCATGCTCAGCAGAGACGTCGGTCCCAGCGTCTGGCTCTGTCAGATACTGTGCGCTTGGTTACTGCTGATCTTCCAGGCTCAGCCATTATAACCAGCACTGTTCAGCGGTGAGCAGACGCTCCTAGGACTAAGTCCTGCTTTTCCTCTACTGGGCATGCCCAAGGGACGACCTCTCATTGGAGGTCGGGGGTCACATGCTCCTATTGTAGCAGCTCCTATGGGACCACTAGAAAAGTCCTGGAGAGCTTCCTCTATAAAAGGTTTGCATGGCCGCACGGCCATGCGCTAGTATAATTCAATATTTGTGTATGTGTGGATGTATGCATGTTCTGGTGAAAGCGCCGAATCATTCCCATCCCTAGAGTTGTTGAATGCTCGCGAGTGTTGTAGCTGTCTAGCGTCAGATAGTGACATCCAGCACCAGGCACAAAATATACTGCGTCTATCCTGCAGTGACCGCTGCTGCGGTACTGTATGCACTCTGTGCCGCTATCTTTAGCGTCTCCTGACAATCCGTCAGTGTAGGGTGGGAACTCCCGTTTGATCCCAGCATCTGACTCAGGGCGTCCTCAGGCGCGGGCTCAAAAGCCACCGAGGGTCAGAGCGGGATCAACCACCAGCATAGTGGGGGTGAGTTGCAGGGATCCCACTAGTATCCAATTGCTGCGCCCTGTGAATGCTAACAGGGCACAGCATTATTTTTAATCTCGGCGACTCTGTGAAGTAACAGAGTTTACTCTTATACAGATCGGGTGACGGTACCCATGTCTATTCAGGTGTAGTACCGCCATATAGTGCCGCCATTTACTAGCAGCAGGCTCCACTCCTGCATGGTGGACCCTGGCTGTGAACGCACCTACACTATCTCTACATTTACTCGGTGCATTCCGCCAGCCTTAACAACAAGTCCCTGACGCGCGTTTCGCAGGTATACTGGCTTTTTCTAAGGGCAGGGTCGACCACATCTTCAGAATATTTACACTTCCTGTCATGAGTGACAGACGGGTCAACCAACCCACCCATAAAGAGTTCCTAATTGTATATTTAGGGATTTGGAACTAAAATTATATCAAATAACATCATTGTCAATACAAATAGTCAGTCATGATGACTATGAAGTAGAATTCTCATAAATTTCCATAAATGTCCATTGATGAAATGTTAAAGGATACAGTGTAACAGCATTAAGGCAGTCCATCTTGAATATAAATCATATATATGTCATGAACTGACGCTTGTTATTTTATCAAGAGAGAAATCGCAAGATACCATATTTTAAGAATAAAAATGGATTACGAATCGATGAAAAGAATTTCAGTGGTGGGCAGTATGTCAATTAAAATTAAATATTAGAGGTGGTGATATGGACTCGATACTTTTGAAAAAAGAGAGTAAGTGGATATTTGAGATTTATACTCAAGATGACCTGCTTTAATGCTGTTACATAGTATCCTTTAATCAATGGACATATTTAGAAATTTATGAGAATTCTAGTTTATAGTCATCATGTCTAAGTTAAATTATTTGTATTGACAATGATGTTATTTAATATAATTTCAGTTCAAAATCCCTAAATTTACAATTGAGAACTCTGTGTGGATTGGTCAACCCACCTGTCACGGGTTGACACAGCATTTATTCATAATTATCCAGACGTATTATTTCAGTAGGCCCAGGGACATGAGTTAGAGTTCATGTGAGAATGACTGTTGACTCTTATTATCAATTGAATTAGGCCATGTGCACACGTTCAGTATTTTTCGCGTTTTTTTCGCGTTTTTTCGCTATAAAAACGTGATAAAAACGCAAAAAAAACGCTTACATATGCCTCCCATTATTTTCAGTGTATTCCGCATTTTTTGTGCAAATGTAGCCTTTCTTTCCGCGAAAAAATCGCATCGCGGAAAAAAAAGCAACATGTTCATTAAAATGCGGAATTGCAGGGGATTCCGTACACCTAGGAGTCCATTGATCTGCTTACTTCCCGCACTGGGCTGTGCCCACCATGCGGGAAGTAAGGAGATTATGTGCGGTTGGTACCCAGGGTGGAGGAGAGGAGACTCTCCTCCACGGACTGGGCACCATATAATTGGTCAAAAAAAAAGAATTAAAATAAAAAATAGTCCTATACTCACCTTCGATGTCTTCCCGCCTCTCCACTGCACGCTGTTGCTTCGGTTCCTGTAGCTGGTGTGCGGTGAAGGACCTGCCGATGACGTCGCCATCTTGTGATTGGTCGAGACCGGTCATGTGACCGCTCACGTGACCGCGACGTCATGGAAGGTCCTGCGCGCACACACCATCTATACGGAACGGACGCCGGTGAGGAGATCAGCTGTCTGCGGGTGAGTATAAGCATTTTTTTTATTATTTTTAAACATTCTATCTTTTACTATAGATGCTGCAAAAGCAGCATCTATAGTAAAAAGTTGGTCACACTTGTCAAACGCTATGTTTGACAAGTGTGACCAACCTGTCAGTCAGTTTTCCAAGCGATGCTACAGATCGCTTGGAAAACTTTAGCATTCTGCAAGCTAATTACGCTTGCAGAATGCTAAAAAAAAGCGAAAAAAACGGAAAAAAAACGCAAAAAAAAAAATGCGGATTTCTTGCAGAAAATTTCCGGTTTTCTTCAGGAAATTTCTGCAAGAAATCCGGACGTGTGCACATACCTTTAATGTTCAATGGCTACCATTTGTTGAATGGCTGTTGATTAGCTATTGTATCTATTCTAGTATTGCAGGGCTAGTATTGTTCTACTATCTTTGGGAAACAAAGGTACAGGATGATTGTACAATGTTTGCTAATATGTTGATGACCCACTGGTGCTCTGCAAATATGAAGAACAATCTAGGGAGGGATGGCCTCCTTCCACCTTCCGTCAAGCCTGAGAAAGAATGCCTGAATGAGAATTGTGAACTATAAAAAAGAAGGATCTGCCTATGTTCATAAAGACTCTACATTACAGTAACCATGACATCATGGCATTAACTGAAGAAATACAGAGATGCTCCATTGACAATCACTGAACCCTCAAAGATGTTTAAAGAATCCAAGTTGGGACAATCAAGTCACCTGGCCTCGTACATCAATGGACTGTCAGCTTCCTAAGCTTGTCGTTACTTCCTCTCGGTGGGTGCCTTAGAAAAGTGGGGTGTCACTGTTGGGGGTAGTCAACCCTGGAAGACCCAAAGTTGCAGCTACTCTCATCCTGTCGACCACTATTTCAGTGGTCCTTAAGGGGTTAAAATAAGCTCTGGAGACAGATTCTCATAAAAATATGTCCGGCCCATAGATCTTAACAGTTCATTTACATATTAAGAAAATGTGGATTACTCTGGAATAATATACTAGATTACAGATATAAAGGTATCCGTTTATTCATTTTCCTATGACCTACATGCCCACATACATGGCTGATCCAACTGATGAATTTCCTTTAATACCTAAAATAACAAACAGAGCAGATACATACCCTCCTTAGGTTCAGCCCCAGTTCCCAACATTGATCAGTTATCTGTGTTTTGGTACCAACATTGATGTCACATCGACAGCGTGAATTACAAGTGTAGCCAATCACTGAGCTCAGCAGCGCTGCTGAGAACAGCGGTTACAGCGCAGATGTGCACTGCTGTCATTGTGATGTCACCCCTGTAGGCACCAAAACCTGAGCAGTGCCAGAGACCCTGGCAGGACCCAGGGATGGTGAATCCCTGCTCATTTAGTTACTTTAGGCATTTAAAAGTATATGGGGTCCAGTTTCCTGAAAGCAGAAAAGTCCTTAAAATAACTGAAACAATGTTTGACATCTGCTAGAAGTTGACAATGAAATGGGTGGACAAAATACAGTTATCTATTTCAATGTGTTTCAGACTTACTTTGGTTTCCTCCATTTGAACAATTATTGCTTGGCATTCCTGAATGCTGTCGTTAATATAATCAATATTTGCTGCCAAAGCCTCCAACTCCTCTGCTATGTCTTGCTGTGTCTGCTGTTCACCACTGCTTTCTTCTGGGGGAATGACTGCTCGACTTAGCAGTGCGTCTTGTAGAAGTGAAAGTTCCTCACGTTTCTTGAATACATGACAAAAAAATCCATTAGAAGTGGAGAAGTAAAGTATATATACAATACATTGTTAAATGGCAGCTAGTTCTTATAATCTAAGAGCAAAATTTCACCAATAAGGCAAAATAATACCAATGTTTTACTGCTCTAAAAATGCTCTTATGTATATGTATAACTCAGGATTTAAAGTCTCACGTGAGTCCCACAATGGGATTAATAGTTAGAATAAACTGCATTATGTCAGGGCTTGTTAACCAACTTAGAATAAACTTTTATTTCATGCCTCTGTACATTTTAACTATTTAACTACACCTCTAAAACAATCTTATGTTTTGACTTATGTACATTATATTTATACTTATTTAAGATGATGTTTAGATTGTATACTTAAAGAAGCCCTCCTCCCATCAAAGTTATATTCCTCTCAATATATTGCAGTCATCATATTACGGTATATAGCACCGCGTACTTACAATTGCTCATTTTGCCTTTCTACCCAGCTATATTTTTTTTTCTGCTCTGTGTAGAAAAGGGAAGTCTCTATTTCCTGCAGTTATCATTCCCCTTTTAAACTCCTGACTCAGCTGCGCCCTCCTCCAGGGACTTCTGAAGTGACTCATGACTCATAAAGGAAAAACTGACCTCCTGTTTCTACATAGAGCTTAGGCTTCTTTCACACTTCCGTCTTCCAAATCTGCACAGGATCCGTCAAGACGTTGAAATGACGGATCCTGTGCAGATTGTGGAAAACGTGTGCACTGGGCCCGTCTTTCTGATGGACCGGTCGAGGCTATGTGCACCTGTTGTGTATGCGTCTTCGCAGCGGTTTTCCGCTGCGAAAATGCATACACAAAACAAACCAGGTTAAAAAAAAATAAAAAATCACAGTATTCTCACCTACCAGCGTTCCCGCGCCTAGTAATACATTGCGAAATCTCACGAGAAGTCGCGGTCTTGTGAGTAAGTAACGCTAGCTGCCGGTAGCATCGGTGACGCTGCGCGGGAACGCCGGTGGGTGAGAATATTGCGATTTTTTTTTTTATTATTATTATTTTTAACATTATATCTTGTTACTATTGATGCTGCATAGGCAGCATCAATAGTAAAAAGAGAAAGAGAGCGAGCGAGAGAGAATTTCCCTGACGAGAAATTCTTCCACGCATGCTCTCTTTGAAAAGGCGGGACCCGTCGCTGGATTCCTGCTTTTCACAGGCAGCGATGCATCCTGCGCCCATAGGCTACTATTGTAACCAGTGATGGGCAGCGCAGGATGCGTCGCTGACCGATTATCCAACGTGCAGAAAAAACGTTCCTCTGAACGTTTTCTCTGCCTGACGGACCGTTTTTTAATGCAGGATCCAGTGAAAGACGGATGAAACGGATGGCCATCCGTCACAATCCGTCGCTAATACAAGTCTATGAGAAAATGCAGGATCCTGCAAACTTTTTTGCAGGATCCTGCATTCTCAAAAAATGACGGATTGTGACGGGAGCTGAAAGATGGACTTGTGAAAGAGGCCTTAGAAGGATTCAGCTAGTCAGTTTTAAATCACGTGATATCATAGACCTAATGGATAAGAGGAGAATTATCTAAGTAGAAAGGCAAATGAGCAATTGTAAGTACACAATACTATATAATATGATGATATATTAACCCCTTAGGGACCGAGACAATTTTGTACCTCATGACCAAGCCAATTTTTACAATTCTGACCACTGTCACTTTATGAGGTTATAGCTCTGGAATAGGGTTGAGCGAAACGGATCGGACAAATTCAAAAATCGCCGACTTTCGGAAAAGTCGGGTTTCATGAAACATGACCCAATCCTAGTGTGGGATCGGCCATGAGGTCGGCAATCTTCGCGCCAAAGTCGCGTTTCATATGACGCTTTCAGCGCCATTTTTCAGCCAATGAAGGAGGACGCAGAGTGTGGGCAGCGTGATGACATAGGTCTCAGTCCCCACCATCTTAGAGAAGGGCATGACAGTGATTGACTTGCTTTCTGCGGCGTCACAGGGGGTATAAAGGGGCATGCACGCCGACCGCCATCTTACTTATGCCGATCTTACCATAGGGAGAGGTTGCTGCAGCTTCATCAGAAGAAGGGATATAGTTAGGCAAGGAAGATTAACCCCCAAACTGCTTATGCTGTAGCGATTTCCACTGTCCAACACCACCTTTTTTTTTGCAGGGACAGTGGAGGCTATATTTTTGTGCATCAGCTCTGTAGCTTATTAGGCTGCCTTATAAGGCTCCCTGATAGCTGCATTGCTGTTTGCACGCTGCTGTGCAAACCAACTGCTATTTTAAATGCAAAAATCCTGTTGCTCCTTTCTGCAGTTATCTTGTTTATTTGTCCACACTTTTGTGTGCAGCAGTCCTTTTTATTGCTGCCATACTTGTCCTGAGATCATTGTAGGGAGATTGAAATTGTACTACAGTCCTTGTATTTTATCATATATCTTCCAGCCACTTTCTGCCACTTACATTGTGTTGTGTTATACACTGGGCCTGAGTTTTGGTGCAGTCTCCCCCCCAAAAAAGGGAGATTCAAATTGTCACAAAGTGGATATACGTCAGTTCTGTTAGTTTGTCGTATATCAGCCAGCCACGTTCTGCCACTTACATTGTGTTGTGTTATACACTGGGCTTGATGTTATGGACTGGAAATTTAGGAGTGACATGCGACTAGCTCTGAGCAGGTGGTAACTATACAGACCGCAGTTCCTGATCTTAACACAACACTAGCAGTAGCTGTGGGATGTTCCTGTCACTCCCTGGACACCTCGTCACAGCCGGAGAACTAGCTACCCCTAAAGGTAGAAATAGGAAAGCTATCTTGCCTCAGAGAAAATCCCCAAAGGATAGGACAGCCCCCCACAAATATTGACTGTGAGTGGAGAGGGAAATGACATACGTAGTATGAAACAAGATTTAGCAAAGGAGGCCACTTCTAGCTAGATAGATAGTACAGGAAAGAACACTGTGCGGTCAGTAATAAAAACTAGAAAAAGTCCACCGCAGAGATATGCAAAAATCTCCACACCTGACTAAAGGTGTGGAGGGCAAAATCTGCAGCCCAGAGCTTCCAGCTTAGCTGAATAGATCCATACTGATAAGCTGGACAAATGAGCAAAACATAGAATGTGCTGAACAATAAAGTCCACAACAAGTGGACAGCAAAAGGACAAGCAAGGACTTATCTTTGCAGAACTGGTCAGAGTGTCAGGGAAATCCAAAAGAGCAGTATCTCCAAGCAGGAACAATTGACAACTGGCATTGATTGAGGGATAAGGCCAGACTAAAATAGCTGAGCCAGAAAGACGATCAGTGGAAGCAGCTGCTGATGCTAAATCCAAGAAGCAGCTATACCACTCAAAACCACAGGAGGGAGCCCAAGAGCAGAATTCACAATAGTGCTACTTACAACCACCGGAGGGAGCCCAAGAACGGAATTCACAACAGCCTGAGTTTTGGTGCAGTCTCCCCCCCAAAAAAGGAAGATTCAAATTGTCACAAAGTGGATATACGTCAGTTCTGTTAGTTTGTCGTATATCAGCCAGCCACGTTCTGCCACTTACATTGTGTGGTGTTATACACTGGGCCTGAGTTTTGGTGCAGTCTCCCCCCAAAAAAAGGGAGATTCAAATTGTCACAAAGTGGATATACGTCAGTTCTGTTAGTTTGTCGTATATCAGCCAGCCACGTTCTGCCACTTACATTGTGTTGTGTTATACACTGGGCCTGAGTTTTGGTGCAGTCTCCCAAAAAAAAAGGGAGATGTAAATTCTCAACAAGTTTATATACACCTTCTACCTTGTTTTACAGTACCATATAACGGTTGTTATTTTGGTTAGATTTTCCCAAAAATGAGGAAGTCTGGTGGACTTGGGCGGTCGTTGCCAGCTGGTACTGATGGTGGTGGTGGTGGTGGAGCATCTGGTGGTAGTGGAAAAAGCAAAACAGCACCTAAGGCTGGAGGTGTTGAGCCAGCATCATCGTCTGGCTACACAAGGCCTCGAAGGCTCCCTTATCTTGGAGTAGGAAAACCGCTTTTAAAGCCAGAGCAGCAGGAAAAAGTTTTGGCTTTCCTTGCTGACTCAGCCTCTAGCTCTTTCGCCTCCTCTTCAGAAAGTTCAAAATATAAAAGCAGCGAGTCGTCAGTGGATGCTCCCGGTCAGGAACAAGACGTTTCCTTGTGTCCTTCACCCAAACCAAAAGTGAAGGATGCGTCAGTCGACACTACAGGTTACTCCATGGAGCTCTTTACACATACCGTGCCTGGGTTAGAAAGGGAAATTGTTAACTGCCCATTACAAGATGAATCGGACATGGAGTGCACTGATGCACAGCCACAGCTAGATTATTATGCTGTTCCATTGACTCAGATCACTACATTGCCCTCGCAGTGTACTCAGCCAGAATCTGACCCTGATGAGACTATGGTGCCCCATCCCGAACGCTATAGCACCTTACACGGTGACACAGAGGAAGGTGCACATGACATTGAAGAGGAGGTGATAGATGACCCAGTTGTTGACCCAGATTGGCAGCCATTGGGGAAAGAGGGTGCTGCTGCCAGTAGCTCAGAAGTGGAGGAGGATGATCCGAAGCAGCCATCTACATCGCAACAGCTGTCATCTGGCATGCCCGTATCAGGCCAAAAACGTGTGTCAAAAAAACAGTTTTAGGACAGCGTGGCCCTCTGGTGAAAGTAGCACAGCGTGCAATGCCTGAAAAGGTATTCCATAGTATGAAGAGTGTAGTGTGGCAATTTTTTAACCAAGATCCGAATGATCAGTCAAAAGTTATCTGTAAGAAATGCTCAAAGACCTTTAGCAAAGGGAAGAATCTTCAAAATGTAAATACAACGTGCATGCGTAGACATTTTACCAGCATGCACTTGCAAGCCTGGACTAACTACCAAACGTCACGTACCGTTGGTGCACCTGCTCAGAATGAAGGTAATCAGCAACGCTACATTGCTTCCCTCACTGTAAGCCCACGGGTTAGGACACCACCAGCAGCAAATGTGGAGGTATCGTCGCAAGGCCAAAGCAGTCAGGGAATCACAAGATTTTTGGTAGGAAACACTGTATGTGGGCCAACATCAAGAATACCATCACCAACCCTCTCTCAATCCGCCATGTCCACCACCACCACCGCTTGTTCCACCATATGCAGCTCTCCAGTCCAGCTCACCCTACAAGAGACTCTCGTTAGGAAAAGAAAGTACTCATCCTCTCATCTGCGTACACAGGGTTTGAACGCCCACATTGCTAGACTAATCTCGTTAGAGATGATGCGCTACCGGTTGGTTGAAAGCAAAGCTTTCAAAGACCTGATGGCCTATGCAGTACCACGCTATGACCTACCCAGTCGGTACTTCTTTGCGAGAAAAGCCATCCCAGCCCTCCACCAGCATGTCAAAGACCGCATTGTCCATGCACTGAGGCAATCAGTCAGTGGAAAGGTGCACCTCACAACAGATGCATGGACCATTAGGCATGGCCAGGGACCTTACGTGTCCATCACGGCGCACTGGGTTAATGTGCTGGATGCAGGGTCCACAGGGGACAGCCATAGTGGGACAGTTCTGCCTAGCCCATGGTCTAGGAAACAGTTGGCTGTAGGCGTTCGCCACCCCTCCTCCTCCTCCTCCAGAAGTGAAAGCTCGTCCACAGAGCACAGTCGCACGACCACTCCATCCGCAGCTGCCAGTGTTGCACACGAGTAGTCCCATTATCGAACAGCTAGTGGTAAGCGTCAGCAGGCTGTGTTTGGGCGACAACAGACACACCGCGGAAGTACTGAGTACTTGCAGCAAGAAACTCAGTCATGGCTGGGCAGTGTACATCTTGAGGCAGGCAAGATAGTCAGTGATAACGGAAGGAATTTTATGGCTGCCATAGCCCTTTCAGAACTGAAACACATATCTTGCCTGGCTCACACCTTGAACCTGGTGGTGCAGTGCTTCCTGAAAAATTATCCGGGATTACCAGCTGTGCTCCTGAAGGTGCAAAGACTTTGCTCGTACAGCCGCCGGTCGCCCGTACACTCCAGCCGTATGCTGAACCATCAGCGATCGCTGAATCCCCAGCACCGCCTAATAATCGACGTTGCAACAAGAAGGAACTCCACACTGCACATGCTTCAGAGGCTGTGCGAACAGAGACGTGCTGTAATTTATTTGTGGGAGGATACACATACACGGGCAGGCACTTGGATGGCAGACATGGAGTTGTCTGGTGTGCAGTGGTCGAAGCTACAAGACTTCTGTCAAGTCCTTCAGTGTTTTGAGGAATGCACATGGCTGGTAAGTGCAGACGATGCCATCATAAGCATGAGCATCCCACTAATACGTCTGCTGATGCAAAGTTTGACGCACATTAAGGAGCAGGCGTCTGCAGCCGAGGAGGAGGGAAGCCTTGATGACAGTCAGCCATTGTCAGCTCAGGGAACTCTCCTGGACGAGGTGGCGGATGAAGAGGATGAGGAGGAGGATGATGGGGATGAATATTTATGGGAGGAGGATGCTTCTCAGGGGGCAATAGAAACTGGTAGTGTTGCAAGGTCAGGTACAGGGTTTTTGTGGGACACAAGTGATGTTGATTTGCAAGAAAGTGCTCCTCAACCCAGCACAAGCAGTGAATTGACACCTGGAACATTGGCCCACATGGCTGAGTATGCCTTGCGTATCCTAAAAAGGGACCCCCGCATTATGAAAATGATGACCGATGATGATTACTGGTTGGCCTGCCTCCTGGATCCACGATATAAAGGAAAATTACAAAATATCATGCCACATGAGAACCTTGAGCAAATATTGGCTACCAAACAAGCAACTCTTGTAGACCGTTTGGTTCAGGCATTCCCAGCACACAGCGGCGGTGATGGTTCTCACACGAGCCGTAGGGGGCAACATGGCAGAGGTGTTAGGGTATGTGCACACGTCCAGATTTCTTGCAGAAATTTCCTGAAGAAAACCGGAAATTTTCTGCAAGAAATTAGCATTTTTTTTTTTTTGCGTTTTTTCCCCGTTTTTTTTGCGTTTTTTTAGCATTCTGCAAGCGTAATTAGCTTGCAGAATGCTAAAGTTTTCCAAGCGATCTGTAGCATCGCTTGGAAAACTGACTGACAAGTTGGTCACAGTTGTCAAACATACTGTTTGACAAGTATGACCAACTTGTTACTATAGATGCTGCTTATGCAGCATCTATAGTAAAAGATAGAATGTTTAAAAATAATACAAAAAATAAAAAATGGTTATACTCACCCAGACGATCTCCTCAGTGGCGTCTGTTCCTATAGATGCCGGTGTGGTTCAGGACCTGTGATGACGTTGCGGCTTGTGATTGGTCGCGTGAGTCACATGAGCGGTCACGCGACCAATCAAAAGACAGTGACGTCATCACAGGTCCTGAACCACGCCATCTATAGGAACCGAAGAGAGAGCATGCACCGGAGAGGCGGGAACACTTCGGGGGCCATCAGAGGGTGAGTATAGGACTATTTTTTATTTTAATTCTTTTTTTTTGACCAATTATATGGTGCCCAGTCCGTGGAGGAGAGTCTCCTCTCCTCCACCCTGGGTACCAACCGCATATAATCTGCTTACTTCCCGCATGGTGTGCACAGCCCCGTGCGGGAAGTAAGCAGATCAATGCACTCCTAGGTGTGCGGAATCCCCGCAATTCCGCATTTTTAATGAACATGTTCCTTTTTTTTCCGCGATGCGATTTTTTCGCGGAAAAAATCGCAACATTTGCACAAAAAATGCGGAATACCCTGTAAATAATAGGAGGCATATGTAAGTGTTTTTTTCGCGTTTCTATCATGTTTTTATAGCGGAAAAAACGCGAAAAAAACACGAAAAATCCTGAACGTGTGCACATGGCCTTAGAGGTGCACAAATCCAAAGTGGCGTTGGACAGAGGGGTTTTATGACCAGGTTGTGGAGTGATTTCGCTATGACCGCTGACACGACAGGTACTGCTGCATCGATTCAAAGTGACAGGAGACAGCATCTGTCCAGTATGGTTACGAACTACTTTTCCTCCCTCATCGATGTTCTCCCTCACAGGTCATTCCCCTTTGATTACTGGGCATCTAAAATAGACACCTGGCCTGAATTGGCAGAATATGCATTACAGGAGCTCGCTTGCCTTGCTGCTAGTGTGCTATCCGAAAGAGTCTTCAGTGGTGCTGGTTCAATACTGACCGAAAAAAGGACACGTCTGGCTACCCGAAATGTCGATGATCTAACCTTCATTAAAATGAGCCAATCATGGACTTCAAATTATTTGGCCCCACCTTCCCCTGCTGACACGTAGCTTGCCTGAAAAATGTCTTGCTTTTGGCCTCCTCTTACTGACTGCTTCAATTCCTCCATTTGCAGCTGCTGAATTTCCACCATAGGCCATTTTTATACCTCCCTAAATGGGCTGACTCCCCCCACAGGGCCGTGGTCACCACCTGGCGCAAGCTCCCGTGCGAGTGCCGTTTGCCTGGACAGGTGGGTGTGCCCACTCTTGGGCAACGGCACTGGCACAGGGTCCCTCATAGTACAATGAAGTGTCTCTGACGGTGATGGTGCACAACCAACGTCAGACACACTGTCATAATATGAGGGGCCCTGTGCCAGTACCGCCGCCCACGAGAGAGTTTTCCCCCCTGCTCGAACAGTGCTCTACCACTTGCAATACTTACCTTTCCCTGCTCCAGCACTGTGTAGTCTGTGCTGTTAAATCCTTCAATGGCACCGCCAATACAAATTTCTTGAAATGATAGATGATAGTTAAAATATACAGGGGCCCTGGCACATCCATTTAGACCAGTTAATACTTTGCACCTACTACCACTGTCTGCTACTCAGCAGAGGAGTCCACCCCTGTACCTAGCTATGCCACCTGTTTATTTATGAACAATTTTTTGGCAGACATTTAGCCTACTTTATTATTAGGGCCTACTAACTGTGTCTGCCGCTCATTACAGTTGTCCTCCGCTGAACAAAGCAATGCCGCCAGTTTAGTCCTGTAACCAAGTTTGAACTGCATTTAGCCTACTTAATTATTTGGGCCTACAAACTGTGTCTGCCACTCATTACAGTTGTCCTCCGCTGAACAAAGCAATGCCGCCTGTTTAGTCCTGTTACCAATTTTGAACTGCATTTAGCCCACTTTATTATTTGGGCCTACTAACTATGTCTGCCACTCCTTACAGTTGTCCTCCGCTGAACAAAGCCATGCCACCTGTTTAGTCCTGTTACCAATTTTGAACTGCATTTAGCCTACTCAATTATTTGGGCCTACTAACTGTGTCTGCCCCTCATTACAGTTGTCCTCCACTGAACAAAGCAATGCCGCCTGTTTATTTGGGCCTATATCTGTGTTTCCTCCTCATCCTGCCCATTGCCCAACCACTGCTAGATGAGTCTGCTGGTACATTGACCCAGACCACTACATTCCCCTTGCACTTTACACAGCCGGAATCTGACCCTGCTGAAAGTCAGGTTCCCCTTCCCGCATACTATACCGCCTTACACGGGGACAAAGAGGAAGGTGCAGATGAAAGTGCAGGTTCATTCATCAAGTGGCGACGTCACTGGCACAGGGCCCCTCATACTACGCAAAAGTGTCTCTGCTGGTGGGAGGCGCCACCCGCCGTCAAACACACCGCCGTACTATGAGGGGCCCTGTGCCAGTGCCAATGCCAATGAGTGGGACCCCCCTGCTTGCTCAGGATCACAGCACTTGCAAAGTTTAAATACTTACCTCTCCCTGCTCCACCGCCGTGACGTATTCCGCATTTCCTGGGCCCACGAAAAACTTGAGCCAGCCATACCCCCCCACAACTTTAGCCAAATGACCCCCAGTTTTCAATGCCTAACTATTATTATAAAGTAAATTAAGATTGACAAGCTTCAGTAATAAGAATTGATGTTTTTGGTATTAAAATGGGCACTGTAGGTGTTTTCCTGTCCTCCACTCACTGCCGACTTTGATTCCCCATTGACTTGCATTGGGTTTCGTGTTTCACGAAAGTCGGCCCCCGACTTTTCGCAATAATCGGCCAATTTCACCCGACCTGACTTTTGACAAAGTCGAGTTTCGCGAAACCCGACTCAATCCGAAAAAAGTAAAAGTCGCTTCAATGGATTCCACTGATTCTGAGATTGTTTTTTCGTGACATATTGTACTTCATGTTAGTGGTAACATTTATTTGATACAACTTGCGTTTAATTATGAAAAAAATGGAAATTTGGCAAAAATGTTGAACATTTTGCAATTTTCAAACTTTAAATTTTTGGGCCCTTAAATCAAAAAGTCGTTTCACACATATTAGTTAATACATAACATTTCCCACACGTCAAACTTACATCAGCACAATATTGGAAACATGATTTTTTTTTGTTAGGACATTATAAGGGTTAAAAGTTGACCAGCGATTTCTAATTTTTCCAAAAAATTTACAAAACCATTTTTGTAGGGACCACTTACATTTGAAGTGAGTTTGGGGGGTCAATATCACAGAAAATACCCAAAAGTGACACCATTCTAAAACTGCAGCCCTCAAGGTGTGCAAAATCGTATTCAAGAAGTTTATTAACCCTTCAGGTGCTGCACGAGAACTAAAGCATTACAAAAGGAATGAACATTTTACTTTTTTACAAAAAATTTACTTTAGGTCCAAACTTTTTTATTTTCACAAGGGTAACAGGAGAAAATGAACCACAAAATTTGTTGTGCAATTTCTCCTGAGTACACCGATACCCCGTATGTGTGGGAAAGCCACCGTTTGGGCGCATGGCAGGGCTCAGAAGGGAAAGAGCACCGTTTGACTTTTTTAATGCAAAATTGGCTGGAATCAAGGGTGGGCGCCATGTCGCATTTGGAGACCCCCTGATGAACCTGAACAGTGGAACCTCCCAATTCTAACTCTAACCCTAACACAGCCCTAACCCCAACCCTAACCCCACCACAACCCTAACCCTAATTCCAACCCTAACCACAATCATAACCCTAACCACAACCCTAACCCCAACACACCCATAACCCTAATCCCAACCCTAAGAGTAATCCTAACTATAACCCTAACCATAACCCTAACCCCAACACCACCCTAATCCCAACACAACAACCCTAACCTCAACACAACCCTAACCCAAACACAACCCTAACCCCAACACAAACCTAACCCCAATCCTCACCCCAACCCCAACCTTAGCCTAACCCTAGCTCTAACCCCAACCCTAACCCTAGTCCCAACCCTAACCCTAGTCCAACCCTAACCCTAGCTCTAACCCCAACCCTAACAGAAACCCTAGCCCAAACCTAATCCTATTGGAAAAATGGAAAAAATACATTTTTTAAATTTTACTTAACTAAGGGGGTGATAAAGAGGGGGGTGTTAGGGGTCGAGTTCCCACCTCTGCACAGGGGGAATCTCGGTCCATCTCCGCTGCGGTCTCCCATTCTTCTCCTGCCACAGTGGAGCCTGCTCAGCAGAGACGTCGGTCCCAGCATCTCGCTCAGTCTGACTCTGTACAAAGAGTTACTGCTGCTTTCCCTGCTTCTGCCATTGAAGTCAGTGCTGGGCAGCGGCGAGCAGACGCTTCTGGGACTAAGTCCTGCTTTTCTCGTTCTGAGCATGCCCAGAGTAAGATCTCTCAGTGGAGATCGAGGGTCACATGATCAGATACTGCAGCTTAGGCCATTGGTCCTTCAGGAAGGTCCTGTAGGTGCTCACGCTCTGTGGCAGCCTCTCATTGGTCGTTCTAGGAAGGTCCTGTACGTGCTGCAACTATTTAAGGCTCGCATGGCCGCACGGCCATGTGCTAGTATTGTTCTAAGTTATGTACTTTGCGCCAGTGTGGTCATGTATGATTGTGTTCAGGGACCCGGCTGAAATAAGCCCCTAGAATGCTGGCACGTCCGGCGAGGAGATTGTGTGTTTGTGTATTCAGGGACCTTGCTGAAATAAGCCCCTAGAACGCTGGCACCTCCGGCTAGGAGTTTTGTGTGCGTGCATGACCACTGACTGCTCTCGTTTGGGTAGTTAGCCTGTGCCACTGTGAAGTCTAACAGGGCGCAGTGCTTTGAGTTCACGGCTACTCTGTGAAGTAACAGAGTTAGCTCATACCGCCATATATTTCCGCCGTTTGCTAGCAGCAGGTTCGCCTGCATGGTGGACCCCGGGCTGCGAACGCATCTATTATAATAAAATCTCTATATTCATTCGGTGCGTTCCGCTAGCCCTAACAGGGGGTTGATTTACTATTTTTTTTTTTATCACTGTGATATGGTCTATCACAGTGATCAAAGTGAACAAATTGGAAAAATCTTTTATTGTTGCCGGATGCTGGCCGGCAGATCTCATCAGGCGCACTGCTCATGCGCCTGCCATTTTCTTAAGGGAAGATGTCGTGGAGAGCCGTGGGACAGAGCAAGAGGTACTGGGGAGGCTTGGGGGAGCCCATTTCTCTCTCATCTAGTATGCTAGATCATATCAGAGGAGAGAGACATAAATGGGAAATCAGACTTTTTTTTTTGCGGTCGCCGTTAATTTAAAAAATTAAAAAAATGCATGGGGCGTGCCCTGGACGGCCATGTGAGCGGACGCTGAGGAAAGAGCTCCCACAGCCACAAGCATAATTATCCTGAACAGACATTGCTGGCTGCCATAAATCTAGCCTTATCTGGAAGCTGAATCACCCGAGCGTGAAGGAGAGCTGTGGAGACACCCAGAGAGGCTCACAATGATGCGGAGGAGGCAGAAAGATGCGGGGGCAGGAGAGGCTGGAGGGACCCAAGATGGCTCTAAGGCCAGAGCAGAAGCTGAGAAGGAGAATGCTGCCTGTCAAAAGCGCATGGAAACTGCAGCAAAACTTCAAAGGTTTGCCCGGGTGGTTGGTGGGGAAGAGGCACAAGAGGCTATGGAGGAGAGATCTGAAGGAGAGGAGGAGGAGAAAGCTGATTATGGAGTGAGGGGGGCACAGAAGGGGGAAGAAGAAAGTAGCATGGCTGCAGCAGGAGAGGCTAAGAAGGAAGTGGAATTGAGAGGGGAGCTGACTATAAAGGACGTCTTTATCCTTTTATCCTCTTGTAACCAGTCCCTGAATGATTTAACCCTTAAGATGAAGGAGATGAAAGGGGAAATTGTACAGATAAAGGCTGCCATACAGAAAATGGATAAACGCATGGGGGAGGTGGAGGAGAGGATGAGTACTGCGGAGGATCATGTGGTTCAACTACAAAAAGCAGAGAGAAAGTTTGCCCAACAGATATCGGAATTGGCGACAAAAGATGAGGATCTAGAAAACAGATCCAGAAGAAATTACATCAGGATAGTGGGTCTGCTGGAAAAAACAGAGGGGAGAAATCCTACTGAGTTTATTGAAAACTGGTTGAAGGAGAAGGTTGGAACTGAGGTTCTGACAAGGGTCTTTGCTGTGGAAAGAGCGCACAGAGTTCTGCCGCATCCCCCTCGCCCTGGAGCCAACCCTCGTACCATGCTGGCTAAGATATTAAACTACAGAGACAGAGATATTATTCTCAGGAAGGCCAGAGAAATGGAGGATTTCACTGTTGATGGACAGAGGATTGCCATCTACCCGGATTACTCTGCTGCGGTCCAGAAACAGAGAATGCAATTTACTGGCATCAAGAGGCGTCTGAGAGAACTGGGGGTGCAATACTCCATGTTTTTCCTGCGAGGTTGAGAGTGGTTGCCTTTAATAAAGCTCATTTCTTCATGACGCCAGAGGACGCTACACAATGGATCAATATCAATGCCAAGAAACTACAAGCGGCGGGAGACTGACTTTCAGCGGAGGCGTGAGCCGTTATTGTTACCAAGATGTTTGGGATAAGAGAACTGGGTTGCTATTTGTACCCATTTAATATCTGTGTCTCTTTCACTTTTGGGGGAGTGGAATATGACTGGGCTTAACTCTTACGCCAGTTGTGCTGGAAAATGAGGGGTGGGGTGGGGATTGTTAATAGGGTGTACTGCAAACGATGTTTTTTTTTGTACTCTCTTTACTTCACTGTTTGTTCTGTACTGTTAATAATTAATGTAAAGAGATGTGGTTCTGAGGGTCGCGGGAGCCAGTTAGAAGAGGTTACTTAGGTGACAGTGCTTCAAACGGGCCAAGGAGCCCCACTCTCGATGAGAGGAAAATGCCTTATCTTGGGGGGAGGTTGGGGGGGGGAGTTTAAAGGGTGGGGGAGAGGGGTTAGACAGCTAAGGTTAAGGAGTAGGATTTTCTTGATGAATGTTCTGTATCATGATGGGGGACCGTATTAAAATACTGAGTTGGAACTTTAGAGGCCTAGCTGACAAAACTAGATGAGCAGCGGTGCTACAATACGCACGAGACCAGAGGGCCTCACTGATATGTCTGCTGGAGACACACTTGGTTCGTGAGAGGGTGGACGTCTTACGCAGGCGGTGGTTGCAAAAAACGTATCACTCCACCTTCTCTACATACTCGAGAGGGGTGTTGGTGTTGGTCCCAACAGGGGTGCGCTATGAAGAGATGAAGGTGTATGCTGATGTGGATGGACAATATGTGGTAGTGAAATGCAGAATGCTTGGTATTTTGATGTGTGTGGTGGCTATGTACATTCCTCCCCCTTATTAAAAAAACTTAGAGAAGTGCTAGAATTGATTGGACGGGGAGATCCGATGCCGCTTTTAATTATTGAAGACCTCAACAATATATTTGATGATTTCTGGGATGAAAACAAAAATACTCAAAACAGGTCGGAAAGCCATATTACGCCGTGCGGAACATATATTCGAGAGATCGGTATGACTGATTTGTGGAGAGTGCGGCACGTGGGGGAGAGGGGATACTCTTGCTATTCACCGGCTCATGATACTTTATCCAGAATAGATATGGCGCTCAGAAACAATATGTTTGATTCTATGGTGGGAGGAGTGAGATACTTGCCACGGGTGATCTCTGATTATAATCCGATAGAGGTGGAGTTATGGCCAATGGGGACACAAGCACGGCATAGGGGAGAGTGGAAAATTCACCCTAACTGGCTGAATAGTGTGAGTTTGGAGGGCATACATTGGGAGGTGGAGGAGTTATTTGAGATTAACGAGGGCAGCTTGGACATACCCACTATATGGGAGACGATAAAGGCATATTTGAGAGGTTTGCTGTTCAGAGACATCAGTAGATGTAAGCGGCGATCAAAACAGGCGGAGAATGCCGCAAGGGAAAGGCTGAGAATTGCTGAAGATGAGATGGCCACACTGGGTACCCCTGAGGCTGGGAGACGGTTAAGAGAAGCCCAGAATAATATGGATAAACTTCTTCTGGAGAGGGAAGGGAGGAAGAGAGAGTTCCAACGACTAGCCTTTTACCAGGAGGGGGAGGTAGTGGGACATATGCCTTGGCTGGTGGCGTCGGCCCAGAGGGGTACACCATTCGTACATTCACTAGAGCCTGTTAACGGTATAAAAGTGTCGGAGACCTCTGAGATCTTAAGGGTCTTTACGGACTTCTACACAGATCTGTACTCCTCTGGTGACAACGTGGCATTTCAGGAAGGTATTGTCCTACCTAGACTGAGTGAGGAGGACAGGGAAAGTTTGGAGGGACCTATCACGGACGAAGAACTAAGTCGAGCTTTAAGAGCCATAGCAAGAGGTAAGGCCCCAGGAGCAGATGGATTGCCAGCTGAAATTTATAAGGAAATGGAGGAGGTGTTACTGCCCAGATTACGAGTAGTTTTGGAGGAGGCTAGGAATGGGGGGATTCTTCCAGCCTCTATGAGGGAGGCCATAATAGTTGTAATCCCGAAGGAAGATAAAGATTTACGACTGCCTGAATCATATCGCCCGATTTCTTTGCTCACAACGGATGTTAAATTCTGGCTGGGGTGTTGGCGGCACGATTATCAGGTGTTATTTCTGGGTTGATTCATCCAGATCAATCTGGCTTTATGCCAGGCAGGTCCACGGCAGTAAATTTTAGAAGACTTTTTTTGAATTTACAATTGGGGACTGATAATGGTGGGCATAGAGTTATTGCTTCTTTAGATGCCCATAAGGCATTTAACAGTGTGGAATGGGGATACTTGTGGCAGGTATTGCAATTCTTTGGCTTCGGCCCACAATTTGTTTCCTGGGTTCAGCTATTGTACGCGCAACCATCAGCTAGGGTGAGAGTGAATGGGGAGCTTTCTCACATGATAAGGCTACATAGAGGGACTAGACAGGGGTGCCCGCTCTCCCCTCTTTTGTTTGCTTTAGCAGTGGAGCAGCTGGCCGCCAAGATCCGACAGTCCGCTGAGGTCTCTGGGTTTAAATATGGATTGATAGAGGAAAAGATTGCGCTTTATGCGGATGATATACTGCTGTTCTTGAGTGATCCACATGATTCATTGAGTAATGCAATTCGGCTCATCGAGGGATTTGGTGCTTTGTCAGGGCTTAAAATAAATTGGAATAAGTCAACTCTGTTTATGGTGGATGATGCAGAGGGTGAGTTGGGAGATTCTATGGAGGGGGGTAGACTTAAAGTAGCAGATCAATTCAAATATTTGGGGATACTAATCTCTTTGCCGATCACGAATTACTTGCATATGAATGGGAACTCTTAAGGCAAAGGTAGGAGCTTGGTCTAAGGGTACCGTCACACAGTGCAATTTTGATCGCTACGACGGCACGATCCGTGACGTCGCAGCGATCGTATGATTATCGCTCCAGCGTCGTAGACTGCGGTCACACGTTGCAATCACGGCGCTGGAGCGATGCCGAAGTCCCCGGGTAACCAGGGTAAACATCGGGTTACTAAGCGCAGGGCCGCGCTTAGTAACCCGATGTTTACCGTGGTTACCAGCATAAAAGTTAAAAAAAAAAACCCGTACATGCTCACCATCTGATGTCCGTCCGGTCCCTTGTCGTCCGCTTCCTGCTCTGACAGATCCGGCCGTACAGTGAGAGCAGAGTGCAGCGGTGACGTCACCGTTGTGATCTGCTCTCACTTACCGGCCGGCAGACAGTCAGAGCGGGAAGCGGACGGCAAGGGACCGGACGGACATCAGATGGTGAGCATGTACGGTTTGTTTCTTTTTACTTTTACGCTGGTAACCACAGTAAACATCGGGTTACTAAGCGCGGCCCTGCGCTTAGTTACCCGATGTTTATGCAGTGCCCCAGAGTCCTGGTCGTTGCAGTACTGTGGCTCCGCCACTATGGGGAGCTATGGTACGTCTGATTGCACTAAAGGAGTTTCTCTGATCAGGTAACACCTCACTACACTTCACACTCCGGCCACCAGGGGGGGTGGTCCTATCTAGTAGGCCACTCCTCACACTCTGGTAAAACTGGGGGTTGGACAGGAAGACAGAGAGAAGTAACTGGGAAGAGCTGGTGAGAGGACCTGTCAGGGATGGGATCCTGGCAGACTCCTAAGAGCAGAACTAACCAGTGAACAACGGGAATACAGTAAAGAGGAATTAGGACCAGAAGGAGTCGTGCTGTTAGACCGAGGCAACATCATTCTGAGGCGCAAACAGTCGGTGGCCGGAACGCCGAGCAAGTAAGAGACTTTAAGTACTACTGCAAACCACGGCAGGACAGCCAATTACAGGTTGGCTGTCTCACTTAACACCTAAGCAGACAACGGAGGCAGCTGTGGGAGAGGGGCGACTCTAGGGTCCCGGAAGAACTCCAGGCCTACCCCGTCATACGGGTGCGTCCTACCATATCACCTGGAGGACGGAGAGAACGAACATCAGAGATAGACAGAACCAGTTGTGAGGACTATCCCGGGAGCTCAGCAGGGAAGAACTACAACACCCAGCGCTAGAAGGTAGACACTGATTCCCACCTGTAAAGAGAACTCCTGATGTGTCTTTAGACCGGCCGGTCTCTGACAGCCCTGGTAACAGCGCTCTGGACTGAGGACCTTAAAACCTTCAGTAAAGAGGTAAAGAGACTGCAACTTGGTGTCCTCGTTATTTACTGCACTGCACCACTACAGCGTCACCACCATCATCCATATCTAGTATTCATTGTACGCCCCACGGCAGGGTCACGGACCGGGGCCTAGCCACCGTGACAGCCCCAGAGCAGAGACTCAGAGGCCCGGTACCGGGTACCCCTCGGCCCTGCGGCAGTGGGGGCGCTACAACTTGGCGTCACGAACAGGATTCTACTTAAGCCTGAAGAATCAGGTCATGTGTGTCTTGGAACTGTGATTTATTGTGCTTGGACTGTGTATTGCCATTTACCGCCAAAATTCGCCATTGCCGCACACGGAGGGAGGAGCCTTAGCTTCGTGGGCGGAACCAGCCAAAAGAAGCGCGGAACGGAAGCGCAGTAAAGGCGCCAATCCCGGAAGAGGAACTCCGACCTCCAGCAGGTTAGTGGGAGGAAGGGACAGCCATGTCCGAGTCGGGAGGAGAGGAGGTGGCGGCCGCAGCCGCGGACGCAGGGGCAGCTCCGGTCCCCGCAGCGAGTGAAGCCGCGGCCCTAATACCACCACCGGTTGCCGCAGAACCCGCTGTTCCCCTCAGCCAGTCGGACACTGCCGCTAACACAAAAGCCATAATGCCCTTCTCCATGCCGTACCTGCCCGGAGCGGCCTGGCTCCCACGATATTCCGGGGAGTCGCATACATTCACTGACTTTAAGGAAGGGCTCTGCAGCCTGCTCGAGTTCTATCCCCTGACAGAGCCTCAGAAGGTTCATATGATAATCGGCCAACTCTTTGGGGCGGCTCTGAGAGAATTGAAGTCCTGGCCCGCCGAGGATAAGGGAACTGCACAGCAGATTTTTGCAAAGCTTAAAGCCACCTTCGATACTCGCACTGCTACAGAAATTAAACTGACTTTCTATGGATGCAAACAAAGGCCGCAGGATAGCTTACGGGACTATGCCCTTAATCTCCAAGAGGCGATGCGGGCCATTAAGCAGAGTGACCCCGGCAGCATGCAAGATGAGGATAAACTTCTGAAGGAGCGGTTCATTGAGGGGCTCCTGTGCAGTCACCAGCGGGGCCAATTGCACTTCCTGGCCATGCAAAATCCAGACTTGACTTTTGCGCAATTCAAAGATAAGGCTATCCAGGCATTGCAGGAGCGACAGCCCAGCCGCGCAATACCACCCAGGCGCCCCGCTCTCACATACCACCAGGAGGTGGCATCGGATACCCCAGTTGCCGCGGAGGCCGACGCCCAGAGCTTCGAGGACGACTCCCCTGCAGGACTTCGCCTCCAGATGCAAGAGCTAACCAAGAGCGTTGCTGCCCTAGCCCGGACGGTGCAGTCCCTACAGGAGGCCCCCAAGGAAAAGATCCAGCTAGCCTCCGGACCAGAAGATGTCCCCTGGACGTGACAGAAGAGGACCCCACCGACCAGAGGCCGGGACAGCGATCGCTTCCATCAGGACGGACGACCCATCTGCCGCCGATGTCACCAGGTGGGCCACCTTGCAAGGTACTGTCCTTTAAACGAGCAACCCCTGGGGCAACGGGCCAACCCCCAGGAGTAGGAAGGTCAGGCCCGCAGCATTGGAGAACCAAGTATATTGGAGGACGACCAGTTCTCCCTGTAGTGGTTGATGGAATCCCCTTGAACGCTTTGCTGGACACCGGTTCTCAGGTGACGACTATACCTTACGTGCTTTATAAACGGTATTGGGAGGACGCTGATATTACTCGTGGCCCTGACGATGATTTCACCATAATAGCCAGTAATGGTCAGCCGTTGCCACAAGTGGGGTATAAGGAGGTCACCATCAAGGTGGGGCGGGTGGAACTGAAAGCCCAAGGGATTGTGATTGTTGATATTGATCGTCGAGAATGTAATCCCATGATGACTCTTGGTACTAATGTTATAGAAAATTGTCTTGCAGAAGTTATTGTTTTGTTGCAACAGGTGGCAGAAACCGCTGGCCACAGCGAGCAACGGGCCCTGCAGAAGGAAATCAGAGCTCTGATGCAGAGACAGCAGGTAGAGCTGACTGGTGGTGAGATTGGTCGTGTCACTGTGAGTGATTCAAACCCCATCGCGATACCCCCCAGGAGTGAGATGTTAATATGGTGTCGGGCAGCCATAGGCCTCAGGGGTAAGGACTACCAGGCCTTGGTAGAACCCGTATATTCAGACAATAGGCCTACTGTTCTGACAGCCCGGGGGGTGGTCGACGTCCGCCAGGGGAGAGTGCCCGTACGTGTCCTCAATTGTGGGGAGGAAGAGGTTCACCTCACCAAGTATACCACGCTCGCCAAACTGTTCACTGTCAATAATAGTGTGATACAGACACCTGAACCCTTGGTCCCGTCAAACGTGGCGGAGAATAAAGGTTCTGCAGAGCACTCGAAAGACTGGTGTCGGGAATTGCATGTGGGCACTGACTCTACCCCATCCCATCAAAAACAGGGGGCCTACAGGGTGGTACACGAGTATGAGCAGGTATTCAGCAAACACCCCTTAGATTTTGGGCAGGTGAAAGGGATCCAACATCACATCCCCACGGGAGATCACCGACCCATAAAAGAGAGATATCGCCCTGTACCCCCAGCTCATTACCAGTGTGCCAAGGACATGCTGTGGGAAATGAAGGAGGCTGGGGTGGTGAGAGACAGCTGTAGCCCCTGGGCAGCTCCGTTAGTCCTTGTTAAAAAGAAAGATGGTACCATGAGGATGTGTGTTGATTACAGGCAGTTGAATCGCATTACACATAAGGACGCATACCCACTGCCCAGGATAGAGGAGTCTCTGGCTGCCTTAAAATCTGCTAACTACTTCTCTACCTTAGATCTCACCAGTGGGTACTGGCAGGTTCCTGTAGCGGAGGCGGACAAAGAGAAGACGGCCTTCACGACACCAATGGGTCTCTGCGAGTTCAACTACATGCCCTTCGGATTGTGCAATGCTCCCGGGACGTTCCAGAGGATGATGGAGTGCTGCCTAGGACACATGAACTTTGAAACTGTGCTGCTGTATTTGGATGATGTCATTGTCTTCTCTAAGACCTACGAAGACCATCTGAAGCACCTGGCCGAGGTGTTTGAAGCCCTGTCCAACTTCGGCTTAAAGGTGAAACCGTCCAAGTGTCATCTGCTGAAACCTAAAGTGCAGTACCTGGGCCATGTGGTGAGCGCTGAAGGAGTGGCCCCTGACCCCGACAAGGTCACAGTGATCAAGGACTGGCCAAAGCCCAGTGACCTCCACGAAGTCCGGCAGTTCCTCGGGCTGGTAGGCTATTACCGAAGGTTCATTAAGGACTTCACCAAGAAGGCCGCACCCTTGCAAAACCTGTTGGTGGGCCAACCAAAGAAGACCAAGGGGAGGAACACCCCCTTTGATTGGAACAAGGAGCTGGAGGAATCCTTCACCTGTTTGAAGTCGGCACTGACGGGAGAAGAGGTACTGGCTTACCCCGAATACGACCAACCGTTTGTGCTGTACACAGATGCCAGCAATGTGGGATTAGGAGCCGTGCTGTCTCAGGTCCAGAAAGGCAAAGAAAGGGTGATCGCTTATGCCAGCAGGAAACTCCGTCCCACGGAAAGGAACCCTGACAACTACAGTTCCTTTAAGCTGGAATTCCTTGCCATTGTCTGGGCAGTGACAGAGAGGTTCAAACACTACCTGGCCTCTGCGAAATTCACCATCTTCATGGACAACAATCCGCTAACGCATTTGGATACTGCCAAACTCGGGGCTTTGGAACAGCGATGGATGGCCCGGCTGTCCAACTACAATTACACCATCAAGTACCGGGCAGGACACGAGAATGCCAATGCCGATGCCTTGTCCCGAATGCCCAATTTGCCAGAAGCGGGAGAAGACCCGGAGGCACTTGAAGAGGTGGAGCTGCCTGCATTCCATCGCCCCAAAGCCACTCAGAGCTCTCATCATGTGAAGAACAGGCACAAGAACCAACCGGATGACACGCTGAATCCCCTGCCCCATCACGGGTGGGTGGAAACCCAGGATGGTGACCCCGCGGTCCGTCGGGTGAAAGAGCTCTTGACGCAGGCAGGGTCGCACCCTGGCCCAGATGACCCACAAGAGACCCAACAGCTGTGGAAGGGGAGAAGCAAACTGTTTATCCATGATGGCAAGTTGTGCAGGAGGAGCATCGACCCACGTACTCATGAATTGGTGTGGCAGATAGTGGTGCCAAGGCGAGATGCGCCCATGGTTCTGGGAGCCTACCATGATGGAGCCGGACACTTCGGATGGAGGAAGCTGGAAAGGCTCCTCCGAGGGAGGTTCTATTGGATTGGCATGAAGAGAACCATTGAGAAGTGGTGTCGGGAGTGTGGTCCATGTAGTCTGCGCAGGAAGGACCGTGACAGTCAACGGGCTCCCCTGCGGCCTATCATCACCAAACGGCCGCTCGAACTGGTCGCGCTGGATCATGTGAAGCTGACACCTAGCCGGTCGGGCTATATCTACGCCCTTACCATCGTGGACCACTACTCCAGGTTTTTGGTGGTTGTACCTGTCAAGGATCTAACGGCCAGGACTGTCGCCAGGGCCTTCCAGCAGCACTTTTGTAGGCCCCATGGCTACCCAGAGAAGGTACTGACTGATCAGGGACCTGCATTCGAAGCGGAAGTGTTCCAAGAATTCTGTCAACTGTACGGGTGCAAGAAGATCAGAACCACACCGTACCATCCTCAAACCAACGGGATGTGTGAGAAGATGAACCAGGTGGTAATCGATTTATTGAAGACCTTGCCTGTGGAGGAACGGAACCTGTGGCCAATAAAGTTGCCTGACTTGGTGGATATGTACAATCACATCCCAGTAAGTTCCACCAACTGTACTCCAGCGTACCTGATGCGAGGAAGATCTAGTCGGTTACCTGTTGATTTGGACATGGGGGTCCTAGTACCCGAAGATACCTCGCCGGATGCCAATTGGGATGCAGAAAGGCAGCGAAGGTACCACGAGGTACAGGAGTGTGTAGAAAGAAGTCTCGCCCAGGCTAGGCAAAAACAAGAAAGGGACTACAACCAACACGCTCCTGCGATTCCCCTGTCCCCTGGTGAACAAGTACTTAAACGAAAGAGGAGATTACACAAGCTCGATGACCAATGGGAAGCGGAACCGTATACCATCCTGCCATCCGACTTCGATAACACGAAGGTCTGTCTCATTAGCAAGGACAGAGGGGAGACTTCGACAGCGGTATCCAGGGATCACCTTAAGGTCTGCCCCGATAAGTTGAGAGAGAGGGACATGGCCCCGGAAATCTCCCCGCCAGTGGAAAAGGAGAAGATGATCTATACCGTCCTTGGTGATTTTCCCCAGTCCTGGACTCAGATAAATCAAGCCATCGTGGTACCTGTTCTAATGTTTCAACAGCCGGACCCACCAGAAACAATGGTGGTACCAGATCATCCGGTCCCGCTACCTCAACAAGCCCTACCTGAAGATGCCATGCCAACCGTTGAACCGGCAAATCCTCCCTCTGCTATCGGTGAATCTGCTGTACCCACTGTTGATAGCAGCAGCTCAGAGAGCCCCAACCTGCCAGTGCTACCCAGACTCACTAGAAGTGTAGCTAGAAGACAGTGCACTACACCAGCGGTAGCAAGTATAGCGGGCCCTGTTAGGCCAGTAGCAACCCCTGCGCTGCGAAGGTCCACACGCAGCACTCAGAACCAAACTCCCCTCCGCTACAAAACTTGGAGGTATTGATAGGGCTGCTATCTAGTTGAAAATGTTTGTGTACATATTTTTGTTACAGGTTTTAAAATGGACAATAGAGTAATGGACGGTGAATTGCTCAAAAACTTTCAAAAAAGGGGGGCCCCTTTGTTTACCCGGGGTCCCCGCTGTTTCAACCACTGAACTGAGAGTCATAAACTGTGCATGACCTAATTTTCGCAACGTTCAAGAGTTCTCACCTCCCATAAAGGGAAGCACTGTTATGTTTAATTGTTTATGCTATTTCAAAATTTTGTGTGTTCCCTGTTAACATGTATTGTTGTTCTTGTTTTCCCAGTCCCGGAGTACTGGATTTAACCGGGGGGGAGTGCAGCGCCCCAGAGTCCAGGTCGTTGCAGTACTGTGGCTCCGCCACTATGGGGAGCTATGGTACGTCTGATTGCACTAAAGGAGTTTCTCTGATCAGGTAACACCTCACTACACTTCACACTCCGGCCACCAGGGGGGGTGGTCCTATCTAGTAGGCCACTCCTCACACTCTGGTAAAACTGGGGGTTGGACAGGAAGACAGAGAGAAGTAACTGGGAAGAGCTGGTGAGAGGACCTGTCAGGGATGGGATCCTGGCAGACTCCTAAGAGCAGAACTAACCAGTGAACAACGGGAATACAGTAAAGAGGAATTAGGACCAGAAGGAGTCGTGCTGTTAGACCGAGGCAACATCCTTCTGAGGCGCAAACAGTCGGTGGCCGGAACGCCGAGCAAGTAAGAGACTTTAAGTACTACTGCAAACCACGGCAGGACAGCCAATTACAGGTTGGCTGTCTCACTTAACACCTAAGCAGACAACGGAGGCAGCTGTGGGAGAGGGGCGACTCTAGGGTCCCGGAAGAACTCCAGGCCTACCCCGTCATACGGGTGCGTCCTACCATATCACCTGGAGGACGGAGAGAACGAACATCAGAGATAGACAGAACCAGTTGTGAGGACTATCCCGGGAGCTCAGCAGGGAAGAACTACAACACCCAGCGCTAGAAGGTAGACACTGATTCCCACCTGTAAAGAGAACTCCTGATGTGTCTTTAGACCGGCCGGTCTCTGACAGCCCTGGTAACAGCGCTCTGGACTGAGGACCTTAAAACCTTCAGTAAAGAGACTGCAACTTGGTGTCCTCGTTATTTACTGCACTGCACCACTACAGCGTCACCACCATCATCCATATCTAGTATTCATTGTACGCCCCACGGCAGGGTCACGGACCGGGGCCTAGCCACCGTGACAGCCCCAGAGCAGAGACTCAGAGGCCCGGTACCGGGTACCCCTCGGCCCTGCGGCAGTGGGGGCGCTACATTTACCCTGGTTACCAGCGAACGCATCGCTGGATCGCTGTCACACACAACGATCCAGCGATGTCAGCGGGAGATCCAGCGACGAAAGAAAGTTCCAAACGATCTGCTACGACGTACGATTCTCAGCAGGATCCCTGATCGCTGCTGCGTGTCAGACACTGCGATATCGTAACGATATCGCTAGAACGTCACGAATCATACCGTCGTAGCGATCAAAATTGCACTGTGTGACGGTACCCTAAGTTGCATTTATCTGTTGTAGGCCGAATTAATCTCATTAAGATGATTCTGATGCCTAAGATACTGTATGTTCTCCATAACTCACCTATCTGGATACCACGTGTAAAATTCAAATTGATTAACTCTTTATTTAGAGGCCTGGTGTGGGGGAGGCAACACCCGCAAATTAGTTTGGTGACGCTTCAACGCCCTAAGGACGCGGGAGGCTTGGCTTTACCTAACCTTGAAATATATTTATTGGCGGCCCAATGTCAGCATTTAAAGGGCTGGGAATATGAGTCGTCTACCAATGTAGCACAACTTTTGATAGAAAGGGTGGTGAAGAGAACTCCGGCGGTACAGTGTCGGGAAGATGGATCCCTAGGGATACTGGGGAAGAAATACCAAACATTATTTCTGATATATAAGGTATGGGGGAGAGTTAAACAAATTCGTGGGGTTACTTGTCTGACCAGGTTTTCTCCGCTGTGGTTTAATAATAATCTACCAGAGTTTTTGGCGATGGGACAAATACCAGAATGGCAAGCCAGGGGGATCCAGTATGCCTGTCAGATTTTAGAGCGACGGGAGTTCAAATCCTTTTCCCAGCTACAGTCAGAATATGGTCTTAAGACATCTGGGGGGTTCCAATATACACAAGTACGTCATGCGTTTGTGGCCCAGAATGAGGGGGATTGCTTCCAAATTCAAAATGACTTAGTATTAGACTACATCTGTGGAGTGGGGTCAACGAGGGGTGCTATTTCATCTTTATATAAGGATCTACTTCACACTCACCTTTTAGAATATCTGATTGGCTCGAGGGCTAAATGGGAAAGAGAGCTGGGTCGTTTAGAGGATGAAACGTGGGAGTCTGTATTACAATGGATACCAAAACTATCACTGAATGAGCCGTATAGGCTCTGCCAGCTTTATATTGTACACAGAGTGTATAGATCCCCGGATGTCCTGTATAGAGCTGGGCTGAGATCTGACTCGGAATGCCCTAGATGTAGGAATGATAGTGCTGGAATGTTTCATATGTTATGGTCGTGTCCGAGATTGACTGATTTTTGGTTGGTGGTTGTAAGTCGGGTAGAAGGGGCATATAGATGTGTAATTCCAAGAGAACCTTTGGTGTGCGTGCTGGGGTACGTGGAAGAGATAACTGTGGATAACAAGCTGAAAATAGCAATCGCTAGACTACTATACATGGCTCGAAAGGTCATAGCCAAAAATTGGATCAAGGAGGAACCTCCCTCGAGGGGAGAATATCTTAAACTAGATGGTGGCCCGATTCTAACGCATTGGGCATTCTAGAATATGTATGTCCACGTAGTATAAAGAACAGCCACGTAGTATATTGCCCAGCCACGTAGTATATTGCCCAGCCACATAGTATATTGCCCAGCCACGTAGTATATTGCCCAGTCACATAGTATATAGCACAGCCCATGTAGTATATAGCACAGTGTAGTATATTGCCCAGCCCATGTAGTATATTGCCCAGCCCACGTAGTATAGCAATGTGGGCATCATATCCCTGCTAAAAAAAAAGAATTAAAATAAAAAATCGTTATATACTCACCCTCTGTCGGCCCCTCGGATCCACAACATGCCTTTCCCGCTCGCGACGCTCCGGTAACCGGTCCATGCTGCGGTCTCGCGAGATGATGACGTAGCGGTCTCGCGAGATCGCAGCATGGACCGGTTACCGGAGCGTCGCCAGCGGGAAAGGCCTGTTGTGGATCTGAGGGGCCGACAGACGGTGAGTATATAACGCTTTTTATTTTTTTTATTATTTTTACAGTAGATATTTTTACTATTGATGCCGCATAGGCCGCATCAATAGTAAAACGTTGGTCACACAGGGTTAATAGCAGCTTTAACCGAGTGCGTTACACCGCGGCATAGCGCGGTCGGTTAACGCTGCCATTAACCCTGTGTGAGCGCTGACTGGAGGGGAGTATGGAGGTGGCACTGACTGCTGGGAGGAAGGAGCGGCCATGTTGCCGCCGGACTGTACCTGTCGCTGATTGGTCGTGGCAATGGTCGTGGGCGTTTTCATCAGCAACTTGGATTTCCATGACAGACAGAGGCCGCGACCAATGAATATCCGGGACAAACAGACAGACAGACGGAAGTACCGCTTAGACAATTATATAGTAGATATGTGAAGCAGGTTATTACCCTGGAAAAGGGTGTATATCAGAAAAGAGGGAAGATGGGCCTGTTCGATAAATTGTGGATGCCCTGGTTGGAACTAGGCTAGGGGAGGCTACGAGAAGTTAGGCCTGAGGAGGGTTCGCCTATATATTTATGGTGTACTCGTGTACAAATAAAAGTTATTGTATATGGATAACGTATATAATACCACAGGATATGTTAAGAGGATGGCGTGAGCTGTCTAAAAGGGAAGGAGGGGGGGTGGGATGGGTAAGGGAGGGTTAAGAGTGGGGAAAATGGAAATGTATACCTTAATGTGAAATGTTTTATTGTAGTCTTATATTTAATAAAAAACATTTTGAGTAAAAAAATTTAAAAAATGCATGGGACTCCTCTATTCTTGATAACCAGCCTTGCTAACGCTGAGAGCTGAGGGTTGTGGCCCGCAGCTGTCAGTTTTGCCTGGCTGGTTATTAAAAATACAAGGGACCCATACCATTTTTTTAATTTACTTATTTTTAGCACAGGCGGCAGCTGATGAATATCAATGAGCCTCCACCTGCTCTCACTGTTATTAGAGGCAGCACGTGTAGGTTGTTTGGAGTAATCATCCCCCTTCTGTTCTTACTTTTATCAGTTGAATATAATTATCAACATTCTCCCTTGCTCGTGTTGATCACCGGCAGAGCAGGGGAAAATTATGAGCGTGGTCTTCAGCTTCCAGCACCAGGGAACAGCGCTAATTGTACAGCTGCTTCCTAAGCACCGATACGTATGGTACTGATACGGCACATAGTTGCCACACATATGCCACCTGTATTACCCACACGAACACAGACATCTCCGGTACTGTTTTTTCTGGTACCGGAAATATCAGGACGTATGAAACCAACCTAAGGGCGGCAGTACATCAAAATCTCGTCAGATCTTCATATTGGCAAGACATTACTGGTGCTAGTTTTTTAACCCGAAATGGAATAGAGACATTTTTTTTTATACAAAAGGAATTTGGATATCTTTTTCTTGTTTCTCGAATATCCTAGTTGATGGTCTGCAAGTACAAACAGCGCTCCTTTATCCTCAGACTGGAGTCTATTAACCTTTACAAAGTTACAGAGGTGGTAAGCCCCAACTTCTCTATTCGAGCTTCTCACTAAATTAGAATATCATCAAAAAGTTAATTGTTTCAGTTCTTCAATACAAAAAGTGAAAACTCATATATTATATAGAGTTATTAGAAACTTTGTGATCTATTTCAAGTATTTATTTCTGTTTTTGTTGATGTTTATGGCTTACAGCCAATGAAATCCTAGAAGTCATTATCTCAGTAAATTAGAATACTTTATAACACCAGCTTGAAAAATGATTTTAAAATCCAAAATTTTGGCCTACTGAAATGTATGTTCAGTAAATGCACTCAATACTTGGTCGGGGCTCCTTTTGCAACAATTACTGCATCAACACGGCGTGGCATGGAGGCGATCAGCCTGTGGCACTGCTGAGGTGTTATGGAAGCCCAGGTTGCTTTAATAGCAGCCTTCAGCTTGCTGGATTGTTGGGTCTGGTGTTCAGAGGTGTATCTAGGGGTGGGGCAGCCGGGGCATGTGCCCCGGGCACAGCTGGCAGGGGGGCACATTCGGGCCGTCTAATGCGGTGGTCCGCAGTGTCTCCCCCAGCAGCTGCATTCTGCCGCCCCCAGCACTGGGAGTCAGCTGTTCTCTGTGCCGACTCTCAAGCTGACAGCCGGCACAGAGAAGCTGCAGTGTGCCAGCTCCCAGTGTTCAACTGTACTTGCATCTTACAGATGCGAGTGCAATTGAAGCTCTGACAGTAGTGACTAGAACGGAGTTGATGTCTTGAGGTAATGATGTCACCAGAAGGGGCGGGTCCTTCTTCAGTCCAGTGAAGAAGACCCGATAGCAGGAAGCTGCCTTTTGCTGAGGCTGCTGGTAAAAAGAAGCAGGAAAAGAGGGGTTGCACCTGCACAATGGAGCCATGTGAGGAGAGGACTGAGGGTCTGCACCATGGAGCCGTGTGGGGAGATTACCGAGGGGCTGCACCATGGAGGTGTGAGTACAGGACTGAGGGGCTGCACCATGGACCCTTGGGCAAATGGGAATGAGGACGCAGGACTCGGTGTGAGGCTCTGAGGATGTATTTTGGAAAGGGGTGGATGTTACTTGAGTGGGCTGTATAGGGAAGATGATGATGAGGTGCTGTGTGGGGAATGGCGGGATGATGAGGTGTTGTGTGGGGAGAAAGGGGTACGATGAGGTGCTGTGTAGGGAATGGGGGATGATGAGGGCTGTGTGGGGTGAATAGGGGATGATGGGCTGTGGGGGATGGGGGTGATGAGGGGCTGTGTGGGGGATGATGAGAGGCTGTGTGGGGAATGAGGGGATGATGAGGGGCTATGGGGATAATGAGGGGCTGTGGGGGGATGAGGGGCTGTGGAGGGATGAGGAGATGGGGGGATGAGGGGCTGTCTGGGGAATGGGGGGATTTATTGTGTGTGGGGAGAATTGGAGTGGGGATGGGGGATTTAATGTGTGGGGGGAGATTTGGAGTGGGAATGGGGGATTTAGTGTGTGTGGGGAGATTTGGAGTGGAGATGGGGTTATTTATTGTGTGTGGGGAGATTTAATGTGTGGGGGAGCAAAGGGGGAGATGGTGGGCATTTATGAGGAAACGGTACAGGGAATGGAGGCATGTACGAGGAAATAGTAAGGGGGAATGGGGGCATGTATGAGGAAACAGTACGGTGGAATGGGGGCATGTATGGGGGAATGGGGGCATGTATGAGGAAACAGTACGGGGAATGGGGAATGTATGAGGAAACAGTACGGGGAAATGGGGGGCATGTATGAGGAAACAGTACGGGGAATGGGGCATGTATGAGGAAACAGTATGGGGGAATGGGGGGCATGAATGAGAAAACAGTATGGGGGAATGGGGGCATGTATGAGGAAACATGTATGAGGGTGATGGGATGTGTGCAGACACAGTATGGGTAGCCAGGTGAGCAGGTAGTATAGAAAGTGAGGGGGTAAATGTATGAGGACACAGTATGGTGAACAGGGGGATGTGAGAGGAGAGAGTATGAGGATGGAGGGGAATAGTATGAGGAAACAGTATGGGGGGAAAAAAGTGAGTGGGAACGGAATAGAAACTGAGTAGTGGGGGCGTAGCATGGAGGGACAGTGTAAGGGCACAGTCAGGAGGGGACAGTATACCAAGGAGGGGGAGTGTGATGACAGAGTACAGTATATAGAGCCTAGGCCCTATAGGGAGGACACAGTGTAAGAGGACAGTGTGAAGGTGGCCGGTACAGAAAGGAGAGGTCAGTGTAAAGAACATATACCATAAGAGGGACAGTTTGGGGGTCATATTTTGTGCCGACAATATAGTGAGGGGCAATTTTTTATTCAGGAGCATTTGTTAGGAGCATTAAAGGGAATGTCCAGGTTTGTAATGAATCTGCAGTCATTCTTTGTGACTGCAGACTTCTGATTTCTCACAGTGCGCACTGCACGCTGTCAGGATTCTCTTGTGCGATCACGTGCTGACTAGACATGTGTGGCATCAGTCAATGAAAATGAACTGAGCGAGGCCGGGCACGTCTAGTCGGAACGTGGCCAGAAGTATACAAATTGCATGCTTGTGCTGACATGACTGTCCGCCGGCAAGGGAGAATCCTAAAAGTGTGCAGTGCATTCGTTGTGAGAATTCAGAAGCCTGCGATGTCAGGATTCAGCTCTGCAGGTTCCAGTAGTCGTCACATGGACACTTCACTCATATGCGACTTTCATACTCATACTCATACTCATACTTGTGTTTGAAGCTGTTAAACTGTAAAGCGCTGCGGAATATGTTGGCGCTATATAAATAAAGATTATTATTATTATTATTATGGTCCTATGACAGCGAGCTTCCCCTCCTGCTTTTTCAGTTTTTCACTGAACATTGAGAGCATTAGGGAGAGGAGCTTGTGGGTACATGACTAAATGTGCAAATCACATATGTCCTGTGTGTGTTTTGGGCGCCAAACTGAATTCTTGCCCCGGGTGCCAGAAATCTTAGATACACCTCTGCTGGTGTCTCTTATCTTCCTCTAGACACTACCCCATAGATTTTCTAGGTCAGGTGAGTTTGCTGTCCAATCAAGCACAGTGATAGTGTTGTTTTTATACCAGATATTGGTACTTTTGGCAGTGTGGACAGGTGCCAAGTCCTGCTGGAGAATTAAATTTCCATCTCCAAAAAGCTTGTTGGCAGAGGGCAGCATGAAGTGCTATAAAATTTCCTGGTAGACGGCTGCACTGACTTTGGTCTTAATAAAACACAGTGGACCTACACCAGCAGATGACATGGCTCTCCAAATCATCATTGTGATTGTGGAAACTTCACACTAGACCTCAGCTTTGATTGTGTGCCTCTCCACTCTTCCTCCAGACTCTGGGACCTTGATTTCAAAATGAAATGCAAAATTTACTTTAATCTGAAAACAACACCTTGGCCCAGGTAAGATGCTTCTGGTGTTGTCTATTGTTCATGAGTGGCTTGACACACCGTGGGGGCAACAGGGTGGCTTAGTGGTTAGCACTGCAGCCTTGCAGCGCTGGAGTCCTGGGTTCAATTCCCACCAAGGACAACATCTGCAAAGAGTTTGTATGTTCTCCCCGTGTTTGCGTGGGTTTCCTCCGGGTACTCTGGTTTCCTCCCACATTCCAAAGACATACTGATAGGGAATTTAGATTGTGAGCCTCATTTTGGGGACAGCGATGATAATGTCTGTAAAGCGCTGCGGAATATGTCAGCACTATATAGAAATAAAGATTATTATTATTATTATAAAAATAAAGATTATTATTATTATTATTATTATTAAGGAATGCGACACTTGTAGCCCATGTCCTGAATACGTCTGTGTGTGGTGGCTCTTGAAGCAATGACTCCAGCAGCAGTCCACTCCTTGTAAATCTCCCCCAAATTTTTGAATGGCCTTTTCATAACAATCTTTGCAAGGATGCGGTTATCCCGGTTGCTTGTGCACCTTTTTTCTACCACACTTTTTCCTTCCACTCAATATTCCATTAACATGCTTGGATACAGCATCTATGAACAGCCAGCTTCTTTAGCAATGTCCTTTTGTGGCTTCCCCTCCTTGTGGAGTGTATCAATGACTGCCTTCAGGACATCTGTCAAGTCAGCAGTTTTCCCCAAAATTGTGGAGACTACTGAAACAGACTAAGAGACCTTTTTAAATGCTTAGGAATCTTTTGCAGGTGTTTTTTGTTAACCCCTTTACCTCCAAGGGTGGTTTGCACATTAATGACCGGGCCAATTATTACAATTCTGACCACTGTCCCTTTATGAGGTTATAACTCTGGAACGCTTTAACAGATCCTGATGATTCTGACACTAAAAATTAAAATTTCTTTGATATTACCTGCGTTTATTTGTGAAAAAAATGGAAATTTGGCGAAAATTTGGAAAATTTCACAATTTTCCAACTTTGAATTTTTATACAATTAAATCACAGAGATATGTCACACGAAATACTTAATAAGTAACATTTCCCACATGTCTACTTTACATCAGCACAATTTTGGAACCAACATTTTTTTTTGTTAGGGAGTTATAAGGGTTAAATTTGACCAGCAATTTCTCATTTTTACAACACCATTTTTTTTTAGGGACCACATCTCATTTGAAGTCATTTTGAAGGGTCTATATGATGGAAAATACCCAAGTGTGACACCATTCTAAAAACTGCACCCCTCAAGGTGCTCAAAACCACATTAAAGAAGTTTAATAACCCTTCAGGTGTTTCACAGGAATTTTTGGAATGTTTAAATAAAAATGAACATTTAACTTTTTTACACAAAAAATTTAATTCAGCTCCAATTTGTTTTATTTTACCAAGGGTATCAGAAGAAAATGGACCCCAAAAGTTGTTGTACAATTTGTACTGAGTACGCCGATACCCCATATGTGGGGGTAAACCACTGTTTGGGCGTATGGCAGAGCTTGGAATGGAAGGAGCGCCATTTGACTTTTCAATGCAAAATTGACTGGAATTGAGATGGGACGCCATGTTGCGTTTGGAGAGCCCCTGATGTGCCTAAACATTGAAACCCCTCACAAGTGACACCATTTTGGAAAGTGGACCCCCTAAAGAACTTATCTAGATGTGTGGTGAGCACTTTGACCCATTAAGTGATTCACAGAAGTTTACAATGCAGAGCCGTAAAAATAAAAAAATCATATTTTTTCACAAAAATGATCTTTTCGCCCCCAATTTTTTATTTTTCCAAGGGTAAGAGAAGAAATTGGACTCCAAAAGTTGTTGTACAATTTGTCCTGAGTATGCTGATACCCCATATGTGGGGGTAAACCACTGTTTGGGCGCAAGGGAGAACTCGGAAGGGAAGGAGCGCCCCCAAGGAGCCCCTGATGTGCCTAAACATTGAAACCCCTCACAAGTGACACCATTTTGGAAAGTGGACCCCCTAAGGAACTTATCTAGATGTGTGGTGAGCACTTTGACCCATTAATTAATTCACAGAAGTTTACAATGCAGAGCCGTAAAAAAAAAATAATATTTTTTCACAAAAATGATCTTTTCGCCCCCAATTTTTTATTTTCCCAAGGGTAAGAGAAGAAATTGGACTCCAAAAGTTGTTGTACAATTTGTTCTAAGTACGCTGATACCCCATATGTGGGGGTAAACCACTGTTTGGGCGCAAGGGAGAGCTCGGAAGGGAAGGAGCGCCGTTTGACTTTTCAATGCAAAATTGACTGGAATTGAGATGGGACACCATGTTGCGTTTGGAGAGCCCCTGATGCGCTTAAACATTGAAACCCCCCATAATTGACACCATTTTGGAAAGTGGACCCCCTAAAGAACTTATCTAGATGTGTGGTGAGCACTTTGACCCATTAAGTGATTCACAGAAGTTTACAATGCAGAGCCGTAAAAATAAAAAAATCATATTTTTTCACAAAAATGATCTTTTCGCCCCCAATTTTTTATTTTTCCAAGGGTAAGAGAAGAAATTGGACTCCAAAAGTTGTTGTACAATTTGTCCTGAGTATGCTGATACCCCATATGTGGGGGTAAACCACTGTTTGGGCGCAAGGGAGAGCTCGGAAGGGAAGGAGCGCCCCCAAGGAACTTATCTAGATGTGTTGTGAGAACTTTGAACCCCCAAGTGTTTCACTACAGTTTATAACGCAGAGCCATGAAAATAAAGAATCCTTTTTTTTCCACAAAAACTATTTTTAGCCCCAGTTTAGTATTTTTCCAAGGGAAACAGTGTAAATTGAACCCCAAAAGTTGTTGTCCAATTTGTCCTGAGTACGATGATACCCAATATGTGGGGGGGAACCACCGTTTGGGCGCATGGCAGAGCTCGGAAGGGAAGGAGCGCCATTTGGAATGCAGACTTAGATGGATTGGTCTGCAGGCATCACGTTGCATTTGCAGAGCCCCTGATGTAACTAAACAGTAGAACCCCCCCTCAAGTGACCCCATATTGGAAACTAGACCCCCCAAGGAAGTTATCTAGATGTGTTGTGAGAACTTTGAACCCCCAACTGTTTCACTACAGTTTATAACGCAGAGCTGTGAAAATAAAAAATATTATTTTTTTTTACACAAAAATTATTTTTTAGCACCCAGTTTTGTATTTTCCCAAGGGTAACAGGAGAAATTGGACCCCAAAAGTTGTTGTCCAATGTGTCGTGAGTATGCTGATACCCCATATGTTGGGGTAAACCCCTGTTTGTGCGCACGGAAGAGCTCGGAAGGGAAGGAACACTTTTTCAATGCAGAATTGGCTGGAATTGAGATCGGACCCAATGTCGCATTTGGAGAGCCCCTGATGTTCCTAAACAGTGGAAACCCCCAATTCTAACTGAAACCCTAATCCAAACACACCCCTAACCCTAATCTCAACTGTAACCCTAACCACACCCCTAAGCCTGACACACCCCTAACCCTAATCCCAACCCTATTCCCAACCGTAAATGTAATCCAAACCCTAACCCTAACTTTAGCCCCAACCCTAACTTTAGCCCCAACCCTAATTTTAGCCCCAACCCTAACCCTAACTGTAGTCCTAACCCTAGCCCAAACCCTAACCCTAGCCCTAACCCTAGCCCTAACCCTAGCTCTAACCCTAGGCCTGTACTATTCCGTCCTTGGTAATTAGGGCCCACCCCACATGGTCGGAATAGTACGACCAATGACAGAAAGGGGTTAATTATTCTGATTTACTGAGATAACGACTTTTGGGGCTTTCGGTGCCTGTAAGCCATAATCATGAACATAAACAGAAATAAACACTTGAAATAGATCACTCTGTTTGTAATGACTCTATATAATATATGAGTTTCACTTTTTGTATTGAAGAACTGAAATAAATTAACTTTTTGATGATATTCTAATTTAGAGAGAAGCACTTGTACATTAGTGATACCACTCCAGCAGTTGAAGAAACAAACTTTAATTAAAAAGTTTCTATAAACTATGCAATACAGGTACAAGTATAGCAAAGCAAAATATAAGTTGAAAAATTGTTAGGTTCATTCCACTTACTCGCAACAACCTTTCCATATCGTTCTCTAAATTGAGTAGAGTCAGCCTCTGTAAAACAACTTCATGGACTCTCTTTTCCAAAGTTTGCCATTTCATATGTGCAGCCTTACTCAAAGGAAGACGTGGTCTACCAGCTTTTCTCCTGCTGTAAATTGAGTAAAGAATATTATGACGTTTTATTAATAGTTAAAGGTAATCTGTTTCATCGGAAAATGACATAGGGTTAATCTGCAGGTAAATAACGTTACAATGCTGCTTGGATAAGAACAATATTAACTTGTTTCCTCCCAGAAGCCATCAGTTTTTACTGTTCACAATACGTCCCAATGACTGAAAGACGACAGCTCCAGGAAGGAAATACATTTCTTTTCTCCCAGTAGCCGCACTTTCAGTAAATCGGCTGGACAGCAATGTAATGCCAATAACCTGCAGATAAACCCTTTATCTGCAGGTGCACAGTTTTCCAAGGTGACAGGCTCCATTTAAAAACAGTAGTCATTTGGCTGAAATGTCATCAAGCTGTAGTGTGCTGCCAATTACTGCACAGCAATATTGCACAAATGTTACTTTGATTTCCTAAGGTTCTGTGATTTGATTTGCTTGGCTCTACCTCCAATGATTTTTAAATATGAAATGCATCATTTTACATTTTACACCCATAGACCTACTGATAAAAAGTGAACGTAGTATACTCTACCACGCCAAAGAAGTGGTCAGCTTCCTCCAATATCCTAATTTCCTAATTTGTGACAAGAGGAATCCATTTGTTGTCGATACAACAGTATCAATTAAAAAAAAAAAGAGAACGAAAGAAGAGTATACATTTATCATATACCAGTACTTTTTTGGTGCATGCTGTATTTTGCAAACAATTCATTAAGAAAAACCATACAGTCCATGTTAAATGGATCCTTTTTTGGGCCATTTTTTTATTTTCTACATACTGAGAACAATGGGGCACAATTACTATTGCTGTCTACCGGCATATACAAAATGAAGCAGCCAGAAGATGCCACATTAGCGGCATCACATTGGTGTATGCTGCTTTTTAGGTTTGGCGCCTCTTTGTCACACGTTAGTCTCAGTTTCCTAATTCTTGCCACCTACGAATAGAAATAATATATACAAATGTCTTGTTACTAAAAAGTGGGACCCAACTTAATACATTAGATGCGTCTTAGAGTTGGAGGTCCTTTTTTCTCTACACTTTTACAAAGTGTTAAGCAAGGTGCAAATATTTGTTCTTTTCGGCAAAATTAATTTCTTAATTTAATTTTTGCCAGAATTTTGATACACTATTCTGGCATAATAGTAATAGCAAATTTACACCAATATTTTTTACAAGTGTGTTGACCAGGTGGAAAGACTGCTTGCCTTGTAGCTACATTAGCCAATTCTATCTGGGGATGGGGTACAGGAACACAGCCGGACCCCTTGACGCTGTCACGGACACAAGTAGAAAACAACAAAAGTTCTGTGACAGTAAAATCACACAACCAATAACTGCATTAGAAAACCACAGCAATTTGTAGTAAAACATGGGAAAACACAATACTGCTCTGTGAAATTCAGCATACTTTGTCCCAATTTAACTAATATATTAACAGATTAATATAAAACAATTATAATATTAGTGTTGTCACCTTACAGCGGGACTCCAATTAGCTAAAGGTCCCGTTTCTCCTGTTGTTTTGCGGTTCCATTGCCGTACAATGCTGGATACAGTTCGTGAACTACAATCTTGCTCTGATGATGCAGTACTTGACAATTCTATTCCTGAGTCTGGAAGTGATGACATGTGACTGACAGAACGATCTGGAACTGGCCTAGAAAGACGCCTTAGCGTGGACACCTAGGGAACATTATTAATAATTAGAAAGTAAGGAAAATATAAATACATTGAAGATACATACACCAACGATACTAATACCATCTATTATGTACCATGTAGAAAACGTAATTAATCTTATGGAGTTGCACTTACTTATATCCATATAATGGAGTATATCCATTATAAGTTAATGCTTAAAATATACATTTCTGCCCTTCACCTCTCCAAACAAACCTATTTCAACACCCTTATTACCTCACTATCCAAGAATCCTAAAAATCTCTTTGACACTTTTCAGTCCTTCCTCAATCAAAGAGCACAGGTCATCATCATTGATCTCAGTGCTGACAATCTGGACAATTATTTCAAAGAAAAAAATTTACCATATCTGACCGGATATTTCCTCCCAATTGCTTCATACCATACACTGCCCTCCCTCCCCCACTACATCTAGCTCACTCTCTGTCTATGAACCTGTCATGGAAGAAGAAGTGATCAGACTCCTGGCATCTTCTCAATCTACTACTACTTGCACCAGTGACCCAATTCCCTCACATTTCCTCCAGTCCATTTCCCCAGCTATCACCACTGACCTAACAAAAATATTCAACCTTTCTCTTCCGGTACCTTACTCTCCTCATTTAACCCCTTAAGCCCCGAGGGTGGTTTGCACGTTAATGACCGGGCCAATTTTTACAATTCTGACCACTGTCCCTTTATGAGGCTATAACTCTGGAACGCTTTGACGGATCTTGGCGATTCTGACATTTTTTTCTAGTGACATATTGTACTTCATGTTAGTGGTAAAATTTATTCGATATAACTTGCGTTTATTTGTGAAAAAAATGGAAATTTGGCGAAAATTTTGAAAATTTTGCAATTTTCCAACTTTGAATTTTTATGCCCTTAAATCACAGACATATGTCAGGCAAAATACTTAATAAGTAACATTTCCCACATGTCTACTTTACATCAGTACAATTTTGGAACCAAAATTTTTTTTGTGACGGAGTTATAAGGGTTAAAAGTTGACCAGCAATTTCCCATTTTTACAACACCATTTTTTTTTAGGGACCACATCTCATTTGAAGTCATTTTGAGGGGTCTATATGATAGAAAATACTCAAGTGTGACACCATTCTAAAAACTGCACCCCTCAAGGTGCTCAAAACCACATTCAAGAAGTTTATTAACCCTTCAGGTGTTTCACAGGAATTTTTGGAATGTTTAAATAAAAATGAACATTTAACTTTTTTTCACACAAAATTTATTTCAGCTCCAATTTGTTTTATTTTACCAAGGGTAACAGGAGAAAATGGACCCCCAAAGTTGTTGTACAATTTGTCCTGAGTACGCTGATACCCCATATGTGGGGGTAAACTACTGTTTGGGCGTATGGCAGAGCTCGGAAGGAAAGGAGCGCCATTTGACTTTTCAATGCAAAATTGACTGGAATTGAGATGGGACGCCATGTTGCGTTTGGAGAGCCCCTGATGTGCCTAAACACTGAAACCCCCTACAAGTGACACCATTTTGGAAAGTAGACCCCCTAAGGAACTTATCTTGATGTGTGGTGAGCACTTTGACCCACCAAGTGCTTCACAGAAGTTTATAATGCAGAGCCGTAAAAATAAAAAATCATATTTTTTCACAAAAATGATCTTTTCGCCCCCAATTTTTTATTTTCCCAAGGGTAAGAGAAGAAATTGGACCCCAAAAAATGTTGTGCAATTTGTTCTGAGTACGCTGATACCCCATATGTGGGTGTAAACCATTGTTTGGGCGCATGGCAGAGCTTGGAAGGGAAGGAGCGCCATTTGACTTTTCAATGCAAAATTGACTGGAATTGAGATGGGACGCCATGTTGCGTTTGGAGAGCCACTGATGTGCCTAAAAATTGAAACTCCCTACAAGTGACACCATTTTGGAAATTAGACCCCCTAAGGAACTTATCTTGATGTGTGGTGAGCACTTTGACCCACCAAGTGCTTCACAGAAGTTTATAATGCAGAGCCGTAAAAATAAAAAATCATATTTTTTCACAAAAATGATCTTTTCGCCCCCAATTTTTTATTTTCCCAAGGGTAAGAGAAGAAATTGGACCCCAAAAAATGTTGTGCAATTTGTCCTGAGTACGCTGATACCCCATATGTGGGTGTAAACCATTGTTTGGGCGCATGGCAGAGCTTGGAAGGGAAGGAGCGCCATTTGACTTTTCAATGCAAAATTGACTGGAATTGAGATGGGACGCCATGTTGCGTTTGGAGAGCCACTGATGTGCCTAAACATTGAAACTCCCTACAAGTGACACCATTTTGGAAAGTAGACCCCCTAAGGAACTTATCTAGATGTGTGGTGAGCACTTTGACCCACCAAGTGCTTCACAGAAGTTTATAATGCAGAGCCGTAAAAATAAAAAATCATATTTTTTCACAAAAATGATCTTTTCGCCCCCAATTTTTTTTTTCCCAAGGGTAAGAGAAGAAATTGGACCCCAAAAAATGTTGTGCAATTTGTTCTGAGTACGCTGATACCCCATATGTGGGTGTAAACCATTGTTTGGGCGCATGGCAGAGCTTGGAAGGGAAGGAGCGCCATTTGACTTTTCAATGCAAAATTGACTGGAATTGAGATGGGACGCCATGTTGCGTTTGGAGAGCCACTGATGTGCCTAAACATTGAAACTCCCTACAAGTGACACCATTTTGGAAAGTAGACCCCCTAAGGAACTTATCTAGATGTGTGGTGAGCACTTTGACCCACCAAGTGCTTCACAGAAGTTTATAATGCAGAGCCGTAAAAATAAAAAATCATATTTTTTCACAAAAATGATCTTTTCGCCCCCAATTTTTTATTTTCCCAAGGGTAAGAGAAGAAATTGGACCCCAAAAAATGTTGTGCAATTTGTCCTGAGTACGCTGATACCCGATATGTGGGTGTAAACCATTGTTTGGGCGCATGGCAGAGCTTGGAAGGGAAGGAGCGCCATTTGACTTTTCAATGCAAAATTGACTGGAATTGAGATGGGACGCCATGTTGCGTTTGAAGAGCCCCTGATGTGCCTAAACATTGAAACCCCCCACAAGTGACACCATTTTGGAAAGTAGACCCCCTAAGGAACTTATCTAGATGTGTTTTGAGAGCTTTGAACCCCCAAGTGTTTCACTACAGATTATAACGCAGAGCCGTGAAAATAATTTTTTTTTTCTCAAAAATGATTTTTTTAGCCCCCCAGCTTTGTATTTTTACAAGGGTAACAGAATAAATTGGACCCCAAAATTTGTTTTCCAATTTGTCCTGAGTACGCTGATACCCCATATGTGGGGGGGAACCACTGTTTGGGCGCATGACAGAGCTCGGAAGGGAAGGAGCGCCATTTGGAATGCAGACTTAAATGGATTGGTCAGCAGCCGTCACGTTGCATTTGCAGAGCCCCTGATGTACCCAAACAGTACAAACCCCCCACAAGTGACCCCATATTGGAAACTAGACCTCCCAAGGAACTTATCTATATGTGTTTTGAGAACTTTGAACCCCCAAGTGTTTCACTAAAGTTTATAGCGCAAAGCCGTGAAAATAAAAATTATTTTTTTTTTCACAAAAATGGTTTTTAGCCCCCCAAATTTTTATTTTCCTAAGGATAACAAGAGAACTTGGACCCCAGAAGTTGTTGTTCAATTTGTCCCGAGTACGCTGATAACACATATGTTGGGGTAAACCCCTTTTTGGGCGCACGGGAGAGCTCGGAAGGGAAGGAGCACTGTTTACTTTTTCAACGCAGAATTGGCTGGAATTGAGATTGGACGCCATGTCGCGCTTGGAGAGCCCCTGATGTGCCTGGACAGTGGAAACTCCCCAATTCTACCTGAAACCCTAACCCAAACACACCCCTAACCCTAATCCCAACGGTAACCCTAACCACACCCCTAGCCCTGACACACCCATAATTCTAATCCCAACCCTAATCCAAACCGTAAATGTAATCCAAACCCTAACCCTAACTTTAGCCCCAACTCTAACTTTAGTCCCAACCCTAACTTTACCTCCAACCCTAGCCCTAGCCCTAACCCTACCCCTAACCCTAAACGTGACTGAAATACGTGGTACTGAAATACGTGGCACTGAAATACGTGGCACTGAAATACGTGGCACTGAAATACGTGGCACTGAAACACGTGGCACTGAAATACGTGATACGTAGCACTGAAATACGTGGCACTGAAATACGTGGCACTGAAATACGTGGCACTGAAATACGTGCAACTGAAATACGTGGTACTAAAATATGTGGCACTGAAATATGTGATACGTGGCACTGAAATACGTGATACGTGGCACTTAAATACGTGGCACTGAAACACGTGGCACTGAAATACGTGATACGTGGCACTGAAATACGTGGCACTGAAATACGTGGCACTGAAATACGTGGCACTGAAATACATGGCACTTAAATACGTGGCACTATGACTGTCAGAAAATGTTCATTAAACGGTTAGGGGTGAGGTTAGGGGTAGAGTTAGGGTTAGGGTTTGGATCCCTTTATCACCTTGATGGTGGTGGGTGGCTTTTCAGTGTGTTTTCTGTTTTTTTTCGATAAAAACGCATGCGTTTTTAACGCAAACAAACGCATGTGCTTAAAAACGCAAGAAAATACTGCAGGTTGTATTTCTGAAAATGAACGCATGCAGAAAAAAAACGCATGCGTTTGAAAACGCGACCAAACGCGTACAAAAAAACGCATGCGTTTTCAATGTTAAATATAGGGAAAAAACGCATGCGTTTTTTTTGTGCAAAAAACGCTGCAGACAAAAACGCAAGTGTGAAACCAGCGACGCTTTTTATAGCAAAAAAGTTTTTGCGTCTCCACATTTTGAGACCTATAATTTTTCCACATTTTGCTCCACAGAGTCATGTGAGGTCTTGTTTTTTGCGGGACGAGTTGACGTTTTTATTGGTAACATTTTCGGACACGTGACAGTTTTTGATCACTTTTTATTCCGATTTTTGTGAGGCAGAATGACCAAAAACCTGCTATTCATGAATTTCTTTTGGGAGAGGCGTTTATACCATTCCGCGTTTGGTAAAATTGATAAAGCAGTTTTATTCGTCGGGTCAGTACGATTACAGCGATATCTCATTTATATCATTTTTTTATGTTTTGGCGCTTTTATACGATAAAAACTATTTTATAGAAAAAATAATTATTTTGGTATCACTTTATTCTGAGGACTATAACTTTTTTATTTTTTTGCTGATGATGCTGTATGGCGGCTTGTTTTTTGCGGGACAAGATGACGTTTTCAGCGGTACCATGGATATTTATATCAGTCTTTTTGATCGCGTGTTATTCCACTTTTTGTTCGGCGGTATGGTAATAAAGCGTTGTTTTTTGCCTCGTTTTTTTTTTTTTTTCTTACGGTGTTTACTGAAGGGGTTAACTAGTGGGGCAGATTTATAGGTTGGGTCGTTACGGACGCGGCGATACTAAATATGTGTACTTTTATTGTTTTGTTTTTTTTATTTAGATAAAGAAATGTATTTATGGGAATAATATATATATATTTTTTATTATTTATTTAGGAATTTTTTTTTTTTTTTTTTTACACATGTGGAAAAATTTTTTTTTTACTTTTTTACTTTGTCCCAGGGGGGGACATCACAGATCGATGATCTGATAGTGTGCACAGCACTCTATCAGATCACCGATTTCACTTACATCGGTGCAGGCTTACCAGCGTCTGCTCTGAGCAGACACTCGGTAAGCCACCTCCTTCCCTGCAGGACCCGGATGCCGCGGCCATCTTGGATCCGGGACCTGCAGCCAGGAAGGAGGTAGGAGACCCTCGCAGCAACGCGATCACATCGCGTTGCTCCGGGGGTCTCAGGGAAGCCCGCAGGGAGCCCCCTCCCTGCGCGATGCTTCCCTATACCGCCGGTACACCGCGATCATGTTTGATCGCGGTGTGCCGGGGGTTAATGTGCTGGGGGCGGTCCGTGACCGCTCCTGGCACATAGTGCCGGATGTCAGCTGCGATAGGCAGCTGACACCCGGCTGCGATCGGCCGCGCTCCCCCTGTGAGCGCGGCCGATCGCGTATGACGTACTATCCCGTCACCGGGAATTAAGTCCCAGGTCACCTTGACGGGATAGTACGTCATATGGGATTAAGGGGTTAAACACACTAGCATACATCCATGACTTAAAAAACTATCCCTCGACCAAAACTGTGCTGCTAACTATAGACCTGTCTCTAATCTTCCCTCCATCTCTAAACTCCTGGAACTCTTGGTCCACTCCTGTCTAGTCTGCTATCTCTCAGATAACTTTTCTTCTTGACCCTCTACAATCCGGTTTCCGCTCTTTACACTATACTAAAACTGCCCTCACTAAAGTCTCTAATGATCTATTAATAGCTAAATCTAATGGCAACCACTCCATGCTGATTCTCCTGGATCTCTCTGCAGCATTTGTCACTGTGGATCCTCTTCATTATGCTATGCTCTATTGGCCTCAAGGACACTGTTCTTTCCTAATTCTACTCCTATCTCTCTGATCGCTCCTTCACTGTATATTTTGCTGGCTCCTCTTCCTCAATTATACACCTCTATGACTGACATCACGTCAGCATTATTACAAACCACCTGTGATTGTCTTTCCAATGACACGAACATCATGTCCTCCCTCTATCTGAAACTGAACCTTTCAAAAAGTGAACTCCTTGTGTTTCCTCCCTCCACTAACCTACCTATGCCCGATATTGCCATTTCCATGTGTTGTTCTACCATTACTCCCCAGCAACATGCTCACTGACCTGGGGTCATGCTTGATTCAGATCTTTCATTCACTCCCTACATCTGATCACTCACTCGCTCATGTCATCTGCACCTTAAAATCATTTCTAGAATTTGACCTTTTCTTACTTTTGACTCTTACTATTGCTCTTATTCATCCTCGTCTGTACTATTGCAATTCTGTACTAATCGGTCTCCCTCTTACTAAACTCTCCACTCTCCAATCTGTCTTGAATGCAGCAGCCAGAATCATATTCCTTGCCAACCGTTACACCGATGCCTCTACCCTGTGCCAGTCATTGCACTGGTTACTCATCCATACATTGTTCAATATAAAGTTATCACTGTCACCCACAAAGCACTCAACTCTTCAGCACCCCACTACATCTCCTCATTTGTTTCAGTCTACCACTCTATCCATGCCCTTTGCTCTGATAATGACCTAAGATTAACATCCTCAATAATCTGAACCTCCCACTCCTGTCTACAATACTTCTCGGGTGATGCACCAATTCTTTTGAATGCACTACCCAGGACAATTCAATTATTCCCCAATACCCACAGTTTTAAGTGTGCCCTGAAAACCCATTTCTTCAGACTGGCCTATCGCCTCAACATACTTATCTAACTATCTCTGCTTTGCCCATACAAAATGGGTACATAAATTAATTTGCAGAAATAAATGGACATATGTGGCTATAATAAATAATACCAACAAAGGGGAAAAATAATTAGCTGAAAGGGCAGAGACAACTTAAGGCCCCGTCTCACTAAGCGATTTACCAACGATCACGACCAGCGATATGACCTGGCCGTGATCGTTGGTAAGTCGCTGTGTGGTCGCTGGGGAGCTGTCACACAGACCGCTCTCCCCAGCGACCAACAATCAGGGGAACGACTTCGGCATCGTTGAAACTGTCTTCAACGATGCCGAAGTCCCCCTGCAGCACCCGGGTAACCAGGGTAAACATCGGGTTACTAAGCGCAGGGCCGCGCTTAGTAACCCGATGTTTACCCTGGTTACCAAAAAAAACAAACAGTACATACTCGCCTTTCGGTGTCCAGGTCCCTTGCCGTCTGCTTCCTGCTCTCACTGAGATCCGGCCGTACAGCGAGAGCAGAGCGCAGCGGTGACGTCACTGCTGCGCTCTCACTTCTCACTGTACGGCCGGGAGTCAGTGAGAGCAGGAAGCAGACGGCAAGGGACACCGAAAGGCGAGTATGTACTGTTTGTTTTTTTTGGTAACCAGGGTAAACATCGGGTTACTAAGCGCGGCCCTGCGCTTAGTAACCCGATGTTTACCCTGGTTACCAGTGAAGACATCGCTGGATCGGTGTCACACACACCGATTCAGCGATGTCAGCGGGGCCTCAACGACCAAAAAAAGGTCCAGGCCATTCTGACACGACCAGCGATCTCGCAGCAGGGGCCTGATCGCTGGTACGTGTCACACATAGCGAGATCGCTATGGAGGTCGCTGTTGCGTCACAAAACTTGTGACTCAGCAGCGATCTCGCTAGCGATCTCGCTATGTGAGACGGGGCCTTTAGTTTCTCTTTGGCTTTATTTATTTTTCTAGTCTGTGTTTGGATATCTGGAATCATTTACAGTGCATCATATATATGTATTTAGTTTTCATTTCACTTATCCTCAATGCTGCTACTAGCATCTCAGGGTTTTTTGAGATTCTTTGGAAATTATCCTTAGAACATTCAGTTCAATTTGATTGTATTATCTGGATTTACATTTAGTTGTTGTATAATTCCTTATGTATTACAGTAGGCCTATTATTGCTCATACAGTAGGTATACAGTGGCATGTAAATGTTTGGGCACCCTTGGTCAAAATTACTGTTATTGGGAACAGTTAAGCAAGTTGAAGAGGAAATTATCTCTAAAAGACCTGAAGTTAAAGATTACACATTTCCTTAGTATTTTAGGCAAATTTTGGCTACTAGGTACTAACCTTGCATGGTTAGTACCTAGCAGCACCCCCTTTTGAAAGTATCACAGCTTGTAAACTCTTTCTGTAGCTAGATCAGAGTCTTTCAACTCTTGTTTGAGGGATAGTCATCCATTCTTCCGTGGAAAATTCTTCCAGTTCCGTGAGATTTCTGGATCATCTTGCATGCACTGCTATTATGAAGTCTAACCACAGATATTCAATGGAGCTCAGGTCAAGGGACTGTAAGAGCCATTGTAAAACCTTCAGCTTGTGCCTTTTTAGTGTAGATTTTGTTGTGTATTTTGGATCAATTTTCATTTGTAGGAGCCATCCTCTTTACAATTTCAGCCTTTTTGCAGATGGTGTTATGTTTGCATTAAGAATTTGTTGACTTTTCACTGAATCCATTATTTCCTTTACCCGTGAAATGTTCCCCGTGCCATTAGCTACAACTCCAAAGCCTGATAGATCCATCCCCATGCTTAACCATTGGTGAGATGTTCTTTTCCTAAAATTCTGTGCCATTTTTTTCTCCACACATACCTTTGATCATTCTGGCCAAAGAGTTCTATTTTAACCTCATCAGTCCACTTGTTTCCAAAATGCATCAGACTTGCTTAGATGTTCTTTTGCATACTTCTGACACACTCTTCCATGAACATCATATTTGTGCAGGTGTCTCTGAACAGTAGAACAATGTACTACAAGTCCAGTGTCTGCTAAATCTTTCTGAAGATCTTTTGCAATCAAGCGGGGATTTTGATTTGCCTCTCTAGAAATCCTATGAGAAGTTCTCCATTTTGGTTTTCAAGACCTTATCTTGAATTTAATTGTTCCTCTTAACTGACATTTCATTATTACATTTCGAACTTTGTATTTTGCCTGATGAAAAAGCAGGTCCCACTCCGTAATGCGTAGCAAAAAATTTCAAATATTTATTTTTAAATATTTTTTGCCTCATAATTGGACACTAATGACTCTGGGCAGCACTATATGCACCACGTGAAAACCCAATTATTTCTGCCGAACTGAGGAAAGGGTAACAAGAAAATGTTTTGCTATCCTCTTATAGCCTTCTCCTGCTTTGCGGGGTCTCCATCATTTTCATAATGCTAGGCAATGCTTTCTGGATGATGCTTTGGTCACTTTTGAATGTTGATTGTTCTTTCACACTCATGGTAGCATGAGAAGGACTCTAAAACACACACAACTGGCTCAGGTAGTGCAGCTCATCCAGGATGGCACATCAATGTGAGCTGTGGCAAGAAGGTTTGCTGTGTCTGTCACCGTAGTGTCCAGAGGCTGGAGGCACTACCAGGACACAGGCCAGTACACTAGGAGACGTGGAGGGGGCTGTAGGAGGGCAACAACCCAGCAGCAGGACCGCTAGCTCAGCCTTTGTGCAAGAAGGAAGAGGAGGAGTACTGCCAGAACCCTGCAAAATGACCTCCAGCAGGCAACAAATGTGCATGTGTCTGCACACAAACAGTTAGAAACCAACTCCATGAGGATGGTCTGAGTGCCCAACGTCTACAGATGGGGGTTGTGCTCACAGCCCAACAGCAAGCAGGACACTTGGCATTTGCCACAGAACCCCAGGATAGGCAAATTCGCCACTAGCGCCCTGTGCTCTTCACGGATGAAAGCAGGTTCACACTGAGCACATGTAACAGACGTGACAGAGTCTGGAGATGCCATGGAGAGTGATCTGCTGCCTGCAACATCCTTCAGCATGACCGGTTTGGCAGTGGGTCAGTAATGGGGTGGCATTTCTTTGGAGGGTCGCATAGCCCTTCATGTGCTCTCCAGAGGTAGCCTGACTGCCATTAGGTACCGAGATGAGATCCTCAGACCCCTTGTGAGACCACATGCTGGGACGGTTGGCCCTGGGTTCCTCCTAATGCTGGACAATGCCATACCTCATGTGGCTGGAGTCTGTCAGCAGTTCCTGCAAGATGAAGGCATTGAAGCTATGGACTGGCCCGCCCGTTCCCCAGACCTGAATCCGATTGAGCACATCTGGGACATCATGTCTCGCTCCATCCACCAACGTCACATTGCACCACAGACTGTCCAGGAGTTGGCGGATGCTTTAGTCCAGGTCTGGGAGGAGATCCCCCAGGAGACCATCCACCGCATCATCAGGAGCATGCCCATGCATTGTACAGTAGGGAGGTCATACAGGCACGTGGAGTCCACACACAATACTGAGCATCTTTTCCTTGTCATGAGGCATTTCCACTGATGTTGGATCAACCTGTAATTTGATTTTCCATTTTGATTTTGAGTATCATTCCAAATCCAGACCTCAATGGGATATTCATTTTGATTTACATTAATAATTGATATGTATTATTGTTCTGAACACATTCATCTATGCAATGCATAAAAATTTGCAACTGGAATATTTCATTCAGAGATATCTAGGATGTGGTATTTTAGTGTTCCCTTTATTTTTTGAGCAGTATATATATATATATATATATATATATATATATATATATATATATACAGTACAGACCAAAAGTTTGGATACGCATTCTCATTTAAAGATTTTTCTGTATTTTCATGACTATGAAAATTGTACATTCACACTGAAGGCATCAAAACTATGAATTAACACATGTGGAATTATATACTTAACAAAAAAGTGTGAAACAACTGAAAATATGTCTTATTGTAGGTCCTTCAAAGTAGCCACCTTTTGCTTTGATGACTGCTTTGCACACTCTTGGCATTCTCTTGATGAGCTTCAAGAGGTAGTCACCGGAAATGGTTTTCACTTCACAGGTGTGCCCTGTCAAGTTTAATAAGTGGGATTTCTTGCCTTATAAATGGGGTTGGGACCATCAGTTGTGTTGTGCAGAAGTCTGGTGGATACACAGCTGATAGTCCTATGAATAGACTGTTAGAATTTGTATTATGGCAAGAAAAAAGCAGCTAAGTAAAGAAAAACGGGTGGCCATCATTACTTTAAGAAATGAAGGTCAGTCAGTCTGAAAAATTGGGAAAAGTTTTAAAGTTTCCCCAAGTGCAGTGGCAAAAAACATCAAGCGCTACAAAGAAACTGGCTCACATGAGGACCGCCCCAGGAAAGGAAGACCAAGAGTCACCTCTGCTTCTGAGGATAAGTTTATCCGAGTCACCAGCCTCAGAAATCGCAGGATAACAGCTCAGATTAGAGACCAGGTCAATGCCACACAGAGTTCTAGCAGCAGACACATCTCTACAACAACTGTTAAGAGGAGACTTTGTGCAGCAGGCCTTCATGGTAAAATAGGTGCTAGGAAACCACTGCTAAGGACAGGCAACAAGCAGAAGAGACTTGTTTGGGCTAAAGAACACAAGTAATGGACATTAGACCAGTGGAAATCTGTGCTTTGGTCTGATGAGTCCAAATTTGAGATCTTTGGTTCCAACCACCGTGTCTTTGTGCGACGCAGAAAAGGTGAACAGATGGACTCTACATGCCTGGTTCCCACCGTGAAGCATGGAGGAGGAGGTGTGATGGTGTGGGGGTGACACTGTTGGGGATTTATTCAAAATTGAAGGCATACTGAACCAGCATGGCTACCACAGCATCTTGCAGCTGCAGCTTGCTATTCCATCCGGTTTGCATTTAGTTGGACCATCATTTATTTTTCAACAGGACAATGACCCCAAACACACCTACAGGCTGTGTAAGGGCTACTTAACTAAGAAGGAGAGTGATGGGGTGCAATGCCAGATGACCTGGCCTCCACAGTCACCAGACCTGAACCCAATCGAGATGGTTTGGGGTGAGCTGGGCTGCAGAGTGAAGGCAAAAGGGCCAACAAGTGCTAAGCATGTCTGGGAACTCCTTCAAGATTGTTGGAAGACCATTCCCGGTGACTACCTCTTGAAGCTCATCAAGAGAATGCCAAGAGTGTGCAAAGCAGTCATCAAAGCAAAAGGTGGCTACTTTGAAGAACCTAGAATATAAGACATAATTTCAGTTGTTTCACACTTTTTTGTTACCTATATAATTCCACATGTGTTAATTTACAGTTTTGATGCCTTCAGTGTGAATGTACAATTTTCATAGTCATGAAAATACAGAAAAATCTTTAAATGAGAATTTGTGTCCAAACTTTTGGTCTGTACTGTATATATATACTGTATATATATATATATATATATATATATATATATATATATATATACTGTATATATATATATATATTTATATATATATATAGCCTAAAATACAAAGGAAATGTGTCATCTTTAACGTTAGGCTTTTAGAGATCATTTCATCTTCAACAGTTCACAATAACAGTAATTTTGACCAGGGGTGCCCAAACTTTTACTTGCCACTGTATATCCATTTATTTATGCTGATGGGGAGAGATTGTTTTTAAATTGTGTAGTTACACTGTTTATAATAAAATTGAATTTGATATTTATAGATGTGCACCTATTTCTACATTCTTTCCTTATTCTTTTGCAGTGGTAGAACCCTATTATTTATTTTGGCTGTGCATCTAAATTGTTCTTAATAGATTCTTTTTCTGTCTTGTTTCTTTTTTGTTCAGGTTTTGCATGTGTATGTTAAATATTCCTTGATTTGAAGACTTTGTCAAGTGACTTAAATGTTCATTTGCCCATGGCTATTCTCCTATTGACTTTTGGTGTTTTTGCTGCATCTTGAGGGATCATCGACCCAAGTAAGTTGAAGTCCTTTAAAACTTCTAGTTCAACGCCAACCATGTCAAATGTGTCCCGGTCATAACTGGCACCTTGTTAATACCTCTGTCTTCTTTGTGTTGAGTAGCAGTCCCATGTTTGAGCTTTCCATCTTGATACCACGTAATAAGTCCTTCTTTCCATCTACGCTTGTAGCTTTCAATGTTGTATTCTTTGTGTATTTAAGATTGTTGATGATTCATCCAGAAATTTTGATACCTTCTTCTTTGGCAAGTCCAGCTTTTCTGAAAATAGCTTAGCGTAGCTCTGTGTACTCTTTCCACCTTCCATTGATCGGTTCTGGCTCATTCAGTTTGTTCCTGTCTTACAACATTCCCACTCTTGGTTGAAACTTTCATTGTATCTCTTTGATATTTAGGTATGCCTTCCTGATCTTGCCCTTTGGATGTTCACTGGTGTTGCCTGCATTTTGTTTTTGCCATTCATTTTTCTTCAATGATCTTTAGGGTTTCTTATGTTAACCATGGCTGCGGAGTCTCTTCTGCCTGTTATTTACTGTCTTACTGGCTTCTTCAGTAATAATAGTCTTTATATGTGTCCATAATTCCTCAGGCTTTTTTCATCCATGCTCAGTGATGCACATTGGTTGTGTAGATCGTTCCAAAAAAACTTCAGGTATGTTGGTCAAATCAAAGTTGGAAATGGCCTGTTGGAAATGACCCCAAATGTACTACCCATTTTCTTCTAAATGCAGTAATACACCAAATGTGTCTGCACATTAATATGGCACAACTCAGAAAGGAAGGTGTGCTTTTTGAGTTTTGGAGAGCTATATATGATAAAAGAGCTTTATTCTTCGGTTCAGTGGACTTACAGCAATATCACATTTAGATATGGTATTTATGCTTTGCTCCTTTTGGATGCAAATGATTGGTACACAGACTTTTTCCAGTTTTTATGACAACAGATTAATTTTTTGTCTATATGAATGCAAAATCTTATCTTTTCTTAAGCTATGCCTTATATCATGTTTTTATTTATAGATATGTTTTACATCTATATCAATATGATTTAATGTCTTATTTTTAAAACTTTGACAAATAAAGTCTTAGCCTAAAGTGTTAGCACCTTTGAAATTGTTGCAGAAAATTAAGTATTTCTCCCAGAAAATTGCAATTACACTTGTTATATACGTTTATGTTCAGTACTGTACATGTCTAAGGAAAGAGCCAGTTTGGCTCTGAAACAACTATAAACCAATAAAAGACAGTTTGCATGGCATTTAGTTTGGTCATCAACTTTAGGGGTGCAGCCCCAGAAAAGAGGGTGTTTTTCCTTTTCATCCTGCACATCTGCTCATGTACATCTACTCAAAGCTAGTCTGGCTTGGCACCTGACTGGCTCCTCCCTACCTGTTGATTGGCAGGTCCCTTCCATGTATAAACATAAGGAGATATATGTTAATCAACTAGAGTGGTGTGGGGAGAAGCCGGCTTGGAAAATCATCAGACTAGTCAGGTCTCTTGTAGTCCCCGGCCACCTCTTCAAACTATACTTGATCTGAATCTCAGTACAAAATATACCTAACTGCAATTGTGCAGCCAGGTTCTGATCTTTCCTACCCTTTTTTGGGGGCAACATTAATCTAGTGACAGGTCTCCTTTAATCCCTTAAGGACCTATGATGTACCTATATGTTATAGGTCACCTCTCCCTCGTTGATACAGGCTCCAGCACTGAGCCCACATGTTTTCAGGCACATGACAGTTGATAAAATCAGCTGACATGTGCCTCTAACAGCCTAGGATGGAATCATGATCCACCGGTAGTTGTTTAACCCCTTCATGACCCAGCCTATTTTGGCCTTAATGACCTGGCCGTTTTTTGCAATTCTGACCAGTGTCCCTTTATGAGGTAATAACTCAGGAACGCTTCAACGGATCCTAGCGATTCTGAGATTGTTTTTTAGTGACATATTTGGCTTCATGTTAGAGGTAAATTTAGGTCGATAATTTCTGAGTTTATTTGTGAAAAAAATGGAAATTTGGCGAAAATTTTGAAAATTTCGCAATTTTCACATTTTGAATTTTTATTCTGTTAAACCAGAGAGTTATGTGACACAAAATAGTTAATAAATAACATTTCCCACATGTCTACTTTACATCAGCACAATTTTGGAAACAAATTTTTTTTTTGCTAGGAAGTTATAAAGGTTAAAATTTGACCAGTGATTTCTCATTTTTACAACAAAATTTACAAAACCATTTTTTTTAGGGACCACCTCACATTTGAAGTCATTTTGAGGGTTCTATATGGCTGAAAATACCCAAAAGTGACACCATTCTAAAAACTGCACCCCTCAAGGTGCTCAAAACCACATTCAAGAAGTTTATTAACCCTTCAGGTGTTTCACAGCAGCAGAAGCAACATGGAAGTAAAAAATGAACATTTAACTTTTTAGTCACAAAAATGATTTTTAGCAACAATTTTTTTATTTTCCCAAGGGTAAAAGGAGAAACTGGACCACGAAGGTTGTTGTCCAATTTGTCCTGAGTACACTGATACCTCATATGTGGAGGTAAACCACTGTTTGGGCGCACGGCAGGGCTCGGAAGGGAAGGAGCGCCATTTGACTTTTTGAATGAAAAATTGGCTCCAATCTTTAGCGGACACCATGTCGCGTTTGGAGAGCCCCCGTGTGCCTAAACATTGGAGCTCCCCCACAAGTGACCCCATTTTTGAAACTAGACCCCCCAAGGAACTTATATAGATGCATAGTGAGCACTTTAAACCCCCAGGTGCTTCACAAATTGATCCGTAAAAATGAAAAAGTACTTTTTTTTCCCAAAAAAATTATTTTAGCCTCAATTTTTCCATTTTCACATGGGCAACAGGATAAAATGGATCCTAAAATTTGTTGGGCAATTTCTCCTGAGTACGCCGATACCTCATATGTGGGGGTAAACCACTGTTTGGGCACATGGTAAGGCTCGGAAGGGAAGGATCGCCATTTGACTTTTTGAATGAAAAATTATCTCCATCGCTAGCGGACACCATGTCACGTTTGGAGAGCCCCTGTGTGCCTAAACATTGGAGCTCCCCCACAAGTGACCCCATTTTGGAAACTAGACCCCCCAAGGAACTTATCTAGAAGCATAGTGAGCACTTTAAACCCTCAGGTGCTTCACAAATTGATCCGTAAAAATGAAAAAGTACTTTTTTTTCACACAAAATTTCCTTTAGCCTCAATTTTTTCATTTTCACATGGGCAACAGGATAAAATGGATCCTAAAATTTGTTGGGCAATTTCTCCTGAGTACGCCGATACCTCATATGTGGGGGTAAACCACTGTTTGGGCACATGGTAAGGCTCGGAAGGGAAGGATCGCCATTTGACTTTTTGAATGAAAAATTATCTCCATCGCTAGCGAACACCATGTCACGTTTGGAGAGCCCCTGTGTGCCTAAACATTGGAGCTCCCCCACAAGTGACCCCATTTTGGAAACTAGACCCCCCAAGGAACTTATCTAGATGCATAGTGAGCACTTAAAACCCCCAGGTGCTTCACAGAAGTTTACAACGCAGAGCCGTGAAAAAAAAAATAATTTTTCTTTTCTCAAAAATGATTTTTTAGCCCACAATTTTTTATTTTCCCAAGGGTAACCGGAGAAATTGGACCCCAAAAGTTGTTGTCCAGTTTCTCCTGAGTACGCTGATACCCCATATGTGGGGGTAAACCACTGCTTTGGCACACGTCGGGGTTCGGAAGGGAAGTAGTGACGTTTTGAAATGCAGACTTTGATGGAATGCTCTGCGGGTGTCAGGTTGCATTTGCAGAGCCCCTGATGTGCCTAAACAGTAGGAACTCCCCACAAGTGACCCCATTTTGGAAACTAGACCCCGAAGGGAACTTATCTAGATGTGTGGTGAGCACTTTGAACCCCCATGTGCTTCACAGAAGTTTATAACGCAGAGCCGTGAAAATAATAAATGTGTTTCCTTTTCTCAAAAATATTTTTTTAGCCCAGAATTTTTTAATTTTCCCAATGGTAACAGGAGAAATTTGACACCAAAGGTGGTTGACTAGTTTCTCCTGAGTATGCTGATACCCCATTTGTGGGGGTAAACCACTGTTTGGGCAGATGCCGGGGCTCGGAAGGGAAGTAGTGACGTTTTGGAATGCAGACTTTGATGGATTGGTCTGCAGGCATCATGTTACGTTTGCAGAGCCCCTGATGTGCCTAAACAGTAGAAACCCCCCACAAGTGACCCCATTATGGAAACTAGACCCCCCAAGGAACTTATCTAGATGTGTGGTGAGCACATTCGACCCCCAAGTGCTTCACAGAAGTTTACAACGCAGAGCCGTGAAAATAAAAAATAATTTTTCTTTCCTGAAAAAAGATGTTTTAGCAAGCAATTTTTTTATTTTCACAAGGGTAACAGGAGAAATTGGACCCCAATATTTGTTGCCCAGTTTGTTGTGAGTATGCTGATACCCCATATGTGGGGGTAAACCACTGTTTGGGCGCATGTCAGGGCTCGGAAGGGAAGTAGTGACATTTGAAATGCAGACTTTGATGGAATGGTCTGCGGGCATCACGTTGCATTTGCAGAGCCCCTGATGTGCCTAGACAGTAGAAACAAACCACAAGTGACCCCATTTTGGAAACTAGACCCCCCAAGGAACTTATCTAGATGTGTGGTGAGCACTTTGAACCCCCAAGTGCTTCACAGAAGTTTATAACGCAGAGCCGTGAAAAAAAAAATAATTGTTCTTTCCTCAAAAATTATGTTTTAGCAAGTAATTTTTTATTTTTGCAAGGGTAACAGGGGAAATTGGACCCCAACTGTTGTTGCCCAGTTTGTCCTGAGTACGCTGGTACCCCATATGTGGGGGTAAACCACTGTTTGGGCGCACGTTGGGGCTTGGAAGGGAGGGAGCACCATTTGACTTTTTGAACGCAAGATTGGCTGGAATCAATGGTGGTGCCATGTTGCGTTTGGAGACCCCTGATGTGCCCAAACAGTGGAAACCCCTCAATTCTAACTTCAACACTAACCCCAACACACCCCTAACCCTAATCCCAACTGTAGCCCTAACCCTAATCACAACCCTAACCCCAACACACCCCTAACCACAACCCTAACCCCAACACACCCGTAACCCTAATCCCAACCCTAACCCTAATCCTAACCCTAATCCCAACCCTAACCCTAATCCCAAACCTAACCACAACTGTAACCCCAACACACTCCTAACCCTATCGGTAACCCTAACCACAAGCCTAATCTTAACTCTATTTCCAACCCTAGCCCTAATTCCAACCCTAACTCTAATTCCAACCCTAACCCTAAGGCTATGTGCCCACGTTGCGGATTCGTGTGAGATTTTTCCGCACGATTTTTGAAAAATCTGCAGGTAAAAGGCACTGCGTTTTACCTGCAGATTTACAGCGGATTTCCAGTGTTTTTTTGTGCGGATTTCACCTGCGGATTCCTATTGAGGAACAGGTGTAAAACGCTGCGGAATCCGCACAAAGAATTGACATGCTGCGGAAAATACAATGCAGCATTTCCGCACAGAATTTTCCGCACCATGGGCACAGCGGATTTGGTTTTCCATAGGTGTACATGGTAATGTAAACCTGATGGAAAACTGCTACGAATTCGCAGCGGCCAATCCGCTGCGGATCCGCGGCCAATCCGCTGCGGATCCGTGGCCAATCCGCTGCGGATCCGCAGCCAAATCCGCACTGTGTGCACATGCCCTAACCCTAACCCAACCCCTAACCCTACCCCTAACCCTAACCCTACCCCTAGTTCTAACCCTAGTTCTAACCCTAACCCTAGTGGAAAAAGAAAAAAATATATTTTCTTTTTTTATTATTGTCCCTACCTATGGGGGTGATAAAGGGGGGGTCATTTACTATTTTTTTTATTTTGATCACTGTGATAGGTTTTATCACAGTGACCAAATTATATCTGGAACGAATCTGCCGGCCGGCAGATTCGGCGGGCATACTGCGCATGCGCCCGCCATTTTGGAAGATGGCGGCGCCCATGGAGAAGACGGATGGACACCGAGAGCCTCGGTAAGTATAAGGGGGGGGGGATCGGGGCACGGGGGGGGCGTCGGAGCACGGGGGGGTGGCATAGGAGCACGGGGGGAGCGGACAGGAGGACGGGGGAGCGGAGCACAAGACGGAGGGGAGCGGACCACAGATCGGTGGCTTGGGGGGGGCGATCGGTGGGGTGGGGGGGGGTCACATCAGTGTTTCCAGACATGGCCGATGATATTGCAGCATCGGCCATGGCTGGATTGTAATATTTCACCAGTTTTTTAGGTGAAATATTACAAATCGCTCTGATTGGCAGTTTCACTTTCAACAGCCAATCAGAGCGATCGTAGCCACGGGGGGGTGAAGCCACCCCCCCTGGGCTGAAGTACCACTCCCCCTCTCCCTGCAGATCGGGTGAAATTGGAGTTAACCCTTTCACCCGATCTGCAGGGACGTGATCATTCCATGACGCCACATAGGCGTCATGGGTCGGATTGGCACGGGTTTTCATGACGCCTACGTGGCGTCAAAGGTCGGGAAGGGGTTAACATGTCTGACAGAAGTATTTAACATGCACACGCCGGAAGCGCGTCACTAACCCCTTCCATCAGTGCCTCTGTCACATGAGTTGGCATCACGACAGGGGGCCTCCTGCAGACTTGTCATTGCCAATCTGCAATGAGTGCCGGTACGTGGCCAGTGTTCATAGCAGATGATCATTTCTGCAACACATAGAACTGCTATGTGTAGCACAAGCGATCAGAAGAACGCAGCTTCAAGTCTCCTGAGGAGACTAAGTGTAAAAAATATGTCTTTTAAAATATGAAACAAATATAAAAGTTCAAATCACTCTCCTTTTGTCCATTTCAAAATAAAACAGTAAAAAAATACACATATTTGGAATTGCCGTGTTCAGAAACTCCTGATCTATCAAAATATAAAAACAATTAATGCAATCGGTAAAAAGCATAACAAGAAAATAAATCTAAACACCAAAATTAAGTTTTCTTGGTCACCGCAACATTGCAATAAAATGCAATACCAGGCGATCAAAAAAACATATCTACCTCAAAATATTATTGATAAAAACATCATCTCAGATCGCAAAACATAAGCCCTCACCCAACCCAAAATCCCGAAAAATGGAGGCGCTATGAATCTTCGAATATAGCGCTATTTCCTTTGGGGTTTTTTTTTTTTTTTTTACAAACTTTGGATTTTTTTTCACTACTTAAACATAAAATACTCTTTACATGTTTGTTATCTACAAACTCGTAATGACCTGGAGAATCTTTATGGCAGGTAAGTTTTAACAAAAAAATCCCCCAAAAAGCAATTGTGGAATTGCATTTTTTTTGCAATTTCACTGCACTTGGATTTTTTTTTTCCTGTTTTCCAGTGCACTAGATGGTAAAACTAATGGTGTCATTCAAAAGTAGAACTCGTCCCACAAAAACCAAACTCTCATATGGACATATTGACAGAAAAATAAAAAAGTTATAGCTCTGGGAATAAGGGGAGCAAAAAATGGAAACGCAAAATCCGAAAATCCCAAGGTGGTGAAGGGGTTAAATTGCTTTTATCTCACCAAAAAAGGTCTTTAACGCTGTAAAATGTTTCCAGAATCATTCCCTGGAAACATGTTATCCCCTAATGCAGTGTTTCTCAACTCCAGTACTCAAGACCCACCAACAGGTCAAGTTTTCAGGATTTCCTTAGTATTGCATAGTTGATGGAATCAATGCTTGAGCAGGTGGTTTAATTATCACCTGTGCAATACTAAGGAAACCCTGAAAATTTGACCTGTTGGTGGGTCTTGAGGACTGGAGTTGAGAAACACTGCACTAATGCCTTCTTAGTATGACAGTAAGCCAGTAAAGCTGCACTAAATAACTTACCGATCTCTGTCTCCCCCGATTTCCACCAACACTTCAGTCGGCTTCTGTCTTCAGTCCTCTTCTGGATCACATGACTGCTCGTCATCTTTGCTGGTTTACATAGGGACTGTTATGTTGGCCAGTGATACATCCACCAGTGTAAAATCTATGGAGCCTCAGAACAAGACATCATAATATAAACCCCTGTGTGCACCAGCTAGTCTGAGTTGAGGTCACATGATCTAGAAGAGGACCGGAGCGACGCTGGAAACCATGGAAGATGGTACCATACATAAAGTTGTTGTCTGGGATATTAATATAACTTGCCAGGGAGTCTGCAATCCTCATCCTCTGTAATGTGCACACTGTTAGGAATCCGCTCTGTCTACACTTCTGGGGCTTGCGAAGCAAGTGACTGCTCATATGTGATATCACATGCCAGCTGGTTTCGCTTCAACATCTCTCAATGGTCTGAATTGAGAGAAAAGGAAGAGTGGTCGGTACAGGATTGCAAGTATGTAAATCACAAAAAACTCTAATTTTTAAATACAGATCAGAATCTTGAATCTACACACAAAGGTTCAGATCCTAAGAGTCTTTTAACTGTTTTTTAAGCATTGGAGGTGTGCTTACATTAATCATCTAAGATTTAGTGCTGATAGGGCAGTGTTTCTCAACTCCAGTCCTCAAGACCCCACAACAGGTCATGTTTTCAGGATTTCCTTAGTATTGCATAGCTGATGGAATTAATGCTTGAGCAGGTGATGCAAGGGTATGTGCCCATGATTTGGAGTTGCTGTGGGTTTGACCCTGCGTATTTATGCAGCATCAAACCTGCAGCATCCAGATGTTACAGCATACTGGATAGCATTTCAAGAAATCCCATATTCACTATGTGTCTACAGACACCCGCAGACATTGATATGCGGCATGTCTCTCCAGACCGTAGCATGCCAATTTCTCTTGTGGAGATGCACGCCTCCGCAAGAGAAATGTCACCAATAGAATATATTGGACTCAGTGAATTCTCACATGCGTTTAATAGACGGCAGTGCTTTGGACGCAGTGAAAATGCGCTGCAACCAATGCACGGCTACTTCAGCACTGTGGGCACCTGGCCTTATGCTAAAAAAAAAATGAAAAGTTGAAAGTCGGTGAATTATTTAGGCATACTAACTATACAAATAAGGATTATTACTAACCTCCTGTGTCTTTCGCCTTAGCACCATTTCTTGTTGTCGTTTCTGGGATTCTAGAGCTCTAATCTGGAGCTGTAAATTTAAACAAAAATATTCAGATTTTCTTCTTTACTTCAATAATGTATAAGATAGGCCTGCCATTTGTCAAGATAACATTTTTTCTCTATAGTCATAAGTGCAAAAGAAGTTTTCAACATACCGTATATACTCGAGTATAAGTCGACCCGAGTATAAGCCGAGGCACCTAATTTTGCCACGAAAAATTGGGCAAACTTATTGCCTCGAGTATAAGCTGGGTATGCATTGTCCCCTCATCCCTATCCTGGAATGCATGGCTCTCCCGTCGCTGCCTTTGTATGCATGGTTCCCCCCTCCCGTTCTTGTATGCATGGCTCCTTATCACCTATCCTTGTATGCATGGTTCCTATTAAAAAAAACAAACATCCTACTTACCTTGCCTGCGCGCCCTCGCTGCATCTTGATCCGGCAGTTCTTCATGCTGAGCAATCACGTGGCCCCGCTCATTAAGGGGAACCTGTCACCCCCCCCCAGTCATTTCAAACTAAAAGAGCCACCTTGTGCAGCAGTAATGCTGCATTCTGACAAAGTGGCTCTTTTAGTTCTGGGTGCTGTAACTAGAGAAATAATCAGTTTTATAATTTGTCAGAAATACCTGGTCTTCAGTCAAGAAGGCCGGCGTTTCCCCCCTGCTTTAGACGCCACACAGCTGTCACTCACATCTTCTTGGCGCCGGGCGTCGCCTCCTCCTCACCGCTGTTTTCAAAATAGCTGGCGCCTGCGCTCTTTTCCCCTGCCTGGTGCAGGCGCAGTGAGCGCAGGCCGTCTTTCCTCATATGCAGCCCAGCTGACTGCGCCTGCGTGGCCGCCCTGCCTGGGAATAACAAGCAGGGCGGCCGTGCAGGCGCAGTCAGCTGGACTGCATATGAGGAAAGACGGCCAGCGCTCACTGCGCCTGCACCAGGCAGGGGAAAAGAGCGCAGGCGCCGGCTATTTTGAAAACAGCGGTGAGGAGGAGGCGGCGCCCGGCGCCAAGAAGACGTGAGTGACAGCTGTGTGGCGTCTAAAGCAGGGGGGAAACGCCGGCCTACCTGACTGAAGACCAGGTATTTCTGACAAATTATAAAACTGATTATTTCTCTAGTTACAGCACCCAGAACTAAAAGAGCCACCTTGTCAGAATGCAGCATTACTGCTGCACAAGGTGGCTCTTTTAGTTTGAAACGACTGGGGGGGGGGTGACAGGTTCCCTTTAAGGTAGTGAATATTCAATCCACACCTATGGGAGTGGAGAGGCATGCATATTCATTACCTTAATGAGTGGGGCCACATGATCGCTTGGCTAGAAATGCTGTTGGCGCCGGAACGAATGAGATGCAGCAAGAGCACACAGAGAAGGTAAGTAGTATGTGTGATGGAAGTCGGCGGCTGCGGCTGTCACTGTGCACTATTACAGAGAAATAAATATTAATTTCTCTTTAGTAGTGGCACAGGCTTTAGCCACAGCCACCGGCTCCTGCCTCTATGACCCGCTGCTCCCCCTCCCCCGCCTGCTTTCTGGGACAATTGACTAGTGTGTAAGCCGAGGGGGGCTTTTTCAGCACAAAAAAATGTGCTGAAAAAATCAGTTTATACACGAGTATATAAGGTATATACCAAACTTTTAAATAAAACATAACTTGATGTATACCAACAAAGTATCTGTGTGTTTGTAGAACTTTTCTTTTTTTATTGCATGTAATAATACTGTAGATAGATTGCAAGCTTGCGAGCAGGGCCCACACTCCTCCTGTAACTGTTGAAATGTGTTCCATTGTATTGTTTTTATTGTCTGTACATGTCCCTGCTTAATTCTAAAGTGCTGCGGAATGTGTTAGTGTTATATAAATAATATTATCATTATTATTTTTATTATCTATGATATTCAATACAAACGCATCCCAAAAATTGTTTGCTGACTGATTTATAATTCTGTATAATGGGTGACTATGAATAACATACAGATGTAGCAAAGGGTACCATATCTCACAATGCAGCATCTTGATAACTCATCACAGAAAGTTGACTCACTTTAGAGGAAACGTAACAATGCACAAGCCACTTATCGATGGCTAAGGGGGTTGAATTACCCTTTGAATTGCCTAGCAACCAGGCAACCCCCACATGTACTTATGCTGGCTAGCAGATGTAAATCATTCAGCTGCAGTGAATAAAACTATATCTCCGAGTACTTACAAATACTCGGAGGACACCCGAGAGCGCTCGGGAAATCTCGAGTACCGAGTATACTCGCTCATCACTAGATGCCTTCAGTGTGAATTTACAATTTTCATAGTCATGAAAATACAGAAAAATCTCTAAATGAGAAGGTGTGTCGAAACTTTTGGTCTGTACTGTATAAGGTTTGCTCAGGCAGCTCCCTATAGTGCCTTTTACACACAAATGCCTCCCAGCTATTGGCTGTGGGTATTTTATCATGTATATATGCTGCCCCTTTAAGAGCAGGGTAGCATGCCTGCACCAGGCGCACCGCCGGGAGGTGCAGCGCGCACATACACAGTAAGCATGACGGGGACCAAACCACATGGCCGCGGTGGTGAGTATGTTGGCTTCCCTGTATGAAGGGGGAAAGGGAACCATTCAGGGGCGCTGGCATTAACATTACAGTAATTAAACATAAAGAAAAAAAGGGGTTTGGTACCATGTTGGCCAGTTGAAAAAATAATGCTCTCAGTGTGAAAAACAAGATAATCTTGTAATTATGATACCTTTTAATGGCTAACAAAAATAAAATAAATGATGTTACAAAGCAAGCTTTCGGGACTTCTTAGGTCGCTTCCTCAGGCATGGTATAACAAAGTTTCTGAAGAAACACAAATGTATGCACAAACAAACAGCAAAAAAAAAATAAGGGCATGGTATAATAAATGAGCCTTTGAATAAACAAACAAACTGAGCTCAGAGACTGAATACTTAATTGGATTAGATTAGTGGTGTGAAAGTTTTATATTCCCAATATCCAAGTAAGATCAGAGGCCTGGTGTCCCCAAATGTCTCGAGAGCAGATTACTCAGATTCTGTAGTGAGTCATAAATCATTCTGACAGATTTAGTCCTGTGTGAATGGAATCACAGACTTTAAAATATTTAGAATTGAGAGTCCTCAATGGTTGATACCTTTTAATGGCTGATGAAGGGACCTGAGTAGTCTCGAAAGCTTGCAATTTGTTACCATTTTTTCAGTTAGCCATTAAAAGGTATCAACCACTGAGGACTTTCAATTCTAAATATTTTTCTATCTACTGGCTAACACAGTACCAAGATATATATCTTTCCTATATCAAAGACTTTAATAAGTTTGTTTTCCCAAACCCTGCAATGTTTTTGTGATTTAAAATTGTGTTTTAATATGACAATTTTTATATTGTTTATGTTGAATCCCGTACTACAAAAATGTTTGGCCATTGTTTGTTTTTTTTATTATTATTTGCAACTGTGTGGTGATGAGACCTCATCCTTGATCTCAATTTTTGTCCTGTTTCTCCCACATAGAGCCCCCAATAGGACATATAGAGCACATAATTAAGTACACCACATTGGAAGAAGAACATGTGAATGTCCTGGGAATCTTATAGTCCTGCTGTGTGTTGGCAATTGGTATCCTGTCTTTGGTCTCTATGGATAAGTTCCTCTCAGTGTATCTGAGGGCACTGAACTTCGGATCATGAGGTTTCTTAAATTTGGAGGTTGCCTGTAGCACAGCAAGGGAGGATCTTTGAATATTGCCTTTAGCTGGTCATCCTTGTGTAAGATATGGTGACGTTTTTTAGCAGTTTTTCTGAGTAACTCAAGCTGTGGGTTGTAGGTCACCACCAGATGTACATGATTATTTTCCTCTTTTTCTCCGTATTGAAATAATTGATTACAAGGGATCCTTGTGGCTCTAATGATCTGATCATCAATGGAGGTGGGGTGGTAGCCTTGATTTAAAAATGTCTTTTTAAGATATGTTAAGTGTTCATCCCGATCTGTTGGGCTGGAACAGATATGATTATATAGATAATATTTCAGGAGACTGAGACTTAAGGAGTTCTTTAATGTTAAAGAAGACTTGATGTTTCCAAGCAGGCAAACACAAGTCACACTAAAGGACAAGAAAAAATCTGAAAAAATACACCATTTTGGACCAATATATTGACTCATTTAGACAATCGGTGCAGTCCATGATATTGGACAAAGAAAGAAAGGAAACACCTAACATAAGTGTGCAGGAGAGAAGGGCAATTGACAGCCCGAAAAAACAACAAGGAGATCTGACGGACATACAGTACTACACCAAACTGGATGATGACCCAATCCAAAATATATGAGGGAGTTCAAAAGAGTCATCAGAGGTCTGTCTACACATTCCACATACCTTTTGGACTTTATCCCTGAGAATTCCAGGATAGGAATTTTCTACATGGTTCTCAAGATTCATAAGCCAGGTAACCCAGGGAGGTCAATCATCTCAGCGGTGGAAGCACTCACTGAAAAAATCTTAGGCTGAGTAAAAAATGTCCTTAAATCGCTGGCAAGGAAGACAGCCAACTATATACCTGACACCACGGACCTTTTAAAAAAGCTATTTACAATAGGTCCTCTCTCTAAGAATGCCAACTTAGATGCCAAGGATGTGGAATCCCTATATTCAAACATCCCACATGAAGATGGACTATCCGCCTGCCAAATGTTTCTTGAAGCTAATAGGATCCCTTTGAGCCTGTATTAAGACTCACCAGATTTATCCTCACACACAATTCTTTTCTTTCAGAGAGGAGACATGTCTACAACTCACCGGAACCGCTATGGGCAGCAAAATGGCACCTCAGAAAGCCAACCTTTTCATGGCTAAACTGGAAAATGACTTTTTAGCATCCTGCTCCATCAAACCCTTGGCTTATTTCCGTTATATCAATGACATCTTAATAATCTGGACTGAGACTGGAAAAGAACTTCTAAAATTCCATGATAAATTCAATACACTTCACCCCACAATAAACCTGACATTGGAGCACTCAAAAACAGAAATCAACTTTCTGGATACCACTATAAAAATTCATAATGGTTCAATCCAGACATCAGTGTATCGGAAACCAATTGACCATCCCACGTACCTCAGAATGTACAGTTTCCACCCAAAACACGTCTACAAAACATCGTCTACAGCCAGGTCGTTATAATCAAAGCTACCACCCAACCTCCATTGATGATCAGATCATTAGAGCCACAAGGATCCCTAGAATCAATTACTTCAATACGGATAAAAAGAGGAAAATACCGTATATACTCGAGTATAAGCCGAGATTTTCAGCCCAAATTTTTGGGCTGAAAGTGCCCCTCTCGGCTTATACTCGAGTCATGATCGGTGGTGGGGTCGGCGGGTGAGCACTGTCATATACTTACCTGCTTCCGGGGCTCCTGGCGCTCCCCCTGCCCGTCCCACGGTCTCCGGGTGCCGCAGCCTCTTCCCCTGAGCGGTCACGTGGGACCGCTCATTAGAGAAATGAATAGGCTGCTCCACCTCCCATAGGGGCGGAGCCGCCTATTCATTTCTCTAATGAAGCGGTGCCGGTGACCGCTGATAGAGAAAGAGGCTGCGGCACCGAAGACAGGCAGGGGGAAGGAGCGGGACGCCGGGAGCAGGTAAGTATTGCATATTCACCTGTCCGCGTTCCACACGCCGGGCGTCGCGCCATCTTCCCAGCGTCTCTCTGCACTGACTGTGCAGGTCAGAGGGCGCGATGACACATATAGTGTGCGCGCCGCCCTCTGCCTGATCAATCAGTGCGGAGAGACGCCGGGAAGATGGCGCCGAGGAGCTGCAAGCAAGACAAGTGAGTATGTGTTTTTTTTTTTTTTTATTGCAGCAGCAGCAGCACAGATTTATGTGGAGCATCTATGGGGCAATGGTGCAGAGTACTATATGGCACAGCTATGGGGCAACGGTGCAGAGTACTATATGGCACAGCTATGGGGCAATGGTGCAGAGCACTATATGGCACAGCTATGGGGCAACAGTGCAGAGCACTATATGGCACAGCTATGGGGCAACGGTGCAGAGCACTATATGGCACAGCTATGGGGCAATGGTGCAGAGCACTATATGGCAGAGCTATGGGGCAACGGTGCAGAGTACTATATGGCACAGCTATGGGGCAACGATGCAGAGCACTATATGGCACAGCTATGGGGCAACGGTGCAGAGTACTATATGGCACAGCTATGGGGCAATGGTGCAGAGCACTATATGGCACAGCTATGGGGCAACAGTGCAGAGCACTATATGGCACAGCTATGGGGCAACGGTGCAGAGCACTATATGGCACAGCTATGGGGCAACGGTGCAGAGCACTATATGGCAGAGCTATGGGGCAATGGTGCAGAGCACTATATGGCACAGCTATGGGGCAACGGTGCAGAGCATTATATATATGGCACAGCTATGGGGCAACGGTGCAGAGCATTATATATATGGCACAGCTATGGGGCAACGGTGCAGAGCATTATATATATGGCACAGCTATGGGGCAACGGTGCAGAGCATTATATATGGCACAGCTTTATGTGGAGCATCTATGGGGCCATAATGAATGGTATGGAGTATCTATTTCTAATTTTGAAATTCACCGGTACCTGCTGCATTTTCCACCCTAGGCTTATACTCGAGTCAATAAGTTTTCCCAGTTTTTTGTGGCAAAATTAGGGGGGTCGGCTTATACTCGGGTCGGCTTATACTCGAGTATATACGGTAATTGTGTACATCTTGTGGTGACCTACAACTCACAGCTTTAAAATTTCTAAAAAACTTCACCACATCTAAGGGTACCGTCTCACAGTGGCACTTTGGTCGCTACGACGGCACGATCCGTGACGTTCCAGCGATATCCATACGATATCGCTGTGTCTGACACGCAGCAGCGATCAGGGACCCTGCTGAGAATCGTACGTCGTAGCAGATCGTTTGGAACTTTATTTCGTCGCTGGATCTCCCGCTGTCATCGCTGGATCGGTGTGTGTGACACCGACCCAGCGATGTGTTCGCTTGTAACCAGGGTAAACATCGGGTTACTAAGCGCAGGGCCGTGCTTAGTAACCCGATGTTTACCCTGGTTACCATCGTAAATGTAAAAAAAACCAAAGAGTACATACTTACATTCCGGTGTCTGTCCCCCGGCGTTGTGCTTCCCGCACTGACTGTGAGTGCCGGCCGTAAAGCACAGCACAGCGGTGACGTCACCGCTGCGCTCTGCTTTTACTTTACGGCCGTCACTCACAGTCAGTGCGGGAAGCACAGCGCCGGGGGACAGACACCGGAATGTAAGTATGTACTGTTTTTTTTTTTTTACATTTACGATGGTAACCAGGGTAAACATCGGGTTACTAAGCGCGGCCCTGCGCTTAGTAACCCGATGTTTACCCTGGTTACCCGGGACTTCGGCATCGTTGGTCGCTGGAGAGCTGTCTGTGTGACAGCTCTCCAGCGACCACACAACGACTTACCAATGATCACGGCCAGGTCGTATCGCTGGTCGTGATCGTTGGTAAATCCTTAGTGTAACGGTACCCTTACACAAGGATGACATGCTAGAGACAATATTCAAAGGTCCTCCATCACAGATAAAAAAAAAAAAACATTTACCAGTGACTAAACATCTCTGTAGTTCAGGATTCAACATAAACAATATGAAAATTGTCATATTAAAAGGCAATTTTAAATCACAAAAACATTGCAAGGTTTGGGAATGAAAACTTATTAAAGTCTTTGATTCCATCCATACAGGACTAAATCTGTCAGAAGGATTTATGACACACTACAGAATCTGAGGAATATGCTCTAGAGACATTGAGGGCACCAGGCCTCTGATCTTACTTGGATATTGGGACTATAAAACTTTCACACCACTAATCTAATTCAATTAAGGATTCAGTCTCTGAGCTCAATTTGTTTTATTTATTCATGCCCCTTTTCTTTCTGCTGTTTGTTTGTGCATATACCGTATTTGTGTTTCTTCAGAAACTTTGTTATACCATGACTGAGGAAGGGACCTAAGAAGTCCCGAAAGCTTGATTTGCAACATGATTATTTTATTTTTGTTAGCTATTAAAACGTATCATAACTACAAGATTATCTTGTTTTTCACAATGAGAGCATTAGTAATTAAACATAGCATGTTCAACCTTTCCCGCTGCATATCTTACATCCTGCCTCCGCTGTTCCTTTTTCAGCTGAGAAATCTCTCTGTTTCTTTTAGATTCCACAAGTTTTCTTCGCTGTTGCTCCTCGCGCATCTGTTTCACAAGTACAGCCTAGAAATTAAGATGATTAAAGTGTACATGTCATTTCATCAAAACATGAAATAAATGATTAGGCTAAGAGCCCCTTAGATGCTGCACAGTTACCAGTCATCCACGCTTTCAGTGGGTAGTTACATATCCTCAGCAGTTTGCCAGTTACATACTGAAACTTCCGCTATTACTGTAATGACTAATGAGATTCCAGTTCTAAATCGAAACCCCCAGAAGTGGCTTTCCTTGGTGACAACTGACCAACAAAGAAGTAGACACTGAAGAAGACACTGAACTAGATAACTGCCTCACTAACTTGTCTTCATGAGATATCATGAGTCTGATATTGCACTTTCCCTTCAGCATGTTCTTCTAATGTATTTTAATAATTGCTAATGGCATTTTGTAATTTTAAAAGCTTTGCTGCATTCTTAGGTCACAAATGAAAGAAATTTTGCCAGAATTCTGGTGCAAATTGCTTTGTAAAGTTGTAAACTTTCTGCTCAACACTGCGTTTTCATGCCAGTTTCTTCCAGCTCTTCCAAAATGGGTGGAATTGGGGTGTGATGGAGCACAGTGAGGGTGTGATGCCACAGCTAATTTAATTCATGATGAGCCACAGTGTTCCTTGAACCAGAATTCTTACTTCTGACTCCAACACACCTGTCATCAAGACCGGTGTGAAAATCGCCGGTCACGATGAAGTGGGGCCTTAGTTATTGTTGAAAGGCGGCATCACTTGTACTATAGCTGTAATCAGCCATGCACCTATGTGACTATGATATTTCACACACATTTCTTCTATCTAAGAAGTTCTTCTGTAAATGTGGTAGCTTTTCTCTATTATTCATCTGAATCTGGAAGGAAATGTCACTCATGTGCTGCTGAAGATAAATCCACAGTGGTTTCCAACGGATAAAAGTTATAACATTTATTGTACAAGTGACCCTGTAAACCTGTACAATAAATGTTATAACTTTTATCTGTTGGAAACCATTGTGGAGTCATGTTCAGCTGCGAATGAGTGACATCTCCTCCCCGATTATTCTGTTTGGTCCGTCCAGTGACCGGTGTCCTTGCAGCAGCTCATATATATTTCATGCCAGTTACATGTTTCTCTGTAGCAACCATGCAAGGTGAGTGGATTCCTTTCCTTGCCACCTCTGTTTTACCAGTTAAAGTCCTATTGCGCTTTCTTTCGTTCCCAGTTTCTGTTTCGTATTCTTCTGAATCTGTGGTAGCTTTGCTCTCACACATCCCTCTTTACTTTAATTTCAAAGAGCAGGGAAACCAATTAAAGGAAATCTATTAACAGGTTTTTGTTATGTTATCCCAGAGCAGCATAATGTAGGAAAAGAGACCTTGATTCCAACAATGTATCTCTTAGGCTGGGGTCACACTTGCGAGTGCAATGCGAGAAACTCGCACGAGTCTCTCGCATCAATACCCGGCTCTAGTTGAATGGTTGCATCATTTAAGACACAATCAGATATTTTAGATCTAGCATATAGCAAAGCTGAGAAAGCTAACCCCACCCACTCCACAGCTTTCTGTGTACAATGTCTATTGACAGTAAGCTGCTTATCACAGGAAGGGGCGTGGTGAGTCTAACAAACACATAAGACCTAGTACAGGCAGTGATATTCACCTATTGATAAAACCTCCATTATAAGTAAACAACAACCCTTTAAATACATTTATACATCTATACATATAATCGTCTAAGGGGCACTTCCTTCTGTTTGTCTGTCTGTCTTTCTGTCTGTCTGTCTGTCACGGAAATCCTGCGTCGCTGATTGGTTGCGGCCGGCAGGCTGCGACCAATCAGTGACGGGCACAGTCCGGCCCCGAATTCGCCCCTTCCTACTCTCTGTCAGTGCCCCTCCAGTCAGCGCTCACACAGGGTTAATGGCTGCGTTACACCGCGTTATGCCGCGGTGTCACGCAGTCCATTGACGCTGCTATTAACCCTGTGTGACCAACTTTTTACTATTGATGCCGCCTATGCAGCATCAATGTAAAAAGATCTAATGTTAAAAATAAGAAAAAAAAAATCATTATATACTCACCTTCCGGCGCCTTTCCCGCTTATCGCGACACTCCGTCCTTGCATTGCGGTCTCCCGAGATGATGACATAGCCGTCTCGCGAGACCGCTAAGTCATCTGAGTAATTTCACAATGCATCGCTGGGAACGGAAGCTGGCGGCCGCATCGCGCGCATAGGGACAGCTTCACTGGACGCCGGAGGGTGCGCATATAACTATTTTTTATTTTCATCCGTTTTTTAACAGGGATATGGTGCTATATAGTACTTGGGCTGTGTTATATAATGTGAGGCTGCTATATACTATGTGGGCAGTGTTATATACTGTGTGGCCTGTGTTATATACTGCGTGGGCAGTGTTATATACTACGTGGGCAATTTTATATACTACGTGGGCAATGTTAAATACTACGTGGGCTGTATTATATACTGCGTGGATGCTATATATTACGTGGGCTGTGTTATATACTACGTGCGCAGTGTTATACACTACGTGGGCAGTGTTATATACTACGTGGCAGTGTTATATACTACGTGGGCAGTGTTATATACTACGTGGGCTGTGTTATATACTACATTGTCAGTGTTATATACTACGTGGGCAGTGTTATATACTACGTGGGCTGTGTTATATACTACATGGGCAGTGTTATATACTATGTGGGCTGTGTTATATACTACGTGGGCAGTGTTATATACTACGTGGGCAGTGTTATATACTACGTGGGCAGTGTTATATACTGCGTGGATGCTATGTATTACATGGGCTGTGTTATATACTACGTGGGCAGTGTTATATACTACATGGGCTGTGTTATATACTACATGTGCAGTGTTATATACTACGTGGGCAGTGTTATATTCTACGTGTGCAGTGTTATATACTACGTGGGTAGTGGTATATACTGCGTGGCCTGTGTTATATACTGCGTGGCTGTCTGTGTTACATACTTTGTGGGCAGTGTTATATACTATGTCGGCAGTGTTATATACTACGTGGGCAGTGTTATATACTACGTGGGCTGTGATATATACTACGTGGGCAGTGGTATATACTGTGTGGCCTGTGTTATATACTGCATGGCTGTCTGTGTTATATACTTTGTGGGCAGTGTTATATACTACGTGCACAGTGTTATATACTACATGTGCAGTGTTATATACTACGTGGGCTGTTATATACTACGTGGGCAGTGTTATATTCTACGTGGGCAGTGTTATATACTACGTGGGCAGTGTTATATACTGCATGGCCTGTGCTATATACTGAATGGCAGTCTGTGTTATATACTACGTGGACAGTGTTATATACTACGTGGGCTGCGTTATATACTACGTGGCAGTGTTATATACTACGTGGGCAGTGTTATATACTACGTGATCAATATTATATACTACGTGCGCAGTGTTATATACTATGTGGGCTGTGTTATGTACTACGTGGCAGTGTTATATACTACCTGGGCAGTGTTATATACTAAGTGGACTGTGTTATATACTATGTGGGCAGTGTTATATACTACGTGAGCTGTGTTATATACTACGTGGGCAGTGTTATATACTACGTGGGCTGTGTTATATACTACGTGGGCTGTGTTATATACTACGTGGGCTGTGTTATATACTACGTGGCTGTTTCATATACTATGTGGCTCTTATATACTACATGGCTGTGCTATATACTACGTGGCTGTTTTATATACTATGTGGCTCTTATATACTACATGGCTGTGCTATATACTACGTGGCTGTCTGTGTTACGTGGCCTCTGCTATATGCTATGTGGCTTCTGTATATATATACATACATATTCTAGAATACCCGATGCGTTAGAATCGGGCCACCATCTAGTTTAAATAATATCCTCTTGTCCAGGATCTTACCTTGGCTTTTTTCATGTCACTAAGTTCTCCCTGTAGCTTCCGTAACTCTCGCTCATAGCGTGACTGATTCTTGAGAAGACGTGCATGCTCCCTCTGAGCTAACTGTAACTTCTGCAGGTCTCTGTTCATCTCTCGCAATCGCTTCTCATAATCAGCACGGATCTTATTAGCTTTCTCTTCTGTATAGCACTCCATAGAGCCTGTAGGATCAACGGTCTTGAGATGTATGTGACATATAGTAAGCATGGTACTATGGAATGAAATGGTCAAAAAGAATGGCTGCGGGTTGTAGTTTAAAATAAAATAAAAGCACGGTACAAGATTACATAAATATGGGTTCCAAGCACTAAAATATCAATGGAGATATGTCAGGTTTTTAAATACGGTGTATCCCATACTAAGCTCCCGAAGCACACGATCCCTCTCCAGCTGTGTGTCTCGAATTCGACTTTGTAGCTGCTGAAGTTTCTCCTCATATTGAAGTTTGAGCGTCTGGAGCCGTCGCTGACTTTGTTCCAGTTCTTCAATTAGGCGCTGCTTAATTTCAATCTCGCAGGTCAGGTCAGCTAGATCACCTCCAATTGAACCTGAGGCATTTAAAAAAACCAATTGTAGCACCTTCATTGGATAGTTTTACAAAGTAAGGCTACCATAACTCTTTCTCACCTTTCTCCTCAGGCTCTGAATCAGACTCCGCATCGCTCTCCCTACTGTCCTCACTTTCTTCGTCATCACATTCACTCTCTTCTTGTTCATCTTCCTAAATAACAACAATACATTTAATTACATTTTTTTTTAACAGGTAAGACTATGTTCACATTTGTGTCTTATATTAATAGCAAAATGGCAGAAACCAATGGACCCAATTACAGATCAATGGAGTCCAGTGGTATCTGTCCTATGGACACTGCACTGTAGTTTATATAATAAAAGGAAATCATGATAGAGGTGTGAAAAACTCCCTAAATGCTAAAGAGTCACAGTGTTATAGAGTTTGAAAATAGTTGGATCCATTAAATGGCATTAATTGTATAAATGACCCAAAACCATTATATTTTGATGATTTTAAATAAAACTATGATTATCAATTAAAAAAAATCATTCTTGGATATACAGTATGTCATTGTATAAATTTTTGTATATATAATTACTGTTGTAATACTGTAGGACATGATAAAAAGTCGGCTCTCTTGTGTCCAGCAAGTGCAGACTCTCAGCATTAATTTGAGGGTATGCACATCCTAATTTGATTAAGGGTTCAGGAATTACAGCTCTTTAATATGTAGCTGCCGCTATTTAAAAGGGACTATAAGTAATTGGACAATTATCTCAAAAACTTTATAAAGGGCTGCATTGGCTATTCCCTAATCAATCCATCATCAATTAAGCAGGTAAAAGGTCTGGAGCTGATTTCAGGTGTGGCATTTGCATTTTGAAGCTGTTGCTGTAAAACCACAACATGTGCTCAAATGAGATCTCAAGGAAAGCAAATATCAAGTGTCCAATATACCAATAAACCACATTCATGGATTCCTGACTCATCATCTCTCTTCCGCCGGCAGCACAGATTTAACCTATTTTCCTTGATGTCCTCATAGGTGTGGGTTTGCAGCAGCATAAGCCTTTTCAGTGGTTGTGATCACACAACCCAACGTGGTGAACACTTTTGCTCACATTGTCTCAATTTTAATCCGGATAAGACCCTGTTGTGCTTATGGTGTTTCCAGCTCTACATTTTCAGTGAAAGAGAAACAGACCATCATTAGGCTAAAAAAGTAGAAATCCAGGAGAGAGATAGCAGAAATGTTATGAGAGGTCAAATCAATAGTTTAGCATATTCTGAAAAAATAAGGACGCAGTGGAGAGCTTAGGAACTCAAAAAGGCTTTGACATCAACCAAATGCAGTAAGGTTGATTGGACGATTCTTCACAGTACAGTACACTTCTTTTTAAGGCAAAGAAGTGCAATAATCTGCAATGGCCAAATCAATCACCAGATCTCAACCCCATCAAGCATGCATTTCACATGCTTAAGACAAATCTTAAGACAGGAAGACCCACAAACAAGCAACAACTGAAGTCAGTGGCAGTGAAGGCATATTAAAGCAGGAAACCCATGTTTGGTGTTGTCCATGGCTTCATTGCCTGCAGACGATTCTTTACAAAGTATTAAAAATGAAAATTGTATTTATAGTAAAGTAAATTTATCCAATTACTTTTGAGTGACTGAAATGAGGAGGCTTTGTAGAAAAATGGTTACAGTTATTAAATGTTACACAAGATATTTTTGTTCAACCCTTAAATTAAACCTGAAAGTCTACAATTCAATTGTATTTCAGTTGCTTAATTTTAAATGAAAAATAGCGGTATGCAGAACCCAAATTATGAAGATTTGGTCACTGTCCAAATATTTCTCGACCTAACTGTACACTTACTGTATGCATTATAGAATGGTCAAGACAAAGGGAAGTGTCAATGCGGTTGAAAGAACCAGTCTTACTGCAATTCCATCCTAGTTTGCTACATTTCTCATGATTGATACATCAGAATTTTACAAAAACAGGTACTATTCTTTTTGGGGAAAAAATCACCTATACAATCATACCACTACTTTTATATTTAAAAAATGGCAGGTTTTTTTTATCCATGGGAATAAGCAAGGCATTAATATGTGGGAAGAACAGAGTCCTTATCTGTATATGTGTTATCTTCAAATACGATTTTGGGGAAAATGTAAATTTCAAACACGCTGGCTATTTTCAGTAGGCTATCAATATGATATATGCGTGCACAATTAGAGGCGAGGGAGCTCTTTATTCACCACACAAAATAACTATAGACCTTTCCACTTCAACCCAGCTGGGGCTACAACCTTTCTAAAGACACCCTTCATGTACTAAGAGCGACTATGTGAATAAGACCTGGGACTGGGTCAAAATGTCGCTTTGATATCCTGCAATTTAGTTGTTTTTGAACATATGTCTATCTGCACCTGGTTTTCTAATAAAAGAGACTGCATTTTAAATAAGAGTGTGCATTTAATATTCCTGACTAGATGTTCCAGTGGCTGAGAACCTTTTTCCTCCTGCACCTTGACTGTTCAGTTTGGGTTGGGAGACGTACAGCCAGATTGTGAATCATGGACCATGACACATGGATATCTGAATGCAACCCTACCGATGTCACAAAGCTTCTCAACCACTGATCAAAAGTTTTGTAAATGATTACAAAAAAGCTTATAGTCTGAAACTGGATATACTGTAAATCAATAGGTGTATTCATTATGGAAATATCAAATTGATTCAGAAAGATGTCAGTGGTAAAAGTGTGACTGCCTATGTATAATTTTGTCCAGAAAAGACATTTTATAGAACTACATGCAGTCAGATCTGGTCTCTCTTTATTTTGTTCCTTGGCAGATGTGCTGCACTTCATGTGACTGCTACAACAGCCCACTCAGCATTGATTCTTGCATATATGGCACATTCCTGCTGATGTATTCCGTGGATGTAGTGCAGTGCAAAGACTGCCACGGATTACCAGAGCACCAGCATCAGAATGGCTGGGTATATAACTGATGAGTTTTGTTGTATTTTTCACACACAACCTCTTTATATGTTGTAGAAAAATAAAATGTTTCAGTATTTCACACCTCTCTTACCGCTTCTCCTTCATTTTCATCTGTTTCTTCACTGTTTTCATAGTGATGTTTCTCTCTTTTCTTAATATTCTTTACTTCAGACCTGTGATAAAAAGAAACAGTAGGTAGTAAAAAACTCGTTAGTAAGAGAATGGAGAAAATTGGCATTTCCTATTTTCTGCATCTCACTCTTTGGCTGTAGGGCAGGGTCATTTAGTTATTATTAGAGGATGTGAACTACATGTCACTGTCATGGCTAAGGCCAGTAATTGGCTGCACTACTTAAGTGAATTAAGAAGGGTTGACAACACTGCAAAGACTCTTGATGTACCGTGAAGTAGAGTAAGATTCGGCAAATTCATTAAGAGGCGTGCAACACTGCAAGAAATGTACTCTGGCCAGGGACTAGACAAAATTTATGAGGAGTTTGTCAATTGTGCTTGACTGTTGCCTACTACTAAACAAAGCTTCACCGCTGTTTTAAACATTTGGCCGAACTGGCAAAAAATTGCCAAAGTCGCTAAATTTTTGCAGAACTATAACTGGTGCAAATATTTTAACAGTTTTATGATAGAATTCTGCTGAAAATTATTTGATGAATAGGCCCATATATTTATAATGTTATGTCATGTGTCGATCTTAGCAGCTGTTAAGTCAGGTTAAAGAGTACCTGTCACTGGATTTTTAAATATAACCTGTGTACCTCCTCCAATTATCAACTTTTTTGTGTCCCCCATTCCAAATTTATGCACACTAGTAATAAACATGTCCAACATGCAAAGCACCCTCCAATCAACTAGATATATACAACAGAATGTCTCCGTCGGCATTCACTTTTTCTCTTCTATGACACTGGCCAATCAAAATTCTGGAACGTCATACAGGGAAAAAAAGTACATGCTCAAAGAGAGGGTCAGAGCTGATAACTGGCTCAGCGAGTTCTCCTGAGACGAGATATCTGTCACATGAACACAGATAATTCTTTAGTTGCAGGAGAATAGCAGCGTCGGCTAGCCGAGCACAAGAGATAAGCAGCACAGTGCATCGTCTGGGTTACACTTGGGTCAAGCTCTTCAGCACTGCTACTCTCCTGCCGTCCAATAGCAGGAACAGAAGACGCGACTGCAGAGTCCTCACAGTATTTACCTGAGACACATCTCGTCTCAGGAGAACACACTAAGCCAGGCTGTAGCTGTGACCTTTCCTGTGGGCTTTTGCCATTTCCCCTCTTAGTATTGCACAGATGAGAGCTTCTGCCAGTTTCTGATGCAGTGATAATAATTCTATTTCCTGTGCAATACTAAGGAAATCCTGACAACTATTACCAAACAAAAACCATATTGCAGCACCAAATACCTCCCCAGAATTGCAAAAAAAACACTACAGTGCAACACAAAATACATTTCCAGTAAAGCCATACTGCAGCACTACAGTGCAGGTCAACATTCTGCCCCAGCAATGCTAAATACCACAGTAAAGCACCAAATATCTGCCCAGCAGTGCCAAACAAATGCCACAGCGCAGCACAAAATACCCAGCCAAGAGCATAAAGTACCACAGCACTGCATAAAGTAACTCTCTAGAAGGGCCCAATAAAATATTGCAGCACAAAAAAACTCACCAATTGTGCCAATACCATGATGCAAGCACAACTCCCCAGGAGTACCCAAGCAAATATCATCGTGCTGGGCAAAATACCTCCCAAGCAATGCCAAGCAAAACCACAGTGTAGCATAGCATACCTCCATAGGGCAGCACATCATACCTCCACAGCGCAGCACAGCATACCTTCACAGTGCAGTACATCATACCTCCACAGTGCAGCACATCATACCTCCACAGCACAGCATACCTCCGCAGTGCATCACATCATACCTCCACAGCGCAGCACAGCATACCTCCACAGTGCAGCACATCATACCTCCACAGTGCAGCACATCATACCTCCACAGCATAGCATACCTCCGCAGTGCAGCACATCATACCTCCACAGCGCAGCACAGCATACCTCCACAGTGCAGCACATCATACCTCCACAGTGCAGCACATCATACCTCCACAGCACAGCATACCGCCGCAGTGCAGCACATCATACCTCCACAGCGCAGCACAGCATACCTCCACATGCAGCACATCATACCTCCACAGCGCAGCACACCTCCGCAGTGCAGCACATCATACCTCCACAGCGCAGCACAGCATACTTCTGCAGTGCCCCAGAGTCCTGGTCGTTGCAGTATTGTCGCTCTGCCGCTAAGGGGAGTGATGGTACGTCTGATGGCACTAAAGGAGTTCACCTGACCAGGTATCACAGTCACACACTACACTTCACACTCCGGCCACCAGGGGGAGCAAAAGGTTCTATGTATTAGGCCACTCCTCACACTCTGGTAAAACTGGGAGTCGGATAGGAAGCTAGAGAGAAGCTGACTGGGTTTTGCCCAGGTAACATCTAGTGAGAGCAGAGCGTTGCTTGGGAAGATTCAGGGAGGTCCCTGTCAGGGGTGGGATCCTGGTAGTGGCCTAGCACGAGACAGATCGTTACGGAGCCGTGCCTGCACCTTATTGCAGCGGCATCCTAAGAAAGGACACGAAGCAAAGTATATTGTGGAGAAGTGAGAAACGAGATCACAGCACAAAGGAGATAGAACCAGGAGGAGTCGTGCCCCAAGATCGGCAACATCCTTCTGAGGCGCGTAGCCGGCGGCCGGAACACCGAGGAAGTAACAGGCTCTACGCATTACTTTGAACTACGGCAGGGCAGTTAACTCTAGGTTGGCTGTCTCACCTTTACACCTAATGAAGACAACGGAGGCAATTGTGGGGGAGGGGCGTCTCTAGGGTCCCTATAAAATAACTCCAGGCCTACCCCGTCATACGGGTGCGTCCTATCCAAACCATCTGGGGGACGGAGAGAAAGAACAGAAACATACACAACAGTTGTGAGGACTATCCCGTAGTGCTCAGCAGGGAGGTACTACAACACACAGGCGCTAGTAGGAAGGCTACTGATTTCCACTTGCAAAGGGAACTCTGGATGTGCCTTCGGACCGGCCGGTCTCAGCCAGCCCTGTTAGCAGTGCTCTGGATTGTGGATGCCGAAGCCTTCAGTAAAAAGGTAAAGAGACTGCAACCCTGTGTCCTCGTCATTTACTGCGACCTACACCATCACCATCTACTCATCAAGGGAAGCCCTGGGGACATACTTCACCTGTGGGAAGTTACACCATCTAGCTGCCATTCCATCGCCCCAGTGGACCCCTAGCAGCGTCGGTCACCCTGACCGAACACCACAGGTGGCGTCACGAACACTTGACAAACTTTCACCTACACCTTTAATTGGGCGCCCCTTAGCAGAGCCACGGACCGGGTCGGGCCACCGTGACAACCCCAGAACCGAGACCGAGGGACCCGGTACCGAGTATCCCGCTGCCCTGCATTTGGGGGCTGCTCCACTTCCAGTGCAGCACAGCATACCTCCACAGTGCAGCACAGCATACCTCCACAGTGCAGCACAGCATACCTCAACAGTGCAGCACATCATAGCTCCACTGCACAGCATACTTACAGTGCAGCACAGCATACCTCCACAGAGCAGTACAGCATACCTTCACAGTGCAGGACAGCATACCTCCACAGCGTAGCACAGCATACCTGCACAGTGCAGCACAGCATACCTCCACAGCAAAGCACGGCATACCTCCGCAGCACAGCATACCTCCACAGCCCAGCATACCTCCATAGAGCAGCACAGCATACCTCCACAACGCAGCACAGCATACTTCGGCAGCGCAACACAACATACCTCCACAGCACAGCATACCCCCACAGTAAGGCACAGCATATCTCCACAGTGCAGCACAGTATACTGCTGCATCGCAGCACATCATACCTCTGCAGCGCAGCACAGGATACCTCCACAGCAGCAGTAAACAAATAACATAATGCAGCGTTAATTATATCCCGAGCAATGCAAGCAAATACCAAAGCAGAATTTTCCGAATTTGCAGGTCCCAGTGCTGAACTTGGATTAAAAAACAGCCCTAGTACACAAACCCTAGCTATTTATGTCCAATTTTACCTATGTCATCTCCCCATGTGATATATAACTACAAAAATAGAATAAGAAGAATAAGGGTAAAGGTAAAAGCATTCATTCCATTACTCTTGATAGTGTGTTAGAAGCCTCAATTGAGACATTGTTTCATATGAGATTGTACGTTGACTTTTGTTGTATGGTAATTTGTGAATGCATGCTGTTTATGTATTGCATCAGCCCACTGCAGCTTACTAACCTACACCACTTAGGATAAATATGCAGATTACTTGAACAATCAAATAATGAAGAATAACCTTCGTCCAATCCTGTGGAAGAATGTCCTGAATGGGTGCTGTGGATATAAAAAGTCTGTGTCTCTCGATGAAATCCTCTTCAGAAACAGTCCAAGGAACCATGGCTCCATCTGGTGGAATATAGGTCTGCATAGGTCTGTTACTATACCCCTCACTGAACCAACAAAGACATTTGGAGAACCTCAGTTGGGACTGTACCATATGTGGTTGTCGGTTGGAGATTGATACATGTCCTACGGTCCTGATATCTATCGTCTGGATGTGAGGAACTATCCTAAGGACTGTTGTTGCTGGATGGAGCTTAATACACTTGCTACGGCTATGATATCTATTGTCTGGATGTGAGTAACTATCTTAAGGACTGTTGTTGCCAGCTAGTGCGGAAGACATGTGCTACAGTCCTGGTATGGAGCATGGACTGTGACTATAGACTATACTGGTGGAAGATACAAAATCTGTGGACCAATCAAAAGTTGGGAGACAGTGGGTATCACCTGATACGGGGCCAGTGGAACTATCGGCCCCAGGATGGGATCTTGTGGACATGGGACATTGCATTGTGACCATCTACCCAGAATTGCTGTCAGACCATGGATATCTACTATATAATTGTCTAAGGGTCACTTCCGTCTGTTTGTCTGTCTGTCTGTCACAGAAATCCCGCGTAGCTGGAATCAGCAACAGGCATAGTCTGGCCGCAAATTGGCACCTCCCTACTCCCCTGCAGTCAGTGTCCCCTCCATACTCCCCCCAGTCAGTGCCCACATAGCATTAACCGGACTGCCTTACACAGCGGCATAACGCGGTGTAACGCAGTCCGTTAACGCTGCCATTAACCCTCTGTGTGACCAACTTTTTAGTATTGATGCTGCCTATGCAGCATCAATAGTAAAAACATATAATGTTAAAAATAATAAAAAATCATTATCTACTCACCCTCCGGCGGCCCCCGGATCCAGCCTGGGCCTTTCCCGCTCCTTGCGCGCTGCTCTGGTCTCAAGAATGCCTTACGGCAATGACCGGTGATGACGTAGCGGTCTCGCGAGACCGCTACATCATCATGTGTTATGCCTGCAGCATTTCCAGGTCCGTTACCGCTTTTGACAAGTGAGACCAACTTTTTACTATTGATGCTGCCTATGCAGCATCAATAGTAAAAAGATATAATGTTAAAAATAATTAAAAAAATAAAAAATCGTAATATTCTCACCTTCTGTCGCTTCCGCAGGAGCTTTTCCTGCAGCTCGCAATGCTCCGGTTCCACCGCTTCGCTGATTGGTCAAGCCCAGCTGGCGCAACCAATCAGCGACATTGGTGCGGGATTTAAACACCGCTTTGCTGATTGGTCGCGCATTACCAATTAGCGACATTGCTGCAGGATTTAAATCACGCTGCGCTGATTGGTCGCGGTCAGCCGGCGCGACCAATCAGTGACATTGCCGCAGGAGTTAAATCACGCTTCGCTGATTGGTTGCGGCCAGCCGGCGCGACCAATCAGCGACATTGGCGTGGGATTTACTATTGATACTGCTTATGCTTAAGCAGCATCAATAGTAAAAAGATATAATCTCTATATATAATTGTCTAAGGGTCACTTCCGTCTGTTTGTCTGTCTGTCTGTCATGGAAATACCAAGTCGCTGATTGGTCGCGACCAATCAGCGACGGGCACAGTCCGGCCGTGAAATGGCTGCTCCCTACTCCCCTGCAGTCAGTGCCCCCTCCATACTCCCCTCCAGTCAGTGCTCACACAGGGTTAATAGCAGCGTTAACGGACCTATGTAGCATCAATAGTAAAAAGATCTAATGTTAAAAATAATAATAAAAAAAAAATCGGCTATTCTCACCTTCCGTCGTCTGCCGATGCGCGCGCTGCTGCCGCCAGCTTCCGTTCCCAGAGATACATTGAAAAAATTACTCAGAAGACTTAGCAGTCTCGCAATGTATCTCTAGGAACGTGCAGCAGCACGTGGATCGGAACAGCTTCGCTGGATGGCGGAGGGTGAGTATATAAATATTTTTTATTTTAATTATTTTTTTTAACGGGGATGTGGTGCCCACACTGTCTTATATACTGCGTGGGCTGTGTTATATACTGCGTGACTGCTATATACTACGTGGGCAGTGTTATATACTGCGTGGGCTATGTTATATACTGCATGGCCTGTGTTATATACTGCATGGGCTGTGCTATATATTACGTGGGCTGTGTTATATACTGCGTGGGCTGTGTTATACATTGCGTGGGCTGTGTAATATACTGTGTGGCCTGTGTTATATACTGCGTGGGCTGCTATATACTGCGTGGGCTGTGTTATATACTACGTGGCTGTGTTATATACTGTGTGGCTGCTATATACTACGTGGCACCTATATACTACGTGGCTGTCTGTGTTACGTGGGCTGTGCTATATACTATGTGGCTGCTATATACATACATATTCTAGAATACCCGATGCGTTAGAATTGGGCCACCATCTATACTGTATAATCGTCTAATTCTGTCTGTTTGTCTGTAACGGAAATCTTGCGTCGCTGATTGGTCGCGCCAGCTGCCCGCGACCAATCAATGATAGGCGCAGTCCGGCTGCGAATTGATGTGAGATTTAAACCCCGCTTCGCTGATTGGTCGCGTCCGGCCGGCCGTGACCAATCAGCGATATTGGCACGGGATTTAAACACCGCTTCGCTGATTGGTCGCGCCCAGCCGCGACCAATCAGCGATATTGGCGCGGGATTTATACTACATACATATTCTAGAATACCCGATGCGTTAGAATCGGACCACCATCTAGTAAGGAATAAAAAATAGTTGCATTGTTAACCTGCCTTGGAGATTATTACAACCCACAACCTCAGATCTTCACAACTACCATTACTATTTTAATTACTTCCGAACAGCAGGTCTATTAAAGATTAACAATTTTTTTAACTTTTTTTTGTTTATCGCTGTCAGTAATTGATAATGCATTTAAAGATTAACACAAATCTATCACCAAAAGTGAAAAGTGTAGTTTAATTAAAAAATAAAAAAAATAAAATTATATGTGTGTGTTCACTTGTTTACTGACATCCGAGTGCGCATGTTAGATAGAAGGTAAGAAAACTTTTTTTTTTCACGTACGGGAAAAACTGATGACGCTTGGCCTAAACTCTGATTAGACTTGGACGAAACGCTGATGAAAATTACTGATGAAACTGGGTCAGTTTTTCTCATAAGTGAAAAAATCTGACATACCCTACACTGTACTTTGCTCTGGTCAGAGTGTTTCCACTGTGACAGTGATGGATAGTGAAGCCAGGGGAATAGCTATCACAGTCACAGAGGTCACAACCGCAACTGGGCCGTGTAGATGAGGGCCCACTGACGCCAGCGCAAACTTCAACAGCAGACGACATCGGTGTGCACGTGACTGGGGGCTTATAGCAGTGACATCATGCGCTCCCGTCACTTGCACGCTGAAGTCAGCTGCAGACTTCAAAAGAGAACGCTGTATAGTGAGGGAAGGTGAGTAGAAACATTTTTTTCTGCTATTTAAGAACAGAGGCAGAATGGGAGATGTATATACCAGGATGGGGGATATATGTACAAGAATAGGGCCCAGGAAAAAGGACATATATACCAAAATGGTGCCCAGGATAAGGGACATATATACCAGGATGGAGCCAAGGATAAGGTATACATATACCAAGATGGGTGATATATATGGAGGTCATGTGTATATATCAGGATTGAGCCAAGATGAGGGACATACAGTATATGCCAGGATGAAAGACATATCTATACATGCGAGGATGAGGGACATATATACTAGAATGTGCCAGGATGGGGAACATATATACCAGGAAAAAGCCCAAGATGGGAGACATTACTACATAATGAGGGAGGCCTTGGAGGATGTTCATTCAATTGTCTAATTTTGTAGAAAAAAAGCAGATCACAGACATGGCACAAAACTAAAGTCATTTCAAATGGCAACTTTCTGGCTTTAAGAAACACTAAAAGAAATCAAGAACAAAAAATGTGGTAGTCAGTAATGGTTACTTTTTTAACCAAGCATAGAGGAAAAGCTATGGAGTCACTCAATTCTGAGGAAAACATTATGGAATCACCCTGTAAATTTTCAATCCCAAAACTTACACCTGCATCAAATTAGATCTGCTCTTTAGTCTGCATCTAAAAAGGAGTGATCACACCTTGGAGAACTGTTGCACCAAGTGGACTGACATGAATCATGGCTCCAACATGAGAGATGTCAATTGAAACAAAGGAGGGAAGTATCAAACTTTTAAAAGAGGGTAAATCATCACGCAATGTTGCAAAAGATGTTGGTTGTTCACAGTCAGCTGTGTCTAAAATCTGGACCAAATACAAACAACATGGGAAGGTTGTTAAAGGCAAACATACTGGTAGACCAAGGAAGAAATCAAAGTGTCAAGACCAGAAACTTAAAGCAATATGTCTCCAAAACAGGAAATGCACAACAAAACAAATGAGGAACGAATGAGTGGAAACTGGAGTCACCGTCTGTGACCTGTTGTGAATTCCGTTCTCGGGCTCCCTCCTGTGGTCATGAGTGGTACTTTCTGAGTTCTGTTCATGGGCTCCCTCTGGTGGCTTTTAGTGTTACGGCTGGTCTGTAGCTGGACTTCAGCTGCCTCGTTTCCTGCTAGGCCTGCTGCCTATTTAACTCCATCTGGACCTTTACTTGCTGCCTGCTGTCGTTGTATTCAGTACTGGTTCAGATCTCTCTGGGACTTCCCTTGTGACCTGTCTCCTCGTGGAGAAGCTAAGTTCATGCTAGTCCATTTTTGTTCATTGCTATTTGAAAATGTGTCTCAGTATGTTATGAGTTCAGTCCAGCTTGCTTATATGCAATTTGATTGCTAGCTGGAAGCTCTGGGGTGCGGAGTTGCGCCCCTCACATCGTGAGTCGGTGTTGGGGTCTTTTTGTATTCTCTGCGTGGATACTTTTGTAGTATTTTATACTGACCGCACAGATTCCTTGCTATCTTCTGACTATTTAGTTACTAGCGGACCTCATTTGCTAAAACCTATTTTCATTTCTATGTTTGTGTTTTCCCCTTAAACTCACCGTTATTATTTGTGGGGGGCTGCTTACACTTTGGGGAAAATTTCTCTGAGGCAAGTGAGGCTTTGTTTCTCTCTAGGGGTAGCTAGTTTCTCAGGCTGTGAACGAGGCGTCTAGGCCGAGTTAGGAACGCTCCACGGCTGCCTATAGTGTTTGTTGATAGGATCAGAATTGCGGTCAGTAAAGTTCCCACATTCCCGGAGCTTGTCCTTATTTTTGGTTTACCCATCAGGTCAGTTCATGTGTTCCTTACCACCAGGATCATAACAGTACAGCAGGCCCGTAAAGTGTTAATGCATCGCAAAAGAGGGATAAGAGAAGCTCTGAGGTTTTGTTTTTTTTTCCTTTGCAGTGTGTTTAGCCTCTCTCCTCCCCTTAATCTCTGGGTGGTTCAGGACTCAGCTGCAGATATGGACATTCAAGGTCTGTCTTCTTGTGTGGATCAGCTTGCTACAAGGATACAAAGCATTCAGGATTATGTAGTTCGCAGTCCTATGTCAGAACCTAAAATACCAATTCCTGAGCTGTTCTCTGGAGATAGATCTAGGTTTTTGAATTTCAAAAATAATTGCAAATTGTTTCTTTCTCTGAGACCTCATTCCTCTGGTGACCCTGCTCAGCAAGTTAAAATTATTATTTCTTTGCTACGTGGTGACCCTCAAGATTTGGCATTCTCCTTGGCGCCAGGAGATCCTGCATTGCTAAATGTGGATGTGTTTTTTCTGGCGCTTGGATTGCTTTATGAGGAACCTAATCTAGTAGACCAGGCAGAAAAGATTTTGCTGGCTCTCTCTCAGGGTCAGGATGAAGTAGAGGTTTACTGTCAGAAGTTTAGGAAGTGGTCTGTGCTCACTCAATGGAATGAGTGTGCCCTGGCAGCGATTTTCAGAAAGGGTCTTTCTGAAGCCCTTAAGGATGTTATGGTGGGGTTCCCCACGCCTGCGGGTCTGAATGAGTCAATGTCTTTGGCCAATCAAATTGATCGGCGTTTGCGGGAGCGCAAACCTGTGCACCATCTGGCGGTGTTTTCTGAACAGAAGCCTGAGTCTATGCAATATGACAGGATTCTGACCAGAATTGAACGGCAAAATCACAGACGTCAGAATGGGTTGTGCTTTTACTGTGGTGACTCCACTCATGTTATCTCTGATTGTTCTAAGCGCACAAAGAGGTTCGCTAAGTCTGTCACCATTGGTACTGTACAGCCTAAATTCATTTTGTCTGTTACTTTGATTTGCTCTCTGTCATCCTACTCTGTTATGGCTTTTGTGGATTCAGGCGCTGCCCTGAATTTGATGGATTTGTCATTTGCCAGGCGCTGTGGTTTTATCTTGGAGCCATTGCAATTCCCTATTCCACTAAAGGGAATTGATGCTACACCATTGGCCAAGAATAACCCTCAGTACTGGACTCAAGTGACTATGTGCATGACTCCTGCACATCAGGAGGTTATTCGCTTTCTGGTGTTACATAATTTGCATGATGTGGTCGTGTTGGGTCTGCCATGGCTGCAGGTTCATAATCCAGTCCTGGATTGGAAAGCGATGTCTGTGTCAAGTTGGGGTTGTCAAGGGGTACATGGCGATGTTCCTTTGGTGTCAATTGCTTCTTCTACTCCTTCTGAAGTCCCTGAATTTTTGTCGGATTACCAGGATGTATTTGATGAGCCCAAATCCAGTGCCCTACCTCCTCATAGGGATTGTGATTGTGCCATAAATTTGATTCCTGGTAGTAAGTTCCCTAAGGGTCGACTTTTTAATTTATCTGTACCAGAACATACCGCTATGCGGAGCTATATAAAGGAGTCTTTGGAGAAAGGGCATATTCGTCCGTCCTCGTCACCTTTGGGTGCAGGGTTCTTTTTTGTGGCCAAGAAGGATGGTTCTCTGAGACCCTGTATAGATTATCGCCTTCTAAATAAAATCACGGTCAAATTTCAGTACCCTTTGCCTCTGCTGTCCGATCTGTTTGCTCGGATTAGGGGGGCTAGTTGGTTCACCAAGATAGATCTTCGAGGAGCTTATAATCTTGTGCGTATAAAGCGGAGCGATGAATGGAAGACAGCATTTAATACGCCCGAAGGTCATTTTGAGTACTTGGTGATGCCTTTTGGGCTTTCTAATGCCCCTTCCGTGTTTCAGTCCTTCATGCACGACATCTTCCGAGAGTATCTGGATAGATTCATGATTGTGTACCTGGATGATATTTTGGTCTTTTCTGATGATTGGGAGTCTCATGTGAAGCAGGTCAGGATGGTGTTTCAGGTCCTGCATACCAATGCCTTGTTTGTGAAGGGCTCTAAATGTCTCTTTGGAGTCCAGAAGGTTTCCTTTTTGGGCTTTATTTTTTCCCCTTCTACTATTGAGATGGATCCAGTTAAAGTCCAGGCCATCTATGACTGGACTCAGCCTACATCGGTGAAGAGCCTTCAGAAGTTCTTAGGCTTTGCTAATTTTTACCGTCGCTTCATCACTAATTTTTCTAGTGTGGTTAAGCCTTTGACGGATTTGACTAGAAAGGGTGCTGATGTGACTAATTGGTCTTCTGCGGCCGTTGAGGCCTTTCAGGAGCTGAAACGACGGTTTTCTTCGGCTCCTGTCTTGCGTCAGCCTGATGTCTCTCTTCCCTTTCAGGTCGAGGTTGATGCTTCTGAGATTGGAGCAGGGGCTGTCTTGTCACAGAGAAGCTCTGATGGCTCGGAGATGAGACCATGTGCTTTCTTTTCTAGAAAGTTTTCGCCTACCGAGCGGAATTATGATGTTGGTAATCGGGAGTTGTTGGCAATGAAGTGGGCATTCGAGGAGTGGCGACATTGGCTTGAGGGAGCCAAGCATCGCGTGGTGGTCTTGACGGATCACAAGAATTTGATTTATCTCGAGTCTGCCAAGCGGTTAAATCCTAGACAAGCTCGATGGTCGCTGTTTTTCTCCCGTTTTGATTTCGTGGTTTCATACCTTCCGGGCTCAAAGAATGTGAAGGCTGATGCCCTTTCTAGGAGTTTTGTACCTGACTCTCTGGGAGTTTCTGAGCCGGCTGGTATCCTCAGAGAGGGGGTGATCTTGTCCGCCATCTCCCCTGATTTGCGGCGGGTGCTGCAGGAGTTTCAGGCCGATAGACCTGACCGTTGTCCACTGGAGAGACTGTTTGTCCCGGATAGATGGACCAGTAGAGTTATTTCCGAGGTTCATTCTTCAGTGTTAGCGGGTCATCCTGGGATCTTTGGTACCAGGGATTTGGTGGCTAGGTCCTTTTGGTGGCCTTCTTTGTCGCGGGATGTGCGTTCCTTTGTGCAGTCCTGTGGGATTTGTGCTCGGGCCAAGCCTTGCTGTTCTCGTGCCAGTGGATTGCTTTTGCCTTTGCCTGTCCCGAAGAGGCCTTGGATGCATATTTCCATGGATTTTATTTCGGATCTTCCAGTCTCTCAGAGGATGTCTGTCATCTGGGTGGTTTGTGATAGTTTTTCTAAAATGGTCCATTTGGTGCCTTTGCCTAAGTTACCCTCCTCCTCTGATTTGGTTCCGCTGTTTTTTCAGAATGTGGTCCGTTTGCATGGTATTCCGGAGAACATTGTGTCTGACAGAGGGTCCCAGTTTGTGTCCAGATTTTGGCGGTCCTTTTGTGCTAGGATGGGCATTGATTTGTCTTTTTCTTCGGCCTTCCATCCTCAGACGAATGTCCAAACCGAACGTACTAATCAGACCTTGGAAACTTATCTGAGATGTTTTGTTTCTGCTGATCAGGATGATTGGGTGACTTTTTTGCCATTGGCTGAGTTCGCCCTCAATAATCGGGCTAGTTCCGCTACTTTGGTTTCGCCCTTTTTTTGTAATTCTGGTTTTCATCCTCGTTTTTCCTCAGGTCAGGTTGAACCTTCTGACTGTCCTGGGGTGGATTCTGTGGTGGATAGGTTGCAGCAGATTTGGAACCACGTAGTGGACAATTTGACGTTGTCACAGGAGAAGGCTCAGCGCTTTGCTAATCGCCGTCGCTGTGTGGGTCCCCGACTTCGTGTGGGGGATTTGGTATGGTTGTCATCTCGTTATGTTCCGATGGTTTCCTCTCCTAAGTTCAAACCTCGTTTCATCGGTCCTTATAAGATTTTAGAAATCCTCAATCCTGTGTCATTTCGTTTGGACCTCCCAGCATCTTTTGCCATTCATAATGTGTTCCATAGGTCATTGTAGCGGAGGTATGTGGTGCCTGTGGTTCCTTCTGTTGACCCTCCTGCTCCGGTGTTGGTCGAGGGAGAATTGGAGTATGTGGTGGAGAAGATCTTGGATTCTCGTATTTCAAGACGGAAGCTTCAGTATTTGGTTAAATGGAAGGGCTATGGTCAGGAGGATAATTCCTGGGTTGTTGCCTCTGATGTCCATGCTGCCGATTTGGTTCGTGCCTTTCATTTGGCTCGTCCTGATCGGCCTGGGGGCTCTGGTGACGGTTCGGTGACCCCTCCTCAAGGGGGGGGGGGTACTGTTGTGAATTTCGTTCTCGGGCTCCCTCCTGTGGTCATGAGTGGTACTTTCTGAGTTCTGTTCATGGGCTCCCTCTGGTGGCTTTTAGTGTTACGGCTGGTCTGTAGCTGGACTTCAGCTGCCTCGTTTCCTGCTAGGCTTGCTGCCTATTTAACTCCATCTGGACCTTTACTTGTTGCCTGCTGTCGTTGTATTCAGTACTGGTTCAGATCTCTCTGGGACTTCCCTTGTGACCTGTCTCCTCGTGGAGAAGCAAAGTTCATGCTAGTCCATTTTTGTTCATTGCTATTTGAAAATGTGTCTCAGTATGTTATGAGTTCAGTCCAGCTTGCTTATATGCTATTTGATTGCTAGCTGGAAGCTCTGGGGTGCGGAGTTGCGCCCCTCACATCGTGAGTCGGTGTGGGGGTCTTTTTGTATTCTCTGCATGGATACTTTTGTAGTATTTTATACTGACCGCACAGATTCCTTGCTATCTTCTGACTATTTAGTTACTAGCGGGCCTCATTTGCTAAAACCTATTTTCATTTCTATGTTTGTGTTTTCCCCTTAAACTCACCGTTATTATTTGTGGGGGGCTGCTTACACTTTGGGGAAAATTTCTCTGAGGCAAGTGAAGCTTTGTTTCTCTCTAGGGGTAGCTAGTTTCTCAGGCTGTGAACGAGGCGTCTAGACCGAGTTAGGAACGCTCCACGGCTGCCTATAGTGTTTGTTGATAGGATCAGAATTGCGGTCAGTAAAGTTCCCACATTCCCAGAGCTTGTCCTTATTTTTGGTTTACCCATCAGGTCAGTTCATGTGTTCCTTACCACCAGGATCATAACAGTGACCGAACTGTAAGAAACTGCCTAAAGGAAATGGGATATACATACAGAAAAGCTAAACGAAAGCCATCATTAACACCTAAACAGAAAAAACAAGACTACAATGGGCTTTCCTTAGCCCAATTGCTTTTCCTTAAGCAATAGTGAACCGTGGATGACTGGATGAAAGTCATATTCAGTGATGAATTGCCAATCTGCATAGGGCAAGGTGATGATGCTGGAACTTTTGTTTGGTGCCGTTCCAATGAGATTTATAAAGATGACTGTGTGAAGAGAACATGCAAATTTCCACATGTCAGGTAAAGGCACTGGGGAGATGGCTGTCATTACATCTTCAATAAATGCACAAGTTTATGTTGATATTTCGGACACTTTTCTTATCCCATCAATTGAAAGGATGTTTGGGGATGATGAAATCATTTTTGAAGATGATAATGCATCCTGCCATAGAGCAAAAACTGTGAAAACATTCCTTAAAAAAGAAAAATAAGGTCAATGTCATGGCCTGCAAATAGTCCAGATCTCAATCCAATAGAAAATCTTTGGTGGAAGTTGAAGAAAATGGTCCATGACAAGGTTCCAACCTGCAAAGCTGATCTGGCAACAGCAATCAGAGAAAGTTGGAGCCATGGACATGGTGGCAGAATAAGTCAAGGACATGCCCAGTTCCCAATCATCTAGAGCTACAGAAAGATTCAAAGTAGATTCCCATTTGCTCATGTACAGTATGGGGATTTTATAATTTTGAAATCATTATTAAACCACTGGTAGATATATTAAATAGACCAAATATGCTATGACCGGAGTTGCATAAAATATTAATCGCCGGCTCCGATAAAGGAGGGCGACCAGTCACCAGTGGCCTCAAAAAAATCCTTTAAAATAATAAACTGCATAAAAGCCGATGAGGGAACACCAAACCTATCTTTAAGGTGGGTAAATGACACAAACTTGTTACCATCAAAGATGTCATGTAGTTTAGAGATTCCCCAGTCAGCCCAATTTGAATGCAGATCAAACGAGAAAACAGTAGCCAAAATAGAGAGGGGAAGTCTCAGCATAAGCTCCATCTTGGCAAAACCGCTTTTAATTTTGAGAAATTTCCGCCATGCCACAAGAACAGCTACAAAAATTGGATGATCAGACCGAAGCAAAGACTTAGAGGTGAATAAATTCATAATAATATTACAAGGTGGAGAATTTCTATTAAAATATCATTCCAATTCCACCCATGAAGGTGTATGATCTGCAGACCACCAATATAGACTCTGTTTAACCCCTTCATGACCCAGCCTATTTTGACCTTAATGACCTGGCCGTTTTTTGCAATTCTGACCAGTGTCCCTTTATGAGATAATAACTCAGGAACACTTCAACGGATCCTAGTGGTTCTGAGAATTTTTTTTCATGACATATTGAGCTTCATGATAGTCATAAATTTAGGTCGATAATTTTTGCATTTCATTGTGAAAAAAATGGAAATTTAGCGAAAAATTTGAAAATTTCACAATTTTCGAATTTTGAATTTTTATTCTGTTAAACGAGAGAGTTATGTGACACAAAATAGTTAATAAATAACATTACCCACATGTCTACTTTACATCAGCACAATTTTGGAAACAAAATTTTTTTTTGCTAGGAAGTTATAAGGGTTAAAATTTGACCAGCGTTTTCTCATTTTTACAACGAAATTTACAAAACCATTTTTTTTAGGGACCACCTCACATTTGAAGTCAGTTTGAAGGGTCTATATGGCTGAAAATACCCAAAAGTGACACCATTCTAAAAACTGCACCCCCCAAGTTGCTCAAAACCACATACAAGAAGTTTATTAACCCTTGACGTGCTTCACAGCAGCAGAAGCAAAATGGAAGGAAAAAATGAACATTTAACTTTTTAGTCACAAAAATGATCTTTTAGCAACAATTTTTTATTATTTCCCATGGGTAAAAAGAGAAACTGGAACCCAAAAGTTATTGTACAATATGTCCTGAGTACGCTGATACCCCATATGGGGGGAACCACTGTTTGGGCGCACAACAGGGCTCAGAAGGGAAGGAGCGCCATTTGACTTTTTCAATGAAAAATTGGCTCCAATCTTTAGCGGACACCATGTCGCGTTTGGAGAGCCCCTGTGTACCTAAACATTGGAGCTCCCCCACAAGTGACCCCATTTTGGAAACTAGACCCCCCATGGAGCTTATCTAGATGCATAGTGGGCTCTTTGAACCCCCAGATGATTCACAAATTGATCCGTAAAAATGAAAAAGTACTTTTTTCACAAAAAATTTATTTTAGCCTCTATTTTTTCATTTTCACATGGGCAAAAGGATAAAATGGATCATAAAATGTGTTGGGCAATTTCTCCTGAGTACACTGATACCTCATATGTGGTCACAAACCACTGTTTGTGCACACGGCAAGGCTTGGAAGGGAAGGAGCGCCATTTGACTTTTGAATGAAAAATTAGCTCCAATCGTTAGCAGACACCATGTCACGTTTGGAGAGCCCCTGTGTGCCTAAACATTGGAGCTCCCCACATGTGACCCCATTTTGGAAACTAGACCTCCCATGGAACTAATCTAGATGTTCGGTGACCACTTTAATCCCCCAAGTGCTTCACAGAAGTTTATAAGGCAGAGCCGTGAAAATAAAAAATGATTTTTCTTTCCTCAAAAATTATGTTTCAGCAAGCAATTTTTTATTTTCACAAGGTAACAGGAGAAATTAGACCCCAATAGTTGCTGCCCAGTTTGTCCTGAGTATGTTGGTACCCCACATGTGGGAGTAAACCACTGTTTGGGCACACGTCGGGGCTCAGAAGGCAAGTAGTGACGTTTTGAAATGCAGACTTTAATGGAATGGTCTGCGGGCGTCACATTGCGTTTGCAGAGCCCCTGATGTGCCTAAACAGTAGAAACCCCCAACAGGTGACCCCATTTTGGAAACTAGACCCCCCAAGGAACTTATCTAGACATGTGGTGAGCACTTTGAACCCCCAAGTGCTTCACAGAAGTTTACAATGCAGAGCCGTGAAAATAAAAAATCATTTTTCTTTCCTCAAAAATTATGTTTTAGTAAGTATTTTTTTATTTTCACAAGGGTAACAGGAGAAGTGGCCCCAATACTTGTTGCCCTTTTTGTCCTGAGTACGCTGATACCCCATATGTGGGGATAAACCACTGCTTGGGCACACGTCGGGGCTCGGAAGGGAAGTAGTGACGTTTAGAAATGCAGACTTTGATGGAATGGTCTGCGGGTGTCATGTTGCGTTTGCAGAGCCCCTGATCTGCCTAAACAGTAGAAAACCACCACAAGTGACCCCATTTTGGAAACTAGACCCCCCAAGGAACTTATCCAGATGTGTGTTGAGCACTTTGAACCCCCAAGTGCTTCACAGAAGTTTATAACGCAGAGCCATGAAAATAAAAAATCATTTTTCTTTCCTCAAAAATTATGTTTTAGCAAGCATTTTTTTATTTTCACAAGGGTAACAGGAGAAATTGGACCTCAATAGTTGTTGCCCAGTTTGTCCTGAGTATGCTGGTACCCCATATGTGGGGGTAAACCACTGTTTGGGCGCACGTCAGGGCTCAGAAGGGAGGGAGCACCATTTGACTTTTTGAATGCAAGATTGGCTGGAATCAATGGTGGCGCCATGTTGCGTTTGGAGACCCCTGATGTGCCTAAACAGTGGAAACCCCTCAATTCTAACTCCAACACTAACACCAACACACCCCTAACCCTAATCCCAACTCTAGGCATAACCCTAATCACAACCCTAACCCCAACACACCCCTAACCACAACCCTAACCCTGACACACCCCTAATTTTAATCCCAACCCTAATCCTAACCCTAATCCCAACCCTAACCACAACCCTAACCCCAACACACCCCTAACCCTAACCATAACCCTAATCACAAGCATAATCTTACCTCTATTTCCAACCCTAGCCCTAATTCCAACCCTAACTCTAATTCCAACCCTAACCCTAAGGCTATGTGCCCACGTTGCGGATTCGTGTGAGATTTTTCCACACCATTTTTGAAAAATCCGCAGGTAAAATGCACTGCGTTTTACCTGCGGATTTACCGTGGATTTCCAGCGTTTTTTTGTGCGGATTTCACCTGCGGATTCCTGTTGAGGAACAGGTGTAAAACGCTGCAGAATCCGCACAAAGAATTGACATGCTGTGGAAAATACAATGCAGCGTTTCCGCGCGGTATTTTCCACACCATGGGCACAGCGGATTTGGTTTTCCATAGGTTTACATGGTACTGTAAACCTGATGGAAAACTGCTACGAATCCGCAGCGGCAAATCCACCGCAGATCCACAGCCAAATCCGCACCGTGTGCACATAGCCTTAGGGTATGTGCCCACGCTGCGGATTCCATTGCGGAATTTTCCACAGCGGAATTGATAAATCCACAGTGCAAAACCGCTGCGGTTTTTACTGCAGATTTATCACGGTTTCTAGTGCGATTTCCGCTGCGGGTTTACACCTGCAGTTTTCTATTGGAGCAGGTGTAAACCCGCAGCGGAATCCACACAAAGAATTGACATGCTGCGGAATATAAATTGCTGCGTTTCCGCGCGTTTTTTTCCGCAGCATGTGCACTGCGGATTTCGTTTCCCATAGGTTTACCTTGTACTGTAAACTTATGGGAAACCGCTGCAGACCGGCAGCTGCGGAAACGCTGCGGTTCCGCAGCAAAATCCGCAGCGTGTGCACATACCCTAATTCTAACCCTAACCCTAATTCTAACCCTAATTCTAACCCTAACCCTAGCCCTAATCCTAGCCCTAACCCTAGCCCTAACCCTAACCCTAGTTTTAACCCTAACCCTAGTGTAAATAATAAAAGTAAATATATTTTCTTTATTTTTATTATTGTCCCTACCTATGAGGGTGATAAAGGGGTGGTTCATTTACTATTTTTTTTATTTTGATCACTGTGATAGGTTTTATCACAGTGATCAAAATGTACCTAGAACGAATCTGCCGGCCGGCAGATTCGGCGGGCGCACTGCGCATGCGCCCGCCATTTTGGAAGATGGCGGCGCCCATGGAGCAGATGGACGGACACCGGGAGGCTCGGTAAGTATGAGGGGGGGATCGTAGCACGGGGGGGATCGGAGCACGGGGGTGGGATCGGAGCACGGGGGGTGGGATCGGAGCACAGGGGAGTGGACAGGAGGACGGGGGAGCAGACAGGAGGACGGAGGGGAGCAGAGCACAGGACGGAGGACTGGGGAGGCGATCGGTGGTGGTGGGGGGGCAGATCAGGGTTTCCAGCCATGGCCGATGATATTGCAGCATCGGCCATGGCTGAATTGTAATATTTCACCATTTTCATAGGTGAAATATTACAAATCACTCTGACTGGCTGTTTTACTTTCAACAGCCAATCAGAGCGATCGTAGCCACGAGGGGGTGAAGCCACCCCCCCTGGGCTGAAGTACCACTCCTCCTGTCCCTGCAGATCAGGTGAAATTGGAGTTAACCCTTTCACCCGATCTGCAGGGACGCGATCCCTCCATGACGCCACATAGGCGTCACAGGTCGGATTGGCAACGGCTTTCATGACGCCTACGTGGCGTCACAGGATGGAAAGGGGTTAATTAAATTAGAGAAATAATAGGCTGAAACATTAGGAAGACTCATACCTCCACGCAATTTATGTTTATACAGTCGACTAGAGGCTATACGAGCTCTCTTGTTGCCCCAAACAGATTGAGGTGTGCCTGCAAACTGGTCAAATAGGAAGTAGAAACAAGTAAAGGAAGGGACCTGAAGACATAGAGAATCTTGGGAAGAATTATTGATTTTACAATAAGGCACTTTCCCCACCACGATAATACTTTATCATCATAAAATCTAAGCTCTTTAGAAATGAAAGCAATAAGATAATCCAAATTGCTGGGAATAAAGGAGCTAAGGTTTCTAGAAAACCTAAGACCCAAATAAACAATATCCCTCTACGCCCAACTCCAGGTCGAAATATCCTTTATACTCCGGATTTGAGAATCAGTGAGATTAAATTAAAAATAATTGACTTGGACTTGTTTATTTTTATATATGAAAAAAGTGAAACATTTTTAAGAAAGGTTTGCAAATGTGGAATAGAATTACAAGGATTGGTAAGGGACAGGAGAATATCATCAGCATGTAAACGGATTTTAAATTCCTTACGATCCGTGCGAACTCCCTCTATGGAGGGATTATCTCTAATGAGCTGGGCTAATGGCTCTATGGCAAGGGCAAAAAGCAATGGAGAAAGGGGGCAACCTTGCCGGGTACCATTAGAGATTGGAAATGGGAAACAAAAGTGATTATTAATATAAATTTTTGCCTGAGGATCGGAATATAAAGCCATAATTTTATTTATAATGTCCAAATCAAAGCCAAATTTTTGTAGGGAACATTTGAGAAAAGTCCAATTTAAGCGATCAAATGCTTTCTCTGCATCAAGGGAAATTAAAGTGAAGTTAATTTTTTGAGAATTAATTAATTTAATAATATTTATCAGCCTCCTGGTACCTTCAATGGATTGCCGATGCTTGATAAATCCAATCTGGTCCATGGAAATTAATTTGGGCAAAATAAGGTTAAGGCGGTTAGCTAAGACTTTGGAATAAATTTTGAGATCAGTATTAATTAATGAAATGGGACGGTAATTAAGTATTTGATCAGGACTAGTATGAGGCTTGGGAATAAGTAAAATTGTGGCATCCAAATTTTCCCTAGGGAAAGAACCAACGAATGCAGCGGCATTGAAAATTTGAACTAAATGGGGGACAAATATTGCACAGAATGATTTATAATAATTATTGCTATAACCATCAGGACCAGGGGCCTTATAAGATTTCAATTGTTTTATTGTGTCACTAATCTCTTCTGCAGTAAAAGGAGCAGCCAAAAAGTCTGCTTCCATGGAATCAAGTTGTGGAAGATTGACAGAAGACAAAAAGTCATCAATAGATCTCACACCTGGAATGGGAAGAGAGGGATCAGACCGCAAATTATATAATTGATTGAAATATTGTGCAAATTCATTTGCAATGTCCTGTGGGTGGGTGAGAGAAATGCCCTTAGGAGAAATGATCTTGTCGATTCGGTTACGTATTCTAACCTTTTTAATTTTATTGAACATAAAACGAGTGGGCTTGTTAAGGGACATATAATGATTGAGTTTTGATTGACTGCAGAGTCATAAAATAAAAAAAATTGTGGCCCTCAATTCATTCCTAAGATGGGATAAATCAGTCAAAGTTTTGGAACAAGGGGTTGGGCTATTGGCCAATGCCAGCTCCAACTTCTTCTTTTTAATCAAGGCTTGTAAAAGTTTAATCTTTTGGCGGTTAAAATTTTTAATACGGGAGGAAATATGAATGAGAGTGCCACGTAGAACTGCCTTGTGCGCGTTCCACTGGAGGAATGGCTTGGAAGGGTCATACACACTCTCAGAAAAATATAAGTTAAGAGATCTAGAAGTTTCCTCATGGTATGTAGGATTTTATAGAAGCATTACACTTCCACAACGGTTAATTATTAATAGAGTGACCTTCAATCAATTTGGCAATGACAGGGGCATGATCCTAAATGGATTTATTACCAAGGGATATAGAGGAAAATCTAGGGAGGGAGAACACATCTGATATCAGATCAATGCGAGAAGCTGACAAATGGGAGTCAGAAAAATATGTGTATTCCCTTGAAGTGGAGTTTAACCATCTAAAGATGTCATAAAGTTCGTGACTCGTGAGTAAAAAGCCAATTATTTAAGGAGGGGAAGTCAAGCCTATTTGAGAAAGAGGCATCAAGTATATTATCAGGGACTAAATTAAAGTCTCCTAAAAGTAAAAGAATGCCTTTTTTAAGTGGTTCAATTTTTTTCAGCAATATTTTATTATAAATATTTACAATTGTGTAAATTTGGGAATTTAACTTGCAAACAAGGACATGAAAATGACCATTCACATCAAATTCCTCCAATAGTTCAAACGACAAGGAGTCTCTGATCAGGGTCATAACGCCTGCCCCTTTAGAGGGACCCGAGGCTTCAAAAACATGTGGGTAATTTTTTAGGGCAAATGCAGGATGATTATGTATCTTAAATTTAGTCTCTTGCAGGCACACCACATTCGCAACAGATTTATTAATTTCCCTCTGAAAGGAAAAACGTCTATTTGGTCTATTAAGACCCCTCACATTATAGGTAACCAAAGTAAGCACCATGAGAGAAAAAAGAAATAAAAAATTGGCGTTAGTAGGCAATCACCGGCTGGAAAGTAACAAGAAAAATAAATCACTACTAAGACTAAATAGACAAAGAAAAGTACAAACTTTAAACTTTACAGTACTAGAGCACTAGAGGGAAACCAAGAAAATGGCTCTCCTTCTTGTACAGGGGGAGAAGTCTGTGCAGCGCAAGGCCAAGGAGACCCTCATTAGTACCAATAACAAATATTTAAGATTAAACAAATGAATAGTAGAAGCACAATATCATAAAATATTAGAAAACCCAGGTAAGCAAATCAAAAAATGACAAATTGAGCTCAAGTGACATGGTCTGGACCTGTGGAAGTAGATGCAGGAACAGAAGAAATAACACTGTGAGATTTTAAAAATAGGAGACCCTCCTCAGGTGTAAGAAAAACTGCATTTTTCCCCCTATAATTAAGGATGAGCCTCAGAGGAAAACTCAGAGGAGTGATCTAAAGTGCCTCCGACCCTCAATAGTTGCTTTGGACAGGTCAGCAAACAACTTAAGATGGTGATAGGGTTTCGGGAATCCTCCTTTAATTTTGACCAGGTTTTGTATTTTCTCTTTAATATGATAACAGTGAATTTTCATGATAACATCTCTAGGGAGGTCTTTAGGGACAGAAGGAGGCTTAGGAAGACGATGGATACGATCTATAATGAGATCTGTATCCGAAAAATTGGGAATTATCCTCCTAAAAATCCCCTTAACAAACTCAGGAAGCTTAATGGGTGAGATATCTTCAGATATACCTCTAAATTTAATGTTGTTACGACGGGATCTGTCCTCTAGATCTGCCAACTTAAGCTTCAACTGACTGATCTCTGACTTAGAGTCAGACTGTTCCTTTAGGGACAGTGCATGTGCCTTTTCCAATTCTCCCAGTCTAACTATATGGTTATCCAACCGAGAAGTGAAAAACTCGAGAGTCTCCTGAAATATTTTTGTCTGGTTGTCCATATCAAGACGCAATCTGGCACTAAGTTTATCAACCAGAGTATTCATACACGCCTCAAGTGACGTTGCATCATGAAAGGTACAAGACAGGGAAGACACAGATGGTTCCTCGGTCCTTGGACTTTTTTGGACTATGATTGGGAGAGTAATTAGTAGAGTCCTCTTCCGAAGAATTGGTAATGGAGGACCGCGTTCCCCCCCCAACTCGAGGAACCCTTCCTCTTTGAAGAGGAAGAGAGGTCCATGGTCTCAGTAGGAATGAGTGAAGAGGGAAGTTTCACATAGGGGTGGAGCCGCATATTCATCACTGTAATGAGCGGTACCACATGACCGCTCACACCGCACAGGCTGCCAGTGCTGAGAGGAGGCATCGCGGGAGCTGGGTGAGTATTTCTCTGCAAGCAGGCGGGCGCACGGGGGGTGGGAGGCGGGAGGTGACCCCAAACTTTATTTTTAACAAAAAAAAAATAAAAATTGATTTTTCATCTCTTCTCTCCTGCAGGGGAGAAGAGATTAATGCCGCCTTCAGCACCACACGCTGGGGACAGCGCTTACTGTTGCGCTGTCTCTCCTGCTCAGTCCATGTGGTACTCAGGAGGCACACGGGCGGCACATGGCTGCCGCATGTGTGCCACACTGATGTGCCACGTGAGCACACGGACATACGGACACAGATAACTCCGGTACTGTTTTCTCTGGTACCGGAATTATCTGGACGTGTGAGACTGGCCTAAGGCGAATAATGTCTCAAAATGTGCACAATAAATTTCTGAATAAAAGTAAATATGAATGGAAGCAAAAATTTTCAAAAAAGTCGCATTATATGTTGCGTTAGAGGATTACCTCAGGAGCTCGCACGTTTTGCAACCTACATCACCTGTGTCTAAGCCACGCCCCCCGCAACAAAATACTAGTGATGTGTTGGAGTGTTTTTTTGTTTGCTTGTTTTTCATGATTCCATAATTTTTTCCTCAGAATTGAGTGACTCCATAATTTTTCCCCTATCCTTGGTTAACCCCTTCCCGACCCATGACGCCACGTAGGCGTCATGAAGACCCGTGCCAATCCGACCCATGACGCCTATGTGGCGTCATGGAATGATCGCGTCCCTGCAGATCGGGTGAAAGGGTTAACTCCTATTTTACCCGATCTGCAGGGAGAGGGGGAGTGGTGCTTCAGCCCAGGGGGGGTGGCTTCACCCCCCCGTAGCTACGATCGCTCTGATTGGCTGTTGAAAGTGAAACTGCCAATCAGAGCGATTTGTAATATTTCACCTAAAAAACTGGTGAAATATTACAATCCAGCCATGGCCGATGCTGCAATATCATCGGCCATGGCTGGAAAACCTGAAGTCACCCCCCCCACACCCACCGATCGCCCCCCCAGTCCTCCGTTAGTCCTCCGGTCCCCTCCGTCCGCCTGCCGGCTCCCCCGTCCTGCTGTCCGCTCCCCCCTGTGGTCCGATCACCCCCCCTGTGCTCCAATCACCCCCCCTGTGCTCCAATCCACCCCCCCACCACCCCTTCATACTTACCGATCCTCCCGGTGTCCATACGCCTCCTCTCTGGGCGCCGCCATCTTCCAAAATGGCGGGCGCATGCTCAGTACGCCCGCCGAATCTGCCAGCCGGCAGATTCCTTACAAGTACATTTTGATCGCTGTGGTAGGTTCTATCACAGCGATCAAAATAAAAAAATAATAAATAAACCCCCCCCCTTTATCACCCCCATAGGTAGGGACAATAATAAAATAAAGAAAATATTTTTTTTTCTTTTTCCACTAGGGTTAGGGTTAGAACTAGGGTTAGAACTAGGGGTAGGGTTAGGGGTAGGGTTAGGGTTACGGGTAGGGTTAGGGTTAGGGGTAGGGTTATGGCATGTGCACACAGAGCGGATCGGCCGCGGATCCGCAGCGGATCGGCAGCGGATCGGCAGCGGATCGGCAGCAGATCCGCAGCGGATCGGCAGCTGATCGGCCGCGGATCCGCAGCGGATCGGCCGCGGATCCGCAGCGGATCGGACGCGGATCCGCAGCGGATCGGCCGCGGATCCGCAGCGGATTGGCAGCGGATCCGCAGCGGATTGGCCGCGGATCCGCAGCGGATTGGCAGCGGATTGGCCGCGGATCCGCAGCGGATTGGCCGCAGATCCGCAGCGGATTGGCAGCGGATTGGCCGCGGATCCGCAGCGGATTGGCCGCGGATCCGCAGCGGATTGGCCGCTGCGAATTCGAAGCAGTTTTCCATCAGGTTTACAGTACCATGTACACCTAAGGAAAACCAAATCCGCTGTGCCCATGGTGCGGAAAATTCCATGCAGAAACGCTGCGTTGTATTTTCCGCAGCATGTCAATTCTTTGTGCGGATTCCGCAGCGTTTTACACCTGTTCCTCAATAGGAATCCGCAGGTGAAATCTGCACAAAAAAACACTGGAAATCTGCTGTAAATCCGCAGGTAAAACGCAGTGCCTTTTACCTGCAGATTTTTCAAAAATCGTGCGGAAAAATCTCACACGAATCCGCAACGTGGGCACATAGCCTTAGGGTTAGGGTTGGAATTAGAGTTAGGGTTGGAATTAGGGCTAGGGTTTGAAATAGGGTTAAGATTAGGCTTGTGGTTAGGGTTACGGATAGGGTTAGGGGTGTGTTGGGGTTACAGTTGTGGTTAGGGTTGGGATTAGGGTTACGGTTGGGATTAGGGTTAGGATTAGGGTTGGAATTAGGGTTACGGGTGTGTTGCGGTTAGGGTTGTGGTTAGGGGTTTGTTGGGGTTAGGGTTGTGATTAGGGTTAGGGCTACAGTTGGGATTAGGATTAGGGGTGTGTTGGGGTTAGTGTTGAAGTTAGAATTGAGGGGTTTCCACTGTTTAGGCACATCAGGGGTCTCCAAACACAACATGGCGCCACCATTGATTCCAGCCAATCTTGCGTTCAAAAAGTCAAATGGTGCTCCCGCCCTTCCAAGCCCCAGTGGTTTACCCCCACATTTGGGGTACCAGCGTACTCAGGACAAACTGGGCAACAACTGTTGGGGTCCAATTTCTCCTGTTACCCTTGCAAAAATAAAAAATTACTTGCTAAAACATAATTTTTGAGGAAAGAACAATTATTTTTTATTTTCACGGCTCTGCGTTATAAACTTCTGTGAAGCACTTGGGGGTTGAAAGTGCTCACCACACATCTAGATAAGTTCCTTCGGGGGTCTAGTTTCCAAAATGGGGTCACTTGTGGGGTGTTTCTACTGTTTAGGCACATCAGGGGCTCTGCAAATGCAATGTGACGCCCGCAGACCATTCCATCAAAGTCTGCATTTCAAATGTCACGACTTCCCTTCCGAGCCCTGACGTGTGCCCAAACAGTGGTTTACCCCCACATATGGGGTATCAGCGTACTAACAACAAACTGGGAAACAAATATTGGGGTCCAAATTCTCCTGTTACCCTTGTGAAAATAAAAAATTGCTTGCTAAAACATCTTTTTTGAGGAAAGAAAAATGATTTTTTATTTTCACGGCTCTGCGTTGTAAACTTCTGTGAAGCACTTGGGGGTTCAACGTGCTCACCACACATCTAGATAAGTTCCTTGGGGGGGTCTAGTTTCCAAAATGGGGTCACGTGTGGGGGGTTTCTACTGTTTAGGCATATCAGGGGCTCTGCAAACGTAACATGATGCCCGCAGACCATTCCATCAAAGTCTGCATTCCAAAACGTCACTACTTCCCTTCCGAGCCCCGGCATGTGCCCAAACAGTGGTTTACCCCCACATATGGGGTATCAGCGTACTCAGGAGAAACTGGACAACAACTTTTGGAGTCCAATTTCTCCTGTTACTCTTGCAAAAATAAAAAATTCTGGGCTAAAAAAATATTTTTGAGGAAAGGAAACACATTTATTATTTTCACGGCTCTGCGTTATAAACTTCTGTGAAGCACTTGGGGGTTCAAAGTGCTCACCACACATCTAGATAAGTTCCCTTGGGGGTCTAGTTTCCAAAATGGAGTCACTTGTGGGGAGTTCCTACTGTTTAGGCACATCAGGGGCTCTGCAAACGCAACCTGATGCCCGCAGAGCATTCCATCAAAGTCTGCATTTCAAAACGTCACTACTTCCCTTCCGAACCCCGACGTGCGCCCAAACAGTGGTTTACCCCCACATATGGGGTATCATCGTACTCAGGACAAACTGGACAACAACATTTGGGGTCCAATTTCTCCTATTACCCTTGGGAAAATAAAAAATTCTGGGCTAAAAATCATTTTTGAGGAAAGAAAAATTATTTTTTTATTTTCACGGCTCTGCGTTATAAACTTCTGTGAAGCACCTGGGGGTTATAAGTGCTCACTATGCATCTAGATAAGTTCCTTGGGGGGTCTAGTTTCCAAAATGGGGTCACTTGTAGGGGAGCTCCAATGTTTAGGCACACAGGGGCTCTCCAAATGCGACATGGTGTCCGCTAACGATTGGAGCTAATTTTCCATTCAAAAAGTCAAATGGCACGCCTCCCCTTCCGAGCCTTGCCGTGCACCCAAACAGTGGTTTACCCCCACATATGAGGTATCGTCATACTCAGGAGAAATTGCCCAACAAATTTTAGGATCCATTTTATCCTGTTGCCCATGTGAAAATGAAAAAATTGAGGCTAAAAGAAATTTTGTGTGAAAAAAAAGTACTTTTTCATTTTTGCGGATCAATTTGTGAAGCACCTGGGGGTTTAAAGTGCTCACTATGCCTCTAGATGAGTTCCTTGGGGGGTCTAGTTTCCAAAATGGGGTCACTTGTGGAGGAGCTCCAATGTTTAGGCACACAGGGGCTTTCCAAACGCGACATGGTGTCCGCTAACGATGGAGATAATTTTTCATTCAAAAAGTCAAATGGCGCTCCTTCCCTTCCGAGCCTTACCATGTGCCCAAACAGTGGTTTACCCCCACATGTGAGGTATTGGTGTACTCAGGAGAAATTGCCCAACAAAATTTAGGATCCATTTTATCCTGTTGCCCATGTGAAAATGAAAAAATTGAGGCTAAAATAATTTTTTTGTGAAAAAAAAGTACTTTTTCATTTTTATGGATCAATTTGTGAAGCACCTGGGGGTTTAAAGTGCTCACTATGCTTCTAGATAAGTTCCTTGGGGGGTCTAGTTTCCAAAATGGGGTCACTTGTGGGGGAGCTCCAATGTTTAGGCACACGGGGGCTCTCCAAACGCGACATGGTGTCCGCTAAAGATTGGAGCCAATTTTTCATTGAAAAAGTCATATGGCGCTCCTTCCCTTCCGAGCCCTGCCGTGCGCCCAAACAGTGGTTTACCCCCACATATGAGGTATCAGCGTACTCAGGACAAATTGGACAACAACGTCCGTGGTCCAGTTTCTCCTTTTACCCTTGGGAAAATAAAAAAATTGTTGCTAAAAGATCATTTTTGTGACTAAAAAGTTAAATGTTCATTTTTTACTTCCATGTTGCTTCTGCTGCTGTGAAACACCTGAAGGGTTAATAAACTTCTAGAATGTGGTTTTGAGCACCTTGAGGGGTGCAGTTTTTAGAATGGTGTCACTTTTGGGTATTTTCAGCCATATAGAACCCTCAAAATGACTTCAAATGTGAGGTGGTCCCTAAAAAAAATGGTTTTGTAAATTTTGTTGTAAAAATGAGAAATCACTGGTCAAATTTTAACCCTTATAACTTCCTAGCAAAAAAAAAATTTGTTTCCAAAATTGTGCTGATGTAAAGTAGACATGTGGGAAACGTTATTTATTAACTATCTTGTGTCACATAACTCTCTGGTTTAACAGAATAAAAATTCAAAATGTGAAAATTGCGAAATTTTCACAATTTTCGCCAAATTTCCATTTTTTTCACAAATAAACTCAGAAATTATCGACCTAAATTTACCACTAACATGAAGCCCAATATGTCACGAAAAAACAATCTCAGAATCGCTAGGATCCGTTGAAGCGTTCCTGAGTTATTACCTCATAAAGGGACACTGGTCAGAATTGCAAAAAACGGCAAGTCATTAAGGCCAAAATAGGCTGGGTCATGAAGGGGTTAAAAAAAGTAACCATTACTGACTACCACATTTTTTGTTTGTGATTTATTTTAGTGTTTCTTAAAGCCAGAAAGTTGCCATTTGAAATGACTTTAATTTTGTGCCATGTCTGTGATCTGCTTTTTTTCTCCAAAATTAAAAAACTGAATGAAGATCCTCCAAGGCCGGTGATTACATAATTTTTGCCAGGGGTTGTATGTCCTTATAGGATTTAGATCACTATGCGGGCCCATAAATCTGACCAACCTGCGGGGGGGCCCAGGTCCAAATCTTGCACAGGACTATAGTTACGCCACTGAGTGAAGCTACAGACAGGAATGGAAAAGTCTTCTAATAAAGCAGCAGTGTGTCCTCAGGACCAGTGGGAACTCACTCCACAAACACTGAAAATTGTATCTTTTGTGAGCAGCAAAACCAAGCTTCTCAGAACTCATACTTCACTTCTGTGCTGTGGAACGACATAGCGCCACTAGGTTTGTCAGAAAATGGCGGTGACTTTTTACTGTTATTCATCCCATATTAATGGAAGCATTTCCCTTGCTGATTTTTAATGGCATATTTAGAATTTAGTTGACATTTTTGCTAGTAATATATTAAAATAAAAAGGCGAGGGTAATTTTTTGTGATCGTGTCTCTTTAAACAGCAGTCATCGGAGAAAGCTCTGGCTGCTGCTGCTAAATCAAGATGCTGGGTATGTGCCATAGCTTACATTCTCCTGGCAATGGTGTGGGCTCATAAGTATGTGACGTACTACTGTTCTTTAGAAATTACCTTGAGTTTATTCATTCAATGTTATAATTATTCTGAATAGATGATTGAATGAAGTGCGCTCAGAGATATTGATGATTACTTGTCAAAGATATCTACTGCTTAATAATATAATTAGAATGCTGCTATCTGCTATCAGTCTATAGCTGCAGATATCAACCCCAAGGACAAAAGAATCAGGCATGTTGAAATCCAACTACACGATCCTTCTCGTCCCTGATATCTGCCATTTGAGAAGAGTCGGGAGGCTCCATACACATTAGTTGGTCAACCAGTGTATCCAAAATCAGCATGTTCTTCTGCTATGAGTCTAATGTGTGTAGCCACACACCTATACTGTATATGAATGGGCATAATGACAAATGTCACAGCAAACATGAGTTCTATAGCAAATATAGAGAAAGTATACAGGACTGCTCCTGACAATTATCAGATTATTGTGCTTATTGCTAAGTTGTTCTCCTTGATTTAGTAAACCATAATGGGTGATCATGTCTTCAGACAAGCAGATTAATGAATTCCACAGTTCCTATTGTGTTCAGTGTTTTAACATTAATCATTATAAGCCAAAAGTATTCAATTTCTGCTTAATTTTACGTATCTTTAAAGTATGCTTTTTTATTGTATTTGGTGAAATACAGCACAAGTCTGTATTTAATTTTACCCTCCTTTCTTCATTATACTTTGTACTTCCTCCTTTGCTCTCCGAACAACATCATTAACCTGAGCCTCAAATGATGGTGTAGGGGGTGCAGGTCCAGAAAGTACAGGGCGTGAGCTAGCTCTGGACAGACTGCGGCGCAGAGATTCATTCATGGCTTCACTTTCAACCAAACGAGTCCTGGGAAGAGAAGAAAATTATTTGGTATGGCGATGGTATGAAAATTACTAAATGTATAATTATAGTAGCCTGTTCGAGACAGAGAGAGAGAAGAATGGAAAATTCTTGATTTGAATGGAAAAGGCATGATTTGTGTTTAAAAAAAAAAAAAAAAAAAACTGGATTTGATCGGCGGATTCCATCATTTCACCTCACGTTTCATACATTTTTCACCGGCGCTAATACAAGTCTGAGAAAAAAACAGATCCAGCAGCAACTTTTGCTGGTTCCGTTTTTTCAAAATTCGCCAGATTGTGCCTGACAGCAAAAACCTGATGTGTGAAAGGGGCCTAATAATCTAACAAAATGCTCTACATGGAGCCATGGAACTGGCACTTTTTCTCAGTGATTTGGTTTTGATTTCCTTCCTTCCAGATCATCAAGAAAAATTTAGATTCTTGGTGTTTTTCCTGCAGATTGTTCAGCAGTTCTTCAAAAATTTTGTATGTGGGAAGAGCCCTCTCCAATTAATATTACTTAGCCCAAAAATCAAGCCCACTCGCAGGATAAAACCAAGCTCTGGCGCCGGCACTCCATAGCGGAGAGTGCGGCTGCATAGCAACACATGGAGCATCACGCTCCGCTCCTGAGTGCCGGCGCCAGAGCTTGCTTTTAACATGCGAGACTCACACGTATTTCTCGCAAGTGAAAAGGAGCCTTTAGACTAATGCCGGCCGAACCTTCCGATATTGTCTAGTTTGGCTGATAGTCTAATGTGTATGGGAGCCTCAAACAATTTATTGTAGGTGGAAATATCTGATTTCGGACTGTCTCTCGGAAATAAGCCTCCAACTTATATGTCTGATGTATGGCTCACTCATAGAATAAATGAGCTCTCCTTTGTGTGGGAGAATGGCCAAGAAAGCTGCCGAAAAAATAATCGACTGAACCATCATTCGGCTGAACGCCATCTAAAATTTATGGTGGGCTGTACTAATGATCACTGTTTGTGTATAAAAGTCATTTTTCTTTTTCTTACCCATGATCTTAGTTTATGCAAGTAGATAAGTTTTTTTTTTTGTTTTTTTTTAAAGCAAAAAGAAATCCTTTGTGTTATCATGGTCAAAACAAATATCAAATTGTATTGTGAAAGCAGCCTACTGGAAATTACTTCAGAGAGAGACTGCAGCACTACTAGCAGCAAGATAAAAGAAATGGGCACCAACCTAGTAGACTTAGGATGCTCAAGGGTGAAAGGTAATGTGACAGGTAAACTAGAGTGACATACAGAGGATTGGTTGAGTTCTCCACAATAATCATACACATGAGAGAAAAGATTACACACATTTTAGCCAAAAGTGTTGGCACCCTTGAAATTGTTCCAGAAAATGAAGTCTTTCTCCCAGTAAGGCTGGTTTCACACTTGCGTTTTGATCTGCAGCGTTTTAGCGCTAAAAAACGCATGCGTTTTTTAGCGTGCGTTTTGACGCGTTTTCGGCAACGCATGCGTTTTTTGACGCGTGCGTTCATTTGCAGAAATGCAACATGTAGTAATTTCTAGTGGCGTTTTTTTGCCTTAAAAAAAGCATGCGTTTATTCGCGGCAAAAAAATGCATTGCTGTCTATGTAAACGCATGCGTCTTTAAGCACATGCGTTTGCTTGCGTTAAAAACGCATGCGTTTTTACCGAAAAACACAAGAAAACACAAGAAAAATCAAGAAAACCCTAACCCTAACCCTAAACACAAGAAAAAACAAGAAAACCCTAACCCTAACCCTAGCCCTAAACACAAGAAGAAACAAGAAAACCCTAACCCTAACCCTAGGGTTACTAGGGATCCTAACCCTAAACCTAACCCTAAGGTTAGGATCCCTAGTAACCCTAGGGTTAGGATCCCTAGGGTTAGGGTTAGGATCCCAAGGGTTATGGTTAGGGTTAGGGGTAGGGTTAGGGGTAGGGTTAGGGTTAGGGTTTGGATCCCTAGGGTTAGGGTTAGGGTTAGGGGTAGGGTTAGGGGTAGGGTTAGGGTTTGGATCCCTAGGGTTAGGGTTAAGGGTAGGGTTAGGGGTAGGGTTAGGGTTTGGATCCCTAGGGTTAGGGTTAGGGTTAGGGGTAGGGTTAGGGTTTGGATCCTTAGGGTTAGGGTTAGGGGTAGGGTTAGGGTTTGGATCCCTTTATCACCTTGATGGTGGGGGGTGGCTTATCAGTGACCTGGTGACCAGGACATTCTAATAAAAAGCTACCCCTAACCCTAACCCTAGGGATCCTAACCCTATCCCTAGCCCTAACCCTAACCCTAGCTAATTCTATTAATAGTGTGTTTTCCAGTTGATTTTGATGATTGGCAGCTGTCACACACTTCTCAGCATGCGTTTCAAAAACGCAAACGCGGGAAAAAACGCATGTAAACGCGGGAAAACGCCGAGTTTTCCCGCTTTTTTTTTTGGGGGGGGCGTCTAAAAAACGCAGCGTTTGCACGCGTTTACATGCGTTTCTTCACCACATGCGTTTTTTTAAAAACGCTGCAGATCAAAACGCAAGTGTGAAACCAGCCTTAATAAGTCGACCCGAGTATAAGCTGAGGCACCTAATTTTGCCATGGAAAACTTATTGGCTTCAGTATTATTATTATTATTATTATTGCGCCATTTATCCATAGTGCTTTACATGTGAGGAGGGGTATGAATAATAAAAGACAAGTACAATAATCTTAATCAATACAAGTCACGACTGGTACATAAGGAACGAGTACACTAACCGCAAGGGCTCACAATCTACAAGGGATGGGTGAGAATACGCCGGGTATGCATTGTCCCCCCCATCTATATCCTGGTATATATAGCTCCCCGTCTCTGTCCTTGTATGCATGGCTTCTTATTCCCGTTATTGTATGCATGACTCCCCATCCCCGTATGCATGGCTCCTTATCCCCTATCCTTGTATGCATGGTCCCTATAAAACAAAAAAACACATCCTACTTGCGTTCCCTGTGCGCCGTCGCTGCATCTTGTTCCGGCACCAACAGCTCTTCCGGCCGAGCGATTACGTGTCCCCGCTCATTCAAGTAATGAATAGTCACTCCACGCCTATGGGAGTGGAGGGGGGTGAATATTCAATACCTTAATGAGTGGGGGCACATGATCGCTCGGCAGGAAAGACTGGCACCAGAAGGAGATGCGGTGAGTGCATGCAGGGAAGATATGTAGGCTGTGGCTGTAACTGTGCGCGCTATAAGAGAAATGAATATTCACTGCCAGCGTAGTGAATATTCATTTCTCTTTAACAGCGGGCACAGTTACAGCCGCAGTCTCTGGCTCCTGCCTCTGTGACCCGCTGCTCCGCCACTCCCCCGCCATCTTTCTGGGACAATGACCCGTGTATAAGCTGAAGTGGAGTTTTCAGCACAAAAAAAATGTGCTGAGAAACTCGGCTTATACACAAGTACACAAGTACATAAGGTAATTTCACACAAAACCCCGAAAATGGGCAGGACAAAATTGTTGGCACTAGTGATGAGCGAGTATACTCGTTGCTCAGGTTTCCCAGAGCATGCTCGGGTGGTCTCCGAGTATTATGTAGCGCTCGGGCCCCGTCTCATCTACTCACCAGGCCCCTACTGGCGCTGCGGCGGTTTCCTATTGATGTGCGGGCACAGGCCCGCACGTCAATAGTTAACAACAGGCAGCCGCCAGCCAATTGGAGGCTGGCAGCTGAAGTCGGCGGCCGCATGCGCAGTGTCTGTCAGACACCGGCGAGTGCGCGCTGCTGGAGGAAGCTCGTCGCCTGGAACGCTGGTCAGGTGAGGAGAACTCAGTTGTTTTTTTGTTTTTTTTGTGTATTTTGCTAACCTAAGTAAACGGCAATAATGCTGCATGCTGGACAGTCAGTGACTGGGGAAATGCTGGAGACACTGACTGGGGCAATGTTGGAGGACACACACACTGGGGCAGATGATTGCTGGAGACACTGGGGCAATGCTGGAGATACTGGGGCAGGAGACATTGGGGCAGATTGCTTGACACACTGGGGGCAGTGCTGTAAGACACACTGGGGCAGATCAGATGATTGCTGGAGACACTGGGGCAATGCTGGAGACACTGGGGCTATGCTGGACACACTGGGGGCAATGCTGGAGACACTGGGGCAATGCTGGAGACACTGGGGGCTATGTTGGAGACACTGGGGCAATGCTAGAGACACTGTGGCAATGCTGGAGACACTGGGGCAATGCTGGAGACACTGGGGGCAATGCTGGAGACACTGCGGCAATGCTGGACACACTGGGGGCAATACTGGAGAAACTGGGGCTGGGGCAATGCTGGAGACACTGGGGGCAATGCTGGAGACACTGGGGGGCAATGTTGGAGACACTGGGGCAATGCTGGAGACACTGGGGCAGATTGCTGGACACACTGGTGGTAATATGGTGGACACACTGGTGGTAATATGCTGGACACACTGGTGGTAATATGCTGGACACACTGGGGGTAATATGCTGGACACACTGGGGGTAATATGCTGGACACACTGTGGGTAATATGCTGGACACACTGGGGCAGATTGCTGGACACACTGGTGGCAATGCTGGAGGACACACTGGGGCAGATGATTGCTGGAGACACTGGGGAAATGCTGGAGACACTGGGGCAATGCTGGAGACACTGGGGCAATGCTGTAGACACTGGGGCAGATTGCTGGACACACTGAGGGCAATGCTGGAGGACACACTGGGGCAGATGATTGCTGGAGACACTGGGACAATGCAGGAGACACTGGGGCAATGCTGGAGACACTGGGGCAATGCTGTAGACACTGGGGCAATGCTGGAGACACTGGGGCAATGCTGGACACACTGGGGGCAATGCTGGAGACACTGGGGCTGTGGCAATGCAGGAGACACTGGGGGCAATGCTGGAGACACTGGGGGGCAATGCTGGAGACACTGGGGCAGATTGCTGGACACACTGGTGGTAATATGGTGGAAATACTGGTGGTAATATGCTGGACACACTGGTGGTAATATGCTGGACACACTGGGGGTAATATGCTGGACACACTGGGGGTAATATGCTGGACACACTGGGGCAGACTGCTGGACACACTGGGGGCAATGCTGGAGGCAGATGATTGCTGGAGACACTGGGGCAATGCTGGAGACACTGGGGCAGATTGCTGGACACACTGAGGGCAATGCTGGAGGACACACTGGGGTAGATGATTGCTGGAGACACTGGGGCAATGTTGGAGACACTGGGGCAATGCTGGAGACACTGGGGCAGATTGCTGGACACACTGGGGGCAATGCTGGAGGACACACTGGGGCAGATGATTGCTGCAGACACTGGGGGCAATGCTGGAGTCTGGAGACACTGGGGGCAATGCTGGAGACACTGGGGGCAATGCTGGAGACCCTGGGGCAGATTGCTGGAGACACTGGGGCAGATTGCTGGACACACTGGGGGCAATGCTGGAGGACACACTGGGGCAGATCAGATGATTGCTGGAGACACTGGGCCAATGCTGGAGACACTGGGGCAATGCTGGAAACTCTGGGGCAATGCTGGACACACTGGGGGCAATGCTGGAGACACTGGGGCAATGCTGGAGACACTGGGGCAATGCAAGAGACATGGAGGCAATGCTGGAGACACTGCGGCAATGCTGGAGACACTGCGGCAATGCTGGAGACACTGGGGCAATGCTGGAGACACTGGGGCAATGCTGGACACACTGGGGGCAATGCTGGAGACACTGGGGCTGGGGCAATGCTGGAGACACTGGGAGCAATGCTGGAGACACTGTGGGGCAATGCTGGAGACACTGGGGCAATGCTGGAGACACTGGGGCAGATTGCTGGACACACTGGTGGTAATATGCTAGACACACTGGTGGTAATATGCTGGACACAATGGTGGTAATATGCTGGACACACTGGGGGTAATATGCTGGACACACTGGGGGTATTATGCTGGACACACTGGGGCAGATTGCTGGACACACTGGGGGCAATGCTGGAGACACTGGGGCAATGCTGTAGACACTGGGGCAGATTGCTGGACACACTGAGGGCAATGCTGGAGGACACACTGCTGCAGATGGTTGCTGGAGACACTGGGGCAATGCTGGAGACACTGGGGCAATGCTGGAGACACTGGGGCAGATTGCTGGACACACTGGGGGCAATGCTGGAGGACACACTGGGGCAGATGATTGCTGGAGACACTGGGGGCAATGCTGGAGTCTGGAGACACTGGGGGCAATGCTGGAGACACTGGGGGCAATGCTGGAGACACTGGGGTAGATTGCTGGACACACTGGGGTCAATGCTGGAGGACACACTGGGGCAGATGATTGCTGGAGACACTGGGGCAATGCTGGAGACACTGGGGCAATGCTGGAGACACTGGGGGCAATGCTGGAGACACTGGGGCAGATTGCTGAACACACTGGGGGCAATGCTGGAGGACACACTGGGGCAGATCAGATGATTGCTGGAGACACTGGGGCAATGCTGGAGACTCTGGGGCAATGCTGGAGACACTGGGGCAATGCTGGAGACACTGGGGCAATGCTGGAGACACGGGGGGCAATGCTGGAGACACTGGGGCAATGCTGGAGACACTGCGGCAATGCTGGAGACACTAGGGCAATGCTGGAGACACTGGGGCAATGCTGGAGACACTGGGGCAATACTGGACACACTGGGGGCAGTGCTGGAGACACTGGGGCTGGGGCAATGCTGGAGACACTGGGGGCAATGCTGGAGACACTGTGGGGCAATGCTGGAGACACTGGGGCAATGCTGGAGACACTGGGGCAGATTGCTGGACATACTGGTGTTAAAATGCTGGACACACTGGGGGTAATATGCTGGACACACTGGGGGTAATATGCTGGACACACTGGGCAGATTGCTGGACACACTGGGGGCAATGCTGGAGGACACAATGGGGCAGATGATTGCTGGTGACACTGGGGCAATGCTGGAGTCACTGGGGCAATGCTGGAGACACTGGGGGCAATACTGGAGGACACACTGGGGCAGATGATTGCTGGAGACACTGGGGCAATGCTGGAGACACTGAGGCAATGCTGGAGACACTGGGGCAGATTGCTGGACACACTGGGGGCAATGCTGGAGGACACACTGGGGCAGATGATTGCTGGAGACACTGGGGGCAATGCTGGAGTCTGGAGACACTGGGAGCAATGCTGGAGACACTGGGGGCAATGCTGGAGACACTGGGGCAGATTGCTGGACACACTGGGGGCAATGCAGGAGGACACACTGGGGCAGATGATTGCTGGAGACACTGGGGCAATGCTGGAGACACTGGGGCAATGCTGGAGACACTGGGGGCAATGCTGGAGACACTGGGGCAGATTGCTGGACACACTGGGGGCAATGCTGGAGGACACACTGGGGCAGATGATTGCTGGACACACTGGGGCAATGCTGGACATACTGGGGCAGATTGCTGGACACACTGGGGGTAATAAGCTGGACACACTGGGGCAGATTGCTGGACACACTGTCTGGGGGCAATGCTGGACACTCTGGGGCAATATGCCTGACATACTGGGGCAGATTGTTGAACACACTCTCTGGGGGCAATGCTGGAGACACCGGGGGCAATGCTGGAGACACTGGGGCAGATTGCTGGACACACTGGGGGCAATGCTGGAGGACACACTGGGGCAGATGATTGCTGCACACACTGGGGCAATGCTGGACATACTGGGGAAGATTGCTGGACACACTGGGGGTAACAAGCTGGACACACTGGGGCAGATCAGATGATTGCTGGAGACACTGGGCCAATGCTGGAGACACTGGGGCAATGCTGGAAACTCTGGGGCAATGCTGGACACACTGGGGGCAATGCTGGAGACACTGGGGCAATGCTGGAGACACTGGGGCAATGCTAGAGACATGGGGGCAATGCTGGAGACACTGCGGCAATGCTGGAGACACTGCGGCAATGCTGGAGACACTGGGGCAATGCTGGAGACACTGGGGCAATGCTGGACACACTGAGGGCAATGCTGGAGACACTGGGGCTGGGGCAATGCTGGAGACACTGGGGGCAATGCTGGAGACACTGTGGGGCAATGCTGGAGACACTGGGGCAATGCTGGAGACACTGGGGCAGATTGCTGGACACACTGGTGGTAATATGCTAGACACACTGGTGGTAATATGCTGGACACAATGGTGGTAATATGCTGGACACACTGGGGGTAATATGCTGGACACACTGGGGGTATTATGCTGGACACACTGGGGCAGATTGCTGGACACACTGGGGGCAATGCTGGACGACACACTGGGGCAGATGATTGCTGGAGACACTGGGGCAATGCTGGAGACACTGGGGCAATGCTGTAGACACTGGGGCAGATTGCTGGACACACTGAGGGCAATGCTGGAGGACACACTGCTGCAGATGGTTGCTGGAGACACTGGGGCAATGCTGGAGACACTGGGGCAATGCTGGAGACACTGGGGCAGATTGCTGGACACACTGGGGGCAATGCTGGAGGACACACTGGGGCAGATGATTGCTGGAGACACTGGGGGCAATGCTGGAGTCTGGAGACACTGGGGGCAATGCTGGAGACACTGGGGGCAATGCTGGAGACACTGGGGTAGATTGCTGGACACACTGGGGTCAATGCTGGAGGACACACTGGGGCAGATGATTGCTGGAGACACTGGGGCAATGCTGGAGACACTGGGGCAATGCTGGAGACACTGGGGGCAATGCTGGAGACACTGGGGCAGATTGCTGAACACACTGGGGGCAATGCTGGAGGACACACTGGGGCAGATCAGATGATTGCTGGAGACACTGGGGCAATGCTGGAGACTCTGGGGCAATGCTGGAGACACTGGGGCAATGCTGGAGACACTGGGGCAATGCTGGAGACACGGGGGGCAATGCTGGAGACACTGGGGCAATGCTGGAGACACTGCGGCAATGCTGGAGACACTAGGGCAATGCTGGAGACACTGGGGCAATGCTGGAGACACTGGGGCAATACTGGACACACTGGGGGCAGTGCTGGAGACACTGGGGCTGGGGCAATGCTGGAGACACTGGGGGCAATGCTGGAGACACTGTGGGGCAATGCTGGAGACACTGGGGCAATGCTGGAGACACTGGGGCAGATTGCTGGACATACTGGTGTTAAAATGCTGGACACACTGGGGGTAATATGCTGGACACACTGGGGGTAATATGCTGGACACACTGGGCAGATTGCTGGACACACTGGGGGCAATGCTGGAGGACACAATGGGGCAGATGATTGCTGGTGACACTGGGGCAATGCTGGAGACACTGGGGGCAATACTGGAGGACACACTGGGGCAGATGATTGCTGGAGACACTGGGGCAATGCTGGAGACACTGAGGCAATGCTGGAGACACTGGGGCAGATTGCTGGACACACTGGGGGCAATGCTGGAGGACACACTGGGGCAGATGATTGCTGGAGACACTGGGGGCAATGCTGGAGTCTGGAGACACTGGGAGCAATGCTGGAGACACTGGGGGCAATGCTGGAGACACTGGGGCAGATTGCTGGACACACTGGGGGCAATGCAGGAGGACACACTGGGGCAGATGATTGCTGGAGACACTGGGGCAATGCTGGAGACACTGGGGCAATGCTGGAGACACTGGGGGCAATGCTGGAGACACTGGGGCAGATTGCTGGACACACTGGGGGCAATGCTGGAGGACACACTGGGGCAGATGATTGCTGGACACACTGGGGCAATGCTGGACATACTGGGGCAGATTGCTGGACACACTGGGGGTAATAAGCTGGACACACTGGGGCAGATTGCTGGACACACTGTCTGGGGGCAATGCTGGACACTCTGGGGCAATATGCCTGACATACTGGGGCAGATTGTTGAACACACTCTCTGGGGGCAATGCTGGAGACACCGGGGGCAATGCTGGAGACACTGGGGCAGATTGCTGGACACACTGGGGGCAATGCTGGAGGACACACTGGGGCAGATGATTGCTGCACACACTGGGGCAATGCTGGACATACTGGGGAAGATTGCTGGACACACTGGGGGTAATAAGCTGGACACACTGGGGCAGATCAGATGATTGCTGGAGACACTGGGCCAATGCTGGAGACACTGGGGCAATGCTGGAAACTCTGGGGCAATGCTGGACACACTGGGGGCAATGCTGGAGACACTGGGGCAATGCTGGAGACACTGGGGCAATGCTAGAGACATGGGGGCAATGCTGGAGACACTGCGGCAATGCTGGAGACACTGCGGCAATGCTGGAGACACTGGGGCAATGCTGGAGACACTGGGGCAATGCTGGACACACTGGGGGCAATGCTGGAGACACTGGGGCTGGGGCAATGCTGGAGACACTGGGGGCAATGCTGGAGACACTGTGGGGCAATGCTGGAGACACTGGGGCAATGCTGGAGACACTGGGGCAGATTGCTGGACACACTGGTGGTAATATGCTAGACACACTGGTGGTAATATGCTGGACACAATGGTGGTAATATGCTGGACACACTGGGGGTAATATGCTGGACACACTGGGGGTATTATGCTGGACACACTGGGGCAGATTGCTGGACACACTGGGGGCAATGCTGGACGACACACTGGGGCAGATGATTGCTGGAGACACTGGGGCAATGCTGGAGACACTGGGGCAATGCTGTAGACACTGGGGCAGATTGCTGGACACACTGAGGGCAATGCTGGAGGACACACTGCTGCAGATGGTTGCTGGAGACACTGGGGCAATGCTGGAGACACTGGGGCAATGCTGGAGACACTGGGGCAGATTGCTGGACACACTGGGGGCAATGCTGGAGGACACACTGGGGCAGATGATTGCTGGAGACACTGGGGGCAATGCTGGAGTCTGGAGACACTGGGGGCAATGCTGGAGACACTGGGGGCAATGCTGGAGACACTGGGGTAGATTGCTGGACACACTGGGGGCAATGCTGGAGGACACACTGGGGCAGATGATTGCTGGAGACACTGGGGCAATGCTGGAGACACTGGGGCAATGCTGGAGACACTGGGGGCAATGCTGGAGACACTGGGGCAGATTGCTGAACACACTGGGGGCAATGCTGGAGGACACACTGGGGCAGATCAGATGATTGCTGGAGACACTGGGGCAATGCTGGAGACTCTGGGGCAATGCTGGAGACACTGGGGCAATGCTGGAGACACTGGGGCAATGCTGGAGACACGGGGGGCAATGCTGGAGACACTGGGGCAATGCTGGAGACACTGCGGCAATGCTGGAGACACTAGGGCAATGCTGGAGACACTGGGGCAATGCTGGAGACACTGGGGCAATACTGGACACACTGGGGGCAGTGCTGGAGACACTGGGGCTGGGGCAATGCTGGAGACACTGGGGGCAATGCTGGAGACACTGTGGGGCAATGCTGGAGACACTGGGGCAATGCTGGAGACACTGGGGCAGATTGCTGGACATACTGGTGTTAAAATGCTGGACACACTGGGGGTAATATGCTGGACACACTGGGGGTAATATGCTGGACACACTGGGCAGATTGCTGGACACACTGGGGGCAATGCTGGAGGACACAATGGGGCAGATGATTGCTGGTGACACTGGGGCAATGCTGGAGTCACTGGGGCAATGCTGGAGACACTGGGGGCAATACTGGAGGACACACTGGGGCAGATGATTGCTGGAGACACTGGGGCAATGCTGGAGACACTGAGGCAATGCTGGAGACACTGGGGCAGATTGCTGGACACACTGGGGGCAATGCTGGAGGACACACTGGGGCAGATGATTGCTGGAGACACTGGGGGCAATGCTGGAATCTGGAGACACTGGGAGCAATGCTGGAGACACTGGGGGCAATGCTGGAGACACTGGGGCAGATTGCTGGACACACTGGGGGCAATGCAGGAGGACACACTGGGGCAGATGATTGCTGGAGACACTGGGGCAATGCTGGAGACACTGGGGCAATGCTGGAGACACTGGGGGCAATGCTGGAGACACTGGGGCAGATTGCTGGACACACTGGGGGCAATGCTGGAGGACACACTGGGGCAGATGATTGCTGGACACACTGGGGCAATGCTGGACATACTGGGGCAGATTGTTGGACACACTGGGGGTAATAAGCTGGACACACTGGGGCAGATTGCTGGACACACTGTCTGGGGGCAATGCTGGACACTCTGGGGCAATATGCCTGACATACTGGGGCAGATTGTTGAACACACTCTCTGGGGGCAATGATGGAGACACCGGGGGCAATGCTGGAGACACTGGGGCAGATTGCTGGACACACTGGGGGCAATGCTGGAGGACACACTGGGGCAGATGATTGCTGCACACACTGGGGCAATGCTGGACATACTGGGGAAGATTGCTGGACACACTGGGGGTAATAAGCTGGACACACTGGGGCAGATTGCTGGACACACTGTCTGGGGGCAATGCTGGACACTCTGGGGCAATATGCTGGACATACTGGGGCAGATTGTTGAACACACTGTCTGGGGGCAATGCTGGACATAGGGGCTAGTTAAGAGATATTATTACTGCAGTGATGTATTTATTTTATTTTTTGAGGACACTGTTTTAAATGGGGGGGCGGTCCTGTTACTGTGCAGAGTGACACTATGTCGCCTTTTTTTCTTCATGTGGTGTAATGTATAAGTTGGGAAAAATTAAGTAATGTGTTCTGCAAGCGGAGCTCGAGATAACTGTGTTATTTCCTGCAGAAACGAGTCCTGGCTGGAAGAAATGATGGCGGTCTGTGCTGGATGAAAGATGAAGGACTTCACCTAGAGACGTCACTGGTGAGTCAGTGTTACCTATGCACTGACACTATACACTGTATACTATATACAGAGGTCCTGTGTACAATGTTACCAGTGATCACTGTATTACCTATACATTATATACAGAGCTCCTGTGTATAATACCACCAGTGATCTCTGTATTACCTCTACACAGACACTGCATACTAAGTACAGATCTCCTGTGAATACTGGCACTTATGGTGATAGTATTGTGTTGTTTTTTTTTATTACTGATCAGTATTGTAGTATTCATTCACTATGTGGTCTGGAAGTGGTGTTGCGGTATTTGTCCCTTGTATGTGCTATTTGGTCACCAAGTGGTGGTAATATGTGGTCTTGACTTGGTGCGGTGGTATTTGTTCCTTGTATGTGATATTATTCGATCACTGTGGTTGTAATTTGTGGTCTGGTCATGGTGTGGTGGTATTTGTTCCTTGTATGTGATATTGGTCATTTTAAAAATTGAAAAATAAATCCAAATATACCTAAATTGTATTGCATATTTTAACAAATATTTAATAGGTTACAGTAGAGTAGGGCCCGGCCATTTTTCTGGAATAATCTGGTTCAGGTATAACATGACCCCCGTCACATGACCCCCGTCACATGACCCCCGTCACATGACCGGGGGGGCCCACAGTGTCTGAACAGCCCGGGGCCCTGGCTACCCTTAATCCACCCCTGCTGTGAGGAATGCCTGTTTGTTAGGGAGCACTACAAAATACTCAGAAACCACCCGAGCATTCTCTGGGAAACCCGAGTAACGATTATACTCGCTCATCACTAGTTGGCACATTTCCAAAATTGTGGGTGAACAACTTGGTTTCAAGCATTTGATGCTCGTTCAAACTGACCTGTGGCAAGTAACAGATGTGGACAATATGAAAATCACACCTGAAAGCAGAAAATAAAGGATAATCGATCTTTGCATCATGTGTTTCTGTGTGCCACAGTAAGCATGGAGAACAGAAAGAGGAAAACAAAAGCAACAATTCCAAGGTTACAAGAACATCTCCAGAGATCTTGAAGTTTCTCTGTCTACAGTGCCCAACATAATCAAGAACTTTACAACCCATACCCCTGTAGCTAATCTCCCTGGGTGTGGACAACAGAGAAAAATTTATTAAAGGTTGCAACGCAGGATAAGCATACGAGGGATAAACAGCCCCAATCAAGTTTCATAAAAATTCAAGCTGTCCTGCAGGCTCAGGGTGTATCAGTATCAGCGCAAACTATCCGCCAACATTTGAATGAAATGAAACGCTATGAACGAAGACCCAGGAGAACCCCTCAGCTGACACAGAGCCATTGAAAAACTAGACTGCAGTTTGCGAAAATGTAGGTGAGGAAAACAAAATCTTTCTGGGAAAACATCTTGTGGACAGAGGAGACCAAGATAAAGCTTTTTGGTAAAGCACATCATTTTACTTTTTACCAAAAATGTAATGAGGCCTACAAAGAAGAAAACACGTTACCTACAGTCAAATATGGTGGAGGTTCAAACATGTTTTGAGGTTGTTTTGCTGCCTCGGGCATTGTGTGCCTTGACTTTGTGCAAAACATTATGAAATCTCAAGATTACCAAACGATTTTGGGTCACAATGTAGTGCCCAGTGTCAGAAAGCTGGATTAGCCTCCTAGGTCATGGGTCTTCCAGCAGATATATTTCAAGAAACACCAAGAAGTGGATGGAAACAAAGCGCTTGAGAGTTCTGAAAAGACCATCAATGAGACTGGATCGAAATCCCATTGACCACCTGTGGAGAGATCTTAAAATATCTTTTGGGAGAAGGCATCTTTCAAATATGCAATGATTGCAATAATCTTCTGGCATAAACAATTCCTTTTCTGGAACAATTTCAAGGGTGCCAACACTTTCAGGCATGACTGTATACTTTACATGTTTGAAATCCCAAAACAATGTGGATTGGACTTTTGCATTCTAATATATAACTACCTCAGCTCTTCTATCTCATGAATATAGTTCTGTATTAGAGTCTGGATTTCTTCATTATTGTCACCTAAAATTGAAAGAAATGCAAAGGTGTAAACTTAACTAAAGTATATTAAGTAGTTTCAAACTAAATAAAAAAAGACTAAACAGTGGATAAATTATTATTTTACAAAGAAAGACATTTACAATCATCCTAGTGTTAACTTTCTGCTACTGCTCTTGCTATTTATTATTCTTGGACATTTATTGTACATTTTCACTTTAAAATTTTCACTTTCGCTTAGGCTTTATTCACACGACTGTGTATCGGGTCTGAGTGCTGTACATTAAAAAAATTATGTGCCCATGATGAATTTTTGGTGAAATTTTGACTGCATTTTTTTTCACTAAGTTGAAAACGCAGCGTTCCAGCAAAGTAGATGGGATTTATAGAAATCTCATGAGCGTTGTGCTTCATTTTTACTTAGCATAAATTGACTAGTGGGTCGCACTTCACATCCACAACATGTCAATTTTCCTTCAACTGGGATTTTTCCCATACATTTGCATCAGATGTGGAAAATCTACAAGTAAAAACCGCACATACATATTTTAATGTGGTTCCATGGTAAAGATAAACTAGATAAAATCTCATGTCAAAAGATGCACCCAATTATGCAAGAAACCTAATTTACTTAAAAGGTGCAGCAATTCTGCAGAAAGTCACATCAAACACTCACCAAAAAGTCATTGTGGCAACATAACCTTTACGTTTTTTCTACCAAAGTATTAAGCTGTTTAAAATACATGTTGAACGTCAAAAACATCAAACTACCAGGTCTGCAAATTTTTTTTCTTTTTTTGTCTCCCCTGTTAGCCTAAAAAATGCATTAAAAGTGATCAATATATTGTATGTTCCCCAAACTTACAGTATATCAATAAAAACATGAGCTCAGCAGGCGAAAAACAAGCCCTCTCTCAGCCCCATTAAGGTAAGATAAAGAAGTCACGGCTCAGAACATCAACTTCAACAATTTTATAAAAATTTTAGATATAACAAAAACTATACGAGTCCGGCCTTAATACTGACCTTAGGAATCATGTTTCCAGGTCATTTTGACTCTACAATGAATATTGTAGAGACAAAATCCCCAAATCAATGGTAGGATTGAAGTTCTTTCACACTGTTTCATTTTTTAGTACATGATAAAATGGATGGTGTCAGCAAATTTCCAAAAATTTCACACAAACTCGATTCACATTCAATCGATTCACTGATCTTGAAATCTAACAATGTATTATTATTAGTAGGACAACCCTTTTTAACTTTATACCCAACCAAGCAACAAGTTGTGGGACTTTCCATAACATCACTCAAACGCCTTCTCTCACATAACTATTTTAGAAACTGATGTATCTCATATAGTATGCTCAGAGAATAAGTAATAAACAGTTTAATAACTATGTAGTAATGACTTACCAGCCCTTTGTAATAGGCGGGCAGCCTCTTGCCCAGCCATGCGGGTGACCCGAGCATTTATGGCTCTAATGGCTTCTTGTAAGGCAGTAACACGGAGACGCAAGGATGCATTTTCACTACGCAGCATAGACAACTCTTCACACATGTCACTCAGAGCATCAGAACCAGGCACACGGTGACCCTGGTGACAAAGTAATAGAAATTATTACATTTTTCTATTAATTGTCTTTATCTTCAAACTGGTTAAAAATGATGTTCCACTAATAAAACTGATACTTAGTGATATGGGAAATCATAATGGCAGCCACCTCCAACTTTAAAAGAAACAGGTCACCTTGTATTATATATGCACATCAATCTGTGAACAGCACAGTATAGACAAGGTATAGAGAAAGAGAAACTGAGCAGAAGATGAAAAGTTTCAGTAAAACTAGCATTTTATGAATTGAAATCCTTGGTGTTTGCATAAGAGTCCAGTGGGTGGTCCTATTCAGTGATTGACAGATATCTCTACAACCACTGAATAGGACCGCCCACTTCATAAGGGATTTCAATGTCGAAAATGGAAGTTTTTCTTAAACCTCTTCCACAAAAATGTATATAAATTTGAAAAACTCCCACTGTTCTAAAACACCCTTTCTGGAGTTCAGATACCATTTTTAATATATCAGGTTCCTTTAAGAACACTGAGGCAATAATTGTACAATATGTTACTGACACTCTTGGTTGAGATGCTTCCTCATCTTTCTGTGACCATGAATCTCATTGCTAAAATGGACACAGCAAAATTTACAATGACACATTTTGAGGGTTCTCGCCTAATGAAGTTGGCAATATGGAGGTGCCTCATAATTTTAAAAGATTTCCATATAAGCTACTCTGTATCCCCCAGTCCTAAGCGTATGTCATATTCAGAAAATCAGAAAAATTCTGACATTTAAAAAAATACATATATATTTTGGTTGACGCCATTTACTGAGATCCAGAATATTTTTTATTTTTCGATAGATGCAGTTGTATGAGGAGTGTGTGTGTGTGTGTGTGTGTGTGTGTGGTGAGTTGTAGTTTCCATATGTATCACTTTGGGGTACATGTAAAGTTTTGATTCCCCTGTGTTGCCTCTTTCTTAGGGGAAGGTGCGGTGACCAAAAAACAGTAATTTTGGTGGTTAGATTTTTTTGTTTTGCTTTATAGATATATGGGATAAATATTTTTTTATTTTGATAGATTAGACTTTTGCAGATGTACTGAAACAAAACTCTTTTTTTTTTTTTTTTTTATAACTTTCAGTTTCTTTATTTTTTGCCAATCCACCAGTAATTTCTTTTCCTATATATATATATATATATATATATATATATATATATATATATATATATATACAGTCATATGAAAAAGTTTGGGCACCCCTATTATTATAATATTCCCAGTGTCAGCGGTGGCCGAAACTGCTCAGTTACAGAGCTGCACAGCACAGTTACATCGACTGTATAGTGGCCGCCGCTGAGGTTTTTCACAATTTACTGAAAAAAAAAATATTATATATATATATACAGTCATATGAAAAAGTTTGGGCACCCCTATTAATCTTAAGCTTAATGTTTTATAAAAATTGTTTTTTTGCAACAGCTATTTCAGTTTCATATATCTAATAACTGTTGGACACAGTAATGTTTCTGCCTTGAAATGAGGTTTACTGTACTAACAGAAAATGTGCAATCTGCATTCAAACAAAATTTGACAGGTGCATAAGTATGGGCACCCTTATCATTTTCTTGTTTTAAATACTCCTACCTACTTTTTACTGACTTACTAAAGCACTTTTTTTGGCTTTGTAACCTCATTGAGCTTTGAACTTCATAGCTAGGTGTATGCAATCATGAGAAAAGCTACTTAAAGTGGCCACTTGCAAGTTGTTCTCCTGTTTGAATCTCCTCTAAAGAGTGGCATCATGGGCTCCTCAAAACAACTGTCAAATGATCTGAAAACAAAGATTATTCAACATAGTTGTTCAGGGGAAGGATACAAAAAGCTGTCTCAGAGATTTAACCTGTCAATTTCCACTGCGAGGAACATAGTAAGGAAATGGAAGAACACAGGTACAGTTCTTGTTAAGGCCAGAAGTGGCAGGCCAAGAAAAACATCAGAAAGGCAGAGAAGAAGAATGGTGAGATCAGTCAAGGACAATCCTCAGACCATCTCCAGAAAGCTGCAGCATCAACTTGCTGCAGATGGTGTCACTGTGCATCGGTCAACTATACAACGCACTGTTTTTTTGCCGCCATGCATAACGCCTTTTTGTATTACCAAACAACTCAATCTTGGTTTCATGAGTCCACAGGACCTTCTTCCAAAAAGAAATTGGCTTCTCCAAATGTGCTTTTGCATACCTCAGCCATCTCTGTTTGTGGTGTGCTTGCAGAAACAGCTTCTTTCACATCACTCTCCCATACAGCTTCTCCTTGTGCAAAGTACGTTGTATAGTTGACCGATGCACAGTGACACCATCTGCAGCAAGTTGATGCTGCAGCTCTCTGGAGATAGTCTGAGGATTGTCCTTGACTGATCTCACCATTCTTCTTCTCTGCCTTTCTGATGTTTTTCTTGGCCTGCCACTTCTGGCCTTAACAAGAACTGTACCTGTGTTCTTCCATTTCCTTACTACAGTATGTTCCTCACAGTGGAAATTGACAGGTTAAACCTCTGAGACAGCTTTTTGTATCCTTCCCCTGAACAACTATGTTGAATAATCTTTGTTTTCAGATCATTTGACAGTTGTTTTGAGGAGCCCATGAGGCCACTCTTCAGAGGAGATTCAAACAGGAGAACAACTTGCAAGTGGCCACTTTAAGTAGCTTTTCTCATGATTGCATACACCTAGCTATGAAGTTCAAAGCTCAATGAGGTTACAAAACCAAAAAAAGTGCTTTAGTAAGTCAGTAAAAAGTAGGTAGGAGTATTTAAAACAAGAAAATGATAAGGGTGCCCATACTTATGCACCTGTCAAATTTTGTTTGAATGCAGATTGCACATTTTCTGTTAGTACAGTAAACCTCATTTCAAGGCAGAAACATTACTGTGTCCAACAGTTATTAGATATATGAAACTGAAATAGCTGTTGCAAAAAAACAATTTTTATAAAACATTAAGCTTAAGATTAATAGGGGTGCCCAAACTTTTTCATATGACTTTTTTTTTTCAGTAAATTGTGAAAAACCTCAGCGGCGGCCACTATACAGTCGATGTAACTGTGCTGTGCAGCTCTGTAACTGAGCAGTTTCGGCCACCGCTGACACTGGGAATATTGGCGTGCAATATTATTCGACCCCTTTAACTTTTAATACTTTGTTGCGCCACCTTTTGCTGCAATTACAGCTGGAAGTCGCTTGGGGTATGTCTCTATCAGTTTTGTACATCGGGAGACTGAAATTCTTGCCCATTCTTTTTTTGGCAAACAGCTTGAGCTCAGTGAGGTTTGATGGAGATAGTTTGTGAACAGCAGTTTTCAGCTTTTTCCACAGATTCTCGATTGGATTGAGGTGTGGACTTTGACTTGGACCATTCTAAAACCTGGATACGTTTATTTGTGAACCATTCCATTGTAGATTTTGCTTTGTTTGGGATCATCATCTTGTTGGAAGACAAATCTCCATCCCAGTCTCAGGTCTTTTGCAGACTCCAACAAGTTTTCTTCAAGAATGGTCCTGTATTTGGCTCCATCCATCTTCCCATCAATTATAACTATCTTCCCTGTCCCTGCTGAAGAAAAGCAGGCCCAAACCATGATGCTGCCACCACCATGTTTGACAAAGGGGTTGGTGTGTTCAGGGTGATGAGCTGTGTTGCCTTTACGTCAAACATATCGTTTGACATTGTTGCCAAAATGTTTGATTTTGGTTTTATCTGACCAGAGCACCTTCTTCCACATGTTTGAGTCTCCCAGGTGGCTTGTTGCTACTTTAAACAACAGTTTTTATGGATATCTTTGAGAACTGGCTTTCTTCTTGCCATTCTTCCATAAAGGCCACATTTGTGCAGTGTACGACTGATTGTTGTCCTATGGACAGACTGTCCCACCTCAGCTGTAGATCTCTGCAGTTCATCCAGAGTGATCATGGGCCTCTTGGCTGCATCTCTGATCAGTCTTCTCCTTGTTTGAGATGAAAGTTTAGAGGGACGGCCGGGTCTTGGTAGATTTGCAGTGGTATGATACTCCTTCCATTTCAATATGATCGCTTGCACGGTGTGCTCCTTGGGATGTTTAAAGTTTTGGAAATCGTTTTGTATCCAAATACAGCTTTAAACTTCTCCACAACAGTATCACGGACCTGCCTGTTGTGTTCCTTCATGATGCTCTCCGTGCTTCAAACAGAACCCTGAGACTATCACAGAGCAAGTGCATTTATATGGAGACTTGATTACACACAGGTGGATTATATTTATCATCATTAGGCATTTAGGACAACATTGGATCATGCAGAGATCCACAATGAACTTCTGGAGTGAGTTTGCTGCACTGAAAGTAAAGGGGCTGAATAATATTGCACGCCCCACTTTTCAGTTTTTGAATTTCCACAAAAATGTAAACTAACCAAGAAATTTTGTTCAAATTCACAATTGCGTTCCACTTGTTGTTGATTCTTCACCAAAAATTTACATTTGGTATCTTTATGTTTGAAGCATGATATGTGGGAAAAGGTTGAAAAGTTTGAGGGAGCCAAATACTTTCGCAAGGCACCGCATTTTGATGTAATTTATCTATTCAGATACATATATATATATATATATATATATATATATATATATATATATATATATATATATATAGTTTATTTCAGTTTTTAATGGTCCTGTTATCAGCTTGTAATGCACGTATCATTTTAGGTAAATTTCCAGAATAAGTTATCATTTTTGCGCCCATGAGGAACACTATATGATCATTAAATGATTTGCATCCTACATTTTTCAGTTTTCTTCACCGCAAGTTCTTCCCCTCAGTTGTCTCTGAGCTGTTGTGTGAACACTAGGTGCTATGATGTCTCCTGTATACAGCATACACAAAGAAAAGGATTCATGCTCTTTCACTCTGCAGGACATGTTCAAAAGCAACAGCATGAAGGATATTACACAGCAGAACTGAGGCCAGTCTCACACGTCCAGATAATTCCGCTACTGGAAAAATCGGTACTGGAGTTGTCTGTGTGCTCACGTGGCACATCAGTGTGGCACACGTGCGGCAGCCGTGTGCCGACTGAGGACCACACAGACCGTGCAGGAGACAGCGCTAGAGTTAAGCGCTGTCCCCCCTGCGTGTGGTGCTGAAGCCGGCATTCATTCCTTCTCCCCAGCAGCGTTCGCTGGAGAGAAGGAATGAAAAATCAAGGTTTTTGGGGGGTTTTTATGTTTAAAATAAAGTTCATGGTCACCACACGCCTCCCACCCCCTGTGCGCCCACCCGCTTGCATTAAAATACTCATTCAGCTCCCGCGATGCTTCCTCTCATCACCGGCAGCTTGTCCTGTGAGTGGTCACGTGGTGCCGCTCATTACAGGGATGAATATGCGGATCCACCCCTATGGGAGGTGGAGCCGCATATTCATCACTGTAATGAGCGGCACCACGTGACCGCTCACACAGGACAAGCTGCCGGCGCTGAGAGGAAGCATCGCAGAAGCTGGGTGAGTATTTTAATGCAAGCGGGTGGGCGCACAGGGGGTGGGAGGCGGGAGGTGTCCACGAACTTTATTTTAAACACAAAAAAAAACAAAAAAACCTTGATTTTTCATTCTTTCTCTCCAGCGAATGCTGCTGGGGAGAAGGAATGAATGTTGGCTTCAGCACCACACGCAGGGGGGACAGCGCTTACTGTAGCGCTGTTTCTACTGCGGCGGTACGTGCACACGGAGGAGAGTGCACACTGTTCTCCATGTGCACGTGTGCGGGACGCTTTGTGGACCGTGCTGCCGGAGACACGTAGATATGTCTCCGTGTTTTGCACACGGATACACGGTCCACGAAAAATCACTGACATGTGCAGAGACACATTGATTTTAATGTGTCTACGTGTGTCAGTGTCTCCGGTATATGAGGAAACTGTCACCACACGTACCGGAGCCACTGACGTGTGAAACAGGCCTGAAGCAGTTTTGCTGTGAATCCTGCTCTGAGGTAAAACAAAATCAATTACTAGAAGGCTCATCTGTGTGCCTCTGCAGCTACCTCCATGTCCCTCATCCCGTCTCAATAGACTTTAACTCCTTCACGACCTTGGGATTCTTCATTTTTACGTTTTTGTTTTTGCTCCCCTTCTTCCCAGAAGAAGAATAAATACTTTATTGTTCTGTCAATAAGGCCATATGAGGGCTTGTTTATTGCGGAACCAGTTGTACTTTTGCACAAAACCATTGACTTTACCATATAGTGTACTGGAAAACAAGAAAAATTCCAAGTGCTGTGAAATTGCAAAAAGTGTAATTCCATAATTGTCTTTTTTTTTTTTTTTTACCATATTCAATAAATGCTAAAACTGACCTGCCACCATGATTCTCCAGGTCACAGGAGTTTGGAAAAATCAAACATGTATAGGTAGTGGTGAAAAAAAAAATCCATAGTTTGTTAAAAAAAAGAGGCGCCTGTAGCGTTTCCATTTTTGGGGGGATCTACGGCTGGGTGAAGCCATACTTTTTTGCATGCCAAAATTATGTTTTATTGATACCATTTTAGTGTACATGCAATGTTTTGATCACCTGTTATTGCGACCAAAAAAACGTAATTCTGGAGTTATGATTTTTTTTTCCCTCATTACGTTGTTTGCCGATCAGATTAATTTAGTTCATTTTTGCCAGAGCTGTATATATTATATTGCTCGATCAAAATATTAAGACCACTGCACAGTTTTATAAAAATCAGCTTCTCTACATGTCTGACAGCCATTCAATTCCAGTATCAGTTGAATTCCAACCAGAGTACACCTCATTCTACTTAGGCTGGTTTCACACTTGCGTTTTTATCTGCATGCGTTTTTTTAAAAAACGCATGTGTGAAAAAACGCATGTAAACGCGGTAAAACGCATGCGTTTTTTAGACGCATGCGTTTTTATAGAAAAACACAAGAAAACAAGAAAAAACAAAAAACCCTAACCCTAACCCTACCCCTAACCCTACCCCTGACCCTAACCCTACCCCTAACCCTACCCCTAACCCTAATCAGTGGCCACTTATATAACTGCCACGTATATAAGTGCCACGTATATAAGTGCCACGTATTTAAGTGCCACGTATTTAAGTGCCACGTATTTAAGTGCCACGTATTTAAGTGCCACGTATTTCACGTATATGCCACGATATTTCAGTGCCACGTATTTCAGTGCCACGCATTTAAGTGCCACGTATTTACGTGCCACGATATTTCAGTGCCACGTATAACCACGTAGTTATAGTATTTATAGTACGTGGCACTTAAGTATGTGGCACTGAAATACGTGGCACTGAAAGACATGGCACTGAAAGACGTGTCACTGAAAGACGTGGCACTGAAATACGTGGCACTTAAATACGTGGCACTGAAATATCGTGGCACTGAAAGACGTGGCACTGAAATACGTGGCACTGAAATACGTGGCACTATGACTGTCAGAAAATGTTCATTAAACGGTTAGGGGTGAGGTTAGGGGTAGGGTTAGGGTTTGGATCCCTTTATCACCTTGATGGTGGTGGGTGACTTTTCAGTGTGTTTTCTGGTTTTTTTCTATAAAAACGCATGCGTTTTTAACGCAAACAAACGCATGTGCTGAAAAACGCATGCGTTTACATAGACAGCAATGCATTTTTTTGCCGCGAAAAAACGCATGCGTTTATTCGCGGCAAAAAAAACGCGCAAAAAAATACTACAGGTTGCATTTTTGAAAATGAACGCATGCAGAAAAAAAACACATGCGTTTGCAAACGCGACCAAACGCGTACAAAAAAACGCATGCATTTTCAATGTTAAATATAGGGGAAAAAAACGCATGCGTTTTTTGTGCAAAAAACGCTGCAGACAAAAACGCAAGTGTGAAACCAGCCTAAATGTGCTTCTGATTAGGTGATCACCTGAACCAAATCTTATTTAACAAAGGAAAGTCTATAAAACACTGCTGTGGTGTTCACAATCCTTTTGCAATAGGATAAGCTGGATGGCAAAACAAGTGCTAGTAATATCCCAAAAGTAATAGGAATAAAAAAAAATAACTTTTAACCATGCCAAAGGAGTTGAAAAGAAAAGTCTTGAGTGGGGAAAAGAACGGCTCAATTCTGGCTTTACTAGCAGAGGGACACAGTAAGAATCATGTTGCCTCCATCCTTAAAAATTCTAAGATGGCAGTCCATTACAACAAGGTCAAGCAGCAGACATTGGGGACAACAAACTTGTTGACCGGCAGAGGGCGAAAATGACACTCCACTGACCGAAATGACCATTTTATTTGAATGTCACTCAGCAACTGCAGGATGACATCAAGTGACCTACAAAAGGAATGGCAAATGGCAGCTGGGGTGAAGTGCATGGCAAGAACAGTTCGCAACAGGCTCCTAGAAGCAGGACTCAAGTCATGTAAAGCTAGAAAAAAGCCTTTCATCAATGAGAAGCAAAGGACAGCCAGGCTGAAGTTTGCCAAAGACCATAAGGATTGGACCATAGAGGAATGGAGTAAGGTAATCTTCTCTGAGTCTAATTTTCAGCTTTGCGCAACACCTGGTCATCTAATGGTTGGACGGAGACCTGGAGAGGCGTACAAGCCACAGTATCTTGCACCCACTGTGAAATTTGGTGGAGGATCAGTGATGATCTGGGGATGCTTCAGCAAGGCTGGAATTGGGCAGGTTGTTCTTTGCAAAGGACGTATGAATCAAGCCGCATACAAGGTTATCGTGGAAAAACAGTTGATTCCTTCTGCTTAGGCAATGTTCCCCAACTCTGAGGACTGGTTTTTCCAGCAGGACAATGCTTCGTGCCACACAGCTAGGTCAATCAAGGTGTGGATGAAGGACCACCACATCAAATCCCTGTCATGGCCAGCCCAATCTCCAGATCTGAACCCCATTGGAAACCTCTGCAATGTAATCAAGAGGAAGATGGATAGTCACAAGCCATCAAACAAATAACTGCTTAAATTTTTGTACCAGGAGTGTCATAAGGTCACCCAAAAGCTGTGTGAAAGACAGGTGGAAGCATGACAAGACGCATGAGAGCTGTGATAAAAAATAATGGTTATTCCACAAAATATTGATTTCTGAACTCTTCCTGAGTTAAAACATTAGTATTGTTGTTTCTAAATGATTATGAACTTTTTTTTATTTTTTTTGCATTATTTGAGGTCTGCAAGCAATGCATTTTTTTTGTTATTTTGACCATTTCTCATTTTCAGAAAATAAATACAAAATTTATTGCTTGGAACCTCTGAGACATGTTGTCAGTAGTTATAGAATAAAAGAATAATTTTCATTTTGCTCAAAAATATACCTATAAAGAGAAAAATCAGACAAACTGAAAATTTTGCAGTGGTCTCTTAATTTTTGCCAGAGCTGTATGTATTATTTGGAACTTTTATATTTTAAAACATTTTTTTTCTACTTTTTACTTGTTTCAATAGTCTTATTAGGGGACTTGAAGCTGTGATCGCTTGTGCTACACATAGCAGTGATTCAGCCCTGCTATGTGTAGCAGAAATCATCATCTCCTATGAACGCTGGCCAATATATATATATATATATATATATATATATGTATATATATATATATATATATACTAGACTGTGGCCCGATTTTAATGCATTGGGTATTCTAGAATATGCATGTCCCCGTAGTATATGGACAATGATGATTCCAGAATTCGCGGCAGACTGTGCCCGTCGCTGATTGGTCGAGGCAACCTTTATGACATCATCGTCCCCATGGCAACCATTATGACATCTACGTCGATACTGTGCCCGTCGCTGATTGGTCGAGGCGAATTCGTGGCAGACTGTGCCCGTCGCTGATCGGTTTTAGTTATGTCTAATATTCTAGGTTCTTCAAAGTAGCCACCTTTTGCTTGGATGACTGCTTTGCACACTCTTGGTATTCTTTTGATGAGCTTCGAGAGGTAGTCACCGGGAATGGTTTTCACTTCACAGGTGTGCCCTGTCAGGTTTAAAAAGTGGGATTTCTTGCCTTATAAATGGGGCTGGGACCATCAGTTGTGTTGTGCAGAAGTCTTGTGGATACACAGCTGATAGTCCTACTGAATAGACTGTTAGCTAATTTTTTCTTGCCATAATACAAATTCTAAGTAAAGAATAAGGAAGAAGAGTGGACATCATTACTTTAAGAAATGAAGGTCAGTCAGTCTGAAAAATTGGGAAAACTTTGAAAGTGTCCCCAAGTGCAGTAGCAAAAACCATCAAGCGCTACAAAGAAACTGGCTCACATGAGGACCGCCCCAGGAAAGGAAGACCAAGAGTCACCTCTGCTTCTGAGGATAAGTTTATCCGAGTCACCAGCCTCAGAAATCGCAGGTTAACAGCAGCTCAGATTAGAGACCAGGTCAATGCCACAGAGTTCTAGCAGCAAAATCATCTCTACAACAACTGTTAAGAGGAGACTTTGTGCAGCAGGCCTTCATGGTAAAATAGCTGCTAGGAAACCACTGCTAAAGACAGGCAAAAAGCAGAAGAGACTTGTTTGGGCTAAAGAACACAAGGAATGGACATTAGTCCAGTGGAAATCTGTGCTTTGGTCTGATGAGTCCAAATTTGAGATCTTTGGTTCCAATCACCGTGTCTTTGTGCGACGCAGAAAAGGTTAACAGATGGACTCTACATGCCTGGTTCCCACCGTGAAGCATGGAGGAGGAGGTGTGATAGTGTGGGGGTACTTTGCTGGTGACACTGTTGGGGATTTATTCAAAATTGAAGGCATACTGAACAAGCATGGCTACCACAGCATCTTGCAGCGGCATGCTATTCCATCCGGTTTGGGTTTAGTTGGACCATCCTTTATTTTTCAACAGGACAATGATCCCAAACACACCTCCAGGCTGTGTAAGGGCTATTTGACCAAGAACGAGAGTGATGGGGTGCTACGCCAGATGACCTGGCCTCCAGAGTCACCAGACCTGAACCCAATTGAGATGGTTTGGGGTGAGCTGGACCGCAGAGTGAAGGCAAAAAGGGCCAACAAATGCTAAGCCTCTCTGGGAACTCCTTCAAGATTGTTGGAAGACCATTTCCGGTGACTACCTCTTGAAGCTCATCAAGAGAATGCCAAGAGTGTGCAAAGCAGTCATCAAAGCAAAAGGTGGCTACTTTGAAGAACCTAGAATATAAGACATATTTTCAGTTGTTTCACACTTTTTTTGGTAAGTATATAATTCCACATGTGTTAATTCATAGTTTTAATGCCTTCAGTGTGAATGTACAATTTTCATAGTCCTGGAAATACAGAAAAATCTTTAAATGAGAAGGTGTGTCCAAACTTTTGGTCCCCTATAATAAATAACCAGCAAAGACTATGCAGACAGCTATGGGCTAATATTAATAGCCTAGGAAGTGGTCATGGATACTGGCCCCCAGACTGAAAACATCAGCTCTGACCCACTTCAGGAAAGGCGCATCTCTAAGATGTGCCATTTCTGGCACTTAGCCTCGCCCTTTCCACTTGCCCTGTAGCGGTGGCAAGTGGAGTGATAGTTGGGGGATTTAGGTCACCTTTGTACCATCAGGTGACATCAAGGTTAGTACTGGAGAGGCGTCAATAAGATGCCCCCATTACTAACCCATAGTCATATCGTATAAAAACACACACCCAGAGAAAAATACTTTAATTGAAAGAATGATAGACTCCTTTAATTTTTCCTAATTATCCATACTTACGACTTCGCCCATTCCACTGACGCCATTGTCTTCTGCAAAAGAGTTTGAAAAAAACAACAACAATATTCCTCACCTTTCCACAGAGAAGATGATAATCCATTTGTCCCACGACGGGTCCAGCTTTGCTATATCTAGATGGCAGGCTGCATGGTTGCATGATGCGACCATACAGCTTGCCATCCAGCAGAGACACTGAACAGCTCGTGGTGCCGTCAGACAGGTCCTGGGAATTCACAGCCAGTGAGCTCACTTCACCTATGTGACGTTAGCGTGAGTGCGGTGGGAAATTAACTAATTAGACTCCTATAAATGCGTAGGAAATTATGAAGTTTTGGGCCATTGTACAGAAATTTGCCAACATTGGAGTGTTGATATTTTATATAACACTCCCAGTGACACTTTTAGGCCATACTTAAGTTTTTGCATTAAAAAAAAAATATCCATGGATGACCTGATATTTTAGTGAGTGGGCAGTCCATCTTATTTTAACCCAGACATATTTGATTTGAGCTATTTTTTTTTAGAGTAAATAAGGAGTTCAAGGCATATTAGGGAGGTAGTGTAGAAAGAGAAATGACTTATAGGTGGATTAACAAGCAAATTTCTCTGATAAGATATATTAACAATGTTTCTTATATTACCTTGTACTTTTGACTTTTGCAAAGTTTGTTGGCACAACAGCGAACATATAAACATGCACAACTTACAGTTTTGTACTCCTGTAGTTCAAGTCTTAGCCGTGCTAGCTCCGACCTTAATGCCTGCACCTGCTGTACATTCTGTTCTTGATTTGCTGTCACGCGGTTCTTTATGTTACGAGCTCGGTTTGCATATTTTAAAGTATTCAGTGTTTCCATGAAATCACGATCCGATGGAGAAACACAAGCTATCATCATGGTTTGACTGAATGTGTAAGGAAAAAAAGATCAGTTAACAAGAGTGATCAATGAAAGAAAAAAAAAAGTTTTAAATCAAGGGGAATATAAAAGGTAATATTAATTGTTTTTTATGAAATTGTGTTGCTGTTTTAAAGCACCAATCCAGTGTTTTTTGTTTTTTTCTCAGTGCTGGAGTAGTGCTTTAAATCTAAGGTTTCTGCCCCTACTCTTATACTCGCTCGCCGGCATCTTCACCTATTTTCGCTGACACTCGGGTCCTGGGGCACCATCTTGTGATGGCAGCTTCTGACTAGATGGAAGTCAGAAGATACATCACAAGCTTATCAATGCAAATCTATGAAAGCCATCACAAGGCTTTGATAGACTTGTATTGATTTGTGACCTCTGGATCGCTTCATGAAACACTGGAGAAGTCGACAAGTCACAAACTGCAAGTCACCGACAGGAACAGATTACGCCGCCGGAAGAAGAGTATAAGACAGGGAGCAGGGGACTTAAATTTGCAGCACAACTCGATAGAAAACACAAAAAAAAACCTTGTGTGGTGCTTTATGATTCCAGTGAGTGAACCAAACCTTACCAAATATAAACACCAATCACATCAATGCAAAGCAAAAGAGAATAATTTCCTTCTATGATGGAATCACTGACTGGCTGGATCAGGGAAATGCGGTAGCTATAGTATATCTCAACTTCAGCAAAACAGTTGATAAAGTATCTCATACTATCCTTACTGAAAAAATGTCCAAGAATGGGATTGACAAGGCTAAGGTTAGGTGATGATTCTTAACTGACTCAGTGATCATACAGAGTGTTAATAAAAGGTTTCACATGCAATTGGAAGAGTGTTTTTCGAGTACCACAAGGATCTGTCCTGGTCCAAGTGTTGGTCAATATTTATAAATGATCTAGATCAGGGAACACTATCTGGCATAATTAGCATGTCCGTAAACATCACTAGTCATCAAGGATAAGAGCACAATATGTTATATGAAATATCAGATTACAAGTCAATATTATAGGCTTACACAATCAAAAGTCTGTTTTCTTGACCAGTCAGAAAGAAATGCTTAAATTCAAACGTCAACATATAGATAACGGCCTATTCTTCCTGGCTTGTCATCTGGTTAATTAAGATACAATGCTGTGTCTCCACATATGGGATTGACAAGGCTATGGTTAGGTGAATTCATAACTGGCTCAGTGACTGTACTCAAAGAGTGGTAATAAATGGTTGCACATCCAATTGGAAGAGTATTTTAAGTGGAGTACCACAAGGCTCTGTCCTGGCTCCAGTGCTGTTAAACATTTTTATAAATGATCTAGATAAGGGAACTGAAGGTAAAATATTCAAATTTGCAGAAAATGCAAATCTAGGAGGGATAGCTAACACTAGAGAAGACAAAGGAGTCAGAAGGATCTGAATAATGGGCAGCAACTAATAGAATGGCATTTAACAGGGACAAATGCAAGCTTCTATATCTGGGCAAGAAAAACGAAAATTACCACCACAAAAAAATACTTAGGTATACTCATAGATCACAGACTGAACGTGAGTCAGCAGCGTGATGCAGCTGCAAAAACAGGCAAACACAGTTCTAGGATGCATTAAGAGAAGCATAGTCTAGTTCACGTGAAATAATCATCCCCCTCTACTCCTCCTTAATCAGGCCTCATTTGGAATACTGTACCTAGTTCTGGGCACCACATTTAAAAAAAAAAAAAAAAAAGCATTGAAAAACTGGAGCAAGCTCAGAGAAGAGCTACCAGGATGGTGAGCGGACTGCAAAGTATGTCCTACGAGGAACAGTTAAAGGATCTGGGAATGTTTAGCTTGCAAAAAACAAGGCTAACAGGAGACGTAATTGCTGTCTTCAAATATCTGAAGGATTGTGACAGTGTAGATGGATCATCCTTCTCATTTTCACATGGAAACACAAGAATCAATGGGATGAAATTGATTGGGAAAAGATACAGATTAGATATTAGAAAACCTTTTTGACAGTGAGGGTTATCAATCAGTGGAACAGGCTGCCATGAAAGGTAGTGAGTTCTCTTTTCAATTGAAGTCTTCAAGCAGAGGCTGGACAGACATCTGTCTGAGATGATTTAGTGAATTATTCTATGATTTCAGAGTCAAATATATATGGCTGAAATCATGCAGAAAGTAAAGTACTGTTCCCTATAATAAGTGAGCTAGCTTTATAGTATTTCATGCTGCCAGCGGGTAAAGTATAGGTATAGACAACCTAGAAAATAGTTTCAAGGTAGGGAACAAACCGGGTTTCAAAATAATGTTTCAGATGCAAAATGTAGCTGATAACTTATTTGTTCTATGCCATATGCATTTTGCATGCAAGATACAGTATTTAAGTGCTAAGAAAGAATTTTGATTACCTGTTACCACCCAGTGAGTCCTGCAGCAATCGGGTCAGTTTCGAATCTCTGTAGGGAATATGAAGTACTTTCTTACTCTGGTCTCCCAAGGCACTGATAACATTCCCCAGAGCAAGCTGTTAAAAGACAGAGACACAATGTATTCTTTGGTAAAGTAACACACATAAAAAATTGTTAGCATTACATTACACTCATTGCAAGAAACTTAACTAAATTATGTAACATGTAGCTGGTAAATGAGAAGACTGAAGTGGTAATAAACTGCCTCAACTGTCTCCTCAAGTACAGACCTGCTCCTGATAGATCACAGGAATAAGAGCTTTAACCTTGCACGATAAAGTTATAATGGAGCCGTAAACTGAAAGTGCTTGGTCATTATGGGGGAAACAACTTAAAATATTCCTCCTCAAAATCTGTGAAATAGTGATTACTAGTGATGAGCGAGTATACTCGTTGCTCGGGTTTTCCTGAGCATGCTCGGATGGTCTCCGAGTATTTGTTAGTGTTCGGAGGTTTAGTTTTCATCACCACAGCTACTACTTGTATATAGTATTAATCACTCACTATGTGCTGGTGATATGTATTCTGGTTATGGTGTGGCAATATTTGTTCCTTGTATGTGGTGTTAATATATGGTGTGGTCATAGTGTGGCGGTATTTGCTCCTTGTATGTGGTATTATTGGGTCACTATGTGGTGGTAGTATATGGCATGGTGGTATTTGTCCCCTGTATGTGGTATTATTCGGTCACTATATGATGGTAATATGTCGTCTGGCCATGGAGTGACGGTATTTGTCCCTTTTATGTGGTGGTATTGTTCATTTTAAAAAATGCATGTGGTTCATTTCCCTTGAAGAAACTTAAATAAAAATATATACCTAAAAATAGTATTGGATATTTTAACATCTTTAATAGGTTAGAGTAGGGCCCTGCCAAAAGAGTCTCTTTGTCATGGTGGCAGCTTAAAAAATTTTTTTTCGGCCAAAACAAAAGCTGGCTATGTATGTGATCTGGTGTTCGATGGGAACTGCTAATGTGTGATTGGTGAGGATGTGGTGCAGAAATGGTGTTCTCTATGAGTGGGCGGTGGGGCTGTGAAAGGTTCGAGGGTTGGAGGCGGAGCTTGGGTGGAGTCTCAAGGGGGCCTAAAAATTTTACCAGTATGGGGCCCCAAAGTTCCAATGACGTATATTTGTCATCAGCCATGTCCTTGCACTCTATGGCTGATTTTTAACCTGCAAGATCTGTAAAATTGTAGTCCAGTGTATTCATGATCGAAACTCACCCTGTCACTAATTTACAAAGTTCTCCATATGTACAGTAAAAGGGAAACAGCTGTAAACCAGCATCTTTGAAGTGTGCTGACACTAACAAACTGTTGCTTTAGCTAGAATATAACAATTTACCTCAAGAATAACTTTGACTTACAAAAAATATGAAACTGTATTTCAAAAGGATTACCCACAGGCACATAAAGTATGAATCTTATTAGACAAAACCAGTCACACTACGTGCATACACTTACCAATCCACAATTGATGGAAATTCCTTCCCTGGCTCTCTCTCCAGTTGCCCCAGTTCTTTTTAAACGTTCAGAACCAGCCAGATCCACAAAATGAAACTTTGCAGTGAGTGTTGTATACTCCAGCGATGGTGCATCTGCCTACAAAAGAAATAACCTTAAGGGTGCCTGACAGCCATATAACATGGACAATGCTCACATCATAATGCTTGGACTGGCCGGCGACTCTCCTCATCTGAGTGTGGTAGCTGCATAGAAATACAAGCAGCTCAGTGTCTCTGCTGGATTGCAGGCTGTATAGTCGCATCATGCAACAATGCAACCTGCCATCTAGATGTAGCAGGGCTAGACACATCGCAGGACAAATGGATTATCTTCTCGGTGTACAGGTGAGGAATGTGGGTGTTTATTATTTTAATTCTGTTACAGGAGACGTTGGCTTCAGTGGATTGGGCATTGATGTGAGAATAGCTGACTTGGTTTAATTTAGTCTGTCATTCTTTCAATTAAAGGACTTTATTCTTGGTGTGTGTTTTTTTTAATGCAATATCACTATGAGGTATTAATGGGGGCATCTTATAGACTCCTCTCCATTGCTAACCTCTGGACTTCATGTCACCTGACAATACAAAAGTGACATCAACCCCCCCAACTATCACCCCATTTGCCACCGCACCAGGGCAAGTGAGAAGAGCGAGGCTAAGTGCCAGAATTGGCAAATCTTATGGATGTGCCTTTTCTAGAGTGGCTGAGAGCAGATGTTTTTAGTCTGAGAGGGGGCCAATATCCATGGCCCCTTCCTAGGCTATTGATATCAGCCTGCAGCTGTCTGCCTAGCCTTTGCTTGCTATTAATTATAGGTGGACCCTACATTATTTAGTTTTGGGGTCCCCCCTTTTATTAACCAGGAAAGGCTAAGTATACAACTATAAGCTGATATTAAGCCTTGGAAGCTCCATAGGTATTACCCCATTCTCAGTCTATAAACACATTCCCCCAGATGACTGCTTTCCCTCTGCTAAGTAATAAAATGTTGTGGGATCACACATAATTTTTTTCAGAAAATAATTTCGTAAGTACAAAAATACATGTACATTAAGCCACACAAGCACTGTGCTAATTATATATGTCACTGACATCTATATATCTATTTATTCTATGTGTATATATTGTATATCTACTCTAACTATTCTATGCTGTACGCGGCTGATGAATTGACGGCTTTTCAAAGGACATGGATGTGTAAAAATCGGACAGCACTCACATGGTCCAAGTGTTGTGTGATTATTTTTTTATTTTTTATTTTTATCACACTCCTTGACTGGTATTGCCTAATGCAATCCGATTTCTGATTACAATCACAGCATGCTGCAATTTTTTTTTTCTCCAGTCTGATTGTGATCCGAACCGAGATGGGGAAAAAATTTTTAAAAGTGGTGTGTAAACATTTTATATCTATTGTATATCCTGTGTTATTCTTGCCCATCATAATTCAGTTTTTTGGGATATTTTCCAGCCTGATCCTTACTTGGAGCGAAATTTATAGCCATTTTCATGGTTCCCTGATGCAACAATGTAATTAATCAAGGAAGAGCTGTGCGGTGCACTCTCCTTAATTCTCCAAATTAATGGTTAAATAGCAAACCCAAGAAAGCTCTGCAAAGCTTTCTGAGATTTAGATTTAACTCGGCCCTTAAAAGTGAAGACCTTAGAAGGCTTAGTAGACAATATATACCCCAGGAAGTTTACTTCTTAACCTTGGAAAACCAATTTCTCAAGTTTTAAAAATAAAGAATTGTTTCTCAGCCTTTGATGAGCATTACATGCATGTCAGATAGGTGAAATCTGGTGAAAAAAGACAAAATATCATTTAGATAGCAAACCATATATAGGCAACTTATATCTTGAAATATGTCATGTGATTTTGAAAAACAGCTGGGGCATTACTCAGCCTAAAAGACATCACAAGATACACATAGCGGCCCTCACCTTAAGGCTATGTGCACACGTAGGTCGGGTCCTCTGCGGGTTCTCCCGCAGCAGATTTGATAAATCTGCAGGGCAAAACCGCTGCGGTTATCCCTGCAGATTTATCGTGGTTTGTTTTGCGGTTTACTCCTATACTATTGATGCTGCATATGCAGCAATATGCAGCATCAATAGTAATGTTAAAAATAATTTTAAAAAATGGTTTATACTCACCCTCTGACGTCCCGATCTCCTCGGCGCTGCACGCGGCGGTCTGGTTCCAAAGATGCTGTGCGAGAAGGACCTTCGTGACGTCACGGTCATGTGACCGCGATGTCACCACAGGTCCTGTTTCCTGCTCGCACAGCAACCCTGCGACCGGACGGCCGCGTGCAGCGCTGAGAGGTGAGTATATCATTATTTTTTATTTTAATTCTTTTTTTTTTACACAAATATGGTTCCCAAGGCCTGGAGGAGAGTCTCCTCTCCTCTACCCCGGGTACCATCTGCACATGATCCGCTTACTTCCCGCATCGTGGGCACAGCCCCATGCGGGAAGTTAGCGGATCAATGCATTCCTATGTGTGCAGAATCGCAGCGATTCTGCACAAAGAAGTAACATGCTGCGGAATGTAAGCCGCTGCGTTTCTGCGCGGTTTTTCCCGCAGCATGTGCACAGCGGATTGCGGTTTCCATAGGGTTTACATGTAAATGTAAACGCAATGGAAACTGCTCCGCACCCGCAGCTGCAGAAACGCTGCGGATCCGCGGTAAAACCCGCAAAGTGTGAACATGGCCTTAGTGTTTTACCGTAAATGCTGCCTTCATCTCATTCTCTTCCCTGATACAAGTAAAGTTAAATGTCTCCCCCTGAGATCATGTTTCTTGAACCAAACGGCTTACAGCAGTTAGTTATAGAGATCAGGGATAAGCGGCAGAGGATAGAGATTTCTTTATAGCGATTTTGTTAAGGTCCCATTAGTCAATAGATAGTCTTAGACCACCATCTTTTTACCAACAAAAAAAAAAAGTGCCCCAATTGATGACGTGGAAGGTCTGATGAACACTATTTTCAGTCTGCTTCTATATAATTGTTTGTGACCTAAAGTTACACAGCTGAAAAATTATTTATTTTACCTTATATAGACAGGAGTTTGGTACAAGATGATGGGACAATCATGAAGTCTGTGTGTGGGTAAGTTTACAGTAAAAAAAAAACAAACCATCAAAATATCCAATTACTTGGTGACAATTACCAGGTAAGGCTATGTGCACACGTCAGGATTTCTTGCAGAAATTTCCTGAACAAAACCGGACATTTTCTGCAAGAAATCCGCATGCGTTTTTTTTGCGTTTTTTGTACGTTTTTGTCCGGAGCTTCCCAATGCATTAAATAGCGGCAAAACCGCAAAAAATCCGCAAAATTAATGAAAATGCTGCGTTTTTTACTGCAATGCGTTTTTTCGTGGAAAAAAAACGCATCATTTGCACAAAAATTGCAGCATGCATTAAAAATGATGGGATGCTTATGTATGATTTTTTTAAGCATTTTTTCCACAGAAAATGGCCGAAAAAACGTGAAAAAAAAACGCGAAAAATCCTGAACTTGTGTACATAGCCTAAGGCTTTTGACAAATTCAATGACATATATTTGTTCTCACACTCCAGTGTATAATATATCTGTGGTGCCAGTCAACAACTGGGTTATATTTACATGCCCAAGACAGCTGCTACAGACAGGTGTCACAGGTAGTGAAGGGCGAACCCCTGGATGTTCAGGTTTGTCGAGTTCAGCCAATCAGTTAAAAAAAAAGTTTGGTTCAGGTACAAAAACAGTACCCAAATTCGAACCAGGACACCATTCAGATGAATGGGGGCCCGAACATCCATTGTTTGCCACTCTGTCATCTGCATGACAGGGCAGAAAACACTGCCTCTGATCAGCGATAAGATCATTACTGCTGGTCAGAGAGTTGCGGTTCCAACGCTGTCAGATGACAGTATGAGCCGCAGCTGTGACAGAGAGAGTAGGTAATGGCTGATGTGCTATAAATAAATAAAAAATCAGTGTGGGTTCCCCTCTATTTTTGATAACCAGCGTGGCAAAACTGACAGCTGTGAGCTGCAACCCTCAGCTGTCAGATTTAACATGGCTAAACAGCATTATAGAATGCTGTAGATAAGCCCCGAAAGGCCTTCACCGCATCTTAGGCCTCTTTCACACTTCCGTCGTTTGGCATCCGTCGCAATCCATCGTTTAGGGCAAAAAAACGGATCCTGCAAATGTGCTCGCAGGATGCGTTTTTTGCCCATAGACTTGTTTTAGTGACGGATCGCGACGGATGGCCACACGTCGCATCCGTCAAGCGACGGATCCATCGTGTTTTGGCGGACCGTCGTCACAAAAAAACGTTCAAGTGAACTTTTTTTGTCCGTCGCATCCGCCATTTTCCTCCTCCTCCCCGGACTGCAGAATGGGCAGCGGATGCATCGTGCAAACCTTTCACAACGTCCGTCAGAACGTCGGCCCGCCGCATTGCGACGGACCCGTACAGACGGAAGTGTGAAAGAGGCCTTATAGCGGCAAAACAAGGTGTCAGGTTCCCTTTAATCAAAGCGCCCAGCAACAGTTGTGCAGACACAGCTCGTGTGCCAGCACCATCGTCATGATGTACCAATGTATATGAAGTTCAAGTAAAACATGAAATACCAGTACAACATATGTCGAGATGGGATTAACTTAACAGATACAATGTGAGAATCATTTCAATATTCCATATTACAAATGTACTATCATGAAGGCAACACACATACAGCAATATGGGTCCATACTGCAGACTTGTTCACATTGTACACTACTACTAAAAAAAAATCTACCAGACTATACTATTTTTGTTAAATAGCATACAGATGAGACAGTGTTGTCTATATTACAGAAAGCAAAGTTAAGAAATGTTTAGTTACTCACTGGGCAAGAATCTGAAACACGTGTTTGATGCAGGTGAACAGTAAATATTGCATGAGAACGTGAGCTCTGAGAGTTCATTTGAGTGCTGGCAGTGGTACGAGACAGAGCTCCTTCCTTCAGGAGTTGGAGAAGCTGAAATAGAAAAAAATAAATTCATCAATAAATACATAAACATGAAAATAACAATTGCAATGAAAATAATAGTATTAATGTCGAAAAAAGACACTTGTCCATCAACCTTATCTGAGGAATGGGAAAGGATAAAGAGAATAAGATGAAAGTACAACGATAATTAATGCATTAATCAGAAAAGGAAGTTTTTCCCTTCTGATCATGAGTATTGATCAAATTTGATCAACATTCAGAACAAGAATTTTATACATTTACATAAGTATGTATGTCACTTTATTCAAAAGAGAAAAAATATCCAAGCCCTTTTTGATAGTTCCCGCAGTGACCAGCTTTGGCTGTTCCATAAAATAATAGTTCTCATGGTAAAGAAGGCCTGTCTCCTCTGGGGATTGAACAGTTTTTTTCTCCAGACAAAGGGAATGCCCTTTTGTATTTTGTGGTGATTTTACATGAGACAACTTTTAAAAATACTCTTTGCATTTTTTTTCATGTATTTATAAAAGTTAATTATATTCCCCCCTATACAGTGCCTTGAAAAAGTATTCACACCTTGTGAACTTTTCCACATTATTTCACGTGAGACACACAAAGGTAAATGTATTTTATTGGAATTTTTTTAAATTATACATGGTTCTCTAATAAATTTAAAAATATAAATCTGAAAATTGTCATGTGCATTTGTAATTTGATGTCGCATATCATGTAACCTACAACGCTGATCCGGTTTTACCCTCTGCTGAGCACTTTTAGCGAATAAAGAAAGAAGTTTGTTCACAAGTTCGTTGAGCTGGATTTTCTTCTGTTTTGGGATTTGTAATTAGGCCCCTGTAGACTGATGCCCCTTAAAAAAAAAATCCTGAATTGCCTCTAAAATTGAATCCACCCGTAAGTAATTTATTATTAGTATAACTACAGCTGTTCTGTGATGGCCTCAGAGGTTTGTTTGAGAACATTAGGGATCAAACAACATGATGAAAAGAAAGGAACACACCAGAAAGGTCTGGGATAAAGTTGTGGAGAAGAGAAAAGCAATGTTAGGTTTAAAAAAAAAAAAAAAAAAATAGCCCAAGCTCAGATCATCTCACAGAACACTGTTTAATCTATGGATCAGTGCTGACTTTCATTCACCTATGGCTAAAGCCAATGATTACATCGGCTTTACCATCTGCCTGGCTTGTTGTCCATTGTCTGTCTTCTACACTGTTTTGCTGCTGCCAATACTAACAGCCCATGCTCAAGCAGGCATCTACTCCATGTCTATCATCTCATCTGATAAAGAAAATAATCAAGATAGCTAATACAATCTATAAATAGTCGATATTGCTTAACCTAATTAATAGTTATGTTTTTAATTGGCATGTAATGTATTGTATGGCATTGCACACTTCTCTGCAGGGCTGTGAAGTCGGAGTCAGTCGTGGAGTCGGAGTTGGTATAAAATGAACCAACTCCGATTCCTAAAATATATACTTAATTAGGTACAGTAGTACAATGCAGAATGTACTGTAAATGTTTACATTAGAATTTGTGAAAGTAATGAAATGTCCTGTAAATGTCTGTTCTGCTCCTGATCTAAGGATCTTGGCGTTTAGTTGAGATGAATCTGTGCTGCACTTTATGTACACGCTCAGTAGTGAGGCAGGGCTGTGGAGTCGGAGTTGGGTGTGAGGGAAATTGAGGAGTCAGAGTTTTGGCTAACCAACTCCACAGCTCTGCTTCTTTGTTCAAATGCACAAAATGTTGTAAAAAACAATGACTTAGAATACAGACATCTAGTCTATGATTGAAGGACAGATGCTGACTTTTTGACAGTATGAGAACAGTATGTTTATCTCCTGGACATCGGATCACACTATGACCACACTGTGATCAAACTCTGATCAGAGTTTGATCAGAGTTTGATCAGAGTGTGATTTGAATCATCCACCGGATTCTCTTGGATGAGAGCACATACGCTGGCATGACCCCAGCCTTATTCTAAACACATTTATGCTTTATTGAAATCATTTGTGCAGACCAGATCTTTGCTATGAGCGCAGATTTCCATATCAAGTGATGGAGAAGTGGTGGTTCCCTCAGCAAAGCAGGATCTAAATTATGGACAAGTGGACAAAGGTGACATTTCTTTTTCAAATGTCTTTATTGGCTTTATAATTATATGAAGGGTATGGATAAATGGTAAGGAAAAGCAGGGTTGAGGGAAGGGAAAGAAATCCCCATGTAATATGGGGAACGAGGGAAGGAAAGACAGGCAAATATACAAACAATTGCATAATTTACACAAAATAACTGTCTCTTCATATCCGCACCTAAAAGAAAAATCAGCCAATAAAAAGTCCAAATCAAATGTTGTTCAATGTCAAAGCCTAGAAATAGAAAATCAGTACATCTATTGTACTATAAAACATGTATTATATTGAAAGTAACAAAGGCTAATAAACTGAATATCAACACCTAATCAATATAGCAGATCAGTCAGTAAAATTGACAAGATCAAATATTGCTTAAGAACAAAACCTAGAAATCTTTGAAAATAAAGGTTATACATGTTATGTTATGTAATATATAAAGGTCTGCCGTGTCCGGGAACGCCCTAGGGCGACCCTAAGACCAAGTGGAGGGAAAGTTCGGTTCATTAAAAAAAACTATAAAAGTGGAAAAGACTTCTTTCAATTACTCAGGTATCTAGTCATAGATTAATTAAGAGCATTTAAGTTCAGTTTTTTCAGTCGGGGCAAAGGTCCGACTTCAGTGTAGAGGAAAGTCCAGGGGGGCCTTAGAATTTTTAATTCCAGCACATTCGAGGAAATTAATTCCCTCATCTGGAGAAGAAATATGGATTAATCTTGATGCATATTTCACCTGAAGCGTTGAAGATTGAGTCCAGACATAGTTTATTCCAGTACAAGAAGTTTGCGTGTGCTATGGGAAAATGCTTTCCTCTTGCACAGTGTCTCTTGACATGTCCTTGAAGAAGATTAAATGGTTGTACGGAGATTAAAGAAATTTTTGCTCTTTTAACATACCAAGAAGCGCATTTCTCATCCAGTTGGGGTAAAATGAAACAATAACGTCTCTTGATAAGCCCTGCGAAAGAGAGGGCGGCCTACGTATTCTAAAGGCCTTTTCAATCAGAAACCTTTCATAGTGTTAGGAATCAAGTGAGAGATCATTGAGGAAATGTAGCTTTTCAATTGGAAGGTCTATATCTACTACGGGATTCCACTGACCTTGACGTTATTTTTTCTTCTAAAGACCTCATAGTTAGCCGAGCTGGTTTTGAAGAAATCAATGTCTGTTAGGGTTTGCGGAACGCACCGAATATATTTATTGATGTGATTGGTGCGTTCGCAACCCGGGATCCACCGTGCAGGAAATATCCTGCCGCTAAGTGAATGGCGGCACAATATGGCGGTATTAACCAGCTCTGTTAGCTTCACAGAGCGGCCGAGAAAGCTAAGCTCTGTGCCCTGTTAACTCTCACAGAGACACAGGCTAAATACCCAGAAGAGAGCAGTCAGTGGTCATGCATGCACACAACACTCCTCGCCGGAGGTACCAGCATTGTAGGGGCTTATTTCAGCCGGGTCCCTGAACACATTCACGCATATGACCACAGTGGCGCAAAGCATGTAACTTTAGAAGATACTAGCGCATGGCCGTGCGGCCATGCGAGCCTTAAATAGCTGCAGCACGTACAGGACCTTCCAAAAGAGGACCAATGAGAGACTGCTACAGAGCCTGCGTACCTACAGGACCTTCCTAGAAAGACCAAAAGATTTGGCTGCAGTACCTGAACATGTGACCCTTGATCTCCACTGAGAGATCTTACCCTGGACATGCTCAGTGTGTGCAAAGCAGGACTTAGTCCCAGAAAAACCTGTTTGCCGTAGATCAGTGCAGGGTACAATAGCAGAGCTGGAGAGGCAGCAAAAACCCTTTGCACTGAATCAGACTCAGTGAGACGCTGGGACCGACGTCTCTGCTGAGCAGGCTCCACTGCGGCCGATGGAGAATGGGAGACCGCAGCAGGCACGGATCGAGATTCCCCCTGTGCAGCAGAGGAAACTCGACTCCTAACTTTACCCCCCCTCCTAGGGCCCCCCCTCCTTGAGCCTCGCTACGCTCAAAAGCTGCAATGAGCAGCGGAGCCCGAATGTGCTCCACAGGCTCCCAGGTTCTATCCTCTGGACCGTGACCCTTCCAATCCACCAGATAAAATTTCTTGCCACATACCACCTTGCACCCCACGATAGCATTCACATCAAACTCATCCGTGGATGAACCCGATGTCCCGGCGGATGACTCAGAAAACCGGGACAAATGAACGGGCTTTAAGAGGGAAACGTGAAAGGTATTGGTGATACCAAGGTGTGGAGGAATAGCCAAACGGTAGACCACAGGGTTCACCTGTTCCAGAACCTTGAACGGGCCAATGTAGCGAGGCGCAAACTTAGTGGACTCAACTCGCAGCCTGATGTTACGGGCGGAGAGCCACACTAAGTCGCCAGGAGCAAAGGTCGGAGCGGGGCGCCGGTGTGTATCAGCCGAGACCCTCATTCTCTCCTTGGAGGCCCGGATGGCATCCTGTGTGCGGTCCCAGATGTCACGTGCCTCCACCGCCCAGTCTGCCACCCTAGAATCGGTGGACAACACGGGCATGGGCACAGGGACACGCGGATGCTGGCCGTAATTAAGGAGAAAAGGAGTCTGACCAGTGGAATTGGCTACGGCGTTGTTCAAGGCAAATTCCGCCCAAGGTAGTAAAGATGCCCAGTCATCCTGCCTAGCAGAGTCAAAATGTCGTAAGCATGTCGCCAGAGTCTGATTGGTTCTCTCTACAAACCCATTCATCTCGGGATGATATGCAGAGGAGAGATTCAGCTCTATGCTGAATAAACGGCAGAGCTCTCTCTAAAACCGACACGCAAACTGGGGACCCCGGTCGCTGACAACTTTATCAGGCATTCCATGTAAGCGGAAAATATGTTTAATGAACAACGCCACCAAGGCCCGTGCAGAAGGTAACCATGGTAGCGGCACCAAATGCACCATTTTCGAGAAATGATCGGTGATGATGACCCAAATGATGGTACAGCCGCGAGACTTGGGCAAACCCACCACAAAGTCCATCCCAACCATCTCCCAGGGCCTGTCTGCCACCGGCATGGGGTAAAGTAACCCAGCAGGCCGTTGCCGTGAAGACCGATTATGGGCGCAGGAGACACACGCCCGAATATAGTCCCCGAAGTCACGGGCCATATGCGGCCACCAGTATGTCCTCGCCAAAAGCTCAGATGTCCTCTTGGTTCCAAAATGTCCACCCACTCTGGACGAGTGAGCCCAAGAGAGAACCTCCGGTCGCAAATTCGCTGGTACGAAAGTCTTGCCCGGGGGCACGGACTCTAGCGAAACCGGAGCCACAGTTCTCAGGCTCTCAGAGGGGACAATAAGCCGAGGCTCCTCATCCTCCTCCTCAGATGACACTACGGAGCGGGAGAGAGCGTCGGCACGAATGTTCTTCTCCCCAGAGAGAAAATGGAGAGTAAAATGGAACCGGGAGAAGAACAGGGACCATCTGGCCTGGCGAGAATTCAGCCGCTGGGCCGTCTGTAGGTACACCAAGTTTTTGTGGTCGGTGAATACTTGGAAGGGAAAGTGAGCTCCCTCCAAGAGGTGTCTCCACTCAGAAAAAGCCAACTTCATTGCTAGCAACTCCCTGTCCCCGATGGAATAATTTCTCTCCGCTGGTGTGAAGGTCTTGGAGAAGAAGAAGCAAGGATGCTTCCGACCTTGAGCATCCTTTTGGAAAAGGACTGCTCCAGCACCAACGGATGAGGCATCCACCTCCATTATAAATGGCTTATCTACATCGGGGCGATGTAGAATAGGAGCGCTAGCGAAGTGTGACTTAATCGAAAGGAATGCCTTGGAGACATCCTCCGACCACAACTTGGGATTTGCTCCCTTCTTGGTGAGGGCAACCAAGGGAGCTACCAAAGTTGAAAAGTGTGGAATGAACTGGCGATAGTAATTGATGAACCCCATAAAGCGCTGCACCGCTTTAAGTGAATGGGGTTCCTGCCAGTCCATCACAGCCTGTAGTTTGGCAGGATCCATAGCCAAACCCTGGGCAGAGATGATATAACCAAGGAATGGCAAGGACACCTGCTCAAACACACACTTCTCCAACTTGGCGTAGAGGGAGTTTGCTCATAAGAGGTCGAAGACTTTGCGAACATCTCTCCGGTGGGAGTCAATATCTGGAGAGTAGATAAGAATATCATCCAGATAGACTACGACCGAGGTGGTGAGCATCTCCCGGAAGATGTCGTTCACAAAGTCTTGGAAAACGGCTGGGGCATTACAGAGCCCGAAGGGCATCACCAGATATTCATAGTGCCCATCCCTGGTGTTAAAAGCCGTCTTCCACTCGTCCCCCTCACGGATGCGAATCAGGTTATAAGCACCCCCCAAATCTAATTTAGTAAAAACCCTTGCTCCCCGTAGCCTATCAAAGAGCTCAGATATCAGGGATAGTGGGTACTTGTTTTTAACGGTGATGATGTTAAGACCCCTGTAGTCAATGCATGGACGTAATTCTCCACTCTTCTTCTGCACGAAGAAGAACCCAGCCCCTGCAGGTGACACTGACTTCCTAATAAAACCTCTTGCCAGATTCTCTTGGATATACTGAGACATTGCCTCCGTCTCCGGGAGAGATAACGGATAGACTCGACCCCGGGGAGGCTTAGCACCAGGCAAGAGATTGATAGGACAGTCATAGGGGCGGTGAGGCGGAAGGGTCTCCACAGCCCTTTTGGAGAACACGTCCGCATTAAGCCAATAGTGCTTGGGGAGAGAGGAAAGATCTGCGGGTACCTCAGTTGTAGCAACCTGAACGCACTCCCTCTGACATCTACCCTCACAGGATTTACTCCATCCCAAAATTTTCCCTGAGGACCACTCTATATGAGGAGAATGAAAACGAAGCCAGGGTATCCCCAAAAGGACCTCATCAACTCCCTCAGGAAGGACCAAAAGAGAAATAATCTCCTGATGTGATGGAGATACAGAAAGAGTGAAAGGGATGGTTTGGTGTGTAATCTGTGAAGGTAGTGTCGACCCATTTACCACTCGAATGGTTATTGGCTTGGCGAGCATCACCAGGGGTATTGCGTGTCGCTGAGCGAAAGCGGATGACATAAAATTACCCTCCGCCCCAGAGTCCACGCAAAGCTCTACGATAAGAGTTGATGGGCCTATGGTAATTGTCCCCTTGAAGGACAACTTTGATGTAAACGTCGCCGTGTCTAATGTACCTCCTCCAACTGCCACTAGACGCTGACGTTTCCTCGACCGCTGCGGACACTTGGAGGCAAGATGTCCGGACTGCCGGCAAACATGACAGACCTTAAGGGAATGAGTGGCCTGGGACTTAGACCCCGCTCGCGACCCCTCTATGGCCTCATGTGACTCGGGCGCCTGGACCGGAGATTCCAAAGGTCTGGCGAAGGTGGGAGCCAGCCGAAGCCTCTGCTTACACTGGGCTCGCGCCAACCCTCGCTCGTGAAAATGAAGGTCTATGCGAGTAGATATAGATCTGAGCTCCTCCAGTGTAGCGGGAATCTCCCTAGTGGCCAAAGCGTCCTTCACATGGTCAGCCAGCCCCCTCCAAAATACTGGGATGAGGGTTTTATCTGACCACTCCAACTCAGACGCTAAAGTCCAGAAGAGAATGGCAAATTGGCTGACCATGGTCGAACCCTGAGTCAATGCCAGCAGTTGGAGCGCCGTATCATGGGTGACTTGGGGTCCTACGAAGACCTGCTTCAGAGTGCCCAGAAACCGAGGAATACTCTGCACCACATGATCGTTGCACTCCCACAGCGGCGTAGCCCACTCCAAAGCTCTGTCCAACAGGAGAGAAATTACAAATCCCACCTTTGCCCGCTCTGTTGGAAAACGTGCAGCCAGGAGCTCGAGATGTATACCGCACTGGCTCACGAATCACCTACAGGACTTACTGTCCCCTGAGAATTTTTCAGGCAACGGAAGGTGGGATAAGGTCGGAACAGAGGTGGCAGTGGGTAAAGCTGCTGCAGCCACGCTAGCAGCCTGAACAGCAATTGCGGTAACATCCACTGCCGAGGTTGCACGCTCGAGAGACGCCAACCGGCCCTCCAGCAGCTGGATGTACCCTTGCAATCGCTGTTCGTCCGCCATTACTTAGCCAGATCCTGGCGCTAGTATACTGTTAGGGTTTGCGGAATGCACCGAATATATTTATTGATGTGATTGGTGCGTTCGCAACCCGGGATCCACCGTGCAGGAAATATCCTGCCGCTAAGTGAATGGCGGCACAATATGGCGGTATTAACCAGCTCTGTTAGCTTCACAGAGCGGCCGAGAAAGCTAAGCTCTGTGCCCTGTTAACTCTCACAGAGACACAGGCTAAATACCCAGAAGAGAGCAGTCAGTGGTCATGCATGCACGCAACACTCCTCGCCGGAGGTGCCAGCATTCTAGGGGCTTATTTCAGCCGGGTCCCTGAATACTCTCATACACAATCTCCTCGCCGGAGGTGCCAGCATTGTAGGGGCTTATTTCAGCCGGGTCCCTGAACACATTCACGCATATGACCACAGTGGCGCAAAGCATGTAACTTTAGAGGATACGCATGGCCGTGTGGCCATATGAGCCTTAAATAGCTGCAGCACGTACAGGACCTTCCAAAAGAGGACCAATGAGAGACTGCTACAGAGCCTACGTACCTACAGGACCTTCCTAGAAAGACCAATAGACTTGGCTGCAGTACCTGGACATGCGACCCTTGATCTCCACTGAGAGATCTTACCTTGGGCATGCTCAGTGTGTGCAAAGAAGGACTTAGTCCCAGAAAAGCCTGTTTGCTGTAGATCAGTGCAGGGTACAATAGCAGAGCCTGGAGAGGCAGCAAAAACCCTTTGCACTGAATCAGACTCAGTGAGATGCTGGTACCGACGTCTCCGCTGAGCAGGCTCCACTGTGGCCGATGGAGAATGGGAGACCGCAGCAGGCACGGATCGAGATTCCCCCTGTGCAGCAGAGGAAACTCAACTCCTAACAATGTCTTTTTGGTTCTTATCCAATGATTCTGAGGGTGTAAGTTGGGATTGAGAAATGCTAGGTTTGTATTTTTTTTGTTAGGAGAGTCCATTGTTTCTGGAACATGAAAAGAGCCAACAGAAGCGCTAGAAGGAATTGAATCTGTGTCATTGGCCACTGAGATCAGTGTATCTTTGAAGAGTCTTTTAATTAAAGCTTTGGATGCTTGTGGCCATGTGCACACGTTCAGGATTTTTCGCATTTTTTTCGTGTTTTTTCGCTATAAAAACGTGATAAAAACGCGAAAAAAACGCTTACATATGCCTCCTATTATTTACAGGGTATTCTGCATTTTTTGTGCAAATGTTGCATTTTTTTCAGCGAAAAAAATCGCATCGCGGAAAAAAAAGCAACATGTTCATTAAAAATGCGGAATTGCGGGGATTCCGCACACCTAGGAGTGCATTGATCTGCATACTTCCCGCACGGGGCTGTGCACACCATGCGGGAAGTAAGCAGATTATGTGCGGTTGGTACCCAGGGTGGAGGAGAGGAGACTCTCCTCCACGGACTGGGCACCATATAATTGGTAAAAAAAAAAGAATTAAAATAAAAAATAGTGATATACTCACCCTCTGATGGCCCCCGAAGTGTTCCCGCCTCTCCGGTGCATGCTCTCTCTTCCGTTCCTATAGATGGTGTGGTTCAGGACCTGTGATGATGTCGCTGTCTTGTGATTGGTCGCGAGACCGCTCATGTGACTCACGCGACCAATCACAAGCCGCGACGTCATCGAAGGTCCTGAACCACACCGGCATCTATAGGAACGGACGCCGCTGAGGAGATTGGCTGTCTGCAGAGGGTGAGTATAACCATTTTTTTAATTTTTTTTATTATTTTTAAACATTCTATCTTTTACTATAGATGCTGCATAAGCAGCATCTATAGTAAAAAGTTGGTCACACTTGTCAAACACTATGTTTGACAAGTGTGACCAACCTGTCAGTCAGTTTTCCAAGCGATGCTACAGATCGCTTGGAAAACTTTAGCATTCTGCAAGCTAATTACGCTTGCAGAATGCTAAAAAAAACGGGAAAAAAACGGAAAAAAACCGCAAAAAAAAATGCGGATTTCTTGCAGAAAATTTCCTGTTTTCTTCAGGAAATTTCTGCAAGAAATCCAGACGTGTGCACATACCCTTAGAATTATTTGTTTAGAATCAGACAGTTGGCCTTTGTGGTCTTGTAATAAATCTCTATCACAATCTCCATTAGACTCTTTTCCCCAAAGATTCATTGAAATTAGAAAGGTTTTAACCCATTACTTTACAAATTAGAAATTTTCTTTTTTTTTTAATGACAGATTTTTAATGATTTTGGGTCCTATTGAATCAGAAACATAATTTGCTAAATTTTTTCGAGTACGGATTTTTCAGAAAAGGGCATCCCAATATTCAATTAACAATTACATGATTTCCTATTTTGTAAACATTCATTTTACAAACACAACACAAAAAATTGGACCTAATTATAAAAATTATAAAATCTTAGTTGCTAGAAGCTAAAGATTAGGTGTCCCAAAAAAAGGACATTGGTAGATAATGGGTTAAGCAAATTAACCATGAAACCCTCTGTCGGGTAGCCGTCAGATGCAGGAATCTCTTCTATCAATAGTAGATTAGGGGAGGATCTTTCAAGATTAAGATTTTCAGCAGGTTTAGAATTCTCACGTGAAACCTCATTCATTGAAGTATCGTCAGAAAGGTCACTTACAGTATACTGTAGTCAGATGTGTCTATATTCTCAAGAAACTCCTTTGAATGTATACTCTCTAGACTCTCCAAAGAGCCACTAGAGCTGTTTGATTGATCTGTCAGGACATCACTGTCACTTCCACCTCCAAGAGCCTTTAATGAAGCATCAAATCCTTTAAAGGAAATGTCTACAGCTTTACAGAGCACTGATTCAAATTCAGGACTGTCTATTAAATTTCTAGGATGCTCTGGGAGTTCGTCTAAGAGTGTCCCTTTAAATCTTCCAGTCTGGTTGTCTGTGATGGTATGGCAGGGAGGGCTTGTGTCAACAGGGTTATGGCCATTTGTTAGTATATTGGAGATAAAAGACTTCCCTTTAACACAGGAGTTCCCACCTATTTCCCGTGTATTAGACTGACAAAAGCTTGGCTGTATGTGGGGTGTGGGAAGAAGCTGTGGAAGCCTGCTTTCCGGCGCCGGTGACCGACGGGCCCCTCTGGTCTCCTGCCCAGATCTCCATCTCCTCCTGTCCTCTGTCAGCGTAAGGACCTTCTCCTCCAAGCCACGGCCTCCCTCTTGTGCTCCAGGGTTTCCCCCTCCGTCTGGCGAAGTTGAGTTACCCCAGGCCGGTACGACTGCGGCGGTGTGCTTCCCTGCTCTGTTGCTGCGTCATCTTGTGTCTGGGATCTGGCCGCCCCCTGCAGCCTCGGCGCACACACTGGCGCCTCATGCCTCAATCTTGCTCCCTGGTCCCACTTGGCTGAAGGCGTTCTGTCGGGCGCTTGTTTTGGCGATACCCCTGAATCGCTTCCAGCTTTTCTCCGCTGCTTCCTGGTGTCTGAGCTCACCGCGTCTTTCCGACTCCCCTCCTCATAGCTTCCAGCTGGTGCAAGAGCTCCGGTGAATGGAGGCTTCCTCTCGGCAAGGGCCTTGCGGGGCTGCTGTACTTTAGAAAGCCTCGGTTTCACTGGGGTATGGTGAAGACTTGACGCTGTAGTTGCAGGCCTGGTCTGTTTGGGTCTGAGGGCTGTAGGCCTCCGCTGTGTTCCCTTGCGTTTCTTTGTCCCAAGAGAGGATTTTTTTTCCACAGGATCGAGTCTTTTCTTGTTGTTAGTGTGTCCTGGCATGTTATGGCTGCTTTTGGGACCAGTATTTCAACTTTTTGTAAGCTTTTCAGTACTTTATTAAGGGGAATTGCAGGAGCTCCTGTGAAATAGGACCGCTCCCTTCCCCTTGCAAACCACGCTCCCCCCCAAAGGTGACATTTCTAACCTGTCTCTCCTTTCTTCCTTCTCTTGCTTTGGGGACTTTGGCTACAAGAGATATTGCAGATTTATCTCACAGGTGATTCTTTATGTTTACAAATGGTACCCAAAGCACTGTTACAGATTGATTTAATTCCACTATGAAGGTCTGAATTACATGAATATATGTGTGCGTGGACATTTTTCCAGGGCAGGTATAATTTTGGGGAGCACAAGCCAATGCAGAAGTTACTGTCTGAAGCGGTTTGCAGATTAACGCAGTAAACAGGAAAAAGGACAAACAGAAAACTATCTTTTGAAAAAAAATATATAATCATGCCTTACCTCAGCCTCAGAATTAACACTTCGAGTGCTTGCTCCACTGACATAAATTCCACCACTGGCATCTTCATGGATACGGATATTGGATTTTCGATGACGAGCATCTGGGTCACGAGAGATATCAAACAAGTCCAAAATCTCTTCATTATATAACTAAGCAAGAAATAAAGAAATCAAATCCCAAAATAAATATAAAGGAACAAATTGAACAATAGAAGTAATAACTACTGTATGTGTTATGCCAATGAAAGACATTCATATGAATTGGACAAATCAAACCCAATTTGAAACTTTTAACTCCTTAGTGACCAGCTTATTTTGGGACTAGATGAGATTTGGATATCTATAGTTGTCATGCTCCTGAATACGAACCCTTGAGTCTGTATTTTGTCACTGTCCACTGAGCCACAGTAGGCACCTTTTCTCCTGGTGTTTAGGTTGTGTTATACTGGCTGCAGTCTGCTTAGCATAACACAGGTGTTTTAGTTTGCCTGCCCTATCACCTTTTGGGTGTGGCTTTATATTTTTTCCTCCTGCTGCCATTTTCTGCTGGTTGTATTCTCATTTTGGATGTCCAGCCATTCTGCTGTAATTTAAACTACTTGCTGTTTCTGTTCTTTGCTCTGTATCTATTTTCTGCTTATTTTTAGGAAATAGGAGGCATATTATCTAACAGTACATACTTTATTCTGCATTCAGTGGTTTATTTTACTCACTTGGGATATTTCCTTCCTTTCTGTAGGTAATTCACACTCTGCTTTGCCCTCCGCTTCTTTAGGAGGTACGTGAAGAACTTGACGGCCTTTCAGGTAGTCTAGGTTCAAGTTACCATCTTCTAATCTGTGCTTAGGGCTATCTCTGCTCACGCAGGAACCACTAGAGACTGCAGGGTCAGGATCTCTGGCTTTGCCTATTACCGAGTAAGTAGCTACACTAGCATACAATTAGTTCTTGTTTTTAATAGAAAGAGTTGTACTTTTAATGTCACAATTTGGCGGTGTATATATAATTGATTAACTGTCATGTTAAAAAAAAAAATCATAATTCTGCCATTTTACAGTTTTCAATTTATACCCTTCAGTGTACAATATAAATAACATGATAGATTTACTCCATATGTTGGTATTATTATTGAACAAATAATAAAATAAACACTTAAATGTTGGGGGTCACACTCCTCATACCGGCCAAAATCCCCAAGTGCCTCTTTTGATTATCAGGCCCAAATACTCATCATCATTGCACTGAGACAATGTAGGACGTCACGCCAGGCCTACTAATCTGAAAAGGCACTGCTGATGTTACCAAGTAGGAAGAGGTTCGCAGGACTCTAGTCTACCAACTACGGAAAACCGCTGGACCAGGATCCTGTGAATCTTCCTGAGGAAAAATACTTGCAACCTTGATTAAAATTTAACATTATTTAACCCACACAGTGAATTATATAAAATAGAAAAAAACATTGTTGGAAATGCTATATTTTTTATTCTTTTCAACCCCCCCCCCAAAAAAAAAAAAAAAAATGAAATAGCAATTTGAAATTCTTAGCAGCCTGTGTATCTTTTTGCTGAACTCTAGTTGTGACAGAAGCAGCAATACTAAATATCTGATATTTGATATCTGATGCTAGTTCAGAATGTGATACAATACATGCCATGATAACATGATAGATCTACTCTGCAGGTCAGTATGATTATTGAATAAATAAGAAAAGACGTCAAAAAAATGTGGGAGTTTATACTTAATTCTCAATGCTATTTTTCTGGAGGGGGGGAGTGTAATTGATAAGAAAAAATTGCATTCCAAGCAATTTTTTTTTATTTTTACAGAGATCACTTTGTGGGTTAAAATGCATCGAATGGGTATATAATGTATTGACCATGAGATACAAACTGACGCATCTCTGGCTTTTCAAGTTCCTTTTGTCATAGTCTAATTTAAAGAACCATGGAAAAACATTTAAAAAAGACATACTATCTAATCATGCGTGAGTACCATTTACCATTTTGATTACATACTGGACAATCAAATATGTTCAATATTTGTCAAATATCCATCAAAAAATCTCAAGCACTCAATGACAGTTTTATGCTTCTATGAAATGTTTAGCACCTTCTGAAAAGATGTTTTTATTGACATAACACAAATGCCCTGCTATCCTAATTTTAACTATTTTAATAGTATAACCTATAGTGAATATTACATGTTGTACATTCCACATTACATGGTTCCTACTGCAGTTAATAAGTCTCAATCCTGCGCCACATGGTATTTCCTTTCTTATTTGTGGCAAATCCACACACATACATTATACCTACTACCTGTTGTTATGCATGTGTAACAATTCACTCAGGAAAACAGGTTATACACTAAAAACTGTAACTGTCCTTGCTGGTTCCTGTACAGATTAGGTATCCTGATTCCACAGGCTCCAGTGGTACCTTTGGGTGCAGAGACTGCCCTAATCACAGACTAGGAGATGGCAACATGGACCTAACAGCCTAAAATGCTGTGGAATTGATTCACATTCCTTCTAAATAACCGGGGGGAGCGAGGGTCAGAAAAAAAAAACAGATCCCAGAGTGAATAGAGTAAATAACAAAATACCTAAGAATAAAGCAAGTACTGTTAGCAAATATACTGCCTACTTCCTGAATGATAAACAGAAGATAGGTGCAAAGTATAGCAAAGAAAAGCATAAATCCTGGAGTTTCACAGACTGGCACCAAACATAGAATAGAATGTTAGAGCATCCAAATTAATCTATCACCAGCAGAGAACACAAAAACAAAATACCTAAGAATAAAGCAAGTACTGTTAGCAAATATACTGCCTACTTCCTGAATGATAAACAGAAGATAGGTGCAAAGTATAGCAAAGAAAAGCATAAATCCTGGAGTTTCACAGACTGGCACCAAACATAGAATAGAATGTTAGAGCATCCAAATTAATCTATCACCAGCAGAGAACACAAACATGGGGAGGTTTAAATAGAAGCAGCTGCAGTGTGATAGGCCAGGCAAGATAGCAAATGGAAAACACCCACTGTCAAATAGCAATGGATGAAAAATAAAAGGTAATTGGCACCAAGACAGCCACATCTTCTGAGGCTCAGTGGACAAAGACACTGACAAAAGAACACAGGACTGCCAGATTGAATCCCAAGGCATGATACTACCTCAACATTTGCCTTTTAAATTCTGTGATGTCTGCACTATGCTTGTGTGACATGCGTACATAATGCTTGTGTGATGCGTGTGTAGTGCATATGTGACAAGTGAGTATAGTACTTGCATGACATGTGCACTGTGCGTGTATAACGTGCATTTTGCTTGTGTAATATATGTGTTATACTATGACAGTAGAAAAGCCGGGGAGGAATGTCTCTATACTATCCCTTAATTTAGGGGAGCCCTAGCCTTTCCCTAAACCCAGGGTAACCCCTAAAGGTGGAAATAATAATAATAATCTTTATTTTTATATAGCGCTAACATATTCTGCAGCGTTTTACAGTTTTGCACACATTATCATCGCTGTCCATGATGGGGCTCACAATCTAAATTCCCTATCAGTATGTCTTTGGAATGTGGGAGGAAACTGGAGTACCCAGAGGAAACCCACGCAAACATGGGGAGAACATACAAACTCCTTGCAGATGTTGTCCAAGGTGGGATTAGAAACCAGGACTCCAGTGCTGCAAGGCTGCAGTGCTATCCACTGAGCCACCGTGCTGCCCTGGCCAGGTCTTGTACCTCTCTGTGTCTACGAAATCCTCCGCAGTTCCCACCCTTCCCCTAGGGAGGAGGGGCAGGAGTAAAAGGGTAACACCAGCTGGACAAGGCACAACAAAACAGGCACACAGGATAGAAAACAAAGGGAAAATGGGTGCACAGTAAAGAAACAGAAAAGCAACATGCAAGAACACCAAAAGGGGAAGATAGAGGTATTCACAACAAACCGCATACAACAATCTCAATATGACAAGAGCGACTTTCCAGAACACTTTCTCCAATGAAGCCAGGAACAGAATGAAGATTCTATTGCTCACATGGAGGGAAGCCAGATAAGGGTTTATATAATGGAAGGGTGTTGTCCCAATAGACCATGAGGAACTCTAAACCCTTTACATGCCACAAAGAAACCTGTTAACTCACGAATGGCTGTGAGGATTTAAAGAGGGCCTGTGCTCAGCTATTCGCTGCGATCTTCTAATCTCAAATGTAACACAGGACCAAGCAGAATGCAGCATATTCATGATATGTTTAGTGTGTGTGATGTGCGCTGTGCTTGTGTGACCAGTGCATAATGCTGGAATAGTGTGAAAATTGTAAAATGCTATTTATTGCAGTGATTCATTCAAAATAAAATGTAGTATATGAACTGAATTGCAGAGTGTGGGGATTATATTGTAGGGAGGTATACAATGTTAGGCAAGAGCTACACAATGTCTTTGGCTGAGACACTTTTTGCGTCCAATGATCATGCTCTGCTGTGGTCATCATGACATCACCCTTTCAGCCTGTCAACAAAGAGGTGGACAGCAACAGAGAGCTGGAGCAGAGGAGAGTGAGCACTGCTTTGTTTGGTATTTTTACATCTGCAAACCTCGGGCAAGTGAAAATGAACTGAGGACAACCTGTTTAAGGGAGCAGTAAGTGTCATGATGACAAAGTAAAACAGTTTGTTGAACCTTGCATTCATTCATTGATTGCTGGGTGGGGGGTGAAATTTATTGTATATGGGTGTGTGGTCTGCTAATGACTGACCACAATGAGAGTTCATGAGAACTTAGTACGCATATACTGTATGTATAGTCACTATCTCACTTACCTCTAGAAATTGTGCACTGACTTTAAATATGGGTACTGGGAGCCCATTTGCACGGGATGCGCCTACACGCTCCTGGATTGTTCCAAATAGCTGCCGGACAGCGCGAGGAATGATACCAAGCTCTGTTTCGCTAACCATCAGATCAAAGCCACTGCCCATTGTATGTGTTTTTCCTGCACCAGTCTGAAATCATTAAAATACCTGCAAACATGACACTTAAAAAAGGCTATAAAACATCTATGAAATAAAACAGAAATTACAGATATAAAGTAGAGAAAAAATAGGCCATATTTACCTGACCATAAGCCAGAACTGTAGCATTGTAGCCCTGGAAGCAACCCTCCACCAAACCACGTGCACAAGTATCGTAGACTTTGACTTGTTCAGTTTCTATGTCAAACACATAATCATAAGTGAAGGCCTTGTCCTTACCCAAAAGTACCTGGGGTTCTCCTGGGTAAACCCATGTGCATATATGGCATCCTTCAGCCTGTTCTTTATTGCTTTGAGGACGAATCCTAAATGAATCAGTAAAAAAGAAACTTATTGGCAAAGTATAACATTATGAAATTGAAGGATTGTCCACATTTTCTATATTTTAAACAAAATGAGTCGATATAAAATTACCTAATGTATAATAAAAAAAAATGTTAAATTTATTTTTTCCTATACCATATCACTATCCATATTTAAAAATAATCATTAATTTTGTAATTCTCGTACTGGCTACTAAATCTAATATTAGACTCAGACAAATGAACATTAAGCACCAACAGACTGGCTCTGACACATTTATTTCTACAGGATAGCGTTCTAGACGTGCTTCAATCTAGACAAAGTCAGTTTGGAGGGAGGGGGAGTAGGTGAGCTGTGGCCATCACTTATTGTGAATGGAGGTGTGTTATCTACTATATTACAGGTGTTTCCTTTCAATGTATGTAAATATAATGACTGCTGAAAAGTAATCTGTACAAAAGAGAAAAAAGAGAAAATAAATCAGTTTATTAGCTTTATCTGCCAGTGTCAAAATTGGAAGATTGGTGATTTTGTTTTTTCAATATACAGAACTTTTCAAATGCAATGGTTTTCCTTGTTCTTATTGCAATTTGCACACTGTAGATTCAGACTGATTCAAGCAGCAAAACCGTGAAGGAACACGGAATAACGCAGCAATTGTAAAAATAAACCAGAAAGTGTGTTAAAAACTTAGATTTCTCAAAGTATTTCCATTTAACTCTGATAATAGTATCCAATAAAGCATAAGAGAATGGCTTCCAATAAAGATTTATGAACTTTTTGCGACCATCCGGTGCATTTTGCAGAGGCAATGTTGGTAAACAATACAGGACTGAGTGCTATTCCACAATTGTTCTAAGCCAAAATATGGCAAGAACCACTCAACTAAGGAAAAAGAAATGACAGTTCATCAATACTTTAAGAAATGAAGGTCAGTCACTACAGGAACATTTCAAGAACATTGGAATTATCATCATGTGCAGTCATGAAAACAATCGCTATGAAGAAACTGGCTCTCATAAGGGCTGTTATGTCCCATGAATGAGACATTTTACAGACTGTCCTGTACATTTTTCATGCTGTATTGCAGTCTCTCATATTGTTTATTGTTGCTATGTGTTCCTGTGTTTTGCATAGCTTAAATCCTCCCTTTCCATGAAGTATGTCCCTTCTGTCTCCCTGCCTCCCTTTGCTGGGTGTCATGTCACTTCCTTCTCCCTGTGTCTCAGTCTCCTTCTTGGCTTCATTAGAGGCACATGTGCTTTCAGCCTGTCTGAAGAAAGTCTTTTTTACCTGCTGCTGTTTGTATGCATTCAACAAGAATTCTTAAAGAAATCAAAGTCTCTTCTGGATTCTTCATAACGTGTACCTGCAGCTGAGTTAAGCTATCTGCGAACGTCGCCAATTGTAAGTAGGGTGAAGAGATTCAGCATCTCACAGAGCCATATTTGCAGCCACAGGCCCCAGGAACAAAATAGTAAAAAAGACTTACCAGATTCATCTGTAAAGCCACCCACAGCTTCTATAAAGCTACAGAACTTCCTCCGCTCTCAGCATATAAGAGACTATACAGCCCCCCTTCTCCCTGTGAATCAGGATGGCTGAAGGAATGACTACATGGTCTCTGCCAGACTCATTGTTAGATGAAGAGTGCATAGAACTTGATCCACTATCTAGTGAGAAGGCTAGACGTCCCACAAAGCCCACATGGAAAGTAAGGGAGAATATAGAATCCAGTAAACGTGATCTTCTCCGTGCTATAGCAGAGCTATGGCAAAAACTGCTGAGTCACATAGACAGCCTGTCTCAGCCTGCTTCTCTCAAACGACCACCAGAGGGAACCCTTGCACAACTGTGTTCAGATTATCAAGTGTATGCAGAAAAGGCAGATCAGTGCACCTCCGTATTATAGAGACTTAACCCGTCAGTTCCCTGAAAAGAGCTGAAAGCTTTCCAACAACTTAACTCTGAGAGAGAAAGCATGGTGCGCGATATAAAAGCCAAGACAGAGGTAAGAATCGCGCTAATAGCCAAGATGTCATCTTGTATTTCTGGCTCAGCCAGACAGTCAAAGCGATCATCTAAGTCACGCTCTTCAAACTCCTCAACCCTCAGCGAACAGCTCGTAAGAGAACGTGCAGAAGCTGACGCCACTAAAATACAAGCTGCCTTCGCTCAAAAGAAAACTGAGATGGAAATAGAGGCAGCCGAAGCAGTGTGCAGAAATGCAGAAATAGAGGCCCTAGAGAAGAAAAGAAAGGCAGAAACACAGGCCCTAGAGAAGAAAAAAAGGCAGAAATAGAGACCCTAGAGAAGGAATGCGAACACACCGCAGCCATGGCAAGGTTAAAGGTCCTGGAACAAGCCATCAGTGAGAGCCAAAGAGACAGTGTCAGTTTAGGTGATTTTGATACTGAAGACCCTCTTAAGTGTACTAGAGACTATGTACAAAGCCAAAACAGTGCTCCCCCTGCTCCTTCAATCCTTCCTGACTGCACAGATGCTCCCCTGAGACAACAGGACACAGTGTTTACCCACATCCTGCACCCAAGGTCAGTACAATACGCTGCCAACCCTGCATCCTGATTTTCCTCTGTGCACCAGAATGTACCAGAAACCTGCACCTCACCAAACTTTACACACAGAAACATATATGCAGGCCAATATGCAGGCAAGTCACCACACTCCGGTCAGTCACACAATTCCAGTCCCATGTGTGGCAGAAACTAAGCTCATTAAGCCAGTTAATGGACTTAACACCTATGCCACCCTATATATGTTCCTGCATTCCCAGGTCAAAGCACAGACTGTATGAACAATGCTACCCAGCCAGCAATGGTCCTTCCAAAATCGGAGAATGCTAATATGACTGGCTTTGCAAGGTACATGATTCGGCGTGATCTAACTAAGACTGGTCTTACAAAGTTTGACGATAAACCTGAGAACTACAGGGGTTGGAAGTGTACCTTTAAAACCACAATCAGTGACCTCGGCATCACTGCCGCTGAAGAGCTAGACCTGCTAATCAGGTGGCTTGGGCCACCATCCACGGATCGGGTCAAGAGACTTAAATCCGTCCACATCAGTAATCCTATTGCGGGTCTCACCGCTGCATGGAAGAGGCTAGAAATAAGCTATGACAGTCCTGAGGCCATAGAACAGGCCTTGTTCAAGCGACTAGAGGATTTTTCAAAGGTATCTAGTAAGGACAGTACAATGTTCCAAGAGCTCAGCGACCTTCTTTTAGAGCTTCAGCTGGCCAAAGCAGACCCGTACCTGCCTGGCCTCAGCTACCTGGACACTGCTCATGGGGAAACCCCAATAGTTTCCAAGCTGCCATCCAATATCCAAAATAAGTGGGCCATGCTTGGATCAAAATACAAAAGGGAAAACCAAGTCTCCTTCCCTCCATTTTCCTACTTCTGCAAGTTCATCGAAAATATTGTAGAGTGTAAGACTGATCTAAGTTTTTCCTATGAAGAACACAGCGACCCTGTTTCATCTCCTAAACACGAGAGTCCACGTCCTAACTACAGGAACCGCCGAGCTCCAATGTCCGTCAAGAAGACTGATGTTCTTCCCACACCTTCAGTATCACAAGATAAGAGCAACAAAGGTGAGTAGGTTAAGAATCCTAATCATATGTGTCCCATTCACAAGAAAACTCACCCCTTAAAGAAGTGCATCGGCTTCAGAAAGAAACCACTCCAGGAACGCAAAGCGCTTCTGAATAACTTTGGGATATGTTACAGGTGCTGCGCTTCTATTGAACACTTTTCTAAGGACTGTAAAATATCTATTAAGTGTTTGGAGTGCGACAGTGAGGAGCATGTGCAAGCGCTCCATCCATCCCAATCTAACACTGCACAGCTTACACCTTCCCCCACCACAAGGCAAGGCGGGGAGGATGCTGTTCAAACAGTGAGTCTGCGGAGAAGGCCTCTGGGACAAGTCGTGTGCGAAGATATACCTGGCGAATGTGTATCCCAAGGGTCGACCAGAGAAAACCACAAGGGTGTATGTTATCCTGGACGATCAGAGCAACCGGTCACTTGCAAGGTCAGAACTCTTTGATATGTTTGACTTAAAGGGAAACTCTCACCCCTACACCCTGGGCACCTGCAGCGGTGTTATGGAGGTCTCTGGGAGAAGAGCCAATGGATTCATGGTGTCTTCTCTTGAGAATAATGTGGAGATACCCTTACCCACTCTGGTCGAATGCAACCAGATACCGTCCAACAGAGAGGAAATCCCAACTCCAGAGGCTGCACTCCATCACCCTCATCTAAGGACTTTGGCAGGCAAGATACCAGCTCTCGACAACAGTGCAAACATTCTGGTCTTGCTTGGCAGAGACATTCTGCGAGTACACAGGGTACGTCAGCAAGTCAACGGGCCACATGACGCTCCATTTGCTCAACCCTTTGACCTAGGCTGGGTTATCAAAATCAATGTCTGTACAGGAAAGATGAAGAGACCCCGGAGGATTTCCTCATTTAATACTCACGTCCTACCAAATGGTCGCAGCACTTACTTTCAACCATGCCCACATGTCATGTTGGACGCTATTCACACTAGGGCGTCCGACAGACAGCGGTAATTGCACATTCGTCCACTATACGTTCTGTGGCGCCGGCTAGACTTTATCCAGGTTGTCCGGGGTTAATCTAGCTGGTAATCGGGTTGGAGGCTGGGTCACGCCCGTGGCCTTTAAATAGTCATTCTGGACTTTGGGCGTCGCCGATTATAGCTTGTGTCTTGTGCCTGGTGATCTCGGTCTGGAGTGGTGGTCTAGGAGAAGAAATATCGTATCTGGTGGTGTATTATCCTTTGTCATATTTCTCCTTCCTATATTTGTATTTGTTTTGCCCTGTGCACATTTTAGTGTTTTCCTGTGTGTCTGCGGCGTGGTGCGTTTTTAGTTTTTCCCTGTCTGTACTTTCTGTAGGGGTTGGTGTGTGGTCTAATCACTGGGTGGCGGGTGTAGGTTTCAGCATAGGACTGAAACAGGAGTCAGGGTCAGGCCTGGCGGCCCAGACAAGCACACCATCAGTGTATATTCTGGAAGAGGGACAGACAGGATTTTCCCTAGTCTGAGGGATATCGCAGGGGCCCGGGTAATCAGCTGTAGTCTACCCAGTACCAGCATGACATTATAATTGGACTAAATAAATTTTGGATGCCATGGATCCCATGACTTCCATAACCCGCCAGTTGGAGGCGCTGTCCTTACAGGTCACTGAGTTGAAGGGGGCAGTTCAGCAACAGGGTCTGGTAGTATCTAATGTGCAAGCTGAAAATGCAGGTAGAGTTGCAGAGCCAAAGATCCTTTACCTGAGAGGTTTGCTGGGGAACACAGTAAATTTGTTGTTTTTCGTGAAGCTTGCAAATTATATTTTCGTATGCGCCCGGTTTCCTCAGGTAATGAGGCTCAGCTTGTGGGCCTGGTATTGTCATTACTGAACGGAGACCCTCAAGCATGGGCATTTTCGTTACCATCTGATTCAGCTGCATTTAACTCAGTGGAGTTTTTTTTTTCTGCTCTTGGGCTCATATATGATGATCCTGACAGATTGGCTCTAGCAGAATCTAAAATACGCGCTCTCCGCCAGGGGGAGTGAATGGCGGAGGATTACTGTTCTGAATTTCGCCACTGGGCGGTGGACACACAATGGAATGACCCGGAGCTGCGGAGTCAGTTTGTACATGGGGTTTTGAGAAGGGTTAAACAAGCTCTCCTGATGTATGAGACTCCTGCTTCTCTAGAGTCTGCTATGAATCTTGTTGTCTGCATTAATCGCCGTTTGCGTCAGGGGGTGCAAGAGACGCCGCTTATGGGGGAGGGGTAGGTGTACGTGAGGTTGCTGCAGGTGAGCCCACGGAGCCTATGCAAATCGCAGGGGTGTCACATCATCGAGCCCCATCACTCAGGAAACAGGGAGCCTGTTTTTGCTGTGGTAAAAAAGGACATTAGGTTAATGCTTGTCCTCTGTTTTCTAAGAAAAGCGCAATGGCGGCAAACTACTAAGCTCAGAGGGTGTGGAGGAGGCCAATCTGAGTGTATGCATATCCTCCATGGTGGTCTCTCCTGCCAGAGTTATGGTCGCTGGCAGAGAGCTGCCAATCACTGTTTTTGTGGATAGTGGGTCGGCCACTAATCTCATTGATGAGGAGTTTGCGCGCACGGCCGGGTTCACGGTCGAAAAACTGCCTCATCCTATCCGGGTGGTCACCATAAATGCTACTCCACTCCCACAGGGGGAGATTACTGAGTTTGTGGCTGAGGTTAAACTCCACATTGGGGTCCTACATTCTGAGCAAGTTACATGTAGGGTTCTCAGTAATCTTCCTGCACAAATGGTTCTGGGTTTTCCTTGGTTGTCTATGCACAACCCGGTGATTGACTGGAAAACTCAGGACATAATTCAGTGGAGCAGATTCTGCCAGGAGAATTGCCTGGCCACATGTGTGTCCGCTGTGACTTCTAGCATTCCTGAGTCTCTGCTGGATTTCGCAGATGTGTTCTCTGAGAAGGGTTGCTCAGAATTGCCACCACATCGACCTTATGACTGTACTATTAGGTTTAAACCAGGGGCCAAATTGCCGAAAGCTAGGGTGTTTAACATCTCTGGTCCTGAGAGGCAAGCTTTAAAAGACTACATTGCTGAGAGTTTGAGCAAAGGGCACATCAGGCCTTTGTCCTCGCCGATGGCAGTGGGGTTCTTCTTCGTTAAGAAGAAAAATGGCGGACTACGCCCGTGTCTGGATTTCAGGGAGTTAAACCAGATTATGGTTCGTGATCCATACCCTATGCCACTGATACCTGATTTGTTCAACCAGGTGGCTGGTGCTAAGTGGTTTTCCAAGCTTGACCTCAGGAGGGCGTACAACCTCATAAGAGTCCATCAAGGTGATGAGTGGAAGATGGCTTTTAATACTCCTGAGGGTCATTTTGAAAATTTGGTGATGCCATTTGGGTTGACAAACGCGCCTCCTGTATTTCCATATTTCATAAATGATGTGTTCTCGCATGTACTGGGGAAATTCATTATTGTGTACCTAGATGACATTCTCATTTATTCATGTGACCGTGATACTCATTTAGAGCATGTGAGGCAGGTGTTACAGCTACTCAGAGAAAATAAGCTCTATGCAAAACTGGAGAAATGTGTTTTTTCGGTTCAGGAGTTGCCTTTCTTGGGTTATATTGTGTCTGCTTCAGGGTTTAAAATGGACACCGCTAAGGTGCAAGCGGTGCTGCATTGGGAACGGCCTGATAACCTAAAAGCACTCCAGCGGTTCCTTGGATTTTCTAATTGTTATAGAAAATTTATCAAAGATTTTTCTACTATTGCTAAACTGCTTACTGACATGACGAAAAAGGGTACCAATTTCTCCGCCTGGCCTGAGGCTGCTGTGCGCGCATTCGAATTTCTGAAGAACAGTTTTTCTTCGGCCCCCATTCTGGTGCAACCGGACATATGAAAACCATTTACCATGGAAGTCAATGCGTCTGAGGTTGGGGTGGGGGCGGTGCTGTCACAAGGCTCATCCTTGGGCGAGTTGCGTCCATGCGCCTACTTTTCCAAGAAGCTGTCGCCCGCCGAACGTAACTACGATATCGGCAACAGGGAGTTGTTGGCTATCAAGTTGGCTTTTGAGGAATGGCGACACTTCTTGGAGGGGTCGGTCCACCAGGTTACAGTTATCACCGACCATAAAAATCTGCTTTATTTAGAGTCAGCCAAGCGTCTGTCCCCCAGGCAGGCTCGCTGGGCATTGTTTTTCACGTGATTCAACTTTTTTGTTACGTACCGACCGGGGTCTAAGAACACTAAGGCAGATGCTTTATCCAGGTGTTTTCCGGAGGGAGAACCTCGGGAAGATCCGGTACCCATCCTCCAAAAGGGTGTAGTGGTCTCGGCTCTCATGACAGAGGTTGAGGCTGAGATTGCCGAGGCTCAGGAGGAGGTACCACCAGAGCTTCCCATTAACAAATCATTTGTACCGCTCCATATTTGCCTAAAGGTGTTGGATGAGCATTATGATGCTGTTCTGGCTGGCCATCCAGGGGTTAGGGGTACCTTGGAGTTGGTGTCACGTCGGTTTTGGTGGCCCAAAATCCGACAGGACGTGGTCTCGTACGTGTCAGCATGTTCCACGTGTGCTAGGGCTAAGATGCCTCGCTCTCGTCCTGCTGGCTCGTTACATCCTCTAGGGGTACCCAGTAGGCCATGGATGGAGATCTCTATGGATTTTATTTCAGACTTGCCCTCCTCAGCTGGGAACACGGTCATCCTGGTGGTTGTTGATCGGTTCTCAAAGATGTCGCACTTTGTGTCCTTGCCTTCATTGCCTAACGCGAAGACTCTGGCTCAGGTTTTTGTGCAGGAGGTGGTCAGACTTCACGGGGTCCCGTCTGACATAGTGTCGGATAGGGGTACTCAGTTTGTGGCAAAGTTTTGGAAAGCATTTTGCTCACGGCTGGGGATCAAGTTGTCGCATTCTTCGGCGTTTCATCCTCAGTCAAATGGTCGGACTGAGCGTATGAACCAGAATTTGGAGCAGTATTTACGCTGCTTTGTTTCTGACAATCAGGAGGAGTGGTCAACGTTCCTTCCTTTGGCTGAGTTTGCCATTAATAATCACCACCAGGAATCGTCTGGGGAGTCCCCGTTCTTTTGTGTTTACGGGTACCATCCTCAATTTTGTACTCTGCGTCAGGGTGGCTCTGCTGGCGTTCTGGAGGAGGACCAGCTAGGAACACAACTGTCATCTGTTTGGAGGAGAGTGAAACAGCGCTTGCTGAGCGTGGGTGCAAGGTACAAACGAGTGGCTGACAGCAGATGTGTGCTAGGTCCGGACCTGAGTGTGGGTGATTGGGTGTGGTTGTCCACAAAAAACATAAAACTCAAAGTACCATCCCTGAAATTGGGTCCAAGGTTTATTGGTCCATTTAGGGTCGCCGCCATCATTAACCCGGTAGCCTACTGATTAGAGCTTCCTACGGTTTATAAGATACACAACGTGTTTCACAGATCTCTTTTAGAGAAGGTGGTGGGTTCCGTGGACGCGGCGCCGATTCCACCTCCAGTCTTGGTAGATGGCAATTTGGAGTTTGAAGTCTCCAAGGTGGTTGACTCTCATATGGTGCACATTACAGTATCTGGTACAATGGCGTGGTTATGGGCCGGAGGAGAGGTCTTGGGTACCAGCTTCGGACATACATGCGGACCGGCTGGTCAGTATGTTTCACCTCCGCCATCCGGACAGCCGGGTCCTATAAGTCGTGAGGGCCCTGGGGTCCCTCGTAGAAGGCGGGGTACTGTCATGTCGGACGCTATTCACACTAGGGCGTCCGACAGACAGTGGTAATTCCACATTCGTCCACTATACGTTCTGTGGCGCCGACTAGACTTTATCCAGGTTGTCCGGGGTTAATCTAGTTGTTAATCGGGTTGGAGGCTGGGTCACGCGCGTGGCCTTTAAATAGTCATTCTGGACTTTGGGCGTCGCCGATTATAGCTTGTGTCTTGTGCCTGGTGATCTCGGTCTGGAGTGGTGGTCTAGGAGAAGAAATATCGTATCTGGTGGTGTATTATCCTTTGTCATATTTCTCCTTCCTATATTTGTATTTGTTTTGCCCTGTGCACATTTTAGTGTTTTCCTGTGTGTCTGCGGCGTGGTGCGTTTTTAGTTTTTCCCTGTCTGTGCTTTCTGTAGGGGTTGGTGTGTGGTCTAATCACTGGGTAGCGGGTGGAGGTTTCAGCATAAGACTGAAACAGGAGTCAGGGTCAGGACTGGTGGCCCAGACAAGCACACCGTCAGTGTAAATTCTGGGAGAGGGACAGACAGGGTTTTCCCTAGTCTGAGGGATATCGCAGGGGCCCGGGTAATCAGCTGTAGTCTACCCAGTACCCGCATGACACCACATCATTACTGGGTGAAAGAGAAGATAAGCGATAATAAGTGGAAGAAAGAAAACTGATGACGCAAACATAATCCCGTCCCACAATGATGACCTCTGGTCAACAGTGTTCAACTCTACAAGAGAAGACAACCAGCTAGCACCTGCAAGGGAGGGCAAAGAGTTCATGAAGATTATGGAAAAGGAATTTGCCCAAGACGATTCAAATAGAGGGGTAGCACCTTTTACCTTTTCGATCTCCTAGAACAAGGCTACCTGATAATCTGCAACAAGCAACGGCAAGGTTTTCATCCCTAAAACGCACCTTAAAGAGAAGGCCAGAGATGGAGAAACATTTTGTTGACTTCATGCAGAATATCTTCGACAGAGGTCACGCAGAACCCGCACCCCCGCTAAAAGAAGGTGAAGAATGCTGGTATCTCCCATCCTTTGGTGTCTACCATCCTCGCAAACCCGACTAAACTAGAGTGGTGTTTGACTCCAGTGCTCAGTATGAAGGCATCTCCCTAAATAGCCTACTCCTCACTGGGCCTAATCTAAACAACAGCCTTCTAGGAGTACTGATTCGCTTCAGACAAGAACCTGTCGCAGTAATGGCCGACATTCAACAAATGTTTAATTGTTTTATCGTGAGAGAAGACAGCAGAAACTACTTCGGATTCCTATGGTACAAAGACAACGACGTCCGCAACAAGGTCATAGACTACAAGATCATCTCAAACAGTAAAAAGGTAATGGAAGCATTTCCATCTGAGGATCACGATGCTGGTGTAAGGGATCTTGTTCTGGGTTCTGATGTTCCTCCCATGCAACGCAGCCTTGGTCTGCTTTGGGATATTAAGCAGGACACATTCACTTTCCAGGTGTCAGCTTGTGATAAACCTTTCACTAAATGAAGTCCGTGGAGTCCTATCTGTTGTGAACAGCATCTATGATCCTCTCGGGTTTATCACATCCATCACCATTCAAGGCAAGATACTGTTGACAGTTGACCGCCGAGAGTACGGATTGGGACACTCCGCTACCATTCCAGAAACAACAAAGGTGGGAGGCGTGGAAGAAGTCTCTGAAGGTCTTAGAGCATTTCCAAGTCCCACGATGTTATTCCTCAGGCACCCTTTCAGCCACCATCAGAAGAGAAGTCCACATTTTCTCCGACGCTTCTACAGAGGCTATAGCTGCTATAGCCTACCTGAAGACCTTGGAAGAAGATAACAAAGTGCATTGTGGATTCATCCTTGGTAAGGCAAAACTAACCCCGAAATATGCTCACTCTGTTCCAAGACTCGAACTTTGTGCCGCTGTTCTGGCAGTGGAGTTAGCTGAAGCTATAAAGGACGAAATGGACATTGCTACTGATTCATTTACCTTCTACACAGACAGTAAAGTGGTACCAGTAACATCAGACCCTGATGCACCAATTATCCTTACTCCTGCTACATTTCTTACTCAGAAGGTTGGAGCTGCCGCAATCCCTCCAGGGAAGTTTGTGGACGGGGACATTTACAGACGTCAGTGGAAACAGGTACAACACTTGTCCAGTGTCTTTTGGCACTGCTGGAAAACTGAATACCTGCACTTTCTTCAAAGCTGTCACAAATGGCAGACTGCAAAACCTAATTTCCAAGAAGGCGACCTCGTCCTCCTTAAAGCTAAAGAAGCTCATCGCAACGACTGGCCAATGGGTCTTATCACAAAAGTTACACCAAGCAATGACGGGAAGATCCATAAGGTAGAAGTCAAGGTTACGAAAGGCGGTTCAACTCGTATTTTCTTCCATCCAGTCACTGAGCTTGTGCTACTTTTACCAAAGGAGGACATCACATGAAAGTCATTGTTTATGGACACAGCTCAAGGCGGGGAGCCTACCTCCATATATTCCTCCAGCTGTGTTGGAACATTCGAACATTTGAACTTTCTCCAGCGGATTGTTGGGCTGGTGGAAGTGTTTGCACGTTGCGGCTTCCACAATCTGAAGATGGGATTACGTTTGGACTCTGTCTATCCCGCTGTTGAGGACTTCATGCCTCCAACTGAAGATTGGACCATGCCAATTGGACTACAACTGTTGTAGTTGTTGTTACTTGCATGCTTGTTTTCCTTTTGTTTTTCAGGTCTACAGTGACAGCCCCAGAGGACATCATAAGAATTACGAAATCTAAAGATTTCAGACGGGGAGTGTTATGTCCCATGAATGAGACATTTTACAGGTGGTCCCGTACATTTTACATGCTGTATTGCAGACTCTCATATTGTTTATTGTTGCTATGTGTTCCTGTGTTTTTCATAGCTGAAATCCTCCGTTTCCATGAAGTTTGTCCCTTCTGTCTCCCTCTGCTGGGTTTCATGTCACTTCCTTCTTCTCCTTGTGTCTCAGTCTCCATCTTGGCTTCATTAAAGGCACATGTGCTTTCAGCCTGTCTTAAGAAAGTATTTTTTACCTGCTGCTGTTTGTATGCATTCAACAAGAATTCTTAAAGAAATCAAAGTCTCTTCTGGATTCTTGTATAACACTAGATGGTGGCCCGATTCTAACGCACCGGGTATTCTACAATATGTATGTAGTTTATTTAAGAAGTTTTCAGAATAATGCAATTTATACACAGGATTCGTTTGGCCGGGCGCGACCAATTAGCGAAGCGCTGTTCAAATTTTGCGCCAATTCTCGGCCGGACTGCACCCGTCGCTGATTGTTCGCGGCCGGCCGGGCGTGACCAATCAGTGAAGCCAGGGCCAGCTTCAGGTTTTTGAGGGCCCCGGGAGAAAGAGTCTGTGGGCCCCCCTCTTTAACACATACCACGATTCATGATGCACAGATACAGCAGAGAAATATACCACAGCCAAGTAGCATATAACACAGCCCATGTAGCATATCACACAGCCCACGTAGCATATCACACAGCCCACGTAGCATATAGCACAGCCACATAGCATATAGCACACGCCATGTAGTATATAGCACAGGCCACATAGTATATAGCACAGCCCACGTAGCATATAGCACAGCCCACATAGCATATAACACAGCCACGTAGTATATAGCACAGCCACGTAGTATATAGCACAGCCACGTAGTATACAACACAGGCCACGTAGTATATAACACAGCCACTAAGTATATAACACAGCCCACATAGTATATAGCACAGCTCATGCAGTATATAACACAGCCACGTAATATATTGCACAGCTACGTTGTTATATAGCACAGTCGATGTAGTATATAGCACAGGTCTTGCAGTATATAACACAGCCCACATAGTATATAACACAGCCACGTAGTATATACACAGCGACGTAATATATTGCACAGCCACGTAGTATATAGCACAGCCCACGCAGTATATAACAGCCCACACAGTATATAACACAGCCCTAGCAGTATATAGCAATGTGGGCACCATATCCCTGTTAAAAAAAGAATTAAAATAAAAAAGTTATATACTCACCTTCCGGCGGCCCCCGGATCCAGGCGAGGGGTTTAGCGATGCTCTTCACGACGTTCCGGTCCCAAGAATGCATTGCGGTCTCGCGAGATGATGACGTAGCGGTCTCATGAGACCACTATGTCATCATCTCGCGAGACTGCAATGCATGGCCCCGAGCGTCGCGAGAAGCGGGAAAGGCGCCGGAAGGTGAGTATATAATTTTTTATTATTTTTTTTTTTTTAACATTAGATATATTTACTATTGATGCTGCATAGGCAGCATCAATAGTAAAAAGTTGGTCACACAGGGTTAATAGCAGCGTTAATGGACTGTGTTACACCGCGGCATAACGTGGTGTAACGCAGCCATTAACCCTTTGTGAGCGCTGACTGGAGGGGAGTAGGGAGGGGCACTGACGGAGAGAAGGAAGGGGCGAATTTGCGGCCGCACTGTGTCCGTCGCTGATTGGTCGCGGCCGGCCGCGACCAATCAGCGACGCAGGTTTTCCGTACAGACAGACAAACAGACAGACAGACGGAAGTACCCCTTAGACGATTATATAGATAGATGTGTGCCTGCAGCTGAGTTAAGCTATCTGCAAACGTCACCAATTGTAAGTAGGGTGAAGAGATTCAACATCTCACAGAGCCATATTTGCAGCCACAGGCCCCCGGGACAGACTAAGGGCCGCTCCAGGAAAGGAAGACCAAGAATTATCGCTGTTACAGAGGATAAGTCCCTCAGAATTACCAGCGTCAGAACCTACGAATTGAAAGCACCTCATACAGTTAGGTCCAGAAATATTTGGACTGTGACACAAATGTTGGCATTGTAGCTGTATGCCAAAATATACTCAAGATACAGTTATTTAGGCAATATGGGTTTAAAGTGCAGACTCTCAGCTTTAATTTGAGGGTATTCACATACTAATTGGAGTAAGCATTTAGGAATTACAACTCTTCAATACTGTATGTAGCTGCCTATTTTTAAAGAAACTAAAATAATTGAACAATTATTTCAAAAGTTATTTAATGAGCTGCATGGGCTATTTCATCCATCATCAATTAAGCAAGTAAAAGGTCTGGAGATGATTCTAGGTGTCACATTTGAATTTGTAAGCTGTTGCTGCGAACCAACATGTGGTCAAAGGAGCTCTCAATCAAAGTGAAAAAGACTTTAATTAGGCTGGAAAAAAAAGAAGTCCATCAGAAAAATAGCAGAAATGTTAGGAGTGGCCAAATCAATATTTTGGTACATTCTTCAAAAAAAGAGCGCACTGGACATTCACAAAAAACACAGTGGTAGACTATCACAGAGTCCTTTCCATGGTGAAGAAAAACCATTTCACAATATCCACCCAAGTGAAGAACATTCTCCAGGAAGTAGGTGTTTAAGTACCTAAGGATACCGTCTCACAGTGGCACTTGGGTCGCTACGACGGCACGATCCGTGATATTCCAGCGATATACTTACGATCTCGCTGTGTCTGACACGCTACTGCGATCAGGGACCCCGCTGAGAATCGTACGTCGTAGCAGATCGTTTGAAACTTTCTTTCGTCGCTGAATCACCCGCTGTCATCGCTGGATCGGCGTGTGTGACGCCGATCCAGCGATGTGTTCGCTTGTAACCAGGGTAAACATCGGGTTACTAAGCGCAGGGCCGCGCTTAGTAACCCGTTGTTTACCCTGGTTACCATTGTAAATGTAAAAAAAAAAAAAACACTACATACTCACATTCCGGTGTCTGTCACGTCCCTCGCCGTCAGCTTCCCGCACTGACAGCCGTAAAGTAAAAGCAGAGCACAGCGGTGACGTCACCGCTGTGCTGTGCTTTACGGCCGGCACTGACACAGTCAGTGCGGGAAGCTGACGGCGAGGGACGTGACAGACACCGGAATGTGAGTATGTAATGTTTTTTTTTTTACATTTACAATGGTAACCAGGGTAAACATCGGGTTACTAATCGCGGCCCTGCACTTAGTAACCCGATGTTTACCCTGGTTACCCGGGGACTTCGGCATCGTTGGTCGCTGGAGAGCTGTCTGTGTGACAGCTCTCCAGCGACCACACAACGACTTACCAACGATCACGACCAGGTCGTATCGCTGTTCGTGATCGTTGGTAAATCGTTTAGTGTAACGGTACCCTAAGTCTACCATAAAGAGAAGACTTAATGAGATCAAATACAGAGGGTTCACTACAAACTATTAATGTACCTTATAAATAGAAAGGCTAGATTAGACTTTGCAAAAAAAAAACATCTAAAGAAGCCAGACCAGTTCTGGAAAGGCATTTTTGGGAGAGATGAAACTAAGATCAACTTTTACCAGTAGGATGGAAAGAAAATAATATGGATACAGAAGGAGCCAGATGAATTCTGAAGTCTACAGAGTTATACTTTCTGCTCAGATTCAACCAAATGCAGCAAGGTTGTTTGTACGATGCTTCACAGTACAGATGAACAATGGCCCAAACGTACTCCGAAAGCAACCCTGGAGGGTTTTTTTTCAAGGCAAAGAAGTGGAATGTTCTGCAATGGCTGAGTCAATCACAAGATCTCAACCCCATTGAGCATGCATTCCACATACTTAAGGCAGAAAGACCCACAAACTAGCAACAGCTGCATTAAAGGCCTGGCAAAGCATCACAAAGGAGGAAATCCAAAGTTTAACAATGTTCATGGCTTCCAGACTTCAGCCAGACATTGCCTACAAAGGATTCTCTACAAAGTATTAAAATTAACATTTTCTTTTAGGTAAAGTTAATTTGTCCAATTACTTTTGAGCCCCTGAAATGAGAAGACTTTGAAGAAAAATTATTGCAATTCCTAACGTTTCATGATATTTATGTTCAAACCCTTCAATTAACCCCTTTACCCCAAGAGTGGTTTGCATGTTAATGACCAGGCCAATTTTTACAATTCTGATCACAGTCCCTTTATGAGGTAATAATTCTGGAACGCATCAACGGATACCGGTGATTCTGACACTGTTTTCATGTGACATATTGTACTTCATGATAGTGGTAAAAATTGTTGATATTATTGCGTTTATTTGTGAAAAAAAACGGAAATGTGGCAAAAATTTTGAAAATTTTGCAATTTTCCCACTTTGAATTTTCAGGCCCCTAAATCAGAGATGTGTCACACAAAATACTTAATAAGTAACATTTCCCACATGTCTACTTTACATCAGCACAATTTTGGAACCAAAATATCTTTTGTTAGGAAGTTATAATGGTTAAAAATTGACCAGCGATTTCTCATTTTTACAACACCATTTTTTTTAGGGACCACATCACATTTGAAGTCACTTTGAGGGGGTCTATATGATAAAAAATACATAAAAGTGACACCATTCTAAAAACTGCACCCCTCAAGGTGCTCAAAACCACATTCAAGAAGTTTATTAACCCTTCAGGTGCTTCACAGGAATTTTCGGAATGTTTAAAAAAAATGAACATTTAGCTTTTTTTCACAAAAAATTTACTTCAGATCCAATTTTTTTTATTTTATCAAGGGTAACAGGAGAATTTTGACCCCAAATATTGTCATGCAATTGGTCCTGGGTACGCTGATACCCCATATGTGCAGGTAAATCACTGTTTGGGTGCATGGCAGAGCTCGGAAGGGAAGGAGCGCCATTTGACTTTTTCAATGCAAAATTGGCTGGAATTAAGATTGGACGCCATGTCACATTCAGAGAGCCCCTGATGTGCCTAAACAGTGGAAACCCCCCACAAGTGACACCGTTTTGGAAACTAGACCCCCTAAGGGACTTATTTAGATGTGTGGTGAGCACTTTGAACCCCCAGGTGCTTCACAGACGTTTATAGCGTAGAGCCATAAACATAAAAAATCATAATTTTTCCACAAAACTGATCTTTTCGCCCACAATTTTTTATTTTCCAAAGGGTAACAGAAGAAATTGGACCCCAAGAGTTATTGTGCAATTTGTCCTGAGTACGCTGATATGTGGGGGTAAACCACTGTTTGGGCACATGGCAGAGCTCAGAAGGGAAGGAGCGCCAGATTTTACTGTTATAGTTTGCAGGTGCCATGCCCCAATGGGAAAGCCTATGAGGTGCCAAAACAGCAGAACCCCCCCATAAGTGACCCCATTTTACGACCTACGCCTCTCAGTGAATTATTGACACCATGGGTGTGTCACGGAATTTTATGCCATTGGGCAACCATGTGGAGATACTCTGGAGGAACGGAGAGCTATTTGCCTATTCAAGTAAATGAGTCTGTGCACATGTCAGTGTGTTTCCAAGGACCATGTGTCCATGAGCAAAACAAGCTGACATGTCCGTTTTGTAGTGTCAACACGGGCCACAAAACATCCTGCGCACGTGCATACGCATAACACACATGGATGTCATCCATGTGACACACATTGGCGCTGGGGCAGAAGCATTAAGGTAAGCGCTGTTCCCCGGTGCCAGGTGCCGAACACATCTCTCATCATTCTCCCATGTGTGTGCCGATCGCCGGCAAAGCAGGGGAGAATGATGAGAGCCGTATACAGCACCCGGCGCCAGAGAACAGGGCTTACTATAACGCTTCTTCCCTGGCACCCATCCTTGTGGTACTGATGCGGCACACGCATGCCACACATGTGAAGCAAGTATTATAAACACGGACATTGACATCTCCGGTACCAGATATATTAGGATTTGTGAAAGAGGCGTTATAGTGGGTTTATCTCTTTGGCTGCTGTCACACACTAAAAGACGCTTTTTATTGCAAAAAATAGCTTTGCATCATCACATTTTGAGAGCTATAAATTTCGCGGGACGGGTTGACATTTTTATTGGTACCATTTTCGAGCACACTATTTTTTTTTCACTTTTTATTCCTATTTTTGGGAGGTAGAATGAACAAAAATCAGCAATTCATAAATTTCTTTTTGAGGGGGCGTTTATACCGTTCCATGTGTGGTAAAATTGATAAAGCAATTTTATTCTTCTGGTTAGTACTATTACAGCAATACCTCATTTATATCTTTTTTATGTTTTGGCGCTTTTATACAATAAAAACTATTTTATATAAAAATAATTATTTTTGCATCGCTTTATTCTGAGAGCTATAACTTTTTTCTGGTGATGGAGCTGCATGGGGGCTTGTTTTTTTGTGGGACAAGATGATGTTTTCAGAGATACCATGTTTATTTATATCTGACTTTTTGATCGTGTGTTACTCCACTTTTTGTTTGGCAGTATGATGATAAAGCATTGTTTTTTGCCTTGTTTTTTTTTTTTTTTAATGGTGTTCCCTAAAGGGGTTAACTAGTAGGACAGTTGTATAGGTCGGGTCCTTACGGACGTGGGGATGCCAAATATGTGTACTTTTATTTTTAAATTTTTTGGTTAATTCAAATATTTATTTAATGATAGAATAAATATTTTTTTTTTTATTATTTATTTTAAAATATATATTTTTACAATTATTTAAAAAAAATGTTTTTACTTTATTCTATCTTTTACACTTTGTCCCACTATGGGACAATCATTTTTTGCAGGCTGATTGCTTCTATAGCATGCAGATGAAGCAGCACCTGCATGCCATATAAGCTGTGAGCACTGCACTCTATACACACTGACCTGAGAGACTTCCTGACATGCACTGCACATGACAGGAAGTTTCTCAGCTCTGGTAACCCGGATGTTGTCACGCCCTCGGGGTCTCCGATCCAAAGGCAGAGGGGCTGTCAGCGCTCTGCCTGCTCCCGGAATGCTGTGTTCGTGTTCGATTGCAGTATTCCAGGGGTTAAGTGTCGGGAGCGGTCTGTATACTTTATATGCTTATTGTGAGGACGTGAGGGGAGTCATATGTTTGAGCCGTTATGTATCCCCTAGGATGCGCATAGAAGCATATTGAACCCGCTGAAGTGCATTGTATTCACACCTACAGCTGTGGTTACAATGCAGAATAAAAGAGTGTGGATTTGGTCAAACTATTTGACCATGTCAGATTTCAGGAAAACCTGACATTGGCTTATATTTTTAGAGAGATTTACAGGTTTGGGACGAATCTCTCACTCCACTCTAGGTTTTGGGAGTAGCTCATGTCCACGATTCACATTTAAACTTTGAGTTGAGGTTTTGTTTGCAAGCTACAGAGCAGGAGGTTCTATGCAATATTGGCCTGTGTGAGGCTAAGACAGAGCCAAGGAAAACAAAGCTTGTGACTCACCCAAAGGGTTACGGCGGAGCAGGCAACGTCTTTTGATATCGACTATTTGGATGACACGGCTGGACAACATTTATCTCTCTTTTTGTGATTTGGGAGGCGTTTACCTCTCTTTGCGAGTTTTGGGAAATAAAGATGCTTTATGTTGAACTCTCTTGGGTCACTGCCTCTATATCACACTGTGTGAACACCAATGTACTACACTATATATATATATATATATATATATATATATATATATATATATATATATACAGTATATAATCTCCCCTCATACATACTACCTGTTTGTCCATACCTTATGGTCACCTCCATTTATCAGTGTCTGACCATTCTCCCAGTGCATGCCTGCGTTTGCTTCCCCTGCGCTCGGGCACATGTTAGTTACAAGCATAGAATTATAGAATGTTAGAGTTTGAAGGGACCTCCAGGGTCATCGTGTCCAACCCCCAGAATTCGCTAAACCATCTCAGACATACATCTGTCCAGCCTCCATTTGAAGACTTCCTTTGAAGGAGAACTCACCACCTCTGATGGCATCCTGTTCAACTCATTGATCACCCTCCCTGTCAAAATGTTTTTTCTAATATCTAATCTGTACCTTCTCCCTTTCAGTTTCATTCCATTGCTTCTTGTGTATCCATGTGCAAATGAGAAAACGGATAATCCCTCTACACTGGGACATCCCTTTATATATTTGCAAACAGCTTTTAAATCTCCTCTTAGCTTTCTTTTTTGGAAGCTAAACATTCCCAGATCCTTTAACCATTTCTCGTAAGATATACTGTATTTTTCGCTTGGTAAGACGCTCCGGATTATAAGACGCACCCCAAATTTTGAGGAGAAAAATAGGAAAAAACTTTTTTTAATAAATTGGTGGGGCTTTTTATACTCCATGCATCTTATTACTTACCAGGGGTTGTGGCTGGAGGCAGGAGTGGAGCATTGCTGCAGGCTAGGATGAGGGGGTCTGCAGGGGGGCTCCTGTGCTGCAGGCTGGGATGAGGGGGTCTGCAGAGGGGCTCCTGTGCTGCAGGCTGGGATGAGGGGGTCTGCAGGGGGCTCCTGTGCTGCAGGCTGGGATGAGGGGGTCTGCAGGGGGCTCCGGTGCTGCAGGGCTGTCTCCGGTGCTGCAGGGCTGTCTCTGGTGCTGCGGGGGGCTCTGCCAACATTTTGTGAAAGGCCAGAGCCCCTGGCAGTTCGTCCATGCGTTCCTGCATGACTGACTCTGGGAAAATGGTCGCCGGAATCTCGAGAGATGAGATCTCAGCGCTGAAATCTCATCTCCCGAGATTCCAGCGGCCATTTTCCCGGAGTCAGTCATACAGGAACGCATGGACGAACTGCCGGGGGGCTCTGGTCTTTCACAAAATGTCGCCAGAGCCCCCCGCAGCACCGGAGCCTCCAGCATCACCCGGGGCAGCAGCGGACAACCGCGGCAGCGGTGGCGGGCGGCAGCAGTGGCGGGCGGCAGCGGACACCCCCTCATCCCAGCCTGTAACAGTAAGCGGTATATCCGCTTTGTAAGACGCACCCCCATTTCCCATCCAAATTTGGGGGAAATAAAGTGCGTCTTACAAAGCGGAAAATACGGTACTTTGCAGTCCACACAACATCCTGGTAGCTTTTCTCTCAACTTGTTCCAGTTTTTCTATGGAAATGGAATTAAAATGTGATGCCCAGAACTGGACATAGTATTCAAGATCAGTTCTGACCAAAGAGGAGTAGAAGGGGATAATTACTTCACGTAATCTAGAGTTTATGCTTCTCTTAATACATTCCAGAATTATGTTTGCCTTTTTTGCTGCTGCATCACACCGTTGCAATCTGTGACCTATTGGTATACCCAAGTTTTTCTCACACATGCTGTTGCTTAATTTTATTCCACCCATTCTGTAGATGTATTTTTCATTTCCCTTGCCCAGATTTAGAATCTTGAATTTCTCCCTGTTAAATACCATTCTGTTACTGCCCGTTGTTCAAGCTTATCTAGATCCTTTAGAATATTTTCTGTGTTCTCTAGTGTTTGCTATGCCTTCTAGTTTTGCTTCGTTTGCAAATGTCACTGGCCTGTAATTTTCAGATTCCCTCTTTTTTCCTTTTCTGAAGATAGGGACATTTGCCCTTCTCCAGTCCTCAGGGACTTCTCCTGTTCTCCATGAATTTTCAAAGATTCTAGCTAGTGGTTCTGCAATTTCATCTGCTATTTCTTTCCTAGAATATTATTCATCTGGACCAGGAGTTTTAAATTAATTTAAATTAGCGGTGTTCCCTCACCATCTCTGTTCATACATAGTGTGGATTCATTTATTCTTCAAAAGCACAGTATAGATCTGTTGTTACATTTGCTTTCTTAGAGAATACAGATGCAAAATAGGAATTTAAAATTCGTCCTTCTCAACATCCTTTTTGACCACTTTACCTTTTTCATTATGTTAGGCGTTGGGATTCTACCGCTGCGTGGGATAGATCCCAAGTAGGGTTGAGCGACTTTAATTTTTTTTAGATCGAGTCGGGTTTTGTGAAACCCGACTTTGTCCAAAGTCGAGTCGAGTGCAGTCGGCCGATTATCGCTAAAAGTCGGGGATCGACCGAAACACGAAACCCAATGCAAGTCAATGGGGAAGCATAGTCGGCAGTGAGTGGAGGCCAGGAAAACACCTACAGTGCCCATTTTAATGCCAAAAACATCCATTCTTGTTTCTGAAGCTTGTCAATCTTAATTAACTTTATAATAATAGTTGGGCATTGGAAATTGGGGGTCATTTGGCAAAAGTTGTGGGGGGGTAGGGCTGGTTCAAGGTTTTAGTGGGCCCAGGAAACGTGGACTACGTCACGGCGGTGGAGCAGTGAGAGGTAAGTATGTCAAGTTTGCAAGTGCTGTGATCCTAAGCACGCAGGGGGGGCCCACTCGTTGGCATTGGCACTGTCACAGGGCCCCTCAAAGTACAGCGGTGTGTTAGCACGGCGGGGGCGCCTCCCACCAGCAGCGACACTTTTGCGTACTCTGAGGGGCCCTGTGCCAGTGACGTCACCAACGAGTATGCCCCCCCACCTGATGAAGGAACCTGCACTTTCATCTGCACCTTCCTCTTTGTCCCTGTGTAAGGTGGTATAACATGCGGGAAGGGGAACCTTACTTTCAGCAGGGTCAGATTCTGGCTGTGTAGAGTGCAAGGGGAATGTAGTGGTCTAGGTCAATGTACCAGCAGACTCAGCTAGCAGTGGCTGGGCAATGGGCAGGATGAGGAGTACTAAACACAGATTTAGGGCCAAAGAATAAAGTAGGCTAAATGCAGTTCAAAATTGGTAACAGGACTAAACAGGCGGCATTGCTTTGTTCAGTGGAGTAGCAAACCCAGGAGCAGCAGACACTGTCTTAAGGGCCCAACCACACTAGTAGGCCAAATGCAGTTTAATATCTGCTACTATAGGCCAAAAGCCTAAAGACTGAAGCTCAGCTTTATACAGTGGAGGACAACACCATGGAGAGGCAGACACCGTTAGTAGGCCGTAACCACCAATTTTTTGTTAAAAAAGCACTTAATGAGAGCCAGAAGGTTGAAGCTCAGCTTTATACAGTTGAGGACAAACACCAGGGAGCGGCAGACACCGTTAGTAGGCCGTAACCAAAGTTGAAGGCCAAATGCAGTTTAATATCTGATACTATAGGCCGAAAGCCTAAAGACTGAAGCTCAGCTTTATACAGTGGAGGACAACACCAGGGAGCGGCAGACACCGTTAGTAGGCCGTAGCCACCAATTTTTTGTTAAAAAAGCACTTAATGAGAGCCAGAAGGTTGAAGCTCAGACAAGGCAACCTGGAGGAGAACACCAAGGAGGAGGAGAACACTCAGAAGGAGGACAACACCAGGGAGCGGCAAGCATAGTTATTAGGCCCCAACCACCAATTTTTTTAAAAAAAGCACTTATTGAGAGCCAGAAGGTTGAAGCTCAGATTTATTCAGTTGAGGACAACACCAGGGAGCGGCAAACAGAGGTATTAGGCCCCAACCACCAATTTTTTAAAAAAAAGCACTTAAGGAGAGCCAGAAGGTTGAAGCTCAGATTTATTCAGTTGAGGACAACACCAGGGAGCAGCAAACAGAGGTATTAGGCCCCAACCACCAATTTTTTTTAAAAAAGCACTTAATGAGAGCCAGAAGGTTGAAGCTCAGATTTATTCAGTTGAGGACAACACCAGGGAGCGGCAAACAGAGGTATTAGGCCCCAACCACCAATTTTTTTTAAAAAAGCACTTAAGGAGAGCCAGAAGGATGAAGCTCAGATTTATTCAGTTGAGGACAACACCAGGGAGCGGCAAACAGAGGTATTAGGCCCCAACCACCAATTTTTTTAAAAAAAGCACTTAATGAGAGCCAGAAGGTTGAAGCTCAGATTTATTCAGTTGAGGACAACACCAGGGAGCGGCAAACAGAGGTATTAGGCCCCAACCACCAATTTTTTTAAAAAAAGCACTTAAGGAGAGCCAGAAGGTTGAAGCTCAGATTTATTCAGTTGAGGACAACACCAGGGAGCGGCAAACAGAGGTATTAGGCCCCAACCACCAATTTTTTTAAAAAAAGCACTTAAGGAGAGCCAGAAGGTTGAAGCTCAGATTTATTCAGTTGAGGACAACACCAGGGAGCGGCAGACACCGTTAGTAGGCCGTAACCAAAGTTGAAGGCCAAATGCAGGTTAATATCTGATACTATAGGCCGAAAGCCTAAAAACTGAAGCTCAGCTTTATACAGTGGAGGACAACACCAGGGAGCGGCAGACACCGTTAGTAGGCCGTAACCACCAATTTTTTGTTAAAAAAGCACTTAATGAGAGCCAGAAGGTTGAAGCTCAGACAAGGCAACCTGGAGGAGAACACCAAGGAGGAGGAGAACACTCAGGAGGAGGACAACACCAGGGAGCGGCAAACAGAGGTATTAGGCCCCAACCACCAATTTTTTAAAAAAAAGCACTTAAGGAGAGCCAGAAGGTTGAAGCTCAGATTTATTCAGTTGAGGACAACACCAGCGAGCGGCAAACAGAGGTATTAGGCCCCAACCACCAATTTTTTTTTAAAAAAGCACTTAATGAGAGCCAGAAGGTTGAAGCTCAGATTTAGACAGTGGAGGAAAATTTGAATTAGGGACTGCAGACAGACTTAGTAGGCTGTCCCCTGTGGACCATGCATCCACCACATTAACCCATTGCGCCGTAATGGACACGTAACCTTCCGTGGCCATGCCTACAGGTCCATGCGTCTGTTGTCAGGTGCACCTTTGTACTCACAGATTGCCAGAGTGCATGGACAATGGAGGTGGTGCTGGTGGAGGGCTGGGATGGCTTTTCTTGCAAAAGAAGTGTCGACTGGGTAGCTCGTAGCGTGGGACAGCGTAGTCCATCATGGCTTTTTTAATATTACATAAAATAAAGAAATAGGCTCTTTGCACTTTAACATAGGTTCCAGGGGTACACAGGCAGCATTGTGGTCAGCGGAGGAGGAGGATTGCAAGGACGGACCGCAGACAGGCGTACTAGGCCTAAAATAACTAAAAATAGGCTCAAGGCAGTTTTAAATCGGTTACATGGATACACAGGCAGCATTGTGGTCAGCGGAGGAGGAGGATTGCAAGAACAGACCGCAGACAGGCGTACTAGGCCTAAAATAACTAAAAATAGGCTCAAGGCAGTTTTAAATCGGTTACATGGATACACAGGCAGCATTGTGGTCAGCGGAGGAGGAGGATTGCAAGGACGGACCGCAGACAGGCGTACTAGGCCTAAAATAACTAAAAATAGGCTCAAGGCAGTTTTAAATCGGTTACATGGATACACAGGCAGCATTGTGGTCAGCAGAGGAGGAGGATTGCAAGGACGGACCGCAGACAGGCGTACTAGGCCTAAAATAACTAAAAATAGGCTCAAGGCAGTTTTAAATCGGTTACATGGATACACAGGCAGCATTGTGGTCAGCGGAGGAGGAGGATTGCAAGGACGGACCGCAGACAGGCGTACTAGGCCTAAAATAACTAAAAATAGGCTCAAGGCAGTTTTAAATCGGTTACATGGATACACAGGCAGCATTGGTGTGGTCAGCGGAGGACGATTGCAAGGAGTGTCTGACACAGGTAGTACTCCCAAAAAATAAATGGATGTTAATGTCTCGCAAAACAACAAAACAAAAAAACAAAAGTGTGGCATACTTAGGTACAGGGGTGGGCTCATCTGCTGAGTTTCTGACATAGTAATTTGGCAGTAAGTATTTACTGGTGTCAATATAGGACACTGACCCAGACTACTTTAACTAGCATCATAGATGTCAACAAATTGGTATTGTCAGTGTCAGGCATTGAATGATGTCAGCGCATAGACTAAACATTGGTGGAGCTGTGAGAGATAATTTTGCACGTGGTAGAGCACAGTTTGAGCTGGGGGGGGGGTGAACTCTCTTGTGGCCGGCGGTACCGTCCCAGGGCCCCTCATGTTACAACGGTGTGTCTGACGTTGGGTGCGCGCCACCACCGCCAGAGACACTTTATTGTACTATGAGGGACCCAGTGGCAGTGCCGTCGACCAAAAGCGGGCACACCCACCTCTTCAGACAAACGGCACTCTAACGGGTGCTTGCGCCAAGTGGCGAGACCACGGCCCCGTGGGGGGAGTTTTCCCATTGAGGGAGGTGTAAACATGTCGTATGCTGGACAAACAGCTGCTGCAAATTAAGAGATTTGAACACTCAGTAAGACCAGTCCACAAGCAAGACCTTTTTATAGGAAAGCTAGGTGTCACCCGGGAAAGGTGGGGCAAAATAATTTGAAATCCAGGAGTGGTTCATTTTAATGAAGGTTAGATCATCCACATTTTGGGTAGCCAGACGAGTCCTTTTTTCGGTTAATATTGAACCAGCAGCACTGAATACTCTTTCTGATAGCACACTAGCTGCTGGGCAAGCAAGCTCCTGCAATGCATATTCTGCCAATTCAGGCCAGGTGTCTAATTTGGATGCCCAGTAATCAAATGGGAATGACGGTTGAGGGAGAACATCGATAAGGGATGAAAAATAGTTAGTAACCATACTGGACAAATGTTGTCTCCTGTCACTTTGAATAGATGCTGCAGTACCTGTCCTGTCTGGTGTCATTGCGAAATCGCTCCACAACCTGGTCAGAAAACCCCTCTGTCCAACGCCACTTCGGATTTGTGCACCTCTAATACCTCTGCCCTGTAGCCCCCTGCAGCTCGTGTGAGAACCATCACCGGCGCTGTGTGCTGGGAATGCCTGAATCAAACGGTCTACAAGAGTAGCTTGTTTGGTTGCTAATATTTGTTCGAGGTTCTCATGTGGCATAATATTTTGCAATTTGCCTTTATAGCGAGGGTCAAGGATGCAGGCCAACCAGTAATCGTCATCGCTCATCATTTTAATAATGCATGGGTCCCTTTTGAGGATACGTAAGGCATAATCCGCCATGTGGGCCAAAGTTCCAGTTGTCAAATCTGCGGTTGTGCTGGTTTGAGGGGCAGTTACAGGCAAATCTACGTCACTTGTCTCCCTTAAAAACACAGAACCCGGCCTTGCAACGCCACTAATTTCGGTTGGCCCAGGTGAAGCTTCCTCATTAAAAAAGTACTCATCCCCATCATCCTCCTCGTCCTCCTCCTCCTCTTCACCCGCTACCGCGTCCTCTACACGGCCCTGACCAGACAATGGCTGACTGTCATCAAGGCTTTCCTCTTCCTCGGCTGCAGACGCCTGCTCCTTTATGTGCGTCAAACTTTGCATCAGCAGACGCATTAGGGGGATGCTCATGCTTATTATGGCGTTGTCTGCACTAACCAGCCGTGTGCATTCCTCAAAACACTGAAGGACTTGACACAGGTCTTGTAGCTTCGACCACTGCACACCTGACAACTCCATGTCTGCCATCCAACTGCCTGCCCGTGTATGTGTATCCTCCCACAAAAACATAACAGCACGCCTCTGTTCGCACAGTCTCTGAAGCATGTGCAGTGTGGAGTTCCACCTTGTGGCAACGTCGATGATTAGGCGATGCTGGGGAAGGTTCAAAGACCGCTGATAGTTCTGCATACGGCTGGAGTGTACGGGCGAATGGCGGATATGCGAGCAAAGTCTGCGCACTTTGAGGAGCAGGTCGGGTAACCCCGGATAACTTTTCAGGAAGCACTGCACCACCAGGTTTAAGGTGTGAGCCAAGCAAGGAATGTGTTTCAGTTGGGAAAGGGCTATGGTAGCCATGAAATTCCTTCCGTTATCACTCACTACCTTGCCTGCCTCAAGATGTACAGTGCCCAGCCATGACTGAGTTTCCTTCTGCAAGAACTCGGACAGAACTTCCGCGGTGTGTCTGTTGTCGCCCAAACACTTCATTGCCAATACAGCCTGCTGACACTTGCCACTAGCTGTCCCATAATGGCACACCTGGTGTGCAACAGTGGTAGCTGCGGATGGAGTGGATGTGCGACTGCGGTCTGTGGACGAGCTCTCGCTTCTGCAGGAGGAGGAGGAAGAGGAGGAGGGGGGGCAAACGCCTACAGCCAACTCTTTCCTTGACCGTGGGCTAGGCAGAACTGTCCCAATATTGCTGTCCCCTGTGGACCCTGCATCCACCACATTCACCCAGTGTGCCGTGATGGACACGTAACGTCCCTGGCCATGCCTACTGGTCCATGCATCTGTTGTCAGGTGCACCTTTGTAGTCACAGACTGCCTGAGTGCATGGACGATGCGGTCTTTAACATGCTGTTGGAGGGCTGGGATGGCTTTTCTAGAAAAGAAGTGCCGACTGAAGTGCCGACTGGGTAGCTCGTAGCGTGGTACAGCGTAGTCCATCAGCGCTTTGAAAGCTTCGCTTTCAACTAACCGGTAGGGCATCATCTCTAATGAGATTAGTCTAGCAATGTGGGCATCAAAAAACCCTGTGTACGCGGATGCGAGGATGAGTACTTCCTTTTCCTAACAAGAGTCTCATGTAGGGTGAGCTGGACTGGAGAGCTGGAGATCGTGGAACTAGCGGTGGTGCCGGTGGACATGGGTGACTGAGAGAGGGTTGGAGATGGTATTCTTGCTGGTGCCCTACATGCAGTGTTTCCTACTGCAAACCTGGTGATTCCCTGACTGCTTTGGCCTGGCGACGAAAGCTGCACAGATACTGCAGGTGGTGCGGGAAATGGTGGGTTGACAGTGAGGGAAGGGATGTAGCGTTGCTGACTAGCTTCATTGGCCGAGGGTGCTGCAACCTTTAGGGACGTTTGTAATTAGTCCAGGCTTGCAAATGCATGGTGGATAAGTGTCTATGCATGCAACTTGTATTTAGACTTTTAAGATTCTGACCTCTGCTTAAGGTAGTTGAACATTTTTGACAGATGACTTTGCGCTGATCATTTGGATGTTGTTTAAAAAAATGCCAGACTGCACTCTTTCTACTATCGGATACCTTTTCAGGCATTGCAGACTGAGCTTCTTTAACCGGATGGCCACGCTGTCCTCCAACTGGTTTTGGTTTTGCCAAGCGTTTTTGGCCAGATACGGGCCCGGCAGATGGAACCTGTTGTGATGTTGATGCCTGCTGTGGCTCCTCCTCCTCCGCTTCAGAACTACTGCCACCTGCACCCTGTTCCCCCAATGGCTGCCAATCGGGGTCAACAACTGGGTCATCTATGACCTCCTCTTCTATGTCGTGTGCAACTTCGTCTGTGTCACCGTGTAAGCCGGTGGTATAGCGTTCGTGACGGGGCACCATAGTCTCCGCTGGTTTTGATTCTGCCTCAGTACACTGCGAGGGCAATGTTCTGGTCTGAGTCAAAAGAACAGCATAGTAATCTGGCTGTGGCTGTGCATCTGTGCACTCCATGTCCGATTTAACTTCTAATGGGCATGGCCTGTTAACTGTTTCACTGTGTAACCCAGGAACGGTATGTGTAAAGAGCTCCATGGAGTAACCTGTTGTGTCGACTGACGCATCCTTCACTGTTGTTCTGGGTGAAGGCCACAAGGAAGCGACTTGTTCCTGACCGGGAGCATCCACTGACGATGCACTGCTCTGACATTTGGCACTTTCCGAGGAGGAGGCGAAAAAGCTAGAGGCAGAGTCAGCAATGAAAGCAAATACTTGTTCCTCCTGCTCCGGCTTCTAAAGTGGTTTTCCTACTCCCAGAAAAGAGAGCGTTCGAGGCCTTGTGTAGCCAGATGACGAACCTGGCTCAACAACTCGAGACTTAGGTGCTGTACTGCTTTTACCACGACCACCTGAAGCTCCACCACCACTACCATCATTACCAGCTGACAACGACCGCCCATGGCCACGACCTCTTCCACTAGACTTCCTCATTGTTTGCAAAACGTAACCAAAGTAACGGTATTTGTTACTGTAAAACAACTTATAAGGTGAACTCAAACTTCTGTAGGATTTATATATACCTTTATAGGTGCCTGACACTGAAAGGAAAATCAGGCGGCCCAATGTTACACACTAGGTTTTCTGTGCCCCAATAATTTGAGACAGATGGCACACACAGGACCGGCACTCAAGCAGAAATGCCAATCTTTATCTCCCACTATTATTTTTTTTTTTACAGGGAGAATTTACAAAAAAAAAAAAAAGGCCCAATATTACACACTGGTTTTCGGTGGCACACAAGGAGAGACAGATGCCACACGCAGGACTGGCACAGAGGCAGACTTGCCAATCTTTATCTCCCACTATTAATTTTTTTTTTTACAGGGAGAATTTACCCCCCCCCCCCAAAAAAAAGGCCCAATATTACACACTGGTTTTCGGTGGCACACAAGGAGAGACAGATGCCACACACAAGACTGGCACAGAGGCAGACTTGCCAATCTTTATCTCCCACTATTAATTTTTTTTTTTACAGGGAGAATTTACCCCCCCCAAAAAAAGGCCCAATATTACACACTGGTTTTCGGTGGCACACAAGGAGAGACAGATGCCACACACAGGACTGGCACAGAGGCAGACTTGCCAATCTTTATCTCCCACTATTAATTATTTTTTTTTACAGGGAGAATTTACCCCCCCCCCAAAAAAAAGGCCCAATATTACACACTGGTTTTCGGTGGCACACAAGGAGAGACAGATGCCACACACAGGACTGGCACAGAGGCAGACTTGCCAATCTTTATCTCCCACTATTAATTTTTTTTTTACAGGGAGAATTTACCAAAAAACAAAAAAAGGCCCAATATTGCACACTGGTTTTCGGTGGCACAGAAGGAGAGACAGATGCCACACACAGGACTGGCACAGAGGCAGACTTGCCAATCTTTATCTCCCACTATTATTTTTTTTTTACAGGGAGAATTTACTCCCCCCCCCCAAAAAAAGGCCCAATATTACACACTGGTTTTCGGTGGCACACAAGGAGAGACAGATGCCACACACAGGACTGGCACAGAGGCAGACTTGCCAATCTTTATCTCCCACTATTAATTTTTTTTTTACAGGGAGAATTTACCCCCCCCCAAAAAAGGCCCAATATTACACACTGGTTTTCGGTGGCACACAAGGAGAGACAGGTGCCACACACAGGACTGGCACAGAGGCAGACTTGCCAATCTTTATCGCCCACTATTAATTTTTTTTTTTACAGGGAGAATTTACCCCCCCCCCCAAAAAAAAGGCCCAATATTACACACTGGTTTTCGGTGGCACACAAGGAGAGACAGATGCCACACACAGGACTGGCACAGAGGCAGACTTGCCAATCTTTATCTCCCACTATTAATTTTTTTTTTACAGGGAGAATTTAACAAAAAAAAAATGGCCCAGTATTACACACTGGTTTTCGGTGGCACACAAGGAGAGACAGATGCCACACACAGCACTGGCACAGAGGCAGACTTGCCAATCTTTATCTCCCACTATTTATTTTTTTTACAGGGAGAATTAAAAAAAAAAAAAAAACAACCAATATTACACACTAGGTTTTCTGTGGCACACAATGAGAGACAGATGCCACACACAGCACTGGCACAGAGGCAGACTTGCCAATCTTTATCTCCCTGCAGTAATCTCAGAAAAGTATGGCAGGCAGCTATAAAAAGGACTGCTGCACACAAAAGTGTGGACAAACAAACAAGATAGCTGTGCAGAAAGGAAGGAACAACAGGATTTGTGCTTTGAAAAAAGCAGTTGGTTTGCACAGCGGCGTACACACACAGCAACGCAGCTATCAGGGAGCCTTCTAGGGCAGCCCAATGAGCTACAGCGCTGAGGGAAAAAAAATGTAGCTTCCACTGTCCCTGCAAACAAAAGGTGGTGTTGGACAGTGGAAATCGCTACAGCACAAGCGGTTTGGGGGTGAATGTACCCTGCCTAACACTGTCTATCCCTGCTTCTGACGAAGCGGCACCTCTCCCTACGCTCAGATCAGCAGCAGTAAGATGGCGGTCGGCGGGAACGCCCCTTTATAGCCCCTGTGACGCGGCAGAAAGCAAGCCAATCACTGCAGTGCCCTTCTCTAAGATGGTGGGGACTGAGATCTATGTCATCACGCTGCCCACACTCTGCGTCCACCTTCATTGGCTGAGAAATGGCGCTTTTAGCGTCATTGAAATGCGACTTTGGCGCGAAAGTCGCGTACCGCATGGCCGACCCACACACAGGGATCGGGTCGGGTTTCATGAGACGCCGACTTTGCCAAAAGTCGGCGACTTATGAAAATGAACGATCCGTTTCGCTCAACCCTAATCCCAAGTCTTACCTGCCTCTGTGGTCCCCCACTCAGCTCTGGCTGAGGTGGGTGCTGCTCAGCACAGACGTAGGTCCCAGGGTCTTGCTCAGGCTCATGGTTTACACTTGGTTACTGCTGTAATTCAATAATGTTCTGGTGCAGTCCTGCGCTCCAGAGTCTAAGTCCAGAGATCACCTTACTGAGCATGTCCGTGATGTGGTGTATTCTCATTGGTGGTCGGATGTTAGCTGCTCTGCTGATGTGGCAGCTTCAGATTGGCCCGCAGGTGATGCCACGGCCAGCTCGGCGTGAGTGTTTAGGGTGGAACCTAATGTTTAAAAGGCTTTCAGTGGTGCACGCGGGTGCACTAGTATCATTTGTGTGTGTGGCTATGTGAGTGAAGACCCTACCACTCTGTCTGCAAGTGTCATATATCTGTCTAGCTTTGGGACTGTACATGTAGGCAGGCAGCTAGCATCAATTGGGGCAATTAGCCATTTGGCCATGTGTGTGGTTAGCACATTAGAGTTTCAATGCAAGCTCAACCCTAGTCAGGGTATTATGCTCAGCATCTGTTTAGTTTCTATATGCGATTAACACAGCTCAGTTGCAGAGCAAGCTTTTCCCCATGTTTTCCCTGTGACGTTTACCAGGGTATAGCACTCAGTATACATTTGTTCAGTACCTCTCTGTGGAGTAACGGAGTTTGGTGCTTAGTGTTCTGTTCACACCGTGTGGCATAAACACAGTGTGTGCAGGCAATCGCTTACTGTCTGTTCCATCAGTTCTCACTAGCAGCAGTTTATCATCTCTGCATGGTGGACCCCGGATTGCAATTGCACTTTATTATTTATTTTATTTAGCGTAATCCATCAACCCTAACAGTATACCAGCACCAGGGTCTGGCTAGTAATGGCGGATGAACAGCGACTCCAGCGGTACATCCAACAGCTGGAGAGCAGATTGTCCTTGCTTGAGCGGGTGGCTTCAGCTGTTGATTATGCAGCTGTTGCTGACCAGGCAGCTAGCAAGAAGCTTCTATGATATCTGCTGCAGCGTCTGCTTCACCTGTACCACGTTTTTCGCTGCCTAATAAATTTAATGGGGACAGCAGGGCCTGCATAGGTTTCGTTAATCAGTGCTCCATTTACTTGGCGTTACTGGCTGCACGATTCTCCACTGAGCGAACCAAGGTGGGATTTGTGATTTTGCTTTTGCAAGGCAGAGCATTGTAGTGGGCTACGCCGTTATGGGAGCGAGATGACCCATTGATTTGTAACGCCTCTCGTTTTTTGGGTGCCCTAAAAGAGGTCTTTTTTGGGGCCACAAATAACCCATGATACCGCACTCCAACTCCTGGCACTAACTCAGGGTTCATCCATGGTTAGTCTGTTCACTATCCAATCTCGTACTCTGGCTACTGAGTTGGAGTGGTCTGATAAGGTCCTGATACCTATCTCTTAGAGGGATGTAGCAGATCATGTAAGAGATGCTTTGGTCACTAGGGAGATTATGACTACTCTGGAGGAGTTGATATCCGTGTCCACTCACATGCATCTTCGGCATGCTAAGCGGGGATTGGAGCGAGCTCAGAGTAGATCTGGGATTCGGTTGGCTCTGAACTTTGCCAATCCCATGAATCCACCAACTCAGGCTGTTGATTCTGTAGAGCCCATGGTTGTCTCTTGAGCGGAATCTACCACCCGCTCTGTGCTTTGTTTTGCCTGCAGGCAGACTGGCCATTTTGCCAATAAATGTCCCAAGTGTCAGAGGGAGTCACAGCATCTAATGGCTTTAGGGAGAGCCTCACTAGTTCCAGTAGATGTGACTTCCAAATTGGCCTTTGGTTTCTCTTTAACATTTGGGTCGATTACTCTCTATGCTGAGGCTTGCCTGGACTCCGGTGCTGAGGGCAATTTCATGTCTGCTACCTTCGCCCAACAGCACACAATCCCATTAGTGAAGCTTCCTAAGCCGATGATCGTTCTGGTAGCTAATAGGTCCGTTTTACCAACAACGATTTCCTGTCAGACTATACCTCTTGCTCTCCCTATGTCTCCAAAACATCAGGAGACAGTCTCTTTTCTTGTTATTCCTGAGGGTATGGATGAGGTACTCCTGGGTATGCCTTTGCTGCACCTCCATTCTTGTCAGATTGATTGGGCGATGGGGAGCATACAGAAATGGGGCAGTTTCTGTGAGAGTCTGTGTCTTAAGGTCCAGGTGCCCCCGGGCGAGATATATGTAGCACCTGATCTTCAGCTGGTGGGTCACATATCTGTAAATGGGGTGGTCTCTCCTGTACTAAAAGAGTAACTGTACTGTTGGAGCAAAAGAGAGCTTTGGCCAATGAGCAAAAGCACATCCTTGCCCCCCAGCTTGTGGCAACTTTCAAGCGTGGCAAATGTCGCCGGGGATGTTAGGAATCGAGATTCTCTCCTTTGCGGGATAGATGCCAAGTCTTACCTGCCTTTATAGTCCCCCATTCAGCTCTGGCCGAGGCGGGTGCTGCTCAGCACACATGTCGGTCCCAGCATCTTGCTCAGGCTCGTGGTTTACACTTGGTTACTGCTGGTCCTCCAGCTAAGGCTATAGGAACCAATGGTGTTCTGGTGCAGTCCTGGGCTCCAGAGTTTAAGTCCAGTGATCACCTTACTGAGCATGTCCGTGATGTGGCGTCTTCTCATTGGAGGTTGAACGTTATCTGCTCTACTGATTTGGTAGCTTCAGATTGGCCAACGGGCGATGCCACTGCCGGCTGGGCATGAGTGTTTAGGGTGGAAGCTAAGGTTTAAAAGGATTTCAGCGGCGCACGCGGGTGCACTAGTATTATTTGTGTATGGCTATGTGAGTGAGGACCCTATCACTCTGTCTACAAGTGTCACATGTCTGTCTAGCTTTGGGACTGTACGTGTAGGCAGGCAGCTGGTGTCAGTGGGGGCAATTAGCCACTTGGCTTAGCATCTGTAAGTCTACGTTCACATTTGCGGTCTGCGCCGCAGCGTCGGGCGCCGCAGCGTCGCCGCATGCGTCATGCGCTCCTATATTTAACATGGGGGCGCATGAACATGCGTCGCACTTGCCTTTTGCGCCGCATGCGTCACTGCGGCGCACGCGTCCGGGCGCAGAGGACGCAGCAAGTTGCATTTTTGCTGCGTCCAAAATCAATCAAAAAAAGGACGCATGCGGCGCAAAACGCAGCGTTGTGCATGCGTTTTGCTGCGTTTTTGTTTGCGTTGTGCGTTGCGACGCCGACGCTGCGGCGCACAACGCAAATGTGAACGTAGCCTTACCTACATGTGTGCGGTTAACCTATTAAGAGTTTCAGAGCAAGCTCAACCCTAGTCAGGGTATTATACTCAGCATCTGTTTCATTTCTGTGTGTAACTGACACAGGTCAGTTGCAGAGCAAGCTTTTTCCTCGTGTTTTCCCTGTGATGTTTAACAGGACATAGCACTCACTATACATGTTCAGTACCTCTCTGTGGAGTAACGGAGTTTGGTGCTTAGTGTTCCGTTTACACCATGTGGCGTTAACACAGTGTGTCCAGGCAATTGCTTGCTGTCTGCTCCGTCATCTCTCACTAGCAGAAGTTTATTATCTCTGCACGGTGGGCCCCAGGTTGCGATTGCACTTTATTATTTATTTTATTTAGTGCAATCCACCAACCCTAACACATCCTATGAAAATCCTATAGTATCTTTGACTTTACTTTTGCTTTTGACATACACCCCAAATTCATTTTTATTGTTTTTGATCTCCCTTTGCAAGATTCACTTCATTACTGGCTTTAGCTCTTCTAACACTTGCCATGCATTCCCTGCAGACAGCATTATATTCTTTAGGCCGGAGTCACACTAGCGTATAATACGGACAAGTGCTATGCGAGAAAACATCGCATAGCACTTGGACCAATGTTAATCTATGGGGAAGCTCACATCACCTTTTTTTTTTTCTTGGGCGTATTCTACGTGTGAGTGAAATTGCAGCATGCTGCTATTGTACACGAATATCGCCCGAGTCTCGACAATGCAAGTCTATGGGTGCGAGAAAAATTCGGACACCACACGGACCATCCATGTGACTTGCGAGAAATACGCACACGTTTTTATCATTTCAGCCCATTGAGCCATTAAATTCAATGAGATAAAGCAGTGAGAAATATAAAGCCATGAGCATGTCATACGGATACTTAGATGCGAGAAAATCGTATCATCACATTGCAATTGGATTACATGCGGATGACCATACAGAGAACACTTGTGCGATTCTCGGGAGAGAGAATCGGACCGATTTTTCATACGTTGCGTCTGACTCTGGCCTTAGGCATGCCCTCCTAATTCCATTTGATATACATTTCTTTTTTCCTTTATTCGTGTCATTCCCAAAGTGTATCAGAAGGAGGCTGCCTGTCTTCTATTCCTCCATCTATTTATCTGTGATTTATTTCACGTCTATTTCATAGTTCACTATTTATCTATCTATCATATATATTACTTTCTATTATAATATTATCTGGTTATTTATCTGTCTATTACATATCTATTTATCATTTATATTATCTATCTTATATCTATCTAGCCATCCAAAAAAAGGCAGCACATCCATTGAATGGAGCCAGTGCTCAGCTATATCCGAAGTACCATAGAGCCCCTTTCTCAAAATTCTAAGAGGTCCTAGGGATCGGACACTTAGCAATCAGGAAGTTACCTACTATCCATAGGACTTATAATGTCCATACAGTGAAGTAACTTGATGCTCATTGGCCCAAATGCAAAATCCTCAGCCGGCATGGCCTTTAATAGAAGTGGTCTTCTCATATGGGTTATAGTGGTGATATCTATTTACAGTATGGTGGTCTTACATAGCTTTAGTGTGGTGGTATTATCTAATTACAGCATGATGGTGTTATCCAAACATAGAATGGCGATGTTATCTTGTTACTGTATGGTAGTATTATCTAATGACAGAACGGTTGTGTTATTTATTCATGGTATATTATTTGGTGGTAGGGCTAATTTATGAAGACAGATTTTGAAACACTGTAGTGTGTCCTGTATGGCTCATAAGAGCACAATAGGCAATTGATTATCAGTGATAAATGACAGCGTTATTGTTGGTTTGCTGTTCTGTTCAAATTATACTACATTTTTATTATTATTATTATCATAAACCTCTTGGCGTCACAGCCAGTTTTGACCTGTATGTCTGACATTTTTTTTTCAGTTTTCTATTGTCCCGTTGTGCCATAACTTTTTAATTGTTTGGGTGACAGTCATATAACGGTTTGTTTTTTTCAGGATGAGTTATATTTCTCAGTGGCATCATTTTGAGTTCACATTCCTCATTAACAAACTTTTATTATTTCTTAAGGGTGTTACGCACTACCAGGACAACCTCTTCTTAAACTAAATGTTCGGCCCTGTAAAATAATAAAGTTTATACTCACCCTTAATGGCAGCTCTGTTCCAACAGTGTCAGCATTAGAGGTCCCGGGGCTGTGATTCGGTGAAATGACATGAGATGCCCGATGCCCAATCAGCGCTGGTGTCACTGTCTCTGCCTCCTGTCGAAATGAAGAGGAAGTCCGGGATCAGCTGCTACTCGGACTTCAACTTGATGTTCAGTTTGTCTGAAGGTGGAGACGGTGATGCCAGCGCTGATTGGGCGCCGAGCATCACATGTCATTTCACCGCATCACAGCTACGGGGAGAGCGAGTGTCGACACCGCTGAACTGAGCCGACACGGGAAGTGAGTATAGGTTTATTTTATCGGGGCCGAACATTTAGTTTAAGAAGGGGTTGTCCTAGTACTGGACAATCCCTTTAAGGAAAAAAATATAGACAAAACAACAATTTTTACACTATTTATTTGCATGTTATACCACTTGCCATGCTCCATAAATATAGTCTTAAGTTTATTCAGTGGATCAGTTGGGGCGATACCAAATATAAACAGTTTTAGATATTATCTCTTTTATACAATTAATATACGTTTAATATAATTTTAAATCAGTGGAGCTGTATGAAGGCTTATTTAATGGGATAAACTATAAATTTCACTGTCGCCATTTTGTAATAAATGTGTCTTTTTTATCACTTTATATCTTTTTAACTATCTAAGAGGCAAAAAGAACAAAAAAAACAGCAATTCTATGTTTTGTTTATTTTTTTACATGCCATTCACGGTTCAATATAATTGCCATGTTGTCTTTGTTCTGTGGGTTGTTACGATCACAATAACAAACATATACTGTATAATGTTTATGTTTTGCTACTTTTGAAGGAGAAATTACATTTTTTTTTTAAATATTTTTTTTGTTTTTGGTCACCATATTCTGACATTCATAATTTTTTATTTTTAGTTAAGTGGAGCTGTATGAAGGCATTAATTTGCAAGACAAGTTGTAGATTTTATTAGTACTAATCTTTGAGACATACTCCTTTTTGATCAATGTTTGTTTATTTTTTGAATTATTACTTTTGGTGGTAGGCATGAAAATCAATCTGGAACTATTTTTAAATTTTATTTTTTTACAGAGTTCACTGTGCAGTATAATTGGAAAATAATATGGGGGTCACTCAGCAGTTTTTATAGAATAATCTACTGTATGCTACATGGTGGAAAACAGCAGATATATCATATAATACCACCGCACTGAAAATTTGCAGGTGAAAACACATGTCCCACTTATTTTGGCAGAGCTGGCCAAAGTTGAAAATATACCACAAATACAGTTATGGTAGAAAATGTTGGCACCCTTAAAATTGTTCCAGAAAATTAAGGAACAGCAAAAAACAAAGAAAAAAAAGGCAAACTGGACATAATTTCACACAAAAACCCCAAATGGGCTGGACAAAATTGGTACCTTTCCAAAATTGTGGGTAAACAGCTTTCTTTCAAGCAAGGAATGCAAATTCAATCTCACATGTGTCAAGTAACAGGTGTGGGCAATATGAAAATCACAGTTGAAACCAAATAAAAAGGGGAGAAGTTGACTCAATCTTTGCATTGTGTGTCTGTGTGTGCCACATTCAGCATGTAAAACGGAAAGGGAAGAGAATTGTCTGAGAACCTGACAACCAAAAGTGTTGAAAATATCAAGCAATCACAAGGTTACAAGTCCATCTCCATAAATTTTGATGTTCCTTTGTCCACAGTGCCCAACATAATGAAGAAATTTACAACCTATGGAACTGTAGCTAATCTCCCTAGAAGTGGACGGCAGAAAAAATTGACTAATTCAAGTTCCAAAGAAATTCAAGCTGTCCTCTAGGCTCAGACTGCCTTAGTGTCAACTCGAACTATTCATCGACATTTGAATGAGACATAAAAAGCTAGACTGCAATTTACCAAAATGTACATAAGCCAAAATCCATTTGTGAAAGCATCTTGTGGACAGATGAGACCAAGATAGAGCTGTTTGGTAAAGCACATTATTCAAGTTTTTACCGATAACAGTATGAGGCCTACAAAGAAAACAACACCGTACCTACAGTCAAGTATGGTGAAGGTTCAAAGATTTTTTGGAAGTTGGTTTGCTGCCTCTGGCTCTGGGTGCTTTGACAGTGTTCAAGACATCATGAAAACTGAAGATTACCAAAGGATTTTGGGTCATAATGTAGTGCCCAGTGTCAGAAAGCTGGGTTTGCATCCTAGGTCACGGGTCAACCAGCAGGACAATGACCCCAAGCATACTTCAAAAATAACCCAGAAATGGACGGAAACAAAGTGTTGGAGAGTTCTGAAGTGGCCAGCAATCAGTCCAGATCTAAATACCATTGAACACCTGTGGAGAGATCTTAAAATTGCTGTTGAGAGTAGGCATCATTCAAATATGAGAGACTTGGAGCAGTTTGCAAAAGAAGAGAGCTACAAAATTCCAATTGAGAGGTGTAAGAAGCTTGCTGATGGTTGTAGGAAGCGATTGATTGCAGTTATTTACTGTATTCCAAAAGGTGTAAACCAAATTTTGTCAGGCCCATTTTGGGGGTTTAATGTGAAATGATGTCCAATTTGCCCTTTTTCAGTTTTTTTTTGTCTTGTTCCAATACACACAAAGGAAATAAACATGTCAATTGCAATAATTTTCTGGGAGAAATACTTCATTTTCTGTAACAATTTCAAGGGTGCCAACACTTTCGGCTTTGACTGCATATTGCTATTTTTTTAAGCCTTTTACAACATTTTTGCTGCATAAAAGCTTTAATGAATCACGGCCTATATATTTTATCCTTAATTGCCTCTGACTTTCTTTTACAATTTTTTCTCCTATACCTCCCTCTACAATATCCATGGAAACTGGACATCTGCTGCTCAGCTGAGATCAGACAGCTGGCGGGAAACAAAGTATGAATATATTTTTTAAATATATTTTTTTGATCGCAACATGAATAAAGGTCTAAGACCTAACTATATAATACATTATACAGTTAATTGCACATAAAAAAAAGTTTGGGAGAGCTGACAGGTTCTCTTCAGTTTACGTTCTTGCTAACCAGCATGCCGATACTGAAAACTTAGTCACCCTGCTAGCACCACTGTGAGCCTCATCTCCCAAGAAGCACACTGCACCTCCAACTCTTATAGCCCCAGAAATCAGACATTGTACAGAGTCCACAGTGGAAGCATCTTTGTCACAACTGCACCCTCCTTAAACATCTCATGTCCTACCTAAAAAAAACTTTAATAAAAGATGTATCACTGTATTTGTTGGGTCTCCAAGACCGGCTTTCATCCTGTAACTCTTCGACATGCTGGTCCACCGCATTTTCTAATTCTCAGGCCTCCACTACAATAGATTCTCCACTTACTGGTAAAACAATTCCCTACCAAAGATGACTTCTTCAGACTTATTGTAGAGGTCAAAGAAGCCTGCAGAACAGAACAGCAATTCACTTTGATGTTAAGTATTAAGTTCAGTATATTGATGCATTGAGGTCAAATATGATATGGTTTGCTATGAACTGTCTAAATGTAAATTCAAAGCTGCAACAAAACATGATTTCCAACGCTATATTGAAGTCTTTGACAATCATGAATGAAGTGATAACTTCAGTTTCAGGAGAATCTCAGATAGCCAAGTAATGAAGATGTTAAACAATCATTGCAAAGTATCTTCCATACTATCTTAGACAACCTATAACTGACCTAATAAGATGGACAGGGATCACAAAGTTTTTTGCACTACAACAATGATGAACTGGTCTTGTGATATTGTGTACTACATTACAAACTTCCCTCTTAGGGTAGAGACAGACTGCTGTATTTCTCCTGCGAGAATCGCATAGTAAACCTTGTACTAGCTGTCAGCTCTCCTGACCTGAGCTTGACAGCTGCATAGTAATCCATCCCGCTGTCATGCTCAGGTCAGGAGAGGTGCCGGCCAGTCCGTGCGGTGCGATGCGATTCTCGCATAAGAAATATGTCAGTCTGTCTCTGCCCTTAAAGAAATACCGTAGTTGTGTAGAGCCCAATGTCTCTATCAAATTTATTATCAAGTGACATAACTTGCAATTTGACGTAAGCTTGCAATTTGCCAAAAATTTAATTTCCTAGTTCATAAAATATCTGTTCATGCCTGATGTCCCTTGGTTATTCTCTTACATTACCATACACCTTGAGTCATGATATTAGGCATTCCAGCTTCTTATGAACCATTTAAGTTACTTTTTTTAGATTTCTTCACTGTCTGTGTTCATCCATGTTGAAAAACGATAAAGGTTGTACCATTATTTACCAAGAATGATTACCCTAGAACATTGAAAATGCATTACTGCCATAGAAAATGGGGAAAAAAGCGCTATATACTAGTACACATGAAATATTTATCTGCAAAAATTGCTATGAAAAGAAGGTATTTTGCGCATAAATTGGCCAATATATGTGAGCCCAATTGCCACGTCAAGGCATCCTTCATAATTGAGTCCCTGTCCTGTTTTGTCACCTCTCCTGGGCAAAAAAGCGTACCTTCCTATTTTCATAGCAATTTTTGCAGATAAATATTTCATGTGTACATTATATAGCGCTTTTTTCCTATTTTCTATGGCAGTAATACATTTTCAATGTTCTAGAGTAATCATTCTTGGTAAATAATGGTGCCTTTATCGTTTTTCCACTTATGTTTTTTTTGGTTGGCACCTGTTCACACTAGCTTGGATGTGCTGGTCTTGTTCTCTATTTGTATTAAGCCTTTTTGGATATGTGCACTCCCACTCCCAATAACCACAGGTAATTTAAAGTAGTTAGCTGGTCCACTCCTGACCCATAAATTGTAGGCTTTTTTTCCCAGGAGAGGTGACAAAACAGGGCAGGGACCCAATTACGAAGGACACCTTGATGTGGCAATTTGGCTCACATACATTGGCCAATTTATGCGCGAAGTACCTTCCTTTTTTTATAGCAACTTTTGCAGATAAATATTTCATGTGTACATTATATAGCGCTTTTTTCCTATTTTCTATGGCAGTAATGCATTTTCAATGTTCTAGGGTAATAATCATTCTTTTTTGGTTGGCGCCTGTTCACACTAGCTTGGATGTACTGGTCTTGTTCTCTCTTTGTGTTCATACATTAGCATGGCAATGTACAGAAATTTCCTGTTATGTGTCATGTATTGTTTAGCATTATTATATCCCTCTTTGACGCTTGAAGATAATTTTTTATTTTTGCATTGAAGTTTTTTTATTGCTGAGTCTGTTAAACTGAATCATTATAAGTTGTAGTACCGTATCTCAAGCTCATAAGCAGATTATAATGAGGGCAATCTGGGCTACTACCCATGGCCCATGGTTCCGGGGGGTCCATGGCCAGATTGCCCATATACCCCGGCAAGCAAGGACGGGCTGGGCCAGGGGGCATATACCCCAGACCGGTCCTCAAGCAGCTTTTCAGGGCCGCCGGGGAACTGCATTGTACCTTTTGAATGTGGTTAGATGCCGTCCCGGCCACATCCCAGTGAGGCAGACCTGAATTGTGCTGCACGCTGTGGGCTGCATCTGCAGAAGTGATGTCACACAGTGCACCTGGAGCTGCTTCATCCTGCCAGAGTCGAGCTTGTGGATCAAACCTCAGTGGATTACGGTAAATGTGAGGTTATCATTAGTGTTGAGCATTCCGATACCGCAAGTATCGGGTATCGGCCGATACTTGCGGGTATCGGAATTCCGATACCGAGATCCGATACTTTTGTGGTATCGGGTATCGGTATCGAAACAACATTAATGTAAAAATGTGTAAAAGAAAGAATTAAAATAAAAAATATTGCTATACTCACCTCTCCGACGCAGCCTGCACCTTACCGAGGGAAGCGGCAGCGTTCTTTGTTTAAAATTCGCGCTTTTCTTTCCTTTACGTGAAGTCCCGGCTTGTGATTGGTTGCGTCGCAGTCACATGGGCGACGCAACCAATCACAGCAAGCCGTGACGTAATTTCAGGTCCTTAAGGATTTTAAAATTACGTCCCGGCTTTGTGATTGGTTGCGTCGCAGTCACATGGGCGACACAACCAATCACAGCAAGCCGTGACGTAATTTCAGGCCCTTAAGGATTTTAAAATTACGTCCCGGCTTTGTGATTGGTTGCGTCGCAGTCACATGGGCGACGCAACCAATCACAAGCCGTGACGTCACGGGAGGCTGGACACGCGCGCATTTTAAAATGCGCGCTTGTCCAGCCTCCCGTGACGTCCCGGCTTGTGATTGGTTGCATCGCGGTCAACCAATCACAAGCCGGGAGGCTGGACACGCGCGCATTTTAAAATGCGCGCATGTCCAGCCTCCCGTGACGTCCCGGCTTGTGATTGGTTGCATCGCGGTCAACCAATCACAAGCCGGGAGGCTGGACACGCGCGCATTTTAAAATTTTAAAATGCGCGCGTGTCCAGCCTCCCGGCTTGTGATTGGTTGACCGCGATGCAACCAATCACAAGCCGGGACGTCACGGGAGGCTGGACAAGCGCGCATTTTAAAATGCGCGCGTGTCCAGCCTCCCGTGACGTCACGGCTTGTTATTGGTTGCGTCGCCCATGTGACTGCGACGCAACCAATCACAAAGCCGGGACGTAATTTTAAAATCCTTAAGGGCCTGAAATTACGTCACGGCTTGCTGTGATTGGTTGTGTCGCCCATGTGACTGCGACGCAACCAATCACAAAGCCGGGACGTAATTTTAAAATCCTTAAGGACCTGAAATTACGTCACGGCTTGCTGTGATTGGTTGCGTCGCCCATGTGACTGCTACGCAACCAATCACAAAGCCGGGACTTCACGTAAGGAAAGAAAAGCGCGAATTTTAAGCAAACAACGCTGCCGGTTCCCTCGGAGAGGCGAGTATAGCAATATTTTTTATTTTAATTCTTTCTTTTACACATTAATATGGTTCCCAGGGCCTGAAGGAGAGTTTCCTCTCCTTCAGACCCTGGGAACCATCAGGAATACCGTCCGATACTTGAGTCCCATTGACTTGTATTGGTATCGGGTATCGGTATCGGATTGGATCCGATACTTTGCCGGTATCGGCCGATACTTTCCAATACCGATACTTTCAAGTATCGGACGGTATCGCTCAACACTAGTTATCATTCATATTGTCAGAGCAGGATGTCTAGAGTGAGGGGGTAGCAGGACGCTGCTCACCTGATAAGTTCATATAGAATTCCATACTGTCAGGTCGGTGGCTGCTGTGTTGGGGCTTAATATGATTTATTGCAAGAATGTGAACTTTGCTGCAGATCAGATCACACTGTCAGTGGCAGATCATTGGCTCCAGCATGCCTGGATCTGCAGGAAAATTCTGCCTTCTGAAATAAATCACACTGAGCCCCAGCAGAGCGACCACAGACATATTGTATGTATAGGGTATATATATATATATATATATATATATATATATATATATATATTAGTCCACGTCCATAGAAACGTGACTGAGGTAATGTATGTGGATGTTTTGTGGTTTTAATTGCACTGCCACTTGACTGACCATTTATGATCTGAAGGGTTTACTCTTTGTTTGACAAGCACTAGGGATGAGCGAATGTGCTCGGTTTAAGGGAACCTGTCATCCCCCAAAATCGAAAATGAGCTAAGCCCACCAGCATCAGGGGCTTATCTACAGCATTCTGTAATGCTGTAGATAAGCCCCCGATGTATCCTGAAAGATGAGAAAAAGAGGTTAGATTATACTCACCTGGGAGGGCGGTCCGATCCGATGGGCATCGCTGTCCGGTTCGGGGCCTCCTATCTTCATACGATCACGTCCTCTTCTTGTCTTCACGCTCCGGCGCAGGCGTACTTTGTCTGCCTTGTTGAGGGCAGAGCAAAGTACTGCAGTGTGCACTGCGTTGCTTTATTACCTACTCCTTCAGTTTAGTAACCCGATATACCAAGTCCTCATTAACAGCTAAGTAAGAGAACTTGGTGTTGGCCCCCGACTCTTGAGCAACCCCATTTAAAACAGGCACATTATCAAATGCCTCTTTTAATGTAAGGTCCTCCATTTCAGCAGTTCCAAAATTCCCCCAAGAAACCACCAACTCAGGAATGTCAGCCTCATGGTCACCATCTGATTCTCATTGCCAGCAAGGACACACAGGGTGAACTCATCAGCCTTCGACTACGATGGGGATCCTTCGGGGTCGAACTAGCTCTTTTCTGAGTAACTTGGTAACGTGGCTCACTTGGCTGATTAACAAGGTAGTCACAGGAATTCTTTCCGTTTAAATTTCAACTGGTTTATTAAAACAGGCGTTATAAACCAGTCCTACCAAAATAAATTGACATTTTCCATCTTCTTGACATAAACAAACAAAATAGCATTCAGTATAGTCTTTATAACTGTGGGAATCTGTCCGCACAGAAATCAGGTTTCAGCTCTGTTTACCAAGAGCCCAGCTCTGAAGCTCAGCTCTCCTCCAGAGTACACAGAACACTGAATGTGCCCAAAGGCTCTACATTTAGCTTCTGGATGACACCCTGGGGTGGAGATATTGTGAACAGCCTCCTACCCACTCTTCAGCTGTTCACTAAAAATCTAGCCCCTAACGTGGTTGATTAACCCCTCCTAGCACTTACTGTGCTGGAACACTTTCACAGATTCATTTTACTGAAGGTAACATCCTCACTGATACATATCTCTCCTCAAGTCTTTTAACAGTAAAATTGTCACAGTATCCAAAAGTGGCAATGTGAAAGCTACATTTTGATAACAAAAAACATGTCAGCATACAAATCTGTGTATGAAAAAAAGTTAAAAAGTTATTAAACTCAGAATATAGATATCCCAAAGATATTATTTTATTGTGTGTGCAAAAGTAGCAAAAACATATAAAAAGTAGATAAATTTGATATAATGATAAACGTATCGACCCACAAAATAAATTAATATTGTTAACAACATTATACTGAATGATGAACAGATGGTAATTTTACCTTCCAAAAAGTGCAATAAAAAAGCTATGTTTTTAGATGTCTTGCGGGAGAGATTTGACATATTACATGATATCTAGATGAAATTAGTTTTTATAATCTTTAATAAACTTATTATGAACTAAATAATGATGAATAAAGAATAAAGTTAAAACATTTTAATTTGAAGCACATGAAAATAGTAAAACACCACTTCTGTGCTTCTACAACACACCAGTAATTGTTTACAGCTGTCTCTGTCGCGTCCTTCCGCTATCTGAATAAGTCAAAACTGAGCTTATTGCATTTCACCTGCCTACCAGCCTAACTAAACCGTATATTTCCATTACAGTGTGTGGTGCTACCAGAATACTTCGGCAATATGATTGCTATGTTGGGGTTATATTTCACTCAAATCTTTCCATCACTCCCTGTATCCAATCACTCACATACACCTGTTATTAACAGCTCCATGTAGAGTTTTAGCCGAAAATGTTGGTACCAGACAAAATTGTTGGCACTCTCAACTTAATATTTGGTTACACTCCCTTTGGAATATATAGCTGCAATCAATCGCTTCCTGTAACCATTAACAAGCTTCTTACAGCTCGTCACTGGAATTTTTCATGACTCTTCTTTGCAAACTGCTCCAGGTCTCTTATATTTGAAGGTGCCTTCTCCCAACATAAATTTTGAGATCTCTCCACAGGTGTTCAATGGGATTTAAATCCGGACTCATTGCTGGCCACTACAGAACTCTCCAATGCTTTGGTTTCATCCATTTCTGGGTGCTTTTTAAAGTATGTTTGGGGTCATTGTCCTGCTGGAAGACCCATGACCTAGGACGCAAACCCACGTTTCTGACACTGGGCACTACATTGCGACCCAAAATCCTTTGGTAATCTTCAGATTTGATGATGGCTTGCACACAGTCAAGGTAATTAAGAAAACTGAAGTGCACTCTGTTGCATGGTGAGGTGCAGGTGGACCCAGTATGTACCATGTAGTACAAAGTAAGAGAATTCATTGCACACTCTTAGTCATTGTTGATGCAAAATTTATTGTATATCTTTGAAAGCAGATCAAACAGACAGGTGCTAGGAGATATGCAACGAAATGGAATTAAGGTTTAGACCCAGCCTGGGAACAAATCATAATGCCGTTGTAAGAGAAAAAGAGTAAATACATCAGAAGTATTCACTGGAGGTGTGCACTGGTGTTCAAGTGTTGTTCAAATAGATATTGCAAAGCAACATAATCAAAATAACATTATGCACAAAATAAAAAAAGTATTGTCACACATGGGTTGGGAAAGTCCGGCGGACGGCACAACACACACAACGTGATGGAAAAAGGGAGAGGAAGGCCGTAACAATAGGGAATGAGGGATGGGACACCTCCTAAGCAACAACCTGTACCTATCCCTAAGCTTCCCTAATGCACTATGCGGGTCCTTCCCCCCCATCGCCGTCACATGCCTAGTCCCTAGCTGTCACCTCCCAATACCCTGACTAGTGCACTGGCCGGCAAGGTCACTAGCCTCACCACTGCAGATGGCACAAACACAGGGGATAGTGACAAGCACGAGAAAGACAAGGTAAGAAAGCAAGTAACTTAGCTCCAGGCTCCGCTGCTAAGCTCCACACCGCAGAGGTATGGAAACAGGACCCCAAACTCCGCAGAAGTAGCAGATTTAGCGCTGACACCGGAGAGCTGCAAACTCCAAGGCTGGTAGAATAATAATACTAATAATAATAATAATACATAGAATAACTATAACTAACAGTCAGCTGATGCGTCAGGTGACTATTTAAAGGATGGTGGGAGTGGTCACCACCCACATCAGATTACCAGCAACACAGCAGCTGCCAGCAAGTAAACTGACATTAACCCTTCCTGGTCAAAAGTAAAAGCCACGTTTAAATTAAAGCAGAACCAGAGTTGTCATGACTCCAAAAATGAGTCGTGGCTATTAGACACAAACTACCATCTATATATATAATTGTCTAAGGGGTACTTCCATCTTTCTGTCCTCAACTTCCATAACGGAAATCCCGCGTCGCTGATTGGTCTCACCAGCTGCCTGTCATGGCTGCCGCGACCAATCAGCTACGGGCACAGTCTAATTAGTCCCTCCCTACTCCCCTTCAGTCAGTGCCTGGCGCCCGCATACTCCCCTCCGGTCACCGCTAACACAGGGTTAATGCCAGTGGTAACGGACCGCGTTATGCCGCGGGTAACGCACTCCGTTATCGCTGCTATTAACCCTGTGTGTCCCCAACTTTTTACTATTGATGCTGCCTATGCAAAATGTAATGTTAAAAATAATAAAAAAACAAAAAACCTGCTATTCTCACCCTCCGTAGTTCGCCGAGCTGCACGCGGCTGCCGCCATCGTCCGTTCCCAGAGATGTATTGCGAAATTACCCAGAAGACGTAGCGGTCTCGCGAGACCGCAAAGTCTTCTGGGTAATTTCGCAATGCAACCTGGGAACGGAAGATGGCGGCAACCGCACATCGCCGGAGCTTCGGTGGATCCCGGCGTGTGAGTATATCACTATTTTTTATTTTAATTATTTTATTATTTTCAACAGGGATATGGTGCCCACACTGCTAAATACTGCGTGGGCTGTGTGATATACTGCGTGGGCTGTGCTATATACTACATGGGCAGTGTGATATATTGTGTGGGCTGTGTGATATACTGTGGGGGCTGTGCTATATACTACATGGGCAGTGTGATATACTGCATGGGCTGTGTGATATACTGCGAGGGCTGTGCTATATACTACATGGGCTGTGTTCTATACTGCGTGGGCTGTGTGATATACTGCGTGGGCTGTGCTATATACTGCGTGGCCTGTGTTATATACTGCATGGGCTGTGCTATATACTACGTGCCCTGTGTTATATACTGCGTGGCCTGTTGTGAATTCTGTTTGTGGGCTCCCCCGGTGGTGTTTTATGGTATTGCCACTTATTTGCCTTCTTCTATCCTTGATCACCTGTTGACACCCATTAGGGGAGTTTCCTATTTAAGGCTGCTTGGCTGCTGGTCCGATGCCGGCCAACAATGTATCAGTAGCATTCTGTTGCATTCTCCTGCCTCAAGTTCCTGTTCAGCTAAGTTGAATTTTGTTTCTAGTTTATGCTATTTCTTGTCCAGCTTGCTGCAATGTGACTCTCTGCAGCTGGAAGCTCTCGTGGACTGAAATTGCCACTCCAGTGGCATGAGTTGTCACTGGAGTTTTAAAGTAATTTCAGGATGGTGTTTTTGAGTAGTGTTTTGAAGTTGACCGTGAAGTAACTCTTTCCTGTACTTCTGCTATCTAGTAAGCGGACCTCACTGTGCTAAATCTGCTGTTCATCCTACGTATGTCTTTTCCTCTTGACTCACCGTCAATATTTGTGGGGGCCTGCTATCTCCTTTTGGGGTTCATCTCTGGAGGTAAGGCAGGCCTGTATATTCCTCTGATAGGGGTAGTTAGATCTCCGGCTGGTGCGTGGTGTCTAGGGCATCGTAGGAAACACTCCCCGGCTACTTCCAGTGTTGTGTCAGGTTCAGGTCACGGTCACTTTAGTTTCCATCACCCGAGAGCTAGTCCGTTTGTTATTTTTGATTTCCCTGCCATTGGGAAAATCATAACAGTTTGGCCGGCCACATGTGTTAAAACTATGCACTAAAGCAGGAAAGGATATGAAAAGGTTTTTTTTTTTTCCTTCTGTGTTTGGAAAGTGCACCTTAGTGCTTATTTGTACTCCTTGCTTAAACTGCAGTCTTCAGCCTTTTTTTTTTTTTCCTCTCCTCTTAATCTTTGAATGGCTTTGGTTACACCTGTTTGAATCATGGATCCACAGAGTTTGGTTGCAGGTCTGAATAACCTGGCTTCAAAGGTCCAGAACTTACAAGATTTTGTTATACGTGCTCCAATGTCTGAACCTAAGATCCCTATGCCTGAATTTTTTACCGGAGACAGATCCCGTTTTTTGAATTTCAGAGAGAATTGTAAATTGTTTTTGTCTCTGAAATCTCACTCTGCTGGTGATCCTGCGCAACAGGTTAAAATTGTTATTTCTCTATTGCGGGGTGACCCACAAAGTTGGGCATTTGCATTGTCGCCAGGGGATCCTGCGTTATTAAATGTAGATGCGTTTTTTCTGGCTTTGGGGTTGCTTTATGAAGAACCTAATTTAGAGATTTTGGCTGAGAAAGCCTTGATAGCTCTTTCCCAAGGGCAAGATGAAGCTGAGATATACTGCCAGAAATTTCGTAAATGGTCGGTACTTACTAAATGGAATGAGTGCGCTCTAGCAGCTAATTTCAGAGAAGGTCTCTCTGATGCCGTGAAGGATGTCATGGTAGGGTTCCCTGTGCCTACAGGTCTGAATGATGCCATGAAATTGGCTATCCAGATTGATCGGCGTTTACGGGAGCGCAAATCTGTGCACCATATGGCGGTATCTTCTGAGCAAAAATCTGTGCACCATATGGCGGTATCTTCTGAGCAAAAATCTGTGCACCATATGGCGGTATCTTCTGAGCAAAAACCTGTGCATCATTTGGCGGTGACCTCTGAAAAGGCACCAGAGCATATGCAATGCGATAGTGTATTGTCTAGAGGCGAACGACAGAATTACAGGCGCAAAAATGGGTTGTGCTTCTATTGTGGAGATCCAGCTCATGTTATATCAGCATGCTCTAAACGCATAAAGAAGGTTGATAAAAAGGTTGATAAATCTTTTTCTATGGGTACCTTGCAGTCTAAATTTCTTTTGTCCGTGACATTGATTTGTACTTTATCATCTGTTACTGTGGATGCTTATGTGGATTCTGGCGCCGCTCTGAGTCTCATGGATTGGTCCTTTGCCAAGCGTTGTGGGTTTGATTTAGAGCCTCTGGAGGTTTCTATTCCCTTAAAGGGTATTGATTCTACACCTTTGGCTAGCAATAAACCACAATATTGGACACAAGTGACTATGCATCTTTCCCCAGACCATCAGGAGATTATTCGTTTCCTTGTGTTATATAATCTACATGACGTATTAGTACTTGGATTACCATGGTTACAAATTCATAATCCAGTCTTGGACTGGAGATCAATGTCTGTGCTGAGTTGGGGATGTCGGGGGATTCATGGGGATGCACCTTTGGTTCCCATTTCTTCATCTACTCCCTCTGAGATCCCAGCATTTCTGTCAGATTTTTATGATGTCTTTCAGGAGCCTAAAACTGATTCTCTTCCCCCTCACAGAGAGTGTGACTGCGCTATTGAGTTGATTCCCGGTAGTAAATTTCCTAAGGGTCGCTTGTTTAATTTGTCTGTACCTGAACATACTGCTATGCGGGAGTATATCAGAGAATCTTTAGAAAAGGGTCATATTCGCCCCTCTTTGTCTCCATTGGGGGCAGGGTTTTTCTTTGTGGGTAAAAAGGATGGTTCATTGAGACCTTGTATCGACTATCGACTTCTGAATAAGATTACTGTTAAATACCAGTACCCGTTACCTTTACTGACTGATCTTTTTGCTCGCATAAAGGGGGCGAAGTGGTTCACTAAGATCGATCTACGTGGTGCGTATAATTTGGTGCGGATTAAGCAGGGGGATGAGTGGAAGACCGCATTTAATACGCCTGAAGGCCATTTTGAGTATTTGGTAATGCCTTTCGGTCTCGCGAATGCCCCTTCCGTTTTTCAGTCCTTTATGCACGATATTTTCCGTGAATATCTGGATAAATTTATGATTGTGTATTTGGATGATATTTTGATTTTTTCGGAGGACTGGGAATCTCATGTTCAACAGGTCAGGAGAGTTTTTCAGGTTTTACGAGCTAATTCTCTATTTGTGAAGGGCTCAAAGTGTATTTTTGGGGTTCAGAGAATTTCCTTTCTGGGATATATTTTTTCCCCTTCATCTATGGAGATGGACCCTGTTAAGGTTCAGGCTATTTGTGATTGGATATAACCTACTTCTCTAAAGAGTCTTCAGAAATTCTTGGGATTTGCTAATTTCTATCGCCGATTCATAGCGGGTTTTTCTGCCATTGCTAAACCTTTGACTGATTTGACCAAGAAGGGTGCTGATGTTGCTAATTGGTCCTCTGCGGCTGTGGAGGCCTTTCGGGAGCTTAAGCGCCGCTTTTCTTCTGCTCCTGTGTTGCGCCAGCCTGATGTTTCGCTCCCGTTCCAGGTTGAAGTAGATGCTTCCGAGATCGGAGCAGGTGCAGTTTTGTCGCAGAAAGGTCCTGACTGCTCAGTGATGAGACCATGTGCGTTTTTCTCTCGAAAGTTTTCGCCCGCTGAGCGAAATTATGATGTTGGAAATCGGGAGCTCTTGGCCATGAAGTGGGCATTTGAGGAGTGGCGTCATTGGCTTGAGGGTGCTAGACACCAGGTGGTGGTCTTGACTGACCACAAAAATCTAATTTATCTTGAGTCAGCCAGGCGTCTGAATCCTAGACAGGCGCGCTGGTCGTTGTTTTTCTCTCGATTTAACTTTGTGGTCTCATATCTGCCTGGGTCTAAGAATGTGAGGGCGGATGCCCTCTCTAGGAGTTTTGAGCCTGATTCGCCTGGTGATTCCGAACCTACTGGCATCCTGAAGGATGGGGTGATATTGTCAGCTGTCTCCCCAGACCTGCGGCGCTCTTTGCAGGAGTTTCAGGTGGATAGGCCTGATCGCTGTCCGCCTTGTAGACTGTTTGTCCCTGATGACTGGACCAGTAGAGTTATTTCGGAGGTTCACTCTTCCGCGTTGGCAGGTCATCCTGGAATTTTTGGCACCAGGGATCTGGTGTCTAGGTCCTTCTGGTGGCCTTCCTTGTCTCGAGATGTACGTATTTTTGTGCAGTCTTGTGATGTTTGTGCTCGGGCTAAGCCCTGCTGTTCCCGGGCCAGCGGGTTGTTGTTGCCCTTGCCTATTCCTAAGAGGCCTTGGACGCACATCTCTATGGACTTTATTTCTGACCTTCCTGTTTCTCGTAGGATGTCCGTCATCTGGGTGGTGTGTGACCGTTTTTCCAAGATGGTTCACTTGGTACCTTTGCCCAAATTGCCCTCCTCCTCTGAGCTGGTCCCTCTATTTTTTCAGAATGTTGTGCGTTTGCATGGTATTCCTGAGAATATAGTTTCTGACAGGGGTACTCAGTTTGTGTCTAGATTTTGGCGGGCGTTCTGTGCCAGGATGGGCATCGACTTGTCGTTTTCGTCTGCATTCCATCCTCAGACTAATGGCCAGACTGAGCGTACTAATCAGACCTTGGAGACTTACTTGAGGTGTTTTGTGTCCGCTGATCAGGACGATTGGCTTGATTTTTTGCCATTGGCAGAGTTTGCCCTTAACAATCGGGCCAGTTCTGCCACTTTGGTTTCTCCATTTTTTTGTAATTCAGGGTTTCACCCTCGCTTTTCGTCCGGTCAATTGGAATCTTCGGATTGTCCTGGAGTAGATGCTGTGGTTGATAGAATGCATCAGATTTGGGGACAGGTTGTGGACAATCTGAAGTTGTCCCAGGAGAAGACTCAACAGTTCACTAATCGTCATCGGCGTGTCGGTCCTCGTCTTTGTGTTGGGGACCTGGTTTGGTTGTCTTCTCGATTTGTTCCTATGAAGGTCTCGTCTCCTAAGTTTAAGCCTCGGTTTATCGGCCCTTATAGGATTCTGGAGGTTCTCAATCCTGTGTCCTTTCGTTTGGACCTCCCAGCATCTTTTACTATTCATAATGTTTTTCATCGGTCATTATTGCGGAGGTATGAGGTGCCGGTTGTTCCGTCTGCTGATCCTCCTGCTCCTGTGCTGGTTGAGGGTGAGTTGGAGTATGTGGTAGAAAAGATCTTGGACTCCCGTGTTTCCAGACGGAAACTTCAGTATCTGGTTAAGTGGAAAGGCTATGGTCAGGAGGATAATTCTTGGGTGACAGCATCTGATGTTCATGCTCCTGATTTGGTTCGTGCATTCCATAGTGCTCATCCAGATCGCCCTGGTGGTTCTGGTGAGGGTTCGGTGCCCCCTCCTTAAGGGGGGGGTACTGTTGTGAATTCTGTTTGTGGGCTCCCCCGGTGGTGTTTTATGGTATTGCCACTTATTTGCCTTCTTCTATCCTTGATCACCTGTTGACACCCATTAGGGGAGTTTCCTATTTAAGGCTGCTTGGCTGCTGGTCCGATGCCGGCCAACAATGTATCAGTAGCATTCTGTTGCATTCTCCTGCCTCAAGTTCCTGTTCAGCTAAGTTGAATTTTGTTTCTAGTTTATGCTATTTCTTGTCCAGCTTGCTGCAATGTGACTCTCTGCAGCTGGAAGCTCTCGTGGACTGAAATTGCCACTCCAGTGGCATGAGTTGTCACTGGAGTTTTAAAGTAATTTCAGGATGGTGTTTTTGAGTAGTGTTTTGAAGTTGACCGTGAAGTAACTCTTTCCTGTACTTCTGCTATCTAGTAAGCGGACCTCACTGTGCTAAATCTGCTGTTCATCCTACGTATGTCTTTTCCTCTTGACTCACCGTCAATATTTGTGGGGGCCTGCTATCTCCTTTTGGGGTTCATCTCTGGAGGTAAGGCAGGCCTGTATATTCCTCTGATAGGGGTAGTTAGATCTCCGGCTGGTGCGTGGTGTCTAGGGCATCGTAGGAAACACTCCCCGGCTACTTCCAGTGTTGTGTCAGGTTCAGGTCACGGTCACTTTAGTTTCCATCACCCGAGAGCTAGTCCGTTTGTTATTTTTGATTTCCCTGCCATTGGGAAAATCATAACAGTGGCCTATGTTATATACTACGTCGCCTGTGTTATATACTGCATGGGCTGTGTTATATAGTACGTGGGCTGTTATATACTGCGTGGCCTGTATTAACGCATCGGGTATTCTAGAATATGTATGTATGTATGTATATAGCAGCCACATAATATATAGCACAGGCCACGTACTATTTGTCTGCTATATACTACATGGCTCCTATATACTACGTGGCCTGTGCTATATACTATGTGGCTGCTATATCCATACATACATATTCTAGAATACACGATGCGTTAGAATCGGGCCACCATCTAGTATATACAGATATGTGTTCAACATATGTATTAGATGCGGTGATGTAAGGTGTCAATCTAGTGACATGTGATATTCAAATTTGGGCTACAATCTGGATGTAAAAGATTGTAAGAAAAAGATAAATAACTGAAGGAATAAGATCATTGAGGAGCAGAACTCATATGGTTATGTTTATTAGACAACACAAACACAAAAGAGCCTAATTGAGATTGGGACAAGGTTACATATGGGATTAGAGAGAGAGAGTAGTCCAAGTTTCTATATATTATATTCTGTAAAAAGACAAGCATGCTTTTTGCAGAATATAACAGATTGTATTGTCTGATAAACTTAACCATATGAGTTGTCCTCCTCAATGATTTTATTCCTCCAGTTATTTATTTTTTACTTACAATCTTTTGCATCCAGATTGTAGCCGGAATTTGAATATCACATGTCATTAGATTGACACCTTACATCACAGCATCTAACACATATGCGGAACGCATACCTGTATATACGGTGAGTGTGCAGTGAACTCTATTACCTTGCACACAGTCAATGCACCCAGTGCCAGAGGCAGCAAAACAACCCCAAAACCCCTTTGAACCTCCACCATAGTTGACTGTAGCTACTGTGTTCTTTTCTTTGTAGGCCTCATTCCATTTTTGATAAACAGTAGAATTATGTGCTTTACCAAAAAGCTCTATCTTGGCCTCATTTTGGCTTACTCGTGTACATTCTCGCAAACTGTAGTCTTGCTTTTTTATGTCTCTGTGTCAGCAGTTCAACTGGATTTCCTGCCACAGCATTTAATGTCATTGAAATGTCGACAGATAGTTTGCGCTTACACTGATCCATCTTGAGCCTGCAGGACAGCTTGAATTTCTTTGGAACTTTATTAAGGCTGCTTACCGCCATCTGGACTATCCTGCATGGCAACCTTTCATCAATTTTTTTCTGCAATCTATATCCAGAGAGATTAGGACAGTGCCATGGGTTGCAAACTTCTTGATTTATGTTGTGCACCGTGGACCAAAAAACTTCAAGATCTCTGGAGATGGACTTGAGATTGTTGATATTTTTGAAAAAAATTTTGTTCTCAAGTCCTCCAACAGTTCTCTTCTCCACTTTCTATTCCCCATGCTCAGTGTAGCACTCACAGACACACAATGCAAAAACTGAAGCAACTTATCCCCTTTTTATCTGGTTTCAGATGTGATTTTCATAGTGATCACGCCTGTTACTTGCCACAGGTTAGTTTGAATGAGCATCACATGTGTGAAACAAAGTTGTTTACCCACAATTATGGAAAATTGCCAACAATTTTGTTCTGGCCCATTTTGGCTTTTGTGCAAAATTATGCCCAATTTCTCTTTTTTCACCTCAGTTTTTTGTGTCGTTTCAATGCACACTAAAGAAATAAACATGTGTATAACAAAACATGTGAAACTGCAATAAGTTTCTGAGAAAAATGCAATTTCAAGATTACCAAAACTTTTGGCCATGAATACAGTCTTTTCTTGTGCTACACCAACTTTTTCGAAAGCATTATGCCAGACAATCAGGCTAATTTCCAATGTTGACATTCTTAACTGGGCCCTAAAAACACATATTTGAGGAAAGTCTATCACATCATATCATAATTGAACTTTTCTCTGCTTCACCCTACGTACATTTTCCTTCACAACACTTGCCCTCACTCTCTGTGTGCTCATCAGCCCTTCATATCTGTACATATACAAATAGTGATTGGTGAATGATGCATGCAGCTTTACATATGTAACCTTATGAAATGGAAATAGATTGCTTGATTATGAAAAACACACCTATTTCTTGGAAAACCTAAAGACACTAGCGCCCAAGGGGCTAAGTATTGCAGAAAGCTGCTGACAGAAAAACGGGTCCTGTGTGGCCAACCCCTAAAGGTGATCAAATACAAACTGGATACTGTCGCGCTAAACAGCTAGTGGATGGACATGGGGACAAAAAAAAAAAGACGTGCAATGATAAATATATCAATAAGAATTGCATGTATGAAGTAATGCTCAGACATTCTCTTAAAAAATCACGGTAATTCAAACTTACACATAGGTATTTATGATCAATACCTGTCAACAAATAGAAGAAACAACAGCTTATGGTGTTTCTGCTAACACTGCAAATCTAGAGTTTGAGCTATAGATCTAACATATAAAGTATGAATAATTCACTAATTTCTTTTTTCAATCAGATCATTATTTATTGTGAAAAACTTCAAGATATACCGTATATACTCGAGTATAAGCCGAGATTTTCAGCCCAAATTTTTGGGCTGAAAGTGCCCCTCTCAGCTTATACTCGAGTCATGGTCGGCGGTGGGGTCGGCGGTGAGGGGGAGAGAGGACCGTCGCATACTCACCTGCTCCTGGTGCTCCTAATGCTGTCCCAGCCTGTCCCATGGTCTCCCGCACTGCAGCTCTTCCTCTATTCAGTGGTCACGTGGTGCCGCTCATTAAAGTAATGAATATGGACTCCACTCCCATAGGGGTGGAGCTGCATATTCAGTACTGTAATGAGCGGTACCGGTGACTGCTCATTACAGGAAGGAGCTGCGGTACCATGGGACAGGCAGGGACAGCGTCAGGAGAGCCAGGAGCAGGTGAGTATTTCATAGTCACCTGTCCGCGTTCCATCCGCCGGGCGCCGCTCCGTCTTCTCGTCCTCTTGCAGTGACTGTGCAGGTCAGAGGGTGCGGTGACGTATTAGTGTGCGCGCTGCCCTCTGCCTGAACAGTCAGTGCGGAGAGACGGGACGCTGAGGAGCAGCGACGAGAGGTGAGTATGTGATTTTTTTTTATTAAAGCAGCAGCATTACATGTGGCACAATGCTGTATGGAGCGTCTATGGGGCCATAAAGAACTGCATGGAGCATTATATGGAGCATCTATGGGGCCATAAAGAACTGCATGGAGCATTATATGGAGCATCTATGGGGCCATAACTGCATGGAGCATTATATGGGGCATCTATGGGGCCATAACTGCATGGAGCATTATATGGACCATCTATGGGGCCATAAAGAACTGCATGGAGTATTATATGGGGCATCTATGGGGCCATAATGAACTGCATGGAGCATTATATGGGGCTCCTGATTCAATATGGATATTCAAAAACACTTAACCTACTGATGTCTCAATTAATTTGACTTTTATTGGTATCTATTTTTTTTTTTAAAATTTACCAGTAGCTGCTGCATTTTCCACCCTAGGCTTATACTCGAGTCAATAAGTTTTCCCAGTTTTTTGTTGCAAAATTAGGGGGGTCGGCTTATACTCGAGTATATACGGTATTCACATTTTTAATTTGTTTTTGGAAACAATCAAAACTAAATAGAACAAACATACAAATAAAAAACGTATATGTTATTACAAACCAAATAAAAGCCGATTCATATTAACATTCATCGTATGTCTTATTCACTTACTACTATTTACATACATACATACAAATATAAATGAACACCATCTGACTGCTCGTGTATTGTACCAAAATACAGAGAATCACAGCATTTAGATTTAGTTATCTAGGACCCCTTTGTTTCCCAGAACCAAAATCCAACACTTTGGGTAGATAAGTTAGGGATCTGAGATGAGGTAGGAGATTTCATAGGTTTATGACAAGGAAATGTACAGACGGTCTATCATAGTGTTTCTGAGAAGGCTTTCAGATGCAATTCCTGGAGTAGTTAACCATTGTTCCTATATCTTCATACATTTTTGGAAGGTGTTTCTTTTAATATATGTTCCCCTTTCTATACATAAGACATTATTTAGTTTGGATTTCAATTCTTCTATTGTTAGGGGGAATTTTTCTATCCAGTGCAGTGCTAATAGTTTTCTAGCTTAAAATAGCACTCGGGAGATAGCTATAACTATAGGGGAATCCTAATCCAGCCCCCCCTCCAACAGACCAAGTAAGCAGATTCTGGGATCCAACAATATATAGACTCCAAACACAGATTTTATTAAGTTAACTACCCCCTTCCAAGAGTTCCCAATGTTTACACACTCCATCATGTGCATTAGGTGAGCGTCGTTTTTCCCGCATTTTGGACACAAGTTGTCCACGCTTATACCAATTTTAAATGGGATACTCAGGGTCTTATATACTCTATGAATAAGAATTCTTTGGGACAGTCTTTGTGATTCAGACAAGGATAATTTAGGAATTAGATGTAACACCTCTATCCATTGTTCCTCAGATAGGGGACCCAAATCTTTCGCTCTTTACTTTGGCTGTGATAGGATACTTTTCTAATTTCACAGCCATAAACTGCTTATATATAAACGGGAAATGAAACCCTTTCTGTCTGTTGCAGAATCAATTGTATCAATTATAGTGTTTATTTATAATAATGTAATTTGCTCTGAGTGGTGCATTATATGCATGACGTATTTGCAAAAATTGATAAAACATTTTGTGAGTTAGATTGTATCCTGCTCTTATTTGTTCAAAGTTTTTAAATATTCCCTCATTTAGGAGTTGTGGCAAAAGAAAAATACCCTATCTTCCCAACTGTTGAAGCCTTTTAGCTCGTATATCTCTGGCACGTTGCAGTTATACCATAGAGGTGTGTAGTTTGTGAATTTACCAATTCCCAGCATATTCTAGCCTCTATCCCACACTTTAAATATCAGGTTTAGCGTGGGGCAGTTAGGGCATTCTTACGAGGAGGACCCATGTCTAATACTGACATTGGCAGTTTCCATTTAGTTCCTTCTCTAAGTAGTTGACCCGATATTCCACAGTGCTCGGTTGTTCCCCAACCGTGAAACTGTTGCATTTGTGAGGCCAAGAAGTAGATCTAGGCATTCGAGATAGCCAATCCACCGTTATCTTTTCCTCTCTGCAGGGTCTCTAGTTTAATTCTGGCCTGTTTCTTTTTCCATATAAGTTCTCGGAACAAGCTATGAATTTTATAAAACAAGGTTGTAGGGATCCATACTAGGGTATTATGTAAGAGATATAAAAGTTGAGGCATGAGAATCATTTTTATCAAATTGCCTCTCCAGATTAATGACATTGGAAGTTGACACCAAGTATCTATTTTAGTTTTGAATTTTAGCAATATGTGAGCTAGGTTAAGAGAATAGTATTCCTGGGGCCTGGCGATAACTACTACCCCAAGATATTTAAAAATATTTGCTACCTGTATCTGAGTGTTTTCTATGGATAAATCTGTTGGTGCGGGATCTACGGGCATGAGGACTGATTTATTCCAATTAATTGATAATCCTGACCAACTTTCAAATATTTTAATAAGATTCGTTGATGGAAAAATGGAGGAGACCAAATGTTAGGGGTCGAGTTCCCGCCTCTGCACAGGGGGAATCTCGGTCCATCTCCGCTGCGGTCTCCCATTCTTCTCTTGCCACAGTGGAGCCTGCTCAGCGGAGACGTCAGTCCCAGCGTCTTGCTCTGTCTGACTCTGTACAAAGAGTTACTGCTGCTTTACCTGCTTCTGCTATTGAAGTCAGTGCTGGGCAGCGGCAAGCAGACGCTTCTGGGACTAAGTCCTGCTTTTCTCGTTCTGAGCATGCCCAGAGTAAGATCTCTCAGTGGAGATTGAGGGTCACATGATCAGATACTGCAGCTTAGGCTATTGGTCCTTCAGGAAGGTCCTGTAGGTGCTCACGCTCTGTGGCAACCTCTCATTGGTCCTTCTAGGAAGGTCCTGTACATGCTGCAACTATTTAAGGCTTGCACGGCCACACGGCCATGCGCTAGTATTGTTCTAAGTTATGTACTTTGCTCCAGTGTGGTCATGTATGATTGTGTTCAGGGACCCGGCTGAAATAAGCCCCTAGAATGCTGGCACCTCCGGCGAGAAGCTTGTGTGTGTTAGGAGTTGAGTTTCCTCTGCTGCACAGGGGGAATCTTGATCCGTGTCTGCTGTGTGTCTCCCATTCTCCATCGGCTGCAATGGAGCCTGCTCAGCGGAGACGTCGGTCCCAGCGTCTCACTGAGCCTGATTCTGTGCAAAGTGTTACTGCTGCCTCTCCAGGCTCTGCTATTGTACCCTGCACTGATCTGCAGCGAGCAGGCTTTTCTGGGACTAAGTCCTGCTTTGCTCACACTGAGCATGCCCAGGGTAAGATCTCTCAGTGGAGATCAAGGGTCACATGCTCAGGTACTGCAGCCAAATCTATTGGTCCTTCTAGGAAGGTCCTGTAGGTATGCAGGCTCTGTAGCAGTCTCTCACTGGTCCTTTTTAGGAAGGTCCTGTACGTGCTGCAGCTATTTAAGGCACGCATGGCCGCACGGCCATGCGCTAGTATCTTCCAAAGTTACGTGCTTTGCGCCACTGTGGTCATGTGCTTGAATGTGTTCAGGGACCTGGCTGAAATAAGCCCCTAGAATGCTGGCACCTCCGGCGAGGAGATTGTGTATGAGTGTATTCAGGGACCTGGCTGAAATAAGCCCCTAGAATGCTGGCACCTCCGGCGAGGAGTGTTGTGTGCATGCATGACCACTGACTGCTCTCATCTGGGTAGTTAGCCTGTGCCTCTGTGAGAGTCTAACAGGGCACAGAGCTTTGCTTTCTCGGCCGCTCTGTGAAGTTAACAGAGCTGGTTCATACCACCATATTGTGCCGCCATTCACTTAGCAGCAGGATCTTTCCTGCACGGTGGATCCCGGGTTGAGAATGCACCAATTTCATCAAAAAATATATTCGGTGCGTTCCGCAAACCCTAACAGTGTGTTTGTGTATTCAGGGACCTGGCTGAAATAAGCCCCTAGAACGCTGGCACCTCAGGCTAGGAGTTTTGTGTGCGTGCATGACCACTGACTGCTCTCGTTTGGGTAGTTAGCCTGTGCCACTGTGACGTCTAACAGGGCGCAGTGCTTTGAGTTCACGGCTATTCTGTGATGTAGCAGAGTTAGCTCATACCGCCATATAGTTCCGCCATTTGCTAGCAACAGGTTTGCCTGCACGGTGGACCCCGGGCTGTGAACGCATCTATTATAATAAAATCTCTATATTCATTCGGTGCGTTCCGCTAGCCCTAACACCACATTTCTTAAAAATAGAAGCATGTCATCTGCATGTAAAGAGATCCTCATATACAGTGACCCACAACGGAAGCCAATTATTACAGTAGAAGCGCATATTAAACAAGCCAACAGCTCTTTGGCAATTGCAAAGAGAAGGGGCGACAGGGGGCATCCCTGACTGGTTCCCCTCGCCAACATGAACGCCCCGGATTCACGACCATTTACCCTAGGGGATACATATAACAGCTGGATATTCTAAATAAATTTATCCCAAAATCCCATGCATCTCAAGACCACCCAAAGGAAATTCCTCCACTCCACGCTGTCAAATGCTTTGGCAGCGTCGAGGGAGAAGACTGCTCTGGACCCGGTAGACTCCGAGCTTAGTTGTAAACCCCCCAAAAGATGTCTCAAATTAACTGATGTGGCTTTGTTTAGCATAAAGCCTGTTTGGTAATTACTTTTAACAGTCTGTTGGCTGTTTTTGCCAGTAATTTAACATCGGTTGAGAGAAGTGAGATTGGTCTGTAGGAATCAGACTGACAAGGATCTTTCCCAGGTTTTATTAATAGGATTATTACAGCTTCCTTCATAGATTCTGAAAGAGATCCAGTTTTAACTGATTCTTTAAAAACATTTAACAATTTAGGTAATATATCGCGATACATTTTAAAGAATTCCCCTCGTATCCTGTCTAATCCCGGGGCCTTTTTCATTTTGAACCTCTTGAAGTGCCTCTTCCAATTCTTCTAAGGTTAGAGGTTTTTCTAGTAAGTTTCTATCTTTAATTGTTAATTGCATTAATAAGATACTTTTTAGGAACTCTTTGATATCTTCATTTGTTGCACTGCTTTTAGATGAATATATGTAAAGGTTGGAGGATAGCCTCATCCTCCGTAACCACTACGCCATTTACAGAGGTTAGTCTAGGTATATATGATGTTCCACTTTGAACTATACAACAAATTGCCAACAAATGTCCGGCACTTTCTCTCTCCGCAAAGAGTGCCTGTTTCAGAAAAAGTCTATTTTGTGTAGCTAAGTCAAATAGGTGATCTTGTTTGAGCCTTCTCCAGCTCTTTGGTTTTATAAATGGAGGGGTCTGCAATGAATAGTAGCTCAGAGTGGATAACCTCCTCTTGTAATTTTTGCATGAGTTCCCTTGATTTTCTTTACTCATTTATGTATAAACCTCTGATTTATGCCTTCATTGCATCCCAGACTATTAGAATGGAGGCTGAACCCGCATTTATGGCAAAGTATTCCGTTAGTCTCTCATACAGAGAACTTCCAATGGCTTGAATCCAGAACGGGTTTAATCGCCATATACTCCCAGTGTTTATCCTGTTTATGACTAACTGAATTCGTACCTGTAAGGCCAGTCTCACACGTCCAGATAATTCCGGTATCGGAAAAATCGGTACCAGAGTTATCCGTGTCCGTGTGCTCACGTGGCACATCAGTGTGGCACACGTGCGGCAGCCGTGTGGCGACTGAGGACCACACGGACCGTGCAGGAGACAGCGCTAGAGTTAAGCCGGCTTCAGCACCACACGCAGGGGGGACAGCGCTTACTGTAGTGCTGCTTCTCCTGTGGCGGTACGTGCATACGGAGGAGAGTGCACACTGTTCTCCGTGTGCACGTGTGCGGGACGCTTTGCGGACCGTGGTGCCGGAGAAAAACGAACATGTCTCCGTGTTTTGCACACAGACACACGGTCCGTAAAAACACACTGACGTGCAGAGACACATTGATTTTAATGTGTCTACGTGAGTCAGTGTCTCCGGGACGTGAGGAAACTGTCACCACACGTACCGGAGCCAATGACGTGTGAAACAGGCCTAAAGGAGAGTGCCCCAAGATGCTTCTAGGTAGATATTCAATAGATTTTACATATGGCAGCATGTGTGTGTTCCCACGATGATGCTGAATAACGAGAATATTGTTTGATCACTAATCTATTTCTATTAAAAAAGTGTCAGTTTATAATGCTACAAATAGTTTAGATGTCATTTTTATTAATATATTAATCATTGCACATCTTTTTTTTTGTCCCTCATGTCCATGCACACCTATTTTTTCATAGGTTTTAAGCCGTTGAATATCTTGCTGCTTTTTATTACTATTATTTGTGTGGGTCACATGCTTTTGAGGGTTAGAGTGTTGGGGTTTTGAGGGAAAAGTTACACAAATATTCGGGATTTTTAGATAAGTATTTTTTACCTCGTAAGAGCTTGTTTGTCCTTAACCCCTTCACGACATGCACCATACTAGTACGGCGCATGTCGAGTCTCCCCCTTTGATGTGGGCTCCGGCACTGAGCCCACATCAAAGTCCCAACATGTCAGCTGTTTTGTACAGCTGACATGTGCACGCAATAGCGGCAGGTGGAATCGCGATCCACCCACTGCTATTAACTAGTTAAATGCCGCTGTCAAACACTGACAGTGAAATTTAACTACCCCTTCCGGCCATTGGGCCGGAAATGTGCGCATCGCTGACCCCGTCATGTGATCGGGGGTCAGCGATGCGTCGGCATAACAACCAGAGGTCTCCTTGAGACCTCTATGGTTGTTGATGCCGGCTTGCTGTGAGCGCCACCCTGTGGTCAGCGCGCATAGCAAGCATGCAATTCGACTACATAAGGGTGAACTGAGGATCGCTCCTATGTAGCAGAGCCGATTGAGTTGTGCCAGCTTCTAGCCACCCATGGCGGCTATTGAAGCATGGCAAAAGTTAAAGAAAAATGTTTTAAAAAATAAGAAAAAAAATAAAAAAATATAAAAGTTTAAATCACCCCCCCTTTCGCCCCATTCAAAATAAAAAAAAATCAAACCTACACATATTTGGTATCGCCGCGTTCAAAATCGCCAGATCTATCAATAAAAAAAAGGTTTAACCTGATCGCTAAATGGCGTAGCGAGAAAAAAATGAAAAACGCCAGAATTAAGTTTTTTTGGTCGCCGCGATATTGCATTAAAATGCAATAATGGGCGATAAAAAGCACATATCAACACAAAAGTGGTATCAATAAAAAGATCAGCTCGCATGCAAAAAATAAGCCCTCACCCGACCCCAGACCACGAAAAATGGAAACGCTACGGGTATTGGAAAATTGCACAATTTATTTTTTTTAGCAAAGTTTTGAATTTTTTTTCACCACTTAGATAAAAAATAACCTAGACATGTTAGGTTTCTATGAACTCGTAATGATGTGGAGAATCACAATGGCAGGTCAGTTTTAGCATTCAGTGATCCTAGCAAAAAAGCCAAACAAAAAACAAGTGTGATATTGCACTTTTTTTACAATTTCACCACACTTGGAATTTTTTTCCCGTTTTCTAGTACAAGACATGGTAAAACCAATGGTGTCGTTCAAAATTACAACTCGTCTTGCATAAAATAAGCCTTCACATGGCCATATTGATGGAAAAAGTTATGGCTCTGGGAAGGAGGGGAGCGAAAAACGAAAAAACGAAAAAGGCTGAGTCTTGAAGAGGTTAAATGCTTTGGGCACTCTTGGGGGTATTTTTTTAATACATTCATTTTTGGCTGCTAAGCTTTTTGCAATAGAGTTTTTATAAAACTTTTGGGTTTTCTTGCCATCTCCAGGTTCATCAGGTGTAGTAAGACCCATTCTTGACAAACGTCCCATCATACAGAGTAAATGAACGACAGCATACACTAACACCTTTGGTAAATATAATAGCAAGCACTGTGTGTCTTTTTCTATGTCTACTACATATGTATCTATCACTTCGTAGCTTTTTAAGGAAAAACATTTAAAATGAGATCTGTCATCAGGCTTTTGCAATTGTTTGGGTCTGTAGTCGCATCGCATCTCTCTTCTCCTAAACAATCTTCCAAGCTGATTTATGAACAAATCAAAGCTTAAAGCGGTTGTCTGAAAGAGATAGAGAAAAAAACAATTTAAGGCATGGATGTGGTTAAAATAAAGACCAATGGCATAGTCACCTTCCAGTGCCCCTGTAGATCCAGTGCAGATAGCTCCAGAGGTCTGTGGCACCAACAGCTGACTAGAAGAGAGAGTCATCAGATCTTTTTCTGGCTTCTGAATGTAGCTGCCGAAGACCTCTGGAGCGGCCTGCGCTAGATCCACCGGGTGCTGGAAGATAAGTATTTCATGTTTATTTTAAGAGCATCCATGTCCCAATTTTTCTATACCGGACTACCTCCTTTTTAAAGTATCACTCTAGGCTTTCCTTTATTTCAGCGCTGCAGTGGTGCCACTAATATATGTTCCCTGACGTTAGTATTATACTTACCAGCCGCCATCTTCTTCTCTTTGCTGCACTGCTCAAATTTCACGCCGCCACCTTGTGACCGCAACTTCTGACTGACCAAAAGTCAGAGGTAATGGTCACAAGTTTATAGGAGCCTTATTCTGTCCCCGTTCTTTCTCTCATAGACGTACATTGAGTTGTGACTGGCCCATCAAACACTGGAGCGATCCGATAGGTCACAACCTGCAGAAGACTAACCGAAACAGTGTCGATTACAAACAAAGATGGTGGCTGTAAGCATTATACTAGGAGCAAGGAACTTAGATTAGTAGCACCACTCCAGTGTAAACATCGCTGGGGTGGTGCTATAAGCACAATATACTACCTTCTATAAAAAAAACTGTATTATGGAAATATTCACATTCCCCTTGACATATCATGGAGCTTCTATATATATAATTGTCTAAGGGGTACTTCCGTCTGTCTGTCCTCAACTTCCGTAACGGTTATTCATTTGCTGATTGGTCTCGCCAGCTTCCTGTAATGGCTGCCGCGACCAATCAGCGACGGGCACAGTCCGATTAGTCCCTCCCTACTCCCCTGCAGTCAGTGCCGGGCGGCCGCTCCATACTCCCCGCAGTCACGGCTCACACAGGGTGATGCCAGGGGTAACGGAACGCGTTATGCCGCGAGTAACTCACTCCGTTACCGCCGCGATTAACCCTGTGTGACCAAGTTTTTACTATTGACGCAGCCTATGCAGCTTCAATGGTAAAAGGATCTAATGTTAAAAATAATAAACAAAAATAAAAAATCATTATATACTCACCTTCCGCCGCCTTTCCCGTTGCTCGCCACCCTCCGGTAACCGCTCTGTGCAAGCGTCAAGTTCCGGTAGCAAGGATCGTATGGCAGAAGGACCTGCCATGACATCACGGTCATGTGACCGTGACATCATCACAGGCCCTGCGCGCCTGCGCGAGCAGGACCTGCCATGACGTAACGGTCATGTGACCGCGATGTCATCAAACCCTGGGACCGGAAGCTGCCGCCTGTACCGCGCATAGGCGACAGAACTACAAGTATGGTGAGTATGTTAGAACTACAATGGGCCCTCAGATCGGAAGGTATGTTTATTTTTTATTTTTTAACCTGTGACATACGTAGCTGGGCAATCTACTACGTAGCTGGGCAATATACTACGTCGCTGTGCAATATACTACGTCACTGGGCAATATACTACGTGGCTCTGTGCTGTATACTACATCGCTGTGCAATATACTACGTCACTGGGCAATATACTACGTCACTGGGGAATATACTACATGGCTGGGCAATATACTACGTCGATGTGCAATATACTACGTCACTGGGCAATATACTACATGGCTGGGCAATATACTACATCACTGGGCAATATACTACATGGCTGGGCAATATACTACGTGGCTCTCTGCTGTATATTACGTCGCTGTGCAATATACTACGTCACTGGGCAATATACTTTGTGGCTGGGCAATATACTACGTCACTGGGCAATATACTACGTGGCTGGGCGATATACTACGTGGCTGGGCAATATACTATGTCGCTGTGCAATATACTACGTGGCTCTGTGCTGTATACTACGTCACTGGGCAATATACTACATCACTGGGCAATATACTACGTGGCTGGGCTATATACTACGTGGCTGGGCTATATACTACGTGGCTGGGCAATATACTACGTCGCTGGGCAATATACTACGTGGACATGCATATTCTAGAATACCCGATGCGTTAGAATCGGGCCACCATCTAGTGTTATTATATTTCTCTGTCAGAGTCAAACAAAATGTGAAAGTGAAAACCTGTATATCAAACTATAGGCATATAGATTTACAGTACAGCCCCACAGACTGCTATTGATGCTGTTAATACTGTACATTGGAGTGCATAGCCTGCCATTTAATATGTAAGGACAACTTTCCTTGATTAAAGTCTTCAGATTTTTGGCAGAAGATATCAATTATTATTGTCTGCTATTCACTTACTTAATGGTTTCTAATAAAATAAAGATTAACATTAGGCCATTCCAAGCATGTACATTTAGGAGGAGCAGGCAATTTTATGCAGTTAAAGGGGCAGTCAGTAAATGTATGAAAGTTTCCTAAGAGCAGAAATTCTGTGAAACAAAAAAGAAAAAAAGTATATATTAGCTATTAGGGCACCCAGTATTCTATCAAAACAGCTCCTGTTATCCCCATCAGCAATGCATAATTCACATTTAGTACATATGTAGAGTGACCGCAGGCAGTAGCAATGAACGATCTGCTGCTTTATAGTGTCCTGGCAGTTTACAGTAAAAGATGGGTCCTGGCTGGGTGTTGGTAATGTGAGGGCCTTGCACCCTTGCATGCTGCCTTTAACTGATCAGAACAAGATGCAGTCTTAAGAAACATAAAACTTAAGAAATCTTCCGAGACTTCTGCCTCAATTGTCATAGAAGTTGTATTGTAAACAACATATATCGGTGACTTGCTGTAGAAGGCCTCTGACTCTTTTCCTCAGCTGAAGGAGCATAAAGAATTTATTTCAAAAGTCTCAGTCCTCCATACACAGCCAAGGAGAGGATTTGATTTCTTCTCCTGTAACAGCCCTGTGCATTGAATGAGATCAGCAAAAATGTAGAACAAAAAAGTTTAATAGGATGTTTAAAAATATTAAAAAAAAACATAAAAAAACAAGACAATGGTCTTCCTTAGTCAGGCCTCATCTGTAATACTGTGTTCTGGGCACCACAACTGGAGCAAGTTCACAGAACAGTTACCAAGATGGTAAGTGGAATGCAAAGTACTGTATTTTCTGGCATATAAGACTACTTTTTAACCCCTGAAAATCATCTCAAAAGTCAGGGGTCGTCTTATATGCCGGGTACGGCGTGTGCAGGGAGCGGTCCTGTATGGTTCCCAGGATCTGGAGGAGAGGAGACTCTCCTTCAGGCCCTGGGATCCATATTCATGTAAAAAAAAGAATAAAAATAAAAAATATGGGATATACTTACACTCCGACGGCCCGTGGCTCTCAGCGGAGCAAGCGGCAGCCTCCGTTCCTAAGGATGCATTGAGCGAAGGACCTTCGATGACGTCACTGTCACACGACCGGTCAGGCGACTGCGACGTCATCGAAGGTCCTTTGCTCAATAGTACGTTTGAGCAAAAAATCACTGAAACAATGAATCATTTTTTATATATTTTAAATAGAGAATTAGAAATTTTAGAGCAAGGTACAGCTGTGAGTAATGACCAGAAGCATTTGTGTCTAAGGCCTCAAGCACACTAGCGAAAAAAAAATTGCGCGAAAATCGCACAAGAGGACTGAAATTTCAGTGTGAAAAATATACAAAAGAACAACTGTTATTTGTTTCCATGCTTATTATTTTTGTTATAAAAATAATAAAAAAAAATACAAGGAATAAAACAATTCCACACATATTTACAATAGGCTGCAGTGGGGGGCTGCGTGTGTGTGTGTGAGTGGCATGTCCTTCTTGTGTGACTAGCATTTCAGCACTCACTCAGCAGTCTGTCTGCACTGTCGGAACATACCTGGCACTGCCTGGGTATGTCCCTGGTACATTTGCCACACGTGTATTTGTAGCAGTCAACACATCTCTCAGTTGCACTATTGTTCGTGCATCGATGGTTGACCTGACACTTCACCCTTTTGCCAGGGCTGGGTGTGGAAGGTTGTTGCCAAAGGAGTTTCTCCTTGCGTGCCTTCTTTTCAGTCACATGACGGCCACCTAACTCTTTTGCAAGCTCAACCAGGAAGTCCACCCGTCTCTCCTGCACCCCAGGGCATGCCTGATAAAGAACATGAGCATTCAGTGCTGCCATGTCAATCATGTTGTAGAACACGGCGACTGGCCATCTCCATGTTCCTGCACGCACGCTGTACTCCCGCACCATTTGGTCCATTACATCCTCACCGCACTTTGTGTGGTTGTATTGTGTGACCGTGTTTGGCTTCCTTTTGTTGGTATCCTCAGTCTCAACTACACTGTGCATGTTGCTGAGAATGTAGACGGCCTTCTTTCGTTTGGGTGCATACACTGTCAGTGTGGCACCAGTGGTTGAAAACACCTGAGTGGTGAATTCAGTGCGGTCCATCTGTCTAGCGGATTGAGGAATTTCCCGGCGACTCTTGTTGACTGTGCCGAGGATAGTGGTTTTCCGGCTAAGCAGTCGTTGTGCAAGTGACAATGATGTAAGGAAATTGTCCGTGGTTACAGTTCTGCCCTTGTCCATGAATGGTTCCATCAGCCTCATCACTACAGTTTCGGACAGTCTCTCCCCGCTGGGACGACTGGGGTCCTTGCCAAGATATGGGAGGACATTACAGATGTACTTTGATTTCAAGTCGTAAGCCACCCAAAACTTGATGCCAAACTTGTCTGGTTTTGTTGCAATGTATTGCAGAAAACAGCAGCCAGTCTTTGATGGGAAAAGCTGTTCATCAATAGTGATGTGTCGACCAGGGTTGTAGGATGCGATACAGTTGGTGACAAACGATCTCCACACATCGGAGATTGCAGCAAACTTATCGGTCTCCACTCGCTCACTGCGTGTGAACATGTCTTCAAAGCATAGGTGTTGCATGATGTCTTGGAAGCGGTTTCGGGTCATAGTTGCAATGATCCTTGGGTTTGCCAGGTTTGCTGACCAGCTGTCAAGTAGTGATGGAACCTTGGTCACCCACCGTAAGATAATTACTGAAATAAATGCCATTAGTTCCGGGACAACCATGAACCAATCCACCTGCTCCATGTGACGTGCATGTTGAGTAGTCCATTCTTGAATGGTATAAAGCATGTCAAGAGTGATAAAACAGAGGAAGCTCAGAAGGCGACTCCGGACACTTCGTCTGGCCTTAGCACTTGGCTCTCCATCTGTAGGGTATGGTTCTATTGGGGTGAAATGGAGACATTTCCCCACTTGTACTTCACGCTACACTGTGCCATGTTTTGCGGTCTCTGTCGGCTCACTCACCAACCGAGCTCTCTTTTTTGGGAACTGAAATTCTCTCAAATGTGAACCTAGCCTAAAAAAGATAGTCAGGAAATAAAAATAGGTAATTTGAAAAATCTAACCTGAAGACAGCTCAGAGTCCGAATCCGGTTAAAGGACTATGTCTTCTCCATCTGAGTCAGAAGGGTTGGTGTTGCTCAGGATCAGTTCCAATGCCTGTTGAATGGTGTGCCTTCTCTGCATTTTGTTTCTTGTGAACAAAATAGGTGAAGCAGTCACCTATTTATCCCCCAACAGCACAAAAGGCTGCATGCAAATTTGCTAAGGTGTTAGCAACCTTATGCATATCCCCTGCACAACAATGCAGCTGGGGGGTGGGCAGACACACTCAGGAGCAGCTTACATTCTTTTGTTTACACTCTCTTACAAGACCTTTGTTGAGGTGGATCAACACAATTGCCCCCTGCAGATTCCTCAGGCAATGGCCACATTTACAAATGAAAGGATGCTAATTGGAGCCATCAGAGTTGTCAGTTTGGACTAAGGGTCATTGTACCCTCTTTCAGGACTTCAGGGGGAGCTCGAAATTTCTGGGACTTCTAGTGTTAATAGCTGTCTACAAATATCTGAAGGGATGTCAGTGTAGAGGGATCATACTTATTCTCATTTCCACATGGAAACACGAGAGACAATGGAATGAAACTGGAAGGGAGAAGATACAGATTAGATATTAGAAAAAAAATTTGGACAGTGAGAGTGATGAATGAGTGGAACAGGCTGCCATGAGAGGTGATGAGTTCTCCTTCAATGGAAGTCTTCACACAGAGGCTGGACAGACATCTGTCTGAGATGGTTTAGTGAATCCTGCATTGAGCAGGGGGTTGGACACAATGACTCTGGAGGTCCTTTCCAACTCTAACATTCTAAATAATCGACTTTTGAAAAATCACAATGACATAAAGAAAACATATGGGAAATGTTGTTTATTAACTAGTTTCTGTGGTAAAACTAGTGACTTTAGGGGTGTAAACATTCAATGTTAGAAAATTGCTTGCAAATTTTTCTAAATTTGCCACAAATTTCAGATATCTTCATGAAGAATGCAAAACATATGGACCAACAGCATAACGTAAAATGTGTCACAAAAAAAATGCTCTGAATCATTGCGATACGTTGAAGCGTTCCAGAGTTATTACCACATAAAATGACACTGGTCAGAATTTTAAAAAATGAGAATTTGTCACTGAGGTATAACTTTTTACATTTATTTTTATAAATTAATAGTACACATGAAAATAAGAAACATTGTAATATATTTTATCAAATAAATCAGTATTCTTTCTCCTCCTTGACTGACCTTTTAATCATAATTCACAAGTAAAATCTGTATTCTGTGAAAACAAACTTTTTTTATTACAGAGATAGGAGATTGCAGTTTGTGCTAAAATGTTATAGGGAACAGTAAGTTTCGTTTCAGGAGAACTTGCAGCCAAATGTCTGTGCCCGCCTATAGCTCCTCCTTCTACCTCCCCCTCATTTCTCCATAGAATTTTAAAAGCACCAACATTCATCTCCCATCCTATTGGGAAATCTGACTTCAATGTATGCAGATTATACCAATGAGTTGAGAGTGGAAGATCAGTCCAGAAGGTGAAAGATGCTAAATTCTTTGATAAGATATATTACACAGCTGCTTATTTTCATGTTTCATATAATGATTTAATAAACAAAAATTAAAATGACAATTACTCTGTAATGTCAAAATTGGTTCAGTTCCTAAAGTGTTAAAATGAGACATTTATTTTCAGAAGTTTAAATGTTGAGATGTTATAAAGAGAATAAAATCAGATTTGGTACCGTATTTTTCGGACTATAGGACGCACCGGACTATAAGGCGCACCCAGGTTTTAGAGGTGGAAAATAGGGAAAAAATATTTGAAGCACAAAAAATGTGGTAAAATATTTAATAACATAAATAACATACTATTATATGTGGTGTTATTATATATAATAGTATGTTATTATGTTGGAAGCTGCGGGACCAATGTGGTGTCTGTGAAGTACTATATGAAGACACTGGAGGGTGAGTATAAGAATGGGGGCACATGGCTTATAGTGAAAGCACCACTCCAGCACTGCAAAATAACACTGGAGTGCTGCTTTAAAATCCCTTGGGAGAACTATAACTCCCAGCATGTCCTGCAGATCCTATGACATGCTGGGAGTTCTAGTTCACCAAAGGAGTGGCAGAGTGCTTTATTGTGTTTTGTAAAGACTAACCTCTTAATTGTGGGAGCCAGCCTGTGGTGAGGTAAAAGCTGGAGCATCCCATGGCTGCACACACAGAGCCCTCTCTCTTGTTGCCTTTTCACAGCGCACCCGCAGTTCATAAGAGGAAGCTGCAGATTCTAGGTGGGAGTCTGAAGGACCTGTGATGATGTCAGAAGAGGGAGGGCTCTGAGCTGCCATGTGATGCTCCAGCCCGCCCACTTCTGACATCACACAGGTCCTCCTTGTGCACCACAGACAGCTCAGCGTCCAGCACAGGCAGGTATGCAGCGATCTCCTGGCCCCTGCTGCTGCTGCCTCCTCCCCCGGACACACAGATTCTCCCCGGAATCAGTGCTGGGGGAAACTGTGTGTCGCTGCTTAAGTGCAGTATTCATTTGCTGCTCCCCACTCACCGCTCAGCTGACCGGTGGGCGGGGAGCCGCTAATGAATATTCACTGCACTTAATCAGCGGGGCCATGTGGTTTCCCCAGCAGCTGATTCCGGCAGCGGGGACATCCTGAAGTGGGATATCATTGCGATCCCACTCGCTGCTGCCCCCCTCCCCACATGCTATATCCGTACTATAAGACGCACCCACACTTTCCTCCCAAATTTGGAGGAAAAAAAGTGCGTCTTATAGTCGGAAAAATACGGTAAGTATGAGAGTGATCCTTACAGTTTTACGTATATTTTGAAGATGAATAATGTGATACAGACTAAAAAACGAATAAAAGTCATTGAGGTACTATTCACATAATACCAACAATGCACAAAAGACCCAAATTATTATCAGTTAGTAAATGCTCTATAAGATTGAAGTCAGCATTTTACTATGATGACAGATCAGGCATATTGCAGAAAAGTGGTTAAAAATGTCAGAATTTTTTATAGAAAAAAATGTTTTTTGTCATCATTTTCTTAGACCAGTAACTCTTTTTATTTTTCTGATAATGGGAGCTGTGTGAGGGCTTGTTTTTTGCATGGCAAGCAGTGATTATTACTTGTACCATTTTTGGGAATATACATTTTTATTGCCTTTTATTTAATTTTTTGTCAGGGGATAAAATGACCAAAAAAATTGTAATTTTGGCATTTTGATTTTTTTTCTTCATTTACCGTTTAGGTTAAAAAAATATACCGTATATCTCACTAGTTTGCACTTTTGCTGATATGACCATAACATGCTTATATTTAAAAATGTTTTCATTTTATATTGGAAAAAGAGGTATGTGATTCAAACTTTTATGCTTTTATATTTTTTAATGTTTAAAAACCTATTTTTTTTACTTTTTACTCATTCTTTGTGTTTGATAGCCTGTACACCCTGCGCTTCTTTATTTTTGCAGTAGATCGTCTAAATCATAATCACAGGTTGGGCTTCATAGCAGCAATGCGGGCCTTCAATAAGACACAGCTGCTAAGTTAACCCACCAGAAAGCACTAAGCATGTTGTTAGAAAGTGCCGAAAGAGCGCTGCACTCACATAAATGCTGTTACTTGAGGCCATCAGTAGCATTTAAGTGTCGGCAGCAGTTGGATCTAGCTCTGATCGCTGCAGTTTTAGGCAAGTATAACACAACTGGTACCTGCTCCTGATTCTGCTCCAAAACCCAGACTAGACGTGTAATGTACATGTATATCAAAAGTCGGGAAGGGTTAAAGCATTAAGAAAAAGGTTCAGTAAAGTGACTAACCCCTTAACGACTGCCGATACGCATTTTCACGGCGGCAATTAAGGGTACTTAAACCACAGCGCTGTTAATTAATACTTCCACTGTTAGCTGCAGCTGCAGGCTTCCTGCAGCGGCTGGGTGATCATGTCTGCTATTAAAGAGAATGAATATTCACTGCTCCCCATGACCATGGGATTGGAGAGCAGTGAATATTCATTCTGTTTAATAGTAGGCACACTTGATTGCCCAGCAGCTGCAGGAGCCAGTGGCTACAGCTAACAGTGTGGCTGCTATTAAAGAAGATGAATAATCACTGCTCCACACGTCCAAAGTCCCGGGGCGTGGGGAGCAGTGAGTATTCCGGCAGCTGTCCTCAGTGTGTAAGCAGCGCATGACATCACTGCCATGCGCTGCTTACAAGCATAACTCAGCAGCTGGCACTGGAACAAGACGCTGCGACGGAGAGCAGGAAGGTAAGTATAATGGTTTATGTTTCTTCTTTATGTTTTTCTGATGGGGGCCATGACTACCAGGATGGGGATGAGGGACCATGTTTACCAGGATGGTGATGACAGGGCCATGTATACCCGGGGATATTAGTTGTTGTGAATTAGACTTTTTTGGCTCCCTCTTGTGGTCACTAGTGGTATGACTCTGAGATTGTCTTTCCCTAGTTTGGCACCCACCTGGGTCGTTAGTCCAGGGGTGTTGCTATATTAACTTCCTGAATTCTTAGTCTGGTGCCTGGCATCGTTGTAATCAGTCCTTTCTGTTTGCTCCTGTCTGCTGGTCCTGGTTCATGCAAAATTAAGCTAAGTCCTGCTTCCTTGTTTTTTGGTTATTTGTATTGCTCTTATTTTTTGTCCAGCTTGTACTAAATGTGATTCCTGATTTTGCTGGAAGCTCTAGGGGGCTGGTATTCTCCCCCCGGGCCGTTAGACGGTTCAGGGGTTCTTGAATATCCAGCGTGGATATTTTTGATAGGGTTTTTGCTGACCGTATAAGTCATCTTACTATATTCTGCTATTAGTCAGTGGGCCTCTCTTTGCTAAATACCTAGTTCATTCTTACATTTGTCTTTTCTTCTTACCTCACCGTTATTATTTGTTGGGGGCTTGTATCCAACTTTTGGGGTCTTTTCTCTGGAGGCAAGAAAGGTCTATCTTTTCCCTTCTAGGGTTAGTTAGTTCTCCGGCTTGCGCGAGACGTCTAGAACCAACGTAGGCACGTTCCCCGGCTGCTGCTATTTGTGGTGCTAGGATTAGATATACGGTCAGCCCAGTTACCACTGCCCTATGAGCTGTTTTTTTGTGTTTGCAGACTTGGTATTTATTGCAGAGACCCTCTGCCATTGGGGTCATAACAGTATGCCAGGCCAAAGTTGAATGTTTAATGCATTGCAGAAGTGGGATAATAAGAAAGGAAATTCTGAGTTTTTTTTTTTTTCCCTCTCTTTCTTCCTCCCCTTTACCTCTGAGTGGCTTAAGCTTGCTGCAGACATGAATGTCCAGACTCTGATTACAAGTGTGGATCAGCTTGCTGCTCGTGTGCAGGGCATACAAGATTTTGTTACCAGTAGTCCTATGTCTGAACCTAAAATACCTATTCCTGAACTGTTCTCTGGAGATCGATTTAAGTTTAGGAATTTCAGGAATAATTGTAAATTGTTTCTTTCTCTGAGACCCCGTTCGTCTGGAGACTCAGCTCAGCAAGTTAAAATTGTTATCTCTTTCTTGCGGGGCGACCCTCAGGATTGGGCTTTCTCGCTAGCGCCAGGAGATCCGGCATTGGCGAATATTGATGCGTTTTTTCTGGCGCTCGGATTGCTTTACGAGGAACCCAATCTTGAAATTCAGGCAGAAAAAGCCTTGCTGGCTATTTCTCAGGGCCAGGATGAAGCTGAAGTGTATTGCCAAAAATTTCGGAAATGGTCCGTGCTTACTCAGTGGAATGAGTGTGCTCTGGCCGCAAATTTCAGAAATGGCCTTTCTGAAGCCATTAAGAATGTGATGGGTGGGTTTCTCCATTCCTACAAGTCTGAATGATTCCATGGCGCTGGCTATTCAAATTGACCGGCGTTTGTGGGAGCGCAAAACTGCTAATCCTCTGGTGGTGTTGTCTGAACAAACACCTGATTTAATGCAATATGATAGAATTCAGACTAGAAATGAACGGAAAAATCATAGACGGCAGAATGGGTTGTGTTTTTACTGTGGTGATTCTACACATGTTATATCAGCATGCTCTAAACGCCTTACAAGGGTTGTTAGCCCTGTCGCCATTGGTAATTTGCAACCTAAATTTATTTTGTCTGTGACTTTAATTTGCTCATTGTCTTCCTACCCTGTTATGGCGTTTGTGGATTCAGGTGCTGCCCTGAGTCTTATGGATCTGTCGTTTGCCAAGCGCTGTGGTTTTGTTCTTGAGCCATTGGTAAATCCTATCCTCTTAGAGGTATTGATGCTACGCCATTGGCGGAAAATAAACCGCAGTTTTGGACACAGGTAACCATGTGCATGACTCCTGAACATCGGGAGGTGATTCGTTTTCTTGTTCTGCATAAAATGCATGATTTGGTCGTTTTGGGTCTGCCATGGTTACAGACCCATAATCCAGTCTTGGATTGGAAGGCAATGTCTGTGTCTAGTTGGGGCTGTCAGGGAATTCATGGTGATTCCCCACCAGTGTCTATTGCTTCCTCTACTCCTTCGGAAGTTCCTGAGTATTTGTCTGATTATCAGGATGTATTCAGCGAGTCCAGGTCCAGTGCTCTTCCTCCTCATAGGGACTGTGACTGCGCTATAGATTTGATTCCGGGTAGTAAATTTCCTAAGGGAAGATTATTTAATCTGTCTGTACCTGAGCATACCGCAATGCGTTCGTATATCAAGGAATCTCTGGAGAAGGGGCATATCCGTCCATCCTCTTCCCCTCTTGGTGCGGGATTCTTTTTTGTGGCCAAGAAGGACGGATCTTTGAGACCTTGTATTGACTATCGGCTTCTGAATAAAATCACTGTTAAATTTCAGTATCCTTTGCCTCTGTTGTCGAACTTGTTTGCCCGGATTAAAGGTGCCAAGTGGTTCACCAAGATAGATCTTCGTGGTGCGTACAACCTTGTGCGCATTAAGCAAGGAGATGAATGGAAAACTGCATTTAATACGCCCGAAGGTCATTTTGAGTACTTGGTGATGCCTTTTGGGCTCTCTAATGCTCCTTCAGTGTTTCAGTCCTTTATGCATGATATTTTCCGGAAGTATCTGGATAGATTTATGATTGTTTATCTGGATGATATTCTGTTTTTTTCTGATGATTGGGACTCGCATGTAGAGCAGGTCAGGATGGTGTTTCAGGTTTTGCGTGAGAATGCTTTGTTTGTTAAGGCCTCAAAGTGTCTCTTTGGAGTACAGAAGGTTCCCTTTTTGGGTTTTATTTTCTCCCCTTCTGCGGTGGAGATGGACCCAGTCAAGGTCCGAGCTATTCATGATTGGACTCAACCCACGTCAGTTAAGAGTCTTCAGAAGTTCTTGGGCTTTGCTAACTTCTACCGTCGTTTTATCGCTAATTTTTCTAGCGTTGTTAAACCTTTGACGGATATGACCAAGAAAGGTTCTGATGTTGCTAACTGGGCAACATCCGTGGAGGCTTTCCAAGAGTTGAAGCGCCGGTTTACTTCAGCGCCTGTTTTGTGCCAGCCTGATGTCTCACTTCCCTTTCAGGTTGAAGTGGATGCTTCTGAGATTGGGGCAGGGGCCGTTTTGTCGCAGAGAGGCCCTGGTTGCTCTGTAATGAGACCATGTGCTTTTTTCTCTAGGAAGTTTTCGCCTGCTGAGCGGAATTATGATGTTGGCAATCAGAAGTTGCTGGCCATGAAGTGGGCATTTGAGGAGTGGCGTCATTGGCTCGAGGGTGCTAAGCATCGTGTGGTGGTCTTGACTGATCACAAAAATCTGATGTATCTCGAGTCTGCTAAACGCCTGAATCCTAGACAGGCCCGTTGGTCATTGTTTTTCTTCCGTTTTGACTTTGTGGTCTCGTATTTGCCAGGTTCGAAGAATGTGAAGGCTGATGCTCTTTCAAGGAGCTTTGTGCCTGACTCTCCTGGAGTCGCAGAACCAGTTGGTATTGTTAAAGAAGGAGTATTCTTGTCAGCCATTTCTCCGGATTTGCGACGTGTGTTGCAGAGATTTCAGGCTGGTAGACCTGACTCTTGTCCACCTGACAGACTGTTTGTTCCTGTTAAATGGACCAGCAGAGTCATTTCCGAGGTTCATTCCTCGGTGTTGGCAGGGCATCCGGGAATTTTTGGCACCAGAGATTTGGTGGCTAGGTCCTTTTGGTGGCCTTCCTTGTCGTGGGATGTGCCGTCATTTGTGCAGTCCTGTGGGACTTGTGCTCGAGCTAAGCCTTGCTGTTCTCGTGCCAGCGGGTTGCTCTTGCCCTTGCCTGTCCCGAAGAGGCCTTGGACACACATTTCCATGGATTTCATTTCAGATCTTCCGGTGTCTCAGGGCATGTCTGTCATCTGGGTGGTATGTGATCGCTTTTCCAAGATGGTCCATTTGGTATCTTTGCCTAAGCTGCCTTCCTCTTCCGATCTGGTTCCTTTGTTCTTTCAGAATGTGGTTCGTTTACACGGCATTCCTGAGAATATCGTGTCTGACAGAGGATCCCAGTTTGTTTCCAGGTTCTGGCGATCCTTTTGTGCTAAGATGGGCATTGATTTGTCGTTTTCGTCTGCCTTTCATCCTCAGACTAATGGACAAACGGAGCGAACTAATCAAACTTTGGAGGCTTATTTGAGGTGTTTTGTTTCTGCGGATCAGGATGATTGGGTGACCTTCTTGCCGTTGGCTGAGTTTGCCCTTAATAATCGGGCTAGTTCCGCTACTTTGGTCTCGCCATTTTTCTGCAACTCTGGTTTCCATCCTCGTTTTTCCTCGGGACATGTGGAGCCTTCTGACTGTCCTGGGGTAGATTCTGTGGTGGATAGGTTGCAGCAGATTTGGAATCATGTGGTGGACAACTTGAAGTTGTCACAGGAGAAGGCTCAGCGTTTTGCCAACCACCGCCGCGGTGTGGGTCCCCGACTTCGTGTTGGGGATTTGGTATGGCTGTCTTCTCGATTTGTTCCTATGAAGGTCTCCTCTCCTAAATTCAAGCCTCGCTTCATCGGTCCTTACAAGATATTGGAAATCCTTAATCCTGTGTCCTTTCGCTTGGATCTTCCGGTGTCGTTTGCCATTCACAACGTGTTCCATAGGTCTTTGTTGCGGCGGTACGTTGTACCTGTGGTTCCCTCTGTTGAGCCTCCTGCTCCGGTGTTGGTTGAGGGCGAGTTGGAGTACGTGGTGGAGAAAATCTTGGATTCTCGTCTCTCCAGACGGAGGCTTCAGTATCTGGTCAAGTGGAAGGGCTATGGTCAGGAGGATAATTCCTGGGTGGTTGCCTCTGATGTGAATGCAGCCGATTTAGTTCGTGCCTTTCACGCTGCTCATCCTGATCGCCCTGGTGGTCTTGGTGAGGGTTCGGTGACCCCTCCTTAAAGGGGGGGTACTGTTGTGAATTAGACTTTTTTGGCTCCCTCTTGTGGTCACTAGTGGTATGACTCTGAGATTGTCTTTCCCTAGTTTGGCACCCACCTGGGTCATTAGTCCAGGGGTGTTGCTATATTAACTTCCTGAATTCTTAGTCTGGTGCCTGGCATCGTTGTAATCAGTCCTTTCTCTTTGCTCCTGTCTGCTGGTCCTGGTTCATGCAAAATTAAGCTAAGTCCTGCTTCCTTGTTTTTTGGTTATTTGTATTGCTCTTATTTTTTGTCCAGCTTGTACTAAATGTGATTCCTGATTTTGCTGGAAGCTCTAGGGGGCTGGTATTCTCCCCCCGGGCCGTTAGACGGTTCGGGGGTTCTTGAATATCCAGTGTGGATATTTTTGATAGGGTTTTTGCTGACCGTATAAGTCATCTTACTATATTCTGCTATTAGTCAGTGGGCCTCTCTTTGCTAAATACCTAGTTCATTCTTACGTTTGTCTTTTCTTCTTACCTCACCATTATTATTTGTTGGGGGCTTGTATCCAACTTTTGGGGTCTTTTCTCTGGAGGCAAGAAAGGTCTATCTTTTCCCTTCTAGGGTTAGTTCGTTCTCCGGGTGGCGCGAGACGTCTAGAACCAACGTAGGCACGTTCCCCGGCTGCTGCTATTTGTGGTGCTAGGATTAGATATACGGTCAGCCCAGTTACCACTGCCCTATGAGCTGGTTTTTTGTGTTTGCAGACTTGGTATTTATTGCAGAGACCCTCTGCCATTGGGGTCATAACAATTAGTACAGAACTGACCACTTTTTTGCTTTAATTTTTTTTCTATTTTCCTCCACTAAAACCTAGGTGTGATTTGTAGTCCGGTGCATCTTATAGTATGAAAAATACGGTACTTCATAATTCATCATCTTCATAAAATATTTTGCTCTTATCTCTATATATGGAGATGTTCGCTGGCAAGCATGAAAAATAAAAAGAGTCAAAAACACATTTCTCACTTTTACTCAATCCTTTTTTTGTTAATCCAACTTATTCAATCATCAGTCCAAATGGTTTTAATTTCATAATCCATTATATTTATTTCCCTAGACAAACCTATTTTATGTATTTATTACACATTAATCCAATCTCATATATTCATTAGACCAAATTTAATTTTTGTATCTGCTTTTATAGCACCATTTATCTCTGTCCCCATTGGGGCTCACAATGTAAATTCCCAATATGTGGAGGAAACCCACACAAACACTGGGAGAACATACAATCTCCTTGCAAATTTTGTCCTCAGTGGTATTAGAACCCAGGATCCCAGCGACAGCATTGCTAACCACTGAGCCACCTTGCTGCCAGGTATATATTTATTTAATCAATAGTTCTTACAGTTGTGGCCAAAAGTATTGACACTGCTGCAATTCTGTCAGATAATACTCAGTTTCTTCCTGAAAATGATTGCAATCACAAATTCTTTGGTATTATTATCTTCATTTAATCGGTCTTAAATTAAAAAACACAAAAGAGAATGAAGCAAAAAGCAAAACATTGATCATTTCACACAAAACTCCAAAAATGGGCCAGACAAAAGTTTTGGCACCCTCAGCCTAATACTTGCACAACCTTTAGCCAAAATAACTGCGACCAACCGCTTCCGGTAACCATCAATGAGTTTCTTACAATGCTCTGCTGGAATTTTAGACCATTCTTCTTTGGCAAACTGCTCCAGGTCCCTAATATTTGAAGGGCGCCTTCTCCAAACTGCCATTTTTAGATCTCTCCACAGGTGTTCTATGGGATTCAGGTCTGGACTCATTGCTGGCCACCTTAGAAGTCTCCAGTGCTTTCTCTCAAACCATTTTCTAGTGTTTTTTGAAGTGTGTTTTGGGCCATTGTCCTGCTGGAAGACCCATGACCTCTGAGTGAGACCCAGCTTTCTCACACTGGGCCCTACATTAGGCTGCAAAATTTGTTGGTAGTCTTCAGACTTCATATTGCCATGCACACGGTCAAGCAGTCCAGTGCCAGAGGCGGCAAAGCAACCCCAAAACATCAGGGAAACTCCACCATGTTTGACTGTAGGGACCGTGTTCTTTTCTTTGAATGCATATTTTTTTCTCCTGTAAACTCTATGTTGATGCTGTCACGCTCACGCCCAGACTGGAAGGTGTGAGCACGCGGGGGTATGTGTGGCCCCACTGTGCCACAAACCAAACTTCCCTGGAAGGGGCGTAACTAAGTAGCTTCCTAGGTGTTCGCTGGAGCCTCTGATGGTGAGGTCAGACTTGTGCAATAGGGAGCTACCAGGTACCACTCCAGGGTGGAGTCTGGTTGTGGCTGCTGATCCCACCGGGGAACGGAACATAGACAAGCAAGCGGGCACGGCTGGCACATAGGCAGGCAGACGGGTACAACAGGAACACTGTCAGGCAGGTGGGCACGGCTGGCTCTCTGGTAGGCAGGCGGGCACAGCTGGCTCTCTGGTAGGCAGGCGGGCACGGCTGGCTCTCTGGCACGACTGGTGGACAAGACTGGTACACTGGAAGAACCGGTAGGGACCGGTCTGCAGGCAGGTATGTAGAACGGGTAAGAACCTGTTCAGACACGAGGACCTAGGAATAAGTAGATAAAGACCGCAAGAGCGGATGCAGAGCGAAAGCACAGGAGCTAGAGCCAAGAACAGAAATGCAGGAGGCGGAGCCAAGAGCTGGAGGCGGAGCCAAGTGCAAAACCGCAGGAGGCGGAGCTAAGAGCTGGAGGAGGAGCCAAGTGCAGGAGAAGTAGAACCGCAAAGAGCGGAGCCAGGTAGAACCGCAAGGAGCGGAGCCAGGTAGAACCGCAAGGAGCGGAGCCAGGTAGAACCGCAAGGAGCGGAGCCAGGTAGAACCGCAAGGAGCGGAGCCAGGTAGAACCGCAAGGAGCGGAGCCAGGTAGAACCGCAAGGAGCGGAGCCAGGTAGAACCGCAAGGAGCGGAGAGGAGCTGCGGGAGGGGTCTCTGCAGCAAAGCTGAGCAGAGCCACAAAGAATGAAAGGAGAAGAAAGGAGAGAAGCTGCAGCAAGGGATAACTGCAACAGCAGAAGATAAGCTGAGTAGAAAGGAGCAGAAACGCAGAAGTGAGGAGCAGAGGTAAAGTAACAAAGGTTCAGAGCAGGCAGAGCTGCAAGAGTGCGGAGTGAAAGCAGACTGAGAATACAAGGAAAGACAACAGGGAAGGAAGCCAAAGACTAGAAGACCGAGGTAAGACTAAGTACAGACAAGGCAATGGAACAAGACACAAGGACAAAGACACTGGGACCAGGATATTCTGCCTCCTGGAGGGCGGACAACAAGACCAAGGAAATAACACAGAGAATCCTCCAGAGAGGGAGTAACTCAGAGCAAGGCCAGGCAAACTCAGAAGCAAGACACTAACTGAGCTAACACATTGCACAGGCCCAGACCACTGGGTGGAGCTGAACTAAATACTGGAGGTCTCCTGGCAATTGGTCAGGAACAGATTGGACAGATGCACCTGATTCCTATAAGAACCAGAGAGTTCAGGCGCCGCCCCTCTATACACAGAACCATGAAGCATGCAGAGAGCAGAGACACAGAACATGGAGCTGGCAAGAAACAGAAACCACATCATGGCCTGGAGCAGTGGGTAAGATAGTGTGAGAAATGCGAGGCCATGCCGTGATGCCAGCAGAGTTGTTACAGTACCCCCCCCCTTTATGGCCCCTCTTCTTCAAGCCCGCCAGAATAACTTGTAGAAGAAGGATGGGAGCACACATAGTCCAGGCCAACATGACATCTTCAGGGTAGAAGGCGGCAGGAGGGTCACCAGGTATCTCAGAAAACAAAGTCTTTTTGTGCTCTGTAGGATTAACTTCATCGGAAATCTCAGGTAGCAAAGTCTCATTGTACCCAATGGGGTTAGCTTTCTCAATGGACTGGACCATCTCCTCCAGGTACATAGGTAACAGGGACTTGAATGCTGCCGTCTTAATATCTTCACCAGCCAGACACTTGGAAACTGGAAACCGTCTCATAGGATTCAAATTTTGCCCAACAGGTAGCAGAGAAGCTCCCGGATACTGAACACAGGAAAAGTCACTAGTGATGAGTGTGGAGAGCATCAGCTCCACCGGGTCAGAGAAAAATTGAGGTGAACAAACTTTTGTTTTGAAATCTTCACCAGCCGGCCACCAGGACGCAGAAGGTATAAACATAGGAACCATCTTCTGCCCGTTATGCAGAAGAAATCGTCCAAGCGGCGGGGATGTTCCTAGGAACGGAATACAGGAAAAGTCGTTGGAGACGTGTGGAGAGATAGTCACCGCTTCCCCATCTTCGGTGACATTAGCACATCTTGACTCGACGACTAAGTGTTTACTGGTATAGTCGCTGGAGATGTGTGGAGACATAGTCACCGTTTCCCCATCTTCGGTGACGTCAGCACAACTTGACTCGACGACTAGCAGACCAGCAGAAGAAGATGTCACTGCTGAGTGTCTTTGACGCATGGGAACCAGACACTTCTCAAGACTGGGTAAGTTCAAACGAAGCACTTTACTGCAACTCTTGACCAGAGCGGGTGGTAGAGTCCTTGGCTTAGAATGACCCATGGGCATAACAGACAGCATACGGAAAACAAACTTCTTCGTGTATAAGGCTCCAACTTGGAGCTGTAGTTGTCCTTGCAGGACTAGACTGCTCTTTAGCAGGGTTCGGCCATTATCAGGCAACGCCCACACCGGGTTCTGGAGCTGAAGAACGGAGACCATACACTGACTCCACATGACAGGTGGCTTAAACACACCAAAGCTCCCAGAAGGCAGAGAAACAGTCATTAACTTAGATGGAGAGGGAGTACTCTCGCCAGGGGCAGCCTCTCCTACTGGCCCAGGGTTTTGGAGTACAGGCTTCACAGGGCAAAGACCACCTGAATGTTCTTTACAACCACAGGGATACCGTATTTCAATCTCAGCACCAGATTCAGGCTGCAGATTTGCCAGCCCCCTTTTATTAGACCTCTCGGATCTTGCTCGGGTGGCTGCTTCGGCAGGTTGTGGAACAGGTGAGTCTTGGATGGTCATGGACGGAAGCGACGGTTTACCTTCAGGTTTCTTTTGTCTGGACCGTCTCTGTGAGCTTGGAGGGAAAGACTTTTCAGGAGACGCAGAGGTAGGCACATCGAAGACTTTACGGAAGGCCGCCAGGAAGGCCTCCAAGTCCATGATGATGAGATCCCCTGCTTCAAACAAGGGGTTGATCCATAGCAAAGCATCTCCTCTTAGGTAAGACATTATGTATCCAACCTTGAACAAATCAGAGGGGAAAACAGAAGCATACCATTCGAAGTTCAGCATACACTGCTCCAGGAACACATGGCACTGCTTCGGATCCCCATAGTACCTTGGCGGATCCGCAGGAGCCTGCTTTTCATAGGCCAAAAGTTTATTAAAGATAGCATCAGAGACAACGATTAAAGCATCTTGCTCCGAGAGCGAAGGCACATGGGACTCAGCGGGGACCATGGCCTGTGCAAACTGTCACGCTCACGCCCAGACTGGAAGGCGTGAGCACGCGGGGGTATGTGTGGCCCCACTGTGCCACAAACCAAACTTCCCTGGAAGGGGCGTAACTAAGTAGCTTCCTAGGTGTTCGCTGGAGCCTCTGATGGTGAGGTCAGACTTGTGCAATAGGGAGCTACCAGGTACCACTCCAGGGTGGAGTCTGGTTGTGGCTGCTGATCCCACCGGGGAACGGAACATACACAAGCAAGCGGGCATGGCTGGCACATAGGCAGGCAGACGGGTACAACAGGAACACTGTCAGGCAGGCGGGCACGGCTGGCTCTCTGGTAGGCAGGCGGGCACAGCTGGCTCTCTGGTAGGCAGGCGGGCACGGCTGGCTCTCTGGCACGACTGGTGGACAAGACTGGTACACTGGAAGAACCGGTAGGGACTGGTCTGCAGGCAGGTATGTAGAACGGGTAAGAACCTGTTCAGACACGAGGACCTAGGAATAAGTAGATAAAGACCGCAAGAGCGGATGCAGAGCGAAAGCACAGGAGCTAGAGCCAAGAACAGAAATGCAGGAGGCGGAGCCAAGAGCTGGAGGCGGAGCCAAATGCAAAACCGCAGGAGGCGGAGCCAAGAGCTGGAGGCGGAGCCAAGTGCAAAACCGCAGGAGGCGGAGCCAAGAGCTGGAGGAGGAGCCAAGTGCAGGAGAAGTAGAACCGCAAGGAGCGGAGCCAGGTAGAACCGCAAGGAGCGGAGCCAGGTAGAACCGCAAGGAGCGGAGCCAGGTAGAACCGCAAGGAGCGGAGCCAGGTAGAACCGCAAGGAGCGGAGCCAGGTAGAACCGCAAGGAGCGGAGCCAGGTAGAACCGCAAGGAGCGGAGCCAGGTAGAACCGCAAGGAGCGGAGCGGAGCTGCGGGAGGGGTCTCTGCAGCAAAGCTGAGCAGAGCCACAAAGAATGAAAGGAGAAGAAAGGAGAGAAGCTGCAGCAAGGGATAACTGCAACAGCAGAAGATAAGCTGAGTAGAAAGGAGCAGAAACGCAGAAGTGAGGAGCAGAGGTAAAGTAACAAAGGTTCAGAGCAGGCAGAGCTGCAAGAGTGCGGAGTGAAAGCAGACTGAGAATACAAGGAAAGACAACAGGGAAGGAAGCCAAAGACTAGAAGACCGAGGTAAGACTAAGTACAGACAAGGCAATGGAACAAGACACAAGGACAAAGACACTGGGACCAGGATATTCTGCCTCCTGGAGGGCGGACAACAAGACCAAGGAAATAACACAGAGAATCCTCGAGGGAGTAACTCAGAGCAAGGCCAGGCAAACTCAGAAGCAAGACACTAACTGAGCTAACACATTGCACAGGCCCAGACCACTGGGTGGAGCTGAACTAAACACTGGAGGTCTCCTGGCAATTGGTCAGGAACAGATTGGACAGATGCACCTGATTCCTATAAGAACCAGAGAGTTCAGGCGCCGCCCCTCTATACACAGAACCATGAAGCATGCAGAGAGCAGAGACACAGAACATGGAGCTGGCAAGAAACAGAAACCACATCATGACCTGGAGCAGTGGGTAAGATAGTGTGAGAAATGCGAGGCCATGCCGTGATGCCAGCAGAGTTGTTACAGATGCCTTTGCCCAAAAAGCTCTACTTTTGTCTCATCTGACCAGAGAACATTCTTTCAAAACGTTTTAGGCTTTTTCAGGTAAGTTTTGGCAAACTCCAGCCTGGCTTTTTTATGTCTCGGGGTAAGAAGTGGGGTCTTCCTGGGTCTCCTACCATACAGTCCCTTTTCATTCATACGCCGACGGATAGTACGGGTTGACACTGTTGTACCCTCGGCAGTTTTGTTACACAGAGAACAAAATCATTATCCCATTCATATATAGTAATTGATGTATCATGTATAAAAAAAAATGAAAAAATAAACGAAACAAAAAAACAAAAGATATATATTATGTAGCCAAAAGGCTACAAGCCCTTAGTAGGATAATATAATATCTTATATTATAGGATAATATAATATCCTACTAAGGGCTTGTAGCCTTTTGGCTACATAATATATATCTTTTGTTTTTTTGTTTCGTTTATTTTTTCATTTTTTTTTGCATTGGTTTAAACTATTCTGCTAATTTTTTATAATATGTTGATTATGATATTACTGGGATTTGCCCTTATGGATCTGTATGGATAGGATAATGATGATCTATCTTTGAGAACTATACATGATACATCAATTACTATATATGAATGGGATAATGATTTTGTTCTCTGTGTAACCATTTATTGTATATCAATACCCTATTAAGGGTCCTCAGCCTTTGGCTATACTACTATTTTTGTGTTTTTTTGTTTAGTTTGTTTTTTCTATTTTTTTCTTATCCTTTATACGAACTATTTTGCTAATTTATTATGATTATTTTGGTTTTGGGTCAAATTATATCTATGATACTACCTTATAGGGACTGTAGGTTATCTGTAGGGCTATTAGGGCCAGTCTTCGTGGAACGGGGGCGCCAACCACAGTATCTTAGGGTGCCTACCCCCGTAAGTAGGTAGTGGACAAGAGTAGGGTATTTGGTAGGGGTTATTTGTTCCCCCTGCTGGTTCTTTATCTGTATTGTGTTGTCCTCAATTTTAGAACTTTGTTATTTTAACTTTATACATTAAAAGTTATATTTTAGGAATCCTTGTGTCGTGGTTTGGTTCTGGGGGGCACTACACCCTTATTCCTGATCGCGGTTTTAAAATGGTGATGATGGAATAAGGCCCCTTAGCGGCTGCTGTTTTAATGCATATCTGTGGTCACTAAGGAGTTAAATATAAATTCCAATATATGTTTATTATGTATCCATCAAACCAGGAATTCTAATATTTTATTGATTTATCCATGTTGCTTACCCATTACAAGTTTTTTTTTACTTGTTAGCTAATCGTGTAATTGCACCGAATATTTACTGCCAAGTAGTAATTGTTGTCAAACACAAAAAAATACACTTAATAATAGAATTATGCTGTATATCTAATAAATAAATTAGAATAAAACATTTTATTAATATACACTCCTTACCAAATTTTCCACGTTGAACTGAACACAAGATGTAGGAGTGGCTGACGTTCAGGAGATTCTTCTGCAGACCTCTGGCTGTCATGATAACCCATTGGCGCCCCCTCCGATCACGTGACAGGGGCACTGATGGGCTGGACTTGTGACGCGCTTAAATGCCACTGTAGGTAACTGGTTAACAGCCGTGAGCGGATCTCGGATGCCCCTGAGGCTATTAGAAGCACATGATAGCCGATCAGATCAGCTGTCATATACAGGGAATGATGCAGGCTCAGCTCCACGGCCTACATCAAAGGCAGGGACACAACCTTGAAACTATTATTCCAAGGTTGTGAAAAGGTTAATAACTGCTGAGTAAAAAAAACAGATTGCATACAGACAATGTGAGAAAAAATTGTCTCTCTCTTCTGGATGAAAATGAGATCGATTTTATTTTTTTATTTTTTTTATTTTTTTTGAATACACTCATGTGACCTCAGCTTAAATGAGATGAGGAAACTGTCTCCTTAGGCCGCCGTCACACATGCAAGTTTTACGGACATAAGAGCGCAGAAACTACGTGCGTAAAACTCGCATAACATACGGCACAATGCTTCTCAATGGGTCTCGCCCTATCAGCCGTATATTACGGATCCGTAATATACGGCGTTCTACGGCCGTACAAAATCGCAGCATGCTGCGTTTGTCAGCGTATTGCGCAAAAAAATCGCCAATGAAAGTCTATGGGGGTGAGAAAAATACGGATTCCACACGGACCAGCAGTGTGACTTGCGAGAAATACACAGCGGTGTTAGTGAAAAGTCGGTAATTCAATTGCCGGCTTTTCATTTCTCCTGCCTAAACCCGACAGGATATGAGACATGGTTTACATACAGTAAACCATCTCATATCCCCCTTTTTTTTTGCATATTCCACACTACTAATGTTAGTAGTGTGTATGTGCAAAATTTCAGCGCTGTAGCTGCTAAAATAAAGGGTTAAATGGCGGAAAAAATTGGCGTGGGCTCCCGCGCAATTTTCTCCGCCAGAGTGGTAAAGCCACTGACTGAGGGCAGATATTAATAGCCAGGAGAGGGTCCATGGTTATTGGCCCCCCCTGGCTACAAACATCTGCCCTCAGCCACCCCAGAAAAGGCACATCTGGAAGATGCGCCTATTCTGGCACTTGGCCACTCTCTTCCCACTCCCGTGTAGCGGTGGGATATGGGGTAATGAAGGGTTAATGCCACCTTGCTATTGTAAGGTGACATTAAGCCAGATTAATAATGGAGAGGAGTCAATTATGACACCTATCCATTATTAATCCAATTGTTTGAAAGGGTTAAAAAACACACACACACACACACGATTTAAAAGTATTTTAATGAAATAAACACAGCGGTTGTTTTAATATTTTATTGCTCTCTCAATCCATTTGCAGACCCTCGCTTGGCAAAACAATAAACCCACAATATACATACCTTCTGCTGACCCGTCACTTCCCACGAGGTAATCCATCTGAAGGGGTTAAAATAATTTACAAGCAGGAGCCCTGCAAATGCAGCTGTGCTCGTGCTTGTAATTCCCCGGCGAATGAAGGAAATGTAGGTCATTGACCTACATTTCCTTCAGTCGCGGTGATGCGCCCCCTGGTGGATGTCCTCATATGACCTGGAGCGTGGGAAAAAGTTCCCAGGCTGCAGTTCATGAGAACATCCAGCAGGGGCGCATCACCGCGACTGAAGGAAATGTAGGTCAATGACCTACATTTCCTTCATTCGCCGGGGAATTACAAGCACGAGCACAGCTATATGCACTATTGGTTTTTACTTATTTGCTCGTTCTGTTTTGTTGTCCAAAATTCACTCCAATTCATTTCCTTAGGTTTGCTTTTGCTTTTTGCACTCAGTGCAGGTAATGCATACCTCCCAACCATCCCGGATCCCGCGGGACTGTCCTGATTTTGACAGTCAGCCCCCGGAATCCCGGACGGGACATTAGTTGTCCCGCACTACGTGCCTAGGGCGGGGACAATGCAGCAGGGGGCGGCACCTGAATAAGGTTTGTGGCTGTTTTTTTTATAAAAGCTGGGTCTCCCCCCCCGCCCCCTGTGCGGCGCTGACACTCTGAGGGAGAGAGCCAGCAGCAATCAGATGAAAGGTCAGCGACTCAGCATACCTCCTTGTGCACGGAGCTCCGGCTTCTCCTGCTCTTATCTGCTATCCCAGCAGAGAAGGAGAGACAGGGGAGGTGCCGGGACAGTGCAGAGCTGTGAGCAAGAGAAACTGAAGAGCTGCACATGGACATCAGCCGCCCCTGCACCACAGAGGAGATTGTGTGATGTGTGTGTGTGTGAGCTGTGTGATGCTGCATGTGTGTCTGTATGAGGTATCTGTGTGTATGTGATGGCTGCGTATGTGTGATGGCTGCGTGTGTGTGATGGCTGTGTGTGTGTGTGATGGCTGCGTGTGTCTGTGATGGCTGCGTGTGTCTGTGATGGCTGTGTGTGTGTGATGGCTGCGTGTGTGTGTGATGGCTGCGTGTGTGTGTGATGGCTGCGTGTGTGTGTGATGGCTGCGTGTGTGTGTGATGGCTGCGTGTGTGTGTGATGGCTGCGTGCGTGTGTGATGGCTGCAAGCGTGTGTGATGGCTGCGTGTGTGTGTGATGGCTGCGTGTGTGTGTGATGGCTGCGTGTGTGTGTGATGGCTGCGTGTGTGTGATGGCTGCGTGTGTGTGATGGCTGCGTGCGTGTGTGATGGCTGCGTGTGTGTGTGATGGCTGCGTGTGTCTGTGATGGCTGCGTGTGTGTCTGTGATGGCTGCATGTGTGTCTGTGATGGCTGCGTGTGTGTCTGTGATGGCTGCGTGTGTGTGATGGCTGCGTGTGTGTGTGTGATGGCTGCGTGTGTGTCTGTGATGGCTGCGTGTGTGTGTGATGGCTGCGTGTGTGTCTGTGATGGCTGCATGTATGTCTGTGATGTGTTGTGAATTTGGATTCTGGGCTCCCCCGGTGGCTACTGGTGGAATTGAACTGGTGTCTTCATCTTCTCTGTTCACCTGTTCCCATCAAGATGTGGGAGTCGCTATATAACCTTGCTGCTCTGTTAGTTGCTTGCCGGTCAGCAATGTTATCAGAAGCCTCTCTGTGCTTGTTCCTGCTCCTAGACAACTACTAGATAAGTTGGACTCTTGTCCATGTTTGTTTTTGCATTTTTGTTCCAGTTCACAGCTGTAGTTTCGTTACTGTGTCTGGAAAGCTCTTGTGAACAGGAATTGCCACTCTGGTGTTATGAGTTAATGCCAGAGTTTTAAAGTAATTTCTGGATGGTGTTTTGATAGGGTTTTCAGCTGACCATGAAAGTGTCCTTTCTGTCTTCTGCTATGTAGTAAGTGGACCTCAAATTTGCTAAACCTATTTTCATACTACGTTTGTTATTTCATCTTTATTCACCGCCAATACATGTGGGGGGCCTCTGTCTCCTTTCGGGGTATTTCTCTAGAGGTGAGCTAGGACTGATATTTTCCTCTGCTAGCATTATTTAGTCCTCCGGCTGGTGCTGGGCATCTAGAATCAACGTAGGCATGCTACCCGGCCACTGCTAGTTGTGCGTTAGGTTTAGTTCATGGTCAGCTCAGTTCCCATCTTCCAAGAGCTAGTTCCTATATATGCTTATGCTATGTTCTCTTGCCATTGAGATCATGACAGTGATGGCTGCGTATGGGTGATGGCTGCGTGTGTGTCTGTAATGGCTGCGTGTGTGTGTGATGGCTGCGTGTGTGTCTGTGATGGCTGCGTGTGTCTGTGATGGCTGCGTGTGTGTGTGATGGCTGCGTGTGTGTGTGATGGCTGTGTGTGTGTCTGTGATGGCTGCGTGTGTGATGCATTTGTGTCAGAGCTGCGTGTGTGTGATGCTGTGTGTGTGATGGCTGCGTGTGTGTGATGCATTTGTGTCAAAGCTGCATGTGTTTGTGAGCTGCGTTTGTGATGCTGTGTGTGTGTGTGATGCTGCATGTGTGTGAGCTGCGTGTGTGTGTGTGCTGTGTGTGTGCTGCGTGTGTGTGAGCTGTGTGTAGGCTGTGTGCGTGTGTGTGAGCTGTGTGTGAGCTGCGTGCCTGTATGTCATTATACAGTGGGGTTGTGTGTCATTTTACAGTGGCACTGTGCGTGTGTGTGTCATACAGTAGGGCTGTGCGTATGTGTCATTATACAGTGGGGCTGAGCGTGTGCCTGTCATTATACAGTGGGGCTGTGCGTATGTGTCATTATACAGTGGCGCTGTGCGTGTGTGTGTCATACAGTAGGGCTGTGTGTATGTGTCATTATACAGTGGGGCTGAGCGTGTGCCTGTCATTATACAGTGTGGCTGTGTGTGTATTATACAGTGGGGCTGTGCGTGTGTGAATGTCATTATACAGCGGGGCTGTGCGTGTGTGTCATTATTCAGCGGGGCTGTGCGTGCGTTACCCCACCGTACTTATTTAGTTCTTCTTTATTTCTTTTTCCCTGCAGCCTTCACCTGTCTCGGATCCCCAGCCTCTCCGGTCTGACGTCCATCTTCCTGGTCCTGAGGTTCGGGCCTGCCTTCCCGGTTTTCCTTTTTTGTTCTCCATCCTCCTTCAGCATTTTCCCCTCTGTTCTTGTTTCCTCTCTCTCTAGAGCCGCCCCTCTTGGTACGGCTACTGCGGTTTTGGCTCCTCTGGGCTTGCCCCTGACGGTCCCTGTATAGGGGTCGGGTCCATAAGGTCAGCTCGCCCAGGGGTAGGTCTTTTCCGCGGTCCAGAGGGTCCACTCTCTTCCCTACACGTTCGCGCTACAGTAAAAGAAAATCGGGAAGGCAGGACCGAAACTCAGGACTAGGAAGACGGACGTCAGACCGGAGAGGCTGGGGAGCCGAGACAGGTGAAGGCTGCAGGGAAAAAGAAATAAAGAAGAACAAAATAAGTACGGCGGGGTAACTGAAAAAAGCAACAAACACAGGGGCGAAGCAGGCAGGGCAAGGACAATAGGCTCAGACTACGCAGTACACAAAAGACAGAGAGCACAGAAAGAGGGAACTGGCCAGATGCACAAGCGGAGGCTATATGACAATCAGGCATCGCAAGGCAGGAAGGTCAGCCTCTTATAGGAGAAGTCTTACCCGGATTGGCTGTCACTGGAGAGCTCCGGGGAAGAAGGAATAGCAGAGGAAGGCATGGGTCCTTTGATGATTCCAGAGCGCCTGCGCAAACACCGGATGCCCCTAACAGAGCAAGATACCGGAAGTGAAGAGACTATCTGAGGACAAGCGCACTGTGACCTGGAAGAGGAGCGGCGGGGACTCACAGCGGCAGGAGGATGGGACATTGCACCGGAAGAGAAGCTGGCACGCTGGAACCTGGAGGAGGAGTGGCGGCGGCACGCAGTGACAGGAGCGGTAACAGGGGCTGTGCATGTGTGCCTGTCATTATACAGTGGGGCTGTGCGTGTGTGCCTGTCATTATACAGTGGGGCTGTGCGTGTGTGTGTCATTTTACAGTGGGGCTGTGCGTGTGTGCCTGTCATTATACAGTGGGGCTGTGTGTTTGTGCCTGTCATTATACAGTGGGGCTGTGCGTGTGTGTGTCACTATACAGTGGGGCTGTGCGTGTGTGCCTGTCATTATACAGTGGGGCTGTGCGTTTGTGCCTGTCATTATACAGTGGGGCTGTGCGTTTGTGCCTGTCATTATACAGTGGGGCTGTGCATTTGTGCCTGTCATTATACAGTGGGGCTGTGCGTGTGTGCCTGTCATTATACAGTGCGGCTGTGCGTGTGTGCCTGTCATTATACAGTGGGGCTGTGCGTGTGTGCCTGTCATTTTACAGTGGGGCTGTGCGTGTGTGCCTGTCATTATACAGTGGGGCTGTGTGTTTGTGCCTGTCATTATACAGTGGGGCTGTGCGTGTGTGTGTCACTATACAGTGGGGCTGTGCGTGTGTGCCTGTCATTATACAGTGGGGCTGTGCGTTTGTGCCTGTCATTATACAGTGGGGCTGTGCGTTTGTGCCTGTCATTATACAGTGGGGCTGTGCATTTGTGCCTGTCATTATACAGTGGGGCTGTGCGTGTGTGCCTGTCATTATACAGTGCGGCTGTGCGTGTGTGCCTGTCATTATACAGTGGGGCTGTGCGTGTGTGCCTGTCATTATACAGTGGGGCTGTGCATGTGTGCCTGTCATTATACAGTGGGGCTGTGCGTGTGTGTGTAATTATGCAGTGGGGCTGTGCGTGTGTCTGTCATTATACAGTGGGGCTGTGCATGTGTGTGTGTGTGTGTGTCATTGGTGTATTCACTCTGTGTCATTCTATGCATCTCACATTGCTCGCAGAGCTGTGGTTATTTGGCGGGTGTCTGGCTGCAAGTTTGTGATTTGCATACATGCAGTCACATGCCGACTAGACTTGCATGGCGAATGCAAATGTATTGAACAAGGCCCAAAACAGTCTAGTCGAAATGTGGCTGGGAATATATATATTGCATTATTGTGGTCACAAGACCACCTGTTGCCGGCACCAGAGAATCTTCACAGCGCACAGTGCGCACGATATGAGGATTCACACATAGTGACTGTAGACATGTAGCATAAGATCCGACAACCCCTTTAAGGATGAGCCGATACAGTATGGAGCATCATGTGTGGCCATTATACAGTATGGAGCACTGTGTGGCCATTATACAGTATGGAGCATCATGTGCGGACATTATACAGTATGGAGCATCATGTGCGGACATTATACAGTATGGAGAATCATGTGTGGCCATTATACAGTATGGAGCACTGTGTGGCTATTATACAGTATGGAGCACTGTGTGGCCATTATACAGTATGGAGCATCATGTGCGGACATTATACAGTATGCAGCATCATGTGCGGTCATACAGTATGGAGCATCATGTGTGTTCATTATACAGTATGGAGCATCATGTGTGTTCATTATACAGTATGGAGCATCATGTGTGGTCATCATACAGTATGGAGCATCATGTGTGGCCATTATACAGTATGGGGCACTGTGTGGCCATATTTTTTTGTTTATAATTATTGTATATGAAACAGTATGATCAGCAGTGCTAAATGGGTGTGGTTGGGACGTGGATATGGGTGTGACTAATTATGAATGGGTGTGGTCAGAGGCGTGGCCTAAAATTTGCTAACTTTGTCCCTCTTTCCCATCTTCAAAAGTTGGGAGGTATTGGTAATGACATGGCTTCCCTTTTTCTTTAACTAGGCATTACATTTCTATAGCTTCCCATTGCTGGGTGACCATAGTTGGGCCCCGGTCCTGTTTGGCCCTTATTCACATTGAGTTCATTTCAGACACATGGTAAGGTTTTTATACTAGAGGTTAGGACCGTCTTGACTGGATACACCTTGGTGAGATTACTTTTATGCTTTTTTATATCAAAAACAGTGTTTACTACTAAGTGTACTTTATATGCACTATTGCTTTTTCCTTACTTATAGCAGGGTATACGTTCATTTTGTTTCTATGTTAGGTTTTGTCTAATGAAATACTGTGCCCATGTGATACAAAACGCATACCAGTGAGTAGAAACAATGACACAAGAACAATGCTTAGAGTCCAGTAAAACAGAAAACAAAACGAATCAAACTTTTAGCACCAATAAATAAATCGCCAGATACAGTGATCAACACAAGAATGTGAGGTTCCATTAACATAAAAAATTGGAATTTTCTTCTTAGGTTTCCATTTCTAGGCAAAAGTTCGCCTTTCATGGAGCTCCCACATTAACCCCTTCCTGACTGGATGATTTTCGTTTTCCCTCCAAGAGCCAATTTTTTTCATTTTTCCATCTACAGAGCCATGGGAGAGCTTCCTTTTTAAACAACGAGTTGTACTTTTGAATGACAACATCCACTACCAGCACCTATTTGGCCTACAATGCACTCTTATTCCCCTTCTTACTGGGGCAGACATTCTCCTGGCTCTCCAAACATGTGTCTTTCTGCAGCAGTGCTACCCCTGTACTGACATCCCCCTTCATCTCCCAACCTAGCAAACGTATTGGTGTGTGTGCTAGATCAGGACTAGCCTCCCTGACACGCTTCCCTCTACCCCATCTCCTATCAGCCCGTTAGCTGCTTCCATTGTCCTGCTTAGGCTACGTTCACATTTGCGGTCAGCGCCGCAGCGTCGGGCGCCGCAGCGGCGCCGCATGCGTCATGCGCCCCTATACTTAACATGGGGGCGCATGGACATGCGTTGTGCTGCGTTTGGCGCCGCATGGCCGCAAGCGTTGGACGCAAGAAACGCTTCAAGTTGCATTTTTTTTGCGTCCAACTTGCGGGCAAAAACGACGCATGCGGCGCAAAACGCAGCGTTTTAGCGTGCGTTTTGCCGCGTTTTTGTTTGCGTTGTGCGCTGCGGCGCCGACGCTGCGGCGCACAACGCAAATGTGAACGTAGCCTTACACCCCCATATCTACCCCAGCGAGCACCTGCTCAGTGAGTAGTATCACTACAGTAGGTCATTTAGATCCAGTATCTGGGCTTCAAACTGCTCAGTGTGCAAACATCTGAAAAGCAGTGTGCACCCCCAAGCAGCTGTTCAAGGGTTGCATACATTTCACAAGATGTACAATGATTTCCATTTTTAATCATGAACCTCATTTTATCAATGGGGATTGCAGCTAACAAACAGGAATATATACAAATATCAGTGATTGTAACACAAGTCACTCAATTACAAACTGGATGAATCTAGCCTCACAATCCTGCCCAGTCCACTGTCTTCTTGAACCTGCTCCAGTTCAGAGGATCCTTGCTGATTTTTAGTTCAGTCAGTGACTTCTCTCCAGTCTCACACTCTGTCCTGTTCTTAGTCTTCTCTTCTACTGCCAACCTTGGCTTTGCTCACTTTGTGGCTCCATCTGGGAACTTGGGAACCCCAACTTGTGCCTCACCCTGCTGCAAAGACCATACATTCTAGCATAGTTAAGGAGGAAAACATTTTATATCCCTTAAAATCTACACACTATGTCCAATTTGCACTTCTTTTTTTTGTATTGTTTCAATACACACAAAGGAAATAAACATGTGTATTACAAAACATGTGTAACTGCAATAATTTTCTGGGAGAAATACTTAATTTTCTGAAACAATTTCAAGGGTGCCAACACTTTCGGCCATGACTGTATGTCCCCAAAAAGTAAAGTGATGGAATTCAGCTCCTTCTTCAGAGAATGACTAGGATGATGTACAAAAGCAAAGTACTGCTTTACCAAGGCCTCTTGTAGTACAATGGTGCTGTCATTAACTCACCCCCCAAAAATGGAACCTGTAGGCAAATCATTCTTTTATTTAGGTAATTACCTTACAAATGATGTGATTTATGAACTTTTTGATGTTTGATGTATTATGAGCCCCATAGGACAAATGTTGAACTGGCCCAGCCCCTGAGCCTGCTCTATTCACCTGCACAAGACATATGTTGTACATGTATGACGCATGGTGGGATGAGGTTACGGTATTTTTTTTTGAAACACTGTAAGGCTTCAGAGTAAAACATAGATATTTATAATAAGAGAACCTTTCCCTGATTCTTACTGCTTGTGGCCTGCACAGCTAGAATCACAACAGAGGTTCCTTTTAAGTCTACAATTCATATATGGAATTCAAAATATGGAATTCCTTGCACTGATTTATAGAAGCTAAATCATCAAAATTTGATCACTGTCCAAATATCCAAATGTTTTTTTCCTTTACACATTTTAGCAGAACATTAAGATCAAAAAGGTACTACAATTTAGATTTCTATGCTTAAGATATTTCAAATGTAAAAATCATTGTTGGCAATCTCTCCAAAAACTTCTTGATGTAGCCACCAGGGATGCTTATTTCAAGAGCATACAAGGTGTTATTAACTATGTTGAGCACGTGTAGAGTATGTGCAGCGCCCCAGAGTCCTGGTCGTTGCAGTACTGTTGCTCCGCCACTAAGGGGGGCTATGGTACGTCTGATGGCACTGAAGGAGTTCATCTGACCAGGTATCACAGACACCAATACATTTCACAGTCTGGCCTCCAGGGGGAGCTAAGGGTTCTATTGATTAGGCCACTCCTCACAATCTGGTAAAACTGGGGGTTAGGCAGGAAGTTAGTTGAGAAAGCTGACTGGGTTGGAACCAGGCAACACCTTGTGGCAGAGGGTGTTGTAGGGGAAGATTCAGAGGGGTCCCTGTCAGGGGTGGGATCCTGACATAGGCCTAGCAACCAGAGAGAACGTTACGGGACCGCGCCTGCACGATATAGCGGCGGTACCCCAAGAAAGGACAAGAAGCGAGGTATATTGTGCTGAGTGAGAAACGAGATCAACGCAACAAGGAGAATACCAGTAGGAGTCGTGCTGTAAGACGAGGCAACATCCTATTGAGGCGCATAACCGGTGGCCGGAACGCCGAGGAAGTATAGAGCTCCAAGCCAAACTTCAAACCTACGGCAGGACAGTCAGTTATAGGTGGGCTGTCTCACCCAATTGACCTAGGAAGACACAGGGGGGTAACAACAGGAGTGGGGCGACGCTAGAGTCCCGGAAGAGCTCCGAGCCTCCCCGTCATACGGGTGCGTCCTAACCATAAGATCTGGGGGACGTGGAAGAACATCAGAATCGAGTTGTGAGGTGCTGTTGGTGCTCAGCAGGGAAGGACTACAACACACTAGCGCTAGCAGGTAGGCACAGATTTCCACCTGCAAAGGGAACTCTGGATGTGCCATCGGACCGACCAGGCTTGCGCAGCCCGGTTAACCGTATTCCGGATTGAGGACCCTGAAGCCTTCAGTAAAGAGGTAAAGAGACTGCAACCTGGTGTCCTCGTTATTTACCGCACCGCACTACCACCACCATCCACACCTATTATTGGGCGCCCCTCAGCAGGGTCACGGACCGGGTCTAGCCACCGTGACAACCCCAGAACAGAGACTCAGAGGCCCGGTACCGGGTACCCCTCGGCCCTGCGACAGTGGGGACGCTGCATATGGAGAGTACGGTACTTTTTTTTTTCAATCCTTCTCTTGCTGCCTATGCAACTTACCACAAACCATTCCAATTGGGATTACCGTATATACTCGAGTATAAGCCGAGATTTTCAGCCCAAATTTTTGGGCTGAAAGTGCCCCTCTCGGCTTATACTCGAGTTACGGTCGGCGGTGGGGTCGGCGGGTGAGGGGGAGAGGGCGCTGAGGCATACTCACCTAGTCCCGGCAATCCTGACGCTCCCCCTGCCTGTCACACTGTCTTCGGGTGCCGCAGCTCTTCCCCTGTTCAGCGGTCACGTGGGACCGCTCATTAGAGAAATGATTATGGACTCCACTCCCATAGGGGTGGAGCCGCAAATTAATTTCTCTAATCAGCGGTGCCGGTGACCGCTGACAGAGGAAGAGCTGCGGCACCCGAAGACAGTGTGACAGGCAGGGGGAGCGTCAGGATCGCCGGGACTAGGTGAGTATTTTATATTCACCTGTCCACGTTCCACCCGCCGGGCGCCGCTCAGTCTTCGCGTCCTCTTGTTCTGACTGTTCAGGTCAGAGGGCGCGATGACGCATATAGTGTGCGCGCCGCCCTCTGCCTGATCAGTCAGTGCAGAGAGACGCCGGGACGGGACGCTGAGGAGCTCCAAGCAAGAGAGGTGAGTATGTGTTTTTTTTTTTTATTGCAGCAGCAGCGTTATATATGGCACAGATTTATGTGGAGTATCTATGGGGCAACGGTGCAGAGCACTATATATGGCACAGATTTATATGGCACATCTATGGGGCAACGGTGCAGAGCACTATATATGGCACTGCTTTATATGGCACATCTATGGGGCAACGGTGCAGAGCATTATATATGGCACTGCTTTATATGGCACATCTATGGGGCAACAATGAACAGTGCAGAGCATATATGGCACTGCTTTATAAGGAGCATCTATGGGGCCATAATGAACAGTGCAGAGCATATAAGGCACAGCTTAATAAGGAGCATCTATGGGGCCATAATGAACAGTGCAGAGCATTGTATATGGGGCATCTATGGGGCCATAATGAATGGTGCAGAGCATTCTATATGGCACAGCTATATATGGAGCATCTATGGGGCAATAATCAACGGTATGGAGCATTATATATGGCACAGCTTTATATGGAACCTCCTTTGGGGCAATAATGAACGGTATGGAGCATCTATTTTTATTTTTGAAATTCACCGGTAGCTGCTGGATTTTCCACCCTCGGCTTATACTCGAGTCAATACGTTTTCACAGTTTTTTGTGGCAATATTAGGGGGTCGGCTTATACTCGGGTCGGCTTATACTCGAGTATATACGGTACTTATGAGAAATGCAAAGCTTCGCTCATTTGACACAACACATTATCACTCTCCAATTTTGTCCAGTAGCGCACACGCAGCCAAGAGGAATTTATGCTTATTGTTATGATTGCCCAATTAAGTAAAAATCAAACAATATAACATGTGGGTACAAATTGTTTTAGTAGCTTTGCTGTTTTTGGCGTGTCCCCAATTCAATAAAATTTACCAAAATTGTGAACAGCAAGCAGCATATTTAGTTTAGCAACATAACTCATGCTTTTTATGTTTATTTTAAACTTTTCTTGAAAAATAAAGTAGAAGTACAGTGATTTGAAAATATATTTGCCCCCAGAATTTCTTCTATTTTAGCCAGTTTTTCACATTTATATTTTAGATCATCCAGCTAATTTCAATAAAAAAAACACACGTACAGACAAAATAAAGCTTTTAAATAATAATTCCATTAATTAAAATCTTCAACTCAATCTCTAAAACTTTATTAGAGAAGCATTAACATTGTAGCCCTTGCACTAAAAAAGATTGCACATTAGAGTTGGCCTGAATTTATTCATACATCCCTTTCCAGCAGCTACTATTATGGAATGTGGAAAAACAGAAAAACAGAAAAATGGAATGTGGATACGTTCCAGTTCATCAGCCATGACTGTGGTCTATAGCGGCTGATGAGAGAGGGAAAGAGGCCTCTTACCAGGCAGTGTCCGAGGCTCTTTTTTTTGCTAAGTTGATGTGGCGCGATGTCACATGTGTGTCACGCCATAATGATGATGTCACGCCCGGCCGGCTGAACTAAAAATTTGCAGCGGACGCTGCCAGGTAAGAGGTAGTAAACCCTCTCTCATTCAGTGGCCACAGACCAATGTTGTGGCTGGTGAACTGGAAAGTGTGAAATCGATCTATTGTGTACCTAGGACTAGCGATAATATTAGCAAAACTACTTAACTTATATAACTAATAAATTATTTACCTAAATTAGTCTTTTTCTCAGTCAACATGAAAAAGAGTGTCAATGGGGTCTACAACCTTTATGAAGGACTCAACAGAACAAATACGTCAAGGAATGATTTTCTTATGAAAATTTTAAGTCCATTACAGTAACACATATCTCACACTGTGTCCCCCATAATGTCTTAAAAGACCTTTGGGAGCATTTTAACATATTAAAACTTTTTATTATTTCCCCTGTAACTGGTATATGAGCTTTGGTTAAAGGGGAATTTCAACCTCCTGGCTGCATAACAGAACTGCTTGGGTCTCCTATAATTTAGGCAGCAAATGTTACCTCACTACACCCAGTTATAACATAACATGGGTCTGAAAGAAGAGGCGCTGTCAGTGCTTTCGATATACTACATACACAGCACTTACTCAGCTCAGCTCTCTGCTCCTGAAAGATCTTGTGAAAGCAGATTACTTTGCATTGACGTCTTAAAACGTCAGTGCAGAGTAAAGTGCAAGCCATCCAGATGTAAGTCTATGAGTGGTCCAAAACTTGTCAACAACACTGGACTTTTATACCTTTTAATATGTGAAATGGTTCAAAAATTATCCTTTTTTGGCGCCTTGTTGTTTTTTACACAAAGGCAATGTACACAGAAAAAGCCATTGACTTTTGATAATTGGTAGTCTAAAGATGATACTTTTTTGAGGCACAGCAACAGGTTTGTCTTTTGGAAAATTAAAAAGCATTAACTTTTTAACAAGCCTTACAATTATCTTTTTGAGGGGATAGGCAATAGATTTGCTTTTTTGGAAAATTAAAAAGCAATAGCTTTTTAAAAAGCTAGGCAAAAATTATACATTTTTGGCAGCAGTTTCAGGTTTTTTTTCTATCCTGCGCAGCAGTGCAGCTATAGAACAAAATGGACAGGGAGATGTGTGGCTCTCTATTAGCAGTGGCAGAATCATAACAGTACAGAATGTGATAGTGTAGGGATGAGGGCTGTCTTACCCTGTTCCTGCCCCTGAATTCAACTGACACACTATGTGAATAGCACTGTGCGGTTTTAACCCCTTACTGACGGAGCCAAATTTTTGAAATCTGACCAGTGTCACTTTATGTGGTAATCAATCTGGAACGCTTCAACAAATCCCAGTGATTTCGAGATATGTTTTTTTGTGACACATTATACTTTATGATAATGGTAAATTTAGGCCGATATGTTTTGTGTTTATTTATAAAAAATATCAAATTGTTTAGAATTGAGAGTCCTCAGTGGTTGATACCTTTTAATGGCTAACTGAAAAGATGGTAACAAATTGCAAGCTTTTGAGACTACACAGGTGTCTTCATCAGGCATAGACTAATACAAATTTTGAAGAATCACATATTTATGCACAACATAGCACAGAAAAAAAAACATGGATAAGACAGGTGACATGAAGCAGAATTACCATGAGTGATAAACAGTTATGTCCATAAATGTTGGGACAGTTCTTAGATAAGGAATGTTTTATTGTCCTCTGATTGGGGTCTCTGTAGTGATGACCCCTCATAGTCTGAGGGGCAAGTTCCTTAGTTGATGTAAAAAGACATAAATCCATGCGACACATTCATTCCACCACTAAGACAGTCAAAGGTCGTTATCAGTTTATATTCCCAAACTCTTCTGTCTCTCTGAGTTTTGAAGTTACCTTTTAACACAAGTAATTTCATGTCCATAATGTTATGATTTGGGAGACAAAAATGTATTGCCACAAGTAGATCCATTCTTTTTTCTCTTATTGTATGGCCCTCACATGGCCATATTGATGGAAAAATAAAAAAGTTATGGCTCTGGGAAGGAGAGGAGTGAAAAACGAGAAAGCAAAAACGGAAAAGGACCAGGTCGTGAAGGGGTTAAAAGACATATCGGCGGTCATTAAGGGGTTAAATGTAAAGGTAATGTGCGTCTAATGTAATGTATTATGCTGATGTACAGTATATAAGGTGTTCATTCATATTGTGAATATAGCATAAGGATAAGCATAGGACAGCATAGAAAACAGCATAAGGATAATAGGTTAGCATGTTAGATAGGAAATGGTTAAGGATGGGATTAGCCCAGTGGGTGGGCACTAGTGCTGATAAGAAGGAACTTCCTGGCTAGAGGCAGTTCAGTGTCAGCTAGTGGAGTGTATAGTGGAGTTCAGGTTCAGTTGAGGTGGGTTGCTAGGGGCAGCATGGCTCAAATGTTTGAGGCAGTGGGAGGCCAAATGAACTTCCCTGACGGACATTCCAACAGCATCTGGAGCCTATGGCTCAGACCAAAATATGGAGCGGGCCTGGTCTTTTGGCATCATGAGGTCGGTGGACATGCATCTATGGTGGGGGCAAGTGGTCGGTCCAGGTGCAATGGCGGAGTACAACGAATCCCTGAGGCTGGTAGAGTCAGCGGGCTTGGGGATAGTCCAGAATGAAAGGGAGGTAAAACAGAAGAGGAGTTGTGCTAAGGAGGAAAGAACTGTAAATTGCTGTGCCCTATCCCACTTGTACCCACCTGATGACCTTGACTGTTGCAAAGAATCTGTTGTCCCTGATATTGTGTGCTGCAGCTCCTGAGGACAGAAGCCTGGAGGCAGCAGAGGCCTGTGACCTATATACCCCACACCATACAGTACATTGGGACTAGGACACCCCTTGTCTGTAAAGTGCCACTCGGACACTTTACATTTGCTGTGGTCAGCACGATCGATCCATGCATCAAGAAAATTTGTCAGATGCGGGAAAGGACCCAGCGAAAACGATGGTGAAAAAGATAACAGTGAGTTATGCGAAATTGCAAGATTGACCCGCCCATCATGGCCATACCAGAAGAGAAACAGCGCAAAATCCATCCAGTCAGATGCTTGCCCAGAGAGGCTGGCCCATGGTGAGCAGTGTCCGCCACCAATGAGCATGACGAAAGAAAAATAAACCATGTCCGTTTCAGTGAGTCAATGGTGCAGACTGCCAGAAAACGGGCTGGTGAGCCAGAAGTAGCGCCACCCAGAAATAGTAGAGCCATAGAAAAGTACACCCTTGGAACATTAGCCCGGCACCATTGGTGAAAAGAAGTGGAAGAGAACCGTTGGAGAAAATGGAGCGCCATGGCATCACACATCGTAATAGGCCTGGATGGGCCCAATGGCAGTGGAAGGTGGAGCCATTGGAGCCAGAGATGCGGCTGAGAGGACTGCGGCCTATGATGGATCTGTCCAAGCCTGTCGGAAAGCTTCAACACCCAGAACTGGACATCGAGGCCGAAGTTTCCAGATTGGCCCCTGAACCCGACCTACTGAACCGGTTGTGTCAGTGTGGCCAAAGTCCTGCACAAGAGCAGCACGGTTGAAGGCCCTGGTGGTAGTAGCTGTAAGTACACCTTGACCCCCTTCCGAGGCCTTTGCTTCAAAGGCAGCCCCCACTCCCCTGCCATGAATGTGCATAGAAGAAACCCTAGCCCCAGACTCTGAGAAGGCCCAATAGGTGTCACTGGTGATCCAAGAGAAGGAGCTGGAAAAATGGGATTTAATCTAGTTGCAGCTCCTCCCCGGAGATGGCGAAGTTGGCCACCGATTAACACAAGTAGTGATGTGGCATTATGATTCCAGGAAGAGCTACAGTTTAATTCAGATGGCAGTCAATGGAAATAGTCTATGTGAACGCTAGGTTCTAGACTAAAGGCTGTGGTCAGGAGACCACCTTAGTTTTATCAAGGAGCATGGACCTAGAGGGTTGTATGCGGTCATGGGACCATAACCTCAAATCCCCAGGGAATGCGGCCGAAGGTAAGCCCCCAAATGGCTGCAATGCTGTGACCGGTAGAGCCCACTGCAAGGGCTCTAACACCCCCTATTCCCGCACTTTTCGGCACCATTGCTCTGACCCAGAAGAGCAATGGGGAATCAGGGTCCAGCAGTGTGTCCTCCACCACCAATACCAGGGGTCCGGCTGTGACTGAGGCAGCCAGTGTTCCGACCACTGTGATTGCTTCCCAGGGCCCTCACTCAACGACATATGTTGGGCAGGCTGGAGCGAGAGACACCCTTGTGTAACTTGGCCGTAGGTGAAAATACAGCCTAAAAAAGAAATGGCTTAGTTGTCCCTGTTGCACAGGAAAAAAACACTAAAAGGAAATGTTCTGCGTTCTTGAGGGCAAGAAGCCCTAAATTGTGCCAGGAACATCCGGATGCTGGCCAGGATGGCCAAAGTGTTTTATGTTTTTCTTCACTCCAAGTTTGTTTTGCGCACATTACGTTAAAACTCAGTCCAAACACTACTCACTGGTGGGGCTAGGTGTGTAGATATGTTTGAATAGGACCTTAGGACCTATGGGACCTGGTTGAGCACCATACCTCCCAACTTTTGAAGAACAGGAAAAGGGACACATCATGCAGCAGGAAGCGGAATATTTTGGTCATGCCCCTGGCCACACCCATTTACCATCTCTTTCTTCCCTGGCAGGAGGAGATGTCAGAGGGGTGGTGGTAGTCAGAAAAACTCATACGACTGAGACTGCAGGGCGTAGACCCAAATCCGTGACTGTACACTGTATCTAGGACAGTTGCGATTAGAGATGAGAGGATCGATTCATGGCCCGCAAATCTCTTACTATTCGGCATTCCTGGTGCAGCTTTTTAATAGCCAGAGTCGGCACAAAGTCATCTGTGCCTCATGCTCATCTCTGAATGAATGAACAAAAAAATCCATAGGTCTCATCTACAGTCAGCAGCCTGAACTTTCTCATCTTTATGTAGCTTCAGTATATGACATCTTGCTTTTTGGTGTTTGTAAGGAGTCGGACGTGTTTGCACATACAGTAGTATAAATACTGTGTTTTTGTTTTCTCCAGGTGTCTGCGCCAAATTATGTAATAACAATCATCTGATTATTGCATTTTTGCGCCATTTCCCCCTTATTTCATGCGCTTTTAGTGAAGATATCACTATCCGGACCTGACCTCACCTCCTTACTTACCAAAATCCCGCACTGTCTGTCTGCTATTTCAGCCTTCTTTTCTGCTCGCTTTCTACAACTGAACATGGACAAAACAGAATTCAGCATCTTTCCCCATCTCACTCTACCCCTCCACCAGACCTATCCATCAATGTCAACGGCTGCTCACTTTCCCCAGTCCCACACGCCCGGTGCCTCGGGGTGATCCTCGACTCTGCCCTCTCTTTCAAGCCACATATCCAAGCCCTTGCCTCCTCCTGCCGCCTCAAACTCAAAAACATTTCCCGGATCCGCGCATTCCTTGACCGTGACACCACAAAAACACTAGTGCATGCCCTTATCATCTCCCGCCTCGACTACTGCAACCTCCTACTCTCTGGACTCCCCTCTAGCACTCTGGCACCACTCCAATCCATCCTACACTCTGCTGCTCGACTAATCTACCTGTCTCCCCGCTATTCCCCAGCCTCTCCCCTATGCCAAGCCCTTCACTGGCTTCCTATTGCCCAGAGACTCCAGTTCAAAACCCTCACAATGACCTACAAAGCCATCCACAACCTATCTCCTCCATACATCTGTGACATGATCAACCGGTACCTACCAACACGCAACCTCCGATCCTCTCAAGACCTCCTTCTCTACTCCCCTCTCATCTCTTCTTCCCACAACCGCATCCAAGACTTCTCCCGTGCTTCACCCATACTCTGGAACTCTCTACCCCAGCACATCAGACTCTCACCTACCATAGAAACTTTCAAAAAGAACCTGAAGACTCACCTCTTCCGACAAGCCTACAGCCTGCAGTGATCCTGAACCTACTGAACCGCCGCACAACCAGCTCTGCCCTCTCCTAGTGTATCATCACCCATCCCCTGCAGATTGTGAGCCCTCGCGGGCAGGGTCCTCCCTCCTTATGTACCCGTGTGCCTTGTTTTTTGCTCAAGTTTAATGTATTTGTCTATATTTGCCCCGTATTTCACATGTAAAGCGCCATGGAATAAATGGCGCTATAAAAATGAATAATAATAATAATAATAATATGAAGCCACATATTTAAGTGCTTTTTGTAGTACTGATTTGATTCTGTAATTAAAAAGTAACTGCAGTTTTTTACATTTGTTTGAAGTCTCCAGAGAAAAAAAAAGCATTAAAAACGCACAGTTCAGCAGCATCTTTAGACCTAGAGGGTGAGGGCCGGCGTTAGGGGCAGGCAGACCAAGCAGCTGCCTAGGGTCCCCACTCCTCCAGGGGCCCCCAGCCAGCTATGGGGCCCTTGACTAAGAGGAGCCTGGTGCCTCTCCCCCTCCATCCCCGCATCGCACATTTAACTTATTGCAGTCTAAAGCAACGATGGAGGAGAGAGCGTCAGATGACGCTCCTTCTCCCATCACTCCCCATCTGTCTGACTCAGCGTATGTCAGCAGTGGAGCCAATGAGACGCTCTGCAGAAGCCAGAGCAGCGGGGGAACGAGGAGGAGAGGTAAGTAGTGTGCGTGTGTATGCGCTATAGTGTGTTTGTATGCATTATAGTGTGTCTGTGTGGGGGGAGGCGTCGCTGCACTATACTGTGTGTGCTGCATTATGCTGTGTGTGTGTGTGCTGCACTATACTGTGTGTGGGGGGGCTGCAATATACTGTGTGGGGGGTCTGCACTATACTGTGTGGGGGGGCTGCATTATACTGTGTGTGTGTGGGGACTGCACTATATTGTGTGTGTGAACTGCATTATACTGTGTGTGGGGGGACTGAATTATACTGTGTGTGGGGGACTGCATTATACTGTGTGTGGGGGGGCTGCATTATACTGTGTATGTGGGGGGCTGCATTATATTGTGTGTGGGGGGACTGCGGTATACTGTGTATGTGGGGGGCTGTACTTTACTGTGTGTGTGGGGGGACTGCGGTATACTGTGTATGTGGGGGGCTGTACTTTACTGTGTGTGTGGGGGCTGCACTATACTGTGTGTGGGGGGATGCACTATACTGTCTGTGGGGGGCTGCACTATACTGTCTGTGGGGGGCTGCATTATACTGTGTGTGGGGGCTGCATTATACTGTGTGTGAGGAGAGCTGCATTATACTGTGTGGGGGGCTGCATCATACTGTGTGTGTAGGGGATTGCATTATACTGTGTGTGGGGGGCTGCATTATACTGTGTGTCTGGGGTGCTGCCTATACTGTTTGTGTGTTTGTGGGGGGCAGAATTATATTGTGTCTGGGGGGCTGCATTACACTGTGTGTGGGGCTGCATTATACTGTGTTTTTGGAGGGGGCTGCATTATACTCTGAGAGGGGCTGCATTATACTCTAGGGGGCTGCATTATAAACTATCAAGGACCATGGGAAGTGCATTATACTATAAGGACCTACATTATACTGTATTGAGGACTATCTGTCCCTATCATTCTTTCTCAGCTGGAGTAAAGAGGCTGGGAAAAAGCATCAAACGACTTCATTATTGTCGATCACAATTAACGGCCTGAACTCAGTGCATGCAAATACAACAGAAATGTTTCTGTGTGATGGTGCAATATGTGAGCATTTGGGGCCCCACTTTAAACTTTTGCCCAGAGCCCCACTTTGTCTACAACCGCCCTGTACAGGGGGCGCATTTTTCATGAAATCACATCCACTTTGCTTGAAGAGTTAAACACAGCAGAATTTATCTGCGAAAAAGCAGCAGAAAAAAGCAGCATTTACACTACGTAGGAACACGGTTTAAATGTCTAAGTAAAGTGGATGTGATTTCACAAAATCTCTGCCCTCAGTGCATCTAAGGCTACTTTCACACATCTGTTTTTGCCGTCAGTCACAATCCGGCGAATTTTCAAAAAAACGGATCCGGTGAATGACGCCGCCGGATCTGGTTTTTCCCCATAGACTTGTATTAGCGCTGGATGGCCTTCCGTTTTGTCCGTTTTGGATATGGCGGCCGGACAAAACGGACAGATGAACTTTTTTTGTGTCTGGCGAAAAACCGTGCCTGATTCGGCGCTGTCTGGCTTTTCCTATAATGGAAGTCTATAGCGCTGTAAACCGTCAGGTGACGGATTCTGTTTTTTCAACTGCACATGCCCAGCAATGGTCTCTCTCTCTCTCTCCTTTAGACACTGCTGTACCATGCGCTTTTGTTGCCTTTTTTCTCCATAGGCTTCTAAGTGGAGCCTGAAAAAAAAATGCAAGGGTAAAAATAAAAGCCCTTGCATTTTTAAGTGCATAATCAAAGCTTTTTGGTAGTATTAAAAACAAGGATTCACATCTGCACCAAAAATGCATCAAATAAATGAAACACAGCAAACACGCAATCAGAGAAGATTATTATTTTGTCTTGTGGTACGTGCAGAATAAATCAGGAGAAAAAAAAACGTGGCATTTATGCTACGTGCCAACACTGCCTCAGAGTTACATTGTTATTATATTTTTTATAGGTTTAATAGCGAAAATATCTCAATCACGCCATTTTCTGATTCCTGTAAATAATCTAATCGCTGTGTTGTGCGGGTAGGGACACCAAGTATGTCTGTGTTATTTGCTGATATTTTTTCTTTAAAAAAGGCAAATTAAAACTGAGATTACTGTAATTTTCATAATTTTTTAGTAATTGTAAAGGAAGAAAAAAATCTCTTTTATTCTCCCTCTAGAATAAAGAGACATAAAAATACAATGCTGTGTACAATGTATCAGTGAAATGTGCCTGTGGGTCACTGCCTGCAATAGGGACATTACCTACTACCAGTACAACTCCTTCTTGATCTAAGCATTTGGCCCTGATAAAATAAAAAAGATTATAGTCACCTCGTTGTTCCAGCATTGTCGGCACTCGCGGTCTCGGGGCTCTCGTGTGTTTTGCTATGACATGTGAGCTGGGTGCCCAATCAGTATTTGTGTCACAGTCCCCGCCTTTTGTCGAATTGCACATGAAGAGGAAGTCCAGGCTGCAGCTGATCTCTAAATTCCTCTCATGTTAAATTAGACATAAGGCAGGGACAGTGACACTAATGCTGATTGGGCGCCGGACTAACGTTTCACAACAGCATGTGAGCCTCAGAGAGAGCGAGTACTGATAAAGCAGGAATGTCGCTAGGACAGGTGAGTATAAGCTTTTTTATTCTATTGAGGCCAAGCGTACAGTATGAGGAGTTGTCCAAGTAGTGGACAACTTCTTTAACTAAAAGTATAATATAGTTCTCAGCATAATACAGTTCTCTTTCAATGGGTTCTGTAGACTTGCATCATAATACAGAGGTTCTCAACATATCTTCTGTGAATGGATAAAAGGCATAGTTAAAACTAGTTTCTTCCTTGTCTGCTCTCAGAAATGTTGGAAATTCTTTGTTAGCTTAATTTTACACAATGCCACCTAAAACACAGAGGCTTCAACAACCACAAAATAAACCTTTCGCCTCTTCAGAGTCTAAACTTAGAGCATGCATTGTTCCTCCAAGTACAGATTTGGGAAATACCCCCTCACTATCGAACATGGCAACATCTCAACCATCATTGAACTCTTCTGAACCCTATCCGATGAATCCTTGTCAGCTATGTATATGATGACTAAACACCATCAGTGGAAACATTACCTTACCAACCAAGGCTGATTTCAAAGCACATTTCTCACTTAAAAGGAAAGCTGTCCAAAAGGACCTTAAACAAATGGTGGTTAGATTTGAAGAGCTAGGGTAGGCACATGATGAAACAAGGTCATATGTTTCACAGTTACAAGATCACATCATCCTTCATACCATCACTTTGAAAGATGCCATTAGAAGAGTGGAGGATCTGGACAACAGGGGGTCACAGGAATAATATTTGAGTTTGGGGCACTGTGCAAGTTATAGGCTCAGAGGACATTAAAGCTACCCTGGAAACCATTTTCACCTCTACTCATAAAATCAAGTTTAATAGAGCACACCAAGCTCTCCTCCACAAAAACAAATCCAACCAACCCCAGAAAGTAATTTGCTGCCTCCTGATTTGGAATTAAAGTAGTCTATTATGGCAAAAAAAAATAAAAAATCTGTGTTTTGTTTAACACAATGGAACTCCAGTCCATGTGTTTTGGAACTCTTCACAAAACTAAAGGACCAAAGAATAATGTACATATAGGGACAAGCTAACCATAGCGGTGACCAAAATTGGCAGTTCAGCAATGCAACGCTTTTATCTAAACTTACAAGAGATCTCTCCTCTGGACCTTCAAGATTGGGATTTGGCAAAATTGTCTCAGGCTTTGTCAAGGATCTAGGAGATGCATCATAAGAGAACAAGACCACCTTGGTGGAGAACACTGCATCAATCCAAAGCCCAGGTTCACCATCCTGACACCTGAATTGTCATTTCTTTAAATTTAGGCTGATCATGTCCTATATCTTTGAGGGCCTCTTGAACTGTCACTATGTTCACTGAATGGTCAACAGTTATGGTCTATAATGATTGTTACAATGAAGTTATACAGTATCTGGCTAACCTTTCTATCTCTTATTACTCACTCAGGTAACTCTATACAAACCCTCATAATAGAGGAGTTTTTTTCCCCAGCCTGATCCTCCCCTCCCCATCCATACTTCGCTGTTGCTACTTTCCTTGTCTTTCATCCCTACATGTTTAACTGGATGTAATAGTCCAGGTTACATAAAAATGAGTACACGTTGCAATATTGTTTTTTATTGTTTGTGGTCTTTTCCCCTTTCCTTTTGTGTTTTGAATGATGATAGATCCACCTTTATCCAGATACAGTGGGTACAGAAAGCATTCATACCCCTTTAAAATTTTTCACTCTTTGTTTCATTGCAGCCATTTGGTAAATTCCAAAAAAATTAATTTTTGTTCTCATTAATGTAGACTCTGCACCCCATCTTGACTGAAAAAAACAGAAATGTAGTAATTTTTGCAAATTTATTTAAAAAGAAAAACTGAAATTTCACATGGTCATAAGTATTCGGACCCTTTGCTCAGTATTGAGTAGGGTTGAGCGAAATGGGTCGGCCATTTTCAGAAGTCGCCGACTTTTGGCAAAGTCGGGTTTCATGAAAGCCGACCCGACCCCTGTGTGGGGTCGGCCATGAGGTCGGCGATCTTCTGAATCTGGTATCGGAATTCCGATACCGAGTTCCGATATGTTTGCGATATCGGAAATCGGTATCGGAATCCACATTTAAGTGTAAATTAAAGAATTAAAATAAAAAATATTGATATACTCACCTCTCCGGAGGCCCCTGGACATCGCCGCTGGTAACCGGCAGCCTTCTTTGCTTAAAATGAGCACGTTTACGGCCTTCCATGACGTCACGGCTTCTGATTGGTCACGTGCTGCTCATGTGACCGCCACACGACCAATCACAAGCCGTGACGTAATTCTCAGGTCCTAAATTCCTCATTCTAGGAATTTAGGACCTGAGAATTACGTCATGGCTTGTGATTGGTCGCGTGAGCGGTCACATGGGCGGCCGCGACCAATCACAAGCCGTGACGTCATCTAAGGCCCTTCACGCGCTCATTCTTAAGAAGGAAGGCTGCCGGAAAGAAGCAGGGCGCGTCCGAGGGTGAGTATATACCTAATAGGAATATACTCACCCTCGGCTTCTTTCCGGCAGCCTTCATTCCTAAGAATGAGCGCGTTCAGGGCCTTAGATGACGTCACATCTTGTGATTGGTCGCGGCCGCCGATGTGACCGCCACGCGACCAATCACAAGCCGTGACGTAATTCTCAGGTCCTCAATTCCTAGAATTAGGAATTGAGGACCTGAGAATTACGTCACGGCTTGTGATTGGTCGCGTGGCGGTCACATGAGCGGCACGCGACCAATCAGAAGCCGTGACGTCATGGAAGGCCCTGAACACGCTCATTTTAAGCAAAGAAGGCTGCCGGTTACCAGCGGTGATGTCCAGGGGCCTCCGGACGGGTGAGTATATCAATATTTTTTATTTTAATTCTTTATTTTACACATTAATATGGATCCCAGGGCCTGAAGGAGAGTTTCCTCTCCTTCAGACCCTGAGAACCATAGTATCCCATTGCACTGCATTGGGTTTCGTGTTTCGGCCGACCCCGACCCCGACTTTTTTATAGGATCGGCCGATTTCGCTCGACCCGACTTTTGAGAAAGTCGGGTTTTGTGAAACCCGACCCGATCCTATAAAAATAAAAGTCGCTCAACCCTAGTATTGAGTATTCTTGGGAATGATACAACAAGCTTTTCACACCTGGATTTGGGGATCCTCTTCCATTCTTCCTTGCAGATCCTCTCCAGTTCCGTCAGGTTTAATGGTGAACGTTGGTGGACAGCCATTATCAGGTCTCTCCAGAGATGCTCAATAGGGTTTAGGTCAGGGCTCTGGCTGGGCCGGTCAATAATAGTCAAAGAGTTGTTCTGAAGTCACTCCTTTGTTATTTTAGCTGTGTGCTTAGGGTCATTGTCTTGTTGGAAGGTAAACCTTCGGTCAAGTCTGAGGTCCAGAGCACTCTGGAAGAGGCTTTCATCCAGGATATCTCTGTACTTGGCCGCTTTTGTTTCCTTCAATGACAACCAGTCATACTGTCCCTGTAGCTGTAAAACACCCCAATAGCATGATGCTGCCACCACCATGTTTCACTGTTGGGAATGTATTGGGCAGGTGATAAGCAGTGCCTGACTTTCTCCACCCATACCGCTAAGAATTATCACCAAAAAGGTCTATCTTCGTCTCATCAGACCAGAGAATCTTATTTCTCATAGTCTGGGAGTCATTCATGTGTTTTTTAGCAACCTCTATGCGGGCTTTCCTATGTCTTGCACTGAGAAGAGGCTTCCGCCAGGCCACCTTGACATAAAGGCCCGACTGGTGGAGGGCTGCAATGATAGTTGACTTTGTGGAACTTTCTCCCATTTCCATACTGTATCTCTGGAGCTCAGCCACAGTGATCTTGGGGTTCTTCTTTACCTCTCTCACTAAGGCTCTTCTCACACGATTGCTCAATTTGGCTGGACGGCCAGGTCTAGGAAAACTTCTGGTGGTCCCAAACTTCTTCTATTTAAGGATTCTGGAGGCCACTGTGCTCTTAGGAACCTTGAGTACTGCAGAAATTCTGTTGTAACCTTGGCCAGATCTGTGCCTTGCCACAATTCTTTCTCTGAGCTCCTTGGCCAGTTCCTTTGACCTAATGATTCTCATTTGGTCTGACATGCACTGTGAGCTGTGAGGTCTTATACAGACAGGTGTTTGCCTTTCCAAATCAAGTCCTATCAGTTTAATTAAACACAACTGGACTCAATTGAAGGAGTAGAACCATATCAAGGAGGATCACACGGAAATGGACAGCATGTTACTTAAATATGAGTGTCTGAGCAAAGGGTCTGAATACTTATGACTAGTGTTGAGCGATACCGTCCGATACTTGAAAGTATCGGTATCGGAAAGTATCGGCCGATACCGGCAAAATATCGGATCCAATCCGATACCGATACCCGATACCAATACAAGTCAATGGGACTCATGTATCGGACGGTATTCCTGATGGTTCCCAGGGTCTGAAGGAGAGGAAACTCTCCTTCAGGCCCTGGGAACCATATAAATGTGTAAAAGAAAGAATTAAAATAAAAAATATCGCTATACTCACCTGTCCGACGCAGCCGGGACTTCAGCGAGGGAACCGGCAGCGTTGTTTGTTTAAAATTCGCGCTATTACTTGGTTACGTGAATTCCCGGCTTGTGATTGGTCAGGTCGGCCATGTTGCCGGGACGCGGACCAATCACAGCAAGCCGTGACGAAATTACGTCACGGCTTGCTGTGATTGGTCCGCGTCCCGGCAATATGGCCGCCCTGACCAATCACAAGCCGTGACGTCACGGGAGGCTGGACACGCGCTCATTTTAAAATGGGCGCGTGTCCAGCCTCCCGTGACGTCACGGCTTGTGATTGGTTGCGCCGCGGTCAACCAATCACAAGCCGGGAGGCTGGACGCGCTCATTTTAAAATGGGCGCGTGTCCAGCCTCCCGTGACGTCACGGCTTGTGATTGGTTGCGCCGCGGTCAACCAATCACAAGCCGGGAGGCTGGACGCGCTCATTTTAAAATGGGCGCGTGTCCAGCCTCCCGTGACGTCACGGCTTGTGATTGGTTGCGCCGCGGTCAACCAATCACAAGCCGGGAGGCTGGACGCGCTCATTTTAAAATGGGCGCGTGTCCAGCCTCCCGTGACGTCACGGCTTGTGATTGGTCAGGGCGGCCATATTGCCGGGACGCGGACCAATCACAGCAAGCCGTGACGTAATTTCGTCACGGCTTGCTGTGATTGGTCCACGTCCCGGCAACGTGGCCGACCTGACCAATCACAAGCCGGGAATTCACGTAACCAAGTAATAGTGCGAATTTTAAACAAACAACGCTGCCGGTTCCCTCGCTGAAGTCCCGGCTGCGTCGGAGAGGTGAGTATAGCGATATATTTTATTTTAATTCTCTCTTTTACACATTTTAACATTAATGTTGTTGCGATACCCGATACCCGATACCACAAGAGTATCGGAATCCCGGTATCGGAATTCCGATACAGCAAGTATCGGCCGATACCCGATACTTGCAGCATCGGAATGCTCAACACTACTTATGACCATGTGATTTATCAGTTTTTCTTTTTTATTAAATTTGCAAAAATTTCTACATTTCTGTTTTTTTTCAGTCAAGATGGGGTGCAGAGTGTACATTAATGATAAAAAAATGAACTTTATTTAATTTACCAAATGGCTGCAATGAAACAAAGCGTGAAATATTTAAAAGGATCTGAATACTTTCCGTACTCACTGTATACTCTGGTGGTAAAGCAGCTCGACAACTATCCCTCGTTATCATGGGTAATCACACAGTAAAAATCATTTTGACCTCCAGACCGACAGGGCCTAAAAGGAACTTTACTACATGTGATCGATTTTACAATGGTAAAGATGGTAAAGCTGAATGCGAAAATTTCTGAACTTCAATGTAAAAAGGCAACTAATCTGAAATGAGTTCAAAACTTTGGGGTCAGTCATAGTCTTCTTACAAAAGACTAATTTTGATTGCAGTGGCAATTGTGCCTTCGCAAACAGAATATACCCAAATGATTACTAAGCCATACCTCCCAACTGTTACAGAAGTGAAAGAGGAACAAATCATGTGGCGCGCGTAGCATGCCTCTAACCACATCCCTTAGCCACACTAAGTTATCATCTCTTTCCTGACAGCAGGGCATACACCTAAATTCAGGACTGCTCTCCTGTATCCGGGATGGATGGGACCTATGGATTTATTTTTTGTCCATTCATTCATAGTTGAAGCAGCTATAACTTTTCATTTTTACATAAGCTTTACTATACGAGATCTTGCTTTTTTTGCAAGATGGGATGTAGCTTTATTTAAGTGACAATTTGTCAAACACATTTGTAAGAACGTGTTTACTCATTGTAAATGCTGCATTTTTTTTATCTGCATGTTTTCTCCAGGTTGGTGCAGATTTGACCTCTACGTCATCATCTCGCGAGACCGCAATGCACTCTTGGGACCGGAGCGCGCAAGGAGCATCGGTAAACGCTTCGCCTGGATCCGGGGGCTCCGGAAGGTGAGTATATAACTATTTTTTATTTTAATTCTTTTTTTTAACAGGGATATGATGCCCACTTTGCTAAATACTACGTGGGCTGTGCAATATACTACGTGGGCTGTGCAATATACTACGTGGGCTGTGCAATATACTACGTGGCTGTGTTATACACTACGTGGGCTGTTATATACTACGTGGCTGTGCTATATACTACGTGGGCTGTGTCATACACTGTGTGGGCTGTTATATACTACATGGCCTGTGTTATACACTATGTGGGCTGTGTTATACACTATGTGGGCTGTTTTATACACTACGTTGGCTGTGTTATACACTATGTGGGCTGTTTTATACACTACGTGGGCTGTGTTATATACTGCGTGCGTGGGCTGTCATACACTACGTGAGATGTGTTATATGCTACGTGGGCTGTTATAAACTACGTGGCTGTGTTGTATGCTATGTGGGCTGTTATACACTCCGTGGGCTGTGCTATATACTCTGTGGGCTGTGCTATATACTCCGTGGCAGGCCGCGAACAATCAGCGACAGGCGCAGACCGAATCCTGTGAATTCAATGTATTATTCTAAAATCTTCATAAATAAACTACATACATATTCTAGAATACCCGATGCGTTAGAATCGGGCTACCATCTAGTATATATATATATATATATATATATATATATATATATATATATATATATATATATATATATGTATATATATATATATATATATATATATATATATATATTAATAAGTTGCAATGAAGATGGAAGAAGGAACGCACTCACAGGAGGTCCGATGCAGGTAACTTTTATTCTGACATTTAATACATCTTCACGGCCGGGGGTGCTGGAAAGGGAGTGTGGCTGTGCAGGACAACAGCTGTTTCGCGCTTGGCTGGCGCTTCAACAGGTCCTTTCCAGCACCCCCGGCCGTGAAGATGTATTAAATGTCAGAATAAAAGTTACCTGCATCGGACCCCTGTGAGTGCGTTCCTTCTTCCATCTTCATTGCAACTTATTACTGGATTTCTTCTGTGGAGCTCGGCACCCAGGATTGGAGACTATGGCCAGCTAAGCACAGGTGAGCGGTTCCCCACCACATTTTCTGCAGACTATTGGTGCGGTCCGACTTTTCTTCTTTTTCACATGGATATATATATATATATATATATATATATATATATATATATATATATAATGCCGTCACTCTAATCCCCATTTTCTCTTTGGTAAAACAGCAGATAGAAGCTTGGCATACAAGAAACTTAATGGCACTAGGATATACCACATAAGCAATATGGTGGACCAGCATCGACTGGAGTAGTTACTGATGTATAAACATTCCAAAAATACCCTCTCATGGGTTGATAAATGGTGTCTATGTATATAGAAGAAATACTGTGGTTCCTGGTGAGCTGCTTTGCTTTTATGAATAATTGAGGTCTAAGGCTGGGATCACACGTGTGAGAAACTCGCACGAGTCTCGCATCTCAATACCCAGCACAGCCGCCGGCACTCGGACCAAAGCACTCAGCTGCATAGAAATACAAGCAGCTGCACGCTCTGGTCCCAAGTGCAGGGGCACTGCCGGGTATTGATATGCGAGACTCGTGCAAGTTTCTCACACGTGTGATCCCGGCCTAAAGGGAAGACTCAACTAATCTCCCCATACATTAGGCAAGAGCCAACCGTACAAGTATATCCATCGATCTCCTCATTTAAGGGACTAGAGGCACAAGACTCAGATCTCCCTATCCCATCTTTAGAGTACACTCAGACTGTCATTTATTCAAGCCAACTATGCTAATATTACTTGGATCAGACTCTGTCAGAGTGTGAGCTGAATGTTATCCAATTCTCTTGCATGAGAAAATTGCAGCACAGGTATGAAGATGGAGAACTTAATTTCTCCATCTTCTGCATTGTCTCTGTGAGCATGCATCAGTCTGTACACAGATGACATCCGAGTGCAGTCCGATGTTTCATACACACCCATAGATTTGCACCGGTTTGTGTGTTCCAACTATTGGAAGCACTTGCAGCATGCCATGATTGTTTTCCCATGCTGAATTGGAAACATCGGAGAGCACTAGGCCATGTTATATGCAGGGTGAGCGTACCCTTAGCATACGTTCATTTACGATCCTTTCTAGGAGCTCATATCAAATATAACCATTGGTATTCCTCCATCCAGGATTGTGGAGTAGATATACCAATGTCCTGACTCACCTATTCTTCCACACTTCGACTCTCGATCCGGCATAAATAACCAATAATTAGCAATACATTTACTGTAGCAGACATCATTAATAATGTTTCCTAAACGTTCCAGGAATAAAAAAAGAGTTTGCATTTGTCAGCCTGATCTCTCTGAAGTGACAAGGAGCTGAAATAATCAGTCAATGTCACAAAAATGCTTATCACAGAGCTCAAAGTGCTGTGTTAATCAATTAGGAACCGTAAGCGACTTCCTTCCTGCAACCAGGCTGTTGGAAACCCATGACTGCTGAAGTCACAAGTTCTTAGTAGTCTGATGGAAGAGTGTAGCATGCTGGGAGGGCATGGTACTGTATGTGTCCTCCCAGCAATCATCTCTGAGCAGATATCTGCTAATATTCATCTAGGGGCCAGCAGATATTAGATCACTATTATCTCTGCATTTCTCACATAGGACTTCTGAGAGCAGGTCACGATAAGTAAAGAAAAAGAGAAAATAAAAAATATACATCAAAGATAATTCAAATTCTGTGAAATAAGGAGAAAGTCTAACACTGTCCCCCAACCCGCTTGTACTATCAGACTTTTCTGTGACAACTGCATTTTACATGGATGCATGTCATCCATCAAAGTCCATGCCAGATCAAATCCACATATGATAATTATTGCAATTCACTAACTTCTCCGTAATTATGGATGTGGGGTCTGGAAGGATTTGCTGTAGTCAATGTAATTGTGTGTGGGCTACAAGGGTCTTCTTCTATCACTTATTATGGGGGGTTTAAAGAGTATGCCACTGTCACTCTTACTATAGAGCGTGGGGAGTTGCAGGTTTTCTGCTGTTACCTAACATGGTTAGGTACCACATATAGCGATGCGCTCATATACATTAAAGGGAATCTGTCACATCATTTTTCGCATATAAGCTGCGGCCACTGCCATTAGGAGCTTATCTATAGCATTCTGTAATGCTGTAGATAAGCCCCGATGTAACCTGAAAGATGAGAAAAACAGGTTATATTATACTCGCCCGGGGGCGGTACGGTGCGGTCCGGGTCCTATGGGCATCGCAGGTCCGGGTTCAGCGCCTCCCATCTTCATGTGATGACGTCTTCTTCCTTGAGCCCTGTCGCGGCTCCTGCTCAGGTGTACTGATTTGCCCTGTTGAGGGCTGAGCAAAGTACCGCAGGGCGCAGGCACTGGGAAATGCCAGAGAGGCCCGACGCCTGTGCACTGCAGTACTTTACGCTGCCATCAACAGCGCAGATAAAGTAAGCCTGCGCCAGAGCCGTGGTAGGAAGACAAGACAAGAAGAGGATGTCATCGTAAGAAGATGGGAGGCGCCGGACCCAGACCCGGGACACCAATCAGACCCGAATCGGTACCGCCGCGGGTGAGTATAATCTAACTTGTTTTTCTTACCTTTCAGGTTACATCAGGGGCTTATCTACAGCATTACAGAATGCTGTAGATAAGCCCCTAATGGCGGTGGCCGCATCTTATATGTGAAAAATGAGGTGACAGATTCCCGTTAATGTATATGAGCTGTTATGATCTGGTGACCTTGGAGCCGCATGAGAGACTTTCTCAAGAGTAGGTGGTACCTGTACTGACCGCAAACCCTAATCTAACACCGCAACTAGAAGTAGCCGTGGGATGTACCTAACACGTCCTAGACATCTCGACACAGCCGGAGGACTAAATACCCCTATAGATGGAAATGGGAATTCTATCTTGCCTCAGAGCAGAACCCCAAAGGATAGGCAGCCCCCCACAAATATTGACTGTGAGTATAAGAGGAAAGACACACGCAGGCAGAAAAACAGGATTTAGCAAAAGAGGCACTTCTAGCTAAATAGAAAAGGATAGGACAGAATTCTAAGCGGTCAGTATTAAAATCCTAAAAATATCCACAGCAGATAATACAAATATTCCACATCTAACTAAAGACATAGAAAGTATATCTGCATCTCCTGAGAATCCAGCATGCCTGAAAAATCCAAACAAAGTCTAAGCTGGACAAAAACACATTAAATTGCACTGAATTGCAAAGCACACTGCATGTGTGCACAGAGACAAAAAACCAGAAACTTATCTTAGCTGAATTTGCAGCAGGGCATGAGGAGCCAGAGAGAGATGCAATCCCTCCAAGTACAATGGACAACTGGCACAGACTCATGGATCCTGCACAACTAAATACCTAATAGAGCTGCAATCAGCAGAAACACCTGCCCGGATTACAACCCCAAGACAACTGCACTACCACCAACAACCACCGGAGGGAGCCCAAGAGCAGAATTCACAACAATGAGCGCACTGCTATATGTGGTACAGTATATCACAAAAGTGAGTACACCCCTCACATTTTGTAAATAGTGTATTATAGCTGTTCATGGGATAACACTGAAGATATGACACTTTGATACAATGTAAAGTAGTCAGTGTACACCTTGTATAACAGTGTAAATGTGGTGTGCCCTCTAAATAACTCGCAGTCATTAATATCTAAACCGCTGGCAACAAAAGTACACCCCTAAGTGAAAATGGCCAAATTTTGCCAAAATAGCCATTTTTCCTCATTCCCTCAGACTCATTAGTGTTACAAGGTCTCAGGTGTGAAAGGGGAGCAGGGAGTGGTAAATTTCGTGTTAGCACTCTCACACTCTCTGATACGCTTCACTGGAAGTTCCTCATGGCTCCTCATGGCAAAGAACTTTCTGTGGATCTGGAAAAAGAATTGTTGCTTTACAGAAACATTGCTTAAGCTATAAGAAGAATGGCAACACCCTGACAATGAGCTGCAGCACGGTGACCAAGACCAAGGTTTAACAAGACAGGCTACACTCAGAACTCGCCTCGCCATGGACGACCAAACAAGGTGAGTGCACGTGCTTAGCGTCATATCCAGAGATTGTCTTTTCAAAATAGATGTATGAGAGCTGCCAGCATTACTGCAGAGGTTACAGGGATGGGGGTCAGCCTGTCAGTGCTCAGACTGTACACATTTCTGCAGAGGTTACAGGGGTGGTGGTCAGCCTGACATTGCTCGGACCATATACCGCACACTGCATCAAATTGGTCTGCATGGCTGTCGTCCCAGAAGGAAGACTCTTCCAAAGATGAAGAATAAGAAAGCCCGCAATCACTGTGATGAAGACAAGCAGACTAGGAACGTGGATTACTGGAACCATATCCTGTGGTCTGACGAGACCAAGGTAAACTTATTTTGTTCAGTTCAGATGGTGTCAAGCGTGTGTGGCATCTACCAGGTAACGAGTACAAAAAGAAAAGTGTCCAGCCTACAGTAAAGCATGGCGGGGGGAGTGTCATGGTTTGAGGCTGCTTGAGTGCTGCCGGCTGTGGGGAGCTATTAAGGGAACTATGAATGTCAATATGTACTGTGACATACTGAAAGCTGAGCAGGATCCCCTGCCTTCAGGAAACTGGGCTGCGGGGCAGCATTCCCACAGGATAACAATCCCAAACACTCCTGCAAGACGACCATTGCCTTGCTAAAAAAACTGAGGGTAAAGGTCTGGCTTGGCCAAGCATGTGTCAAGACGTAAACCCTATTGAGCAAGCGGTGGATGCCGCGTTCAGGCCTGAATCATCCCTTCATTGAGCCACAGACACTATAAGGAACTGTATTACCAACCCCTTAACTGCGGTGGATACCGCAACTGCCTGGGGATCTCACTACTCCTTCCCTCGGAACATATCCATAAAGGACAGTGAATTCAACTACCATTTTCCTATTTTCTTCTAAAAAAGCAGTCGGTAAACTGAGTAAGGTCTCCAATGACCGAAACGTCTGTATCGTACTATTGGGACTGCACTTATACACTTATATTTAAGACTATTTGCTCATCATCCATCTCTGAGTGCCAAGTTTATTCTACATATTATCTGAAACATAATCAGCTGTATAGGAAGTTTAAAGCTGGATGAGGAACAGCCAAACTGTTACAAAGGTGACGTTGTGGAAGAGAGTTTCACGTCCCAGTTCATATATCACGGCAAATCTGAGCATAGCAAAAAGACATCAGGTAGTCTGAGGATTTGGTCTGGAATAATAATAATAGTGTCTCCAACTATGAAAAATACAGCTGGATATTTATAAGTCATGCATTACCATTAAGGAGGCTTTTGAATGCCTCCAAATTTATTCTTTATACAATGACCTCAAATACAGTTAGGTCCATATATATTTGGACAGAGACAACATTTTTCTAATTTTGGTTATAGACATTACCACAATGAATTTTAAACAAAACAATTCAGATGCAGTTGAAGTTCAGACTTTCAGCTTTCATTTGAGGGTATCCACAATAAAATTGGATGAAGGGTTTAGGAGTTTCAGCTCCTTAACATGTGCGACCCTGTTTTTAAAGGGACCAAAAGTAATTGGACAATTGACTCCAAGGCTATTTCATGGACAGGTGTGGGTAATCCCTTTGTTATGTCATTCTCAATTAAGCAGATAAAAGGCCTGGAGTTGATTTGAGATGTGGTGCTTGCATTTGGAAGGTTTTGCTGTGAAGTAAACATGCGGTCAAAGGAGCTCTCCATGCAAGTGAAACAAGCCATCCTTAAGCTGCGAAAACAGAAAAAAACAAGCCGAGAAATTGCTACAATATTAGGAGTGGCAAAATCTACAGTTTGGTACATCCTGAGAAAGAAAGAAAGCACTGGTGAACTCATCAATGCAAAAAGACCTGGGCGTCCACGGAAGACAACAGTGGTGGATGATCGCAGAATAATCTCCATGGTGAAGAGAAACCCCTTCACAACAGCCAACCAAGTGAACAACACTCTCCAGGAGGTAGGCGTATCAATATCCAAATCTACTATAAAGAGAAGACTGCATAAAAGTAAATACAGAGGGTTCACTGCACGGTGCAAGCCACTCATAAGCATCAAGAATAAAAAGGCTAGACTGGACTTTGCTATAAAACATCTAAAAAAGCCAGCACAGTTCTGGAAGAACATTCTTTGGACAGATGAAACCATGATCAACCTCTACCAGAATGATGGAAAGAGAAATGTATGGCGAAGGCGTGGTCCAGCTCATGATCCAAAGCATACCACATCATCTGTAAAACACGGCGGAGGCAGTGAGATGGCTTGGGCATGCATGGCTGCCAGTGGCACTGGGTCACTAGTGTTTATTGATGATGTGACACAGGACAGAAGCAGCCGAATGAATTCTGAGGTATTCAGAGCCATACTGTGTGCTCAGATCCAGCCAAATGCAGCCAAACTGATTGGTCGTCGTTTCATCCTACAGATAGACAATGACCCAAAACATGAAGCCAAAGCAACCCAGGAGTTAATTAAATCAAAGAAGTGGAATATTCTTGAATGGCCAAGTCAGTCACCTGATCTCAACCCAATTGAGCATGCATTTCACTTGTTAAAGACTAAACTTCAGACAGAAAGGCCCACAAACAAACAGCAACTGAAAACCACCGCAGTGAAGGCCTGACAGAGCATCAAAAAGGAGGAAACACAGCGTCTGGTGATGTCCATGGGTTCAAGACTTCAGGCAGTCATTGCCAGCCAAGGGTTTTCAACCAAGTACTAAAAATGAACATTTTATTTAAAATTATTGAATCTGTCCAATTACTTTTGGTCCTTTTAAAAACAGGGTGGCACATGTTAAGGAGCTGAAACTCTTAAACCCTTCATCCGATTTTAATGTGGATACCCTCAAATGAAAGCTGAAAGTCTGAACTTCAACTGCATCTGAATTGTTTTGTTTAAAATTCATTGTGGTATTGTCTATAACCAAAACTAGAAAAATGTTGTCTCTGTCCAAATATATATGGACCTAACTGTATACAGCCAATGTCAGTAAGAATTATCTCCAGAGTAAAGAACATGTAGTCCTGGAAGTGATATGGCCCCCAAATAGCCCAGAACTCATTATCATTGGGAAAGTCTGAAATTACATAAAGAAGACAGTAGGATTTGCACAAGCCCACATCCACAGAAGATCTGTGGTTAGTTGTGCAAGATGTTTGGAACAACCTTTTTACCAAGTTCCTTCAAAAACTTTGTGCAAGTGTGGCCTGAAGAATTGGTGCTTTTTAAAGCCAAAGGGTGGTGGTCACATTAGATAATGATTTTAGTTCTCATTTTTTCATTCACTTTGCATGTTGTTAATTAATAAAATAATAAAACTTCTATTTTTGAAATCATTCTTACCTTGCAATATGTTTTCTCACACTTACCTAAAATGTTTGCACATTTCTGTATTACCAACTTCAGAACTAAATTGCAAGTGCAGTGCAGAGCCCAATATGAAGTTACTGGTTTGCCCCCACACACGCTCTGCCTATGTTCCTTACCCTAACCGCCATGTCAGAAGTTTATTTAACATGACTGACTGCATAACAGTATGGGCAGAAGCTGACATTATATTGGTTTTCTATGATCACTTTCTTTGTCCCCACTGAGCTGCACATGATGAAAATCACAGAGCTGGTACTCACCAGGTCGAGCCCTTGTGTTTATCTACTGGCTACACATCACGATAATCGTATAAACTGTGGCATGTAAAAGTTTGATCATCCCTGGTCAAAATTAATGTTATTGTGGATGAAATGATCTCTAAAAGGCTAAAGTTAAAGATGACACATTTCCTTTGTATTTTGGGAACAAAATATATATACCGGTAGTCATTTTATTTAATTTAAAAAATTACAAAAAGGAAAATGGGCCTACAGTATACAAACGTTTTGGTCACAATTTGGAGATTTCTGCGCTCAGATAACTTTGGCCAAGGTTTCAGACCTTAAGTAGCCTGTTAGGGTTATGGCTTGTTCACTATGATAGTTAGGAAAGGCCAGATGATTTAAATGTCTCAGCTTTATAAAAATCCAGCCTCCTCTACCCTTGTGCCCCAAAACAGTAGCAATGGGTTCTTCTAAGCAGCTGCCTAGCACTCTGAAAATGAAAATGGTGGAGGCCCACAAAGCCAGAGAAGGCTATAAGAAGATAGCAAAGCATTTTCAAGTTGTTCTTTCCTCAGATTGAAATGTAATTATGAAATGGAAGTTAACAGGAACAGTAGAGGTCAAGCTAAGGTCTGGAAGACCAAGCAGTGAGAGCTGCTCGTAGGATTGCTAGAGAGGCAAATCAGAACCTCTGCTTGACGGCAAAAGACCTTCAGAAAGATGTTGCATGCTTTGGAGTTGTGGTATTGTTCTACTGTTCAGAGACACCAGCACAAATATAACCTTCATTGAAGAGTCATCAGAAAATAATCTCTCCTACGTCCTCACCATGTCTTCAAAGGGAAATTTGCAGTTAAAATTCTGTGCTGCCGCTCAGATGAATTTAAGGAGAGTATAGTTGATTCACAGTGGTTTTATTCAACGCGTTTCAGGGGTCTCATGCCCCCTTCACCATGAAATTCAACATCATAACTATGCAAAAGAACATGTAAACAAGCCTGATGCGTTTTGGAAACAAGTCCAGTGGACCGATAAGCTTAAAATAGAACTCTTTGGCCAAAATTATTAAAGGTATGTGTGGAGAGAAAAGGGCACAACATTTCAGGAAAAGAACATCTCACCAACAATTGAGGTGGATCAATCATCCTATCGGGTTGCGTTGTAGCCAATGGTATGGGGAACATTTCCCAGGTAGACAGAAGAATGGATTCAATGAAAGTTCATCAAATTCTTATCTGTTCTGGCTATTATAGGTTTCTCACACAAAATCCACAATAGACTGCCTCAAAAGGTACAAGCTGAAGGTTTTACAATGGCCCTCACAGTCCCCTAACCTTAACATCATTGAAAATATGTGGCTAGACCTCAAAATTGCAGTGCATGCAAAATGAACCAAGAGTCTCACAGAACTAGAAGAATTTTCCAAGGAAGAATGAATGAAAATCCCTCAAACAAGAATTGAAACACTTTTCGCTGCTGACAAAAAAGCATTTACAAGCTGTGATACTTTCAAAAGGGGCTGCTACGCGATGGGGCGGGACTTCCAGTGTCATTCTCATTGACAGCTGGCTCCCCCAGTTAGGCAGCAAGGATCTGGCTGTCAATCAGAATGACATCAGAAGTCCCACCTCATCAACAGTGCGGACCGGAAAAGAAGCCACCGCTCTGTAGACGTAGTGTCAGCGGAGGCTTCTGAATCCCCTGCAGGAGCGGTCTGTACCAGGAAAGAACAGCACTGGACACAACAAGCAGGTAAGTTGCAATTACCTGTCTGTTAGTGCTTAGGTACATTTTTTGTTTTTTTTATAAAATCCCGGATATCCACTTTAAGGCTACGTTCACATTTGCGCTGTTGGGCGCGTCGGCGGCGGTACATACTGACGCATGCGTCATGCGCCCCTATCTTTAACATGGGGGGCGCATGGACATGCGTCGGTATACGTTGTACTACGTTTTACGACGCATGCGTCATATAGACGCACAAGACAGGGCGCAGGGGACCCTACTTGAAGCATTTTCCCTGCGCCGAAAGTCCCGATCTGTAGGATTTTATGACAATGCATGCGTCGCAAAACGCTGCGTTGTGTACATGCGTTGTTGGTTGCGTCACGTCGCCGATGCTGCGCCCAACAACGCAAATGTGAATGTAGCCTACGCAAGGCCTCGGATGTCTGATGTTCTTGTGCTTCCCGTGGGTTTAGCACTCATACCTGTGACAGTCAATGGGGCCATTCACGTATCCACAATTTTTCACAGACCAAGCGGTAGAAAAATGGATGACACTCAGACAACACTCTGATCAAAGTAATCAGTCCCTTTTTTCTCGTACATGAGGTGTGAATGAGGCCTAAGGCAGACGAGTGTGTCTCCTTATCGATAAAGTGATTCTTCTCCCTTCTAATGGATGGTAAAAAGGGGCAGAGCTTACATTAGATTTACAATTCCCACCAAATCCAGAATTGCACTCAATGGAAACCCCAAATATTTCACATTAATTAGATGACTCACTCAGTCCGAGCCTGGCGTATTGTGCTATACCGGCTCCTGGCGTAAGTGCGCCATGCAGTGGGAAGGTGTTAAAGGGGTTAACTACTTAGATTATGTTTTTACTTCAGTAGACAACCCGTTTTATTTTGTTATACTAAGATTGGCCTAACAACCTGAAAAAGTGATACCTCATCATCACCCCTGACCCCCAGCTTCTGTTTCAAAGCTGCAGCCAATTTCTACCTCTTTTCCTGCTGCAGCAATGTCATCAGGATGGCTGCTGTCAATCACTGGCTGAGTTGGGTCACTACTACGGCCAAGGACTGGCTGAGAGCTCATTAACTGCTTGTTGTGATCCCCCAAGAAGTTGACACCAATGGATCGTAAATTGCATTTTTTCTACATTCCACCACAAAAAGATTTTAGTTTTTCATTTTCCAGCACATTATATGGTAAATTAAAATGACAAATCAGGCCACGATAAGTCATCTATGTCAGCAGAAAGATCAAAAGACACATCTAATTGTAGATGGGGCTGGGAACCTAAAGCAAAAAAAATAACGCCTGCCAGTTTAAAGGGGTCTTGCACTTTAAAAAAACATTGACCCCAAATGATTCCTGCAATGTAAAATAGCAGATAATATTCACTCGCTCCGCACTCTGCACCATTGCTCTGGTCTTTTTTGGCTGCAGCATTGACGCCATGTTGACAGCTCACATCAATGCTGCAGCCAATCATTGAGCTTTGCTGATATAGATGTCACTAGCCACTGAGTTCATTGATTGGAAGAAGTTAGCGGGATACAAATCCAATAGAAATATTTGATGAATGTAGCAATTGGACTAAAATATAACTTTTAATGTCTACAGTTTAAAAAAGACTTACTGTGTGAACTTCACCACGTGATATATACATACAGGGGACTAAAAAAGGGGGAATTGGCGTACCCCCTCAGGACACAAAAGGTACGTAGGAAAAAACAAATATGAGTGTGCTGATCCGTTCATACAGAAATTCAGCAACATACACTGGTTACATGCAGTAACGATAGCAATGCTAGTGAGTCGGAAAGGTACGGGTATCTGTGCACAGTGGTGCAATATAGTATGTCTATGAAAAGTCACCATAGGGTTCCAGACCCCAATTGTCTTTGTACATGCACAGTACCTAATCCAAATGCTCATTCAGTCCTTTTAGACTAGCGAACTAGCTATATGCTTTGAACCAGATGTGTTCATATATACAGCAGCAAAGAAAACATAATACTGACCATAATAATCAAAACAATGCATACATATTGTGGAATACTTGTATACCCATCTCATGGGTTTCCACCTATACCGCAGCAATGTAATACTTTTAGTCAGTCAAAATGTGAATATAAACATAGTGCCTCCATTACAGGCGACTTGGAATAATCTCACCCATTTGATGTGTGTATGTAGAGAGAGTACGTAGGTGGCAGATAGCGTCTCCCACTGATTGGCTGCAGCCATGAAGTGTGCTGTCAACGAGACGTTACCGCTGCAGCAGAGAGCCAGTGACGGGGAGGGTGAGCGCTTACATTACAAGATTGGTTTGGCTGAAAAAACCCTTTAATGATAGATCTGCAGCAACTCTGTGGCCGTCACCAGGGGTCACATCCCACTGCAGGACTGAAACTTCAGTGGATGTGTGGTCCCGGTCCAGGGTTGGCTGAGAATCTCCACGCTGATGGGAGAGCCCTGCTGTGGGCATGGGGCTGCCACACATCCATCATGTGGCTGCCACTCATCCATCATATGGCTGCCACTCATCCATCATGTGGCTGCCATCTATCCATCATGGGGCTGCCACTCATCCATCATGTGGCTGCCACCTATCCATCATGTGGCTGCCACCCATCCATAATGGGGCTGCCACCTATCCATCATGTGGCTGCCACCCATCCATAATGGGGCTGCCACCTATCCATCATGTGGCTGCCACCTATCCATCATGTGGCTGTCACCCATGCATCATGTGGCTGCCATCTATCCAACAAGGGGCTGCTTCCCATCCATCACGGGGCTGCCACCCATCCATCATGTGGCTGCCACCACCTATCCATCATGTGGCTGCCAACCATCCATCATGGGGCTGCCACCTATCCATCATGGGGCTGCCACTCATCCATCATGTGGCTGCCACCTATCCATCATGTGGCTGCAACTCATCCATTATGTGGCTTCCACCTATCCATCATGTGGCTGCCACCTATCCATCATAGGGCTGCCATCTATCCATCATGTGGCTGTCGCTCATCCATCATGGGGCTTCCACTCATCCATCATGGAGCTGCCACCTATCCATCATGTGGCCGTCACCTATCCATCATGTGGCTGACACTCATCCATCGTGGGGCTGTCACCCATCCATCATGTGGCTGCCACTCATCCATCATGGAGCTACCACCTATCCATCATGGAGCTGCCACCTACCCATCATGTGGCTGCCACTCATCCATCATGGGGCTGCCACCCATCCATCATGGGGTTGCCACTCATCCATCATGGAGCTGCCACCCATTAATCATGGGACTTCCACCTATCCATCATGTGGCTGCCACCCATCCAATATAGGGTTCCCACCCATCCATCATGTGGCTGCCACCACCTATCCATCATGTGGCTGCCAACCATCCATCATGGGGCTGCCACCTATCCATCATGGGGCTGCCACTCATCCATCATGTGGCTGCCACCTATCCATCATGTGGCTGCAACTCATCCATTATGTGGCTTCCACCTATCCATCATGTGGCTGCCACCTATCCATCATAGGGCTGCCATCTATCCATCATGTGGCTGTCGCTCATCCATCATGGGGCTTCCACTCATCCATCATGGAGCTGCCACCTATCCATCATGTGGCCGTCACCTATCCATCATGTGGCTGACACTCATCCATCGTGGGGCTGTCACCCATCCATCATGTGGCTGCCACTCATCCATCATGGAGCTACCACCTATCCATCATGGAGCTGCCACCTACCCATCATGTGGCTGCCACTCATCCATCATGGGGCTGCCACCCATCCATCATGGGGTTGCCACTCATCCATCATGGAGCTGCCACCCATTAATCATGGGACTTCCACCTATCCATCATGTGGCTGCCACCCATCCATCATAGGGTTCCCACCCATCCATCATGTGGCTGCCACTCACCCATCATGGGGCTGTCACCCATCCATCATGTGGCTGCCACTCACCCATCATGGGGCTTCCACCCATCCATCATGTGGCTGCCACTCATCCATCATGGGGCTTCCACCTATCCATCATGGGGCTGCCAGCCAGCCATCATGTTACAGGCACACAGCAGGGCACCCACTGCAATATGCAGCATCTTCTGTCAAGAGACTCCAGCCCCACCCAAGCAGTACAGATGCCCCATTCAATGGAGACGCAGAGCACTCATGTCGGGAGCTGTCACCCTGCCCCGATCACTGCACGGCTACCCTGAGGCGCTGCACCGATCACTGCACGGCTACCCTGCGGCGCTGCACCGATCACTGCTACCCGGCGACCCTGCGGCGCTGCACCGATCACTGCTACCCGTGAACTGCCATCCTGCCAACTCTATGATCTGCAAGAATCGCGACAGCCATGCGCATCCCATTCATCGTGACACTGCCCCTTACCTCAATGCCACCCTGACACTGCAGTCTCCTTGGCTGCCCATGATGCAGCGGGTGTGCCCTCCGTAACACAGCTCACACAACGGGCAGCTGCTGCCATCCGAGCGTCGGCTTCACCCCGTGCCCATGTCCGCTCTGCAATGCCATAGTCTCCCCGGCAGAACAATAGGTAGAGGGAGGACAAGCAGCCGACTGCTCCCCAGACCAGACAGCGCACACCCACCGGCTGGGAAGCCTCCACACACTCCTCCGGGGGCGGGCCTTCCCTGTATGTGGGCTCGGGGGTCCTGGCTACTCCAGTAATCAGGGGGCAGATGCGGAATGCTGGCGGACATTGGCGAAATTGGGTGGCAGTGGATGCGGTATTGGGCGCTGACAGGGCAGCCCACGGGGGTCCCGGGCCAATAACGCCAGTCCGCAGGAAAGTGACCTAATGAAGGGTAATCACAAGGAGGGTCTTCACTGGTGGTGACCCTAGGCTTCTCCTGCATCACTGGATATTGGAGCAGGCCTGCATGTTATTGGTGCGGTGAGAAGCCTTCCTTATATAATGGCTGGCTGTATCCCCCTCATGGAGCCCCCATAAGCAGGCCACCATAGGGAACCGCGTCTGGATGGATGGCAGAGGGTCGGGACCCCCACTGGCGCTCCCATGCCAACACTTGGTCAGCCATATAGTATCAGCCTGTGTGTCAGGGGGGGACATATCAGTGGCGCAGCCTGTGCACTGGGGGGCCCAAGAGATAAGGGGGCCCAATTTGCGCCTCTAAGTCAGTTGTGCATTATGATGAGGCCCATATACTGTGCTTGCACAGGGGTCCCTTCTGTCTGAGTCATTTATTAACCTACCAGATGTACATACCATGATTAAACCCACTGAAATCCTAAATAGCCATCTATCCCCTACAGGCACCATGATTATACAGAATACAGCGTATATACAATGTAATGTGCTGATATACCAAATACAGACACCATAATGATAAATAAAGAACATATAAATAATTAACAATGGCCATGAAGCTATGGGTCCATTTCCTACAAAATGAAGCAAGAGATGTATACCTGATATTATCATAATAGCCACATATACGGTATATGGCATATGTCAATAATAAAGAGCGAATGCATCCAAATATGAATGTGAAGAGAAGATCCACATATATGTGTGTGTGCGCAATATGACGTACAGAAAATATTGGGCTACTAACATGGCATCCAATGGCTAGAGAGACAAATCCGACCTGATAAGTAAGGTGTCCTTCTCATACATATGATTCATTAATGTACGATAACATTATTATGCATGTACAGTATTTGATTTCTGAGACTTTTGTGCGCTTGTGCATGCTTGATATGTGTGGCACTATATAGTTGTGGCGTGCCCACCTTTATGTTGGCATGCGCATAGTGACCTGCAGCAGACAACTCGTCTCAGCTAAGTGCACAGACTTGACATGCCTAGCTCTCATGCCAAAATTCTGGCGTAAAAGCTTTGAAGTAGTGCCTCAATTTTGTAATTTTTGGTGTTTTCACACCAGTTTCTTCCAATTCTGACAAATTGGGCATATCTGCGGGGGGACAGGAGTATGGGGGGCCAAAAGCCACAACTCATCTAATTCATGATGCGCTAGAGCGTTCCCTATTCCAGAATTCTCACTCCTGTAGCTGATCTGTCGTAACGCCCAGAGTTGCACGCCACCCGCCAGATGCTAAAGATTCATAAAGATGAGCGCACCTCTTCATGAATCAGAAGCGTCTAACTCCAGCACGTCCCCTCAAGACTGGAGTGAACAATCCCTATCTTCATGAATCAGGCCCGATTTGTATTAATGCTTGTAAGCACGTAATGACGATGACGATGTCAATGCCTGCACTTGTGCATAGTGATTTATGGGAGATTTGCTTATACCAGAAAAATGCATAATGATGAGGTCTTCAAAAAGGCACGATTACCACCAGCACATAATGATGACATCTACCCAGCAAAATGTATATAGTATACAGTATATACTTTGGCATCTCCTTTTTTGTATACCTATAAATCGGGTACATCCCGGACACCTTATCAGGTCATGTTTGTCTCTCTAGCCATTGTATGCCATATTAATGGCTCAATGTCTTCTAAACATCATATATACACTGCTCAAAAAAATAAAGGGAGCACTTAAACAATAGAATATAACTCCAAGTAAATCAAACTTCTGTGAAATCAAACTGTCCACTTAAGAAGCAACACTATTTGACAGTCAATTTCACATGCTGTTGTGCAAATGGAATAGACATCAGATGGAAATTATTGGCAATTATCAAGACACCCTCAATAAAGGAGTGGTTCTGCAGGTGGGGATCACAGACCGCATCTCAGGACCAATGCTTTCTGGCTGATGTTTTGGTCACTTTTGAATGTTGGTTGTGCTTTCACACTCGTGGTAGCATGAGACGGACTCTACAACTAACCCACACAAGTGGCTCAGGTAGTTGCATAAGAAAGGAAGGAGGGCACTCACCGATCTGGAGGAGTACCCGGTAGCTTGTGGTGGAATTTGGACCACTTTTCTGCATGAAAGCACTTGATGTGCACAGAGGCTGAAGGTCTCCAAGTGGAAGGTAGTGCCGTCCCTCTTTTTTCTTTTTCTTTTGTCAAAGAATTCTCTGGCTCAGGTAGTGCAGCTCATCCAGGATGGCACATCAGTGCGAGCTGTGGCAAGGAGGTTTGCTGTGTCTGTCAGCATAGTGTCCAGAGGCTGGAGGCGCTACCAGGAGACAGGCCAGTACACCAGGAGATGTGGAGGGGACCATAGGAGGGCAACAACCCAGTAGCAGGACCGCTACCTCAGCCTTTGTGCAAGGAGGTACAGGAGGAGTGTAGCGCCCCCACTGCCGCAGGGCCGAGGGGTACCCGGTACCGGGCCTCTGAGTCTCTGCTCTGGGGTTGTCACGGTGGCTAGACCCGGTCCGTGACCCTGCTGAGGGGCGTACAATAATAGATGTGGATGGTGGTGGAGGTGCAGTGCAGTAAATAACGAGGACACCAGGTTGCAGTCTCTTTACCTTTTTACTGAAGTCTTCTGAGTCCTCAATCCGGAATACGGTTAACAGGGCTGCGCAAGTCCGGTTGGTCCGATGGCACCTCCAGAGTTCCCTTTGCAGGTGGATATCTGTGCCTGCTTTCCTGCGCTTGTGTGTTGTGGTCCTCCCCTGCTGTGCTTACGGGATAGCACCCACAACTGTTGTGTCTGTTTCTCGTGTTCCCTCACAACTCGATTCTGATGTTCTCCCTCTACGTCCCCCTGATCTTACGGTTAGGACGCACCCGTATGACGGGGAGGCTCGGAGCTTTTCCGGGACTCCAGCGTCGCACCACTCCTGTTGTTACCCCCCTGTGTCTTCCTGGGTCTGGGTGAGACAGCCCGCCTGTAACTGACTGTCCTGCCGTAGGTCTGAAGTTTGGCTTGGAGCTCTATACTTCCTCGGCGTTCCGGCCACCAGTTATGCGCCTCAATAGGATGGTGCCTCGTCTTACAGCACGACTCCTACTGGTATTCTCCTTGTTGCGTTGATCTCGTTTCTCACTCAGCACAATAAACTTCGCTTCTTATCCTTTCTTGGGGTACCGCCGCTATATCGTGCAGGCGCGGTCCCGTAACGTTCTCTCTGTTCGCTAGGCCTCTGTCAGGATCCCACCCCTGACAGGGACCCCTCTGAATCTTCCCCTACAACACCCTCTGCCACAAGGTGTTGCCTGGTTCCAACCCAGTCAGCTTTCTCTCCAACTTCCTATCTAACCCCCAGTTTTACCAGACTGTGAGGAGTGGCCTAATGAATAGTGCCCTTAGCTCCCCCTGGAGGCCAGACTGTGAAATGTATTGGTGTCTGTGATACCTGGTCAGATGAACTCCTTCAGTGCCATCAGACGTACCATAGCCCCCCTTAGCGGCGGAGCCACAGTACTGCAACGACCAGGACTCTGGGGCGCTGCACTCCCCCCGGTTAAATCCAGTACTCCTGGACTGGGAAGAAAACAACAATACATGTCAGCAAAAAGACATACAATTTTTAAAATGCAAGTACAAGTAAACTTTTTAACAGAGCTTCCCTTTATGGGAGGTGAGGACACTTGAACATTACAAACTTGGTTAAATACTTTAAATAACAGACTATAAATAACTTCTCTTACCCAACCAGGTATTCTACTAAGTGCAAAATCTTTGAACAATAATTTAACATTGCCTTTAAGGACGTACTCGCTAAATCCACTAAAGACCTTCTTATATCACATATAAGGCTAATTAACTTTTATACATTCTCCTTCTTTAAATCTGCAGGACCGCCTGTCCTAACTGCTCCAGACCTACTGCCTCTCCTTTCTGTACAGGACCACCCCTTTCCGCCTGGGCCTACTGTCCTTCCACTACTATACACAGTATAGAACATATCATTTTTCTTTCAGTTCAAGATCACTGAGCCATCTCTATATGGCCCCTAGGAGGACTCACCACTAACCCCTACGGGTTCACTTCCTGTCCTCATTCTTCTATTAACATTATTAAACATTTCTTACAATCAACCAGTTGGCTACATATAACTTTCACATATCAGCATTATTACTTTTCCTTTTAGAGCATCATCATTCTCTAAGTGCTTTTAATGAACATCCCCTTTAAGAGGGGACCAAGTCTCTATGAGGTAGTGCAACTCCTCAAGCTGCAAGTCCGTTTGCAGTAAGGACTCCGGTAATGTCTTCAAAAACAGTATCTTCGCAAAAGAGTCCTTTTCTCGTATAAAACCAGTAGAGAGCACCTTTAAGAAGGTGCAAACTATTTACAATATTAGTTTTTGAATCATTCACCGTCCATAATTCGGCAGTCCTTTGATAACTGTGCAAAAAGTAGAAAACAAACAAAAAGCAATAGGGATCCCGGGTCAACAAAGGGATCCCTTTAAGAATAACCCTAGACGGGTTTTAGCAGCAAAACGGTGAAAACAATTTAACTTATTTACAATCATTAAAGCATTTTTGCTTACTCATCTTGTAGCTGTGCAGGGGGTGGTCTTCTTCCAGGCCTCACCCGGCCAACGGGTCGCGTTGGTGCAGCAAGGGCCGGTCCTGGCTCCAGCAGCGACAGGATCCCTCGTCGGGATGCCCTCCTTGCTTGTGGGCGAGCGCGACCCAGAGGCACGCGGTGGACCCGGACCTCCTGAGGTTCCGCGGGGACGGGCTCCTGCACCTTCCCTGTAGAAGGCTCGTCCTCCGGCGTTCCGGCAGTAGCCTGGAGAGCGACGCACCGCTGGATGCCTCGAGCTATCCAGCCAGTTTCGCCAGCCTCCCTCCTCCACCGGGTATAGGTCTCTGCGTCGCCAGGCTCCAGGTCGCCAGCGAACCTTCCTCCACAGGGCTCCACTTCCTCCCGGTCGACACGGACCTGTAGTGGCTCCCTGATCTCCTGGATAACTCCCCTTCCTTTCCGGGAGTTAAAGGATATCACTACACCCCAGTGCGACGGTGGAACCTCCTCAACGCTCCTCAGATCGACCTGGGCTGCCGGTTGGGGTCTGCTCCACCACGCTGTCATCAGGCGCTGCAGGTGCTCCGCCTCCGGCAGGATCCTCAGGCCTTGTGCCTGCAGCTCACACTCTGCCGCAGTCGGGATGAAAGAAGCGGGGGACACCGGAGACAGGCGGACCTCTGTAGGTTGGCCCAGCCGAGCGATCACACGGGCATCGGCTTCCAGGCGGTAGGCTATCTGCCGGGCCTCAGCTGCAGCCACACAACTCCTCGGACAGCGGCCGGGGGGATCGGCCCATCGGTAGCTCCGCAAGGGTCAGTTCCCGCAACGATGGCGTGTCTGGGGCTGTGTCGGGTTGTGCAGCCTCTTGTTGAGTCGGGTCATTCCCACGCGGTGCTTCCAGCGTCGCCATTTTCGCTTCCTCTCTGGTGTCCTCTTCCCGCGGTCTCTTTTGTGGGCGGCCCCGTCTCCATGGTCTCCATCCTCCAAAGAGAATGAGGAGGCGGACCTCGGCTGCTGACGGACACGTCCTCAGGACACAGAAATATTTAGACTGGGCGGCCATGGTCGTTCGCGCTCTCCAGCTTGTCTACGCCCACTCCACGCCTCTCTTCTTCTCCTGCGCTCTCCTCAGCGCTGTAATGGCGGATTTTGGCGGCAAGTGGCGCGGCACCGTCTTTGCAATAAATCACAGTCCAAGTACAATAAATCACAGTTCCAAGGCACACATGACCTGATTCTTCAGGCTTAAGTAGATCCTGTTCATGACGCCAAGTTGTAGCGCCCCCACTGCCGCAGGGCCGAGGGGTACCCGGTACCGGGCCTCTGAGTCTCTGCTCTGGGGTTGTCACGGTGGCTAGACCCGGTCCGTGACCCTGCTGAGGGGCGTACAATAATAGATGTGGATGGTGGTGGAGGTGCAGTGCAGTAAATAACGAGGACACCAGGTTGCAGTCTCTTTACCTCTTTACTGAAGGCTTCTGAGTCCTCAATCCAGAATACGGTTAACAGGGCTGCGCAAGTCCGGTTGGTCCGATGGCACCTCCAGAGTTCCCTTTGCAGGTGGAAATCTGTGCCTGCTTTCCTGCGCTTGTGTGTTGTGGTCCTCCCCTGCTGTGCTTACGGGATAGCACCCACAACTGTTGTGTCTGTTTCTCGTGTTCCCTCACAACTCGATTCTGATGTTCTCCCTCTACGTGCCCCTGATCTTACGGTTAGGACACACCCGTATGACGGGGAGGCTCGGAGCTTTTCCGGGACTCCAGCGTCGCCCCACTCCTGTTGTTACCCCCCTGTGTCTTCCTGGGTCTGGGTGAGACAGCCCGCCTGTAACTGACTGTCCTGCCGTAGGTCTGAAGTTTGGCTTGGAGCTCTATACTTCCTCGGCGTTCCGGCCACCGGTTATGCGCCTCAATAGGATGTTGCCTCGTCTTACAGCACGACTCCTACTGGTATTCTCCTTGTTGCGTTGATCTCGTTCCTCACTCAGCACAATAAACTTCGCTTCGTATCCTTTCTTGGGGTACCGCCGCTATATCGTGCAGGCGCGGTCCCGTAACGTTCTCTCTGTTCGCTAGGCCTCTGTCAGGATCCCACCCCTGACAGGGACCCCTCTGAATCTTCCCCTACAACACCCTCTGCCACAAGGTGTTGCCTGGTTCCAACCCAGTCAGCTTTCTCTCCAACTTCCTATCTAACCCCCAGTTTTACCAGACTGTGAGGAGTGGCCTAATGAATAGTGCCCTTAACTCCCCCTGGAGGCCAGACTGTGAAATGTATTGGTGTCTGTGATACCTGGTCAGATGAACTCCTTCAGTGCCATCAGACGTACCATAGCCCCCCTTAGCAGCGGAGCCACAGTACTGCAACGACCAGGACTCTGGGGCGCTGCACTTCCCCCCAGTTAAATCCAGTACTCCTGGACTGGAAAGAAAACAACAATACATGTCAGCAAAAAGACATACAATTATTAAAATGCAAGTACAAGTAAACTTTTTAACAGAGCTTCCCTTTATGGGAGGTGAGGACACTTGAACGTTACAAACTTGGTTAAATACTTTAAATAACAGACTATAAATAACTTCTCTTACCCAACCGGGTATTCTACTAAGTGCAAAATCTTTGAACAATAATTTAACATTGCCTTTAAGGACGTACTCGCTAAATCCACTAAAGACCTTCTTATATCACATATAAGGCTAATTAACTTTTATACATTCTCCTTTAAATCTGCAGGACCGCCTGTCCTAACTGGTTCCAACCCAGTCAGCTTTCTCTCCAACTTCCTATCTAACCCCCAGTTTTACCAGACTGTGAGGAGTGGCCTAATGAATAGTGCCCTTAGCTCCCCCTGGAGGCCAGACTGTGAAATGTATTGGTGTCTGTGATACCTGGTCAGATGAACTCCTTCAGTGCCATCAGACGTACCATAGCCCCCCTTAGCGGCGGAGCCACAGTACTGCAACGACCAGGACTCTGGGGCGCTGCAGGAGCACTGCCAGAGCCCTTCAAAATGACCTCCAGCAGGTCACAAATTTGCATGTGTCTGCATAAACAGAAACCGACTCCATGAGGATGGTCTGAGTGCTCGGCGTCCACAGATGGGGGTTGTGCTCACAGCCCAACACCGTGCAGGACGCTTGGCATTTGCCACAGAACACCAGGATTGGAAAATTCGCCACTGGCGCCCTGTGCTCTTCACAGATGAAAGCAGGTTTACACTGAGCACATGTGACAGATGTGACAGAGTCTGGAGACGCCGTGGAGAGCGATCTGCTGCCTGCAACATCCTTCAGCATGACTGGTTTGGCAGTGGGTCAGTAATGGTGTGGGGTGGCATTTCTTTGGAGGGCCGAACAGCCTTCCATGTGCTCACCAGAGGTAGCCTGACTGCCATTAGGTATCGAGATGAGATCCTCAGACCCCTTGTGAGAACAAATGCTGGTGCGGTTGGCTCTGGGTTCCTGCTAATGCAGCACAATGCCAGACCTCATGTGGCTGGAGTGTGTCAGCAGTTCCTGCAAGATGAAGGCATTGAAGCTATGGACTGGCCCGCCTGTTCCCCAGACCTGAATCCGATTGAACACATCTGGGACATCATGTCTCGCACCATCCACTAACGTCACGTTACACCACAGACTGTCCAGGAGTTGGCGGATGCTTTAGTCTAGGTCTGGGAAGAGATCCCTCAGGACACCATCCGCTGCCTCATTAGGAGCATGCCCAGGCGTTGTAGGGAGATCAAACAGTCACGTGGAGGCCACACACAATACTGAGCATCATTTCCTTGTCTTGTGGCATTTCCACTGAAGTTGCATCAGCCTGTTACTTCTTATTCCACTTTGATTTTGAGCATCATTCCAACTCCAGACCTCCGTGGGATATTAGTTGTGATTTACGTTGATCATTTTTAGTTTTTTTTGTTCTCAACTCATTCCACTATATAATGAATAAAGATTTACATCTGGAATATTTCATTCAGTGATATCTAGGATGTGGGATTTTAGTGTTCTCTTTATTTTTTTGAGCAGTGTACATACAAATACAGTGCCTTGAAAAACTATTCAGACTCCATGAACTCTTCCACATTTTTTCACATTACACCCACAAACTTGAAAGTATTTTATTGGAATTGTAGGTGGTATACAAACACAAAGTAGCAAGTATTTGTGAAAAGTAAGGAAATTAATGGTTTTCTAATTATTTTAAAAATATAAATCTGAAAATTGTGGGACCACCTTTCGCTGCCATTATTGCTGCAAGTCTTTTGGGGTATGTCTCTACCAGCTTTGCTCATATAGAGGCTATAATTATTGCCCATTTTTCTTTGCAAACTAGCTCTATCTCAGTGAGATTGGATGGAGAGCGTACATGAACAGCAATTTTCAAGTCTTGGTACAGATTATGTCTGGACACTTTGACTATATGGCTATTACTTTGTCCATTCTTGTAGCTTAAAGGGACATTTCCCTACCTACTGCACCTTATTTGTTGCACTAACTGTATTGTAGGTGTATATTGTCTACTAATATTTCAAAGAGCTGTTTTTTCTGTGAGGACACAGAGGGGTCAGGTTGATGTTTTGTTTTTATCCATTGTGTAATACCAGCACATAAGTAATATAGATATACTGTATATTCTGTGATTTAGTCATTTGCATATTCAATAAGCGTGACAGTACCACAGTTTTAACTTCTTATTCATTAAAGGTCCTCTCGGGACAGCACACAGGGCCCGTTAGTCTGCCAGCAGCTATTAGGATGCATTTATGTTTACCCGCCATGGTGGGCTCTAGTGCTATTTGTTTGTAGGAAAATAACAATTAAATAATGTATAAAAATAAAACTGTCAAATAAATAAAAGTCACCTTTTGTCTGTTGTAATCTATTTTTCTTCAAATTATATACCGTACTTAATTGGTAGCTCCAGGTGCGTAATAAACTGAACTATGCTGTACAATTATCACATTAAGGCCACGTTCACACGTTCAGTATTTGGTCAGTATTTTACATCAGTATTTGTAAACTAAAACCAGGATTGGGTAAAAAAATACAGAAGTGGTGACGTATTTCTATTATACTTTTCTTCTTATTCTACTCCTGGTTTGGGCTTACAAATACTGAGGTAAAATACTGACTAAATACTGAATGTGTGACCGTGGCCTAATTATAATGCTTTGAAACCCCTGTAAAAAGAAAAAAATCTGTGCCAGAATGGCTGTTTTTTCCCCCTATACAATTAGAAAAAAAGTGATACTGGTAGAAACTATGGTTTGCCTCACAAACCATGGCTCTTAGAGTATACTGACATAAAACAGAAGTGCAAAAAATGAATCACCAAAAACATAAAGTTTTGGTATGTTTGGAAGCATGCAAGCCCGTGGAGCACAGATAGCATATAGTGTGGTAAATATACATCTTAAAATGATGTGACTGAAGAGAAGCTTAGTCTGAGTGCCAAAGTGATTGGACACATCTTTGTTCTGCCCAGTCCATCTTTAAACCGTAATCTGTGGTTTGCAGCTTGTACCAGTAATCCAAGGTTAGAACCAGCATCTGGGGACGATAGAAGCATTTTAAGCCCTGTCTCAGGCTAACCATGTAGTTTGAAAATTACGCCTAGTCCACTCTACAAGGTTTTTGGCTAAACTAACATCTTGCACCTGGCCTTTGGCACATTATTGGCACAGTAGCAACCTTTGTCCCAATGACCTCTTTATAGCCATTAGCGATAAGGGCCACTATAAGCCCCTTTGCCCTCGGTGGCTAACATAAGCCCCTCTGCCCTGCGTGGCCACCATAAGCACCTCTGCCCTCCGTGGCCACCATAAGCCTCTCTGCCCTCCGTGGCCACCATACACCCCCCTGCCCTCGGTGGCTACCATAAGCCCCTCTACCCTCATTTACCCAATTTACATGGGCAGCCATCCATAAACAGCTGCTAAAATTGGCATTGGGTCCCAGCCTGCTATGGACTACAGTACACCTTTCTACTTTCTCACTTTCTTATTCAAAAGAACATAAGAACATGTTATATCATTCTGGACAATGTAGACACTTCTCTATTTGCTGCATTGGCATCACTTCCACCCAGCACAAGTTGCTTCTGGCCACTTTTAGAAGCATACAATAACATACATTATGGTCTAAGCTCTGAATTTTTCTCTCCTATTCGGTGTGTCTGTCAGCAAAAGAATAAACTGTTCAACAGTTTTAACCAATTAAAGAGAGGACACTTCTTGTTAATGAGCAGCTGTGCTATGTGAGCTCTCCTTCACATAAGTAGCTAATATTGATGCCTTATCTACTGTATGTCTATACTAGTGGGAAAATGCACTAAAACGATGCGGGCTTTATCTATACGTCCCATACTGCTAATGGTCTACACTATTTGTCAGAGGGGAGGACAGGTTTTGGGCAGGCGTCTGCAGCATCATTGCTGGAGTGTCCTCTGTGCCTCAGTCGCATTGCATCTCCAGCCTGGCATTCACTCTAGGCTGGGGGTTCCATCAGATAGCAGGCACCGGAGGTTACCGCGCATGTGCAGTGATCTCTAGGGTCTGCAGCCGGAAGTAGCAGCCTGGTGTTCACAATAGGTTGAGATTTCCAGCTTCAGGTCCTGGATAATGTGCAATGAACTTTGGTGGCACCGGCATAGCATGAATGCAAGAGAAGACATGAAGGAGGACCAGACAGCTGGAAGGGTGCACCGGGGTAAAAAAAAAGCATGCTTACCTCACCGCTCACCTTTCCTGCCATCCACGCTCTTCTTTGCCAACTGTCCAGTCCCAACTCTGGCCAGGCCCCCCAGGCTAGGGTTTCTGGCCACAAGCAGCTCCTGGTGTTCACCACTGAGTCCTGCATCCAAAAGTAGCAGCCCAGTGTTCACTTTATGCCAGTCATGTTATAAGCCCCTGAGGATGCTTAGTGAACTGTGGGGTTTGCTTTGAACCTCACCCTAAAGTGAAAACTGGGCAGAAGATGCGAATGAGGTACAGAGGACTGGGAAAGGAGCAGCAGCGATGGTTAGAGAGGTAAGTGGTGTGGCGATTATATATTTTTTTCTTTTTAACCTTTTGCCAATCATCTACTGTTTAGCATGATGGAGGCAGCAGTTGGCTGTAATTTTGCAAAATTCATGTGATTGTTCAATAAATGTTCTGCCATGCTGAATACACTTGGGCATACAAATCATCAAGATCCACTGCTGGCAGCTATCTTGATAATCAATTGCTGACTAGTGATGAGCGAACGTGCTTGCTACTACTCGTTACTCGCCCGAGTATCGGGGTACTCGAGGGAACTCGCCGAGCATCGAGCATTTCCGGGATTATTTGGCGGTAACTGCAGTCTCCACCTCGCGTTTTTTACGGACTTTAGAGACCTAATCACGGTGCAGGGATTGTATGCCAGGCCATGAAACTCCGCAGCCATCTTTGTTGTGGTTGTGCAGTGATTGGCTGGGCCGGACAGTATCATCCCGAGTATAAGAGACCTTGCGCCGCCCTGCTCGCCGCATTCTGTTCCTGTTTCAGCGAGAGTAGGGAGAGCTGCTTCCGAGATAGGGTCAGAATCGTGGTTTTAGAGTTAGTGTAGGTCTGCAACTCTTACATCCACAACTCCTGAGAAACCAACAGTCCTTTTTAGGGCTAATTCATGGGTCCCGATATTGCAGCGCTAGGTAGGCAGGGCACAGCATATCCACATCAGTGCAAGGTCTGCAGGCACTGTATGTGCGTCCATTGGTCCCACTGCATCCCTCCCAAAGCTCCATAACTGCCTGCTGCTGCTGCAGCTTATTTACTGTCTATATACCTATTTTTTTTATTTTCTTCCACAGATTCCCCCCCCAAAAAAAATATACAGTCTGTTCTGTCAGACTGAGGCTTGTTGAAAAGTGATAGTTTGTCAAGCACACGTAGCATAGTTGTGTGTGCTACCCTTGTGCCCCTTTTTTTTTTTTTGGTGTTTTAAATTCACCGAAAAAGGCCTCATGTATCTGCGTGCTCCAAGTTTGGTCATTGGAGGCCGGTGTACTTATTTTTTGGCTGTGTGATACTCAAATTCTATACAGCGCTATTTAGCATAAAAAATTTGAAAGGCCACAGATTTGCCAGTGTGGTATTTCTGTTACAACCATCATATATCTCTGTGCTCCAAGTTTGGGCATTGGAGGCCGGTGTACTTGTTTTTTGGCTGTGTGATACTCAAATCCTATACAGCGCTATTTAGCATAAAAAAAATTGAAAGGCCACAGATTTGCCAGTGTGGTATTTCCATTACAGCCTTCATATATCTCTGTGCTCTAATTTTGGGCATTGGAGGCCGGTGTACTTATTTTTTGGCTGTGTGATACTCACATTCTATACAGCGCTATTTCGCATAAATTAACTTTAAAGAAAAAAAAATTGAATACAGTCTTTTAGGTCAGGCTGAGGCTTGCCTGGTGTTTGGGTTTGAAAAATCGTAGATTTGCAGGCATACTGATCACATATTATTTTGCTACTAATAAAGACATTTGTGTTGAGCATTTGAAATAGAGCAGTAGTCCATTTAAAATGGTTAAGGGACGGGGAAGTGGACGTGATGCTGATGGTGCATCCAGAGGACGAGGCTGTGGGCAAGGTGAAAGTGGGCAACAACAAAGACCCACATCTTCTCGCTCGACCTTCCTGTCCCAGTTTCTAGGGGACCGCAGCACACCACTATTGAAGCCAGAGCAGTGTGAAACGGTTGTTGGTTGGATAGCGGATAATGCTTCCAGTCACTGAACCACCACCACCATCTTGTCTTCACCACAGTCAAGTCTGAGTAGCCGTGAGTGTAGCCAGGATATTACTCACCCTGATCCTCCTTCCTTCCACCATGCCGAGTGTCCTGAGACAACTGATCCCACACTTGGACACTCTGAAGAGCCGTTCAGTTTTCCATTTCAAGATTCAGAAATCTCTGCCGGTCAACTTGAAGTGGGGAAAGATGAGATCGCATGAAGAGGTGCCCAAAGCTTTGACCAGCCCCGGTCACATGAAGGCGATGGTGGGAAAGTGTCACAAGAGGTGGATGATGATGAGACACAATTGCCAAAAAGTCAGGAGGAGCAGGGTGCGGATGTGGAAGACAAGTTGGTGGATGACATAGTGACTGACCCAACCTGGCAGGAGGACATGCATAGCGAGGACAGCAGCACAAATGGGGAAGGAGGCATATCCCACCAACAGGCAGGAAGAAGCAGTGTGGTGGCCACAGACAGAAGGCATGCATCCGTTCCCCGTAACACCAACATGAGTGAAGTTGCTATTCCACCTGTGAGATCTTCCCGAGTCTGGCTATTTTTTAAAGACTCTGCCGATAACCCCAAACAGGCCATTTGCAGCACCTGCCATGCCCGCATCAGCAGGGGTAGCAAAACAACCAGCCTGACCACCACCACCAGCATGATCAGGCACATGCAAGCAAAGCACCCGACTTTGTGGGCCGAACCCCAGGCTCCAGGACCACTGCCTGCTGGTCACACCACTGCTTCTTCCTCTGTTTTGCGTAGAAGCCAATCCCCAGTACACCGTGCATGTGAAGATGCCTCTAGCCCTGCACCTGTTGTGGCCCACATTTAAGCAGCACCATCAGCAAGCCTGTCCACGTCCTTGTCCCAGCACAGCGTTCAGTTGTCTATAACCCAGTCTTTGGAACTCAAGCGGAAATACCCAGCCAACACCCCACAGGCCACAGTCCTCAATTCTAATATTTTTCTTCTGCTTGCGCAAGAAATGCTGCCTTTTAGGCTTGTTGAGGCGGAAGCTTTCCGCAACCTGATGGTGGCGGCCGTCCCAAGGTACTCGGTCCCCAGTCGCCACTATTTCTCCCGTTGTGCCGTACCGGCATTACACCAGCATGTGTCCCACAACATTACCCGTGCCCTCAACAATGCTGTTACCGGGAAAGTCCACCTAACCACGGACACGTGGACAAGTGCTTGTGGGCAGGGACGGTACATCTCAATGACGGCACACTGGGTTAACATAGTGGAAACTGAGACCCAGTCGGACCTTGGGATGGAACACATCCTCTCCACGCCGAGGATTGCTGGCCCTACGTCAATCAGGGTTTGCCTACAGTCTAAAGCTCCTGCACCTCCTCCTCCTCCTCCTCTTCATCCTCCATCTCTGAAATCAACACATCAATCAGAAGCTGGAAGCACTGCAGCAGTGCCTCAGCCAAGCGGCAACAGGCTGTGCTGAAACTAATCTGCATAGGAGACAAACCGCACAATGCAGAAGAGTTGTGGACAGCGCTGAAAGAACAGTCAGATGTTTGGATGACACCGCTGAACCTACAGCCAGGCATGGTCGTGTGTGACAATGGTTGTAACCTGGTGGCGGCTCTGAGGCAAGGTGAGCTCACACACATACCTTGCTTGGCCCATGTGCTTAACCTCGTGGTTCAACATTTTCTGAAAAGCTACCCAGAGCTGCCGGATCTCCTAGTGAAAGTACGCCGTCTGTCTGCCCATTTTAGAAAGTCAGCTACAGCTTCAGCCCTGCTTCAGCAGCGTTTTCATCTTCCAGCTCACCGACTGTTGTGTAATGTCCCCACGCGCTGGAACTCTACGCTGCATATTTTGGAAAGGATTTGTGAGCAAAAGAGGGACGTTGTTGACTACCAACATCAACAAGGCCGTTGAATTTCAGGTCAGACTCCACACATAAGACCTCAGGAGTGGACATGGATGTCAGACATATGTAACATCCTCCAAAACTTTGAGGACTGCACCAAGATGGTGAGCGGCGATGACGCCATAATTAGCATCATCATCCCAATTCTCAGCATTCTGAAAAACTCTCTATTCACAATCAAAGAGGATGCATTGCAGGCGGGGCACGAGGACATGGAGCAAGGAAACGTACAGGGGGATTACACTCAGCCCAGCCTCATGTCTTCTCAACGTGGATTGGTAGGCAATGAGGAGGAGGAGGAAGAACAGGAGCTACTTTCATGTGCTATAGACGGTACTACAAATACATCTGAATTAGCTTCTGTTCAGCGGGGATGGCGTGAGGACAGAGAGGAGGATGATGATGAGGAGGAGGAGGACAGCATGGTCAGTCGTCCTGTTTAAGGACTCGGAAGTCTTGCCTGTTAGCAGTCTGGCACACATGGCTGGATTTATGTTGCGCTGCATTTCACGTGACCCTCGGATTATCAAAATTTTGAGTGACACTCATTACTGGTTGGTGACACTTCTAGACCCACACTACAAGGAGAACTTTCAATCTCTTCTGGCTGAGGCAGAGAGGTGTACTAGAATGTTGCAGTACCAGAGGGCCCTTGTAGTGAAATTACTTAGAAAATTCCCATGCGAGAATGCTGGCAGCAGACGTCAGAGTTTGTTGTACAACCAAGGACTCCAAGCGAGAGACACAGAAGTAAAATCCAGCTCAGGCAGGGGAACAATGGCCAAGTTCTGGGACAGTTTTCTCAGACCCTCCCATCGTAGCGGCACAGAGGTAAGGGGTGCTGTCACAAGAAGTGCAATATTTGGGAAGATGGTGAGGGAGTACCTTGCAGATCGTACAAACGTCCTCCGTGATTCCTCTGTGCCTTTTAATTATTGGGTATCCAGCTGGACACGTGGCATGAACTGGCTCTCTACGCCTTGGAGGTCCTGGCCTGCCCTGCTGCTAGCGTTCTGCCAGAGAGGGTTTTTAGTGCCCCTGGTGGAATTATAACAGATAAGCGCATCTGCCTGTAAACTGAAAATGCTGACAGGCTGACTCTTATAAAAATGAACAAGGCCTGGATTGGGAAAGACTTCTGTATACCACCAAGTGAAAACAGCGAAACATAACCTCAAATACATTCTCTCTTTTGGGGAGGTGTATTCTCATGCACCTCTTCACAACCACACATGGGTATACGCTTCCACATTTGGTCTATTTGTTGTTCTCCTCCTCCTTATCCTCATCCTCATCATCCAGAACCACTAGATGACCAAAGTGAACGTGATCTGTACTGTTATAGGCCGGTGATTTTGGGGCATGGGGGCTGTGAAGGCACTATTTCATTTTGTAAAAACAGGACTCCACATTGGGGAATTGGGCATTACATTGCATTGGGCCTTCTTCTTCAGTCTGTCTCCTGCAATGTGTCCTTTAACTGCCACTAGATGACCAGAGTGAACGTGCTCAGTACTGTTATAGGCTGGTGATTTTTGGGCATGGGGGCTGTGAAGGCACTATTTCATTTTGTAAAAACAGGACCCCACATTGGGGAATTGGGCATTACATTACATTGGGCCTACTTATTAACTCGGTCTCCTGCAATCTGTCCAGTTCCTGCCAGTAGATCACCAGGGTGAACGTACTCTGTACGGTGCATTTTGGTCAAAGGGGCTGTCATGCCACTCTTTTATTAAAAAAAAAATGATTTTACATTGGGGAATTGGGCATGACATTACTTTGAGCCTACTTCTTAACTCGGTTTCCTGCAATCTGTCCAGTTCCTGCCAGTAGATCACCAGGGTGAACGTGCTTTGTACGGTGCATTTTGGCCAAGGGGGCTGTCATGCCACTCTTTTATTTAAAAAAGAAAAAAAGATTTTACATTGGAGAATTGGGCATGCCATTACTTTGGGCCTACTTCTTAACTCGGTCTCCTGCAATCTGTCCAGTTCCTGCCAGTAGATCACCAGGGTGAACGTGCTCTGTACGGTGCATTTTGGCCAAGGGGGCTGTCATGCCACTCTTTTATTTTTTTAAAAAGGATTTTACATTGGGGAATTGGGCATGCCATTACTTTGGGCCTACTTCTTAACTCGGTCTCCTGCAATCTGTCCAGTTCCTGCCAGTAGATCACCAGGGTGAACGTGGTCTGTACGGTGCATTTAGGGCTGGAGGCTGTGAAAGCACAATTTTAATCAGTCCAAAAAGGACCCCACATTGGGGAATAGGGCATGGCATTCCATTGGGCCTACTTCTTAACTCTGTCTCCTGCAATGTATCTTGTTTAACTGCCACTAGATCACCAGGGTGAACGTGGTCTGTACTGTTATAGGCCAGTGAATTTTGGGCTGTGATGGCACTATATTTTTAAGTTCACAAAGGACAACACATTGGGGAATTGGGCATGACATTACTATGGGCCTACTTCTTAACTCGGTCTCCTGCAATGTGTCCTGTCCCTTCCAGTAGCTCACCAGGGTGAACGTGGTCTGTACGGGACATTTAGGGCTAGGGGGCTGTGATGGCACTATTTTAATCTGTCCAAAAAGGACCCCACATTGGGGAATTGGGCATGGCATTCCATTGGGCCTACTTCTTAACTCTGTCTCCTTCAATGTCTCTTGTTTAACTGCCACTAGATTACCAGGGTGAACATGCTTAGTACTGTTATAGGCTGATGAAGTTTGGTTAAGGGGGGCTGTGATGGCACTAGTCTTTTTTTTACAAAAGGTACCCCCCATTGGTGAAGCCACATCCTTGTTGGCAAACACTTCATAACTAGTGTTGAGTGATACCGTCCGATACTTGAAAGTATCGGTATCGGATAGTATCGGCCGATACCCGAAAAGTATCGGATATCGCCGATACCGATACCAATACAAGTCAATGGGACACCAAGTATCGGAAGGTATCCTGTATGGTTCCCAGGGTCTGAAGGAGAGGAAACTCTCCTTCAGGCCCTGGGATCCATATTAATGTGTAAAATAAAGAATAAAAATAAAAAATATTGATACCAATCACAGGCCGCGACGTCATCTAAGGTCTTTCAAGTGCTCATTCTTAGGAACGGAAGCTGCCGGTTACATCGGTAAAGTCCAGGCTGCGTCGGAGAGGTGAGTATATCAATATTTTTTATTTTTATTCTTTATTTTACACATTAATATCGATCCTGATACCGATTCCCGATATCACAAAAGTATCGGATCTCGGTATTGGAATTCCGATACAGCAAATATCGGCCGATACCCGATACTTGCGGTATCGGAATGCTCAACACTATTCATAACATTTGTGTACCTTAAAGAGCTCACTTGAAAAGCTCCTTTTTGTGTTGCCTGGTTGCTAACATTGGACAAAATACACTTCATATAAATTTGATAAAGCAATGCTGTTACTTTGCCTCAGTAGTTAATTAAAAATATAGCTTTGTCCACTATATTAGTTTCTCTCCTTGCGAGCCTTAACTTTGTCTGCCCCAAATGTACAAATGGAAAATATACAAATGACGATTTGTAAACAAGATTGAAATACTGTATACCGAATGCATTCAGACAATCACATAGCTGCATTTCTTGTAAAACATTTAGAGATGTGACAGACAATGCTCATAGTGACACAATCTTGATAAATCTTTGTTTATTCACTTCACAAACAGTTCTAAGCCTCTATATGTTTGTTGTTTGTCATTGTAAAACATTGAGGTTTACTGAACCTATGCCGGTGGTGGTTTCATCTAAATCCTTGTGGCTTTTATTTTCTAGGAGTTTATGGCCCCTCGTCTGATGACTCCATGATATCTCAGTTTCATCCAACCTTGAAAAGTGGTCACTTGAAGAAACTAGAGTTACTACATAGTGTTATTCACTATATAAGACCAGAGAAACATGACTAAGACAGATGCCAAAACTGGGGTACCTGTACATGTACAGTGTGCTGATACCTGCATAATTGGGGACACCCATGCAGTGTAGGTAATCTCCCAGGGGTTCTCTGCTTTGGTGTTGCTTCTCAGGTATTCAATACGGATGATGTTTAAAAGCCTCTTGGTGATCATCTAAGTATACTGTATGTAGTTAATCTTCATATATACGTAATCACTATATTTATTTAATCCTTATATGTACTTATTAACCTGTGTATGTTAACACATAGCTCGCCTTCCTGCCAATGTACAAAAAAGGAGTATGGAGCACAAAATGCATCTTGTGAAGTGGATTTTCATGGGCCCATCCAGCATGTGGGTTCCAAGGCGTAATGGGGTGCATATGACTGACTATGCAACAGGGCTCGCCTTCCTGCCAATGTATAAAACAAAGGAGTATGGAGCACAAAATGCATATTGTGAAGTGAATTTTCATGGGCCCATACAGTATGTGGGTTCCAAGGCCTAATGGGGTGCATATGACTATGCAACAGGGCTCGCCTTCCTGCCAATGTATAAAACAAAGGAGTATGGAGCACAAAATGCATATTGTGAAGTGGATTTTCATGGGCCCATCCAGTATGTGGGTTCCAAGGCCTAATGGGGTGCATATGACTGACTATGCAGCAGGGCTGGCCTTGCTGCCAATGTGTAAAACAAAGGAGTACGGGAGTACAAAATGCATATTGTGAAATGGATTTTAATGGGCCCATCCAGTATGTGGGTTCCAAGGCCTAATGGGGTGCATATGACTATGCAGCAGGGCTCGCATTCCTGCCAATGTATAAAACAAAGGAATATGGAGCACAAAATGCATATTGTGAAGTAGATTTTCATGGGCCCATCCAGTATGTGGATTCCAAGGCCTAATGGGGTGCATATGAATGACTATGCAGCAGGGCTGGCCTTGCTGCCAATGTGTAAAACAAAGGAGTATGGAGCACAAAATGCATATTCTGAAGTGGATTTTCATGGGCCCATCCAGTACGTGGGTTCCAAGACCTAATGGGGTGCATATGACTATGCAGCACGGCTCGCTTTCCTGCCAATGTAAAAAACAAAGGAGTATGGAGCCCAAAATGCATATTGTGAAGTGGATTTTCATGGGCCCATCCACTATGTGGGTTCCAAGGCTAATGGGGTGCATATGACTGACTATGCAGCAGGGCTCGCCTTCCTGCCAATGTATAAAACAAAGGAATATGGAGAGCAAAATGCATATTGTGAAGTAGATTTTCATGGGCCCATCCACCATGTGGATTCCAAGGCCTAATGGGGTGCTTATGACTATGCAGCAGGGCTCGCCTTCCTGCCAATGTATAAAACCAAGGAGTATGGAGCACAAAATGCATATTGTAAAGTGGATTTTAATGGGCCCATCCAGTATGTGGATTCCAAGACCTAAAGGGATGCATATGACTGACTATGCAGCAGGGCAGGCCTTCCTTCCAATGTATAAAACAAAGGAGTATGGAGCATAAATGCAGATTGTGAAGTGGATTTTCATGGTCCCATCCAGTATGTGGGTTCCAAGACCTAATGCGGTGCATATGACTATGCAGCAGGGCTGGCCTTCCTGCCAATGTATAAAACAAAGGAGTATGGAGCACACAATGCGTATTGTGAAGTGGATTTTCCTGGGCCCATCCAGTATGTGGGTTCCAAGGCCTAATGGGGTGCATATGACTATGTAGCAGGGCTGGCCTTCCTGCCAATGTATAAAACAAAGGAGTACGGGCGTACAAAATGAATATTGTAAAGTGGATTTTCATGGGCCCATACAGTATACAAGTTCCAAGGCGTAAGGGGTGCATATTAATTGGTAGCAGGGCAGGCCTTGCATTCAATGCAACATTTTTTCAGGCGTTCCCCCTAGACATCTTATGACAGGGGTGTTGTGGTGCGTGGTAATTCTTGGCAGCCCATCCACTCACAGCATAGGCTACAACAGCTTAGGAGACCCACTATTTCATAATGGCCCTTTAAGAAGATTAATTCCGCCTGATGCACCAGTAAAAATAGGCTCCGTGACTTTAAGAGTTCCTCCTTTGTAAATGAAACAAGATGGGTCTGCTTATGTGTCACACACCACATGGCCAGCTAGGGGTGTTAAATGTTACAATGACATTTCCCAGTGAATGCATTTGTAGTGGTTGAAAGCAATGGTAAAGTTGAAAAACGCTTCAAAAACGCAGCGTCTGTACTAAGCCTAAGTGGGAGAGGAAAATTTCGGTCTGGGGTTAAATGTTTGGCCTTACAATCAAGTCATTAACCTGCAAAGGATGTGCCTTGACATATTTCCATACAAAACCCGTTTTGGTTATGTTTTCATGTCTTTTTTGTGGCACCGGGAAAAAATGGAATGAATTTAAAAAAAAAATTGATTAAAGCTGTGAACTAGGAGTCAGGAATGCTTCCAGGGGCGATCCCCATGATGTCCCTGTGTCATTTGAGCAGTGTTTCCATCATTTTCAGACGTTTTTAGACCTTAAAATGACCCCCGGGGGGGATCGTGGTAAAAATACTCGGGTCTCCCATAGACTTACATTGGGCTCGTTGTTGTGGCCGAGTACCCGAGTATTCCAATTTGCTCAACCCGAGCAACGAGCACCCAAGCATTTTAGGTGTGCCCGATGTGAGCAGTTCTTAAAATGCTGCAGGCCCTAGTAGCACGTTTAACACCTTCCCAAGCTGCGTTCCCTCACACCACCTTACATATACTGCTTCACTATGGCTTGTGTTTATACAAGTATATGTAAAAACACAAATTAACAGAAAAAGTACACATATTTGGTATCTCCGCATCCAGAATTATCCAATCTGTAAAACTGTCCCACTAGTTAACCCGTTCTGTGAACACTGTAAAAAAAATGAAAAAAACTATGCATGAAAAGTGGAATAAAACGCGATAAAAAAAACAAATGTAAATAAAAATGGTATCTCTGAAAACATCTTGTCCTGCAAAAAAACAATCTGCCATATAGCCCCGGCAGCAGAAAAATAAAAAAGATATAGCTCTCAAAATAAAGCAATGCAAAAATATTTTTTTTTCTATAAAATAGGTTTTATTGTGTAAAAGCACCAAAACATAAAAAAACTATATAAATGTGGTATCGCTGTAATTGTACTGACCCAAAGAATAAAACTGCCTTATCGATTTTAAGGTTGCCATCACACTAGCAGTATTTGGTCACTATTTCACATCAGTATTTGTAAGCCAAAACCAGGAGTGGAACAATTAGAGGAAAAGTATAATAGAAACATGTCACCACTTCTGCATTTATCACCCACTCCTGGTTTTGGCTTACAAATACTTATGTAAAATACTGACCAAATACTGCTAGTGTGACGGCAGCCTAACACACGCGGAACGGCATAAAAAAAATCCTGAATTGCTGATCTTTGTTCATTCTGCTTCCCAAAAATAGGAATAGAATGCGATCAAAAAAATGTCATGTGATCGACAATGGTACCAATAAAAATGTCAAGTCATCCTGCAAAAAACATTCTGTCACATGACTCTGTCAGCCAAAATATGAAAAAAACTATAGCTATCTAAATATGGAGAGGCGTAATAAAAAGCGTCTTTAAGTGTGTGACAGCAGCCAAACATAAAAAACTATATAAATCTGCTCTGTAATCTCATCGACCCAAAAAATAAAGTCGTCTTATCACTTGTAACTCTTGATGAACAGCATAAAAAATAAATAAAACCAATTTTTCATCTGCTGTTGATTTTTTCATTTTGCCTCCCAAAGATCGCAGTAAGTCTCAGCTCACATTTATGCTGCACTCTGTGCTGATGACACTGGGGTTTCCATGTAAATCTCTGAAATATGTGATTCAGACAGAACCCCCAGCGGAAGATTCCCTATAATGAGGCAGATGGAGACACTGTGACTCTGTCTGACCGATAATCCGGTAGTGTCTGTCTTTTTAGGTGTGCATAAAAGTGCGGTCTGACACAGTTTTGTGCAATCCTGAAAAGAAGCACAATGCTGAACACAGGCCAGATGGAATTCACAGTAACTCTGCTGCTTCACTATAGTGAGTGGCTCCCTCTGGTGTTTCATATTTTACGCCACTCGGAGATTTAGATGGAAACCCAGATGTTCCCAGTGTTCAGTGTAAAGGGCTGGATAAATGTTATCCCAAGTGTTATGTAAAATGTTCCCAACAAAAGTTTTAACTCAATCCACAAAAAAAGTAAGTCCCCATTCAGGTCCATCATCTGTGAATGGAAATATAGAGGGCTTCCATGTTACTGGTAGTAAAAAGGCTCTGGAAAATGCTAAGGTTCCTTGCAACCCAAAAGAAATGTAACAAATTCTGCACTCCCAAAATCAAATGCCCCCTTCCTTCTGAGCCCCTGTCCTCTCCAACAGCTGCAGGAACCTTTCCTTGCAACCAGAAAAAATGTAAAACCTGTCCATTTATAATGACCACGGAAAAGATAAAGATCCCCAATTCACATCAGGACTACAAGATACCAGGTACCTTCAGCTGCATCACATCTAATGTGGTGTACTTAATTATTTGTACTAAATGTCCTACTAGGGGTCTGTATGTTGGGGAGACAGGGCAAAAACTGAGAACAAGGATAAATTCTCACCGCCATACAATAAGAGAAAAAAGAATGGATCTACCTCTGGCCAAACATTTTTGTATGCCTGATCATAGCACCATGGACCTGAAATTACTTGTATTGAAAGGTAACTTCAAATCTAAGAGAGATAGGAGAATTTGGGAGTATAAATTTATGACAACCTTTGACACACTTAGTGCAGTAATGAATGTGTAGCATGGATTTATGGCTTTTTACATCAATTAAGGAATTTGCACTTCAGACCATGTGGGGTCATCATAACAGAACCAGACAAACCCAATCAGAGGACAACAAAACATTCACTCCTAATCTAGGAACTTTCCAATATTTATGGACACAACTGTTTATCACTTATCACTCTCCCATAATGACAGTTCTGTGCTGTGTTGCATATAAATATGTGATTCTTCAGAATTGGCTTTAGTCTGTGCCTGATGAAGAGACCCGAGTAGTCTCGAAAGCTTGCAATTTGTTATCATCTTTTCAGTTAGCCATTAAAAGGTATCAACCAGACTCTCAATTCTAAATATTTTTCCAAACATCCTGTAGTCACTGCTGCAACCTTTGCTGCCTTGACTTGTTCTATGAGTATTGCTGGCACAGCCCGGGGATCACTTGCTCTGTAGTTAGCAAAGAGGGATCTCATGGTCAGCTGGCATGTGTTTACTCTTCCAAAGTTTTGATGAGCAAAGATACAGCTTATACAAGTAGTACACCGATTAGACTCCCTTTCAGAAGTTGGAAAAAATTCCCCCATTTTTCTTTAGTAAGGGACTAAAAGCTTGGTTATCCAATACTCATTTCTTTGTTTTTTGATGACAAAACTCTTGTCATCCCACAAGCATTCAAGCATACAGCTTTCAAATCCTTGCCAGCACCACAGTGGACCCACTTGCTTCCTTTACAACATTCCACTTTGATGGTTGGTCGGTCATCATGGCCATCATCATCATGTCTTTCATTCTGTCAGTCTTGTTTCCTGTCTGTGCCTGGGATAATTTAATGTCTCCATTCACATTCACCAGCTGCTGCACCTCCTCCTTCCTCTCCTGCACATCCTGCTGCATATATCATGGACTTTAAGATTCCCAACAACCATAGGACAGCTATGAACATGAACAAGTTGTTTTTCTTCATCTTTGTTGCATCCTCATAAATGTTTTCATATATGAGGGTGTTGACAATGTTGATTCCACGGACCTTCCTACAGACAAATTTATTTGTTTATTTGAAGGGTTTTCAGTAGTCACACACATCCTTCAACAGCTGCCAATGATGGATCTCAAAGTAACCGACAATACAGAACACCTGTCCTAGTTGCAGTGGTGCATCACTGCCCCTTTAAACTTTCACCCAGTGGGCCATAAAACTCATGTATTGACCTGTACATAGTTGCTGTTTATGGTTTCTAAGATACAATGTGTTTTGGAAGGATAAACACAATTTGGGAAAGTGACCAAGATTCACTCAGGTTCTTCTGCACATGATAGTACAAAGTGGGCACCCCTTACTGGGAGAAATAATGGTGGCTGGGTATCTTCTAGAGAGGCTAAGTGCACACCATCATTTCTCAAAAGAGAACCTGCGGCGCCCCCGCACCGCCGCAGGGCCGAGGGGTACCCGGAGCCGGGCCTCTAGTTCTCAGTCTCGGGGTTGTCACGGTGGCTAGACCCGGTCCGTGGCCCTGTCCGTCAGTGGGGGACGTCCGGTGTAATAGGTGGTAGTAATGGTAGCGATGGAGCGGTGCGGTTGTGGGGTGTAAGTCGCGGTAAATAACGAGGACACCAGGTTGCAGTCTCTTTACCTCTTTACTGGAGATCTCTGAGTCCTCAGTCCAGAACACGGTTCACCAGGCTACGCAAGTCCGGCCGGTCCAATGGCACCTCCAGAGTTCTCCTCTCAGGTGGAAATCTGTGCCTTCCTTCTAGCGCTATGTGTTGTAGTCCTTCCCTGCTGTGCTCACGGAAAGTAACCCCACAACGGTTGTGTCTGTTTCTTAAGTTCCCTCACAACTCGATTTGACGTTCCTCTGTAATCCACCCCTTCCCTGTATTCAGGTTGGAATGGCACCCGTTTGTCAGGTAGGCCTGGAGTTCTTCCGGGACCCTAGAGTCGCCCCTCTCCCGCAATTGCCCCCCAAGACTTCATAGGTGATATGTGGTAGACAGCCCGCCTGAGACCGACTGTCCTGCCGCTGTTTGGAGTATGGCTTGAAGCTGTATTCTAATCCACTCCCTCGGCGTTCCGGCCACCGGTATTGCGCCTCAGCAGGGTGCTGCCTCTTTCAACAAAACCCCTGCTGGTATTCTCCTTCTGCTTGATCTCGTTTCTCACTCAGCACAATCTATCTCGCTTCTAGTCCTTTCTTGAGTCCCGCCGCTTCCAGGAGCCTGCGCGGACCCGTTACGTTCTTTCAATGCCAAGCCTCTGCCAGGATCCCACCCCTGGCAGAGACCCTACAGTCTCTCCCTTCACAACACCCCCTGCCACAGGGTGTTGCTCCGTTCAATCCCGTCAGCGTTCTCTACTAACTTCCTGCCTGACCCCCAGTTTACCCACTATGGTGGGGAGTGGCCTAATGAATAGCACCCTTAGCTCCCCCCGGAGGCCCAGCTGTGAAACATATTGGTGTCTGTGATACCTGATTGGAGGAACTCCTTCGGTGCCATCGAACGTACCATGGCTCCCCTTAGCGGCGAAGCCACAGCACTGCAACGACCAGGACTCTGGGGCGCTGCACTCCCCCCTGGTTAAACACAGTACTCCGGGACTGGGAAGAAAAACAACAATACAGATTAGCAAAAAGACATACAATTTTGTTGAGTGCAAAACGATAAGTATACTTGAACAGGCTTCCCTTTATGGGAGGTGAGGACACTTGTAACGTTACAAACATGGTCAACATTATAAATTACAGGCTATGCATAACTCCTGTTACCCAACCGGGTATTCTACTTAGTGCAAATTCTGGAACAATAAATTAACATTGCCTTTAAGAAACATACACTCTTAGTTTACCAAAGGCCTTCCTATAATCACATTACAGGGTAAGGTAACTTCACATTCTCCTACTTTGAACCTGCAGGACCGCCTGTCCCTATGGCACCAGACCTACTGCCTCTCCTTTCTTTTACAGGACCGCCCCGTTCAGCCAGGGCCTACTGCCTTTCGCTACTATACATAGTATAGACATAACATTCCTTTCGTTTAAAGAACTCTGAGCCCGCTCTACTCGGCTCCTTTAAGGACTCACTCTCTAACCCCTACGGGTTCGCCTTCTGTCCTTAGTAACAAAGTAACTTTCTATGGGGACGCAGGGTTGACCTTCTATCCTCACCTTCATCATTACTTCTTTTACTTTCAACTATGCAGACCTCTACATCTACCCCTACGGGCTCTCTGCATCTTTTCTTTCTGCAAAACATTATTTAGATTTCACATTTCAACAAATTCAACACATATAACTTAGCATGTAAAACAGTTACATTTCTTTTCAAGGCATCATTATGGCATTACTGTTCTGCAACAGTATCTCTCTCAAGTTCAGTTTCTCACATCCCCTTTAAGAGGGGACCAAGTCTTTCCGAGGTAGCTCGTCTTCTCAGCCTACCAGTCCATGCAAAGGTTCCGGTATGGTATCTTCGCAAAGTGTCTTTAACTAGAACCGGTAGGAAAGGTATCTTCACAAAGTGTCTTTGGCTCAAACCAATAGGGCAAATATCTTCGCAAAGTGTCTTTGGCTAAAACCAGTAGGGAGCACCTTTAAGAAGGTGCAAACTATTTACAAAAGAAGTTCGAATCATGCACAGTCCATGATCTCACAGTTTGTGTAACTTTTGTGCAAAAACTTCAAGAAAAAGAAAAACAAACAAAGGGGATCCCGGGTCAACAAAGGGATCCATTAACCCTGGGCGGGTTTAGCAGCAACAGGAACAGTTAAAACAATAAAGTAGCAACTATGTACATTTTCATAAACATTGAAAGCTATATCTTACTGAGGTTCTACGGGAGGTGACCTTCTTCCTGGCTTCACCAGACTCACAGATCGGTCCGGTGAGCCAGGACGCCGTCCTGGCTCCAGTAAAGATAGAATCCCTCTCCGGGAGGTCCTTCTCGTCGGTAGGCGTACCCGCCTCTCCGGGGCGCGGTGAGGTCGAACTTCCCCTGGTTCCGCGGGGTCAGGTCCCGCTGCCTTTCCTCCAGGACTATCCTCTTCTGGTGTCCCTGCAGCAGCCTGGAGGGCGACACATCGTTGGACCCCCCGGGCAAACCAGCCCGTCTCACTGGTGTTCTTTCTCCACCTCGTATAGGTGACGGCGTCCCCCGGCTCCAGGTTACAATCAAACCGCCTGCCAGAAGGTTCCACCTCTTCTCGGTCCACCCGGACCTGGATCGGCTCCCCGATCTCCTGTATGACCCCTCTCCCTTGCTGGGGATGGAAGGCCACCACAACACCCCAGTGTGAGGGCGGAATCTCGGGGACACTAACCAAGTCCACTTGTTCTGCAGGCTGGGGCCGGCTCCGCCACTCTGCCATAAGGCGCCGTAAGTGCTCCGCATCCGGCATGATCTTCAGACCCGGTGCAGGTAGGGTGCTTTCAGCCGGGCCCGGGTAAGGAGCAATGGGAGACAGCTTAATCTCGGTGGGTTGGCCCACCCGGGTGAGCACGCGGGCATCGGCCCTCAGTCGGCGGGTCAGTTGGCGGGCCTCGGCCGCAGCCACACGTTCCTCCGATAACGGCGTCGGAGGTCGGCCCATCGGGGACTCGGTAAGGGTCAGACCTCCCCGCAGCGGTGCCTCGGAGCCTATCTCGGACGCCGCGGCCTCAGACTGAGCCGACTCAGCTCCGCGTGGTGCTTCTGGTGCCGCCATTTCTTGCTCTTTTCCCGCGTCTCCTTCCCGCGGTCTCTTCCGTGGGCGGCCCCGTCCCCATGGTCTCCACCCTCCGACCAAGATCAGGAGGCGTACCTCAGCTGTTGACGGGCACGTCCTCAGGACACAGAAATACTTAGACTGGGCGGCCATTACTGTTCGCGCTCTCCAGCTCGTCTACGCCCACTCCACGCCCCTCTTCTCTTCCTGCGCTCTCCTCAGCGCTGCAATGGCGGCGGATTTTGGCGGCAAATGGCACAGCACACAGTCTTGCAATAAAGTACAGTCCAAGCACAGTAAATCACAGTCTCTAGGCACACATGACCTGATTCTTCAGGCTTAAGTAGATCCTGTTCGTGACGCCAAGTTCTGCGGCGCCCCCGCACCGCCGCAGGGCCGAGGGGTACCCGGAGCCGGGCCTCTAGTTCTCAGTCTCGGGGTTGTCACGGTGGCTAGACCCGGTCCGTGGCCCTGTCCGTCAGTGGGGGACGTCCGGTGTAATAGGTGGTAGTAATGGTAGCGATGGAGCGGTGCGGTTGTGGGGTGTAAGTCGCGGTAAATAACGAGGACACCAGGTTGCAGTCTCTTTACCTCTTTACTGGAGATCTCTGAGTCCTCAGTCCAGAACACGGTTCACCAGGCTACGCAAGTCCGGCCGGTCCAATGGCACCTCCAGAGTTCTCCTCTCAGGTGGAAATCTGTGCCTTCCTTCTAGCGCTATGTGTTGTAGTCCTTCCCTGCTGTGCTCACGGAAAGTAACCCCACAACGGTTGTGTCTGTTTCTTAAGTTCCCTCACAACTCGATTTGATGTTCCTCTGTAATCCACCCCTTCCCTTTATTCAGGTTGGAATGGCACCCGTTTGTCAGGTAGGCCTGGAGTTCTTCCGGGACCCTAGAGTCGCCCCTCTCCCGCAATTGCCCCCCAAGACTTCATAGGTGATATGTGGTAGACAGCCCGCCTGAGACCGACTGTCCTGCCGCTGTTTGGAGTATGGCTTGAAGCTGTATTCTAATCCACTCCCTCGGCGTTCCGGCCACCGGTATTGCGCCTCAGCAGGGTGCTGCCTCTTTCAACAAAACCCCTGCTGGTATTCTCCTTCTGCTTGATCTCGTTTCTCACTCAGCACAATCAATCTCGCTTCTAGTCCTTTCTTGAGTCCCGCCGCTTCCAGGAGCCTGCGCGGACCCGTTACGTTCTTTCAATGCCAAGCCTCTGCCAGGATCCCACCCCTGGCAGAGACCCTACAGTCTCTCCCTTCACAACACCCCCTGCCACAGGGTGTTGCTCCGTTCAATCCCGTCAGCGTTCTCTACTAACTTCCTGCCTGACCCCCAGTTTACCCACTATGGTGGGGAGTGGCCTAATGAATAGCACCCTTAGCTCCCCCCGGAGGCCCAGCTGTGAAACATATTGGTGTCTGTGATACCTGATTGGAGGAACTCCTTCGGTGCCATCGAACGTACCATGGCTCCCCTTAGCGGCGAAGCCACAGCACTGCAACGACCAGGACTCTGGGGCGCTGCAAACCTACTTCATAGCGTTTGCAATATTGACATTTTGACCAGGTGGGACTTTAGTTGCCACACAAACAGATCCCTGTTTCCAAGGAAAAAAATCAGGTGATGGATATCTGGCAGTGGAAAAGAGGAAGAGTACTCAGATAACAACATGCATTTGTAGTGGATGATGATAATGGCAATGATGACTGTAAAAGTGTCACCCCCAGCCTGTACACATAGGCCACACTGTAATCAGGCCTAAATTAGCATTCCTTGTCCTGCATCTGGTGGGGTCATGTTTGTCTTTGTTCCTCTCTGTATGGGGCATCCAGGAATACACAAACCTGCAGACAGGATGAGACAGGGCTTCTGGAACATTCTTTATCCTTTGAACTATGCTTAAGGTGGTGGATGTGAGTAAATCTGCCCAACAAGGGGGCTGAAAGCAAGAGAGGTAAGACAATAAGTCACATGATGAGTTAGTTGTTGGTGTGTCTTGGAAGGGCGAGGATCTGCAGCTGCGGCCAGGTCCTGTGCCATGTATGGAGATTGGAAATCATTTGCCAGGTAGCATTGGGTGTCTTACAACCCAGCTGGATTTGAGGGCCAAATCTAGAGTTTATTGTTACATATTCCTTGTCATCAGATCACCGGGTGGCACTCCTGGATTTGTCCCTTTTGTGTGGCCATCTTGCAGATTCTAAGGAATCTACGTTTGGTGTTACAGTTTCCCCATCTCAATAAAAGTTGTTGGATTGTTCATCGGTCTACTGTCCCTGCCTGCTCTGTCACACACCTTGTCACAAACTCGTTGGCAGCGGTGGAATCAGAGTAGAAGGAATGGAGAACAGCGGCCCAGCAACGAATGAAGCCAGAACCTCAGGATACAGGAATTGGACTGTTGGGAACCTGCATACAAATGCCGGTGAAATAGGGGTCAGTTACAAAGGACTGTCCAAAGATCGACCTTCAAGATGGCATTGGAGAGAGATTCCCACAGCAGATGGAGGAAAGACGGGACCTGGAGGTAAATACCAGTAAAAGTCAGTGGGTTGTGTGGTATGAGGAGGAGATAGCATTGCTGAGGGATGAAGCCACCACAGAAGATAAATGGGAGGCCATTCGGAAAGCTCATGAAAGGCAGCTCACTGTGAAAGCAGCTAGAAGCCCCAGGCACACATTAATCACAACACCCACCATGAGGGAAGCCTCAAGAGTGTCCCGCAAGGACTTTAAGACATTTAATGAGGCTTCAGGGGACATTGAGGGATTCTTCCAAGATTTTGAACATCAGTGTCAGTTAATGGAAATCCCAGAAATGGAGCGGGTCAGACAACTGGTGGGGCTCTTAGAGGGCGACGCTGTGGAAGCATATATCAAGCTATGGACTCTCGAGGGAACCGTAATTGTGAGGATATAAGGAAACCATTCTGGATCATTATGCGGTAACTCCAGACACTTACAGGTCTCAGTTCTGCTTGTTAGCTTGTAATGGGGAAGGTTCTTTTAAAATGTATGCCCATATGATCAAACAGGCATGTCATCGCTGGCTGGATGGATGGAGATAGGTCCTTAACATGGGAGACCATCATCTAGGTCATCTTAAAAGAACAGTTCTTTGCCAAGTGCCCTGCTGAGATGGGTGTGTGAGAAAAAAAACAGCAACAGTAGGACAAGCAGCCACTTTAGCTGATAAGGTTCTCACCATCAAGCCTCAGTAGAAAAACTTACTGGTGGATGGAGAAAAAACTATCAGCACCCCACCACCAGTGGTGCCTTGTCCTTCAGTCACCAAGGTTTGCTGTCCCACTAGACTACCACCTCATGTTGATACCCATGTGACTCACCTTCTAGCCAGTCCTGGCTCCTCCTCTGGAATGCGATAAGGAGAAAAAGTAGTAGAGATCACGTGTTCTGGTTGTGTGCATCCCAGGCATCTACAGGCCACATGCCCAGCTATCCAGTGGAGAAATCGTTCTCAAGCCCAACAACCTCCTCATGCACCTTCACATGGATATCAGCCTCCAGATTCCCTTACCTTCTTCTCCAGATGGCAAATGGGAAGGAGTACGATACAGAGCAGATGTTACCGATGTGGGCAACTTGGGCATCTGCAATACACCTGCCCTCAGGGTGAATTGAGGAATCACCCTGCACCAAATCAACCTATCAATTATTTACAGCCAATTAAAATGGAGGAAGATGTGTCACCCCTCCAATTTGACTTGCCTAATGGCTCAGACACTCATGTTCGACCATTAGGGGTTTATGGGGTGCAGGCCCAGCCATGAATTCCTCTAATCATCAAAAGAAGTACTTACAGGAGGTTGTGCTGGATGGTCGGAGAGTTCTTGATTTTTGTGACTCTGGTGCATTTCTCACAATAATTGATCCCAGAGTGGTTCGGCCAGAAGCAATACAGCAAGGACCTGGTATTACCATTGAATTAACTGGAGGCCAATGTTGGGATATCCCAAAAGCAAGTGTAGAACTGGACTTTGGCTTTGGGGTCAAGCAATGCGTGGTTTGGGTGATGAGGGGCCTGCCTGCAGATATTGTCCTAGGAATGATGTGGGAGACCTACAATGCAGATTTGTGGGTGCATGAAGCAGAGTTTAAGTCAAAGAGGATGTAGAATTGAGCCTCGCCTTCAACCCTACAACTTCCCCATACAATAAATATGAGGCAGTCAACACAAAAATGCTGATGGATTGTCCAGATAGGAGCCATGAGTCATGTCGGCCATGTCTACATATACCTGACAAGTGAACTGTTGAGGTCACTATTCTGTACACTACTTGAGGGTGGAAGGGTTTGTAAAAGAGTGTCACCCCCAGCCTATACACATGGACCATACTGTAATCAGGCCTAAATTTGCATTCCTTGTCCTGCATCTGGCGGGGTCATGTTTGTCTTTGTTCTTCTCTGCGGGTGCATCCAGGAATACACATACCTGCAGACAGGACTTCATCCTTTGAGCTATGCTTAAGGGGTGGGTGTGGGTATGTTTGCCCAACAAGGACGCCGATACCAAGAGAGGTAGGCCACAAGTTGAGTTAGTTGTGCCATGAATGGAAATTGGAGATCATTTGCCACGTGGGATTGGGATGTCTTACAACCCGGCTGGATTTCAGGACCGAATCTAGAGTTTGTTGTTACATATTCCTTGATGTCAGATTACTGGGTGGTGCTCCCGGATTTGTCTCCTTTGTGTGGCCACCTTGCAGACTCTAAGGAATCTCTATGTTTGGTGTTATAGTTGACCCGTTTCAATAAAAATTGTTGGATTGTTCAACAGTCTGCTGTTCCTGCCTGCTCTGTCCCACACCCCGTCACAATGACACCAACAAAGTAAAAATAGCATGAGGAGAAGGGGTAGGAGGACAACTTGAGGCTTGCTTTGATTGTTGGCCTGTTTGCTTCTCTTAATTGAGCATGTGCCTTAGGTTCCAGTGTATTCAAACCTGGCTTATTTTCCTCTTGCAAAGCCTGCAGACTGCCAAAGATTTGTCTGTTGGCAATTTGCAAAAGAATTCCCACACCCAAGGTGCCCATGAGTATGACTCGCCACTGCCACCACGACCAGAGCTTTCAGATGCTGTAAAATTATTCCAACAACACCACATGCAGCATCACTTACTCCCAAGTCAATATGATGGCCCCTAAACCCCCCCCCACAGAATGATGACCTCATTCAGTATGATGCCATCACAGTCCTCATACACAGTATGATGACCATTACAGTCCCCACATACACCATGATACCCCCACAGTCCCTCCACACAAAGTTTTATTCCCACACAGTCTCCCAACATACACATAATGATGATTCTACAGTTCCCACCCACAGTTTCAGGCACCCACAACCCCACTACACCATATTACTGCCCCTATAATGTGATAAAATCCCACAGTATGATATACCCACAAGCCTCCATACATTATTATGCCCTTACAGCCACATTATGATGGAGCACAGTTTCCCCACACAATTTGATGGATTTCCACAGCCCCTCACACACAATATGATTGCCCCTACAGATTATGATGCCCTCAGCCTCCCATACACAGGATAAGAGCCTCTTAGGCTGGTTTCACATTTGCGTTTTTTGCCGCTGCATTTTAGCGCAAAAAAACGCATGCTTTTTTTCCCTATATTTAACATTAAAAACGCATGCGTTTTTTTTGCATGCGTTTTGCCGCGTTTGACGACGCATGCGTCTTTTCTATGCTTGCGTTTTGTTGCAGAAATGCAACATGTAGTAATTTCTAGAGGCGTTTTTTTGCTGCAAAAAAAGCATGCGTTTTTTTGCCGCAAAAAAACGTATTGCTGTCTATGTAAACGCATGCGTTTTTAAGCACATGCGTTTGGTTGCGTTTTAAACGCATGCGTTTCAATAGAAAAAAACAAGAATACACACTGATAAGCTACCCCCCACCATCAAGGTGATAAAGGGATCCAAACCCTAACCCTAACCCTAGGGATCCTAACCCTAACCCTAACCCTAGGGATCCTAACCCTAACCCTACCCCTAACCCTAATCCTAGGGATCCTAACCCTAACCCTAACCCTAACCCTAACCCCAACCCTAACCCTAACCCCAACCCTAGCTATTTCTATTTATAGTGGGTTTTCTAGATGATTTTGATGATTGGAAGCTGTCACACACTTCTCAGCATGCGTTTCAAAAATGCAAACACAGGAAAAAACGCATGTAAACGCGTCAAAACGCCGCGTTTTTTTTACCGCATGAGAAAACGCATGCGTCTAAAAAACGCAGCGTTTGCACGCATTTACATGCATTTTTTTCACCACCTGCGTTTGCGTTTTAAACGCTGCGTTTTTAAACGCAAATGTGAAACTAGCCTTAGGCCTCCCCACGATGATATCCCACACTGTCCCCTAAACACAGTATGATGACCCTACTGTCTCCCTACTTTTAGTTTAATGTCTCCAAAATTCACATCTACAGTATGATGCTCCCAAAGTTCTCCTAAACAGTATGAGGAACCACACAGACCCTCACGCAGTATGATGGACTTCACAGCTGACCACATACTATGATGTCTCCATCACACATTATTATACCCTCTGTAATGCTGTGGTAGCATCGTACGCAGTGAAGAGGCAGTGACCCACAAAGTTCAAACACAAAAGTCTCTTTACTGTGTTACTTCACACATAAAGGTGCATAGCATTTTATAGTACATGACATCAAAGTTCAATACACATAGTTGAATCTTGTCTCAGTGCCTGTTTCATAGCACTATACATCATACGGCTTTAAATTGCAGTCCCTAAACAGGCCAGACTTCCCTTTGTCCAGTTTCCCTGGTCGACCGCACGCCATATTACAGTTTCTATACACAGACTCATATGTTATAAATCAAAAGGAGAACAATAGGAGTGATCAGGTCTAATAAAACTACTAAATTTATTAATAAATCAAGAAATCCAGTGAAAAAATATAACAAAAGTCATCAAATGTATACAAAAAACAATTGCAGGAAACGAAGACACAGAAAGGATGGGACCCACACAATTGCACCTGCCCAATTTGTGAAATAGATTATATCAGGTAAAGTGCCAGTGCCATAGTATATCACATTCAAATTTCTCTCAGAAATGGGCACAAGAGATCCAGTCTACTAAAAGTAAGATGTTTCAAAGAGATGTGGAGGATAAAAAATTACAACATGTGTATAGATGGCAGAATGTTTATAGCCGTTTGAGACCACGGTCTAGAAATTCATCCTACTCAAGATCCCGATCAACCTCTAGGAGATCCAATATGTCTGGCGAGGATGAACCTGTATTCAGAGGTTCAGCACAAGGTGGCCCCTCGGGAAATGTACCTGTGGTTAAACGTACAACAAGATAGACAACGAAGTCTAAAACACAGGAAGAACCGCCAATTCCCAGGGGGGGGGGCTACAGGTAGTAAATCTATCCTCGCATGTATTGACTGAGACTCAATTGAGGGTATTGGGTAGGGGACTTTCTTTTTCCCCGACTAATTCTTTCCATCTTTTCACAGCCATAAAGGATTTGAATTTATTTTCCTGAAAGTTACTTTTTAGAAAGCTACATCACAAGAGAAATTCGTGTGAGATAATGTCTTAGATTGAGAGGGAGACCCTTCGGAATCTGGAGGACCTTCTGGAGGAACAGGATGGTCCCCATACAAGTAGGTTTCCACCTTCTTTTGGTACTAGATCTACAGGGTTCCCCCCTTGTCACTTAGCCCGGCCATTGACATTTTTACTAAGCTCGTGACTGAGGACTTTAAGGGGCTTTCCACGAGACGGCGGTTTGATAACCTCACCCGAGAAGAAAGGGCAGCAATTGCACAGCTTCAGGCTCTTCCTGATGTTGTTTTTAAGGCAGCTGACAAGGGGGGAACATTGTCATCTGGACTCATGATAAATATGAGCGTGAGGCTTTGCGTCAATTAAGGGACACTGATACATACTCGAGATTGTCCTACAGTCCTCTGACTTCTTTCTCGACCTACAGAAAATCCTGATTAGAGCTGTGGATGATGGTATAATTACTAAACAAATTCTTGATGGTCTCACGGCAAAATTTCTTAAGGTGCCTACTTTTTATCTACTGCCCAAGATCCACAAGAATGCCCTCGACCCTCCCGGGCGCCCGATTGTGTCTGGTATCGGTGGTCTATGTGACCCGATATGTAAGTTTATCGACTTCTATCTAAAACCCATGGTGGAAACATTGCCATCATATGTACGTGACACTACGGACGCCCTGGCTAGGGTCGATGGCATTCTTGTGGATCATGACACATTGTTAGTGACATCTGACCTGGAGAGCCTCTACACATGTATAGACCATCATCATAGCATCGAGGCTGTCCGTCTCTTCCTGGGGGCCTCTGACTGGGATGGCCCTTTGTGTGAACTTGTCCTCGAGCTGCTGCACTTGTCCTAACCCGCAATATTTTTGTCCATAAGGACCAATTCTACTTACATGTCACGGGAGACCTAGGTAGGAAAGAGCTAATAACCCGGGCCCCTGCGATTTCCCTCAGAATAGGGAAACCCTGACTGACCCTCTCCCAGAGTTTACACTGATGGTGTGCATGTCTGGGCCTCCACCCTCGCCCTATCTCCTGTTTCAACCCTAGGTTGAAACCAACACCCACCACCCAGTGAAGAGTCCACACTCCAATACCCACAGTTAGCACAGACAAGGATAACGGAAAAATAAGCACCACGCCGCAGTCACTCAGGAATACACTATAAATGCAAAGGGCAAAACAAATACAAATATAGGAAGGAGCAAATAAGACAAAGGGAAATACACCACCAGCAACGATACTCCAACTACTAGCTCACCACTGCAGACCGAGATAACCACGCACAAGACAGAAGCTATAATTGGCGACGCCCAATGTTCAGGAGAACTATTTAAAGGCAGTGGGCATGGCCCAGCTTCCAATCCGAGCACCAGGTAAATTAACCCTGGACCAGCTAGATAAAATCTAGCCGACGCCAATGAGCGCATAGTGGACAAAAGCGGAATTACCGCTGTCTGTCGGACGACCTGGTCTGAACAGCGTCCGACATGACAGTACCCCGCCTTCTACAAGGGACCTCAGGGCCCTCACGGCTTATAGAACCCGGCTTGTCCAGATGGCGGCAGTGAAACAACCTGACCAGCCGATCCGCATGAACGTCCGAGGCTGGTACCCAGGACCTCTCCTCAGGCCCATAACCACGCCAGTGTACCAAGTACTGTAAAGTGCGGCGTACTACACGAGAGTCAACCACCTTGGAGACTTCAAATTCCAAATTACCATCCACCAAGACTGGAGAAGCCATTGGTGTCGTGTCCACAACACCCACCACCTTCTTTAACAATGATCTGTGGAACACGTTGTGTATTTTATACAACGTAGGAAGCTCCAACCGGTACGCTACTGGGTAAATGACAGCGGCAACCCTAAATGGACCAATAAACCGTGGACCCAATTTGAGGGATGGTATTTTGAGTCTTATGTTTTTTTGTGGATAACCACACCCATTCATCCACACTCAGGTCCGGACCTGGCACGCCTACTGTCAGCCACACGTTTGTACCTAGCACCCACACTCAACAGGAGCTGTTTAACTCTCCTCCAGACTGATGATAATTGTGCTCCTAACTGGTCTTCCTCCGGGACGCCGGAAGAGCCCCCCTGACTCAAAGTACAAAATTGAGGATGAAGCCCGTAGACACAAAAAAACGGAGACTCCCCAGACGACTCCTGATGGTGATTATTGATGGCAAACTCAGCCAAAGGAAGGAACTTCGACCACTCCTCCTGGTTATCCGAAACAAAGCAGCGTAAATACTGTTCCAAATTTTGGTTCATACGCTCGGTCTGACCATTTGACTGAGGATGAAACGCCAAAGAATGAGACAACTTGATCCCCAGCCGTGAACAAAATGCTTTCCAAAATTTTGCCACAAACTGAGACCCCCTATCAGAAACGATGTCAGACGGAACCCCATGAAGTCTGACCACCTCCTGCACAAATACCTGAGCCAGAGTCTTAGCGTTAGACAACGAAGGCAAAGACACAAAGTGCGACATTTTTGAGAACCGATCAACAATCACCAAGATGACCGTGTTCCCAGCTGAGGAGGGCAAGTCAGTGATAAAATCCATGGAGATTTCCGTCCATGGCTTACTAGGTACCTCGAGAGGAAGTAGTGTGCCAACAGGACGTCTTAGTCCTAGCGCACGTGGTGCAAGCTGACACGTATGAGACCACGTCCTGTCGGATCTTAGGCCACCAAAACCGACGTGACACCAACTCCAAGGTACCCCTAACCCCTGGATGGCCAGCCAGGACAGCATCATGATGCTCCACCAAAACCTTTAAGCGGCGATGAAGCGGTACAAACGTTTTGTTGACGGGAAGCTCAGATGGTACCTCCTCCTGGGCCTCGGCAATCTCAGCCTCAACCTCGGTAGTGAGAACCGAAACCACAACACCCTTTTGGAGGATGGGTACTGGATCTTCCCGAGGCTCCCCCCCCGGAAAACACCTGGACAAAGCATCCGCCTTAGTGTTTTTAGAACCAGGTCTGTAAGTGACAACAAAGTTGAACCGCGTGAAAAACAATGCCCAGCGAGCCTGCCTGGGAGACAGACGCTTGGCAGACTCCAAATAAAGCAAATTCTTATGGTCGGTAATAACAGTAACCTGATGAACCGACCCCTCCAAGAAGTGTCGCCATTCCTCAAAGGCCAATTTGATTGCCAACAACTCTCTGTTGCCGATATCGTAGTTACGTTCGGCGGGCGACAGTTTCTTGGAAAAATAGGCGCATGGACGCAAATCGCTCATGGATGAGCCTTGTGACAGCACCGCCCCCACACCAACCTCAGACGCATCGACTTCTACAACAAAAGGTTTCGATACATCTGGCTGCACCAGAATGGGAGCCAAAACAAACCTGTTTTTAAGAGACTCAAATGCGCACACAGCAGCCTCAGGCCAAATGGAGAAATTGGTACCCTTTTTAGTCATGTCAGTTAGCGGTTTAGCAATGATAGAAAAATCCTTGATAAACTTCCTATAGTAGTTAGAAAACCCAAGGAACCGCTGAAGTGCTTTTAGGTCATCAGGCTGTTCCCAATGCAACACCGCTTGCACCTTAGCGGCATCCATTTTAAAACCAGAAGCAGACACAATATAGCCCAAGAAAGGCAACTCCTGTACCGAAAATACACATTTCTCCAGTTTAGCATATAGCTTATTCTCTCTGAGAAGCTGTAACACCTGCCTGACATGATCTAAATGAGTATCACGGTCGCAAGAATATATGAGGATGTCATCTAGGTACACAATAACGAATTTCCCCAAAACATGCGAGAACACATCATTTATGAAATGTTGAAACACTGCAGGTGCGTTTGTCAACCCAAATGGCATCACCAAATTTTCAAAATGACCCTCAGGAGTATTAAAAGCCGTCTTCCACTCATCACCTTGACGGACTCTTATGAGGTTGTACGCCCCCCTGAGGTCAAGCTTGGTAAACCACTTAGCACCTGCCACCTGGTTGAAGAAATCCGGTATCAATGGCATAGGGTATGGATCACGAACCGTAATCTGGTTTAACTCCCTGAAATCCAGACACGGGCGTAGTCCATCATCTTTCTTTTTAACGAGGAAGAACCCTGCTGCCACTGGTGAGGACGAAGGCCTGATGTGCCCTTTGCTCAAACTTTCAGCAATGTAATCCTTTAGCGCTTGTCTCTACCGGACCGGAGATGTTAAACATCCTTGCTTTAGGCAACTTGGCCCCTGGTTTAAACCTGATAGAACAGTCATAGGAGCGATGTGGTGGCAACTCTGAACAACCCTTCTCAGAGAACACATCCACAAAATCCAGAAGTGACTCAGGAATGCTTGGAGTCACAGCAGAAACACATGTGGCCAAGCAATTCTCCTGACAGAAATCACTCCACTGAATTATGTCCTGAGTTTTCCAGTCAATAACCGGGTTGTGTGTAGACAACCATGGAAAACCCAGAACCAATTGTGCCTTAAGACTCTTGAGCACCTTACATGTAACCTGCTCGAAATGAAGAACCCCAATGTGGAGTTTAACCTCAGCCACAAACTCAGTAATCTCCCCCTGTGGGAGAGGAGCAGAATTGATGGTGACCACGTGGATAGGATGAGGCAGTTTTTCGATCCTAAAACCAGCAGTGCGCGCAAACTCCTCATCAATGAGATTTGTGGCAGAACCACTATCCACAAAAACAGTGATTGGCAGCTCTCTGCCAGCGACAACAACTTTGGCAGGGAGCATGCACTGAGAAACCACCATGGAGGATATACATAAGCTCAGATTGGACCCCTCCACACCCTCTGAGCTTAGAAGTTTTCCGCCGTTGCGTTTTTCTTTGACAGCAGAGGACAGATATTAATAAAATGACCAGTTTTACCGCAGTAAAAACAGGCTCCCTGCCTCCTGAGTACAGGGGCTCGATTCTTAACATGTGATACCCCTGCGATTTGCATAGGTTCCGTGGACTCACCTGCAGCAACCTCACGTGAACCTAAACCCTCTCCCATAGGCGATGTCTCATGCTCCCCCTGACGCAAACGGCAATCAATGCGGACAACAAGACTCATAGTGGAATCTAGTGAAGCAGGAGTCTCGTACATCAGGAGGGCTTTTTTAACCCTATTAGAAACTCCATGAATAAAGTGACTCTGCAGCGCGGGATCATTCCACTGTGTGTCGACTGCCCAGCTGCGAAATTCAGAACAGTAATTCTCTGCAACACGCTCCCCCTGGCAAATAGTTCTTATCTTAGATTCTGCTACAGCCATTCTGTCCGGATCGTCGTAAATATGTCCTAGAGCAGAAAAAAAACTCTCCACAGAGTTAAATGTAGCAGAATCAGATGGCAAAGAAAATGCCCATGCTTGGGGATCCCCGCTTAATAATGACAACACCAGGCCCACACGCTGAGCCTCTTTACCGGAGGAGATCGGGCGCATACGGAAATACAGTTTGCAAGCTTCACGAAAAGAAACAAATTTACTGCGTTCCCCAGCAAATTTTTCAGGCAAAGGAAACTTAGGCTCAGCAACTTTACCTGTAACTCCGGCTTGCATATTAGACACTGCTAGTCCCTGTTGCGGCACTGCCCCCCTTAACTCAGTGACCTGTAGGGACAGCGCCTCCAACTGGCGGGTTATAGAAATCATGGGATCCATGGAAATAATGTTGGCCGATTATAATGTCATGGGAGACCTAGGTAGGAAAGAGCTAATAACCCGGGCCCCTGCGATTTCCCTCAGACTAGGGAAACCCTGACTGACCCTCTCCCAGAGTTTACACTGATGGTGTGCATGTCTGGGCCTCCACCCTCGCCCTATCTCCTGTTTCAACCCTAGGCTGAAACCACCACCCACCACCCAGTGAAGAGTCCACACTCCAATACCCACAGTTAGCACAGACAAGAATAACGGAAAAATAAGCACCACGCCGCAGTCACTCAGGAATACACTATAAATGCAAAGGGCAAAACAAATACAAATATAGGAAGGAGCGAATAAGACAAAGGGAAATACACCACCAGCAACGATACTCCAACTACTAGCTCACCACTCCAGACCGAGATAACCACGCACAAGACAGAAGCTATAATCGGCGATGCCCAATGTTCAGGAGAACTATTTAAAGGCAGTGGGCATGTCCCAGCTTCCAATCCGAGCACCAGGTAAATTAACCCTGGACCAGCTAGATAAAATCTAGCCGACGCCAATGAGCACATAGTGGACAAAAGCGGAATTACCGCTGTCTGTCGGACGACCTGGTCTGAACAGCGTCCGACATGACATTACAGAGGCGTGGCACAGCCATGGGCACGGCCTGTGCGCCCTCGTACGCTAATCTCTTCCTAGGTTCCTGGGAGAGATTCATTTTTGGTGACAAGGGCCCGTAGGTCGCATCCCATGTGCTGTGCTGGCATCGTTATATAGATGATGTTTTCTTCTTGCGGGACGGGACGGTGCAGCAGCTTGAGGAATTTATGGGGACGCTGAATCAGAACTCTCTTAATATCCATCTGACATACACATTTAGTGTTAAAAAGGTGAACTTTCTGGGAGTGATCCCTCGTCATTTATGGTGCGAGGTATTGATGTTGTCCATTTAGGAATTAGGGGGGGTGATTACAAAAAGATGCTGGCGCAGGTGGAGGCCAAGTGGATCTTTGCCTTAGACACCATGACCCCGAATGGATTAAATGAGTCTCTATCCTTTTCATCCTTCTTTTAAGTTTTATGGCCATCCCCTTTTTTATGTGTGCATGAAGCCACTTGTATACTTATTGCATCCTCTTGTCATTTCCGTGAACCTTCGTTTAGGGTGTGTTTTGTTTTTATTTTTTTATATGATTTTTTATTGTTGTTTTTTCTCTTATGTTTGTTTATTTTGTTAGCAGGATACTGAGTATGATCCGCTGTTCCTTATTGGTTATCGACTTCTGAGTGGCAAAATGTGTGGCTTGTTGACAAGATCTGCAGCACGGACCATATTCTACAAACCGTTGGAACTGAACCAATATGTTTACTATCGGACTGATATATTCGGTTGGAGCTGCATGTCTATATAAAGTGTACTATCTGCTTCTTCCGTCTGGATGGATGGAGTCACTATTTGCCACCCAGTTTATTCTAGATAGTTTACCTTAGTGGCCATCAGCACATGTTTTTAAGCTGTGGACACTTTTCATTGGTGGGCCAGCAGCGGTGTGCATGCGCGTCGCTCCCCCGGGGTCCTGGCGTTCAGCGGCGCCTCTCTCACCTTGTCCGTGTGCGCGGGGACTGGCTTCTCCCTCCCCGTGCGTGCGCGGCAATGTTCACGCTCTTCTGTACCTGTCGGGACCTGCGGTGGGCGGTGCGCATGCGCCGACTCTCTCGCTGTGCTTGGCCACCTGAGTACCATGTGACCGACCAGCCGATCATAAAAGGTCCTTGTTATGCTACAATTGTATTCCCCTTGAGAAATCGGTGTTAGACACGCGAAACGCGAGTTGAGGTATTCGGGGTATCCACACCCGGTTTCTGGACCCTTCAATTTCTACCTGTGGTAAGCTGTGTTCGTCCTTAAATTTTTGGAATGATGTGATACTTTACTTTTGGACGATTTCTGCTTGCCTTTTGAATGTGATATACTATGGCACTGGCACTTTACCTGATATAATCTATTTCACAAATCGGGCAGGTGCAATTGTGTGGGTCCCATCCTTTCTGTGTCTTCGTTTCCTGCAATTGTTTTTTGTATACATTTGATGACTTTTGTTATATTTTTTCACTGGATTTCTTGATTTATTAATAAATTTATTAGTTTTATTAGACCTGATCGCTCCTATTGTTCTCCTTTTGATTTATGTCTGTTGTGGAGTGGGCTTTTTTGCTTGTTGATGGGCTTTTTTTAAGCCCGTTTTGTGATGTTCACAATATGAGGTTTTCTGTTTTTGCAGCCTCATATGTTGCAGATACTACACACACCAGCCCTCCTCTGACTAGTTCCTGTGGGTGCCCTGCATTGCTGTATCAGTCTCTCTACTCACACAGCCGTACACAGCCCAGGATATCCTCCGGATAGCAGCCGGGCACCATATCCACCTGTTTGCAATCGTTACCCATGCCAGTCCTCTTTCGGGCACAGGACATCTACCTCCGGGCACAGGACTGTCCACATCCGACTTCTTCGGGCACAGGACATCCACCCCCGGCACAGGTCTGTCCACATCCAATTCTTTCAGGCACAGGACATCCACCTCCGGGCACAGGACTGTCCACATCCGAGACCAGTACCATGGATGACTTGCATCGCTGTATATGCTGCGGGTGCCGGGCTATTCAGCTGCCCTGGGTGCTGGCTCCACTGGCCTGTGCCTCCATGCACTCAGCCAGTGCTCTGCAGGCCTCTGCTCTGCACACCAGACTGACATTGACGTTGCACCTTACACCTGACACAATGCAGCTTAGATGGTTTAGCTCCCTGTTATGATCCTTGTGGCTTAGGATCACAAATCTGACCAGCTAAGTAGGTACATAGAACGAGCTCTGGGGATGTGGTAACTAGACTGACCGCAATGCTGATCCTAACCGCACACACTATAAGCAGCCGTGGAACGTACCTAGAAATCCTAGACGTCTCTTCACAGCCTGAGAAACTAACTACCCCTAAAGGGAAACAAAGCCTCACTTGCCTCAGAGAAATAATCCCAAAGTATAGAACAGCCCCCCACAAATAATAACGGTGAGTAAAGGAGAAGGCACAAACGCAGTAATGAAAACAGATTCAGCAAAGGAGGCCCGCTAATCACTAGATAGACAGAGGACAGCAAAGAGTCTATGTGGTCAGCAAAAAACCCTATCCAAAAATATCCACGCTGAGAATGCAAGAACCCCCACACCAACTAACGATGTGGGGGGAGCACCTCAGCACCCCAGAACTAACCAGCGAGCAAAAAAATCACATTAAAGCAAGCTGGACTGAACTCATAATATACTGAGAAACGTTTTCAAGGAAATCGTGAGCAAATAAACAAGCAAACTTAGCTTCTCCTAGCAGAAGACTGGTCACAAGGAATATTCAGGAGAACAATGAATCAGGACTGAATACACCGACAGCAGGCAACAAGTAAAGGTGCAGCTGGCTTAAATAGGCCTCGCTTAGCAGCAAAAATGAAACAGCTGAATCCAGCCAAGACCAGCCATAAAGTTAAAGGCCACCAGAGGGATGTAGGATGTAGGAAGGTCCAAACGAAATGACACAGGGTTGAGGATTTCCAAAATCTTATAAGGACCGATGAAACGAGGCTTGAACTTAGGAGAGGAAACCTTCATTGGGACATAACGAGAAGACAACCATACCAAATCCCCCACACGAAGTCGGGGACCCACACAGCGACGGCGGTTAGCAAAGCGCTGAGCCTTCTCTTGGGACAAGGTCAAATTGTCCACCACATGGTTCCAAATCTGCTGCAACCTATCCACCACAGAATCCACCCCAGGGCAGTCAGAAGGCTCAACCTGACCCGAGGAAAAACGAGGATGAAAACCAGAATTGCAAAAGAAAGGTGAAACCAAAGTAGCAGAACTAGCCCGATTATTGAGGGCGAACTCAGCCAATGGCAAAAAGGTCACCCAATCATCCTGATCAGCAGAAACAAAACATCTCAAATAAGCCTCCAGGGTCTGATTAGTTCGTTCAGTTTGACCATTCGTCTGAGGATGGAAGGCCGACGAAAAAGACAATTCAATGCCCATTTTAGCACAAAAGGACCGCCAAAATCTAGACACAAACTGGGATCCTCTGTCAGACAATGTTCTCCGGAATACCATGCAAACAAACCACATTCTGAAAAAACAGTGGCACCAAATCGGAAGAGGAAGGCAGTTTAGGCAAGGGTACCAAATGGACCATTTTAGAAAAACGATCACAAACTACCCAGATGACAGACATCTTCTGAGAGACAGGAAGATCCGAAATAAAATCCATGGAAATATGCGTCCAAGGCCTCTTCGGGACAGGCAAAGGCAAAAGCAATCCACTGGCATGAGAACAGGAAGGCTTGGCCCGAGCACAAATACCACAGGACTGCACAAAGGAACGCACATCCCGCGACCAAAAGGAAGGCCACCAAAAGGACCTCGCCACCAAATCCCTGGTACCAAAAATCCCAGGATGACCCGCCAACACCGAAGAATGTACTTCGGAAATAACTCTACTGGTCCATCTGTCCGGAACAAACAGTCTCTCTGGTGGACAACGGTCAGGTCTATTGGCCTGAAACTCCTGCAACACCCGTCGCAGATCAGGAGAGATGGCAGACAAAATCACCCCCTGTTTGAGGACACCAGCCGGTTCAGAAACTTCCGGGGAGTTAGGTACAAAACTCCTAGAAAGGGCATCAGCCTTCACGTTTTTCGAACCCGGAAGATATGAAACCACGAAATTGAAACGAGAGAAAAACAGCGACCATCGAGCCTGTCTCGGATTCAACCGTTTGGCAGACTCGAGATAAGTCAAATTCTTGTGATCTGTCAAGACCACCACACGATGCTTGGCTCCCTCAAGCCAATGTCGCCACTCCTCAAATGCCCACTTCATTGCCAAAAACTCTCGATTACCAACATCATAATTCCGCTCGGCAGGCGAAAACTTTCTTGAAAAGAAAACACATGGTCTCATCACAGAGCTATTAGAGCTTTTCTGCGACAAGACAGCCCCTGCTCCAATCTCAGAAGCATCAACCTCGACCTGAAAGGGAAGAGAGACATCGGGCTGGCGCAAGACAGGAGCCGAAGAAAACCGATGTTTCAGCTCCTGAAAGGCCTCCACGGCCGCAGGGGACCAATTCGTAACATCAGAACCATTCTTGGTCAAATCCGTCAAAGGCTTAACCACACTAGAAAAATTAGTGATGAAGCGACGGTAGAAATTAGCAAAACCCAAGAACTTCTGAAGACTTTTCACAGATGTAGGTTGAGTCCAGTCATGAATAGCCTGGACCTTGACTGGATCCATCTCAATAGCAGAAGGAGAAAAAATAAAGCCCAAAAAGGAAACCTTCTGGACTCCGAAGAGACATTTAGAGCCCTTCACAAACAAGGCATTGGCACGCAGGACCTGAAATACCTTCCTGACCTGCTTCACATGAGACTCCCAATCATCAGAAAAGACCAAAATATCATCCAGGTACACAATCATAAATCTATCCAGATACTCTCGGAAGATGTCGTGCATGAAGGACTGAAACAGAGGGGGCATTAGAAAGCCCAAATGGCATCACCAAGTACTCAAAATGACCTTCGTGCGTATTAAATGCTGTTTTCCATTCATCGCCCTGCTTTATGCGCACAAGATTATACGCACCACGAAGATCTATCTTGGTGAACCAACTGGCCCCCCTAATCCGGGCAAACAGATCGGACAACAGTGGCAAGGGGTACTGAAATTTGACCGTGATGTTATTTAGAAGGCGATAATCTATACAGGGTCTCAGAGAACCATCCTTCTTGGCCACAAAAAAGAACCCCGCACCCAAAGGAGACGAGGACGGGCGAATATGTCCCTTCTCCAAGGACTCCTTAATATAACTCCGCATAGCGGCATGTTCTGGTACAGATAAATTAAAAAGTCGTCCCTTAGGGAACTTACTACCAGGAATCAGGTTTATGGCACAATCACAATCCCTATGAGGAGGTAGGGTACTGGATTTGGGCTCATCAAATACATCCTGGTAGTCCGACAAAAATTCAGGGACTTCAGAAGGAGTAGAAGAAGCAATTGACACCAAAGGAGCATCGCCATGAATTCCCTGGCAACCCCAACCTGACACAGACATTGCTTTCCAATCCAGAACTGGGTTATGAGCCTGCAGCCATGGCAGGCCCAATACGACAACATCATGCAAATTATGTAATACCAGAAAGCGAATCACCTCCTGATGTGCAGGAGCCATGCACATGGTCAATTGAGTCCAGTACTGAGGTTTATTCTTGGCCAATGGTGTAGCGTCAATTCCCTTTAGTGGAATAGGGAATTGTAAAGGCTCCAAGATAAAACCACAGCGCCTGGCAAATGACAAATCCATCAAATTCAGGGCAGCCCCTTTATCCACAAAAGCCATAACTGAGTAGGATGACAGAGAGCAAATCAAAGTAACAGACAAAATGAATTTAGGTTGTACAGTACCAATGGTGACAGACTTAGCGAAGTTTTTTGTGCGCTTAGAGCATGCTGAGAGAACATGAGCAGAATCACCACAGTAAAAGCACAACCCGTCCTGACGTCTGTAGTTTTGCCGTTCAACTCTGGTCAGAATCCTGTCGCATTGCATAGGCTCAGGTTTCTGCTCAGAAAATACCGCCAGATTGGGCACAGGTTTGCGCTCCCGCAAACGCCGATCATTCTGAATGGCCAAAGACATTGACTCATTCAGACCCGTAGGCATGGGGAACCCCACCATAACATCTTTAAGGGCTTCAGAAAGACCCTTTCTGAAAATCGCCGCCAGGGCGCACTCATTCCACTGAGTGAGCACTGACCACTTCCTGAACTTCTGGCAATAAACCTCTGCTTCATCTTGACCTTGAGAGAGAGTCAGCAAAACCTTTTCTGCCTGGTCTACTAGATTAGGTTCCTCATAAAGCAATCCAAGCGCCAGAAAAAACGCATCAACATTTAGCAGTGCAGGATCTCCTGGCGCCAGAGAGAATGCCCAATCTTGAGGGTCGCCACGTAACAAAGAAATAACAATTTTAACTTGCTGAACAGAGTCACCAGATGAGCGAGGTCTCAAAGAAAGGAATAACTTACAATTATTCTTAAAGTTCAAAAACCTAGATCTATCTCCGGAGAACAGCTCAGGAATAGGTATTTTAGGCTCTGACATAGGACTGCGGATTACATAATCCTGAATGCCCTGTACCCTTGCAGTGAGATGATCCACACTAGAAGACAGACTCTGAATGTCCATATCAGTAGCTGCATTCAGAACCACCCAGAGATTAAGGGGAGGAGAGAAGCTGAACACAGTGCAGAGGAAAAAAAAAAAAAATGACCTTAGGATTTCTCTTCTCCCTCTTCTGCTGCATTAACACTTTTAGGCCTGCTGTACTGTTATGATCCTTGTGGCTTAGGATCACAAATCTGACCAGCTAAGTAGGTACATAGAACGAGCTCTGGGGATGTGGTAACTAGACTGACCGCAATGCTGATCCTAACCGCACACACTATAAGCAGCCGTGGAACGTACCTAGAAATCCTAGACGTCTCTTCACAGCCTGAGAAACTAACTACCCCTAAAGGGAAACAAAGCCTCACTTGCCTCAGAGAAATAATCCCAAAGTATAGAACAGCCCCCCACAAATAATAACGGTGAGTAAAGGAGAAGGCACAAACGCAGTAATGAAAACAGATTCAGCAAAGGAGGCCCGCTAATCACTAGATAGACAGAGGACAGCAAAGAGTCTATGTGGTCAGCAAAAAACCCTATCCAAAAATATCCACGCTGAGAATGCAAGAACCCCCACACCAACTAACGATGTGGGGGGAGCACCTCAGCACCCCAGAACTAACCAGCGAGCAAAAAAATCACATTAAAGCAAGCTGGACTGAACTCATAATATACTGAGAAACGTTTTCAAGGAAATCATGAGCAAATAAACAAGCAAACTTAGCTTCTCCTAGCAGAAGACTGGTCATAAGGAATATTCAGGAGAACAATGAATCAGGACTGAATACACCGACAGCAGGCAACAAGTAAAGGTGCAGCTGGCTTAAATAGGCCTCGCTTAGCAGCAAAAATGAAACAGCTGAATCCAGCCAAGACCAGCCATAAAGCTAAAGGCCACCAGAGGGAGCCCAAGAACAAATTCACAACAGAGCCCAAGAACAAATTCACAACAGCTCCCCACAAGTGGAGTGGAGGCCCCAGGGCTGCCAGGAAAGTCTATAGGGGTTGTAGATGTAGGGGTGCAAGAAATAATTGGAGGACACAAGGTTTGCAGTCTCTTTACCTTTTACTGGTGATTTGTAAGTGCAGTCTGGGGTAAAGGTTACAACCAGAATATATAGAGAAGCTACCCTAAAACTGGGTCTAGAGCTCCCCCTTCTGGCCTGGAGTCAGAAAAGTGTTGCATGCTCATGTTACCTGTTAAGGGGATCTTTCTCGCTTCCAGGCATGGCATCACCCTCCCCGGGAGGCAGGCAATACCACTGTGGTACCCGAATTCCTGGGGTGCCACACTGGCTCCGCTGGCCTGTGCCTCCATGCACTCAGCCAGCACTCTGCAGGCCTCTGCTCTGCACACCAGCACACACCAGACTGACACTGATGTTGCACCTCACACCTGAAACTTGACACACCCATACCCCTGACTGCAGGATTTTTGACACACAAACCTCTGGCCTTCAGCCACATAGAAAACCCGGGCCGGAAATCCGTGACTCCCATGCACACCTATGGACTTCATCTGTCTCCATGCACAACCTGGGTAGAACACCACCTTACCTGTGTTGTATCCTGATGAAGGAGTCTTGAACTCTGAAACGCGTAGAATAATGAAGCCACATGTACTAATAATTCTGGAATTCTAGTGATTCAGCAGCGCAGAAATTTACCACAATTTTCCCAATCTGTATCTAACCGCTGGTCCTTCCTGGACTCGTGGATTTGCTGCAGCGAATCCTTTTAATGCTTCAACTCAGCTACATCTGGTGAGTGCAATCCTATGGATTAACTTTTTAACCTTCTCAGATAAGACACTATTTGCGCTCTTTCCTTCAACAGTTTTCATAGCGACCCTTACCTGTGACACGAGTCACTACCTCACATTGCAATCACAGCTACACCTGCAACTGCCATGAACACCTATGGCCTTCATACGCCTCTGTGCGCATTCTGGGGAGCACAAACAGCGCCCCTTAGCTGTAACAGGGGTTATATTTTACATATATTATAAATATATAATACATATAATTGAAAACCAATACAATATAATATTCATGTGCATATATATATATATATATATATATATATAAATGCATACATGATAATCATTTATCAATTAATTCTCCAAACTAATTTTCTTTTATTTGACTCTGGTTTTTTATTTCTCCTGCTCCCTCTTGCCAATCAAGTCTATCTACACACAATGGCATTATTTTGATATAATGTAGAAGTTAAATTTCATTTTCATTTTTCTTTAGATATATGTATATATTTTTTTCTTCCTCTCCTATAAATACACACTTATTGCAGGTAACCTTCCTACTTACAAAATAGCTCTTTTCCTTCGACACGCATATAACCAAAAAGTCATCACCTGCACAGGCGTTCAACTGAGTAAAATTATTTTTATTTTTTTCCATTTTTATTTAATAATTTTATGCAATAATGCCGCACAATATTCAAAAAATGAGAAGAGACAATAATAATAATTTACTTTTGAATGGAAAAAGTGGCTAACTTCCCATGTGATTGTCCCCCCCCCCCCCTCCCTTTTTTTGGCGCACTTGCTTGAATTTTGGATGTATTGAAGTGTACAAAAGTTTATCGTTCTATGTACATGTGGTTGTCCTGAAGAAGGTGTCAGTCGACTTTGAAACATATTGACATTAAACCACTTTTAACAAGTCTTGGTCCTTGGATCCTTGACTGGAAAATGAGCAGCGCCGAATAAATCTGCTTTACTGGTATCTTGACACGTGGACATGCCTGACATATTGTGAGATAGCTCTCTGGCTGATGCAATCATTGGCAATATGTGAAATGGTGCCCTTCATCTTTTGGCAGTTTACACAAATAAAATCATATACTGTTCAATTTCAACAGGACATGCAAATTTCATGAAACTCAACTCTGAGTCAATTTGCAGAGAATTGATTCCAACATCTCAGTGAACATTCAAAGAACTTGGGAAGAGTCTACAGAAACGTAAAAGTTTATACTGGGAGAAAACATAAGGGATCTGAAACAACAAATGGCAGCCATGCCCACAGATCAAGACATGGATCATTACATACAATGTCTTGAGACCAATGTCTCAATGCCAATATGCTTCAACAAGCTGACTAAGTTTAAAGGATTGAAAGCAGTGTGATCTCTGTAATACATAATAATCCTGAAAAACTGCCAGATGTCCTGTGCAGAATACATTTTTTTCTCAACAAAGAAGACCATTATGTGCTAACCACGAGATAAAGGCAATGATCAGCTTGAAGGCAGACGCATACAGCTTCTTTCTGACCTCTACAGAATGACTCTCATTAAAAGGAAAGCTTTATAACATCTATTGTAAGTACGGTATTTCAAGATAGAGGATTCCAATATACCTGGGGCAATCTGTTTCTGGTGCAGAGAGATGGTACACAGACCCGGCCTTAGGCTGGACCGTGCCCTCTGCTAATTTGACCTTTGGTGCTGTCACCCCGATGTTTTCTTTTTATTCAGTTTCCACAGGAGGCTATTTCTTATATCATGGGAAAATCCCATTTTAGGCTCTATTCATATCTTCATTTTGAGTTTTGTTCTTCTATTACATGTTAGGAAGAAAGAAACAGAATTCATGTGTAATATAGATCTTTTACATAATGGTTACCGTTTGCTTTCACTATGAAATGAATTAGTTTTCTACATGAATTTAATTTCTTCTTGTAAAAGAGTACAAATTGGGCAATAGCCCTGGGCCCCATCCCCAAAGAGGCCCCCTGCAAAACCCATTTCTGGCATAGTAAACTCCAACACACTATGTAAACTGGATGGGCAGCTGTAGCTACCCCCACTCTGAATCCTCCACAGCTCCACCTATTTTGGCAGTGCTGCTTGAAACTGGTGTGAAATCGTCAAAAGTCGCATATTTTTTCACCAACTCTGCTTAGTGCTAAAATGTTGTGATTAGTCAAAGTGTTTTATGGCAGAAAGTAAACACTTGGATATACACTGAATCCAGTTTGTGAGGGAGAGAATAACATGGAGGACAGTGTGTGAGGGAGAGAATACCATGGAGGACAGTCTGTGAGGGAGAGAATAACATGGAGGACAGTCTGTGAGGGAGGTCATTCTGTGAGGGTAAGAATAACATGGAGGACAGTGTGTGAGGGAGAGAATAACATGGAGGAGAGTCTGTGAGAGAGAGAGAGTATAACATGGAGAACAGTCTGTGAGGAAGAGAATAACATGGAGGACAGTCTCTTTGGGAGAGAATAACATGGAGGACAGTGTGTGAGGGAGAGAATAACATGGAGGACAGTCTGTGAGGGAGAGAATAACATGGAGAACAGTCTGTGAGGAAGAGAATAACATGGAGTACAGTGTGTGAGGGAGAGAATAACATGGAGGACTGTCTGTGAGGGAGAGAATAATATGGAGGACAGTCTGTGAGGGAGAGAATAACATGGAGGACAGTGTGTGAGGGAGAGAATAATATGGAGGATAGTCTGTGAGGGAGAAAACAACATAGAGGACAGTGTGTAAGGGAGAGAATAAAAATTTTCCCCGTTTTTAAGTTCATCATATAGTAAAATAAATGGTGTCAATGAAAAGGAGGTGTGCAGGTCTATCCCTGCACACCTCCTTTTCATTGACGCACACCCCCGAGCCGTGAAGATGTTGTTTTAAACATGTTTCAATAAAGGACTCAGACCACTCCAGGACTGGTGAGTACTACCGCATTTTTTCTTTGGTTCAGTGTTTGTTCCATTTCATTTTTTTCTTCATGTGAGCACCCCTGTCATGCTGTCAGGCTCTCCGTTGCACCACACATGGGCTACAGCCGGCTCCAGGTTGTAGGCTGTGCTGCTCTACTTTTTCTTCTGTTGGTCCACAAATACTTGGCTATATTGGCCTCACAATGTATGTGTACCATAAAGTGAGTATATGTGGGTAACATACAATGTCTGTATGTCCAGCGTAAATGTGCATATGTGCGTATGCATAACAGACAGTGTCTGTCGAGCAAGGGCTGCGTTTTCTAACATATAGTGAATGTGTGCGTATGTGTAACATACAGTGTCTATTTGTCGAACATAGGCTGTGTTTCCTAACATATAGTGAATGTGTGCGTATGTGTAGCATACAGTGTCTGTCTGTCGAGCATAGGCTGTGATTTCTAACATATAGTGAATGTGTGTGTATGTGTAGCATACAGTGTCTGTCTGTCGAGCATAGGCTGTGTTTCCTAACATATAGTGAATGTGTGCGTATGTGTAACATAAAGTGTCTGTTTGTCGAGCATGGGCTGTGATTTCTAACATTTAGTGAATGTGTGCGTAATGCGTATGTGTAACATAAAGTGTCTGTTTGTCGAGCATGGGCTGTGATTTCTAACATATAGTGAATGTGTGCGTATGTGTAACATACAGTGTCTGTCTGTCGAGCATAGGCTGTGATTTCTAACACATAGTGAATGTGTGTGTATGTGTAGCATACAGTGTCTGTTTCTCGAGCATGGGCTGCGCTTTCTAACATATAGTGAATGTGTGCGTATGTGTAACATAAAGTGTCTGTTTGTCGAGCATAGGCTGTGTTTCCTAACATATAGTGAATGTGTGCGTATGTGTAACATACAGTGTCTATATGTCGAGCATAGGCTGTGATTTCTAACATATAGTGAATGTGTGCGTATGTGTAGCATACAGTGTCTGTTTGTTGAGCATGGGCTGTGATTTCTAACATTTAGTGAATGTGTGCGTATGTGTAACATACAGTGTCTATTTGTCGAGCATAAGTTGTGTTTCCTAACATATAGTGAATGTGTGCGTATGTGTAACATACAGTGTCTATTTGTCGAGCATGGGCTGTGATTTCTAACATATAGTGAATGTGTGCGTATGTGTAGCATAAAGTGTCTGTTTGTCGAGCATAGGCTGTGTTTCCTAACATATAGTGAATGTGTGTGTATGTGTAACATACAGTGTCTATTTGTCGAGCATGGGCTGTGATTTCTAACATATAGTGAATGTGTGCGTATGTGTAGCATACAGTGTCTGTCTGTCGAGCATAGGCTGTGATTTCTAACATAGTGAATGTGTGCGTATGTGTAACATACAGTGTCTGTTTATGGAGCATGGGCTGCGCTTTCTAACATATAGTGAATGTGTGCGTATGTGTAACATAAAGTGTCTGTTTGTCGAGCATAGGCTGTGTTTCCTAACATATAGTGAATGTGTGCGTATGTGTAACATACAGTGTCTATATGTCGAGCATAGGCTGTGATTTCTAACATATAGTGAATGTGTGCGTATGTGTAGCATACAGTGTCTGTTTGTCAATCATAGGCTGTGATTTCTAACATTTAGTGAATGTGTGCGTATGTGTAACATACAGTGTCTATTTGTCGAGCATAGGTTGTGTTTCCTAACATATAGTGAATGTGTGCATATGTGTAGCGCACAGTGTCTGTTTGTCGAGCATAGGTTGTGATTTCTAACATATAGTGAATGTGTGCGTATGTGCAACATACATTGTCTGTTTGTCGAGCATAGGTTGTGATTTCTAACATATAGTGAATGTGTGCGTATGTGTAGCATACAGTGTCTGCTTGTCGAGCATAGGCTGTGTTTCCTAACATATAGTGAATGTGTGCATATGTGTAGCATACAGTGTCTGTTTGTTGAGCATGGGCTGTGATTTCTAACATTTAGTGAATGTGTGCGTATGTGTAACATACAGTGTCTATTTGTCGAGCATAAGTTGTGTTTCCTAACATATAGTGAATGTGTGTGTATGTGTAACATACAGTGTCTATTTGTCGAGCATGGGCTGTGATTTCTAACATATAGTGAATGTGTGCATATGTGTAACATACAGTGTCTGTTTGTTGAGCATAGGCTGTTTCCTAACATATAGTGAATGTGTGCGTTTGTGTAGCATACAGTGTCTTTGTCGAGCATGGGCTGTGATTTCTAACATTTAATGAATGTGTGCGTATGTGTAGAATACAGTGTCTATTTGTCGAACATAGGCTGTGTTTCCTAACATATAGTGATTGTGTGCGTATGTGTAACATACAGTGTCTATTTGTCGAGCATAGGCTGTGTTTCCTAACATATAGTGAATGTGTGCGTTTGTGTAGCATACAGTGTCTGTTTGTCGAGCATGGGCTGTGATTTCTAACATTTAGTGAATGTGTGCATATGTGTAACATACAGTGTCTATTTGTCGAGCATAGGCTGTGTTTCCTAACATATAGTGAATGTGTGCGTTGTAAGAGTCATGTTGGTCTGGTAGTCGGGGGCAGGTATATCTCGCCCAGGTACTTGTCCTATGTGAATTAGGCCGCTCAGTATTTTCAGGATACTCAGGGGTTAATAAGTGTAGGAATAAAGGATGACCAGCTGGGGGTTTTCAGCGTCAGCCTGGGGCACACAGAATGCCTGTCTGTGTGAGACAAACGTGAGTGAGAGCTGTGCTCATGATCTGTGTAATGTTAGCTGGGAGGGAGAAGCCCCCCCAGTTGTTAGATAGCAACGTATTTGTTCAGTTAGCGCCGGACAGGCTAGGATTTATTTTTATGTTTTGTTTTCTGTATTTGCTTTCACTTTAATAAACCTGACCTGAGGTCAGTCAACTTGGAAACCTGCTGTCGCCTCAGAGTTCAATGCACAAACCACGTGACCTTTGACCCCAGCAAAGGCGATCCCGGAGTGTTTTGTTACATTGTGGTGGAGAACGCGGGCATCGCGTGGCACAGGCGACAGTATGGAAGATGTGGTGAAAGCCCTAGTACAGTCCATTGCCGTACAGCAGCAGGCCACTGCCGCACAGCATGAAGCTAATCGCTTGATGGCTGCACAGCTGAAGGAGTTAGTGGACATGACGGCTGCAGACCACCACCTTCTCCAACAGGTGGCGCAGCGCCTGGTGAGCATGCCTGAGGTGGAACCAGAAGCAGAGTCCAGAAGGATCCATGTGAGTCGATACTGGCAAAAGTTGATTGCAGAAGATGACGTCGAGGCGTACCTGACAACGTTTGAGCGGACGGCGTTGAGGGAGAAGTGGCCGAAGGCACGATGGGCCGATTTGATTGCTCCGTTTCTCTTCGGCGAGGCCCAAAAAGCTTACCATGACTTAGACCCGGAAGTCGCTCAGGACTTTGAGAAGCTGAAAGTTGAGATCCTGGCCCGGCTAGGTGTGATGACGGCTGTCCGTGCGCAGAGGGTACACCAGTGGACATACCAGCCAGATAAACCGCCGCGGTCTCAGATGTTTGACCTGATCTACTTGACAAAGAAATGGCTGCAACCCGAGGTACTGACAACCCCAGAAATAATTCAGCGGGTTGTCCTGGACAAGTATCTGAGAGTGCTACCTCCAGCGCTGAAAAGGTGGGTAAGCCAAGGAAATCCCACGACAGCGGATCAACTTGTGGAGTTGGTCGAGCGTTATTCCGTGGCAGAAGGACTTCCCGACGAAACCGCTAACACCCGGTCTGTGCCTTCTCCTCGTGGAACCGGTAAGACTGTTCCAGCGACTACGGGTGAAGGAAAATCGCCAAAAACTGTGGGGGAGGAACCCGGGACTGCTCGCACTCTGAGACCGAGAGTATGGGACGGTGGTCTCAGTAGGGGGCCTGTTAGGTGTTTCCGTTGCCGTGAGAAGTGCCATGTTTCTGAGAACTGTCCTGTTACCACTGAACCCATGCAGTGCGATGTTATAGACTCTAAGAAACGCATGTCTTTGGTTACACGGCTGGTGAATGTGAATGCGGGTCAAAATAATATAGCAAAACACCTGTGTGAATTATCTGTTGATGGGAAAAGTGTTGTGGCGTTACTAGACTCTGGAAGTGTGGTGACTCTGGTGAAAGCTAGTCTGGTGGCACTTCCGTCTGGTTCGTCTGACAAATTCTCTGTAACGTGTGTGCATGGTGACACCTGCTCGTACCTAACAGCGGTCATACCGATTTCCACTCCCTATGGGTCTGTGCAACACAAAGTGGGACTCGTTCCCGCATTGTTACATGATATAATCTTGGGTAGGGATTTTCCCCATTTCTGGCAGTTATGGGAGAATCAGTTGCTCCTTCACGGTAGCTGTGAACCTTCCCCCATGCCATCTGGAGGTCCCGAGTTCCTAGACGAGACCCCACAGGAAGATGTTGCTGGGGAGGTTATTGAACCCAACCCTCAGTACCCCTTCTCCGTTATGGCGGGGGAAACGGAGGAAACTGAAGAAACTGAGGAAACTGAGGAAACTCAGCGAGGGGCGGAGGCAGACGGCCATCCAGCACTCTGCCTGCCAGATTTGGGAGTTCAGTTGGATGGCTTCCACAGCGAACAAATGAAAGATCCTACCCTGACTCAGGCTAGGAAAAATGTAAAAGTGATAGATAGCGTACCCGTGGAACCTGACACTAGGCTAGCGTACCCGTACATGGTTCTTGAAAATGATTTACTCTACCAGGTAGAAAAAAAAGGGGAAGACACTGTGCAACAGTTAGTGGTACCCAAACCTTATCGGCGGAAGGTACTGGACCTGGCCCACGGACATATAATGGGGGGACATCTGGGGGTACAAAAAACCACAGAAAGGATATTGCATTGTTTTGTGTGGCCTGGAATATACAATGATGTGCGTAACTATTGTGAGTCCTGTCCAGAGTGCCAAATCTCGGCACCTAAACCTCGGTTCTGTAGCCCTTTGGTACCCCTCCCTATCATTGGAGTCCCTTTTGAGAGAATTGGGATGGATCTGGTTGGGCCCCTTCCCCGGTCCACACGTGGGCACCAACATATCCTCGTCATCATGGACTATGCCACTCGTTACCCAGAAGCCATCCCTTTGCGTAACACTGCTACCAAAACGATCGCCAAAGAGTTGGTACAAGTGCTTAGTCGGGTGGGAATTCCAAAACAGATACTCACCAACCAGGGGACTCCCTTTATGTCAAGGGTGATGAAGGAGCTCTGCAGACTCTTGCAAATAGACCAGTTGCGTACGTCTATCTATCACCCTCAAACAGATGGCCTGGTTGAGCGGTTCAATAAAACCTTAAAACAGATGCTCCGGAAGGCGATAGACAAAGATGGGAAGAACTGGGATTACTTGTTACCCTATTTGCTGTTTGCCATTAGGGAAGTTCCCCAGTCTTCCACAGGATTCTCGCCTTTCGAGCTATTATACGCCCGTCATCCCCGTGGACTGTTGGATGTCGCAAAAGAAACCTGGGAAGGTCAAGTCACTCCCTTTAAAACGGTGATAGACCATGTAACACAAATGCAGGACCGTATTGCTGCTGTCATGCCCCTTGTTAGGGAACATATGTTACAGGCCCAGGGAGCCCAGAGGCAAAGTTATGATAGAGGCGCCAAGGTCCGTACGTTTGCACCCGGGGATAGGGTGTTGATCCTAATTCCTACGGTGGATAGTAAATTTCTGGCAAAATGGCAGGGCCCCTTTGAGGTTGTGGAACGAGTTGGTGAAGTGAACTATAAAGTGCACCAGCCTGGTAAGAGAAAACCAGAACAGATTTATCATGTGAATCTGATAAAACCCTGGAAAGACCGCGCTGCCCTACCAGCGGATCTGCCCCGTCCAGTTGGCTCACCGACCGTACCGGAGGTGCAGATTGCCGAGACTCTCTCTGAACGACAAAAATCTGAGGTTAAGCAGTTTTTGTTACAGAAACAACAGTTTTTCTCGGAAAAACCTGGCCAGACTAGGCTAGTGAAACATGAGATTGTCACAGAGCCTGGTGTCACAGTTCATGTGAAGCCATACCGGATTCCGGAAGCACGCCGTGAAGCCGTCTCCCGGGAGGTGAAGGCAATGTTGGACTTAGGAGTCATTGAAGAGTCGCACAGCGCCTGGTCCAGTCCAATCGTGTTGATACCTAAGCCGGATGGCTCTATACGGTTTTGCAATGACTTTAGGAAACTGAATGCGGTTTCTAAATTTGATGTGTACCCTATGCCCCGGGTCGATGAGTTGATCGACCGGCTTGGTAAAGCCCGATACATTACAACCCTGGACCTAACAAAGGGGTACTGGCAGATCCCTCTGGCCGAGGCGGACAGAGAGAAGACGGCATTTGCTACACCGGAAGGGCTGTTCCAGTATATCTACATGCCGTTTGGACTTCACGGAGCCCCAGCAACGTTCCAGAGATTGATGGATCGAGTCTTGAGGCCCCACAGGTAGTACGCTTCTGCCTACCTAGACGACATCATAATTTACAGCATGGACTGGGAAGCTCACCTCCGGAAGGTACAGGCGGTGATTGATGACCTGAGAGACGCAGGCTTAACGGCGAATCCCAAGAAATGTCACATCGGCCTTGAAGAAGCCCGATACTTGGGCTACGTGATTGGCAGAGGAGTGGTTAAACCCCAGATCGACAAAATACAGGCAATTCAGGGCTGGCCGCAACCAGTGAACAAGAAACAAGTTCAAGCTTTCCTGGGCATTGCCAGCTATTATCGCCGCTTCATACCCAACTATGCGGCCATGGCTACCCCCTTGACGGATCTTACCAAAGGGAGGGATTCCGTCATGGTAAAATGGACCTCAGCGGCTGAAGAGGCCTTCCACAGTCTGAAACGGGCTTTGTGCTCTCAGCCCGTACTAGTGACTCCTGATTTCAGCAGCGAGTTTGTGGTGCAAACCGATGCTTCTGATACTGGTGTCGGGGCTGTACTTTCCCAGGTAAGGGACGGAGTCGAACACCCGGTCCTCTATCTCAGTCGGAAACTGAATGTACATGAGCAGAGGTATGCCGTGGTTGAAAAAGAGTGCCTAGCCATCAAATGGGCTCTCGACTCCCTCAAATATTACCTGGCAGGTAGGAAGTTTAGGCTGGTCACGGACCATGTACCTCCACAAGGACCGTAATAGTCGGGTAACCCGGTGGTTCCTTGCCCTGCAGGCTTACTCTTTCACGGTGGAGCACCGCCCCGGGGTGCAGATGGGGAACGCTGATGCCCTGTCCCGAGTACACTGTTTCGAGAGTATTCTTGCTCGACCTGAGTGGTCTGAGCAGGGGGGGAGGATATGTAAGAGTCATGTTGGTCTGGTAGTCGGGGGCAGGTATATCACGCCCAGGTACTTGTCCTATGTGAATTAGGCCGCTCAGTATTTTCAGGATACTCAGGGGTTAATAAGTGTAGGAATAAAGGATGACCAGCTGGGGGTTTTCAGCGTCAGCCTGGGGCACACAGAATGCCTGTCTGTGTGAGACAAACGTGAGTGAGAGCTGTGCTCATGATCTGTGTAATGTTAGCTGGGAGGGAGAAGCCCCCCCAGTTGTTAGATAGCAACGTATTTGTTCAGTTAGCGCCGGACAGGCTAGGATTTATTTTTATGTTTTGTTTTCTGTATTTGCTTTCACTTTAATAAACCTGACCTGAGGTCAGTCAACTTGGAAACCTGCTGTCGCCTCAGAGTTCAATGCACAAACCACGTGACCTTTGACCCCAGCAAAGGCGATCCCGGAGTGTTTTGTTACAGGGTATATGTAACATACAGTGTCTATTTGTCGAGCATAGGCTGTGTTTCCTAACATATAGTGAATGTGTGCGTATGTGTGACATACAGTGTCTGTTTGTTGAGCATAGGCTGTGTTTCCTAACCTATAGTGAATGTGTGCGTATGTGTAGCATACAGTGTCTGTTTGTCGAGCATAGGCTGTGTTTCCTAACATATAGTGAATGTGTGCGTATGTGTAGCATACAGTGTCTGTTTGTCGAGCATAGGCTGTTTCCTAACATATAGTGAATGTGTGCGTATGTGTAACATATAGTGTCTGTTTGTTGAGCATAGGCTGTGTTTCCTAACATATAGTGAATGTGTGCGTATGTGTAGCATACAGTGTTTGTTTGTCGAGCATAGGCTGTGTTTCCTAACATATAGTGAATGTGTGCGTATGCGTAACATACAGTGTCTGTTTGTTGAGCATAGGCTGTGTTTCCTAACATATAGTGAATGTGTGCGTATGTGTAGCATAAAGTGTCTGTTTGTCGAGCATGGGCTGTGTTTTCGAACGTGTGGTGTGTGTAGCATCAAGTGTGTCATTTTGCATGCCAGTTTTAGTGAAGGGAGTGTTGGATTAAGATGCTCTGAAATCATTAAGATACTTGTGCCTCTTTAAGGAATTTATGCATCTTTTAATTGCCATCTTCCACCACAAAAAATATATGCCAGCCAAATTGTTTCAGTTTTAAAATGATTTCAGAAAGTTGCACTAAAATACACAGCGCAATTGCATTATATGAACATGGTCTCAGGGCGGGTTCACATCATGCAACATTTTTTTTGCCTTCATTTCTTAATACTGTGTTAAAAGCGCATACTGTATATACTCGAGTATAAGCCGACCCGAGTATAAGCCGAGGCACCTAATTTTGCCACGGAAAACTGGGTAAGCTTATTGATTCAAGTATAAGCCAGGTATGCATTGTCCCCTCATCCCTGTCCTGCTTTGTTTGGCTCCCCCGGTCTCCTAGTAATATGCATAGATCGGCATCCTCCCCTTGTATGGCATCCTCCCCCTTGTATGCATGGCTCGCGTCCTCCCCCTTGTATGCATGGCTCGGCAACCTCCCCCTTGTATGCATGGCTCGGCGTCCTCACCCATCCTCCCCCTTGAATGCATGGCTTGGCGTCCTCCCCTGTCCTCCCCCTTGTATGCATGGCTTGGCATCCTCCCCCATCCTCCCCCTTGTATGGATGGCTCGGCGTCCTCCCCCGTCATACCCTCCTCGTGTGGTCGCTGCACATCCCTGCATCTCCGCTGTCCCGGCGCTGCAGCTCTTCCTGTGCTGAGCGGTCACGTGGTACAGCTCATTAAGGTAATGAATATGCGCCTCACATCTGTGGGAGTGGAGGCATGTGCATATTCATGAATATTCATTTCTCTTAAGTATCGGCACACGTGACCACCGGCCCAAGCAGGGAGCCGCTGGCTGACAGTGCACGCTACTGAAGAATAATGGATACTCACCGCTCTATGCGATGAACGGTCCTGGTGAGTATTCCGGCAGCTGTGCTCTGCTTGTGAACAGCGCATGACATCCCTGCCATGCGCTGCGAACAAGCATTACGCAGCAGCTGGCACCGGAGCAGGACGCTGTGAGGGAGCGCCGTGTAGGTGAGTGTAATGCTTTTTGTTTTTATAATCTTTCCTGATGGGGCAATGGATACCAGGAACGGGATGGGGCCATTTATAAAAGAAAAAGGATGTGACCAATAATACCAGGAACAGGATGGGGCCATTTATACCAGGATGCCAGAAAAATGAATATGTATTGCCCTCCATGCCCATGGGAGTAGAATGCAGTGCATATTCATTTCTCTTTAGCCTCGAGCACAGGCATTAGCCAGAGCTGCCGGCTCCAGCCTCCTGTGACCCAATGCTTCGCGGAAATGGCGCCTCCACCTCCCCACCACAGCCAAACCCCATACATCCGGATTATAAGATGCACCCCCCATTTTCCTCCACATTTTGGGAGGAAAAAAGTGCATCTTATAGTCCGAAAAATACGGTATATTGAACTACAGGGAGGGTGTCATTTCAGTTTTCACCTCACTCAGCAGTAAAGCTATAAACGGCTCTGTTTTGGACCTATGAATACTAACTAGGTTGGTTCTTATGATGTGTTAAATATCTTTATGTAGCTTGAGGAAACAAATGTCAAGGGAAAGAAGTGCATGTCAAATATCCAAGGTAAAACCATATCTTTATTAATGAATCAACACAAGATAGGAAGAATATAAACAAATAGGATAGAAAAACACCATGGTAAGGCCGGTTTCACACGTCAGTGTCTCCTGTACCTGTTGTGACAGTTTTCTAACGTACCAGAGACACTGACACACATAGACCGATTCAAATTAATTGGTCTGTGCATATGTCAGCGTGTTTTCATGGACCGTGTGTCCGTGTGTAAAACATGCAGACATGTTTGTTTTTATGCAACAGCACGGATCACATGGACCCATACAAGTCAATGGGTCTGTGTAAACGCGTACCACACACGGATGGTATCCGTGTGCAGTCCGTGTGCGTTTTAAAAGTTATAGGGTTAACATTGAAACCAATTGTATCAATACCCGACAGGTGTCTAGACATTGTTTGGCCCAAACTTTTCTAAAGACTGGACAGCATTTTTTGGTGGGAGTTGAAGTTGGAGTGATATCACAGTGGTGGCATCTTTCAAGTGTGGTGATTTTGGACTATATTAATGTCCATCATGTGACACAGAACAGCTAATAAGTCTTATGGAGCAACATCCTGACACTCGATTCGAGGGATACCATGACAGGCTGGCGATAGAACATTGTTGGTTCACTGTAGCTGAACAGCTCTACCCAACACCTGGTTGGACCACATATTCACCAGCAAAGCAGGCAAAGTTTGGTAAGTTTGCAGGAAATGTGTCTGGGCCCCCCTCCTTTTAAGGTGACAAAGATATATATATATATATATATATATATACACACACACACTAAGGGACTGTGCTATACATAAGTGAGTATAACACTAAGGGACTGTGTTTGACATAATAATCGATAATAACGTCTTCCTCCACCTCCCCCTGTTCTTAAATCCATTATAAACCCCCTTCCTCCCATCCCAATCCCCCACACCCCTCATTGTCCTCCTTCCCCAGCATCCCATTATTGCCCTCTCCTTCACCCCCATGATTGCCCTCTTCACCACCTCCATTATTGCTTTCTCCCCATCACCCCATTATTGACCATTCCACCACCTCCATCATTGCCTCCTCCCCATCACCCCCATCATTGTCCTTTCCACCGCCATCATCATTGTCTTCTCCCCCACCACCCCATCATTGACTTCTCCACCACTCCATCATTACCCATTCCACCACCTCCATCATTTCCTCCTCCCCCACCACCCTATCTTTGTCCTTTCCATCACCATCATCATTGTCTTCTCCCCCACCACCCCCATCATTACCCATTCCATGACCTCCATCATTTCCTCCTCCCCACTACTCCCATCATTACCCATTCCAAGACCTCCATCATTTCCTCCTCGCCACCACCCCCATCATTACCCATTTCACCGCCTCCATCATTGCCTCCTCCCCATCTCCCCCATCATTGTCCTTTCCACTGCCACCATCATTGCCTTCTCCCCCACCACCCCATCATTACCCATTCCACCACCTCCATCATTTCCTCCTCCCCACCACCCCCATCATTACCCATTCCACCACCTCCATCATTGCCTTCTCCCCATCACCCCCATCATTGTCCTTTCCACTACCACCATCATTGCATTCTCCCCCACCACCCCATCATTACCCATTCCAGCACCTCCATCATTTCCTCCTCCCCACCACCGCATCATTGTCCTTTCCACCGCCATTATCATTGTCTTCTCCCCTCCACCCCCATCATTGCCTTCTAGTCCACCACCCCATCATTACCCATTCCACCACCTCCATCATTTTCTCCTCCTCCACCACCCCATCTTTGTCCTTTCCACCGCCATCATCATTGTCTTCTCCCCCACCACCCCCATCATTACCCATTCCACCACCTTCATCATCGCCTCCTCCCCCTCCATCCCCATCATTGCCCTTACCTCCACCACCATAATTGTCTTTTCCCCACCCCCCCACCATTGCCCATTACACCACTTCTGCCATTTCCTTCTCCCCCGCCACCCCTATCATTGCCCTCTCTGTCAACCCAATCATTGCCTTCCACCCCATCACCCCCATCATTGCCCTCTGTCAACCCAATCATTTCCTTCTGCCCCATCACCCCATCATTGCCCTCTCTGTCAACCCAATCACTGCATTCTGCCCCATCACCCACATCATTGCCCTCGGTCAACCCAATCATTGCCTTCTGCCCCATCACCCCCTTATTGTCCTCTCCTCCACCTACACAGACACACAGCACCATTCACCTCTCTGCACACATACACAGCACCATTCACCTCTCTGCATAAACATACACACACACACACAACCATTCACCTCTCTGCATACACACACACACACACAGACACACAGCACCATTCACCTCTCTGCATACACACACACACACCACACACACACCTCACCTCTGTGCGTGGTATCCTGAAGCCACACCATCGCCGTCAGCTTCCTGTCTCGCACAGCGCCGATGCTGAATGATGATGTCATTCAGCTGCTGCTGTGTGAGACAGGAAGCGCAGGAAGGAAGCAGGATGGATCCATTCCCTGCAGCTCTGCTCCGCTGTCCGCCACACATGAGAACAAACTGGCCAGGGGCCCCCCTGAACCTCAGGGCAGAATAAACTGGTCAAATTGCCCTCATTATTAACCACCCTGCAGGGGCCCCTCGAGCCTCCAGGCCCCGGTGCAGGCGTACCGGTTGAACCGGCGGTATGTCCGCCCATGCATTTGAAAAGTAAACTAGAATTAATTTTTACAGATGAAAATAGTTGACATTGTGCTTTATATCTGTCATGTTACATGTCTAACCAACACACACATTATCTGATATGTATTTAGCCTTTGTAGGTCAAACCACATTATCATATATACTTTATATTATTATTACTATTATTATAGTATGATCCCTCTCTTTACTAGCATAATAACTATTTAACCACGCTAGTTCTAAATGCCAAAAACATGCAGTGTGTGTCTGTGGCAGCATTTTAGTGCTGTTCTGTAGCTTTATATCTTTACAACCTTTCTAAATTTTTTGAGCCTAAAAAAAAGCAGTGCATATACATTGCTAAGTCAAGGGGTACTTGTCTGTCTGGTATGTTGAAATTTTTTTTTTGGATAATAAACTTGCATGGCATAACAAATGTGGTATATCATATTTTACAGTATGTACTGTATTCAACCATATTTCTACAGATGTAACACATTTGTTGGGCTTAGGCCTAACTAGGCCTGCATATTTTGCAATGTGTTAATTGACTAATGTAATCATTTAAAAAAGCTTTGCTCTGTAAGTGTATATGACATTTGTACATTTTTAATTTAATATATTTAAATTATTTTACATCTAAGGATCATCATGTGCTGCCTGCTATTATTAATCCACCATACACAAAATATTAAAACATAGTACCTCCTTGGAGTGTTTGGGTTTCACATTTTGTGTTGGACACACCACTGTTTGTGTCTGACTGTGCTGAATCCACACAAAATTGTTTCCACAAGGCAAGGACTCACATATGGCTGCTGGTCATTGTTAATAGTGGGCATGTTTGTGTTGTTCCACACACCCCAAGTCATGCAGGCTATGTTTGTAGAAATGGTTGTGAAAAATGGTCATGATGGCAAGACATTACATTTTTGGATGACAGTCACCATGGATGAAAGTGGTCACACACATCTTAGTCTTAAGTTTTTTTTCACACCTTTGTTTTTACCAGGCATCATGATCCTACCAAAATAAGTTTGGACCTATTGCATTGTTATTTAAATAATATTTTTGTGTTTGCCTTTATGTGACATTTTTGTTGTTTTCACACTTTTCCAACAGTTGGTTTGGTTAAATGGCGATGGTGCTCGGCGAGGGACCAGTTCAGGCAGGAATTTAATCCCCTCCCCTCCACGTCAAGTGCTTCCAAAAAGAGACAATATGTTTACTACCACAACTTAGCATTTCTCAGGCCAATCCTGGAGCTCAATCCGTAAGTGATTCAGTATGTTTTGCCTAACATATTAACCTTATAACAGTCTTTTTTTAGAAATGTCCTTTCAGATAAATGTATAAAAAAATGCCCTAAATATAGGGACCAATACATTGATTACCTAAATACATTTTTGTTTTAACGCAGACACCCGTGGATATGTAAAATTCGAAAAAAAATACATGGTCTATACCAAGCTTCATATGTTGTCACAAATTAGCACCATTTAACTTTTTTGTGGTGTAATGTTTGCTCCAAGAAATGTTTTCATGGGACAATGTGTTTTCTCCTAGGACTGAAGACAACCTGGATGACTCAGACGATTCACCCGCAGCAGACAGATCAGTGCCATGTATCTCAGTATCTGAGACAGAACCCCCAGCTGACCCAATTCCACCAACACAGCCTGAACAGGTGTCTGATGCTGGTGAACCCTCCACTAATGCTGGGCAGAGAAGCACACAACAAATTGGAAAAACAACATCCTAAGCAGCAGCCCCAGCACCACAGGCATCAGCAACATCAAATCTACCTCGGTATCTTGCACACACTCTCCGAGATAGATGAAGCAGGTGACAGGAAGAGCCACGTATCTTGCCTGAGCTCATTGATGCTCGAGGTTTAGCCATCATCAATTCCCTTATACCAGAAAATTCAGAATATCGGTTTTGTAGGTCCCTCTCACCCAGGTTGCCAAAGTTCCTGAAGAACGACAGGAACGGGTACGGGCTTTAATCTTGACCCTCCTTGATCCAAGCCAGAGAGAGCAGGAACCAAATGAGGTGCTAGGGCTAATTGAACAATGGCGAGCTGGCCAGCATCCAATACAGATGCCATCTGATCCCAACATCACACATGGACAAAATGTAGGTACACAGTCTTCAGGGGCCGAACCTCTAACAGCAACCCAACAATCTCAACACATGCCTGCACCCTCTTCTGTGCCTCAACCTCCTGCCTCCAGACATCCTTATCCACAAATGTCTACTCGTTTTTTGTTTCCTCATGCCCATGCCTCCAGCCAACATTATGGGCAAATGTCTGCTCCTTCATCTGTCCATCCAGCCCCTGCCTCCAGCCAACATTATGGGCAAATGTCTGCTCCTTCATCTGTCCATCCACCCCCTGCCTCCAGCCATCATTATGGGCCAATGTCTGCCCCCACCAGCACCTACAGCCAATAATATGAAAACATGTCTTCCATCATGTCTGTGGGGGATAGTAGTGGAGGAAAGTTTGGGAATCCATAGCCCTACACTCTGCCATCAAGGCACCAGACACCTATGATGAGCAAATATGTTCCGCACAGCCGTCTGCCAAGAGGTGAGAACAATAGTACTTCACAATCATACGTCAGCCAGAGTGACGACTCTGAAAGTACTTTACCTCACCAAAAAATGTGCCACCTACCTTTTTGGGCGACTCTTTTGAAACCCAACCTTATCCCCCATCTCCATCTGTTACCCCTTCAATTTTGACATCAACACCTCGCCAAACACCAACACTCCAGCCCCAAATGTATAGAGGCCAAATGGCAACACGCTCCTCCAGCCCAGAAGGTGGAAGCGAAGATAATCCCAGGGACGAAACTTTCAGCAGTCATGGTTATTTTGTTAATTTGTGAAGAAGCTAGAGAAATACCTAGCTTCATTATGTGATTTACAATTGTTTGTTTTTGGTTACAAAATAGGAACAATACATGTGTTGTATCAAAATTAAAAATCCTTGGTTAATTGTTCATATGTGTTTTTTCTTGTAAAATTGCAATTATATATTAAATCAAACACACAGTATTCATAACAAAAAATATTTATGACATAATTTATTATTTTGGAAAACAAAAACAATAATGGCACATAGCAATTTCTGTCAAAAATACTTAACGGATCATCTTTAGTAAATGTGTGGCCTTTGAATTCACAAGGACAAAAACCTACATTGCTTGAAACACACTGTGATGAAAGAAGGTACAATCATGGGCCCACAGTTTGTTTCCACTTTGGCAAAGTGTTACTTAGCACTCATTCCCCCTGGTGACGAAAATTGTGAAATGTGACCAAACTGTTTATTTTTTTGCATTTGGAACATACTTATCCGCCGTTATGTCCCATACAGTAAACCATATCTGTGGCATAGACAGTTTACAACCACCCCAGCTGTAAACGACTGGGAAATGATGAGATGCTGGTGGCACCCGCATCTTCAGTGACTAGCGGTGATGTCATCGAAGCTGCTCCCCCTCACAGCCTCAACTGCAGAGAACTATTGACCGTGGTAAAATGCAAGAGAAATTGGATGCTTCCAAGTCAGTATGTCTGCACAAGCTGATCTGCAGGTGTCTCACTCTCCTTCAAGAGCACAGACAATGCTTCAGGGTCTTATTTATTTAGTCAAACTCAAAAATTACCCAACCAAATACATACTGTAGTACATTTAATATTTAGCATAAAAAAGTTTTAAAATTATAACGAGGTATTAGTTATTTGGTATGGGTAACAAAAAGCATTTGAGAAGGCCATGAATCGATTGCTGACATCAAATGTAAGCTCACAACCCACGTCAAGGGTCCTCATTGTATTGCGAGTCCCTAACCAAATTATTGAAAACATCAGAAAAATTTGAATAAAAAATAAACCATAAACTTTTGTCTGGAATACATATGTAATGTTAGCATTAGTTGGTCACCTCCATTTGCAATGGCACACTACCCTCTGGTATCAAAAAATAATCTGCAAAAAAATTCTGGTCTTGAAGGCCAGACTGAGCAACTCAGGGAGCCTGCTGAGTGTCCTCTGGTAATGGCACATTTAACACTCTCCCATCCTCAGCAGCATCCAAGGATGCTTCTTGTTTTCGGCAAAAACTATGCAAAATTATGGCAGCCTTTATGATTGCCTGGACATTGTCTGGATGCATCTGGATTTGGGTCTCAAAGATACGCCATTTAGAAGTAAATATCCCAAAAGCACACTAAACCAATTGGCAGGCTTTTATCAGTCTAATGTGAAAGATTTGCCTACGGGAATCCAAACCTCGACGTGGAAATGGTCGAAGGACATGCCTTGATAGTGCAAAACCCTCATCAGCAACTATAATAAATGGTGCAGATGGTGACGAGGCTCCTGGAAGCACACATGGTTGGGGAAGATCTAAATTAGTCTCAGCAAGTCGCCGAGCTAATCTTGAATATGGAAAGATGCGAGCATCAGAGGCACTCCCATATGCACCAATGTCAGCAATTACAAAACAGTACTTGAATGTCAGCTACAGCCAGCAGCACTACTGAAAAATATTTTAACGCGAGCCAGAGTTTGGAGGCTTCTTCACACGAATGTGTTTACCATGCAGGGCACCAATGCAATTTGGGAACTCTGTGGCTTCCATGAACCCCTGGGCTATCCTCAACCAGTCTTATGTGGTTGGCTGAGGCATGAACCATCTCTTCAGCTTGCCCCGAATAAGATCACAGGTTGAGCGCACAATCCCGGATATGGTTGACGTGCCAAGGAGGAAATCAAAATGGAGGTAAGAATATGAATTGCCAGTAGCCAGGAATCTGTTAGCAAAACCATAGTTTAGGTGGATAACACTGGTCAACAGCATTTTTGGTGCCAAAGATATTTCATCGAATTTAGGGTATTTTTGGGGTGCTGATTCTGAATATGTCATCAGTTTTGCCAGATTGGCTCAAGTTTTTGAGATTTTTGGTATCTTATTTATAGCACTTGTTGGTAAATGCGACGCATTATCTCATTAATTTCTTTGGATTAGTACTTGAACTGAGCAGTTCTCAATATAGTTTTGTGTTAATTAGTGTTCTAAAAGTTTGTTCATAGCTTGATTTTTGCACTAACTTTATGTTGTTGTCTGTTTTCCAGTGAAAAGCATGAACTCATCAAGAAGAAGTTGTCTTAACGATCCAGACTCATTCTGTTACATTTGTGGTGAATACACACTGCCAAAACATAGAAGAAACATAACAGACTTCGTAAAAAAAGTGTATTTTGCCTATTTTGGGGTTATGCTTGGGGACCAAGACAAGTTTTGGGCACCACACATAGTGTGCAAAGCATGTATCGAATTATTACGAAAATGGAGCAAAGGACAAAGAAAAAGCTTCAAATTTGGTGTTCCAATGGTGTGGAGAGAGCCAAAAAATCATCATGATGACTGTTATTTATGGTAAACACAGGTACAGGCACATCTTCACAATGAGGGACAGGCCTTCTTGCAGATTCCATGTTACTCCCATTTTCGTTTCTTATGCTTATTGAATCCTTGCACTTGCACTGCAGAGAAATAACAGTCATCATGATGATTTTTTGGCTCTCTCCACACCATTGGAACACCAAATTTGAAGCTTTTTCTTTGTCCTTTGCTCCATTTTCGTAATAATTCGATACATGCTTTGCACACTATGTGTGGTGCCCAAAACTTGTCTTGGTCCCCAAGCATAACCCCAAAATAGGCAAAATACACTTTTTTTTACGAAGTCTGTTATGTTTCTTCTATGTTTTGGCAGTGTGTATTCACCACAAATGTAACAGAATGAGTCTGGATCGTTAAGACAACTTCTTCTTGATGAGTTCATGCTTTTCACTGGAAAACAGACAACAACATTAAGTTAGTGCAAAAATCAAGCTATGAACAAACTTTTAGAACACTAATTAACACAAAACTATATTGAGAACTGCTCAGTTCAAGTACTAATCCAAAGAAATTAATGAGATGATGCGTCGCATTTACCAACAAGTGCTATAAATAAGATACCAAAAATGTCAAAAACTTGAGCCAATCTGGCAAAACTGATAGCATATTCAGAATCAGCACCCCAAAAATACCCCAAATTCATTAAAATATTTTGGACACCAGAAAAAAATTTTTTTTTTGTTGACCTGTGTAATCATCAACACAAATTACATAATATGATGGAAATTCTACCAATGCATAACATAGAGAAACTCATACAGCACATATAAACCTAATATACACTGCTCAAAAAAATAAAGGGAACACTTAAACAACAGAATATAACTCCAAGTAAATCAAACTTCTGTGAAATCAAACTGTCCACTTAGGAAGCAACACTGTTTGACAATCAAATTCACATGCTGTTGTGCAAATGGAATAGACAACAGATGGAAATTATCAATACATACTCAGTAAAAGAGTGGTTCTGCAGGTGGGGACCACAGACCACATCTCAGTAGCAATGCTTTCTGGCTGAAGTTTTGGTCACTTTTTAATGTTGGTTGTGCTTTCACATTTGTGGTAGCATGAGACAGACTCTACAACCCACACAAGTGGCTTAGGTAGTGCAGCTCATCCAGGATGGCACATCAATGCGAGCTGTGGCAAGAAGGTTTGCTGTGTCTGTCAGCATAGCATCCAGAGGCTGGAGGGGCAACCAGGAGACGGGTCAGTACATCATGAGACGTGGAGGGGGTGGTAGGAGGGCAACAACCCAGCAGCAGGACTGCTACCTCAGCCTTTTTGCAAGAAGGAACAGGAGGAGCACTGCCAGAGCCCTGCAAAATGACTTCCAGCAGGCCACAAATGTGCTTGTGTCTGCACAAATGGTTAGAAACTGACTCCATGAGGATGGTCTGAGTGCCCGATGTTCACAGATAGGGGTTGTGCTCACAGCCCAACACAGTGCAGGACGATTGGCATTTGCCACATAACACCAGGATTGGCAAATTCGCCACTGGCACCCTGTGCTCTTCACAGATGAAAGCAGGTTCACACTGAGCACATGTGACAGACGTGACAGAGTCTGGAGACACTGTGGAGAGCGATCTGCTGCCTGCAACATCCTTCAGCATGACCGGTTTGGCAGTGGGTCAGTAATGGTGTAGGGTGGCATTACTTTGGAGGGCCGCACAGCCCTCCATGTGCTCACCAGAGGTAGCCTGACTGCCATTAGGTACCAAGATGAGATCCTCAGACCCCTTGTGAGACCATATGCTGGTGTGGTTGGCCCTGGGTTCCTCCTAATGCAGGACAATACCAGACCTCATGTGGCTGGAGCGTGTCAGCAGTTCCTGCAAGATGAAGGCATTGAAGCTATGGACTGGCCCGCCCATTCCCCAGACCTGAATCCGATTGAACACATCTGGGACATCATGTCTCGCACCATCCACCAACATCACATTGCACCACAGACTGTCCAGGAGTTGGCGGAAGCTTTAGTCCAGGTCTGGGAGGAGATCCCTCAGGAGACCATCCGCCGCCTCATCAGGAGCATGCCCAGGCATTGTAGGGAGGTTATACAGGCACATGGAGGCCACACACACTACTGAGCATCATTTCCTTGTCTTGAGGCATTTCCACTGAAGTTGGATCAGCCTGTAATTTGATTTTCCACTTTGATTTTGTGTATCATTCCAAATCCAGACCTCCATGGGATATTCATTTTGATTTACATTGATCATTTTTATGTTTTATTGTTCTCAACACATTCCACTATGTAATGAATAAAGATTGGCAACTGAAATATTTCATTTAGTGATAACTAGGATGTGGTATTTTAGTGTTCCCTTTATTTTTTTGAGCAGTGTATATGTTGCCTCAAATCTAAACTAGACCCATGAAGGACGCACACAGGTGTAACTTAGAATATACAGCTCCAAAATTGTGCAGGTTACGAGTTGGGGTGAGGGGACTACTAGTAGGTTGTTTGTAATAATTATTAACAAAAGTGTATCGTGGCCTTTAGTTCTAGAACAATGGTAATCAAAGACATGTATGGCAGCTAAAATAATGTTCAGTGCCTAACCTAGTGAAATCAAACATTACACAATATAATCTTTAAAAAATAAAATAATGTGTTGTTCAAAAAATATACCTCAAGGTTACTAGCAAACGCTCCTCAGGAGAAATGCTTAATCACATGCAGGTGTCTTGTCTGAGAAGGTAAGGATGCAAATACTCAAGTATGGAGTCAAATCCGCTAATGCGGAGACGACAAAAAGCAACAAACTTCAATGGGTATTTGCGAAGTTCCATATACAATTTTTGAAAATGACCATAATATACTATTAAGCAATAGTAGAGGGTGAACCCATAGCCTTTTATCCCGCCATGGTTCCTCAACAAGCATATGTTGCCGAACCCCAAAGCGATGTGACACAAACCATGCCAACCACAGCAACGCCTCATTGGAAATAGACATATTTGTGATGCCAAAGGAATAAGAACACACAACCCTAAGCTAATATGTCATGGTACTGAACATTTTTCCCACGGTTTTATCCCATAATCACTAATTGCTCACACTTCACACTTTGGACCTTTCAAACCATTTAAATAATGCATTAACTAGTGTTGAGCATTCCGATACCGCAAGTATCGGGTATCGGCCGATATTTGCTGTATCGGAATTCCGATACCGAGATCCGATACTTTTGTGGTATCGGGTATCGGTATCGAAACAACATTAATGTAAAAATGTGTAAAAGAGAGAATTAAAATAAAAAATATTGCTATACTCACCTCTCCGACGCAGCCTGCACCTTACCGAGGGAAGCGGCAGCGTTCTTTGTTTAAAATTTGCGCTTTTCTTTCCTTACGTGAAGTCCCGGCTTTGTGATTGGTTGCGTCGCAGTCACATGGGCGACGCAACCAATCACAGCAAGCCGTGACGTAATTTCAGGTCCTTAAGGATTTTAAAATTACGTCCCGGCTTTGTGATTGGTTGCGTCGCAGTCACATGGGCGACGCAACCAATCACAAGCCGTGACGTCACGGGAGGCTGGACACGCGCGCATTTTAAAATGCGCGCTTGTCCAGCCTCCCGTGACGTCCCGGCTTGTGATTGGTTGCGTCGCGATCAACCAATCACAAGCCGGGAGGCTGGACAAGCGCGCATTTTAAAACTGGACGGTATCGCTCAACACTAGCATTAACCCTTCATTTGGACATAGAAACCTTTGGGTGTGATACGTATTAACACACAGATGTGACACACAGACACATGGATAGCACACAGATGACACACAGATGTGTCACATGTACACATGGACACACGGACATGGATTTCTCCGGTACCGTGTTTACCGGTATCGGAATCGGAAATATCAGGACATGTGAAGTCCATTCTGTCCGCATCTACTCTCCCTCCAACCTCCAAGTGGCAGTCATATACCGACCTCCAGGCCCAGCCACTGCCTTTATTGACCAATTCTCCACCTGGCCTCTTCACTTTCTCTCTGCTGACATTCCCACCATCATCATGGGTGACTTCAACATTCCCATTGATAACCTTCAGTCAACAGCCTCCAAACTTCTGTCCCTTACCTCATCCTTCGGACTTACTCAATGGTCCTCCGCAACCACCCACACAGACGGGCATACACTAGACCTGGTATTCACCCGTCTCTGCTCCCTATCTAACTTCACCACCTCCCCTCTCCCTCGATCCGATCACCATCTGCTCACCTTCTCATCCCTGTCCTCCTCACCGGTCATCCATGTCCAACAACATGCGCACCCTGTTGTGAAATTGGATTCTGGGCTCCCCCGGTGGCCACTTGTGGAATTGAACTTGTGTGCATCATTCCCTCTGTTCACCTGCTCCTATCAGGATGTGGGAGTCGCTATATAACCTTGCTCCTCTGTCAGTTTCTTGCCGGTCAACAATGTAATGAGAAGCCTTCTGTGCTTGTTCCTGCTACTAGACAACTCCCAGCTAAGTTGGACTTTTGTCCTTGTGTGTTTTTGCATTTTGTTCCTGTTCACAGCTGCTGTTTCGTTACTGTGTCTGGAAAGCTCTTGTGATCGGAAATTGCCACTCTGGTGTTATGAGTTAATGCTAGAGTCTTAAAGGAATTTCTGGATGGTGTTTTGATAGGGTTTTCTGCTGACCATGAAAGTGTCCTTTCTGTCTTCCTGCTATCTAGAAAGCGGACCTCGATTTTGCTAAACCTATTTTCATACTACGTTTGTCATTTCATCTAAAATCACCGCCAATATATGTGGGGGCCTCTGTCTGCCTTTTGGGAAAATTTCTCTAGAGGTGAGCCAGGACTGTCTTTTCCTCTGCTAGGATTAGGTAGTTCTCCAGCTGGCGCTGGGCATCTAGGGTTAAAAAAACGTAGGCATGCTACCCGGCCACTTCTAGTTGTGCGGCAGGTTTAGTTCATGGTCAGTATAGTTTCCATCTTCCAAGAGCTAGTTCTCATATATGCTGGGCTATGTTCTCTCGCCATTGAGAATCATGACAGTTTGACCGGCCCAAAAAAGGGTTAAATTACTGGCTGAGAAAGGAGAGAAAAAAGAAGTCTGCTACAATTTTTTTTTTTTTTTTTTTTCCTCTAGTTCTGAGTGTGCTCTTAATTGAATCACTTGCTAGTCTGCCTATACTGCAGCCTTCCTCTCTTTCTCTCCTTCTAATCCTTGAATGGCTCTGTGTTCACCTGTTTCAAATGGATCTTCAGAGTGTAGCTACAGGTTTGAATAATCTCGCCACAAAGGTACAAAATTTGCAAGATTTTGTTGTTCATGCACCTATGTCTGAGCCTAGAATTCCTTTGCCTGAATTCTTCTCGGGGAATAGATCTCACTTTCAAAATTTTAAAAATAATTGCAAATTGTTTTTGTCCCTGAAGTCTCGCTCTGCCGGAGACCCTGCACAGCAGGTCAGGATTGTAATTTCCTTGCTCCGGGGCGACCCTCAAGACTGGGCTTTTGCATTGGCACCAGGGGATCCTGCGTTGCTCAATGTGGATGCGTTTTTTCTGGCCTTGGGGTTGCTTTATGAGGAACCTCATTTAGAGCTTCAGGCGGAAAAGGCCTTGATGTCATTGTCTCAGGGGCAAGATGAAGCTGAAATATACTGCCAAAAATTCCGCAAATGGTCTGTGCTTAATCAGTGGAATGAGTGCGCCCTGGCGGCGATTTTCAGAGAAGGTCTCTCTGATGCCATTAAGGATGTTATGGTGGGGTTCCCTGTGCCTGCGAGTCTGAATGAGTCCATGACGATGGCTATTCAGATCGATAGGCGTCTGCGGGAGCGCAAACCTGTGCACCATTTGGCGGTGTCTACTGAGAAAACGCCAGAAAATATGCAATGTGATAGAATTCTGTCCAGAAGCGAGCGGCAGAATTTTAGACGAAAAAATGGGTTGTGCTTCTATTGTGGTGATTCAACTCATGTTATATCAGCATGCTTTAAGCGTACTAAGAAGCCTGACAAGTCTGTTTCAATTAGCACTTTACAGTCTAAGTTTATTCTATCTGTGACCCTGATTTGTTCTTTGTCATCTATTACCGCGGACGCCTATGTCGACTCTGGCGCTGCTTTGAGTCTTATGGATTGGTCCTTTGCCAAACGCTGTGGGTATGATTTGGAGCCACTGGAGGCTCCGATACCTCTGAAAGGGATTGACTCCACCCCATTGGCTAGTAATAAACCACAATACTGGACACAAGTGACTATGCGTGTTAATCCGGATCACCAGGAGGTTATTCGCTTTCTGGTGCTGTATAATCTACATGATGTTTTGGTGCTGGGATTGCCATGGCTGCAATCTCATAACCCAGTCCTCGACTGGAGAGCTATGTCTGTGTTAAGCTGGGGATGTAAAGGAACTCATGGGGACGTACCTTTGGTTTCCATTTCATCATCTATTCCCTCTGAGATTCCTGAATTCTTGTCTGACTTTCGTGACGTTTTTGAAGAACCCAAGGTTGGTTCACTACCTCCGCACCGGGAGTGCGATTGTGCCATAGACTTGATTCCGGGTAGTAAATACCCTAAGGGTCGTTTATTTAATCTGTCTGTGCCTGAACACGCTGCTATGCGAGAATATATAAAGGAGTCCTTGGAAAAGGGACATATTCGTCCTTCGTCATCTCCCTTAGGAGCCGGTTTTTTCTTTGTGTCTAAGAAAGACGGCTCTTTGAGGCCGTGTATTGATTATCGACTTTTGAATAAAATCACGGTTAAATATCAATATCCGTTACCACTGCTTACTGATTTGTTTGCTCGTATAAAGGGGGCCAAGTGGTTCTCTAAGATTGATCTCCGTGGGGCGTATAATTTGGTGCGAATCAAGCAGGGGGATGAGTGGAAAACCGCATTTAATACGCCCGAGGGCCATTTTGAGTATTTGGTGATGCCTTTTGGTCTTTCAAATGCCCCTTCAGTCTTCCAGTCCTTTATGCATGACATTTTCCGCGATTATTTGGATAAATTTATGATTGTGTATCTGGATGATATTCTGATTTTTTCGGATGACTGGGACTCTCATGTCCAGCAGGTCAGGAGGGTTTTTCAGGTTTTGCGGTCTAATTCCTTGTGTGTGAAGGGTTCTAAGTGTGTTTTTGGGGTTCAAAAGATTTCTTTCTTGGGATACATTTTTTCCCCCTCTTCCATCGAGATGGATCCTGTCAAGGTTCAGGCTATTGGTGATTGGACGCAACCCTCTTCTCTTAAGAGTCTTCAGAAATTTTTGGGCTTTGCTAACTTTTATCGTCGATTTATTGCTGGTTTTTCTGATGTTGTAAAACCATTGACTGATTTGACTAAGAAGGGTGCTGATGTTGCTGATTGGTCCCCTGATGCTGTGGAGGCCTTTCGGGAGCTCAAGCGCCGCTTTTCTTCCGCCCCAGTGTTGCGTCAGCCTGATGTTGCTCTTCCTTTTCAGGTTGAGGTCGACGCTTCTGAAATCGGAGCTGGGGCGGTGTTGTCGCAGAGAAGTTCCGACTGCTCCGTGATGAGACCTTGTGCTTTTTTTTCCCGTAAATTTTCGCCCGCCGAGCGGAATTATGATATTGGGAATCGGGAGCTTTTGGCCATGAAGTGGGCTTTTGAGGAGTGGCGTCACTGGCTTGAGGGGGCCAGACATCAGGTGGTGGTATTGACTGACCACAAAAATTTAATTTACCTTGAGTCTGCCAGGCGCCTGAATCCTAGACAGGCGCGCTGGTCGTTGTTTTTCTCTCGGTTTAATTTTGTGGTGTCGTACCTACCGGGTTCTAAGAATGTTAAGGCGGATGCCCTTTCTAGGAGTTTTGAGCCTGACTCCCCTGGTAATTCTGAGCCCACAGGTATCCTTAAAGATGGAGTGATATTGTCTGCCGTTTCTCCAGACCTGCGGCGGGCCTTGCAGGAGTTTCAGGCGGATAGACCTGATCGTTGCCCACCTGGTAGACTGTTTGTTCCTGATGATTGGACCAGTAGAGTCATCTCTGAGGTTCATTCTTCTGCGTTGGCAGGTCATCCTGGAATCTTTGGTACCAGGGATTTGGTGGCAAGGTCCTTCTGGTGGCCTTCCCTGTCACGAGATGTGCGAGGCTTTGTGCAGTCTTGTGACGTTTGTGCTCGGGCCAAGCCTTGTTGTTCTCGGGCTAGTGGATTGTTGTTGCCCTTGCCTATCCCGAAGAGGCCTTGGACGCACATCTCGATGGATTTTATTTCGGATCTGCCTGTTTCTCAGAAGATGTCTGTCATCTGGGTGGTGTGTGACCTTTTCTCTAAGATGGTCCATCTGGTTCCCTTGCCTAAGTTGCCTTCTTCTTCCGAGTTGGTTCCTCTGTTTTTTCAAAATGTTGTTCGTTTGCATGGTATTCCTGAGAATATCGTTTCTGACAGAGGGACCCAATTCGTGTCTAGATTTTGGCGGGCATTCTGTGCTAGGATGGGCATAGATTTGTCTTTTTCGTCTGCTTTCCATCCTCAGACTAATGGCCAGACCGAGCGGACTAATCAGACCTTGGAGACATATTGGATGATTGGGTTGCTTTTTTGCCTTTGGCGGAGTTCGCCCTCAATAATCGGGCCAGCTCTGCCACCTTGGTGTCCCCGTTTTTCTGTAATTTGGGGTTTCATCCTCGATTTTCCTCCGGTCAAGTGGAATCTTCGGATTGTCCTGGAGTGGATGCTGTGGTGGAGAGGTTGCATCAGATTTGGGGGCAGGTGGTGGACAATTTGAAGTTGTCCCAGGAGAAGACTCAGCTTTTTGCCAACCGCCGTCGTCGTGTTGGTCCTCGGCTTTGTGTTGGGGACTTGGTGTGGTTGTCTTCTCGTTTTGTCCCTATGAGGGTTTCTTCTCCTAAGTTTAAGCCTCGGTTCATCGGCCCGTACAAGATATTGGAGATTCTTAACCCTGTGTCCTTCCGTTTGGACCTCCCTGCATCCTTTTCGATTCATAATGTTTTTCATCGGTCATTGTTGCGCAGGTATGAGGTACCGGTTGTGCCTTCCGTTGAGCCTCCTGCTCCGGTGTTGGTTGAGGGTGAGTTGGAGTACGTTGTGGAAAAGATCTTAGACTCTCGTGTTTCCAGACGGAGACTCCAGTATCTGGTCAAATGGAAGGGATACGGTCAGGAGGATAATTCTTGGTTCACTGCCTCTGATGTTCATGCCTCCGATCTTGTCCGTGCCTTTCATAGGGCTCATCCTGATCGCCCTGGTGGTTCTGGTGAGGGTTCGGTGCCCCCTCCTTGAGGGGGGGGTACTGTTGTGAAATTGGATTCTGGGCTCCCCCGGTGGCCACTTGTGGAATTGAACTTGTGTGCATCATTCCCTCTGTTCACCTGCTCCTATCAGGATGTGGGAGTCGCTATATAACCTTGCTCCTCTGTCAGTTTCTTGCCGGTCAACAATGTAATGAGAAGCCTTCTGTGCTTGTTCCTGCTACTAGACAACTCCCAGCTAAGTTGGACTTTTGTCCTTGTGTGTTTTTGCATTTTGTTCCTGTTCACAGCTGCTGTTTCGTTACTGTGTCTGGAAAGCTCTTGTGATCGGAAATTGCCACTCTGGTGTTATGAGTTAATGCTAGAGTCTTAAAGGAATTTCTGGATGGTGTTTTGATAGGGTTTTCTGCTGACCATGAAAGTGTCCTTTCTGTCTTCCTGCTATCTAGAAAGCGGACCTCGATTTTGCTAAACCTATTTTCATACTACGTTTGTCATTTCATCTAAAATCACCGCCAATATATGTGGGGGCCTCTGTCTGCCTTTTGGGAAAATTTCTCTAGAGGTGAGCCAGGATTGTCTTTTCCTCTGCTAGGATTAGGTAGTTCTCCGGCTGGCGCTGGGCATCTAGGGTTAAAAAAACGTAGGCATGCTACCCGGCCACTTCTAGTTGTGCGGCAGGTTTAGTTCATGGTCAGTATAGTTTCCATCTTCCAAGAGCTAGTTCTCATATATGCTGGGCTATGTTCTCTCGCCATTGAGAATCATGACAGCACCCCCGCAGAAACCTTGCACACCTAGACGCCCACACACTCTCCGACTCCATCCTACCACTGGCATCCATATCCTCACTCCACGACACAGACACTGCCACTGCTTTCTACAATGCCACTCTCGCATCAGCTATTGACAAGGTTGCCCCTCTCCTCCATGGCAGAGTGCGACGTATCAATAGACAACCTTGGCACAATAACACCACTAAAAAGCTCCGGCAAGTGTCCAGGGTTGCGGAGCGGCGTTGGAAGAAAACACACTCGCAAGACGATTTCACTGCATTCAAACAGGCAACACTCACTTTTAAATCTGCTCTCACCGCTGCTAAACAGGCCTACTTTACAACCCTCGTATCTTCCCTATCCTACAACCCCAAACAGTTATTCAAAACCTTTAACTCCCTCCTCTGCCCCCCACTGCCCCCTCCAACCTCCCTCATCTCTGCTGGGGACTTTGCCACACACTTTAAAAATAAGATCGACCAGACAAGGCAAGTCTTCATTGTTCAACCACTACAACCCCTTTGTATACCAGACCAATGCCCAAACCCCATAACATCCCTATCCAACATCACTGAACGGGGGCTTAACTCTCTCCTCTCCAAATCGCACCTCACCACCTGTGCGCTCGACCCCATCCCATCCCACCTCCTCCCCAACCTCACCACCACACTTATCCCATCCCTAACCCACCTGTTCAACCTATCACTAACTTCTGGCACCTTCCCTTCTGCGTTCAAACATGCCACAATCACGCCTATCCTTAAAAAGCCAACCCTCGATCCAACTGCTATGTCCAGCTATCGCCCAATATCGCTTCTCCCATTTGCTTCCAAACTCCTGGAGCAGCACGTCCTCGCTGAACTTTCCTCCCACCTCTCATCTAACTTGTTGTTCGACAATCTACAATCTGGTTTCCGCCCCCATCACTCAACTGAGACTGCCCTGACCAAAATCACCAACGACCTACTTACCGCCAAAGTTACTGGACAATACTCTGTACTCCTCCTTCTAGACCTGTCCTCTGCTTTTGACACAGTTGACCACTGCCTCCTTCTACAGATCCTCTCCTCCTTTGGTATCAAAGACCTCGTCCTATCCTGGATCACCTCGTACCTTTCCAACCGCACATTCAGTGTCTCCCACTCCCACACTACCTCCTCATCCCACCCTCTCTCTGTTGGAGTCCCCCAAGGCTCTGTTCTAGGACCCCTACTCTTCTCAATCTATACACTTGGCTTGGGACAACTCATAAAGTCCCATGGATTCCAGTACCACCTCTATGCTGATGACACTCAGATCTACCTCTCTGGCCCAGACGTCACCGCTCTGCTGTCCAGAATCCCAGAGTGCTTATCAGCTATATCCTCCTTCTTCTCCTCTCGCTTCCTCAAACTCAATGTGAACAAATCTGAACTCATCATCTTTCCTCCACCCCACAGATCCTCCTTACCTGACCTATCTATCGCAATCAATGACATCATGCTTTCCCCCGTACCAGAAGTCCGCTGCCTCGGAGTAACCTTCGACTCTGCCCTGTCCTTCAAACCGCATATCCAAGCTCTTTCCACCTCCTGTCGCCTCCAGCTCAAAAATATCTCCAAAATCCATCCTTTCCTCAACCTTCAATCTACTAAAATGCTTGTGCATGCCCTCATCATCTCCCGCCTTGACTACTGCAACATCCTTTTCTGTGGCCTCCCTGCTAACACCCTTGCACCTCTCCAGTCCATCCTTAACTCTGCTGCCCGACTAATCCATCTCTCTCCTCCCTACTCCCCTGCTTCCCCCCTCTGCAAATCTCTTCACTGGCTCCCATTCCCTCAGCGTATCCAGTTCAAATTACTAATACTGACCTACAAAGCCATCCATAACCTGTCTCCTCCATATATCTCTGAACTAATCTCCATATATCTTCCCTCACGTAATCTCCGGTCCTCCCAAGACCTCCTTCTCTCCTCCACACTTATTCGCTCCTCATCCAATCGCCTCCAAGACTTTTCCCGAATATCCCCCATCCTCTGGAATTCTCTGCCCCAACACGTCCGGTTATCCACCACATTCGGATCCTTCAGACGGAACCTGAAAACTCATCTCTTCAGGAAAGCCTACAGCCTGCACTAACCCCGCTGCCTCCTCATCACCACCGAAGCTACCGCCTCACCAACACTGGAGCTCCTGCAACCCCCAACCTACTGTCTCCTTCCCCATAATCCTGCAGAATGTAAGCCCGCAAGGGCAGGGTCCTCGCCCCTCTGTATCAGTCTGTCATTGTAAGTTTGTCTACTGTAAGTGATATCTGTAACTTGTATGTAACCCCTTCTCATGTACAGCACCATGGAATCAATGGTGCTTTATAAATAAATAAATAATAATAATAATAATAATAATAATAATGTGAAATCGGCCTAAAAGTGTACATCCTGCAATTTCAATGTTCATCACAAGATGGCAGTGTATAACCACAAGTGCAAAAAAACAAGTATGTAGTGCTGAGTCTTGACAAGAAGAAATAACATGGCAAACAGAATAATAAAGTAAAGTCAAGGGATACCCACAAATACATTGTGTCCCAATATAAGCCTGCAAGAAAGGCTGATAACAATGCTAAAAAGTAGTAGTAAAAACCTCATGAAACAGGAACACGAGTAAGTTTCACTACAGTTAGGGTATGTGCGCATGCAGTGTAAAAAAGTTTTGTTTAGGAAAAATGCAGATGCAAAAACGCGTGTTTTTTTGTGCCTGTTTGATACGTTTTTGTCCTGTGTTTTTAAATGATAAACTACGTTCACACATTGTGTTTTTACAGCCTTTTTTTTGCTGCTTTTCTATGAAAATTTTAAGCTGCGTTTTACAGAACTAGAAAATACAAAAATCCACAGACACAACATTATAACTTAAAAATAATCAGCCACAAACTACGCCAGTACATGTTACTGCACGGAAAAAATTACGGATATATATATATGTCCACCACAATGAAACAAAAAAGCGATCAGCAGCTCTAGAACCACAATACCCTAGTTTACCAGCGCAGTGTTTAATTATGCTGCAGGCATGTAACCTGAGACGTCGGGTGCTCACCAAGAGGAAACACAGTTCTATAAGTCCATGTATGTAGAAAGCAGAGGTGGCACTCACCAGTCTAGAAAATCCATGCTTAATTGAAGAAAACACAAACGGTTAAAACATCTTCAATGGGAGATGGAGCATGCGAGTTTCCCGCTGTTGCACTTCTGCGGGTCAAAAGGTCAGAGGAAATGGCAAGGGATGAAATACCTACTCACAGGTAAGCTCCTCCCCCAAATTAACGCCTGAACATTAAAATGTCAAAATATACAAAAACAATCAATCTTATACATACATATCTAGAACATAGCAAAAAAAACAAAAAAAACCTGAGCATCATAAGAAATGATAAGAAAATAGACATGTCAATCCTGATCCACCTGGCCTCCCTCCTAAGGAGGAGTTTATGCAGATTTCCCCCTTGCGGGGGTAGAACAACCTTTTCTAAACCTGCGAATGAAAAGACATTGGGGTCCCCCCATGATATTCCCTGATATGACTAATCAAGCAGGGTTCTCCTTTTCCAGAGGTGATGGAACTAAAATGTTCCCTGTATCTAATATACAAAGGGCGTATCGTTTTGCCTATGTAAAAATACCCGCATGGGCAAAAAATAACATTCACGACAAAATTGGTTTTGCATGAGATAAAGTCAAACACACAATGCGAGATAGACCCAATATGTAATCATCGACCCGTGATGTGATATCAAGGACGATGGCCACACTTGTCGTTACGCTTTGGAACTCTCAAACCCAACCAATCACAGCATTCTTTTTTAATGCAATTCTGCACCAGAATCTCTTTCAAACTTGTGCTACGTCTGCATGAAATCAGTGGGCCCCATGTAATATCTGTGAGTTCCTTATCACGCTCCAGAATATGCCAGTTTTTTTCTGATAATGGACCAAATGGAATTATCTATAGGGCCATATTGGAAGCAAAAAACAAATTTCTCTTTTTTTCTTCTTTATTTGACGATGTTTGTTCAAAGGTTCCCTCTAACTCTATCCAGTGCAGTGCTCAGCACTGTGTCTGGATACCCCCGTTCTTTGAATCTATCATATAGTTCAGCCATTTGTTTAACAAACCCCTCATTAGTGTTATTAATAGTGTTGAGCATTCCGATACCGCAAGTATCGGGTATCGACCGATACTTGCGGTATCGGAATTCCGATACCGAGATCCGATATTTTTGTGATATCGGAAATCGGAATCGGAAGTTCCCAGTGTATGGTTCCCAGGGTCTGAAGGAGAGGAAACTCTCCTTCAGGCCCTGGGATCCATATGAATGTGTAAAATAAAGAATTAAAATAAAAAATATTGATTTACTCACCTGTCCGGAGGCCCCTGGACATCACCGCTGGTAACCGGCAGCCTTCTTTGTTTAAAATGAGCGCGTTCAGCACCTTCCATGACGTCACGGCTTCTGATTGGTCGCGTGCCGCTCATGTGACCGCCACGCGACCAATCACAAGCCGCGACGTCATCCCTCAGGTCCTAAATTCCCTTCTAGGAATTTAGGACCTGAGGGATGACGTCACGGCTTGTGATTGGTCGCGTGAGCGGTCACATGGGCGGCCGCGACCAATCACAAGCCGTGACGTCATCTAAGGCCCTGAACGCGCTCATTCTTAAGAAGGAAGGCTCCCGGAAAGAAGCAGGGCGCGTCCGAGGGTGAGTATATACCTAATAGGAATATACTCACCCTCGGCTTCTTTCCGGCAGCCTTCCTTCCTAAGAATGAGCGCGTTCAGGGCCTTAGATGACGTCACGGCTTGTGATTGGTCGCGGCCGCCCATGTGACCGCCACGCGACCGATCACAAGCCGTGACGTAATTCTCAGGTCCTAAATTCCTAGAATTAGGAATTTAGGACCTGAGAATTACGTCACGGCTTGTGATTGGTCGCGTGGCGGTCACATGGGCGGCCGCGACCAATCAGAAGCCGTGACATCATGGAAGGCCCTGAACGCGCTCATTTTAAGCAAAGAAGGCTGCCGGTTACCAGCGGTAAGGTCCAGCCTGCGTCGGAGAGGTGAGTATATCAATATTTTTTATTTTAATTCTTTATTTTACACATTAATATGGATCCTAGGGCCTGAAGGAGAGTTTCCTCTCCTTCAGACCCTGGGAACCATCAGGGATACCTTCCGATACTTGAGTCCCATTGACTTGTATTGGTATCGGGTATCGGTATCGGATCATATCCGATACTTTGCCGGTATCGGCCGATACTTTCCGATACCGATACTTTCAAGTATTGGACGGTATCGCTCAACACTAGTTATTAACTCTCTTTAGTCTCAGAAACTGGCTATAGGGTACTGATTGCTTTGTATAATAAGGATGAAAACTGTCAAAACACATCATAGAATTGTTGGCAGTGGGTTTTCGGTAAACTGTGGTGCATATTGTTTCATTATTAATCTCAACCAGAATATCCAAAAATTCTAGAGACAAACCACAAAATTTAGATGTGAAGGACATATTCATGGTGTTGGACCGGTTGAGGTAATCCACAAAATTGCCAAATGTCTCCTGTAGGCCGTCCCACACCATGAATATGTCATCCACATAGTGTACGAATAACTTAATGTGTTTCAAAAACTGATTATCAGAGGAATAAATTAATCTTTCTTCAAACACCCCTAGGAACAAATTAGCAAAAGTGCATGCTACCGGAGTCCCCATCGCAGTACCAATGTTCTGCAAATACCATGTGGATTGCCTCAACCGTTCCAACACCATGAATATGTCCTTCACATCTAAATTTGGTGGTTTGTCTCTAGAATTTTTAGACGGTAGTGCGAAACAGCCGTCGTCCGTTCACAGTTCACATTCTCCTTTGCTCCCCTGCTAATGACTTGTATGTCGTAATAAAGGACTCGTTAAAGGATTGATTGTGACTTGTAGGATCGCTACTTCCAACAGGTGGTGCTATAGAGTTTAAGTCCTCTTTCTCTCTGAAGAGGCAATTTGCATATTATATTTCCCAGAGGAGCATTGCACGGCGAATAAGCCTCCTTACCTTGACAAGCCAGAGCTGGTATGTCACTCTCCATAAGGAGAAATGTTGCCCCTTAGACCCCAGTCCAGAGCCTCTCACCTAGCCTAATTAGTTCTCATACTTGGCACTGACGAGGGCCAACAGCCCGAAACACCATGTCTGCGAACTGAGATACTGATTTGGCTTTTATCCTAAGTCATATTGCACGACTCGTTAAAGGGTTGATTGTGACTTGTAGGATCGCTACTTCCAACAGGTGGTGCTATAGAGTTTAAGTCCTCTTTCTCTCTGAAGAGGCAATTTGCATGTAATAAAGGACTGTAATTTTAAGGACGGTGAGTGCTCTTCATCAGTTTTTCTTCTTTTCTTTTGCTTTAACACTAGCGTTTTGCAAGCGTAATTAGCTTGCAGAATGCTAGCGTTTTCCAAGCGATCTGTAGCATCGCTTGGAAAAATGATTGACAGGTTGGTCACACTTGAATGAGCATGCTGCGTATTTTTCTGCGATGCCATTCTGCCGCGGTGAAATACGCAGCAGTAGCACAGCATTGCGAAATCCCATTGAATTCAATGGGTTGTGTTGTGTATGAGTTTTTGCGGCCAAAAAAAGCTGCAAAACGCATACAATCTGCAACGTGTGCACATAGCCTACGTGTCCCCTTATTTTTTTGAGCAGTGTATATCTATATATATAATTGTCTAAGGGGTACTTCCGTCTGTCTGTCTGTCTGTCTGCAACTTCCGTAACGGAAATCCCGCGTCGCTGATTGGTCTCGCCAGCTGCCTGTCATGGCTGCCGCGACCAATCAGCGACGGGCACAGTCCGATTAGTCCCTCCCTTCTCCCCTGCAGTCATTGCCCAGCGCCCGCATACTCCTCTCCAGAAACCGCTCACACAGGGTTAATGCCAGCGGTAACGGACCGCGTTATGCCGCTGGTAAAACACTCCGTTAACGCTGCTATTAACCCTGTGTGTCCCCAACTTTTTACTATTGATGCTGCCTATGCAGCATCAATAGTAACAAGATGTAATGTTAAAAATGATAATAAAGAAAAACCTGCTATTCTCACCTTCCATAGTCCGCCGAGGCGCGCGTGGCTGCCGCCATCTTCCGTTCCCAGAGATGCACTGCGAAATTACCCAGAAGACTTAGCGGTCTCACAAGACCGCTAAGTCATCTGGGTAATTTCGCAATGCATCCTGGGAACGGAAGATGGCGGCAGCCGCGCGCGCATCGCCAGAGCTTCGCTGGATCCCGGCGGGTGAGTATATAACTATTTTTTATTTTAATTATTTTTTTTTAACAGGGATATGGTGCCCACACTGCTATATACTACGTGGGCTGTGTTATGTAACGCGTGGCTGCTATATACTACGTGGCCAGTGTTAAATACTATGTGGGCTGTGTTATGTACTGCGTGGGCTGTGCTAAATATTACGTGGCCTGTGTTATATACTACGTCGCCTGTGTTATATACTGCGTGGCTGCTATATACTGCGTGGGCTGTGTTATATAGTACGTGGGCTGTGTAATATACTGTTTGGGCTGTGTTATATACTGCGTGGCCACTGTTATATATGGCGTGGCCTGTATTAATGCATCTGGTATTCTACAATATGTATGTATGTATGTACAGTATATAGCAGCCACATAGTATATAGCACAGGCCACATAGTATTTGTCTGCTATATACTACATGGCTCCTATATACTACATGGCCTGTGCTATATACTATGTGGCTGCTATATACTGTACATACATACATACATATTCTAGAATACCCGATGCATTAGAATCGGGCCACCATCCAGTATATATATATATATATATATATATATATATATATTGTGGTGCAGTGACCCACGTTACAGCCAGGGGGCGCTGTGTGTGCGCTTCAAGATGCGCTTGGAGGCATAAATGTGATGAGACAAAGTCCGGCATGAGTGTAAATGGCCGGTGTGTGTGTTGCAGAGGAAGACACTCTGCGCTGTCAGTCTGAAGTTAGGTTGGTGTGCTGGGACCTGTAGTCCCACAAGTAATTGTGTAGTTCTAATGGGAGACTGGCAGGGCTAGTTATGAGAGATGGGAGGGTCAAACTAGCCACACAAACCCACACTCCCATCCAGGGGAGTGGTTACACCTAGTTAATGTGACCAGGGTGTGGGTCACATGGTCAGACTGCATGGATCTGTTGGATCCATGTGCAAGGTCCTGGACAGTCGGTGTTGGAGTCTCCTGGTATGGAGAAGTCCTGGAAGCACCTGAGACCATGGACCTAGTGGATGGACAGTGTTGGAGTCTGCTGGCAGTGGAGATGTCCTGGAAGCACTGAAGAGTGAGTCCTGCAATAGCCTGTGTGTTGGATTGTCCTGAAGTGGGCTGGAGTCCTGGAAGCACTGCTGAGGCTATGGACTGAATGCTAGCGGCGTTGGATTGTCCTGGCATGGGCTGGAGTCCTGCAAGCACCTGGTAAGAGTGAGTCCTGCAATAGCCTGTGTGTTGGATTGTCCTGAAGTGGGCTGGAGTCCTGGAAGCACTGCTGAGGCTATGGACTGAATGCTCGAGGTGTTGGATTGTCCTGGGATGGACTGGAGTCCTGCAAGCACCTGGTAAGAGTGTGAGTCCTGGAATGGTCAGGGTGTTGGATTGTCCTGGGATGGACTGGAGTCCTGCAAGCACCTGGTAAGAGTGTGAGTCCTGGAATGGTCAGGGTGTTGGATTGTCCTCGGATGGACTGGAGTCCTGCAAGCACCTGGTAAGATCATGGACTGATGACCTGTGTGTTGGAAGTGCCTTTGATTGGACTTCCTGGAAGTGCATGGAAAGGCTGCATGTACAGAGCCTGAGACGGTTGCTATGTTGGGGAAGCTACAGTTCCTACTGTGGGTCTGGAATATCCGAGGTGCCCTGGTCACAAGGACGGTGATCCCTTTGAGGCAGTTTCCCTATGAACCAGCACTGGCAGGAGTCAGTGTGTAGAGCCGGAGCTCCTGAGAGGTAACCCCTGGTATGGGAAAAAACCTGTAATATATGGCAGAGACGTATCTGCCATTGGAACAGACTGCGGGTGGTTAATATGTTCCGTTGATGCATACAATGAACTGTAATGAACTGTGCGCTAACACATGTTGAACTGTGCAGTCACCTGGTGACTGGAGAGATAAGGCATGACTAATGAATGCTTTGTAAAGCCACACGTGTTAAAGTAACAGACTATGTGTAAGCTGGTGATGTGTAACCTGGCTTACGGTGCGGTTTAATAAACCGGAATGGACTTAATTTGTGGAGAAAACGTGCCTGTATGCGTTATTCCTGTGCAAAGCGAGTGTCCCCCAAGACCCGAAGTAAGGGAAACGTATGTTCAGTAAATGCACTCAGTACTTGGTCGGGGCTCATTTTGTATCATTTACTGCATCAATGGAGGCGATAAGCCTGTGGCACTGCTGAGGCGTTATGGAAGCCCAGGTTGCTTTGATAGCAGCCTTCAGCTGCATTGTTGGGTCTGGTGTCTCTCATCTTCCTCTTGACAATGCCCCATAGATTCTCTATAGGATTAAGGTCAGTAGAGTTTGCTGGCCAATCAAGCACAGTGATACTGTTGTTTTTAAACCAGGTATTGGTACTTTTGGCAGTGTGGACAGGTGCCAAGTCCTGCTGGAGAATTACATTTCCATCTCCAAAAAGCTTGTCGGCAGAGGGAAGCATGAAGTGCTCTAAAATGTCCTGGTAGATGGCTGCACTGACTTTGTTCTTGATAAAACACAATGGACCTACAACAGCAGATGACATGGCTCCCCAAACCATCACTGATTGTGGAAACTTCACACTAGACATCAAGCAGCTTTGAATGTGTTCCTCTCCAGTCTTCCTCCAGACACTGGGACCTTGATTTTCAAGGTCTAGTGAGAAGTTTCCACAATCAGTGATGGTTTCAGGAGCCATGTCATCTGCTGGAGTAGGTCCACGATTTTATCAAGACCAAAGTCAGCGCAGCCGTCTACCCTGACATTTTAGAGTACCTCATGATACCCTTTGCAGACAAGCTTTTTGGAGATGGAAACTTAATTCTCCAGCAGGACTTGGCACCTGTCCACACTGCCAAAATTATCAATACCTGGATTAAAAACAACACTATCACTGTGCTTGATTTGCCAGCAAAATCATCTGATTTTAGCCCCATAGTTTCACTATTTGTATTGAAGTACTTAAATAAATGAACTTTTTGATAAAATTCTGATTTTGTGAGATGCACCTGTACATACTGGGACTAGAAGAGGTAACCAAGACCTAAAGGGCTAAATACCTAGGAAGTAACATATTCACAAAAAATAATCTCTGTGAGGTTTCAAAGAAACCCCTAAAGAAACCTACCTAGCCTATGACATCCAGGTGTCCGCCCATCTCTACCCCCTAACAAACACCTGGCAGAACTAAACATCCTCATAATATCTCATCATGATGACCATAGCAGTGATTAAAAAAATTGCCTCAATCATACATAAAGCAAGAGGTGAATGAAGTATCAGAACATGATATAAACAAATAATATACCTAAACAAGAGTTATAAATCCCAGTAAAACCCATGGTCACACACAGTTATAGATGGAAAAATCCACACAGGCATTCAAAAGGCATGACAATTTTATAGACTAATATACAGTTAGTATTAGTATGAGGACATGGGAGAATACTGCGCCGGTGGGACATATACACATAATCAGTTTAAAGAAACTGGACGAAGGCTAGCTGGCGAAACATACGTTGGGCTGTGCGGTGTGCACCACACCCCAAACTTCAGGTAATGCCTTATTAAATTTCACTTCTAGAGCAGGCTAAGTATGTTTCTTTAGGGGTTTCTTTGGAACCTCACATATATTCTTCTCTGTGAATCTGTTACTTCCTAGGTATTTAGCCCTTTAGGTCTTGGTTACTTCTTCTAGTCCTAGTATGTATATACAGTACCCCTAATCTACTCCTGCATACATTGCTAGACCGTTTCACTCTATATTCCCACTTTTTAATGTCTCTTTATATTTATTATCTTATATATTATATTATTATATACTGTATATTATAATATATTATATATTATTATTAGATATTTATTATATTATATATATATCTGTATTTGAGTGTTGTATTTTGATACATTAACAAAAGTTAAATTTTTGTATATTTCCCCTGTTCTTGTGTATATTTTTTCTCTTTATGGCTTTATAATACCAGCAAATTCTTTGAGATTTCAGAAATCTCATGCACACACATTGGTTTTATTTTCCTGACTGAATTGGAAAACTGCTGAGTTTTTTAAAACTGCAGCATGACACTTCTTTCAGTGTTTTTTCTGCAAATTTGCATAATTTTTTCACTCATAGGTAGTGATGAGCGAGCACTAAAATGCTCGGGTGCTCGTTGCTCGGGTCGGGCAAATTGGAATACTCGGGTACTCGGCCCAATGTAAGTCTATGGGAGACCCGAGTATTTTTACCACGATCCCCCCCGGGGGTTCTTTTAAGGTCTAAAAACGTCTGAAAATGATGGAAACACTGCTCAAATGACACAGGGACATCATGGGGATCGTCCCTGGAAGCATTCCTGACTCCTTAGGCTGTGAGCCTTAATCATTTTTTTCCGAGATTCATGCCATTTTTCCCGTTGCCACAAAAAACACATGAAAACAAAACAAAAACGGGTTTTGCTTGGAAACATTTCAAGGTACATCCTTTGCAGGTTAATGACTTGCCTGTAAGGCCAAATATTTAAGCCCAGACCATATATATAAAGAAAGGGTGCACTCTGGTTACATGTATGTAATAGAGGGGGTGCAAAGCTTAGTCCACATATATAATGTCAAAAGAAGAAGAAAAAGGTTGGACTAAAAACAAAGCCTGCACAACCACATGAAGTAGAAAAGTAATAACAAACCTTTATTAAACACCAAGAGCAATATAAAAACAACTAAAAACAGGCATATAAACGCAGCACATCCCCATTCCTAGATAGTATAAATGTCAATTATTGAATTATCATGTGTGCCAAATTACTCCACATAGAGCAACAATATCCTACAAAAAATGGAGAAAATGTAATAGTAGCAATACCTATCCCTCATAGGATCAACTTGCAAACAGTCCTGTCCCAGACCACAATTGGTTACCCCTGTGTATTGTCATCATACAACCTGATAAGTAGTCCAGAAGATGTCTAGGGGTAATAACAAGTGTACCGTCATATATAATCAAGATGGTGAGAAAATATAGGGTCCAAGATGCATAAAGCCTGTATAGTAAGGCAATTATAAGGAGGGAAAGCACAGAAAAAGCTACTGAGCCCAGGAGCAAAAAACGGCATCCACGTCATGAGGGACCATAGAGGCCGGAATGGGGTGTGGGAGAAAAGGCCCACGCGTATCGCTGCCGCAGCAGCTTCGTCAGGGGAAGTGTGCTGACGGTGGAAAAACAAGGTCTAAATATAGGTAATAATCAAAAGAGAGACCTACCGCTGTGCTGTAATACGGAAGGCTGGGCGTGCGTGCCGGAAGAAGCGCTGACTGCATGGAGCGGTGGCCCGGCGGAAGTATAGAGGATCTCCATGGAGATGAACAGCGCGTGCGCATCTATGACTCACATATGAGTCATATTGCACCTGCGCGAAGGGGACAGCAGAAGGAAAAGACACCATTAGGTGTAGTGGGAAAGGAGCGCAAAGATATAACCGCGTAACAAAGCGCACATAGGTGAATAGCAGCAGAGGCTGACTATCAATAAAGCACCTGAGGAGAAGAAGATGTAATTATTACAAATGCACATAGTACATTAATACTGCATATATACAGTATATAACCGTCCATAGGAATATATATATATATAATCAAACATTCAAGTTATAAACTGAATAATAGCAAGTTTAACCAATTAACAGCCCTTAGAACAATATAAAGAGAACCCATATGATGCTGAGTGTCTTTTATTATCTATTCCGTTATCGCCTCAGTGATTTTTATATGCTCTTGGTGTTTAATAAAGGTTTGTTATTACTTTTCTACTTCAAATATTTAAGCCCAGACCAAAAATGTCCTCCCCCACTTAGGCTTAGTTCAGACACTGCGTTTTTGAAGCGTTTATCAACTTTAACATTGCTTTCAACCACTTCAAATGTATTCACTGGGAAATGTCATTGTAACATTTAACACCCCTAGCTGGCCATGTGGTGTGTGACACATAAGCAGACCCATCTTGTTTCAATTATGAAGGAGGGACTCTTAAAGTCACGGAGCCTATTTTTACTGGTGCATCCGGCGGCATCAATCTTCTTAAAGGGCCATTGCGAAACAGTGGGTCTCCTAAGCTGTTGTAGCCTATGCTGTGAGTGGATGGGCTGCCAAGAATTACGACGCACCACAATACCCCTGTCATAAGATCTCCAGGGGGGACTCCTGAAAAAGTGTTGCATTGAATTCAAGGCCTGCCCTGCTATCAATTCATATGCACCCCATTACGCCTTTGAACCCACATACTGCATGGGCCCATGAAAATGCACTTGTATTTTTTAATGGTATGATGGTTCCCTCTTTGCACAATTATTTACAGTAGAATTTGGCAATTTTATTTGACATGTTTTTAACACTAAGATTCAGATACGGCTTTAAAAAAGGCTAATACTTGCAATACAAGGCAATTTTAATGCAAACTACTAAATTCAAGGAATAGTATGATTGAATAGTGTGAGTGCGTACACTTTTGTATGTGTTAACATACACAGGTTAATAAGTACATAAAAGGATTAAATAAATATAGTGATTATGTATATATGAAGATTAACTACATAAAGTATACTTAGATCATCATCACCAAGAGGCTTTTAAACACCATGCGTCTGGAATATTAGAGAAGCAACACCAAGACAGAGAACCCCTGGGAGATAACTTACACTGCATGGGCGTCCCCAATTATGCAGGTATCACCACACTGTACATGTACAGGTACCCCATTTTTGGCACCTGTCTTAGTTATGTTTGTCTGGTCTTATATAGTGAATAACACTATGTAATAACTCTAGTTTCACCCACAACTTCAAGTGGCCACTTTTCAAGGTTGGATGAAAACTGAGATATCATGGATTCATCAGACGAGGGGCCATAAACCCCTAGAAAATAAAAGCCACAAGGATTTAGATAAAACCACCACCGGCATAGTTTCAGTAAACCTTAATGTTTTACAATGACAAACAGCAAACAGATAGAGGCTTCGAACTGTTTGTGAAGCGAATAAACATACATTTATCAAAATTGTGTCACTATGAGCATTGTCTGTCACATCTGTAAATGTTTTACAAGAAATTTAGCTATGTCATTGTCTGAATGCATTGGGTATACAGTATTTTAATCTAGGTTACAAATCGCCATTTGTATATTTGCCATTTGGGAATTGTTTGGGGTTAATTCTGAATCTGCCTGCTTCCAGACTGGCTAACAATGGGCCTTTCCATACCGCGTGTTCAATGATTATCCCTGCTTAAGTGCTCTGTTCCGGTTCTCCCCAACCTACCATATGCTGGCATTGAGATGCTATATAGTAAATCCATGGATTGGGGACCACCAGACCACTCTCATCCTTCGTCCTTAGCAGATATTCCAATTTGATGCGCGCCAGACCACCCTTCCAAATTAAGTCCCTACATACAGTATTGATCCAATTAAATTTACAGGGGTCTGATGGATACCTTTTTATTGAAACATCCGTTAAGGCTAAATGAAAAAGGGGTGGCGGACGTGGGTCCTTTGTCGGAGTTCCAGTGGGAGTCTATACTTCAATACATCCCCAGGGCGTCCTTGAGTGTGGCTAAGAGGGTGTCGGAATTATACCTGCTGTATAGGGTTTACAGCAGAGGTGTCAAACTGCATTCCTTGAGGGCTGCCAACAGGTCATGTTTTCAGGATTTCCTTAGCATTCCACAAGGTGCTGGAATCATTCTGTGCAGGTGATTAAATTATCACCTGTGCAATACAAGGAAATCCTGAAAACATGACCTGTTGGCGGCCCTCGAGGAATGCAGTTTGACACCTCTGGTGTACAGGACCACGGCATGGATGAGGAAGGCAGGACTGAGAGGTGACCCAAAATGGCCAAGGTGCGTTGAGGATTATGCAGATTTGATACATATGATGTGGTCCTGCGCTTGCCTCCAACCCTTTTGGGTGAAGATGCTTAACTTTATTCAAGAGGTGACAGGGGTAAATGTGTTGCGTAACCCGCTGACTTGCCTTCTGGGTTGTATGGATGATATTTCTACGAATGAATGTGTAAGGTTGATTATTGCAAGATTGTTGTATGCTGCGAGAAAGCTTATTGCGATTTACTGGTTGGATGAAAAGCCGCCAGGGAAAAATGAATTTATAAATAACATTAATTTTATTTTCCTTATGGAAAGGAATATCTACATCAAGAGAGGTCAGAATACACGATTTGAAAATGTGTGGGGCGGATGGATGGATTACCCAGACGTGGTGTTTGCTGAGTTATTGCAGAGTAGAATGGGGGTCGTTTAGTTGCTTCTGGAGGGACTTTTACATGTACTGTTGGACAATTTTCAAGAGGTGATGTTGTCAGTTGGTTGTATTGGATAATGGGTAAGGGACTGGGGTGAGGGAGGGTTGGTTATGGGGTAAGGGTCCTGTTTTCGTAAAATGAAAATGTATTAATCGGTTTTGTATTAGTGGGACCTGTCTGGAAAATGTGTCAGACTGTGTTACTGTGTGTCATATGCTTTAATACAAAATTATTTGATTTAAAAAAAGAGGGGCTCACCGTCCATAACTATAAACACACCTGTGGCACAAGCTTCTTCATCTTCACTCATATTACCAATAATATCCAAATGTCACAGTCGAAAATTATTTGCTCTATTGTAATTAACACTGTTAGTGCCATTCCTTTAAAGCGTAGATAACCATGACCCTGGGAAACACCAGATTTCCTCTTTACAAGATATGGACGATGATGGTATTGATGACGACTTTGAAATTAATTTACCACATACACACCAAGAAGATGCAGATCACAGCTGCCAAAAATGTGCAAAAATAGCCGTGAATGTCTGGAAAATCATTTTCTCTTGGGCAAACTTTCCCTCTTACTAAAGTGGTACCGAATGATGCATACACGGCTCTCATGTCTATTTAGCCTGACATAGTTGAAAGATGATCTATTCTGTTTTGTCCATGTCCACTTTTTGAAAGCAAGCATAAAAAAGCATAAAAGAAGGATAAAATAGCTGGCAAGACATGTGATTTGGATCAGTAAGGAGGTAATGTCAGGTACAGATAGGTAGATCTGTGTGTCATCGGCATACTGATGATATTGCAAACCGTGCCATTACATCAGCTGTCCCAGGCCGAAGATGTAGATGGAGAAGAGTAGGGGTCCTAGAACTGAGCTTTGGGGAACACCGAAAGACCGTGGTCGAGGTGAGGAGGTGGTGTGGGAGAGGGAGACACTGAATGTCCCTGTAACACCCAGGTTGTTTTTTAAAGACGCTGCCGATAACCCCCAGAAGGCCATTTGCACCAACAGCCTCCGCATCAGCAGAGGTAGCAAAACTCCCATCCTAACCACCACAAGCATGATCAGGCACATGTCTGCAAAGTGTAAGAGGGTGGTGCTGTTATGGACAGTAAGGAACACGCTGTCACTTTAAGAGGCTGCACCCCCTTGTCTGGCGTGATGGAATGTTCTGCTTCTCCCCTGCAATAATCGTTGTAATGAACCAGTCTGGCAGAGTGCAGGTATGGAGCTGGAGCAGTGTGTGTGAGCTGAGGCTGCTGCAAAGAGGACTTTTTGTGCTGATAGCTGAAAGAGAGAACTGTGTCCTGATATAGCTGCAAGAGAGCCACGAAGATACAGAGAAAGGAATTTACAGTTTCCAGGAGCATCCCTAGGATCCAGAAGCAAGGAGAAGACCATGCTTCACAGAGCTGACAGAAAGCCATGCGCACCAACATATTAGACTGCTGGGGCCCCCCTGGGACTGGACCTCATTCTCCAACATCACCGTGAGTTTGTTCCTGTTTGGTGCACCTGTTAGGGCCTAGTGTAGGCTTCAATAGTCAGTACACGGGAGCCGTGTGGCCTGCTTAGTAAAGGACAGGGAAAGGACAGGGAGGCTATACATAGAGTAGCATCATCACTCCTTTATTGTTTACATTTGCTTGTTAGACATATTTTGAGTCTGCAATAGTTGTAGCACCGTGCTGTTTTACGGAAAAGTTAAGTTCATAACTCTTGTAAATTGTCTGTTGCCATTGTATACCCCTGTTTGCATCTTCCTTATTCCCTTCATTCCTTGCCTTCCAATAAATCTACCCTTTGTTGTTTGCACCTCATCTTGTGTATAGTAGTCTTCCTGCACCGTGGTGGTCCCCCGGCCATCGCTTCAAGTGGCACTGCGAGCAGGGTACTGTCACCAAGATGGAGACAGCAGACAGCAATGGCGGGAATGCTAATGTTAATGGAGATGCTTGGGGATTGGTGGAACCCCTGCAAGGACACTCCCTATGGGAACCATATTTAATGTGCTAACAAAGTTTGATGGCAAGAATATGCCACTGTCCGACTGGGTGTCCCTGCTGCAAAGCACCCTGAAGATTTATAACATCAGCCCAGACCTTGAAGTGGACATTGCGTTAACTGCCCTAGAGGGAGAAGCCCGTAGAAACGTCTGCCTACAACCAGAACTCACCCGCAGTACCCTAAAGGAGCTAGTGAAGTTCCTGGAAGAGATCTACGGCAAGACTGCTAGCGCCAGACACCTTCGTGCCAAATTTTTCTCTAGGCTGCAGCGGGAAGAAGAAGGAATCTCTCAGTATGCAACAGCACTGCAAGAAGTGTTAGCAGAGGTGCAGAGAAAAGAAGTGGATGGATTTGGCGGCATGGGCTCTAAAGACCGGATACTCCGAGAGCAATTCATTCTGGGACTGCACAGCACATCCTTGAGGCGAGCACTGTCAGAATGGGTCCGGGCAGATCCGGCTCTTACATTTCGTCAAATCCTGGTGGAGACAGTGGCCTGAAGTAAAGAAGAGAGCTATGCGTCTGGGGTGATGCGTGTCCAGGGTGCCAATACCAGAGGGGACCCAAACCATCAGGAGGTGCTGGTCCAGGTGGTGCAAGACTTGCAGTGGTCCCTTGTCAACGTGCAAGAGAAACTGACCCAGATGGAGCGAAGAGTGGGGGAACTACAACAGTCTGACCCACCGTACTCATGCAACCATTCTTCAACCCGACTGATAAGGGATCAGTGGGAGCAAGCCCCCTCCTGTCAGGCATCGGAGGCACGAGGACAGGCTTGAGGTACCCCTCGGTGAGGAGGAGGCATCCAATGCTGGGAATGTGGAGGACTGGGGCACCTTGCCAGACACTGTCAGAACTATACTCAGGGCCAGCGGAAGCCGCCGTTAAACTACCAACCCCCGCAGTAGTGCGGCACTCTGCAGGGGAGGCGAGAAGAGAGGCCGCTCCATATCATAACGAACACTTTATTGCTGGGAGCCCCATCCTATGTGCTGAATTCGATGAAGTTCTAGTGGATTGCCTGATAGATATCGGGTCACACGTGACAACGATTCCAGAAGCGTATTTCAAGCAGCATTTCCAGGACCTGGCCAAGCCAGAAAAAGAGACATTGATCCGGTTGTTTGCTGCCAACCAACCGGTCCCGGTCACAGGGGTCATGTGGATGAATATTTGAATCTGTGGGCAAGAAGTTGAGAGAAAAGGGATCCTGCTAGTCCCTGAGCCTATCAAGGAGGATGTGCCTGTAGTACTGGGAATGAATATCCTACGTGAACTCGATCAGATTATGTTTACCAAACAGGGACCTGGATATTGGAAGAAGGCTACTACACATAAGCCTACCCAAGAAGCCCTTCAATGACTGATCCGCGTCTGTGGGATGCAGAGGAGTGTGCCATCTTATCAGACAGTAGGGGTCATCAGGGCTCCTGGTAAAGAACCTGTAATCTTACCTCCCGAGCAAGAAACTATAGTATACCTTCCAGTTGGGACTCACCGCAACCTTGACAGGTTGGAAGTGGTTGTTCAGCCTGTGGTAGGTGGAGGAGTGGACCAAGAAGTCATGATAGCTCGTACGATAGCTGTGGTCCAGCGAGGACATGTCCCCATAAGAGCTTTGAATGTGGGCCCCGGGGAGTTCACCTTGCCACGAGGGACAGATCTGGCCCTGGTTTACCTACATAAGGGTGAAGTGGTGAGTCAGAAGGAGATGTCTTTATCACCGAAAGAAGGCGCAGGGTGGACCCTAGCAGTTACTGCGGGGGACGAAGAGACGCCATCCCCAGAGTGGAGTGGACGGGTCATCTTTGATCAAATGGAAGTGGATGTGAAGGCTCTGGGCCCTGAGCGTGTGCAAGCAATAGAAACTATGCTGTGGGAAAATCAGGCCGCATTCGCCCGTCACGCCGAAGATTTAGACTGTACTGAAGCCATCACGCATGAGATACCGACTGGGGAAGCTCGTCCAATTCGAGAACGATACCGGCAGATCCCGCCCAAGATGTATCAAGAGGTGAAAACATTACTGAGGCAGATGCTGGATTCAGGAGTGGTGCAGAGTAGTCAGAGCCCTTGGGCAGCCCCAGTGGTGCTCGTCAAGAAAAAGGATGGGACCATCCGGTTCTGTGTAGATTACAGGAAACTCAATGCCTGCACTCTTCGAGACTTGTACCCGTTGCCCCGCATCGAAGAATCCTTGACAGCGTTGGGGAGAGCCAAGTACTTCTCCACCCTGGACCTAGCAAGCGGATACTGGCAAGTAGCCGTGGCAGAGAAAGATAAAGAGAAAACCGCCTTTATCCTCCCTATGGGGCTGTTCGAGTTTAACCGGATGCCCTTTGGGCTCTCCAATGCTCCAGGCACATTTCAACGGCTGATGGAAAAGTGTTTGGGAGACTTAAATTTTGAGGCTACCCTGATCTATCTGGCTGACATCATTGTGTTTTCGGCCTCATTCGAAGAACACCTTGCCCGGCTTGGACAGGTACTCGGAAGACTGCGGGCTCATAACCTGAAGGTGAAGCCAAAGAAGTGCCACCTCATCAAGAGAGAGATCGAGTACCTGGGCCACATAGTGTCACAAGATGGAGTTCTACCCTCGCCAGAAAAAGTGGCTGCTATCCAGAAGTGGCCAGTCCCTCGAACCGTGAGAGAACTCCAGGCCTTCCTGGGCCTCGCCGGGTACTACCGCCAGTTTGTTAAAGATTTCACAAAGGTGGCGGGTCCTCTAAATGAGTTGCTGAGGGGGACCGCTGGAGTGCCGAAGACCCAGCGCATCCCCTGGGCACAGGGACAAGATGAAGCCTTCCAGGCTATAAAGAATGCCCTTACCTCAGCCCCGATTTTGGCCTACGCAGACTTCGATCAACCGTTCCTGTTGTACACAGAGGGTAGCCTTCATGGACTCGGTGCAGTACTTTCTCAGATACAGGATGGACATGAGAAAGTCATCGGGTATGCCAGCAGGTCCCTGCGAGACAGCGAAAGAAACCCTCACAATTACAGCTCCTTCCGGTTAGAGCTCCTGGCCCTGGTGTGGGCCATGACAGAAAAGTTTGCAGGCTTTCTGACAGGTACCAAGATTCAGGTTCGAACAGACAATAATCCCCTGGCCCACCTTGAGAGTGCTAAATTGGGGGCCTTGGAACAACGGTGGGTGGCTCGCCTAGCCAAGTTCGACTTTACCATCCGTTATCGCTCTGCTATGCAAATGCTGATGGGCTGTCAAGAGTGACTGTGGAGACTCCAGTGGGGGATCTTGATGAGCAACTCGAAGAGGAGGAAACCCCAGACTTTCATAACTTTAAGCCCCCAATGGTTGCGGCCCAGTCAAGAAGGGAGGCCTGCGCTTTACCCCGGACCCTGGGGAGAACCAAAGAGGAATGGGGACACGTTCAGGATGAAGACGAAGGGCTGAGACAGATGAAATGGTGGGTAACTCAAAAACGGAAGCCTGGCAAACAAGAGAGAGATGATCTGGACTCTGAAATGAGGAGTGTGTTACACCAGTGGGATAGACTGGAAGTGCGAGAGTCAATGCTATATCGTAAGAAGCAACAGCCAAAAGATATGGAAGTAAGGTGGCAAGTGGTCATCCCAGGAAAAATGGCTCAAGAAGTAGCTAAAGAAGCCCACGAATTTGGAGCGCACTTCGGCCCCACAAAGACCTACCAATGGTTACAGCGGTATGTGTATTGCCCCTGGTTGGAGTTTGCGGTGGAAGAGGTTTGCTGGCAATGTCGAGTATGTGACCTCATTAGGAGTACCGAACAGAGGGCACCCATCCAAACCATACAAACTAAGGAACCGCTAGAAGTCTTGATGATTAAATATTTCCTCGTGGGACTCTCGGCTCAGGGGCTGCAATACTGTTTGGTGATGACCGATTATTTCTCTAAGTTCGCAGTAGTCACTCCGACTAGAGATCAGACTGCGGAATCGGCGACGCGAGCCATTTGTCGATTGCAAACGATATGGCGGTTGGCGGGTCAGCAGCTGCAAGAAAAAGAACATACGGGCTGCAAACTGACTCAAGAGTTACCCCTCCAACCTGGAGATCGAGTATTAGTCAGAGAGAATTGCCCCAAGGGAAAACTAAGTGAGAGATGGGAAGTACAGCCATACAAAGTTATCGAGCGAATGTATGCTAACGGCCCTGTCTACAAGGTACAGATTGAGACTGGGGCATCCGCCCCTAGAGTACTTCACAGAAATATGCTGCGGCCTTGCCGGTCTGAGGTCTGTTCTATACCATTGTCGCCGGAAGGCGCTACTCCACTTCCTGAATCTGTCATTCCTGATGGTGAAATCAATAATGGGTGGTGGACCATCCCTGACACAGTAGGGGGTCCTCAGCCGCACAGAGACGGTAATCCCATTGATGTACCAGTACCGCCATGCGAGGACGAGACCAGACAAGAGCTCGCAATGTCTCCTGCAACAAGTGGTCCTCTGGAAGATAGTCAAGCCCTGCCTGACAGCCAAGAGCTTCGGAGATCCCAGAGGTCTAATGCAGGGGTTCCACCAGTCCGATATGTAGAACAGTGTGCTCTGTCTGTTTTTACACCTTTGTTGCCCCCTCTATAGGTGCTGTTTCTGCATTGCACGTTCCTCCATTACACTTTGACCCTGATGCTGTGATGGCCGAGGACGACCATCATTAAGAAGGGAGGCATGTAAGAGGGTGGTGCTGTTATGGACAGTAAGGAGCACGCTGTCACTTTAAGAGACTGCACCCCCTTGTCTGGCGTGATGGAATGTTCTGCTTCTCCCCTGCAATAATCGTTGTAATGAACCAGTCTGGCAGAGTGCAGGTGTGGAGCTGGAGCAGCATGTGTGAGCTGAGGCTGCTGCAAAGAGGACTTTTGTGCTGAGAGCTGAAAGAGAGAAGAACTGTGTCCTGATATAGCTGCAAGAGAGCCACGAAGATACAGAGAAAGGAATTTACAGTTTCCAGGAGCGTCCCTAGGATCCAGAAGCAAGGAGAAGACCACGCTTCACAGAGCTGACAGAAAGCCATGCGCACCACCATATTAGACTGCTGGAGGCCCCCCTGGGAATGGACCTGTTTCTCCAACATCACCGTGAGTTTGTTCCCGTTTGGTGTGCCTGTTAGGGCCTAGTGTAGGCTTCAATAGTCAGTACACAGGAGCCATGTGGCCTGCTTAGTAAAGGCCAGGGAGGCTATACATAGAGTAGCATCATCACTCGTTTATTGTTTACATTTGCTTGTTAGACATATTTTGTGTCTGCAATAGTTGTAGCACCGTGCTGTTTTACGGAAAAGTTAAAATTCATAACTCTTGTAAATTGTCTGGTGCCATTGTATACCCCTGTTTGCATCTTCCTTATTCCCTTCATTCCTTGCCTTCCAATAAATCTACCCTTTGTTGTTTGCACCTCATCTTGTGTACAGTAGTCTTCCTGCACCGTGGTGGTCCCCCAGCCATCGCGTCAAAAGCACCCGACTTTGTTGGTTGAACACAAGGCTCCATGAACAGTGTCCGCGGGTGATACCACTGCTTCTTCCAATGTTGTGCATGCAAGCAAATTCCCTGTCCATGGTGCATGCAAAGATGCCTCACGCCCTGCATCTCCAGTAGCACACAAACTCAACTAGCACCATCAACAAGCACGTCCACGTCCTTGTCCCAGCAAGATGAAACCAAAACCAAAGCACAGATTAAAAGAAATAAAATCATCCAGACATAGAACTAAATAAAATTAATTTTTATTTATGACATCTGATAATACAGAAAAATACAATAAAAGGTTAAAAACCACAATATGCACACAATAAAGAAAATGTATCATATTTATAAATGATTAATAAATAAATAAGATCCCCTCATTGACTGATAAAAATTCTGATAAAATTATACTGAGCAAATAAAAAAGTGAAGTTAAATGAGTATAAAAATCCTTATGATTATATACGTGCACTATGTACAAGTGTAAAAAACGGGGAAAAAATCCCAAAATAATGAGTGACCAAATAAGAATGTGCAATGTGATTAAAGACCAGTGCAATTCGCCACGTCGCTGTGGCATTGGTAACGCCGGACCCACAATGCCGTGCGTCCTGTCACGTGACGCGGCGCACCGGGACTTCTGGGACCTCATGGTCATATAATCATTAGGATTTTTATACTCATTTAACTTCACTTTTTTATTTGCTCAGTATAAGTTTATCATAATTTTTTATCAGTCAATAAGGGGATCTTATTTATTTATTCATTTATCATTTATAAATATGATACATTTTCTTTATTGTGTGCACATTGTGTTTTTTTACCTTTTATTGTATTTTTCTGTATTATCAGATGTCATAAATAAAAATTTATTTAATATGGTTCTATGTCTGGGTGATTTTCTTTCTTATAATCTGTGCTTTGGTTTTGGTTTCATCTTGTCACGAAGTGGTCACCACTTGTTTCCTGCCACACTCTTAGCATAATCTATATAATTCTACTACTATTTTCTAATATAATATAATTTTTATTATGTGGTTGTTATTGGTTTGAGAGCTGTGGTATTAGTTACTTATCTTTCTGTATTTTGCACAGGTTTTCTTCCCTACCCAGACATGGACTTTAGGAATAGAGAAATCTCCTGTTAAAGGCCAGATAATAATGTATTTGGTAATAATGACAATACTACTAATGTCAGTAGTGGTGTACAATTTGATGATTTTTTTAAAAAAATTAAAAAATTGAAAGTTGTGCCTTCCTAGAAAATTACAAAAATATGAAGACAACTGATCCCGAGAGGCCTACGTTTTCAGGTTATTCCGTCTTTTCCGGTGAATGATGACGATTTCATAAAAAGCTGGGAGAATGTGTGCAATGAGACCTTCAAACAGCTAATGAAGTTGTTTTAAGTATAACTCAAAAATGTTGAATGAGATTGATAAGTCCTTGGATGAGACATTTTCTAAGTCTAAGACCCTTTTGAGTAGTGAACAGCTTCAAACCATTGATCCCCAATTAGACAAATGCATGGATCAGTGGATAAAAGACATTCAGGCCAAACATCTAGCAAACTTACTAGGGACCAGAGAGACTTCACTAACGGGAGCATTTATAAATGGCACAAACAATCCAAGGCTTACACGCAAGAAAGGACTGCCTCAACATCCTCAAATCAGGCCATTGGGGATATTTCTGGTGCCTCCTCTTCCGTCTCTATTTCTACCTCTATTATCTCAACTCCTAAAAGGAAACGAGAACCGCAGTATATTCCAGCTATACGCACTCCAAGATTCTCTCCAGAAAATTACAGGAATAAACTTTAGGTGATTAATTTGAGTAAACATATTCTTTCTGACATTGAGATTGATGTTTTTAGTAGAGGATTCATGTTTTGTCCTACAGCGAACCTTGACAAGATCACAGCAATCAAAGATTTACACTTGTTTGCTAGAAAATTGTTATTTAAAAAACATTTTTATAATGAGGATATTGTGAAATTATTTCCCACAGAGACAGAACAGGAGGCACTAGGGATTCTGGAGGAGCTGGCCTTAGAGCATAATGGTCTATTGGAAGGTAAGGTCCCTGATATCATTCGACCGAAGTCAAAGAAATTTCCCCCATTATCGACGTGCCCAGTTCTTGATATATTTGTGAAGACAGTTAGTAATGACTTTGACAAAATCCCACGTTTTCCTGAAATGGCAAATTTAAGTAAGGAGCAAGGCAGGACCATTAAAAATCTACAGAATATGAGGGATGTCATATTCAAACAAGCTGACAAGGGAGGTAACGTGGTAATCTGGCCAAGGGAATTATACAAAAATGAAGTGTTTAGACAGTTAAGGGATAGAAATTGTTATCAAAAGCTTACATTTAACCATCTTAATAAATTTCAGTCTGAACTTCTAACCATCTTACAGGGGACTCTTGATGATGGCATCATTTCAAAAGACTTCGTTTCAGCATTGCAAATATTGAAACCTACAATTTCCACATTCTATCTTCTTCCAAAGATCCACAAGAACCAGAGGATCCCTCCTGGTAGGCCGATTATCTCTGGCTGTGGTAATTTCTTGGATAACGTAAATAAGCTTGTGGACTCAATATTACACCCTTTGGTGGAAACGCTTCCATCATTCATTAAAGACACAAGTGAGTTTCTCAGGAAAATTGATGGACTCCACATAGACCACAATGCACTTTTAGTGACATGTGATGTGGAGTCCTTATACACAAATATAAGGCAAGATAATGGTGTCCAAGCTGTTCAACATTTCTTAAACTCATCTTCTATCGTGCCTTCTATGAGAAGACTCACTATTGATCTACTCAATTTTTCATTACGTCATATTTTTTTCTTTTTAAGGGGTCCTTCTACCTACAGCTCCTGGGTACCGCCATGGGGGATTTTTTTGCGCCCGCATATGCTAATTTATTCCTGGGGCTGTGGGAGAAGGACCTCTTCTCCTCTGACCTTTTCTCATCTATGGATCGCATCCCATTGTGGGTGTTCTTCATAGATGATATATTCATTATCTGGCAGGATTCCGAGGAGGCTCTTCATTCATTTATGTTACTTCTAAATCAGAATAACCGCAATATACATATAACTTAAAATTTTGATAGGAATTTGATTGAATTTTTGGACGTCAACATCAAGAGAGGAGAGGATGATTGCCTGAAGACTGATTTGTTTCGTAAATCCACATCAGTGAATGCCCTCCTACATGCTACTTCTTCACATCCCCCTGCAATGATTAGATCCATCCCTATTGGCCAATTTGTACGCCTCCGTAGATTATGTTTGAATGACAGTGATTTCGAAAAAAGTGGCGTAGTCGGCAGGATCCAGATGCCTTGCATTTGGAAAATGGAGAAACCCCTGAAGCGGCAAAGATGGCGGCTGTTAAAGACTTTAAAATGGCGGATGATGGTGCAGAAGCAGGAGATAGCTCCATCCATCATGAGCGTTCTAAACTGAAAATGGCACGAAAATCTGTCGGGCAGAGACTGTGGCATGAGGCCAGGGTAGATCCCCCTGTGAGCGGTGCCCACCCGCAGTGGGCGCAGCGAAAGAAAAAGAAACCTCATCCACAGCAGCAGATTCCTTGAGAATAGGAGGATGATCCATCAGCAGCAGCTCTGGAATCACCAGTGACCGCTGGAACAAGGGCATGGAGCCCTTTAGATGATGTACGGGACTGGAGGGGAAGTGGAGCAGAGGCTAGTGGATGCTCCTCCGGTATCCCCTTTGATGATAAGTGGGGACAGTAACTGTAACTGCACCCCGGATCAGAAAGTTGTGCTAGTTGCACCAGATGTGAAAAAGTGGGACTGTTCTGTGTCCCTCAGGGCAAGAGCCTTGTAATGCTGTAAGGGACTGTTCTGCATCCCATGGGCAGGAGCCCAGAAGACAGTGCAGTGAGAATGGCTGCTGTTAAAGAATTGTTTTGAACTGTTTTCCCCCCTCCAAGTTTTGTTGCAGGACACAGACCTTATGAAGAGACAGTGCCCTATGGACTGTAGCTGAACTGTGTGTAGCTGCTCTGGAGACTGTGATAAGATCTGTGAAATGTAGTTGTTTAACCTGGATTTTGTTTGCAGGAGGTAAACTGAGCAGCACACATTTTCAAGGGACTGTGGTCTGTAAATAGGAGGGAGGGGGGGAAACATATGCAGGATGACCTGATGAGTGAGCCGGGTCAGAAGAGAATGGACTGCATGCTCCTGAATGGTTGGAGCTGTAGTAATTTGGCCATGAAGAAGAGTGTGGACATTCAAGTCAGTTTAGGACTGGTCAGTGGACCTGGAGAGTCCTATGGAGAACTGTCTGTCTGTCCTGGTCTCAGGAAGAGAAGACTGGGGTCAAATGGATCCATATTGGAGTCTAGACAACCCGAGGGTCTTGTTGGGTTACGGCAGGATTGTGCTCATGTGATGGTGAGCTGGTGAGAAAAGAACTGAACTGTTTGTTCCAGGGTCCCAACCAAGTGGGACCGGTAACAGTCCTGACCAGAAACGGGTCAAACGTGGTGTACTGGAGAAAAGTTCTTTTGTTGTAATGTATAATAATTGTTGAAGTTATTGATGTCTTAATAAGATGCCATTACATTACATTGTGCTTATTGTGAAGTGTATATTATACTGGTACCGTATGGTCGGGGACGACCATGGTTTTAGGAGGGAGGTATGTAAGAGGGTGTGCAGGTGGCTGGTTTGAGCCCTGCATTCCTGTGCATGTCGACCTAATGAAACTGGGTATGTTTTGTGTTTGCTGTGTTCCCTGTGTAGTTTATGATAGTTGACACTGTTTAATATGATAATGGCTGACACTGTTCTGATACCTGTGTGTTAGGAACAGGAAAAGGAATAGTCAGTGTCAGTGGTAGGTCAGCATTGGTAAGGGTTATGGCAGTGTAGTTGTGGGTTAGTGTTAAGGGGGGCACTGTAGAGTAGGAGATTAGATTGTGTTGAGAACTGGTTTCAGTCAGAGTAGTAACAGTTGAGAAAGGGGGCGGAGCCAGTGTAGTGGCAGGGAGAGTGCCTTTCTGAGGTAATTTTCAGGTAGTGAGCTAGAGCAGAGTGAGAGGAATTGTTCTAGAAGGAGTGGTAGTAGTTGTGTGGTGAGTTACAGTTGAGAGAGACAGAAGAAGCACTGAGGGAAGCAGGTCAGGAGATGTTAGATCTTGAAGCACGTGAAAAGCGAGGCAGTCTGCAAGGGTCGGTGGCTTGTCTGTGGGTTACCTCCGTGACGTCCGGGACTTAAGGAACAGGAATTGCAGAGGCAACCTGATTTTTCGCCCAGGATGTGGAAAGTGGACGGGGAGCACCTAGTATCAGAAAGCTGGAATTCCCAAGGGACTGTGGGTCTGGAAGCCACGGTGCTAGAAGATAAGCTGAAGGAAAAGACCAGGGAAAGTGCAGGAGAAGTTCTTATGTCTTTTGAAGATTGTTGGATTAAATCTGTTATGAAGATGCACGAGTTAAGTAAAGTTTTATTGAAAATGAATCGGGACTTTGTTAAGATTTGTGTGTGTCTGCGACGGATTGGAGCCCTGTATGCTGTGAAGGATTCTGACTCACAGGTGGGTGAACTACTTGACACACACAGCACACAACAAAATGCACATGATATTTCTGTAGCGGAGTGTCAGGGTGTGATGAGGAAGCAGCAGCAATCCCTCAGTGCGGCTACCACCCTGGCCCCCGTTACATATACATCAAGACATCAATCTCTCTACTGTTCAAAACCTACCTTACCTAATAACATAACTAGGTATATTAGCCAATTTCATGGCCAGACTGACCGGATGCGCTTTTATCTTTCCAAATCATGGTCAATTCTTCGGGCTGACCCTATTATATCAAAATTTATCGATAATGCTCCCAACATTTTGTACAGAAGGGCGAATTATTTAGGAAATTTGCAAGTTAAAAGTCACTATGACCATGACTCTACTATCCCTTCCTTTTTGTCACAATTTAAAAATTTCTCTGACTGCAAACCCTGTACGGGCTGTGTTGTTTGCCCTAATATCTTGAGAACTCGGACTTTCTTAAATTCCAAAGAGACGGTAACCTACGACATTAAAATGTAATAACCTGTACAACAAAGGCAGTAATTTACTATGCCACGTGCCCTTGTGGCTTGATCTATGTAGATATGACGACCAGGCAATTGAAAGTTCGTGTTCATGAGCATGTCCTGGGGATACAAGCAGCCAAGGAAACTAATGATGTCTCCACTTTAAAAACCTTACCCAAACATTTCAAGATCTTTCATAATTGTGATGCATCATTGCTGAAAGTGACGGGCATTGACATGATTAAGCCTAATGAACGGGGTGGTAAGATTAGTACATGTCTGGCCATGATGGAAACAAAATGGATTTGGACCTTAGATACTGTCTCACCTAAGGGATTGAATGAAAGTCTATCCTTTGCGTCCTTTTTGTGATCCCTTTCATGATCCCTTTGTATTCCACTATTGGTATTTCCTTACTTTTATCTAAGATTTTGTAACGTCTTTTTACTATTTTAATTCCTTTAAAATATTTTTATATTTTATTTTATTTAGGTGATTTTATTGCTTTTTATGACTACGGCTATTTGTTGATGAATCCTAGTGTGGAATATTCCTGATCCCTATTTGATGTCTACCATGTTTCCATGGATATACTATATTTGGATTCCATATGGACTGCTTTGCTGATCTGCACTTGGGATTATTTATTACTTCTATATTTATATGGCTTTTTATTTTATTATTATTATTATTATTATTATTATTATTATTTTGTTTCTCTTTTACACTTCTGTTTTTCATGTATTTGATGTATATGTATGTGCATATGTATATGTATGTATACTTATGTGAGCTTGGGTATGCATATGTGTATGCATTTGTGTGTGTTTAAACACTTATTTTTGGGGTATTAATATTATAATCATATCTCTCTCTTTTTTTCTTTTATTTTCAAATACACGTGGTCATTTGTGTATATCGGTGTCTAATGGGATATAATATGTATTGTTGTATGTTGTGATGGTTCGCGATCCGTTTTACCTTACCGCCATTATGGTTATTATATGCAGAGTTCCTCTGCTTTGCTCCCATTAACTGATAGAATCATATCGCGCTGGTAATGCGCATGCGTGGCCTGTGTCCTGGTTCGCCGCGTCGCTGTGGCCTTGGTAACGCCGGACCAACAATGCTGTGCATCCGGTCACGTGACGCGGCGTGCCGGGACTTCTGGGACCTTCTGGTGACGCATGCGCCGAACACTCCCGGATCGTGCTATATCACCAACGATAGTAGGTATAAATATAGGGCGTTTTTCATTTTTGCCTTCACCTCCCCTGATGAAGGAAGTTTAACCGAAACACGCGTCGGGGTGCAGGTTGTGCACGCATAGATTTGGAATCCCCTCAAGGTAATTTGCATATTACATGTGCTGTGATATAAATCCTATTGGCATCTTTTTTGTTGTAGCACTTATTCCGGTGCCGCATGAGACTTGCACTGGTCTTTAATCACATTGCACTTTTTGCACATTCTTACTTGGTCACTCATTATTTTGGGATTTTTTCCCCCTGTTTTTTACACTTGCACATGGTGCACGTATATAATCATAAGGATTTTTATACTCATTTAACTTCACTTTTTTATTTGCTCAGTATAATTTTATCATAATTTTTATCAGTCAATGAGGGGATCTTATTTATTTATGTATTTATTTATCATTTATAAATATGATACATTTTCTTTATTGTGTGCACATTGTGGTTTTTTAACCTTTTATTGTATTTTTCTGTATAATCAGATGTCGTAAATAAAAATTAATTTTATATGGTTCTATGTCTGGATGATTTTCTTTCTTTTAATCTGTGCTTTGGTTTTGGTTAGGGTTGATCGACCTTTACTTTTATAGGATCGGGTCGGGTTTCACGAAACCCGACTTTTTCAAAAGTCGGGTCGAGTGAAATCGGCCGATCCTATAAAAAAGTCGGGGTCAGGTTCGGCCGAAACTCAAAACCCAATGCAGTGCATTGGGTTTCCAATGGTTCCCAGGGTCTGAAGGAGCGGAAACTCTCCTTCAGGCCCTGGGATCCATATTTAAGTGTAAAATAAAGAATTAAAATAAAAAATATCACTATACTTACCATCTGACGGGCCCTGGTACTAACCGGGAACCTTCCTTCCTTAGAATCAGCCTTCCAGGACCTCGCGGTGACGTCGAGGGGACGTCGCGGCTTGTGATTGGTCGCGCGGCCGCCCATGTGACCGCTGCGCGACCAATCACAAGCCGCGACGTCACCGTGACGTCACCGAAGGTCCTGGAAGGGCTGATTCTTAGGAAGAAAGGCTGCCGGAAAGAAGCAGGGCGTGTCCGAGGATGAGTATATACCTAATAGGAATATACTCACCCTCGGCTTCGTTCCGGCAGCCTTCCTTCCTAAGAATCAGCCCTTCCAGGACCTTTGGTGACGTCACGGTGACGTCGCGGCTTGTGATTGGTCGCGCAGCGGTCACATGGGCGGCCGCGCGACCAATCACAAGCCGCGACGTCCCCGCGACGTCACTGCGAGGTCCTGGAAGGCTGATTCTAAGGAAGGAAGGTTCCCAGTTAGTACCAGGGCCCGTCAGATGGTAAGTATAGCGATATTTTTTATTTTAATTCTTTATTTTACACTTAAATCTGAATTCCGATACCAATTCCCGATATCTTAAACATATCGGGAATCGGTATCGGAATTCCGATTCCAGATTCAGAAGATCGCCGACTTCATGGCCGACCCCACACAGGGGTCGGGTTTCATGAAACCCGACTTTGCCAAAAGTCGGCGACTTCTGAAAATTGCCGACCCGTTTCGCTCAACCCTAGTTTTGGTTTCATCTTGTCACGAAGTGGTCACCACTTGTTTCCTGCCACACTCTGAGCATAATCTATATAATTCTACTACTATTTTCTAATATAATATAATTTTTATTATGTGGTTGTTATTGGTTTGAAAGCTGTGGTATTAGTTACTGGTCCTTGTCCCAGCGCAGCGTTCAGTTGTTCATACCCCATTCTATGGAACGCAAGCGGAAATAAGCAACCAATGCTACAGTACTAAATTCACCATTTCTCGTCTGCTTGCACTCGAAATGTTGCATTTTATGCACGTGTGAGACCTAAGCTTTCAGCAACCTGATGGTGGTTACCATCACAAGGTACTCGTTACCCAGCTGTCACAATTTTTCCTTGTCTGCCGTCATGACATTCGACAAGCAAGCATATATCCCACAACATTACCCGGGCCCTCTACAATGCTGTTACAGGGAAAGTGCACCTAAACACTGACACTTAGACAAGTGCATGTGGGCAGGGATGGTACATCTCAATGACGGCACACAGGGTTATCGTAGAGGAAGCCATGAACCTGTCAGACATTGGGAGACCATGTTACAGATGTATGGAGACAGGTTGTGTAAGGCTTTGTCTGTCATAGTTAGGGTTTTCATTTTGAACTGTAGCCTCTGGGCAATTGGAAGTCAGTGAAGGGCCTAGCAGAGAGGAGAGGCCGAGGGACAGTTGGATTACTCGGGCATCAGACTTTAGGATAGATTGGAGTGGTGCAAGAGTGTGAGAGGGGAGGCCAGAGAGTAGAAGGTTGCAATAGTCATGGCGGGACATGATGAGGGCGTGCACTAACATTTTTGCAGTTTCTTGGAATGTACGGATCCTGGAAATGTTTTTGAGTTGTAGTGACCAAGGGCTTGGATATGTATCTTGAAAGAGTGGGCAGAGTCCAGGATCACCCCGAAGCCCCAACTTGCGGGACTATTTGTACCGGTGTGCCATCCCGGCATTATACAGGCACATGTCCCACAAAATTACCCGTGCCCTCCACAATGCTGTTATTGGGAAAGTCTACCTAATCACAGACACGTAGACAAGTGCTTGTGGTTCGGGATGGTACATCTCACTAATGGCACACAGGGTTAAGATAGTGGAAGCCGGGACACAGTCCGACCTTGGGATGGTGCACGTCCTCCCAACCCCGAGTATTGCTGGCCCTACGTCAATCTGGGTTGCCACCACAGTCGACAGCTCCTGCACCTCCTCCTTCACATCCTCTTCGGCCTCCATCTCTGAAAGTAACACATCGGTCACAAGCTGGAAGCACTGCAGCACTGCCTCAGGCAATCGGCAACAGGCTGTGCTGAAGCTAATATGATTTGGTAACAAACCACACGATGATGACGAGTTGTGGACAGCTCTGAAAGAGCAGGCAGATCTGCGGCTGACACCACTGAACCTACAGCCAGGCATGGTCATGTGTGACAAAGGCTGGAACCTGGTGGCTGCTCTGTGTCGAGGCAATCTCACACATGTGCCATGCCTGCCCCATGTGATTAACCTCATTGTTCAACGTTTTTTTGAAAAGCGACACAGAGGTGCCAGATCAGCTAGGAAAAGTACGAGGCTCTGCGTACCCATTTTAGAAAGTCAGCTACAGCTTCATCCGCCCATGCTGTAATTCTGCAGCGCTTGCAGCTTTTGGCTCACCGACTGGTGTGTGATGTCCTCCCCATGCATTGGAACTCTACACTGCATATTTTGGAAATGATTTGTGAGCAGAAGAGGGCAGTTGTTGACTACCGACATCAACAAGGCCGTTGGTAGTCAGTTCAGACTTCACACATAAGAGCTCAGGAGTTGACATGGATGTCATACATATGTACCATCCTCAAAAACTTTGAGGAATTCACCAAGATGCTGAGCGGCAATGACGCCATAATTAACATCTCCATCCTGCTTGTCTGTGTTCAAATATAAATATTTATACTTATTTATATAGCGTCAACATATTTACAGTTTGAAACACAACAGTCCTAAGTAAAAACGATAACAATAATTAAACAGAAATAAAACAACCCTGCTCGTGACAGCTTACAATCTACACTAAGTAACAATGAGACCAATAATTAAACCCCCCAAAAAACATCCTGCTCATGACAACTTACTATCTACAATGAGGTGGGGGAGATAAAAACTACAGGGGAATGTATTTACAAGGATGTATTTCAATTATACTACTGAGGTTTGTCGAAAGTTGTGGAGGCTGGAGGACAAGGAGGCGGAGGAGAGCATGGTCAGTTGTCCTCTTGGTGATGACACAGAAGTATCGACTGTTAGCAGTCTTGCACGCATGCCTGAGTTTATGTTCGGCTGCCTTTCCCGTCACCCTCTCATTCTCAAAATTTTAGGTGACAGGCAATACTGATTGTTGTTGACACTTCTTGACCCACGCTACAAGGAGAACGTTATTTCTCTTATTCCAGAGGCAGACAGGTGTAGTACAATGTTGGAAGACCATAGGGCCCTTCTTGCTGAATTATTAAAACAATTCCCATCTGAAAATGCTGGCAGAGGAGGTCACAGTTCGTTGGCAAAGCAAGTAGTACAGGTGAGAGAGACACAACTCCAATCCAGCAGAGGCAGTGGAACACTGGCAAAGTTCGGGGAGAGTTTTCTCACACCCTCCTATCGCCCTGGCCCTGAGGCGTGGAGGACTCTCACAAGGAGTGCTTTGTTTTGGAAAATGCTGAGGGAGTACCTTGCTGACCGTACCAACATCGTTTGTCATTCCTCTGTGCCCATTAATTATTGTTTTGCAAAGCTGAACACAGAACATGAACTGTCTCTCTACTGTGAACGTGCGCTGTACTCACGGTCATGGAGCGCACGGTGCCTCGCTTTCTGGAGGGCAATGTGAACATGGCTCCTCGCTTTCTGGCAGTAACGCTTTTATTGGCGGGAGCACACGCCTTCTTAATACAGAGACAGAGTACAACACCGCAAAAGCATTCACACTCTGCTCCTCAGACTTTCTATGTGCGCAGTGACTGCCTCTAGGCAGAAGATGATGATGGCGGTAGTTGGAGTTGGAGCATTTAACACAGTCATGAAGCAGCCCTAACAACTTCAAAGAGAAGTATTTTTAATGAGATACCTCACTGTTCGATATGTGACCTGTATTTGTTCATTTTGTAAACTAAAATAGTGTACCGAACTAGGGTAACAGACATCAAATACAGCTGAAAGTAGGCCTGAATTTCCACATTTTGTAGGCCACAAATACATCAGACTTCTGATAGCGATAACACACTGGCAAATATGTGTCTTTTTTTTATTTTGGATGCTAAATAGCACTGTATAGAATTTGAGTATCAGACATCCACAAAATAAGTACACTGGCCTCCAATGCCCAAACTTAGAGCACAGAGATATATGACGGTTGACGGCTGTAACGGAAATACCACACTGGCAAATCTGTGGCCTTTCAATTTTTTTGGAGGCTAAATAGCGCTGTATAGAATTTGAGTATCACACAGCCACAAAGTAAGTACACCGGCATCCAATGCCTAAACATAGAGCACAGAGGTATATGACGGTTGACGGCTGTAATGGAAATACCACACTGGCAAATCTGTGGCCTTTTAATTTTTTTGGATGCTAAATAGCGCAATATAGAATTTGAGTATCACACAGCCACAAAGTAAGTACACCGGTCTCCAATGACCAAACCTGGAGCACAGAGATACAGTACAGACCAAAGTTTGGACACACCTTCTCATTTAAAGATTTTTCTGTATTTTCATGACTATGAAAATTGTAAATTCAAACTGAAGGCATCAAAACTATGAATTAACACATGTGGAATTATATGCTTAACAAAAAAGTGTGAAACAACTGAAAATTAGTGTTGAGCGATACCGTCCGATATCAGAAAGTATCGGTATCGGAAAGTATCGGCCGATACCGTCAAAGTATCGGATCTAATCCGATACCGATACCCGATCCCAATGCAAGTCAATGGGACGAAAATATCGGAATTAAAATAAACCCTTTCTTTCCTTGTAGGTTCATTCTACATGAAGGAAAACAACTAAGAATAATGTAGGATGTATTGGGGGAGGTGGCGGAGACATTAAAGGCACAGAGGTTTAGCCCAATCAAATAGAATAGCAGGATTTTCTTTTTTTTTATGACGTTCGGCGTTAGAAAGATTTTGACTATGTTAATTTTTTTTTTATTTTGTCAGATATTGATGTTTCACTACTTCCACGCCCTTCACCTTCTTTTTTACTTCTCCCACACTTTCTTCTTCATTATCCTCATCATCAGCTTCTTTGACATCAACTTCTTCACCTTATTCATCTTCTTCTTCATCTTCTACCTATTATTTTTTTTGTTACATTGTTCATATTCTTTTTATTTTACTATTATCTGCTTCATATTCAACTTCTTCATCATATTCTTATTTGTGACAGGCATTCCCGTAGTTGTTATCTATAAAAGTTTGAAGATTACACCTTCCGTTCTGCCTGTCACAAAAGAGTTACATTTGTCCGCGTTCAGTTTGGCCTGCAGCATCAGGCTTTATCCAGGGGCACCACGAGGAGGAACGGACTCACCCCCATACACTGCTTAGTATTCTTCTGCTTATAATTTAGATATCTTTTGCTCTGATATTTAGTCTTATGCTTAATGTTCTTCTGCTCTTTGTTCTGCAGCCTCTTGTTCTTCTGCTTCTCGGTCTTCCAGGTCGTCGTCGTCTCCAGGGTCGTCGTCTCCGGGGTCGTCGTCATCGGGGTGGTCTTCAGGGTCATCGTCTCCAGGGTCGTCGTCATCTCAGTGGTTGTCGTCTCTGGTGTCGTCGTTATCTTAGGGGTGGTCTTCCGGGTCATCGTCTTTAGTCTCTTGAACTTGGAAATGTAGCAGAAGGTACAAGAAGGCTGAGAAAATGCTGAGAAACAGCTGATGGAACTGGAACTCGGATGGTTACCCGAATGTCCAAGAGCCAATGGAACTACCGAGGACCAGCTGACGTTACTGGAACCCGGTTACTAAGCAGGAGGTACCCGTGCCTGAAAGCACTACCAAGGACCACCTGACGTTGGTGGAACTCGGATACCCAGAGGGAGGCACCTAAGCCAAAGGCTCTGCCCGGAACCAGCTGACGGTACTGGAACCAGGATGGGGAGCAGAAGGTACAAGAGCAAAAGACACTGCCGAGAACCAGCTGACGGTACTGGAACCCGGATGGGTAGCTGAAGGTCCAAGAGCCAATGGAACTACCGAGGACCAGCTGACGTTACTGGAACCCGGTTACTAAGCAGGAGGTACCCGTGCCTAAAAGCACTACCAAGGACCACCTGACGTTGGTGGAACTCGGATACCCAGAAGGAGGCACCTAAGCCAAAGGCTCTGCCCGGAACCAGCTGACGGTGCTGGAACCAGGATGGGGACCTATTCAAGCTTGTCTTCCTAGAGCCCCAACTAGCAGTGTTGGAGCAAAGGGTCAGCAGGGGGAGCAGAGTGTAGGCCGAAGCCTGCACTGGCGTCAGCTTTGGGTCTGTTGTGTCTGCGTGGCGTTTGCAGGACACGTTGCCGGCTACACAGCAGGGGAACAGCTGGCGGTGCTGAACCCCACTGACAGAGTGGCGTGTGTTTTGCTCTGTGCAGCCAGCACTTCCGGACAGCAACTAGCGGTGTTGGAGCCCGGGCTCTGCAGGTGGAGCAGAGTGTAGGCCGAAGCCTAATTGAACCGATTTTAAAGGTAACCTTTAACCCCCCCTCAGGGGTTACAAACTACAAGAGCCACAGCTTGGGCAGCAGTAATGCTGCACAAGTCAAAGGTTGCTCTCTTAATTTTGCTCCTTGCACACGCAGAAAGAAACACGTATAACATTTAGGCCCTTAAGCAGTCAAACTGTTTTGGAGGCGTGAGTTCCCTTTGTAATGAGACGCAGCACAGCTGTCAAAAATCCCACCTTGGTGCTGGGCGCAGCCTCCTGAGCGTCGTTATTTGCTGCACAGGAGTCTGCGCTGTCGTGTTATCCCTTGGCCTTGCGCTGTTAGCGCTGCCCATCTTCTGACATCATTTAATGTTGGCCGGTGCGGTTCGCGATGACCATGAATCCCAGCCCCGCAGTGTCTTTACATTGTTAAAACACTGCGGGGCTGGGATTCATGGCCTGGCACAGTACATATGTTCGCCTCTCACACTCGGGTCCTTACACCTGCTTCAGACTGTGCGGCGTCAGCTGATCCCTTGTCGCATGCCACGGCCATGAAGCCGCACAGTCTGAAGAAGGCCGAAGGAGATGAGGGACAGGCGAACATATGCACTGCTCATGCCCATCAATCACACCCTCGCAGTCAAAATAAATAAGACACCGAGGGGCGTTGTGTGGGCCAGGGCGGCCGCAGAGGCGCAGCCAGCCAAACAATGATGCCAGAAGACGGGCAGCGCTACCAAGGGGGTTGCAGCGTGTCATTACAAAGGAAAGTCACACCTCAGGGACGGTTTAATGGTCACAGAGGACACATTTTAGACGTGTTCAGTTCCACGTGTGCAAGGGGAATAAGTTTCTGAGACACCTTGCACACATGCAGCATTACTGCTGTACAAGGTGGCTGTGAAACATACAAACGCCTGGGGGAGGGGGGACAGGTTCCCTTCAATTTCAGTTCTTGTGTCTGCGTGGCTGTTGCAGGACACGATGCCGGCTACACAGCAGGGGAACAGCTGGCGGTGCTGAACCCCACTGACACATTGGCGAGGTGTTTGGCTCTGTGCAGCCAGCACTTCTGGGCCCCAACTGGCATTGTTAGAGCCCAGGGTCAGCAGGAGGAGGAGAGGGAGCGGAGTGTAGGCCGAAGCCTGCACTGGTGGCAGCTTTGTGTCTGCGTGGCTGTTGCAGGACACGATGCAGGCTACACAGCAGGGGAACAGCTGGCGGTGCTGAACCCCACTGACAGAGTGGCGTGTGTTTTGCTCTGTGCAGCCAGCACTTCCGGACAGCAACTAGCGGTGTTGGAGCCCGGACTCTGCAGGTGGAGCAGAGTGTAGGCCGAAGCCTAATTGAACCGATTTTAAAGGTAACCTTTAACCCCCCCTCAGGGGTTACAAACTACAAGAGCCACAGCTTGGGCAGCAGTAATGCTGCACAAGTCAAAGGTTGCTCTTTTAATTTTGCTCCTTGCACACGCAGAAAGAAACACGTATAACATTTAGGCCCTTAAGCAGTCAAACTGTTTTGGAGGCGTGAGTTCCCTTTGTAATGAGACGCAGCACAGCTGTCAAAAATCCCACCTTGGTGCTGGGCGCGGCCTCCTGAGCATCGTTATTTGCTGCACAGGAGTCTGCGCTGTCGTGTTATCCCTTGGCCTTGCGCTGTTAGCGCTGCCCATCTTCTGACATCATTTAATGTTGGCCGGTGCGGTTCGCGATGACCATGAATCCCAGCCCCGCAGTGTCTTTACATTGTTAAAACACTGCGGGGCTGGGATTCATGGCCTGGCGCAGTACATATGTTCGCCTCTCACACTCAGGTCCTTACACCTGCTTCAGACTGTGCGGCGTCAGCTGATCCCTTGTCGCATGCCACGGCCATGAAGCCGCACAGTCTGAAGAAGGCCGAAGGAGATGAGGGACAGGCGAACATATGCACTGCTCATGCCCATCAATCACACCCTCGCAGTCAAAATAAATAAGACACCGAGGGGCGTTGTGTGGGCCAGGGCGGCCGCAGAGGCGCAGCCAGCCAAACAATGATGCCAGAAGACGGGCAGCGCTACCAATGGGGTTGCAGCGTGTCATTACAAAGGAAAGTCACACCTCAGGGACGGATTAATGGTCACAGAGGACACATTTTAGATGTGTTCAGTTCCACGTGTGCAAGGGGAATACGTTTCTGAGCCACCTTGCACACATGCAGCATTACTGCTGTACAAGGTGGCTGTGAAACATACAAACGCCTGGGGGAGGGGGGACAGGTTCCCTTCAATTTCAGTTCTTGTGTCTGCGTGGCTGTTGCAGGACACGATGCCGGCTACACAGCAGGGGAACAGCGGGCGGTGCTGAACCCCACTGACACATTGGCGAGGTGTTTGGCTCTGTGCAGCCAGCACTTCTGGGCCCCAACTGGCGTTGTTAGAGCCCAGGGTCAGCAGGAGGAGGAGAGGGAGCAGAGTGTAGGCCGAAGCCTGCACTGGTGGCAGCTTTGTGTCTGCATGGCTGTTGCAGGACACGATGCCGGCTACACAGCAGGGGAACAGCTGGCGGTGCTGAACCCCACTGACAGAGTGGCGTGTATTTTGCTCTGTGCAGCCAGCACTTCCGGACAGCAACTAGCGGTGTTGGAGCCCGGGCTCTGCAGGTGGAGCAGAGTGTAGGCCGAAGCCTAATTGAACCGATTTTAAAGGTAACCTTTAACCCCCCCTCAGGGGTTACAAACTACAAGAGCCACAGCTTGGGCAGCAGTAATGCTGCACAAGTCAAAGGTTGCTCTTTTAATTTTGCTCCTTGCACACGCAGAAAGAAACACGTATAACATTTAGGCCCTTAAGCAGTCAAACTGTTTTGGAGGCGTGAGTTCCCTTTGTAATGAGACTCAGCACAGCTGTCAAAAATCCCACCTTGGTGCTGGGTGCGGCCTCCTGAGCGTCGTTATTTGCTGCACAGGAGTCTGCGCTGTCGTGTTATCCTTTGGCCTTGCGCTGTTAGCGCTGCCCATCTTCTGACATCATTTAATGTTGGCCGGTGTGGTTCGCGATGACCATGAATCCCAGCCCCGCAGTGTCTTTACATTGTTAAAACACTGCGGGGCTGGGATTCATGGCCTGGCGCAGTACATATGTTCGCCTCTCACACTCGGGTCCTTACACCTGCTTCAGACTGTGCGGCGTCAGCTGATCCCTTGTCGCATGCCACGGCCATGAAGCCGCACAGTCTGAAGAAGGCCGAAGGAGATGAGGGACAGGCGAACATATGCACTGCTCATGCCCATCAATCACACCCTCGCAGTCAAAATAAATAAGACACCGAGGGGCGTTGTGTGGGCCAGGGCAGCCGCAGAGGCGCAGCCAGCCAAACAATGATGCCAGAAGACGGGCAGCGCTACCAAGGGGGTTGCAGCGTGTCATTACAAAGGAAAGTCACACCTCAGGGACGGTTTAATGGTCACAGAGGACACATTTTAGACGTGTTCAGTTCCACGTGTGCAAGGGGAATAAGTTTCTGAGCCACCTTGCACACATGCAGCATTACTGCTGTACAAGGTGGCTGTGAAACATACAAACGCCTGGGGGAGGGGGGACAGGTTCCCTTCAATTTCAGTTCTTGTGTCTGCGTGGCTGTTGCAGGACACGATGCCGGCTACACAGCAGGGGAACAGCTGGCGGTGCTGAACCCCACTGACACATTGGCGAGGTGTTTGGCTCTGTGCAGCCAGCACTTCTGGGCCCCAACTGGCGTTGTTAGAGCCCAGGGTCAGCAGGAGGAGGAGAGGGAGCGGAGTGTAGGCCGAAGCCTGCACTGGTGGCAGCTTTGTGTCTGCGTGGCTGTTGCAGGACACATTGCCGGCTACACAGCAGGGGAACAGCTGGCGGTGCTGAACCCAACTGACAGAGTGGCGTGTGTTTTGCTCTGTGCAGCCAGCACTTCCGGACAGCAACTAGCGGTGTTGGAGCCCGGGCTCTGCAGGTGGAGCAGAGTGTAGGCCGAAGCCTAATTGAACCGATTTTAAAGGTAACCTTTAACCCCCCCTCAGGGGTTACAAACTACAAGAGCCACAGCTTGGGCAGCAGTAATGCTGCACAAGTCAAAGGTTGCTCTTTTAATTTTGCTCCTTGCGCACGCAGAAAGAAACACGTATAACATTTAGGCCCTTAAGCAGTCAAACTGTTTTGGAGGCGTGAGTTCCCTTTGTAATGAGACGCAGCACAGCTGGCAAAAATACCACCTTGGTGCTGGGCGCGGCCTCGTGAGCATCGCATTTTGATGTACAGGAGTCTGCGTTGTTGCGTTATCCCTTGGCCATGCGCTGCCCGTCTTCTGACATCATTTCATGTCGGCTGGTGCGGTTCGCGATGCCCATGAATCCCAGCCCCGCAGTATCTTTACAGTGTTTCACACTGCGGGGCTGGGATTCATGGCCTGGCGCAGTACATATGTTCGCCTCTCGCTCGTATCCTTACACCTGCTACAGACTGTGTGGCGTCAGCTGATCCCTTATCGCATGCCACGGCCATGAAGCCGCACAGTCTGAAGAAGGCGGAAGGAGCAGAGTGACAGCCTGGCGAAGATATGTGCAGCGCCCCAGAGTCCTGGTTGTTGCAGTACTGTGGCTCCGCCGCTAAGGGGGGCTATGGTACGTCTGATGGCACTGAAGGAGTTCATCTGACCAGGTATCACATACACCAATACATTTCACAGTCGGGCCTCCAGGGGGAGCTAAGGGTGCTATTTATTAGGCCACTCCTCACCGTGTGGGTAAACTGGGGGTCAGGCAGGAAGTTAGTCAGAAAGCTGACTGGGTTGGAACCAGGCAACACCTTGTGGCAGAGGGTGTTGTGGGGGAAGATTCGGTAGGGCCCCTGTCGGGGGTGGGATCCTGACAGAAGCCTGGCAACTAGAGAGAACGTCACGGGACCATGCCTGCTCAGCATAGCGGCGGTGCCCAAGGAAGGATTAGAAGCAAGATAGATTGTGCTGAGTGAGAAACGAGATCAAAGCAACAAGGAGAATACCAGTAGGAGTCGTGCTGTGAGACCGAGGCAACATCCTACTGAGGCGCACAACCGGCGGCCGGAACGCCGAGGAAGTATTCATAAATCTAGCTTCAAGCAATACTTCAAACCAACGGCATGACAGTCAGTCATAGGCGGGCTGTCTCACCTAAATCACCTACGAAGACATAGGGGGCAACTTGTGGAGAGGGGCGACTCTAGGGTCCCGGAAGAGCTCCGAGCCTACCCGTCATACGGGTGCCGTCCTAACCGTAACATCAGGGAGGGACGGAAGATTAGCAGAACATCATCTAATCGAGTTGTGAGGGAACTTAAGAAACAGACACAACAGTTGTGGGGACTTTCCGTAAGCACAGCAGGGAAGGACCACAACACATAGCGCTAGCAGGAAGGCACAGATTTCCACCTGCAAAGAGAACTCTGGAGGTGCCATCGGACCGGCCGGACTTGCGCAGCCTGGTTAACCGTATTCCGGATTGAGGACCCAGAGATCTTCAGTAAAGAGGTAAAGAGACTGCAACCTGGTGTCCTCGTTATTTACTGCACCGCACCACCACCACTATCTACATCTATTACTGTACGCCCCTCAGCAGGGTCACGGACCGGGTCTAGCCACCATGACAACCCCAGAGCAGAGACTCAGAGGCCCGGTACCGGGTACCCCTCGGCCCTGCAGCAGTGGGGGCGCTACATTTTGGCATCACGAACAGGATCTACTTAAGCCTGAAGAATCAGGTCATGTGTGCCTTGGAACTGTGATTTACTGTGCTTGGACTGTGCTTTATTGCAAGGACTGTGTATTGCCATTTACCGCCAAAATCCGCCATTATAGCGCCACGAGGAGCGCAGGAGAAGAAGAAGGGCGTGGAAGTGGGCGTGAACAAACTGAAGAGCGCGAAAGACAATGGCTGCCCAGTCTAAATATTCCAGCACCGTGAGGACGTGTCCGTCAGCAGCCGAGATCCACCTCCTAATCCTCAATGGAGGGCGGAGACAACGAAAACTAAACCGCCCACGAAGAAGAGAGCGGGAAAAGGACCAGGAAGAAGAAGTCAGCGACATGGAGGACGCCATGGCGAGCCACCCGGAGCGGGAGCGTGGGGTCGGAGCCGAGGACTCCCCCAGCTACCCGGAGAGGCACCGCAGCCAGACCTCCACAGTTGACGCTGACCTCCTGCAGACCGGAGCGGACGAGCTGATCCACCAACTCCTGCAGACGCAGCTGAGCACTGAGGCCGGGTGGAAGAAGACCATCATCGGGAACCTCACCAGACGCCTGTCGGCAGCCTCGCTTGGTCCGGATCAGGAAAGAAGGTCCAGCGCTCCGAAGCTGGGAAGCAAGGCCCTGCCAGAAAGCGAGATGCTGCAAACGGAGATGACAACGCCGCAGCGCAAGGCCCCGCAACCAACATACAGACCACAGCGGAGGCAGAGCAGACCGACACCGGAGGAACCGCATCTGAAGCAGGTATGAAGGACGACCCTGCCCTGATGACTGACACCACTCCCGCGACTGCTAGTGCCACAGCTGCTGACCTCTTTCCAGTGACTGATCTTGCAGCAGCCGCTACCTCTGCTGCAGCAAATGCCCATACTCAAGCTGCGCAGACCTCCATCGTTGCGCATGATTTAACCGTACATGCAAGACGGATTAACGGCGTTTGTCCGGCACTGGGTGCAACCCTGGACCTCACTTTTCCCAGGCCAGGAAGGGTTAAGTGCCAGGTGCAGCCCTGGAAGCCGTCCAACTAAACCTCGGAAACCTGAAACTGTACATAGTTAACTGTTTGTTTCCCTGCTTTTTGCTACTTTAAACCCGACCTGGGTTATTCTTAAAGGGATCCCTTTGTTTACCCGGGATCCCTTCTTCTGCTTTTTGTTTTGTTTCCTGTTTATTCATTACTGAAAGAACTGCTGGCTCATGAACAATGCATGATACAAACTTCTTGTAAATAGTTTGCACCTTCTTAAAGGTGCTCCTTACTGGTTTTACATAAAAGAAAGACTCTTTGCGAAGATACCGCACCCGAGCCTTTGCTGAGTACGGACTGGTACCTTGAGAAGATGTGCTACCTCATAGAGACTTGATCCCCGCTTAAAGGGGATGTTCACGTATTGCGCTGATGAACCGCATTGCCTTAAGACAGTTGGGTGGCAATAATGTCTTGAAAAGAGAAAGTAATAATGCTGATATGTAAGAGTTAAATGTAACTAACTAGTTAATTGTAAGAAAGGTTCAATAATGTTGAAAGAAAAATGAGAACAGAAAGTGAACCCGTATGGGGTTAATCAGTGAGTCCTCTTAGGAGTCATGTAGGGATGGCTCAGTGATTTCAAACTGAAAGTAAATGTTATTTTCTATACTGTGTATAGTAGTGGAAGGACAGTAGGCCCGGGCTGAAAAGGGCGGTCCTGTAAAGAAAGGAGAGGCAGTAGGTCTGGAGCATCTAGGACAGGCGGTCCTGCAGATTTAAAGAAGGAGTATGAAGTTAATTGCCTTATAATGTGTTATAAGAAGGTTTTTAGTGGATTTAGAGTGTACATCCTTAAAGGCAATGTTAAATTATTGTTCAACAATTTTGCACTTAGTAGAATACCTGGTTGGGTAAAGGAAAGTTAATATTTGACCATGTTTTGTAACGTTCAAGTGCCCTCACCTCCCATAAAGGGAAGCCTGTTCAAGTATGCTCATTGTTATTGCACTCACAAAAATTGTATGTCTTTTTGCTGACATGTATTGTTGTTTTCTTCCCAGTCCCGGAGTACTGGATTTAATCGGGGGGGGAGTGCAGCGCCCCAGAGTCCTGGTCGTTGCAGTACTGTGGCTCCGCCGCTAAGGGGGGCTATGGTACGTCTGATGGCACTGAAGGAGTTCATCTGACCAGGTATCACATACACCAATACATTTCACAGTCGGGCCTCCAGGGGGAGCTAACGGTGCTATTTATTAGGCCACTCCTCACCGTGTGGGTAAACTGGGGGTCAGGCAGGAAGTTAGTCAGAAAGCTGACTGGGTTGGAACCAGGCAACACCTTGTGGCAGAGGGTGTTGTGGGGGAAGATTCGGTAGGGCCCCTGTCGGGGGTGGGATCCTGACAGAAGCCTGGCAACTAGAGAGAACGTCACGGGACCGTGCCTGCTCAGCATAGCGGCGGTGCCCAAGGAAGGATTAGAAGCAAGATAGATTGTGCTGAGTGAGAAACGAGATCAAAGCAACAAGGAGAATACCAGTAGGAGTCGTGCTGTGAGACCGAGGCAACATCCTACTGAGGCGCACAACCGGCGGCCGGAACGCCGAGGAAGTATTCATAAATCTAGCTTCAAGCAATACTTCAAACCAACGGCATGACAGTCAGTCATAGGCGGGCTGTCTCACCTAAATCACCTACGAAGACATAGGGGGCAACTTGTGGAGAGGGGCGACTCTAGGGTCCCGGAAGAGCTCCGAGCCTACCCATCATACGGGTGCCGTCCTAACCGTAACATCAGGGAGGGACGGAAGATTAGCAGAACATCATCTAATCGAGTTGTGAGGGAACTTAAGAAACAGACACAACAGTTGTGGGGACTTTCCGTAAGCACAGCAGGGAAGGACCACAACACATAGCGCTAGCAGGAAGGCACAGATTTCCACCTGCAAAGAGAACTCTGGAGGTGCCATCGGACCGGCCGGACTTGCGCAGCCTGGTTAACCGTATTCCGGATTGAGGACCCAGAGATCTTCAGTAAAGAGGTAAAGAGACTGCAACCTGGTGTCCTCGTTATTTACTGCACCGCACCACCACCACTATCTACATCTATTACTGTACGCCCCTCAGCAGGGTCACGGACCGGGTCTAGCCACCGTGACAACCCCAGAGCAGAGACTCAGAGGCCCGGTACCGGGTACCCCTCGGCCCTGCGGCAGTGGGGGCGCTACATATGCACTGCTCATGCCCGTCAATCACACCCTCGCAGTCAAAATAAATAAGACATCGAGGGGCGTTGTGTCGGGCAGGGCGGCCGCAGAGGCGCAGCCAGCCAAACAATGATGTCAGAAGAAGGGCTGTGCTACCAAGGGGGTTATTGCATGTCATTACAAAGGAAAGTCACACCTCAGGGACGTTTTAATGGTCTCAGGGGACACATTGTAGACGTGTTCCGTTCCACGTGTGCAAGGAGAATAAGTTTATGAGCCACCTTGCACACATGCAGCATTACTGCTGTACAAGGTGGCTGTGAAACATACAAACACCTGGGGGAGGGGCGACAGGTTCCCTTCAATTTCAGTTCTTGTGTCTGCGTGGCTTTTGCAGGACACGATGCCGGCTACACAGCAGGGGAACAGCTGGCGGTGCTGAACCCCACTGACACATTGGCTGGTGTTTTTCTCTGTGCAGCTAGCAGTACGGGGCCCCAACTGGCGGTGTTAGAGCCCAGGGTCAGCAGGAGGAGTAGAGGGAGCAGAGTGTAGGCCGAAGCCTGCACTGGCGGCAGCTTTAGGTCTGTTGTGTCTGCGTGGCTGTTGCAGGACACGTTGCCGGCTACACAGCAGGGGATACAGCTGGCGTTGCTGAACCCCACTGACACATTGGCTGGTGTTTTACTCTGTGCAGCTAGCAGTACCGGGCCCCAACTGGCGGTGTTAGAGCCCAGGGTCAGCAGGAGGAGTAGAGGGAGCAGAGTGTAGGCCGAAGCCTGCACTGGCGGCAGCTTTAGGTCTGTTGTGTCTGCGTGGCTGTTGCAGGACACGTTGCCGGCTACACAGCAGGGGATACAGCTGGCGTTGCTGAACCCCACTGACACATTGGCTGGTGTTATTCTCTGTGCAGCTAGCACATCTGGGCGCCAACTGGCGGTGTTAGAGCCCAGGGTCAGCAGGAGGAGCATAGTGTAGGCCGAAGCCTTCACTGGAGCAAGTTGAAAGGGAACCTTTAACCCCCCCCCAAGGGGTTTGTAGCTGAAAGAGCCATATTGTACAGCACTAATGCTGGAAAAGGTAAACTTAGCTCTTAATTATGGTCCTTGCAAACGCTGAACTTGACACTTATGAAATGTGTCCCCTCACACCGTTAAACCGTCCGGTCGGAGGGACTTTCCTTTGTCATGTGACGCAGCACAGCTATCATCCTTACCCCCTTGGCGCCGTGCGCCGCCTCCTCAGCGTTGTTTGAATCTGTCCCGGAGCCTGCGCTGTTATGTTAGCCCTTGTCCATGCACACAGTTTGCGCTGCCCATCTTCTGACATCATTTGGTGTCAGGCTGGCTGCGCCTGTGCGGCTGCGCTGGCCAAGATCCCGCCTCGCTGTGTCGTCTAATGTAATCACTCTGCGGACCTGTGATCCATGGGCATGCGCAGTGCATATCCTTGCCTCTCACTCCCCTCCTTCCAGCTTCTTCAGACTGTGCGGCGTCATGGCCGTAGCATGCTATTAGGGATCAGCTGACGGCGCACAGTCTGAAGAAGGCTGAGGGAGATGAGAGAGAGGCGGAGGTTAAGATATGCACTGCGCATGTCCATGGATCACAGGCCCGCAGTGGGATTAAATCAGAAGACACTACGAGGTGGGATCTCGTCCAGCGCGGCCGCACAGGCGCAGCCAGCCTGACACCAAATTATGTCAGAAGATGGGCAGCGCAAACTGTGTGCATGGACAAGGGCTAACATAACAGCGCAGGCTCCGGGACAGATTCAAACAACGCTGAGGAGGCGGCGCATGGCGCCAAGGGGGTACGAATGACAGCTGTGCTGCGTCACATGACAAAGGAAAGTCCCTCCGACCGGACGGTTTAACGGTGTGAGGGGACACATTTCATAAGTGTCAAGTTCAGCGTGTGCTTGGAGCACCACAAAAAGAGCCACTTTCTCCTTTTGCATCATTATTACTGCTGTACAAGGTGGCTCTTTCAGTAACAAACGCCTGGGGGGGGTGGCTTCCAGGTTCCCTTAAATTTAAGTTGTTGTGTCTGCGTGGCTGTTGCAGGACACGTTGCCGGCTACACAGCAGGGGAGCAGCAGGCATTACTGAACCCCACTAACACATTGGCGAGGTGTTTGGCTCTGCGCGGACAGCACTTCTGGACAACAACTAGCGGTGTTGGAGCCCAGGGACAGCAGGATGAGGAGGAGGAGGTGGAGGAGATAGGAGGGATTGCCACACACACAGCTGTGGAACAGTTGACGTTACTGAACCCCAATAACAGAGGAGCGACTGTTGACTGTGCGGACAGCACTTCTGGACAACAACTAGCGGTGTTGGAGCCCAGGGACAGCAGGATGAGGAGGAGGAGGTGGAGGAGATAGGAGGGATTGCCACGCACACAGCTGGGGAACAGCTGACGTTACTGAACCCCAATAACAGAGGAGCGACTGTTGACTGTGCGGACAGCACTTCTGGACAACAACTAGCGGTGTTGGAGCCCAGGGACAGCAGGATGAGGAGGAGGAGGTGGAGGAGATAGGAGGGATTGCCACACACACAGCTGGGGAACAGCTGACGTTACTGAACCCCAATAACAGAGGAGCGACTGTTGACTGTGCGGACAGCACTTCTGGACAACAACTAGCGGTGTTGGAGCCCAGGGACAGCAGGAGGAGCAGAGGAACACAGTGTAGGCCGAAGCCCAATTGGAGAAAGTCGAAAGGGAACCTTTAACGCCCCCCCCCCCCCAAGGCGTTTGTAGCTGAAAGAGCCAGCTTGTGCAGCACAAAGGATGCAAAAGGAAAAGGTGGCTCTTTTCATTATGCTCCTTGCAAACACAGAACTAAACACATATTATAAAATGTGTCCCCTGATACCGTGAGACCGTCCCGGAGGTGGGACTTTCCTTCGTAATATAACGCAGCACAGCCGTCATTCCTACCCCCTTGGTGCCGTGCGTCGGCTCCTCAGCGTTATTTAATTCCGTCCCGGAGCCTGCACTGTTATGGTATCCCTTGGCCAGGCACACTTAGCGCTGCCCATCTTCTGACATCATTTGGTGTCAGTCTGGCTGTGCCTGTGCAGACGCGCTGGCCGAGAGCCCGCCTCGCAGTGTCATCTAATGTAATCCAACCGTGGGCCTGGGATCCGTGGCCATGCGCAGTGCATATCCTCGCCTCTCACTCCCCTCCCTACGGCTTCTTCAGACTGTGCGGCGTCACGGCCGTGGCATGCTATTAGGGATCAGCTGACGGCGCACAGTCTGAAGAAGGTGTAGGGAGATGAGTGAGAGGCGGAGGTTCAGATATGCACTGCGCATTTCCATGGATCTCAGGCCTGCAGTGGGATTAAATCAGAAGACACTGCGAGGCGGGATCTAGGCCAGCGCGGCCGCACAGGCGCAGCCAGCCTGACACCAAATGATGTCAGAAGACGGGCAGCGCTAAGTGTGCCTGGCCAAGGGATAACATAACAGCGCAGGCTTCGAGACAGAATCAAACAACGCTGAGGAGCCGGCGCACGTCGCCGGGGGGGGGGTAAGAATGACGGCTGTGCTGCGTCACATTACGAAGGAAAGTCCCACCTCCGGGACGGTTTTACGGTATCAGTGGACACATTTTATAAGTGTTAAGTTCTGCGCGTGCAAGGAGCAAAACAAAAATAGCTACCTTTTCCTTGTGCAGCATTACTGCTGCACAAGGTGGCTCTTTCAGTAACAAACGCCTTGGGGGGGGACAGGTTCCCTTACATTTAAGTTGTTGTGTCAGCGTGGCGGTCGCAGGACACATTGCCGGCTACACAGCTGGGGATCAGCTGACGTTACTGAAACCCAATAACACTGGGTCGTATGTTTTGACTGTGCAGACGGCACTTCTGAGCCTCAACTGGTGGTGTTGGAGCCCAGGAATTTAAGTTCAGGTGGTAGAAAGATGAACACAACAGGAGACCTGGATACTGTAGACAGTCACCTAATTATTTAATCAGGAAGAGGAGTGGCAAATTCCTGCGAGATCCAGGCCTTGTTCATTTTCAGGATAGTAAGCCGGTCAACGTTATCGGAGGATAGTCACATGCGACGGTCAGTTAGTACACCACCTGCAGCACTAAAGACGCATTCCAATAGTACACTAGCCGCAGGGCAAGCCAGCACCTCCAATGCATACTGGCTTAGCTCTGGCCATGTATCCAGCTTTGAGACCCAAAACTTGAAAGGGGAAGAGCCGTCTGGGAGTACAGCAAGAGGGCAAGACATGTAGTCTGTCACCATCTGACGGAACCGTTGCCTCCTGCTGACTGGAGCCGTCTGTGATGGTGTAGACTTTTGTGGCGGGCACACAAAACTGTGCCACAGTTGGGCCATACTGGTCTTGCCTTGGGCAGAGGCACTGCTTCTGCTCCCTCTTTGTGCAGAGCCTCCTCCACTGCCTGGACGCACTGAGCTGCTTTGTAATGCACTAGCAGCACTTCTCTCAGTTGGAATGGAGAAGATGATGGAATTCACCAGTGTCTCTTGGTACTCTCGCATTTTTCGCTCCCAGTTCAACGGTGTGATGAGACTTTCTACGTTGTCTCGGTAGCGAGGATCGAGGAGAGTGAACACCCAATAATCAGACATGTTGAGAATGTGGGCGATGCGGCGGTCGTTTCTCAGGCACTGCAGCATGTAATCCACCATGTGCTGCAGACTGCCAACTGGCCAAGAAACGCTGTCCCCTGCTGGAGGCGTGATCTCTGCCCGCTCGTCATCACCCCACCCTCGCTGTACACACTGAGTACTGGACAATTGTGTAACTCCCTCCTCTGGACGGATGTCTTCCTCCTCCATTGACTCCTCCTCATCCTCCTCACAAAGTGTCCCCTGCCTACGCGTTTGTGAGGAACCACGTGGCGCTGACTGTCCAGAAGATGATGGAAATGGTGAATCCTCATCCTCCACCTCTTCCACAACATCATCCCTTAGCGCTTGCAGTGATTTTTCAAGCAGGCAGATAAGGGGGACAGTCATGCTGACTAGTGCATCATCTGCACTCGCCATCCGCGTGGAATAATCGAAGGGACGCAAAACCTGGCAGACGTCCTTCATAGTGGCCCACTTTGTGGTTGTGAAGTCTGAACGGCGCGGAGTGCGACTTCTTTGCGCCTGATGCAGCTGGTACTCCATTACAGCTTGCTGCTGCTCACACAACCGCTCCAACATATGTAACGTGGAATTCCACCTGGTAGGTAGGTCACATATAATGCGATGTTCCGGCAGGCGGTGTCGGCGCTGCAGAGCCACAATGCGCGATTTTGCCGTGCTGGAACGCCGCAAGTGAGCACACTCTAGGCGGACCTTGTGCAGCAGTGCATCAAGATCCGGATAGTCCCTCAAAAAACTCTGCACGACCAAATTGAGCACATGTGCCAGACATGGGATGTGAGTGAGGTTGCCGAGGCCCAGAGCTGCCACCAGATTTTGGCCATTATCAAACACTACCATGCCTGGCTGGAGATTCGCTGGCACAAACCACACATCGCTCTCCTGCTTGATGGCATTCCAGAGCTCCTGCGCTGTGTGGCTTCGATTCCCCAAAGAAATTAATTTCAAGATGGCCTGTTGACATTTGGCTACGGCTGTGCTCATGTCGGTCGTAACAGGTAAACGTTCATCACGGGTCCATGTGGAGGTGGACTGTGACGGCTCCTGCAGTGATGATTCTGAGGAACTGGTGTAAGAGGAGGAGTCAATGCGTACAGAATGGATTCCTGCAATCCTTGGAGTGGGCAGGACACGTCCTGCGCCACTCGCACGATCTGTACCCGGCTCAACAACATTAACCCAATGGGCAGTGAGGGAAAGGTATCGCTCCTGTCCATGTTGACTGGTCCACACATCGGTGGTGAGGTGGACCTTGCTACTGACGGCGTTCAGTAGCGCGTGTTTTATGTGTCCCTCCACATGCTTGTGCAGGGCAGGGACAGCTTGCCTGCTGAAGTAAAAGCGGCTGGGCACATTGTACTGTGGGACTGCCAATGACATCAAGTCACGGAAGCTGTCAGTCTCCACCAGCCTGAATGACAGCATTTCCAGTGACAGAAGTTTGGCAATGCCTGCAGTCAGAGCCTGTGCTCGTGGGTGGTTTGATGAGAAAGGCTGCCTTTTCTCCCATGCCTGTACTACTGATGGCTGTAGACTGGGCTGGGAGTGTGTGGATGTCTGGGAACGTGGTGCTGCGGGTGGAATTACAGTGGGTCTCTGGACAACAGGGCCAGAGGTTCTTCCACGGCGATCCTGGGAGGAAGCCGAACCAGCTGCGTGTGAGCTGGAGGAAGAGGCAACACGAGCTGAAGAGGTGGTAGCTGCCGCTGTTGGTTGGCCTAGCTCTTCAGTGTGTTTTTCTAACTCCGCCGCGTGCCTGGTGCGCACATGTTTACACATGTTGGAGGTATTGAGGTTGCTGACATTTCGACCTCTTTTGACTTTGTGATGACACACCTTGCATTTGACATAGCAAATGTCATCTGCAACTGTGTCAAAAAAGGACCAGGCACTGCAAGTCTTGGGAGCGCCCTTTTTGGCTTTTGGAAGAGACATGCTCCTAACGGGTGCCAAAGCGGAGGCTGCAGGATCCGCAGTCTTCCCCCTCCCTCTCCCTCTTTGGGCCGTACGGGGAATCTCTTCCTCAGAGCTGCTCCCACCACCTTCCTGTCCCTCACGCCAAGATGGATCAAGGACCTCATCATCTACACTACCCTCTGCCATCAACTGCTCCTCCTGGGTAGTCTCAGCAGCAGAGCACGCACCAGAAAGTGGCACCTGAGTGTCATCAGCGGATGCGTCCTGCGATGTGGTGACCGGAGGCACTGGCCCACCCGCCTCTTCAGACTCAGAGAGAAAAAGCTGTTGGGCATCACTGCACCCTGCCTCTTCTTCCATTTCTCCAATGCTGCTTGGCTGGCCCCCTGTTTCCAAGCCAAGAGATTCAGAGAACAGAAGTAGAGACGTCTCCTGTCCTGGGCTCTCTGTCTGCCTGGGCCATTTGGCAGGTGGTGAAGAGACAGATGGGTGCTCTCCAGTGCTCTGTGTCTGAGAGGATGTGGCACTAATTGAAGTCGATGCGTTAGCTGCCATCCATCCGACAACGGCTTCAATTTGTTCTTCACGCAGCAGCGGTGTACGGCGCTCTGCGACAAATCTGCGCATGAAGGACTGTTCCCTGGTGAAAGTGGGTGCTGAGGAGTCACCGGTGCCCGCAGCAGGCACAGAATCCCCACGTCCTCTCCCTGCTCCGCGCCCACGCCCACGTGCCTTACTCCCTGCCTTCTTCATCTTGGTTGACTGATAAAGATAAGCAGAAAAGTACTAACGGCTTTGTGTGCTTATTCCTGAACAGCTCCGAGTCCTAACAGGTATAAGAAACACTAATTTTCTAAAGTGTGGACTAGACTTTAATATGAGCTAATGTGGCCTACAGAAATGTAAAGTGGTGTGTTTGGTGAACTTTATTATTTATTTATTTTTGGGGGGCTGAACTGACAACAGAGAGAGCTGCACTCACACGGAGACCGTGCAGACAGCCGTAAACGGCGCTGCAAGGCCCAAAAACCCTCCTCTACATTATCCTATGTAGTGTTTTTCCACAAGTTAGCTGGATACGGGTGGAAAGACACTAATAGGAATTTTTTGGAAAAATGTGCAGCAGCCTGCACTACTTAAAACAAAAGGAAAATTGATTTTACGGTATGACGCAGTGAAGAACCCTGAGCTGGATACAACCAGGCTATGGCTGCTCACAGACTACAGGGCGAGCTGCAGTCACACGGAGACCGTGCAGACAGCCGTAAACGGCGCTGCAAGGCCCAAAAACCCTCCTCTACTTTATCCTATGTAGTGTTTTTCCACAAGTTAGCTGGATACGGGTGGAAAGACACTAATAGGAATTTTTTGAAAAAATGTGCAGCAGCCTGCACTACTTAAAACAAAAGGAAAATTGATTTTACGGTTTGACGCAGTGAAGAACCCTGAGCTGGATACAACCAGGCTATGGCTGCTCACAGACTACAGGGCGAGCTGCAGTCACACGGAGACCGTGCAGACAGCCGTAAACGGCGCTGCAAGGCCCAAAAAACCTCCTCTACTTTATCCTATGTAGTGTTTTTCCACAAGTTAGCTGGATACAGGTGGAAAGTCACTAATAGGAATTATTAGAAAAAATGAGCAGCAGACTACACTACTTGAAAAAAAAAAAAAATAGAACAGTATGAGGCAATGATCCACCCTCCCTGAACTGAATACAACCAGCTATGGCCTATTGGCTGCACACAGACTAGAGAGTGGGCTGCACTCACACACACACACACACACACACACACAGACCTTGCAGATTGCTGTGAAAACAGCGCTGCAAGGCAAAAGCAAGGTGATTAGTAGGTGAACACAGCGGTTGCTAAATTAGCCTTGGAAAAGAACAATGAAGCAAATCACTATTTCTAAACTGGCCCTCAGTCAGCAAACAGCGTCCTGTCACTAACTGAATTCACAGCAGAGTGAGCGCAAAATGGCGCCAGAGACTTTTAAACTGCAGCATGACATCATTTCAGCAGCCAATCACAGGCTTGCCAGTAGTTTCATGCCCTCCATGCTGAACAGGATGTGCCCACACTTGGAATCATTCTCATTGGCTGAATTCGTGTAAATTTGTGCAGTTTGAATCCTGGGAACTTCCGATTCCGGTATCCGATACGCGGCAAGTATCGGATCTCGGTATCGGAATTCCGATACCGATAAGTATCGGCCGATACCCGATACTTGCGGTATCGGAATGCTCAACACTACTGAAAATATGTCTTATATTCTAGGTTCTTCAAAGTAGCCACCTTTTGCTTTGATGACTGCTTTGCAAACTCTTAGCATTCTCTTGATGAGCTTCAAGAGGTAGCCACCGGAAATGGTTTTCACTTCACAGGTGTGCCCTGTCAGGTTTAATAAGTGGGATTTCTTGCCTTATAAATTGGGCTGGGACCATCAGTTGTGTTGAGCAGAAGTCTGGTGGATACACAGCTGATTCTCCTACTGAATAGACTGTTAGAATTTGTATTATAGCAAGAAAAAAGCAGCTAAGTAAAGAAAAACGAGTGGCCATCATTACTTTAAGAAATGAAGGTCAGTCAGTCCGAAAAATTGGGAAAACTTTGAAAGTGTCCCCAAGTAGAGTTGCAAAAACCATCAAGCACTACAAAGAAACTGGCTCACATGAGGACCACCCCAGGAAAGGAAGACCAAGAGTTACCTCTGCTTCTGAGGATAAGTTTATCCGAGTCACCAGCCTCAGAAATTGCAGGTTAACAGCATCTCAGATTAGAGACCAGGTCAATGCCACACAGAGTTCTAGCAGCAGACACATCTCTACAACTGTTAAGAGGCGACTTTGTGCAGCAGGCCTTCATAGTAAAATAGCTGCTAGGAAACCACTGCTAAGGACAGGCAACAAGGAGAAGAGACTTGTTTGGGCTAAAGAACACAAGGAATGGACATTAGACCAGTGGAAATCTGTGCTTTGTTTCTGATGAGTCCAAATATGAAATCTTTGGCTCCAACCACAGTGTCTTTGAGCGATGCAGAAAAGGTGAACGGATGGACTCTACATGCCTGGTTCCCACCGTGAAGCATGGAGGAGGAGGTGTGATGGTGTGGGGATGCTTTGCTGGTGACACTGTTGTGGATTTATTCAAAATTGAAGGCATACTGAACCAGCATGGCTACCACAGCATCTTGCAGCGGCATGCTATTCCATCCGGTTTGCATTTAGTTGGACCATCATTTATTTTTCAACAGGACAATGACCCCAAACACACCTCCAGGTTGTGTAAGGGCTATTTGACCAAGAAGGAGAGTAATGGGGTGCTACGCAAGATGACCTGGCCTCCTCAGTCACCAGACCTGAACCCAATCGAGATGGTTTGGGGTGAGCTGGACCACAGAGTGAAGGCAAAAGGGCCAACAAGTGCTAAGCATCTCTGGGAACTCCTTCAAGATTGTTGGAAGACCATTTCCGGTGACTACCTCTTGAAGCTCATCAAGAGAATGTCAAGAGTGTGCAAAGCAGTCATTAAAGCAAAAGGTGGCTACTTTGAAGAACCTAGAATATAAGACATATTTTCAGTTGTTTCACACTTTTTTTGTTAAGTATATAATTCCGCCATGTGTTAATTCTGACTTTTTCCCCTCTATATTTTGTGGTCTACGTAGATGTGTAGATTTTGGCCCAATATTGCGCTCCAATCGACAAGACAATCAGTACTAGTTTACTGATCTGTATACATAATTTCTGATAAAAAAATGATTTGTTAATCGGTAGTTGCTTTGTCCCTGTACAGCATCATGTTATTAGAAAAGCATATTCCCTGTTTACAATGGTGATCTGCTGCCGATAACTATGATTTTTGTGTTATCCTAAACTATCTAGTCACTGATCAAGCGACTATTTTGCTTGTAAATTGGGTAATCTCTTGCAAACTTACAACATGGGCTCATAACCAAAAACAAGACTTCTTACACTCGTCTGAATGTATTTTTATTCTAATGCAAAATATACAATGTACCATAGCATCATCAATGGTATATGCATTTTGTTTAACTAGTGGTCTGCCTTATGCAGCATCTGTAAATGCAATGCACTAAACACTTGAAAACATTTGAAAATGTCATTGTTTTGAAAATCTAGATCCAATTAATTGAGTTAATTAAAACCAACAAATTTAACTCTTATTACAATACATTTATAAAGAATCAGCAGCTTTTATCCTTCTCAGAAACATGCCTATTCTTGTGAGTGAAGAAGATTCCCACACAAAAACCAACCCAGCCCTGCTGTGTCACTGGACCTCGCCCTGCCTTATAGAAACTAAACTTCAGCATAATCAATCCCTTCTCTATTATATCCAAGGCTTTTTATAAATCTCTTCTATGACTACTATGTTCTCACAGTAATCATTTTTTAAGAACTCATTCAAATGTACGTAAATTTAGTGTATTTGCTGTCTGTGTGTGCTACAGAGAGCATATTGACAAATAATAGTCTATGTGTCAGTGCACAAAATCATTTTCCAGACTAGTTAAAGCAGGGGTGGGGAACCTCAGGTCCCAGGGCCATTTACGGCCCTCTATGACCTTTTATCAGGCCCCCGAACAGATTCTCAGGGACCACATTCTTGGGCAGGGAGGTGAAGGGCATACAATGAAAGATTAAGCCCTGAAACCAGAGCCACAGTCAGGATGCACTTTGTGGGCGGAGTTTGTACGGTCCCTGAAGGATGGTATGCATATCAAAATGGCCCTTGGCAGAAAAAAGATTCCCCACACCTGAGTTAAAGCAATAGAAGGCATGTGGATGTACACACAAAGTTGCACACTTAGACAGTCAAGTCCTCAATTTTCTGAGATGACTGGACCAATTTTTGTCATCTGAACCTGCTCTAAAGCATTGTTGGCCTCTTTACGCTTTTGGACCCCTTAACCCCTCAGCCTGTTTTCACCTTCCTGACAGGCGAATTTTTACAATTCTGATAAGTGTCATTTTATGAAGTAATAACTGTGGTGTGCTTCAATGAATCCCAGGTCTAAGAGGTAAGGTTTTTCCTTGTGCAGAGTAACATACCAGCTCTGGATCTCTACTTTCAACAGGTAGCGCTATAGAGTTCAAGTCCTCTTTCTCTCTGAAGAGGCAATTTGCATATCAAAATATCCCATTGATTCTGAGAAAGTTTGCTTGTGACATATTGTACTTAATGATAGAGGTAAAATGTATTTGATATGACTTGCGTTTATTTAAAAAAAAGAAAATTTGGTGAAAATTTTGAAAATTTAGCATTTTTCGAACTTTTAACATTTATGCTCTTAAATCAGAGAGTCATGTCACACAAAAAGTTAATAAATAATATTTTCCACATGTCTACTTTACATAAGCATCATTTTTTAAACATCATTTTTTTTTATTAGGAAGTTATGTGTTAAAAGTTGACCAGCGATTTCTCATTTTTCCAACAAAATTTACAAAACCATTTTTTTAAGGACCGCATCACATTTGAAGTGACTTTGAGGGGTCTATATGACAAAAAATACCCCAAAGTGACACGATTCTAAATACAGCACCCCTTAAGGTAAAACCACATTCAAGAAGTTGTTAACCCTTCAGGTGCTTCACAAGAATTAATGGCATGTGGAAGGAAAAAAAAATAACATTTAACTTTTTTTTTTCATAAAACTGTTACTTTAGACCCAATTTATTTATTTTCACAAGGGTAACAGGAAAATGGAAAGACAAACTTTGTTTAGGGGTGGAGCCGCATATTCATCCCTGTAATGAGCGGCACCACGTGACCGCTCACACAGGACAAGCTGCCAGCGCTGAGAGGAAGCATCGCGGGAGTTGGGTGAGTATTTTAATGCAAGTGGGTGGGCGCACAGGGGCTGGGAGGTGACCAGGAACTTGATTTTAAACACAAAAATAATAAAAAAAACCTTGATTTTTCATTCCTTCTCTCCAGCGAACGCTGCTGGGGAGAAGGAATGAATGCCGGCTTCAGCACCCAAAGCAGGGGACAGCGCTTAACTCTAGCGCTGTCTCCTGCACAGTCCGTGTGGTCCACAGTCGGCACACAGGCAGCACATGGCTGCCGCACATGTGCCACACTGATGTGCCACGTGAGCACACGGACACAAATATCTCCGGTACCGGAATTATCTGGAGGTGTGAGACTGGCCTAAAGGAACTTATCTAGATGTGTGGGGAGTATCTTTAATTCCCACGTGCTTCATAGAAATGTATAATGTTGAGCATTGAAAATAACTAATTTTTCTCAAAAAAATGTTCTTTTAGCCCCAAATGTTTTATTTTCACAAGGTTAAAAGGAGAAATTGGACCCCAAAATTTGTAGTGCAATTTCTTCTGAGTACATAAATACCTCATATGTGTCCGAAAACTACTTTTGAGGCACAGTGCAAAGTTCAGTAGGTCAGAAGTGCCATATTGGCGTTCAGATTTTGTTGGACTGGTTTAAGGGTGCCATGTTACATTAGTAGAGCCCCTGAAGTGCCAGAATAGCAGAATTCTTGGTGAATTCATCAAGTGGTGCAGTGATCATATTGACACCACAGGTGTGTCACAGAAGTTTATACCATTGGGCAGTGAAGAAAAAATAATTACATTTTAACCACCAAAATTTTGTTTAGCCCCAGATTTTACATTTTTACAAGGAGAAATTGGTAAAAATGGCACCAAAATGTGTCCCATAATTTCTGCTGAATGTGGAAATACCCTATATGTGCCTGTATAGTATTGCTTAGCCAAACGGCAAGACTCAGGAGCGACATAGCGCTATTTTTCTCCTGGAGCGTAGATTTTGCTACATCGGGTTACTAAGCACGGCCCTGCGCTTAGTAACCCGATGTTTACCCTGGTTACAAGCGAACGCATCGCTGGATCGGTGTCACACACACCGATGCAGCGATGACAGCGGGAGATCCAGCGACGAAATAAAGTTTCAAACGATCTGCTACGACGTACGATTCTCAGCGGGGTCCCTGATCGCCGCTGCGTGTCAGACACAGCGATATCGTATGGATATCGCTGGAACATCACGGATCGTGCCGTCGTAGCGATCAAAGTGCCAATGTGATACGGTACCCTTAGATGGTAATAATGTTTACATAGTTGATAGTATGTAGCCAGAAGCCTAGAGAATGCTAATAAAATTGATGTTGAGTTAGATGATAGAAAATAGTTGATAATGTACTTTAAATAAACTGAAGGAAATGAGTGAACCCGTGGGGGTTAATAGACTGTTCTGCATTTAAATAAAGTGGACCCGTGTGAGTTAGCTGAAAGTTTGCACTTAGAGAGGAGTACTGTTTTGCACGTAAATAAAGACAGAATGTTTGCCTATGCACTTAATAGATAGTATACCTGTATTGGTAATTATATTTTATAATTAGTTAGTACATCTGTTATTGGTCAGCAATGTAAATATGTTCTTGAAGCTCAGCAGGAAGGCACTACAACACCCAGGCGCTAGAGGAAGGCTACTGATTTCCACCTGGATAAGGGGACTCTGGATTTGCCTTCAGACCGGCCGGACTCTGCCTGCCCTGTGATCTCGTGCTCTGGACTGTGGATGCTGAAGCCTTCAGTAAAAAAGGAAAAGAGACTGCAACCTTGTGTCCTCATTCTTCACTGCGCCTCACACCATCCACAATCTACATACTGGGAAGCTCTGGGGACACACTTCACCTGTGGGAAGGTATACCATCTAGCTGCCATAACATCACCCCAGCGGACCCCTAAGCAGCGTCGGTCACCCTGACCAAATACCACAGGTGGCGACATATTCCCTTTAAAGACCTTTCCCCCATTTTCAACGGACGTCCCTAGGGCCACGGACCGAGTCAGCCACCATGACATTCCCCTTGAGAACCGAAGGACCCGGTACTGAGTACCCCACTGCCCTATGGGGGCGATCCACATTTTCTCCTGTTACCCTTGTGAAAATAAAAAATTGGGGCTAAGGTAACATTTTTTCTGAAAAAAAGTAAAATGTTAATTTTTCCTTCCACATTGCTTTACTTCCTGTAAAGCACCTGAAGGGTTCATAAACTTATTGAATGTTTTGAGGACTTTGAGAGGTGCAGTTTTTAGAATTGTGTCACTGTTAGGTATTTTCTGTTGTATAGGCTCCCAAAAGTGACTTCAAATGTGATGTGGTCTCTAAAAAATGGTTTTATAAATTTTTTGGGAAAAGTGAGAAATTGCTAATCAACTTTTAACCCTTCTAACAAAAAAAATTATGTTTAAAAAATGATGCGGATGTAAAGTAGACATGTGGTAAATGTTATCTTTTAAGTATTTTGTGTGACATAACTTTCTGGTTTAAGGATATAAGAATTAAAAGTTTGAAAATCACCAAATTCCGAATATTTTCACAAATAAACACAGGTCATATCGAACAAATCATGAAGTACAATATGTCATGAAAAAACAATTTCAGAATCACTGAAGCATTCCAGAGTTATTACCTCATAAAGCGACACAGGTCAGAATTAAAAAATTTGGCCTGGTCATTAAGATTAAAATTGGCTCGGTTTCTAAGGTGTTAAGCCGCTGTGTGTACGCTGCACTAGTGATGAGCGAGCACTAAAATGCTGGGGGTGTTCGTTACTCGAGTCGAGCAATTCTTAATGCTCAGGTACTCGACCCAAGTAACGAGTATATTGAAAGCCAATGGGAAATGCAAGCATTTTTCTGGTGGCTCCCCCAGAGGTCATGTAGGCAAAATAAATAACAGAAAAAAAACTCTCTTCCACACCTTGGGCTGAGTTCATATTCAATGTTTTTGCTACACTTTTGCACGTTTGCACTGCTTTCAATGGTGAAAAAAAACATTCCACAGGAAATGTAGTTGTATTCTCTGCATGCTCCATCAGCAGCACGTCCACTTCTCCGCTCAGTACCTTACCCCATACCTTGCACATTTTAAATTAGTTTTATAATATTTGACTGCAAACTTTCCAGTATTAAAAGGGATAAGAAAATATGTAGCTCTGAAAAGGACTTTTCTTTTTAGTTTGCAGAAGTAGAATACCTATAGGACTGAAAGGCAATGAACTCTACCTATACATTTTTAATCCAAAACTATCCCTCCTCCACCAACTATCCCTTCACTCAATGTAGGTAACAATTGTTTTACTAGAGAAAGGACAGTATGTAGGCCTGAAGAGGACATTTGTTTTCATGGTGCAGCAATATAGCAATATTGAACACGGCCTATATTTCTGCTTTTATTTAAGCTCTCCCTTCTAGGTCAACTGCTTCCAGAGGAGATTGTGAGGAGAACAACAACCAGGGCACTATGACTCCATAAACGAACACTCTACCAGGACAACGTGGCTCCATTAAGAGGGACATGGTTTGTTCAGAGAATCCAGGTTGGAACAATCAGGCACCAGACCATGTACCTCAATAGACTGTTAGCTTCTAGTGATGAGCGAGAATGTTTGCCACTACTCGTTGCTCGCCCGAGCATCGCAGTGCTCGCGATGCTCGGAGCTCACCAAGTATTTATGGCTTTGCTTGGCGGGAGCTCGTGTCTCCGCCCTGCATGTTTGGCTCTCTTTAGAGAGCCATTGAACATGCAGGAATTGTCTGCCACACACTGTAATGTCACAGCCATGTTGGTTGTGGCATTACAGTGATTGACTGGCAGCACAGCATCAACATGTCTATATCAGACCTGGTACCGCCATGCTTTTCACAGTCAGCTTCGGAATCAGGTAGTGTAGGGAGAGTTGCTGCTGAGCTAGGGAGAGAATTGTTTTCTTCATACTTAGTGTGGGTATACAATATGTTATACAGATATCCATCTCAACTAACAGTCCTTCTGAGGACTAATAAAGCTGCACAGATATCAGTGCTAGGCAGGCAGTGCATGTGGCACACTGCAGTGCATATAGCAAGATGGTCCATTCCAGTTCTGTCTGCAGCTGCTGCCTATTACAGATATTTATAAACATAGCCCCAGGTATCAAGGGCCAGTAATATTTTTCTTGGATCTTAATCTGATTATCTGCTTCAAAAGCAATCCAGCGAACACTGTTTTTGTGATCCATTTGCTTGTTGGCACTGCAGAATATAGCCAGATTCTTTCCATATTACAGCGCTTAAAATCAAGCTATTTTAAACTGGGGTTTGTCCGTAACATGGATCACATATCAGTGCGCTCAAAATTGTGCCATTTCAAGGCTCTATTTTAATTTTTTTGCAGTGTCTTAGCCAAGTTATTGACATCAGATTGCTGGAAAAAAAAGTTACCTACAGGCCAGATATTTCAAATTGCGGTTTGTCCGTGCCAAGGATCACATATCAGTGCTGTCAAAATTGTGCCATTTCAGGCCTCCATTTAAATTTTGTTGCAGTGTCTTAGCCAAGTTAATGACACCAGTTTGCTGAAAAAAAAATAGTTACCTACAGGCCATATATTTTAAACTGTGGTTTTACGTCACAAGAATCACATATAAGTTTGCTCCAAATTCATCCATTTGTAGTGAAGGTGGAAAATATTGTCTTCCATTTCAAATGGCAAGGCGCGTGTCAAGGCACTGGGAACTGGACGTGATGGTGTATGCCGAGGCCGAGGCTGCGGCTGTGGGTAAGCTGACATTGTGCCACAACAAACACCCACATCTTCTTGCCCGACATTCCTATCCCAATTACTAGGGGACCGGAGCAGCACACCACTATTGAACCCAGAACAGTGTCAAACGGTTGTTGGTTGGATAGTGGATAATGCTTCCAGTCACTTTGCCACCACCACCACCCTGTCTTCCACACAGTCAAGTCTCAGTAGCCGTGAGTCTGGACCGCATGTTCCTCACTCTGATCTTCCTTCCTCCCACCATGCTGAGTGCCAGGAGACAACTGATCCCACACTTGGACACTCCGAAGAGCTGTTCACTTTTCCATTTATAGATTCGGACCTCTTGCCCAGTTCACTTGAAGCAGCGTGGTGGATGTTATAGTAACTGACTCAACCTGGCAGAAAGAAGCAGTGTGGTGGCTCCAGACAGAAGACGGGCAACCGTTCCCAGTAACACCAACACAACGGAAGTTGCCAGTCCAACTGTTAGGTCTTCCCGAGTCTGGTTGTTTTGCAAAGACTCTACCGATAACCCCAAAAAGGCCATTTGCACCATCTACCAGGCCAGCATCAGCAGGGGTAGCAAAACTACCAGCCTGATCACCACCAGCATGATCATCAACATGGTAGCAAAGCACCCGATTTTGTGGGCTGAACCCTAGGGTCCAGAAACAGTGTCTGCGTGTGACACAACTGCTTCTTCCGCAGTTGTGCATGCAAGCCAATCCCCTGCCCATGGTGCATGCAAAGATGCCTCCTGCCCTGCAGCTGTCATTGCACACACTCATCTAGCACCATCATCAAGCACGTCCGCGTCCTTGCCCCAGTGCAGCGTTCAGTTGTCAATATCCCAGTCCTTGGAACGCAAGTGCAAATACACAGCCAACGCCCCACAGGCCACACTACTGAATCCATACATTTTGTGACTGCTTGTGCTCGAAATGTTGTCTTTTAGGCTCGTGAAGATGGAAGCTTACCGCAACCTGATGGCGGCGGCCATCCCTCGGAACTCAGTCACCAGCCGCCACTATTTGTCCTGGTGTGCCATCCCAGCATTATGCAAGCTCGTGTTGTACAACATTAGCTGAGCCCTCAATAATGCAGTTACTGGAAAAGTCCACCTAACCACGGACACGTGGACAAGTGCTTGTGGGCAGGGATGGTACATCTCACTGACAGCACACTGAGTAAACATAGTGGAAGCCAGGACCCAGTCTGACCTTGGGATGGAACACGTCCTCCTGATGCCAAGGATTGTGGGCCCTACATCAATCAGGGTTGCCCCCACAGTCTACAGCTCATGCCCCTCCTCCTCCTCCTCTTCAGCCTCCATATCCGAAATGACCACATTAGTCACAAGCTGGAAGCATTGCAGCACTGCCTTAGCCAAGCAGCAACAGGCAGTGCTGAAGCTAATATTCTTAGGTAACAAACAGCACAATACTGAAGAGTTGTGGACAGCTCTAAAAGAGCAGGCAGATCTGTGCCTGACAAAGCCGAATGTACAGCCGGGCCTGGTCGTGTGTGACAATGGCCAGAACCTTGTGGCGGCTCTGAGGCGAGGCAAGCTCCAACATGTACCATGCATGGCCCATGTGCTTAACCTCGCTGTTCAGCGGATTCTCAAAACCTACCCAGAGCTGCTGATCTGCTCATCAAAGTATGTTGCCTGTGGGCCTAATTTAGAAAGTCAGCTACAGCTTCTGCCACCCTTGCCATGCTTCAGCAGCGTTTGCAGCTTCCAGCTCACCGACTGTTGTGTGATGTCCCCACACTTTGGAACTCTACACTGCAGATGTTGGAAAGGATTTATGAGCAGAAGAGGGCAGTTGTTGACCACCAGCATTTACAAGGCCATAGGTATTCAGTTCAGATTCCACACATAAGACCTCAGGAGTGGACATGGATGTCAGACATATGTACTATCCTCCAAAACTTTGAAGACTCAAAGCGGCGATGATGCCATTATTAGCATCACCATACTGTGTGTTCTGAAATGCTCTCTGCTCACAAGCAAAGAGGATATGTTGCAGGCTGAGCATGATGAGATGGAGCAAGGAACCATACAGGGTGATTACATACAGCCCAGCCTCATCTCATCCCAATGTGGATTGGGTGACAATGAGAAAGAGGAGGAGGAGGAAGAACAGGAGCTACTTTCATGCATTATAGACGGTACTACAAGCTCAACTGTCGTACCGTCTGTTCAGCGTGGATGGCCTGAGGATAGGGAGGAGGAGGAGGAGAGCATGGTCAGTTGTCCTCTTGGTGAGGACATGGAAGTCTTGCATGTTAGCAGACTGGCACGCAGGGCTGAGTTTATGTTAAGCTGCCTTTCCCTTGACCCTCGCATTCTCAAAATTTTGAGTGACTGTCATTACTGGTTGGTGACACTTCTAGACCTTTGCTAACCGTACTAATGTCCTCCGTGATGCCTCTATGCCTTAGAATTATTGGGTATCTAAGCTGGACCTGTGTCATGAACTGGCTCCCTACGCCTTGAAGGTCCTGGCCTGGCCTGCCCTGCCACTAGTGTTTTGTCAGAGTGGGTTTTTAGTGGCGCTGGTGGAATTATAACTGATAAGCGCATCCGCCTGACAACTGAAAATGCTGACAGGCTGACTCTTATAAAAATGAACAAGGGCTGGATTGGGCCGGACTACTCAACACCACCGAATAATAGCAGCGCAACATAAACTCACATCCAGTGTCTTTTTTTGAAAGGTCTATTCCTATGCATCGCTTCACACCCACATGGGTATACGCTTCCTGATTTTGGCTATTTACTGTTGTCCTCTTCCTTCTTCACATCCTCATCCTACACCACCAGATCACCAGGGTGACCGAGGTCCGTGATGCAACACCAACATAATTTTTTTAAAGGGTGTTTAAGATTCTCATATAAAAAATTGGATATACAGTATGTTAGGGGTCGAGTTCCCGCCTCTGCACAGGGAGAATCTCGGTCCATCTCTGCTGCGGTCTCACATTGTTCTCCTGCCGCAGTGGAGCCTGCTCAGCGGAGATGTCGGTCCCAGCGTCTCGCTCAGTCTGACTCTGTACAAAGAGTTACTGCTGCTTTCCCTGCTACTGCCATTGAAGTCAGTGCTGGGCAGCGGCGAGCAGATGCTTCTGGGACTAAGTCCTGCTTTTCTCGTTCTGAGCATGCCCAGAGTAAGATCTCTCAGTGTAGATCAAAGGTCACATGATCAGATACTGCAGCTTAGGCCATTGGTCCTTCAGGAAGGTCCTGTAGGTGCTCATGCTCTGTGGCAGCCTCTCATTGGTCCTTCTAGGAAGGTCCTGTAGGTGCTGCAACTATTTAAGGCTCGCATGGCCGCACGGCCATGCGCTAGTATTGTTCTAAGTTATGTACTTTGCGCCAGTGTGGTCATGTATGATTGTGTTCAGGGACCCGGCTGAAATAAGCCCCTAGAATGCTGGCACCTCTGGCGAGGAGTTTGTGTGTTTGTGTATTCAGGGACCTGGCTGAAATAAGCCCCTAGAACGCTGGCACCTCCGGCTAGGTGTTTTGTGTGCGTGCATGACCACTGACTGCTCTCGTTTGTGTAGTTAGCCTGTGCCACTGTGAAGTCTAACAGGGCGCAGTGCTTTGAGTTCACGGCTACTCTGTGAAGTAACAGAGTTAGCTCATACCGCCATATAGTTCCACCATTTGCTAGCAGCAGGTTCGCCTGCACGGTGGACCCCGGGCTGCGAACGCATCTATTATAATAAAATCTCTATATTCATTCGGTGCATTCCGCTAGCCCTAACACAGTATGTTCATGTATACCCCCAAGGGGTAAATGTTTGTCAGCCCATACACTTAGTGCATGGGCATTACAAGTATAGGAGACCTTCTCCTTTCAAATGGGAACATTTTCCCTTCCCCCATGACAGCACACCTGAGAGAGGGATCTGCCCAGTCAGGACAGGAAACCTACTGAAATAAAAGGGCGGTACCTTTCCCTTGCTTCAGTTGGGTTTCCTGTCCTGATGGGAGCCCTAGTGCTGAATCACGGCAGTTTGTTTAGCTGGAAGATTTCCACTCACCCACTCCTGTCCCGGCACTGGAAGACCAGGCAGGGCGCCTGTATGCCGGCCTTCAGGATGGTGGAAGTGCCATTCGCAGATCTTGTGGGCTATGGTGCACATGCGGGCGTCGGTCCAGCACAGTCCGGGATCCTGAGGCCCTTCTGTGGCTGCCACACCGCTCTCTCTCCCTCTGCCGGCTGCCCTTTGGTGACTTCCGGGTGCGCGGCTGGCGTTGCGCACAAGGCACGCTGGGAATGGGTGTACCTGCGTGACGTCAGCTGCGCACCGGATCCAAGATGGCGGCGCCCATGGCTCGGACGCCGGCTGCAATACAGGAGTTCCCAGCGGGGTGCAGGGGGGGAGGTGCATATCGGATACCGGAAGAGGCGGTGAGCATTACGGATCACTCTTTAAAGGGTGAAGTATCCACAGAGATATCGGTCACTTTTATAGAGCTCTCCAATATGGAGGATTGTATGGAACAGCAGTAGCAGCCATTACAGCAGCAGCAGCAGCAAGAGCCCTTATCAGGTGTACTCGCTCACCAGCATACGAAGAGGAGTAGCTGCTCGAGTGGAAGGAGCGGCAGTCGCCCTGACCGGAGGTCACAGGACTCCTCAGCTTCTAGGAAGGATGTTGTCCGTGCTCCTATTCAGCCTCAGAATCCGGTACCCTTCATGTCAGCGGGTGGTGAGTGATCTACATGACTTTGCCTCTAGCCTTAGGGCCATAATTAGGGCAGAGGTAGAAGGCTCTTTAAAATCAGTCCTTAAAAAGAAGGGTAGTAAGAACCCAGAACCTATTTCAGATTCCGACGTCCGAGGAACCCTTATATCCCTTCCCCCTCCTCTTCCATATTCTCTGGCTCCTCTTCAGATAGCGATGTTGGGGGCCGTCCATGCTTTCAGACTAAGAACACGAATAAATTAGTAAAGGCCGTTAGATTCTCAATGGGCTTAAAAGATGAGAAAGCGACAAAATCCTTGGAGACATTATGTTTGGAGGTTTGGAGGAGAAAAGGAAGCGTACATTCCCAGTTAACGCTAAAGTAAAAGCCCTTATACAAAAAGGAGTGGAAGAAGCCTGAGAAATCGGGTAGTCTCCCCTCAGCTTCTAAAAGACATTACCCCTTCGAGGAGAAAGATTCGGAGATGTGGGATAAGGTTCCTAAAATTGATGGTGTGGTAGCTAGGTCATCTAAAAAGTCATCCCTTCCCTTAGAAGACTCTGGCGTATTAAGGGACCCCTTGGACAAAAAGGCGGATGGGTTCTTAAGACACACCTGGGAGGCAACCGCAGGGGGTTTAAAACCGGCAATAGCTGGAACTTGTGTTGCCTGCCCCCTTATAGTCTGGCTACAACAGATAGAGAATCAACTGAAATCTAAGGGAAGAGATCCTAGCTAATATGACAATGGTTAAAGGAGCAGCAGCCTTTATAGCAGATTCCTCAGCAGACTCCTTAAGGCTAGCAGCTAGGGCAGCAAGCTTATCCAATGCAGCTAGATGCGCTCTATGGTTGAAGGGGTGTCCGGGTGACTTGCCTTCAAAAAATAGACTTTGTTCCATACCGTGTGACGGCCATTTCCTCTTTGGTCAGAAGCTGGAGGACGTCACGGCTTTGTGATTGGTCGCGTAGCGGTCACGCGACCGCTACGGACCAATCAGAGCGCAGTGACCTCATCTAAGGCCCTTCAAGCGCGCATTCTTAGGTACAACGGCTCCCGGTTACGGCGGTAAAGTCCAGGCTGCGTCGGAGAGGTGAGTATATCCCTATTTTTTATTTTAATTCTTTCTTTTACACATTGATATTAATCCCGATACCGATTCCCGATATCACAAAGTATCGGATCTCGTATCGGAATTCCGATACCCGCAAGTATCGGCCAATACCCGATACTTGCGGTATCGGAATGCTCAACACTAGTCAGTAGTAAATTGCTCCTTCAAAATGGAGTTGTAAATACAGCGATAAAGCTTTTGTTCCCAAACTGCTTCATGGCGGCTATAGATTTAAAGGACACTTACTACCACGTCCCAATCCATCGGGACTACCAAAAATTTCTAAGAGTAGCAGTTTATGTCCAAGGTCGACTCAGGCACTACCAGTACGCTGCCCTCCCATTCGGCCTGTCTATAGCACCAAGAATATTCACCAAGTTAATGTCAGAAGTCATGTCCTTCCTCCGTTCTCGGGACGTAGTTATAGTCCCATACCTAGACGACTTTATTATAATAGGGAATTCGGCAGTTCACTGTCTAGCACAAATAGAAGAGGTGACAGCAACACTAGAGGTGTTGGGTTGGAAAATAAATTTCACCAAATCAAGGTTGATGCCTGAGGTAGTTCAGTCCTTTCTGGGCTTGGTTCTGGACTCCAGGCGTCAGCTTTGTCTCCTACCAGAAAACAAACTAGTCAAAATACAAAGTCTTGTGGAGCTAGCAATACAACACCCGTTAATGACACTAAGGAAGGAGATGTCCCTGTTAGGTTCACTGACATCCGGTATACCCGCTGTGAGATGGGCGCAATTTCACCTAAGACAATTACAGTGGGAGGTCCTGTCAACACAAAAGTTGTTAAAAGGGCGTTTAGACGGGAAACTACACCTTTCAGTGAGGGTAAGGGATTCCCTAAAATGGTGGGCAGTAAGAGACAATTTGGTGTCGGGGGTCCAGTGGATAACTCCGATAGAGTATGTGATCACGACAGATGCAAGCGGTACAGGATGGGGTGCTCATTTAGGAACCCTCTCGATACAGGGATCCTGGTCCCGACTGGAATCACATCAGACATCCAATGTAAGGGAATTATGGGCTGTAGAGAGAGCTGTAAAACATTTCCTCCCTATCCTTCAGGGTCACCATACCAGAATCATGTCGGACAATTATGCAGTGGTAGCTTATATCAACCACTAAGGGGGAACGAGATCCCTTTCCCTTATGAAGTCAGCGTCTGTCCTCCTACAGCTAGCAGAGCATCACCTACTATCCCTCTCTGCTCTTCACATAAAGGGGGTCGAAAATACGAAGGCGGACTACCTAAGTCGCAAAATGCTAAAACAGGGAGAATGGTCATTGAATCCCCGGGTGTTTCACCAGATAGTGTGCAGGTCTGGGGCATACCCGTAATAGACTTATTTGCCACTCTTCACAACAGAAAAGTGGAGAGTTTCTGCTCGTTAGACCCGAGAGAGAAACCATTTGCGGTAGATGCCCTTCAAATTCCATGGTAATTCAGTCTCGCTCATGTATTTCCACCGATAGCAATGATTCCAGTAGTAGCAAGAAAAATCAGAATGGAGCAGGCGAGGGTAATTCTGATCACTCCATTTTGGCCGAAAAGACCTTGGTTTTCCCTCCTAAGACAGATGTCGGTAACCGATCCATGGATTCTACCAGAGATTCCGGACCTGCTTACCCAGGGACCAATATGCCACTCTCAGGTGAAGGGTTTCCATCTTGCAGCCTGGAATTTGAGAGGGAATTACTGAGCCAGCAGGGGTTTTCACCAGGGCTAGTCTCCACCTTGTTGAAAAGTAGAAAACCGATCACGTCAAGAATTTATGGTAGAACATGGAAGAGGTTTCTTGATTTTTTGGGACAACCTTTGGTATTTCAATCTGGTTTTAGAAGCTCTAACTGGGAGTCAATTTGAGCCTTTACAAGAAGCATCAGTAAAACTCCTCACTCTTAAAACAGTGCTTCTGGTAGCTTTGACATGAGCCCATAGAGTGAGTGACTTACAAGCCCTGTCTATTTCCCCTACTTACACACAAATATTTGAGGACAGGGTGGTTCTGAGACCAGATCCGGCGTATCTACCTAAGGTAGTGCTTAAATTCCATAGGAGTCAGGAAATTGTTTTACCCTCTTTTTGTGATAATCCTAGGAACCCAGGGGAAGAAAAGTTTCAAACACTAGATGTAAGAAGGTCCATGTTACAGTACATATCCTTGACCAGTCAGTGAAGGAAGGATCAGTCCCTATTTGTAGCTTTCCAGGGTAGCAGGAAGGGATATGGGGTATCCAAAAGTACTATTGCTAGATGGATTAGGGAGGCTATTACCTTATTTTATGCTGCATGTGGCACCCCGATCCCTGAAGGCATCAAGGCTCACTCCATCAGAGCTGTGGCTGCTTCCTGGGCAGAAAAAGCAGAGGTATCGATTGATCAGATTTGTAAGGCCGCTACCTGGTCCTCACTGTCTACCTTCTTTAAACACTACCGACTGGATCTATCCTCCTTGACTGACCTTTAGGGTTGAGCGAAACGGATCGGACAAATTCAAAAATCGCCGACTTTCGGCAAAGTCGGGTTTCATGAAACCCGACCCGATCCTAGTGTGGGATCGGCCATGAGGTCAGCGATCTCCGCACCAAAGTCGCGTTTCATATGAAGCTTTCACCGCCATTTTTCAGCCAATGAAGGAGGACGCAGAGTGTGGGCAGCGTGATGACATAGGTCTCGGTCCCCACCATCTTAGAGAAGGGCATGATAGTGATTGGATTGCATTCTGCAGCGTCACAGGGGGTATAAAGGGGCGTGCACGCCGACCGCCATCTTACTTCTGCCGATCTTAGCATGGGGAGAGGTTGCTGCAGCTTCATCCGAAAAAGGGATATAGTTAGGGAGGGAAGATTAACCCCCAAACTGCTTGTGCTGTAGCGATTTCCACTGTCCAACACCACCTTTTTTTTGCAGGGACAGTGGAGGCTATATTTTTGTGCATCAGCTCTGTAGCTTATTAGGCTGCCTTATAAGGCTCCTTGATAGCTGCATTGCTGTTTGCACGCTGCTGTGCAAACCAACTGCTTTTTTAAAAGCAAAAATCCTGTTGCTCCTTTCTGCACAGTTATCTTGTTTATTTGTCCACAGTGCACTTTTTTGTGCAGCAGTCCTTTTTATTGCTGCCATACTTGTCCTGAGATCATTGTAGGGAGATTGAAATTGTACTACAGTCCTTGTATTTTTTCATATATCTTCCAGCCACTTTCTGCCACTCACATTGTGTTGTTTTATACACTGGGCCTGAGTTTTAGTTCAGTCTCCCCCCAAAAAAAGGGAGATTCAAATTCTCACAAAGTGGATATACTACAGTCCTGTTAGTTTGTCGTATATCAGCCAGCCACTTTCTGCCACTGACATTGTGTTGTTTTATACACTGGGCCTGAGTTTTGGTTCAGTCTCCAAAAAAAATTCAAATCCTCACAAAGTGGATATACTTCACTCCTGTTAGTTTGTCGTATATCAGCCAGCCACTTTCTGCCACTTACATTGTGTTGTTTTATACACTGGGCCTGAGTTTTGGTTCAGTCTCCCCCCAAAAAAGGGAGATTCAAATTCTCTCAAAGTGGATATACTTCAGTCCTGTTAGTTTGTCGTATATCAGCCAGCCACTTTCTGCCACTTACGTTGTGTTGTTTTATACACTGGGCCTGAGTTTTGGTTCAGTCTCCCCCCAAAAAAAGGCAGATTCAAATTCCCACAAAGTGGATATACTACAGTCCTGTTAGTTTGTCGTATATCAGCCAGCCATTTTCTGCCACTTACATTGTGTTATTTTATACACTGGGCCTGAGTTTTGGTTCAGTCTCCCTAAAAAAAGGGAGATTCAAATTCTCACAAAGTGGATATACTACAGTCCTGTTAGTTTGTCGTATATCAGCCAGCCACTTTCTGCCACTTACATTGTGTTGTTTTATGCACTGGGCCTGAGTTTTGGTTCAGTCTCCCCCCAAAAAAAGGGAGATTTAAATTCTCAACAAGTTCATATACACCTTCTACCTTGTATTACAGTACCATATAACGGTTGTTATTTTGGTAAGATTTTCCAAATAATGAGGAAGTCTGGTGGAAGAGCCCGTGGCCGGTCATTGCCAGCTGGTACTGATGGTGGTGGTGGTGCATCTGGTGGTAGTGGGAAAAGCACAATAGCACCTAAGGCTGGAGGTGTTGAGCCAGCGTCATCGCCTGGCTACACAAGGCCTGGAAGGCTCCCTTATCTGGGAGTAGGAAAACAGCTTTTAAAGCCGGAGCAGCAGGAAAAAGTTTTGGCTTTCCTTGCTGACTCAGCCTCTAGCTCTTTCGCCTCCTCTTCAGAAAGTTCCAAATATAAAAGCAGCGAGTCGTCAGTGGATGCTCCCAGTCAGGAACAAGACGTTTCCTTGTGTCCTTCACCCAAACCAAAAGTGAAGGATGCGTCAGGCGACACTACAGGATACTCCATGGAGCTCTTTACACATACCGTGCCTGGGTTAGAAAGGGAAATTGTTAACAGCCCATTACAAGATGAATCGGACATGGAGTGCACTGATGCACAGCCACAGCTAGATTATTATGCTGTTCCATTGACTCAGATCACTACATTGCCCTCGCAGTGTACTGAGCCTGAATCTGACCCTGATGAGACTATGGTGCTCCTACCTGAACGCTATAGCACCTTACACAGTGACACAGAGGAAGGTGCACATGACATTGAAGAGGAGGTGATAGATGACCCAGTTGTTGACCCAGATTGGCAGCCATTGGGGGAGGAGGGTGCCGCTGCCAGTAGCTCAGAAGCGGAGGAGGATGATCCGCAGCAGCCATCTACATCACAGCAGCTGTCATCTGGCAGGCCCGTATCAGGCCAAACACGTTTGTCAAAAACAAAAACAGTTTTAGGACAGCGTGGCCATCCTGTGAAAGTAGCACAGCGTGCAATGCCTGAAAAGGTATTCCATAGTAGGAAGAGTGCAGTGTGGCAATTTTTTAACCAAGATCAGAATGATCAGTCAAAAGTTATCTGTAAGACATGCTCAAAGACCTTTAGCAGAGGGAAGAATCTTCAAAATTTAAATACAACATGCATGCTTAGACATTTAACCAGCATGCACTTGCAAGCATGGACTAACTACCAAACGTCCCGTACCGTTGGTGCACCTGCTCAGAATGAAGGCAGTCAGCAACGCTACATTGCTTCCCTCACTGTAAGCCCACCGGTTAGGACACCACCAGCAGCAAAGGAGGAGGTATCGTTGCAAGGCCAAAGCAGTCAGGGAATCACAAGGTTTTTGGTAGGAAACACTGTATGTAGGCCAACATCAAGAACACCATCACCAACCCTCTCTCAATCCACCATGTCCACCACCACCACCGCTAGTTCCACCATATGCAGCTCTCCAGTCCAGCTCACCCTACAAGAGACTCTCCTTAGGAAAAGAAAGTACTCATCCTCTCATCCACGTACACAGGGTTTGAACGACCACATTGCTATACTAATCTCGTTAGAGATGATGCCCTACCGGTTGGTTGAAAGTGAAGCTTTCAAAGACCTGATGGCCTACACAGTACCACGCTATGACCTACACAGTCGGCACTTCTTTGCGAGAAAAGCCATCCCAGCCCTCCACCAGCATGTCAAAGACCGCATTGTCCATGCACTGAGGCAATCAGTCAGTGGAAAGGTGCACCTCACAACAGATGCATGGACCAGTAGGCATGGCCAGGGACATAAATATGTCCATCACGGCGCACTGGGTTAATGTGGTGGATGCAGGGTCCACAGGGGACAGCCATAGTGGGACAGTTCTGCCTAGCCCACGGTCTAGGAAACAGTTGGCTGTAGGTGTTCGCCACCCCTCCTCCTCCTCCAGAAGCAAATGCTCATCCACAGAGCACAGTCGCACAACCACTCCATCCACATCTGCCAGTGTTGCACATGAGGTGTCCCATTATAGACCAGCTAGTGGTAAGCGTCAGTAGGCTGTGTTACAAATGAAGTGTTTGGCCGAAAACAGACTCACCGTGGAAGTACTGGCCGAGTACTTGCAGCAAGAAACTCAGTCATGGCTGGGCAGTGTACATCTTGAGGCAGGCAAGGTAGTCAGTGATAACGGAAGGAATTTTATGGCTGCCATAGCCCTTTCAGAACTGAAACACATACCTTGCCTGGCTCACACCTTGGACCTGGTGGTGAAGTGCTTCCTGAAAAATTATCCGGGGTTATCAGCCCTGCTCCTGAAGGTGCAAAGACTTTGCTCGCACATCCGCCGGTCGCCCGTACACTCCAGCCGTATGCTGAACCATCAGCGATCGCTGAATCTTCCCCAGCACCGCCTAATAATCGATGTTGCAACAAAGTGGAACTCCACACTGCACATGGTTCAGAGGCTGTGCTAACAGAGGCGTGCTGTAATTTATTTGTGGGAGGATACACATACACGGGCAGGCACTTGGATGGCAGACATGGAGTTGTCTGGTGTGCAGTGGTCGAAGCTACAAGACCTCTTTCAAGTCCTTCAGTGTTTTTAGGAATGCACACGGCTGGTAAGTGCAGACGACGCCATCATAAGCATGAGCATCCCACTAATGCGTCTGCTGATGCAAAGTTTGATGCACATTAAGGAGCAGGCGTCTGCAGCCGAGGAGGAGGGAAGCCTTGATGACAGTCAGCCATTATCTGCTCAGGGAACTGTCCTGGACGAGGTGGCGGACGAAGAGGAGGAGGAGGAGGATGATGGGGATGAATATTTATAGGAGGAGGATGCTTCTCAGGGGACAATAGAAACTGGTGGCGTTGCAAGGTCTGGTACAGGGTTTTTGCGTGACACAAGTGATGTTGATTTGCAAGAAAGTGCTCCTCAACCCAGCACAAGCAGTGAATTGACACCTGGAACATTGGCCCACATGGCTGAGTATGCCTTGCGTATTCTAAAAAGGGACCCCCGCATTATCAAAATGATGACCGATGACGATATAAAGGAAAATTACAAAATATCATGCCACATGAGAACCTTGAGCAAATAGTGGCTACCAAACAAGCAACTCTTGTAGACTGTTTGGTTCAGGCATTCCCAGTACATAGCGGCGGTGATGGTTCTCACAAGAGCCGTAGGGGGCAACATGGCAGAGGTGTTAGAGGTGCAAAAATCCGAAGTGGCGTTGGACAGAGGGGTTTTATGACCAGGTTGTGGAGTGATTTCGCAATGACTGCTGACATGACAGGTACTGCAGCATCTATTCAAAGTGACAGGAGACAGCATTTCTCCAGTATGGTTACGAACTACTTTTCCTCCCTTATCGATGTTCTCCCTCACAGGTCATTCCCCTTTGATTACTGGGCATCTAAAATAGAAAACTGGCCTGAATTGGCAGAATATGCATTACAGGAGCTCGCTTGCCCTGCTGCTAGTGTGCTATCAGAAAGAGTCTTCAGTGCTGCTGGTTCAATACTGACTGAAAAAAGGAGTCATCTGGCTACCCGAAATGTGGATGATCTAACCTTCATTAAAATGAACCAATCATGGATTTCAAATTATTTGGCATCACCTTCCCCTGCTGACACGTAGCTTGCCTAAAAATGTCTTGCTTTTGGCCTCCTCTTACTGACTGCTCCAATTTCTCCATTTGCAGCTGCTGAATGTCAACCATAGGCCATTTTTATACTTCCCTAAATGGGCTGACTCCCCCCACAGGGCCGTGGTCACCACCTGGCGCAAGCACCCGTGCAAGTGCCGTTTGCCTGGACAGGTGGGTGTGCCCACTCTTGGGCGACGGCACTGGCACAGGGTCCCTCATAGTACAATGAAGTGTCTCTGACGGTGGTGGTGCACAACCAACGTCAGACACACCGACGTAATATGTGCCAGTACCGCAGCCCACGAGAGAGTGTTCCCCCCAGCTCGAACAGTGCTCTACCAATTGCAATACTTACCTCTCCCTGCTCCACCACTGTGTAGTCTGGGCTGTTAAATTCTTCAATGGCACTGCCAATACAAATTTGTTGAAATGATAGATGATAGTTAAAATATACAGGGGCCCTGGCCTCCATTTAGACCAGTTAATACTTTGCGCCTACTACCACTGTCTGCTACTCAGCAGAGGAGCCCACCCCTGTACCTAGCCACGCCACCTGTTTACTTATGAACAATTTTTTGGCAGACATTTAGCCCACTTTATTATTTGGGCCTACTAACTGTGTCTGCCGCTCATTACAGTTGTCCTCCACTGAACAAAGCAATGCCGTCTGTTTAGTCCTGTTACCAATTTTGAACTGCATTTAGCCCACTTTATTATTTGGGCCTACTAACTGTGTCTGCCACTCATTACAGTTGTCCTCCACCGAACAAAGCAATGCCGTCTGTTTAGTCCTGTTACCAATTTTGAACTGCATTTAGCCCACTTTATTATTTGGGCCTACTAACTGTGTCTGCCACTCATTACAGTTGTCCTCCACTGAACAAAGCCATGCCGTTTGTTTAGTTCTGTTACCACATTTGAACTGCATTTAGCCCACTTTATTATTTGGGCCTACTAACTGTGTCTGCCACTCATTACAGTTGTCCTCCACTGAACAAAGTAATGCTGCCTGTTTAGTCCTGTTACCAGTTTTGAACTGCATTAAGCCCACTTTGTTATTTGGGCCTACTAACTGTGTCTGCCACTCATTACAGTTGTCCTCCACTGAACAAAGCAATGCCGCCTGTTTAGTCCTGTTACCAATTTTGAACTGCATTTAGGCTGCTTTATTATTTAGGCCTACTAACTGTGTCTGCCACTCATTACAGTTGTCCTCCACTGAACAAAGCAATGCCACCTGTTTAGTCCACTTACCACATTTGAACTACATTTAGCCCACTTTATTATTTGGGCCTACTAACTGTGTCTGCCGCTCATTACAGTTGTCCTCCACTGAACAAAGCAATGCCGCCTGTTTAGTCCTGTTACCAATTTTGAACTGCATTTAGCCCACTTTATTATTTGGGACTAGGGTTGAGCGAAACGGGTCGTTCATTTTCAAAAGTCGCCGACTTTTGGCAAAGTCGGGTTTCATGAAACCCGATCCGACCCCTGTGCAGGGTCGGCCATGCGGTACGCGACTTTCGCGCCAAAGTCGCGTTTCAATGACGCGAAAAGCGCCATTTCTCAGCCAATGAAGGTGAACGCAGAGTGTGGGCAGCGTGATGACATAGGTCCTGGTCCCCACCATCTTAGAGAAGGGCATTGCAGTGATTGGCTTGCTGTCTGCGGCGTCACAGGGGCTATAAAGGGGCGTTCCTGCCGACCGCCATCTCACTGCTGCTGATCTGAGCTTAGGGAGAGGTTGCTGCCGCTTCGTCAGAAGCAGGGAGAGCGTTAGGCAGGGTCCATTAACCACCAAACCGCTTGTGCTGTAGCGATTTTCACTGTCCAACACCACCTTCGGTGTGCAGGGACAGTGGAAGCTACTTTTTTTTTTTTCTCTCAGCGCTGTAGCTCATTGGGCTGCCCTAGAAGGCTCCCTGATAGCTGTATTGCTGTGTGTACGCCACTGTGCAAACCAACTGCTTTTTTCAAAGCACAAATCCTCTTGTTCCTTCCTTTCTGCACAGCTATCTTTTTTGTTTGTCCACACTTTTTATTTAATTTGTGCATCAGTCCACTCCTTATTGCTGCCTGCCATACCTGGCTGAGATTACTGCAGGGAGATAGTAATTGTAGGACAGTCCCTGATTTTTTTTTTTTTTGTGGGAGATTAAGATTGGCATTTCTGCTAGAGTGCCATCCCTGTGTGTGCCATCTCTCACTCAGTGGGCCATAGAAAGCCTATTTATTTTTTTGCTTGATTTGGGTTCTAAAATCTACCTTTAAAAAAATCACTACATCAATCAGTGGGAGAAAAATATTGGCCTCAGTCAGGGCTTGTGTGCCACTCCTGACTCCTGTGTGTGCCATCTCTCACTCAGTGGGCCATAGAAAGCCTTTTTTATTATTATTATTATTTGGTTTCTAAATTGTCCCTGAAAAAATCATTTTATCTTATTTGGTTTCTAAAGTCTCCCTGAAAAAAAATAAAAAAATAAAAAAACAGTGGGAGATTAATATTGCCCTTTCTGCTTGTGTGCCAGTCTTGACTCCTGGGTGTGCCATCTCTCTCTCTCAAATTGTGGGCCATAGAAAGCCTATTTATTTTTTTGCTTGATTTGGGTTCTAAAATCTACCTTTAAAAAAATCACTACATCAATCAGTGGGAGAAAAATATTGGCCTCAGTCAGGGCTTGTGTGCCACTCCTGACTCCTGTGTGTGCCATCTCTCACTCAGTGGGCCATAGAAAGCCTATTTATTTTTTTGCTTGATTTGGGTTCTAAAATCTACCTTTAAAAAAATCACTACATCAATCAGTGGGAGAAAAATATTGGCCTCAGTCAGGGCTTGTGTGCCACTCCTGACTCCTGTGTGTGCCATCTCTCACTCAGTGGGCCATAGAAAGCCTATTTATTTTTTTGCTTGATTTGGGTTCTAAAATCTACCTTTAAAAAAATCACTACATCAATCAGTGGGAGAAAAATATTGGCCTCAGTCAGGGCTTGTGTGCCACTCCTGACTCCTGTGTGTGCCATCTCTCACTCAGTGGGCCATAGAAAGCCTATTTATTTTTTTGCTTGATTTGGGTTCTAAAATCTACCTGAAAAAAAAATCACTACATCAATCAGTGGGAGAAAAATATTGGCCTCAGCCAGGGCTTGTGTGCCACTCCTGACTCCTGTGTGTGCCATCTCTCACTCAGTGGGCCATAGAAAGCCTTTTTTTTAATTATTATTTGGTTTCTAAATTGTCCCTGAAAAAATCATTTTATCTTATTTGGTTTCTAAAGTCTCCCTGAAAAAAAATAAAAAAACAGTGGGAGATTAATATTGCCCTTTCTGCTTGTGTGCCAGTCTTGACTCCTGGGTGTGCCATCTCTCTCTCTCAAATTGTGGGCCATAGAAAGCCTATTTATTTTTTTGCTTGATTTGGGTTCTAAAATCTACCTTTAAACAAATCACTACATCAATCAGTGGGAGAAAAATATTGGCCTCAGTCAGGGCTTGTGTGCCACTCCTGACTCCTGTGTGTGCCATCTCTCACTCAGTGGGCCATAGAAAGCCTATTTATTTTTTTTGCTTGATTTGGGTTCTAAAATCTACCTTTAAAAAAATCACTACATCAATCAGTGGGAGAAAAATATTGGCCTCAGTCAGGGCTTGTGTGCCACTCCTGACTCCTGTGTGTGCCATCTCTCACTCAGTGGGCCATAGAAAGCCTATTTATTTTTTTGCTTGATTTGGGTTCTAAAATCTACCTTTAAAAAAATCACTACATCAATCAGTGGGAGAAAAATATTGGCCTCAGTCAGGGCTTGTGTGCCACTCCTGACTCCTGTGTGTGCCATCTCTCACTCAGTGGGCCATAGAAAGCCTATTTATTTTTTTGCTTGATTTGAGTTCTAAAATCTACCTTTAAAAAAATCACTTCATCAATCAGTGGGAGAAAAATATTGGCCTCAGTCAGGGCTTGTGTGCCACTCCTGACTCCTGTGTGTGCCATCTCTCACTCAGTGGGCCATAGAAAGCCTATTTATTTTTTTGCTTGATTTGGGTTCTAAAATCTACCTTTAAAAAAATCACTACATCAATCAGTGGGAGAAAAATATTGGCCTCAGTCAGGGCTTGTGTGCCACTCCTGACTCCTGTGTGTGCCATCTCTCACTCAGTGGGCCATAGAAAGCCTATTTATTTTTTTGCTTGATTTGGGTTCTAAAATCTACCTTTAAAAAAATCACTACATCAATCAGTGGGAGAAAAATATTGGCCTCAGTCAGGGCTTGTGTGCCACTCCTGACTCCTGTGTGTGCCATCTCTCACTCAGTGGGCCATAGAAAGCCTATTTATTTTTTTGCTTGATTTGGGTTCTAAAATCTACCTTTAAAAAAATCACTACATCAATCAGTGGGAGAAAAATATTGGCCTCAGTCAGGGCTTGTGTGCCACTCCTGACTCCTGTGTGTGCCATCTCTCACTCAGTGGGCCATAGAAAGCCTATTTATTTTTTTGCTTGATTTGGGTTCTAAAATCTACCTTTAAAAAATTCACTACATCAATCAGTGGGAGAAAAATATTGGCCTCAGCCAGGGCTTGTGTGCCACTCCTGACTCCTGTGTGTGCCATCTCTCACTCAGTGGGCCATAGAAAGCCTTTTTTTTAATTATTATTTGGTTTCTAAATTGTCCCTGAAAAAATCATTTTATCTTATTTGGTTTCTAAAGTCTCCCTGAAAAAAAATAAAAAAACAGTGGGAGATTAATATTGCCCTTTCTGCTTGTGTGCCAGTCTTGACTCCTGGGTGTGCCATCTCTCTCTCTCAAATTGTGGGCCATAGAAAGCCTATTTATTTTTTTTCTTGATTTGGGTTCTAAAATCTACCTTTAAAAAAATCACTACATCAATCAGTGGGAGAAAAATATTGGCCTCAGTCAGGGCTTGTGTGCCACTCCTGACTCCTGTGTGTGCCATCTCTCACTCAGTGGGCCATAGAAAGCCTTTTTTTTTATTATTATTATTTGGTTTCTAAATTGTCCCTGAAAAAATCATTTTATCTTATTTGGTTTCTAAAGTCTCCCTGAAAAAAAATAAAAAAATAAAAAAACAGTGGGAGATTAATATTGCCCTTTCTGCTTGTGTGCCAGTCTTGACTCCTGGGTGTGCCATCTCTCTCTCTCAAATTGTGGGCCATAGAAAGCCTATTTATTTTTTTGCTTGATTTGGGTTCTAAAATCTACCTTTAAAAAAATCACTACATCAATCAGTGGGAGAAAAATATTGGCCTCAGTCAGGGCTTGTGTGCCACTCCTGACTCCTGTGTGTGCCATCTCTCACTCAGTGGGCCATAGAAAGCCTATTTATTTTTTTGCTTGATTTGGGTTCTAAAATCTACCTTTAAAAAAATCAATACATCAATCAGTGGGAGAAAAATATTGGCCTCAGTCAGGGCTTGTGTGCCACTCCTGACTCCTGTGTGTGCCATCTCTCACTCAGTGGGCCATAGAAAGCCTATTTATTTTTTTGCTTGATTTGGGTTCTAAATTCTACCTTTAAAAAAATCACTACATCAATCAGTGGGAGAAAAATATTGGCCTCAGTCAGGGCTTGTGTGCCACTCCTGACTCCTGTGTGTGCCATCTCTCACTCAGTGGGCCATAGAAAGCCTATTTATTTTTTTGCTTGATTTGGGTTCTAAAATCTACCTTTAAAAAAATCACTACATCAATCAGTGGGAGAAAAATATTGGCCTCAGTCAGGGCTTGTGTGCCACTCCTGACTCCTGTGTGTGCCATCTCTCACTCAGTGGGCCATAGAAAGCCTATTTATTTTTTTGCTTGATTTGGGTTCTAAAATCTACCTGAAAAAAAAATCACTACATCAATCAGTGGGAGAAAAATATTGGCCTCAGCCAGGGCTTGTGTGCCACTCCTGACTCCTGTGTGTGCCATCTCTCACTCAGTGGGCCATAGAAAGCCTTTTTTTTATTATTATTTGGTTTCTAAATTGTCCCTGAAAAAATCATTTTATCTTATTTGGTTTCTAAAGTCTCCCTGAAAAAAAATAAAAAAACAGTGGGAGATTAATATTGCCCTTTCTGCTTGTGTGCCAGTCTTGACTCCTGGGTGTGCCATCTCTCTCTCTCAAATTGTGGGCCATAGAAAGCCTATTTTTTTTTTCTTGATTTGGGTTCTAAAATCTACCTTTAAAAAAATCACTACATCAATCAGTGGGAGAAAAATATTGGCCTCAGTCAGGGCTTGTGTGCCACTCCTGACTCCTGTGTGTGCCATCTCTCACTCAGTGGGCCATAGAAAGCCTTTTTTTATTATTATTATTATTATTTGGTTTCTAAATTGTCCCTGAAAAAATCATTTTATCTTATTTGGTTTCTAAAGTCTCCCTGAAAAAAAATAAAAAAATAAAAAAACAGTGGGAGATTAATATTGCCCTTTCTGCTTGTGTGCCAGTCTTGACTCCTGGGTGTGCCATCTCTCTCTCTCAAATTGTGGGCCATAGAAAGCCTATTTATTTTTTTGCTTGATTTGGGTTCTAAAATCTACCTTTAAAAAAATCACTACATCAATCAGTGGGAGAAAAATATTGGCCTCAGTCAGGGCTTGTGTGCCACTCCTGACTCCTGTGTGTGCCATCTCTCACTCAGTGGGCCATAGAAAGCCTATTTATTTTTTTGCTTGATTTGCGTTCTAAAATCTACCTTTAAAAAAATCACTACATCAATCAGTGGGAGAAAAATATTGGCCTCAGTCAGGGCTTGTGTGCCACTCCTGACTCCTGTGTGTGCCATCTCTCACTCAGTGGGCCATAGAAAGCCTATTTATTTTTTTGCTTGATTTGCGTTCTAAAATCTACCTTTAAAAAAATCACTACATCAATCAGTGGGAGAAAAATATTGGCCTCAGTCAGGGCTTGTGTGCCACTCCTGACTCCTGTGTGTGCCATCTCTCACTCAGTGGGCTATAGAAAGCCTATTTATTTTTTTGCTTGATTTGGGTTCTAAAATCTACCTTTAAAAAATCACTACATCAATCAGTGGGAGAAAAATATTGGCCTCAGTCAGGGCTTGTGTGCCACTCCTGACTCCTGTGTGTGCCATCTCTCACTCAGTGGGCCATAGAAAGCCTATTTATTTTTTTGCTTGATTTGGGTTCTAAAATCTACCTTTAAACAAATCACTACATCAATCAGTGGGAGAAAAATATTGGCCTCAGTCAGGGCTTGTGTGCCACTCCTGACTCCTGTGTGTGCCATCTCTCACTCAGTGGGCCATAGAAAGCCTATTTATTTTTTTGCTTGATTTGGGTTCTAAAATCTACCTTTAAAAAAATCACTACATCAATCAGTGGGAGAAAAATATTGGCCTCAGTCAGGGCTTGTGTGCCACTCCTGACTCCTGTGTGTGCCATCTCTCACTCAGTGGGCCATAGAAAGCCTATTTATTTTTTTTGCTTGATTTGGGTTCTAAAATCTACCTTTAAAAAAATCACTACATCAATCAGTGGGAGAAAAATATTGGCCTCAGTCAGGGCTTGTGTGCCACTCCTGACTCCTGTGTGTGCCATCTCTCACTCAGTGGGCCATAGAAAGCCTATTTATTTTTTTGCTTGATTTGGGTTCTAAAATCTACCTTTAAAAAAATCACTACATCAATCAGTGGGAGAAAAATATTGGCCTCAGTCAGGGCTTGTGTGCCACTCCTGACTCCTGTGTGTGCCATCTCTCACTCAGTGGGCCATAGAAAGCCTATTTATTTTTTTGCTTGATTTGAGTTCTAAAATCTACCTTTAAAAAAATCACTTCATCAATCAGTGGGAGAAAAATATTGGCCTCAGTCAGGGCTTGTGTGCCACTCCTGACTCCTGTGTGTGCCATCTCTCACTCAGTGGGCCATAGAAAGCCTATTTATTTTTTTGCTTGATTTGGGTTCTAAAATCTACCTTTAAAAAAATCACTACATCAATCAGTGGGAGAAAAATATTGGCCTCAGTCAGGGCTTGTGTGCCACTCCTGACTCCTGTGTGTGCCATCTCTCACTCAGTGGGCCATAGAAAGCCTATTTATTTTTTTGCTTGATTTGGGTTCTAAAATCTACCTTTAAAAAAATCACTACATCAATCAGTGGGAGAAAAATATTGGCCTCAGTCAGGGCTTGTGTGCCACTCCTGACTCCTGTGTGTGCCATCTCTCACTCAGTGGGCCATAGAAAGCCTATTTATTTTTTTGCTTGATTTGGGTTCTAAAATCTACCTTTAAAAAAATCACTACATCAATCAGTGGGAGAAAAATATTGGCCTCAGTCAGGGCTTGTGTGCCACTCCTGACTCCTGTGTGTGCCATCTCTCACTCAGTGGGCCATAGAAAGCCTATTTATTTTTTTGCTTGATTTGGGTTCTAAAATCTACCTTTAAAAAAATCACTACATCAATCAGTGGGAGAAAAATATTGGCCTCAGTCAGGGCTTGTGTGCCACTCCTGACTCCTGTGTGTGCCATCTCTCTCTCAGTGTGCCATCTCTCTCTCAGTGGGCCATAGAAAGCCTATTTATTTTTTTGCTTGATTTGGGTTCTAAAATCTACCTTTAAAAAAATCACTACATCAATCAGTGGGAGAAAAATATTGGCCTCAGTCAGGGCTTGTGTGCCACTCCTGACTCCTGTGTGTGCCATCTCTCTCTCAGTGTGCCATCTCTCTCTCAGTGGGCCATAGAAAGCCTATTTATTTTTTTGCTTGATTTGGGTTCTAAAATCTACCTTTAAAAAAATCACTACATCAATCAGTGGGAGAAAAATATTGGCCTCAGTCAGGGCTTGTGTGCCACTCCTGACTCCTGTGTGTGCCATCTCTCACTCAGTGGGCCATAGAAAGCCTATTTATTTTTTTGCTTGATTTGGGTTCTAAAATCTACCTTTAAAAAAATCACTACATCAATCAGTGGGAGAAAAATATTGGCCTCAGTCAGGGCTTGTGTGCCACTCCTGACTCCTGTGTGTGCCATCTCTCACTCAGTGGGCCATAGAAAGCCTATTTATTTTTTTGCTTGATTTGGGTTTTAAAATCTACCTTTAAAAAAATCACTACATCAATCAGTGGGAGAAAAATATTGGCCTCAGTCAGGGCTTGTGTGCCACTCCTGACTCCTGTGTGTGCCATCTCTCACTCAGTGGGCCATAGAAAGCCTATTTATTTTTTTGCTTGATTTGGGTTCTAAAATCTACCTTTAAAAAAATCACTACATCAATCAGTGGGAAAAAATATTGGCCTCAGTCAGGGCTTGTGTGCCACTCCTGACTCCTGTGTGTGTCATCTCTCACTCAGTGGGCCATAGAAAGCCTATTTATTTTTTTGCTTGATTTGGGTTCTAAAATCTACCTTTAAAAAAATCACTACATCAATCAGTGGGAGAAAAATATTGGCCTCAGTCAGGGCTTGTGTGCCACTCCTGACTCCTGTGTGTGCCATCTCTCACTCAGTGGGCCATAGAAAGCCTATTTATTTTTTTTGCTTGATTTGGGTTCTAAAATCTACCTTTAAAAAAATCACTACATCAATCAGTGGGAGAAAAATATTGGCCTCAGTCAGGGCTTGTGTGCCACTCCTGACTCCTGTGTGTGCCATCTCTCACTCAGTGGGCCATAGAAAGCCTATTTATTTTTTTGCTTGATTTGGGTTCTAAAATCTACCTTTAAAAAAATCACTACATCAATCAGTGGGAGAAAAATATTGGCCTCAGTCAGGGCTTGTGTGCCACTCCTGACTCCTGTGTGTGCCATCTCTCACTCAGTGGGCCATAGAAAGCCTATTTATTTTTTTGCTTGATTTGAGTTCTAAAATCTACCTTTAAAAAAATCACTTCATCAATCAGTGGGAGAAAAATATTGGCCTCAGTCAGGGCTTGTGTGCCACTCCTGACTCCTGTGTGTGCCATCTCTCACTCAGTGGGCCATAGAAAGCCTATTTATTTTTTTGCTTGATTTGGGTTCTAAAATCTACCTTTAAAAAAATCACTACATCAATCAGTGGGAGAAAAATATTGGCCTCAGTCAGGGCTTGTGTGCCACTCCTGACTCCTGTGTGTGCCATCTCTCACTCAGTGGGCCATAGAAAGCCTATTTATTTTTTTGCTTGATTTGGGTTCTAAAATCTACCTTTAAAAAAATCACTACATCAATCAGTGGGAGAAAAATATTGGCCTCAGTCAGGGCTTGTGTGCCACTCCTGACTCCTGTGTGTGCCATCTCTCACTCAGTGGGCCATAGAAAGCCTATTTATTTTTTTGCTTGATTTGGGTTCTAAAATCTACCTTTAAAAAAATCACTACATCAATCAGTGGGAGAAAAATATTGGCCTCAGTCAGGGCTTGTGTGCCACTCCTGACTCCTGTGTGTGCCATCTCTCACTCAGTGGGCCATAGAAAGCCTATTTATTTTTTTGCTTGATTTGGGTTCTAAAATCTACCTTTAAAAAAATCACTACATCAATCAGTGGGAGAAAAATATTGGCCTCAGTCAGGGCTTGTGTGCCACTCCTGACTCCTGTGTGTGCCATCTCTCTCTCAGTGTGCCATCTCTCTCTCAGTGGGCCATAGAAAGCCTATTTATTTTTTTGCTTGATTTGGGTTCTAAAATCTACCTTTAAAAAAATCACTACATCAATCAGTGGGAGAAAAATATTGGCCTCAGTCAGGGCTTGTGTGCCACTCCTGACTCCTGTGTGTGCCATCTCTCTCTCAGTGTGCCATCTCTCTCTCAGTGGGCCATAGAAAGCCTATTTATTTTTTTGCTTGATTTGGGTTCTAAAATCTACTTTTAAAAAAATCACTACATCAATCAGTGGGAGAAAAATATTGGCCTCAGTCAGGGCTTGTGTGCCACTCCTGACTCCTGTGTGTGCCATCTCTCACTCAGTGGGCCATAGAAAGCCTATTTATTTTTTTGCTTGATTTGGGTTCTAAAATCTACCTTTAAAAAAATCACTACATCAATCAGTGGGAGAAAAATATTGGCCTCAGTCAGGGCTTGTGTGCCACTCCTGACTCCTGTGTGTGCCATCTCTCACTCAGTGGGCCATAGAAAGCCTATTTATTTTTTTGCTTGATTTGGGTTTTAAAATCTACCTTTAAAAAAATCACTACATCAATCAGTGGGAGAAAAATATTGGCCTCAGTCAGGGCTTGTGTGCCACTCCTGACTCCTGTGTGTGCCATCTCTCACTCAGTGGGCCATAGAAAGCCTATTTATTTTTTTGCTTGATTTGGGTTCTAAAATCTACCTTTAAAAAAATCACTACATCAATCAGTGGGAAAAAATATTGGCCTCAGTCAGGGCTTGTGTGCCACTCCTGACTCCTGTGTGTGTCATCTCTCACTCAGTGGGCCATAGAAAGCCTATTTATTTTTTTGCTTGATTTGGGTTCTAAAATCTACCTTTAAAAAAATCACTACATCAATCAGTGGGAGAAAAATATTGGCCTCAGTCAGGGCTTGTGTGCCACTCCTGACTCCTGTGTGTGCCATCTCTCACTCAGTGGGCCATAGAAAGCCTATTTATTTTTTTGCTTGATTTGGGTTCTAAAATCTACCTTTAAAAAAATCACTACATCAATCAGTGGGAGAAAAATATTGGCCTCAGTCAGGGCTTGTGTGCCACTCCTGACTCCTGTGTGTGCCATCTCTCACTCAGTGGGCCATAGAAAGCCTATTTATTTTTTTGCTTGATTTGGGTTCTAAAATCTACCTGAAAAAAAATCACTACATCAATCAGTGGGAGAAAAATATTGGCCTCAGTCAGGGCTTGTGTGCCACTCCTGACTCCTGTGTGTGCCATCACTAACTCAGTGGGCCATAGAAAGCCTATTTATTTTTTTGCTTGATTTGGGTTCTAAAATCTACCTTTAAAAAAATCACTACATCAATCAGTGGGAGAAAAATATTGGCCTCAGTCAGGGCTTGTGTGCCACTCCTGACTCCTGTGTGTGCCATCTCTCACTCAGTGGGCCATAGAAAGCCTATTTATTTTTTTGCTTGATTTGGGTTCTAAAATCTACCTTTAAAAAAATCACTACATCAATCAGTGGGAGAAAAATATTGGCCTCAGTCAGGGCTTGTGTGCCACTCCTGACTCCTGTGTGTGCCATCTCTCACTCAGTGGGCCATAGAAAGCCTATTTATTTTTTTGCTTGATTTGGGTTCTAAAATCTACCTTTAAAAAAATCACTACATCAATCAGTGGGAGAAAAATATTGGCCTCAGTCAGGGCTTGTGTGCCACTCCTGACTCCTGTGTGTGCCATCTCTCACTCAGTGGGCCATAGAAAGCCTATTTATTTTTTTGCTTGATTTGGGTTCTAAAATCTACCTGAAAAAAAATCACTACATCAATCAGTGGGAGAAAAATATTGGCCTCAGTCAGGGCTTGTGTGCCACTCCTGACTCCTGTGTGTGCCATCTCTCACTCAGTGGGCCATAGAAAGCCTCTTTTTTTTTATTATCATTATTTGGTTTCTAAATTGTCCCTGAAAAAATCATTTTATCTTATTTGGTTTCTAAAGTCTCCCTGACAAAAAAATAAATAAAAAAAATAGGTGGGAGATTAATATTGACATTTGTGCTTGTGTGACAGTCCTGCGTGTGTGGCATCTCTGTGATTTGGTGCCGCAGAAAACAGAGTGTGTAACATTGTGCCTGATTTTCCTTGTGGTCTCACCAACCTGTTAAGGGATATTGAAATCATACTGAAGTTATAGCTCACCGTGTAAGTTGTTTGACAGCAACAAATAAAGTTACTTTGGTTAAGTTTTTAAAACAATGAGGAAGTCTGGTGCAAGAGGTCGTGGCCGTGGGCGTTCATTGTCAGCTGGTAATGATGGTAGTGGTAGTGGAGCATCAGGTGGTCGTGGGGATAAAAATATTCCACCTAAGTCTGGAGCTGTGGAGCCAGTTTCGTCATCTGGCTACACAAGGCCTCGAACACTCTCTTTTCTGGGAGTAGGAAAACCGCTTTTAAAGCCGGAGCAGCAACAGCAAGTTTTGGCTTACATTGCAGACTCAGCCTCTAGCTCTTTTGCCTCCTCTTCTGAAACTGGTAAATGTAAAAGCAGCGCGTCGCTTGTGGATGTTCACGGTCAGGGACAAGTCGCTTCCTTGTCCTCTTCAGCAAAAACTACAACAAGAGAGAAGGATGCAGCAGGCGACACAACGGGTTACTCCATGGAGCTCTTTACACATACCGTCCCTGGCTTAGAAAGTGAAACACTTAACAGGCCATGCCCATTACAAGTAGATTCTGACATGGAGTGCACTGATGCACTGCCACAGCCAGAGTACTATGCTGCTCCTTTGACTCAGACCACAACATTGCCCTCTCAGGGTACTGATCCACAATCAGACCCTGATGAGACTATGTTGCCCCGCCACGAACGCTATACCACCGACCGACACAGTGACACAGACGAAGTTGCACACGAGCTCGAAGAGGAGGTAATAGATGACCCAGTTGTTGACCCCGATTGGCATCCATTGGGGGAACAGGGTGCAGGTGGCAGTAGTTCAGAAGCGGAGGTGGAGGAGGGACCGCAGCAGGCATCAACATCGCAACAGGTTCCATCTGCCGGGCCCGTATCTGGCCCAAAACGCGTGTCAAAGCCAAAACCTGTTGGAGGACAGCATGACCATCCGGTTAAAGCTCAGTCTGCAATCCCTGAAAAGGGATGCTAGGAAGAGTGCAGTCTGGCATTTTTTTTAAACAACATCCAATTGATCAGCGCAAAGTCATCTGTCAAAAATGTTCAACTAGCTTAAGCAGAGGTCAGAATCTGAAAAGTCTCAATACTAGTTGCATGCATAGACACTTAACCACCATGCATTTTCAAGCCTGGACTAACTACCAAACGTCCCTTAAGGTTGTAGCACCCTCGGCCAATGAAGCTAGTCAGCAACGCAACATCCCTTCCGGCACTGTAAGGCCACCATTTTCCGCACCACCGGCAGTATCTGTGCAGGTTTCTTTGCCAGCCAAAAGCAGTCAGGGTCAGGGAATCACCAGTTTTTTAGGAGGAAATATTGCATCTAGGGCACCGGCGGAAACAATACCGTCTCCAACCGTCTCTCAGTCTGCCATGTCCACCGGCACACCCGAAAGTTAAACGATCTCCAGCTCTCCAGTCCAGCTCACACTACATGAGACTCTGGTTAGAAAAAGGAAGTACTTATCCTCGCATCCGCGTACACAGGGTTTTAACGCCCACATAGCTAGACTAATCTCGTTAGAGATGATGCCCTACCGGTTAGTTGAAAGCGAAGCTTTCAAAGCCCTGATGGAGTACGCTGAACCACGATACGAGCTACCCAGTCGACACTTTTTTTCCAGAAAAGCCATCCCAGCCCTGCACCAGCATGTTAAACAGCGCATCGTCCATGCACTCAGGCAATCTGTGAGAACAAAGGTGCACCTGACTACAGATGCATGTGCAGCGCCCCAGAGTCCTGGTCATTGCAGTACTGTGGCTCCGCCACTAAGGGGAGCTATGGTACGTCTGATGGCACTGAAGGAGTTCATCTGATCAGGTATCACAGACACCAATACATTTCACCACCGGGCCTCCAGGGGGAGCTAAGGGTTCTATTCATTAGGCCACTCCTCACACACTGGTAAAACTGGGGGTCAGGCAGGAAGTTAGACAGAAAGCTGACTGGGTTGGAGCCAGGCAACACCTTGTGGCAGAGGGTGTTGCAGGAGAAGATTCGGTAGGGTCTCTGTCAGGGGTGGGATCCTGACAGAGACTTGGCAACAAGAAAGAACGTAACGGGACCGTGCCTGCTCAGTATAGCGGCGGTGCCCAAGAAGGGATTGGAAGCGAGATAGATTGTGCTGAGTGAGAAACGAGATCAACGCAACAAGGAGAATACCAGTAGGGGTCGTGCTGTAAGATCGAGGCAACATTCTACTGAGGCGCACAACCGGCGGCCGGAACGCCGAGGGAGTATTACAATATTCAGCTTCAAGCAATACTCTAAACAGCGGCAGGACAGTCAGTCTAAGGCGGGCTGTCTCACTTAAATCACCTATGCAGTCTTGGGGGGCAACTTGTGGAGAGGGGCGACTCTAGGGTCCCGGAAGAGCTCCGAGCCTACCCGTCAAACGGGTGCCGTTCTAACCGTAACATCAGGGAGGAACGGAGAATTAGCAGAACATCATCTAATTGAGTTGTGAGGGAACTTAAGAAACGGACACAACAGTTGTGGGGACTTTCCGTAAGCACAGCAGGGAAGGACCGCAACACATAGCGCTAGAAGGAAGGCACAGATTTCCACCTGTAAAGAGAACTCTGGAGGTGCCATTGGACCGGCCGGACTTGCGCAGCCTGGTTATCCGGATTCTGGACTGAGGACCCAGAGATCTTCAGTAAAGAGGTAAAGAGACTGCAACCTGGTGTCCTCGTTATTTACTGCACCGCACCACCACCATCATCCACCCACATCTATTACTGTACGCCCCTCAGCAGGGTCATGGACCGGGTCTAGCCACCGTGACAACCCCAGAGCAGAGACTCACAGGCCCGGTACCGGGTACCCCTCGGCCCTGCGGCAGTGGGGGCGCTACAAATGGACCAGTAGGCATGGCCAGGGACGTTATGTGTCCATCACGGCACACTGGGTGAATGTGGTGGATGCAGGGTCCACAGGGGACATCAATTTCGGGACAGTTGTGCCTAGCCCACGGTCTAGGAAACAGTTGGCTGTAGGCGTTCGCACCCCCTCCTCCTCCTCCTCCTCGTCCTCCTGCAGAAGCTACAGCTCTTCCACAGACCGCAGTCGGCCAACCACTCCATCGGCAGATGACACTGTTGCACACCAGTTGTCCCATTATGGGCCAGCTACTGGCAAGCGTCAGCAGGCTGTATTGGCTATGAAGTGTTTGGGCGACAACAGACACACCGCGGAAGTTCTGTCCGAGTTCTTGCAACAAGAAACGCAGTCGTGGCTGGGCACAGTAGATCTTGAGGCAGGCAAGGTAGTGAGTGATAACGGAAGGAATTTCATGGCTGCCATCTCCCTTTCCCAACTGAAACACATTCCTTGCCTGGCTCACACCTTAAACCTGGTGGTGCAGTGCTTATTGAAAACTTATCCTGGGTTCTCCAACCTGCTCCTCAAAGTGCATGGACTTTTCTCACATATCCGACGTTTGCCTGTACACTCCAGCCGTATGCAGACCTATCAGCGGTCTTTGAACCTTCCCCAGCATCGCCTAATCATAGACGTTGCAACAAGGTGGAACTCAACACTGCACATGCTTCAGAGACTGTGCCAACAGAGGCGGGCTGTTATGTTTTTGTGGGAGGATACACATACACGGGCAGGCAGTAGGATGGCAGACATGGAGTTGTCAGGTGTGCAGTGGTCGAAGATACAAGACATGTGTCAAGTCCTTCAGTGTTTTGAGGAATGCACACGGCTGGTTAGTGCACACAACGCCATAATAAGCATGAGCATCCCCCTAATGTGTCTGCTGATGCAAAGTTTGACGCACATAAAGGATCAGGCGTCTGCACCAGAGGAAGAGGAAAGCCTTGATGACAGTCAGCCATTGTCTGGTCAGGGCAGTGTACAGGACGAGGTAGCGGGCGAAGAGGAGGTGGAGGATGAGGAGGATGATGGGGATGAGTATATTTTTAATGCGGAAGCTTTCCCGGGGGCACTGCAAATTGGTTGCGTGGCAAGGCCGGGTTCTGTTTTTTTGAGGGACACAAGTGACGTAGATTTGCCTGAAACTGCCCCTCAACCAATCACAACCGGAGATTTGACAACTGGAACTTTGGCCCACATGGCGGATTATGCCTTACGTATCCTAAAAAAGGACACACGCATTACAAAAATGATGAACGATGACGATTACTGGTTGGCCTGCCTCCTTGATCCACGCTATAAAGGCAAATTGCAAAATATTATGCCACATGAGAACTTGTAACTAATATTAGCAACCAAACAATCAACTCTTGTTGACCGTTTGCTTCAGGCATTCCCAGCACACAGCGCACGTGATCGTTCTCACACGAGCTCCAGGGGGCAGCTGACTAGGAGTGTTAGGGGTGCACACATCAGAAGTGGCGTTGGACAGAGGGGTTTTCTGACCAGGTTGTGGAGTGATTTTGCTATGACCGCAGACAGGACAGGTACTGCTGCATCAATTGAAAGTGACAGGAGACAACATTTATCCAGTATGGTTACTAACTATTTTTCATACCTTATCGATGTTCTCCCTCAACCGTCATTCCCATTTGATTACTGGGCATCAAAATTAGACACCTGGCCAGAATTGGCAGAATATGCATTGCAGGAGCTTGCTTGCCCGGCAGCAAGTGTCCTATCAGAAAGAGTATTCAGTGCTGCAGGTTCAATATTAACCGAAAAAAGGACTCGTCTGGCTACCCAAAATGTTGATGATCTAACATTCATTAAAATGAACCACAACTGGATTTTGAAATCTTTTGCCCCACCTTGCCCGGCCGACACCTAGCTTTCCTATGAAAAGCTCTTGCCTGTGGACTACTGTGAATTACTTTTCTGATGTCTAATTTGCTGCAGCTGATTGTCCAGCATACGACATGTTTACACCTCCCTAAATGGCCAAACTCCCCACACGGGGCCGTGGTATCGCGACTTGGCGCATGCACCCGTGAGACTGCTGTTTGTCTGAAGAGGTGGGTGTGCTCGCTTTTGGTCGACGGCATTGCTACTGGGTCCCTCATAGTACAATAAAGTGTCTCTGGCGGTGGTGGTGCGCACCCAACGTCAGACACACTGTTGTAACATGAGGGGCCCTGGGCCTGTATCGCCGGCCACAAGAGAGTTCACCCACCCCCAGGTCAAACATTGCTCTACCACTTCCACAGTTATCTCTCACACTTCCACCAATGTTTAGTCTATGCGCTGACATCCTTCCATACCTGCCACTAACAATACCATTGTGTTGACATGTATGATGGTACTTAACATAGTCAGGGGCAGTGTCCTCTATTTACCACAGTAAATACTTTGCGCTAAATTAGTAGGTCTGAAACAACGCAGAGGATCCCACCCCTGAACCTAATGATTGCACCCTTTAGTGTTTTTGTTTTGTTTTAATGCGAGACATTCACATTTATTTGTTGTTTTGGACTACTAACTGGCAGACACTCATTACAATCGGCCTCCGTTGACCAGACCACTGCTACCCGTGTACCCCTGGAACCTATGTTACAGTGCCTACAGCCAGCCTATTTTATTATGTTAGGCCTTCGAAGCCTGTCTGCGGTCCCTCCTTCCACTAGGCCTCCACTCAGCTGACCACTGCTGCCCGTGTACCCCTGGAACCTATGTTACAGTGCCTACAGCCAGCCCATTTTATTATGTTAGGCCTTCGAAGCCTGTCTGCGGTCCCTCCTTCCACTAGGCCTCCACTGACCTGACCACTGCTGCCCGTGTACCCCTGGAACCTATGCTACAGTGCCTACAGCCAGCCCATTTTATGATGTTAGGCCTTCGAAGCCTGTCTGCGGTCCCTCCTTCCACTAGGCCTCCACTCACCTGACCACTGCTGCCCATGTACCCCTGGAACCTATTTTACAGTGCCTACAGCCAGCCCATTTTATTATGTTAGGCCTTCGAAGCCTGTTTGCGGTCCCTCCTTCCACTAGGCCTCCACTCACCTGACCACTGCTGCCCGTGTACCCCTGGAACCTATGTTACAGTGCCTACAGCCAGCCCATTTTATTATGTTAGGCCTTCGAAGCCTGTCTGCGGTCCCTCCTTCCACTAGGCCTCCACTCACCTGACCACTGCTGCCCGTGTACCCCTGGAACCTATGTTACAGTGCCTACAGCCAGCCCATTTTATTATGTTAGGCCTTCGAAGCCTGTCTGCGGTCCCTCCTTCCACTAGGCCTCCACTGACCAGACCACTGCTGCCCGTGTACCCCAGGAACCTATTTTACAGTGCCTACAGCCAGCCCATTTTATTATGTTAGGCCTTCGAAGCCTGTCTGCGGTCCCTCCTTCCACTAGGCCTCCACTGACCAGACCACTGCTGCCCGTGTACCCCTGGAACCTATTTTACAGTGCCTACAGCCAGCCCATTTTATTATGTTAGGCCTTCGAAGCCTGTCTGAGGTCCCTCCTTCCACTAGGCCTCCACTCACCTGACCACTGCTGCCCGTGTACCCCTGGAACCTATGTTACAGTGCCTACAGCCAGCCCATTTTAATATGTTAGGCCTTCGAAGCCTGTCTGTGGTCCCTCCTTCCACTAGGCCTCCACTCACCTGACCACTGCTGCCCGTGTACCCCTGGAACCTATGTTACAGTGCCTACAGCCAGCCCATTTTATTATGTTAGGCCTTCGAAGCCTGTCTGCGGTCCCTCCTTTCACTAGGCCTCCACTCACCTGACCACTGCTGCCCGTGTACCCCTGGAACCTATGTTACAGTGCCTACAGCCAGCCCATTTTATTATGTTAGGCCTTCGAAGCTTGTCTGCGGTCCCTCCTTCCACTAGGCCTCCACTGACCAGACCACTGCTGCCCGTGTACCCCTGGAACCTATGTTACAGTGCCTATAGCCAGCCCATTTTATTATGTTAGGCCTTCGAAGCCTGTCTGCGGTCCCTCCTTCCACTAGGCCTCCACTCACCTGACCACTGCTGCCCGTGTACCCCTGGAACCTATGTTACAGTGCCTACAGCCAGCCCATTTTATTATGTTAGGCCTTCGAAGCCTGTCTGCGGTCCCTCCTTCCACTAGGCCTCCACTCACCTGACCACTGCTGCCCGTGTACCCCTGGAACCTATGTTACAGTGCCTACAGCCAGCCCATTTTATTATGTTAGGCCTTCGAAGCCTGTCTGCGGTCCCTCCTTCCACTAGGCCTCCACTCACCTGACCACTGCTGCCCGTGTACCCCTGGAACCTATGTTACAGTGCCTACAGCCAGCCCATTTTATTATGTTAGGCCTTCGAAGCCTGTCTGCGGTCCCTCCTTCCACTAGGCCTCCACTGACCAGACCACTGCTGCCCGTGTACCCCTGGAACCTATGTTACAGTGCCTACAGCCAGCCCATTTTATGATGTTAGGCCTTCGAAGCCTGTCTGCGGTCCCTCCTTCCACTAGGCCTCCACTCACCTGACCACTGCTGCCCGTGTACCCCTGGAACCTATGTTACAGTGCCTACAGCCAGCCCATTTTATGATGTTAGGCCTTCGAAGCCTGTCTGCGGTCCCTCCTTCCACTAGGCCTCCACTGACCAGACCACTGCTGCCCGTGTACCCCTGGAACCTATTTTACAGTGCATAGAGCCTATTTTTTTTATTTTATTTAATATTAATAAAGCCATGATGGACTACGCTGTACCACGCTATGAGCTACCCAGTTGACAATTATTTTGCGAGAAAAGCCATCCCACCCCTCCACCAGCATGTTAAAGACCACATTGTCCTTTCATTCTGTCAATCTGTGAGTCCAAAGGTACACCTGACAACAGACACATGGAGCGGTAGGCATGGCCACGGAAGGTTACGTGTCCTTTGTGGCGCAATGGGTTAATGTATTGGATGCATGGTCCACACAGGGGACAGCCTGGTAAGTCTGTATGCAGTCCCTAATTCAAGTTGTCCTCAACTGAATAAAGCTGAGCTTCTACCTTCTGGCTCTGATTAACTGCTGTTTTTTAAAAAATTGGTGGTTCCGGCCTACTAACGGTGTCTGCCCCTGCCTGGTGTTGTCCTCAACTGAATAAAGCTGAGCTTCTACCTTCTGGCTCTGATTAATTTTTTTTTTTTTTTTTTAATTGCTGGATGGGGCCTAATACCTCTGTTTGCTGCTCCCTGATGTTTGTCCTCAACTGAATAAAGCTGAGCTTCTACCTTCTGGCTCTCATTAAGTGCTGTTTTTTAAAAGATTGTTGGTTATGGGCCTACTAACGGTGTCTCCCCCTGCCTGGTGTTGTCCTCAACTGAATAAAGCTGAGCTTCTACCTTCTGGCTCTGATTAACTGCTGTTTTTTAAAAAATTGGTGGTTCCGGCCTACTAACGGTGTCTGCCCCTGCCTGGTGTTGTCCTCAACTGAATAAAGCTGAGCTTCTACCTTCTGGCTTTCGGCCTATACTATCAGATATTAAACTGCATTTGGCCTACTAGTGTGGTTGGGCCCTTGAAACAGTGTCTGCTGCTCTTGGGTTTGCTACTCCACTGAACAAAGCAATGCCGCCTGTTTAGTCCTGTTACCAATTTTGAACTGCATTTAGCCTACTTTATTCTTTGGCCCTATATCTGTTTCCTCCTCATCCTGCCCATTGCCCAGCCACTGCTAGATGAGTCTGCTGGTACATTGACCTAGACCACTACATTCCCCTTGCACTCTACACAGCCAGAATCTGACCCTGCTGAAAGTAAGGTTCCCCTTCCCGCATGTTATACCACCTTACACAGGGACAAAGAGGAAGGTGCAGATGAAAGTGCAGGTTCCTTCATCAGGTGGGGGGGCATACTCATTGGCGACGTCACTGGCACAGGGCCCCTCAGAGTACGCAAAAGTGTCGCTGCTGGTGGGAGGCGCCCCCGCCATGCAAACACACCGCCGTACTTTGAGGGGCCCTGTGCCAGTGCCAATGCGAACGAGTGGGCCCCCCCTGCTTGCTCAGGATCACAGCACTTGCAACGTTGAAATACTTACCTCTCCCTGCTCCACCGCCGTGACGTAGTCCGCGTTTCCTGGGCCCACGAAAAACTTGAGCCAGCCCTACTCCCCCCACAACTTTTGCCAAATGACCCCCAATTTCCTATGCCCAACTATTATTATAAAGTTAATTAAGATTGACAAGCTTCAGAAACAAGAATGGATGTTTTTGGCATTAAAATGGGCACTGTAGGTGTTTTCCTGGCCTCCACTCACTGCCGACTATGCTTCCCCATTGACTTGCATTGGGTTTCGTGTTTCGGTCGATGCCCGACTTTTAGTGATAATCGGCCGACTGCACTCGACTCGACTCTGGACAAAGTCGAGTTTCACAAAACCCGACTCGATCTTAAAAAAATGAAAGTCGCTCAACCCTATTTGGGACTACTAACTGTCTGCATTTAGGCTGCTTTATTATTTGGGTCTACTAAGTGTGTCTGCCACTCAATACAGTTGTCCTCCACTGAACAAAGCAATGCCGCCTATTTAGTCCAGTTACCACATTTGAACTGCATTTAGCCCACTTTATTATTTGGGCCTACTAACTGTGTCTGCCGCTCATTACAGTTGTCCTCTACCGAACAAAGCAATGCCGCCTGTTTAGTCCTGTTACAAATTTTGAACTCCATTTAGCCCACTTTATTATTTGGGCCTACTAACTGTGTCTGCTGCTCATTACAGCTGTCCTCCACTGAACAAAGCAATGCCACCTGTTTAGTTCAGTTACCACATTTGAACTGCATTTAGCCCACTTTATTATTTGGGCCTACTAACTGTGTCTGCCACTCATTACAGTTGTCCTCCACTGAACAAAGCAATGCCGCCTGTTTAGTCCAGTTACCACATTTGAACTGCATTTAGCCCACTTTATTATTTGGGCCTACTAACTGTGTCTGCCACTCATTACAGTTGTCCTCCACCGAACAAAGCAATGCCGCCTGTTTAGTCCTGTTATCACATTTGAACTGCATTTAGCCCACTTTATTATTTGGGCCTATATCTGTGTTTCCTCCTCATCCTGCCCATTGCCCAGCCACTGCTAGGAGAGTCTGCTGGTACATTGACCCAGACCACTACATTCCCCTTGCACTCTACACAGCCAGAATCTGACCCTGCTGAAAGTCAGGTTCCCCTTCCCGCATACTATACCACCTTACACGGGGACAAATAGGAAGGTGCAGATGAAAGTGCAGGTTCCTTCATCAGGTGGGGTGTCATACTCGTTGGCAACGTCACTGGCACAGGGCCCCTCATAGTACGCAAAAGTGTCTCTGTCGGTGGGAGGCGCCACCCGCCGTCAAACACACCGCCGTACTATGAGGGGCCCTGTGCCAGTGCCAATGCCAATGAGTGGGCCCCCACTGCTTGCTCAGGATCACAGCCCTTGCAAAGTTGAAATACTTACCTCTCCCTGCTCCACCGCTGTGACGTATTCCGCGTTTCCTGGGCCCACGAAAATCTTGAGCCTGCCCTACCCCCCCACAACTTTAGCCAAATGACCCCCAGTTTTCAATGCCTAACTATTATTATAAAGTAAATTAAGATTGACAAGCTTAAGTAATAAGAATTGATGTTTTTGGCATTAAAATGGGCACTGTAGGTGTTTTCCTGTCCTCCACTCACTGCCGACTTTGATTCCCCATTGACTTGCATTGGGTTTCGTGTTTCAGTCGGCCCCCGACTTTTCGCAATAATCGGTCGATTTCACCCGACCCGACTTTTGACAAAGTTGGGTTTTGCGAAACCCGACTCGATCCGAAAAAAGTAAAAGTCGCTCAACTCTACTGACCTTACCTTTGGTAGAAGGGTGCTGCAAGCGGTGGTCCCTCCCTAAGGTGTTTCTTTCTCCAAAAATCTCTCAGGTGTGCTGTCATGGGGGAAGGGAAAACACCAAGGTTACTTACCAGTAGCCATTTTTTCCGGAGCCCATGACAGCACCTGTATATTTCCCCCCTTTTTTCACCCTTTGGTGCGCACTTTTAGCTGGGTGTTTTTTGTTATTAATATAATGTGGTGGTAGTTTGCCATGTGAACTAACCAGGGGGGCCTCTCATGCTCTGAAAACCAACTGAAGCGAGGGAGAGGTACTGCCCTTTTATTTCAGTAGGTTTCCTGTCCTGACTGGGCGGATCCCTCTCTTAGGTGTGCTGTCATGGGCTCCGGAAAAATTGGCTACCGGTAAGTAACCTTGGTGTTTTTGTATGAGGCTCTCCTTCACGTCTCATCAAAGGGGTATTGGGGTGCATGAAAATTTGTGGCAGCTCTTGCATTCACTGCATAGGCAAACAGTATGGGTGACCCACTTCCCAATAATGGGAAAATTGCTTTATGAGGCCCTCCTCCACATCTCTTCCAATTGGTATTGGGGTGCATCCAAATTTGTGGCAGCTCTTTCAATAACTGCAAAGGCAAACAGTATGGGCGCCCCAACCCTTTTGGGCCTCCGCCCCCTGTTGGGACCTCCAGTATGGAGTGGGCTGCTTTCCCACTGAACCTTCCATCCCCTGGTATCTCTCAACCAGTCCAACCAGTTCATCGACATTCCGGGGATCACTGTGGGCAACCCAAGTCTTAACGGACCTTGGCAAAGAGTGCAAAAACCAGTCCATCACCACCCATTCTACCATCTGCGCAGGAGTAGAGGATTCTGGCTGCAGCTGAAACATTTGGGAGCACGGTAGTTTGTCTCAGTGAGATGCCCAGTGGTGAAATTCTCCACTGCAGGTTCTTCAGCCTAATCACTGCAGCTCTCCACTGCAGGTTATTTAGCCTCAACACTGCAATTTTACACTGCCGGTTCTTCAGCCTCAATATTGCAATTCTCCACTGCAAGTTCCTCAGCCTCAACACTGTAAGTCTCCACTGCATGTTCTTCAGCCTCAACAATGCATTTTTCCACTGCAGGTTCTTCATCCTCAACACTGCAATTCTCCACTGCCAATTCTTCAGCCTCAACACGGTAATTCACTGCAGGTTCTTCAGCTTCAATATTGCAATTCTATACTGTAGGTTCTTCAGCCTCAATACTGTAATTCTCCACTGCAGGTTCTTCAGCCCCAACACTGCAATTTTACACTGCCGATTCTTCAGCATCAGCACAGCAATTCTCCACTCCAGGTTCTTCAGCCTCAACATTGCAATTCTCCACTGCAATTTCTTCAGCCTCAACACTGCAATTCTACACTGCAGGTTCTTCAGCCTCAACATTACAATTCTCCACTGCAGATTCTTCAGCCTCAACACTGCAATTCTATTTTGCCTGTTCTTCAACCTCAACATTACAATTCACTGCAGGTTCTTCAGCTTCAATATTGCAATTCTCCACTGGACTGCAGGTTCTTCAGCCTCAACATTGCAATTCTACACTGGCGATTCTTCAGCCTCAACACTGTAATTCACTGCATAGGCAAACAGTATGGGAGACCTACTTCCTAATAATGGGCACATTGTTTTCAGGAGGCCTTCTTGTAAGTTTCTTCAAAGGGGTATTAGGGTACATCTAAATTTGGTGCAGGACAGGCCTTACATTCAACGCATAGGTAAACAGTATGGAAGGACCAAATTCCTAATAATGGGAACATTGCTTTCAGGTGGCCCTCCTGTATGTCTCTTGAAAGGGGTATTGGGGTGCATCTAAATTTGGGGAATGCCTTGCAATCAATCAATGCATAGGCAAACAGTATGGGAAAACCACTTCATAATAATGGGAGCATTGTTTTCAGGAGGCCCTCCTGTACGTTTCTTCAAAAGGGTATTGTGGTGTGTCCTAATTTTTGGCAGCCCTGCCACTCACTGCATAGGCAATAACAATATAGGAGACCCATGGCTTAATAATGGAAACAACAAACCATAGCCGGCTGATGGATGAATAGTAAAGGCTGCCTGATGGACCTATAAAAATAGGCTTTGTGACTTTCAGAGTCCCTCCTTCATAAGTTAAACAGGATGTGTCTGATGATGTGTCACACACCGCATGGCCAGCTTAGGTTATAAAATGTTAAAATGACATTTCCACCTTGGTTGCAAGCAATGCTAAAGTTCAAAAATGCATCAAAAATGCTACGTGTGAACATAGCCCAAGGTGTGGAGGAGCATTTTTGTTTTTGGTTATTTATTTTCCCTTATATACAAGTCATTACCCTGCATCCTGCAAAGAATGTTCCTTAACATATGTCCCAGCATACCATACATCTGCAGCGTGGACCGTATTCACATTAATCCCTTCATCTATCTATAGTACTGTAAGAGGGTGGTGCTGTTATGCATAATAAGAAACACGCTGTCACTTTAAGAGGCTGCACCCCCTTGTCTATATGATGGTATATTCTGCTGTTCTCCCCTGCTCTTGTTTTGCTATGGACTGCTCAGGGCTGAGTGAAGGGGTGGAGCTGAAGCAGCGTAGAGAGAGAAGTTTCCAGAGGGAACTGAGAGAACTTTGGGTGCTTTGCTATCTGCAAGGAAGAGACTTTTGCTGCAGGAAAGATTACACAGCTTAAGATGAACTGCGTTTGCTAAATAGACGTTCCCGGCTACAGCAAAGGGTGGCTGTTCTGCGCTGGTTTGTGAAGCCACGAAGATAGCGAGAAGGGGACCTACGGTTTCCAGGAGCAAAGAGAAGACCACGCTTTACAGAGCCGACAGGAACCCGTGTGTACCACAGTTAAGGACTTCGGGGGCCCCCTGGGACTGGACCTGTGTCCCCAACGTCACCGTGAGTCTGTTCCTGTCTGGTGCACCAGTTAGGGCCTAGTGCAGACTTCAGCAGTTAGAGCACGGTAGCCGTGTGGCCTGTGTAGTAAAGGCCAGGGAGGCTATATGCAGAGTAGCATCGATATATATATGTTCCATTGTGCAAAGTTGATTATGAGATAGGTTCTGAGTTTGCAATTGCTTAAGTATCGTGCTATTTTACATACAAGTTGACTCATGTGCATTATCTTTTACTATTGTAAACCCGTTTGCATCTTCCTTATCCCTTTCATCCCCTGTCTCCCAATAAATCTATCCTTTGTTGTTTGCACCTCATCTTGTGTACAGTAGTCTTCCTGCACCGTGGTGGTCCCCGGGCCATCGCTTCAAGTGGCGCTGCGAGCAGGGTACTGTCACCAAGATGGAGGCAGCAGACAGCAATGGCGGGAATGCTAATGTTAATGGAGATGCTGTGGGCATTGGTGGAACCCCTGCAAGGACACTCCCTATGGGCACCATATTTAGTGTGCTCCCAAAATTTGACGGCAAGAATATGCCACTGTCCGACTGGGTGTCCCGGCTGCAATGCACCCTGAAGATTTATAACATAAGCCCAGTCCTTGAAGTGGACATTGCTTTAACTGCCCTAGAGGGGGAAGCCCGCAGAAACGTCTGCCTACAACCAGAACTCACCCGCAGTACCCTGAAGGAACTAGTGAAGTTCCTGGAAGAGATCTACGGTGAGACCGCTAGCGCGGGACATCTTCGCGCCAAATTTTTCTCTAGGCTGCAGCGGGAAGAGGAAGGAATTTCTCAGTATGCAACAGTACTGCAGGAAGTGTTTGAAGAGGTGCAGAGAAAGGAGGCAGATGGACTTGGCGGCATGGGCTCTAAAGACCAGATACTCCGGGAGCAATTCATTCTGGGACTACACAGCACATCCTTGAGGCAGGCACTGTCAGAACGGGTTTGGGCAGATCCAGCCCTTACGTTTCGTCAAGTCCTGGCAGAAACAGTGGCCCGAAGTAAAGAAGAAAGCTACGCGTCTGGAGTGATGCGTGTCCAGGACGCCAATTCCAGAGGGGAAACAGTGGCCCGAAGTAAAGAAAAAAGCTACGTGTCTGGAGTGATGCGTGTCCAGGACGCCAATTCCAGGGGGGACCCAAACCATCAAGAAGTGCTGGTCCAGGTAGTGCAAGATTTGCAGCGGTCCCTTGTTAACGTGCAAGAGAAACTGACCCAGATGGAGCGGAGAGTGGGGGAACTACAAGAAACTGACCCACCATACTCCTACAACCATTCTTCGGCCCGATCGACAAGGGAGCAGTGGGAACAAGCCCCCTCCCGTCAGGCATCGGTGGCACGAGGACAGGTTCGAAGTACCCCTCGGCGAGGAGGAGGTGTTCAATGCTGGGAGTGTAGAGGACGGGGGCACCTTGCCAGAGACTGTCGGAACTATACGCAAGGCCAGTGGAAGCCGTCGTTAAACTACCAACCCCCGCAGTAGTGCGGCACTCTGCGGGGGAGGCGAGAAGAGAGGCCGCTCCATATCATAACGAACACTTGATCGCTGGGAGCCCCATCCTACGTGCTGAATTTGAAGGAGTTCTGGTGGATTGCCTGGTAGATACCGGGTCACAAGTGACAACGATGTCCGAAGCGTACTTCAAGCAGCATTTCCAGAACCTGGCCAAGCCAGAGAAAGAGACATTGATTCGCTTGTTTGCTGCCAACCAACAACCGATTCCGGTCACAGGGGTCGTGTGGATGAATATTCGAATCTGTGGACAAGTAGTTGGAAGAAAAGGGATCCTGCTAGTCCCTGAGCCTGTCAAGAAAGATATGCCTGTAGTACTGGGAATGAATATCCTACGGGAACTCGATCAGATTATGTTTACCAAACGGGGACCTGGATATTGGAAGAAGGCTACTCCACATAAGCCTACTCAGGAGGCCCTTCAATGACTGATCCGCATCTGTGGGACGCAGAAGAGTGTGCCATCTTATCAGACGGTGGGGGTCATCCGGGCTCCTGGGAAAGAACCTGTAATCCTACCTCCCGAGCGAGAAACTTTAGTGTACCTTCCAGTGGGGACTCACCGCAACCTTGATGGGTTGGAAGTGGTTGTTCAGCCGGTGGTAGGCGGCGGAGGGGATCAAGAAGTCATGATAGCTCGCACGATAGCTGTGGTCCAGCGAGGACATGTCCCCATAAGAGCTTTGAATGTGAGCCCCAGGGAGGTCGCCTTGCCACGAGGGACAGATCTAGCCCTGGTGTACCTACATAAGGGTGAAGTGGTGAGTCAGAAGGAGATGCCTTTATCACCGAAAGAAGGCGTGGGGTGGACCCTAGCAGTTGCCGCGGGAGGCGAAGAGACACCATCCCCGGAGTGGAGTGGACAGGTCATCCTTGAACAAATGGAAGTGGATGTGAAGGCTATGGGCCCTGAGCACGTGCAAGCAATAGAAACTATGCTGTGGGAAAATCAGGCCGCATTCGCCCGTCACACCGAAGATTTCGGCTGTACTGAAGCTATCACGCATGAGATCCCAACAGGGGAAGCTCGTCCAATTCGAGAACGATACCGGCAGATCCCACCCAAGATGTACCAAGAGGTGAAAACATTACTGCGGCAGATGCTGGATTCAGGAGTGGTGCAGAGTAGTCAGAGCCCTTGGGCAGCCCCGGTGGTGCTCGTCAAGAAAAAGGATGGGACCATCCGGTTCTGTGTAGACTACAGGAAACTCAATGCCTGCACTGTTCGAGACTCGTATCCGTTGCCCCGCATCGAGGAATCCTTGACAGCGTTGGGGAAAGCCAAGTACTTCTCCACCCTGGACCTAGCAAGCGGGTATTGGCAAGTAGCCGTGGCAGAGAAAGACAGAGAGAAAACCGCCTTCATCCTCCCTATGGGACTGTACGATTTTAACCGGATGCCCTTCGGGCTCTCCAATGCCCCAGGCACCTTTCAACGGCTGATGGAGAAGTGTTTGGGAGATCTAAATTTTGAGGCTACCCTGATCTATCTGGATGACATCATTGTGTTTTCATCCTCTTTCGAAGATCACCTTGCCCGGCTTGGACAGGTACTCGGAAGATTGCGTGCTCATAACCTGAAGTTGAAGCCAAAGAAATGCCACCTCTTCAAGAGGGAGATCGAGTACCTAGGTCACATAGTGTCACAAGATGGAGTCCTACCCTCGCCAGAAAAAGTGGCTGCTATCCAGAAGTGGCCAGTCCCTCAAACAGTGAGAGAACTCCAGGCCTTCCTGGGACTAGCGGGGTACTACCGCCGGTTTGTTAAAGACTTCGCGAAGTTGGCCGGTCCCCTCAATGAGTTGCTGAGGGGGACCGCTGGAGTGCCGAAGACCCAGCGCATCCCCTGGGCACAGGGACAACAGGATCCTTCCAGGCTTTAAAGGATGCCCTTACTTCGGCCCCGATTTTGGCCTACGCAGACTTCAATCAACCGTTCCTGTTGTACACCGATGGTAGCCTACATGGACTCGGTGCAGTACTTTCTCAGATACAGGATGGACATGAGAGAGTCATCGGGTATGCTAGCAGGTCCCTGCGAGACAGCGAAAGAAACCCTCACAATTACAGCTCCTTCCGGTTAGAGCTCCTGGCTCTGGTATGGGCCATGACAGAAAAGTTTGCAGGCTTCCTGACAGGTACAAAAATCCAAGTTCGAACAGACAATAATCCCCTGGCCCACCTTGAGAATGCTAAACTGGGGGCCTTAGAACAACGGTGGATGGCTCACTTGGCCAAGTTCGACTTTACTATTCGCTATCGCTCTGCTACCGAAAACGCAAATGCGGATGGGCTGTCCAGAGTGCCTGTGGAGACTCCAGTGGGGGATCTTGATGAACAACTTGAAGAGGAGGAAACCCCAGACTTTAATAAGTTCAAGCCCCCGATGGTTGTGGCCCAGTCAAGAAGGGAGGCCTGCGCATTACCTCGGTCCCTGGGAAGAACCAATGAAGAATGGGGACACGTTCAGGATGAAGACTAAGGGCTGAGACAGATGAAATGGTGGGTAACGCAAAAGCGGAAGCCTGGCAAACAAGAAAGAGATGATCTGGACTCTGAAATGAGGAGTGTGTTGCACCAGTGGGATAGACTGGAAGTGAGAGAGTCAGTACTATATCGTAAGAAGCAACAGTCAAAAGATATGGAAGTAAGGTGGCAAGTGGTCATCCCAGGAAGAATGGCTCAAGAAATAGCTAAAGAAGCCCATGAATTCGGAGCGCACTTTGGCTCCACAAAGACCTACCAATGGTTGCAGCGGCATGTCTATTGTCCTCGGTTGGAGCTTGTGGTGGAAGAGGTTTGCCGGCAGTGTCGAGTATGTGACCTCATTAAGAGTACTGAACAGAGGGCACCCATCCAGACCATACAAACTAAGGAGCCATTGGAAGTCTTGATGATCGACTATCTCCTCGTGGGACACTCGGCCCGGGGGCTGCAATATTGTTTGGTGATGACCGATCATTTTTCTAAGTTCGCAGTAGTAACCCCGACTAGAGACCAGACTGCGGAATCGGCGGCGCGAGCCATCTGCCAAGACTTCATCCGGGTGTATGGGTGCCCAAAGCGCATCCACTCCGACCAAGGCGCGTGTTTCCAAGGCAAGGTGATGGAAGAATTGTATCGCATGTATGGCATCGAGCGGTCCCGGACCACCCCTTATCATCCTCAAGGCAATGGAGCTTGCGAACGCTTTAACAGAACCTTGCTTCAGATGCTGAGAACATTGGAAGAGGATAAGAAGGTGTGTTGGCCAGACTATCTGCCGGAATTGGTCTGGACCTACAACAATCGGGTACACTCCACCACGGGTTACACCCCCTATCTACTGTTGTTTGGAAGAGCTGGACGAGAGATCATTGAGCTGAATCTGGAACAGCCAGAGGAGCTGATGGAGCGAAATGTCACCTCATGGGTGAAAGAGCATCGACAACGTTTGCAAACGATACGGCGGTTGGCGGGTCAGCAACTGCAAGAAAAAGAACATACGGCCCGCAAACCGACTCAAGAGTTACCACTCCAACCTGGAGACCGAGTGTTGGTCAGAGAGAAACGCCCCAAGGGAAAACTAAGTGAGAGATGGGAAGTACAGCCGTACAAGGTTATCGAGAGAGTGTATGCTAACGGCCCTGTCTACAAGGTACAGATTGAGAATGGGGCATCCGCCCCTAGAGTACTTCACAGAAATATGCTGCGGCCTTGCCGGTCTGAGGTCTGTTCTACGCCATTGTCGCCTGAAGGCGCCACTCCACCTCCTGAATCTGTCATGCCTGATGGCCAAATCGATGAGGAGTGGTGGACCGTCCCTGACACAGTAGGGGGTCCTCAGCCGCCCAGAAACGGTAATCCCATGGATGTACCAGTACCGCCATGTGAGGATGAGACCAGACAAGAGCTCACAGTGTCCCCTGCAACAAGTGTTCCTCTGGAAGATAGTCAAGCCTTGACTGACAGCCAAGAGCTTCGGAGATCCCAGAGGTCTAATGCAGGGGTTCCACCAGTCCGATATGTAGAACAGTGTGCTCTGTCTGTTTGTATACCTTTGTTGTCTCCTCCATTATACTTTTACCCTGAAGCTGTGATGGCCGAGGACGACCATCATTAAGAAGGGAGGCATGTAAGAGGGTGGTGCTGTTATGCATAATAAGAAACACGCTGTCACTTTAAGAGGCTGCACCTCCTTGTCTATGTGATGGTATGTTCTGCTGTTCTCCCCTGCTCTTGTTTTGCTATGGACTGCTCAGGGCTGAGTGAAGGGGTGGAGCTGAAGCAGCGTAGAGAGAGAAGTTTCCAGAGGGAACTGAGAGAACTTTGGGTGCTTTGCTATCTGCAAGGAAGAGACTTTTGCTGCAGGAAAGATTACACAGCTTAAGACGAACTGCGTTTGCTAAATAGACGTTCCCGGCTACAGCAAAGGGTGGCTGTTCTGCGCTGGTTTGTGAAGCCACGAAGATAGCGAGAAGGGGACCTACGGTTTCCAGGAGCAAAGAGAAGACCACGCTTTACAGAGCCGACAGGAACCCGTGTGTACCACAGTTAAGGACTTCGGGGGCCCCCTGGGACTGGACCTGTGTCCCCAACGTCACCGTGAGTCTGTTCCTGTCTGGTGCACCAGTTAGGGCCTAGTGCAGACTTCAGCAGTTAGAGCACGGTAGCCGTGTGGCCTGTGTAGTAAAGGCCAGGGAGGCTATATGCAGAGTAGCATCGATATATATATGTTCCATTGTGCAAAGTTGATTATGAGATTTTGCTATTTTACATACAAGTTGACTCATGTGCATTATCTTTTACTATTGTAAACCCGTTTGCATCTTCCTTATCCCTTTCATCCCCTGTCTCCCAATAAATCTATCCTTTGTTGTTTGCACCTCATCTTGTGTACAGTAGTCTTCCTGCACCATGGTGGTCCCCGGGCCATCGCTTCAGTACGGTCAATAGCTGACCCGTGGATCTGCTGTAGCAGATATTTGTACACTCTACAACAATAGCTTCATCTGGTGAGTATAATCTGTTTGTTATCTCACTTTATATCGGATAAGACCCTATTTGCGCTGATCTCTCCAAACAGTTTATTCGGTGAATTCCTAAGTGCAAGCATTTCAGGTGTGGGAATTCTTTTCCATATTCCTAGTCGACTGTGTGATGACTGTGCTGTTGGAAAATAAACAAATTACATCTTGGCACACATCAACTAGGAGCTACATCATTCTGTCAGCACAAGAAATGTCACTAACTGCTCATGTGAAGAAAGCAAGTTGACAAACAAGATGAGCAAGGCTCAAGGTGTCTTCCTTCTCATCGTGATTATCTTTCTGGTAACCAGTCTGCACTTGCAAGTAGTGTCTTGTGGTTGTCATCAGCCACATCATCATCCTCATCTGCTGCTTTCCATACTTTTCCTCCTATCCATCCATGGTATCATCAGTTAGCCTTTTATTTGCCCAATAAATGTACATTCAGTCATCTGTCATCTGTTTTTTTTTCTAAATTGAACCAACCTAATGCACATCAGCAAATGGAGTCATTGTGTGAACAGCCAGTTCAGTTATTCCTGCACTGTGTCCTTTCTAGAGCAGATATCATGAGACCGGTTGCAAGGATTTTTCGGTCAGCTGTTTGGATTAGTAGCAAACAGCCTTCATTGTACTGTCAAATATGGTAGTTAGCATGGCTGAAGGCAGAGGCGTACATAGAAATCATGGGGCCACATCAAAAAAGTCTGAATGGGGCCCCCCCAAAAAAATTCACCACCGGGCCCAGCTCACCGTCTTGCATCTCCACACAGCCTCAGGTCCTCATGCTCCGCTGGGCCCAGTATACACTGCTCTCTCTGGCTGGAAGGCTTTGTCTGCCAGGAGACGTGGCGTCCTGATGCAAATCCAGCCAGAGAGTTCAGCCGGGAGCAGTGCAGGACTAGAAGCCAGGTACAGAGTGACAGCGGCACGCACATTTAATTAAAAGCACGCAGCACAGCACAGCCTAGGGGCGGACACTGACAGCTTGGGGCCCCTGTACAATAAATGTGTCTGGGCCCCCTCCTTCTATGGCGACAAAGCTACGTATATATAAATATATATGTAACACCCCAGGTAACCGGTTGTTGCAGTGATGTTGCCTTCCTTTCGTGAAGGGTGATGTCATGCCTGGAGGCAAGGAGGATTATTTTTAACAGGTAATACATCTAAATGCAACACATCCTGAATCCAGGCCAGAAGGGGGAGCTCTGAACCCAGATTCAGGGGAGCTTCTCCAGATATACATACTCTGGTCTGGAGGAGGAGTTAGGCAGATGGTAGTAGAAGTTGGAGGAGAGAGGAGTGTGAGCAGAGAGTGGGGCCATGCAGCCACGTGTGGTGCTGCAGCTCTAGGATAGAAGAGAACCAGAAGGGTTGCAGTGATAGCGTTGGAGGGGAGAAGCAAAGGAGAAGTCAGGAGCTCGGAGGGGAACTGTGATTGGGCACCCCCTGAGCGAGCTGAAGCGCAGGAACCGGGCACCAGGAGCCCGAGGCTGTGTAGTACTTCACGTCCCACAGCAGAACTGGAAGGACAGAATATTGTAAGTCGACTGTCCACACCCACACCCGAAGGTGCAGCAGTACACAGATAGCCCGGGTCGTGATAGAGACCCTGTAAATAGGCTCGCATTGCCCACCATACGGGTACTGTTATTCCACAAAATATTGATTTCTGAACTCTTCCTGAGTTAAAACATTAGTATTTTAGTTTCTAAATGATTATGAACTTGTTTTCTTTGAATTATTTGAGGTCTGAAAGCACTGTTTTTTTTAAATTTTGACCATTTTTCTTTGTCAGAAAAAAAATGCAAAATGTATCGCTTGGAAATTCGGAGACATGTTGTCAGAAGTTTATAGAATAAAAGAACAATTTACATTTTACCCAAAATATACCTGTAAAGAGAAAAATCAGACAAACTGAATATTTTGCTGTAGTCTCTTAATTTTTTCCAGAGCTGTATATATATATATATATATATATATATATATATATATATATATATATATATATATATATATATATATATATATATATATATATATATCCACACACATACATGTGCATATATATTACATAGTCTCCTTTATTATATATATTGCTGTCCCTTATACAGTGCCCTCTTTTGCTATGTACAGCACCGTCCCTTGCATATTGGATTATATAGAGCCCTGTTTTTTATTACATACCGTCCTCCCTTGTTACATACAGTATATAATGCAATGGTGGATGATGGAGCATGGGAAAGCTTCTTTTCTAATGGAGGAGATGATGGACTGGCTGTCTGGTCACCAGCTCCTCCATCAGCAGTCATTTTATATCTAACAAGGGAGCGGACTATGTAATAAAAGAGGGCACTGTGAATAACAAGAATACACTATGTAAGATAGAGCACTGTACATAACAGCAGAGGAAGGTATATAATAAGGGATGGCACGATCAGGGTCACCATCAGGGCATTACTGCTCTGATTGGCGTATGGGACCCGGTGGGCAGAGGGGGCCCGCATCGGGCCCCATCTCATCTGCTCACCTTGCTCGGGCCTTGAGACGTAGGATCTATTGCCTTGCGGGCCCGGCATTGTAATTCACCGGCGAGTCCGCGCTGAAATGCTTGGGATGGACATTGGCGCTGGAGGGCGGCCAGGTAAGGAGAAAGGTATTTTTTTTATTTTTACCGAATGTCACAAGCCCGGGGCATATTGGAGACATGGGGGCAGGATGGGAGACTCGGGGGCATGGGAAAGCTTCTTTTCTAATGGAGGAGATGATGGACTGGCTGTCTGGTCACCAGCTCCTCCATCAGCAGTCATTTTATATCTAACAAGGGAGCGGACTATGTAATAAAAGAGGGCACTGTGAATAACAAGAATACACTATGTAAGATAGAGCACTGTACATAACAGCAGAGGAAGGTATATAATAAGGGATGGCACGATCAGGGTCACCATCAGGGCATTACTGCTCTGATTGGCGTATGGGACCCGGTGGGCAGAGGGGGCCCGCATCGGGCCCCATCTCATCTGCTCACCTTGCTCGGGCCTTGAGACGTAGGATCTATTGCCTTGCGGGCCCGGCATTGTAATTCACCGGCGAGTCCGCGCTGAAATGCTTGGGATGGACATTGGCGCTGGAGGGCGGCCAGGTAAGGAGAAAGGTTTTTTTTTATTTTTACCGAATGTCACAAGCCCGGGGCATATTGGAGACATGGGGGCAGGATGGGAGACTCGGGGGCTTGATGGAAATACAGGGAGCAGGAATGGAAGCACAGGGCAGGAATGAAAACATGGGGCAGGAATGCAAACAACACTGGGGGCAGGATGGAGACACGGGGCAGAATGTGAGACACAGGGGGCAGAATGTGAGACACAGGGGGCAGGATGTGAGACACAGGGGGCAGTATGTGAGACGCAGGGGGCAGAATGTGAGACACAGGGGCAGAATGTGAGACAGGGGGCAGAATGTGAGACACAGGGGGCAGGATGTGAGACACAGGGGGCAGTATGTGAGATGCAGGGGGCAGAATGTGAGTCACAGGGGGCAGAATGTGAGACACAGGGCACAATATGAGACGGGGCACAATGGGAGACAGGGGGCAGATTGTGAGACAGGGGAGAATGTGAGATGGGGCAAAATGTGAGACACAGGGGGCAGGATGTGAGACATAGGGGGCAGAATGTGACACAGGGGGCAGAATGTGAGACACAGGGGGCAGAATGTGAGACACAGGGAAGAATGTGAGACACAGGGGGCAGTATGTGAGACACAGGGGGCAGAATGTGAGACAGATTGGCAGCATGTGAGACATGAGGCAGAATGTGAGACAAAGGAGGCAGAATGTGAGACATAGGGGGCAGCATGTGAGACACAGGGGGGCAGAATGTGAGACAAAGGGGGCAGGATGTGAGACACAGGGGGCAAGATGTGAGACACAGGGAAGAATGTGAGACACAGGGGGCAGTATGTGAGACACGGGGCAGAATGTGAGACACAGATTGGCATGTGAGACACGAGGCAGAATGTGAGACAAAGGGGGGCAGAATGTGAGACACAGGGAAGAATGTGAGACACAGGGGGCAGTATGTGAGACACAGGGGGCAGAATGTGAGACACAGATTGGCAGCATGTGAGACACGAGGCAGAATGTGAGACAAAGGGGGGCAGAATGTGAGACATAGGGGGCAGCATGTGAGACACAGGGGGGCAGAATGTAAGACAAAGGGGGCAGAATGTGAGACATGGGGGCAGGATTGAAGACACAGGGCAGGATGGAGACAGATGAGGCAGGATGGAGACAGATGGGGCAGGATCATGGTGCAGGATGGATACGATGGAGACAGATGGGGCGGTAGGATCATGGGACAGATGGATCAGGATAAGGGACAGATGGGTCAGAATCATGGGACAGATGGAGCAGGATCATGGGACAGATGGGGCAGGATGTGGAGATCATATGGGGAAGAATGGATACTCATGAGGGCAGAATGGAAAAACATATGGCTGGAGCAGTAGCGTAGCTACCCGGGGGCAGAAGGGGCGGTCACCCGGGGCCCGGTGCTCTGAGGGGGCCCACCCAGAGCTAGGCTACTGTAACTATCGGCGCAGAGCAGGGAGCATCGATCTCCCTCCTCTGCTGCTATGGGGCCCTTGAGCAGGCGGGGAGGCCCGGTGCCAGCAGTAGGCCCCCCCGCCCATCATCGCAAGGTCAGCTGTTTCGGCATTTAGCCAATACAGCTGACCGCATTGATGAGGGAAGGAGGGTTGGGCTACGTTCCTTCTCCCATCATCCCCCTGTCAGCGTCTGATGTCACCGAGGCTGACACTGACTGTGGGCAAGAAGACGTCACTGCCCAGCGCCTGCTGTCAGGAGATGAGCTGGAGCTTGTAGCACCGCGGGAGCAAGCAGGAAGAGAGATGAATATTTATTTATTGGGTTTTTTATGGAGTGCTGCCTTATACTACAGAGTCTGCCTATAGGGGGTGCTGCCTTATACTACAGGGTCTGCCTATGGGGGTGCAGCCTTATTCTGCAGGGTCTGCTTATGGGGTGCTGCCTTCTACTACAGGCTCTGCCTATGGGGTGCTGCCTTATACTACAGGGTCTGTCTATGGGGGTGCTGCCTTATACAGAGTCTGCCTATGGGCTGCTCTCTTATACTACAGGGTCTGCTTATGGGGGTGCTGCCTTAAACTACAGGGTCTGCCTATGGTGTGCTGTCTTGTACTACAGGATCTGCCTATGGGGGTGCATTATAGTACAGAGTTTGCCTATGGGGTGCTTCCTTATACTATAGGATTTGCCTATGGGGCTGCTGTCTTATACTACAGAGTTTACCTATTGGGGTGCTGGCTTATACTACAGGCTCTGCCTATGGAGGTGCTGCCTTATACTACAGGGTCTGCCTATGGTTGTTGCCTTGTGCTATAAAGTCTGCCTATGTGTGCTACCTTGTGCTATACAATTTGCCTATGGGGTGCTGCCTTATACTTCACCATCTGCCTATGGGGGTGCTGCCTTATACTACAGGGTCTGCCTATGGGGTGCTGCCTTTTACTATAGGGTCTGCCTACGCGGTGCTGCCTTATACTACAGAGTCTGCCTATGGGTGCTGCCTTGTGCTATAGAGTCTGCCTATGGGTGCTGCCTTGTGCTATAGAGTCTGCCTATGGGGATGCATTATACAATATAGAGTAGGCCTATGGGAAGTGCATTATACTATATTTAGGACAATCTAGTGCATTATACTATATGAAGGCTATCTAGGGGGCCATCATACAGTGTGGAGATTACAGTGAGGGGGCCATCGTACAATGTGGGAATTTTTACAGTGAAGGGGCCATCATACAGTGTTTGAGCCATCAAACAGTTTGGGGGCTACTAAGGGGTCAGTATACTGTGTGGATGGTACTATACAGTGAGGGAGCATTAAACTGTGTATAAGAGAGCATCATACTGTGTATAGGGGAGCTGTACAGGGGAGACTCGTGACATTAAATGGAAAGTGGGCACTTATTGTTTGAGGGGAACTCATGTTACTGTCACTGTCAAAGGGTCACACAGGGCATTATTACTTTCTAGGGAGAAACATATGGGCACTGTTTTCTAGGGCACTTGCACTCGGCATTACTATATTATAGAGGGTTACTTTAGAATTTATAGGGCACAGAGAACCACACAGCAGGTGCAGTAATAGGGACACATACGGCAGCAGCGGCTCAGTATTGGGGTATCAGCAGGATGAGGAGTTTGTGCAAGTTGGGAAAAGATAGTGGTGGCTGGAATGTGAGAAGTCAAACGTGTCTTTGTTGTATTCTCTGCAGACGAGTCCTGGCTGGGAGAAGTAGTCATGTCAGTCTGGGCCAGATGGAAAAGATGGGAAAAGTGAACAATTCCATCAGAAAGAACGTCAGTGGTATGTCATTATCTATAGCTATGCTGTGATCTCTTATATGTTCTGCAGGACTGATATCTACCACTGACCATATGGCAGTATTATCAATGTTGGTCTTGATATAAAGATTATTTTCAGTAGCAGCGCAGTCATCTGCTGAGGTTCTCCTCTACTATTAGGGCACGTCACCGAGTTGTAATCAAAGTTACCTGGTTAGGGGCCCACTCAGAAGTTTTGCCCCCCCCCCCGAACCATAACCCTAGCTACGCCTCTGGGCTGGAGCCAGGGATGAGATACACGGGGCCAGGATGGGGAATATTATTACCATAGGGACTAATTAAGGGATATTGTTACTGAAGTGATGCATTTATTTTATTTTTTGAGGATGCTGTATTAAATGGGGGGGGCGTCCTGTTACTGTGCAATGCGACACTATGTTAAGTAAAATTAAGTAATGTGTTCTGCAAGCGGAGATCTAGATAACTTTGCTATTTCCTGCAGAGACGAGTCCTGGCTGGAAGACGTGATGGTGGTCCATGCTGGATTACCTGTCCACTGACACTATATACAGAGCTCCTGTGTATAATGTCACCGGTGATCACTGTATTACCTGTACACAGACACTGCATACTAAGTACAGATCTCCTGAGTATAATGGCACTTTTGGTGATAGTTTTGTGTTTTTTTTATTAATGATCAGTATTGTAGTATTCAGTCACTATGTGGTGGTAATATGTTATCTGGCCATGGTGTAGCGGTATTTGTCCCTTGTATGTACTATTATTCGGTCACTGTGGTGGTAATATGTGGTTTGGTCACGGTGTGGTGGTATTCGTTTCCTGTATGTGGTATTATTTGTCACCATGTGGTGGTAATATGTGGTCTGGTCATGGTTTGGCAGAACTTGCTCCCTGTATGTGGTATTATTGGTCACCATGTGGTGTTAATATGTGATCTTGACATGGTGCAGTGGTATTTGTTCCATGTATGTGCTACTCTTTGGTCACTGTGGTGGTAATATGTGATCTGGAGAAGGTGTGGCAGTATTTGTTCCTTGTATGTTTTATTTTAGGTCACTATGTGGTGGTAATATGGTGTCTGGTCATGGTCTGGTGGTATTTGTTCCTTTGGATGTGATATTATTGGTCATTTTAAAAATTGAAAAATAAATAAAAAATATACCTAAATTGTATTGCATATTTTAACAAAATTTTAATAGGTTAGAGTAGAGTAGGGCCTGGCCAAAAAAGTCTGCCTTGTTGAGGTGGCAGATTAGAAAAATCTTTTGGCTAAAACAAAAGTTGCTGGCTATATTTGTGATCTGGTGATTGGAACTGTTAATGTGTGATTGGTGAGAAGAAGTGGAGTTTTTCCAAGAGAGAGCGGTGGGGCTGTGGATAATTTGAGGGGTGGAGGCGGGGCTGGGGTGGAGCTTGGGTGGAGTCTCAAGGTGGCCCCAAAAATTTTGCCAGTATGGGGCCCTGAAATTCCTAGTGCCAGCCCTGGGCACCATATATAACTAGAGAGGATGGTATGTAATAAGGGACAGTGTTATACATGATAAAAGAGGAAACTATGTAACTAAGGATGGTGTTAAACATAATAAGTTAGTAGACTATATACTAAGGGACTGTGTTATACATAAGTGAGTACACTATATACTAGTGGACTGTGCTATACATAAAAAGTGACTACACTTTATACTGTGGGATGGCGCTATACATAATAAGCGAGTACACTACATACTAAGGGACTGTTCTATACATAATAAGTGAATACACTATATACTAAGGTGCTGTTCTATGTATAATAAGTGAGTACACTATATACTAAGGGACTGTGTTAAACATAATAAGTGATAAAAATGTCTTCCTCCTCCTCCCCTGTTCCTAAATCCATTATAAATCCCCCTTCCTCCCTTCCCAATGCCCTACATCCCTCATTGTCCTCCTCCCCCGCATCCCATTATTGTCCTCTCCCCCACCCCATCATTGCCTTCTCCCCCAGCACCCCCATCATTGCCCTTTCCACCACCTCTATCATTGCTTTCTCCCAACCACCCCATCATTGCCCATTCCACCACCTCCATCATTTCCTCCTCCCCTATCACCCCCATCATTGCCTTTTCCACCATCATTGTCCTTTACACTACCACCATCATTGCCTTTTACCCCACCACCCCCATCATTGCCCATTCCACCTCCTCCATCATTTTCTCCCCCCCAGCACCCCCATTATTGCCCTTTTCACCACCCCATCATTGTCTTTTCCACTGCCACCATCATCGCCTTCTCCTCCACCACCCCCATCATTGCCCATTCCACCACCTCCATCATTTCCTCCTCCCCCACCATCCCCATCATTGCCCTTTCCACCACCACCATCATTGCCTTTTCCTCCACCACCCATCATTGTCCATTCCAACACCTCCATCATTTCCTCCTCCCTACCAACCCATTATTGTCCTTTTGACCACCATCATTGTCCTTTTCACCACCTCCATCATTGCCTTCTCCCCCACCTCCATCATTGCCTATTCCACCACCTCCATCATTTCCTCCTCCCTCACCCCCCATTATTGCCCTTCCACCACCCATCATTGCTTTCTCCCATACCACCCTCATCATTGCCCTTTCCTTCACCCCATCACTGCCTTCTACCCATCACCCCATCATTGCCCTCTCCTCCACCTACACACACAGACACACACAGCACCATTCACCTTTCTGCACGTTCTGCCTCAGCGGTATGCATGCCCGCACGCACACACACGCACGCATGCACACACCACCACTCATTTCTACACACACACGTATGAACACACACGCACACAGCAGAAAGCACCTATCACCTCTCCGCATGCTCTCCTGCAGCCTCAGCATCAGCAGCTTCCTTTCACTAGCAGAGTGGCTGTGGCCCTGAATAATGATGTCATCCAGTCGTGCCGCTGACTGCTGTGTGAAACAGGAAGCGCTGGCGCCAGGCAGGAAGCAGGACAGATCACTGAGGGCAATCTGGCCTGGGGCCCCCCGGAGCCTTGGGGCCAGATAAACAGGCCCTTATTATTAGCTAGCCACCCTGCAGGGGCCTCCCGGAGCCTCTGGGCCCCTATGCAGCTGCACCGGCTGCACATGAAGTATGTCCGCCCCGCAACAGCCGTTTCGGTCCAACTCCGGTGGGGCCCCTCAACCCTCGGGGCCCCATAGCAGTTGCATGGCCTGCCGGCCACTGGCTGGAGGCTTTGTCACTCCCAAGCAGACCAGATTATCTGACGCATGTCAAAATGAAAAATAAAATTAATCTATGGCTGATGCAAAATTCGTCATCTGTCTGACTATCCATTATCTGTCTTCTACATTGTTGATGTTGGTGCTCAATGGGCATCTGGTCTATGTCCATTATAATGTATCAAAAAGAGAGAAAGTAAAGCAGCACAGCCTACAAATAGAGACTCAATCTGTACTCAGTCCTGAAGACCATAGACCCGACGATATCGGGAGGTGCTCGCATGTAAAACAGGAGAAACCATGTAGCAAACATAGAACAAAACGCGGCAACACTCACCGATCCTGTGGTAAAGGCTTGTCTTTATTGAAACATACGATGAAACATCTTCACGGCACGGGGGAGTGAAACAAATTGACAGCAGTGGATTTGCGGAAAATAGATGTTAGATAGTGGACATCCAGGAAGATGGATTATGCACGTCTATTTTCCGCAAATCCACTGCTGTCAATTCGCTCTTGCATTTTGACAGCTTTCACCCTCCCCATATCAAGAGATCGTTACCCTATAGCCAACTGTTGAGAACTAAAAGGGTTAACAATACTCAGAAAGGTTTTGATGTTCAATCTAAAGAATTATGTCAGCGTTTGCGAGAAAGAGGTTATCCTGATGAGATTTTGCTGAATACTATGGAACGGGTGAACTCTCAGTCCTAAACTAATGTGAAGCTATCAACAAAGGTGCCCCATCAACGCTTTACATTTTGTTTTCAATATAGTCCGATGGACAGGGAGATTAGATCAATAATAAGAAAGCATTGGCACGTGCTGGAGAGAGACAGAGACTTAGCAAGTAAAGCCGCAGGAGGACCACTTATCTCTAATAGACAAGGGAGAAGAGTGAGGGATATATTAGTCCACAATCGTATAGTGAAGGAAAAATCCACCTGGTTGGAACAAGCAACCCCTAAAGGGAACCATCGGTGTGGACAGTGCCAATACTGTCGGTTTCATATTCAGGATTCTGTCTTGAATATTGGCCCTTGCGCACATAATGTTAAACAACTCATTACTTGTAAAACCGAGTAAGTGGTTTATGTTATCTTTTGTCCCTGTAAAATATTTTATATTGGAAAAACTATACGGAAACTATATATGCGTTTTAGGGAACATTATAAATCCATTCTCTCAGGAAAGGGAGTCCCCAGGTTGATTCAACACATTAGAGAACGTCATGAGAGTAATCCGGATGTATTAACGTTTGCAGGCATTGAGAGAGTAATGTTACCCAAACAAGGAGGGAATTTACATAAATTACTTTTGCAGAGAGAGGCCAAATGGATTATGAGAACACGAGCAACCGGGCCAGCAGGTTTAAGTGATAGAATTGACATGTCGGTCTTTCTATGATCGATGCGACAAAGGCCTCTGTAATTGTTATATTGCTATTTTGTTTAATAGATGTTACACTCTTCTAGAAGACTCATTGTAGGTCTGAGTTTTTCATCTTGGTTTGTTTTCTTTTTCTCTTTTATTGATTTGTTTAATAATGATGTTTTCTTATTTCCATGAGGTCCGTTTAGTCTCTTATTTTCTATGTAACCTGCCTCTTTTCCCTTTTTATCTATATATTTGGTATACATTGATTGTATATATACCTGTCTACTTGATAGATAGAGGGTTAAAGTAACCAACATGATAAAATAGGAAAAGAGTAAACAAGTAATGAGATGTTTTTATACTAATAATTGTGTTATTGGCGTTTAAGATTATCGGTTGCTCTACATTTTCGTCCTTTTTGTGACTTCTTTGCTATATATAGAGATATGTATAGAGGTTTTTTTTACTTTGTTGTTGTTTTTAATTGTGTTTTATTCTGCACCTGTCACCTTTGTATGTTGACTGGACTTGGCGCAAGAGGAGGTGGTGGCTACTCACTTATATCTTCGGGCGTCACTTCCTCTCAGCATGGACCCGTAGAAGCGGTGATTGTGGTGTGAAACGGCCGTCATCCTGTCCTGCTCACCCCATCCTTTGTTTCACTCCCCCGTGCCATGAAGATGTTTCATCGTATGTTTCAATAAAGACAAGCCTTTACCACAGGATCGGTGAGTGTTGCTGCGTTTTGTTCTATGACTGCCATTATAATGTATACTTGGTTTTCATGTATAGGTCCAGCATCGGACTGGAGCACCTTGGGCCCACCAGAGAAAAATCATTCTTGGGGCACACCATGCAGTTATGTAAAAATACCACACAGGATAGATCCTATATACTGCACCACACATGAGAGCTGACAGATGCTCTATATACTATACCAAACAAAACAGATCCTCTATATACTGCACCACACAGGACAGTGGACAGATCCTCAACGTATTGCACCACACAGAAGAGCTGACAGATCCTCTATATACTAAACCACACAGGACAGCGGACAGATCCTTTATATACTACACCACACAGGACAGCTGACAGATCCTTTATATACTACACCACACAGGACAGCTGACAGATCCTCTATATACTACACCACACAGTAGAGCTGACAGATCGTGTATAAACTACATCACACAGGACAGCTGACAGATCCTATTTATACTACATCACACAGGAGAGGTGACAGATCCTCTATATACTACACCACACAGGAGAGGTGACAGATCCTCTATATACTACACCACACAGAATGCTGACAGATCCGCTATGTACTACACCACACAGAAGAGCTGACAGATCCTCTATATACTACACCACACAGGACAGGTGACAGATCCTCTACATACTACACCACACAGAACGCTGACAAATCTGCTATGTACTACACCACACAGAAGAGCTGACAGATCCTCTATATATTCCACCACAAAGGACAGGTGACAGATCCTCTACATACTACACCACACAGAACGCTGACAGATCCGCTATGTACTATACCACACAGAAGAGCTGACAGATCCTCTATATACTACACCACACAGGACAGCTGACAGATCCTCTACATACTACACCACACAGAACGCTGACAGATCCGCTATGTACTATACCACACAGAAGAGCTGACAGATCCTCTATATACTACACCACACAGGACAGCTGACAGATCCTCTACATACTACACCACACAGAACGCTGACAAATCTGCTATGTACTACACCACACAGAAGAGCCGACAGATCCTCTATATATTCCACCACAAAGGACAGCTGACAAATCCTCTATATAATACACCACACAGGACAGGTGACAGATCCTCTACATACTACACCACACAGGAGAGGTGACAGATTCTCTATATACTACACCACACAGAACGCTGACAGATCCGCTATGTACTATACCACACAGAAGAGCTGACAGATCCTCTATATACTACACCACACAGGACAGCTGACAGATCCTCTACATACTACACCACACAGAACGCTGACAAATCTGCTATGTACTACACCACACAGAAGAGCTGACAGATCCTCTATATATTCCACCACAAAGGACAGGTGACAGATCCTCTACATACTACACCACACAGAACGCTGACAGATCCGGTATGTACTATACCACACAGAAGAGCTGACAGATCCTCTATATAAAACACCACACAGGACAGGTGACAGATCCTCTATATACTACACCACACAGAACGCTGACAAATCTGCTATGTACTACACCCCACAGAACGCTGACAGATCCGCTATGTACTATACCACACAGAAGAGCTGACAGATCCTCTATATAAAACACCACACAGGACAGGTGACAGATCCTCTACATACTACACCACACAGGAGAGGTGACAGATCCTCTACATACTACACCACACAGAACGCTGACAAATCTGCTATGTACTACACCACACAGAAGAGCTGACAGATCCTCTATATATTCCACCACAAAGGACAGCTGACAAATCCTTTATATAATACACCACACAGGACAGCTGACAGATACTCTATATACTACACCACACAGAACAGCTGACAGATCCGCCATGTTCTACACCACACAGAAGAGCTGACAGATCCTCTATAAACTACACCACACAGAAGAGCTGACAGATCCTCTATATATTGTGTAAGGAGGTGGCAGATACCCTCGGTGCTCCCTCTCTCCTTCATGCTGGTCCCGGGCACCTTATGCGGTACCCGGATGGTGTACCTGGATGTTAACATGTTAATGTTTCGCTATTGTTCAATAATGTGTAATGCTTTGTTTGTTATGCACCTGCTAGAGGCAGTGACAGAATGAATCAATTTAGGGAGCTAGACTTGCAGCCTCAAGGGAGCAGGATGCTTCTGCTTTCTGATCAGAGCCCAGGCAGGACGGCCTGAAGCAGGGTGTGTGTCCCAGTCTGGGACAGAAGGAGCCCCCGTCCGGGGCACAGGTGTGTCCCCACTTGGGACAGAAGGAGCTCCAATCTGAGGCATAAGTGGATCCCCATCTGGGACAGAAGGAGCCCCCGTATGGGGCATATATGCATCCCTGCCTGGGATAGAAGAGACCCCGCCTGAGGCATAAGTATGGTCCCGTCTGGAAAAGTTAGGACCCCCCGTTTAGGGTATATGTGGATCCTTGTCTGGGACAGAAAGAATCCCCGGCTTGGGACTTCAAGCTGCTAAGGACTGCCAGGCCTGCAAGGCAGTGGAACAGGGCACAAGGACTGTGTTGGTGCCCAACCAGAGATTTTGGCTCCGGAGAGCTTGCTGAGAGTCATGGACTTTGCTGCTGCAGCCGTTGCTGTGTCTAGGGACAGAATAGGAATCATTCATCTCTTGTTCATTTTTACACCTTTATTATTAAAATACAAGTTGCCACTGTGGAGCCCTATACAGTGTGAAGCATGTTTCAGCCAGAGGACGTCGTCCTATTGTGGAGAACAGCTGCAGGACTGAGGTAACCCACTGTGACCTGGGGCTGGGACTAGAACTGTCATTTCATGTTCAGGGGCCGGGGTGCTAACTGACTGTGACCTAGTGGACTCGGCTATGACTACCACCCCGTGCCACCTTGTTACATTTGGTGTAGTCGGCAGGATTGAACCCAGCAGCCCTGAAATCCTAACACTGTCAGAGGAGAATCTAGGGTCTACGACCGGGGTGGGAGCAGCTGAGATGGCATTCCCGGCACCTTTCCCCATTGGAACCGGATGAGAGACTGACAGTGACTTTGAGCCTGAGATTTGTGATTTGTTGTCTGCCAGCAAAGAACTGAAGATGGAGGCTGACAGTGATGTTAAGATGTTGACCGCTGTGAAAAAGACAAAGATGGCATTTTCTGAAGATTTAAAGATGGCGTCGACCACCACCGAGAAGATGGTGGCCATTGGTGCAAAAATGAGAGATGTGGCCACCTTTCGTGGGTGTCATGGAGAAGATATGGCACCAAAAGGCAGGGGGTTGCACCCCCTGTGAAGAATGCCCACCCTAAATGGGTGCGGGCAAAGAAGAAGAAGCTGAAGCCCTTCCTGACTGATAAAAAGAAACAGGTGGAGCAGCAGGAAGTGACCCTGCCCAAAAATGGGTAGAGCCCAGAAGAGCAAGATGGCATGACAGGAATAGAGACGCCATTGCCAAGTAAGTTACCTGTCTGTGTGCAGCAGCCGGTGAGGAAGATCATCAGCCAGAGCGCCATGGATACAGAGGACCCTGAGTCAGATGTAGCAGTCGCAAAAGCGGAAGCAGTGGAAAGAAGGACAGCTGCAGCCATGATCCTGAGTTCATGGAGGACCATCACAGCCAGATGCAGTCACAGTGAGTGCAACATTTACCCACACCCCAGTCCCCGCACCCGTTTTGCCCCGTGGACCAGATGCTGTAGTGGCCACAGTTTGTTTTCAACATCAAGGAGGAGAGGCGCAGTGTTTCGGGCAATCGCTTGCAATGACCGCAGTGCCTGCAGTGAGACAGAGGGCAAAGGAAACAGTGACCACAGGCGGGTCATGGGAGTGGGAGGCTCCAAGTTTGCTAAGTCAGTTGTTGCCGAAGGAAAGAAGCCAGAGGAGTAAATGTGTGTTGTGCCCGTTTCCCCCAAGGAAAAATGTGTAGAGACTGTTCCGCGTCTCTTAAGAGCAAAGAGAAGAGTGCGACACTGGGACTGAGGTGTTGTCATGCTCACGCTCTGACTGGTGGGGGTGAGCTCGAGGGGTTTGTGGCCCCACTGTGCCATGAACCAGACTACCCTGGAAGGGGCGTAACTATGACAGCTGCCTTGGTCTTCGCTGGAGCCTCTGATGGTGAGGTCAGACTTGTGTGGCAGACAGACTGAGCTGTCAGGTGCTACTCCAGGGTGGTGTCTGGCTGTGGCTGCTGATCCCACTTGGAGAACAGGAACACTGGGACAGGTGCGGGCATCAGGCAGGACTGGCAGAAGAGCACAGCTGAAACTCAGATGAGTAGGCTGGCACGGCTGAGACACAGGGCTGGCAGAGACACAGGGGTGGCAGGTACGGCAGAGACACAGGGCTGGCAGAAACGGCAGAGACACAGGGCTGGCAGGAACGGCAGAGACACAGGACTGGCAGGAATGGCAGAGACACGGGGCTGGCTGGTGTGGTGTATGAAGGAACAGGTAGGGACCTGTTCACACAGGAGGTGCAGGTACAGATATGATGCATGAAGGAATAGGTTGGGACCTGTTCACACAGGAGGAGAACCGCAAGGCTGTGGATAGGAATGGTAGAGCAGCAGGAGATGGAGCAGCAACAGAAGCTAAGCAGAGCAGAACCGCAAGGAATGCAGAAAGGAGCTGCAGCAAGAGGTTTCTGCAGCAGCAAAGCAGAGCAGAACGGCAAGGAATGTGGAGAGGAGCTGCAGTAAGAGACTACTGCAGCAGCAGAAGCTAAGCAGAGTGGAACTGCAAGGAATGTGGAGAGGAGCTGCAGCAAGAGATTACTGCAGCAGCAGAAGCTAAGCAGAACGGAACCACAAGGAATGCGAAAAGGAGCTGCAGCAAGAGATTTCTGCAGAAGCTAAGCAGAGCGGAGCCGCAAGGAATGCAAAGAGGAGCTGCAGCAAGAGATTACTGCAGTAGCAGAGTAGAATGGAGCAGAACCACAGGAGTGTGGAGCAGAGGTAAAGCCACAAAGGTACAGAGCAGGCAGAGCCGCAAGAGTGCGGAGCATAAGCAGACTGAGAACACAAGGAAAGACACAGCAGGGAAGGAAGCCACAAACAAGGAGACCGAGATAAGACTAAGTTCAGACTAGGTAATAGAACAAGACAAGTAACAAGAACAAAGACACAGGGACCAGGATATTCTGCCTCCTGGAGGGCAGACAACAAGATCAAGACAAGAACACTGAGAAAAGCCTCTAAAGATGGAGTAACACAGAGCAAGGCCTGGCAAACTCAGAAGCTAAACACAAACTGAGCTAACATATTGCACAGGCCCAGTCCACTGGGTGGAGCTGCACTAAAAACTGGAGGTCTCTTGCTAATTGGTCAGGAACAGATTAGACAGGTGCACCTGATTCCTATAAGAACCAGAGAGTTCAGGCGCCGCCCCAATATGCACACAGCCAGGAAGCATGCAGAGAGCAGAGGCACAGAATATGAAGCTGGCAAGAAACCACATTATGACCTGGAGCAGTGGGTAAGATAGTGTGAGAGATGAGAGGCCATGCCGTGATGCCAGCAGAGTTGTTACAGGTGTCAGGAGTGGCCATCACGTTCACGGAGTAAAGGACTGTGTATTGTTTTCCCCCTCCTGTCAGTATGTTTGTACCCATTGGCGCACCCCTTGCTGGATCACGGGGCTGAAACCCCACATTGGTTGATTAGGGTGGACTATATGGATGGCTGCTTCAGAACTGGATTGTGTTAACCCTGGACTAGCCCCATGTTATATGCAGCCAACCGCCGTCAAAAGCCCGGGTTCCACTAAAATTAGCCACTGACAATGCAAAGTGCACGACTCCTGGCTGCCTGCTGTGTTTTATGAGTATACTGTAAGTCTACTTTCACACATTAGGTTTTTGGCGCCTTGACGATTCTGGCGTTGCGCCGCAGAGCTGGATCCGGCATAATTTGTGAAAACCATATGGAACGGATCCGGCGGAAAACCGGATCCGTTCCATACGGTTGGCATATGTTTCTTCCTTTTTTCATCCGGTTTTTGACGGATCCGGTTTTTAAAAACATCCCTGGGAGGCTCCAAAATGTGATTGGCCCCCTGAAAACTATATATATAGTGTTAATACAGCCCATTCGTGACAGGTTGTAGAGGAGCAAGTGTTTGGAGAGCAAGATGCATGCGAATATTCTGAAGATCAACGTGGATTTCACTGTGGAGGCGAATCACTTTAAAACAATTGTTCTGGAAAAGGAGGCAGCGAGACAGCGCATCATGCGTTTGCGCCGACGGCATTTGTGGATCCACCCCATCACTGCACAGAGAATGACACGTGCGGTGTTTTCTACACTGTTCATGGAGATACGAGGAGATCCAGAGAAATTTTTCTGTTATGTGCGGATGAAAGCGGAGAACTTCGATCAATTGGTGGACCGATTGGTGGACATCTAATCCGAAGGAGTGATACATATTGCCGATTCTCCATTTCACCGGCAGGGGCGTCTGATGGTCACTCTTCGGTAAGCCATTTTTATTGTATTTCATCCTGTAAAGCACACTTTAATGTTGTTGCTGGTAATTTTTTTTTTAAATAGTTTTAGTCATCTTTTTTATCGTATCTAACACTGTTTAATGCTGCCTTATAACTGCAATGTTATTGCTGGTATTTTGTAATAATGTTTGCCTAGCTTTTATTCACAGATTTCTTACAACTGGAGAATCCCTTTTGTCACTACTTTTCCAGTTCAGACTTGGGATTTCCACCATCTCTGGAATTGTCAAGCACACCTGCCGTGCACTGTGGGACTCTTTGCATGGTGAATTTATACCACATCCCACAATGGAGAGTTGGTTGGAAGTAGCCGAGAAATTCCAGCAAGTGTGTCAGTTTCCCATTTGCGTGGGTGCAGTGGACGGGAAACATATCTGCATCGTGAAACCGGCTGGTTCTGGCTCGGAATATTTCAACTATAAAAAATACTTCTCCATTGTGCTGATAGCCATCGCCGATGCGGAGAACAAATTTATAATGTTGGATATTGGGGCATATGGCTGCTCCAATGATTTCCAAGTTTTCAAACTGTCTGCAATGGGGCGTCATCTGTATGGAAACATCTTCCAATTGCCCCCCAAGACCACTGCCTCAAACCTCTGGGCCACCAATGCCTTTGGTTTGTGTTGGGGATGAAGCTTTCCAGCTGTCAGAACACCTGCTGAAACCCTACTCCAGTAGTGGATTAACGCAAACTAAAATAATTTTTTACTACTGCCTCACACGAGCACGGAGAATGGTGGAGTGCGCTTTTGGGATTTTGACTGCCAAATGGCAAGTTCTATTGACAGCTATAAACTTGAAGACTGACACTGTTGATGAGGTGGTGAAAGCGTGTGTTGTCCTGCACAATTATGTGATATGCAAGGAACATATTTCCATTGAAGACCACTCTGAAGAAACCACCTTGGCTGATTATAACAACATTACGTATAGAAGTTCTGTGGCAGTGAGGGACCAATTAGTAGAATACTTTATCTCACCTGAAGGAAGAGTAGACTGGCAGGATGAGAGAGTTTGAACAATTTTTCTTGAACCTTGTTAACCGTATTAACTTATTGCACCCAAGTTGTGTACCTATTTGTGTTGCCCCCAAAGTATTTAACCTTTAACCTTATATTACCAAAGTTGTGTACCTGTTTGGGTTGTACCCAAAGTATTTCACCTTCTTTTACCCAAGTTATGTACCTGTTTGGGTTCTACCCAAAGTATTTTACCTTCTTTTACCCAAGTTATGTACCTGTTTGGGTTGTACCCAAAGTATTTTACCTTCTTTTACCCAAGTTATGTACCTGTTTGAAGTATTTAACCTCTAACCACATTCTTAAATGTATTACTATATCTTATAAATAAAATACAAATTTGGTTTTAACAAAAGAGTTTTATTAAACATATTTTTTAACCAAAAATAACTTTTATAAGTTAGCATAATTTGGGGTGGAGATAGTGCTGGAGGGGCTGTCAGATTGGGACACTTCGACAGTGGGAGTGTTGAGAGAGGAATGTGGTGGCGGTGGTGAAGGATCAGTAGGTAGTGGTGAAGGGGTGGAGAAAGAAAGTGAACGGGTGGACAGGAAACTGGGAGTTTGATTTGGGATTTGAAATGATGGAGGGGTGTAGTTGATGGATTGGGAGGCAGAAGAGGTGATGGGTGGAGAAGAGGGTTGGGATAGTGACATGATGGGCAGGCTCTTTGAAGGCAGGCTCTTGGCTCTCTATGGCTGGTAATGAGTGAGGGCCTCACTGGCATTGTTTATATATGTGTCCTGGGGGCAGGCCAATATGTTCTGAGCATGCTCAGATTAAATAGCTGGATCAGGTTGCCGGATCAAGCTTTTTCCGTATCCGGCACATTCCGGCATCCATAGACATGCATTGTAGCAAAAAGCCGGAAAGGCCGAATCCGGCCTTTACGTTTTTTTGCCGGAGACAAAAAACGTTAGTGTGGACGTTTTTTCCAGTCGCCGGAATCGAAATTTTTGCCGGATCCGGAAAAAACAGGAAGGAACGTTGGGCCATGCGGCACAATCCGGCACTAATACAAGTCAATGGGGAAAAAACGGTTCCGGTTTTTAATTTTGCCGGTTCCGGTTTTTCTAAAAATAGCCGTAATGGGCCGGAATGAAAAAACCTGATGTGTGAAAGTACCTCAATGCTGATGGCACTCATACTTGAAACTGAATAAACTAAGTTGTTCAAAATGTATTGAAAATTTGGGTTCCATTTTTTCATCATTTGCTTATCATTAACATGTCAATCGATCCTGGAATTTTCATAGCTCTGTGACTTTTCTTTTTTGTTATAACAGTTCAGTGTTGAGGTGAAAATACTTTCCATCCCCTGATGGCCAAGACAGATCAACAGTTAAAGTGAATTGGTCAGCAGGTTTTCGCTATGTAATCTGAAGACAGAAGGAGCTAAAAGCTGAAACACAGAATTCAGAGATGTGTAACTTGTCAAAGTGTGTGCTGCTGTTTACTAACTGTGACGGATTTATCATTAAGAGATTAAAATTGCCGTATGAGTCCGGCAACTAAGCACCTTACTGTCTATGGGCTTTACATATACAGAGCCTGGTGTGGGAGGGGGGCAGCTTTCTCAGCTCTGCTTCATTCTAAATCTAAAAGCTCTGATTATATCAGAACGGCGGCACCCAGTAATCTACGTGATACATCACTGGATTCGGCTTCTCTTTGCCTAAATCATGATGACAGATTCCCTTTAAGGACACACTTTTCTATATTGTCTCAATCTTATCTACAGGTAATTTCATTTACCGTATATACTCGAGTATAAGCCGACCCGAGTATAAGCCGACCCCACTAATTTTGCCACAAAAAACTGGGAAAACTTATTGACTCGAGTATAAGCCTAGGGTGGAAAATGCAGCAGCTACCGGTGAATTTCAAAAATAAAAATAGATGCTCCATACCATTCATTATTGCCCCATAGATGCTCCATATAAAGCTGTGCCATATATAATGCTCCATACCATTGATTATTGCCCCATATATAGCTGTGTCATATAGAATGCTCTGCACCGTTCATTATGGCCCCATAGATGCTCCATATAAAGCTGTGCCCCATATACAATGCTCTGCACCGTTCATTATGGCCCCATAGATGCTCCATATAAAGCTGTGCCATATATGCTCTGCACCGTTCAGTTTGGCCCCATAGATGCTCATTATAAAGCTGTGCCATATATGCTCTGCACCGTTCAGTTTGGCCCCATAGATGCTCCTTATATAGCTCTGCCCTATATGCTCTGCACCGTTCAGTTTGGCCCCATAGAGGCTCATTATAAATCTGTTCCCTATATGCTCTGCACTGTTCAGTTTGGCCCCATAGATGCTCCTTATATAGCTGTGCCCTATATGCTCTGCACCGTTCAGTTTGGCCCCATAGATGCTCATTATAAATCTGTTCCCTATATGCTCTGCACTGCTCAGTTTGGCCCCATAGATGCTCCTTATATAGCTGTGCCCTATATGCTTTGCACCGTTCAGTTTGGCCCCATAGATGCTCATTATAAAGCTGTGCCCTATATGCTCTGCACCGTTCAGTTTGGCCCCATAGATGCTCATTATAAGGCTGTGCCCTATATGCTCTGCACCGTTCAGTTTGGCCCCATAGATGCTCCTTATAAAGCTGTGCCCTATATGCTCTGCACCGTTCAGTTTGGCCCCATAGATGCTCCTTATAAAGCTGCCCCATATGGAATGCTCTGCAGCGTTCAGTTTGGCCCCATAGATGCTCCTTATATAGCTGTGCCCTATATGCTTTGCACCGTTCAGTTTGGCCCCATAGATGCTCCTTATATAGCTGTGCCCTATATGCTCTGCACCGTTCAGTTTGGCCCCATAGATGCTCATTATAAAGCTGTGCCCTATATGCTCTGCACCGTTCAGTTTGGCCCCATAGATGCTCCTTATAAAGCTGCCCCATATGGAATGCTCTGCAGCGTTCAGTTTGGCCCCATAGATGCTCCACATAAATCTGTGCCATATATAACGCTGCTGCTGCAATAAAAAAAACAAAACACATACTCACCTTTCTTGCTTGCAGCTCCCCAGCGTCCGGTCCCGGCGTCTCTCCGCACTGACTGATCAGGCAGAGGGCGCCGCGCACACTATATGCGTCATCGTGCCCTCTGACCTGAACAGTCAGTGCGGAGAGACGCCGGGAAGATGGAGCGGCGCCCGGCGTGTGAATCGTGGACAGGTAAATATGCGATACTTACCTGCTCCCGGCATACCGCTCCTTCCCCCGGACAGCTGGTCTTCGGTGCCGCAGCCTCTTCCTCTATCAGCGGTCACTGGCACCGCTGATTAGAGAAATGAATATGCGGCTCCACCCCTATGGGAGTGGAGTCCATATTCATAAGTTTAATGAGCGGTCCCACGTGACCGCAGTACAGGGGAAGAGCTGCGGCACCTGAAGACAGTGTGACGGGCAGGGGGAGCGTCAGGATCGCCGGGACTAGGTAAGTATGCCTCAGCGCCCTCTCCCCCTCACCCGCCGACCCTGCCACAGACCGTGACTCGAGTATAAGCCGAGAGAGGCACTTTCAGCCCAAAAATTTGGGCTGAAAATCTCGGCTTATACTCGAGTATATACGGTACTCCCTTTGACATGTTATAAATAATTGAAAAATGTACCGGGTCCGTAAGTGATTTGTTAGTAAAAGCTGTTATATGCCCACATAAACCAATCTCATGGCACTCTACACTCACAGCAGGCTGAACCATATTTTTCCATTTCTGAATGATGGACAGTGCTCCAATGTTCCACAGGGCAATCACATTGTCGATCCCCATTCTGGTCGAGTGTTTTAGATTAAAGATTTTTTCACCTCTGAATCATCCTTCATTGTTTATTGTATCAGAAGCCCCTGCAATCTAATATACAGTGGGGGAAAAAAGTATTTAGTCAGCCACCAATTGTGCAAGTTCTCCCACTTAAAAAGATGAGAGACGCCTGTAACTGACATCATAGGTAGACCACAACTATGAGAGTCAAAATGAGAAAACAAATCCAGAAAATCATCTTGTCTGATTTGGCAAGATTTATTTAGCAAATTATGGTGGAAAATAAGTATTTGGTCACCTAAAACCATGCAAGATTTCTGGCTCTCACAGACCTGTAACTTCTTCTTTAAGAGGCTCCTCTGTCCTCCACTCATTACCTGTAGTAATGGCACCTGTTTGAACTTGTTTTAAGTATAAAAGACACCTGTCCACAACATCAAACAGTCACACCCCAAACTCCACTATGGTGAAGACCAAAGAGCTGTCGAAAGGACACTAGAAACAAAATTGTAACCCTGCACCGGGCTGGGAAGACTGAATCTGCAATAGGCAAGATCACCCAGTGTGTACATGATGATATAGCTGCATACAAATCTAACATTGAACGAATACTTATTGAATAACCAATCCCATACTATTTCATAGCATAGGATTTAGCCAATTTTACTTCCACTTATTCGATCATGTGATGGGAATATAGTTACACAATTGAAGATGAGTCTTTCTGGATCCACTGACTTTCACCTTATCACCATTACGTATCAATAGAGAATTTGATTTTGTCTTCTTACATACTTTAGTATAATTTTACACACCCATTATCCGTGCTGATTCATGTAAATATTCTATGTTTTATGTGACTAACCTAATTTATATACATCTATATAACAGGCTGTATACTAACAATCAGTATGGTTCTTTTTCTCGTTGTTCGGGTCCTATTTTTTTAATTTAATGTTTGTGACTAATCCCATCATTCTCCAATCTCTGCTGCTATTTTGGTATTACACTTTAATACTACTGATACATGATTATTATGATATATTATCTGCAACAAGTATACTTCCCTCCATCGAACAATTATACCTATATTCCTGATATATGCGTGTCATGATTGTATGCGTCGGTTCTTTGTCATGTCAGTAGTTGTTGTCATCACCTAATTCATCTTGACTATTAGCATCATACACATGTTCTGACTGTCCACTGGGCATTATAAGTATAATGTAATGCTGATGCCTTCTTCACAGCCAACTGCTGTTTTTCCCCCTCCTCATGTCCCTTCTCAACATCTTACTGCATGTAACGTTGACCTTGAAGGTCCCCAGCAGACCAAGAGCTGCAATGAACATGTACAAGTTGCTGTTTTTCCTCCATCACCTGTTGGGTCCTTGTGAGGGATTTTTCCAATATAAATATTAGAGAGATGTTGATGCCACAGTTTACCTCACTGACAAGCTTGGTAGTCTCTTCCAAGGACTTCATTAGGTGAGTCCTTCTTCAGCTGCCAATGGCAGATTCCAAAGTATCTCAAGCTCCTGTTTGCTTGCTGCATGAAATAGTCACGCTTGAAACTGCTCCAACATAAGCAGCATAGAATTTCACTACAGTGTAATGTCGCAATTTTGATGCAGACCATTCTTTCAAGACAGTACTCCCTACAGACTTCGTAAAAATAGAACAGTTGAAATGCCTGGACAATTAATTGTTCATGGCCACCACCTTCTTCAAGCAAATATATTTCTCCAAGAAATTTGCACAATTAAACTCAGGATATGCCTAATGCATTACTTTACCCATTCATAATGTAGCCAGGTTTCCTCACTTATGGCAGTGCCCAGCTGAATTTGATTGCAAGCCATCCAGCATGAAGTTTGCTGCTTGATGGAGAGGTGCAACTTGTTCGCTATATCGCTTTTGTTGTCCTTTTTTATAAGCTGTAAAACACCTTGGCAGTGCTTAACCTAAGAACAAAAAGACTTAGGTTGGGTAGTGAATGCAACTTTCTGCCCTGTTGCTGTGGATAGCTTCATGTCATTCTAAAGGATGCTGAGGAAATGCAGGATGAGGTTGATAACTGTCAGATTGTGGTGGAATCAAACCTAACATCAGGACCAGCATTAGGGGCAGGCAGACCAGGCAGCTGCCTAGGGCCCCCACTCCTCCAGGAGCCCCAAGCCAGTGGCATGGTGCTAATAGCAGCACACCACATGGCTGCTATGGGGCCCGGCACAGTCAGCTACCCTCCCGCATCGCACATTTTACTTATCGGCATCGTAGATAGATGCCCATACAGTTGAAAGCAGTGATGGAGGAGAGAGTGTCAGATGATGCTCCCTCTCCCATCACTCCCTCTCTGCCTCTGACTCAGCAGTTTGTGCCAGCAGTGAGGCTTATGAGATGCGCTGCAGAAGCCAGAGCAGTGGGGGAATGAGGAGTAGAGGTAAGTATTGTGTGTATGTGTGCATCTCTCTGTACTATACTGTGTGTTGGGGGGCTGCATTATACTGTGTTTGGGGGTTGCACTATACTGTGTGTGTCTCTGCTCTATACTGTGATGGGGCTGCACTATACTGTGTTTGTGGGCTGCACTATACTGTGTGTGTCTCTGCACTATAGTGTGTGTGGGGGCTGCACTATAGTGTGTGTGGGGTTGGCTGCATTATACTGTGTGTCAGGAGGATGCACTATACTGTGTGTGAGGGGCTGCACTCTACTGCATGTGGGGAGGCTGCACTATACTGTGTGGGGGCTGCACTATACTGTGTTTGTCGGGGCTGTATTATACTGTGAGTGGGAGGGTTGCATTATACTGTGTGTGGGGAGGCTGCAGTATATTGGTTTTGTGGGGCTGCATTATACTGTGAGTGGGAGGCTGCATTATACTGTGTGTGGGGGAGGCTGCATTATACTGTGTGTGGGGGGACTGCATTATACTGTGTGTGGAGCTGAATTATACTGTGTGTGCGTGTGTGTGTGTGGCGGCATTATGCTGTATGTATGGGAGGCTGCATTGTACTCTGAGGGGGCTGAATTATACTCTGGGGGCTTCATTATACTGTGCGTGTGGGTGCTGCAATGATACTCTGAGGGGCTGCATTATACTGTGTGTGGGGGTTGCATTATATTCTGAGGGGGCTGCATTATACTCTGAGGGGGGCTGCAGTATACTATCAAGGACCATGGGGAGTGCATTATAATATATGTACTATATGGGACCAGCATTATACTGTATTGCAGACTATCTGTCAACATCATTCTTTCTCAGCCGGTATAAAGAGGCAGTGAAACAAATGTCAAACGTCTTCATTATTGTCGATCACCCTCATTTAATGGCCTGAACTCAGCACATGTAAATACATCAGAAATGTTTCTGTGTGATGGTGCAATATGTGAGCATTTGTGGCCCCCATTTTAAACGGTTGCCCAGGGCCCCACTTTGTCTAAAATCAGCCCTGCCTAGCGTCCAACCATGGAGTTTTCATCACCAACAGACCACTGTTTACAGGGAGCCAGAAGCAGGTGATACAATGTTTTGAACTAGAAGCGCTTATCCCCTTTATACTATTCATTAAATTACATGAATACACAAGAATTAAAAAGACTAGGTCAGATCAAGTTTTTTTTATTAGTGCAAAAGAATACTTTTACACTAATAAACTCCTAACCGCTAAACTCCTAACCGTGGTTACAAAAATGAATGTTGTATAATGCAGAGATATTTGGATTAAACTCAGAAATAAATGTTGTTAAAATATAGGAAAATATAACAATTATGTTATTAAAATATTGACTGTATTCAGTGTCATTAATAATACATATTTACCCTTGCTTAACCAGGATGAGGTCTTGGAGCAAATTTTAAAAATGATGTTCAATTTGTGGCTGTAAGCAGAAAATCACTAGGAAATATTATAACTTTTAATCTATGTGAAGAGTAATCAAAAAATCCTAACTATGTCAAAATCAAAAATCAATTTTTAGGTGTGGTATCACTTCATGTAAGGTATGCAAAAATGCTAAAGAAAAAAAAAGGGGGGTAGCCAGCTCACCAGTGATCACCGCAGGTGCACGGAACTCCGCTGCAGGTAGGCGTAATGTTCATCGAAAAAGGAAAAATTGAGTTCCAGCTCCTTAAAACAATTCATTTATTAAATCCAAATTTAAAATCCAAATGTCCATGGTGTGCGCACTCCCACCGATAAGTGCCTTAGTCACAGAGCTTATACGGCAACGCGTTTCGATCAGAGTGATCTTTATCAAAGCCATACTTTGATCTGGTTGTGTTCCTCTATATGAGGAGACTCCACCAACCAGAACATTTGTATAAATCACATGACAATTTGCAAGGTCCTATTTTAAAACCAATATTTAAACATATAATACAACTTTAAATATTCATCTCACAATCAACAATAATGTAACATAGTTTCAATTCTTTTGTTCAGTCCCATTGGGACACGAGTATTCAATTGGAAAATCCAATATGCTTCTCGTGTGAGAAGACGGCGTCTAATATTGCCGCCACGAGGAGATGCATTAACTCGTTCTATTCCCTGGACCTGGAAATACGTAGTACTACGTGAATGGTGCATAACAAAATGTTTTGATGCTGCCGATATACTTCTATTTCCACTGAGCATATTACCTATATCGTACAGGTGTTCTCTAATGCGTGTTTTTAATTTTCTGGTTGTGCAGCCCACATATGATAATCTACACTTTGTGCATTTAATTTTATACACTACATTAGATGAATTGCAGTTAATATACTGCTTTATATCAAATTTAATTGTTTCATCCTAATTTTGAAAAGTTTTATCGACAGCTGCAAATTTACATGTACTGCAATTAGTCGTACCACATCTAAAGAACCCTGAATTTATACCAGAATTCAGTATATCATACAATTGTTGATCTTCATATAAAATGGGCAGATATCTATATATGATGTCTTTAATTTTAGCAAATTGTGGGCTATATTGGAAGCATATGTATGGCTTTTTCTCCATTTCCAAATTATTATTTTTATGAGATGTAACAAACTCTTTGCGATCTCTTTCATTTACAATTCTTTTTGCCCGATTGATTGTCCATTGTGGGTATTTCCAACATTTTAATTTATTTGCTATCTGATTAAATTCACCTAGTTACATCTCATAAAAATAATAATTTGGAAATGGAGAAAAAGCCATACATATGCTTCCAATATAGCCCACAATTTGCTAAAATTAAAGACATCATATATACAGTAGATATCTGCCCATTTTATATGAAGATCAACAATTGTATGATATACTGAATTCTGGTATAAATGTGGTGTCTAGAAGGGCTCCGACAATTGGCAACAAGATAGCCCCTAATATGTTTCGCCCTGATAGGACTAAATCTATAAAAACCTGGTTAAGCTGTTCAGGGTTCTTTAGATGCGGTACGACTAATTGCAGTACATGTAAATTTGCAGCTGTCGATAAAACTTTTCAAAATTCGGATGAAACAATTAAATTTGATATAAAGCAGTATATTAACTGCAATTCATCTAATGTAGTGTATAAAATTAAATGCACAAAGTGTAGATTATCATATGTGGGCTGCACAACCAGAAAATTAAAAACACGCATTAGAGAACACCTGTACGATATAGGTAATATGCTCAGTGGAAATAGAAGTATATCGGCAGCATCAAAACATTTTGTCATGCACCATTCACGTAGTACTACGTATTTCCAGGTCCAGGGAATAGAACGAGTTAATGCATCTCCTCGTGGCGGCAATATTAGACGCCGTCTTCTCACACGAGAAGCATATTGGATTTTCCAATTGAATACTCGTGTCCCAATGGGACTGAACAAAAGAATTGAAACTATGTTACATTATTGTTGATTGTGAGATGAATATTTAAAGTTGTATTATATGTTTAAATATTGGTTTTAAAATAGGACCTTGCAAATTGTCATGTGATTTATACAAATGTTCTGGTTGGTGGAGTTTCCTCATATAGAGGAACACAACCAGATCAAAGTATGGCTTTGATAAAGATCACTCTGATCGAAACGCGTTGCCGTATAAGCTCTGTGACTAAGGCACTTATCGGTGGGAGTGCGCACACCATGGACATTTGGATTTTAAATTTGGATTTAATAAATGAATTGTTTTAAGGAGCTGGAACTCAATGTTTCCTTTTTCTATGCAAAAATGCTGTCAAGCAACAATACCCATGGACAATGCTAGCAAAACTGAAAATGGTATAAATTGTAACAACATTTTTTTTAAGATAAATTCTTTAAAGTATTTTGTAACAAACAAGGAAAACAAAAGAACATAACATCTTTTTTGTGACGTAAAATAAAGGTTACTAGTTGCATAACTAGTTGTTATTTTCAGAGAATCACAAAGTCATCTGACTATAATAGGAAGTGGGGGGTAAAGGGAATGGAGGTAAAATCTTAGGGAGAATTTTGGGATGGGAACAAGGGAAAGAAGGGTAGATAAAGAGTTCTGAGGTGTCCTGCTCAGAGTGATGATGTTGATTAAGTAGTTAGAAAGTTCAGTCTTTCAAATGTGGGTATAAACATTCGATTTTGAGATAGACATGAAGAAGTGACAAAATTGTAAAGAGGCATGTTTGTAACAACACACTTTTTATGTAATAGAATGTATCAGTTGTTAATGCATTAGGTGGACCATAAGAAAATGAAAAATGAATTGCAGAATTTGTTAATGATTCACTTACTAAGTTCCCTGGTATATCAAGTGCAGCACTTACTTTTAGGTTTGTGCACACGTAGTGGATTTTGATTCGTTTCTGCAGCGTTTTTGGACATGCAGAATTGCGTCAAATCCGCAGTGTAGTGCACAAGCAATGTGAGGCTGCTGTCACACATCAGTTTTTTGCCATCAGGCACAATCCAGCGAATTAAAAAAAAAACGGGTCAGTACGTTGACAGCGATACCTCATTTATATCTTTTTATGTTTTGGCGCTTTTATACAATAAAAACTATTGTATATAAAAAATAATTATTTTTGCATGGCTTTATTCTAAGAGCTATAACTTTTTTATTTTTTTAACTGATGGAGCTGTATGGCAGCTTGTTTTTTTGCGGGACAAGATGACTTTTTCAGAGGTACCACCTTTATTTATATCCGTCTTTTTGATCGCGTGTTATTCCACTTTTTGCTCGGCGGTATGATAATAAAGCATTGTTTTTAGTCTCTTTTTTTATTTTTTTTACGGTGTTCACTGAAGGGGTTAACTAGTGGGACAGCTTTATAGGTCGGGTCATTACGGACGGGGCGATACTAAATATGTGTACTTTTATTGTTTTTTTTATTTACATAAAGAAATGTATTTATTGGAACAATATTTATTAATTTTTTATCTTTATTTAGGATTTTTTTTTAAATATTTTTATACAGTATATTTTTTTTACTCTTTTACATTGTCCCAGGGTGGGACATCACAGTATAAAGTCAGATCACTGATCTGACACTTTGCACAGCACTGTTTCAGATCAACGATCTGACAGGCAGTGCAGGAGGCTTCTCAGCGCCTGCTCTCAACAGGCACTGACAAGCTACCTCCCTGCAGGACCCGGAAGGACCCCATGGCCATCTTGGATCCGGGGGCCTGCAGGTAGGAGACCCTCGGAACAACGCAATCACATTGCGTTCTGAGGGTCTCAGGAAAGCACGCAGGGAGCCCCCTCTCTGCGCGATGCTTCTCTATGCCAACGGAGCTCTGCAAACTTGTTTGATCCATGACTGCTCCTGGCACTTAGTACCGGGTGTCAGCTGTGATAATCAGCTGACAACTGGCCGGCTGATCGCATGTGACATACTATTCAGTCCATGGGAATTAGGGCCCAGGTCACATGGACGGAATAGTACGTCGGATGGCAGAAAGAAACGGGTTAAGGATAATAACACAGGTAGTTGAGTCCAAGGAGGTGGAGGCCTGGCGGTGTCCTAGAACTACTGTTACAGGCAACACTCATGAAGGAGACCCAACCAGGAGTCTACACATTTTCAAAAATTAGTGGCAGACACTACCAAAGTGACATCAATTTCACCACAGTAGCAATAGTATAATAGAGACTGACAGGTCTTCCACTACACCCAATCCAGCAGATGGACACCCAATCAGGAGTGTTCACAATTCCAAAAATTATTAGCAGACAATACCAAAGTGGCATCAATGTCACCACAGTAGAAATAGTATAATGGGGACCGACATGCTTTCCACTACGCCCAATCCAGCAGATGGACACCCAACCAGGAGTGTTCATATTTAAACAAATGAGGGCCTTGCACCACCGAAGTGGCATAAATTTCACAAGAGTAGAAATAGTATAATAGGGACCGACAGGTCTTCCACTACACCCAATACAGTAGATGGGACCCCCACCCAAGAGTGTTCACATTTCCAAAAATTATTGTCAGACAATTCTAAAGTTGCATCAATTTCACCACGGTAGAAATAGTATAATAGGGAGCGGGCTATATTAAAGATTCGAGAGAAGTGCTAAAGACTTTTCTAAAAAAACTTGGCACAGCAATTTCTTGTGGCTTTGTTGTGACGTTGTGTCCCTTTATATGTGCATACCGCACGATTTGGCCATGAGAGCTCTTGAATTTCACCTTAATAATTCTGGTTTGTATTCACAGGATTTGATTGATTTTGCATTACAGGTGACTTTTTTTCTTCTAAAACACAATATTTTTTCATTTGATAACACAATTTATGTGCAGAAAACAAGAGTGCCTATGGGGGCCAAGTACTCCCCATCTCTAGCAAATCTAACCATGGCATTTTGGGAAATAAAATTTATCTATTCCTTGAACAATCCTTTCATGACAGATCTCATTTGGTATGGTAGATACATAGACGACACCCTCATCATTTGGGGTTGTGATGTATCTACCATACCAAAATTTATGGACTATATCAATGGGAATGATTTTGGAATCGAATTCACCATTAGACATGACAAATGCCAAATCTCATTTCAAGACTTAGAGTTGAGTGGAATTGATGGTGAGTTTATAAATAGTAAAACGCACGCCAAACCCATCAGTGAGAACACTGTCCTACATGCTAAGAGTAGTCACCCAGCACATACAATAAAATCGATACCAGTGGGGGAATATATAAGGCTTAATAGAAATTGCAGTAGGGAAGAAGATAAAAATGAAGAATTTGACAATTTAGAGATGAGATTGACTAGGCGCAAATATCCGAAATGGTGTTTAAAAAGAGCTCGAGGTATAGTTGAAAGTAAAGAAAGAGAAAGTTTATTAAAACCTAGCATTTCCAATGAGCAAAATAGAGAGAGAAGAAGGAAAAAAAACATTTGTTTGCCTACAATTCAGTCCCCAATTTAGTGACATAAAATCTATCATTCAGAAGCGGTTACCAATATTACAAGAAGATGAAATGTTATCGAGTATATTGAGGGATGGCATTAATGTGGTGGCTAGGAGAGCTCCCACAATTGGTAATTTAATTTCTCCAGGTCTATTTATATCCAAACCTACGTCTAAAACTTGGTTGGAGTGCAAGGGGTTTTATAAATGCAGTACCTCCGCTTGTAACACGTGCGCATCCAGTCATTTAGGTAAAGCATTCACAAATTCAGATAATTCTAAAAGCTACTACATAAAAGAATTTATTAATTGTCATTCTAAAAATGTAGTGTATAAAATCAATTGCTCCAATTGTAGAGTCTTGTATGTGGGGTGCACCACAAGAAAATTAAAAACCAGAATATCTGAACTTTTAAGAGATATTGGCAATTTCAGTGTTGGTAATAAGAATATTTCTATGGTTGTGAAACATTTTGTCACCTGCCATGGTGGTAACATCTCAGCAATGTCCATTCAAGGTATAGAACAGGTTAAATGCTCTAATCGCGGGGGGGGGGGGGATATAAAAAGACGCCTCCTAACGAGAGAGGCGTTTTGGATCTATAATTTGCAAACTAGATCCCCTTTTGGTCTTAATAAGAAAAATGAAATTGTGTATCATTATTGTTAAATGTTTTAAATTTGTATTGTGCACAAGATTGTTTTAATGTATGTATAACTACTTATCTTTCTATGGTGCTGTGAGCTATTAGGACCTTCGTAAAAATCTTGTGACCAGTGATGTTGCTGTGATAGGTCAGTGAACACTTTATATAGTTCGTCAGTGTCGACATGCAGTAAGCCATGATTAAGATCTTTTAGATTGAAACACGTCACTTCAAGCTGTCATCTCCACCTGTTTGCATCCATTGTGTGCAAGGATTTGCTCTATTTTATATTTTATATGGATCAGTAAAGACTTTTTCGAATTTTAAGGAGCTGGAATACATACCTTTTTCTCTTCATCCTCTAAAAATAGTATAATAGGGACCGACAGGTTCCACTATGCTCAATTCAACAGATGGACACCCAACCAGCAGTGTTCACATTTTTGAAAATGAGGGCCTGACACCACCGAAGTGGAATAAATGTCACGAGAATAGAATTAGCATAATTGGGACCGATACTTTTTCCACTACAGCTAACCCAGCTAATGTAGACCAACCAAGGCTGTTCACGTATTCACTAGTTTGTGTTTGTGTTCACATCAGCAGCAGCAGCCACAGCAGGCACAGAAGCCACACTAAAGATATCACAGAGGGCAGATATGTGACATTGTGAAGGAGACTGTGTTAGGGCAGTGCAGGGACAGGTTCAGGTTAAATTCAGGTGGTGACCATTCCCCATTTCCCTATCGGTAAGGCCTTCCTTTCCCTATTTTCCATCCCTTTTTCTGTGTGTTGTGCATTCATTGACCGATCACCAGTTGGGTCATATTACATTGGGCCATCAGGTTAATAATTGATTTAGGGGGGACTGTGAAGGAGAAAATGTCTGATAAAATCAATTATTAAACCTTATATAAGTCAGTTCAGACATGGTGTAGCAAGATGGCGATTCTGTCTTTGAAACTATCTTGGAAGTCCTTGGAACCGTCCTGGAAGGCATCTTTGGAATGCAGGAGTGAAGGCACTGGAATACACCAAGACACCATATTTGGAAATGAAGTTGGACATGGACCAATTACAAAGTGACTAGCTGTTCAGAAGTTGTGCGAAGCCCCCCCCCCCCCCATTTGCTGCTTGTAGAATCTTCCTTTGTTCTGAAAATAAAGTTCAGTTGTGCACTATCTTTGGCTGTGAGAGGAAGTTTGTATCTGTCTCTGTGTATCCGATACATCTTTGGCATCTAAGCGCGCACTCAGCTTATATTTGGTCAGGTACAAGCAATCATATAGATCTCACTTTAAGAGATCACCCTCACAACATTAGTGCATCAAACTATAAAAATGCAATATCACCTAGTCTGTACAGTCTGCGATTAGGGTGCAAAAGTCCTTGGAGATCCATGGGTTGTTCATCTTGATGAAAGTTAGGCGGTCTACACTTTCAGGTGACAGCCGGCTGCATTATCCGTCATGACAGCATCATCTGCACTGAAGACACGTTCTGATTGACCACTGGCTGCCAGGCACGATAAAACCTCCAAGGCATGTGAGGTGAGTTAAGGCCACTCATTCATTTTGGAAGATCAAAATGTGAAGGTGTCCAAACCCTCCCTGATGGTATTGATATTCAGTTCTAGATACTTCTGCACCATTCTCTTGCCTTGGACTCTGTTGTGCTGGTGCACAATCTAAAAAAAAGTGTCAAAGGACTCACAGAAATTGCTTCTTCCAGTTACACCATTGCTGCTGCTGCTAATGTTTTGGTGTTGACGAATTGATGTGCCGGAGATTGAAAGGAAAAGCTCTCGTAAGGTTGTGTGAAAGCGTGTTTTGATACTCCAGCATTTGCAGGTCCCTTTCCTGGGCAGGAAGCATCCAGCAAAATTTGGTTTAGTAACCTGGATCTAACAGAGTGGCAACCCGATAGTTATCAGTATTCCTAATCATAACTATGCGGGGATCATGTTGCAGATAGTGCAGCAAGAAGGCTGCACATGAGGTTCAAGCCCATGTTGTGTTGGTGGCTGATTAACAATTATGCTTGTTTCCCCTCCCGCTAAACACGAACAACAGACAGGGGAGGATTATCCTCTTCATCTAACAGTTGCTCGCCCATCACCTCTTCATCCTCCATTTGTTCCTCAAATCTTGCACCTTCGATAACAGATTGCCTGTTATCATCAGCCCCACTTGATCGCAGAAATTGACCCTCCCTTGACACCTACCTGTGTGACGAGATTCTAGAACTTAGAAACAGTGCTATCCCTTCCGCATCTCCCTCTGCTTCCCCCTCTTCTTCTGGGACCACCATCTCCTCCTGCAGGCTATTGATAGTCTGCTCTAGCATATAGATGACCAGAGTAGTGATGCTGATGACGGTGGCTTCAGCGCTGTGCATCTTAGTAGCCATTTTGAAACTGTGCAGAAGGGTGCAGAGGTCCTTAATCTGTGCACTCTCCATAAACGTATGGGCCACGTCTGTACTGCATTGGCCCAGGCTATATGACATGACATACTGCGTTAGGGCTCATTGCTGCTGCCACAGTCACTGCAATATGTGCATAGTGGAATTCCACTGTGTCGGCACATCATATATCAACCTATTAACTGGCATGTACAAAACCTCTGTATCGAGGCAAGTCGATGACCTGAGGGCTGCGAATGGCGGAAATGAGCACACAGCTTACATTCTTTGTGAAGCAGCTCACCCAGACCAGGATAGTGACAGAGAAAACGCTGTACCACCTGTTTGAAGACGTGAGCCATGCAAGGCATGTGTGTGAGCTTGCCTCGCAGTAGGGCTGCCACCAGGTTCACACCTTTAGCGGACATAGCCTTCCCTGGATGCAGGTTCACTGTAGACAGCCATTGATCAAACTCAATGTCAAGATTCTAACCCAGCAGCTCCTGTGCAGCTCTTACCTCTGAGTTATTCAGCTCGCTGGACAGTTCTGTGCTAACCCAAATACTTGTACCTATGTTGTTGCTGATGTCTCCACCCTGAGTTTCTTGTTGGTTACCACCCTGAGTTCCTGATTGGTTCATCCTTATTGCACACCCTATTAAAACTTGGCCTTGCTCTCCTTTCCTTGCGCGATTATTGAGCCACCAGCCTCTAGTCAAGCTTCCTTCCTCCCGTTGCTTATTCCTTCAAACGACACTACTGTTCCTGATATTAACCTCTGGCTTTCCTGACTACGATTACTGCTTATTCCTTCAAATGACACTGCTGTTCCTGATATCGACCTCTGGCTTTCCTGTCTACGATTACTGCTTATTCCTTCAAACAACACTGCTGTTCCTGATATCAAACTCTGGCTTTCCTGACTACGATTACTGCTTATACCTTAAAATTACGCTGTTCCTGTGTATCGACTCCTTGGCTATCCCTGACTACGCTACCTGCTGGTGCTGCCACTAGCAGTTGCAATATCACTACTTCAAACCAGGTCAGTCCATAACACTCAGCCTGGAGAGCTGTCCACAACTTTTCAGCTGTATGACTGAGATCTCCAACGCATATCAATTTTAACGCTGCCTGAGCCCTGGCTGTGCAGTACGGAGGTGGTGGGGATTCGCTCTGCACTGTTGGAATGCGTGTCATTAAGGCAGAGGTTGAGGCCTTAGAGGAGGAGGCAGAAGCAGTGAAGGAAGTGTTAAATGTAGAGGTTTGTCCTGCAAGCCTTGGGGATTCCAAGACTTGTGGATCAGCATCTGCCCTCACAGCCACCAGAGCCACCCAGTAACCAGTAAGCAAAATGTAACACCCTTGTACATGTTTACTCGTCCAAGTGTCTGTGGTGAAATGCACCCTGGCAGACATAGATTTAGTCAAGGAATGGGTGATGTTGTCTGCGACATGCTGGTGTAGCACAGGCGCAGCTTTCTTTGAAAAGTAAAGGCAACTGGGCAATCGGTACTGGCAAACTGCAACACGCATCAGCTTTCGGAAACCATCTGTATCTACCAGGCTAAAAGGCAGCATTTCCGTGGCCAACAGATTGAAGATGGTGGAGTTCAATCTCTTAGCTTTGTTATGTGTAGGTGGAAACAATCTTTTACGTGACCACATCTGCCGAAGCGTGGGCTGGCTGCAGTGCTGAGAGAGGGTGGAGTACAGTGAACCGGACAAACTGCTGAACCATGAGAGAGGTGCAGGCGGAGATGTTACGGTGGATTGAGAAAGTTGTGGTCTGCTTGTTCTCTTAGATGGGTCAAAAACAACAGGCGTGTCCACTTCCATTACAGCTGACGGCGGGCTCTCAGCGTGACTGGAGCTGGTAAAGAACCTGAGGTTCTGTGGTCGAAGACCTGCATCTCAATAGTTGGCATGGTAACAGAGGAGGAGGAAGAAACAGCGGATGCAATTAATGGGACGGCTGATGGTTGTTGAGGTCCGCTGGTCTGCATTTTTGCGCAGTGGGATTCCCACATTAACGCATGTTGATTGCACATGTTAAGGTTCATACATGTAGTAGTCAAATCATTGCACTTTCTACATCTACTAAGTTTTTTTTGCAAAGTTGGCAGATTACGTGACTTGACTCATCCTTCCTGTCAAAAAAGGCCCAGGTTAAGCAGCCCTTGCACACCCCTGCAAGCTGCTGGTCACAGCCACAGTTGTGGCTGAGGATGAATTGCTTGTCGTGACTGCATCACTACATGTCTGACCACTCAGGCAGTCAGGGACAGAATTTTACAACATAAATCAAACATTAGATGTAGCAAAACACAATCACCACTTCCATTCCACTTCCAAAAAATGGATCACAGTGTCATGCAGTTTAGACTCCAGGATTTGGAACAACTTGAGCCATCCAGAAGGGGACAGGATAGGATAAAAATCCTGAAGAAAAGGGAAGCGTTTTGGATTTATTCTTTACAGACCCTGGAACCAAAAGTTCTTAACAGAGACTACGACATAGCGCGTTGTCTTAAGTATGTGTTGCTCATTGGGCATAATGATGTGACCATTGATATTTGTGTGTACAGTGTTATGCATTGCAATACATATTCCATTTGCACTAATGCTTGTTTTCTCATTCCTTTCAGAACCGATAGACTCTCCCCTTGTAACCATCCTCTTCTGTCAATCACATGGTACAGTATGTCATCCCTCCTGTACACTTTTTTTTGCATAATAGTCTCATTTCTATAATAGGGCACGATACCTTCACTGCATTACAAATGCTGTTACATGGTTGCACATTGCTAAACTATATAGCAGGACCTTTCTCCTGATGTGGTCACGTGATCTCATCCAGATCACGTGGCCTGACACACCTGACCACCGCAGGTCCTGGTTTTACTTGGCTATAAAAACCCGGTCTGTGCAATAGACCAATAGAGCTTCTCACAGGTGACGCAGCTCGCCATACTCCCTGTGCCAGGACACATGAGTTATTTATCAAGCGGAAATCAGGTACTACTACTCCTTTGAACCCATATGACCACTATGTGCATACTATATGTGACTTTTTAACATACTGAGTGTAGAAGGGAAGTGTTCCAAAATGTATATCTTTACGTAGAGATGTGTTTAATGATATATAATTCCCCCACATGTGCTCAGTAGCCCCCTCCTTAAGCTGGTATATCAGGTTTCATTTAGGACTTAGGGAATGTACCATTGCCAGTGGACAATAGACTCATGACTTCATCCTTACACACCTGGGGCTGGACACACCTCTTCTAGCTGCACATAAAAGGCACAAGACACATGTGCTCTCTCTCTTTTGCTCTCTGGCTTGCTGGGAAGATCATGGACCCACATGGTGGATAAGTATACTCTGTATCCCCTTTTCTTACTAGGCCCTGTAACCTCGTAGGCCTTAGGGTTAGTAAGCTATAGATTGGGAGGGCTGATATTGTATGTGTGATTTGGGTAATCAGGCAGTTAATTGTGGGTTTTTATATTGTGGTGATATTGTTGTGATATTACTGGACATTGTTGGTTATTACTGTGTGATACTGTTGGGATATCACTGTATATTGTAGTGATATTACTGTATCAGAGTTGTGATATCCGTATATTTGTATATATATATTTATAGTCGCCAGCTTGGGTATAAATATATATGTATGTTATAGACTGCAGACTTGTGTGTCTGTGTGTGTGTGTGTGTAATAAATATCCTTTATTGTTACACTGTTTTGTCTCAGTAGTATATAGTATAAGAAAAAGATAATGTTGAGGCATATTTAGTGGATATAAATTATTAATAGTCAAGTTTGGCGATAATAATTAATATCGTAACTCATTAGAGGTGCTAAGAGAGTTCCCCCTTTGATAACCATAAGGTTTAATACTTTGGGGAGGATTTTGATCCTTTTTCACTGACCTACTATCCTTTATTACAGAATATATAATGGGTTATCCTAGTATTAACCCTAACCGCTACACGGACTACATTTACCCCGTCTGTTTATCAGACCCACGGCACTGGTAACTATCCCTGTGCTAGGACACATGGTTCCCTAAAGAAGCAGCATACAGGTATGGCTGTTACAAAACTTTATAGCCACTACAATGCACATAATTAGATTTACTACATAGTGTACTACACCTTGTATGACAGAACATATACAGGATATTCTATTAACCCTTTCCTCAACCCTACAGGTATCTGGTGACTACCTACCCCCATCTCTTATCATGCTGGATCTTTCTAAAGAACACTGATCTTCCTGCTTTATTCTTTGCTATATTGGCAGAAATACCTCCTATTTTGACTTTTTCGTGTATCCTTTATATTTCATTGTTATGCTAGAAGCTCTTCCAAAAAGCTAGCTAAAAGATTGATAAAGATGTGATGTTGTTTATAGCCGTGACTCTGAATATTTTCTCCCTGGCTGTATTAGGGCTCTTACTGTATTGAAGATAGGACATTCTACTATTGTCTATACAATGATGTGAACCAATTTTTATGTTCATCCCTACCATTTTATTTTGATGTATTTGCATTTGTCATATTTTTGGCACACATTTTTTTTGTATATCTCTATAGTTTCTGATGGTCTTTACCCAGACCGAAAAGTTTTAATTGATCACTGTATGCAAAATAAATTGGAACCTTTCTTTTCAACACGATACATTTTGAGTGTCAAGTTTTTTATTTATATGTAACATGAAGGAGACCCCCACTTGGAGTCCAAACCTTTATCAAAAATTAGGGGCAGACACCGCTTAAGTGGCATAAATTTCCCCAGCATAGAAATAGCATAATGGGGCCCTGACACCCCTTCCACTACAGGCAACCCACCAGATGGAGACCCGACTTCGAGTCTCCACATTTGAAACATTTATCTCCAAGATCAAAGTAGCAACAGTAGGCACAGAAGCCATGACAAAGGCATCACAGACTACAATAACATTGTCACGATTTCCACTCTGTTTCTGTATTTTTGTTACTTTGTGTTGGGGCTGTCAGTCTGTGCTCCAGTCACCTGTGTTCATTTTCCTTAATCAGGATTCTATTTAAGCATGCTAATTCCTCCCTCCAGTGTCAATCGTATACTTGCTGTTGTCTGTGAAACATTGATCCCTTTGCGCTCTGTGCCTGACCGTGCTTGACTTGATTCGCTTCCCGGACTCTGACCCTTTGCTTGTGATCAGACTTTGCTTGTGCCTGCTCCCTATAACTGTTTTTGTCTCTCTGGCTTTTCTGATCTCGGCTCCTTATTAGACTTCGTCTCTGACTTCCCTTTGTCGCACTGCGCCATTTCCTGGACTTGACCTTGGATTGTTTGCCCTCCCCTTACTTACAGTAAGTAGTAAACACATTTACTGCTGAGACTTGCGTCACAAACTCAAAATCAATGCAGCATACTAAAAACGTCATCATTGCCTAGTCTGCCCAGTCTGCGGCTGGGGTGCAAAAGTAATTGGAGATCCATGACTTGTTCATCTTGATGAAAGTTAGGTGGTCACTTTCAGAGAACAGCCGGATGTGCTTATCCATCAGGATACCACCAGCAGCACTGAACGCATGTTCTAAGAGAATGCTTGCCGCCGGGCATGACAAAACCTCCAAGGCATGATAGGTGATCCAAAACCACCTGATGGAATTGATATTGAGCTCCAGATACTCCTGCACCATCCTCTCCAGTCATTCACAATGTGTCAGACTTGTACTCTTTTCTGCTGGTGCACGGGCTGATCTAAAAAATGTGTGAAACTATTCACAGAAATTGCTTCTGCCACCTAGGGTATGTTTCCACGGTCAGGATTGCATCAGGATTTGCTCAGGATTTGACGCAGGTAAAGTCTGCACCAAATCTGCACCTGAGGTCACCTGCATTTTTGATGAGTTTTTCATGCTTTTTTTATGCAGATTTGTGTGTGTTTTTGTAAGCTAAATAAAGATATACAAAAAAAAGAATTGTGATGTAATTTCTTGTCCAACCTCTTCATTTACATACTCCATTGAAGAATAATGTTTAGACGCAGATAGATAGATAATAGATTGATACGATAGATACAATGGATAGATAGATAATAGCTAGATACAATAGATATATCCATCTATCATATCCATCTATCGTATCTATCGATATATCTATCTATTATCTACCGATATATCTATCTATATATTATCCAGAAAAACGAAGGCAGCACTCCAATAGAAAAAATATGTGTAATTTATTGGCCCATGTGTGAAGTTTCAGTCTAGGATGTGGACCTTTGAGAAAGGCCTTAATTAAAGACACAAACACATACGAAATCTGCATTAGGCCGGGGTCACACTTGCAAGAAACTCACACAAGTCTCTCGCCTCAATACCCAGCACTGCCGCCAGCACTCGGGACCGGAGTGTGCGGCTGCATGTATTTCTATGCAGCTGAACGCTCTGGTCCCGAGTGGCGGCGGCAGTGCCGGGTATTGAGGAGCGAGACTAGTGTGAGTTTCTTTCAAGTGTGACCCCGGCCTTAAACGCAATATCTGATTAATTTTTTTTTAAAAAATGAAAAAAAAATGGCGTGGGCTAACCCGCGCAATTTTCTGCACCAGAGATGGAAAGCCAGCGACTGGGGACTGATGTTTGTAGCCTGGGAAGGGGTTAATACCCATGGAGCTATGAATATTAGCCCACAGCTGTATATTTAGCCTTTACTGGCTATAAAAATAGGGGGACCCCCCAAAAAAGATGTGGGTCCCCCCTGTAATTTTTAGCCAGAAAGGCTCCGCAGATAGCTGCGGGCTGATATTCATAGCCTAGGAAGGGACCATGGATATTGCCCCCCCTGGCTACAAATACCAGCTCCCAGCTGCCCCAGAAATGGTGCATCTGTAAGATGCGCCAAATCCGGTGCTTAGCCTCTCTCTTCCCACTGCCCTGTAGTGTGGCATATGGGGTAATAAGGGGTTAATGTCACTTTTGTAAGGTGACATTAAGCTGGCTTAGTAATGGAGAGGCGTCAATAAGATACCTACCATTACTAATCCTATAGTAGTGAAAGAGTTAATAGATCACACACATGCAGAATAAAGTATTTTAATGAAATAAAACACTGCACAGTTTTGAAATATTGAATGTACACTCATTCCTGCAACACCCTCGTTCTCCTGGAATAAATAAAAAATAATAAACCAACAGTATACTCCCTGTGTCCGACATAGTCCATTTAATAGTGAGTGTCCCACGACGAATCCAGCTCTGCTACATCTGGATGCCTGACATCCAGACATAGCAGAGCTTGTAGATGACTGCCGGAGATAACTCTCCAAAATTTACTCTTCTACCATGGATCTAACAGAGTGGAAACTCAGTAGTCAGCACTATTTCTAATCCTAACAATATGGGTATCATGTTGCAGATAGTGCAGCAAAAATGCGTTCATGCGTTGGGTGCTTACATGAGGTCCAAGTCCATGGTATGTTGGTGGTGAGGTAACACTTAAGCTTGCTTCCTCTGTCCTGTTCTGCTAGCTATGGACAGCAAAGAGGGTATCATTATCCTCTTCATCTCCTGACTGGCTCGTCCATCACCTCTTCCTCCTCATCCTCCTACCTTGATCGCTGTAATTTACCCTCCCTTGGCATCCACCGGTGCGACAACAGTCCGAAACCTACAAATATTATCTCTTCCGCATTTTTTTCTGCTTCCTCCTCTTCCTCTGGGACCACCACATCCTTCTGCAGGCTATTCAAAGTGTGCTCCATCATGTAGATGACCGGAATAGCGATGCTGAGGATGGCATCGCTAACTTTAACCATCATTTGTGCCCACTCCACAAGCGTGATTTGCACCACCTTCCTACTGCGTTGACCCAGGCTATGCAAAAGGACAAACTGCACCAGAGCTCATCCCTGCTGCTTCAGTCACTGCAACATGTGCAGAGTGGAATTCCAACGTGTTGGAACATGGCATATCAACCGGTTAACTGGTAGCCTGAAAAACCTCTATAGTGATGAAAATTGATGACCCACGGGATACGAACAGCAGAAATGAGCACACAGCCACAGTGCTTTTTGCAGCAGCACATTCAGGGCAGAATAGTGTGGTAGAAATTGCTGTGCTACCAGGTTCAGGACGTGAGCCATGCAAGGCACGTGTGTGAGGTTGCCCCAGTGTAGGGTTACCACCAGGTTTGCACCATTATCGCACACAGCCTTCCCTGCCTCCATGTTCAGTGGAGACAGCCATTGCTCTAACTCGGACTGAATAGCTGTACACAACTCTTGAGCTGTGTGACTGTAATCTCCAAGTCATATTAATTTAAACACTGCTTTAATTGCGTTGAGCCTTGGCTGCGCAGTACAGAAGTGTGGGGGTTCTCTCTGTACTGTTGAAATGCGTGTCTTATTAAGGGAGAGGTTGACGGTGAAGGTGGAGGCCCTAAAGAAGGTGGAGGAGGAAGAAACAGTGGAAGTGTTAGACACCAAGGTTTGTCCTGTAAGCCTTGGGGATTCCAAGACTTTGTGTATAGCAACACATTGGTGTTTAGTGGATTAGTTTAACATCCCTTGGTGTCTAGTGGTTTAGTTCACCATGCTTGGTGTGTAGTGATTTAGTTATTCAACCCTAGGTGTTTGGTTCTCCATCCTCTGGTGTGTAGATGTTTAGTTCTCCATCCCCAAGTGTCCTGCAACCTTTGGGAATTCCAAGACTTGCGGAGCAGACCCTTCCCCGCCTGCCTCCACAGCCACTAGTCACCTAGTGCCCAGTCACCAATGGTGTATTGCAGTGTGAGAAGTGAGAAAAAGCATTCACATAGGACCTCTTGCATTCTATGTGTGTGATCCATATTATAGGTACTGTACATTCTGATGACCCTCCAGAAACTTATTGTAGAATGGAGGTCTCCTTTCACTCACTGCTTATAGGGATTATATCTGTATATGTGATTTCTGTGCCTTCAGCCATCTCGATCTCAATATGCGCATACGTCCTGGAAATGCTAATGAAGCTAGTCTGCATACACAAGTATGCCCATTAGATTAATTGGGGAGATTGATCTACATACATTGCAATTTTTTGCCACTTTTTCTACTTGTATTTGTGTCTACAATTTGGGAGGTGGTGCAACAGGGTGAAGAGAGACAGCAACGCTTAAAAAACACCCTAGCATTTTTTGTCTGATTTATGTGCTGTTTGTGATGAGTCTTTTACACTTTTAGAAAGTTTATTAAAAGTTACTTTTTAAGGGTCTATTTTTTTTCTTGTGGTTGTACAAATTTGACTTACTCCTCACTATTTGTTTATAATTTTGGTGTTTATTTTAAGCTCTTAGCTTTGCCATGTATACTAGGAAATAATCTTTTACGTGATGACAACTGATGGACCGAGGGCTGGCTGCTTTGCTGAGAGCGTGTGGAGTAGGATGAACACGACAACCTGCTGGACTGTGAATGAGGTGCATTTTAATGAGACCACCTTGACGATGGTTGATGGGCTCACACTATTTGGCCAAATTCTGTGCTAAGCGTCTCAAAATTTTTTTCCTAATGTTCAAAAAGCCATTTTGCTATTCATATTTCATGTATTTCATATTTGACGTGTTTTGGCACGATAGAGTGCAACCTTTTTTTGTATATTATATATGGAGGTAGATGCTCCTGGTATGCACCTATGCACACTAGTTTGGATGTGCCAGTCGTTTTTCTGTCATTTCTATGTTAGCTTACTGACTGAGCACTCCTCCCTTCACCATCTGGTTTTTAATTACATCTAGTTACACTTGGTTCCGGCCAACCCATATGTAGACTTTGCTGAGAGAGGTGTCCATATTCACCCAAGCATACAAACATTAGCCTTCGGTAAGTGTTCACATTTGGACAGGGAGGTCAGGTACCCATCAGTTTAATGAGACCACCTTGACGGTGGTTGATGGGCTCACACTATTTGGCCAAATTCTGTGCTAAGCTTCTCAAATTTTTTTTCCTAATGTTCAAAAAGCCATTTTGCTATTCATACTTCGTGTATTTCATATTTGACGTGTTTTGGCACGATAGAGTGCAACCTTTTTTTGTATATTATATAGGGAGGTAGCTGCTCCTGGTATGCACCTATTCACACTAGTTTGGATGTGCCAGTCGTTTTTCTGTCATTCATGTGAATGAGGTGCAGGCAGAGATTTTAGGTAGGGTTGAGCGACTTTCATTTTTTTAAGATCGAGTCGGGTTTTGTGAAACCCGACTTTGTCCAGAGTCGAGTCGAGTGCAGTCGGCCGATTATCGCTAAAAGTCGGGGATCGACCGAAACACGAAACCCAATGCAAGTCAATGGGGAAGCATAGTCGGCAGTGAGTGGAGGCCAGGAAAACACCTACAGTGCCCATTTTAATGCCAAAAACATCCATTCTTGTTTCTGAAGCTTGTCAATCTTAATTAACTTTATAATAATAGTTGGGCATAGGGAATTGGGGGTCATTTGGCAAAAGTTGTGGGGGTAGGGCTGGTTCAAGCCTTTAGTGGGCTCAGGAAACGTGGACTACGTCACGGCGGTGGAGCAGGGAGAGGTAAGTATTTCAACGTTGCAAGTGCTGTGATCCTGAGCAAGCAGGGGGGGCACACTCGTTCGCATTGGCACTGGCACAGGGCCCCTCAAAGTACAGTGGTGTGTTTGCATGGCGGGGGAGCCTCCCACCAGCAGCGACACTTTTGCGTACTCTGAGGGGCCCTGTGCCAGTGACGTCGCCAACGAGTATGCCCCCCCCCCCCCCACCTGATGAAGGAACCTGCACTTTCATCTGCACCTTCCTCTTTGTCCCTGTGTAAGGTGGTATAACATGCGGGAAGGGGAACCTTACTTTCAGCAGGGTCAGATTCTGGCTGTGTAGAGTGCAAGGGGAATGTAGTGGTCTAGGTCAATGTACCAGCAGACTCATCTAGCAGTGGCTGGGCAATGGGAAGGATGAGGAGGAAACCGATATAGGGCCAAAAAATAAAGTAGGCTAAATGCAGTTCAAAATTGGTAACAGGACTAAACAGGCGGCATTGCTTTGTTCAGTGGAGTAGCAAACCCAAGAGCAGCAGACAGTGTTTCAAGGGCCCAACCACACTAGTAGGCCAAATGTAGTTTAATATCTGATACTATAGGCCGAAAGCCAGAAGGTAGAAGCTCAGCTGAATTCAGTTGAGGGCAACACCAGGGAGGGGCAGACACCGTTAGTAGGCCCTAACCACCAATTTTTAAAAACACAGCACTTAATGAGAGCCAGAAGGTAGAAGCTCATCTGTATTCAGTTGAGGACAAACACCAGGTATGGGCAGACACCGTTAGTAGGCCCTAAACACCATTTTTTTATTTAAAACACAGCACTTAATGAGAGCCAGAAGGTAGAAGCTCAGCTTTATTCAGTTGAGGACAACACCAGGGAGGGGCAGATACCGTTAGTAGCCCGTAACCAAAGTTGAAGGCCAAATGCAGTTTAATATCTGATACTATAGGCCGAAAGCCAGAAGGTAGAAGCTCAGCTGTATTCAGTTGAGGGCAACACCAGGGAGGGGCAGACACCGTTAGTAGGCCCTAACCACCAATTTTTAAAAACACAGCACTTAATGATTGCCAGAAGGTAGAAGCTCAGCTGTATTCAGTTGAGGACAAACACCAGGCATGGGCAGACACCGTTAGTAGGCCCTAAACACCGTTTTTTTATTTAAAACACAGCACTTAATGAGAGCCAGAAGGTAGAAGCTCAGCTGTATTCAGTTGAGGACAAACACCAGGCATGGGCAGACACCGTTAGTAGGCCCTAAACACCCTTTTTTTATTTAAAACACAGCACTTAATGAGAGCCAGAAGGTAGAAGCTCAGCTTTATTCAGTTGAGGACAACACCAGGGAGGGGCAGACACCGTTAGTAGGCCGTAACCAAAGCTGAAGGCCAAATGCAGTTTAATATCTGATACTATAGGCCGAAAGCCAGATGGTGGAAGCTCCGATTTAGACAGTGGAGGACAATTTGAATTAGGGACTGCAGACAGACTTAGTAGGCTGTCCCCTGTGGACCATGCATCCACCACATTAACCCATTGCGCCTTAATGGACACGTAATCTTCCGTGGCCATGCCTACAGGTCCATGCGTCTGTTGTCAGGTGCACCTTTGTACTCACCGATTGCCAGAGTGCATGGACAATGCGGTCTTTTACATGCTGGTGGAGGGTTGGGATGGCTTTTCTCGCAAAAGAAGTGTCGACTAGTTAGCTTGTAGCGTGGTACAGCGTAGTCCATCATGGCCTTATTAATAGTAACTAAAATATATAACTAGGCTCTATGAACTTTTAAATAGGTTCCAGGGGTACACGGGCAGCATTGGTGTGGTCAGTGGAGGAGTATTGCAAGTAGGGGCCGCAGACAGGCTATCAAAGGCCTAAAATAACTAACAATAGGCAGGCATGGCAGTTTAAAATCGGTTACATGGATACACAGGCAGGCAGTATTGTGGTCAGTGGAGGAGGATTGCAAGTAGGGGCCGCAGACAGGCTATCAAAGGCCTAAAATAAATAACAATAGGCAGGCATGGCAGTTTAAAATCGGTTACATGGATACACAGGCAGGCAGTATTGTGGTCAGTGGAGGAGGATTGCAAGTAGGGGCCGCAGACAGGCTATCAAAGGCCTAAAATAACAAACAATAGGCAGACATGACAGTTTAAAATCGGTTACATGGATACACAGGCAGGCACTCCAGGCAGCATTGTGGTCAGTGGAGGAGTATTGCAAGTAGGGGCCGCAGACAGGCTATCAAAGGCCTAAAATAACTAACAGTAGGCAGGCATGGCAGTTTAAAATCGGTTACATGGATACACAGGCAGGCAGTATTGTGGTCAGTGGAGGAGGATTGCAAGTAGGGGCTGCAGACAGGCTATCAAAGGCCTAAAATAACTAACAATAGGCAGGCATGGCAGTTTAAAATCGGTTACATGGATACACAGGCAGGCAGTATTGTGGTCAGTGGAGGAGGATTGCAAGTAGGGGCCGCAGACAGGCTATCAAAGGCCTAAAATAACTAACAATAGGCAGGCATGGCAGTTTAAAATCGGTTACATGGATACACAGGCAGGCAGTATTGTGGTCAGTGGAGGAGGATTGCAAGTAGGGGCCGCAGACAGGCTATCAAAGGCCTAAAATAACAAACAATAGGCAGGCATGGCAGTTTAAAATCGGTTACATGGATACACAGGCAGGCACTCCAGGCAGCATTGTGGTCAGTGGAGGAGTATTGCAAGTAGGGGCCGCAGACAGGCTATCAAAGGCCTAAAATAACTAACAATAGGCAGGCATGGCAGTTTAAAATCGGTTACATGGATATGCAGCGCCCCAGAGTCCTGGTCGTTGCAGTACTGTGGCTCCGCCACTATGGGGAGCTACGGTGCGTCTGATGGCACTGAAGGAGTTCATCTGATCAGGTATCACAGACACCAATACATTTCACAGCTGGGCCTCCGGGGGGAGCTAAGGGTGCTATTCATTAGGCCACTCCCCACCATAGTGGGTAAACTGGGGGTCAGGCAGGAAGTTAGATCAGAAAGCTGACTGGGTTGGAACCAGGCAACACCTTGTGGCAGAGGGTGTTGTGGGGGAAGATACAGTAGGGTCTCTGTCAGGGGTGGGATCCTGACAGAGGCTTGGCAACAAGAACGAACGTAACGGGACCGTGCCTGCTCCGGGTAGCGGCGGTGCCCAAGAAAGGACTAGAAGCGAGATAGATTGTGCTGAGTGAGAATACGAGATCACGCAAAGGAGAAATACCAGTAGGAGTCGTGCTGTAAGACCGGAGCAACATCCTACTGAGGCGCACTACCGGTGGCCGGAACGCCGAGGGAGTAGAATAACATTCAGCTTCAAGCAATACTCCAAACAGCGGCAGGACAGTCAGTCTAAGGCGGGCTGTCTCACCTTAAATCACCTATGCAGTCTTGGGGGGCAACTTGTGGAGGGGGCGACTCTAGGGTCCCGGAAGAGCTCCGAGCCTACCCGTCAAACGGGTGCCGTCCCAACCAGAACATCAGGGAGGGACGGAGGATTAGAAGAACATCATTTAATCGAGTTGTGAGGGAACTTAAGAAACAGACACAACGGTTGTGGGGACTTTCCGTAAGCACAGCAGGGAAGGACCACAACACATAGCGCTAGAAGGAAGGCACCGATTTCCACCTGTGAGGAGAACTCTGGAGGTGCCATCGGACCGGCCGGACTTGCGCAGCCTGGTGAACCGTATTCTGGACTGCGGACTCAGAGATCTTCAGTAAAGAGGTAAAGGGACTGCAACCTGGTGTCCTCGTTATTTACTGCACCGCACCACCATCATCCATCATATCTATCACTGTACGCCCCTCGGCAGGGTCACGGATCGGGCCTAGCCACCGTGACAACCCCAGAGCAGAGACTCAGAGGCCCGGTACCGGGTACCCCTCAGCCCTGCGGCGGTGGGGGCGCTACAGATACACAGGCAGGCAGTATTGTGGTCAGTGGAGGAGGATTGCAAGTAGGGGCCGCAGACAGGCTATCAAAGGCCTAAAATAACAAACAATAGGCAGACATGGCAGTTTAAAATCGGTTACATGGATACACAGGCAGGCACTCCAGGCAGCATTGTGGTCAGTGGAGGAGTATTGCAAGTAGGGGCCGCAGACAGGCTATCAAAGGCCTAAAATAACTAACAATAGGCAGGCATGGCAGTTTAAAATTGGTTACATGGATACACAGGCAGGCAGTATTGTGGTCAGTGGAGGAGGATTGCAAGTAGGGGCTGCAGACAGGCTATCAAAGGCCTAAAATAACTAACAATAGGCAGGCATGGCAGTTTAAAATCGGTTACATGGATACACAGGCAGGCAGTATTGTGGTCAGTGGAGGAGGATTGCAAGTAGGGGCCGCAGACAGGCTATCAAAGGCCTAAAATAACAAACAATAGGCAGGCATGGCAGTTTAAAATCGGTTACATGGATACACAGGCAGGCACTCCAGGCAGCATTGTGGTCAGTGGAGGAGTATTGCAAGTAGGGGCCGCAGACAGGCTATCAAAGGCCTAAAATAACTAACAATAGGCAGGCATGGCAGTTTAAAATCGGTTACATGGATATGCAGCGCCCCAGAGTCCTGGTCGTTGCAGTACTGTGGCTCCGCCACTATGGGGAGCTACGGTGCGTCTGATGGCACTGAAGGAGTTCATCTGATCAGGTATCACAGACACCAATACATTTCACAGCTGGGCCTCCGGGGGGAGCTAAGGGTGCTATTCATTAGGCCACTCCCCACCATAGTGGGTAAACTGGGGGTCAGGCAGGAAGTTAGATCAGAAAGCTGACTGGGTTGGAACCAGGCAACACCTTGTGGCAGAGGGTGTTGTGGGGGAAGATACAGTAGGGTCTCTGTCAGGGGTGGGATCCTGACAGAGGCTTGGCAACAAGAACGAACGTAACGGGACCGTGCCTGCTCCGGGTAGCGGCGGTGCCCAAGAAAGGACTAGAAGCGAGATAGATTGTGCTGAGTGAGAAACGAGATCACACAAAGGAGAAATACCAGTAGGAGTCGTGCTGTAAGACCGGAGCAACATCCTACTGAGGCGCACTACCGGTGGCCGGAACGCCGAGGGAGTAGAATAACATTCAGCTTCAAGCAATACTCCAAACAGCGGCAGGACAGTCAGTCTAAGGCGGGCTGGCTCACCTTAAATCACCTATGCAGTCTTGGGGGGCAACTTGTGGAGGGGGCGACTCTAGGGTCCCGGAAGAGCTCCGAGCCTACCCGTCAAACGGGTGCCGTCCCAACCAGAACATCAGGGAGGGACGGAGGATTAGAAGAACATCATTTAATCGAGTTGTGAGGGAACTTAAGAAACAGACACAACGGTTGTGGGGACTTTCCGTAAGCACAGCAGGGAAGGACCACAACACATAGCGCTAGAAGGAAGGCACCGATTTCCACCTGTGAGGAGAACTCTGGAGGTGCCATCGGACCGGCCGGACTTGCGCAGCCTGGTGAACCGTATTCTGGACTGCGGACTCAGAGATCTTCAGTAAAGAGGTAAAGAGACTGCAACCTGGTGTCCTCGTTATTTACTGCACCGCACCACCATCATCCATCATATCTATCACTGTACGCCCCTCGGCAGGGTCACGGATCGGGCCTAGCCACCGTGACAACCCCAGAGCAGAGACTCAGAGGCCCGGTACCGGGTACCCCTCGGCCCTGCGGCGGTGGGGGCGCTACAGATACACAGGCAGGCAGTATTGTGGTCAGTGGAGGAGGATTGTAAGTAGGGGCCGCAGACAGGCTATCAAAGGCCTAAAATAACTAACAATAGGCAGGCATGGCAGTTTAAAATCGGTTACATGGATACACAGGCAGGCAGTATTGTGGTCAGTGGAGGAGGATTGCAAGGAGTGTCTGACACAGTTAGTACTCCAAAAAAAAAAAAAATTTAATGTCTCGCAAAACAACTATAAGTAAAAAAAGGGTGGCATGCTTAGGTACTGGGGTGGGCTCATCTGCAGAGTTTATGACAAAGTAATTTGGCAGTAAATTAGTATTTACTGGTGTCAATCTAGGACACTGCCCCAGACTACTTTAACTAGCATCATAGATGCAAACAAATTGGTATTGTTTGTCAGTTTGAGCTGGGGGGGGGGGACTCTCTTGTGGCCGGCGGTACCGCCCCAGGGCCCCTCATGTTACTACGGTGTGTCTGACGTTGGGTGCGCACCACCACTGCCAGAGACACTACATTGTACTATGAGGGACCCAGTGGCAGTGCCGTCGACCAAAAGCGGCCACACACACCTATTCAGACAAACAGCACTGTAACGGGTGCTTGCGCCAAGTGGCGAGACAACGGCCCCGTGGGTGGATTTTTCCCATTGAGGGAGGTGTAAACATGTCGTATGCTGGACAAACAGCTGCTGCAAATTAAGAGATAGGAAGACTCAGTAAGACCAGTCCAGAAGCAAGACCTTTTTATAGGAAAGCTAGGTGTCAGCCGGGAAAGGTGGGGCAAAATAATTTGAAATCCAGGAGTGGTTCATTTTAATGAAGGTGAGATCATCCACATTTTGGGTAGCCAGACGAGTCCTTTTTTCGGTTAATATTGAACCAGCAGCACTGAATACTCTTTCTGATAGCACACTAGCTGCTGGGCAAGCAAGCTCCTGCAACGCATATTCTGCCAATTCAGGCCAGGTGTCTAATTTGGATGCCCAGTAATCAAATGGGAATGACGGTTGAGGGAGAACATCGATAAGGGTTGAAAAATAGTTAGTAACCATACTGGACAAATGTTGTCTCCTGTCACTTTGAATAGATGCTGCAGTACCTGTCCTGTCTGCGGTCATTGCGAAATCACTCCACAACTTGGTCAGAAAACCCCTCTGTCCAACGCCACTTCTGATCTGTGCACCTCTAACACCTCTGCCCTGTAGCCCCCTGCAGCTTGTGTGAGAACCATCACCGGCGCTGTGTGCTGGGAATGCCTGAATCAAACGGTCTACAAGAGTAGCTTGTTTGGTTGCTAATATTTGTTCGAGGTTCTCATGTGGCATAATATTTTGCAATTTGCCTTTATAGCGAGGGTCAAGGATGCAGGCCAACCAGTAATCGTCATCGCTCATCATTTTAATAATGCGTGTGTCCCTTTTCAGGGTACGTAAGGCATAATCCGCCATGTGTGCCAAAGTTCCAGTTGTCAAATCTGCGGTTGTGCTGGTTGGAGGGGCTGTTACAGGCAAATCTACGTCACTTGTCTCCCTTAAAAAAACAGAACCCGGCCTTGCAACGCCAATAATTTCTGTTGGCCCAGGAGAAGCTTCCTCATTCAAAAAGTACTCATCCCCATCATCCTCCTCATCCTCCTCCTCCTCTTCGCCCGCTACCGCGTCCTCTACACGGCCCTGACCAGACAATGGCTGACTGTCATCAAGGCTTTCCTCTTCCTCGGCTGCAGACGCCTGCTCCTTTATGTGCGTCAAACTTTGCATCAGCAGACGCATTAGGGGGATGCTCATGCTTATTATGGCGTTGTCTGCACTAACCAGCCGTGTGCATTCCTCAAAACACTGAAGGACTCGACACAGGTCTTGTAGCTTCGACCACTGCACACCTGACAACTCCATGTCTGCCATCCAACTGCCTGCCCGTGTATGTGTATCCTCCCACAAAAACATAACAGCACACCTCTGTTCGCACAGTCTCTGAAGCATGTGCATTGTGGAGTTCCACCTTGTTGAAATGTCGATGATTAGGCGATGCTGTGGAAGGTTCAAAGACCGCTGATAGTTCTGCATACGGCTGGAGTGTACGGGCGAACGGCGGATATGCGAGCAAAGTCTGCGCACTTTGAGGAGCAGGTCGGGTAACCCCGGGTAACTTTTCAGGAAGCACTGCACCACCAGGTTTAAGGTGTGAGCCAGGCAAGGAATGTGTTTCAGTTGGGAAAGGGCTATGGCAGCCATGAAATTCCTTCCGTTATCACTCACAACCTTGCCTGCCTCAAGATGTACAGTGCCCAGCCATGACTGAGTTTCATTCAGCAAGAACTCGGACAGAACTTCCGCGGTGTGTCTGTTGTCACCCAAACACTTCATTGCCAATACAGCCTGCTGACGCTTGCCATTAGCTGTCCCATAATGGCACACCTGGTGTGCAACAGTGGCAGCTGCGGATGGAGTGGATGTGCGACTGCGGTCTGTGGACGAGCTCTCGCTTCTGCAGGAGGAGGAGGAAGAGGAGGCGAACGCCTACAGCCAAATCTTTCCTTGACCGTGGGCTAGGCAGAACTGTCCCAATATTGCTGTCCCCTGTGGACCCTGCATCCACCACATTCACCCAGTGTGCCGTGATGGACACGTAACGTCCCTGGCCATGCCTACTGGTCCATGCATCTGTTGTCAGGTGCACCTTTGTAGTCACAGACTGCCTGAGTGCATGGACGATGCGGTCTTTAACATGCTGTTGGAGGGCTGGGATGGCTTTTCTAGAAAAGAAGTGCCGACTGGGTAGCTCGTAGCGTGGTACAGCGTAGTCCATCAGCGCTTTGAAAGCTTCGCTTTCAACTAACCGGTAGGGCATCATCTCTAATGAGATTAGTCTAGCAATGTGGGCATTCAAACCCTGTGTACGCGGATGCGAGGATGAGTACTTCCTTTTCCTAACAAGAGTCTCATGTAGGGTGAGCTGGACTGGAGAGCTGGAGATCGTGGAACTAGCGGTGGTGCCGGTGGACATGGCAGACTGAGAGAGGGTTGGAGATGGTATTCTTGCCGGTGCCCTACATGCAGTGTTTCCTACTGCAAACATGGTGATTCCCTGCCTGCTTTGGCCTGGCGACAAAAGCTGCACAGATACTGCCGGTGGTGCGGTAAATGGTGGGTTTACAGTGAGGGAAGGGATGTAGCGTTGCTGACTAGCTTCATTGGCCGAGGGTGCTGCAACCTTTAGGGACATTTGGTAGTTATTCCAGGCTTGCAAATGCATGGTGGATAAATGTCTATGCATGCAACTTGTATTTAGACTTTTAAGATTCTGACCTCTGCTTAAGGTAGTTGAACATTTTTGACAGATGACTTTGCGCTGATCATTTGGATGTTGTTTAAAAAAATGCCAGACTGCATTCTTTCTACTATCGGATAACTTTTCAGGCATTGCAGACTGAGCTTCTTTAACCGGATGGCCACGCTGTCCTCCAACAGGTTTTGGTTTTGCCACGCGTTTTTGGCCAGATACGGGCCCGGTAGATGGAACCTGTTGTGATATTGATGCCTGCTGTGGCTCCTCCTCCTCCGCTTCTGAACTACTGCCGCCTGCACCCTGTTCCCCCAATGGCTGCCAATCGGGGTCAACAACTGGGTCATCTATGACCTCCTCTTCTATGTCGTGTGCAACTTCGTCTGTGTCACCGTGTAAGCCGGTGGTATAGCGTTCGTGACGGGGCACCATAGTCTCCGCTGGTTTTGATTCTGCCTCAGTACACTGCGAGGGCAATGTTCTTGTCTGAGTCAAAGGAACAGCATAGTAATCTGGCTGTGGCTGTGCATCTGTGCACTCCATGTCCGATTCAACTTCTAATGGGCATGGCCTGTTAACTGTTTCACTGTCTAACCCAGGAACGGTATGTGTAAAGAGCTCCATGGAGTAACCTGTTGTGTCGACTGACGCATCCTTCACTGTTGTTCTGGGTGAAGGACACAAGGAAACGACTTGTTCCTGACCGGGAGCATCCACTGATGATGCACTGCTCTGACATTTGGCACTTTCCGAGGAGGAGGCGAAAGAGCTAGAGGCAGAGTGAGCAATGAAAGCCAATACTTGTTCCTCCTGCTCCGGCTTCAAAAGTGGTTTTCCTACTCCCAGAAAAGAGAGCGTTCGAGGCCTTGTGTAGGCAGACAACGTTTTTGGCTCAACAACTCGAGACTTAGGTGCTGTACTGCTTTTACCACGACCACCTGATGCTCCACCACCACTACCATCATTACCACCTGACAATGACCGCCCACGGCCACCACCTCTTCCACTAGACTTCCTCATTGTTTGCAAAACGTAACCAAAGTAACGCTATTTGTTACTGTAAAACAACTTATAAGGTGAACTCAAACTTCTGTAGAATTTATATATACCTTTATAGGTGCCTGACACTGAAAGGAAAATCAGGCCCAATGTTACACACTCGGTTTTCTGTGCCCCAATAATTTGAGACAGATGGCACACACAGGAGCAGCACTCAAGCAGACTTGCCAATATTTATCTCCCACTAATTTTTTTTTTTTTGAAAAGGGAGAATTTACCAAAAAAAAACAAAAAGGCCCAGTATTACACACACACTGCTTTTCGGTGGGACACAATGAGAGACAGATGCCACACACAGGACTGGCACGGAGGCAGACTTGCCAAGATTTATCTCCCACTAACTATTTTTTTTTTTGAAAAGGGAGAATTTAACCAAAAAAAAAAAAAAGGACCAGTATTACACACTGCTTTTCGGTGGGACACAATGAGAGACAGATGCCACACACAGGACTGGCACGGAGGCAGACTTGCCAAGATTTATCTCCCACTAACTATTTTTTTTTTTTAAAAGGGAGAATTTAACCCCCCCCCCAAAAAAAAAGGACCAGTATCACACACTGCTTTTCGGTGGGACACAATGAGATACAGATGCCACACACAGGACTGGCACGGAGGCAGACTTGCCAAGATTTATCTCCCACTAACTTTTTTTTTTGAAAAGGGAGAATTTAGACAAAAAAAAAAAATGGCCAAGTATCACAGTGGTTTTTTTGGTGCCACACAATGAGAGTGAGATGCCACCCACAGCAATGGCACGGAGGCAGAGTTGCCAAGATTTATCTCCCACTAACTTTTTTTTTGGAAAAGGGAGAATTTAGACAAAAAAAAAAAAATGGCCAAGTATCACACAGTGGTTTTTTCTGTGCCACACAATGAGAGACAGATGCCATACACAGGACTGGCACGGAGGCAGACTTGCCAAGATTTATCTCCCACTAACTTTTTTTTTTTGAAAAGGGAGAATTTAGACAAAAAAAAAAAAATGGCCAAGTATCACAGTGGTTTTTTCGGTGCCACACAATGAGAGTGAGATGCCACCCACAGCAATGGCACGGAGGCAGAGTTGCCAAGATTTATCTCCCACTAACTTTTTTTTTGGAAAAGGGAGAATTTAGACAAAAAAAAAAAATGGCCAAGTATCACAGTGGTTTTTTCGGTGCCACACAATGAGAGTGAGATGCCACCCACAGCAATGGCACGGAGGCAGACTTGCCAAGATTTATCTCCCTGCAGTTATCTCAGAAAAGTATGGCAGGCAGCTAGAAAAAGGACTGCTGCACACAAAAGTGTGGACAAACACACAAGATAGCTGTGCAGAAAGGAAGGAAATACAGGATTTGTGCTTTGAAAAAAGCAGTTGGTTTGCACAGCGTCGTACACACACAGGCACAGCAACGCAGCTATCAGGGTCAGGGAGCCTTCTAGGACAGCCCAATGAGCGACAGCGCTGAGGAAAAAAAAATGTAGCTTCCACTGTCCCTGCAAACAAAAGGTGGTGTTGGACAGTGGAAATCGCTACAGCACAAGCGGTTTGCAGCTTTATGTACCCTGCCTATCACTATCCCTGCTTCTGAAGAAGCGGCAGCAACCTCTCCCTACGCTCACATCAGCAGCAGTAAGATGGCGGTCGGCGGGAACGCCCCTTTATAGCCCCTGTGACGCCGCAGAAAGCAAGCCAATCACTGCAATGCCCTTCTCTAAGATGGTGGGGACTGAGATCTATGTCATCACGCTGCCCACACTCTGCGTCCACCTTCATTGGCTGAGAAATGGCGCTTTTAGCGTCATTGAAATGCGACTTTGGCGCGAAAGTCGCGTACCGCATGGCCGACCCCACACAGGGATTGGCTCGGTTTCATGAGACGCCGACTTTGCCAAAAGTCGGCGACTTATGAAAATGAACGATCCGTTTCGCTCAACCCTTATTTTAGGGTGGATTGAGAAAGGTGTAATATGCTTGGTGTCTTAGATCAGTCAAAAACAGCAGGCATGTCCACTTGCATAACAGTTGACGGCTCTCACTCACCCCGACTGTAGGAGGTAGACAAGTGGAGGTTCTGTGGCCAGAGACATGTGTGAGAACACTGCCACGATGACTGGGTAGGAAGAAGCAGAAGATGGGACAGACGGTGGTTGGTGAAACTTGCCAGGCCACATTTTAGCTTGGTGAGATTGGGAGGCTAAGGCATATCGATCTCTCATGTGCCTGTACATGCTGGTAGTAGTCAAATTACTGAAATTTTTGCCTCTGCTGAGACTTTTTTTTACAAGGTTTGCAGATAACGTAAGTTGAGTCATCCTTTTTGGTCTCAAAAAATGTTTAGGCTATGCAACCCTTGCCGCCCATGGGAACTGCAGACCTGCAACTACTGCTGAGGATGCAGTGCTTCTCGTGGTTGCATCACACCATATCTGTGCAGTAAGCTGCAATGTAACCTCCTCATCTGCCTCCTCCTCTTCTGAGATACTCAGCTGCATGCCTCTGGGTTCCCAACAAGTGGGATCTACAACCTCATCGCCATCCTCCCTGATCTCCCATTCCTCACCCTGGGAGTCACCCTCCTCTCTTCCTGTCCTGATACCACAGTACAGTCCATGTTTGCCACTGGTATCTGAGTCTCATCAGGATCACCTCCACCCCAGGGGGTTAACGTTTGGTGGCGAGGGTCTGGATTCCTCTTGGACCCTACTTCATCCGGCAACAGAAAATAATTTTGGGCATTGGGTACATGCTTTCTTCCTCTGGAGTCTGTAAATCGTTGGAGCAGACCTCTGATGCCCATGAAATGGAATGTGTGAACAACTCTGCAGACCCTCATTTGCAAGGCATAGATGAGGTTCTCCTTCAAGCTCGCTGCCTCAGGGTAACCCTGATCTTTGATCTCTCCTTCAAAACACATATCCATGCCCTTTCCACTTCCTGCTGACTACAATTTAAAAATATTTCCCAGATCCATACATTCATTAATTAAGTATCTGCAAAAACCCAGACCATGCAGTCATCATCTTCCACCTCGACTACTGCCACCTCCTGCTTTGTGCCCTCCCTTCTAACAGTTTCACACCCATCCAAATCTATCCTTAGCTCTGCTGCCCGACTAATCCACCTATCCCCCTGCTATTACCTGGTCTCTCCTCTCTGTCAATCCCTTCGCTGTCTCCCCATTACCGAGAGACTAACCATGACATACAAAGCCATCCACAACCTGTCTCCTCTATACATCTGTGACCTAGTCTCCTCGTACTCACCTGCACGTAACCTCCGAACCTCATAAGATGTCCTTCTTTACTCCCCTCTTATCTCCCTTTCCCACAATTGCATACAAGATTTCTCCGATGCATCCCATCCACTCTGGGACTCTCTACCCAACACATCATACTCTCGCCTACTATGAAACCTTCAAAAGGAACTTGGAGAACTACCCCTTCAGACAAGCCTACAAACTACAGTAACCATCATTCTACCATATGCCTGCACAACCATCTCTAACCTCACCTATTGTATCCTTTATTATGTATACCCCTTTTCACATGTAAAGCGCCATGGAATAAACGGCGCTATAACAATAAATAATTATAATAATACCTCTGTGTGGCTGCCAAAGAGAGGGAGTCAAGTAGCCTGTCCAGTAACAGAAGTTGTCAAAATGTTGTGCAATCATACTATTTCTACTCTGGGGAAATTAAAGCCACTTTAGTGGTGTGTAGCAATTTTTTTTTTTAATTTGGACATTCCAAGTTGGGTCTCCTTCATGTGTATTGTCTGTAGCAGAAGGGCTCTCAGACCGGCAGTCCTGCACTTACTTTCCGTCAACTACCTGTGTTACTATCCTTACATTTTTCTAACATTAGTGGTCTAACATTAGTGGTTTACCAAGCTGATATTTGTGCCACCTGAGAATGGCTGAGCAAAAAGACTTTTTGAGCTGTTGCAGGAGGTATCAGGGCTCCTAGCAAAGCAGGCTTACACTGGTCCCTCACTCACCTCATCTTAACTTAAACTTCAATTCAAAGCTCTAAATGCTGGCCATACTCTCATACCTCTTGCATGGAACATGGCTGACTGCTGCTGTGCCATTATCAGATTTTTGCAGTCTGTCAATTGATGCTACTTTCCTGGTGTCTGCCCTTAATTTTTGTAACTGTTTGGACTCTAAGCTGGGTCTCCTTCATGTGTTGCCTGAGTTTGAGTCATTTCACACTTTTTTCTTTTTCTTTTTTTTTTTTTTGCACCAGCCCGTGAGCCAGTAGAACAGAGTACAAGTCTGACATGTTGTGAATGACTGGATAGGATGGTGCATGAGTATCTCAAGCTCAATATCAATCTCATCAGGAGGGGATTTGGCCCTTTTGCATTTTGGTCTTCAAAAATGGAAGAGTGGCCTGAGCTCGCCTGTCATGCCTTGGAGGTTTTGGAGATGCCTGGCATCTAGCATTCTCTCAGAATAGGTCTTCAGCGCTGCTGGTGGTATCCTGATGGATAATCGCATCTGGCTGTCCCATGAAAGTGCAGACCGCCTAACCTTCATCAAGATGAATAAGTCATGGATCTCCAATGACTTTCGCACCCCAGTTGCAGACTGAGCAATGGTGTAGTTTTTAGCATGCTGCATTGATCTCGCGTTATTGTAGTCTATGACATCCTTGTTGTGGCTTCTGTGCCTACTGTTGGTGCTGATGATGATGTTACAAACTATTTTTGGGGTCTCTGTCTGGTGGGTTGCCTGTAGTGGAAGGGGTGTCAGAGCCCCATTATACTATTTCCACTCTAAGGAAATTGATGCCACTTTAGTGGTGCCTGCCCCTAATTTTTTTGAAATGTTTGTTCTCCAAGTTGGGTCTCCTTCAGATGTGTTGCACCAGGCCTACACCTGTCACTCATCCACCTGTTACTGATTAATGTTTAAACTAGAAATGCTGGTCCAAGCCCGAACCCAGGCTCTGTCCCAAGCATATATGCTGTGCAAATATAGTATTTTTACTCTGAGTCAGTTGATTTTCCTGGTGTCTGCCCCTAATTTGAGCTGTTTTGGCAGCTCTTTGGCCCCACTGAAGGTGTTGTGTATGCATTTGGTTTTGCCTCCTTGAATTGAATGGGTTTCTAGTGTGTTCGCCGAATTGTACGGTGAACATGTTCGGCAAACATCGGGCTGTTTGCCGAACCAAACATAGAAACGTTCACTCATCTCTAATCTTGAAGAAGGGATTGTTCCCATCCTGTAACACATTGTTTGTGTTACGCCTTCCACTTTAAAAAAAAATAAAAATTCCACAACCACCTTGTGATTCTAGATTATAGTCATCCACAGTGCGAATTGAATTATTCTATCTTTATTTGAAATACATTGCATACCACATGTTTGCAGTACATTGTGACTCATAGTATTCCACACAATTAAATCTTTGTGATTTATAGGCATCCACTACAAAAAAAGAGAGGTGAAATTATAGTTGTGACTCTGTAAAGTGGAATTACAGTTGTGAGGACTTCACTTCTGACAACGGTAATAAATGAACCAGAAGAACAAAGAGAAAGATTGGAGTAAACAAATACCATCATACAAAGGAATAAATAAAATCACATTTTAATTAATCAAATAATTAAAAATTCATCACCAAATAAGGATATATAAATAAGATCTAACAAGGAAACATAATAGGTGGTAGAAAGCATCAAAATCCAATACAGTACATAACAATGCACAGACTAGCAACCATTTCAACTAGTTCCATATAAGATTATATGAGAACACAAAGTGGTATCTAAAAATAGCAAAGTTAAAGTGACAGTGCTCACAGAAGTGCCATGTAACTGCTCAGTATGTCATGTTATGCATACTCATAGTAGAGGGAGATCAGATAGGCCCACCAGACTGACCCGACCAGGATGTTTCGAGTGCGCTTTTTCAAGGCACCTCCCCTTGAGAAAGCACACGCTACTATGTGCATTGATTTGTACTGTATTGGATTTTGATGCTTTCCCCCACCTATCACTTTTCTCCTTCTTAGACATTATTTACATATCCTTATTTGATGATTAATTTTTAATTATTTGATTAACAAAAAGGTAGTTTTATTTATTCCATTGTATGGTGGTATTTATTTACTCATATCTTTCTCTTTGTTCTTCTGGTTTATTTATGCTATGTGAGTACTCCACTATTTATTTGGCTTACTTACCTAGGGGGGATTGTATACTATTTATTCCCAACTTATATTTGTAACGTGTGTGTTTTTTTAACACTTTTTTTATTGTATGATATAAATAAATTGCCACCAACTTTGCCACTATGTGCATACCACTGTGCACAGATATTTTGTCAGTTTATTTTTTTATTGTTCTGCCTAGTCAGTTTATTTATATTTTTAATGTTTCCTGATGATTCGAGACAGTTACATTGTTATTATGAAATGTGTAATTATATTTGTAAGGACAGTTAGGCTATGTGCACACGTTGCAGATTTGTTGCGTTTCCGTAGCGTTTTTTCAGCACGGAAATGCTATAAATCCGCACTGAATTATTAAAGCAATGTTAATCAGTGGCATTCCTGAATTGGTGTGCACATGCTGTGGAAAATTCTGTCCTTATTCTCAGCGTTTAATTTTCGGCAGCATTTCAATTCTTTTTGCGGATCGGCAACGTTTCTGCACCCATTGACTTCCATTGAGTCAGTCAAATCCGCAGAAAACCTCAGGTGTGAAAAGGTTTGTGGATTTGCTGCGGATGTGGGTGCGAGAAATGCAGCAGAAAAGTAAGGAGGAAGAGTGTGTGGGCGGAGAATATGTGTGGGTCTGTTTGCGGCGGTCTGTGTGTGTGAATATGGTCTGTGTATGTGTGCGGCTGTGGTAATGCTACCACCAGTACTGTCGGTCACAGGGCTGCAGCATCAAGCTGACAAATGTCAGCGTGATTCCGCAGCTGACTGTGACCCGCAGCGGTGACCTGCAGTAAAAAAAAAGGAGGCGTGAACCGATGAGACTACTGCTCCCATCCGGCTATATCTGCTGTCACTGATAACAGTGGCAGCAGGTGCTGCTGATGGGAGAGTAGTATCATCTGCCAGTGCCTCTGCTCACAGTTAGAAAAAAAAAGGAAAATGACATACATATTCACGTAAAAATCAAAACCCATTACACTCACCTCACACCAAATCCCGACGTCCTCATCTCCTAGAAATAATGTAAAATAATAAACCAACATATACTCCATATCTGCCATAGTCCAGGTAATCCAGATTGTCCAACGATGATCTCAAACGTAGAACTGTCTACCCTGCTGCCGGCGACACATTGTCACGGGAAGTCTAGGTAGGCAAGAGCTAATAACCCGGGCCCTTGCGATTTCCCTCAGACTAGGGAAATCCTGACTGACCCTCTCCCAGAGTTTACACTGATGGTGTGCATGTCTGGGCCTCCATCCTCACCCTATCTCCTGTTTCAACCCTAGGCTGAAACTACCACCCACCACCCAGTGAAGAGACCACACACCAATACCCACAGTTAGCACAGACAAGGATAACGGAAAATATAAACCACGCCGCAGTCACACAGGAATATACTATAAATGCACAGGGCAAAATAAATACAAATATAGGAAGGAGAAAATAAGACAAAGGGAAATACACCACCAGATACGATACTCTTTCTCCTAGATCACCACTCCAGACCGAGATAACCAAGCACAAGACAGAAGCTATAATCGGCGACGCCCAATGTTCAGAAGAACTATATAAAGGCAGTGGGCGTGACCCAGCTTCCAATCCGAGCATCAGCTAAATCAACCCCGGACCAGCTAGATAAAATCTAGCCGACGCCACTGAGCAAATAGTGGACAAAAGTGGAATTACCGCTGTCTGTCGAACGCCCTAGTATGAACAGCGTCCGACATGACAGTACCCCGCCTTCTACGAGGGACCCCAGGGCCCTCACGACTTATAGGGCCCGGCTTGTCCGGATGGCGGCGGTGAAACATACTGACCAGCCGATCCGCATGAATGTCCGAGGCTGGTACCCAGGACCTCTCCTCAGGCCCATAACCACGCCAGTGTACCAAGTACTGTAAAGTGCGGTGCACCACATGAGAGTCAACCACCTTGGAGACTTCAAATTCCAAATTACCATCCACCAAGACTGGAGAAGGCATCGGTGTCGCGTCCACAAGACCCACCATCTTTTTTAGCAATGATCTGTGGAACACGTTGTGTATCTTATACACCGCAGGAAGCTCCAAACGGTACGCTACAGGGTTAATGATGGCGGCGACCCTAAATGGACCAATAAACCTTGGACCCAATTTAAGGGATGGAATTTTGAATCTTATGTTTTTTGTGGATAACCACACCCAGTCATCCACACTCAGGTCCGGACCTGGCACACGCCTACTGTCAGCCACACGTTTGTACCTAGCACCCACGCTCAACAGGCGCAGTTTAACTCTCCTCCAGACTGATGACAATTGTGCTCCTAACTGGTCTTCCTCCGGGACACCGGAAGAGCCCCCCTGACTCAAAGTACAAAATTGAGGATGTAGCCCGTAAACACAATAAAACGGAGACTCCCCAGAAGACTCCTGGCGGTGATTATTGATGGCAAACTCAGCCAAAGGAAGGAACGTCGACCGCTTCTCCTGATTGTCAGAAACAAAGCAGCGTAAGTACTGTTCCAAATTTTGGTTCATACGCTCTGTCTGACCATTTGACTGAGGATGGAACACCGAAGAATGAGACAACTTGATCCCCAGCCGTGAGCAAAATGCTTTCCAAAATTTTGCCACAAACTGAGACCCCCTATCAAAAACGATGTCAGACGGAACCCCATGAAGTCTGACCACCTCCTGCACAAATACCTGAGCCAGAGTCTTAGCATTAGGCAACGAAGGCAACAACACAAAGTGCGACATTTTTGAGAACCGATCAACAATCACCAAGATGACCGTGTTCCCAGCTGAGGAGGGCAAGTCAGTGATAAAATCCATGGAGATCTCCGTCCATGGCTTACTAGGTACCTCGAGAGGAAGTAGTGTGCCAACAGGATGGGAGCGGGGCGTCTTAGCCCTAGCGCACGTGGTGCAAGCAGACACGTATGAGACCACATCCTGTCGGATTTTGGGCCACCAAAACTGACGTGAAACCAACTCCAAGGTACCTCTAACACCTGGGTGGCCGGCCAGGACAGCATCATGATGCTCCGCCAAAACCTTTAAGCGGAGATGAAGCAGTACAAACGATTTGTTGATGGGAAGCTCAGATGGTACCTCCTCCTGGGCCTCGGCAATCTCAGCCTCAACCTCGGTAGTGAGAGCCGAAACCACAACACCCTTTTGGAGGATGGTTACCGGAACTTCCCGAGGTTCTCCACCCGGAAAACACCTGGACAGAGCATCCGCCTTAGTGTTTTTAGACCCCGGTCTGTAAGTAACAATAAAGTTGAACCGCGTGAAAAACAATGCCCAGCGAGCCTGCCTGGGAGATAGACGCTTGGCAGACTCCAAATAAAGCAAATTCTTATGGTCGGTAATAACAGTAACCTGATGAACCGACCCCTACAGGAAGTGTCGCCATTCCTCAAAGGCCAACTTGATTGCCAACAACTCCCTGTTGCCGATATCGTAGTTACGTTCGGCGGGCGACAGTTTCTTGGAGAAATAGGCGCATGGACGCAAATCGCTCAAGGATGAGCCTTGTGACAGCACCGCCCCTACACCAACCTCAGACGCATCGACTTCCACGACAAAAGGTTTCGATACGTCTGGCTGCACAAGAATGGGGGCCAAAACAAAACTGTTCTTAAGAAATTCAAATGCGCGCACAGCAGCCTCAGGCCACACAGAGAAATTGTTACTCTTTTTATTCATGTCAGTTAGCGGTTTAGCAATGATAGAAAAATCCTTGATAAACTTCCTATAGTAGATAGAAAACCCAAGGAACCGCTGAAGTGCTTTCAGGTTATCAGGCCGTTCCCAACACAACACCGCTTGCAACTTAGCGGCGTCCATTTTAAAACCAGAAGCAGACACAATATAACCCAAGAAAGGCAACTCTTGAACAGAAAATACACATTTCTCAAGTTTAGCATACAGCTTATTCTCTCTGAGAAGCTGTAACACCTGCCTGACATAATCTAAATGAGTATCACGGTCGCAAGAATATATGAGAATGTCATCTAGGTACACGATAACGAATTTTCCCAAAACATGCGAGAACACATCATTAATGAAATGTTGGAACACTGCAGGTGCGTTAGTCAACCCAAATGGCATCACCAAATTTTCAAAATGACCCTCAGGGGTATTAAAAGCCGTCTTCCACTCATCACCTTGACGGACTCTTATGAGGTTGTACGCCCCCCTGAGGTCAAGCTTGGTAAACCATTTAGCACCTGCCACCTGACTGAACAAATCCGGTATCAATGGCATAGGGTATGGATCACGAACCGTAATCTGGTTCAACTCCCTGAAATCCAAACACGGGCGTAATCCGCCATCTTTCTTCTTCACGAAGAACAACCCTGCTGCCACAGGCGAGGATGAAGCCCTGGTGTGCCCTTTGCTCAAACTTTCAGCAATGTAATCCTTTAACGCTTGTCTCTCCGGACCGGAGATGTTAAACATCCTTGCTTTAGGCAATTTGGCCCCTGGTTTAAACCTGATAGTACAGTCATAGGGCCAATGTGGTGGCAACTCTGAACAACCCTTCTCAGGGAACACATCCACAAAATCCAGAAGTGACTCCGGAACGCTTGAAGTCACAGCAGACACACATGTGGCCAGGCAATTCTCCTGGCAGAACTTGCTCCACTGAATTATGTCTTGAGGTTTCCAGTCAATTACCGGGTTGTGCATAGACAACCATGGAAAACCCAAAACCACCTGAGCAGGAAGATTCCTGAGCACCTTACATGTAACCTGCTCGGAATGTAGAACCCCAATATGGAGTTTCACCTCAGCCACAAACTCGGTAATCTCCCCCTGTGAGAGAGGAGCAGCATTGATGGTGACCACGCGGATAGGATGAGGCAGTTTTTCAATCCTAAAACCTGCTGTGCGCGCAAACTCCTCATCAATGAGATTTGTGGCAGAACCACTATCCACAAAAACAGTAATTGGCAGCTCACTGCCAGCGATAATAACCTTAGCAGGGAACATGCATTGAGAAACCACCATGGAGGATATACATAAGCTCAGATTGGCCTCCTCCACACCCTCTGAGCTTAGAAGTTTTCCGCCGTTGCGTTTTTCTTAGACAGCAGAGGACAGATGTTAATAAAATGACCAGTTTTACCGCAGTAAAAACAGGCTCCCTGCTTCCTGAGCTCAGGGGCTCGACGCTTCACATGTGACACCCCTGCGATTTTTATAGGCTCCGTGTCCCATAGGCGGTGTCTCATTCTCCCCCTGACGCAAATGGCGATCAATGCGGACAACCAGACTCATAGCGGAATCTAGAGAAGCAGGAGTCTCGTACATCAGAAGGGCTTTTTTAACCCTTCCAGAAACCCCATGAATAAACTGCGTGTCAACCGCCCAGCGACGAAATTCAGAACAGTAATCCTCTGCAACTCGCTCCCCCTGGCGAATAGTGCGTATCTTAGATTCTGCTAGAGCCATTCTGTCAGGCTCATCGTAAATGTTTCCAAGAAAGGAAAAAAACTCTCCACAGAGTCAAATGCAGCAGAATCAGATGGCAAAGAAAATGCCCATGCTTAGGGATCCCCGCTTAACAATGACAACACCAGGCCCACACGCTGAGCCTCATTACCGGAGGAGATCGGGCGCATACGGAAATACAGTTTGCAAGCTTCACGAAAAGAAACAAATTTACTGCGTTCCCCAGCAAACTTTTCAGGCAAAGGAAACTTAGGCTCAGCAACTCTACCTGTCGCTCCAGCTTGCACATTAGATACTGCTAGTCCCTGTTGCTGCATTGCCCCCCTCAACTCAGTGACCTGTAGGGACAGCGCCTCCAACTGGTGGGTTATGGAAGTCATGGGATCCATGATAAAACAAAAAAAAGGAACCCCCTTTTTTTTTTTTTTCTTAAGGCTGATTATAATGTCACGGGGAGTATAAGTGGGCAAGAGCTAATAACCCAGGCCCCTGCAATTACCCTCAGACTAGGGAAATCCTGACTGACCCTCTACCTAGAGTTTACACTGATGGTGTGCATGTCTAGGCCTCCACCCTCACCCTGTCTCCTGTTTCAACCCTAGGCTGAACCCAGTGAAGAAATCATACACCAATACCCACAGTTAGCACAGACAAGGCTAAAAGGAAAATATACACCATGCCAATGTTCAGAAGAACTATATAAAGGCAGTGGGCGTGACCCAGCTTCCAATCCGAGTACCAGCTAAATCAACCCCGGACCAGCTAGATAAAATCTAGCCGACGCCACTGAGCAAATAGTGGACAGTCTGTCGAACGCCCTAGTATGAACAGCGTCCGACATGACACACATTGACAGGAGCTAATTGCTCCCACAGTGTATCAGCTGATCGGCTCTCACTTGCGGCACCGCTGCGTGGAAAGTTCTCACACAGCGGTGCTGCCATGAGAGCACTGGAGCTGATGAACTCCGGTGAGTTATGGTTAATTAAGATTCAATAAAGGAGTCTGTATGATTATTTCAAATAAAGGACTTTGTTCTGGCTGTGTGTTTATTTATCATATAACTATAGGATTAGTAATGTAAAGGTGTCTTATAGACGCTTCTCCATTACTAAGCTGTGGGCTTGATGTCACCTGACAATACAATGGTGACAACAACCCCACAAATATGAACCCCACTTGCCACCACTACAGGGTAAGTGGGAAGAGCGAGGCTAAGTGCCAGAATGGGTGCATCTTAGAGATGTGCCTTTTCTGGATCATCTGAGAGCTGGTGTTTGTAGCCTGGGGGGCAGTATACATGGCTCATTCCCAGGCTATTAATATCAGCCCGCAGCTGTCTGCCTAGACTTTCCTGGTTTGATTTTATAGGGGGACCCCATGTCAATTTTTTTCTGGGGTTCCCCTGTAAACTAGCCAGTAAAGGCTAAGCAAACAGCTGTGAACTGATATTAATAGCCTGTGAACCTTTATGGCTATTGGCTCTTTCCCAGAATATTAACATCAGCACACAGCCGTCTGCTTTTCCTCTGCTGGTTATTAAAATTAGAGCTCATTCAATTTTTCTAAAAATGTTTTTGAAAAATAAACATATATTTCACGCAGATTTCTGAGGGTATGTTCCCACAGTCAGTAAATGCTGCTGGTTGGACGCTGCGTACATCCTCAGTGTCCAATCTGCAGCGTCCAGATGTTACTGCAAGGTGGATGGGATTTCAAGAAATCCCATATCCACTCTGCATGCACCTGCACCTATGGCTTTCCAGACTGCACCATGTCTATTTAATCTTACGGAGACGCTCAATCTCCGCAAAATAAATATCACCCATGCAGTGATAGGGTGCGGTAATTCCACACGTTTCAATGAACACATGCGGAATCACCTGTTTTCAAAATCCAGGAGCGCTTTGGCCACAGCGGACATGTGCTGTGTCCAAAGTTCTGCCGATTACTGACCGTGGGGACATAGCCTAATTGGAGTGCCCGCTAGTACCTTGGGGTACTCGGGCCAGGTCCAGTGGTCATTAAAGGGGTAGTCACGATGGCAGCGACCCGGTCCATGGCCCTGGGCGTCCAAGTTAAAGGGAAGGTCTTTTAAGGGGTTGCTATGAATAAAGAATGTTTGTGACGCCACCTGTGGTATTCAGTCAGGGATGACCAACGTTGCTTAAAGAGGTCCAGTGGGGATGTTTTTATTGCAGAAGGGATGGTATGGATTCCCACAGGTGAAGCTTAGTCCCCAGGGCTCCCGGTATAGTAGGCAAAGATGACAGACTGTGTAGTGCCGGAAAGAATTGGAGGACACAAGATTTCAGTCTCTTTACATTTTACTGGTAGTATGTAGCCACAGCCCAGGGTATGGATCACAGGTGATGGGTGATGGTGAGGTCCGGCCAGCCTGGAAGCGATTCGGAATCCCCCTAGCCAGGTGGGGTTGGAAGCCTTCCTTACTGCGCTGTGTTGTAGTCCCTTGCTGCCTAAGGCTTCACACAAGGTCCTCACTTTCTCTCTTTGTCCTATTAATGGGACAATATCCTTATTGCAGGCAACTCGAGCCTTTTTACAGGTGTCCCTACTTGCGGCGACTCCGGGCTCTATATGCTGCTGTGCCTTTGTGTCATGGTATAGGACATGGTTAAAGTCCTGCTCTCTCAGGGTTAACTTTTGCTGGCCTCCCTTTGGATATGGGAGGGGTATTTATACTCACTTCAGACTAAGATTCCCTGTTAGCTATACTGTTGTTCTGACTGTGTGTCTAACCCCCTGGTTTGCGTGTATACTGCTTTGCTTGTTTGACTCCCGTGTATGACCTGGTCTGTCCACTCACTCTGTTCTCTGTCTCACATTTTGGTACTATTGTCTTCTCCGATTCTGACCTTCTGGCTTGGCTATTGTTACTCCACTACTATTGTACCGTATATTGCTCGTTCTGTTTTACTGATCTCTTGCTACATCCTGACTATCCGTTCTGTCTAATCCTTTTATACTGTCTTGCTATCTCATGCTTTGACTCCGGCCTGATCTGGTTTACGTCCCTGTCTATGCCTTTTGGTAAACTTTGTCCCGTAGTTACCCTTCTAGGAGTATTCCTTCAGCTGCTAGCTCTCTGTAGCTTAGGCCACAACCCCCAGCAGTCACGTGCTTCAGGTCCTGTTTGTCTGAAGCACGCATCTTCACCGTTGCTACTCCGCTCCACAGGTATCTTTGAGCACAGTTTGTTTTGCTCAGGACTTGCGCACTGGCTCAGTGAGCAAGTGCAGTGTGGTGTTCCTGACATTATAGCTAACCATACAGTCTTCCCCTGGTGGTGGGGTGTTAGAACATTATGGATCCGGTACGGGCTCTCACTGAGCAGGTTAATGAGCTCTCCCAGCTTATGCAAAAGCTGTCTATGGAGCAGCAAAACCTGGTTCATGCACACCAACAGGTGCAGAGAGATGCGAAAGACGCTCTACAGGGAAAAAACGGAAAAAAATTGTTTCTAATTGATCATGTAGTTAAAACTTATTTTTATTAAATCACTTTAAAAACAATCAACATACAGACAACCGTGTTGAACTATTATTTCCCTCACACTGTGAATCCTAATTACCGCTACCTGACAGCGGTAATTAAAATGGACAGTACTTGCCGAATAATATATTGCAGTCTTTAGACAGTGTGCAAAGAGCATACAGCATCTGTTTATCTGGTCCTCCTGATGATGCCAAAGGGAGAAACGCGTTGAGGCGCTTTTGTCCTGAACATCTGATGTGATGAGTACTTTTTTTTACATCTGTTATCTCTTTGAAGCAAAATGTGACACCAGCTAGCTATCTATACTGTGTGTTCACACGCTTGAGTTAAAACGAGCCTGCTTCTCACCAAGGTCAAGGCCACTGATGGTTTCCATTGTGATATCCCTGGGGTCTATAAGCTAGACTTTAGGGATCTCCTTAGGGTGAGCCATCGTTGAGCGGGGGCGCCATATCTGCTGAACAGTAGGGTGCCAACCCCCGCAGCTAGGCAGGCTGTTCTATATCAGCAGGGAATAGTTGTAGTGAGGTACTTTGTTTGTTGTGCACTTATGCACTTTCTTATCAACTTGTCATTCACCTCTTTGCACACTGTCTAAAGACTGCAATATATTATTCAGCAAGTACTGTCCATTTTCATTTTTCTTGTCATGAACGAATGATGATTCATCTGTTGTTCACCTTTTATAGGTGATAGACAGGAGCTTTAGGGACAGCCGCCGAGGAGGGGGGGCGCCAACCTCAAGATAATTATAGGGTGCCAACCTCCGCTGTCAGGTAGCGGTAATTAGGATTCTCAGTGTGAGGGAAATAATAGTTCAACAAGGTTGTCTGTATGTTGATTGTTTTTAAAGTGATTTAATAAAAATAAGTTTTAACTACATGATAAATTAGAAACAAGGTTTTTTCTGTTTTTTCTTGATTTTCTGGACCTTGAATGGCATTTGTTTTTTGTTTTTTTGTAAGACGCTCTACAGGGATCTATTCCATCGGGGTTCCGGGAGGGGGCCCCACTGATGTATCTTTTGTGGACCCTGACCCACCGGTAAAGTTACCTGACAATTTTTCCGTTGATAAAAAAATTGTTTAGGGTATTTAAGGAGGGGTGCAAGTTGTTCTTTGAATTGCATCCCCGGACCTCTGGAAACAAAAGGCAGAGGGTGAGGTTCGTAATATCCTTATTAAGGAGGGCTCCACAAGCATGGGCTTTCTCTCTCTCTTCCTCTGCTCCTGAATGCATGTCGGTGAACTTGTTTTTTGAGGCTCTGGGGGATATCTATGGCGAGCCTGATAGAGTGCGTCTGGCAGAGGATATGGTGATGAGTGTGACACAGGGGAGGCACTCTGCTGAATGGTTCTGCTCAGAGTTTAGACGTTGGACCGCTGAAGTATCTTGGAATGATGCCACCCTGAGATGGTTGTTCCGCAGGGGCCTGTCTGACCATCTGTAGGACGCCCTGGCATTACATCCTCCTCGCGATACCCTGGAGGGCGCCATGATGCAGGCGGTCCGTATGGACAGGAGACTCTGTGCTAGTGGAATGATGCAACAGGAGACTCCCTTGTACTCCAAATTGTGTTACACTGCACCTGTATCAGAGACCATGGAGATTGAGGCTGTCTTGGGAAAGGAAAGAGAGAGAAGACACCATAGAGACAACAGTTTATGCTTTAACTGTGGAGCCTCTGGACATTGGAATAGGGACTGTCCTTCCTGATCTTCTGTAAAATCATTGGAAAAACAATCGAGGAGGTTGCCCAGACTCCCAGGTATATTTTTTCTCGCTTGCTAAAATGGTCAAACTGGAACTTGCTGGCGGTCCTGTTATGACCACCACCTTTGTTGACTGTGGTTCCTCCATTAATCTGATTCATGCCAAAATTGTGACTCTTAATAAGATAGGGACAGTCAGGTTGAAAGATCCTGTTAAAATTGTGGCTGTGGATTCATCCCCTCTTACCTGGGATGGAATTTGCTTTATGTCTGAACTTTTTTTCTACAAAATTGGGTTCCAACCACGTGGAAAAATTAAGTTGTTTCATTCTGAATAATCTGCCGCCAGGACTGGTATTGGGGATGCCCTGGCTGCAACGCCACAATCTTCTCATTGATTGGGTGAAGGGGGAGATCACCCGATGGGGATGTAATGATAATGGTCTGTGTTGTAACCCAGTTTCTTTTGTCAATCCGATAAAATCTGTATCTGTGTCGTCTGTCGGTCTGGAGGGTATTCCGGAGTACCTGAGAGACTTTGAAGATGTGTTTTCCGAAAGCGAGGCTGAGGCGCTCCCACCACATAGACCGTATCATTGTGCCATTGAGTTAGTACCTGGAGCCAAATTACCCAAGGCTCATTTGTTAATTGGACCAGGCGTGAGCGTCAAGCTATGAAAGAGTATATCAAAGAGAGCCTTCACAAGGGGCATATTTGGCCCTTGGTCTCACCGCTGCTGCTCCGCTCCACAGGTCTTAGAGCACAGTTTGTTTTGCTTAGGACACGCGCACTGGCTCAGTGAGCAAGTGCAGTGTGGTGTTCCTGACATTTTGGATGTAATGGTGGACAGGCGACTTGGAATCACCTGCCCGCTGGTTTCTGCTGTGGGGCATACAGTTACCCCCACAACCTCGGAATTCTGGCCTCCGGTTACTAGCGCTGATTCTGGAGTGAGCGCTCTCGCAGCTCCACTCCCAGTATCATTCCTCTCCTTCGTCTCTTCTCCCCTCAAGGCAGAACCTCATGTCTACACCAGCTCTCCTGCTCACTGACTACCTAACTCTTCCTCCAGTCAGAATATATAGGGAAGCCACCCATAAACTGGATCAGTGCTCCCCCTTCTGGCCTGGAGTCAGAACAGTGTTGTGTGTACATGTTACCTGTTAAAGGGATACTTCCTCGCTTCCAGGCATGGCATCACCCTCCCCGACAGGAAGGCAATACCACTGTAACAACCGGCTTCCTGGGGTGTTACATAATAACAGTTGCTGTTTTGTTACAGCCTATTGTAGGTTAATTATGTTAATGCTCCTACATTGGCTGGTGTGTGTGTGACTTTATTTAAGTGTGTGTGTGTGTGTCTATTTAATTGTGTGTGTGTCTTTATTTACTATTAATGAGGGTATATGGCTGAAGAGGGTGAACAAGGAAATCACTTTTTTTCTTTTAATAATATATCTTTATTTAGCTTGCAAATCCGCATCAAATCTGCACGAATTTACACTGTGTTTTCTGACAAGAGATGCAGAAACAGCACAGAAATTTATATATGTATTAGAGTTGAGCGACTTTTTCTTTTTAGGATCGAGTCGGGTTTCGCGAAACCCGACTTTGTCAAAAGTCGGGTCGGGTGAAATCGGCCGATTATTGCGAAAAGTCGGGGATCCGACTGAAACATGAAACCCAATGCAAGTCAATGGGGAAGCAAAGTCGGCAGTGAGTGGAGGACAGGAAAACACCTACAGTGCCCATTTTAATGCCAAAAACATCCATTCTTGTTACTTAAGCTTGTCAATCTTAATTTACCTTATAATAATAGTTAAGCATGGAAAATTGGGGGTCATTTGGCTAAAGTTGCGGGGGGGGTAGGGCTGGCTCAAGTTTTTCGTGGGCCCAGGAAACGCGGACTACGTCACGGCGGTGGAGCAGGGAGAGGTAAGTATTTCAACTTTGCAAGTGCTGTGATCCTGAGCAAGCAGGGGGGGCACACTCGTTCGCATTGGCACTGGCACAGGGCCCCTCAAAGTACGGCGGTGTGTTTGACGGCGGGGGCGCCTCCCACCGGCAGAGACACTTTTGCGTACTATGAGGGGCCCTGTGCCAGTGACGTCGCCAATGATTATGCCCCCCCCCCCCACCTGATGAAGGAGCCTGCAATTTCATCTGCACCTTCCTCTTTGTCCCCCGTGTAAGGTGGTATAGTATGCGGGAAGGGGAACCTGACTTTCAGCAGGGTCAGATTCTGGCTGTGTAGAGTGCAAGGGGAATGTAGTGGTCTGGGTCAATGTACCAGCAGACTCATCTAGCGCTGGCTGGGCAATGGGCTGGATGGGGAGGAAACACAGATATAGGCCCCAATAATAAAGTGGGCTAAATGCAGTTCAAAATTGGTACAGGCGGCATTGCTTGGTTCAGTGGAGGACAACTGTAATGAGTGGCAGACACAGTTAGTAGGCCCAAATAATAAAGTGGGCCAAATGAAGTTCAAAATTGGTAACAGGAGTAAACAGGCGGCACTGCTTTGTTCAGTGGAGGAGAAAAGCAAGGAGCGGCAGACACCGTTAGTAGGCCCAACCAAACAAGTAGGCCAAATGCAGTTTAATATCTGATATATGCTGAAAATTGAAGCTCATCTTTATTCAGTGGAGGAGAAAAGCAAGCAGCGGCAGACACCATTAGTAGGGCCCAACCAAACTAGTAGGCCAAATGCATTTTCATATACTAAATATAGGCCGAAAGCCTGAAGATTGAAGCTCAGCTTTGTTCAGTGGAGGAGAACACCAAGGAGCGGCAGACACCGTTAGTAGGCCCAACCAAACAAGTAGGCCAAATGCATTTTTGTATTCTAAATATAGGCCGAAAGCCTGAAGATTGAAGATTAGCTTTGTTCAGTGGAGGACAGCTGTATTGAGTGGCGCAGACAGACACATGTAGTAGACCTCTAATATAAAACAGTAGGCTCAATGCAGTTTAAAATAGGTTACAGGGGTACACAGGCAGCATTGGTTTGGTCAGCGGAGGACAATTGCAAGAAGTGGCGCAGACTATCTAGGCCTAAAATAAAAAAGTAGGCTCGATGCAGTTTAAAATGGGTTACAGGGGTACACAGGCAGCATTGATTTGGTCAGCGGAAGACGATTCCAAGGAGTGGCGCAGACTTACTAGGCATAAAATAAAAAAGTAGGCTCTATGCAGTTTAAAAAGGGTTACAGGGGTACACAGGCAGCATTGGTTTGGTCAGCGGAGGACGATTGCAAGGAGTGGCACAGACAGACTTACTAGGCCTAAAATAAAAAAGTAGTGTCAATGCAGTTTAAAATGGGTTACAGGGGTACACAGGCAGCATTGGTTTGGTCAGCGGAGGACGATTGCAAGGAGTGGCGCAGACAGACTTACTAGGCCTAAAATAAAAAAGTAGGCTCAATGCAGTTTAAAATGGGTTACAGGGGTACACAGGCAGCATTGGTTTGGTCAGCGGAGGACGATTGCAAGGAGTGGCGCAGACTTACTAGGCCTAAAATAAAAAAGTAGGCTCTATGCAGTTTAAAATGGGTTACAGGGGTACACAGGCAGCATTGGTTTGGTCAGCGGAGGACAACTGCAAGGAGTGGGGGAGACTTACTAGGCCTAAAATAAAAAAGTAGGCTATATGCAGTTTAAAATGGGTTACAGGGGTACACAGGCAGCATTGGTTTGGTTAGCGGAGGACGATTGCAAGGAGTGGCGCAGACAGACTTACTAGGCCTAAAATAAAAAAGTAGGCTCTATGCTGTTCTAAACTGGTAACAGGAGTAAACTGGCGGCACTGCTTTGTTCGGTGGAGGACAACTGGAAGGAGTGGCTGACACAGTAAGTTGGCCAAAATAGTAAAGTGGGCTAAATGTCTGCAAAAAAATGTTCCTAAATAAACAGGTGGCAAAGCTAGGTACAGGGGTGGGTTCCTCTGCTGAGTAGCAGACAGTGGTAGTTCGTGCACAGTATTCACAGGTCTAAATGTAGGGCAGGGCACCTGTATATTTTTACTATCATCTATCATTTCAACAAATTTGTATTGGCAGTGCCATTGAAGGATTTAACAGCACAGACTAAACAGTGGTGGAGCAGTGAGAGGTAAGTTTTGCAAGTGGTAGAGCACTGTTTGAGCTGGGGGGGAAACTCTCTTGTCGGTGGCGGTACTGGCCCAGGGCCCCTCATATTACGACGGTGTGTCTGACGTTGGGTGTGCACCACCACCGCCAGAGACACTTCATTGTACTATGAGGGACCCTGTGCCAGTGCCGTCGGCCAAAAGTGGGCACACGCACCTGTCCAAGCAAACGGCACTCGCAAGGGTGCTTGCGCCAAGTGGTGACCACGGCCACGTGGGGGGAGTCAGCCCATTTAGGGAGGTGTAAAAATGGCCTATGGTGGACATTCAGCAGCTGCAAATGGAGGAATTGGAGCAGTCAGTAAGAGGAGTCCAAAAGCAAGACCTTTTTACAGGAAAGCTACGTGTCAGCAGGGGAAGGTGGGGCAAAATAATTAGAAATCCATGATTGGTTCATTTTAATGAAGGTTAGATCATCAACATTTTGGGTAGCCAGACGAGTCCTTTTTTCGGTCAGTATTGAACCAGCAGCACTGAATACTCTTTCTGATAGCACACTAGCAGCTGGGCAAGCGAGCTCCTGCAATGCATATTCTGCCAATTCAGGCCAGGTGTCTATTTTAGATGCCCAGTAATCAAAGGGGAATGACGTGTGAGGGAAAACATCGATAAGGGGGGAAAAATAGTTCTTAACCATACTGGACAAATGTTGTCTCCTGTCACTTTGAATTGATGCAGCAGTACCTGTCGTGTCTGCGGTCATTGCGAAATCACTCCACAACCTGGTCATAAAACCCCTCTGTCCAACGGCACTTCTGATTTGTGCACCTCTAACACCTCTGCCATGTTGCCCCCGGCAGATCGTGTGAGAACCATCACCGCCGCTGTGTGCTGGGAATGCCTGAACCAAACGGTGTACAAGAGTTGCTTGTTTGGTAGCCAATATTTGCTCAAGGTTCTCATGTGGCATGATATTTTGCAATTTCCCTTTATAGCGTGGATCCAGGAGGCAGATCAACCAGTAATCGTCATCGGTCATCCTTTTGATAATGCGGGGGTCACTTTTTAGGATACGCAAGGCATAATCAGCCATGTGGGCCAATGTTCCAGGTGTCAAATCACTGCTTGTACTGGGTTGAGGAGCACTTTCTGGCAAATCAACATCACTTGTCTTCCGCAAAAACCTTGTACCTGACCTTGCAACGCCACCAGTTTCTATTGCCCCCTGAGAAGCTTCCTCCTCCCATAAATATTCATCCCCATCATCCTCCTCCTCTTCGTCCACCACCTTGTCCACGAGAGTTCCCTGAGCAGACAATGGCTGACTGTCATCAAGGCTTCCCTCCACCTCGGCTGCAGACGCCTGCTCCTTAATGTGCATCAAACATTGCATCAGCAGACACATTAGTGGGATGCTCATGCTTAGGATGGCGTCGTCTGCACTTACCAGCCGTGTGCATTCCTCAAAACACTGAAGGACTTGACAGAGGTCTTGTAGCTTCAACCACTGCACACTTGACAACTCCATGTCTGCCATCCAACTGCCTGCCCGCGTATGTGTATCCTTCCACAAATACATTACAGCATGCCTCTGTTCGCACAGCCTCTGAAGCTGTGCAGTGTGGAGTTCCACCTTGTTGCAACGTCGATTATTAGGTGGTGCTGGGCAAGCTTCAACGATCGCTGATGGTTCTGAATGCGGCTGGAGTGTACGGGTGACCAGTGGATGTGCGAGCAAAGTCTTCGCACCTTCAGGAGCAGGGCTGGTAACCCCGGATAACTTTTCAGGAAGCACTGCACCACCAGGTTCAAGGTGTGAGCCAGGCAAGGTATGTGTTTCAGTTCTGAAAGGGCTATGGCAGCCATAAAATTCCTTCCATTATCACTGACTACCTTGCCTGCCTCAAGATGTACACTGCCTAGCCATGAATGAGTTTCTTGCTGCAAGAACTCGGCCAGAAGTTCCGCGGTGTGTCTGTTGTCGCCCAAACACTTCATTTCCAACACAGCCTGCTGACGCTTACCACTAGCTGTTCCATAATGGGACACCTCGTGTGCAACACTGGCAGCTGCGGATGGAGTGGTAGGGCGACTGCGCTCTGTGGACGAGCTTTCGCTTCTGGAGGAGGAGGAGGGGTGTCGAACGCCTGCTGCCAACTGTTTCCTAGACCGTGGGCTAGGCAGAACTGTCCCACTATGGATGTCCCTTGTGGACCCTGCATCCACCACATTAACCCAGTGCGCCGTGATGGACATGTAACGTCCCTGGCCATGCCTACTGGTCCATGCATCTGTTGTGAGGTGCACCTTTCTACTGACTGATTGCCTGAGTGCATGGACAATGCGGTCTTTCACATGCTGGTGGAGGGCTGGGATGGCTTTTCTCGCAAAGAAGTGTCGACTGGGTAGGTCATAGCGTGGTACTGCGTAGGCCATCAGGGCTTTGACAGCTTCGCTTTCAACCAACCGGTAGGGCATCATCTGTAACGAGATTAGTCTAGCAATGTGGGCGTTCAAACCCTGTGTACGCGGATGTGAGGATGAGTACTTCCTTTTCCTAACGAGAGTCTCTTGTAGGGTGAGCTGGACTGGAGAGCTGCATATGGTGGAACAAGCAGCCGTGGTGGTGGTGGTGGACATGGCGGATTGAGAGAGGGTTGGTGATGGTATTCTTGATGTTGACCTACATACAGTGTTTCCTACCAAAAACCTTGTAATTCCCTGATTGCTTTGGCCTTGTGACGATACTTCCGCATTTGCTGCAGGTGGTGTCCTAAACGGTGGGCTTACAGTGAGGGAAGCAATGTAGCATTGCTGACTACCTTCATTCTGAGCGGGTGCACCAAAGTAACGGGACGTTTGGTAGTTAGTCCAGGCTTGCAAGAGCATGCTGGTTAAATGTCTACGCATGCACGTTGCATTTAAATTTAGGGGATTCTTCCCTCTGCTAAAGGTCTTTGAGCATTTCTTACAGATAACTTTGCACTGATCATTCGGATCTTGGTTAAAAAATTGCCACACTGCACTCTTCCTACTATCAAATACCTTTTCAGGCATTGCACACTGTGCTACTTTCACCGGATTGCCACGCTGTCCTAAAACTAGTTTTTGTTTTTGACACACGTTTTTGGCCTGATACGGGCCTGCCAGATGAAAGCTATTGCGATGTTGATGCCTGCTGCGGCTCATCCTCCTCCGCTTCTGAGCTACTGCCAGCGGCACCCTGTTCCCCCAATGGCTGCCAATCTGGGTCAACAACTGGGTCATCTATCACCTCCTCTTCAATGTCCTGTGCACCTTCCTTTGTGTCTCCGTGTAAGATGCTATAGCGTTCGGGACGGGGCACCATAGTCTCATCAGGGTCAGATTCTGGCTCAGTACACTGCGAGGGCAATGTAGTGATCTGAGTCAATGGAACAGCATAATAATCTAGCTGTGCATCTGTGCACTCCATGTCCAATTCATCTTGTAATGGGCTGTTAACAATTTCCCTTTCTAACCCAGGCACGGTATGTGTAAAGAGCTCCATGGAGTAAACTGTAGTGTCGCCTGCCGCATCCTTCACTTTTGGTTTGGGTGAAGGACACAAGGAAGCGACTTGTTCCTGCCTGGGAGCACCCACTGACGACTCGCTGCTTTTAAATTTGGAACTTTCGGAAGAGGAGGCGAAAGAGCTAGAGGCTGAGTCAGCCAGGAAAGCCAAAACTTTCCTGCTGCTCCTGCTTTAAAAGCGGTTTTCCTACTCCAAGATAAGGGAGCCTTCAAGGCCTTGTGTAGCCAGACGATGACGCTGGCTCAACAACTCGAGCCTTAGGTGCTATTTTGCTTTTCCCACTACCACCAGATGCTCCACCACCACCACCACCACCACCATCATTACCAGCTGGCAATGACCGCCCACGGCCTCTTCCACCAGTCTTCCTCATTTTTGTGAAAATGTAACCAAAGTAACAACCGTTATATGGTACTTTAAAACAAGGTAGAAGGTGTATAAACTTGTTGAGAATTTAAATCTCCCTTTTTTGTGTGGTAGGCTGCTGCTGCTGCAAAAAAAGGCCCACTGTATTACACTACACAGTATAAGTGGCCAAAAGTGGCTGGCAGATATACCACAAACAGGACTGACGCAGATGCACTTAGTGGCAATATAAATCTCTATTTTTATGTGTGGGAGACTGCTGCAAAAAACAGGCCCACTGTATTACACTACACAGTATAAGTGACAGAAATTGTCTGACAGATATACCACAAACAGGACTGACGCAGATGCACTTAGTGGCAATATAAATCTCCCTTTTTATGTGTGGGAGACTGCTGGAAAAATCAGGCCCACTGTATTACACTACACAGTTTCAGTGGCAGAAAGTGGCTGGCAGATATACCACAAACAGGACTGATGCAGATGCACTTAGTGGCAATATAAATCTCCCTTTTTATGTGTGGGAGACTGATGGAAAAATCAGGCCCACTGTATTACACTACACAGTTTCAGTGGCAGAAAATGGCTGGCAGATATACCACAAACAGGACTGACGCAGATGCACTTAGTGGCAATATAAATCTCCCTTTTTATGTGTGGGAGACTGCTGGAAAAATCAGGCCCACTGTATTACACTACACAGCTTCAGTGGCAGAAAGTGGCTGGCAGATATACCACAAACAGGACTGACGCAGATGCACTTATTGGCAATATAAATCTCCCTTTTTATGTGTGGGAGACTGATGGAAAAATCAGGCCCACTGTTTTACACTACACAATTTCAGTGGCAGAAAGTGGCTGGCAGATATACCACAAACAGGACTGACGCAGATGCACTTAGTGGCAATATAAATCTCCCTTTTTATGTGTGGGAGACTGCTGGAAAAATCAAGCCCACTGTATTACACTACACAGTGTTAGTGGCAGAAAATGGCTGGAAGATATATATAAAAAAAGGGACTGCACTACAATAACAATCTCCCTACAATTATCTCAGGAAAAGTATGGCAGCCAGCAATAAAAAGGACTGCTGCACACAAAAGTGTGGACAAATAAACAATAGATCGGTGCAGAAAGGAGCAACAGGACTTTTGCTTTTAAAAAAGCAGTTGGTTTGCACAGCGGTGTACAAACAGCAATGCAGCTATCAGGCAGCCTTATAAGCTACAGAGCTGATGCACAGAAATCTAGCCTCCACTGTTCCTGCAAAGAAAAGGTGGTGTTGGACAGTGGAAATCGCTACAGCACAAGTGGTTTGGGGGTTAATCTTCCCTCCCTAAGAATATCCCTGCTTCTGACGAAGCTGCAGCAACCTCTCCCTATGCTCAGATCAGCAGAAGTAAGATGGCAGTCAGCGTGCACGCCCCTTTATAGCCCCTGTGATGCCGCAGAAAGCAAGCCAATCACTGTCATGCCCTTCTCTAAGATGGTGGGGACTGAGACCTATGTCATCACGGTGCCCACATTCTGCGTCCACCTTCAATGGCTGAGAAATGGCGCTGAAAGCATCATACGAAATGCAACTTTGGCGCGAAGATCGCCGACAGCATGGCCGATCCCACGCTGGGATCGGGTCGGGTTTCACGAAACCCGACTTTGCCGAAAGTCGGCGATTTTTGAAAATGTCCGATCCGCTTCGCTCAACCCTAATATGTATATTACACACACACACACATATATATATATATATACACATATATATATATATATATATATATATATATATATATATATATATATATATATCGATGAGAAGAAAGCAGAGAGCACTCACTGGACGTCCAATGCAGGTGACTTTATTGATATAAGAAAAACATCTTCACGGCCGGGGGTGCTGTACAAGGAGTGCGGCGGAGCTGGACAACAGCTGTTTCGCGCCTGGCTGGCGCTTCAACAGGTCAGCCAGGCGCGAAACAGCTGTTGTCCAGCTCCGCCGCACTCCTTGTACAGCACCCCCGGCCGTGAAGATGTTTTTCTTATATCAATAAAGTCACCTGCATTGGACGTCCAGTGAGTGCTCTCTGCTTTCTTCTCATCGATATCTACAATTGGATTTCTTCTGTGGAATACAGCACCCAGGACTTGAAGCTTTGGCCATCAGTGTGCAGGTGAGCGGTTCCCACCACACTTCATATAGACTGTTGGTGCGGTCCGACTTTTTCTACTTTTTTAGATATACACTCACTGGCCACTTTATTAGGTACACCTGTCCAACTTCTTGTTAACACTTAATTTCTAATCAGCCAATCACATGGCAGCAACTCAGTGCATTTAGGCATGTAGACATGGTCAAGACAATCTCCTGCAGTTCAAACCGAGCATCAGTATGGGGAAGAAAGGTGATTTGAGTGCCTTTGAACGTGGCATGGTTGTTGGTGCCAGAAGGGCTGGTCTGAGTATTTCAGAAACTGCTGATCTACTGGGATTTTCACGCACAACCATCTCTAGGGTTTACAGAGAATGGTCCGAAAAAGAAAAAAAATCCAGTGAGCGGCAGTTCTGTGGGTGGAAATGCCTTGTTTATGCCAGAGGTCAGAGGAGAATGGGCAGACTGGTTCGAGCTGATAGAAAGGCAACAGTGACTCAAATCGCCACCCATTACAACCAAGGTAGGCCTAAGAGCATCTCTGAACGCACAGTGCGTCGAACTTTGAGGCAGATGGGCTACAGCAGCAGAAGACCACACCGGGTACCACTCCTTTCAGCTAAGAACAGGAAACTGAGGCTACAATTTGTACAAGCTCATCGAAATTGGACAGTAGAAGATTGGAAAAACGTTGCTTGGTCTGATGAGTCTCGATTTCTGCTGCGACATTCGGATGGTAGGGTCAGAATTTGGCGTAAACAACATGAAAGCATGGATCCATCCTGCCTTGTATGGAGCATCTTTGGGATGTGCAGCCGACAAATCTGCGGCAACTGTGTGATGCCATCATGTCAATATGGACCAAAATCTCTGAGGAATGCTTCCAGCACCTTGTTGAATCTATGCCACGAAGAATTGAGGCAGTTCTGAAGGCAAAAGGGGGTCCAACCCGTTACTAGCATGGTGTACCTAATAAAGTGGCCGGTGAGTGTATATATATATATTGTAGCATTTCACCCGCTACGGGTCTAGGGGGCATTCGCTTAGGTGCGGCGGATGACACTCAGGAGACACGTTTCCTTAAAAGTTCACAGGGTTTATTGCTCCATAAACCACATTGCAACAGGAACAACAGGTAAACAGTCTTACATCAGACAGATTAATCCTCAATGTCCATAGTAAAGCTCCGCTCTCTCAGGTCTGTGGGCACACAGACTGTGCTATGCTAAATGGTCTCTGTGTGTTGTTCAGGACGTCTGTCCTCACGTGGAACCGTCCAACACACAGGCCACTCTGCAGTGTCCAGCCAGGATACATGGAAGTGTGTCCACTCTAACACACACACACACACACACACACACACACACACACACACACACACACACACACACACACACACACACACACTCACTCACACTCACTCCATGTGCTACACACACCTCCTTACATAGGTGTAACCACACCCAGGTACCTGTCACATGGCTAGTCAGGTGAGCGTGACATCACCACAGGTCCTTACACACAAAGCCATCTTACGTGTTCAGACACGCCTCTTTGGGAGGGTTTGTAGGTGACTGAACCCACCCATCTCTCCAATCACCTGGAAGCCTTCCCAATGTAAACAAATCCCTCAGCAGTAGATCGGCTTGAGCAAAACATACCCAGGCTTCCATCACAGGGCCACCCACCTCTGCGATACATATCGTCCATCAATCACATGACCAGTCGCTATGCCACTAGATAGATAGATAGATAGATAGATAGATAGATAGATAGATAGATACACATAAACAGCTCTGGCAAAAATTAAGAGACCACTGCAAAATGTTCAGTTTGTCTGATTTTTCTCTTTATAGATATATTTTTGAGTAAAATGTAAATCGTTCTTTTATTCTATAAACATCTGACAACATCTCTGACTTTCCAAGCAATAAATTTTGATTGTTTTTGTTTCTGACGAAGAAAATTTGTCAAAATAAAGAAAAAAAAACAATGCTTTCAGACCTTAAATAATGCAAAAAAACCAAGGTCATAATCATTTAGAAACAGCAATACTAATGTTTTAACTCAGGAAGAATTCTGAAATCAATATTTTGTGGAATAACCATGATTTTTAATCACAGCTTTCATGCGTTTTGGCATGTTTTCTACCAGTCTTTGACACTGCTTCTGGCGCAAAAATGAAAGCACTTCATCTTTGTTTGATGGCTTGTGACCATCCATCATCCTCTTGATTACATTCCAGAGGTTTTCAATGGGGCTCAGGTCTGGAGAATGGGCTGCTCATGACAAGGTTTTGATGTGGTGGTCTCTTTATTTTTGCCAGAGCTATATATATATATAATATATATATATATATATATATATATATATATATATATATATACTGCTCAAAAAAATAAGGGAGCATTAAGATACCGATCCTTGATATTGCTAAAACATTAAAATGATCAATGCAAATCAAAATGAATATCCCATGGAAGTCTGAATTTGGAATGCAACTTAAAGTGGAAAATCAAATTACAGGCTGATCCAACTTCAGTGGAAATGCCAGGCAGTGTCTACAAACCACAGAAGTTGCTCAGGCAGTGTAGCTCATCCAGGAAGGCACATCAATGCGAGCTGTGGCAAGAAGGTTAGCTGCGTCTGTCAACACAGTGTTCAAAGCATGGAGCAGATACCAGGAGACAGACCGGTAAACCAGGAGACTTGGAGGAGGCTGTAAGAGGGCAACAACCCAGCAGCAGAACCACTACCTCCTTCGTGCAAGGAGGAAAAGGAGCAGTGCCAGAGCTTTGCAAAATGACCTCCAGTAGGCCACTAACATCCATGTGTCTGCTAAAACTGTGAGAAACCAACTCCATGAGGGTGGCATGAGGGCCCAACATCCACAAGTGGGTGTTGTGCTTAAAGCCCAACACCGAGCAGGGTGATTTCCATTTGCCAGAGAACACCAAGATTGGCAGAATCAATATTGTTGCCCTGTGCTCTTCACGAATGAGAGCAGGTTCACAATGAGCACATGTGACAGATGTTAGAGTCTGGAGATGCCGTGGAGAACATTCTGCTGCCTGCAACATCCTCCAGCATGACCAGTTTAGCAGTGGGTGAGTAATGTGTGGGGAGGCATTCTTTGGAGGGCTGCACAGCCCTCTATGTGCTAGCCAGAGGTACTTTGACTGCCATTAAGTACCGGGATGAGATTCTCAGACCCATTGTGAGACTATGTGCAGGTGCACTGTGCCATGGGTTCCTTATGATGCATGACAATGATAGGTCTCATGTGTGTAACGAGGTGGTGGGGACCCTCGACTGCCTCCTCTCTTTTTCACACTGGGCCCTATGGTACCTCAAAGGTTCCCTTATGTTTAACACTGTTCTGCTGTGAATTGGTGTTGTCATGTGCTGTGAAATGTGTTGTATATGCCATGTAACTGACTTGTATATAATTACCTCAGGGACAGAAGGAGATAAGAAAGTGGGCCGTCCATCAGGCTTACAAGAGAAGGATTTCCTGTTCCAGGAGCAGAGCCTGGGCAGAGGCAGGAGGTGTTTCACTGCCAGGAGCAGAGGGTACCCCGATCCAGGGGGAAACCTTAGCTGCCAAAGACTGTCGGGCAGTGTGGATTGGACCTTGTTCTGTGGGAGTGACTGCAGATGGACTGTTGGTTCCCAAAAGCCGGATGGGAGCCACTGTTGCTGTATGACCCATTGAAGATGCTGGGAAAGCACAGGAAGCATTACTCTATTTTCCTCATGTTCATTAACCCCTTTCTGTCCATGTGATCTGGGACTTAATTCCCATGGACGGAATAGTATATCCAATGCGATCAGCCACGCTCCCGGGGGGAGCGCGGCTGATCGTGGCCGGGTGTCAGCTGATTCTCACAGCTTACACCTGGCACTAAATGCCAGGAGCAGTCACGGACGGCTCCCGACACTTTAACCCCTGGAACACTGCAATCAAACATGATAACAGCGTTCTGGAGCTGGCAGAGGGGCTGACACTGAAAATATCATCTTGTCCCACAAAAAACAAGCCGCCAGATAGCTCCATCATCAGAAAAATATAAAAGTTATAGCTCTCAGAATAAAGCGATGCAAAAATAATTATTTTTGATATAAATAGTTTTTATTGTAAAAAAGCACCAAAACATAAAAAAAGATGTAAATGAGGTATTGCTGTCATTGTACTGACCTGAAGAATAAAACCGCTTTATCAATTTTACCACATGCGGAATGGTATGAACGCTCCCCCTCACAAAAGAAATTCATGAATTTCTGTTTTTTGTTCATTCTGCCTCACAAAAATTGGAATTAAAAGCAATCAAAAATGTCATGTGCCCAAAACTGGTACCAATAAAAATGTCAACTCATCCCGCAAAAAACAAGACCTCACATGACTCTGTGGGCCAAAATATGGAAAAATTATAGCTCTCAAAATGTGGTGATGAAAAAACTATTTTTTGCTATAAAAAGCGTCTTTTAGTGTGTGACAGCTGCCAATCATAAAAACCCGCCATAAATAGTAAATCAAACCCCCCTTTATCACCCCCTTAGTTAGCGTAAAATAATAAAATAAAAAAAGTATTTATTTCCATTTTCCCATTAGGGTTAGGGCTAAAGTTAAGGTTAGGGTTGGTGTTGTGAATTAGACTTTTTTGGCTCCCTCTTGTGGTCACTAGTGATATGACTCTGGGATTATCTTTCCTCAGTTTGGCACCCACCTGGGTCGTTAGTCCAGGGGTGTCGCTATATAAACTTCCTGTATTCTCAGTCCTGTGCCTGGCATCGTTGTAATCAGTTCCTTTCTGTTTGCTCCTGTCTGCTGGTCCTGGATCTTGCAAAATTAAGCTAAGTCTTGCTTCCTTGTTTTTTGGTTATTTGCATTGCTATTATTTTTTGTCCAGCTTGTACTAAATGTGATTCCTGATTCTGCTGGAAGCTCTAGGGGGCTGGTGTTCTCCCCCCAGCCGTTAGACGGTTCGGGGGTTCTTGAATAACCAGCGTGGAAATTTTGATAGGGTTTTTGCTGACCGTATAAGTCATCTTACTATATTCTGCTATTAGTCAGTGGGCCTCTCTTTGCTAAATATCTAGTTCATTCTTACGTTTGTCTTTTCTCCTTACCTCACCGTTATTATTTGTTGGGGGCTTGTATCCAACTTTTGGGGTCTTTTCTCTGGAGGCAAGAAAGGTCTATCTTTTCCCTTCTAGGGTTAGTTAGTTCTCCGGCTGGCGCGAGACGTCTAGAACCAACGTAGGCACGTTCCCCGGCTGCTGCTATTTGTGGTGCTAGGATTAGATATATGGTCAGCCCAGTTACCACTGCCCTATGAGCTGGTTTTTTGTGTTTGCAGACTTGGTATGTATTTTTGAGACCCTCTGCCATTGGGGTCATAACAGTATGCCAGGCCAAGGTTGAATGTTTAATGCATTGCAGAAGTGGGATTACAAGAAAGGAAAGTCTGAGTTTTTTTTTTTTTCTTTCCTCTCTTTTTTCCTCCCCTTTACCTCTGAGTGGCTTGTGCTTGCTGCAGACATGAATGTCCAGACTTTGATTACAAGTGTGGATCAGCTTGCTGCTCGTGTGCAGGGTATACAAGATTTTGTTACCAGTAGTCCAATGTCTGAACCTAAAATACCTATTCCTGAGCTGTTCTCTGGAGACCGATTTAAGTTTAGGAATTTCAGGAATAATTGTAAATTGTTTCTATCTCTGAGACCCCGTTCATCTGGAGATTCAGCTCAGCAAGTAAAAATTGTTATCTCTTTCTTACGGGGCGACCCTCAGGATTGGGCCTTCTCGCTAGCGCCAGGAGATCCGGCATTGGCAAATGTTGATGCGTTTTTTTCTGGCGCTCGGATTGCTTTATGAGGAACCCAATCTTGAAATTCAGGCAGAAAAAGCCTTGTTGGCTATTTCTCAGGGGCAGGATGAAGCTGAAGTGTATTGCCAAAAATTTCGGAAATGGTCCGTGCGTACTCAGTGGAATGAGTGTGCTCTGGCCGCAAATTTCAGAAATGGCCTTTCTGAAGCCATTAAGAATGTGATGGTGGGTTTCTCCATTCCTACAGGTCTGAATGATTCCATGGCGCTGGCTATTCAAATTGACCGGCGTTTGCAGGAGCGCAAAGCCGCGAATCCTCTGGTGGTGTTGTCTGAACAAACACCTGATTTAATGCACTGTGGCAGAATTCAGACTAGAAATGAACGGAAAAATCATAGACGTCAGAATGGGTTGTGTTTTTACTGTGGTGATTCTACACATGTTATATCAGCATGCTCTAAACGCCTAACTAGGGTTGTTAGTCCTGTCGCCATTGGTAATTTGCAACCTAAATTTATTTTGTCTGTGACTTTAATTTGCTCATTGTCCTCCTACCCTGTTATGGCGTTTGTGGATTCAGGTGCTGTCCTGAGTCTTATGGATCTGTCGTTTGCCAAGCGTTGTGGTTTTGTTCTTGAGCCATTGGTAAATCCTATCCCTCTTAGAGGTATTGATGCTACGCCATTGGCGGAAAATAAACCGCAGTTTTGGACACAGGTAACCATGTGCATGACTCCTGAACATCGGGAGGTGATTCGTTTTCTTGTTCTGCATAAAATGCATGATTTGGTCGTTTTGGGTCTGCCATGGTTACAGACCCATAATCCAGTCTTGGATTGGAAGGCAATGTCTGTGTCAAGTTGGGGCTGTCAGGGAATTCATGGTGACTCCCCGCCGGTGTCTATTGCTTCCTCTACTCCTTCGGAAGTTCCTGAGTATTTGTCTGATTACCAGGATGTATTCAGCGAGTCCAGCTCCAGTGCTCTTCCTCCTCATAGGGACTGTGACTGCGCTATCGATTTGATTCCAGGTAGTAAATTTCCTAAGGGAAGATTATTTAATCTGTCTGTACCTGAGCATACTGCAATGCGTTCGTATATCAAGGAATCTCTGGAGAAGGGGCATATCCGTCCATCCTCTTCCCCTCTTGGTGCGGGATTCTTTTTTGTGGCCAAGAAGGACGGATCTTTGAGACCTTGTATTGACTATCGGCTTCTGAATAAAATCACTGTTAAATTTCAGTATCCTTTGCCTCTGTTGTCGGACTTGTTTGCCCAGATTAAAGGTGCCAAGTGGTTCACCAAGATAGATCTTTGTGGTGCGTACAACCTTGTGCGCATTAAGCAAGGAGATGAATGGAAAACTGCATTTAATACGCCCGAAGGTCATTTTGAGTACTTGGTGATGCCTTTCGGGCTCTCTAATGCTCCTTCAGTGTTTCAGTCCTTTATGCATGATATTTTCCGTAAGTATCTGGATAAATTTATGATTGTTTATCTGGATGATATTCTGTTTTTTTCTGATGATTGGGACTCGCATGTAGAGCAGGTCAGGATGGTGTTTCAGGTTTTGCGTGAGAATGCTTTGTTTGTTAAGGGCTCAAAGTGTCTCTTTGGAGTACAGAAGGTTCCCTTTTTGGGTTTTATTTTTTCCCCTTCTGCGGTGGAGATGGACCCAGTCAAGGTCCGAGCTATTCATGATTGGACTCAACCCACGTCAGTTAAGAGTCTTCAGAAGTTCTTGGGTTTTGCTAACTTTTACCGTCGTTTTATCGCTAATTTTTCTAGCGTTGTTAAACCTTTGACGGATATGACCAAGAAAGGTTCTGATGTTGCTAACTGGGCTCCTGCAGCCGTGGAAGCTTTTCAACAGTTGAAGCGCCGGTTTACTTCAGCACCTGTTTTGTGCCAGCCTGATGTCTCACTTCCCTTTCAGGTTGAAGTGGATGCTTCTGAGATTGGGGCAGGGGCCGTTTTGTCGCAGAGAGGCCCTGGTTGCTCTGTAATGAGACCATGTGCTTTCTTCTCTAGGAAGTTTTCGCCTGCTGAGCGGAATTATGATGTTGGCAATCGGGAGTTGCTGGCCATGAAGTGGGCATTTGAGGAGTGTCGTCATTGGCTCGAGGGTGCTAAGCATCGTGTGGTGGTCTTGACTGATCACAAGAATCTGATGTATCTCGAGTCTGCTAAACGCCTGAATCCTAGACAGGCCCATTGGTCATTGTTTTTCTCCCATTTTGACTTTGTGGTCTCGTATTTACCAGGTTCAAAGAATGTGAAGGCTGATGCTCTTTCAAGGAGCTTTGTGCCTGACTCTCCTGGAGTCGCAGAACCAGTTGGTATTCTTAAAGAGGGAGTAATCTTGTCAGCCATTTCTCCGGATTTGCGACGTGTGTTGCAGAGATTTCAGGCTGGTAGACCTGACTCTTGTCCACCTGACAGACTGTTTGTTCCTGATAAGTGGACCAGCAGAGTCATTTCCGAGGTTCATTCCTCGGTGTTGGCAGGGCATCCGGGAATTTTTGGCACCAGAGATCTGGTGGCTAGGTCCTTTTGGTGGCCTTCCTTGTCACGGGATGTGCGGTCATTTGTGCAGTCCTGTGGGACTTGTGCTCGGGCTAAGCCTTGCTGTTCTCATGCCAGCGGCTTGCTCTTGCCCTTGCCTGTCCCGAAGAGGCCTTGGACACACATTTCCATGGATTTCATTTCAGATCTTCCGGTGTCTCAAGGTATGTCTGTCATCTGGGTGGTATGTGATCGCTTTTCCAAGATGGTCCATTTGGTATCTTTGCCTAAACTGCCTTCCTCTTCCGATCTGGTTCCCTTGTTCTTTCAGAATGTGGTTCGTTTACACGGCATTCCTGAGAATATCGTGTCTGACAGAGGATCCCAGTTTGTTTCCAGGTTCTGGCGATCCTTTTGTGCTAAGATGGGCATTGATTTGTCGTTTTCGTCTGCCTTTCATCCTCAAACTAATGGACAAACGGAGCGAACTAATCAGACTCTGGAGGCTTATTTGAGGTGTTTTGTTTCTGCAGATCAGGATGATTGGGTGACCTTCTTGCCGTTGGCTGAGTTTGCCCTTAATAATCGGGCTAGTTCCGCTACCTTGGTTTCGCCTTTTTTTTGCAACTCTGGTTTCCATCCTCGTTTTTCCTCGGGACATGTGGAGCCTTCTGACTGTCCTGGGGTAGATTCCGTGGTGGATAGGTTGCAGCAGATCTGGAATCATGTGGTGGACAACTTGAAGTTGTCACAGGAGAAGGCTCAGCGTTTTGCCAACCGCCGCCGCGGTGTGGGTCCCCGACTTCGTGTTGGGGATTTGGTATGGCTGTCTTCTCGATTTGTTCCTATGAAGGTCTCCTCTCCTAAATTTAAGCCTCGCTTCATCGGTCCTTACAAGATATTGGAAATCCTTAATCCTGTGTCCTTTCGCTTGGATCTTCCGGTGTCGTTTGCCATTCACAACGTGTTCCATAGGTCTTTGTTGCGGCGGTACGTTGTACCTGTGGTTCTTTCTGTTGAGCCTCCTGCTCCGGTGTTGGTTGAGGGCGAGTTGGAGTACGTGGTGGAGAAGATCTTGGATTCTCGTCTCTCCAGGCGGAGGCTTCAGTATCTGGTCAAGTGGAAGGGCTATGGTCAGGAGGATAATTCCTGGGTGGTTGCCTCTGATGTGCATGCGGCCGATTTAGTTCGTGCCTTTCACGCTGCTCATCCTGATCGCCCTGGTGGTCTTGGTGAGGGTTCGGTGACCACTCCTTAAAGGGGGGGTACTGTTGTGAATTAGACTTTTTTGGCTCCCTCTTGTGGTCACTAGTGATATGTGTCATGTTCTCAATGGCAAGAGAACATAGCATCAGCATATATAGGAACTAGCTCTTGGAAGATGGAAACTGAGCTGACCATGAACTAAACCTAACGCACAACTAGCAGTGGCCGGGTAGCATGCCTACGTTGATTCTAGATGCCCAGCACCAGCCGGAGGACTAAATAATGCTAGCAGAGGAAAATATTAGTCCTAGCTCACCTCTAGAGAAATACCCTGAAAGGAGACAGAGGCCCCCCACATGTATTGGCGGAGAATTAAGATGAAATTACAAACGTAGTATGAAAATAGGTTTAGCAAATTTGAGGTCCACTTACTACATAGCAGAAGACAGAAAGGACACTTTCATGGTCAGCTGAAAACCCTATCAAAACACCATCCAGGAATTACTTTAAAACTCTGGCATTAACTCATAACACCAGAGTGGCAATTCCTGTTCACAAGAGCTTTCCAGACACAGTAACGAAACTTCAGCTGTGAACTGGAACAAAAATGCAAAAACAAACATGGACAAGAGTCCAACTTATCTAGTAGTTGTCTAGGAGCAGGAACAAGCACAGAGAGGCTTCTGATAACATTGTTGACCGGCAAGCAACTAACAGAGCAGCAAGGTTATATAGCGACTCCCACATCTTGATGGGAACAGGTGAACAGAGAAGATGACAACACCAGTTCAATTCCACCAGTAGCCACCGGGGGAGCCCAGAATCCAAATTCACAACAGTACCCCCCCCTCAAGGAGGGGGCACCGAACCCTCACCAGAACCACCAGGGCGATCAGGATGGGCCCTATGAAAGGCACGAACCAGATCAGAGGCATGAACATCAGATGCATTCACCCAAGAATTATCCTCCTGGCCGTATCCCTTCCACTTGACCAGATACTGGAATCTCCGTCTGGAAACACGAGAGTCTAAGATTTTCTCCACAACGTACTCCAACTCACCCTCAACCAACACCGGAGCAGGAGGCTCAACGGAAGGCACAACCGGTACCTCATACCTGCGCAATAATGACCGATGAAAAACGTTATGAATAGAAAAGGATGCAGGGAGGTCCAAACGGAAGGAAACAGGGTTAAGAATCTCCAATATCTTATACGGGCCGATGAACCGAGGCTTAAACTTAGGAGAAGAGACCCTCATAGGGACAAAACGAGAAGACAACCACACCAAATCCCCAACACAAAGCCGAGGACCAACACGACGGTGGCGGTTGGCAAAAAGCTGAGTCTTCTCCTGGGACAACCTCAAATTGTCCACCACCTGTCCCCAGATCTGATGCAATCTCTCCACCACAGCATCCACTCCAGGACAATCCGAAGTTTCCACCTGACCAGAGGAAAATCGAGGATGAAACCCCGAATTACAGAAAAATGGGGACACCAAAGTGGCAGAGCTGGCCCGATTATTGAGAGCGAACTCCGCCAATGGCAAAAAAGCAACCCAATCATCCTGGTCAGCAGACACAAAACACCTCAGATATGTCTCCAGGGTCTGATTAGTCCGCTCGGTCTGGCCATTCGTCTGAGGATGGAAAGCGGACGAAAAAGACAAATCTATGCCCATCCTAGCACAGAATGCCCGCCAAAATCTAGACACGAATTGGGTCCCTCTGTCAGAAATGATATTCTCAGGAATACCATGCAAACGAACAACATTTTGAAAAAACAGAGGAACCAACTCGGAAGAAGAAGGCAACTTGGGCAGAGGAACCAAATGGACCATCTTAGAGAAACGGTCACACACCACCCAGATGACAGACATCTTCTGAGAAACAGGCAGATCTGAAATAAAATCCATCGAGATGTGCGTCCAAGGCCTCTTAGGAATAGGCAAGGGCAACAATAATCCACTAGCCCGAGAGCAACAAGGCTTGGCCCGAGCACAAACGTCACAAGACTGCACAAAGCCTCGCACATCTCGTGACAGGGAAGGCCACCAGAAGGACCTTGCCACCAAATCCCTGGTTCCAAAAATGCCAGGATGACCTGCCAACGCAGAAGAATGAACCTCAGAGATGACTCTACTGGTCCAATCATCAGGAACAAACAGTTTATCAGGTGGGCAACGATCCGGTCTATCCGCCTGAAACTCCTGCAAGGCCCGCCGCAGGTCTGAAGAAACGGCTGACAATACCACTCCATCCTTAAGGATACCTGTGGGCTCAGAGTTACCAGGCGAGTCAGGCTCAAAACTCCTAGAAAGGGCATCCGCCTTAACATTCTTAGAACCCGGTAGGTATGACACCACAAAATTAAACCGAGAGAAAAATAATGACCAGCGCGCCTGTCTAGGATTCAGGCGCCTGGCGGTCTCAAGATAAATCAAGTTTTTGTGGTCAGTCAATACCACCACCTGATGTCTGGCCCCCTCAAGCCAATGGCGCCACTCCTCAAAAGCCCACTTCATGGCCAAAAGCTCCCGATTCCCAACATCATAATTCCGCTCAGCGGGCGAAAATTTACGGGAAAAGAAGGCACAAGGCCTCATCACGGAGCAGTCAGAACTTTTCTGCGACAACACTGCCCCAGCTCCGATCTCAGAAGCGTCGACCTCAACCTGAAAAGGTAGAGCAACATCAGGCTGACGCAACACAGGGGCAGAGGAAAAACGGCGCTTAAGCTCCCGAAAGGCCTCCACAGCGTCAGGGGACCAATCAGCAACATCAGCACCCTTCTTAGTCAAATCGGTCAATGGTTTAGCAATATCCGAAAAACCAGCAATAAATCGACGATAAAAGTTAGCAAAGCCCAAAAATTTCTGAAGACTCTTAAGAGAAGAGGGCTGCGTCCAATCACAAATAGCTTGAACCTTGACAGGATCCATTTCAATGGAAGAGGGAGAAAAAATATATCCCAAAAAGGAAATCCTCTGTACCCCAAAAACACACTTAGAACCCTTCACACACAAAGAATTAGACCGCAAAACCTGGAAAACCCTCCTGACTTGCTGGACATGAGAGTCCCAGTCATCCGAAAAAATCAGAATATCATCCAGATACACAATCATAAATTTATCCAAATAATCGCGAAAAATATCATGCATAAAGGACTGGAAAACTGACGGAGCATTTGAAAGACCAAAAGGCATCACTAAATACTCAAAGTGGCCCTCGGGCGTATTAAATGCGGTTTTCCACTCATCCCCCTGCCTAATACGCACCAAATTATACGCCCCACGAAGGTCAATCTTAGAGAACCACTTGGCCCCCTTTATGCGAGCAAACAAATCAGTCAGCAACGGCAATGGGTATTGATATTTTACAGTGATTTTATTCAAAAGCCGATAATCGATACACGGTCTCAAAGAGCCGTCTTTTTTTGACACAAAGAAAAAACCGGCTCCTAAGGGAGATGACGATGGACGAATATGTCCCTTTTCCAAGGACTCCTTTATATATTCTCGCATAGCAGCATGTTCAGGCACAGACAGATTAAATAAACGACCCTTTGGGTATTTACTACCCGGGATTAAATCTATGGCACAATCGCACTCTCGGTGCGGAGGTAATGAACCAAGCTTGGATTCTTCAAAGACGTCACGATAGTCAGACAGGAACTCAGGAATTTCAGAGGGAATAGATGATGAAATGGAAACCACAGGTACATCCCCATGAGCCCCCTTACATCCCCAGCTCAACACAGACATAGCTTTCCAGTCGAGGACTGGGTTGTGAGATTGCAGCCAAGGCAATCCTAGCACCAAATCATCATGTAGATTATGCAGCACCAGAAAGCGAATAATCTCCTGGTGATCCGGATTAATACGCATAGTTACTTGGGTCCAGTATTGTGGTTTATTATTAGCCAATGGGGTGGAGTCAATCCCCTTCAGAGGAATAAGAGTCTCCAAAGGCTCTAAATCATACCCACAGCGTTTAGCAAAGGACCAATCCATAAGACTTAAAGCGGCGCCAGAGTCGACATAGGCGTCCGTAGTAATAGATGACAAAGAGCAAATCAGGGTCACAGATAGAATAAACTTAGACGGTAAGGTGCAAATGGAAACAGATTTATCAAGCTTTTTAGTGCGCTTAGAGCATGCTGATATAACATGAGTAGAATCACCACAATAGAAACACAACCCATTTTTCCGTCTAAAATTCTGCCGCTCGCTTCGGGACAGAATTCTATCACACTGCATACTCTCTGGCGACTTCTCAGTGGACACCGCCAGATGGTGCACTGGTTTGCGCTCCCGCAAACGCCTATCGATCTGAATAGCCATTGTCATGGACTCATTCAGACCCGCAGGCACAGGGAACCCCACCATAACATCCTTAATGGCATCAGAGAGACCCTCTCTGAAAGTCGCCGCCAGGGCGCACTCATTCCACTGAGTAAGCACAGACCATTTACGGAATCTTTGACAGTAAATTTCCGCTTCATCTTGCCCCTGAGATAGGGACATCAAAGTTTTTTCTGCCTGAAGCTCCAAATGAGGTTCGTCATAAAGCAACCCCAAGGCCAGAAAAAACGCATCCACATTGAGCAACGCAGGATCCCCTGGTGTCAATGAAAAAGCCCAGTCTTGAGGGTCGCCCCGGAGCAAGGAAATCACAATCCTGACCTGCTGTGCAGGGTCTCCGGCAGAGCGAAATTTCAGGGACAAAAATAATTTGCAATTATTTCGAAAATTCTGAAACCCAGATCTATTCCCCGAGAAAAATTCCGGCAAAGGAATTCTCGGCTCAGATACAGGTGCATGACAAACAAAGTCTTGCAAATTTTGTACCTTCGTGGCGAGATTATTCAAACCTGCAGTCACACTCTGAAGATCCATTACAAACAGGTGGACACAGAGCCATTCAAAGATTAGAAGGAGAAAAAAAAAAAAAAAATTCTCAGCAGACTTCTTATTTCTCTCCTTTCTCAGCCAAGGATTTTAACCCTTTAGGGGGCCGGTCAAACTGTCATGTTCTCAATGGCAAGAGAACATAGCATCAGCATATATAGGAACTAGCTCTTGGAAGATGGAAACTGAGCTGACCATGAACTAAACCTAACGCACAACTAGCAGTGGCCGGGTAGCATGCCTACGTTGATTCTAGATGCCCAGCACCAGCCGGAGGACTAAATAATGCTAGCAGAGGAAAATATTAGTCCTAGCTCACCTCTAGAGAAATACCCCGAAAGGAGACAGAGGCCCCCCACATGTATTGGCGGAGAATTAAGATGAAATTACAAACGTAGTATGAAAATAGGTTTAGCAAATTTGAGGTCCACTTACTACATAGCAGAAGACAGAAAGGACACTTTCATGGTCAGCTGAAAACCCTATCAAAACACCATCCAGGAATTACTTTAAAACTCTGGCATTAACTCATAACACCAGAGTGGCAATTCCTGTTCACAAGAGCTTTCCAGACACAGTAACGAAACTTCAGCTGTGAACTGGAACAAAAATGCAAAAACAAACATGGACAAGAGTCCAACTTATCTAGTAGTTGTCTAGGAGCAGGAACAAGCACAGAGAGGCTTCTGATAACATTGTTGACCGGCAAGCAACTAACAGAGCAGCAAGGTTATATAGCGACTCCCACATCTTGATGGGAACAGGTGAACAGAGAAGATGACAACACCAGTTCAATTCCACCAGTAGCCACCGGGGGAGCCCAGAATCCAAATTCACAACAGATATGACTCTGGGATTGTCTTTCCTCAGTTTGGCACCCACCTGGGTCGTTAGTCCAGGGGTGTCGCTATATAAACTTCCTGTATTCTCAGTCCTGTGCCTGGCATCGTTGTAATCAGTTCCTTTCTGTTTGCTCCTGTCTGCTGGTCCTGGATCTTGCAAAATTAAGCTAAGTCTTGCTTCCTTGTTTTTTGGTTATTTGCATTGCTATTATTTTTTGTCCAGCTTGTACTAAATGTGATTCCTGATTCTGCTGGAAGCTCTAGGGGGCTGGTGTTCTCCCCCCGGCCGTTAGATGGTTCGGGGGTTCTTGAATATCCAGCGTGGAAATTTTGATAGGGTTTTTGCTGACTGTATAAGTCATCTTACTATATTCTGCTATTAGTCAGTGGGCCTCTCTTTGCTAAATATCTAGTTCATTCTTACGTTTGTCTTTTCTCCTTACCTCACCGTTATTATTTGTTGGGGGCTTGTATCCAACTTTTGGGGTCTTTTCTCTGGAGGCAAGAAAGGTCTATCTTTTCCCTTCTAGGGTTAGTTAGTTCTCCGGCTGGCGCGAGACATCTAGAACCAACGTAGGCACGTTCCCCGGCTGCTGCTATTTGTGGTGCTAGGATTAGATATATGGTCAGCCCAGTTACCACTGCCCTATGAGCTGGTTTTTTGTGTTTGCAGACTTGGTATGTATTTTTGAGACCCTCTGCCATTGGGGTCATAACAGGTTGGGGCTAAACTTAGGGTTAGGGTTGGGGCTAAAGTTAGGGTTAAGATTACGTTTACGGTTGGGATTAGGGTTAGGGTTGGGATTAGGGTTAGGGATGTGTCAGAGTTAGGGGTATGGTTAGGGTTGGGATTAGTTTTAGGGGTGTGTTTGGGCTAGGGGTGTGTTGTGGTTAGGGTTATGGTTAGGGTTGGGATTAGGGTTAGGGGTGTGTTGGGGTTAGGTTTGGAGTTAGAATTGGGGGGTTTCCACTGTTTAGGCACATCAGGGGCTCTCCAGATGTGACATGGCAACCGATCTCAATTCCAGCCAATTTTGCATTGAAAAATCAAATGGAGCTCTTTCCCTTCTGAGCTTTGCCATGCGCCCAAACAGTGGTTTACCCCCACATATGGGGTTTTGACGTGCTCAGGACAATTTGTACAACAACTTTTGGGGTCCAATTTCTCCTGTTACCCTTGATAAAATAAAACAAATTGGATCTGAAGTAATTTTTTTGTGAAAAAAAGTTAAATGTTAATTTTTTTTAAACATTCCAAAAATTCTTGTGAAGCACATGAAGGGTTAATAAACTTCTTGAATGTGGTTTTGAGCACATGTAAAGTAGACGTGGGAATTGTTACTTATTAAATATTTTGCGTGACATATCTGTGTGATTTCCAAATTTCCGTTTTTTTTCACAAATAAATGCAAGTCATATCAAATAAATTTTACCACTATCATGAAGTACATTATGTCATGAGAAAACATTCTCAGAATCACCAGGATCCATTGAAGCGTTCCAGAGTTATAACTAGTGTTGAGCATTCCGATACCGCAAGTATCTGGTATCGGCCGATACTTGCGGTATCGGAATTCCGATACCGACATCCGATATTTTTGTGATATCGGAAATCAGAATCGGAAGTTCCCAGTGTATGGTTCCCAGGGTCTGGAGGAGAGGAGACTCTCCTTCAGGCCCTGGGATCCATATTCATGTAAAAAATAAAGAATTAAAATAAAAAATAGGGATAAACTCACCCTCTGGCGCGCCCTGGTTGTAACCGCTGCAACCGGCAGCCTCCGTTCATAAGAATGCAGGGAGTGAAAGACCTGCGATGACGTCGCGGCTTGTGACTGGTCGCGTGAACGGTCACGTGACCACTCACGCGACCAATCACAAGCCGCGACGTCATCGCATGTCTTTCACGCCCTGCATTCTTATGAACGGAGGCAGATGCTTGGACCGGTGAGAGCCGGGGCCGCCGGAGGGGTGAGTATATCAATTTTTTTTATTTTTATTCTTTATTTTACACATGAATATGGATCCCAGGGCCTGAAGGAGAGTTTCCTCTCCTTCAGACCTTGGGAACCATCCAGGATACCTTCCGATACTTGTGTCCCATTGACTTGTATTGGTATCGGGTATCGGTATCGGCGAAATCCGATATTTTTCGGATATCGGCCGATACAATCCGATACCGATACTTTCAAGTATCGGAAGGTATCGCTCAACACTAGTTATAACTAGGGTTGAGCGACTTTTACTTTTTTAGGGTCGAGTCGGGTTTTGCGAAACCCGACTTTGTCAAAAGTCGAGTCGAGTGAAATCGGCCGATCTTCTTGAAAAGTCGGGGTCGTTGTTCGGCCGAAACACGAAACCCAATGCAAGTCAATGGGGAAGCATAGTCGGCAGTGAGTGGAGGCCAGGAAAACACCTACAGTGCCCATTTTAATGTCAAAAACATCAATTCTTGTTACTTAAGCTTGTCAATCTTAATTTACCTTACATTAATAGGTAGCCATTGAAAAGGCCCCAACCCAAGTAGTAGGGCAACAAAAGTGTTAAAGTTAAAAATACTTAATGAGAGCCTGAAGGTTGAAGCTCAGACAAGGAAACCTGGAGGAGAACACCAAGGAGGAGGAGAACACCAAGGAGCGGCAGACACCGTTACTAGGCCCCAACCCAAGTAGTAGGGCAACTGCAGTGTTACATTAAAAAATGCTTAATGAGAGCTGGAAGGTTGAAGCTCAGACAAGGAAACCTGGAGGAGAACACCAAGGAGGAGGAGAACACCAAGGAGCGGCAGACACCGTTACTAGGCCCCAACCCAAGTAGTAGGGCAACAAAAGTGTTACATTTAAAAATACTTAATGAGAGCCTGAAGGTTGAAGCTCAGACAAGGAAACCTGGAGGAGAACACCAAGGAGGAGGAGAACACCAAGGAGCGGCAGACACCGTTACTAGGCCCCAACCCAAGTAGTAGGGCAACAAAAGTGTTACAGTTAAAAATACTTAATGAGAGCCTGAAGGTTGAAGCTCAGACAAGGAAACCTGGAGGAGAACACCAAGGAGGAGGAGAACACCAAGGAGCGGCAGACACCGTTACTAGGCCCCAACCCAAGTAGTAGGGCAACAAAAGTGTTACATTAAAAAATACTTAATGAGAGCTGGAAGGTTGAAGCTCAGACAAGGAAACCTGGAGGAGAACACCAAGGAGGAGGAGAACACCAAGGAGCGGCAGACACCGTTACTAGGCCCCAACCCAAGCAGTAGGGCAACAAAAGTGTTACAGTTAAAAATACTTAATGAGAGCCTGAAGGTTGAAGCTCAGACAAGGAAACCTGGAGGAGAACACCAAGGAGGAGGAGAACACCAAGGAGCAGCAGACACCGTTTCTAGGCCCCAACCCAAGTAGTAGGGCAACAAAAGTGTTACATTAAAAAATACTTAATGAGAGCTGGAAGGTTGAAGCTCAGACAAGGAAACCTGGAGGAGAACACCAAGGAGGAGAACACCAAGGAGCGTCAGACACCGTTACTAGGCCCCAACCCAAGTAGTAGGGCAACAAAAGTGTTACATTAAAAAATACTTAATGAGAGCCTGAAGGTTGAAGCTCAGACAAGGAAACCTGGAGGAGAACACCAAGGAGGAGGAGAACACCAAGGAGCGGCAGACACCATTACTAGGCCCCAACCAAAGTAGTAGGGCAACAAAAGTGTTACAGTTAAAAAAAAACTTAATGAGAGCCTGAAGGTTGAAGCTCAGACAAGGAAACCTGGAGGAGAACACCAAGGAGGAGGAGAACACCAAGGAGCGGCAGACACCGTTACTAGGCCCCAACCAAAGTAGTAGGGCAACAAAAGTGTTACAGTTAAAAATACTTAATGAGAGCCTGAAGGTTGAAGCTCAGACAAGGAAACCTGGAGGAGAACACCAAGGAGGAGGAGAACACCAAGGAGCGGCAGACACCGTTACTAGGCCACAACCCAAGTAGTAGGGCAACTGCAGTGTTACATTAAAAAATACTTAATGAGAGCCGGAAGGTTGAAGCTCAGACAAGGAAACCTGGAGGAGAACACCAAGGAGGAGGAGAACACCAAGGAGCGGCAGACACCGTTACTAGGCCCCAACCAAAGTAGTAGGGCAACAAAAGTGTTACATTTAAAAATACTTAATGAGAGCCTGAAGGTTGAAGCTCAGACAAGGAAACCTGGAGGAGAACACCAAGGAGGAGGAGAACACCAAGGAGCGGCAGACACCGTTACTAGGCCCCAACCCAAGTAGTAGGGCAACAAAAGTGTTACAGTTAAAAATACTTAATGAGAGCCTGAAGGTTGAAGCTCAGACAAGGAAACCTGGAGGAGAACACCAAGGAGGAGGAGAACACCAAGGAGCGGCAGACACCGTTACTAGGCCCCAACCCAAGTAGTAGGGCAACAAAAGTGTTACATTTAAAAATACTTTATGAGAGCAGGAAGGTTGAAGGTCAGACAAGGAAACCTGGAGGAGAACACCAAGGAGGAGGAGAACACCAAGGAGCGGCAGACACCGTTACTAGGCCCCAACCCAAGTAGTAGGGCAACAAAAGTGTTACAGTTAAAAATACTTTATGAGAGCCAGAAGGTTGAAGCTCAGACAAGGAAACCTGGAGGAGAACACCAAGGAGGAGGAGAACACCAAGGAGCGGCAGACACCGTTACTAGGCCCCAACCCAAGTAGTAGGGCAACAAAAGTGTTACAGTTAAAAATACTTTATGAGAGCCAGAAGGTTGAAGCTCAGACAAGGAAACCTGGAGGAGAACACCAAGGAGCGGCAGACACCGTTACTAGGCCCCAACCAAAGTAGTAGGGCAACTGCTGTCTTATATAAACAACTACTTAATGAGAGCCTGAAGGTTGAAGTTCAGCTTTTTCAGTGGAGGACAGCGTGATTGAGTGGCGCCGCAGACAGACAAAGGTAGTATGTGTTAACTTAAAAAGTTGGCTCTATGCATTTTTAAATTAGTTACAGGGCTAAACAGGCAGCATTGGTGTGGTCAGTGTAGGACAATTGGAAGGAGGGACCGCAGACAGACTTCCTAGGCCTAAAATAATAAAATAGGCTCTATGCAGCTTAAATTTGGCAACAGGGGTACACAGGCAGCATTGGTGTGGTCAGTGAAGGACAATTGGAAGGAGGGACCGCAGACAGACTTTCTAGGCCCAAAATATTAAAATAGGCTCTATGCAGCTTAAATTTGGCTACAGGGGTACACAGGCAGCAATGGTGTGGTCAGTGGAGGACAATTGGAAGGAGGGACCGCAGACAGACTTCCTAGGCCTAAAATAATAAAATAGGCTCTATGCAGTTTTAAATTGGTAACAGAGGTACACAGGCAGCATTGGTGTGGTCAGTGGAGGACAATTGGAAGGAGGGACCACAGACAGACTTCCTAGGCCCAAAATATTAAAATAGGCTCTATGCAGCTTAAATTTGGCTACAGGGGTACACAGGCAGCATTGGTGTGGTCAGTGGAGGACAATTGGAAGGAGGGACCACAGACAGACTTCCTAGGCCCAAAATATTAAAATAGGCTCTATGCAGCTTAAATTTGGCTACAGGGGTACACAGGCAGCATTGGTGTGGTCAGCGGAGGACAATTGGAAGGAGGGACCGCAGACAGACTTTCTAGGCCCAAAATATTAAAATAGGCTCTATGCAGATTAAATTTGGCTACAGGGGTACACAGGCAGCATTGGTGTGGTCAGTGGAGGACAATTGGAAGGAGGGACCGCAGACAGACTTCCTAGGCCCAAAATATTAAAATAGGCTCTATGCAGCTTAAAATTGGCTACAGGGGTACCCAGGCAGCATTGGTGTGGTCAGTGGAGGACAATTGGAAGGAGGAACTGCAGACAGACTTCCTAGGCCCAAAATATTAAAATAGGCTCTATGCAGCTTAAATTTGGCTACAGGGGTACACAGGCAACATTGGTGTGCTCAGCGGAGGAAAATTGGAAGGAGGGACCGCAGACAGACTTCCTAGGCCTAAAATAATAAAATAGGCTATATGCAGCTTCCATTATGTGGCAGGGGTACACAGGCAGCATTGGTGTGGTCAGCGGAGGACAATTGGAAGGAGTGTCTGACACAGTAAGTACTCCGAGTCCTAAAACCTAAATTGATGTTAATGTATCCCAAACAAAAACAAAACCAAAAAAAAAAAAGGGTGGCATACTTAGGTACAGGGGTGTGCTCCTATGCTGACTTCCAGACATTGTAATTTGGCGCAAAGTATTTACTGGTATAAATGTAGGACAGGGCCCCTGACTATTTTAACTAGCATCATAAATGTCAACAAATTGTTATTGTCTGTGCCAGGCATGGAACGATTTCAGCGCATAGACTAATCAGTGGTGGAGCAGCGACAGATAATTTTGCAAGTGGTAGAGCACTGTTTGACCTTGTGGGGGGACACTCTCTCCTGGCCGGCGGTACAAGCCCAGGGCTCCTCATGTTACAACGGTGTGTCTGACGTTGGGTGCGCGCCACCACCACCAGAGACACTTCATTGTACTATGAGGGACCCAGTGCCAGTGCCGTCGACCAAAAGTGGGCACACCCACCTCTTCAGACAAACGGCACTCTGACGGGTGCTTGCGACAAGTGGCGAGACCACGGCCCCGTGGGGGGAGTTAGGCCATTTAGGGAGGTGTAAACATGTCGTATGCTGGACAAACAGCAGCTGCAAATTAAGAGATTGGAACAGTCAGTAACACCAGTCCCAAAGCAAGACCTTTTTACAGGAAAGCTAGGTGTCAGCCGGGAAAGGTGGGGCAAAATAATTTGAAATCCATGAGTGGTTCATTTTAATGAAGGTTAGATCATCAACATTTTGGGTAGCCAGACGAGTCCTTTTTTCGGTCAGTATTGAACCAGCAGCACTGAATACTCTTTCTGATAGCACACTAGCTGCTGGGCAAGCAAGCTCCTGCAATGCATATTCAGCCAATTCAGGCCAGGTGTCTATTTTGGATGCCCAGTAATCAAAGGGGAATGATGGTTGAGGGAGTAATGGAGGAAAAATAGTTAGTAACCATACTGGACAAATGTTGTCTCCTGTCACTTTGAATGGATGCTGCTGTACCTGTCGTGTCTGCGGTCATTGTGAAATCACTCCACAACCTGGTCAGAAAACCCCTCTGTCCTACGCCACTTCTGATCTGTGCACCTCTAACACCTCTGCCCTGTTGCCCCCTGCAGCTTGTGTGAGAACCATCACCGGTGCTGTGTGCTGGGAATGCCTAAATCAAATGGTCTACAAGAGTAGCTTGTTTGGTTGCCAATATCTGTTCGAGGTTCTCATGTGGCATGATATTTTGCAATTTGCCTTTATAGCGAGGATCAAGGAGGCAGGCCAACCAGTAATCGTCATCTGTCATCATTTTTATAATGCGCGGGTCCCTTTTGAGGATACGCAAGGCATAAACCGCCATGTGGGCCAATGTTCCAGTTGTCAAGTCAGTGCATATGCTGGGTTGAGGAGCACTTTCTTGCAAATCAACGTCACTTGTCTCTCTCAAAAACCCTGAACCCGGCCTTGCACCGCCAGCAGTTTCTATTGCCCCCTGAGAAGCTTCCTCATCCAAAAAATAGTCATCCTCCTCATCCTCCTCCTCTTCGCTCGCCACCTCGTCCTGTAGACTTCCCTGAGCAGACAATGGCTGACTGTCATCAAGGCTTCCCTCCTCCTCGGCTGCAGACGCCTGTTCCTTTATGTGCGTCAAACTTTGCATCAGCAGACGCATTAGGGGGATGCTCATGCTTATTACGGCGTTGTCTGCACTAACCAGCCGTGTGCATTCCTCAAAACACTGAAGGACTTGACACAGGTCTTGGAGCTTCGACCACTGCACAGCTGACAACTCCATGTCTGCCATCCAACTGCCTGCCCGTGTATGTGTATCCTCCCACAAATACATAACAGCACGCCTCTGTTCGCACAATCTATGAAGCATGTGCAGTGTGGAGTTCCACCTTGTTGCAACGTCGATGATTAGGCGATGCTGGGGAAGGTTCAAAGACCGCTGATGGTTCTGCATACGGCTGGAGTGTACGGGCGAACGGCGGATGTGAGAGCAAAGTCTGCGCACTTTCAGCAGCAGGTCGGTTAACCCCGGATAACTTTTCAGGAAGCACTGCACCACCAGGTTTAAGGTGTGAGCCAGGCAAGGAATGTGTTTCAGTTGTGAAAGGGCTATGGCAGCCATAAAATTCCTTCCGTTATCACTCACTACCTTGCCTGCCTCAAGATGTACAGTGCCCAGCCATGACCGAGTTTCTTGCTGCAAGAACTCGGACAGAACTTCCGCGGTGTGTCTGTTGTCGCCCAAACACTTCATTGCCAATACAGCCTGCTGACGCTTGCCACTAGCTGTTCCATAATTGGACACCTCGTGTGCAACAGTGGCAGCTGCGGATGGATTGGTCGTGCGACTGCGGTCTGTGGACGAGCTCTCGCTTCTGCTGGAAGACGAGGAGGAGGAGGGGGGACGAACGCCTACAGCCAACTGTTTCCTAGACCATGGGCTAGGCAGAACTGTCCCAATATTACGGTCCCCTGTGGACCCGGCATCCACCACATTAACCCAGTGTGCCGTGATGGAGACGTAACGCCCCTGGCCATGCCTACTGGTCCATGCATCTGTTGTCAGGTGCACCTTTCTACTCACAGATTGCCTGAGCGCATGGACAATGCGGTCTTTTACATGCTGGTGGAGGGCTGGGATGGCTTTTCTCGAAAAGAAGTGTCGACTGGGTAGCTCGTAGCGTGGTACAGCATAGTCCATCAGGGCTTTGAAAGCTTCAGTTTCAACTAACCAGTAGGGCATCATCTCTAACGAGATTAGTCTAGCAATGTGGGCGTTCAAACCCTGTGTACGCGGATGCGAGGATGAGTACTTCCTTTTCCTAACGAGAGTCTCATGTAGGGTGAGCTGGACTGGAGAGCTGCATACGGTGGAACTAGTGGGGGTGCCGGTGGACATGGGTGACTGAGAGAGGGTTGGAGATGGTATTCTTGATGGTGCCCTACATACAGTTTTTCCGACCACGAACCTGGTGATTCCCTGACTGCTTTGGCCTTGCGACGAAATCGCAACATTACCTGCAAGTGGTGTGGTAAATGGTGGGCTTACAGTGAGGGAAGGGATGTCGCCTTGCTGATTAGCTTCATTGTGAGAGGGTGCTACAATGTTAAGGGACGTTTGGTAGTTTGTCCAGGCTTGCAAGTGCATGGTGGTTAAATGTCTATGCATGCAACTTGTATTTAAATTTTTAACATTCTGACCTCTGTTGAAGGTCCTTGAGCATATCTTACAGATGACTTTGCGCTGATCATTGGGATCTTGGTTAAAAACATTCCAGACTGCACTCTTCCTATCGGATAACTTTTCAGTCATTGCATACTGAGCTACTTTAACCTGATGGCCACGCTGTCCTACAACTTGTTTTGGTTTTGCCACACGTTTTTGGCCAGATACGGGCCTGCTAGATGGAACCTGTTGCGATGTTGATGCCTGCTGCGGCTCCTCCTCCTCCGCTTCAGAGCTACTGCCGCCTGTACCCTGTTCCCCCAATGGCTGCCAATTGGGGTCAACAACTGGGTCATCTATGACCTCCTCTTCTATGTTCTGTGCACCTTCCTCTGGGTCACCGTGTAAGCCGGTGCTATAGCGTTCGTGACGGGGCTTGTCACGATTCGCACCGTGACTGTCAAGTTCCCTTAGCCGCGGCCAGCAGTTAGTCACGAAATCCACAGGGATTCCTGACCACTGCCACCAATATGTCACGGATTGGGGTGACTTTAGACCAACAGACGGCTATCACATGTGCAGAGGGGCTTATCTTAGTTATCCCTCCACTGCCACAATGTGATAAAAAAAACACACAAGTTTATTGACCTCTTAGGTTACAGCAGGGGCTTATTTTAGGTATCCCACTGCTCAATATACCATGAACTGCAGGGATTTGTGTATCCCGCTTACAGTTCCACTTAAACCTTGCAGCTCTCTGGCGCCCCCCTTTCTGTCAGGTCAGATTAGGTACTGCACCTAGGGTGATTAGTCGCCAGAAACGCTGCCTGCTATGTACTGGCTATTGGGCGCGCTGCAGCGACGCGATAACTACTCCCACTCAGGCAGGAACAATAATTATCAAGCCGCAGTCGCTGAAACAACACCCAAAAGCCTGCACACGGTCGCTGCCACCAGCTCCGATTAAACGGGTCCGGAGCTAACCCAAAACAGTAGTGTAATTTCCCTTCAAGAGACAGGGTACGTTTTTAGAGCATAAAGAACGAACTAGTAATAAATATTATACTCCAGAAAGGTTAGGCAGTGCTTTATAAAAATATTTTACAAAGATGTTACAAATGAGACAATTGCAAATATGTACAAGGTAATTATGAAAATAAAAGGATGAAATGAAGAAAAGATAACACTCACATATTCTCAGGTCATTGCATTGCAGGCAACCATACGTCCCAGCTCATTGGACGTGCTGCTCAGGGCTCACAGGAAAAGACAAGAAGACTGAGCTGGGGGTCCTGCCACAAACTTAAAACCTGCAGCTAGTGACATCACAGAAAGGCTGGCTTATCCAGACCCTCCTCTCTCTACATTCTGAGTAAATGTAAGCTAAATTTTTCTAAGACTTGTAATTCCGCTACTGAACATATCATAGTCCTAACATAACCAGCATTCATCTCGGAGTAACGTGGGCTTTCTACTAAGATCAAATATGCCCTGTCTGGGATACATATTTACAGAGAAATCCCTACTTCTTCACCAGATGGAGTTAGACGTCTGTGTTTAGATTAATGGGTAGATGCTTCGATGGAGATCAAGGATATGTATTTTCGTGTCCCTATCTTAAATGATTTGTCTAATATCTTCCAAAAACAGAACAAAAGAATTTCATATTCTGGAAGTTTCTAATCTAGTTAAAGCTGGGCACTTTCCACCACAGGAAATACCGGTCGTAAATACCTTTTGTCAATAAAACTCTCTTCCCCCATGTACATCGACAAGGCAGCTCTTGGCTGAGTGAAAGGGAAGGGGTTTTTTTTTTAGCCCACAGCTTGCTAGCAACAGAACTAAACTTATATGATATTTCATACCATATCATGACACCTCCCCCTTTCGGCGTGCGCTACGGCGGCAGAACCTCTCGGTATGCCTCCATGCGCACCTCCGTGGGTTCACCCTGGCGGGAGAGTCCATCTGCATTCCCATGCTCTTTGCCCGCTTTGTGTTTAATGGTGAAGTCAAATTGCTGAAGGGCAAGGCTCCAGCGTAGCAACCTGCCGTTGATTCCACACATGGTGCTTAGCCAGCGCAGAGTTGTGGTCGGTGACCACCGTGAAGGTGCGACCGTACAAGTAGGGCTGCAAGCGCTGCAGAGCCCAGACTATGGCCAGGCACTCCTTCTCGATGGTGGAGTAGGCCACTTCCCTCAGCAAAAGTTTCCGGCTCAGGTACAACACGGGGTGCTCTTGGTCCTCCGAGTCAACCTGGCTGAGCACAGCACCAAGGCCAAACTCGCTGGCGTCGGTCTATACCAAGAATGGTCGACTGCTTTCAACACAGGGGCGTTGCACAGTGCGGTTTTCAACGCCTGGAAGGCCCCCTCACAGCCATCTGTCCAGTTGACGATGTGGGGTAGCTTCTTCCTGGTGAGGTCCGTCAAAGGTTTTGCCAGGCTACTATAGTGCTGCACGAAGCGCCTATAGTACCCTGCAGTGCCCAGGAAGGACATCACCTGTTTCTTGGTCCTGGGAGTGGGCCAGTTCACGATCACGCCCACTTTGTCAGGCTCTGGCTTTAGGGTGTTTCCACCTACCCGGTGCCCCAGGTAGTGAACCTCCCTCATGCCCATCTGGCACTTTCCCGGCTTGATAGTCAGTCCTGCTTGATGAATTCGCCTGAGCACCTCCTCGAGATGCTGCAGGTGTTCATCCCAGGAGGGACTGAAGATGGCAATTTCATCAAAGTACGCCACTGCGTACTTCTCCAGTCCCTGAAGCAGGAGATTGACCATCCGCTGGAAAGTGGCAGGGGCATTCTTCATGCCGAAGGGCATGACCGTGGACTCGTACAGTCCAAAGGGTGTGATAAAGGCGGACTTCTCCTGTGCCTCGGGGCTCAGGGGAATCTGCCAGTATCCGCGACTCCATTATTGTCAGGTATTTTGCGCCAGCTAACTTCTCAAGCAGCTCCTCGATGCACGGCATTGGGTGCGCGTCAGAGGCTGTAATGGCGTTGAGTCCCCTGTAGTCCACGCAGAACCGGGTGGTCCGGTCCTTCTTTGGCACGAGAACTACCGGTGAGGCCCACGCGCTCTTTGACCGTCGAATCACCCCCAGCTGTAACATCTCATCGATCTCCTGGCGCATAATCTGCTGCACCTGGTCAGAGATTCGATAGGGTGTTTGCCGTAGTGGGGCGTGATTCCCAGTGTCCACCTCGTGGACGGCTAACTCAGTCCTTCCAGGCCGGTTGGAGAACACGACCCGGAAGGGTTCCAGTGTGGTTTGCAACTGCAACCGCTGTGGTTCATCTAGCGAGGCGCTTACCTCCACGTCCTCAATGGACCCACGGGCCTTGGCTTGGGCCAGCATGTCCAGGAGGGTGTCCTCCTCCCCTTCTTCGGGTGCGCTGCAGACCGGTAGGACGAAAGGTTCACGTTCGTGATGAGCCTTCATCATGTTGACGTGAAAGGCCTTTCGCCTACCCCGAGTGTGGTCAAGCGTGACCACATAGGTGACCGGGTTGAGCTGTTGGTGGACGACGTACGGGCCCTCCCAGGCTGCCTGAAGCTTATCCGTTGGTACAGGACCCAGCACCCACACCTTTTGACCCACGTGGTAGGTCCGCTCCCGGGCGTTCTGGTCGTACCAGTGCTTCTGATCAGCCTGAGCCTGCGTCATGTTGTCATGCACCAACTGCGTCAAGGTCTGCATCTTGTCACGGAAGCGCATGACATACTCCACTATGGACACTTCAGAAGGGTTCGGCTCCTCTTCCCAGGATTCTCTTACCAACCCAAGGGGTCCCCGGACTCGCCTGCCGTACAGGAGCTCGAAGGGGGAAAACCCCGTCGAGGCCTGCGGAACCTCTCGGTAAGCGAATAGCAGGTGTGGGAGGTACCGCTCCCAGTCGCGCCCTTGTGTCTCAACCAGCATGCGGAGCATCTGTTTGAGGGTACCATTGAAGCGTTCACACAAGCCATTGGTCTGTGGGTGATACGCACTCGATACCAGGTGCTTCACCTGCATTTTCTTACAGAGAGCCTCCATTAGGTGAGACATAAATTGGGTCCCTTGATCAGTAAGCATTTCTCTGGGAAATCCTACCCGTGCAAAGATAGCCAACAGGGCATCCGCCACCTTATCTGCCCTAGTTGAAGACAGAGCTACTGCCTCTGGGTACCGGGTAGCGTAGTCTACCACAGTAAGAATAAATCGCTTTCCAGAGCTGCTGGGAACGGCCAGCGGGCCCACAAGGTCCACCGCAATCCTCTGGAAAGGCTCCTCTATCACTGGCAAAGGGATCAGGGGAGCCTTAAGAGCAGGCCCCGCCTTCCCCACTCTTTGACAGGTAACAAAGGAGCGGCAGTAGTTTGACACATCTGTCCCCATCTTAGGCCAATAGAAGTGTTGAGACAGCCGGGCCTTAGTTTTGCTGATCCCCAAGTGTCCAGCTAGCAGGATCTCATGGGCAATCCGTAACAACTCACCCCGGAATTGCAGCGGGACGACCAGCTGTCTTTCCCTCAACCACTCCTTTTGTGATTCTCCAGGTACTGTCTCCCGGTACAACCTTCCCTGTTCCCAGAACACCTTCTCCTTATCAGTCTCGGAGAATGGCGTCCCGGCGAGTTGTCTCAAACTCTCTAGGCTCGCATCTGTGTGCAGAGCGGCCTGAAACTCCTGGCTAGGGGAAGCCAGAAGCGACGTCAGGGTCCCTTCCCCACGGGAGCCCTCTGGGACCTGCTCTGGGTCCACCACTGGTTCAGTCATACTGATGACTGAGGAGGGTCCGGAAGGCAAACAGGTATCTGCGTTCCGGGCACTCTGACTGCGGGTGACAGCAGCTACGTAGGCTGTCTCCCCGGGGGTTTCTACAGACCCATCAGCCGACGCTGCTATGGGCTCTACCTCCCCATCCACCCCCATTACCTCAGGAGCATTGCTACTTATGGGCCAGTTACCTTCCTTGGTGGCACTGGTCAATTGCATGGCATCACCTTGCTCACGGTTCCCATGTATCTCCCCATTTCTTGTAGCACCGACACTTGCCCCTGCTAGGGGTTCCTCAGCCGTCTCACTCCGCAGAGCGACGTGGCTGAGCACTCCTGTACCTATGGACACATCAACTTTCACAGAAACATCATTATCAGATACAGTTGGCACAGGTACAACAGTTCCACCATCAATCCTAGGGAAAAAATGGTTATCAGATGCAACATTACAAGATAAAGCATGGTCAGGTAACACATGCGATTTCCCATCATCATCATCATCATCATCATCATCATCATCATCAGGGTTAACTTTACCCTCATTAGTAGAATGGGGAGGGGTGTCAATGACGAAGTGTGCCACCAACCTCCCCAAATCAGTCCCCAACAAAACATCAGTGGGCAAATTATCAGACAGCCCCACTTCCTTCACCCCGCTCCCGGCACCCCAATCAATAAAAACCCGGGCCATCGGTAAGGGACAGCTGATGCCCCCAATCCCAGTGACAGTTAGGGTTTTCCCCGGAATGATTTCTTCAGGGGGCGCCAGTTCGGGTCGGATGAGGGTTCGTTCAGCCCCGGTGTCCTTGAGGCCTGTAGCAACATGACCTCCCACAATGACATGCTGTACGTTATCACACCCCCTCCCAACCACACCACCCACCAAAAGAACTGCTGCATTCGGCCCTGGGGCCTTGGCTGGGGGGTTCTTCTGCTTGGTTGGACAGAAGGTACTGATATGACCAGGCTGCCTGCAGTGGTAACACTGGCGAAGTTCGGTGGTAGGTCTGGTGCTGTTGGCCACGGGGACAGGTCCTCTGGTGTGTTGGCTAGCAGGGGGACTGGCGTTGGCTGCAGGCTTACCCCCTCTCCAGCTGGAGGTGACTGGCTTCCGCACTTCCGATCTACGGTTGGCCTCATAGGCATCGGCAATCTGCGATGCTTTCATCACGTCTTTGGGTTCTCTGTCCATCACGAACTGTCGCACCTCAGTTGGGCAAAGATGGAAGAAGTGGTCTTTGATCATCAGGTCGCGCAGCTGTGCAAAGGTGGTCACTGACAGTCCTTGGGTCCACTGGTCAAAGTGGGTCCCCAGTACATGCAACACATCACTGTAACTGTCGTGTGGGCCACGTTGGAGGGTCCGAAACTTTTTACGGTACACCTCGGGTGTAAGCTGGTACTTGGCCATCAGAGCCTGCTTGATGGCCTCATAGTCACCATCTTGTTCTTGAGGGAGAGCAGCAAACGCCTCCAGAGCTTTGCCTCTCAGCCCTGGTGTCAGGTATCGTGCCCATTCTTGTGTAGGCAGCTGGTACTGCCTGCAGGCTTTCTCAAAGGCAGAAAAGTGTCCAAGTCCCCATCCTTTTCCATAACAGGAAAGTGGTCGGGCCGGGGCTTTGGTGTCTGAGCACTGCTGGGCTCACGGCTCTGGGCAGTGGAAGGCATCCCCCCCTGCCAGAGCATCTCCAGTTCATGTTCTCGCTGGGCTTGGCGCTCGGCTCGCTGGGCCTGGGCCTCTCGCTCGGCTCTCTGGGCCTCTCGCTCGGCTCTCTCTGCCTCTCGCTGGGCCTCTCGCTCGGCTCGCTCCTGGTATTGCTGGATCAGCTGCAGACGTCTCTCTAGGTCATCTGCGGAGCATTGTTGCAGAGCCAGCTGCAGGCGGAGGTCTGCGCCCCCCTGGTTGCCAGTAGGGCCCGTATTCAGTGGTTGGACCTCTGCTGCAGCACCATGTTCGCTTGTGCCGGCTTCTGCGGCCTCTGGGCTCTGTGGCCTGGCTTGGTCTGCTTCAAATTGCATCAGTTCAGCGACCATTTGAGCCTTGTTCTTACCCTGGGGGTTCAGGCCATGGTACGTGCATATCCCAGCAAGAGTGTCCTTCTTCTGCTGGGTGTACCAGGCTTCTCCTTTCGCAGCCATGGTTGCCAAATAAAAGATAGAATAGAAAAACGAAGAGAAAGGGAGGGGATAATTACCAGTACACACAATTGTCTCACAACTAATAAGCACTGAGTTCGTTCTCCCAAACTTATTTGCGCAGAGTTCTTGCAAGAACTTTCTGCAAGTTTTTAGTGAGAGGAATGATTGCTCAACCCAAATCACTAATGCTCTAATATCCCACCGCCTTGCAACCAATTGTCACGATTCGCACCGTGACTGTCAAGTTCCCTTAGCCGCGGCCAGCAGTTAGTCACGAAATCCACAGGGATTCCTGACCACTGCCACCAATATGTCACGGATTGGGGTGACTTTAGACCAACAGACGGCTATCACATGTGCAGAGGGGCTTATCTTAGTTATCCCTCCACTGCCACAATGTGATAAAAAAACACACAAGTTTATTGACCTCTTAGGTTACAGCAGGGGCTTATTTTAGGTATCCCACTGCTCTTCAATATACCATGAACTGCAGGGATTTGTGTATCCCGCTTACAGTTCCACTTAAACCTTGCAGCTCTCTGGCGCCCCCCTTTCTGTCAGGTCAGATTAAGTACTGCACCTAGGGTGATTAGTCGCCAGAAACGCTGCCTGCTATGTACTGGCTATTGGGCGCGCTGCAGCGACGCGATAACTACTCCCACTCAGGCAGGAACAATAATTATCAAGCCGCAGTCGCTGAAACAACACCCAAAAGCCTGCACACGGTCGCTGCCACCAGCTCCGATTAAACGGGTCCGGAGCTAACCCAAAACAGTAGCGTAATTTCCCTTCAAGAGACAGGGTACGTTTTAAGAGCATAAAGAACGAACTAGTATTAACCCCTTCATGACCCAGCCTATTTTGGCCTTAATGACCTTGCCGTTTTTTGCAATTCTGACCAGTGTCCCTTTATGAGGTAATAACTCAGGAACGCTTCAACGGATCCTAGCGATTCTGAGACTGTTTTTTCGTGACATATTGGGCTTCATGTTAGTGGTAAACTTAGGTCGATAATTTCTGAGTTATATGAGAGATATTTGTGAAAAAAACGGAAATTTGGCGAAAATTTTGAAAATTTTGCAATTTTCACATTTTGAATTTTTATTCTGTTAAACCAGAGAGTTATGTGACAGAAAATAGTTAATAAATAACATTTCCCACATGTCTACTTTACATCAGCATAATTTTGGAAACAAATTTTTTTTTTGCTAGGAAGTTATAAGGGTTAAAATTTGACCAGAGATTTTTCATTTTTACAACAAAATTTACAAAACCATTTTTTTTAGGGACCACCTCACATTTGAAGTCAGTTTGAGGGTTCTATATGGCTGAAAATGCCCAAAAGTGACACCGTTCTAAAAACTGCACCCCTCAAGGTGCTCAAAACCACATTCAAGAAGTTTATTAACTCTTCAGGAGTTTCACAGCAGCAGAAGCAACATGGAAGGAAAAAATTAACATTCAACTTTTTAGTCACAAAAATGATCTTTTCGCAACAATTTTTTTATTTTCCCAAGGGTAAAAGGAGAAACTGGACCACGAACGTTATTGTCCAATTTGTCCTGAGTACGCTGATACATCATATGTGGGGGTAAACCACTGTTTGGGCGCACGGCAGGGCTCGGAAGGGAAGGAGCGCCATTTGACTTTTTGAATGAAAAATTGGCTCCAATCTTTAGTGGACACCATGTCGCGTTTGGAGAGCCCCCGTGTGCCTAACCATTGGAGCTCCCCCACAAGTGACCCCATTTTGGAAACTAAACCCCCCAAGGAACTTATCTAGATGCATAGTGAGCACTTTAAACCCCCAGGTGCTTCACAAATTAATCCGTAAAAATGAAAAAGTACTTTTTTTTCGCAAAAAAATTATTTTAGCCTCAATTTTTTCATTTTCACATGGGCAAGAGGATAAAATGGATCCTAAAATTTGTTGGACAATTTCTCCTGAGTACACCGATACCTCACATGTGGGGGTAAACCACTGTTTGGGCACATGGTAAGGCTCGGAAGGGAAGTAGCGCCATTTGACTTTTTGAATGAAAAATTATCTCCATCGCTAGCGGACACCATGTCAGGTTTGGAGAGCCCCTGTGTGCCTAAACATTGGAGCTCCCCCACAAGTGACCCCATTTTGGAAACTAGACCCCCCAAGGAACTTATCTAGAAGCATAGTGAGAACTTTAAACCCTCAGGTGCTTCACAAATTGATCCATAAAAATGAAAAAGTACTTTTTTTTTCACACAAAATTTCTTTTAGCCTCAATTTTTTCATTTTCACATGGGCAACAGGATAAAATGGATCCTAAAATTAGTTGGGCAATTTCTCCTGAGTACGCCGATACCTCATATGTGGGGGTAAACCACTGTTTGGGTGCACGGCAAGGCTAGGAAGGGAAGGCGCGCCATTTGACTTTTTGAATGGAAAATTAGCTCCAATCGTTAGCGGACACCATGTCGCGTTTGGAGAGCCCCTGTGTGCCTAAACATTGGAGCTCCCCTACAAGTGTCCTCATTTTGGAAACTAGACCCCCCAAGGAACTTATCTAGATGCATAGTGAGCACTTAAAACCCCCAGGTGCTTCACAGAAGTTTATAACGCAGAGCCATGAAAATAAAAAATTATTTTTCTTTCCTCAAAAATGATATTTAGCCCGGAATTTTTTATTTTCCCAAGGGTAAGAGGAGAAATTGGACCCCAAATGTTGTTGTCCAGTTTGTCTTGAGTACGATGATACCACATATGTGGGGGTAAACCACTGTTTGGGCGCACGGCAGGGCTCGGAAGGGAAAGCACGCCATTTGGCTTTTTTAATGGAAAATTAGCTTCAATCATTAGCGGACACCATGTCGCGTTTGGAGAGCCCCTGTGTGCCTAAACATTGGAGCTCCCGCACAAGTGACCCCACTTTGGAAACTAGACCTCCCAAGGAACTAATCTAGATGTGTGGTGAGCACTTTGAACCCCCAAGTGCTTCACAGAAGTTTATAACGCAGAGCCGTGAAAATAATAAATGTGTTTTCTTTCCTCAAAAACATTTTTTTAGCCCAGAATTTTTTAATTTTCCCAAGGGTAACAGGAGAAATTTGACCCCAAAAGTTGTTGTCCAGTTTCTCCTGAGTACGCTGATACCCCATATGTGGGGGTAAACCACTGTTTAGGCACATGCCGGGGCTCGGAAGGGAAGTAGTGACGATTTGGAATGCAGACGTTGATGGAATGGTCTGCGGGCATCATGTTACGTTTGCAGAGCCCCTGATGTGCCTAAACAGTAGAAACCCCCCACAAGTGACCCCATTTTGGAAACTAGACCCCCCAAGGAACTTTTCTAGATGTGTGATGAGCACGTTTAACCCCCAAGTGCTTCACAGAAGTTTACAACGCAGAGCCGTGAAAATAAAAAATCTTTTTTCTGTCCTCAAAAAAGATGTTTTAGCAAGCAATTGTTTATTTTCACAAGGGTAGCAGGAGAAATTGGACCCCAATATTTGTTGCCCAGTTTGTTGTGAGTACGCTGGTACCCCATATGTGGGGGTAAACCACTGTTTGGGCGCACGTCAGGGCTTGGAAGGGAAGTAGTGACATTTGAAATGCAGACTTTGATGGAATGGTCTGCGGGCGTCACGTTGCATTTGCAGAGCCCCTGATGTGCCTAAACAGTAGAAACCCCCCACAAATTACCACATTTTGGAAACTAGACCCCCAAGGATCTTATCTAGATGTGTTGAGAGAACTTTGAACCCCTAAGTGTTTCACTACAGTTTATAACGCAGAGAGCCGTGAAAACAAAAAAACATTTTTTCCCACAAAAAGGGTTTTTTAGCCCCCCAAATTTTTAGTTTGCCAAGGGTAACAAAGAAATTGGACCAAAAAAGTTGTTGTCCAATTTGTCCTGAGTACGCTGATACCCCAAATGTTGGGGTAAACCCCTGTTTGGGTGCAAGGGAGAGCTTGGAAGGGAAGGAGCACTGTTTTACTTTTTTAACGCAGAATTGGCTGGAATGGAGATCGGACGCCATGTCGCGTTTGGAGAGCCCCTGATGTGCCTAAACAGTGGAACCCCCCAATTCTATCTCCAACCCTAACCCCAACACACCCCTACCCCTAATCCCAACCCTACCCCTAATCCCAACCCTAACCCTACCCCTAATCCCAACCCTACCCCTAATCCTAACCCTACCCCTAATCCCAACCCTAATCCTAACCCTACCCTTAATCCCAACCCTAATGGGAAAACTGGGGCAGGGGGGGACATCGGCGGGGCAGGGGGGAGATCTACGGGGCAGGGGGAGATCTGCGGGGAAGGGGAGGACATCAGCGGGGAAGGGGAGGACATCAGCGGGGCAGGGGGGACATCAGCGGGGCAGGGGGCGATCCACAAGGCAGGGGAGAGATCTGCGGGGCAGGGGAGACATCAGCGGGGCAGGGAGGGAGATCAGTGGGGCAGGGAGGACATCAGTGGGGCAGGGAGGACATCAGCGGGGCAGGGAGGACATCAGCGGGGCAGGGGGCAATCCACAGGGCAGGGGAGAGATCTGCGGGGCAGGGGAGACATCAGCGGGGCAGGGAGGGAGATCAGTGGGGCAGGGAGGACATCAGCGGGGCAGGGAGGACATCAGCGGGGCAGGGGGCAATCCACAGGGCAGGGGGGAGATCTGCAGGGCAGGGGGGATATCAGCGGGGCAGGGGGGATATCAGCGGGGCAGGGGGGACATCAGCGGGGCAGGGGGTGATCCACAAGGCAGGGGGGAGATCTGCGGGGCAGGGGGGACATCAGCGGGGCAGGGAGGGAATCAGTAGGGCAGGGAGGACATCAGCGGGGCAGGGAGGACATCAGCGGGGCAGGGGGCAATCCAGAGGGCAGGGGGGAGATCTGCAGGGCAGAGGGGACATCAGCGGGGCAGGGGGGACATCAGCAGGGCAGGGGGTGATCCACAAGGCAGGGGGGACATCAGCGGGGCAGGGGAGGACATCAGCGAGGCAGGGGGTGATCCACAGGGCAGGGGGGAGATCAGGGGGGCGATCAGAGGAGAGATCAGGGGGGATCACTGGGGCGGGGGCTGTCAGATGCGATACAGCAGAAGGTGGAAATGGAGCCGGCAGCAGCAGGGGGGGTAATCTCTGGGGCAGGGGGCGATCACCGGGTGCAGGGGGGAGGGAGCGAAGGTCGGGGGGCATGGAATCGCAAGGAGGGGGGGGAGAGAAGCAGAGGGGAGCACCTGGCGGTGGCGGTGACTGCAGCGGTGGCGGTGACTGCAGCGGCGGCGGCGATCGCTGTTTGTGGCAGGGCAGTATGCAGGCACCTCACTGTTCAGCTTCCACGGAGGCATGAAGCTGGACAGCGAGGCAGCCATGGTTTTCTCCGCCCCCCACACATCTGAATGGAGAGCTAGCGTCACATGGACGCTAGCTCCAATCAGATCTGGGGGGTGGTGACAAAGTGGTCACCAGGGCGATCGTAGCCAAGTGGGGGCTGAGCCACCCCCCCTGGGCTAAAGTACAAGTTCCTCTGTATCTGCAGGTTGGGTGAAATTTCAGTTAACCCTTTCACCCGACCTGCAGGAACGCGATTCCGCCATGACGCATACGCTGCGTCACAGGTCGGATTGGCACCGACTTTCATGACGCAGCGTATGCGTCATAGGTCGGGAAGGGGTTAAATATTATACTCCAGAAATGTTAGGCAGTGCTTTATAAAAATATTTTACAAAGATGTTACAAATGAGACAATTGCAAATATGTACAAGGTAATTATGAAAATAAAAGGATGAAATGAAGCAAAGATAACACTCACATATTCTCAGGTCATTGCATTGCAGGCAACCATACGTCCCAGCTCATTGGACGTGCTGCTCAGGGCTCACAGGAAAAGACAAGAAGACTGAGCTGGGGGTCCTGCCACAAACTTACAACCTGCAGCTAGTGACATCACAGAAAGGCTGGCTTATCCAGACCCTCCTCTCTCTACATTCTGAGTAAATGTAAGCTAAATTTTTCTAAGACTTGTAATTCCGCTACTGGACATATCATAGTCCTAACATAACCAGCATTCATCTCGGAGTAACGTGGGCTTTCTACTAAGATCAAATATGCCCTGTCTGGGATACATATTTACAGAGAAATCCCTACTTCTTAACCAGATGGAGTTAGACATCTGTGTTTAGAGTAATGGGTAGATGCTTCGATGGAGATCAAGGATATGTATTTTCGTGTCCCTATCTTAAATGATTTGCCTAATATCTTCCAAAAACAGAACAAAAGACTTTCATATTCTGGAAGTTTCTAATCTAGTTAAAGCTGGGCACTTTCCACCACAGGAAATACCGGTCGTAAATACCTTTCGTCAATAAAACTCTCTTCCCCCATGTACATTGACAAGGCAGCTCTTGGCTGAAAGGGAAGGGGTTTTTTTTAGCCCACAGCTTGCTAGCAACAGAACTAAACTTATATGATATTTCATACCATATCATGAAAGGGCTCCATAGTCTCATCGGGGTCAGATTCTGGATCAGTACACTGCGAGGGCAATGTTCTGATCTGAGTCAAAGGAACAGCATAATAATCTGGCTGTGGCTGTGCATCTGTGCACTCCATGTCCGATTCATCTTGTAATGGGCATGGCCTGTTAACAATTTCCCTTTCTAACCCAGGCACGGTATGTGTAAAGAGCTCCATGGAGTAACCAGTTGCCTGACGCATCCTTCACTGTTGTTCTGGGTGAAGGACACAAGGAAGCGACTTGTTCCTGACTGGGAGCATCCACTGACGACGCACTGCTCTGACATTTGGCACTTTCCGAGGAGGAGGCAAAAGAGCTAGAGGCAGAGTCAGCAATGAAAGCCAATGCTTGTGTACTGCTGCTCCGGCTTCAAAAGCAGTTTTCCTACTCCCAGAAAAGGGAGCCTTCGAGGCCTTGTGCAGCCAGACGATGACGCTGGCTCAACAACTCGAGACTTAGGGGCTATACTGCTTTTCTCACGACCACCTGATGCTCCACGACCACCACCACTACCATCATTACCAGCTGCCAATGACCGCCCACGGCCACGACCTCTTCCACCAGACTTCCTCATTCTTGGAAAAATGTTACCAAACTAACAACCGTTATGTGGTCCTGTAAAACCAGGTACAAGGTGCGCGTGAACTTGTTGGGAATGTAAATCTCCCTTTTTTATGTGTGGGAGAATGCAGTGAAAAATGAGGCCCACTGTATTACACTAGACAGTTTGATTGGCAGAAAGAGGCTGGCAGATATGGCACTAACAGGAGTGACGCAGATGAAAACACTGGCAATAGAAATGTCCCTCTTTATGTGTGGGAGAATGCAGGGAAAAATCAGGCCCACTGTATTACACAACAACACAGTTTGATTAGCAGAAAGAGGCTGGCAGATATGGCACTAACAGGATTGACGCAGATAAAAACACTGGCAATAGAAATGTCCCTCTTTATGTGTGGGAGAATGCAGGGAAAAATCAGGCCCACTGTATTACACAACACAGTTTGATTAGCAGAAAGAGGCTGGCAGATATGGCACTAACAGGAGTGACGCAGATGAAAACACTGGCAATAGAAATGTCCCTCTTTATGTGTGGGAGAATGCAGGGAAAAATCAGGCCCACTGTATTACACAACAACACAGTTTGATTAGCAGAAAGAGGCTGGCAGATATGGCACTAACAGGATTGACGCAGATAAAAACACTGGCAATAAAAATGTCCCTCTTTATGTGTGGGAGAATGCAGGGAAAAATCAGGCCCACTGTATTACACAACACAGTTTGATTAGCAGAAAGAGGCTGGCAGATATGGCACTAACAGGAGTGACGCAGATGAAAACACTGGCAATAGAAATGTCCCTCTTTATGTGTGGGAGAATGCAGGGAAAAATCAGGCCCACTGTATTACACAACAACACAGTTTGATTAGCAGAAAGAGGCTGGCAGATATGGCACTAACAGGATTGACGCAGATAAAAACACTGGCAATAAAAATGTCCCTCTTTATGTGTGGGAGAATGCAGGGAAAAATCAGGCCCACTGTATTACACAACAACACAGTTTGATTAGCAGAAAGAGGCTGGCAGATATGGCACTAACAGGATTGACGCAGATAAAAACACTGACAATAGAAATGTCCCTCTTTATGTGTGGGAGAATGCAGGGAAAAATCAGGCCCACTGTATTACACAACAACACAGTTTGATTAGCAGAAAGAGGCTGGCAGATATGGCACTAACAGGATTGACGCAGATAAAAACACTGGCAATAGAAATGTCCCTCTTTATGTGTGGGAGAATGCAGGGAAAAATCAGGCCCACTGTATTACACAACACAGTTTGATTAGCAGAAAGAGGCTGGCAGATATGGCACTAACAGGATTGACGCAGATAAAAACACTGGCAATAGAAATGTCCCTCTTTATGTGTGGGAGAAAGCAGGGAAAAATCAGGCCCACTGTATTACACAACAACACAGTTTGATTACCAGAAAGAGGCTGGCAGATATGGCACTAACAAGATTGACGCAGATAAAAACACTGGCAATAGAAATGTCCCTCTTTATGTGTGGGAGAATGCAGGGAAAAATCAGGCCCACTGTAATACACAACAACACAGTTTGATTAGCAGAAAGAGGCTGGCAGATATGGCACTAACAGGATTGACACAGATAAAAACACTGGCAATAGAAATGTCCCTCTTTATGTGTGGGAGAATGCAGGGAAAAATCAGGCCCACTGTATTACACAACAACACAGTTTGATTAGCAGAAAGAGGCTGGCAGATATGGCACTAACAGGATTGACGCAGATAAAAACACTGGCAATAGAAATGTCCCTCTTTATGTGTGGGAGAATGCAGGGAAAAATCAGGCCCACTGTATTACACAACAACACAGTTTGATTAGCAGAAAGAGGCTGGCAGATATGGCACTAACAGGATTGACGCAGATAAAAACACTGGCAATAGAAATGTCCCTCTTTATGTGTGGGAGAATGCAGGGAAAAATCAGGCCCACTGTATTACACAACACAGTTTGATTAGCAGAAAGAGGCTGGCAGATATGGTACTAACAGGAGTGACGCAGATGAAAACACTGGCAATAGAAATGTCCCTCTTTTTTTATATGGGAGACAAGGGATTGAATCAGGCCCACTATATCACGGTATAGTTCCTGTGGCACAAAATGACTGACCGATACCACAGACAGCACTCGCACACATGCACAGGTTTGGCAAGATTATTCTACCTTTATTTTATTTTTTGGGGGGGATATGTGAGACAAGTGATTTAATCTGGCCCACTGTTACACAGTAGGTTTTCTGTGGCAGAAAAAAAAAATGCCACACACAGGACTGGCACTAATGCAGATTTGCCAATCTTAATCTCCCAATTTTTTTTTTTTATGGGAGAATTAGGAAGAAATCAGGCCCACTGCTACACAGTAGGTTTTCTGTGGCAGAAAAAAAAAGACAAATGCCACACACAGGACTGGCACTAATGCAGATTTGCCAGTCTTAATCTCCCACTTTTTTTTTTGTTTTATGGGAGAATTAGGAACAAATCTGGCACACTGTTATACAGTAGGTTTTCTGTGGCAGAAAAAAAAAACAGATGCCACACACAGGACTGGCACTAATGCAGATTTGCCAGTCTTAATCTCCCACTTTTTTTTTTTTTTATGGGAAAATTAGGAAGAAATCAGGCACACTGTTATACAGTAGGTTTTCTGTGGCAGAAAAAAAAAAGATGCCACACACAGGACTGGCACTAATACAAATTTGCCAGTCTTAATCTCCCAATTTTTATTTTTTTTATGGGAGAATTAGGGTATGTTTCCACGTTCAGTTTTGCTTCAGGCTTTGGTCAGGATTTTATGCAGGTAAAATCCTGACCAAAATTGCACCTGAGGTCACTGGCAGGTCACCTGCGGTGTACCTGCGTGTTTTGCTCATAGTAGCAACATGCTGCGTTTCGAAAAAACGCACCACGCATGCGTTTTCACGGCAAAAACGCATGCGTTTTTTAACGCATAGTGGAGTCTGGATTTCATGAAATCCCATCCACTATGCTGTAACATCTGGACGCTGCGTTTTTGACGCTGCAGAAAAACGCAGCGTAAAAAACGCAGCGTTTCCTGAACGTGGAAACATACCCTTAGGAAGAAATCAGGCACACTGTTATACAGTAGGTTTTCTGTGGCAGAAAAAAAAAGATGCCACATACAGGACTGGCACTAATGCAGATTTGCCAGTCTTAGGCTGGTTTCACACTTGCGTTTTTGTCTGCAGCGTTTTTTGCACAAAAAACGCATGCGTTTTTTTTCCTATATTTAACATTGAAAACGCATGCGTTTTTTTGCACATGCGTTTGGTCGCGTTTTCAAACGCATGCGTTTTTTGTCTGCATGCGTTCATTTTCAAAAATGCTACCTGCAGTATTTTCTTGCGTGTTTTTTTGCCGCGAAAAAACGCATGCGTTTTTTCGCGGCAAAAAAATGCATTGCTGTCTATGTAAACACATGCGTTTTTAAGCACATGCGTTTGTTTGCGCTAAAAACGCATGCGTTTTTATAGAAAAAACCCAGAAAACACACTGAAAAGCCACCCACCACCATCAAGGTGATAAAGGGATCCAAACCCTAACCCTAACTCTACCCCTAACCTCACCCCTAACCGTTTAATGAACATTTTCTGACAGTCATATTGCCACGTATTTAAGTGCCACGTATCACGTATTTCAGTGCCACGTATGCCACGTGCCACGTATTAAAGTGCCACGTGCCACGTATTTAAGTGCCACGTGCCACATATTTAAGTGCCACGTGCCACGTATTAAAGTGCCACGTGCCACGTATTAAAGTGCCACGTGCCACGTATTTAAGTGCCACGTGCCACGTATTAAAGTGCCACGTGCCACGTATTTAAGTGCCACGTATTTAAGTACCACATATTTAAGTGCCACGTGCCACGTATATAAGTGCCACGTGCCACGTATTTAAGTGCCACGTGCCACGTATTTAAGTGCCACGTATTTAAGTACCACGTATTTCAGTTGCACGTATTTCAGTGCCACGTATTTCAGTCACGTTTAGGGTTAGGGGTAGGGGTATGGTTAGGGTTTTCTTGTTTTTCTTGTGTTTTCTTGTGTTTTCTTGTGTTTTCTTGTGTTTTTCTATAAAAACGCATGCGTCTAAAAAACGCATGCGTTTTACCGCCTTTACATGCGTTTTTTCACACATGCGTTTTTTTAAAAAACGCATGCAGATAAAAACGCAAGTGTGAAAGTAGCCTAAATCTCCCAATTTTTTTTTTTTATGGGAGAATTAGGAAGAAATCAGGCACACTGTTATACAGTAGATTTTCTGTGGCAGAAAGTGGCTTGAAGAGATATAACAAAAAAAAAAAAAAGGGCTACAATTACTATCTCCCTACAGTAATCTCAGAAAAGTGTGGCAGGCAGCAATAAAAAGGACTGCTGCACACAAAAGTCAAAAGTGTGGACAAACAAACAAGATAGCTGTGCAGAAAGGAAGGAGCAACAGGATTTGTGCTTTGAAAAAAGCAGTTGCTTTGCACAGCGGCGTACACACAGCAACGCAGCTATCAGGGAGCCTTATAACCTACAGAGCTGATGAAGAGAAATCTAGCCTCCACTGTTCCAAAAAGAAAAGGTGGTGTTGGACAGTGGAAATCGCTACAGCACAAGCGGTTTTGGGGTCAATTTACCCTGCCTAACGCTATCCCTGCTTCTGACGAAGCGACAGCATCCTCTCCCTACGCTCAGATCAGCAGCAGTAAGATGGCGGTCGGCGGGAACGCCCCTTTATAGCCCCTGTGACGCCGCAGAAAGCAAGCCAATCACTGCCATGCCCTTCTCTAAGATGGTGGGGACCAGGACCTATGTCATCACGCTGCCCACGCTCTGCGTGCACCTTCATTGGCTGAAAAATGGCGCTTTAAGCGTCATATGAAACGCGACTTTGGCGCGAAGATCGTGTGCCGCATGGCCGATCCCACGCTGGGATCGGGTCGGGTTTCATGAAACCCGACTTTGCCAAAAGTCGGTGACTTATGAAAATGACCGATCCGTTTCGCTCAACCCTAGTTATAACCTCATACAGTGACAGTGGTCAGAATTGAAAAAATTGGCCTGGCCATTAACATGCAAACCAACCTTGGGGGTAAATGGGTTATAAGTTCCTAATGTTTGGACAGAATCGTGACTTGTGGTGTATCTGAGGACGTGTTCCCAGCGTGGAGAGCAATCCTGTGATAGAGGTAACTGACTGTGCTGCAGTACCGGGATTATACCTGTCTTTCTATGTGCAAGGGGCAGGGGTGCTCACTGACTGTGCCTTAGTGGACTGGCCCGTTGCTACCACCCCGTACCATCTTGTTACATGTGACTGAAGTGTGTCAACAGTTCCTACATGATGAAGGCATTGATGTTATGGACTGGCCTGCCCGCTTCCCAGACCTGAATCCAATTGAGCAGGTGTAGGACATTATGTCTCGTTCCATCCACTACTGATGCTTTAATCCAGGTCTGGGAGGAGATTCCTCAGGAGAACATCCACCACCTCATGAGGAGCATGCCCAAGCATTGTAGAGAGGTCATACAGGCACGTGGAGGCCACACACACTACTGAGCATCATTTTTTTTGCCTTGAGGCATTTCCACTGAAGCTGGATCAGCCTGTAATTTGATTTTCCACTTTGGAAAACTGGACTGAAGTGAGAGTGATAAGTCCCACTACAAAATCCTACTCATCACTCCAATAAAAAACTGGCCTGGAACTACCATGAATAAAACGGCTCAGCACCTAAGCTGCTGCACCAACTAATACTACCCAGCTTTTAATATCTCGCTCAGCTTAGCTTGCTGGAACAGATATACACTCTATCCAGTATTATTTCTTTTGGCTGCTCACAATAAGTATATATTGTAAAAAAAGCTACTTTAAAAGGGCTGAATTTTCCGCAATGTAGTTATTAAGTATTAAAGGGGGATACTCCTACACCTCTATTGGGAGACGATATTAATTATTTACATCAAACTTGGCAATTAATAATTAACATACAAATATTAGTGATGCTTTTAATGTTATCTGTTCTTTATACTATATACAAAACAGTGTATCAACAAAGAATAATTATTACACAAGTCTACAGTCTATTACGGTATATACATTTATATTTAGCCCAGTAATGACCAGAGGTATTTTTTGTTTTGCATTTTCATTTTTTGCTTCCCTTCTTCCCGGAGCCATAACTTTTTTGTGTTTTGGTGAAAATGTCCATGTGAGGGCTTGATTTTTGTGAGACTAGTTGTAATTTTGAACGACACCATTGGTTTTAATATATCGTGTACGGGAAAACAGGAAAAAAAATTCAAGTGCTGTGAACTTGCAAAAAAAGTTTTTTTTTTGTTTTCTTTTTTAAACCATGTTCTTTAAATTCTAAAACTGACCTCCAGGTCATTATGAGTTCATAGACCCCAATCATGTCTAGGTTCTTTTTTATTTAAGTGATGAAAAAAAATTTCAAAGTTTGTTAAAAAAAAAATTGCCCCATTTTCTCATACCCGTATCATCTCCATTTTTCATGATCTTATTTTTTGCGGTCCGAGCTTACATTTTTAATGATACCATTTTGGTTCAGATACGATCTTTTGATCGCCCGTTATTGCATTTTAATGCAATGTGGCAGGGACCAAAAAAAACTAATTCTGAGGTTTTGATTTTTTTTTTCTTGTTATGCTGTTTAGAGATTGGGTTAATTCTTTTAATATTGATAGATCTGGCGATTCTGAATGCGGCGATACCAAATATGTGTATGTTTGTTTTTTAATTGTTTTATTTTGAATGGGGCGAAAGGGGGGTGATTTGAATTTTTATATATTTTTTTATTTTTTTAGTATTTTTAAAAACATTTTTTTTTAACTTTTGGCATGCTTCAATAGTATTCATGAGAGACTAGAAGCTGCCATAATCCAATCGTCTCTGCTACATACAGGCGATGATCAGATCGCCTGTATGTAGCAGAATTGCTGACTTGCTATGACCACTGACCACCATGTCAACCCATCGGTGACCCATGATCACATGACGGGGTCACCGAAGGGCACAATTTCCAGCGCGCCAGAGACTGACAGTGGCATTTAACTAGCTAACAGCCACAGGTGGTTCGCGATTCCACTCGCGGCTGTTTGAGACACATGTCAGCTGTTCCATGCAGCTGATATGTGGTGGAAAACGTGTGGGTTCAGCGCCGAAGCCCACATCAAAGTGAGGGAGTCCTACGTTGGCATACTATGACGTAGGCTGTGGGAAAGGGGTAAGACTCAAGCTGGCAACTATAAATATACAGTGGGTACGAAAAGTAATCAGATCCCTTTAAATTTTTCACTCTTTATTTCATTGCAGCCATTTGGTAAATTCAAAAAAGTTCATTTTTTCTCTCATTAATGTACACTCTGCGACCCATCTTGACTGAAAAAAATGTAATAATTTTTGCAAATTTATTAAAAAAGAAAAAAATGAAATATCACATGGTCATACGTATTCAGACCCTTTGCTCAGTATTGAGTAGAAGCACCCTTTTGAGCTAGTACAGCCATGAGTCTTCTTGAGAATGATACAACAAGTTTTTCACACCTGGAATTGAGGATCCTCTACCATTCTTCCTTGCAGATCTTCTGCATTTCCGTCAGGTTGGATGGTGAATGTTGGAGGGCAGCCATTTTCTGGTCTCTCCAGAGATGGTTAATTGGGTTTTGGTCAGGGCTCTGGCTGGGCCAGTCAAGAATGGTCACAGTTGTTCTGAAGCCACTCCTTTGATATTTTAGCTGTGCTTAGGGTCATTGTCTTGTTGGAAGGTGAACCTTCAGCCAAGTCTGAGGTCCGGATGACTTTGGAAGAGGTGTTCATCAAGGATATCTGTGTACTTGGCCGCATTTATGTTTCCTTCAATGGCAACCAGTCGTCCTGTTCCTGCAGCTGAAAAACACCCCCATAGCATGATGCTGCCACCAACATGTTTCACTGTTGGGATTGTATTGGGCAGGTGATGAGCAGTTCCTGTTTTTCTCCACACATACCACTTAGAATTGTCACCAAAAAAGGTCTATTTTCATCTCATAAGACAAGAGAATCTTATTTCTCATAGTCTGGGAGTCCTTCATGTGTTTTTTAGCAAACTCTATGTGGGCTTTCATATTGCACTAAGTAGAGGCTTCTGTCGGGCCACTCTGCCGTAAAGGCCTGACTGGTAGAGGGCTGCAGTAATAGTTGACTTTGTGGAACTTTCTCCCATCTCACTACTGCGTCTCTGAAGCTCAGCCACAGTGATCTTGGGGTTCTTCTTTACTTCTCTTACCAAAGCTCTTCTCCCACGATTGCTCAGTTTGGCTGGACGGCCAGGTCTAGGAAGACCTCTGGTGGTCCCAAACTTCTTCCATTTAAGGATTATGGATGCCACTGTGCGTTAGATATAAGCCCGGTCCATTAACGGCATTATATCGGGCCGGAAACCAACCCCGGGAACATGGAAAGTTAAAACAAGAATATGGACATGTAGATTCGGGGATCGAGATAAAAGAGCAGCCCAAGATTAACTTACATATATAATCACATTAAGAGCACACAAAACAATACACTATATACACAATGGTTATGCAATGGTCAGATATGCAAATATGGATAAATACAAAAGATATTAGCAAATGGATCATGTCAATATCAAGTTTAATGTTCGCCCATGTGTACACTGGGCCACAGGGTGCATGGACTCCAGCTGGTTCCTAGATCCTTCACAGCACGTTGACATGTCCCCCACTTTCAAACAGAAAAGCAAGCATAACAGAGCGAGACCACATGGCCTTACACAAGCCTTTACCCCCTTGGTTGGACACTCTTTTCTGCCCTTATCCCCCTCCCATGGAGGTTTGTGGCTACATCTTCTAAAACCTATAAAAATTCATAACTTCCCAATGGAAAGTCATAGAGATGCAGTTCTAGCACCATTGAGCCTAGCCGGGGACCATTACACTTGGAGACCAAACCCAGCATTCCTACCTGCCTCCTACTAGACATTTTATGTACCTCCCCTCCATACAAATGATTGACGTGAAATTATATCTCCAATATTCTTCACATACAGATATACACAGTACTACATACCAAAAGTTTGGACACATCTTCTCATTTAAAGCATTTAAAGATTTTTCTGTATTTTCATGACTATGAAAATTGTAAATTCACACTGAAGGCATCAAAACTATGAATTAACACATGTGAAATTATATAGTTAACAAAAAAGTGTGAAACAACTGAAATTATGTCTTATATTCTAGGTTCTTCAAAGTAGCCACCTTTTGCTTTGATGACTGCTTTGCACACTCTTGCATTCTCTTGATGAGCTTCAAGAGGTAGTCACTGGGAATGATCTTCCAACAATCTTGAAGGAGTTCCCAGAGATGCTTAGCACTTGTTGGCCCTTTTGCCTTCACTGTGCGGTCCAGCTCACCCCAAACTATCTCGATTGGGTTCAGGTCTGGTGACTGTGGAGGCCAGGTCATCTGGCGTAGCACCCCATCACTCTCCTTCTTGGTCAAATAGCCCTTACACAGCCTGAAGGTGTGTTTGGGGTCATTGTCCTGTTGAAAAATAAATGATGGTCCAACTACATGCAAACCAGATGGAATAGTATGCCGCTGCAAGATGCTGTGGTAGCCATGCTGGTTCAGTATGCCTTCAATTTTGAATAAATCCCCAACAGTGTCACCAGCAAAGCACACCCACATCATCACACTTCCTCCTCCATGCTTCATGGTGGGAACCAGGCATGTAGAGTCCATCCATTCACCTTTTCTGCGTTGCACAAAGACACGGTGGTTGGAACCAATGATCTCAAATTTGGACTCATCAGACCAAAGCACAGATTTCCACTGGTCTAATGTCCATTCCTTGTGTTCTTTAGCCCAAACAAGTCTCTTCTGCTTGTTGCCTGTCCTTAGGAGTGGTTTCCTAGCAGCTATTTTACCATGAAGGCCTGCTGCACAAAGTCTCCTCTTAACAGTTGTTGTAGAGATGTGTCTGCTGCTAGAACTCTGTGTGGCATTGACCTGGTCTCTAATCTGAGCTGCTGTTAACCTGCGATTTCTGAGGCTGGTGACAGTTTCTTTGTAGCGCTTGATGGCTTTTGCCACTGCACTTGGGGACACTTTCAAAGTTTTCCCAATTTTTCAGACTGACTGACCTTCATTTCTTAAAGTAATGATGGCCACTCGTTTTTCTTTACTTAGCTGTTTTTTTCTATAATACAAATTCTAACAGTCTATTGAGTAGGACTATCAGCTGTGTATCCACCAGACTTCTGCACAATACAACTGATGGTCCCAACACCATTTATAATGCAAGAAATCTCACTTATTAAACCTGACAGGGCACACCTGTGAAGTGAAAACCATTCCTGGTGACTACCTCTTGAAGCTCATCAAGAGAATGCCAAGAGTGTGCAAAGCAATCATCAAGGCAAAAGGTGGCTACTTTGAAGAACCTAGAATATGAGACATAATTTCAGTTGTTTCACACTTTTTTGTTAAGTATATAATTCCACATGTGTTAATTCATAGTTTTGATGCCTTCAGTGTGAAGGTACACTTTTCATAGTCATGAAAATACAGAAAAATCTTTAAATGAGAAGGTGTGTCCAAACTTTTGGTCTGTACGGTTTAAATATACAACAATGGGTTAAGGCTAGGGGGTTTAATGCCAGAGTACAGGTTATGCAGAGCCTAGTAAGTAAGGGGTGACAGAGGATCAGGGGGTAAGTGGATACTCATCCAGATCTGCTTGTCATTCTGCCAGTATAAGTGAGAGAGCAAGCTCATGTATGTGTGCGTTGAGACCACCATCGATCTTGGTCAAATATCTAATTTCTTTGGCTGTGAAACAACCCCAAATTATCATGCATCCTCCATTGAGCTTGACGGTTTCTTCAACTTCTTGATACGTTAGCCCCTTTTTCCCTTTTCTTCCTGATACATTTGCACCCATCAGAGCCTAATCTATTGTCATTCGTCTCATCGCTCTAAATCACTTGTTTCCAATCTTCTACTGTCCACTTTTTGTACTTTTTTGCAAACTCAAGCCCACTCTTCTGATGATGATATTGGATTTTTGCCAATGCTGCGCTGCCTAGTGCCAAGATCAAGGGTAGGAGGAGCGAGTTCTGCCACGGAAGTTACATCTGCACTCCTTTGGACCAACCAGACTATATTTACCATAACGTACTCCCTAAATACCCTAGCATCACTGCTCATATACCCCCTCTTCCTCCACAGACTTCATACATGACCTCAACAGCAGTCTGCGCTGCTATGCTGTGGATCTAGGATTTGGAGAGGGTCCGTTATGGAAGGAGGCTGTGGAGGAAGAGAGCAGGTGTTCTTCTATTGCAGAGCAGCAGTGTCTGATGAGCTCTTTCATGTTTCTGTCACTGCTGCTCTTCCTCTTACGCCCTCTTTAATTAAAGAAGCACACCCATGAAAATTTTTATCCTCTTAATATATTGTAATCATCATATTATATAGCACTGTGTACTAATTGCTCATTTTACCTGTGACACTAGTCACTATTCACAGACAAGCCACGAGACTTCATAGTTAAAAGGTTTGAGGTCAATAGCCAGTAGGGTATGACATAGACAGAGGGATGAGACAAAAGTGTAGTCAGGGCACAGTTCAGAATCAGAATTACAAGAAAGTAGCAGATCTCGACAAAATGGCAAGGAAAACGCAAGGTCAAAGGCAAGTCCGAGGTCGAGCAACAAAGATCAGGATAATAATAATAATAATAATAATTTTTATTTATATAGCGCCAACATATTCCGCAGCACTTTACAATTAAGCGGGGACATGTACAAACAATAAATTCAGTACGAGTTAAGACAATTTAAACAGTGACATTAGGAGTGAGGTCCCTGCTCGCAAGTTTACAATCTACAAGGAAATGGGGGGACACAATAGGTGAAAAGTGCTTGTTATTTCAGGTCTGGCAATTATAATACATAGGGATTTTCATACAAAGCTGCAAGATCCGGTCATCAGCCCGTGTGTTTAAGTGCAATAGTCAAGTATCAAGTGCAGTTAATCGTGTGCATGGAGGGTGTGGAGATAGATGAATAGTAGGGTGCAGATTCAGAGTAATATTTGGAGGGAGGAAACAGGGCAAAGTTAGTTTACTGAGTAGTTGATGTGGTAGGCTTGTTTGAAGAGATGGGTTTTTAAAGCTCGCTTGAATAGGTCGGGGCTAGTTATCAGTCTGATCGTCTGGGGAAGTGGATTCCAGAGAGATGGCGCAGCACGAGAGAAGTCTTGGAGATGGAGGTGTGAGGTTCGGATTACAGGGGATGTTAGTCTTAGGTCGTTTGTAGAACGGAGGGCACGTGTAGGGCGATATACAAAGATGAGAAAGGAGATATAAGGTGGTGCAGAGCTGTGGAGAGCTTTGTGGGTGAGAGAGATGAGTTTATACTGGACCCTGTAGCAAATGGGTAGCCAGTGTAATGACTGGCACAAGATGGAGGCATCGGTGAAGCGGTTGGACAGAAATATGACCCTGGCTGCCGCATTCAAGATGGATTAGAGAGGAGAAAGTTTGGTAAGAGGGAGACCGATCAGGAGAGTTGCAGTAGTCCAGATGAGAATGAATAAGAGCGACAGTAAGAGTCTTAGCAGTTTCAAAGGTGAGAAAAGGTCGGATTCTGGAGATGTTTTTAAGATGCAGGTGACAAGAGCGAGTGAGTGATCGGATACAGGGAGTAAAGGAAAGTTCGGAGTCGAATATGACCCAAAGACAGCGGGCATGCTGCTTTGGAGTTATGGTTGAACCCTCCAGGGTAATTTCGATGTTGGGTAGAGTGAGGTTAGTAGAAGGGAGAAACACAAGAAGTTCCGTTTTGGAGAGATTTAGTTTCAGGTAGAGGAGGACATGATGTTAGAGACAGCCAACAGACAATCCTTGGTATTTTGAATTAGGGTAGGGGTGATGTCGGGGGAAGAAGTGTATAATTGGGTGTCATCAGCATAGAGATGATACTGGAACCCAAATCTGCTGATTGTTTGTCCAATAGGGGCCGTGTAAAGAGAGAAGAGGAGGGGGCCTAGGACTGAGCCTTGCGGAACCCCGGTAGTAAGGGGACGAGGAGAGGAAGAGGAGCAGGCAAAAGATACAGTGAAGGAGCGGTCAGAGAGGTAGGAGGAGAACCAGTAGAGGGCTGTGTCCTTGAGGCCTATGGAGCAGAGCATAGTGAGAAGGAACTGGTGATCCACAGTGTCAAATGCGGCAGATAGATCCAGGAGAATCAGCAGAGAGCAATGACCTTTGGATTTGGCTGTTATTAGAGACTTTAGTGAGGGCAGTTTCAGTGGAGTGTAAAGAGCGGAAACCAGATTGTAAGGGGTCAAGAAGAGAGTTATCCGAGAGATAACGGATTAGACTGGAGTGGACCAAGCGTTCCAGGAGTTTAGAGATGAAGGAAAGGTTAGAGACAGGTCTGTAGTTAGCAGTGCAGTTCTGGTCCAGGGATGGCTTTTTAAGTAAAGGGGTTATGATGGCATGTTTAAATGAGGAGGGAAAGATACCTGAAGAAAGAGAGAGGTTAAATATTTTAGTCAGGTGAGTGGTGACCACTGGTGAGAGAGACTGCAGGATATGTGAAGGAATGGGGTCACTGTTGCAGGTTGTAGGCTGAGCAGAAGCGAGGAGCTTGGAGACTTCTTCTTCTGAAACAGGCTCAAAGATGTCTAGTGAGCTTGAGGTGCGGCAGGGAAGGGGATCCAGGCACTGAGGAGATTGCGCTAAGATATCCTGATGGATGTGGTTGATTTTTTTTCTAGGAAATAAGTGGCCAGATCCTCACCGCTGAGGTTGGTGATGGGGGCCTGTACTTTAGGTTTCAGGAGGGAGTTTAAGGTTTCAAAAAGTCATTTTGGGTTGTTGGATAGTGAGGTGATGAGGGTGGTGAAGTAGGATTGTTTGGCCAGATAAAGGGCAGAGTTATAGGTTTTGAGCAAGAACTTATAGTGGATGAAGTCTTCTGCTAAGAGAGATTTTCTCCACTGCCGCTCTGCACACCTTGAGCAACGCTGCAGGAACCGTGTTTGCATAACGTGCCAGGGCTGCCGTTGTCTGTGTCGGGTCTTTCTGCGTGTAGAAGATGCTGCTTCACCTAGGGCATTCTTCAGTGTATTATTGAAGTGTAACAATGCTAAGTCTGGACAGGAGAGGGAGGGGATGGGGGCTAGAGATGTGGTAAGTGGGGGTGTCCCGGGTGAGGAGACAATTCTTGACAGAGAAGGAAAGAATTGGAGCACAGAGCGAGCATACACACCGCTTGAGCAAAGCTACAATGTACATGTCAATCTAAGGCTGGTTTCACATTTGCCTTTTTTTGTTGCTGCATTTTACCGCAAAAAAACGCATGCGTTTTTTTTCCCTATATTTAATATTAAAAAGGCATGCGTTTTTTTGTATGCGTTTTGCCGCGTTTGACGATGCATGCGTCTTTTCTATGCTTGTGTTTTGTTGCAGAAATGCAACATGTAGTAATTTCTAGAGGCGTTTTTTGCCTCAAAAAAAACGTATTGCTGTCTATGTAAACGCATGCGTTTTTAAGCACATGCGCTTGGTTGCGTTCTAAACGCATGCGTTTCAATAGAAAAAAACAAGAATACACACTGATAAGCCACCCCCCACCATCAAGGTGATAAAGGGATCCAAACCCTAACCCTACCCCTAACCCTAACCCTAAAGCCGGTAATTCAATTGCCGGCTTTTCATTTCTCCTGCCTAAACCCGACATGATATGAGACATGGTTTACATACAGTAAACCATGTCATATCCCCCTTTTTTTGCATATTCCACATTACTAATGTTAGTAGTGTGTATGTGCAAAATTTCGGCACTGTAGCTACTAAATTTAAGGGTTAAATCGTGGAAAAAATTGGCGTGGGCTCCCACGCAATTTTCTCCGCCAGAGTGGTAAAGCCAGTGACTGAGGGCAGATATTAATAGCCTGGAGAGGGTCCACGGTTATTGCCCCCCCCTGGCTAAAAAGATCTGCTCCAGCCACCCCAGAAAAGGCACATCTGGAAGATGCGCCTATTCTGGCACTTGGCCACTCTCTTCCCATTCCCGTGTAGCGGTGGGATATGGGGTAATGAAGGGTTAATGTCACCTTGCTATTGTAAGGTGACATTAAGCCAGATTAATAATGGAGAGGCGTCAATTATGACACCTATCCATTATTAATCCAATTGTATGAAATGGTTAAAAAAAACACACACAATATTGCAAAGTATTTTAATGAAATAAACACACAGGTTGTTGTAATATTTTATTGCTCTCTCAATCCACCTGAAGACCATCGTTCTGTAACAAATTAAAAATAATAAACCAACAATATACATACCTTCCGTAGATCTGTAACGTCCCACGATGTAAATCCATCTGAAGGAGTTAAAATATTTTACAGGCAGGAGCTCTGCTATAATGCAGCTGTGCTCGTGCCTGTAAACCCCGGGGAATGAAGGTAATGTAGGTCAATGACCTGTAGTTACCTTCAGTCGCGGTGATGTGCCCTCTGCTGGATGTCCTCATATGACCTCGAGCCTGGGAACTTTTTCCCACGCTCGACGTCAACCCTGTGTCCTCGTTAGTCACCGCGACCTGCACCACGCACCACCACCTATACCTTTCATTGGACGCCCCTTAGCAGGGTCACGGACCGGGCCTAGCCACCGTGACAACCCCAGAACTGAGACAGAGAAGCCCGGTACCGAGTACCCCGCGGCCCTGCGTCTGGGGGTGCTCCACATGCATGAGGTATCAGGGTCTCGGCTAGCATTTAGAGCTTTGAATTGAAGTTTGAATGAAGACATGGTAGGATAGGGAGCATTGTAATCCTTCTTTGCTGGGAGCTCTGAGGACTCATGCAACAGCTCAGTACTATTGGTAGAAAAAGGAAAGGAAAGTAAAACAGGTAGTTGACTGATCAATTGACCCAAAGTAGAACATTTTATAATGGCACAGAAGCAGTCAGCCATGGTCTATGCATAAGGTATCAGGGTCTAGGCCAGCATTTAGAGCTTTGAATTGAAGTTTCAAATAAGACAATGTAGGTAAGGGAGCGGTGTAATCCTTTGCTGGGAACCCTTATGCCTCATGCATACACCCCATCAAACGTCATCGAACATGTGGCCCAAATGCAGGACAGGAACGCGAGGGTGATGCCGATTGTCAGGGATAGCCTCCTCCAAGAACAAGAGGCCCAGATAAGGGTCTACAATTGATAGGCAAGTCTGAGACAGTTTAGCCCTGGGGACCAGGTGTTAGTGATGATTAGAGTTGAGCGACTTTGTTTGAAGCCCCACTTATTCAGCAATCTATAGCCCTTACTGAATAAGCTGCAGAGGGAACCCAGATACATGGAGCGTGCCGGCTGATTAGCTGATCGGCGCTGCAGCTGCATATGTAACAGCTGTGTCACAGTCACAGCACATGCATGGAGAGCCCAACAAACACTACTGTCCATGCATATGCTGTGATTGTGACATAGCCACGACACATGCTGCTATGGCGCCGATCAGCCGGCGAGCTCCATGCATCCAGGTTCCCTCTGCAACTTATTCGGTAATCGCTATAGCTTGATGAATAAGCGGGTACATGAGCAAATTCGCGCAACTCTAGTGTTGATCCCAATGGTGGAAGGTTTGTTCCTGGCCAAGTGGCAAGGGCCATACGAGTTGGTCCAAAAGTTGAATGACGTCAACTGTAAGGTCCAGCAACCAGGGAGAAGAAAGCCATACCAAGTGTACCACATCGACCTGCTCAAATCGTGGTGAGACAGGGAGCAGGTAGAAGCTACATGCCTGGGAGTCAGTCCTGAAGCCAGGGTCGAGGATGTCACAGTGGCAGAGAAATTGTCACAGGCATGGAAAAAACAGTGCGTGGGCTTCTTCAGTGGAACCGGGACCTGTTTACGGTGTTACCATATTGTACGCAGGTACTGGAGCATGAAATCCTGACTGAACCGCATGTGAGAGTGAACCAAAAGCCATATAGGATTCCCAAAGCCTGCCGCGAGGTGATCTCCAAGGAGGTGAGGAGCATGGTGAACCTGGGCATCATCGAGAAGTCAAAGAGCGGCTGGTTCAGCTCTATTATCCTTGTACTGAAGCCGGATGGAGACAGACACTTCTGTAATGACTACAGTAAGCTAAAGGAGGTGTCGAAGTTCGACGCATATCTGATGCCCCAAGTCAATGAGTTTATTGAGAATCTAGGATCAGCCAGATATATCACCACCCTGGACCCAACGAAAGAGTACTGACAAATTCTGTCCCCAAGTGCCAAGGAGAAGATGGCCTTCTCTACACCTGATGGTTGCTTTTAGTATACCAGAATGCCATTAGGACTACAAGGAGCCCCTCCTACCTTCCAGAGGGCCATGGAAGGGATCCTAGCCTCTCACAAAAAGTATGCTGGATGACATTGTGATTTTCAACCCAGATTAGGGAAGCCACCTGCAGCAGGTCCAGGTGGTACTGGATGCAGTGAAGGAGGCAGGGTTTGCCATAGACCCAAAGAAATGTGCCCTGGGGAAGAGAAGGCAAAATACTTGGGCTACACCATCAGAAGGGCGAAATAAAATCACAAGTAGATAAGGGTGAGGCAATCCAAAAGTGGCCACAGCTGATCTCCAAAAATCAGGTTATGGCGTTTCTGGGAATTGTGGGATGCTATCAGCGATTTATCCCGAATTTCACAATGATTGCCATCCCCCTTACTGATTTTCTTAAGGGCACAAAGACGTCGATGGCCAAATGTTCCTCTGAAGCTGAGATGGCATTCCAGGAGTTGAAGCTTGCCCTATGCAAACAACAGGTCTTGGTCGCACCTGACTTCACTAAGGAGATAGCGCTCCAGACGGATGCCCCCGAGGTCGATTTGAGAGCTGTGTTGTCCCAAGACATAGATGGTGATGAACATCCAGTCCTATACCAGAGTAGGATACTCTCATCCTGTGAAAAGAACTATGCCATCGTAGAGAAAGAGTGCTTGGTGATCAAGTGAACAATCGACACACTGAGATACTGTTAGGTAGGAATTTCAGGCTAGTGTCAGATCATGTGCCCCTGAGATGGATGAGGGAAAAGAAGAGGAAGAATGTCCAGGTGACTAAGTGGTTTCCAGCACTCCAAGACTAGTTTTCATGTGGAGCACAGGCCTGGGAAGTTACATGGTAACGCAGATGCCTTGTCCAGATTTCCCTGTTTAGCAAGTGAAGGTGCCAAAACCCTCAGCTTTGGGCAGAGGGAGGAAATATGTGACAAAGTCACTGGCGAGGTGCTGGAAGAAAGAGACAGTTGCCATTGTGGGTTGTCATTATGATTTAAAAATAGAAAACACAGTAGTTCGACAATAAATGGCTTCACCCAACCACTAACCATGAGTGGAGAAAAAGGTTTGGTGTTATCAATCATTCATATTCTCTAAAAAAAAGCCATGTAAGCAAAAATTCTGCTGGGGTATGTAAACTTTTGAGCACAACAGTATGCTTTGCTTACGCTAATGGCTTCAGTTATTTAAAAATCCATAAGTTATTCCTTCAGCACACTAAGTGTTGCAAGGAGTTAACAGCCAATTTGTTTATAGGACTGAGTTTTTTTGGGACAACCATAAAGCAGCTAGGAGGTTTTCCACCTTATCTCGACCCCAGGGTGTGGTTTGGGGAATAAGTAGCAGGACTTCAGAGGCAGTGGGTATTCAGTGTCTGGAAAGGAACACTCCAAAAAAAGTGTTTGTGGTTTAAGCTAAAACCTGAACCTTGGGTCTTGGTAACTCTGATCAGGATGATCCCGCTAACAGAAGGACTGTGCTTTGTGCTACTACTTTGTTTTTGCTGTTTTTGCCCAGAGGGCTGTGTTTACTTTATGCTTCACCTTGGTTTATGCTGCATCTAATAAACTAAGGAAGTTTTTAAAGAGACAGTGTTCCAGTGTCTACCTCTGTGTACAGCTGAGTATACATTATATATATATATATATATATATATATATATACTGTATTTATATATAATGTAGCTGCAAGATCTGAGAATGAAACACAGTAACCACCTAGAGCAAGAAGCATTCACCATTACAGAAGCAGACATCCAACAGCTGGTCAAGAACATGAAGAGCTGGACAGCACCTGGCCCAGACATGATCCACATCTACTGGCTGAAGAAATTAACAGCGGTACATGAACGCATGGCAAAGCAGATGAACAACTGCTAGAAGCAGGCCACCACCTAGCATGGCTAACACAAAGAAGAACAGTGCTGATCATGAAGGATCCTCACAAAGGAACAGTTCCACCCAACTACCGCCCAATAACCTGCTTACGACAACATGGAAACTCCTGTCAGGCCACCAAGCTACAGAACCACATGAACCAGTACATGAATCCAGTTCAGAAAGTGTGAGGCAGCAACTGGTGTGTGATTTGCGAGGGTTGCCATGTGTCCCCCAGGATGTGCTCAGAAACGTATTAGATCCGCTGGAATGCCGTGTGGTCACAGCAGGATGCCTGTGAGCAGGGGTGGATTAAGGGTAGCCAGGGCCCGGGGCTGTTCAGACACTGTGGGCCCCCCCCCCCCGGTCATGTGACGGGGGTCATGTGACGGGGGTCATGTGACGGGGGGGTCATGTGACGGGGGTCATGTGACGGGGGTCATGTGACAGGGGTCATGTTATACCTGAACCAGATTATTCCAGAAAATGGCCGGGCCCTACTCTACTGTAACCTATTAAATATTTGTTAAAATATGCAATACAATTTAGGTATATTTGGATTTATTTTTCAATTTTTAAAATGACCAATATCACATACAAGGAACAAATACCACCGCACCATGACCAGACCACAAATTACAACCACAGTGATCGAATAATATCACATACAAGGAGCAAATACCACCGCACCATGTCAAGACCACATATTACCACCACTTGGTGACCAAATAGCACATACAAGGGACAAATACCGCAACACCATTTCCAGACCACATAGTGAATGAATACTACAATACTGATCAGTAATAAAAAACAACAACACAATACTATCACCATAAGTGCCAGTATTCACAGGAGATCTGTACTTAGTATGCAGTGTCTGTGTGAAGTCCTTCATCTTTCATCCAGCACAGACCGCCATCATTTCTTCCAGCCAGGACTCGTTTCTGCAGGAAATAACACAATTATCTCGAGCTCCGCTTGGAGAACACATTACTTAATTTTTCCCAACTTATACATTACACCACATGAAGAAAAAAAGGCGACATAGTGTCACTCTGCACAGTAACAGGACCGCCCCCCCATTTAAAACAGTGTCCTCAAAAAGTAAAATAAATACATCACTGCAGTAATAATATCCCTTAATTAGCCCCTATGTCCAGCATTGCCCCCAGACAGTGTGTTCAACAATCTGCCCCAGTATGTCCAGCATATAGCCCCAGAGTGTCCAGCATTGCCCCCAGACAGTGTGTCCAGCAATCTGCCCCAGTGTGTCCAGCATATTACCCCCAGTGTGTCCAGCAATCTGCCCCAGTATGTCCAGCATTGCCCCAGTGTGTCCAGAAATCATCTGCCCCAGTGTGTCCTCCAGCATTGCCCCCAGTGTGTCCAGCAATCTGCCCCAGTGTCTCCAGCATTGCCCCCAGTGTCTCCAGCATTGCCCCCAGTGTCTCCAGACTCCAGCATTGCCCCCAGTATCTCCAGCAATCATCTGCCCCAGTGTGTCCTCCAGCATTGCCCCCAGTGTGTCCAGCAATCTGCCCCAGTGTCTCCAGCATTGCCCCAGTGTCTCCAGCATTGCCCCAGTGTCTCCATCAATCATCTGCCCCAGTGTGTCTTCCAGCATTGCCCCCAGTGTGTCCACCAATCTGCCCCAGTGTCTCCAGCATTGCCCCAGTGTCTCCAGCATTGCCCCAGTGTATCCAGCATTGCCCCAGTGTCTCCAGCAATCATCTGCCCCAGTGTGTCCTCCAGCATTGCCCCCCAGTGTGTCCCGCAATCTGCCCCAGTGTGTCCAGCATATTACCCCCAGTGTGTCCAGCATATTACCCCCAGTGTGTCCAGCATATTGCCACCAGTGCGCCCAGCATATTACCACCAGTGTGTCCAGCATATTACCACCAGTGTGTCGAGCAATCTGCCCCAGTGTCTCCAGCATTGCCCCAGTGTCTCCAGCATTGCCTGTCGTGATTCTCAATGGCGAGAGAACATAGCCCAGCATATATGAGAACTAGCTCTTGGAAGATGGAAACTATACTGACCATGAACTAAACCTGCCGCACAACTAGAAGTGGACGGGTAGCATGCCTACGTTTTTTTATCCCTAGATGCCCAGCGCCAGCCGGAGAACTACCTAATCCTAGCAGAGGAAAAGACAGTCCTGGCTCACCTCTAGAGAAATTTTCCCAAAAGGCAGACAGAGGCCCCCACATATATTGGCGGTGATTTAAGATGAAATGACAAACGTAGTATGAAAATAGGTTTAGCAAAATCGAGGTCCGCTTACTAGATAGCATGAAGACAGAAAGGGCACTTTCATGGTCAGCTGAAAACCCTATCAAAACACCATCCAGAAATTACTTTAAGACTCTAGCATTAACTCATAACACCAGAGTGGCAATTTCCGATCACAAAAGCTTTCCAGACACAGTAACGAAACAGCAGCTGTGAACTGGAACAAAAAGCAAAAACAAACAAGGACAAAAGTCCAACTTAGCTGAGAGTTGTCTGGTAGCAGGAACATGCACAGAAAGGCTTCTGATTACATAGTTGACCGGCATGAAACTGACAGAGGAGCAAGGTTATATAGCGACTCCCACATCCTGATAGGAGCAGGTGAACAGAGGGGATGATGCACACAAGTTAAATTCCACAAGTGGCCACAGGGGGAGCCCAGAATCCAATTTCACAACAGTACCCCCCCCTCAAGGAGGGGGCACCGAACCCTCACCAGAACCACCAGGGCAATCAGGACGAGCCCTATGAAAGGCACGGACAAGATCGGAGGCATGAACATCAGAGGCAGTGACCCAAGAATTATCCTCCTGACCGTATCCCTTCCATTTGACCAGATACTGGAGTCTCCGTCTGGAAACACGAGAGTCCAAGATCTTTTCCACAACGTACTCCAACTCACCCTCAACCAACACCGGAGCAGGAGGCTCAACGGAAGGCACAGCTGGTACCTCATACCTGCGCAACAATGACCGATGAAAAACATTATGAATCGAAAAGGATGCAGGGAGGTCCAAACGGAAGGACACAGGGTTAAGAATCTCCAATATCTTGTACGGGCCGATGAACCGAGGCTTAAACTTAGGAGAAGAAACCCTCATAGGGACAAAACGAGAAGACAACCACACCAAGTCCCCAACACAAAGCCGAGGACCAACACGACGACGGCGGTTGGCAAAAAGCTGAGTCTTCTCCTGGGACAACTTCAAATTGTCCACCACCTGCCCCCAAATCTGATGCAACCTCTCCACCACAGCATCCACTCCAGGACAATCCGAAGATTCCACTTGACCGGAGGAAAATCGAGGATGAAACCCCGAATTACAGAAAAACGGGGACACCAAGGTGGCAGAGCTGGCCCAATTATTGAGGGCGAACTCCGCCAAAGGCAAAAAGGCAACCCAATCATCCTGATCCGCAGACACAAAACACCTCAAATATGTCTCCAAGGTCTGATTAGTCCGCTCGGTCTGGCCATTAGTCTGAGGATGGAAAGCAGACGAAAAAGACAAATCTATGCCCATCCTAGCACAGAATGCCCGCCAAAATCTAGACACGAATTGGGTCCCTCTGTCAGAAACGATATTCTCCGGAATACCATGCAAACGAACAACATTTTGAAAAAACAGAGGAACCAACTCGGAAGAAGAAGGCAACTTAGGCAAGGGAACCAGATGGACCATCTTAGAGAAACGGTCACACACCACCCAGATGACAGACATCTTCTGAGAAACAGGCAGATCCGAAATAAAATCCATCGAGATGTGCGTCCAAGGCCTCTTCGGGATAGGCAAGGGTAACAACAATCCACTAGCCCGAGAACAACAAGGCTTGGCCCGAGCACAAACGTCACAAGACTGCACAAAGCCTCGTACATCTCGTGACAGGGAAGGCCACCAGAAGGACCTTGCCACCAAATCCCTGGTACCAAAGATTCCAGGATGACCTGCCAACGCAGAAGAATGAACCTCAGAGATGACTCTACTGGTCCAATCATCAGGAACAAACAGTCTACCAGGTGGGCAACGATCAGGTCTATCCGCCTGAAACTCCTGCAAGGCCCGCCGCAGGTCTGGAGAAACGGCAGACAATATCACTCCATCTTTAAGGATACCTGTGGGCTCAGAATTACCAGGGGAGTCAGGCTCAAAACTCCTAGAAAGGGCATCCGCCTTAACATTCTTAGAACCCGGTAGGTAAGACACCACAAAATTAAACCGAGAGAAAAACAACGACCAGCGCGCTTGTCTAGGATTCAGGCGCCTGGCAGACTCAAGGTAAATTAAATTTTTGTGGTCAGTCAATACCACCACCTGATGTCTGGCCCCCTCAAGCCAGTGACGCCACTCCTCAAAAGCCCACTTCATGGCCAAAAGCTCCCGATTCCCAATATCATAATTCCGCTCGGCGGGCGAAAATTTACCGGAAAAAAAAGCACAAGGTCTCATCACGGAGCAGTCGGAACTTCTCTGCGACAACACCGCCCCAGCTCCGATTTCAGAAGCGTCGACCTCAACCTGAAAAGGAAGAGCAACATCAGGCTGACGCAACACTGGGGCGGAAGAAAAGCGGCGCTTGAGCTCCCGAAAGGCCTCCACAGCATCAGGGGACCAATCAGCAACATCAGCACCCTTCTTAGTCAAATCAGTCAATGGTTTTACAACATCAGAAAAACCAGCAATAAATCGACGATAAAAGTTAGCAAAGCCCAAAAATTTCTGAAGACTCTTAAGAGAAGAGGGTTGCGTCCAATCACCAATAGCCTGAACCTTGACAGGATCCATCTCGATGGAAGAGGGGGAAAAAATGTATCCCAAGAAGGAAATCTTCTGAACCCCAAAAACACACTTAGAACCCTTCACACACAAGGAATTAGACCGCAAAACCTGAAAAACCCTCCTGACCTGCTGGACATGAGAGTCCCAGTCATCCGAAAAAATCAGAATATCATCCAGATACACAATCATAAATTTATCCAAATAATCGCGGAAAATGTCATGCATAAAGGACTGGAAGACTGAAGGGGCATTTGAAAGACCAAAAGGCATCACCAAATACTCAAAATGGCCCTTGGGCGTATTAAATGCGGTTTTCCACTCATCCCCCTGCTTGATTCGCACCAAATTATACGCCCCACGGAGATCAATCTTAGAGAACCACTTGGCCCCCTTTATACGAGCAAACAAATCAGTAAGCAGTGGTAACGGATATTGATATTTAACAGTGATTTTATTCAAAAGTCGATAATCAATACACGGCCTCAAAGAGCCGTCTTTCTTAGACACAAAGAAAAAACCGGCTCCTAAGGGAGATGACGAAGGACGAATATGTCCCTTTTCCAAGGACTCCTTTATATATTCTCGCATAGCAGCGTGTTCAGGCACAGACAGATTAAATAAACGACCCTTAGGGTATTTACTACCCGGGATCAAGTCTATGGCACAATCGCACTCCCGGTGCGGAGGTAGTGAACCAACCTTGGGTTCTTCAAAAACGTCACGAAAGTCAGACAAGAATTCAGGAATCTCAGAGGGAATAGATGATGAAATGGAAACCAAAGGTACGTCCCCATGAGTTCCTTTACATCCCCAGCTTAACACAGACATAGCTCTCCAGTCGAGGACTGGGTTATGAGATTGCAGCCATGGCAATCCCAGCACCAAAACATCATGTAGATTATACAGCACCAGAAAGCGAATAACCTCCTGGTGATCCGGATTAACACGCATAGTCACTTGTGTCCAGTATTGTGGTTTATTACTAGCCAATGGGGTGGAGTCAATCCCTTTCAGAGGTATCGGAGCCTCCAATGGCTCCAAATCATACCCACAGCGTTTGGCAAAGGACCAATCCATAAGACTCAAAGCAGCGCCAGAGTCAACATAGGCGTCCGCGGTAATAGATGACAAAGAACAAATCAGGGTCACAGATAGAATAAACTTAGACTGTAAAGTGCTAATTGAAACAGACTTGTCAGGCTTCTTAGTACGCTTAAAGCATGCTGATATAACATGAGTTGAATCACCACAATAGAAGCACAACCCATTTTTTCGTCTAAAATTCTGCCGCTCGCTTCTGGACAGAATTCTATCACATTGCATATTTTCTGGCGTTTTCTCAGTAGACACCGCCAAATGGTGCACAGGTTTGCGCTCCCGCAGACGCCTATCGATCTGAATAGCCATCGTCATGGACTCATTCAGACTCGCAGGCACAGGGAACCCCACCATAACATCCTTAATGGCATCAGAGAGACCTTCTCTGAAAATCGCCGCCAGGGCGCACTCATTCCACTGAGTAAGCACAGACCATTTGCGGAATTTTTGGCAGTATATTTCAGCTTCATCTTGCCCCTGAGACAAGGACATCAAGGCCTTTTCCGCCTGAAGCTCTAAATGAGGTTCCTCATAAAGCAACCCCAAGGCCAGAAAAAACGCATCCACATTGAGCAACGCAGGATCCCCTGGTGCCAATGCAAAAGCCCAGTCTTGAGGGTCGCCCCGGAGCAAGGAAATTACAATCCTGACCTGCTGTGCAGGGTCTCCGGCAGAGCGAGACTTCAGGGACAAAAACAATTTGCAATTATTTTTAAAATTTTGAAAGTGAGATCTATTCCCCGAGAAGAATTCAGGCAAAGGAATTCTAGGCTCAGACATAGGTGCATGAACAACAAAATCTTGCAAATTTTGTACCTTTGTGGCGAGATTATTCAAACCTGTAGCTACACTCTGAAGATCCATTTGAAACAGGTGAACACAGAGCCATTCAAGGATTAGAAGGAGAGGAAGAGAGGAAGGCTGCAGTATAGGCAGACTAGCAAGTGATTCAATTAAGAGCACACTCAGAACTAGAGGGAAAAAAAAAAAAAAATAAATTGTAGCAGACTTCTTTTTTCTCTCCTTTCTCAGCCAGTAATTTACCCCTTTTTTGGGCCGGTCAAACTGTCGTGATTCTCAATGGCGAGAGAACATAGCCCAGCATATATGAGAACTAGCTCTTGGAAGATGGAAACTATACTGACCATGAACTAAACCTGCCGCACAACTAGAAGTGGCCGGGTAGCATGCCTACGTTTTTTTATCCCTAGATGCCCAGCGCCAGCCGGAGAACTACCTAATCCTAGCAGAGGAAAAGACAGTCCTGGCTCACCTCTAGAGAAATTTTCCCAAAAGGCAGACAGAGGCCCCCACATATATTGGCGGTGATTTAAGATGAAATGACAAACGTAGTATGAAAATAGGTTTAGCAAAATCGAGGTCCGCTTACTAGATAGCATGAAGACAGAAAGGGCACTTTCATGGTCAGCTGAAAACCCTATCAAAACACCATCCAAAAATTACTTTAAGACTCTAGCATTAACTCATAACACCAGAGTGGCAATTTCCGATCACAAAAGCTTTCCAGACACAGTAACGAAACAGCAGCTGTGAACTGGAACAAAAAGCAAAAACAAACAAGGACAAAAGTCCAACTTAGCTGAGAGTTGTCTGGTAGCAGGAACATGCACAGAAAGGCTTCTGATTACATAGTTGACCGGCATGAAACTGACAGAGGAGCAAGGTTATATAGCGACTCCCACATCCTGATAGGAGCAGGTGAACAGAGGGGATGATGCACACAAGTTAAATTCCACAAGTGGCCACAGGGGGAGCCCAGAATCCAATTTCACAACAATTGCCCCCCAGTGTCTCCAGCATTGCCCCAGTGTCTCCAGCATTGCCCCAGCCCCAGTGTCTCCAGCATTGCACCAGTGTGTCCAGCATTGCCCCAGTGTCTCCAGCATTGCCCCAGTGTCTCCAGCATTGCCCCAGTGTCTCCAGCATTTCCCCAATGTCTCCAGCATTGCCCCCAGTGTCTCCAGCATTGCCCCAGTGTCTCCAGCATTGCCCCCCAGTGTCTCCAGCATTGCCCCAGTGTCTCCAGCATTGCCCCAGCCCCAGTGTCTCCAGCATTGCACCAGTGTGTCCAGCATTGCCCCAGTGTCTCCAGCATTGCCCCAGTGTCTCCAGCATTGCCCCAGTGTCTCCAGCATTTCCCCCAATGTCTCCAGCATTGCCCCCAGTGTCTCCAGCATTGCCCCAGTGTCTCCAGCATTGCCCCCAGTGTGTCCAGCATTGCCCCAGTGTCTCCAGCATTGCCCCAGTGTCTCCAGCATTGCCCCAGTGTCTCCAGCAATCATCTGATCTGCCCCAGTGTGTCCTCCAGCATTGCCCCCAGTGTGTCCAGCAATCTGCCCCAATGTATCCTGCCCCCAGTGTCTCCAGCATTGCCCCAGTGTCTCCAGCATTGCCCCAGTGTCTCCAGCAATCATCTGCCCCAGTGTGTGTGTCCTCCAGCTTTGCCCCAGTCAGTGTCTCCAGCATTGCCCCAGTCACTGACTGTCCAGCATGCAGCATTATTGCCATTACTTATGTTAGCAAAATACACAAAAAAAAACAAAAAAACAACCGAGTTCTCCTCACCTGACCAGCGCTCCAGGCGACGAGCTTCCTGCAGCAGCGCGCTCTCGCCGGCGTCTGTTATATGCCGGCGACGTGTGCACTGCGCATGCGGCCGCTGACTTCAGCTGCCAGCCTCCAATTGGCTGGCGGCTGCCTGTTGTTAACTATTGATATGCGGGCCCGCGCCCGCACATCAATAGGAAACCGCCGTAGCGCCGGTAGGGGCCCGGTGAGCAGATGAGACGGGGCCCGATGCGGGCCCCCTCACTCTGCCCACCGGGTCTGGGCCCATAAATTATACATACGCCAGTGGTCAGTCAGGGGGCCGTGCAGCAGTGCAGACAGTAATGCCCTGATGGCGGCAGCCGGCGGGCAATCTGTGCGGTAGTAGCCCAGGGCCCCCCCACACCACTGGGCCCTGGGCTACCGCCCAGATTGGCCCTCTTATAATTCGCCCCTGCCTGTGAGTCACAAGGCAGAATAAAAGTAAGCATGAACCTGGTCAAGTTATTTGACCAAGGAATTGTTCAGGGAAACCCGGTAGAGCCTTTCATTTTTTAAATGGACTGCAGGAAGGTAGTGGGGCCAGTACATTTCCTCCAGGCCGGATCTTACAAGTGGCCCATGGCCACAGAATCCAGTGAGAGAAAAAACCCTACAGGAAGGGTTTGGTGTGTCAGTGTGAAGTTTGGCGCAAGCAGAGCTGTAGGCTCTGCAGGGCTACACCTGTGTGAGGGAACACAGAGTCAAGCAGAGCGAACTCCTGGCACCCCGCTGTGGGATACAGTGGTGCAATTGCTATCACCAACTGGTCACACTTATGGACTGTTTCATTTCCCGGCTGCGATCAGGAGGATACTGAGTGCTGTACACTTCTGTGAGTTGTTTGACATTAAACATGTTTTGCTCTGAACTTTCCCTGTGGTCGCTGCCTGTCACACTGTACCCAACCCACTGCACTACAAAAGGCATTTGGACCAACACCAGAGGCTCTAAGCACCTGCTCCTAGCAGATAGAGCAGTCGCTCAAGACTCAAGATCCAGACAGACCAATCTCATCACAGCCTGGATTGACTGCAGGAAAGCCTATGACTCAGTGCCATACACATGGATCTGTGAATGCTTGGCTCTCTACAATGTTAACAGGAAATTAAGAACCTTCCTCACAAACTCAATGGGGCTGTGGAGAACAACATTGGACGTCAACTCAAGAAAACTAGCACAAGTGACAATCAAATGTGGCATATACCAAGGTGATGCACTGTCCCCATTGCTGTTCTGCATAGGCTTGAACCCCCTCAGTCAGAAAATTACAGAGTTTGGCTATGGATACAAGTTCAAGAGGTGGACCCACCATCAGCCACCTCCTCTGCATGGATGACATCAAGCTGTATGCGAAAAACCAACGAGGCATCAATTCACTGATCTACCTGACAAGGGTCTACAGCAAAGACATCGGAGAAGTGCAGCCGATTGGTAATAAAGAGAGGCAAGGTAGTCAAGATTGATGGAGAGGAAATCACAGGGCACATAGCAGATGCACAGACATGCTACAAGTACCTCGGTATCCCACAGGGATACGGTAACCATGATGAAGAGGCAAGGAAAGCATCAACATCCAAATACCATCAAAGGGTAAGACAGGTCCAGAAGAGCCAGCTCAATGGGAATAATAAAATCTGCTGCCATCAATACATATGCCCTGTCAGTTATCAGATACCCTGCTGGCAGGGGTGGATTAAGGGTAGCCAGGGCCCCGGGCTGTTCAGACACTGTGGGCCCCCCCGGTCATGTGATGGGGGTCATGTGACGGGGGTCATGTGATGGGGGTCATGTTATACCTGAACCAGATTATTCCAGAGAAATGGCCGGGCCCTACTCTACTGTAACCTATTAAATATTTGTTAAAATATGCAATACAATTTAGGTATATTTGGATTTATTTTTCAATTTTTAAAATGACCAATATCACATACAAGGAACAAATACCACCGCACCATGACCAGACAACAAATTACAACCACAGTGATCGAATAATATCACATACATGGAGCAAATACCACCGCACCATGTCAAGACCACATATTACCACCACTTGGTGACCAAATAGCACATACAAGGGACAAATAACGCAACACCATTTCCAGACCACATAGTGAATGAATACTACAATACTGATCAGTAATAAAAAAAAACAACACAATACTATCACCATAAAAGCCAGTATTCACAGGAGATCTGTACTTAGCATGCCGTGTCTGTGTAGAGGTAATACAGAGATCACTGGTGGTATTATACACAGGAGCTCTGTATATAATGTATAGGTAATACAGTGATCACTGGTGACATTGTACACAGGACCTCTGTATATAGTATACAGTGTATAGTGTCAGTGCATAGGTAACACTGACTCACCAGTGACGTCTCTAGGTGAAGTCCTTCATCTTTCATCCAGCACAGACCGCCATCACTTCTTCCAGCCAGGACTCGTTTCTGCAGGAAATAACAGTTATCTCAAGCTCCGCTTGCAGAACACATTACTTAATTTTTCCCAACTTATACATTACACCACATGAAGAAAAAAAGGCGACATAGTGTCACTCTGCACAGTAACAGGACCGCCCCCCCCCCATTTAAAACAGTGTCCTCAAAAAATAAAATAAATACATCACTGCAGTAATATTATCCCTTAATTAGCCCCTATGTCCAGCATTGCCCCCAGACAGTGTGTTCGACAATCTGCCCCAGTATGTCCAGCATATTGCCCCAGAGTGTCCAGCATTGCCCCCAGACAGTGTGTCCAGCAATCTGCCCCAGTGTGTCCAACATATTACCCCCAGTGTGTCCAGCAATCTGCCCCAGTATGTCCAGCATTGCCCCAGTGTGTCCAGCAATCATCTGCCCCAGTGTGTCCTCCAGCATTGCCCCCAGTGTGTCCAGCAATCTGCCCCAGTGTCTCCAGACTCCAGCATTGCCCCCAGTGTCTCCAGCAATCATCTGCCCCAGAGTGTCCTCCAGCATTGCCCCCAGTGTGTCCACCAATCTGCCCCAGTGTCTCCAGCATTGCCCCAGTGTCTCCAGCATTGCCCCAGTGTCTCCAGCAATCATCTGCCCCAGTGTGTCCTCCAGCATTGCCCCCAGTGTGTCCAGCAATCTGCCCCAGTGTCTCCAGCATTGCCCCAGTGTCTCCAGCAATCATCTGCCCCAGTGTCTCCAGCATTGCCCCAGTGTCTCCAGCAATCATCTGCCCCAGTGTGTCCTCCAGCATTGCCCCCAGTGTGTCCAGCAATCTGCCCCAGTATGTCCAGCATATTACCCCCAGTGTGTCCAGCATATTACCACCAGTGTGTCCAGCATATTACCACCAGTGTGTCCAGCATATTACCACCAGTGTGTCCAGCAATCTGTCCCAGTGTCTCCAGCATTGCCCCAGTGTCTCCAGCATTGCCCCCCAGTGTCTCCAGCATTGCCCCAGTCCCAGTGTCTCCAGCATTGCCCCGAGTGTGTCTAGCATTGCCCCAGTGTCTCCAGCATTGCCCCAGTGTCTCCAGCATTGCCCCAGTGCCTCCAGCATTGCCCCAGTGTCTCCAGCATTGCCCCAGTGCCTCCAGCATTGCCCCAGTGTCTCCAGCATTGCCCCCAGTGTCTCCAGTATTGCCCCCAGTGTCTCCAGCATTGCCCCAGTTTCTCCAGCATTGCCCCAGTGTCTCCAGCAATCATCTGATCTGCTCCAGTGTGTCCTCCAGCATTGCCCCCAGTGTGTCCAGCAATCTGCCCCAATGTCTCCTGCCCCAGTGTCTCCAGCATTGCCCCAGTGTCTCCAGCAATCATCTGCCCAAGTGTGTGTGTCCTCCAGCATTGCCCCAGTCAGTGTCTCCAGCATTGCCCCAGTCACTGACTGTCCAGCTTGTCCAGCATTGCCCCAGTGTCTCCAGCATTGCCCCAGTGTCTCCAGCATTGCCCCAGTGTCTCCAGCATTGCCCCAGTGCCTCCAGCATTGCCCCCAGTGTGTCCAGCAATCTGCCCCAATGTCTCCTGCCCCAGTGTCTCCAGCATTGCCCCAGTGTCTCCAGCATTGCCCCAGTGTCTCCAGCAATCATATGCCCAAGTGTGTGTGTCCTCCAGCATTGCCCCAGTCAGTGTCTCCAGCATTGCCCCAGTCACTGACTGTCCAGCATGCAGCATTATTGCCGTTACTTAGGTTAGCAAAATACACAAAAAAAAAAAAACAACTGAGTTCTCCTCACCTGACCAGCGCTCCAGGCGACGAGCTTCCTCCAGCAGCGCGCACTCGCCGGCGTCTGATAGACGCCGGCGACGTGTGCACTGCGCATGCGGCCGCCGACTTCAGCTGCCAGCCTCCAATTGGCTGACGGCTGCCTGTTGTTAACTATTGGCATGCGGGCCCGCGCCCGCACATCAATAGGAAACCGCCGCAGCGCCCGTAGGGGCCCGGTAAGCAGATGAGACGGGGCCAAATGCGGGCCCCCTCTCTCTGCCCACCGGGTCTGGGCCCATAAATTATTCATACGCCAGTAGTCAGTCAGGTGACCGTGCAGTGGTGCAGACAGTAATGCCCTGATTGCGGCGGCCGGCGGGCAATCTGTGCGGTAGTAGCCCAGGGCCCCCCCACACCACTGGGCCCTGGGCTACCGCCCAGATTGACCCTCTTATAATCCACCCCTGCCTGCTGGCATAGTATGCTGGCCCAAAAAGAGATGGAAGCTGCGGATGTGTAGACACAATAGCTCCTCACAATGCATGGATGTCTCCACCCTAAGTGTAACACCCAAAGATTGTATACCAATAGAAAGGATGGTAGTCCAGGCTTGATTAGCATCCAAGCCACTGTAAGGTACTAGCAGGAACGCGGGATGCAGTGACGAACAGGAGGCAGAGCAAGAGTTAACTTTTTTTATATATATATTTATCTCAACAGTAAATACTCCACGCAAGGAGTAAGGGGGGTGTAAATATACAGGCCCACAATGTGTATATGGCAATAAAGTAACTACAACAGATGAAATAATGGGTTAACTTATCAGTCTCTGGTTCCTGGACGATGGTGGCTGGAAAATCCCACAATGGCGCCGTAAGTGGCGCAAGAAGTCTCTGAGCCGGTCCTGGAGAAAAGTGTAGCACTGTCTCTGTACGGCGATGAAGTATCCTGGTCTTCTTTCACATAGCCTTGTGATCCTGGAACGAGGTGCTGAATAAGGAAAAGTCTGCTGCACGGCTAAGAATGTACAAAGTCCCGGACTGGAGGCCGCAGTCTCATCGCTGTAAACCGCGTTCAACGCCAGATCAGCGTTTCCAAGAGACAGCAGATGTAAGGCTGGTTTCACATTTGCGTTTGTGGCCGCAGCGTTTGTACCACATATAAACGCATGCGTCATGTATTCCTATATTTAACATTAAAAATGCATGCTTTTTTTTGTTCGCGTTTTGCCGCGTTTGACGACGCATGTGTCGTCTCATCGTTTGCGGCTTGGCGCGGAAATGCAACATGTAGTAATTTCTAGAGGCGTTTATTTGCCGCCAGGAAATGCATGCGTTCGATTGCGCAAGGATTGCGACAAAAAAACGCACTGCTGTCAATGTAAACGCATGCGTTTTTAAGCACATGCGTTTTGTTGCGTTTTTGAACGCATGAGTTTCAATAGAGAAAAACATGTCTAGACACTGATAAGCCACCCCCCACCATCAAGGTGATAAAGGGAGGGTGTGGACAGTTGCCGGTCACTTCTCACCAGACCCTGAAGCAGACGAGACACAGACAGGCTACATCTTGGAGGAAAACAAGACCCTGAACAATGTGAGTATATCCTAGCCAATGCCTTCATTTTCTATTTTCTGTCTCTACATGTCCTAATTTCTGCTATTTCTTTCTTTCTACATGCACCAGAATGTCTTCTTCAGATTCTTCTTCTGGTGAGGAGTTTCGGCCAGGACAGTCGGAAGTGGAGCATGTCAGTGAGGTGAGTATTTGCCTCGTCAGATTGGTAAGTATTCACTGTCACATCGACACATGTGACAATTTGATTTTTTCTTTTTTTTAGAGCTCTTCTACTGCGGCAGAGACAGGGCAGGAGCAGTGGAGTCAAGGTCCGGTGGAAAGACGGCAGCGGGTACGTATACAAGGCTGACTGTCCTCAGTGTAATATTCTTGAATCTTCCTTTCTTTCCACTCGTATTTCTTTACTTTTTTCTTCTGGAATCCTTTTGTATGTTGACTTTCCTATTCATGCCATTTCTCAGCATCTTTTTTCTTTCTTTTCCTTATGTTAATTGAGCAAACTTTAATGACTTTCTTTAATTTTTAGGTTTCACAACGGGAGGATGATCTGATAGAGAATGACCTCCTTATCACCCTGGTTCAAGAGCGAGTCCCGTTGTGGGACACCCGGGATCCACTGCACTCGAACAACATCACGATCCGCCGGTTATGGAATGAGGTGGCCCAAGTGATGTGGGATGGCTGGGACAACGCCCCGACACGGGTCCGAACTGCATTTGGTAAGTATTGCACTGCAGTGTGAAGTAGCAGAGACCTTGGGCGTGCTCACTCGACTGTGTGTGATGAAAGAAACTCTCTGGAGTTTCTCTCATCACACACAGTTGTGTGAGCACGGCCAAAAGTACTTTTTCTGACGACAATTTTTTTTTTAACAGTATCCAAAGTCATAACATGTTGGCGTTCGATGAAGGACCGCTTCAATGCAGCGCCCCAGAGTCCTGGTCGTTGCAGTACTGTGGCTCCGCCACTAAGGGGAGCTACGGTGCGTCCGATGGCACTGAAGGAGTTCATCTGATCAGGTATCACAGACACCAATACATTTCACAGCTGGGCCTCCGGGGGGAGCTAAGGGTTCTATTCATTAGGCCACTCCCCACCATAGTGGGTAAACTGGGGGTCAGGCAGGAAGTTAGATTAGAAAGCTGACTGGATTGGACGAAGCAACACCTGGTGGCAGAGGGTGTTGTGGAGGAAGAGACAGTAGGGTCTCTGTCAGGGGTGGGATCCTGACAGAGGCTTGGAATTGAAAAGAGCGTAACGGGTCCGCGCCAGCTCCGGGAAGCGGCGGGACCCAAGAAAGGACTAGAAGCGAGATAGATTGTGCTGAGTGAGAAACGAGATCAAGCAATAGGAGAATACCAGTAGGGGTCATGCTGTAAGACCGGAGCAACACCCTACTGAGGCGCATTACCGGTGGCCGGAACGCCGAGGGAGTGGAATAACATTCAGCTTCAAGCAATACTCCAAACAGCGGCAGGGCAGTCAGTCTCAGGCGGGCTGTCTCACCTAAATCACCTATGAAGTCTTGGGAGGCAATTGCGGGAGAGGGGCGACTCTAGGGTCCCGGAAGAACTCCAGGCCTACCCGACAAACGGGTGCCGTTCTAACTGTGACATCAGGAAGGGACGGATGATTAGCAGAAGATCAGTTAATCGAGTTGTTGTGAGGGAACTTAAGAAACAGACACAACAGTTGTGGGGTACTTTCCGTAAGCATAGCAGGGAAGGACTACAACACATAGCGCTAAGAAGGAAGGCACCGATTTCCACCTGTGAAGAGAACTCTGGAGGTGCCATTGGACCGGCCGGACTTGCGCAGCCTGGTGAACTGTATTCTGGACTGAGGACCCAGAGATCTTCAGTAAAGAGGTAAAGAGACTGCAACCTGGCGTCCTCGTTATTTACCGCGACCTGCACCCCACAACTGCACCGTTACAACACCACTTATTTCACCGGACGTCCCCCACTGACAGACAGGGCCTCGGACCGGGTCTAGCCACCGTGACAACCCCAGGACTGAGATCCCAGAGGCCCGGCTCCGGGTACCCCTCGGCCCTGCGGCGGTGTGGGGGCGCTCCACTAGTGTTTACCTGGTGAAAGTTATCCTTCCTTGCCTCCAAGCGTAACATCACTCTCGCCGTGAGGAATGCAATACCACTGTGATGACCAGGACCCTAGGGCACCACACTTACATAGTAACATAGTTAGCAAGGCCGAAAAAAGACATTTGTCTTTTCAGTTAAGCCTATATTCCGTCAGAATAAATGCCCAGATCTACATCCTTCTAAAGAACCTAATAACTGTAAGATACAATATTGTTATGCTCCAGGAAGACATCCAGGCTTCTCTTGGACCCCTCGACTGAGTTCGCCATCACACCTCCTCAGGCAAGGAATTCCAGATTCTCACTGCCCTAACAGTAAAGAATCCTCTTCTATGTTAGTGGAAAAACTTTCCCTCCTCCAGACACAGAGAATGTCCCCTTGTGACCGTCACCTTCATTGGTATAACCAGATCCTCGGAGAGATATTTGTATAGTCCCCTTATATACTTATACATGGTTATTAGATCACCCCTCAGTCATCTTTTTTTTAGACTAAATATTCCTAATTTAGCTAATCTCTCTGGGTATTGTAGTTCCCCCATCCCCTTTATTAATTTTGTTGCCCTCCTTTGCACTCGCGCTAGTTCCATTATATCCTTCCAGAGCACCGCAGCCCAAAACTGTACACAGTAATCCATGTGCGGTCTAACCAGGGATTTGTAGAGAGGCAGCATAATGCTCTCATCATTAGTGTTGAGCATTCCGATATCGCAAGTATCGGGTATCGGCCGATACTTGCGGTATCGGAATTCCGATACCGAGATCCGATATTTTTGTGATATCGGAAATCGGAATCGGAAGTTCCCAGTGTATGGTTCCCAGGGTCTGGAGGAGAGGAGACTCTCCTTCAGGCCCTGGGATCCATATTCATGTAAAATATAAAGAATTAAAATAAAAAATAGGGATATACTCACCCTCTGGTTGTAACCGCTGCAACCGGCAGCCTCCGTTCATAAGAATGCAGGGAGTGAAAGACCTGCGATAACGTCGCGGCTTGTGACTGGTCGCGTGAGCGGTCACGTGACCGCTCACGCGACCAATCACAAGCCGCGACATCATCGCAGGTCTTTCACTCCCTGCATTCTTATGAACGGAGGCAGACGCTTGGACCGGTGAGAGCCGGGGCCGCCGGAGGGGTGAGTATATCAATATTTTTTATTTGTATTCTTTATTTTACACATGAATATGGATCCCAGGGCCTGAAGGAGAGTTTCCTCTCCTTCAGACCCTGGGAACCATCCAGGATACCTTCCGATACTTGTGTCCCATTGACTTGTATTGGTATCAGGTATCGGTATCGGCGATATCCGATATTTTTCGGATATCGGCCGATACAATCCGATACCGATACTTTCAAGTATCGGAAGGTATCGCTCAACACTACTCATCATGTGTATCCACACCTCTTAATGCACCCCATGATCCCCATGTGTGATTCTTCACACATACATGCATACACATACATACATAGATACGCATACACACACTTGCATAAATACATACATACATACATATAAATACAATACATACAGTGGGTACGGAAAGTATTCATACCCCTTTAATTTTTTACTCTTTGATTCATTGCAGCCATTTGGTCAATTCAAAAAAATACATTTTTTCTCATTAATGTACACTCTGCAGCCCATCTTGACTGAAAAAAACAGAAATGTAGTAATTTTTGAAAATTTATTAAAAAAGTAAAAATGAAATATCACATTGTCATTAGTGTTGAGCATTCCGATACTGCAAATATCAGGTATCGGCCGATATTTGCTGTATCGGAATTCCGATACCAAGTTCCGATATTTTTGCGATATCGGAAATCGGAATCGGAAGTGTGCGGTGCATATGGTTCCCAGGGTCTGGAGGAGAGGAGACTCTCCTTCAGGCCCTGGGAGCCATATTCATGTAAAAAATAAATAATAAAAATAAAAAATATGGATATACTCACCCGTCCGGCGGACCCTGGACCTTAGCGGTGTAACCGGCAGCCTCCGTTCCTAAGAATGCAGGGAGTGAAAGACCTTCGATGATGTCGCGGCTTGTGATTGGTCGCGTGAGCGGTCACATGAGCGATCACGCGACCAATCACAAGCCGCGACGTCATCGAAGGTCCTTCACTCCCTGCATTCTTAGGAACGGAGGCAGACGCTTGGACCGGTGAGAGCCGGGGCCGCCGGAGGGGTGAGTATATAAATATTTTTTATTTTTATTCTTTATTTTATACATGAATATGGATCCCAGGGCCTGAAGGAGAGTTTCCGCTCCTTCAGACCCTGGGAACCATTCCGATATTTTGTGTCCCATTGATATGCATTGGTATCGGGTATCGGTATCGGCAATATCCGATATTTTTTGGATATCGGCCGATCCAATCCGACACCGATACCTCTGCATATCGGAAGGTATCGCTCAACACTAATTGTCATACGTATTCAGACCCTTTGCTCAGTATTGAGTAGAAGCACCCTTTTGAGCTAGTACAGTCATGAGTCTTCTTGGGAATGATGCAAAAATTTTTCACACCAGGATTTGGGGATCCTCTGCCATTCTTCCTTGCAGATCCTCTCCAGTTCCGTCAGGTTGAATAGTGAACAATGGTGGACAGCCATTTTCAGGCCTTTCCAGAGATGCTCGATTGGGTTTAGGCCAAGGCTCTGGCTGGGCCAGTCAAGAATGGTTACATAGTTGTTCTGAAGCCACTCCTTTGTTATTTTAGCTGTGTGCTTAGGGTCATTGTCTTGTTGGAAGGTGAACCTTCGGCCAAGTCTGAGGTCCAGAGCACTCTGGAGGAGGTTTTCATCCAGGGTATATCTGTACTTGGCCGCATTCATTTTTCCTTCAATAACAACCAGTCGTCCTGTCCCTGCAGCTGAAAAACAACCCCATAGCATGATGCTGCCACCACCATGTTTCACTGTTGGGATTGTATTGGGCAGGTGATGAGCAGTGCCTGGTTTTGTCCACACATACTGCTTAGAATTATCACCAAAAAGGTCTATTTTCTGTTGTGAATTCTGCTCTTGGGTTCCCTCCGGTGGTTGTTGGTAGTAATGCAGTTGTCCCTGGGTTGCAATCCTGGGCAGGTGTCCCTGCTGAATGCAGCTCTGACTGGGATATTTAGGTGTGCAGGATTCATTAGCCCTTGCCAGTTGTCCATTGTTCTTGGAGGTTTTGCATCTCTGTCTGGTTCCTCCTGCCCTGCTACCAAATCAGCAAAGATAAGTGTCTGGTTTTGTTTTTGTAGCACACATGCTGTGTGCTTTACAATTCAGTACTATTCAATGTTTTGTCCAGCTTAGACTGCGTTTGGATATTTCAGTCATGTTGGATTCTCAGGAGATGCAGATATACATTCCATGTCTTTAGTTAGATGGTGGAATTTTTGTATTATCTGCTGTGGATATTTTTAGGGTTTTTATACTGACCGCTTAGTATTCTGTCCTATCCTTTCCTATTTAGCTAGTGTGGCCTCTTTTGCTAAATCCTGTTTTCTGCCTGCGTGTGTCTTTCCTCTAATACTCACAGTCAATATTTGTGGGGGGCTGCCTATCCTTTGGGGTTCTGCTCTGAGGCAAGATAGAATTCCCATTTCTATCTATAGGGGTATTTAGTCCTCCGGCTGTGTCGAGATGTCTAAGATGTGTTAGGTACACCCCACGGCTACTTCTAGTTGCGGTGACAGTTTAGGGTTTGCGGTCAGTACAGTTTCCACCTACTCCTGAGAAAGTCTCATGCGGCTCCAAGGTCACTGGATCATAACAGTGCAACTGGCCAACAATTAGTTAAATGCATCTCAGAAGAAGGGAAGAAAGAGCCATTTTATTTTCTGTAGCCTGCTTTGTCTTTTCTTCCCTCTTTTCCTCTGGGTGGCTGAGGAGCCTTGTGCTAGCATGGATGTTCAGGGATTAGCTTCTCGTGTAGACCAGCTTGCTGCTAGGGTACAGGGTATTTCTGATTATATTGTTCAGACTCCAGTTTTAGAGCCTAAGATTCCTACTCCTGATTTGTTTTTTGGGGACAGGTCCAAATTTTTGAGTTTTAAAAACAACTGTAAACTGTTTTTTGCTCTGAGACCTCGATCCTCTGGTGATTCCATTCAGCAGGTTAAAATTGTCATCTCCCTGCTGCGTGGTGATCCTCAGGATTGGGCATTTTCCCTGGAATCTGGGAATCCGGCCTTGCTTAATGTAGACGCCTTTTTTCAGGCTTTAGGATTATTATATGATGAACCAAATTCTGTGGATCAAGCGGAGAAGACCTTGTTGGTCCTGTCTCAGGGTCAAGAAGCGGCAGAATTGTATTGTCAGAAATTTAGAAAATGGTCTGTGTTGACTAAATGGAATGATGATGCTTTGGCGGCAATTTTCAGAAAGGGTCTTTCTGAATCCGTTAAAGATGTTATGGTGGGGTTTCCCACGCCTTTTGGTCTGAGTGATTCTATGTCTCTGGCCATTCAGATTGATCGGCGCTTGCGGGAGCGCAGAACTGTGCACGCTGTGGCGTTGTCCTCAGAGCAGATGCCTGAGTCAATGCAGTGTGATAGTATTCTGTCTAGAACGGAAAAACAGGGATTCAGACGTCAGAATAGGTTGTGTTTTTATTGTGGCGATGCTTCTCATGTCATTTCAGTCTGCCCTAAGCGTACAAAGAGGAATGCTAGTTCATTTACCATCAGTACTGTACAACCTAAATTTTTATTATCTGTGTCCTTGATCTGCTCATTGTCATCATTTTCTGTCATGGCGTTTGTGGATTCAGGCGCCGCCTTGAACTTAATGGACTTTGAGTTTGCCAGGCGTTGTGGTTTTCCCTTGCAGTCTTTGCAGAACCCTATTCCGTTAAGGGGCATTGATGCTACACCTTTGGCTAAAAATAAGCCCCAGTTCTGGACACAGGTGACCATGTGCATGGCGCCAGCCCATCAGGAAGATTGTCGATTTCTGGTGTTGCATAATTTACATGATGCTATCGTGCTGGGTTTTCCGTGGTTGCAGGCACATAATCCTGTGTTGGATTGGAAGTCTATGTCTGTGACTAGTTGGGGATGTCAGGGGGTTCATAATGACGTTCCTTTGATGTCAATCTCCTCTTCTTCCACTTCTGAAATTCCAGAGTTTTTGTCTGATTTTAAGGATGTATTCGATGAGCCCAAGTCCAGTTCCCTTCCATTGCATAGGGACTGTGATTGTGCGATTGACTTGATTCCAGGCTGTAAGTTTCCTAAGGGCCGACTTTTCAACCTGTCTGTGCCTGAACATACCGCCATGCGGAGTTATGTTAAGGAGTCTTTGGAGAAAGGACATATTCGGCCATCTTCTTCACCGTTGGGAGCGGGATTTTTTTTTGTTGCGAAGAAGGATGGCTCCTTGAGACCCTGTATTGATTATCGCCTCTTGAATAAGATCACGGTCAAGTTTCAATACCCTTTACCTCTGCTTTCCGATTTGTTTGCTAGGATTAAGGGGGCTAGTTGGTTTACGAAGATTGACCTTCGGGGGGCATATAATCTTGTTCGTATTAAGCAGGGTGATGAATGGAAAACTGCGTTTAATACGCCCGAAGGCCATTTTAAATACCTTGTGATGCCATTTGGGCTCTCTAATGCTCCATCTGTTTTTCAGTCCTTCATGCATGATATCTTCCGGACTTATCTTGATAAATTCATGATTGTATATTTGGATGACATTTTAATTTTTTCCGATGATTGGGAGTCTCATGTGAAACAGGTCAGGATGGTATTTCAGATCCTTCGTGATAATGCTTTGTTTGTGAAGGGGTCTAAGTGTCTCTTTGGAGTGCAGAAGGTTTCTTTTTTGGGCTTCATTTTTTCTCCCTCATCTATTGAGATGGATCCGGTTAAGGTTCAGGCCATTCATGATTGGATTCAACCCACATCTGTGAAGAGCCTTCAGAAATTTTTGGGCTTTGCTAATTTTTATCGCCGTTTCATTGCTAACTTCTCCAGTGTGGTTAAACCCTTGACCGATTTGACAAAGAAAGGCGCTGATGTGACGAATTGGTCCTCTGCGGCTGTCTCTGCCTTTCAAGAGCTTAAACGCCGATTTACTTCTGCCCCGGTGTTGCGTCAACCGGATGTTTCTCTTCCGTTTCAGGTTGAGGTTGACGCTTCTGAGATTGGGGCAGGGGCCGTTTTGTCTCAGAGGGATCCTGTTGGTTTCTTGATGAAACCGTGTGCCTTTTTTTCCCGTAAGATTTCGCCCGCTGAACGCAATTATGATGTCGGCAATCGGGAGTTGTTGGCTATGAAGTGGGCGTTTGAGGAGTGGCGACATTGGCTCGAGGGAGCTACGCACCGTATTGTGGTCTTGACCGATCATAAAAATCTGATTTACCTCGAGTCTGCCAGGCGGCTGAATCCTAGACAGGCTCGATGGTCTTTGTTTTTTTCCCGTTTTGATTTCGTGGTCTCGTGTCTTCCGGGTTCTAAGAATATTAAGGCTGATGCCCTCTCTAGGAGTTTTTTGCCTGATTCTCCTGAGGTCCTTGAACCGGTCGGCATTCTGAAAGAAGGGGTGGTCCTTTCTGCCATTTCCCCTGATTTACGACGGGTTCTTCAGGAATTTCAGGCTGACAAACCTGACCGCTGTCCAGTGGGGAAACTGTTTGTTCCTGATAGATGGACTAGTAGAGTGATTTCTGAGGTTCATTGTTTTGTGTTGGCTGGCCATCCTGGTATTTTTGGTACCAGAGATTTGGTTGGTAGGTCCTTTTGGTGGCCTTCTTTGTCACGTGATGTGCGTTCTTTTGTGCAGTCCTGTGAGACTTGTGCGTGGGCTAAGCCTTGTTGTTCCCGTGCTAGTGGGTTGCTTTTGCCTTTGCTGGTCCCTGAGAGGCCCTGGACGCATATTTCTATGGATTTTATTTCTGATCTTCCGGTTTCCCAGAGGATATCGGTTATCTGGGTTGTTTGTGACCGGTTTTCTAAGATGGTCCATTTGGTGCCTTTGCCTAAATTGCCTTCCTCTTCTGATTTGGTTCCGTTGTTTTTTCAGCATGTGGTTCGTTTGCATGGTATTCCGGAGAATATTGTGTCCGACAGAGGTTCTCAGTTTGTTTCTCGGTTTTGGCGGGCCTTTTGTGCTAAGCTGGGCATTGATTTGTCTTTTTCTTCCGCATTTCATCCTCAGACAAATGGCCAGACCGAGAGAACTAATCAGACTTTAGAAACTTATCTGAGATGCTTTGTGTCTGCTGATCAGGATGATTGGGTGGCTTTCTTGCCATTGGCCGAGTTTGCCCTTAATAATCGGGCTAGTTCAGCTACCTTGGTTTCACCCTTCTTTTGTAATTTTGGTTTTCATCCTCGTTTTTCTTCAGGGCAGGTTGAGCCTTCTGACTGTCCTGGTGTGGATTCTGTGGTTGACAGGTTGCAGCAGATTTGGGCTCATGTGGTGGACAATTTGGTATTGTCTCAGGAGGAGGCTCAACGTTTTGCTAACTGTCGTCGGTGTGTTGGTTCCCGGCTTCGGGTTGGGGATCTGGTCTGGTTGTCTTCCTGTCATGTTCCTATGAAGGTTTCTTCCCCTAAGTTTAAGCCTCGCTTTATTGGTCCTTATAGGATTTCTGAGATTATTAATCCGGTGTCTTTTCGATTGGCCCTTCCGGCTTCTTTTGCTATCCATAATGTCTTCCATAAATCTTTATTGCGGAAATATGTGGTGCCCGTTGTTCCCTCTGTTGATACTCCGGCCCCTGTGTTGGTTGATGGGGAGTTGTAGTATGTGGTTGAGAAGATTTTGGATTCTCGCTTTTCGAGGCGGAGGCTTCAGTACCTTGTCAAATGGAAGGGTTATGGCCAGGAGGATAATTCTTGGGTTTTTGCCTCTGATGTCCATGCTGCTGATTTGGTCCGTGCCTTTCATCTGGCTCGTCCTGATCGGCCTGGGGGCTCTGGTGAGGGTTCGGTGACCCCTCCTCAAGGGGGGGTACTGTTGTGAATTCTGCTCTTGGGTTCCCTCCGGTGGTTGTTGGTAGTAATGCATTTGTCCCTGGGTTGCAATCCTGGGCAGGTGTCCCTGCTGATTGCAGGTCTGACTGGGATATTTAGGTGTGCAGGACTCATTAGCCCTTGCCAGTTGTCCATTGTTCTTGGAGGTTTTGCATCTCTGTCTGGTTCCTCCTGCCCTGCTACCAAATCAGCAAAGATAAGTGTCTGGTTTTGTTTTTGTAGCACACATGCTGTGTGCTTTACAATTCAGTACTATTCAATGTTTTTTCTTGTCCAGCTTAGACTGCGTTTGGATATTTCAGTCATGTTGGATTCTCAGGAGATGCAGATATACATTCCATGTCTTTAGTTAGATGGTGGAATTTTTGTATTATCTGCTGTGGATATTTTTAGGGTTTTAATACTATTACTGACCGCTTAGTATTCTGTCCTATCCTTTCCTATTTAGCTAGTGTGGCCTCTTTTGCTAAATCCTGTTTTCTGCCTGCGTGTGTCTTTCCTCTAATACTCACAGTCAATATTTGTGGGGGGCTGCCTATCCTTTGGGGTTCTGCTCTGAGGCAAGATAGAATTCCCATTTCTATCTATAGGGGTATTTAGTCCTCCAGCTGTGTCGAGGTGACTAGGATGTGTTAGGTACACCCCACGGCTACTTCTAGTTGCGGTGACAGTTTAGGGTTTGCGGTCTGTACAGTTTCCACCTACTCCTGAGAAAGTCTCATGCGGCTCCAAGGTCACCGGATCATAACAATTTTCATCTCATCAGACCAGAGAATCTTAGTTCTCATAGTCTGGGAGTCCTTCATGTGATTTTTTTTCGCAAACTCTATGCAAACTTTCATATGTCTTGCACTGAGGAGAGGCTTTCATTGGGCCACTCTGCCATAAAGGCCCAACTGGTGAAGGGCTGCAGTGATAGCTGACTTTGTGGAACTTTCTACCATCTCCCTACTGCATCTCAGGAGCTCAGCCACACTGATCTTGGGGTTCTTCTTTACCTCTCTCACCAAGGCTCTTCTCCCACAATTGCTCAGTTTGGCTGGACGGCCAGGTCTAGGAAGACTTCTGGTGGTCCCAAACTTCTTCCATTTAAGGATTATGGAGGCCACTGTGCTCTTAGGACCCTTGAGAACTGCAGAAATTCTGTTGTAACCTTGGTCAGATCTGTCCCTTGCCACAATTTTGTCTCTGAGCTCCTTGGCCAGTTCCTTTTGACCTCATTATTCTCATTTGGTCTGACATGCACTGTGAGCTGTGAGGTCTGACATGCACTGTATAGACAGGTGTGTGCCTTTCCAAAGCAAGTCCTGTCAGTTTAATTAAACACAGCTGGACACCAATGAAGGAGTACTATCGTCTCAAGGAGGATCACAAGAAAATGGACAGCATGTGACTTAAATATTAGTGTCTGAGCAAAGGGTCTGAATACTTATGACCATGTAATATTTCAGTTTTTCTTTTTTATTACATTTGCAAAAATTTCTACATTTCTGTTTTTTTTCAGTCAAGATGGGGTGCAGAGTGTACATTAATAAGAAAAAAATTAACTTTTTTTAATTTACCAAATGGCTGCAATGAAACAAAGAGTGAAAAATTTAAAGGGGTCTGAATACTTTCCATACCCACTGTACATCCCTGCGCCTGCATGTCTGGCACCTGTTCGACAGCCGCAACAGATGCAGGGATTACCTGTTTGCCAGGCAATCCCTGCATGTGTTGTGGCTGTCGAACAGCCACGAGACATGCAGACGCTGGGATTCAAACATATTGTTCGAACACGCAAAAGTCACTTGGTTAGCACATGAGAATGCTCTGATAACATCTTATCTGAACACGTTGGCGGATAACTAGAGATGAGCGAATATGTTTAGCTCCCTCCTTATTTGGCAAGCTATAGCGCTTACCGAATAAGCTGCAGAGGAAACCGGATACCTGGATCGCTCCTACTGATCAACTGCCCAGTGCCACAGCTGCATGTGTCGCGGCTGTTTCACTGTCACAACACATGCATGGAAGCCTGTTTGTTGCAGCTGTGGCGCTGGTCAGCCGGAGCGCTCCAGGTATCCGGTTTCCTCTGCAGCTTATTCGGTAAGCGCTATAGCTTGCCAAATAAGGAGGGAGCCGAGCATATTTGCTCATCTCTACTCATAACTACTGAATAGCTCAAGTGTAAGATCTTCTGCCTGGTGCACACGAGTCACCAGGTTTGAGTCCTGCCAGTCTACTGAGTGTGCCTGCATGACATGCTATGGTAGTTTCCACGACACAGGCGCTGCACACTCACATAATAATCTGACAAGCGGGAGTTACCTTTGACTGTTACATGTGCCGATAATACAGAACATGAGGTCAGATATTTTATATGTAAGGGATGCTGAATAATGCTATTTTAGACCGGTAGTGGCTAGTCATAATTGATTCTCACTATATTTGTCTGCCGTGCTCCCTCCCCTGACTCGCCCTGTGACAAAGCTGGGCAAAACACTCATTGGGGTGCAGGGAAACACATCAGGAGGATGTTACACTATGGAAATAATCATCTTATTTACTTTTAGTCACATCCCTTTCAGTGCTTTGTTGCCTACATGGCTTTCTAATTTCTATCTCCGGTCACATGAATAGTTCTCTAGTAAATACACATATATGCACATAGTAATGTAATGTGCATATTGTAATAGCTGTAATAGTTGTTTTTTTCCTAATTTTAAGTGTATTTGTTCTTAACCTGTTTTAACAGATATCATGAGATTCATATTTTTGTTCGTTTTGGTTGTAGATTTTGAAGTGTTTGAGGTGTCTTGGTTATTTATTACTAAATTTATGGCTTAGGAATTAAATATATGCATGTTACTCAAGTAGGGCACCAAAAAAATCCCTGAAAGACTGTTGGCCAAGAGTGCTATGGCTCCAGATTATACTAGATTCACATAAGTTAGTGCCTCTATTGCTGTCTCCATTAGAAAAAATGGATTCTGACAGAGACGGGAAAATATGCACGAACATACTGACAAACGAGCCTAAATTGTAATTTTGCAGAATAAATTTGGATTTTGCTGTATATACTGTAACGATAATTTAGGTACCGTACTTATTAGGAACTTTTTGGGTACTTTATTTGCATGGCTCATTTTCAGATTTAGGAAATAGTTAATTGGAGGATAAGCCTAAATGTTGGGGAACAGGTCTGTAGGTGTGATGCTAAAGGTGTGGTTCTTAGTCTGTAAAGTTGGTGTGTATGTCAGAGTGGTGGTGCGTGCATTTCATCTGGGTGTGTATAACACGACAGGCCTAACAAGCTATGTGACACAGTATGTGACTATGCCTTACTCTGAGTAATAGTCGCTTACACCCACACGTTGCATAATAACCTATCTTCTACTGAGACGATACACATCTCTCGAGCTTGTCTTGTAAGACAGTAGCACTAGTATTCTCCTGTCATTACTGCTCTACTAATATGCACAGGATAAAATGCCCCAAAATACATCTCTATGCATTTCTTACGTATGTGTGAAGGATGCCTTGCAGTGCCCTGCCCGAATCTATGTGACTAAACTGGTCATAAACAGATTTTAAGACACAACTAAGGAGTGGTTCCATAATATCAAGGTGTGTCACACAAACGCCGACACGCCCTTACAGAATTAGACTTGTACAGACTTCACTGTCAAGTAAGTCATCAGAGAGAGATACATCTATTGAGCTACGTGAGGCTTTTTTTTTGCATTCGTCTTTAACTGAGGAATTTGTTTTCCGTGGCATAGACCTTCATTTATAAACTCTGTGTGTACACACTGCGCTCACCATGTTGTCTTCACCGTCGCCACTGAAAACTGCCCTAGCATCAGAAATCTTTCTGTGGCAAAATGAATCTTCCTTAGCTGTCCCTTCAGATAATCATCTGAGAAGTGGGACTAGCAGGGACCAGCGTGTTCAAGAGCAAGTAATGATGACAGTAAGGAGGCAGAAGCCAAGGAGTTCGCAGTCTTCTGCCGTGAATTACGGCACTAGAGGTAAATGTGGTTGCTATGTAGCGTACCATTGTCTGGTAGGGGAATAATGGCTTAGTTAGTCTGTATCTGTTCTCATTTATTTCAATTGTACATGGTCATTATATATGTTTTATTTCATGAGGCCTTATGGATCCAAACAGCGTATTTTTATGGTGTTTTTTTCCTGAAGCCATATCTTGGCTATTCCATGGTGCCACAGTGGTTTCTTTCATCGTTTGCCAAAATGGACACACAAAAAATGCGCCACATGTGGGAAGTTATACATCTCTTGCTTCTTTGGTAATTTTTTTATTGAAAGGTGTGACATTATTTCATGTTTTTTTCCATTGAAGGGATAAGGTAGATTTATCAGTATTGTCTAATTGTTAGTGCAAAATTAAGGTTCCTTGAGATTGAAAGATGATCGTGGACAAGCGTTCCCAGAAATGCTCATCTCCCGATAATCATGCAGTACAAGCAGATTGCCGATCACCCCACAAACAAGCTTGTTTGTCTGGTGAAATGATCTTTTGCTCTGCCTATAGATCATCTTTTTCGGCAGCTCATCATGTGTAAACAGGACATATGCTGCGGAGAACATTGGCAGCCTAGATGCACTGATCAATCTGTGTGTATTGCTAAGCATGGTCTGCCTGTCTAAGCAGGCGATTAAACGGAAAAAAAAAAATTACAATCGGCGGCCATTTAATGCTGTGGGTCAGATCATGTAAATGAACCTTTAGAGTGTGCTAGATTGGTCAAAGTAACTAATGCTTCTACTTGATAAATCTGGCATATTTTTAGAGTGCCAATTAGCTGGCTTTCTTTGTTCCAGAAATGTGCTCCACAGACCATTCTCTCTTTCACCTAAACCATGCTCCTTTTCATCGAAACCCGCCGCTTTTCAATTAGGAGGCAGAAAGTGTCCAAAACCCCATAAATAAGTATTCTGGTGCAGTTCGCTTGATAAATTTTCCTAATGCATATAAAAATGTTTGCAAAAAAACATAGCAGTTCTTATTCTCTATACAAGCCAGAAAAACAAAATCAGTAAAAAAAACGCTCTGTATAGAAAGGCTAAGAATGGTTTAGGTTTGTATCCGTCTACAGCTCTGTGTGTGCTTTACTTGCATTGTGAATGTAAGCACAGCCATAAGCTATAGAGACTACCACTCTCATCCGCTGAATGAACAAGTATAGTACATGATGGATTTTATCCTACACGCTCCAGAAAGGCTCAGCTTCACTAGCATTAGTCAGTGAGCGGTCAGTTGTGCACACGGAGCATGAAGTGGTACGTAGGGCTGAATTTATTATTTTTCATCAGCTCAAGGCTGTGCACTAAGAAATTCCCTTATTCCAGCAATGTGTCACTTACTGGGCTGCTTGTTGCAATTTTTATAATTTTTTTGTTTAATCGGCAGGAAAGGACAACTTGGCCTGCTGCCAGATATTCAAACCATGCCCCAATCATGGATTGGTAGCTTTCTGCCTATGCACAGTGTACATATAAAGCTGACAATCAGTGGTGTGGGTGGGGATATACAGAGCTCAGCATTCAGAGAACTGGCAGATCTGCAGCAGATAAAACAATTTTTAATCAAAACTTCAGGAACCAGTAATGTAAGTGACACATCACTAGAATCAGGGTCACCAACTCTCTACATGATGGTGCTCTCAGCAAAAACCTGGTGACAAATTCCCTTTAAAATGTGGAAAAGGACTGCACTGCCTGTGACGCAGCTCACACTGTCAAAGATTTCTGCAGCATGCTGCTTCCACATTGCGGTGAGGGGGTACAAGCAAGTTGCAAAGCATCCAGCTAGTTCACACTTTTTGCCTCTTGCTTGTTGTTTTATCATGAAGGTTGTTATACTGCAATGTAACATCTGTGCCATTGTATCTTCAGACTTAAAGGGAGCCTGTCCACTTGGAACTGCTGTGCTCAGAACGAGCAATTATGGAAATTAATAAAATAAAAGTTATATTGACTATTTTAAGAAAAACATATATACCAATTTGCTCATCTCCTCTTGTTCTATAACATGATTCCCATAGATTGCACAGTATTCCCAAGCCAGTAGATTCCCTCTCTGCCTTTTATAGCTGAAAAACTTATGTAAAAACCTATAGTGCAATACAGTTTTATTCATCTACATGGAGTTATACTGTGGAAAAATGAAAGACTACTTGCCATATAACAGTATGATTAGCAGTTTTCTCTCATGTTTATGCTATATTTTTAACATACTGTATGTATTATACCTACAGAAATATGACTATAGAAAAGTACTATGCACTTTTTTGCTTGGCATCTGGATGTATTCTTCTGACATGGCAAAAGTTTGTGCACCCCATTCCAAAATGATGCCATTAAAAGGATTTTGTAAGCAAGGGAGTCTAATATGATTCTAACAAAGTGTAAAAGCATTCAGTCAGGAATCCATGCTATTTCACAGTCCACTCATATGCCAACACTTTCTCTTTTGCTTCTCTCAAAGCAGCAATGTATCTCACTGTACGGCCAGGTATGGACTGGGGCTGAAATTCAGTCCTGGCATTTGAAATCACACAGGCCCATGTTGTCCCCGTCCCCATGAACCAGATTGGACATATTACTAATATTACCTTGGATGGAGGAAAGGAAGATTTACTACAAGACCAATATTTCTAATGATTCCCCTGACCTGCTGGGATAAGTGATGGAGTCAGCGACTTTGTGCTTTGTCGAAACTCTTAACAGTATGAGTGTCTTGAGAACACCAATTCTGTTAACAACTTAGCAGACAAGGCAGCCCATGGCCAGACAGGCCCTTCTGGCATTTGCCAGAATTGCCAGATGGCCAGTCCGGCCCTGTATAAGGCTATGTGCACACGTTGCGGATTTACTTCGGATCCGCAGCGTTTTTTTCAACGCAGAAATGCTGCAGAACCGCAAGTGATTTACAGTACAATGTAAATCAATGGAAAAAAAAATGCTGTGCTACTGGTGCGGAAAATTCCACACGGAAAACGCAGCGGATTATAAAAAGGAGCACATCACTTCTTTTGTGTGAATCTGCAGCGTTTCTGCACCCATTCCATTATAGAAATCAGCAGGGGTAAAAACGCATGAAATCCACACAGAATCCGTAGTAAATCCGCAGGAAAAACGCACAAAATCCGCAAGAAAAACACGTCAAATCTGCACCTGCGTTTTCTGCCAAGAGATGCAGAATCCACACAGAAAATTCCAGAGGCAAATCCGCAACGTGTGCACATACCAAGGCTGTGACGTATGGTGAGATACCTCCTAAAGTCCATATTGATACATGAAAGATATATATCTTTGTAACGTGTTAGCCAGTGGATAGAAAAATATTTAGAATTGAGAGTCCTCAGTGGTTGATACCTTTTAATGGCTAACTGAAAAGATGGTAACAAATTGCAAGATTTCGAGACTACTCCGATCTCTTCATCAGGCATAGACTAAGAGAAATTCTGAAGAATCACATAAATAATGCCATAGATAAGATAGTTGACATGAAGCAGAATTACCATTATGTGAGTGATAAACAGTTATGTCCATAAATATTGGAACAGTTCATAGATAAGGAGTGTGAATGTTTTATTGTCCTCCGATTGGGGTCTGGTTCTATGTTATGATGACCCCACATGGTCTGGGGAGCAAATTCCTTAGTTGATGTAAAAAGACATAAATCCATGCAACACATTCATTCCTGCACTGAGAGTGTCAAAGGTCATCATCAGCTTATATTCCCAGACTCTTCTGTCTCTCTGAGATTTGAAGTTACCTTTTTAATGCAAGTAATTTCATGTCCATAATGCTATGATCGGGGAGACAAAATGTATTGCCACAGGTAGATCCATTCTTTTTTCTCTTATTGTACGGTGATGAGAGTTCATCCTTGTTCTCAGTTTCTGCCCTATCTCCCCCACATACAGACACCCAGTTGGACATTTAGTACAAATTATTAAGTACACCACATCAGAAGTGACGCAGCTGAAAGTACCTGGTATCTTGTAGCCGCTGTGATGTGGATTGAGCGAGCTGCCATAGCACCGCTCACAGACAAAAATGGCAACATAAGGTATTTACAAAAATACCTATTTAAAAGATTTAAATCAATGGACGGAATATACATTGCCGTGGACCGCCCTTTTAATCAATTTCCCCTGCTCCAGTGCTGAGTCACAGTTGCTGCTCCAGGTGTGCATTATTGTCTACAGTCCTGATATCAACTCAATAGCACCGTAGCCAAACATTGAGCTCAGAAACTGTGCCTGAGAAGACACATGAACCTCTCAGAGTCACAGAGATGTCTGATTGGCTGCAACACAGTCAACTATCAGTGTTGTAGAAATTAACAGACCCCAAAAGCAGCGGAAGAGACTCAGAGATGGACCGGGGGAGGGTGAGTAAAGTTCAGTTTGTGTTTTGGAAAGAAAATCTGGTAAAAAGTAAGTTTTTTTAAAACTGAAAACCATCTTCATGCAAGATATGATCTTAAAGGGGTATTCTCAAGTTGTGTCTTGAGTAGTTCAGAGCAATGCAATCTCCTTACAGCCGGGTTGCTAGTGGGGTGGGCTCTTCTCTCACTGTGACAGCTTTGGTGAATAGTAATACTTTAATATTAGTAGAACTATAAAGCTCTGCATGAGTTCTGCTATAACACATTCAGCTATCAATGGTTAGTTCTGATTATACACTTTACACATAGAGATGACAGAGAATTTAAAGAATCACAAAGGTTAGGACAGGGCGAACAGAGAACTGTGATTTGGAGACCTGCTGTGAAAGCTACTATGCTGATGATTAGTGTTGAGCATTCCGATACCGCAAGTATCGGCCGATATTTGCGGTATCGGAATTCCGATACCGAGTTCCGATATTTTTGCGATATCGGGAATCGGGATCGGGATGCATATTCATGTGTAAAATAAAGAGTAAAAATAAAAAATAGGGATATAATCACCCTCGGACGCGCCCTGGTTGTAACCGCTGCAACTGGCAGCCTCCGTTCCTAAGAATGAGCGAGTGAAGGACCTGCGATGACGTCACGGTCTTGTGATTGGTCGCGTAACCGCTCACGTGACCGCTCACGTGACCACGACATCATCGAAGGTCCTTCACTCGCTCATTCTTAGGAACGGAGGCTGCCGGTTGCAGCGGTTACAACCAGGGCGCGTCCGAGGGTGAGTATATCCCTATTTTTTTTTTTTATTCTTTATTTTACACATGAATATGGATCCCAGGGCCTGAAGGAGAGTTTCCTCTCCTTCAGACCCTGGGAACCATCCAGGATCACTTCCGATATTTGTGTCCCATTGACTTGTATTGGTATCGGGTATCGGTATCAGCGATATCCGATATTTTTCGGATATCGGCCGATACAATCCGATACCGATACTTTCAAATATCGGAAGGTATCGCTCAACACTACTGATGATTTATTATTGCATTTCTTCAGAAGATGAGAGGAAGGGGAGCAGCTAACTGTTGTATAGAAATCAACTGGCTGGAGAGAGGTGGCTAGTATGTTAGGAGTTCCTCTCTTGGAATGTAAATACTGCACACTGTGCCAAGCACTAAAGGTCTGGCTCCATGGAAACAAGCTGTACACTATTAAAGATAAAAGCTCTCATTGCATCACAATTATATTAGAGAAAAAATCACAATTATAGCAGATAGAAAAAGCAAGTCAGCTGCAAACTTTTATGCTGTCTAACAAATTAAAGGAATTTAAGAACACTCCTTCAATAAAAAGTGTATCTTAGGACTGTTTTTTTATGTATGTGATCTATCTTTAAATCTCATGGATAGAAATCGTATCTATTATAATCTATATAGCCATTCACATGTCCATTTTTTTACGGACCATGTGCCCACAAAAATTCACAGAGATTTCTGTTTTGCGAGATCTCGATATTCAAAGTAAACAAGCACGGTTTGCTCTTTTATATATTAATGCTATTTGACGTTTTTATTTGTTATGAGCACATTTCACTTAGTGCTCCATATAAGATATGTCCGCCATGCTGATCGCTCTGTACAGTTAGCTGCAGGAGTCTGACATATTCACAGCCAAGCTCATCCTTTAACTGCTAGATATCTTGGTCTGCCCAACATTACAGCATATCATATCCTGCCTGAGGTGGGGTCTGATAAGCTTTTGTCAGTCAAGAACTGACAAGATAGACTACCGGCAGTATTTCCCAAACTCCAGTCCTCACGGACACCAAAAGGTCATGTTTTCAGGATTTCAATAGTGCTGCACAAGTGAGAGAACTCCTGATACTCCCATCACCTGTGCAATACTAAGTAAATCCTGATAACATGACTTGTTGGGGTCCGTGAGGACTGGAGTTTGGGAAACAATTACGGTATACAGAACAAAGAAGACAAATATCCATATAAGCTAAAAACAGACATGAATGCATCTGATAACGAATAATTACTGTTCCAATAGTCCATGCTATAGCTTGTAAGGCAATATCCCAATGATATATGGAACTACAGGTAAATAAGAGACACAGGAGTACCTGTGATATGGATACCTGCAAACGAGACTAGCAGTAACAACCCTGAAGCTGCCTAGCCATGCAGGAATAACATGCTAAGACATGAAACATGAGAGCACGCATAAGAAAAAATACATATATTAATATAAGAAATGCAAAGTTAGGGATACCAGCTGCAGTTGGTTTGGGAGTAGAGCTGGGTGGCACGTTTTTTCATTAGCTGGGCTGGTGCAATGTCATCACTGCAGCCTGGTTAATCAAAAGGTGCTAGAGGAATCCCGGAGGATAACAAATTCACGAGCCTCCCATTCAATAGCAAGAGACTACTAATCTGGCCAAAGGATCAGAGTCTCAAGAATCGATCTGCCCAACTCTAGTCATAAGCATTATGACTCTCATCTTACATCCTTCTCCCAGCATAGTTCTTCCACCCCTTGTTTCTGTCCTGTGTTTCACTTTCATTCCTTCTGTGTCACTGTGCATAATTGAACATTCTTTTAACAGCATGGTCCCGCTACCCCTTATACTTAATTTCATTAGTTTCTGTCTCTATGTCAGAAGTCCGGACAGTCTTCCTTTCCTTCATTCTGTGATCCGACAGCCCTCCCCATTGCCTCCTGCACAAGCCTTTGATTACAGAGGGAAGACTCAGAAGCACTCATTGCATTTACTGAGTGTGGAGGGCTAAACTCAATCTCGGCACAGTCGTTAAAGATATGACCTGTAAGGCCTCATTCAGACATAAGTGTGTTACTTACGTGTTCTATCTTTGATTTTCACATATAGAACATACTCCCATTATAGTCTATTGAGTTGATCACATGTCCATATTTATTGCAGGCCGTGTGCTCACAAAAACATTCCAGAGACATGTCCATTTTTGATAGGAGACAAATCAAAATTACCCCTACCTGTCTATAGGTCCATGAAAATCACTAACATCACATGTATGGCATCAGTGGAAATGTGTCCATGATCAAAAGGGGTGTCCACTTCTTGGACAACCTCTTCTCAATTAATATGTTTCCTTCAAGTAAAGTAATCACACCTTTACTTACCACCAGTGCTTTTGCTGTTCCAGTGGTGTCGGCACTGGCTCTCCCGAAGCTCTTTTGACATTGTTATGTCACTCGACCAATCAGTGACCACTTCACAGTCCCCTCCTTCGGACGTAAGTGACACCTATAGCAAGTGATGAACTTTGCCTGCCTTCTCACTTCCACCAGACGTCTAATTTGTCTGAAGGAGGAAAGAGTGAAGTGGCCGCCGATTGGCCATAGAGATTGGGTGATATAACAATGTCATGCAAGCCTTGGGAGAACCAGTGATGACACCGCTGGAACAGTGTTTTATTTATGTATTTATTAGTCTGTGAAAATCCCTGGTAAAAACTGATACTGACAAATCACTGATGTAACTCAAATCCAAAACACTGATGATTAACAGTCCATGTTTTTACATATAAGAAAAAACATGGACGTCTGAATGAGCCCTAGGCCTCAGTATTGGTAAGAAAGTTGAGCATCCCTGAACGCTTAGTAAAAATAAAAACTGTAATAATCCATTTATACTAGAAAACCGGTGGCACTAAACGATTGCCAATCTGTTACTTGTTTACCAATCGACAATCGTTTAGTAGCCTGTTTGCACATGTAGACCACAGCTCAGATGCAGAGTGAACAATCTATAATAGAGTGTTCAGTGTGCATAGTCTGCAATTGTTCTTGATCGTGATGAGCGAGTGTACTCGTTGCTCGTTTTCACAAGCACGCTCTGGTGGTCTCCCAGTATTTGTTAATGTTTGGAGATTAAGTTTTCATCGCCTAAGCTGAATGATTTACAGCTATTAGCCAGGCTGAGTGCATGTGGGGGTTGCCTGGTTACTAGGGAATACTCACATGTAATCAAGCTGTCTAGTAGCTGTAAATTATTCAGCTGCGGCGATGAAAACTTAATCTCCGAACACTAATAAATACTCGGAGATCACCCAAGCGTGCTCGGGAAAACCCGAACAACGAGTACACTCACTCATCAGTATTCTTGATTATTTTTGTGCAAACAAAAACATCATTTCACCAAGGAATGAGCTTTTGTTGGAGTAACTGATGATCGGCAGCCGATTTAGACTGCATGATTAGCCAAGTAACCAGTGCCCAATGGGCTCCATGGCAAAATTTGGCCCTGGGCGCCCACCAGCTTGTTAGTCAGATGTATGGGTCCCTGTAGCATTCTAGATTCTAGGAAGTCAGATTTGTTCGCTCCTCTTCACCCCTCATAAAAAAGTCATCATACAGCTACTCATATTGCTACTGTACAAGTACCACAAAAAGGGAATAAATACCATTGTATAATGACCATATATTACTGCCACATAGTGTCTGAGTATAACCACCATTCTGTTACTGAACAAGTTCTACTATACCAATAAGACCAGCGTATACCAATAATACCACATACAAGGAATGAATAGCATCACACCATGATCAGACCACATATTATCACCATATAATAACTGAATAATACCACAATACTGATCATCATTAACAAAAACACAGTACGAGCACTAATACTACCACCAGTGACATTATACACCAGAGCTCTGTAGATCATGTACTGTAATCTCTATATGATAAATCTACGGTTTTACTTGTAATGCCTCTAATTTAACTCATTCCATTTTTTCTTTTTTATCATATGGCACAGACTGTTATGACTTCTTTCACTCGTCTCCACAGAAAGTAACACACATACATCTATAATTGAACAATTCTACAGCAAACTCCACACTGTTTTTACCACTCTTACACTGCACCAGAGGAAGAAGAAAATTTCAATAGTACCACCCTGGTGCCCAACACAATAACAGTGCCTCCTTTTTTTCTCCCAAGTCAACAGTATTGGGGGGGGAAATAAAATCTTATAATAGTGATATCTCCCTTTATGACCCCTTTGCAGTAGAAATGCCCCCCTCTGGGGATCTCAAATAATAATGCATATGTAAGCCACATACAATAGTAAAATTCCTCTTTATAATCAAATACAATAGTAATGTTTGTCTTTGCGCTCAGATAAAATAGTAATGCCCCTTCCCCAGTGGCAACAATACAACAGTAATGTACACCATTTCTGCCTCCATACAGTGATAGTCCACCTTTTATGTCTCAGTACAGTTGGGATCATCTCATATTGTGGCTTCAGCAATTAATAATAAATAATATATGGGCCACACTGGCGAAAATTATTAATGTTCCCCATTGTGGAGCTGTAAGGGGTTACAAGGACTGATGCGCGCCCTCATCCCTTTAGTTACGTTCCAGTTCAATGTGATGTATTAGTACTGTATGTGTCTCGTCTAGTACTGTGTATATTATAGTATATGTGATAAGTGTATATTTTGTTTTAGCTGCTTTTGCACTTTGTAAATTGTTTCAGTATAGGGAAAGTGCAGAGCCCATTTCTGGCCAATAGATGTTTTGGAGTGTTTTTTTGTTTATTTTTCATGATTCCATAATTTTTTCCTCAGCATTGAGTGATTCCATAATTTTTCCCTATGCTTGGTTAAAAAAAGTAACCATTACTGACAACCACATTTTTTGTTCTTGATTTCTTTTAGTGTTTCTTAAAGCCAGAATGTTGCCATTTGAAATGACTTTAGTTTTGTGCCATGTTTGTGATCTGCTTTTTTTCTACAAAATTAAACAAGTGAATGAATATCCTCCAAGGCCGGTGATTCCATAATTTTTGCCAGGGGTTGCAGATAGATAGATAGGTAGATGAATCATATTCAGTAGAATCCCATTGTTTGGGTAGCACTGTTCTAAAGGATCTGTTTTTAAAATCTGCAGTATATCAATTTTCGTCAAAATTTCTTTGTAATTAACTATTGTAATGCATAAGGAAAAATGCAAGGCAAATCTGTCAAATTTGCGGCAAACACATGCAGATTTGCTGCAGAAAATCCACAGAAAGTCTAATACATCTGCATTTATCAAAACAGTCATTTTGCAAAGAAATACAAAAAGCACATCGCTCTTCATATAACTGTTATGGAGCCCAGTAAACTGAACATTTTTGTTCTGTGAACCTTAAAATACCCTTCTCTACTCCTGAGGGCTCATTCGGATGTCAGTGAATTTTCTTGTGTGAGAAAATCAATCCAAGCTTCATCAAAGTTTCTTTTTATCCAAGTTTGGGCAGAGTGTCAGCTTTCATCACCAAAAGAGTTTGGGCGCGTTTCATAAGTTTTTATCCAATGAAAAAAAATGATGGAAGTTTGTCAAGCTTCTCCTATCAAACACTCCATGATAAACAGACAGCACATGGATGGCATCTGACTTTTTTAATGGATTCAGAGACTTGCATTGATGATTTTGATCTCATACTCGGGTCAATATCGGACAAGTCTTACTTCTTTTGGGACATGTAAACAGCCCTAGAGACTATCATAGGTACAAACGCTATCCATGAAAAACAAGGACAGCGCTCGTACAAGAAAACTGTTGTCAGAATGAGCCCTTAGTAATAGTCCTGTCCTCCTTTCTTTAAACAGTTAGGAATGAAGGTGTGGGGAGTGACATCTCTAAAAATCTAAATGACATTTACTCTAAGTTATTAAGATGCCCAAAATTCTGCAAGTAAAAATGCATGCGCTTAAGTAAAAAAAAAAACAGGTTTACGGGTTTCCATATTCTTGAACATTGTATCACTTCTTATAGTATGTAATATGATCTCCATTAAATGTCAAGTTGGTGGTATCTGTTATGCATTTAAGCTGGAACTTCATTATTGTTTCTATTACACTACCCTCTTCAACATTGAGATTCCAGCACCAACAATAAAAAGTCATGGCATTATGGAAATTACAGGATCAATAGACATGTTAATGATAATCAAATGATTGAAAAATGGAAGAAACATTTTCAAAAAATCTAAATTTATTTATTATAGGGTATTAGTGCTATGCAGAGAAATAAACGCACTTACAATACATCAAAGAGGTTATGTGAAGAATTTTCTGCCATGCTAAATGTACGTGGGCGTGCAAATAGTCAAGAGCCACTGCTGGCAGATCTCTTTGCAAATACCGACAAATGACGTTCGTGATGTGCACGATGGATCACAAGTTAAGAGATGCAGCAGGCACTGACAGCACGTTTAGGCCATGAAGGCTGTATACAGTATCATCTGCAACATACAGCCAGGCAGAGGCATATCTAGGGGGGGTCAGCCGGGGCATGTACCCCAGGCGCAGCCGACAGGGGGGTGTAGTCGGGCCACCTAATGCGGCAGTCTGCAGTGTCTCCCCCGGCGGCTGCATTCTGCCCCCCCCCCCCCCGGACTGGGAGTCAGCTATTCTCTGTGCCGACTGTCAAGCTGACAGCTGGCACAGAGAAGCTGCAGCGCGCCGGCACCCAGGGATCAATTGTACACGCATCTTACAGAAGCAAGTACAATTGAGGCTCTGACTACCGGGTCAGAGCGACGCGAGCACCGTGATCATGTCATGTGATCACGCTGCTGACGTCACCCACCGGCGCTGCAGAGCAAGAGACCCAAAACTGTAGTAAGTGCTCCAGCTGAAGATACCGAAGGTGCAGGGGAGAGAGATTTAATGTGAGTGGGGATGGGGGGATTTATTGTGGGGGGATTTAATGTGAGTGGGAATGGGGGGATTTATTGTGTGGGTTGAGAATTTGAGTGGGGGTGGGGGGATTTATTGTGTGAGGGAAGAATTTGAGTGGGGATGGGGGGATTTATTGTGTGTGGGGGAGAATTTAGGTGGGGATGGGGGGATTTATTGTGTGGGTTGAGAATTTGAGTGGGGAGGGGGGATTTATTGTGTGAGGGGAGAATTTGAGTGGGGATGGGGGGATATATTGTGTGGGGGGAAGAATTTGGGTGGGGATGGAGGGATTTATTGTGTGTGGGGAGAATTTGAGTGGGGATGGGGGATTTATTGTGTGGGTGGAAAATTGGAGTGGGGATGGGGGATTTATTGTGGGGGGGAGATTTAATTTGAGTGGGGATGGGGGATTTATTGTGGGGGGAGAATTTGAGTGGGGATGGGGATTTATTCTGGGGGGGAATTGGAGTGGGGATGGGGGATTTAATGTGTGGGGGTAGATTTGGAGTGAGGATGGGGGATTTAATGTGTGGGGGGAGATTTGGAGTGGAGATGGGGTTATTTATTGTGTGTGTATGGAGATTTGGAGTGGGGATGGGGGGATTTAATGTGATTTAGATGAAGAGCAAAGGGGGAGATGGTGGCATGTATGAGGAAACAGTACAGGGGAATGGGGTATGTATGAGGAAACGTACGGGAGAATGGGGGGAATGTGTGAAGAAACCGTATGGGGGAATGGGGGGCATGCATGAGGAAACATTATGGGGGAATAGGGGGCATGTATAAGGAAACAGTACTGGGAAATGGGGGGCATGTATGAGGAAACAGTATGGGGAATGGGGGCATGTACGAGGAAACAGAATTGGGGAATGGGGGGCGTGTATGAGGAAACAGTACTGGGGAACGGGGGGCATATATGAGGAAACAGTACAGGAGAATGGGGGCATGTATGAGGAAATGGGATGGGGGCATGTATGAGAAAACAGTACAGGGGAAAGGGGGGCATGTATGAGGACACCGTACAGGGGAATGGGGTATGTATGAGGAAACAGTACGGGGGAATGGGGGGCATGTATGAGGAAACCGTACGGGGAAATGGGGGGCATGTATGAGGAAACAGTATGGGGGAATGGGGGCATGTACGAGGAAACAGAATTGGGGAATGGGGGGCATGTATGAGGAAACAGTACTGGGGAATGGGGGGCATATATGAGGAAACAGTACAGGAGAATGGGGGCATGTATGAGGAAATGGGATGGGGGCATGTATGAGAAAACAGTACAGGGGAAAGGGGGGCATGTATGAGGACACAGTACAGGGGAATGGGGTATGTATGAGGAAACAGTACGGGGGAATGGGGGGCATGTATGAGGAAACCGTACGAGGAAATGGGGGCATGTATGAGGAAACAGTATGAGGGGCATGTATGAGGAAACAATACGGGGAATGGGGGGCATGTATGAGGAAACAGTACAGGGGAATGGGGGGCATGTATGAGGAAACAGTACAGGGGAATGGGGGCATGTATGAGAAAACAGTACAGGGGAATGGGGGCATGTATGAGCAAACAGTACAGGGGAATGGGGGTATGCACAAGGAAACAGTACAGGGGAATGGGGGCATGTACGAGGAAACAGTATGGGGGGATGGGTGCAGACAGTATGGGGAGCGAACGGGGGAAGGTATGCGGACACAGCAAGAGTAGCGATGTGAAAAATGTACAGGGAGTGAGGGTGGTGGGATGTGTGCTGACACAGTATCGGGAGTCAGGTAAGCAGGCAGTATAGAAAGTGAGGGGGGTAAATATATGAGGAGATAATATAGTGAACAGGGGGATGTGAGAGGAGACAGTATGAGGAGGGAGGGGAGTAGTGTGAGGAGACAGTATGGGGGGAGAAAAGTGAGTGGGCACAGAATAGAAGCTGAGTAGTGGGGACAGTGTAAGGGCACAGCCAGGAGGGGACAGTATACCAAGGAGGGGGAGTACAGTATAAATACTGGGCCCTATAGGGGGGCACAGTATGAGAGGCCAGTGTGAAGAGGGGGACCGGTATGGAAAGGAGAGGTCAGTGGGAAGAGCATGTACAGTGTGGGGGTCATATTTTGTGCAGACAATATAGCAAGGGGCAATTTTTTTTATTCAGGAGCATTATAATGATACTTCTATCTTTAAGGGCATCATATGGAGCTTTTCTGCAAAAGAGCAGAGAAGATGGAAGTCTGCAGAGATGGCTGTGGATTAGAAAACATCATGGGGTCTGGACAAGATGAAGAAAAGAAAGAGAATGACTCCAGACTCCAGGGAAGACGTCATCTATAAAGTACCTGGATGTCAATTTTATTTGTGATACTAATTCTCATGATCTTATTTATGTTTGGAGCATTAAAAGGGGATGTCCAGGTGTGTAATATGTCTGCAGTCATTCATTGTGACTGCAGACTTATGAGTTCTCAGAGTGCGCACTGCACGCTGTCTGGATTCTCTCGTGCTGGCGATTTACATACATGCGGTCATGTGCTGACTAGACATGTGTGGCCTCAGTCAATGAAAACTAACTGAGTGAGGCCGGGCACGTCTAGTCGGAATGTGGTCAGAAGTATGCAAATCACATACGTGTGCTGACATGACTGTCCACCGGCAAGTGAGAATCTTAAAAATGTGCAGTGCATTAGTTGTGAGAATTTAGAAGCCTGCTATGTCAGCATTCAGCTCTGCAGGTTCCAGTAGTCATCACATGGACAATTCACTCATATGCAACTTTCATACCTATGGTCCTGTGACTACGAGCTTCTCTTCCTGCTTCTCTTAGTTTTTCACTGAACATTGAGAGCATTAGGGAGAGAGGCTCGTCGGTACATGACTAAGTGTGCAAATCGCATATGTCCTGGGGGGGGGGGCGCCAAAATGAATTCTTGCCCCGGGTGCCAGAAACCCTAGATATACCTCTGCAGCCAGGCATTATTGTGTTGAAAATGCCTTCTTGGACATTTTGAGGAAATGGCCATACCATTGGTTTGGATTAAATCAATATATTGCCGAGATGTTAGTGTACCTGAAAAACGACTAATAGGGTCCAGCTATCTTAAGCCATTCCATACAATTATCCCAGTAGCACTAAGCATTTGCATGACATTGGGATATGGGCCAGATATCCAGCTGCAGATGTTTTCATTGGCCATCAGCTACTGCTTTCAAACACCATCATGATGCAGAGCAAGATGACAATGAAGGTTGGAATGGAGATCTATCCTCTTCATCTATCCTTTTCTCTTGGACACAAGGATAATCACTATTGATCTGAAGTTCATGTGGCCAACACCATAAAGAGGCCTTCAGGAGGGAGCGTCACACCGTCTGCTCATAATCGAATGTCGTAGTCCAAAATGTTTTCAACATCACAACACCAGGCTGCATATTTTTCAAGCTACTGTGAGCGGCTTGCATGGTTTAACCATACTACACCGACCTATAGCATCTACAGACTTGACTCCCATTGAGCACATTTGGGAAATCATTGGTCAGCAATTGTAAAAGGAGCTGCCAGCAGCAGATCTTGATGATTTAACGCCCAAGTGAATTCAGCATGGCAGAACATTCCTCAGACAACAAATAATAATCTCATTTATAGCATGTGAAGGCATGCAAGTGCATGCATGTGTGCGTGTGGCATTCATACTGAGAGAAAAATGAAATGTTTTGAAAAGTTATTTCGCTTTTTTCATTAACAAATCTATAGATCTTTTGATTTCCATTATTGTACAAATTTTCCTTGTTGGTAGTGCAATTTTAACGTTGAAGAGCGTGTAATAGGAAAACCATGAGGCAGATGTGGACAGTCACCATTTTTGAGTTCGCATTAACACTAAATTATGTTTAAATTGTTTGTTTTCTGTCTTAATAGCTGGTTCAATGTACGAGACCCTGGACGATTCTTACAACATGAATCGCAACAGTACAGGCAATAATTATGCAAAATACACATGGGGTTATCCGGTAAGTTTGCGCGTAAGTTATAAACTAATTAAAATAGAATGTTATAGGTGTTTTCCTGCAGAACTTCATTTTTATGTCATCTTCTGATGTTGAGTTGGCACCATTTTGGGCACATTGTTAGGCGTTGGGATTCTGCCGCTGCACAGGGGGAATTCCAAGCCATTTCTTCTGCGGTCTCCCATTCTCTCTCAGCTGCAGAGGACCCTGCTCAGCAGAGACGTCGGTCCCAGCATCTTGCTCAGGCAAATGCTGTGCATCTGGCTGCTGCTGCCTCCTCAGGTCCAGCTATAGCAACCAGCATTAGTCAGCGGCGATCAGACGCTCCTGGGATTAAGTCCTGCTTTTGTCCTTCTGAGCATGCCCGTGAGACGACCTCTCATTGGTGGTCGGAGGTAACATGCCCAGGTCCTCAATCAGCTCGGATTGGCCCACTAACAAGGTCCTTGCAGACTGCAGCTATAAAAGGATCTCACGGCAGTACGGCTGTGAGCTAGTATAGCCTAAAATCGTGGTGTGTGTGCAAGCGTGTAGGTTTCTGGTGCTAGCTCCTAATTATCCCCTACCCACGTGTTGTAAATGTGTCTGGGAGATTGGAGCAAGAGACAGCGCCTACTAGTGGCATCGCCAGTGCGACGCCATGCGCTCAGTTTTCACAGAACCCGATAGGTAGCGTCTGGTAGTGGGGTTCGCCAGTGCGCACTCAGTGCGCTAAATTCGCTAGTTAGCGATTGCTAGTGGCATCGCCAGTGCGATGCCGTGCGCACTAGTTGTACTAAATCTGCTGTGCCCTGTGACCGCTAACATGGTATGGATTCCATATACTAAGGTACAGCGGTTCTGTGAAGCAACAGAGTTCGCCGCAGTATACACTGGGTGACTGCTAACTCGCGTGTGTTCAGTGCGATACAGCCATATATCGTCTGCCATTGCTGAGCAGCAGTTACCAACTCTGCACGGTGGACCCCGGCAGGGCCGGACTGGCCATCGGGCAGTTCTGGCAAATGTCAGAAGGGCCGGTGGCAGTAGTGGGCACACTCTCCCCGCTGTCGGCGCACTCCCGGCCCCGCATTCAACTATACCGGCGTATGACGCCAGTACAGTTGAATGCAATGATGGAGGAGAGAGCGTCTGCTGACGCTTCCTCTCCCATCATTCCCCGCTCTGCCTGTCGCTGACACTGCGGGTGCGCGATGACGACATATCATCGCGCACCTGCTGTGTGGCCGGGCAGACTGCGACTGCTGAGACCAGAGCCAGAGCAGCGCGGGGCAGGAGGAAAGGTGAGTAGAGTGGTTTTTTTTGTTTTTTTTTTTATCAATGAGTGATGACTGGATTGTGGAGCTATTGGGGGGGGCTGCATTCCATTCTATGGGCCTCTGCTGCATTATATTCTATGGGGCTGGCTGCATTCCATTCTATGGGCCTCTGCTGCATTATATTCTATGGGGCTGGCTGCATTCCATTCTATGGGCCTCTGCTGCATTATATTCTATGGGGCTGGCTGCATTCCATTCTATGGGCCTCTGCTGCATTATATTCTATGGGGCTGGCTGCATTCCATTCTATGGGCCTCTGCTCCATCATATTCTATGGGGCTGGCTGCATTCCATTCTATGGGGCTCTGCTGCATTATATTCTATGGGGCTGGCTGCATTCCATTCTATGGGCCTCTGCTGCATTATATTCTATGGGGCTGGCTGCATTCCATTCTATGGGCCTCTGCTGCATTATATTCTATGTGGCTGGCTGCATTCCATTCTATGGGCCTCTGCTGCATTATATTCTATGGGGCTGGCTGCATTCCATTCTATGGGCCTCTGCTGCATTATATTCTATGGGGCTGGCTGCATTCCATTCTATGGGCCTCTGCTGCATTATATTCTATGGGTCTGGCTGCATTCCATTCTATGGGCCTCTGCTGCATTATATTCTATGGGGCTGGCTGCATTCCATTCTATGGGCCTCTGCTGCATTATATTCTATGGGGCTGGCTGCATTCCATTCTATGGGCCTCTGCTGCATTATATTCTATGGGGCTGTGCTGCATTCCATTCTATGGGCCTGTGCTGCATTCCATTCTATGGGCCTGTGCTGCATTATATTGTATGGGGGCTGTGCTGCATTACATTCTATGGGGCTGTGCTGCATTACATTCTATGGGGCTGTGCTGCATTATATTGTATGGGGGCTGTGCTGCATTACATTCTATGGGGCTGTGCTGCATTATATTGTATGGTGGCTGGCTGCATTACATTCTATGGTGGCTGGCTGCATTACATTCTATGGGGGCTGTGCTGCATTACATTCTATGGGGGCTGTGCTGCATTACATTCTATGGGGGCTGGCTGTATTACATTCTATGGGGGCTGGCTGTATTACATTCTATGGGGCTGTGCTGCATTACATTCTATGGGGGCTGTGCTGCATTACATTCTATGGGGGCTGTGCAGCATTACATTCTATGGGGCTGTGCTGTATTATAGTCTATGGGGGCTGGCTGTATTACATTCTATGGGGGCTGAGCCGTAATGCTGGATACAGCTGTAATTATATGTTATACAGTCGTGTTACACTCCCCTCACTTCTTGTAGCCTACAAGTGTACAAAGATATTATACAGTCACCATGTGACAAGTGGGCCTGTGTGACTTCAAATGCCAGGGCTGAATTTTAGTCCCAGTCCGGCCCTGGACCCCGGATTGCGAATTCACCTTTTTATTATTATTATTATTATTATTATGGTTGGTTCCGCCAACCCTAACACACATACAGTACCACTTTTTGCATTCCTTTTCCATATTTTTTTGAACTCTCAACAAAAAAGAAGTGGAAGAGCTATGCATGCTACAGTTTGCATCACTTGCATTTATTTTATGTCATTTTTATTTTTTGCATGTAGTATTTGTTACCCCCATGCGATTCCTAAACTTTGTGCAATATCAAACAATCTTTTTTTTTTTTTTGCCTTTGACTTGTTTTCCAACCTGGGAAACAGTCACACAATTCGCAACATGACACTAAAATTGCTCCACAATATCATAAAATCACTGCAAGAAAGTACTGGAGTACATTTCTACATTTTGCTACTCCAATCTCTGCCCTTAACAATAAATATAAAAAAGAAAAAAAACAGGTGAAGGAATAAAATAGACTGCAAAATAAAAGAATTAGGCACAAATAAAATATTTAAAAACAGGCACCTGCCCCCCCTTCCTTCCCAACAAATAGATTAAAATAGGCATAATGTTTTTATTTTTGCACCTATTATTTAGTTGATGTTTGTCATTGAGTTTTCGTTTGCATTTTTTAACATGCATTTTTACAGTGTTTTTGATGCTGCATTTTTTGTCTCTTTTTGATGTGTCATGCTTTGTTTTGATACTTGCTAATATTTGGTTTTGACAAAAAATGTATTTATTAGTGTTGAGCGATACCGTCCGATACTTGAAAGTATCGGTATCGGAAAGTATCGGCCGATACCGGCAAATTATCGGATCTAATCCGATACCGATACCCGATACCAATACAAGTCAATGGGACTCATGTATCGGACGGTATTCCTGATGGTTCCCAGGGTCTGAAGGAGAGGAAACTCTCCTTCAGGCCCTGGGAACCATATTAATGTGTAAAATAAAGAATTAAAATAAAAAATATTGCTATACTCACCTCTCCGACGCAGCCTGCACCTTACCGAGGGAACCGGCAGCGTTGTTTGCTTAAAATTCGCGCTTTAACTTCCTTACGTGAAGTCCCGGCTTGTGATTGGTCGCGCGCCGCCCATGTGGCCGCGACGCGACCAATCACAGCAAGCCGTGACGTAATTTTAGGTCCTTCAGTATTTTAAAATTACGTTCCGGCGTTGTGATTGGTGGCGTCGCGGTCACATGGGCGACGCGACCAATCATAAGCCGTGACGTCACGGGAGGCAGGAGACGCGCGCATTTTAAAATGCGCGCGTGTCCAGCCTCCCGTAAAGTCACGGCTTGTGATTGGTCGCGTCGCCCATGTGACCGCGACGCGACCAATCACAACGCCGGAACGTAATTTTAAAATACTGAAGGACCTAAAATTACGTCACGGCTTGCTGTGATTGGTTGCGTCGCGGCCACATGGGCGGCACGCGACCAATCAGAAGCCGTGACGTCACGGAAGGAAGGAAAAGCGCGCATTTTAAGCAAAGAACGCTGCCGGTTCCCTCGGTAAGGTGCAGGCTGCGTCGGAGAGGTGAGTATAGCAATATTTTTCATTTTAATTCTTTCTTTTACACATTAATGTTGTTTCGATACCGATACCCGATACCACAAAAGTATCGGATCTCGGTATCGGAATTCCGATACCCGCAAGTATCGGCCGATACCCGATACTTGCGGTATCGGAATGCTCAACACTAGTATTTATATATCATGCTTAGGTGTGGATAACATGCATTTTTTTATGTGTTTCTGCCATGGAAACACACTAAAAACGCATGGGTGTTTTTTTCATGCAGATTTTACGCATCCAGTACAAGTCTATGATTTTTGTTTGTCTTTCACCCCATTGACTTGCATTGATGAGTGTGATTCAATTCTCGTAGATAATCTTTTCTCAGTCCGATACAAGCTTAGAAATTTTTTTCCAAATGAGCACTGACTCATTGGATAACATTAGTAAGAGTGCAATGCAATGTTTTCTTGTATTGCACTCTTCTGTATTGTATGCCAATTGATCAAGCCCTAATTCTTTATATGGAGCAACATTTAAGTGCTGCATAAATAACGTGTTCATTTTAGTCTGTGTTTCAGCACGATTATGTTGATACTAAATGTATATAGTTTATTTTTATACTATAAATACAATGTTTTAACAAAAATCATTTGTTTTTGTGTCGTCATCATATTCTGACAGCCATAAGTTTTCCATTTTTCCATCAATGGAGCTGTGGAAGGGCTTATTTGTTTGTGTGACAAGAAGTAGTTTGCAGTGCTACTATTTTCTGCCACATACAACTTTTTGATCACTTTTTATTACACTATTTGTGGAAGTAAAATGTACAAAAGAAACAATTCAATAAACGAGTCTTAATCTAAGCCTCTTTGTGGTAGCAGTTTTAGAGCTACCAGGCGACGAGTAGCAGGCTCATGTGACATGGAGTGATTTTTTTATTCCAATGTTTTGCCAGATGGCACTAAGACCAAATATATGACTATAAGCACGAGTCCTGAAAAAGAGTAATTTCCCCTGCCAAAAAGGACCATGTAGCAAGACATGCCAGAAGGTAAAAACATGGCCCACAAAAGAAATGCTATAACAACCCACAGTATAGTTCTGGGATATACCTTAGGTATACAAAAATGAATAAGTGTATAAAATTTTCAAATTACTATTTTTTACCTCCACCTTACTCTCCCATCAAAAAACCATAACAATGCTATGTTGATTGTTAGGTACGCGTGTCAAGGAATATTCTTTGTTACTTGTACATAAATCAGTTTTTCTCATCAAACTTTTCACCATGATACAGTATCTTCAGAAGTTTTGCTCCCAAGCTGAACTTCCACTCAGACCAGCAGACACAGAGCATGCTGCTCTCTGGTAGCTTGCTTTTAATCGATCATGCTTAGTCCCACCTGAAGCTACTGGTCAAGAGGAAAAAAATAAGGATGGGAGTATTGGAGTGACCTACCCAACCTGACTCTTCAGTTACTTCTCAAACCTTGACCCAAACTCCCATTAAATAATCTACTCAGTAACATTACCACTGGTCATAACTTTTCCAGGCAAGAAGCCTCAGTGACAAATTCCTGCAATCCACCATTTTACCTCCTGATTGTTTCCTTTATTCAAAGCTGTGGGGCTTGGCACCTTCCGTCCCCGAATAGTGGATCCTTAACAATGCATCTGAATTAGCAAGTAATTTACTTGGCCAGTGTAGTCTTGTAAGGCCAGGAACCAGTGTGTTGCCCTAGCATTTATTTCCTTATTGTGACTCTTCCACTTCAAAGGAACATTATTTGAGATAAATCTATTTGCTTAGATGCTCATTTCTATTACATTCTTGAGACATTAGATACCCAGACCCACCTCTGATGCTCCTGTTAGTTAAACAAATTATTTAGAAAAAATCTGGTGCTCGCTACCAACACTGGCTGTCTACACAATCACATTTTCAGTTTTTTTAAGTGCCCTCTGTTGCATGGGACCATTGAATCATTACTGATTTCTTGATTTTTGAAAAGTCAAGCAAGCTGCCCAAGAAAGTTCTTACTTGCTTTTCAGTGAGCGGCAGTGGCCAAGCTTGCATTGCTTTACCTTATTGACTTGGGGTTTAAATATATTAAAAAAGACCAATACATGGTTTCAATTTATTTCATACAAATAAATACATTTTCATCAATACCAGATGCATGTAATGTAGTCATATATATTGCAGGACAGTATAGGGAAATGGCCAGCATCCCCTTATGTATGCTTGCCCATAATGAATTCTCTTTTTGCATGCAGTATAGAGATTTATTACTATGTATTACTATTGGCTTAGTATTAAATATGTACCGTCGTACTAGTCTGTATAAAATACTGGAGAAAGAATAATTATGTGATTCATGTGATAAGCCAATTATTATGTTTTTTTTCCAGAGGGTGAGGAATATAGCTTATGAGTATATGAAAGTATGAAGCTAAATGTTAGCATATGACAACTTTATTGAAGAATGTTAAATATGTGGAATGATCATACCTAGTGCGTGTCACTTTGTTCTAAAGGGCATGAATATGCTTTATAGTATTTAATTTCTTATGATTCTTAGGATAAATGATGTATGATAATACAGGAGATTAGATCTACTCTGTACTGTATTTGATACATTATAACTTAAGCCCAAGGATAATTCCAAATGTAAACATTCTTCAATAAAGTTTGTAATATACTAACATTGCTCTTCACACTTTGAATAAATACTTCTTCTTGTGATTGATAGCTCCGAGCCAGGGAAATATGCTCTGCAGCTGCATTCCATTCTAATGTGTGTCACTTTGCTTCAAAGGGGAAGATTTGGCTACATAGTATTTAACTTAAGATACATGGCACATGATAATAGGTCACGTCTACCCTGTAGTGTAGGAGTTATTTGATACATTATGAGTAGTGTTGAGCGATACCTTCCGATACTTGAAAGTATCGGTATCGGATAGTATCGGCCAATATCAAAAAAATTTCGGATATCGCCGATACCGATACCCGATACCAATACAAGTCAATGGGACACAAGTATCGGAAGTGATCCTGGATGGTTCCCAGGGTCTGAAGGAGAGGAAACTCTCCTTCAGGCCATGGGATCCATATTCATGTGTAAAATAAAGAATAAAAATAAAAAATAGGGATATACTCACCCCTCCGGCGGCCCCTGGACCTTAGCGCTGTAACCGGCAGCCTCCGTTCCTAAGAATGAGCGTGTTAAGGACCTTCGATGACGTCGCGGCTTGTGATTGGTCGCATGACCGCTCATGTGAACGCTCACGCGACCAATCACAAGCCGCGACGTCATCGAAGGTCCTTCACGCGCTCATTCTTAGAAACGGAGGCTGCCGGTTACAGCGGTTACAACCAGGGCGCGTCAGAGGGTGAGTATATCCCTATTTTTTATTTTTATTCTTTATTTTACACATGAATATGAATTCCGATACCGCAAATATCGGCCGATAATTGCGGTATCGGAATGCTCAACACTAATTATGAGCCCAATAATAATTCTAAGTCATTCTTCAATAAAGTTTGTCATATTTTAACATCGCCACCAAAATCTGTTCCTGCAACTTCTGCTTCTGTCGCCAGGTGCCACCACATTTACTCTGTGGGCAGCGCTGGTAATAAACAGAAGCTCTAGGAGGTGCAGACTCTTTCCAGCCATCAAAGTTGAAGTGGCTGGGACCAGCAGTGGTGCCCAGTCTGACAGTATGGGTGTGTGTGCTGTACAGCTGAAGTAATCAGCTCCCTGCTCTGGCCAAATGGAGAGCACTACACCCTACTGAAGCTTCCAGCTTGCTATTTAGTTTTTGCGCTGGTTTAGGTCTGTGTTTTTAGCTCCAGTTTAGTATTATTTTCCTGTTTTGACCTCGCCTTGTTTTTGACATCCCTCCTGCCTGACGATTTTGTACCTTTGCGGTTTTGACCCGGCTAACCTGACTATCCTTCTTGCTAGCTTGCGCCACCGAACAGCAGCTTACTCTTTGACCCTTGCCCAGGAACCCTGAGTAAGTCCAGATCCCTGTATAGAGGTTAAAGGGTGAAGGCCAGGACAACCCCAGGGCTCTGGGAAATGGAGTAGCCTGCTGCCAGCCAGTACATTGTAGACATGATATAGCTGCCAGGTGACACTGACAGAGCAGCATTACATTTATGCTAAGATTAATTTTAACAATTCAAATACCTGTTCATACTGAGCAGAGCATAAATGAGTACACCTCCGCTGATAAGTAAGAGTTTAATAACTCAATTAACACAGAAACAGTTTACAAAATTTTGACAGGACTAAATTTCATTGAACTTTTTTTTTAACCTGAAAGTAAGGTTAATAAATAATATAACCTACATTGCAAAATCTTCAGTTTTACTCACATTAGTTGATGCAAAAATGAATTTTTTCACCTCCATGTCAAAAAACAACTGCATTTAGTATTTTGTATGACCTCCATGATTTTTAACAAAATCACCAAGTCTTGCAATATCTACCTTTTTAAATTTTTCAAGAGCAATCTCTTAGAGCCTGGAATCTTAATGGACAGTAATGTTCGTCTTGTGTCTTCAGAATTCACAATAGATGTTAGATTGGGTTTGGATCAGGAGACATATTTGGCCACTGAATTATTTTTACTCTATTCTTCTTCAGAAATGAAACAATAGCCTTAGATGTGTGTTTTGGATCATTGTCATGTTGGAAAAGTGCTTGTCTACCAAGCGGATCAAAAGTGATGGTAGCATCTTCTCTTTCAATATAGAGCAGTATATTTGTGAATTTATGATGCCATCAAGCCATCAGTGATATGTACAGTGGGTATGGAAAGTATTCAGACCCCTTTAAATTTTGCACTCTTTGCTTCGATGCAGCCATTTGATAAATTCAAAAAAGTTCAATTTTTTTCTCATTAATGTACACTCTGCACCCTGTTTTGAGTAAAAAAACAGAAATGAAGTAATTTTTGCAAATTTATTAAAAAAGAAAAACTGAAATATCACATGGTCATAAGTATTCAGATCCTTTGCTCAGACACTTATATTTAAGTCACATGCTGTCCATTTCCTTGTGATCCTCCTTGAGATAGTTCTACTTCTTCATTGAAGTCCAGCTGTGTTTAATTATACAGATAGGACTTGATTTGAAACGGCACACGCCTGTCTATATAAGACCTCACAGCTCACAGTGCATGTCAGACCAAATGAGAATCATGAGGTCAAAGGAACTGGCCAAGGAGCTCAGAGACAAAATTGTGGCAAGGCACAGATTTGGCCAAGGTTACAAAAGAATTTCTGCAGTACTCAAGGTTCCTACAAGCACAGTGACCTCCATAATTCTTAAATGGAAGAAGTTTGGGACCAGCAGAAGTCTTCCTAGACCTGGCTGTCCAGCCAAACTGAGCAATTGTGGGAGAAGATCCTTGGTGAGAGTCGTAAAGAAGAACCCCTAGATCACTGTGGCTGAGTTATTAGAGATGCAGTAGGGAGATGGAAGAAAGTTCCTCAAAGTCAACTATCACTGAAGCCCTCCACCAGTCAGGCCTTTTTGGCAGAGTGGCCCAACGGAAGCCTCTCCTCAGTGCAAGACATATGAAAACCCGCATAGAGTTTGATAAAAAAGCACATGAGGGACTCCCAGACTATGAGAATCAAGATTCTCTGGTCTGAGGAGACAAAGATAGACCTTTTTGGTGATAATTCTAAGTGGTATGTGTGGAGAAAACCAGGCACTGCTCATCACCTGCCCAATACAATCCCAATAGTGAAACATGGTGGTGGCAGCATCATACCATGGGGGTGTTTTTCAGCTGCAGGTTCAGGACAACAGGTTGCCATTGAAGGAAACATGAATACAGCCAAGTACAGAGATATCCTGGATGAAAACCTCTTTCACAGTGCTCTGCACCTCAGACTTGGGCAAAGGTTCCCCTTCCAACAAGACAATGACCCTAAGCACACAGCTAAAATAACAAAGGAGTGGCTTCAGAACAACTCTGTGACCACTCTTAACTGGCACAGCTAGAGCCCTGACCTAAACCCAACTGAGCATCTCTGGAGAGACCTGAAAATGGCTGTCCACCAACGTTCACCATCCAACCTGATTTTTTCTGTATGGGCCTTAGGGGAGACATGGGGCAAAAAACTATTGCAGTATGTCAAAAAAGTATTTATGTGCACTGAAGTTTTAAAGGATTATATATATTAAAATAAATAATCATAAAGTATCACTGCCCCCAAGGAACATGTTCCCTCTATCCATTTGTATAGGGATTTAAATAACAAGATACTAATCTTTTATTCTATAAACTAGAAACTATGCTTGTCCCATTATCTGTTAAATGACATGCTTATACTGTAGCCCCATTATTGTATCGTTGCCTGCCTGTTCTTATAAGTGGTATGTAATGTGTGGAGAAATTTACACTTATATGTCTTGTTCATGTGACTATAAATAAGGGATTTTGAGTTATGTTCTAAACAAGATTGCAGATTTATTTGAGATGGTATTCATATTTTTTTTTACCAAGAATCTAAGCTCCCAAATGTTCTCTATTGCTATCTATGTTATAAGGAGAGTTTCTCTAATTAATGAATATGGTTTCTATATTAATCCATAATTCTAGCTACCGTATGTATTCGTAACCAAGGTGCTTCCTTATAAATGCAAAGTGTATATCAACACATCACAAATTCAATTAATAAGAATACCAATGATAACTATTAATCAATCCTTGAGAAAGCTCTTTGCGAAACATAAGTCGCTGTGGTTTCTCCTATTTGATATGTCTTATTATGGCCCAATATGTAAGTGATACTCCATCTTTAATTTCCTATAACCGTCTCTACTAGTAATCATCTGATCAGCTATATATTCTATTTGTTTCCATGTTATACTTTTCACGCTTAGACACAATTATGTATTAACTATGAGATTTTCTTTTCATCTAAATTGATAAGATTTAAAAAAGATTTTAAAAGACATTTTGGACATTTTTCTTTTTTTGTGCTTTTGTTTTTTCCTCCATTTCCTTCTTATTTTTCTATCTACATAGCCATATGAGGCCTTGTTTTTTGCAGGCCAAGTTGTGCTTTTAAATTACACTGTTTAGCAAAAAAATAAACTAGAAAAAAGGGAAATAATTCCAATTGCATTTTTTGGTGACCTAAAAAACATCATTCTGTCAAACTGTCAAAGGCAGTTCCCTATCCAATATGGAGCTGCATATCTAGAGATAAAAGTGCAGGTGAAAAGTATTTAGTGCAGCAAGTAGCTGGCAGCCCTGACATCACAGTCCAGTGCATGTACAAGGTTGCCCCTGGGACGTCAAACTATGAATGTTTACTGACATTAACAGTTGGGTGAGCACTGCAGTTTTTAATTATAATGAAAGTGTTATCACATTATCATCATGCAATTAAGGTTTTCTAATATTATATACACAATACATGTGACCTGGCACAAATAAATTATTGTTGTATGTACAATGACACATGAGGAGAATAATGTTATTGTGCTGTATACATATGCACCATGTTTTCCTGATGTGCATTCCTAATCACTTTTTATACCTTCAATATGTACTGTGAATGTTCATGGCTTGAAAATGGCTCACAGTTTAATCCATCAATGACCTCTGATACGCCTTTTAACGGCGGCAGTTAAGGGTACTTATTCTTTAGTAAGGATATGATGCCCACCAGAGTCAGAAAATCTCTGGGAGATTCCCAGAGAACATTATCGGGACTGGTTTTTATGGTCCCCTGTCACATAATTGCTGTTATTCAGTGAATAACTGCAATCACAAAAAAAAGTCTGAGTTACAATTCAATTCTCTCTCCTATAACATGATCTAACATATCAAATCAAGGGGGATTTGATTTACTATTTCCTTTTCTTTGTCATCCCCTTAGTTAGATAAAAATTCTAAAAAAAATGTTTAACATTTTTTTCATTCTTTGCAGTTGTGGTTAAGGTTAGGGTTGAGGTTGTGGTAGGGTTGTGTTAGGGTTAGGGTTGGGGTTAGAATTATGGTTTTTTTTTTCAAAAGTAAAAAAAAATCATGACATATGATGGCTTTTTTTGTGGCCAAGCGCTCGCTACTTGGGTTTACATCGGGTGCTCTGATATGCATGGAGTGTCATGGATCGCCGCATTTTTGGGGGGCGTATAACAGCCATGAAACATGCAGGGCAGGGACTCTACCATATCACTCAATCACCTGTGATATTTAGTGCATACCTGAGCACCTGATGCAAACTGGAGTAGCGAGCACTTGCTTGCAACACTAATGACGACATATTCAATATGACAACCTAATGTTATCAAATTCTGTGTCGTACCTGTGGGTTCAAAATGATCACTGAACCCCTGGCTAGAATCCTCAAGGAGAATGGTTTCTTAAATTATGTCACTTGTGGAGGGGTTTCCACTGTTTAGGTACATCAGGGGCTCTCCAAACGCGACATGGCATCTGCTCTCAATTCCAGCCAATTTTGTGTTCAAAAAGTCAAACAGTGCTCCTTCCCTTCCAAACCCTGCCATGCACCCAAACAGTGGATTTCCACCACATATGGGGTATCGGTGTACTCAGGAGAAATTGCAGAACAAATTTTTTTGTCCATTTTCTCCTGTTACCCTAGACAAAATAAAAAGTTGGGGTATGAAGTACATTTTTTGTGAAAAAAGTTAAATGTTCATTTTTTCCTTCCACATTGCTTCAGTTCTTGTGAAGCAACTGAAGGGTTAATACATTTCTTAAATGTGGTTTTGCACACCTTCAGAGGTGCAGTTTTTACTTAAAATGTAATGTGGTCTCTAAAAAAATGTTTTTCTACATTTTGTTGGAAAACTGCAAAATTGCTAGTCAAATTTTAACCCATCTAAAAAATGTTTCCAAAATTGTACTGATGTAATATGTGGTAGATATGCGGTAAATGTTATTTATGTACTATTTTGTGTGACATATTACTCTGATAGGCACAAAAATAAAAAAAATTGCAAAATTTTAAATTTTTTGGACAAATTTACGTTTTTTTTCATAAACAAGCGCAAGGCATATCGAAGAATTGTTACCGCTATTATGATGTACAATATGTCACAAAAAAAATTCTCAGAATCAGTGGGATCCATTGAAGCGTTCCAGAGTTATTACCACATAAAGTGACACTGTTCAGAATTGTAAAATTTGGACTAGTCATTAAGGTCAAAATTTGCTCGGTCACTAAGGGGTTAAAGAGCCGAAACAGCACACATACATGGGTAAATAAAGACCACTATTTTTTTTTAATATCTCATGTCTTAAGGTCTGCCATTTTTGCTGTATGTATATGGAGGATACTGAATATATCAGTCTTTTATAGTGCTGCTTTCTTTGGGAATATCAAGAGACTTAATCTGTTTGTATACATTACCATCAATAGCTGCTATAATAGGTAATTTACATTATATGTAAACATATATAACATTTTCCAATGATAATAATGAATGTGAGAACAATATTAATGGTAATAGTGGTTATTCTAATAATAATAACAATAAATATAATAATCTAGAAAAAGTTCTCTAAGAATAATCGTGAGAACAATGCAAAAATGAACAAGAAAGCTCATAAATTTCAACATTTAATCTACAGTATTGATTTTTAATAGGATATATGATGGATTCTAAAGCACCTATGATTGTGGTATATGTGTAATGTTCATCAATTTTATTCTTCTGGAGAAAAAACTGAGTGGTAACTTTCCAAATCCACCTACAACATCTTCCATTACGTAATCTCCGGTCAAACCAAGACCTCCTTCTCTCCTCCACACTTATTCGTTCCTCACCCAATCACCTCTAAGACATCTCCTGAATATCCACTATCCTCTGGAATTCTGTGCCCCAACACGTCCGATTATCCACCACATTCGGATCCTTCAGACGGAACTTGAAAACCCACCTTTTCAAGAAAACTTACAGCCTGCAATTAACCCGCTGCCTCCTCATCACTATTGGAGCTACTGCAAACCCAACCTACTGTGTTTTTCCCCATCATCCAGTAGACTACTGTAAGTCCACAAGGGCAGGGTCCTCTTTCCCAGTCTGTCATTGTTAGATTGTTCCCCTTCTCGTGTACAGCACCATGGAATCAATGGTGCTATATAAATAAGTGGTAATAATAAAGATAAAACACATCAAAACTCTTTTAAAATGTGGAGGTCCTGTTGAGTATTTGCTCCAAAAACACTGCAAAAAAGACTTTGTTATGGAATTATGGAAAGCGCTATCGGCAACATATCAACACGTGGATTGTTTGTGATTGATAGCTCCGAGCAGGAGAAATAAGCTTGGCAGCTACATTCCATTGTAGTGTGTGTTACTTTGCTTCAAACGGAAAGATTTCCCTACATAGTTTTTACCTTTTATGATACTTTGGATAGATGATGAACAGTATGATAACAGATCACATCTACCCTGTATTGTAGTTTCTATTTGATACATTATACTGCCAATGATAATTTCAAGTGTATGCTATATTCCTCACCCTCTGGAATAAAAAAATAATTGGTTTATCACATTAGCTACATAATTATCCTTTCTCTACTGGGCGACTTCACTTTGAGAACCCCAGAAAAGAGGTTTTCAGGAGTGGTATATCTTTCCACAAAGGTGTCCTGCCTGTTTGCATTCTGTTGTTCTCCATGGACAACCCAACATTGTGCATGCCAAGAAAGAGCACGGACACAGCGTTCTATCACAACTCTTTTCACCTTCTAATCTGGGGTAGATGTATCCGTTTGCAGTCACTTTTTCTTAAATAAAACAGGTCACACATCTGGGACCTTGGTAGTTTATATTAATGGAAAGTCCTTTGCTGCAGGCGCTGTGCCTGTACTGCTAGACTCTTCACTAGGAAAGTATTTCAGCCTTTGACTTGCTGCAGTCCTTAGAATCATGCATGGAGGGGTTATAATTAGTTTTTCCATGGTCTACTATTCAAGATCGGAGTGAGTACTTCAACCCACTGGACTAAAGGAAGTTTTCCTCTATCTGCAGTTTGCTCAAATAAAGTTAAATAGGCCCCCATATCATCATCATTGGTCATTTTCTGCATTCTGGACTGGTTTCCACGCATTAACACAGGAGCTTTGACCAGCTATAAGCACACTTCACTACAATAATAAGGCTTCGATAAGTGCAGTCATTTGCTCTAATAAGAGGAAATTCATTTTGCTGTTACAGATTGGCCTGCACAATCTGTTTAATAGGTTCCTCCATTAAAGCAATCTCTTATGTAGTCCTGCTGCCACTGATACCCAGGACATAGACTAGTTTATGGAACTTAAAACAACTTTACTAGCAATAGGGATGTCACGTTTGTGCTGTCAGATTACCCATGGCCAGGGACTCCTACACTGTCCCTAATGCTAGGGGTGCCCTAGCTATCCCTGCTCCCCAGATTACTTCTGATGCTTTAGATGCTGGGGCCATGTGCCTTACTGAACTCCTGAATCAGCCCTATAGCTATCCCCCTCCCACACCCAGGGAAGTAGGGTGGAATAGTGTTTGTATATATGCAAACCAGACAAACAAGGAAGGATGTACAGGTATAAAGGAAACATACCAATCATACAAATATGCACTCACAGACAAAAGAGGGGAACACTGGGTAGGAAAAGTAGGTAAACTAAATAGGAGAGGATGAGGGATTTCACACAGCCGAAACATCTAGCAACAGTCAAAGATAAACACTTCAAAATGCCTCCACCAATAACCGACTTCCCCACTCCTCATCAGGCAGTACTAAACTTAGCACTGGCAATCCAGATTGTCAGAAGCGAGTGTTTATAGGAGAGGGGAGTGGCCAATACTGAACAGTGTAGATCCTCCAAGCAGGAAGTTAGAGACTGCAAGTTGAACAGTTTAACCCCTGCACTGCTAACAGAAACCTGCTCGGTTTAATATGAAGAAGTGCTTCTGATCAGTACACGAGTACGTGAAATCAGACCCTGTGGCCTTCTGGCCCCTCTCTATCCCAGTAAACCAGTGACTAGGGATGTCCACATCCTCCACCATATGTGAATGGAACCCTTCAGATAGCCACGCAAAACGGGCACACTCTGGCAGTAAAAGTTCAAATGTCCAGGATTTATTGTTCACATCCAAAAGAAACAGTAAAGGAAAACTGCCATACTTCTGCAGCAAAACAGGAAATTTACATTCTTGACATTGTCACTAGCAAACAAATTAATGGCTCCATTTAGATTCTATACTTCTCTTAATACATCCCAGAACTGTATTTGCCTTTTTTTCTGCTGCATCATACTGTTGAATCATGTGCAGTCTCTGATCTATTAGTGTTCTCAAATCTTTTTCACATGTGCTTGTTGCTTAGTTCTATTCCTCCTATTCTGTAGATGTAATTTTTGTTTTTCTTGCCCAGTTGTGGAATCTTCCTTTTCTTCCTGTTAAATACTATTCTATTATTCTCGTCCCATTGTTCAAGCTTATATAGATCCTTCTTAATCTTCTCTCTGTCTTCCCTAGCATTAGATATCCCTCTCATCATGCATCGTCTGCAAATTTGATTAGTTTACCTTCAGCTCCCTTATCTAGATCATTTCCTTTTTTTATCTCCTCCGAACACCCCCCTGATCCTGCTGTTCTTTCTGTTATCAAGGTGTAGGATATTTCTTCAGTTCTTGATATTTTTTATCATCTCTTATACCCCGCAAGTTCTGCATTCAAGACTGCAATGTGTAGAGTCGGTGTCCCTGCGCTATTCCCATCCTCCACTCCCTCAGCAGGAATGCTGATTCAATACCTGCCATGGCCCCTGGCCCACACTTTCTCCTGCAGCTGCAATCTTCCTGGGTCAGCACACATCTCACAGATCTCCAGGTACTTAAAAAGACAGTGCACACTGTCCTAAACTGTCTACAGCCAATGGCTAGGAGGCACCTATTATTTAAGACACCTCCACCTGTTGGGAGGTGACTGAGCAATGTGTTCTGTCAGTTGTTTACAGGCAAGTTGTCAGGTCCCATGTTCATGTATATCTGCCTGTAGCTGCCTGTAACTACGTGTTACTGCCTGTACCTGACTGTCCCTGTCAGTACCTGCCAGAGTCCACCATCACCTGCCGTGCATGCCAAAATCTGCCATGCCTTCCTGTTTATGCTCCATACCTGCCAGCATCTACCATATCTCCCTGTATATCAACCATGCCTTCACCTGCTATGACTTCCTATATACAAGTCATGCCTGCCAGCACCTGCTGTGCATTTCTGTATGTCAGCCGAGCCTACTTGCTCTTGCTGTGTCCACCCATTCCTGACCGTTCCAGCTCCCTACCCCTTTAGGGGTCCACTGCTGTGTGTCTGTGGTCTGTCCTGGAGTAGCACCTGGCGTGCATCTGGAGCCAAGTCTAACCACACCTTTGGGGGGTTTAGCGAAGAGTTAGGTGTTCACCTAGTCACCCCCCCTCCAGGCTTTCCTCAGTCCACCACGGCACAGTGGTTCCACTACATGCATTATACAATTGCTCCTACCTTTTCCCATGAGTACAGTGGATGATTACTTTTCAGTTCCATCAAAGATAGTTTTTCTTTCAGAGTTATATTCCTTTATTTTCTGTTTTGACTTCTTTAGTGCAACTCAGTCTTTTTCAACTAAGTCCTGAAGCATATCAAAAGCAGGTGGTCCAAAAATGCTGATCATAAAACTAACATCAAGTGATGTTTTGCTATCTATTTAATTTTTTCCAATAATTTTAACTTTAGTAACTTATGCTGTCTATAAATTATTATCCTTAACTGGAATATTAGATTATTATCAATATTATTAGAAGAGGTTGGCAGAAGACCAGCCAAAAACTTTGAAAAAAGTTATATTTACAGTAAGCTTTAGACAACATGTAAGTGGGTTAATTCCATCCTGGACTTTCTAGCATTTTAAGTTCATTATGTCTTATGGTTTCTTCCTGTCCACTTCTTACACTTCTTCCTGTTTTTTACTAGATTGCATAAGGGTTGGATCTACACTTAGGCCAGTCCTAGCCACTGGTCCAGTCTGCTAGACCAAAAGTTCAGAGTATCTGCTAAAGAAAGGACACATTCCAGATATAAGGGATCCATCTGCTCATCTGCCTCAGGCTTGCTCGGTAGCTGATAAAACCTCCTGTCAATCATGTCATATATAAACTGTAAAGGCTGCTTGTTGCTGTAGTGCTAGCACATTTGGGATAGTGTTGACTTTTTATCTGTCTCCTTAGTGAAATTTTCAAATGCAAAATTATAGGCACCCTTCATGGTAGCACACCCTTTTGAAACTATGACAGCTTGTAAATACTTTTTGTAGTCAGTCAAGAGTCTTTTAGTTTTTGCTTGAGGGATTTTCATCCATTCTTCCTTAGAAAATTCTTACATTTCTGTGAGATTCCTTGGTCATCTTGCAGGCATTGCTCTTTTGAGGTCTAGTCACCGATTTTCAATGATGTTCAGATCAGGGGACTGTAGGGCTATTGTAAATCCTTCAGCTTGCACTTTTTGAGGTAGTCTACTGTGGATTTTGACGTGTGTTTAGGATCATTATCCATTTGTATTATCCATCCTCTTTTCAACTTCAGCATTTTTTTACAAATGGTGTTATGACTGCATCAAGAATTTGCTGAAATTTCATTGAAACCATTCTTCCCTCTAGCCTTAAAAAATGTTCCCTGTGCCATTGGCTGCAACACAACCACTAAGCATGGTTGATCCACCTCCATTAAAACAAATCATATAATCAGTTAGATCTCAGGACGTTAATGCATTTTGGGAAATTCACCTTCTTCAGGAACAAAATACACACAATGACCAGAGATGAATGGATCAGACAAAATCCGAATTTGCAAATTTGCGTAAATTTTACTGCTTACTCTTCTAATGCTCTGGGATGAGCAGAGAATAAAATAACTTCTCTGCAAATGTAAATTTTTGCAAATGTAATAAAAAAGAAAAACTGAAATATCACATGGTCATACAGTGGGGAAAAAAGTATTTAGTCAGCCACCAATTGTGCAAGTTCTCCCACTTAAAAAGATGAGAGAGGCCTGTAATTGACATCATAGGTAGACCACAACAATAAGAGTCAAAATGCGAAAAACAAATCCAGAAAATCACCTTGTCTGATTTGGCAAGATTTATTTTGCAAATTATGGTGGAAAATTAAGTATTTAGTCATTAACAAATGTTCATCTCAATATTTTGTTATATATCCTTTGTTGCCAATGACAGAGGTCAAACATTTTCTGTAAGTCTTCACAAGGTTGGCACACACTGTTAGTAGTATGTTGGCTCATTCCTCCATGCAGATCTCCTCTAGAACAGTGATGTTTTGGCCCTGTTACTGGGCAACACGGACTTTCAACTCTCTCCAAAGGTATTCTATGGGGTGGAGATTTGGAGACTGGATAGGCCACTCCAGGACCTTCATATGCTTCTTACGAAGCCACTCCTTCGTTGCCCTGGCAGTGTGTTTGGGATCATTATCATTTTGAAAGACCCATCCATGTTTCATCTTCAATGCCCTTGCTGATGGAAGGAGGTTTGTACTCAAAATCTCACGATACATGGCCCCATTCATTCTTTCATGTACACAGATCAGTCATCTTGGTCACTTTGCAGAGAAACAGCCCCAAAGCATGATGTTGCCACCCTTATGCTTCACAGTAGGTATGGTGTACTTTGGATGCAACTCAGCATTCTGTCTCCTCCAAACACAACGATTTTTGTTTCTACCAAACAGTTCTATTTTGGTTTCATCAGGCCATATGACATTCTCCCAACACGCTTCTGGATAATCCAAATGCTCTCTAGCAAACTTCAGACGGGCCTGGACATGTACTGGCTTAAGCAGGAGGACACGTCTGGCACTGCAGGATCTGAGTCCCTGGTAGCATAGTCTGTTACTGATGGTAGCCTGCTCTATGCATGTGGTTCTGGGATTTTTGCTAATCGTTCTTGTAATCATTTGACCCCACGGGGTGAGATCTTGCGTGGAGCCCCAAATCGAGGGAGATTATCAGTGGTCTTGTATGTCTTCCATTTTCTTATTATTGCTCCCACAGTTGATTTCATCACACCAAGCTGCTTGCCTATTGCAGATTCAGTCTTCCCAGCCTGGTGCAGGGCTCCAATTTTGTTTCTGGTGTCCTTCGACAGCTCTTTGGTCTTCATCATAGCGGAGTTTGGAGTGTCACTGTTTCAGGTTGTGGACAGGTGTCTTTTATAATGATAACAAGTTCAAACAGGTGTCATTACTACAGGTAATGAGTGGAGGACAGCGGAGTATCTTAATGAAGTTACAGGTCTGTGAGAGCCAGAAATATTGCATATTTTTAGGTGACCAAAATACTTATTTTCCACCATAATTTGCAAAACAAAACTTGCCAAATCAGACAAGGTCATTTTCTGGATTTGTTTTCTCATTTTGACTCTCATAGTTGTGGTCTGCCTATGATGTCAAATTACAGGCCTCTTGCATATTTTTAAGTAGGAGAACTTGCACAATTGGTGGCTGACTAAATACTTTGTATTGAGTACAAGCACCCTTTTGAGCTAGTACAGTCATGAATCGTTTTGGAAATGATGCAACAAGTTTTTCATACCTGGATTTGGGGATGCTCTGCCATTCTTCCTTGCAGATCCTCTCCAATTCCATGAGGTTGTATGGTGAACGTTGGTGGACAGCCAATCTTCAGGTCTCCAGAGATGCTCAATTGGGTTTAGGTCAGGGCTCTGGCTGTGCCAGTCAAGAATGGTCACAGAATTGTTATGAAGCCACTCCTTTGCTATTTTAGCTGTGTGCATAGGGTCATTGTCTTGTTGGATGGTGAACCTTTGGCCAAGTCTGAAGTCTAGAGCACTCTGGAAAAGGTTTTCATCCAGGATATCTGATTAATTAAACACAGCTGGACTCCAATGAAGGAGTAGAACCATCTCAAGGAGGATCACAAAGAAATGGACAGCATGTGACTTAAATATGAGTGTCTGAGCATAGCGTCTGAATACTTATGACCATGTGATATTTCAGTTTTTCTTTTCTTAATAAATATGCTAAAATGTCTACATTTCTGTTTTTTTTCAGACAAGATGGGGTGCAGGGTGTACATTAATGAGAAAAAAATGAACTTTTTTTGATTTTACCAAATGGCTGCAATGAAAGAAAGAGTGAAAAATTTAAAGCGGTCTGAATACTTTCCATACCCACTGTATATTTCTAATAATGAAAAAACAATTGGCTCCTTGGAGCTGTAAATGGTGGACACTGATCATATTGAGGCAAAAGTCATAAGTAGTAATAACTGTTCATGCTGGTCTCACAACGAAATCCAAAGCAGCACGGTGTAGGCGGGATGTTAGCACTGCTTGGGGGAAAGCACATCCATGCTGGAGGTAAGGCACTGTGATAACGCATATTGAGCGGCTTTAAATCGAGTTGAAACTGGTGACTGGAGACTTAGGACTCAAATTGATTTGCACCTACATGTTCATGATTAAATGTAGCGTAGTACTTAAGCTTATGGTTTTCTGTTATTAGTTTGATATCAAACTTTACAATATTTAGTTTGTTATATGTGCTTTATCATCAGTTGACACTGTCATGTCCTATGGTAATAGTAGAAATTCACCGCACAACGTTTTTGGGTTACTTGGTTGTTGGTGCAAGAGTAGAGGGTGGAGAATGTAGAGAGGGACCCTTGCTGTTTAGGTACCCGAAACTGCTGGTGGCGTTGGCAATTGAAACACCAAGGGTCCCTCTCTACATTCTCCACCCTCTACTCTTGCACCAACAACCAAGTAACCCATGACTAAGACCCAGGAGGGTCAAAACGTTGGGTTTTTGAATCAGACTATATCACTTCACTGCTTGTGGTTTTTATATCTTTTTGAGACTATCTTTGGAATAAATTGTGAAAACACGTTTGCAAACTAACAAAAAGAGTGTGCGGTGAATTTCTACTACTACGTTCTGGGGCTATCACAGTCCGTTCCGCCTGCACCTCATATTCTGGACCAGACTGCACACCATTTTCTCCTTATCATGTCCTATGCTAAGGCATATTTTGCAAACTTCCAAATTAAAAACAAAACAAAACTGAATTTTCTTTAATTTGACATCTAAAAGAAGAGAAAATAAACTTTTATCTTTGCTTCTTTTTTTTCTCCCCTACTTTTGTGCAGCCTCATTACAATGGAACTATGAAGAAGGAGAACAAGAGGTTTAGCTCACAAAGCCAATTTGACAACTGGGGAAAACAACAGTATATATCTTTGGGAAGTCCGATTGGTCCAGGAAATGATTATGGCCAAATACAAACCTTGAAGACAAGTCAAAGTGAAAATGACCTTACAATTCAAAATCACAAAGCCACACTGAAACGCCAAAACCCCTATTATGCACAGAACCATTATTCTCAGCAGCAATATTCTGGAAGGGGGGGTGTCCAGAACTCAAGTTTTTACAGTCATCAAAGTTCACAGCCATGGAAGCAAACGAGTGTTCCAGCAGCACGTACACCATCTTCCATCTCGGCTACACAGCGGCAAACCTATCAGCAGGTTCACAGCACAATGCAGAGAAATGATGGGTGTTACAGTCAGAAGCAAGAAAACTATGTAGGCACGCAAGCACCATCCAGGTTAGTAAGCAAAAAATAGCTACTTTAATAAATTTATGCTGATCTACAGTTAAACTATTTGACATTATATATACATTGTATTTGTTATATACATATACAGTATACAGTGTGGCAAAAAAGTATTTAGTCAGTCAGCAATAGTGCAAGTTCCACCACTTAAAAAGATGAGAGGCGTCTGTAATTTACATCATAGGTAGACCTCAACTATGGGAGACAAACTGAGAAAAAAAAAAAAACAGAAAATCACATTGTCTGTTTTTTTATCATTTTATTTGCATATTATGGTGGAAAATAAGTATTTGGTCAGAAACAAAATTTCATCTCAATACTTTGTAATATATCCTTTGTTGGCAATGACAGAGGTCAAACGTTTTCTGTAAGTCTTCACAAGGTTGCCACACACTGTTGTTGGTATGTTGGCCCATTCCTCCATGCAGATCTCCTCTAGAGCAGTGATGTTTTTGGCTTTTCGCTTGGCAACACGGACTTTCAACTCCCTCCAAAGGTTTTCTATAGGGTTGAGATCTGGAGACTGGCTAGGCCACTCCAGGACCTTGAAATGCTTCTTACGAAGCCACTCCTTCGTTGCCCTGGCGGTGTGCTTTGGATCATTGTCATGTTGAAAGACCCAGCCACGTTTCATCTTCAATGCCCTTGCTGATGGAAGGAGGTTTGCACTCAAAATCTCACGATACATGGCCCTATTCATTCTTTCATGTACCCGGATCAGTCGTCCTGGCCCCTTTGCAGAGAAACAGCTCCAAAGCATGATGTTTCCACCACCATGCTTTACAGTAGGTATGGTGTTTGATGGATGCAACTCAGTATTCTTTTTCCTCCAAACACGACAAGTTGTGTTTCTACCAAACAGTTCCAGTTTGGTTTCATCAGACCATAGGACATTCTCCCAAAACTCCTCTGGATCATCCAAATGCTCTCTAGCAAACTTCAGACGGGCCCGGACATGTACTGGCTTAAGCAGTGGGACACATCTGGCACTGCAGGATCTGAGTCCATGGTGGCGTAGTGTGTTACTTATGGTAAGCCTTGTTACATTGGTCCCAGCTCTCTGCAGTTCATTCACTAGGTCCCCCCGCGTGGTTCTGAGATTTTTGCTCACCGTTCTTGTGATCATTCTGACCCCACGGGGTGGGATTTTGCGTGGAGCCCCAGATCGAGGGAGATTATCAGTGGTCTTGAATGTCTTCCATTTTCTAATTATTGCTCCCACTGTTGATTTCTTCACTCCAAGCTGGTTGGCTATTGCAGATTCAGTCTTCCCAGCCTGGTGCAGGGCTACAATTTTGTTTCTGGTGTCCTTTGACAGCTCTTTGGTCTTCACCATAGTGGAGTTTGGAGTCAGACAGTTTGAGGGTGTGCACAGGTGTCTTTTTATACTGATAACAAGTTTAAACAGGTGCCATTACTACAGGTAATGAGTGGAGGAAAGAGGAGACTCTTAAAGAAGAAGTTACAGGTCTGTGAGAGCCAGAAATCTTGATTGTTTGTTTCTGACCAAATACTTATTTTCCACCATAATATGCAAATAAAATGATAAAAAAACAGACAATGTGATTTTCTGGGTTTTTTTTTCTCAGTTTGTCTCCCATAGTTGAGGTCTACCTATGATGTAAATTACAGACGCCTCTCATCTTTTTAAGTGGTGAAACTTGCACTATTGCTGACTGACTAAATACTTTTTTGCCCCACTGTATATAATTGATCAGAGATGTCCATAAATATATTAATTGATTAACTTATGTGTAAAAATGAGAAATGATACAGGGAAAAAGAAAAGTATTAAACACATGAAGAAGGCATTGTTTACAGAAGAATTTTTAAAGGGAACCTTTCAGGAGGATTGTGCACAGTAAACTATAGACTCTGTCAAGTCGGTTATACTGATTAAAATGATACCTTGGCTGATTAAATCTATCTTGTGGTTGTTTAATCTTTATTTTCAGTTTTGAGTTAAAATGGTTCTCTGATTAGGTTTTCAAATTTTTGTTTTTTCTTCTCTAGCAAGATGGTGCTGCCAGTGCCTGCTCAATAATGATCTCTGATAGCTGCTAGTGTGCAGGGCGCCGGTGGTGCCATTCTGCAGGAGGAATTTATTTTTTTCTCTAGCAAGATGGCGCTGCCGGCACCTGCACAGTAGCAGCTATCGGATCACCTCTATATACACTGTTAGCGTGGGTGCCATTTAAAAATATATAATTTTTTTTATTTTTTTAATATCAGGATAACCTCAACCATATTAATTATAAACACAGTACACATGCGATTATGCTGCAACGCAGATGCCACGGCTGGCGCCTGCAGAAGGTTTTTTTTTCCAGTATGTATATATAATATTCATTACGTTAACTAGATCAGTGACCTGTCAGCAGTCTTCATTATGAATACTTAAGCAGAGCACCACATGAACCCCCCCATTGGCCGACCCGAAGCATGAGCATATCATTAACTCAAAACTGAAAATAAAGAATAAACAACAACCACAAGATGGATTTAATCAACCAAGGTATCATTTTAATCAATATAACGGCGCCGACCAGACAGTGTCTGTAGGTTACTGTGCACTATCATGCTGACAGGTTCCCTTTAAACTACTGAAGGTTCCAGTGAGCACTGTTTGGGACCATAATCCGGAAGTGGAAAGGCCATCATTTCACCATAAACCGACCATGATCAGGTGCTCCCACAATATTTCAGTCAGAGGAGTGAAAAGAATTATCAGTAGAGTTGTCCAATAGGCAAGGTCTACCTTTGGAGAGCTACAGAAAGACCTGCAAACAGCAGGTACAATTGTTTCAAATAAAACAATAAGTAATGTACTCAATCTCCATGGCCTGTAGGCACACTCACCACGCAAGACTCTATTCCTGAACAAAAAGCATATTCAAGTGCATTGACAATTTGTTCATCAACATTTACACAAGCCTGTGAAATACTGGGAGAATATAGTCTGGTCAGATGAGACCAAAATTGACCTATTTGGATACCATAATACACACCATGTTTGGAAGCCAAAAAGCACTGCATATCACCCCAAAAACAACATACCAAGAGTGAAGGTTGGAGGTGTGAACATCATGGTGTGGGGCTGTTTCAGCATACAGCACTGGCAAACTTCATATAATTGAAGGAAGGATTAATGGACAAATTTACCGAGAAATTCTTCACAAAAATCCACTGCCATCTACCAGTATGATGAAGATAAAAAGAGAGTGGACATTGCAGCAAGACAATGATTCCAAACATACAGCCAATTAAACATTTCATTTGATTTCAGATAAAGAAAATAACGCTGCTACTATGGCCCAGCCAATCACCTGACCTAAATCCAACAGAAAATGTATGAACTAATGCTCAGAGTTCATAGAAGGAACCCAAAGGATCTTCAGGATTTGAGGAGTGTTTGTGTTAAAGAATAGGCCAAAATCATACTTGAGCAATGCATGCAACTAGTTTCTCCATACAGGAGGCATTTTGAAGCTGTCACCACTAACAGAGGATTTTGTATGAAGTATTACATTTCAATAAGCATGTTCAATGCTTTTCCCTGTGTTATTTCATTGGTGATGTTTGACGAATCACACTCGTACTGAAACTACGGTCTACTGCTTCATGAGCCCTTACCATCAGTATCACATGCGTTCAGCACTGTCCCTCAATCACTGCAGGCCTCATACTAACACATGTACACAATATCCAATAATGGTCATGCCCTATTGAATAAAAACAAGGGCATCTAGTCACCCGTAAGGAAAAAACAAAGACTGCACTCATCAGTGGTGTTATTCTTCATTTATTAACTTCAATCCATTAAAAAACATGCCAGACAATATGCGGCGACAATTAGCACGACCCATCTCAGGACTTGCGGTTGCTGTTGAGGGGCGTAAAATGGTCTTTGCCTGAGACGCTTCCTGCTAATCATTATTTTCATGTTGCCTGGCACTTTTTTAATGTATTCAAGTTGATAAAAGAAGAATAACACCATTTATTGAGTGCAACCTTTTATTTTTTCATACGGGAAATTGGATACATTTATTAATATGTTTCCAGGTTTTGAAAGAATCTCCTGCACCATGAGAACAACTTAAGATTGTATCCCATTATTGTTTGAGATGGGAAACAGAAGTGCCAACCAACCTGATGTAACTATTATGTGTCACAGCACTTTCAGATTCTACTTATTTATGTCTCTTATTGCAGGATGGATTCCCAAGATGAGTTTGATGGAGGTTCTATGACCTTAGAAAGAGCAATGGAATTTCTTGCCGGAAATAATGCTAAATATCAGGCGATGGGAGCAAATTACATACAGCATGCTTGCTACCAAGATGAGAATGCAAAAAGTCTGGTATGTCTTGTGCACTAATTGACATAACCAGGTGTAGAGAAAACAGATGTAGTATTATTGTTTTGGCAGAAAAATAAAATAATAGTTCTCTATACAATGAAAATTGAATAACAATTTTTCAATATACATTCTGTATCGCACCCCTATGGCTTTTACGATCTATGCTCCATTTCAGTTAACCTCTTTCTGCCATCTGTTGTACAATCCCGTCGAGGTGACCTGGGACTTAATTCAAAGGGACGGGATAGTACGTCATGGGCGATCAGCCGCCACGCTGAAGGGGGGAGCGCGGCCGATCATCGCCGGGTGTCAGCTGATTATTACAGCTGAAATCCGGCACTATGTGCCAGGAGTGGTCACGGACCACTCCCGGCACATTAACCCCCGGAACACTGCGATCAAACATGATTCCGGCATTCTGGCGGCATAGGGAAGCATCACACAGGGAGGGGGCTCCCTGCGTGCTTCCCTGAGACCCTCGGAACAACGCGATGTGATTGCGTTGTTCTGAGCATCTCCTCCCTGCAGGCCCTGGATCCAAGATGGCAGTGGGGCTCCTTCCGGATCCTGCAGGGAGGTGGCTTGCAAGCGCATGCTGAGAGCAGGCATCGGCAAGCCTGCAGCACTGCCTGTCAGATCGCTGATCTGACACAGTGCTTTGCAAAGTGTCAGATCAGTGATCTGACACTATACAACCATGTCCCACCCTGGGACAAAGTAAAAAAGTAAAAAAGTAAAAAAAAAATACATATATTTACATGTGTAAAAAAAAAAAATCCTAAATAAACAAAAAAAAAAATTGTTTCAATAAATACATTTCTTTATGTAAATAAAAAAATACAATAAAAGCACACGTATTTAGTATCGCCGTGTCCGTAATGACCCGACCGATAAGGGTATGTGCACACATAGAAAGGAGCTCTGCGGATTTTTCCGCAGCGGATTTTATAAATCCACAGTTAAAAGGCACTGCAAATTTTCCGCGGTTTTTATGTGGATTTTGTGCGGATTCCACCTGCGGTTTTACACCTGCGGATTCCTATTACGGAGTAGGTGTAAACCGCTGTGGAATCTGCACAAAGAATTGACATGCTGCAGAATGTAACCCGCAGCGTTTCCGTGCGTTTTTTTCCGCAGCATGGGCACTGCGGATTGCGTTTGCCATAGGTTTACATAGTACTGTAATCACATGGAAAGCTGCTGCGGATGCGCAGCTGCAGATCCGCTGCAGATCCGCAGCAAAATCTGCAACGTGTGCACATAGCCTCAAACTGTCCCACTAGTTAACCCCTTCAGTGAACACCACAAAAAAAATGATGCAAAAAACAACTCTTTATTATCATACCGCTGAACAAAAAGTGGAATAACGCGATCAAAAAGACGGATATAAATAAGCATGGTACCGCTGAAAACGTCATCTTGTCCCGCAAAAAACGAGCTGCCATACAGTGTCATCAGCGAAAACATTAAAAAGTTATAGTCCTCAGAATAAAACGATGCAAAAATAATTATTTTTTATATAAAATAGTTTTTATCGTATAAAAGCGCCAAAACATTAAAAAAATGAGGCATCGCTGTAATCGTACTGACCCGAAGAATAAAACTGCTTTATCAATCTTATCAAACGTGGAACGGTATAAATGCCCCCCCCCCCCCCAAAGAAATTTATGAATAGCTGGTTTTTGGTCATTCTGCCTCACAAAAATCAGAATAAAAAGCGATCAAAAAATGTCACGTCCCTGAAAATTGTACCAATAAAAACTGCAAGTCGTCCTGCAAAAAACAAGACCTCACATGACTCTGTGGACCAAAATATGGAAAGATTATAGCTCTCAAAATGTGAGTGAGTGACAGCTGCCAATCATTAAAAGAACCCCGCTATAAATAGTAAATCAAACCCCCTTCATCACCCCCTTAGTTAGGCAAAAATAATAAAATGAAAAAATATATATTTATTTCCATTTTTCCCATTAGGTTTAGGGTTAGGGTTGGGGCTACAGTTAGGGTAAGGGCTATATTTAGGGTTGGGGCTACTGTTAGGGTTGGGGCTAAAGTTAGGGTTATGGTTTAGATTACATTTACGGTTGGGATTAGGGTTGGGGGTGTGGTAAGGGTTATGGTTGTAATTAGGGTTAGGGGTGTGTTGGAGTTAGGGTTGTGGTTAGGGTTGGGATTAGGGTTATGGGTGTGTTGGGGCTAGGGGTGTGGTTGGGATTAGGGTTAGGGGCATGTTGGGGTTAGGGGTGTGGTTAGGGTTATGGTTAGGGTTGGGATTAGGGTTAGGCGTGTGTTTGGGTTAGGGCCTCAAAATTTGGGGCTTTCCACTGTTTAGGCACATCAGGGGCTCTCCAAAAGCGAAATAGCATCCAATCTCAATTCCAGCCAATTCTGCATTGAAAAAGTAAAACAGTGCTCCTTCCCCACCGAGCTCTGCCGTGCACCCAAACAGGGGTTTACCCCAACATATGGGGTATCAGTGTACTCAGAACAAATTGGACAACAACTTTTGGGGTCAAATTTCTCTTGTTACCCTTCAGAAAATAAAAATTTGGGAGCTAAAATATCATTTTTGTGGGAAAAATGATATTTTAATTTCACGGCTCTGGTTATAAACTGTAGTGAAACACTTGGGGGTTCAAAGTTCTCACAATATATCTAGATAAGTTCCTTGGGGGTCTAGTTTCCAATATGGGGTCACTTGTAGGGGGTTTCTACTGTTTAGGTACATCAGGGGCTCTGCAAATGTGACGCCTGCAGACCAATCCATCTAAGTCTGCATTCCAAACGGCGCTCCTTCCCTTCCGAGCTCTGCCATGCACCCAAACGGTGGTTCCCCCCCACATATTGGGTATCAGCGTACTCAGGACAAATTGGACATCAACTTTTGGAAAAAAAATTTTGGGGAAAAAAATAATTTTTATTTTCACGGCTCTGTGTTATAAACTGTAGTGAGACACATCTCACACATTCAAAGTTCTCACAACACATCTAGATACGTTCCTTGGGGGTCAATTTTCCAATATGGGGTCACTTGTGGGGGGTTTTAATGTTTAGGCACATCAGGGGCTCTCCAAACGTGACATGGCGTCCTATCTCAATTCCAGTCAATTTTGCATTGAAAAGTCAAACGGCGCTCTTTCCCTTCCAAGCTCTGCCATGCGCACAAACAGTGGTTTACTCCCACATATGGGGTATCAACCTACTCAGGACAAATTGTACAACAACTTTTGGGGTCCAATTTCTCCTGTTACCCTTGGTAAAATAAAACAAATTGGAGCTGAAGTAAATTTTTTGTGAAAAAAAGTTAAATGTTCATTTTTTTTTAAACATTCCAAAAATTCCTGTTAAACACCTGAAGGGTTAATAAACTTCTTGAATGTGGATTTGAGCACCTTGAGGGGTTCAGTTTTTAGAATGGTGTCACACTTGGGTATTTTCTATCATATAGACCACTTAAAGTGACTTCACATGTGATGTGGTCCCTAAAAAAATGGCGTTGTAAAGATGAGAAATTGCTGGTCAACTTTTAACCCTTATAACTCCCTAACAAAAAAAATTTTGGTTTCAAAATTGTGCTGATGTAAAGTAGACATGTGGGAAATGTTACTTATTAAGTATTTTGTGTGACATATCTCTGTGATTTAAGGGCATAAAAATTCAAATTTGGAAAATTGCGAAATTTTCAAAATTTTCACCAAATTTCAGTTTTTTTCAAGAAATTTTACCACTATCTGAAGTACAATATGTCATGAGAAAACAGTGTCAGAATCATCAGGATCCGTTGAAGCGTTCCAGAGTTATAACCTCATAAAAGGACAGTAGTCAGAATTGTAAAAATTGGCCCTGTCATTAACGTGCAAACCACCCTTTGGGGTTAAGGAGTTAACGGTTGTTCTCCACTACTTGGACAAACCCTTCTCAATCTTTATGTTTCCCCCTTTTAAAATAATAAAACTTATACTCACCTCCAGTGTTTGCACTGTTCCAGCTCTGTCAGCAATGACTCTCATTCCATACTTTTTTTATCACATATACCCGGAGGAAGAGAGAGAGCAGCAGCTCTCACTTCCTCTGGATGTAAGTGATTTTTCTGAAGGCAGGAAGATAGAAATAGCCACTGATTGGCTGTTATGCGACTGCTGGGAACGGCTTTAGGTAAATATAGCTATTGTCATTTTAAAAAGGAAAAAAATACGTAATGAGAAAGGATTGTCCGAATAGTGGACAATCCTTTTGAGAATGCGTACCATCTTTTTCCTGTGGGCTGCCCTAAGCCTCATCGTATTAGAAGAAAGATCTTTAGTAACTGTGCTGTAACAAACTTTGTATCTGTGTGTCCATAGCATAATCAGAACAGATACAAGTGAAAAATTAAGGCTCCAGGTCAAAGCTGTAAGCAAAGATCTTAAAATCTGCGTCTGTTAAATAAAGTTGCTGAATGCGGATTTGGCCATGCACAAAATGTAATACTAAGATGGCAGGATGCTTAAAGAGGTTGTCCACTACTTTTTCCTTAGGAAAGGTAAAAAATAATTATCTTCTTTTTATTAAGATAATAATTCTAAATTCATAGTTAAAGTGGTTGTCCACTACTTTTTCATTGATGATCTATCCTTACGATAGGTCATCAATGTCTGATTGGTGGCTGCAGTAGGGTATTGCACATTCACCTACTATTGATCGGAATAGTCGGCGGGTGTATAGTACCCTGCCGCAGCCACTATTAGAAGACGGAGCAGCTTCACAATCGAGCAGGTCCAGCATGCAAAACCCCAGCCGAACAGCTGCTCTCGGTGTCTGCAGCCGCCGGCCAGAACTGCTCGATTGTGAAGCTGCTCCGTCTTCTAATAGTGGCTGCGGCAGGGTACTATACACCCGCCGACTATTCTGATCAATAGTAGATGAATGTGCAATACCCTACGGCAGCCACCGAGCCACCAAGGATAGATCATCAATGAAAAAGCAGTGGACAACCTCTTTTAACTATGAATGTAGTATTATTCTCTTAATAAAAAGAGAATTATTTTTTTAATAATGCTTCCTCTCAAATGAAATGTCACCACAGTATTGCTTATAGTTTAAATCAGGATTTTACGTTACAAGTATTTAAAGATAAATTGTCAATATTTTTTTTTTTTTACATCGGGATCTGTATTATAAAAAAAAACAAACAACAAAACATGAAGTCTTGCAGTTTTCACGCTGGTCACTGGGACTTTTTTTTAGACACTTACTTCTTGTCATTCAGGAAGAACTTTCAGAAAGCTCTTTATCATTAGAGACAGGCAGGGCCGGACTGGCCATCTGGCAAAAACCAAAAGGGCCTGTCTGCTTGTGGGCTGCCTTATCTGCTATGTTGTTAACATAATTGGTGTTCTCAAGACACCCATAAGAGTTGTGATGGAGCACAAAGTCGCTGACTCCATCACTTACCCCAGCAGGCCACAGGTATCATTAGAAATATTGGTCTTGTAGTAAATCTTCCTTTCCTCCATACAGGGTAATATTAGTAATATATCCCATCTGGTTCCTGGGGACAGGGACAACATGGGCCTGTGTGATTTCAAATGTCAGGACTGAATTTCAGCCCCAGTCCGTACCTGGATACAGGATTACAATAACGGATAACATTAAGAGCACATCTACTAGACATAATAGGATAGGTGATTTCATATTTCTTTCTCTTTCCCCTCCTTTCCCAATGACCTTTGCGCGAGCTCATTATGTGCTTCAATAAAAAAGATAGGATCAGAGTCTGTTCATTGCTACTATTGAACTTGTGAATTTTCCTTAAAGCACACGAAATTTGAGAATTTTCTTCTGTGAAAATTGCATTTTTAAAATGTTTTTTACTGCCTTTCTGGCATATGATGTGCCATATGATGTAGGTGAGCATACATAATTTCTAGAAGATGATGGCTATGCTACATATCCAGCATCTGCCTCCAATAGCAGCCAGTGAAGTTGAGCTCACTAAAGCCTAAAATGCGGCTGTCAATCTCTGGCAACAACATTTGTGGGAAGGGGTGCAATTTCCGTTGCAGAACCTTTAAGGAATAATAGGATCTCAATATTATTTAAAACCAAAAAAGAGATAGACCTCTAAGAATTAACTTTTATTGATATAAAGTAAAAATCAATTTTTGCTTAAAAATGGTGCAATACAAAAATATGCGGGCCACCAGGTAATGCCATGCGCCCAAACAGTGGTTTACCCCAACATATTAAGAGGAAATATCCAGCATGGAAGCAGGTAATAAAATGTCCAATTTTATTGAAGAAATAAATCACATCCATAAAAACATGGTAAGTGCAGTTCTGGTCATAGTGGATACAACCGACATGTTTCAGCCCCGATGAGCCTTATTCATGGTTGTTTAGAAAGTCAGACTTACCTGCTTTCATAGAAAGAATACTTGCGAAAACAATCAGCATGGCAAATACGTGACTGTATAACAATCAATCATAATAATGAATAGCCAGCTAAATAGAAAGGACTAACTAAATATGGACTAGTCGCTGAACAAGACACAAAAGGGAAAATGTGGCTAAAAAAGCCACACAAAAAAAACGACCAAATGCAGTCCATAGATGTATAAAAAGGCAAATACTTTATTTGTAAATAATAAAGACAGACAGCACGACAGGTAAGGGAACAGCATGCAATACAGATATCCAAGAAATTAGCAACGGTAAAAACATGCACAGGTGTGCACACATACAGGGACCCACCAAAAATAAATACCAATATAAAGTAACCACCATTAGCAAAATTGCAATATAGGAGGAGGTGCCTAGAAAAAGTACACAGAAAATCACTAGGTAAATAATGCTCTGAAAAAGCAGAGTAACCTTACAATTAAGTAAAAAAGACATGCACATTAACAACTATACCTATATGATGACAGGCACCGGAATGGGGGTTCCTGGATGTGTGCACACACCCCAACGCACGTTTCGGATCTTATCCTTCCTCAGGGGCAATGATAAATGATGTCAAAAAGCCGGTTTAAATAGTCGGCAGCGGCGGAAGTACGTCTCAACAAAAACCGGAAGTAAATACATTTGTTGAGACGTACTTCCGCCTCTGATGTTTCTGAAAAAAGTTATTTTGTTCCTTCCACATTGCTTCAATTTCTGTGAAGCACGTGAAGGGTTAATAAGCTTCTTGAATGTGGTTTTGAGCACCTTGAGGGGTGCAGTTTTTAGAATGTTGTCACTTTTGGGTATTTTCTGTCATGTAGACCCCTCAAAATGACTTCAAATGTGAGGTGGTCCCTAAAAAAAATTGGTTTTGTAAATTTTGTTGTAAAAATGAGAAATTGATGGTCAACTTTTAACCCTTATAACTTCCTAACAAAAGAAAAATTTTTGTTTCAAAAATTGTGCTGATGTAAAGGAGACATGTGGGAAATGTTATTTATTAATTCTTTTGTGTGACATATCTCTCTAATTTAAGGGCATCAAAATTAAAAGTTTTAAAATTGCTAAATTTTCGCCAAGTTAAAATTTTTTACACTATTAAACACAAGTCATATCAAAGAAATGTCACCACTATCTTGAAGTACAATATGTCACGAGAAAACATTCTCAGAATCAGCAGGATCCGTTGAAGCGTTCCAGAGTTATAACCTCATAAAGTGACAGTGGTCAGAATTGTAATAATTGGCCTGGTCATTAAGTACAAAATTGTCTCTGTCACTAAGGGGGTTAAGGAAGTTAGAAAGGTTAAAAATGTAATAGTAATTTTTCATTATTCCAACCACATTTAGAAATCCTATTTTTTTTTAGGATCATGTGTCCGGTTGCCATTTTACTAAATAAATATATATACTGTATATACACACACATACGTATACATGGCGGGAGCCATGGTGGGAGCCATTTTAAGGGTTTCTTCTGGTGAGAGCCATGTCACTATTGCAGAGCCTTTATGCTACCAGTAACATGGATGCCTCATTTCTATTAACAGGTGACAGACCCGAGTGGGGATGTGTTTTTTTGTGGGTTGAATTGAAGCTCTTATCGGTGGCATTTTGGGGTACAGAACATTTTGGATCAGTTCACATTTATCATGTGCTCTAAGCTCACCAATTACATCACGTTTTCTATCTAAATATCTGAGATACATGTTTCAGATGAAACCCCTGACTGATCCTCTCACTACTGAGGCAGCAGAGTTACTCCAGACACTGCTTGGCCTCTGTTCAGCAGACAAGGTGACATTTTTAGCTATACCATTCCAATTTACTTTTGTCTTTTTGATCACTTTTCATTCTATGTTTTGTTCAACTGTATGACGAGAACACAATTTTTGCTATTTTGTTTTCTGTGTTCACTGAGAGGGTTAAATAATGTGACAGTTTTATAGATCAGGTCATTCAGGTCATCAAGTCATGGATCTGATGCCACACAAAAGGTCACTACTCACTATGGCATATGATTTTTTTCTCACACCCTTTGATTTCGAAGTGAAATCTCAGCATGCTGTGATTTTTTTACTCACACTAAATACAGCTGAGAAAAAATATGCAGGTCTGCACTGCCTCATTGAATAACATTGATTTGAGTGCAATACCATTTTTTAATTGGATTGCACTGGTCCAATTTATACGGTGGTGTGAGTGCACCCATACAGCAATTTTATTTCCCCCAAGTCTGTACATGGAAAACATTGGATATGTGCAATACCCTATATACTATCATTGACCCCAGGTGCGATCCAATGTTTTGTCAGACTGCACTTGAACCGAAAATACGGTTGTCTGCAGGAGCCCTTAGAGTTTCAATTTGAAAGGAAAACAGTTATATGATATGAAAAAATAGAGGCTGCCCTCTCTAAGGTTTGGGAACTTTGCTGTGGTTCACCCTTCACTGTTTACCTCTGACATCCTTAGGTCCTACCTGGCCATGAAATTTAGTGGTAGAATATAAGGATCAATAAGCCTTAGCCAAGTGTCTTTCTAACATCCTACAATGTCTTTTGGTCCAAATTTGGCAATGTACAAGGATTTGTATGATCGTTTGCACAGTTATTTGTGTAATTTCTTCTATATTTATTTTTAGAGTTATTCCACTATATTCTTGTAAATGATAAATCAGTGTTAAATGTTCTCTGAACATCAAAACCACATAAGCAAAGTATTGTTTAAACCCCTACATGACGGGTGACTTTCTGTTTTTACGCCTTCTTATTTTCCTCCCGTTCTTCTGGGTAGGAAATCAGAGATATAACTTTTTAATTTTTCCATGAGCAAAGCATATGAGGACTTATTTTTTTTGAAGGACTAGTTTCTTGAATTATTCTATTTGTTTTTATAAATCACGTATTAGAAATTCTACCACTGTTACAGTTAGTATGATTATTTCAGTCGTGAAAAAGAAATTCCAACATTTTTGAAAAAAAAAAAAAATCAGTCATCTTTTTCTGAAATCCGTAATAGTTTCATTTATCCATTGATGACACTGTGTGAGGGCATGTTTTTGTATGGCAAGCTGACATTTTTATTGATACAATTTTGAGGTAGATATAAACATTTGATTGCTTCTTATGGCATTTTTGTAAAAAGTTGTGGCTACCAAAAAAAATAATGAAATTTGGGTATTTATTTCTACTTTATGGCTTTTACCATTCAGAATAATTAATTTTGTATTTTATTAGCTTTTTATACATAATGATACCAAATGTTTAATGAACTTTAGATTTTTGTTATGTTTTAAAAAACTTTTTTTACTTTACATTTTTAGTTCACTGTATTCATCTTAGCATAGCAGCACTTTAGCATTCTAGTATGTGCTAAAATTCATGATCTCACAAAAAGCTGAACCACAGGCTGATGTTCATAGGTTAACAGATTCTGAAAAATCCAAAGGTAAAACGCCCTGCAGATTACCTGCAGATTTACTGTGGATTTACCGCTGTTTTTTACACTGACGGAGGGAGTGAAGGCAAAGGGTATAAACAATGTTCAACAATAGTAAACTTATCGGTCCGGCGACTTCAGAGTGAGGAGTCTCAGATGCGCACGGTGGTGCCGACACGGTCAGCACATGATGGAAACGATTCAGGCTTGTAGGCGTCAGTGGAACGGTTCCTGGCGATGACGGAGAGCCCTTGATGTCTGTCCTGGGGTCCTGAGTAGCAGGGAAAAGAGCATTCCTGTGCTTTGATGGGACTGGGCAAAGGCCGGCAGAAGTAAGTGGGTGAGTAAGGGTAAAGTTCTCGATAAGTCACTTTCTTTTAGGCAACACACTCGTGTTATACAGGGGCCCGAGACGTGTAGTGGCTTGAGCAGTAGGGGCAAAGGGCGGAAGACGGTTCTCCGGTCACAGTCATTGTAGGGTGCAGCCGGGACAATGTAGCACGGCCCTGCGCTGTCACGGTTCTCAGAGGATGGAGCACCTAAATTCCCCTGCTGCACGCTGCATCTTCCCGCCAAGTCTGCCTGTCGTTTTGTGTGCTCTGCCCTTTGTATCCTCACTCCACCCCCTGCTGTCATGTGCAAAGGTCGGTCTGGGTCTCTAAGCTTTACCCCAGACAACAAAGTGTGTGAGTGAAAGTCCCGACAGTTCTGCCCTGGCGTGAAAAAGGTACCGCCGATCTAGGCTCTCTTCTTGCATTCCCCCTCCCCTTTTGCTTGCTATTCCACGGGCGAGAGATCTGACAGCCTGCTGGACCTTGGACAACTTGTTGCCAAATAAATTGATCCTGATTGTATCTATTTGGGGTATCCCGGCTGTAGCCCGCTCAGAGCGCCTTAAGTCAGAAGAGGTAGTTGAATCAGGTTGAGTAATCGAGTCAGTATGTATAGACAAGGGTGGGGACACGCCCATTTCCACAAGAACTATCATTTCAGGAGCCTCACCTGCTTTAGGAATCTGTCCCACTTCCGAATCTTCAGGCAACTCATCTTTGCAGTCAACAACAAGAGAAGGGGGTATTTCAGAAGCACTATTCTCTTCTTCAATTTGGTTGGGATCTCTTGACATACAAGGATGTAGCATATTTTGATGGACTACTCGAGTGGGGGCATCTTTTTCTCCTTCAGGTTGGATTTCATAGAAGGGCCCTTCTGAGCTGATTCTTTGCTTTACTCGATACAGGGTTTTTTCCCACCGGTATTACAGTTTGTCCTTTGGATGCTTGTCTCGAACCAACGCTCGGTCTCCAGCCTGGAGAGCTGTCCCTCTCAGAGAAGCTGTCTCTGGATGATCGAGTTCCTGGAACCTGGTCTGCACTAAGCGATGCAGCGTCTGCAGCTGATGACGATGTTCTCAGACCCGGGTGGACAACCCGTCCGTGAGTAGTCCTTCTCTGGGTCCAGTTCTAACTCAGTGATTTCTCTTCCTGGCTGGCCAAAGAGTAGGAAATAGGGTGTGTATCCAGTGGTGCGATGTACTCGATTGTTATATACCCACGCCAACTCGGCTACAAATTCAGGCCACCGGGCCTTTCGGGCTTCTTCTAGCGTTCTTAACATTTGGATAAGAGTTCGATTGAACAACTCACAAGCTCCATTTCCCTGAGGGTGATACGGCATCGTCCAGCACCTTGATCAGAGTGGATTCTCTTTGGGCAGCCATACACTTGGATTAAATTTTTACAGATGGCATGTGCTGCGGACTCGGCAGTTCGGTCAAGTGTCGGGGTCACAATGGCAAACTTGAAATGGCCAATAATTGCTAGACAATGCTCGTATCCCTGGTGGGCCGGACCTATAGTAAGATAATCTATCATCAACACTTGCAGAGGTGCGGACATCATGATGGTTTGTGTAGGAGCTCTTTGCTCCGGCGGCTTAGCTAATTCATAGTTTCTGCATTTCCGACAGGCCTCTTCTACGGCGGCTTTTAAATGAGGATGGTAAACCAGCTTTTGTAAAAACTGAAAGGCCTTCTTTAGACCAAAGTGAGCTCCTCTATTGGGTGCCTCTTTAGCTATCTTGAGCAACTGCATTTCGGCGATGACCACCTGCCAGGTGACTCCCAGTTCCCGTTGTAACTGGATCTTCCGGTATAATAGCCCATTCTTCAATTGAAGTCTTTCCCACTGTCGTATGATTTATAGAGCCCCCGGGACAAAGTGTCCCTCTCTCTTCGGCTGGGTAATTGATTTAGAGTCACCCACTGGCTCATTTGGGCAAGCTCCTCATCTTCTTGTTGTATCCAGACCTAGTCATCCCAGGACTGCCCAAGAATGCTTTCCCAAATAGCTGCCTGTACCTGATCCTGTGTAGCTGCCAACGTCCTGGCAGTATCCCCGGAACTCAGGAACCTCTTGTGTCTCTAACACTCTGTCCCGATTGGGTCCAGGTCTTTCATGGGACACTCTGGATAGGGCGTCAGCGTGAGTATTCTCATCTCCCCTCTTGTAGGTGATCTCATATCGGAATTTTGCCATCCGAGCCACCCAGCATTGCTCCAGGGCTCTGAGTTTCACATTTTCTAGGTGGGCCAAAGGGTTATTATCAGTGTGGACTAAGATGTCAGAGCAGGACAAATATTCCACAAACTTCTCAGTCATGGCCCACACTAATGCCAACAGCTCCAGTTTGAATGAACTTTAGTTTTCTGGATTCCGTTCGGAGTCATGCAAGGATCTACTCACGTAAAAAAATCACCTGCTCTTTTCCGTGTTGAATCTGACACAGATCCGAGTCCAGGCAGGCTTCCATCGGTGTGGAGGATAAATGGCTGGGAGAAATCTGCATAGGCTAACTCCATTGCTTCAGTTAAAGCCATCTTCAATTCTCAAAACGCTTTCTCTTGTTGCTCTCCCCACTGGACAGTCTTATTTTTCACGACAGACAGCACCCCTTTCAGTAGTTCCAGCAGCAGGTTCACAATGCGAGTAAAGTTCTTCATGAATCGCCGATAATATCCAATGAGACCCAGGAAGGCCCGTACATCTTTCACGTTCTTTGGGATGGGCCAATCTTGGACTGCGGCAATTTTCTCACGGGACGGTCTCACCCCGTCTGCAGAGACAACATGTCCTCAACAAGTACTCAAACTGGGTGCGGAATACATGAAATTTCTGAGGCTTTACTTTCAACCCGTGTCTTTGAAGATGACTCAGCACCTATTCTACTTTTTGCAGATGTTCCTCGAACGTGGCAGCATACACGGTAATATCATCTAGATAGAAGAGAGTGGCCTCGAAGTTCAAATCACCTAGGCACATCTCCATGAGTCGTTGGAACGTACCAGGAGCATTAGCCAGTCCGAACGGCATCCGGTTGAATTCATTCAGGCCCATAGGGAGTATGAAGCCCGTCCTGCTCAGACATAGGTATTTGCGAATAACCACCGTCGAGATCCAACGACAAGAAGAATTTTGCGCTCCCCAGCGCAGACAACGATTCCTCTCTCCTGGGTAAGCACGAAGCACCTAAATTCCCCTGCTGCGTGCTGCATCTTCCCACCAAGTCTGCCTGCCGTTTCACGCACTCTGGCCTTTTTATCCTCACTCCGCCCCTGCTGTCAAGTGCAAAGGTCGGTCCGGGTCTCTAAGCTTTCCCCCAGACAACAAAGGTGACAGTCCTGACAGTCCCGGCTCAAGCTTTTAAAAGGTAACCCCGATCCTGGCTTTCTTCTTGCACAGGCATAGGGACTTTCAGTGGGCTCTCGGCTGATATGGCAAACCAAGGCACTCAGTTATCATGTCAAGGGAAGGAGATGAGAGTTGGTAGCTCTGTAGAATGGTGCGCCCTGATTGACCACAATCCTTAAATATCTTTGTTGGAGATTGTCTGCAGTATTTAAGGTGTTAACAGTGATTGGCACTTGCTAGCGCCATCTTCTACTGTTGAAGGCAGATGTGGACTTTGTAACACAGACATCTGCCGAGTATGTTGCCAGCTCATGATACCCAAGGAGCAGACATTGGACATACCAGTACGTCCATTCTCTATATGTCACGGGTATGTCAGAATCTTCAAACAGTCGCACTGCGTCTAGCTGCAGAAGGTATCTGCATTTGGCTTTGCAGATACCTTCTTAACCCTGCTGACTCTTTGACCCAGTGGCAACCTTTTTCCAGTTCTAGTTGACACACCTGGACCGGGATGTTTATAGACTCCTAGCCTGTTGCTGGGAGTTGCCGGTGATACTTCCATTTCACCCTGTTGAGGCTTGGAGCTATAGCAGTCGGAGATCTTCCTCTTTGGTGTTGCTGGATGATGTCTGTGTTACATCTGAGTCTTCTCAAGAAAAATGTTCCCCTTGTTTGTCTACCCCAGCTGTCTTTAGTGGACAGGGTGGACTTTAGATCTGCCTAGAGGTCTCCACTCCCCCTTCCCTATTGTTGGGCTATCTTCCCTTCATCCCTTCATGTTGCACTTAGTCTTTCCTACATTGTGCATGTCACTATAAAGGGTTAATGCACTGTATCCTTAAAGGGCCACTGTCACCCCCTCCAGCCGTTATAAACTAAAAGAGCCACCTTGTGCAGCAGTAATGCTGCAGTCTAACAAGGTGGCTCTTTTAGTTTTTGATTCAGTTATTCCCTCAATAAAGCGTTTTAAAATTTGCCCTAAATACCTGTCCTTAGACCTGGAGGCGGTCCGAAGCCTCCTCTGTGAATCTCCCAACGGCCGTAACTATTCTCTTCTGGGGATGTGGTCACCGCCCCCTTCGCGCTGTTTCTTCTTAAATCCGGCGCCTGCGCTGTGCGTGCCTGCCTGGTGCAGGCGCAGTCTTCATTGTCCTTCATAGCTCAGATCCAGGGTGCCTGACTGCGCCTGTGTGGGCAGTGCGGCCACCCTGTTGCTGAATCCCCGCCCCGCACTGTGTTATTCATTATGCACAGTGCGGGGCTGGGGTTCCCGGGCATGCGCACTGCGCTGTTCAGATGCTCCCCCGGTCCCCCGCCTTCCAGCGTTGCCGGAATATACAGGTTTCCTTGCCAGCGTTTGAAATGAAGCAGCCGCAAATAACAACGCTGGAAGGCGGGGGAGCTGGGGGAGCGTCTGAACAGCGCAGTGCGCATGCCCAGAAACCCCAGCCCCGCACTGTGCATAATGAATAACACAGTGCGGGGCGGGGATTCAGCAACAGGGTGGCCGCACTGCCGGCACAGGCGCAGTCAGGCACCCTGCATCTGACCTATGACGGACAATGAAGACTGCGCCTGTCCCAGGCAGGCACGCACAGTGCAGGAGCTGGATTTAAGAAAAACAGCGCAAAGGGGGTGGCGACCACATCCCCAGAAGAGAAGAGTGACGGCCGTTGGGAGATTCGCAGAGGAGGCTTCGGACTGCCTCCAGGTCTAAGGACAGGTATTTAGGGCAAATTTTAAAACGCTTTATTGAGGGAATAACTGAATCAAAAACTAAAAGAGCCACCTTGTTAGACTGCAGCATTACTGCTGCACAAGGTGGCTCTTTTAGTTTATAACGGCTGGAGGGGGTGACAGTGGCCCTTTAAGCTGTAAGTTCAACAAAACAATTTTCAAAATAATAATAATAAAAAAAATAATGTTTTATGTCGCCATATTTTAAGACTAAAACATTTTTTTTTATTTCTCTGATAATGGAAATGCAGAAAGTCATTTTTTATAGGGTCACTTCTAATCGTACCATTTTGGGGTATATTGATTCTGGCATCATTTTTTTCCTCTACAGGGTTCACCAAGCTGGATAATTCCATTAAATTCAACCTACAATCATTTTTTTAGTTTAGAAACATTAATAATTTTAAATAATTATACTTCACATCAGTATTAATTTATTTATTTGTTTTTTTTTTCTTCTTCTTCTCAGATTAACCAATATAATGGCATACAAAAGCTAATAAACCTCTTCAAAAGTCCCAATCAAAATGTGCAGCTAGCCGCTGCAGGAGCTGTAAGGAATCTCGTATTCAAAAACAACACAAATAAGCTGGAGACTAGCCGACAAGGAGGTGTCTATGAGGCTGTTAGCCTTTTACGGAGGAGTCCAAATCAGGAGATTCAAAAGCAAATAACAGGTAAATAGATGTATTCTATTTGTATGTTAGCATGCGCATAAATGATGATTTGAATTCATTTGCATAAAGCCTCATTCATACTTGTTTAGTGTTTTTCATCAGTATTCGTACAGCAAAAACAGGAGTGAAGCTTAAAGGTACCTTCACACTCAGCAACTTTACAACGAGAACGACAACGATCCGTGACGTTGCAGCATCCTGGATAGCGATCTCGTGTTTGACACGCAGCAGCGATCTGGATCCCGCTGTGATATCGCTGGTCGGAGCTAGAAGTCCAGAACTTTATTTGGTCGTCAGGTCGGCGTGTATCGTCATGTTTGACAGCAAAAGCAACGATGTCAGCAATGTTTTGCATGGAGCTAACGACCTGTGAGAATGATAAGTGAGTCACCGTTACGTCACAGGATCGCTCCTGCATCGTTGTGGAGCTGCTGTGTTTGACGTCTCTACAGCGACCTAAACAGCGACGCTGCAGCGATCGGATCGTTGTCTATATCGCTGCAGCGTCGCTGAGTGTGACGGTACCTTAAGATTGTAAATATCTGGACCTCTCGAATGATACATCTCCTTTACTAAGAACTTATTGAACAGAAACTGCTTTAATTATGTGACCATTCTGTAACCGCTTATTGAAGGATGCAGCAGTGCTTGGTTAGTGAAATCTTGTGTTTTCACAGCAAGGGTGTGGGGGGCATCCATACATGGAGAATCCCATAACCTAAAAGTTGCTAAAAAGTTTGATTCTTTATGGGGACACTAGGTATGCTCATGGCCATTATTGATTATATATTTAGAAAATGTACCAGTCTCTGGCTGTCTGCTGATTTCTTAAATAAAAAGGCAGCAAAAAAGTCAGGAGAGGTACTCTAGAAGTCAGGAGACATAGTGTAAGGGTACCGTCTCACAGTGGCACTTTGATCGCTACGACGGTACGATCCGTGACGTTCCAGCGATATCCTTACGATATCGCTGTGTCTGACACGCAGCATCGATCAGGGACCCCGCTGAGAATCGTACGTCGTAGCAGATCGTTTGGAACTTTATTTTGTCGCTGGATCTCCCGCTGTCATCGCTGGATCGGTGTGTGTGACACCGATCCAGCGATGTGTTCGCTTGTAACCAGGGTAAACATCGGGTTACTAAGCGCAGGGCCGCGCTTAGTAACCCGATGTTTACCCTGGTTACCATCGTAAATGTAAAAAAAAACAAACAGTACATACTCACATTCCGGTGTCACGTCCCTCGCCATCTGCTTCCCGCACAGACTGTGAGCGTCACCGCTGTGCTGTGCCTTACGGCCGGCACGCACAGTCAGTGCGGGAAGCTGACGGCGAGGGACGTGGCAGACACCGGAATGTGAGTATGTAGTGTTTTTGGTTTTTTTACATTTACAATGGTAACCAGGGTAAACATCGGGTTACTAAGCGTGGCCCTGCGCTTAGTAACCCGATGTTTATCCTGGTTACCCGGGGACTTCGGCATCGTTGGTCGCCGGAGAGCTGTCTGTGTGACAGCTCTCCAGCGACCACACAGCGACTTACCAACGATCACGGCCAGGTCGTATCGCTGGTCGTGATCGTTGGTAAATCGTTTAGTGTAACGGTACCCTTAGAGTCAGGAGACGTTATCTAAGAGACAGGAGATGTAGTCTTTGATATGGAAATTTACACTCCTAGCAGAGATCTGGTCTTTACTGGTGATTTGAATAAAAGGAAATTCATTTGGAATTGAAGTTACAATTAAAAAAAGGATAAATAAGAGATAAAAAAGTGCTTGGACATCCAAGGAATTGAGAGACAGAAAGATTTGGTTCATCATCTTGAATTAAGATTGACCTATGTTTATGGTCATGAAGGGTCATAGAGGGATAGTCCTCAATGAATGTAATGTTACGTAAATCCTAGGGTGCCAACCTCTGCGGCAAGGCAGGGATCTACAGAGAGATTTATAAGGACTAATAGGCTCCTTCTGTAACTGTTTTTGTTGGCTTACTTATCCATTTCTGTGGTACTGGAAATTTATCAATTCTATATTTGTGATGTATAGGTTTTCTGCAAGTGTCTCTGAACACTAGAACACTGTACCACAATTACAGAGTCTGCTAAATCTTCCTGATAGTCTTTTGCAGTCAAGCGGGGGGTTCTGATTTGCCTCTCTAGCAATCCTATGAGCAACTCTCAATGAAATTTTGCTTGGTCTTCCAGATATTATCTTGACCTCCACTGTTCCTGTTAAATGCATTCCTTAATTACATTCTAAACTGAGGAAAAGGCAACTTGACAACGTTTTTCTATCTTTTTATGGCCTTCTCTTGCTTTGTGTGCCTCTAGCATTTTCATTTTCAGAGTGCAAGACGGCTGTTTTGAAAAACCCATGGCTGCTGTTTTTTGGCACAAGTTTAGAGAAGGCTGGGTTATTATAAAGCTGGGAAATTTCCATCGCCTTACCTTTCCTAACGATGATAGCGAAGAAGCCATAACCTTAACAGGCTAATTACGATCTGAAACCTTGGTCAAAGTTATCTGAGCACACAAATCTCCAAGGTTGATCAAACTTTTGCATTGACCCATTTTTTTTTATTTTTAAAATGTAAAAGATGAAAATATATATTTTTTTGCCTAAAATACAAAGGAAATGTGTCATCTTTAGGCCTTTTAGAGATATTTCATCTTCAACTTGCAATAACATTAATTTTGACCAGGGGTACCCAAACTTTCACATGCTACTGTATATTATAGCTTCTCCAGTTGTGGGCTTCTCTGGTTAGAATCATAGAATCATAGAATTGTAGACTTGGAAGGGACCTCCTGGGTCATCTGGTACAACCCCCTGCTCAAAGCAGGATACACTAAATCATCCCAGACAGATGTCTGTCCAGCCTCTGTTTGAAAACTTCCATGGAAGGAGAACTCACCACCGCTTGTGGCAGCCTGTTCCACTCATTGATCACCCTGTCAAAAATTTTTTTCTAATATCTAATCTGTGTCTCCTCCCATTCAGTTTCATCCCATTTCTTCTAGTCTTTCCTTGCGCAAATGAGAATAGAAATGATCCTTCTACAATGTGACCGCCCTTGAGATATTTGTAGACAGCTATTAAGTCTCCTCTCAGTCTTTTTTTTTTGTAAACTAAACATTCCCAAATCCTGTAACTGTTGAGCATGCGCAGATGTTTTTTCTACAATTAATGGGTTATGTGTGTGGAGCCTGAGCAGCACTCATAAACTGCTGTAAGTAGTGCTCATATTACTGCCCCAAAAGGAAATTGGAGAGTTTATGTGAGGGATCATTGTGTTTTCTAGCTGTCTGCCTGTGCTATTGCTGAGAACCCACAGTGAGCACTTCTTAAATGACTGACTGTTGACTTGTAAGTGCTGCAGAATATGTTGGTGCTATATAAAAAAAAAAAATATTATTAATTATTATTACTTGAATTGTGCATGCCCCAGTCAGATAGTTTTGTTCTATAAAGCTGACTGGTTAAACAGTACAATCCAGCCATCATATACAGTCACAGAAGATGCAATCATTATCGGTTCTTGGCAATATTGTAGGCACAGAGCTGCATAGAACAATGTGTCTGCTCAGAAAGCAAAATCTTATTGTTCATCTGAAGGAGACAGACAGCACAGTTCTGCCTGCACTATTGTGGAGGACTGATAATGACCACATATATGGGTGCAGCACAGTGGCTCAGTGGTTAGCACTGCAGCCTTGCTGCGCTGGAGTCCTGGGTTCAAATCCCACCAAGGACAACATCTGCAAGGAGTTTGTATGTTCTCCCTGTGTTTGCGTGGGTTTCCTCTGGGTTCTCTGGTTTCCTCCCACATTCCAAAGACATACTGATAGGGAATTTAGATTGTGAGCCCCATCGGGGACAGCGTTGATAATGTGTGCAAAACTGTAAAGCGCTGCGGAATATGTTAGCGCTATATAAAAAATAAAGATTATTTTTATTATATACTGTGACTGTGTGTGATGGCTGGCTTATACTGTGTAGCCAGATAGCTGTATAGAAGAATGCTGTCTGACTGGAGTATGGAAAGTACAAACCACTCACCATCACGGAAGAAGTGATCACTCACTGTCACGGAAGAACTGCTTACACCCTATGCTGCCAATAAAAATAATCTTCTCATCTATTCTGTAAATCTACTCTATATATCTATGGTAAGCAAACCCACATAGAAATGGCAAACAACCACTTATAGGCTATGTGGCCACAAAGAAAATACAGATTTCCAGGCAGAATCAGAGATTTATTTATACAAGGTAGAGGTACTTGTTCACTGCAAGAATAAATCAATTCTGCTGCTATACATTCAGAGCTTTTCTGCCAGGTAACTTTCTGGTTAACAATATGTGCATAGGATATATCAATAGTATTAAAGAGCATGTGTTGTGTTTTTGTCAAAGTGATGAAAATGGTGTGCCACCTGACTCATTCTTGCACGTTTATTGTGCAAAATGGGTCAGGAGATTTCTAGGACTCTTCCAGGACCTAGTTACAGTCATGGCCGAAGTGTTTGCACTCTTGAAAGTGTTCCAGGAAATGACGTATTTCTTCCAGAAAATTATTCCAATTACACATGTTTTGTTATACACATTTATTTCCTTTGTGTGTATTGGAACAACACATAAAATAGAGAAAAAAGGGCAAATTGAACATAATTTCACACAAAACCCCAAAATGGGCTGGACAAAATTCTTGTCACCTTTCCAAAATTGTGGGTAAACAACTTTGTTTCAAGCATGTGATGCTCGCTCAAACTCCCTGTTGGCAAGTAACAGGTGTGGGCAATATGAAAATCACACCTGAAACCAGATAAAAAAGGGAGAAGTTGACTCAGTCTTTGCATTGTGTGTCTGTTTGTGCCACACTAAGCATGGAAAACAGAAAGAGAAGAGAACTGTTTGAGGACTTGAGAATGAAAAATGTTGAAAAATATCAACAATCTTAAGTTACAAGTCCATCTTCAGAGATCTTGATGTTCCCTTATCCACAGTGCACAACATAATCAAGAAGTGTACAACCTATAGCTAATCTTCAAGGACGTGGATGGCAAAGAAATATTGATGAAAGGTTGCAATGTATGATAGTCCGGATGGTGGATAAGCAGTGCCAAGCAAATTCCAAAGAAATTCAAGCTGTCCTGCAGGCTCAGGATGTATCAGTGTCAGCGCGAACTATCCGTCGACATTCGAGTAAAATGAAACGCTATGACGGGAGACCGAGGAAAAGACCACTGTTGACATGGAGACCTAAAAAAGCTAGACTGCAGTTTTCAAAATTGTACATGAGTAAGCCAAAATCCTTCTGGGAAATGTCTCGTGGACAGATGAGACCAAAATAAAGGTTTTTAGTGAAGCACATCATTCTGTTTTCTGAAAATGGGATGAAGCCTACAAACAAAAGAACACAGTACCCACAGTCAAATATGGTGGGGGTTAAAAGATGTTTTGGGATTGTTTTGCTGCCTCTAGCACTGGGTGCCTTGACAGTGTGCATGGCATCATGAAAGCTGAAGATTGCCAAAGGATTTTTGGTTGCAAGGTAGTTCACAATGTCAAAACAGCTGGGTTTGTGTCCTAGGTCATGGGACATCCAGCAGGACAATGACTCAAACATACTTCACGAAGCACCTAAAAGGTGAGGTGAGTATAAGTTGTTTTTGTTGTTGTTTTTCTCATCTTACATTGTCTTCAAACACCAGAACATATTAAGAGAAATTCAATTTTCAGAGAATAAGTTCTCTACTAATCAAACTTCCTTGGAAAATCCATGCCATTTGGCAAATTTGAATTTTGTCAACGACCTAATTCGGAGGCTGTGGAATGTTTTGTAATATTTTACCACCACTGCTTTAAAAATATGTAATTCCCTGTTTCATACAGGTTTGCTTTGGAATTTATCATCCACTGATGAGCTGAAGAAGGAACTAGTTAATGAAGCTCTTCCTGTATTGAATGAATGTGTTGTGGTTCCATTTTCTGGTTGGACAAAGAATACAGTGTCTGCTCAGAAGAGTTCAATGGACCCTGAAATATTCTTTAATGCAACTGGATGTTTAAGGTAAGAGATGTATAAACAGTTTGCTTGTATAAGCACACTTACAATTTATTCATTCAATTAGTTGTTCATAGTAAGCCCATAGTAGCCCATGGCCCTCCTCTCCGCACAACTTATTAAGACATGTGGATGTCATAACAGGTGTTTACTTGAAATGTTTATTGATCAGAATAGACAGTTGTTGGAAAGAGTACCTCCAGTTCGGAAGAAAATAACTTGTATTCATGGTTGTCCTTTAATGTGAATGGACACTTTGTACTGCTAGATGTCATAGAGGGGAAAAAAGGATGACAGCTAGGGATGATTGAATTGATTAGATCAAAATCAAATTGAAGTTGAATTTTATGAAATTTGTAGATCCTGAAAAATTCAAACAATCTGTGTCTCGATTCAAGCGAAATGCCAAAAAGATACCTGTCACCTTTTTACACATTGCAGAACTTTGCATTTGTAACAGAAGGCTGGCATGATCTCAGGTGTGAATACACAGATTTTCCCATAATTCCTTTCAACTATCACATTACAATGTATAGTGCAGCCAATCAGGAGGACCTATCATAGCCTGTATAAAAACCTATGCAGGGAATGCAGCAGCCATTTTTGAGTGATTTTAGGATGAGAGAGTAAATCAGAGCTGACAATTCAGCAATAGAGGTTGGAAGAAAAAGCCCTAAAACATTGGACAAATACTGCAGACAGTAATATGATGACTAACTGCTGCAGTGAAGATAAATAGCAGTCTACAAATAATACAGTCAATTGAGTTGAGAGAGAGCGATAGGAGAGATGCAAGGCTTAGTGTGATTGATCAGTGATATGGTCATAAACTTTTTTCTGAATTCTCAAACCACTAAAAAGCAGAAGAAAAACAGCAGATTAGTTTTTATAGTTCAAAAAAATGACAATGTCTAAGACAATGTGCTTACTTGACACAATTGACTGTACTCAGTTTTTGCATTCCTCGTGCAAATGTTTTGTGGAAGGAATAATTGTTCTTTTAAAAATAAAACACAAAATTCCCTAAATTCCACACATGTGCATACCAGATACATTTTTTGCACACCTGTTTTACTAGAAAAATGTCACACCCAAACATGCCACACTAATACAGCTCTCTGTTGTAAGTGTTTTGGTCATGCAGCTACCAGGCATTTTTGTAATTTTTTTGGAAGTGGGTTGAACATACAACATTTAACGTAAAAACCACCAAAAGAGATAGTGAAGTGGCAACATGATAATAGTATAAAACAAATTAATGATTTTATTAGGATATCAAATAGCGTAAAAAGAGTACAAATATATCTCACTATAAATAACCATATATATAATACTCAACAGAGGTGAAAAAAACAACCCTGTTGCTCATGGACAGAAAATGGCTAACAACAGAGAAAATCGAAAATGTGACTCATATTCCTGACACTGCTAATTTTCAGGGATATTGACCGGTCTAAATATATAAAGATGTAATATCATATAGCAAATATCCCACATGATGTAAATCTACAAGGCCGCTACACATCACCCACCGTAAATATACATGATAATTTGATCCACCATAGATCATGCCCAAAATAAGGCACCAGTAAGCTCAATCTCATGAGACATGCTTAATATAAATAGAGGCATCAGTTACCTGCGGCCATCGCAGTATAGGGACAATGATCACAAGGCTGCACCTCGACGCGCGTTTCGCTGTACACACAGCTTCGTCGGGAGGTAGACAGTATTGTGTATAGCATCTCTTTATATAGTGGCTATAATTACCCGAGTGTCTGCAGCTGTAACGGCGCATCCCCGGCATGTTGCCACTCGGTGATGAGAGCGGCGCTCAAGGATCGCGTCTTCCGGACACATGATCTGGTCAGCTGACTGGACCCGTAACCATGTCAACGCGATACCTGTATAGAGCACCGGCACTCACACCGAATAGCAGCGCATGCGCAGGTCGCGCACAAGCCTGCAAATACAATAACTAAAAGATATATATATCCCAGAAATAATGATAAATAGAATCAAAATAGAATTGGGCCATTGTACAAAAACATCATATGTGAGGATATCTATAATTAACTATATTTAACAACCCTATACCTAACATTTAACATTAAAAGCCGCAGCCGTCCAGGCAGGATACCTATCGAATGCAGGCTACAATTGGCCTCCTTTTGCCTCTGGCAAGTGAGAAAGAAGCAAGGACATTGTGAAATATATACAAAATACAAGAAAGGAGGGGGTCAGGTGGAGGAGGTTAAGAACAAAGTACACTAACCTGCCATGGTTATGCTGCCAGAATAACCACGTTTGCAGAGCCTGCAGTACTTGTCATGCACCATTCGTAATCCCGGCTTCCAGGTTCAGGGGTTAGCTGGTCACATGGAGTGTCACGTGATGCTGATGTCACCACAGGTCCTCCGTCTTTCAGGTTGTACAGGATGACTGATAGTCTGCTGGATCTGTGCTGCACCAAGTCGCTCACCCAGAGAGGTGTAAATTGCAAGGAAGGAAAAGTACGGCTGATTAGGGCGCTCAGACCAAGACAGACACTCGTTCTAGATAGAAAAGAAACTTCTTTACTTGGTCATTATCTCCTCACAAAGCTTTTCGGTGTTGAATCTGCCTTCATCAGGTGAAATATGTGTGGAATATATGGCACATCACTTGTTTCAATCACAGCAAGATAGTGTTACCTCTGACAGCGACACAATGAGTTTGATATATTGTTCTACACAAATTAGTCTGCCTGATCACAAATGACAACAATAGATGATTTTTGGAACTTTTTTTGCTATTTTAAAACATATGAACAGTTTTTCAGTGCACTATGTTATTAAATGGGCTGTTGGTTATTATTGGATTACCATCAGTTTCTATTGTGTGGTCTATTTATTTAGATCTCCCCCCCACATGAACTGCTAGGACCTTATCTGAAAGGTATTAGTCATCTGTGCTTTAAGGCTGAGTCACACATAATGATATCGTTAACGATATCGTTGCAACGTCACGCTTTTGGTGACTTTGCAACGATCCCGCTAACGATCTCGTTATGTGTGACAGCGACCAACGATTAGGCCCCTGCTGGGAGATCGTTGTTCATTGGGGAATGATCAGGACCATTTTTTGGTCGCTGATCACCCGCTGTCATCGCTGGATCGGCGTGTGTGACGCCGATCCAGCGATGTGTTCACTTGTAACCAGGGTAAATATCGGGTTACTATGGCAGGGCCGCGCTTAGTAACCCGATATTTACCCTGGTTACCATTGTAAAAGTAAAAAAAAAACAGTACATACTCACATTCTGATGTCTGTCACGTCCCCCGGCGTCCACAGGGTTAAAACTGCTTTCGGCAGGAGCGCTGCTAATGCACGCGCTGCTGCCGAGAGCTTCCCTGCACTGAGTGTGTCAGCGCTGACACATTCAGTGCAGATAAGCTCTCGGCAGCAGCGCGTGCATTAGCAGCGCTCTTGCCGAAAGCAGTTTTAACCCTGTGGATGCCGGCGGGGGACGTGACAGACATCAGAATGTGAGTATGTAGTGTTTTTTTTTTTTACTTTTACAATGGCAACCAGGGTAAATATCGGGTTACTAAGAGCGGCCCTGTACTTAGTAACCCGATGTTTACCCTGGTTACCCGGGTGCTGCAGGGGGACTTCGGCATCGTTGAAGACAGTTTCAACGATGCTGAAGTCGTTCCCCTGATCGTTGGTCGCTGGAGAGAGCTGTCTGTGTGACAGCTCCCCAGCGACCACACAACGACTTACCAACGATCACGGCCAGGTCGTATCGCTGGTCGTGATCGTTGGTAAGTCGTTTAGTGTGACATAGGCTTTACTCCCAGCACTTTCTAATCAAGCAGGAGGTTAGACCTAGAGATGAGGGCTGTCTGATATTGTACATCACACACACTGAGAAACCTGCTTTAAGCTAAGGTGATCACATGTTCATCTGAGTGTTTCTGTCTGCTTATAATTGGTCAATGTATACAAGAGGACAAATGTGCATTAGAGGCCAAATATTTTGATTGCTAATATGTCCACAAATGAAAGGTAAAATTGAAAAAAGTTTTATTGCACTCTGCAGCAAATATTACATTGTGAGTCCAACCTAACATGAAAAATGTGATACAAAGTCTTTTTTTCCCTACCTTTTTATTATTCTTTGCTGTTTTTTGTTTGGATAATGAATATAAGAGTTGGAGGTTTTCATTGCACAGCCTGCCATTTGTAAGCACAAGTGTAATAGGAATTCCTGGGTGAATGATGATGTGGCAGATGTGAGCATGTTGCCTACCTTGGAAGCTTAGTTTCGAGATCTGAAGGAGAGATCCACAACAAAGAAAGTCATTAACAATTGTGAGAGGTGCATGCTGAAGAGTTTGGGATTAGTGGGGAAGACATGGAGAGTCGGGAATAGTGCCGAACCTTGTAGCTCCCAATGCAAAATCTTCAACAAGACACCCAATTATCACAGGTATTTAATAGTAATAATCTTTTCATATGGGGCAAAGGAACAGGGCTCTCCTCTATTTGTGTCTGCCCTTGCTGCACATGTTCTAGTTATTATATTTACATCCCTGGTGAAAAATGTTTAAAGATGAGCAGGCAAGTTAATTTAGTAAGGGGGAGTGGAAAGGAGTCTAAGAAAATAAAGGCCATTCCTGTTTCTGTACTTCCAAGCAAAATTACCATATGATGATGCAAGGGTCTCAGTGTTCAAAATGGCAACCCTAGTGGATGTCACTTTTCATAGCAGCCGAGAGAACAACCCAGCTACTGGTTGGGTAAGTGGGTAATGTGGGTAGGGTAAGAGCTCGTGTATCTGACTGTATTATCGTTCCGAGTGCAAACACTGGATTGCACCCAGACTCATTTTCAGTCTCTGACAGAGGAAATCATCCAAAAGAATTGGATCACACAATGCTGACACTCTGATCGGTGTAATTTGCATAATTGATCTAATTTTCTCGGATGGCAAAAAATACACTTGTCAGCACCTTGCCTATGACAGTTGTTTTTTTGGGGGGGAATCCTGTAATTGGGAAGACTGATTTATTTGACACCAATACCATCTCAATCAAACTGGTTGATAAATTACTGTGGAGGGTGGTGATGATCCAGCCAGCATGGTGATCGTGAAAACCAATGACAAAATATGTGGTAATGCAGGATCCTTAAACAGGACCTATCACTAGGTCAAAAGTTACAAGTTTTTGCTTTTATTTTATTCACTTGCTACCCTGATTATTCCATTTTTTTTTACAAAACCACCATATGATTTTTAGAGATATGGGTGTTTTTACATAGTTTTAATTTTATGGTTTTTTGGATATTAATTTCTGGAATGATCTACCTCAAGAGCTGGTCATAGTGGGAAGCACTGATGGTTTTAAAAAAAGTTATGGATGCTTTTTTTTAGAAGAAGAAAATAACCTAAATATTTATGTAAATGTACAAAGTTTCCTTCTTAATGTTTGGTCCAGTGGATCGACAATTGGAATCAGGAAGGAAAGACCTCTTTTGGAGTGGAATTTATTATGCATTGTGATTGTGCATATGCTTGTTGAATTTGTCCTTTTCCATCCCTCAGTTGACCCTGAAGGAGAATTGTCTTTTTTCATTCATACAAACTATGTAAAAAGTATGTAATTCCAGACAAACTTGATAATATTGAGATCAGGGCTCTGTGGGGTGCATATCATCACCTACAGAACTCCTTGTTCATCTTTATGCTGACAATAGCTATCAATTATATTGGCTGTATGTTTAGGGTCATTGGCCTGCTGCAGAATAAATTTGGAGTAAAAAAAATGACTCTTTGATGGCATTGGATAATGGTATCTGACTTTATTTCCCAGCATTGAGTACACCATTAATACTGACAAAAACTTAACACCATTTGATGGAGTGCAGGATCGCCATGCTTCACTGTTGAGTGCAAACTTTCATTATTGTACTGTTCTCCAGGTCTTCTATGAACAAACTGCCTTCTGTTATTTGAATTTTTTTTCTCATTTCTATGTCGAAAATATGATTTTCTAACTGCTCTTAAAGCATCTTCTGAACAGACTTCTCTAAACAGTAGATGGGTGCAGCTGGGTCTCAATGATTTTGGGTAATTCTAAGCTGACAGCACTAGAGATGAGCAGATCAATCCACAAAAAAACTAATTTACAAATTCAAACAGCTTACAATTCCATTTGTGAGGATTGACCCCCCAAAAACTTATTGTGCCATTTCTCACACTTCTAAGGAGCAGACTTATTTTGTTGGGCGCAACTGCATGGGCGTCACCATAATGCCCAGCAACTATTACATATTGGGGGGATTATCAAAAAGGTAGAAAAGAGGAGGGCTGGCCAAGCAGTACCAGTTTAGGATTCTACAGTATAGGGATAGGAGGAGGTCAGAGTGCACAGATCAGTCCATAAAGAGACAAGAGACAAAAAAAAGGTCTACATTAGATTGTGCTGTACTGCTGCACCAGTGCTGAATCACATTGAAAATGGGTGTAGTGGTTAGTACCTGCAAAGTTAGGTCACAGTCAGACCATTGTATAAATCAGACTGAGATCTTATCGCATTGCATAGACTGGCCAGCGGCTCTCTCAGCCTGAGCGTGACAGCTTCATGTATTTCTATGCAACTGTCACACTCAAATCAGGAGAGCCGACTGCCAGTCCGAGAACTGCAGTCCGATTTACACGGTTGCCTGACTGTGCCCTTAGGGTGAGTGTAAATTCATTGATCTGTGATATTCTGCAGGAGCACCTTAAATGGGTGGTCTGAAAGTAATATTTATTTACAGTTGAGCTCAAAAGTTTGCATACCCTGTCAGAATTTTTGCTTCCTTGGCCTTTTTTCAGAGAATATGAATAATGACACCAAAACTTTTTTTCCACTCATGGTTAGTGGTTGGGTGAAGCCATTTACTGTCAAACTACTGTGGTTTCTCTTTTGAAATCATAATGACAACCATAAACATCTAAATGACCCTGATCAAACGTTCACATACTCCATTTCTTAATACCGTGTATTGCCCCCTCTAACATCAATGACAACTTGGAGTGTTTTGTGATAGTTGTGGAAGAGGTTCTTTGCTTTCTCAGGTAAAGCTGCCCACTCTTTTTGGCAAAAAGCCTCCAGTTCCTGTAAATTCCTGGGCTCTCTAGCATGAACTGCGCGCTTGAGATCTCCCCAGAGTGGCTCAATGGTATTGAGGTCAGGAGACTAAGATGGCGACTGCAGACCCTTCACTTTGTTCTGCTGTAGCCAATGACAGATCAACTTGGCCTTGTGTTTTGGATTGTTGTCATGTTGGAATGTCCAAGTACGTCCCATGTGCAGCTTGCGGGCTGATGAGTGCAAATTTGCCTCCAGTTTTTGGGGATAACGTGCTGCATTCATCTTTCCTTCAACTTTGACCAAGTTTCCTGTGCATTTGTAGCTCACACATTCCCAAAACATCAGTGATCCACCTCCGTGCTTTACAGTAGGAATGGTGTTCCTTTCATCATAGGCCTTGTTGACCTCTCTCCAAATGTAACGTTTATGGTTGTGGCCAAAAAGTTAAATTTTGGTCTCATCACTACAAATGACCTTGTTCCAGATGTTTTGAAGCTTGTCTCTGTGCTGTTTTGTATATTGTAGGCAAGATACTTTGTGGCATTTGTACAGTAATGGCTTTCTTCTGGTGAATTAACCATGCAGGCTATTTTTTTTCTCTTATTCTTTTCTTATTGTGCATCTTGAAACAGCCACTCCACTAGTTTTTAGAAAGTCCTGTATTTCAGCTGATGTTATTTGTGGGTTTCTCTTTGCATCCTGAACAATTTTCCTGGCAGTTGTGGTGACATTTTTGTTGGTCTACCTGACCGTGGTTTTGTTTTTACAGAGCCCCTGATTTTTCATTTGCTAATCACAGTTTGAACGCTGCTGACTGGCATTATCAATTCCTTGGGTATCTTTTTGTATCCCTTTTCTATTTTATACAGTTGAACTACCTTTTCCCGTACATCCATTGACAATTCTTTTGCTTTCCCCATGACTAACTATCCAGAAATGTCAGTGGCTGGATGAAAGATGCAAGAGTCTGTCTGGATCCCAGAAACTCACTCAGCTTTTATGCACACACACTGATTACAAGCAAACAGGTCACAGGTGAGGATGTGCCTTTAGTAGCCATTCAAACCCATTAGTGTCAACTTCTGTGCATGTTATCAGGCCGAAATCACCAGGGTATGTGAACTTTTGATCAGGATCATTTGGATGTTTTGGGTTGTCATTATGATTTAAAAAGAGAAAACACAGTAGTTTAACAATAAATGGCTTCACACAACCACTAACAATGAGTGGAGAAAAAGTTTTGGTGTTATCATTCATATTCTCTGAAAAAAGGCCAAGAAAGCGAAAATTCTGCTGGGGTATGTACACTTTTAAGCACAACTGTAAGTCCTAAATGTCTGTCTATTTAATTACATAATCTTATATTTTTTCTAATATACTTTAATTTAAAAATGTTCTATCGTTCCCTCACTACGCTCTCTGTTTCATTTAGTTTTACCTACTTCCTGTTTAACGACGGTTCATTTGAGAGCCCCCAGTGCATTCTGGAATACTCAAACAAGTTACTATTAGGGAGCAGGGGCTGCGGTCACTGACGCAGTTGCGCAAAGACAGGAACTCACTACTGACTGAACCTCCACTTTAGACTTGTATACATATTACCCTTACTGAGGAGCCCATGCAAATTGGGGTGGCCCACTCCCATCAACATAAATGGGTCAAATGACAAAAACTGGTTCTTGGCAATAACTGAGGAGAGTCTAGACGTCAGATTAATTTCTATGAAAGTCACTGCTATTGACACAAAACACACATATTTATTTGTGAATATGTCTAAAGCCATATCTAGCAGTATACCTTAAAAATTTAGACATTTTGCTGATGTATTGACCTAGTACTTAACTTCCACTTGCCTCAAGGGAAAAATATATAATCTTTAAGGTCCAAAACATCAAGCCATGAAACATAATGTAGCAGACAGTCTGCAATAAGGGTTCATCAGACTGTCCATGTCACCAGTATGTGCAGGTTTATTTTTTGTAGATGAAAAAGATGGTGGTTGCATACTGTTCAAATTCTCTGGTACCTGCAAATTTCTGGAAATTCAACTTGAATTTAATTCTCCATGTATCATGGATGTGGTTTGTGAAACCACTGTGCCACGGACCGCGAAGACCCTGGAGGGGCATAACTAAGCGATCACTGAACTGTTCACTAGAGCCTCTGATGGTGAGGTTAGGCTTGGCTCCCGATGAATGCCAGGTGCCACTCCAGGACAGACCAACGGACGCGCAGCAGCTGGACTCAGTAGGACAGACTGTATGGGGCAGCAGGCAGGTTTAGTTGGTATCAGAATGCAGCAGGCAGAGCTTAATAAGAGTGCAGCAGGCAAGATCTGCACCAGAGTGCAGCAGGCAGGATCTGCACCAGAGTGCAGCAGGCAGGATCTGAACCAGAGTGCAGCAGACAGGATCTGCACCAGAGTGCAGCAGGTAGGATCTGCACCAGAGAGCAGCAGGCAAGATCTGCACCAGAGTGCAGCAGGAACTGGTACGCAACCTTACGCAACTTAGACTGCAGAATAGGAAGGTTACTCAGGCACCACCCCAGTGAGGAGGAAGCAATATATACATAATGCCCCACAGCCATTGGTTGGCGAGGAAATAGCAAGTGCACTCGCTGGCCCTTTAAGAGGGCGGGAGCACACGCACGTGCCCTAAGGACATGGCTGGGAGCCCGTCTGGAAGGTCTGCTGGATGCATGCAGAGCATGGGGAAGGAAGGAACTGACCGCAGCGCGGGTGAGTGAAGTGACATGCCGGAGACCCTGCCTGTCAGAGCAGGGCTCTGGCGTGGTGCTAACACCATACATCGTTCCAATCATCTCTATCAGGACATCATTAGTAACCTTATTGATAGCATGCCAAGTCATACATGTGCGTGTATTTCTGCACATGTTGCTCATTCTCAATACTGAATAAAGATGTTTTGTAAATTTTGCTTACATTTTTTCATCTTTTGCATATCACTAACACGTCTATCTATCTTGTGATTTCCCTAATGCCACAACATTTCCTTCTTGGTTTTGCAATTTCAATGTTGAGGAGTGTATTTTACTATTCAAAATACAGTACTTATAAAATTGACCAATTTTCTTTGTGTACTTTAAATTTTGAGGATATTATTTTAGTTTATTGCATCTAGATTATCTCTTAGCTGATGAAAATTAGCTTTACAGAAGTTGAGTGTTTTTGCAGGCTGTGATGAACAGCCCTTGGCAGCCCCAACTAATGTCACTATTATGTCGAAAGGATCACACAGTACGGTCTCACAACTTTAAAAAACTTGATGTTCCCCAACACTTCAGGGGTGGATTGGCACAGTTTTACACAGACACCCACTGTCCACATGTGCACAGGGAAGCACAGGGAGTGAGAGAGGGTGGGTGGCCTACACAGCGGCTGGCATGGCACAATGCCTGCTCATAACTCTGAGAGGTTGAGAGGCACCCTTCACTAGCACCAGTGAAACAGAGATGTAGAGATACAGGGTTAGTGGGTGCTCTCGTCGGGTGGCCCAGATGTTTTTAGAACGACTGCATGAACTAGGGCTCATACCACTGAACGCTCATTCTCTCTCCCCATGGGCAGAACACTACTCAGACAACACAGAGTGAGGGTAAAACAGTGTGGCAATAATTTATTTAACCACCAACACACAATAGCATATAGAAGAGTCTCAGCAAATACCCAAGATGGTGCAAAATACAGAGTCTCACTCTTCCGCTGACTCACCAGGATTAGAGCTGCTTCCAGTGTCGAATACCCCCACCAGTGGCTCCCCACTTTTAGTGGGCCCCCACAGTGAGGAGGTAATGATAAGCTTAGAAAACTGACAGTCCATTGATGTATGAGGCCAGGTGACTTGATTGTCCCAACCTGGATTCTCTAAACGTCTATGAGGGTTCAGTGATGGTCAATGAGGCAGCTCTGCATTTCTTCAATTGGAGCCATGATGCCATGGCTTCTGTAATGTAGAGTCTCTCTGAACATAGGCAGATCCTCCTTTTTATGGTGCACAACTTCTCAACCAGTCCTTTCACCACAGGCTTGGGAGAAGTTGGAAGGAGGCCATCCCTCACTTCTGGAGTATTCAACAGAATGCACAGATTGTCCTTCTTATTGCAGAGCATAAATGGGTCATCAACATATTAACAAACATTCAAACGTGACTTGGTTTCCCAAAGATAGTAGAACAATACTAGAACTGCAATACTAGGACAGATACAATAGCTGATCAGCAGCCAATCAACAAATGGCTGCTATTGAACATTAATTCAATTACAATAAGAGTCAACAGTCATTCTCACATGAACTCTACCTCATGTCCCTGGACCTACTGAAATAATATGTCTGGATAATTGAGATTAAATGCAGTGTTGCCACAAGAGCCTTGCCAGCCTGGAAGGGCTGTCACCAGTTCCTCTTTAATGTAATCCCTGTCCATTAACAAGATTATAGTGGGCCAGAAACCAACCCTTGTAGCTTGTGAAGTTAAACTGAGAACACGGACTTGTGGATTTGTGAATCAAGATAAAAGAGCAGCCCAACCATAAATTATATATTTAATCACCTTAAGAGCACACTAGACAAAACACTTTATACACAATGGTTATATATACTGTATATAATGGTCAGATGTGCAAATACAGGTGGTAGTACACAAGGTGTAAGCATATGGAACATGTCAGTTACCGGCTTGATGATCATCCTTAGAGCTGAACCACATGGGGATTGTGGAGTGCCAGCTGTTTCCAGTTCCTTCCAACATGATACATTTCATGACCCCCCTCAGAAGTGAACCCCAAGAAAAATAAGAGCAGAGCCACACAGCCTCACAAGAGCATTTAACTCTAAGCATTTAACTCTGTGATCGGTCACTTCCTTTATCGTCCCTGGGATGGTTCTAGTCCTACCTGCCCTGGACTCCTGGTAGCTGAAGCTCCAAAACCTATGATGGATCTTACCTTCTCAACAGAAGGTCATCAGATTGGCCTACCGCCTCAACGCATTAACCTAATTATCCCTGTGTGGCCTATTAATAAAAAAACAACAACATAATCACGTTCCTCCATCATGTTCTCATACACTTTATGCAGTTAATAGCCTCTGTGTCTGTACTGCTACACACTTAGGCTGTTAACTGGTTCATGCAGCTTTACATGAACACCCGAGCCTTACACTATGGCTGGTCCAAATAACTAAAGCAATTGTTACCATCCACCTCTCGTGTCTCCCCTTTTCCTCATAGATTGTAAGCTTGCGAGCAGGGCCCTCATTCCTACTGGTATCTGTTTTGAACTGTGATTTCTGTTATGCTGTAATGTCTATTGTCTGTATAAGTCCCCTCTATAAGTTGTAAAGCGCTGCGGAATATGTTGGCGCTATATAAATAAAATTATTATTATTATTATTATTATAACTGTTAATTTTGGCGCAATCGGATCTGGTCATGTCCCTGTGATGCTTGGAGACCAAACACGGCTTTGCTACCTGGCTTCTATTCAACATTCTACATATCTCCCCACCCTGGAGTGCTAGGAAAAATTGAGACCTTGGCAGGTGGTCAGTCAGTTCCCGAGATCTTGAAAATGTAACCAATATACAACTAGGATGTCCCTATAAAATTCCCATCTAACCTGGGGAACTTGAATTAAGCAGTTACACAGCATGCAGCAGGGGGTCATCCTGTCATGAGATCCTTGGTATAAACTAAGTAGGGGTTTGGGTTTTTTCTTTTTAAAGCTGATGAGGCTGGACCACCTGCTGAGTCAGGTGTCCTGTTTCAGCTTCACATTTTGAAGGAGGATTGTAATCTCGGACCAGATACAATACATTTTGTTGGCATGATATTAAATCCCCCCATATTCTTCACACAGCCCTTCTACTAAATATCTGACAAACAGATATGTTGAAGTGTTTTACTTTGTGATCACTATTGAAATTGGAATCTAAGTGCTAAATAGCAATTATAAGAGTTAGCTCCCATTTCTGATGTTAGAGGAAACTGCAGACTGCATAAAAAGTGTGATACTCGCTGCATGTGGACGTCAGTAAAATATAGTAATTCTACATGCAACTATGTGACAAAAAGACACATCCCCAAATACAAGCTGGTATTCTAGTGGCATATGTTAGAGAGGCATATATTAGAATAAGTAATTAATCCAATGTGATAACTGGCCATGAGCCAATGTTCCCAAAGATACATATCAGATTTGAAAAATCTGGCTTTGTCCCAAGGTCAAAATAGGGTCTGCCCTTAAGAGCTTAATTTGGCCATAAACAAGAAATCACTGGACAGTTGTTAATGTTTGATGCCCCAAGTTATCCCTGAGTTCTACTTTTGGATGAAACAGGATTAGACCTTTTTGGAGTTTAAAATACCTGAGGATATACGCCAATCACATGCAGAGGATGAGGGTGATTCAATTTTGTGCATGTAAATTTATAATGGCAGAAGTTTAACAGTACAGTGAACTATTTGTGAAAATATGTTTTCATCATTCAGATATTACAAAAATACAAACATTTTTGTTTCTACTACATTCTTCCTTTGAAAAGATTTTTCCATTTTCTAGACTGATGTTTTAATATTTCCATCAGGAACCTTAGCTCTGCAGATGTTGGACGACAGGCTATGCGCAATACTCCAGGGCTAGTGGACTCGCTAATGCATTATATTCAGCAGCGTGTGGCTGCTCAGTGTGCTGATGACAAGGTAATATTTGCATCTCATATTAGCTTGTCTCTAAAAAATTATAGATGATTTTCTATTATTTATTATTTCTCTATATTTGCTTCATTTTAGTCTGTTGAGAACTGTGCCTGTATTCTTCACAATCTGTCTTACCATTTGGACTCAGAAGTGCCCAATAAATATACACAATTGAATGAGCAAATGAGGAATAACCAGCAAACCAACAAGACATCTACAGGATGCTTCAGCAACAAAAGTGACAAAATACAGGTAAACAAAGATGTGACTAGTTTTAGTCTTAATGGGAATCTGTCAGCTCAGAAAATGTTAATTACCTTTTAGATCTAGGGTTAATCTGACAATAAATAGCATTACAATGCTGCCTTGTCACCTTACTGAAAGTGCAGAGATGGGGGTAAACTTATTTCCTCCCGGGAGCCACTCACTTTCAGGCATGGGGTGTACACTGAGTGGCTACAGTCACTGTTCACATCACTGCTCTGCAGTGCTCCAGCACTTTGAGTGACAGTTCGCTCATACCTAGTATTACAGGTATGAGTGCTATAGCTTGTGATGGGACGTTGATATAGGGAACTAGTCTGATTTTACCTAATAACAGCCCTTCGCATCTACCTCATCACGGTTTTGCCTTCCTACGGATCAATATGTTAGGTAACAAGTTGAAATAGATGACCCTGTATCTATTTAAAGCTATAAATATATAAAATTTTATTTACTGTGATACAGATTCTGCTGCTGAGTACTCACATTCCTTTCTGTGTTGCGAAGTCACAGATATGAGGGAATGGCTTGTTTCTAGCTCAGGATTCAAGCTATCCAACTGATAAAGCCTCCTTCCCTGCAGTGCTGGTTTTTAGGCAGGCCATTCTTCTGGCCATGCTTGAGGTTGATTGTATGCCTGTTTGTACTGCCATGGCTCATTTTGTGTTGTGCCTCCATGTGTTCTATGTCTGCTTCTTTAAAGCTAGTAGTATGTAATATTCATAGCTTCTCTCCATACATCTTGGCATGTCACATACAAGCCGTGAAGCTGCAGGTTGGGAGCACAGAATAAAACATAACAATGCATAATATCTACTGACATGACTCATTCTGTGCTCCCAGTCTACGTCTGGGCGTCCCTCAAATATTGATAAAAAAGACCAAATGAAAATTGGTCCAAGAGGCTGCAGAGGCCTACAACAACATTAACCTCTTACTGTCATATTACGTACTCGCACGGCGAGCCCTCATCTTTCCCGACACATGACGTCCCGCCGCTATTAACCTGTTAAATGTAACTGTCAATGTTTATCATGCAGCGGGAGTTCGGTACTTCATTCCACACGCTCATCAACGCACTCATAACATGATCTTGGATGCCGATTGGTTGATATGACAGCATCGGTCTGCTGAAGAACCCCGTGCCTGTCATTACATTACTCCTGTGAAAGCCAGCGTTTAGCCGGCGTTCACAGGACATTGTGATTTTCTCTATACATAGAATTGCTGATGTACTGCAATGTATAGCATAAGCGATCAGACTATTGCAGCTTCAAGTCCGCTAAGGGGACTGTTAAATACAGTAAAAAGTGGAAAAAAGTTTTTAAAAAATATGAAAAAAAATAAAACAAGTTCTAATTGACCTTCTTTTCCTCCATTAAAAATGAAGAAATAAAAAATAAAATAAAAATACACATATTTGGTATCAGTGCTTTTGTAAAAGTCTGATATATCAAAATATAAAATAGATTAGTGCTAATTGTAAAACGACGTAATGAGATAAAAATCGAAATGCCAAAATTGCAGGTTTTTTTGGCCTCCACAACAACAAAACAAAATATGTTACGGGTAATCAAAACATCAACTTGGGTCACAAAACACAATGCCTCACACAGGTCCATATCCTGAAAATTGAAAACGTTATGGATCTTGGTAAATGACGACACAAGCGTTTTTTTTTGTTTTTTTTTTACAAATTTCCGTAATTTTTTTCACCACTTAAATAAAAATAAAATATACATTCTTGATATCTGCATAAATCATGCTGACCTGGAGAATTATATTGCCAAGTAATTTTTACTGTAAAATGAACTTTGTAAAAAAAAAAAAAAAAAATTGCAGAATTGTGTTTTTTGCTATTCCACCACACTTGGATTTTTTTCCCGCTTTCCACTACTTCACATGATAAAATGATTTAAATAATTAAAAAATGCATCTCACCCTGCAAAAAAAAGCCCTCACATGATTATGTCAATTGAAAAATAAAAAAGTTATGGGACATGGAATAACGGGAAGAAAAAACAAAAGCGCAAAAACAAAAAATTGCCCTGTCGGGAAAGGGTTCTAAAAAACTTTATTCTTTATGTTAAAAAAAACTGTGTAGAAATAATACATTCATAAAAATATATATGTTAAAAATATACATATATAAATATGATTGAATTACTAAATAAAATTGATATCATACTACCTAAAAAACAAGGCAAACAATTCAATTTCACTGATCAATTATTTGGAATCAAGACAGCGCAGGTGTTTTCATTGCTAATGTACACATTGATTTTTTTATTTTAGCTCACAGAGGCACTGTTCTCACCTTTTATACATAGCATTTTTCGCTATTTTTTCCCATTTTTCAATACAATGAAAGGTGAAATGGATGGTGAAGTACAACTTGTCCCACAAAAACAAAACCTCATATGGCTATGTGGGAGGAAAAAAAAACAAAGTTATGGCTCTTGAAAGAACATGAAGTCTAAATGCAAAAATGAAAAATCCTGTCCTGAATCACTCCTCTTCTATTTGGTATACACATTATACCAAAACACTGTTGAATTAACTGACAATCTTTTAGGCTGTGACTTTGGTATAAATCCATAGCAGGCCTTGGTGCCTTTGTTGCGTTCCTGGCTACCCTAGCGACCTATCGTCATCCGAATACCAAACCCCTTCCCACTGTCAAACTCCGTAAGAGCATTGGTCATGTCTTCTAAGGGTTTGAATGGGTGGATCAGTGGTTTAGTGGTTTCCCTGCTTCCAGATATTGCAGTGGGATGTTGGCTGAATATTGTGGTGCTGAATCTGATGCCACCATTTTTTTACCCATAATGTTACAGCATCACCTGTTGATATGTCATAAATGCCTGAAATGAAAACACCTCTATGCCTATGTAAGCAGATAACTAAATGCAACTGCGCGGTCACCAGGCAAAAGCAACAATTTATTTATTGTATTACTAATATGAACTAGAAACAAGGACACTGAAGATACTGACAAGAAATTATGTAACAGGGGTATTTGGATTCATATACAACAGAAATCTTCAGTATCAGCTCAGAGTCTGCAGTCCAAGCTAATTCTATGTGGGGGAGAAGGGGAATCCCAGTATTCGGCGGAACAGTCTCTTGCGGCTTTCTGGGCCTTGATGAGGGCCATTTCTCTGTCTCACTAGCAGCTTGTTTTTCTTTCAAAGTCTAACAATGCTCTCTGAGCTGCTCTAACATCAGTCGGACATCTTGTCATCCTCAGCCCTCCTCCTGCCCTATCCCAGTAGCATAAGTCTGTGCTGGAAGTGATGCCCCATATCACATGTCTCCTTCAATCACTGGCCCAGGTTGGAGTATCTGGCCAGGTATTTCCAGGGCCTTTTTGGTGTTCATCCATTTTGGTGGGGGCTGGTCTCTGACTGTTGACTGGCTTTGTCTAAGTCAGGAACCTTCACCGGCATTGTTTGGGTCTTCAGTGCTTGACCATCATTGAGCGTAGTCTGTACCTTGACCGGCGTAGCTCAGGTCTTTTGGTGGGGGCTAGTCTTTGACTGTTGACTGGCTTTGTCTAAGTCAGGAACCTTCACCAGCATTGTTTAGGTCTTCGGCGCTTGATCATCATTGAGCATAGTCTGTACCTTGACCGGCGTAGCTCAGGTCTTTGGTGCTTGACCAGCTGCGGTTTACTATCTTAGCTATGGGAGCATCTGCCACCTCTCTTGGTGCCAAATCCTCCCTCATTTTGGTGTGCTGACCTTTAAATTGGAGACTGATTTAATCTTTGTCACCTGATTCGGGACACTGCCTAATTCTGTCCCTTCTGCAATTCTTCTCCTTGATAATAATTCCTCAGGGTTTTGTTCAAGTCTGGAGGCCATACAGATTTGCAACCCTTTCTCTCCTATTCTCCTTTCTGCTACACCTATGCTTGTAACTATGCTTCTGAGTTGAACATCTTGGATCAGTGTTCAGATCTAATGTACCTTTAGAAGAATTTGCATCTCTTAGAATGCTTGACATTGACAAGCTATCGTGACACTTAGAAAGTTTTACACAAATCTTAGCATTAGGATACTTTGAAATGCCCTGTTGTGGAGACCAAATGAATGTCCATCAATTTCACTGCTTTGTTGTGTTTTTCTTTTTCTTCTGTTGCAGAATAATAATTTTGAGTTACCACTTCCAGAAGAGGATGCCAATCCTACAGGGTCTGGTCTTCTGTCCCACTCGAACGCCATTAGGACTTACCTGTCTCTTCTAGGACAGAGCAAGAAGGACTCAACATTGGAGGCTTGTGCTGGAGCTCTACAAAATCTTACTGCTAGCAAAGGATCAGTAAGTAACCTAAACTTTAAAACAGTATGAGATTGTATTATTGCATAATTACTACTAATTGTTATATTCAGATCACCCTTTTTTTGTTCCTTTTTTGTAATCTTTTGGTTACAAAGTCAGGTACTGCATACTGGCATTTTGTGTTTATCTTGTTTTTATTATACACTCTGACAACAAAATACAGGGTGAGTCTCTCGCTACTTTACCCAGAAAAATTGCTGTAACTTCTAAAGGAGATGATCAATCATACTGAAATTTGGACTGTAGGTTCCTTGGTTCGTGAGAATCTGATGCTTTAAAGCAGACGTTGAAAATGTCCACCATTCACATTGAAACATGCCAGAATGTTCCATTCCATATTGTTGAATGTATTCCGCAGAACGTTTGGAGTCATAGCCTGAATTTCTCGCTGTATGTTCTCTCGGAAGTCCCTGTAATGTTTATGGCTTGTTAATGTACACCTGGCCCTTCAAATGGCCTCAAAGGAAAAAATCTTGCAATAATGAATTAGTTAAACTTGATTGGAACTTTTCAATTCCTGAATGACAGTGACTCTGTACAGGTGACCAAGACCTTTCTTGGCGCTGACATGTTGAATAGGACATGGCTGCCTAACAGCTAGGGTCGAAGCTGAGCTCCAAGCACTGCTGTTAACCATTGTAATACCTTTGCCAATCATTAACAGTATTTAAATGGTGCAGAGACAGGTGCTCATGACCACTATACCCCATTGCCCCATGCAGTGGGGCTGTGAGGCACCAAAGGGTTACCATGGCAACCAGGGGCCTGCCAAAGACTTTCATCACTGCTATCTTCATTCTCCTATTAAAGTCATACTAGATTCTTCAAATCCCTGTGATATTTGGCCTGATAGGTGTTTTAAGGGAAGTTTTTATATTACCTGAAAGCAGCATGATGTAGGGGAAAATACATAGATTTAATTTTATGCAGCAAAGTTGATTGGACAGCACTTCACAGTACAGTTAGATAATGCACTGATATTGAAGGGCCCCTGTGCAGGACTTATGTCTGGCCCCCACTATCAAGCCCCACCCGTATAAAAACATGCACATTTACATGTAAATTCACATTAAGCATAATACAATAAAATAAGCATATTACCATTAACACTTTTCACACATGCACAAAATATATATACAGTATAATATGCACATAACACAATGACATTTTTGTGATACTCAACATGTGATGCATGTTCAAACTGGCAATTACATAATTTAAATGCTTCTGTCAGTGATTGACAGCAATATTTAACTGGTAAGACAGCATCGATCAAAGCAAGGTACAGTCGTTGCTGTTACGGGCATATGCCGGCTGTGTAATGATTGCTGCATCTGGTGGGTATGGAGCGGGCTCAGCACCTGAGCCTACTCACTACATGGGGACCCAGCACAGGACATACTATTATGTCTTATTTTGTGAAAGGGTTACATTTATTTAAAGAGTTTTAACAGTTATGATTCATTCAGATGATTGTGTATTTGGTCGTGCACTGTCCGTTGCCTATGGGAAGCACACTGACGGCGTATACAATCAATCCTCATACAATTTTTCAGATGGATTGACGGTCTGTGTGAAAAGAGGAAAAGTGTAATAGAAACACGTCATCACTTCCGCATTTTTCACCTGCTCCTGATGTAAAATACTGACCAAATACTGAAGGTGTGACCGTGGTGTAATATTATTGGTCTTGTCATATTAGTTTTTCACCTATTGGCTCCCCTTGGCTCCAAGGCAACCCCTGCACCCACTATTGTTATGCTCCATTAAGATTTACAATTCACAGTTTATATGAAAAAATAAGTCCAAAAACATGTTTAAAAAAAGTATGGAAAAGTGTTGTTCTTGTGATGGGATCACCCCATGAAATACATTTTGAAAGGATTTTTTGAAGGCTTTAGCATAATGTTTCTAATATTTAGTATATATTTAGTATTTATATTTTAGTATTACGTATTTAGTGTTATTTTTTTTGCATTGTGTTTCTCTTCTAGATGTCTAGTGGAATGAGTCAAATCATTGGACTGAAAGAAAATGGACTTCCCCAAATTGCACGTCTGCTCCAGTCTGGAAACTCTGATGTAGTTAAAACAGGAACTTCACTTCTTAGCAACATGTCCCGTCATCCATCGCTTCACAAGAGCATGGGTAGGATGCCATATTACATTGTTTGTTTTGCTTTTTTTATTCATCTTTTACTAACTTCATATAATTATTTTCATAATTGTTTTATTACACTTTCAGTTAGTTAATTTTATTAATATACCTTTATTTGCAGGTACTCAGTTGCTTCCTGATGTATCTCGACTTTTGTCACAAACTTCTGGAAATACATCAAACTCAGAGGATATTCTGTCTTCTGCATGTTACACCATGCGAAATCTTATAATGGCCCAGCCACAGCTGGCAAAACAAAGCCTTTCTACAAACTTGGTAGGAAATTTGGTCAACATGTGCAAATCTGGGTAAGTATTTGTGTCCTAAGTATTTATGGTATGGTGCATCCGGTTTTTACTTATAAGATTCCATGCGCACTGACTTTATTTATTCACACACTCTTAATTCACTGGTAAAATCTGTACACAATGTGAAGATTGGATGGACTTTCTGGTTAAAGTGGTTTTCCTCTACTTTTAAAGTCTTTCCGTATGGACCAAAGGTGGGGTAATTTAAAATATACATTTTTTGGCTTGCCTCCCAGACCAACGTTCTTCATCTGCACTTGCTTATATTGTCTGCCAGGCTTATGGCATCATCATCAGGAGAAGGACAGGGCTAATGTGAGTATGGCAGCCAATCAGCTCCCACTTATCAGCTGCATCCTTCATACTCCATCCTAGCCACCCGTTTCCACTCAAATGGAATGTGAAGGCTGCCGCCAATCAATGGTCACAATTTGGCAACAGTCATGTTGATAATGTTGATATCCTCAAACTACAGTAGAGGGGGACTCAGAGAGTGGGGAGGAGCAGGGCTGTTCCAGCAGGTGAGTACAACATTCTTTCACCTTACCCTTGGTCTATACAGAATAATCTTAAAGTTGGGGAGAATCCCTTTATCTTTCAAGTCATGTTACAGCTGAAGTCCATTGCTGTTTATGTATAAGGGACGTGGCTTCTGTAATCTCACCCCAGAGCTGGATTTACAACGACACTGCTCATTTTATGTGTATAATGCCCTATATCTAGGTAGCATCATTTATAAACAAAGGTGGGCTGGAGGGCAGAGGTCTATTACCTTAGGGGAGTCCCCTAGTACCCGCTTAAGGCCGCTCAAGCATTTACTGCCTTAACGGTAGCAAGCCAGCCCTTGAGGCATTATTCTAAGTATGGCAGAACTATGGGAGCATTAGACTGCATACAGAGGGCTATGAAGGCATTAAGAGGGCTATGAGAAAAATGTATTAAATCTATTAAATCTGTAAAAATGCTTTTACATTTGTTAACGAATTCCATTTGTCCTTTGTGTTTTAGGAAGAGACAAGTGAAATTAATGTGCAACATGGATTTGCTGCATAACAAAGCAAAGAGAAGGTGATGGGTCCCATGGTTTCTGTCTGGGTTTTGCTACATTATTGTTCATAGAATGGAGAAAAAGTTTTGCTCCATTCTAAAGAAGAACTATTAGCGAAACCCAGACCGAACGCATAGTCCCTCATCTCAGAAAGTAGCTAAAACTAGCTGTAGTGATAAGAATGGGTACATTTTGAATGCTTGAAGCTGCAGTGCAGGCTCTGAACCCACAGGCAGATTATACTGGTACACAGAGATACATCTGTACATACCGAAGCAGTGTATTTTCATGTCCCTTTATTCTAAAGGTGAAGAAAAAGTCTGAATTTTTTTTGCTATACAATTACTAAAAAATAGGAATCAAACACATAACCTCTATCATTTCAGGCTACAGCTTAAGACATAGGGCCACAGGCAGCACCGACATTACTGGGAGGATTTTCTATAGTTGAAGCTGCATTGTAGGTGGTGAATCCAGATTATACTGGTGCATAGTAATACCTTATTTTGCGGATTATAAGATACATTGGACCATAAGATGCATCCCAAATAATGGGGAGAGAAATAGGAAAAAAAATGTTTTAATAAAATGATGGTATGGTGCATCTTACAGTTCGCTTTTACAGTAGCATACTGGGGGCCCCTGCGATGGAGCAAGGTCCCAGGATGCGGGGTCGCTGGTGCAGGAAGATGGCAGCAGCAGCAGGAGTGGGATGATGCCGCGGGCCTCTGGCTGAGAGGAGGGAGTGCGCGGCAGTGTGAGGCTGTGGCAGGCTCCAGGAAAAGTACCTTCGAAGCGGTGCATGCGCAGACTGAGATCTCAGGAGACAAGAGAAAATTAAATAAAGATTTTTTTTCCTATAAAATTATTAAAAATAATGAAAACCAATTACAATAAAGTCATTTTTACTGCCCTTTTTTTAATAAACATCACAAATTAGCTAAGAACACATACATGTTTAATGTCCTTGTAATTGTAATGATCAGAATAATACAATGATCACATTATTTACGGTAATCAGTAAATGGTGTAAAAAATGGCATGAATGATATTTTTTTCTCCATTACGAGAACCGTAAACCCATAAAAATGTAATAGTAAAGCTGCAGAAAACAAAAAAGACAGTATTTCTGCAACATGTGAACACGACTTTCCAGACCCAAAACAGCCGGATGTCATATAGTGAAGTTGCCTCCGACTGTAAATGAAGGAACAAAAAATAAATACCCAGGTCCCGACTAGAGATCAGCAGGACGCACAAATTACTTCACATGAGTTCTGTCTATAACCAAAAGCTACACCAGGGACGCCAGAAGATAACTGATTCGCAGGCCTATAAAAGCAATAGCTGAATTGGTGGTTTTTGTTCATTCTGCATCTGAAAAACCTAAATAAAAAGTGATGAAAAATATTATATACCTCAAAATGGGCTTGCTTTGCTCAGCAGAGCTACTGCTGAGGGTTACTATACATTGGGAAGGCTTCCAGGTGACTTGGAGAGATGGGTGGGTCCAGTCACATACATACCCCACCAAAGGGGGTGTGTCTGAACACCCAAGATGGAGTCTGTGTGTTTGTGCACGGGCAGTACTGGCTAGGCTGAGCCCGAAAGAGGAGGCCTGTGGTATACCTCCGGAGAGGAAGCCTCTGAGGATAAGAGGTATCCGGAAACCTGTGCAGTCGTCACGGACAGTTAACAGACACTAATCCATGTTAGGCACACCAAGGCTCAGCGAGGACTGTGGGAAATGTAGAGTTGAACGGTTGCCGGACCGTGCACAGGGTGCTGTATGTTACCAAGTACCTGAGATTCGGTTTATGCTATGTATTAATAAACCAAATTGGACATTTATTTTAATCCTGATTGTCCAAGCGTATGCCTCAATAACCGGCCAAATGAGTACTCCCCATCCACAGATAGTGGAGAAACACTACGATATTTACAGATGAAAGAAATGAAAGAAAAATTATATACTAGATATATGCATGTATATATAATTACAAATGCTATATATACAGTCATGGCCGAAAGTGTTGGCACCCTTGAAATTGTTCTAGAAAATGAAGTACGGTATTTCTCCAAGAAAATTATTGCAATTATACATATGTTGTAATACACATATTTATTTCCTTTGTGTGTATTGGAGTAACACAAAAAACCTGAGAAAGAATTCTAATTTGGACATAATTTCACACTAAACACCAAAAATGGGCCAGACAAATTGTTGGCACCTTTAACATAATATTTGGTTGCACTCCCTTTGGAATAAATAGCTGCAATCAATCTCTTCCTATAGCCATCAACAAGCTTCTTACACCTCTCATCTATAATTTTGGACTACTCTTCTTTTGCAAACAGCTCCAGGTCTCTCATATTTGAAGGGTGTCTTCTCCCAACAGCAATTTTAAGATGTCTCCACATGTGTTCAATGGGATTTAGATCCAGACTGATTGCTGGCCACTTCAGAATGCTCCAGTGCTTTGTTTTAATCCATTTCTGTGTGCTTCTTGAACTTTGTTTGGGGTCATTGTCCTGCTGGAAGACCCATGACCTAGGGTGCAAAACCCAGCTTTCTGACACTGGCATATTGTGACTCAAATCCTTTGGTAATCTTCAGATTTCATAATTAGTAATGGGTGAACCCCCTGATGTTCGGGATCGGCGGGTTCGCCTGAGTTTTTCTGTGGCTGGAGATGACGCGAACCCCAAACTTGGACTTTACAGATATGGGATGGTGCGGGGGGGCTGTAAAAGAAACAATAACATTAATAATAAACATTCTAAATATTATACTTACCTGTCCAGCGACGCGTCCTCCCATCCCGCTGTCTCCCGGTCGCATCTGCTTCCGAAGCCGCTCACTACGTTCCGGCGGTAGTCACTGCACTCGACAGTCTTCGGCTTTTTCTGTCAGTGTGCGGTGATATCACCAAGTTGTACTTTTGAAGGACAGCATTTGTTTTTACCTTGTTGTGCACTCGAAAACAGAGAAAAAAATTTAAAAGTGAGGTGAAATTGCAAAAAAAGTGCAAATCCACAGCTGTTTTCTTAATTTTTTTTACCATGTTCACCAAATGCTAAAACTGACCTGCAATTATCATTCTCCAAGTCATTACAAGTTTGTTGATACCAAATATGTGTAGGTTGTTTTTTATTTAAATGGTGCAAAAAAATCCAAAGTTTGCTAAAAAAAATAAAATTGCGTCATTTTCCGAGACCCGTAGCATCGCCATTTTTCGTGATCTTGGGCTGGGTGAGGGCTTTTTTTTTGTGTGCCAAGCTGATATTTTTAATGATACCATCTAGGTGTAGGTACGATCTTTTAATCGCCCGTTATTGCATTTTATTGCAATGCTGTGGCAACCAAAAAAACATAATTTTGGTGTTTTGACTTTTTTTCGCTACGCCATTTAACAATCGGATTAGTTCTTTTTATAACTTGATAGATCGGTTGATTCTGAATGCGGCGATAACAAATATGCATATAAATATATTAATTGTTTTATTTTGAATAGGGCGAATGAGGGGTGATTTGAACTTTTATATTTGTTTTATCTTTTTAACATTTGTAAAAACATTTTTTTTTACTTTTTGCATGCTTCAATAGTCTTCATGGGAGACTAGAGGCTGCATTTGTCCAATTGCCTTTGCTGATGATTAGATCGCCTGTGTGTAGCAGAAATGCTCATTTGTTATAAGCGCCATCCACCGGGCAGCGCTCATAGCAATCTGGATATGACAACCATAAACGTCTTCTGGAGACCTCTGGTTGTCATGCCGACCTATCAGTGACCCACGATCATGTGACAGGGTCACCGATGGGCGGAATTAGTAACACGCTTCAGTGCGATCACATTAAATGTCGCTTTCAAAGATTGACAGTGGCATTTAACTGGTTAACAGCAGTGGGTGGATCGCGATTCCACTCGACGCTGTTGCGGGCACATGTCAGCTGTTCAAAACAGCTGACATGTGCCAGAAAAAGATGTGGGCTCAGCTCCGGAGACCACATTAAAGGGACACGACATGCGTGTACGTGTACGGCACATGTCATGAAGGGGTTAATATAGGAGCATTGCAAGCCACGTGACCCTGGCGACTCCACATTCAGGAGTAATCCGAGGGACTGGGATAGAGTAAGGAGCCTCTAGTTTGAGGGATTGGGTAGGCACACACAGTCCCTAGTCACTACATGACACATTATAGCCTATGGGACTAGTCTTTTTTCATTCGATTTTGAGATCAATTTCGCCCATTCAAGTGATAAAAACAACAGCTGGGGAGAGCATCATATACCACCCACCATAAACAAATACCCCAAAGAACTTCTCCTCACCCTCTTTTTTTTTTCCTTTAAGTTTTTTATGGCACAGGCATATTTATTTTACTAGCAAACACAGAACTCAGAATTGGAGGATGAAGTTGGGTACAGTTGTAATTTTATACATTGCACTTAAAACATTATCCTCAAAGGATAATAGCCATAAAACCCGACTTGAAGCCACATATCTGTGGTGGACTCAGTCTAGTCATCTCCCATCAATATGATAACACTGGCCTCTGGCTGTGACTTAAGAACAAAATACTACAAAATCCAAGAAAAAACATACAATGAGGGAGGGGGGGTTGGAGCCTCCACTGAAGCATCCGCTCTAAAAGAGGAGCTACCGCCCAAAGTGTGAGTTATATTCTCAAATTCTCAAAGGACTCAACTTCTTTTTTGACCCGAGACATGAGGGGGGGGGGGGGGGGGGGGCGGGGTGAGAATCCCAAATATTATAATAACAGCCAGGACTCCCACCAGTGGCTGGAGTTGCACGTTAACTAATCTCCAGTACAGGACAATACAGACAATACAGGGGGAAAAAAGAGTGTAATTGTAAAACATTTAAAGCACCCTGCCCACCGTTGCGAGGGGAAACAAGTTTAGCAACTGCGGTGCCCTACAGAAGCAAATAGCATGCGGAAACTATCTGTGTGTCATCCAAACGCAGTCCATTTTTCACTAATGGAAAGGAGGAACATGGAATTTTTTCTTTGAGGCTGTACTATGTGGCTTAAGTAAACTGTTTACTATAATTCTATCATTGTATTCATGAACTAGAAAACTTCAAGGGGTTTTTGTTTTTTCAAGAAAGAGCTAAAAAAACCAAACAAACTGTGCTTTACCCAACCTCCCTGGGTCCAGCACGGAGTGTCTGACGCTGATCTCATTGACTAATATTTTTTGCAGCACCGATGTTTTCGCGACAGTGCTATGCCAGTTAGTGAGCTCAGCGGCTCTGACCGTGTAGATGTCATGAGCTGCTAAGATGAGTGATGTTCTGTAGTGGCAGCAGTGGCGAAGACTTATTGCTGGACCTGTGAAGGGGAAGCAAAGTTTGTATGTTTTTCCAACAAACTGCATCTGAGGACACAACTAACTTGAAAATGGAAAAACACTTTAAGCCCCCCCATACACATTAGATATATGTCAGCTGAAGCTAAAAGCATTCCCCCTGTAATTTTAAAGTGTCACAAATTTGTCCTAATTGTCATGACTGAAATCAGGATGGATTTTTCTTTCCTAATGCAGGTCAAATACGACCCCCCTCATTGGGGGTCACATGATGGGATTGTAAATTTGACTTGATGGATTTGTGTCTGTGCCGAAGTGGTCTTTCACTTTTGAAGGGAAAAAAGCCACACAGGTTTTGTATTGATAACACTAACAGATAGATCTCCATTTTTTTGGGGGGAAGGGGGACCGCACCCCAAAGCCTGAATAAAGCCTCATTTTTTTTGTATATTTTGTAGGATGCCTCTTTTGTATCTTTTAACGTTTAATTTTTTTTAACTTTATTCTTGGATTTTAAATTTTGGTATAAAAAAAGATTAATTTTCTAAATTGCTGGTAACATTTTCAATATATTGTTTAGTTTTTAACTCTTTTTACTTTTACAGAGCTTCGCCTAAAGCTGCAGAAGCAGCCCGCCTTTTCTTGACAGACATGTGGTCTCAAAAAGAATTGCAAGGAATTTTAAAACAGGTACAGTAGCATTTGATATTTTTACAGAAAGTTCCATAAAGTTGAATTAATTTAGAACATTTCTCAATTCTGTTATTGTATTTTCCATCAAAGTAAGGTCATTAGCAGAATACATTTCCAAAACTAAAAACTTCATATACAAATATTACTGCTTTTCCAGGGTTTAATCCAAACGTCTGAATATTCTGTTACTGTTGTTTTGCTAGGCTGACCAACCAAATTTACCGTATATAAATACATAAATAATTTATTACATACAGAAAATTATATTACGATACAAGTTAACACACTTAGAGGAGTTATCCATGTCCTTGGGGTTTCCTGGCTATCGGGCTAAGAACTTACCGGCAAGTGGAGCTAAACTACCTGCCTTTTCTGCTCTGGAACAAAGTGTTCTGCCTCAGGTAGTCATTCTCATTTGACCTCACATCAACAGAGCAGCTCTTTCACTTCTGCTTTGCTCTGTCGACAGGCTGCCTCTGCCAAAGTCTTGCTTATTGTCAGCCAGCTCCTCACAGTTAGGTAGTGGAAAGCTAGCTGTCAATCTGCATGACATCAGCAGTGACACACCATCAACAGAGCAGTGCGGAAGAGAAGCTGCTCTGTTGATATGAAATCACCTCAAACATGAGAATTGCTGGTAGGACTGATCCATGACTGTCCGAGGAGGACGAAATTGGAGTTTGGTAGAGCAGACGGGTAGATAGCAACTACCTAAGGACTCCTTTAACCTCTTCATGACATCTGCAGGCTATATATGCGTATGTCGGAAGCGGGTGTATACAGCGGGCTCACGCAGCAAGCCCGGCAGATGATGATCGATTGTTACAACCAGGACCTGCCACTAACAATCGCGGGTGGTGCTCCACCAGCAATTGTTAACTTGTTAAAAACTAATCTCTGTCAATCTCTGAAAGCAGCATTCAATAAGTGCCGACGTACCCGCGCGTCATTACCTTCTCCCGTGACGTAATCACGGTTTGCCGATGGATTGCCATGACAGCTGATGACTCCCGTGCTTGTAGTTACGAAGCTCCTTGAAACCCTGCCTGTAGCAATGAGAACATGATTTCTGCTATGCGCAGTGATGTGGCACAAGCAATTGGATGATCGCAACTTCAAGTCCCCTAAGGGGGCTAGCAAGAACGGGAAAAAGTAAAAATAAAATTGGGCCTTTGTAAATATATCTGCAGTCATATCATCAGTTGGACAGTTTCTGTTAATATCCAAGTTCTTGAATCATGCATAGATTTATTTTCTGCTTCTGCTGCCTTTATCCATTTACTTGTTTCCCTTTCTGAGAGTCAAGATATATTTTCTTCAGACTTATCATACTTTGGAGGAGTTACATTGCATTGTCAGCAGATGGAGCTGTTGTATATGTTGATGCTTAGTAATATGTAGTGTATATAACTGTTTCATTTGTATTATTTTGTTTGTTTTTCCCACTGATAGCAATTTATTTTGTTTAAAGTGTCACTCTAGCATAGCAGTTATTTTAGGACGAATCTCGTTTTTCCTCTTTGTTGATGATTTGTACAGATCCCATATGTCACAAGTAAACTCTGGTTTGTTCCACAAATGTCTGATTGCTGTTACTTCTGCTGAAGTCAAACAAATCTGGAGCAATAGTGACCAAATAATACCACATACAAGAAATAAGTACCGCCACACCATGAGTAGACAACATATTACCACTACACAGTGACCCAATTAGAACACATACAAGGAACAATTACCACCACACCATGACCAGACCACATACTACCACCACATACAGGGCCGTATTTAGAGTTTCTGCTGCCCTAGGCACTTTTAGTGCTGCCTCCCCCTTTGGTGAGTATGACATTATCAGCAGTGACTTTGGCAAGAATCGCTGATGTGAAAGTCGCCTTTTGCAACAGATCGGGCAGTTTTTCTACATCTGCCACGTAACGGATCACTTACGTCAACACTGCGTTCGGCCTCATTCATTCCCTATGGGATTTGTGGCACTTGCCATGATCTGGCAAATGCGGTACCATACCTCCCAACTTTTTTAAAAGGGAAGGAGGTACAAAGTTTGCGGCACGCGTAGAGCGCCGCGGCACATTTTAGGCCACGCCTCTGACCACACCCATTTCACAACTAGTCACACTCATATCCACGTCCCAACCACAGCCATTTAGCACTGCTGATCACACTGTTTTATATACAAAAAAAATATGGCCACAGTGCTCCATACTGTATAATAGTTACATAGTTACATAGTTACATAGTTATTAAGGTTGAAGGAAGACTGTAAGTCCATCTAGTTCAACCCATAGCCTAACCTAACATGCCCTAACATGTTGATCCAGGGGAAGGCAAAAAAAAACCCATGTGGCAAAGAGTAACTCCACCATGGGGAAAAAAATTCCTTCCCGACCCCACATACGGCAATCAGACTAGTTCCCTGGATCAACGCCTTATCAAGAAATCTAGTGTATATACCCTGTAACATTATACTTTTCCAGAAAGGTATCCAGTCCCCTCTTAAATTTAATTAATGAATCACTCATTACAACATCATACGGCAGAGAGTTCCATAGTCTCACTGCTCTCACAGTAAAGAATCCGCGTCTGTTATTATGGCCACAAATGATGCTCAATACTGTATAATGGCCACACATGATGCTCCATACTGTATAATGGCCCCACATGATGCTCAATACTGTATAACGGCCACCACACATGATGCTCCATACTGTATAATGGCCACACAGTTCTCCATACTGTATAATGGCCACACATGATGCTCAATACTGTATAATGGCCACACATGATGCTCCATAGTGTATAATGGCCACACATGATGCTCCATAATGTATAATGGTCACACACTGCTCCATACTGTATAATGGCCACACATAGTGCTCCATACTGTATAATGGCCACACATAGCGCTCCATACTGTATAACGGCCACACACAGTTCTCCATACTGTATAATGATCCCACATGATGCTCAATACTGTATAATGGCCACACATGATGCTCCATACTGTATAACGGCCACACATGATGCTCCAAACTGTATAATGGCCATTGGCCACACATGATGCTCCATACTGTATAACGGCCACACATGATGCTCCATACTGTATAATGGCCATTGGCCGCACATGATGCTCCATACTGTATAAAGGCCACACATGATGCTCAATACTGTATAATGGCCACACAGTTCTCCATACTGTATAATGATCCCACATGATACTTAATACTGTATAATGACCCCCCTCCCGTGTGCATGGCTCATATTCCCCCCCTGTATGCATGGCTCATATTCCCCCTCCTGTATGCATGGATCATATTCCCCCTCCTGTATGCATGGCTCATATTTCACCCCCTCCCGTATGCATGGCTCATATTTCCCTCCCATATGCTTGGCTCATATTCCCCCTCCAGTATGCATGGCTCATATACCCCCCCTGTATGCATGGCTCATATTCCCCCCCTGTATGCATGGCTCATATTCCCCCCCTCTATGCATGACTCATATTCCCCCTCCTGTATGCATGGCTCATATCCTCCCCCCCATATGCATGGCTCATATTTCCCCCCCTGTATGCATGGCACATATTCCCCCTCCTATATGCATGGCTCATATTCCCCCCTGTATGCATGACTCATATTTCCCCCTCCTGTATGCATGGCTCAAATTTCCCTCTCCTGTATGCATGGCTCATATTTCCCCCCTGTATGCATGGCTCATATTTCCCCCTCCTGTATGCATGGCTCATATTTCCCCCCTGTATGCATGGCTCATCTCTCCACCTCACCCCCCCTCCCATCTTGAATGGCGCGGCCTACCGTCCTCCTTCATCCCCCCTCCCCTGTCCCCCCCGTCCCTCATACTTACCTGTTCCTCACCGCACGGCCGCGCCGACATCCTTCTGGCTCTGTCCCAACTCCCGTCGCAGCACCTTCTTCCTGCGTGAGCGGTCATGTGATACCGCTCATTAAGGTCATGAATATGCGTATATTCATGACCTTAATGAGCGGTACCACGTTACCGCTCATTCAGGAGCGCTGCAGAAGCCGAGACCAGGCATCGCTGGAGCAGGGTGAGTATCGTCTTCAAGGAGGATGGGAGGCGGGTGGGCAGGCGGGGGGGGCGCGGTCGGTCGGGAGGTGACCCAGCTTTTATTAAAAAAAAAAAAAACAACAACAAACCTTGCTCAGGTGCCGCCCCCTGCATTGTCCCCGCCCTAGGCACGTGCCCTCTCATGCCTAGTGGCAAATACGGCCCTGACCACATAGTAACCGAGTGATACCACATACAAAGAACAAATATCATCACATCATGACCAGACCACAAACTACCACCATATAATGTCTGAACAATACCCAATATACAGTGAGGGAAATAAGTATTTGATCCATTGCTGATTTTGTAAGTTTGCCCACTGACAAAGACATGAACAGTCTATAATTTTAAGGGTAGGTTAATTTTAACATTGAGAGAGACTATCAAAAATAAAATACAGAAAATCACATTGTATAAATTATATAAATTTATTTGCATTTTGCAGTGAGAAATAAGTATTTGATCCCTCTGGCAAACAAGACTTAATACTTAGTGGCAAAACCCTTGTTGGCAAGCACAGCAGTCAGACTTTTTTGTAGTCGATGATGAGGTTTGTGCACGTCAGGAGGAATTTTGGTCCACTCCTCTTTGCAGATCATCTCTATATCATTAAGATTTTGAGGCTGTTGCTTGGCAATTCGGAGCTTCAACTCCCTCCATAAGTTTTCTATAGGATTAAGGTATAGAGACTGTCTTGGCCACTCCATGACCTTAATGAGCTTTTTTTAGGCACTCCTTTGTTGCCTTAGCTGTATATTTTGGGTCATTGTCTTGCTGGAAGAACCAGCCGCGACCCATTTTTAATGTCCTGGTGGGGGGAGGGAGGTTGTCACTCAGGATTTTACGGTACATGACTCCATCCATTCTCCCATTGACGCAGTGAAATAGTCCTGTGCCCTTAGCAGAGAAACATCCCCAAAACATGTTTCCACCTCCATGCTTGACAGTGGGGACGGTGTTCTTTGGGTCATAGGCATCACTGCTCTTCCTCCAAACACGGCGAGTTGAGTTAATGCTAAAGAGATCAATTTTTGTCTCATCTGACCACAGAACCTTCTCCCAATCACTCACAGAATCATCCAGGTGTTCATTGGCAACCTTCAGATGGGCCTGCACATGTGTCTTCTTGAGCAGGGGGACCTTGCGGGTACTGCAGGATTTTAAACCTTTACGGCATAATGTGTTAGCAATGGTTTTCTTGGTGAGTGTGGTCCCAGTTGCCTTGAGATCATTAACAAGTTCCACCCACTGTGCAGTTTTAGGCTGATCTCTCACCTTCCTCATGATCAAGGATACCCCACAAGGTGAGATTTTGCATGGTGCCCCAGACTGATGTCGATTGACAGTCATTTTGTATTTATTGCATTTTCCAGTTGTCTCCTGCCTAATAATTCTGGACACCTTGACAAAGGAGAATGATATCATTAGTCCTCACCTGCCCTCATTACACAAATACACATCACCTGATCTGCTTCATCCAACAAGCACTCGAGTTTATGCAGATTGGAGTTGGAAAATATGTATAAGGCTGGGGTCACACATGCGCGTTCATTGCGAAAAACTCACGCATCAAGTGACAGCACTGCTGCCAGCACTCAGGACTGGAGCATTCAGCTGCATAGAAATACATGCAGACGCTCACGCTCCGGTACCGAATGCCGGCGGCAGTGCCGGGTATTGATGTGAGAGACTTGCGTGAGTTTCTCGCATTGAGCTCGCAACTGTGACCCCAGCCTAAAAATAATTATGGTTGAAATACTCATATGCCTAACAATTCTCTACAGTGTAGATAAAAATCACATCCTGCTATGACGGTGGGATTTCACAGCCCATCGGCAGCAGAAGCCAGTGTATGTGTGCAATCGCGATCTCACTGTTTAAATGCAAATATCAGTGACCGATGTCATCATTTAAAGGGACCTGTCACCAGGAATAATTCTGTTAACCTGGAGATATGGAGTTAATCTGAAGGTTAACAGCGTTATGATGCTGTCCGGCACCTGCACGTAGCCAAATGCAGCGGGGAGAAAATGATCATTATTCTCCCTGCCAGCATTCAGTAATCAGTCATAGGGGTGGCACCAGTCCAGTCACCCGCACTGAGAATACAGAGCGCCCCAGCCCTGACTGTCACTGGCTCTACATTGCGGCTGGCTGTCAGTTAGGGCAGGCAGTGCAGTTACTCAGAGCGGTGACTGAATCGCCGCCCCTATGACTGAATTCCAAATGTTGCCAGGGAGAATAAATATCCTTTTCTCCCCACTGAATTTGGCTGCGTGCAGGCGCCAGACAGCATAATAACACTATGAACCTACAAATTAACCCCATATCTGCAGGTTAACAGCGATTTTTCTGGTGACAGTTTCCCTTTAACTGTTTAAACAGCAGTGATTGGCGATAGCTCTGGCTGCTGCTTTTACAGCAAAATGTCAGCTGTGTATAACAACCAGCATGTGTAGGGATATTTCGTGTTCATGAGGAAAAGATTTTCAACCAGCTTTGGCAAAGGTTCCAAAAGGAGAAAAGATATTACTCCCCCAAAAAATATGGAAGAGGGTGCCAGTTTCTACTACCCATCCCCTGTAAGTAGATAGGATTGCAGGATTAAGGCAGTGCAAAGTGAGCTTGTGTTTCCCTATCGGTAGTACAAATGGTCTACTTAGCCGTTCTCTACCATATAAGGCCCCTTCACACGGCCGTTTTTTGTGTCCATATGTGGTCCAGTAAATAAGGGGACACACCCATTGTTCAAGATCTATATAAACAGATGGATCTGATTGTCATTTGCAAGAATGTCTCCAAAATGCTGCCATTGTGAAGATACCCCTAACTGGGAATGATTTTTAATGCATGTAAATGACTGTCGGACATAAAGCTGCTTTCACCTCACTATTTTACCTTGTCTTACACCCATTACACCCCAGGAGAGTTTTAGGAAAGAGGCCAGAGAATAGTAGACCATACAGGTCCAAAAAGTAGCAGAAATGTTCTAGAGGTTCGGAGAGTTAAAAAGTTGTTTTGTTACTGTGCGCTTTCATTCATTAGTTTGGAGGTTTTGCTGTCTAAAGCCATTAATACATTTTTATTGTACTTTTTTATTGTTGTGTTGAGTTTCATTATTTATCTCATTCTCATAATTCTCTTAAACAGCAAGGTCTAGACAAGAGCCTTATGGGATCCCTAGCAAGTTCTACCCTTCGAAGTACAGTGAACCAATTATTCTAACGTCAAATGCAATCTACATTACTGACGGTAAAAAGAAATAATTAAATATTATTAATGTCATTCAGAAAATAGCTGAAATAATTTGTTTTGAGGTCTGCATAGTGTCATGCTTTGCACTTGGTAAAAAAAAATGTTTGTAAAAATGTTTTCTTCATTTGTTTTCAGATGTTCTTCCTTATCAACAAACTTGTCTTTCTGCTGGAGCCAACCAAAGCATGAGGGAAGAAATTTACATTTGTAAATGAAAAACAAACAAAATTAAAAAGCAATCAAGTTCCCCCTTTTTAATGGAGTTCTGAAAGTTCTGAAAGTTAGGCTTTGTATAGTTATATAGTTACTTATGTTGACAAAAATGAATATTTTCAGTGCAACCTTTGTAACCTTCTGGGCTAAAAAAGAATGTTTCATCGGAAAAAAAACCTATTGTTTAAATCAGGTTTTTGGTAATATAATGTTTGGCAATGTTTTTTTTCTCATTTTATAATCTATATTAAAAATAAAAATTATGAATGTTGCAATTTTCACACTGGTCACTGGGGCTATTTTACACTTGTACTTCCTGTTGTTTCAGGAAATGCACATGTACATTAGCAGCAATAGTCTGACTCAAAAAGACTCTTTTGTATTGAATCATCGAAAGGGGGTCTGTGTTGGGGAGCACCGCCTATTGTGAATGGTGGATTTTGTGTTATCAGCTGGGTATAGAGGTGCTGTTAAGGCTCATTCAGCCATCGGTTTTTCATGTACAAGTTTTAGGCATGTTTTTTCACAACTAAAACTCGTACGTAGTATAATCTACTTGCTCTTAAGTGACCATTTTTGGGGGGCATTGTCAATACAAGTCTGACAACACTAGGAAGCCAATTTTTCACTGACTGCTAGATAGAAAAAGGAGACTTTTTTATTATCCAAGAAAAACTAATGAAACTTGAGAACAAAATCACTGACTAAACTATCTCTTATGCACAAAAAATGGATGTCCAAATACGCTCTTAGGGCTGTCCCACACGTCCAGATAATTCCGGTACCGGAATAAATCGGTACCGGAGTTATCCGTGTCCGTGTGCCTGGGAACTCACGGAGGCCATACCTGCGGCACACGTGTGCCGCCCGTATGGCGAGTGGGTACCACACGGAGCGTGTGGTACCCACTCTGCATGGTGCTGAAGCTGCGATTCATATCCTCTCTGCAGTAACGTTTGCTGCAGAGAAAATATGAAGAATAGTGTTAAAAATAAAGATTTAGGTGTCCGCCGCCCCCCCACCCCCTGTGCGCCCCCCCCCGCTGGTCAGAAAATACTTACCCGGGTCCCCCGTCGGCTGTCGCTCCTTCTTGGTCTTGCCGCGGCTTCTCCTGCATGCGGTCACGTGGGCCCGATCATTTACAGTCATGAATATGTGGCTCCACCTCCCATAGGGGCGGAGCCGACTATTCATGATTGTAATTGATCGGCCCCACGTGACCGCATACAGTAGGAGGCGCGGCCAGACCAGGAAGGAGCGACAGCCGACGGGGGACCCGGATAAGTATTTTCTGACCAGCGGGGGGGCGCACAGGGGGTGGGGGGGGCGGCGGACACCTAAATCTTTATTTTTAACACTATTCTTCATATTTTCTCTATAGCAAACGCTGCTACAGGGAAGATATGAATACCGGCTTCAGCACCATGTGGGGGGGACAGCGCTTACTGTAGCGCTGTCTCCGGCACGCACACGGACCCCAGACGGAGAATGTCCGTGTAAGGTCCGTGTTTTACGCGGACCCATTGACTCTATTGGGTCCGTGTAAAACGTGCGCTCCCACGAACACTGACATGTCTCCGTGTTTGGCACACGGAGACACGGTCCGCACACGGTCCGCAAAAAATCAATGACATCTGAACAGATGCATTGATTTTTATGGGTCTACGTGTGTCAGTGTCTCCGGTACGTGAGGAAACTGTCACCTCACGTACCGGAGCCACTGACGTGTGAAACCGGCCTTATGGTTTTCCTGCTTTTTAGGGTTCACTCACACCACCGTATAAATCGGACAAGTGCAATCCGATAGAAAAAGTTATTACACTCGGACCAATGTTATTCAATGAGGCAGTGCAGATCTGAGTCCTTTTTCTCAGCTGTATTTGGTGTGAGTAAAAAAATTGCAGTTTTCTGCTATAAAGACTCCGAAATTGGGTGGGTGTGAAAAAGAAATCGGATGCTATACAGACCATCAGTATAACATCTGATTTTTCAGGATATATTACACTTCTGTAAGATGGGAAACTAAATGGCCCTGTAAATGATTAATAGCTGCTGAATAAAAATGGATTGCACATGGATGACATGCAAAGAAAAAAATCATCCCACTCCCCTGGATGAAAATAGGACTAATTTTTTACTTTTTTTTATACGCTTTTATATGTGACCTTAGCGAGACTCTTCCTAAAAGGTCAAGGAATATGAGTCTAAAACCACTTGAGTGGCCAGTGTGAAAATTTTAGAATTATTTATTTATTTTTTTTAAAATACACAACTTGATATGAACAAAAAAAATGCAAGAAAAGTTAAAAAAATACATGTAATACAAAATCTGATGTAAACAATTGGTAATTTATTGATGAGACATTTTCTTTAAAAATGTTTCAATATACTGTTCTCATCTTAGCTATTTTGCACTATTCTGCTCAGTTTGCCGTTGATTATCCTACATGATCAACCTGAGCTATGACAATAGCTGACTGTCATGGTTCTGCAGTTCAAAAATATTTTATATCTTAAGGAGTAACTAAACTTTGTTTTAAATTATCGATCAGCTTTTGTAAAGTTTTGCATTTTTGTGTTATACTCCATTACCTTGTGTTACTTTCTTCTAGCTTGAACACCAAGCTGAAAGTGCTGGCTTGTCTGCCTAGGTCATCCTGACATAGTAGCTAAATGGAACTGCAGATCAAAGATCTCTACTCCAGAGGGTGATCTTCTCTGCTCCCCTCCCCCATGCTCATAGTATTAGAACATGGGTGTGGGGAACAGAAAACATCCTTCTGTATGTTCTGTACAGAGCTAGACCTGCAGTTGAAATCAACCACTAAGGAAGAATGAAGGTGACAGACAAGTTAAAACTTTCAGCATCGGGTTAAAGCTAGACTAAGGTAAAACATAGTAATTGAGTTTATCGAAAGATTCCTAATTTTACTAAGACTGTTCAACAATTAAAGGGAACCTGTCACCTGAATTTGGCGGGACCAGTTTTGGGTCATATGGGTGGGGCAATATTGCCTTGCGCAGGCGTGTACTCCGGAGGACAGAGAATGAACTTCAATCCAATATTGCGGCCAGCATGCAGCCAGCGGGTAAGGAAAGGGTGAATCAAATACCCGAAAACCCCACCCATATGACCCAAAACTGGTCCCGCCAAATTCAGGTGACAGGTTCCCTTTAAGTAAAAAGAAGTTTTAGTTACTCTTTAAGCTTTGCAGTATAATTTCATAACAGCTTTTGTAATGGTGTTAAAACATGTATAACCAAGCTTTTTTTGTTTCTATAATTTGTTTTCATATGTTTCTTATATCGGTTTTGGGAGAAGTTTTACAATTTTATGAAAAGTAAAAAAAAAAAAACATCCATGAAAGAGTAACTGCCATTTGAATTTTTTACCAGGAGAAAATAAGAAACCTTACAATATGTCTAATATAGGAAATATTTCTCCTCGTGGACTAATTTTTCATTCCTAAAATTCTCAAATCAATAGAAAAAATGTGTTTTAAGTGAATACAGACTTTTCCCATTACAGATATAGATGACAGTTGTGCTCCTAAAGTTCTATGGAGAACTGTAACTGTCGTTTCAGAAGAACTTGCAGAGAAATATCTGTTTCTTTACTAAATGCAGATTTTAACAATGAATTAAGGGGAAAAGCTCATTCCAGGAGAGGAAAGAAAATTAACACAAGGAGGAGAAAGAAATTTAAAATGACAATTACTCTTTAAATGAACAACCAAAAAGTATCAGTATTTGCTATTTTTAATAATAAAAAATGTTTAAATGACTGCAAGCAATCTATGGCTCAGTGACATACACATTATAAAAAGTATATGTACTTTGCTTTATTGAAATAAACAATGATTTATGTAAGCTAAAATTAGAAAAAAATCATATAAAAGGTGTTTTTTATTTCAACTTCTTCATCTCTTATTGACCTGTGAGTGTACAGATACATTTGTAGTGAAGCCTGAAGTAGAATCCAGATAATCAGCAGATTTTTATATGGAATCTATAGCAATAATGAACTTTTTCCTATGGTGCTCAGTAAACCACCAGTGCTTTCCTTCACTACAGAGGAGAGTGTGTGAGGGACGGCCAGGGCAGTAGTCATGGCCACCAGCATCTTCAACAGTGTGCCCTGACCTCCCATCACATAAACACGCTGTCCATCACACAGGATACCTGCAGCGTCTTCTTCAGCTCCATCACGAACCTCAGCATGTTTCACGAGGTCCTCTGGAACCACTTTAGAATAAACAGAGTCACAGTCAATTCCAACTTTAACAAGAACTTCTTTACTAGGGCTTGTGCACAGCATGAGTATATTATTCACAGTATTATCATCATCAGGGTATACAGCAATTATCTCCTCTTCTGTCCCTTTCCTTCTCTTTCTATCGCTAAGCTCGCTTTCGGGACGGACCGTACCATTCAATCCCTCAGCGTCCTCTCTGTCCAGATTTCTTGCCTTGTGTGGGGGTTCCCTCACAACAGCTGCTTCGCCTCAGCTCCGAATGCATCAGCCCACGCAATCATCTGCCACATGATGAGGGGCCTGCCCGTACTGCTTAGCCTTCTTCCACAAGCAACTGCAGACCCACTTAACTGCACTGCCAGCATTGCTGCTGTTACTCCTTCCTGAGACAATCCAGGTCCCGAATATCTACTGGGTTCTGTGCCTTATTAACGTTGCATGGCACGGTGTTGCCCAGGGCTAGCCAGCCCTGCTGAGCTAATGGGCGCCCTTGCCCCGACTGAGAATTATCAGGAATTCCCTCCTGTCTTATCCAACGTTCCCCTCCTATGTTTAACTATTTACTATGTACTACAATTCCCCATCTAGTGGCCCATCTGATGCAATGCTCCCCTTTTACATTTTGCCTCATCTAGTGGCCGACCCGGGGTAATACACTTTTCCCTAAATATAACATACATATTATACACATTTTACATAAGACATCTTACAAGGAATACACTAAATATACACATCATAGCAGCATGGCAAATATACTGAAAGGGGTTGGGGAAAAGGTGATACATATATTACAACCCCTTACAAGTGCTCACTGCCTAAAAGAAGCTTCAGTTAGTGGCAGTGACCGGCTGACTGCAGCCTGCAATTTTCATGAGTGTTGTCCTTGTACAAACAGAAAGTGATCATTAGTTCCTGAATGGCTCTTAGCACACAGTGAAATCCCTGCATTGTGTGACAGGTCCATCTGCAGTGAATAAATGCTAGAGGTCCAGTACAAGAACATGGATATTCCTCTTAATGTCGAGGACTAGGGATGAGCGGACGCTTGGAAGATCGGGTTCTGGTACCCGACCCAAACTTTATACCTGAACCAGAACCCCATTGAATACAATGGGAACCCAAACTTTTGGTTGTAAAGTTATCTCTCTCTGCAATCGACTTCCACCAGATCTCCGAACATTGCAACAGACTATTAAGAGAAGTCAGTGTTTGGGGTTTAGCACCGGGCATTAACTGTCCGGTACGAAAGCTGAACTTTTAACTTTGGATTCTTTTATCTCTACAGGTTACCAAGGTGTAAAGAAGGTGCAATGAAAGTTTCTCTCAGCCACTAAAAGGGCTTAACGCTGCTTTGAGGCAGGTTTATCAATATGTGGACAGGGCTTAACGACAACATCAAAGCTCCCAACCGTCCGGATTCAGCGGGACTGTCCTGATTTGAAGGGACTAGAGATGAGCGAATGTGTTTGGAAAACGTTCACCAATCTCAAATTTGGCACGAATGTAGCACATTCAGATTAGTTTTTGGTTTCCCGGGCATTTTTACTCAAAGTTGGCAAAGTTCAGTCACCATTCGGTAAATCATCGCTTTTCCACTAATGCTTTTGTTATTACTTTGGCTAGGATAGTGATGCTGTATGATGAGCGGCGTGTACAAGGACACGTGTTTGATGAGGGGAGGGGGCGTGGAGAGGTTAGAGGAGTGGCGCGCTCGTTTTTTATTCCCTTAACCTCGTGTTTTGATTCCGGCAGCCAATCAGGGCCCAGAAACCATCCACAACATCATGACACAAGGTCTTTTGTAGAAGAGAATAAACTTAGGCACTCAACTTATGCTGAGTTTGTTTGTGATTTAATGTAGTCATCAAATTAAACGTTTCGGCCACAATGGACGACCATGTTGTATATAAAATTGATATATGCACTGTGTGCAGAATTATTAGGCAAGTTGTATTTTAGAGGATTATTTTTATTATTGATCAACAACTATGTTCTCAATCAACCCAAAAAACTCATAAATATCAAAGCTTAATATTTTTGGAAGTTGGAGTGTTTTTTTTTTAGATTTGGCTAACTTAGGAGGATATCTGTTTGTGCAGGTAACTACTACTGTGCAGAATTATTAGGCAACTTAATAAAAACCAAATATATTTCCATCTCACTTGTTTATTTTCAACAGGTAAACCAAAATAACCGCACAAAATTTAAAAATAAACATTTCTGACATGAAAAAACAAAACCCCAAAAAATTATTGACCAATATAGCCACCTTTCTTTATGATGACACTCAACAGCCTTCCATCCATAGATTCTGTCAGTTGCTTGATCTGTTTATGATCAACTTTGCGTGCAGCAGCCACCACAGACTCCCAGACACTGTTTCGAGAGGTGTACTGTTTTCCCTCCCTGTAGATCCCACATTTTATGAGGGACCACAGGTTCTCTATGGGGTTCAGATCAGGTGAACAAGGGGGCCATGTCATTGTTTTTTCTTCTTTGAGACCTTTAATGGCCAGCCACACTGTGGAGTAGTTGGGGGCATGTGATGGAGCATTGTCCTGCATGAAAATGATGTTTTTCTTGAACGATACCGACTTCTTCCTTACCACTGCTTGAAGAAGTTGTCTTCCAGAAACTGGCAGTAGGTCTGGGAGTTGAGCTTTACTCCATCCTCAACCCGAAAAGGTCCCACAAGTTCATCTTTGATGATACTAGCCCATACCAGTACCCCACCTCCACCTTGCTGCGTCTGAGTCGGGGTGGAGCTCTCTGTCCTTTACTGTTTCAGCCTCTGGCCCATCCATCTTTCCCATCAAGAGTCACTCTTATTTCATCAGTCCATAAAACCTTTGAAAAGTCAGTTTTAAGATATTTCTTGGCCAAGTCTTGACGTTTTATCTTATGTTTCTTGTTCAAAGGTGGTCGTTTTTCAGCCTTCCTTACCTTGGCCATGTCTCTGAGTATCACACACCTTATGCTTTTAGTTACTCCGGTAACATTGCAGCTCTGAAACATGGCAAAACTGGTGGAAAATGGCATCTTGGCAGCGTCACGCTTGATTTTCCTCAATTCATGGGCAGTTATTTTGCCCCTTTTTTGCCCAACATGCTTCTTGCGACCCTGTTGGCTATTTGCCATGAAACGCTTTATTGTTCAGTGATCACGCTTCAAAAGTTTGGCAATTTCAAGACTGCTGCATCCCTCTGCAAGACATCTCAGAATTTTGGACTTTTCAGAGCCCGTCAAATCTCTCTTCTGACCCATTTTGCCAAAGGAAAGAAAGTTGCCTAATAATTAAGCACACCTTATATAGGGTTTTGATGTCATTAGACAACACCCCTCCTCATTACAGAGATGCACATCACCTGATTTACTTAATTGGTAGTTGGCTCTCAAGCCTGAACATCTTGGAGGAGGACAACATGTATAAAAAGTATCATGTGATCAAAATACAACTTGCCTAATAATTCTGCATACAGTGTATGTCCTTCTTTGCAGAGCACCTTTATTGATTCTTCCTGTGTTCACTCCCTCAGGATCCTTACAGAAATTCCTGCCATCTACACTAGATATTCCTCCCCACACTTCACCACCATCTTCATCCGTCAGCATTTTGTACCATCACGGGTTCTTGATTCTGTTCCAGGAGCTTTAGAATTACCGTGACGCTCCCAATATGGCGGCTGGAACGCAAGCTATAGTACTTGGAATGCATAGATGAGCACTGCCGGCTGCGTCACATCCTTCCTGCCCTGCACGGCTCACATAGCGATCACGAGCCCCACTTCATAGTCCTACCCGTAGGGCTTTTATGTGAGACACTTCCTCCCTCTAACAGCTGACTAGATGTGGATACCGCGTCTCTGCCAGTCACGCCGGCACGCTGTCCTTCCTGGGTAAGTTCACTATATCACCACCGTACTTCTGAGGCACAGGACAACAGGACACTTTACCTGATTACTTACTATTCCCATAGTCCTAATTTAGAAAAGGCTATAGTCACTTCAAAAAAATCCAACAATTACATATCCAATTATGGAATATCACAAAAGAAGGAAGTGAAGAAAGGATGATATTAAAAGATAATATATTTATTAGTGAATATTTAAAAAGAATAAATACAAAAAGACACCAATAACGGAAGGGGGGGGGGGGGTTAAAACACCAGACCAGACAGATTACTTACGTTACTTTGCAGGCTTCCATTAGTTACCGGTTACACCGGACCGGACTAGGGTTGAGTGACTTTTACTTTTTTGGGGTCGAGTCGGGTTTTGCGAAACCCAAGTTTGTCAAAAGTCGAGTCGAGTGAAGTCGGCTGATTATCGCGAAAAGTTGGGGATCGACCGAAACATGAAACCTAATGCAAGTCAATGGGGAAGCATAGTCGGCAGTGAGTGGAGGCCAGGAAAACACCTACAGTGCCCATTTTAATGGCAAAAACATCCATTCTTGTTACTGAAGCTTGTCAATCTTAATTTACTTTATAATAATAGATAGGCATTGGAAATTGGGGGTCATTTGGCTAAAGTTGTGGGGGGTAGGGCTGGTTCAAGTTTTAAGTGGGCCCAGGAAACGTGGACTACGTCACGGCGGTGGAGCAGTGAGAGGTAAGTATGTCAAGTTTGCAAGTGCTGTGATCCTCAGCAAGCAGGGGGGGCCCACTCGTTGGCATTGGCACTGGCACAGGGCCCCTCAAAGTACAGCGGTGTGTTTGCACGGCGGGGGCGCCTCCCAGCGGCAGTGACACTTTTGCGTACTCTGAGGGGCCCTGTGCCAGTGACGTCGCCAACGAGTATGCCCCCCCACCTGATGAAGGAACCTGCACTTTCATCTGCACCTTCCTCTTTGTCCCTGTGTAAGGTGGTATAGCATGCGGGAAGGGGAACCTTACTTTCAGCAGGGTCAGATTCTGGCTGTGTAGAGTGCAAGGGGAATGTAGTGGTCTGGGTCAATGTACCAGCAGACTCATCTAGCAGTGGCTGGGCAATGGGCAGGATGAGGAGGAAACACAGATATAGGGCCAAAGAATAAAGTAGGCTAAATGCAGTTCAAAATTGGTAACAGGACTAAACAGGCAGCATTGCTTTGTTCAGTGGAGTAGCAAACCCAGGAGCAGCAGACACGGTTTTAAGGGCCCAACCACACAAGTAGGCCAAATGCAGTTTAATATCTGCTACTATAGGCCGAAAGCCTAAAGACTGAAGCTCAACTTTATACAGTGGAGGACAACACCAGGGAGCGGCACACACCGTTAGAAGGGCCCAACCAAAGTTGAAGGCCAAATGCAGTTTAATATCTGATACTATGGGCCGAAAGCCTAAAGACTGAAGCTCAGCTTTATACAGTGGAGGACAACACCAGGGAGTGGCAGACACCGTTACTAGGCCCCAACCAAAGTAGTAGGGCAACTGCAGTGTGACATTAAAAAATACTTAATGAGAGCCTGAAGGTTGAAGCTCAGACAAGGAAACCTGGAGGAGAACACCAAGGAGGAGGAGAACACCAAGGAGCGGCAGACACCGTTACTAGGCCCCAACCAAAGTAGTAGGCCAACTGCAGTGTGACATTAAAAAATACTTAATGAGAGCCTGAAGGTTGAAGCTCAGACAAGGAAACCTGGAGGAGAACACCAAGGAGGAGGAGAACACCAAGGAGCGGCAGACACCATTACTAGGCCCCAACCAAAGTAGTAGGCCAACTGCAGTGTGACATTAAAAAATACTTAATGAGAGCCTGAAGGTTGAAGCTCAGACAAGGAAACCTGGAGGAGAACACCAAGGAGGAGGAGAACACCAAGGAGCGGCAGACTCCGTTACTAGGCCCCAACCAAAGTAGTAGGCCAACTGCAGTGTGACATTAAAAAATACTTAATGAGAGCCTGAAGGTTGAAGCTCAGACAAGTAAACCTGGAGAACACCAAGGAGGAGGAGAACACCAAGGAGCGGCAGACACCGTTACTAGGCCCAAACCAAAGTAGTAGGCCAACTGCAGTGTGACATTAAAAAATACTTAATGAGAGCCTGAAGGTTGAAGCTCAGACAAGGAAACCTGGAGGAGAACACCAAGGAGGAGGAGAAAACTAAGGAGCGGCAGACACCGTTACTAGGCCCCAACCAAAGTAGTAGGCCAACTGCAGTGTGACATTAAAAAATACTTAATGAGAGCCTGAAGGTTGAAGCTCAGACAAGGAAACCTGGAGGAGAACACCAAGGAGCGGCAGACACCGTTACTAGGCCCCAACCAAAGTAGTAGGGCAACTGCTGTCTTATATAAACAACTACTTAATGAGAGCCTGAAGGTTGAAGTTCAGCTTTTTCAGTGGAGGACAGCGTGATTGAGTGGCGCCGCAGACAGACAAAGATAGTATGTGTTAACTTAAAAAGTTGGCTCTATGCATTTCTAAATTAGTTACAGAGGTACACAGGCAGCATTGGTGTGGTCAACGTAGAACAATTGGAAGGAGGGACCGCAGACAGAATTCCTAGGCCTAAAATAATAAAATAGGCTCTACGCAGCTTCCATTAGGTGGCAGGGGTACACAGGCAGCATTGGTGTGGTCAGCGGAGGACAATTGGAAGGAGGGACCGCAGACAGACTTCCTAGGCCTAAAATAATAAAAGAGGCTCTATGCAGCTTCCATTAGGTGGCAGGGGTACACGGGCAGCATTGGTGTGGTCAGCGGAGGACAATTGGAAGGAGGAACCGCAGACAGACTTCCTAGGCCTAAAATAATAAAAGAGGCTCTATGCAGCTTCCATTAGGTGGCAGGGGTACACAGGCAGCTTTGGTGTGGTCAGCGGAGGACAGTTGGAAGGAGGGACGGCAGACAGACTTCCTAGGCCTAAAATAATAAAAGAGGCTCTATGCAGCTTCCATTAGGTGGCAGTGGTACACAGGCAGCATTGGCGAGGTCAGCGGAGGACAATTGGAAGGAGGGACCGCAGACAGACTTCCTAGGCCTAAAATAATAAAATAGGCTCTATGCAGCTTCCATTAGGTGGCAGGGGTACACAGGCAGCATTGGTGTGGTCAGCGGAGAACAATTGGAAGGAGGGACCGCAGACAGACTTCCTAGGCCTAAAATAATAAAATAGGCTCTATGCAGCTTCCATTAGGTGGCAGGGGTACACAGGCAGCATTGGTGTGGTCAGAGGAGGACAATTGGAAGGAGGGACCGCAGACAGACTTCCTAGGCCTGAAATAATAAAAGAGGCTCTATGCAGCTTCCATTAGGTGGCAGGGGTACACAGGCAGCATTGGTGTGGTCAGCGGAGGACAATTGGAAGGAGGGACCGCAGACAGACTTCCTAGGCCTAAAATAATAAAATAGGCTCTATGCAGCTTCCATTAGGTGGCAGGGGTACACAGGCAGCATTGGTGTGGTCAGCGGAGGACAATTGGAAGGAGGGACGGCAGACAGATTTCCTAGGCCTAAAATAATAAAAGAGGCTCTATGCAGCTTCCATTAGGTGGCAGGGGTACACAGGCAGCATTGGTGTGGTCAGCGGAGAACAATTGGAAGAAGGGACCGCAGACAGACTTCCTAGGTCCTAAATAGTAAAATAGGCTCTATGCAGCTTAAATTTGGCTACAGGGGAACACAGGCAGCATTGGTGTCGTCAGCGGAGGACAATTGGAAGGAGGGACCGCAGACAGACTTCCTAGGCCTAAAATAATAAAAGAGGCTCTATGCAGCTTCCATTAGGAGGCAGGGGTACAAAGGCAGCATTGGTGTGGTCAGCGGAGAACAATTGGAAGGAGGGACGGCAGACAGACTTCCTAGGCCCTAAATAGTAAAATAGGCTCTATGCAGCTTAAATTTGGCTACAGGGGTACACAGGCAGCATTGGTGTGGTCAGCGGAGAACAATTGGAAGGAGGGACCGCAGACAGACTTCCTAGGCCTAAAATAATAAAAGAGGCTCTATGCAGCTTCCATTAGTTGGCAGGGGTACACAGGAAGCATTGGTGTGGTCAGCGGAGGACAATTGGAAGGAGGGACGGCAGACAGACTTCCTAGGCCTAAAATAATAAAAGAGGCTCTATGCAGCTTCCATTAGGTGGCAGGGGTACACAGGCAGCATTGGCGAGGTCAGCGGAGGACAATTGGAAGGAGGGACCGCAGACAGACTTCCTAGGCCTAAAATAATAAAATAGGCTCTATGCAGCTTCCATTAGATGGCAGGGGTACACAGGCAGCATTGGTGTGGTCAGCGGAGAACAATTGGAAGGAGGGACCGCAGACAGACTTCCTAGGCCTAAAATAATAAAATAGGCTCTATGCAGCTTCCATTAGGTGGCAGGGGTACACAGGCAGCATTGGTGTGGTCAGCGGAGGACAATTGGAAGGAGGGACCACAGACAGACTTCCTAGGCCTAAAATAATAAAATAGGCTCTATGCAGCTTCCATTAGGTGGCAGGGGTACACAGGCAGCATTGGTGTGGTCAGAGGAGGACAATTGGAAGGAGGGACCGCAGACAGACTTCCTAGGCCTGAAATAATAAAAGAGGCTCTGTGCAGCTTCCATTTGGTGGCAGGGGTACACAGGCAGCATTGGTGTGGTCAGCGGAGGACAATTGGAAGGAGGGACGGCAGACAGATTTCCTAGGCCTAAAATAATAAAAGAGGCTCTATGCAGCTTCCATTAGGTGGCAGGGGTACACAGGCAGCATTGGTGTGGTCAGCGGAGAACAATTGGAAGGAGGGACCGCAGACAGACTTCCTAGGTCCTAAATAGTAAAATAGGCTCTATGCAGCTTAAATTTGGCTACAGGGGAACACAGGCAGCATTGGTGTGGTCAGCAGAGGACAATTGGAAGGAGGGACCGCAGACAGACTTCCTAGGCCTAAAATAATAAAAGAGGCTCTATGCAGCTTCCATTAGGAGGCAGGGGTACACAGGCAGCATTGGTGTGGTCAGCGGAGAACAATTGGAAGGAGGGATGGCAGACAGACTTCCTAGGCCCTAAATAGTAAAATAGGCTCTATGCAGCTTAAATTTGGCTACAGGGGTACACAGGCAGCATTGGTGTGGTCATCGGAGAACAATTGGAAGGAGGGACCGCAGACAGACTTCCTAGGCCTAAAATAATAAAAGAGGCTCTATGCAGCTTCCATTAGGTGGCAGGGGTACACAGGAAGCATTGGTGTGGTCAGCGGAGGACAATTGGAAGGAGGGACGGCAGACAGACTTCCTAGGCCTAAAATAATAAAAGAGGCTCTGTGCAGCTTCCATTTGGTGGCAGGGGTACACAGGCAGCATTGGTGTGGTCAGCGGAGGACAATTGGAAGGAGGGACGGCAGACAGATTTCCTAGGCCTAAAATAATAAAAGAGGCTCTATGCAGCTTCCATTAGGTGGCAGGGGTACACAGGCAGCTTTGGTGTGGTCAGCGGAGGACAGTTGGAAGGAGGGACGGCAGACAGACTTCCTAGGCCTAAAATAATAAAAGAGGCTCTATGCAGCTTCCATTAGGTGGCAGGGGTACACAGGCAGCATTGGTGTGGTCAGAGGAGGACAATTGGAAGGAGGGACCGCAGACAGACTTCCTAGGCCTGAAATAATAAAAGAGGCTCTATGCAGCTTCCATTAGGTGGCAGGGGTACACAGGCAGCATTGGTGTGGTCAGCGGAGGACAATTGGAAGGAGGGACCGCAGACAGACTTCCTAGGCCTAAAATAATAAAAGAGGCTCTATGCAGCTTCCATTAGGTGGCAGGGGTACACAGGCAGCATTGGTGTGGTCAGCGGAGGACAATTGGAAGGAGGGACGGCAGACAGATTTCCTAGGCCTAAAATAATAAAAGAGGCTCTATGCAGCTTCCATTAGGTGGCAGGGGTACACAGGCAGCATTGGTGTGGTCAGCGGAGAACAATTGGAAGGAGGGACCGCAGACAGACTTCCTAGGCCTAAAATAATAAAATAGGCTCTATGCAGCTTCCATTAGGTGGCAGGGGTACACAGGCAGCATTGGTGTGGTCAGAGGAGGACAATTGGAAGGAGGGACCGCAGACAGACTTCCTAGGCCTGAAATAATAAAAGAGGCTCTATGCAGCTTCCATTAGGTGGCAGGGGTACACAGGCAGCATTGGTGTGGTCAGCGGAGGACAATTGGAAGGAGGGACCGCAGACAGACTTCCTAGGCCTAAAATAATAAAATAGGCTCTATGCAGCTTCCATTAGGTGGCAGGGGTACACAGGCAGCATTGGTGTGGTCAGCGGAGGACAATTGGAAGGAGGGACGGCAGACAGATTTCCTAGGCCTAAAATAATAAAAGAGGCTCTATGCAGCTTCCATTAGGTGGCAGGGGTACACAGGCAGCATTGGTGTGGTCAGCGGAGAACAATTGGAAGAAGGGACCGCAGACAGACTTCCTAGGTCCTAAATAGTAAAATAGGCTCTATGCAGCTTAAATTTGGCTACAGGGGAACACAGGCAGCATTGGTGTGGTCAGCGGAGGACAATTGGAAGGAGGGACCGCAGACAGACTTCCTAGGCCTAAAATAATAAAAGAGGCTCTATGCAGCTTCCATTAGGAGGCAGGGGTACAAAGGCAGCATTGGTGTGGTCAGCGGAGAACAATTGGAAGGAGGGACGGCAGACAGACTTCCTAGGCCCTAAATAGTAAAATAGGCTCTATGCAGCTTAAATTTGGCTACAGGGGTACACAGGCAGCATTGGTGTGGTCAGCGGAGAACAATTGGAAGGAGGGACCGCAGACAGACTTCCTAGGCCTAAAATAATAAAAGAGGCTCTATGCAGCTTCCATTAGTTGGCAGGGGTACACAGGAAGCATTGGTGTGGTCAGCGGAGGACAATTGGAAGGAGGGACGGCAGACAGACTTCCTAGGCCTAAAATAATAAAAGAGGCTCTATGCAGCTTCCATTAGGTGGCAGGGGTACACAGGCAGCATTGGCGAGGTCAGCGGAGGACAATTGGAAGGAGGGACCGCAGACAGACTTCCTAGGCCTAAAATAATAAAATAGGCTCTATGCAGCTTCCATTAGGTGGCAGGGGTACACAGGCAGCATTGGTGTGGTCAGCGGAGAACAATTGGAAGGAGGGACCGCAGACAGACTTCCTAGGCCTAAAATAATAAAATAGGCTCTATGCAGCTTCCATTAGGTGGCAGGGGTACACAGGCAGCATTGGTGTGGTCAGCGGAGGACAATTGGAAGGAGGGACCACAGACAGACTTCCTAGGCCTAAAATAATAAAATAGGCTCTATGCAGCTTCCATTAGGTGGCAGGGGTACACAGGCAGCATTGGTGTGGTCAGAGGAGGACAATTGGAAGGAGGGACCGCAGACAGACTTCCTAGGCCTGAAATAATAAAAGAGGCTCTGTGCAGCTTCCATTTGGTGGCAGGGGTACACAGGCAGCATTGGTGTGGTCAGCAGAGGACAATTGGAAGGAGGGACGGCAGACAGATTTCCTAGGCCTAAAATAATAAAAGAGGCTCTATGCAGCTTCCATTAGGTGGCAGGGGTACACAGGCAGCATTGGTGTGGTCAGCGGAGAACAATTGGAAGGAGGGACCGCAGACAGACTTCCTAGGTCCTAAATAGTAAAATAGGCTCTATGCAGCTTAAATTTGGCTACAGGGGAACACAGGCAGCATTGGTGTGGTCAGCAGAGGACAATTGGAAGGAGGGACCGCAGACAGACTTCCTAGGCCTAAAATAATAAAAGAGGCTCTATGCAGCTTCCATTAGGAGGCAGGGGTACACAGGCAGCATTGGTGTGGTCAGCGGAGAACAATTGGAAGGAGGGACGGCAGACAGACTTCCTAGGCCCTAAATAGTAAAATAGGCTCTATGCAGCTTAAATTTGGCTACAGGGGTACACAGGCAGCATTGGTGTGGTCATCGGAGAACAATTGGAAGGAGGGACCGCAGACAGACTTCCTAGGCCTAAAATAATAAAAGAGGCTCTATGCAGCTTCCATTAGGTGGCAGGGGTACACAGGAAGCATTGGTGTGGTCAGCGGAGGACAATTGGAAGGAGGGATGGCAGACAGACTTCCTAGGCCTAAAATAATAAAAGAGGCTCTGTGCAGCTTCCATTTGGTGGCAGGGGTACACAGGCAGCATTGGTGTGGTCAGCGGAGGACAATTGGAAGGAGGGACGGCAGACAGATTTCCTAGGCCTAAAATAATAAAAGAGGCTCTATGCAGCTTCCATTAGGTGGCAGGGGTACACAGGCAACATTGGTGTGGTCAGCGGAGAACAATTGGAAGGAGGGACCGCAGACAGACTTCCTAGGTCCTAAATAGTAAAATAGGCTCTATGCAGCTTAAATTTGGCTACAGGGGAACACAGGCAGCATTGGTGTGGTCAGCAGAGGACAATTGGAAGGAGGGACCGCAGACAGACTTCCTAGGCCTAAAATAATAAAAGAGGCTCTATGCAGCTTCCATTAGGAGGCAGGGGTACACAGGCAGCATTGGTGTGGTCAGCGGAGAACAATTGGAAGGAGGGACGGCAGACAGACTTCCTAGGCCCTAAATAGTAAAATAGGCTCTATGCAGCTTAAATTTGGCTACAGGGGTACACAGGCAGCATTGGTGTGGTGTTGTGAATTTGGATTCTGGGCTCCCCCGGTGGCCGCTTGTGGAATTGGACTTGTCATCCTCTTTCCTGTTTCACCTGATTCCATCAGTAGTGGGTGTCGCTATTTAAGCTCATTTCTCTGGTGGTTTCTTGCCGGTCAACAATGTTATCTGATGCCTCTCAGTGCTTGTTCCTGCTTCTAGACTACTACTAGATAAGTTGGACTTTTGTCCATGTTTTGTTTTGCCTATTTGTTCCAGTTCACAGCTGAAGTTTTGTTACTGTGTCTGGAAAGCTCTCGTTGATCAGGGATTGCTACTCTGGCGTTATGAGTTAATGCCAGAGTTTAAGGTAATCTCTGGATGGTGTTTTGTTAGTGTTTTTCTGCTGACCATGAAAGTATACTATCTGTCTTCTGCTATCTAGTAAGCGGACCTCAAATTTGCTAAGACTATTTTCCTGCTGCGTTTGTTGTTTCATCTGAACTCACCGTCATTATTTGTGGGGGGCTACTGTCTTCTTTGGAATATTTCTCTAGAGGTGAGCCAGGTCTTATATTTCCCTCTGCTAGCTATTTAGGTCTTAGGCCAGAGCTGGGCATCTAGCGATAAATAGGAAATGCTACCTGGCTATTTCTAGTTGCGCGGCAGGCTTAGTTCATGGTCAGTATAGTTCCATCTTCCGAGAGCTTGTCCCTCTATAGGCTTGCTATGATCTCTGCCTGCAGAGATCATGACAGTTTGACCGGCCCATAAAGTGTTAAAGACCCAGGTTGAGAAAGGAGAGTTATAAGAAGTCTGCTGAAATTTTTTTTTTTTTTTCCTCCAGTCTGCCTTGCTGCGGTCTTTTCTCTCTCTCTCCTCCTAATCTCTGTATGCTCTGTGTGCACCTGACAATAATGGATCTCCAGAGTGTAACTGCGGGTTTGAATAATCTCATCACGAAAGTACAAAATTTACAAGATTTTGTGGTACATGCTCCGGTATCTGAGCCGAGAATTCCTTTGCCGGAGTTCTTCACAGGGAATAGAGCTAGCTTCCAGAATTTCCGAAATAATTGTAAGCTTTATTTGTCCCTGAAGTCTCGTTCAGCTGGAGACCCTGCTCAGCAGGTTAGGATTGTGATTTCCTTGCTCAGGGGTGACCCTCAAGATTGGGCCTTCTCATTACCAGCAGGGGATCCTGCGTTACGCGATGTGGATGCGTTTTTTCTGGCCTTGGGCTTGCTTTATGAGGAACCTCATTTGGAACTTCAGGCAGAAAAAACTTTGATGGCACTATCTCAGGGGCAAGACGAAGCTGAAGTTTTCTGCCAAAAATTCCGTAAATGGTCTGTGCTTACTCAGTGGAATGAGTGCGCCTTGGCGGCAACTTTCAGAGAAGGTCTCTCTGATGCCGTTAAGGATGTTATGGTGGGGTTCCCTTTGCCTGCAGGTCTGAATGAGTCCATGACAATGGCTATTCAGATTGATAGGCGTCTGCGGGAGCGCAAACCGGTGCACCATCTGGCGGTGTCTATGGAAAAGACGCCAGAAAGTATGCAGTGTGATAGAATTCTGTCCAGGAGCGAGCGACAGAATTTTAGACGGAAGAATGGATTGTGTTTCTATTGTGGGGATTCTACTCATGTTATATCAGCATGCTCTAGGCGTACAAAGAAGCTTGATAAGTCTGTTTCCATTAGCACCATTCAGTCTAAGTTTATTTTGTCTGTAACCCTGATTTGCTCTTTGTCATCCATTGCCACGGACGCCTATGTTGACTCTGGCGCCGCTCTGAGTCTTATGGATTGGTCCTTTGCCAATCGTTGTGGTTTTGATTTAGAGCCTTTGGAGACTCTTATTCCTCTGAAGGGGATTGACTCCACCCCATTGGCTAATAATAAACCACAATACTGGACACAAGTAACCATGCGTATCAATCCGGATCACCAGGAGATTATTCGTTTCCTGGTGCTGTATAATTTACATGACGATTTGGTACTGGGATTGCCATGGTTGCAGTCTCACAACCCAGTCTTGGACTGGAGAGCAATGTCTGTGTTGAGCTGGGGATGTAAGGGTATTCATGGGGACGTACCTTTGGTTTCTATTTCGTCGTCCATTCCCTCTGAAGTCCCTGAGTTCCTCTCTGATTATCAAGACGTCTTTGACGAACCCAAGCTTGGGTCGTTACCTCCGCACCGTGAGTGCGATTGTGCCATAGATTTGATACCGGGTTGTAAATATCCAAAGGGTCGTTTGTTTAATTTGTCTGTGCCGGAACATGCTGCTATGCGGGAATATATAAAGGAGTCTTTGGAAAAGGGACATATTCGTCCATCTTCTTCTCCCTTGGGAGCTGGGTTTTTCTTTGTCTCAAAAAAGGACGGCTCTTTGAGACCATGTATTGATTATCGGCTTCTGAATAAGATCACTGTTAAGTATCAATACCCATTGCCATTGCTTACTGATTTGTTTGCTCGTATAGAGGGTGCTAAGTGGTTCTCTAAAATTGATCTTCGTGGGGCGTATAATTTGGTGCGGATCAGGCAGGGGGATGAGTGGAAGACCGCATTTAATACGCCCGAGGGCCACTTTGAGTATTTGGTCATGCCTTTTGGTCTTTCTAATGCCCCTTCAGTTTTCCAGTCTTTTATGCATGATATTTTCCGCGATTTTCTGGATAAATTTATGATAATATATCTGGATGATATTCTGATTTTTTCTGATGACTGGGACTCTCATGTCCAGCAGGTCAGGAGAGTTTTTCAGGTTCTGCGGTCTAATTCTTTATGTGTGAAGGGGTCTAAGTGCGTTTTTGGGGTCCAGAAAATTTCCTTTTTGGGGTATATTTTTTCTCCCTCTTCCATTGAGATGGATCCCGTCAAGGTGCAAGCTATTTGTGACTGGACTCAGCCCTCCTCTCTTAAGGGTCTTCAGAGATTTTTGGGCTTTGCCAACTTTTACCGCCGATTTATTGCTGGTTTTTCGGATGTCGTTAAACCACTGACTGATTTGACCAGACAAGGCGCTGATGTTGCTAATTGGTCCCCTCATGCTGTAGAGGCCTTTCAGGAGCTTAAGCGCCGTTTTGCCTCTGCCCCTGTGTTGCGTCAGCCTGATGTGAATCTGCCTTTTCAGGTTGAGGTTGACGCTTCGGAGATCGGAGCTGGGGCAGTGTTGTCGCAGAAAGGTTCCGACTGCTCCGTCATTAGGCCTTGTGCCTTCTTTTCTCGCAAATTTTCGCCCGCAGAGCGGAATTATGATGTTGGGAATCGGGAGCTTTTGGCCATGAAGTGGGCGTTTGAGGAGTGGCGCCATTGGCTCGAGGGGGCTAGACATCAGGTGGTGGTATTGACTGACCACAAAAATTTGATTTATCTTGAGACTGCCAGACGCCTGAATCCTAGACAGGCGCGCTGGTCTTTATTTTTTTCTCGCTTTAATTTTGTGGTGTCATACCTACCGGGTTCTAAGAATGTTAAGGCAGATGCCCTTTCTAGGAGTTTTGACCCGGACTCTCCTGGTAATTCTGAACCCACAGGTATCCTTAGGGAGGGAGTAATTTTGTCGGCCGTTTCTCCTGATCTGCGGCGGTCCTTGCAAGAGTTTCAGGCGGATAGACCGGATCGTTGTCCGCCTGATAGACTGTTTGTTCCGGATGATTGGACCAGCAGAGTCATCTCTGAGGTACATTCTTCTGCATTGGCAGGTCATCCCGGAATTTTTGGTACCAGGGATTTGGTGGCAAGATCCTTCTGGTGGCCTTCTCTGTCACGAGATGTGCGAGTCTTTGTGCAGTCATGTGACGTTTGTGCTCGGGCCAAGTCTTGTAGTTCTCGGGCTAGCGGACTGCTGTTGCCCTTGCCTATTCCTAAGAGGCCTTGGACACACATCTCGATGGATTTTATTTCAGATCTGCCTGTTTCCCAGAAGATGTCTGTCATCTGGGTGGTCTGTGACCGTTTCTCTAAAATGGTCCATTTGGTTCCTCTGCCCAAGTTGCCTTCTTCTTCTGAGTTGGTTCCTCTGTTTTTTCAGAATGTTGTCCGATTGCACGGTATTCCTGAGAATATTGTTTCTGACAGAGGTACCCAATTTGTGTCTAGATTTTGGCGGGCATTCTGTGCTAGGATGGGCATAGATTTGTCTTTTTCGTCTGCTTTTCACCCTCAGACTAATGGCCAGACCGAGCGGACTAATCAGACCCTTGAGACATATCTGAGGTGTTTTGTCTCTGCTGACCAGGATGATTGGGTTGCTTTTTTGCCATTGGCAGAGTTCGCCCTCAATAATCGGGCCAGTTCTTCCACCTTGGTGTCCCCGTTTTTCTGTAATTCGGGGTTTCACCCTCGATTTTCCTCCGGTCAGGTGGAATCCTCGGATTGTCCTGGAGTGGATGCGGTGGTAGAGAGATTGCATCACATTTGGGGGCAGGTTATGGACAATTTGAAGTTGTCCCAGGAGAAGACTCAGCGTTTTGCCAACCGTCATCGTCGTGTTGGTTCTCGGCTTTGTGTTGGAGATTTAGTGTGGTTGTCTTCTCGTTTTGTCCCTATGAGGGTCTCTTCTCCTAAGTTTAAACCTCGGTTCATCGGCCCTTATAGAATATTGGAGATTCTTAATCCTGTTTCTTTCCGTTTGGACCTCCCTGCGTCCTTTTCTATTCATAACGTTTTTCATCGGTCGTTATTGCGCAGGTATGAGGTACCTGTTGTACCTTCAGTTGAGCCTCCTGCTCCGGTGTTGGTTGAGGGTGAGTTGGAGTACGTTGTGGAGAAAATTTTGGACTCTCGTGTTTCCAGACGGAAACTCCAGTATCTGGTCAACTGGAAGGGTTACGGCCAGGAGGATAATTCTTGGGTCAATGCATCTGATGTTCATGCTTCTGATCTTGTTCGTGCCTTCCATAGGGCTCATCCTGGTCGCCCTGGTGGATCTGGTGAGGGTTCGGTGCCCCCTCCTTGAGGGGGGGGTACTGTTGTGAATTTGGATTCTGGGCTCCCCCGGTGGCCGCTTGTGGAATTGGACTTGTCATCCTCTTTCCTGTTTCACCTGATTCCATCAGTAGTGGGTGTCGCTATTTAAGCTCATTTCTCTGGTGGTTTCTTGCCGGTCAACAATGTTATCTGATGCCTCTCAGTGCTTGTTCCTGCTTCTAGACTACTACTAGATAAGTTGGACTTTTGTCCATGTTTTGTTTTGCCTATTTGTTCCAGTTCACAGCTGAAGTTTTGTTACTGTGTCTGGAAAGCTCTCGTTGATCAGGGATTGCTACTCTGGCGTTATGAGTTAATGCCAGAGTTTAAGGTAATCTCTGGATGGTGTTTTGTTAGTGTTTTTCTGCTGACCATGAAAGTATACTATCTGTCTTCTGCTATCTAGTAAGCGGACCTCAAATTTGCTAAGACTATTTTCCTGCTGCGTTTGTTGTTTCATCTGAACTCACCGTCATTATTTGTGGGGGGCTACTGTCTTCTTTGGAATATTTCTCTAGAGGTGAGCCAGGTCTTATATTTCCCTCTGCTAGCTATTTAGGTCTTAGGCCAGAGCTGGGCATCTAGCGATAAATAGGAAATGCTACCTGGCTATTTCTAGTTGCGCGGCAGGCTTAGTTCATGGTCAGTATAGTTCCATCTTCCGAGAGCTTGTCCCTCTATAGGCTTGCTATGATCTCTGCCTGCAGAGATCATGACAGTGTGGTCATCGGAGAACAATTGGAAGGAGGGACCGCAGACAGACTTCCTAGGCCTAAAATAATAAAAGAGGCTCTATGCAGCTTCCATTAGGTGGCAGGGGTACACAGGAAGCATTGGTGTGGTCAGCGGAGGACAATTGGAAGGAGGGACGGCAGACAGACTTCCTAGGCCTAAAATAATAAAATAGGCTCTATGCAGCTTCCATTAGGAGGCAGGGGTACACAGGCAGCATTGGTGTGGTCAGCGGAGAACAATTGGAAGGAGGGACGGCAGACAGACTTCCTAGGCCCTAAATAGTAAAATAGGCTCTATGCAGCTTAAATTTGGCTACAGGGGTACACAGGCAGCATTGGTGTGGTCATCGGAGAACAATTGGAAGGAGGGACCGCAGACAGACTTCCTAGGCCTAAAATAATAAAAGAGGCTCTATGCAGCTTCCATTAGGTGGCAGGGGTACACAGGAAGCATTGGTGTGGTCAGCGGAGGACAATTGGAAGGAGGGACGGCAGACAGACTTCCTAGGCCTAAAATAATAAAAGAGGCTCTGTGCAGCTTCCATTTGGTGGCAGGGGTACACAGGCAGCATTGGTGTGGTCAGCGGAGGACAATTGGAAGGAGGGACGGCAGACAGATTTCCTAGGCCTAAAATAATAAAAGAGGCTCTATGCAGCTTCCATTAGGTGGCAGGGGTACACAGGCAGCATTGGTGTGGTCAGCGGAGAACAATTGGAAGGAGGGACCGCAGACAGACTTCCTAGGTCCTAAATAGTAAAATAGGCTCTATGCAGCTTAAATTTGGCTACAGGGGAACACAGGCAGCATTGGTGTGGTCAGCAGAGGACAATTGGAAGGAGGGACCGCAGACAGACTTCCTAGGCCTAAAATAATAAAAGAGGCTCTATGCAGCTTCCATTAGGAGGCAGGGGTACACAGGCAGCATTGGTGTGGTCAGCGGAGAACAATTGGAAGGAGGGACGGCAGACAGACTTCCTAGGCCCTAAATAGTAAAATAGGCTCTATGCAGCTTAAATTTGGCTACAGGGGTACACAGGCAGCATTGGTGTGGTCATCGGAGAACAATTGGAAGGAGGGACCGCAGACAGACTTCCTAGGCCTAAAATAATAAAAGAGGCTCTATGCAGCTTCCATTAGGTGGCAGGGGTACACAGGAAGCATTGGTGTGGTCAGCGGAGGACAATTGGAAGGAGGGACGGCAGACAGACTTCCTAGGCCTAAAATAATAAAAGAGGCTCTATGCAGCTTCCATTAGGTGGCAGGGGTACACAGGCAGCATTGGTGTGGTCAGCGGAGGACAATAGGAAGGAGGGACCGCAGACAGACTTCCTAGGCCTAAAATAATAAAATAGGCTCTATGCAGCTTCCATTAGGTGGCAGGGGTACACAGGCAGCATTGGTGTGGTCAGAGGAGAACAATCGGAAGGAGGGACCGCAGACAGACTTCCTAGGCCTAAAATAATAAGAGGCTCTATGCAGCTTCCATTAGGTGGCAGGGGTACACAGGCAGCATTGGTGTGGTCAGCGGAGGACAATTGGAAGGAGGGACCGCAGACAGATTTCCTAGGCCTAAAATAATAAAAAAGGCTCTATGGAGCTTCCATTAGGTGGCAGGGGTACACAGGCAGCATTGGTGTGGTCAGCGGAGGACAGTTGGAAGGAGGGACGGCAGACAGACTTCCTAGGCCTAAAATAATAAAAGAGGCTCTATGCAGCTTCCATTAGGTGGCAGGGGTACACAGGCAGCATTGGCGAGGTCAGCGGAGGACAATTGGAAGGAGGGACCGCAGACAGACTTCCTAGGCCTAAAATAATAAAATAGGCTCTATGCAGCTTCCATTAGGTGGCAGGGGTACACAGGCAGCATTGGTGTGGTCAGCGGAGAACAATTGGAAGGAGGGACCGCAGACAGACTTCCTAGGCCTAAAATAATAAAATAGGCTCTATGCAGCTTCCATTAGGTGGCAGGGGTACACAGGCAGCATTGGTGTGGTCAGCGGAGGACAATTGGAAGGAGGGACCGCAGACAGACTTCCTAGGCCTAAAATAATAAAATAGGCTCTATGCAGCTTCCATTAGGTGGCAGGGGTACACAGGCAGCATTGGTGTGGTCAGAGGAGGACAATTGGAAGGAGGGACCGCAGACAGATTTCCTAGGCCTAAAATAATAAAAAAGGCTCTATGCAGCTTCCATTAGGTGGCAGGGGTACACAGGCAGTAATGGTGTGGTCAGCGGAGGACAGTTGGAAGGAGGGACGGCAGACAGACTTCCTAGGCCTAAAATAATAAAAGAGGCTCTATGCAGCTTCCATTAGGTGGCAGGGGTACACAGGCAGCATTGGCGAGGTCAGTGGAGGACAATTGGAAGGAGGGACCGCAGACAGACTTCCTAGGCCTAAAATAATAAAATAGGCTCTATGCAGCTTCCATTAGGTGGCAGGGGTACACAGGCAGCATTGGTGTGGTCAGCGGAGAACAATTGGAAGGAGGGACCGCAGACAGACTTCCTAGGCCTAAAATAATAAAATAGGCTCTATGCAGCTTCCATTAGGTGGCAGGGGTACACAGGCAGCATTGGTGTGGTCAGCGGAGGACAATTGGAAGGAGGGACCGCAGACAGACTTCCTAGCCCTAAAATAATAAAATAGGCTCTATGCAGCTTCCATTAGGTGGCAGGGGTACACAGGCAGCATTGGTGTGGTCAGAGGAGGACAATTGGAAGGAGGGACCGCAGACAGACATCCTAGGCCTAAAATAATAAAAGAGGCTCTATGCAGCTTCCATTAGGTGGCAGGGGTACACAGGCAGCATTGGTGTGGTCAGCGGAGGACAATTGGAAGGAGGGACCGCAGACAGACTTCCTAGGCCTAAAATAATAAAAGAGGCTCTATGCAGCTTCCATTAGGTGGCAGGGGTACACAGGCAGCATTGGTGTGGTCAGAGGAGGACAATTGGAAGGAGGGACCGCAGACAGATTTTCTAGGCCTAAAATAATAAAAAAGGCTCTATGCAGCTTCCATTAGGTGGCAGGGGTACACAGGCAGCATTGGTGTGGTCAGCGGAGGACAGTTGGAAGGAGGGACGGCAGACAGACTTCCTAGGCCTAAAATAATAAAAGAGGCTCTATGCAGCTTCCATTAGGTGGCAGGGGTACACAGGCAGCATTGGCGAGGTCAGCGGAGGACAATTGGAAGGAGGGACCGCAGACAGACTTCCTAGGCCTAAAATAATAAAATAGGCTCTATGCAGCTTCCATTAGGTGGCAGGGGTACACAGGCAGCATTGGTGTGGTCAGCGGAGGACAATTGGAAGGAGGGACCGCAGACAGACTTCCTAGCCCTAAAATAATAAAATAGGCTCTATGCAGCTTCCATTAGGTGGCAGGGGTACACAGGCAGCATTGGTGTGGTCAGAGGAGGACAATTGGAAGGAGGGACCGCAGACAGACTTCCTAGGCCTAAAATAATAAAAGAGGCTCTATGCAGCTTCCATTAGGTGGCAGGGGTACATAGGCAGCATTGGTGTGGTCAGCGGAGGACAATTGGAAGGAGGGACCGCAGACAGACTTCCTAGGCCTAAAATAATAAAATAGGCTCTATGCAGCTTCCATTAGGTGGCAGGGGTACACAGGCAGCATTGGTGTGGTCAGCGGAGGACAATTGGAAGGAGGGACGGCAGACAGATTTCCTAGGCCTAAAATAATGAAAGAGGCTCTATGCAGCTTCCATTAGGTGGCAGGGGTACACAGGCAGCATTGGTGTGGTCAGCGGAGAACAATTGGAAGGAGGGACGGCAGACAGACTTCCTAGATCCTAAATAGTAAAATAGGCTCTATGCAGCTGAAATTTGGCTACAGGGGAACACAGGCAGCATTGGTGTGGTCAGCGGAGCCTGGAGGACAATTGGAAGGAGGGGCCGCAGACAGACTTCCTAGGCCTAAAATAATAAAAGAGGCTCTATGCAGCTTCCATTAGGTGGCAGGGGTACACAGGCAGCATTGGTGTGGTCAGCGGAGGACAATTGGAAGGAGGGACCGCAGACAGACTTCCTAGGCCTAAAATAATAAAATAGGCTCTATGCAGCTTCCATTAGGTGGCAGGGGTACACAGGCAGCATTGGTGTGGTCAGCAGAGGACAATTGGAAGGAGGGACGGCAGACAGATTTCCTAGGCCTAAAATAATAAAAGAGGCTTTATGCAGCTTCCATTAGGTGGCAGGGGTACACAGGCAGCATTGGTGTGGTCAGCGGAGAACAATTGGAAGGAGGGACCGCAGACAGACTTCCTAGGTCCTAAATAGTAAAATAGGCTCTATGCAGCTTAAATTTGGCTACAGGGGTACACAGGCAGCATTGGTGTGGTCAGCGGAGAACAATTGGAAGGAGGGACCGCAGACAGACTTCCTAGGCCTAAAATAATAAAAGAGGCCCTATGCAGCTTCCATTAGGTGGCAGGGGTACACAGGCAGCATTGGTGTGGTCAGCGGAGGACAATTGGAAGGAGGGACCGCAGACAGACTTCCTAGGCCTAAAATAATAAAAGAGGCTCTATGCAGCTTCCATTAGGTGGCAGGGGTACACAGGCAGCATTGGTGTGGTCAGCGGAGGACAATTGGAAGGAGGGACCGCAGATAGACTTCCTAGGCCTAAAATAATAAAATAGGCTCTATGCAGCTTCCATTAGGTGGCAGGGGTACACAGGCAGCATTGGTGTGGTCTGCGGAAGACAATTGGAAGGAGGGACCGCAGACAGACTTCCTAGGCCTAAAATAATAAAATAGGCTCTATGCAGCTTCCATTAGGTGGCAGGGGTACACAGGCAGCATTGGTGTGGTCAGCGGAGAACAATCGGAAGGAGGGACCGCAGACAGACTTCCTAGGCCTAAAATAATAAAATAGGCTCTATGCAGCTTCCATTAGGTGGCAGGGGTACACAGGCAGCATTGGTGTGGTCAGCGGAGGACAATTGGAAGGAGGGACCGCAGACAGACTTCCTAGGCCTAAAATAATAAAATAGGCTCTATGCAGCTTCCATTAGGTGGCAGGGGTACACAGGCAGCATTTGTGTGGTCAGCGGAGGACAATTGGAAGGAGGGACCGCAGACAGACTTCCTAGGACTAAAATAATAAAATAGGCTCTATGCAGCTTCCATTAGGTGGCAGGGGTACACAGGCAGCATTGGTGTGGTCAGAGGAGGACAATTGGAAGGAGGGACCGCAGACAGACTTCCTAGGCCTAAAATAATAAAAGAGGCTCTATGCAGCTTCCATTAGGTGGCAGGGGTACACAGGCAGCATTGGTGTGGTCAGCGGAGGACAATTGGAAGGAGGGACGGCAGACAGATTTCCTAGGCCTAAAATAATAAAAGAGGCTCTATGCAGCTTCCATTAGGTGGCAGGGGTACACAGGCAGCATTGGTGTGGTCAGCGGAGAACAATTGGAAGGAGGGACCGCAGACAGACTTCCTAGGTCCTAAATAGTAAAATAGGCTCTATGCAGCTTAAATTTGGCTACAGGGGAACACAGGCAGCATTGGTGTGGTCAGCGGAGGACAATTGGAAGAAGGGACCGCAGACAGACTTCCTAGGCCTAAAATAATAAAAGAGACTCTATGCAGCTTCCATTAGGAGGCAGGGGTACACAGGCCGCATTGGTGTGGTCAGCGGAGAACAATTGGAAGGAGGGACCGCAGACAGACTTCCTAGGCCCTAAATAGTAAAATAGGCTCTATGCAGCTTAAATTTGGCTACAGGGGTACACAGGCAGCATTGGTGTGGTCAGCGGAGAACAATTGGAAGGAGGGACCGCAGACAGACTTCCTAGGCCTAAAATAATAAAAGAGGCTCTATGCAGCTTCCATTAGGTGGCAGGGGTACACAGGCAGCATTGGTGTGGTCAGCGGAGGACAATTGGAAGGAGGGACCGCAGACAGACTTCCTAGGCCTAAAATAATAAAAGAGGCTCTATGCAGCTTCCATTAGGTGGCAGGAGTACACAGGCAGCATTGGTGTGGTCAGCGGAGGACAATTGGAAGGAGGGACCGCAGACAGACTTCCTAGGCCTAAAATAATAAAATAGGCTCTATGCAGCTTCCATTAGGTGGCAGGGGTACACAGGAAGCATTGGTGTGGTCAGCGGAGGACAGTTGGAAGGAGGGACGGCAGACAGACTTCCTAGGCCTAAAATAATAAAAGAGGCTCTATGCAGCTTCCATTAGGAGGCAGGGGTACAAAGGCAGCATTGGTGTGGTCAGCGGAGAACAATTGGAAGGAGGGACGGCAGACAGACTTCCTAGGCCCTAAATAGTAAAATAGGCTCTATGCAGCTTAAATTTGGCTACAGGGGTACACAGGCAGCATTGGTGTGGTCAGCGGAGAACAATTGGAAGGAGGGACCGCAGACAGACTTCCTAGGCCTAAAATAATAAAAGAGGCTCTATGCAGCTTCCATTAGTTGGCAGGGGTACACAGGAAGCATTGGTGTGGTCAGCGGAGGACAATTGGAAGGAGGGACGGCAGACAGACTTCCTAGGCCTAAAATAATAAAAGAGGCTCTATGCAGCTTCCATTAGGTGGCAGGGGTACACAGGCAGCATTGGCGAGGTCAGCGGAGGACAATTGGAAGGAGGGACCGCAGACAGACTTCCTAGGCCTAAAATAATAAAATAGGCTCTATGCAGCTTCCATTAGATGGCAGGGGTACACAGGCAGCATTGGTGTGGTCAGCGGAGAACAATTGGAAGGAGGGACCGCAGACAGACTTCCTAGGCCTAAAATAATAAAATAGGCTCTATGCAGCTTCCATTAGGTGGCAGGGGTACACAGGCAGCATTGGTGTGGTCAGCGGAGGACAATTGGAAGGAGGGACCACAGACAGACTTCCTAGGCCTAAAATAATAAAATAGGCTCTATGCAGCTTCCATTAGGTGGCAGGGGTACACAGGCAGCATTGGTGTGGTCAGAGGAGGACAATTGGAAGGAGGGACCGCAGACAGACTTCCTAGGCCTGAAATAATAAAAGAGGCTCTGTGCAGCTTCCATTTGGTGGCAGGGGTACACAGGCAGCATTGGTGTGGTCAGCGGAGGACAATTGGAAGGAGGGACGGCAGACAGATTTCCTAGGCCTAAAATAATAAAAGAGGCTCTATGCAGCTTCCATTAGGTGGCAGGGGTACACAGGCAGCATTGGTGTGGTCAGCGGAGAACAATTGGAAGGAGGGACCGCAGACAGACTTCCTAGGTCCTAAATAGTAAAATAGGCTCTATGCAGCTTAAATTTGGCTACAGGGGAACACAGGCAGCATTGGTGTGGTCAGCAGAGGACAATTGGAAGGAGGGACCGCAGACAGACTTCCTAGGCCTAAAATAATAAAAGAGGCTCTATGCAGCTTCCATTAGGAGGCAGGGGTACACAGGCAGCATTGGTGTGGTCAGCGGAGAACAATTGGAAGGAGGGACGGCAGACAGACTTCCTAGGCCCTAAATAGTAAAATAGGCTCTATGCAGCTTAAATTTGGCTACAGGGGTACACAGGCAGCATTGGTGTGGTCATCGGAGAACAATTGGAAGGAGGGACCGCAGACAGACTTCCTAGGCCTAAAATAATAAAAGAGGCTCTATGCAGCTTCCATTAGGTGGCAGGGGTACACAGGAAGAATTGGTGTGGTCAGCGGAGGACAATTGGAAGGAGGGACGGCAGACAGACTTCCTAGGCCTAAAATAATAAAAGAGGCTCTGTGCAGCTTCCATTTGGTGGCAGGGGTACACAGGCAGCATTGGTGTGGTCAGCGGAGGACAATTGGAAGGAGGGACGGCAGACAGATTTCCTAGGCCTAAAATAATAAAAGAGGCTCTATGCAGCTTCCATTAGGTGGCAGGGGTACACAGGCAGCTTTGGTGTGGTCAGCGGAGGACAGTTGGAAGGAGGGACGGCAGACAGACTTCCTAGGCCTAAAATAATAAAAGAGGCTCTATGCAGCTTCCATTAGGTGGCAGGGGTACACAGGCAGCATTGGTGTGGTCAGAGGAGGACAATTGGAAGGAGGGACCGCAGACAGACTTCCTAGGCCTGAAATAATAAAAGAGGCTCTATGCAGCTTCCATTAGGTGGCAGGGGTACACAGGCAGCATTGGTGTGGTCAGCGGAGGACAATTGGAAGGAGGGACCGCAGACAGACTTCCTAGGCCTAAAATAATAAAATAGGCTCTATGCAGCTTCCATTAGGTGGCAGGGGTACACAGGCAGCATTGGTGTGGTCAGCGGAGGACAATTGGAAGGAGGGACGGCAGACAGATTTCCTAGGCCTAAAATAATAAAAGAGGCTCTATGCAGCTTCCATTAGGTGGCAGGGGTACACAGGCAGCATTGGTGTGGTCAGCGGAGAACAATTGGAAGAAGGGACCGCAGACAGACTTCCTAGGTCCTAAATAGTAAAATAGGCTCTATGCAGCTTAAATTTGGCTACAGGGGAACACAGGCAGCATTGGTGTGGTCAGCGGAGGACAATTGGAAGGAGGGACCGCAGACAGACTTCCTAGGCCTAAAATAATAAAAGAGGCTCTATGCAGCTTCCATTAGGAGGCAGGGGTACAAAGGCAGCATTGGTGTGGTCAGCGGAGAACAATTGGAAGGAGGGACGGCAGACAGACTTCCTAGGCCCTAAATAGTAAAATAGGCTCTATGCAGCTTAAATTTGGCTACAGGGGTACACAGGCAGCATTGGTGTGGTCAGCGGAGAACAATTGGAAGGAGGGACCGCAGACAGACTTCCTAGGCCTAAAATAATAAAAGAGGCTCTATGCAGCTTCCATTAGTTGGCAGGGGTACACAGGAAGCATTGGTGTGGTCATCGGAGGACAATTGGAAGGAGGGACGGCAGACAGACTTCCTAGGCCTAAAATAATAAAAGAGGCTCTATGCAGCTTCCATTAGGTGGCAGGGGTACACAGGCAGCATTGGCGAGGTCAGCGGAGGACAATTGGAAGGAGGGACCGCAGACAGACTTCCTAGGCCTAAAATAATAAAATAGGCTCTATGCAGCTTCCATTAGGTGGCAGGGGTACACAGGCAGCATTGGTGTGGTCAGCGGAGAACAATTGGAAGGAGGGACCGCAGACAGACTTCCTAGGCCTAAAATAATAAAATAGGCTCTATGCAGCTTCCATTAGGTGGCAGGGGTACACAGGCAGCATTGGTGTGGTCAGCGGAGGACAATTGGAAGGAGGGACCACAGACAGACTTCCTAGGCCTAAAATAATAAAATAGGCTCTATGCAGCTTCCATTAGGTGGCAGGGGTACACAGGCAGCATTGGTGTGGTCAGAGGAGGACAATTGGAAGGAGGGACCGCAGACAGACTTCCTAGGCCTGAAATAATAAAAGAGGCTCTGTGCAGCTTCCATTTGGTGGCAGGGGTACACAGGCAGCATTGGTGTGGTCAGCGGAGGACAATTGGAAGGAGGGACGGCAGACAGATTTCCTAGGCCTAAAATAATAAAAGAGGCTCTATGCAGCTTCCATTAGGTGGCAGGGGTACACAGGCAGCATTGGTGTGGTCAGCGGAGAACAATTGGAAGGAGGGACCGCAGACAGACTTCCTAGGTCCTAAATAGTAAAATAGGCTCTATGCAGCTTAAATTTGGCTACAGGGGAACACAGGCAGCATTGGTGTGGTCAGCAGAGGACAATTGGAAGGAGGGACCGCAGACAGACTTCCTAGGCCTAAAATAATAAAAGAGGCTCTATGCAGCTTCCATTAGGAGGCAGGGGTACACAGGCAGCATTGGTGTGGTCAGCGGAGAACAATTGGAAGGAGGGACGGCAGACAGACTTCCTAGGCCCTAAATAGTAAAATAGGCTCTATGCAGCTTAAATTTGGCTACAGGGGTACACAGGCAGCATTGGTGTGGTCAGCGGAGAACAATTGGAAGGAGGGACCGCAGACAGACTTCCTAGGCCTAAAATAATAAAAGAGGCTCTATGCAGCTTCCATTAGGTGGCAGGGGTACACAGGAAGCATTGGTGTGGTCAGCGGAGGACAATTGGAAGGAGGGACGGCAGACAGACTTCCTAGGCCTAAAATAATAAAAGAGGCTCTGTGCAGCTTCCATTTGGTGGCAGGGGTACACAGGCAGCATTGGTGTGGTCAGCGGAGGACAATTGGAAGGAGGGACGGCAGACAGATTTCCTAGGCCTAAAATAATAAAAGAGGCTCTATGCAGCTTCCATTAGGTGGCAGGGGTACACAGGCAGCTTTGGTGTGGTCAGCGGAGGACAGTTGGAAGGAGGGACGGCAGACAGACTTCCTAGGCCTAAAATAATAAAAGAGGCTCTATGCAGCTTCCATTAGGTGGCAGGGGTACACAGGCAGCATTGGCGAGGTCAGCGGAGGACAATTGGAAGGAGGGACCGCAGACAGACTTCCTAGGCCTAAAATAATAAAATAGGCTCTATGCAGCTTCCATTAGGTGGCAGGGGTACACAGGCAGCATTGGTGTGGTCAGCGGAGAACAATTGGAAGGAGGGACCGCAGACAGACTTCCTAGGCCTAAAATAATAAAATAGGCTCTATGCAGCTTCCATTAGGTGGCAGGGGTACACAGGCAGCATTGGTGTGGTCAGAGGAGGACAATTGGAAGGAGGGACCGCAGACAGACTTCCTAGGCCTGAAATAATAAAAGAGGCTCTATGCAGCTTCCATTAGGTGGCAGGGGTACACAGGCAGCATTGGTGTGGTCAGCGGAGGACAATTGGAAGGAGGGACCGCAGACAGACTTCCTAGGCCTAAAATAATAAAATAGGCTCTATGCAGCTTCCATTAGGTGGCAGGGGTACACAGGCAGCATTGGTGTGGTCAGCGGAGGACAATTGGAAGGAGGGACGGCAGACAGATTTCCTAGGCCTAAAATAATAAAAGAGGCTCTATGCAGCTTCCATTAGGTGGCAGGGGTACACAGGCAGCATTGGTGTGGTCAGCGGAGAACAATTGGAAGAAGGGACCGCAGACAGACTTCCTAGGTCCTAAATAGTAAAATAGGCTCTATGCAGCTTAAATTTGGCTACAGGGGAACACAGGCAGCATTGGTGTGGTCAGCGGAGGACAATTGGAAGGAGGGACCGCAGACAGACTTCCTAGGCCTAAAATAATAAAAGAGGCTCTATGCAGCTTCCATTAGGAGGCAGGGGTACAAAGGCAGCATTGGTGTGGTCAGCGGAGAACAATTGGAAGGAGGGACGGCAGACAGACTTCCTAGGCCCTAAATAGTAAAATAGGCTCTATGCAGCTTAAATTTGGCTACAGGGGTACACAGGCAGCATTGGTGTGGTCAGCGGAGAACAATTGGAAGGAGGGACCGCAGACAGACTTCCTAGGCCTAAAATAATAAAAGAGGCTCTATGCAGCTTCCATTAGTTGGCAGGGGTACACAGGAAGCATTGGTGTGGTCAGCGGAGGACAATTGGAAGGAGGGACGGCAGACAGACTTCCTAGGCCTAAAATAATAAAAGAGGCTCTATGCAGCTTCCATTAGGTGGCAGGGGTACACAGGCAGCATTGGCGAGGTCAGCGGAGGACAATTGGAAGGAGGGACCGCAGACAGACTTCCTAGGCCTAAAATAATAAAATAGGCTCTATGCAGCTTCCATTAGGTGGCAGGGGTACACAGGCAGCATTGGTGTGGTCAGCGGAGAACAATTGGAAGGAGGGACCGCAGACAGACTTCCTAGGCCTAAAATAATAAAATAGGCTCTATGCAGCTTCCATTAGGTGGCAGGGGTACACAGGCAGCATTGGTGTGGTCAGCGGAGGACAATTGGAAGGAGGGACCACAGACAGACTTCCTAGGCCTAAAATAATAAAATAGGCTCTATGCAGCTTCCATTAGGTGGCAGGGGTACACAGGCAGCATTGGTGTGGTCAGAGGAGGACAATTGGAAGGAGGGACCGCAGACAGACTTCCTAGGCCTGAAATAATAAAAGAGGCTCTGTGCAGCTTCCATTTGGTGGCAGGGGTACACAGGCAGCATTGGTGTGGTCAGCGGAGGACAATTGGAAGGAGGGACGGCAGACAGATTTCCTAGGCCTAAAATAATAAAAGAGGCTCTATGCAGCTTCCATTAGGTGGCAGGGGTACACAGGCAGCATTGGTGTGGTCAGCGGAGAACAATTGGAAGGAGGGACCGCAGACAGACTTCCTAGGTCCTAAATAGTAAAATAGGCTCTATGCAGCTTAAATTTGGCTACAGGGGAACACAGGCAGCATTGGTGTGGTCAGCAGAGGACAATTGGAAGGAGGGACCGCAGACAGACTTCCTAGGCCTAAAATAATAAAAGAGGCTCTATGCAGCTTCCATTAGGAGGCAGGGGTACACAGGCAGCATTGGTGTGGTCAGCGGAGAACAATTGGAAGGAGGGACGGCAGACAGACTTCCTAGGCCCTAAATAGTAAAATAGGCTCTATGCAGCTTAAATTTGGCTACAGGGGTACACAGGCAGCATTGGTGTGGTCATCGGAGAACAATTGGAAGGAGGGACCGCAGACAGACTTCCTAGGCCTAAAATAATAAAAGAGGCTCTATGCAGCTTCCATTAGGTGGCAGGGGTACACAGGAAGCATTGGTGTGGTCAGCGGAGGACAATTGGAAGGAGGGATGGCAGACAGACTTCCTAGGCCTAAAATAATAAAAGAGGCTCTGTGCAGCTTCCATTTGGTGGCAGGGGTACACAGGCAGCATTGGTGTGGTCAGCGGAGGACAATTGGAAGGAGGGACGGCAGACAGATTTCCTAGGCCTAAAATAATAAAAGAGGCTCTATGCAGCTTCCATTAGGTGGCAGGGGTACACAGGCAGCATTGGTGTGGTCAGAGGAGAACAATTGGAAGGAGGGACCGCAGACAGACTTCCTAGGTCCTAAATAGTAAAATAGGCTCTATGCAGCTTAAATTTGGCTACAGGGGAACACAGGCAGCATTGGTGTGGTCAGCAGAGGACAATTGGAAGGAGGGACCGCAGACAGACTTCCTAGGCCTAAAATAATAAAAGAGGCTCTATGCAGCTTCCATTAGGAGGCAGGGGTACACAGGCAGCATTGGTGTGGTCAGCGGAGAACAATTGGAAGGAGGGACGGCAGACAGACTTCCTAGGCCCTAAATAGTAAAATAGGCTCTATGCAGCTTAAATTTCGCTACAGGGGTACACAGGCAGCATTGGTGTGGTCATCGGAGAACAATTGGAAGGAGGGACCGCAGACAGACTTCCTAGGCCTAAAATAATAAAAGAGGCTCTATGCAGCTTCCATTAGGTGGCAGGGGTACACAGGAAGCATTGGTGTGGTCAGCGGAGGACAATTGGAAGGAGGGATGGCAGACAGACTTCCTAGGCCTAAAATAATAAAATAGGCTCTATGCAGCTTCCATTAGGAGGCAGGGGTACACAGGCAGCATTGGTGTGGTCAGCGGAGAACAATTGGAAGGAGGGACGGCAGACAGACTTCCTAGGCCCTAAATAGTAAAATAGGCTCTATGCAGCTTAAATTTGGCTACAGGGGTACACAGGCAGCATTGGTGTGGTCATCGGAGAACAATTGGAAGGAGGGACCGCAGACAGACTTCCTAGGCCTAAAATAATAAAAGAGGCTCTATGCAGCTTCCATTAGGTGGCAGGGGTACACAGGAAGCATTGGTGTGGTCAGCGGAGGACAATTGGAAGGAGGGACGGCAGACAGACTTCCTAGGCCTAAAATAATAAAAGAGGCTCTGTGCAGCTTCCATTTGGTGGCAGGGGTACACAGGCAGCATTGGTGTGGTCAGCGGAGGACAATTGGAAGGAGGGACGGCAGACAGATTTCCTAGGCCTAAAATAATAAAAGAGGCTCTATGCAGCTTCCATTAGGTGGCAGGGGTACACAGGCAGCATTGGTGTGGTCAGCGGAGAACAATTGGAAGGAGGGACCGCAGACAGACTTCCTAGGTCCTAAATAGTAAAATAGGCTCTATGCAGCTTAAATTTGGCTACAGGGGAACACAGGCAGCATTGGTGTGGTCAGCAGAGGACAATTGGAAGGAGGGACCGCAGACAGACTTCCTAGGCCTAAAATAATAAAAGAGGCTCTATGCAGCTTCCATTAGGAGGCAGGGGTACACAGGCAGCATTGGTGTGGTCAGCGGAGAACAATTGGAAGGAGGGACGGCAGACAGACTTCCTAGGCCATAAATAGTAAAATAGGCTCTATGCAGCTTAAATTTGGCTACAGGGGTACACAGGCAGCATTGGTGTGGTCATCGGAGAACAATTGGAAGGAGGGACCGCAGACAGACTTCCTAGGCCTAAAATAATAAAAGAGGCTCTATGCAGCTTCCATTAGGTGGCAGGGGTACACAGGAAGCATTGGTGTGGTCAGCGGAGGACAATTGGAAGGAGGGACGGCAGACAGACTTCCTAGGCCTAAAATAATAAAAGAGGCTCTATGCAGCTTCCATTAGGTGGCAGGGGTACACAGGCAGCATTGGTGTGGTCAGCGGAGGACAATAGGAAGGAGGGACCGCAGACAGACTTCCTAGGCCTAAAATAATAAAATAGGCTCTATGCAGCTTCCATTAGGTGGCAGGGGTACACAGGCAGCATTGGTGTGGTCAGAGGAGAACAATCGGAAGGAGGGACCGCAGACAGACTTCCTAGGCCTAAAATAATAAGAGGCTCTATGCAGCTTCCATTAGGTGGCAGGGGTACACAGGCAGCATTGGTGTGGTCAGCGGAGGACAATTGGAAGGAGGGACCGCAGACAGATTTCCTAGGCCTAAAATAATAAAAAAGGCTCTATGGAGCTTCCATTAGGTGGCAGGGGTACACAGGCAGCATTGGTGTGGTCAGCGGAGGACAGTTGGAAGGAGGGACGGCAGACAGACTTCCTAGGCCTAAAATAATAAAAGAGGCTCTATGCAGCTTCCATTAGGTGGCAGGGGTACACAGGCAGCATTGGCGAGGTCAGCGGAGGACAATTGGAAGGAGGGACCGCAGACAGACTTCCTAGGCCTAAAATAATAAAATAGGCTCTATGCAGCTTCCATTAGGTGGCAGGGGTACACAGGCAGCATTGGCGAGGTCAGTGGAGAACAATTGGAAGGAGGGACCGCAGACAGACTTCCTAGGCCTAAAATAATAAAATAGGCTCTATGCAGCTTCCATTAGGTGGCAGGGGTACACAGGCAGCATTGGTGTGGTCAGCGGAGAACAATTGGAAGGAGGGACCGCAGACAGACTTCCTAGGCCTAAAATAATAAAATAGGCTCTATGCAGCTTCCATTAGGTGGCAGGGGTACACAGGCAGCATTGGTGTGGTCAGCGGAGGACAATTGGAAGGAGGGACCGCAGACAGACTTCCTAGCCCTAAAATAATAAAATAGGCTCTATGCAGCTTCCATTAGGTGGCAGGGGTACACAGGCAGCATTGGTGTGGTCAGAGGAGGACAATTGGAAGGAGGGACCGCAGACAGACATCCTAGGCCTAAAATAATAAAAGAGGCTCTATGCAGCTTCCATTAGGTGGCAGGGGTACACAGGCAGCATTGGTGTGGTCAGCGGAGGACAATTGGAAGGAGGGACCGCAGACAGACTTCCTAGGCCTAAAATAATAAAAGAGGCTCTATGCAGCTTCCATTAGGTGGCAGGGGTACACAGGCAGCATTGGTGTGGTCAGAGGAGGACAATTGGAAGGAGGGACCGCAGACAGATTTTCTAGGCCTAAAATAATAAAAAAGGCTCTATGCAGCTTCCATTAGGTGGCAGGGGTACACAGGCAGCATTGGTGTGGTCAGCGGAGGACAGTTGGAAGGAGGGACGGCAGACAGACTTCCTAGGCCTAAAATAATAAAAGAGGCTCTATGCAGCTTCCATTAGGTGGCAGGGGTACACAGGCAGCATTGGCGAGGTCAGCGGAGGACAATTGGAAGGAGGGACCGCAGACAGACTTCCTAGGCCTAAAATAATAAAATAGGCTCTATGCAGCTTCCATTAGGTGGCAGGGGTACACAGGCAGCATTGGTGTGGTCAGCGGAGAACAATTGGAAGGAGGGACCGCAGACAGACTTCCTAGGCCTAAAATAATAAAATAGGCTCTATGCAGCTTCCATTAGGTGGCAGGGGTACACAGGCAGCATTGGTGTGGTCAGCGGAGGACAATTGGAAGGAGGGACCGCAGACAGACTTCCTAGCCCTAAAATAATAAAATAGGCTCTATGCAGCTTCCATTAGGTGGCAGGGGTACACAGGCAGCATTGGTGTGGTCAGAGGAGGACAATTGGAAGGAGGGACCGCAGACAGACTTCCTAGGCCTAAAATAATAAAAGAGGCTCTATGCAGCTTCCATTAGGTGGCAGGGGTACATAGGCAGCATTGGTGTGGTCAGCGGAGGACAATTGGAAGGAGGGACCGCAGACAGACTTCCTAGGCCTAAAATAATAAAATAGGCTCTATGCAGCTTCCATTAGGTGGCAGGGGTACACAGGCAGCATTGGTGTGGTCAGCGGAGGACAATTGGAAGGAGGGACGGCAGACAGATTTCCTAGGCCTAAAATAATGAAAGAGGCTCTATGCAGCTTCCATTAGGTGGCAGGGGTACACAGGCAGCATTGGTGTGGTCAGCGGAGAACAATTGGAAGGAGGGACGGCAGACAGACTTCCTAGATCCTAAATAGTAAAATAGGCTCTATGCAGCTTAAATTTGGCTACAGGGGAACACAGGCAGCATTGGTGTGGTCAGCGGAGCCTGGAGGACAATTGGAAGGAGGGGCCGCAGACAGACTTCCTAGGCCTAAAATAATAAAAGAGGCTCTATGCAGCTTCCATTAGGTGGCAGGGGTACACAGGCAGCATTGGTGTGGTCAGCGGAGGACAATTGGAAGGAGGGACCGCAGACAGACTTCCTAGGCCTAAAATAATAAAATAGGCTCTATGCAGCTTCCATTAGGTGGCAGGGGTACACAGGCAGCATTGGTGTGGTCAGCAGAGGACAATTGGAAGGAGGGACGGCAGACAGATTTCCTAGGCCTAAAATAATAAAAGAGGCTTTATGCAGCTTCCATTAGGTGGCAGGGGTACACAGGCAGCATTGGTGTGGTCAGCGGAGAACAATTGGAAGGAGGGACCGCAGACAGACTTCCTAGGTCCTAAATAGTAAAATAGGCTCTATGCAGCTTAAATTTGGCTACAGGGGTACACAGGCAGCATTGGTGTGGTCAGCGGAGAACAATTGGAAGGAGGGACCGCAGACAGACTTCCTAGGCCTAAAATAATAAAAGAGGCCCTATGCAGCTTCCACTAGGTGGCAGGGGTACACAGGCAGCATTGGTGTGGTCAGCGGAGGACAATTGGAAGGAGGGACCGCAGACAGACTTCCTAGGCCTAAAATAATAAAAGAGGCTCTATGCAGCTTCCATTAGGTGGCAGGGGTACACAGGCAGCATTGGTGTGGTCAGCGGAGGACAATTGGAAGGAGGGACCGCAGATAGACTTCCTAGGCCTAAAATAATAAAATAGGCTCTATGCAGCTTCCATTAGGTGGCAGGGGTACACAGGCAGCATTGGTGTGGTCTGCGGAAGACAATTGGAAGGAGGGACCGCAGACAGACTTCCTAGGCCTAAAATAATAAAATAGGCTCTATGCAGCTTCCATTAGGTGGCAGGGGTACACAGGCAGCATTGGTGTGGTCAGCGGAGAACAATCGGAAGGAGGGACCGCAGACAGACTTCCTAGGCCTAAAATAATAAAATAGGCTCTATGCAGCTTCCATTAGGTGGCAGGGGTACACAGGCAGCATTGGTGTGGTCAGCGGAGGACAATTGGAAGGAGGGACCGCAGACAGACTTCCTAGGCCTAAAATAATAAAATAGGCTCTATGCAGCTTCCATTAGGTGGCAGGGGTACACAGGCAGCATTTGTGTGGTCAGCGGAGGACAATTGGAAGGAGGGACCGCAGACAGACTTCCTAGGACTAAAATAATAAAATAGGCTCTATGCAGCTTCCATTAGGTGGCAGGGGTACACAGGCAGCATTGGTGTGGTTAGAGGAGGACAATTGGAAGGAGGGACCGCAGACAGACTTCCTAGGCCTAAAATAATAAAAGAGGCTCTATGCAGCTTCCATTAGGTGGCAGGGGTACACAGGCAGCATTGGTGTGGTCAGTGGAGGACAATTGGAAGGAGGGACGGCAGACAGATTTCCTAGGCCTAAAATAATAAAAGAGGCTCTATGCAGCTTCCATTAGGTGGCAGGGGTACACAGGCAGCATTGGTGTGGTCAGCGGAGAACAATTGGAAGGAGGGACCGCAGACAGACTTCCTAGGTCCTAAATAGTAAAATAGGCTCTATGCAGCTTAAATTTGGCTACAGGGGAACACAGGCAGCATTGGTGTGGTCAGCGGAGGACAATTGGAAGAAGGGACCGCAGACAGACTTCCTAGGCCTAAAATAATAAAAGAGACTCTATGCAGCTTCCATTAGGAGGCAGGGGTACACAGGCCGCATTGGTGTGGTCAGCGGAGAACAATTGGAAGGAGGGACCGCAGACAGACTTCCTAGGCCCTAAATAGTAAAATAGGCTCTATGCAGCTTAAATTTGGCTACAGGGGTACACAGGCAGCATTGGTGTGGTCAGCGGAGAACAATTGGAAGGAGGGACCGCAGACAGACTTCCTAGGCCTAAAATAATAAAAGAGGCTCTATGCAGCTTCCATTAGGTGGCAGGGGTACACAGGCAGCATTGGTGTGGTCAGCGGAGGACAATTGGAAGGAGGGACCGCAGACAGACTTCCTAGGCCTAAAATAATAAAAGAGGCTCTATGCAGCTTCCATTAGGTGGCAGGAGTACACAGGCAGCATTGGTGTGGTCAGCGGAGGACAATTGGAAGGAGGGACCGCAGACAGACTTCCTAGGCCTAAAATAATAAAATAGGCTCTATGCAGCTTCCATTAGGTGGCAGGGGTACACAGGAAGCATTGGTGTGGTCAGCGGAGGACAGTTGGAAGGAGGGACGGCAGACAGACTTCCTAGGCCTAAAATAATAAAAGAGGCTCTATGCAGCTTCCATTAGGTGGCAGGGGTACACAGGCAGCATTGGTGTGGTCAGCGGAGGACAATTGGAAGGAGGGACCGCAGACAGACTTCCTAGGCCTAAAATAATAAAATAGGCTCTATGCAGCTTCCATTAGGTGGCAGGGGTACACAGGCAGCATTGGTGTGGTCAGCGGAGAACAATTGGAAGGAGGGACCGCAGATAGACTTCCTAGGCCTAAAATAATAAAATAGGCTCTATGCAGCTTCCATTAGGTGGCAGGGGTACACAGGCAGCATTGGTGTGGTCAGCGGAGGACAATTGGAAGGAGGGACCGCAGACAGACTTCCTAGGCCTAAAATAATAAAATAGGCTCTATGCAGCTTCCATTAGGTGGCAGGGGTACACAGGCAGCATTGGTGTGGTCAGCGGAGAACAATCGGAAGGAGGAACCGCAGACAGACTTCCTAGGCCTAAAATAATAAAATAGGCTCTATGCAGCTTCCATTAGGTGGCAGGGGTACACAGGCAGCATTGGTGTGGTCAGCGGAGGACAATTGGAAGGAGGGACCGCAGACAGACTTCCTAGGCCTAAAATAATAAAAGAGGCTCTATGCAGCTTCCATTAGGTGGCAGGGGTACACAGGCAGCATTGGTGTGGTCAGCGGACGACAATTGGAAGGAGGGACCGCAGACAGACTTCCTAGGCCTAAAATAATAAAATAGGCTCTATGCAGCTTCCATTAGGTGGCAGGGGTACACAGGCAGCATTGGTGTGGTCAGCGGAGGACAATTGGAAGGAGGGACGGCAGACAGACTTCCTAGGCCTAAAATAATAAAAGAGGCTCCATGCAGCTTCCATTAGGTGGCAGGGGTACACAGGCAGCATTGGTGTGGTCAGCGGAGGACAATTGGAAGGAGGGACCGCAGACAGACTTCCTAGGCCTAAAATAATAAAATAGGCTCTATGCAGCTTCCATTAGGTGGCAGGGGTACACAGGCAGCATTGGTGTGGTCAGCGGAGAACAATTGGAAGGAGGGACCGCAGACAGACTTCCTAGGCCTAAAATAATAAAATAGGCTCTATGCAGCTTACATTAGGTGGCAGGGGTACACAGGCAGCATTGGTGTGGTCAGCGGAGGACAATTGGAAGGAGGGACCGCAGACAGACTTCCTAGGCCTAAAATAATAAAATAGGCTCTATGCAGCTTCCATTAGGTGGCAGGGGTACACAGGCAGCATTGGTGTGGTCAGCGGAGAACAATCGGAAGGAGGGACCGCAGACAGACTTCCTAGGCCTAAAATAATAAAATAGGCTCTATGCAGCTTCCATTAGGTGGCAGGGGTACACAGGCAGCATTGGTGTGGTCAGCGGAGGACAATTGGAAGGAGGGACCACAGACAGACTTCCTAGGCCAAAAATAATAAAAGAGGCTCTATGCAGCTTCCATTAGGTGGCAGGGGTACACAGGCAGCATTGGTGTGGTCAGCGGAGAACAATTGGAAGGAGGGACCGCAGACAGACTTCCTAGGTCCTAAATAGTAAAATAGGCTCTATGCAGCTTAAATTTGGCTACAGGGGAACACAGGCAGCATTGGTGTGGTCAGCGGAGGACAATTGGAAGAAGGGACCGCAGACAGACTTCCTAGGCCTAAAATAATAAAAGAGACTCTATGCAGCTTCCATTAGGAGGCAGGGGTACACAGGCCGCATTGGTGTGGTCAGCGGAGAACAATTGGAAGGAGGGACCGCAGACAGACTTCCTAGGCCCTAAATAGTAAAATAGGCTCTATGCAGCTTAAATTTGGCTACAGGGGTACACAGGCAGCATTGGTGTGGTCAGCGGAGAACAATTGGAAGGAGGGACCGCAGACAGACTTCCTAGGCCTAAAATAATAAAATAGGCTCTATGCAGCTTCCATTAGGTGGCAGGGGTACACAGGCAGCATTGGTGTGGTCTGCGGAAGACAATTGGAAGGAGGGACCGCAGACAGACTTCCTAGGCCTAAAATAATAAAATAGGCTCTATGCAGCTTCCATTAGGTGGCAGGGGTACACAGGCAGCATTGGTGTGGTCAGCGGAGAACAATCGGAAGGAGGGACCGCAGACAGACTTCCTAGGCCTAAAATAATAAAATAGGCTCTATGCAGCTTCCATTAGGTGGCAGGGGTACACAGGCAGCATTGGTGTGGTCAGCGGAGGACAATTGGAAGGAGGGACCGCAGACAGACTTCCTAGGCCTAAAATAATAAAATAGGCTCTATGCAGCTTCCATTAGGTGGCAGGGGTACACAGGCAGCATTTGTGTGGTCAGCGGAGGACAATTGGAAGGAGGGACCGCAGACAGACTTCCTAGGACTAAAATAATAAAATAGGCTCTATGCAGCTTCCATTAGGTGGCAGGGGTACACAGGCAGCATTGGTGTGGTCAGAGGAGGACAAGTGGAAGGAGGGACCGCAGACAGACTTCCTAGGCCTAAAATAATAAAAGAGGCTCTATGCAGCTTCCATTAGGTGGCAGGGGTACACAGGCAGCATTGGTGTGGTCAGCGGAGGACAATTGGAAGGAGGGACGGCAGACAGATTTCCTAGGCCTAAAATAATAAAAGAGGCTCTATGCAGCTTCCATTAGGTGGCAGGGGTACACAGGCAGCATTGGTGTGGTCAGCGGAGAACAATTGGAAGGAGGGACCGCAGACAGACTTCCTAGGCCTAAAATAATAAAAGAGGCTCTATGCAGCTTCCATTAGGTGGCAGGAGTACACAGGCAGCATTGGTGTGGTCAGCGGAGGACAATTGGAAGGAGGGACCGCAGACAGACTTCCTAGGCCTAAAATAATAAAATAGGCTCTATGCAGCTTCCATTAGGTGGCAGGGGTACACAGGAAGCATTGGTGTGGTCAGCGGAGGACAGTTGGAAGGAGTGACGGCAGACAGACTTCCTAGGCCTAAAATAATAAAAGAGGCTCTATGCAGCTTCCATTAGGTGGCAGGGGTACACAGGCAGCATTGGTGTGGTCAGCGGAGGACAATTGGAAGGAGGGACCGCAGACAGACTTCCTAGGCCTAAAATAATAAAATAGGCTCTATGCAGCTTCCATTAGGTGGCAGGGGTACACAGGCAGCATTGGTGTGGTCAGCGGAGAACAATTGGAAGGAGGGACCGCAGATAGACTTCCTAGGCCTAAAATAATAAAATAGGCTCTATGCAGCTTCCATTAGGTGGCAGGGGTACACAGGCAGCATTGGTGTGGTCAGCGGAGGACAATTGGAAGGAGGGACCGCAGACAGACTTCCTAGGCCTAAAATAATAAAATAGGCTCTATGCAGCTTCCATTAGGTGGCAGGGGTACACAGGCAGCATTGGTGTGGTCAGCGGAGAACAATCGGAAGGAGGAACCGCAGACAGACTTCCTAGGCCTAAAATAATAAAATAGGCTCTATGCAGCTTCCATTAGGTGGCAGGGGTACACAGGCAGCATTGGTGTGGTCAGCGGAGGACAATTGGAAGGAGGGACCGCAGACAGACTTCCTAGGCCTAAAATAATAAAAGAGGCTCTATGCAGCTTCCATTAGGTGGCAGGGGTACACAGGCAGCATTGGTGTGGTCAGCGGACGACAATTGGAAGGAGGGACCGCAGACAGACTTCCTAGGCCTAAAATAATAAAATAGGCTCTATGCAGCTTCCATTAGGTGGCAGGGGTACACAGGCAGCATTGGTGTGGTCAGCGGAGGACAATTGGAAGGAGGGACGGCAGACAGACTTCCTAGGCCTAAAATAATAAAAGAGGCTCCATGCAGCTTCCATTAGGTGGCAGGGGTACACAGGCAGCATTGGTGTGGTCAGCGGAGGACAATTGGAAGGAGGGACCGCAGACAGACTTCCTAGGCCTAAAATAATAAAATAGGCTCTATGCAGCTTCCATTAGGTGGCAGGGGTACACAGGCAGCATTGGTGTGGTCAGCGGAGAACAATTGGAAGGAGGGACCGCAGACAGACTTCCTAGGCCTAAAATAATAAAATAGGCTCTATGCAGCTTACATTAGGTGGCAGGGGTACACAGGCAGCATTGGTGTGGTCAGCGGAGGACAATTGGAAGGAGGGACCGCAGACAGACTTCCTAGGCCTAAAATAATAAAATAGGCTCTATGCAGCTTCCATTAGGTGGCAGGGGTACACAGGCAGCATTGGTGTGGTCAGCGGAGAACAATCGGAAGGAGGGACCGCAGACAGACTTCCTAGGCCTAAAATAATAAAATAGGCTCTATGCAGCTTCCATTAGGTGGCAGGGGTACACAGGCAGCATTGGTGTGGTCAGCGGAGGACAATTGGAAGGAGGGACCACAGACAGACTTCCTAGGCCAAAAATAATAAAAGAGGCTCTGTGCAGCTTCCATTAGGTGGCAGGGGTACACAGGCAGCATTGGTGTGGTCAGCGGAGGACAATTGGAAGGAGTGTCTGACACAGTAAGTACTCCGAGTCCCAAAACCTAAATTGATGTTAATGTATCCCAATCAAAACCAAAACCAAAAAAAAGGGTGGCATACTTAGGTACAGGGGTGTGCTCCTATGCTGACTTTCAGACATTTTAATTTGGCACAAAGTATTTACTGGTGTAAATGTAGGACAGGGCCCCTGACTATTTTAACTAGCATCATACATGTCAACAAATTGTTATTGTCTGTGCCAGGCATGGAAGGATTTCAGCGCATAGACTAAACAGTGGTGGAGCAACGACAGATAATTTTGCAAGTGGTAGAGCACTGTTTGACCTTGGGGGGGACACTCTCTCCTGGCCGGCGGTACAAGCCCAGGGCCCCTCATGTTACAATGGTGTGTCTGACGTTGGGTGCGCGCCACCACCGCCAGAGACACTTCATTGTACTATGAGGGACCCAGTGCCAGTGCCGTCGACCAAAAGTGGGCACACCCACCTCTTCAGACAAACGGCACTCTGACGGGTGCTTGCGACAAGTGGCGAGACCATGGCCCCGTGGGGGGAGTTAGGCCATTTAGGGAGGTGTAAACATGTCGTATGCTGGACAAACAGCAGCTGCAAATTAAGAGATTGGAACAGTCAGTAACACCAGTCCCAAAGCAAGACCTTTTTACAGGAAAGCTAGGTGTCAGCCGGGAAAGGTGGGGCAAAATAATTTGAAATCCATGAGTGGTTCATTTTAATGAAGGTTATATCATCAACATTTTGGGTAGCCAGACGAGTCCTTTTTTCGGTCAGTATTGAACCAGCAGCACTGAATATTCTTTCTGATAGCACACTAGCTGTTGGGCAAGCAAGCTCCTGCAATGCATATTCAGCCAATTCAGGCCAGGTGTCTATTTTGGATGCCCAGTAATCAAAGGGGAATGACGGTTGAGGGAGAACATCGGTAATGGAGGAAAAATAGTTAGTAACCATACTGGACAAATGTTGTCTCCTGTCACTTTGAATGGATGCTGCTGTACCTGTCGTGTCTGCGGTCATTGCGAAATCACTCCACAACATGGTCAGAAAACCCCTCTGTCCTACGCCACTTCTGATTTGTGCACCTCTAACACCTCTGCCCTGTTGCCCCCTGCAGCTCGTGTGAGAACCATCACCGGCGCTGTGTGCTGGGAATGCCTGAATCAAACGGTCTACAAGAGTAGCTTGTTTGGTTGCCAATATCTGTTCCAGGTTCTCATGTGGCATGATATTTTGCAATTTGCCTTTATAGCGAGGATCAAGGAGGCAGGCCAACCAGTAATCGTCATCTGTCATCATTTTTATAATGCGTGGGTCCCTTTTGAGGATACGCAAGGCATAATCCGCCATGTGGGCCAATGTTCCAGTTGTCAAGTCAGTGCATATGCTGGGTTGAGGAGCACTTTCTGGCAAATCAACATCACTTGGGATTCAAGCTTGAGGAGGATAATTTGCATATTCCAGGTGCCTTCTGGGAAAAGCGAAGAGTCTCCCTCAGCAAGAAGATCGTTGGGTACAGCCGGGACCAGCTGCTTGGAAAGCATCACCAAACCAGGGATTCAAGCTTGAGGAGGATAATTTGCATATTCCAGGTGCCTTCTGGGAAAAGCGAAGAGTCTCCCTCAGCAAGAAGATCGTTGGGTACAGCCGGGACCAGCTGCTTGGAAAGCATCACCAAACCAGGGATTCAAGCTTGAGGAGGATAATTTGCATATTCCAGGTGCCTTCTGGGAAAAGCGAAGAGTCTCCCTCAGCAAGAAGATCGTTGGGTACAGCCGGGACCAGCTGCTTGGAAAGCATCACCAAACCAGGGATTCAAGCTTGAGGAGGATAATTTGCATATTCCAGGTGCCTTCTGGGAAAAGCGAAGAGTCTCCCTCAGCAAGAAGATCGTTGGGTACAGCCGGGACCAGCTGCTTGGAAAGCATCACCAAACCAGGGATTCAAGCTTGAGGAGGATAATTTGCATATTCCAGGTGCCTTCTGGGAAAAGCGAAGAGTCTCCCTCAGCAAGAAGATCGTTGGGTACAGCCGGGACCAGCTGCTTGGAAAGCATCACCAAACCGCGCGCCGTAAGGCGCGCGAATTTTTGCCTGTAGGACATTATTGCAAGAAAGCTTGGCTGAGTAGATTACACAAGAAGGAAAGCACACAGCAAGTCAGCAGGATCTGGGAGCAACATGGCAGATGTGACAACCTACATGGTGAGCTGCAGCATGTGCTACATGTTCGCAGATCGACCAGAAGAAGAATCCAATTTCACCTGTCAGAAGTGTAGACTAGTGGCCCTCTTAGAAGAAAAGGTGCGGGGTCTGGAAGAAAGAATTGCAACTTTGAAACTCATCAAAGAGAATGAAGACTTCCTAGACAGAACAGAAGCATCTCTACTGGTCACAGAAGGTGAAAAAAGTGTCAGAGAACCTCCAAAAGCAGATGAGTGGAAGCATGTGACCAAAAGAAGCAAGAAGACCATGGAGAAATCACCAACCACACAACTGAAGAACCGATATCAAATCTTTGTAGAGGTTGAAGATGGCACACCTAAGGATGAAGCACTACCAGCAAGCAAAAAAGAAAAGGGTACGCAGCAACAAGTGACAGCAAAAAGTACAGCCAAGAAGCAACGAAGAGTGGTGGTGGTGGGAGACTCACTACTGAGAGGCACAGAAGCAGCCATCTGCAGACCGGACATAACCGCAAGAGAAGTATGCTGCCTTCCAGGTGCGATGATCAAGGATGTGACTGATAGGATACCAAAGCTCTTCAGCTCCAAGGACGTCCACCCATTTCTTCTGATACATGTTGGCACCAATGACACCGCAAGGAAGGACCTACCGACAATCTGCAAGGACTTTGAAGAGTTGGGGAAGAAAGTAAAGGAACTGGATGCACAGGTAGTTTTTTCTTCTATCCTTCCAGTAGACGGGCATGGCACCAGGAGATGGAACAGGATCCTTGATGCGAACAACTGGCTAAGACGATGGTGCAGACAACAAGGATTCAGATTCCTGGACCACGGTGTGAATTACTTGTACGATGGACTCCTCGCCAGAGATGGACTACACCTCAACAAACCTGGGAAACACACATTCGCCAGAAGACTCGCTACACTCATCAGGAGGGCGTTAAACTAGAAGAAGAGGGGATGGGAAGAAAAACATTAGACTCGAACAAAGAAGACCTAGGAAAACATACTCAGAAGGGAGGTAAGAACATTTCTAAAACAATCCACAGCGAGGAGATTGGAACAAAACAAAATCCTCTAAACTGCATGCTCGCAAATGCCAGAAGCCTGACAAACAAGATGGAAGAACTAGAAGCAGAAATATCTACAGGTAACTTTGACATAGTGGGAATAACCGAGACATGGTTAGATGAAAGCTATGACTGGGCAGTTAACTTACAGGGTTACAGTCTGTTTAGAAAGGATCGTAAAAATCGGAGAGGAGGAGGGGTTTGTCTCTATGTAAAGTCTTGTCTAAAGTCCACTTTAAGGGAGGATATTAGCGAAGGTAATGAGGATGTCGAGTCCATATGGGTCGAAATTCATGGAGGGAAAAATGGTAACAAAATTCTCATTGGGGTCTGTTACAAACCCCCAAATATAACAGAAATCATGGAAAGTCTACTTCTAAAGCAGATAGATGAAGCTGCAACCCATAATGAGGTCCTGGTTATGGGGGACTTTAACTACCCGGATATTAACTGGGAAACAGAAACCTGTGAAACCCATAAAGGCAACAGGTTTCTGCTAATAACCAAGAAAAATTATCTTTCACAATTGGTGCAGAATCCAACCAGAGGAGCAGCACTTTTAGACCTAATACTATCTAATAGACCTGACAGAATAACAAATCTGCAGGTGGTCGGGCATCTAGGAAATAGCGACCACAATATTGTACAGTTTCACCTGTCTTTCACTAGGGGGACTTGTCAGGGAGTCACAAAAACACTGAACTTTAGGAAGGCAAAGTTTGACCAGCTTAGAGATGCCCTTAATCTGGTAGACTGGGACAATATCCTCAGAAATAAGAATACAGATAATAAATGGAAAATGTTTAAGAACATCCTAAATAGGCACTGTAAGCGGTTTATACCTTGTGGGAATAAAAGGACTAGAAATAGGAAAAACCCAATGTGGCTAAACAAAGAAGTAAGACAGGCAATTAACAGTAAAAAGAAAGCATTTGCACTACTAAAGCAGGATGGCACCATTGAAGCTCTAAAAAACTATAGGGAGAAAAATACTTTATCTAAAAAACTAATTAAAGCTGCCAAAAAGGAAACAGAGAAGCACATTGCTAAGGAGAGTAAAACTAATCCCAAACTGTTCTTCAACTACATCAATAGTAAAAGAATAAAAACTGAAAATGTAGGCCCCTTAAAAAATAGTGAGGAAAGAATGGTTGTAGATGACGAGGAAAAGGCTAACATATTAAACACCTTCTTCTCCACGGTATTCACGGTGGAAAATGAAATGCTAGGTGAAATCCCAAGAAACAATGAAAACCCTATATTAAGGGTCACCAATCTAACCCAAGAAGAGGTGCGAAACCGGCTAAATAAGATTAAAATAGATAAATCTCCGGGTCCGGATGGCATACACCCACGAGTACTAAGAGAACTAAGTAATGTAATAGATAAACCATTATTTCTTATTTTTAGGGACTCTATAGCGACGGGGTCTGTTCCGCAGGACTGGCGCATAGCAAATGTGGTGCCAATATTCAAAAAGGGCTCTAAAAGTGAACCTGGAAATTATAGGCCAGTAAGTCTAACCTCTACTGTTGGTAAAATATTTGAAGGGTTTCTGAAGGATGTTATTCTGGATTATCTCAATGAGAATAACTGTTTAACTCCATATCAGCATGGGTTTATGAGAAATCGCTCATGTCAAACCAATCTAATCAGTTTTTATGAAGAGGTAAGCTATAGGCTGGACCACGGTGAGTTATTGGACGTGGTATATCTCGATTTTTCCAAAGCGTTTGATACCGTGCCGCACAAGAGGTTGGTACACAAAATGAGAATGCTTGGTCTGGGGGAAAATGTGTGTAAATGGGTTAGTAACTGGCTTAGTGATAGAAAGCAGAGGGTGGTTATAAATGGTATAGTCTCTAACTGGGTCGCTGTGACCAGTGGGGTACCGCAGGGGTCGGTATTGGGACCTGTTCTCTTCAACATATTCATTAATGATCTGGTAGAAGGTTTACACAGTAAAATATTGATATTTGCAGATGATACAAAACTATGTAAAGCAGTTAATACAAGAGAAGATAGTATTCTGCTACAGATGGATCTGGATAAGTTGGAAACTTGGGCTGAAAGGTGGCAGATGAGGTTTAACAATGATAAATGTAAGGTTATACACATGGGAAGAAGGAATCAATATCACCATTACACACTGAACGGGAAACCACTGGGTAAATCTGACAGGGAGAAGGACTTGGGGATCCTAGTTAATGATAAACTTACCTGGAGCAGCCAGTGCCAAGCAGCAGCTGCCAAGGCAAACAGGATCATGGGGTGCATTAAAAGAGGTCTGGATACACATGATGAGAGCATTATACTGCCTCTGTACAAATCCCTAGTTAGACCGCACATGGAGTACTGTGTCCAGTTTTGGGCACCGGTGCTCAGGAAGGATATAATGGAACTAGAGAGAGTACAAAGGAGGGCAACAAAGTTAATAAAGGAGATGGGAGAACTACAATACCCAGATAGATTAGCGAAATTAGGATTATTTAGTCTAGAAAAAAGACGACTGAGGGGCGATCTAATAACCATGTATAAGTATATAAGGGGACAATACAAATATCTCGCTGAGGATCTGTTTATACCAAGGAAGGTGACGGGCACAAGGGGGCATTCTTTGCGTCTGGAGGAGAGAAGGTTTTTCCACCAACATAGAAGAGGATTCTTTACTGTTAGGGCAGTGAGAATCTGGAATTGCTTGCCTGAGGAGGTGGTGATGGGGAACTCAGTCGAGGGGTTCAAGAGAGGCCTGGATGTCTTCCTGGAGCAGAACAATATTGTATCATACAATGATTAGGTTCTGTAGAAGGATGTAGATCAGGGGATTTATTATGATGGAATATAGGAATATAGGCTGAACTGGATGGACAAATGTCTTTTTTCGGCCTTACTAACTATGTTACTATGTTACTATGTTACTTGTCTCCCTCAAAAACCCTGAACCCGGCCTTGCACCGCCAGCAGTTTCTATTGCCCCCTGAGAAGCTTCCTCATCCCAAAAATACTCATCCTCATCATCCTCCTCGTCCTCCTCCTCTTCGCTCGCCACCTCGTCCTGTAGACTTCCCTGAGCAGACAATGGATGACTGTCATCAAGGCTTCCCTCGTCCTCGGCTGCAGACGCCTGTTCTTTTATGTGCGTCAAACTTTGCATCAGCAGACGCATTATGGGGATGCTCATGCTTATTACGGCGTTGTCTGCACTAACCAGCCGTGTGCATTCCTCAAAACACTGAAGGACTTGACACAGGTCTTGGAGCTTCGACCACTGCACAGCTGACAACTCCATGTCTGCCATCCAACTGCCTGCCCGTGTATGTGTATCCTCCCACAAATACATAACAGCACGCCTCTGTTCGCACAGTCTATGAAGCATGTGTAGTGTGGAGTTCCACCTTGTTGCAACGTCGATGATTAGGCGATGCTGGGGAAGGTTCAAAGACCGCTGATGGTTCTGCATACGGCTGGAGTGTACGGGCGAACGGCAGATGTGAGAGCAAAGTCTGCGCACTTTCAGCAGCAGGTCGGGTAACCCCGGATAACTTTTCAGGAAGCACTGCACCACCAGGTTTAAGGTGTGAGCCAGGCAAGGAATGTGTTTCAGTTGTGAAAGGGCTATGGCAGCCATAAAATTTCTTCCGTTATCACTCACTACCTTGCCTGCCTCAAGATGTACAGTGCCCAGCCATGACTGAGTTTCTTGCTGCAAGAACTCGGACAGAACTTCCGCGGTGTGTCTGTTGTCGCCCAAACACTTCATTGCCAATACAGCCTGCTGACGCTTGCCACTAGCTGTTCCATAATTGGACACCTCGTGTGCTACAGTGGCAGCTGCGGATGGAGTGGTCGTGCGACTGCGGTCTGTGGACGAGCTCTCGCTTCTGTTGGAGGACGAGGAGGAGGAGGGGTGAAAAACGCCTACAGCCAACTGTTTCCTAGACCGTGGGCTAGGCAGAACTGTCCCAATATTACTGTCCCCTGTGGACCCTGCATCCACCACATTAACCCACTGTGCCGTGATGGAGACGTAACGCCCCTGGCCATGCCTACTGGTCCATGCATCTGTTGTCAGGTGCACCTTTCTACTGACAGATTGCCTGAGCGCATGGACAATGCGGTCTTTTACATGCTGGTGGAGGGCTGGGATGGCTTTTCTGGAAAAAAGTGTCGACTGGGTAGCTCGTAGCGTGGTACAGCGTAGTCCATCAGGGCTTTGAAAGCTTCGCTTTCAACTAACCGGTAGGGCATCATCTCTAACGAGATTAGTCTAGCAATGTGGGCGTTCAAACCCTGTGTACGCGGATGCGAGGATGAGTACTTCCTTTTCCTTACGAGAGTCTCATGTAGGGTGAGCTGGACTGGAGAGCTGCATAGGGTTGAACTAGCGGGGGTGCCGGTGGACATGGGTGACTGAGAGAGGGTTGGTGATGGTATTCTTGCTGTTGCCCTACATACAGTTTTTCCTACCACGAACCTGGTGATTCCCTGACTGCTTTGGCCTTGCGACGAAACCGCCACATTACCTGCAGGTGGTGTGGTAAACGGTGGGCTTACAGTGAGGGAAGGGATGTCGCGTTGCTAACTAGCTTCATTGTGAGAGGGTGCTACAACGTTAAGGGACGTTTGGTAGTTTGTCCAGGCTTGCAAGTGCATGGTGGTTAAATGTCTACGCATGCAACTTGTATTTAGATTTTTAACATTCTGACCTCTGCTGAAGGTCCTTGAGCATTTCTTACAGATGACTTTGCACTGATCATTGGGATCTTGGTTAAAAAAATGCCAGACTGCACTCTTCCTACTATCGGATACTGCACACTGAGCTACTTTAACCGGACGGCCACGCTGTCTGTCATGATCTCAATGGCAAGAGATCATAGCATCAGCATATATAGGAACTAGCTCTTGGAAGATGGAAACTGAGCTGACCATGAACTAAACCTAACGCACAACTAGCAGTGGCCGGGTAGCATGCCTACGTTGATTCTAGATGCCCAGCACCAGCCGGAGGACTAAATAAAGCTAGCAGAGGAAAATATAAGTCCTAGCTCACCTCTAGAGAAATACCCCGAAAGGAGACAGAGGCCCCCCACATGTATTGGCGGTGAATCAAGATGAAATAACAAACGTAGTATGAAAATAGGTTTAGCAAATTTGAGGTCCACTTACTACATAGCAGAAGACAGAAAGGACACTTTCATGGTCAGCTGAAAACCCTATCAAAACACCATCCAGAAATTACTTTAAAACTCTGGCATTAACTCATAACACCAGAGTGGCAATTCCTGTTCACAAGAGCTTTCCAGACACAGTAACGAAACTACAGCTGTGAACTGGAACAAAAATGCAAAAACAAACATGGACAAGAGTCCAACTTATCTAGTAGTTGTCTAGGAGCAGGAACAAGCACAGAGAGGCTTCTGATAACATTGTTGACCGGCAAGCAACTAACAGAGCAGCAAGGTTATATAGCGACTCCCACATCTTGATGGGAACAGGTGAACAGAGAAGATGAAGACACCAGTTCAATTCCACCAGTAGCCACCGGGGGAGCCCAGAATCCAAATTCACAACAGTACCCCCCCCTCAAGGAGGGGGCACCGAACCCTCACCAGAACCACCAGGGCGATCAGGATGGGCCCTATGAAAGGCACGAACCAGATCAGAGGCATGAACATCAGATGCATTCACCCAAGAATTATCCTCCTGGCCGTATCCCTTCCACTTGACCAGATACTGGAGTCTCCGTCTGGAAACACGAGAGTCTAAGATTTTCTCCACAACGTACTCCAACTCACCCTCAACCAACACCGGAGCAGGAGGCTCAACGGAAGGCACAACCGGTACCTCATACCTGCGCAATAATGACCGATGAAAAACGTTATGAATAGAAAAGGATGCAGGGAGGTCCAAACGGAAGGAAACAGGGTTAAGAATCTCCAATATCTTATACGGGCCGATGAACCGAGGCTTAAACTTAGGAGAAGAGACCCTCATAGGGACAAAACGAGAAGACAACCACACCAAGTCCCCAACACGAAGACGAGGACCAACACGACGACGGCGGTTAGCAAAAAGCTGAGTCTTCTCCTGGGACAACCTCAAATTGTCCACCACCTGCCCCCAGATCTGATGCAATCTCTCCACCACAGCATCCACTCCAGGACAATCCGAAGATTCCACCTGACCAGAGGAAAATCGAGGATGAAACCCCGAATTACAGAAAAACGGGGACACCAAAGTGGCAGAGCTGGCCCGATTATTGAGAGCGAACTCCGCCAATGGCAAAAAAGCAACCCAATCATCCTGGTCAGCAGACACAAAACACCTCAGATATGTCTCCAGGGTCTGATTAATCCGCTCGGTCTGGCCATTCGTCTGAGGATGGAAAGCGGACGAAAAAGATAAATCTATGCCCATCCTAGCACAGAATGCCCGCCAAAATCTAGACACGAATTGGGTCCCTCTGTCAGAAACGATATTCTCAGGAATACCATGCAAACGAACAACATTTTGAAAAAACAGAGGAACCAACTCGGAAGAAGAAGGCAACTTGGGCAGAGGAACCAAATGGACCATCTTAGAGAAACGGTCACACACCACCCAGATGACAGACATCTTCTGAGAAACAGGCAGATCTGAAATAAAATCCATCGAGATGTGCGTCCAAGGCCTCTTAGGAATAGGCAAGGGCAACAACAAACCACTAGCCCGAGAACAACAAGGCTTGGCCCGAGCACAAACGTCACAAGACTGCACAAAGCCTCGCACATCTCGTGACAGGGAAGGCCACCAGAAGGACCTTGCCACCAAATCCCTGGTACCAAAAATGCCAGGATGACCTGCCAACGCAGAAGAATGAACCTCAGAGATGACTCTACTGGTCCAATCATCAGGAACAAACAGTTTATCAGGTGGGCAACGATCAGGTCTATCCGCCTGAAACTCCTGCAAGGCCCGCCGCAGGTCTGGAGAAACGGCTGACAATACCACTCCATCCTTAAGGATACCTGTGGGCTCAGAGTTACCAGGCGAGTCAGGCTCAAAACTCCTAGAAAGGGCATCCGCCTTAACATTCTTAGAACCCGGTAGGTATGACACCACAAAATTAAACCGAGAGAAAAATAATGACCAGCGCGCCTGTCTAGGATTCAGGCGCCTGGCGGTCTCAAGATAAATCAAATTTTTGTGGTCAGTCAATACCACCACCTGATGTCTGGCCCCCTCAAGCCAATGGCGCCACTCCTCAAAAGCCCACTTCATGGCCAAAAGCTCCCGATTCCCAACATCATAATTCCGCTCAGCGGGCGAAAATTTACGGGAAAAGAAGGCACAAGGCCTCATCACGGAGCAGTCAGAACTTTTCTGCGACAACACTGCCCCAGCTCCGATCTCAGAAGCGTCGACCTCAACCTGAAAAGGTAGAGCAACATCAGGCTGACGCAACACAGGGGCAGAGGAAAAACGGCGCTTAAGCTCCCGAAAGGCCTCCACAGCATCAGGGGACCAATCAGCAACATCAGCACCCTTCTTAGTCAAATCGGTCAATGGTTTAGCAATATCCGAAAAACCAGCAATAAATCGACGATAAAAGTTAGCAAAGCCCAAAAATTTCTGAAGACTCTTAAGAGAAGAGGGCTGCGTCCAATCACAAATAGCTTGAACCTTGACAGGATCCATTTCAATGGAAGAGGGGGAAAAAATATATCCCAAAAAGGAAATCCTCTGTACCCCAAAAACACACTTAGAACCCTTCACACACAAAGAATTAGACCGCAAAACCTGAAAAACCCTCCTGACTTGCTGGACATGAGAGTCCCAGTCATCCGAAAAAATCAGAATATCATCCAGATACACAATCATAAATTTATCCAAATAATCGCGAAAAATATCATGCATAAAGGACTGGAAAACTGACGGAGCATTTGAAAGACCAAAAGGCATCACTAAATACTCAAAGTGGCCCTCGGGCGTATTAAATGCGGTTTTCCACTCATCCCCCTGCCTGATTCGCACCAAATTATACGCCCCACGAAGGTCAATCTTAGAGAACCACTTGGCCCCCTTTATGCGAGCAAACAAATCAGTCAGCAACGGCAATGGGTATTGATATTTAACAGTGATTTTATTCAAAAGCCGATAATCAATACATGGTCTCAAAGAGCCGTCTTTTTTTGACACAAAGAAAAAACCGGCTCCTAAGGGAGATGATGATGGACGAATATGTCCCTTTTCCAAGGACTCCTTTATATATTCACGCATAGCAGCGTGTTCAGGCACAGACAGATTAAATAAACGACCCTTTGGGTATTTACTACCCGGGATTAAATCTATGGCACAATCGCACTCTCGGTGCGGAGGTAACGAACCAAGCTTGGATTCTTCAAAGACGTCACGATAGTCAGACAGGAACTCAGGAATTTCAGAGGGAATAGATGATGAAATGGAAACCACAGGTACATCCCCATGAGCCCCCTTACATCCCCAGCTCAACACAGACATAGCTTTCCAGTCGAGGACTGGGTTGTGAGATTGCAGCCAAGGCAATCCTAGCACCAAATCATCATGTAGATTAAACAGCACCAGAAAGCGAATAATCTCCTGGTGATCCGGATTAATACGCATAGTTACTTGTGTCCAGTATTGTGGTTTATTATTAGCCAATGGGGTGGAGTCAATCCCCTTCAGAGGAATAGGAGTCTCCAAAGGCTCTAAATCATACCCACAGCGTTTGGCAAAGGACCAATCCATAAGACTCAAAGCGGCGCCAGAGTCGACATAGGCGTCCGTGGTAATAGATGACAAAGAGCAAATCAGGGTCACAGATAGAATAAACTTAGACGGTAAGGTGCAAATGGAAACAGATTTACCAAGCTTTTTAGTGCGCTTAGAGCATGCTGATATAACATGAGTAGAATCACCACAATAGAAACACAACCCATTTTTCCGTCTAAAATTCTGCCGCTCGCTTCGGGACAGAATTCTATCACACTGCATACTCTCTGGCGATTTCTCAGTGGACACCGCCAGATGGTGCACTGGTTTGCGCTCCCGCAAACGCCTATCGATCTGAATAGCCACTGTCATGATCTCAATGGCAAGAGATCATAGCATCAGCATATATAGGAACTAGCTCTTGGAAGATGGAAACTGAGCTGACCATGAACTAAACCTAACGCACAACTAGCAGTGGCCGGGTAGCATGCCTACGTTGATTCTAGATGCCCAGCACCAGCCGGAGGACTAAATAAAGCTAGCAGAGGAAAATATAAGTCCTAGCTCACCTCTAGAGAAATACCCCGAAAGGAGACAGAGGCCCCCCACATGTATTGGCGGTGAATCAAGATGAAATAACAAACGTAGTATGAAAATAGGTTTAGCAAATTTGAGGTCCACTTACTACATAGCAGAAGACAGAAAGGACACTTTCATGGTCAGCTGAAAACCCTATCAAAACACCATCCAGAAATTACTTTAAAACTCTGGCATTAACTCATAACACCAGAGTGGCAATTCCTGTTCACAAGAGCTTTCCAGACACAGTAACGAAACTACAGCTGTGAACTGGAACAAAAATGCAAAAACAAACATGGACAAGAGTCCAACTTATCTAGTAGTTGTCTAGGAGCAGGAACAAGCACAGAGAGGCTTCTGATAACATTGTTGACCGGCAAGCAACTAACAGAGCAGCAAGGTTATATAGTGACTCCCACATCTTGATGGGAACAGGTGAACAGAGAAGATGAAGACACCAGTTCAATTCCACCAGTAGCCACCGGGGGAGCCCAGAATCCAAATTCACAACAGCTGTCCTACAACTGGTTTTGGTTTTGCCACACGTTTTTGGCCAGATACGGGCCTGCCAGATGGAACCTGTTGCAATGTTGATGCCTGCTGCGGCTCCTCCTCCTCCGCTTCAGAGCTACTGCCGCCTGCACCCTGTTCCCCCAATGGCTGCCAATCGGGGTCAACAACTGGGTCATCTATGACCTCCTCTTCAATGTCCTGTGCACCTTCCTCTGGGTCACCGTGTAAGCCGGTGCTATAGCGTTTGTGACGGGGCTCCATAGTCTCATCGGGGTCAGATTCTGGATCAGTACACTGTGAGGGCAACGTTCTGATCTGAGTCAAAGGAACAGCATAATAATCTGGCTGTGGCTGTGCATCTGTGCACTCCATGTCCGATTCATCTTGTAATGGGCATGGCCTGTTAACACTTTCCCTTTCTAACCCAGGCACGGTATGTGTAAAGAGCTCCATGGAGTAACCTGTTGTGTCGCCTGATGCATCCTTCACTGTTGTTCTGGGTGAAGGACACAAGGAAGCGACTTGTTCCTGACCGGGAGCATCCACTGAAGACGCACTGCTCTGACATTTGGCACTTTCCGAGGAGGAGGCGAAAGAGCTAGAGGCAAAGTCAGCAATGAAAGCCAATACTTGTTCCTGCTGCTCCAGCTTCAAAAGCGGTTTTCCTACTCCCAGAAAAGGGAGCCTTCGAGGCCTTGTGTAGCCAGACGATGACGCTGGCTCAACAACTCGAGACTTAGGGGCTATATTGCTTTTCCCACGACCACCTGATGCTCCTCGACCAACACCACTACCATCATTACCAGCTGGCAATGACCGCCCACGGCCACGACCTCTTCCACCAGACTTCCTCATTCTTGGAAAAATATAACCAATCTAACAACCGTTATGTGGTCCTGTAAAACCAGGCAGAAGGTGTACGTGAACTTGTTGTGAATTTAAGTCTCCCTTTTTTTATGTGTGGGAGAATGCAGGGAAAAATCAGGCCCACTGTATTACACTACACTGTTTGATTGGCAGAAATAGGCTGGCAGATATGACACTAACAGGACTGACGCAGATGCACACATTGGCAATAGAAATGTCCCTCTTTATGTGTGGGAGAAGGCAGGGAAAAATCAGGCCCACTGTATTACACTACACAGTTTGATTGGCAGAAAGAGGCTGGCAGATATGGCACTAACAGGAGTGACGCAGATAAAAACACTGGCAATAGAAATGTAACTTTTTTTGTGTGGGAGAATGCAGTGAAAAATCAGGGCCACTGTATTACACTACACAGTTTGATTGGCAGAAAGAGGCTGGCAGATATGGCACTAACAGGAGTGACGCAGATAAAAACACTGGCAATAGAAATGTCCCTCTTTATGTGTGGGAGAATGCAGGGAAAAATCAGGCCCGCTGTATTACACTACACAGTTTGATTGGCAGAAAGAGGCTGGCAGATATGGCACTAGCCGGACTGACGCAGATGCACACACTGGCAATAGAAATGTCCCTCTTTTTTTTGATATGGGAGACAAGGGATTGAATCAGGCCCACTATATCACGGTATAGTTCCTGTGGCACAAAATGACTGACAGATACCACAGACAGCACTCGCACAGATGCACAGGTTTGGCAAGATTATTCTCCCTTTATTTTAATTTTTTGGGGGGATATGTGAGGCAAGTGATTTAATCTGGCCCACTGTTATACAGTAGGTTTTCTGTGGCAGAAAAACAAAGACAGATGCCACACACAGGACTGGCACTAATGCAGATTTGCCAATCTTAATCTCCCACTTTTATTTTTTTTTCTGGGAGAATTGTGAAGAAATCAGGCCCACTGTTATACAGTAGGTTTTCTGTGGCAGAAAAAAAAAAGCCACACACAGGACTGGCACTAATGCAGATTTGCCAATCTTAATCTCCCACTTTTATTTTTTTTCTGGGAGAATTGTGAAGAAATCAGGCCCACTGTTATACAGTAGGTTTTCTGTGGCAGAAAAAAAAAAAAAAGCCACACACAGGACTGGCACTAATGCAGATTTGCCAATCTTAATCTCCCACATTTATTTTTTTTTCTGGGAGAATTGTGAAGAAATCAGGCCCACTGTTATACAGTAGGTTTTCTGTGGCAGAAAAACAAAGACAGATGCCACATACAGGACTGGCACTAATGCAGATTTGCCAATCTTAATCTCCCACTTTTATTTTTTTTTCTGGGAGAATTGTGAATAAATCTGGGCCACTGTATTAGAGTATATTTTCTGTGGCAAAAAGTGGCTTGAAGAGATATATAAAAAAAAAAAAAAGGGACTGTACTACAATTACTATCTCCCTACAGTTATATCAGAAAAGTATGTCAGGCAGCAATAAAAAGGACTGCTGCACACAAAAGTCAAAAGTGTGGACAAACAAACAAGATAGCTGTGCAGAAAGGAAGGAGCAACAGGATTTGTGCTTTGAAAAAAGCAGTTGGTTTGCACAGTGGCGTACACACAGCAACTCAGCTATCAGGGAGCCTTATAACCTACAGAGCTGTTGCACAGAAATCGAGCCTCCACTGTCCCAAAAAGAAAAGGTGGTGTTGTACAGTGGAAATCGCTACATCACAAGCGGTTTTGGGGTTAATTTACCCTGCCTAACGCTATCCCTGCTTCTGACGAAGCGGCAGCAACCTCTCCCTATGCTCAGATCAGCAGCAGTAAGATGGCGGTCGGCGGGAACGCCCCTTTATAGCCCCTGTGACGCCGCAGAAAGCAAGCCAATCACCGCCATGCCCTTCTCTAAGATGGTGGGGACCAGGACCTATGTCATCACGCTGCCCACACTCTGCGTGCACCTTAATTGGCTGAGAAATGGTGCTTTAAGCGTCATAGGAAACGCGACTTTGGCGCGAAGATCGTGTACCGCATGGCCGATCCCACGCTGGGATCGGGTCGGGTTTCATGAAACCCGACTTTGCCAAAAGTCGGCGACTTATGAAAATGACCGATCCGTTTCGCTCAACCCTAATCATGACAATACCCCAAAGGGTTAAGGTCAGGCAAATTTGTTGGCCAATCAAGCACAGTGATACTGTTATTTTTAAACCAGGTATTGGTACTTTTGGCACTGCAGACAGGTGCCAAGTCCTGCTAGAGAATGACATTTCCATCTCCAAAAAGCTTGTCAGCAGAGGGATGTCACAGCTCCCGGGTATTAATGCTGTGGGGAGAGCTGCACACCGCAGCAACGGAGCTAAGCTAAACTCCGGTTACTAACCTGGTAACCAAACAGGACCTTAGACATGTGACAGAGTGGGAGGAGGTCAGGGGGCAGAGCCAGACACCAGGGATCAGAGAAGGGATAAACACTAGAGAGTAGCCAAATAAGCAAAGATCGGAGCCAGGAAATCACGAGGTACCAAAAGGGAGAGACAGGGGTTTGTCAGAAGCAAATCCAGAGGTCAGAAATCTAGAATAGCAAACAGAGTAACGCACGAAGAGCAAGAGAAACACAGTGCAAACCAGGCAGACACTCCAGGGGTCATGCATACAAACCAAAGCAGAATGTATAGATGACAGTGAAACCCAGCTAGGAGTATAACTACCCCTCCCATCTTGAAAGAGAGGCCAACATTAATAACCCTCAGCGAACAGGATATTAACCATGTCCTAACCATGATAGTACCCCCCTTCTTAATGGGGGGCCACTGGACCCCCAGGCTTTTCAGGGTATCTGGAATGAAAAGCCCGTACCAGTCGATCAGCATGCACAGAACTGGCCGGAACCCATGACCGGTCCTCAATTGAAAACCCCTTCCAATGTATTAAGTACTGAAGTCTTCTATGCACCCACCGTGAATCAATGATACGCCCTACCTCATACTCCAGCTAACCCTCTACCAATAGAGGCGGAACATTTGATAAGGAATCTTCTCTAACCGTCCCCACAGGTTTTAATAGGGACCTGTGGAAGACATTAGTAATGTTAAAGGAGGTGGGCAACTGTAACCTACATGCCACCGGGTTGATCACCTCTATAATATTTTATGGACCTATAAACCTGGGGTCCAGCTTCATAGAGGGTACCTTAAGTTTGATGTTACGGGTAGACAACCACACCTTCTCCCCCACTGTCAGTGTTGGAGCTGACCCCCTCTTCCTGTCCACAAAATGTTTGTACCTCTTTTGATCTTTGGAGATGTTCACCTGAACCTCCCTCCAAAGGGTTCTTAACTGTTGCACCAAACCCTCGGCACCAGAGCAACCAGAATCCAGGCGGGAAAATTGTCCAAACTGCGGAACAAACCCATAATTGACCTGAAAGGGAGATTTGCCAGTAGACTAATTAATACAACAATTGAATGCAAATTCTGCCATGGGTAATACCTCACACCAGTCCTCCTGTCTGGCAGATTCCAGCAATCTCAACATTTGTTCCAATGACTGGTTGGTGCATTCAGTCTGTCCGTTAGATTCCTGGTGATAAGTGTTATGACCCCAATGGCAGAGGGTCTCAGGAATAACTACCAAGTCTGCAAACACAAAAAACCAGCTCATAGGGCAGTGGTAACTGGGCTGACCATATATCTAATCCTAGCACCACAAATAGAAGTAGCCGGGGAACGTGCCTACGTTGGTTCTAGACGTCTCGCGCCAGCCGGAGAACTAACTAACCCTAGAAGGGAAAAGAAAGACCTTTCTTGCCTCCAGAGAAAAGACCCCAAAAGTTGGATACAAGCCCCCAACAAATAATAACGGTGAGGTAAGAGGAAAAGACAAACATAAGAATGAGCTAGGTATTTAGCAAAGAGAGGCCCACTAGCTAATAGCAGAATATAGTAAGATCACTTATATGGTCAGCAAAAAAACCCTATTAAAATATCCACGCTGGATATTCAAGAACCCCCGAACCGTCTAACGGCCGGGGGGAGAACACCAGCCCCCTAGAGCTTCCAGCAAGGTCAGAAATCACATTTAGTACAAGCTGGACAAAAATAGTAGCAAAGCAAGTAACTCAAAAAACAAAGAAGCAAGACTTAGCTTAATTTTGCAAGAGCCAGGACCAGCAGACAGGAGCAACAGAAGGATCTGATTACAACGATGCCAGGCACTGGACTAAGGATCCAGGAAGTTAATATAGCGACACCCCTGGACTAACGACCCAGGTGAGTGCCAAACAGAAAAAAGACAATCCCAGAGTCATACCACTAGTGACCACAAGAGGGAGCCAAAAAGTCTAATTCACAACAGATAAGCAGAGGAGAACGACAACGTAACCCCCAACTTCTAACAAAAAGCCCTCCAAATCCTGGCTACAAATTGCACACCCCTGTCAGACACCACATTCACAGGGACTCCATGCAACCAAACTATATGCTTTATAAACAAACGAACTAAGGTTTCAGCAGAAGGTAACGCAGGTAACGGCACAAAATGGGCTTGCTTTGAAAACCTATCAACCACTACCCAAACCACTGAGTTACCCTTGGAAGACAGAAGATTAGTGATAAACCCAATGAACAGGTGTGTCCAAGGTTTATTCGGAATTGGCAAAGGTACCAATACCCCAGCCGGACCAGAGAGCTCTTAGAATGAGCACACACCCCACAAGTAGTCACAAACTTTTTGATATCAGTACCCATAAAGGGCCACCATAAATTCCTAGCTATAGCCCCCCGGGTAGCTGCAATCCCAGGGTGTGCACTTGTCACGGGAAGCCTAGGTAGGCAAGAGCTAATAACCCAGGCCCCTGCGATCTCCCTCAACTCTGGGAAACCCTGACTGACCCTCTCCCAGAGTTTACACTGATGGTGTGCATGTCTGGGCCTCCACCCTCACCCTGTCTCCTGTTTCAACCCTAGGCTGAAATCTCCACCCACCACCCAGTGACGAGTCCACTCACCAATACCCACAGTTAGCACAGACAAGGATAACAGAAAATATGCACCACGCCGCAGTCACACAGGGATACACTATAAGTGCACAGGGCAAAACAAATACAAATAAAGGAAGGAGAAAATACGACAAAGGGAAATACAACACCAGATACGATACTCCTTCTCCAAGACCACCACTCCAGACCGAGATAACCAAGCACAAGACAGAAGCTATAATCGGCGATGCCCAATGTTCAGAAGAACTATTTAAAGGCAGTGGGCGTGACCCAGCTTCCAATATGAGCACCAGCTAAATTAACAACGGACCAGCTAGATAAAAACTAGCCGACGCCACTGAGCGCATAGTGGACAAAAGCGGAATTACCGCTGTCTGTCGGATGCCCTAGTGTGAACAGCGTCCGACATGACAGTACCCCGCCTTCTACGAGGGACCCCAGGGCCCTCACGACTTATAGGACCCGGCTTGTCCGGATGGCGGCGGTGAAACATACTGACCAGCCGATCCACATGAATGTCCGAGGCTGGTACCCAAGACCTCTCCTCAGGCCCATAACCACGCCAGTGTACCAAGTACTGTAAAGTGCGGCGCACTACACGAGAGTCAACTACCTCGGAGACTTCAAATTCCAAATTACCATCCACCAACACTGAAGGTGGCATCGGCGCCGCGTCCACGGAACCCACCACCTTCTTTAAAAGAGACCTGTGGAAGACGTTGTGTATCTTATACACCGTAGGAAGCTTCAATCGGTAGGCTACAGGGTTAATGACGGCGGTGACCCTAAATGGACCAATAAACCTAGGACCCAATTTAAGGGATGGTATTTTGAGTCTTATGTTTTTTGTGGATAACCACACCCAGTCATCCACACTCAGGTCCGGACCTGGCACATGCCTACTGTCAGCCACACGTTTGTACCTAGCACCCACACTCAGCAAGCGCTGTTTAACTCTCCTCCAGACTGATGACAGTTGTGCTCCTAACTGGTCTTCCACCAGGACGCCGGAAGAGCCCCCCTGACTCAAAGTACAAAATTGAGGATGTAGCCCGTAAACACAAAAAAACAGAGACTCCCCAGAAGACTCCTGGCAGTGATTATTGATGGCAAACTCAGCCAAAGGAAGGAACGTCGACCACTCCTCCTGGTTATCAGAAACAAAGCAGCGTAAGTACTGCTCCAAATTTTGGTTCATACGCTCGGTCTGACCATTTGACTGAGGATGAAACGCCGAAGAATGAGACAACTTGATCCTTAGCCGTGAGCAAAATGCTTTCCAAAATTTTGCCACAAACTGAGTACCTCTATCAGAAACTATGTCAGACAAAACCCCATGAAGTCTGACCACCTCCTGCACAAATACCTGAGCCAGAGTCTTAGCGTTAGGCAACGAAGGCAAAGACACAAAGTGCGACATTTTTGAGAACCGATCAACAATCACCAAAATGACCGTGTTCCCAGCTGAGGAGGGCAAGTCAGTGATAAAATCCATGGAGATCTCCGTCCATGGCTTACTAGGTACCTCGAGAGGAAGTAGTGTGCCAACAGGATGGGAACGGGGCGTCTTAGCCCTAGCGCACGTGGTGCAAGCTGACACGTATGAGACCACGTCCTGTCAGAGTTTGGGCCACCAAAACCGACGTGACACCAACTCCAAAGTACCCCTGACCCCTGGGTGGCCAGCCAGGACAGCATCATGATGCTCCACCAAAACCTTTAAGCGGAGATGAAGCGGTACAAACCATTTGTTGATGGGAAGCTCTGATGGTACCTCCTCCTGGGCCTTGGCAATCTCAAGCGAGGGTACCGGATCTTCCCGAGGTTCTCCCCCCGGAAAACACCTGGATAGAGCATCCGCCTTGGTGTTTTTAGACCCAGGTCTGTAAGTAACAACAAAGTTGAAACGCGTGAAAAACAATGCCCAGCGAGCCTGCCTGGGAGATAGACGCTTGGCAGACTCCAAAAAAAGCAAATTCTTATGGTCGGTAATAACAGTAACCTGATGAACCGACCCCTCCAAGAAGTGTCGCCATTCCTCAAAGGCCAACTTGATTGCCAACAATTCCCTGTTGCCGATATCGTAGTTACGTTCGGCAGACGACAGTTTCTTGGAGAAATAGGCGCAAGGACGCAAATCGTTCAAGGATGAGCCTTGTGACAACACCGCCCCCACACCAACCTCAGACGCATCGACTTCCATGACAAAAGGTTTCGATACGTTTGGCTGCACAAGAATGGGGGCCGAAACAAAACTGTTCTTAAGAAATTCAAATGCGCGCACCGCAGCCTCAGGCCAAACGGAGAAATTGGTACCCTTTTTAGTCATGTCAGTTAGCGGTTTAGCAATGATAGAAAAGTCTTTGATAAACTTCCTATAGTAGTTAGAAAACCCAAGGAACCGCTGAAGTGCTTTTAGGTTATCAGGCCGTTCTCAACGCAACACCGCTTGCACCTTAGCGGCGTCCATTTTAAACCCAGAAGCAGACACAATATAACCCAAGAAAGGCAACTCCTGAACCGAAAATACACATTTCTCATGTTTTGCATAGAGCTTATTCTCTCTGAGAAGCTGTAACACCTGCCTGACATGATCTAAATGAGTATCACGGTCGCAAGAATATATGACAATGTCATCTAGGTACACAATAACGAATATCCCCAAAACATGCGAGAACACATCATTTATGAAATGCTGGAACACTGCAGGTGCGTTTGTCAACCCAAATGGCATCACCAAATTTTCAAAATGACCCTCAGGGGTATTAAAAGCCGTCTTCCACTCATCACCTTGACGGACTCTTATGAGGTTGTATGCCCCCCTGAGGTCAAGCTTGGTAAATCACTTAGCACCTGCCACCTGGTTGAACAAATCTGGTATCAGTGGCATAGGGTATGGATCACAAACCGTAATCTGGTTTAACTCCCTGAAATCCAGACACGGGCGTAGTCCACCATCTTTCTTCTTTACGAAGAAGAACCCCGCTGCCACAGGCTAGGACGAAGGCCTGATGTGCCCTTTGCTCAAACTTTCAGCAATGTAATCCTGTAATGCTTGTCTCTCCAGACCGGAGATGTTAAACATCCTTGCTTTAGGCAATTTGGCCCCTGGTTTAAATCTGATAGTACAGTCATATGGGCGATGTGGTGACAACTCTGAACAACCCTCAGAGAACACATCCGCAAAATCCAGAAGTGACTCAGGAACGCTTGAAGTCACAGCAGACACACATGTGGCCAGGCAATTCTCCTGGCAGAATTCACTCCACTGAATTATGTCCTGAGTTTTCCAGTCAATAATCGGGTTGTGCATAGACAACCATGGAAAACCCAAAACCAACTGTGCAGGAAGATTCCTAAGCACCTTAAATGTAACCTGCTCGAAATGTAGAACCCCAATATGGAGTTTCACCTCAGCCACAAACTCAGTAATCTCCCCCTGTGAGAGACGAGCAGCATTAATGGTGACTACGCGGATAGGTTGAGGTATTTTTCGATCCTAAAACCGCCTGTGCGCGCAAACTCCTCATCAATGAGATTTGTGGCAGAACCACTATCCACAAAAACAGTGATTGGCTGCTCTCTGCCAGCGACAATAACTTTGGCAGGGAGCATGCATTGAGAAACCACCATGGAGGATATGCATAAGCTCAGATTGGTCTCCTCCACACCCTCTGAGCTTAGAAGTTTTCCGCCGTTGCGTTTTTCTTAGACAGCAGAGGACAAATGTTAACAAAATGACCAGTTTTACCACAGTAAAAACAGGCTCCCTGCTTTTTGAGCACAGGGGCTCGATGCTTAACATGTGACACCCCTGCGATTTGCATAGGCTCCGTGGGCTCACCTGCAGCAACCTCACGTGAACCTAAACCCTCTCCCATAGGTGATGTCTCATGCTCCCCCTGATGCAAACGGCGATCAATGCGGACAACCAGACTTATAGCGGAATCTAGAGAAGCAGGAGTCTCGTACATCAGGAGGGCTTTTTTAACCCTTCCAGAAACCCCATGAACAAACTGACTCCGCAGCGCGGGATCATTCCACTGTGTGTCGACCGCCCAGCGGCGAAATTCAGAACAATAATCCTCTGCAACACGCTCCCCCTGGCGAATAGCGCGTATCTTAGATTCTGCTAGAGCCATTCTGTCAGGATCATCGTAAATGTGTCCAAGAGCAGAAAAAAAACTGTCCACTGAGTTAAATGCAGCAGAATCAGAAGGCAAAGAAAACGCCCATGCTTGAGGATCCCCGTTTAGTAATGACAACACCAGGCCCACACGCTGAGCCTCATTACCTGAGGAGATCGGGCGCATACGAAAATATAGTTTGCAAGCCTCACGAAAAGCAACAAATTTACTGCGTTCCCCAGCAAACCTTTCAGGCAAAGGAAACTTAGGCTCAGCAACTTTACCTGCTGCTCCAGCTTGCACATTAGATACTGCTAGTCCCTGTTGCTGCACTGCCCCCCTCAAGTCAGTGACCTGTAGGGACAGCGCCTCTAACTGGTGGGTTATGGAAGTCATGGGATCCATGGAATTCAAATAATGTTGGCCGATTATAATGTCACGGGAAGCCTAGGTAGGCAAGAGCTAATAACCCAGGCCCCTGCGATCTCCCTCAATTCTGGGAAACCCTGACTGACCCTCTCCCAGAGTTTACACTGATGGTGTGCATGTCTGGGCCTCTGTTGTGAATTCTGTTCTCGAGCTCCCTCCTGTGGTTGTGAATGGTACTTCGGCGAGTTCTGTTCATGGACTCCCTCTGGTGGCTGTGAGTGGAGCTGCTGGTTCTGAGATTCCTTCTCCAGCTGATCTCGTTCAGGCCTTGGCTGGCTGCTCTATTTAACTCCACTCAGATCGTTACTTGATGCCAGCTGTCAATGTCCTAGAACTGGTTCAGTTCTCTTGGATCTTTCAGATGACCTGTCTACTTCAGCAAAAGCTAAGTCCCTGCTAGCTTTTTTGTTACCACTGTTTTTTTTGTCCAGCTTGCTATCATGATTTTGTCCTGTTAGCTGGAAGCTCTGGGATGCAGAGTGGCACCACCGCGCCGTGAGTCGGTGCGGTGGTTTCTTTTGCACACTCTGCGTGGTTTTTTGTTAGTTTTTATGCTGACCGCAAAGATACCTTTTCTATCCTCAGTCTGTTTAGTTAAGTCTGGCCTCCTATGCTGAAACCTATTTCATTCCTGTGTTTGTGACTTCCATCTTAACTCACAGTCAATATATGTGGGGGGCTGCCTATTTCTTTGGGGAATTTCTCTGAGGCATGGTAGGCTGTATTTTCTGTCTTTAGGGGTAGTTAGCTCTTAGGCTGTGAAGAGGCCTCTAGGCAGAGTCAGGAACGTTCCACGGCTATTTCTAGTTGTTGTTTGATAGTATTAGGGTCTGCGGTCAGCAGAGCTCCCACTTCCCAGAGCTCGTCCTGTATTACTAGTTTGCTCATCTGGTCATTTCTAGTGCTCCTAACCACCAGTTCAATCATAACAGTACAGCTGGCCCATAAAGTGTTAATGCATCTCAATAGAGGGATAAGAGAAGTTCTGAGACCATTTTTTTTTTCCTCTGCAGTGTGTTTTGTTTCTCTTTTCCCCTAAATCTCTGGGTGGTTCAGGACACAGGTGTAGATATGGACATTCAAGGTCTGTCCTCTTGTGTGGATCAACTCACTGCAAGGGTACAAGGCATTCAAGATTATGTAGTTCAGAACCCGATGTTAGAACCCAGAATTCCAATTCCTGATTTGTTTTCTGGGGATAGATCTAAGTTCCTCAATTTCAAAAATAATTGTAGACTGTTTTTTGCTTTGAAACCCTGCTCCTCTGGTGACCCCATTCAGCAAGTAAAAATCATTATCTCTTTGCTGCGTGGCGACCCTCAAGACTGGGCATTTTCCCTTGCGCCAGGAAGGAGATCCTGCATTGCGTAATGTAGATGCGTTTTTTCTGGCGCTTGGATTGCTTTATGATGAACCAGATTCAGTGGATCAGGCAGAGAAAATTTTGCTGGCTTTGTGTCAGGGTCAGGATGAAGCGGAGGAATATTGTCAGAGGTTTAGAAAGTGGTCTGTGCTGACTCAGTGGAATGAATGTGCCCTTGCGGCAATTTTCAGAAAGGGTCTTTCTGAAGCCCTTAAGGATGATATTTTGGTCTTTTCGGACGATTGGCAGTCTCATGTGAAGCAGGTCAGAATGGTGTTCCAGGTCCTTCGTGCTCATTCCTTGTTTGTGAAGGGGTCTAAATGTCTCTTTGGAGTTCAGAAGGTTTCATTTTTGGGCTTCATTTTTTCCCCTTCTACTATCGAGATGGACCCTGTTAAAGTTCAGGCCATTTATGATTGGACTCAGCCTACTTCTGTGAAGAGCCTTCAGAAATTTCTGGGCTTTGCTAATTTTTACCGTCGCTTCATCGCTAATTTTTCTAGTGTTGTTAAACCATTGACTTATTTAACCAAGAAAGGTGCTGATGTGGTCAATTGGTCCTCTGCGGCCGTTGAGGCTTTTCAGGAGCTGAAGCGTCATTTTTCTTCTGCCCCTGTGTTGTGTCAGCCAGATGTTTCGCTCCCGTTTCAGGTCGAGGTGGATGCTTCTGAGATTGGAGCAGGGGCTGTTTTGTCTCAAAGAGGTTCTGATGGCTCTGTGATGAAACCATGTGCTTTCTTTTCTAGAAAGTTTTCGCCTGCTGAGCGCAATTATGATGTGGGTAATCGGGAGTTGTTGGCTATGAAGTGGGCGTTTGAGGAGTGGCGACATTGGCTTGAAGGAGCCAAACATCGCGTGGTGGTCTTGACGGATCACAAGAATCTGACTTATCTCGAGTTTGCCAAGCAGTTGAATCCTAGACAGGCTCGATGGTCGCTGTTTTTCTCCCGCTTCAATTTTGTGGTTTCGTACCTTCCGGGTTCTAAGAATGTGAAGGCTGATGCCCTTTCAAGGAGTTTTGTGCCTGATTCTCCGGGAGTTCCTGAGCCGGCTGGTATTCTCAAAGAGGGGGTAATTTTGTCTGCCATCTCCCCTGATTTGCGGCGGGTGCTGCAGGAGTTTCAGGCTGATAGACCTGACCGTTGCCCAGCGGAGAAGCTGTTTGTCCCTGATAGATGGACTAGTAGAGTTATCTCTGAGGTTCATTGTTCAGTGTTGGCTGGTCATCCTGGAATCTTTGGTACCAGAGATTTGGTGGCTAGATCCTTTTGGTGGCCTTCCTTGTCGCGAGATGTGCGTTCTTTTGTGCAGTCCTGTGGGACTTGTGCTCGGGCTAAGCCCTGCTGTTCTCGTGCCAGTGGGTTGCTTTTGCCCTTGCCGGTCCCGAAAAGGCCCTGAACGCATATTTCCATGGATTTTATTTCAGATCTCCCTGTCTCTCAGAGGATGTCAGTTATCTGGGTGGTTTGTGATCGCTTCTCTAAGATGGTCCATTTGGTACCTTTGCCTAAATTGCCTTCCTCCTCTGATTTGGTTCCATTGTTTTTCCAGCATGTGGTTCGTTTACATGGCATTCCGGAGAACATCATGTCGGACAGAGGTTCCCAGTTTGTTTCAAGATTTTGGCGGTCCTTTTGTGCTAAGATGGGCATTGATTTGTCTTTTTCTGCAGCTTTCCATCCTCAGACAAATGGTCAAACCGAACGAACCAATCAGACTTTGGAAACATATCTGAGATGCTTTGTTCCTGCTGATCAGGATGATTGGGTGTCCTTCTTGCCTTTGGCTGAGTTCGCCCTTAATAATCGGGCCAGCTCGGCCACTTTGGTTTCGCCTTTTTTCTGTAATTCTGGTTTCCACCCTCGTTTTTCTTCAGGGCAGGTTGAGCCTTCGGACTGTCCTGGTGTGGATTCTGTGGTGGACAGGTTACAGCAAATTTGGACTCACGTAGTGGACAATTTGACATTGTCCCAGGAGAAGGCTCAACGTTTCGCTAACCGCCGTCGCTGTGTTGGTTGTTGTGAACTCTATTTTTAGGCTCCCTCTAGTGGTCACAAGCGGTACTGTGTAGTGTTGTCTTCTGCAGGTTGGCTGCATCAGCTGGTTCGTTATCCTTGGTTCGTTTCCTATTTAACTCACCTGGATACTCAGTTCCTTGCCTGCTATCAATGTATTCAGTGCTCTTCAGATTCCTTGTGATTACCTTGCTCCCAGCCTCTCCAAGACAAGCTAAGTTTTTGTCCGTTCATTTTTTGATTATCAGCATTCATCATGTTTCTTGTCCAGCTTGCTAAGATGTGATCTCCTCGCTTGCTGGTTGCTCTAGGGGACTGAATTTCTCCCCCCACACCGTTAGTTGGTGCGGGGGTTCTTGAAATCTCAGTGTGGATATTTTGTTAGGGTTTTTTACTGACCGCACAGACCCCTTACTATTTTCTGCTATCTAGTATTAGTGGGCCTCATTTGCTGAATCTGTTTTCACCCCTGTGTATGTGCCTTCCTCTTACCTCACCGTTATTATTTGTTGGGGGCTTCTATATCTTTGGGGATTATTTCTCTGGAGGCAAGAGAGGTCTTTCTTTCTCTCTAGGGGTAGATAGTTCCTCAGGCTGGCTCAAGACGTCTAGGATTTTTTAGGCACATTCACCAGCTACTTCTAGTGTGTTTGGATAGGTTCAGATTTGCGGTTAGTCCAGTTTGCCACCTCCCTAGAGCTTGTCCTATGTTTGTTACTTAGCTGGAGTAATTCGTGATCCTCAACCACTAAGGATCATAACAGTATAGCAGGCCAGAAAAGTGTTTAATGCATCGCAGAAGTGGGATAAAAAGAAGACCTGAGTACATTTCTTTTTTTTTTTTTTCCCGCCTTTCCTTTGCTGCAGTCTGTTTAGTTTCTTTCACCCCCTTGAACTCTGGGTGGTTTTGAGCTCAGCTGCAGACATGAATATTCAGACTCTGACTTCTAGTGTGGATCATCTTACTGCACGGGTGCAAAATATTCAGGATTTTGTTATTCATAGCCCTATGTCAGAACCAAAGATACCCATTCCTGAGTTGTTTTCTGGAGATAGATCTAGATTTCAGAATTTTAAAAATAATTGTAAGTTATTTCTGTCTCTGAGACCTCGTTCCTCTGGTGATTCCGCTCAGCAAGTTAAAATTGTTATCTCCTTGTTGCGCGGCGACCCTCAGGATTGGGCCTTCTCTCTGGCGCCAGGAGATCCTGCATTGCTTAATGTAGATGCATTTTTTCTGGCTCTTAGACTGCTTTATGTGGAGCCTAATCTTGAGAATCAGGCAGAAAAAGCGTTGCTGGCTATCTCTCAAGGTCTGGATGAAGCAGAGGTGTATTGTCAAAAATTTCGGAAATGGTCGGTGCTTACTCAATGGAATGAGTGTGCCCTGGCTGCAAATTTCAGAGAAGGTCTTTCTGAGGCCGTTAAGAATGTTATGGTGGGGTTTCCCACCCCTACAAGTCTGAGTGATTCTATGGCTTTAGCCATTCAGGTTGATCGGCGTTTGCGGGAGCGCAAATCTGTTCATCCTTTGGCGGTATTTTCTGAACAGAGACCTGAGTCTATGCAATGTGACCGAACTCTGACCAGAATTGAGCGACAAAGTCATAGACGTCAAAATGGGTTGTGCTTTTACTGTGGTGATTCTACTCATGTTATCTCAGCATGCTCTAAACGTTTAAAAAAAATCGCTAAACCTGTCACCATTGGTACGATACAGCCTAAATTTATTTTGTCTGTAACTTTGATTTGTTCTTTGTCGTCCTACTTTTGTGGCTTTTGTGGATTCGGGTGCTGCCCTGAATCTGATGGATTTGTCGTTTGCCAGGCGCTGTGGTTTTGTTCTGGAGCCTTTGGAATTTCCTATTCCTCTGAGGGGAATTGATGCTACGCCATTGGCTGAGAATAAGCCTCAGTATTGGACGCAAATGACCATGTGCATGACTCCCGTACATCAGGAGGTGATTCGTTTTCTCGTTCTGCATAATTTGCATGATGTTGTCGTTTTGGGTCTGCCATGGCTGCAGGCTCATAATCCAGTTTTAGATTGGAAAGCTATGTCTGTGTCAAGTTGGGGTTGTCAGGGAATTCATGGCGATACTCCGTTGGTGTCTATTGCTTCTTCCAATCCTTCTGAGGTCCCTGAGTTTTTGTCTGACTACCAGGATGTATTTAATGAGCCCAGGTCCAGTGCCCTGCCCCCTCATAGGGATTGTGACTGTGCTATAAATTTAATTCCTGGTAGTAAATTCCCTAAGGGACGACTTTTTAATTAGTCTATACCAGAGCATGCCGCGATGTGGAGTTATATAAAGGAGTCTTTAGAGAAGGGACATATTCGCCCATCCTCTTCCCCTCTTGGTGCAGGATTTTTTTTTGTGGCCAAGAAGGACGGTTCTTTGAGACCTTGTATAGATTATCGTCTTCTGAATAAAATCACAGTCAAATTTCAGTATCCTTTGCCACTATTGTCTGATTTGTTTGCTCGGATTAAGGGGGCCAGTTGGTTCACTAAGATAGATCTCCGTGGTGCGTATAACCTTGTGCGCATTAAGCAGGGAGATGAATGGAAAACAGCATTTAGCACGCCCGAAGGCCATTTTGAGTACTTAGTGATGCCTTTTGGACTCTCTAATGCTCCTTCTGTGTTTCAGTCCTTCATGCATGACATCTTCCGAGAATATCTGGATAAATTTATGATTGTTTATCTGGATGACATTTTGGTCTTTTCTGATGATTGGGAGTCCCATGTGAAGCAGGTCAGGATGGTGTTTCAGGTCCTGCGTGCTAATGCTTTATTTGTGAAGGGCTCAAAATGCCTCTTCGGAGTACAGAAGGGAACCTTTTTGGGTTTTATTTTTTCTCCTTCTACTGTGGAGATGGACCCAGTCAAGGTCCAGGCTATTCATGACTGTACTCAGCCTACGTCTGTTAAGAGTCTTCAGAAGTTCTTGGGTTTTGCTAATTTTTACCGTCGTTTCATCGTTAATTTTTCTAGCGTGGTTAAACCTTTGACGGATTTGACCAAGAAGGGTTCTGATGTGACTAATTGGTCTCCTGCGGCCGTGGAGGCCTTTCGGGAACTGAAGCACCGGTTTTCTTCAGCTCCAGTCTTATGTCAACCAGATGTCTCTCTCCCCTTCCAGGTCGAGGTTGATGCTTCTGAGATTGGAGCAGGGGCTGTTTTGTCGCAGAGAAGCTCTGATGGCTCTGTGATGAAGCCATGTGCTTTCTTTTCAAGAAAGTTTTCGCCTGCCGAGCGGAATTATGATGTTGGTAATCGGGAGTTGTTGGCTATGAAGTGGGCATTTGAGGAGTGGCGACATTGGCTCGAAGGAGCTAAGCATCGTGTGGTGGTCTTGACTGATCACAAAAACCTGATTTACCTCGAATCTGCCAAGCGCCTGAATCCTAGACAGGCTCGTTGGTCGCTGTTTTTCTCCCGTTTCAACTTTGTGGTCTCATACCTGCCTGGTTCGAAGAACGTGAAGGCTGATGCACTTTCTAGGAGTTTTGTGCCTGACTCTCCGGGAGTTTCTGAGCCGGCTGGTATTCTCAGAGAGGGAGTGATTTTGTCTGCCATTTCCCCAGATTTGCGACGAGTGCTGCAGAAATTTCAGGCGGATAGACCTGACCGTTGTCCACCAGAGAGACTGTTTGTTCCGGATAGATGGACCAGCAGAGTTATTTCCGAGGTTCATTCTTCGGTGTTGGCGGGTCATCCTGGGATTTTTGGTACCAGAGATTTGGTGGCTAGGTCCTTCTGGTGGCCTTCCTTGTCGCGGGATGTGCGTTCCTTTGTGCAGTCCTGTGGGATTTGTGCTTGGGCTAAGCCTTGCTGGTCTCGTGCCAGCGGTTTACTTTTGCCTTTGCCTGTCCCGAAGAGGCCTTGGACGCACATTTCCATGGATTTTATTTCGGATCTTCCAGTATCTCAGAAAATGTTTGTCATCTGGGTGGTGTGTGATCGTTTTTCCAAGATGGTCCATTTGGTGCCCTTGCCTAAGTTGCCTTCCTCCTCCGATTTGGTTCCTCTATTTTTTCAGAATGTGGTTCGCTTGCACGGCATTCCTGAAAATATTGTGTCTGATAGAGGATCCCAGTTTGTGTCCAGGTTTTGGCGGACTTTTTGTGCTAAGATGGGCATTGATTTATCTTTTTCGTCGGCCTTCCATCCTCAGACTAATGGCCAAACCGAGCGAACTAATCAGACGTTGGAAACTTATTTGAGATGTTTTGTTTCTGCTGATCAGGATGATTGGGTGACTTTTTTGCCATTGGCCGAGTTTGCCCTTAATAATCGGGCTAGTTCTGCTACTTTGGTTTCGCCTTTTTTCTGCAATTCTGGTTTCCATCCTCGTTTTTCCTCGGGTCAGGTTGAGTCTTCTGACTGTCCTGGGGTGGATTCTGTGGTGGATAGGTTGCAGCAGATTTGGAACCATGTGGTGGACAATTTGAGGTTGTCACAGGAGAAGGCTCAGCGCTTTGCCAACCGCCGCCGCGGTGTGGGTCCCCGACTTCGTGTTGGGGATTTGGTGTGGCTGTCTTCTCGGTATGTTCCTATGAAGGTCTCCTCTCCTAAATTCAAGCCTCGCTTCATCGGTCCTTATAAGATCTTGGAAATCATTAACCCGGTGTCTTTTCGTTTGGATCTCCCAGCATCGTTTGCCATTCATAATGTGTTCCATAGGTCTTTGTTGCGGAGGTATGTGGTACCTGTGGTTCCTTCTGTTGACCCTCCTGCTCCGGTGCTGGTCGAGGGTGAATTGGAGTACATGGTGGAGAAGATTTTGGATTCTCGTATCTCTAGACGGAGGCTTCAGTATTTGGTGAAGTGGAAGGGCTATGGTTAGGAGGATAATTCCTGGGTTGTCGCCTCTGATGTTCATGCGGCCGAATTGGTTCGTGCTCTCCACGCGGCTCATCCTGATCGCCCTGGGGGTCTTGATGAGGGTTCGGTGACCCCTCCTCAAGGGGGGGTACTGTTGTGAAATCTATTTTTAGGCTCCCTCTAGTGGTCACAAGCGGTACTGTGTAGTGTTGTCTTCTGCAGGTTGGCTGCATCAGCTGGTTCGTTATCCTTGGTTCGTTTCCTATTTAACTCACCTGGATACTCAGTTCCTTGCCTGCTATCAATGTATTCAGTGCTCTTCAGATTCCTTGTGATTACCCTGCTCCCAGCCTCTCCAAGACAAGCTAAGTTTTTGTCCGTTCATTTTTTGATTATCAGCATTCATCATGTTTCTTGTCCAGCTTGCTAAGATATGATCTCCTCGCTTGCTGGTTGCTCTAGGGGACTGAGTTTCTCCCCCCACACCGTTAGTTGGTGCAGGGGTTCTTGAAATCTCAGTGTGGATATTTTGTTAGGGTTTTTTACTGACCGCACAGACCCCTTACTATTTTCTGCTATCTAGTATTAGTGGGCCTCATTTGCTGAATCTGTTTTCACCCCTGTGTATGTGCCTTCCTCTTACCTCACCGTTATTATTTGTTGGGGGCTTCTATATCTTTGGGGATTATTTCTCTGGAGGCAAGAGAGGTCTTTCTTTCTCTCTAGGGGTAGATAGTTCCTCAGGCTGGCTCGAGACGTCTAGGATTTTTTAGGCACGTTCACCGGCTACTTCTAGTGTGTTTGGATAGGTTCAGATTTGCGGTTAATCCAGTTTGCCACCTCCCTAGAGCTTGTCCTATGTTTGTTACTTAGCTGGAGTAATTCGTGATCCTCAACCACTAAGGATCATAACAGTATAGCAGGCCAGAAAAGTGTTTAATGCATCGCAGAAGTGGGATAAAAAGACCTGAGTACATTTCTTTTTTTTTTTTTCCCGCTTTTCCTTTGCTGCAGTCTGTTTAGTTTCTTTCATCCCCTTGAACTCTGGGTGGTTTTGAGCTCAGCTGCAGACATGAATATTCAGACTCTGACTTCTAGTGTGGATCATCTTACTGCACGGGTGCAAAATATTCAGGATTTTGTTATTCATAGCCCTATGTCAGAACCAAAGATACCCATTCCTGAGTTGTTTTCTGGAGATAGATCTAGGTTTCAGAATTTTAAAAATAATTGTAAGTTATTTCTGTCTCTGAGACCTCGTTCCTCTGGTGATTCCGCTCAGCAAGTTAAAATTGTTATCTCCTTGTTGCGCGGCGACCCTCAGGATTGGGCCTTCTCTCTGGCGCCAGGAGATCCTGCATTGCTTAATGTAGATGCATTTTTTCTGGCTCTTGGACTGCTTTATGTGGAGCCTAATCTTGAGAATCAGGCAGAAAAAGCGTTGCTGGCTATCTCTCAAGGTCTGGATGAAGCAGAGGTGTATTGTCAAAAATTTCGGAAATGGTCGGTGCTTACTCAATGGAATGAGTGTGCCCTGGCTGCAAATTTCAGAGAAGGTCTTTCTGAGGCCGTTAAGAATGTTATGGTGGGGTTTCCCACCCCTACAAGTCTGAGTGATTCTATGGCTTTAGCCATTCAGGTTGATCGGCGTTTGCGGGAGCGCAAATCTGTTCATCCTTTGGCGGTATTTTCTGAACAGAGACCTGAGTCTATGCAATGTGACCGAACTCTGACTAGAATTGAGCGACAAAGTCATAGACGTCAAAATGGGTTGTGCTTTTACTGTGGTGATTCTACTCATGTTATCTCAGCATGCTCTAAACGTTTAAAAAAAATCGCTAAACCTGTCACCATTGGTACGATACAGCCTAAATTTATTTTGTCTGTAACTTTGATTTGTTCTTTGTCGTCCTACCCGGTTATGGCTTTTGTGGATTCGGGTGCTGCCCTGAATCTGATGGATTTGTCGTTTGCCAGGCGCTGTGGTTTTGTTCTGGAGCCTTTGGAATTTCCTATTCCTCTGAGGGGAATTGATGCTACGCCATTGGCTGAGAATAAGCCTCAGTATTGGACGCAAATGACCATGTGCATGACTCCCGTACATCAAGAGGTGATTCGTTTTCTCGTTCTGCATAATTTGCATGATGTTGTCGTTTTGGGTCTGCCATGGCTGCAGGCTCATAATCCAGTTTTACATTGGAAAGCTATGTCTGTGTCAAGTTGGGGTTGTCAGGGAATTCATGGCGATACTCCGTTGGTGTCTATTGCTTCTTCCAATCCTTCTGAGGTCCCTGAGTTTTTGTCTGACTACCAGGATATATTTAATGAGCCCAGGTCCAGTGCCCTGCCCCCTCATAGGGATTGTGACTGTGCTATAAATTTAATTCCTGTTAGTAAATTCCCTAAGGGACGACTTTTTAATTAGTCTATACCAGAGCATGCCGCGATGCGGAGTTATATAAAGGAGTCTTTGGAGAAGGGACATATTCGCCCATCCTCTTCCCCTCTTGGTGCAGGATTTTTTTTTGTGGCCAAGAAGGACGGTTCTTTGAGACATTGTATAGATTATCGTCTTCTGAATAAAATCACAGTCAAATTTCAGTATCCTTTGCCACTATTGTCTGATTTGTTTGCTCGGATTAAGGGGGCCAGTTGGTTCACTAAGATAGATCTCCGTGGTGCGTATAACCTTGTGCGCATTAAGCAGGGAGATGAATGGAAAACAGCATTTAGCACGCCCGAAGGCCATTTTGAGTACTTAGTGATGCCTTTTGGACTCTCTAATGCTCCTTCTGTGTTTCAGTCCTTCATGCATGACATCTTCCGAGAATATCTGGATAAATTTATGATTGTTTATCTGGATGACATTTTGGTCTTTTCTGATGATTGGGAGTCCCATGTGAAGCAGGTCAGGATGGTGTTTCAGGTCCTGCATGCTAATGCTTTATTTGTGAAGGGCTCAAAATGCCTCTTCGGAGTACAGAAGGTCTCCTTTTTGGGTTTTATTTTTTCTCCTTCTACTGTGGAGATGGACCCAGTCAAGGTCCAGGCTATTCATGACTGTACTCAGCCTACGTCTGTTAAGAGTCTTCAGAAGTTCTTGGGTTTTGCTAATTTTTACCGTCGTTTCATCGTTAATTTTTCTAGCGTGGTTAAACCTTTGACGGATTTGACCAAGAAGGGTTCTGATGTGACTAATTGGTCTCCTGCGGCCGTGGAGGCCTTTCGGGAACTGAAGCACCGGTTTTCTTCAGCTCCAGTCTTATGTCAACCAGATGTCTCTCTCCCCTTCCAGGTCGAGGTTGATGCTTCTGAGATTGGAGCAGGGGCTGTTTTGTCGCAGAGAAGCTCTGATGGCTCTGTGATGAAGCCATGTGCTTTCTTTTCAAGAAAGTTTTCGCCTGCCGAGCGGAATTATGATGTTGGTAATCGGGAGTTGTTGGCTATGAAGTGGGCATTTGAGGAGTGGCGACATTGGCTCGAAGGAGCTAAGCATCGTGTGGTGGTCTTGACTGATCACAAAAACCTGATTTACCTCGAATCTGCCAAGCGCCTGAATCCTAGACAGGCTCGTTGGTCGCTGTTTTTCTCCCGTTTCAACTTTGTGGTCTCATACCTGCCTGGTTCGAAGAACGTGAAGGCTGATGCACTTTCTAGGAGTTTTGTGCCTGACTCTCCGGGAGTTTCTGAGCCGGCTGGTATTCTCAGAGAGGGAGTGATTTTGTCTGCCATTTCCCCAGATTTGCGACGAGTGCTGCAGAAATTTCAGGCGGATAGACCTGACCGTTGTCCACCAGAGAGACTGTTTGTTCCGGATAGATGGACCAGCAGAGTTATTTCCGAGGTTCATTCTTCGGTGTTGGCGGGTCATCCTGGGATTTTTGGTACCAGAGATTTGGTGGCTAGGTCCTTCTGGTGGCCTTCCTTGTCGCGGGATGTGCGTTCCTTTGTGCAGTCCTGTGGGATTTGTGCTTGGGCTAAGCCTTGCTGGTCTCGTGCCAGCGGTTTACTTTTGCCTTTGCCTGTCCCGAAGAGGCCTTGGACGCACATTTCCATGGATTTTATTTCGGATCTTCCAGTATCTCAGAAAATGTTTGTCATCTGGGTGGTGTGTGATCGTTTTTCCAAGATGGTCCATTTGGTGCCCTTGCCTAAGTTGCCTTCCTCCTCCGATTTGGTTCCTCTATTTTTTCAGAATGTGGTTCGCTTGCACGGCATTCCTGAAAATATTGTGTCTGATAGAGGATCCCAGTTTGTGTCCAGGTTTTGGCGGACTTTTTGTGCTAAGATGGGCATTGATTTATCTTTTTCGTCGGCCTTCCATCCTCAGACTAATGGCCAAACCGAGCGAACTAATCAGACGTTGGAAACTTATTTGAGATGTTTTGTTTCTGCTGATCAGGATGATTGGGTGACTTTTTTGCCATTGGCCGAGTTTGCCCTTAATAATCGGGCTAGTTCTGCTACTTTGGTTTCGCCTTTTTTCTGCAATTCTGGTTTCCATCCTCGTTTTTCCTCGGGTCAGGTTGAGTCTTCTGACTGTCCTGGGGTGGATTCTGTGGTGGATAGGTTGCAGCAGATTTGGAACCATGTGGTGGACAATTTGAGGTTGTCACAGGAGAAGGCTCAGCGCTTTGCCAACCGCCGCCGCGGTGTGGGTCCCCGACTTCGTGTTGGGGATTTGGTGTGGCTGTCTTCTCGGTATGTTCCTATGAAGGTCTCCTCTCCTAAATTCAAGCCTCGCTTCATCGGTCCTTATAAGATCTTGGAAATCCTTAACCCGGTGTCTTTTCGTTTGGATCTCCCAGCATCGTTTGCCATTCATAATGTGTTCCATAGGTCTTTGCTGCGGAGGTATGTGGTACCTGTGGTTCCTTCTGTTGACCCTCCTGCTCCGGTGCTGGTCGAGGGTGAATTGGAGTACATGGTGGAGAAGATTTTGGATTCTCGTATCTCTAGACAGAGGCTTCAGTATTTGGTGAAGTGGAAGGGCTATGGTCAGGAGGATAATTCCTGGGTTGTCGCCTCTGATGTTCATGCGGCCGAATTGGTTCGTGCTCTCCACGCGGCTCATCCTGATCGCCCTGGGGGTCTTGATGAGGGTTCGGTGACCCCTCCTCAAGGGGGGGTACTGTTGTGAAATCTATTTTTAGGCTCCCTCTAGTGGTCACAAGCGGTACTGTGTAGTGTTGTCTTCTGCAGGTTGGCTGCATCAGCTGGTTCGTTATCCTTGGTTCGTTTCCTATTTAACTCACCTGGATACTCAGTTCCTTGCCTGCTATCAATGTATTCAGTGCTCTTCAGATTCCTTGTGATTACCCTGCTCCCAGCCTCTCCAAGACAAGCTAAGTTTTTGTCCGTTCATTTTTTGATTATCAGCATTCATCATGTTTCTTGTCCAGCTTGCTAAGATATGATCTCCTCGCTTGCTGGTTGCTCTAGGGGACTGAGTTTCTCCCCCCACACCGTTAGTTGGTGCAGGGGTTCTTGAAATCTCAGTGTGGATATTTTGTTAGGGTTTTTTACTGACCGCACAGACCCCTTACTATTTTCTGCTATCTAGTATTAGTGGGCCTCATTTGCTGAATCTGTTTTCACCCCTGTGTATGTGCCTTCCTCTTACCTCACCGTTATTATTTGTTGGGGGCTTCTATATATCTTTGGGGATTATTTCTCTGGAGGCAAGAGAGGTCTTTCTTTCTCTCTAGGGGTAGATAGTTCCTCAGGCTGGCTCGAGACGTCTAGGATTTTTTAGGCACGTTCACCGGCTACTTCTAGTGTGTTTGGATAGGTTCAGATTTGCGGTTAATCCAGTTTGCCACCTCCCTAGAGCTTGTCCTATGTTTGTTACTTAGCTGGAGTAATTCGTGATCCTCAACCACTAAGGATCATAACAGTATAGCAGGCCAGAAAAGTGTTTAATGCATCGCAGAAGTGGGATAAAAAGACCTGAGTACATTTCTTTTTTTTTTTTTTCCCGCTTTTCCTTTGCTGCAGTCTGTTTAGTTTCTTTCATCCCCTTGAACTCTGGGTGGTTTTGAGCTCAGCTGCAGACATGAATATTCAGACTCTGACTTCTAGTGTGGATCATCTTACTGCACGGGTGCAAAATATTCAGGATTTTGTTATTCATAGCCCTATGTCAGAACCAAAGATACCCATTCCTGAGTTGTTTTCTGGAGATAGATCTAGGTTTCAGAATTTTAAAAATAATTGTAAGTTATTTCTGTCTCTGAGACCTCGTTCCTCTGGTGATTCTGCTCAGCAAGTTAAAATTGTTATCTCCTTGTTGCGCGGCGACCCTCAGGATTGGGCCTTCTCTCTGGCGCCAGGAGATCCTGCATTGCTTAATGTAGATGCATTTTTTCTGGCTCTTGGACTGCTTTATGTGGAGCCTAATCTTGAGAATCAGGCAGAAAAAGCGTTGCTGGCTATCTCTCAAGGTCTGGATGAAGCAGAGGTGTATTGTCAAAAATTTCGGAAATGGTCGGTGCTTACTCAATGGAATGAGTGTGCCCTGGCTGCAAATTTCAGAGAAGGTCTTTCTGAGGCCGTTAAGAATGTTATGGTGGGGTTTCCCACCCCTACAAGTCTGAGTGATTCTATGGCTTTAGCCATTCAGGTTGATCGGCGTTTGCGGGAGCGCAAATCTGTTCATCCTTTGGCGGTATTTTCTGAACAGAGACCTGAGTCTATGCAATGTGACCGAACTCTGACTAGAATTGAGCGACAAAGTCATAGACGTCAAAATGGGTTGTGCTTTTACTGTGGTGATTCTACTCATGTTATCTCAGCATGCTCTAAACGTTTAAAAAAAATCGCTAAACCTGTCACCATTGGTACGATACAGCCTAAATTTATTTTGTCTGTAACTTTGATTTGTTCTTTGTCGTCCTACCCGGTTATGGCTTTTGTGGATTCGGGTGCTGCCCTGAATCTGATGGATTTGTCGTTTGCCAGGCGCTGTGGTTTTGTTCTGGAGCCTTTGGAATTTCCTATTCCTCTGAGGGGAATTGATGCTACGCCATTGGCTGAGAATAAGCCTCAGTATTGGACGCAAATGACCATGTGCATGACTCCCGTACATCAAGAGGTGATTCGTTTTCTCGTTCTGCATAATTTGCATGATGTTGTCGTTTTGGGTCTGCCATGGCTGCAGGCTCATAATCCAGTTTTAGATTGGAAAGCTATGTCTGTGTCAAGTTGGGGTTGTCAGGGAATTCATGGCGATACTCCGTTGGTGTCTATTGCTTCTTCCAATCCTTCTGAGGTCCCTGAGTTTTTGTCTGACTACCAGGATGTATTTAATGAGCCCAGGTCCAGTGCCCTGCCCCCTCATAGGGATTGTGACTGTGCTATAAATTTAATTCCTGGTAGTAAATTCCCTAAGGGACGACTTTTTAATTAGTCTATACCAGAGCATGCCGCGATGTGGAGTTATATAAAGGAGTCTTTGGAGAAGGGACATATTCGCCCATCCTCTTCCCCTCTTGGTGCAGGATTTTTTTTTGTGGCCAAGAAGGACGGTTCTTTGAGACCTTGTATAGATTATCGTCTTCTGAATAAAATCACAGTCAAATTTCAGTATCCTTTGCCACTATTGTCTGATTTGTTTGCTCGGATTAAGGGGGCCAGTTGGTTCACTAAGATAGATCTCCGTGGTGCGTATAACCTTGTGCGCATTAAGCAGGGAGATGAATGGAAAACAGCATTTAGCACGCCCGAAGGCCATTTTGAGTACTTAGTGATGCCTTTTGGACTCTCTAATGCTCCTTCTGTGTTTCAGTCCTTCATGCATGACATCTTCCGAGAATATCTGGATAAATTTATGATTGTTTATCTGGATGACATTTTGGTCTTTTCTGATGATTGGGAGTCCCATGTGAAGCAGGTCAGGATGGTGTTTCAGGTCCTGCGTGCTAATGCTTTATTTGTGAAGGGCTCAAAATGCCTCTTCGGAGTACAGAAGGTCTCCTTTTTGGGTTTTATTTTTTCTCCTTCTACTGTGGAGATGGACCCAGTCAAGGTCCAGGCTATTCATGACTGTACTCAGCCTACGTCTGTTAAGAGTCTTCAGAAGTTCTTGGGTTTTGCTAATTTTTACCGTCGTTTCATCGTTAATTTTTCTAGCGTGGTTAAACCTTTGACGGATTTGACCAAGAAGGGTTCTGATGTGACTAATTGGTCTCCTGCGGCCGTGGAGGCCTTTCGGGAACTGAAGCACCGGTTTTCTTCAGCTCCAGTCTTATATCAACCAGATGTCTCTCTCCCCTTCCAGGTCGAGGTTGATGCTTCTGAGATTGGAGCAGGGGCTGTTTTGTCGCAGAGAAGCTCTGATGGCTCTGTGATGAAGCCATGTGCTTTCTTTTCAAGAAAGTTTTCGCCTGCCGAGTGGAATTATGATGTTGGTAATCGGGAGTTGTTGGCTATGAAGTGGGCATTTGAGGAGTGGCGACATTGGCTCGAAGGAGCTAAGCATCGTGTGGTGGTCTTGACTGATCACAAAAACCTGATTTACCTCGAATCTGCCAAGCGCCTGAATCCTAGACAGGCTCGTTGGTCGCTGTTTTTCTCCCGTTTCAACTTTGTGGTCTCATACCTGCCTGGTTCGAAGAACGTGAAGGCTGATGCACTTTCTAGGAGTTTTGTGCCTGACTCTCCGGGAGTTTCTGAGCCGGCTGGTATTCTCAGAGAGGGAGTGATTTTGTCTGCCATTTCCCCAGATTTGCGACGAGTGCTGCAGAAATTTCAGGCGGATAGACCTGACCGTTGTCCACCAGAGAGACTGTTTGTTCCGGATAGATGGACCAGCAGAGTTATTTCCGAGGTTCATTCTTCGGTGTTGGCGGGTCATCCTGGGATTTTTGGTACCAGAGATTTGGTGGCTAGGTCCTTCTGGTGGCCTTCCTTGTCGCGGGATGTGCGTTCCTTTGTGCAGTCCTATGGGATTTGTGCTTGGGCTAAGCCTTGCTGGTCTCGTGCCAGCGGTTTACTTTTGCCTTTGCCTGTCCCGAAGAGGCCTTGGACGCACATTTCCATGGATTTTATTTCGGATCTTCCAGTATCTCAGAAAATGTTTGTCATCTGGGTGGTGTGTGATCGTTTTTCCAAGATGGTCCATTTGGTGCCCTTGCCTAAGTTGCCTTCCTCCTCCGATTTGGTTCCTCTATTTTTTCAGAATGTGGTTCGCTTGCACGGCATTCCTGAAAATATTGTGTCTGATAGAGGATCCCAGTTTGTGTCCAGGTTTTGGCGGACTTTTTGTGCTAAGATGGGCATTGATTTATCTTTTTCGTCGGCCTTCCATCCTCAGACTAATGGCCAAACCGAGCGAACTAATCAGACGTTGGAAACTTATTTGAGATGTTTTGTTTCTGCTGATCAGGATGATTGGGTGACTTTTTTGCCATTGGCCGAGTTTGCCCTTAATAATCGGGCTAGTTCTGCTACTTTGGTTTCGCCTTTTTTCTGCAATTCTGGTTTCCATCCTCGTTTTTCCTCGGGTCAGGTTGAGTCTTCTGACTGTCCTGGGGTGGATTCTGTGGTGGATAGGTTGCAGCAGATTTGGAACCATGTGGTGGACAATTTGAGGTTGTCACAGGAGAAGGCTCAGCGCTTTGCCAACCGCCGCCGCGGTGTGGGTCCCCGACTTCGTGTTGGGGATTTGGTGTGGCTGTCTTCTCGGTATGTTCCTATGAAGGTCTCCTCTCCTAAATTCAAGCCTCGCTTCATCGGTCCTTATAAGATCTTGGAAATCCTTAACCCGGTGTCTTTTCGTTTGGATCTCCCAGCATCGTTTGCCATTCATAATGTGTTCCATAGGTCTTTGTTGCGGAGGTATGTGGTACCTGTGGTTCCTTCTGTTGACCCTCCTGCTCCGGTGCTGGTCGAGGGTGAATTGGAGTACATGGTGGAGAAGATTTTGGATTCTCGTATCTCTAGACGGAGGCTTCAGTATTTGGTGAAGTGGAAGGGCTATGGTCAGGAGGATAATTCCTGGGTTGTCGCCTCTGATGTTCATGCGGCCGAATTGGTTCGTGCTCTCCACGCGGCTCATCCTGATCGCCCTGGGGGTCTTGATGAGGGTTCGGTGACCCCTCCTCAAGGGGGGGGTACTGTTGTGAAATCTATTTTTAGGCTCCCTCTAGTGGTCACAAGCGGTACTGTGTAGTGTTGTCTTCTGCAGGTTGGCTGCATCAGCTGGTTCGTTATCCTTGGTTCGTTTCCTATTTAACTCACCTGGATACTCAGTTCCTTGCCTGCTATCAATGTATTCAGTGCTCTTCAGATTCCTTGTGATTACCCTGCTCCCAGCCTCTCCAAGACAAGCTAAGTTTTTGTCCGTTCATTTTTTGATTATCAGCATTCATCATGTTTCTTGTCCAGCTTGCTAAGATGTGATCTCCGCGCTTGCTGGTTGCTCTAGGGGACTGAGTTTCTCCCCCCACACCGTTAGTTGGTGCGGGGGTTCTTGAAATCTCAGTGTGGATATTTTGTTAGGGTTTTTTACTGACCGCACAGACCCCTTACTATTTTCTGCTATCTAGTATTAGTGGGCCTCATTTGCTGAATCTGTTTTCACCCCTGTGTATGTGCCTTCCTCTTACCTCACCGTTATTATTTGTTGGGGGCTTCTATATCTTTGGGGATTATTTCTCTGGAGGCAAGAGAGGTCTTTCTTTCTCTCTAGGGGTAGTTAGTTCCTCAGGCTGGCTCGAGACGTCTAGGATTTTTTAGGCACGTTCACCGGCTACTTCTAGTGTGTTTGGATAGGTTCAGATTTGCGGTTAGTCCAGTTTGCCACCTCCCTAGAGCTTGTCCTATGTTTGTTACTTAGCTGGAGTAATTCGTGATCCTCAACCACTAAGGATCATAACAGTTGGTCCCCGACTTTGTGTTGGGGATTTGGTTTGGTTGTCGTCTTGTTTTGTTTCTATGAAGGTTTCGTCTCCTAAGTTTAAGCCTCGTTTCATTGGTCCTTATAAGATTTCTGAAATTCTTAATCCTGTGTCATTTCGTTTGGACCTTCCGGCTTCTTTCGCTATTTATAATGTGTTCCATAGGTCGTTGTTGCGGAGATATGTGGCTCCTATGGTTCCCTCCGTTGATCCTCCTGCCCCGGTGTTGGTTGAGGGGGAGTTGGAGTATGTGGTGGAGAAGATTTTGGATTCTCGTATTTTGAGATGGAAACTTCAGTACCTAGTCAAGTGGAAAGGTTATGGTCAGGAGGATATTTCCTGGGTGGCTGCCGCTGATGTTCATGCTGCCGATCTTGTTCGTGCCTTTCATTTGGCTCGTCCGGAGCGGCCTGGAGGCTCTGGTGAGGGTTCGGTGACCCCTCCTCAAGGGGGGGGTACTGTTGTGAATTCTGTTCTCGAGCTCCCTCCTGTGGTTGTGAATGGTACTTCGGCGAGTTCTGTTCATGGACTCCCTCTGGTGGCTGTGAGTGGAGCTGCTGGTTCTGAGATTCCTTCTCCAGCTGATCTCGTTCAGGCCTTGGGTGGCTGCTCTATTTAACTCCACTCAGATCGTTACTTGATGCCAGCTGTCAATGTCCTAGTACTGGTTCAGTTCTCTTGGATCTTTCAGATGACCTGTCTACTTCAGCAAAAGCTAAGTCCCTGCTAGCTTTTTTGTTACCACTTTTTTTTTGTCCAGCTTGATATCATGATTTTGTCCTGTTAGTTGGAAGCTCTGGGATGCAGAGTGGCACCACCGCGCCGTGAGTCGGTGCGGTGGTTTCTTTTGCACACTCTGCGTGGTTTTTTGTTAGTTTTTATGCTGACCGCAAAAGATACCTTTTCTATCCTCAGTCTGTTTAGTTAAGTCTGGCCTCCTATGCTGAAACCTATTTCATTCCTGTGTTTGTGACTTCCATCTTAACTCACAGTCAATATATGTGGTGGGCTGCCTATTTCTTTGGGGAATTTCTCTGAGGCAAGGTAGACTGTATTTTCTGTCTTTAGGGGTAGTTAGCTCTTAGGCTGTGAAGAGGCATCTAGGCAGAGTCAGGAACGCTCCACGGGTATTTCTAGTTGTTGTTTGATAGTATTAGGGGCTGCGGTCAGCAGAGCTCCCACTTCCCAGAGCTCGTCCTGTATTCCTGTATTACTAGTTTGCTCATCTGGTCATTTCTAGTGCTCCTAACCACCAGTTCAATCATAACAGGCCTCCACCCTCACCCTGTCTCCTGTTTCAACCCTAGGCTGAAACCTCCACCCACCACCCAGTGACGAGACCACTCACCAATATCCACAGTTAGCACAGACAAGGATAACAGAAAATATGCACCACGCCGCAGTCACACAGGGATACACTATAAGTGCACAGGGCAAAACAAATACAAATAAAGGAAGGAGAAAATACGACAAAGGGGAATACAACACCAGATACGATACTCCTTCTCCAAGACCACCACTCCAGACCGAGATAACCAAGCACAAGACAGAAGCTATAATCGGCGACGCCCAATGTTCAGAAGAACTATTTAAAGGCACTGGGTGTGACCCAGCTTCCAATCTGAGCACCAGCTAAATTAACCCCGGTCCAGCTAGATAAAAACTAGCCGACGCCACTGAGCACATAGTGGACAAAAGCGGAATTACTGCTGTCTGTCGGATGCCCTAGTGTGAACAGCGTCCGACATGATAGCACTCAACACAGAATCATGAAATTCTTGCAGAAGTGTGAGACGGAAATGATCGGGTGCAAACAATTTGCCTGGGGTTTATTCCTGGGAGTTGTGCCTCCAAAATCTCTCTCTGTAACTCAGATGAGACTTCTGCCACAACCACTCCTGGGTGAAGAGTAGAGGAAGGAGGTTCTGGAGGGGACACAGAATCAAAACTTCAGTATGAGGTATCCGCCTTTACATTTTTAGACCCTGGTCAGAACGTAATGGTAAAATGAAATCGAGAAAAAAAGTGTCCAACGGACCTGTCTGGGGGTCAATCTCTTAGCGGACTCGATATAGGCCAGGTTTTTATGATTAGTAATGACCGTAACGGGATGAACAGCCCCCTCCAGAAAATGCCTCCATTCTTCCAAGGCCAATTTAATTGCCAACAATTCCCTGTTGCCGACATCATGATTTATCTCGGCCGAAAACAATTTTTTAGAGAAAAAGGCACAGGGTTTAAGGTTAGTGAGGGTGGACGGGCCCTGAGACAACACTGCTCCCACCTCCGAAGCATCGACCTCCACAATAAAAGGTCTTGACGGATTGGATTGTATCAACATGGGGGTTGAAGTGAAACATTTCTTCGGTGTCTGGAAGGAATTTTTTGCAGCCACAGACCAATTTTTTACATCCGCCCCTTTGAGAGTGAGGTCCGTCAAGGGTTTCACCACCTGCGAAAACACTTTATTGAACTTCCTATAATTAGCGAAGCCCAGAAATCGTTGCAACCCCTTCAGGTATGAGGTTGCACCCAATCAGAAATGACCTGAACCTTCCCTGGATCCATGTGGAATCCCTCCCCAGATACAATTAAACCCAGAAAAGACAGTTCTTGCATAAAGAATGAACACTTCTCCAGCTTAGCGTATAAATGGTTTTCCCTGGGTCTCACAAGAACCGTATGTAGATGGTGTGTGATTGACTGTCCTCTGAGTATATCAAGATGTCATCCAGGTAAATGACAACATAGCGCCCAATCAGGTCAGAAAAAACAACATTGATGAAATTCTGGAAAACAGCAGAGGCATTAGCGAGACCGAAGGGCATAACCAAATTTCAAATAAACCCTCGGTCGTCAGAAACGCTCTTTTCCATTTATCCCCCTCTCAGATCATTATAAGGCTATAAGCCCTTCATAAGTCAAGTTTAGAAAACCACTTGGCCCCAGTGAGTTGATTACATAAGTCAGGGATAAGAGGAAGAGTATAGAGTGTTTTTTACAGCAATCTTATTCAGTTCCCGAAAGTTGCCATCTTTTTTTTCACACGGGTGAAACAGAAGGCCGAATATGCCCTTTGCGGAGGCTCTCTGTGATGTATTCTTTCATGGCTTGGCGCTCAGGCACAGACAAGTTGTGCAGACAAGCCTTGGGTAATTTGGCTCCTGGAACTAAATCAATAGCACAATCACCGGGTCGATGTGCTGGAAGCGCCTCAGCCTCGCTTTTGGAAAACATGTCTTCAAAGTCTTTCAGGTACTCCGGAATACTGTCCAGACGACACAGATACAGACTTTACCAGGTTAACAAAAGGTCCTAGGTTATAACATGGACCATTACCCTTACATCCCCATTAAGTGATCTCCTCCGTCACCCAATCAATGACAGGATTGTGGCGTTGCAGCCAGGGCATCCCCAGTAGGGATGGTGGTGGTCACCACAGGACCACCAGCAAATTCCAATTCCGCTTGGAGCACAATTTTTGCAAGTGAGAAAAAATGTACCTGGGAGTCTGGACAACCTCCTCGATTGTTGCCCAGACTCAGTCGTTTCTCAGACAGTTTCACAGAAGGGCAGGAGGAGCAGTTCCTTTTCCAATGTCCAGAGGCTCCACAGTAAAAGCACAGTTGGTTGTCTCTGCGGTGCCTTCTCTCTTTCTCCATGATCGAGACTGACCCAATCTTCATGTGCTCAGATACAGGTGCAGCGTCACACAATTTAGTGTACAAGGAAGTCTCTTGCTGCATCACTCCTCTAGCATGGAGTCTTTGGTTCATTCGAACAGCCTGTGTCATGGCATCCTCCAGGGTATCAGGAGGAGGAAGTGTCAGAGCGTCCTTCAGACAGACCCTTGCGGAACAACCCCCTCAGGGTGCGTCTTTCCAAGAAATTTCGGCTGCCTAACGCTTAAACTGTGAGCAGAACCATTCAGCGGAGTGCCTCCCTTTTGTCACACTCATCACCATATCCTCCGCCAGACGTACTCTATCAGGCTCATAATAAATGTGCCCCAGAGTCACAAAAACAGGTTCACAGACATGCGTTCAGGAGCAGAGGAAGGGAGAGAGAAAGCCATGCCTGTGGAGACCCCTTAACAAGGACATTACTACCCTCACCTTCTGTCTTTCGTTTCCAGAAGCCCGGGGACACAACTCAAAAAAACAACTTGCATCCCTCCTTAAAGACCCTGAACAATTTTTTATCCCCATAAAAAGTATCGGTAACTTTACTGTTGGTTCGGGGTCTGCTAGGGATACATCAGAGGGGCCCCCCTCCTGGAACCCCAACGGAGCAGACATCTGTAAAGCACCGGCCACATCTCTCTGCACCTATTGGTGTGAGCGGACCAGGGCTTGCTGCTCCATGGACAGCTTCTGAAACAGCTGAGAGAGCTCATTAATCAGCCCCGTGAGAGCCTGTACCAGATCCATGGCATACCAACACCCCCCCCCCACCACCACCAGGGAGAAAGACTGTACGGTCAGCTATAATGTCACAGCGCCTGGGTATTAATGCTGCGGGGAGAGCTGCACACAGCAGCAACGGAGCTCAGCTAAACACCGGGTACTAACCTGGTAACCAAACAGGACCTTAGACATGTGACAGAGTGGGAGGAGGTCAGGGGGCTGAGCTAGACGCCGGGGAACAGAGAAGGGATAAACACTAGAGTTACCAAATAAGCAAAGATCAGAGCCTGGAGATCATGAGGTACCAAAAGGAAGACACAGGGGACTGTCAGAAGCAAAGCCAGAGGTCAGAAATCCAGAATAGCAAACAGAGTAATGCACGGAGAGCAAGAGAAACACAGTGCAAACCGGGTAGACACTCCAGGGGTCAAGCATACAAACCAAAGCAGAACGTATAGCTGATGGTGAAACCCAGCTAGGAGTGAGTATAAATACCCCTCCCATCTTGAAAGAGAGGCCAACAATATTATCCCTGAGAGAGCAGGACATTAAACATGTCCTAACCATGACAAAGGAAACATGAAGTGCTCTAAAATTTCCTGGAACACAGCTGCACTGACTTTGGTCTTGATAAAATACCAGCAGATGGCATGGCTTCCCAAACCATCACTAATTGTGGAAACTTCACACTAGACTTCAAGCAGCTTGGATTGTGTGCCTCTCCACTCTTCCTCTAAACTCTGGGACCTTGATTTCCAAATGAAATGCAACATTTACTTTCATTTGAAAACAACACCTTGGACCACTGATCCTACACAGAACCAAAGGAGTATATATCCAAAACAATTTTAACAAAATCAATATTTTATTAATAAATACATAGTCATAACCAGTATAAGGGTATGTGTCCACGTTCAGGATTGCATCAGGATTTGGTCAGGATTTTACATCAGTATTTGTAAGCCAAAACCAGGAGTGGGTGATAAATGCAGAAGTGGTGCATATGTTTCTGTTATACTTTTCCTCTAATTGTTCCACTCCTGGTTTTGGCTTACAAAAACTGATGAAAAATCCTGACCAAATCCTGATGCAATCCTGAACGTGGACACATACCCTAAAACAGACATGAAAAGCACAGACATCAACTCATGTGGAAGGAAGCACCACAACTGCAATAACAGAACGAGTCTGCTGTGGAGCACACACTGACGGATGTTACCATGGGTAAGTTGAGCATCCTTTAAAGGGGTCCTTTACTTTTTGTACCTTGTTGAATTGGATAGAGGAGATGGAGCATTTTATGCTTATTATTTATACGGAGATTTAGGTACATCCACTTATATTCGGTCCTACTAAATGGGCTTTATATTGTGTATAGGTAACAGTGGATATGGATTATACCCTTGTTGGTCCGCTCACTGACTCATTCTGTCATTTCAGTTGTGGTGCTTCCTCCCACGAGTTGATGTCTGTGCTTTTCATGTCTGTTTTATACTGGTTATGACTATGTATTTATTAATAAAATATTGATTTTGTTAAAATAGTTTTGGACATATACTCCTTTGGTTCTGTGTAGGATTTATGGTTTTTGGAGTGTCTAGGGATATTTATATGGGTCTATCAATGTGGCAATTTGCCCTCTGGAGATATCTCTTTATGTACCAGTGGATTGTTTTTCTATTACCTTGGACCACTGAGCAACAGTCCAGTTCTTTTTCTCCTTGGCCCAGGTAAGATGCTTCTGGTGTTGTCTATTGGTCATGAGTGGCTTGACACAAGGAATGCGACACTTGTAGCCCATGTCCTGGATACATCTGTGTGTGGTGGCTCTTGAAGCAATAACTCCAGCACCAGTCTACTCCTTATGAATCTCCCTCAAATTTTTGAATGGCCTTTTCTTAACAATCCTTTCAAGGCTGCGGTTATCTTGGTTGCTTGTGCACCTTTTTCTACCACACTTTTTCCTTCCACTCAACTTTCCAATAATATGCTTGAATACAGCACTCTGTGAACAGCCAGCTTCTTTAGCAATGACCTTTCGTGGCTTACCCGCCTTGTGGAGTGTGTCAATGACTGCCTTCTGGACAACTGTCAAGTCAGCAGTCTTCCCCATGATTGTGGAGCTTACTGAAACAGACTAAGGGACCTTTTTAAAACGCTTTGCAGGCATTTTTGTTAATTATTCTAATTTACTGAGTTAATGACTTTTGTGTTTTCAGTGGCTGTAAGCCAAAATCATCATTAACAGAAATAAACACTTGAAATAAATCACTATTTGTAATGACTCTATATGAGTTTCACTTTTTGTATTGAAGAACTGAACTTTTTGTATTGAAGTACTTCCTGGCTTGTTTGACCTACATAAATCTTGGGGCATTGACATTTTTTTGTTTCCCAGTCCACCTTATTTTCACTCATTCGTTTTTTTCATTTTTATCACCCCTTTAATCTTTTAATTTTTTGACAACACTTTTTTTTGCCCCTTTTTCGCACATTTTTCGTACACATATATTTCTTCCATCACAGTTCACAGTTTTTCCCATTTATGTTATATTTAATTACCTTTTTCACCCATCACCACCATTCTTATATTAAAATACTTTCTTGTTGTATTTTTTACACTTTTACACAATCATTGCTAGCAACCATATATGTGTTTTCATCTACCAACATCAACTTTCATTTATTTCTATAAATGTCATTGATTATTATTATTACTTTTGAGATATGCATTCTTAATATAACGGATAGACAGGCAGTCACATTCATGCTAGATTCTATCATTTGATTCATATGTTCAAAAACATTCCGTTTGTTTGTTCATATGACAACTTCTCTCTCCCATTGCATTTCCCATGCAATGTCATTATGTAGGCATTAAATTGTATTTCACGGAGTCATGTGCCAACTAGTCATCCCCACTTTTTTTCTAACATCAGCCTGTGTTTTGCATAGGTGGTTTTCTTATTTGTCTAGCTGGTGCATGTATAATTTATTTGCCCATTGTGATACTCCATGGCATACAAGTGTGACAATCTTATAGAATATTACTCTTGCACTATAAAGCGCGCACGCATAAGACACAATCTTCCAGCGTAATCACATTTTTGTCTTATTGAATATTCTCAATACAGCGGTTGTCATTCTTTGCCAGCCTGCCTAGCGCATGCACATATGATAATTTTTATTACAATGCAATATGTAATTCCTCGGTGCATGCGCAAAGTGTGCCGTCAATGAGCTTCAATGATATCTGTTTTATTCTTTGTCAGACGGTTTAGCGCATGTGCATGATATGCTATCATGGCGCTTGGTCAATGTGTAATTTCTCGGTGCATGCGCAAATTGAGCCTTCAATAAGCTTTATTGATACTGGACCTAGTGAACACTGACAATATGCGAGCTGTAGCAAGGTTTGCTGTGTCTGTCAGCACAGTGTCCAGAGCATGGAGCAGGTACCAGGAGACAGGTCAAGTGCACCAGGAGATGTGGAGGGGGCTGTAGGAGGACAACAACCCATCAGCAGAACTGCTACCTCCTCCTTTGTGCAAGGAGAAACAGCCCTGCAAAATGACCTCCAGCAGGTCATTAACATTCATTTATCTGTTCAAACTGTCAGAAACAAACTCCATGAAGGTGGTATGAGGGCTCGACATCCACACATGGGTGTTGTGCTTACAACCCAACATCGTGCAGGGCAATAGGCATTTGCCAGAGAACACCAAGATTGGCAGATTTGGCATTGGTGCCCAGTGCTCTTCATGGATGAGCAGGTTCACACTAAGCACATGTGAGAGTCTGGAGACGCCATAGAGAATGTTCTGCTGCCTGCAACAGCCTCCAGCATGATCAGTTTAACCGTTGTCAGTAACGGTGTGGGGAGGCATTTCTTTAGAGGGCTGCCCTGTCCTCCATGTGCTAGCCAGAGGTACCCTGACTGCTATTAGGCAACGGTATGAGATCCTTAGACCCATTGTTAGGCCATATGCAGGTGTATTGGGTCCTGGGTTCATTCTGATGCATGACAATGCTAGGCATCATGCGGCTGAAGTGTGTTAGCAGTTCCTGCATGATGAAGGCATTGATGCTATGGACTGGCCTGCCTGTTTCCAAGACCTGAATCCAATTAAGCACATCTGGGATATCATGTCTCGTTCCATCCACTAACGCCAAGTTGCACCACAGACTGTCCAGGAGTTGACTGACGCTTTAACCCCTTTACCCCCAAGGGTGGTTTGCACGTTAATGACCGGGCCAATTTTTACAATTCTGACCACTGTCCCTTTATGAGGTTATATCTCTGGAACACTTCAACGGATCACGGTGATTCTGACATTGTTTTCTCGTGACATATTGTACTTAATGATAGTGGTAAAATTTCTTTCATATTACCTGCGTTTATTTGTGGAAAAAAATGGAAATTTGGCGAAAATTTTGAAAATTTCGCAATTTTCCAACTTAGAATTTTTATACAATTAAATCACAGAGATATATCACACAAAATACTTACTAAGTAACATTGCTCACATGTCTACTTTACATCAGCACAATTTTGGAACCAAAATTTTTTTTGTTAGGGAGTTATAAGGGTTAAATGTTGACCAGCAATTTCTCATTTTTACAACACCATTTTTTTTTTAGGGACCACATCTCATTTGAAGTCATTTTGAGGGGTCTATATGATGGAAAATACCCAAGTGTGACACCATTCTAAAAACTGCACCCCTCAAGGTGCTCAAAACCACATTCAAGAAGTTTATTAACCCTTCAGGTGTTTCACAGGAAATTTTGGAATGTTTAAATAAAAATGAACATTTAACTTTTTTAGACAAAAAATTTACTTCAGCTCCAATTTGTTTTATTTTACCAAGGGTAACAGGAAAAAATGGACCCCAAAAGTTATTGTACAATTTGTACTGAGTACACCGATACCCCATATGTGGGGGTAAACCACTGTTTGGGCGCATGGCAGAGCTCGGAAGGGAAGGAGCGCCATTTGACTTTTCAATGCAAAATTGACTGGAATTGAGATGGGACGCCATGTTGCGTTTGGAGAGCCACTGATGTGCTTAAACATTGAAACCCCCCACAAGTGACACCATTTTGGAAAGTAGACCCCCTAAGGAACTCATCTAGATGTGTTGTGAGAGCTTTGAACCCCCAAGTGTTTCACTACAGTTTATAACGCAGAGCCGTGAAAATAAAAATTCTTTTTTTTCGCCACAAAAATATATTTTTTAGCCCCCAGTTTTGTATTTTCCCAAGGGTATCAGGAGAAATTGGACCCCAAATGTTGTTTTCCAATTTGTTCTGAGTACGCTGATACCCCATATGTGGGGGAGAACCACCGTTTGGGCGCATGGGAGAGCTCGGAAGGGAAGGAGCGCCATTTGGAATGCAGACTTAGGGTACTGTCACACAGTGCAATTTTGATCGCTACGACGGTACGATTCGTGACGTTCTGTCGCAGAGACGTGACGTGACGTTCTGACGCAGTGTCTGACACGCAGCAGCGATCAGGGACCCTGCTGAGAATCGTACGTCGTAGCAGATCGTTTGGAACTTTCTTTCGTCGCTGGATCTCCCGCTGACATCGCTGGATCGTTGTGTGTGACACCGATCCAGCGATGTGTTCGCTTGTAACCAGGGTAAACATCGGGTAACTAAGCGCAGGGCCGCGCTTAGTAACCCGATGTTTACCCTGGTTACCAGCGTAAACGTAAAAAAAACAAACAGTACATACTCACATTCCGGTGTCTGTCCTCCGGCGTCTCAGCTTCTCTGCACTGTGAGCGCCTGCCGGCCGGAAAGCGAGCACAGCGGTGACGCGGTGACGTCACCGCTGTGCTTTCCGGCTATGGTGCTTACACAGTGGAGAGAAGCAGAACGCCGGGGGACAGACACCGGAATGTAAGTATGTACTGTTTGTTTTTTTTACGTTTACGCTGGTAACCAGGGTAAACATCGGGTTACTAAGCGCGGCCCTGCGCTTAGTAACCCGATGTTTACCCTGGTTACCCGGGGACTTCGGCATCGCTCCAGCGCCGTGATTGCAACGTGTGACCGCAGTCTACGACGCTGGAGCGATAATCATACGACGCTGCGACGTCACGGATCGTGCCGTCGTAGCAATCAAAATTGCACTGTGTGACAGTACCCTTAGATGGATTGGTCTGCAGGCGTCACGTTGCATTTGCAGAGCGTCTAATGTACCTAAACCGTAGAAACCCCCTACAAGTGACCCCATATTGGAAACTAGACCCCCAAGGAACTTATCTAGATGTGTTGTGAGAACTTTGAACCCCCAAGTGTTTCACTACAGTTTATAACGCAGAGCCGTGAAAATAGCGGATTTTTGATTGGGAGCCGTCACACACTAAAAGACGCTTTTTATTTCAAAAAATGTTTTTTGCTTTACCACATTGAGTGCTATAATTTTTCCATATTTTGGTCCACAGAGTCATGTGAGGTCTTGTTTTTTGCAGGACGTGTTGACATTTTATTGGTAACATTTTCAGGAGCGTGACATTTTTTGATCGCTTTTTATTCTGATTTTTGTGAGGCAGAATGACCAAAAACAAGCTATTCATGAATTTCTTTTTGGGGGGGCGTTTATACCGTTCCGCGTTTGGTAAAATGGATAAAGCAGTTTTATTCTTCGGGTCAGTACGATTACAGAGATACCTCATTTTTATAGGTTTTTTTATGTTTTGGCGCTTTTGTACGATAAAAACTATTTTATAGAAAAAATTATTATTTTTGCATCGCTTTATTCTGAGGACTATAACTTTTTTACTTTTTCGCTGATGATGCTGTATGGCAGCTCGTTTTTTGCGGGACAAGATTACGTTTTCAGCGGTACCATGGTTATTTATATCCGTCTTTTCGATCGCGTGTTACGCCACTTTTTGTTCGGCGGTATGATAATAAAGCGCTTTTTTTTTTTGCACCGTTTTTTTTTTTTCCGGTGTTCACTGAAGGGTTTAACTAGTGGGACAGTTTTAAAGGTCGGGTCGATACGGATGCGGCGATACTAAATATGTGTTTTTTTATTGTTTTGTTTTTTTTATTTAGCTAAAGGAATGTATTTATTAGAACAATATATATTTTTATTTTTTTGCACATGTAATTTTTTTTTTTTTTACATTTTTACTTTGCCCCGGGGGGGGGGGGGTGGCATCACAGTAAAGTGACAGATCGCCAATCTGACACTTTGCTGTGCACTATTGGATTAATAATGGATAGGTGTTATGTTATAATTGACGCCTCTGCAGTATTAATCTGGCTTAATGTCACCTTACAATAGCAAGGTGACATTAACCCTTCATTACCCCATATTCCACGGCTACACGGGAGTGGGAAAGAGAGTGGCCAAGTGCCTGAATAGGCGCATCTTCCAGATGTTCCTTTTCTGGGGTGGCTGGGGGCAGATGTTTTTAGCCAGGGGGGCCAATAACCATGGACCCTCTCTAGGCTATTAATATCTGCCCTCAGTCACTGGCTTTACCACTCTGGCAGAGAAAATTGCGCGGGAGCCCACGCCAATTTTTTCCGTGATTTAACCCTTTAATTTAATAGCTAGTGGGCCCAAATTTTGCACATAGTAGTGGGGAATATGCAAAAAAAAAAAGGGATATGAGATGGTTTACTGTATGTAAACCATGTCTCATATCATGTCGGGTTTGGGAAGGAGATAGCAAAAGGCGGCAATTGAATTACCGGCTTTTATGCTATCTAGCGCTGAACTAAATATAAATATATATATATGTGTCTCAATGACACATACTGTATATATGTTTTAATGAAAATTTGAGCACATAAATCCATTAGATGTCGGTTTTGCAAGCCTGCGAGAAAATATCGCAGTACGGATGCCATGCGGATTACATACGCAAAATATGCTGCCACACCCTGCCTACGGATGACATATAGATCACTATTTTGGGAACATTTCTGCGTATTACGGCCGTAAAAAAAGGACCGTAATTTCATACGCTGAGTCTGACGCCGGCCTTAGTGTGTGCCAGCAGTGGAGCTGATCGACACTCTGCAGAACCCAGAGCAGTGGGGGAATGAGAAGAGGTAAGTATTATTTGTGTATGCATTATACTGTGTGTGTGTGAGGGCTGCATTATACTGTGTGGGGGGCTGCACTATACTGTTTGTGTTGCATGATACTGTGTGTGACAGGGGGCTGCATTATACTGTGCATGGGGGGCTGCACTATACTGTGTATGTGGGGGGGCTAAAAAATACTACGTGGGCGGGCTGCATCATACTGTGTGTGGGGGGGCTGCATCATACTGTGTGTGTGGGGGACAGCACTATACTGTGTATGTGGGGAGACTTCTTTATACTGTGTGTAGGGGGCTGCACTATATTGTGTTTATGGGGGCCGCATTATACTGTGTATGGGGGACTGCACTATCCTGTTTGTGGGGAGGCTGTATTATACTGTGTGTGTGGGGGGCTGCATCATACTGTGTGTGGGGGGGAACTGCACTATACTGTATGTGGGGGGGCTCCATTATACTGTGTGTAGGTGGCTGCACTATATTGTTTGTGGGGGCTGCATTATACTTTGTGTGTGGGGGCTGCCTATACTGTATGTGGGGGGCTGCATTATATTGTGTGGAGAGGCTGCGCTATACTGTGTGTATGTGGAGGGGTGCTGCATTATACTGTGTGTGTGGGGGGTTGAATTATGCTGTGTTTTTTGGGGGCAGCATTATAGTGTGTGTGCGGGGCTGTATTATACTGTGTGTAGGGCTGCAGTATACTGAGGGGGGCTGCATTATACTCTGAGGGGGCAGCATTATTATCTGAGGGGGCTGCATTATAATCTGGGGACTGCATTATACTCTGAGGGGGCTACATTATACTGTGTGTGGTTGTGCATTATACTCTATTAAGGGGGCTGCCGTATACTCTGAGGGGGCTGCATTATACTCTATCAAGGACAATGGTCAGTGCATTATACTATATGTACAATATGGGGCCTGCAATATACTGTATTTAAGACTATCTGTCCCCATCATTGTTCCTCAGCCGAGTTAACGAGGCTGGGAAACAATTGTCAAACAACTTCAATATTGCTGATCACACTCGTTTAACGGGCTGAACTCAGCGAATGTAAATACAACATAAATGTTTCTGTGCGATGGTGCAATATGTGAGCATTTGGGGCCCCACTTTAACCCCTTCATGACAGGAGCTTTTTTCGGTTTTACGTTTTTCGCTCCCTTCATTCCCAGAGCCATAACTTTTTTATTTTTCCATCAATATGGCCATGTGAGGGCTAGTTTGTCTGTGGGACGAGTTGTACTTTTGAACGACACCATTGGTTTTACCATGTTGTGTACTAGAAAATGGGAAAAAAAATTCCAAGTGCGGTGACATAGCAAAAAAAGTGCAATCCCACACTGTTTTTTTGTTTGGCTTTTTTGCTAGGTTCACTAAATGCTAAAACTGACCTGCCATTATGATTCTCCAGGTCATTTTAAGTTCATAGACACCAAACATGGCTAGGTTCTTTTTTATCTAACTGGTAAAAAAAAATTCCAAACTTTGCTAAAAAAAAAAATTTGCGCAATTTTCCGATGCCCATAGCGTCTTCAGTTTTGTGATATTGGGTTGGGTGAGGGCTTATTTTTTGCGTGCCGAGCGGACATTTTTAATGATACCATTTTGGTACATATACGTTCTTTTGATCGTCCGTTATTGCATTTTAATGCAATGTTGCGGCAACCAAAAAAAACGTAATTCTGGCGCTTTGTCTTTTTTTTGCTACGTCGTTTAGCGATCAGGTTAATCCTTTTTTTTATTGATAGATCAGGCGATTCTGAATGCGGCGATACCAAATATGTCTATGTTTGATATGGTTTTTATTTTGAATGGCGCAGAAGGGGGGTGATTTGAACTTTTATTTTTTTTTATATTTTTTAAAACTTTTTTTTTTTTTTTTTTACTTTTGCTATGCTTCAATAGTCTCCATAGGAGACTAGAAGCTGGCACAACTCAATCGGCTCTGCTACATAGAGGCAATGGTCAGATTGCCTCTATGTAGTAGAATTGCTTACTTGCTATGAGCGCCGACCACTGGGTGGCGCTCATAGCGATCTGGCAGTGACGACCATAGAGGTCTGCAGGAGACATCGGGTTGTCATGCTGACACACCAGTGACCCGCAATCACGTGACGCAGGTCACCGTTGTGCACATTTCCGGCATGATTGTCGGAAGTGCCATTTAAATGCCGCTGTCAGAGTTTGACAGCGGCATTTAACTTGTTAATAGCTGTGGGTAGATCGCGATCCACCCACTGCTATTGCGGGCAATGTCAGCTGTTCAAAACAGCTGACATGTCCCTGGAAATATGTGGGCTCACCGACGGAGTCCACTTCAAAGGGAGGGAGTCCAACATCGGTGTACTACTATGCTCGATGTCGGTAAGGGGTTAAACTTTTGCCCAGGGCACCACTTAGGCTGGCGTCACACTAGAGAGAAATACGGATGAGGAAGAAGCGCAAAAACAACCAGGGTTGTCACTAGGAATTTCAAGGCCCCATACTAGCAAAATTCTCGGGGCCCCCTTGAGACTCCGCCCAGGCTCCACCTCCACCCCTCGAACTATCCACAGTCCCACCGCTTTCTCTTGGAAAAACTCCACTTCCAATCACACATTAACAGTTCCCATAACCAGATCATACATATAGCCAGCAGCTTTTGTTTTGGCCAAAAGATTTTTCTAATCTGCCACCATGACAAGGTAGACTCTTTTGGTCGGGCCCTACTCTACGCTACCCTATTAAAAATTTGTTAAAATATGCAATACAATTTAGGTATATTTTTATTTATTTTTCCATTTTTTAAATGATCAATAATATCACATACAAGGGACAAATACCACAGCACCATGACCAGACACCATATTACCACCACATAGTGACCTATAATACCACATACAAGGAACAAATGACGCCACACCATGTCCAGATCACATATTACCACCAAATAGTGACCTATAATACCACATAAGGAACAAATACCATCGCACCATGTCCAGATCACATATTACCACCACATGGTGGTCAAAAATACCACATACAGGGAACAAATGCCATCACACCATGACTAGACCACATATTACCACCACAGTGACCGAATAATAGCACATACATGGGACAAATACCACCGCTTCATCTCCAGATCATATATTACCACCACATAGTGACTGAATACTTCAATACTGATCATTAAAAAAAAAACACACAATACCATCACCATAAGTGCCATTATACACAGAAGATCTGTACTTAGTATGCAGTGTCTGTGTACAGGTAACACACTGACTCCCCAGTGACGTCTCTAGATGAAGTCCTTCAGCCCCGCTTTCCATCTTCATCCAGCACAAACCGCCATCACGTCTTCCAGCCAGGACTTGTCTCTGCAGGAAATAACAGTTATCTAGAGCTCCTCTTGCAGAACACATTACTTAATTTTTTCCCAACTTCTACACTACACCAGATGAAGAAAAAAAGTGACAGTGTCGCTCTGCACAGTAACAGGACCGCCTCCCCCATTTAAAACAGTATCCTCAAAAAATGAAATAAATACATCACTGCAGTAATAATATCCCTTAATAAACCCCTATGGTAATATCCCCATCCTAGCCCCCATATGTCTCATTCCTGGCTCCAGCCATATGTTCTCACATCCTGCCATCATGAGTATCCATTCTGCTCCCATATGATCTCCCCATCCTGCCCCATGATACTGACCCATCTGTCCCATGATACTGACCCATCTGTCCCATGATCCTGCTGCCCGTCTCCATCCTGCACCATGATCCTGCCCCATCTGTCTCCATCCTTCCCCATATTCCTGCCCCATCTGTCTCCATCCTGCCCCGTGTCTCACATTCCTGCCCCGTGTCTCACATTCCTGCCCCGGGCTCACCGCATTGAGTAAAAAAAAACAAAAAAACACACCTTTCCTCTTACCTGGCCGCTATCCAGCGCCAACGTCCATCTCAGGCATTTCAGCGCGGACTCGCCGGCGAATGACAATGACGTCATAAGCCGGCGATGTGCGTGCTGACGTCAGCTGCCAGCCTCCGATTGGCTGGCGGCTTTATCTACTGCCTTGCGGGCCCAGAAGGGCCCGCAAGGCAGCAGAGGACACTGAACCGGCATCTCAGACGCCGGTTCAGTGTACCGTCAGGCGTCAGATGCCTGGCGCTGGGGGCCGGGCTCGATGGGCAGATGAGACGGGGCCCGATGCGGGCCCCCTCTGCCCACCGGGCCCCATACGCCAGTCAGGGCAGTAATGCCCTGATGGCGGCCCTGATAACAACGCATTACACTCGGTCCAATGTCTATGGGGCAGCTTCCATCAGCCGTATATTTCTCTGCCTTATTTAACGGGCTGAGAAAATCGCAGCATGCTGCGATTGTCAGCATATTCCTCCAAAAATATGCTAATGAAAGTCTATGGGGGCGAGAAAAATACGGATTACACATGGACCACATGTCTGCCTTGCGAGAAATACGCACCGGTAATTCAGCTGTAGATAAGCCCTGAAAGGCGGTGGCTGGATCTTATATCGGCCAAACCTGGTGACAGGTTCCCTTTAACATCTCTTTCAAATAATTTTATTGTATCTTTTAAAATTTAGTATTAACATGCGGAAATAGTCATATAATCAGCTCTCAAGGGAATAAGGGTAAGGAGAGGGAGGGAGGTAAGGGAAATGGGACTGGGAAAAGGTAAGTACAACTTTGTGGACACGCTGTCCAGTCATAACAAAATTTGATATTATTAACAATTTTTAACAGGTTAACATATATTATCCTCACAGGTATGCAGTAACCACCATCTTTCCTTTTAATGCTATAAGTTGGAGTCTACCTCAACCTACTTCTTCCATTTCCTATCATATTTCTTATAATAATTGTTTGCTATTGCGAAGTTTTCTTCATATGTCTTGTGTAGGTTAATTTGGTCTATAATTTCGGTAAAGGCCGGTAAGATCGGGTTTTTCCAATGGAAGGCTATAATTTGTTTAACCACAAGACAGATATGAATTATAATAGATCTTACATTTGTGTCCGTACTTTCCCAGTTCAAGGACAAGGCCATTGCAGGGGTGACTATAGTATTGTCTGTTAATAGTTTATTGATTCATTTTATGGCCTGTCTCCATAAGGGTTTCACCCGGGGGCATGTCCAAAACACATGTAGTAAACTTCCGTGTTCTCCACATTCTCTCCAGCACAATGGAGATCCTCCTGACGGTAGATGAGAGAGGCGAACCGGAGTATAGTACTATCTTGTAATGATTTTATAGTAGGCCTCTTTCAATGTCATACAGATGTTTGATGCATAAGTAAATTGGATCGCATTTTCCCACTGTTCTGAAGTGAACGTTGTATTCAAATCCCTTTCCCATTTTGTCATGTAAGTTAACTTATTAAATTGTGTATCATTGTTAAACCACCGATATATTTGCTTGTTGCTCCATCGGGCTTGCTCATCACCTTGTGGGTCGGGGGGGTGATGTAGGTATCAGTAGGTTGGTGCATTGGCGTTCCACCTATGTACCTTGTGTTTTGCCCTTATGTGTGTGTTGTTTCATCAACTTTTTGCGGTGCATCTGTATACACCCCATTGGCACCATAATGCCGGTTAGGTGCAGACTTTTATCTCCTCGTATAGAGCATCCAGGGTACTCTTATCATTGGACGGTGCCTTGGTGGTCTAATTGACCCAGTCCGGTGCACTTATTTCATCATCTTTGTGCTGGAGCATGCGCATTGATGACAGAGGGGAGTTTTCCTCTGCGCCCCCATATAACTACATATAAATGGCGTTATTGTTGGATGTGCGTGCAGACATTGTGACCCGCACATCCCAAAGATATTGGTGGCATTGTATTGCACCGCAAAGAATGTTTGTTTACATATTGTGGGTGTGACCACTTGGTGGCGTTCTAGTTGCCTAGGCAACTTACTATGGAGTTCCCATTATGGTACTGTGTGGGAGCATGCGCAGTGCGATTTGTATTCAGCGTCCGAGCCCTATACATAGAACACATAAGCGGCGATTTTTCTGTTGGGATGTATGGGGTCAGATATGCTTGGCGCTCCGGTATCTGGCTGCCGCCGGCAGTAGATCAGTATGGGCTAAGCAGGGAATCGATCACACCGGAAGCGCTACATAGGAAGCGTTCTGGTTTCCCTGACAACCCCACTGACACACCAATGGTTCTTCGACGCTGGAGCATGCGCAGATGGTGGAGGTGGGACTTGGTCATGTGGTATGCAGTTTGGAACACTTCGTGCGGCCGGAAGCGATAACACAGCTGATGGTGGTAATGTTATTCGCTATTTGTATATATAAGTGACATATACCTGGTTCGGAGATTACCCCTGACGAAGCCACCCTGAGCGGTGGCGACACGCGTTGGGTCTCCTTGTAGCCCACATTAGGACTCCTATTGGAGGTTCAACAGGTTCAGGCAGGACATGCCTTTAGGTAGTATTTATTTGACTGCCCCTGTTCCATATGTTGCCTCTATACTATTCCTAGGTGGGTCTCTTTGTAGCCCACACTAGGACTCTTATTGGAGGTTGAACATGCATTACAGGCCTTTAGGTAGTGCATATTTCACCACCTTTTTTCCACATGCTACTCTCCTAGTGTAAACATTTATTTGTCATTTGTGGGGTATATATCTTCAGTGATTGCTCTGCCTGTTTATGGTTCTTGCTACCTTGCAGTACTTTTGTCCATGTGCATATCTGCTTTGTATTTTTGGACAGTTTTGTGTGGTGTGGTCCTATATTCTGGACCTAGGGCGCAGGGCTACATATGCTGGGGTTAACTCCACATTCATTTTATTATTGTTTTTTCATCTATTTTGTATTATTGTATATTTCCTAGGGGAATGCCACTGTATTAGGGCCTATATATATTATAGTAAGGCCTCTTTTTTGCCTGTGTGAGAATATATTACACCTTTTGTTATAATATTGAATCCTTTGTGGGTTTCTGCCGTATTAGGGGCTATTGTATCTTGCATAATCATGCTTTTTAAATGTTTTTAATTGTGTTTATGTCACTTTTTTGTATTATTTAATAAAGCTGTGTTTATATCTTTGCCATATCTGTTTTGTGGTGATCCCCATTTATAGGACCTAGTCTGTATTTTCTTGAGTATGTTCATCATTGTGTAGGTCCTGGTGGTATCCCACTAACCGTGGTGCCCCCGTATAATTCATTTGTATCCTGTTTTGTATATGTGGTTTCTCCTTTGACCACATTTTCTGGGCGTTGGCACACGGTTATCTTATATCTATACATATTCATGATTATCTAGTGTATTGTATAGTGTGTTATTATGGATTTGGCAGCAAGAGAGGCTGCATGGAGCAATCAGGCCAGTGGTATTTTCAATGACGACACTGCTGGTGATTCCTCCGGCAGGGTTGACAATGATGATTACCACCTTGTGACCAAGGAACTCACCAATTTGCATAAGGCATTCACCAAATCTTGGTGGAATGTCAAAACCTTGGAAGAATATAAAAAAGCAGGACTGGTTCCCAGGGGCCTCAGGGTGCAGATTTTCCCGGCATGGGAAGTGGAGGGTGTATTTCAAAACACCTGGGAGTCTGGACTGTTGAAATGCTCCTATATTATAATTGACATGTTGTTGGAACACGATCAGGCTGTGTTGAGGACGTTGAAAGACAAAATTAAAGTATGTGAAGATAAACTACTCAAATTTGACAAAGCCACACAGGTAGAACCTTTTCAGGCTCAACTGAAAAATATAATAGACATTTTTGAAAAGGAGGTTCTAACCAAGAAAAAACAGAAATATAGGAGGGATCAGCTGGATTTCAAAAATGGACGAGCCTATAGGTGGGTGCAGAGGTAATAAGAGGCCTGGTGCACCTGAAGGCTCAGTGATCACCAATACCACCACCACACTTGATGTACCATCTAGTGATGATTTTTTATCCTCGGAACCGAGCGACATCGAGGGCGCCATAGGAGGGGTCGTAGGAGGAGGTGTGGCCCAAAAGAAGCGAACAAAAAATTACAAGGCATGGCCACCAAGGAACCAACGGGAGACACGGCAGAACAGGAAATACCAATACTAGACACGGAAACACGGTGTCCATCAGCCCCTGGTAAGCTACAAATTATTAATTTGTCTAAATATACCTTATCAGAGGCTGAGGTTTCAGTGCTGGAAAAGGGTTTGTCTTTTTGCCCGACTAGTGGCTTAGATAAATTTACTTTTATTAAAGACGTTTATTTGTTTTGCAGACAGCTTACTTTCAAGGTTCTTTTTCATCGTCCTTCTGACATGGACAACCTTTCTTCTTGCGACAGACAAATATTGCGGGATTTATTGGATCTGTTGGATGAAGGGGAAGAGGGTCCTTCCAGACGTAAGTTTACTGGCCGGTTACCATCTCAAGCCACCCCCCCCCCCGTTTACATTATGCCCTGCAGTACAATGTTTCTTTGATGCTGTGTGTAGGGAGGTTTCCCTACTGAAATTGGACCCTATCAGAGGTAGGAACATCAGCAGAGATGAACAGGCTAGTATAACAAGACTTGGGTCCAATAGAGACTTTGTCATTCGGGAGGCTGACAAGGGGGGTAATCTGGTCATTTGGCCAGTTGACCTCTATATTCAGGAGGCTATGCATCAATTATGTAACACAGATTGTTACCAGATCCTCTCCTCTGACCCTACAGGTGTGTTCCAGGCAAAACTAAACCGGCTGTTGGACAATGCATTTATGCATAACATCATTAACAAACGGGAGAAAGAGTTTCTGACAAATCAATATCCTAGGACTCCGACTTTTTATATGCTCCCCAAAGTCCATAAGTCGTTGGAGGTTCCACCAGGTAGGCCCATAGTGTCGGGGATAGGGGGTTTACATGAGCGACCCTGCATTTAGGCTACTTTCACATTAGCGTTTTAATCTGCAGCGTTTAATCCACAAACGCAAGGACACGAAAAACGCACGAAAACGCGTGTAAACGCGTTTTAAAACAGCTTACGGTAACCGCATGCGTCATTAAAACACTGCGTTTACATGCTTTTGCTTGCGTTTTCCATGCGTTTGCGTTTTTTGTGCGCATGTCGCAAAAATTTACTAGAGAAAAATCTAGATCACAAGAACCAGCCAATGGGACTACAGAGGGCGTGTATTATGTGAAATCTATATATAGACCCTAGGACAGCTGAAATCTTCAGATTTTGCTCCTGTATCCTGTGACAAGATGGATCTTCACATGGATAGCTTTTACTTCAAACTGGATCTGAGCATCAAGATTTTTCTGGCATGTGCGTTTGCTTGGGAGCAACACCGAAACCGGGAAAGACAGAGGACACGGCGTAGGCGGTTTTGGCAACACCCCATTGTAGAACTGCGGGAGAGCCGTGGTGCATATCACACCCTGTATGGTGAGCTCAATGAGAACCCAGGAAAATTCCCGGAATATACCAGGATGTCACAAGACTCTTTCCGGGATTTGCTTGATCGTGTCCAAGGAGCCATCCGGAGACAGGACACACAGCTCCGTAGAGCCATTCCACCAGAGGAACGTCTCCTGGTTACCTTAAGATACGTAATAATTCTAAAGAAAAGCTACCCATAATTTTTGCAGGTCTGACATGTATTTTTGGCATTTTAGTAAATTATTTATTCTTTCTACAGATTTCTTGCAACTGGAGAGAGCTTGTCATCCCTTCATTTCCAGTACCGCCTTGGGATTTCCACGCTGTCCGGAATTGTTTTTGACACCTGCCGGGCTTTATGGAACGTTCTCTGTGAGGAATTTATACCCATACCCACGGAGGACATGTGGAAAGAAATTGCTGAAAAATTTTAGACTGTTTGTGATTTTCCCAACTGTTTGGGTGCGGTGGATGGGAAGCACATCCGGATTATCAAACCAGCCAGAACGGGATCACAGTTCTTCAACTACAAAAAATATTTTTCAGTAGTTCTTATGGCAATAGCCGAATCGGACTGTCGCTTCATTGCTGTGGACATTGGTGCTTTTGGCCGTGGCAACGATTCACAGACTTTTAAAAACTCTGATATGGGCCGACGTGTTTATGGCAAAAATTTTAATTTCCCACAGCCACGACCACTCCCCTACACTCAAGGCCCACCGCTGCCATTTGTAATGGTTGGGGATGAGGCCTTTCAGATGAGTGAAAATCTCCTGAAGCCCTATTCAAGTCAGGACTTGAACCGCACAAAACGGATCTATAACTACAGAGTAACCAGGGCACGCAGAACAGTAGAGTGTGCCTTTGGGATTATGGTGTCGAAATGGCGCATTCTAGCAACTGCAATAAATCTAAAAATGGAGACAGTGGATGAGGTGGTTAAAGCCTGTGTGGTTCTCCACAATTTCATTCTGGCTAAGGAGCGACCCACCATAGAACTTGATGAACCTGTTGCAAACCCTTTGCCTGATTACCGTCATCACCCGCTGCGGTCAACAGTTGAAGTAGGCCACATGCGGGACCAATTTGCAGCTTTTTTTGATTCTGACATTGGACGTGTGCCATGGCAGGACAATATGGTGTAAAATGTACTGCTGGCTTCGGGTCTGCAAAGTTATGTTTGAAATGTTAATGTTTTTTCTAATAAAATAATTGTGTTTTACTTTCTTCACCATGTCTCCTATCTATTTCTTTAACAAACCACTTTGGGTTTTTGGGCTTAGGTTGTTGACGTCATTGAGTCCTGTCTTGGTTCACCATTAGCTATTTGCCGCAGACTGTATAGACTATGTCTGTTATTGTCGCAGTATTTGTCCAGTCCTTAACATCAGTATTTGTAAGCCAAAACCAGGAGTGGTAGTTAAATGCTTTTAGTGGTGCATATGTGTTTATTGAACTTTTACTCACATAGTTCCACTCCAGGTTTAGGCTTACAAATAGTGCTGTAAAATACAGAGCGAATACTGAGAGTGCGACGGCAGCCTACACCACAGATCTATAGTCATCAAGTCAGGTCTCTGAACTAATGAATTCATGATGCTAATTGCTCTTGAATTCATTTTTCCTGACACTTGTCCGGGTGAGTATAGATATGCCATGTATGACGTACATTTTCCCTTCACTTTGTGTGAAATATATGTATATGAACCCATAAGATAAAATGGAGGTAATACAATGCATTTCTAAAATCAGCAGGTCAGGGGTCAGAAATAATGTTTCTGATAAGACACGACCTGTTGAGTATAGTTGTGCTGTGTATTACCACCATTTTGTCTTCTGTGTGCGACCAAAAGTCACGGAGTAAACAGAAAGAACTGTTTTTGGAGAAAATACAAGTGTTATTTTTTGGGGCAACCTCATATCTCTCAACCAAACACACACCAAGCTTCAGTGTTCTGCTAATTAAGTACTGGAGGTTGGAGGTGGCCTCCAAAAAAGTGTTTGACGCATTATTTGTTATTGGCGCACGGTGTGTGGTGACTGCGGCGAAATGCACAATTAACCAAACCTTATTGGGGCAAAACACAGGTTTATTAAACACACACAAACAAAAAAATTAACTGCGCCTGCTTGGGGTTGAGTGCCGATATTGTGGGGTGTCCAGTTGTGAGGTCTGGCTTATTGTAGCCGACATAGGGGTGGCAGGAGAAGGCGCTATGAAACTGCTGGGGTCAGGAAATTCCGGGATTGGGCTAGACACATGAGAGGGCTGAGACACACTGGAAGGGTGAGACAAACCAGACATTACAGACACATTGGAAGGTGAGGGGGGAGGGATAGCTATTGTTTTTTGCTTTTTTTTGCCTTTCCCCTTCCTTGTTTGGCGCGGGTTCGTTGTTGTGATGGCAGGGAACACCAGGGCAGGGTCCGGCAACGGCAGTCTTGTGGTGGTGCCAGGAAACGCCAGGGCAGGGTCCGGCAACGACAGTCTTGTGGTGGTGCCAGGAAACGCCAGGGCAGGGTCCGGCAAAGGCAGTCTTGTGGTGGTGGCAGGGAATGCCAGGGCAGGGTCCGGCAATGGCAGTCTTGTTGTGGTGGCGGGGAATGCCAGGCCAGGGTCCTGCGGCGGAACTCTTGTGGTGGTAGCGGGGAACGCCAGGCCAGGGTCCTGCGGCGGAACTCTTGTGGTGGTAGCGGGGAACGCCAGGCCAGGGTCCTGCGGCGGAACTCTTGTGGTGGTAGCGGGGAACGCCAGGCCAGGGTCCTGCGGTGACAGTATGGTGGTGGCAGTGGAGGAGGCCCAAGCAGGAGCAGCAGTTGTCATGGTGGTGGCGGTGGGCTGACCCACTGCACTGTGCATGGTGGTGGTGCTATAATACGGTCCGGCAGTGTTTGGAATGGAGGTGGCCGTGCAGTGGTATGCAGCAGATGTCGGCATTGATGTAAAGCGTGACAGGGTGGGCACTGTTGGAAATGCCCCCACTGTCTGCTGAAAATACCAATTCTGCTGCATAGCTTGCACGTAAGCAGCATTGCAGGCCTGCATAACAGTAATCTGGAGCTCAGGACTAAGGTGTTCCGACATGCCCTGTTCTATCTGATTAAAAAAATGATGTGCTGGCCTCTGGAGGTCGGCTTTCACTTGGGCAAGGGCTGTGGTTACCTCCTGGATACGTGTGCTCATATGACTAATGGCAGTATCCAGTCGGTCACCCATCGCCTTGAGTCCCTCATGGAAGACCGAGCTCAAGTGCAAAAACTCGGGCATGAGTGACCTGTCCGCGGCCCTCTGCCGCTGCCGGGAGGAGCCCATAAAAAATTGGCTAGAGGCAGAGGACTGGGGAAGGGGAACACCTGATGGACCAGCTTCCTGGTCTCCAGGTTGTGTGGCAGGCCCACTTGCTGCAGCGCTGGAGGATGGCTGGGACGGGTCCGTGGCTGACTGATGAAGGACCGCTCCAGAACCTGGGCCAACAGTGGAGCTCCAAGTGCTGCGAAAAAAAAAAAAAATTATTACAAAACATTTACAAAAAGATAACTCAACAGTTAGATAAACATTCAGATAGGGAAAGGTCACACTAGCACTATTTGGAGTGAATTTTACATCAGAATTTGCAAGCCAGGAGTTCAACAGTAGGAATAAAAGTTTCATAAAACCACATGCTCTACTTCTGCATGCATCGACCACTCCTTGGGGATTAAAAAAATTGATGTAAAATATGAAGAGACGATGGAGGCAATACAAGCTGTTATGACCCCAATGGCGAGGGTCTCAGAGAAATAGGTAAGTCTGCGAAGTACAAAAATCCAGCTCATAGGGCAGTGGTAACTGGGTTGACCATATATCTACTCCTAACGCCAACACTAGAAGTAGCCGGGGAACATGCCTACGTTGGTCGCTAGATGTCTCGCGCCAGCCGGAGAACTAACTACCCCTAGAAGAGGAAAACAAAGACCTCTCTTGCCTCCAGAGAAAGGACCCCAAAAGTAGGATACAAGCCCCCCACAAATAATAACGGTGAGGTAAGAGGAAATGACAAACATAGAAATGAACTAGGTTTAGCAAAGAGAAGCCCGCTTACTAATAGCAGAATGTAGTAAGATAACTTATATGGTCAACAAAAACCCTATCAAACATCCACGCTGGAAATTCAAGAACCCCCGAACCGTCTAACGGCCCGGGGGGAGAACACCAGCTCCCTAGAGCTTCCAGCAAGGACAGGATACAGATTAAGTACAAGTTGGACAAAAATGCAAACAAAAACAAATAACAAAAAGCAAGAAAGCAGACTTAGCTTAATCAAGGAACCAGGATCAGTAGACAAGAGCACAACAGATTAGCTCTGATTACAACGTTGCCAGGCATTGAACTGAAGGTCCAGGGAGCTTATATAGCAACACCCCTGAACTAACGGCCCAGGTGAGCATACAAGGGATGACTGACATATCCAGAGTCAAATCACTAGTAACCACTAGAGGGAGCCAAAAAGCAAATTCACAACAGTACCCCCTCCTTAGTGAGGGGTCACCGAACCCTCACCAAGACCACCAGGGCGATCAGGATGAGCGGCGTGAAAGGCCCGAACTAAATCGGCCGCATGCACATCAGAGGCGACCACCCAGGAATTATCCTCCTGACCATAGCCCTTCCACTTGACCAGGTACTGAAGCCTCCGCCTGGAGAGACGAGAATCTAAGATCTTCTCCAACACGTACTCCAACTCGCCCTCAACCAACACCGGAGCAGGAGGCTCAGCAGAAGGAACCACAGGCACAACGTACCGCCGCAACAAGGACCTATGAAATACGTTGTGAATGGCAAACGACACCGGAAGATCCAGGCGAAAGGACACAGGATTAAGGATTTCCAATATCTTGTACGGACCAATGAAGCGAGGCTTAAATTTGGGAGAGGAGACCTTCATAGGAACAAATCGAGAAGACAGCCATACCAAATCCCCAACACGAAGTCGGGGACCCACACCGCGGCGGCGGTTGGCAAAACGCTGAGCCTTCTCCTGTGACAACTTCAAGTTGTCCACCACATGATTCCAGATCTGCTGCAACCTATCTACCACAGAATCCACCCCAGGACAGTCAGAAGGCTCCACATGTCCCGAGGAAAAACGAGGATGGAAACCAGAGTTGCAGAAAAATGGCGAAACCAAGGTGGCGGAACTAGCCCGATTATTAAGGGCAAATTCAGCCAACGGCAAGAAGGTCACCCAATCATCCTGATCAGAAGAGACAAAACACCTCAAATAAGCCTCCAGAGTCTGATTAGTTCGCTCCGTTTGTCCATTAGTCTGTGGATGAAAAGCGGACGAAAACGACAAATCAATGCCCATCCTACCACAAAAGGATCGCCAGAACCTGGAAACAAACTGGGATCCTCTGTCCGACACAATATTCTCAGGAATGCCGTGTAAACGGACCACGTTCTGGAAGAACACAGGAACCAGATCGGAAGAGGAAGGCAGCTTAGGCAAAGGAACCAAATGGACCATCTTGGAGAAACGATCACATATCACCCAGATGACAGACATGCCCCGAGACACTGGAAGATCAGAAATGAAATCCATAGAGATGTGTGTCCAAGGTCTCTTCGGGACAGGCAAGGGCAAGAGCAACCCGCTGGCACGAGAACAGCAAGGCTTAGCTCGAGCACAAGTCCCACAGGACTGCACAAAAGACCGCACATCCCTAGACAAGGACGGCCACCAAAAGGACCTGGCCACCAGATCCCTGGTGCCAAAAATTCCCGGGTGCCCTGCCAACACCGAGGAATGAACCTCGGAAATGACTCTACTGGTCCACCTAGCAGGCACAAACAATCTGTCAGGTGGACAAGAGTCAGGCCTACCAGCCTGAAATCTCTGCAACACACGTCGCAGATCCGGAGAAATAGCTGACAAGATAACTCCTTCCTTAAGAATACCCACAGGTTCAGCGACTCCAGGAGCATCAGGCACAAAGCTCCTAGACAGAGCATCGGCCTTCACATTCTTCGAACCTGGTAAATACGAGACCACAAAGTCAAAACGGGAGAAAAACAATGACCAGCGGGCCTGTCTAGGATTCAGGCGTTTAGCAGACTCGAGATACATCAGATTTTTGTGATCAGTCAAAACCACCACACGATGCTTAGCACCCTCGAGCCAATGACGCCACTCCTCAAATGCCCACTTCATGGCCAACAACTCCCGATTGCCCACATCATAATTTCGCTCTGCAGGCGAAAACTTCCTAGAGAAAAAGGCACAAGGTCTCATAGTAGAGCAACCAGGACCTCTCTGAGACAAAACGGCCCCTGCCCCAATCTCCGAAGCATCCACCTCAACCTGAAAGGGCAGTGAGACATCAGGCTGGCACAAAACAGGCGCCGAAGTAAACCGGCGTTTCAACTCCTGGAAAGCCTCCACGGCAGCAGGAGCCCAGTTAGCTACATCAGAGCCTTTCTTGGTCATATCCGTCAAAGGTTTAACAACGCTAGAAAAATTAGCGATAAAACGACGGTAAAAGTTAGCAAAACCCAAGAACTTCTGAAGACTCTTAACTGACGAGGGCTGAGTCCAATCATGAATAGCTCGGACCTTGACTGGGTCCATCTCCACAGCAGAAGGGGAAAAAATGAACCCTAAAAAGGGAACCTTCTGTACACCAAAGAGACACTTTGAGCCTTTAACAAACAAAGAATTTTCACGCAAAATCTTGAAAACCATCCTGACCTGTTCTACATGCGAGTCCCAATCATCAGAAAAAACCAGAATATCGTCCAGATAAACGATCAAAAATTTATCCAGATACTTCCGGAAAATGTCATGCATAAAGGACTGAAAAACTGAAGGCGCATTAGAGAGCCCAAAAGGCATCACCAAGTACTCAAAATGACCTTCGGGCGTATTGAATGCGGTTTTCCATTCATCTCCTTGCTTAATGCGCACAAGGTTGTACGCACCACGAAGATCTATCTTGGTGAACCACTTGGCACCTTTAATCCGGGCAAACAAGTCTGACAACAGCGGCAAAGGATACTGAAATTTGACAGTGATCTTATTTAAGAGCCGATAGTCAATACAAGGCCTCAAAGATCCGTCCTTTTTGGCCACAAAAAAGAATCCCGCACCAAGAGGGGAAGAAGAAGGACGGATATGCCCCTTCTCCAGAGACTCTCTAATATGAACGCATAGCGGTATGTTCAGGTACCGAAACGTTAAATAATCTTCCCTTAGGAAACTTACTGCCTGGAATCAACTCTATTGCACAGTCACACTCCCTATGAGGAGGCAGTGCACTGGACCTGGACTCGCTGAAAACATCCTGATAATCAGACAAATACTCCGGAACTTCCGAAGGCGTAGAAGAAGCAATAGACACGGGCAGGGAATCCCCATGATTTCCACAGCATCCCCAACTTGACACTGACATGGCCTTCCAATCCAAGACTGGATTATGGGTCTGCAACCATGGCAACCCCAAAACAACCAAATCATGCATTTTATGCAAAACAAGAAAACGTATAACCTCCCGATGTTCAGGAGTCATACACATGGTAACCTGTGTCCAAAACTGCGGTTTATTTTCTGCCAACGGCGTAGCATCAATACCCCTAAGAGGGATTGGATTTTCTAATGGCTCAAGAACAAAACCACAGCGCTTGGCAAATGACAGATCCATAAGACTCAGGGCAGCACCTGAATCTACAAACGCCATGGCAGGATAAGATGACAGTGAACAAATCAAAGTTACAGATAGAATAAATTTAGGTTGCAAATTACCAACGGTGACAGGACTAACAACCTTAGCTAGACGTTTAGAGCATGCTGAGATAACATGTGTAGAATCACCACAGTAGTAACACAAGCCATTCTGGCGTCTATGAATTTTCCGCTCATTTCTAGTCAGGATTCTATCACATTGCCTTAAATCAGGTGTTTGTTCAGACAGCACCATAGGTGAATTTGCGGTTTTTCTATCACATTGCCTTAAATCAGGTGCCTGTTCAGACAACACCATAAGGGAATTTGCGGTTTTGCGCTCCCGCAACCGCCGGTCAATTTGAATAGCCAGGGCCATGGAATCATTTAGACCTGTGGGAATAGGGAAACCCACCATCACATTCTTAATGGCTTCAGAAAGGCCATTTCTAAAATTTGCGGCCAGTGCACACTCGTTCCACTGAGTCAGCACGGACCATTTCCGAAATTTTTGGCAATACACTTCAGCCTCGTCCTGGCCCTGAGACATAGCCAGCAAGGCTTTTTCTGCCTGAATCTCAAGATTGGGTTCCTCATAAAGTAAACCGAGCGCCAGAAAAAACGCATCAATATCCGCCAATGCCGGATCTCCTGGCGCCAGCGAGAAGGCCCAATCCTGAGGGTCGCCCCGTAAAAAAGAAATAACAATTTTCACTTGCTGAGCGGAGTCTCCAGATGAACAGGGTCTCAGGGACAAAAATAATTTACAATTATTCCTGAAATTTCTAAACTTAAATCGGTCTCCGAAAAACAATTCAGGAATCGGTATCTTGGGTTCTGACATAGGATTTCTGGTAACATAATCTTGTATGCCCTGCACACGAGCAGCAAGCTGGTCCACACTTGTAATCAAGGTCTGGACATTCATGTCTGCAGCAAGCTTGAGCCACTCAGAGGTAAAGGGGAAAAGAAAAAAAAATGAGAGAGAGAAAAAAAAAAAAAAAAAAAAACTCAGAATTTTCTTTCTTATAATCCCGCTTCTGCAATGCATTTAACATTTAATATTGGCCTGGCAAACTGTTATGACCCCAATGGCGAGGGTCTCAGAGAAATAGGTAAGTCTGCGAAGTACAAAAATCCAGCTCATAGGGCAGTGGTAACTGGGTTGACCATATATCTACTCCTAACGCCAACACTAGAAGTAGCCGGGGAACATGCCTACGTTGGTCGCTAGATGTCTCGCGCCAGCCGGAGAACTAACTACCCCTAGAAGAGGAAAACAAAGACCTCTCTTGCCTCCAGAGAAAGGACCCCAAAAGTAGGATACAAGCCCCCCACAAATAATAACGGTGAGGTAAGAGGAAATGACAAACATAGAAATGAACTAGGTTTAGCAAAGAGAGGCCCGCTTACTAATAGCAGAATGTAGTAAGATAACTTATATGGTCAACAAAAACCCTATCAAACATCCACGCTGGAAATTCAAGAACCCCCGAACCGTCTAACGGCCCGGGGGGAGAACACCAGCTCCCTAGAGCTTCCAGCAAGGACAGGATACAGATTAAGTACAAGCTGGACAAAAATGCTAACAAAAACAAATAACAAAAAGCAAGAAAGCAGACTTAGCTTAATCAAGCAGGAACCAGGATCAGTAGACAAGAGCACAACAGATTAGCTCTGATTACAACGTTGCCAGGCATTGAACTGAAGGTCCAGGGAGCTTATATAGCAACACCCCTGAACTAACGGCCCAGGTGAGCATACAAGGGATGACTGACATATCCAGAGTCAAATCACTAGTAACCACTAGAGGGAGCCAAAAAGCAAATTCACAACAACAAGCCATATCTCTATACAAGCAAGCCACCTGTATACTCACCAGGACAAGTGTTGGAGACAACATGGACAATGCACGTATCATAGAAATCACTGAGATATATTGAATTATGAGACAAACCAGATACAAGACTGTGTAAAACGTATCTTGCAGTCAGGCCTGTGTTCTTTTGTGTGATGTCCCTTGTTTTAGTGATAAGGCAGAGGTTCATCTACATACTAAATGAATATTGGCCCTAAAGCTTAATGGAAGACACAGGTATACACTGTGGAAATCTTGATTGAATAGCCTCTATCCTGTTTGAGACCTATCATTATCTACATATGTACACAACTCCTGTGGGTTTCCATTGTAAGCCAGTGGTCCTGAGATAGACATCCTGTCTTCGGCCTATGGATATGTATATTGATACACAATGCCTGTGACGTTTGGGTGACAAACCATTGTTCTTTGAATAGACATTTTGGAGCCATCCCAAATGGGGTTGAACTGTCCTAAACAAGAACTTTCTTCCCAAGTACGAGGATGCCATCTGCAGGAAGGTGATGACTACTGCAGCCAATGACAGTGTTGACATTGCCAGAAGATGATTGGACATTTGCCACAGAAGATACCGGAAGCAAGGGTGGAGTCATGGCTTGTATGTGGGTGTGGATGTGTATTGGTTTAATATATATGTAAGGATCAGTTATGCATCCTCACTTTCCCACATCCCAATTTCCTCTACCCTCTCCCATTACCTTTTCCCTTTAATTTACCCTTGTCCCTTAGTTAGACTTCCCTTATGTGTGTCATTGTAAATACCTTGTTTGTAATAAACCCCCTTTTAAAGATCCAGTAGTTCTTGTTAATTAGTATTAACTGGCACCCTGTTATGGTTTCCAATGGCAAGGAAACATCAGAAGCATAGAATAAACGGACAAGCTCTCGGGTGATGGAAACTAGAGCTGACCGCGATGCTAAACCTACACACCACACTAGAAGTAGCCAGGGGGCATTCCTGCGTTGTCTCTAGATGCCGCGCGCCAGCCGGAGAACTAACTACCCCTGGTAGAAGAAAACACAGTCCTGGCTTGCCTCCAGAGAATGTCCCCACAGGAGATAGCAGCCCCCCACATATAATAACGGTGAGAGCAGATGAAAAGACACACGTAGTATGAAAGCAGATTTAGCACAGAGAGGCCCGCTAACTAAATAGCAGAAAGATACAACAGAGGACTTCGCGGTCAGCTGCAAAACCCTTCAAAACACCATCCTGAAATTACCTTAACTCATGTGACAACTCATGACACCGGAGTGGTAATTTCAGCCCAACAAGAGCTTCCAGCTGCAGAGATTCACATAAGTGCAAACTGGACAAAACATACAAAAATAGACTTAAGGACTAAAGTGTCCAACTTAGCTGAGCAGAAAACTGGGAGCAGGAACATGCAACAGAATCACTCTGGATACATTGATGGCCAGCATTAAAATGACTGAGGAGCAAGGTTAAATAGGATACTCCCACATCCTGATAGGAACAGGTGAACTGAGAAGGCAAAGCTTGCAGGACACCAGTACCACAAGAGACCACCGGGGGAGCCCACGAACCGAATCACAACAGCACCCCAAAGCACAGCAGATTCTACAACAAGTGTCAGGAAAAATGAATTGAGGAGCCATTGGCATCCTGAATTCATTATTTCTGACACCTGACTTGATGAGTATAGATCTGTTGTGTAGGCTGCCGGCACATTGTCAGTATTTGCTCGGTATTTCAAATCAGTATTGGTAAGCCAAAACCTGGAGAGGAACTATGTTAGGGAAAGTATTCAAAGAACACGTACCCCACTTCTGCATGTATCAATCACTCATGGTTTTGGATTACAAATACTGATTCAAAATACTGACCCCAAAAAACTAGCATTATACACAACTTTTATTTTTCTTTTTTAACCAATATACTTACGTTCTTCGTGCAAGGACCGGTCTCAAAAACGCAAGGATGCGGTGGTACTTGTATTTGCGTATCCTTGCTGCAGAACCACTTGGAAGCTGGCTCTCTTGGCGCAGGTCCTTGTTGAAGCGGTCCTTCATCGATTGCCAACGTGCTTTGACTTTTGACACTGTTGACAAAACAAAACATAATTGTTAGGACAATGGTCTTTTGACCGTGGTCACACAACTGTATGTGCTGTGAAAAAGTAATGACTTTCTCTCATCATACACAGTTGTGTGAGCATGGCCAAGGTATTGACTACATCACACTGCATTGCGATACTTACCAAATGCAGAACGGACCCGAGCTGGGGCATTGGCCCAGCCATCCCACAACGCTGCGGCCACCTCATTCCAAAGCCTCCGGCTCGTCACATTGTTGGCGTGCAGTGGATCCCGGGTGTCCCACAATGCGACTCGCTCATGAACCAGGGAGATGAGGTGTTCATTCTCAATGAGGTCCTCATCCCCTTCTGGAACCTAACAACAAAAAGGACATTAATATTGGAGGCATTCACATACGGAAGACAGAAAACAGAATCAGAGGAATGGCATGAATATTGAAGTAAAAAAAAACACTGGTGCTGAAGCAGAAGGGAAAGAAAGAGAGAAGTAGAAAGAAATGAAGATTCAAGAATTGTAAAGTGAGGATACAATAAACAGTCAGCCAGGTATACTTACACGATGCCGCCGTGTCGCCCGACCGTGACTACGCTGCTCCTGCCCAGTCTCCTGCCCAGTCTCTTCCGCTGTAGAAGAAGTGGTCTGAAAAAGGGAAAATATACATTGTCATATGTGTAGATGTGACAGTGAATACTTACCAATCTGAGGAGGTGAATACTCACTTCACTGACATGTTCCCCTGGTGCAGGCCCAGGCGTTTCCTCATCAGAAGAAGACATTCTGATGCATGCAGAAAGAAAGAAATGAAAGAAATTAGGGCATATACACACAGATTATAGAAAAGAAATGCATTGGATAGGATATACTCACATAGTTCAGAGGCTTGTTTGCTTGTTTGCTGCTCCAAGGGTTTGTGAGGCGTCTAGTCTGCAAGGCAGTCTGATGAGTAGTGAACTGCCAATGTCCACTCCCTCCCTTTATCACCTTGTATATGGGGGGTGGCTTATCAGTGTCTAGACATGTTTTTCTCAATTGAGACGCATGCGTCGACAAACGCAAGCAAACGCATGTACAGAAAAACGCATGCGTTTACATAGACTACAATGCGTTTTTTCGGCGCAAACCTTGCGCAATCAGCCGCATACGTTTCCAGGCGGCAAAATGACGCCTCTAAAAATTACTACATGTTGCATTTCCGCGCCAAGACGCAGACGGCTAGACGACGCATGCGTCGTCAAACGCGGCAAAACGCGAACACAAAAAAACGCATGCGTCGATAATGTTAAAGATAGGAATACACAACGCATGCGGATATTTGCGGAAGAAACGCTGCGGACACAACCGCAAATGTGAAAGCGGCCTTACATTGACTTTTTTCTTCAGGCCCTTGTTCTTAACCTGCAGTCCTATGTTAGAGACTCAACATCTCTCATTTCACTATTGCAGGACTTGGAGGTGCCTCCTAATACGTGGCTTGTTACTCTTGATGTAGAGTCTCTTTACACATGTATAAGCCACGATTTGGGGATACAAGCTGTATCGTATTTCTTGGATTTGAATACATCAGGGGACAGGGGACACGATTAGTTTCTGTTGGACCTTCTGCTCTTTGTTTTGGATAGGAACTTCTTTATATTCGACCGTGTTTTCTACAGGCAAGTGAGGGGTACAGCCATGGGGGTACGGTGTGCCCCGGCGTATGCCAACCTCTTTTTGGAGTAGTGGGAGGAGACCAGGGTGTACTGTCTGGAGGGATATGCCAAACATGTTATCAAGTGGCTCCGTGAACGTGGCTACCCACACAAGGTAATTTCACAAGCCTTTGTTGCGGAAAAAACTAGTGACAGGGCGGGCCTTTTGCAACCCCGTGCCAAGACTCCTGGAAAACCCCTCGGGGTAATCACGGCCTACAACAATCAGTGGAAAGACGTAAGGAATATTCTTTCTAAATATTGGGGCATTTTACGGAGTGAATCTAGACTCCATCCCCATATTGCTACTCAATATAGTCTAGTAGCCAGGAGGGCTAGAAACTTGAGAGATTGCTTGAGTCATAGCCATTTTCAGTGGCCAACCAAGAAATTAAACAGGGGGGTCAGACTCATGGGGACATTCCCTTGTGGGAATTGCAATGTATGCCCTTTTTTGGTTGGTAATGAGTCAATTACTTTACCCTCCTTGCCTCCACAGATTTTCACAAAGGCCTATTTCAACTGTAAATCCCGTAACCTGGTGTATTTGTCCTTGATTTGTCCTTGCCGCAAGGTGTATGTCGGTCAGACTACCCAGGAACTGAGGAAACGCATCCAGCAGCACTTTTCAAACATCCGTACTGCGAAAACAGATAAAGCTAAAGGAAAGTCGCTTACGTCGGTGGCCACACATTATTTGGCTGAACACAATTCCCAGTTGGTGGATACTAAGATACTTGGATTGGAGGGTGTCCAAATGAACATTAGAGGGGGTAATGTCACCCTCGAACTTCTGAGGCGTGAATCGAAATGGATCTTTGAACTGAACTGCCAAACTCCCCTGGGTCTAAATGAGGACCTCTTATTCACTGGGTTTTATAAACAGATTTAATATTTGCCTTGTTTTTGTTCTTTTAGAAGTGTTGGCCTCCCCTGGGCTTTCTAATTGTAACTATATTTCAGCGTGTGTGGACGGTTGTTTATTTGTACTTCAACAACACGGTGCCAACGGCTCTGTGTCGTATGGTCAAATGGTCATCTGAGATACTCTGGTTGGAGTTACCTGCTCCTACATTGCATCATATTTTGATGAGAGGTTATAGCTTTGGTATTAGGTAGTCTTGTTTCTTATTTATGACATTGTCTTAAAAGTTTTGCACCCTTGTTCTATGGCACCCAGCTGGCCTGTCATGTCTCTGTAGGGAACAACTATAATAAATACTCTGTGGCACCTCTGCTAGGCCTTGGTTCAATTGCTGTTGGGCATGGGGTTCTTTTACCCTGTTCTCAACGGGTTTTGCAGGGCGGTATCTTGACCACCTCCACCACCCATTGTTGCGCTGCTCACGGCTGTATCATCACAGTTGTGGTTACTTTGACATTTATTTGCCTATGCTTAGGGGTAAAAGTGCGTTGGCCACCATGCACACATGGTGCACCTTGTGGAAAGGGGGCCTTATATAAGTGCATGGCCCTATCAGGTCTCATTACACCGACAGGATAACATATTGGTGTATTTTAGCCAATATAGGTACCAGATATAGGGAATTAAGCACATTGTTACATTGCGTTGGTTCATCGTGGCCTCCAGGCATAATGACTCCTGTATTAGGTACAAATGGGGGGCCGGGGTGGTGCTTTTATGGGGCCAGCCTATTGGTGCGATCGTCTCTGTATATGTGCATGTTGTGATTATTCTTTGTGGGTTAAGCGCGTAAGGTATTAGCTTTTCATTGGCTTATTAATATTGCGCCTTGCCCCAGTCTTGGTAAGTTTTGAGCAACCCATCGGGCTTGCTCATCACCTTGTGGGGCGGGGGGTGATGTAGGTATCAGTAGGTTGGTGCATTGGCGTTCCACCTATGTACCTTGTGTTTTGCCTGTTGTGAATTCTGCTTTTGGGCTCCCTCCGGTGGTTGTAGGTGGTAATGCAGTTGTCCCTGAGTTGCAGTCCTGGTCAGGTGTATCTGCTGATTGCAGTTCTGACTGGGGTATTTAGGCGTGCAGGATTTATTAGTCCTTGCCAGCTGTCTATGGTTGTTGGGAGGTTTTGGTCCTGGTTTGGTTCCTTCTGCCTTCTGCCAAATCAGCAAAGATAAGTGTCTGGTTTTGTTTCTGTGGCACACATGCTGTGTGCTTAATAATTCTGTGCTATTCAGTGTTTTTTTGTCCAGCTTAGATTGTGTCAGTATTTTCTCAGTCTTGTTGGATTCTCTGGAGTGGCAGATATACATTCCATGTCTTTAGTTAGATTGTGGAACTTTTTGTATTATCTGCTGTGGATATTTTTGGAAGGGTTTTAATACTGACCGCTTAGTATTCTGTCCTATCTTTTCCTATTTAGCTAGAGTGGCCTCTTTTGCTGAATCCTGTTTTCTGCCTGCGTGTGTCTTTCCTCTCCTACTCACAGTCAATATTCGTGGGGGGCTGCCTATCCTTTGGGGTTCTGCTCTGAGGCAAGGTAGTATTCCTATTTCCATCTATAGGGGTATTTAGTCCTCCGGCTGTGTCGAGGTGTCTAGGGTTTGTTAGGCACACCCCACGGCTACTTCTAGTTGCGGTGTTAGTTCAGGTTTTGCGGTCAGTACAGTTTCCACCTACTCCAGAGAAAGTTCATGCGGCTCCAAAGTCACCGGATCATAACAGTACAACTGGCCCACTATGAGTTAAATGCATCTCAGAAGAAGGGAAGAAAGGTGTTGAGTCATTTTTTTTTCTGCAGTTTGCTTTGCCTTTTCTTCCCTCTTTTTCTCTGGGTGGCTAAGGAGTCTTGTGTTAGCATGGATGTTCAGGAATTAGCTTCTCGTGTAGACCAGCTTGCTGCTAGGGTACAGGGAATTTCTGATTATATTGTTCAGACTCCTGTTTTAGAGCAGAAGATTCCTACACCTGATTTGTTTTTTGGTGACAGGTCCAAATTTTTGAGTTTTAAAAACAACTGTAAACTGTTTTTTGCTTTGAGACCTCGATCCTCTGGGGATTCTATTCAGCATGTTAAAATCGTCATTTCCCTGCTGCGTGGTGATCCACAGGATTGGGCATTTTCCCTGGAATCTGGGAATCCGGCTTTGCTTAATGTAGATTCCTTTTTTCAGGCTTTAGGACTATTATATGATGAACCTAATTCTGTGGATCAAGCGGAGAAGACCTTGTTGGCCCTATCTCTGGGTCAAGAGGCGGCAGAATTGTATTGTCAGAAATTTAGAAAATGGTCTGTGTTGACTAAATGGAATGATGATGCTTTGGCTGCAATTTTCAGAAAGGGTCTTTCTGAATCCGTTAAAGATGTTATGGTGGGGTTTCCCACGCCCGTCGGTCTGAGTAATTCTATGTCTTTGGCCATTCAGATTGATCGGCGCCTGCGGGAGCGCAGAACTGTGCGCGCTGTGGCGTTGTCCTCAGAGCAGAGTCCTGAGCCAATGCAGTGTGATAGGATTCTGTCTAGGACAGAACGACAAGGATTCAGACGTCAGAATAGGTTGTGTTATTATTATAGAGGATCGCTAGTTCATTTACCATCAGTACTGTACAACCTAAATTTCTGTTATCAGTGTCCCTGATCTGCTCATTGTCATCATTTTCTGTCTTGGCGTTTGTGGATTCAGGCGCCGCTTTGAACTTAATGGACCTTGAGTTTGCCAGGCGTTGTGGTTTCCCCTTGCAGCCCTTGCAGAACCTTATTCCTTTAAGGGGCATTGATGCTACACCTTTGGCTAAAAATAAGCCCCAGTTTTGGACACAGGTGACCATGCGCATGGCGCCAGCCCATCAGGAAGATTGTCGATTTCTGGTATTGCATAATTTACATGATGCTATCGTGCTGGGTTTTCCATGGTTGCAGGCACATAATCCTGTGTTGGATTGGAAGTCTATGTCTGTGACTAGTTGGGGTTGTCAGGGGGTTCATAATGATGTTCCTTTAATGTCCATCTCCTCTTCTTCCTCTTCCGAAATTCCAGAGTTTTTGTCTGATTTTCAGGATGTATTCGATGAGCCCAAGTCCAGTTCTCTTCCACAACACAGGGACTGTGATTGTGCTATTGATTTGATTCCAGGCTGTAAGTTTCCTAAGGGCCGACTCTTCAACCTGTCTGTGCCGGAACATAACGCTATGCGAAGTTATGTTAAGGAGTCTTTGGAGAAAGGGCATATTCGGCCATCTTGTTCACCGATGGGAGCGGGATTTTTTTTTGTTGCTAAGAAGGATGGCTCCTTGAGACCCTGTATTGATTATCGCCTCTTGGATAAGATCACGGTCAAGTTTCAATACCCTTTACCTTTGCTTTCCGATTTGTTTGCTAGGATTAAGGGGGCTAGTTGGTTTACGAAGATTGACCTTCGGGGGGCGTATAATCTTGTTCGTATTAAGCAGGGTGATGAATGGAAAACTGCGTTCAATACGCCCGAAGGCCATTTTGAATACCTTGTGATGCCGTTCGGGCTCACTAATGCTCCATCTGTTTTTCAATCTTTCATGCATGATATCTTCCGGACTTATATTGATAAATTCTTGATTGTATATTTGGACGATATTTTGATTTTTTCTGATGATTGGGAGTCTCATGTGGAACAGGTCAGGATGGTATTTCAGATCCTTCGTGACAATGCTTTGTTTGTGAAGGGGTCTAAGTGTCTCTTTGGAGTGCAGAAGGTTTCTTTTTTGGGTTTTATTTTTTCTCCTTCATCTATTGAGATGGATCCGGTTAAGGTTCAGGCCATTCATGATTGGATTCAACCCACGTCCGTAAAGAGCCTTCAGAAATTTTGGGGTTTTGCAAATTTTTATCGCCGTTTCATTGCTAACTTTTCCAGCGTGGTTAAACCCTTGACCGATTTGACGAAAAAAGGCGCTGATGTGGTGAATTGGTCCTCTGTGGCTGTTTCTGCCTTTCAGGAGCTTAAACGTCAATTTACTTCTGCTCCGGTGTTGCGCCAACCGGATGTTTCCCTTCCGTTTCAGGTTGAGATTGACGCTTCTGAGAATGGCGCAGGGGCCGTTTTGTCCCAGAGGGATTATGTTGGTTCCTTGACGAAACCGTGTGCATTCTTTTCCCGTAAATTTTCGCCTGCTGAACGCAATTATGATGTCAGCAGTCGGGAGTTGTTGGCTATGAAGTGGGCATTTGAGGAGTGGCAATATTGGCTTGAGGGAGCTAAGCACCGTATTGTGGTCTTGACCGATCATAAGAATTTGATTTCCCTCGAGTCTGCCAAGTGGCTGAATCCTAGACAGGCTCGATGGTCCTTGTTTTTTTCCCGTTTTGATTTTGTGGTCTCGTATCTTCCTGGTTCCAAGAATATTAAGGCTGATGCCCTTTCTAGGAGATTTTTGCCTGATTCTCCTGAGGTCCTTGAACCGGTCGGCATTCTGAAAGAATGGGTGGTTCTTTCTGCTATTTCCCCTAATTTACGACGGGTTCTTCTGGAATTTCAGGCTGACAGACCTGATCGTTGTCCAGTGGGGAAACTGTTTGTTCCTGACAGATGGACTAGTAGAGTGATTTCTGAGGTTCACTGTTCTGTGTTGGCTGGTCATCCTGGTATTTTTGGTACCAGAGACTTGGTTGGTAGGTCCTTTTGGTGGCCTTCTTTATCACGTGATGTGCGTTCTTTTGTGCAGTCCTGTGGGACTTGTGCGCGGGCCAAGCCTTGTTGTTCTCGTGCTAGTGGGTTGCTTTTGCCATTGCCAGTCCCTGAGAGGCCCTGGACGCATATTTCTATGGATTTTATTTCTGATCTTCCGGTTTCCCAGAGGATGTCGGTTATCTGGGTTGTTTGTGACCGGTTTTCTAAGATGGTTCATTTGGTGCCTTTGCCTAAATTGCCTTCCTCTTCAGATTTAGTTTTGTTGTATTTTCAGCATGTGGTTCGTTTGCATGGTATTCCGGAGAATATTGTGTCTGACAGAGGTTCCCAGTTTGTTTCTAGGTTTTGGCGGGCCTTTTGTGCTAGGCTGGGCATTCATTTATCTTTTTCCTCTGCATTTCATCCTCAGACAAATGGCCAAACCGAGCGAACTAATCAGACCTTGGAGACTTATTTGAGGTGCTTTGTGTCTGCTGATCAGGATGATTGGGTGGCCTGTTGTGAACTCTATTTCTGGGCTCCCTCTTGTGGTCACAAGTGGTACTGTGTGAGTGCTGTCTTTCTGCAGGTTTGTGACTGGCATCAGCTGTCTCGTTATCTGTGGGCTGGTTTTCTATTTAAGCTCACTTGGACTCTCAGTCTATGCCTGCTGTCGTTGTATTCAGTGCTATTCTGATTGCTCCTGTCTACATCCGTAATCAGTCTCTCCATGAGAAGCTAAGTTCTGTTTGCTTATTCTTGCTCATCTATGTTCAATATGTTTCCTAGAATATTATGAGTTTTGTCTAGCTTGCTAATATGTGATTTCTCTGCTTGCTGGTAGCTCTGGGGTGCTGAGTTGCTCCCCCCACATCGTTAGTTGGTGTGGGGGTTCTCGCATTCTCTGCGTGGATATTTTTGTATAGGGTTTTTTTACTGACCGCACAGATCCCTTGCTATTTTCTGCTATCTAGGGTTAGCGGGCCTCATTTGCTTAACCTGTTTCATCTCTGCGTTTGTCTTTTCCTCTTAACTCACCGTTATTATTTGTGGGGGGCTGTTCTATATCTTTGGGGGTATTTCTCTGAGGCAAGTGAGGTCTTACTTTATCTCTAGGGGTAGTCAGTTTCTCAGGCCGTGAAGAGACGTCTAGGATTTCAGGAAACGTTCCACGGCTACCTTTAGTGTGTTTGGTTAGGATCAGGTTTTGCGGTCAGTCCAGTTACCACATCCCCAGAGCTTGTCCTATTTTCTCTGACTTAGCTGGTTAGATTTGTGATCCTAAGCCATTGGGATCATAACAGTGGCCTTTTTGCCATTGGCCGAATTTGCCCTTAATAATCAGGCTAGTTCGGCTACTTTGGTTTCGCCTTTTTTTTGTAATTTTGGTTTTCATCCTCGTTTTTCTTCTGGGCAGGTTGAGCCTTCTGACTGTCCTGGTGTGGATTCGGTGGTTGACAGGTTGCAGCATATTTGGGCTCATGTGGTGGACAATTTGGTGTTGTCTCAGGAGGAGGCTCAACGTTTTGCTAACCGTCGTCGGTGTGTTGGTTCCCGGCTTCAGGTTGGGAATCTGGTCTGGTTGTTTTCCCGTCATGTTCCTATGAAGGTTTATTCTCCTAAGTTTAAGCCTTGATTTATTGGTCCTTATAGGATTTCTGGGATTATTAATCCAGTGTCTTTTCGATTGGCGCTTCCTGCCTCTTTTGCTATCCATAATGTCTTCCATAGATCTTTATTGTGGAAATATGTGGTACCCGTTGTTCCCTCTGTTGATCCTCCGGCCCCTGTGTTGGTTGATGGGGAGTTGGAGTATGTGGTTGAGAAGATTTTGGATTTTCGTTTTTCGAGGCGGAGGCTTCAGTATCTTGTCAAATGGAAGGGTTATGGCCAGGAGGATAATTCTTGGGTTTTTGCCTCTGATGTCCATGCTGCTGATTTGGTTCATGCTTTTCATCTGGCTCGTCCTGATCGGCCTGGGGGCTCTGGTGAGGGTTCGGTGACCCTTCCTCAAGGGGGGGGGGGGTACTGTTGTGAATTCTGCTTTTGGGCTCCCTCCGGTGGTTGTAGATGGTAATGCAGTTGTCCCTGAGTTGCAGTCCTGGTCAGGTGTATCTGCTGATTGCAGTTCTGACTGGGGTATTTAGGCGTGCAGGATTCATTAGTCCTTGCCAGTTGTCCATGGTTGTTGGGAGGTTTTGGTCCTGGTTTGGTTCCTTCTGCCTTCTGCCAAATCAGCAAAGATAAGTGTCTGGTTTTGTTTCTGTGGCACACATGCTGTGTGCTTAATAATTCTGTGCTATTCAGTGTTTTTTTGTCCAGCTTAGATTGTGTCAGTATTTTCTCAGTCTTGTTGGATTCTCTGGAGTGGCAGATATACATTCCATGTCTTTAGTTAGATTGTGGAACTTTTTGTATTATCAGCTGTGGATATTTTTGGAAGGGTTTTAATACTGACCGCTTAGTATTCTGTCCTATCTTTCCCTATTTAGCTAGAGTGGCCTCTTTTGCTGAATCCTGATTTCTGCCTGCGTGTGTCTTTCCTCTCCTACTCACAGTCAATATTCGTGGGGGGCTGCCTATCCTTTGGGGTTCTGCTGAGGCAAGGTAGTATTCCTATTTCCATCTATAGGGGTATTTAGTCCTCCGGCTGTGTCGAGGTGTCTAGGGTTTGTTAGGCACACCCCACGGCTACTTCTAGATGCGGTGTTAGTTCAGGTTTTGCGGTCAGTACAGTTTCCACCTACTCCAGAGAAAGTTCATGCGGCTCCAAAGTCACCTGATCATAACATTTGCCCTTATGTGTGTGTTGTTTCATCAACTTTTTGCGGTGCATCTGTATACACCCCATTGGCACCATAATGCCGGTTAGGTGCAGACTTTTATCTCCTCGTATAGAGCATCCAGGGTACTCTTATCATTGGACGGCGCCTTGGTGGTCTAATTGACCCAGTCCGGTGCACTTATTTCATCATCTTTGTGCTGGAGCATGCACATTGATGACAGAGGGGAGTTTTCCTCTGCGCCCCCATATAACTACATATAAATGGCGTTATTGTTGGATGTGCGTGCAGACATTGTGACCCGCACATCCCAAAGATATTGGTGGCATTGTATTGCACTGCAAAGAATGTTTGTTTACATATTGTGGGTGTGCCCACTTGGTGGCGTTCTAGTTGCCTAGGCAACTTACTATGGAGTTCCCATTATGGTACTGTGTGGGAGCATGCGCAGTGCGATTTGTATTCAGCGTCCGAGCCCTATACATAGAACACATAAGCGGCGACTTTTCTGTTGGGATGTATGGGGTCAGATATGCTTGGCGCTCCGGTATCTGGCTGCCGCCGGCAGTAGATCAGTGTGGGCTAAGCAGGGAATCGATCACACCGGAAGCGCTACATAGGAAGCGTTCTGGTTTCCCTGACAACCCCACTGACACACCAATGGTTCTTCGACGCTGGAGCATGCGCAGATGGTGGAGGTGGGACTTGGTCATGTGGTATGCAGTTTGGAACACTTCGTGCGGCCGGAAGCCGTATATATAAGTGACATATACCTGGTTCGGAGATTACCCCTGACGAAGCCACCCTGAGCGGTGGCAACACGCGTTGGGTCTCCTTGTAGCCCACATTAGGACTCCTATTGGAGGTTCAACAGGTTCAGGCAGGACATGCCTTTAGGTAGTATTTATTTGACTGCCCCTGTTCCATATGTTGCCTCTATACTATTCCTAGGCGGGTCTCTTTGTAGCCCACACTAGGACTCTTATTGGAGGTTGAACAGGCATTACAGGCCTTTAGGTAGTGCATATTTCACCACCTTTTTTCCACATGCTACTCTCCTAGTGTAAGCATTTATTTGTCATTTGTGGGGTATATATCTTCAGTGATTGCTCTGCCTGTTTATGGTTCTTGCTACCTTGCAGCACTTTTGTCCATGTGCATATCTGCTTTGTATTTTTGGACAGTTTTGTGTGGTGTGGTCCTATATTCTGGACCTAGGGCGCAGGGCTACATATGCTGGGGTTAACTCCACATTCATTTTATTATTGTTTTTTCATCTATTTTGTATTATTGTATATTTCCTAGGGGAATGCCACTGTATTAGGGCCTATATATATTATAGTAAGGCCTGTTTTTTGCCTGTGTGAGAATATATTTCACCTTTTGTTATAATATTGAATCCTTTGTGGGTTTCTGCCGTATTAGGGGCTATTGTATCTTGCATAATCATGCTTTTTAAATGTTTTTAATTGTGTTTATGTCACTTTTTTGTATTACCGTATATACTCGAGTATAAGCCGACCCGAGTATAAGCCGACCCCCCTAATTTTGCCACAAAAAACTGGGAAAACTTATTGACTCGAGTATAAGCCTAGGGTGGAAAATACAGCAGCTACCGGTGAATTTCAAAAATAAAAATACCGGTAGATGCTCCATACCGTTCATTATTGCCCCAAAGGAGGTTCCATATAAAGCTGTGCCATATATAATGCTCCATACCGTTGATTATTGCCCCATAGATGCTCCATACATAGCTGTGCCATATAGAATGCTCTGCACCATTCATTATGGCCCCATAGATGCCCCATATACAATGCTCTGCACCGTTCATTATGGCCCCATAGATGCTCCATATAAAGCAGTGCCATATATGCTCTGCACTGTTCATTATGGCCCCATAGATGCTCCATATAAAGCAGTGCCATATATGCTCTGCACTGTTCATTATGGCCCCATAGATGCTCCTTATAAAGCTGTGCCATATATGCTCTGCACTGTTCATTATGGCCCCATAGATGCTCCTTATAAAGCTGTGCCATATATGCTCTGCACTGTTCATTATTGCCCCATAGATGCTCCTTATTAAGCTGTGCCATATATGCTCTGCACTGTTCATTGTTGCCCCATAGATGTGCCATATAAAGCAGTGCCATATATAATGCTCTGCACCGTTGCCCCATAGATACTCCACATAAATCTGTGCCATATATAACGCTGCTGCTGCAATAAAAAAAAAAAAAACACATACTCACCTCTCTTGCTTGCAGCTCCCCAGCGTCCCGTCCCGGCGTCTCTCTGCACTGACTGATCAGGCAGAGGGCGGCGCGCACACTATATGCGTCATCGCGCCCTCTGACCTGAACAGTCAGAACAAGAGGACGCGAAGACAGAGCGGCGCCCGGCGTTTGGATCGTGGACAGGTGAATATGTAATACTCACCTAGTCCCGGCGATCCTGGCGTTCCCCCTGCCTGTCACACTGTCTCCGGGTGCCGCAGCTCTTCCTCTGTCAGCGGTCACCGGCACCACTGATTAGAGAAATGAATTTGCGGCTCCACCCCTATGGGAGTGGAGTCCATAATCATTTCTCTAATGAGCGATCCCACGTGACCGCTGAACAGGGGAAGAGCTGCGGCACCCGAAGACAGTGTGACAGGCAGGGGGAGCGTCAGGATCGCCGGGACTAGGTGAGTATGCCTCAGCGCCCTCTCCCCCTCACCCGCCGACCGTGACTCGAGTATAAGCCGAGAGGGGCACTTTCAGCCCAAAAATTTGGGCTGAAAATCTCGGCTTATACTCGAGTATATACGGTATTTAATAAAACTGTGTTTATATCTTTGCCATATCTGTTTTGTGGTGATCCCCTTTTATAGGACCTAGTCTGTTTTTTCCTGAGTATGTTCATCATTGTGTAGGTCCTGGTGGTATCCCACTAACCGTGGTGCCCCCGTATAATTCATTTGTAGTAAATTGGATCGCATTTTCCCACTGTTCTGAAGTGAACGTTGTATTCAAATCCCTTTCCCATTTTGTCATGTAAGTTAACTTATTAAATTGTGTATCATTGTTAAACCACCGATATATTTGCTTGTTGGTCCAAAATAGATGATGTTTTTTTTTTAATAATGTAATAATTGCTTCAGATATTTTTGGTTTGTTTGTGATGAAATTTTGAGCTTGGTCCTTCAGTGCCATATAAGGGAAAAAGGCTGAGGAGGGAAGTTTAAATTTTTGTTTTACAGAGCTGAAGCTGAGAAATTTAACCCCATCATGGATATCATTTAATTTTTGGATCCCATTGTCTCTCCATATGGGAGAGGGGTTAATATTTTGGATAAGCATGATAATCTCTATAGGGGTATTGTGGAGAAGGATTTTCCTGTTGGAACCTCTCTTTCGTTTAGACAGTTTGTCCCAGGCGTATATAACGGGAGAAAAGATAGGGTGATGAGCATAGGCATTACAAGGTCTGTTTAGGATATGGTCAAAAAATAATTCTTTAGGTGATTTATTGTGGTTATGTACAATTTCAAGGTCAAGCCAGTTCGGGGGGGTCTTCTTGCATAAACCAGTACTGGCTTTGTTTTATTAAATTCGATAAATATATAGCGGTTATGTTTGGTAGGCCTATGCCCCCAAATTCCTTGCATTTATATAGAATGTTTGTGGGAATGCGGGCCCTTTTTTTATTCCAAATAAACAGATAAATTGTGGATTGAATACTAGTTAGGTAGGAAGTGTTGACTTTTAGAGGGAGAGTTCTCAATATATAAGAAATTTTTGGGACGATAAAATTTTTTATTGCCAATATTCTGCCCCACCATGAGAGATCTTTGGTGCCGAGGAAACCTAGGTCCTTATTTATAGTCTCCGAGAGTTTGTCCAGATTTTTCTTCATTATTGTGTCTAAATTTTTTGAGATGATTGTACCTAGATAGTCTAAGTCTCCTTCTGACCAACTTAAAGGGAACCTGTCGCCTGAATTTGGCGGGACCAGTTTTGGGTCGTATGGGCGGGGTTTTCGGGTGTTTGATTCACCCTTTTCTTACCCGCTGGCTGCATGCTGGCCGCAATATTGGATTGAAGTTCATTCTCTGTCCTCCGGAGTACACGCCAGCGCAAGGCAATATTGCCTTGCGCAGGCGTGTACTCCGGAGGACAGAGAATGAACTTCAATCCAATATTGCGGCCAGCGGGTAAGGAAAGGGTGAATCAAACACCCGAAAACCCCGCCCATATGACCCAAAACTGGTCCCGCCAAATTCAGGTGACAGGTTCCCTTTAATGAAACTATGTCCTCAATTTTCTTTGTTTCTGATTCCATCAAGTAAAAAGGCAATATTTTTTATTTATTTTCATTTATCTTAACCCCTTAGTGACAGAGCCAATTTGGTACTTAATGACCAGGCCAATTTTTACAATTCTGACCACTGTCACTTTATGAGGTTATAACTCTGGAACGCTTCAACGGATCCTGCTGATTCTGAGACTGTTTTTTCGTGACATATAGTACTTCATGTTAATGGTAACATTTCTTCTATATTAATTGTGATTATTAATGGAAAAAATGGAAATATGGCAAAAAAAATTAAAATTTTGCAATTTTCAAACTTTGTATTTTTATGCCCTTAAATCAGAGAGATATGTCACAAAAAATAGTTAATAAATAACATTTCCCACATGTCTACTTTACATCAGCACAATTTTGGAAACAAAATTTTTTTTTGTTAGGGAGTTATAAGGGTTAAAAGTTGACCAGCAATTTCTCATTTTTACAACACCATTTTTTTTTTAGGGACCACATCACATTTGAAGTCATTTTGCGGGGTCTATATGATAGAAAATAACCAAGTGTGACACCATTCTAAAAACTGCACCCCTCAAGGTGCTCAAAATCACATTCAAGAAGCTTATTAACCCTTTACGTGCTTCACAGGAACTGAAACAATGTGGAAGGCAAAACTGAACATTTAACTTTTTTTTTGCAAACATTTTACTTCAGAACCATTTTTTTTATATTCACAAGTGTAAAAACAGAAATTTAACCATAAATGTTGTTTTGCAATTTCTCCTGAATACGCCGATACCCCATATGTGGGGGTAAACCACTGTTTGGGCGCACCGTAGAGCTTGGAAGAGAAGGAGCGCCGTTTGACTTTTTCAATGCAGAATTGGCTGGAATTGAGATCGGATGCCATGTCACGTTTAGAGAGCCCCTGATGTGCCTAAACAGTAGAAACCCCCAAGTGACACCATTTTGGAAACTAGACCCCTTATGGAACTTATCTAGATGTGTGGTGAGCACTTTGAGCCCCCAAGTGCTTCACAGAAGTTTATAAAGTAGAGCCGTGAAAATAAAAAATCGCATTTGTTTACACAAAAATGATCTTTTCGCCCACAAATTCTTATTTTCACAAGGGTAACAGGAGAAATTAGACCACAAAAGTTGTTGTACAATTTCTCCTGAGTATGTTGATACCCCATATGTGGGGGTAAACCACTGTTTGGGCGCACTGCAGAGCTTGGAAGAGAAGGAGTGCCGTTTTACTTTTTCGATGTAGAATTGGCTGGAATTGAGATCGGACGCCATGTCGCGTTTGGAGAGCCCCTGATGTGCCTAAACAGTGGAATCCCCCCACAAGTGACACCATTTTGGAAACTAGACCCCTTAAGGAACTTATCTAGATGTGTGGTGAGCACTTTAAACCCCCAGGTGCTTCACGGAAGTTTATAGCGTAGAGCCGTGAAAATAAAAAGTCGCATTTTTTCTACAGAAATGATTTTTTGCCCCCAAATTTTTATTTTGACAAGGGTAACAGGAGAAATTAGACCACAAAAGTTGTTGTGCAATTTCTCCTGAGTACGTCGATACCCCACATGTGGGAGTAAACCACTGTTTGGGCGCACCACAGAGCTTGGAAGAGAAGGAGTGCCGTTTTACTTTTTCAATGTAGAATTGGCTGGAATTGAGATCGGACACCATGTCGCGTTTGGAGAGCCCCTGATGTGCCTAAACAGTAGAAACCCCCACACAAGTGACCCCATTTTGGAAACTAGACCACTTAAGGAACTTATCTAGATGTGTGGTGAGCACTTTAAACCCCCAAGTGCTTCACAGAAATTTATAAAGTAGAGCCGTGAAAATAAAAAATCCTTTTTTTTTCCCTCAAAAAAGATTTTTTAGCCTGCAATTTTTTACTTTCTCAAGGGTAACAGGAGAAATTGGACCCCAAAATTTATTGTGCAATTCATGCTGAGTAGGCTGATACCCCAAAGATTGGGGTAAACCACTGTTTGGGTGCATGGCAGAGCTCGGAAGGGAAGGAGCATGCAGACTTTGATAGAATGGTCTGCGTGCGTTATGTTGCGTTTGCAGAGCCCCTGATGTACCTAAACAGTAGAAACCCCCCAGAAGTGACCCCATTTTGGAAACTAGACCCCCCAAGGAACTTATCTAGATGTGTGGTGAGAACTTTGAATGCCCAACTGCTTCACAGAAGTTTATAATGCAGAGTCGTGAAAATAAAAAATATTTTTTTTTCCACAAAAAAGATAAATAGCCCCCAAGTTTTTATTTTCACAAGGGTACAAGAGAAATTGGACCCCAATAGTTGTTGTCCAATTTGTCCTGAGTACACTGATACCCCATGTGTGGGGGGGGACCACTGTTTGGGTGCACGGCAGAGCTCGGAAGGGAAGGAGCGCCGTTTTGGAATGCAGACTTTGATAGAATGGTCTGCGGGCGTTATGTTGCGCTTGCAGAGACCCCGCTGTACCTAAACAGTAGAAACCCCCCACAAGTGACCCCATTTTGGAAACTAGACCCCCCAAGGAACTTATCTAGATGTGTGGTGAGAACTTTGCATTATAAACTTCTGTGAAGCAGTTGGGCATTCAGAGTCGTGAAAATAAAAATAAAAATTTTTTCCCACAAAAAAGATTTTTAAGCCCCCAAATTTTTATTTTGACAAGGGTAACAAGAGAAATTAGACCCCAAAAGTTGTTGTCCAATTTGTCCTGAGTACAGTGATACCCCATGTGTGGGGGGGACCACTGTTTGAGCGCATGGCAGAGCTCGGAAGGGAAGGAATGCCATTTTGGAATGCAGACTTTGATAGAATGGTCTGCGGGCATTATGTTGCGTTTGCAGAGTCCCTGATGTACCTAAACAGTAGAAAACCCTCACAAGTGACCCCATTTTGGAAACTAGAGCCCCCAAGGAACTTATCTAGATGTGTGGTGAGAACTTTGAATGCCCAAGTGCTTCACAGACGTTTATAATGCAGAGTCGTGAAAATAATTTTTTTTTTTCCACAAAAAGGATTTTTTAGCCCCCAAGCTTTTATTTTCACAAGGGTAACAGGAGAAATTGGACCCCAAAAGTTGTTGTCCAATTTATCCCGAGTACGCTGATGCCCCATATGTGGGGGTAAACCACTGTTTGGGTGCACGGCAGAGCTTGGAAGGGAGGGAGCACCATTTGACTTTTTGAGCGCAAAATTGGCTGTGGCGTTTAGAGACCCCCTGATGTACCTAAACAGTGGACACCCCAAATATAACTCCAACCCTAACCCCAACACACCCCTAAGGCTTCTTTCACACTTTAGTTGTTTGGCGTCAGTCAGCTCCGACATAGTGACGGATCGACGGATCCGTCACAATTGTTGAGAAAACGGTTCTAACGGATCCATTTTTTGGACGGATCCGTTACTTGGGGGTTGCCTGGGAAAAGTATCTACTTTTTGGAGCATGCGCAATTGAAAAAGCGGATTGGGGTGACGGATCCGCCGAAATGACGGTAACGACGGATCCGTCGCCCATAGGCGGCCATTCTATGGAATGACGAACGCGACGGATTCGTCGCGAACCGCAATTTCGGCGCAGACAAAAAACGTTACAATGGCCGTCAATGTCTAGATGACGTCCGCCAAATCTCGACGGATCCGTCGCATGGCGGATGGAACGGACGACCACAATCCGTCGCTAATGCATGTCTATGGGAAAATAGCGGATCCGCCAAAAAAAAAATGGCGGATCTGCTATTTGACGAAAATGGCGGTTTCAGACTGATGCCAAAAGACTGAAGTGTGAAAGAGGCCTAACCCTAATGCCAACCCGATCCATAATCCTAATCACAACCCTAAGGATAATCGCAACCCTAACCCCAAAACAGCCATAACCCTAATCAGAACCCTAAATCCAACACACCCCTAATCCTAATCTCAACCCTAACCTCAAACCTAACCCTAATCCCAATACACCCCTAATCCCAACCCTAACCTTAACCCTAATCCCAAACCTAATCCTAATCCCAAACGTAACCTGTTGTGAATTCCGTTCTCGGGCTCCCTCCTGTGGTCATGAGTGGTACTTTGTGAGTTCTGTTCATGGGCTCCCTCTGGTGGCTTTTAGTGTTACGGCTGGTCTGTAGCTGGACTCCAGCTGCCTCGTTTCCTGCTAGGCCTGCTGCCTATTTAACTCCATCTGGACCTTTACTTGTTGCCTGCTGTCGTTGTATTCAGTACTGGTTCAGATCTCTCTGGGACTTCCCTTGTGACCTGTCTCCTCGTGAGAAGCTAAGTTCATGCTAGTCCTTTTTTGCTCATTTCTATTTGAAAATGTTTCTCAGTATGTTATGAGTTCAGTCCAGCTTGCTTATATGCTATTTGATTGCTAGCTGGAAGCTCTGGGGTGCGGAGTTGCGCCCCTCACATCGTGAGTCGGTGTGGGGGTCTTTTTGTATTCTCTGCGTGGATACTTTTGAGGTATTTTATACTGACCGCACAGATTCCTTGCTATCTTCTGACTTTATATAATCAATAAGCTATATCAAAATCTCTTCATGTTTTACCATCAGAGCGATCTTTATGTCGTGAGTATAGTGGAATACTGATGGAGTGTAAGAAGTCCCTGCCTTCTTCTGGAGAATTAAGAACGATAAAGTTGCCATTGTAGTTGACTATTAACTTGAGTGAGAATCCCCACTTGTAAGGGACCCCATTGTCTCTGAGAGGTATGGTGATGCTTTGAAAAGCTTTCCTCCCTTCTATCGTTTCTTTGGAGAGGTCAGCATATAGTTTTAGTTTTTCAAATGGCTCAGTGTAGTGTTTATTTTCTCTAAAGTAATTTTGGATTTTATCTTTTGTTTTGAAGAAGTGTACTCATGAGTGTGTCTCTGGGTAGATCTTTAGAGATGGTGGGCGGTTTTCACAACCTATGGATTCTGTCAATTTCTAACTCTTGCTCCATTAGGGTGGGGATAATTTTCCTGAATAATCTTTTGGTAAATTCTTCCAATTTATTTGGGCCTATAGTCTCGAGGATCCCCCTGATTTTAATATTGTTTCTGCGATTTCGATCTTCCAAATCCGCTACCTTGAGTTTCAGCTTGTGCAACTCTTTTATGATGTCTTTGTTTATTTTAGAGGTAGAATCTGGCCTCTCCTCTATTTTTTTAATTCTGTCCTCAAATTTGTCCATCCTTTTGCTGAGGAGGGATAGTGAGTCTTATAGCATTTTATTTTGTTTATCACATTTTTCGTTCATACTATTTTCAAATTTGTCCATTTTTTTTGTCAGATTAGACAGAAGGTTCCCCACAGAATTCATATCGAATCCTTGGGTATCGTCTAGGTTTGGGTTACTTATTTTTCCCCTTTAACATCTCAAGTTAGCTTTAGGGCTCAGGCAGGTGAGAGTGTAGAAATTAGACGTGTGCGGTCATGGACAGCACTCCGACCCATTATTTAATATGGTGATTTTTAAAAAAATATCTATAATATTCAATATGTAAAATAGAGGGCCAGTCAGTGAGGGATTAGTGACTTGTCAGAAGTCATACTGGTGAGTAGCTAATCAGAACCCCCACTGGATTTCATCAACCAAGGTCTCATTGTAATCAGTATAAGGCTGCGGTCACACTAGCAGTATTTGGTCAGTATTTTACATCAGTATTTGTAAGCCAAAACCAGGAGTGGGTGATAAATACAGAAGTGGAGCATATGTTTCTATTATACTTTTCCTCTAGCTGTTCCACTCCTGGTTTTGGCTTACAAATACTGATGTAAAATACTGACCAGATACTGCTAGTGTGACGGCAGCCTAATGCCAGGTTCACACTGCGTTTTAGCGGTCCGTTAGAAGGACTACGTTACACTGTGGCATAACGCGGTGTAACGTAGTCCGTTAATGTCGCCATCATGCCCTATGTCGGACCCATCGCTAGCGTACGGCCACAATGGGCGTGCGCTAGGGATGTGCCGTCATTGAGTGATGGACCCTGGGACGCGGGCTGCAGCGTTTCGGGGTCCGTCACTGCCAGCGCAGATAGAGCATCTGATAGCTCTATCTGCGCTAGCGGTGTGACAAGTCGGCACTTGCGTTAACAGCAGCCCATTAACGCATGGGCTGCTGTTAACGCAGTGTGAACCTGGCCAAAGACGCAAAGCTGAACTTTGAGATCGTGAAAAACGCAGCAAGAAAAGCAGAAAAAAATACATTGAAACCTGCCGGTTGTCTGCAGCTGCAGAAAAAGAAATGCAGCAAAAAATGTGCGAACAAAGGGTAACTTGCACCTCTTGATGACTGTAGCGACATTTTGCCGCCTGAAAACCCAAGTTCTGCAAGTGGCAAACGTGACCCAAGCACCGGGACAAGAAGCCCCCAGTGAGAGAGGACTGAGCGCGCTCTGGTACGGAAGCCTGGAAGTCTCTGCGCTTCTCCGCGCCGGGTCCTCCCAACTTCCAAATCTCCCTGCTGGTGTGAAAAAATCCCCGGAAACTCCGCTCACACCCGCTGACGGGACTCGCACATGCGCAGAGAGTACAGGAGATTGCGTAACGCACGCTGAATCTCGCGGCACTTCTGTGCTCTGGTCACCTGCGGCTGCACAGTGTGGAGGTCTGGAGTCGGGCGGACTGGCGAGTGCGCAGCCTGGGGTGCAGCAGCAGCAATGTCCTCTAACTCCCCTTCTGGATTCTACCGGCAGGAGCTGAACAAAACCCTGTGGGAGGTGCCCGAGAGGTACCAGAACCTGAGTCCTGTGGGCTCCGGGGCGTACGGCTCGGTCTGGTGAGTGCACCCCTGCTATCTCGTGGATTCCGGCGGCTTCTGCATGCAGACTTGCGTGGGGTCGGTGCTGATTTCTGTGGCATCTTCCTTGCCGTGCTGGGGCCTAGCGGGATTGGGCAATGAGGGAACTTTTTCTAGTTCCGCATTGCACAGCAGGCGCATTCCCCAGGCCAGTGTGAGGAGCCTGATGGCTGCCTGCAGGGGCCAGTGTGAGGAGCCTGATGGCTGCCTGCAGGGCCCAGTGTGAGGAGCCTGATGGCTGCCTGCAGGGGCCAGTGTGAGGAGCCTGATGGCTGCCTGCAGGGCCCAGTGTGAGGAGCCTGATGGCTGCCTGCAGGGTCCAGTGTGAGGAGCCTGATGGCTGCCTGCAGGGCCCAGTGTGAGGAGGCTGATGGCTGCCTGCAGGAGCCAGTGTGAGGAACCTGATGGCTGCCTGCAGGGGCCAGTGTGAGGAGCCTGATGGCTGCCTGCAGGGGCCAGTGTGAGGAGCCTGACGGCTGCCTGCAGCGCCTCCTGGGGACAGTGTGAGGAGCCTGATGGCTGCCTGCAGCGTCTCCTGGGGACAGTGTGAGGAGCCTGACGGCTGCTTGCAGAGCCTGCTGGGGACAGTGTCAGGAGCCTGACAGCTGCCTGCAGCGCCTCCTGGGGACAGTGTCAGGAGCCTGACAGTTGCCTGCAGCGCCTCCTGGGGACAGTGTGAGGAGCCTGAAGGCTGCCTGCAGCACCTCCTGGGGACAGTGTGAGGAGCCTGATGGCTGCCTGCAGCGTCTCCTGGGGACAGTGTGAGGAACCTAATGGCTGCCTGCAGCGTCTCCTGGGGACAGTGTGAGGAGCCTGATGGCTGCCTGCAGCGCCTCCTGGGGATAGTGTGAGGAGCCTGACTTCTATCTGCAGTGCCTCCTTTGGCCAGTATTAGGCCCATGACTGCTGTCTGTAGAGCTTCCTTGGGCCAGTGTCATGAGGATGCTGTTGCTTGAGTCCCCAGAGCCTGACTGTTGCCTGCCTCAGACCCCGGAGCCTGATTTCTGCAGGCATAACATCCTCAGGCAAGGGTCAGGAGGCCCTGGAGCTTCATCTGCTGTACTTTTGCAGGCCAGTATCGGGTGCCTGCTGCTGCCGCTGCTGCTTGGGAGACCCTGAAGCCTTACTGCTGCTTCGTTCTCAGAGCCTGCAGAGCTTTTCCTTCATAATGGTAATGTTATAGCACAGCTTGTGCTATAGCAATGACTCGGGTCATCTGTTCTTTGCCACATATGACATCACTATCGCTATCAATAGAATGCAAGAAAGGGATTATATTGCATGTTGCACTGTAAGATGTAATTTTTAACTCCTTCACCCCCCCCCCCCGTGCCACTTTCCATATTTCCGTTTGTTTTTTGCTCCTCTTCTTCCCAGAGCCATAACTTTTTTTTTATTTTTCCCTCAATATTGCCATGTAAGGACTTGTTTTTTTGCAGAACAAGTTGTACTGTCCCCATAAGATGCTCCATATTAAAATATGCCCCCTATAATGCTGCACAAATGTTGATTATGACCCCATAAGATGCTCCATACAGACATTTGCCCCATACAATGCTGCACAAATGCGGATTATGGCCCCATAAGATGCTCCATAGAGATATTTGCCCCATATAATGCTGCACATGGCCCCATACAGATATTGGCCCCATCAATCAAAAGAGAAAGTATACCGCACTTACTGCGACAGATACACCACATGCGTACTTCAGGGACAGCTGATTAGTTGCTAAAATTTGCCACAAAGGGATCCGGGTGCTCAATCATGAAAAACAGTGGAGTCCAAGGTAACGAAGAAAGTTGAGAGCACTCACCATCCGTAAAATTTTTCAATCCTTTATTGTGACATAAGAGTCAGCGGAAGGGAGACAAGGGAGAACGTGTACTGCAATCAGACGACGGCCGTTTCGCACACCTGCGCTTCCACAGGTGCTATACTTTTTTATTTTTCCCTCAATATTGCCATATAAGGACTTGTTTTTTGCGGAACAAGTTGTACTTTTGAACGACACCATTGAATTTACCATGTTCACCAAATGATAAAACTGACCTGCCATTATCATTCTTCAGGTCATTACCAGTTTGTAGATACCAAACATGTATAGGTATGTATGTATTTGACCGTTATTGCATTTTAATGCAGTGTTGCGGCGATAAAAAAAAAAGTAATTATGGCGTTTTGATTTTTTTCTCGTTACGCTATTTATCGATCAGATTACTGTATATACTCGAGTATAAGCCAACCCGAGTATAAGCAGAGACCCCTAATTTTGCCGCAAAACCTGGGAAAACTTAATGATTCGAGTATAAGCCTAGGGTGGAAAATGCAGCAGCTACCGGTAAATTTCAAAAATAAAAATCGATACCAATAAAAGTAAAATTAATTGAGACATCAGTAGTTTGTGTTTTTGAATATCCATATTGAATCAGGAGCCCCATATAATGCTCCAAACAATTTATGATGGGCTCCATATTAAAATATGCCCCATACAATGCTGCACAAATGCGGATTATGGCCCCATAAGATGCTGCATAGAGATATTTGCCCCATATAATGCTGCACATGGCCCCATAAGATGCTCCATACAGATATTTGCCCCATATAATGCTGCACATGGCCCCATAAGATGCTCCATACAGATATTTCCCCATGTAATGCTGCACATGGCCCCATAAGATGCTCCATACAGATATTTGCCCCATATAATGCTGCACATGGCCCCATAACATGCTCCATACAGATATTTGCCCCATATGCTGTTGCTGCGATTAAAATAATAAAAAAATTACATACTCACCTCTCAGGCCCCCAGCACTTGCTATATTCACCTGCTCCCCGTTCCATCGCCGCTGTATCTTTTCCGTCCTCTGCACTGACTGTTCAGGCAGATGGCTGCGCGCACTAATCTCGTCATCGTGCCCTCTGACCTGAGCGTCACTGCAGAGGATTGGGAAGACGCAGCTGCGCCGACGGTGGAATGGGGAGCAGGTGAATATCGCGCACTGTTATACTCACCTGCTCCTTGAGCTGTCCCTTCACGTCTGTTCCCCGGTGCCGGCAGCTTCTTCCTGTAGTGAGCGGTCACATGGTACTGCTCATTACAATAATGAATATGCGGCTCCACCCCTATGGGAGTGGAGTCAGGTCCATATTCATTACTGTAATGAGCGATACCATGTGACCGCTCACTACAGAAAGAAGCTGCCGCCCCCCGGAGAACCAGGGACATGCAGGGACCGCGCAGGTGAGTATGATTACACAGCTGCCGCTCCCCCTCCCCTGTCGACCCCTGGGTATGACTCGAGTATAAGCTGAGAGGGGCAATTTCAGCCTAAAAAAAATGGGCTGAAGTTCTCGGCTTATACTATAGTATATACGGTAATTCTTTTTATATATTGATTGGGCGATTCTGAAAGTGGCGATACCAGATATGTGTATTTTTTATGTTTTATTTTTAATGGGGTAATTGAGGGGTGATTTTAAACTTTTATATGTTTTTGATTTTTTAAATATTTTTAAAAACCTTTTCTTTTTACTTTACATTTGCTTCAGTAGTCTCCATGGGAGACTAGAAGTTGCGATCATCCGATCGCTTGTGCTATACAGTGCTCTATGTAGCAGAAATGCTCATTTGCTATGAGCGTTGGAATGCCAACCCATCGGTGACCCGCGGTTATGTGACACGGGTGCCAATGGGCGGGATTTTTGACACGCTTCTGGCACGATCATGTTAAATGTCGCTGTCAGAGATTGACAGTGGCATTTAACAGCTTCGAGTGGATTGCGATTCCACCCACGGCAGGGTCAAATCCGCACGTGTGCACATACCCTTACTGAGAAATTGGCGTTTGACTTGATATGTAAATGAGCCTCTAGATTGGAAGTCTCTGTCACTCCAGCTCTATTCCTCACCTACTGCCTTTGCAAACTTAGCACATTCACCAACATCACTGTAAGGCCATTCTAACACCTCCAACTTAATATTGGTCAGATAGACGATATCTATGCCTTGTTTCATTTACATAGAAATGTATCTAAGGCTTCTCTCACACTTGCGTCGGTACGCGGCCGTCGCTAAGCGTCGGTGCGACGTACCGCCGGACGTTGTGTAAATTCGGCACAACGTGGGCAGCGGATGCAGTTTTTCAATGCATCCGCTGCCCATTCTAAAGTCCCAGGGAGGAGGGGGCGGAGTTCGCGGCCGCACATGCGCGGTAGGAAATGGTGGACCCGACGTACGAAAAAACTTTCCCTTGAACGATTTTTCGTGACGACGGCCCGCCAAAACATGACGCATCCAGTGCACGTCAGACACGACGTATGGCCATACGTCGCGATCTGTCGGCAATACAAGTCTATGGGGAAAAAAACGCATCCTGTGGGCACATTTGCAGGATGCGTTTTTTCCCAAAACGACGCATTGCGACGGACAGCAAGTGTGAAAGTAGCCTAAGAGGTAACATTTCTCCTTGTGGAGATTGACAAGCCAAGCATGGCATGTCCAAGTAAGGAGACTTATATATGCCATGCATGCTCCTCTGGGAAATTAAATATGCAAATTGACTCTTCAGAAAGTAGGAGGACTAGAACTTTATTGCAGTATCAATCCCTAAAATCAATATTGACTCTTTATCGAGCCTCGCCATATGGCTTAGGATAAAAGCCAAACCAGAATCTCTGTTTGTAAACACAGTTTTTCAAGGTATTGCCCTTCTTCATTGCAAAGTGAGATCAGATTTGCCTAGGTGAGAGGCTTAAAGGTACCGTCACACTCAGCGACGCTGCAGCGATATAGACAACGAGCCGATCGCTGCAGCATCGCTGTTTAGGTCGCTGGGGAGCTGTCACACAGACAGCTCTCTCCAGCGACCAACGATCAGGGGAACGACTTCGGCATCGTTGAAACTGTCTTCAATGATGCCGAAGTCCCCCTGCAGCTCCCGGGTAACAAGGGCCGCGCTTAGTAACACGATATTTACCCTGGTTACCATTGTAAAAGTTAAAAAAAAAAACACTACATACTCACCTTCTGATGTCTGGCCCGTCCCGCGGCGTCCACAGGGTTACGCGCTGCTGCCGAGAGCTCCTGCACTGAATGTGTCAGCGCCGGCAGTAAAGCAGAGCACAGCGGTGACGTCACAGATGTGCTCTACTTTACTGCCGGCGCTCACAGTCAGTGCAGGAAGCTCTGAGCAGCAGTACGTAACCCTGTGGACCCCGGGGGACGTGACAGACATCAGAAGGTGAGTATGTAGTGTTTTTTTTTTTTTACTTTTACAATGGTAACCAGGGTAAATATCGGGTTACTAAGCGCGGCCCTGCACTTAGTAACCCGATGTTTACCCTGGTTACAAGTGAACACATCGCTGTATCGGCGTCATACACGCCGATACAGCGATGACAGCGGGTGATCAAGCGACGAAATAAAGTTCTGGACTTCTAGCTCCGACCAGCGATATCACAGCAGCATCCAGATCGCTGCTGCGTGTCAAACACAACGAGATCGCTATCCAGATCGCTGCAACGTCACGGATCGTCGTCGTTCTCGCTGCAAAGTCGCTTAGTGTAAAGGTATCTTAAGACTGTCTACAAGGAGAAATGTTACCCCTTAGATCCCAATCTTAAGCCTCTCCTTTAGTCTAGGTCTCTGTTTTGCTCAACCCTAATTCACTGTGAAGATCTGAGGTTGTGGGTTGTATTAATCACTTAGACATGGTAGCAATGCAGTTAGTTTTATTTCTTCTGTGCACGGTTATTCAGCAACTCCAGGTAGATGGCCAAAATACAGTGCACTCAGTCCACAAATTCCCAACCTGGGAACGGTACTTCTACTGCACCCATACCAGGTAGTATCCACTGTCTCCCAGCTTTTGGTTGGCTCACAGCTTTTGGTTTCTTCTACTGGTAAATTCTTCAGTCACAGCCTACATTCCTCCAGACTATGGATATCATGACTGTAGCACACGTATACCCATCCAGCCAGCAACAACCGACAACTTAAGATCTTCACAAGTGGTGGCAGCAGTAAGATCACCTATCTCTGGACAGCATACCAGGGAAAGTTACTGAGCTGTGACTTGGCAGAAGAGATGGCAGACTCAAGAGACTCAAGAAGGAGGAACTGAGAGCCCTTTGTTCTGGGAGAGAGCTAGAGTGGTTGCCGGAGGACAACCGGGCAACCCTAAAGGTACCGTCACACTAAGCAACGTCGCCAGCGATCTGTGACGTTGCAGCGTCCTAGGGAGCGATATCGCTGTATTTGACACGCAGCAGCGATCAGAATCCCGCTGTGAAATTGCTGGTCGCTGCTAGAAGGTCTGCACATTATTTGGTCGCTAGGTCGCCGTGTATCGCCGTGTTTGACAGCAAAAGCAACGATACCAGCGATATTTTACACTGGTAACCAGGGTAAACATCGGGTTACTAAGCGCAGGGCCGCGCTTAGTAACCCGATGTTTACCCTGGTTACCAGCGTAAAATGTAAAAAAACAAACAGTACATGCTCACCTGCGCGTCCCCCAGCCTCTGCTTCCTGACTCTACTGATCGCCGGCCCTAAACTGAAAGTGAAAGCACAGCGGTGACGTCACCGCTGTGCTGTTAGGGCCGGAGCTCAGTCAGCGTCAGGAAGCAGAGGCTGGGGGACGCGCTGGTGAGTATGTGCTGTTTGTTTTTTTAACTTTTACGCTGGTAACCAGGGTAAACATCGGGTTACTAAGCGCGGCCCTGCGCTTAGCAACCCGATGTTTACCCTGGTTACCAGGGGACCTCGGCATCGTTGGTCGCTGGAGAGCGGTCTGTGTGACAGCTCTCCAGCGACCAAACAGCGACGCTGCAGCGATCGGCATCGCTGTCGCTATCGCTGCAGCGTCGCTTAGTGTGACGGTACCTTAATACAACGCTTGGTCAAATGGGACCGTGAACACCCACGGTCAGTTCAGATGTGGAGGAAAGCATCTCCATGGATTTACCACAGCCTAGGGCTGCCATCCAGATGGCGGAGGATCAACCAAATGAATTCAGCCTTATGTTGGCTGCACTAGGAGAGTGGACCACTGAGATAGGAAGTGGTAAGAAAATATCTGGGTGTGCTTGTAGCAGCAACCCCCACCTACCGAAGCGCAGATGACGGAGGATAACAGGAGAGAGGGGCCCTCATCTTTAAGGTACAGAGACATACCACAGTTCAATGAGGACACCTTAGATATTGATGTTATTTGAGAACTTCTGCCTGCTGCATGAGGTGTCATTCAATGACTGGTTGAGATTTTTTAGTGTTAGTCTGAGCAGAAAAGCAAGGGAAGCTTTTAATATCTTGTTATCTGGTGATCAGAGATGTTACTAGAGAGGTATGCTGTCATGCCTGAAATCTACCAGAAGATGTTTCAGGAGATTGACAAGTCCAGTGCACACATGCATCGGGAGTTTGCCAACACATTACATATGGCATGCACTTGGTGGATAGAAGGACTGGGAGCTTGGGAAGCAGAACATGTCTTTGATATATTCATGCTGGAACAATTGATGTCTAAGCTCCAAGGTGACTTTAAAGAATGGGTGATGGATAGAAAACCACTCACTCTAGATGAGGCTGCAAGATTGGCTGATGATTAGTCTGCCAATCGAACGAGGCTACGTGTACGGACAGTCCCAGTAAGTCAGGAACAGGCTCCGGAAAAAACGCGTCAAAAACGCGAAAAAAACTCATGCGGATTTCATGCAGAAAATGTCCGGTTTTGTTCTGGAAATTTCTACAAGAAATCCTGACGTGTGCACATAGCCTTAAGATATTTCTTGGCCCATTCTTGACGTATTATCTTATGTTTCTCGTTCAAAGGTGGTAGTTTTTCAGCCTTCATTACCTTGGCCATATCCCTGAGTATCGCACACCTTGTGCTTTTTGTTACTCCAGTAACGTTGCAGCTCTGAAATATGGCAAAACTGGTGGCAAATGGCATCTTGGCAGCTTCACTTTTGATTTTCCTCAATTCATGGGCAGTTATTTTGTGCCTTTTTTGCCCAACAGGCATCTTGCTACCCTGTTGGCTATTTGCCATGAAACGCTTGATTGTTCGGTGATCACGCTTCAAAAGTTTGGCAATTTCAACACTGCTGCATCCCTCTGCAAGACATCTCACAATTTTGGACTTTTCAGAGCCCTTCAAATCTCTCTTTTGACCCATTTTGCCAAAGGAAAGGAAGTTGCCTAATAATTAAGCACATCTTATACAGGGTGTTGATGTCATTAGACAACACCCCTCCTCGTTACAGAGACGCTCATCACCTGATTTACTTAATTGGTAGTTGGCTCTCAAGCCTGAACAGTAGGACAACATGTATAAAAATTATCGTGATCAAAATACAACTTGCCTAATAATTCTGCACACAGTGTAGTAAAAAGTTGGTCACACTTCTCAAGCACTATGCTTGACAAGTGTGACCAACCTGTCAATCACTTTTCCAAGCGATGATTCAAATCGCTTGTAAAAACGCAAGCATTATGGAAGCTAAAAACGCTTGCAAAACGCTTGAGTTTTGCGGGAAAACGCATGCTTTTTACCCACGGCAGGGAGTTGCGGAAATGCTGCGGACATTTCCACAGCATTTCTGCAACGTGGGCACATAGCCTTACAGGAGGAGTGAGGATCCGAGCTTGTGATGCACAGTGAGCTCCGTCCTGGACTCGGTGCAACTTCCTGGCTTATAGTGAAGAAGCCAGTGATGGAGCGCGCAAAGTGAAAACGTTGTTTGTAACTTAGTGGCCATACGCAAGTCTGACGTCCGAAAGTCGGCGACTGCCTGTAGTTAATAAATGTGGAATTTTTTTTTTCTGACGTTTTTAATTTTTCTCTTTTAACGACATGATTGGGTTTGTTAGGATTATGAGATTGGGTTGGTTGTGGTAGGCGATATGAGCTGGTACATGTTGGAAATTAATCAGTTTTGGCTTAAGGCCCCGTCTCACATAGCGAGATCGCTAGCGAGATCGCTGCTGAGTCACAAGTTTTGTGACGCAACAGCGACCTCAGTAGCGATCTCGCTATGTGTGACACGTACCAGCGATCAGGCCCCTGCTGCGAGATCGCTGGTCGTGTCGGAATGGCCTGGACCTTTTTTTGGTCGTTGAGGTCCCGCTGACATCGCTGAATCGGTGTGTGTGACACCGATCCAGCGATGTCTTCACTGGTAACCAGGGTAAACATCGGGTTACTAAGCGCAGGGCCGCGCTTAGTAACCCGATGTTTACCCTGGTTACCAAAAAAACAAACAGTACATACTCACCATCTGTTGCCCGTCAGGTCCCTTGGCGTCTGCTTCCTGCTCTGACTGCCGCCGTAAAGTGAGAGCACAGCAGTGACGTCACCGCTGCGCTCTGCTCTCACTGTACGGCGGCTCAGTCAGAGCAGGAAGCAGACGGCAAAGGGACCTGATGGGCAACAGATGGTGAGTATGTAGTGTTTGTTTTTTTTGGTAACCAGGGTAAACATCGGGTTACTAAGCGCGGCCCTGCGCTTAGTAACCCGATGTTTACCCTGGTTACCCGGGTGCTGCAGGGGGACTTCGGCATCGTTGAAGACAGTTTCAACTATGCCGAAGTCGTTCCCCTGATCGTTGGTCGCTGGAGAGAGCTGTCTGTGTGACAGCTCCCCAGCGACCACACAGTGACCACACAGCGACGCTGCAGCGATCAGCATAGTTGTCTGTATCGCTGCAGCGTCGCTGTGTGAGACGGGGCCTTTAGGCCACTGCTGTTGCAGGCTATATAACACAGCTAGCATCTATGCATACACTCTGGCTCAACCTATGCCAAAAGTATACTTCAGAGTTGGGTGCTTGTTGGAATTTTTGTAGACACCCTCCTGCCTCTAGCTCATTTGCCCACCCCTGACTGTGACGTAGTTCTGTCAGGTTTGCATGTATGTCGCAGGATTAGGAGCTGTCTGCTCCATATCGGGTAGAAGCCAGCTGTATTAAACTGCCGGTATCTGCCTGTAACAGCAGCGATCTGCGCAAGCTGCGATCAACGCTGTTTAACTCCTTCTTGACATGGTGATTTACTTTTTTTGCACTCTTTTAGCTCCCCTTTTTTCTTAAGAGTCATAGCATGTGATTTTTTTTTGTTATTTATTGGTGAAGAAAAAATCAGGTATATGTGAAAAAAGCAAAAACATGTCACCACTTAATGTCGTAATGGTTTTAACGTTCAAATAATTTTGGGGTGGCTATGACGATTTGATTGCTTCTTATTGCATTTTCTTGCGCTGTTGGGGTGTCTGAAATACCACAATTCTAGCTTTTCAATTTCTTGCCTCGTTACACCGTTTACTGGTAGGGATAATTAACTTTATATTTTAATAGATCAGACTTTTACAAATATAGCAATGTTGTGTACATATACTGTATGTTTATATATTTTCTCTATTTTGTGTATATACACATTTTATTTTAAATATTTAATTATTAATAAGGAAAAAAAGAGGGGTGATTTGAACTTTTAAATATGGACATGGATGTAAACCAAGCAGGTAGAAAGGTGAATTTAATCTGTTAGTGACCACCAATACTGACCTGCGATATAATAGAATAGCATCCCCTGATGGGTGACAATCCAGCAGCTGTCGGCTGCACGCTATAGCTGACAACGTTCCGCACTGCATCAGCCACAATCAGCGATGGCACCGATTCTGGAATGCTGTAGATAAACCCCCGATGTATCCTGAAAGATGAGAAAAAGAGGTTAGATTATACTCAACCAGGGGTGGTCCCGCTGCAGTTCTGGTCCGATGGGCGTCGCGGTCCGGTTCAGGGCCTCCCATCTTCTTACAATGACGTCCTCTTCTTGTCTTCACGCTGCGGCGCAGGCGTACTTTGTCTGCCCTGTTGAGGGCAAAGCAAAGTACTGCAGTGCGCAGGCGCTGGGCCTCTCTGACCTTTCCCGGTGCCTCGACACTGCAGTACTTTGCTCTGCCCTCAACAGGGCAGACAAAGTACGCCGGAGCCGCAGCGTCAATACAAAAAGAGGGCGTCATCGTAAGGAGATGGGAGGCCCCGGACCGGTCCGCGATGCCCATCGGACCAGAACCGCAGCGGGACCGCCCCTGGGTGAGTATAATCTGACCTCTTTTTCTCATCTTTCAGGATACATCAGGGGCTTATCTACAGCATTACAGAATGCTGTAGATAAGCCTCTGATGCCGGTGGGCTTAGCTCACCTTCGATTTTGGGGGTGACAGGTTCCCTTTAATTGCTGCTGTCAATGCTGTACAGCATCTAGAAGATGGTAAGCAGAGTGTGGGAGCTTCCTCTTTAACCCCAATGGCACCCTGAGATCTTGATCGTGTGGTACTGATGTTTGCCATGGCAATTCATGGCCAAATAATGGCCTTCGAGTCAGCCGGCTACAGTGGCCTGTTCAGAAGTTATCAAAATGTAGGTGGTAAAATACACTTTTTCTTTCCTGTCTTGTCACTTTGCATTAATTGCTGAAAAGCACCTGAAGGGTTAACGAACTACCCAAAACCAATTTGGAATACGTTGAGAAGTGCGGATTTTAAAATGGTATAACTTTTGGGGGTTTTCCAGTATGTAGGACCTCAAAGTCACTACAAAACTGAACAGATTCCTAAAAAATAAATTTTGTAAATTTCCTTGAAAAAATTAAAAATTGCTGCTACATTATTAAATCTTCTAAAATGCTAACAAAATAAAACAACATTTTAAAAATGGTGCTGATGTAAAGCAGGCATGTGGGAAATGCTATTTATTAATGTTTTATGTGGTATGACCATCTGGATTAAAGGGATTCAGAGTTTGAAAATTGCAAATTTTTTAACATTTTTGTCAGATTTCTGCAATTTTTATAAATAATTGCAAAACATATTGACCTAAATTTACCACTATCATAAAGTATTATGTGTCACGAAAAAACAGTCTCAAAATTAATGGGATATGTTGAATCATTCAAGAGTTATTACCACAAAAAGTGACACGTCAGATTTAAAAAAAAAAAAAGGCCCGGTCACTAAGAGGTTAAATGTTTGGCCCCATCGTGATGCACTGAGCACCTACTTGGTTTGTGCTGACCGTCCCTTTAACGTGCAGTTGTTTGATTGCTTGTTATTATTTACAACAATTCCACAGTATTGCTGTATATAGTGATAATCCTGAATGCTACACATGGGCTGACTTTCACAGGTGTAATGTCATGACAGGCATGAGGGTCTATAGCAGACCCCCTGTCATGGCAATGCATGGACGCCTCTGCAGCTGGATGAATACCCCCCTTGTGGCAATTACGCAGGTGATTGGGTTGATGCAGCACAACTCGGGCCGCTGTTCCGACTGCTGACCCACACTCTGGTGGGAAGAAACCTATTCAAACCAAACCGGAAAAAGAACAATGATTCCCGGGCGCTGCCGCAGAGGGAGGACAAGGGTGTATGTTCTCTGGATCTCTATTCATACAACGTGTTTGCAAGACAAACCCTTTACCCTAAAATGGAAAGTCATCAGAACATACTGTAACATACTGTTTAATTCTGGGTTTTATGTGATATGTCTTTTTTAAATTTTTATATTTTTATTACTTTTTCCATATCACTACTAAAAAAAATTCATATCCTGCCATCTTCACACTGATCAAGAGGTCTGGTATCAGACTTGTACTTCTGTTATTTTACAGAGCCACATGGACACATTACTGGCTGCCACAGGGTCTCAGACATATTATCCGAGCACTCTGCAGAAACCCAAGCATGTTCTCTCATCACTAATCACTTACTAAGTGATTCATGCTGTATTTTTGATAAAAATCCATTTTCTCTGCTGCTTATCTAGCAGTTCTGTGAATGCTGAGCTCTGTTATGCACCTTGTGAACACTATGCAAACACTATGTGATCCCTGCCTAATCTGTGATGGGAGCTATGGGTACCTTTACACAGTGCAATTTTGATCGCTACGACGGCACGATTTGTGACGTTCCAGCGATGCATTTACGATATCGTTGTGTCTGACACGCTACTGCGATCCGGATCCCCGCTGAGAATCGTACGTCGTAGCAGATCGTTTGAAACTTTCTTTCGTCGTCTAGTGTCCCGCTGTGGCGGCATGATTGCATCGTGTGACACAGATTGTATACGATGTGCGCACAGTAACCAACGGCTTCTACATCGCAAATACGTCATGAAATTATCGCTCCAGCGCTGTGTATTGCAACGTGTGACCGCAGTCTACGACGCTGGAGCGATAATCATACGACGCTGCAACGTCACGAATCGTGCCGTCGTAGCGATCAAAATTGCACTGTGTAAAGGTACCCTATGACTGTTTTGTCTCGCAGTGAAAGCCACTTATGTGTTCATTACTGTGTTCTGGACGGCAGACAGAAATCCTTAAAATCCATTTATTTTAATATCGCCAACATCTATAAGAAACAAACCTTTTAAGGAACATCTACAGCATATAGGGCTAATCTTGGTAGATACTAAGTAGAAAATACGGTTGTCTGCCCCTCTTAAAACTTAAGGTACCTTCACACGAAACGACATCGCTAGCGATCCGTGACGTTGCAGCGTCCTGGCTAGCGATATCGTTTCGTTTGACACGCAGCAGCGATCAGGATCCTGCTGTGATGTCGCTGGTCGCTAAATAAAGTCCAGAACTTTATTTGGTCGTCCGATCGCTGTGTATCGTTGTGTTTGAAAGCAAAAGCAACGATACCAGCAATGTTTTACACTGGTAACCAGGGTAAACATCGGGTTACCAAGCGCAGGGCCGCGCTTAGTAACCCGATGTTTACTCTGGTTACCAGCGTAAAAGTAAAAAAAACAAACAGTACATGCTCACCTGCTCGTCCTCCAGCGTCTGCTTCCTGACACTTACTGAGCGCCGGCCCTAAAGTGAAAGTGAAAGCACAGCGGTGATGTCACCGCTCTGCTGTTAGGGCCGGAGCTCAGTCAGTGTCAGGAAGCAGACGCTGGGGGACGCGCAGGTGAGCATGTACTGTTTGTTTTTTTTACTTTTACGCTGGTAACCAGGGTAAACATCGGGTTAATAAGCGCGGCCCTGCGCTTAGCAACCCGATGTTTACCCTGGTTACCCGGGGACCTCGGCATCGTTGGTCGCTGGAGAGCGGTCTGTGTGACCGCTCTCCAGCGATCAAACAGCGACGCTGCAGCGATCGGCATCGTTGTCGCTATCGCTGCAGCGTCGCTTCGTGTGAAGGTACCTTTATTCTGTGCTGCTAACACCTTTTTATATTTTTCCCACCTAGTTCCGCCTACGATACTAAGACAGAACAGCGTGTTGCCGTTAAAAAACTCTCCCGGCCGTTTCAGTCTATCATCCATGCCAAGCGTACCTACAGAGAACTTCGTCTGCTAAAGCATATGAAGCATGAAAACGTGAGTTGTTTAATCTCTTTGTGCATCACATTTAGTCTATAGACGCATTGTACAAAATCTATTATATGCTTTGAGTTTAGATGGACATGATCACACGTTTATTTTATAACTTTTCAGTAAACTTAGTGCATTTTACCTAGGTCAAGAAGTCTTTAGCACTCGCCACAGAGGAGAAATATGACTCCTCCACCTCTTTCCAAGTCTCATCTTACAAGTCCAGGTTATCATTCAGCCTCTTAATGTATGCCTTGTTACAGGGTTTCAGGTTGCTAGATTGCAGACATATATAACTGGGTCAGAGGTTTAGAAAATTGAGGTGTGCCCAGTAGTTCTACTAATTCTGTTAACGAGCGAGACAAGATTAGAACTCCAATTTGAACGTTGCTGGAATGTTAGGGTTATTCCTAGGAGCATGGTCCCAAAGGGGTTTTGTCACTGTTAACACTGACGGGTTTAATGCATTGCAGTACACACGTATTGCAATGTATTATACCAGTGATCTGAGTAATAAAAGTCAAAGTCGCATAGAAAGACTAAGTAAAGTAAAAAAATATATATATATTTTTTTTAAATTCACAAAATAAAGAACAAAAATGAGAAAGATTATACCATTAAATACATATATTTATGTAAAAATAAACATATACATTCTGTATTGCCATGTCCAGAACTTCCAATTTATAAAATTCACAGTTTAACCCCTTCAGTGAACACCGTAAACAAAAGTAAATGAAAAACGTGGCTAAAAACTATGCTTTTTCATAAAAATGTGGACTAAAACATTATCAAAAATTGAATGTAAATAAAATTATACAGCTGAAAACATCATCTTGTCTTCACAAAAAATAAGCATCTTTGCTTTATAATATGCACTGTGACTCACACACACTTGTAAAGCGAAAAATACGGTAAATAAAAAGAGCATTATTTTTAGTGTGTGACAGCAGCGAAACATAAAATGATAAAAATCTGGTAATCACACTGATCCAAAGAATAAAGTTGTGTCATCAATTTATACCGCATGAGGAGTGGCTTAAAAAATAGAAGCAATTCTTGAACTTCTGTTGATTTGTTTATTCTGTCTCCCAAAGATCACAGTAAGGCCGGCGTCATACTCAGCGTATGGAAATACGGTCCGTATTTTACATGCGTACTACGCAGAAATGTTTCCAAAATAGTGATCCGTATGTCATCCGTAGGCAGGGTGTGGCAGCGTATTTTACGCATGTAATCCCCCGTATGTAATCCGTATGGCATCCGTACAGCGAGATTTTCTTGCCGGCTTGCAAAACGGACATAGAATGGATCCATGGGCTCAAATATTCGTGATAACATATATACAGTATATACGCGGGATTTCCAAGACAGACAGACAGAAAAACCCTTAGACAATTATATATATAGATATATACACACACACGCACAGGTTTTTCTGTCTGTCTGTCCTGGAAATTGGCCTCGACCAATCAGAGACGGGCACAGCATGGCGATGATGATGTCATAAAGGTTGCCTCGACCAATCAGCGACGGGCACAGTCTGCCGCGAATTCGCCTCGACCAATCAGCGACGGGCACAGTATCGACGTAGATGTCATAATGGTTGCCATGGCGACGATGATGTCATAAAGGTTGCCTCGACCAATCAGCGACGGGCACAGTCTGCCGCGAATTCTGGAATCATCATTGTCCATATACTGCGGGGACATGCATATTCTAGAATACCCGATGCGTTAGAATCGGGCCACAATCTAGTATGTATGTATATGTATATGTGTATATGTGTGTGTATGGGTATATATATATATATATATATCTCTATATATATCTCTCTATATATCTCTCTATATCTATATATATAATTGTCTAAGGGTTTTTCCGTCTGTCTGTCTGTCTGTCTGTCTGTCGGTCTGTCTGTCTGTCTGTCTGTCTGTCTGTCCTGGAAATCACTCCATATAAGGTATGGTCTACAAACAGGATACCTTATATGGAGTGGTCGGCGGTTTGTAGACCATACCTTATATGGAGTGGTCGGCGGTTTGTAGACCATACCTTATATGGAGTGGTCGGCGGTTTGTAGACCATACCTTATATGGAGTGGTCGACGGTTTGTCGGGCGGCCTCGACCAATCAGAGATGGGCACAGCATGGCGACGATGATGTCATAATGGTTGCCATGGCGACGATGATGTCATAAAGGTTGCCTCGACCAATCAGCGACGGGCACAGTCTGCCGCGAATCACATACTACGGGGACATGCATATTCTAGAATACCCGATGCATTAGAATCGGGCCACAGTCTAGTATCTATATAATTGTCTAAGGGTCACTTCCGTCTGTCCTTCTGTCTGTCACCGTTATTCGTTCGCTGATTGGTCTCGGCAGCTGCCTGTCATGGCTGCCGCGACCAATCAGCGACGCGCACAGTCCAGAAAAAAATGGCCGCTTACTCCCCGCGCTCACTGCCGGCGCCCGCATACACCGCTCACACAGGTTTAATGCCGGCGGTAACGGACCGCGTTATGCCGCGGGTAACGCACTCCGTTACCGCTGCTATTAACCCTGTGTGTCCCCAACTTTGTACTATTGACGCTGCCTATGCGGCATCAATAGTACACAATGTAATGTTAAAAATAATAAATTAAAAAAAACTGCTATACTCACCCTCCGCCGCCTTTCTCGCTCCTCGCCACGCTCCCCGGACCGCTCCTTTACAAGCGTGAGCTTGCGGTGCGGTCCCGTCCCAGGGCTGGTGTGCGGCAAGGACCTGCCGTGACGTCACGGTCATGTGACCGCGACGTCTTCTTAGGTCCTGCTTCCACCAGCCCTGGCACTTGCAATGGAACTCGGCTTCAGGAAAATGGCCGCCGCGATCTCGATCTGCGCACGCGCAGCATCCAGCGGCCATTTTCCTGAAGCCGACCACTACCATCTGCACAGGATCCCAGGAAGAGAAGAGGCAGGACGCAGAGGAGCAGCGACAAGAATGGTGAGTATGATACACTACAAGGGGCCCTCGGATCGTTAGGCGAGTATGTTTATTTTTTATTTTTTGGCCCTATACGTGCCTCGGTAATATACTACGTCACTGGGCAATATCCTACGTGGCTGGGCAATATACTACGTGGCTGGGCAATATACTACGTGGCTGGGCAATATACTACAAGGCTGGGCAATATACTACAAAGCTGTGCAATATACTATGTGGCTCTGTGCAATATACTACGTAGCTGCGCAATATCCTACGTCGCTGTGCAATATACTACGTCGCTGGGCAATATACTACGTGACTGGGCAATATACTACAAGGCTGGGCAATATACTACATGGACATGCATACTCTAGAATACCCGATGCGTTAGAATCGGGCCACCATCTAGTATCTCTATATATATATCTCTATATATATATCTATCTATCTATCTATCTATCTATCTATCTATCTATCTATCTATCTATCTATCTATCTATCTATCATTACACATATACATAGTGGTGTTCAAAAGTCCTGCATAGGATAAATTGAATTTTCAAGTTTTAAACGTTTTCTGTCGAATATCTTCGATGCTAATATGACATATTATATATGGTTTTGTTCAGAATACAATTTTGCATTCTCTCCCTGTAATATTTTTAGCTTTTGAAGCAGTTATGCCTGAAATTATTGCAAAAATATGGGAATTGAAAGCACAACTAAATATTGTACAGCTTCAGATCCAAAATTAGCTACTATTGACTGGCCAGCTCAGTCCCCGGACCTCAATCCAATAAAAAATTTGTGGCACAAGGTATCATTAGAGATATCTAGAAAACAGCCAAGGACCAAGACCAAGAGTGAGTTGATTGAGGCTCTGATACAGGCCTGGAACCACATCATCACTCGTGAACATCTGCAGAAGCATGTTCACTCAATGCCACAGAGATGCAAGCTGGTGCTCAAGAGCAGAAGCTGGCCAATAAAGTATTAGAAGCTAAAGATGCACTAAAAAAGCCCTTTTCAGGACTCTGAATTAAATAAAAAATAATAAATCTTAAAAAGTAAAATTTAAATCTGTGTGAACTTGCATTGGAAGTTAATGAACTTAGAAACCTGTTCACCATTCTACACACTGTACTGGTGTAGGTATGGTTATGCTGTAAAAAAAAATATCAAAAATGCGCATACCATAACAATTTATACACTTGGGACATTCAAAAATGAGTATGGCATACAATGAGGGATTACAAAAACATATATGTAGAGATGCAGACGTATGAAACATATAGTTTTCTTCACGCCTATGCAGGACTTTTGAACACCATTGTGTGTATATATATATATATATATATATATATATATATGTATATATATATATATATATATATGTATATATATATGTATATATATATATATATATATATATATATATATGTATATATATATATGTATATATATATATGTATATATATATATGTATATATATATATGTATATATATATATATATATATATATATATATATATATATATATATATATATATATATACACACACACATACATACACACACACACACACACACACACACACACACACACACACACACACACACACACACACACACACAGTAATTCAATTGCCGGCTTTTGCTATCTCCTTCCCAAACCCGACATGATGTGAGGCGCGGTTTACATACAGTAAGGCCATGTTCACACGATCCTTTTTTTGATCCTTTTTTTTTCAGGTCCTGATTTTGGAAATCCGCAGTGCAAAACAGCACTGCTGATTTTCCTGCGGATTCCTCTGCGGGTTTCTCTGCGGGTTTCCAACAGCACTTTCCTATTGGTGCTGCTGGAAACCCGCAGCGGAATCCGCAGCAAGAATTGACATGGTCCTTCTTTTTTTCCGCAGAAAATCCGCGCGGATTTTCCAGGGGAAAAAAGGATCGTCGGCACAGCGGGTTTTGTTTTCCATTGGGTTACATTGTACTGTAACCTGCATGAAAAAAGGATGCGGATCCGCAGCTGCAATTCCGCTGCGGATCCGCAGCAAAAACCGCAGCGTGTGAACATGGCCTAAGCCTTTTCATATCCCTTTTTTTTTGCATATTCCTCACTACTAATGTTAGTAGTGTCAGTGTGCAAAATTGGGGCGCTCTAGCTGTTAAAACAAAGGGTTAAATCGCAGAAAAAACTGGCATGGGCTCCCGCGCAATTTTCTCCGCCAGAGTGGGAAAGCCAGTGACTGAGGGCAGATATTAATAGCCTAGAGAGGGACCATGGATATTGACCCCCCCCCCCCCCCCGGCTAAAAACATCTGCCCCCAGCCACCCCAGGAAAGGCACATCTGTAAGATGCACCTATTCTGGCACTTGGCCTCTCTCTTCCCACTCCCCTGTAGCTGTGGGATATGGGGTGGTAAAGGGTTAATGCCACCTTGCTATTGTAAGGTGACATTAAGCCAGGTTAATAATGAAGAGGTGTCAATAAGACACCTATCCATTATTAATCCAATAGTAGTAAATGGTTAATAAAACACACTATTATGAGAAAAGTATTTTATTGAAATAAAGACACAGGGTGTTGTAATAGTTTATTATACTCTCAATCCAATTGAAGACCCTTGTCACCTGAAACAAAGTTAAAATAAAAAACCAACAATATCCCATACCTTCCGTCGTTCAGTCTTGTCCCACGCTGTAAATCCATCTGAAGGGGTTAAATAATTTTACAAGCAGGAGCCTGCTAATGCAGCCGCCCCTGCCTGTAAAATCTGGGGAATGAATGGGAAGAAGGAGATCGTAGCTACCTAGACTTGTGGTGCTGCGCCCCCTGCTGGCATAAACTCATATGAACTCGAGCGTGAGAAAATATTCAGAAAAATTCCCACGCTTGAGTTCATCTGAGGTTATGCCAGCAGGGGGCGCAGCACTGCAAGTCTCTAGGTAGCTACTTTCCCCTTCTTCCCATTAATTCCCCAGATTTTACAGGCAGGGGCGGCTGCATTAGCAGGCAAACTGCCTATGAAAACAGTATCTTTAAAAAAAAAATAAACACTCAAAATGCATGTTCCAAATTATTATGCACAGCAGAGTTTTCAGCCCTTTTTTTTATTATTTTGAACAAAAAAATGGTCAATTGTGAAGTTATAAGCATTATCAGCTTATTACAAAATGAAATCAAATAGTTTTCAAGTGAAAACTTTATACTAGGTGATGTTATGTTTGCACATAGGACCTTGTTCTAAAGAAGCTTCTGAACTCTCTCGTCCATTGAATTTGTCAGTTTTTGGATGGTTTCTGCTTCAATTGTTTTGCATGTGGACAGAATACCCTCCCAGAGCTGTTGCTTAGATGTGAACTGATAATTAACAGCAAAGTCATCCCTTTAAATCCTAGTAAAACTTAGCATTTATTAATACACCTAAAAATAAAAACATAATTCAAAATTGTATACATAAAGTGCTCATAATTAACAGTGCACTAGATAAAAAATGGCACAATCTCACCCAAATTGTTAGCTGGCCCTCAGATACTGCTCCATATACCAAGAGACCAGATGATGGGGAGAAAGGACATCAAGACCAAATAAACGACATAGGGGGGAGTGGGGAACACGGGGGCCTCTTTTACCCTGTCGTGCCCTCTGCAGTCAACTCCCGCCCTTACAAGGGCAGTACCCAAGTGTGAGCCTATTTTTCAGTGCCCCTGGTCAGATATAGCCTCCCTGAACAAAAGTGTGTATCTTCCCTACGCGTTTCCCCACCCGTTTGGGGGGTTCATCAGGGGAAGTTTAACCGGGCTAAAGAAAACCGAACGAAGTCACCTGCAGTGGCAGGGTATGACCTCTCTGTATGCCGAGATACTGTGTATAAGAAAAAATGGTCCAAAAAAAAAAATGGTTTTCTTTAGCCCGGTTAAACTTCCCCTGATGAACCCCCCAAACGGGTGGGGAAACGCGTAGGGAAGATACACACTTTTGTTCAGGGAGGCTATATCTGACCAGGGGCACTGAAAAATAGGCTCACACTTGGGTACTGCCCTTGTAAGGGCGGGAGTTGACTGCAGAGGGCACGACAGGGTAAAAGAGGCCCCCGTGTTCCCCACTCCCCCCTATGTCGTTTATTTGGTCTTGATGTCCTTTCTCCCCATCATCTGGTCTCTTGGTATATGGAGCAGTATCTGAGGGCCAGCTAACAATTTGGGTGAGATTGTGCCATTTTTTATCTAGTGCACTGTTAATTATGAGCACTTTATGTATACAATTTTGAATTATGTTTTTATTTTTAGGTGTATTAATAAATGCTAAGTTTTACTAGGATTTAAAGGGCTGACTTTGCTGTTAATTGTTTGATATTTAGTCAGAGACATTCAGAGTAGATCTTCTGGGTGATTACATTGCTTATATTCTGTTAGATGTGAACTGCCTCCCGCCATCATAGACACTCCTTTTGATGATGCTCCAGAGGTTCTCAATGGGGTTGAGGTCAGGGGAAGATGATGGCCACACCATAAGTTTGTCCTCTTTTATGCCCATAGCAGCCAGAGATGCAGATGTGTTTTTTGCAGCATGAGATGGTGCATTATCATGCATAAAAATGATCTTGCTGCGGAAAGCACAGTTCTTCCTCTTGAACCATGGCAGGAAGTGTTGTTTTAGAAACTCCACATAGATTATGGAGTTCATCTTTACCCCTTCAGGGATCATAAAGGGGCCGACAATCTCTCTCCCCATGATTCCAGCCCAAAACATTACTCCACCTCCTCCTTGTTGGCGCCTTAGCCGTGTTTTCATGGGGTGTCCATCAACCAGCCATCCTCCACTCCATCCATCTGGACCATCGAGCATTGCACGGCACTCATCGGTGAGCAAAACAGTTTGGAAGTCAGTCTTCATGTATTGTTTGGCCCACTGGAGCTGTTTCTGCTTGTGTGCAGTGGATAGAGGTGGTCGACAGGATGGCTTACGCACAGCTGCAAACCTCTGAAGGACCCTGCATCTTGTTGTTCTGGGGACGTCGGAGGCACCAGCAGCTTCAAAAACTTGTCTGCTGCTATGACAAGGCATTTTTGCAGCTGCTCTTTTAACCTTACGCAATTGCCTGTTGGAAAGAGTCCTCAATTTTTCCTTATCAGCACGCACACGTGTGTGCTGGGAATCAGCGACATACTTCATGATTGTGCGATGATCACGATGAAGTGTCTTGGCAATGTTGATTGTAGTCATGCCTTGACCTAAATACTCCACAATTTGTTGCTTCTCAGCAGCCGACACATCCTTTTTCTTTCCTATTTTGGCAAAAAATGTAGGCTGCTTAATAATGTGGAACAGCCTTCTTAAGTAGTCTTGCCTTTATTTGGGCACACCTGCCAAACTAATGTGCACAGGTATCTGCAATTGCTTTCAGTGATATAAAGAGCCCTGACACACATCACCATCAATGAGTTTAAATGACAAAAAAATTCTAACCTTCTCACTCCTAAACTCTTTGTGCATAATAATTTGGAACACAGTGCATATGGGGCAAATATCTGTATGGGGCCATGTGCAGCATTATATGGGGTAAATATCTGTATGGGGCCATGTGCAGCATTATATGGGGTAAATATCTGTATGAGGCCATGTGCAGCATTATATGGGGCAAATATCTGTATGGGGCCATGTACAGCATTATATGGGGCAAATATCTGTATGGAGCATCTGATGGGGCCATGTGCAGCATTATATGGGGCAAATATCTCTGGAGCATCTTATGGGGCCATAATCAGCATTTGTGGAGCATTATACGGGGCAAATGTGTCTATGGAGCATCTTATGGGGCCAGAATCAGCATTTGTGGAGCATTATATGGGGCAAATGTCTGTATGGAGCATCTTATAGGGTCATAATCAACATTTGTGCAGCATTATATGGGGCATATTTTAATATGGAGCATCTTATGGGGCCCATCATAAACTGTATGGAGCATTATATGGGGCTCCTGATTCAATGTGGATATTCAAAAACACTTAAACTACTGATGTCTCAATTTTACTTTTATTGGTATCTATTTTTATTTTTGACATTTACCGGTAGCTGCTGCATTTCCCACCATAGGCTTATACTCGAGTCATTAAGTTTTCCCAGTTTTTTGTGGCAAAATTAGGGGTCTCGGCTTATACTCGGGTCGGCTTATACTCGAGTATATACGGTATATTTTTTCTTCACTGCCCAATGGTATAAAATTCTGTGAGGCACATGTGGTGTCAATATGCTCACTTCACTCCTAGATACAGGGGGCTGTAGTTTGTAAAAAGAGGTCTGCTTTTCTGGCATGTCAGGGGCTCTGCCAATGTGACAAGGCCCCCTTAAACCATTCCAGCAAAATCTGCACACCAACATGACGCTTGTTCCCTTCTGAACTTTGCACTGTGCCTCAAAAGTAGTTTTTGTCCAAAAATGGAGTGTAACGGGGTCTACCAAGCTGGAGTACCTCTTTCAGTACCACCCCGTGTTTCAGGAGGTCCACTTTGCTTTGGCTGGAGTCTGAATGAAGGACGCTGGCTGGAATTCCTTGATTACATGAGAGCATATAAAAGCTGACTGCTTCTCCACTTATTTCCAGTCTCACAACACTTTATTCACAGGACACAAAATATGTTACACAGATACAGAGGGCAGGCCAATAGAAAAGCCGCAGGCCAGACATACATTACAATAGCCGCAGGGGTCCGGAGCCTGCCGATATTTACTGTGGGAATTACAAAGGTGGGGGGAGGACAGAAGGGGGATATCTTGTCCCCTCTGCCCAGGGGCGCAGCCTGTGGGCTGATGCATCTCACATGGAACCTATTATTCATACATATAACTGCACAACATATTCTGGGTGCTGAGTGGTTCCATAGCACATAACACGTGGTATCTGTGTACTCAGGAGAAATAGCTTAACAAATAGTACCGTTCATTTTCTCCTATTAGCCCTGATGAAAATGAAAAACTTGGGACCACAGCACCATTTTAGTGGAAAAAAATTGTAATTTTAAATTTACTCCTCCCAATGTCGTACAATTCTGTGAATAACTTGAGGGTCAAAAATGCTCACTATACCCCTAGATGAATTCCTCTAGGGGTATAGTTTCCAAAATGGGGTCAATTGTGTTTTTTATTTATTTTTTTGCTATTTTGGCACATCTGGAGCTCTGCAAGTGTGACATGACATCCGTAATCTGTTCCAGACAATTTTGTTCACCAAAAGCCAAATGGCGCGCCTTCCTTTCCGAGCCCTGGCGTGTGCCCAAACAGTAGTTTCCCTCACATATGGGGCATTGTTGTACTGAGGGGAAATTGCACAACAAATTGTGTAGTCAAGTTACTCTTGTGAAAATAAAAAAATTTGTGACCAAAGCAAAATTTTTGTGGAAAAAAAAATTAAGATTTGAGTCGTTAGCCATTAAAAGGTAACAAATTGCAAGCTTTCGAGACCACTTAGGTCTCGGGTTTCTTCATTCACATCTTGGGTCTCTTAAGAGTAGACCTGAATAGTCTTGAAAGCTTGCAATTTGTTACCATCTTTTCAGTTAAGGTACCTTCACACGAAGCGACGCTGCAGCGATAGCGACAACGATGCCGATCGCTGCAGCGTCGCTGTTTGATCGCTGGGGAGCTGTCACACAGACCGCTCTCCAGCGACCAACGATGCCGAGGTCCCCGGGTAACCAGGGTAAACATCGGGTTGCTAAGCGCAGGGCCGCGCTTAGTAACCCGATGTTTACCCTGGTTACCAGCGTAAAAGTAAAAAAAACAAACAGTACATCCTCACCTGCGCGTCCTCCAGCGTCTGCTTCCTGACACTGACTGAGCTCCGGCCCTAACAGCACAGTGGTGACGTCACTGCTGTGCTTTCACTTTCACTTTAGGGCCGGCGCTCAGTAAGTGTCAGGAAGCAGACGCTGTGGAGGACGCGCAGGTGAGCATGTACTGTTTGGTTTTTTTACTTTTACGCTGGTAACCAGGGTAAACATCGGGTTACTAAGCGCGGCCCTGCGCTTGGTAACCCGATGTTTACCCTGGTTACCAGTGTAAAACATCGCTGGTATCGTTGCTTTTGCTTTCAAACACAACGATACACAGCGATCGGACGACCAAATAAAGTTCTGGACTTTATTCAGCGACCAGCGACATCACAGCAGGATCCTGATCGCTGCTGCGTGTCAAACGAAACGATATCGCTAGCCAGGACGCTGCAACGTCACGGATCGCTAGCGATGTCGTTTCGTGTGAAGGTACCTTTAGCCATTAACAGGTATCAACCACTGAGGACTCTCAAATCTTCATATTTATCTATCTACTGGCTAACACGGTGCGAAGATTGATATCTTTCCTTTGGGAAAAAGTAAATGTTTAATTTTCTTGTCCCATTGTTATAACCTGTGAAACACTTGTGGGACCTAAATTCTCACAATACCCATACATGAATTTCTTGAGGGGGGTGTAGTGACTCGGCCCAATTTTATACAATTCTGTGAATCGGCTGAGGGTTAAAAATGCTCACTACATCGCTAGATAAATTCTTCAACGGGGTAGTTTCCTAAATGTGGTCACTTGTTTGAGGTTTATGCTGTATTGGCATGTCCTGGGCTGTTTAAATGCAACATGACATCCGCAGTCTGTTCCAGCCAATATTTTTATCCATAAGTAAAATGTTGTTCCCTCCTTTCTGAGCACTGTAGTGTGCCCAAACAGTAGTTTCCCCCACATATGAGGTATCAGTGTACTCAGAATTGCACAACAAATTTTATGTCTCATTTTAGTAACATAGTTAGCAAGGCCGAAAAAATACATTTGTCCATCCAGTTCAGCCTATAGTCGAACTCGGGCCACCTGGGTGAAAACCAGGAATCCTAACCGCTAGACCATATGGGAATAGATTTAAAAAAATATGGAATGCTTCACTAATTTGCGTGTCATCCTTGCTTAGGGGCCATGCTAATCTTCTCTGTATTGTTCCAATTTTAGTATATGTGCTGCCGAAGCAAGTACAATAATAATCTTTTTATTTATATAGCACCAACATATTCCACAGCACTTTACAGACATTATCATCGATGTCCCCGATGGGTCTCACAATCTAAGGGCTCATACTCACCTGCGAGAAACTTGGATGAGTCTCGCACGTCAATACCCGGCACTCAGATCGGAGCGTGTGACTGCGTAGCAATACATGCAGCTGCACGCTCCGCTCCTGAGTGCCGGGTATTGACGTGTGAGACTCATCCAAGTTTCTCGCAGGTGAGTATGAGCCCTAAATTCCCCATCGGTATGTCTTTGGAATGTGGGAGGAAACTGGAGTACCCGGAGGAAACCCACGCAAACACGGGGAGCACATACAAACTCCTTGCAGATGTTGTCCTTGGTGGGATTTGAACCCAGGACTCCAGGGCTGCAGTGCTATCCACTGAGCCACCGTGCTGCACATCAAATTTTACCCTTGTGAAAGTGAAAAATTTGGGTCTAAAGAAGCATTTTTGTGAGCAAAATTAAGATGTTCTTTTCATTCCTGTGAAGCACCTGAAGGGTTAATAAGTTTATTGAATGTGGTTTTGAGCAACTGGAGGGGTGCAGGTTTTAACCCCTTCATGACCCAGCCTATTTTGGCCTTAATGACCTTGCCGTTTTTTGCAATTCTGACCAGTGTCCCTTTATGAGGTAATAACTCAGGAACGCTTCAACGGATCCTAGCGATTCTGAGATTGTTTTTTCGTGACATATTGGGCTTCATGTTAGTGGTAAATTTAGGTCGATAATTTCTGAGTTTATTTGTGAAAAAAATGGAAATTTGGTGAAAATTTTGAAAATTTCGCAATTTTCACATTTTGAATTTTTATTCTGTTAAACCAGAGAGTTATGTGACACAAAATAGTTAATAAATAACGTTTCCCACATGTCTACTTTACATCAGCACAATTTTGGAAACAATTTTTTTTTTTGCTAGGAAGTTATAAGGGTTAAAATTTGACCAGTGATTTCTCATTTTTACAACAAAATTTACAAAACCATTTTTTTTAGGGACCACCTCACATTTGAAGTCATTTTGAGGGTTCTATATGGCTGAAAATACCCAAAAGTGACACCATTCTAAAAACTGCACCCCTCAAGGTGCTCAAAACCACATTCAAGAAGTTTATTAACCCTTCAGGTGTTTCACAGCAGCAGAAGCAACATGGAAGTAAAAAATGAACATTTAACTTTTTAGTCACAAAAATGATCTTTTAGCAACAATTTTTTTATTTTCCCAAGGGTAAAAGGAGAAACTGGACCACGAACGTTGTTGTCCAATTTGTCCTGAGTACGCTGATACCTCATATGTGGGGGTAAACCACTGTTTGGGCGCACGGCAGGGCTCGGAAGGGAAGGAGCGCCATTTGACTTTTTGAATGAAAAATTGGCTCCAAACTTTAGCGGACACCATGTCGCGTTTGGAGAGCCCCCGTGTGCCTAAACATTGGAGCTCCCCCACAAGTGACCCCATTTTGGAAACTAGACCCCCCAAGGAACTTATCTAGAAGCATAGTGAGCACTTTAAACCCCCAGGTGCTTCACAAATTGATCCGTAAAAATGAAAGTACTTTTTTTTCACAAAAAAAATATTTTAGCCTCAATTTTTTCATTTTCACATGGGAAACAGGATAAAATGGATCCTAAATTTTGTTGGGCAATTTCTCCTGAGTACACCAATACCTCACATGTGGGGGTAAACCACTGTTTGGGCACATGGTAAGGCTCGGAAGGGAAGGAGCGCCATTTGACTTTTTGAATGAAAAATTATCTCCATCGTTAGCGGACACCATGTCGCGTTTGGAAAGCCCCTGTGTGCCTAAACATTGGAGCTCCTCCACAAGTGACCCCATTTTGGAAACTAGACCCCCCAAGGAACTCATCTAGATGCATAGTGAGCACTTATAACCCCCAGGTGCTTCACAGAAGTTTATAACGCAGAGCCGTGAAAATAAAAAAATAATTTTTCTTTCCTCAAAAATGATTTTTAGCCCAGAATTTTTTATTTTCCCAAGGGTAATAGGAGAAATTGGACCCCAAATGTTGTTGTCCAGTTTGTCCTGAGTACGATGATACCCCATTTGTGGGGGTAAACCACTGTTTGGGCGCACGGCAGGGCTCGGAAGGGAAGGCACGCCATTTGGCTTTTTGAATGGAAAATTAGCTCCAATCATTAGCGGACACCATGTCGCGTTTGGAGAGCCCCTGTGTGCCTAAACATTGGAGCTCCCCCACAAGTGACCCCATTTTGGAAACTAGACCTCCCAAGGAACTAATCTAGATGTGTGGTGAGCACTTTGAACCCCCAAGTGCTTCACAGAAGTTTAAAACGCAGAGCCATGAAAATAAAAAATAATTTTTCTTTTCTCAAAAATGATTTTTAGCCCAGAATTTTTTATTTTCCCAAGGGTAATAGGAGAAATTGGACCCCAAATGTTGTTGTCCAGTTTGTCCTGAGTACGCTGATACCCCATATGTGGGGGTAAACCACTGTTTGGGCACATGCCGGGGCTCGGAAGGGAAGTAGTGACGTTTTGGAATGCAGACTTTGATGGAATGGTCTGCGGGCATCATGTTACGTTTGCAGAGCCCCTGATATGCCTAAACAGTAGAAACCCCCCACAAGTGACCCCATTTTGGAAACTAAACCCCCCAAGGAACTTATCTAGATGTGTGGTGAGCACGTTCAACCCCCAAGTGCTTCACAGAAGTTTACAACGCAGAGCCGTGAAAATAAAAAATCATTTTTCTTTCCTCAAAAAAGATGTTTTAGCAAGCAATTTTTTATTTTCACAAGGGTAACAGGAGAATTTGGACCCCAATATTTCTTGCCCAGTTTGTTGTGAGTACGCTGATACTCCATATGTGGGGGTAAACCACTGTTTGGGCACACGTCAGGGCTCGGAAGGGAAGTAGTGACATTTGAAATGCAGACTTTGATGGAATGGTCTGCGGGCGTCACATTGCATTTGCAGAGCCCCTGATGTGCCTAAACAGTAGAAACCCCCACAAGTGACCCCATTTTGGAAACTAGACCCCCGAAGGAACTTATCTAGATGTGTGGTGAGCACTTTCAACCCCCCAATGCTTCACAGAAGTTTATAACGCAGAGCCGTGAAAATAAAAAATAATTGTTCTTTCCTCAAAAATTATGTTTTAGCAAGTAATTTTTTATTTTTGCAAGGGTAACAGGAGAAATTGGACCCCAACAGTTGTTGCCCAGTTTGTCCTGAGTACGCTGGTACCCCAAATGTCGGGGTAAACCACTGTTTGGGCGCACGTCGGGGCTTGGAAGGGCGGGAGCACCATTTGACTTTTTGAACGCAAGATTGGCTGGAATCAATGGTGGCGCCATGTTGCGTTTGGAGACCCCTGATGTGCCTAAACAGTGGAAACCCCTCAATTCTAACTTCAACACTAACCCCAACACACCCCTAATCCTAATCCCAACTGTAGCCATAACGCTAATCACAACCCTAACCCCAACACACCCCTAACCACAACCCTAACCGCAACACACCCGTAACCCTAATTCCAACCCTAATCCTAACCCTAATCCCAACCGTAACCCTAATCCCAACCCTAACCACAACTGTAACCCCAACACACCCCTAACCCTATCCGTAACCCTAACCGCAAGCCTAATCTTAACCCTATTTCAAACCCTAGCCCTAATTCCAACCCTAACTCTAATTCCAACCCTAACCCTAAGGCTATGTGCCCACGTTGCGGATTCGTGTGAGATTTTTCCGCACGATTTTTGAAAAATCTGCAGGTAAAAGGCACTGCGTTTTACCTGCAGATTTACAGTAGATTTCCAGTGTTTTTTTGTGCGGATTTCACCTGCGGATTCCTATTGAGGAACAGGTGTAAAACGCTGCGGAATCCGCACAAAGAATTGACATGCTGCGGAAAATACAACGCAGCGTTTCTGCACAGAATTTTCCGCACCATGGGCACAGCGGATTTGGTTTTCCATAGGTGTACATGGTACTGTAAACCTGATGGAAAACTGCTTCGAATTCGCAGCGGCCAATCCGCTGCGGATCCGCGGCCGATCCGCTGCGGATCCGCAGCCAAATCCGCACTGTGTGCACATGCCATAACCCTACCCCTAACCCTAACCCTACCCGTAACCCTACCCCTAACCCTAACCCTACCCCTAGTTCTAACCCTAGTTCTAACCCTAACCCTAGTGGAAAAAGAAAAAAAAATATTTTCTTTATTTTATTACTGTCCCTACCTATGGGGGTGATAAAGGGGGGGGTTTATTTATTATTTTTTTATTTTGATCACTGCGATAGAACCTACCACAGCGATCAAAATGTACTTGTAATGAATCCGGCCGGCAGATTCGGCGGGCGCACTGCGCATGCGCCCGCCATTTTCCAAGATGGCGGCGCCCATGGAGAAGACGGCCGGACACCGGGAGGGACATCGAAGCTAGGTAAGTATGGGGAGGTGGGATCGGAACACGGGGGGGGGGGGGGGGGGATCGGAGGACCGGGGGAGCGGACAGGAGGGAGGAGGGGAGCGGACAGGAGATCGGGGCAGAAAGGACGACTGGGGGGGCGATCGGTGGGGGGGGGGGGGGGGGCAGATCGGGGTCTCCAGCCATGGCAGATGCTATTGCAGCATCGGCCATGGCTGGATTGTAATATTTCACCATTTTCATAGGTGAAATATTACAAATCGCTCTGATTGGCTGTTTCACTTTCAACAGCCAATCAGAGCGATCGTAGCCACGGGGGGATGAAGCCACCCCCCCTGGGCTGAAGCACCACTCCCCCTGTCTCTGCAGATCGGGTGAAAATGGAGTTAACCCTTTCACCCGATCTGCAGGGATGCGATCTTTCCATGACGCCACATAGGCGTCATGGGTCGGATTGGCACGGGTTTTCATGACGCCTACGTGGCGTCAAAGGTCGGGAAGGGGTTAAAATTGTCACTTGGGTATTCACTTAAGCCCCTCAGTCATCTCAAATGTCATGCGGTCGCTTTTGTTAAAAAAAACAAAAAAACGTTTAACTCTTCTAACTTCCTAGTTAAAAGTTTCACTAGCAATCTAGCGATGTAAAGTAGACATTATTTTGTGTCCGATAACTATTTGGTTTAAGGGCATAAAACTGTTTTGAAAATTGCGAAATGTTCATTTTTTTTTTTTGCCAAATTTTAAATATTCAGAAATAGACGCAAATCATATCGAATTAAATTTACCACTAACATAATGTATAATGTGTCGCCAAAAAATAATCTCTGAACCACTGGGATCCGGTGAAACGTTCCAGAGTTATTACCACGTAAAGCGACACTGATCAGAAATGAAAAATTTGCCTGGGCAGGAAGGTGAACATCTGCTTCTTCATGGAAGGCTTAATAGTTTTCTAGCCTGGATTTTCATGGTGTTCCATGTACAATACATAACATGTTGTCTGATCAGCCAGCAGAATATTATTAGGCAGCAGGAGGTGAGCGGATGGATATATAGGCTTTTGGGGAAAGATTCACTAGAACTTCAGTTGAATGAGCAGTGCTTTCAGTAAATAAAATGAAAACTTGTGCTTAAAGGGGTCGTCAACTTTATCTTGTTAATGTGCTTTCTATACAATCAGATCAGGACTTCTGTCCATACAATTCCTGCCGGAGGAACATGGGACCAGACCAGTCCATCAGACAAGTCCAATTGTAAAACAGCTCACATGGAAAGCTGCTTTTGGGTTGGAGAAGGCTGATGGACTGGCCTGGTCGTATTTTGGCATATTTTAGGTTGTGCAATCTAACCTTGTGCACCACACTTATGGTTTATTTTTTGCCAGTATTGCTGAACGTTAGACTGCCCTCCTTTCCTGGTACGACATGCCCCTTCATTAGAGGGGCATGCCCCTTCATTCGCAATAAAAGTAATTTTGGCCACGTGTGCCCAAACTTTTACATGCCAATTTTTGTGAATGTAAAAAAAAAAATAATAATGTTATAGTATGATAGACTAATTATTGTCTGGCACAACAATACCAATATTGTTTTATTATTTTCTTTTATTTTTTTTACAGTGGAATATTGGTGATTTCATATTTATTTATTTTTTTTCCTAGAGGTCCTTGGGATTTGAAACTACATTCGGTCAATCGCTTATATACTGTAAAAACATAACTTTGCAGTACATAGTAAAATCGTGGTTCTCATATGTAGCTGAGCTGGTGACTAAACTGTAGCGATCAATTGTTCATCATTTAGTCACCTTGAAGTCTTAGCTTTGAATTTTTCTCTTGACATTCGGAAGTCCTCTTTCATACATTACACAGAGTTTTTAGGAGGCAGGAGCATCTTGTATAGTTTTGAATTTAGTTTAACATATTTTTATGGTTTTTTCAACAGGTTATTGGACTCTTAGATGTTTTTACCCCATCAAAGTCGTTTGAGGAGTTCAATGATGTGTAAGTACATGTCTACTGCGTATAGTGTGATTTAATTTATCCACCCTAAATGGGTTGTCTGGCTAAAAAATAAATCTAGTTACATGTAAATTAGGGGATCTCTGAAAAGTGGTCTAAAATAGCTTCCATCACACATTTCAGGCTTCAACCTGTCATAGGTACTTATTAGAACAAGTTGCCTAAGGAAGTACTGTTACAGATTGATGTCTGTGCATCATGTTACAGCAAGTTCCTGTTCTGTTCCTAGCTGAGAAGAGCATCGTGAAGAGAGAGAGACTGACTTTTTCCCGGGCTTGAAAAATCCTTCCGGGCATGCTCAGAGGGGGGAAACTGGATCCGTCGCTGGATTCCTGTGTGTGACGGTCACATAGGCTTCCATTGTAGCCGACGACGGGCAGCGCAGGATGCGTCGCTGACCGATTTTCCGACGTGCACAAAAAACGTTCCTATGAACGTTTTCTCTGCACGACGGACCACTATTTTACGACGGATCCAGTGCACGACGGATGAAACGGATGGCCATCCGTCACAATCCGTCGCTAATACAAGTCTATGGGAAAATGCAGGATCCTGCAATTTTTTTTGCAGGATCCTGCATTCACAAAAAACTACGGATTGTGACGGATTCAAAAAAACGCAAGTGTGAAAGTAGCCTAACACGGGTTGCAGCTCGAAATATGTGCGCTCCTGGCAGCCATAGACAACTTCTAGGATAACCCCTTCAATTCTCAACTGCCAACCTAAAGCTCTTGTCCATGACTAGCTTTGTATTATATTTTTAAATATACTTTATTCTCCTTTTCATGTTTAGGTATCTGGTGACGCATCTAATGGGAGCTGACCTTAATAATATAGTGAAATGTCAGAAACTGACTGATGATCATGTTCAGTTCTTGATCTACCAGATCTTACGAGGACTTAAGGTACTCTAACCTTTTGCAGGATATGGAAGACTGTCGTAGTTGTAAACTAATCTTGTTTAGCCAAATTGATTAATGGTGTTCCACTGCTTATTTTTTTTGTGTCGTATCACAGAGTTAGATTATGGGGTAATGCAAATTGTCTCTTCAGAGAGGAAGAGGACTAGAACTCTAGTGCCACCAATAGGAAGTAGTAATTCTAAAAGTTAATGTTGACCCTTTACCGAGCCTTGTCACATGACTTACGATAAAAGCCAAAACCAGATCTAAATTTGGAGACACTGTATTTCGGGGTGTTGCTCCTCGTGAGTGCGAAGTGAGATCTGGTTTGGCTGTGTGAGAGGCATCTGACCGAGATCCAAGGGGTAATGTTTCTCCTTGTGGAGGGTGACATGTTAAGCATATATAGATGAGGAGACTTTTAAGCCGCAATGCTTCCCTGGAAAATATGCAAATTGTCTCTTCAGAGAGAAAGAGGAGGTTACACATGCACATCTAGTATCTAGATTTCAGAAAGGTTCATCATTACAAATAACACCTTCTAATTGTGTGAATCGACAGTGTCACACCGCCCGCTAATATTAGGAAACGACTCGTTGAATGCATTTGGTGCTCTTTTGGTGCCTTTTACTACCTTCCTGACATTGGACGTATTGATACATCCAATGTTGGGTCCCCGTATAAGATGCAGGCTAAGTATTGCAAGTGTATTGAACAAGTGATCAGCCAATTGGTTGCTCAATCCCTCAAGGGGACAAAAAATTAGTGAAAAAAAGTAAAAAAAAAAAAAAAAATACATGTATAAACAAATATAACATTTTTTGTAATTACACATTATCCCCAATTAAAAATAGAGAAGAAATAAAACCTGTTCTATTGCTGCATTCATAAAAGACCAGTTCAACAAAGTAATGTTATGTTATGGTAAAAGCTGTAATGGGGAAAAAAAATATTAAAGCTCCAGAATTCCATTTTTTTTTTTACACATATTTTGCAAAAAAAAAAAAAAAACGCAGTAAGTAATCAAAACATCATAGTTACTCCAAAATAGTATTGATAAAAGTGTCAGCTCGAAGTGCAATAAAAAACCCTCACACAGGGTTCCATCCATGTAGAAAATGAAACGATTGTGGGTGTCACTTTTTCTGTTTTTTTTCTAACAAATTGCACATTGAGTGCCGTAAAATCAATAGCCAGCAGTTTTTTTTTGTGCCTTAACTACACTCATTTTTTTAGTACACTGAATAGTAAAATGGTGTCGTTCAAAACTACAACTTGTGCCAAAATAAGTAAGCCCAGGTTTTTGGATGGGAAAAAAGTAATGGTTATTGGAAGAAAGAGAGCAAAAAATGTAAGTGCAGAAGTAAAAAATCACCCAGTCAAGAAAGGGATAATGTCACTGTATACTATAATATTATAGATTGAAAATAAAGAAGAATATTTGGTATTGGTATATCTATGAAAGTCTAGTCTATGAAAATGTAAAATTATTTACTCATACCGTAAACTCTGTAATGAAAAAAATAAATAAAAAAATGGTATATATTTAAATGGAATATATAAACATAAGATCCTTTTCCAGTTTAAAGTGAACCTCTCACCAGGTTTGGCCGAAAAGAGGTATGGCCATCACCTTTCCGGGCTGGTATACAGAATTCTACAATGCTGTATATCTTTCCCCAACCTGACCTGGAGGAAAAGAAAAATAACTACTTATACTCACCTGCGGGGCGGTCCGGTCCGATGGGTGTCGCAGGTCTTGCTCCGGCACCTCCCTTCTTATTGCGATACCATCCTCCTGCTTGCTTCATGAGTTTTCTTTGTTATTCACTGTTATTTAAAACGCAGATCCCTAATAATAATTTCCTTTTCTCTTATTTTAGTATATTCACTCAGCTGATATTATCCATAGAGTAAGTAGCATCGCTGATATGTTTCTGATAATGCTATATGTGAACAAATGTTAACCTTAAAGGGGTACTTCGTTCCCAGACAATTAGTACGGTAATATCCAGAGGATATTCCACAAATCTCTGGGATCTGCACCTATCTTGAGAATGGGTTTTGAATTTTTTTTTTCTTTTTGTAATGGAAGTTTTGAATGTAGCTAAACTAAGCATATGTATGTAGTAGTATGAAAAATTGCCAAAGAGAATTGAATACAGGGAAGGAAAAAGTTGATCCAGCTCCTGATCCACAGTTCAGGGAGGCATGGTAAAATCATGAAGTCTTTTTTCCTAAAGAGTAGAAAAAGTCATGCAATTGCGTTCGAAACGCGTATGGTATTCTCAATTGTCTGGATCAACTTTTTCTTTCACAGCATGGCTCACGGGCTTCTGTGTAAATCGAGCTACATTGAAGGGTGAGCTGTATTGTTTTTCTCTTTCTATTCATTCTAAAGAGAATGAATGCATATCTGGCCATCGCTCCATTCCTCGTCAGGAGCCCGACAGATCTAGTTTATGATCGGACTTTTATGACATATTATGAGGATATGCAAAAAAGAGCGGTGTAGAGCTCGCCACACTCATCCAGAAGATACAAAGCTGAGGTGACTGCATCGGAGGGTTCCTGATCCTGCTTATGCGTCACCGCAAAATGGAGCGGTAATAGTGGTAATTTTGAGGCATTTCATCTTATGAATAAAAAGTTCCTTTATTATGAATCTATAAAACTGAGGAAATCCATGTGAGGGTCAATTAAAAAAACTATTGCAATACTGGCGCACACAGGCACCCTTAATCGTAGTATACTATGATAAGGGTCGCCTGTGTGCAATTCTCACATGGATTTGTTCATTTTTCTTGATTTACAATAAAGGAAATTTTTATTCATTGGATGGAAGTGGCGAAAATGTCCCCTTTTTACCGACCTATGAGGGTAAGCAATAAATGCTCAATATAGGAAAACTATCACCAAAGCCACGGAAATTACTACCAAACTAACCCCCTAACCACTGTACTGACTACATAGATGACGCTAACTATCATTCTAACCCCATCCACTGTAATGACTACCAGACTACTCCCCAAACTACATTAATGACTGTATAGGTGACAGCCAAACTACATATCAAACCTAGGTAATGGCTGTAGATGATGATGACTATCAAACTACACAACTAACCACTGTAATGACTACCAAAGTACCCCCCAAACCACTGTACTGACTGTATAGGTGACAGTGACTGTCAAAATACACAACTAACCACTGTAATGACCGAATAGATGACGTTGACTATCAATCTCAACACCAACCACAGCAATGACTACCAAACTAAGCCGCAAACCACTGTAATGACTGTTTAGGGGACAAAACACCGGTTCTGAATGTGTAATTCGTTGTATTCACTGGTAATCTCTCACAACCAGCCCAAAAACAGTCTGATTTAAAGGACACCTAACATCACCCAATAACACTACTTACCTGCAGATATAGGGGTGATCTGCAGGTAATTGGCATTAAAACCCGGTGTAACCAGCTGACTTGAAGTGCAGCTGTATCGAGAAAGTGAAGTTTTATTCATGGACTAGTCATTGTGCAACAACTCTGATGCCGGGAGTGCGGCTGTAATCCCATCCCAGCACTTTGAGTCCCAGCTTGCTCGGCGCACATACACGCTGCAGGCCTGGCTGGGGAACCCAGGTTTTTTAGAAGGCACACAACCCCTTCAGCCACTGGTGGACACAGACTGAAAAGGTTCCCTGCGCAAGAACAATATATAGGCCCTTTGCAGTCCAATAACTTATCATAATACACAATTTCACCTTCTTTGGTGGCAGAAATGGGCACCGTTACCTCTCGGGCCCCTGTGCTGCTGCCATTGATATGTCCGCCCTTGCCTTCAGCTAGTTATGTACTATGTAACAGCAGGCCGCTGTGTCTATAGCTTAGCTAACACCACAGACAATACACAGTATTTATATATCAAACTCCACTGACATAACCTGTGTATGAGGCTGCCATACTAAAGGAATATCCCTGTCTGCTCACGGTCACGTAAAGAGGTAAGCGGGAAGGTGAAAATATTTATATTCATACTTTCTGGACCGTGTGCATTTATTGTGCACCTTTCCTGCTCTCATGAAGGAATGGTTTTTGGAAGAAACTAGCTACGTTTTACAAAGTGAGACAATCCTTTAAAGGAAAATATTGTGACTGGTCTGCAAAGCTATGAAACCAAATGGGAAAGATGGGTAAGTATTTATAAAGGTACCGTCACATTAAGCGACGCTGCAGCGATATAGACAACGATGCCGATCGCTGCAGCGTCGCTGTTTCGTCGTTGTGTGGTCGCTGGAGAGCTGTCACACAGACAGCTCTCCAGCGACCAACGATGCCGAAGTCCCCGGGTAACCAGGGTAAACATCGGGTTACTAAGCGCAGGGCCGCGCTTAGTAACCCGATGTTTACCCTGGTTACCAGTGTAAATGTAAAAAAACCCAAACACTACATACTTACATTCCGGTGTCTTGTCGCGTCCCCCGGCGTCCGCTTCCCTGCACTGTGTAAGCGCCGGCCCTAAAGCAGAGCGGTGACGTCACCGCTGTGCTCTGCTTTACGGCCGGCTGGCGCTGACACTGGGGGACGCGACAGACATCAGAAGGTGAGTATGTAGTGTTTGGTTTTTTTTACATTTACAATGGTAATCAGGGTAAATATCGGGTTACTAAGCGCGGCCCTGCGCTTAGTAACCCGATGTTTACCCTGGTTACCAGTGAAGACATCGCTGGATCGGTGTCACACACGCCGATCCAGCAATGTCAGCGGGTGATCCAGCGACGAAATAAGGTGCTGGCCTTCTAGCTCCGACCAACGATATCACAGCAGGATCCTGATCGCTGCTGCGTGTCAAACACAACGATATCGCTATCCAGGACGCTGCAACGTCACGGATCGCTATCGTTGTTAAGTTGTTCAGTGTGAAGGTACCTTAAGCTCCGCATTCTCCCTGCCACCTCCCATCAGGTTGGTCATTCTTGAAGTGCCAAGCTGCTTAGTTTTGCCATTTATTTATGGGGCGTGTTGACTGCTTTTAAAACCTTTTTGGATTTTTGTCTGCGGTTCTCCACAGTAGTAGAGCTTATAAAATTCACCTTTCTCAACCATTACAGATGATTGCACTCAAATATGTTCTTTACATATAACCTCTCAGTTTATGCCATTGCGTATATCTTATTTATAATTTTATATTTTATTGGATTGTGTTTTACATCTTATTTGTCTCCTCGTGTCTGCAGGACTTGAAACCTAGCAACCTTGCTGTAAATGAAGATTGTGAGCTGAAAGTGAGTGACCCTACATTGCTTAAAACAGTTGTTCTGTAAAGAAGCCCCTACCTCAACATGCTGATCCCTTTGTTCCCTGACACCTGATAATCTGGAGTATCATCCCCTGACTCACATTTTGGCCAATCTTCCTCAGACGGGGGAAGGTCTTCTGAGGAAGAGTGGCTGAAATGTGTGTCGGGGTGCCACTGATGTGGTCTGGGTAACTATACTACTTGCTATGTTTTGATGATATGACTGTGTCTTGCGTTGTATGGCTGTGATTATAATTGCTCCTTGGACTTATCCATTCACAGCACACTCCACTGCCCTTGTGAACAATTTATTTTGCACTTTACTGTGTGGATAATACACCTTTGGGTTGTCTGCATACAGGGCATGGATTTTTAAAAAATAGACATTGATTTTCTTGGATCTACTTCTGTATAATATATTGGACTTTGCACTCTGTGTAATACGTTCCGTATATACTAGTGTATAAGCCGAGTTTTTCAGCATATTTTGGTGCTGAAAATGCCCCCCTCTGCTTATGGAACGCCCGCCAGGGCCGTGGGGTACTCGGTACCGGGTCCGGTACTTAAAGGGAAGTGTCTCGGCGGTGGTGACCCGGTCCGTGGCCCTGGGCGCCCATGTTAAAGGGAAGATTTTTAAAGTGGTGTGTGAAATAATAAAAGTTTGTGACGCCACCTGTGGTATTTGGTCAGGGGTGACCAACGCTGCTTAAAGGGGTCCTCTGGGGTGATGTTATGGCAGCAGGGATGGTATAGCTTCCCACAGGTGAAGCTGGGTCCCCAGGGCTCCCAATATAGTAGGGACAGGTGGTAGGTGGTGTAGAAAGAAACAGAGGACACAAGGTTGCAGTCTCTTTACCTCTTTACTGTAGAGTTCAGGCAGCCACAGTCCAGGGTACCGGATCACAGGTGCTGGTGGTGGTCTGGCTGGCTTGGAAGCATCTCAGGAATCCCCCTATCCAGATGGAGTTGGAAGCCTTCCCTCTAGCGCTGTGGTGTAGTCCCTTGCTGCCTTAGGCCTCACACAAGGTCCTCACATTCTCTGTCCCCCTTTAGGTAGAACACTAACCCGTACGACAGGTAACTCGAACCTTTTTACAGGATCTCTATCACGATCCGGGATCTATCTGTTACTGTGTCCTCGGGTGTTAATGGTGGACAGGTAACTTGAAATCTAGCTGTCCGCCGGTTTCTGCCATGGAGTATGAAGTTACCCCCACAACCTCGGTCTTTCGGCTACCGGTAAATGTGCTCAGCGTGGAGGAAGTGCACTCGCAGCTTCTCTCTCCAGCTCTTCACCTCGCCTTTGCTCCTTTCAGTCTCTTTACAAGTTGCTCTGCTCTCTTTTTCCTTCCCAGGAGCTGCAGAATCACTCGTCTGCACGGCCCCAGCTTTCCTTCCTCACCCCTCGCTCTCCTCTCACCAACTGCATCTCCAACTGCCTAGCAACTGACTCCTCCTCCCGACTAAAGAGATTAGCTCCCCTGATTTTGGGTGTAGAGATCCCCCTTCTGGCCTGAAGTCAGAATGGTGTTGTATGTGCTAATTACCTGTTAAAAGGAATCCTCCATCACTCTCCCGTGAGGAAAGCAATGCCACTGTGACAACCAGGACCCTAGGGCGTCACACTTATATTCAAGTCATTGTCTCTGAAGACTGAGGGGGAGCAGCGGGTCACAGAGGTAGCAGCCAGCTGCTGCAGCTAACTCCTGTGCCCGCTGCTAAAGAGAAATTAATATTCACTGTGCTGGCAGTGGATAGGAATGCGGAGGCCATGCATACAAGGATAGGGATGAGGAGCCATGCATACAAGGATAGGGATGAGGAGCCATGCATACAAGGATAGGGATGAGGAACCATGCATACAAGGGATAGGGATGATGAGCCATGCATACAAGGATATGGATGAGGAGCCATGCATACAAGGATAGGGATGAGGAGCCATGCATACCAGGATAGGGATGAGGAGGCCATACATACAAGATAGGGATGAGGAGGCCATACATACAAGAATAGGGATGCAGAGCCATGCATACAAGGATGAGGAGCCATGCATACCAGGATAGGGATGAGGGGGCCATGCATACCAGGATAGGGATGAGGAGGCCATACATACAGGGATAGGGATGAGGAACTATGCATACCAGGATAGGGATGAGGGGTTTAATGCATACCAGGATAGGGATGAGGGGGTCAATACATACCAGGATAGGGATGAGGGGGCCATGCATACCAGGATACGGATGAGGGGGCCACCATGCATATCATTATAGTCATGAGGGGGCCATGCATACCAGGATAGGGATGAGGGGACAATACATACCCGGCTTATACTTGTCAATACATTTTCCCAGTTTTTCGTGGCAAAATTGGGTGCCTCGGCTTATACTCGGGTCGGCTTATACTCGAGTATATACAGTTCCCGGGGGATATTCCAACACTTCCCAGCATTTACTCGTTTACTTGTTGACCTGCTTACTCCTCTGTTGCACATTGCACTTTTTGTAACTGGCACTTTTCAGGAATCTACCTCATTACTTTGATTTATGCATTTTATATTTTTATCTCACTTAAAATGACTGTAATGACTTACATTATGTTCACTGTGATGGATAGTTCATAACCTTAGCCAGTTATTATCTTTATATATGACAGGTACAGACATCTTTCCTGTTGGATGACCTATATGTATGTGTACCATATTGAGTGTCTGGTTTTACTATAGATATCCTTGATGCCGTGATGTTGGCCATACAAATTAATCCCAGTCACACTTGTGTTCAGTATTTCATTTTTTGTCATTCATTTTGGCATCTCCATTCTTTATATGTTTTTATCTATTTTTTTGTGTCAATCAAATGTATTCATTTAAACCTGATGGTTTTTCGAAGACCTTTTTTTCCTCTGCAAGTTTTTTTTCATATACAGGTCCTTCTCAAAAAATTAGCATATAGTGTTAAATTTCATTATTTACCATAATGTAATGATTACAATTAAACTTTCATATATTATAGATTCATTATCCACCAACTGAAATTTGTCAGGTCTTTTATTGTTTTAATACTGATGATTTTGGCCTACAACTCCTGATAACCCAAAAAACCTGTCTCAATAAATTAGCATATTTCAACCGTCCAATCAAATAAAAGTGTTTTTTAATAACAAACAAAAAAACCATCAAATAATAATGTTCAGTTATGTACTCAATACTTGGTCGGGAATCCTTTGGCAGAAATGACTGCTTCAATGCGGCGTGGCATGAAGGCAATCAGCCTGTGACACTGCTGAGATGTTATGGAGGCCCAGGATGCTTCAATAGCGGCCTTAAGCTCATCCAGAGTGTTGGGTCTTGCGTCTCTCAACTTTCTCTTCACAATATCCCACAGATTCTCTATGGGGTTCAGGTCAGGAGAGTTGGCAGGCCAATTGAGCACAGTAATACCATGGTCAGTAAACCATTTACCAGTGGTTTGGGCACTGTGAGCAGGTGCCAGGAAGCATGAAGTGCTCCAAAATCTCCTGATAGCTAGCTGCATTGACCCTGCCCTTGATGAAACACAGTGGACCAACACCAGCAGCTGACATGGCACCCCACACCATCACTGACTGTGGGTACTTGACACTGGACTTCAGGCATTTTGGCATTTCCTTCTCCCCAGTCTTCCTCCAGACTCTGGCACCTTGATTTCCGAATGACATGCAAAATTTGCTTTCATCAGAAAAAAGTACTTGGGACCACTTAGCAACAGTCCAGTGCTGCTTCTCTGTAGCCCAGGTCAGGCGCTTCTGCCGCTGTTTATGGTTCAAAAGTGGCTTTACCTGGGGAATGCGGCACCTGTAGCCCATTTCCTGCACACGCCTGTGCACGGTGGCTCTGGATGTTTCCACACCAGACTCAGTCCACTGCTTCCTCAGGTTCCCCAAGGTCTGGAATCGGTCCTTCTCCACAATCTTCCTCAGGGTCCGGTCACCTCTTCTCGTTGTACAGCGTTTTCTGCCACATTGTTTCCTTCCAACAGACTTACCATTGAGGTGCCTTGATACAGCAGTCTGGGAACAGCCTATTTGTTGAGAAATTTCTTTCTGGGTCTTACCCTCTTGCTTGAGGGTGTCAATGATGGCCTTCTTGACATCTGTCAGGTCGCTAGTCTTACCCATGATGGGGGTTTTGAGTAATGAACCAGGCAGGGAGTTTTTAAAAGCCTCAGGTATCTTTTGCATGTGTTTAGAGTTAATTAGTTGATTCAGAAGATTAGGGTAATAGGTCGTTTAGAGAACCTTTTCTTGATATGCTAATTTATTGAGACAGGTTTTTTGGGTTATCAGGAGTTGTAGGCCAAAATCAGCAGTATTAAAACAATAAAAGACCTGACAAATTTCAGTTGGTGGATAATTAATCTATAATATATGAAAGTTTAATTGTAATCATTACATTATGGTAAATAATGAAATTTAACACTATATGCTAATTTTTTGAGAAGGACCTGTATCTAGAGTAGTTAGGTGCTCCAGCTATATCCGTATGGAAAGCTGTTTTAGGCATTCTGAAATATCCACATTAGTTCCCTTTCAGAAGTTCTCGTACATAACTAATAAATGGGAATCCTCTATGCGGTCCATTTGCCAAAATGGAAAAGGGTTATGCTAATGAAAAGAGAAACCTTATCTTGTGTAATTGGACTTGTTTGACAACTTTATCAAAGCGGTTAGGAACCATCTACAAATTAAGGATGCAGGAGGCCCATCTTTGCCTCTGCCTGAGTAAGCAGAAGCTTTACTGAATGGGTTTTGGTCCATAACTTTATCCTTCCTGGAGTGCACTAGAAGTCATTGGTAAAGCTCAGGCTCCATCTGTTTATATCATGGACATGCCAACTTCTGTTGTAGCCATTTGTAGGTTGGCCTGGCTCGAATGCTGGTCAGCAACCTTTAAAGGGCCACTGTCGCCCCCATCCAGCCGTTATAAACTAAAAGAGCCACCTTGTGCAGCAGTAATGCTGCATTCTAACAAGGTGGCTCTTTTAGTTTTAGGTTCAAGTATACCCCAAATAAAGCGTTTTTATACTTAGCCACAATTCCTGTCTCTAGCCAGGTAGGCGGGTCCTCACTCCCCAGCTTGGCCAGCTCCTCTGCCGTCACTCCAATCTTCCTGCGCTTTCGGCGCCGCCCCCTCAGCGCTGTTATCGTTTCAAAACCGGCGCCTGCGCTGTGTACTGGTGTCCTGCGCAGATGCAGCATTAGGCTACTTTCAGACATAGCGCATTTTTGAGCGCTATTTTGCGGGCGCTTTTCAAAAATGCGCAATGTCATTTTCGTCTGCCGGCGAAGTGAATGAGAAATTCACTTTGCCGTTCAGACACACCGCAAAAAAACGCGGCGCTTTTGTCTGCAAACACGCCGGCGTAAAAAGAATTGACATGTCAATTCTTTACGCAGCGGCGTGTCTGCGTATCCCCATAGGGCCCCATATTACCGTCCACACACAGCGCCTTTGTCCTGGGTGTCGGCGTCTTTGTACGGAGGGGTTGACACCCAGGACCGGACGTGACGTCGGACAGGAAGAGGGAAGCCCCCGCCCCCCAGTGAAGCAGCATGGAGTCCTTAAACGTGGGGCTGCTGATCGATTTGGTATGTGTGTGTGTGTGTGTGTGTGTGTGTCCCCATGCGACGCTAGTGCCACCATTGTGCTAAGTCGCCGTATGGGACTACTACTCCCATCCGGTATTAGGATGGGAGAGTTGTCCCTGTGTCCGGCGACTTAGCACAATTGTAAAGTTACACAAAACACCTACACACAATACACATACATGACACACAGTACATACAACACATAACACAGAGTATATACTCACCAACAGCACACTTGTAGGCGAAGCCCTCGATCCTCCAGGAAAAAATCCAAAAATAATAAACCAAATTCATACTCCCTGTCCGCAGAATCCATAAAACGAGTGTCCCACGCCGATCGGCTGCTCTCCGGCGATACACTGCCAGGAGCGAAGCTCCTAGCAGTGTATCGCGTACTGTTCCGGAGTTCAATGACTCCGGCGTCTCGGTTAACGGCAGTACAGCTGCGTTGAACTTTCCCACGCAGCACTGCCGTTAAGCGAGAGTGCCGGGGTCAATGACCGCCGGTAAACTCGCTCGCGCATGCGCAGTGACACACCGACAGGAACTATGGCTCCTGTCAGTGTGTTGCTGCAGCCGTGGAGAGCAGACATATCTCTGGATGTGTCTGTTCTCCATGGAAAATCTTGATATGTGGCACTTAAATATGTGGCAATTAAATACGTGACACGTGGCACTTATACGTGATACGTGTCACTTAAATACGTGGCACTGAAATACGTGATACGTGGCACTGAAATACGTGATACGTGGCACTGAAATACGTGGCACGTGTCATTTAAATACGTGGCACGTGGCACTGAAATATGTGGCACTTTGATACGTGGCACGTGTCACTTAAATACGTGGCACGTGGCACTGAAATATGTGGCACGTGGCACTGAAATATGTGGCACGTGGCACTTTGATACGTGGCACGTGGCACTTTGATACGTGGCACGTGGCACTGAAATATGTGGCACTTTGATACGTGGTACGTGGCACTTTGATACGTGGCATGTGGCACTGAAATATGTGGCACGTGGCACTTTGATACGTGGCACGTGGCACTTTGATACGTGGCACTGAAATATGTGGCACGTGGCACTTTGATACGTGGCACGTGGCACTTTGATACGTGGCACGTGGCACTGAAATATGTGGCACGTGGCACTTTGATACGTGGCACGTGGCACTGAAATATGTGGCACGTGGCACTTTGATACGTGGCACGTGGCACTTTGATACGTGGCACGTGGCACTGAAATACGTGATACATGGCACTGAAATACGTGCGTCACTGCAGCGTGGCACGTGGCACTTTTATACGTGGCACGTGGCACTGAAATACGTGATACGTGGCACTGAAATACGTGGCACTGAAATACGTGATACGTGGCACTTAAATACGTGGCACGTGGCACTGAAATACGTGGCACTGAAATACGTGGCACTGAAATACGTGGCACTGAAATACGTGGCACTGAAATATGTGGCACTGAAATACGTGGCACTGAAATACGTGATACGTGGCACTTAAATACGTGGCACTTAAATACGTGGCACTTAAATACGTGGCACTTAAATACGTGGCACTTAAATACGTGGCACTTAAATACGTGGCACTTAAATACGTGGCACTTAGGCTATGTTCACATTTGCGTTGTGCGCCGCATGCGTCCTTTTTTTGATTGATTTTGGACGCAGCAAAAATGCAACTTGCTGCGTCCTCTGCGGCCGGATGCGTGCGCTGCAGTGACGCATGCGGCGCAAAACGCAAGTGCGACGCATGTCCATGCGTCCCCATGTTAAATATAGGCGCGCATGACGCATGCGGCGCCCGACGCTGCGGCGCAGACCGCAAATGTGAACGTAGACTTAAATAGCTGGATAGAGCTGGATCCGCGGGCTGTGATCTGGCCTACGCTCAGCACTCTGCGGAGCGCTGTCATTCAAAACACGTCCACTCATTTTGGTGTTTAGTCCCAAAATGGAGGATGGAAGAAGAAAAGGGTTGGACAAGGAAATGACATCATTTCTTTTTTTTTTTTCCCCCACTACAGTTAAAGCTTTATTTGTGTCAAACACAGACAATCTGCAGAGAAAACTGCATAAAAAAACGCACTAAAAACCGCATCAAAAACCGCATCAAAAACGCACCAAAAACGCACCTGCGTTTTCTGCCAAGAGCTGCGGTTTTTGTCCTGAAAAAAAAAGGATTGAAATCAGGATCGTGTGAACATACCCTTACCGTACAGGGTTACGAGGGGGGGCGTCTGACTGACGCCTGCCCTAGTAACCTGGGGTTAGTGACAGTGGGGTTAGTAAACCCCAGCTGATGTCTGTTCCGCTTGCTGAGGCGTCTTTGGCTCAAGGCCATTGCAGCTGGCAGAATCGACATGATGTTAACTCCAGTGTGTATTGTATTCCGAGTCATAAAGACAGGAAATGACCTCAATGACTCTTTTTTTTTTCCCCTTTTTTTTTTTTTTTCAAACAAACTTTATTTTCAGTACACAATGCTGAAAAAAACGCAGCTGCAAAAAACGCAGCAAAAAACGCAGTGTGTGAAAGCAGCTGCGTTTTTTGCCTGCGTAAAAAAACGCAGGTAAAGCAGCAGCAAAATACGCGCGCGTAAAAATACGCAGCAAATATGCTGTGTGTGAAAGTAGCCTTATTGCTGCACAAGGTGGCTCTTTTAGTTTATAACGGCTGGAGGGGGGTGACAGTGGCCCTTTAAGTGTTCTTTGAGTGCGTTACTTCTTTGCTAGTTGCCACCTTTCTGAAACCCGCTTGATCAAAATTGTATCCAAAGACCGAAGTGGAAAGAGATTTCAGTTTCCATACTAATTCTTTGATTCTTCACAATTCCTTGCCTTAGTCAATTCTTATGTGGTTAATAAAAATATACCAAAGCAAAAGCTCTACCCATGGTATAATATTGCATACGTATTTTGCGGTCTTTTCTACATCTTCACTTTACTTGTCTTGTAAATTACAAGATTCCTTATGCATTCCTTCTCTTTTAACCCCTTCATGACCCAGCCTATTTTGGCCTTAATGACCTTGCCATTTTTTGCAATTCTGACCAGTGTCCCTTTATGAGGTAATAACTCAGGAACGCTTCAACGGATCCTTGCGGTTCTGAGATTGTTTTTTCGTGACATATTGGGCTTCATGTTAGTGGTAAATTTAGGTTGATAATTTCTGAGTTTATTTGTGAAAAAAACGGAAATTTGGCGAAAAATTTGAAAATTTTGCAATTTTCACATTTTGAATTTTTATTCTGTTAAACCAGAGAGTTATGTGACACAAAATAGTTAATAAATAACATTTCCCACATGTCTACTTTACATCAGCACAATTTTGGAAACAAATTTTTATTTTGCTAGGAAGTTATAAGGGTTAAAATTTGACCAGTGATTTCTCATTTTTACAACAAAATTTACAAAACCATTTTTTTTAGGGACCACCTCACATTTGAAGTCAGTTTGAGGGTTCTATATGGCTGAAAATACCCAAAAGTGACACCATTCTAAAAACTGCACCCCTCAAGGTGCTCAAAACCACATTCAAGAAGTTTATTAACCCTTCAGGTGTTTCACAGCAGCAGAAGCAACATGGAGGGGAAAAATTAACATTTAACTTTTTAGTCACAAAAATGATCTTTTCGCAACAATTTTTTTATTTTCCCAAGGGTAAAAGGAGAAACTGGACCACGAATGTTGTTGTCCAATTTGTCCTGAGTACGCTGATACCTCATATGTGGGGGTAAACCACTGTTTGGGCGCACGGCAGGGCTCGGAAGGGAAGGAGCGCCATTTGACTTTTTGAATGAAAAATTGGCTCCAATCTTTAGCGGACACCATGTTGCGTTTGAAGAGCCCCCGTGTGCCTAAACATTGGAGCTCCCCCACAAGTGACCCCATTTTGGAAACTAGACCCCCCAAGGAACTTATCTAGAAGCATAGTGAGCACTTTAAACCCCCAGGTGCTTCACAAATTAATCCGTAAAAATGAAAAAGTACTTTTTTTTCACACAAAATTTCTTTTAGCCTCAATTTTTTCATTTTCACATGGGCAACAGGATAAAATGGATCCTAAAATTTGTTGGGCAATTTCTCCTGAGTACGCCGATACCTCATATGTGGGGGTAAACCACTGTTTGGGTGCACGGCAAGGCTCGGAAGGGAAGGCGCGCCATTTGACTTTTTGAATGGAAAATTAGCTCCAATCGTTAGTGGACACCATGTCGCGTTTGGAGAGCCCCTGTGTGCCTAAACATCGGAGCTCCCCTACAAGTGACCCCATTTTGGAAACTAGACCCCCCAAGAAACTAATCTAGATGCATAGTGAGCACTTAAAACCCCCAGGTGCTTCACAGAAGTTTATAACGCAGAGCCATGAAAATAAAAAAATTATTTTTCTTTCCTCAAAAATGATTTTTAGCCCGGAGTTTTTTATTTTCCCAAGGATAATAGGAGAAATTGGACCCCAAATGTTGTTGTCCAGTTTGTCCTGAGTACGATGATACCCCATATGTGGGGGTAAACCACTGTTTGGGCGCACGGCAGGGCTCGGAAGGGAAGGCACGCCATTTGGCTTTTTGAATGGAAAATTAGCTTCAATCATTAGCGGACACCATGTCGCGTTTGGAGAGCCCCTGTGTGCCTAAACATTGGAGCTCCTGCACAAGTGACCCCGTTTTGGAAACTAGACCTCCCAAGGAACTAATCTAGATGTGTGGTGAGCACTTTGAACCCCCAAGTGCTTCACAGAAGTTTATAACGCAGAGCCATGAAAATAAAAAATTATTTTTCTTTCCTCAAAAATGATTTTTTAACCCACAATTTTTTATTTTCCCAAGGGTAACAGGAGAAATTGGACCCCAAAAGTTGTTGTCCAGTTTGTCCTGAGTACGCTGATACCCCATATGTGGGGGTAAACCACTGTTTGGGCACATGCCGGGGCTCGGAAGGGAAGTAGTGACGATTTGGAATGCAGACTTTGATGGAATGGTCTGCGGGAATCATGTTACGTTTGCAGAGCCCCTGATGTGCCTAAACAGTAGAAACCCCCCACAAGTGACCCCATTTTGGAAACTAGACCCCCCAAGGAACTTATCTAGATGTGTGGTGAGCACGTTCAACCCCCAAGTGCTTCACAGAAGTTTACAACGCAGAGCCGTGAAAATAAAAAATCATTTTTCTTTCCTCAAAAAAGATGTTTTAGCAAGCAATTGTTTATTTTCACAAGGGTAACAGGAGAAATTGGACCCCAATATTTGTTGCCCAGTTTGTTGTGAGTACGCTGATACCTCATATGTGGGGGTAAACCACTGTTTGGGCGCATGTCAGGGCTCGGAAGGGAAGTAGTGACATTTGAAATGCAGACTTTGATGGAATGGTCTGCGGGCGTCACGTTGCATTTGCAGAGCCCCTGATGTGCCTAAACAGTAGAAACCCCCCCTAAGTGACGCCATTTTGGAAACTAGACCCCCCAAAGAACTTATCTAGATGTGTGGTGAGCACGTTCAACCCCCAAGTGCTTCACAGAAGTTTACAACGCAGAGCCGTGAAAATAAAAAATCATTTTTCTGTCCTCAAAAAAGATGTTTTAGCAAGCAATTTTTTTTCCACAAGGGTAGCAGGAGAAATTGGACCCCAATATTTGTTGCCCAGTTTGTTGTGAGTATGCTGGTACCCCATATGTGGGGGTAAACCACTGTTTGGGCGCACGTCAGGGCTTGGAAGGGAAGTAGTGACATTTGAAATGCAGACTTTGATGGAATGGTCTGCGGGCGTCACGTTGCATTTGCAGAGCCCCTGATGTGCCTAAACAGTAGAAACACCCCACAAGTGACCCCATTTTGGAAACTAGACCCCAAAAGGATTTTATCTAGATGTGTGGTGAGCACTTTCAACCCCCAAGTGCTTCACATAAGTTTATAACGTAGAGCCATGAAAATAAAAAATAATTGTTCTTTCCTCAAAAATTATGTTTTAGCAAGTAATTTTTTATTTTTGCAAGGGTAACAGGAGAAATTGGACCCCAATAGTTGTTGCCCAGTTTGTCCTGAGTACGCTGGTATCCCATATGTAGGGGTAAACCACTGTTTGGGCGCACGTCGGGGCTTGGAAGGGAGGGCGCACCATTTGACTTTTTGAACGCAAGATTGGCTGGAATCGATGGTGGCGCCATGTTGCGTTTGGAGACCCCTGATGTGCCTAAACAGTGGAAACCCCTCAATTCTAACTTCAACACTAACCCCAACACACCCCTAACCCTAATCCCAACTGTAGCCATAACCCTAATCACAACCCTAACCCCAACACACCCCTAACCACAACCCTAACCCCAACACACCCGTAACCCTAAATCCAACCCTAACCCTAATCCCAACCCTACCCACAACTGTAACCCCAACACAACCCTAACCCTATCCTTAACCCTAACCACAAGCCTAATCTTAACCCTATTTTCAACCCTAGCCCTAATTCCAACCCTAAGGGTACCGTCTCACATAACGATTTACCAACGTTCACGACCAGCGATACGACCTGGCCGTGATCGTTGGAAAGTCGTTGTGTGGTCGCTGGGGAGCTGTCACACAGACCGCTCTCCAGCGACCAACGATGCCAAGGTCCCGGGTAACCAGGGTAAACATCGGGTTACTAAGCGCAGGGCCGCGCTTAGTAACCCGATGTTTACCGTGGTTACCAGCGTAAAAGTAAAAAAAAAAAAACGTACATACTCACATTTCGGTGTCCTTCAGGTCCCTTGCCGTCTGCTTCCCGCTCTGACTGAGTGCCGCCGTACAGTGAGAGCAGAGCGCAGCGGTGACGTCACTGCTGTGCTGTGCTCTCACTTTCTGGCCGGCAGACAGTCAGAGCGGGAAGCAGACGGCAAGGGACCTGAAGGACACCGAAATGTGAGTATGTACGGTTTTATTTTTTTTACTTTTATGCTGGTAACCACGGTAAACATCGGGGTACTAAGCGCGGCCCTGCGCTTAGTAACCCGATGTTTACCCTGGTTACAAGCGAACGCGCATCGTTGGATCGCTGTCACAACGATCCAGCGATGACAGCGGGAGATCCAGCGACGAAAGAAAGTTCCAAACGATCTGCTACGACGTACGATTCTCAGCAGGGTCCCTGATCGCTGCTGCGTGTCAGACACAGCGATATCGTATGGATATCGCTGGAACGTCACGGATTGTACCGTCGTAGCGATCAAAGTGCCACTGTGAGACGGTACCCTAACTCTAATTCCAACCCTAACCCTAAGGCTATGTGCCCACGTTGCGGATTCGTGTGAGATTTTTCCGCACGATTTTTGAAAAATCCGCAGGTAAAAGGCACTGCGTTTTACCTGCAGATTTACAGCAGATTTCCAGTGTTTTTTTGTGCGGATTTCACCTGCGGATTCCTATTGAGGAACAGGTGTAAAACGCTGCGGAATCCGCACAAAGAATTGACATGCTGCAGAAAATACAACGCAGTGTTTCTGCACGGAATTTTCCGCACCATGGGCACAGTGGATTTGGTTTTCCATAGGTGTACATGGTACTGTAAACCTGATGGAAAACTGCAACGAATTCGCAGCGGCCAATCCGCTGCGGATCCGCAGCCAAATCCGCGGCCAATCCGCTGCGGATCCGCGGCCAATCCGCTGCGGATCCGCAGCCAAATCCGCACATGCCATAACCCTAACCCTACCCGTAACCCTAACCCTACCCCTAACCCTACCCCTAGTTCTAACCCTAACCCTAGTTCTAACCCTAACCCTAGTGGAAAACGAAAAAAAATAACTAAATATTTTCTTTATTTTATTATTCTCCCTACCTATGGGGGTGATAAAGGGGGGGGGTATTTATTATTTTTTTTATTTTGATCGCTGTGATAGAACCTACCACAGCGATCAAAATGTACTTGTAAGGAATCTGCCGGCTGGCAGATTTCGGCGGGCGCACTGAGCATGCGCCCGCCATATTGGAAGATGACGGCGCCCAGCGAGGAGACGTACGGACACCGGGAGGATCGGTAAGTATGAAGGGGTGGTGGGGGGGTGGATTGGAGCACAGGGGGGGTGATCGGACCACAGGGGGGGTGAATTCAAACAAGGAGGGAGCGGACAGGAGGACGGGGGAGCCGGCAGGCGGACGGAGGGGATTGGACCCCATAACGGAGGACTGGGGGGGCGATCGGTGGGTGTGGGGGGGGTCACTTAAGTATTTCCAGCCATGGCCGATGATATTGCAGCATCGGCCATGGCTGGATTGTAATATTTCACCATTTTTTTAGGTGAAATATTACAAATCGCTCTGATTGGCAGTTTCACTTTCAACAGCCAATCAGAGCGATCGTAGCCACGGGGGGGGGTGAAGCCACCCCCCCTGGGCTGAAGCACCACTCCCCCTGTCTCTGCAGATCGGGTAAAATGGGAGTTAACCCCTTCACCCGATCTGCAGGGACGCGATCATTCCATGACGCATACGCTGCGTCATAGGTCGGATTGGCACAGACTTTCATGACGCAGCGTATGCGTCAAAGGTCGGGAAGGGGTTAAGACCCAACACAAAATTCTGCAGCAGGATCCCTCTTAGGGTATGTGCACACGTTGCGGATTTGGCTGCAGTTTACAGTACCATGTAAACATATGGAAAACCAAATCCGCGGTGCCCATGCTATGGAAAATACCGCACGGAAACGCTGTGGTTTATTCTCCGCAGTATGTCAATTCTTTGTGTAGATTCTGCAGCGTTTTACACCTGCTCCTTAATAGGAATCCGCAGGTAAAACGCAGTGCGTTTTACCTGCTGATTTTACAAAAACGGTTTGGAAAAATCCGCACATGAATCGGCAACGTGGGCACATAACCTTAGTATGGGGTAATTGGTAGAGCCCATGAGAGGTTCTTCAGGCTGTTCTCAAATTGCTTTAGTTTGCATGAAAATAAGGAAGTTTGCCCTTGACTTGTTTCTTCTATGTGCTATAATTTTCCGTCAATGAGAGATTTTATCTTTGTATAGTGTACGACTCCTTTCCACCGAGCCTGGCCAAAGTGCACATTAGTTATATTCCAGGGGAGGGGTTAACTCAAAACTCAAAAAGTCGCTTCATGGTTTTTTTTTGGGAGGGGCAGGCATGCACAAGAGGCCTGAAATATGGAGTGAGAAATGCAGCAAAACCTGTTTTTTATAAGCGGCTTCTTTATTGCCAAGAGAGCAGGCTTTACTTGGAGAAAAAAAAATGCTGCAAAAATGCAACATGTGAACATAGCCTAAAACTGATTTCTTCAATTAAGGTATGCATTTACTCCGCATGATGGCACCTGTACATGTTTACCATTAGTTTGAGAGAGAAAATATTCATCAAAGTTCCCTTGACTGTCATGAAGTTTTTAAATATAATTTCAAAGACCCATCTCTACTATGTTATTATTTTCATAGATCCTTGACTTTGGTTTGGCTCGGCACACAGATGAGGAAATGACCGGCTATGTTGCCACAAGGTGGTATCGGGCACCAGAAATCATGCTAAACTGGATGCATTATAATCAGACAGGTATGTCATTTATTTTAATATCATTTATTCTAAGCTTTCACTACTACTGGCTTCAGTCTGTAAACCTGCTAGATCAAGGAATACCCTTTTTCTAAGTTGATATGGATTCTATGTCATCTTTAGGTTGCTGAAGATAGTTGTGTGCATATTTCTGTGACCCTTGTAAGCAATTTACACAAAATGTATCACTTCTGAACACTAAACATATCAGATAAAAAAGTTCAGCAATTCCTCCTTGAACCTCTATTTCTGTAGTCTGATTTGTAATCCATACTTAAAGGGAACCTATCAGCAGGATTGTGCTCAGTAACCTACACACAGTGTCAGGTTGGCGCCGTTATACTGATTACAATGATACCTGGGTTGACTAATTTCGTCTTGGGGTTATTTAATCTCTTATTTTCAGTTTTGAGTTAATGAGATTCTCGTGCTCCTGGATGGCCTGTGGGGGGGTCTTCATGTGGTGCGGCGGCACCTGCGCTGCAGCATGATCGCGTATGTAATGAATTATGTACACACTTGCTTGATGCAATCCTGAAGTTTCTTAAAAAAAAAATAAAAATCTGTTTGAAAATGGCACTGGCCGCGCCTGCGCAGTAGCAGCTTATCGGTGATCCGATAGCTGATACTTCGCAGGTGCCGGTGGCGCCATATTGCTAGAGAGCACAAAAAAAATTCCTCCTCCGCGGCGTGCGTGATCACCGATAGCTGCTGCTGCAGTGGCACCATCTTGGAGGAGGACATTTTTTTTTTTTGTTCTCTAGCAAGATGACTAGAGAGCTGCTACTGCGCAGGCACGGCCGGTGCCATTTTCAAACAGATTTATTTTTTTTTAGGAACTTCAGGCTTACATCAAGCAAATGTGTATATAATTCATTACATATGCGATCGTGCTGCAGCGCAGGTGCCGCCGCTTCATTTTGTAAAGCAGTGTTCCCCCAACTCCAGTCCTTAAGAGCCACCAACAGGTCGTGTTTTCAGGATTTCCTTAGTATGGCCCAGGTGATGGAATTGTTGCCTGTCTAGATGATGGAATTCTCACCTGGGCAATATTAAGGAAATCCTGAAAACATAACCCGTTGGTGGCTCTTGAGGACCGAACTTGGGGAACATTGATGTAGAGTGACCTGTCAGAAGTCATACAGATAAATACCTAAGCAGAGCACTGGTTACTGTGCACAATCTTGCTGACAGGTTCCCTTTAATAATATAAATAGTTGTATAGCTCAGTACCACCACCTTGTGGACGTGATGTATATCACAGAATCTGTACCAAATACCCTATAAACATTACAACCCATATTGCTTTTTAATTTTCTAAAACATTGACTTGGAGTAAGTTCACATAGGGCATTTTTTGCTGCGTGTTTTTTTTAATGCTGCTTTTTACATTACCAGCAAAGCCTATGAGATTTCAGAAATCTCATGCACACACATTGGTTTTTTGTGTCATCAGTATTTTGTGCTTTACTGCGTTTTTTGGACATAGAGCAGGTCACTTCATTCAGCGTTTTTTCAGCGTTTTCCACCCATTGACTTGAATAGATGGTGAAAAAACTTTGCAAATATGCAGGCTGACTTTTCTTGCAGCTTATTTGCTGCAGAAAAGTCAAGGACAGCCAGATGTGACGTCACACTCTGCTCTGTTACATCTAGATGGCAGGCTGCACGATGCGTCCATGCAGCCTGTCATCCAGCAGAGCGGACCCGATCTCCATTCACTTGAATGGGGGCCCGACATTACAGTGTTTGACACGCTGTCATATGCATGACATCGCGGGAAACACCGCTTCTGATTGGCGGGGAAATCATCCCCGCTGGTCAGAGCCGCGGCTCCCACGCTGTCAGAAGACAGCGGGAGCTCTCAGCTGTGATCGGAGGTATAAACTTTACCTTTGGTCACTGGTGTCATCTGATTGGACTACTGTTTTTGTTTTTTGGAAGTGCATTGAACAGCAAGGTGGACTGCTGCAGAGGGGAAGAAAAAAAAAAATCTTTAAATCTTCAGCTTAGCGAGTGTGAACTGAGCGTAAGTGTGAACGGCGGTAAGCGTGACTTGTGATTCAGTGAAGAGGTATTTGGAAAGCCTTTAACAAATACCTGTGTGAATTGGTGTGAGTTGCTGAATTGGGAGTAGCTATAGTGCATGTCACTTCTTTTGTGCAGTTCTGCAGCGTTTCTGCACCCCTCCATTAATAGAAATCCACAGTGGTAAAATCTGTACAAAAACTGCATAAAAAACGCACCTGCGGATTCTGCCAGGAGATGCAGATTTAGTGCAGAAAACTCTGCACCACATTTCCTACGTGTGCACATAGCCTAAAGCTTCAGCTTAGCGAGTGTGACCTGAGTGTAAGTGTGAACGGCGGTAAGTGTGACTTTGGATTCGGGGAGTTTCCAAGGGAGGAATTGCTGTCTGTATTTTATTAATACTTTATTTATTTTTATTTAACGCTTTTATCTGGTGCCATTCCCATTAGGAAATGTGCCCCACTATTGTTAATGCCATCCAGGGCACATCTTGCCACATGTATGCAATCCTTGATCAGCCGGTCGAGGGTGCATACTGCTGTGCGAGATGTGAGCACGTTGCGCATTTGGAAGCCCACATTCTGAATCTAAATGTGCAGCTGGCAACACTGAGATCCATAGACAATATGGAGAGGAGTCTTCTGCTCACAGAGCAGACGCTCAATGGGATAGATGAGGAGGGGGATGGTAGGATGGAGCTGCAGGACAGTGTGGCAGTTAGCTGGGTGACAGTTAGAAGGCCGGGTAGAGGGAAGAGTGCCAGGGAGGCTAGTCCTGATCTGGCACACCCCAATAAGTTTGCTAAGTTGGCAGATGAGAAGGGGGCCAGTACAGGGGTAGCACTGCTACAGCAAGGCATGTCCTCTGAAAGCCGGAGGAGTGACTGCTCCAGTAAGGAGGGAAATAGGAGAGCAGGGCAGGCCAGACAGGTGCTGGTAGTGGGAGACTCAATTATTAGGGGAACAGATAGGGCAATCTGTCACAAAGACAGGGATCGTCGATCGGTGTGCTGCCTACCTGGCGCTTGAGTCCCGACACATCGCTGATCAGGTGGACAGATTACTGGGAGGGGCTGGTGAGGACCCAGCAGTCATGGTGCAAATTGGCACAAATGACAAAGTTAGAGGTAGGTGGAAGGTCCTTAAAAATGATTTCAGGGAATTAGGCTGCAAGCTGAAAGCAAGGACCTCCAACGTGGTATTTTCCGAAATACTGCCTGTACCACGTGCCACGCCAGAGAGGCAACGGGAGATTAGGGAGGTTAATAAGTGGCTCAAGAATTGGTGTAGGAAGGAGGGGTTTGGGTTCCTGCAGAACTGGGCCGACTTCTCAGTTGGCTACAGGCTCTACGCTAGGGACGGGCTGCACCTCAATGGGGAAGGTGCAGCTGTGCTGGGGGAGAAAATGGCTAGAAGGTTGGAGGAGTGTTTAAACTAGGGATTGGGGGGAGGGTATTCAATTTATTGGAGGGGAAGATAGTGCAGATAGAGACCTGGGCACAAATAAGGAAGTTGGGGGTGGCGGTGGCATGGGGGGTGGGGTTAGAACAGTTAGTAATTTAAGAAAGAATAGAGGTACAGAGAGTAACATCAAGTGCATGTATACTAATGCCAGAAGCCTCGCCAACAAAATGGCCGAATTAGAATTAATGTTGTTGGAGAATAATTATGACATGGTGGGGATATCTGAAACATGGCTGGATGAGAGCCATGACTGGGCTGTTAACTTGCAGGGCTACAGTCTGTTCAGAAATGACCGTACAGATAAGCGAGGGGGAGGTGTGTGTCTATATGTAAAATCTTCCTTAAAACCCATCCTGCGTGATAATATAGGTGAAACTAATGAAAATGTAGAGTCCCTGTGGGTGGAGATAAGGGGAGAGGGAAAAATAATAAATTACTGATAGGGGTTTGTTATAAATCTCCAAAAATAATGGAAGCAATGGAGAATATCCTCATAAAGCAAATAGATGAAGCTGCGACTCAAGGAGACGTAATTGTTATGGGGGACTTCAACTACCCTGAAATAGATTGGGGAACAGAAACCTGCAGTTCCAGCAAAGGTAATCGGTTTTTGACAACTATGAGAGACAATTAACTTTCACAACTGGTTCAGGACCCAACAAGGAGGGGGGCACTGCTAGACCTAATATTAACCAACAGGCCAGAACAGTGATCACAAAATGATGTTAATGCCATACACATATTTGGTATCGCCGTGTTCAGAATCGCCCGATCTATCAATAAAAACAAAGGATTAAACTGACCGCTAAATGGCGTAGCGAGAAAAAAAATCAAAACGCCAAAATTACGATTTTTGGTCGCCGCGACATTGCATTAAAATGCAATAATGGGCGATCAAAAGAACGTATTTACACCAAAATGGTATCATTAAAAACGCCAGCTTGGCATGCAAAAAATAAGCCCTCACCTGACCCCAGAAAATTAGAGACGCTCCGGGTATCGGAAAATCGCGCAAATTTATTTTTTTTTTATTTTTTTTTTAAAGCAAACTTTGGAATTTTTTTCCACCACCTAGATAAAAAATAACCTAGACATGTTAGGTGTCTATGAACTCGTAATGACCTGGAGAATCATAATGGCAGGTTAGTTTTAGCATTTGGTGAACCTCGCAAAAAAGCCAAACAAAAAACAAGTGTGAGATCGCACTTTTTTTGCAATTTCATCACACTTGGAATTTTTTTTCCCGTTTTCTGTTACACGGCATAGTAAAACCAATGATATCGTTCAAAAGTACATCTCGTCCAGCAAAAAATAAGCCCTCACATGGCCATATTGACGGAAAAATAAAAAAGTTACGGCTCTGGGAAGGAGGGGAGCGAAAAACGAAAAAACGGAAAAAGCTCCGGGGGTGAAGGGGTTAATAACTATGTAACTATGTAACTGCTCCCATCATCTGACACCTACAGCCGCTATTTTCAGTGAGAGCAGGAGCAGCGAATGTGAGTTTTCATCTGCCGCTCCTGCGCTATAAATAAAAATAAAAAATAAAACGGTGTGGGTGCCCCCCTTATTTTTGATAACCAGCCAGACAAAACTCCGAGCTGTCAGCTTCAGCAAGGCTAATTATCAAAAATAGAGGGTCCCCACGCTTTTTTTAAATGATTTAAATAAATAATTGAAAAAAACAGCTTGGTGCCCCCCCATTTTTGACAACCAGCCTTGCTAAAGCTCACAGCTGGGGGCTGGTATTCTCAGGCTGGTAAGGGGCCACTGATATAGGCCTCCCTAGCCTAAAAATAGCAGCCCACAGCCGCCCAGAAAAGGCGCATCTATTAGATGCGACAATTCTGGCGCTTTGCCCGGCTCTTCCCACTTGCCCTGTAGCGGTGGCAAGCGGGGTAATATTTGTGGAGTTAATTTACGGCTTAGTAATGGAGAAGCATCTATAAAACACCTATCCATTACTAATCCTATAGTTGTTACATGTAAATAAAGACACAACCAGAATAAAGTCCTTTAATGAAATAAAACAGCACACAGTTTTACCATTTTATTATTCAGGTAATCCAAGCGAAGCCATCGATCTCCTGTAATAAAAATAATAAACCAACTCAAATACTCCCTGGTCCGACATTGTCCAATATAATGAGTGTCCCACACAGTAATCCATATCTGGGGGAGATAAAGTTTACAACCGGGAGCGCTGCTAAAGCGATTTGCTCCCGGCTGTAAACTACTGGGGAATGAATGAGAAGCAGCGGGCGCAGGCTCCGTAACAAGTGGTGACTTCACTGCGCCTGCGCTTCCTCACAGCCAGACCTGAGGTAACCTCTGCACCTTGGGAAAATGCCAGGGAAAAGGTTACCGCAGGGAATCTATCCTATCCATCTATTTTTCTATTCAGTCTATCTACAGGAATTTTTTTTTTCCTCTGGGGGCACTCAACTTTGTCAAATACATATACTGAGAATTTTATTTCATTCGTTTTACGCCGGATCCGTCCAAAATGTGTTTTCCAGCGGCCAGAGAAAACGTACAGAGGAGCGTTTTTTCTCTCCGGTGACAAAACACCCAGCGACGGTTCCGGCGAAAACCAGATGAAACATGAGATGAAATGATGGAATCCGGCCACAGATTCCGTTTTTTTAAGAAATCATGCATATTCCATGGTTAGAACAGATAATGATAATGCCAGTCAGCAGCGTTCAAACTGTGATTAACAAATGGAAAATCAGGGGCTCTGTTAAAACAAAACCATGGTCAGGTAGACCAACAAAAATGTCATCCACAACTGCCAGGAAAATTGCTCGGGATGCAAAGAAAAACCACAAATAACATCAACTGAAATACAGGACTCTCTGAAAACTAGCGGTGTGACTGATTCAAGATGCACAATAACTGCACTGAGGTGGATCACTGATGTTTGGGGATGTGTGAGCTACAAAGGCACAGGAAACTTGGTAAAAGTTGAAGGAAAGATGAATGTAGCATTTTATCAGCAAATACTTGAGGCACATTTGCACTCTTCAGCTTGAATGTCCCAATATGACAATGGTCCAAAACACAAGGCCAAGTCGACATGTCATTGGCTACAGCAGAACAAAGTGAAGGTTCTGGAGTGGCCATCTCGGTCTCCTGACCTCAATATCATTCTATAACCCTGTATGTAACCCCTTTCTCATGTGCAGCACCATGGAATTAATGGTGCTATATAAATAAATAATAATATAATTGAGCCACTCTAGGGAGATCTCAAGCTCGCAGGTCATGCTAGACAGCCCAAGAACTTACAGGAACTGGAGTCTTTTTGCCAAGAAGAGTGGGCAGCTTTACCATCTGAGAAAATAAAGAACCTGACTTCAAGCTTGATGTTAGAGGGGGCAATACACGGCATTAAGAAATGGGGTATGTGAACTTTTGATCAGGGACATTTCCATGTTTTGGGTTGTCATTATGATTTAGAAAGAGAAAACAGAGTAGTTTGACAATAAATGGCTTCACCCAACCACTAACCATGAGTGGAGAAAAAGTTTTGGTGTTATCATTCATATTCTCTGAAAAAAAGGCCAAGAAAGCAAAAATTCTGCAGGGGTATGTAAACTTTTGAGCATATCTGTAGATACTCGTAACTCTGTACCCTAAAGCCTCAATGACATGAGGGCCACCCTTCAAGAACAGTTGTATGCCATGCCTCAGCAGACATTATCTCAACTTGTGAACAGCATGAGACGTTGTTGTCAAGCTGTAATTGATGCTCAAGGCCACATGACAAATTATTGAAACATTGACATTATTTTGTTTCAATAAATTTTGGAGATGAGGAAATCACCATTACATGCTTCTACTTAAAGGGAACCTGTCGGCAGGATTGTGCACAGTGTCAGGTCGGTGCCGTTACACTGATTAAAATAATATCTTGCTTGATGAAATCTGTCCTGTGGTTGTTGTTTAATCCTTATTTTTAGTTTTGAGTTAATGATATTCTATGGCTCTAAGGCGGCCTGTGGGGGGGTCTTCATGTGGTGCTCTCATTAGGTATTCATAATGAAGACTGCTGACAGGTCACTGATCCCTCACTGACCTGCCCCCTAGTTTGCATAATGAATACCTGTACATACTGAGGCAGGCAGGTACCAGCCGTGGCACCTGTGCTGCAGCATCATCGCATGTTTAGTGTCCTATTAATCACTGATCTTAATGTTATTGATCAAGTACAAAAAAAAGATCTACTTGAAAATGTCTCTGCCGTGCCTGCGCAGCAGTAGTAGCTATCCATCTTGGATGCGGAAAATTTTTTTTTTCTTCTCCAGCAAGATGGCACCGCCGACGACTGCACAATAGCAGCTATCGGAACTCCTTTATGCTTAGCGTATTTTGAGCAGTGACTAAAGCCACGCTAGCCATGTCTCTGACTGAAAGCCAGAGGAGTAACGGGAATTTCCACACAGATGCCAGGATTTCAATGTAGCGGCATTTCTTGACATGACAAGTTTTCTTTAAAAAAAATGTCACACTTTCCTGCAATTCCAACATTGTTGAGCTGCACATGAACTTGGGGCTTTCAGGTGGGGTTCCATTTGGCGTCACTTGTTTGGTGATTGATGCAGATGGCTCTTCAACAGTTAATGTGTTACATTTTGCATTTTGTTAATTTATAAAAATAAAGTGAATGAACTGAACCTAAATCTAAATTAATACATATTAGGTCTGACCATTTTGCCTTCAGGAAAGATATATATCTTGGTACCGTGTTAGCCAGTAGATAGAAAAATATTTAGAATTGAGAGTCCTCAGTGATTGATACCTTTTAATGGCTAACTGAAAAGATGGTAACAAATTGCAAGCTTTCGAGACTACTCCAGTCTCGTAGTTTGCCTGATGAAGGGATCTGAGTAGTCTCGAAAGCTTGCAATTTGTTACCATCTTTTTAGTTAGCCATTAAAAGGTATCAACCACTGAGGACTCTCAATTCTAAACATTTTTCCATTTTGCCTTCAACATCGTATCAACACAGTTTTTAAAAGAACTCGGCTGAGAGGTAGTTCCAAACATGTTTGTGAACTAACCCCACATGTTTTGTGGATGTAGCACATAGCATTTTTTTCTTCATGCAATCCCGAACATTTGATGATGAAATCTTTGCTGTGTGGGGTCTAAATCATCACTTCCAGGACTCAAATATCTTCCGCTTATAGAAAGTCATCTTAACGACATTGGCTGTATATTTGGTGTCCTTGTCCTACTGCAGAATATACATTTTTGAGTCAATCAGATGCCATATTTCTACTATCAGTAGATGAGTGTAGCTGGTTCTCTCTTGTTGTTGCCAGTTCTGAGCTGATGACATTGTTAGACATCTGATTTCAAAGAGAAGTAAGCCTGATGTATCCTATATCTGCTAGACCAAGCTTCCTTGGCTGCCACTGCATTTTACGGTCTTAAATGTTGCCCATTTTTTGGTACTTCTTCAAAAGAGATTGAACAGCACATCTTGTCTGCTTTGATGTACTTTTTTGGGAGAAACCTTGCTGATGCAGTATAACTTCCTTATATATTGTTGCTGTGCTCAGTCTTGCCATAGTTTCATATCACAAGTTATATACCGTCTTCCACAACTTTAGCTTCGTAGCTGAGTTTGGCTGTTTCGTAACCATTTTTAAGCTTTCTGCACTGCTGTTTAGCTGTTCCTATTTCAATTTATGATGTTGTTTCAACATGCATATGAAAATTCTGATCATTATCACCTGTTTGATATAAATGGTTTCTTATACGTCTGACTGTAATCCTACAAAATCCCTGAGTTTGTACAAATGTACCTAGAAAAACTGATGCTGTTTGAAGGCAATGGGTGGTCACACCAAATATTTATTTAATACTTTATGGATATATGTATGTTTATGTAACTAAGCCCACACTATGCAGCGGAATCTAAGGCAAAGTGCACACGTTGCAGATTCGTGTGCAGATTTTTCCACACTCTTTGCAAAATCCGCAGGTAAAACGTACTGCGGATTTACTGCTGATTTACTGCGGGTTCCTATTGAGGAGCAGATGTAAACCGCTGCAGAATCCGCACAAAGAATTGACATGCTGCGGAAAATAAACCCCAGCGTTTCCGTGCGGTATTTTCTGCAGCATGTGCACTGCGGATTTTGTTTTCCATAGGTTTACATGGTACTGTACAACACATGGAAAACTGCTGCAGATCCACAGCCAAATCCGCAATGTGTGCACATACCCTAACTATGTTTCAGCACAACCTAACTAAATAAACTTGCTTTTTATAGTTTTGATATAACAGAAAAAAATTAAACACAGCTTATCTGGAAATCTGATCTCTGATTAGTGATCTCGTATGGCTGATGAAGAAAAAAATCATAACATCCATGCACAACATTAGGTAATTACAGGTGATCTGGCACAGGAAAAAAACATGTATGCCAAAATCAGGAATGAAGTCTGAATAGTGATATGGGCATAAAAGTGTGTTCACACTGAAGTTTTTTTTTTTATTCAGGCTTTTTTTGGAACAGAACCTCTCCAAAAACCATCAGGGTTTTAAAGACCAAGTTTTCTTTGGAGAGTTTCTGCTCCAAAAACTTTGAACTCACACAAACTGATGTAGGGTAACAAAAAATGCACACAAATTTGAAGCTCCACTGAAACACACTTGCTTTGAAACGGGAGAGAAAAATAGTATCTGATGTCATTCTGAATCGTGATTGGTCTGTCGGCTTTGACTAAAGACTACGTTGATCTGCCATCACAGCTGTTGCGCACTGTAAACTGAAATGCAACACGTTAACTCTCTCTTAGGGTGCTTTGCCATGCCTACCCTCGTGTTTGAGGTGTTCCGTATTTGAATGGTATACCGTAATTTATGGGAGGTTTCCATTATAAAGGTCCCAGAATAATATTTTGAAAATTTTCATGCAAATTTGAAAAATTGCTGCTAAGCTTCCAAAAGCCTTTGTATGGCCCTGGAAGGAATGACATGCACCAGTCTTTTTGTATTGAACACATGTATTTACACATATAAATGAGATCCCCTCTATGACGTCTTTCTTCTAAGCTAAACAAGCCCAACTTCTCATCATATGAGAGGCCTTCCATCCCTTGTAATAATGTAGATGCCGCCTTTTGAACTGACTCAAACTTCTGAATATCCTTTGTAACATGTGGAGCCCAAAACTGGATCCCATTTTCTAGATGTGATCTCCCAAGTGATTTATAAAGGAGGAGTAACAACATGTTGGAATCACAGGATTTTATCTCTTTTTTTTATTTTTTTCGTTTGCTTTTGTGGCTGCTACTTGGCATTGAGTACTGCTTGTTTTCACTAATTGCAGACACAAGCTTTATTTGTCTATGTTTTTACTTTTTCAGTCGATATCTGGTCTGTTGGCTGTATAATGGCTGAGCTTCTGACAGGTCGAACCCTATTCCCAGGAACAGATCGTATCCTTTTAAGCAATATTAAAGGAATGTAAGACGTTCTAACAATATTTTCCTCTGTCTGTTTTCCTAACTGGTAGAAAGAAGTTAAATTGTTTTATGGATTATTGTTTGAAATGTTCAACTTTTTAATTTTTGCCATTAATATTGAATACTTATAGTATTATACAAAAAGGATAATCTTTGTATAAAGGAAAGTTATATGAAATTAATATTATTATTTTTTTGTTTGGAATCCCCTTCTACACGTGTACTTAAATTTCATGAGTAAATTTCTTGTTTGATCACATACAGTGCTTGAGTAAGTGATGCATGTACCGTATAATTGCTGGGACTCTAACAATCACATGAATACAGGTCCTAGGTCGTCCCTTTTCTTCTCCTTGCATAACTTTGGTAAGTAGAGTTTGCATTACTTTACAAAATAAGTCATTTTATAACTAAACAGAATTCTTAAATATAAAATGTAAAAAAAATTTTTTCAAATGTGAGGATCCTGAGGTACTGGCTATTTCTTCTATTCCTGACCAGACACATTTATGTTTTGTTGTTTTTTGCCTCTTTTTCTGTCAACTTAAAATGTGTGTGTGTATGTATATATTCTAAAACTTTTTTTAATTGTGTTTCGTCTCTAGTGATTATTTTAATATATTGGGTGAGGCCACAAGTATCGATTCAGAAAAGCAATATATATTTTTTTCTTTTACCTTTTTTTTCACTTATTTCACACACACTCATCCCCATAAGATTTTACAAAAAACTTTTAACATTATTTTTATTACATTCTTTATTTCTAATTTCCCTTGCAACTGGGGCTGGTTTATTATCCTCAGTTAAAGGTAATTTTCAGTCTCCTGGCTGCACAGCAGAGCTGACTGGATCTTCTATGACCAAACAGCTCCTGTTCTCTGCCTATGCCCATCGATAAGACAATTGCTGGGTTCGGAAGAAGAATCGCTTACATAGTTTTACATGGCACTACCGTTGCTCAGCATTAAACACTCCTCCAGTGCACCAAGATCCCCGGTGCCTGACGTGATTGGTCCAGCAGATCTTCCAATAAATGGGCTTGTCCATGCGCAGCTCTGTTTTAGAGAGCGCCTCTAGGCTACCAATGCTCCCTCACCAAGACCACCTACTTGGGAACGTAGCTCAGATATACTTTACTAAGGAAGCCTTCTTTTATAGTACAGGCTCTTGTTGTTTTTATATTGTTATTTTTACACAACAAACAGCCAATCCTATGTTTGTACAGCCCATAATCAAGCCCTGTGTGTATATGACAGGGGAGGATTATAGTTACAGTTCGGGGTCTACAGTGTACCAATGGCATTTGTCAGAGACTTCTCCCTGTGCTCCCCACTCTACCTAAGACTACCTATGTTACACTAACAGCTATTTTACATCCTTTAATAGATGGAACTAGCCAAACATACAGCAGGTGAAATAAGTGTAGAACACGTCACCAATTTTCTAACTAAATATGTTTCTAAAGGTGCTATTGATATATTCTCATCAGATATAGGTAACAACCTATCCAATCCAGATGTGTTGGAAAACAAAGTGAATTTATTTACAGTGGATCAGTCTATAGATCAACAGCTAGTAGATAACGTTTCAGTCCACATAGACCTTCATCAGATAAATGCTGTGTAGTTGAGGTGGAATGAGAGTCGGATATGCTCCATTGTGGCTGAACTTCCTGACTGTGGCTTTCAGTCACCATACCTCAGAGCAGACATACCACTTACCATTGTCAATGCGTATAAATGTCTTATCCCACTGAGCATTTGACTACTCTCATTCCACTTCAACTACACATCATTTATCTGATGAAGGTCCATGCAGACGGAATCGCTATCTACCTAGCTGTTGACCTATGGACTGATCCACTGTAAATAGATTCACTTTGTTTTGCAATATATCTGTGTGAGTGCCTAGTTTCACTTACTACTACTGGTACAGATTTGAACCCTACTTAGGCACCTCATGCACTTACTCTGGAGTGTCATTTTATGTTTTTTTTCCAACCCATCCAATCCACACAGGCAAAGAAATCAAACCATAGATGTCCATAACTTAGTGAACCTGTCAGCAAGATTGTGCACAGTATCCTACAGACAGTGTCAAGTTGGTGCCTTTATACTGATTAAAATGATACCTTGGTTGATTAAATCCATCTTATGGTTGCTGTTGTGTATTTGCAGTCTTTCAATTAATGAGATTCTTGTGCTTAAGGGCGGATCTGAAGGGGGTCTTCATGTGGTACTCTGCCTACATATTCATCTGTATGGGCTTATAACAGTTCACTGATCCTTCACTGACCTGCCCTCTATTTTACAAACTGCAAGGTATAATTTTAACCAGGATAACAGTGCCAACCTGATAGTGTATGTGGTTTACTGAGCACAGTCCTACTGACAGGTTCATTGTAAGTTATGTGTATAACGAGAAGTGACACGAAAAAAGTATTGAAAACGCTTAATGAAAGTTAACACTTTGTACAAAAGCCTTTGTTGGTGATGACAACTTCAAGACGCCTCCTGTATGGAGAAATAAGTCGCATGCATTGCTCAGTTTTGTCTAAATATTGTTGAGCAAGCATCAAACACACTTGAACATGCTTTTTTTTCACCAATGGAGTCTTGCGTAGTGAGCGTGCATATAGGCCATGGAGGTTGTATTGTTTTCTTTGAAACAATTGTACCTGCTGATTCGAGGTCTTTCTGTAACTCTCCACACGTGGTTCTTGGGTCTTGGATAACTAGTCTGATAATTGTTTTCACTCCACTGTCTGAAATCTTGCTGGCTATTTGTGGCCGGTTTATCGTGAAATGATGTTCTATCCACTTCCGGATTATTGCTGCAACAGTGCTCATGGCAGCCTTCAGTAGTTTAGAAATTCTTCTGTAATCGATCCCATCGGTGTGTTTTGCAACAATAGGGTTGTGAAGGTCTTGAGACAGCTCACTGGTTTTACCCATCATGAGATGTTTCTTGTGTGGCACCTTGATAACACCTTGAGACACCTTTTTGTAGTCCATCGGTTGAAATTGCTGGTATTATTTTTCTTTAAGTAACAGGATTGCTTCATAACTACTGATAGATTTCAGATGGTGTCTTGACTCTCCATGGCTTTTTACACTTCTTTCTTTGTGTCCAGTACTTTTTTGTGTCATTTCTCATTATTACACATGGACAGCTAAGGGTTGTTTTTTTTTTTGCCTGTGTGGATTGAATTGGTTGCTACTGGAATCTTGTGAGCATTTCATGTCAATAGGACTTTTAGAAATATACTTATTAAGAAAATTTGGTGACATGTTCAATATCTATTTCACCTGCTGTATATGCGATATCCAGGTCTGTTTGTTCTGGTTTACATTGTATAAGTTCTACCCACCAAAGCAATATAGAATGTTTGTCTGCCCTCTAGGGGCTCATTCAGACGTTCATGCAAATCAATCCGAGATCAAACTGGCCACAGTTCTCCCAATCCGAGCGTGGCAGTCTCCTAAAAATACATCAAGCTGTCGTGCTCGGATCCGCGGCCCTGCCACCAGTCTGTGCGTTAGCACACCGTGCTTGGACTGATTTACACGTCTGCAGGAGCCCTGAGGCAGGGAATCTGTATATCATAGAATCTGTATATCTGAACATAATGTCCTATATTGTTTTCATTTTCACTTTGTTACTGTGACTATTGTACATTATCCATTTTCCATTCATATTACCACAGAAAATACAGTCATATGAGCTGTTATCAATTGCATCTCAAATTCTGATGGTAAAATTGTCACTTTATTATTGAATTTTGTTACAGTAATGTGTGAGAGACTGAATCCAAAAGTGTCATTATCTCTCGGAACTCCCTTTTACTTTCCTGCAGTAAAGGTACCTTCACACTGAACAACTTAACAACGATAGCGATCTGTGACGTTGCAGACTCTTGGATAGCGATATCGTTGTGTTTGACACGCAGCAGCGATCAGGATCCTGCTGTGATATCGTTGGTCGGAGCTAGAAGGTCAGCACCTTATTTCGTCGCTGGATCACCCGCTGACATCGCTGGATCGGTGTGTGTGACACTGATCCAGCGATGTCTTCACTGGTAACCAGGGTAAACATTGGGTTACTAAGCGCAGGGCCGCGCTTAGTAACCCGATATTTACCCTGGTTACCATTGTAAATGTAAAAAAAAACAAACACTACATACTCACCTTCTGATGTCTGTCGCGTCCCCCGGCGTCCGCTTCCCTGCACTGTGTCAGCGCCGGCCGGCCGTAAAGCAGAGCACAGCGGTGACGTCACCGCTCTGCTTTAGGGCCGGCGCTTACACAGTGCAGGGAAGCGGACGCCGGGGAACGCGACAGACACCGGAATGTAAGTATGTAGTGTTTGGTTTTTTTTACATTTACACTGGTAACCAGGGTAAACATCGGAGTTACTAAGCGCGGCCCTGCGCTTAGTAACCCGATGTTTACCCTGGTTACCCGGGGACTTCGGCATAGTTGGTCGCTGGAGAGCTGTCTGTGTGACAGCTCTCCAGTGACCACACAACAACGAAACAGCGACGCTGCAGCGATCGGCATCGTTGTCTATATCGCTGCAGCGTCGCTTAATGTGACGGTACCTTAAGACTGATGTGCATTCACTGTTATTTATGCTCAAGACTCCAAACCTTAAACCAACAGTGGAGAATTCCTTGATGACTTGTTAGAATATGAAGCTCAAGGCATTTGTAGGACAACTGCCGGGAAGTGACGGGAAGTTCAGAAATAAGAATGGCATCCTCGGAATCTGTGTCTTTCCATTATCCAAGCGAAGTTCAGGACTTTTTCATGGTAATTGATGGTCTCTAAATTTTGGATGAAAATTCACTTATAAGTTTGTTATGCTTCATATTATGAACTTGATACATTTAGCATGAAAATAAGCAAGTTTGCAAATGACATGTTCTGTCCGCTGTCATTCTCTTGCTATGACCGGTTTTATCTTGCATAGTTCACAGATTGTTACCAAGATTGACTACCAGAGCCTGGCCAAGTGCAGTTGCTTTATTCCAGTTTGAGGAGTTAACTCCTGAGATACCAGTAAGCCTCTCCCGCCCATTGATTTCTATGCAGCAGTTAGCTACTTACTTCACCTCTATGTATATCAGCTCCTGAAAAATCAGAATCCCAGCAGTTAAGTTGCTCAGTTGAGCTGATGCTTGTTCAAAGTAGCCATCTCTGTACTTAAATGTATGGTAACAATGTAGACATGAGAATAGGCACTTACAGATAATTAATACCGTATGTCCGAGTAGCAAGCAGAAACTCCGTAGAGGGACAAATCTGATGAATCAGAACTGTCATTCAAAATGAAGTGCCCACTGCCCAGCAACACAGACGTGAAGGCGGCTATGCAGCAGTGTTCTGCTGAACTCGCAAAATGAGAATAACCCTCTTCTAAGCCAATCCTCACCTCACCAATATTACTTGTATAGGTGATTGATGCCTTTCTGTCTTTGAGGCTAAAGTATTTACAACCACTGGGGAAGCGATTTGAAGAACCAGACACTTAGTCTATCTATACAACCAGCGCACTAAACCTTTACTAATCGGCAGTCACTTAATAGCCTGTTTATACGGACAGAGCATAGTCTGCCATAGATCAGAATGGTAGCGAGAACTATGGTTATTCTTTACGCTGAAAAACATCGTTCATCAGGTGATCCACAGCCTGTTTACACTGAAAGATTATCATGAAACAGGCATCATTAACGTTCCTTCAAGATTACCTTTCAGTGTAAATGCAGCCTTAAGGATTTTTCACACTTGGCAAATTTTTTTGACTATTCTGCACTTCTAATTAAAATTTGCAAAAGCCAAAACACACCATGCACAAACAAGCCACCGACTTCTCCAGGATCTGCCATCCATTTAATATAAAAGACAGATTTCAACTGCAGAGATAGGCATCAATTCTGCTGAATGTGAACATGTACTTAAAGGGAATGTGTCAGCTTTTTGCTATGTAATCTGAACACCATAATGTATTCACAGAGACACTGATTCCAGCAATGTGTCACTCACTCTTCTGTGTTATGCTGTTTCAATACAATTAGTGTTTTATTAGCAGGAGATTATCACTACTACAGGACAACTCTCCTCCTGCCTCCTAGTCCAACCAGCCCCTCAGTAGTGATTAGCAGCTCTCTGTCACTGTATGCAGAAAGCTGTGGTGTGAACGGGGTTATACATAGATCAACAGCTGAGATCTGCAGAGAAAACTGTGACTCTTATAACTGTTTCATCCAGTAAACTAAGTGACACATCACTGGAATCAGGATCTCTGCCCCTACCTCATGCTGCTGTCAGATTACATAGCAAAAACCTGCTGACATTTTCTCCACTCACAATTGTCTTTGTATGCATGTAATGTTAGTATGTGTGCAGAGCTATGTTCCCCAACTCCAGTCCTTCAGAGCCACCAACAGATCATGTTTTCAGGATTTCTTTAGCATTGCCCATGTGATAATTCCATTGCTCGTGCAATACTAAGGAAATCCTGAGAAAATGATCTGTTGGTGGCTCTGGAGGCCTGGCGTTGGGGAACACTGATGTGTGAATATAGCTTAGAGGTACTGTAATAGATCTTATCACAGAAATCTGCTTCTTTCTCCTTCTGGACTGATCTTTCATTCTTAATTTCATGGACACATTTTATATTCTGTGAGCACAGATTTCCCTGCTGCTTAAGAGATGAATTAGCCATCATTTCTTTTAAAATTCTATGTAGGGGCGAATCTAGACATTCTGTTGAAAGTTCTCTTGAAACGATACTCCCAGTTCTCTATAGAACTTGATGAGCACCAAATGTCATCTCCTTTTTCAGGAATAGTAAAAACGATAGTCACTGACACATTTTACCTGTAAATTTTACATTTTCAGAAGGAGCTGATCAGTCGAGGAGAAAGAAGCATTTATTAATATATTACAAAGTTGTTGTTTTTTTTATTTTCATGTGTACTATTGATTTACGAGACGGGAAGAAGACCTTGGTTACTCTATAAGCATTATTTGGTTTGGGCTGTTGTGTCCATTTAGGTTACAGTTCTTCAGCTGGCAATCTGTTCCTAACTGGCAACAGGATCAGTTTTTATTATTAAAGTGATTAACTCTTTGTATATTTTCCTTTCTGGACAATTGAAAACCACTGTTAACACTTCTTTTGCTACCAAGGAAATGTAGCCTTGTGGTGCAGTAAGCAGTTGGCACTTTTAATCCTCTTCAACCAGGTCAGTAAATGTTAACTCTTGTGAGCTGTAACTCTAGAATGCCTGCTTAATGAGCTTCTGCTGCTGCTTAATGTGAACGTAATGTCTGTCGCTTTCATGTCGGTGACTTTTCTTTGCCTTAAAGAGGACCTGTCACCAGGTCAAAAGTGGCCAGTTTTTGCTATTGTTTTATTACTGCTGTTTCCCAGAGTAGTTTGGCTCTTTTGTTGAAATTCTACTGTTCTAGATGGTTCCCTGAAAAATCCCCACAGGAAAATTGCTAAGCATCACAAAGTTTCACATCTATGATATTTGAGGTGCAAGGTGAGGATGTTCACATGATATGTGATCAACTTGTGATTTACAGCTGACCTAGTGCAAAACTGCTAAAATGCTGAAGATCTGTGGTTTGTAGCAGTCTGCCATTATCAGCAATAGATAGATCTAGTCTGCTGTCATCTCTCACTGATTCTGCCTTACTCCTCTCACCAGCACATGCAGAACCAGCAGCAGTGTGATCCAGAGGAGCCATAACTGCTATCAGTACTCACAAAAGTATCACTGTATTATCTGTGGAGTTACATGGGACTGCAGGTCAGATCTAATACATTATCATCTCGGTGGGAGCCCACCAAAAGCAGGGTGCTGCTGGCTGAGATAGATGGTCCTGGAAGCCCAGAAGGCACCGCAGAAAAGTGAGATTCTGTCACTTGTACCACCTTGTGTTCTTGCTGAGAATGTATCATATATATTTTTGCAGTGGTGTAATTGGAGTCCGATGGGTCCCAGTGCGAAATTTAGACCTCCCCCCCACACGTTGGTCAGATGTATGGGCCCCTGTAGTGTTCTAAATTCTATAAAGACTTATAAATTACCCCCCTCCCCCTTCATTATGTAGTTATGTCCCCCATTCTGGTATATATGCCCATCATCCTGGTGAATATGTCCGCATCCTGGTATATATGTCCGCATCCTGGTATATATATCCCACTGCTGGTATATATGGTCTCCATCCTGGTTTACATGGTCCCCAATCCTAGTGTATGTGTCCCCGTTCTGCCCCTAATGCATACTTTCCTCTACTCCCATGTCGCCCAGTGTCTTCTGTAGCCACCACACAGCCCGGCAGCTGACATCAAAGTGTGCTCCATTGTCATGTGCCGCTCCCTGTGGCTGCACCTCCAACGTCAGCTAACAGCCACAGCGTCAGCAGCATATATCGCAGTGCAGGGACCCGACAGGTCTCTGCACCACGATGCACGTCATACTTAGGGAGAATAGCTAATTTGCAATAAAATGGCTAATTTGCAGGTGTGCAATGGTTGTTACTAAACCGGAGTTGTAAGGGTATGTGCACACGTTGCGGATTTTTCCGCAGCGGATTTGGAAAATCTGCAGTGCAAAACCAAACCACTGCGGTTTTCACTGCGGATTTCATCGTGGTTTCTTCTGCGGATTCCTCTGCGGGTTTTCAACTGCACTTTCCTATTAGTGCATGTTGGAAACCGCTGCGGAATCCGCAGAAAGAATTGACATGCTGCGGAAAATAATCCGCTGCGTTTCCGCGTGGATTTTTCCGCAGCATGTGCACAGCTGCTTTTTTTTCCCCATAGGTTTACATGCTACTGTAAACTTTGGGAAAACTGCTGCGGATCCGCAGCGTCAAATCCGCTGCGGATCCGCAGCAAAATCTGCAGCGTGTGCACATACCCTTATTGCTGTTATTAGACCTCTTTAACCCTTTCACGACATGCGCCGTACATGTACGGCGCATGCCGTGAGTCCCCCTTTGATGTGGGCGCTGACATGTGCGCGCAATAGCGGCAAATCGCGATTCACCCGCCGCTATTAACCTGTTAAATGACGCTGTCAAACGCAGACAGCAGCATTTATCTAAAGGTTCCGGCCGGGCAGCCGGAAATGACGTCATCGCCGACCCCTGTCACATGATCGGGGGTCGGCGATGTGTCAGGACAGTAACCATAGAGGTCCTTGAGACCTCTATGGTTACTGATGCCGGCCTGCTGTGAGCGCCCCCCTGTGGTCGGCGCTCACAGCACACCTGCATTTCAGCTACATAGCAGCGATCTGATGATCGCTGCTATGTAGCTGAGCCGATCGGGTTGTGCCAGCTTCTAGCCTCCCATAAAGGCTATTGAAGCATGGCACAGGTAAAAAAAAAAGTTTTTAAAAGTATGAAAAAAATATAAAAAACATAAAAGTTTAAATCACCCCCCTTTCGTCCCATCCTAAATAAAACAATAAAAAAAAAAACCTACACGTATTTGGTATCGCCGCGTTCAGAATCTCTCGATCTATCAATAAAAAAAAGCATTAACCTGATCGCTAAACGGCGTAGCGAGAAAAAAATCCGAAACGCCAGAATTACGTTTTTTTTGGTCGCCGCGACATTGCATTAAAATGCAATAACGGGCGATCAAAAGAACATATCTGCACAAAAGTGATATTATTAAAAACGTCAGCTCGACATGCAAAAAATAAGCCCTCACCCGACCCCAGATCACGAAAATTGGAGACTCTTCGGGTATCGGAACATGGCACTTTTTTTTTTTTTTTTTTTTTTTTTTTAAGCAAAGTTTTGAATTTTTTTTCACCACTTGGATAAAAAAAAAACTAGTCATGTTTGGTGTCTATGAACTCGTAATGACCTAGAGAATCACAATGGCCGGTCAGTTTTAGCATTTAGTGAACCTAGCAAAAAATCCAAACAAAAAATAAGTGTGGGATTGCACTTTTTTTGCAATTTCACCGCACTTGGAATTTTTTTCCCGTTTTCTAGTAAAAGACATGGTAAAACCAATGGTGCTGTTCAAAAGTACAACTCGTCCCGCAAAAAATAAGCCCTCACATGGCCATATTGACAGAAAAATAAAAAAGTTATGGCTCTGGGAAGGAGGGGAGTGAAAAAGGAAAACGCAAAAACGAAAAAGGGCCGCGACTTGAAGGGGTTAATAAACTGTTCCTGTTCAGGACAATCACCAGGTGGCAAATTATTTACAGGTATGCAATGATTGTTTAATAAACCGGAGTTATTGTTATTAGACCTCCTTAATAAACTGTTCTTAACCCCTTAATGACCCCAGCTTTTTTTCGGTTTTGCATTTTCGTTTCTCGCTCTCCTCCTTCCCAGAGCCATAACTTTTTTTTTTTTTTTTTTTCAGTCAATATGGCCATGTCAGGGCTTAGTTTTTGTGGGACAAGTTGTACTTTTGAACAACACCATTGAGTTTGCCATGTCGTGTACTAGAAAACGGGAAAAAAATTCCAAGTGCAATGAAATTGCAAAAAAATGCAATCCCAAACTTGTTTTTTTGTTTGGCTTTTTTGCTAGGATCACTAAATGCTAAAACGGACCTGCCATTATGATTCTCCACGTCATTACGAGTTCATAGACACCAAACATGGCTAGGTTCTTTTTTATTTAAGTTTAAAAAAAAAAATCCAAACTTTGCTTTAAAATAAAAAATTGCACAATTTTCCAATACCCTTAGTGTCTCCATTTTTCGTGATCTCGGGTTGGATGAGGGCTTATTTTTTGTGTGCCGAGCTGACGTTTCTATTGATACCATTTTGGTGCAGATACGATCTTTTGATCGCCCGTTATTGCATTTTATTGCAATGTCGTGGTGAACAAAAAAAATCATAATTCTGATGCTTTGACTTTTTATCGCTACTCCTTTTAGTGATCAGGTTAATACTTTTTTTTTTTTGTTCATAGATCGGGCGATTCTGAACGCGGCGAAACCAAATATGTGTAGGTTTGATTTTGTTTTGTTTTTATTTTGAATGGGGCGAAAGGGGAGTGATTTGAACTTTTATAAAAAAAAATTCATATTTTTAAAAACATTTTTTTTTTTTTTTAATTTTTGCATGCTTCAATAGTCTCCATGGGAGGCTAGAAGCTGCCACAACTTGATTGGCTCTGCTACATAGAGGCGATGCTGAGATCGCCCCTATGTAGTAGAATCGCTTCATTGCTACGAGCACCGACCACAGGTATGTTATTCTCCTGCCCTGCAGAGCATCTCACCTATAATTCTTTATTATCCCCCTGTCCTGCAGAGCAACTTGCCTATACCTGTATACTATCCCCCTGTCCTGCAGAGCATTTAACTTATAATTCTATACTATTCTCCTGCCCAGCAGAGCATCTCACCTGTAATTCTATACTATTCTCAGTCCTGCAGAGCATCTCTCCTGTAATTCTATACTATTCCCTGTCCTCCAGAGCATCTCTCCTGTAATTCTATACTATTCCCTATCCTGCAGAGCATCTCACCTGTAATTCTATACTATTCCCTGTCCTCCAGAGCATCTCACCTGTAATTCTATACTATTCTCAGTTCTGCAGAGCATCTCTCCTGTAATTCTATACTATTCCCTATCCTGCAGAGCATCTCACCTGTAATTCTATACTATTCTCTGTCCTGCAGAGCATCTCGCCTATAATTCTATACTATTCTCCTGCCCAGCAGAGCATCTCGCCTATAATTCTATACTATTCCCTGTCCTGCAGAGCATCTCGCCTATAATTCTATACTATTCTCTGTGCTACAGAGCATCTCACCTATAAGGCTATGTGCCCACGTTGCAGATTCAAGTGCGGATTTTGCCGCACCATATTTGAAAAATACGCAGTGCGTGTTACCTGCGGATTTACCGCGGATTTCCAGCGTTTTTTGTGCCGATTTCACCTGCCGTTTTACACCTGCGGATTCCTATTGAGGAGCAGGTGTAAAACGCTGCGGAATCCGCACAAAAATTGACATGCTGCGGATAATACAACGCAGTGTTTCTGTGCGGTATTTTCCGCACCATGGGCATAGCGGATTTGGTTTTCCATAGGTTTACATGGTACTGTACAACGCATGGAAAACTGCTGCGAATCCGCAGCGGCCAATCTGCACCGAGTGCACATAGCCTTATTCTATATTCTGCTGCCCTGCAGAGCATCTCGCGCATACCTGCATCCTATCCCTCTGTCCTGCAGTGCATTTAACCTATAGATCTATGCTATTGTCTGTCCTGCAGAGCATCTTACCTATAACTCTCTACTGTTTTCCTGTGGGTATTCATGTCTGTGGGCATTTTTCACATATCATGTGAACATCCTCACCTTGCACCTCAAATATCATAGAACTGAAACTTAGTGATGCTGCAATTGGCAATTTTCCATGTGGGCATTTTTCTGCTCACTGTTCTAGATATATTGACCTTATTACTGCTACTTTTTATGGTCTTTACCAAGGGGGTGGTGCTTGTAGGGTAATTCAGAGCAGCATCAGGACTAGCCCCCACGGAATTCTGTGGACCATGCCCCCTTGTAAAGATAATAAAAAGGCCCAAATCTTTGGAACAGTATGGTGGATTTAAAAAAACAAAAAACAGTGTATGGAGGTGAACAGCAGAAAAAAACCAGCGTGAACTGGATCTTTTGACCTAGTGACGAGTCCTCTTTATAAGGCAGTGGATGAATGATGAATCTTGATGTTTTCCTTTGTATTTTGGTTTTCCGTTTCTTTTCTGTTGTATCATATCCCTGTGTACATTCCACATCCCTTTTCCACCCATAGAATGTGCAGAGGGCCTCTGTATATTGTGGTGGTGTGATCCGTGGCTGCTGCCTCACATATTGCACATTTTCCTTCATAATCCACATGTAGATATTGATCAGCTGAAGCTCATTTTGAGGTTGATTGGGACCCCTGAGTCAGAGCTCCTGCAGAAAATTTCCTCGGAGGCTGTGAGTGTGTTTAATATGTCACGATGGATAATCCCACAACCTGAGTGACAATACTCAAGTGTTAATGTTAATTTGACATTCAAACATTACTAATCAATTGTATGAATGTTCTAAAATTAATTAAATTTCAGATTCATTACTGCCCATAAATTATGTACACGTAAACATTTTTTTAAGCATTTTCACAATTTTTAATAATCACAAATGGCATTGCATGGTTCTAATACCCATGGAATTAAAGCACTCTCTAATGCTAACGTTATTGTGGGTTGTTGTGACATAATTAATCAAATGGGCAAAAGAGGCCATCTTCCCACATGGCGTAAATGCTGTGTTTTTTTGGGCTGCATTTTTTATTAATAAAATACGCATTTAGCAGTTCAAGCAAAGAATAAAATGCATGCTCACTGTCATTTGAACTGTAAAAATATTTTTTTCCCCATGGGCCTCTTTGGAGAGCCTTGAAAATCCATGTAAAAAACGCTATTGCTTTTTTTTTTTTTACTTGGCAAAGATTGCACATGGTCTCCTTCCCTGAGAATTCACAGTAGAGCCAGGTGTAAGTCCCCGGCTTCGTCAGCGCTCTGCTCATGCCCAAGGAGGCAGCCATGACACCAGGCTTACAGCCACCAATCAGAACTAAATTTATATTGTTTTTGGTGGGTAAATTTGGAGTTCTTTGCTGCAGTCTCATTCCACGTAACTGATGCCTCCTGGGTATGCACAGTGCGCCGATGACTCTTCATTGCGCCTTCACTGGGAAAGAGATCATTACACATGTGCCATATTTGAAAAGGTCTGGCAGTGATGTCGCCCTTGCAAATCATGTCATAAACTTAGGGGGCATGCTTGCATGATTAAAAGGGGGGATCAGCCCAGTTCAGTCCGCACTTCCCCTCCTGATTTTCTATTCAGCAATTGCTAAGCTTGTTAGAATGCAGGTAGAGAGTGTTATACATAGATAGTGGCAGGGCTAAGGCAACTAGGTTTCCTCAGAGTACAAAAAAGTGTGAAACACGCAAAAAAGCTGCTTCAAATCTGAAAAATGCAGTAAACAAAGCAGATTGGTGTTGTGGTGTTTTGCACACCAGTGGAAAAATAGAACTAGGCCTTAAGGGTAGGTTTCCATTTTTTCAGGTTTTTTTAATGGAGTTTTTGAAGCCAAAGCCAGTTATGTAGGACACCTATAAAGACAAGACTGAGACTTCTCTGTGAAACCGTTTAGTTCTGGATTGAAAAACTGTCTGTAAAAACCTGAACTTGTGGACACACTTAATATCCAGAACCGTTATTGTAAGGGTATTACGAACATGTGCTCCTCATTCATTGAAATGCATCAAACATTCCTGCGTGCCCACAAGTTCTACCTCCTCCAATAAGACGTGAAGAGACAAAGGGAAATTGTCATTGAGCCTCTACCCCAAGATCAGCGCATATGAAGTGGTATAGAAAGTCTTGTCTGGTCTCTCCGCCCGTACACGTAAGAGCAGCATGCTCTTGCCTCCTGAGCAGCACACGTTACAAGTGGTTTGAGTGGTTATATATAAACCAAATAGACAAGGATCCCTAAAATATAACTTTTAATAGAACCAGTAAAAAACTCTATTTATCATAATCATTTAAAAAAGGTGAGAAGATATTCAATGTACCTAAACAACCCTATGTCACACTGCAATGAGTCCTGCCTGACAGTGGAGGTAGACACCCTAATTTGCTGCGGTAGGTGCCCCCACTCAACGGTGGCTGACCCTAGGGTCCCTCACAATCCCTACAGTTTAGGATAGACAAAAGATAGTGTCCCACATACACCTCTGGTACCCGTAGGAAAAAAAAAAACAAGGAAAAAATAACCAGAAAAAATTAATAAAACAAAAACAAATGGTATGAATCAAATTTTACATTAGTACCCAATGGGAATACTACAAAGTTCAATGACCTGACCCACAGAGATAAACGGGTAAAAAGAGGGCAGACATGTATGTTTGTCCAGATGAGGTTATTAAACAGCACAAAAGTGCCTCTAAAAATACAGATATAAAATATTAAACATGCACTCCTCTATCTGTTGAAAGAGTCCCATCTTGTCTTGCTATATGATGTCCTATAGCTTAAGAGTGCTCAATATGAGGAAATAATCACTCAAACATAAATAAATATATATATGCACCCATATGTTTACTGTGATCTAATAATCAACAGAATAATAATCGGCATCTATTTTACCACTACAAGATGTGAACAAATAGTCCAAGATGATCATTAAATAGGTCTTCTAGGTAGCAGGGACGTAATGACCACCAGTTACAGGCAACAATTAAAGAACTCTCCACCATAGCATATACCAAAAGCAAAAAGACTCAAGTCCTGCTAATGCAACAAAGAGTATGCAATGCCACCGCTATACTCATCTATTTGCTGAGGTCTCCCATCCTGTTTGTCCAGCTAGACCCAGAAGTGCAGATGATTTGATAAGGATGAACGTAATCGGCATCTGTTTAGATAGTCCCCAGACAATGCCCGACGCGTTTCCCCCCCATTGGGAATACCGGGGGTTCATCAGGGGTTAAGCAGCCACACAGAAGATAAAGGAGCTGTAGAGAGTGGTTTGAGTGGTTAGTTGGGATCTTAGGACCAGGACCCCCACCGACCTGCAGAGTATAACTAGAGTTATATGGGACTTTTAAACCTGGAGCCCTGCCACAACCACCATCTTGTTGCTGATGTGTGGGCTCCTGTGGCCCTGCTGAGGTCTACAAATATATGCTTCCCCTCTCTCAAAAAAAACCCAAGAGTTATAGATTATAAAGTATAGTATTACGGTTAGCAAAGATTTCCAGTACACTGATACTACTGAGCAAAAGCCAGTATTCAAACACCAATACTACCAGCAATACTGTTATATAAGAAATATCACCGCTACATCCATTACCACATATTGCCACCAAAAAGACCACCTTATGAACAAAAAACACTCTGTTAAGATCAATATTGCTGTCATATCGAGACCGTATTCTGATAGATACCAATCGTATACCGGTGCGCTGTAGACAATATATTTGTATTATGTACAGATAAATTTAGTGACTTGCCAGTGACATTCTCACCGTGAAGTCATTCATTTATTTTGTCCATTTTGCCATGACCGCTTCATTCCATCCACATCTTTTTGTGCAGAACATAACTCACAGAAATTCATTGCTCATCACTTTTGCCTACCTCTTAGCAAACGCCAGTTCCCTACATAGTTTTTTTTCACCCCTATTGCCAGATACCATCATCCCCTCCATTGCAACAAACAACCCGACCCTTCTGTTCCTCAAAATTATACTAGTTCCGCTCAGTATTTTACCATCTCTGTGCCTGTTGTCCATTAGTCATGATCCCTTTACATAGTCCCACTTTGTGTCCCATATAATAAAAATGTTGCCTCTGAAGATGAACTTTTTGCATCTCTATACAATACTTCTCTTTTCTCCCCTGTACGATAATAAGACCCTTTTCTGTTTCTGTATAATAATAAGAAAGCTCTTTGTGTCTCAATATAAAAGTATTGTGCCTTTTTGAGCATCCGCATTTTAATGATGTCCCCCTTTATTGCTCCTCATACTAGTTATGTCCCCCTTTATTGCTCCTCATACTAGTTATGTCCCCCTTTATGCCTCCACACACTGATGGCACCCTTTGTGCTCTCCTGTGCTTTGGCAATTAATTACGAAAACAATCAACCTCTCATCACCCTGAGAAGTGTTAAGATTCTTCTTTTTCAATTTCAAAGGCATGTTCACATGTTGCTTTTTTCCTGTGATTTTTATGCAAATTAAAAGTTGCTTTTTACAGCACCAGCAAAACTATGAGATGTCAGAAATCTCATGCACACACTTGTTGTTTTCTTTCCTGACTGAATTGGAAAAGTGCTGCTTTTTTTAAACTACAGCATGTCAATCCTTTAGCGTATTGCAGCATTTTTTTTCACCCAAAGCAAGCAATTAGTAAGTGCAAAAAGGCTGTTACTAGTTTTTGCAGCGTTTTTGGTAAATACGCAGGTAAAGCGGGATGTGAATCCCAATTATTTTTGTGATTTTTGTTTTTCTCAACTCCAAGTATAGTTTAAACTAGTTATGCCCTACCAATCGGTAATTTACACAATGCCGACCAATTCAACTTCTCCCTGCTGTTTTTGCGTTTGCTCATTGTGTATTTTTTCACCATATTTTACCACGTTACCATATTTGTCAGACTATATAAGATGCAAAGGGGGGTGCGTCTTATTGTCTGAATGTATCTTACGGAGGAGTGGAGCTGGGTCACAGGAGGCAGGGTCGTTGTGTCAGCAGGAGTGGAGCAGTACTGCGGGCCCTGGGCTAGTAGGACTGGTTGTCCTGGCGGTGCGAGACTGCAGGCCCTGGGCTTTAACCAGATGTCGGTGGTGAGGCAGGTGTGGAGTCCCCGTTCTTCTCATTAATTTCCCGGAGGTGGACTTCAGGAAAATGGGCGCTGGGCATGGCACATGCGCAGATTTAGATCTTGACTCAATGACTCCTCCGGTGTGTCTTATAGTCCACAAAATATGCTAATATAACATTAGTTCAAGGCTGAACTTCATACATTAATCCAACTGTTTTGTTCAGAATAGTCTCTATTTCATCAGATGTAAAAAAAAGAAAAAACTTTCCCGCTAAATAATTTAATCAAATTGCCCTTTTTTATGTTTTCACATACGTCTTGTGTTGGTGGCCTAACACCTTTAATTGTTTGTGCTTGCAAGGTGGAAGCAAAGCTTTGGGTTCCTGAAAAATGCAGCTAGAAAAGCAGCAAAAAAATCTGCTAAACTTGTGATTTGGCTGCAACTTTTTTACTGCCAAGAGATCAGGTTTTGGCTGCAGAAAAAAAGCAGAACTAAAAAGCAAAATGTGAACATAGCCTTAAGCCTTGAGCTACAGTGACAGAGGAGAAAACTAATGGTTCTGTACTATGCCACAGTATTTCATGTATCCAGATCTTAAAAATGCTAATACACTGTTAAAAAGCAGTGTGTGCCTGGGGACTCGGGCAGACCCCCATTTTTCTAAAGCAGTGTGTGCCTGGGGACCCGGGCAGACCCCCATTTTTCTAAAGCAGTGTGTCCCTGGGGACCCGGGCAGACCCCCATTTTTCTAAAGCAGCCTGTGCCTGGGGACCTGGGCAGACCCCCATTTTTCTAAAGCAGCCTGTGCCTGGGGACCTGGGCAGACCCCCATTTTTCTAAAGCAGCCTGTGCCTGGGGACCTGGGCAGACCCCCATTTTTCTGAAGCTGTGTGTGCCTGGGGACCTGGGTAGACCCCATTTTTCTCTGTGACTGTAATCATTACACCCCTGTTTCTCATGCATTGTCACACATTCGACAATACAAAGAAGAGTAGATACAAATTTAGTTAGGAAATTATATCTATTTATATTATCTTTAGATATTTATTTAAAGTCTTATAGGATAAAAATGTACACACGTGCTGGCTGCATTGCATTTTTTCGCCCAGTCATTGTGCAAAACACATCGTTTTACTGTAGTTTTTGGAAAATTACTGCAAAAATACTGTCAACCCAGATTGCTGCAAAAAGTGCATCATGAATGCAGCCTAAATGTGATCACAACTCATTCTGTTTGGTTTCCTGATCACTTCTGCGAAGTAGTTTGCTTGTTCCCCTGCATTGCATGCAAATTACATCTTGCTTGTAGATGGAGAAGGAAAATGTGTGACTATCATAAGAGACTGTATGAGAGACCATGGCTTTCTCACCTTGGAGCATTTGTAACATGGTGCTTTAGCATGGCTAATATAACCCTCAGATGTCAGTGGGTGCATGGTGTTTTTTGGGTTTTTTTTGTGTGTGTTTGATTCAAGTTGCTGAGACAACTAGTGTGGGGCAAAACGAGTTGCATCCTTGATATCCATGCTGTTTGTTCTGCTTGTAAAGCCCTTGACAAGGCTCATAAGATATTAATCAGCTCCAACAGATAATGCGACTGACTGGAACACCTCCTATTTATCTCATTAACAGGATGCCTAGCCATGAGGTGAGAGGGCAAGAATTGGGATGACACTTGCCAGTAACCTTGCAATGTGATGCAACTCTTGAAATTCTCTAATAATGACCTAATCTTTTTGAGTGCACTCGTTCACATATGCATGTATATAATTATGCTATTTACAGTGTGTTTACTTTTAGTAATTAAAGAACCTTCCGTTATTTCCTATAACTGCACCCTCACTTAGTTCTTAGCACTTTGCACTTGTTTTATGTGTACTGTACTTCCATACATATTACTGTTTTCTTCTCTACAGCCTCCTCCCTGATTCCTAGATCTTTCTGCTTTTTATTCTTCTCTGTTCGGATATAAATCCCATAATGTATCAGCACAGCATCACGTGACTTGCTTGTGTCAGTGCCTGCTCTGCTTCGCTCTGTTGTCTCCTTAATATATCAGTGTGTGCAGTCAAGGAAGCTAAACTGGTCATATAAGTTCCTTAGAACTATGCGGCAGGAGCTGTCTAGTCCTCATCAGTAACTGTGATGAGAGAGTTCTGTCCTCCATAAGGAGACTGTGTGTGACCCCCTTCAGAGACTATCAAACCATGTGATTCTCAGGTGGTCACCATGAGATCACATGACCTAACTGAGGAAATGGAATTCCATGAATTTTCAAAACAAAAGGAACAAGTAGATTAAGGTTATATTGGGGGGTTGTTTATGTTGGTGGACTAATGACAGGATGAATGAAACAAAAGGAAGTGCTACTTTAAATTAAAATCGTCTTACCATGTCATGATGCATATTAAGATTTCACTTGTCTGTAGTGTTTTTAGAATCCAGCCACGACTTGGTTACTTAAGGCTGCTTTCACACATCAGTTTTTTGCCATTAGTCACATTCCAGTGAATTTTGAAAAAAACGGATCCGGTGAATGTTGCCGCCAGATCCGTTTTTTTCTCAAGGACTTGTATTAGCGACTGATTGCCTCACGATTCATCCGTCGTTCGCTGGATCCGTTGAAAATTGTTTATCCGGCAGCCGGAGACAGCGGACATAGTAACGTTTTTTGTGTCCGTCGAAAAAATGGACAGCGACGTCGCCATCCGTTGTTTGCTAGAATGGAAGCCTATGGCACCAGATCCGTCAAATGACTGAATCTGATGATGGAGCATGCTCCGATTTTTTTCTTTTTTCACCTCTTTCCCCCTATGGGTGGTTTGCACGTTAATGACCGGGCCAATTTTTACAATTCTGACCACTGTCCCTTTATGAGGTTATAACTCTGGAACGCTTCAACGGATCATGATGATTCTGACATTGTTTTCTCGTGACATATTGTACTTCATGATAGTGGTAAAATTTCTTTGATATTGCCTGCATTTATTTGTAAAAAAGCAGAAATTTGGCGAAAATTTTGCAAATTTCCAAATTTGAATTTTTATGGTCTTAAATCAGAGATATATCGCACAAAATACTTAATAAGTAACATTTCCCACATGTCTACTTTACATCAGCACAATTTTGGAACCAAAATTTTTTTTTTGTTAGGGAGTTATAAGGGTTAAAAGTTGACCAGCAATTTCTCATTTTTACAACACCATTTTTTTTTAGGGACCACATCACATTTGAAGTCACTTTGAGGGATCTATATGATAGAAAATACCCAAGTGTGACACCATTCTAAAAACTGCACCCCTCAAGGTGCTCAAAACCACATTCAAGAAGTTAACTTTTCTTCGCAAAAAGTTTACTTCAGCTCCAATTTGTTTAGTTTTACCAAAAGTAACAGGAGAAATTGGACTACAAAAGTTGTTGTGCAATTTGTCGTGAGTACCCTGATACCCCATATGTGGGAGTAAACCACTGTTTGGGCGCATGGCAGAGCTCGGAAGGGAAGGAGCGCCATTTGACTTTTCAATGCAAAATTGACTGGAATTGAGATAGGACGCCATGTCGCCTTTGGAGAGCCCCTGATGTGCCTAAACATTGAAACCCCCCCACAAGTGACACCATTTTGGAAAGTAGACCCCCTAAGCAACTTATCTAGATGTGTGGTGAGCACTTTGACCCACCAAGTGCTACACAGAAGTTTATAATGTAGAGCTGTGAAAAAAAAAAATCATTTTTTCACAAAAATTACCTTTTTGCCCCCAATTTTTTATTTTCCCAGGCATAACAGAAGAAATTGGACCCCAAAAGTTGTTGTGCATTTTGTTGTACGCTGATACCTCATAGGTGGGGGTAAACCACTGTTTGGGCGCATGGCAGAGCTCGGAAGGGAAGGAGCGCCGTTTGACTTTTCAATGCAAAATTGGCTGGAATTGAGATCGGACGCCATGTCGCGTTTGGAGAGCCCCTGATGTACCTAAACATTGGAAACCCCCCAATTCTAACTGAAACCCTAACCCAAATACACCCCTAACCATAACCCTAACCACACCCCTAATCCGAACACGCCCTTAATCCCAACCATACCCCTAATCCAAACCCTAACCACACCCCTAACTCCAATACACCCCTAACCCTAATCCCAACCATAACCCTAACCACAACCCTAACCCTGACACACCCCTAATCCCAGCCATAAATGTAATCCAAACCCCATCCCTAACTTTAGCCCCATCCCTATCTTTAGCCCCAACCCTAACCCTAACTTTGGATTCCAACCCTAACTTAAGCCCTAACTCTATCTTTAGCCCCAACCGTAACTTTAGCCCCAACCCTAACCCTAATGGGAAAATGGAAATACATTTTTTTTTTTATTTTATTATTTTTCCCTAACTCGGGGGATGATGAAGGGGGGTTTGATTTACTATTTTTAGCCGGGTTTTTTTAGATGATTTTTATGATTGGCAGCTGTCACACACTAAAAGACGCTTTTTATTGCAAAAAATTGTTTTTGCCTCTCCACATTTTGAGAGTTATAATTTTTCCATATTTTGGTCCACAGAGTCATATGAGGTCTTGTTTTTTGCAGGACGAGTTGACATTTTTATTGGTACCATTTTCGGGCACATGACATTTTTCGATCTCTTTTTATTCCGATTTTTGTGAGGTTAAATGTTTTTGAATATCCATATTGAATCAGGAGCCCCATATAATTCTCCATACAAAATACACCCCATATGATGCTTCATAAAGTTCATGATGGGCCCCATAAGATACTCCATAAAGTTCATGATGGGCCCCATAAGATGCTCCATACAAAATACACCCCATATAATGCTCCATAAAGTTCATGATGGCCCCATGAGATGATCCATACAAAAAATATGACCCATGTAATGATTCACAAAGGTTAATGATGGCCCCATAAGATGCTCCATAGAATAATATGCCCCATATGCTGCTCCATAAAGGTTGATTGCCCCATAAGATATGCCATAGAATAATATGCCCTACATGCTGCTCCTGCAGCGATTTAAAAAAAAAATTACATACTCTCCTCTCGTTGCTGGGAGCCAGGTGCCGGTGTCCTGAGCAGGCAGGGACACTGGCGCTATGGTGGTCATGTGCCGGTGTCCCTGCTGGCTCAGGCCCCCGGCACTTGTGATATTAACCTGTTCTCGTTCCATCGCCGCACACCGCTGTGTCTTCCGGGTCTCTGCAATGACTGTTAAGGCAGAGGGCACGCACTAATCACGTCATCGCGCCCTCTGAACTGAAAGTCACAGCCAGAGGACGCAGAAGACACAGCCCGGCGGTGGAATGGGGACAGGTGAATATCACATGGCTGACCCTCCCCCGTCACACTCACCCTCCTGGCATGGTCTCTGCATGTCCCTGCTTCTCCGATGGCCCCAGAGCCTGCAGCTCTTCCTGTGTTGAGCCCTCACAAGGTACCGCTCATTAAAGTCATGAATATGTGCTCCAGGCCTATGGGAATGGAGTCGTGTGCATATTCATTACATTAATGATCGGTACCACTTGACCGCTGAACACCGGAAGACCTGCCGGAGACCATCTGGGAAGCAGGGACGTACAGAGACCACGTCAGGAGGGGGTGAGTATGATGTGACAGCCGCCACTCCCCCTCCCCACTACCTGGGACAATGGGTCGAGTATAAGCCGAGAGGGGCACTTTCAGCCTAAAAAATGAGTTGAAAATCTCGGCTTATACTTGAGTATATATGGTAATCTTTCATATTTCTTGACTGACTGATTTTCTAGAAAAAAAATAGCTTATTTAAAGGGAATCTGATTGCTGATACACGTTGCCCAGTCAACGAGCGGCAGCATGTATCAGACACTGGTGTATGACTGCTAACTGGTATGCTTAACTCTGAAATGGTGCAATGTTTAAGAGAAGAAGTTCAAGAGCCACTGGGGAGCAAGACGCACAGGAGACTAGTTGACAGGTCCGGTTCCTAAAGGTATGTGCACACGTCAGGATTTTGTCAGGATTTTGTCAGGCTTTTTCATCAGGATTTGTAGCCAAAACCAGGAGTGGAACAATTAGAGGAAAGGTATAATAGAAACATATGCTCCACTTCTGCATTTATCACCCACTCCTGGTTTTGGCTACAAAACCTGAGGAAAAAGCCTGACAAAATCCTGAGAAAATCCTGACAAAATCCTGACGTGTGCACATACCCTTAGGGTATGTGTCCACGTTCAGGATTGCATCAGCATTTGGTCAGGATTTTTCATCAGTATTTGTAAGCCAAAACCAGGAGTGGAACAATTAGAGGAAAAGTATAACAGAAACATATGCACCACTTCTGCATTTATCACCCACTCCTGGTTTTGGCTTACAAATACTGATGAAAAATCCTGACCAAATGCTGATGCAATCCTGAACATGGACACATACCCTTAGGGTATGTGTCCACGTTCAGGATTGCATCAGGATTTGGTCAGGATTTTTCATCAGTGTTTGTAAGCCAAAACCAGGAGTGGAACAATTAGAGGAAAAGTATAACAGAAACATATGCACCACTTCTGCATTTATCACCCACTCCTGGTTTTGGCTTACAAATACTGATGTAAAATCCTGACGCAATCCTGAACGTGGACACATACCCTAACAGCTTTTCACTGCCTGCTCCTCTTGAGTGACAGATCTCTCTCTACATGTGTATAGGGGGAGACCTGTTAGTCATTGACAGCAGGCCAGGAGGATCTGCTGTTTTGCCTAATTGGCTGCTGGGTCCCAGTGGCTTTTTAACCCCTTAACGACGGAGCCATTTTGCGTTTGTGTTTTTCACTCCGCTTCTTCCGAGAGCCAAAACTTTTATTTTTCCGTCAGTATGGTCATGTGAGGGCTTCTTTTTTTGCGGGACGAGTTGTACTTTTGAACGACACCATTTGTTTTACAATATTGTGTACTCGAAAACGGGAAAAAAATTCCAAGTGCGGTGAAATTGTATAAAACGTTCAATCCTACGGTTGTTTTTTGGCTGTTTTTTTTTTTTTTTTTAACCATGTCCACTAAATGCTAAAACTGACCTGCCATTATGATTCGTGGTGAAAAACAATCCAAAGTTTGTGTAAAAAAAAAACAACAAAAAAAAAACCCATAGCTTACCCATTTTTCGTGATCTGGGGCTAGGTGAGGGATTATTTTTTGCGTGCCGAGCTGGCGTTTTTAATCATACTATTTTGGGGTGGATGCGATCTTTTGATCACCCGTTATTGCATTTTAATGCAATGTTGTGGCGACCATAAAAAACGGAATTCTGGCGATTTGGCTTTTTTTTTTCTGGTACGCAGTTTACCAATCTGATATTTTTTTATTTATAGCTTGATAGGACAATTCTGAATGCAACAATACCAAATGTGTATTTTTTATTTTAGTTTTTGTTTTATTTCAAATGGTGCAAAAGGGGGGTGATTTAAACTTTTTGTATTTTTTTTTTTATATTTTTAAAAACAATTTTTTTTACCTTTTGCATGCTTTAATAGTCTCTATGGGAGACTAGAAGCTGCATTTGTCCGATCGCCTCTATTACACACAAGCGATGATCAGATCGCCTGTGTGTAGCAGAAATTCTCACTTGCTATGAGTACTAATCGCTGGGCGGTGCTCATAGTAATTCGGTAATGACAAGCGCAGAGGTCTAATGCAGACCCCAGGTTTTCATGCCAACCCATCGGCGACCTGTGGTCATGTGACACGGACGCTGATGGGTTGGATTAGTGACACGCTTTCAGCACGATCACATTAAATGTCGCTGTCAGAGATTGACAGCAACATTTGATGGGTTAACAGCCGCAGGTGGATAGTGATTCCACTCACTGCTGTTAGGGGCACATGTCAGCTGTTAAAAACAGCTGACATGTGCCAGGAAAGATGTGGACTTGTGCCAGATCCCACATCAAAGGGAGATATCAAAAAACTGACCGTCACATCCAAACATAAATATGGTCTGAACAGGTGCTTACCTAGAGTCGCCAACTCATATACAATGAAACAGATAGGGCAGCATTCTGTAGCGCTATAGCATGCAAGTATAAAATATGAAAATTGAATTGTATTACTGCGCTAGAAATCTGAAAAATTGAGAATTTTTAGCGCATAAATTGGCCAATTCATGTGTACCTGGCAGCCACGTTAATGCATTTCTCGTTGCCAGGACCTAATGCCAGTCCTCTCTTAGACAGTCTACATTTCTCTGGGAACCTTATGTGAATCCTCTCTTGGACTAAAGTCTATATCTCTGTGGAGGAGTAGAATCCTGCTGCAATTAAAAACACCTAAGGCTAAGGGGCGGAGTGCTCAGTCAGAAGGCTAATACAAATATTAAAAAAACTGACGTCACATCCAAACCTAGATCAGGTCTGAACAGGGAGGAGGGACACGACATACGCCGTACATGTACGGCGCATGTCGTGGAGGGGTTAATGTGTGTGTGTGTGTGTACTACATTACCAGTGTACTACATTACCAGTGACTATATATATATATATATATATATATATATATATATATATATATATATATATATATATATATATATATATATATATCCAAATGTTTGGACACACCTTCTCATTTAAAGATTTTTAAGTATTTTCATGACTATGAAAATTGTAAATTCACACTGAAGGCATCAAAACTACGAATTAACACCTGTGGAATTATATACTTAACAAAAAAGTGTGAAACAACTGAAATGATGTCTTATATTCTAGGTTCTTCAAAGTAGCCACCTTTTGCTTTGATGACTGCTTTGCACACTCTTGGCATTCTCTTGATGAGCTTCAAGAGGTAGTCACAGGGAATGGTCTTCCAACAATCTTGAAGGAGTTCCCAGAGATGCTTAGCACTTGTTGGCCCTTTTGCCTTCACTTTGTGGTCCAGCTCACACCAAACCATCTCGAGTGGGTTCAGGTCTGGTGACTGTGGAGGCCAGGTCATCTGGCGTAGCACCCCATCACTCTTCTTCTTGGTCAATTAGCCCTTACATAGCTTTGGAGGTGTGTTTGGGGTCATTGTCCTGTTGAAAAATAAATGATGGTCCAACTAAACACAAACCAGAGGGAATAGCATGCCGCTGCAAGATGCTGTGGTAGCCATGCTGGTTCAGTATGCCTTCAATTTTGAATAAATCCCCAACCGTGTCACCAGCAAAGAACCCCCACACCATCACACCTCCTCCTCCTCCTCCATGCTTCATGGTGGGAACCAGGCATGGTCCATCCGTTCACCTTTTCTGCGTCGCATAAAGACACGGTGGTTGGAAACCAAGATCTCAAATTTGGACTCATCAGACCAAAGCACAGATTTCCACTGGTCTAATGTCCATTCTTTGTGCTCTTTAGCCCAAACAAGTCTCTTCTGCTTGTTGCCTGTCCTTAGTGGTTTCCTAGCAGCTATTTTACCATGAAGGCCTGCTGCACTAAGTCTCCTCTTAACATTTGTTGTAGAGATGTGTCTTCTGCTAGAACTCTGTATGGCATTGACCTGGTCTGTAATCTGAGCTGCTGTTAACCTGCGATTTCTGAGGCTGGTGACTCAGATAAACTTATCTTCAGAAGCAGAGGTGAATCTTGGTCTTCCTTTCCTGGTGCGGTCCTCATGTGAGTCAGTTTCTTTGTAGCGCTTGATGGTTTTTGCCACTGCATTTGGGGGCACTTTCAAAGTTTTCCCAATTTTTCGGACTGACTGGCCTTCATTTCTTAAAGTAATGATGGCCACTCGTTTTTCTTTACTTAGCTGCGTTTTTCCTGCCATAATACGAATTCTAACAGTCTATACAGTAGGACTATCAGCTGTGTATCCACCAGACTTCTGCACAACACAACTGATGGTCGCAACCCCATTTATAAGGCAAGAAATCCCACTTATTAAACCTGACAGGGCACACCTGTGAAGTGAAAACCATTCCCGGTGACTACCTCTTGAAGCTCATCAAGAGAATGCCAAGAGTGTGCAAAGCAGTCATCAAAGCAAAAGGTGGCTACTTTTAATAACCTAGAATATATGACATAATTTCAGTAGTTTCACACTTTTTTGTTAAGTATATAATTCCACATGCATTAATTCATTGTTTTGATGCCTTCAGTGTGAATGTACAATTTTCATAGTTATGAAAATACAGGAAAATCTTTAAATGAGAAGATGTGTCCAAACTTTTTGTCTGTATATATATACCGTATATACTCAAGTATAAGCCGAGATTTTCAGCCCACTTTTTGGGGCTGAAAGACCCCCTCTCGGCTTATACTCGAGTCATACCCAGGGGTCGGCAGGGGAGGGGGAGCGGGGGCTGTCTAATAATACTCACCTGCTCCTGGCGCGGTCCCTGCAGGTCCCTGGCACCCCAGCTTCTCCCTGTACTGAGCGGTCACATGGTACCGCTCATTAAAGTAATGAATATGCGGCTCCACCTCCCATAGAGGTGGAGCCGCATATTCATTACTGTAATGAGCGGTAACGGTGACCGCTCAGTACAGGGAGAAGCAGCATCGCCGGGGAAGCAGGGACTGCACAGCGCCAGGAGCAGGTGAGTATAATGGGGAGGGGGAGCGCTGCGCGATATTCACCTCTCCTCGTTCCAGCCGCTGCTCCGTCTTCAGCGTCTTCTGCAGTGACGCTCAGGTCAGAGAGCGCGATGACGTGGTTAGTGCGCGCCCCCTTCCTGAACGTCAGTGCAGAAGACGATGAAGACGGAGCGGCGCCGGAACGAGGAGCAGGTGCAAAATAGAAAGTGCCGGGGGCCTGAGCAACGGAGAGGTGAGTATGTGATTTTTTTTTTTATCGCAACAGCAAATGGGGCAAGTGTCTGTATGGAGCATCTATGGGGCCATAACATTTGTGCAGCACTATATGGGGCAAGTGTCTGTATGGGGCATCTTATGGGGCCATAACGTTTGTGCAGCACTATAATGGGCAAGTGTCTGTATGGAGCATCTGTGGGGCCATAATGTTTGTGTAGCACTATATGTGGCAAGTGTCTGTATGGAGCATCTATGGGGCCATAACATTTGTGCAGGACTATAATGGGGCAAGTGTCTGTATGGAGCATCTATGGGGCCATAACGTTTGTGCAGCACTATATGGGGCAAGTGTGTGTATGGAGCATCTATGGGGCCATAACATTTGTGCAGCACTATATGGGGCAAGTGTCTGTATGGGGCATCTTATGGGGCCATAACGTTTGTGCAGCACTATAATGGGCAAGTGTCTGTATGGAGCATCTGTGGGGCCATAATGTTTGTGTAGCACTATATGTGGCAAGTGTCTGTATGGAGCATCTATGGGGCCATAACATTTGTGCAGGACTATAATGGGGCAAGTGTCTGTATGGAGCATCTATGGGGCCATAACGTTTGTGCAGCACTATATGGGGCAAGTGTGTGTATGGAGCATCTATGGGGCCATAACATTTGTGCAGCACTATATGGGGCAAGTGTCTGTATGGAGCATCTTATGGGGCCATAATCAGGGTTTGTGCAGCACTATATGGGGCAAATATCTTTATGGAGCATCTTATGGGGCCATAATCAACATTTGTGCAGCATTATATTGGGTAAATGTGTCTATGGAGCATCTTATGGGGCCATTATTAACCTTTGTGCAGGATTATATGGGGAATATTTTAATATGGAGCATCTTATGGGGCCATCATAAACTTTATGGAGCATTATATGGGTCACCTGATTCAATATGGATATTCAAAAACACTTAACCTACTGATGTCTCAATTAATTTTACTTTTATTGGTATCTAGTTTTACTTTTGACATTTACCAGCAGCTGCTGCATTTCCCACCCTAGGCTTATACTCGAGTCATTAAGTTTTCCCAGTTTTTTGTGGCAAAGTTAGGGGGGTCGGCTCATACTCGGGTCAGCTTATTCTCGAGTATATACTATATATATATATATATATATATATATATATATCACTTAAACAGAATATAACTCCAAGTAAATCAAGCTTCTGTAAAATCAAACTGTCCACTTGGGAAGCAAGAGATGTTGTTGTGCAAATGGAATAGACAACAGATGGAAATTATTGGCAATTATCAAGACACAGTCAATAAACAGGTGGTTCTGCAGGTGGGGACCACATACCACATATCAGTACCAATGCTCTCTGGCTGATGTTTTGGTCACTTTTGAATGTTTGTTGTGCTTTCACACTTGTGGTAGCAAGAGACGGACTCTACAACCCACACAAGTGGCTCAGGTAGTGCAGTTCATCCAGGATGGAACATTAATGCGAGCTGTGGCAAGAAGGTTTGCTGTGTCTGCCAGCGTAGTGTCCAGAGGCTGGAGGCGCTACCAGGAGACAGGCCAGTACACCAGGAGACGTGGAGGGGGCTGTAGGAGGGCAACAACCCAGCAGCAGGACCGCTACCTCAGCCTTTGTGCAAGGAGGAACAGGAGGAGCACTGCCAGAGCCTTGCAAAGTGACCTCCAGCAGGCCACAAATGTGCATGTGTCTGCACAGTTAGAAACCGTCCCCATGAGGATGAGTGCCTGGCGTCCACAGATGGGGGTTGTGCTCACAGCCCAACACCGTGCAGGACGCTTGGGATTTGCCACAGAACACCTGGATTGGCAGATTCGCCACCTGTGCCCTGTGCTCTTCACAGATGAAAGCGGGGTCACGCTGAGCATGTGACAGACATGACAGAGTCTGGAGACGCCGTGGAGAGCGAACTGCTGCCTGCAACATCCTTCATCATGAATGGTTTGGCAGTGGGTCAGTACTGGTGTGGGGTGGCATTTCTTTGGTACTGCCATTAGGTCACAACTATAGTAAGTAAAGCCAGCTCACCGAGAAACCACCGCAGGTGCAAGGAACTCCACGCTGATCAACGTAGTCACAGGAGAAAGGAAAAAAAAAGAACTTGTTCCAGCTCCATAGCTGTAAAATTCAGGCTTGAAACTTTATTTTGCCAATTTAAAAGCAGTGGAAATGTGCTCTCCAGAAGCACAGCGGGACAAGAGCGACACGTTTCGATCACTAAAGATCTTTATCAAAGCATTTCCACTGCTTTTAAATTGGCAAAATAAAGTTTCAAGCCTGAATTTTACAGATATGGAGCTGGAACAAGTTCTTTTTTTTTTCCTTACTGCCATTAGGTACCGAGATGATATCCTCAGACCCCTTGTGAGACCATATGCTGGTGTAGTTATCCCTGGGTTTCTCCTTATGCAGGACAATGCCAGACCTCAAGTACCTGGAGTGTGTCAGCAGTTCCTGCAAGATGAAGGCATTGAAGCTATGAACTGGTCCGCCCGTTCCCCAGACCTGAATCCAATTGAACACATCTGGGACATCCTGTCTCGCACAATCCACTAACGTCGCGTTGCACCACAGACTATCCAGGAGTTGGCTGATGCTTTAGTCCAGGTCTGGGAGGAGATCCCTCAGGAGACAGTCCCACCGCCTCATCAGGAGCATACCCAGGTGTTGTAGGGAGATCATACGTGGAGGCCACACACACTACTGAGCATCATTTTCTTGTCTTGAGGCATTTCCACTGAAGTTGCATCAGCCTGTAACTTCATTGTCCACTTTGATTTTGAGCATCACTCCAACCCCAGACCACCATGCGATATTAGTTGTGACTTACGTAGATCATTTTTAGGTTTTATGTATGTGTATGTATATATATATATATATATATATATATATATATATATATATATATATATATATATATATATATATATATATATATATATATATAATGTGTGTATGTATATGTGTATGTATATGTGTATGTAGATGTGTGTGTGTGTATATATATATATATATATATATATATATATTGTGTGTGTGTATATATATACACACACACACACACACACACACACACACACACACACACACACACACACACACACACACATATATATTTTGAGCCCTCGAGGGCAGGGTCCTCTCTCCTCCTGTACCAGCTGTGACTTGTATTGTTCATGATTATTGTACTTGTTTTTATTATGTGCACCCCTCCTCACATGTAAAGCGCCATGAAATAAATGGTGCTATAATAATAAATAAATATATGTATATATAACATACATATACACACAGTGGGTTCGGAAAGTATTCAGACCCCTCAGAACACTCATATTTGTCACATGCTGTCCATTTCCTTGTGCTCCTCCTTGCTTGATATGGTTCTACTTCATTGGAGGCCAGCTGTGTTTAAACTGATAGGACTTCATTTGGAAATTCACACACCTGTCTATATAAGACCTCACAGTGCATGTCAGATCAAATGAGAATCATGAGGTCAAAGGAACTGGCCATGAGCTCGGAGACAGAATTGTGGCAAGGCACAGATCTGGCCAAGGTTACAATAGAATTTCTGCAGTACTCAAGGTTCCTAAGAGCACAGTGGCCTCCATAATCCTTAAATGGAAGAAGTTTGGGACCACCAGAAGTCTTAGACCTGGCCGTTCAGCTAAACTGAGCAATCGTGGGAGAAGAGCCTTGGTGAGAGAGGTAAAGAAGAACCCCCAGATCACTGTGGCTGAGCTCCAGAGATGCAGTAGGGAGATGGGAGAAAGTTCCACAAAGTCAACTATCACTGCAGCTGTCCACCAGTCGGGCCTTTATGGCAGAGTGGCTCGACGGAAGCCTCTCCTTGGTGTGAGATAAATGAAAGCCTGCATAGAATTTGCTAAAAAGAAAACACATGGAGGACTCCCAGACTATGAGAAATAAGATTCTCTGGTCTATGAGACGAAGATAGACCTTTTTGGTGATAATTCCAATCAGTATGTGTGGAGAAAACCAGGCACTGCTCATCACTTGCCCAATACAATCCCAACAGTGAAACATGGTGGTGGCAGCATCATGCTATGGGGGTGTTTTTCAGCTGCAGGGACAGGAAGACTGGTTGCTATTAAAGGAAACATGAATGCGGCCAAATACAGAGATATCCTGGATGAAAACCTCTTCCAGAGTGCTCTGGACCTCAGACTGGGCCGAAGGTTCACCTTCCAACATAACAATGGCCCTAAGTACACAGCTAAAGTAACAAAGGAGTGCCTTCAGAACAACTCTGTAAGGCTAGGTTCACCTTTGCAGTTGAGTCTGCAGCATTTCGTACTCAACCGCAAAAGCATGGCAAAAGTCATGATAACGCTGTGTTTTTATCCGCATCAACTTACCCATGACGGATAAAAAAAGCAACGTTTTTGCATGCGTTTGTGTTTATGCGCAAGCGTTTGATAGGAAAAAGATTTTCCAGGAGAATTTCCTTGACACAAGCCATGCCCAATGGGCGTGTTTCATGGGATTTTTGTATATAGACCCTTGTGCAAACGCATGTCCATGCCTTCCCATAGACGGTAATGCATTGTTTTGACGCACTCCTTCCGCAAGCGTCCGCATGCGTATGGCAGCAGAAATTTGACGCCACAAAAATTCTAACATGGTGCGTCGGCTGCGCCCAGCTGCACACCGCGAAAATACTCATGCGTAAGCAAATGCGGGCGAACGCATGCACCTGCATCTACAATGTTAAAGATATGAAATCAAGACGCATCCGGATGTATGCGGTAGAAACGCTGCGGACTCCACCGCAAATGTGAAACCAGCCAAACCATTCTTGGCTGGCCAAGCCAGAGCCTTGACCGAAACCCAATTGAGCACCTCTGGAGAGACCTGAAAATGACTGTTCACCCTCCAACCTGACGGAACTGGAGAGGATCCCCAAATCCAGGTGTGAAAAGCTTGTTGCATCTTTCACAAGAAGACTCATGACTGTACTAGCACATAAAGGTGCTTCTGCTGAACACTGTATGTGGTTTTCCAATAAATTTTCTGTTTTGTATACGGTCTACTGTGTTTCATATGTCCGTGGTGTGCATAATTGCTGTGGCTTCCTTTTTTCTTCTTTTTCCTGGTTTGTACATAGGCCACTTGTTGCACCCCGGCTGTTGCTTAATATATACTATTTATTAGTTGTGCGCTTGGTGTTTCTTGTTCTTTACTCTGCTGAACACTGAGCAAAGGGTCTGAATTCGTATGACCATGTGATTTCATTTTTTCTTTTTTAATACATTTGCAAAAATGTCTACATTTGTTGTTTTTTTTTTTCATTCAAGATAGGGTGCAGAGTGTACATTAATGAGAAAAAATTAACTTTTTTGAATTTACCAAAGGGCTGCAATGAAATAGAGTGAAAAAATTAAAGGGGGTCTGCATACTTTCTGTACCCACTGTGTATGGTCCCCTCCTTCCTGGTATGTGGTCCCCTCCTTCCTGGTATGTGGTCCCCTCCTTTCTGGTATATGTCCTGCCTTCACTGCTGTTGTATACATAGAGAAAAAGCCTGCAGCTGGCTTCAGCGTCCAAGCAGTGTTTGCGCATGACTTCACTGGTATTCACGCAGTCACATGCACGCTGACGTCAGCTTCTGGCCTCTGATTGGCCGTCAACTTGTATTGCAGCGCACGTAACTAGCAAGTTTGAGCTCTGCAATACACGTAGGGTATGTGCACACGTCAGGATTTCTTGCAGAAATTTCCTGACCAAAACCGGACATTTTCTGCAAGAAATCCGCATGCGTTTTTTGCGTGTTTTTCTCGCATTTTTTGTGCGTTTTTTTTTTTTTTTTTTTTTTTTTTTTTTGCAGATTTTTGCATTTTTTTCCGGAGGTTCCAAATGCAACAATATAGTGGGAAATCCGCAAAATTAATACACATGCTGCGTTTTTTACCGCGATGCGGTAATATGCACAAAAATTGCGGAATGCTTTCTAAATGATGGGATGCATATGTATGTTTTGTTATGCGTTTTTATAGCGAAAAAAGCGCAACGTGTGCACACAGCCTTAAGCTGCATCCTAGGACACACATCCAGCAGAAGTAGGGTCTGGCATTGGCGGCATCTGGAATATGGTGCCAAATTATCGACGACATTTTTCAATGAAATGGCGCCATAGTTCGGTATGCATATGCCTTGACTCTGGTGCCGCAGTGCGCAGACTTCTAGGATTCGGACAGAAGGACACATCTCTGATTATATTAAAGAATTGTGTGTAAATGTATTATAGATCGAACTAGATTTACCTGTATATAAATCTTTCATATTTTTTATTTTATGAACATGTGAGTGTGTGTGTGGTCACTAAAGGGGTTAAATTGACAGAATTGTAATGTCACATTAAGAGCTCTGGTATAGGTCAATGACCAACTCGATTGGTGTTTGCACAGGCACAGCACTTGAGCTAAAGGGGATATCTGGGACTTGGAAAAAAAAAGTGCCAAATCTCAAACAGTTTCTACCTAACTGGTTGTTGTGCTCCGCTGTCAGAGTGGTCACAGGCTTCCACGGACATCAAGTCAACAGAGTGGCAAAAAATTGTAGGCTGCACTCTTGAAGCCACGGGCAAAATGGAAGTTTCTTCTTTTAGACATGTCTGTCTCATACAGTCTCCACACATGTAAATTTTCAGCATTGGAATTGGCCTGTTGTGCAAGTTTTTTAAATCCACTCACATCAATTTGGGTCTTGGATTTGTTGTAGATTTTCCCTCTTCAGTTCAATGGGAATGTAAAGGTTCTTGATTGCAGCACAGCAAAATTAGCAATAACTAAGTTTTGTTGAGCAAGGTTTTGAATAACAGACTTTAAAGGGCTTGTTTAAGACTTTTCGTATTGTAATCAGGAGATTATGACACCCTGCACCCCCATCAATCAGCGCCTGCATTATCTGGAACATGACAGCTTTGTATATTGCGTAGCGATTGCTGCTAATACTGCACTTTATCTCTATTTCAATTGAATTGAAGATATACAGCAGTTCTCGAGATCAGCCACTGAGATCAGCTTATCAGTGGTGGTGCTGAGTATTGGACCAACACCTTTTTTATATTGATGACCTAAGGCCTGGAGAACCACTTTTAATCAATATTATTATACAAAGAAGACCCCACTGTACTCTGCCCCTTCCTGTTGTGGCAATGCTTTTTTGATCATCTGATGGTCTCGGTATACTCTGCCTCCAGTGATGATGTGTTGTCACATGCATTTCCTGCAGTCAGAGGCAGGGAGTAGTCACATAAGATGATGTCCTCGTAGAAGGCCTGCATGTTCCAGAAAAGTGTGTATTTTACATGATCATCTGTTAGAGACATTTTCAACAAAAGTTGCTTGATTTTCTGCTTTTGACTTACCAACAGTTCTCTCAAATCTAATATTTGTGAACATATTTACATATTTCTGCCTTGAAATGCATTTAATGTTGTTTAATTGTTTCCTGTTTTGTATGTTTTTTTTCCTGTTTGTAACAGGCCAGGAATTACATTCATTCATTGCCGTACACGCCGAAGATGAATTTTGAAGATGTTTTCTTGGGAGCCAATCCTCAAGGTTTGTTATAAATGTTAGAAGCTATGATTAATGATATTGCATTTCTAGTTTAACTGTTCACATGACATGCTCTACAACTTCTAGAGATCACTCACAGCATTTTCCTTTCTACTCAGCTGTAGATCTACTTGAGAAAATGCTTGTTCTGGACACAGACAAGAGGATTACTGCAACAGAGGCTTTAGCCCACTCATATTTTGCGCAGTATCATGACCCAGATGATGAACCCGTAGCTGATCCTTATGACCAAAGCTTTGAGAGCCGCGAGCTTGATATTGAAGAATGGAAAAGTAAGAACTTACAGAAGAACGTTTTAGCGATATCAGTTTGATCACAATCACTGGTTCAAGGAATGCATTTAAAATCCATTTTCATTATTTATTACGTGACATCTGTTGATTACTCTTAAAGGGAACCTGTCACCACGTTTTTGGAAGATGGGATAAAAATAGCGTTAAATAGGGGCAGAGGTGGGCATTACATTAGTGTGTTTGTTATGCGTTTATTACCCACCTAAGTTGCCGAAATACCTTTGCAAAGTCTCCGTTTTCGCCTGTCAATCAGGCTGGTCTGGTCAAAAGGGCGTCTTGTCTTCCCCCAGATTTTGCGTAGTTTTCCGTTGGTGGCGTAGTGGTGTGCGCATGCCCAAAGTCCTGAATCCTCTGCCAGGGGATTTAAAAGAGCGCGCTGTTCGTTTTCATTGGTGATCGGTGGGCGCGGCCATCTTCCTTTGGCCGCGCGTGCGCAGAAGCGGCGCTCTGCTGGCCGCGGCTTCAGGAAAATGGCCGCGGGATGCCGCGCGTGCGCAGATGGATATCGCGGCGGCCATTTTCCTGAAGCCGCGGCCAGCAGAGCGCCGCTTCTGCGCACGCGCGGCCAAAGGAAGATGGCCGCGCCCACCGATCACCAATGAAAATGAACAGCGCGCTCTTTTAAATCCCCTGGCAGAGGATTCGGGACCTTGGGCATGCGCACACCACTACGCCACCAACGGAAAACTACGCAAAATCTGGGGGAAGACAACGCCCTTTTGACCAGACCAGCCTGATTGACAGGCGAAAACGGAGACTTTGCAAAGGTATTTCGGCAACTTAGGTGGGTAATAAACGCATAACAAACACACTAATGTAATGCCCACCTCTGCCCCTATTTAACGCTATTTTTATCCCATCTTCCAAAAACGTGGTGACAGGTTCCCTTTAAGAATTTATTCAAGATTCACATGGATGTCTTAAAAGGCTGATGTACACAACTTCATTGCTTGTTCTACAGGTCTGCATATACCGTACCACTCTCTCTAATATTATGTGCAGATAGGCAGAGACTTTATGCATTCTGTGAGACTTTGCTGAAAAAAATGAAAGCGTGCATATACATATTAGTGCTGGGATATAGGATTTGTGAAAGCGGCAATACCTTGATCATCACCCCTTAGTTTTGCTGTTGCAGCATAAAGATAATGGGCCATGCTCTTTTTGCACACACATGAAGGAACCGCTGGAGTAAAATGTGCCTAATTCATTAACCAGTACCGCCGCCAGAAATGTAATTTCAATCAAGGGCTGGGGTACATTCCTAGTGTAAATGTACACCACTAAACTGATATAAATTTTGATGAATTTTCCTCCCCAACTTTGCCCCCTGCTCACTGACCACAACCTTCTTTCATTCTCTATCAAGAACTGCCATACTGCTCAGGTCACCCCCATTTTCTGTACTTATAGAAATATACAGCCATTAACACCCAGAAACTTATAAAGAACTTGCAATCATCATTGGCCCCTATCTCCTCCCTCTCATGTCCTGATTCTGCACTGAAGCATTGCAATGAAACATTGCAAAATGCACTGGATGAAACTGCACCTCCTATACATAGAACAACTCAGCACAGACAGCAACAACCCTGGCACATGCTGCAAACACGTTTCTTACAGCGGTACACCAGGTGCGCAGAACGTCTGTGGAGAAAATCCAGTCTACCCGAAGATTTCATCCATTATAAGTTTATGCATAAAACATACAACACTTCCCTTCACCTCTCCAAACAAACCTATTTCAACACCCTCATCACCTCACTATCCAATAGCCCGAAAAGTCTATTTGACACTTTTCATTCACTACTCAACCCAAGAGTGCAGGCCCCAACCACCGATCTCCACGCTGACGATCTGGCCAATTATTTCAAAGAAAAAATTGACCATATCCGACAGCAAATTATCCCCCAATCCCCTCATACCATGCACTGTCCTTTCCCCCTCTGCATCTAGCTCACTCTCTGATTTTGATCCAGTCACAGAAGAAGTATTAATCAGGCTCCTTGCATCTTCTCACCCTACTACTTGCGCCAGCGACCTCATTCAGTCACATCTCCTCCAATCCCTTTCCCCTGCTGTCACCACTCACCTAAAAAAAATGTTCAACCTCTCTCTTTCTTCTGGTATCTTTCCCTCCTCATTTAAGCATGCCATCATACATCCATTACTTAAAAAACCATCCCTCAACCAAAACTGCCGCTAACTTTAGACCTGTCTCTAATCTTCCCTTCATCTCTAAACTCCTGAAACGCCTGGTCCACTCCCATCTTATCTGCTATCTCTCAGATAAATTTCTACTCGACTCTCTACATTCTAATTTCCGCTCTTTACACTCTACTGAAATTGCCCTCACTAAAGTCTCTAATGATTTACTAACAGCTAAATCTAATGGTCACTACTCTATGCTAATTCTCTTGGATCTCTCTGCAGCATTTGACACTGTAGATCATCAGCTCTTCCTCATAAGCTCAGCTTTAAAAGGGGTTTATCTAGGACTAAGATTAAGATATTGCTGATCAATCCTTCGGTTATCAGTATCTGACTTGTTGGGGCTTTTGAGCGAAGTTGGACCCCGAATTTGATTTTGACACATTCGGGCCATTTGACACGTTCGGGCCATATTCAAACACTTTTCATGCCGAATGTATGTCTTGTGATCGGTTCCGAACATATTCGGTAATTTCTACTCCCATTGACTATAATGCTGCGCTCGACGAATATTGCACAAACAGTATTCAAATCCGATCGTGTTCGGGACCGAATCCGAACAGATTTGCTCATCTCTACTCAAAACTCTCATCAATAGTTGTTACCAGGTTTTGCAGCTGCCACAAGTACAGCGTGTCATTCACTTCTATGGAAGCAGGGCTGCATTAACAGACTACAACCACTATACATACAGTACACGGACTTGTGATTTCCTGGCTGAGTACACTGCTTATTTCTGGAAACCACTGGACTTTGCAACAGTGGATCTAGATGACCTATCTACAGATCATTCATCACTGTCTTGGTTCTGGAAAATCCCTTCACGTTCAGCGTTAGTTTTTGCATATTACAATTTTCAAAAAGATTTGTTAAAATCAGTTCATCGTATATAAAGTCAGTGGCTATTAAAGACTCGTGTTTACTTAATGTCCTCTTATGTTTCCATGCACAGGTTTAACCTACGAAGAACTTCTTTGCTTTGTACCGCCTCCACTAGACAGTGACGAAATGGAATCTTGAAAAAACTATTCCCAAGGTGTTTGCCGCTGTGAAGATGATGATGGATGCTTAGTTAAGCTCCCATCTATTATACAAAGTGCCTATCAGATTGTGGATCTGAATGATTTGCATATATACATCTCTTTTCATATTTTTCTTTACTGGGGAGAGTTGGTTAAATAGAATCTAACTACTGCTGCATGTGCCCCAGGTACCGCTCACTTACACAAGTATAGTCCTCCAGCCTCTGCACACAATGCAGAAGGTACACTCAAAGTGTTGGAACTTCCTTTACGTCTTATCATTTGTGGTATGGGATTATATGGGATTACTTGTGTTTGTGAAGGATTGCTGATTTTAATGGATGGTAGTGTGGATATTTTTCACCTCACATAATTATTTTACTATGTGAAATTATATATAAATATATATATCTTAAATACACATTTATATATTGTTATCCCTAATCAACTACAAATTGGTCTCTTTGTAAAGAGGGATCTGAAGGTATCCAGTAATGGTAAACAGTACTACATTAGCTTCCTGTCTGGAAGCATAAATTCTGCTTTAACCCTTTCTGTACAAATCCATTTTGACCTAGCGTTTTTTAATGTAGTAATTGTGGTTGTCCACGTTGTAAATGAATGCCAAAATTAATGTTAAAGAAAGGGCCAGCAAGGTGGTCCGGCTGTATCTCCATGAGTCAGTGTCCTATTTATTATCTTATTGCACAGCTTAGCTCTAGCATTTGAGTACAAAATAATCAATGACTTAAAATGCCGCAAGATGTTCCAAAATGCAATCTATTCCAATTTAAAGTATGACTTTGTAACCGGACTGCAGAACCCTGGAAGGTTTATTTACACGCACATAATTGTACTATTCAGAGAATGTTCGGAAACTCTTAATTACTGCAAAAGAGGAGATTTCTGTGCTAGCAAATCAGAAAATGTACTTTGTCATTGTTAGTGAGGTTGTTCGGGTTTTTTTGTTTTGTTTTTTTTTCAACATTTTACCTGGATGATGGGAAAGCAGTCACAAATTGTCTGTAATTTTATGCACTATTTTGCTAAAATAGTTATCGTATTTTCCGGCATATAAGATGACCTTTTAACCCCTGAAAATCTTCTTAAAAGTCGGGGGTCGTCTTATACGCCGGGTGCAGACCAATGTGCATATGATGGGTGGGGGGGGGAGTGGTCCCGATGATGAAGAGAGGGGGTGTCTTATATGCCGGAAAATACGATAATATCTCTAAAGTCTTGCTTACTTTACAGTTTATATAGCACCTTGGCATTTATCACAAAACACAAGCCAGTATTTTAACTCCTTACCGATATGACATACTGTATCCGTCATCTCCCTGCCTCTGATGCTGGCTTGCTCGAATCTCAAGCCGAGCCCTCATCTTCCCCAGCAGATGATGGCAGAATTATTCAGCTATCATCTGCTTCTAACAGCCGTGGGTGGAGCTGAGCTCCTTCTGTCGCTGTTAACCTGTTTAATGCCACTGTCAATCTGTGACAGCAGCATTGACAACATACCAAGGTGCCGATGGGTTGCCGTGACAGCCAGTGTTCTGCTGAAGCCCCCTAGCCCCTGTGCTTGTCATCACTGTACTCCTGTGAAAGTCATCCCGTGGCATTCAAAGGAGACACTGATTTTCACTATACACAGCAGTACTCTAGCACTGCTGTGTATAGCACGAGTGATCAGATTATCACAGGTTCAAGTCCCCAAAGGGGACTAACAGAGTAAAAAGTAGAAAAATATTTTAAAATAATATATAAGAAAGTTAAAATTAATAACCCCCCCACACACATTTTCCCACATTAAAAATTAAGACATTTTAAGATACACATGTGGTGTCACTACATTAGTAAAATTCCAACCTATCAAAATATGAAATAAATGAATCCTATCGGTAAACTGAGTAGAGAGGAAAAAAAAAAAAAAACATAATTGCGTTTTTTCGGGCATTGAAACAAACAAAAAAATGTAATAAGTGATCAAACATATCTTGGATACACGTTAAAATGTTATCAAGAAAATCATTGGCTCTGTGCACAAAAAAGCAATACTTCACACAGCTCCATATCCCGAAAATTGAAAATGTTACAACTCTTGGAAAATAGTGTAACAAGCAAAAGATGTTTTCTTTTACAAATTTCTAAATTTTTTTCACCTCTTAAAACAAAAGCTGTACGTGTTTGGTATTACCGAAATTAAGGAATCCTATTGTCAGGTCACTTTTACAGTAAAACAATTGCTGAATTGTACTTTTTTGACCATTTTGCCACAGTTGGAATTTTTTTTTCCTTCTTTCCAGTACATGACTTAAAAAGGATGGTTATGTTATTCAAAAGTACAACTATTCCCAGAAAAAACAAGCCCTCACCCCACTATGTTGTTGATGATGGAAAAATAAAAAGTTATGGCTCTTCTAATAAGGGGAAGAAAAAACTAACAGTTCCAAACCTAAAAATCGCCCGATTTAAGGTGACTAAAGGCCTCGCAGTCTGCTGCTGATAAACAAGCTCTCCAGTTACTTTTTTTTGTCTAAACTTATGTAAAAAGTGTAATGCAAGTGTGCCAAATACTCACCAATCGCCGTTTTCTCTGATGTCCAGCGCCACTCCAGTTCTCTTCTGACTCTCTAGATCGCACTGTGCTTTATATGTGAGTGAGAAGTCGCTTTTACAATCTTGCAGAAATGCAATCTGCCTGAGAACAAGGCTTCATAGACTTACATTGTAAAGCTGACTTTCACACACGAGTCATAAGAGCTGTCATGTGACTTAGATAAAAACTGAAGTGGCACTGGAAACCGGGAAGACTGCAATCAGTATATTACACCGTACTACACTACATATTTGCACAGATTTAGCTAATTAAAAAAAATATATCATGCGTGCTACCTTAACATGATCTCTCTCAATAAAGAAAAAAGTTTAGGGCTGTTTCAGAAATGTAAAGCTACATTTTAGCATGCATATTATTGTAACACCGGAGCCCCCACAGATCTACCAAACAGGTCACATTAGTGAAGGTAAGTGTAGGTCTGGAGAACCACCAGTGTCAGGGGTTCTCATTCTGTAACGAGTACTGGGGCATATACGACTTGTCGGAATACCTGTCTGATAGAGATAACCACATGCGAACATATTACAGTTCTTGGAAACAGACTTGAACTTATACATTTTACTGTGACTGCGGTTAGCAGGACACGGAGTGGTGTTGAGAGGCTACACCCCTTGATAATCACTCGCATGGAACTCTACAGGGCTTAAGGAGGGCATCACAGAGCACTGAATTCTAAATGCTTAAAGGGAACCTGTCACCCCCAAAATCGAAGGTTAGCTTAGCCCACCGGCATCAGGGGCTTATCTACAGCATTCTGTAATGCTGTAGGTATGCCCCCGATGTATCCTGAAAGATGAGAAAAAGGTTAGATTATACTCACCCAGGGGCGGTCCGGCTGCGGTCTGGGTCCGATGGGCGTCGCGGTCCGGTCCGGGGCCTCACATCTTCTTACGATGACGTCCTCTTCTTGCATTCACGCCGCGGCTCCTGCGCAGGCGTACTTTGTCTGGGGCAGAGGGCAGAGCAAAGTACTGCAGTGCGCAGGCGCCGGGCCTCTCTGACCCTCAACAGGGCAGACAAAGTACGCCTGCGCCGGAGCCACAAGAAGAGGACGTCATCGTAAGAAGATGGGAGGCCCCGGACCGCGAAGCCCCTGATGCCGGTGGGCTTAGCTCACCTTCAATTTTGGGGGTGACAGGTTCCCTTTAATGCAGCCCAAAATTACAATAAAGATATAAGATTGAGAAAATTGGCTTTATGACTTTATTCCTGCCTGGATGCAGGAATGTTTTATCCCTGTAATATTTTACTAGAAAAAGGGAATTTGTTTTCCAGTAGTTTTGGCAGTATTCTACCAAGTATCATACTTCATAGGGGATCATCTTGCATTTTGGGTTAATTTTTTGAAGTATTAAATCTTATGGTACTAATCTTTTACCAGTATAAACAAATACTCATTTCTTCTTCTGAACTTTGCTTTTTACTCACTTTTTTGAGGTTCAACAATATTGTTTGTTTCCCTCTTTCCCCAAACCTGGGATAGAGCTGTTTACAATAAATAGAACTGCTGCACTTAGTGACATGAGCTGTACAGAAATTATCTTACATTTTGCTATTTTCTTGGTCTCCTCTGTGATGGATTTGCCATAAATAAGCACTGGTCAAATAAATATTATTTTTAAAATGTGTACTCTTTTGTTTGTCCTGTGTTCATTAATACTTACAATATAAACCCCCCAGAAACAATGACTCCAGAGACATCAGAGTTGGGGAAATTCCAAGGTCAAATAGATTAAGCTCTACAATTTTCAGCTGCCACTTTCATTATTATATTTTATGACCATCATTGTAATTAGAAATGTTTCACTATACAGTACATAAAGGAGACTAGGAAATTGTTCCCAAAGGTTAACCTGCATTAATAAAGAAAAACGGTTTTCAGAAAAACACAGGCAGGAGCGGCCAATCAGTGGTGGTGGCAGGGTTACATAAAGCAGGGGGATTACACATCAGTAGACAACTAGTCCTCTAGTGATTATCTCCTGCTGATAAAACACTGACTTTATTGAAACTACAGGCAGCCTAGTAAATGATACATCAGTGGAAATGGTGTGTCGTGTCTCTACATCATGCTGCTCTCAGGTCAGGTTATATAGCAAAAATTTGCTGACAGATGTCATTTAAGGACAGGGCCTTAATGACCAAACATATTTTCATCATAGTTTTATTATTTTTGCGGCTGTAGCTTGTTTGAGCTTTTTTGGGGGGGCTCAGGTCACATCATTTTAGGGTACATATGGCTTAAAGGGGTTTTCTCTTCTGGTGGAAAACCCCTTTTTAACAGTTTGTTTTAAAATAATAAACTGTGCTTTATTCTCCTTTACATGTGCACAGCGCTGCAGTCAATCAGTGAGTTCTGTGGCTCTGCCCACATTAGCAGCACGAGCCACTCAGAGCAGCTGAGCTTGCTGATTGGCTGCTGCATTGTTGATGTGATGTCAGCACTGCGGACAAAACACTGCAGGTAGTTTTATGGAATACTGTTTAATACTTTAAAATGTACTAACTCTTTATGTTAAGAACAGATACCATTGATACATAGCTTAGAAATACGTACTGGGAAAATACACCCTATATTTTGGACAAAAAATGCTTGTGAGGAGGACACTCCAAAATGGTCAAACCTACAGCGAGATGTGGAGTACATAGTCCCATACACAATATAGAAAATTATTCTTAAACACCGTTTTATTGAACAGTCATAAATAACAACATAATCAAATAAATATATATACAGACTAACAAAACCAGGTACAGAATGGTGCAAATACAGATAGACAGCGACTACAATAGTAGCAATATGGTAGATAGCAGTTTAAATCATAACTCCCCCTACAAAGTGCTAAGTGCGATATGAAGTACAAATAGAAGTAAAGCTAAGTTCCCACTCACTTACTGGGATCGCTGTATAGCATACCACCAGACTCATACCACCAGACTCATACTAAGAGGGAGAAGGGGAAATGAAAAGGAGGAGTATACTGCTCATCTTACCCATCAGTGTATGCTTGTAGTGTGTCTGCAGCAGCCCCGACGCGCGTTTCGCGTTGGGCTTCCTCGGGGGGCTGTCACAGCCCCCCGAGGAAGCCCAACGCGAAACGCGCGTCGGGGCTGCTGCAGACACACTACAAGCATACACTGATGGGTAAGATGAGCAGTATACTCCTCCTTTTCATTTCCCCTTCTCCCTCTTAGTATGAGTCTGGTGGTATGCTATACAGCGATCCCAGTAAGTGAGTGGGAACTTAGCTTTACTTCTATTTGTACTTCATATCGCACTTAGCACTTTGTAGGGGGAGTTATGATTTAAACTGCTATCTACCATATTGCTACTATTGTAGTCGCTGTCTATCTGTATTTGCACCATTCTGTACCTGGTTTTGTTAGTCTGTATATATATTTATTTGATTATGTTGTTATTTATGACTGTTCAATAAAACGGTGTTTAAGAATAATTTTCTATATTGTGTATGGGACTATGTACTCCACATCTCGCTGTAGGTTTAACTCTTTATGTTAGTACTCTTTTATTAGTGAACAGCATAATTTTTTTTTTTTTTTTACACATATAAAACTGTTAACACTCTATACCATTAAAGGGAATCTGTCACCTCATTTTGCGCTATAAACTGCGGCCACTGCCATCAGGGGCTTATCTGCAGCATTCTGTAATGCTGTAGATAAGCCCCTGATGTAACCTGAAAGATAAGAAAAAGAAGTTAGATTATACTCAACCAGGGGTGGTCCGGTCCGATGGGTGTCGCAGTCCAGGTCCGGCGCCTCCCATCTTCATGCGATGACGTCCTCTTCCTTGCATCTGTTGCGGCTCCTGTTGAGGGCGGCGTAAAGTACTGCAGTGCGCAGGTGCCGGGAAAGGTCAGAGAGGCCAAGCGCCTGCGCACTGCAGTACTTTACGCTGCCCTCAACAGGGCAAATCAGTACGCTTGCGCAGGAGCTGCAACAGAAGCAAGGAGGATGACGACACCGTATGAAGATGGGAGGCGCCGGACCTACGATGCCCATCGGACCCGAACCGGACCACCCCTGAGTGAGTATAATCTAACTTGTTTTTCACGTTACATCAGGGGCTTATCTACAGCATTACAGAATGAATGGAGAAAAAAAAACATCCATCAGTAAATGTAATTTTAACATTTTACTACATTATCTGGGCATGTGGGGTGTGTGACCTAGTCAGATACATCCTGTTTAATTTATGAAAGAGGGACTCTGAAAGTCATAAAGTCTATGTGAACAATGCAAGAACTGCCAGAAAATAGAAGGTAAAGGGACTCTGATACACCCTTTATTAGACATAATGGAGGACCTGAAACACATTCTGTTAAAATTGTTTTGTAGGACTTTAAGACTCATGAAGCCTATGCAATAAGTGTAAGGACTTCCAAAAATTAGGAGGAACTGCGGTACATCCTGGAAGACATGTAGAGGAGGGCCTCAGAATAAATTGATAATTTTTAAAAGATAGTTTCTTTCCATGCATTCATTGACAGATTCAATCATACTGTGGAAGAGCCTGACCAGAAGGAACACTCATTTCTATCAGATGATACTGATATTGACCATGAGAAATACAACAAGATGGCGAAAAGCAAGAAATTAAATGAAACGCAAAACTGTTGACGTGGCTAGTGAAAACTATGTGGATAGTAAATTAGTAGATCCTAAGTGCCTCCTATTTTTTGCACTTAGTGCATAAGCTTTACCATTCTGAGGCCCTCTTCTGCATGTGTTCCAGGGTATGTTTGTGCCTACTAATTTTTGGAAGCCTTTACACATACACCATGTTCCAAATTATTATGCAAATTACATTTTTCTCAGATTTTCCTAAATGGTCGGTGCAAATGACAGTCGGTCTTAATAAAAATCATCACCCGTTAAGAGTATATATCGAATTTTATTGAAGAAACCTCCCAATGATAACAGTATAATCTCAAAAATTAATAAAAACTCAAAATGCACTTTCAAATTATTAGGCACAGTAGAATTTTTAAACATTTGATATGTTTTAAAGAACTGAAAATGCTCATTTGTGGAACTTGCAGCATTAGGAGGTCACATTCACTGAACAAAAAAGCTATTTAACTCCAAAACATCCTAACAGGCCAAGTTACATGTTAACATAGGACCCCTTCTTTGATATCACCTTCACAATTCTTGCATCCATTGAGCTTTTGGAGAGTTTCTGCTTGTATTTCTTTGCATGGAGTCAGAATAGCCTCCCAGAGCTGCTGTTTTGATGTGAGCTGCCTCCCACCCTCATAGATCTTTTGCTTGATGATAATCTAAAGGTTCTCTATAGGGTGGAGGTCAGGGGAAGATGATGGCCACACCATGAGTTTATTTCCTGTTATGCCCATAGCAGCCAATGACTCAGACATATTCTTTGCAGCATGAGATGGTGCATTGTCATGCGTTAATGAGATTTTGCTCCTTCACACCTTCAGGAACCTTAAAGGGCCCTACCAGCTGTTTCCCCATAATTCCGGCCAAAAACATGACTCCTCCTTGCTGATGTTGCAGCCTTGTTGGGACATGGTGGCCATCCACTACTCCATCTATCTGGACCATCCAGGGTTGCTCGACACTCATCAGTAAACAAGACTGTTTGAAAATGAGTCTTCATGTATGTCTGGGCTCACTGCTACCATTTCTGCTTGTGAACACTGTTTAGGGGTGGTCGAATAGTAGATTTATGCACCACAGCATGCCTTTGAAGGATCCTACACCTTGAGGTTCGAGGGACTCAAGAGGCACCAGCAGCTTCAAATATCTGTTTGCTGGTTTGTAATGGTATTTTGGCAGCTGCACTCTTAATCCAATGTATTTGTCTGGCAGAAACCTTCCTCATTATTCCTTTATCTGCATGAACTCTGTCTGTGCTCTGTTTCAGTCACAAATCTCTTCACAGTATGATGATCACTCTTAAGTTTTCGTGAAATATCTAATGTTTTCATACCTTGTCCAAGGCATTGCACTATTTAACGCTTTTCAGCAGCAGAGATCCTTTTTATTTCCCATATTGCTTGAAACCTGTGGCCTGCTTAATAATGTGGAACATCATTTTTAAGTAGTTTTGCTTTAATTAGAATCACCTGGAAAACTATTTATTACATGTGTTTGAGCTTGATTTCAGTGATCCATTGAGCCCTGAGACACAATACCATCCACAAGTTTATTTGAAAAATAACTATTAAATCTTTGACACTTAAATCCAATATGCATAATAATTTGGAACATGGTGTAGTTCATATGCTTTACTTTGGTGGTAGAAATGGACCCCGTTACCTCTTGGGCCCCTGTTGCCCGCACAGCTTACACCAATGATATGTCCGCCCCTGAGTAGTATTAAAGCTTATGTAAGTCTGCATTTATTAAATGTATGATAAATAAAGATATATTTCGGCCCATTCTTCAGTCAATTTGAAGCCTCAGGGCCAGCAGGTGGCTATCACGAAAAATTTTTGGAAGGTCCGCAGGCGGCCCTCACACTAAATTAATTTTCAAGTGTACATATTTTATTTTCAAAAATAACACCATACAGTTTGCAGACGAGAGCACAATAGACACTGCCATCCAGGAGACCTAGCTTCCTGTCCCACTTTGTATGGGGCCGCTGGACATCAATTTTGAAGCCAGAACAGTGTGAACATATGATTGGTTGGATGGCAGATAATGCTTCCAGTCTGTTTCCCAGCATTTCCCTGTCTTCCACACAGTCCAGTCTCATTAGGCAAGAGCCTGAACCACATAATCATCACTATCATCTTCCTTCCTTCCACCATGGTGAGTCCCAGGAAAAAAGTGATTCCACACTCAGACAATACGAGGAGCTCTTTACATTTCTATTTGTTGATTCTGGCCTATAGCCCTGCACGTTTAAAGAGGGACATGAGATCGTGTGTAGTGATGGACAAAATATTTGAGCAGCCATGGTCAGAAGATGACAGTGGGGAACAGCAATTATTGTCTCAAGAGGTAGTTGATGAGACACAGTTGCCAACAACTGATATATCTTTAGGTTACCAAGTCATGAGTATCAGAGTATGGAGGTGGTAGATGATGAAGTCACTGACCCAACCTGTGAAAGTGCCATGGAGAGCAAGCACAGTAGCGTGGAGGGGGAGGGATCAGTAGCACCGAAACAGGAAGAGGCAGTAAGGTGGCCAGAGGGAGAAGACGGGCAACTGTTACTCAGAGGACCCACATGCATCAAGTTCCCAGGTCAACGGTTCGGTGTTCCCCAGTCTGGCACTAACAGACACATTTACAGATGTGACAGACAATGCTCATAGTGCCACAATCTTGATAAATGATTGTTTATTCACTTCATAAACAGTTCTAAACCTCTATATGTTTGCTGTTTGTCATTGTAAAACATTAAGGTTTACTGAAACTATGCCTGTGGTGGTTTGATCTAAATCCTTGTGGTTTTTATTTTCTAGGGGTTTATGGCCCCTCAACTGATGACTCCATGATATCTCAGTTTCATCCAACCTTGAAAAGTGGCCACTTGAAGGTCTGGGTGAAACTAGAGTTACTACATAGAGTAAATCACTATATAAGACCAGAGAAACATGACTAAGACAGATGCCAAAACTGGGGTACCTCTACATGTACAGTGTGATGATACCTGCATAATTGGGGATACCCCCTGCAGTGTAGGTAATCTCCCAGGAGTTCTCTGTCTTGGTGTTGCTTCTCTGATATTCCAGGCAGATGATGTTTAAAAGCCTCTTGGTGATGATCTAAGTATACTGTATGTAGTTAATCTTCATATATACGTAATCACTATATTTAATCCTTATATGTACTTATTAACCTTTGTATGTTAACATATACAAAAGTGTACGCACTCACACTATTCAATCATACTATTCCTTGAATTTTGTAGTTTGCAATAAAATTGCGTTGTATTGCAAGTATTAGCCTTTTTTAAAGCTATATCTGAACCTTATTGTTAAAAACATGGCAATTCTCCTGTAAATAATTCTGCAAAGAGGGAACTATTATACCATTAAAAAATACGAGTGGATTTTCATGGGCCCATCCAGTATGTGGGTTCAAAGGCGTAATGGGGTGTGCATATGACTGACTATGCAGTAGGGCTGGCCTTGCTGCCAATGTGTAAAACAAAGGAGTACGGGAGTATAAAATGCATATTGTGAAGTGGATTTTCCTGGGCCCATCCAGTATGGGGGTTCCAAGGCGTAATGGGGTGCATATGACTGACTATGCAGCAGGGCTGGTCTTGCTGCCAATGTGTAAAACAAAGGAGTACGGGAGTAAAAAATGCATATTGTGAAGCGGATTTTCATGGGCCCATCCAGTATGGGGGTTCCAAGGCGTAATGGGGTGCATATGACTATGCAGCAGGGCTGGCCTTGGTGCTAATGTGTAAAACAAAGGAGTATGGAGCACAAAATGCATATTGTGAAGTGGATTTTCCTGGGCCCATCCAGTATGTGGGTTCAAAGGCGTAATGGGGTGCATATGAATTGCTAGCAGGGCAGGCCTTGAATTCATTGCAAAGGGAAAATAAACTCCAAGCAAATGTGGCGCTAAGCACCTACGGATTTTTTGAATGCATCCACTTCCAGTGAAAAATGTTAATAAAAATTCATTTATTTTCTCAAAATAAAATATATATATATATATATATATATTTGTAACATATTTTTAAAATACAGTACAACGCGTTTCGGCTGCTATTTTTACAGTGCAGCCTTCATCAGGTAGCAAAAAAACAAAAAAACAAACAAAAAGAACAGACATACAATAAGCACTATAATAGTGCAAAATAGTTCAAAAAATCCGTAGGTGCTTAGCGCCACATTTGCTTGGAGTTTATTTTCCCTTTGAATTCACCACCTATGTGGATCTGAAGCAGGATCAACACATAGTTCTCCAAAGTGAGCTGCACACCTTATTGGATTATACAACATACGGAGAAGAGTTGCCTAAAGAATTGATTCCTTGAGAATCTCAACATGCATTTCTTACCAATAGAAGGTGAGCATAACCACAACTAAAATAATTTTTTTTAACTGTTGGTAAAAACGTATTACTCTCAGAGGAAGCGCCGCACTTGTCTCTTTTTTTCCCTTTTTCCCTAAACCAGGTATTTCTAAAGACTTGAATTCAATGTAACACTTCTTCAGGAGTCACACCTGGACATCTTATAAAAGGGGTATTGTCGTACGTCGTAATTCTTGGCATCCCATCCACTCACAGCATAGGCTACAACAGCTTAGGAGACCCACAGTTTAATAATGGCCCTTTAAGAAGATTAATGCCGCCTGATGCACCAGTAAAAATAGGCTCTGTGACTTTGAGTCCCTCCTTCATAAATGAAACAAGATGGATCTGCTTATGTGCCACACACCACATATCCAGTTAGGGTTGTTAAATGATAAAATGACATTTCCCAGTGAATGCATTTGTAGTGGTTGAAAGCAATGTTAAAGTTGAAAAACACTTCAAAAACGCTCCGTATGAACTAAGCCTAAGTGGAGGAGGAAATTTTCGGTCTGGGGTTAAATATTTGGCCTTACAGGCAAGTCATTAACCTGCAAAGGATGTACCCTGACATATTTCCCAGCAAAACCCTTTTTAGTTTAGTTTTAATGTGTTTTTTGTGGCACCGGGAAAAATGGCATAAATCTTGGAAAAAATTGATTACAGCTGTGAACTAGGAGTCAGGAATGCTTCCAGGGGCGATCCCCATGATGTTCCTGTGTCATTTCATTTGAGCAGTGTTTCCATCATTTTCAGATGTTTTTAGACCTTAAAAGGACCCCCGGGCGGGATAGCGGTAAAAATACTCGGGTCTCCCATAGACTTACATTGGGCTCGTTGTTCTGGCCGAGTACCCGAGTATTCCAATTTGCTCGACCTGCGCAACGAGCACCCGAGCATTTTAGTGCTCGCCCATCACTATTGGAGATGGCTAGTAAAAAGGTGCAATACCAGATGGCCTTAGTCAAACAATTAGTACAAAAATTCCTATCCGACAATGCTGACATCAGGGGTCATAGTTCCTTGGGCAACCAAGGAGGTGTTAGGGGTCGTGTTCCCGCCTCTGCACAGGAAGATTCTCGAACCACCTCCACTGCGGTCTCCCATTCTTCTCCAGCCGCAGTGGAGACGTCAGTCCCAGCGTCTGGCTCAGCCTGATACTGTGTGGATGGTTTCTGCTGCTTTCCCAGGCTCAGCCATTGTAGCCAGTACTGGTCAGTGGCGAGCAGACGTCTCTGGGACTAAGTCCTGCTTTTTCCCTTCTGAGCATGCCCAAGGTAAGACCTCTCATTGGAGGTCAGGAGTTACATGATCAGGTACTGCTGCAGCTCCCATTGGTCCTCTAGGAAGGTCCTGAAGTTGCTCTGGTATTGTAGCAGCTTCCATTGGTCCTCAAGGAAGGTCCTAAAGCTGCTGCAGCTATAAAAGGTTTGCATGGCCACACGGCCATGCGCTAGTATCACTTCATGTTATGAGCTTGCTATTTGTGGTTGCGCCTGTATGTGGATAGGGTTTGGCTGAAATAAGCCCCTAGAATACCGGCATCTCTGGTGAGTAGTCTGTATGTATGTATTCAGGGCTGGCTAATAGCCACTAGAATTCCGGTTCCACTGGAGAGGAGTGTTTGTGTGCTTCGTTGTGTGCGTGACCACTGACTGCCATCAGCTCAGCAGTTAGCTGTGTTCCTCTGTGACGCTAACAGGGCACAGTGTGTTCTTTTCAGTGCGACTCAGTGAAGTAACTGAGTTCACTTATACCGCCATATAGTGCCATCATCTAGCAGCAGATTCTCTCCTGCACGGTGGACCCCGGGCTGTGAACGCACCAATTATATCATCTATATTAACTTGGTGCGTTCCGCCAGTCCTTACATAATACTAGCACCGGGGTCTGGCAAGAAAATGGCGGACGATCAGCGTCTACAGCGGTACATCCAGCAGCTGGAGGGTAGGTTGGCGGCTCTTGAGCGCACAACCTCAGCTGTGGATGTTACCACAGTCGCTGTTCAGGCTGCTAGTGTATCTGCAGCCAGTTTGTCCTCTGCCACCCCTGCTCCGACTTTATCCCATCTTCCGCTACCAGAGAAGTTTGCTGGTGACAGTAAGCTATGTCGGGGATTCGTGAGCCAGTGCACCATACATCTAGAGCTTCTGGCTGCACGTTTTCCTATGGAACGGGCTAAGGTGAGATTTATCATATCCCTTTTGTTGGGCAGGGCGTTAGAGTGGGCAACGCCACTGTGGGAGCGTGATGATCGTCTGGTGCAGAGTGCTCCTCGCTTCCTGGACACTTTTAAACAGGTCTTTTTAGGACCTCTTGTCACCCACGATACGGCGCTCCAACTGTTGGCAATTACACAGGGTTCGTCCATGGTCAGCCAGTTCGCCGTCCAATTCCGGATTCTGGCATCAGAGCTGGAGTGGCCGGATAAAGTCCTTATTCCGGTGTTCAGGAAAGGACTGGCAGACCATATGAAGGACGCCTTGGCCACCAGGGAGATTCCTGCCACACTGGAGTTTATTACAATCTCTACCCGCATCGACCTCCGTTTTAACGAGCGGAGGTTAGAGCGAACCCAGTGTAGGCAGAGGTTCCGGTTGGCTCCTACCTTGGCCAGCCCTCTGGAATCTCCTGTTTAGACATCCAACGCCCATGAGGCCATGGAGGTTTCTCGAGCGGGACCTAAGTCCCAGGCCGCTCGAGTACCCGTGGTTTGTAATATTTGCCAACAGTTAGGACATTATGCCAATAAATGTCCTCAGCAATCGGGAAACGATCGCGTCTAGTATCCATTGGAGGAGATTCACTAGACACAGCGGCATTTTGCTCCAAGTTGTTCTTTAATGGGACAATCTCTTTAGGCTCGTCCACTCTAACAGTTGAGCTTTGTGGACTCTGGAGCAGAGGGCAATTTCATGTCCTCTGCCTTCGCTCAGCGCCACAAAATACCCCTGGTGATGCTCGCCAAATGGGTGACTGTTCGAGTGGTGAATGGGTCGACACTGCCCTCACAAATCACACATCAGACCATCCCTTTCTCATTATCTATGTCCCCTTCCCATCAGGAGATTATCTCCCTTCTTGTCATTCCCAAGGGAATAGACGAGATTCTGCTAGGAATACCTTGGCTCCGTTTCCACTCCCCACATATTGAGTGGACCACAGGGAGGATATTGGGTTGGAGTGAATCTTGTAAGGGTAGATGTGTGAGGGAGTCCGTTCAGGTTTCCACTACAGAGATACCCGCAGATCTTACTTCCCTTCCCAAGTGCTATTGGTCCTATGCAGACGTGTTCTCCAAGAAGGCTGCGGAGACCCTTCCACCTCACCGCCCATATGACTGTCCTATTGACCTCATGCCTGGAGCTGAACCTCCTCGGGGACGGGTCTATCCCCTCTCTCCCAGAGACGAAGGCTGTGTCCCAAAACATCCAAGAAAATTTGGCAAGAGGTTTCATTAGTAAGTCAGTGTCACCTGAAGGGGCGGGGTTCTTCGTGCAGAAGAAGAATGGAGAATTACGTCCATGCATAGATTACAGGGGTCTTAACGCCATCACTGTTAAGAATAAATACCCGTATCTGAGCTCTTCGATAGGCTACGGGGAGCAAGGTTATTTACCAAATTAGATCTGTGGGGTGCTTATAACCTGATTCACATATGTGAGGGGGACGAATGGAAGGCAGCTTTTAATACCAGGGATGGGCATTATGAATATCTGGTGATGCCCTTCGGGCTCTGTAATACCCCAGCCATTTTCCAAGACTTTGTGAATGACATCTTCCGGGATATGCTCTCTACCTCGGTCGTAGTCTATCTGCATGATATACTCATCTACTCTCCAGATATCGACTCCCACCGGAGAGAGGTTTGCAAGGTCTTCGACCTCTTATGGGCAAATTCTCTTTATGCCAAGTTGGAGAAATGTGTATTTGAGCAGGAGTGCTTGCCTTTCCTTGGTTCTATCATCTCCACCCATGGATTGGCTATGGATCCTGCCAAACTACAGGCTGGGATGGATTGGCAGGAACCTCATTCAAAGCGGTGCAGCGTTTTATGGGGTTCATTAATTATTACCGTCAGTTTATTCCGCATTTCTCGACTTTGGTAGCTGCCTTGGTAGCCCTCACCAAGAAGGGAGCAAATCCCAAATTGTGGTCGGAGGAAGTCTTCTCTCTATAAAATCTCATTTTGCTAGCGCTCCCATCCTACATCGCCCCGATGTAGATAAGCCGTTCATAATGGAGGTGGATGCCTCATCTGTTGGTGCTGGTGCACTCCTCTTCCAAAAGGATGTTTAAGGTCGGAAGCATCCCTGCTTCTTGTTTTCCAAGACCTTCACACCAGCAGAGAGGAATTATTCCATCGGGGACAGAGAGTTGCTAGCTATGAAGTTGGCTTTCTCTGAGTGGAGACACCTTCTGGAACGGGCTGGCTTTCCTTTCCAAGTCTTCACCGACCACAAAAATTTGGTGTACTTACAAACAGCTCAGCGGCTAAATTCTCATCAGGCCAGATGGTCCTTATTTTTCTCCCGGTTCCATTTCACCCTCCATTATCTCTCTGGGGAGAAGAACATTCGTGCTGACGCTCTCTCTCTCTCTCTCTCCGTTGTGTCTTCTGAAGAGGAGCCTCGGCTTATTGTTCCTTCTGAGAGCCTGAGAACCGTGGCTCCGGTTTTGCTAGAGTCGGTGCCCCCGGGCAAGACTTTTGTACCTACTAATTTGCGACCGGAGGTTCTCTCTTGGGCTCATTCATCCAGGGTGGGTGGACATTTTGGGACCAAGAGGACATCTTTGCCCATTCAGTCATCTTATTGAGATTGTTTTGCAATATTCTGATGTCACAGTCAGATTTTAATATCCTACATAGTTTGGTGTCTCTATCACAGACTGACACTTTTCAATGTCCAGATAAATCACATCAGCTGCATTACCTATATCCAGATTAGCACTCACCTCCTCATAGAAACCCAACATGTTAGTTATACACAACTTAGTCTTCATGAATCCATGCTGGTTGTCAGTTATTACTGTATATTATCTACAGTATATTTCTTCAGATCATCTCTTATAATGCCCTCAAAAACTTTGCACACTACTGACGTCATGCTTCCGGACGGTAGCTGCCTGGCTCCATCTTCTTATCTTTCTTAAGTATTGGTACCACATCAACCATGAGACACTCTATCTTTACTAAAGTTTAATTGTTACAACCAGCCATTACATTCATAATGCTCTTCTGACATCTGGTGGCTGTTTGTTGAAGTGCCTAAGACTTTCCATAAAATAAACATTTCAAGCACTCTACCACCATCTATGGTCAAATTGAACTATAACAGGCCCTGGACTTTACAAACAGATCAGTACCTAACACAAAGGTTTGACAGTCCCTGGCTGCAGCGCTCTTTTAAAATGTGCTCCTCTCACCAGCTTTACTGTTAATTTATATAGCTTAACATTAAGCCATTAACCCTCAGATTTATTTTCATTTTTCGCTCCCCTTCTTCCCAGAGCCATACTATTTTATTTTTCAGTCAATATGGCTGTTTGAGGGCTTGCAGGATGAGTTGTACTTTTGAACAACATCATTGGTTTTACCATGTCGTGTACTAGAAAACGGGAAAAAAAATTCCAAGTGCAGTGAAATTGCAAACAAAAGTGCAATCCCACTTGTTTTTTGTTTGACTTTTTTACTAGGTTCACTAAATGCTAAAACTGACCTGCTATTATGATTCTCCAGGTCATTATGAGTTAATAGACACCAAACATGTCTAGGTTCTTGTTTTTCTAAGTGGTGAAAAAAATTACAAACTTTGTAAAAAAAAAAAAGAAAATGTGCCATTTTCCGATACCTGTAGCGTCTCCATTTTTCGTGATCTGGGGTCAAGTGAGGGCTTATTTTTTGCGTGCCAAGCTGACGTTTTTAATGATATCGTATTGGTGCAGATATGATCTTTGATCGCCCGTTATTGCATTTTAATGTAATGTCTCGGTGACCAAAAAAACGTAATTCTGGCATTTTGACTCTTTTTTTTTCTCGCTATGCCGTTTAGCGAACAGTTTAATCCTTTTTTTTTATAGATCGGGTAATTCTGAAAGCAGCGATACCAAATATGTCTTTGATTTTTTTTATTGTTTTATTTTGAATGGGGCAAAAGGGGGTGAACTTTTATATATTTTTTTATTTTTTAGATGTTTTAAAACTTTTTTTTACTTTTAGCATGCTTCAATAGTCTCTGTGCGAGACTAGAAGCTGCCATAACCCGATCGGCTCATCTACATATAGGCGATGATGAGATCACCTATATGTAGCTGAATTACTCACTTGCTATAAGCGCCGATCACTGGGTGGCGCTCACAGCAAGCTGGCAGTGACAACCATATAGGTCTGTCAGCATTTGACAGTGGCATTTAATGGGTTAATAGCATTGGGTGGATCACGATTCCACACTCAGCTGTTACAGGCACATGTCAGCTGTTTGAAACAACTGACATGTGCCGGGAAAGATGTGGGCTCACCGCCGGAGCCCACATCAAAGGAAGGGAGTTCGACATCAGCGTAAATATGGGTCCCATTACATCTACCTTGAAAAGAGAAGTCCAGCGTGCGTAGGGACTGTGACTTGGAAGATGCCGTGTATTATTTAGTGCAATGTTTATGTAAACTAAACATGAATTCTATGCACTTGTGAGGAATGGACTGTGTGAAGTAACACATTAAAGGAAATCTGAATCTGTCACCCCAAAAATCGTATATGAGATAAGGCCACTGGCATCAGGGGCTTATCTACAGCATTCTGTAATGCTGTAGATAAGCCCCCGATGTAACCTGAAAGGTAAGAAAAACAGGTTATATTATACTCACCCAGGGGCGGTCCCGCTGCGGTCCGTGTCCGATTGGCGTCATGGTCTTGGGCCAGCGCCTCCTATCTTCATACGATAACGTCCTCTTTTTGTCTTCCTGCCATGGCTCCGGCGCAGGAGTACTTTGTCTGCCCTGTTGAGGACAGAGCAAAGTACTGCAGTGCGCAGGCATCGGTAAAGGTCAGAGAGGCCCAGCACCTGCACACTGCAGTACTTTGCTCTGCCCTCAACAAGGCAGACAAAGTGTGCCTGCGCTATAGCCACAGCAGGAAGACAAGAAGAGGACGTCATCGCATGAAGATTGGAGGCGCCGGACCCGGACCGCGACGCCCATTGGACCCGGACCGCAGCGGGACCGCCCCTGGGTGAGTATAATATAACTTGTTTTTCTAACCTTTCAGGTTACAGGGGTCTTATCTACAGCATGGGGGCTTATCTCCCTATTACATCTCTGGAGCTCAGCCACAGTGATCTTGGGGTTCTTCTTTACCTCTCTCACCAAGGCTCTTCTCCCACGATTGTTCAGTTTGGCTGGACGGCCAGGTCTATGAAGACTTCTGGTTGTCCTAAACTTCTTCCATTTAAGGATTATGGAGGCCACTGTGCTCTTAGGAACCTTGAGTACTGCAAAAATTCTTTTGTAACCTTGGCCATATCTGTGCGTTACTACAACTCTGTCTCTGAGCTCCATGGCCAGTTCCTTTGATCTCATGATTTTCATTTGGTGTGACATGCACTGTGAGCTGTGAGGTCTTATATAGACAGGTGTGTGCCTTTCCAAATCAAGTCCTATCAGTTTAATTAAACACAGCTGGACTCCAATGAAGGAGTAGGACCATCTCAAGGAGGATCACAAGGAAATGGACAGCATGTGACTTAAATATGAGTGTCTGAGCAATGGGTCTGAATACTTAAGACCATGCGATATTTCGGTTTTTCTTTTTTAATAAATGTGCAAAAATTTCTACATTTCTGGTGTTTTTCAGTCTAGATGGGGTGCAGAGTGTACATAAATGTGACAAAAATGAACTTTTTTGAAGTTACCAAATGGCTGTAATGAAACAAAGAGTGAAAAATCTAAAGGGATCTGAATACTTTCCGTACCCACTGTATATACAGTTTATATAAAAACTTACTTCTCACCTGCAACGGGGGTGGTCTTTTTTGTCCTTTCCCATTCTCAGGTCTTCTACCAGAGGCCTGGTAGTTTGAGGTTTCTGCGCAGGATCTTAGTTATTCCCAGCATTGCATTTTTCTGGACAGAGAGCTCAGATGTTGCTCCTGGAATCTTTTGCAGCCATTTTCCCAATTTAGAGGCCACTGCTCCTATCACCACTGGAATCATTGTTGCCTTCACCTTCCACATCTTCTCCAGTTCTCCTTTGTGGCCCTGGTATTTCTCCAGCTTCTCATATTCCTTATTTCTTATGTTGCTGTCACTTGGCACTGCCACATCAATTATCATTGCTGTCTTCTGATAATTGTCTACGATCACAGTGTCTGGTTGGTTAGCAACACCTGCTTATCCATCTGGATCTTGAAGTCCCACAGGATTTTAGCCCTTTCATCCTCCACTACTTTTTCTGGGGTCTCCCATCTGGACTTAGGGGGACTTAGCCCATTTGCTGTGCAGATGTTCCTGTATACAATTGCCGCTACTTGGTTGTGCCGTTCAGTATACGCTGTTCCAGCTGCATTTGCATCCTGGAAATATGTGTTGGTCTGTTTCTGAGGTTTCTTTGCATAGTCTGCATCTTGGGTCTTGTCTTGTGTGGTAGATTCCTGCTTCTATTGATCTGGTACTTAGAGCTTGGTCTTGTGCCGCTATGATTATTGTCTCTGTGCTGTCTCGGAGTCCTGCGTTCTCCAGCCATTGGTAGCATTTCTCCATGTCAACCACCTCCACTATTTGTTGTTGGTACATCCCATGCAGCGGCTTGTCTTGCCATGGCGCTTCATGTTCCTGTTCTTCCTTCCAAACCTGTTGTTGTTGCTGCCTTAAGCTTTCTCTCAGCATCTCATCTTTTGGTGCCATTTTTCTGATGTATTCCTGGATACTCCTTGTTTCATCCGTGTTGGTGGTTTGGATGCTTTTCAAGTCTAGCCCACCCTCCTTTCTGTTGGTATACAATTTTTGGGTGCTAGACTTAGGGTGGAGACCTCTATGCAGTGTTAGGAGCTTTAGTGTCTTCATATCTACAGCTTCCATTTCTTATTTTGGCCAGCACCCAATGACAGCAATGCTGATAACTGGCAGGACATATGTATTGATAAAAGACAATAATAATCAGCGTGCTGCTCTATATACAGTAGTGTAACTACAAAGTTATGGGCCCCGGTGCAAACTTTCAAATGGGCCCCCAGACCAGGCCCCCCCCATGCCAAAATATTTTCCTCCCAAATTCACATTTTCCCTATTCATTTCGCACACTATAGCTTTATTGCAAAGTTGTATAGTGTGACCTCAGTTGAATAACTATCCAGTGCCCCATCCTGGGATATATTTGTCCCCTGTACTACCATTGTTATGTAATGTATAAAAGAAAATAAACCATTATACTCATCAGGGGATAACATAGAAGTCATGGGGATCCATATAAGAAGTAATGCACCCCCATAGTCCTCCTTATAGTATAATACACTCCCCATAGTCCTCCTTATAGTATAATACACTCCCCATAGTCCTCCATATAGTATTGTACACTCCTCAGTCCTCCATATAGTATAATACACTGCTCATAGTGGAGCGGCCCCCAGACGCAGGACGGCGGGGTACTCGGTATCGGGTCTATCGGTTCTGAGGATGTCACGGTGGCCTGACCTGGTCCGTGGTCCTGCTAAGGGGCGCCCAATAAAAGGTGTAGGTGGTGGTGTAGGTCGCAGTAAATAACGAGGACACAGGGTTGCAGTCTCTTTACCTCTTTACTGAAGGCTTCGGTATCCGCAATCCAGAGCACTATTAACTGGGCTGGCTGAGACCGGCCGGTCCGAAGGCACATCCAGAGTTCCCTTTGCAGGTGGAAATCAGTGCCTACCTACTAGCGCCTGGGTGTTGTAGTACTTCCCTGCTGAGCACCACAGGATAATCCTAACAACTGTCGTGTATGTTTCTGTTCTTTCTCTCCGTCCCCCAGATGATATGGATAGGACGCACCCGTATGACGGGGTAGGCCTGGAGTTATTTTATAGGGACCCTAGAGACGCCCCTCTCCCACAATTGCCTCCGTTGTCTTCATTAGGTGATTTAGGTGAGGCAGCCAACCTATAATTAACTGCCCTGCCGTTGGTTTGAAGTAATGCGTGGAGCCCAATACTTCCTCGGCGTTCCGGCCACCGGCTACGCGCCTCAGTAGGATGTTGCCGATCTCGGAGCACGACTCCTACTGGTTCTTTCACCTTTGTGCTGTGATCTCGTTTCTCACTTCTCCACAATAAACCTCGCTTCTTATCCTTTCTTAAGATACCGCCGCAATGAAGTGCAGGTGTGGTTCCGTAACGTTCTGTCCTTTTCGCTAGGCCTCTGTCAGGATCCCACCCCTGACAGGGACCCCCCTGAATCTTCCTAAGCAACCTCTTCTCTCACTAGGTGTTGCCTGGGCAAAACCCAGTCAGCTTTCTGTCTAACTTCCTATCCAGCCCCCAGTTTTACCAGATTGTGAGGAGTGGCCTAATACATAGAACCCTTTGCTCCCCCTGGTGGCCAGAGTGTGAAGTGTAATGTGTGACTGTGATACCTGGTCAGGTGAACTCCTTAAGTGCCATCAGACGTACCATCACTCCCCTTAGTGGCGGAGCGACAGTACTGCAACGACCAGGACTCTGGGGCGCTGCACTCCCCCCCGGTTAAATCCAGTACTCGCGGACTGGGAAAGAAGAACAACAATACGTGTTAGCAAAAGACATACAAATTTTTGAAATGCAATAAACACGTAAATTTAACAGGGCTTCCCTTTATGGGAGGTGAGGACACTTGAACGTTACAAACGGAAACATATTTACATTTTTACTCAAGGTTATAAATAACACTTATGACTAACTCGACTATAAATAACCATCATTACCCAGCCGGGTATTCTATCTACTAAGTGCAAATTTTGAACAATAATTTAACTTTTCCTTTAAGGGCGTATAAGCTGAACCCACTAAAGGCTTACTATAAAACTCTAAAATATAAATTAACTTTGTCTTTATTTCTCTTTTCTAAATACAACATTTTTCTTTACTCTCTGATTTCGAACATGCAGGACCGCCTGGCTACTCGTCCGGGCCTACTGCCTCTTCTCTTCTATAAGCTCAATTTTTATTCACACTATAAGATCAATCAACCATCTCTCTGTGGTTTCCAGGAGGACTCACTAACCCCTACGGGTCCACCTCTTTTCAACTCTTTCCTGTCCTCAACTTCTAGTAACATTATCGAACATTTCCTATTATTTCTCAAATAACTACACACTATTCACTACTATTCAACGTTCTTAAAGTAACATTATACTTAAGTGCAACACATGAACATTCCCTTTAAGAGGAAACCAAGTCTCTTTGAGGTAGTGCAGACTCTTTATCTGCAAGTCCGTTTAAGGCAAGAACTGCGCTGTATTCAAGAACAGTCTCTTCAAAAAGTTCTCCTTTTTGTAAAACCAGTAGGGGGCACCTTTAAGAAGGTGCGAACTATTTACAACACAGTTTGTGAACCACTCACCGTCCATGATTCGGTAGTCTTTGTAAACAATGATGAACAAACGCAAAAACAAAAAGCAAAAACAATAGGGATCCCGGGTAAACGAAGGGATCCCTTTAAGGACAACCCTGGTCGGGTATCAGCAGCAACACAGCAGGAAGACAAACAGTTAAATTAACTATATACATTGGTTCCGGTTCTGAGGTTTATCCTCATAGTAGGTTGCAAGACACCAGCCGGTAGCGAACACTTCCTGACCGGGGAAGCTCCGGTCCTCTGTTCTCGGCTGATGCGGTATCAGTGGTGCGTCTCTCAGGTGCGGCCAGGTCACCCGGTGTCTGGATTCGAATATCAGCTTTGGTTGCAAGTTCGGTAGCCGCAACAATGCACACAGTGGTGATGGTAGCAGAATTTGTCAGGTCCGGGTTAGTCGTAGTCAGGACAGCAGGTGGCGCCACTGCAGGCTCGCATCGTTGGACATTCCGAGCGCACCATCCCTGCGCACTCCGATGGCGAGTGTATGTCACCTGGTCCCCTTTACATAGTAGTGGATCATCACATCTGTTGCGGAATGGGGTTTTCACATTGTAGCTGGTAAAGAAGATTTCAGTCGGCAGTCCCGGTTCTTGTATAGAGCCCCAAGCCCTTTTCGGGTGAAAGGCTAGTACAGTCCCCCGTTTTACCAAGTCCTTCTTACCGCGTGCAGTCTTTGGGTTTTGTACTTTCGGTGGGTCACTTTGTTCTGTCAATTTTCGGTTTTTCCAGTGTAGAATTAGGCATTGTTTATATTGTTCCCAAGTGAGCACAGCGGTGCTGAGGCCCTCTTGTCTGGCCCCGTCTAGCCCAATCCTTGGGGTATCCCATTGGAAGATCACCCCCTCTGAGCTCACATCTAGCGGTTCTCCCATAGCTGTCGGTAACGGAGGCACCAGCTTCTCCATAGTGTGGGGGGTTACTACTACCAGCTCAGCGGAGAGGAATCGGTCACTGTCGGGACGGGAGCGGTCACGGGAGCAGGATTGGTCGGGAGAGCAGGGGCGCTTTCAATACCTGCGTCTGATGTGGTTCCATCAATGCCGATCTGCTCCACTGACGAGGACACTGGAGTCGGCAGCAGCTCGGACCGCGGTTCCTCCAAGGCGTCTCTCCGGCACGGCTCCGCATTCCATTGCTTCACATCTGCTGGCTCCGTGTTTGGGATTGGTTGGCTCAGCTCCCCCGCCTGTGGCTCCAAGAGGTCCGGATCCTCCAGCTGCGGTGGGTTCGGATCCGCCTCCGGCCGGTGGGGATAGTCCGGGATCACTTCGTCGTCGTTCCGGTACTCGCTGGTCACCCTCACTGTTCCGCAGTCGGCAGCTGCACACACATCTGGTTCCGCCATCTTTCCTGGGTGGGGCTCTTGTCTTGGTTCCCACCGTTGCAAATCAGGGGGTGGTTCTCCTCTGCTTCGGGGCAGGTCGTCATCTTGCAGCAATAATCGGAGGGGGCGGTCGCCACTTTTGGCGCCGCTTTGATAGTCTCCTCCCATGGCACGCCCTTCTTCCTCTGCGCTCCTCGTGGCGCTGTAATGGCGGCGGTTTTGGCAGGAATCTTTGGCAGCAATAGCAATACACAGTCTTTGCAATAAGTCACAGTTCAAGCACAATTCAGACACAGTTCCAAGGCACACATGACATGATTCTTCAGGCTTAAGTAGATCCTGTTCGTGATGCCAAGTTGGAGCGGCCCCCAGACGCAGGACGGCGGGGTACTCGGTACCGGGTCTATCGGTTCTGAGGATGTCACGGTGGCCTGATCCGGTCCGTGGTCCTGCTAATGGGCGCCCAATAAAAGTCGGGTTTCATGAAACCCGAACCGATCCTAGTGTGGGATCGGCCATGCGGTACACGTTCAGAGCGCCAAAGTCGCATTTCGTATGACGCTGTTACCGCCGTTTTTCATCCAATGAAGGAGGACGCAGAGTGTGGGCAGCGTGATGACATAGGTCTCTGTCCCCACCATCTTAGACAAGGGCATGGCAGTGATTGGCTTGCTGTCTGCGGCGTCACAGGGGCTATAAAGGGGCGTGCACGCCGACCTCTATCTTACTTCTGCCGATCTAAGCATAGGGAGAGTTTGCTGCAGTTAGTCAGAAGCAGGGACAGAGTTAGGGAGGAAATATATATACCCCCAAACCGCTTGTGCTGGGGCGATTTTCACTGTCCCACACCACCTTTTTGTGCAGGGACAGTGGAGGTCGTATTTTAGTGCAGCAGCTGCATAGCTGTGTGCACGGTGCTGTGCAAACCAACTGCTTTTTTCAAAGCAAAAATCCTGTTGCTCCTTTCTGCACAGTTACCTGTCTTGTTTATTTGTCCACACTTTTTTGTTCTGAAGTCCTTTTTATTGCTGCCATACTTGTCCTGAGATCATTGTAGGGACTAGGGAGCGTGTTATTGCAGTAATTTTTTTAAATTTTTTTTTTATAATAATTACAGCCACTTTCTGCCAGGTTCATAGTGTTGTGTTATACCACTGGGTCAGAGTTGTGGTTCAGTTTCTCCCCCCAAAAGTGAGATAGTAATTCTCACACAGTTTATATTCTGCTGTACTGCTAGTGTGTCGTATATCAGGCAGCCACTTTCTGCCACATTCATAGTGTTGTGTTATACCACTGGGCCAGAGCTGTGGTTCAGTGTCTCCCCCCAAAAGTGAGATAGTATTTCTCACACAGTTTATATTCTGCAGTACTGCTAGTGTGTCATATATCAGGCAGCCACTTTCTGCCAGGTTCATAGTCTTGCAATGGCACGGCCTTCTTGGTGAAGTCCTTGATAAACCTCCTGTAGTAGCCTACCAACCCGAGGAACTGCCGGACTTCATGGAGGTTGCCGGGCTTCGGCCAGTCTTTGATCACAGTGACCTTGTCAGGGTCTGGGGCCACCCCTTCGGCACTCACTACATGGCCCAGGTACTGCACCTTGGGTTTTAGCAGATGGCATTTGGACGGTTTTACCTTTAGGCCAAAGTTGGACAGGGCTTCGAACACCTCGGCCAGGTGCTTCAGATGGTCCTCGTAAGTCTTGGAGAAGACAATGACATCGTCCAGATATAGCAACACGGTTTCAAAGTTCTTGTTTCCCAGACAGCACTCCATCATCCTCTGGAACGTTCCCGGGGCATTGCACAATCCGAAGGGCATGTAGTTGAATTTGCAGAGACCCATCGGCGTCGTGAAGGCCGTCTTTTCCTTGTCCGCCTCTGCCACGGGAACCTGCCAGTACCCACTGGTGAGATCCAAGGTAGAGAAGTAGTTAGCAGATTTCAAAGCAGCCAAGGACTCCTCTATCCTGGGCAGTGGGTATGCATCCTTATGTGTAATGCGATTTAGCTGCCTATAATCAACACACATCCTCATAGTGCCATCATTCTTCCTGATGAGGACTAATGGAGCTGCCAAGGGGCTACAACTGTCTCTCACTACCCCAGCCTCCTTCATCTCTCGCAACATGTCTTTAGCACACTGATAATGAGCTGGGGGTACAGGACAGTATCTCTCCTTTATGGGTGGATGATCTCCTGTGGGGATATGATGTTGAATCCCTTTTACCTGCCCAAAATCTAGGGGGTGCTTGCTGAATACCCGCTCATACTCATGAACCACTCTGTAGGCCCCCTGTTTCTGGTGTGATGGGGTGGAGTCAGTGCCCATGTGCAATTCCTGACACCAGTCTTTCGGTTGCCCTGCAGAGCCGTTGTTCTCCGTCGGATTGGACGGGACCAAGGGTCCTGATGCCTGTATCACAGTATTATCAACAGTAAACAGTTTGGCAAGTGTGGCATACTTGGTTAGGTGGACTTCTTCTTCCCCACAGTTAAGAACACGTACTGGCACCCTCCCCTTGCGGACTTCAACCACCCCTCTGGCTGTCAGGAGGGTAGGCCTATTATCTGAATATACAGGTTCTACCAGGGCCTGGTAGTCCTTGCCCCTGAGGCCTATTGCTGCCCGACACCATATTAGCATTTCACTCCTGGGGGGTATCGCAATGGGGTTCGAATCACTCACTGTGACATGGCCAATTTAACCACCAGTCAGCTCTACCTGTTGTCTCTGCATCAGAGCTCTGATTTCTTTCTGCAGGGCACATTGTTCACTGTAGCCAGCTGTTTCCGCTACCTGCTGTAACAAGACAATAACCTCTGTAAGACAATTTTCTATGACATTAGTACCAATGGTCATCATGGGGTTACATTCGCGTCGGTCAATATCAACAATCCCTTGGGCCTCCAATTCCACCCGCCCCACTTTAATGGTGACAATGTGGCAATGGCTGACCATTACTGGCTATTATGGTGAAATCATCATCGGGGCCACGAGTAATGTTGGTGTCCTCCCAATACCGTTTATAAAGGATGTAAGGCATAGTCGTCACCTGAGAACCGGTGTCCAGCAAAGCGTTCATGGGGATACCGTCGATCACGATGGGAAGAACTGGTCGCCCTCCAATGTATTTGGCTCTCCAATTTTGCGGGCCTGATCGTCCTACTCCTGGGGGTTGGCCCTCTGCCCCAGGGGTTGCTCGTTTAAATGACAGTACCTTGCAAGATGGCCCACCTGGTGGCAGCGGCGGCAGATAGGTCGTCTGTCCTGATGAAAGCGATCGTTGTCTCTGCCTCTGGTCGGCGGAATCCTCCTCTGTCGCTGCCAGGGAACATCCTCCGGTCTGGAAGCCAGCTGGATCTTCTCCTTAGGAGCCTCCTGTAGGGACTGTATGGTCCGGGCTAGGGCAGCAACGCTCTTGGTCAGCTCCTGCATCTGGAGGCGTAGTCCAGCAGGGGAGTCGTCTTCCAGGATCTGGGCATCGGCCTCAGCAGCAACTGGAGCATCTGGCGCCACCTCCTGGTGGTACATGAGAGCTTGACGCCTAGGAAGTACTGCACGGCTGGGCTGTCGCTCCTGTAGCACCTGGATGGCTTTATCTTTAAATTGCGCGAAAGTCAGGTCTGGATTCTGCATGGCCAGGAAGTGCAGTTGGGCCCTTTGGTGACTGCACAGGAGCCCCTCAATGAACCGCTCCTTTAGGAGTTTATCCTCATCTTGCATGCTGTTTGGGTCATTCTGCTTGATGGCCCGCAATGCCTCCTGGAGATTAAGGGCATAGTCCCGTAAGCTATCCTGCGGCCTCTGCTTGCACCCATAGAACGTCAATTTAATTTCTGTAGCGGTGTGGGTGTCAAAGGTGGCTTTAAGCTTTGCGAAGACCTGTTGCGCAGTTCTCTTATCCGCAGCGGGCCAGGACTTCACTTCCCTCAGAGCCGCTCCAAAGAGTTGGCCTGTTATCATATGAACTTTCTGAGGCTCTGTCAGGGGATAAAACTCAAGCAGGCTGCAGATCCCTTCTTTAAAGTCAGTTAATGTATGTGATTCTCCAGAGTATCGCGGGAGCCAGGCTGCTCCAGGTAGGTATGGAATGGAGAAGGGCATTATGGCCGCCGTAGCCGCGGCAGTATTCGGCTAGCTGATGGGGGCTGCAAGCTCTGCGGGACTCGGTGGTGGTACAAGGCCCATGGCTGCACCTACTGCGGGGCCCGGAGGTGCCTCTGAGCCTGCGGCTGTGACCACCGCCACCTCTCCTCCCGGATCAGACATGGCCGCTCCTCCCCTCTCCTAACCTGGTGGAGGTCGGGGTTCCTCTTCTGGAATCGGCACCTCACCGCGTCTTCTTGCCTCGCGCTCTTTTCAGCCGCTCCACCCACGAAGCTATGGCTCCTCCCCTCGTGCTCCACACGGCGCGGCAATGGCGGATTTTGGCGGCAAATAGCAATACACAGTCTTTGCAATAAATCACGATTCAAGCACAATTCAGTCACAGTTCCAAGGCACACATGACCTGATCTTCAGGCTTAAGTAGATCCTGTTCGTGACGCCAAGTTGGAGCGGCCCCAAAACGCAGGACAGCGGGGTACTCGGTACCGGGTCCCTCGGTTCTGGGGATGTCACGGTGACCCGACCCGGTCTGTGGCCCTGCTAAGGGGTGCAAAATTAAAGGTGAGGGTGATGGTGTAGGTCGCAGTAAATGACGAGGACACAGGGTTGCAGTCTCTTTACCTTTTTACTGAAGGCTTCGGCATCCGCAATCCAGAGCACTGCTAACAGGGCTGGCTGAGACCGGCCGGTCCGAAGGCACATCCAGAGTTCCCTTTTCAGGTGGAAATCAGTGGCCTTCCTACCAGTGCCTGTGTGTTGTAGTACCTCCCTGCTGAGCACCACGGGATAGTCCTCACAACTGTCATGTATGTTTCTGTTCTCTCTCTCCGTCTCCCAGATGATATGGATAGGATGCACCCGTATGACGGGGTAGGCCTGGAGTCATTTTATAATGACCCTAGAGATGCCCCTCTCCCACAATTGCCTCCGTTGTCTTCATTAGGTGTAAAGGTGAGACAGCCAACCTAGAGTTAACTGCCCTGCCGTAGTTCAAAGTGATGCGTAGAGCCTATTACTTCCTCGGTGCTCCGGCCACCGGCTACGCGCCTCAGAAGAATGTTGCCGATCTTGGGGCACGACTCCTTCTGGTTCTATCGCCTTTGTGCTGTGATCTCGTTTCTCACTTCTCCACAATATATTTCGCTTCGTGTCCTTTCTTAGGAGACTGCCGCTATCAAGTACAGGCACGGCTCCGTAATGATCTGTCTATCCTAGGCCGCTGTCAGGATCCCACCTCTGACAGGTCCTCTCTCGAACTCTCCCAGGCTGCTTTCTCCCCTAACTTCCTATCCAACCCCCAGTTTTACCCATGTGTGAGGAGTGGCCTAGTAGATAGGACATTTTGCTCCCCCTGGTGGCCGGAGTGTGAAGTGTAATGTGTGACTGTGATACCTGGCAAGGTGAACTCTTTTAGTGCAATCAGACATACCATCACTCCCCCTGGTGGAAGAGCAACGTTACTGCAACGACCAGACTCTGGGGCGCTGCACTGTCACTGTGTCCTCCAATCATTCTGGCACTCCAACATCCACAACTAGGGTTGAGCGAAACGGGTCGATCATTTTCAAAAGTCGCCGACTTTTGGCTAAGTCGGCGTCTCATGAAACCCGATCCGACCCCTGTGCTTGTCGGCCATGCGGTACGCGACTTTCGCGCCAAAGTCGCGTTTCAATGACGCGAAAAGCGCCATTTCTCAGCCAATGAAGGTGAACGCAGAGTGTGGGCAGCGTGATGACATAGATCCTGGTCCCCACCATCTTAGAGAAGGGCATTGCAGTGATTGGCTTGCTGTCTGCGGCGTCACAGGGGCTATAAAGGGGCGTTCCCGCCGACCGCCATCTTACTGCTGCTGATCTGAGCTTAGGGACAGGTTGCTGCCGCTTCATCAGAAGCAGGGAGAGCGTTAGGCAGGGTCCACTAACCACCAAACCGCTTGTGCTGCAGCGATTTCCACTGTCCAACACCACCTTCGGTGTGCAGGGACTGTGGAAGCTATTTTTTTTTTTTTTTCCCCTCAGCGCTGTAGCTCATTGGGCTGCCCTAGAAGGCTCCGTGATAGCTGTATTGCTGTGTGTACGCCACTGTGGAAACCAACTGCTTTTTTCAAAGCACATATCCTCTTGTTCCTTCCTTTCTGCACAGCTATCTTTTCTGTTTTTCCACACTTTTTATTTAATTTGTGCATCAGTCCACTCCTATTGCTGCCTGCCATACCTGGCTTACATTACTGCAGGGAGATAGTAATTGTAGGACAGTTTTTTTTTTTTTTTTGTTTTTTTTTTTTGTGGGAGATTAAGATTGGCATTTCTGCTACAGTGCCATCCCTGTGTGTGCCATCTCTCACTGAGTGGGCCATAGAAAGCCTATTTATTTTTTCCGTGATTTGTGTTCTAAAATCTACCTCAACACAAAAACAGTACATCAATCAGTGGGAGAAAAATATTGGCCTCAGTCAGGGCTTGTGTGCCACTGCTGTGTGTGCTATCTCTCATTCAGTGGGCTATAGCAAGCCTATTTTTTTTTTTTTTTTTTAATATTATTTGGTTTCTAATTCTCCCTGAAAAAAAAAAAAAAAACCTAAAAAAACAGTGGGAGAATAATATTGCCCTTTCAGCTTGTGTGCCAGTCTTGACTCCTGGGTGTGCCACCTCTCTCCCTCTCATTCAGTGGGCCATAGAAAGCCTATTTATTTTTTTTTTTAAATATTATTGGGTTTCTAAAGTCTCCCTGAAAAAACAAAAAATACATAAAAAAACAGTGGGAGAGTAATATTGCCATTTCAGCTTGTGTGCCAGTCTTGACTCCTGGGTGTGCCACCTCTCTCCCTTTCATTCAGTGGGCCATAGAAAGCCTATTTATTTTTTGGTTTTTTTAATATTATTTGGTTTCTAAAGTCTCCCTGAAAATAAAAAAAAAAAATACATAAAAAAACAGTGGGAGAGTAATATTGCCATTTCAGCTTGTGTGCCAGTCTTGACTCCTGGGTGTGCCACCTCTCTCCCTCTCATTCAGTGGGCCATAGAAAGCCTTGTTTTTTTGTTTTTTTTTTAATATTATTTGGTTTCTAAAGTCTCCCTGAAAATAAAAAAAAAAAACATAAAAAAACAGTGGGAGAGTAATATTGCCATTTCAGCTTGTGTGCCAGTCTTGACTCCTGGGTGTGCCACCTCTCTCTCTAATTGTGGGCCATAGAAAGCCTATTTATTTTTTGGTTTTTTTAATATTATTTGGTTTCTAAAGTCTCCCTGAAAATAAAAAAAAAAAATACATAAAAAAACAGTGGGAGAGTAATATTGCCCTTTCAGCTTGTGTGCCAGTCTTGACTCCTGGGTGTGCCACCTCTCTCCCTTTCATTCAGTGGGCCATAGAAAGCCTATTTATTTTTTGGTTTTTTTAATATTATTTGGTTTCTAAAGTCTCCCTGAAAATAAAAAAAAAAAATACATAAAAAAACAGTGGGAGAGTAATATTGCCCTTTCAGCTTGTGTGCCAGTCTTGACTCCTGGGTGTGCCACCTCTCTCCCTTTCATTCAGTGGGCCATAGAAAGCCTATTTATTTTTTGGTTTTTTTAATATTATTTGGTTTCTAAAGTCTCCCTGAAAATAAAAAAAAAAAATACATAAAAAAACAGTGGGAGAGTAATATTGCCATTTCAGCTTGTGTGCCAGTCTTGACTCCTGGGTTTGCCACCTCTCTCTCTAATTGTGGGCCATAGAAAGCCTATTTATTTTTTGGTTTTTTTAATATTATTTGGTTTCTAAAGTCTCCCTGAAAATAAAAAAAAAAAATACATAAAAAAACAGTGGGAGAGTAATATTGCCCTTTCAGCTTGTGTGCCAGTCTTGACTCCTGGGTGTGCCACCTCTCTCCCTTTCATTCAGTGGGCCATAGAAAGCCTATTTATTTTTTGGTTTTTTTAATATTATTTGGTTTCTAAAGTCTCCCTGAAAATAAAAAAAAAAAATACATAAAAAAACAGTGGGAGAGTAATATTGCCATTTCAGCTTGTGTGCCAGTCTTGACTCCTGGGTGTGCCACCTCTGTCCCTCTCATTCAGTGGGCCATAGAAAGCCTTGTTTTTTTTTTTTTTTTTAAATATTATTTGGTTTCTAAAGTCTCCCTGAAAATAAAAAAAAAATACATAAAAAAACAGTGGGAGAGTAATATTGCCATTTCAGCTTGTGTGCCAGTCTTGACTCCTGGGTGTGCCACCTCTCTCTCTAATTGTGGGCCATAGAAAGCCTTTTTATTTTTTTCCTTCATTTGTGTTTTAAAATCAACCTCAACACAAAAACACTACATCAATCAGTGGGAGAAAAATATTGGCCTCAGTCAGGGCTTGTGTGCCACTCCTGTGCGTGCCATCTCTCATTCAGTGGGCCATAGAAAGCCTTGTTTTTTTGTTTTTTTTTTAAATATTATTTGGTTTCTAAAGTCTCACAGAGAAAAAAAAAAAAATAAATTAGGTGGGAGATTAATATTGACATTAGTGCTTGAGTGACAGTCCTGCGTGTGTGTCATCTCTGTGATTTGGTGTCACAGAAAACAGAGTGTGTAACATTGTGCCTGATTTTCCTTGTGGTCTCACCAACCTGTTAAGGGATATTGAAATCATACTGAAGTTATAGCTCACCGTGTAAGTTGTTTGACAGCAACAAATAAAGTTAGTTTGGTTACGATTTTTAAACAATGAGGAAGTCTGGTGCAAGAGGTCGTCGTGGGCGTTCATTGTCAGCTGGTAATGATGGTAGTGGTAGTGGAGCATCAGGTGGTCGTGGGGATAAAAATATTCCACCTAAGTCTGGAGCTGTGGAGCCAGTTTCGTCGTCAGGCTACACAAGGCCTCGAACGCTCTCTTTTCTGGGAGTAGGAAAACCGCTTTTAAAGGCTGAGCAGCAACAGCAAGTTTTGGCTTACATTGCAGACTCAGCCTCTAGCTCTTTTGCCTCCTCTTCCGAAACTGGTAAATGTAAAAGCAGCGCGTCGCTTGTGGATGTTCACGGTCAGGGACAAGTCGCTTCCTTGTCCTCCTCAGCAAAAACTACAACAAGAGAGAAGGATGCAGCAGGCGACACAACGGGTCACTCCATGGAGCTCTTTACACATACCGTCCCTGGCTTAGAAAGTGAAACATTTAACAGGCCATGCCCATTACAAGTAGATTCTGACATGGAGTGCACTGATGCACAGCCACAGCCAGAGTACTATGCTGCTCCTTTGACTCAGACCACCACATTGCCCTCTCAGGGTACAGATCCACAATCAGACCCTGATGAGACTATGTTGCCCCGCCACGAACGCTATACCACCGACCGACACAGTGACACAGACGAAGTTGCACACGAGCTCGAAGAGGAGGTAATAGATGACCCAGTTATTGACCCCGATTGGCAGCCATTGGGGGAACAGGGTGCAGGCGGCAGTAGTTCAGAAGCGGAGGTGGAGGAGGGGCCGCAGCAGGCATCAACATCGCAACAGGTTCCATCTGCCGGGCCCGTATCTGGCCCAAAACGCGTGTCAAAGCCAAAACCTGTTGGAGGACAGCGTGGCCATCCGGTTAAAGCTCAGTCTGCAATCCCTGAAAAGGGATCCGAGTCTAGGAAGAGTGCAGTCTGGCATTTTTTTAAACAACATCCAACTGATCAGCGCAAAGTCATCTGTCAAAAATGTTCAACTAGCTTAAGCAGAGGTCAGAATCTGAAAAGTCTAAATACTAGTTGCATGCATAGACACTTAACCACCATGCATTTTCAAGCCTGGACTAACTACCAAACGTCCCTTAAGGTTGTAGCACCCTCGGCCAATGAAGCTAGTCAGCAACGCAACATCCCTTCCGTCACTGTAAGGCCACCATTTTCCGCACCACCGGCAGTATCTGTGCAGGTTTCTTTGCCAGCCAAAAGCAGTCAGGGTCAGGGAATCACCAGTTTAGTAGGAGGAAATATTGCATCTAGGGCACCGGCGGAAACAATACCGTCTCCAACCGTCTCTCAGTCTGCCATGTACACCGGCACACCCGAAAGTTCCACGATCTCCTGCTCTCCAGTCCAGCTCACCCTACATGAGACTCTGGTTAGAAAAAGGAAGTACTTATCCTCGCATCCGCGTACACAGGGTTTTAACGCCCACATAGCTAGACTAATCTCGTTAGAGATGATGCCCTACCGTTTAGTTGAAAGCGAAGCTTTTAAAGCCCTGATGGAGTACGCTGAACCACGATACGAGCTACCTAGTCGACACTTTTTTTCCAGAAAAGCCATCCCAGCCCTGCACCAGCATGTTAAACAGCGCATCGTCCATGCACTTAGGCAATCTGTGAGTACAAAGGTGCACCTGACTACAGATGCATGGACCAGTAGGCATGGCCAGGGACGTTATGTGTCCATCACGGCACACTGGGTGAATGTGGTGGATGCAGGGTCCACAGGCGACATCAATTTAGGGACAGTTGTGCCTAGCCCACGGTCTAGGAAACAGTTGGCTGTAGGCGTTCGCACCCCCTCCTCCTCCTCCTCGTCCTCCTGCAGAAGCTACAGCTCTTCCACAGAACGCAGTCGGCCAACCACTCCATCGGCAGATGACACTGTTGCACACCAGTTGTCCCATTATGGGCCAGCTACTGCCAAGCGTCAGCAGGCTGTATTGGCTATGAAGTGTTTGGGCGACAACAGACACACCGCGGAAGTTCTGTCCGAGTTCTTGCAACAAGAAACGCAGTCGTGGCTGGGCACAGTAGATCTTGAGGCAGGCAAGGTAGTGAGTGATAACGGAAGGAATTTCATGGCTGCCATCTCCCTTTCCCAACTGAAACACATTCCTTGCCTGGCTCACACCTTAAACCTGGTGGTGCAGTGCTTATTGAAAACTTATCCTGGGTTCTCCGACCTGCTCCTCAAAGTGCGTGCACTTTGCTCACATATCCGACGTTCGCCTGTACACGCCAGCCGTATGCAGACCTATCAGCGGTCTTTGAACCTTCCCCAGCATCGCCTAATCATAGACGTTGCAACAAGGTGGAACTCAACACTGCACATGCTTCAGAGACTGTGCGAACAGAGGCGTGCTGTTATTTATTTGTGGGAGGATACACGGGCAGGCAGTAGGATGGCAGACATGGAGTTGTCAGGTGTGCAGTGGTCGAAGATACAAGACATGTGTCAAGTCCTTCAGTGTTTTGAGGAATGCACACGGCTGGTTAGTGCAGACAACGCCGTAATAAGCATGAGCATCCCCCTAATGCGTCTGCTGATGCAAAGTTTGACGCACATAAAGGAGCAGGCGTCTGCACCAGAGGAAGAGGGAAGCCTTGATGACAGTCAGCCATTGTCTGGTCAGGGCAGTGTACAGGACGAGGTAGCGGGCGAAGAGGAGGTGGAGGACGAGGAGGATGATGGGGATGAGTATATTTTTAATGCCGAACCTTTCCCGGGGGCACAGGAAATTGGTTGCGTGTCACGGCCGGGTTCTGGTTTTTTGAGGGACACAAGTGACGTAGATTTGCCTGCAACTGCCCCTCAACCAATCACAACCGGAGATTTGACAACTGGAACTTTGGCCCACATGGCGGATTATGCCTTACGTATCCTAAAAAGGGACACACGCATTACGAAAATGATGAACGATGACGATTACTGGTTGGCCTGCCTCCTTGATCCACGCTATAAAGGCAAATTGCAAAATATTATGCCACATGAGAACTTGGAACTAATATTAGCAACCAAACAATCAACTCTTGTTGACCGTTTGCTTCAGGCATTCCCAGCACACAGCGCACGTGATCGTTCTCACACAAGCTCCAGGGGGCAGCAGACTAGGAGTGTTAGGGGTGCACACATCAGAAGTGGCGTTGGACAGAGGGGTTTTCTGACCAGGTTGTGGAGTGATTTTGCTATGACCGCAGACAGGACAGGTACTGCTGCATCAATTGAAAGTGACAGGAGACAACATTTGTCCAGTATGGTTACTAACTATTTTTCATCCCTTATCGATGTTCTCCCTCAACCGTCATTCCCATTTGATTACTGGGCCTCCAAATTAGACACCTGGCCAGAATTGGCAGAATATGCATTGCAGGAGCTTGCTTGCCCGGCAGCAAGTGTCCTATCAGAAAGAGTATTCAGTGCTGCAGGTTCAATATTAACCGAAAAAAGGACTCGTCTGGCTACCCAAAATGTTGACGATCTAACATTCATTAAAATGAACCACAACTGGATTTCGAAATCTTTTGCCCCACCTTGCCCGGCCGACACCTAGCTTTCCTATGAAAAGCTCTTGCCTGTGAATTACTTTTCTAATGTCTAATTTGCTGCAGCTGATTGTACAGCATACGACATGTTTACACCTCCCTAAATGGCAAAACTCCCCACACGGGGCCGTGGTATCGCGACTTGGCGCAAGCACCCGTGAGACTGCTGTTTGTCTGAAGAGGTGGGTGTGCTCGCTTTTGGTTGACGGCATTGCTACTGGGTCCCTCATAGTACAATGTAGTGTCTCTGGCGGTGGTGGTGCGCACCCAACGTCAGACACACCGTTGTAACATGAGGGGCCCTGGGGCGGTCCCGCCGGCCTCAAGAGAGTTCCCCCCTACCCCAGCTCAAAATGTGCTCTACCACGTGCAAAATTATGTCGCACAGCTCCACCAATCTTTAGTCTATTCGCTGACATCATTCAATGTCTGGCACTGACAATACAAATTTGTAGACATCTATGATGCAACTTAAAGTAGTCTGTGTCTGTGTCCTATATTGGCACCATTAAATAGTTACTGCCAAATTACAATGTCAGAAACTCAGTAGATGAGCCCACCCCTGTACCTAAGTATGCCACCTTTTTTTTTTGTTTTGGTTGTTTTGCGAGACATTAACATCTATTTATATTTTGGGAGTACTGGGACAGACACTCCTTGCACTACTCCTCCACTCACCACCAAGCTGCCTGTGTATCCATGTAACCGCTGTAAAACTGCCATGAGCCTATTGTTTGTTATTTTAGGCCTTTGATAGCCTGTCTGCGGTCCCTACTTTAAATACTCCTCCACTGACCACCAAGCTGCCTGCCCGTGTATCCATGTAACCGCTGTGAAACTGCCATGAGCCTATTGTTTGTTATGTTAGGCCTTTGATAGCCTGTCTGCGGTCCCTACTTTAAATACTCCTCCACTGACCAGACCACTGCTGCCCGTGTACCCCTGGAACCAATTATAAAGTGCCTACAGCCAGCCCATTTTCTTATGTTAGGCCTTTGAAGCCTGTCTGCGGTCCCTACTTTAAATACTCCTCCACTGACCAGACCACTGCTGCCCGTGTACCCCTGGAACCAATTATAAAGTGCCTACAGCCAGCCCATTTTCTTATGTTAGGCCTTTGAAGCCTTTCTGCGGTCCCTACTTTAAATACTCCTCCACTCACCACCACCAAGCTGCCTGCCCGTGTATCCATGTAACCGCTGTGAAACTGCCATGAGCCTATTGTTTGTTATTTTAGGCCTTTGATAGCCTGTCTGCGGTCCCTACTTTAAATACTCCTCCACTCACCACCAAGCTGCCTGTGTATCCATGTAACCGCTGTAAAACTGCCATGAGCCTATTGTTTGTTATTTTAGGCCTTTGATAGCCTGTCTGCGGTCCCTACTTTAAATACTCCTCCACTGACCAGACCACTGCTGCCCGTGTACCCCTGGAACCAATTATAAAGTGCCTACAGCCAGCCCATTTTCTTATGTTAGGCCTTTGAAGCCTGTCTGCGGTCCCTACTTTAAATACTCCTCCACTCACCACCACCAAGCTGCCTGCCCGTGTATCCATGTAACCGCTGTGAAACTGCCATGAGCCTATTGTTTGTTATTTTAGGCCTTTGATAGCCTGTGTGCGGTCCCTACTTTAAATACTCCTCCACTCACCACCAAGCTGCCTGCCCGTGTATCCATGTAACCGCTGTGAAACTGCCATCATGAGCCTATTGTTTGTTATGTTAGGCCTTTGATAGCCTGTCTGCGGTCCCTACTTTAAATACTCCTCCACTGACCAGACCACTGCTGCCCGTGTACCCCTGGAACCAATTATAAAGTGCCTACAGCCAGCCCATTTTCTTATGTTAGGCCTTTGAAGCCTGTCTGCGGTCCCTACTTTAAATACTCCTCCACTCACCACCACCAAGCTGCCTGCCCGTGTATCCATGTAACCGCTGTGAAACTGCCATGAGCCTATTGTTTGTTATTTTAGGCCTTTGATAGCCTGTCTGCGGTCCCTACTTTAAATACTCCTCCACTGACCACCAAGCTGCCTGCCCGTGTATCCATGTAACCGCTGTGAAACTGCCATGAGCCTATTGTTTGTTATGTTAGGCCTTTGATAGCCTGTCTGCGGTCCCTACTTTAAATACTCCTCCACTGACCAGACCACTGCTGCCCGTGTACCCCTGGAACCAATTATAAAGTGCCTACAGCCAGCCCATTTTCTTATGTTAGGCCTTTGAAGCCTGTCTGCGGTCCCTACTTTAAATACTCCTCCACTGACCAGACCACTGCTGCCCGTGTACCCCTGGAACCAATTATAAAGTGCCTACAGCCAGCCCATTTTCTTATGTTAGGCCTTTGAAGCCTTTCTGCGGTCCCTACTTTAAATACTCCTCCACTCACCACCACCAAGCTGCCTGCCCGTGTATCCATGTAACCGCTGTGAAACTGCCATGAGCCTATTGTTTGTTATTTTAGGCCTTTGATAGCCTGTCTGCGGTCCCTACTTTAAATACTCCTCCACTCACCACCAAGCTGCCTGTGTATCCATGTAACCGCTGTAAAACTGCCATGAGCCTATTGTTTGTTATTTTAGGCCTTTGATAGCCTGTCTGCGGTCCCTACTTTAAATACTCCTCCACTGACCAGACCACTGCTGCCCGTGTACCCCTGGAACCAATTATAAAGTGCCTACAGCCAGCCCATTTTCTTATGTTAGGCCTTTGAAGCCTGTCTGCGGTCCCTACTTTAAATACTCCTCCACTCACCACCACCAAGCTGCCTGCCCGTGTATCCATGTAACCGCTGTGAAACTGCCATGAGCCTATTGTTTGTTATTTTAGGCCTTTGATAGCCTGTGTGCGGTCCCTACTTTAAATACTCCTCCACTCACCACCAAGCTGCCTGCCCGTGTATCCATGTAACCGCTGTGAAACTGCCATCATGAGCCTATTGTTTGTTATGTTAGGCCTTTGATAGCCTGTCTGCGGTCCCTACTTTAAATACTCCTCCACTGACCAGACCACTGCTGCCCGTGTACCCCTGGAACCAATTATAAAGTGCCTACAGCCAGCCCATTTTCTTATGTTAGGCCTTTGAAGCCTGTCTGCGGTCCCTACTTTAAATACTCCTCCACTCACCACCACCAAGCTGCCTGCCCGTGTATCCATGTAACCGCTGTGAAACTGCCATGAGCCTATTGTTTGTTATTTTAGGCCTTTGATAGCCTGTGTGCGGTCCCTACTTTAAATACTCCTCCACTCACCACCAAGCTGCCTGCCCGTGTATCCATGTAACCGCTGTGAAACTGCCATGAGCCTATTGTTTGTTATTTTAGGCCTTTGATAGCCTGTGTGCGGTCCCTACTTTAAATACTCCTCCACTCACCACCAAGCTGCCTGCCCGTGTATCCATGTAACCGCTGTGAAACTGCCATGAGCCTATTGTTTGTTATGTTAGGCCTTTGATAGCCTGTCTGCGGTCCCTACTTTAAATACTCCTCCACTGACCAGACCACTGCTGCCCGTGTACCCCTGGAACCAATTATAAAGTGCCTACAGCCAGCCCATTTTCTTATGTTAGGCCTTTGAAGCCTGTCTGCGGTCCCTACTTTAAATACTCCTCCACTGACCAGACCACTGCTGCCCGTGTACCCCTGGAACCAATTATAAAGTGCCTACAGCCAGCCCATTTTCTTATGTTAGGCCTTTGAAGCCTGTCTGCGGTCCCTACTTTAAATACTCCTCCACTCACCACCACCAAGCTGCCTGCCCGTGTATCCATGTAACCGCTGTGAAACTGCCATGAGCCTATTGTTTGTTATTTTAGGCCTTTGATAGCCTGTCTGCGGTCCCTACTTTAAATACTCCTCCACTCACCACCAAGCTGCCTGCCCGTGTATCCATGTAACCGCTGTGAAACTGCCATCATGAGCCTATTGTTTGTTATGTTAGGCCTTTGATAGCCTGTCTGCGGTCCCTACTTTAAATACTCCTCCACTGACCAGACCACTGCTGCCCGTGTACCCCTGGAACCAATTATAAAGTGCCTACAGCCAGCCCATTTTCTTATGTTAGGCCTTTGAAGCCTGTCTGCGGTCCCTACTTTAAATACTCCTCCACTGACCAGACCACTGCTGCCCGTGTACCCCTGGAACCAATTATAAAGTGCCTACAGCCAGCCCATTTTCTTATGTTAGGCCTTTGAAGCCTGTCTGCGGTCCCTACTTTAAATACTCCTCCACTCACCACCACCAAGCTGCCTGCCCGTCTATCCATGTAACCGCTGTAAAACTGCAATGAGCCTATTGTTTGTTATTTTAGGCCTTTGATAGCCTGTCTGCGGCCCCTACTTGCAATACTCCTCCACTGACCACAATGCTGCCTGGAGTGCCTGCCTGTGTATCCATGTAACCGATGTAAAACTGCCATGACTGCCTACTGTTTGTTATTTTAGGCCTTTGATAGCCTGTCTGCAGCCCCTACTTGCAATACTCCTCCACTGACCACACCAATGCTGCCCGTGTACCCCTGGAACCTATTTAAAAGTTCATAGAGCCTAGTTATATATTTTATTTACTATTAATAAGGCCATGATGGACTACGCTGTACCACGCTACAAGCTAACCAGTCGACACTTCTTTTGCGAGAAAAGCCATCCCAACCCTCCACCAGCATGTAGAAGACCGCATTGTCCATGCACTCTGGCAATCTGTGAGTACAAAGGTGCACCTGACAACAGACGCATGGACCTGTAGGCATGGCCACGGAAGATTACGTGTCCATTACGGCGCAATGGGTTAATGTGGTGGATGCATGGTCCACAGGGGACAGCCTACTAAGTCTGTCTGCAGTCCCTAATTCAAATTGTGCTCCACTGTCTAAATCGGAACTTCCACCTTCTGGCTTTCGGCCTATAGTATCAGAAATTAAACTGCATTTGGCCTTCAACTTTGGTTAGGGCCTACTAACGGCTTCTGCCCCTCCCTGGTGTTGCCCTCAACTAAATAAAGCTGAGCTTCAACCTTCTGCTCCAAATTACCATTTTGAAAAATGCAATAGGCTTTTCAGGCCTACTAAAGGAGTCTGTCTGTGTGCCCCTCCCTGGTGTTGTCCTCAACTAAATAAAGCTGAGCTTCAACCTTCCGGCTCTCATTATGTGGTTTTAAAAAAAAAAAAGGTGGTTAGGGCCTACTAACGGCTTCTGCCCCTCCCTGGTGTTGTCCTCAACTAAATAAAGCTGAGCTTCAACCTTCCGGCTCTCATTATGTGGTTTTAAAAAAAAAAAAGGTGGTTAGGGCCTACTAACGGCTTCTGCCCCTCCCTGGTGTTGTCCTCAACTAAATAAAGCTGAGCTTCAACCTTCCGGCTCTCATTATGTGGTTTTAAAAAAAAAAATGGTGGTTAGGGCCTACTAACGGCTTCTGCCCCTCCCTGGTGTTGTCCTCAACTAAATAAAGCTGAGCTTCAACCTTCCGGCTCTCATTATGTGGTTTTAAAAAAAAAAATGGTGGTTAGGGCCTACTAACGGCTTCTGCCCCTCCCTGGTGTTGTCCTCAACTAAATAAAGCTGAGCTTCAACCTTCCGGCTCTCATTATGTGGTTTTAAAAAAAAAAAAGGTGGTTAGGGCCTACTAACGGCTTCTGCCCCTCCCTGGTGTTGTCCTCAACTAAATAAAGCTGAGCTTCAACCTTCCGGCTCTCATTATGTGGTTTTAAAAAAAAAAAGGTGGTTAGGGCCTACTAACGGCTTCTGCCCCTCCCTGGTGTTGTCCTCAACTAAATAAAGCTGAGCTTCAACCTTCCGGCTCTCATTATGTGGTTTTAAAAAAAAAAAAGGTGGTTAGGGCCTACTAACGGCTTCTGCCCCTCCCTGGTGTTGTCCTCAACTAAATAAAGCTGAGCTTCAACCTTCCGGCTCTCATTATGTGGTTTTAAAAAAAAAAATGGTGGTTAGGGCCTACTAACGGCTTCTGCCCCTCCCTGGTGTTGTCCTCAACTAAATAAAGCTGAGCTTCAACCTTCCGGCTCTCATTATGTGGTTTTAAAAAAAAAAAAGGTGGTTAGGGCCTACTAACGGCTTCTGCCCCTCCCTGGTGTTGTCCTCAACTAAATAAAGCTGAGCTTCAACCTTCCGGCTCTCATTATGTGGTTTTAAAAAAAAAAATGGTGGTTAGGGCCTACTAACGGCTTCTGCCCCTCCCTGGTGTTGTCCTCAACTAAATAAAGCTGAGCTTCAACCTTCCGGCTCTCATTATGTGGTTTTAAAAAAAAAAATGGTGGTTAGGGCCTACTAACGGCTTCTGCCCCTCCCTGGTGTTGTCCTCAACTAAATAAAGCTGAGCTTCAACCTTCCGGCTCTCATTATGTGGTTTTAAAAAAAAAAAAGGTGGTTAGGGCCTACTAACGGCTTCTGCCCCTCCCTGGTGTTGTCCTCAACTAAATAAAGCTGAGCTTCAACCTTCCGGCTCTCATTATGTGGTTTTAAAAAAAAAAAGGTGGTTAGGGCCTACTAACGGCTTCTGCCCCTCCCTGGTGTTGTCCTCAACTAAATAAAGCTGAGCTTCAACCTTCCGGCTCTCATTATGTGGTTTTAAAAAAAAAAAAGGTGGTTAGGGCCTACTAACGGCTTCTGCCCCTCCCTGGTGTTGTCCTCAACTAAATAAAGCTGAGCTTCAACCTTCCGGCTCTCATTATGTGGTTTTAAAAAAAAAAAAGGTGGTTAGGGCCTACTAACGGCTTCTGCCCCTCCCTGGTGTTGTCCTCAACTAAATAAAGCTGAGCTTCAACCTTCCGGCTCTCATTATGTGGTTTTAAAAAAAAAAAGGTGGTTAGGGCCTACTAACGGCTTCTGCCCCTCCCTGGTGTTGTCCTCAACTAAATAAAGCTGAGCTTCAACCTTCCGGCTCTCATTATGTGGTTTTAAAAAAAAAAAAGGTGGTTAGGGCCTACTAACGGCTTCTGCCCCTCCCTGGTGTTGTCCTCAACTAAATAAAGCTGAGCTTCAACCTTCCGGCTCTCATTATGTGGTTTTAAAAAAAAAAATGGTGGTTAGGGCCTACTAACGGCTTCTGCCCCTCCCTGGTGTTGTCCTCAACTAAATAAAGCTGAGCTTCAACCTTCCGGCTCTCATTATGTGGTTTTAAAAAAAAAAAAGGTGGTTAGGGCCTACTAACGGCTTCTGCCCCTCCCTGGTGTTGTCCTCAACTAAATAAAGCTGAGCTTCAACCTTCCGGCTCTCATTATGTGGTTTTAAAAAAAAAAATGGTGGTTAGGGCCTACTAACGGCTTCTGCCCCTCCCTGGTGTTGTCCTCAACTAAATAAAGCTGAGCTTCAACCTTCCGGCTCTCATTATGTGGTTTTAAAAAAAAAAATGGTGGTTAGGGCCTACTAACGGCTTCTGCCCCTCCCTGGTGTTGTCCTCAACTAAATAAAGCTGAGCTTCAACCTTCCGGCTCTCATTATGTGGTTTTAAAAAAAAAAAATGGTGGTTAGGGCCTACTAACGGCTTCTGCCCCTCCCTGGTGTTGTCCTCAACTAAATAAAGCTGAGCTTCAACCTTCCGGCTCTCATTAAGTGGTTTTAAAAAAAAAATGGTGGTTAGGGCCTACTAACGGCTTCTGCCCCTCCCTGGTGTTGCCCTCAACTAAATAAAGCTGAGCTTCAACCTTCTGCTCCAAATTACCATTTTAAAAAATGCAATAGGCTTTTCCGGCCTACTAAAGGTGTCTGCCCCTCCCTGGTGTTGTCCTCAACTGAACAAAGCTGAGCTTCCACATTCTGGCTTTCGCCCTATACTATCAGATATTAAACTGCATTTGGCCTACTAGTGTGGTTAGGCCCTTGAAACAGTGTCTGCTGCTCTTGGGTTTGCTACTCCACTGAACAAAGCAATGCCGCCTGTTTAGTCCTGTTACCAATTTTGAACTGCATGTAGCCTACTTTATTCTTTGGCCCTATATCTGTTTCCTCCTCATCCTGCCCATTGCCCAGCCACTGCTAAATGAGTCTGCTGGTACATTGACCGAGACCACTACATTCCCCTTGTACTCTACACAGCCAGAATCTGTCCCTGCTGAAAGTAAGGTTCCCCTTCCCGCATGTTATACCACCTTACACAGGGACAAAGAGGAAGGTGCAGATGAAAGTGCAGGTTCCTTCATCAGGTGGGGGGGCATACTCGTTGGCGACGTCACTGGCACAGGGCCCCTCAGAGTACGCAAAAGTGTCGCTGCTGGTGGGAGGCGCCCCCGCCATGCAAACACACCGCCGTACTTTGAGGGGCCCTGTGCCAGTGGCAATGCGAACGAGTGGGCCCCCCCCCTGCTTGCTCAGGATCACAGCACTTGCAACTTTTAAATAATTACCTTTCCCTGCAACACCGCCGTGACGTAGTCCGCATTTCCTGGGCCCACGAAAAACTTGAGCCGGCCCTACTCCCCCCACAACTTTTGCCAAATGACCCCCAATTCCCTATGCCCAACTATTATTATAAAGTTAATTAAGATTGACAAGCTTCAGAAACAAGAATGGATGTTTTTGGCATTAAAATGGGCACTGTAGGTGTTTTCCTGGCCTCCACTCACTGCCGACTATGCTTCCCCATTGACTTGCATTGGGTTTCGTGTTTCGGTCGATCCCCGACTTTTAGCGATAATCGGCCGACTGCACTCGACTCGACTCTGGACAAAATCGGGTTTCCCAAAACCCTACTCGATCTTAAAAAAATGAAAGTCGCTCAACCCTATCCACAACCCCTCATACTGTCCTGGTAGCCTGGGGGCCCACACTCCACTTGTGGGGAGCAGAACCATCCCAGCTGCATCACCATCGGCCCCAGCAGTCTCCCTATAAGCAGTGTCGCCCATTCCTGGCCAAGTACCACAGGTGGTGTCACAATCCCCTTTTCTAAATAAACTTTATTCCTTTCCATCATCCATCCCTTTTCATTGCGTGCCCAGGGCCACGGACTGGGTCACCGCTGCCATGACCACCCCTTTAAGACCCGTCCCACCCGGTTCTGAGTACCCCATGGCCCTAGCGGGTGTTGCACATATGTTCCTGGTTTCTCAAGGTTTTATGTGTGTGCCATGTATACTTCATGATATAATACAATTTATTTGATTTATATGTACTATTAGAATAGAGCATTGTTTAGGAAATATAAACTCTCATTTAACTCGTGCTACACCCTTTTGTGTGTGGGGTTGTGATGCCATTTTGTGGTTTCCCACTTTTTTACCAGTTTTTAACTAATTTTTTTGTACTGATATAATAAATAAACATTTTTTTGCTATATGTGCTTCTTTTGTACATTTTCTTTATAGGATCCTGTATCTACTTAACATGTTATTTGTTCCATGTAGGTATCTCGGCACAAGTTTGCTTTTAGCAATTAATTATGCATGTGGCATGACTGTGGAGATCCCTTTAATACTTATGTATTGCAGAATATTAGAACAGTAAGCTAAGCTGAAAGAGCGAGAGAAAGAGTTAGGCAGGGTGTAACAGGCCACCGTAGCTGGTGAACCACAAGACCATTGAATGACCTAGGTTTGCCATGGAACCCATTGACACCCAAAAATAATCTCAATTGTGGTGTACCGATGGGGTTAACAGCGCATCTCTCTCTCTTAAAAAAAATGTATGTTGATGATTAGTGTTGAGCGATACCTTCTGATATCCAAAAGTATCGGTATCAGATTAGATCGGCCGATATTCGAAAAATATCGGATATTGCCGATACCGATACCTGATACCAATGCAAGTCAATGGGACCAAAATATCGGAAATAAAATAGACCCTTTTTTTCCTTGTAGGTTCTTTCTACATGAAGGAAAACAACTAAGAATAATGTAGGATGTATTGGAGGAGGTGGAGGAGACATTAAAGGCGTTTTTTTTAAGACGTTCAGAGTTACAAAGATATTGACTATGTTAAGATTTTTTATATTTTGTCAGATATTGATGTTTCACTAATTCCATGCTTTTCACCTTCTTTTTTACTTCTCCAACACTTTCTTCTTCATCATCCTCAACAGCAGAATCTTTTACGTCAACTTCTTCTTCACCTTATTCATCTTCTTCTTCACCTTCTTCCTATTATTCTTTTTTGTTACATTCTTCATATTCTTTTTATTAAACTATTATTCTTCTTCATATTCTACTTCTTCATCATATTCTTATTTGTGACAGGCATTCCTGTAGTTGTTATCTATAAAAGTTTGAAGATTACACCTTCCGTTCTGCCTGTCACAAAAGAGTTACAACAGGATTTGTCCGCGTTCAGTTTGGCCTGCAGCAGCAGGCTTTATCCAGGGGCACCACGAGGAGGAACGGACTCACCCCCATACACTGCTTAGTCTTCTTCTGCTTATAATTTAGATAATATCTTTTGCTCTGATGTTTAGTCTTATGCTTAATGTTCTTCTGCTCTTCTGCAGCTTCTTGTTCTTCTGCTTCTCGGTCTTCCGGGTCGTCATCCCCAGGGTCGTCGTCGTCTCCGGGGTCGTCGTCGTCATCGGGGTGGCCTTCAGGGTCGTCGTCTCCAGGGTCGTCGTCTCAGGGGTTGTCGTCTCTGGTGTCGTCGTCATCTTAGGGGTGGTCTTCAGGGTTATCGTCTTTAGGGTCTTGAACTTGGAAATGTAGCAGAAGGTACAAGAAGGCTGAGAAAATGCTGAGAACCAGCTGATGGAACTGGAACCCGGATGGCTACCCGAAGGTCCAAGAGCCAATGGAACTACCGAGGACTAGCTGACGTTACTGGAACCTGGTTACTAAGCAGGAGGTACCCATGCCAGAAAGCACTACCAAGGACCACCTGACATTGGTGGAACTTGGATACCCAGAAGGAGGCACCTAAGCCAAAGGCTCTGCCCAGAACCAGCTGACGGTACTGGAACCAGGATGGGGAGCAGAAGGTACAAGAGCAAAAGACACTACCGAGAACCAGCTGACGGTACTGGAACCCGGATGGGTAGCCGAAGGTACAAGAGCCAATAGAACTGCCGAGGACCAGCTGACGTTACTGAAACCCAGTTACTAAGCAGGAGGTACCTATGCCAGAAAGCACTAACAAGGACCACCTGACGTTGGTGGAACTCGGATACCCAGAAGGAGGCACCTAAGCCAAAGGCTCTGCCCGGAACCAGCTGACGGTACTGGAACCAGGAGGACCTATTCAAGATTGTCTTCCTAGAGCCCCAACTAGCGGTGTTGGAGCCCAGGGTCAGCAGGGGGAGCAGAGTGTAGGCCGAAGCCTGCACTCGAGGCAGTTTAATATCTGTTGTTGTGTCTGCGTGGCGGTCGCAGGACACATTGCCAGCTACACAGCAGGGGAACAGCTGGCGTTGCTGAACCCCACTGACACAGTGGCGAGGCGAGTGTTTTTCTCTGTGCAGCCAGCACTTCCGAGCACCAACTGGCGGTGTTGGAGCCCAGGGTCAGCAGGGGGAGCAGAGTGTAGGCCGAAGCCTGCACTCGAGGCAGTTTAACATCTGTAGGAGTGTCAGCGAGGCGGTCACAGGACACATTGCCAGATACACAGCTGGGGATCAGCTGACATTACTGAAACCCAATAACACGGCAGCAAGTGTTGACTGTGCAAACAGCACTTCCGAGCAGCAACTAGCGGTGTTGGAGACCAGGGTCAGCAGGAGGAGCAGAGTGTAGGCCGAAGCCTGCACTCGAGGCAGTTTAATATCTGTTGTGTCTGCGTTGCGTTTGCAGGACACGTTGCTGGCTACACAGCAGGGGAACAGCTGGCATTACTGAACCCCACTGACACAGTGGCGAGTGTTTTTCTCTGTGCAGCCAGCACTTCCGGACACCAACTGGCGGTGTTGGAGCCCAGGGTCAGCAGGGGGAGCAGAGTGTAGGCCGAAGCCTAATTGGAGCAAATTGAAAGGGAACCTTTAAACCCCCCCAGTCGTTAGTAAATAGAAGAGCCACCTTGTGCAGCAGTAATGCTGCACAAGGAAAAGGTGGCTCTTTTAATTATGTTCCTTGCACACGCTGAATGAAACACTTTTTTGCACAATTTTGACCCTCATACCGTGAAACCGTCTCGGAGGCGGGACTTTCCTTCTTAATGAGACGAAGCACAGCTGTCAAAAATACCCCCTTGGTGCTGGGCGCAGCCTCCTGAGCGTTGCTTTTTTGTGTTCCAGAGTCTGCGCTGTTGTGTTATCCCTTGGCCATGCGCTGTTACTGTGCAAGGCCATGAATCCCAGCCCCGCAGTGTCTTCTGATTTATTCACACTGCAGGGCTGGGATTCATGGCCTTGCGCAGTAAATATCTTCGCCTCTCACTCATGTCCTTACGCCTGCTTCAGACTGTGCGGCATCAGCTGATCCCTTATCGCATGCCACGGCCGTGAAGCCGCACAGTCTGAAGAAGGCGGAAGGAGATGAGTGAGAGGCGAAGATATGCACTGCACATGCCCATGAATCCAAGCCCCGCAGTGAGAATAGATAAGACACTGCGGGGCGTGATCTCGGGCAGGGAGGTCACACAGGCGCAGACAGCCTGACAACAAATGATGTCAGAAGACGGGCAGCGCTACCTGCGCATGGCCAAGGGATAACATAACAGCGCAGGCTCTGGGACAGATTCAAACAATGCTGAGGAGGCGGCGCATGGCGCCAAGGGGATGGCTGCGTGTCATTACGAAGGAAAGTCACACCTCCGGGACGGTTAAACGGTATCAGGGGACACATTTTATAAGTGTTTAGTTCTGCGTGTGCAATGAGTATAACAAAAAGAGCCACCTTGTCCAAATGCAGCATTAGTGCTGCAGAAGTTGGCTCTTTTAGTTACAAATGCCTGGAGGGGGGACAGGTTCCCTTTAATTTTTGTTGTAGTGTCTGCCTGGCGTTCGCAGGACACATTGCCGGCTACACAGCAGGGAAACAGCTGACATTACTGAACCCCACTAACACAGTGGCGAGGCGAGTGTTTTTCTCTGTGCAGCCAGCACTTCCGAGCAGCAACTAGCGGTGTTGGAGCCCAGGGTCAGCAGGAGGAGCAGAGTGTAGGCTGAAGCCTGCACTGGAGGCAGCTTATTGTCTGTTGTGTCTGCATGGTGTTTGCAGGACACGTTGCCGGCTACACAGCAGGAGAACAGCTGACATTACTGAACCCCACTGACACAGTGGCGAGTGTTTTTCTCTGTGCAGCCAGCACTTCCGAGCACCAACTGGCAGTGTTAGAGCCCAGGTAATCAAGGAGGAGCAGAGTGTATGCCGAAGCCTGCACTGAAGGCAGCTTATTGTCTGTTCCTGAGGAAGCGAGGCTGTTACAAGCACGCGAAACGCGCGTTGGGGTGATCGAGGTCCTCACAGGAGCTGGATAACATCAATGGGTAATTATTACTAATTTCTGATACAAAAACAGGCTTGTTTATTTGGTATAAGCAGGGCAGTGTGGTGGGTGGCTTATTGAAGGAGCACTAAGCTGTAACATGATAGTCTTCTATGATAGATAGTATAGTGAGTCGCCACCACTTGTCTGTGTATTACAATAGCCTGTCTAATTACATTTGGTTAAACTTTGTAATCCTCTGTGGACCTTTGGTCAATTTTTACTCACCTGGGTAGTTCACTTAACATGTACTCGAAATATAATATCCATTTTTATTATGTATGAACTTTTCTGATGTAATAAATGGTATATTTAGTATACTCTTGGTTCTCCTTTTTATATAATTTGTATATGAGTAATTCTAAAATAGTTGGATATTTTCATGTTTACTGGTACCTTTCTAATGATTTATTGTCTGTTGTGTCTGCGTGGCGTTTGCAGGACACGTTGCCGGCTACACAGCAGGGGAACAGCTGACATTACTGAACCCCACTGACACAGTGGCGAGTGTTTTTCTCTGTGCAGCCGCACTTCCGAGCACCAACTGGTGGTGTTAGAGCCCAGGTAATCAAGGAGGAGCAGAGTGTAGGCCGAAGCCTGCACTGGAGGCAGCTTATTGTCTGTTGTGTCTGCGTGGCGTTTGCAGGACACTTTGCTGGCTACACAGCAGGGGAACAGCTGACATTACTGAACCCCACTGACACAGTGGCGAGTATTTTTCTCTGTGCAGCCAGCACTTCTGAGCATCAACTGGCGGTGTTAGAGCCCAGGGACAGCAGCAGGAGCAGAGTGTAGGCCGAAGCCTGCACTGGAGGCAGCTTATTGTCTGTTGTGTCTGCGTGGCATTTGCAGGACACATTGCCGGCTACACAGCAGGGGAACAGCTGACATTACTGAACCCCACTGACACAGTGGCGAGTGTTTTTCTCTGTGCAGCCAGCACTTCCGAGCGCCAACTGGCGTTGTTAGAGCCCAGGGACAGCAGGAGGAGCAGAGTGTAGGCCGAAGCCTGCACTGGAGGCAGCTTTTTGTCTGTTGTGTCTGCGTGGTGTTTGCAGGACACGTTGCCGGCTACACAGCAGGGGAACAGCTGACGTTACTGAACCCCACTGACACAGTGGCGAGTGTTTTTCTCTGTGCAGCCAGCACTTCCAAGCACCAACTGGTGGTGTTAGAGCCCAGGGACAGCAGGAGGAGCAGAGTGTAGGCCGAAGCCTGCACTGGAGGCAGTTTAATATCTGTTGTGTCTGCGTGGCATTTGCAGGACACATTGCCGGCTACACAGCAGGGGAACAGCTGACGTTACTGAACCCAACTGACACAGTGGCGGGTGTTTTTCTCTGTGCAACCAGCACATCCGAGCACCATCTGGCAGTGTTAGAGCCCAGGGACAGCAGGAGGAGCTGAGTGTAGGCCGAGGCCTAATTGGAGCAAGTTGAAAGGGAACCTTTAACCCCCCCAGGCATTTGTGACTGAAAGAGCCACCTTGTGCAGCACTAATGATGCAAAAGGAAAAGGTGGCTCTTTTAACTATGCTCCTTGCAAACGCAGAACTAAACACTTATAAAGTGTGTCCCCTGATACCGTGAAACCGTCCCGGAGGTGGGACTTTCCTTCAAAATGGGACGCAGCACAGCCATCATTGCTACCCCTTGGCGCCGTGCGCCGCCTCCTCAGCGTTGTTTTATTCTGTCCTGGAGCCTGCGCTGTTATGTTATCCCTTGGCCATGCGCAGTTAGCGCTGCCCATCTTCTGACATCATTTATTGTCAGGCTGGCTGCGCCTGTGCGGCCGCGCTGCCCGAGATCCCGCCTGGCAGTGTCGTCTAATGTAATCACACTGCGGGCCTGGGATCCATGGGCATGCGCAGTGCATATCTTCGCCTCTCACTCCCCTCCTTCCGGCTTCTTCAGACTATGCGGCATCACGGCCGTGGCATGCTATTAGGGATCAGCTGACGGCTCACAGTCTGGAGAAGGCGGAGGGAGATGAGTGAGAGCCTGAGGTGAAGATATGCACTGCGTATGCCCATGGATCCCAGGCTCGCAGTGTGATTAAATCAGAAGAGACTGCGAGGCGGGATCTCGGGCAGCGCGGCCGCACAGGCGCAGGCAGCCTGACAACAAATGATATCAGAAGACGGGCAGCGCTAAGTGCGCATGGCCAAGGGATAACATAACAGCGCAGGCTATAGGACAGATTCAAACAACGCTGAGGAGGCGGCGCACGGCACCAAGGGGGTAGGAATGAAGGCTGTGCTGCGTCCCATTACGAAGGAAAGTCCCACCTCAGGGACGGTTTCACTGTATGAGGGGACACATTTTATAAGTGTTAAGTTCTGCACGTGCAAGGAGCTAAACTAAAAGAGCTACCTTTTCCTTGTGCAGCATTACTGCTGCACAAGGTGGCTCTTTCAGTAACAAACGCCTGGGGGGGGGACAGGTTACCTTAAATTTCAGTAGTTGTGTCAATGTGGCGGTCGCAGGACACATTGCCGGCTACACAGCTGGGGATCAGCTGACGTTACTGAAACCCAATAACACTGGGTCATGTGTTTTGACTGTACAGATGGCACTTCTGAGCATCAACTGGCGGTGTTGGAGCCCAGGGATTACAGTTCAGGTAGTAGAAACATGAACTCAACAGGAGACCTGGATACTGTAGCCAATCAATTATTTAATCTGGAAGAGGAGTGGCAAATTCCTGCCAGATCCAGGCCTTATTCATTTTCAGAAAAGTACGCCGGTCAACGTTATCGGACAATAGTCGCATGCGACGGTCTGTTAGTACACCACCTGCGGCACTAAAGACGCGTTCCGATAATACACTAGCAGCAGGGCAAGCCAGCACCTCCAATGCATACTGGCTTAACTCTGGCCATGTATCCAGCTTAGAGACCCAAAATTTGAAGGGGGAAGAGCCGTCTGGGAGTACAGTAAGAGGGCAAGACATGTAGTCTGTCACCATCTGACGAAAACGTTGCCTCCTGCTGACTGGAGCCATCTGTGATGGTGTAGACATGTGTGGCGGGCACACAAAATTGTGCCACAGTTGGGCCATACTGGTCTTGCCTTGTGCTGAGTCACTGCTTCTGCTCCCTCTTTGTGCAGAGCTTCCTCCACTGCCTCGATGCACTGAGCTGCTTTGAAGAGCACTAGCAGCACTGCTCTCAGTTGGACTGGAGAAGATGATGGAATTCACCAGTGTGTCTTGGTACTCCCGCATTTTACGCTCCCGGTTCAATGGTGTTAAGAGGCTTTGTACGTTGTCCCAGTAGCGAGGATCTAGGAGGGTGTGCACCCAATAATCAGCCGTGTTGAGAATGTGTGCGATGCGGCGGTCGTTTCTCAGGCACTGCAGCATGTAATCAACCATGTGCTGCAGACTGCCAACTGGCCAAGAAACGCTGTCCCCTGCTTGAGGCGTGATCACTGCCTGCTCTGCATCACCCCACCCTCGCTCTACACACTGACTACTGGAGAATTGTGTAACTCCCTCCTCTGGACCAATGTCTTCCTCCTCCATTGACTCCTCCTCATCCTCCTCACAAAGTGTCCCCTGCCTAGGCCTTTGTGAGAAACCACGTAGCGCTGACTGTCCAGAAGCTGATGGAATTGGTGACTCCTCATCCTCCACCTCTTCCACAACATCATCCCTTAGCACTTCCAGTGTTTGTTGAAGCAGGCAGATAAGGGGGACAGTCATGCTGACTAGTGCATCATCTGCACTCGCCATCCGCGTGGAATCATAGAAGGAACGCAAAACCTGGCAGACGTCCTTCTTAGTGGCCCACTCAATGGTTGTGAAGTCTGAACGGCGCGGAGTGCGATTTCTTTGCGCCTGATGCAGCTGGTACTCCATTACTGCTGGCTGCTGCTCACACAAACGCTCCAACATATGTAACGTGGAATTCCACTTTGTGGGTAGGTCACATATGATGTTCCGGAAGGCGGAATCGGCACTGCAGAGCTGCAATGCGCGATCTTGCCATGCTGGAACGCCACAAGTGAGCACACTCTACGCGGACCTTGTGCAGCAGTGCATCAAGATCCGGATAGTCCCTCAAAAAACTCTGCACGACCAAGTTGAGCACATGTGCCAGACATGGGATGTGAGTGAGGTTGCCTAGGCCCAGAGCTGCCACCAGATTTCGGCCATTGTCACACACTACCATGCCTGGCTGGAGATTCGCTGGCACAAACCACACGTCGCTCTCCTGCTTGATGGCATTCCAGAGCTCCTGCACTGTGTGCCTTCGATTCCCCAAAGAAATTAATTTCAATACGGCCTGTTGACATTTGGCCACGGCTGTGCTCATATCGGTCGTAACAGGTAAACGTTCACGGGTCCATGTGGAGGTGGACTGTGACGGCTCCTGCAGTGATGATTCTGAGGAACTTGAGTATGAGGAGGAGTCAATGCGTACAGACTGGATTTCTGTAATCCTTGGAGTTGGCAGAACACGTCCTGCGCCACTCGCACGATCTGTACCCGGCTCTACAATATTAACCCAATGGGCAGTGAGGGAAAGGTATCGCCCCTGTCCATGGTGACTGGTCCACGCATCGGTGGTGAGGTGGACCTTGCTACTGATGGCGTTCAGTAGCGCGTGTTTTATGTGTCCCTCCACATGCTTGTGCAGGGCAGGGACGGCTTGCCTGCTAAAATAAAAGCGGCTGGGCACATTGTAATGCCATCAATTACGGAAGCTGTCAGTCTCCACCAGCCTGAATGACAGCATTTCAAGGGAAAGTAGTTTTGCAATGCCTGCATTCAGAGCCTGTGCTCGGGGGTGGTTTGCCGAGAATGGCCGCCTTTTCTCCCATGCCTGTGCTACCGATGGCTGTAGACTGGGCTGGGAGTGTGAGGATGACTGGGAACGTGGTGCTGTGGGAGGAATTACAGTGGGTCTCTGGACAACAGTGCCAGAGGTTCTTCCATGGCGATCCTGTGAGGAAGCCGAACCAGCTGTGTGTGAGCTGGAGGAAGAGGCAACAACACGAGCTGAAGAGGTGGTAGGTGCCGCTGTTGGTTGGCCTAAGTCTTCAGTGTGTTTTTGTAACTCCACCGCGTGCTTGGTCCGCACATGTTTCCACATATTTGTGGTATTGAGGTTGCTGACATTTTTCCCTCTTTTGACTTTCTGATGACACACCTTGCATTTGACAAAGCAAATGTCATCTGCAACTGTGTCAAAAAAGGACCAGGCACTGCAAGTCTTGGGAGTGCCCGTTTTGGCTTTTGGAAGAGGCATGCTCCTAACGGGTGCCGAAGTGGAGGCTACAGGAACCGCAGTCTTCCCCTCCCTCTCCCTCTTTGGCCCGTTCGGGAATCTCTTCCTCAGAGCTGCTCCCACCACCTTCCTGTACCTCACGCCATGATGGGTGAAGGACCTCATCATCTACACTACCCTCTGCCACCAACTGCTTCTCCTGGGTAGTCTCGGCAGCACAGTACGCACCAGAAATTGGCCCCTGAGTCTCATCATCAGATGCGTACTTCGGTGTGGTGACCGGAGTCACTGGCCCACCCGTCTCTTCAGAGTCAGAGAGACAAAGCTGTTGGGCATCACTGCATACTGCCTCTTCTTCCATTTCTCCAATGCTGCTTGGCTGACCCCCTGTTTCCAAGCCAAGAGATTCAGATAACAGAAGTAGAGATGGCTCCTGTCCTGGGCTCTCTGACTGCCTGGGCAATTTGGCAGGTGGTGAAGAGACAGATGGATGCTCTCCAGTGCTCTGTGCCTAAGAGGATATGGCACTAATTGAAATTGATGCGTTAGCTGCCATCCCTCCGACAACGGCTTCAAATTGTTCTTCACTCAGCAGCGGTGTACGGCGATCTCCTACAAAGCTGCGCATGAAGGACTGTTCCCTGCTGAAACTGGGTGATGATGAGTCACCGGTGCCCGCAGCAGGCACAGAATCCCCACATCCTCTCCCTGCTCTGCGCCCATGCCCACGTGCCTTACTCCCTGCCTTCTTCATCTTGGTTGACTGATAAAGATAAGCAGAAAAGTACTAAGGGCTTAGTGTGCTTATTCCTGAACAGCTCCTAACAGGTATAAGAAACACTAATTTTCTAAAGTGTGGACTAGACTTTAATATGAGCTAATGTGGCCTACACAACTGTAAAGTGGTGTGTTTGGTGAACTTTATAAATTTTTTTTTTTGCAGAACTGACTACAGAGTGAGCTGCACTCACACACAGACCGTGCAGACAGCCGTGAACGGCGCTGCAAGGCCAAAACAAGCTCCTCTATGTAATGCTATATACTGTTTTTCCACAATCTAGCAGGATACGGAGGGAAAGCCACTAATAGGATAAATTTGAAAAAATGTGCAGCAGGCTGCACTAATTGAGAAACAGACAATGGAACGGTATGAGGCACTGAAGCACCCTGAGCCGACTACAACCGGCTGTGGCTGCGGACAGACTACAGAGCGATGTGCACTCACACAGAGACTGTGCAGACAGCCGTAAACGGCGCTGCAAGGCCAAAAAAAGCTCCTCTATGTAATCTTATGTAGTGTTTTTCCACAATTTAGCTGGATACGGATGGAAAGCCACTAATAGGAAATATTTGAAAAAATGTGAAGCAGGCTGCACTAATTGCAAAAAAGGACAATGGATTGAACGGTATGAGGCAGTGACGCACCCTGAGCTGACAACAACCGGCTGTGGCTGCGGACAGACTACAGAGCGATGTGCACTCACACAGAGACCGTGCAGACAGCCGTAAATGGCGCTGCAAGGCCAAAAAAACCTCCTCTATGTAATCCTATGTAGTGTTTTTCCACAATTTTTCTGGATTCGGATGGAAAGCCACTAATAGAAAATATTTGAAAAAATGTGCAGCAGGCTGCACTAATTGCAAAAAAGGACAATGGATAGAACAGTATGAGGCAGTGACGCACTCTGAGCTGACTACAACCGGCTGTGGCTGCGGACAGACTACAGAGTGAGCTGCACTCACACACACAGAGACCTTGCAGACAGCTGTGAACAGCGCTGCAAGGCAAAAGCAAGGATCTCACACAGCGGTTGCTAAATTAGTCTGGGTAAAGCACAATGAAGCAAATCGCTATGTCTAAACTGGCCCTCAGTCAGAACACAGCGTCCTGTCCCTAACTGAATTCACAGCAGAGTGAGCAATAAATGGCGGCAGCGACTTTTATAGTGCATCATGACATCATTTCAGCAGCCAATCACAGTCATGCCAGTACTTATATGCCCACCATGCAGAACAGGATGTGCCCACACTTCTAATCATTCCTCATTGGCTGAATTCGGGCACTTTGAATTGTGGGAACTTCCGATTCCGGTATCCGATATACTGAAAATATTGGAACTCGGTATCGGAATTCCGATACCGCAAATATCGGCCGTTACCCGATACTTGCGGTATCGGAATGCTCAACACTATTGATGATGCTGATTTTTGTTTTACCACTAAAATATATAAAAAAATCTTGTATAGTTAGTCTTACCGTGCTCATACTGACTTAAAAAATCATACCTGTCAGGTAATTGTTATTTCATAATAAATGCTGTAAAATAAATTAATTAATGGCAAAATTGCTTGTTTTTCACCATTCTACTACACTTGCAATTTTTTTCAATTTTTCTGTCCATTAAATAGTAAAGTGAATGGCGTCGTTCAAATCTTACATTTGGCCCATAGAATTAAGCCCTTATATTGCTATGTTGATGAATAAATCAAAAAGTTATAGCTCTTGGAAAAATGAAAGAGCAAAATGGAAAGTTTCTCAGTCATGAAGTAGTAAAATGATCTCTTGATAAAATGTGGAAATTTGTACTGTATGATAAGCATCTAAATTTATTGGCCTTGATGGATTTAATCCACTGTAAATGTCAGCCAAGTATTTTGCCTTCCAAGGTTGCCAGATGGATATGTACTTTGGTTTAGTAGTACCAATGATAAATAATTCTTCTATGTATATCTTGTTTATTTGGATAGTTGCACTTAGCAGTAACAGGTGGTGTGCTGTCTAGAAGGATAACGTTTTTGGCTGATATGTATCAGCCAGCCCTAAACGCGTCTGATTCTTTCCAAGACAAACAAACCACGGGGATTATCAACTTCAAATCCCAAAAGTGTAAATCATTATCAATCTAAATCATGTGTGAAAGCAGAGAAATGTGTCATTAAATAGTGCTTCATTCCAAAACTGAAACATAAAATGTCAGAATCTGTACTCAAAGGGGTCATTCATACATTACCATTTGTCGTAGATGTGTCATAAGTGATTTGTACATTTATGTTAGGGCTCATTCAGACGTTAGTTTTTCTCGTATTTTTTTTATCCATGGTTATCACAGATAAAATTAGTACCTATTAGGCTTGTTTCACATTTGCGGTTGTTTCCGCAGCGTTTCGGCCGCATTCATCTGCATGCGACGTGTTTTTCTATCTTTAATGTTGTGGACGCAGGTACATGCGTTTGAATGCTTTTGGCCACGTTTGACTATGCATGCATCATTTCAGCTTGTGCGGCTGGGTGCGGCTAACGCGACATGTTGCAATTTTGGTGGCGGCAATTTGCTGCCGGCAAACGCATGCGGACGCTTGCGGAAGGAATGCGTCGAAACAATGCATTACAGTCTATGGGAATGCAAGTGTACGCAAGTACACACGTTCGCTCGTGTTTTCGTACGCATGTGTTTTTCCAGAGTAAACATGTCTAGACACTGATTAGCCACCCCCCACACAAAGACAGATAAAAATAATGTGTGGGCACTGGCAGTACACTACTCTACAGACCCCTGGAAGCAGACAGACCTGAAGCAAGGACTTGGAAGCAGACTGAAACCTTTGCAGGAGAATCTCAACTTTGGATAATGTGAGTATAAAAGCGAATGTCTGTCTGTCCTTTTTTCTATGTTTAGTATGTACTAAATTCTGTCTATTTTTTCTTGCAGCATTCAGAATGTCTTCTTCATCATTTTCTGAGGAGCGCCCTGGCCCTGAATGTGCAGGACGGGAAAGTGAAGTGAGTACATTCCCTACTAAGTACCCTCGAACCTGGATCTGGAGCGGTCCTTCATCGAACAGCCACGGACCCGTCCCAGCCATCCACCAGCACAGCAGCAAGTAGGCCTGCAACAAAGACTGGAGACCAGGAAGCTGGTCCATCAGGTGTTCCCCTGTCCCAGTCCTCTGCCTCTTTTTTGGGGGGCTCTTCCCACCAGCGGCAGAAGGCCTCAGACAGGTCACTCATGTCCGAGTTTCTTCACTTGAGCTCTGTTTTCCAGAATGGTTTAAAGGCGCTGGGAGATAGACTGGAAAGTGGTCTAACTCATATTAACACACTTTTCCAGGATGTCAACCAACATCTTAACCATCTGGAAGCCGACCTCCAGAGACCAGCACATAATTTCTTTAATCAAATTGAGCAGGGCATGTCGGAACACCTTACTCCTGATCTCCACCCCTCACCTCCAAATGTGTCTGTGATGTCCGGTTTGTCTCTCCCTTCCAGTATGTCTGTCCTGTCCCATGCCTCCACTACCATCCCTGACCTCCCTGACCCCACTACTTTGGTCGCCCCTTCCCCTGCAACCCCTTCGTCGTCTTTACCCAGTCAAACGTCTCTGCTCAACACACCCCAGTTCCGTCACGTTTCCCAAAGTCACCGTAATGTAATTAATGTAATTTTTTTTAAATAAATGTGTAGTTTTTTGCCCCTGCTACTGTTTGGTTCTTTGTGTTCTGCCGACTAACACACTGCGCCGTACACTTTGTGTTTTTGCCACCTCATATCTCCAGGACTGACACAACTTGAACACTGCACTGCAGCTTTGTTTCTTGTGTCTGTCATGGAGCTATGAGTTGTCAGAAACAAATATGACTTTCATTTTATCCAGCATCTCCTCAGTCTGCGTAATGTATTGGACGCAAAATGAAGAAACGATGGAGGTAATACAAGGAATATCTATATTCACCTGGCCAGATGTCAGAAATAGTGAATTCAGGATGCACAAATCCCAGCATCCTGAATTAACTATTTCTGACACCTGGCCTGGTGAGTATAGATATGCCTTGTATTACCTCTATCGTCTCTTCATTCTGTGTCCAATAGATACTGCAGACTTAAGAGACACTGGATCGAATCAGAAGTCGCCTACCATAGCACTGACATCATAAGTGGACTTGAGTTGATTAAAGACAGAGGGCACTCGATACAGGTTTCAAAACAGGTTTTTTTAGTAACACAAAACATTACAGGAACATTTTAACATTACAGGTATATACACAAACACAACAGAACATTTTATTAAACCATTCCATCTTGCCATGCCACACGTCCGATATCAGGCAGCAAATTAGTTCTCATTTGGGCAACTTCTACTGTTGACCGCAGAGGGTGATGATGGTAATCTGGCAAGGGGTTTGAAACTGGTTCATCAAGTTCAATGTTGGGTTGCTCTTTAGCCATTATGTAGTTATGTAGAACCACACAGGCTTTGACAATCTTATCAGTTGTCTCTATTTTTAGATTAATGGCTGTTCCAAGAATCCACCATTTTGAGACAAGAATCCCAAAGCTACACTCAACAGTTCTTCGTGCCCTGCTCAGTAGAGTTGAGCGACTTTCATTTTTTTAAGATCGAGTCGGGTTTTGTGAAACCCGATTTTGTCCAGAGTCGAGTCGAGTGCAGTCGGCCGATTATCGCTAAAAGTCGGGGATCGACCGAAACACGAAACCCAATGCAAGTCAATGGGGAAGCATAGTCGGCAGTGAGTGGAGGCCAGGAAAACACCTACAGTGCCCATTTTAATGCCAAAAACATCCATTCTTGTTTCTGAAGCTTGTCAATCTTAATTAACTTTATAATAATAGTTGGGCATTGGAAATTGGGGGTCATTTGGCAAAAGTTGTGGGGGGTAGGGCTCGTTCAAGGTTTTAGTGGGCCCAGGAAACGTGAACTACGTCACGGCAGTGGAGCAGTGAGAGGTAAGTATGTAAAGTTTGCAAGTGCTGTGATCCTAAGCAAGCAGCCAGGGCCCACTCGTTGGCACTGGCACTGGCACAGGGCCCCTCAAAGTACGGCGGTGTGTTTGCATGGCGGGGGCGCCTCCCACCAGCAGCGACACTTTTGCGTACTCTGAGGGGCCCTGTGCCAGTGACGTCGCCAACGAGTATGCCCCCCCACCTGATGAAGGAACCTGCACTTTCATCTGCACCTTCCTCTTTGTCCCTGTGTAAGGTGGTATAACATGCGGGAAGGGGAACCTTACTTTCAGCAGGGTCAGATTCTGGCTGTGTAGAGTATAAGGGGAATGTAGTGGTCTAGGTCAATGTACCAGCAGACTCATCTAGCAGTGGCTGGGCAATGGGCAGGATGAGGAGGAAACAGATATAGGGCCAAGGAATAAAGTAGGCTAAATGCAGTTCAAAATTGGTAACAGGACTAAACAGGCGGCATTGCTTTGTTCAGTGGAGTAGCAAACCCAAGAGCAGCAGACACTGTTTCAAGGGCCTAACCACACTAGTAGGCCAAATGCAGTTTAATATCTGATAGTATAGGGCGAAAGCCAGAATGTGGAAGCTCAGCTTTGTTCAGTTGAGGACAACACCAGGGAGGGGCAGACACCTTTAGTAGGCCGCAACAGCCAATTTTTTTAAAAAACAGCAGTTAATAAGAGGCAGAAGGTAGAAGCTCAGCTTTATTCAGTTGAGGACAACACCAGGCAGGGGCAGACAGACACCTTTAGTAGGCCGGAACAGCCAATTGCATTTTTAAAAATGGTAATTTGGAACAGAAGGTTGAAGCTCAGCTTTATTCAGTTGAGGACAACACCAGGCAGGGGCAGACAGACACCTTTAGTAGGCCGGAACAGCCAATTGCATTTTTAAAAATGGTAATTTGGAACAGAAGGTTGAAGCTCAGCTTTATTCAGTTGAGGACAACACCAGGCAGGGACAGACCCCTTTAGTAGGCCGGAACAGCCAATTGCATTTTTAAAAATGGTAATTTGGAACAGAAGGTTGAAGCTCAGCTTTATTCAGTTGTGGACAACACCAGGCAGGGGCAGACAGACACATTTAGTAGGCCGGAACAGCCAATTGCATTTTTAAAAATGGTAATTTGGAACAGAAGGTTGAAGCTCAGCTTTATTCAGTTGAGGACAACACCAGGCAGGGGCAGACATACACCTTTAGTAGGCCGGAACAGCCAATTGCATTTTTAAAAATGGTAATTTGGAACAGAAGGTTGAAGCTCAGCTTTATTCAGTTATGGACAACACCAGGCAGGGGCAGACAGACACCTTTAGTAGGCCGGAACAGCCAATTGCATTTTTAAAAATGGTAATTTGGAACAGAAGGTAGAATCTCAGCTTTATTCAGTTGAGGACAACACCAGGCAGGGGCAAACAGACACCTTTAGTAGGCCGGAACAGCCAATTGCATTTTTAAAAATGGTAATTTGGAACAGAAGGTTGAAGCACAGCTTTATTCAGTTGCAGCTTCTTGGCAATAATATAAAGAAGACGAGACAGGACAACACTCGTTGGATGCCATATCTGTGTTTTCACTGGTAAAAAAACTGTCAGTTAACTACTTGTAGGAGAAAGTTTTTGTAGCTGGAGGCCACTTTTTGTATTGCACCAGTTTTTTGTTGTATGTTTGGAACTGAAGGTTGAAGCTCAGCTTTATTCAGTTGAGGACAACACCAGGCAGGGGCAGACAGACACCTTTAGTAGGCCGGAACAGCCAATTGCATTTTTAAAAATGGTAATTTGGAACAGAAGGTTGAAGCTCAGCTTTATTCAGTTGAGAACAACACCAGGCAGGGGCAGACAGACACCTTTAGTAGGCCGGAACAGCCAATTGCATTTTTAAAAATGGTAATTTGGAACAGAAGGTTGAAGCTCAGTTTTATTCAGTTGAGGACAACACCAGGCAGGGACAGACCCCTTTAGTAGGCCGGAACAGCCAATTGCATTTTTAAAAATGGTAATTTGGAACAGAAGGTTGAAGCTCAGCTTTATTCAGTTGAGGACAACACCAGGCAGGGACAGACCCCTTTAGTAGGCCGGAACAGCCAATTGCATTTTTAAAAATGGTAATTTGGAACAGAAGGTTGAAGCTCAGCTTTATTCAGTTGAGGACAACACCAGGCAGGGACAGACCCCTTTAGTAGGCCGGAACAGCCAATTGCATTTTTAAAAATGGTAATTTGGAACAGAAGGTTGAAGCTCAGCTTTATTCAGTTGTGGACAACACCAGGCAGGGGCAGACAGACACCTTTAGTAGGCCGGAACAGCCAATTGCATTTTTAAAAATGGTAATTTGGAACAGAAGGTTGAAGCTCAGCTTTATTCAGTTGAGGACAACACCAGGCAGGGACAGACCCCTTTAGTAGGCCGGAACAGCCAATTGCATTTTTAAAAATGGTAATTTGGAACAGAAGGTTGAAGCTCAGCTTTATTCAGTTATGGACAACACCAGGCAGGGGCAGACAGACACCTTTAGTAGGCCGGAACAGCCAATTGCATTTTTAAAAATGGTAATTTGGAACAGAAGGTAGAATCTCAGCTTTATTCAGTTGAGGAAAACACCAGGCAGGGGCAAACAGACACCTTTAGTAGGCCGGAACAGCCAATTGCATTTTTAAAAATGGTAATTTGGAACAGAAGGTTGAAGCACAGCTTTATTCAGTTGCAGCTTCTTGGCAATAATATAAAGAAGACGAGACAGGACAACACTCGTTGGATGCCATATCTGTGTTTTCACTGGTAAAAAAACTGTCAGTTAACTACTTGTAGGAGAAAGTTTTTGTAGCTGGAGGCCACTTTTTGTATTGCACCAGTTTTTTGTTGTATGTTTGGAACTGAAGGTTGAAGCTCAGCTTTATTCAGTTGAGGACAACACCAGGCAGGGGCAGACAGACACCTTTAGTAGGCCGGAACAGCCAATTGCATTTTTAAAAATGGTAATTTGGAACAGAAGGTTGAAGCTCAGCTTTATTCAGTTGAGGACAACACCAGGCAGGGGCAGACAGACACCTTTAGTAGGCCGGAACAGCCAATTGCATTTTTAAAAATGGTAATTTGGAACAGAAGGTTGAAGCTCAGCTTTATTCAGTTGAGGACAACACCAGGCAGGGACAGACCCCTTTAGTAGGCCGGAACAGCCAATTGCATTTTTAAAAATGGTAATTTGGAACAGAAGGTTGAAGCTCAGCTTTATTCAGTTGAGGACAACACCAGGCAGGGACAGACCCCTTTAGTAGGCCGGAACAGCCAATTGCATTTTTAAAAATGGTAATTTGGAACAGAAGGTTGAAGCTCAGCTTTATTCAGTTGAGGACAACACCAGGCAGGGACAGACCCCTTTAGTAGGCCGGAACAGCCAATTGCATTTTTAAAAATGGTAATTTGGAACAGAAGGTTGAAGCTCAGCTTTATTCAGTTGTGGACAACACCAGGCAGGGGCAGACAGACACCTTTAGTAGGTCGGAACAGCCAATTGCATTTTTAAAAATGGTAATTTGGAACAGAAGGTTGAAGCTCAGCTTTATTCAGTTGAGGACAACACCAGGCAGGGACAGACCCCTTTAGTAGGCCGGAACAGCCAATTGCATTTTTAAAAATGGTAATTTGGAACAGAAGGTTGAAGCTCAGCTTTATTCAGTTGTGGACAACACCAGGCAGGGGCAGACAGACACCTTTAGTAGGCCGGAACAGCCAATTGCATTTTTAAAAATGGTAATTTGGAACAGAAGGTTGAAGCTCAGCTTTATTCAGTTGAGGACAACACCAGGCAGGGGCAGACAGACACCTTTAGTAGGCCGGAACAGCCAATTGCATTTTTAAAAATGGTAATTTGGAACAGAAGGTTGAAGCTCAGCTTTATTCAGTTGTGGACAACACCAGGCAGGGGCAGACAGACACCTTTAGTAGGCCGGAACAGCCAATTGCATTTTTAAAAATGGTAATTTGGAACAGAAGGTAGAATCTCCGCTTTATTCAGTTGAGGACAACACCAGGCAGGGGCAAACAGACACCTTTAGTAGGCCGGAACAGCCAATTGCATTTTTAAAAATGGTAATTTGGAACAGAATGTTGAAGCACAGCTTTATTCAGTTGCAGCTTCTTGGCAATAATATAAAGAAGACGAGACAGGACAACACTCGTTGGATGCCATATCTGTGTTTTCACTGGTAAAAAAACTGTCAGTTAACTACTTGCAGGAGAAAGTTTTTGTAGCTGGAGGCCACTTTTTGTATTGTACCAGTTTTTTGTTGTATGTTTGGAACTGAAGGTTGAAGCTCAGCTTTATTCAGTTGAGGACAACACCAGGCAGGGGCAGACAGACCCCTTTAGTAGGCCGGAACAGCCAATTGCATTTTTAAAAATGGTAATTTGGAACAGAAGGTTGAAGCTCAGCTTTATTCAGTTGAGGACAACTTGAATTAGGGACTGCAGATAGACTTTGCAGGCTGTCCCCTGTGTGGACCATGCATCCAATACATTAACCCATTGAGCCACAAAGGACACGTAACCTTCCGTGGCCAGGCCTACAGGTCCATGTGTCTGTTGTCAGGTATACCTTTGGACTGACAAATTGACAGAATGCAAGGACAATGCGGTCTTTAACATGCAGGTGGAGGGGTGGGATGGCTTTTCTCGCAAAAGAATTGTCAACTGGGTAGCTCATAGTGTGGTATATCGTAGTTCATCCTGCTTTATTAATATTAAATTAAATAAAAAAATAGGCTCTAGGCACTTTATAATTGGTTCCAGGGGAACACGGGCAGCAGTGGTCTGCTCAGTGGAGGCCTAGTGGAAGGAGGGACCGCAGACAGGCTTCAAAGGCCTAACATAATAAAATGGGCTGGCTGTAGGCACTTTATAATTGGTTCCAGGGGTACACGGGCAGCAGTGGTCTGGTCAGTGGAGGCCTAGTGGAAGGAGGGACCGCAGACAGGCTTCGAAGGCCTAACATAAAAAAATGGGCTGGCTGTAGGCACTTTATAATTGGTTCCAGGGGAACACGGGCAGCAGTGGTCTGGTCAGTGGAGGCCTAGTGGAAGGAGGGACCGCAGACAGGCTTCGAAGGGCTAACATAATAAAATGGGCTGGCTGTAGGCACTTTATAATTGGTTCCAGGGGAACACGGGCAGCAGTGGTCTGGTCAGTGGAGGCCTAGTGGAAGGAGGGACCGCAGACAGGCTTCGAAGGCCTAACATAAAAAAATGGGCTGGCTGTAGGCACTTTATTATTGGTTCCAGGGGTACACGGGCAGCAGTGGTCTGGTCAGTGGAGGCCTAGTGGAAGGAGGGACCGCAGACAGGCTTCAAAGGCCTAACATAATAAAATGGGCTGGCTGTAGGCACTTTATAATTGGTTCCAGGGGAACACGGGCAGCAGTGGTCTGGTCAGTGGAGGCCTAGTGGAAGGAGGGACCGCAGACAGGCTTCAAAGGCCTAACATAAAAAAATGGGCTGGCTGTAGGCACTTTATTATTGGTTCCAGGGGTACACGGGCAGCAGTGGTCTGGTCAGTGGAGGCCTAGTGGAAGGAGGGACCGCAGACAGGCTTCGAAGGCCTAACATAAAAAAATGGGCTGGCTGTAGGCACTTTATAATTGGTTCCAGGGGAACACGGGCAGCAGTGGTCTGGTCAGTGGAGGCCTAGTGGAAGGAGGGACCGCAGACAGGCTTCGAAGGCCTAACATAATAAAATGGGCTGGCTGTAGGCACTTTATAATTGGTTCCAGGGGAACACGGGCAGCAGTGGTCTGGTCAGTGGAGGCCTAGTGGAAGGAGGGACCGCAGACAGGCTTCGAAGGCCTAACATAAAAAAATGGGCTGGCTGTAGGCACTTTATTATTGGTTCCAGGGGTACATGGGCAGCAGTGGTCTGGTCAGTGGAGGCCTAGTGGAAGGAGGGACCGCAGACAGGCTTCAAAGGCCTAACATAATAAAATGGGCTGGCTGTAGGCACTTTATAATTGGTTCCAGGGGAACACGGGCAGCAGTGGTCTGGTCAGTGGAGGCCTAGTGGAAGGAGGGACCGCAGACAGGCTTCGAAGGCCTAACATAATAAAATGGGCTGGCTGTAGGCACTTTATAATTGGTTCCAGGGGAACACGGGCAGCAGTGGTCTGGTCAGTGGAGGCCTAGTGGAAGGAGGGACCGCAGACAGGCTTCGAAGGCCTAACATAAAAAAATGGGCTGGCTGTAGGCACTTTATTATTGGTTCCAGGGGTACACGGGCAGCAGTGGTCTGGTCAGTGGAGGCCTAGTGGAAGGAGGGACCGCAGACAGGCTTCAAAGGCCTAACATAATAAAATGGGCTGGCTGTAGGCACTTTATAATTGGTTCCAGGGGAACACGGGCAGCAGTGGTCTGGTCAGTGGAGGCCTAGTGGAAGGAGGGACCGCAGACAGGCTTCAAAGGCCTAACATAAAAAAATGGGCTGGCTGTAGGCACTTTATTATTGGTTCCAGGGGTACACGGGCAGCAGTGGTCTGGTCAGTGGAGGCCTAGTGGAAGGAGGGACCGCAGACAGGCTTCGAAGGCCTAACATAATAAAATGGGCTGGCTGTAGGCACTTTATAATTGGTTCCAGGGGAACACGGGCAGCAGTGGTCTGGTCAGTGGAGGCCTAGTGGAAGGAGGGACCGCAGACCGGCTTCGAAGGCCTAACATAATAAAATGGGCTGGCTGTAGGCACTTTATAATTGGTTCCAGGGGAACACGGGCAGCAGTGGTCTGGTCAGTGGAGGCCTAGTGGAAGGAGGGACCGCAGACAGGCTTCGAAGGCCTAACATAAAAAAATGGGCTGGCTGTAGGCACTTTATAATTGGTTCCAGGGGAACACGGGCAGCAGTGGTCTGGTCAGTGGAGGCCTAGTGGAAGGAGGGACCGCAGACAGGCTTCGAAGGCCTAACATAATAAAATGGGCTGGCTGTAGGCACTTTATAATTGGTTCCAGGGGAACACGGGCAGCAGTGGTCTGGTCAGTGGAGGCCTAGTGGAAGGAGGGACCGCAGACAGGCTTCGAAGGCCTAACATAAAAAAATGGGCTGGCTGTAGGCACTTTATTATTGGTTCCAGGGGTACACGGGCAGCAGTGGTCTGGTCAGTGGAGGCCTAGTGGAAGGAGGGACCGCAGACAGGCTTCAAAGGCCTAACATAATAAAATGGGCTGGCTGTAGGCACTTTATAATTGGTTCCAGGGGAACACGGGCAGCAGTGGTCTGGTCAGTGGAGGCCTAGTGGAAGGAGGGACCGCAGACAGGCTTCGAAGGCCTAACATAAAAAAATGGGCTGGCTGTAGGCACTTTATAATTGGTTCCAGGGGAACACGGGCAGCAGTGGTCTGGTCAGTGGAGGCCTAGTGGAAGGAGGGACCGCAGACAGGCTTCGAAGGCCTAACATAAAAAAATGGGCTGGCTGTAGGCACTTTATTATTGGTTCCAGGGGTACACCGGCAGCAGTGGTCTGGTCAGTGGAGGCCTAGTGGAAGGAGGGACCGCAGACAGGCTTCAAAGACCTAACATAATAAAATGGGCTGGCTATAGGCACTTTATTATTGGTTCCAGGGGAACACGGGCAGCAGTGGTCTGGTCAGTGGAGGCCTAGTGGAAGGAGGGACCTTAGACAGGCTTCGAAGGCCTAACATAAAAAAATGGGCTGGCTGTAGGCACTTTATTATTGGTTCCAGGGGTACACGGGCAGCAGTGGTCTGGTCAGTGGAGGCCTAGTGGAAGGAGGGACCGCAGACAGGCTTCAAAGGCCTAACATAATAAAATGGGCTGGCTGTAGGCACTTTATAATTGGTTCCAGGGGTACATGGGCAGCAGTGGTCTGGTCAGTGGAGGCCTAGTGGAAGGAGGGACCGCAGACAGGCTTCGAAGGCCTAACATAAAAAAATGGGCTGGCTGTAGGCACTTTATAATTTTTTCCAGGGGAACACGGGCAGCAGTGGTCTGGTCAGTGGAGGCCTAGTGGAAGGAGGGACCGCAGACAGGCTTCGAAGGCCTAACATAAAAAAATGGGCTGGCTGTAGGCACTTTATTATTGGTTCCAGGGGTACACGGGCAGCAGTGGTCTGGTCAGTGGAGGCCTAGTGGAAGGAGGGACCGCAGACAGGCTTCAAAGGCCTAACATAATAAAATGGGCTGGCTGTAGGCACTTTATAATTGGTTCCAGGGGAACACGGGCAGCGGTGGTCTGGTCAGTGGAGGCCTAGTGGAAGGAGGGACCTTAGACAGGCTTCGAAGGCCTAACATAAAAAAATGGGCTGGCTGTAGGCACTTTATAATTGGTTCCAGGGGAACACGGGCAGCAGTGGTCTGGTCAGTGGAGGCCTAGTGGAAGGAGGGACCGCAGACAGGCTTCGAAGGCCTAACATAATAAAATGGGCTGGCTGTAGGCACTTTATAATTGGTTCCAGGGGAACACGGGCAGCAGTGGTCTGGTCAGTGGAGGCCTAGTGGAAGGAGGGACCGCAGACAGGCTTCGAAGGCCTAACATAAAAAAATGGGCTGGCTGTAGGCACTTTATAATTGGTTCCAGGGGAACACGGGCAGAAGTGGTCTGGTCAGTGGAGGCCTAGTGGAAGGAGGGACCGCAGACAGGCTTCAAAGGCCTAACTGTTGTGAAATTGGATTTTGGGCTCCCCCGGTGGCCACTGGTGGAATTGAACTGGTGTGCATCATCCCCTCTGTTCACCTGTTTCCATCAGGATGTGGGAGTCGCTATTTAGCCTTGCTCCTCTGTCACTTCCATGCCGGTCAACATTGTAATCAGAAGCCTTTCTGTGCATGTTCCTGCTGCTAGACAACTCCCAGCTAAGTTAGACTTTAGTCCTCGTTTGTTTTTGCATTTTGTTCCAGTTCACAGCTGTAGTTTCGTTTCTGTGTCTGGAAAGCTCTTGTGATCTGAAATTGCCACTCTGATGTTATGAGTTAATACTAGAGTCTTAAAGTAATTTCAGGATGGTGTTTTGATAGGGTTTTCAGCTGACTATGAAAGTGCCCTTTCTGTCTTCCTGCTATCTAGTAAGCGGACCTCAATTTTGCTAAACCTATTTTTATACTACGTTTGTCATTTTCATCTAAAATCACCGCCAATATATGTGGGAGCCTCTGTCTGCCTTTCGGGGAAATTTCTCTAGAGGTGAGCCAGGACTATATTTTCCTCTGCCAGGATTAGTTAGTCCTCCGGCCGGCGCTGGGCGTCTAGGGATAAAACGCAGGCAACGCTACCCGGCTACTGTTAGTTGTGCGGCAGGTTTAGTTCATGGTCAGTTTAGTTTCCATCCTTCCAAGAGCTAGTTCTTATGTTTGCTGGGCTATGTTCTCTTGCCATTGAGAACCATAACAGTTTGACCGGCCACAAAAGGGTTAAATTAATTGACAGAGAAAGGAGAGAAAAGAGAAGTCTGCTGAAGATTTTTTTTTTTTTTTTTTTCCTTCAGTTCTGAGTGTGCTTGTAATTGAATCTCTTGCAAGTCTGCCTATATTGCAGCCTTTCTCTCTCTCTCTCCTTCTAATCCTGGAATGGCTCTGTGTTCACCTGTTTAAAATGGATATTCAGAGTTTAGCTGCAGGTTTGAATAATCTCACCACGAAAGTTCAAAATTTACAAGATTTTGTTGTTCATGTTCCTATATCTGAACCTAGAATTCCTTTGCCTGAATTTTTCTCGGGGAATAGATCTTGCTTTCAAAATTTCAAAAATAATTGCAAGTTGTTTTTGTCCCTGAAATCTCGCTCTGCTGGAGATCCTGCTCAGCAGGTCAGGATTGTGATTTCCTTGCTCCGGGGCGACCCTCAGGATTGGGCTTTTGCATTGGCTCCAGGGGATCCTGCGTTGCTCAATGTGGATGCGTTTTTTCTGGCCTTGGGGTTGCTTTATGAGGAACCTCAGTTAGAGCTTCAGGCGGAAAAGGCCTTGATGACCCTATCTCAGGGGCAAGACGAAGCTGAAATATACTGCCAGAAATTCCATAAATGGGCTGTGCTTACTCAGTGGAATGAGTGCGCCCTGGCGGCGAATTTCAGAGAGGGTCTCTCTGATGCCATTAAGGATGTTATGGTGGGGTTCCCTGTGCCTGCGGGTCTGAATGAGTCCATGACAATGGCTATCCAGATCGATAGGCGTCTGCGGGAGCGCAAACCTGTGCACCATTTGGCGGTGTCTACTGAGAAGACGCCAGAGAATATGCAATGTGATAGAATTCTGTCCAGAAGTGAACGGCAGAATTTTAGACGAAAAAATGGGTTGTGCTTCTATTGCGGTGATTCAACTCATGTTATATCAGCATGCTCTAAGCGTACTAAGAAGCTTGATAAGTCTGTTTCAATTGGCACTTTACAGTCTAAGTTTATTCTATCTGTGACCCTGATTTGTTCTTTATCTATTACCGCGGATGCCTATGTCGACTCTGGCGCCGCTTTGAGTCTTATGGATTGGTCCTTTGCCAAACGCTGTGGGTATGATTTGGAGCCTCTAGAAACTCCTATACCCCTGAAGGGGATTGGCTCCACCCCATTGGCTAGCAATAAACCACAATACTGGACACAAGTAACTATGCGGATTAATCCGGATCACCAGGAGATTATTCGCTTTCTTGTGCTGTATAACCTACATGATGTGTTGGTGCTTGGATTGCCATGGCTGCAATCTCATAACCCAGTCCTTGACTGGAAAGCTATGTCTGTGTTAAGCTGGGGATGTAAGGGGACGCATGGGGACGTACCTGTGGTTTCCATTTCATCATCTATTCCCTCTGAGATTCCTGAATTCTTGACTGAATATCGTGACGTTTTTGAAGAACCTAAGCTTGGTTCATTACCTCCGCACCGGGAGTGCGATTGTGCCATAGATTTGATTCCGGGTAGTAAATACCCTAAGGGTCGTTTATTTAATCTGTCTGTGCCTGAACATGCTGCTATGCGAGAATATATAAAGGAGTCCTTGGAAAAGGGACATATTTGTCCTTCGTCATCTCCCTTAGGAGCCGGTTTTTTCTTTGTGGCTAAGAAAGATGGCTCTTTGAGGCCGTGTATTGATTATCGGCTTTTGAATAAAATCACGGTTAAATATCAATATCCGTTGCCACTGCTGACTGATTTGTTTGCTCGCATAAAGGGGGCCAAGTGGTTCTCTAAGATAGATCTCCGTGGGGCGTATAATTTGGTGCGAATTAAGCAGGGGGATGAGTGGAAAACCGCATTTAATACGCCCGAGGGCCACTTTGAGTATTTGGTGATGCCTTTTGGTCTTTCAAATGCCCCTTCAGTCTTTCAGTCCTTTATGCATGACATTTTCCGTGATTATTTGGATAAATTTATGATTGTGTATCTGGATGATATTTTGATTTTTTCGGATGACTGGGACTCTCATGTCCAGCAGGTCAGGAGGGTTTTTCAGGTTTTGCGGTCTAATTCCTTGTGTGTGAAGGGTTCTAAGTGCGTTTTTAGGGTTCAAAAGATTTCCTTTTTGGGATATATTTTTTCCCCCTCTTCCATCGAGATGGATCCTGTCAAGGTTCAGGCTATTTGTGATTGGACGCAACCCTCTTCTCTTAAGAGTCTTCAGAAATTTTTGGGCTTTGCTAACTTTTATCGTCGATTTATTGCTGGTTTTTCTGATGTTGTTAAACCATTGACTGATTTGACTAAGAAGGGTGCTGATGTTGCTGATTGGTCCCCTGCTGCTGTGGAGGCCTTTCGGGAGCTTAAGCGCCGCTTTTCTTCCGCCCCTGTGTTGCGTCAGCCTGATGTTGCTCTTCCTTTTCAGGTTGAGGTCGACGCTTCTGAAATCGGAGCTGGGGCGGTTTTGTCGCAGAGAAGTTCCGATTGCTCCGTGATGAGACCTTGTGCTTTTTTCTCGCGTAAATTTTCGCCCGCCGAGCGGAATTATGATGTTGGGAATCGGGAGCTTTTGGCCATGAAGTGGGCTTTTGAGGAGTGGCGTCATTGGCTTGAGGGGGCTAGACATCAGGTGGTGGTATTGACTGACCACAAAAATCTAATTTATCTTGAGTCCGCCAGACGCCTGAATCCTAGACAGGCGCGCTGGTCGTTGTTTTTCTCTCGGTTTAATTTTGTGGTGTCCTACCTGCCGGGTTCTAAGAATGTTAAGGCGGATGCCCTTTCTAGGAGTTTTGAGCCTGACTCCCCTGGTAATTCTGAACCTACAGGTATCCTTAAGGATGGGGTGGTATTGTCTGCCGTTTCTCCAGACCTGCGGCGGGCCTTGCAGGAGTTTCAGGCGGATAGACCTGATCGTTGCCCACCTGGTAGACTGTTTGTTTCTGATGATTGGACCAGTAAAGTCATTTCTCAGGTTCATTCTTCTGCGTTGGCAGGTCATCCTGGAATCTTTGGTACCAGGGATTTGGTGGCAAGGTCCTTCTGGTGGCCTTCCCTGTCTCGAGATGTGCGAGGCTTCGTGCAGTCTTGTGACGTTTGTGCTCGGGCCAAGCCTTGTTGTTCTCGGGCTAGTGGATTGTTGTTGCCCTTGCCTATCCCGAAGAGGCCCTGGACGCACATCTCGATGGATTTTATTTCGGATCTTCCTGTTTCTCAGAAGATGTCTGTCATCTGGGTGGTGTGTGACCGTTTCTCTAAGATGGTCCATTTGGTTCCCCTGCCTAAGTTGCCTTCTTCTTCCGAGTTGGTTCCTCTGTTTTTTCAAAATGTGGTCCGTTTGCATGGTATTCCGGAGAATATCGTTTCTGACAGAGGAACCCAATTCGTGTCTAGATTTTGGCGAGCATTCTGTGCTAGGATGGGCATAGATTTGTCTTTCTCGTCTGCTTTCCATCCTCAGACTAATGGCCAGACCGAGCGGACGAATCAGACCTTGGAGACATATTTGAGGTGTTTTGTGTCTGCAGATCAGGATGATTGGGTTGCTTTTTTGCCTTTAGCGGAGTTTGCCCTCAATAATCGGGCCAGCTCTGCCACCTTGGTGTCTCCTTTTTTCTGTAATTCGGGGTTTCATCCTCGATTTTCTTCTGGTCAGGTGGAATCTTCGGATTGTCCTGGAGTGGATGCTGTGGTGGAGAGGTTGCATCAAATTTGGGGGCAGGTAGTGGACAATTTGAAGTTGTCCCAGGAGAAGACTCAGCTTTTTGCCAACCGCCGGCGTCGGGTTGGTCCTCGGCTTTGTGTTGGGGACTTGGTGTGGTTGTCTTCTCGTTTTGTCCCTATGAGGGTTTCTTCTCCTAAGTTTAAGCCTCGGTTCATCGGCCCGTACAAGATATTGGAGATTCTTAACCCTGTGTCGTTCCGTTTGGACCTCCCTGCATCTTTTTCTATTCATAATGTTTTTCATCGGTCATTATTGCGCAGGTATGAGGTACCGGTTGTGCCTTCCGTTGAGCCTCCTGCTCCGGTGTTGGTTGAGGGCGAGTTGGAGTACGTTGTGGAAAAAATCTTGGACTCCCGTGTTTCCAGACGGAAACTCCAGTATCTGGTCAAATGGAAGGGATACGTTCAGGAGGATAATTCTTGGGTGACTGCCTCTGATGTTCATGCCTCCGATCTGGTCCGTGCCTTTCATAGGGCTCATCCTGATCGCCCTGGTGGTTCTGGTGAGGGTTCGGTGCCCCCTCCTTGAGGGAGGGGTACTGTTGTGAAATTGGATTTTGGGCTCCCCCGGTGGCCACTGGTGGAATTGAACTGGTGTGCATCATCCCCTCTGTTCACCTGTTTCCATCAGGATGTGGGAGTCGCTATTTAGCCTTGCTCCTCTGTCACTTCCATGCCGGTCAACATTGTAATCAGAAGCCTTTCTGTGCATGTTCCTGCTGCTAGACAACTCCCAGCTAAGTTGGACTTTAGTCCTCGTTTGTTTTTGCATTTTGTTCCAGTTCACAGCTGTAGTTTCGTTTCTGTGTCTGGAAAGCTCTTGTGATCTGAAATTGCCACTCTGATGTTATGAGTTAATACTAGAGTCTTAAAGTAATTTCAGGATGGTGTTTTGATAGGGTTTTCAGCTGACCATGAAAGTGCCCTTTCTGTCTTCCTGCTATCTAGTAAGCGGACCTCAATTTTGCTAAACCTATTTTCATACTACGTTTGTCATTTTCATCTAAAATCACCGCCAATATATGTGGGGGCCTCTGTCTGCCTTTCGGGGAAATTTCTCTAGAGGTGAGCCAGGACTATATTTTCCTCTGCCAGGATTAGTTAGTCCTCCGGCCGGCGCTGGGCGTCTAGGGATAAAACGCAGGCAACGCTACCCGGCTACTGTTAGTTGTGCGGCAGGTTTAGTTCATGGTCAGTTTAGTTTCCATCCTTCCAAGAGCTAGTTCTTATGTTTGCTGGGCTATGTTCTCTTGCCATTGAGAACCATAACACCTAACATAATAAAATGGGCTGGCTGTAGGCACTTTATAATTGGTTCCAGGGGAACACGGGCAGCAGTGGTCTGGTCAGTGGAGGCCTAGTGGAAGGAGGGACCGCAGACAGGCTTCGAAGGCCTAACATAAAAAAATGGGCTGGCTGTAGGCACTTTATAATTGGTTCCAGGGGTACACGGGCAGCAGTGGTCTGGTCAACGGAGGCCGATTGTAATGAGTGTCTGCCAGTTAGTAGTCCAAAACAACAACTAAATGTGAATGTCTCGCATTAAAACAAAACAAAAACACTAAAGGGTGCAATCATTAGGTTCAGGGGTGGGATCCTCTGCGTTGTTTCAGACCTACTAATTTTGCGCAAAGTATTTACTGTGGTAAATAGAGGACACTGCCCCTGACTATGTTAAGTACCATCATACATGTCAACACAATGGTATTGTCAGTGGCAGGTATGGAAGGATGTCAGCGCATAGACTTAACATTGGTGGAAGTGTGAGAGATAACTGTGGAAGTGGTAGAGCAATGTTTGACCTGGGGGTGGGTGAACTCTCTTGTGGCCGGCGTTACAGGCCCAAGGCCCCTCATGTTACAACAGTGTGTCTGACGTTGGGTGGCCACCACCACCGCCAGAGACACTTTATTGTACTATGAGGGACCCAGTAGCAATGCCGTCGACCAAAAGCGAGTACACCCACCTCTTCAGACAAACAGCAGTCTCACGGGTGCTTGCGCCAAGTCGCGATACCACGGCCCCGTGTGGGGAGTTTGGCCATTTAGGGAGGTGTAAACATGTCGTATGCTGGACAATCAGCTGCAGTAAATTAGACATTAGAAAAGTAATTCACAGTAGTCCACAGGCAAGAGCTTTTCATTGGAAAGCTAGGTGTCGGCCGGGCAAGGTGGGGCAAAAGATTTCGAAATCCAGTTGTGGTTCATTTTAATGAATGTTAGATCGTCAACATTTTGGGTAGCCAGACGAGTCCTTTTTTCGGTTAATATTGAACCTGCAGCACTGAATACTCTTTCTGATAGGACACTTGCTGCCGGGCAAGCAAGCTCCTGCAATGCATATTCTGCCAATTCTGGCCAGGTGTCTAATTTTGATGCCCAGTAATCAAATGGGAATGACGGTTGAGGGAGAACATCGATAAGGGATGAAAAATAGTTAGTAACCATACTGGACAAATGTTGTCTCCTGTCACTTTCAATTGATGCAGCAGTACCTGTCCTGTCTGCGGTCATAGCAAAATCACTCCACAACCTGGTCAGAAAACCCCTCTGTCCAACGCCACTTCTGATGTGTGCACCCCTAACACTCCTAGTCTGCTGCCCCCTTGAGCTCGTGTGAGAACGATCACGTGCGCTGTGTGCTGGGAATGCCTGAAGCAAACGGTCAACAAGAGTTGATTGTTTGGTTGCTAATATTAGTTCCAAGTTCTCATGTGGCATAATATTTTGCAATTTGCCTTTATAGCGTGGATCAAGGAGGCAGGCCAACCAGTAATCGTCATCGTTCATCATTTTTGTAATGCGTGTGTCCTTTTTTAGGATACGTAAGGCATAATCCGCCATGTGGGCCAAAGTTCCAGTTGTCAAATCTCCGGTTGTGATTGGGTGAGGGGCAGTTGCAGGCAAATCTACGTCACTTGTGTCCCTCAAAAAACCAGAACCCGGCCTTGACACGCAACCAATTTCCAGTGCCCCCGGGAAAGGTTCCGCATTAAAAATATACTCATCCCCATCATCCTCCTCGTCCTCCACCTCCTCTTCGCCCGCTACCTCGTCCTGTACACTGCCCTGACCAGACAATGGCTGACTGTCATCAAGGCTTTCCTCTTCCTCTGGTGCAGACGCCTGCTCCTTTATGTGCGTCAAACTTTGCATCAGCAGACGCATTAGGGGGATGCTCATGCTTATTACGGCGTTGTCTGCACTAACCAGCCGTGTGCATTCCTCAAAACACTGAAGGACTTGACACATGTCTTGTATCTTCGACCACTGCACACCTGACAACTCCATGTCTGCCATCCTACTGCCTGCCAGTGTATGTGTATCCTCCCACAAAAACATAACAGCCCGCCTCTGTTGGCACAGTCTCTGAAGCATGTGCAGTGTTGAGTTCCACCTTGTTGCAACGTCTATGATTAGGCGATGCTGGGGAAGGTTCAAAGACCGCTGATAGTTCTGCATACGGCTGGCGTGTACAGGCGAACGTCGGATATGTGAGCAAAGTCCACGCACTTTGAGGAGCAGGTCGGAGAACCCAGGATAAGTTTTCAATAAGCACTGCACCACCAGGTTTAAGGTGTGAGCAAGGCAAGGAATGTGTTTCAGTTGGGAAAGGGAGATGGCAGCCATGAAATTCCTTCCGTTATCACTAACTACCTTGCCTGCCTCAAGATCTACTGTGCCCAGCCACGACTGCGTTTCTTGTTGCAAGAACTCGGACAGAACTTACGCGGTGTGTCTGTTGTCGCCCAAACACTTCATAGCCAATACAGCCTGCTGACGCTTGCCAGTAGCTGGCCCATAATGGGACAACTGGTGTGCAACAGTGTCATCTGCCGATGGAGTGGTTGGCCGACTGCGGTCTGTGGAAGAGCTGTAGCTTCTGCAGGAGGACGAGGAGGAGGAGGAGGAGGGGGTGCGAACGCCTACAGTCAACTGTTTCCTAGACCGTGGGCTAGGCACAACTGTCCCTAAATTGATGTCCCCTGTGGACCCTGCATCCACCACATTCACCCAGTGTGCCGTGATGGACACATAACGTCCCTGGCCATGCCTACTGGTCCATGCATCTGTAGTCAGGTGCACCTTTGTACTCACAGATTGCCTGAGTGCATGGACGATGCGCTGTTTAACATGCTGGTGCAGGGCTGGGATGGCTTTTCTAGAAAAGAAGTGCCGACTGGGTAGCTCGTATCGTGGTTCAGCGTACTCCATTAGGGCTTTGAAAGCTTCGCTTTCAACTAACCGGTAGGGCATCATCTCTAACGAGATTAGTCTAGCTATGTGGGCGTTAAAAGCCTGTGTACGCGGATGCGAGGATAAGTACTTCCTTTTTCTAACCAGAGTCTCATGTAGTGTGAGCTGAACTGGAGAGATGGAGATCGTGGAACTTGCGGGTGTGCCGGTGGACATGGCAGACTGAGAGACGGTTGGAGACGGTATTGTTTCCGCCGGTGCCCTAGATGCAATATTTCCTCCTACAAAACTGGTGATTCCCTGACCCTGACTGCTTTTGGCTGTCAAAGAAACCTGCACAGATACTGCCGGTGGTGCGGAAAATGGTGGCCTTACAGTGACGGAAGGGATGTTGCGTTGATGACTAGCTTCATTGGCCGAGGGTGCTACAACCTTAAGGGACGTTTGGTAGTTAGTCCAGGCTTGAAAATGCATGGTGGTTAAGTGTCTATGCATGCAACTAGTATTGAGACTTTTCAGATTCTGACCTCTGCTTAAGCTAGTTGAACATTTTTGACAGATGACTTTGCGCTGATCAATTGGATGTTGTTTAAAAAAATGCCAGACTGCACTCTTCCTAGCATCGGATCCCTTTTCAGGGATTGCAGACTGAGCTTTAACCGGATGGCAACGCTGTGCTCCAACAGGTTTTGGCTTTGACACGCGTTTTGGGCCAGATAGGGGCCCGGCAGATGGAACCTGTTGCGATGTTGATGCCTGCTGCGGCCCCTCCTCCACCTCCGCTTCTGAACTACTGCTGCCTGCACCCTGTTCCCCCAATGGCTGCCAATCGGGGTCAACAACCGGGTCATCTATTACCTCCTCTTCGAGCTCGTGTGCAACTTCGTCTGTGTCACTGTGTCGGTCTGTGGTATAGCGTTCGTGGCGGGGCAACATAGTCTCATCAGGGTCTGATTGTGGATCTGTACCCTGAGAGGGCAATGTGGTGGTCTGAGTCAAAGGAGCAGCATAGTACTCTGGCTGTGGCTGTGCATCAGTGCACTCCATGTCAGATTCTACTTGTAATGGGCATGGCCTGTTAAGTGTTTCACTTTCTAAGCCAGGGACGGTATGTGTAAAGAGCTCCATGGAGTGACCCGTTGTGTCGCCTGCTGCATCCTTCTCTCTTGTTGTAGTTTTTGCTGAGGAGGACAAGGAAGCGACTTGTCCCTGACCGTGAACATCCACAAGCGACGCACTGCTTTTACATTTACCAGTTTCAGAAGAGGAGGCAAAAGAGCTAGAGGCTGAGTCTGCAATGTAAGCCAAAACTTGCTGTTGCTGCTCCGGCTTTAAAAGCGTTTTTCCTACTCCCAGAAAAGAGAGCGTTCGAGGCCTTGTGTAGCCAGACGACGAAACTGGCTCCACAGCTCCAGACTTAGGTGGAATATTTTTATCCCCACGACCACCTGATGCTCCACTACCACTACCATCATTACCAGCTGACAATGAACGCCCACGGCCACGACCTCTTGCACCAGACTTCCTCATTGTTTTAAAAAATTAACCAAAGTAACTTTATTTGTTGCTGTCAAACAACTTACACGGTGAGCTATAACTTCAGTATGATTTCTATATCCCTTAACAGGTTGGTGAGACCACAAGGAAAATCAGGCACAATGTTACACACTCTGTTTTCTGTGGCACAAAATCACAGAGATGACACACACGCAGGACTGTCACTCAAGCACTAATGTCAATATTATTCTCCCACCTAATTTTTTTTTTTTTTTCTCAGGGAGACTTTAGAAACCAAATAAGATAAAATGTTTTTTTCAGGGACAATTTAGAAACCAAATACTAATAAAAAAAAAAAATAAAATAAAAAAAATAAACAGGCTTTCTATGGCCCACTGAATGAGAGAGAGAGAGAGGTGGCACACCCAGGAGTCAAGACTGGCACACAAGCTGAAAGGGCAATATTACTCTCCCACTGTTTTTTTATGTATTTATTTTTTTTTTTCAAAATAACTTTAGAAACCCAATAATATTAAAAAAAAAAAAATAATAATAATAAATATGCTTTCTATGGCCCACTGAATGAGAGAGAGAGAGGTGGCACACCCAGGAGTCAAGACTGGCACACAAGCTGAAAGGGCAATATTACTCTCCCACTGTTTTTTTATGTATTTTTTTTTTGTTTCAGGGAGACTTTAGAAACCAAATAATAAAAAACAAAAAATAATAAGCTTTCTATGGCCCACTGAGTGAGAGATGGCACACACAGGAGTCAGGAGTGGCACACAAGCACTGACTGAGGCCAATATTTTTCTCCCACTGATTGATGTAGTGATTTTTTTAAACGTAGATTTTAGAACCCAAATCAAGCAAAAAAATAAATAGGCTTTCTATGGCCCACAATTTGAGAGAGAGAGGTGGCACACCCAGGAGTCAAGACTGGCACACAAGCTGAAAGGGCAATATTACTCTCCCACTGTTTTTTTATGGTTTTTTTTTTTTTTTTTCAGGGAGACTTTAGAAACCCAATAATATTAAAAAAAAAATAAAAAATAAATAGGCTTTCTATGGCCCACTGAATGAGAGAGAGAGAGAGGTGGCACACCCAGGAGTCAAGACTGGCACACAAGCTGAAAGGGCAATATTACTCTCCCACTGTTTTTTTATGTATTTTTTTTTTTTTTTCAAAATGACTTTAGAAACCCAATAATATTAAAAAAAAAAAAAATAATAATAATAAATATGCTTTCTATGGCCCACTGAATGAGAGAGAGAGAGGTGGCACACCCAGGAGTCAAGACTGGCACACAAGCTGAAAGGGCAATATTACTCTCCCACTGTTTTTTTATGTATTTTTTTTTTTTTTTTCAGGGAGACTTTAGAAACCCAATAATATTAAAAAAAACCAAAAAAATAAATAGGCTTTCTATGGCCCACTGAATGAGAGATGGCACACACAGGGATGGCACTGTAGCAGAAATGCCAATCTTAATCTCCCACAAAAAAAAAAAAAAAAAAAAAAAATGTCCTACAATTACTATCTCCCCTGCAGTAATCTCAGCCAGGTATGGCAGGCAGCAATAGGAGTGGACTGATGCACAAATTAAATAAAAAGTGTGGACAAACAAAAAAGATAGCTGTGCAGAAAGGAAGGAACAAGAGGATATGTGCTTTGAAAAAAGCAGTTGGTTTCCACAGTGGCGTACACACAGCAATACAGCTATCACGGAGCCTTCTAGGGCAGCCCAATGAGCTACAGCGCTGAGATAAAAAAAAAAAAAAAATAGCTTCCACTGTTCCTGCACACCGAAGGTGGTGTTGGACAGTGGAAATCGCTACAGCACAAGCGGTTTGGTGGTTAGTGGACCCTGCCTAACGCTCTCCCTGCTTCTGACGAAGCGGCAGCAACCTCTCCCTAAGCTCAGATCAGCAGCAGTAAGATGGCGGTCGGCGGGAACGCCCCTTTATAGCCCCTGTGACGCCGCAGACAGCAAGCCAATCACTGCAATGCCCTTCTCTAAGATGGTGGGGACCAGGACCTATGTCATCACGCTGCCCACACTCTGCATTCACCTTCATTGGCTGAGAAATGGCGCTTTTTGCGTCATTGAAACGCGACTTTGGCGCGAAAGTCGCGTACCGCATGGCCGACAAGCACAGCGGTCGGATCGGGTTTCATGAGACGCCGACTTAGCCAAAAGTCGGCGACTTTTGAAAATGAACGACACGTTTCGCTCAACCCTACTGCTCAGTCTGTAGTTAAAATTTTTTTGGTGTGGTTCAAGTCCCGACTGGAGTATGGTTTCAGTAGGTTATCACACATCTGAAAGGTTATCACACATCTCATCCCCAACCATAACAAATGGCATTGGCAGGCCTTCAGTGTTGGGAAGAGGTCGAGGCAGGGGGAAATTAAAATGTTTTCCATACAAGCGTTGGCCCATGTCTGAGTTTTTAAAAGTCTGGGAGTCTTTGCCACGACCAAAAGCTCCAATGTCCACGGCGACAGAGCGGCAGTCAGCATCGCAATCGCCATGAGCACTACAGAAAAATATTTTTTATAGTTGAAGTACCGTATATACTCGAGTATAAGCCGACCCGAGTATAAGCCGACCCCCCTAATTTTGCCACAAAAAACTGGGAAAACTTATTAACTCGAGTATAGGCCTAGGCTGGAAAATGCAGCAGCTACCGGTGAATTTCAAAAATAAAAATAGATGCTCCATACCGTTCATTATGGCCCCATAGATGCTCCATATAAAGTTGTGCCACATATAATGCTCTGCACCGTTCATTATGGCCCCATAGATGCTCCACATAAAGCTGTGCCATATATAATGCTCTGCACCGTTCATTATGGCCCGATAGATGCTCCACATAAAGCTGTGCCACATATAATGCTCTGCACCGTTCATTATGATCCCATAGATGATCCATATATAGCTGTGCCATATATAATGCTCTGCACCGTTCATTATGGTCCCATAGATGCTCCACATAAAGCTGTGCCATATATAATGCTCTGCACCATTCAGTATGGCCCCATAGATGCTCCATAGAAAGCTGTGCGATATATAATGCTCTGCACCGTTCATTATGGTCCCATAGATGCTCCACATAAAACTGTGCCATATAGAATGATCTGCACCGTTCATTATGGTCCCATAGATGCTCCATAGAAAGCTGTGCCATATATAATGCTCTGCACCGTTCATTATGGTCCCATAGATGCTCCACATAAAACTGTGCCATATAGAATGCTCTGCACCGTTCATTATGGTCCCATAGATGCTCCATAGAAAGCTGTGCCATATATAATGCTCTGCACCGTTCATTATGGTCCCATAGATGCTCCACATAAAGCTGTGCCATATATAATGCTCTGCACCATTCAGTATAGCCCCATAGATGCTCCATAGAAAGCTGTGCCATATATAATGCTCTGCACCGTTCATTATGGTCCCATAGATGCTCCACATAAAACTGTGCCATATAGAATGCTCTGCACCGTTCATTATGGCCCCATAGATGCTTACATAAAGCTGTGCCATATATAATGCTCTGCACCGTTCAGTATGGCCCCATAGATGCTCCATAGAAAGCTGTGCCATATATAATGCTCTGCACCGTTCAGTATGGCCCCATAGATGCTCCATAGAAATCTGTGCAATATATAATGCTGCTGCTGCTGCAATAAAAAAAAAATTACATACTCACCTCTCTTGCTGCCCGCAGCTCCTCAGCGTCCCATCTCGGCGTCTCTCCGCACTGACTGTTCAGGCAGAGGGCGGCGAGCACACTAGTACGTCATCGCGCCCTCTGACCTGAACAGTCAGAGCAAGAGGACGGGATAAGGGAACGGCGCCCGGCGGGTGGAACGTGGACAGGTAACTATGACATACTTACCTGCTCCCGGCATCCCTGGCTCCTTATCCCGGACAGCTGGTCTCCGGGTGCCGCAGCCTCTTCCTCTGTCAGCGGTCACGTTACCGCTGATTAGAGGAATGAATATGCGGCTCCACCCCTATGGGAGTGGAGTCCATATTCATAACTTTAATGAGCGGTCCTACGTGACCGCTGAACAGGGGACGAGCTGCGGCACCGAAGACCGTGGGATGGGCAGGGGGAGCGCCAGGAGTGCCGGGACTAGGTGAGTATGTGACAGTCCTCTCTCCCCCTCACCCGCCGACCCCACCGCCGATCATGACTCGAGTATAAGCGGAGAGGGGCACTTTCAGCCCAAAAATTTGGGCTGAAAATCTCAGCTTATACTCGAGTATATACTGTACTCAGATCCATGTCTGGCGGGTTTGATAATCCGAATGTGTTTTCCATCCACTGCTCCCAAACAGTTGGGGAAATTACAGACTTGCCAGTCTTTTTCAGAAATTTCTTGCCACATTTCCGCGCTGGGTAGGTGTCCGCAACTATTCCAGGTAAGGTGGAAATTCCTAGCCGGTACTGAAACTGGAGCGATGATAAGCTCTCTCCGGTAGCCAGAAATCTGCCAAGAAAATAAATAAATAAATTACGAACAATTATATTTATGATGGGGTTTTGCTAAACACATAAAGGAAAAACAAATAATACATGGCAGAACAATAATAATTATGATAGGCATTTGTTTTATTACGTACCTTAACGTGACCAGGAGACGTTCCTCAGCAGGAATCGCTCTACGGAGCTGGGTGTCCTGTCTCTTGATGGATCCTTGGACATGACTAAGCAAATCCTGGAAGGTCTCTTGAGACATCCTGGTATATTCCAAAAATTTCTCCGGCTTGGCATGAAGCTCACTGTATAGGGTGTGGTAGGCTCCACGGCTCTCGCGGATTTCAATAATGGGGTGTCTCCAAAAACGCAGACGACGTGTTCTTCTCTGTCTTTCTCTGTTTCTTTGTTGCTCACCAGCAAACGCAAAGGCAAGAAACAGCTTGAGATCCAAATCCAGGTTGAAATAAAAGCTCTCCATGTGAAGATACATCGTGAAGCAGTATACAGGAGAAAAATCTGAAGATTTCAGCTGTACAAAGTGCCTATATAAAGAATTCCCATGAGACACGCCCATTGGTATCCCATTGGTGGTGTCTGTTTATCTAGATTATCTAGATTTTTCTCCTAGTACATTTTTCACCTTTACAACTCATGCGCATAAAAAGAGCAAACGCATGCAAAACGCATGCAAACGTTGCATTTTTTTGACCGCATGCATAAGCTGATGCGGATAAAAAACAGTGCGTTTGCATGCGTTTGTATGGGGTTTTCCATGCGTTTGTGGTTGCAGACGATATGCTGCGGACACAACCACAAATGTGAAACTGGTCTTAGTGTATGGAAATATTCACTTATTCGTGTATTTTTTCAATGAATGAATGGTCCCCACAAAATCACAAATACATGTCCGATTTTGATCCAAATCTCGGATCAAACTCGCCAATTAAATTCTATGAAAAAATGGGAAAGCACTTGATTGCTATCCATGTGGTGTCCATTTTTCATGGACTGTTTGATATGAGAAGGTTGAGAAACCACCATCTTTTTTTGTTATCATAGAAAAAATGATTAAACTCTGACCAAACTCTCATGATAAACCTGACACATTGACCAAACTCTGGAGACACTCTGAGTAAAAATACTGACAAAACTCAGACTGATGTTTGAGTACGAGAAAAATCACCGACGTCTGAATGAGGCAATGACAGATAGCTCACTGACTCATTGCAATTAGGCCCCGTTCACATGTTCAGTATTTGGTCAGTATTTTACATCAGTATTTGTAAGCCAAAACCAGGAGTAGAACAGTCAGAGGAAAAGTATAATAGAAACACGTCACCTCTTCTGTATTTATCATCCACTCCTGGTTTTGGCTTACAAATACTGATGTACAGAATAATACTGACCAAATACTGAACAAGACCTTTATGTGCATTTCAATATGTCCTTCTTTGATACATGTGTAACAAGGGGGAACCGGGGTGGTAGTCGTGGCTGGGTCACTTAAAGTCACAGTCCACAAAAAGAGTCCATTGAGCCAACGGTCAGCGGGCATCCCAACCCCCTTGTCATAAAAGAAAAAAAAACGGAGAGGACAGATGTAGCTCGCACGATTTACTTTTGCTTTTCCCCAGCCGCGGCAGTCAAGGCGGTTAAAGTCTAAGATACAGCTGCGGTCCAACAGGGAATAAACTTTAATAAAACGATGATGAGCACAAGGGATAGAACACTGGCTTCCTTACTGTTGATCTATTTTTTACTTTGCTTGATTAAGTTGGTTAGGTAGTAGTTCATGATATTTGATACACTTAATCCTCCATTTTTTTTTCTCAGTGTGGCGTTAGCAACCCTTGGTCTTTTACTGCTCCAAATAAATCCAGACACTTGGGTTTGTAATCTCTGTAGCCAGTTTTGCGAAACCTCAAGGGGGATTGTTCTACATACATAAAGTATTTTAGTGACACAAAACATCTTACTGTATATGTCAATATTTTTCCCAACCAAGATATGTCTTGTGATATCAAGCTTTATGTTGTTCTGAATTAAGGCTAGATTTGTATCTATTAAGTATTTTGTTTTCCTAGTTATTTGAATTCCCAAATATGGTATAGCGTCTTTTCCCCATACATACTTAAATTCTTTCTTAATACTCTCCTTTTGTTCCTCATCCAAACATAAGTCCAAAATTTGTGATTTGTTCTGGTTGATTTTATAAAATGAGACCTTGGAAAATTCATCTATTGTTTTGGTTATCGCTCTAAGTGATTCTAATAAGGGATTAGTTATGGCGAGCATTACATGGACTGCAAATAGACTTATTTTATAGTTTCTAACTTTTGTTGGAATACCTTTAATTAGAAGATTTATTCTAACTTTTTTGCAAATGGTTCCATTACTATTGCAAACAATATTGCAACCTTGTCTCATTCCATTGGTGATATTAAAGATTTCCAAAGCATAATTAGAAGTACTGTATATACTCGTGTATAAGCTGAGTTTTTCAGCCCTTTTTTTGCTTAAAAAAAAGACCCCCTTCGGCTTATACATGAGTCACGGTCACCGAGCTGAGGTCCCCATGGTCTCTGGAACATGTTTGCGCTCTCCTGCAGCCTCGGTAAGTGTTCCGGTGGCTGCTGACAGGGCCGGTGGTCAGCGTTGGCACTGGGACAACTGCCAGTGTCCTGAGCAGCCAGGGACACCGGCGTGCTATGGGGGCCAGGTGCCTGTGCCGCTGCTTCCTCAGGACACAGGCACTTGCGATATTCACCAGTCCCCGTTCCACCACCACGCTGTGTGTTCCGGGTCCCCTGGCTTTGATGTTCAGGTCAGAGAATGCGATGATGTGGTTAGTGAGCGCCCTCTGCCGCATCAGTCACTGCAGAGAGCTGGCAATGCTGAGGAGCAGCGGGCAGCGATGAGAGGTGAGTATGTCTTTTTTTTTATTGCAGCAGCAGATATACAGTAATCATATTAGCATAAACTGCACTGATATGATGAGCATTATATGGGGCAAATTTTCTATGGATCATCTTATGGGGCCATCATTATCCTTTATGCAGCTTTATATGGGCCATAATTTAGTATGGGGCATCTTATGGGGCCATAATAAACCTTTATGCAGCATTATATGGGGCAAATTTTGTATGGAGCATCTTATTGGTCATCATTATCCTTTATGCAGCTTTATATGGGGTATATTTTAATATGGAGCATCTTATGGGCCCATCATTAACCTTTGTGCAGCATTATATGGGGCATATTTTAATATGGAGCATCTCATGGGGCCATCATTAATCTGTATGCAGCATTATATGGGGCATATTTTAATATGGAGCATCTTATGGGGCCATCATTAACCTTTATGCAGCATTATATGGGGCAAATTTTGTATAGAGCATTTTATGGGACCATCATTAACCTTTATGGGGCATTATATGGGGCATATTTTTGTATGGAGCATCTTATGGGGCCATCATTAACCTTTATGCAGCATTACATAGGGCATATTTTTGTATGGAGCATCTTATGGGACCCATCATGAACTTTATGGAGCATCTTATGGGGCCCATCATGAATTTTATGGAGCAGTACATGGGGCGTATTTTGTGTGGAGCATCTTATGAGGCTCCTGATTCAAAATGGATAGTCAAAAACATTTAACCTACTGATGTCTCAATTAATTTTACTTTTATTGGTATCTATTTTTATTTTTGAAGTTTACCTGTAGCTGATGCATTTCCCACCTAGGCTTATACTCAAGTCAATATGTTTTCCCAGTTTTTTGTGCAAAATTAGGTACCTCGGCTTATACTCGTGTCGGCTTATACTCGAGAATATACGGTAAATATATTGTGTTTTATTGGTGGATATAAAGTTAGTATAATTAATAATAGGTAATAGTATGATTATAACTGTGTAAACAGATAATTTTATTGTTTGGTTTTTTTAGAAAATGGACTATACAGCATTTACTCCTGTTCTTATCCTAGATTTGGATATACCCATTCCGTTACCCTTCTAACCCCCCTCCTTGCCCTTCCCCTGCCTATCTCTCCCATTACATTAAATAATATGTCTTAAGTATAGTAAAATATTAAGAGAGAAGATATACTTAAAAGATAGAAGTGATATGCCACATGCACAGCTTGCTATTGTTGTTAAAAAATTTGCTTTGTTTTGTTTTTCTTTCTTTTTGGAAAAATAAATAAAAATCTATTGAAACAACACTGGCTTCCTGCTCTTTCAATGACACTTTCCACGGCTGCACCCACTGCAGCCCCGGTAGCTGAAATAAAGCAGCAGTCCACTCGCTGGGATCTGGATGCTTTAGTCTCTTCAGTTGGGGCCCTTCCAAAGTCCTGGGGCCGTGTTGCAGTACTTCAGTCTTTAGCCTGGGGCAGCAGATTCGGTTCCCTCCTGGGATCTGGCAATGCCCCAGCTGTTCCTATGCATCTGCCCAGGGCCAACGTGCCCGGGCAACTGAACTGGAAACAACAGCTTCCAGCTCCTTGAGCTGCAAGTCCAGCCCACAAAACTAACCCTTTACTGCCCCAAACCTATCTTTACACAATACAGGTTCATAACAGTGCAAACAGAAGAGATATCACAGCACAAACTGTACATTACAAGACAATTAAATTGGAAATCTAAAACATTGCAAACGTAGCACTTGCATTACATTACATAAAGTGAATACAGCAGCAGACACATATTAACATACATGACAGCAATATACAGCACAGTACAGTTAACTCAACAAAATGCACGGGGTCGACTCGTGTGAGAGAGAGAGGTTCCTACCACTTCCTTACACTCCTCGCCTTCTTAAACATGGCTGTCCCCGGCCATGACAACCTCTGTAAACTTCACATTTGACATACACTTCCGTTCAAAAGTTAGGGTCACCCAGACAATTTTATGTTTTCCATGAAAACTCATACTTTTATTAGTCAAATAAGTTGCCAAATGAATTGAAAATCTAGTCCAGACATTGAAAAGGTTTGAAAAAAGATTTTAATTTGAAAAAATAATTTTCTCCTTCAAACTTTGCTTTCTTCAAAGAATGCCCCTTTGCAGCAATTATAGCATTGCAGACCTTTGGCATTCTAGCAGTTAATTTGCTGAGGTAATCTGGAGAAATTTCACCCCAAGCTTCCAGAAGCCCCTCCCACAAGTTGGTTTGGCTTGATGGGCACTTTTTGCGTACAATACGGTCAAGCTGCTCCCACAACAGCTCAATGGGGTTGAGATCTGGTGACTGCGCTGGCCACTCCATTACAGATAGAAGACCAGCTGCCTGCTTCTTCCCTACATAGTTCTTGCATAATTTGGAGGTGTACTTTGCCTCATTGTCCTGTTGTAGGATGAAATTGGCTCCAATCAAGCGCTGTCCACAGGGTATGGCATGGCTCTGCAAAATGGAGTGATGGCCTTCCTTATTCAAAATCCCTTTTACCTTGCACAAATCTCCCACTTTACGAGCACCAAAGCTTTCTCTGTCCAATGTCTGTGTTCTTTTGCCCATATTAATCTTTTCCTTTTATTAGCCAGTCTCAGATATGGCTTTTTCTTTGCCACTCTGCCCTGAAGGCCAGCATCCCGGAGTCGCCTCTTCACTGTAGACGTTGACACTGCCGTTTTGCGTGTACTATTTAATGAAGCTGCCAGTTGAGGACCTGTGAGGCGTCGATTTCTCAAACTACAGACTCCAATGTACTTGTCTTGTTGCTCAGTTGTGCAGCGGGGCCTCCTACTTCATTTTCTACTCTGGTTAGAGCCTGTTGGTGCTCTCCTCTGAAGGGAGTAGTACACACCATTGTAGGAAATCTTCTGTTTCTTGGCAATTTCTCGCATGGAATAGCCTTCATTTCTAAGAACAAGAATAGACTGTCGAGTTTCACCTGAAAGTTCTTTTTTTCTGGCCATTTTGAGAGTTTAATGGAACCAACAAATGTAATGCTCCAGATTCTCAACTAGCTCAAAGGAAGGTCAGGTTTATACATTTTCTAAGCAGCCAAACTGTTTTCAGCTGTGCTAACATACTTGCACAAGGGTTTTCAAGGGTATTCTAACCATTCATTAGCCTTCTTACACAGTTAGCAAACACAAAGTACCATAAGAACACTGGAGTGATGGTTGTTGGAAATGGGCCTCTATATACCTATGAAGATATTGCATTACAAACCAGACGTTTGCAGCTAGAATAGTCATTTACCACATTAACAATGTATAGAGTGTATTTCTGAATCATTTAATGTTAGCTTCATTGGAAAAAACTGTGCATTTTTAAAAAAAATAAGAACATTTCTAAGTGACCCTAAACTTTTGAACAGTAGTGTAAGAGTTCCATTCTCTCTGTATATAGGGGGTCCATGTGACCCTGGTCTCATTGTTCCTGAGACCATCAGGTTTAAAAGAGACACAGTCCATGTGGTGGCTGTAGACCCTCTAAAATGGCTCAATGGTCCTAAAGCGCTGGTGGGTCCTGTTCAGACCCGACGGCTTCCTCCTCTGTTTTTTTCTAGTGGATAACGGGCCCCTAAACGATCAAGGGCTGCGTGTTAACAAGGGGCCAGTACATGTGTAAAAATGGGGACACACAGTTCAGCAGCCACACCCAGAGTCCACCGAAGTTAACCCCTGTGGAGTTTTGGGTCCTGTGACCCAACAGGGGAAGCACCAACAGATGGAAACAAAACTGGAAGGAGGGGAAAACCATTAAACGTGGCCTTCAACTGGTGGCCACATCAGAAGGCCAAAGTCCTTTGGGCACAGTCCTGGTCTCCTCGCCCCTTCAGAGACACAAAACAGTCCCTGGTGTATATATTTTTTAAAATTCTGGATTCAACGGCACCAACAAAAATTTAAAGGGGCTGTCTCAGTCTGTACACAGCCATTGGGTTGTGTAGTGGGCCGCATTCGAGCCCTGCACCACCACATACACATGCAATGAGGTCCTGCAGTTCCTGGAGCATCCGGCTCTGCTGTAACACCGGCAGCTGCCTCACTGTTCCAAGACACCGCTCTCTCCTATACAGTTGGAGCAACTGCAGCCATGGCAACAGGCTGCTTCACACACGGAGTGCCCTGTGGCGGGCTGGCCTCCCAGTTGGAGGCCATCCTAACTGCCAAAGCATAGGGCCCCCGGGGTCCATGTTCCTTGATAAATTCCACTTAATCCCCCTCCCAGAGGGGGCCATCGAACGTGAGAGAACCAGCATTAATGTAGACCTTGGCTCTGGTCTCCAGCTCCTGCACAAAGCCATAGCCCCTGTTCCGATTAAGATACCGGATGAGGCTGTGGGTCATCTGGCCTTCTGTGGTTCCTCCACCAGGGCGTTGCAACTCTCGGATCATCTGGCACTCCCACCGCCTCTTTTCCCGAATGATCTCATGAATCCACTGATCCTCCGTGGCGACAGGTACGCGGGGTTCCTCCACTCCCCTGCCACTGGTGCTAACTGGCATTGGTGCGACCTGGGGAAGCTCAGGGGCCATCAATGAAAAACAGATAGGACGGATGTAGCTCGCACGATTTACCTTTGCTTTTCCCGAGCCGTGGCAGTCTAAGTGATTAAAGTCTAAGATACAGCTGCAGTCCAACAGGTAATAAACTTTAATAAAACGGTGATGAGCACAAGGGAAACAACACTGGCTTCCTGCCCTTTCCCTGACACTTTCCACGGCTGCACGCACTGCAGCCACGGTAGCCGAAATTGAGCAGCAGTCCATTCGCTGGGAACTGGACGCTTTAGTCCCTTCAGCGGGGGCCCTTCTGAAGTCCTGGGGCCGTGTTGCGGTACTTCAGTCTTTAGTCTAGGGCAGCAGATTCGGTTCCCTCCTGGGATTTGGCAATACCCCTGCTGTTCCTATGTATCTGCCCAGGGCCAATGTGCCCAGGCAACTAAACTGGAAGCAGCAGCTTCCTACCCCTTGGGCTGCTAGTCCAGCCCACAAAACTAACCCTTTACTGCCCCAAACCTAACTTTACACAATTCAGGTTCATAACAGTGCAAACGCAAGATACATCACAGCACATACATTACAAGACAATTAAAGGTGAACTCTACATGATAAAACATTACAAACATAGCACTTGCATTACATTACATAAAGTGAATACAGTAGCAGACACATATTAACATACATGACAGCAATATACAGCACAGTACAGTTAACTCAACAAAATGCACGGGGTCGACACGTGGGAGAGAGAGAGGTTGCTACCACCTCCTTACACATGTTAAAGACTAAAGTTGCCCATTCACATTGATAGGTCAGCAAATACAGACAACACATGGATGTCATTCATTTTTGATCTGTGTACTGTCGTTTTTTTCACTACCTCACTGCTAATAGCTGGAGAAATGTCCCCATAAGGTGTAGAGTCACAGGGCAACACAGAGCATCAAAGTTTGTAGACATTTTAACCCCTTCACGACATGTGCCGTGTACATATGGCGCATGTCCGGTCTGCCCCTTTGGCGTGGGCTCAGGTGATCAGCCTGTATATTTTCTGCACTAGCTGACATGTTCCCTTAACCCCAAGGGTGGTTTGTATGTTAATGACCAGGCCAATTTTTACAATTTTGACCACTGTCCCATTATGGGGTTACAACTCTGGAATGCTTACATGGATCCCGGTGATTCTGACACTGTTTTCTCGTGATATTTTGTACTTCATGAAAGTGGTAAAATTTCCTTGATATTAGTTGCGTTTATTTGTGAAAAAATGGAAATTTGGTGAAAATTTAGAAAATTTAGCAATTTTCCAAATTTGAATTTTCATGCCCTTAAATCACAGAAATATGTCACACAAAATACTCAATAAGTAACATTTCGCACATGTCTACTTTACATCACAACAATTTTGGAACCAAAATTTTTTTTGTTAGGAAGTAATGAGGGTTAAATGTTGACCAACGATTTCTCATTTTTACAACACCATTTTTTTTAGGGACCACATCACATTTGAAGTCACTTTGAGGGGTTTATATGATAGAAAATACCGAAAAGTGACACTATTCTAAAACTGGACTTCTCACAGTGCTCAAAACCACATTCAAGAAGTTTATTAAGCCTTCAGGTGCCTCACAGGAATTTTTGGAATGTTTAAAAAAAAATTAACATTTAACTTTTTTCACAAATAAATTATCTCAGATCCAATTTGTTTTATGTTCCCAAGGGTAACAGGAGAAATTGGACCCCAAAAGATGTTGAACAATTTGTCCTGAGTACGCAGATGGCAGCGCTCGGAGCGCAAGGAGCGCCGTTTGAATTTTCAATGCAAAATTTACTGGAATTGAGATAGGATGCCATGTCACGTTTGGAGAGCCCTTGATGGGCCTAAACAGTGGAAACCCCCCATAAGTGACACCATTTTGGAAAGTAGACCCCCTAAGGAACTTATCTAGATGTGTGGTGAGCACTTTGAACCTCCATGTGCTTCACAGAAGTTTATAATGTAGAGCCGTAAAAATCAAAAATCATATTGTTTCACAAAAAATGATTTTTCGCCCTCAATTTTTTATTTCCCCAAGGGTAACAGGCAAACTGGACCCCAAAAGTTGTTGTACAATTTGTCCTGAGTACACTGATACCCCATATGTGGGTGAAAACCACTGTTTGGGCGCATGGCAGAGATTGGAAGGGAAGGAGAGCCATTTGAATTTTCAATGCAAAATTGACTGGAATTGAGATAGGATGCCATGTCGCGTTTGGAGAGCCCTTGATGTGCCTAAACAGTGGAAACCCCCCACAAGTGACACCATTTTGGAAAGTAGACCCCCTAAGGAACATATCTAGATGTGTGGTGAGTAGTGTTGAGCGATACCGTCCTGTACTTGAAAGTATCGGTATCGGAAAGTATCGGCCGATACCGGCAAAGTATCGGATCTGATCCGATACCGATACCCGATACCAATACAAGTCAATGGGACTCCAGTATCGGAAGGTATCCCTGATGGTTCCCAGGGTCTGAAGGAGAGGAAACTCTCCTTCAGGCCCTGGGATCCATATTAATGTGTAAAATAAAGAATTAAAATAAAAAATATTGATATACTCACCTCTCCGACGCAGCCTGGACCTTACCGCTGTGAACCGGCAGCCTTCTTTGCTTAAAATGAGCGCGTTCAGCACCTTCCATGACTTCACGGCTTCTGATTGGTCGCGTGCTGCTCATGTGACCGCCACGCGACCAATCAGAAGCCGTGACGTCATCCCTCAGGTCCTAAATTCCTAGAAGGGAATTTAGGACCTGAGGGATGACGTCGCGGCTTGTGATTGGTCGCGTGGCGGTCACATGAGCGGCACGCGACCAATCAGAAGCTGTGACGTCATGGAAGGTGCTGAACGCGCTCATTTTAAACAAAGAAGGCTGCCGGTTACCAGCGGTGATGTCCAGGGGCCTCCGGACAGGTGAGTATATCAATATTTTTTATTTTAATTCTTTATTTTACACATTCACATGGATCCCAGGGCCTGAAGGAGAGTTTCCTCTCCTTCAGACCCTGGGAACCATACACTGGAAACTTCCGATTCCGATTCCCGATACCACAAAAGTATCGGATCTCGGTATCGGAATTCCGATACAGCAAATATCGGCCGATACCCGATACTTGCGGTATCGGAATGATCAACACTAGTGGTGAGCACTTTGAACTCACAAGTCTTTCACAGAAGTTTGTAATGTAGAGCCGTAAAAATAAAAATTCATATTTTTTTCACAAAAATGATATTTTTGCCCCCAATTTTTTATTTTCCCAAGGGTGACAGAAGAAATTGGACCCCAAAAGTTGTTGTCCAATTTGTTCTGAGTACGCTGATGCCCCATATGTGGGGGGAACCATCGTTTGGGCGCGTGGCAGAGCTTGGAAGGGAAGGAGCGCTGTTTTGGAATGCAGACTTAGATGGAATGGTCTGCAGGTGTCGCATTGCGTTTACAGAGCCCCTGATGTACCTAAACAGAAGAAACCCCCCATAAGTGACCCCATATTGGAAACTAGACTCCCCAAGGAAGTTATCTAGATGTGTTGTGAGAAGTTTGAACCCCCAAGTGTTTCACTAAAGTTTAGAACGCTGAGCTGTGAAAATAAAAAAAATCATTTTTTCCCACAAAAATGATTTTTAACCCCCAAATTTTTATTTTTCCAAGGGTAACAGGAGAAATTGGACCGCAAAAGTTGTTGTCCAATTTGTCCTGAGTATGCTGATACCCCACGTGTGGGCATAAACCACTGTTTGGGCGCACGGCAAAGCTCGAAAGGGAAGGAGCACTGTTTTACTTTTTCAACACAGAATTGTCTGGAATTGGATCGGCCGCCATATCGCGTTTAGAGAGCCCCTGATGTGCCTAAACAGTGGAAATCAACCAATTCTAACACCAACCCTAACCCGAACACACCCCTAACCCTAATCCCAACCCTAACCATAACCACACCCATAACCCGAACACTCCCCTAACCCTAATCCCAACCCTAACCACACCCCTAACCCCAACACACCCCTAACCCTAATACTAACCATAACCCTAACCACACCCCTAACCCTGACACACTCCTAACCCTAATCTCAACCCTAATCCCATCCTTAAACATAATCCAAACCCTAACCCCATCTCTAGCCCCAACCCTAACTTTAGCCCTAACCCTAATCTTAATTTCAATGGGAAAATAGAAATAATTTTTTTTTAATTTTATTATTTTCCCTAACTAAAGGGGGTGATGAAGGGGCAGCTGTCACACACTAAAAGACGCTTTTTATTGCAAAAAAATAGTTTTTGCATCACCACATTTTGAGAGCTATAATTTTTCCATATTTTGGCCTACCATGTCAAGTGAGGTCTTGTTTTTTGCGGGACGAGTTGTCGCTTTTAATGGTATCATTTTCAGGGAACATTTTTGATCGCTTTATATTTCGATTTTTGTTAGGCAGAATGAACAAAAAACAGCAATTTATGAATTTCTTTTGGGTGTGGTGTTTATACTGTTCCGTGTGTGATAAAATTGATAAGGCAGTTTTATTCTTCGGGTCAGTACAATTACAGCGATACCTCATTTGTATCATATTTTTATGTTTTGGTGCTTTTATACAATAAAAACTATTTTGTATAAAAAATAATTATTTTTGCATCGCTTTATTCTGAGGGCAATCATTTTTTTATTTTTTTGCTGATGATGCTGTATGGTGGCCTGTTTTTTCCGAGACAAGATGACATTTTCAGCGGTACCATGGTTATTTATATCCGTCTTTTTGATCGCATGTTATTCCACTTTTTGTTCGGCGGTATAATGATAAAGCATTGTTTTTTGCCTCGTTTTTTATTTATTTTTTTACGGTGTTCACTGAAGGGTTAACTAGTGGGACAGTTTTATAGGTCGGGTTGTTATGTACGCGGCAATCCTAAATATGTGTACTTTTATTTTTTCTATTTACATAAAGAAATGTATTTTTTTGAAAAAAATATATATATTTTTTTCTTTATTTAGGAATTTTTTTAAATTTTTTTTTTTACACGTTATTTTATTTTTTTAACTTTTGACATTGTCCCAGGGTGGGACATCACTGTATAAAGTCAGATCGCTGATCTGACACTTTGCAGAGCACTGTGTCAGATCAGCGATCTGACAAGCAGTGTAGGAGGCTTCTCAGCACCTGCTTTCAGCAGGCACTGACAAGCCACCTCCCTGCAGGACCCGGAAGGACCCCAAGGCCATCTTGGATCCGAGGGCCTGCAGGGAGGAGACCCTCGGAACAAAGCGATCACATTGTGTTGTTCCGAGGGTCTCAGGGAAGCACGCAGGGAGCCCCCTCCCTGCGCGATGCTTCCCTATGCCGTCGGAACGCTGCAATATTGTTTGATGGCAGTGTTCGGGGGGTTAAAATGCCGGGAGTGGTCCGTGACCACTCCTGGCAGATAGTGCCAGATGTCAGCTGTGATAATCAGCTAACACCCGGCCGCAATTGGCCATGCTCCCCTCTGAGCGCGGCTGATCGCATATGACGTACTATCCCGTCGATGATCATACGGGCCGAGGTCACCTCAATGGGATAGTACATCTGATGTCAGAAAGGGGTTAATTGCACTGTTTGTGTAACACTGTTATATGAGCTATACATGGTATTGTGATGTTCCCCTTTAATGCCTGTATATAGTTAGGGATAGCATTAGTTAATTAAGGGGGCTGGACTTGCAGCCTCAGAGGAAGCTGCGGCTTCCTGGTCAGAAGGCCCGGGTATGTTGGCCAGGGCACATGTGTGCTTCAGAAGAGGCATTGCCAGACTCCCGGAAAGGAGAGATCTGCTGCCCCGGACCAAGGAGTTATACGGACTGAAGGCTTACAACACAGGCCCCCTGGACTTTGAAAGGGCCTTCACTGAAGGGGTCTCAGGCGCCCAGATGCCAGTGATTGGATGACTGCGAATCTCAGCCACTGTGGACATTGTGGATAAGGCCGCAGCACGTGCCAGGTAAAGAGCAGGAAGCCAGTGCTGAAATTGTCTTTTTTGTCCATCCTTCATCATTTGTTCAATACAAGTTCCTTTTCCCTGTTAGAGTACAGCAGCCTTCCGGACCCTTATTTGCCTGGACTGCTGTGGCAAGAGGAAGAGAAGGTAACCTGCGTGGAAAAGCTGTGTTGGTCTCGCCTATCTAAGTGCAATGGATCGGGGGTGCTCACTGACCATTTGCTCAGTGGACTCTGAGAACTGTACCTTAAAATAACTCGGCCACAACTATCCCCCCCTTTTCGCCCCTTGTTACAAGCGTATGGAAAAAAGCTATCAGGTTCTAGATTGGAAGAAATGATTACTAGGCTGTTATGGCACACTACACCAGGCTGTATTACAGGCATGCTACACCAGGCTGTATTACAGGCATGCTACACCAGGCTCTATTACAGGCATGCTACACCATGCTGTATTACGGGCATGCTACACCAGGCTGTATTACGGGCATGCTACACCAGGCTGTATTACGGGCATGCTACACCAGGCTGTATTACAGGCATGCTACACCATGCTGTATTACGGACATTATACACAAGGCTGTATTACAGGCATGCTACACCATGCTGTATTACGGGCATGCTACACCAGGCTGTATTACGGGCACGTTGCACCAGGCCATATCATAGACATGCTGCACCAGTCCCTATTACAGGCACACTGCTCTAAACTGTACGAGGCTGAAGTTGGTTTCTTATTCGTTCAGTTTCTTATTCGGAGCTGAAGTTGGTTTCTTATTCGGCAATTTTTTCTTTTCTGTTTTTTATAGGTTTAACAACAAAAAATAAGCATCACAATAATAAAAGACAATGCAGTGAGGTGCCCTAATGTGAATGCACTTAAAAACGGCTACAAAAATATTAAAACTGGCACAAAAATGGGCATCAAAGTGGGCACCAAAGAGCGTTTCAGAAAGGGTTAAATGCCTTTGGGCCACTGATCTCACACTGCAGACATATAGAACAGGGTGCCCCACATCAAAACCAGGTATCTCCAGCCTGGCCCAAATGGGTTCTGGGCATCAGAACTGGCATCAAAGTGGGCAGACAGTCAATTTTGGCCATTTGAATAAGTAACTGATGTTTTTAATGAGTTAAATGACTTTGGGCCACTGATCTGATACATAAAATACACAGATAGTGATGTCCTGCATCAAAACCTGGTCCCTCCAGCCTGGCCCAAATGGGTTCTGGGCATGAGAATTGGCATCAAAGTGGGCAAACAGCCCATTTTCACAGATTTGAATAAGTAACTGATGGTTTTAAGGGGTTAAATGCCTTTGCGCCACTGATCTGACACTTAAAATACACAGATAGTGATGCCCTGCATCAAACCCAGGTCCCTCCAGCCTGGCCCAAATGGGTTCTGGGCATGAGAATTGGCATCAAAGTGGGCAAACAGCCCATTTTCACAGATTTGAATAAGTAACTGATGTTTTTAATGGGTTAAATTACCTTGGGCCACTCATCTCACACCACCATTACATACACAGGCTGGAGACACAATAGCGATTTAAAATTCGGTCTGATTTTGATGCAGGAGAGTTGGACGAGTGTAATGCAATTATCATGTGAGTGTCATGCCTTTTTTTCTGCGAGCACAGTCTGACTTTTTACACCCACCACCCGATCTACATCCGAATGCAATGTTATTTTAACAAGATCTTTTACATAGTTCTAAATCATTTACACATCGTTTTAAAACGAAACAATCTTCAAAACATATATACCGTATATATATTTTCCAGATAGATAGATAAATAGATTAAAAGTCGGCAAGTGATCAGCAGCGTACATTTTAATCACAGAGTGACAGGTTAGATTACAATATATAGAATATACACATAGAATAAATCAACACAAAATAGTTGTAGCAAGCATACCACATGTAGAGTACCCCATAAGGGGTTAATCAGAATAATACCGAGTTTGCATAATACGTAACCTACATGTAAATACAGTCCAAATAGGGCCCAACTGCAAGTATATATACTGTACCAACTAAGAACCACAAAAAAGCAGTCAAAAAGTCCCATAAAATTGTTAACTTTATTAGACAACAATTTTAAAAGCTAAAAAAACAGGTGCAATGGCATGAATGGAGAAATAAATAGTGCCCACAGTGGTCATAGGCAGAAAAAAGGGCAAAACTGGCCAAGCACTCCTGCATAATCCAAATATTATGCCAAAATATGGCACATAACAATCTTCAGAAAATAGCAATGCAAATACATATCATTACCACCTCATAGTACATACCTATAAAGTGCAGGAGTGGGAGGCCAAAAGCCCAACCCCGACGCGCGTTTCGGAGTGGCAAAGACGCCTTGCTCAGGGGGCATGTGGAGATGTATCACCATAGTGTGTGTATTTATACCTTACTGATAAGTGACAAGCCATGCCCCTGCACACAGCGTCCCCAGACACTGCACGCCGCATCCAGAAACTCCTTGCCTTTTAGTAAAATGGCCGCTATGCACTGCTCTCTGTCCACATGCGTACCCTGTCCTGTGACGTCATGCCGACCTTCCTCGTGTGTAGGTCGTCCAGTCATGTGGGGCCCCACGTGTTCCGGACGCCGGCAGATGGGGGAGTTTCCGGATGCGGAATAATAAATAAAGCTGAATAATAAAGATGGCAAACTGTGTTTATTGTTTTATTTCCTTAAAAAACTTTCTGGCTGTGACTTTATTGAACCTCAAACAACTATAAGATTAGTAATGGATAGCTGTCTTATTGACACCTCTCCATTACTAAATCAAGTTTGATGTGACCTTACAATTCACAGGTTACATCAACACCCGACTATTACTGCAGCGCCCCCCCGCTGCCGCAGGGCCGAGGGGTACACGGTACCGGGCCTCTGAGTCTCTGCTCTGGGGTTGTCACGGTGGCTAGGCCCGGTCCGTGACCCTGCTGAGGGGCGCCCAAATAATAGGGTGTGGATGGTGGTGTTGATATTGTGGTGGTGCGGTGCAGGTTGCAGTAAATAACGAGGACACCAGGTTGCAGTTTCTTTACCTCTTTACTGAAGGCTTCAGGGTCCTCAATCTGGAATATGGTTAACCGGGCTGCGCAAGCCTGGACGGTCCGATGGCACATCCAGAGTTCCCTTTGCAGGTGGAAATCTGTGCCTACCTGCTAGCGCTAGTGTGTTGTAGTCCTTCCCTGCTGAGCACCACGGGATAGTCCTCACAACTGTTGTGTCTGTTTCTCGTGTTCCCTCACAACTCGATTCTGATGTTCCTCCACGTCCCCCAGATCTTATGGTTAGGACGCACCCGTATGACGGGGAGGCTCGGAGCTCTTCCGGGACTCTAGCGTCGCCCCACTCCTGTTGTTACCCCCCTGTGTCTTCCTAGGTCAATTGGGTGAGACAGCCCGCCTATAACTGACTGTCCTGCCGTAGGTTTGAAGTTTGGCTTGGAGCTCTATACCTCCTTGGCGTTCCGGCCACCGGTTATGCGCCTCAGTAGGATGTTGCCTCGTCTTACAGCACGACTCCTACTGGTATTCTCCTTGTTGCATTGATCTCGTTTCTCACTCAGCACAATATACCTCGCTCCTTGTCCTTTCTTGGGGTACCGCCGCTATATCGTGCAGGCGCGGTCCCATAACGTTCTCTCTGGTTGCTAGGCCTCTGTCAGGATCCCACCCCTGACAGGGACCCCTCCGAATCTTCCCCTACAACACCCTCTGCCACAAGGTGTTGCCTGGTTCCAACCCAGTCATCTTTTCTCACTAACTTCCTGCCTAACCCCCAGTTTTACCAGACTGTGAGGAGTGGCCTACTAAATAGAACCCTTAGCTCCCCCTGGAGGCCAGACTGTGAAATGTATTGGTGTCTGTGATACCTGGTCAGATGAACTCCTTCAGTGCCATCAGACGTACCATAGCCCCCCTTAGTGGCGGAGCTACAGTACTGCAACAACCAGGACTCTGGGGCGCTGCACTCCCCCCGGTTAAATCCAGTACTCCTGGACTGGGAAGAAAACAACAATACATGTCAGCAAAAAGACATACAATTTTGAAAATGCAAGTACAAGTAAACTTTTTAACAGAGCTTCCCTTTATAGGAGGTGAGGACACTTGAACGTTACAAACATGGTTAAATATTTTAAATAACTTTTCTTACCCAACCGGGTATTCTACTAAGTGCAAAATCTTTGAACAATAATTTAACATTGCCTTTAAGGATGTACTCGCTGGATCCACTAAAGACCTTCTTTTATCACATATAAGGCTAATTAACTTTTATGCATTCTCCTTCTTTACATTGACAGGACCACCTGTCCTAACTGCTCCAGACCTACTGCCTTTCCTTTCTGTTACAGGACCGCCCCTTTCCGCCCGGGCCTACTGTCTTTCTACTACTATACACAGTATAGAACATATCATCCATCTTTCAGTTCAGATTACTGAGCCATCTCTGTATGGCTCCTAAGAGGACTCACCACTAACCCCGTACGGGTTCACTTCCTGTCCTCATTTTCTAGCACATTATTAAACATTCTCTATTAAATAAAACATTAAACTTCCTTCATTACTTTCTTACTGACATGTATGCAGGACGCTAGGTCTACCCCTACGGGTCTGCTGCATCTTTCTTCTAGCTTTCACCTTTACAGGACTTTATTTCAGAGCACATTACTAACGTTTCTTACAATTAACTGGTTAGTTACATTTAACTTCTTCTTTCAAGACATTATTGCCATTTAACCATCTTAAGGCAACACTGTTCATAAGTGCAATATGTGAACATTCCCTTTAAGAGGGAACCAAGTCTCTATTAGGTAGCGCAACTTCTCAAGCTGCAAGTCTGTTCTCAGTAAGGACTCCGGTGCTGGTTCTGTGACCAGTGTCTTCGCAAAGAGTCCTTTTCTATTATAAAACCAGTAGAGAGCACCTTTAAGAAGGTGCAAACTATTTACAACATCAGTTTTTGAATCATTCACCGCCCATGATTCGGCAGTCTCTTGATAACTGGAGCAAAAGTGGGTAACAAACAAAAAGCAATAGAGATCCCGGGTCAACAAAGGGATCCCTTTAAGAGTTAAGTTAACCCTGGACGGGTTTTAGCAGCAAAACAGCAAAGGAAACAATGAACAATTTACAATCATTAAATCATTCTTGCTTACTTAGTTTTCTTGCAGAGTGTTAGAATAGTTACTTGAACCACTCAGGAGGCAGCACCGGCGGAGGCAACCCCCTAGGGTATTGCGCACCGCCTGGTACTACGTAAGGGGAAGTGTTGTCCCATCTGGGGGTCTGCGTACCCACTGTCTTCAGTTCTGGAGCAGCAAGAGCACCACCCACCTGAAGAGGTGCCTCCTTAGCCACGAGGGTGGTCGAGGTGACGATGCTGCATGTCGTGGTCTTGACCATAGTGCACGTTGGGGTGACCTCGATGGTCCTGGTGATGGTCATGGGCTGACCACAAGGGGGCACCTTTGCTACAGGGGTCAGCTTCACTGGCACCTTAATTGGGGGCGTCACAGGGTTCTGCCCCTTGTGGACATTCAGGGCAAACAACCCCTTTTCCCCAAAGTGCCTGGTGTAACTGACCTCGTCCCCCGGGTAGAGATCCCGGTCTGGGTGGCCCTCTCTGAGATGAGACTCTACATCCCTTCGGTTGACAAACACCTCCGCGTACAGGCCCGGCTCTTTAATGAAGCCCCAGCCTCCGCGGAGCTTGAAGGTGGTGATGGTGCCCTGCCTGCGCGGGGCCTGGTGAGCGGCGGGGTCCTTGCGGGCCCGGTCCTTGACCGCCAGGTCTTTTTGATGGTGGGCCTCCAGCCCTGCCTGGTACTCCTTTTCCTTTTCCTCCCACTGCTGTTCCAGCTGGGTCTGGTATTCCTCCCAGCTCAGGGCCTGCACCATCTCCCCTTCCCGTGTCTTCACCCCGGGGAACCCCATGAGGTTGGATCCTGGGTTCACCCAGCGGCATACCGTGCGCTCTGCACGGGCTTCACACAGCAGGGTAGTTGGCAGAATCGGGGCTTTCAGGAGGTGCTCCATACCCGTTGTCTCCTCCCATGGTAACAGGCGCTGGAGTCTATGGGTCCCAGGGGGAGGGGGTGCCGCAAGGGGGCCTACTAGCAAACCCTCTGCCAGCGGGACGGGGTCGGCGAACTCACCGGCCAATGCAGGCTCCTCCTCCGCGGCGGGTTCCGCTGGCGGTGTCGGCGAGGGCCTCAGCAGCAACTCCGGTAGCGGTACAGGATCCGATGACAGAGGACTTCCTTCCGGCGCTACCTGGTGCGGAGCCTGGGCCTTTACGTTCAGCTGAAGGAGCTGGTGAATCAAGTCTCCCATCTCAGCCTGCAAGAGATCAGCGCTGTCCGTGGAGAATTGGCTGCGGTGCTCGTCCGGGTAGTTGGGGGAGACTTCTGCTTCTACCCCGCATTCGGGTTCCGAGCTACTGGCCATGGCGTCCTCCACGTGGGTCGCTTCCTGATCCTTTTCCCGCTCTCTCCTTCGTGGGCGGTTTCGTTTTCGCTGTCTCCGCCCACCATTGAGAATCAGGAGGCGGATCTCGGCTGCTGACGGACACGTCCTCACGGTGCAGAAATATTTAGACTGGGCGGCCATTGTCTTTCGCGCTCTCCAGCTTGTCTATGCCCACTCCACGCCCCTCTTCTTCTCCTGCGCTCTCCTCAGCGCTGTAATGGCGGATTTTGGTGGTAAATGGCAATGCACAGTCCTTGCAATAAATCACAGTCCAAGTATAATAAATCACAGTTCCAAGGCACACATGACCTGATTCTTCAGGCTTAAGTAGATCCTGTTCGTGACGCCAAGTTTGCAGCGCCCCCCCGCTGCCGCAGGGCCGAGGGGTACCCGGTAGTGTTGAGCATTCCGATGCTGCAAGTATCGGGTATCGGCCGATACTTGCTGTATCGGAATTTCCGATACCGAGATCCGATATTTTTGTAATATCGGATATCGGTATCGAAACAACATTAATGTAAAAAGGTGTAAAAGAAAGAATTAAAATAAAAAAAATCGCTATACTCACCTGTCCGACGCAGCCGGGACCTCGGCGATTGTAAGCGGCAGCGTTGTTTCTTTAAAATTCGCGCTTTTACTTGCTTACGTGAATTCCCGGCTTCTGATTGGTCAGGGCGGCCATGTTGCCGGGACTCGGACCAATCACAGCAAGCCGTGACGAAATTACGTCACGGCTTGCTGTGATTGGTCCGCGTCCCGGCAACATGGCCGCCATTAACCAATCACAAGCCGTGACGTCACGGGAGGCTGGACACGCGCTTATTTTGAAAAGCGCGCGTGTCCAGCCTCCCGTGACGTCACGGCTTGTGATTGGTCACGGCGCCATATTGCCGGGATGCGGACCAATCACAGCAAGCCGTGACGAAATTACGTCACGGCTTGCTGTGATTGGTCCGCGTCCCAGGAACATGGCCGCCATTAACCAATCACAAGCCGTGACGTCACGGGAGGCTGGACACGCGCTTATTTTGAAAAGCGCGCGTGTCCAGCCTCCCGTGACGTCACGGCTTGTGATTGGTCACGGCGCCATATTGCCGGGATGCGGACCAATCACAGCAAGCCGTGACGAAATTACGTCACGGCTTGCTGTGATTGGTCCGCGTCCCAGGAACATGGCCGCCATTAACCAATCACAAGCCGTGACGTCACGGGAGGCTGGACACGCGCTTATTTTGAAAAGCGCGCGTGTCCAGCCTCCCGTGACGTCACGGCTTGTGATTGGTCACGGCGCCATATTGCCGGGACGCGGACCAATCACAGTAAGCCGTGACGTAATTTCGTCACGGCTTGCTGTGATTGGTCCGAGTCCCGGCAACATGGCCGCCCTGACCAATCAGAAGCCGGGAATTCACGTAAGCAAGTAAAAGCGCGAATTTTAAAGAAACAACGCTGCCGCTTACAATCGCCGAGGTCCCGGCTGCGTCGGACAGGTGAGTATAGCGATATTTTTTATTTTAATTCTTTATTTTACACATTTATATGGTTCCCAGGGCCTGAAGGAGAGTTTCCTCTCCTTCAGACCCTGGGAACCATCAGGAATACCGTCCGATACCTGAGTCCCATTGACTTGTATTGGTATCGGGTATCGGTATCGGATTGGATCCGATATTTTGCCGGTATCGGCCGATACTTTCCGATACCGATACTTTCAAGTATCGGACGGTATCGCTCAACACTAGTACCCGGTACTGGGCCTCTGAGTCTCTGCTCTGGGGTTGTCATGGTGGCTAGGCCCGGTCCATGACCCTGCTGAGGGGCGCCCAAATAATAGGGTGTGGATGGTGGTGTTGATATTGTGGTGGTGCGGTGCAGGTTGCAGTAAATAACGAGGACACCAGGTTGCAGTCTCTTTACCTCTTTACTGAAGGCTTCAGGGTCCTCAATCCGGAATATGGTTAACCGGGCTGTGCAAGCCTGGTCGGTCCGATGGCACATCCAGAGTTCCCTTTGCAGGTGGAAATCTGTGCCTACCTGCTAGCGCTAGTGTGTTGTAGTCCTTCCCTGCTGAGCACCACGGGATAGTCCTCACAACTGTTGTGTCTGTTTCTCGTGTTCCCTCACAACTCGATTCTGATGTTCTTCCACGTCCCCCAGATCTTATGGTTAGGACGCACCCGTATGACGGGGAGGCTCGGAGCTCTTCCGGGACTCTAGCGTCGCCCCACTCCTGTTGTTACCCCCCCTGTGTCTTCCTAGGTCAATTGGGTGAGACAGCCCGCCTATAACTGACTGTCCTGCCGTAGGTTTGAAGTTTGGATTGGAGCTCTATACCTCCTCGGCGTTCCGGCCACCGGTTATGCGCCTCAGTAGGATGTTGCCTCGTCTTACAGCACGACTCCTACTGGTATTCTCCTTGTTGCGTTGATCTCGTTTCTCACTCAGCACAATATACCTCGCTCCTTGTCCTTTGTTGGGGTACCGCCGCTATATCGTGCAGGCGCGGTCCCGTAACGTTCTCTCTGGTTGCTAGGCCTCTGTCAGGATCCCACCCCTGACAGGGACCCCTCCGAATCTTCCCCTACAACACCCTCTGCCACAAGGTGTTGCCTGGTTCCAACCCAGTCAGCTTTTCTCACTAACTTCCTGCCTAACCCCCAGTTTTACCAGATTGTGAGGAGTGGCCTACTAAATAGAACCCTTAGCTCCCCTTGGAGGCCAGACTGTGAAATGTATTGGTGTCTGTGATACCTGGTCAGATGAACTCCTTCAGTGCCATCAGACGTACCATAGACCCCCTTAGTGGCGGAGCTACAGTACTGCAACGACCAGGACTCTGGGGCACTGCACTACCCCATATGCCACTGCTACAGGGCAGTGGGAAGAGAGAGGCTAAGTGCTGTAATTGGCGCATCTTAAAGATGCGCCTGTAACAGACACCATTACAGTCTTACCCCCTGAGTCTGTATGAGTTTCCAGGATGTGCTGGGAAATCCAGGAAATCCTGCTGTGACGTGAGATGCCTTTGTGAGCACACCTGCAGGTGAAGAGGACCTGCAACACATGACCACCGTGGGAGTGGTTGGAGGCGGGGCTAGGTCCTGAACTCCCAGGGATGATGACAGGAGCTGGGGAAGCCGAGAGAAGTGTCAGGCAAGCCGAAGTCAGACCAGAGAACAGCGCGGTAGCCAAGGGGAGAGACTAATAGCATGGTAAGAGACAAGCCGGAGTCAGAAGCCAGAAAGAGACATGAGGTACCAGAAGGACTAACGAGCAGGAAGTCAGGGGACAAAGCAGAGATCAAAACCAGGAGTATCTCATGAAGTACCAAATCAGGTGACAAATGTGAAAACAGGGAACAGACCGAGTCATACATATGCATGCAAAACAGGAATAAGCAATACACACAGGTATTCACGGGGTCAGCTGCTCAGCCAACATCGGATGTATAACTGACAATGGGCACAGCACAGGGGCGGATAAATATAGCACTCACCAACCCAAAGAGAGGCCACATAAATTAACCCTAGAAGTACTGCCAAAGAAATCCCGAACAAACAATGACAGTACCCCCCTCTCAACAGGGGCCACTGGACCCCCAGGCTTCTCAGGATGCCTGGCATGAAACGCGCAGATAAGATGGTCAGCATGTATAGAATGGGCAGGGACCAATGACCGATCCTCCAGACCATACCCCCTCTAGTGTACTAAATACTGCAAAGTACGGCGCACCCACCAGGAACCTGCGATGTGTCCCACCTCGTACTCCATGTGACCCTCCACCAATACCGGGGGAACAGTGGACAAAGAACTCTCCTCAACAGTTCCCAAGGGTTTCAACAGGGACTTGTGGAACACATTGTAATTTTTTAATGAACTGGGGAGACGCAACCTGTTGTGAATTAGACTTTTTGGCTCCCTCTTGTGGTTACTAGTGATATGACTCTGGGATTGTCTTTCCTCAGTTTGGCACCCACCTGGGTCGTTAGTCCAGGGGAGTTGCTATATAAGCTTCCTGGATCCTTAGTCCAGTGCCTGGCATCGTTGTAATCAGATCCTTTCTGTTTGCTCCTGTCTGCTGGTCCGGGTTCGTGCAAAATTAAGCTAAGTCCTGCTTCTTTGTTTTTTGGTTATTTGCTTGCTCTCATTTTTGTCCAGCTTGTACTAAATGTGATTCCTGACCTTGCTGGAAGCTCTAGGGGGCTGGTGTTCTCCCCCCGGGCCGTTAGACGGTTCGGGGGTTCTTGAATATCCAGCGTGGATATTTTGATAGGGTTTTTGCTGACCATATACAGTTAGGTCCATATATATTTGGACAGAGACAACATTATTCTAATTTTGGTTCTAGACATTACCACAATAAATTTTAAACAAAACGATTCAGATGCAGTTGAAGTTCAGACTTTCAGCTTTCATTTGAGGGTATCCACATTAAAATTGGATGAAGGGTTTAGGAGTTTCAGCTCCTTAATATGTGCCACCCTGTTTTTAAAGGGACCAAAAGTAATTGGACAGATTAAATAATTGTAAATAAAATGTTCATTTCTAGTACTTGGTTGAAAATCCTTTGTTGGCAATGACTGCCTGAAGTCTTGAACTCATGGACATCACCAGACGCTGTGTTTCCTCCTTTTTGATGCTCTGCCAGGCCTTCACTGCAGTGGTTTTCAGTTGCTGTTTGTTTATGGGCCTTTCTGTCTGAAGTTTAGTCTATAACAAGTGAAATGCATGCTCAATTGGGTTCAGATCAGGTGACTGACTTGGCCATTCAAGAATATTCCACTTCTTTGCTTTAATAAACTCCTGAGTTGCTTTGGCTTTATGTTTTGGGTCATTGTCCATCTGTAGTATGAAACGACGACCAATCAGTTTGGCTGCATTTGGCTGGATCTGAGCACACAGTATGTCTCGGAATACCCTAGAATTCATTCGGCTGCTTCTGTCCTGTGTCACATCATCAATAAACACTAGTGACACAGTGCCACTGGCAGCCATGCATGCCCAAGCCATCACATTGCCTCTGCAGTGTTTTACAGATGATGTGGTATGCTTTGGATCATGAGCTGTACCACGCCTTCGCCATACTTTTCTCTTTCCATCATTCTGGTAGAGGTTGATCTTGGTTTCATCTGTCCAAAGAATGTTCTTCCAGAACTGTGCTGGCTTTTTTAGATGTTTTTTAGCAAAGTCCAGTATAGCCTTTTTATTCTTGATGCTTATGAGTGGCTTGCACCATGCAGTGAACCCTGTTGTGATCCGCTTTTTGGGCTCCCCTAGTGGTGGCTGGTGGTACTGGAGACTTGTGTGTTCTTTTCTGCCTCAGCTCACCTGTTTCCATCAGTTTTGGGAGTTCCCTATTTAACCTTGCTCTCCAGTCACTTCCTTGCCGGTCATCATTGTAACCTTAGTCTTTCAGTTGCATGTTCCTGCTGCCAGTCTGCTGATCAGCTAAGTGGACTCTTGTCCTTTTGTTTTGTATTTTTTGTCCAGTTTATAGTTTGTCATTTCCTGTTACTGGAAGCTCTTGTGGACTGAAATTGCCACTCCTGTGTCATGAGTTGACACAGGAGTCTTAAAGTAATTTCAGGATGGGTTTTTCAAAGGGTTTTTCAGCTGACCGTGAAGTCCTCTTTTGTATCCTTCCTCTATCTAGTAAGTGGACCTCGCTTTGCTAAATCTACCTTCATACTGTGTATGTCTTTTCCTCTGAACTCACCGTTAATATATGTGAGGGCTACTATCATCTTTGGGGAATTTCACTAGAGGTAAGCCAGGTCTGTTCCTTCCTCTTCTAGGCGTAGTTAGTTCTCCGGCTGGCGCATGGCATCTAGGCAGCCGTAGGAATGCTTCCTGGCTACTGTTAGTTGTGTGGTAGATTTAGGTCACGGTCAGCTTGAGTTTCCATCACCCGAGGGCTAGTCTGTTATTTTGTGTTTTTGATGTTCCCATGCCATTGGGGAATCATGACAGTTTGGGGAATCATGACAGAACCCTCTGTATTTACTTTCATGCAGTCTTCTCTTTATGGTAGATTTGGATATTGATACGCCTACCTCCTGGAGAGTGCTGTTCACTTGGTTGGCTGTTGTGAAGAGGTTTCTCTTCACCATGGAGATTATTCTGTGATCATCCACCGCTGTTGTCTTCCGTGGGCACCCAGGTCTTTTTGCATTGATGAGTTCACCAGTGCTTTCTTTCTTTCTCAGGATGTACCAAACTGTAGATTTTGCCACTCCTAATATTGTAGCAATTTTTCAGATGGGTTTTTTTCTGTTTTCGCAGCTTAAGGATGGCTTGTTTCACCTGCATGGAGAGCTCCTTTGACCGCATGTTTACTTCACAGCAAAACCTTCCAAATGCAAGCACCACACCTCAAATCAACTCCAGGCCTTTTATCTGCTTAATTGAGAATGACATAATGAAGGGATTGCCCACAACTGTCCATGAAATAGCCTTGGAGTCAATTGTCCAATTACTTTTGGTCCCTTTAAAAACAGGGTGGCACATGTTAAGGAGCGGAAGCTCCTAAACCCTTCATCCAATTTTAATGTGGATACCCTCAAATGAAAGCTGAAAGTCTGAACTTCAACTGCATCTGAATTGTTTTGTTTAAAATTCATTGTGGTAATGTCTATAACCAAAACTAGAAAAAGGTTGTCTCTGTCCAAATATATATGGACCTAACTGTAAGTCATCTTACTATATTCTGCTATTAGCTAGTGGGCCTCTCTTTGCTAAATACCTAGCTCATTCTTACGTTTGTCTTTTCCTCTTACCTCACAGTTATTATTTGTTGGGGGCTTGTATCAAACTTTTGGGGTCTTTTCTCTGGAGGCAAGAAAGGTCTTTCTTTTCCCTTCTAGGGTTAGTTAGTTCTCCGGCTGGCGCGAGACGTCTAGAACCAACGTAGGCACGTTCCCCGGCTGCTGCTATTTGTGGTGCTAGGATTAGATATATGGTCAGCTCAGTTACCACTGCCCTATGAGCTGGTTTTTTGTGTTTGCAGACTTAGTAATTATTTCTGAGACCCTCTGCCATTGGACCAATGAATTTCGGATCCAGCTTGGCAGAGGGAACTTTGAGCCTAATATTACAAGTGGACAACCACACCTTCTCTTCAACCTAGAACGTAGGACCCAACACACTTTTCTTGTCAGCAAAAAACTTGTACCTCCCCTGAGCCTTGGAGATGTAAAAACGAACCTCAGCCCACAGGACCTTCAAACACTGAACAGTACCCTCAGCCCCAGGACAACCAGAATCCAAGTGCGAAAACTCCCCAAAATGTGAATTAAACACATAGTTAACAAGGAAGGAGGACATACCAGTGGACTGTCTCACACAACTGTTGAAAGCAAACTCAGCCAAAGGCAAAACATCACACCAATCATCCTGCCTGATAGAGGCCAAACACCGCAGAATTTGCTCCAGGGACTGATTAGTGCGTTCGGTCTGCCCATTACTCTCAGGGTGATAGGCAGAAGAAAGGGGCAATGCAATGCCCAATTTTTTACAAAATGCCCTCCAGAGCTTGGCCACAAACTGCACACCTCTGTCAGACACCACATTCATTGGCACACCTTGCAAACAGACCACATGTTGCACAAACAGCCTGGACAAGGTTTCTGCTGAAGGCAACGCAGAAAAGGGTAAAAAATGGGCTTATTTTGAAAATTTGTCCACCACCCATACAACGGTGTTACCCCTAGAAGAAGGGAGATTGGTGATAAAATCCATGGACAGATGAGTCTATGGTCTATAAGGAACTGGTAGAGGCACCAATTCCCCGGCCGGCTATGAGAGTTCTTAGAACACGCACAAACACCACATGCCAACACAAATTTTTTTACATCAGTAACCAGCAATGGCCACCAAAAAAACCTTTTCACAGCCTCCTGGGTGGCCAAAATCCCCGGATGGGCACTTAACACGGACTCATGGAACTTTCGAAGGAGCCTAAAACGAAATTGCTCAAGGACAAACAATCTCCCAACTGGCTCGGAACTGGGAGCAAGAGACTGGGCCTCAAAACTCTTTCTCCAACTCAGATGAGATATCGGCCACAACCACCCCAGGTTGAAGAATGGAGGATGGAGGTTCGGGAGGGGACACTGGATCACAGCTAAGGGATAATTCATCAGCCTTAACATTTTTTGATTCCGGGCGAAAAGTAATGGAAAATTTAAACTGAGAAAAAAAAGCGACTACCAGGCCTTCCTGGCTGTCAATCTTTTGGCAGACTCGATGTAAGCTAAGTTTTTATGATCAGTCACCACAGTAATAGGATGAACCGCCCGCTCCAAAAAATGCCTCTATTTTTTAAAAGCCAACTTGACCACAAGAAGTTCTCTGTTGCCCACATCATAATTTCTCTCTGCCGAAAAGAACTTTTTGGAAAAGAAGGCACATGGTTTGAGGTTAGTCAGAGTGGCGGGTCACTGTGACATCATTGCCCCTACCCCCACCTCGGAAGCAGGAACACTTTTTCAACACCAAAAAAGATTCTACGGCGGACGATGACCAGTTCTTTACATCCGCACCCTTTAATGTGAGATCAGTAAGAGGCTTAACTACCTGCAAAAAACCCTTGATAAACTTTCGATACTAGTTTGCAAACCCCAAGAAGCGATGCAAATAGTGATGAGCAAGTATACTCGTTGCTTGGGTGGTCTCCGAGTATTTGTGACTTTTCATTGGAGATTTAATTTTTGTTGACACAGCTGCATGATTTACAGCTGCTAGCCAGCCTGAGTACATGTGGGGGTTGCCTAGTTGCTAGGGAATCCCCACATGCAATCAAGCTGTCTAGTAGCCGCAAATCATGCAGCTGTGGCAAGGAAAACTAAATCTCCGAGCAGTCACAAATACTCAGAGACCACCAGAGCGTGCTCGGGAAAACCCGAGCAACGAGTATACTCGCTCATCATTAGTTGCAAACCTTTCAAGTCACGGGGCTGAACCCAATCACTAATAGCCTGCACCTTCTTGGGATCCATGTGAAACCCCTCATTGTAAACAATCAAACTCAAAAATGATAACTCCTGTACAAAAGATTAACATTTTTCAAATTTTGCAAAAAGTTGGTTTTCACTGAGTCTCTGAAGGACAGTACACAAATAGTGTAAATGGGTTTCACTCTCAGGGGAGTAAACCAAGATGTCATCAAGGTAAATAATCACGAAGCGACCAATCAGATCAGCAAAAAACATTAATAAAAATGTGAAAAATGGCCGGGGTGTTAGCCCGAAGGGCATAAACACATTCTCAAAAAGAACTTCTCAAGTGAGAAACGCCGTCTTCCACTAGTCTCCCTCTCGAACCCTTATCCAATTATAGGCTCCCTGCAAATCCAACGTAGAAAACCATTGGCCCCAGACAATCGGTTACACAAGTCAGGAATGAGAGGAAGTGGGTACGTGTTTCTCACAGTGATTTTGTTGAGTTCCCGAAAGTCGAGGTAAGGATGCAAACCACAATCTTTTTTCTTTACAAAGAAAAGCCAGCTGCCACAGGAGAAACAGAAGGGCGGATATGCCCCTTACGAAGATTCTCGGCAATATGCTCCTTCATGGCCAGACGCTCAGGACCAGACAGTTTAAACAAATGGGTAATTTAGCCCCAGGAATTAAATTGATAGCACAATCAAAAGATGGATGTGGCGGTAGAACCTCAGCCTCGCTTTCAGAGAGCACATCCTCAAAGTCCTTCAGGTACTCCGGAATACGTTCCAGACCGACAGACAACACAGATACAGACTTCAAGGACTTAGACAAGGACACAGATTTACAACATTGGTTAACACAGTTAGACCCCATTGAACAATTTCCCCAGTAACCCAGTTAATAACAGGGTTATGATGCTGTAACCAAGGTGTCAGGAACATGAGGTATTTGATTGTCTGGGATCACGCACACTGAGCTCTGCTACGTCCCTTAAAGCTGAGCAGACACACGCTGTAGGCCATCCCGACCCCACCCTCTTCTCACTCTCCCTGCTGCTGTGGTTGTAATTCAAAACCCTTTCTATAATCACTGAAGTTTTACTGCTTTATGCTGCAGAGCAGTCTCCCTAAAACTACTCATACCCCCTCCCACATGGTACTAGTTGAAACTGGTGTAGCCACCGTGAGATTCTTTGTTCCATTAAAGTGACATATTCTGGCAACGATTCAGGCTAGAGATAAAAGAATTATATATTCTGGATGTCCATCGATAGATCTATCACTCACTGAAACCGCTAGCAGCTAAACGCAATGAGTGCAAAGCGTGGATTTCTCCTTAAGCAGTTCATGTAAGTACACCGTGCTTACACTTAAAAGAATCACCCTGACATTGTGCACCTCGAGAACCTGGTGTATTTTATATACGAGTTTCATACAGCGAGATATGCGTAAAAATAGTTTTCATATTCTAAGTAAAGGGGAGGTGTCAGCCTCTAAGTGATGTCACCACAGGGGGTGTGTCTAGGTTTTGGGCTAGGAATAACTTAATGAGAGAACATTTTTGCAGCGTCTTTGTCCTGAGTCTAGTTGAGATACAGATTCGTCGCATGCATCTAGATGTATCCCCTCCTCCACAGCACACGGCCAGTCATGAGATAAGATGACATAACGCTATGTAAGTGTTTTTCCACATTTAATCGCTTTTTTATTTGTAATTGTATTGTACATATGATTTGTCTCCTTAATAATATCGTTTTATACTTTGTAAACACTGCCTACCTTTTTTTGGAGTAAAATATAAAATTACTAGCTTGTCTCTCCATGCTCTAAACAAATTGTCGCTTCTTCTGAGGTGAATTACGCTACTGATTTGGGTTGGCTCCAGACCTGTCAATACTTTGAAAATCAGAGCTGGTGGCAGCATACTTTGTTCTGTGCATTTGGGAGGCTTTGTAGCGACGGCGGCGCTAATAATTATTGTTCCCGCCTGAGTTGGAGTAGTTACATCGCCCTTGCTGCAGCGTGCCTAATAGCCAGTACATAGCAGGCAGCCTTTCTGGCGCCTAATTACCCTAGGTGCAGTACCCCAACTGACCTGAGGGTAAGGGGGCGCTAGAGGCTGCAAGATCCAAACCGGAACTGGGAAGTGGGATATAGATAAATCCCCTTCAGAAGGAACAACCCCGTTTTGTGATAAATTGGTGTGAGTGGTGGGGATGATAAAGGTATCTTCCCCGTGAACTGTGACAGATTGCTGGGATCCCGGTGGGATCCGAGACACAAGGCAATTCCAAAACTAACCCACTATATGCCCACTTTGATGTCAAGTGTGGTGCCCAGAACCCATTTGGGCCAGACTGAAGGTTTGATGCAGGGAATCACTATCTGTGTATTTAAGGCTATGTGGACACATCAGGATTTCTTGCAGAAATTTCCTGAACAAACCAGACATTTTCTGCAAGAAATCAGCATTCGGATTTTTCGCATTTTTTTCGCATATTTCTCGCATTTTTTTTAGCTTTTTTTGCAGATTTTTTGTGTTTTTTTCCGGAGGTTCTGGGATGCAATAATATATTGGGAAATCCACAAAAAAAATCCGCAAAATTAATGAACATGTTGCGTTTTTTTCTGCGATGCGTTTTTTTGTGGAAAAAGCAACATATGCACAAATTTTGCAGAATGCATTCTAAATTATGGGATGCATATGTATGTGTATTTTAAGAGTTTTTATCGCATTTTTATAGTGAAAAAACGCAAAAAATACGCAACGTGTGCACACAGCCTAAGTCTCAGATCAGTGGCCCAAAGTCATTTAACCCATTAAAAACATCAGTTACGTCAGTTACTTATTCAAATCTGTGAAAATGGGCTGTTTGCCCACTTTAATGCCAGCTCAGGTGCCCAGATCCCATTTGGGCCAGGCTGAAGGGACGTGGGTTTGATGCAGGGCATCACTATCTGTGTATTTTAAGTGTCAGATCAGTGGCCCAAAGGAATTTAACCCCTTAAAAACATCAGTTACTTATTCAAATGTGTGAAAATGGGCTGTTTGCCCAATTTGATGCCAGTTCTGGTGCCCAGAACCAATTTGGCCAGGCAGGAGAGACCTGGGTTTGATGAAGGGCATCACTATCTGTGTATTTTAAGTGTCAGATCAATGGCCCAAAGGCATTTAACCCCTTAAAAACATCAGCTACTTATTCAAATCTGTGAAAATAGACTGTTTGCCTACTTTGATGCCAGTTCTGATGCCCAAAAAACATTTTGGGCCAGGCTGGAGGGACCTGGGTTTGTTGCAGGGCATCACTAGCTGTGTATTTTAAGTGTCAGATCAGTGGCCCAAAGGCATTTAACCCATTAAAAACATCAGTTGCTTATTCAAATCTGTGAAAATGGGCTTTTTGCCCATTTTGATGCCAGTTCTGGTGCCCAGAACCCATTTGGGCCAGGCTGGAAGGACCTGGGTTTGATGCAGGGCATCACTATCTGTGTATTTTAAGTGTCAGATCAGTGGCGAAAGGCATTTAACCCCTTAAAAACATCAGTTACTTATTCAAATCTGTGAAAATGGGCTGTTTGCCCATTTTGATGCCAGTTCTGGTGCCCAGAACCCATTTGGGCCAGGCTGGAAGGACCTGGGTTTGATGCAGGGCATCATTATCTGTGTATTTTAAGTGTCAGATCAGTGGCGCAAAGGCATTTAACCCCTTAAAAACATCAGTTACTTATTCAAATCTGTGAAAATGGGCTGTTTGCCCAATTTGATGCCAGTTCTGGTGCCCAGAACCAATTTGGCCAGGCTTGAGGGACCTGGATTTGATGCAGGGCATCACTATCTGTGTATTTTAAGTGTCATATCAATGGCCCAAAGGCATTTAACCCCTTTAAAACATCAGCTACTTATTCAAATCTGTGAAAATAGACTGTTTGCCTACTTTGATGCCAGTTCTGATGCCCAAAAAACATTTTGGGCCAGGCTGGAGGGACCTGAGTTTGTTGCAGGGCATCACTATCTGTGTATTTTAAGTGTCAGATCAGTGGCCCAAAGGCATTTAACCCATTAAAAATATCAGTTACTTATTCAAATCTGTGAAAATGAGCTATTTCCCCAGTTTGATGCCAGTTTTGGTGCCCAGAACCCATTTAAACCAGGATGGAGGGTCCTGGGTTTGATGCAGGGCATCAATATCTGTGTATTTTAAGTGTCAGATCAGTGGCCAAAGGCATTTAACCCCTTAAAAACATCAGCTACTTGTTCAAATCTGTGAAAATGGGCTGTTAGCCCACTTTGATGCCAGTCCTGGTGCCCAGAACCCATTTAGGCCAGGCTGGAAGGACCTTGGTTTGATGCCGGGCATCACTATCTGTGTATTTTAGGTGTCAGACCAGTGGCCCAAAGGCATTTAACCCATTAAAAACATCAGTTACTTATTCAAATCTGTGAAAATGGGCTGTTTGCCCATTTTGATGCCAGTTCTGGTGCCCAGAACCCATTTGTGCCAGGCTGGAGGGACCTGGGTTTGATGCAGGGCATCACTGTCTGTGTATTCTAAGTGTCATATCAGTGGCCCAAAGGCATTTAACCCCGTACAAACATCAGTTACTTATCAAGTCTGTGAAAATGAGCTGTTTGCCCACTTCGATGCCAGTTCTGATGCCCAGAACCCATTTGTGCCAGGCTGAAGGGACCTGGGTTTGATACAGGGCATCACTATTTGTGTTTTTTAAGTGTCAGATGAGAGGCCCAAAGGCATTTAACCCCTTAAAAACATCAGTTACTTATTCAAATCTGTGAAAATGAGCTGTTTGCCCCGTTTGATGCCAGTTTTGTTGCCCAGAACCCATTTGGACCAGGCTGGAGGGACCTGGGTTTGATGCACGGCATCTCTATCTGTGTATTTAAAGTGTCAGATCAGTGGCCCAAAGGCATTTAGACCCTTAAAAACATCAGTTACTTATTCAAATCTGTGAAAATTAGCTGTTTGCCCAGTTTGATGCCAGTTTTGGTGCCCAAAACCCATTTTAGCCAGGCTGGAGGGACCTGGGTTTGATGCAGGGCATCAATATCTGTGCATTCTAAGTGTCAGATCAGTGGCATAAAGGCATTTAACCCATTAAAAACATCAGTTATTTATTCAAATTTGTGAAAATTGGCTTTTTGCCCACTTTGATGCCAGTTCTGGTGCCTAGAACCCATTTGGGCCAGGCTTGAAGGACATGGGTTTGATGCAGGGCAGCACTGTCTGTATATTTTAAGTGTCAGATCAGTGGCCCAAAGGCATTTATCCCCTTAAAAACATCAGTTACTTATTCAAATGTGTGAAAATGGGCTGTTTGCCCACTTTGATGCCAGTTCTGATGCCCAGAACCCATTTGGGCCAGGCTGGAGGGACCTGTTTTTGATGTGGGGCTCCCTGTTCTATATGTATGCACTGTGGTATCAGTGGCCCAAAGGCATTTAACCCTTTAAAAACATCAGTTACTTATTTATATCTGTGAGATGGGCTGTTTGCCCACTTTGATGCCAGTTCAGGTGCCCAGATCCCATTTGGGCCAGGCTGGAAGGACCTGGGTTTGATGCAGGGCTCACTATCTGTGTATTTTAAGCGTCAGATTAGTGGCTCAAAGGAATTTAACCCCTTAAAAACATCAGTTACTTATTCAAATCTGTGAAAATGGGCTGTTTGCCCACTTTAATGCCCGTTCTGGTGCCCAGATCCCATTTGGACCAGGCTGGAGGGACCTGGGTTTGATGCAGGGCATCATTATCTGTGTATTTTAAGTGTTAGATCAGTGGCCCAAAGTCATTTAACTCCTTAAAAACATCAGTTACTTATTCAAATGGCCAAAATTGACTGTCTGCCCACTTTGATGCCAGTTCTGATGCCCAGAACCCATTTGGGCCAGGCTGGAGATACCTGGTTTTGATGTGGGGCGCCCTGTTCTATATGTCTGCAGTGTGAGATCAGTGGCCCAAAGGCATTTAACCCTTTCTGAAACGCTCTTTGGTGCCCACTTTGATGCCCATTTTTGTGCCAGTTTTAATGTTTTTGCAGCCGTTTTTAAGTGCATTCACATCAGGGCACCTCACTGCATTGTCGTTTATTATTGTGATGTTTATTTTTTGTTGTTAAATCTATAAAAAACAGAAAAGAAAAAATTGCCGAATAAGAAACTGACGAATAAGAAACCAACTTCAGCTCCGAATAAGAAACTGAACGAATAAGAAACCAACTTCAGCCTCGTCTAAAACGTATTATGGGAATGTTACACCATGCTGTATTACAGGCACGTTGCACCACCCTGTATTATGAGCACATTACAGCAGCCTGTATTAGGGGCATGCTACACATAATATGGGCTGACAGCACCAGGCTGTATTACGGGCATACTATACCTGGCTGTATTACAGGCACGCTGCACCAGGCTACTGTATATCATAGACATGCTGCACCAGTCCCTATTACAGACACACTGCACTAAACTGTATTTTGGGAATCTTACACCATGCTGTATTACAGGCACGTTGCACCACCCTGTATTACGGGCACACTACACCAGCCTGTATTAGAGACACGTTACACCATGCTGTATCAAGGTCATGCTGCACCAGCCTGTATTAAGGGCACGTTGCACCATGCTGTATTACAGGCACACTACACCAGGCTGTATTATGGGCACACTATACCAGGCTGGATTATGGGAACGCTACACCAGGCTGGATTATGGGAACGCTACACCAGGCTGGATTATGGGAACGCTACACCAGGCTGTATCATCCACTGGCTTTATAGGCATCCACTGGCTCCAAGCTCCCATCTTCCAGAACCGCAGCATACAATCCAGGGGATATTGAGTGCTTTATAACAGTCAAACCTTTACTGATAAGTTTACAGTCATTCATTACAGTAAAGCATGCGGGATAGGACACAACAGGTTACAGTCTTTCACTCAGGAAATGGACATGACTTCATCCCTAACACTCGGTCTGGGTAGAATATCTCTTTTCCTATTGACTCCACTGACACTGGGAACACCGCTCCACCGAAGGCAGTGCAACCAGATTCCATTACCTTCCATCTCAGAGAGTCTGTGTCCACCTTGTCTTTCAGTCCCATAGGCTTGACATGCACAAATACCATTTTGCTCATCTTGAGGTTCTAGGACCGGGAGACGGGTCAGCACAGAATAGTTATATGGCAATCCACTGCCCCAAGTCATAGACTCATGTCCTTAGCAGCCACTGACCTCTTTTTCACTGGTATCACTTCACCACACTTTCTCAACTGAAATCAACTTCCTATTCTTGACACTAATCCTCAGTTCTCCTCCCCAATCTGTGCCGTTATAGATAACCTTGTATAGGCTATAGTGCAGCCACAGGAGGTTTAGTTTCAGTTAAAGGGAATCTGTCACCCTCAAAATCGAGGGTGAGCTAAGCCCACCGGCATCAGGGGCTTATCTACAACATTCTGATAAGCCCCCGATGTATCCTAAAAGATGAGAAAAAGAGGTTAGATTATACTCACCCAGGGGCGTTCCCGCTGGCGGCGGCGGTGAGTGCAGAGGTGCAGAGGGGTGGGACAAGCACAATCGGTGCCATCTCCCCTCCACTCACAGCACCTAGCTGCAAGTCTGAAAAACACATATTGGGCTGTGGGCAAAGTGGTTTACAGCTCCTTAAGCCTCCACTCATTGTCTGAATTAACCCCTGGGTCCCAGAGATAGTATATAAGGCCTGGGAGAGAGACAGGCTAATACACTCCCTGCTGCATAATTAACCCCCGCATGGCCCTTACATCTCAGGAAAAATCAATCTGCTTTGGAGGCTGATTTAACCCTTGGGAAGCAGTATACAACATAAGGTCTGGGAGACAGGCTAAATCACTCTCTGCTATATAATTAACCCTCTCATAGTCCCCCCCATCACAGGATAAACTAATCTGCTTCAGAGGACATCGTGAAGCCTGGAAGAAAGGCTAAAGGTACCTTCACACTAAATGACTTTGCAGCGATAACAATAGCGATCCGTGACGTTGCAGCGTCCTGGATAGCGATATCGTTGTGTTTGACACGCAGCAGCGATCTGGATCCTGCTGTGATATCGCTGGTCATTGCTGAAAGTCCAGAACTTTATTTGGTCGTCAGATCGGCGTGTATCTTCGTGTTTGACAGCAAAAGCAACGATGCCAGCAATGTTTTACAATGGTAACCAGGGTAAATATCGGGTTACTAAGCGCAGGGCCGCGCATAGTAACCCGATATTTACCCTGGTTACCATTGTAAATGTAAAAAAAAAACAGTACATACTCACCTTCTGATGTCCGTCAGGTCCCTGGCCGTCTGCTTCCCACACTGACTGTCAGTGCCGGCCGTAAAGCACAGCACAGCGGTGACGTCACCGCTGTGCTCTGCTTTTACTTTACGGCCGGCCAGCGCTCACAGTCAGTGCGGGAAGCAGACGGCCAGGGACCTGACGGACATCAGAAGGTGAGTATGTACTGTTTTTTTTTTACATTTACAATGGTAACCAGGGTAAACATTGGGTTACTAAGCGCGGCCCTGCACTTAGTAACCCAATGTTTACCCTGGTTACCCGGGGACCGGCATCGTTGGTCGCTGGAGAGCTGTCTGTGTGACAGCTCTCCAGCGACCACACAGCGACGCTGCAGTGATCGGCATCGTTGTCGATATCGCTGCAGCGTCGCTTAATGTGACGGTACCTTTACTCACTTTTTGCTATATAATTAACCCCCTGTGGTCCGATTGTCATAGGACATCATAGGGATCTGCTTTAAAGGACACAAGCAACTGTAAATACTACTCTGGGCCTGTATAATTCTTCTCCTAAAGATCAAAGTTGCTTCTGAAGTCTGTTTAACTCCTGTGAGTCGGAGTCAGCAGTGAATGCTTGCTACTCCACCTGCTCTTTATGTGAGCTACTTACTATATCGCAGTTTCTGATGTAAACGGTACTGAAATACGACATCACCACCTTTTTGTTACATTATTAGGCTGGAGTCACACTCAGCGTAAGACAATACGGTCTGTTTTTTTACGGCTGTAATACGGAGAAATGTTCCCAAAATAGTGATCCGTATGTCCTCCGTAGTCAGGGTGTGTCAGCGTATTTTGCGCATGGCATCCTCCGTATGTAATCCGTATGGCATCCGTACTGCGATATTTTCTCGCAGGCTTGCAAAACCGACATCTAATGGATTTATGTGCTCAAATGTCCGTTAAAACATATATACAGTATATATATATATATATATATATATATATATATATATATATATGTCATTGAGACACATATATATATATTCTGTATATATATTTAATTCAGCTCGATATATGTGAAAAGCCGGTAATTCAATTGCCGGCTTCTCATTTCTCCTTCCCAAACCCGACAGGATATGAGACATGGTTTACATACAGTAAACCATCTCATATCCCCCTTTTTTTTGCATATTACATACTACTAATGTTAGTAGTGTGTATGTGCAAAATTTGGTTGCTGTAGCTGCTAAAATAAAGGGTTAAATGGCTGAAAAAATTAGCGTGGGCTCCCGCGCAATTTTCTCCGCCAGAATGGTAAAGCCAGTAACTGAGCGCAGATATTAATAGCCTAGAGAGGGTCCATGGTTATTGGCCCCCCCTGGCTACAAACATCTGCCCCCAGCCACCCCAGAAAAGGCACATCTGGAAGATGCGCCTATTCTGGCACTTGGCCACTCTCTTCCCACTCCCGTGTAGCGGTGGGATATGGGGTAATGAAGGGTTAATGCCACCTTGCTATTGTAAGGTGACATTAAGCCAGGTTAATAATGGAGAGGCGTCAATTATGACACCTATCCATTATTAATCCAATTGTATGAAAGGGTTAAAAAACACACACACATTATTAAAAATTATTTTAATGAAATAAACACACAGGTTGCTTTAGTATTTTATTGCTCTCTCAATCCACCTGAAGACCCTCACTTGGCAAAATAATAAACCCACAAAATACATACCATCCGAGGATCTGTCAGGTCCCACGATGTAAATCCTTCTGAAGGGGTTAAATCAATTTACAGGCAGGAGCTGTGCTAAAGCACTCGCTCGTGCCTGTAATCCCCGGGTGCTGAAAGGAAAGCTGGGTGATCTGTATTTACCTTGAGTTGCAGTGAGGCGCCATCTGGTGGATGTTCTCATGAACTGGAGCCTTGGAAAAGTTCCCACGCTTGAGTTCATATGAGTTCATCCACCAGAGGGCGCCTCACCGCAACTCAATGTAAGTACAGATCACCCAGCTTCATTACCCCATATCCCACTGCTACACGGGAGTGGGAAGAGAGTGGCCAAGTGCCAGAATAGGCGCATCTTCCAGATGTGCCTTTTCTGGGGTGGCTGGGGGCAGATGTTTGTAGCCAGGGGGGGCCAATAACCATGGACCCTCTCCTGGCTATTAATATCTGCCCTCAGTCACTGGCTTTACCATTCTGGCGGAGAAAATTGCGCGGGAGCCCACGCCAATTTTTTCCGCCATTTAACCCTTTATTTTAGCAGCAACAGCAACCAAATTTTGCAAATACACACTACTAACATTAGTAGTGTGGAATATGCAAAAAAAATGGGGATATGAGATGGTTTACTGTATGTAAACCATGTCTCATATCATGTCGGGTTTGGGAAGGAGAAATGAAAAGCCGGCAATTGAATTACCGACTTTTCACTAACACCGCTGCGTATTTCTCGCAAGTCACACTGCTGGTCCGTGTGGAATCCATATTTTTCTCGCCCCCATAGACTTTCATTGGCGTATTATTTGTGCAAAACGCTGACAAACGCAGCACGCTGCGATTTTCTACGGCCGTACAAGACCGTATGTTACGGATGCGTAATATACGGCTGATAGGAGCAGCCCCATTGAGAATAATTGTGCCGTTTGTTTGGCGAGTTTTACGGACGTATTTTCTGCGCTCTTACGTCCATAAAACTCGCTAGTGTGACTCCAGCCTTAATGTCACTGGTCAAATTCGTGGACAAGCAAACTAAAGGAGGCCGAACCTCATCTCGAAACCAACAGGGTTCCTCTTCACCTAAATCTGTCTCTGATACTGGTAGCGAGACCTCACGTTCAATAGCTGAAGCCATAATGGAGCACCTCATGCCTGAAATAGACTCCAAATTTGCTATCTTTCAGACCTCAATAGACTCTATAATGTCACAAATAAACAATCAGGGCACCCGCCTGGCTGAGGCTGAGCAACGTATTTCAGATCTGGAGGATGCCAGCAAGGAGATGGGGGATCTTCTAGAGGAAAGGGAGAGGGTGATCTAAGAGCTCCAAACCAAAGTGGATAATTTGGCAAATCGATCTAGACTCAACAATCTGAAATTGGTGGGGCTGCCGGAATGGATTCACCCCTCTGAGCTGCTAAAGTTGACATCTGAGTGGCTGCCTGGGGACATCCACTCTTCATTGGGATCGATTGCTGTTGAAAGGGCACACAGAATAGGCCCACCGAGAGGAGGGGAAAACGATAAACCTCGATCGGTCTTATTTAAGATCCTCGACTATCAGGACAAAATTTGTCTACTTACTGCCTACAGGAAGAAATTACAACTCTCCTATGAGGGCCACAAGGCTCTGATGTTCTAGGACTATTCGCCCTTGGTAGTGGCCAAATGCCGGGCCTTCAACCCGGTGTGTAAGAGTTTGGCAGATAAGAACATTAGATTTGGCCTAAAATACCCTGCGGTGCTGCGCTTCAACATATTGGGGAAAAGCTGCGTCTTTGATGACAAAGTTAAGGCCCTGAAATTTGTCCAAGAGGCCACTCAACCGCCGTGAGCTGTATCTGGTGTGGCTTACCTAGTGACACTATTATAATCCGCATAAGGTGATGTCGACTGACAATAGTTCTTTATGTTGTTGATATTTGTTGCTTTCCAAATTCTGTATCATATATTGCGATGCAGGTTAAAGGGAGAGCCCAAGTTATGTTTGCAGTTAAAAATGTTATGGCAGAAAGTAGAAAAAATGTGATGTTCCAGCTCCTTAAAATTAGTGATTCTTTATTTATCCTTTTAAAAATTTCTTCATCTTAATGAATCCTTGCACAAACAGGAATGCATGCTAGTGGAAAAGAAATGTTAATGTGACGCATTTCGATCTGGTACGATCTTAGTCATTGCATAGCTCTGTGTTAGCCAAGATTGCTCTTTTCTAATCTTCACTGGCCACTCACAAGAGCTGTAATGGTCACCTGACTCTCCCGAAAGGTCCTGATCGGGATTTCTCCCTAAGGGTACCGTCACACAGTGCCATCATTTTCATCGCTACAACGGCACGATCCGTGACGTCGCAGCGTCGTATGATTATCGCTCCAGCGTCGTAGACTGCGGTCACACTTTGCAATCACGGCGCTGGAGCGATGCCGAAGTCCCCGGGTAACCAGGGTAAACATCGGGTTACTAAGCGCAGGGCCGCGCTTAGTAACCCGATGTTTACCCTGGTTACCAGCGTAAACGTAAAAAAAACAAACAGTGCATACTCACCCTTAAGTGGGAATACTGTCCTACATGCAAAAAGTAGTCACTCCAAGCATACGAATAAATCTATACCGGTAGGGGAATATACAAGTTTAAAGAGAAATTGCAGTAGGGAGGCAGAAAGAAATGAAGAATTTGGGGATCTAAATAAAAAATTAAAAAAAACGTGATTATCCAAATTGGACTCTAAAAAGAGCACAGAAAATAGTGGATAATAAACTAAGAGAGAAACTTTTGGTGTCAGACACAGTAAACAAACGGGAAAAAGAAAAGAGAAAGAAAAAGTCATACATATGCTTTCAATTTAGTTCCCAGTTTAAAGATATAAAAAACATAATTCAAAAGAGATTGCCCATATTATATGAGGATGATGCGCTTTCAAAAATATTAAAAGATGGTTTAAATGTGGTGGCTAGGAGAGCGTCAACCATTGGGAGTATGATATCCCCAGGTTTATTTGCAACCAAGTCTATATCAAAAACGTGGCTGGAATGTAAGGGAAACATTTTTTAAATGTGGAGTTTCTGCTTGTAGCACTTGTTGATCTCATAAGAGTCGCAAAATCTTTAAAAATGCAGAGTTTATCAATTGCCATACTAAAAATGTAGTGTATAAGATTGATTGTACAGCATGCCATGTCTCATATATAGGATGCACAACAAGAAAATTAAAAACTAGAGTATCGGAACATTTAAGAGACATAGGCATTAGTAATGCAACTAGGCGCAATGTCTCGGCGGTAGCCACACACTTTTCAACATATCATGAATAGTGTTGAGCATTCCGATACCGCAAGTATCGGGTATCGGCCGATACTTGCGGGTATCGGAATTCCGATACCGAGATCCCATACTTTTGTGGTATCGGGAATCGGTATCGGGATTAATATCAATGTGTAAAATAAAGAATTAAAATAAAAAATAGGGATATACTCACCTCTCCGGCGGCTCCTGGACTTTACCGCCGTAACCGGGAGCCGTTGTACCTAAGAATGCGCGCTTGAAGGGCCTTAGATGAGGTCACTGCGCTCTGATTGGTCCGTAGCGGTCGCGTGACCGCTACGCGACGAATCACAAAGCAGTGACGTCACCTAAGGTCTTTCAAGCGCTTGAAATACCTTAGAAGACGTCACTGCTTTGTGATTGGTCGCGTAGCGGTCACGCGACCGCTACGGACCAATCAGAGCTCAGTGACCTCATCTAAGGCCCTTCAAGCGCGCATTCTTAGGTACAACGGCTCCTGGTTACGGCGGTAAAGTCCAGGCTGCGTCGGAGGGTGAGTATATCCCTATTTTTTATTTTAATTCTTTCTTTTACACATTGATATGGATCCCAGGGCCTGAAGGAGAGTTTCCTCTCCTTCAGACCCTGGGAACCATACAGGATACCGTCCGATACTTGGTGTCCCATTGACTTGTATTGGTATTGGGATCGGATTAGATCCTACTTTGCCGGTATCGGCCGATACTTTCCGATACCGATACTTTCAAGTATCGGACGGTATCGCTCAACACTAATCATGAAGGTAATATCTCCTCGATGTCAATTCAAGGCATAGAGCAGGTAAAAACTCCTCAGCGGGGAGGAGATATACAAAGACACCTCCTTACCAGAGAAGCTTTCTGGATTTATAATCTATAAACCAGACATCCATGTGGCCTCAATAAGAAGAACAAAATAATGTATCATTATTGCTAATTCATCATTATTGTTAAAGTTCTCTTGTTTTTGTTCTGTTCTTTTTTAATAGTGTTGTTAATATGTTTATCACTGTGTGTTTTTATAATTATATTATATGTCACCTGAGTAATCTTAGGGAGAAATCCCGATCAGGACCTTTCGGGAGAGTCAGGTGACCATTACAGCTCTTGTGAGTGGCCAGTGAAGATTAGAAAAGAGCAATTTTGGCTAACACAGAGCTATGCAATGACTAAGATCGTACCAGATCGAAACGCGTCACATTAACACTTCTTTTCCACTAGCATGCATTCCTGTTTGTGCAAGGATTTATTAAGATGAAGAAATTTTTAAATGGATAAATAAAGAATCACTAATTTTAAGGAGCTGTAACGTCACATTTTTTCTACTTTCTGCTATTACTCGTCTTGGTCATAGACGGAGTTCCGTGCACCTGCGGTGATCGGTGAGCTGGCTGTGGCTCTAGTAGCCATGTACTTATTTCATTGCATTTAAAAATGTTATGGTTACGGAGGGTATTAGGGGGGAGGGTCTCCGGATTCAACCTCAGGTAATTAACAACTCAGAGATTCTCGGGCCTACTTGCTGGGATAGCCAGGGATCCCAATTTCATGTTTTGGTTAAAATCAATATAATTTCACATACTGGAGTGGGTTAATGGCAGATATCACTGAGCAAGAGAAGTCCGCTGTGACGTCTCTTTTGTGGTGTTCATGGAACGTTAATGGTCTTAATTCCTCAGTAAATTATTTGCATCATGAGAATTTCCATATTGTTCTCCAGGAAATCCATTGGGTGAAGGGTAACCATCCGATTTTTTTCTAGTAAAAAATTTACGTTATGTGCAAAGGCTTCCTTCACGAGGAAAGAGAGAGGTGTCACCATCTTGGTTACTAGAACATTGGACATGAAGTAATTGATGTGATTGAATATCCCTCAGGGAGATTTACAGTGTAAGTAACATTTATACACCAAACTCGCCAGAGCCACATTTCCAAGCTAAAGTATTGAAACAGGTTGTGGGCTGGGACACATCCCACATGATTATGGGCAGAGATTTTAATGAGGTACATTACATTGATATGGATAAATCCAATCCTCGGTCTCCACACATATCCACACAGGGGAAACTTATACAATCTCTCTTGGATCACTTGCAGCTGCTAGATGTTTGGAGAGTACAGCATCCTATTGAGAAAGATTTTTCTCACATGCGCACGATTCTCATGCTAGAATTGACTACTGGTTGTTGGGTTCTTCACTTATGGCACAGATCTTGCAAACTATTATCTAGCACCGATAACTTTTAAACTCAGATTAACTAGTCCAATTCATTTTCATAGGAAATTGAGGTTTCCTTCATATCTATACCACTTAGAAGATTTCAGAAAATTCCTACAATTTTCATGGGAAACCTACAAATTAGATAACCAAATACATAGCGAAACACCACATCTTTTCTGGGACACCTCTAAAGCAGTGTTGAGAGGGCAGATAATCTCATATGTGAGCCACAAAAATAAAAAGTTACTAGAGCGGACCCTTGGAGGAGCAGAAATCTCTGACATTAGCATATAAAACTTTTAAATCAAATAATACACCCCTTACTAAAAAACAATACCTTGACGAAAAAGAGTTAGCAGCTGCCTTAGCTCACGAACGGGCCACTTACAATATCAAAAGCAAAAATTTGTTAAATGGGGCAACAAACCAGGTAAGTTACTCACATCTCTTGCTAGACGATATAGAAAGGCAACAAGGGTCCACAAAATTCAGGGTGGGAATGGCGTAGTCTTGACTGGAAATGAGGAAAGCATAGAGAAGTTTAGGTCCTTTTTTGGCTCCCTTTACAAAGCAGAGACAAGGGAAGGGGATGATGTTTCAAGTTTTTTACAATTGGATGTAGCACTTCTACTGACAGATGAGCATGGGGAAATTCTTACCACCCCTATAACTCCTTCGGTGGTCATCCAAACCTTTAGCACCTTGAAGTTCTCTAAGTCTCCAGTCCCCGATGGGCATTGTAATGAGTATTACAGAATTTTGGGGGGGATTGGTGGGTCCACATCTTTGTGAAGTTTTCAATAAACTGGTTCAAACTGGGTAACTCCTGGATCGCTTCAATGAAGCAGATATAATAGAACTCCCCAAGCCAGGCAAAGACTCTTCACGGGTGGAAGGTTATAGGTCAATTTCACTCTTGAACTCAGACTTTCAAATTTTCACTAAGATACTTGCAAATAGAGTTCAACAAATAATTCCCAAGCTGATACTACCTCAGCAGATTTGCTTTATTCACGGTAAATCTACAACATAAAATATACGGACGGCTCTGGGTGCTATTTCTAATAGAGAAACTCATGGGCGCCTGGGATCTATTGTGGTTAGTCTTGACGCCGACAAAGCATTTGATAGGGTGGCCTGGGACTATCTTTTTGATGTCCTGGCATTCAGGAAATTCGGCTTATGGTTTTGTGAGGTGATCAAAACGATACATAAAAACCCGGTGTCCAGGCTGGCCATAAATGGCATACTCTCCCACATTCGACATCCAAAAGTGCACCCGTCAGGGTTGCCCTTTATCAACCCTACTTTTTTACATAGCCCTGAAACCACTGCTTAGAACATTTCAAAATTTACCAATGTATAGAGGCATACAGATTGGGCCCACCCCACTTAAAATTACAGCATTTGCCGATGAGATCTTGTAATTTATTTCAAATCCAACTACGGCCATACAAGTTATCATGAGTGTCCTAAGCTATTTTGGCAATTGTTTGGGCTTTAAAATAAATTATAATAAATCTGAAGCTCTGGCACTATTTAAACAAGGGAAATGAACAATCCTAGACTCCCTTTCCAATGGAGCACATCTTCCATCAAATATTTAGGTATTCACCTTCCGTCAGATTTGTCATCACTATACCACATTAATATTAAACCCTTGATTACTTCAATGCTTAACCTTTTAAACTTGTAGGAGTCAGGGGCCAGGGCAACAGCCATAGCCGACAGCAATCCCTGTATCGCTCCCGGGACCCCTTCCCGCATAGGATCACGACTCTTTGTAGCAGTACCTTGTAGCTGGCTCTCTGCGCCATCTGGACTTGCCCGATACGGGGATGTATTCCTCACACACAGTTCCACAATGAAGGAGACACACTTCGGCTTAACTTCAATGTTAACTCTTTTACTCAGCACAGCTTGTTCAAATACAGGCACTTCAAGTATCACAGTTGATTTCTTCCTTTCTGTCCCTTCTCTGTCCTTTCCTTCACTATGCTCAGCCCCAGGTCGCACCGAATCTTCTGGTCCCTCAGAGTCTACTCCCTCCAGAATTCTTGCCTCACATGGGAGAGTCCCACAACGCTTCACCCCGGTTTTAAGAATTGCTGCCCAGGCAAAGATCTGCCACATCTTGCTTGTGCTGCCTGACTGAATAATCTTCTTTCTCTCTCTATGGGGACAGATTCCTTTAGCTGCGTCCGCAGTGCTGTCATTCTTCTTTCCTACTGGAGGAATTCTTCGTGCTATGTATGCTATGCTGGGCCCCTTTCTTTAATGGTGTGGGGGCACTGTGACTCCTGCCCAAGCAGCCCAGTGAGCTGCACGAGCGCCCTGACCCCGACTGACTAAAACCAGGAAGCTTACCTATTCTTACTCCACTGTGTCCCCTCCTACTCTAGCTATAAACTAGGGTTGAGCGACTTTTATTTTTATAGGATCGGGTCGGGTTTCACGAAACCCGACTTTCTCAAAAGTCGGGTCGAGTGAAATCGGCAAATCCTATAAAAAAGTCGGGGTCGGGGTCGGCCGAAACGCGAAACCCAATGCAGTGCAATGGGATACTATGGTTCCCAGGGTCTGAAGGAGAGGAAACTCTCCTTCAGGCCCTGGGATCCATATTTAAGTGTAAAATAAAGAATTAAAATAAAAAATATTGATATACTCACCCTCTGACGCGCCCTGGTAGTAATTGGCATCTTCCGTTCCTAAGAATGGCGCTTGAAAGACCTTTCGATGACGTCACGGCTTGTGATTGGTCGCCGCGGCCCATGTGACCGCTGAGCGACCAATCACAACAAGCCGTGACGTAATTCTCAGGTCCTAAATTCCTCATTCTAGGAATTTAGGCCATGAGAATTACGTCACGGCTTGTGATTGGTCGCTGAGCGGTCACGTGGGCCGCCGCGACCAATCACAAGCCGTGACGTCATCGAAAGGTTCTTCACGCGCTCATTCTTAAGAAGGAAGGCTGCCGGAAAGAAGCCGAGGGTGAGTATATTCCTATTAGGTATATACTCACCCTCGGACGCACCCTGCTTCTTTCCGGCAGCCTTCCTTCTTAAGAATCAGCGCGTGAAGGACCTTTCGATGACGTCACGGCTTGTGATTGGTCGCGGCGGCCCACGTGACCGCTCAGCGACCAATCACAAGCCGTGACGTAATTCTCATGGCCTAAGTTCCTAGAATGAGGAATTTAGGACCTGAGAATTACGTCACGGCTTGTTGTGATTGGTCGCTCAGCGGTCACGTGGGCCGCCGCGACCAATCACAAGCCGTGACGTCATCGAAAGGTCTTTCAAGCGCCATTCTTAGGAACGGAAGATGCCGGTTACCAGCGGCGATGTCCAGGCTGCGTCGGAGAGGTGAGTATATCAATATTTTTTATTTTAATTCTTTATTTTACACTTAAATGTGGATTCCGATACCGAGTTCCGATATCGCAAACATATCGGAACTCGGTATCGGAATTCCGATACCAGATTCAGAAGGTCGCCGACTTCATGGCCGACCCCACACAGGGGTCGGGTCGGGTTTCATGAAACCCGACTTTGCCAAAAGTTGGCGACTTCTGAAAATGGCCGACCCGTTTCGCTCAACCCTACTATAAACTATAGCGTCCCCTCTAATGGCCAACTATGGACACTACACCCCTAATCCTATTCCTATCCACAGTGTGCAAATTGTGCCAAACATGTAGAACATATATATATATATATATATATATATATATATATATATATATATATATATATATATATATAATCAGAGCAGGACCGGACTGGGACTAAAATTCAGCCCTGGCATTTGAAGTTACACAGGCCCACTTGTCACATGGTGACTGTATAATATCTTTGTACAATTGTAGGATACAAAAAGTGAGGGGAGTGTAACACAACTATATAACATATAATCACAGCTGTATCCAGTAGGGTTGAGCGAAACGGGTCGATCATTTTCAAAAGTCGCCGACTTTTGGCTAAGTCGGCGTCTCATGAAACCCGATCCGACCCCTGTGCTTGTCGGCCATGCGGTACGCGACTTTCGCGCCAAAGTCGCGTTTCAATGACGCGAAAAGCGCCATTTCTCAGCCAATGAAGGTGAACGCAGAGTGTGGGCAGCGTGATGACATAGATCCTGGTCCCCACCATCTTAGAGAAGGGCATTGCAGTGATTGGCTTGCTGTCTGCGGCGTCACAGGGGCTATAAAGGGGCGTTCCCGCCGACCGCCATCTTACTGCTGCTGATCTGAGCTTAGGGACAGGTTGCTGCCGCTTCATCAGAAGCAGGGAGAGCGTTAGGCAGGGTCCACTAACCACCAAACCGCTTGTGCTGCAGCGATTTCCACTGTCCAACACCACCTTCGGTGTGCAGGAACAGTGGAAGCTATTTTTTTTTTTTTTTCCCCTCAGCGCTGTAGCTCATTGGGCTGCCCTAGAAGGCTCCGTGATAGCTGTATTGCTGTGTGTACGCCACTGTGGAAACCAACTGCTTTTTTCAAAGCACATATCCTCTTGTTCCTTCCTTTCTGCACAGCTATCTTTTTTGTTTGTCCACACTTTTTATTTAATTTGTGCATCAGTCCACTCCTATTGCTGCCTGCCATACCTGGCTTACATTACTGCAGGGAGATAGTAATTGTAGGACAGTTTTTTTTTTTTTTTTGTTTTTTTTTTGTGGGAGATTAAGATTGGCATTTCTGCTACAGTGCCATCCCTGTGTGTGCCATCTCTCACTGAGTGGGCCATAGAAAGCCTATTTATTTTTTCCGTGATTTGTGTTCTAAAATCTACCTCAACACAGAAACACTACATCAATCAGTGGGAGAAAAATATTGGCCTCAGTCAGGGCTTGTGTGCCACTGCTGTGTGTGCGCTATCTCTCATTCAGTGGGCTATAGCAAGCCTATATTTTTTTTTTTTTTTTTTTTTAATATTATTTGGTTTCAAAAGTCTCCCTGAAAAAAAAAAAAAACCTAAAAAAACAGTGGGAGAGTAATATTGCCCTTTCAGCTTGTGTGCCAGTCTTGACTCCTGGGTGTGCCACCTCTCTCCCTCTCATTCAGTGGGCCATAGAAAGCCTATTTATTTTTTTTTTTAAATATTATTGGGTTTCTAAAGTCTCCCTGAAAAAAACAAAAAATACATAAAAAAACAGTGGGAGAGTAATATTGCCCTTTCAGCTTGTGTGCCAGTCTTGACTCCTGGGTGTGCCACCTCTCTCCCTCTCATTCAGTGGGCCATAGAAAGCCTTTTTTTTTTTTGCTTTTTTTAATATTATTTGGTTTCTAAAGTCTCCCTGAAAAAAACAAAAAAAACATAAAAAACAGTGGGAGAGTAATATTGCCCTTTCAGCTTGTGCGCCAGTCTTGACTCCTGGTTGTGCCACCTCTCTCTCTCTAATTGTGGGCCATAGAAAGCCTTTTTTTTTTTTTAAAATATTATTGGGTTTCTAAAGTCTCCCTGAAAAAACAAAAAATACATAAAAAAACAGTGGGAGAGTAATATTGCCCTTTCAGCTTGTGTGCCAGTCTTGACTCCTGGGTGTGCCACCTCTCTCCCTTTCATTCAGTGGGCCATAGAAAGCCTATTTATTTTTTCCGTGATTTGTGTTCTAAATTCTACCTCAACACAAAAACACTACATCAATCAGTGGGAGAAAAATATTGGCCTCAGTCAGGGCTTGTGTGCCACTGCTGTGTGTGCTATCTCTCATTCAGTGGGCTATAGCAAGCCTATTTTTTTTTTTTTTTTTTTTTTTTTAATATTATTTGGTTTCTAAAGTCTCCCTGAAAAAAAAAAAAAACCTAAAAAAACAGTGGGAGAGTAATATTGCCCTTTCAGCTTGTGTGCCAGTCTTGACTCCTGGGTGTGCCACCTCTCTCCCTCTCATTCAGTGGGCCATAGAAAGCCTATTTATTTTTTTTTTTAAATATTATTGGGTTTCTAAAGTCTCCCTGAAAAAACAAAAAATACATAAAAAAACAGTGGGAGAGTAATATTGCCCTTTCAGCTTGTGTGCCAGTCTTGACTCCTGGGTGTGCCACCTCTCTCCCTTTCATTCAGTGGGCCATAGAAAGCCTATTTTTTTTTTTTTTAATATTATTTGGTTTCTAATTCTCCCTGAAAAAAAAAAAAAAAAACCTAAAAAAACAGTGGGAGAGTAATATTGCCCTTTCAGCTTGTGTGCCAGTCTTGACTCCTGGGTGTGCCACCTCTCTCCCTCTCATTCAGTGGGCCATAGAAAGCCTATTTATTTTTTTTTTTAAATATTATTGGGTTTCTAAAGTCTCCCTGAAAAAACAAAAAAAACCTAAAAAAACAGTGGGAGAGTAATATTGCCCTTTCAGCTTGTGTGCCAGTCTTGACTCCTGGGTGTGCCACCTCTCTCCCTCTCATTCAGTGGGCCATAGAAAGCCTATTTATTTTTTTTTTTAAATATTATTGGGTTTCTAAAGTCTCCCTGAAAAAAACAAAAAATACATAAAAAAACAGTGGGAGAGTAATATTGCCCTTTCAGCTTGTGTGCCAGTCTTGACTCCTGGGTGTGCCACCTCTCTCCCTCTCATTCAGTGGGCCATAGAAAGCCTTTTTTTTTTTTGGTTTTTTTAATATTATTTGGTTTCTAAAGTCTCCCTGAAAAAAACAAAAAAAACATAAAAAACAGTGGGAGAGTAATATTGCCCTTTCAGCTTGTGCGCCAGTCTTGACTCCTGGTTGTGCCACCTCTCTCTCTCTAATTGTGGGCCATAGAAAGCCTTTTTTTTTTTTTTAAATATTATTGGGTTTCTAAAGTCTCCCTGAAAAAACAAAAAATACATAAAAAAACAGTGGGAGAGTAATATTGCCCTTTCAGCTTGTGTGCCAGTCTTGACTCCTGGGTGTGCCACCTCTCTCCCTCTCATTCAGTGGGCCATAGAAAGCCTTTTTTTTTTTTGGTTTTTTTAATATTATTTGGTTTCTAAAGTCTCCCTGAAAAAAACAAAAAAAACATAAAAAACAGTGGGAGAGTAATATTGCCCTTTCAGCTTGTGCGCCAGTCTTGACTCCTGGTTGTGCCACCTCTCTCTCTCTAATTGTGGGCCATAGAAAGCCTTTTTTTTTTTTTTTTTTAATATTATTTGGTTTCTAAAGTCTCCCTGAGAAAAAAAAATAAATAAATTAGGTGGGAGATTAATATTGACATTAGTGCTTGAGTGACAGTCCTGCGTGTGTGTCATCTCTGTGATTTTGTGCCACAGAAAACAGAGTGTGTAACATTGTGCCTGATTTTCCTTGTGGTCTCACCAACCTGTTAAGGGATATTGAAATCATACTGAAGTTATAGCTCACCGTGTAAGTTGTTTGATAGCAACAAATAAAGTTACTTTGGTTAAGATTTTAAAACAATGAGGAAGTCTGGTGCAAGAGGTCGTCGTGGGCGTTCATTGTCAGCTGGTAATGATGGTAGTGGTAGTGGAGCATCAGGTGGTCGTGGGGATAAAAATATTCCACCTAAGTCTGGAGCTGTGGAGCCAGTTTCGTCGTCAGGCTACACAAGGCCTCGAACGCTCTCTTTTCTGGGAGTAGGAAAACCGCTTTTAAAGGCGGAGCAGCAACAGCAAGTTTTGGCTTACATTGCAGACTCAGCCTCTAGCTCTTTTGCCTCCTCTTCCGAAACTGGTAAATGTAAAAGCAGCGCGTCGCTTGTGGATGTTCACGGTCAGGGACAAGTCGCTTCCTTGTCCTCCTCAGCAAAAACTACAACAAGAGAGAAGGATGCAGCAGGCGACACAACGGGTCACTCCATGGAGCTCTTTACACATACCGTCCCTGGCTTAGAAAGTGAAACATTTAACAGGCCATGCCCATTACAAGTATATTCTGACATGGAGTGCACTGATGCACAGCCACAGCCAGAGTACTATGCTGCTCCTTTGACTCAGACCACCACATTGCCCTCTCAGGGTACAGATCCACAATCAGACCCTGATGAGACTATGTTGCCCCGCCACGAACGCTATACCACCGACCGACACAGTGACACAGACGAAGTTGCACACGAGCTCGAAGAGGAGGTAATAGATGACCCAGTTATTGACCCCGATTGGCAGCCATTGGGGGAACAGGGTGCAGGCGGCAGTAGTTCAGAAGCGGAGGTGGAGGAGGGGCCGCAGCAGGCATCAACATCGCAACAGGTTCCATCTGCCGGGCCCGTATCTGGACCAAAACGCGTGTCAAAGCCAAAACCTGTTGGAGCACAGCGTTGCCATCCGGTTAAAGCTCAGTCTGCAATCCCTGAAAAGGGATCAGAGTCTAGGAAGAGTGCAGTCTGGCATTTTTTTAAACAACATCCAACTGATCAGCGCAAAGTCATCTGTCAAAAATGTTCAACTAGCTTAAGCAGAGGTCAGAATCTGAAAAGTCTAAATACTAGTTGCATGCATAGACACTTAACCACCATGCATTCTCAAGCCTGGACTAACTACCAAACGTCCCTCAAGGTTGTAGCACCCTCGGCCAATGAAGCTAGTCAGCAACGCAACATCCCTTCCGTCACTGTAAGGCCACCATTTTCCGCACCACCGGCAGTATCTGTGCAGGTTTCTTTGCCAGCCAAAAGCAGTCAGGGTCAGGGAATCACCAGTTTTGTAGGAGGAAATATTGCATGTAGGGCACCGGCGGAAACAATACCGTCTCCAACCGTCTCTCAGTCTGCCATGTCCACCGGCACACCCGAAAGTTCCACGATCTACAGCTCTCCAGTCCAGCTCACCCTACATGAGACTCTGGTTAGAAAAAGGAAGTACTTATCCTCGCATCCGCGTACACAGGGTTTTAACGCCCACATAGCTAGACTAATCTCGTTAGAGATGATGCCCTACCGGTTAGTTGAAAGCGAAGCTTTCAAAGCCCTGATGGAGTACGCTGAACCACGATACGAGCTACCCAGTCGACACTTTTTTTCCAGAAAAGCCATCCCAGCCCTGCACCAGCATGTTAAACAGCGCATCGTCCATGCACTCAGGCAATCTGTGAGTACAAAGGTGCACCTGACTACAGATGCATGGACCAGTAGGCATGGCCAGGGACGTTATGTGTCCATCACGGCACACTGGGTGAATGTGGTGGATGCAGGGTCCACAGGCGACATCAATTTAGGGACAGTTGTGCCTAGCCCACGGTCTAGGAAACAGTTGGCTGTAGGCGTTCGCACCCCCTCCTCCTCCTCCTCGTCCTCCTGCAGAAGCTACAGCTCTTCCACAGAACGCAGTCGGCCAACCACTCCATCGGCAGATGACACTGTTGCACACCAGTTGTCCCATTATGGGCCAGCTACTGCCAAGCGTCAGCAGGCTGTATTGGCTATGAAGTGTTTGGGCGACAACAGACACACCGCGGAAGTTCTGTCCGAGTTCTTGCAACAAGAAACGCAGTCGTGGCTGGGCACAGTAGATCTTGAGGCAGGCAAGGTAGTGAGTGATAACGGAAGGAATTTCATGGCTGCCATCTCCCTTTCCCAACTGAAACACATTCCTTGCCTGGCTCACACCTTAAACCTGGTGGTGCAGTGCTTATTGAAAACTTATCCTGGGTTCTCCGACCTGCTCCTCAAAGTGCGTGCACTTTGCTCACATATCCGACGTTCGCCTGTACACGCCAGCCGTATGCAGACCTATCAGCGGTCTTTGAACCTTCCCCAGCATCGCCTAATCATAGACGTTGCAACAAGGTGGAACTCAACACTGCACATGCTTCAGAGACTGTGCGAACAGAGGCGTGCTGTTATTTATTTGTGGGAGGATACACGGGCAGGCAGTAGGATGGCAGACATGGAGTTGTCAGGTGTGCAGTGGTCGAAGATACAAGACATGTGTCAAGTCCTTCAGTGTTTTGAGGAATGCACACGGCTGGTTAGTGCAGACAACGCCGTAATAAGCATGAGCATCCCCCTAATGCGTCTGCTGATGCAAAGTTTGACGCACATAAAGGAGCAGGCGTCTGCACCAGAGGAAGAGGGAAGCCTTGATGACAGTCAGCCATTGTCTGGTCAGGGCAGTGTACAGGACGAGGTAGCGGGCGAAGAGGAGGTGGAGGACGAGGAGGATGATGGGGATGAGTATATTTTTAATGCGGAAACTTTCACGGGGGCACAGGAAATTGGTTGCGTGTCACGGCCGGGTTCTGGTTTTTTGAGGGACACAAGTGACGTAGATTTGCCTGCAACTGCCCCTCAACCAATCACAACCGGAGATTTGACAAGTGGAACTTTGGCCCACATGGCGGATTATGCCTTACGTATCCTACAAAGGGACACACGCATTACGAAAATGATGAACGATGACGATTACTGGTTGGCCTGCCTCCTTGATCCACGCTATAAAGGCAAATTGCAAAATATTATGCCACATGAGAACTTGGAACTAATATTAGCAACCAAACAATCAACTCTTGTTGACCGTTTGCTTCAGGCATTCCCAGCACACAGCGCACGTGATCGTTCTCACACGAGCTCCAGGGGGCAGCAGACTAGGAGTGTTAGGGGTGCACACATCAGAAGTGGCGTTGGACAGAGGGGTTTTCTGACCAGGTTGTGGAGTGATTTTGCTATGACCGCAGACAGGACAGGTACTGCTGCATCAATTGAAAGTGACAGGAGACAACATTTGTCCAGTATGGTTACTAACTATTTTTCATCCCTTATCGATGTTCTCCCTCAACCGTCATTCCCATTTGATTACTGGGCCTCCAAATTAGACACCTGGCCAGAATTGGCAGAATATGCATTGCAGGAGCTTGCTTGCCCGGCAGCAAGTGTCCTATCAGAAAGAGTATTCAGTGCTGCAGGGTCAATATTAACCGAAAAAAGGACTCGTCTGGCTACCCAAAATGTTGACGATCTAACATTCATTAAAATGAACCACAACTGGATTTCAAAATCTTTTGCCCCACCTTGCCCGGCCGACACCTAGCTTTCCTATGAAAAGCTCTTGCCTGTGAATTACTTTTCTAATGTCTAATTTGCTGCTGCAGATTGTACAGCATACGACATGTTTACACCTCCCTAAATGGCCAAACTCCCCACACGGGGCCGTGGTATCGCGACTTGGCGCAAGCACCCGTGAGACTGCTGTTTGTCTGAAGAGGTGGGTGTGCTCGCTTTTGGTTGACGGCATTGCTACTGGGTCCCTCATAGTACAATGTAGTGTCTCTGGCGGTGGTGGTGCGCACCCAACGTCAGACACACCGTTGTAACATGAGTGGCCCTGGGGCGGTCCCGCCGGCCTCAAGAGAGTTCCCCCCTACCCCAGCTCAAACTGGGCTCTACTACGTGCAAAATTATGTCGCACAGCTCCACCAATCTTTAGTCTATTCGCTGACATCATTCAATGTCTGGCACTGACAATACAAATTTGTAGACATCTATGATGCAACTTAAAGTAGTCTGTGTCTGTGTCCTATATTGGCACCATTAAATAGTTACTGCCAAATTACTATGTCAGAAACACAGCAGATGAGCCCACCCCTGTACCTAAGTATGCCATCTTTTTTTTTGTTTTGGTTGTTTTGCGAGACATTAACATCTATTTATATTTTGGGAGTACTGGGACAGACACTCCTTGCACTACTCCTCCACTCAGCACCAAGCTGCCTGCCCGTGTATCCATGTAACCGCTGTAAAACTGCCATGAGCCTATTGTTTGTTATTTTAGGCCTTTGATAGCCTGTCTGCGGTCCCTACTCCTCCACTGACCACCAAGCTGCCTGCCCGTGTATCCATGTAACCGCTGTAAAACTGCCATGAGCCTATTGTTTGTTATTTTAGGCCTTTGAAGCCTTTCTGCGCTCCCTCCTTCCACTAGTCCTCCACTGACCAGACCACTGCTGCCCGTGTACCCCTGGAACCAATTTTAAAGTGCCTACAGCCAGCCCATTTTATTGTGTTAGGCCTTCGAAGCCTGTCTGCGGTCCCTCCTTCCACTAGGCCTCCACTGACCAGACCACTGCTGCCCGTGTACCCCTGGAACCAATTTTAAAGTGCCTACAGCCAGCCCATTTTATTGTGTTAGGCCTTCGAAGCCTGTCTGCGGTCCATACTTCCACTAGTCCTCCACTGACCAGACCACTGCTGCCCGTGTACCCCTGGAACCAATTTTAAAGTGCCTACAGCCAGCCCATTTTATTGTGTTAGGCCTTCGAAGCCTGTCTGCGGTCCATACTTCCACTAGGCCTCCACTGACCAGACCACTGCTGCCCGTGTACCCCTGGAACCAATTTTAAAGTGCCTACAGCCAGCCCATTTTATTGTGTTAGGCCTTCGAAGCCTGTCTGCGGTCCATACTTCCACTAGGCCTCCACTGACCAGACCACTGCTGCCCGTGTACCCCTGGAACCAATTTTAAAGTGCCTACAGCCAGCCCATTTTATTGTGTTAGGCCTTCGAAGCCTGTCTGCGGTCCATACTTTAAATACTCCTCCACTCAGCACCAAGCTGCCTGCCCGTGTATCCATGTAACCGCTGTAAAACTGCCATGAGCCTATTGTTTGTTATGTTAGGCCTTTGATAGCCTGTCTGCGGTCCCTACTTTAAATACTCCTCCACTCACCACCACCAAGCTGCCTGCCCGTGTATCCATGTAACCGCTGTGAAACTGCCATGAGCCTATTGTTTTTTTATGTTAGGCCTTTGATAGCCTGTCTGCGGTCCCTACTTTAAATACTCCTCCACTCACCACCACCAAGCTGCCTGCCCGTGTATCCATGTAACCGCTGTAAAACTGCCATGAGCCTATTGTTTGTTATGTTAGGCCTTTGAAGCCTTTCTGCGCTCCCTCCTTCCACTAGTCCTCCACTGACCAGACCACTGCTGCCCGTGTACCCCTGGAACCAATTTTAAAGTGCCTACAGCCAGCCCATTTTATTGTGTTAGGCCTTCGAAGCCTGTCTGCGGTCCATACTTCCACTAGTCCTCCACTGACCAGACCACTGCTGCCCGTGTACCCCTGGAACCAATTTTAAAGTGCCTACAGTCAGCCCATTTTATTGTGTTAGGCCTTCGAAGCCTGTCTGCGGTCCATACTTCCACTAGGCCTCCACTGACCAGACCACTGCTGCCCGTGTACCCCTGGAACCAATTTTAAAGTGCCTACAGCCAGCCCATTTTATTGTGTTAGGCCTTCGAAGCCTGTCTGCGGTCCATACTTCCACTAGTCCTCCACTGACCAGACCACTGCTGCCCGTGTACCCCTGGAACCAATTTTAAAGTGCCTACAGTCAGCCCATTTTATTGTGTTAGGCCTTCGAAGCCTGTCTGCGGTCCATACTTCCACTAGGCCTCCACTGACCAGACCACTGCTGCCCGTGTACCCCTGGAACCAATTTTAAAGTGCCTACAGCCAGCCCATTTTATTGTGTTAGGCCTTCGAAGCCTGTCTGCGGTCCATACTTCCACTAGTCCTCCACTGACCAGACCACTGCTGCCCGTGTACCCCTGGAACCAATTTTAAAGTGCCTACAGCCAGCCCATTTTATTGTGTTAGGCCTTCGAAGCCTGTCTGCGGTCCATACTTCCACTAGGCCTCCACTGACCAGACCACTGCTGCCCGTGTACCCCTGGAACCAATTTTAAAGTGCCTACAGCCAGCCCATTTTATTGTGTTAGGCCTTCGAAGCCTGTCTGCGGTCCATACTTCCACTAGGCCTCCACTGACCAGACCACTGCTGCCCGTGTACCCCTGGAACCAATTTTAAAGTGCCTACAGCCAGCCCATTTTATTGTGTTAGGCCTTCGAAGCCTGTCTGCGGTCCATACTTTAAATACTCCTCCACTCAGCACCAAGCTGCCTGCCCGTGTATCCATGTAACCGCTGTAAAACTGCCATGAGCCTATTGTTTGTTATGTTAGGCCTTTGATAGCCTGTCTGCGGTCCCTACTTTAAATACTCCTCCACTCACCACCACCAAGCTGCCTGCCCGTGTATCCATGTAACCGCTGTGAAACTGCCATGAGCCTATTGTTTTTTTATGTTAGGCCTTTGATAGCCTGTCTGCGGTCCCTACTTTAAATACTCCTCCACTCACCACCACCAAGCTGCCTGCCCGTGTATCCATGTAACCGCTGTAAAACTGCCATGAGCCTATTGTTTGTTATGTTAGGCCTTTGAAGCCTTTCTGCGCTCCCTCCTTCCACTAGTCCTCCACTGACCAGACCACTGCTGCCCGTGTACCCCTGGAACCAATTTTAAAGTGCCTACAGCCAGCCCATTTTATTGTGTTAGGCCTTCGAAGCCTGTCTGCGGTCCATACTTCCACTAGTCCTCCACTGACCAGACCACTGCTGCCCGTGTACCCCTGGAACCAATTTTAAAGTGCCTACAGTCAGCCCATTTTATTGTGTTAGGCCTTCGAAGCCTGTCTGCGGTCCATACTTCCACTAGGCCTCCACTGACCAGACCACTGCTGCCCGTGTACCCCTGGAACCAATTTTAAAGTGCCTACAGCCAGCCCATTTTATTGTGTTAGGCCTTCGAAGCCTGTCTGCGGTCCATACTTCCACTAGTCCTCCACTGACCAGACCACTGCTGCCCGTGTACCCCTGGAACCAATTTTAAAGTGCCTACAGTCAGCCCATTTTATTGTGTTAGGCCTTCGAAGCCTGTCTGCGGTCCATACTTCCACTAGGCCTCCACTGACCAGACCACTGCTGCCCGTGTACCCCTGGAACCAATTTTAAAGTGCCTACAGCCAGCCCATTTTATTGTGTTAGGCCTTCGAAGCCTGTCTGCGGTCCATACTTCCACTAGTCCTCCACTGACCAGACCACTGCTGCCCGTGTACCCCTGGAACCAATTTTAAAGTGCCTACAGCCAGCCCATTTTATTGTGTTAGGCCTTCGAAGCCTGTCTGCGGTCCATACTTCCACTAGGCCTCCACTGACCAGACCACTGCTGCCCGTGTACCCCTGGAACCAATTTTAAAGTGCCTACAGCCAGCCCATTTTATTGTGTTAGGCCTTCGAAGCCTGTCTGCGGTCCATACTTCCACTAGGCCTCCACTGACCAGACCACTGCTGCCCGTGTACCCCTGGAACCAATTTTAAAGTGCCTACAGCCAGCCCATTTTATTGTGTTAGGCCTTCGAAGCCTGTCTGCGGTCCATACTTTAAATACTCCTCCACTCACCACCAAGCTGCCTGCCCGTGTATCCATGTAACCGCTGTAAAACTGCCATGAGCCTATTGTTTGTTATGTTAGGCCTTTGATAGCCTGTCTGCGGTCCTTACTTTAAATACTCCTCCACTCACCACCTAGCTGCCTGTGTATCCATGTAACCGATGTAAAACTGCCATGACTGCCTACTGTTTGTTATTTTAGGCCTTTGATAGCCTGTCTGCGGCCCCTACTTGCAATACTCCTCCACTGACCACAATGCTGCCTGGAGTGCCTGCCTGTGTATCCATGTAACCGATGTAAAACTGCCATGACTGCCTACTGTTTGTTATTTTAGGCCTTTGATAGCCTGTCTGCGGCCCCTACTTGCAATACTCCTCCACTGAGCACAATGCTGCCTGGAGTGCCTGCCTGTGTATCCATGTAACCGATGTAAAACTGCCATGACTGCCTACTGTTTGTTATTTTAGGCCTTTGATAGCCTGTCTGCAGCCCCTACTTGCAATACTCCTCCACTGACCACACCAATGCTGCCCGTGTACCCCTGGAACCTATTTAAAAGTTCATAGAGCCTAGTTATATATTTTATTTACTATTAATAAGGCCATGATGGACTACGCTGTACCACGCTACAAGCTAACCAGTCGACACTTCTTTTGCGAGAAAAGCCATCCCAACCCTCCACCAGCATGTAGAAGACCGCATTGTCCATGCACTCTGGCAATCTGTGAGTACAAAGGTGCACCTGACAACAGACGCATGGACCTGTAGGCATGGCCACGGAAGATTACGTGTCCATTACGGCGCAATGGGTTAATGTGGTGGATGCATGGTCCACAGGGGACAGCCTACTAAGTCTGTCTGCAGTCCCTAATTCAAATTGTCCTCCACTGTCTAAATCGGAACTTCCACCTTCTGGCTTTCGGCCTATAGTATCAGAAATTAAACTGCATTTGGCCTTCAACTTTGGTTAGGGCCTACTAACGGCTTCTGCCCCTCCCTGGTGTTGCCCTCAACTAAATAAAGCTGAGCTTCAACCTTCCGGCTCTCATTATGTGGTTTTAAAAAAAAAAATGGTGGTTAGGGCCTACTAACGGCTTCTGCCCCTCCCTGGTGTTGTCCTCAACTAAATAAAGCTGAGCTTCAACCTTCCGGCTCTCATTATATGGTTTAAAAAAAAAAAATGGTGGTTAGGGCCTACTAACGGCTTCTGCCCCTCCCTGGTGTTGTCCTCAACTAAATAAAGCTGAGCTTCAACCTTCCGGCTCTCATTAAGTGGTTTTAAAAAAAAAATGGTGGTTAGGGCCTACTAACGGCTTCTGCCCCTCCCTGGTGTTGTCCTCAACTAAATAAAGCTGAGCTTCAACCTTCCGGCTCTCATTAAGTGGTTTTAAAAAAAAAATGGTGGTTAGGGCCTACTAACGGCTTCTGCCCCTCCCTGGTGTTGTCCTCAACTAAATAAAGCTGAGCTTCAACCTTCCGGCTCTCATTAAGTGGTTTTAAAAAAAAAATGGTGGTTAGGGCCTACTAACGGCTTCTGCCCCTCCCTGGTGTTGTCCTCAACTAAATAAAGCTGAGCTTCAACCTTCCGGCTCTCATTAAGTGGTTTTAAAAAAAAAAAAAATGGTGGTTTGGGCCTACTAACGGCTTCTGCCCCTCCCTGGTGTTGTCCTCAACTAAATAAAGCTGAGCTTCAACCTTCCGGCTCTCATTAAGTGGTTTTAAAAAAAAAAAAATGGTGGTTTGGGCCTACTAACGGCTTCTGCCCCTCCCTGGTGTTGTCCTCAACTAAATAAAGCTGAGCTTCAACCTTCCGGCTCTCATTAAGTGGTTTTAAAAAAAAAATGGTGGTTAGGGCCTACTAACGGCTTCTGCCCCTCCCTGGTGTTGTCCTCAACTAAATAAAGCTGAGCTTCAACCTTCCGGCTCTCATTAAGTGGTTTTAAAAAAAAAATGGTGGTTAGGGCCTACTAACGGCTTCTGCCCCTCCCTGGTGTTGTCCTCAACTAAATAAAGCTGAGCTTCAACCTTCCGGCTCTCATTAAGTGGTTTTAAAAAAAAAATGGTGGTTAGGGCCTACTAACGGCTTCTGCCCCTCCCTGGTGTTGCCCTCAACTAAATAAAGCTGAGCTTCAACCTTCTGCTCCAAATTACCATTTTAAAAAATGCAATAGGCTTTTCCGGCCTACTAAAGGTGTCTGCCCCTCCCTGGTGTTGTCCTCAACTGAACAAAGCTGAGCTTCCACATTCTGGCTTTCGCCCTATACTATCAGATATTAAACTGCATTTGGCCTACTAGTGTGGTTAGGCCCTTGAAACAGTGTCTGCTGCTCTTGGGTTTGCTACTCCACTGAACAAAGCAATGCCGCCTGTTTAGTCCTGTTACCAATTTTGAACTGCATGTAGCCTACTTTATTCTTTGGCCCTATATCTGTTTCCTCCTCATCCTGCCCATTGCCCAGCCACTGCTAAATGAGTCTGCTGGTACATTGACCTAGACCACTACATTCCCCTTGTACTCTACACAGCCAGAATCTGTCCCTGCTGAAAGTAAGGTTCCCCTTCCCGCATGTTATACCACCTTACACAGGGACAAAGAGGAAGGTGCAGATGAAAGTGCAGGTTCCTTCATCAGGTGGGGGGGCATACTCGTTGGCGACGTCACTGGCACAGGGCCCCTCAGAGTACGCAAAAGTGTCGCTGCTGGTGGGAGGCGCCCCCGCCATGCAAACACACCGCCGTACTTTGAGGGGCCCTGTGCCAGTGGCAATGCGAACGAGTGGGCCCCCCCTGCTTGCTCAGGATCACAGCACTTGCAACTTTTAAATACTTACCTTTCCCTGCAACACCGCCGTGACGTAGTCCGCATTTCCTGGGCCCACGAAAAACTTGAGCCAGCCCTACTCCCCCCACAACTTTCCCCCAATTCCCTATGCCCAACTATTATTATACAGTTAATTAAGATTGGCAAGCTTCAGAAACAAGAATGGATGTTTTTGGCATTAAAATGGGCACTGTAGGTGTTTTCCTGGCCTCCACTCACTGCCGACTATGCTTCCCCATTGACTTGCATTGGGTTTCGTGTTTCGGTCGATCCCCGACTTTTAGCGATAATCGGCCGACTGCACTCGACTCGACTCTGGACAAAATCGGGTTTCCCAAAACCCTACTCGATCTTAAAAAAATGAAAGTCGCTCAACCCTAGTATCCAGCATTACAGCTCAGTCCTATTTATTGCTTTTAGTTGCAGTACCAAGAAAAGCCGCTACTTTACCTACTGGATCTCGTAGATAATGAAGGAATGAGACGACCAAAGGCTATGGAACCTCATTCTGATGCTCCATAAACTTTTCCTACAGCCACTTTTGGTTCCTCTGTGCAGCATGAGACCCGGTGACTCTGAAGAGCGGTGACATCAGTAACGTCACCGGTCTTCGGATATTCCGGGTCTTGCGCAGAGCTCGGCGACTGTGAAGAGCGGTATTGTTACTTCCGTCACTGCTCTTCAGAGTCGCTGGGTCTCGCCAGGTCTGGGTTAATCAGAGCAATATACAGTAAGCATTGCAATGCTCTTGTACACAGTGGTAATACACTTTATGTGTAGCAGTACCACTGTGTACAAACACATTAATTACAAACACTTAAAGGGGTTGGGGAGAAAAGGGAACACTAAACATTTTACATCCCCTACAAACTCTTGGAAGCATTTTGCCTTATCCTTTTTGGGACAATGCCATCTAATTAAAATGGTAATATTCCCAAAACTTATGTATGTTTTTCAAACACTACTCCTTTTGTTGTCACAAGCAGATGTTAAAATCCTGAATACAGCTTTTAGGAATTTTATATGGGGAAAAGAAAGACGAACACATATCGGTTTAATTAAACTACAAGCCCCAAAGGAGGAGGGCGGCATAAACTTCCCAGATATAGGGAGGTACAATAAGTCGCCCTGCCAGGGCTGTGGGGTACTCGGTACCGGGTCCGGCGTTCACAGGGGGATGTCACGGTGGCGACCCGGTCTGTGGCCCTGGGCGCCCATGTAAAAGGGAAAGGTCTTCAAAGGGAATGAAGTTATGTTCGTGACGCCACCTGTGGTATTCGGTCAGTGGGGACCGACGCTGCTTTAAGGGGTCCGCTGGGGTGATGTTATGGCAGCTAGATGGTATAACTTCCCACAGGTGAAGTAGGTCCCCAGGGCTCCTGGTGTGTAAATGGAAGATGGTGAAAGGTGCAGTAAAGAATGAGGACACAGGTTTGCAGTTTCTTTATTTACTGTCGACTTCAGGCAGCCACAGTCCAGAGCACCAGATCACAGGGCAGGCAGGGTCCGGCAGGCTTGGAGGCAAGTTAGGAGTCCCCTTATCCAGGTGGAAATCAAAGCCTTCCTCTAGCGCCGTGGTGTTGTAGTCCCTTACTGCCTATGGCTTCAAATAAGGTCCTCACAGGTGTTTTCTCGCTCTCTCTGTCCCCCATATAGGATAGGACACGACCCGTAGGACTGGTGACTTGAGGCGGTTTATAGGGACTCTAGCACGCCCCAGCCTCTAAGGGTGTCACCGTGCCTCCTGGGTACTAAGGCGGACAGGTAACGTGGAGTTCAACTGTCCTGCCGGTCTCTGATGTAAGTCGTGGAGGGCCTTACGATCCTTGGTGTTCTGGCTACCGTTTTCTGTGCCTCAGAAGGAGGCAGCCTGCTCGGGGCTGGTCTCCGCCTGGTATCCTCTCCTGTGCTTTGCTCTCCTGCACGTTCACTGCAATGTGTTCGGCTTTCTGAATGTCTCTTTCCAGGAACTGCTGCACTGTGACTACACAGCTCCATAAACCCTCTTCTGCCTCAGACTGATCCAGTCTGTTTCCTGACAAGAACTGTTCTGACCTTTCCCTCATAAACTACCATATATATGGGGAGTCACCTAGTAAATAGGATCAAAAGCTCCCCTTGGTGACCTGGAGTGTGAATGTGTTGCATGCTTGTGTTACCTGGTTACAGTTATCCCTTCTTGCCTTCAAGCGTAACATCACTCTGCCCATGAGGAAAGCAATGCTACTGTGACGAACAGGACCCTGGGGCGCCACATACAACCTAGCAGCAAATTTAAGATACGTTATTGATTGGATAAGAGGAAATTCACATTTTGCAAATGTTCTTTTAGACCAACAATTAAGTCCCCATATCTCGCTACCAGCATTACTACATTTAGCCAATGACGACCTTCCGACAGATATACAAGATCACCCCACGTTGTGGCACACTATACAAGTTTGGAGGAAATACAGGAGACTCTGTCATCTTAAACCTGATTTCTCTCCCTTTCTACCCATCCTGGGTAACCCTAGCTTTATAAGAGGCAACCCACCCTTGTCTTATACATTACTCGCTAGGCAGGCTGAATTTTGGCAGCTGACCTGCTAGATAACAGATTCTCTATGCTTACATTTGATGTTGCGGCACAACTTTTCCCGACATTCATAAACGAACCCTTTCTTTTTCTTCAGGCAAGGAGCCTAGCCCTAAAAAGCATAGCAGATAAAGGAGAATGGATAGGGAGGAACACTATAGATGGCTTCCTCGGGACTGCCAGGACGCAAATAACCTCAGCAAGCAGCATTTATACAATTTTGAGCAGGAAATACCGTGTTTCCCCGAAAGTAGGACCCCCCCGAAAGTAAGACAGGGTGGGGGTTACGGGGGGGTCCTTCAATGTAAGGCCTCCCCCGAATGTAAGGCAGGGTTGGGGGGCCGCTGTGAAATATAAGGCCCTTACCTTTGGGCCGCCGCTGTCCCCCAAATCCTCTGCCAGGGGATTGAAAATTGCAGCGATGTCCGTTATTCCTTCGGTGGTCGGTGGGCGCGGCCATCTTGCTTTGGCCGCGCGTGCGCAGAAGCGGCGCTCTGCTGGCCGCGGCGCTCTGCTGGCCGCGGCTTCAGGAAAATGGCCGCGGGATGCCGCGCGTGCGCAGATGAATATCGCGGCGGCCATTTTCCTGAAGCCGCGGCCAGCAGAGCGCCGCGGCCAGCAGAGCGCCGCTTCTGCGCACGCGCGGCCAAAGCAAGATGGCCGCGCCCACCGACCACCGAAGGAATAACGGACATCGCTGCAATTTTCAATCCCCTGGCAGAGGATTTGGAACCTTGGACATGCGCACACCACTACGCCACCAACGGAAAACTACGCAAGATCTGGGGGAGGACACCACACGTTGGTAACGTATTTCGGCAGCTAATGTAAGGCCTCCCCCGAAAGTAAGACCGGGTGGGACTTTTTGGGGTAAAATTAATGTAAGACAGGGTCTTACTTTCGGGGAAACACGGTAGTTGTGGGAAGGCAAGAATACAGGACCTACAAGGTGGGTTAATGACATACAGGACATTATGGTCAGGGACATACTAGATGCCACTGTACTACAACGGAAGATTATCCCTTCTAGTAGTTATACAGACATGACCTTGTTACTCCTTCATAGAGCTTATAGTACTCCATACATCAAGTCAGAAAATGTCTCCTTCAGGTACTTTTGTTTGCACTAAGTGTGGTATGGGAAATACTGATATATATCACCATAATAATAATCTTTATTTTTATATAGCGCTAACATATTCCACAGCACTTTACAGTTTGCACACATTACCATCACTGTTCCCTTTGGGGCTCACAATCTACATTCCCTATCAGTATGTTTTTGGAATGTGGGAGGAAACACACGGAGAACATACAAACTCCTTGCAGATGTTGTCCTTGGTGGGATTTGAACCCAGGGCCCCAGCGCTGCAAGGCTGCAGTGCTATCCACTGAGCCACCGTGCACCATATGTGGGATTGTACCAAAGTTAAAAAATTGTGGAAGTCTATTCATGCTGAACTTCAGAATCTCTGTGGGATTATATTTCCACTCACACCACAGTGGGCTATCTTTAATATTTTAGATATTACTCAATATAAATTCTCAAAACACATTACGGCTATGTTGGTAATATGTGCCTCAGCTACCAGAAAAAGTATCCTGCAACATTGGCTGAATCCACTACCACCACCAAAATCACTCATACAATCCAAAATAATATTTCTTTTTTGGATGATTGGCTTGACACCCTAACCAGCAAGCAAAAATTAACTGGGAAATTTTTACGTACATGGTCACTGTTCATACCATCGCTCCCTCAAGACACCAGAGACAAACTCAGGACACAATTCGGTAACAGTCAGTGGTACCTTCTTCAGACAATCACCGGATCCACTCCTATGAAGAGAAGGAATATAAACCAGCTCACCCGTGATGCATAAGCTGAGTTTCGGGAGCATGGACACGCTGTGTCCATGCGTGTAGAATCCAAGAGAAGAAAATGTCCAGCTTCACCGAATCCGTGAAAAAAAGTTTTCTTTTTTCAGAAACTTAAACATGGAGGATACAAACTTCAGCACAAACCATATGGGTAAGAATCTCAACGCGTTTCTGGAGACTAAGTTCCTTTAACCCCTTAATCCCATATGACGTACTATCCCGTCAAGGTGACCTGGGACTTAATTCCCAGTGACGGGATAGTACATCATATGCGATCGGCCGCGCTCCCCCCGATTATCGCAGCTGACATCCGGCACCATGATTGCAGTGTTCCGGCGGTATAAGGAAGCATCGCGCAGGGGGGGGCTCCCTGCGGGCTTCCCTGAGACCCTCGGAGAAACGCGATGTGATCATGTTGCTCCGAGCGTCTCTTACCTCCTCCCCCTGCAGGCCCCGGATCCAAAATGGCCGCGGGGCTGCATCTGGGTCCTGCAGGGAGGTGGCTTACCAAGCGCCTGCTCAGAGCAGGCGCTGGTAAGCCTGCAGCGCTGTAAGTGCTGTGCAAACTGTCAGATCAGCGATCTGTGATGTCCCCCCAATAGGACAAAGTAAAAAAAGAAAATTTTCACATGTGTAAAAAAAAAAAAAATCCCTAAATAAAAAATATATATTATTCCCATAAATACATTTCTTTATCTAAATAAAAAAAACAATAAAAGTACACATATTTAGTATCGCTATTCAGTGAACACCGTACAAAAAAAAAAAAGAGGCAAAAACCGACGCTTATTATCATACTGCCGAACAAAAAGTGGAATAAGATGCGATCAAAAAGACAGATATAAATAACGATGGTACCGTACCTCTGAAAACGTCATCTTGTCTTGCAAAAAACGAGCCGCCACACAGTATCATCAGCGAAAAAATGAAAAAGTTATAGTCCTCAGAATATAGCGATGCCAAAATAATTATTTTTTCTATAAAATAGTTTTTATCGTATAAAAGCACCAAAACATAAAAAAATGATAAAAATGAGGTATCACTGTAATCGTACTGACCCAAAGAATAAAACTGCTTTATCAATTTTACCAAACGTGGAACGGTATAAACGCCCCCCCCAAAAGAAATTCATGAATAGTTGGTTTTTGTTCATTCTGCCTCACAAAAATCGGAATAAAAAGCGATCAAAAAATGTCACGTGCCCGAAAATGTTACCAATAAAAATGTCAACTCGTCCCGCAAAAAACAAGACCTCACATGACTCTGTGGACCAAAATATGGAAAAATTATAGGTCTCAAAATGTGGAGACGCAAAAACTTTTTTGCTATAAAAAGCGTCTTTTAGTGTGTGACAGCTGCCAATCATAAAAATCCACTATAAAAAACGCTATAAAAGTAAATCAAACCCCCTTCATCACCCCCTTAGTTAGGGAAAAATAATAAAATTAAAAAAATGTATTTATTTCCATTTTCCCGTTAGGGCTAGGGCTAGGGTTAGGGCTAGGGTTAGAGCTAGGGTTAGGGTTAGGACTAGGGTTAGGGTTAGAGCTAGGGTTAGGGCTAGGGTTAGGGTTGGGGCTAAAGTTAGGGTTAGGGTTGGGCTAAAGTTAGGGTTAGGGCTAAAGTTAGGGTTGGGGCTAAAGTTGGGGTTAGGGTTGGGGTTAAAGATATGGCTAGGGTTTGGGTTACATTTACGGTTGGGATTTGGGTTGGGATTAGAGTTAGGGGTGTGTCAGGGTTAGGGGTGTGGTTAGGGTTACCTTTGGGATTAGGGATAGGGGAGTGTATGGATTAGGGTTTCAGTTACAATTGGGGGTTTCCACTGTTTAGGCACATCAGGGGCTCTCCAAACGCGACATGGCGTCCGATCTCAATTCCAGCCAATTCTGCCTTGAAAAAGTAAAACAGTGCTCCTTCTCTTCCGAGCTCTCCCGTGCACCCAAACAGGGGTTTACACCAAGATATGGGGTATCAGCATACTCGGGACAAATTGGACAACAACTTTTGGGGTCCAAGTTCTCTTGTTACCCTTGGGAAAATAAAAATTTTGGGGGCTAAAAATCATTTTTGTGGGAAAAAAAAAGATTTTTTATTTTCACGGCTCTGCATTGTAAACTGTAATGAAACACTTGGGGGTTCAAAGTTCTCACAACACATTTAGATAAGTTCCTTGGGAGGTCTAGTTTCCAATATGGGGTAACTTATGGGGGTTTCTACTGTTTGGGTGCATCAGGGGCTCTGCAAATGCCACGTGACACCTGCAAACCAATCCATCTAAGTCTGCATTCCAAATGGCGCTCCTTCCCTTCTGTGCTCTGCCATGCACCCAAACAGTGGTTCCCCCCACATATCGGGTATCAGCGTACTCAGGGCAAATTGGACAACAAATTTTTGGGGTCCAATTTATCCTGTTACCCTTGTGAAAATACAAAACTGGGGGCTAAAAAATCATTTTTGTGAAAAAAAAGAATTTTTATTTTCACGGCTCTGCATTATAAACTGTAGTGAAACACTTGGGGGTTCAAAGCTCTCAAAACACATCTAGATAAGTTCCTTAGGGGAAACTGCTATACAGAAAAGAAATCCTAGCAAAAAAATTTTTAAACCAATATATATATATGTAAATCCAATGAATATCACCAAAATATATAACCCTTAAAAATTATTCAAAAGACCATCATTCATATTAACCCCTTTCTGACCTCGGACGGGATAGTACGTCCGAGGTCAGAAGCCCCGCTTTGATGCGGGCACCGGCGGTGAGCCCGCATCAAAGCCGGGACATGTCAGCTGTTTTGAACAGCTGACATGTGCCCGTAATAGGCGCGGGCAGAATCACGATCTGCCTGCAACTATTAACTAGTTAAATGCCGCTGTCAAACGCAGACAGTGGCATTTAACTACCGCATCCGGCCGGGCGGCTGGAAATGATGGCATCGCCGACCTCCGTCACATGATCGGAGGTCGGCGATGCTTCAGAAGAGTAACCATAGAAGTCCTTGAGACCTCTATGGTTACTGATCCCCAGCAGCTGTGAGCACCACCCTGTGGTCGGCGCTCACAGCACACCTGATTTTCTGCTACATAGCAGCGAACAGCAGATCACTGCTATGTAGCAGAGCCGATCGTGCTGTGCCTGCTTCTAGCCTCCCATGGAGGCTATTGAAGCATGGCAAAAGTAAAAAAAAAAGTTTAAAAAAATGTGAAAAAAATAAAAAATATATAAATGTTTAAATCACCCCCCTTTCGCCCCAATCAAAATAAATCAATAAAAAAAAAAAATCAAACCTACACATATTTGGTATTGCCGCGTTCAGAATCACCCAATCTATCAATAAAAAAAGCATTAACCTGATCGCTAAATGGCGTAGCAAGAAAAAAAATTCAAAACGCCAGAATTACGTTTTTTTGGTCGCCGCGACATTGAATTAAAATGCAATAACGGGCGATCAAAAGAAAGCATATTGGTGCAGATACAATCATTAAAAACGTCAGCTCGGCACGCAAAAAATAAGCCCTCAACCGACCCCAGATCATGAAAAATGGAGACGCTACGAGTATCGGAAAATGGCGCAATTTTTTTTTTTTTTTTTTTTTTTTAGCAAAGTTTGGAATTTTTTTTCACCACTTAGGTAAAAAATAACCTAGTCATGTTAGGTGTCCATGAACTCGTACTGACCTGGAGAATCAAAATGGCAGGTCAGTTTTAGCATTTAGTGAACCTAGCAAAAAAGCCAAACAAAAAACAAGTGTGAGACTGCAGTTTTTTTGCAATTTCACTACACTTGGATTTTTTTTCCCGTTTTCTAGTACATGACATGCTAAAACCAATGATGTCGTTCAAAAGTACAACTCGTCCCGCAAAAAATAAGCCCTCACGTGGCCAAATTGACGGAAAAATAAAAAAGTTATGGCTCTGGGAAAGAGGGGAGTGAAAAACGAACACGGAAAAACAGAAAATCCCAAGGTCATGAAGGGGTTAAACAATATTTTATTTGCACATAATAATCACACAATTCATCACCATGTAAAAACAATTTTTTATGTAAAATTCATATAATGTTAAAACTTTATTGATGTAGAAAAGCCGCGGAGACACCATCACGTGTTTCTCAACGCAAGCAATGAATAGCCTGGTCTTGGCTATTCATTGCTTGCGTTGAGAAACACGTGATGGTGTCTCCGCGGCTTTTCTACATGCATTTGCCTATTTCCCATAAGGGATGGGGGCAGTGTTCTGGATCACTGCGTTGAGAAACACGTGATGGTGTCTCCGCGGTGTTGGATGTTTTGATCTCCCCGAGGTCATTCATCCTCATGTTTATAAAAACTTTATTGAAGCTGATAATATTAAAACAATTTATTCCTATAAAAAATGTACAAAAATCCAGAGATCAATAATTTGATTTAGAAACTATGTATGCGCAGGGCAGGGCATACTGAAACTGATTGGCACAAAATAAAATTAAAATTCTAAATAATCTGTGCACCCAAACATTATATTATATATATATATATATATATATATATATATATATATATATATATATATATATATATATATATATGTAATATATATAAAAATAAGTGCAAAAAAACGATTTATCCGATGAAATAATCAAAATGGCCAAAACTGAAAGTGCACAGTGCTAAATAAATATAGACATTCAACTATTTCAAAATCAATTAATCATTGTGCATAGCAAATATATATACCAAAATACATAGTGATAGCAAAATCATTACACCGTAATTAATAAAAATCAGGTGCAGAAAAAGTAAATATAATAAAATGCCCAAGTGCCAACCAGTGTCAGGATGCCACTGCCCCCGCACACACCACTCCAACGCACGTTTCGCTTTCCGCTTCGTCAGGGAGTGATGTGGGCAGGGTGCAGAGGCATTAAATAGCAAAACCACAGCTGTCATAGATCAAAATTAAGGAGACGCCATAAGTATATGGCGCCGCGATCACCGCGCAACCGCCGCCTTCACTATGACAGAGATCCGGAAGTACGTCACTGAGTGCGTCCATAGGACACAGTCGGCGGCGCATCCCCCAGAATCCCCAGCACAGGATGGGGCGGTACATGCGTGTCACGGCGCTCGACATCACCGCAGCCATGTTAATTGAGGGAACGCCATAGGTATGCAGCGCCGCAGTCTCCATGCAACCGCCACCACCAAAAAGATAGGGACCCGGAGAGTACGCCACCAAGTGCCCCAGAAAGACACAATCAGCGGTACACCCCCCAGAAGCCCGACCAAAAAAGCGACGACAGTGCATGCGTGACACAGCGCTACAATACCACAGCCATATTACTTAAAGGAAAAGATGCAAACAAGAGAGCAAAATTAATACAGAATATAAGAATATATGTAAAATGAATAAATAAATAAATGCAAATTTATTTATTCATTTTACATATATTCTTATAAGATTTATAGATATAATTATGTTGTTAGATTTATATTTTTTTTGCATTGATATTATTCTATTACAGTATGTATTAATTTTGCTCTCTTGTTTGACACTGGTTGGTACTTGGGCATTTTATTATATTTACTTTTTCTGCACCTGATTTTTATTAATTTACGGTGTAATGATTTTGCTATCACTATGTATTTTGGTATATATATTTGCTATGCACTATGATTAACTGATTTTGAAATAGTTGAATGTCTATATTTATTTAGCACTGTGCACTTTCAGTTTTGACCATTTTGATTATTTCATCGGATAAATAGTATTTTTTCACTATATATATATATATATATATATATATATATATATATACAGTGCCTACAAGTAGTATTCAACCCCCTGCAGATTTAGCAGGGTTACACATTTGGAATTAACTTGGCATTGTGACATTTGGACTGTAGATCAGCCTGGAAGTGTGAAATGCACTGCAGCAAAAAAGAATGTTATTTCTTTGTTTATTTTTTTTTTTAATTGTGAAAAGTTTTTTCAGAGGGTCATTTATTATTCAACCCCTCAACCCACCAGAATTCTGTTTGGTTCCCCTAAAGTATTAAGAAGTAGTTCAAGCACAAAGAACAATGATCTTCACATGTTTGGATTAATTATCTCTTTTTCCAGCCTTTTCTGACTATTTAAGACCCTCCCCAAACTTGTGAACAGCACTCGTACATGGTCAACATGGGAAAGACAAAGGAGCATTCCAAGGCCATCAGAGACAAGATCGTGGAGGGTCACAAGGCTGGCAAGGGGTACAAAACCCTTTCCAAGGAGTTGGGCCTACCTGTCTCCACTGTTGGGAGCATCATCCGGAAGTGGAAGGCTTATGGAACTACTGTTAGCCTTCCACAGCCTGGACAGCCTTTGAAAGTTTCCTCCCATGCCGAGGCCAGGCTTGTCCGAAGAGTCAAGGCTAACCCAAGGACAACAAGGAAGGAGCTCCGGGAAGATCTCATGGCAGTGGGGACATTGGTTTCAGTCAATACCATAAGTAACGTACTCCACCGCAATGGTCTCCGTTCCAGACGAGCCCGTAAGGTACCTTTACTTTCAAAGCGTCATGTCAAGGCTCGTCTACAGTTTGCTCATGATCACTTGGAGGACTCTGAGACTGACTGGTTCAAGGTTCTCTGGTCTGATGAGACCAAGATCGAGATCTTTGGTGCCAACCACACACGTGACGTTTGGAGACTGGATGGCACTGCATACGACCCCAAGAATACCATCCCTACAGTCAAGCATGGTGGTGGCAGCATCATGCTGTGGGGCTGTTTCTCAGCCAAGGGGCCTGGCCATCTGCTCCGCATCCATGGGAAGATGGATAGCACGGCCTACCTGGAGATTTTGGCCAAGAACCTCCGCTCCTCCTACAAGGATCTTAAGATGGGTCGTCATTTCATCTTCCAACAAGACAACGACCCAAAGCACACAGCCAAGAAAACCAAGGCCTGGTTCAAGAGGCAAAAAATCAAGGTGTTGCAGTGGCCTAGTCAGTCTCCTGACCTTAACCCAATTGAAAACTTGTGGAAGGAGCTCATGAATAAAGTCCACATGAGACACCCAAAGAACCTAGATAACTTGGAGGAGAAGATCTGCATGGAGGAGTGGGCCAAGATAACTCCAGAGACCTATGCCGGCCTGATCAGGTCTTATAAAAGATGATTATTAGCTGTAATTGCAAACAAAGGTTATTCCACAAAATATTAAACCTAGTGGTTGAAGAATAATTGACCCACACTTTTATGTTTAAAATTTATAAAAATTTAACTGAGCAACAAAACTTTTTGGTTTGTAAGATTTATGCATCTGTTAATAAATCCTGCTCTTGTTTGAAGTTTGAAGGCTCTAACTTATTTGCATCTTATTAAACCTGCTAAATCTGCAGGGGGTTGAATACTACTTGCAGGCACTGTATATATATATATATATATATATATATATATATATATATATATATATATATATAATGTTATATATATATATAATGTTTGGGTGCACAGATTATTTAGAATTTAATTTTATTTTGTGTCAATCAGTTTCAGTATGCCCTGCCCTGCGCATACATAGTTTCTAAATCAAATTATTGATCTCTGGATTTTTGTACATTTTTTTTTATAGGAATAAATTGTTTTAATATTATCAGCTTCAAAAAAGTTTTAACATTATATGAATTTTACACAAAAAATTTTTTTTACATGGTGATGAATTGTGTGATTATTATGTGCAAATAAAATATTGTTTAATATGAATGAAGTTCCTTAGGGGGTCTACTTTCCAAAATGGTGTCACTTGTGGGGGGTTTTAATGTTTAGGCACATCAGGGGCTCTCCAAACGCGACATGGTGTCCCATCTCAATTCCAGTCAATTTTGCATTGAAAAGTCAAACGGCGCGCCTTCCCTTCCGAGCTCTGCCATGCACCCAGTCATTTACCCCCACATATCAGGTATCAGCGTACTCAGGACAAATTGCACAACAACTTTTGGGGTCCAATTTCTTCTCTTACCCTTGGGAAAGTAAAAAATTGGGGGGCGAAAAGATCATTTTTGTGAAGGAATATGATTTTTTATTTTTACGGCTCTGCATTATAAACCTCTGTGAAGCACTTGGCGGCTCAAAGTGCTCACCACACATCTAGATAAGGTTCTTAGGGGGTCTACTTTCCAAAATGGTGTCACTTGTGGGGGGTTTCATTGTTTAGGCACATCAAGGGTTCTCCAAACGCAACATGGCGTCCCATCTCAATTCCAGTCAATTTTGCTTTGAAAAGTCAAACGGCGCTCCTTCCCTTCCGAGCTCTGCCATGCGCCCAAACAGTGGTTTACCCCCACATATTGGGTATCGGCGTACTCAGGACAAATTGCACAACAACTTTTGGGGTCCAATTTCTTCTCTTACCCTTGGGAAAATAAAAAATTGGGGGTGAAAATATCATTTTTGTGAAAAAATGATTTTTTATTTTTATGGCTCTGCATTGTAAACTTCTGTGAAGCACTTGTTGGGACAAAGTGCTCACCACACATCTAGATAAGTTCCTTAAGGGGTCTACTTTCCAAAATGGTGTCACTTGTGGGGGGTTTCAATGTTTAGGCACATCAGGGGCTCTCCAAACGCAACATGGTGTCCCAACTCAATTCCAGTCAATTTTGCATTGAAAAGTCAAATGGCACTCCTTCCCTTACGAGCTCTGCCATGCGCCCAAACAGTGGTTTACCCCCACATATGGGGTATCGGGGTACTCAGGACAAATTATACAACAAGTTTTGGGGTCCATTTTCTCCTCTTACCCTTGGTAAAATAAAACAAATTGGAGCTGAAATAAATTTTGTGTGAAGAAAAGTTAAATGTTCATTTTTATTTAAACATTCCAAAAATTCCTGTGAAACACCTGAAGGGTTAATAAACTTCTTGAATGTGGTTTTGAGCACCTTGAGGGGTGCAGTTTTTAGAATGGTGTCACACTTGGGTATTTTCTATCATATAGACCACTCAAAATGACTTCAAATGAGATGTGGTCCCTAAAAAAAATGGTGTTGTAAAAATGAGAAATTGCTGGTCAATTTTTAACCCTGATAACTCCCTAATAAAAAAAAATTTTGGTTCCAAAATTGTGCTGATGTAAAGTAGACATGTGGGAAATGTTACTTATTAAGTATTTTGTGTGACATATCTCTGTGATTTAAGGGCATAAAAATTCAAAGTTGGAAAATTGCGAAATTTTCAAAATTTTCGCCAAATTTCCATTTTTTTTTCACAAATAAACGCAAGTTATATCGAATAAATTTTACCACTATCATGAAGTACAATATGTCACGAGAAAACAATGTCAGAATCGCCAAGCGATTCCAGAGTTATAACCTTATAAAGGGACAGTGGTCAGAATTGTAAAAATTGGCCCGGTCATTAACGTGCAAACCACCCTCGGGGCTTAAGGAGTTAATCATGGATCCACTCCTATACCTTGAAACCTTGACTTAATATATGAATGCGGAGAAGTTAGGGAAGAGGGTAAAGTTGGGGGAGGTTGGGAAGGTAGTGGGAGGGGGGTATATTTAAACTGCTCCTTCAAAGAAATGTAGAACCTTACCTTTTATTATGCTCTTAAACTCTGTTTCTTTAAGAGTATGTACAACTTTCCTTTCTTTATGCTTTTAAACTCAATAAAAAGAAGTTAAAAAAAAAGAATGGCTGCCCTTTGCAAGCTGCATATTAAGGCATCATACTATTCTATGACATCTCTTCTGCAACCATCACTAAGATCTTCCATTCCATGCAGTTGGATGTTCCCTTGTAAGCTGTTGATTTCCGTTAATGGAAGAATCTAGCCAGTTAACATTGTAACAGAAGTGACATCCATTTTGTGAATCCATATCACAAGAAACACTGGAGTACATGTCCATATTCATTAAAAAGTTACAAATTTTATTTATCATAATTCACAAAAAATTAATATGTACAAATTGAGATAAAAAAAAAAAATTAGCAAACTAATTCAGCAAGGGAAACTAAGCTAACGAAGCCGACGCGAAACGCGCGTTGGGGCTACGGTGTGGATCCTTTTTTATGCCATGCTATGGGTAACAACTCGGGGTGGGAATGATTGGTACATTCTAAAATTTTATGAACCTCTGAGTAGGGCCAAGTGAGTTTTTATATGATTTACTCTGCCCCTATGTGTGTCTGCCCAAATATGCACTATGCACATTATTGTTACTTGGTTACGGCATCATGAGAAGTTCACACCGCTTGGTCTGTGCTACTTTAGTTTCCCTTGCTGAATTAGTTTGCTAATTTTTTTTTTTGCAGCATGCTTGATTTGCATGTGATATTGAATCAAGTCGACCATGCAAGTCAGTATCCATAGGAAAAACTGAACTTGGAGTGCAGTTAAGATTTTCAAAGACTGACTGGAGAAAATGGAGAAGTTTTACATTTTTCATCTTCTCATGCAAAAAAATAGGATCACACTGTGGTCAAACTCGGAAAAGAATTTCAACAGAGTGTGATTAGTATAATAGGCCTGATTCTCTTGGACTAATTGAAAAATAAGCTGAAATCTTTTGGGGTAGAAGAAGAAAAATAAAGAACTATAATATTGGGGTTGCATAAATATGTACACGCTTAAACTAATACTTTGTTGAAGTACCCTTTAAGTTTATGACAGCATTCAGTCTTTTTGGGTAGGAGTCTATCAGCATGACACATCTAGACCTGGCAATCTTTGACCACTCTTCCTTGTATATAGACTCAAAATTTATACCAAATGCAACATGTTTGTTGCTGGTATAAAAATAGAAGTGACCAAGTATAATAGTAAAAAATAAATTTTTATTTCAATATTTCAAATAATTAAAAACAGTAGTAGGTAATGAAAAAAATACGGAGGCAAAATAACTCACATGATTAACATTTTAGCAGCATTTGTTCAATCAATATCATTCCTTAGCTCTTCGAAAAAATTAATATAAAAAATATTTTTAATGTGAAAAAATTACATACTATTCTAATCAAAATGAATATAATAACTGGATTTGAAGAAGATCTAATCATATTTTGTCCACATCCACATTGAAAAGAGATGCTGATACTTCACATAGCCACTAGATGACAATATCACCTAAATATAAAGTGCTTGAGCTTACAAGGAACATCATTGGGCATGTATACAAGATAAGTAGGTGGTTAAAGTTTTTCTTTGCTACAATAGCTTATTTGTCCATGGCTGTCAAAAGTTTCAAGTGCAAAAGTAAGAGCTAAATGCAAAAGTGAATTAATAGTGATGATATACCTATAAAGTCCAGCCACTGTATAGAGGTGCTCAGCTTCTTCGGGGGGGGGGGGGGGGGGGGTGCACTCTTCCTTGCAGTAGTAATCTAAATCTGTCACCTTGTGAGTGCATCTCCTGTATATAGGTCACCCCACAGATATTTAATTGAATTTAGGTCTTGGTTTAGGCTGTGCAATTGCAAAACTTTAATCTTTCTCTATCAAAGCCATTCATTTGTTGATTTGGTGGTATGATTATAGTTGTTGTGATGCTGAAAAGTGAAATTCCTTTTCATCTTCAGATTTTTAGCAAAGGCCTTACGGTTTTGTCGCAAAATTAACTGGTATTTGAAACGGTTCACAATTTCCTCCACTTTCACTAAGTCACCAGGTTTTTCACATCTTTCATTGATTTTCTTTTTCTTTTCACATCATTGTTTTTTCTATGATTTACAGCTCTCTCAGTCATCACGGTATACTATATCTTCTTTCCTTTTACCTTCTTAATAGAGCCTGTCATTCTTCGCGGTTGTTTGTGCTACTTACGCATGTGTAACACCCACTAAGGCTGTGGGGTACTTAGAACCGGGCTGGACGGTTCTTAAAGGGGTGGTCACAGCAGCAGTGACCCGGTCTGTGGCCCTGGGCGTGCAATTAAAAGGGATGAGGGAATGTTTGTAGGGGATTGTTAGTGATGCCACCTGTGGTATTTGGCTAGAGATGGCCAACGCTGCTTAAAGGGACCACTGGGGATGATGGTGATGCAGCTAGGATGGTCCTGCTCCCCATAGGTGTAGCGGGGCCCCAGGGCTACCAGAACAGTCTATGAGGGTTTGTGGAAGTTGGGGTGCAGGAATGTTTGGAGGACACAGGTACTATAGACTCTTTACCTTCAATTGTAGGTGCAGTCCGGAGCACAGGTACAGGTGGTATTGGAAATCTCGGCAGCCTGGAAGCAGTTCAGAATCCCCCTAGCCAGGTGGGGTTGAAAGCCTCCCTACTGCGCTGTTCTTTAGGATCTTGATGCCTTAAGCTCTCTTTAAGTCCCTCTCTGTCTGTCCTTTTGGTGGAACACTACCTGCATGGCAGGCAGCTTGAGCCTTTTCCTGATGTCACTCCCTTGTGGTGACTCCGGGCTCTCTAGTTTGCTGCTATGCCTTCTGGTGTCAGATGTGGCCAGGAGACCTGTAATCTCCTGTTCTCCGGATTCAGTTGCTGGGCATGCAGTTTCCACACAACCACGGACTCCAGTGTCCGGTCTGTTGCTTTCAGTCCTGGGGTGAGCTAAGTCACAGCTCCTATCCCCAGCTTTTCCTCACTTGCTTCCTCTTCCTTCACTATCTCTGACTAACTGACTAACCCCACCTCCAGGCCAGAACTTATCAAGGAAGTTCCCCTGAAACTGGGTTTAGAGCTCCCCCTTCTGGTCTGGAGTCAGGAAAATCTTGCATGCTAGTGTTACCTGTTAAGGGGATCCCTTCTTGCTTTCAGGCATGGTATTACCCCCATGTGAGGGAGGCATTGCCACTGTGGCATCTGGACTCCTGGGGTGCCACATTTCCCCCAGTGAAATTCAGTACTCCCGGACTGAGAAAACATAAAACAATCATATTAACAAATGAACAATTATAGCTATTACAAGATTTCAAAAATAAAAAATTACAAAAACCTTAAAAATGGTAAACACTTAAAACTGGCAACACTGGCCAGTTGGGTTACCCTAAGGACTTTTGAGTTTCCTCGGTGGGAACCACCCCAACCCACCTTTGGCTCATTCCCGGGCGTGGCTTCAGGACTCTAGACCTGACTCTCTCTGGCTCTTCGGTTATGCCGATGGTTTATACAGTATTTAGGTCGGTGAACTATATACAATGAAGGTCCTGGCCACACATAGTCCTGTGGCCCAATTGTCTGTCAGCAAGTAAAATAGGGTGCTTCAAAAGTTCTTACAGAGTCTCTGTAGGTTCATACGCTTAACGGTTGCAATTATAACTTATACATTTCAACATATTTACATTACTAATACAGTGGCATTTTAGTCCCTATACCTGGCTGGGATCCGACCTTTGGTACTACGTGTGGATCTACGCAGTAGAGGTACCTCTGATGACCTAGCCTGATCTGATGAATCTGCTGCTGTTGTAGACCCACTAGTGCCGACACGCGTTGTGAAAATGCCCGACGTGGGCAGCGGAAGCATTGCAAGAGATGAGGGGGCGGAGTTTCGCTCGCATGCACGGTCGAAAATGGCAGACACGATTCACAAAAAAAGTTACATGTAACATTTTTTGTGCCGACGGTACGCCAAAACACGACGCAACCGTCGCACGACGGTTGCGACGTGTGGCCATACGTCGCAATGCGTCGCTAATGTAAGTCTATGGGGAAAAACGCATCCTGCAGACAACTTTGCATGATGCGTTTTTTCTCCTAAACGACGCATTGCGACGTACAGCCAACAACGCTAGTGTGAAAGTAGCCTTAGACTCACCATGGGTCTGACAGATTCACCATTAGCAGGGGGTATATTTTCTTGCTATGCTGCTGGTGTGGCATCTGCTGCTTGAGTCGACGGATCTAGAGTTTCTGCTGCTTCAGGTGCAGTAGGTTGGCGAAAGCAGGGCTGTTTTTAGACAAAGTGGGGCCCTAGGCAAAAATTTTAAGTGGGGGCCCCAAATGATGACATTGCACTGTGGCCCCCATATTTAGGGGCCTTATATAGGCCAACGGGTCTGCCACTATTAGCTGTACGCAGGGGCGTTGCTAGGGTCAGAAAAGATTGGGGGCCCAAGACAAATAATTGCCCCCAACCCCCTCTTAATTTTTTTTTTAACTCTGCAGATAAAACAGTGCTAAGTAGTGTTGAGCGATACCGTCCGATACTTGAAAGTATCGGTATCGGAAAGTATCGGCCGATACCGGCAAAGTATCGGATCTAATCCGATACCGATACCAATACAAGTCAATGGGACTCATGTATCGGACGGTATTCCTGATGGTTCCCAGGGTCTGAAGGAGAGGAAACTCTCCTTCAGGCCCTGGGAACCATATTAATGAGTAAAATAAAGAATTAAAATAAAAAATATTGCTATACTCACCTCTCCGACGCAGCCTGGACTTCAGCGAGGGAATCGGCAGCGTTGTTTGCTTAAAATTCGCGCTTTAACTTCCTTACTTGAAGTCCCGGCTTGTGATTGGTCGCGCGCCGCCCATGTGGCCGCGACGCGACCAATCACAGCAAGCCGTGATGTAATTTCAGGTCCTTCAGGATTTTAAAATTACGTTCCGGCTTTGTGATTGGTCGCGTCGCGGTCACATGGGCGACGCGACCAATCACAAGCCGTGACGTCACGGGAGGCTGGACACGCGCGCATTTTAAAATGCGCGCGTGTCCTGCCTCCCGTGACGTCACGGCTTGTGATTGGTCGCGTCGCCCATGTGACCGCGACGCGACCAATCACAAAGCCGGAATGTAATTTTAAAATCCTGAAGGACCTGAAATTACGTCACGGCTTGCTGTGATTGGTCGCGTCGCGGCCACATGGGCGGCGCGCGACCAATCACAAGCCGGGACTTCACGTAAGGAAGTTAAAGCGCGAATTTTAAGCAAACAACACTGCCGGTTCCCTCGCTGAAGTCCAGGCTGCGTCGGAGAGGTGAGTATAGCAATATTTTTTATTTTAATTCTTTATTTTACACATTAATGTTGTTTCGATACCGATACCCGATACCACAAAAGTATCGGATCTCGGTATCGGAATTCCGATACAGCAAATATCGGCCGATACCCGATACTTGCGGTATCGGAATGCTCAACACTAGTGCTAAGTCTCTTAGAACAGATACTGTAGTAGATGTCACCTGCAGTCCTATGTAACACCAGATATAGCAGTGATAACTCTCTGAGTACATATAATATAATTTAGTATATATCACATGCAGTCCTATGTAACACCACAGATAGACATAGCGTTTCAGAGTAAGACTATGTTCACACGCAGCATTTTTTTTCAGTAGCCAAAACCTTTTCTATTAGCAGTAAAAATGTTGCGTTCAAAACCCCTGTTTTTCAGCTTGTTTTGTGGTGTTCTTCACACTTTTTTCAGCTTTATTTTGGAGTGAGGATGTTTGTTTTGTCTACAGTATGTTTAAGGCCACGTTCACACGTTGAGTATTTGGTCAGTATTTCACATTAGTATGTGTAAGCCAAAACCAGGAGGGTGAGAAATACAGAAGTAGTGACGTGTTTCTCAGGCTATGTGAACATGTTGCGGATTTTGCTGTGGATCTGCAGCAGTTTTCCATGCGTTGTACAGTACTATGTAAACGTATGGAAAACAAAATCCGCAGTGCACATGCTGCAGAAAATACCACGCAGAAACTCTGCGTTGTATTTTCTGCAGCATGTCAATTCTTTGTGCTGATTCCGCAGCATTTTACACCTGCTCCATAATAGGAATCTGCAGGTGTAAAACCGCAGGTGGAATCCACACAAAAACCTGCGGTAAATCTGCAGGTAATACGCAGGGCGTTTTACCTGCAGATTTTTAGGAATCTGCGTGGAAAAATCCGCAGCAGATTCCGCAACATGTGTAACCTCATTGTTCCACTGCTGTTTCTGCATTACAAATACTGAACATGTGAACGAGACCTAATAGTTTAATTCACCAAAACCACTTAAAAAAATGCAGTGAAAAATGCCATTGCAATACCTGCAGCTTTTTTATTCTTTCATTGCTTTCTACAGGTGAAAACACACTGAAAGAAGTGACGCTACAGATTTAAAAAGCGCTACAGTTCTGAAATCCAGTTAGAAAAAAAACAAGGGCATGCAGGAGACTTCGGAAATCTCCTATGTTTTGCTGGCACTTTGAAAAGCAGCTTTTGGCCATGTTCATATGCAGAATTTTTGCAGCTCTTTCTTCTGCAAATAAGAAGTTTACAGCATTTTACAGCACAAGCAAAAACTGAGATTTTCAGAAATCTCCTGCACACCCTTTTATTTTCCCTTAACTGAATTTCACAACTGTAGCATTTTTTAAATCTGCAGCGTGTCAAATCTTTCAGCAATTTTTTTCACCCGTAGAAAGCAATGAAAAAGTTTAAAAAATGCTGCAAGTGTTGCAACGTTGTTTTTCGCTGCGTTTTTTGTGAATAACACTAACTTTATTAAACATGTACTGTAGACAAAATGCATACTGTAAAAAACAAACAGCAAAGCTCTAAGGGTGTGTGTCCACAATCAGAAAACCCCGCAGGTCGGCTGCTGTGTACTTGTACAGCGTCCAATCCGCAGCGGCCAGATGTTACAGTATAGTGGACGGGATTTCACCTGCACCTCACCCGCAGAGATGGACATGCGGCGCGTCTGTCCAGGCTGCAGCATGTCAATTTATATGGCGTAGACGCGAGTCTCCACAAGAGAAATCTCACCCGTGCAATGTATAGGACGCAGGGATTCCGCACAGATCAATGAAAACATGCGGAATCACCTGTGTTCAAAAGATGGCAGCACTTTGGATGCAGCACATGTCCACTGCATCCAAAGGGCTGCCATTTCCGGATCCTCTGCACATACCCTAAAAAATGGGTGCTTTGAAAGCAGTGTTTTTACTGCCAAGAGAGCAGGCTTTGGCTGCAAAAAAATTTCACCAAAAATGCTGATTCCTATGCACACCTGTACTATATGTGTATAGTTTACCCTTATTGTTTCATGTGGGAATTCATTTATCTCTATATAATAAATACCCTGATTCAGCAGACAATATTCCTGTCTTGTGTCATCCAGACAGTAGTGACAGGAGGTCGCCCTGTCAGATTACTAGCAGTGATTTAGTGACTGATCAGAGCCTATGCTGATCCCTGCTGTATGTGACTGTGAAACCTGATCCTACAGCAAAAAACACAGAGCTCCGGGACCACATGAGTTAATCATAGCACTGAGGGGTCTTAAGGGGGGTTTGGGAGAGGCATTCCAGAACAACAGAGCAATGCACAGCATTATTCACTGCTGTACACCCTCTGGTCACTTCATACAGGGGCTGCAGAGGTCGGGGGCCCCCTTTCTAGGTGGGGGCCACAGGCGTCTGCCTGGTCTGCCTGTGCCAAACGCCGGCCCTGGGGGAAAGATCAGGACAGGTACTACAATGGTTTACCTGTGTCCATGACTGGGGAAAGTCTCCAAGAATGGTATGGATTTTCTCTTCCTCCTCTTCTATAGGTTGAGGGGCATCTTGGTCTTCCTCTTTGTTTCTTAATTGGTCAGGGCATATCTTCAGATGAACTCTTGATACTGCTGCTGAGGTTTCTCCTCCATCTTTACTGACAATGCACACCTTGATGTTATCAAAGTTTGAAGGCATAACGGTGTATGGTTCAGCCTCCCACTGATGATCTAGTTTGTGCATCCTCCTTTTTCTTTTCTGGACTTGTTCTCCTGGTGCTAAAGGAGTAGTCGGAACTTGTCGGTTGTAGCTCTTTCCGCTCTCTGTCTTGCCTGGGACAAACTTTTCTCCACACATTCTTGTATTGGTGCTGCCGCTCTGTATCCCAGTCTTTATCTGTTGATGTGATTTCAGGCGTTAGGACTCCCATGTCCAAGTCAATAGGTAACTTGCCAGGCCTCGCTCTCATTAGATAGGCGGGTGTACAGTTGGTGGAGTTCACTGGGATGTGGATGTACAGATCTACCAAATCTGGCAACTTCTCTGGACACTGGTGCGGCGCCCCAGGGTCCTGGTGGACGCAGTGGTATTGCTTTCCTCTCGGGGAGAGTGATGCTACGTTTGGAGGCAAAGAAGGATAACTGCATCCAGGTACCACAAACATGCAACACATTTCACACTCCAGGCCACCAGGGGGAGCTTCTGCTCCTATTTATTAGGTCACTCTCCATATATATAACTGGTAGTCTGTAGGGAAAGTTGGAGAGTTCCAGACAGTAGTCTGAGGAGGATGGAAGGTTAAAGGAGCTGTGCATGCCCTCAGAGCTGCAGCTCCCAGAAAGAGACATTGAAAGCAGAATTGTATTGCAGCGAGCGTGAAAGGAGAGGAAGCAAAGGAGAGGATACCAGAAGGGGACCAGCCCTGCACAGGCTGCCTCCTTCTGAGGTGCAGGATCCCAGTAGCCGGAACACCGAGGGAGTAAGGACCTTTATGCTTTACTTCAGAGACCGGCAGGACAGCTAATTTCATGTTACCTGTCTGCCCCTAGACCCAGGAGGCACGGTGGCACCCCTTAGAGGCTGGGGCATGATAGAGTCCCTATAAACCGCCTCAAGCCTCCAGTCATACGGTTTGTCCTATCCTATCTGGGGGACAGAGAGAGAAATAACATCTACGACAGTTGTGAGGACTTTATGAGAAGCTTAGCAGTAAGGGACTACAACACCACAGCGCTAGAGGAAGGCTTCTATTTACCACATGGATAAGGGGACTCTGGACTTGCCTCCAAACCGGTCAGACTCTGCCTGCCCTGTTATCTGGTGCTCTGGACTGTGGATGCTGAAGTCTTCAGTAAAGGTAAATAGACTGCAACCTTGTGTCCTCATTCTTCTCTGCGCCTCTCACCATATCACCATCTACACTCCGGGAAGCACTGGGGATATACTTCACCTGTGGGAAGGTATACCATCTAGCTGCCATAACATCACCCCAGTGGACCCCTTAAAGCAGCCTCGGTCACCCTGACCGAATACCACAGGTGGCGTCACGAACACAAACTTTACCCCTTTCAAGACCTTTCCCTTTTACATGGACGTCCCAGAGCCACGGACCCAGTCAGCCACCGTGACATCCCCCTGTGAACAGCAGGACCCGGTACCGAGTACCCATGGCCCCATGGGGGCGATCCACTGTTTTCTCTCTTCCAGGGGCAAAGTCTTCAACAGGTCAATTAACACCTGGTTCACTTTCTCACACATGCCATTTGTCTGTGCATTGTCCTGATTTTCTTGCATCCGTACAGGTTACAGAACTCCTGAAACACTTCTGCTTCAAAGGCTGGGCCATGGTCGGTGAGCACCTTTTCAGGGTAACCGTGAAGTCGACAAAAGTGTTCTTGGAGCGCTTTGGCTGCTGTCTTCGCTGCTTGGTCCTTGACAGGCACGACTATCAGGAACCTTGAGTAATGGTCCACTATGGTCAGAGTGTAGGTGTCATCAGTCCTGCTCGGAATCAACTTCACGTGATCCAAAGCTACCAGTTCAAGCTGTTTGGTGATGATTGGCTATAATGGGGCTTGCTGACTGTTGCGGTCTTTACTGCGCAGGTTGCAGGAGCCGCATTCTCGGCACCACTTCTCAATGGCTGTCCTCATGCCAATCCAGTAGAATCTCTCATGAAGTAGGACCTCCAACTTCTTTCATCTGAAGTGTTCTGCTCCATCATGGTACATCTCTAAGACCATTGGCGCATCCCGCTTCAGGACTACCAACTGCCAGACCAGTTCATGAGTGCGTGGGTTGATGTTCCCTCGACACAGCTTACTCTTATAGATGAACAGCTTGCCCTTCTCCTTCCACAACTGCTGTGCTTCCTGTGCAGCATCTGGATCAGGGTGTGAGTCAGCTTGTGTCAGTAGCTCTTTTACTAGGCGGACTGCTGGTTCGCTATCCTGCATCCCTACCCACTCATGGTGGAGCAATGGGTTTCACGTGGCCTGGTAAATTGGGTCTTCTGGACAGCGCATCAGCATTAGCATTCCTATGTCCCGCTCGGTGCTTGATGGTAAATTCGTAGTTGGACAGCCAGGCCATACATCGCTGATCCAGTGCATCTAGCTTTGCGTTTTCAACGTGGGTTAGCAGATTATTGTCCGCATAAATAGTAAACTTTGCTGAAACCAGGTAGTGCTTGAAGCACTTCTTTACCGCCCAGACTATGGTGAGGAACTCCAGTTTAAAGGAACTGTAGTTGTCGGAGTTCCTTTCAGTGGGACGAAGCTTCCTGCTGGCTTAGGCAATCACTCTCTCTCTCTGCCTTTCTGCACTTGTAACAGCACAACTCCTAATCCAACGTTGCTGGTGTCAGTGTAAAGTATGAATGGTTTTCATAGTCAGGATAGGCCAGGACTTCATCTCCCGTGAGAGCCAGCTTCATCCGAGTGAAGGATTCTTCTAACTTGTTGTTCCACTCAAACGGAGGACTCTTGCTCTTAGCCTTCTTGGATTGGCCCACTAGCAAGTCTTGCAGAGGTGCGGCTATCTTGAATAATTCCCTGATGAATTTCCGGTAGTAGCCTACCAACTTGAGGAACTGCCGTACTTCATGAATGTTGTTGTTTTTTGGCCAATCCCTGATAACAGTGACTTTGTCAGGGTGTGGTGCCACACCTTCAGTGGTTACCACATGACCTAGGTGCTGCACCTTGGGCTTCAGCAGGGGGCATTTGGACTGCTTCACTTTCAGGCCAAAGTTGGACAGGGCTTCGAACACCTCGGCCAGGTGCTTCAAGTGGTCTTCATAGGTCTTGGAGAAGATGATGACATCATCTAGGTACAACAGAACGGCTTCAAAGTTCTTGTGTTCGAGGCAACACTCCATCATCCTTTGGAATGTCCCCGTTGCTTTGCAAAGCCCGAATGTCATGTAGTTGAACTCGCTTAAGCCCATGGGTGTCATGAAGGTGGTCTTCTCTTTATATGCCTCTGCCATGGTAACCTGCCAGTACCGACTGGTGAGAATCCAAGGTGGAGAAATAGCGGATCTCAGTGCAGCTAGTGATTCCTCAATTCTAGGTAATGGGTAGGCTGTTGTGAACTATACCTTTTGGCTCCCTCTTGTGGTCACTAGTGATTTGGCACTTGGATTGTCTTTTACCAGGTTGGTACTCACCTGCTTCGTTAGACCATGGGTGTTGCTATTTAAACTTCCTGGATTCTCAGTCCAGTGCCTGGCATCGTTGTAATCAGTTCACTTCTGTTTGCTCCTGTCTTCAGGTCCTGGTTCTTTGCAAGATAAGCTAAGTCCTGCTTTCGTACTTTTGATCATTTGCATTGTTCTTATTTTTTTGTCCAGCTTGTACAAAATGTGATTCCTGATATCGCTGGAAGCTCTAGGGGGCTGATATTCTCCCCCCACACCGTCAGTCGGTTTGGGGGTTCTTGGATATTCAGCGTGGATATTTTGCAGGGTTTTTTGCTGACCATATAAGTCTTCTTACTATATTCTGCTATTAGTCAGTGGGCCTCTCTTTGCTAAATCTAGTTCATTCTTACGTTTGTCTTTTCTTCTTACCTCACCGTTATTATTTGTTGGGGGCTTGTATTACTTTGGGGTCTTTTCTCTGGAGGCAAGAGAGGTCTTATTTTCCCTGATAGGGTTAGTTAGTTCTCCGGCTGGCGCGAGACGTCTAGGATCAACGTAGGCACGTTCCCCGGCTGCTGTTAGTGTTTGCGCTAGGATCAGGTATATGGTCAGCCTAGTTACCACTTCCCTATGAGCGAGTATTTATGTTTTGCAGACTTTGCGGTAATCTCTGAGGTCCCCTGCCATTGGGACCATAACAGTAGGCGTCCTTGCGTGTAATGCTGTTAATTCGCCTGTAGTCAACACACATTCTCATGGTACCATCTTCTCTTTTAACGAGGACTGACGAAGCTGCCCAGGGGCTACAACTATCTCAGATTACCCCAGCCTCCTTCATCTCCCGTAACATACAGTATCTTTGGCACACTGATAGTGAGCAGGGGGTATAGGCTGGTACGTTTCTTTAATGGGCGGATGATCTCCAGTGGGGATATGATGTTGAACCCCTTTTACCTGCCCAAAGTCTAGTGGGTGTTTGCTGAATACCCGCTCATATTCCGGGAGCACTCGGAAAGCCCCATGCTTTTGGTGCAAAGGAGTCAGTGCCTACACGTAGCTGTTGACACCAATCCTCCAGCTGCCCCCTCAGAGCCATTGTCCTCCACCTGGTCGGATGGAAGCAAGGGTTCTGCTGTCTCTATTGCATTGTTACTTACAGTGAACAGCTTAGCAAGGATGGCATATCAGGGTAAATGGACCTCTTTCTCCCCACAATTCAGGATGCGTAATGGTACTCTCCCCTTGCGGACATCGACTACCCCCCTGGCTGTCAGGACAGTGGGCCTACTATCAGAGTACACTGGTTCTACCAGGGCCTGGTAATCTTGACCCCTGAGGCCTATGGCTGCATGTCACCAAATTAATTGTTGCAACAAAACAATAATTTCTGCAAGACAATATACTATTACATTGGTACCTAAAGTGATCATTGGGTTATTTTCTCGTCGATCAATTATCAGACTTTGGGCTTTCAATTCTACTCGCCCCACCTTAATGGTCACCTCTTTTTATACCCCACTTGTGGCAAAAGCTGACCACTGCTGGCGACTACTGTCAGATCATTATCTGGGCTGCAGGCAATATCAGAGTCAGCCCAGTATCGTTTGTAAAGAATATATGGCATAGTCGTCACCTGAGAGCCGGTGTCCAGTAAAGCGTTCATCAGGATGCCGTTAATCACAACTAGGAGGACCGGTCGTCTTCTGACACACTTGGCTCGCCAGCTTTGTGGGCCTGGTCATCCTACTCCTGGGGGTTGGCCCTCTGCCCTAGGGGTTGCCCATTTAAATTGCAGAATCTTGTGATGTGTCCCACCTTGCTGCAGCGGCGACAAATGGGTCGTCCGTTCTGGTCGTAGCGGTCATTGTCACTTCCTCTGGTCGGTGGGTTCCTCTTCTGCCGTCGCCATGGAACATCATCTGGACTGGAAGCCAGCTGGATCTTTTCCTTTGGGGACACTTGCATGGACTGCACGGTTTTGGCTAGTGAAGCTACACTTTTGGTCAGCTCCTGGACCTGGAGATGTAGTCCTGTAGAGGAGTCATTATCTAGGATCTGTGCGTCGGCTTCCATGGGGGTCTGTGGAAAGGATGCAAGTTCCTGGTGATATGTAATTGCTGGTCGCCTAGGGGTCGCTCTGCGGCTAGAATTTGGTTCATGCAGCACCCGAATGGCCCTATCTTTAAAGTGTGCAAAGTACAGATCAGGGCTTTGCAGAGCCAGGATGCGCACCTGTGTCCTGTGGGTGCTGGACAGGAGTCCCTCAATAAATTGCTCCTTTAATAATCTGTCCCCATCTTGCACGCTGTCAGGATCAACCTGCTTAATGGCCAGCAGCGGCTCCTGGAGGTTAAAGGGAGTCTGTCACCCCAAAAATTGTATCTGAGCTAAACCCACCGGCATCAGGGGCTTATCTACAGCATTCTGTAATGCTGTAGATAAGCCCCCGATGTAACCTGAAAGATGAGAAATAAAGGTTAGATTATACTCACCCAGGGGCGGTACAGTCCGATGGATGTCGCGGTCTGGGTCCGGTGCCTCCTATCTTCATTCGATGACATCCTCTTCTTGTCTTCTTGCAGTGGCTCCGGCGCAGGTGTACTTTATCTTCCCTGTTGAGGGCAGAGCAAAGTACTATGAGTCGCCCACGTCCAGGGCAAGAGGTACTCGGTACCGAGTCCGGTTGGCTCAAAGGGGAATGTCACAGTGGCGACCCGGTCAGTGGCCCTTGGGCGTCCATGTAAAAGGGGGGAAAGGTCTTTAAAGGGGAAAAGCTTATGTTCATGACGCCACCTGAGGTATTCAGTCAGTGGGGACCGACGCTGCTTTAAGGGGTCTACCGGGGTGATGTTATGGCAGCTAGATGGTATAAATTCCCACAGGTGAAGTATATCCCCAGGGCTTCTTGGTATGTAGATGGTGGGATGGTGAGAGGTGCAGAGAAGAACGAGGACACAGGATTGCAGTCTCTTTACCTTGTTTACTGTTGGTTTCAGCAGCCACAGTCCAGGGCACCAGATCACAGGGCAGGCAGGGTCCGGCCGGTTTGGAGGCAAGTCCAGAGTCCCCTTGTCCAGGTGGAAATATAAGCCTTCCTTTGCGCTGTGGTGGTGTAGTCCCTTACTGCTAAGCTTCACATAAGTTCCTCACAGATGTTATATCTCTCTCTGTCACCCGGTTAGGATAGGACAAAACCTGTATGACTGGTGACTTGAGCCTGTTTATAGGATCTCTAAGATGACCCGGCTCTGTGGGGTGTCACCGTGCCTCCTGGGTGTGGGTGCAGAGTACGCCTGCGCCGGAGCCATGGCAAGAAGACAAGAAGAGGATGTCATTGTTCGAAGATAGGAAGCGCTGGACCGGACCGCGATGCCCACCGGACCTAGACCACAGCGGGACCGCCCCTTGGTGAGCATAATCTAACCTTTATTTCTCATCTTTCAGGTTACATCGGGGGCTTATCTACAGCATTACAGAATGCTGTAGATAAGCCCCTGATACAGGTGGGCTTAGCTCAGATACAATTTTTGGGATGACAGATTCCCTTTAAGGGCATAGTCCCGTATACTGTCTTGCACCCTCTATTTACACCCAAAGACTCTCATCTTTATCTCTGCTGCGGTGCGGGTGTCAAAGGTGTCCTTCAGCCTGGCCAAGATTTGCTTAAAGGGAACCTGTCACCCCCCCAGGCGTTTTTAACTAAAAGAGCCACCTTGTGCAGCAGTAAGGCCATGTGCACACGTTCAGTATTTTTCGCGTTTTTTTTGCGTTTTTTCGCTATAAAAACGGGATAAAAACGCGAAAAAAATGCTAACATATGCCTCCTATTATTTACAGTGTATTCCGCATTTCTTGTGCAAATGTTGCATTTTTTTCTGCGAAAAAATCGCATCGTGGAAAAAAAAGCAACATGTTCATTAAAAATGCGGAATTGCGGGGATTCCGCACACCTAGGAGTGCATTGATCTGTATACTTTCCGCACGGGGCTGTGCACACCATGCGGGAAGTAAGCAGATTATGTGCGGTTGGTACCCAGGGTGGAGGAGAGGAGACTCTCCTCCACGGACTGGGCACCATATAATTGGTCAAAGAAAAAGAATTAAAATAAAAAATAGTGATATACTCACCTTCGATGTCTTCCCACCTCTCAGGTGCATGCTGCCGCTTCGGTTCCTATAGCTGGTGTGCGGTGAAGGACCTGCGATGATGTCGCAGTCCTGTGATTGGTCGCCAGACCGGTCATGTGACCGCTCACGTGACCGCGACGTCATGGAAGGTCCTGCGCACACACACCAGCTATAGGAACGGACGCCGCTGAGGAGATCAGCTGTCTGCAGGTGAGTATAAGCATTTTTTAATTTTTTTAATTATTTTTAAACATTCTATCTTTTACTATAGATGCTGCATAAGCAGCATCTATAGTAAAAAGTTGGTCACACTTGTCAAACAGTATGTTTGACAAGTGTGACCAACTTGTCAGTCAGTTTTCCAAGCAATGCTACAGATCGCTTGGAAAACTTTAGCATTCTGCAAGCTAATTGCGCTTGCAGAATGCTAAAAAAAAAAACGCGAAAAAAACGGAAAGAAAACGCAAAAAAAAAAATGCGGATTTCTTGCAGAAAATTTCCGTTTTTCTTCAGGAAATTTCTGCAAGAAATCCGGACATGTGCACATACCCTAATGCTGCATTCTGACAAGGTGGCTCTTTTAGTTCTGGGTGCTGTAATTGCCAAAATAATCAGTTTTGTTATTTGTCCAAAATACCTTGTCTTCAGTCAAGGAGGCAGGCCTTTCCCCCCTGCTTCAGACGCCGCACAGCTGTCAGTCATGTCTTCTTGGCGCCGCCTCCTCACCGCTGTTTTGAAATTTGCCAGCGCCTGTGCTCTTTTCTCCTGCTTTGGGCAGGCGCAGTGAGCGCTGCCCGTCTTTCCTCATATGCAGTCTCGGTGACTGCGCCTGTGCGGCCACCCTGCTTGTGAATCCCAGCCCCGCAGTGACTTATGATTTATTCACACTGCGGGGCTGGGATTCACAAGCAGGGAGGCCGCACAGGTGCAGTCACCGAGACTGCATATGAGGAAAGACGGGCAGCGCTCACTGCGCCTGCCCAAAGCAGAAGAAAAGAGCGCAGGCGCCGGCAGATTTCAAAACAGCGGTGAGGAGGCGGCGCCAAGAAGATATGACTGATGGCTGTGCGGCGTCTGAAGCAGGGGGAAAAGGCCTGCCTCCTTGACTGAAGACAAGGTATTTTGGACAAATAACAAAACTGATTATTTTGGCAATTACAGCACCCAGAACTAAAAGAGCCACCTTGTCAGAATGCAGCATTACTGCTGCACAAGGTGGCTTTTTAGTTAAAAACGCCTGGGGGGTGACAGGTTCCCTTTAACAGTCCTTTTATCAGTGTCCGGCCAGGACTTTACTTCTCTCTGGGCTGCACCAGTTAACTGACCAATGAGGATGTTGACTTTTTGCTCCTCAGACAGGGCGTACACTTTGAACAACTATATAGTCTCTCCTTGAAATCGCTCAGGGTGTGTAAATCCCCTGAGTACTGCGGTAACCAGGCCACTATCGGTATGTTTGGGATTAATAGCGACATTATGGGGACTGCGGCGACGGTTGCCAGATCTTGCTGCACTCTGGAGGCTGCGGCTACGTCTGCCGCCAGATTCTGCCACTGAATCTTGCTGCACTATGGGGGCTGCGGCTGGGTCCGCCACTAGATCTCCACCTGAGTTGGACATGTCCTTCCCCCCCAGTGAACCTCAGCCAGGTTCTGGGTAGAGTTACCGTAATCAGCGGTTGCTCCGCCGGCGGGCTGGATGAATTCCTTCCGCTCTCCAAGTCGGGGCGTTCTGCTTTTTTGCCCGCTGACTGCAGAGCATAGAGCGTGGTTTCCTTCACGCGCTTTCTCTGGCTCTGCCCATGAAGACACTGCTCCTCTGCTCCTTGCATGGCGCAACAATGGCGGTGATCAAACAGTTTAATAAACTCTATGGTGCACAGTACCCAGTTTGCTGGGTCGGTCCATCCTGATCGTGACGCCAGAAATGCAACACCCGCTAGGGCCGTGGGGTACTCGGAACCGGGCCGAACAGTTCTTAAAGGGGTGGTCATGGCAGCTGTGACCTGGTCCGTGGCCCTGGGCGCACAATTAAAAGGGATAAGGAAATGTTTGTAGGGGATTGTTCATGATGCCACCTGTGGTATTTGGCTATAGATAGCCGACGCTGCTTAAAGGGACCTCTGGGGCCAATGGTGATGCAGCTATGATGGTTCTGCTTCCCACAGGTGGAGCGGGGCCCCAGGGCTACCAGAACAGTCTATGAGGGGTTGTGGAAGTTGAGGTGCAGGAATGATTGGAGGACACAGGGACTGTAGTTTCTTTACCTTTAATCAGAAGTGCAGTCCTGAGCATAGGTACAGGTGGTATTGGAAATCCGGGCAGCCTGGAAGCAGTTCAGAACCTCCCTATCCAGTTGGGGTTGGAAGACTCTCTACTGCACTGTTCATTAGATTCTTAATGCCTTAAGCACTCTTCAAGTCCCTCTCTGTCTGTCCTTTTGGTGGAAGACTACCCGCATGGCAGGCATTTTGAGCCTTTTCCTGATGTCACTCCCTCGTGGTGACTCCGGGCTCTCTAGTTTGCTGCTATGCCTTCTGGCGTCAGATGTGGCCAGGAGACCTGCAATATCCTGTTCTCCGGATTCAGTTGCGGGGCATACAGTTCCCACACAACCACGGACTCCCATGTCCGGTCTGTTGCACTCAGTCCTTGGGTGAGCTTAGTCGCAGCTCCTATCCCCACCTTCTCCTCACTTGCTTCGTCTTTCTTCACTGTCTCTGACTAACTGACTAACCCTGCCTCCAAAGCAGAACTTATCAGGGAAGTTCCCCTGAATCTGGGTTTAGAGCTCCCCCTTCTGGTCTGGAGTCAGGAAAGTGTTGCATGCTAGTGTTACCTGTTAAAGGGATCCCTTCTTGCTTCCAGGCATGGCATTACCCCCTGTGAGGGAGGTATTGCCACGGTGGCATCTGGACTCCTGGGGTGCCACATATGTGTACTGCTGTACTACAATAATCTATATTCTCCTTGGCTACGCAGGAACTTTGGGCATTACCCATCAGACTGAAGCTCTTCATCACATTATATCTCCTCCAATCACATCCTGCACCCAGAAGCGACAGCAGAGTCAGGTAGATAGAAAAAGGACCACAACTTCTCTCTCTACACATGTCACCGCTCAGGATAGCAAAGGACGCCTTATATGCCAACGTACCCCCTGACAGGTACTTCTCTTTTGCTTTATTCTTCTGCCATTATGTGTTCCTTTTAATTATTCATTTTCTTCATGTGCTCATTAAGAGAATTCCTAAGATGTTTACATAAATTTTATCATATACATCTAAATACCTTTCACCTCTACCCCTGACCTCTCTCCTCCTTTTGGGATAGGAGGGAAATGTGATGTAAATGTAATGTATTCTTATTTGTAAGCCCTTAGCTAAGGAGTTTGTTACTACCTTGATAATTCAATAACTGGCATTTTTCCTTTCCCTCTTGATGTAATGTGTCCTCTGTGAAGGTTATTCACGCCAGCATTGTGTTAAGAATATCAAACCAATTGATTCATGATTATTATGATTACTCTAGATACCTTTATTATTGAATGGTGTAATTGTAATGGTGTATACTATTTCTTTCTTTTTTTTTTCTTACTTTACTGGTCTATATATACAGATATCCTTGAAAAAGGCTCAAATGCTGAAATGTTGCAATGAAGTTTCTGTTTTTCTATATGTCAGATGTAAATTAAAATTTTCACTTTATTCAACCATACATGAAGTGTCATGTATGTCCAATGATGAAAAGAATTTGGTATTTCCTAGCACAGACAAGGATTCTTCAATTCTGGGTAAGGGAAAGGCACCTGGCACGGTGCAGACATTGAGTTTACCATAGTCTACACAGAAACGCAGAGTGCTATCCTTCTTCTGCACTAACACAATAAGGGCAGCCCACGGACTTTGACTCTCCCTTATGACACCCTTCTGCAGCATCTGGGTTAGCATACCTTTCACCTCTTGATATAGTTGTGGCGGAATTTGTCAATTCCGCTCTCTTATTGGTGCAGCATTCTCAGTCGGGATCTCGTGTGTGAATGCCACAGTGCAGCCAAAATCATCTTCATGGTGGGCGAATTGGTCCTTATATCGCCCCACCAGAGCTTCCACCTGCTGGATCTGTAGTGCAGTAAGGTCTGTCAGCTCAGCCCACATCTGTTTCAATATACGACACCCTTCTCAGATATGCTGGGGTTCGTTGTCTGGTGGATACTGGCTCGCAGGTGACTACCATAACTGAAACGTACCTTAGGTGACATTTTCCTGAAGCAATGCTGCCTGAGTGGGTGGGGCCCAGTGATAAAATTAACAGCTTCCAATCACCTGCCCTACCCTGTCGAAGGGGTGGTCTGGCTGAAAATAACCATCTGTGGCAAAGATCTGGGTTGGAAGTGAGTAGGGTTGACCATTGGAGAAGCAGGAAACGGCATGCCGTCACCCTGGGAATGAACGTGCTGAAAGAGTTTGGGAGTCTCCTCATCAATGAGCCCACAGATGTAACTTTGAAACTCCCCAAAGAAGAGTATTCCAACAGTTAATGGCCCAGCGTGGCCCAGCTCAGGAATTCTCCAGTGGTGGAGGAGCATTGGGAAAAGCGATTGTCCCAGCCTTTGCTAAACTCGTTCGGCCAGCAGGACAGACCGTGCTTACCCTGCCGGTCCGGGCTTGTGCCCCTCTAGAAGGGGTTGAGATCCAGATCTTGTCTGCCTTAGGATATGCCAAATTCTTTTCATTGTGGGATCTAGTCAGCGGCTACTGACAGGTACTGATGTCAGAGCAGGACCGACCAAAGACGGCCTTTATACTTCCTATGGGATTGTATGAATTCAACCAGATGCCTTTCGGCTTGGCCAACACCCCTGGAACGTTTCAACGGTTGATGGAGAGGTGTTTAGGTGATTTAAACTTTGAAGCCACGCTCATCTATTTAGACAACATTATAATCTATGCCTCTACATTTGAGGACTATCTACAAAGACTGGAACAGGTGTTGAGTTGCCTTCAAAGGCACGGTCTAAAAGTGAAGTCTCAAAAATGTCATCTGTTTCACACCCAAATAGAGTACCTGGGCCATGTCATTTCTGCCGAAGGGGTGAAGCCATCCTGGGAGAAAATTGCTGCAGTACAGGATTGGTCTACCCCGACGACGGTGAAAGATGTCCGAGCATTCTTGGGGCTGACCGGGTATTATCGGCGCTTCGTGAAGAATTTTACCCGCATATTGAACCCTCTGCTAGAACTTTTAGGCTGGTTTCACACTTGCATTGGGCATCACTGCAGGGGGCTGCGTAGTTCCTCCATTAAGCCCCTCCCACTGCTGCACCTCTTCCATTCATCTCCGCATATGTCGGCATGCGTCCTGCATACCTATCTTTAACATTGGGCATGCAGGCCATGCGAATGTATGCGGATGCCTCCGCATGCGTCTTTTTGATGCTGCGCCGACTACAACAAAATGCAACATGTTGCGTTTGACGCAGTTCGTCCAAATGATGCATGCGGAGGCATCCGCATACATTCGCATGGCTTGCATACCCAATGTTAAAGATAGGTACACAGGACGCATGTCAACATAGGCGGAGCTGAATGGAAGAGGTACGATGGAAGATGAGGAGGTTCCCAGGTTCCAAGATGCTGCCAGGATGGTGGTAGTGAGTCGCCCGCCAGGGCCTAGGTGTACTCGGTACCAGGTCCGGTACTTAAAGGGGACGTCACAGTGGCCGCAACCCAGTCCGTGGCCCTGGGCGCCCAAGCAAAAGGGAATGTCTTTAAAGGGGTTTTGAATAAAGTTTTTGTGTTTGTGACTAGTGTTGAGCATTCCGATACCGCAAGTATTGGCTATTCGCCGATATTTGCGGTATCGGAATTCCGATACCGAGTTCCGATACTTACCGCATATCGGATACCGGAATCGGAAGTTCCCAGAATTCAAACTGCACGAATTCAGCCAATGAGGAATGATTACAAGTGTGGGCACATCCTGTTCAGCATGGTGGGCATGTAACTACTGGCAAGGCTGTGATTGGCTGCTGAAATGATGTCATGATGCACTATAAAAAACGCTGCCGCCCTTTCTGTCTCACTCTGCTGTGAATTCAGTTAGGCATAGGACGCTGTGTTCTGACTGAGGGACAGTTGAGATAGCGATTTCCTTCATTGTGCTTTTCCCAGGCTAATTTAGCAACCGCTGTGTGTTCACCTTGCTTTTGCCTTGCAGCGCTGTTTTCACAGCGATCTGCAAGGTCTCCGTGTGTGTGTGTGTGTGTGAGTGCAGCCCACTCTGTAGTCTGTGTGCAGCCACAGCCGGTTGTATTCAGCTCAGGGTGGTTCACTGCCTCATACTTTTCTATCCATTGTCCTTTTTTGCAAATAGTGCAGCCTGCTGCACATTTTTTCAAATAATTCCTATTAGTGGCTTTCCACCCGTATCCAGCTAAATTGTGGAAAAACACTACATAGGATAACGTAGAGGAGTTTTTTCGGGCCTTGCAGCGCCGTTTACGGCTGTCTGCACGGTCTCCGTGTGTTGTGAACTCTATTTTTAGGCTCCCTCTAGTGGTCACAAGCGGTACTGTGTAGTGTTGTCTTCTGCAGGTTGGCTGCATCAGCTGGTTCGTTATCCTTGGTTCGTTTCCTATTTAACTCACCTGGATACTCAGTTCCTTGCCTGCTATCAATGTATTCAGTGCTCTTCAGATTCCTTGTGATTACCTTGCTCCCAGCCTCTCCAAGACAAGCTAAGTTTTTGTCCGTTCATTTTTTGATTATCAGCATTCATCATGTTTCTTGTCCAGCTTGCTAAGATGTGATCTCCTCGCTTGCTGGTTGCTCTAGGGGACTGAGTTTCTCCCCCCACACCGTTAGTTGGTGCGGGGGTTCTTGAAATCTCAGTGTGGATATTTTGTTAGGGTTTTTTACTGACCGCACAGACCCCTTACTATTTTCTGCTATCTAGTATTAGTGGGCCTCATTTGCTGCAGTCTGTTTAGTTTCTTTCATCCCCTTGAACTCTGGGTGGTTTTGAGCTCAGCTGCAGACATGAATATTCAGACTCTGACTTCTAGTGTGGATCATCTTACTGCACGGGTGCAAAGTATTCAGGATTTTGTTATTCATAGCCCTATGTCAGAACCAAAGATACCCATTCCTGAGTTGTTTTCTGGAGATAGATCTAGGTTTCAGAATTTTAAAAATAATTAAGTTATTTCTGTCTCTGAGACCTCGTTCCTCTGGTGATTCCGCTCAGCAAGTTAAAATTGTTATCTCCTTGTTGCGCGGCGACCCTCAAGATTGGGCCTTCTCTCTGGCGCCAGGAGATCCTGCATTGCTTAATGTAGATGCATTTTTTCTGGCTCTTGGACTGCTTTATGAGGAGCCTAATCTTGAGAATCAGGCAGAAAAAGCGTTGCTGGCTATCTCTCAGGGTCAGGATGAAGCAGAGGTGTATTGTCAAAAATTTCGGAAATGGTCGGTGCTTACTCAATGGAATGAGTGTGCCCTGGCTGCAAATTTCAGAGAAGGTCTTTCCGAGGCCGTTAAGAATGTTATGGTGGGGTTTCCCACCCCTACAAGTCTGAGTGATTCTATGGCTTTAGCCATTCAGGTTGATCGCGTTTGCGGGAGCGCAAATCTGTTCATCCTTTGGCGGTATTTTCTGAACAGAGACCTGGTTCTATGCAATGTGACCGAACTCTGACCAGAATTGAGCGACAAAGTCATAGACGTCAAAATGGGTTGTGCTTTTACTGTGGTGATTCTACTCATGTTATCTCAGCATGCTCTAAATGTTTAAAAAAAAATCGCTAAACCTGTCACCATTGGTACGATACAGCCTAAATTTATTTTGTCTGTTACTTTGATTTGTTCTTTGTCGTCCTACCCGGTTATGGCTTTTGTGGATTCGGGTGCTGCCCTGAATCTGATGGATTTGTCGTTTGCCAGGTGCTGTGGTTTTGTCCTGGAACCTTTGGAATTTCCTATTCCTCTGAGGGGAATTGATGCTATGCCATTGGCTGAGAATAAGCCTCAGTATTGGACGCAAATGACCATGTGCATGACTCCCGTACATCAGGAGGTGATTCGTTTTCTCGTTCTGCATAATTTGCATGATGTTGTCGTTTTGGGTCTGCCATGGCTGCAGGCTCATAATCCAGTTTTAGATTGGAAAGCTATGTCTGTGTCAAGTTGGGGTTGTCAGGGAATTCATGGCGATACTCCGTTGGTGTCTATTGCTTCTTCCACTCCTTCTGAGGTCCCTGAGTTTTTGTCTGACTACCAGGATGTATTTAATGAGCCCAGGTCTAGTGCCCTGCCCCCTCAAAGGGATTGTGACTGTGCTATAAATTTAATTCCTGGTAGTAAATTCCCTAAGGGACGACTTTTTAATTTGTCTATACCAGAGCATGCCGCGATGCGGTGTTATATAAAGGAGTCTTTGGAGAAGGGACATATTCGCCCATCCTCTTCCCCTCTTGGTGCAGGATTTTTTTTTGTGGCCAAGAAGGACGGTTCTTTGAGACCTTGTATAGATTATTGTCTTCTGAATAAAATCACAGTCAAATTTCAGTATCCTTTGCCACTATTGTCTGATTTGTTTGCTCGGATTAAGGGTGCCAGTTGGTTCACCAAGATAGATCTCCGTGGTGCGTATAACCTTGTGCGCATTAAGCAGGGAGATGAATGGAAAACAGCATTTAATACGCCCGAAGGCCATTTTGAGTACTTAGTGATGCCTTTTGGACTCTCTAATGCTCCTTCTGTGTTTCAGTCCTTCATGCATGACATCTTCCGAGAATATCTGGATAAATTTATGATTGTTTATCTGGATGACATTTTGGTCTTTTCTGATGATTGGAAGTCCCATGTGAAGCAGGTCAGGATGGTGTTTCAGGTCCTGCGTGCTAATGCTTTATTTGTGAAGGGCTCAAAATGCCTCTTCGGAGTACAGAAGGTCTCCTTTTTGGGTTTTATTTTTTCTCCTTCTACTGTGGAGATGGACCCAGTCAAGGTCCAGGCTATTCATGACTGGACTCAGCCTACGTCTGTTAAGAGTCTTCAGAAGTTCTTGGGTTTTGCTAATTTTTACCGTCGTTTCATCGCTAATTTTTCTAGCGTGGTTAAACCTTTGACGGATTTGACCAAGTAGGGTTCTGATGTGACTAATTGGTCTCCTGCGGCCGTGGAGGCCTTTCGGGAACTGAAGCACCGGTTTTCTTCAGCTCCAGTCTTATGTCAACCAGATGTCTCTCTCCCCTTCCAGGTCGAGGTTGATGCTTCTGAGATTGGAGCAGGGGCTGTTTTGTCGCAGAGAAGCTCTGATGGCTCTGTGATGAAGCCATGTGCTTTCTTTTCAAGAAAGTTTTCGCCTGCCGAGCGGAATTATGATGTTGGTAATCGGGAGTTGTTGGCTATGAAGTGGGCATTTGAGGAGTGGCGACATTGGCTCGAAGGAGCTAAACATCGTGTGGTGGTCTTGACTGATCACAAAAACCTGATTTACCTCGAATCTGCCAAGCGCCTGAATCCTAGACAGGCTCGTTGGTCGCTGTTTTTCTCCCGTTTCAACTTTGTGGTCTCATACCTGCCTGGTTCGAAGAATGTGAAGGCTGATGCACTTTCTAGGAGTTTTGTGCCTGACTCTCCGGGAGTTTCTGAGCCGGCTGGTATTCTCAGAGAGGGAGTGATTTTGTCTGCCATTTCCCCAGATTTGCGATGAGTGCTGCAGAAATTTCAGGCGGATAGACCTGACCGTTGTCCACCAGAGTGACTGTTTGTTCCGGATAGATGGACCAGCAGAGTTATTTCCGAGGTTCATTCTTCAGTGTTGGCGGGTCATCCTGGGATTTTTGGTACCAGAGATTTGGTGGCTAGGTCCTTCTGGTGGCCTTCCTTGTCGCGGGATGTGCGTTCCTTTGTGCAGTCTTGTGGGATTTGTGCTCGGGCTAAGCCTTGCTGTTCTCGTGCCAGCGGTTTACTTTTGCCTTTGCCTGTCCCGAAGAGGCCTTGGACGCACATGTCCATGGATTTTATTTCGGATCTTCCAGTATCTCAGAAAATGGCTGTCATCTGGGTGGTGTGTGATCGTTTTTCCAAGATGGTCCATTTGGTGCCCTTGCCTAAGTTGCCTTCCTCCTCCGATTTGGTTCCTCTATTTTTTCAGAATGTGGTTCGCTTGCACGGCATTCCTGAAAATATTGTGTCTGATAGAGGATCCCAGTTTGTCCAGGTTTTGGCAGACTTTTTGTGCTAAGATGGGCATTGATTTATCTTTTTCGTTGGCCTTCCATCCTCAGACTAATGGCCAAACCGAGCGAACTAATCAGACGTTGGAAACTTATTTGAGATGTTTTGTTTCTGCTGATCAGGATGATTGGGTGACTTTTTTGCCATTGGTCGAGTTTGCCCTTAATAATTGGGCTAGTTCTGCTACTTTGGTTTCGCCTTTTTTCTGCAATTCTGGTTTCCATCCTCGTTTTTCCTCGGGTCAGGTTGAGTGTTCTGACTGTCCTGGGTTGGATTCTGTGGTGGATAGGTTGCAGCAGATTTGGAACCATTTGGTGGACAATTTGAGGTTGTCACAGGAGAAGGCTCAGCGCTTTGCCAACCGCCGCCGCGGTGTGGGTCCCCGACTTCGTGTTGGGGATTTGGTGTGGCTGTCTTCTCGGTATGTTCCTATGAAGGTCTCCTCTCCTAAATTCAAGCCTCGCTTCATCGGTCCTTATAAGATCTTGGAAATCCTTAACCCGGTGTCTTTTCGTTTGGATCTCCCAGCATCGTTTGCCATTCATAATGTGTTCCATAGGTCTTTGTTGCGGAGGTATGTGGTACCTGTGGTTCCTTCTGTTGACCCTCCTGCTCCGGTGCTGGCAGAGGGTGAATTGGAGTACGTGGTGGAGAAGATTTTGGATTCTCGTATCTCTAGACGGAGGCTTCAGTATTTGGTGAAGTGGAAGGGCTATGGTCAGGAGGATAATTCCTGGGTTGTCGCCTCTGATGTTCATGCGGCCGATTTGGTTCGTGCCTTCCACGCGGCTCATCCTGATCGCCCTGGGGGTCTTGATGAGGGTTCGGTGACCCCTCCTCAAGGGGGGGGTACTGTTGTGAACTCTATTTTTAGGCTCCCTCTAGTGGTCACAAGCGGTACTGTGTAGTGTTGTCTTCTGCAGGTTGGCTGCATCAGCTGGTTCATTATCTTTGGTTCGTTTCCTGTTTAACTCACCTGGATACTCAGTTCCTTGCCTGCTATCAATGTATTCAGTGCTCTTCAGATTCCTTGTGATTACCTTGCTCCCAGCCTCTCCAAGACAAGCTAAGTTTTTGTCCGTTCATTTTTTGATTATCAGCATTCATCATGTTTCTTGTCCAGCTTGCTAAGATGTGATCTCCTCGCTTGCTGGTTGCTCTAGGGGACTGAGTTTCTCCCCCCACACCGTTAGTTGGTGCGGGGGTTCTTGAAATCTCAGTGTGGATATTTTGTTAGGGTTTTTTACTGACCGCACAGACCCCTTACTATTTTCTGCTATCTAGTATTAGTGGGCCTCATTTGCTGAATCTGTTTTCACCCCTGTGTATGTGCCTTCCTCTTACCTCACCGTTATTATTTGTTGGGGGCTTCTATATCTTTGGGGATTATTTCTCTGGAGGCAAGAGAGGTCTTTCTTTCTCTCTAGGGGTAGTTAGTTCCTCAGGCTGGCTCGAGACGTCTAGGATTTTTTAGGCACGTTCACCGGCTACTTCTAGTGTGTTTGGATAGGTTCAGATTTGCGGTTAGTCCAGTTTGCCACCTCCCTAGAGCTTGTCCTATGTTTGTTACTTAGCTGGAGTAATTCGTGATCCTCAACCACTAAGGATCATAACACCGTGTGAGTGCAGCTCGCCCTGTAGTCTGTGTGCAGCCACAGCTGGTTGTATCCAGCTCAGGGTGCGTCACTGCCTCATACCGTAAAATACATTGTCCCTTTTGGCAAATAGTGCAGGCTGCTGCACATTTTTTCAAATAATTCCTATTAGTGGCTTTCCACCCGTATCCAGCTAAATTGTGGAAAAACACTACATAGGATAACCTAGAGGAGTTTTTTTGGGCCTTGCAGCGCCGTTTACTGCTGTCTGCATGGTCTCCGTGTGAGTGCAGCTCGCCCTGTAGTCTGTGTGCAGCCACAGCTGGTTGTATCCAGCTCAGGGTGTGTCACTGCCTCATACCGTAAAATACATTGTCCTTTTTGGCAAATAGTGCAGGCTGCTGCACATTTTTTCAAATAATTCCTATTAGTGGCTTTCCACCCGTATCCAGCTAAATTGTGGAAAAACACTACATAGGATAACCTAGAGGAGTTTTTTTGGGCCTTGCAGCGCCGTTTACGGTTGTCTGCACGGTCTCCGTGTGAGTGCAGCTCGCCCTGTAGTCAGTTCTGCCAAAAAAATAAAAATAAATAATAAAGTTCACTGTCATGATCTCCATGGCCAGAGAACTAGCATAAGCCTCAATAGGAACAAGCTCTTGGAAGATGTAACTGTACTGACCATGAACTAAACCTACCGCATCATCTAGAAGTAGCCAGGTAGCATGTCCTACTTTTTATCCCTATATGCCCAGCGCCGGCCGGAGAACTAAATAATGCTAGCAGAGGGAAATATAAGACCTGACTCACCTCTAGAGAAATGCCCAAAAAAGGAGACAGAAGCCCCCCACATATATTGGCGGTGATATGAGATGAAACAACAAACGCAGCAGGAAAATAGTTTTAGCAAATTTGAGGTCCGCTTTCTAGATAGCAGAAGACAGAAAGCATACTTTCATGGTCAGTAGAAAACCCTAACAAAACACATCCAGAAATTACTTTAGGACTCTGGCATTAACTCATAATACCAGAGTGGCAATTCCTGATCAATAAGAGCTTTCCAGACACAGTAACGAAACTGCAGCTGTGAACTGGAACCAAAATACAAAAACAAAACATGGACGAATGTCCAACTTATCTAGTAGATGTCTGGGAGCAGGAACAAGCACAGAGAGGCTTCTGATAACATTGTTGACCGGCAAGCATCTAACAGAGAAGCCAGGTTATATAGCGACACCCAGATCTAATCAGAACAGGTGAACAGGGAAGATGATGTCACAAGTTCAATTCCACCAGTAGCCACCGGGGGAGCCCAGAATCCAAATTCACAACAGTACCCCCCCCTCAAGGAGGGGGCACCGAACCCTCACCAGAACCACCAGGGCGATCAGGATGGGCCCTATGAAAGGCACGAACCAGATCAGAGGCATGAACATCAGATGCAGTGACCCAAGAATTATCCTCCTGGCCGTATCCCTTCCACTTGACCAGATACTGGAGTCTCCGTCTGGAAACACGGGAGTCTAGGATTTTTTCCACAACGTACTCCAACTCACCCTCAACCAACACCGGAGCAGGAGGCTCAACGGAAGGCACAACCGGTGCCTCATACCTGCGCAATAACGACCGATGAAAAACGTTATGAATAGAAAAGGATGCAGGGAGGTCCAAACGGAAGGAAACAGGGTTAAGAATCTCCAATATTTTATACGGACCGATGAACCGAGGCTTAAACTTAGGAGATGAGACCCTCATAGGGACAAAACGAGAAGACAACCACACCAAATCTCCAACACAAAGCCGAGGACCAACACGACGGTGACGGTTGGCAAAAAGCTGAGTCTTCTCCTGGGACAACTTTAAATTGTCCATCACCTGCCCCCAGATATGATGCAATCTCTCCACCACCGCATCCACTCCAGGACAATCCGAGGATTCCATCTGACCGGAGGAAAATCGAGGGTGGAACCCCGAATTACAGAAAAACGGGGACACCAAAGTGGCAGAGCTGGCCCGATTATTGAGGGCGAACTCCGCCAATGGCAAAAAAGCAACCCAATCATCCTGGTCAGCAGACACAAAACACCTCAGATATGTCTCCAGGGTCTGATTAGTCCGCTCGGTCTGGCCATTAGTCTGAGGGTGAAAAGCAGACGAAAAAGACAAATCTATGCCCATCCTAGCACAGAATGCCCGCCAAAATCTAGACACAAATTGGGTTCCTCTGTCAGAAACGATATTCTCAGGAATACCATGCAAACGAACAACATTTTGAAAAAACAGGGGCACCAACTCGGAAGAAGAAGGCAATTTGGGCAGGGGAACCAAATGGACCATCTTAGAAAAACGGTCACACACCACCCAGATGACAGACATCTTCTGAGAAACAGGCAGATCTGAAATAAAATCCATCGAGATGTGTGTCCAAGGCCTCTTAGGAATAGGCAAGGGCAACAATAATCCACTAGCCCGAGAACAACAAGGCTTGGCCCGAGCACAAACGTCACAAGACTGCACAAAGCCTCGCACATCTCGTGACAGGGAAGGCCACCAGAAGGATCTTGCCACCAAATCCCTGGTACCAAAAATTCCAGGATGACCTGCCAATGCAGAAGAATGTACCTCAGAGATGACTCTACTGGTCCAATCATCAGGAACAAACAACCTATCAGGCGGACAACGATCCGGTCTATCCGCCTGAAACTCCTGCAAGGCCCGCCGCAGGTCTGGAGAAACGGCTGACAAGATAACTCCCTCCTTAAGAATACCTGTGGGGTCAGAGTTGCCGGGTGAATCAGGCTCAAAACTCCTAGAAAGGGCATCCGCCTTAACATTCTTAGAACCCGGTAGGTACGATACCACAAAATTAAACCGAGAGAAAAATAATGACCAGCGCGCCTGTCTAGGATTCAGGCGCCTGGCGGTCTCAAGATAGATCAAATTTTTGTGGTCAGTCAATACCACCACCTGATGTCTGGCCCCCTCGAGCCAATGGCGCCACTCCTCAAACGCCCACTTCATGGCCAAAAGCTCCCGATTCCCAACATCATAATTCCGCTCAGCGGGCGAAAATTTACGGGAAAAGAAGGCACAAGGCCTCATCACGGCGCAGTCAGAACTTTTCTGCGACAACACTGCCCCAGCCCCGATCTCAGAAGCGTCGACCTCAACCTGAAAAGGAAGAGTCACATCAGGCTGACGCAACACAGGGGCAGAAGAAAAACGGCGCTTAAGCTCCTGAAAGGCCTCCACAGCATCAGGGGACCAATTAGCAACATCAGCACCCTGTCTAGTCAAATCGGTCAATGGCTTAACGACATCCGAAAAACCAGAAATAAATCGACGATAAAAGTTGGCAAAGCCCAAAAATTTCTGAAGACTTTTAAGAGAAGAGGGCTTCGTCCAATCACAAATAGCTTGAACCTTGACAGGATCCATCTCAATGGAAGAGGGAGAAAAAATATATCCCAAAAAGGAAATTCTCTGAACCCCAAAAACGCACTTAGAACCCTTGACACACAGAGAATTAGACCGCAAAACCTGAAAAACCCTCTTAACTTGCCGGACATGAGAGTCCCAATCATCCGAAAAAATCAGAATATCATCCAGATACACCATCATAAATTTATCCAAAAAATTGCGGAAAATATCATGCATAAAGGACTGGAAGACTGAAGGGGCATTAGAAAGACCAAAAGGCATCACCAAATACTCAAAGTGGCCCTCGGGCGTATTAAATGCGGTTTTCCACTCATCCCCCTGCCTGATCCGCACCAAATTATACGCCCCACGGAGATCAATCTTAGAGAACCACTTGGCCCCCTTTATGCGAGCAAACAAATCAGTCAGCAACGGCAATGGGTATTGATATTTAACCGTGATTTTATTCAAAAGCCGATAATCAATACATGGTCTCAAAGAGCCGTCTTTTTTTTGACACAAAGAAAAAACCGGCTCCTAAGGGAGATGACGATGGACGAATATGTCCCTTTTCCAAGGACTCCTTTATATATTCTCGCATAGCAGTATGTTCAGGCACAGACAGATTAAATAAACGACCCTTTGGGTATTTACTACCCGGAATTAAATCTATAGCACAATCGCACTCCCGGTGCGGAGGTAATGAACCCAGCTTGGGTTCTTCAAAGACGTCACGATAATCAGACAGGAACTCAGGGATTTCAGAGGGAATAGATGATGAAATGGACACCAAAGGTACGTCCCCATGAGTCCCCTTACATCCCCAGCTCAACACAGACATAGCTCTCCAGTCGAGGACTGGGTTGTGAGACTGCAGCCATGGCAATCCCAGCACCAAATCATCATGTAGATTATACAGCACCAGAAAACGAATAGTCTCCTGATGATCCGGATTAATACACATAGTCACTTGTGTCCAGTATTGTGGTTTATTATTAGCCAATGGGGTGGAGTCAATCCCCTTCAGAGGAATAAGAGTCTCCAAAGGCTCTAAATCATACCCACAACGATTGGCAAAGGACCAATCCATAAGACTCAAAGCGGCGCCAGAGTCGATATAGGCGTCCGTAGTAATAGATGACAAAGAGCAAATCAGGGTCACAGACAAAATAAATTTAGACTGTAAAGTGCCAATGGGAACGGATTTATCAAGCTTTTTAGTACGCTTAGAGCATGCTGATATAACATGAGTAGAATCCCCACAATAGAAACACAACCCATTTTTCCGTCTAAAATTCTGCCGCTCGCTTCTGGACAGAATTCTATCACACTGCATGTTTTCTGGCGTCTTCTCAGTGGACACCGCCAGATGGTGCACTGGTTTGCGCTCCCGCAGACGCCTATCGATCTGAATGGCCATTGTCATGGACTCATTCAGACTTGCAGGCACAGGGAACCCCACCATAACATCCTTAATGGCATCAGAAAGACCCTCTCTGAAAGTAGCCGCCAAGGCACACTCATTCCACTGAGTAAGCACAGACCATTTACGGAATTTTTGGCAGTAAATTTCAGCTTCATCTTGCCCCTGCGATAGGGACATCAAAGTTTTTTCTGCCTGAAGTTCCAAATGAGGTTCCTCATAAAGCAAGCCCAAGGCCAGAAAAAACGCATCCACATTGCGCAACGCAGGATCCCCTGGTGCCAATGCAAAAGCCCAATCTTGAGGGTCGCCGCGGAGCAAGGAAATCACAATCCCAACCTGCTGTGCAGGGTCTCCAGCAGAACGAGATTTCAGGGACAAAAATAACTTACAATTATTTCTAAAATTCTGAAAGCTAGATCTATTCCCTGAGAAGAATTCCGGCAAAGGAATTCTCGGCTCTGATACCGGAGCATGAACAACAAAATCTTGCAAACTTTGTACTTTCGTGGCGAGATTATTCAAACCTGCAGTTACACTCTGTAAATCCATTAGAGACAGGTGAACATAGAGCCATTCAAAGATTAGAAGGAGAGAGAAAAAAAAGAAAGACTGCAGCATAGACAGACTGGCAAGTGATCCAATTAAGAGCACACTAACTACTAGAGAACAAAAAAAAAAAAAAAAAAAAAATTTTCAGCAGACTTCTTATTTCTCTCCTTTCTCAGCCAAGGATTTTAACCCTTTAGTGGGCCGGTCAAACTGTCATGATCTCCATGGCCAGAGAACTAGCATAAGCCTCAATAGGAACAAGCTCTTGGAAGATGTAACTGTACTGACCATGAACTAAACCTACCGCATCATCTAGAAGTAGCCAGGTAGCATGTCCTACTTTTTATCCCTATATGCCCAGCGCCGGCCGGAGAACTAAATAATGCTAGCAGAGGGAAATATAAGACCTGACTCACCTCTAGAGAAATGCCCAAAAAAGGAGACAGAAGCCCCCCACATATATTGGCGGTGATATGAGATGAAACAACAAACGCAGCAGGAAAATAGTTTTAGCAAATTTGAGGTCCGCTTTCTAGATAGCAGAAGACAGAAAGCATACTTTCATGGTCAGTAGAAAACCCTAACAAAACACATCCAGAAATTACTTTAGGACTCTGGCATTAACTCATAATACCAGAGTGGCAATTCCTGATCAACAAGAGCTTTCCAGACACAGTAACGAAACTGCAGCTGTGAACTGGAACCAAAATACAAAAACAAAACATGGACGAATGTCCAACTTATCTAGTAGATGTCTGGGAGCAGGAACAAGCACAGAGAGGCTTCTGATAACATTGTTGACCGGCAAGCATCTAACAGAGAAGCCAGGTTATATAGCGACACCCAGATCTAATCAGAACAGGTGAACAGGGAAGATGATGTCACAAGTTCAATTCCACCAGTAGCCACCGGGGGAGCCCAGAATCCAAATTCACAACAGTTCACCAAATACACCACTTAACAGTTGTGTAGGCCACTGTTGTGAATTCTGCTCTTGGGCTCCCTCTGGTGGTTGTAAGTGGTAGCGCTGCTGTCTCTGAATCGCAGCATTTATCAGGTGTGTTCACTTTTTGCAATTGTGACTGGGCTATTTAGTCTTGCTTCACCCTTTAGTCAGTGCCAGTTGTCCATTGTTCCTGGAGGATTCACATCTCTGCCTGGTCTCTCCTGCTTTGCAGTTCATTTCAACAAAGATAAGTTCTGGCCATGATTTTTTGCTGTCCACATGCTGTGGCCTTATTGTTCAGTTCTTTTCCATGTTTTTGTCTTGTCCAGCTTGGTCTGTATAAAGATTTGTTTAGCCAAGCTGGTATCTCTGGAGATGCAGATATACCCTCCATATCTTTAGTTAGCTGTGGAGATTTTGTATTTTCTGTGGTGGATATTTTCTAGTGTTTTAATACTGACCGCATAGTACTCTGTCCTATCCTTTCTATTTAGCTAGAAGTGGCCTCCTTTGCTAAATTCTGATTTCAGTCTGTGTATGTTTTTTCCCTCTCCTCTCACAGTCAATATTTGTGGGGGGCTGTCTATCCTTTGGGGATTTTCTCTGAGGCAAGATAGATTTCCCTTTTCTATCTCTAGGGGTAATTAGTCCTCCGGCTGTGTCGAGATGTCTAGGGAGCGCTAGGTACATTCCACGGCTACTTCTAGTTGCGGTGTTAAGTTCAGGGTCTGCGGTCAGTACAGGTACCTATTATGATCCCAGTGGCTGGGGATCACAGGAAATAATAGCTAAGTAACTAAACATAGACACGAGCTCTAGGGAGGTGGTAACTGGACTGACCGCAAAACCTGATCCTATCCAAACACACTAAAGGTAGCCGGTGAACGTGCCTAAAATCCTGGACGTCTCGATGCAGCCTGAGAAACTGACTACCCCTAAAGAGAAAGCAAGACCTCACTTGCCTCAAGAGAAATAACCCCAAAGATATAGGAAGCCCCCAACAAATAACAATGGTGAGGTAAGGAGAAAAGACACACGTAGGAATGAAAACAGATTCAGCAAATGAGGCCCGCTAATACTAGATAGCAGAAGACAGAGATAGCGAACTGTTGTGAATTTGCTTTTTGCTCCCTCTAGTGGTTACTAGTTTTTTGACTCTGGTTTTTCTGTCATTCCTTTTATCCGCACCTGGGTCGTTAGTTAGGGGTGTTGCTATATAAGCTCCCTGGACCTTCAGTTCAATGCCTGGCAACGTAGTTATCAGAGCTAGTCTGCTGTGCTCTTGTCTACTGATCCTGGTTCCAGTTATATCAGCTAAGTCTGCCTTTTGCTTTTTGCTATTTGTTTTGGTTTTGTATTTTTGTCCAGCTTGTTCCAAATCTATATCCTGACCTTTGCTGGAAGCTCTAGGGGGCTGGTGTTCTCCCCCCGGACCGTTAGACGGTTCGGGGGTTCTTGAATTTCCAGTGTGGATTTTGATAGGGTTTTTGTTGACCATATAAGTTACCTTTCTTTATTCTGCTATCAGTAAGCGGGCCTCTCTGTGCTAAACCTGGTTCATTTCTGTGTTTGTCATTTCCTCTTACCTAACCGTCATTATTTGTGGGGGGCTTCTATCCAGCTTTGGGGTCCCCTTCTCTGGAGGCAAGAAAGGTCTTTGTTTTCCTCTACTAGGGGTAGCTAGATTCTCCGGCTGGCGCGTGTCATCTAGAATCAACGTAGGAATGATCCCCGGCTACTTCTAGTGTTGGCGTTAGGAGTAGATATATGGTCAACCCAGTTACCACTGCCCTATGAGCTGGATTTTTGTACTCTGCAGACTTCCACGTTCCTCTGAGACCCTCGCCATTGGGGTCATAACAGTTTGCCAGGCCAGTATTAAATGTTTAATGCATTGCAGAAGAGGGATTATAAGAAAGAAGATTCTGAGTTTTTTTTTTCTTCTTCCCCTTTACCTCAGAGTGGCTATGCTTGCTGCAGACATGAATGTCCAGACTTTGATTACAAGTGTGGACCAGCTGGCTACTCGTGTGCAGGGCATACAAGACTATGTTATCAGAAATCCTAGGTCAGAACCTAAAATACCGATTCCTGAACTGTTTTCCGGAGACAGGTTTAAGTTTAGGAATTTCGTGAATAATTGTAAATTGTTTTTGTCCCTGAGACCCTGTTCATCTGGAGATTCTGCTCAGCAAGTAAAAATTGTTATTTCGTTCTTACGGGGCGACCCTCAGGATTGGGCTTTTTCGCTGGCGCCAGGAGATCCGGCATTGGCTGATCTTGATGCATTTTTTCTGGCGCTCGGTTTACTTTATGAGGAACCCAATCTTGAGATTCAGGCAGAAAAGGCCTTGCTGGCTATGTCTCAGGGGCAGGACGAGGCTGAAGTGTATTGCCAAAAATTTCGGAAATGGTCCGTGCTGACACATTGGAACGAGTGTGCACTGGCCGCTAATTTTAGAAATGGCCTTTCTGAAGCCATTAAGAATGTTATGGTGGGTTTTCCCATTCCCACAGGTCTGAATGATACTATGGCACTGGCTATTCAAATTGACCGGCGGTTGCGGGAGCGCAAAACCGCAAATTCCCTCATGGTGTTGTCTGAACAGACACCTAATTCGGTGCAATGTGATAGAAAAACCGCAAATTCCCTCATGGTGTTGTCTGAACAGACACCTGATTTAATGCAATGTGATAGAATCCTGACTAGAAATGAGCGGAAAATTCATAGACGCCGGAATGGCTTGTGCTACTACTGTGGTGATTCTACACATGTTATCTCAGCATGCTCTAAACGTATAGCTAAGGTTGTTAGTCCTGTCACCGTTGGTAATTTGCAACCTAAATTTATTCTGTCTGTAACTTTGATTTGCTCACTGTCATCTTATCCTGTCATGGCGTTTGTAGATTCAGGTGCTGCCCTGAGTCTCATGGATCTCTCATTTGCTAAGCGCTGTGGTTTTACTCTTGAACCATTAGAAAATCCTATTCCTCTTAGGGGTATTGATGCTACACCATTGGCAGCAAATAAACCGCAGTATTGGACACAGGTTACCATGTGCATGACTCCTGAACACCGCGAGGTGATACGTTTCCTGGTTTTACATAAAATGCATGATTTGGTTGTTTTAGGGCTGCCATGGTTACAGACCCATAATCCAGTCCTGGACTGGAAGGCTATGTCAGTCTCAAGTTGGGGCTGTCGTGGTATTCATGGGGATTCCCTGCCTGTGTCTATTGCTTCTTCTACGCCTTCGGAAGTTCCGGAGTATTTGTCTGATTATCAGGATGTCTTCAGTGAGTCTGAGTCCAGTGCACTGCCTCCTCATAGGGACTGTGACTGTGCTATAGATTTGATCCCAGGCAGTAAATTTCCTAAGGGAAGACTGTTTAATCTGTCGGTACCTGAACATACCGCTATGCGTTCATATATCAAGGAGTCTCTGGAGAAAGGACATATTCGTCCGTCTTCTTCCCCTCTTGGTGCGGGATTCTTTTTTGTGGCAAAAAAGGACGGATCTTTGAGACCTTGTATTGATTATCGGCTTTTAAATAAGATCACTGTCAAATTTCAGTATCCTTTGCCGCTGTTGTCTGACTTGTTTGCCCGGATTAAGGGTGCCAAGTGGTTCACCAAGATAGACCTTCGTGGTGCGTACAACCTTGTGCGCATTAAGCAAGGTGATGAATGGAAAACCGCATTCAATACGCCCGAAGGTCATTTTGAGTACTTGGTGATGCCTTTTGGGCTCTCCAATGCACCTTCAGTTTTTCAGTCCTTTATGCATGACATTTTCCGGAAGTATCTGGATAAATTTTTGATTGTTTATCTGGATGATATTTTGGTTTTTTCTGATAATTGGGATTCGCATGTGGAGCAGGTCAGGTTGGTCTTTAAAATTTTGCGTGAAAATTCTTTGTTTGTCAAGGGCTCAAAGTGTCTCTTTGGTGTACAGAAGGTTCCCTTTTTGGGGTTCATTTTTTCCCCTTCTGCTGTGGAGATGGACCCAGTCAAGGTCCGAGCTATTCTTGATTGGACTCAGCCCTCGTCAGTTAAGAGTCTTCAGAAGTTCTTGGGCTTCGCTAACTTCTACCGTCGTTTTATCGCTAATTTTTCTAGCATTGTGAAACCTTTGACGGATATGACCAAGAAGGGCTCCGATGTAGCTAACTGGGCTCCTGCTGCCGTGGAGGCTTTCCAGGAGTTGAAACGCCGGTTTACTTCGGCGCCTGTTTTGTGCCTGCCTGACGTCTCACTTCCCTTTCAGGTTGAGGTGGATGCTTCGGAGATTGGGGCAGGGGCCGTTTTGTCGCAGAGAGGCCCTGGTTGCTCTGTTATGAAACCTTGTGCCTTTTTCTCTAGGAAGTTTTCGCCTGCCGAGCGAAATTATGATGTGGGCAATCGGGAGTTGTTGGCCATGAAATGGGCATTTGAGGAGTGGCATCATTGGCTCGAGGGTGCTAAGCATCGTGTGGTGGTCTTGACTGATCACAAAAATCTGATGTATCTCGAGTCTGCTAAACGCCTTAATCCGAGACAGGCCCGCTGGTCATTGTTTTTCTCCCGCTTTGATTTTGTTGTCTCGTATTTACCAGGTTCAAAGAATGTGAAGGCCGATGCTCTTTCTAGGAGCTTTGTGCCTGATGCTCCTGGAGTCGCTGATCCTGTTGGTATTCTTAAAGATGGAGTTATCTTGTCAGCTATTTCTCCGGATCTGCGACGTGTGTTGCAGAGATTTCAGGCTGATAGGCCTGAGTCTTGTCCACCTGACAGACTGTTTGTCCCGGATAAGTGGACCAGCAGAGTCATTTCCGAGGTTCATTCCTCGGTGTTGGCAGGTCACCCGGGAATTTTTGGCACCAGAGATCTGGTGGCCAGGTCCTTTTGGTGGCCTTCCTTGTAAAGGGATGTGCGGTCATTTGTGCAGTCCTGTGGGACTTGTGCTCGAGCTAAGCCTTGCTGTTCTCGTGCCAGCGGTTTGCTCTTGCCCTTGCCTGTCCCGAAGAGACCTTGGACACATATCTCCATGGATTTCATTTCTGATCTTCCGCTATCTCAGGGCATGTCCGTTATCTGGGTGATATGTGATCGCTTCTCCAAGATGGTCCATTTGGTTCCTTTGCCTAAGCTGCCTTCCTCTTCCGATCTGGTTCCTGTGTTTTTCCAGAACGTGGTTCGTTTGCACGGCATCCCTGAGAATATTGTGTCAGACAGAGGATCCCAGTTCGTTTCCAGGTTCTGGCGATCCTTTTGTAGTAGGATGGGCATTGATTTGTCGTTTTCGTCTGCTTTCCATCCTCAGACTAATGGACAGACGGAGCGAACCAATCAGACTTTGGAGGCTTATTTGAGGTGTTTTGTCTCTGCTGATCAGGACGATTGGGTGACATTCTTGCCGTTGGCTGAGTTTGCCCTTAATAATCGGGCTAGTTCCGCCACCTTGGTTTCGCCTTTTTTCTGCAACTCTGGTTTCCATCCTCGCTTTTCTTCGGGTCATGTGGAGCCTTCTGACTGTCCTGGGGTGGATTCTGTGGTGGATAGGTTGCAGCAGATCTGGAATCATGTGGTGGACAACTTGAAGTTGTCACAGGAGAAGGCTCAGCGCTTTGCCAACCGCCGCCGCGGTGTGGGTCCCCGACTACGCGTTGGGGATTTGGTATGGCTTTCTTCCCGCTTTGTTCCTATGAAGGTCTCCTCTCCCAAATTTAAACCTCGTTTTATTGGGCCTTACAAGATATTGGAAATCCTTAATCCTGTATCTTTTCGTCTGGATCTTCCTGTGTCGTTTGCTATTCACAATGTATTTCATAGGTCCTTGTTGCGGCGGTACATTGTGCCTGTAGTTCCTTCTGTTGAGCCTCCTGCTCCGGTGTTGGTTGAGGGCGAGTTGGAGTACGTGGTGGAGAAGATCTTGGATTCTCGCCTCTCCAGGCGGAGGCTTCAGTACCTGGTCAAGTGGAAGGGCTATGGTCAGGAGGATAATTCCTGGGTGGTCGCCTCTGATGTTCATGCGGCCGATTTAGTTCGTGCCTTTCATGCCACTCATCCTGATCGCCCTGGTGGTCGTGGTGAGGGTTCGGTGACCCCTCACTAAGGGGGGGGTACTGTTGTGAATTTGCTTTTTGCTCCCTCTAGTGGTTACTAGTTTTTTGACTCTGGTTTTTCTGTCATTCCTTTTATCCGCACCTGGGTCGTTAGTTAGGGGTGTTGCTATATAAGCTCCCTGGACCTTCAGTTCAATGCCTGGCAACGTAGTTATCAGAGCTAGTCTGCTGTGCTCTTGTCTACTGATCCTGGTTCCAGTTATATCAGCTAAGTCTGCCTTTTGCTTTTTGCTATTTGTTTTGGTTTTGTATTTTTGTCCAGCTTGTTCCAAATCTATATCCTGACCTTTGCTGGAAGCTCTAGGGGGCTGGTGTTCTCCCCCCGGACCGTTAGACGGTTCGGGGGTTCTTGAATTTCCAGTGTGGATTTTGATAGGGTTTTTGTTGACCATATAAGTTACCTTTCTTTATTCTGCTATCAGTAAGCGGGCCTCTCTGTGCTAAACCTGGTTCATTTCTGTGTTTGTCATTTCCTCTTACCTAACCGTCATTATTTGTGGGGGGCTTCTATCCAGCTTTGGGGTCCCCTTCTCTGGAGGCAAGAAAGGTCTTTGTTTTCCTCTACTAGGGGTAGCTAGATTCTCCGGCTGGCGCGTGTCATCTAGAATCAACGTAGGAATGATCCCCGGCTACTTCTAGTGTTGGCGTTAGGAGTAGATATATGGTCAACCCAGTTACCACTGCCCTATGAGCTGGATTTTTGTACTCTGCAGACTTCCACGTTCCTCTGAGACCCTCGCCATTGGGGTCATAACAGTTTGCCAGGCCAGTATTAAATGTTTAATGCATTGCAGAAGAGGGATTATAAGAAAGAAGATTCTGAGTTTTTTTTTTCTTCTTCCCCTTTACCTCAGAGTGGCTATGCTTGCTGCAGACATGAATGTCCAGACTTTGATTACAAGTGTGGACCAGCTGGCTACTCGTGTGCAGGGCATACAAGACTATGTTATCAGAAATCCTAGGTCAGAACCTAAAATACCGATTCCTGAACTGTTTTCCGGAGACAGGTTTAAGTTTAGGAATTTCGTGAATAATTGTAAATTGTTTTTGTCCCTGAGACCCTGTTCATCTGGAGATTCTGCTCAGCAAGTAAAAATTGTTATTTCGTTCTTACGGGGCGACCCTCAGGATTGGGCTTTTTCGCTGGCGCCAGGAGATCCGGCATTGGCTGATCTTGATGCATTTTTTCTGGCGCTCGGTTTACTTTATGAGGAACCCAATCTTGAGATTCAGGCAGAAAAGGCCTTGCTGGCTATGTCTCAGGGGCAGGACGAGGCTGAAGTGTATTGCCAAAAATTTCGGAAATGGTCCGTGCTGACACATTGGAACGAGTGTGCACTGGCCGCTAATTTTAGAAATGGCCTTTTTGAAGCCATTAAGAATGTTATGGTGGGTTTTCCCATTCCCACAGGTCTGAATGATACTATGGCACTGGCTATTCAAATTGACCGGCGGTTGCGGGAGCGCAAAACCGCAAATTCCCTCATGGTGTTGTCTGAACAGACACCTAATTCGGTGCAATGTGATAGAAAAACCGCAAATTCCCTCATGGTGTTGTCTGAACAGACACCTGATTTAATGCAATGTGATAGAATCCTGACTAGAAATGAGCGGAAAATTCATAGACGCCGGAATGGCTTGTGCTACTACTGTGGTGATTCTACACGTTATCTCAGCATGCTCTAAACGTATAGCTAAGGTTGTTAGTCCTGTCACCGTTGGTAATTTGCAACCTAAATTTATTCTGTCTGTAACTTTGATTTGCTCACTGTCATCTTATCCTGTCATGGCGTTTGTAGATTCAGGTGCTGCCCTGAGTCTCATGGATCTTTCATTTGCTAAGCGCTGTGGTTTTACTCTTGAACCATTAGAAAATCCTATTCCTCTTAGGGGTATTGATGCTACACCATTGGCAGCAAATAAACCGCAGTATTGGACACAGGTTACCATGTGCATGACTCCTGAACACCGCGAGGTGATACGTTTCCTGGTTTTACATAAAATGCATGATTTGGTTGTTTTAGGGCTGCCATGGTTACAGACCCATAATCCAGTCCTGGACTGGAAGGCTATGTCAGTCTCAAGTTGGGGCTGTCGTGGTATTCATGGGGATTCCCTGCCTGTGTCTATTGCTTCTTCTACGCCTTCGGAAGTTCCGGAGTATTTGTCTGATTATCAGGATGTCTTCAGTGAGTCTGAGTCCAGTGCACTGCCTCCTCATAGGGACTGTGACTGTGCTATAGATTTGATCCCAGGCAGTAAATTTCCTAAGGGAAGACTGTTTAATCTGTCGGTACCTGAACATACCGCTATGCGTTCATATATCAAGGAGTCTCTGGAGAAAGGACATATTCGTCCGTCTTCTTCCCCTCTTGGTGCGGGATTCTTTTTTGTGGCAAAAAAGGACGGATCTTTGAGACCTTGTATTGATTATCGGCTTTTAAATAAGATCACTGTCAAATTTCAGTATCCTTTGCCGCTGTTGTCTGACTTGTTTGCCCGGATTAAGGGTGCCAAGTGGTTCACCAAGATAGACCTTCGTGGTGCGTACAACCTTGTGCGCATTAAGCAAGGTGATGAATGGAAAACCGCATTCAATACGCCCGAAGGTCATTTTGAGTACTTGGTGATGCCTTTTGGGCTCTCCAATGCACCTTCAGTTTTTCAGTCCTTTATGCATGACATTTTCCGGAAGTATCTGGATAAATTTTTGATTGTTTATCTGGATGATATTTTGGTTTTTTCTGATAATTGGGATTCGCATGTGGAGCAGGTCAGGTTGGTCTTTAAAATTTTGCGTGAAAATTCTTTGTTTGTCAAGGGCTCAAAGTGTCTCTTTGGTGTACAGAAGGTTCCCTTTTTGGGGTTCATTTTTTCCCCTTCTGCTGTGGAGATGGACCCAGTCAAGGTCCGAGCTATTCTTGATTGGACTCAGCCCTCGTCAGTTAAGAGTCTTCAGAAGTTCTTGGGCTTCGCTAACTTCTACCGTCGTTTTATCGCTAATTTTTCTAGCATTGTGAAACCTTTGACGGATATGACCAAGAAGGGCTCCGATGTAGCTAACTGGGCTCCTGCTGCCGTGGAGGCTTTCCAGGAGTTGAAACGCCGGTTTACTTCGGCGCCTGTTTTGTGCCTGCCTGACGTCTCACTTCCCTTTCAAGTTGAGGTGGATGCTTCGGAGATTGGGGCAGGGGCCGTTTTGTCGCAGAGAGGCCCTGGTTGCTCTGTTATGAAACCTTGTGCCTTTTTCTCTAGGAAGTTTTCGCCTGCCGAGCGAAATTATGATGTGGGCAATCGGGAGTTGTTGGCCATGAAATGGGCATTTGAGGAGTGGCATCATTGGCTCGAGGGTGCTAAGCATCGTGTGGTGGTCTTGACTGATCACAAAAATCTGATGTATCTCGAGTCTGCTAAACGCCTTAATCCGAGACAGGCCCGCTGGTCATTGTTTTTCTCCCGCTTTGATTTTGTTGTCTCGTATTTACCAGGTTCAAAGAATGTGAAGGCCGATGCTCTTTCTAGGAGCTTTGTGCCTGATGCTCCTGGAGTCGCTGATCCTGTTGGTATTCTTAAAGATGGAGTTATCTTGTCAGCTATTTCTCCGGATCTGCGACGTGTGTTGCAGAGATTTCAGGCTGATAGGCCTGAGTCTTGTCCACCTGACAGACTGTTTGTCCCGGATAAGTGGACCAGCAGAGTCATTTCCGAGGTTCATTCCTCGGTGTTGGCAGGTCACCCGGGAATTTTTGGCACCAGAGATCTGGTGGCCAGGTCCTTTTGGTGGCCTTCCTTGTAAAGGGATGTGCGGTCATTTGTGCAGTCCTGTGGGACTTGTGCTCGAGCTAAGCCTTGCTGTTCTCGTGCCAGCGGTTTGCTCTTGCCCTTGCCTGTCCCGAAGAGACCTTGGACACATATCTCCATGGATTTCATTTCTGATCTTCCGCTATCTCAGGGCATGTCCGTTATCTGGGTGATATGTGATCGCTTCTCCAAGATGGTCCATTTGGTTCCTTTGCCTAAGCTGCCTTCCTCTTCCGATCTGGTTCCTGTGTTTTTCCAGAACGTGGTTCGTTTGCACGGCATCCCTGAGAATATTGTGTCAGACAGAGGATCCCAGTTCGTTTCCAGGTTCTGGCGATCCTTTTGTAGTAGGATGGGCATTGATTTGTCGTTTTCGTCTGCTTTCCATCCTCAGACTAATGGACAGACGGAGCGAACCAATCAGACTTTGGAGGCTTATTTGAGGTGTTTTGTCTCTGCTGATCAGGACGATTGGGTGACATTCTTGCCGTTGGCTGAGTTTGCCCTTAATAATCGGGCTAGTTCCGCCACCTTGGTTTCGCCTTTTTTCTGCAACTCTGGTTTCCATCCTCGCTTTTCTTCAGGTCATGTGGAGCCTTCTGACTGTCCTGGGGTGGATTCTGTGGTGGATAGGTTGCAGCAGATCTGGAATCATGTGGTGGACAACTTGAAGTTGTCACAGGAGAAGGCTCAGCGCTTTGCCAACCGCCGCCGCGGTGTGGGTCCCCGACTACGCGTTGGGGATTTGGTATGGCTTTCTTCCCGCTTTGTTCCTATGAAGGTCTCCTCTCCCAAATTTAAACCTCGTTTTATTGGGCCTTACAAGATATTGGAAATCCTTAATCCTGTATCTTTTCGTCTGGATCTTCCTGTGTCGTTTGCTATTCACAATGTATTTCATAGGTCCTTGTTGCGGCGGTACATTGTGCCTGTAGTTCCTTCTGTTGAGCCTCCTGCTCCGGTGTTGGTTGAGGGCGAGTTGGAGTACGTGGTGGAGAAGATCTTGGATTCTCGCCTCTCCAGGCGGAGGCTTCAGTACCTGGTCAAGTGGAAGGGCTATGGTCAGGAGGATAATTCCTGGGTGGTCGCCTCTGATGTTCATGCGGCCGATTTAGTTCGTGCCTTTCATGCCACTCATCCTGATCGCCCTGGTGGTCGTGGTGAGGGTTCGGTGACCCCTCACTAAGGGGGGGGTACTGTTGTGAATTTGCTTTTTGCTCCCTCTAGTGGTTACTAGTTTTTTGACTCTGGTTTTTCTGTCATTCCTTTTATCCGCACCTGGGTCGTTAGTTAGGGGTGTTGCTATATAAGCTCCCTGGACCTTCAGTTCAATGCCTGGCAACGTAGTTATCAGAGCTAGTCTGCTGTGCTCTTGTCTACTGATCCTGGTTCCAGTTATATCAGCTAAGTCTGCCTTTTGCTTTTTGCTATTTGTTTTGGTTTTGTATTTTTGTCCAGCTTGTTCCAAATCTATATCCTGACCTTTGCTGGAAGCTCTAGGGGGCTGGTGTTCTCCCCCCGGACCGTTAGACGGTTCGGGGGTTCTTGAATTTCCAGTGTGGATTTTGATAGGGTTTTTGTTGACCATATAAGTTACCTTTCTTTATTCTGCTATCAGTAAGCGGGCCTCTCTGTGCTAAACCTGGTTCATTTCTGTGTTTGTCATTTCCTCTTACCTAACCGTCATTATTTGTGGGGGGCTTCTATCCAGCTTTGGGGTCCCCTTCTCTGGAGGCAAGAAAGGTCTTTGTTTTCCTCTACTAGGGGTAGCTAGATTCTCCGGCTGGCGCGTGTCATCTAGAATCAACGTAGGAATGATCCCCGGCTACTTCTAGTGTTGGCGTTAGGAGTAGATATATGGTCAACCCAGTTACCACTGCCCTATGAGCTGGATTTTTGTACTCTGCAGACTTCCACGTTCCTCTGAGACCCTCGCCATTGGGGTCATAACAGCGAACTGTGCGGTCAGTAAAAAACCCTACCAAAATATCCACGCTGAGAAATCAAGAACCCCCACACCAACTAACGGTGTGGGGGGAGAAACTCAGCCCCCCAGAGCTACCAGCAAGCTGGGAAATCACATATTAGCAAGCTGGACAAGAAACATATAGAACACTGATGATCAAAAAATGAACAAAACGGAAACTTAGCTTCTCTTGAAGAGACTGGGAGCAAGGTAGTCAGAAGGAATCAGAATAGCACTGAATACATTGACAGCAGGCATAGACTGAGAGTCCAAGTGAGCTTAAATAGAAAACCAGCCCACAGATAACTAGACAGCTGATGCCAGTCACAACATGCAGAAAGACAGCACTCACACAGTACCACTTGTGACCACAAGAGGGAGCCCAGAAATAGAGTTCACAACAGTACCCCCCCCCTTGAGGAAGGGTCACCGAACCCTCATCAAGACCCCCAGGGCGATCAGGATGAGCCGCATGGAAGGCACGAACCAAATCGGCCACATGGACATCAGAGGCGACAACCCAGGAATTATCCTCCTGACCATAGCCCTTACACTTAACTAAATACTGAAGCCTCTGTCTGGAAATACGAGAATCCAAGATCTTCTCCACCACGTACTCCAATTCGCCCTCAACCAGCACCGGAGCAGGAGGCTCAACAGAAGGAACCACAGGCACCACATACCTCTGCAACAAAGACCTATGGAACACATTATGAATGGCAAACGATGCTGGGAGGTCCAAACGAAAAGACACCGGGTTAAGGATTTCCAAAATCTTATAAGGACCGATGAAGCGAGGCTTGAATTTAGGAGAGGAAACCTTCATAGGAACATACCGAGAAGACAGCCATACCAAATCCCCAACACGAAGACGGGGACCAACACAGCGACGGCGGTTGGCAAAGCGCTGAGCTGTTATGATCCTAGTGGCAAGGATCGCAAGTTTGACTAGCTAAGTAACTAAACCGACGACCAGCTCTGGGGAAGTGGTATCTGGATTGACCGCAAACCTGAACCTATCCGCAAACAACTATAGGCAGCCGTGGAACGTTACCTGAAAATCCTAGACATCTCTTCACGGCCTGAGAAACTACCTATTCCTAGAGGGAAAGTAAAGTCCTTACTTGCCTCAGAGAAATGACCCCAAAGATATAGAAAAGCCCCCCACAAATATTAACGGTGAGTTAAGGGGAAAGCACAAACGCAGAGATGAAATAGATTTAGCAAATGAGGCCCGCTAACACTAGATAGCAGAAAATAGGAAGGGAGCTGTGCGGTCAATAGAAAACCCTAAGCAAAATATCCACGCAGAGATTGCTCGAGCCCCCGCACCAACTAACGGTGCGGGGGAAGCAACTCTGTACCCCAGAGCTTACCAGCAGCAAGAACTCACATATTAGCTAGCTGGACTAAACTCCTCATACACTGAAATCATATTGCAGACTGATGAGCAAAAAATAATCAAACAGAAACTTAGCTTCTCCAGAAGAGACTGAAAACGAAGATAATCAGGGGAGACCAGAATAGCACTGAATACATCGACAGCCGGCAACAAGTGGAGGTGAAGCAGAGCTAAATAGGAAACTCCCTATTGCATAACGAGGCAGCTGATTCAGCCACAGATCTGCAGGATAACAAACAAAGCCACCAGGGGGAGCCCAAAAACAAAACTCACACAATACCCCCTGTGACCACAAGAGGGAGCCCGAAAACAGAGTTCACAACACTGAGCCTTCTCCTGTGACAACTTCAAATTGTCCACCACATGGTTCCAAATCTGCTGCAACCTATCCACCACAGAATCCACCCCCGGACAGTCAGAAGGCTCAACCTGACCCGAGGAAAAACGAGGATGAAAACCAGAATTGCAGAAAAAAGGCGAAACCAAAGTAGCAGAACTAGCCCGATTATTAAGGGCAAACTCGGCCAATGGCAAAAAAGTCACCCAATCATCCTGATCAGCAGAAACAAAACATCTCAAATAAGTTTCCAACGACCGATTAGTTCGCTCGGTTTGGCCATTCGTCTGAGGATGGAAGGCCGACGAAAAAGGCAAATCAATGCCCATCTTAGCACAAAAAATCCGCCAAAATCTGGACACAAACTGGGATCCTCTGTCAGACACAATATTTTCAGGGATGCCGTGCAAGCGAACCACATTCTGAAAAAATAGAGGAACCAAATCGGAGGAGGAAGGCAACTTAGGCAAGGGCACCAAATGGACCATTTTGGAAAAACGATCACACACCACCCAGATGACAGACATTCTCTGAGATACTGGAAGATCTGAAATAAAATCCATGGAAATGTGCGTCCAAGGCCTCTTCGGGACAGGCAAAGGCAAAAGCAAACCGCTGGCACGAGAACAGCAAGGCTTAGCCCGAGCACAAATCCAAGAGGACTGCACAAAGAAACGCACATCCCGTGACAAGGAAGGCCACCAGAAGGACCTAGCCACCAAATCTCTGGTACCAAAAATCCCAGGATGACCTGCCAACACCGAAGAATGAACCTCGGAAATAACTCTACTGGTCCATCTATCTGGGACAAACAGTCTCTCTGGTGGGCAACGGTCAGGTCTATCAGCCTGAAATTTCTGCAGCACTCGTCGCAAATCTGGGGAAATGGCAGACAAAATCACTACCTCTTTGAGGATACCAGCCGGCTCTAAAACTCCCGGAGAGTCAGGCACAAAACTCCTAGAAAGGGCATCAGCCTTCACGTTCTTCGAACCAGGCAGGTACGAGACCTCGAAATCGAAACGGGAGAAAAACAACGACCAACGAGCCTGTCTAGGATTCAGGCGCTTGGCAGACTCGAGATAAATCAGATTTTTGTGATCAGTCAAGACCACCACACGATGCCTAGCTCCCTCGAGCCAATGTCGCCACTCCTCAAATTCCCACTTCATAGCCAACAACTCCCGATTACCAACATCATAATTCCGCTCGGCAGGCGAAAACTTTCTTGAAAAGAAGGCACAAGGCTTCATCACAGAGCCATCAGAGCTTCTCTGCGACAAAACAGCCCCTGCTCCAATCTCAGAAGCATCCACCTCGACCTGGAAAGGAAGAGAGACATCAGGCTGACACAAGACTGGAGCTGAAGAAAACCGGCGCTTCAGCTCCCGAAAGGCTTCCACTGCCGCAGGAGACCAATTAGTCACATCAGAACCTTTCTTGGTCAAATCCGTCAAGCGCTTAACCACGCCAGAAAAATTAGCGATGAAGCGACGGTAAAAATTAGCAAAACCCAAGAACTTCTGAAGACTCTTAACAGATGTAGGCTGAGTCCAGTCATGAATAGCCTGGACCTTGACTGGGTCCATCTCAATAGTAGAAGGAGAAAAAATAAAACCCAAAAAGGAAACCTTCTGTACTCCGAAGAGACATTTTGAGCCCTTCACAAATAAAGCATTAGCACGCAGGACCTGAAACACCATCCTGACCTGCTTCACATGGGACTCCCAATCATTAGAAAAGACCAAAATGTCATCCAGATACACAATCATAAATTTATCCAGATATTCTCGGAAAATGTCATGCATAAAGGACTGAAACACAGAAGGAGCATTAGAGAGTCCAAAAGGCATCACCAAGTACTCAAAATGGCCTTCGGGCGTATTAAATGCTGTTTTCCATTCGTCCCCCTGCTTGATACGCACAAGGTTATACGCACCACGAAGATCTATCTTGGTGAACCAACTGGATCCCTTAATCCGAGCAAACAGATCAGACAATAATGGCAAAGGATACTGAAATTTGACCGTGATTTTATTTAGAAGACGATAATCTATACAAGGTCTCAGAGAACCATCCTTCTTGGCCACAAAAAAGAATCCTGCACCAAGAGGGGAGGAGGATGGGTGAATATGTCCCTTCGTCAAAGACTCCTTTATATAACTCCGCATCGCGGCATGTTCTGGTATAGACAAATTAAAAAGTCGTCCCTTAGGGAACTTACTGCCAGGAATCAAATTTATAGCACAATCACAATCCCTATGAGGAGGCAGGGCACCGGATCTGGGCTCATCAAATACATCCTGGTAGTCTGACAAAAACTCAGGGACCTCAGAAGGAGTGGAAGAAGCAATTGACACCAAAGGGACATTGCCATGAATCCCTTGACAACCCCAACTTGACACAGACATAGCTTTCCAATCCAGAACTGGATTATGGGCCTGCAGCCATGGCAGACCCAAAACTACAACATCATGCAAATTATGCAGCACAAGAAAGCGAATCACCTCCTGATGTACAGGAGTCATGCACATGGTCACTTGAGTCCAATACTGAGGCTTATTCTCAGCCAATGGCGTAGCATCTATTCCTGTCATGATCTCAATGGCAAGAGATCATAGCATCAGCATATATAGGAACTAGCTCTTGGAAGATGGAAACTGAGCTGACCATGAACTAAACCTAACGCACAACTAGCAGTGGCCGGGTAGCATGCCTACGTTGATTCTAGATGCCCAGCACCAGCCGGAGGACTAAATAAAGCTAGCAGAGGAAAATATTAGTCCTAGCTCACCTCTAGAGAAATACCCCGAAAGGAGACAGAGGCCCCCCACATGTATTGGCGGTGAATCAAGATGAAATAACAAACGTAGTATGAAAATAGGTTTAGCAAATTTGAGGTCCACTTACTACATAGCAGAAGACAGAAAGGACACTTTCATGGTCAGCTGAAAACCCTATCAAAACACCATCCAGAAATTACTTTAAAACTCTGGCGTTAACTCATAACACCAGAGTGGCAATTCCTGTTCACAAGAGCTTTCCAGACACAGTAACGAAACTACAGCTGTGAACTGGAACAAAAATGCAAAAACAAACATGGACAAGAGTCCAACTTATCTAGTAGTTGTCTAGGAGCAGGAACAAGCACAGAGAGGCTTCTGATAACATTGTTGACCGGCAAGCAACTAACAAAGCAGCAAGGTTATATAGCGACTCCCACATCTTGATGGGAACAGGTGAACAGAGAAGATGAAGACACCAGTTCAATTCCACCAGTAGCCACCGGGGGAGCCCAGAATCCAAATTCACAACAGTACCCCCCCTCAAGGAGGGGGCACCGAACCCTCACCAGAACCACCAGGGCGATCAGGATGGGCCCTATGAAAGGCACGAACCAGATCAGAGGCATGAACATCAGATGCATTCACCCAAGAATTATCCTCCTGGCCGTATCCCTTCCACTTGACCAGATACTGGAGTCTCCGTCTGGAAACACGAGAGTCTAAGATTTTCTCCACAACGTACTCCAACTCACCCTCAACCAACACCGGAGCAGGAGGCTCAACGGAAGGCACAACCGGTACCTCATACCTGCGCAATAATGACCGATGAAAAACGTTATGAATAGAAAAGGATGCAGGGAGGTCCAAACGGAAGGAAACAGGGTTAAGAATCTCCAATATCTTATACGGGCCGATGAACCGAGGCTTAAACTTAGGAGAAGAGACCCTCATAGGGACAAAACGAGAAGACAACCACACCAAGTCCCCAACACGAAGACGAGGACCAACACGACGACGGCGGTTAGCAAAAAGCTGAGTCTTCTCCTGGGACAACCTCAAATTGTCCACCACCTGCCCCCAGATCTGATGCAATCTCTCCACCACAGCATCCACTCCAGGACAATCCGAAGATTCCACCTGACCAGAGGAAAATCGAGGATGAAACCCCGAATTACAGAAAAACGGGGACACCAAAGTGGCAGAGCTGGCCCGATTATTGAGAGCGAACTCCGCCAATGGCAAAAAAGCAACCCAATCATCCTGGTCAGCAGACACAAAACACCTCAGATATGTCTCCAGGGTCTGATTAATCCGCTCGGTCTGGCCATTCGTCTGAGGATGGAAAGCGGACGAAAAAGATAAATCTATGCCCATCCTAGCACAGAATGCCCGCCAAAATCTAGACACGAATTGGGTCCCTCTGTCAGAAACGATATTCTCAGGAATACCATGCAAACGAACAACATTTTGAAAAAACAGAGGAACCAACTCGGAAGAAGAAGGCAACTTGGGCAGAGGAACCAAATGGACCATCTTAGAGAAACGGTCACACACCACCCAGATGACAGACATCTTCTGAGAAACAGGCAGATCTGAAATAAAATCCATCGAGATGTGCGTCCAAGGCCTCTTAGGAATAGGCAAGGGCAACAACAATCCACTAGCCCGAGAACAACAAGGCTTGGCCCGAGCACAAACGTCACAAGACTGCACAAAGCCTCGCACATCTCGTGACAGGGAAGGCCACCAGAAGGACCTTGCCACCAAATCCCTGGTACCAAAAATGCCAGGATGACCTGCCAACGCAGAAGAATGAACCTCAGAGATGACTCTACTGGTCCAATCATCAGGAACAAACAGTTTATCAGGTGGGCAACGATCAGGTCTATCCGCCTGAAACTCCTGCAAGGCCCGCCGCAGGTCTGGAGAAACGGCTGACAATACCACTCCATCCTTAAGGATACCTGTGGGCTCAGAGTTACCAGGCGAGTCAGGCTCAAAACTCCTAGAAAGGGCATCCGCCTTAACATTCTTAGAACCCGGTAGGTATGACACCACAAAATTAAACCGAGAGAAAAATAATGACCAGCGCGCCTGTCTAGGATTCAGGCGCCTGGCGGTCTCAAGATAAATCAAATTTTTGTGGTCAGTCAATACCACCACCTGATGTCTGGCCCCCTCAAGCCAATGGCGCCACTCCTCAAAAGCCCACTTCATGGCCAAAAGCTCCCGATTCCCAACATCATAATTCCGCTCAGCGGGCGAAAATTTACGGGAAAAGAAGGCACAAGGCCTCATCACGGAGCAGTCAGAACTTTTCTGCGACAACACTGCCCCAGCTCCGATCTCAGAAGCGTCGACCTCAACCTGAAAAGGTAGAGCAACATCAGGCTGACGCAACACAGGGGCAGAGGAAAAACGGCGCTTAAGCTCCCGAAAGGCCTCCACAGCATCAGGGGACCAATCAGCAACATCAGCACCCTTCTTAGTCAAATCGGTCAATGGCTTAGCAATATCCGAAAAACCAGCAATAAATCGACGATAAAAGTTAGCAAAGCCCAAAAATTTCTGAAGACTCTTAAGAGAAGAGGGCTGCGTCCAATCACAAATAGCTTGAACCTTGACAGGATCCATTTCAATGGAAGAGGGGGAAAAAATATATCCCAAAAAGGAAATCCTCTGTACCCCAAAAACACACTTAGAACCCTTCACACACAAAGAATTAGACCGCAAAACCTGAAAAACCCTCCTGACTTGCTGGACATGAGAGTCCCAGTCATCAGAAAAAATCAGAATATCATCCAGATACACAATCATAAATTTATCCAAATAATCGCGAAAAATATCATGCATAAAGGACTGGAAAACTGACGGAGCATTTGAAAGACCAAAAGGCATCACTAAATACTCAAAGTGGCCCTCGGGCGTATTAAATGCGGTTTTCCACTCATCCCCCTGCCTGATTCGCACCAAATTATACGCCCCACGAAGGTCAATCTTAGAGAACCACTTGGCCCCCTTTATGCGAGCAAACAAATCAGTCAGCAACGGCAATGGGTATTGATATTTAACAGTGATTTTATTCAAAAGCCGATAATCAATACATGGTCTCAAAGAGCCGTCTTTTTTTGACACAAAGAAAAAACCGGCTCCTAAGGGAGATGACGATGGACGAATATGTCCCTTTTCCAAGGACTCCTTTATATATTCACGCATAGCAGCATGTTCAGGCACAGACAGATTAAATAAACGACCCTTTGGGTATTTACTACCCGGGATTAAATCTATGGCACAATCGCACTCTCGGTGCGGAGGTAACAAACCAAGCTTGGATTCTTCAAAGACGTCACGATAGTCAGACAGGAACTCAGGAATTTCAGAGGGAATAGATGATGAAATGGAAACCACAGGTACATCCCCATGAGCCCCCTTACATCCCCAGCTCAACACAGACATAGCTTTCCAGTCGAGGACTGGGTTGTGAGATTGCAGCCAAGGCAATCCTAGCACCAAATCATCATGTAGATTATACAGCACCAGAAAGCGAATAATCTCCTGGTGATCCGGATTAATACGCATAGTTACTTGTGTCCAGTATTGTGGTTTATTATTAGCCAATGGGGTGGAGTCAATCCCCTTCAGAGGAATAGGAGTCTCCAAAGGCTCTAAATCATACCCACAGCGTTTGGCAAAGGACCAATCCATAAGACTCAAAGCGGCGCCAGAGTCGACATAGGCGTCCGTGGTAATAGATGACAAAGAGCAAATCAGGGTCACAGATAGAATAAACTTAGACGGTAAGGTGCAAATGGAAACAGATTTACCAAGCTTTTTAGTGCGCTTAGAGCATGCTGATATAACATGAGTAGAATCACCACAATAGAAACACAACCCATTTTTCCGTCTAAAATTCTGCCGCTCGCTTCGGGACAGAATTCTATCACACTGCATACTCTCTGGCGATTTCTCAGTGGACACCGCCAGATGGTGCACTGGTTTGCGCTCCCGCAAACGCCTATCGATCTGAATAGCCATTGTCATGGACTCATTCAGACCCGCAGGCACAGGGAACCCCACCATAACATCCTTAATGGCATCAGAGAGACCCTCTCTGAAAGTCGCCGCCAGGGCGCACTCATTCCACTGAGTAAGCACAGACCATTTACGGAATCTTTGGCAGTAAATTTCCGCTTCATCTTGCCCCTGAGATAGGGACATCAAAGTCTTTTCTGCCTGAAGCTCCAAATGAGGTTCGTCATAAAGCAACCCCAAGGCCAGAAAAAACGCATCCACATTGAGCAACGCAGGATCCCCTGGTGTCAATGAAAAAGCCCAGTCTTGAGGGTCGCCCCGGAGCAAGGAAATCACAATCCTGACCTGCTGTGCAGGATCTCCGGCAGAGCGAGATTTCAGGGACAAAAATAATTTGCAATTATTTCGAAAATTCTGAAACCCAGATCTATTCCCCGAGAAAAATTCCGGCAAAGGAATTCTCGGCTCAGATACAGGTGCATGACAAACAAAATCTTGCAAATTTTGTACCTTCGTGGCGAGATTATTCAAACCTGCAGTTACACTCTGAAGATCCATTACAAACAGGTGGACACAGAGCCATTCAAAGAGAAAAAAAAAAAAAAAAAAAAAAATTTCAGCAGACTACTTATTTCTCTCCTTTCTCAGCCAAGGATTTTAACCCTTTAGTGGGCCGGTCAAACTGTCATGATCTCAATGGCAAGAGATCATAGCATCAGCATATATAGGAACTAGCTCTTGGAAGATGGAAACTGAGCTGACCATGAACTAAACCTAACGCACAACTAGCAGTGGCCGGGTAGCATGCCTACGTTGATTCTAGATGCCCAGCACCAGCCGGAGGACTAAATAAAGCTAGCAGAGGAAAATATTAGTCCTAGCTCACCTCTAGAGAAATACCCCGAAAGGAGACAGAGGCCCCCCACATGTATTGGCGGTGAATCAAGATGAAATAACAAACGTAGTATGAAAATAGGTTTAGCAAATTTGAGGTCCACTTACTACATAGCAGAAGACAGAAAGGACACTTTCATGGTCAGCTGAAAACCCTATCAAAACACCATCCAGAAATTACTTTAAAACTCTGGCGTTAACTCATAACACCAGAGTGGCAATTCCTGTTCACAAGAGCTTTCCAGACACAGTAACGAAACTACAGCTGTGAACTGGAACAAAAATGCAAAAACAAACATGGACAAGAGTCCAACTTATCTAGTAGTTGTCTAGGAGCAGGAACAAGCACAGAGAGGCTTCTGATAACATTGTTGACCGGCAAGCAACTAACAAAGCAGCAAGGTTATATAGCGACTCCCACATCTTGATGGGAACAGGTGAACAGAGAAGATGAAGACACCAGTTCAATTCCACCAGTAGCCACCGGGGGAGCCCAGAATCCAAATTCACAACATATTCCCCTCAGTGGAATAGAAAATTCCAAAGGCTCCAGAACAAAACCACAGCGCTTGGCAAACGACAAATCCATAAGATTCAGGGCAGCACCTGAATCCACAAAAGCCATAACCGAGTAGGATGACAAAGAACAGATTAAAGTAACAGACAAAATGAACTTAGGCTGTATAGTACCAATGGTGACAGGTTTAGCGATTTTTTTTTTAAGCGCTTAGAGCATGCTGAGATAACATGAGTAGAATCACCACAGTAAAAGCACAACCCATTTTGATGTCTATGACTTTGTCGCTCAATTCTAGTCAGAGTTCTGTCGCATTGCATTGACTCAGGTCTCTGTTCAGAGAACACCGCCAGAGGATGCGCAGATTTGCGCTCCCGCAAACGCCGATCAATCTGAATGGCCAAGCCATTGAATCACTCAGACTTGCAGGCGTGGGGAACCCCACTATAACATTCTTAATGGCTTCAGAAAGACCCTCTCTGAAATTTGCAGCCAGGGCACACTCATTCCATTGAGTAAGCACTGACCATTTCCGAAATTTTTGACAGTACACCTCAGCTTCATCCTGACCTTGAGAGATAGCCAGCAAAGCCTTTTCTGCCTGGTTCTCAAGATTAGGTTCCTCATAAAACAGTCCAAGCGCCAGAAAAAATGCATCCACATTCAGCAATGCAGGATCTCCTGGCGCCAGAGAGAAAGCCCAATCTTGAGGGTCGCCGCGTAACAAGGAGATAACATTTTTAACTTGCTGAGCGGAATCACCAGAGGAACGAGGTCTCAAAGATAGAAACAATTTACAATTATTCCTAAAATTCAGAAACCTAGATCTATCTCCAGAAAACAACTCAGGAATAGGTATCTTTGGCTCAGACATAGGGCTATGAACAATAAAATCCTGAATATTTTGCACCTTTGCAGCAAGATGATCCACACTAGAAGTCAGACTCTGAATATCCATGTCTGCAGCTGAGCTCAAAACCACCCAGAGATTAAGGGGATGAGAGAAGCTAGACAGACTGCAGCAAAGGAGGAAAAAAAAAAAAAATTGTACTCAGGATTTTTTTTATCCCACTTCATGCAATGCATTAAACACTTTTGTGGCCTGCTGTACTGTTATGATCCCAGTGGCTGGGGATCAAAGGAAATACTAGCTAAGTAACTAAACATAGACACGAGCTCTAGGGAGGTGGTAACTGGACTGACCGCAAAACCTGATCCTATCCAAACACACTAAAGGTAGCCGGTGAACGTGCCTAAAATCCTGGACGTCTCGACGCAGCCTGAGAAACTGACTACCCCTAAAGAGAAAGCAAGACCTCACTTGCCTCAAGAGAAATAACCCCAAAGATATAGGAAGCCCCCAACAAATAATAACGGTGAGGTAAGGAGAAAAGACACACGTAGGAATGAAAACAGATTCAGCAAATGAGGCCCGCTAATACTAGATAGCAGAAGACAGAGATAGCGAACTGTGCGGTCAGTAAAAAACCCTACCAAAATATCCATGCTGAGAAATCAAGAACCCCCACACCAACTAACGGTGTGGGGGGAGAAACTCAGCCCCCCAGAGCTACCAGCAAGCTGGGAAATCACATATTAGCAAGCTGGACAAGAAACATATAGAACACTGATGATCAAAAAATGAACAAAACGGAAACTTAGCTTCTCTTGAAGAGACTGGGAGCAAGGTAGTCAGAAGGAATCAGAATAGCACTGAATACATTGACAGCAGGCATAGACTGAGAGTCCAAGTGAGCTTAAATAGAAAACCAGCCCACAGATAACGAGACAGCTGATGCCAGTCACAACCTGCAGAAAGACAGCACTCACACAGTACCACTTGTGACCACAAGAGGGAGCCCAGAAATAGAGTTCACAACAGGTACCACCTTCTCCAGAGTACGTCTCATGCTGCTCTTAGGCCACCAGATCATAACAGTACAACTGGCCTACAATGAGTTAACCGCATCTCAGAAGAAGGGAAGGAAAGTGCTGAGCCATTTTTTTTTCTGTAGTCTGTTGTGTTTTTTTTTTTTTCTTCCCTCTTTACCTCTAGGTGGCTCAGTGTTATGACCCCAATGGCAGAGGGTCTCAGAAATAATAACCAAGTCTGCAAACACAAAATACCAGCTCATAGGGCAGTGGTAACTGGGCTGACCATATATCTAATCCTAGCAACACAAATAGAAGTAGCCGGGGAACGTGCCTACGTTGGTTCTAGACGTCTCGCGCCAGCCGGAGAACTAACTAACCCTAGAAGGGAAAAGAAAGACCTTTCTTGCCTCCAGAGATAAGACCCCAAAAAGTTGGATACAAGCCCCCAACAAATTAATAACGGTGAGGTAAGAGGAAAAGACAAACATAAGAATGAACTAGGTATTTAGCAAAGAGAGGCCCACTAGCTAATAGCAGAATATAGTAAGATGACTTATATGGTCAGCAAAAAACCCTATTAAAATATCCACGCTGGATATTCAAGAACCCCCGAACCGTCTAACGGCCGGGGGGAGAACACCAGCACCCCTAGAGCTTCCAGCAAGGTCAGAAATCACATTTAGTACAAGCTGGACAAAAATAGAAGCAAAGCAAATAACCCAAATAACCAAAAAGCAAGACTTAGCTTAATTTTGCAAAAACCAGGACCAGCGGACAGGAGCAAACAGAAGGATCTGATTACAACGATGCCAGGCACTGGACTAAGGATCCAGGAAGTTAATATAGCAACACCCCTGGACTAACGGCCCAGGTGAGTGCCAAAGTGAAGAAAGACAATCCCAGAGTCATATCACTAGTGACCACAAGAGGGAGCCAAAAAGTCTAATTCACAACAGTACCCCCCCTTAAGGAGGGGTCACCGAACCCTCACCAAGACCACCAGGGCGATCAGGATGAGCAGCGTGAAAGGCACGAACTAAATCGGCCGCATGCACATCAGAGGCAACCACCCATGAATTATCCTCCTGACCATAGCCCTTCCACTTGACCAGATACTGAAGCCTCCGCCTGGAGAGACGAGAATCCAAGATCTTCTCCACCACGTACTCCAACTAGCCCTCAACCAACACCGGAGCAGGAGGCTCAACAGAAGGAACCACAGGCACAACGTACCGCCGCAACAAAGACCTATGGAACACGTTGTGAATGGCAAATGACACCGGAAGATCCAAGCGAAAGGACACCGGATTAAGGATTTCCAATATTTTGTAAGGACCGATGAAGCGAGGCTTAAATTTAGGAGAGGAGACCTTCATAGGAACAAATCGAGAAGACAGCCATACCAAATCCCCAACACGAAGTCGGGGACCCACACCGCGGCGGCGGTTGGCAAAACGCTGAGCCTTCTCCTGTGACAACTTTAAGTTGTCCACCACATGATTCCAGATCTGCTGCAACCTTTCCACCACAGAATCTACCCCAGGACAGTCAGAAGGCTCCACATGTCCCGAGGAAAAACGAGGATGGAAACCAGAGTTGCAGAAAAAAGGTGAAACCAATGTAGCGGAACTAGCCCGATTATTAAGGGCAAACTCAGCCAACGGCAAGAAGGTCACCCAATCATCCTGATCCGCAGAAACAAAACACCTCAAATAAGCCTCTAAAGTCTGATTAGTTCGCTCCGTTTGTCCATTAGTCTGAGGATGAAAGGCAGACGAAAACGACAAATCAATGCCCATCCTGGCACAAAAGGATCGCCAGAACCTGGAAACAAACTGGGGTCCTCTGTCAGACACAATATTCTCAGGAATGCCGTGTAAATGAACCACATTCTGAAAGAACACAGGAACCAGATCGGAAGAGGAAGGCAGCTTAGGCAAAGGTACCAAATGGACCATCTTAGAAAAGCGATCACATACCACCCAGATGACAGACATGCCCTGAGAAACCGGAAGATCTGAAATGAAATCCATGGAAATGTGTGTCCAAGGCCTCTTCGGGACAGGCAAGGGCAAGAGCAACCCGCTGGCACGAGAACAGCAAGGTTAGGCCCGAGCACAAGTCCCACAGGACTGCACAAACGACCGCACATCCCGAGACAAGGAAGGCCACCAAAAGGACCTAGCCACCAGATCTCTGGTGCCAAAAATTCCCGGATGCCCTGCCAACACCGAGGAATGAACCTCGGAAATGACTCTGCTGGTCCACTTATCAGGAACAAACAGTCTGTCAGGTGGACAAGAATCAGGTCTCCCAGCCTGAAATCTCTGCAACACACGTCGCAAATCCGGAGAAATGGCTGACAAGATAACTCCCTCTTTAAGAATACCAACTGGTTCTGCGACTCCTGGAGAGTCAGGCACAAAGCTCCTTGAAAGAGCATCAGCCTTCACATTCTTTGAACCTGGTAAATACGAGACCACGAAGTCAAAACGGGAGAAAAACAATGACCAGCGGGCCTGTCTAGGATTCAGGCGTTTAGCAGACTCGAGATACATCAAATTTTTGTGATCAGTCAAGACCACCACACGATGCTTAGCACCCTCGAGCCAATGACGCCACTCCTCAAATGCCCACTTCATGGCCAACAACTCCCGATTGCCGACATCATAATTTCGCTCAGCAGGTGAAAACTTCCTAGAGAAAAAGGCACAAGGTCTCATCACAGAGCAACCAGGGCCTCTCTGCGACAAAACGGCCCCTGCCCCAATCTCAGAAGCATCCACTTCAACCTGAAAGGGAAGTGAGACATCAGGCTGGCACAAAACAGGCGCCGAAGTAAACCGGCGTTTCAACTCCTGGAAAGCCTCCACGGCTGCAGGAGCCCAGTTAGCAACATCAGAACCTTTCTTGGTCATATCCGTCAAAGGTTTAACAATGCTAGAAAAATTAGCAATAAAACGACGGTAGAAGTTAGCAAAACCCAAGAACTTCTGAAGACTCTTAACTGACGTGGGCTGAGTCCAATCATGAATAGCTCGGACCTTGACTGGGTCCATCTCCACCGTAGAAGGGGAAAAAATAAAACCCAAAAAGGGAACCTTCTGTACTCCAAAGAGACACTTTGAGCCCTTAACAAACAACGCATTCTCGCGCAAAACCTGAAACACCATCCTGACCTGCTCCACATGCGAGTCCCAGTCATCAGAAAAAACCAGAATATCATCCAGATAAACGATCATAAATTTATCCAGATACTTCCGGAAAATATCATGCATAAAAGACTGAAACACTGAAGGAGCATTAGAGAGCCCAAAAGGCATCACCAAGTACTCAAAATGACCTTCGGGCGTATTAAACGCGGTTTTCCATTCATCTCCTCGCTTAATGGTGCGTACAACCTTGTGCTTGTACGCACCACGAAGATCTATCTTGGTGAACCACTTGGCACCTTTAATTTGGGCAAACAAGTCTGACAACAGAGGCAAAGGATACTGAAATTTAACAGTGATTTTATTCAAAAGCCGATAGTCAATACAAGGTCTCAAAGATCCGTCCTTCTTGGCCACAAAAAAGAATCCCGCACCAAGAGGGGAAGAGGATGGACGGATATGCCCCTTCTCCAGAGATTCCTTGATATACGAACGCATTGCGGTATGCTCAGATACAGACAGATTAAATAGTCTACCCTTAGGAAATTTGCTACCTGGAATCAAATCTATGGCACAGTCACAGTCCCTATGAGGGGGCAGAGCACTGGACCTGGACTCGCTGAACACATCCTGATAATCAGACAAATACTCAGGAACTTCCGAAGGAGTAGAGGAAGCAATAGACACCGGCGGGGAATCACCATGAATACCCTGACAGCCCCAACTTGACACAGACATTGCCTTCCAATCCAAGACTGGATTATGAGTCTGTAACCATGGCAAACCGAAAACGACCAAATCATGCATTTTATGCAGAACAAGAAAACGAATCACCTCCCGATGTTCAGGAGTCATGCACATGGTTACCTGTGTCCAAAACTGCGGTTTATTTTCTGCCAATGGCGACAGGAATAACAACCCTTGTTAGGCGTTTAGAACATGCTGATATAACATGTGTAGAATCACCACAGTAAAAACACAACCCATTCTGACGTCTATGATTTTTCCGCTCATTTCTGGTCTGAATTCTATCACATTGCATCAAATCAGGTGCTTGTTCAGACAACACCACCAGAGGATTAGCGGTTTTGCGCTCCCGCAAACGCCGGTCAATTTGAATAGCCAGCGCCATGGAATCATTCAGACTTGTAGGAATGGGGAAACCCACCATCACATTCTTAATGGCTTCAGAAAGGCCATTTCTGAAATTTGCGGCCAGAGCGCACTCATTCCACTGAGTAAGCACGGACCATTTCCGAAATTTTTGGCAATACACTTCAGCTTCATCCTGGCCCTGAGAAATAGCCAGCAAGGCTTTTTCTGCCTGAACCTCAAGATTGGGTTCCTCGTAAAGCAATCCAAGCGCCAGAAAAAACGCATCAATATTGCCAATGCCGGATCTCCTGGCGCTAGCGAGAAGGCCCAATCCTGAGGGTTGCCCCGTAAAAAAGAGATAACAATTTTAACTTGCTGAGCTGAGTCTCCAGATGAACGGGGTCTCAGAGATAGAAACAATTTACAATTATTCCTGAAATTCCTAAACTTAAATCGATCTCCAGAAAACAGTTCAGGAATAGGTATTTTAGGTTCAGACAAAGGACTCCTGGTAACAAAATCTTGTATGCCTTGCACACGAGCAGCAAGCTGGTCCACACTTGTAATCAAGGTCTGGACATTCATGTCTGCAGCAAGCACAAGCCACTCTGAGGTAAAGGGGAGGAAGAGAGGAAAAAAAAAAAAAAAAACTCAGAATTTCCTTTCTTATAATCCCACTTCTGCAATGCATTAAACATTCAATGTTGGCCTGGCATACTGTTATGACCCCAATGGCAGAGGGTCTCAGAAATAATAACCAAGTCTGCAAACACAAAAAACCAGCTCATAGGGCAGTGGTAACTGGGCTGACCATATATCTAATCCTAGCAACACAAATAGAAGTAGCTGGGGAACGTGCCTACGTTGGTTCTAGACGTCTCGCGCCAGCCGGAGAACTAACTAACCCTAGAAGGGAAAAGAAAGACCTTTCTTGCCTCCAGAGATAAGACCCCAAAAAGTTGGATACAAGCCCCCAACAAATAATAACGGTGAGGTAAGAGGAAAAGACAAACATAAGAATGAACTAGGTATTTAGCAAAGAGAGGCCCACTAGCTAATAGCAGAATATAGTAAGATGACTTATATGGTCAGCAAAAAACCCTATTAAAATATCCACGCTGGATATTCAAGAACCCCCGAACCGTCTAACGGCCGGGGGGAGAACACCAGCACCCCTAGAGCTTCCAGCAAGGTCAGAAATCACATTTAGTACAAGCTGGACAAAAATAGAAGCAAAGCAAATAACCCAAATAACCAAAAAGCAAGACTTAGCTTAATTTTGCAAAAACCAGGACCAGCGGACAGGAGCAAACAGAAGGATCTGATTACAACGATGCCAGGCACTGGACTAAGGATCCAGGAAGTTAATATAGCAACACCCCTGGACTAACGGCCCAGGTGAGTGCCAAAGTGAAGAAAGACAATCCCAGAGTCATATCACTAGTGACCACAAGAGGGAGCCAAAAAGTCTAATTCACAACAGCTCAGGAGTTCGGCGCTGGTGTGGATGTGAAGGGATTGGCTTCTCGTGTGGATCAACTTGCTGCTAGAGTACAGGGTATTTCCAATTATATTGTTCAGACTCCGGTTTTAGAGCCTAGAATTCCAACTCCTGATTTGTTTTTTGGGGATAGGTCCAAATTTCTGAGCTTTAAAAATAACTGTAAACTGTTTTTTTGCTCTGAAACCCCGTTCCTCTGGTGATCCCATCCAGCAGGTTAAAATTGTTATATCTCTGCTGCGTGGTGACCCCCAGGATTGGGAATTTGCCCTGGAACCTGGGAATCCGGCGTTGCTTAATGTAGACACCTTTTTTCAGGCGCTTGGGTTATTGTATGATGAACCTAATTCAGTGGATCATGCTGAGAAGACCTTGTTGGCCCTGTCTCAGGGTCAAGAAGCAGCAGAATCATATTGCCAGAAGTTTAGAAAATGGTCTGTACTGACTAAATGGAATGAGGATGCCTTGGCGGCAATCTTCAGAAAGGGTCTTTCTGAATCCGTTAAAGATGTTATGGTGGGGTTCCCCACGCCTGCTGGTCTGAGTGATTCTATGTCTCTGGCCATTCAGATTGATCGGCGCTTGCGCGAGCGCAGAGTTGTGCACACTATGGCATTGTCTTCCGAGCGGAGTCCTGAGCCTATGCAGTGTGATAGGATTGTGTCTAGAGCTGAATGACAAGGATTCAGACGTCAGAATAGGTTGTGTTTTTACTGCGGCGATTCTGCTCATGTTATTTCTGATTGCCCTAAGCGTACCAAGAGAATCGCTAGTTCTGTTACCATCAGTACTGTACAACCTAAATTTCTGTTATCTGTGACCCTGATCTGCTCATTATCGTCATTTTCTGTCATGGCATTTGTGGATTCAGGCGCCGCTCTAAACTTAATGGACTTAGAATTTGCCAGATGTTGTGGTTTCCCCTTGTAGCCTTTGCAGAGTTTGCAGAGTCCTTTTCCTTTGAGGGGCATTGATGATACACCGTTGGCTAAAAATAAACCTCAGTTTTGGACACAGCTGACCATGTGCATGGTAGGAAGATTGTCGTTTTCTGGTGTTGCATAATTTGCATGATGCTATTGTGCTGGGTTTCCCATGGTTACAGGTGCATAATCCGGTATTAGATTGGAAATCTATGTCTGTGACTAGTTGGGGTTGTCAGGGGGTTCATGGTGACGTTCCTTTGATGTCAATTGCCTCCTCCCCCTCTTCTGAAATTCCTGAGTTTTTGTCAGATTTCCAGGATGTATTCAATGAGCCCAAGTTCAGTTCCCTTCCACCGCATAGGGACTGTGATTGTGCTATTGACTTGATTCCAGGCTGTAAGTTCCCTAAGGGCCGACTTTTCAACCTGTCTGTGCCAGAACATACCGCCATGCGGAACTATGTTAAGGAGTCCTTGGAGAAGGGGCATATTCGGCCATGTTCTTCACCATTGGGAGCAGGTTTTTTTTTTGTTGCCAAAAAGGATGGCTCCTTGAGACCCTGTATTGATTATCGCCTCTTGAATAAGATAACGGTCAAATTCCAATACCCTTTGCCTTTGCTTTCTGATCTGTTTGCTAGGATTAAGGGGGCTAGTTGGTTTACTAAGATTGACCTTCGAGGGGCATATAATCTTGTTCGTATTAAGCAGGGTGGCGAATGGAAAACTGCGTTTAATACGCCCGAAGGCCATTTTGAATACCTTGTGATGCCATTCGGACTCTATAATGCTCCATCTGTGTTTCAGTCCTTCATGCATTATATATTTCGGAATTATCTTGATAAATTCATGATTGTATATTTGGATGATATTTTGATTTTTTCAGATGACCGGGAGTCTCATGTGAAACAAGTCAGGATGGTATTTCAGATCCTTCATGATAATGCCTTGTTTGTGAAGGGGTCTAAGTGCCTTTTTGGAGTACAGAAGATTTCTTTTTTGGGCTTCATTTTTTCTCCCTCATCTGTAGAAATGGATTCGGTTAAGGTTCAGGCCATTCATGATTGGATCCAGCCCACATCCGTGAAGAGCCTTCAGAAATTTTTGGGCTTTGCTCATTTTTATCGCCGTTTCATTGCCAACTTCTCCAGTGTGGTTAAACCCCTGACCGATTTGATGAAGAAAGGCGCTGATGTGACGAATTGGTCCTCTGCGGCTGTTTCTGCCTTTCAGGAGCTTAAACGCCGATTTACTTCTGCCCCTGTGTTGCGTCAGCCGGATGTTTCTCTTCCTTTTCAGGTTGAGGTTGACGCTTCTGAGATTGGGGCAGGGGCCGTTTTGTCTCAGAGGAATTCTGATGGTTCCTTGATGAAACCGTGTGCCTTCTTTTCTCGAAAGTTTTCGCCTGCGGAACGCAATTATGATGTCGGCAATCGTGAGTTGTTGGCTATGAAGTGGGCATTTGAGGAGTGGCGACATTGGCTTGAGGGGGCCAAGCACCGTATTGTGGTCTTGACCGATCATAAGAATCTGATTTATCTCAAGTCTGCCAAACGGCTGAATCCTAGACAGGCCCGATGGTCCCTGTTTTTCTCCCGTTTTGATTTTGTGGTCTCGTATCTTCCGGGTTCTAAGAATGTTAAGGCTGATGCCCTCTCTAGGAGCTTTTGGCCTGATTCTCCTGGGGTCCTTGAGCCGGTCGGTATTCTGAAGGAAGGGGTGATTCTTTCTGCCATCTCCCCTGATTTACGACGGGTTCTTCAGGAATTTCAGGCTGATAAACCTGACCGCTGTCCAGTGGGGAAATTGTTTGTTCCTGACAGATGGACTAGTAAAGTGATTTCAGAGGTTCATTGTTCTGTGTTAGCTGGTCATCCTGGGATTTTTGGTACCAGAGATTTGGTTGGTAGGTCCTTTTGGTGGCCTTCTTTGTCACGGGATGTGCGTTCTTTTGTGCAGTCCTGTGGGACTTGTGCGCGGGCCAAGCCTTGCTGTTCCCGCGCTAGTAGGTTGCTTTTGCCTTTGCTGGTCCCTGAGAGGCCTTGGATGCATATTTCTATGGATTTTATTTCGGATCTTCCGGTTTCCCAGAGGATGTCAGTTATCTGGGTGGTTTGTGACCGGTTTTCTAAGATTGTTCATTTGGTACCTTTGCCTAAGTTGCCTTCCTCTTCTGATTTGGTTCCGTTGTTTTTTCAGCATGTGGTTCGTTTGCATGGCATTCCGGAGAATATTGTGTCCGATAGAGGTTCCCAGTTTCTTTCTAGGTTTTGGCGGGCCTTTTGTGCTAGGCTGGGCATTGATTTGTCTTTTTCTTCCGCATTTCATCCTCAGACAAATGGCCAAACCGAGCAAACTAATCAGACTTTGGAAACTTATTTGAGATGCTTTGTGTCTGCTGATCAGGATGATTGGGTGGCTTTCTTGCCATTGGCCGAGTTTGCCCTTAATAATCGGGCTAGTTCTGCTACCTTGGTTTCACCCTTCTTTTGTAACTCTGGTTTTCATCCTCGTTTTTCTTCGGGGCAGGTTGAGCCTTCTGATTGTCCTGAGGTGGACTCTGTGGTTGACAGGTTGCAGCAAATTTGGGCTCATGTTTTGACAATTTGGTGTTGTCTCAGGAGGGGGCTCAGCGTTTTGCTAACCGTCGTCGGTGTGTTGGTTCCCGGCTTCGGGTTGGGGATTTGGTCTGGTTGTCTTCCCGTCATGTCCCTATGAAGGTTTCTTCCCCTAAGTTTAAGCCTCGGTTTATTGGCCCTTATAGGATTTCTGAGATTATCAATCCAGTGTCTTTTCGTTTGGCCCTTCCAGCCTCTTTTTCCATCCATAATGTTTTTCATAGATCTTTGTTGCGGAAATATGTGGTGCCCGTTGTTCCCTCTGTTGATCCTCCTGCCCCAGTGTTGATTGATGGGGAGTTGGAGTATGTGGTTTAGAAGATTTTGGATTCTCATTTTTCGAGGCGGAAGCTTCAGTATCTTGTCAAATGGAAGGGTTATGGCCGGGAGGATAATTCTTGGGTTGTTGCCTCCGATGTTCATGCTGATGATTTGGTTCGTGCCTTTCATTTGGCATGTCCGGATCGGCCTGGGGGCTCTGGTGAGGGTTCGGTGACCCCTCCTCAAGGGGGGGGTACTGTTGTGAATTCTGCTCTTGGGCTCCCTCCGGTGGTTGTAAGTGGTAGCGCTGCTGTCTCTGAATCGCAGCATTTATCAGGTGTGTTCACTTTTTGCAATTGTGACTGGGCTATTTAGTCTTGCTTCACCCTTTAGTCAGTGCCAGTTGTCCATTGTTCCTGGAGGATTCACATCTCTGCCTGGTCTCTCCTGCTTTGCAGTTCATTTCAACAAAGATAAGTTCTGGCCTTGATTTTTTGCTGTCCACATGCTGTGGCCTTATTGTTCAGTTCTTTTCCATGTTTTTGTCTTGTCCAGCTTGGTCTGTAAAAAGATTTGTTTAGCCAAGCTGGTATCTCTGGAGATGCAGATATACCCTCCATATCTTTAGTTAGCTGTGGAGATTTTGTATTTTCTGTGGTGGATATTTTCTAGTGTTTTAATACTGACCGCATAGTACTCTGTCCTATCCTTTCTATTTAGCTAGAAGTGGCCTCCTTTGCTAAATTCTGATTTCCATCTGTGTATGTTTTTTCCCTCTCCTCTCACAGTCAATATTTGTGGGGGGCTGTCTATCCTTTGGGGATTTTCTCTGAGGCAAGATAGATTTCCCTTTTCTATCTCTAGGGGTAATTAGTCCTCCGGCTGTGTCGAGATGTCTAAGGAGCGCTAGGTACATTCCACGGCTACTTCTAGTTGCGGTGTTAAGTTCAGGGTCTGCGGTCAGTACAGGTACCACCTTCTCCAGAGTACGTCTCATGCTGCTCTTAGGCCACCAGATCATAACAGGCCACATTAGCTCATATAAAAGTCTAGTCCACACTTTAGAAAATTAGTGTTTCTTATACCTGTTAGGAGCTGTTCAGGAATAAGCACACTAAGCCCTTAGTACTTTTCTGCTTATCTTTATCAGTCAATAAGATGAAGAAGGCAGGGAGTAAGGCACGTAGGGCGCAGAGCAGGGAGAGGACGTGGGGATTCTGTGCCTGCTGCGGGCACTGGTGACTCATCATCACCCAGTTTCAGGAGGGAACAGTCCTTCATGCGCAGCTTTGTCGGAGAGCGCCGTACACCGCTGCTGCGTGAAGACCAAATTGAAGCCGTTGTCGGATGGATGGCAGCTAATGCATCGACTTCAATTAGTGCCACATCCTCTCAGGCACAGAGCACTGGAGAGCACCCAGCTTTGTCTCTCTGACTCTGAAGAGGCGGGTGGGCCAGTGCCTCCGGTCACCACACCGCAGTACGCATCTGATGACACTCAGGTGCCACTTTCTGGTGCGTGCTGTGCTGCCGAGACTACCCAGGAGGAGCAGTTGGTGGCAGAGGGTAGTGTAGATGATGAGGTCCTTGACCCATCGTGGCGGGAGGGACAGGAAGGTGGTGGGAGCAGCTCTGAGGAAGAGATTCCCCGAACGGGCCAAAGAGGGAGAGGGAGGGGGAAGACTGCGGAGCCTGTAGCCTCCACTTCGGCACCCGTTAGGAGCATGTCTCTTCCAAAAGCCAAAAAGGGCGCTCCCAAGACTTGCAGTGCCTGGTCCTTTTTTGACACAGTTGCAGATGACATTTGCTTTGTCAAATGCAAGGTGTGTCATCATAAAATCAAAAGAGGGAGAAATGTCGGCAACCTCAATACCTCAAATATGTGGAAACGTGTGCGGACCAGGCACGCGGTGGAGTTAAAAAAACACACTGAAGACCTAGGCCAACCAACAGCGGCAGCTACCACCTCTTCAGCTCATGTTGCCTCTTCCTCCAGCTCACACACAGCTGGTTCGGCTTCCTCCCAGGATCGCCATGGAAGAACCTCTGGCACTGTTGTCCAGAGACCCACTGTAATTCCACCCGCAGCACCACGTTCCCAGTCATCCTCACACTCCCAGCCCAGTCTACAGCCATCGGTAGTACAGGCAGGGGAGAAAAGGCGGCCTTTCTCGGCAAACCACCCACGAGCACAGGTTCTGACTGCAGGCATTGCCAAACTTCTGTCACTGGAAATGCTGTCATTCAGGCTGGTGGAGACTGACAGCTTCCGTGAATTGATGTCATTGGCAGTCCCACAGTACAATGTGCCCAGCCGCTTTTATTTCAGCAGGCAAGCCGTCCCTGCCCTGCACAAGCATGTGGAGGGACACATAAAACACGCGCTACTGAATGCCGTCAGTAGCAAGGTCCACCTCACCACCGATGCGTGGACCAGTCACCATGGACAGGGGTGATACCTTTCCCTCACTGCCCATTGGGTTAATGTTGTTGAGTCGGGTACAGATCGTGCGAGTGGCGCAGGACGTGTCCTGCCCACTCCAAGGATTGCAGGAATCCTGTCTGTACGCATTGACTCCTCCTCATACACAAGTTCCTCTGAATCATCGCTGCAGGAGCCGTCACAGTCCACCTCCACATGGACCCATGAAAGTTTACCTGTTACGACCGATATGAGCACAGCCGTGGCCAAACGTCAACAGGCCGTCTTGAAATTAATTTCTTTGGGGAATCGAAGCCACACAGCGCAGGAGCTCTGGAATGCCATCAAGCAGGAGAGCGATGTGTGGTTTGTGGCAGCGAATCTCCAGCCAGGCATGGTAGTGTGTGACAATGGCCGAAATCTGGTGGCAGCTCTGGGCCTCGGCAACCTCACTCACATCCCATGTCTGGCACATGTGCTCAACTTGGTCGTGCAGAGTTTTTTGAGGGACTATCCGGATCTTGATGCACTGCTGCACAAGGTCCGCCTAGAGTGTGCTCACTTGCGGCGTGCCAGCACGGCAAGATCGCGCATTGCAGCTCTGCAGCGCTGATTCCGCCTTCCGGAACATCGCATCATATGTGACCTACCTACCAGGTGGAATTCCACATTACATATGTTGGAGCGGTTGTGTGAGCAGCAGCAAGCAGTAATGGAGTACCAGCTGCATCAGGCGCAAAGAAGTCGCACTCCGTGCCGTTCAGACTTCACATCCACAGAGTGGGCCACTATGAAGGACGTCTGCCAGGTTTTGCGTCCCTTCGATTATTCCACGCGGATGGCGAGTGCAGATGATGCACTAGTCAGCATGACTGTCCCCCTTATCTGCCTGCTTCAACAAACACTGCAAGCGCTAAGGGATGATGTTGTGGAAGAGGTGGAGGATGAGGAGTCACCATTTTCATCAGCTTCTGGACAGTCAGCGCCACATGGTTCCTCACAAACGCGTAGGTAGGGGACACTTTGTGAGGAGGATGAGGAGGAGTTATGGACCTGGTGGTTAGGAGCACCCGGAATGACCTGATGAGTAAACTAGAATTCGGAACAAGCTCTGGGAAAGTGGGAACTCTGCTGACCGCAAATACTACTCCTATACACACACAAAAAATAGCCGTGGAGCGTACCTAACTCTCCCTAGATGCCTCTTCACAGCCTAAGAGCTAACTACCCCTAAAGATAGAAATAGAAGCCTAACCTTGCCTCAGAGAAATTCCCCAAAGGTAAAGGCAGCCCCCCACATATATTGACTGTGAGTTAAGAGGAAGGTCACAAACACAGGAATGAAACAGATTTTAGCAAAGGAGGCCAGACTTAACTACTTAGTCAGAGGATAGAAAAGGGAACTATGCGGTCAGCACAAAAGACTACAAAAAACCACGCAGAGTAAGCAAAAAGACTTCCCACACCGACTCACGGTGTGGAGGTGCCACTCTGCACCCCAGAGCTTCCAGCTAGCAAGGGAATATCATGATAGCAAGCTGGACTAGAAATAGCAGTACTAAGAAATGTATTCAGGAAGCAGTAACACAAAATGAACTAGCAAAGACTTAGCTTCTGCTGGAGTAGACAGGTCCTCAGAGAAGTCCAAGAGAGATCTGAACCAATACTGAACCATTGACAGCTGGCATGAAGTAACGATCTGAGTGGAGTTAAATAGGGAAGCCAGCATAGCAATAAACGAGAGCAGCTGACAAAGCCAACCTCAGTGACCAGCAGTTCCGCTCAAAGCCACCAGAGGGAGTCCAAGAGCAGAACTAACCAAAGTACCATTCATGACCACAGGAGGGAGTCCGAGAACGGAATTCACAACAGTACCCCCCCCTTGAGGAGGGGTCACCGAACCCTCACCAGGGCCCCCAGGCCGATCAGGACGAGCCAAATGAAAGGCACGAACTAAATCGGCAGCGTGGACATCGGAGGCAACAACCCAGGAATTATCCTCCTGACCATAGCCCTTCCACTTAACCAGGTACTGAAGCTTCCGTCTCGAAATACGAGAATCCAAAATTTTTTCCTCCACATACTCCAACTCCCCCTCAACCAACACCGGGGCAGGAGGATCAACGGAGGGAATCATAGGCGCCACGTACCTCCGCAACAACGACCTATGGAACACATTATGGATGGCAAAAGAAGCTGGAAGGACCAAACGAAATGACACAGGGTTGAGAATTTCAGAAATCTTATAAGGACCAATGAAACGAGGCTTAAACTTAGGAGAAGAAACCTTCATAGGAACATAACGAGAAGACAACCAAACCAAATCCCCAACACGAAGTCGGGGACCAACACAACGACGGCGGTTAGCGAAACGTTGAGCCTTCTCCTGGGACAACGTCAGATTGTCCACTACGTGAGTCCAAATTTGCTGCAACCTGTCCACCACAGAATCCACACCAGGACAGTCAGAAGGCTCAACCTGCCCCGAAGAAAAACGAGGATGAAAACCAGAATTGCAAAAAAAAAGGCGAAACCAAAGTAGCCGAACTAGCCCGATTATTAAGGGCGAACTCAGCCAATGGCAAGAAGGTCACCCAATCATCCTGATCAGCAGAAGCAAAGCATGTCAGATAGGTTTCCAAAGTCTGGTTGGTTCGTTCGGTTTGGCCATTTGTTTGAGGATGGAAAGCCGAAGAAAAAGACAAATCAATGCCCATCTTAGCACAAAAGGACCACCAAAACCTAGAGACACACTGGGAACCCCTGTCCGACACAATGTTCTCCGGAATGCCATGCAAACGAACCACATGTTGAAAAAATAAGATCTGAAATAAAATCCAACGAAACATGCGTCCAAGGCCTTTTTGGGACTGGCAAGGGCAAAAGCAACCCACTGGCACGAGAACAGCAGGGCTTAGCCTGAGCACAAGTCCCACAGGACTGCACAAATGAATGCACATCCCGAGACAAGGAAGGCCACCAAAAGGACCTAGCCACCAAATCTCTGGTCCCAAAAATCCCAGGATGACCAGCCAACACTGAGCAATGAACCTCAGAAATAACTCTGCTAGTCTATCTATCAGGGACAAATAGTTTCTCCGCTGGACAACGGTCAGGTATAATCAGCCTGAAACTCCTGCAGCACCCGCCGCAAATCAGGGGAGATGGCAGACAGAATTACCCCCTCTTTGAGAATACCAGCCGGCTCAGGGACTCCCGGAGAATCAGGCACAAAACTCCTAGAAAGGGCATCCGCCTTCACATTCTTAGAACCTGGAAGGTATGAGACCACAAAATCGAAACGGGAGAAAAACAGCGACCATCGAGCCTGTCTAGGATTCAACCGCTTGGCAGACTCGAGATAAGTCAGATTTTTGTGATCCGTCAAGACCACCACGCGGTGCTTGGCTCCCTCAAGCCAATGTCGCTACTCCTCGAATGCCCACTTCATAGCAAGCAGCTCCCGATTGCCAACATCATAATTATGCTCAGCAGGCGAAAACTTTCTAGAAAAGAAGGCACATGGCTTCATCACAGAGCCATCAGAACTTCTTTGAGACAAAACAGCCCCTGCTCCAATCTCAGAAGCATCAACCTCGACCTGAAAAGGGAGCGAAACATCTGGCTGACTTAACACAGGGGCCGAAGAAAAACGACGTTTCAGCTCCTGAAAAGCCTCAACGGCCGCAGAGGACCAATTCACCACATCAGCACCTTTCTTTGTCAAATCAGTCAAAGGTTTAACCACACTAGAAAAATTAGCGATGAAGCGATGGTAAAAATTAGCAAAGCCCAGGAATTTCTGGAGGCTCTTCACAGATGTAGGTTGAGTCCAATCATAAATGGCCTGAACTTTAACAGGGTCCATCAAGATAGTAGAAGGGGAAAAAATGAAGCCCAAAAAGGAAACCTTCTGAACTCCGAAGAGACATTTAGACCCCTTCACAAACAAGGAATTAGCACGAAGGACCTGGAATACCATTCTGACCTGTTTCACATGAGACTCCCAATCATCCGAAAAGACCAAAAAATCATCCAAATATACAATCATGAATCTATCCAGATACTTTCGGAAGATGTCATGCATAAAGGACTGAAACACAGATGGAGCATTTGAAAGCCCGAATGGCATTACCAGGTACTCAAAATGGCCCTCGGGCGTATTAAATTCTGTTTTCCATTCATCGCCCTGTTTAATACGCACAAGGTTATACGCCCCTCGAAGATCTATCTTGGTGAACCAACTAGCCCCCTTAATCCGAGCAAACAAATCAGACAGCAGAGGCAAAGGGTACTGAAATTTGACCGTGATCTTATTGAAAAGGCGGTAATCTATACAGGGTCTCAGAGAACCATCCTTCTTGGCCACAAAAAAGAACCCTGCTCCCAACGGTGATGAAGACGGGCGAATATGCCCTTTCTCCAAGGACTCCTTTATATAACTCCGCATAGCGGCGTGCTCTGGCACAGATAAATTGAAAAGTCGGCCCTTAGGAAACTTACTACCAGGAATCAAATTTATAGCACAATCACAATCCCTATGAGGGGGTAGGACACTGGATTTGGGCTCATCAAATACATCCTGGTAATCCGACAGAAACTCAGGGACTTCAGAAGGAGTGGAAGCAGAAATTGACACCAACGGAACATCGCCATGTACCCCTTGACAACCCCAACTAGACACAGACATTGATTTCCAATCCAATACTGGATTATGAACCTGTAGCCAAGGCAAACCCAACACGACCACATCATGCAAATTATGCAACACCAAAAAGCGAATATCTTCCTGATGAGCATGAGCCATGCACATGGTCAACTGAGTCCAGTACTGAGGTTTATTCTTGGCCAACGGCGTGGCATCAATTCCCCTTAATGGAATAGGATACTGCAAAGGCTCCAAGAAAAAACCACAGCGCCTGGCAAACTCCAAGTCCATCAAATTCAGGGCAGCGCCTGAATCCACAAATGCCATAACCGAGTAGGATGACAAGGAGCAAATCAGAGTAACAGACAAAAGAAATTTAGGCTGTACAGTACCAATGGTGACAGACCTAGCGAACCGCTTAGTGCGGTTAGGACAATCAGAGATCGCATGAGTGGGGTCACCACAGTAAAAACACAGCCTATTCTGACGTCTGTGTTCTTGCCGTTCAGTTCTGGTCAAAGTTCTATCACATTGCATAAGCTCAGGCCTCTGCTCAGAGGACACCGCCAAATGGTGCACAATTTTGCACTCACGCAAGCGCCGATCAATTTGGATGGGCAAGGACATTGATTCATTCAGACCAGCAGGCGTGGGGAATCCCACCATAACATCCTTAAGGGCTTCAGAAAGACCCTTTCTAAAAATTGCTGCCAGGGCACACTCATTCCATTGAGTAAGCACAGACCATTTTCTAAACTTCTGACAATATATCTCCGCTTCATCCTGACCCTGACACAAAGCTAGCAAGATTTTCTCTGCCTGATCCACTGAATTCGGTTCGTCATAAAGCAATCCAAGCGCCAGAAAAAACGCATCTACATTAAGCAATGCAGGATCTCCTGGCGCAAGGGAGAATGCCCAGTCTTGAGGGTCGCCACGCAACAAAGAAATAACAATTTTTACTTGCTGAATGGGGTCACCAGTGGAGCGGGGTTTCAAAGCAAGAAACAGTTTACAATTATTTTTGAAATTCAGAAACTTAGATCTATCCCCAGAAAACAAATCAGGAATTGGAATTCTAGGCTCTAACATTGGATTCTGAACTACATAATCTTGAATGCTTTGTACTCTTGCAGTGAGATGATCCACACAAGAGGACAGACCTTGAATATCCATATCTACACCTCAGTCCTGAACCACCCAGAGATTAAGGGGAAAAGAGAGACAAAACACACTGCAAAGAAAAAAAAATGGGTTCAGAACTTCTCTTATCCCTCTTTTGAGATGCATTAACACTTTGTTGGCCAGCTGTACTGTTATGGACCTGGTGGTTAGGAGCACCCGGAATGACCTGATGAGTAAACTAGAATTCGGAACAAGCTCTGGGAAAGTGGGAACTCTGCTGACTGCAAACACTACTCCTATACACACACACTAGAAATAGCCGTGGAGCGTACCTAACTCTCCCTAGACGCCTCTTCACAGCCTAAGAGCTAACTACCCCTAAAGATAGAAATAGAAGCCTAACCTTGCCTCAGAGAAATTCCCCAAAGGTAAAGGCAGCCCCCCACATATATTCACTGTGAGTTAAGAGGAAGGTCACAAACACAGGAATGAAACAGGTTTTAGCAAAGGAGGCCAGACTTAACTACTTAGTCAGAGGATAGAAAAGGGAACTATGCGGTCAGCACAAAAGTCTACAAAAAACCACGCAGAGTAAGCAAAAAGACTCCCCACACCGACTCACGGTGTGGAGGTGCCACTCTGCACCCCAGAGCTTCCAGCTAGCAAGGGAATATCATGATAGCAAGCTGGACTAGAAATAGCAGTACTAAGAAATGTATTCAGGAAGCAGTAACACAAAATGAACTAGCAAAGACTTAGCTTCTGCTGGAGTAGACAGGTCCTCAGAGAAGTCCAAGAGAGATCTGAACCAATACTGAACCATTGACAGCTGGCATGAAGTAACGATCTGAGTGGAGTTAAATAGGGAAGCCAGCATAGCAATAAACGAGAGCAGCTGACAAAGCCAACCTCAGTGACCAGCAGTTCCGCTCAAAGCCACCAGAGGGAGTCCAAGAGCAGAACTAACCAAAGTACCATTCATGACCACAGGAGGGAGTCCGAGAACGGAATTCACAACAGAGGAGTCAATGGAGTAGGAAGACATCCGTCCAGAGGAGGGAGTTACACAATTGTCCAGTAGTCAGTGTGTACAGCGAGGGTGGGGTGATGAAGAGCGGGCAGAGATCACGCCTCAAGCAGGGGACAGCGTTTCTTGGACAGTTGGCAGTCTGCAGCACATGGTTGATTACATGCTGCAGTGCCTGAGAAATGACCGCCGCATCACCCACATTCTCAACATGGCTGATTATTGGGTGTACACCCTCCTCGATCCTCGCTACCGGGACAACGTACAAAGCCTCATCACACCGTTGAACCGGGAGCGTAAAATGCGGGAGTACCAAGACACACTGGTGAATTCCATCATCTTCTCCAGTCCAACTGATAGAAGTGCTGCTAGTGCTTTACAAACCAGCTCAGTGCGTCCAAGCAGTCGAGGAGGCTTTGCACAAAGAGGGAGCAGAAGCAGTGCCTCTGCCCAAGGCAAGACCAGTATGGCCCAACTGTGGCACAGTTTTCTGTGCCCGCCACAAATATCTACACCATCACAGGCGGCTCCAGTCAGCAGGAGGCAACGGTTCCGTCAGATGGTGACAGACTACATGTCTTGCCCTCTTACTGTACTCCCAGGCGGCTCTTCCCCTTTCAAGTTTTGGGTCTCTAAGCTGGATACATGGCCAGAGCTAAGCCAGTATGCATTGGAGGTGCTGGCTTGCCCTACGGCTAGTGTATTGTCGGAACGCGTCTTTAGTGCTGCAGGTGGTGTACTAACAGACCGTCGCATGCGACTATCCTCCGATAACGTTGACCGGCTTACTTTTCTGAAAATGAACCAGGCCTGGATCTCGCAGGAATTTGCCACTCCTCTTCCTGATTAAATAATTGGGTGACTGTCTACAGTATCCAGGTCTCCTGTTGTGTTCATCTTTCTACCACCTGAACTGTAATTCCTGGGCTCCAACACCGCCAGTTGAGGCTCAGAAGTGCAGGCTGCACAGTCAAAACATACGACCCAGTGTTATTGGGTTTCAGTAACGTCAGCTGATCCCCAGCTGTGTAGCTGGCAATGTGTCCTGCGACCGCCACGCTGACACAACAACTGAAATTGAAGGGAACCTGTCCCCCCCCCAGGCGTTTGTTACTGAAAGAGCCACCTTGTGCAGCAGTAATGCTGCAGAAGGAAAAGGTAGCTATTTTACTTTAGCTCCTTGCACACGCAGAACTTAACACTTATAAAATGTGTCCCCTGATACCGTGAGACCGTCCCGGAGGTGGGATTTTCCTTTGTAATGGGACGCAGCACAGCCGTCATTCCTACCCCCTTGGTGCCGTGCGCCGCCTCCTCAGCGTTGTTGGATTCTGTCCCGGAGTCTGCGCACTTATGTTATCCCTTGGCCAGGCGCACTTAGCGCTGCCCGTCTTCTGACATCATTTGGTGTCAGGCTGACTGCGCCTGTGTGGCCGCGCCGGCCGAGATCCCGCCTCGCAGTGTCTTCTGATTTAATCACACTGCGGGCCTGGGATCCATGGGCATGCGCAGTGCATATCTTCACCTCAGGCTCTCACTCATCTCCCTCCGCCTTCTTCAGACTGTGCGCCGTCAGCTGATCTCTAATATCATGCCACGGCCAGGACTAGGGTTGAGCGACTTTCATTTTTTTAAGATCGAGTAGGGTTTTGGGAAACCCGATTTTGTCCAGAGTCGAGTCGAGTGCAGTCGGCCGATTATCGCTAAAAGTCGGGGATCGACCGAAACACGAAACCCAATGCAAGTCAATGGGGAAGCATAGTCGGCAGTGAGTGGAGGCCAGGAAAACACCTACAGTGCCCATTTTAATGCCAAAAACATCCATTCTTGTTTCTGAAGCTTGCCAATCTTAATTAACTGTATAATAATAGTTGGGCATAGGGAATTGGGGGAAAGTTGTGGGGGGAGTAGGGCTGGCTCAAGTTTTTCGTGGGCCCAGGAAATGCGGACTACGTCACGGCGGTGTTGCAGGGAAAGGTAAGTATTTAAAAGTTGCAAGTGCTGTGATCCTGAGCAAGCAGGGGGGGGCCCACTCGTTCGCATTGCCACTGGCACAGGGCCCCTCAAAGTACGGCGGTGTGTTTGCATGGTGGGGGCGCCTCCCACCAGCAGCGACACTTTTGCGTACTCTGAGGGGCCCTGTGCCAGTGACGTCGCCAACGAGTATGCCCCCCCACCTGATGAAGGAACCTGCACTTTCATCTGCACCTTCCTCTTTGTCCCTGTGTAAGGTGGTATAACATGCGGGAAGGGGAACCTTACTTTCAGCAGGGACAGATTCTGGCTGTGTAGAGTACAAGGGGAATGTAGTGGTCTAGGTCAATGTACCAGCAGACTCATTTAGCAGTGGCTGGGCAATGGGCAGGATGAGGAGGAAACAGATATAGGGCCAAAGAATAAAGTAGGCTACATGCAGTTCAAAATTGGTAACAGGACTAAACAGGCGGCATTGCTTTGTTCAGTGGAGTAGCAAACCCAAGAGCAGCAGACACTGTTTCAAGGGCCTAACCACACTAGTAGGCCAAATGCAGTTTAATATCTGATAGTATAGGGCGAAAGCCAGAATGTGGAAGCTCAGCTTTGTTCAGTTGAGGACAACACCAGGGAGGGGCAGACACCTTTAGTAGGCCGGAAAAGCCTATTGCATTTTTTAAAATGGTAATTTGGAGCAGAAGGTTGAAGCTCAGCTTTATTTAGTTGAGGGCAACACCAGGGAGAGGCAGAAGCCGTTAGTAGGCCCTAACCACCATTTTTTTTTTTAAAACCACTTAATGAGAGCCGGAAGGTTGAAGCTCAGCTTTATTTAGTTGAGGACAACACCAGGCAGGGGCACACAGACAGACACCTTTAGTAGGCCGGAAAAGCCTATTGCATTTTTCAAAATGGTAATTTGGAGCAGAAGGTTGAAGCTCAGCTTTATTTAGTTGAGGGCAACACCAGGCAGGGGCACACAGACAGACACCTTTAGTAGGCCGGAAAAGCCTATTGCATTTTTCAAAATGGTAATTTGGAGCAGAAGGTTGAAGCTCAGCTTTATTTAGTTGAGGGCAACACCAGGGAGGGGCAGAAGCCGTTAGTAGGCCCTAACCAAAGTTGAAGGCCAAATGCAGTTTAATTTCTGATACTATAGGCCGAAAGCCAGAAGGTGGAAGCTCCGATTTAGACAGTGGAGGACAATTTGAATTAGGGACTGCAGACAGACTTAGTAGGCTGTCCCCTGTGGACCATGCATCCACCACATTAACCCATTGTGCCGTAATGGACACGTAATCTTCCGTGGCCATGCCTACAGGTCCATGCGTCTGTTGTCAGGTGCACCTTTGTACTCACAGATTGCCAGAGTGCATGGACAATGCGGTCTTCTACATGCTGGTGGAGGGTTGGGATGGCTTTTCTCGCAAAAGAAGTGTCGACTGGTTAGCTTGTAGCGTGGTACAGCGTAGTCCATCATGGCCTTATTAATAGTAAATAAAATATATAACTAGGCTCTATGAACTTTTAAATAGGTTCCAGGGGTACACGGGCAGCATTGGTGTGGTCAGTGGAGGAGTATTGCAAGTAGGGGCTGCAGACAGGCTATCAAAGGCCTAAAATAACAAACAGTAGGCAGTCATGGCAGTTTTACATCGGTTACATGGATACACAGGCAGGCACTCCAGGCAGCATTGTGGTCAGTGGAGGAGTATTGCAAGTAGGGGCCGCAGACAGGCTATCAAAGGCCTAAAATAACAAACAATAGGCTCATTGCAGTTTTACAGCGGTTACATGGATACACGGGCAGGCAGCTTGGTGGAGAGTGGAGGAGTATTTAAAGTAGGGACCGCAGACAGGCTATCAAAGGCCTAACATAACAAACAATAGGCTCATGGCAGTTTTACAGCGGTTACATGGATACACGGGCAGGCAGCTTGGTGGTCAGTGGAGGAGTATTTAAAGTAGGGACCGCAGACAGGCTTCAAAGGCCTAACATCAGAAAATGGGCTGGCTGTAGGCACTTTATAATTGGTTCCAGGGGTACACGGGCAGCAGTGGTCTGGTCAGTGGAGGACTAGTGGAAGGAGGGACCGCAGACAGGCTTCAAAGGCCTAAAATAACAAACAATAGGCTCATGGCAGTTTTACAGCGGTTACATGGATACACGGGCAGGCAGCTTGGTGGTCAGTGGAGGAGTATTTAAAGTAGGGACCGCAGACAGGCTTCAAAGGCCTAACATAAGAAAATGGGCTGGCTGTAGGCACTTTATAATTGGTTCCAGGGGTACACGGGCAGCAGTGGTCTGGTCAGTGGAGGAGTATTTAAAGTAGGGACCGCAGACAGGCTATCAAAGGCCTAAAATAACAAACAATAGGCTTATGGCAGTTTTACAGCGGTTACATGGATACACGGGCAGGCAGCTTGGTGGTCAGTGGAGGAGTATTTAAAGTAGGGACCGCAGACAGGCTTCAAAGGCCTAACATAAGAAAATGGGCTGGCTGTAGGCACTTTATAATTGGTTCCAGGGGTACACGGGCAGCAGTGGTCTGGTCAGTGGAGGACTAGTGGAAGGAGGGACCGCAGACAGGCTTCAAAGGCCTAAAATAACAAACAATAGGCTCATGGCAGCTTTACAGCGGTTACATGGATACACAGGCAGCTTGGTGGTGAGTGGAGGAGTAGTGCAAGGAGTGTCTGTCCCAGTACTCCCAAAATATAAATAGATGTTAATGTCTCGCAAAACAACCACAACAAAAAAAAAGGTGGCATACTTAGGTACAGGGGTGGGCTCATCTACTGAGTTTCTGACATAGTAATTTGGCAGTAACTATTTAATGGTGCCAATATAGGACACAGACACAGACTACTTTAAGTTGCATCATAGATGTCTACAAATTTGTATTGTCAGTGCCAGACATTGAATGATGTCAGCGAATAGACTAAAGATTGGTGGAGCTGTGCGACATAATTTTGGACGTGGTAGAGCACATTTTGAGCTGGGGTAGGGGGGAACTCTCTTGAGGCCGGCGGGACCGCCCCAGGGCCCCTCATGTTACAACGGTGTGTCTGACGTTGGGTGCGCACCACCACCGCCAGAGACACTACATTGTACTATGAGGGACCCAGTGGCAGTGCCGTCGACCAAAAGCGGCCACACCCACCTCTTCAGACAAACAGCAGTCTCACGGGTGCTTGCGCCAAGTCGCGATACCACGGCCCCGTGTGGGGAGTTTTGCCATTTAGGGAGGTGTAAACATGTCGTATGCTGTACAATCAGCTGCAGCAAATTAGACATTAGAAAAGTAATTCACAGGCAAGAGCTTTTCATAGGAAAGCTAGGTGTCGGCCGGGCAAGGTGGGGCAAAAGATTTCGAAATCCAGTTGTGGTTCATTTTAATGAATGTTAGATCGTCAACATTTTGGGTAGCCAGACGAGTCCTTTTTTCGGTTAATATTGAACCTGCAGCACTGAATACTCTTTCTGATAGGACACTTGCTGCCGGGCAAGCAAGCTCCTGCAATGCATATTCTGCCAATTCTGGCCAGGTGTCTAATTTGGAGGCCCAGTAATCAAATGGGAATGACGGTTGAGGGAGAACATCGATAAGGGATGAAAAATAGTTAGTAACCATACTGGACAAATGTTGTCTCCTGTCACTTTCAATTGATGCAGCAGTACCTGTCCTGTCTGCGGTCATAGCAAAATCACTCCACAACCTGGTCAGAAAACCCCTCTGTCCAACGCCACTTCTGATGTGTGCACCCCTAACACTCCTAGTCTGCTGCCCCCTGGAGCTCGTGTGAGAACGATCACGTGCGCTGTGTGCTGGGAATGCCTGAAGCAAACGGTCAACAAGAGTTGATTGTTTGGTTGCTAATATTAGTTCCAAGTTCTCATGTGGCATAATATTTTGCAATTTGCCTTTATAGCGTGGATCAAGGAGGCAGGCCAACCAGTAATCGTCATCGTTCATCATTTTCGTAATGCGTGTGTCCCTTTTTAGGATACGTAAGGCATAATCCGCCATGTGGGCCAAAGTTCCAGTTGTCAAATCTCCGGTTGTGATTGGTTGAGGGGCAGTTGCAGGCAAATCTACGTCACTTGTGTCCCTCAAAAAACCAGAACCCGGCCGTGACACGCAACCAATTTCCTGTGCCCCCGGGAAAGGTTCGGCATTAAAAATATACTCATCCCCATCATCCTCCTCGTCCTCCACCTCCTCTTCGCCCGCTACCTCGTCCTGTACACTGCCCTGACCAGACAATGGCTGACTGTCATCAAGGCTTTCCTCTTCCTCTGGTGCAGACGCCTGCTCCTTTATGTGCGTCAAACTTTGCATCAGCAGACGCATTAGGGGGATGCTCATGCTTATTACGGCGTTGTCTGCACTAACCAGCCGTGTGCATTCCTCAAAACACTGAAGGACTTGACACATGTCTTGTATCTTAGACCACTGCACACCTGACAACTCCATGTCTGCCATCCTACTGCCTGCCCGTGTATCCTCCCACAAATAAATAACAGCACGCCTCTGTTCGCACAGTCTCTGAAGCATGTGCAGTGTTGAGTTCCACCTTGTTGCAACGTCTATGATTAGGCGATGCTGGGGAAGGTTCAAAGACCGCTGATAGGTCTGCATACGGCTGGCGTGTACAGGCGAACGTCGGATATGTGAGCAAAGTGCACGCACTTTGAGGAGCAGGTCGGAGATCCCAGGATAAGTTTTCAATAAGCACTGCACCACCAGGTTTAAGGTGTGAGCCAGGCAAGGAATGTGTTTCAGTTGGGAAAGGGAGATGGCAGCCATGAAATTCCTTCCGTTATCACTCACTACCTTGCCTGCCTCAAGATCTACTGTGCCCAGCCACGACTGTGTTTCTTGTTGCAAGAACTCGGACAGAACTTCCGCGGTGTGTCTGTTGTCGCCCAAGCACTTCATAGCCAATACAGCCTGCTGATGCTTGGCAGTAGCTGGCCCATAATGGGACAACTGGTGTGCAACAGTGTCATCTGCCGATGGAGTGGTTGGCAGACTGCGTTCTGTGGAAGAGCTGTAGCTTCTGCAGGAGGACGAGGAGGAGGAGGAGGAGGGGGTGCGAACGCCTACAGCCAACTGTTTCCTAGACCGTGGGCTAGGCACAACTGTCCCTAAATTGATGTCGCCTGTGGACCCTGCATCCACCACATTCACCCAGTGTGCCGTGATGGACACATAACGTCCCTGGCCATGCCTACTGGTCCATGCATCTGTAGTCAGGTGCACCTTTGTACTCACAGATTGCCTGAGTGCATGGACGATGCGCTGTTTAACATGCTGGTGCAGGGCTGGGATGGCTTTTCTGGAAAAAAAGTGTCGACTGGGTAGCTCGTATCGTGGTTCAGCGTACTCCATCAGGGCTTTGAAAGCTTCGCTTTCAACTAACCGGTAGGGCATCATCTCTAACGAGATTAGTCTAGCTATGTGGGCGTTAAAACCCTGTGTACGCGGATGCGAGGATAAGTACTTCCTTTTTCTAACCAGAGTCTCATGTAGGGTGAGCTGGACTGGAGAGCTGGAGATCGTGGAACTTTCGGGTGTGCCGGTGTACATGGCAGACTGAGAGACGGTTGGAGACGGTATTGTTTCCGCCGGTGCCCTAGATGCAATATTTCCTCCTACAAAACTGGTGATTCCCTGACCCTGACTGCTTTTGGCTGGCAAAGAAACCTGCACAGATACTGCCGGTGGTGCGGAAAATGGTGGCCTTACAGTGACGGAAGGGATGTTGCGTTGCTGACTAGCTTCATTGGCCGAGGGTGCTACAACCTTGAGGGACGTTTGGTAGTTAGTCCAGGCTTGAAAATGCATGGTGGTTAAGTGTCTATGCATGCAACTAGTATTTAGACTTTTCAGATTCTGACCTCTGCTTAAGCTAGTTGAACATTTTTGACAGATGACTTTGCGCTGATCAGTTGGATGTTGTTTAAAAAAATGCCAGACTGCACTCTTCCTAGACTCGGATCCCTTTTCAGGGATTGCAGACTGAGCTTTAACCGGATGGCAACGCTGTGCTCCAACAGGTTTTGGCTTTGACACGCGTTTTGGGCCAGATACGGGCCCGGCAGATGGAACCTGTTGCGATGTTGATGCCTGCTGCGGCCCCTCCTCCACCTCCGCTTCTGAACTACTGCCGCCTGCACCCTGTTCCCCCAATGGCTGCCAATCGGGGTCAATAACTGGGTCATCTATTACCTCCTCTTCGAGCTCGTGTGCAACTTCGTCTGTGTCACTGTGTCGGTCGGTGGTATAGCGTTCGTGGCGGGGCAACATAGTCTCATCAGGGTCTGATTGTGGATCTGTACCCTGAGAGGGCAATGTGGTGGTCTGAGTCAAAGGAGCAGCATAGTACTCTGGCTGTGGCTGTGCATCAGTGCACTCCATGTCAGAATATACTTGTAATGGGCATGGCCTGTTAAATGTTTCACTTTCTAAGCCAGGGACGGTATGTGTAAAGAGCTCCATGGAGTGACCCGTTGTGTCGCCTGCTGCATCCTTCTCTCTTGTTGTAGTTTTTGCTGAGGAGGACAAGGAAGCGACTTGTCCCTGACCGTGAACATCCACAAGCGACGCGCTGCTTTTACATTTACCAGTTTCGGAAGAGGAGGCAAAAGAGCTAGAGGCTGAGTCTGCAATGTAAGCCAAAACTTGCTGTTGCTGCTCCGCCTTTAAAAGCGGTTTTCCTACTCCCAGAAAAGAGAGCGTTCGAGGCCTTGTGTAGCCTGACGACGAAACTGGCTCCACAGCTCCAGACTTAGGTGGAATATTTTTATCCCCACGACCACCTGATGCTCCACTACCACTACCATCATTACCAGCTGACAATGAACGCCCACGACGACCTCTTGCACCAGACTTCCTCATTGTTTTAAAATCTTAACCAAAGTAACTTTATTTGTTGCTGTCAAACAACTTACACGGTGAGCTATAACTTCAGTATGATTTCAATATCCCTTAACAGGTTGGTGAGACCACAAGGAAAATCAGGCACAATGTTACACACTCTGTTTTCTGTGGCACAAAATCACAGAGATGACACACACGCAGGACTGTCACTCAAGCACTAATGTCAATATTAATCTCCCACCTAATTTATGTATTTTTTTTTTTCAGGGAGACTTTAGAAACCAAATAATAAGAAAAAAAATAAATAAATAAATAGGCTTTCTATAGCCCACTGAATGAGAGATAGCACACACAGCAGTGGCACACAAGCCCTGACTGAGGCCAATATTTTTCTCCCACTGATTGATGTAGTGTTTTTGTGTTGAGGTAGAATTTAGAACACAAATCACGGAAAAAATAAATAGGCTTTCTATGGCCCACTGAATGAAAGGGAGAGAGGTGGCACACCCAGGAGTCAAGACTGGCACACAAGCTGAAAGGGCAATATTACTCTCCCACTGTTTTTTGTATGTTTTTTTTTTTTTTTCAGGGAGACTTTAGAAACCAAATAATATTAAAAAAACCAAAAAAAAAATAGCCTTTCTATGGCCCACTGAATGAGAGAGAGAGGTGGCACACCCAGGAGTCAAGACTGGCACACAAGCTGAAAGGGCAATATTACTCTCCCACTGTTTTTTTATGTATTTTTTGTTTTTTAAGGGAGACTTTAGAAACCCAATAATATTTAAAAAAAAAAATAAATAGGCTTTCTATGGCCCACTGAATGAAAGGGAGAGAGGTGGCACACCCAGGAGTCAAGACTGGCACACAAGCTGAAAGGGCAATATTACTCTCCCACTGTTTTTTGTATGTTTTTTTTTTTTTTTTCAGGGAGACTTTAGAAACCAAATAATATTAAAAAAACCAAAACAAAAATAGCCTTTCTATGGCCCACTGAATGAGAGAGAGAGGTGGCACACCCAGGAGTCAAGACTGGCACACAAGCTGAAAGGGCAATATTACTCTCCCACTGTTTTTTTATGTATTTTTTGTTTTTTAAGGGAGACTTTAGAAACCCAATAATATTAAAAAAACCAAAACAAAAATAGCCTTTCTATGGCCCACTGAATGAGAGAGAGAGGTGGCACACCCAGGAGTCAAGACTGGCACACAAGCTGAAAGGGCAATATTACTCTCCCACTGTTTTTTTATGTATTTTTTGTTTTTTAAGGGAGACTTTAGAAACCAAATAATATTAAAAAAACCAAAACAAAAATAGCCTTTCTATGGCCCACTGAATGAGAGAGAGAGGTGGCACACCCAGGAGTCAAGACTGGCACACAAGCTGAAAGGGCAATATTACTCTCCCACTGTTTTTTTATGTATTTTTTGTTTTTTAAGGGAGACTTTAGAAACCCAATAATATTTAAAAAAAAAAATAAATAGCCTTTCTATGGCCCACTGAATGAGAGAGAGAGGTGGTACACCCAGGAGTCAAGACTGGCACACAAGCTGAAAGGGCAATATTACTCTCCCACTGTTTTTTTATGTATTTTTTGTTTTTTAAGGGAGACTTTAGAAACCCAATAATATTTAAAAAAAAAAAATAAATAGGCTTTCTATGGCTCACTGAATGAAAGGGAGAGAGGTGGCACACCCAGGAGTCAAGACTGGCACACAAGCTGAAAGGGCAATATTACTCTCCCACTGTTTTTTTATGTATTTTTTGTTTTTTAAGGGAGACTTTAGAAACCCAATAATATTTAAAAAAAAAAATAAATAGGCTTTCTATGGCCCACTGAATGAGAGGGAGAGAGGTGGCACACCCAGGAGTCAAGACTGGCACACAAGCTGAAAGGGCAATATTACTCTCCCACTGTTTTTTTAGGTTTTTTTTTTTTCAGGGAGACTTTAGAAACCAAATAATATTAAAAAAACCAAAAAAATAAATAGCCTTTCTATGGCCCACTGAATGAGAGAGAGAGGTGGCACACCCAGGAGTCAAGACTGGCACACAAGCTGAAAGGGCAATATTACTCTCCCACTGTTTTTTGTATGTTTTTTTTTTTTTTTCAGGGAGACTTTAGAAACCAAATAATATTAAAAAAACCAAAAAAATAAATAGCCTTTCTATGGCCCACTGAATGAGAGAGAGAGGTGGCACACCCAGGAGTCAAGACTGGCACACAAGCTGAAAGGGCAATATTACTCTCCCACTGTTTTTTTATGTATTTTTTGTTTTTTAAGGGAGACTTTAGAAACCCAATAATATTTAAAAAAATAAATAAATAGCCTTTCTATGGCCCACTGAATGAGAGGGAGAGAGGTGGCACACCCAGGAGTCAAGACTGGCACACAAGCTGAAAGGGCAATATTACTCTCCCACTGTTTTTTTAGGTTTTTTTTTTTTTTTCAGGGAGACTTTAGAAACCAAATAATATTAAAAAAAAAAAAAAAAAAATAGGCTTGCTATAGCCCACTGAATGAGAGATAGCACACACAGCAGTGGCACACAAGCCCTGACTGAGGCCAATATTTTTCTCCCACTGATTGATGTAGTGTTTTTGTGTTGAGGTAGATTTTAGAACACAAATCACGGAAAAAATAAATAGGCTTTCTATGGCCCACTCAGTGAGAGATGGCACACACAGGGATGGCACTGTAGCAGAAATGCCAATCTTAATCTCCCACAAAAAAAAAACAAAACAAAAAAAAAAACTGTCCTACAATTACTATCTCCCTGCAGTAATGTAAGCCAGGTATGGCAGGCAGCAATAGGAGTGGACTGATGCACAAATTAAATAAAAAGTGTGGACAAACAAAAAAGATAGCTGTGCAGAAAGGAAGGAACAAGAGGATATGTGCTTTGAAAAAAGCAGTTGGTTTCCACAGTGGCGTACACACAGCAATACAGCTATCACGGAGCCTTCTAGGGCAGCCCAATGAGCTACAGCGCTGAGGGGAAAAAAAAAAAAAATAGCTTCCACAGTCCCTGCACACCGAAGGTGGTGTCGGACAGTGGAAATCGCTGCAGCACAAGCGGTTTGGTGGTTAGTGGACCCTGCCTAACGCTCTCCCTGCTTCTGACGAAGCGGCAGCAACCTGTCCCTAAGCTCAGATCAGCAGCAGTAAGATGGCGGTCGGCGGGAACGCCCCTTTATAGCCCCTGTGACGCCGCAGACAGCAAGCCAATCACTGCAATGCCCTTCTCTAAGATGGTGGGGACCAGGATCTATGTCATCACGCTGCCCACACTCTGCGTTCACCTTCATTGGCTGAGAAATGGCGCTTTTCGCGTCATTGAAACGCGACTTTGGCGCGAAAGTCGCGTACCGCATGGCCGACAAGCACAGGGGTCGGATCGGGTTTCATGAGACGCCGACTTAGCCAAAAGTCGGCGACTTTTGAAAATGATCGACCCGTTTCGCTCAACCCTAGCCAGGACGCCGCACAGTCTGAAGAAGCCGGAGGGAGGGAAGTGAGAGGTGAGGATATGCACTGCGCATGCCCTTGGATCCCAGGCCCGCAGTGGGATTACATTAGATGACACTGCGAGGCGGGATCTCGGGCAGCGCGGCCGCACAGGCGCAGCCAGCCTGACACCAAATGATGTCAGAAGATGGGCAGCGCTAAGTGCGCCTGGCCAAGGGATAACATAACTGCGCAGACTCCGGGACAGAATCCAACAACGCTGAGGAGGCGGCGCACGGCACCAAGGGGGTAGGAATGACGGCTGTGCTGCGTCCCATTACAAAGGAAAGTCCCACCTCTGGGACGGTCTCACGGAATCAGGGGACACATTTTATAAGTGTTTAGTTCTGTGTTTGCAAGGAGCATAATTAAAAGAGCCACCTTTTCCTTTTGCATCCTTAGTGCTGCACAAGATGGCTCTTTCAGCTACAAACGCCTTGGGGGGGGGTTAAAGGTTCCCTTTCGACTTGCTCCAATCAGGCTTCGGCCTACACTGTGCTCCTCTGCTCCTCCTGCTGTCCCTGGGCTTCAACACCGCCAGTTGGTGCCTGGAAGTGCTGTCCGCACAGTCAACAGTCGCTCCTCTGTTATTGGGGTTCAGTAACGTTAGCTGTTCCCCAGCTGTGTGTGCGGCAATACCTCCAATCTGCTCCTCCTGCTGTCCCTGGGCTATAACACCGCCAGTTGGTGCCTGGAAGTGCTGTCCGCACAGTCAACAGTCGCTCCTCTGTTATTGGGGTTCAGTAACGTCAGCTGCTCCCCTGCTGTGTGTGCGGCAATAACTCCAATCTGCTCCTCCTGCTGTCCCTGGGCTCTAACACCGCCAGTTGGTGCCTGGAAGTGCTGTCCACACAGTCCACAGTCGCTCCTCTGTTATTGGGGTTCAGTAACGTCAGCTGTTCCCCAGCTGTGTGTGCGGCAATACCTCCAATCTGCTCCTCCAGCTGTCCTTGGGCTCTAACACCGCCAGTTGGTGCCTGGAAGTGCTGTCCGCACAGTCAACACTCGCTCCTCTGTTATTGGGGTTCAGTAACGTCAGCTGCTCCCCTGCTGTGTGTGCGGCAATACCTCCAATGTGCTCCTCCTGCTGTCCCTGGGCTCTAACACCGCCAGTTGGTGCCTGGAAGTGCTGTCCGCTCAGTCAACAGTTGCTCCTCTGTTATTGGGGTTCAGTAACGTCAGCTGCTCCCCTGCTGTGTGTGTGGCAATACCTCCAATCTGCTCCTCCTGCTGTCCCTGGGCTCTAACACCGCCAGTTGGTGCCTGCAAGTGCTGTCCGCACAGTCAACAGTTGCTCCTCTGTTATTGGGGTTCAGTAACGTCAGCTGTTCCCCAGCTGTGTGTGCGGCAATACCTCCAATCTGCTCCTCCTGCTGTCCCTGGGCTCTAACACCGCCAGTTGGTGCCTGGAAGTGCTGTCCGCTCAGTCAACAGTCGCTCCTCTCTTATTGGGGTTCAGTAACGTCAGCTGCTCCTCTGCTGTGTATCCGGCAACGTGTCATGCGACCGCCACGCTGGCACACTAACAGACATTTACATGCCTCCAGTGCAGGCTTCGCCCTACACTCTGCTTCTCCTGCTGTCCCTGGGCTCCAACACTGCTGGTTGCTGCCCGGAAGTGCTGTTTGCACAGAGCCAAACACCTCGCCAATGTGTTAGTGGGGTTCAGTAACGTCAGCTGCTCCCCTGCTGTGTATCCGGCAACGTGTCATGCGCCCGCCACGCTGGCATAACTAAAATTTAAGGGAACCTGCCCCCCCAGATGTTTGTTACTGAAAAAGTCACATTGTGCAGCAGTAATGCGGCACAAGGAAAAGGTGCCTATTTTCGTTGTGCTCCTTGCACACGCTGAACCTAACACTTATGAAATGTGTCTCCTCACACCGTTAAACCGTCCCGGAGGTGGGACTTTCCTTTGTATTGTGACGCAGCACAGCCGTCATTCTTACCCCCTTGGCGCCGTGCGCCGCCTCCTCAGCGTTGTTTGATTCTGTCCCGGAGCCTGCGCTGTTATGTTATCCCTTGGCCAGGCGCACTTAGCGCTGGCCGTCTTCTGACATCATTTCGTGTCAGGCTGGCTGCGCCTGCGCGGCCACGCTGGTCAAGATCCCGCCTCGCAGTGTCTTCTGATTTAATCACACTGCGGGCCTGGGATCCATGGGCATGCGCAGTGCATATCTTCACCTCAGGCTCTCACTCATCTCCCTCCGCCTTCTTCAGACTGTGCACCGTCAGCTGATCCCTAATAGCATGCCACAGCCGGGACGCCGCACAGTCTGAAGAAGCCGGAGGGAGGGGAGTGAGAGGCGAGGATATGCACTGTGCATGCCCATGGATCCCAGGCTCGCAGTGGGATTACATTAGACGACACTGCGAGGCGGGATCTCGGGCAGCGCATCCGCACAGGCGCAGCCAGCCTGACACCAAATGATGTCAGAAGACGGGCAGCGCTAAGTGCGCCTGGCCAAGGGATAACATAACAGCGGAGGCTCCGGGACAGAATCAAACAACGCTGAGGAGGCGGCACACGGCACCAAGGGGGTAGGAATGACGGCTGTGCTGCGTCCCATTACGAAGGAAAGTCCCACCTCATGGACAGTTTTACGGTGTGAGGGGACACATTTCATAAGTGGCTAGTTCAGCGTTTGCAAGGAGCATAATTAAAAGAGCCACCTTTTCCTTTTGCAGCATTAGTGCTGTACAAGAGGGCTCTTTCAGCAACAAACGCCTGGGGGGGGGTTAAAGGTTCCCTTTCAACTTGCTCCAGTGCAGGCTTCAGCCTACACTCTGCTCCTCCTGCTGTCCCTGGGCTCTAACACTGCCAGTTGGTGCCCGGAAGTGCTGGCTGCAGAGAGAAAACACTCGCCACTGTGTCAGTGGGGTTCAGCAACGCCAGCTGTTTCCCTGCTGTGTAGCCGGCAACGTGTCCTGCAAACGCCACGCAGACACAACAGACCTAAAACTGCCTCCAGTGCAGGCTTCGGCCTACACTCTGCTCCCTCTCCTCCTGCTGTCCCAGGGCTCTAACACCGCCAGTTGGTGCCCGGAACTGCTGGCTGCACAGAGAAAAACACCAGCCAATGTGTCAGTGGGATTCAGCAACGCCAGCTGTTCAACTGCTGTGTAGCCGGCATCGTGTCCTGCAAACGCCACGCAGACACAACAACTGAAATTGAAGGGAACCTGTCCCCCCCCCAGGCATTTGTATGTATAACAGCCACCTTGTACAGCAGTAATACTGCATTTGTACAAGGTGGCTCATTCAGTTATTCTCCTTGCACACATCGAACTCAACACGTCTAAAAATGTGTCCCCTGAGACCATTAAACCGTCCCTGAGGTGGGACTTTCCTTTGTAATGACACGCAGCAACCCCCTTGGTAGCGCTGCCCGTCTTCTGACATCATTGGTTGGCTGGCTGCGCCTCTGCGGCCGCCCTGCCCGACACAACGCCCTTCGGTGTCTTATTTATTTTGACTGCGAGGGTGTGATTGATGGGCATGAGCAGTGCATATGTTCGCCTGTCACTCGTCTCCTTCCACCTTCTTCAGAGTGTGCGGCTTCATGGCCGTGGCATGCGATAAGGGATCAGCTGACGCCGCACAGTCTGAAGCAGGTGTAAGGACATGAGTGAGAGGCGAACATATTTACTGCGCAAGGCCATGAATCCCAGCCCCGCAGTGTGAATTAATGAAAAGACACTGCGGGGCTGGGATTCATGGGCATCGCGAACCGCTCCGGCCGACATGAAATGATGTCAGAAGACGGGCAGCGCTAACAGTGCAGGGCCAAGGGATAACACAACAGCGCAGACTCCTGTACAGCAAAATGCGACGCTCAGGAGGCCGCGCCAAGCACCAAGGTGTTTTTTTTGACAGCTGTGCTGCGTCTCATTAAGAAGGGAACTCACGCCTCCAAGACAGTTTTGACTGTATAAGAGGCTAAATTTTATACGTGTTTCATTCAGCGTGTGCAAGGAACAAAATTAAAAGAGCAACCTTTGACTTGTGCAGCATTACTGCTGCACAAGGTGGCTCTTCTAGTTTGTAACACCTGAGGGGGGTTAAAGGTTACCTTTAAAATTGGTTCAATTAGGCTTCGGCCTACACTCTGCTCCTCCTGCAGACCCTGGGCTCTAACACCGCCAGTTGGTGCCTGGAAGTCCTGGCTGCACGGAGAAAAACACCCACCAATATGTCAGTGGGGTTCAGCAACGCCAGCTGTTCCCCCGCTGTGTAGCCGGCAACGTGTCCTGCAAACGCCACGCAGACACAAAAGCTGCCGCCAGTGCAGGCTTCGGCCTACACTATGCTCCTCTGCTCCTCCAGCTGACCCTGGGCACTAACACCGCCAGTTGGTGCCCAGAAGTGCTAGCTGCACAGAGAAAAACACTTGCCCCTGTGTCAGTGGGGTTCATCAACGCCAGCTGTTCCCCCGCTGTGTAGCCGGCAATGTGTCCTGCAAACGCCATGCAGACACAACAGACCTAAAACTGCCTCCAGTGCAGGCTTCGGCCTACACTCTGCTCCCTCTCCTCCTGCTGTCCCAGGGCTCTAACACCGCCAGTTGGTGCCCGGAACTGCTGGCTGCACAGAGAAAAACACCAGACAATGTGTCAGTGGGGTTCAGTAACGCCAGCTGTTCCCCTGCTGTGTAGCCGGCATCGTGTCCTGCAAAACGCCACGCAGACACAACAGACCTCCAAATGCCTCCAGTGCAGGCTTCGGCCTACACTCTGCTCCCCCTGCTGACCCTTTGCTCCAACACCGCTAGTTAGAGCTCTAGGAAGACAATCTTGAATAGGTCCCCATCCTGGTTCCAGTACTGTCAGCTGGTTCCGGGTAGAGCCTTTGGCTTAGGTTCCTCCTTCTGGGTATCCGAGTTCCACCAACGTCAGGTGGTCCTTGGTAGTGCTTTCAGGCACTGGTACCTCTTGCTTAGTAACCGGGTTCCAGTAACGTCAGCTGGTCCTCGGTAGTTCCATTGGCTCTTGGACCTTCAGCTACCCATCCGGGTTCCAGTACCGTCAGCTGGTTCTCGGCAGTGTCTTTTGCTCTTGTACCTTCTGCTCCCCATCCTGGTTCCAGTACCGTCAGCTGGTTCCGGGCAGAGCCTATGGCTTAGGTGCCTCCTTCTGGGTATCCGAGTTCCACCAACGTCAGGTGGTCCTTGGTAGTGCTTTCTGGCACGGGTACCTCCTGCTTAGTAACCGGGTTCCAGTAACGTCAGCTGGTCCTCGGTAGTTCCATTGGCTCTTGGACCTTCGGCTACCCATCCGGGTTCCAGTACCGTCAGCTGGTTCTCGGCAGTGTCTTTTGCTCTTGTACCTTCTGCTCCCCATCCTGGTTCCAGTACTGTCAGCTGGTTCCGGGCAGAGCCTATGGCTTAGGTGCCTCCTTCTGGGTATCCGAGTTCCACCAACGTCAGGTGGTCCTTGGTAGTGCTTTCTGGCACGGGTACCTCCTGCTTAGTAACCGGGTTCCAGTAACGTCTGCTGGTCCTCGGTAGTTCCATTGGCTCTTGGACCTTCGGGTAGCCATCCGAGTTCCAGTTCCATCAGCTGGTTCTCGCCATTTTCTCAGCCTTCTTGTACCTTCTGCTACATTTCCCAGTTCAAGACCCTAAAGACGACAACACCAGAGACGACAACCACTGAGATGACGACGACCCTGGAGACGATGACCCTGAAGACCACCCCGATGACGACGACGACGACCCCGGAGACGACGACCCTGGAGATGATGACATGGAAGACCGAGAAGCAGAAGAACAAGAGGCTGCAGAACAAAGAGCAGAAGAACATTAAGCATAACACTAAATATCAGAGCAAAATATATTATCTAAATTATAAGCAGAAGAAGACTAAGCAGTGTATGGGGGTGAGTCCGTTCCTCCTCGTGGTGCCCCTGGATAAAGCCTGATGCTGCAGTCCAAACTGAACGCGGACAAATGTAACTCTTTTGTGACAGGCAGAACGGAAGGTGTAATCTTCAAACTTTTATAGATAACAACTACAGGAATGCCTGTCACAAATAAGAATATGATGAAGAAGTAGAATATGAAGAAGAATAATAGTTGAATAAAAAGAATATGAAGAATGTAACAAAAAAAAATTATAGGTAGAAGATGAAGAAGATGAATAAGGTGAAGAAGAAGTTGATGTCACAGATGCTGCTGATGATGATGAAGAAGAAAGTGTGGGAGAAGTAAAAAAAAAGGTGAAGGGCGTGGAAGTAGTGAAACATCAATATCTGACAAAATAAAAAAATTCTTAACATAGTCAATATCTTTGTAACTCTGAACATCTTAAAAAAAAATAAAATTCCTGCTATTCTATGTGATTGGGCTAAACCTCTATGCCTTTAATGTCTCCGCCACCTCCCCCAATACATCCTACATTATTCTTAGCTGTTTTCCTTCATGTAGAATGAACCTACAAGGAAAGAAAGGGTTTATTTTAATTCCGATATTTTCGTCCCATTGACTTGTATTGGTATCGGGTATCGGTATCGGCGAGATCCGATATTTTGCCGGTATCGGCCGATACTTTCCGATACCGATACTTTCCGATATCGAAAGGTATCGCTCAACACTATTTGTGACGCCACCTGTGGTATTCGGTCAGTGGGGACCGACACTGCTTAAAGTGGTCCTCTGGGGTGATGTTATGGCAGCTAAGGTGGTATAACTTCCCATAGGTGAAGTTGGGTCCCCAGGGCTCCCAGTGTGTAGATGGAGATGGTGAGTAGTGCAACAAGAAACGGAGGACACAGGTTTGCAGTCTCTTTACGTGGTTTACTGAAGACTTCAGGCAGCCACAGTCCAGGGCAACAGATCACAGGTACAGGCAGGGTCTGGCCGACTTGGAAGCGAGTTCAGAGTCCCCTTTACCAGGTGGAGTTAAAAGCCTTCCTACTAGCACAGTGGTGTATTCCCTTGTTGCATGTGGCTTCTGTCAAGGTCCTCACAATTCTCTGTCTCCTGCTTAAAGGGTAAGACACTAACCCGTATGACTGGTGACTCGAGCCTTTTTACAAGGTCTCTATCACGACCCGTGCTCTATGTGCCACTGTGTCTCTTGGGTATTAGGGCAGACAGGTTATGTGTAGTCGAGCTGTCCTGCCAGTTTCTGCTGTGCCTCCTGGAGTACGACACAACCTCGGTCTTCTGGCTACTGGAATCTGCACTCTGTAGGGAGGTAGCCCAGTCGCAGCTATTCTCCCTAGTTGTCAATCTCCTGTGCTTTGCTCTCCTGCACACTCTCTACAATGTGTTCTTCCTTCTATGTTCTCTCAGTCCAGGAGCTGCAGCACCCTCTTGGCTGCATGGCCCCTCTGCTTCCTTCTCCTCTTTCTCTCTGACAGGAACTAATTCTCAGACTGACTGACTTTCCCTCCAGACCAGAATATATACAAATAGGGGAGCCACCCACAAACTGGATCAGAGCTCCCCCTTCTGGCGAGGAGTGTGAAAATGTATGTTTGTGATTACCTGATAAAGAAGATCTTCGCTCGCTTCCAAGTGTGACATCACTCTCCCCGTGAGGAAAGCAATGCCACTGTGACAACCAGGACCCTGGGGTGTCACACTCGCTATGCAGAAACAGGTGCAAGTGTTACCCCGGGAGGGTGTCCTAGGATGATCCAGTGATGAGCGGGTATGGTTACAGCAGGAAGATGGGGAGCTCGCCCAACTAAGACAGTGGGTGCCATCTAAGCAAGTTTCCAGTCAAGGAGAGAGAAATGCCCTGTCTCCAGAGACTCTGCAAATTCTTCGCCAATAGGAAAGACTCCAAATGAGAAATGGACTACTGTAGCGAAAGGTCCAACTACAACGGGAACTGGGTGTCACTTGGCATGTGGTAATTCCCGGAGACACTGTTATCTAAGGTGGCCACCAAGGTGCATGAAAGAGGAGCACACTTCGGCCAAGAGAAAACCTTTCAGTGGTTACAGCGATTAGTATACCATTCTCGACTGAAGGCCATAGTGGAAGAAACCTGTAGGCTATGCAGGAGTTGTTAGTTGACGAAACCACCTGAGCAGAGAGCCCCTACACAAACCATTGTGACTTCTGCCCCCTGGAGGTGTTAATGATAGACTATCTGACTATTGGGACGGCTCATCAAGGATAAGAACATTGTTTGGTAATGATGGACCACTTCATCAAGTTCTCTGTCGTGACCCCAACACATGATAAAACTGCTGAATCTGCCACACATGCCATCTGTAAGAATTTCATCAAAGTATACGGCTGCCTGAGGCAAATTCATTCTGACCAGGGGGCCTGTTTTCTGGGGAAAGTGATGCAAGAATTACACCGTCTGTACCAGATCGAGAAGTCTCGCACCATGCCGTATGATCCTGTGAACAGTTCAACCGCACCCTAGTTCAAATGTTGAGAACACTGGAAGAAGACCAGAAGGCTCGATGGCCTGAGTTAGTAGCTGAGGTGGTATGGGTGTACAACAAATGCATACATAGAACTACCGGTCATACTCTGTATACCTTGCTATTTGGCCATTCAGGGAAAGAGATCACTGAGCTAGAGCTGGACCCAGAGGAGCACAACGCATGGATGGAGGTGTCCACCTGGGTTCGAGAACATCACCATCATTTACAGACTTTGCATCGCCTAGTGTGGACCAGATTCCGGGAATTGGAGCATGCAGAAAAAACCCTGCTGCGGGGGCAAACCTCCAAGCTGGGGACCGCATACTAGTACGAGAAAAACATCCTTGACACAAACTAGAGAATCGGGAGAGAAACCCATATCGGGTGAAACGGCGAATCAGCCCTGAAGGGCCCGTTTCCAAAATTTAGCCTGAAGAAGGAGAGAACTCCACCACTGGTATAGTGTCACGGGGAGACTAGGGGAGCGAGAGCTAATAACCCGGGCCCCTGCAATTTCCCTCAGACTAGGGAAATCCTGACTGACCCTCTACCTGGAGTTTACACTGATGGTGTGCATGTCCAGGCCTCGAACCTCACCCTGTCTCCTGTTTCAACTCTAGGCTGAAACCTCCACCCACCACCCAGCGAAGAGGTAATACACCAATACCCACAGTTAGCACAGACAAGGATAAGGGAAAATATACACCACGCCGCAGTCACTCAGGAATACACTATAAATGTGCAGGGCAAAATAAATACAAATATAGGAAGGAGTAAATAAGACTAAGGAAAATACACCACCAGCAATGAATCTCCAACAACCAGCTCTCCACTCCAGACCGAGATAACAACGCACAAGACAGAAGCTATAATCGGCGACGCCCAATGATCAGGAGAACTATTTAAAGGCAATGGGCATGGCCCAGCTTCCAATGCGAGGATCAGGTAAATTAATCCCGGAACAGCTAGATAAAATCTAGCTGACACCAATGAGCAAATAGTGGTCAAAAGCGGAATTACCGCTGTCTGTCGAACGACCTGGTCTGAACAGCGTCCGACATGACAGTACCCCGCCTTCTACGAGGGACCCCAGGGCCCTCACGGCTTATAGGACCCGGCTTGTCTAGATGGCGATGATGAAAAAACCTGACCTGCCGATCCGCATGAATATCCGAGGCTGGTACCCAGGACCTCTCCTCAGGCCCATAACCACGCCAGTGTACCAAGTAATGTAAAGTGCGACGCACTACACGAGAGTCAACCACCTTGGAGACTTCAAACTCCAAATTACCATCCACCAAGACTGGAGGTGGCATAGGCGCCGCATCCACAGAACCCACCACCTTCTTTAGAAGAGACCTGTGGAACACGTTGTGTATCTTATATACCGTAGGGAGCTCCAATCAGTACGCTACTGGGTTAATGACGGCGGTGACCCTAAATGGACCAATAAACCGTGGACCCAATTTAAGGGACGGTATTTTGAGTCTTATGTTTTTTGTGGATAACCACACCCAGTCATCCACACTCAGGTCTGGACCTGGCACACGCCTACTGTCAGCCACACATTTGTACCTAGCACCCACATTCAACAGGCGCTGTTTAACTCTCCTCCAGACTGATGACAATTGTGCTCCTAACTGATCCTCCTCCAGAACGCCGGAAGAGCCCCTCTGACTCAAGGTACAAAATTGAGGATGTAGCCCGTAAACACAAAAAAACGGAGACTCCCCAGACGACTCCTGGCGGTGATTATTGATGGCAAACTCAGCCAAAAGAAGAAAGGTAGACCACTCCTCCTGGTTATCAGAGACAAAGCAACGTAGGTACTGTTCCAAATTTTGGTTCATACGTTCAGTCTGACCATTTGACTGAGGATGGAACGCCGAAGAATGAGACAACTTGATCCCCAGCCGTGAGCAAAATGCTTTCCAAAATTTTGCCACAAACTGAGACCCCCTATCAGACACGATGTCAGACGGAACCCCATGAAGTCTGACCACCTCCTGCACAAATACCTGAGACAGAGTCTTAGCATTAGGCAACGAAGGCAAAGACACAAAGTGCGACATTTTAGAAAACCGATCAACAATCACCAAGATGACCGTGTTCCCAGCTGATGAGGGCAAATCAGTGATGAAATCCATGGAGATTTCCATCCATGGCTTACTAGGTACTTCAAGAGGAAGTAGTGTGCCAACAGGACGGGAGCAGGGCGTCTTAGCCCTAGCGCACGTGGTACAAGCTGACACGTATGAGACCATGTCCTGTCGGATCTTGGGCCACCAAAACCGACGTGACACCAACTCCAAGGTACCTCTAACCCCTGGGTGGCCAGCCACGACAGCATCATGATGCTCCGCCAAAACCTTTAAGCGGAGATGAAGCGGTACAAAAGATTTGTTGATGGGAAGCTCAGATGGTACCTCCTCCTGAGCCTCGGCAATCTCTGCCTCAACCTCGGTAGTGAGAGCCGAAACCACAACACCCTTTTGGAGGATGGGTACTGGATCTTCCCGAGGTTCACCCCCCGGAAAACACCTGGACAGAGCATCCGCCTTAGTGTTTTTAGACCCCGGTCTGTAAGTGACAACGAAATTGAACCGCATGAAAAACAATGCCCAGCGAGCCTGCCTGGGGAACAGACGCTTGGCTGACTCCAAATGCAGCAGATTCTTATGATCGGTAATAACAGTAACCTGATGTACTGACCCCTTCAAGAAGTGTCGCCATTCCTCAAAGGCCAACTTGATTGCCAACAACTCCCTGTTGCCGATATCGTAGTTACGTTCGGCGGACGACAGTTTCTTGGAGAAATAGGCGCACGGACGCAAACCACTCAAAGATGAGCCTTGAGATAGTACTGCCCCCACACCAACCTCAGACGCATCGACTTCCACAACAAAGGGTTTTGATACGTCTGGCTGCACAAGAATGGGGGCTGAAACAAAACTGTTCTTAAGCAACTCAAATGCGCGCACAGCAGCCTCAGGCCAAATGGAGAAATTGGTACCCTTTTTAGTCATGTCAGTTAGCGGTTTAGCAATGATGGAAAAATCCTTGATAAATTTCCTATAGTAGTTAGAATACCCAAGGAACCACTGAAGTGCTTTCAGGTTATCAGGACGTTCCCAATGCAGCACCGCTTGCACCTTAGCGGCGTCCATTTTAAAACCAGAAGCAGACACAATATAACCCAAGAAAGGCAACTCTTGAACAGAAAATACACATTTCTCAAGTTTAGCATACAGCTTATTCTCTCTGAGAAGCTGTAACACCTGCCTGACATGATTTAAATTAGCATCATGGTCGCAAGAATATATGAGGATGTCATTTAGGTACACGATAACGAATTTCCCCAAAACATGCGAGAACACATCATTGATGAAATGTTGGAACACTGCAGGTGCGTTAGTCAACCCAAAAGGCATCACCAAATTTTCAAAATGACCCTCAGGGGTATTAAAAGCCGTCTTCCACTCATCACCTTGATGGACTCTTATGAGGTTGTATGCCCCCCTGAGGTCAAGCTTGGTAAACCACTTAGCACCCGCCACCTGGTTGAACAAATCTGGTATCAGTGGCATAGGGTATGGATCACGAACCGTAATCTGGTTCAACTCCCTGAAATCCAAACACGGGCGTAATCCGCCATCTTTCTTCTTCACGAAGAAGAACCCTGCTGCCACCGGCGAGGATGACGGCCTGATGTACCCTTTGCTCAAGCTTTCAGCAATATAATCTTTTAACGCTTGTCTCTCCGGACTGGAGATGTTAAACATCCTTGCTTTAGGCAACTTGGCCCCTGGTTTAAACCTGATAGAACAGTCATAGGGACGATGTGGCGGCAACTCTGAACAACCCTTTTCAGAGAACACATCCACAAAATCCAGAAGTGAATCCGGAACGCTTGACGTCACCGCAGCCACACATATGGCCAGGCAATTCTCCTGGCAGAACTCGCTCCACTGAATTATGTCCTGAGTTTTCCAGTCAATTACCGGGTTGTGCATGGACAACCAAGGAAAACCCAAAACCACCTGAGCAGGAAGATTCCTGAGCACCTTACATGTAACCCGCTCGGAATGTAGAACCCCAATGTGGAGTTTCACCTCAGCCACAAATTCAGTAATCTCCCCCTGAGAGAGAGGAGCAGCATTGATGGTGACCACGCGGATAGGATGAGACAGTTTTTCAATCCTAAAACCTGCTGTGCACGCAAACTCCTCATCAATGAGATTTGTGGCTGAACCAATATCCACAAAAACAGTAATTGGCAGTTCACTGCCAGCGATAAAAACCTTAGCAGGGAGCATGCATTGAGAAACCACCATGGAGGATATACATAAGCTCAGATTGGTCTCCTCCACACCCTCTGAGCTTAGAAGTTTTCCGCCGTTGCGTTTTTCTTAGACAGCAGAGGACAGATGTTAATAAAATGACCAGTTTTACCACAGTAAAAACAGGCTCCCTGCTTCCTGAGCTCAGGGGCTCGACGCTTCACATGTGACACCCCTGCGATTTGCATAGGCTCCGTGGGCTCACCTGCAGCAACCTCACGTGAACCTAAACCCTCTCCCATAGGCGGTGTCTCATGCTGCCCTGACGCAAACGGCGATCAATGCGGACAACCAGACTCATAGCGGAATCTAGAGAAGCAGGAGTCTCGTACATCAGAAGGGCTTTTTAACCCTTCCAGAAACCCCATGAATAAACTGACTCCGCAATGCTGGATCATTCCATTGTGTATCGATCGCCCAGCGACAAAATTCAGAACAGTAATCCTCTGCAACTCGCTCCCCCTGGTGAATAGTGTGTATCTTAGATTCTGCTAGAGCCATTCTGTCAGGTTCATCGTAGATTTTTCCAAGAGAGGAAAAAAAACTCTCCACAGAGTCAAATGCAGCAGAATCAGATGGCAAAGAAAACGCCCATGCTTGGGGATCCTCGCTTAACAATGACAACACCAGGCCCACACGCTGAGCCTCATTACCCGAGGAGATCGGGCGCATACGGAAATATAGTTTGCAAGCTTCACGAAAAGAAACAAATTTACTGCGTTCCTGTTATGATCCTTAGTGGGTGAGGATCACAAATTACTCCAGCTAAGTAACAAACATAGGACAAGCTCTAGGGAGGTGGCAAACTGGACTGACCGCAAATCTGAACCTATCCAAACACACTAGAAGTAGCCGGTGAACGTGCCTAAAAATCCTAGACGTCTCGAGCCAGCCTGAGGAACTAACTACCCCTAGAGAGAAAGAAAGACCTCTCTTGCCTCCAGAGAAATAATCCACAAAGATATAGAAGCCCCCTACAGACAATAACGGTGAGGTAAGAGGAAGGCACATACACACGGGTGAAAGCAGATTCAGCAAATGAGGCCCACTAATACTAGATAGCAGAAAATAGAAAAGGGAATCTATGCGGTCAGTAAAAAACCCTTACAAAATATCCACTCTGAGATTTCAAGAACCCCCACACCAACTAACGGTGTGGGGGGAGAAACTCAGTCCCCTAGAGCAACCAGCAAGCGAGGAAATCACATTTTAGCGAGCTGGACTAAAAACATAATGAACACTGATAATCAAAAAATGATCAAACAAAAACTTAGCTTGTCTTGGAGAGACTGGGAGCAAGGTAGCCACAAGGAATCTGAAGAGCACTGAATACATTGATAGCAGGCAAGGAACTGATTCTCCAGGTGAGCTAAATAGGAAACCAACCAAGGATAACGAACCAGCTGATGCAGCCAACCTGCAGAAAGACAACACTACACAGTACCGCTTGTGACCACTAGAGGGAGCCCAAAAATAGAATTCACAACAGTACCCCCCCTTGAGGAGGGGTCACCGAACCCTCATCAAGACCCCCAGGGCGATCAGGATGAGCCGCGTGGAAGGCACGAACCAAATCGGCCGCATGAACATCAGAGGCGACAACCCAGGAATTATCCTCCTGACCATAGCCCTTCCACTTAACCAAATACTGAAGCCTCCGTCTAGAGATACGAGAATCCAAAATCTTCTCCACCACGTACTCCAATTCGCCCTCGACCAGCAACGGAGCAGGAGGCTCAACAGAAGGAACCACAGGTACCACATACCTCCGCAACAAAGACCTATGGAACACATTATGAATGGCAAACAATGCTAGGAGATCCAAACGAAAAGACACCGGGTTAAGGATTTCCAAGATCTTATAAGGACCGATGAAGCGAGGCTTGAATTTAGGAGAGGAGACCTTCATAGGAACATACCGAGAAGACAGCCACACCAAATCCCCAACACGAAGTCTGGGACCCACACCGCGGCGGCGGTTGGCAAAGCGCTGAGCCTTCTCCTGTGACAACCTCAAATTGTCCACCACATGGTTCCAAATCTGCTGCAACCTATCCACCACAGAATCCACCCCAGGACAGTCAGAAGACTCAACCTGACCCGAGGAAAAACGAGGGTGGAAACCAGAATTGCAGAAAAAAGGTGAAACCAAAGTAGCAGAACTAGCCCATATATTAAGGGCAAACTCGGCCAAAGGCAAAAAAGTCACCCAATCATCCTGATCAGCAGAAACAAAACATCTCAAATAAGTTTCCAACGTCTGATTAGTTCGTTCGGTTTGGCCATTAGTCTGAGGATGGAAGGCCGACGAAAAAGACAAATTAATGCCCATCTTAGCACAAAAAGTCCGCCAAAACCTGGACACAAACTGGGATCCTCTATCAGACACAATATTTTCAGGAATGCCGTGCAAGCGAACCACATTCTGAAAAAATAGAGGAACCAAATCGGAGGAAGAAGGCAACTTAGGCAAGGGCACCAAATGGACCATCTTGGAAAAACGATCACACACCACCCAGATGACAGACATTTTCTGAGATACTGGAAGATCCGAAATAAAATCCATGGAAATGTGTGTCCAAGGCCTTTTCGGAACAGGCAAAGGCAAAAGCAAACCGCTGGCACGAGAACAGCAAGGCTTAGCCCGAGCACAAATCCCACAAGACTGCACAAAGGAACGCACATCCCGCGACAAGGAAGGCCACCAGAAGGACCTAGCCACCAAATCTCTGGTACCAAAAATCCCAGGATGACCCGCCAACACCGAAGAATGAACCTCGGAAATAACTCTGCTGGTCCATCTATGCGGGACAAACAGTCTCTCTGGTGGACAACGGTCAGGTCTATCCGCCTGAAATTTCTGCAGCACTCGTCGCAAATCTGGGGAAATGGCAGACAAAATCACTCCCTCTCTGAGAATACCAGCCGGCTCAGAAACTCCCGGAGAGTCAGGCACAAAACTCCTAGAAAGTGCATCAGCTTTCACGTTCTTCGGACCAGGCAGGTATGAGACCACGAAGTTGAAACGGGAGAAAAACAACGACCAACGAGCCTGTCTAGGATTCAGGCGCTTGGCAGATTCAAGGTAAATCAGATTTTTGTGATCAGTCAAGACCACCACACGATGTTTAGCTCCTTCGAGCTAATGTCGCCACTCCTCAAATGCCCACTTCATAGCCAACAACTCCCGATTACCAACATCATAATTCCGCTCGGCAGGCGAAAACTTTCTTGAAAAGAAAGCACATGGCTTCATCACAGAGCCATAAGAGCTTCTCTGCGACAAAACAGCCCCTGCTCCAATCTCAGAAGCATCAACCTCGACCTGGAAGGGGAGAGAGACATCTGGCTGACATAAGACTGGAGCTGAAGAAAACCGGTGCTTCAGCTCCCGAAAGGCCTCCACGGCCGCAGGAGACCAATTAGTCACATCAGAACCCTTCTTGGTCAAATCCGTCAAAGGTTTAACCACGCTAGAAAAATTAGCGATGAAACGACGGTAAAAATTAGCAAACCCAATGAACTTCTGAAGACTCTTAACAGACGTGGGCTGTGTCCAGTCATGAATAGCCTGGACCTTGACTGGGTCCATCTCCACAGTAGAAGGAGAAAAAATAAAAGCCAAAAAGGAGACCTTCTGTACTCCGAAGAGGCATTTTGAGCCCTTCACAAATAAAGCATTAGCACGCAGGACCTGAAACACCATCCTGACCTGCTTCACATGGGACTCCCAATCATCAGAAAAGACCAAAATGTCATCCAAATAAACAATCATAAATTTATCCAGATATTCTCGGAAGATGTCATGCATGAAGGACTGAAACACAGAAGGAGCATTAGAGAGTCCAAAAGGCATCACTAAGTACTCAAAATGGCCTTCGGGCGTATTAAATGCTGTTTTCCATTCATCTCCCTGCTTAATGCGCACAAGGTTATACGCACCACGGAGATCTATCTTGGTGAACCAACTGGCACCCTTAATCCGAGCAAACAAATCAGACAATAGTGGCAAAGGATACTGAAATTTGACTGTAATTTTATTCAGAAGACGATAATCTATACAAGGTCTCAAAGAACCGTCCTTCTTGGCCACAAAAAAAAATCCTGCACCAAGAGGGGAAGAGGATGGGCGAATATGTCCCTTCTCCAAAGACTCCTTTATATAACTCCGCATCGCGGCATGCTCTGGTATAGACAAATTAAAAAGTCGTCCCTTAGGGAATTTACTACCAGGAATTAAATTTATAGCACAGTCACAATCCCTATGAGGAGGCAGGGCACTGGACCTGGGCTCATCAAATACATCCTGGTAGTCAGACAAAAACTCAGGGACCTCAGAAGGAGTGGAAGAAGCAATAGACACCAACGGAGTATCGCCATGAATTCCCTGACAACCCCAACTTGACACAGACATAGCTTTCCAATCTAAAACTGGATTATGAGCTTGCAGCCATGGCAGACCCAAAACGACAACATCATGCAAATTAAGCAGAATGAGAAAGCGAATCACCTCCTGATGTACGGGAGTCATGCACATGGTCATTTGCGTCCAATACTGAGGCTTATTCTCAGCCAATGGCGTAGCATCAATTCCCCTCAGAGGAATAGGAAATTCCAAAGGCTCCAGGACAAAACCACAGCGCCTGGCAAACAACAAATCCATCAGATTCAGGGCAGCACCCGAATCCACAAAAGCCATAACCGGGTAGGACGACAAAGAACAAATCAAAGTAACAGACAAAATAAATTTAGGCTGTATCGTACCAATGGTGACAGGTTTAGCGATTTTTTTTAAACATTTAGAGCATGCTGAGATAACATGAGTAGAATCACCACAGTAGAAGCACAACCCATTTTGACGTCTATGACTTTGTCGCTCAATTCTGGTCAGAGTTCGGTCACATTGCATAGACTCAGGTCTCTGTCCAGAAAATACCGCCAAAGGATGAGCAGATTTGCGCTCCCGCAAACGCCGATCAACCTGAATGGCTAAAGCCAAAGAATCACTCAGACTTGTAGGGGTGGGAAACCCCACCATAACATTCTTAAAGGCCTCAGAAAGACCATCTCTGAAATTTGCAGCCAGGGCACACTCATTCCACTGAGTAAGCACCGACCATTTCCGAAATTTTTGACAATACACCTCTGCTTCATCCTGACCTTGAGAGATAGCCAGCAACGCTTTTTCTGCCTGATTCTCAAGATTAGGCTCCTCATAAAGCAGTCCAAGCGCCAGAAAAAACGCATCAACACTGAGCAATGCAGGATCTCCTGGCGCCAGAGAGAAAGCCCAATCTTGAGGGTCGCCACGCAACAAGGAGATAAAAATTTTAACTTGCTGAGCGGAATCACCAGAGGAACGAGGTCTCAGAGATAGAAATAACTTACAATTATTCTTAAAATTTTGAAACCTAGATTTATCTCCAGAAAACAACTCAGGAATGGGTATCTTTGGTTCTGACATTGGGCTACGAATAACAAAATCCTGAATACTTTGCACCCGTGCAGTAAGATGATCCACACTAGAAGTCAGAGTCTGAACATTCATGTCTGCAGCTGAGCTCAAAACCACCCAGAGTTCAAGGGGATGAAAGAAGCTAAACAGACTGCAGCAAAGGAAAAGCGGGAAGAAAAAAAAAAAAAAAATGTACTCAGTAGTGTTGAGCATTCCGATACCGCAAGTATCGGGTATCGGCCGATACTTGCGGTATCGGAATTCCGATACCGGGATTCCGATACTTGCCGCGTATCGGATACCGGAATCGGAAGTTCCCAGATTCAAACTGCACAAATTCAGCCAATGAGAATGATTCCAAGTGTGGGCACATCCTGTTCAGCATGGAGGGCATGAAACTACTGGCATGGCTGTGATTGGCTGCTGAAATGATGTCATGATGCAGTTTAAAAGTCGCTGGCGCCATTTTGCGCTCACTCTGCTGTGAATTCAGTTAGTGACAGGACGCTGTTTGCTGACTGAGGGCCAGTTTAGAGATAGCGATTTGCTTCTTTGTGCTTTTCAAAGGCTAATTTAGCAACCGCTGTGTTCACCTACTATTCACCTTGCTTTTGCCTTGTAGCGCTGTTTTCACAGCGATCTGCAAGGTCTGTGTGTGTGTGTGTGTGAGTGCAGCCCACTCTCTAGTCTGAGTGCAGCCATAGGCCATCCATAGCTGGTTGTATTCAGTTCAGGGAGGGTGGTTCATTGCCTCATACTGTTTTTTTTTTTTTTTTTTCAAGTAGTGTAGTCTGCTGCTCATTTTTTCAAAAGATTCCTATTAGTGTCTTTCCACCCGTCTCCAGCTAACTTGTGGAAAAACACTACATAGGATAAAGTAGAGGAGGGTTTTTGGGCCTTGCAGCGCCGTTTACGGCTGTCTGCACGGTCTCCATGTGACTGCAGCTCGCCCTGTAGTCTGTGAGCAGCCATAGCCTGGTTGTCTCCAGCTCAGGGTTCTTCACTGCGTCATACCGTAAAATCAATTTTCCTTTTGTTTTAAGTAGTGCAGGCTGCTGCACATTTTTTCACAAAATTCCTATTAGTGTCTTTCCACTCGTCTCCAGCTAACTTGTGGAAAAACACTACATAGGATAACGTAGAGGAGGGTTTTTGGGCCTTGCAGCGCCGTTTATGGCTGTCTGCACGGTCTCCGTGTGACTGCAGCTCACCCTGTAGTCTGTGAGCAGCCATAGCCTGGTTGTCTCCAGCTCAGGGTTCTTCACTGCGTCATACCGTAAAATCAATTTTCCTTTTGTTTTAAGTAGTGCAGGCTGCTGCACATTTTTTAAAAAAATTCCTATTAGTGTCTTTCCACCCGTCTCCAGCTAACTTGTGGAAAAACACTACATAGGATAACGTAGAGGAGGGTTTTTGGGCCTTGCAGCGCCGTTTACGGCTGTCTGCACGGTCTCTGTGTGACTGCAGCTCGCCCTGTAGTCTGTGAGCAGCCATAGCCTGGTTGTCTCCAGCTCAGGGTTCTTCACTGCGTCATACCGTAAAATCAATTTTCCTTTTGTTTTAAGTAGTGCAGGCTGCTGCACATTTTTTCACAAAATTCCTATTAGTGTCTTTCCACCCGTCTCCAGCTAACTTGTGGAAAAACACTACATAGGATAACGTAGAGGAGGGTTTTTGGGCCTTGCAGCGCCATTTACGGCTGTCTGCACGGTCTCCGTGTGACTGCAGCTCTCTCTGTTGTCAGTTCAGTCCCCAAAAAATAAATAAATAATAAAGTTCACCAAACACACCAGTGACACCACTTAACATTTGTGTAGGCCACATTAGCTCATATTAAAGTCTAGTCCACACTTTAGAAAATTAGTGTTTCTTATAACTGTTAGGAGTTGTTCAGGAATAAGCACACAAAGCCTTTAGTACTTTTCTGCTTATCTTTATCAGTCAACCAAGATGAAGAAGGCAGTGAGTAAGGCACGTGGGCGTGGGCGCGGAGCAGGGAGAGGACGTGGGGATTCTGTGCCTGCTGCGGGCACCGGTGACTCATCAGCACCCACTTTCACCAGGGAACAGTCCTTCATGCGCAGCTTTGTCGCAGAGCGCCGTACACCGCTGCTGCGTGAAGAACAAATTGAAGCCGTTGTCGGATGGATGGCAGCTAATGCATCAACTTCAATTAGTGCCACATCCTCTCAGACACAGAGCACTGGAGAGCAGCCATCTGTCTCTTCACCACCTGCCAAATTGCCCAGGCAGACAGAGAGCCCAGGACAGGAGCCGTCTCTACTTCTGTTCTCTGAATCTCTTGGCTTGGAAACAGGGGGCCAGCCAAGCAGCATTGGAGAAATGGAAGAAGAGGCAGGGTGCAGTGATGCCCAACAGCTTTTTCTCTCTTCCTCTGAAGAGGCGGGTGGGCCAGTGCTTCTGGTCACCACATCGCAGGCCGCATCCGCTGATGATGACACTCAGGTGCCACTTTCTGGTGCGTGCTCTGCTGCTGAGACTACCCAGGAGGAGCAGTTGGGGGCAGAGGGTAGTGTAGATGATGAGGTCCTTGACCCATCTTGGCGTGAGGGACAGGAAGGTGGTGGGAGCAGCTCTGAGGAAGAGATTCCCCGTACGGCCCAAAGAGGGAGAGGGAGGGGGAAGACTGCGGATCCTGCAGCCTCCGCTTTGGCACCCGTTAGGAGCATGTCTCTTCCAAAAGCCAAAAAGGGCGCTCCCAAGACTTGCAGTGCCTGGTCCTTTTTTGACACAGTTGCAGATGACATTTTCTATGTCAAATGCAAGGTGTGTCATCACAAAGTAAAAAGAGGTCGAAATGTCAGCAACCTCAATACCTCCAACATGTGGAAACATGTGCGCAACAGGCACGCGGCGGAGTTACAAAAACACACTGAAGAGCTAGGCCAAACAACAGCGGCAGCTACCACCTCTTCAGCTCGTGTTGCCTCTTCCTCCAGCTCACACGCAGCTGGTTCGGCTTCCTCCCAGGATCGCCGTGGAAGAACCTCTGGCCCTGTTGTCCAGAGACCCGCTGTAATTCCACCCGCAGCACCACGTTCCCAGTCATCCACACACTCCCAGCCCAGTGTACAGCCATCGGTAGTACAGGCATGGGAGAAAAGGCGGCCTTTCTCGTCAAACCACCCACGAGCACAGGCTCTGACTGCAGGCATTGCCAAACTTCTGTCACTGGAAATGCTGTCATTCAGGCTGGTGGAGACTGACAGCTTCCGTGACTTGATGTCATTGGCAGTCCCACAGTACAATGTGCCCAGCCGGTTTTACTTCAGCAGGCAAGCCGTCCCTGCCCTGCACAAGCATGTGGAGGGACACATAAAACACGCGCTACTGAATGCCGTCAGTAGCAAGGTCCACCTCACCACCGATGCGTGGACCAGTCAACATGGACAGGGGCGATACCTTTCCCTCACTGCCCATTGGGTTAATGTCGTTGAGCCGGGTACAGATCGTGCGAGTGGCGCAGGACGTGTCCTGCCCACTCCAAGGATTGCAGGAATCCATTCTGTACGCATTGACTCCTCCTCTTACACCAGTTCCTCAGAATCATCGCTGCAGGAGCCGTCACAGTCCACCTCCACATGGACCCGTGATGAACGTTTACCTGTTACGACCGACATGAGCACAACCGTGGCCAAACGTCAACAGGCCGTCTTGAAATTAATTTCTTTGGGGAATCGAAGCCACACAGCACAGGAGCTCTGGAATGCCATCAAGCAGGAGAGCGATGTGTGGTTTGTGCCAGTGAATCTCCAGCCAGGCATGGTAGTGTGTGATAATGGCCGAAATCTGGTGGCAGCTCTGGGCCTCGGCAACCTCACTCACATCCCATGTCTGGCACATGTGCTCAACTTGGTCGTGCAGAGTTTTTTGAGGGACTATCCAGATCTTGATGCACTGCTGCACAAGGTACGCCTAGAGTGTGCTCACTTGCGGCGTTCCAGCACGGCAAAAGCGCGCATTGCGGCTCTGCAGCACCGACACCACCTGCCGGAACATCGCATCATATGTGACCTACCTTACCAGGTGGAATTCCACGTTACATATGTTGGAGCGGTTGTGTGAGCAGCAGCAAGCTGTAATGGAGTACCAGCTGCATCAGGCGCAAAGAAGTCGCACTCCGCGCCGTTCAGACTTCACAACCACAGAGTGGGCCACTATGAATGACGTCTGCCAGGTTTTGCGTCCCTTCGATTATTCCACGCGGATGGCGAGTGCAGATGATGCACTAGTCAGCATGACTGTCCCCCTTATCTGCCTGCTTGAAAAATCACTGCAAGCGCTAAGGGATGATGTTGTGGAAGAGGTGGAGGATGAGGATTCAACATTTCCATCATCTTCTGGACAGTCAGCGCCACGTGGTTCCTCACAAACGCGTAGGCAGGGGACAGTTTGTGAGGAGGATGAGGAGGAGTCAATGGAGGAGGAAGACATCCGTCCAGAGGAGGGAGTTACACAATTGTCCAGTACTCAGTGTGTACAGCGAGGGTGGGGTGATGATGAGCGGGCAGAGATCACGCCTCCAGCAGGGGACAGCGTTTCTTGGGCAGTTGGCAGTCTGCAGCACATGGTGGATTACATGCTGCAGTGCCTGAGAAACGACCGCCACATCGCCCACATTCTCAACATGTCTGAATATTGGGTGTTCACCCTCCTCGATCCTCGCTACCGGGACAACGTAGAAAGCCTCATCACACCGTTGAGCAGGGAGCGAAAAATGCGGGAGTACAAAGACACACTGGTGAATTCCATCATCTTCTCCATTCCAACTGAGAGAAGTGCTGCTAGTGCATTACAAAGCAGCTCAGTGCGTCCAGGCAGTGGTGGAGGCTCTGCACAAAGAGGGAGCAGAAGCAGTGCCTCTGCCCAAGGCAAGAGCAGTATGGCCCAACTGTGGCACAGTTTTCTGGGCCCGCCACAAAAGTCAACACCATCACAGACGGCTCCAGTCAGCAGGAGGCAACGGTTCCGTCAGATGGTGACAGACTACATGTCTTGCCCTCTTGCTGTACTCCCAGACGGCTCTTCACCTTTCAAGTTTTGGGTCTCAAAGCTGGATACATGGCCAGAGCTAAGCCAGTATGCATTGGAGGTGCTGGCTTGCCCTGCGGCTAGTGTATTATCGGAACGCGCCTTTAGTGCTGCAGGTGGTGTACTAACTGACCGTCGCATGCGACTATCCTCCGATAACGTTGACCGGCTTACTTTCCTGAAAATGAACAAGGCCTGGATCTCGCCGGAATTTGCCACTCCTCTTCCTGATTAAATAATTAGGTGACTGTCTACGTTATCCAGGTCTCCTGTTGTGTTCATCTTTCTACCACCTGAACTAAAATTCCTGGGCTCCAACATCGCCAGTTGAGGCTCAGAAGTGCCGTCTGCACAGTCAAAACATACGACCCAGTGTTATTGGGTTTCACTAATGTCAGCTGATCCCCAGCTGTGTTGCCGGCAATGTGTCCTGCGACCGCCACGCTGACACAACAACTGAAATGTAAGGGAACCTGTCCCCCCCCCCAAGGCGTTTGTTACTGAAGGAGCCACCTTGTGCAGCAGTAATGCTGCACAAGGAAAAGGTAGCTATTTTTGTTTAGCTCCTTGCACACGCAGAACTTAACACTTATAAAATGTGTCCACTGATACCGTAAAACCGTCCCGGAGGTGGGACTTTCCTTCGTAATGTGACGCAGCACAGCCGTCATTCTTACCCCCCCGGCGCGGTGCGCCGGCTGCTCAGCGTTGTTTGATTCCGTCCCAGAGCCTGCGCTGTTATGTTATCCCTTGGCCAGGCACACTTAGCGCTGCCCATCTTCTGACATCATTTGTGTCAGGCTGGCTGCGCCTGTGCGGCCGCGCTGGCCGAGAGCCCGCCTCGCAGTGTCTTCTGATTTAATCAAACTGGGGGCCTGAGATCCATGGACATGCGCAGTGCATATCTGAACCTCCACCTCTCACTCATCTCCCTACGGCTTCTTAAGACTGTGCGGTGTCAGCTGGTCCCTAATAGCATGCCACGGCTGTGACACCGCACAGTCTGAAGAAGCCGTAGTGAGGGGAGTGAGAGGCGAGGATATGCACTGCGCATGGCCATGGATCCCAGGCCCGCGGTGGGATTACATTAGACGACACTGCGAGGCGAGCTCTCGGCCAGCACGTCCGCACAGGCGCAGCCAGCCTGACACCAAATGATGCCAGAAGATGGGCAGCGCTAAGTGTGCCTGGCCAAGGGATAACATAACAGCGCAGGCTCCGGGATGGAATCAAACAACGCTGAGGAGCCGGGGCACGGCGCCAAGGGGGTAGGAATGACGGCTGTGCTGCGTCATATTACAAAGGAAAGTCCCACCTCCGGGACGGTCTCACGGTATCAGGGGACACATTTTATAAGTGTTCAGTTCTGTGTTTGCAAGGAGCATAATGAAAAGAGCCACCTTTTCCTTTTGCATCCTTTGTGCTGCACAAGCTGGCTCTTTCAGCTACAAACGCCTTGGGGGGGTTAAAGGTTCCCTTTAGACTTTCTCCAATCAGGCTTCGGCCTACACTGTGTTCCTCTCCTCCTCCTCCTGTCCCTGGGCTCCAACACCGCTAGTTGTTGCCTGGTAGTGCTGTACGCACAGTCAACAGTCGCTCCTCTGTTATTGGGGTTCAGTAACGTCAGCTGTTCCCCTGCTGTGTGTGTGGCAATCCCTCCTATCTCCTCCACCTCCTCCTCCTCCTCCTGTCCCTGGGCTCCAACACCGCTAGTTGTTGCCTGGTAGTGCTGTACGCACAGTCAACAGTCGCTCCTCTGTTATTGGGGTTCAGTAACGTCAGCTGTTCCTCAGCTGTGTGTGTGGCAATCCCTCCAATCTCCTCCACCTCCTCCTCCTCCAGGCCCTGGGCTTCAACACTGCTAGTTGCCGTCCAGAAGTGCTGCCCGCACAGTCCCAACAGTCCCTCCTCTGTTATTGGGGTTCAGTAACGTCAGCTGTGCCCCAGCTGTGTGTGTGGCAATCCCTCCTATCTCCTCCACCTCCTCCTCCTCCTCCTGTCCCTGGGCTCCAACACCGCTAGTTGTTGCCTGGTAGTGCTGTACGCACAGTCAACAGTCGCTCCTCTGTTATTGGGGTTCAGTAACGTCAGCTGTTCCCCTGCTGTGTGTGTGGCAATCCCTCCTATCTCCTCCACCACCTTCTCCTCCTCCTCCTGTCCCTGGGCTCCAACACCGCTAGTTGTTGCCTGGTAGTGCTGTACGCACAGTCCCAACAGTCCCTCCTCTGTTATTGGGGTTCAGTAACATCAGCTGTTCCCCTGCTGTGTGTGTGGCAATCCCTCCTATCTCCTCCACCACCTCCTCCTCCTCCTCCTGTCCCTGGGCTCCAACACCGCTAGTTGTTGCCTGGTAGTGCTGTATGCACAGTCCCAACAGTCCCTCCTCTGTTATTGGGGTTCAGTAACGTCAGCTGTTCCCCTGCTGTGTGTGTGGCAATCCCTCCTATCTCCTCCACCACCTCCTCCTCCTCCTCCTGTCCCTGGGCTCCAACACCGCTAGTTGTTGCCTGGTAGTGCTGTATGCACAGTCCCAACAGTCCCTCCTCTGTTATTGGGGTTCAGTAACGTCAGCTGTTCCCCTGCTGTGTGTGTGGCAATCCCTCCTGTTGTGATTTTGCTTTTTGCTCCCTCTAGTGGTCATTAGTGATTTGACTCTGGAGCTTCTGTCTTTTCCTATATCCTCACCTGGGCCGTTAGTTCAGGGGCGTTGCTATATAAGCTCCCTGGACCTTCAGTTCAATGCCTGGCATCGTTGAAATCAGAGCTAATTTGTTGTGCTCTTGTCCTATGATCCTGGTTCCTGTATTTCAAGCTAAGTCTGCTTCCTTGCTTTTTGCTTTTGTTTTGTTTGGTATTTTCGTCCAGCTTGTTCCAATCTGTATCCTGACCTTTGCTGGAAGCTCTAGGGGGCTGGTGTTCTCCCCCCGGACCGTTAGACGGTTCGGGGGTTCTTGAATCTCCAGCGTGGATTTTTATAGGGTTTTTGTTGACCAGATAAGTTATCTTGCTATATTCTGCTATTAGTAAGCTGGCCTCTCTTTGCTGAACCTGGTTCATTTCTGTGTTTGTCATTTCCTCTTACCTCACCGTTATTATTTGTGGGGGGCTTGTATCTTGCTTTGGGGTCCCTTTCTCTGGAGGCAAGAGAGGTCTTTGTTTTCTTCTCCTAGGGGTAGTTAGATTCTCCGGCTGGCGCGAGTCATCTAGCGATCACCGTAGGCATGATCCCCGGCTACTTCTAGTGTTGGCGTTAGGAGTAGCTATTTGGTCAACCCAGTTACCACAGCCCTATGAGCTGGATTTTTGAATCTCGCAGACTTACACGTTCCTCTGAGACCCTGTCCACTGGGGTCATAACAGTATGCCAGGCCAGTATTAAATGTTTAATGCATTGCAGAAGTGGGATTATAAGAAAGAAAATTTTGAGTTTTTTTTTTCCCTCTCTCATTTTTTTTTTTTTTTTTCTTTTCCCCTTTACCTCAGAGTGGCTTAAGCTTGCTGCAGACATGAATGTCCAGACCTTGATTACAAGTGTGGACCAGCTTGCCGCTCGTGTGCAGGGTATACAAGATTATGTTACCAGAAATCCTAGGTCTGAACCCAAGATTCCGATTCCTGAACTGTTTTCAGGAGACCGATTTAAGTTTAGGAATTTCAGGAATAATTGTAAATTGTTTTTGTCCCTGAAACCTTGTTCGTCTGGAGACTCTGCTCAACAAGTAAAAATTGTTATTTCATTCTTACGGGGTGACCCTCAAGATTGGGCTTTTTCGTTGGCGCCAGGAGATCCGGCATTGGCTGATATTGATGCGTTTTTTCTGGCGCTCGGTTTACTTTATGAGGAACCCAATCTTGAGATTCAGGCAGAGAAAGCCTTGCTGGCTATGTCTCAGGGCCAGGACGAGGCTGAGGCGTATTGCCAAAAATTTCGGAAATGGTCCGTGCTGACACATTGGAACGAGTGTGCACTGGCCGCTAATTTTAGAAATGGCCTTTCTGAGGCCATTAAGAATGTTATGGTGGGTTTTCCCATTCCCACAGGTCTGAATGATACCATGTCCCTGGCTATTCAAATTGACCGGCGGTTGCGGGAGCGCAAAACCGCAAATTCCCTCATGTTGTTGTCTGAACGGACACCTGATTTGATGCAATGTGATAGAATCCTGACTAGAAATGAGAGGAAAATTCATAGACGCCAGAATGGCTTGTGCTACTACTGTGGTGATTCTACACATGTTATCTCAGCATGCTCTAAACGTATATCTAAGGTTGTTAGTCCTGTCACCGTTGGTAATTTGCATCCTAAGTTTATTCTGTCTGTAACTTTGATTTGCTCACTGTCATCTTATCCTGTCATGGCGTTTGTAGATTCAGGTGCTGCCCTGAGTCTTATGGATCTCTCATTTGCTAAGCGCTGTGGTTTTATTCTTGAACCATTAGAAAATCCTATCCCTCTTAGGGGTATTGATGCTACGCCATTAGCAGAAAATAAACCGCAGTATTGGACACAGGTTACCATGTGCATGACTCCTGAACACCGCGAGGTGATACGTTTTCTCGTTCTACATAAAATGCATGATTTGGTTGTTTTGGGGCTGCCATGGTTACAGACCCATAATCCAGTCCTTGACTGGAAGGCTATGTCAGTGTCTAGTTGGGGCTGTCGTGGTATTCATGAGGATTCCCTGCCTGTGTCTATTGCTTCTTCTACGCCTTCGGAAGTTCCGGAGTATTTGTCTGATTATCAGGATGTCTTTAGCGAGTCCAGGTCCAGTGCATTGCCTCCTCATAGGGAATGTGACTGTGCAATAGATTTGATTCCAGGCAGTAAATTTCCTAAGGGAAGACTGTTTAATCTGTCGATACCTGAACATACCGCTATGCGTTCATATATCAAGGAGTCTCTGGAGAAAGGACACATCCGTCCGTCTTCTTCCCCTCTTGGTGCGGGATTCTTTTTTGTGGCTAAAAAGGACGGATCTTTGAGGCCTTGTATTGACTATCGGCTTTTAAATAAGATCACTGTCAAATTTCAGTATCCTTTGCCGCTGTTGTCTGACTTGTTTGCCCGGATTAAAGGTGCCAAGTGGTTTACCAAGATAGACCTTCGTGGTGCGTACAACCTTGTGCGCATTAAGCAAGGGGATGAATGGAAAACCGCATTCAATACGCCCGAAGGTCATTTTGAGTACTTGGTGATGCCTTTTGGGCTCTCTAATGCCCCTTCAGTTTTTCAGTCCTTTATGCATGACATTTTCCGGAACTATCTGGATAAATTTTTGATCGTTTATCTGGATGATATTCTGTTTTTTTCTGATAATTGGGACTCGCATGTGGAGCAGGTCAGGATGGTCTTTAAAATTTTGCGTGAAAATTCTTTGTTTGTCAAGGGCTCAAAGTGTCTTTTTGGTGTACAGAAGGTTCCCTTTTTGGGGTTCATTTTTTCCCCTTCTGCTGTGGAGATGGACCCAGTCAAGGTCCGAGCTATTCTTGATTGGACTCAGCCCTCGTCAGTTAAGAGTCTTCAGAAGTTCTTGGGTTTCGCTAACTTCTACCATCGTTTTATCGCTAACTTTTCTAGCATTGTGAAACCTTTGACGGATATGACCAAGAAGGGCTCCGATGTGGTTAATTGGGCTCCTGCTGCCGTGGAGGCTTTCCAGGAGTTGAAACGTCGGTTTACTTCGGCGCCTGTTTTGTGCCAGCCTGATGTCTCGCTTCCCTTTCAGGTTGAGGTGGATGCTTCAGAGATTGGAGCAGGGGCCGTTTTGTCGCAGAGAGGCCCTGGTTGCTCTGTTATGAGACCTTGCGCCTTTTTCTCTAGGAAGTTTTCGCCTGCGGAGCGAAATTATGATGTGGGCAATCGGGAGTTGTTGGCCATGAAATGGGCATTTGAGGAGTGGCGTCATTGGCTCGAGGGTGCTAAGCATCGTGTGGTGGTCTTGACTGATCACAAAAATCTGATGTATCTCGAGTCTGCTAAACGCCTGAATCCTAGACAGGCCCGCTGGTCATTGTTTTTCTCCCGTTTTGACTTTGTTGTCTCGTATTTACCAGGTTCAAAAAATGTGAAGGCCGATGCTCTTTCCAGGAGCTTTGTGCCTGATGCTCCTGGAGTCGCTGAACCTGTTGGTATTCTTAAGGATGGTATTATCTTGTCAGCTATTTCTCCAGATCTGCGACGTGTGTTGCAGAGATTTCAGGCTGATAGGCCTGATTCTTGTCCACCTGACAGACTGTTTGTGCCTGATAAGTGGACCAGCAGAGTCATTTCCGAGGTTCATTCCTCGGTGTTGGCAGGTCACCCAGGAATTTTTGGCACCAGAGATCTGGTGGCCAGATCCTTTTGGTGGCCTTCCTTGTCTAGGGATGTGCGGTCATTTGTACAGTCCTGTGGGATTTGTGCTCAAGCTAAGCCTTGCTGTTCTCGTGCCAGCGGGTTGCTCTTGCCCTTGCCTGTCCCTAAGAGACCTTGGACACATATCTCCATGGATTTCATTTCTGATCTTCCGGTGTCTCAAGGCATGTCTGTTATCTGGGTGATATGTGATCGCTTCTCCAAGATGGTCCATTTGGTTCCTTTGCCTAAGCTGCCTTCCTCTTCCGATCTGGTTCCTGTGTTTTTCCAGAACGTGGTTCGTTTGCACGGCATCCCTGAGAATATTGTGTCAGACAGAGGATCCCAGTTCGTTTCCAGATTCTGGCGATCCTTTTGTAGTAGGATGGGCATTGACTTGTCGTTTTCGTCTGCTTTCCATCCTCAGACTAATGGACAGACGGAGCGAGCTAATCAGACTTTGGAGGCTTATTTGAGGTGTTTTGTCTCTGCTGATCAGGACGATTGGGTGACCTTCTTGCCGTTGGCTGAGTTTGCCCTTAATAATCGGGCTAGTCCCGCCACCTTGGTTTCGCCATTTTTCTGCAACTCTGGTTTCCACCCTCGTTTTTCTTCGGGTCATGTGGAACCTTCTGACTGCCCTGGGGTGGATTCTGTGGTGGATAGGTTGCAGCGGATCTGGAATCTTGTGGTGGACAACTTGAAGTTGTCACAGGAGAGGGCTCAGCGCTTTGCCAACCGCCGCCGCGGTGTGGGTCCCCGACTACGTGTTGGGGATTTGGTGTGGCTTTCTTCCCGCTTTGTTCCTATGAAGGTTTCCTCTCCCAAGTTTAAACCTCGTTTTATTGGTCCTTACAAGATATTGGAAATCCTTAATCCTGTATCCTTTCGCCTGGATCTTCCTGTGTCGTTTGCTATCCACAACGTGTTTCATAGGTCCTTGTTGCGGCGGTACGTTGTGCCTGTGGTTCCTTCTGCTGAGCCTCCTGCTCCGGTGTTGGTTGAGGGCGAGTTGGAGTACGTGGTGGAGAAGATCTTGGATTCTCGTCTCTCCAGGCGGAGGCTTCAGTACCTGGTCAAGTGGAAGGGCTATGGTCAGGAAGATAATTCCTGGGTGGTCGCCTCTGATGTTCATGCGGCCGATTTAGTTTGTGCCTTTCACGCCGCTCGTCCTGATCGCCCTGGTGGTCGTGGTGAGGGTTCGGTGACCCCTCACTAAGGGGGGGGTACTGTTGTGATTTTGCTTTTTGCTCCCTCTAGTGGTCATTAGTGATTTGACTCTGGAGCTTCTGTCTTTTCCTATATCCTCACCTGGGCCGTTAGTTCAGGGGCGTTGCTATATAAGCTCCCTGGACCTTCAGTTCAATGCCTGGCATCGTTGAAATCAGAGCTAATTTGTTGTGCTCTTGTCCTATGATCCTGGTTCCTGTATTTCAAGCTAAGTCTGCTTCCTTGCTTTTTGCTTTTGTTTTGTTTGGTATTTTCGTCCAGCTTGTTCCAATCTGTATCCTGACCTTTGCTGGAAGCTCTAGGGGGCTGGTGTTCTCCCCCCGGACCGTTAGACGGTTCGGGGGTTCTTGAATCTCCAGAGTGGATTTTTATAGGGTTTTTGTTGACCAGATAAGTTATCTTGCTATATTCTGCTATTAGTAAGCTGGCCTCTCTTTGCTGAACCTGGTTCATTTCTGTGTTTGTCATTTCCTCTTACCTCACCGTTATTATTTGTGGGGGGCTTGTATCTTGCTTTGGGGTCCCTTTCTCTGGAGGCAAGAGAGGTCTTTGTTTTCTTCTCCTAGGGGTAGTTAGATTCTCCGGCTGGCGCGAGTCATCTAGCGATCACCGTAGGCATGATCCCCGGCTACTTCTAGTGTTGGCGTTAGGAGTAGCTATTTGGTCAACCCAGTTACCACAGCCCTATGAGCTGGATTTTTGAATCTCGCAGACTTACACGTTCCTCTGAGACCCTGTCCACTGGGGTCATAACACCCTCCTATCTCCTCCACCACCTCCTCCTCCTCCTCCTGTCCCTGGGCTCCAACACCGCTAGTTGTTGCCTGGTAGTGCTGTACGCACAGTCAACAGTCGCTCCTCTGTTATTGGGGTTCAGTAACGTCAGCTGTTCCCCTGCTGTGTGTGTGGCAATCCCTCCTATCTCCTCCACCACCTCCTCCTCCTCCTCCTGTCCCTGGGCTCCAACACCGCTAGTTGTTGCCTGGTAGTGCTGTACGCACAGTCCCAACAGTCCCTCCTCTGTTATTGGGGTTCAGTAACGTCAGCTGTTCCCCTGCTGTGTGTGTGGCAATCACTCCTATCTCCTCCACCTCCTCCTCCTCCTCTTGTCCCTGGGCTCCAACACCGCTAGTTGCTGTCCAGAAGTGCTGTCCGCACAGAGCCAAACACCTCGCCAATGTGTTAGTGGGGTTCAGCACCGCCAGCTGTTCCCCTGCTGTGTATACGGCAACGTGTACTGCGACCGCCACGCAGGCACAACAAGTTAAATTTAAGGGAACCTGTCCCCCCCCAGGCGTTTGTTACTGAAGGAGCCACCTTGTGCAGCAGTAATGATGCAAAGGGAGAAAGTGCCTCTTTTCGTGGTGCTCCTTGCACATGCTGAACCTAACACTTATGAAATGTGTCCCGTCCTACCGTGATACCGTCCGGTAGGTGGAACTTTCCTTTGTGATGTGACGCAGCACAGCCGTCATTCTTACCCCCTTGGCGCCGTGCGCCACCTCCTCAGCGTTGTTTGAATCAGTCCCGGAGCCTGCGCTGTTAGGTTAGCCCTTGGCCATGCACACATTTTGCGCTGCCCATCTTCTGACATCATTTGGTGTCAGGCTGGCTGCGCCTGTGCGGCCGCGCTGGACGAGATCCCGCCTCGTAGTTTCTTCTGATTTAATCCCACTGGGGGCCTGAGATCCATGGACATGCGCAGTGCATATCTGAACCTCCACCTCTCACTCATCTCCCTACGGCTTCTTCAGACTGTGCGGTGTCAGCTGATCCCTAATAGCATGCCACGGCCGTGACACCGCACAGTCTGAAGAAGCCGTAGGGAGGGGAGTGAGAGGTGAGGATATGCACTGCGCATGGCCACGGATCCCAGGCCCGCGGTGGGATTACATTAGATGACACTGCGAGGCGGGATCTCGGCCAGCGCAGCCGCACAGGCGCAGCCAGTCTGACACCAAATGATGTCAGAAGACGGGCAGCGCAAAATGTGTGCATGGCCAAGGGCTAACCTAACAGCGCAGGCTCCGGGACTGATTCAACCAACGCTGAGGAGGCGGCGCACGGCGCCAAGGGGGTAAGAATGAGGGCTGTGCTGCATCACATCACAAAGGAAAGTTCCACCAACCGGACGGTATCACGGTAGGAGGGGACACTTTTCATAAGTGTTAGGTTCAGCATGTGCAAGGACCATAATTAAAAGAGCTAAGTTTACCTTTTCCAGCATTAGTGCTGTACACGATGGCTCTTTCAGCTACAAACGCCTGGGGGGGTTAAAGTTTCACTTTCAACTTGCTCCAGTGCAGGCTTCGGCCTACACTCTGCTCCCTCTCCTCCTCCTGCTGACCCTGGGCTCTAACACCGCCAGTTGGGGCCCAGATGTGCTAGCTGCACAGAGCCAAACACCAGCCAATGTGTCAGTGGGGTTCAGCACCTCCAGCTGTTCCCCTGCTGTGTAGCCGGCAACGTGTCCTGCAACAGCCACGCAGACACAAGAACTGAAATTGAAGGAAACCTGTCCCCCCTCCCCCAGGCGTTTCTACATTTTACAGCCACCTTGTACGACAGTAATGCTGCATGTGTGCAAGGTGGCTCAGAAACTTATTCTCCTTGCCCATGTTGAACTGAACACGTCTAAAATGAGTCCTCTGCGACCATTAAAACGTCCCTCAGGTGTGATTTTCCTTTGTATTGACACGCAACAAGCTCCTTGGTAGCGCTGCCCGTCTTCTGGCATCATTGTTTGGCTGCCTGCGCCTCTGCGGCCGCCTTGCCCCACACAACGCCCCTCGGTGTCTTATTTATTTGGAGTGCGAGGGTGTGATTGATGGGCATGAACGGTGCATTTCTTCGCCTGTCCCTCATCTCCTTCCGCCTTCTTCGGACTGTGCGTCTTCATGGCCGTGGTGTTATGGTTCTCAATGGCAAGAGAACATAGCCCAGCAAACATAAGAACTAGCTCTTGGAAGGATGGAAACTAAACTGACCATGAACTAAACCTGCCGCACAACTAACAGTAGCCGGGTAGCGTAGCCTGCGTTTTATCCCTAGACGCCCAGCGCCGGCCGGAGGACTAACTAATCCTGGCAGAGGAAAATATAGTCCTGGCTCACCTCTAGAGAAATTCCCCCGAAAGGCAGACAGAGGCCCCCACAAATATTGGCGGTGATTTTAGATGAAATGACAAACGTAGTATGAAAATAGGTTTAGCAAAATTGAGGTCCGCTTACTAGATAGCAGGAAGACAGAAAGGGCACTTTCATGGTCAGCTGAAAACCCTATCAAAACACCATCCTGAAATTACTTTAAGACTCTAGTATTAACTCATAACATCAGAGTGGCAATTTCAGATCACAAGAGCTTTCCAGACACAGAAACGAAACTACAGCTGTGAACTGGAACAAAATGCAAAAACAAACAAGGACTAAAGTCCAACTTAGCTGGGAGTTGTCTAGCAGCAGGAACATGCACAGAAAGGCTTCTGATTACAATGTTGACCGGCATGGAAGTGACAGAGGAGCAAGGCTAAATAGCGACTCCCACATCCTGATGGAAACAGGTGAACAGAGAGGATGATGCACACCAGTTCAATTCCACCAGTGGCCACCGGGGGAGCCCAAAATCCAATTTCACAACACCGTGGCATGCGATAAGGGATCAGCTGACGCCGCATAATCTGAAGCGGGTGTAAGAACCCAAGCGAGAGGCGAACATATTTACTGCGCCAGGCCATGAATCCCAGCCCCGCAGTGTTTTAACAATGTTAAGACACTGCGGGGCTGGGATTCATGGTCATCGCAAACCGCAACGGCCGACATTACATGATGTCAGAGGATGGGCAGCGCTAACAGCGCAAGGCCAAGGGATAACACGAAAGCGCAGACTCCTGTGCAACAAATAACGATGCTCAGGAGGCCGCGCAAAGCACCAAGGTGGCATTTTTGCCAGCTGTACTGCGTCTCTTTACGAAGGGAACTCACGCCTCAAAATCAGTTTGACTGTGTAAGGGCCTAAATGTTATACGTGTTCCTTTCAGCGTGTGCAAGGAGCAAAATTAAAAGAGCAACCTTTGACTTGTGCAGCATTACTGCTGCATAAGCTGTGGCTCTTCTAGTTTGTAACACCTGAGGGGGGGTTAAAGGTTACCTTTGCAATTGGTTCAATTAGGCTTCGGCCTACGCTCCGCTACCTCTCCTCCTCCTGCTGACCCTGGGCTCTAACACCGCCAGTTGGGGCCCAGATGTGCTGGCTGCACAGAGCCAAACACCTCGCCAATGTGTCAGTGGGGTTCAGCACCGCCAGCTGTTCCCCTGCTGTGTAGCCGGCAACGTGTCCTGCAACTGCCACGCAGACACAACAGACCCAAAGCTGCCGCCAGTGCAGGCTTCGGCCTACACTCTGCTCCCTCTCCTCCTCCTGCTGACCCTGGGCTCTAACACCGCCAGTTGGGGCCCAGATGTGCTAGCTGCACAGAGAAAAACACCAGCCAATGTGTCAGTGGGGTTCAGCACCGCCAGCTGTTCCCCTGCTGTGCAGCCGGCAACGTGTCCTGCAACAGCCACGCAGACACAAGAACTGAAATTGAAGGGAACCTGTCCCCCCTCCCCCAGGCGTTTGTATGTTTTACAGCCACCTTGTACAGCAGTAATGCTGCATGTGTGCAAGGTGGCTCATAAACTTATTCTCCTCGCACATGTGGAACTGAAAACACGTCTAAAATGTGTCCTCTGTGTGACCATTTAACCGTCCCAGAGGTGTGACTTTCCTTTGTAATGACACGCTGCAACCCCCTTGGTAGCGCTGCCCGTCTTCTGGCATCATTGTTTGGCTGCCTGCGCCTCTGCGGCCGCCCTGACCCACACAACACCCCTCGGTGTCTTATTTATTTTGACTGCGAGGGTGTGATTAATGGGCATGAGCAGTGCATAAGTTCGCCTGTCCCTCATCTCCTTCCGCCTTCTTCAGACTGTGCGGCTTCATGGCCGTGGCATGCGATAAGGGATCAGCTGACGCCGCACAGTCTGAAGCGGGTGTAAGGACCCGAGTGTGAGAGGCGAACCTATGTACTGCGCCAGGCCGTGAATCCCAGCCCCGCAGTGTTTTAACTATGTAAAGACACTGCGGGGCTGGCATTCATGGGCATCGCGAACCGCACCAGCCGACATGAAATGATGTCAGAAGATGGGCAGCGCATGGCCAAGGGATAACGCAACAACGCAGACTCCTGTACAGCAAAATGCGATGCTCAGGAGGCCGTACCACGCACCAAGGTGGTGTTTTTGCCAGCTGTGCTGCGTCTCATTATGAAGGGAACTCCCGCCTCCAAGACAGATTGACTGTATAAGGGCCAAAATGTTGTACGTGTTTCATTCAGCTTGTGCAAGGAACAAAATTAAAAGAGCAACCTTTGACTTGTGCAGCACTACTGCTGCATAAGGCGTGGCTCTTCTACTTTGTAACACCTGAGGGGGGGTTAAAGGTTACCTTTAAAATTGGTTCAATTAGGCTTCGGCCTACACTCTGCTCCCCCTGCAGATCCTGGGCTCTAACACCGCCAGTTGGTGCCCCGAAGTGCTGGCTGCACAGAGCAAAACACCAGCCAATGTGTCAGTGGGGTTCAGCACCGCCAGCTGTTCCCCTGCTGTGCAGCCGGCAACGTGTCCTGCAACAGCCACGCAGACACAAGAACTGAAATTGAAGGGAACCTGTCCCCCCTCCCCCAGGCGTTTGTATGTTTTACAGCCACCTTGTACAGCGGTAATGCTGCATGTGTGCAAGGTGGCTCATAAACTTATTCTCCTTGCACACGCCGAACGTAACACGTCTACAATGTGTCCCCTGAGACCATTAAACCGTCCCTGAGGTGTGACTTTCCTTTGTAATGACACGCTGCAACCCCCTTGGTAGCGCTGCCCGTCTTCTGACATCATTGTTTGGCTGGCTGCGCCTCTGCGGCCGCCCTGCCCGACACAACGCCCCTCGGTGTCTTATTTATTTTGACTGCGAGGGTGTGATTGACGGGCATGAGCAGTGCATATGTTCGCCTGTCCCTCATCTCCTTCCGCCTTCTTCAGACTGTGCGGCTTCATGGCCGTGGCATGCGATAAGGGATCAGCTGACGCCGCACAGTCTGTAGCAGGTGTAAGGACCCGAGCGAGAGGCGAACATATGTACTGCGCCAGGCCATGAATCCCAGCCCCGCAGTGTGAAACACTGTAAAGGCACTGCGGGGCTGGGATTCATGGTCATCGCGAACCGCACCGGCCGACATTAAATGATGTCAGGAGACGGGCAGCGCTAACAGCGCAAGGCCAAGGGATAACACGACAGCACAGACTCCTGTACAGCAAATAACAACGCTCAGGAGGCTGCACCCAGCAACAAGGTGGGATTTTTGACATCTGTGCTGCGTCTCATTACGAAGGGAACTCTCGCCTCCAACACAGTTTGACTGTATAAAGGGCTAAATGTTATACGTGTTTCCTTCTGCGTGTGCAAGGAGAAAAATTAAAAGAGCAACCTTTGACTTGTGCAGCACTACTGCTGCATAAGGTGTGGCTCTTCTAGTTTGTAACCCCTGAGGGGGGGTTAAAGGTTACCTTTAAAATTGGTTCAATTAGGCTTCGGCCTACACTCTGCTCACCCTGCAGAGCCTGGGCTCTAACACCGCCAGTTGGGGCCCGGTACTGCTAGCTGCACAGAGAAAAACACCAGCCAATGAGTCAGTGGGGTTCAGCACCGCCAGCTGTTCCCCTGCTGTGTAGCCGGCATCGTGTCCTGCAACAGCCACGCAGACACAAAGCTGCCACCAGTGCAGGCTTCGGCCTACACTCTGCTCCCTCTCCTCCTCCTGCTGACCCTGGGCTCTAACACCGCCAGTTGGTGCCCGGTACTGCTAGCTGCACAGAGAAAAACACCAGCCAATGTGTCAGTGGGGTTCAGCACCGCCAGCTGTTCCCCTGCTGTGTAGCCGGCATCATGTCCTGCAAAAGCCACGCAGACACAAGAACTGAAATTGAAGGGATCCTGTCGCCCCACCCCCAGGTGTTTGTATGTTTTACAGCCACCTTGTACAGCGGTAATGCTGCATGTGTGCAAGGTGGCTCATAAACTTATTCTCCTTGCACATGTGGAACTGAACACGTCAAAAATGTGTCCTCTGTGACCATTTAACCGTCCCGGAGGTGTGACTTTCCTTTGTAATGACACGCTGCAACCCCCTTGGTAGCGCTGCCCGTCTTCTGGCATCATTGTTTGGCTGGCTGCGCCTCTGCGGCCGCCCTGACCCACACAACGCCCCTCGGTGTCTTATTTATTTTGACTGCGAGGGTGTGATTGATGGGCATGAGCAGTGCATATGTTCGCCTGTCCCTCATCTCCTTCCGCCTTCTTCAGACTGTGCGGCTTCATGGCCGTGGCATGCGATAAGGGATCAGCTGACGCCGCACAGTCTGTAGCAGGTGTAAGGACACGAGCGAGAGGCGAACCTATGTACTGCGCCAGGCCATGAATCCCAGCCCCGCAGTGTTTTAACTATGTAAAGACACTGCGGGGCTGGCATTCATGGGCATCGCGAACCGCACCAGCCGACATGAAATGATGTCAGAAGATGGGCAGCGCATGGCCAAGGGATAACGCAACAACGCAGACTCCTGTACAGCAAAATGCGATGCTCAGGAGGCCGTACCACGCACCAAGGTGGTGTTTTTACCAGCTGTGCTGCGTCTCATTATGAAGGGAACTCCCGCCTCCAAGACAGATTGACTGTATAAGGGCCAAAATGTTGTATGTGTTTCATTCAGCTTGTGCAAGGAACAAAATTAAAAGAGCAACCTTTGACTTGTGCAGCACTACTGCTGCATAAGGTGTGGCTCTTCTAGTTTGTAACCCCTGAGGGGGGGTTAAAGGTTACCTTTAAAATTGGTTCAATTAGGCTTCGGCCTACACTCTGCTCCCCCTGCAGATCCTGGGCTCCAACACCGCCAGTTGGTGCCCCGAAGTGCTGGCTGCACAGAGCAAAACACCAGCCAATGTGTCAGTGGGGTTCAGCACCGCCAGCTGTTCCCCTGCTGTGTAGCCGGCATCGTGTCCTGCAACAGCCACGCAGACACAAAGCTGCCACCAGTGCAGGCTTCGGCCTACACTCTGCTCCCTCTCCTCCTCCTGCTGACCCTGGGCTCTAACACCGCCAGTTGGTGCCCGGTACTGCTAGCTGCACAGAGAAAAACACCAGCCAATGTGTCAGTGGGGTTCAGCACCGCCAGCTGTTCCCCTGCTGTGCAGCCAGCAACGTGTCCTGCAACAGCCACGCAGACACAAGAACTGAAATTGAAGGGAACCTGTCCCCCCTCCCCCAGGCGTTTGTATGTTTTACAGCCACCTTGTACAGCGGTAATGCTGCATGTGTGCAAGGTGGCTCATAAACTTATTCTCCTTGCACACGCCGAACGTAACACGTCTACAATGTGTCCCCTGAGACCATTAAAACGTCCCTGAGGTGTGACTTTACTTTGTAATGACACGCAACAACCCCCTTGGTAGCACAGCCCTTCTTCTGACATCATTGTTTGGCTGGCTGCGCCTCTGCGGCCGCCCTGCCCGACACAACGCCCCTCGGTGTCTTATTTATTTTGACTGCGAGGGTGTGATTGACGGGCATGAGCAGTGCATATCTTCGCCAGGCTGTCACTCATCTCCTTCCGCCTTCTTCAGACGGTGCGGTTTCATGGCCGCGGCATGCGATAAGGGATCAGCTGACGCCGCACAGTCTGTAGCAGGTGTAAGGACACGAGCGAGAGGCGAACATATGTACTGCGCCAGGCCATGAATCCCAGCCCCACAGTGTGAAACACTGTAAAGACACTGCGGGGCTGGGATTCATGGGCATCGCGAACAGCACCAGCCGACATGAAATGATGTCAGAAGACGGGCAGCGCATGGCCAAGGGATAACGCAACAACACAGACTCCCGTACAGCAAAATCCGATGCTCAGGAGGCCGCGCCAAGCACCAAGGTGGGATTTTTGACATCTGTGCTGCGTCTCATTACGAAGGGAACTCTCGCCTCCAACACAGTTTGACTGTATAAAGGGCTAAATGTTATACGTGTTTCATTCAGCGTGTGCAAGGAGAAAAATTAAAAGAGCAACCTTTGACTTGTGCAGCACTACTGCTGCATAAGGTGTGGCTCTTCTAGTTTGTAACCCCTGAGGGGGGGTTAAAGGTTACCTCTAAAATTGGTTCAATTAGGCTTCGGCCTACACTCTGCTCACCCTGCAGAGCCTGGGCTCTAACACCGCCAGTTGGGGCCCGGTACTGCTAGCTGCACAGAGAAAAACACCAGCCAATGTGTCAGTGGGGTTCAGCACCGCCAGCTGTTCCCCTGCTGTGTAGCCGGCAATGTGTCCTGCAACAGCCACGCAGACACAAAGCTGCCGCCAGTGCAGGCTTCGGCCTACACTCTGCTCCCTCTCCTCCTCCTGCTGACCCTGGGCTCTAACACCGCCAGTTGGGGCCCGCTACTGCTAGCTGCACAGAGATAAACACCAGCCAATGTGTCAGTGGGGTTCAGCACCGCCAGCTGTTCCCCTGCTGTGTAGCCGGCAACGTGTCCTGCAACAGCCACGCAGACACAACAGACCTACAAATGCCTCCAGTGCAGGCTTCGGCCTACACTCTTCTCCCCCTGCTGACCCTTTGCTCCAACACCGCTAGTTGGGGCTCTAGGAAGACAAGCTTGAATAGGTCCCCATCCTGGTTCCAGCACCGTCAGCTGGTTCCGGGCAGAGCCTTTGGCTTAGGTGCCTCCCTCTGGGTATCCGAGTTCCACCAACGTCAGGTGGTCCTTGGTAGTGCTTTCAGGCACGGGTACCTCCTGCTTAGTAACCGGGTTCCAGTAACGTCAGCTGGTCCTCGGTAGTTCCATTGGCTCTTGGACCTTCGGCTACCCATCCGGGTTCCAGTACCGTCAGCTGGTTCTCGGCAGTGTCTTTTGCTCTTGTACCTTCTGCTCCCCATCCTGGTTCCAGTACCGTCAGCTGGTTCCGGGCAGAGCCTTTGGCTTAGGTGCCTCCCTCTGGGTATCCGAGTTCCACCAACGTCAGGTGGTCCTTGGTAGTGCTTTCAGGCACGGGTACCTCCTGCTTAGTAACCGGGTTCCAGTAACGTCAGCTGGTCCTCGGTAGTTCCATTGGCTCTTGGACCTTCGGGTAGCCATCCGAGTTCCAGTTCCATCAGCTGTTTCTCGGCATTTTCTCAGCCTTCTTGTACCTTCTGCTACATTTCCAAGTTCAAGACCCTAAAGACGACGACCCTGAAGACCACCCCTAAGATGACGACGACACCAGAGACGACGACCACTGAGATGACGACGACCCTGGAGACGATGACCCTGAAGACCACCCCGATGACGACGACCCCGGAGACGACGACCCTGGAGACGACGACCCTGGAGACGACGACGACATGGGAGACCGAGAAGCAGAAGAACAAGAGGCTGCAGAACAAAGAGCAGAAGTACATTAAGCATAAGACTAAATATCAGAGCAAAAGATATTATCTAAATTATAAGCAGAAGAAGACTAAGCAGTGTATGGGGGTGAGTCCGTTCCTCCTCGTGGTGCCCCTGGATAAAGCCTGATGCTGCAGGCCAAACTGAACGCGGACAAATGTAACTCTTTTGTGACAGGCAGAACGGAAGGTGTAATCTTCAAACTTTTATAGATAACAACTACGGGAATGCCTGTCACAAATAAGAATATGATGAAGAAGTTGAATATGAAAAAGATAATAGTTAAATAAAAAGAATATGAACAATGTAAAAAAAAATATATATAGGTAGAAGAAGAAGAAGATGAATAAGGTGAAGATAGTTGATGTCAAAGAAGCTGATGATGAGGATAATGAAGAAGAAAGTGTGGGAGAAGTAAAAAAGAAGGCGAAGGACGTGGAAGTAGTGAAACATCAATATCTGAAAAAAAAAAAAAATAACATAGTCAAAATCTTTCTAACGCCGAACGTCATAAAAAAAAACAAAAAAACCTGCTATTCTATTTGTTTGGGCTAAACCTCTGTGCCTTTAATGTCTCCGCCACCTCCCCCAATACATCCTACATTATTCTTAGTTGTTTTCCTTCATGTAGAATGAACCTACAAGGAAAGAAAGGGTTTATTTTAATTCCGATATTTTCGTCCCATTGACTTGCATTGGGATCGGGTATCGGATTAGATCCGATACTTTGACGGTATCGGCCGATACTTTCCGATACCGATACTTTCCGATATCGGAAGGTATCGCTCAACACTAGTACTCAGGTCTTCTTTTTATCCCACTTCTGCGATGCATTAAACACTTTTTGGCCTGCTATACTGTTATGATCCTTAGTGGTTGAGGATCACAAATTACTCCAGCTAAGTAACAAACATAGGACAAGCTCTAGGGAGGTGGCAAACTGGACTGACCGCAAATCTGAACCTATCCAAACACACTAGAAGTAGCTGGTGAACATGCCTAAAAATCCTAGACGTCTCGAGCCAGCCTGAGGAGCTAACTACCCCTAGAGAGAAAGAAAGACCTCTCTTGCCTCCAGAGAAATAATCCCCAAAGATATAGAAGCCCCCAACAGATAATAACGGTGAGGTAAGAGGAAGGCACATACACAGGGGTGAAAGCAGATTCAGCAAATGAGGCCCACTAATACTAGATAGCAGAAAATAGAAAAGGGAATCTATGCGGTCAGTAAAAAACCCTTACAAAATATCCACTCTGAGATTTCAAGAACCCCCACACCAACTAACGGTGTGGGGGGAGAAACTCAGTCCCCTAGAGCAACCAGCAAGCGAGGAAATCACATTTTAGCGAGCTGGACTAAAAACATAATGAACACTGATAATCAAAAAATGATCAAACAAAAACTTAGCTTGTCTTGGAGAGACTGGGAGCAAGGTAGCCACAAGGAATCTGAAGAGCACTGAATACATTGATAGCAGGCAAGGAACTGAGTCTTCAGGTGAGCTAAATAGGAAACCAACCAAGGATAACGAACCAGCTGATGCAGCCAACCTGCAGAAAGACAACACTACACAGTACCGCTTGTGACCACTAGAGGGAGCCCAAAAATAGAATTCACAACACGTTCCCCAGCAAATTTTTCAGGCAAAGGGAATTTAGGCTCAGAAACTCTTCCTGTCGCTCCAGCTTGCACATTAGATACTGCTAGTCCCTGTTGCTGAACTGCCCCCTCAACTCAGTGACCTGTAGGGACAGCGCCTCCAACTGGCGGGTTATGGAAGTCATGGGATCCATGACAAAAGAAAAAAAAAGAACCCCCTTTTTTTTTTTTTTGTTGTTGTTGGGCTGATTATAACGTCACGGGGAGACTAGGTGAGCGAGAGCTAATAACCCGGGCCCCTGCAATTTCCCTCAGACTAGGGAAATCCTGACTGACCCTCTACCTGGAGATTACACTGATGGTGTGCATGTCCAGGCCTCGAACCTCACCCTGTCTCCTGTTTCCACTCTAGGCTGAAACCTCCACCCACCACCCAGTGAAGAGGTAATACACCAATACCCACAGTTAGCACAGACAAGGATAAAGGAAAATATACACCACGCCACAGTCACTCAGGAATACACTATAAATGTGCAGGGCAAAATAAATACAAATATAGGAAGGAGTAAATAAGACTAAGGAAAATACACCACCAGCAACGAATCTCCAACAACCAGCTCTCCACTCCAGACCGAGATAACAACGCACAAGACAGAAGCTATAATCAGCGACGCCCAATGATCAGGAGAACTATTTAAAGGCAATGGGCATGGCCCAGCTTCCAATCCGAGGATCAGGTAAATTAACCCCGGAACAGCTAGATAAAATCTAGCCGACGCCAATGAGCAAATAGTGGTCAAAAGCGGAATTACCACTGTCTGTCGAACGACCTGGTCTGAACAGCGTCCGACATGACATATAGTTCACAGGAATATGCTTTGGCCCTGTACCAAACAGAGATAAATGGGGGCACCACGGTCAATGGGACTCAAACCAAGGCCTGAAAAAGTGCCACATATGTACTGAGAAAGAAAGATAGGCCTTATAAATGGGAGTCACCACTAAATCAATAAATAATACAGCTTTACTAAACATGTATACAGGAGACAAAACACACTAAAAACATTTAAAACAACAGAGGGATATACAATACCCCCATACTTACAAAGAGCCTGTAATAAGGCACAAAAAACGCACCTCCCCCAACAGAGTGTAATTCACATGCCTAATGGCTCAGTGTCACCCAAATGACACAACATGTACAGCCTGGCCAGTCCCATACGATAATCCTGTCAGGCACCATATGGAAAAAATACTGTAATTACGACGGAAAACATTATGATGTACAAGACATGGAATCAACCATCAAGGCTGTGGGAAACAGAATGCAGGCTAATAAAGAGGTAATTATACTGACCAATGTCCACCAAGCATAGAGCCAACCGCCTGGAATGAGTCAACCAGAGATGAAATGCAATAACTATCATATCCCATAGGTGCCAATGTGAGGCAGGGTCAGGCTAGGTCAATAGGACATGTGTACCCTGTAGGAGACAGAGGTGCGGACAACAGGCACCCAACGCGTGTCACCACACAGGGGTGGCTTCGTCAGGGGTAGTGCCCGTATGTCCTGCCTCCTGCTTAAATACCAAGTGATCGGTAAACTTACCGACAGCAGCTGTGAGGCTGCTGGGAGCGCCGCATGGAGTCTAAGCAACGGCGTCTAAAGGTGCCGGGCCCGGCGTGTAGGCACTGCGCATGCGCCGGCTTCACAGAGCGGAAGTGTGCAGTCCGCTCTCAGTTGCCAAGGCGACACGCGCACTGCGGGAAATGCGCTTGCGCAGGGAGTCTAACTAAGATGAGATGAGTGCAGACGGATATATGCCATCAGTAACACACAGATGACGCAGCCTGAAAACCTGATAATACAGAATATTGAGTTCAATAGCTGCATGGAGACTATATAGAAGTGTGAGCAGAGGTAGCTTGAACATATGACGAACAAATGAAAAATAAAGGAAGTAAAAAGGGCATGTACTCATTATATGAAGTTCCCAGTGTATGGTTCCCAGGGTCTGGAGGAGAGGAGACTCTCCTTCAGGCCCTGGGATCCATATTCATGCAAAAAATAAAGAATAAAAATAAAAAATATGGATATACTCACCCCTCCGGCGGACCCTGGACCTTAGCGATGTAACCGGCAGCCTCCGTTCCTAAGAATGCAGTGAGTGTAGGACCTGCGATGACGTGACGTGAGCGGTCACGCGACCAATCACAAGCCGCGACGTCATCGAAGGTCCTTCACTCTGCATTCTTAGGAACGGAGGCAGACGCTTGGACCGGTGAGAGCCAGGGGCCGTCCGAGGGGTGAGTACAGTTAGGTCCATATATATTTGGACAGAGACAACATTTTTCTAATTTTGGTTATAGACATTACCACAATGAATTTTAAGCAAAACAATTCAGATGCAGTTGAAGTTCAGACTTTCAGCTTTCATTTGAGGGTATCCACATTAAAATTGGATGAAGGGTTTAGGAGTTTCAGCTCCTTAACAAGTGCCACCCTGTTTTTAAAGGGACCAAAAGTAATTGGACAATCGACTCCAAGGCTATTTCATGGACAGGTGTGGGCAGTCCCTTCGTTATGTCATTCTAAATTAAGCAGATAAAAGGCCTGGAGTTGATTTGAGGTGTGGTGCTTGCATTTGGAAGGTTTTGCTGTGAAGTAAACATGCGGTCAAAGGAGCTCTCCATGCAGGTGAAACAAGCCATCCTTAAGCTGCGAAAACAGAAAAAAAAAACATCCGAGAAATTGCTACAATATTAGGAGTGGCAAAATCAACAGTTTGGTGCATCCTGAGAAAGAAAGAAAGCACTGGTGAACTCATCAATGCAAAAAGACCTGAGCGCCCACGTAAGACAACAGTGGGGGATGATCGCAGAATAATCTCCATGGTGAAGAGAAACTTCTTCACAACAGCCAACCAAGTGAACAACACTCTCCAGGAGGTCGGCGTATCAATATCCAAATCTACTATAAAGAGAAAACTGCATGAAAGTAAATACAGAGGGTTCACTGCACGGTGCAAGCCACTCATAAGCATCAAGAATAAAAAGGCTAGACTGGACTTTGCTAAAAAAAACAACTAAAAAAGCCAGCACAGTTCTGGAAGAACATTCTTTGGACAGATGAAACCAAGATCATCCTCTACCAGAATGATGGAAAGAGAAAAGTATGGCGAAGGTGTGGTACGGCTCATGAGCCAAAGCATACCGCATCATCTGTAAAACACGGCGGAGGCAGTGTGATGGCTTGGGCATGCATGGCTGCCAGTGGCACTGGGTCACTAGTGTTTATTGATGATGTCACACAGGACTGAAGCAGCCGAATGAATTCTGAGGTATTCAGACCCACACTGTGTGCTCAGATCCAGCCAAATGCAGCCAAACTGATTGGTCGTCATTTCATACTACAGATGGACAACGACTCAAAACATAAAGCCAAAGCAACCCAGGAGTTTATTAAAGCAAAGAAGTGGAATATTCTTGAATGGCCAAGTCAGTCACCTGATCTCAACCCAATTGAGCATGCAATTCACTTGTTAAAGACTAAACTTCAGACAGTAAGGCCCACAAACAAACAGCAACTGAAAACCACCGCAGTGAAGGCCTGGCAGAGCATCAAAAAGGAGGAAACACAGCGTCTGGTGATGTCCATGAGTTCAAGACTTCAGGCAGTCATTGCCAACAAAGGGTTTTCAACCAAGTACTAGAAATGAACATTTTATTTAAAATTATTTAATCTGTCCAATTACTTTTGGTCCCTTTAAAAACAGGGTGGCACATGTTAAGGAGCTGAAACTCCTAAACCCTTCATCCAATTTTAATGTGGATACCCCCAAATGAAAGCTGAAAGTCTGAACTTCAACTGCATCGGAATTGTTTTGTTTAAAATTCATTGTGGTAATGTCTATAACCAAAATTAGAAAAATGTTGTCTGTGTCCAAATATATATGGACCTAACTGTATATCAATATTTTTTATTTTTATTCTTTATTTTATACATGAATATGGATCCCAGGGCCTGAAGGAGAGTTTCCTCTCCTTCAGACCCTGGGAACCATTCCGATATTTTGTGTCCCATTGATATGCATTGGTATCGGGTATCGGTATCGGCGATTTCCGATATTTTTTGGGTATCGGCCGATCCAATCCGATACCGATACCTTTGCATATCGGAAGGTATCGCTCAACACTATTGATGGGCTCTGCTCCTAAAACCACCAAAATTAGTCAGCTGAAGTTGGAGACCCCCGGTTGCCAGTCCGAAAATCATTATGAAGACCCTCCGGTACCACTGCCGAGAGTGAACCTTAAACTACCAACAAAAGGGAGAACATCCAGAGATGACTGGGAAGAAGTAATAAGAGAACTGTGAGCTGAGTTGATGGAGGTGAAAGAGTTGATTTGTTCCAGGCCAGAATCTGTATCTATATCTTTAGACCCAGGAGCGGGTTACAAAGCAGAAGATACCAGGCTTGTGAGGCATGCCGTTCATCAAACCAGAGTGCGGTATGTGTCCACTGTTTAAGATGTGGTGAGGAAGGACATTATGGCAAGGAATGCCAATGGTCACAGTCATTTGGGTTAAAAGACAGGAAGTTGCCAGTGTGGGGCGACTGGTAACCAAAACACAGAGAAGGCATCAGAAGCAAATCCAAATCACACCAACCCCCAAAATGGCGCATGAGGTAAAATGGCTGCGTCACCAATATCCCCAAGTGTGTTCCCATCTACAACAGCTGCAAGACAGACAAGGGCATCAGTTGCTTAATTGCAGAGGTCATATGCTGTACTCCTGGCAGGAGGACTCCTCGGTCAGTGAAGACAGCCTAATCAGCCCAATCGATAAAAAGTGCTATATACAGTGCTGGCTAGATGGACTCCTGGTAAAAGCAATGTGGGACACAGGAGCCCAAGAGCCTTTTAAATAAAGAATGGAGAAGGCACCACCTGCCACATACCTGCCTTTGGACGCTAAAAGAACTCTTAGGACCAGTGGAACTCCACGGCAAACCCATCAACCAGACCGAAATTCCTTTCATAGGCTGGGTGGAAGTGACTTTACAACTCTTGGCCACGAAGAACAGCATCATCATCGAGCTTTTGGTATCTTTTCTCATGACCAGTGATCAGAACATGGCAGATGATCGTATCCTGGGTTATAATGTAATCAGTGAGGTAATCACAAAACACAAGTCAGGGACACTGATGGTGGATGCTATTGCCACATCACTTGCCATACCCAACACCGTGGCGGAAAATGTGATTCACCGAGTAAAGAAAGCACAGAATACAATGGACCTGAAAGAAGTCAAGGTAGGCCTGCACCCAGCCATCATCCCTGCAAACCAAATGGTGGGAGTGAGATGTGGAGTCCAGGTGGAACCAGATAGAAAAGTCCAGAAGCTTCCTGTCTTAGCAGTGGACACTGCAGACCCTCACACAGCGCGCCGCCACACAGATCTCCTCTATCCAGATGACTGATAAAGGTCAGGTATTGACCGAAAAATCTCATTTTTCTGGAATTTCTTCACTTAATAAATAAGTTCTTGAACACACCTATATGAGTGCCAAGTATTTCTATATCACATCTGATGGATTTGGTTATCCTACTTGTGCACCACCAGAATTCCAGACGTGCTGTGTTTTCCTAATTAGTTCAAGGTGAGACTGTGCTTATGATTCCTACTTGCTTTTTTGCCAGAGTGAAAGTGCTGGTGATGAATACTACAAAACACGAAATTAGACTGGATCCAAAGACTGTGTTAGGTCACATCAAAACCGTCAAAGCGGTATATCCACCCGCTGTGAAACTCGCCGAGGAGTCTTCCGTGAATTCAGTCCCCCCACCAAGGAACAGGAGTTTCCCAGGGGAGGAAATTGCATGACCCACCTCGGTATTCTGGGATCCCCCAGTACCCCTGGAACACTTGTGTGCTGAAGACCTAGCGGTAGCAAAACAATTGCTAAGAGAAGAGTGTCAAGCATTCTCTAAAGATGATTCTGATATAGGCTGTATCCCGTTATTGCAGTTGAAAATCAATTTGAAAGACACAACCCAGTAACCGGACATTACATGTCTGTGCTGAAACCATTACACGATGAAGTGAAAGAGTATTTACAAGATCTAATCAACAGAGATAGGGTCCAAAAGTCACAGTCATCTTATTCTTCTCCTATTGTCTGTGTTAGGAAGAAGGAAGGTACGTTGAGACTCTGCTGTGATTACCGGGAACTAAACCAAAAGTCAGTACCTAATCAACACCCGATACCAAAGATCCAAGATATGCTGGATAGCCTATCGGAAAGCACCTGGTTCTGTGTCTTTGATCAAGGTAGTGCATACCACCAATAGTTTGTTTATCAGTCCAGTAGACCCTTGACAGCATTTATCACACCATGGAGATTATATGAGAGGATCCGCATATCGTTTGGGCTCAGTTCAGCTCCAGCAGAATTCCAGAGGAGCATGGAGATATGTTTAGAAGGACTGAGGGACATTATGTGCCAGCCATACTTGGATGACAATGTGGTACACAGCAAAACCTTCCAGGAGCATGTTGAACATGTGAGAACCGTATTTCAGCGGTATCAACAACATGGTGTTACGTTGACCCTAAAGAAGTGTGAACTGTTCAAAAGGCAAATCCGATTTCTAGGGAAAATTGTGTCTGGAGAAGAATATAACATGGACTCAGCATAAATCACTCCGGTACTGGCCTTAAAAGACAAGTGACCCTCTACTGTCGGGGAGTTGATGCAGATCATAGGATTCCTCTCCTACTATCGTACTTATGTCTGGAACTTCTCCAGGATTGTCGCCCCACAATATCTCCTCTTGGGGGGATGACCGAGTCAACAAAACCCATGGGGAAAAAGAAGAATGTGGACAAGACCAAACTTAAAAGAAACAAACTTGTTCCGTCCCAGCAGCCTATTCTCTGGACATCAGACCACCAGAAGGTATTGGAAGAACTAGTGGATTACCTGGTAAAGCCACCCATATTGGGATATCCTGATTTCAACTTACCATTTGTTCTTCATTGTGATGCTTCCCAAGTTGGACTGGAGCTGCCCTGTATCAGCATCGTAACGCTCTCATTTTTCATATTTCTAGTGCAGTAATGCAGTTAAAAATTTTCATGTTTCATGTTTGCATGTTTCAGCGCTACAGTGTGCTACCTTATTTGCTTGAATGTATAGGAGTTGGCGACTCTAGGTTTAGCACCTGTTCACACTTAGTCTATGTATGGATGTGACGGTCAGTTTTTTCAAATGTATTATTTAGCTTTCTGACCGAGCACTCCGCCTCCTAGTCACTGGTGTTTTAATTACAGCAGGTCCATTACCCCTCCACAGAGAGGGAGAATGGTAGTCTCACAAGAGGTTTTCATAGGCACCCATTCAGATGGAGACGTTTATTCTCAGTGAGGAAGCAAATCGTAGGACCTGGTATAAGAGAGATGCCGTAAAGTGGCTACCAGGTACACATAAAATTGGCCTTTTTATGCGCTAAACGCTCTCATTTTTCATATTTCTAGTGCAGTAATGCAGTTAAAAATTTTCATGTTTCATGTTTGCATGTTTCAGCGCTACAGTGTGCTACCTTATTTGCTTGAATGTATAGGAGTTGGCGACTCTAGGTTTAGCACCTGTTCACACTTAGTCTATGTATGGATGTGACGGTCAGTTTTTTCAAATGTATTATTTAGCTTTCTGACCGAGCACTCCGCCTCCTAGTCACTGGTGTTTTAATTACAGCAGGTCCATTACCCCTCCACAGAGAGAGAGAATGGTAGTCTCACAAGAGGTTTTCATAGGCACCCATTCAGATGGAGACGTTTATTCTCAGTGAGGAAGCAAATCGTAGGACCTGGTATAAGAGAGATGCCGTAAAGTGGCTACCAGGTACACATAAAATTGGCCTTTTTTATGCGCAAAACGCTCTCATTTTTCATATTTCTAGTGCAGTAATGCAGTTAAAAATGTTCATGTTTCATGTTTGCATGTTTCAGCGCTACAGTGTGCTACCTTATTTGCTTGAATGTATAGGAGTTGGCGACTCTAGGTTTAGCACCTGTTCACACTTAGTCTATGTATGGATGTGACGGTCAGTTTTTTTCAAATGTATTATTTAGCTTTCTGACCGAGCACTCCGCCTCCTAGTCACTGGTGTTTTAATCACAGCAGGTCCATTACCCCTCCACAGAGAGAGAGAATGGTAGTCTCACAAGAGGTTTTCATAGGCACCCATTCAGATGGAGACGTTTATTCTCAGTGAGGAAGCAAATCGTAGGACTTGGTATAAGAGAGATGCCGTAAAGTGGCTACCAGGTACACATAAAATTGGCCTTTTTTATGCGCTAAACGCTCTCATTTTTCATATTTCTAGTGCAGTAATGCAGTTAAAAATTTTCATGTTTCATGTTTGCATGTTTCAGCGCTACAGTGTGCTACCTTATTTGCTTGAATGTATAGGAGTTGGCGACTCTAGGTTTAGCACCTGTTCACACTTAGTCTATGTATGGATGTGACGGTCAGTTTTTTCAAGTGCCAGAACATTGACAGACGCCGAGAGGAATTACAATCTACATTCCGGAAAATTGAAGTTCTTGGCATTGAAATTGGCTATCTGTGAACGACTTATTGATTATCTCTATTACAGCAAAGAGTTTGAGGTTTACATGGACAACAACCCCTTGACCCATGTTCTCACTACAGAGGTAAAATTAAAATATAACTTTTAATAATCCTTAAAATAGACCCTCAGTGACAATGAGATAAACGACAAACAAGATGGATATTTAAACATATAATATATTTAGGATTAACATAGGACTATAAAAATATGTGTAGGAGGGGTTAACCCTTCAGTCCACACTTGGGAAACCTATATAACTATTAGGGTGGTGAATCCCTTAAAGTGCCTAGTTACATTCCATGAACCCATGTGGGAAAAACCATACTGTTGTATACCATAGAACAAGTAACAGTACTTATATGTTGTGAACTCTATTTTTGGGCTCCCTCTAGTGGTCACAAGCGGTACTGTGTAGTGTTTTCTTTCTGCAGGTTGGCAGCATCAGCTGGTTCGTTATCCTTGGTTGGTTTCCTATTTAGCTGACCTGGATACTCAGTTCCTTGCCTGCTATCAATGTATTCAGTGCTCTTCAGATTCCTTGTGTCTACCTTGCTCCCAGTCTCTGCAAGACAAGCTAAGTTTTTGTTTGATCATTTTTTGATTATCAGTGTTCATTATGTTTTTAGTCCAGCTCACTAAAATGTGATTTCCTCGCTTGCTGGTTGCTCTAGGGGACTGAGTTTCTCCCCACACACCGTTAGTTGGTGTGGGGGTTCTTGAAATCTCAGAGTGGATATTTTGTAAGGGTTTTTTACTGACTGCATAGATTCCCTTTTCTATTTTCTGCTATCTAGTATTAGTGGGCCTCATTTGCTGAATCTGCTTTCACCCCTGTGTATGTGCCTTCCTCTTACCTCACCGTTATTATTTGTTGGGGGCTTCTATATCTTTGGGGATTATTTCTCTGGAGGCAAGAGAGGTCTTTCTTTCTCTCTAGGGGTAGTTAGTTCCTCAGGCTGGCTCGAGACGTCTAGGATTTTTAGGCACGTTCACCGGCTACTTCTAGTGTGTTTGGATAGGTTCAGATTTGCGGTCAGTCCAGTTTGCCACCTCCCTAGAGCTTGTCCTATGTTTGTTATTTAGCTGGAGTAATTTGTGATCCTCAACCACTAAGGATCATAACAGTATAGCAGGCCAAAAAGTGTTTAATGCATCGCAGAAGTGGGATAAAAAGAAGACCTGAGTACATTTATTTTTTTTTTCCTCCCGCTTTTCCTTTGCTGCAGTCTGTTTAGCTTCTTTCATCCCCTTGAACTCTGGGTGGTTTTGAGCTCAGCTGCAGACATGAATGTTCAGACTCTGACTTCTAGTGTGGATCATCTTACTGCACGGGTGCAAAGTATTCAGGATTTTGTTATTCATAGCCCTATGTCAGAACCAAAGATACCCATTCCTGAGTTGTTTTCTGGAGATAGATCTAGGTTTCTAAATTTTAAGAATAATTGTAAGTTATTTCTATCTCTGAGACCTCGTTCCTCTGGTGATTCTGCTCAGCAAGTTAAAATTGTTATCTCCTTGTTGCGTGGCGACCCTCAAGATTGGGCTTTCTCTCTGGCGCCAGGAGATCCTGCATTGCTTAATGTAGATGCATTTTTTCTGGCTCTTGGACTGCTTTATGAGGAGCCTAATCTTGAGAATCAGGCAGAAAAAGCGTTGCTGGCTATCTCTCAAGGTCAGGATGAAGCAGAGGTGTATTGTCAAAAATTTCGGAAATGGTCGGTGCTTACTCAATGGAATGAGTGTGCCCTGGCTGCAAATTTCAGAGAAGGTCTTTCTGAGGCCGTTAAGAATGTTATGGTGGGGTTTCCCACCCCTGCAAGTCTGAGTGATTCTATGGCTTTAGCCATTCAGGTTGATCGGCGTTTGCGGGAGCGCAAATCTGCTCATCCTTTGGCGGTATTTTCTGAACAGAGACCTGAGTCTATGCAATGTGACCGAACTCTGACCAGAATTGAGCGACAAAGTCATAGACGTCAAAATGGGTTGTTCTTTTACTGTGGTGATTCTACTCATGTTATCTCAGCATGCTCTAAACGCTTAAAAAAAATCGCTAAACCTGTCACATTTGGTACTATACAGCCTAAATTTATTTTGTCTGTTACTTTGATTTGTTCTTTGTCGTCCTACCCGGTTATGGCTTTTGTGGATTCGGGTGCTGCCCTGAACCTGATGGATTTGTCGTTTGCCAGGCGCTGTGGTTTTGTCCTGGAGCCTTTGGAATTTCCTATTCCTCTGAGGGGAATTGATGCTACGCCATTGGCTGAGAATAAGCCTCAGTATTGGACGCAAATGACCATGTGCATGACTCCCGTACATCAGGAGGTGATTCGCTTTCTTGTTCTGCATAATTTGCATGATGTTGTCGTTTTGGGTCTGCCATGGCTGCAAGCTCATAATCCAGTTTTAGATTGGAAAGCTATGTCTGTGTCAAGTTGGGGTTGTCAGGGAATTCATGGCGATACTCCGTTGGTGTCTATTGCTTCTTCCACTCCTTCTGAGGTCCCTGAGTTTTTGTCTGACTACCAGGATGTATTTGATGAGCCCAGGTCCTGTGCCCTGCCTCCTCATAGGGATTGTGACTGTGCTATAAATTTAATTCCTGGTAGTAAATTCCCTAAGGGACGACTTTTTAATTTGTCTATACCAGAGCATGCCGCAATGCGGAGTTATATAAAGGAGTCTTTGGAAAAGGGACATATTCGCCCATCCTCTTCCCCTCTTGGTGCAGGATTTTTTTTTGTGGCCAAGAAGGACGGTTCTTTGAGACCTTGTATAGATTATCGTCTTCTGAATAAAATAACAGTCAAATTTCAGTATCCTTTGCCACTATTGTCTGATTTGTTTGCTCGGATTAAGGGTGCCAGTTGGTTCACCAAGATAGATCTCCGTGGTGCGTATAACCTTGTGCGCATTAAGCAGGGAGATGAATGGAAAACAGCATTTAATACACCCGAAGGCCATTTTGAGTACTTAGTGATGCCTTTTGGACTCTCTAATGCTCCTTCTGTGTTTCAGTCCTTCATGCATGACATCTTCCGAGAATATCTGGATAAATTTATGATTGTTTATCTGGATGACATTTTGGTCTTTTCTGATGATTGGGAGTCCCATGTGAAGCAGGTCAGGATGGTGTTTCAGGTCCTGCGTGCTAATGCTTTATTTGTGAAGGGCTCAAAATGCCTCTTCGGAGTACAGAAGGTCTCCTTTTTGGGTTTTATTTTTTCTCCTTCTACTGTAGAGATGGACCCAGTCAAGGTCCAGGCTATTCATGACTGGACTCAGCCCACGTCTGTTAAGAGTCTTCAGAAGTTCTTGGGGTTTGCTAATTTTTACCATCGTTTCATCGCTAATTTTTCTAGCGTGGTTAAACCTTTGACGGATTTGACCAAGAAGGGTTCTGATGTGACTAATTGGTCTCCTGCGGCCGTGGAGGCCTTTCGGGAGCTGAAGCACCGGTTTTCTTCAGCTCCAGTCTTATGTCAGCCAGATGTCTCTCTCCCCTTCCAGGTCGAGGTTGATGCTTCTGAGATTGGAGCAGGGGCTGTTTTGTCGCAGAGAAGCTCTTATGGCTCTGTGATGAAGCCATGTGCTTTCTTTTCAAGAAAGTTTTCGCCTGCCGAGCGGAATTATGATGTTGGTAATCGGGAGTTGTTGGCTATGAAGTGGGCATTTGAGGAGTGGCGACATTGGCTCGAAGGAGCTAAACATCGTGTGGTGGTCTTGACTGATCACAAAAATCTGATTTACCTTGAATCTGCCAAGCGCCTGAATCCTAGACAGGCTCATTGGTCGTTGTTTTTCTCCCGTTTCAACTTCGTGGTCTCATACCTGCCTGGTTCGAAGAACGTGAAAGCTGATGCAATTTCTAGGAGTTTTGTGCCTGACTCTCCGGGAGTTTCTGAGCCGGCTGGTATTCTCAGAGAGGGAGTGATTTTGTCTGCCATTTCCCCAGATTTGCGACGAGTGCTGCAGAAATTTCAGGCGGATAGACCTGACCGTTGTCCACCAGAGAGACTGTTTGTCCCGGATAGATGGACCAGCAGAGTTATTTCCGAGGTTCATTCTTCGGTGTTAGCGGGTCATCCTGGGATTTTTGGTACCAGAGATTTGGTGGCTAGGTCTTTCTGGTGGCCTTCCTTGTCGCGGGATGTGCGTTCCTTTGTGCAGTCTTGTGGGATTTGTGCTCGGGCTAAGCCTTGCTGTTCTCGTGCCAGCGGTTTGCTTTTGCCTTTGCCTGTTCCGAAAAGGCCTTGGACGCACATTTCCATGGATTTTATTTCGGATCTTCCAGTATCTCAGAAAATGTCTGTCATCTGGGTGGTGTGTGATCGTTTTTCCAAGATGGTCCATTTGGTGCCCTTGCCTAAGTGGCCTTCTTCCTCCGATTTGGTTCCTCTATTTTTTCAGAATGTGGTTCGCTTGCACGGCATTCCTGAAAATATTGTGTCTGATAGAGGATCCCAGTTTGTGTCCAGGTTTTGGCGGACTTTTTGTGCTAAGATGGGCATTGATTTGTCTTTTTTGTCGGCCTTCCATCCTCAGACTAATGGCCAAACCGAGCGAACTAATCAGACGTTGGAAACTTATTTGAGATGTTTTGTTTCTGCTGATCAGGATGATTGGGTGACTTTTTTGCCTTTGGCCGAGTTTGCCCTTAATAATCGGGCTAGTTCTGCTACTTTGGTTTCACCTTTTTTCTGCAATTCTGGTTTCCATCCTCGTTTTTCCTCGGGTCAGGTTGAGCCTTCTGACTGTCCTGGGGTGGATTCTGTGGTGGATAGGTTGCAGCAGATTTGGAACCATGTGGTGGACAATTTGAGGTTGTCACAGGAGAAGGCTCAGCGCTTTGCCAACCGCCGCCGCGGTGTGGGTCCCCGACTTCGTGTTGGGGATTTGGTGTGGCTGTCTTCTCGGTATGTTCCTATGAAGGTCTCCTCTCCTAAATTCAAGCCTCGCTTCATCGGTCCTTATAAGATCTTGGAAATCCTTAACCCGGTGTCTTTTCGTTTGGATCTCCCAGCATCGTTTGCCATTCATAATGTGTTCCATAGGTCTTTGTTGCGGAGGTATGTGGTACCTGTGGTTCCTTCGGTTGAGCCTCCTGCTCCGGTGCTGGTCGAGGGCGAATTGGAGTACGTGGTGGAGAAGATTTTGGATTCTCGTATCTCTAGACGGAGGCTTCAGTATTTGGTTAAGTGGAAGGGCTACAGTCAGGAGGATAATTCCTGGGTTGTTGCCTCTGATGTTCATGCGGCCGATTTGGTTCGTGCCTTCCACACGGCTCATCCTGATCGCCCTGGGGGTCTTGATGAGGGTTCGGTGACCCCTCCTCAAGGGGGGGGTACTGTTGTGAACTCTATTTTTGGGCTCACTCTAGTGGTCACAAGCGGTACTGTGTAGTGTTTTCTTTCTGCAGGTTGGCAGCATCAGCTGGTTCGTTATCCTTGGTTGGTTTCCTATTTAGCTCACCTGGATACTCAGTTCCTTGCCTGCTATCAATGTATTCAGTGCTCTTCAGATTCCTTGTGTCTACCTTGCTCCCAGTCTCTCCAAGACAAGCTAAGTTTTTGTTTGATCATTTTTTGATTATCAGTGTTCATTATGTTTTTAGTCCAGCTCGCTAAAATGTGATTTCCTCGCTTGCTGGTTGCTCTAGGGGACTGAGTTTCTCCCCCCACACCGTTAGTTGGTGTGGGGGTTCTTGAAATCTCAGAGTGGATATTTTGTAAGGGTTTTTTACTGACCGCATAGATTCCCTTTTCTATTTTCTGCTATCTAGTATTAGTGGGCCTCATTTGCTGAATCTGCTTTCACCCCTGTGTATGTGCCTTCATCTTACCTCACCGTTATTATTTGTTGGGGGCTTCTATATCTTTGGGGATTATTTCTCTGGAGGCAAGAGAGGTCTTTCTTTCTCTCTAGGGGTAGTTAGTTCCTCAGGCTGGCTCGAGACGTCTAGGATTTTTAGGCACGTTCACCGGCTACTTCTAGTGTGTTTGGATAGGTTCAGATTTGCGGTCAGTCCAGTTTGCCACCTCCCTAGAGCTTGTCCTATGTTTGTTATTTAGCTGGAGTAATTTGTGATCCTCAACCACTAAGGATCATAACACTTATACCCAGTCTCGCTGTCATCAGTGTAATATCCATGTGATAGGAACACAGTGTGGTGTGCCAGTCCTATGTTATTATTAAAAGTTATATTTTAATTTTACCACTACCTTGTTATTTATACTATTCCTGGATTAATAGCCCCATTTCTATTCTAAAACCTACCTATGTTCTCACTACAACCAAACTGAATGCGACGGGTCAGGGGTGGGTAGCTGAAGTAGCTGACTTCAATTTCAATATTAAGTACAGGCCAGGGAAACGCAATGTGGATGCTGATGGATTGTCGAGAATGCCACTAGAGCCTGAGGAGTTCATGCAAGAATGCTCAGAGGAATTCAGTCTGGAAGCTATTGAGAGTTCTACCCAAGCAGTACAAGCTCATCAAGAGGAAGACACACCATTGTGGTGTCCGTTGATGGTGGAAACGAAAAAGTGAAAGAACGAGATCACTCTCTGTCAATTCAACAACTACCAAAAGGAACAATCCGTAGAGCAAAACAGGAAGATCAGATAATTGGCAAAATACTACCTTATGTGGACCAAAATCGTTTTCCAAGTAAACGGGAGAGAGATAATGAGTCACCAGCAGTATCGGTTTTAGATAGAAAATAGACGAAGCTCTGTCGCAGTGAAAATGGTATCCTGTATCGTAAAGGAGGACAAAACCAGCAGTTGCCACCACCCAGAGTATTTCGTAGGTTGGTCTTCAAAGAACCCCATGAAAACATGGGACACTTGGGAGTGGAAAGATAACAAACTTGATCCGTGAACTTTTCTTCTGGCCGTACATGCAGAGAGATATTGAGAGGTACGTGACCATGGAGTGTGGGAGTCTAAAAGATAACCCAACACATGCCCCAACACATCAACCCGGGCACCTATGTGCAACATCCAAACTATATACCCATATGAGATGGTGTCTATAGACTTTTTACATCTCGAGACGTACAAGGGAGGTTACAAACACATCTTGGTGGTTATGGACCATTTTACTCGATTTGCTCAAGCATATGTTACACCAATAAATCTGGTCGAACAGTGGCAGAGAAGATCTTCAAATGATTTTGTTTTGAAGTTTGGGTTCCCTACAAGGTTACACCACGACCAAGGATGAGAATTTGAGAAAAAGCTCTTTACCAAGTTAGGAAAGTACTGTAGAATTCAGAGATCCCATGCAACACCCTGTTACACAGAGGGTAATGGGGAAGTGGAACGTTTTAACCAGACATTATTGTCAACGTTGCACACTTTAACAGCTGACGAGAATAAAGACAGGAAGAGTTATCTGTCAAAAGTCGTACATGCGTATAACTATGCAAATAGCGAGGCAACAGGTTACTCTCCTTTCTTCCTATTGTATGAACGGTCTCCAAGACTGCCTATCGACATCATGTTTGCTGTCAGAGACTTACAAAACGTATCCTGAGTACGTTCGGAAATCGAAGGAACGAATGACAGCGGTATACAACATAGTGTCCAAAGTGGCTACCCAAGGGCAGAGCAAGAGTAAGGAGTACTATGATCAAAAATGTTATGGAGCAGAATTAACACCTGGAAGTCGGGTGCTAATCAAGAACGTACGTGAAAAAGGTTGTCCAGGAAAACTTTGTTCGTACTGGGAAGACAAGGGAAGACAAGGTCTATGTGGTTGTAAGGAGGAAAGTCGATGACAGTCCAGTGTATGAAATCCGATTGCAAATGGGTGACAAGAAAACCAGAATTGTCTATTGGAATTTACTACTACCATGTGATTATCTCCCACCACAACAAGACTCCCCAGAAGTAGACCGACATTAACCGAGATTGACTAATGGACTACCACAGACTGAAGCTCCATAGGTGGATAGTGACCTTGAGAGTTCTGATGAAGAAAAGCACAGTGTTGTATTTCTCAGACCGGCAAGGAGAGAGATGTACTATCCTCAGGAGAGTGAACTAAGTCCCGAGGCTCCAGAGTTTGTATCAAGGAGTACAGATGACGTCCAATTCAGTTCTGATGATAGAACACCAATCACTGAAGACACCGATCAACACTCAGGAGGAGAGGTATTATCAGACTTTGAGTAAACAGATGATTCAGGAGAAGTACAGGACCTTACAGAGGCAGTTCCAAGAGCATCTGAGGAATTACGAGAAATTAGTGTGGCGGAAGAAACTCCTGCAACTGAAGGACCCGTGGTATCTCAGAAACAACCCACCAGGAGGCCCGTGATGCTGACGTGTGAGACACTTGGTGAACCGAGTCAAGTGCCAAGGATTGTCGATTGGAAATCGGTATTCCTGCCTACGGACCATGTAAGCCCACTTGAGTAGTGTTCACCACCGAGAGGCAATATGGAAGATGTTGCCTGATGGAAAGACTTTTTTAAGATGCTCTGATTTTCCTTAAAAAGAAACAAAGAACTGTTAAAGCACAGTGACAGAGAGCTAGATGAAGGCGTACGAAATGTTCCAGCTGAAGAGATTGTCTATTTCTTACAGGAGTCCTACAAGTAAAAGGTCATAAGATTAGGTTGTTAATAATGTTTATAAATGTTATGCCAATATGTATATGAAGTGACATGACTCCCACCACTGGCCCAGAATTGGTCAGATCGATCAATTAAGGCAAATGTTGAGGACGACAGTCAAAAAGGAGGGAAACGTGTGACATGCAGAGGAAGTGCTGAGTGCTGTTGCTTCAAAAGCATCCTGCAACTAGAGGGGTTAAGTCACTGGAGACAGGGAGTGGTTAGCAGAGCCTCAGGGGGATTGTGGGGAACTTGTTTATTATTATGACAGCAGCCAAAGGGATGAGTGGTGTGTGATCTATCTCCCACAAAAGTTCAGGCAAGTGAACCAAAAGTATACAGGATTCCATTAACCCATTAACTCCCGGAGCTTTTTTTGGCTTTGCGTTTTCGTTTTTTTCTCCCCTTCTTCTCAGAGCCATACCTTTTTTATTTTTCTGTCAATATGGCCATGTGAGGGCTTGTTTTTTGCGGGACAAGTTGTATTTTTGAAAGACCATTGGTTTTACCATGTTGTGTACAAGAAAATGAGAAAAAAAATTCAAAGTGAAATTGCAAAAATATGCAATCCCACACTTGACTTTTGTTTGGCTTTTTTACTAGGTTGACTAAATGCTAAAACTGACCTACTATTTTGATTCTCCAGGTCATTACAAGGCACCAAACATGTCTACGTTCTTTTTTATCTAAGTGAAAAAAAATTCCAAACTTTGTTAAAATAAGAATTGCGCCATTTTCCGATAACCGTAGCGTCTCCGTTTGTCGTGATGTCGAGTGGGCTAAGGGCTTATTTTTTGCGTGCCGAGCTGATGTTTTTAATTATACCATTTTGGTGCAGATACTTTCTTTGGATCTCCCATTATTGCATTGTAATGCAGTGACATGGCAACCAAAAAAACGAAATTCTGGCGTTTTAACTTTTTTTCTCGCTACACCGTGTAGCGATCAGTTTAATCCTTTTTTATTGACATATCGGGCAATTCTAACTGCGGCAACACCAAATATGTGTATGTTTGATTTTTTTATTTTTATTTTGCTTTCAAAATTTTATTTTTATTTTGAATGGGGAGAATGTGTTTTTATTTTTTAGATTTTTGAAAACATTTTTTTTTTTACTTTCAGCATGTTTCAATAGTCTCCATGGAAGACTAGAAGCTGCCACAACCCGATCGGCTCTGCTACATATCGGCGATGATCAGATCGTCTCTATATAGCAGAATAATAGCTTACAGTAATCCGGAACTGACAACCATAGAGGTCTCCAGGAGACCTCCGGTTGTCATGTCAACACACCAGTGACCTGCAATCACGTGACGCAGTGGGCGGATTTCCGGCGCGATTGCTGTAAGTACTTGTTAAATGCCACTGTCAGAGTTTAACAGCGGCATTTAACTGGTTAAAAGCCGTGGGTGGATCGTGGTTCTACCCGCGGCTATTGTGGGCACATGTCAGCTGTTCAAAACAGCTGATATGTGCCGGGAAAGATGTGGGCTCACCGCAAGAACCCACAGCAAAGCGAGGGAGTCCGACATCGTTGTAATATCACTCCCGATGTCGGAAAGGGGATAAAGAGTGAAGCTAGGCTAACCCCTGTACTGCTAGGTGGAAAAGTCTATCATGAGCAGGAAGATAAGGACTGGAAGGAATTTTGTCACAGGCAGTAGCGTAGCTACCGGGGGGCAGAGGGGGCGGTCACCCCGGGCCCCGCGCTCTGAGGGGGCCCACCTGGAGCTACGCTACTGTAACTGTATCGATCTCCCTGCTCTGCCGCCCGGCCGCTATGGAGCCCCTGAGGAGGCGGGGGGCCCGGTGCCAGCAATGGGCAGCCCGCTCGTCATCACAAGGTCAGATGTATTGGCATTTAGCATTGGCATTAAATTGATGAGAGAAGGAGCATTACATTCCTTCTCCCATCATCCCCCTGTCAGCATCTGATGTCATCGACACTGACAGCGGGCACGATGATGTCACTGCTTCGCGCCCGCTGTCAGGAGATGAGCGGCAGCTCGAAGCACCTCAGGAACAAGGAGGAAGAGAGGTGAGTATTTTTTTTTATGGGGGCTGCCTTATACTACAGGGTCTGCCTATGGGGGTGATGTCTTATACTACAAGGTCTGCCTATGGGGGCTGCTGCCTTATACTACAGGGTCTGCCTATGGGGGCTGCCTTATACTAAAGGGTCTGCCTATGGGGGTGCTGCCTTATACTACAGGGTCTGCCTATGGGGAGCTACCTTTTACTACAGGGTCTGCCTATGGGGCTGCTAACTTATACTACAAGGTCTGCCTATGGGGTGCTGCCTTGTGCTATAGAGTCTACCTATGGGTGCTGCCTTGTGCTATAGAGTCTGCCTATGGGTGCTGCCTTGTTCTATAGAGTCTGCCTATGGTTGCTGCCTTGTGCTATAGAGTATGCCTATGGGGTGCATTATACAATATAGAGTAGGCCTATGGGGAGTGCATTATACTATATTTAGGACTATCTGGTGCATTATACTATATGGAGGCTATCTAGGGGGGCATCATACAGTGTGGAGATTACAGTGAGGGGGCCATCATACAATATGGGGGTTACAGTGAGGGGGACATCATACAGTGTTGTAGCCATCAAACAGTTTGGAGGCTACTAAGGGTTCAGTATACTGTGTGGGTGGTACATTACAGTGAGGGGGCATTATACTGTGTTTAAGAGAGCATCATACTGTGTAGGGGAGCTATATGGGGGGAGATGCAGGACATTATTAAATGTAAAGTGGGCACTAGGGTTGAGCGAAACGGATCGGACAAATTCAAAAATCGCCGACTTTCGGCAAAGTTGGGTTTCATGAAACCCGACCCGATCCTAGTGTGGGATCGGCCATGACAGGGGGTATAAAGGGGCGTGCACACCGACCGCCATCTTACTTCTGCCAATCTTAGCATAGGGAGAGGTTGCTGCAGGTTCATCAGAAAAAGGGATATAGTTAGGGAGGGAAGATTAATCCCCAAACCGCTTGTACTGTAGCGATTTCCACTGTCCAACACCACCTTTTTTTTGCAGGGACAGTGGAGGCTATATTTTTGTGCATCAGCTCTGTAGCTTATTAGGCTGCCTTATAAGGCTCCCTGATAGCTGCATTGCTGTTTGCACGCTGCTGTGCAAACCAACTGCTTTTTTAAAAGCAAAAATCCTGTTGCTCCTTTCTGCACAGTTATCTTGTTTATTTGTCCACACTTTTGTGTGCAGCAGTCCTTTGTATTGCTGCCATACTTGTCCTGAGATCATTGTAGGGAGATTGAAATTGTACTACAGTCCTTGTATTTTTTCATATATCTTCCAGCCACGTTCTGCCACTTACATTATGTTGTGTTATACACTGGGCCTGAGTTTTGGTTCAGTCTCACCCCCAAAAAAGGGAGATTCAAATTGTCACAAAGTGGATATACGTCAGTTCTGTTAGTTTGTCGTATATCAGCCAGCCACGTTCTGCCACTTACATTGTGTTGTGTTATACACTGGGCCTGAGTTTTGGTGCAGTCCCCCCCCCAAAAAGGGAGATTAAAATTGTCACAAAGTGGACATACGTCAGTTCTGTTAGTTTGTTGTATATCAGCCAGCCACGTTCTGCCACTTACATTGTATTGCGTTATACACTGGGCCTGAGTTTTGGTGCAGTCTCCCCTAAAAAAAGGAGATTCAAATTGTCACAAAGTGGATATATGTCAGTTCTGTTAGTTTGTCGTATATCAGCCAGCCACGTTCTGCCACTTTCATTGTGTTGTGTTATACACTGGGCCTGAGTTTTGGTGCAGTCTCCCAAAAAAAGGGAGATTTAAATTATCAACAAGTTTATATACACCTTCTGCCTTTTTTTACAGTACCATATAACGGCTGTTATTTTGGTTAGATTTTCCAAAAAATAAGGAAGTCTGGTGGAAGAGGCCGTGGGCGATCGTTGCCAGCTGGTACTGATGGTGGTGGTGGTGGTGGTGGAGCATCTGGTGGTAGTGGGAAAAGCAAAATAGCACCGAAGGCTGGAGGTGTTGAGCCAGCGTCATCGTCTGGCTACACAAGGCCTCGAAGGCTCTCTTATCTTGGAGTAGGAAAACCGCTTTTAAAGCCGGAGCAGCAAAAAAAAGTTTTGGCTTTCCTTGCTGACTCAGCCTCTAGCACTTTCGCCTCCTCTTCAGAAAGTTCAAAATATTAAAGCAGTGAGTCGACAGTGGATGCTCCCGGTCAGGAACAAGATGTTTCCTTGTGTCCTTCACCCAAACCAAAAGTGAAGGATGCGTCAGGCGACACTACAGGTTACTCTGTTATGATCCCAATGGCAAGGGATCTCAGAGATTAAAGCAAAGTCTGCAAACATAAATACCAGCTCATAGGGAAGTGGTAACTAGGCTGACCATATAGCTGATCCTAGCACAAACACTAACAGTAGCCGGGGAACGTGCCTACGTTGATCCTAGACGTCTCGCGCCAGCCGGAGAACTAACTAACCCTATCAGGGAAAATAAGACCTCTCTTGCCTCCAGAGAAAAGACCCCAAAGAAATACAAGCCCCCAACAAATAATAACGGTGAGGCAAGAAGAAAAGACAAACGTAAGAATGAACTAGATTTTAGCAAAGAGAGGCCCACTGACTAAATAGCAGAAGATAGTAAGATGACTTATATGGTCAGCAAAAAACCCTGCAAAATATCCACGCTGAATATCCAAGAACCCCCAAACCGACTAACGGTGAGGGGGGAGAATATCAGCCCCCTAGAGCTTCCAGCGATATCAGGAATAACATTTTGTATAAGTTGGACAAAAATAAGAACAATGCAAATAAACAAAAGTAAGAAAGCAGGACTTAGCTTATCTTGAAAGAACCAGGACCTGAAGACAGGAGCAAACAGAAATGAACTGATTACAACGATGCCAGGCACTGGACTGAGAATCCAGGAAGTTTAAATAGCAACACCCCAGGCCTAACGAAGCAGGTGAGTACCAACCTGGGAAAAGACAATCCAAGTGCCAAACCACAAGAGACCACAAGAGGGAGCCAAAAAGTATAGTTCACAACAGTACCCCCCCTTTAAGGAGGGGTCACCGAACCCTCACCAAGACCACCAGGGCGATCAGGATGAGCAGCGTGGAAGGCACGAACCAAATCGGCCGCATGAACATCCGAGGCGACCACCCAGGAATTATCCTCCTGACCATAGCCCTTCCATTTGACCAAATACTGAAGCCTCCGTCTAGAGAGACGAGAATCCAAGATCTTTTCCACCACGTACTCCAACTCGCCCTCAACCAACACCGGAGCAGGAGGCTCAACAGCAGGAACCACAGGCACAACGTACCGCCGCAATAAAGACCTATGGAACACGTTGTGAATGGCAAACGACACAGGAAGATCCAAACGAAAAGAAACCGGGTTAAGAACTTCCAAAATTTTATAAGGACCAATAAAGCGAGGCTTAAACTTAGGAGAGGAGACCTTCAGAGGGACATACCGAGAAGACAACCAAACCAATTCCCCAACACGAAGTCGGGGACCCACACCACGGCGGCGGTTGGCAAAACGCTGAGCCTTCTCCTGTGACAACTTCAAGTTGTCCACCACATGATTCCAAATCCGCTGCAACCTATCCACCACGGAATCCACCCCAGGGCAGTCAGAAGACTCAACATGACCCGAGGAGAAACGAGGATGAAAACCAGAGTTGCAGAAGAATGGCGAAACCAAAGTAGCGGAACTAGCCCGATTATTAAGGGCAAACTCAGCCAATGGCAAGAAGGTCACCCAATCATCCTGGTCCGCAGAAACAAAACATCTCAAATAAGCCTCCAGTGTCTGATTAGTTCGCTCCGTTTGACCATTAGTCTGAGGATGAAAGGCAGATGAAAACGACAAATCAATGCCCATTTTAGCACAAAAAGATCGCCAGAATCTGGACACAAACTGGGATCCTCTGTCGGACACGATATTCTCCAGAATGCCGTGTAAACGAACCACATTCTGAAAAAACAAAGGAACCAGATCGGAAGAGGAAGGCAACTTAGGCAAGGGTACCAAATGGACCATCTTGGAAAAACGATCACACACCACCCAGATGACAGACATTCCTTGAGACACCGGCAGATCAGAAATGAAATCCATGGAAATGTGTGTCCAAGGCCTCTTCGGGACGGGCAAGGGCAAAAGCAACCCGCTAGCACGAGAACAACAAGGCTTAGCCCGAGCACAAGTCCCACAGGACTGCACAAATGACCGCACATCCTGTGACAAGGAAGGCCACCAAAAGGACCTAGCCACCAAATCTCGGGTACCAAAAATTCCCGGATGCCCTGCCTACACCGAGGAATGAACCTCGGAAATGACTCTGCTGGTCCATTTATCAGGAACAAACAGTCTGTCGGGTGGACAAGAGTCAGGTCTACCAGCCTGAAATCTCTGCAACACACGTCGCAAATCAGGAGATATGGCTGACACGATTACTCCCTCTTTAAGAATACCAGCTGGCTCTGAGACTCCAGGAGAGTCAGGCACAAAGCTCCTAGAAAGAGCATCAGCCTTAACATTCTTCGAACCAGGCAGGTACGAGACCACAAAGTCAAAACGAGAGAAAAACAATGACCAACGAGCCTGTCTAGGATTCAGGCGCTTAGCAGACTCGAGATACATCAGATTTTTGTGATCAGTCAAGACCACCACACGATGCTTAGCACCCTCGAGCCAATGACGCCACTCCTCAAATGCCCACTTCATGGCCAACAACTCCCGATTACCAACATCATAGTTCCACTCAGCAGGCGAAAACTTCCTAGAGAAAAAGGCACATGGTCTCATCACAGAGCAACCAGAGCCTCTCTGCGACAAAACAGCCCCAGCACCGATCTCAGAAGCATCCACTTCAACCTGAAAGGGAAGTGCGACATCAGGCTGGCACAAAACAGGCGCCAAAGTAAACCGGCGCTTCAGCTCCTGGAAGGCCTCCACGGCTGCAGGAGCCCAATTAGCCACATCAGAACCTTTCTTGGTCATATCCGTCAAAGGTTTAACAACACTAGAAAAGTTAGCGATAAAGCGACGGTAGAAATTAGCAAACCCCAAGAACTTCTGAAGACTCTTAACAGACGTGGGTTGAGTCCAATCATGAATAGCTCGGACCTTGACTGGGTCCATCTCCACAGCAGAAGGGGAGAAAATAAAACCCAAAAAGGAAACCTTCTGCACTCCAAAGAGACACTTTGAGCCCTTCACAAACAAAGCATTATCACGCAAAACCTGAAACACCATCCTGACCTGCTTTACATGAGAATCCCAATCATCAGAAAAAAACAGAATATCATCCAGATAAACGATCATAAATTTATCCAGATACTTCCGGAAGATATCATGCATAAAGGACTGAAACACTGATGGGGCATTAGAGAGCCCAAAGGGCATCACCAAGTATTCAAAATGACCTTCGGGCGTATTGAATGCAGTTTTCCATTCATCTCCCTGCCTAATGCGCACAAGGTTGTACGCACCACGAAGATCTATCTTGGTGAACCACTTGGCACCCTTAATCCGAGCAAACAAGTCTGACAATAGTGGCAAAGGATACTGAAACTTAACAAGTGATTTTATTCAGAAGCCGATAGTCTATACAAGGTCTCAAAGACCCGTCTTTCTTGGCCACAAAAAAGAATCCCGCACCAAGAGGGGAAGAGGATGGACGAATATGCCCCTTCTCCAAAGACTCCTTAACATAAGAACGCATCGCGGCATGCTCGGGTACAGACAAATTAAATAATCGTCCCTTAGGAAATTTACTGCCAGGAATCAAATCTATAGCGCAGTCGCAGTCCCTATGAGGAGGAAGAGCACTGGACCTGGACTCACTGAATACATCCTGATAGTCACACAAATACTCAGGAACTTCTGAAGGAGTAGAAGTAGCAATAGACACCGGCGGAGAATCGCAATGAATTCCCTGACAACCCCAACTCGACACAGACATAGCCTTCCAATCCAAAACAGGATTATGGGTCTGTAACCATGGCAGACCTAAAACGACCAAATCATTCATTTTATGCAGAACAAGAAAACGAATCACCTCCCGATGTTCAGGAGTCATGCACATGGTCACTTGTGTCCAATACTGCGGTTTATTTTCCGCCAGTGGCGTAGCATCAATTCCTCTGAGAGGAATAGGAACTTTTAAAGGCTCCAAAACAAAACCACAGCGCTTGGCAAACGAAAAGTCCATAAGACTCAGGGCAGCACCTGAATCCACAAATGCCATAACAGGGTAGGAAGACAATGAACAAATTAAAGTCACAGACAAAATAAATTTAGGTTGCAAATTACCAATGGCGACAGGACTAACAACCTTTGCTAGGCGTTTAGAGCATGCTGATATAACATGTGTAGAATCACCACAGTAAAAACACAACCCATTCTGACGTCTATGATTTTGTCGTTCGGTTCTAGTCAGGATTCTGTCACATTGCATTGAGACAGGTGTCCGTTCAGACAACACCGCGGATTTGCGCTCCCGCAAACGCCGATCAATCTGAATAGCCAGCGCCATAGAATCATTCAGACTTGTAGGAATTGGAAAACCCACCATCACATTCTTAATGGCTTCAGAAAGGCCATTTCTGAAATTTGCGGCCAGAGCACATTCATTCCATTGAGTAAGCACGGACCATTTCCGAAATTTTTGGCAGTACACCTCTGCTTCATCCTGGCCCTGAGAGATAGCCAGTAGAGCTTTTTCTGCCTGAATTTCAAGATTAGGCTCCTCATAAAGCAATCCGAGCACCAGAAAAAACGCATCAACATCCGCCAATGCCGGATCTCCTGGCGCCAACGAGAAAGCCCAATCCTGAGGGTCGCCACGTAAGAAGGAGATAACAATTTTAACTTGCTGAGCTGAATCTCCAGACGAACGAGGTTTCAAAGATAGAAACAATTTACAATTATTCCTAAAATTCCTAAATTTAAATCGATCTCCAGAGAACAGCTCAGGAATAGGTATCTTAGGCTCTGACATAGGACTGCTAACAACAAAATCCTGAATGCCCTGCACTCGTGCAGCAAGCTGATCCACACTAGTAATCAAGGTCTGAACATTCATGTCTGCAGCAAAACTTCAAGCCACTCAGAGATAAAGGGGAGGAAGAAAGGAAAAAAAAAAAAAAACTCAGAACTTCTTTTCTTTTAATCCCACTTCAGCAATGCATTAACTATTAATGGCCTGGCATACTGTTATGATCCCAATGGCAAGGGATCTCAGAGATTAAAGCAAAGTCTGCAAACATAAATACCAGCTCATAGGGAAGTGGTAACTAGGCTGACCATATAGCTGATCCTAGCACAAACACTAACAGCAGCCGGGGAACGTGCCTACGTTGATCCTAACTAACCCTATCAGGGAAAATAAGACCTCTCTTGCCTCCAGAGAAAAGACCCCAAAGAAATACAAGCCCCCAACAAATAATAACGGTGAGGCAAGAAGAAAAGACAAACGTAAGAATGAACTAGATTTTAGCAAAGAGAGGCCCACTGACTAAATAGCAGAAGATAGTAAGATGACTTATATGGTCAGCAAAAAACCCTGCAAAATATCCACGCTGAATATCCAAGAACCCCCAAACCGACTAATGGTGAGGGGGGAGAATATCAGCCCCCTAGAGCTTCCAGCGATATCAGGAATAACATTTTGTATAAGTTGGACAAAAATAAGAACAATGCAAATAAACAAAAGTAAGAAAGCAGGACTTAGCTTATCTTGAAAGAACCAGGACCTGAAGACAGGAGCAAACAGAAATGAACTGATTACAACGATGCCAGGCACTGGACTGAGAATCCAGGAAGTTTAAATAGCAACACCCCAGGCCTAACGAAGCAGGTGAGTACCAACCTGGGAAAAGACAATCCAAGTGCCAAACCACAAGAGACCACAAGAGGGAGCCAAAAAGTATAGTTCACAACATTACTCCATGGAGCTCTTTACACATATCATGCCTGGGTTAGAAAGGGAAATTGTTAACTGCCCATTACAAGATGAATCGCTCATGGAGTGCACTGATGCACAGCCACAGCTAGATTATTATGCTGTTCCATTGACTCAGATCACTACATTGCCCTCGCAGTGTACTCAGCCAGAATCTGACCCTGATGAGACTATGGTGCCCCGTCCCGAACGCTATAGCACCTTACACGGTGACACAGAGGAAGGTGCACATGACATTGAAGAGGAGATGATAGATGACCCAGTTGTTGACCCAGATTGGCAGCCATTGGGGGAAGAGGGTGCCGCTGCCAGTAACTCAGAAGCGGGGGAAGATGATCCGCAGCATCCATCTACATCGCAACAGCTGTCATCTGGCAGGCCCGTATCAGGCCAAAAATGTGTGTCAAAAACAAAAACAGTTTTAGGACATCGTGGCCATCCGGTGAAAGTAGCACAGCGTGCAATGCCTGAAAAGATATTCGATAGTAGGAAGAGTGCAGTGTCGCAATTTTTTAACCAAGATCCGAATGATCAGTCAAAAGTTATCTGTAAGAAATGCTCAAAGACCTTTAGCAGAGGGAAGAATCTTAAAAATTTGAATACAACGTGCATGCGTAGACATTTAACCGGCATACACTTGCAAGCCTGGACTAACTACCAAATGTCACGTACCGTTGGTGCACCTGCTCAGAATGAAGGTAGTCAGCAACGCTACATTGCTTCCCTCACTGTAAGCCCACCAGTTAGGACACCACCAGCAGCAAATGTGGAGGTATCGTCGCAAGGCCAAAGCAGTCAGGGAATCACAAGGTTATTGGTAGGAAACACTGTATGTAGGCCAACATCAAGAATACCATCACCAACCCTCTCTCAATCCGCCATGTCCACCACCACCACCGCTAGTTCCACCATATGCAGCTCTCCAGTCCAGCTCACCCTACAAGAGACTCTCGTTAGGAAAAGAAAGTACTCATCCTCTCATCCGCGTACACAGTGTTTGAACACCCACATTGCTAGACTAATCTCATTAGAGATGATGCCCTACCGGTTGGTTGAAAGCGAAGCTTTCAAAGACCTGATAGCCTACGCAGTACCACACTATGACCTACCCAGTCAGCACTTCTTTGCGAGAAAAGCCATCCCAGCCCTCCACCAGCATGTCAAAGACTGCATTTTCAATGCACTGAGGCAATCAGTCAGTGGAAAGGTGCACCTCACAACAGATGCATGGACCAGTAGGCATGGCCAGGGACGTTACGTGTCCATCACGGCGCACTGGGTTAATGTGGTGGATGCAGGGTCCACAGGGGACAGCCATAGTGGGACAGTTCTGCCTAGCCCACGGTCTAGGAAACAGTTGGCTGTAGGCGTTCGCCACCCCTCCTCCTCCTACAGAAGCGAAAGCTCGTCCACAGAGTGCAGTAGCACGACCACTCCATCCGCAGCTGCCAGTGTTGCACACGAGGTGTCCCATTATCGAACAGCTAGTGGTAATCGTCAGCAGGCTGTGTTACAAATGAAGTGTTTGGGCGACAACAGACACACTGCGGAAGTACTAGCCGAGTACTTGCAGCAACAAACGCAGTCATGGCTGGGCAGTGTACATCTTGAGGCAGGCAAGGTAGTCAGTGATAAGGAATTTTATGGCTGCCATAGCCTTTTCAGAACTGAAACACATACCTTGCCTGGCTCACACCTTGAACCTGGTGGTGCAGTGCTTCCTCAAAAATTATCCGGAGTTACCAGCCCTGCTCCTGAAGGTGCGAAAACTTTGCTCGCACATCCGCTGGTCGCCGTACACTCCTGCCGTGTGCTGAACCATCAGCGATCAATGAATCTTCCCCAGCACCGCCTACTAATCGACGTTGCAACAAGGTGGAACTCCACACTGCACATGGTTCAGAGGCTGTGCGAACAGAGACGTGGTGTAATTAATTTGTGGGAGGATACACATACTTGGGCAGGCACTTGGATGGCAGACATGGAGTTGTCTGGTGTGCAGTGATCGAAGCTACAAGACCTCTGTCAAGTCCTTCAGTGTTTTGAGGAATGCACATGGCTGGTAAGTGCAGACAACGCCATCATAAGCATGAGCATCCCACTAATGTGTCTGCTGATGCAAAGTTTGACGCACATTAAGGAGCAGGCATCTACAGCCGAGGAGGAGGGAAGCCTTGATGACAGTCAGCCATTGTCTGCTCAGGGAACTCTCCTGGATGAGGTGGCAGACGAAGAGGAGGAGGAGGAGGATGATGGGGATGAATATTTATGGGAGGAGGATGCTTCTCAGGGGGCAATAGAAACTGGTGGTGTTGCAAGGTCAGGTACAGGGTTTTTGCGGGACATAAGTGATGTTGATTTGCAAGAAAGTGCTCCTCAACCCAGCACAAGCAGTGAATTGACACCTGGAACATTGGCCCACATGGCTGAGTATGCCTTGCGTATCCTAAAAAGGGACCCACGCATTATCAAAATGATGACCGATGACGATTACTGGTTGGCCTACCTCCTGGATCCACGATATAAAGGAAAATTACAAAATATCATGCCACATGAGAACCTTGAGCAAATATTGGCTACCAAACAAGCAACTCTTGTAGTCCGTTTGGTTCAGGCATACCCAGCACACAGCGGTGATGGTTCTCACACGAGCCGTAGGGGGCAACATGGCAGAGGTGTTAGAGGTGCACAAATCCGAAGCGGCATTGGACAGAGGGGTTTTATGACCAGGTTGTGGAGTGATTTCGCAATGACCGCTGACACGACAGGTACTGCTGCATCGATTCAAAGTGACAGGAGACAGCATTTCTCCAGTATGGTTACGAACTACTTTTCCGCCCTTATCGATGTTCTCCCTCACAGGTCATTCCCCTTTGATTACTGGGCATCTAAAATAGACACCTGGCCTGAATTGGCAGAATATGCATTACAGGAGCTCGCTTGCCCTGCTGCTAGTGTGCTATCAGAAAGAGACTTCAGTGCTGCTGGTTCAATACTGACCGAAAAAAGAACACGTCTGGCTACCCGAAATGTTGATGATCTAACCTTCATTAAAATGAACCAATCATGGATTTCAAATTATTTGGCCCCACCTTCCCCTGCTGACACGTAACTTGCCTGAAAAATGTCTTGCTTTTGGCCTCCTCTTACTGACTGCTCCAATTCCTCCATTTGCAGCTGCTGAATGTCCACCATTGGCCATTTTTATACCTTCCTAAATGGGCTGACTCCCCCCTCAGGGCTGTGGTCACCACCTGGCGCAAGCACCCGTGCGAGTGGCGTTTGCCTGGACAGGTGGGTGTGCCCACTCTTGGGCGACGGCACTGGCACAGGGTCCCTCATAGTACAATGAAGTGTCTCTGACGGTGGTGGTGCATAACCAACGTCAGACACACCGTCGTAATATGAGGGGCCCTGTGCCAGTACCGCCGCCCACAAGAGAGTGTTCCCCCCCAGCTTGAACAGTGCTCTACCACTTGCAATACTTACCTCTCCCTGCTCCACCACTGTGTAGTCTGTGCTGTTAAATCCTTCAATTGCACTGCCAATACAAATTTATTGAAATGATAGATGATAGTTAAAATATACAGGGGCCCTGGCCTCCATTTAGACCAGTTAATACTTTGCGCCTACTACCACTGTCTGCTACTCAGCAGAGGAGCCCACCCCTGTACCAAGCTATGCCACCTGTTTATTTATGAACAATTTTTTGGCAGACTTTATTATTTAGGCCTACTAACTGTGTCTGCCACACATTACAGTTGTCCTCCACTGAACAAAGCAATGCCGCCTGTTTAGTCCTGTTACCAATTTTGAACTGCATTTAGCCCACTTTATTATGTGGGCCTACTGACTGTGTCTGCCCCTCATTACAGTTGTCCTCCACTGAACAAAGCAATGCCGCCTGTTTAGTCCTGTTACCACATTTGAACTGCATTTAGCCCACTTTATTATTTGGGCCTACTAACTGTGTCTGCAACTCATTACAGTTGTCCTCCGCTGATCAAAGCAATGCCGCCTGTTTAGTCCTGTTACCAATTCTGTCCTGCAATTAGGCTACTTTATTATTTGGGCCTACTTACTGTGTCTGCCACTCATTACAGTTGTCCTCCACTGAACAAAGCAATGCCGCCTGTTTAGTCCTGTTACCAATTTTGAACTGCATTTAGCCTACTTTATTATTTGGGCCTACTAACTGTGTCTGCCCCTCATTACAGTTTTCCTCCACTGAACAAAGCAATGCCGCCTGTTTAGTCCTGTTACCAATTTTGAACTGCATTTAGCCTACTTTATTATTTGGGCTTACTTACTGTGTGTGCCCCTCATTACAGTTGTCCTCCGCTGAAAAAACCAATGCCGCCTGTTTAGTCCTGTTACCAATTTTGAACTGCATTTAGCTTACTTTATTATTTGGGCCTACTAACTGTGTCTGCCCCTCATTACAGTTGTCCTCCGCTGAACAAAGCAATGCCGCCTGTTTAGTCCTGTTACCACATTTGACCTGCATTTAGCCCACTTTATTATTTGGGCCTATATCTGTGTTTCCTCCTCATCCTGCCCATTGCCCAGCCACTGCTAGATGAGTCTGCTGGTACATTGACCCAGACCACTACATTCCCCTTGCACTCTACACAGCCAGAATCTGACCTTGCTGAAAGTCATGTTACCCTTCCTGCATACTATACCACCTTACACGGGGACAAAGAGGAAGGTGCAGATGAAAGTGCAGATTCCTTCATCAGGTGGGGGGGCATACTCATTGGCGACGTCACTGGCACAGGGCCTCTCATAGTACGCAAAAGTGTCTCTGCTGGTGGGAGGCGCCACCCGCCGTCAAACACACCGCCGTACTATGAGGGGCCCTGTGCCAGTGCCAATGCCAACGAGTGGGCCCCCCTGCTTGCTCAGGATCACAGCACTTGCAAAGTTGAATTACTTACCTCTCCCTGCTCTACCGCTGTGACGTCTTCCGCGTTTCCTGGGCCCACGAAAATCTTGAGCCAGCTCTACCCCCCCACAACTTTAGCCAAATGACCCCCAGTTTTCAATGCCTAACTATTATTATAAAGTAAATTAAGATTGACAAGCTTCAGTAATAAGAATTTATGTTTTTGGCATTAAAATGGGCACTGTAGGTGTTTTCCTGTCCTCCACTCACTGCCGACTTTGATTCCCCATTGACTTGCATTGGGTTTTGTGTTTCAGTCGGCCCCCGACTTTACGCAATAATCGGCCGATTTCACCCGACCCGACTTTTGACAAAGTCGGGTTTCGCGAAACCCGACTCGATCCGAAAAAAGTAAAAGTTGCTCAACTCTAGTGGGCACTTATTGTTATAGGGGAACTCAGGTTACTGTGACTGTCAAAGAGGCACACAGGGCAATATTACTTTCTAGGGGTCAAAATATGGGCACTGTTTTATAGGGCACTTTCACCCAACATTACTATATTATAGAGGGTTGCTTTAGAATTTAGAATGCACAGAGAACCACACAGCAGGTGCAGTAATAGGGACACATATGGCAACAGCATTGGGGTACTAGTAGGGATCAGGAGTTTGTGCTGGTTGAGAATAGATGGTGATGGGGCTGGAATATGAGAAGTGAAATGTGTCATTGTTATATTCCCTGTAGCCGAGTCCTGGCTGGAAGAAGTTGTCATGTCGTTCTGGGCCAGATGGAAAAGAAGGGAAAAGTGAATGATTCCATCAGAAAGAACGTCAGCGGTAAGTCATTATCTGCAACTGTGCTGTGATCTCTTATATGTTCTGTAGGACTGGTATCTAACACTGACCATATGGCGGTAATATCTATGTTGGTCTTTATATAGAGATTATCTTCAGTAACAGCGAGGTCATCTGCTGAGGTTCTCCTCCACTATTAGGGTGCGTCACCAAGTTGCAATCAAGGTTACCTGGTTAGGGGCCCACTCAGAAGCTTCGTCCCCCCTGAACCAAGACCCTAGCTACGCCTCTGGTCACAGGGATCATCTCCTTCAGCAAACCCTCCCTCCCTCCTCCATCTCACTGTGCTAGAAGGAATGCTGTGTACTACTGTGCCTTTCTAAAGAGTCTTGATCTGTGCTGAAATGTGCTATCAAAAGAGACTCTTAGTCAATGTGCCTTTAAGAAGCAGCTGTACTGTTTATGAAGCCTGTGGTAAAGAGACTTGAATTGCACTGGATGTGCAATGATATTAAACTACACCTGTTCATCTGTTCATGAGGACTCTATCAATTGTGTCTGTGTAAGCAACTGGATCACTCTTTTGCTGAGGAAGCTGCAGTGCATGGTCGCCCTGAGTAATGGTTCCCCCAGAGTTCCAAAGAATTCATGAGACCTGTCCCGCCCCTATCTGATCCTAACGGCGTGCACATAACACTAGTGTCTTCTCAGAGTGCTATTGGAGGATTGCTGGTGGTATCTTGGTGGTCTTCTCAAGCTAAATGTATCCCCTTGTTCATCCAGCCTCTCTGTCTTTAGTCATAGTGGGGACTGACTATCACATACCCTGTCCCCTCCCTATCCTGGGCCTATTGCTAGGGTCAGGCAGGGATTATATTCCTGCTCGACGATAGGTGCAGAACCTATTTTGGGATGTTTAGGGCAGACAGTGTGTTGTTAGATCTGCGCAACGGGGCTACACTCCCCCTAGCCTAGTGTTTGGGCTTCCCCCTCCCTCTCCCAATTGTTATGCTCCTCACTTCTCCCTCACCCAGCGTGACACCAACCCTATGCAAGCATATTGCTGATTTCATCTCTGCCTGTTCCTCTTGTGCCCAGAACAAAATTTAAAACACCTTCCAACCAGTCGGCTACTTTCTTTGCTCGTACCATCTGCTTCCTGACAGCATATTGTGATGGATTTCATCACTGATCTTACAGTATCAGCCGGGTGTACTGTCATGTGGGTGGTTGTAAATCGCTTTTCCAAGATGGCTATTTTCACTTCCTGTCAGATCCAGTGCTTGCAGAGAAGTTTATTCTACATATTTTCTGCTACTATGGTTTACCGCTCCATATAGTCTGAGATGGAGGCATCCAGTTTATGTCTACATGCAAACTACTGAATTTCACTTTGGATTTCTATTTGATCTACCATCCTCAATCCAATGGCCAGGTAGAGCGGGTCAATCAGATTCTGACTAACTTCATGCGGCATTTCGCCAATGTCTACCACAGTGATCGGGTCGAACTCCTGCCTTGGGTTGAATTTTCATACAACAATCGTGAGTGAATCCTCTAATAAATCTCCATTTTTTTGTGGTCTATGGTCAACTTTCTAATATTTTGCTTCCTGTTTCTACTTCCTCCAACATTCATGCTGCTGATTCCCTCGTCAACGGATTTTCTACAATATCGGAGGACACCAAGACCAACTTATTGAAATTGTCACGATCCATTTTTGGATTTGGATTTGTGGCAGCACTGGTTCCACTCAGTTTAAAACTTTTTTCCTTTTGGACCTTTGGGGGTAAATGCTCCCCTGATGTTACTGCAGTGCTGCTGGGTCAGCTGATGCAGGTGGCACCCACTAACACCATCCTTTAAAAGGTCACCTGATGCATCAGCTGACTGTTGGTGATACAGTTTCTTTCTGGAGACCAGCCTAACAGGAGCAGCTCTGGTGTTAGCCATGTCGGGTTATTGGAGTCCAGTTGCTATTGTTATCTGCAGTGTGGAGCTTAGCAGCGGTGTTCATAAGCTAAGTGTGGTATATTTGTTACCTTATCCCTTTGTCACTTCTGCATGTGTGTATTATCTGCAGAGATGAGGCTAATGCTTCTTGCCGGCCCGTGTACTAGTCAGGACAGTAATAGGTGACTACTAGGGACGAGGTATCCTGATGGCGGCAGGGGGAAGGACCCACATAGGGCATTAGGGGAGTGCAGAGACAGGCTCAGGTTTGAGCTCAGGTGGTGACCATCCCCCATTCCCTATAGGAAGGGCCTTCTGTTACAGAACCCCCCAGCACCCAGAATGTTATGCAGTTATTTGTATATATAATAGGTTCCATGTGAGATATATGTCCCTAATGCATCAGCCCACAGGCTGCGCCCCTGGGCAGAGGAGACAAGATATCCCCCTTCTGACCTCCCCCACCTTTGTAATTCCCACAGTAAATATCAGCAGGCTCCGGCCCCCTGCGGTTATAGTAATGTATGTCTGGCCTGCCGCTTTTGAATGGACCTGCCCTCTGTATCTGTTGTTACATATATTCTGTGGTCTGTGAATAAAGTGTTGTGAGACTGGAAATACGTGGAGAAGCAGTCAGCTTTTATATGCTCTCATGTAATCAAGGAATTCCAGCCAGCATCCTTCATTCAGACTCCAGCCAATGCAAAGTGGACCTCCTGAAACACGGGGTGGTACTGAAAGAGGTACCCCAGCTTGGTAGACCCCGTTACACTGGTGGCAGACAGCGGGATCTGATACCCCTTCTACAGGATGAAAGGAATGAATGGAAAACAACTACCAGAAGTTAAAGAGGACTACATTAAAAGATCTGGTGGAAGCCCGAGGGTTAATCGCCAGCAACAAAACAAAAGCTGATTTGATAGCAGCCATCATGGAACACGATGGTGCAGCGCCCCCCAATGTGAACAAGGAGGAGACTGAATTCCAGAGGGAGGTAAAGAACAGACTGGCGTTCTATGGCCCAAACCCTGCAGTAGAGATCATACAAGAGGTGATGGCTGATGTGCGTACTGATCTGAAGGAAAAGATGGCCGAGCGGACCAGGATAGAGCTAACCAAGATGGAGATGGCAGAGCGTACCAAAGTGGAGCTGGCCAAGATGGAGATGGCAGAGCGGAGAGAGGAGAGTCAGCGAGCAGGGGGAGCTCTGGCCTCCGACCAGGTACCTTCAACAGTAAGCCACAAAAAGATCCAGTATAATGCCTTCCGACAGTTGGGGGAGTCAGAGGAAGACATTGATGGCTTTCTGCAGGACTTTGAGCGGCAGTGTGCCCTTCATCAAGTGAAGCCGGAAGAACAGGTTCAGATTCTGGCCAGCAAGCTTACCGGCCGGGCAGCGGACGCCTATCGCACGGTACCTGATGAGGACTGTATGGACTATGAGCGGATCAAAGAAGTGATCTTAGCCCGGTATGCGCTGACACCAGAGGCATACCGCCAAAAGTTCCGCGGACTTATAAAATGAGTAACCGATACCCACGCTGAATGGGCCTGTAAATTACGGCGGTCACTGCTACAGTGGGTACAAGGGAGCCAAGCAAGCACTAAGGAGGACGTCCTCCAGCTCTTCTTGTTAGAACGATTCTTTAATGGACTAACCCCCGAGACACAGGAATGGCTTCGGGACAGGCGGCCAATGACTCTTGAGGAAGCCGCTCATCTGGCCAATGAACATCATGACGCCAGGAGGCCTCAGTTGTCTGGATCAATGATGGTCACTAAGGGTCCGCCCATGGACCTGGAGGGCCCCAAACCACCAAAGATTGTAGGGGGACCAGCTAGAAACCTGGCCTACCACAGTTCCCCTGGGGCGTGATGCCACACCTGCCGTCAGCTGGGCCACCTGCAAAGACAATGTCCCAACCGGACTCAGCATACCCAGTGGCCAAAGGCGGGAACAGCTACCTTCAGCCGGGACCAGGGTACCCAGTTTACAGCAGAGGTGACCAACCAACTGTGGAAGCTGTGCGGCGTAAAGTCCATTAGAAGCGCCCCGTACCACCCGCAAACCAATGGGTTGTGTGAACGCTTTAATGGGACATTAAAACAACTCATTGGGACTTTTACCAGGACCTACAGGAACTGGGAGAAATTCTTGCCTCACCTCCTGTTTGCCTATCGGGAGGTGCCCCATGAATCCACGGGATTCTCCCCGTTCGAACTGGTATACGGGAGACGGGTAAGGGGACCCCTAGACTTAGTGCTAGAACACTGGGAAGGGGAGGCCATCATAGAAGGGGTACCTATTGTACCCTATGTGCTGGAATTCCAGGACTGCCTACAGGAGCTGACCCAGGCTGTACGTGGGAACCTGCAGGTGGCCCAACGGCGCCAGCGCGTATGGTGCGATCGGAGGGCCAGAGAACGCACCTTTGAGATAGGAGAAAAGGTCCTGGTGTTAGAACCCACTAGGCAGAACAAATTCCAAGCTGCATGGCAGGGGCCCTACCAGGTAGTGGGGAAAATAGCCGACACCACCTATAATGTCGCCGATTGTGACAACCCCAGGGTTATCCGCATGTTCCACGTGAACATGCTGAAGCCCTACCGGGAGCGCCCTGAAAAGGTAGTGGCCATCTGTGCACCTGAAGCAGAGGATGTAGCCGGACTCCCCTTGCCTGATGTCTTAGGGGAGAGGACTCAGTCTAAAACTTGGGACCAGGTACACTGGGGTGAAGACCTAGGTCCCCGGGAGAGACAGCAGGCGGAGGTGTTGTTGAGGCAGCGACAGAGGATGTTTTCAGGGAGACCAGGGTACACTCGCCTGGCACAACACAAGGTTGAGACCCAGGATCAGACCCCCCTGCGACAAATCCCCTTCTGCGTCCCTGAGTCTGTACGAGAAGGGATGCGACAAGAGATACAAGAGATGTTGCGTTTAGGGGTTATTGAGGAGTCAGATAGTCCCTGGGCATCCCCCATAGTGTTAGTGCCCAAGAAGGATGGGACTACACGTTTTGTGTAGACTATCGCAGGCTCAATGAGAAAACCGTGACGGATGCGTACCACCATCGATCTATGCAAAGGCTACTGGCAGATTCCCCTTAGTCCTGACGCTATTCCCAAGTCTGCATTTGTCACCCCGTTCGGCTTAATCCAGTTTCGAGTTATGCCATTCGGGATGAAGACTGCCCCTGCGACCTTCCAGAGGCTGGCTGACCGGCTTCTGGATGGTCTCCAGGACTATGCGTGTGCCTACCTGGATGACATCGCCATCTACAGCGCGACATGGGAAGAGCATCTAAATCACCTAGAGACAGTATTAGACAGGATCCACAAGGCCGGAATCACCCTGAACCCAAACAAGTGTCACGTGGGCAAAGCAGAGGTTCAGTATTTAGGGCATTGGGTGGGAAGTGGGAAACAGCGACCAGAACCAGCCAAGATTGAGGCCATAGCCAAATGGCCCACCCCACGCACTAAAACCCAGGTCATGGCGTTTCTAGGGACAGCGGGGTATTACAGGAAATTCGTTCCCAATTACAGCAGCGTAGCCAAGCCCCTCACTGATCTGACCCATAAGAACCAACCCCGCCAGGTAACCTGGACCCCAGAGTGTGAGGAAGCCTTCCGCCAGCTAAAGGACGCCCTCACCAATACCCCTGTATTGGCCGCACCCGATCCAACTAAACGTTTCCTGGTTCACACAGACGCTTCTATGTTTGGATTGGGGGCAGTACTGAGCCAAGTCAGGCCGGACGGCCAAGAACACCCGGTAGCTTACCTGAGTCGGAAACTACTGCCCCGTGAAGTAAGCTATGCGGCCATCAAGAAGGAGTGCCTGGCAGTAGTATGGGCACTCAAATAGTTACAACCATATTTGTATGGACGACAGTTTTCCCTCCTAATGGACCATAATCCCCTAGTCTGGCTTAATCGGGTCTCCGGAGACAACGCCAGATTACTGCGGTGGAGTTTAGCCCTACAACCTCTGGACTTCACCATCCACTACAGGCCCAGCAAACAAAACGGTAACGCCGATGGACTAAGTCGACAAACGGAACTTGTACCAACCCCATAAACTTCGGTCATCCCCAAACCGATCCATTAAGGATCAGACTGTGTATGTCGATCGCGTCGCTGAAAGGGGGAGCCGTGTTACAGAACCCCCCAGCACCCAGAATATGTTATGCAGTTATTTGTATATATAATAGGTTCCATGTGAGATATATGTCCCTAATGCATCAGCCCACAGGCTGCGCCCCTGGGCAGAGGAGACAAGATATCCCCCTTCTGACCTCCCCCACCTTTGTAATTCCCACAGTAAATATCAGCAGGCTCCGGCCCCCTGCGGCTATTGTAATGTATGTCTGGCCTGCCGCTTTTGAATGGACCTGCCCTCTGTATCTGTTGTTACATATATTCTGTGGTCTGTGAATAAAGTGTTGTGAGACTGGAAATACGTGGAGAAGCAGTCAGCTTTTATATGCTCTCATGTAATCAAGGAATTCCAGCCAGCATCCTTCATTCAGACTCCAGCCAATGCAAAGTGGACCTCCTGAAACACGGGGTGGTACTGAAAGAGGTACCCCAGCTTGGTAGACCCCGTTACACTGGTGGCAGACAGCGGGATCTGATACCCCTTCTACAGGATGAAAGGAATGAATGGAAAACAACTACCAGAAGTTAAAGAGGACTACATTAAAAGATCTGGTGGAAGCCCGAGGGTTAATCGCCAGCAACAAAACAAAAGCGGATTTGATAGCAGCCATCATAGAACACGATGGTGCAGCGCCCCCCAATGTGAACAAGGAGGAGACTGAATTCCAGAGGGAGGTAAAGAACAGACTGGCGTTCTATGGCCCAAACCCTGCAGTAGAGATCATACGAGAGGTGATGGCTGATGTGCGTACTGATCTGAAGGAAAAGATGGCCGAGCGGACCAGGATAGAGCTAACCAAGATGGAGATGGCAGAGCGTACCAAAGTGGAGCTGGCCAAGATGGAGATGGCAGAGCGGAGAGAGGAGAGTCAGCGAGCAGGGGGAGCTCTGGCCTCCGACCAGGTACCTTCAACAGTAAGCCACAAAAAGATCCAGTATAATGCCTTCCGACAGTTGGGGGAGTCAGAGGAAGACATTGATGGCTTTCTGCAGGACTTTGAGCGGCAGTGTGCCCTTCATCAAGTGAAGCCGGAAGAACAGGTTCAGATTCTGGCCAGCAAGCTTACCGGCCGGGCAGCGGACGCCTATCGCACGGTACCTGATGAGGACTGTATGGACTATGAGCGGATCAAAGAAGTGATCTTAGCCCGGTATGCGCTGACACCAGAGGCATACCGCCAAAAGTTCCGCGGACTTATAAAATGAGTAACCGATACCCACGCTGAATGGGCCTGTAAATTACGGCGGTCACTGCTACAGTGGGTACAAGGGAGCCAAGCAAGCACTAAGGAGGACGTCCTCCAGCTCTTCTTGTTAGAACGATTCTTTAATGGACTAACCCCCGAGACACAGGAATGGCTTCGGGACAGGCGGCCAATGACTCTTGAGGAAGCCGCTCATCTGGCCAATGAACATCATGACGCCAGGAGGCCTCAGTTGTCTGGATCAATGATGGTCACTAAGGGTCCGCCCATGGACCTGGAGGGCCCCAAACCACCAAAGATTGTAGGGGGACCAGCTAGAAACCTGGCCTACCACAGTTCCCCTGGGGCGTGATGCCACACCTGCCGTCAGCTGGGCCACCTGCAAAGACAATGTCCCAACCGGACTCAGCATACCCAGTGGCCAAAGGCGGGAACAGCTACCTTCAGCCGGGACCAGGGTACCCAGTTTACAGCAGAGGTGACCAACCAACTGTGGAAGCTGTGCGGCGTAAAGTCCATTAGAAGCGTCCCGTACCACCCGCAAACCAATGGGTTGTGTGAACGCTTTAATGGGACATTAAAACAACTCATTGGGACTTTTACCAGGACCTACAGGAACTGGGAGAAATTCTTGCCTCACCTCCTGTTTGCCTATCGGGAGGTGCCCCATGAATCCACGGGATTCTCCCCGTTCGAACTGGTATACGGGAGACGGGTAAGGGGACCCCTAGACTTAGTGCTAGAACACTGGGAAGGGGAGGCCATCATAGAAGGGGTACCTATTGTACCCTATGTGCTGGAATTCCAGGACTGCCTACAGGAGCTGACCCAGGCTGTACGTGGGAACCTGCAGGTGGCCCAACGGCGCCAGCGCGTATGGTGCGATCGGAGGGCCAGAGAACGCACCTTTGAGATAGGAGAGAAGGTCCTGGTGTTAGAACCCACTAGGCAGAACAAATTCCAAGCTGCATGGCAGGGGCCCTACCAGGTAGTGGGGAAAATAGCCGACACCACCTATAATGTCGCCGATTGTGACAACCCCAGGGTTATCCGCATGTTCCACGTGAACATGCTGAAGCCCTACCGGGAGCGCCCTGAAAAGGTAGTGGCCATCTGTGCACCTGAAGCAGAGGATGTAGCCGGACTCCCCTTGCCTGATGTCTTAGGGGAGAGGACTCAGTCTAAAACTTGGGACCAGGTACACTGGGGTGAAGACCTAGGTCCCCGGGAGAGACAGCAGGCGGAGGTGTTGTTGAGGCAGCGACAGAGGATGTTTTCAGGGAGACCAGGGTACACTCGCCTGGCACAACACAAGGTTGAGACCCAGGATCAGACCCCCCTGTGACAAATCCCCTTCTGCGTCCCTGAGTCTGTACGAGAAGGGATGCGACAAGAGATACAAGAGATGTTGCGTTTAGGGGTTATTGAGGAGTCAGATAGTCCCTGGGCATCCCCCATAGTGTTAGTGCCCAAGAAGGATGGGACTACACGTTTTGTGTAGACTATCGCAGGCTCAATGAGAAAACCGTGACGGATGCGTACCACCATCGATCTATGCAAAGGCTACTGGCAGATTCCCCTTAGTCCTGACGCTATTCCCAAGTCTGCATTTGTCACCCCGTTTGGCTTAATCCAGTTTCGAGTTATGCCATTCGGGATGAAGACTGCCCCTGCGACCTTCCAGAGGCTGGCTGACCGGCTTCTGGATGGTCTCCAGGACTATGCGTGTGCCTACCTGGATGACATCGCCATCTACAGCGCGACATGGGAAGAGCATCTAAATCACCTAGAGACAGTATTAGACAGGATCCACAAGGCCGGAATCACCCTGAACCCAAACAAGTGTCACGTGGGCAAAGCAGAGGTTCAGTATTTAGGGCATTGGGTGGGAAGTGGGAAACAGCGACCAGAACCAGCCAAGATTGAGGCCATAGCCAAATGGCCCACCCCACGCACTAAAACCCAGGTCATGGCATTTCTAGGGACAGCGGGGTATTACAGGAAATTCGTTCCCAATTACAGCAGCGTAGCCAAGCCCCTCACTGATCTGACCCGTAAGAACCAACCCCGCCAGGTAACCTGGACCCCAGAGTGTGAGGAAGCCTTCCGCCAGCTAAAGGACGCCCTCACCAATACCCCTGTATTGGCCGCACCCGATCCAACTAAACGTTTCCTGGTTCACACAGACGCTTCTATGTTTGGATTGGGGGCAGTACTGAGCCAAGTCAGGCCGGACGGCCAAGAACACCCGGTAGCTTACCTGAGTCGGAAACTACTGCCCCGTGAAGTAAGCTATGCGGCCATCAAGAAGGAGTGCCTGGCAGTAGTATGGGCACTCAAATAGTTACAACCATATTTGTATGGACGACAGTTTTCCCTCCTAATGGACCATAATCCCCTAGTCTGGCTTAATCGGGTCTCCGGAGACAACACCAGATTACTGCGGTGGAGTTTAGCCCTACAACCTCTGGACTTCACCATCCACTACAGGCCCAGCAAACAAAACGGTAACGCCGATGGACTAAGTCGACAAACGGAACTTGTACCAACCCCATAAACTTCGGTCATCCCCAAACCGATCCATTAAGGATCAGACTGTGTATGTCGATCGCGTCGCTGAAAGGGGGAGCCGTGTTACAGAACCCCCCAGCACCCAGAATATGTTATGCAGTTATTTGTATATATAATAGGTTCCATGTGAGATATATGTCCCTAATGCATCAGCCCACAGGCTGCGCCCCTGGGCAGAGGAGACAAGATATCCCCCTTCTGACCTCCCCCACCTTTGTAATTCCCACAGTAAATATCAGCAGGCTCCGGCCCCCTGCGGCTATTGTAATGTATGTCTGGCCTGCCGCTTTTGAATGGATCTGCCCTCTGTATCTGTTGTTACATATATTCTGTGGTCTGTGAATAAAGTGTTGTGAGACTGGAAATACGTGGAGAAGCAGTCAGCTTTTATATGCTCTCATGTAATCAAGGAATTCCAGCCAGCATCCTTCATTCAGACTCCAGCCAATGCAAAGTGGACCTCCTGAAACACGGGGTGGTACTGAAAGAGGTACCCCAGCTTGGTAGACCCCGTTACACTGGTGGCAGACAGCGGGATCTGATACCCCTTCTACAGGATGAAAGGAATGAATGGAAAACAACTACCAGAAGTTAAAGAGGACTACATTAAAAGATCTGGTGGAAGCCCGAGGGTTAATCGCCAGCAACAAAACAAAAGCGGATTTGATAGCACCCATCATGGAACACGATGGTGCAGCGCCCCCCAATGTGAACAAGGAGGAGACTGAATTCCAGAGGGAGGTAAAGAACAGACTGGCGTTCTATGGCCCAAACCCTGCAGTAGAGATCATACGAGAGGTGATGGCTGATGTGCGTACTGATCTGAAGGAAAAGATGGCCGAGCGGACCAGGATAGAGCTAACCAAGATGGAGATGGCAGAGCGTACCAAAGTGGAGCTGGCCAAGATGGAGATGGCAGAGCGGAGAGAGGAGAGTCAGCGAGCAGGGGGAGCTCTGGCCTCCGACCAGGTACCTTCAACAGTAAGCCACAAAAAGATCCAGTATAATGCCTTCCGACAGTTGGGGGAGTCAGAGGAAGACATTGATGGCTTTCTGCAGGACTTTGAGCGGCAGTGTGCCCTTCATCAAGTGAAGCCGGAAGAACAGGTTCAGATTCTGGCCAGCAAGCTTACCGGCCGGGCAGCGGACGCCTATCGCACGGTACCTGATGAGGACTGTATGGACTATGAGCGGATCAAAGAAGTGATCTTAGCCCGGTATGCGCTGACACCAGAGGCATACCGCCAAAAGTTCCGCGGACTTATAAAATGAGTAACCGATACCCACGCTGAATGGGCCTGTAAATTACGGCGGTCACTGCTACAGTGGGTACAAGGGAGCCAAGCAAGCACTAAGGAGGACGTCCTCCAGCTCTTCTTGTTAGAACGATTCTTTAATGGACTAACCCCCGAGACACAGGAATGGCTTCGGGACAGGCGGCCAATGACTCTTGAGGAAGCCGCTCATCTGGCCAATGAACATCATGACGCCAGGAGGCCTCAGTTGTCTGGATCAATGATGGTCACTAAGGGTCCGCCCATGGACCTGGAGGGCCCCAAACCACCAAAGATTGTAGGGGGACCAGCTAGAAACCTGGCCTACCACAGTTCCCCTGGGGCGTGATGCCACACCTGCCGTCAGCTGGGCCACCTGCAAAGACAATGTCCCAACCGGACTCAGCATACCCAGTGGCCAAAGGCGGGAACAGCTACCTTCAGCCGGGACCAGGGTACCCAGTTTACAGCAGAGGTGACCAACCAACTGTGGAAGCTGTGCGGCGTAAAGTCCATTAGAAGCGCCCCGTACCACCCGCAAACCAATGGGTTGTGTGAACGCTTTAATGGGACATTAAAACAACTCATTGGGACTTTTACCAGGACCTACAGGAACTGGGAGAAATTCTTGCCTCACCTCCTGTTTGCCTATCGGGAGGTGCCCCATGAATCCACGGGATTCTCCCCGTTCGAACTGGTATACGGGAGACGGGTAAGGGGACCCCTAGACTTAGTGCTAGAACACTGGGAAGGGGAGGCCATCATAGAAGGGGTACCTATTGTACCCTATGTGCTGGAATTCCAGGACTGCCTACAGGAGCTGACCCAGGCTGTACGTGGGAACCTGCAGGTGGCCCAACGGCGCCAGCCCATATGGTGCGATCGGAGGGCCAGAGAACGCACCTTTGAGATAGGAGAGAAGGTCCTGGTGTTAGAACCCACTAGGCAGAACAAATTCCAAGCTGCATGGCAGGGGCCCTACCAGGTAGTGGGGAAAATAGCCGACACCACCTATAATGTCGCCGATTGTGACAACCCCAGGGTTATCCGCATGTTCCACGTGAACATGCTGAAGCCCTACCGGGAGCGCCCTGAAAAGGTAGTGGCCATCTGTGCACCTGAAGCAGAGGATGTAGCCGGACTCCCCTTGCCTGATGTCTTAGGGGAGAGGACTCAGTCTAAAACTTGGGACCAGGTACACTGGGGTGAAGACCTAGGTCCCCGGGAGAGACAGCAGGCGGAGGTGTTGTTGAGGCAGCGACAGAGGATGTTTTCAGGGAGACCAGGGTACACTCGCCTGGCACAACACAAGGTTGAGACCCAGGATCAGACCCCCCTGCGACAAATCCCCTTCTGCGTCCCTGAGTCTGTACGAGAAGGGATGCGACAAGAGATACAAGAGATGTTGCGTTTAGGGGTTATTGAGGAGTCAGATAGTCCCTGGGCATCCCCCATAGTGTTAGTGCCCAAGAAGGATGGGACTACACGTTTTGTGTAGACTATCGCAGGCTCAATGAGAAAACCGTGACGGATGCGTACCACCATCGATCTATGCAAAGGCTACTGGCAGATTCCCCTTAGTCCTGACGCTATTCCCAAGTCTGCATTTGTCACCCCGTTCGGCTTAATCCAGTTTCGAGTTATGCCATTCGGGATGAAGACTGCCCCTGCGACCTTCCAGAGGCTGGCTGACCGGCTTCTGGATGGTCTCCAGGACTATGCGTGTGCCTACCTGGATGACATCGCCATCTACAGCGCGACATGGGAAGAGCATCTAAATCACCTAGAGACAGTATTAGACAGGATCCACAAGGCCGGAATCACCCTGAACCCAAACAAGTGTCACGTGGGCAAAGCAGAGGTTCAGTATTTAGGGCATTGGGTGGGAAGTGGGAAACAGCGACCAGAACCAGCCAAGATTGAGGCCATAGCCAAATGGCCCACCCCACGCACTAAAACCCAGGTCATGGCGTTTCTAGGGACAGCGGGGTATTACAAGAAATTCGTTCCCAATTACAGCAGCGTAGCCAAGCCCCTCACTGATCTGACCCGTAAGAACCAACCCCGCCAGGTAACCTGGACCCCAGAGTGTGAGGAAGCCTTCCGCCAGCTAAAGGACGCCCTCACCAATACCCCTGTATTGGCCGCACCCGATCCAACTAAACGTTTCCTGGTTCACACAGACGCTTCTATGTTTGGATTGGGGGCAGTACTGAGCCAAGTCAGGCCGGACGGCCAAGAACACCCGGTAGCTTACCTGAGTCGGAAACTACTGCCCCGTGAAGTAAGCTATGCGGCCATCAAGAAGGAGTGCCTGGCAGTAGTATGGGCACTCAAATAGTTACAACCATATTTGTATGGACGACAGTTTTCCCTCCTAATGGACCATAATCCCCTAGTCTGGCTTAATCGGGTCTCCGGAGACAACGCCAGATTACTGCGGTGGAGTTTAGCCCTACAACCTCTGGACTTCACCATCCACTACAGGCCCAGCAAACAAAACGGTAACGCCGATGGACTAAGTCGACAAACGGAACTTGTACCAACCCCATAAACTTCGGTCATCCCCAAACCGATCCATTAAGGATCAGACTGTGTATGTAGATCGCGTCGCTGAAAGGGGGAGCCGTGTTACAGAACCCCCCAGCACCCAGAATATGTTATGCAGTTATTTGTATATATAATAGGTTCCATGTGAGATATATGTCCCTAATGCATCAGCCCACAGGCTGCGCCCCTGGGCAGAGGAGACAAGATATCCCCCTTCTGACCTCCCCCACCTTTGTAATTCCCACAGTAAATATCAGCAGGCTCCGGCCCCCTGCGGCTATTGTAATGTATGTCTGGCCTGCCGCTTTTGAATGGACCTGCCCTCTGTATCTGTTGTTACATATATTCTGTGGTCTGTGAATAAAGTGTTGTGAGACTGGAAATACGTGGAGAAGCAGTCAGCTTTTATATGCTCTCATGTAATCAAGGAATTCCAGCCAGCATCCTTCATTCAGACTCCAGCCAATGCAAAGTGGACCTCCTGAAACACGGGGTGGTACTGAAAGAGGTACCCCAGCTCGGTAGACCCCGTTACACCTTCCTCTCTCCTTTTCCATCCTGTTGTTTGTGAGTTGAGCCGTCCGTTGACCGACCACCTGTTGGGTCGGGTTACACCGTGACAGAAATCTTCTGAACTGATGAAGAGACATGCAAGCAAGAGACGCCTGGATCCACCTCTCTTCATCCTGGGAAAAATGTTTGGCTGTTGCCTAAGTATGTGCGTCTCAGGTTACCCTTGTGTAAATTGGGTCCTCGCTTCATCGGTCCATTCGAGGTTCTAAAGCAGATCAATCCTGTAGCCTACAAGCTCAAACTCCTGGCCACTTTTTTATTATTTTTTTTACGGCATTCGCCAAATGGAGTAAATAACATGCCAGTTTTATAGAGCAGGTCGTTCCGGATGTGGCGATACCAATTTTTTTGTTTATTTTTCTTTTATCACAAACACTATGTTTTGAGTGGCAAAATGGATTTTCGTGATTTGTGTGTACTTCTTTGTTTGTTTTTTACTTTTTTACATATTTTATTTTACTTTTGTTCACTTTTTTACACTTTTTCAACGTGCACATCTATAATTTTTATTTTGATTACTGGTATTATACACTGCTGTACGCATGTACTGCAGTGCATAAGAACAGTAAGTGTCTTACTGACACAGCCTGTGAGACCCAGCTTCATGGTACCATGGTAACCATCAGGACCAATGATTATCATCGTGGGGGTCTGATGGTTACTAAGGGGGTCTTGTGACCTCTGTGTAACAACTTAAATGCCGCTGTTGCGATTGACAGCGGTATTTAAGGGGTTAATCGGCCCAGATTGCTATCATATACAGCTGACACACGCGGGAATTGCCGCCATTCGTCGGTGCTATACTGTTATTCCTCAACGCCATTAAAGTGCGGCGCTGAGGAATAAGTACCCTTAATGACCGCCGTTAAAAGGCGTATCGGTGGTCGTTAAGGAGGTTAAGCTTTTAGTGTAGTGGATTTTTTCATATATTTGTGGTTCAATAATTTACTACACTAAGAACAGGGGTGTTTTTCTCTCCACTAGCAGCTCTAAGGCATCTTAAATCCCTTAATTTTGAGTGAGCGTGGGTGCAATACTATTATACAAACATTTTTATGTTAGCTTTTGAAGATAACTATGTATTTTTGCATTCTTGTCACGAGGTGTGAGTAGGGTTGAGCGACTTTCATTTTTTTAAGATCGAGTAGGGTTTTGGGAAACCCGATTTTGTCCAGAGTCGAGTCGAGTGCAGTCGGCCGATTATCGCTAAAAGTCGGGGATCGACCGAAACACGAAACCCAATGCAAGTCAATGGGGAAGCATAGTCGGCAGTGAGTGGAGGCCAGGAAAACACCTACAGTGCCCATTTTAATGCCAAAAACATCCATTCTTGTTTCTGAAGCTTGCCAATCTTAATTAACTGTATAATAATAGTTGGGCATAGGGAATTGGGTGAAAGTTGTGGGGGGAGTAGGGCTGGCTCAAGTTTTTCGTGGGCCCAGGAAATGCGGACTACGTCACGGCGGTGTTGCAGGGAAAGGTAAGTATTTAAAAGTTGCAAGTGCTGTGATCCTGAGCAAGCAGGGGGGGGGCCCACTCGTTCGCATTGCCACTGGCACAGGGCCCCTCAAAGTACGGCGGTGTGTTTGCATGGCGGGGGCGCCTCCCACCAGCAGCGACACTTTTGCGTACTCTGAGGGGCCCTGTGCCAGTGACGTCGCCAACGAGTATGCCCCCCCACCTGATGAAGGAACCTGCACTTTCATCTGCACCTTCCTCTTTGTCCCTGTGTAAGGTGGTATAACATGCGGGAAGGGGAACCTTACTTTCAGCAGGGACAGATTCTGGCTGTGTAGAGTACAAGGGGAATGTAGTGGTCTAGGTCAATGTACCAGCAGACTCATTTAGCAGTGGCTGGGCAATGGGCAGGATGAGGAGGAAACAGATATAGGGCCAAAGAATAAAGTAGGCTACATGCAGTTCAAAATTGGTAACAGGACTAAACAGGCGGCATTGCTTTGTTCAGTGGAGTAGCAAACCCAAGAGCAGCAGACACTGTTTCAAGGGCCTAACCACACTAGTAGGCCAAATGCAGTTTAATATCTGATAGTATAGGGCGAAAGCCAGAATGTGGAAGCTCAGCTTTGTTCAGTTGAGGACAACACCAGGGAGGGGCAGACACCTTTAGTAGGCCGGAAAAGCCTATTGCATTTTTTAAAATGGTAATTTGGAGCAGAAGGTTGAAGCTCAGCTTTATTTACTTGAGGGCAACACCAGGGAGGGGCAGAAGCCGTTAGTAGGCCCTAACCACCATTTTTTTTTTTTAAACCACATAATGAGAGCCGGAAGGTTGAAGCTCAGCTTTATTTAGTTGAGGACAACACCAGGGAGGGGCACACAGACAGACACCTTTAGTAGGCCTGAAAAGCCTATTGCATTTTTCAAAATGGTAATTTGGAGCAGAAGGTTGAAGCTCAGCTTTATTTAGTTGAGGGCAACACCAGGGAGGGGCAGAAGCCGTTAGTAGGCCCTAACCACCATTTTTTTTTTAAAACCACATAATGAGAGCCGGAAGGTTGAAGCTCAGCTTTATTTAGTTGAGGACAACACCAGGGAGGGGCAGAAGCCGTTAGTAGGCCCTAACCACCATTTTTTTTTTTAAAACCACATAATGAGAGCCGGAAGGTTGAAGCTCAGCTTTATTTAGTTGAGGACAACACCAGGGAGGGGCAGAAGCCGTTAGTAGGCCCTAACCACCATTTTTTTTTTTAAAACCACATAATGAGAGCCGGAAGGTTGAAGCTCAGCTTTATTTAGTTGAGGACAACACCAGGGGGGGCACACAGACAGACACCTTTTGTAGGCCTGAAAAGCCTATTGCATTTTTCAAAATGGTAATTTGGAGCAGAAGGTTGAAGCTCAGCTTTATTTAGTTGAGGGCAACACCAGGGAGGGGCAGAAGCCGTTAGTAGGCCCTAACCACCATTTTTTTTTTAAAACCACATAATGAGAGCCGGAAGGTTGAAGCTCAGCTTTATTTAGTTGAGGACAACACCAGGGAGGGGCAGAAGCCGTTAGTAGGCCCTAACCACCATTTTTTTTTTTTAAACCACATAATGAGAGCCGGAAGGTTGAAGCTCAGCTTTATTTAGTTGAGGACAACACCAGGGAGGGGCACACAGACAGACACCTTTAGTAGGCCTGAAAAGCCTATTGCATTTTTCAAAATGGTAATTTGGAGCAGAAGGTTGAAGCTCAGCTTTATTTAGTTGAGGGCAACACCAGGGAGGGGCAGAAGCCGTTAGTAGGCCCTAACCACCATTTTTTTTTTAAAACCACATAATGAGAGCCGGAAGGTTGAAGCTCAGCTTTATTTAGTTGAGGACAACACCAGGGAGGGGCAGAAGCCGTTAGTAGGCCCTAACCACCATTTTTTTTTTTTAAACCACATAATGAGAGCCGGAAGGTTGAAGCTCAGCTTTATTTAGTTGAGGACAACACCAGGGAGGGGCAGAAGCCGTTAGTAGGCCCTAACCACCATTTTTTTTTTTAAAACCACATAATGAGAGCCGGAAGGTTGAAGCTCAGCTTTATTTAGTTGAGGACAACACCAGGGAGGGGCACACAGACAGACACCTTTTGTAGGCCTGAAAAGCCTATTGCATTTTTCAAAATGGTAATTTGGAGCAGAAGGTTGAAGCTCAGCTTTATTTAGTTGAGGGCAACACCAGGGAGGGGCAGAAGCCGTTAGTAGGCCCTAACCACCATTTTTTTTTTAAAACCACATAATGAGAGCCGGAAGGTTGAAGCTCAGCTTTATTTAGTTGAGGACAACACCAGGGAGGGGCAGAAGCCGTTAGTAGGCCCTAACCACCATTTTTTTTTTTAAAACCACATAATGAGAGCCGGAAGGTTGAAGCTCAGCTTTATTTAGTTGAGGACAACACCAGGGAGGGGCACACAGACAGACACCTTTTGTAGGCCTGAAAAGCCTATTGCATTTTTCAAAATGGTAATTTGGAGCAGAAGGTTGAAGCTCAGCTTTATTTAGTTGAGGGCAACACCAGGGAGGGGCAGAAGCCGTTAGTAGGCCCTAACCACCATTTTTTTTTTAAAACCACATAATGAGAGCCGGAAGGTTGAAGCTCAGCTTTATTTAGTTGAGGACAACACCAGGGAGGGGCAGAAGCCGTTAGTAGGCCCTAACCACCATTTTTTTTTTTTAAACCACATAATGAGAGCCGGAAGGTTGAAGCTCAGCTTTATTTAGTTGAGGACAACACCAGGGAGGGGCAGAAGCCGTTAGTAGGCCCTAACCACCATTTTTTTTTTTAAAACCACATAATGAGAGCCGGAAGGTTGAAGCTCAGCTTTATTTAGTTGAGGACAACACCAGGGAGGGGCACACAGACAGACACCTTTTGTAGGCCTGAAAAGCCTATTGCATTTTTCAAAATGGTAATTTGGAGCAGAAGGTTGAAGCTCAGCTTTATTTAGTTGAGGGCAACACCAGGGAGGGGCAGAAGCCGTTAGTAGGCCCTAACCACCATTTTTTTTTTAAAACCACATAATGAGAGCCGGAAGGTTGAAGCTCAGCTTTATTTAGTTGAGGACAACACCAGGGAGGGGCAGAAGCCGTTAGTAGGCCCTAACCACCATTTTTTTTTTTAAAACCACATAATGAGAGCCGGAAGGTTGAAGCTCAGCTTTATTTAGTTGAGGACAACACCAGGGAGGGGCACACAGACAGACACCTTTTGTAGGCCTGAAAAGCCTATTGCATTTTTCAAAATGGTAATTTGGAGCAGAAGGTTGAAGCTCAGCTTTATTTAGTTGAGGGCAACACCAGGGAGGGGCAGAAGCCGTTAGTAGGCCCTAACCACCATTTTTTTTTTAAAACCACATAATGAGAGCCGGAAGGTTGAAGCTCAGCTTTATTTAGTTGAGGACAACACCAGGGAGGGGCAGAAGCCGTTAGTAGGCCCTAACCACCATTTTTTTTTTAAAACCACATAATGAGAGCCGGAAGGTTGAAGCTCAGCTTTATTTAGTTGAGGACAACACCAGGGAGGGGCAGAAGCCGTTAGTAGGCCCTAACCACCATTTTTTTTTTTAAAACCACATAATGAGAGCCGGAAGGTTGAAGCTCAGCTTTATTTAGTTGAGGACAACACCAGGGAGGGGCAGAAGCCGTTAGTAGGCCCTAACCACCATTTTTTTTTTTAAAACCACATAATGAGAGCCGGAAGGTTGAAGCTCAGCTTTATTTAGTTGAGGACAACACCAGGGAGGGGCAGAAGCCGTTAGTAGGCCCTAACCACCATTTTTTTTTTTAAAACCACATAATGAGAGCCGGAAGGTTGAAGCTCAGCTTTATTTAGTTGAGGACAACACCAGGGAGGGGCACACAGACAGACACCTTTAGTAGGCCTGAAAAGCCTATTGCATTTTTTAAAATGGTAATTTGGAGCAGAAGGTTGAAGCTCAGCTTTATTTAGTTGAGGGCAACACCAGGGAGGGGCAGAAGCCGTTAGTAGGCCCTAACCACCATTTTTTTTTTTTAAACCACATAATGAGAGCCGGAAGGTTGAAGCTCAGCTTTATTTAGTTGAGGGCAACACCAGGGAGGGGCAGAAGCCGTTAGTAGGCCCTAACCACCATTTTTTTTTTTTAAACCACATAATGAGAGCCGGAAGGTTGAAGCTCAGCTTTATTTAGTTGAGGGCAACACCAGGGAGGGGCAGAAGCCGTTAGTAGGCCCTAACCAAAGTTGAAGGCCAAATGCAGTTTAATTTCTGATACTATAGGCCGAAAGCCAGAAGGTGGAAGTTCCGATTTAGACAGTGGAGGACAATTTGAATTAGGGACTGCAGACAGACTTAGTAGGCTGTCCCCTGTGGACCATGCATCCACCACATTAACCCATTGCGCCGTAATGGACACGTAATCTTCCGTGGCCATGCCTACAGGTCCATGCGTCTGTTGTCAGGTGCACCTTTGTACTCACAGATTGCCAGAGTGCATGGACAATGCGGTCTTCTACATGCTGGTGGAGGGTTGGGATGGCTTTTCTCGCAAAAGAAGTGTCGACTGGTTAGCTTGTAGCGTGGTACAGCGTAGTCCATCATGGCCTTATTAATAGTAAATAAAATATATAACTAGGCTCTATGAACTTTTAAATAGGTTCCAGGGGTACACGGGCAGCATTGGTGTGGTCAGTGGAGGAGTATTGCAAGTAGGGGCTGCAGACAGGCTATCAAAGGCCTAAAATAACAAACAGTAGGCAGTCATGGCAGTTTTACATCGGTTACATGGATACACAGGCAGGCACTCCAGGCAGCATTGTGGTCAGTGGAGGAGTATTGCAAGTAGGGACCGCAGACAGGCTTCAAAGGCCTAACATAAAAAAATGGGCTGGCTGTAGGCACTTTATAATTGGTTCCAGGGGTACACGGGCAGCAGTGGTCTGGTCAGTGGAGGAGTATTTAAAGTAGGGACCGCAGACAGGCTATCAAAGGCCTAAAATAACAAACAATAGGCTCATGGCAGTTTCACAGCGGTTACATGGATACACGGGCAGGCAGCTTGGTGGTCAGTGGAGGAGTATTGCAAGTAGGGGCCGCAGACAGGCTATCAAAGGCCTAAAATAACAAACAATAGGCTCATGGCAGTTTTACAGCGGTTACATGGATACACAGGCAGCTTGGTGGTGAGTGGAGGAGTAGTGCAAGGAGTGTCTGTCCCAGTACTCCCAAAATATAAATAGATGTTAATGTCTCGCAAAACAACCAAAACAAAAAAAAAAGGTGGCATACTTAGGTACAGGGGTGGGCTCATCTACTGAGTTTCTGACATAGTAATTTGGCAGTAACTATTTAATGGTGCCAATATAGGACACAGACACAGACTACTTTAAGTTGCATCATAGATGTCTACAAATTTGTATTGTCAGTGCCAGACATTGAATGATGTCAGCGAATAGACTAAAGATTGGTGGAGCTGTGCGACATAATTTTGCACGTGGTAGAGCACATTTTGAGCTGGGGTAGGGGGGAACTCTCTTGAGGCCGGCGGGACCGCCCCAGGGCCCCTCATGTTACAACGGTGTGTCTGACGTTGGGTGCGCACCACCACCGCCAGAGACACTACATTGTACTATGAGGGACCCAGTAGCAATGCCGTCAACCAAAAGCGAGCACACCCACCTCTTCAGACAAACAGCAGTCTCACGGGTGCTTGCGCCAAGTCGCGATACCACGGCCCCGTGTGGGGAGTTTTGCCATTTAGGGAGGTGTAAACATGTCGTATGCTGTACAATCAGCTGCAGCAAATTAGACATTAGAAAAGTAATTCACAGGCAAGAGCTTTTCATAGGAAAGCTAGGTGTCGGCCGGGCAAGGTGGGGCAAAAGATTTCGAAATCCAGTTGTGGTTCATTTTAATGAATGTTAGATCGTCAACATTTTGGGTAGCCAGACGAGTCCTTTTTTCGGTTAATATTGAACCTGCAGCACTGAATACTCTTTCTGATAGGACACTTGCTGCCGGGCAAGCAAGCTCCTGCAATGCATATTCTGCCAATTCTGGCCAGGTGTCTAATTTGGAGGCCCAGTAATCAAATGGGAATGACGGTTGAGGGAGAACATCGATAAGGGATGAAAAATAGTTAGTAACCATACTGGACAAATGTTGTCTCCTGTCACTTTCAATTGATGCAGCAGTACCTGTCCTGTCTGCGGTCATAGCAAAATCACTCCACAACCTGGTCAGAAAACCCCTCTGTCCAATGCCACTTCTGATGTGTGCACCCCTAACACTCCTAGTCTGCTGCCCCCTGGAGCTCGTGTGAGAACGATCACGTGCGCTGTGTGCTGGGAATGCCTGAAGCAAACGGTCAACAAGAGTTGATTGTTTGGTTGCTAATATTAGTTCCAAGTTCTCATGTGGCATAATATTTTGCAATTTGCCTTTATAGCGTGGATCAAGGAGGCAGGCCAACCAGTAATCGTCATCGTTCATCATTTTCGTAATGCGTGTGTCCCTTTTTAGGATACGTAAGGCATAATCCGCCATGTGGGCCAAAGTTCCAGTTGTCAAATCTCCGGTTGTGATTGGTTGAGGGGCAGTTGCAGGCAAATCTACGTCACTTGTGTCCCTCAAAAAACCAGAACCCGGCCGTGACACGCAACCAAATTCCTGTGCCCCCGGGAAAGGTTCGGCATTAAAAATATACTCATCCCCATCATCCTCCTCGTCCTCCACCTCCTCTTCGCCCGCTACCTCGTCCTGTACACTGCCCTGACCAGACAATGGCTGACTGTCATCAAGGCTTTCCTCTTCCTCTGGTGCAGACGCCTGCTCCTTTATGTGCGTCAAACTTTGCATCAGCAGACGCATTAGGGGGATGCTCATGCTTATTACGGCGTTGTCTGCACTAACCAGCCGTGTGCATTCCTCAAAGCACTGAAGGACTTGACACATGTCTTGTATCTTAGACCACTGCACACCTGACAACTCCATGTCTGCCATCCTACTGCCTGCCCGTGTATCCTCCCACAAATAAATAACAGCACGCCTCTGTTCGCACAGTCTCTGAAGCATGTGCAGTGTTGAGTTCCACCTTGTTGCAACGTCTATGATTAGGCGATGCTGGGGAAGGTTCAAAGACCGCTGATAGGTCTGCATACGGCTGGCGTGTACAGGCGAACGTCGGATATGTGAGCAAAGTGCACGCACTTTGAGGAGCAGGTCGGAGAACCCAGGATAAGTTTTCAATAAGCACTGCACCACCAGGTTTAAGGTGTGAGCCAGGCAAGGAATGTGTTTCAGTTGGGAAAGGGAGATGGCAGCCATGAAATTCCTTCCGTTATCACTCACTACCTTGCCTGCCTCAAGATCTACTGTGCCCAGCCACGACTGCGTTTCTTGTTGCAAGAACTCGGACAGAACTTCCGCGGTGTGTCTATTGTCGCCCAAGCACTTCATAGCCAATACAGCCTGCTGACGCTTGGCAGTAGCTGGCCCATAATGGGACAACTGGTGTGCAACAGTGTCATCTGCCGATGGAGTGGTTGGCAGACTGCGTTCTGTGGAAGAGCTGTAGCTTCTGCAGGAGGACGAGGAGGAGGAGGAGGAGGGGGTGCGAACGCCTACAGCCAACTGTTTCCTAGACCGTGGGCTAGGCACAACTGTCCCTAAATTGATGTCGCCTGTGGACCCTGCATCCACCACATTCACCCAGTGTGCCGTGATGGACACATAACGTCCCTGGCCATGCCTACTGGTCCATGCATCTGTAGTCAGGTGCACCTTTGTACTCACAGATTGCCTGAGTGCATGGACGATGCGCTGTTTAACATGCTGGTGCAGGGCTGGGATGGCTTTTCTGGAAAAAAAGTGTCGACTGGGTAGCTCGTATCGTGGTTCAGCGTACTCCATCAGGGCTTTGAAAGCTTCGCTTTCAACTAACCGGTAGGGCATCATCTCTAACGAGATTAGTCTAGCTATGTGGGCGTTAAAACCCTGTGTACGCGGATGCGAGGATAAGTACTTCCTTTTTCTAACCAGAGTCTCATGTAGGGTGAGCTGGACTGGAGAGCTGGAGATCGTGGAACTTTCGGGTGTGCCGGTGTACATGGCAGACTGAGAGACGGTTGGAGACGGTATTGTTTCCGCCGGTGCCCTAGATGCAATATTTCCTCCTACAAAACTGGTGATTCCCTGACCCTGACTGCTTTTGGCTGGCAAAGAAACCTGCACAGATACTGCCTGTGGTGCGGAAAATGGTGGCCTTACAGTGACGGAAGGGATGTTGCGTTGCTGACTAGCTTCATTGGCCGAGGGTGCTACAACCTTGAGGGACGTTTGGTAGTTAGTCCAGGCTTGAAAATGCATGGTGGTTAAGTGTCTATGCATGCAACTAGTATTTAGACTTTTCAGATTCTGACCTCTGCTTAAGCTAGTTGAACATTTTTGACAGATGACTTTGCGCTGATCAGTTGGATGTTGTTTAAAAAAATGCCAGACTGCACTCTTCCTAGACTCGGATCCCTTTTCAGGGATTGCAGACTGAGCTTTAACCGGATGGCAACGCTGTGCTCCAACAGGTTTTGGCTTTGACACGCGTTTTGGGCCAGATACGGGCCCGGCAGATGTAACCTGTTGCGATGTTGATGCCTGCTGCGGCCCCTCCTCCACCTCCGCTTCTGAACTACTGCCGCCTGCACCCTGTTCCCCCAATGGCTGCCAATCGGGGTCAATAACTGGGTCATCTATTACCTCCTCTTCGAGCTCGTGTGCAACTTCGTCTGTGTCACTGTGTCGGTCGGTGGTATAGCGTTCGTGGCGGGGCAACATAGTCTCATCAGGGTCTGATTGTGGATCTGTACCCTGAGAGGGCAATGTGGTGGTCTGAGTCAAAGGAGCAGCATAGTACTCTGGCTGTGGCTGTGCATCAGTGCACTCCATGTCAGAATATACTTGTAATGGGCATGGCCTGTTAAATGTTTCACTTTCTAAGCCAGGGACGGTATGTGTAAAGAGCTCCATGGAGTGACCCGTTGTGTCGCCTGCTGCATCCTTCTCTCTTGTTGTAGTTTTTGCTGAGGAGGACAAGGAAGCGACTTGTCCCTGACCGTGAACATCCACAAGCGACGCGCTGCTTTTACATTTACCAGTTTCGGAAGAGGAGGCAAAAGAGCTAGAGGCTGAGTCTGCAATGTAAGCCAAAACTTGCTGTTGCTGCTCCGCCTTTAAAAGCGGTTTTCCTACTCCCAGAAAAGAGAGCGTTCGAGGCCTTGTGTAGCCTGACGACGAAACTGGCTCCACAGCTCCAGACTTAGGTGGAATATTTTTATCCCCACGACCACCTGATGCTCCTCTACCACTACCATCATTACCAGCTGACAATGAACGCCCACGACGACCTCTTGCACCAGACTTCCTCATTGTTTTAAAATCTTAACCAAAGTAACTTTATTTGTTGCTGTCAAACAACTTACACGGTGAGCTATAACTTCAGTATGATTTCAATATCCCTTAACAGGTTGGTGAGACCACAAGGAAAATCAGGCACAATGTTACACACTCTGTTTTCTGTGGCACAAAATCACAGAGATGACACACACGCAGGACTGTCACTCAAGCACTAATGTCAATATTAATCTCCCACCTAATTTATTTTTTTTTTTTTCTCAGGGAGACTTTAGAAACCAAATAATATTAAAAAAAAAAAAAAAAAAGGCTTTCTATGGCCCACAATTAGAGAGAGAGAGGTGGCACACCCAGGAGTCAAGACTGGCACACAAGCTGAGAGGGCAATATTACTCTCCCACTGTTTTTTTATGTATTTTTTGTTTTTTCAGGGAGACTTTAGAAACCCAATAATATTTTAAAAAAAAAATAAATAGGCTTTCTATGGCCCACTGAATGAGAGGGAGAGAGGTGGCACACCCAGGAGTCAAGACTGGCACACAAGCTGAAAGGGCAATATTACTCTCCCACTGTTTTTTTAGGTTTTTTTTTTTTTTTTCAGGGAGACTTTAGAAACCCAATAATATTTTAAAAAAAAAATAAATAGGCTTTCTATGGCCCACTGAATGAAAGGGAGAGAGGTGGCACACCCAGGAGTCAAGACTGGCACACAAGCTGAAAGGGCAATATTACTCTCCCACTGTTTTTTTATGTATTTTTTGTTTTTTCAGGGAGACTTTAGAAACCCAATAATATTTAAAAAAAAAAATAAATAGGCTTTCTATGGCCCACTGAATGAGAGGGAGAGAGGTGGCACACCCAGGAGTCAAGACTGGCACACAAGCTGAAAGGGCAATATTACTCTCCCACTGTTTTTTTAGGTTTTTTTTTTTTTTTCAGGGAGACTTTAGAAACCAAATAATATAAAAAAAAAAAAAAAAAAAAAATAGGCTTGCTATAGCCCACTGAATGAGAGATAGCACACACAGCAGTGGCACACAAGCCCTGACTGAGGCCAATATTTTTCTCCCACTGATTGATGTAGTGTTTTTGTGTTGAGGTAGAATTTAGAACACAAATCACGGAAAAAATAAATAGGCTTTCTATGGCCCACTGAATGAAAGGGAGAGAGGTGGCACACCCAGGAGTCAAGACTGGCACACAAGCTGAAAGGGCAATATTACTCTCCCACTGTTTTTTTATGTATTTTTTGTTTTTTCAGGGAGACTTTAGAAACCCAATAATATTTAAAAAAAAAAATAAATAGGCTTTCTATGGCCCACTGAATGAGAGGGAGAGAGGTGGCACACCCAGGAGTCAAGACTGGCACACAAGCTGAAAGGGCAATATTACTCTCCCACTGTTTTTTTAGGTTTTTTTTTTTTTTTTCAGGGAGACTTTAGAAACCCAATAATATTTTAAAAAAAAAATAAATAGGCTTTCTATGGCCCACTGAATGAGAGGGAGAGAGGTGGCACACCCAGGAGTCAAGACTGGCACACAAGCTGAAAGGGCAATATTACTCTCCCACTGTTTTTTTAGGTTTTTTTTTTTTTTTCAGGGAGACTTTAGAAACCCAATAATATTTAAAAAAAAAAATAAATAGGCTTTCTATGGCCCACTGAATGAGAGGGAGAGAGGTGGCACACCCAGGAGTCAAGACTGGCACACAAGCTGAAAGGGCAATATTATTCTCCCACTGTTTTTTTAGGTTTTTTTTTTTTTTTCAGGGAGAATTAGAAACCAAATAATATTAAAAAAAAAAAATAAATAGGCTTTCTATGGCCCACTGAATGAGAGGGAGAGAGGTGGCACACCCAGGAGTCAAGACTGGCACACAAGCTGAAAGGGCAATATTACTCTCCCACTGTTTTTTTAGGTTTTTTTTTTTTTTTCAGGGAGACTTTAGAAACCAAATAATATTAAAAAAAAAAAAAAAAAAAAAAAAAATAGGCTTGCTATAGCCCACTGAATGAGAGATAGCACACACAGCAGTGGCACACAAGCCCTGACTGAGGCCAATATTTTTCTCCCACTGATTGATGTAGTGTTTTTGTGTTGAGGTAGAATTTAGAACACAAATCACGGAAAAAATAAATAGGCTTTCTATGGCCCACTGAATGAAAGGGAGAGAGGTGGCACACCCAGGAGTCAAGACTGGCACACAAGCTGAAAGGGCAATATTACTCTCCCACTGTTTTTTTATGTATTTTTTGTTTTTTCAGGGAGACTTTAGAAACCCAATAATATTTTTTAAAAAAAATAAATAGGCTTTCTATGGCCCACTGAATGAGAGGGAGAGAGGTGGCACACCCAGGAGTCAAGACTGGCACACAAGCTGAAAGGGCAATATTACTCTCCCACTGTTTTTTTAGGTTTTTTTTTTTTTTCAGGGAGACTTTAGAAACCAAATAATATTAAAAAAAAAAAAAAAAAATAGGCTTGCTATAGCCCACTGAATGAGAGATAGCACACACAGCAGTGGCACACAAGCCCTGACTGAGGCCAATATTTTTCTCCCACTGATTGATGTAGTGTTTTTGTGTTGAGGTAGATTTTAGAACACAAATCACGGAAAAAATAAATAGGCTTTCTATGGCCCACTCAGTGAGAGATGGCACACACAGGGATGGCACTGTAGCAGAAATGCCAATCTTAATCTCCCACAAAAAAAAAAAAAAAAAAAAAAAAAAACTGTCCTACAATTACTATCTCCCTGCAGTAATGTAAGCCAGGTATGGCAGGCAGCAATAGGAGTGGACTGATGCACAAATTAAATAAAAAGTGTGGACAAACAAAAAAGATAGCTGTGCAGAAAGGAAGGAACAAGAGGATATGTGCTTTGAAAAAAGCAGTTGGTTTCCACAGTGGCGTACACACAGCAATACAGCTATCACGGAGCCTTCTAGGGCAGCCCAATGAGCTACAGCGCTGAGGGGAAAAAAAAAAAAAAATAGCTTCCACAGTCCCTGCACACCGAAGGTGGTGTTGGACAGTGGAAATCGCTGCAGCACAAGCGGTTTGGTGGTTAGTGGACCCTGCCTAACGCTCTCCCTGCTTCTGACGAAGCGGCAGCAACCTCTCCCTAAGCTCAGATCAGCAGCAGTAAGATGGCGGTCGGCGGGAACGCCCCTTTATAGCCCCTGTGACGCCGCAGACAGCAAGCCAATCACTGCAATGCCCTTCTCTAAGATGGTGGGGACCAGGATCTATGTCATCACGCTGCCCACACTCTGCGTTCACCTTCATTGGCTGAGAAATGGCGCTTTTCGCGTCATTGAAACGCGACTTTGGCGCGAAAGTCGCGTACCGCATGGCCGACAAGCACAGGGGTCGGATCGGGTTTCATGAGACGCCGACTTAGCCAAAAGTCGGCGACTTTTGAAAATGATCGACCCGTTTCGCTCAACCCTAGGTGTGAGTTTATGGCTATATTGGTATGCTGATGTTCTTCCAGAATGGGCTCCTGTTTTGGTACTTTTAGTCACCATTTTGTGCCTCCTGCCCTAGCTCTGTCTTTAGTGAAACCGAGGTTTAAGTTTGTTAGCTTTGGTTATAGGGACTCCAACATTCCAACATTATAGTGTCTAAAACTTGACAGTGATAGCAGATAATGCTCAATGTGATATATTCAGGACCACGTAGTTTGTTCTGATGAAGTTTTATATTTTGAACGAAGAAAACAATCTGAAATTGAATTGGTATCCTCTATTTTTTTCTCCACAGCAGCACAGAATAACCGATTTGTTTCTCCAGGTCTATGCATTCATCTCCTAGTGGGTATGCAGCAGTGCTAAAGGGAACCTGTCAGCAGGATTGTGCACAGTAACCTACAGACAGCATCAGGTCGGCGCCGTTATACTTATTAGAATGATACCTTGGTTAATGAAATCCATCTTATGGTTGTTGTTTAATCTTTATTTTCAGTTTTGTGTTAATCAGATTCTTGTGCCCTAAGGTGGGGTTGGTGTATGTGGTGCTCTGATTATACTCTATATTCATAATCACATCAAAAAATGGGAGAACAGGGAAGTGAAATGCCGTTACCACCAATGTGCGCCTTTGCAGCGCCAGCGAGTGACATCAGCAGCATGATCACATCACCTTATCACGCTGCTGGCATTGCTCTGTACTGGTGGTCAGAGCTTCAGTTGTACTTGCGTCTGTAAGATGTAACTACAATTGATCTCTGGGAGCCGGCGCATTGCAGCTTCTCTGAGCTGGCTGTCAGCTTTACAGCTGGCTCAGAGAACTGCCGACTCCCAGTCCGGGGGGGCGGCAGAATGCAGCCTCCAGGGGAGACACTTTGGGCTGCTGCATTAGGCGGCCCGACTTCACCCCCTGCCGGCTGCACCTGGGGCACATGCCATGGCTGCCTGTTGTGGATTCTGTTTGTGGGCTCCCTCTGGTGGTTACTGCTGGTACTGGGTGACTTTGGTGGGTTGCGGCCGTTGGTTTCCACCTGTCCATCAGAGGCTGGGTGGTTCCTATTTTACCTGGCCTTTCTGTCATTCCCTTGCCGGCTATCAATGTATTCAGATGTGCTCTGTTTGGTTCCTGCCTACCTGCTCCCAGATCTTTCAGGATAAGCTAAGTGCTGATTTTCAGTTGTTGGTTTTTTTGTCCAGCTTGCTTATTATGTCTCTATGCTAGCTGGTAGCTCTAGTGGACTGAGGTTCTCCCCATGTGCCATGAGTTGGCACATGGGTTCTTGTAATCTCAGGATGTTTTTTTGATTAGGGTTTTTTGCTGACCGCTCAGACCCCTTTTGTATCGTTCTGCTTTCTAGTTTACAGCGGGCCTCAATTTGCTGAACCTATATATATCATCTCTATGTGTGTGCCTTCCTCTCATTTCACCGTCAATACATGTGGGGGGCAACTATACCTTTTGGGGTTCATTCCTCTGGAGGCAAGTGAGGTCTTTATTTTCTCTGCAGTACTAGTTAGCTCTTAGGCTGGTGCGTGGCGTCTAGAACCAACGTAGGCACGCTCCCTGGCTATCTCTAGTTGTGTTTGTCAGGCGTAGGGCAGCGGTCAGCCCAGGTTCCATCACCCTAGAGCTCGTCCGATATTTTGTATTACTTTGCTTGTCCCTTGCTATCCCTAGCCATTGGGATTCATGACAGTATAGCCGGCCCACAAAGTGTTAATTGTTTGGGCTGAAGCAGGAGAAAAAGAAGTGTTTAAGGGAAATTTTTTTTTTTTTCTTTTTTTTTTTTCCTTCAGAGTTTTGCTGCCTAGCCCTTAATTGCTGTCTAGCTGCTTCTTACCTCCTCTTAACCCTTGAATGGCTCTGATATTAGCTGTTTAACATGGATGTCCAGAGTTTGGCTTCCAGCCTGAGTAATCTCGCGGCAAAAGTTCAAAACATACAGGATTTTGTTGTTCACACTTCCATGTCTGAACCTAGAATTCCTATTCCAGAGTTCTTTTCTGGAGATAGATCTACCTTCCTGAATTTCAGGAACAATTGTAAATTGTTTCTTTCTTTAAAATCTTGCTCCTCTGGAGACCCTGCTCAACAGGTTAAGATTGTAATATCTTTCCTGCGGGGCGACCCTCAGAATTGGGCATTTGCATTGGCACCAGGGGATCCTGCATTGCTCAATGTGGATGCATTTTTTCTGGCATTGGGATTGCTCTATGAGGAACCCAACCTGGAGATTCAGGCTGAAAAGGCTTTCTTAGCCCTCTCTCAGGGGCATGATGAAGCGGAAATATATTGTCAAAAATTTCGGAAATGGTCGGTGCTTACTCAGTGGAATGAGTGCGCCCTGGCTGCAAACTTCAGAAATGGTCTTTCCGAGGCCATTAAGGATATTATGGTGGGGTTCCCTACGCCTACAGGTCTGAATGAGTCGATGGCTATGGCCATTCAGATTGATCAGCGTTTACGGGAGCGCAAACCCGTGCACCACTTGGCGGTGTCTTCTGAACAGGCACCTGAGACTATGCAATGTGATAGAATTCAGTCCAGAAGTGAACGGCAAAATTATAGGCGGAAAAATGGATTGTGTTTTTATTGTGGTGATTCAGCTCATGTTATATCAGCATGCTCTAAACGCACAAAAAGGGTTGATAAATCTTTTGCCATTGGTACTCTGCAGCCTAAGTTCATTTTGTCTGTGACTCTGATTTTTTCACTGTCTTCCATTTCCGTTGATGCCTATGTGGATTCAGGCGCTGCCCTGAGTCTTATGGATTGGTCATTTGCTAAATGCTGCGGTTTTAGTCTGGAGCCTCTGGAAGTTCCTATCCCTCTGAAGGGAATTGACTCTACACCATTGGCTATGAATAAGCCGCAGTATTGGACACAAGTGACCATGCGCATGACTCCCGTTCATCAGGAGGTGATTCGCTTCCTTGTACTGTATAATTTACATGATGTACTAGTGCTTGGTCTGCCATGGTTACAAACTCATAATCCTGTCCTGGACTGGAAAACAATGTCTGTGTTAAGCTGGGGATGTCAGGGGGTTCATGATGATGCACCTCCGATTTCTATCGCTTCATCTACTCCTTCTGAGATCCCTGCGTTTTTGTCTGACTATAGGGATGTTTTTGAGGAGCCTAAGCTCAATTCGCTCCCTCCTCATAGAGAGTGTGACTGTGCTATAGAATTGATTCCTGGCAGTAAGTTCCCTAAGGGTCGTTTATTTAATCTGTCACTGCCAGAGCATACTGCTATGCGGAATTATATTAAGGAGTCCTTGGAAAAGGGACATATTCGTCCATCTTCGTCCCCTCTGGGAGCAGGTTTTTTTTTCGTGGCCAAAAAAGATGGTTCCCTGAGGCCTTGTATAGATTATCGCCTTCTGAATAAGATTACAGTCAAATATCAGTATCCACTGCCATTATTGACTGATTTGTTTGCTCGCATTAAGGGGGCTAGGTGGTTCACTAAGATAGATCTTCGCGGTGCGTATAATCTGGTGCGGATAAAACAGGGTGACGAGTGGAAAACCGCATTTAATACGCCTGAGGGCCATTTTGAGTATTTGGTAATGCCTTTTGGACTCTCCAATGCTCCGTCAGTCTTTCAGTCCTTTATGCACAATATTTTCCGTGAATATCTGGATAAGTTTATGATTGTGTATTTGGATGATATTTTGGTGTTTTCTGATGACTGGGAGTCTCATGTTTTACAGGTCAGGAAGGTGTTTCAGGTTCTGCGGGCCAATTCTCTGTTTGTGAAGGGCTCAAAGTGTCTCTTCGGAGTCCAGAAGATTTCTTTTTTGGGGTACATTTTTTCTCCTTCTACTATTGAGATGGATCCCGTCAAGGTTCAGGCGATTTGTGACTGGACACAACCTACATCTGTTAAGAGCCTTCAGAAGTTCTTGGGGTTTGCTAATTTTTATCGTCGGTTCATTGCTAATTTTTCCAGTATTGTTAAACCTTTGACTGATTTGACTAAAAAGGGTGCTGATGTTGCTGATTGGTCTCCTGCGGCCGTGGAGGCCTTTCGGGAACTTAAGCGCCGGTTTTCTTCTGCTCCTGTGTTGTGTCAACCAGATGTTTCACTTCCTTTTCAGGTTGAGGTTGATGCTTCCGAGATTGGAGCGGGGGCGGTTTTGTCACAGAGAAGTTCTAATGGCTCGGTGATGAAGCCATGTGCATTCTTCTCTAGAAAATTCTCGCCCGCCGAGCGCAATTATGATGTGGGTAATCGGGAGCTTTTGGCCATGAAGTGGGCATTTGAGGAGTGGCGTCATTGGCTTGAGGGTGCTAAACATCGTGTGGTGGTCTTGACTGATCACAAGAATCTCATTTACCTTGAGTCTGCCAGGCGTTTGAATCCTAGACAGGCTTGTTGGTCGTTGTTTTTTTCTCGTTTCAATTTCGTGGTTTCATACCTGCCAGGTTCTAAGAATGTGAAGGCAGATGCTCTTTCCAGGAGTTTTGTGCCTGACTCTCCTGGAGACTCTGGGCCTACTGGTATCCTTATATCCTTAGGGATGGGGTAATATTGTCCGCCGTATCCCCAGACTTGCGACGTGCATTGCAGGAGTTTCAGGTGGATAAACCGGATCGTTGTCCGCCAGAAAGACTGTTTGTTCCGGATGATTGGACCAGTAGAGTCATCTCCGAGGTCCATTCTTCTGTGTTGGCTGGTCATCCTGGAATATTTGGTACTAGAGACTTGGTGGCCAGGTCTTTTTGGTGGCCTTCCTTGTCTAGGGATGTGCGTACCTTTGTGCAGTCTTGTGAAGTGTGTGCTCGAGCTAAGCCTTGCTGTTCTCGGGCCAGTGGGTTGTTGTTATCCTTGCCCATCCCGAAGAGGCCTTGGACGCACATTTCCATGGATTTTATTTCTGATCTCCCGGTTTCACAGAAAATGTCCGTTATCTGGGTTGTGTGTGACCGCTTTTCTAAGATGGTTCATTTGGTGCCCTTGCCTAAGTTGCCTTCCTCCTCTGAGTTGGTCCCTTTATTTTTTCAGAACGTGGTTCGTTTGCATGGGATTCCGGAGAATATCGTTTCTGACAGGGGATCCCAGTTTGTGTCTAGATTTTGGCGGACGTTTTGTGCCAAGATGGGCATTGATTTGTCTTTCTCGTCTGCATTCCATCCTCAGACGAATGGCCAGACGGAGCGAACTAATCAGACCTTGGAAACTTATTTGAGGTGTTTTGTTTCTGCTGATCAAGATGACTGGGTTGCTTTTTTGCCACTGGCCGAATTTGCTCTTAATAATCGGGCTAGTTCTGCCACGTTGGTCTCTCCTTTTTTTTGTAATTCGGGGTTTCATCCTCGTTTTTCCTCTGGTCAGGTGGAGTCTTCGGATTGTCCTGGAGTGGACGTGGTGGTGGACAGGCTACATCAGATTTGGAATCAGGTGGTGGACAATTTGAAGTTATCTCAGGAGAAGACTCAGCAGTTTGCTAATCGCCGTCGCCGCGTGGGTCCCCGACTTCTTGTTGGGGATTTGGTGTGGTTGTCTTCTCGTTTTGTCCCTATGAAGGTCTCTTCTCCTAAGTTCAAGCCTCGGTTCATCGGTCCTTATAGGATCTCGGAGATTCTTAACCCTGTATCTTTTCGTTTGTATCTCCCAGCATCGTTTGCTATTCATAATGTGTTCCATCGGTCGTTGTTGCGGAGGTATGAGGTGCCCGTTGTTCCTTCGGTTGAGCCTCCTGCTCCGGTGCTGGTGGAGGGAGAATTGGAGTATGTTGTTGAGAAGATCTTGGATTCTCGTGTTTCCAGATGCAAACTCCAGTATTTGGTTAAGTGGAAGGGTTATGGTCAGGAGGATAATTCCTGGGTGGTCGCCTCCGATGTTCATGCGACTGATTTGGTCCGCGCCTTCCATAGAGCTCACCCTGATCGCCCTGGGGGTTCTCGTGAGGGTTCGGTGACCCCTCCTCAAGGGGGGGGTACTGTTGTGGATTCTGTTTGTGGGCTCCCTCTGGTGGTTACTGCTGGTACTGGGTGACTTTGGTGGGTTGCGGCCGTTGGTTTCCACCTGTCCATCAGAGGCTGGGTGGTTCCTATTTTACCTGGCCTTTCTGTCATTCCCTTGCCGGCTATCAATGTATTCAGATGTGCTCTGTTTGGTTCCTGCCTACCTGCTCCCAGATCTTTCAGGATAAGCTAAGTGCTGATTTTCAGTTGTTGGTTTTTTTGTCCAGCTTGCTTATTATGTCTCTATGCTAGCTGGTAGCTCTAGTGGACTGAGGTTCTCCCCATGTGCCAGAGTTGGCACATGGGTTCTTGTAATCTCAGGATGGTTTTTTGATTAGGGTTTTTTGCTGACCGCTCAGACCCCTTTTGTATCGTTCTGCTTTCTAGTTTACAGCGGGCCTCAATTTCCTGAACCTATATATATCATCTCTATGTGTGTGCCTTCCTCTCATTTCACCGTCAATACATGTGGGGGGCAACTATACCTTTTGGGGTTCATTCCTCTGGAGGCAAGTGAGGTCTTTATTTTCTCTGCAGTACTAGTTAGCTCTTAGGCTGGTGCGTGGCGTCTAGAACCAACGTAGGCACGCTCCCTGGCTATCTCTAGTTGCGTTTGTCAGGCGTAGGGCAGCGGTCAGCCCAGGTTCCATCACCCTAGAGCTCGTCCGATATTTTGTATTACTTTGCTTGTCCCTTGCTATCCCTAGCCATTGGGATTCATGACAGCTGCCCCCCTTAGATACACCTCTGCATGCAGACATTCATGCAACACGGTCTGACCATGGACTGCAAGGACGGTCTCCCGACCGTGATAGCCTCATAGAAATATATGACGCTCTCTCGCTTGGGTCATGAGACCCATGGCCAATCCGTGCATTGTGGTCCATGTTCGGACTGTATTTCACGGACTTCTAAATGAACCCTTACTTTTACAAGCGGCCCTTTGAAGGCAACCATAATGCTGATGTGGCCCTTGGTGAAAATGAGTTTGACACCCCTAGACTGAAACCCTGGGTCAAAGTTTGAATAATAAAGAATAGAAATGAAGAAAATTGGGGACATTGCACTTTTCTTTTTCTTTACTTGAAGTGGTTTACCTGTCCTGCAAGTGAATCATATTGCTTACATTCCTTTTGTGATCTGAAGCAGCTAGCTAGATAACCTGATATAACCAATTAGCATCTACGTTAATAAGAAAAGTGAGACGTGGCTTGGCAGCGATGCTTCTGTTGACAGAGGAATATATCTTTGGCTTCGTATTATCTGTGCACTCTCCGGCACTAATCTTTCTAACTTTATTGCTTCTAATATGAAATGTGAACTGTTGAGCTTATAGCATCTGCGTTCTTTCTGGCACTACTACTGATTATGATTTGTATTATAAAGGGAGTTAGCTACCAAGCATGTGATAATTCTACATATTTTAACATTGGCATTGCGGACCCAGATCTGGACTAATAAAAGAAATAAATCCTTGTTTTAATTTCATACTTAGGTCTCATGTAAACTTCTGTGATTTTTTAGAGGTGCAAAAGAAAAACAGTTTGAGTTTTATCAGTGTTTTGGATGGAATTTGATCAGTGTTTGGTCAGTATCAGTCTTTACCATCAGTGTTTCATCAGGGATTTTCATGTATGAAAAAATAAATTAATAAATTGCAAATACATTGCATTGTTAAAAACAGACAGCACATATTTTGTTAGTGATATTCATGGTCCCATAGATTTGTGTTTGTGATTTTGATCCATTTAACAGTGTATGAAAAATGGACATGTCTCTGATTTTTTTGTGGCCCACAGCACTGGAATAGTATGGTGAATCTGAAACACAAAAAAGCAGAACACTCAGAGGAGCAGCTGGAATAATGTTTTGAAAAAAAAACATAACCACTTTTGACCTGATGACAGGTCCTATTTAAGCCCTTAACGACCACCGATATGCCTTTTCACAGCCGCTGTTAAAGAACCTAAATGCTCCAGCACCGCTTTTTCATGACACGGAAGAAAAAAGTGTGGCTGCCCCAGAGTATTAAAATCCCATGGGTATCAGCTGCATATGACAGCTGCCACTCTGCAAAATTGGTCTCAACTGGTTTTGGAAGTGATCGTGGCTGATTAACCTCTCAAATGCTGCTATCAATCGCGATAGTGGTATCTAAGTGATTAAAAGACCAAGGACTCTCCATTTAACACTGTTGACTCCTCACGATCAGAACGGCGGGTGTCAACAGTTGCCATTGCATTTCCTTTACTAAGCTGTGGGCTTGATGTCACCTGACAGTGCAAAGGTGACATCAACCCCACAAATATGAACTCCATTTGCCACCGCTACAGGGCATGTTGGAAGACCTTGGCAAAGAGCCAGATTTGGTGCATCTAATAGATGTGCCTTTTCTGGGCGGATGCGGGTGTAGCGCCCCCACTGCCGCAGGGCCGAGGGATACCCGGTACCGGACCTCTGAGTCTCTGCTATGGGGTTGTCACGGTGGCTAGACCCGGTCCGTGACCCTGCTGAGGGGCGTACAGTGATAGATGTGGATGATGGTGGTAGTGTAGTGCCGGTCGCAGTCAATAACGAGGACACCAGGTTGCAGTCTCTTTACCTCTTTACTGAAGGTCTCACAGTCCTCAGTCCGGAATACGGTTCACCAGGCTGCGCAAGTCTGGCCGGTCCAATGGCACCTCCAGAGTTCTCCTTGCAGGTGGAAATTTGTGCCTTCCTGCTAGCGCTATGTGTTGTGGTCCTCCCCTGCTGTGCTTACGGGATAGTCCCCACAACTGTTGTGTCTGTTTCTCATGTTCCCTCACAACTCGATTAGATGATCTTCTGCTAATCTTCCGTCCCTCCCAGGTGTTATGGTTGGGACGCACCCGTATGACGGGTAGGCTCGGAGCTCTTCCGGGACCCTAGAGTCGCCCCTCTCCAAAGGTTGCCCCCTATGTCTGCGTAGGTGATTTAGATGAGACAGCCCGCCTGTGACTGACTGTCCTGCCGTTGGTTTGAAGTATTGCTTGGAGCTAGATATCTAAATACTTCCTCGGCGTTCCGGCTGCCGGCTGTGCGCCTCAGTAGGATGTTGCCTTGGTCTTACAGCACGACTCCTACTGGTATTCTCCTTGTTGCTTACATCCCGTTTCTCACTCAGCACAATATATCTCGCTTCTGATCCTTTCTTAGGGCACCGCCGCTATGCTGAGCAGGCACGGTCCCGTTACGTTCTTTCTTGTAGCCAGGCCTCTGTCAGGGTCCCAAACCTGACAGGGACACTACCGAATCTTCCCCCACAACACCCTCTGCCACAAGGTGTTGCCTGGTTCCAACCCAGTCAGCTTCCTTTCTAACTTCCTGCCTGACCCCCAGTTTTACCAGTATGTGAGGAGTGGCCTAATGAATAGTACCCTTAGCTCCCCCTGGAGGCCCGACTGTGAAATGTATTGGTGTATGTGATACCTGGTCAGATGAACTCCTTCAGTGCCATCAGACGTACCATAGCCCCCCTTAGCGGCGGAGCCACAGTACTGCAACGACCAGGACTCTGGGGCGCTGCACTCCCCCCCGGTTAAATCCAGTACTCCTGGACTGGGAAGAAAACAACAATACATGTCAGCAAAAAGACATACAATTTTTGTGAGTGCAATAACAATAAGCATATTTGAACAGAGCTTCCCTTTATGGGAGGTGAGGACACTTGAACGTTACAAACATGGTAGAATACTTTTAAATAACTTTTCTTACCCAACCGGGTATTCTACTAAGTGCAAAATTTTTAAACATTAATTTAACATTGCCTTTAAGGATGTACACTCTGAATCCACTAAAGACCTACTTATAACACATTATAAGGCTTAAGCAACTGTGCTACATTCTCCTACTTTACATCTGCAGGACCGCCTGTCCTAACTGCTCCAGACCTACTGCCTCTCCTTTCTTTTACAGGACCGCCCCATTCTGCCCGAGCCTACTGTCCTTCCACTACTATACACAGTATAGAACATGTTTTTCTTTCAGTTTGAGATCACTGAGCCATCTCTGTATGGCTCCTAGGAGGACTCACCACTAACCCCTACGGGTTCACTTCCTGTCCTCATTCTTCTATTAACATTATTGAACATTTCTTACAATCAACTAATTGGTTACATTTAACTTTCACATATCAACATCATTACTTTTTCTTTCAAGACATTATTGCCATCTAACCATCTTAAGGCAACACTGTACATAAGTGCAAGATGTGAACATCCCCTTTAAGAGGGGACCAAGTCTCTACGAGGTAGTGCAACTTCTCAAGCCGCAAGTCCGTATGCAGCAAGGACTCCAGTGCAAGTTCCTAGAACTGGATCTTCGCAAAGAGTCCGTCTTTTATATAAAACCAGTAGAGAGCACCTTTAAGAAGGTGCAAACTATATACAAGGAGTTTGTATCATGCATTGTTCATGATTCAGCAGTTCTTGATAACTTGTGCCAATGTAGAAAACAAACAAAAATAAGAAACAATAGGGATCCCGGGTCAACAAAGGGATCCCTTTAAGAGTAACCCTAAACGGGTTTTAGCAGCAACATAACAAAGGAAACAAACAGTTAACTATTTACATGTTCAGGTTTCCGAGGTTTAGTTGGACGGCTTCCAGGGCTGCACCTGGCACTTAACCCTTCTTGGCCTGGGAAAAGTGAGGTCCAGGGTTACACCCAGTGCTGGACAAACGCCGTTAATCCGTCTTTCATGTACGGTAAAATCATGCGCAGCGATGGAGGTCTGCGCAGCTTGAGTATGGGCATTTGCTGCAGCAGAGGTAGCAGCTGCTGCAAGATCAGTCACTGGAACGGAGTCAGCAGCTGTGGCACTAGCAGTCACTGGAGTGGTGTCGGTCGTCAGGGCAGGGTCGTCCTTCATACCTGCTTCAGATGCGGTCCCTCCGGTGCCGGTCTGCTCCGTCTCCGCTGGTGTCTGGAAAGCTGGTTGCAGGGCCTTGCGCTGCGGCGTCGTCATCTCCGTTTGCAGCATTTCGCTTTCCGGCAGAGCCTTGCTTTCTGGCTTCGGAGCGCTGGAACTTCTTTCTTGCTCCGGACCAGACGAGGCTGCCGACAGACGTCTGGCGAGGCTCCCGATGATGGTCTTCTTCCACCCTGCCTCAGTGCTCAGCTGCGTCCGCAGGAGTTGGTGAATCAGCTCGTCCGCTCCGGTCTGCAGGAGGTCAGCGTCAACTGTGGAGGTCTGGCTGTGGTGCCTCTCCGGGTAGCTGGGGGAGTCCTCGGCTCCAACCCCACGCTCCGGCTCCAGGCGGCTGGCCATGGCGTCCTCCATGTCGCTGACTCCTTCTTCCTGGTCCTTTTCCCGCTCTCTCCTTCGTGGGCGGTTTCGTTTTCGTTGTCTCCGCCCCCATTGAGGATCAGGAGGCGGATCTCGGCTGCTGACGGACACGTCCTCAAGGGGCAGAAATATTTAGACTGGGCGGCCATTGTCTTTCGCGCTCTCCAGCTTGTCTACGCCCACTCCACGCCCTTCTTCTTCTCCTGCGCTCCTCTTAGCGCTGTAATGGCGGCGGTTTTGGCGGGAACTTCTGGCGGCAAATGGCAATCCACAGTCTTTGCAATAAGTCACAGTCCAAGCACAATAAATCACAGTTCCAAGGCACACATGACCTGATTCTTCAGGCTTAAGTAGATCCTGTTCGTGACGCCAAGTTGTAGCGCCCCCACTGCCGCAGGGCCGAGGGATACCCGGTACCGGGCCTCTGAGTCTCTGCTCTGGGGTTGTCACGGTGGCTAGACCCGGTCCGTGACCCTGCTGAGGGGCGTACAGTGATAGATGTGGATGATGGTGGTAGTGTAGTGCCGGACGCAGTCAATAACGAGGACACCAGGTTGCAGTCTCTTTACCTCTTTACTGAAGGTCTCACAGTCCTCAGTCTGGAATACGGTTCACCTGGTTGGGACGCACCCGTATGATGGGTAGGCTCGGAGCTCTTCCGGGACCCTAGAGTCACCCCTCTCCAAAGGTTGCCCCCTATGTCTGCGTAGGTGATTTAGATGAGACAGCCCGCCTGTGACTGACTGTCCTGCCGTTGGTTTGAAGTATTGCTTGGAGCTAGATATCTAAATACTTTCTCAGCGTTCCGGCCGCCGCCTGTGCGCCTCAGTAGGATGTTGCCTCGGTCTTACAGCACGACTCCTACTGGTATTCTCCTTGTTGCTTACATCCCGTTTCTCACTCAGCACAATATATCTCGCTTCTGATCCTTTCTTAGGGCACCGCCGCTATGCTGAGCAGGCACGGTCCCGTTACGTTCTTTCTTGTAGCCAGGCCTCTGTCAGGGTCCCAAACCTGACAGGGACACTACCGAATCTTCCCCCACAACACCCTCTGCCACAAGGTTTTGCCTGGTTCCAACCCAGTCAGCTTCCTTTCTAACTTCCTGCCTGACCCCCAGTTTTACCAGTATGTGAGGAGTGGCCTACCCTTAGCTCCCCCTGGAGGCCCGACTGTGAAATGTATTGGTGTATGTGATACCTGGTCAGATGAACTCCTTCAGTGCCATCAGACGTACCATAGCCCCCCTTAGCGGTGGAGCCACAGTACTGCAACGACCAGGACTCTGGGGCGCTGCACGGGCTGCTATTTTTAGGCTGGGGGGGTTAATATCCATGGCCCCTTACCAGCATGAGAATATCAGCCCCCAGCTGTCAGCTTTAGCAAGGTTGGTTGTCAAAAATGGGGGAAACCCCACGCCGTTTTTTAAAAATTATTTATTTACAGAATTAAAAATCAGCATGGGGACCCCACTATTCTTGATAATCAGCCTTGCTGAAGCTGACAGCTGAGGGTTGCAGCCCCCAGCTGTGAGTTTTGTCTGGATGGTTATCAAAAATAGGGGGGAACCCACAGCATTTTTTTTTTAACTACCGTATTTATTTACAGTGCAGGAGCGGCAGATGAATACTTCCATCTGCTCACACTGTAATTAGCGTCTGTGAGTGTTGGATGATGGGAGCGGTTGTCAAATCAGCTGACACCAGTGACCAGAGGTAAAGTTTATACCTCCGATCACTGCTGTGGGCTTACGCTGTCTTTTGACAGCGTGGGGACTGCAGCTCTCTGACCGGCGGTGTTTGCCGTACTGTCATGCACATTACACTGGAAGAGGGGTAGTGTTATACAGCGAGTATATCCCAAACTCTATATTTTAACTGGAAAAGTTGGGGGTCGTCTTATATGCCCAGTCATCTTATACGCTGGAAAATACGGTAGGTACATTTGTGTATGAGGATAGAGTAATATTTGTATGTAGTTGAAAAGTGGGCCCCCCCAAAGTCAATGTTACTGGTAGGCCCTTGATATACCAGTCTTTATGTGCCACAGCGCGACTAAGTCACAAAATGAAATAAAATGTGCAAAAAGTTAAAAAAACACTCAAAAAAGTGCACACAAATGGTGAAAAGTTATTTTGCAAGGAAAAAAGGCTGCTTGTGTATAAGAACAAAAATAAAGAAAGAAACAATAAACAAAGAAAATACACATAATTGATAACACAGCATCTGGAAAGACCTAAACTATAAAACTGTCTTGTTATTTATTCTGTATGGTAAACATCGTAAATAGATTACAGAAAACATGGCAAAAATGCAGCTTTCTCATCATACTCACAAACAAAAATTTTTTTATAAAAAAGCGATCAAAAAGTCACATGTAAAAAAAATTGTATTATTGAAAACATGAAAGATTCCCACAAAAAGTAAGCCTAAAATGTCTTTCAGGAAAAAAATAAAAATGGTTACAGTTCTTGGCATATGGCTATGCAAAAAAATATCTTTGCAAAGTATTGTTTTTAATGTGTAAAAATAGCAAATAAAAAAGATATAAATCTAGTATTGCTATAATCGTACTGACCAAAATAATACATTTGTCTCACCACTTTTACCGCAAGGTTAACCACACAAAAAAAACCCTAAATATATGAAAACAATAACTGAATTGTTTTTTTGTTCATTTTGCATCTGAAAAATATTAATAAAAATTATCAAAAAATGTTATGTACCAAAAAAATCTTCAACTCATCCCACAAAAAAAACTCTAACACAGCTCAGTTCATCCCCCAAAAATATAGCTCTCAGAACAAAACATAAAAAAAACAATCTGATATGTTATTGCAATGACACAAAGAATTACTGTATACCACAAGAAAAAATAAAAACTGAAAATAAAGATAAAAAGTATTATTATAAAGCTGTTTATTTGCTTCTGAAAAATTGGAATAAGGCTTGGTCCACATTTATCCTGTGCTCTAGACTGAGCACTTAAATTGGAGTTTCTGTGTACAATTGCAAATTATGCAATTTAGACAAAACCCCAGATGGAGTCACTTTGGACTTCTTCTGGTCTCTGTTCTGTTCCTATCATCTTAGGAGTCTTTTTAGCACACAATTGTGGTCATCCACAATTCTTTGAGCACCTAAAAAGATGGATATTCAGTTCCCGCATCATAATAATAATTATAATAATATAATTTGACTTCTATAGCACCAACATATTCTGCAGCATTTTACATTTTAGAGAAGACTTGTACACACAATAAGACATTACAGAATAAGGCTGCCGTCACCCTATCAGTATTTTACATCAGTATTTGTAAGCCAAAACCAGGAGTGGGTGATAAATACAGAAGTGGTGCATATGTTTCTATTATACTTTTCCTCTATTTGTTCCACTCTTGGTTTTGGCTTACAAATACTGATGTAAAATACTGACCAAATACTGCTAGTGTGACGGCAGCCTAACAACAATCACATAAATCAACACATACCAAGAGGAGTGAGGGCCCTGCTCACAAGCTTACAATCTATGAGGAAATAGGGGAGACACAAAAGGTCAATTGCTTGTATTGTATGGTTCAGCCATCAATATAATAAATATGGTGTTCACGTAATGCTGCCTGAATCGGTCACCAACCTGTACATGTATGGAAACAGAGGGCTACTAAGTGCATGTGGGGTGTGTAAATAGATGATACTATGGTCCTGGTTTTGAGGAAAATTTTGGATAGGCAAAGAGATAGTTAGATACGTATGTTGAGACGATAGGCCAATCTAAAGAAATGCCTTTTTAGGGCACACTTAAAACTGTGGGTATTGGGGATTAATCAAAGTGTCCTGGGAATGCACTCCAAAGAATTGGCACAGCTCTGGAGAAGTCTTGGAGATGGGAATGGGATGTTCAGATTATTGAGGATGTTAATCTTAGGTGATTAGCAGATGGTAGGTTGGTAGACTGAGACAAGGGAGGAGATGTAGGGTAGTGCTGAAGCATGAAGCGCTTTTCAGGTGAGAGTGATAAATTGATATTGAACTCTATATTGGATGAGGAACCAGTGCAACGACTGGCACAGGGTAGAGGCATCGGTGTAGCAGTTGGTGAGGAATATGATCCTAGCTGCTGCATTCAGGACGGATTGTACAGGGGAGAATTTAGTAAGCAGAAGACTGATTAGTAAAAAGCTGCAAAAGTACAGACGAGAATTAATAAAAGTGACAGTAAGAGTTTTTATAGAGTCAAAGGTAAGAACAGGTCAAATTCTAGAAATGTTTTTGAGATGTTGATAAGGAGTTAGCAAAATAATGCACTGAGCAGAGCCGGGAGAAGATCTGGTCCAGTGTATTTTTGTCTTCATGTGTAGAATAGTTAGTAAGCTGTGGAAGGCCGAAGGAGGAGATTAGAGCTAAAAGGTGAGTGGCAGATGGGAAGGGGGGATCACCAATGAGGATGTTAAAGTCCCTCATGATGAGGGTGGGGATGTCACAGGATAGAAAATGTGGAAGCCAGCCAGGTGGAAAGTGATCCAAGAACTGACAGGGGGCCCAGAGGGCGATACACAACCGCCACTCGCAGGGCTGGTAGAGTCTGACAGTGTGAACCTCGAAAAAAGGGAAGACAAGTAAGGGTACTGGGGGGATAACCTGAAAGGTACATTTTGTTGAAAGAAGCAGAACAACACCTCCACCTTGTATGGTCTTAGGTCTGGGGGTATGTGAAAAATGTAGGCCACAATGCGAAAGAGCAGCAGTGGCGGTAGGGTGTCTGACTTCTGGATTTAGGTTTCAGTAAGAGCCAGAAGGTTAAGGAAATTTGAAAGGAAAAAGTCATGGATGTAGAAGAGTTTATTACATGCTGAGCGTGAATTCCAGAGTGCATAGTTAAAAGACAGAAGAAATGCAGGGAATATCAATGAGATATGCAGGATTTCTGAGTGTTGTAAGGGAGGGGTTTGTCATGACATTCAGCTGTCCACTGATGGCTATCCAGCAGGAATAGAGATGCAGGGACCCATTTCATCGGTCGATGGTCTCTAATAGCTTCAATCAGTCACTCAATCTGACTGATCACAGCATAATCGTGTGGAGGTGCTGAGGTATCAACACTTCCCTGCACGCTTGCAGCCAGACCAACTGTGGTGACCATCACACTGTGTAGGAGGACAGTGTGAGAAGTGGTAACAGTTTGATGAGGGCAGCTCTGTGGGCAGTACAAGGGCATAGTTAGGCAGTGTGAAGTGTAAGCACAATATTAAGAGGGGTTACAATTGTGCATTGTGAGGGTATAGACTTCATCTTCCTAGGTCACCAAAATACTTTGTCCCGGCCCTGCCTGTGAGACCCAGATATAGGCAGGCTCCAACAGGTGATCTCATGCTGGTGCATTGCAAGGCATGAGACCAGTGATCTGACTAATAAAAATTAAAGTCCAACTGAGGGATAAGCCATACAGCTCCATCACTGGAAAAATGAAAAAAAAATTATAGCTCTCAGAATAAAGCGATGCAAAAACTATATTTTTTTTATAATTTTTTTTATTGTGTAGCTGCAACAACACATTCAAATAAATATGTAAATATGGTATCACTGTAATCATACTGGCACGAAGAATAAAGCTTTTTACTTTTACCACATGGTGAATGGCATAAAGAAAAAACAATGGTACCAATAAAAATGTGAACTTGTCTCACAAAAAACAAGCTCTCACATAACTCTTGTGAGAAGAAATATAAAAAAAATCTCTCTCAAAATATGGAGATGTAAAAACTTTTGCGAAAAAAAAGTGTTTTTTAGTGTGTAACAGCAGCCAAACATAAAAACCGATATATTATGTTATCACTAGTGATGAGCGAGCATGCTCGGTACTTGCCCGAACATCAGTGCTCGCGATGCTCGGCGGCGGCGAGCATTTCTGGGATTGTTCGGTGGGAGTTCAGGTCCTAGGATGGTTTTGGTTTTATAGCCCTTGACCATTTATAAGGACGTTTGCCATTTGGCTTGACACTGATCTTACACTTGTGGGGACGCCCACTTTTGGTTTATATATTTTTTGCTTTTAGCCAGTTGTATATATATATATATATATATATATATATATATATATATATATATATATATATATATATATATGTTTATTCTTATACCATTTGCTGCTGCATTGTTACTATTCTGTCGTAATTCCTTGCTGACTGTATTGCATGTTCATATGGCACTCCATATGTCGGTTCTCATTTACCATAGTGTCATGTCCTAGGGTTATATGGATATTAAATTATTTAAAGATGGGGATGTTGTCACTGTTGATTTTAAATGTTTTTAGACATGTTTGTGCTTTGGTGACAATAAAGTAATTTTTTGCATTTTGTTCTTCAGGTGTGCATGATTTATATGCATTGGCTTTTTTTCTTCCGCTCACATTTCCCCTTTTCCATGCATTTGTAGCACCCTTATTTCTATTGTATTTTATATTTAATTAAATTTTGTGGTGCTCCCTGTCTCCTACTGCCCTTGTTAGCCTAGTTATTGACACAATTTAGCTGTTAAGAAAAATGCAGGACAGATAATTAAAAGTGGGGGATTTCCATCACAGGCCTCGCCTATCTCTGAGCTAAAAATTGGGGCATTTTTGGGGCTCAATTGAACTGCTGTTGCTGTCTCTTAGCCTAGTTATTGACACAATTTTGCTGTTAAAAAAAAATCCGGCCAGATATTTAAAACAGGGGGATCTCCGTCACAGACCTCATCTATCTGTGGGCTAAAAATTGTGGCATTTGGGGGGGCTCAAGTGAACTGTTTTTGCTGTGTCTTAACCTAGTTATTGACACTATTTTGCTGTTAAAAAAAATCCAGGCAAGATAATTAAAAGTGGGGGATCTCCATCACAGGCCTCACCTATCTGTGGGCTAAAAATTGTGGCATTTATGGGGGCTCAATGGAACTGTTTTTGCTGTGTCTTAGGCTGGTTTCACATTTGCGGTTGTGTCCGCAGCGTTTCGGACACATACAACCTATGCGTCTTGATTTCCTATCTTTTACATTGTAGACGCAGGTGCATGCGTTCACCCGTTTTTGCTTACGCATGCGTATTTTCGCGGTGTGCGGCTGGGCGCGGCTAACGCACCATGTTAGAATTTTTGTGGCGGCAATTGTGCGGACGCTTGCGGAAGGAGTGCATCAAATAAACGCATTACAGTCTATGAGAATGCATGCGCACGCAAGGACTTGCGTTCGCTTGCGTTTGCGTACGCATACGTTTTTATGAGTAAACATGTCTAGGATCTTGTTTTAAGCCCCCCCCCCAACAAAGCTTATAAAAGAAGGTGTGGGCAGTGGAGGTCCATTACTCTCAAGACTCTGGAAGCGATACAAGCATTGCCTGTCTGTTTTTCTCCCTGCAGTCTGTAATCATTTCTGTCTCTCTTGCAGCATTCCTCATCATGTCCTCCAGTGCAGAGCAGAGCTCACAGAGTGGACAGGAGACTGAAGTGAGTACATTTGCTACTGATTGGTAAGTATTCACTGTCACTATTACACATGTAGCAAAATATTTATTTTTCATATTACAGAACCCTTCCAGTGCAGATGAGCAGGAGCAGCAGACTGAGGCCCAAGCTCCGGTGGCAAGACGGCGTGTAACTATTCTTGACTGTTTTTATTTATTCTTGACTGTTGTTGGTACTCTTGACTGTTTTTTTTCTTTTTGACTGTTTTTGTTTTAAGTGTTTTATCTTTCCAACATTAATGTCTTTGTTTCATTTCTAGGTCCCACAACGGGAGGAGGATTTTATAGACAATGACCTCCTCATCACCTTCGTGCAGGAGCGAGTTGCATTGTGGTAAACCCGGGAGCAGCAGCACTCGGACGCTGTGGTGATTCAGTGGCTGTGGAATGAGGTGGCCCAAGCAATGATGGATGACTGGGACAATGCCACGCAACAAGTCAGAAAGGCTTTTCGTAAGTATTGCAATGTGGTCTGATGTGGCAGTGAACTTGAAGGCCGGGATTGCACAACTGTGTGTGATGCGATAAACGCCTGCGAGTTTCTTGCATCACACACGGTTGTGTGATCAAAGCCTAAAGTGCATAGTTTAACAATTTTTTTTTCCCTATTCACAATAAACAAAGTCAAAACCCGTTGGTGGTCGATGAAGGATCGCTTCAACAAGGACCTGAGACAGGAGATCCAAGTAAGCAATGGTGCTGCAGCAAGGATCGGGAAATAAAAATACCTCCGGGTGCTGGATTTCCTGAGGCCTGTCCTTGCTCAGAGAACGTAAGTATTTTTCTGTTGTATTCCATTGTGTTGTATTCCCTAATCTTAATTTTTCTATTCCACAGGAGTTGGTGCTTTTACAATTGTTATTTTTGCGTAATAATGTTTTACTTTTCTTTTCCTTTCACATTACCTGTAGCAGCACCCTCGAACCTGGATCGTCCTCTGGAGCAGTCCCTCATCGAACTGCCATGGACCAGTCCCAGCCATCCACCAGCAAAGCAGCAAGTGGGCCGGTGTCACAGGCTGGAGAACAGGCAGCTGGTCCTTCAGGTGTTCCCCTGTCCCAGTCCTCTGCCTCTTTTTTTTGGGGGGGGCTCTTCCCGCCAGCGTCAGAAGGCCTCGGACAGGTCACTTATGCCAGAGTTTATTCACTTGAGCTCGGTCTTCCAGAATGGCTTGAAGGTGCTAGGAGATAGCCTGGAAAGTGGTCTGACTCATATTAACACACTTTTCCAGGATGTCAACCAACGTCTTAACCATCTGGAAGCCGACTTCCAGAGACCAGCGCACCATTTTTTTAATAAGAGAGCAGGGCATGTCGGAACACCTTACACCTGAACTCAACGTGATGCAGGCCTGCAATGCTGCTTATGTTCAGGCTATGCAGCAGACTCTGTACTTCCACCAGCCACAGGTGGTATTTCCACCTGTGCCACCAATTACACACTTAACATCAATACCGAGTTCTGCTGCATACCACTGTATGGCCACCACCATGCCCAGTCCTGCCACACACCACTACACCACCACCACCACCATGCCTGGTGCTGCTGAAATCCGCTCCACCACCACCACCATTCCGAGTCCTGCTCCTGCACAGCTGACCACCGCCACCACCACTAGACCGCCTGAAGAACCTGCACATCTGTTCACCGCCACCACCATTAGGCTGCCTGAAGAACATGCACGGCTGTCCACCGCCACCACCAGACCGGGTCCAGTTTATACACACCCTGCTGACCCCACCACTCCCACCCTCCAAAGGTGACCCAAAAAAGAAGGATGTTGCATAACACTGACCAGAAAGGCAAAAAGACTAAAGGCAGCAGAAGTGTCGTACTGCCTCCACCCTTACCTCCCAATGTGTCTGTGATGTCCAGTTTTTCTCTCCCAATGTGTCTCTCACATCCCATGCTTCCACTCTTAATGTGTCTACTTCCATCTTTAACCTCCCAGACCCCACAAGTTTAGTTACCCCTTCCCCTGTAACCCCTTTATCGTCCACCCCTTAGCCAATCCTCCCAGCTCCACACCCCCCAGGTCCATAACATTTCCCCCTCATTGGTTCGTAAAAGTAGATTTTTTTTTGTAAATAAATTTGTGTTTTCCCCAGTCACTGCTTGATCTTTGTCTCTTTCGTCGCCATCAACACACGTCGCCGTGTACACACATTGTGGTTTTGCCACCTCATAGCTCCATGACACACAATCTACTGCTCCTCTTTTTTATTTGCTTTACACAGCAGCTTTGCTTCTTGTGTGTGTAATGGAGCTATGAGGTTGCAAAAACACAAAGAGGACTGTAAATCCTCCAAAAATATACATAAATACAGCAAAAAAGGTCAGGAGTCAACAATGCTCACCTGTCCAAGTGTCAGCTCTAGTGCCCTCAGGATGCAGTTTTTTCTGCATCCTGAGTGCACTAGTTCTGACACAGGGGCAGGTGTCTAAATATATGAGGTGTATTAGCTCCATCATCTCTTCAGTCTGCATTAATATATAGAAATATAGAAATGCAGACTGAAGAGATAATTGAGCTAATCCAATGTCACCTACCATAGCACTGACCTCAGAGAGTAGAGGTGTAGTGTAAAGCATGGGTTACATAACCCACTTTGGTTGTAATCCAATCCCTGTCTCATGCAATCTGCATGATACAGTGAGTGGATTATATAAAAACTGTAGTTGTGAATCGGTGATCACCTTATTAAACTTTAAAAAAACATTTTGTAATATAGAAGGCACTTGGAACAGGTGTTTAACTAGAGGTGTTTTATTGTCAGCAAACATTAAAGTAGATTTTTAATAATTACAGGTACATAACATTACACAACATTACAAGAACAGTAAACCATGTCATCTTGCCAGGACAGACGTCCACTCTCAGAAACAAAGTAGGATGCAAATGTATCCTTCATTTGGACAACTTCAACTGTTGTCCTGAGTGTATAATGATGGTAATCTGGCAATAGGTTACAAACAGGTTCATCAAGTTTAATGTTGGGTCGCTCTCTAGCCATTATATAGTTGTGCAGAACCACACACGCCTTGACCTCATCATCGACTGTCTCAATTTTCAAATTAATGGCTGTCCCTAAAATGCGCCATTTTGAGACAAGGATACCAAAGGCACACTCAACAGTTTTTCGTGCCCTGGTCAGTCTGTAATTAAAAATCCTTTTTGTGTGGTTCAAGTCCCGACTGGAGTATGGTTTCAGGATGTTTCCACACATCTGAAAGGCCTCATCCCCAACCACAACAAATGGCATTGGCCGGCCTTGAGTTTTGGGAAGAGGTCATGGCAGGGGAAAATTAAAATGATTCCCATACAACCGTTGGCCCATGTCCGAGTTTTTAAATGTTTGTGAGTCATTACCACGGCCAAAAGTTCCAATGTCCACAATGACAAACCTACAGTCTGCAGCTGTAATCGCCATGAGCACTATGGAAAAATATTTGTTATAATTAAAGTACTCGGATCCAGTTCCAGCCACGTTGGTAATCCGGATATGTTTTCCATCCACTGTTCCTAAACAGTAGGGGAAATTACAAACTTCCAAAAAATTTTCTGCAGTTTGCTGCCAGATTTCCGTGGTGGGTAGGGGGATAAAATTCCGAACGCAGAACATCCCACAAAGCCCAGCAGGTTTCTGCGATAATCCCAAAGAGTGTGGAAATTACTATCCGAAACTGGAAATGGAGCGATGATAGGCTCTCTCCGGTAGTCAGGAATCTGCCGAAAAGAGAAAGAAAAAAATAAATCAGAACAATAATATTTATGACTGGAGTTTTGCAAAACAGAGAAAGAAAGAAGAAGAAAAAAAAAGAGACAAAACATGGCTTTTATAACAATAATATTTAGGACAGTATTTTAGCAAAACAAAAAAGGGAAAAATATTAAGTTAATTGCAGAACAATAAGAATTATGACAGGCGTTAATGTTTAAATATTACGTACCTTAGTGTCACAGCAGACGTTCCTCAGCAGAAATTGCTCTACTGAGCTGGATCTCCTACCTGCTGATGGCTCCTTGTACATGGTCCAGCAATTCCATAAAGCTGTCTTTACATATCCTCGTGCACTCAAAATATTTCTCTGGGTTTTCACGGAGCTCACTGAATAAGGAGTGGTAGGCTCCACGGCTCTGTTGCAGTTCAAGAATTGGGTGCTGCCAAAAACGCCGACGCCGTCTTCTCTGTTTTTCTCTTCTCCGTTCTTGCTCACAAGCAAATACAAAGGAAAGAAACAAGTTGACATCCAAATCCAGATTTCTATAGAAACGCTCCATGTGAAGATCCATCTTGACACAGGATACAGGAGCAAAATGTGAGGATTTCATCTGTACTAGGGTTTATATAGAGAAATCCCATGAGCCACGCCCACTTGGCGTGGTTTGTTTCAAGGAAATTCTCCTTGAAAAATGTTTTTCTATCAAATGCATGCGCATAAAAAATGTGAACGCATGCAAAAACACATGCAAACGCGTGCAAATGATGCGTTTTTTAAACCGTCATGCGTAAGTTGATGTGGATAAAAAACACAGCGTTATCATGCTTTTACATGCATTTTGAAATGCGTTTGCGGTTGCAGACGAGATGCTGTGGACTCAACCATAAATGTGAACCTAGCCTTAGTCTAGTTATTGACACCACTTTGCTTACAAAAAAAAGGTGCTACCTACAGGCCAGATATTTTAAACTGTGGTTTTCCCGCACATGGATCACATATAAGTTTGCTCCAAAGTCAGTCATTTTTAGTGAGCGTGCAAAATATTGCAGTCCATTTAAAATGGGCAAGGCATGTGCCAAGGGACTGGGAAGTGTTTTTTTTTTGTAATGGTGCATGCAGAGGGCGAGGCCGAGGACGTGGGCAAACTGAAATTGGGCCACAACAAACACCCAGATATTCTCGCTTGACCTTCCTGTCACAATTACTAGGGGATCTCAGCAGCACACCACTATTGAACTCAGAGCAGTGTCAAAAGGTTGTTGGTTGGATAGCGGATAATGCTTCCAGTCACATTTCCACCACCACAACTACCACCCTGTCTTCCACATGGTCAAGTCTCAGTAGCCGTGAGTCTGGACCGCATATTCCTAACCATGATCCTCCTTCCTCCCTCCATGCAGTATGCCCGGAGACAACTGATCCCACACTTGGACACTCCGAAGAGCTGTTCACTTTTCCATTTAGAGATCTGGGGCCTCTCTCCCGATGCACTTGAAGCGGGGCAAGAGGAGGTCGCATGTAGCGATGCCCAAATATGTGAGCAGCCACGTTCACATGGAGGCGATGGTGGGAACATGTCACAAGAGGTGGACGATGATGAGACACAATTGCCAGAAAGTCAGGAGGAGGACCAGGGTGCGGAAGTGGAAGAGGAGGTGGTGGATGATATAGTAACTGACCCAAGCTGGCAGGAGGACATGCAAAGTGAGGACAGCAGCACACAGGAGGAGGGAGGTGTAGCACTCCAACAGGCAGGAAGAAGCAGTGTGGTGGCCACAGACAGAAGATGGGCAACCGTTCCCCGTAACACCAATACAACGGAAGTTGCCAGTACAAGTGTTATGTCTTCCCGAGTCTGGTTATTCTTTAAAGACTCTGCCAATAACCTAAAAGAGGCCATTTGCACCACCTGGCATTCCAGCAACATCAGAAGTAGAAGAACTACCAGCCTGACCACCACCAGCATGATCAGGCGCATGGCAGCAAAGCACCCAACTTTGTGGGCTGAACCCCAGGGTTCAGGAACACTGTCTGTGGATGACACAACTGTTTCTTCCACTGATGTGCATGGAAGTCAATCTCCTGTCCACGGTGCCTGTGAAGATGCCTCCTGCCCTGCACCTGTTATTGCACATACTCAAATAGCACCATCACCAAGCATGTCCACGTCCTTGTCCAAGCGTAGCGTTCAGTTGTTAATACCCCAGTCCTTGGAACGCAAGCGGAAATATGCTGCCAATGCCCCACAGGCCACCCTACTAAATTCACACATTTCTCATCTGCTTGCGCTCGAAATGTTGCTTTTTAGGCTCATGGAGATGAATGTTTTCCACAACCTGATGGCAGTGGCTGTCCCAAGGTACTCAGTCCCCAGCTGCTACTATTTCTCCCGGTGTACCGTCCCCGCATTATACAAGCACGTGTCCCTCAACATTAGCTGTGCCCTCAACAATGCTGTTACTGGGAAAGTCCACCTAACCACGGACATGTGGACAAGTGCACACTGGGTTAACATAGTTAACACTTGTGATGGAACACATCCTCCCAACGCCGAGGATTGTGGGCCCTACGTCAGTCAGGGTTGCCCTCACAGTTTGCAGCTCCTACACTTCCTCCTCCTCTTCAGCCTCCTTTTGTGGATAGCTCTGAAAGAGCAGGCAGATGTGTGGCTGACACCGTTGAACCTACAGCCAGGCATGGTCGTGTGTGACAATGGCTGGAACCTGGTGGCGGCTCTGAGGCAAGGCAAGGTCACACACCTACCATGCCTTGCTCATGTGTTTAACCTCGTTGCTCAACGGTTTCTCAAAAGCTACCCGGTGCAGCAGGATCTATGTATGAAAGTACGCCGCCTGTGTGCCCATTTTAGAAAGTCAGATACAGCTCCACCGCCATTGCCGTGCTTCAGCAGCATTTGCAGCTTCCGGGTCACCGACTGGCGTGTGATGTCCCCTGTCATGGTTCTCAATGGCAAGAGAACGTAATTAAGCATACAAAAGGACTAGCTCTTGGAAGATGGGAACTCGAGCTGACCATGAGCTAAACCTACCGCACAACTAACAGTGGCCGGGTAGCGTGCCTACGTTTTATCCCTAGACGCCCAGCGCCAGCCGGAGAACTGACTGACCCTAGCAGAGGAAAATACAGACCTGGCTTACCTCTAGAGAAATTTTCCCCAAAAGGCAGACAGTAGCCCCCACATATATTGGCGGTGATTTTAGAGGAAAATGACATACGAAGTATGAAGATAGGTTTAGCAAATTGAGGTCCGCTTACTAGATAGTAGGAAGACAGAAAAGGGAACTTCACGGTCAGCTGAAAACCCTTTCAAAATACCATCCTGAAATTACTTTAAGACTCTAACATCAACTCATGACACCAGAGTGGCAATTTCAGCTCACAAGAGCTTCCAGCCTCAGAAATATTCAATCACAGAGAACTGGAACAAAAATGCAAAACAAACTTAGGACAACAAGTCCAACTTAGCTGATAGTAGTCTAGGAGCAGGAACATGCAACAGAAAGGCTTCTGGTAACATTGTTGGCCGGCATAGAAATGACTGAGGAGCAAGGCTAAATAGAAAACTCCCACATACTGATGGAAAACAGGTGAACAGAGGAGATGAAGCACACAAGTGCAGTACCACCAGAAACCACCGGGGGAGCCCAGAAACCAAATTCACAACAGTCCCCATGCATTGGATCGCTACATTGCATATGTTGGAATGGATTTGTGAGCAGAAGAGAGCAGTTGTTGACTACCAGCATCAAGAAGGCCATCGGTATTCAATTCAGACTCCACACATAAGACCTCAGGAGTGGACATGAATGTCAGACATGTGTAACATCCTACAAAACTTTGAGGACTGCACCAAGATGGTGAGCGGTGATGACACCATAATTAGAATCACCATCTCTCTTCTCTGTGTTCTTAAATGCTCACTGCTCACAATCAAATAGGATGTATTGCATGCGGAGCACGATGAGATGAAGCAAGGAACCATACAGGGTGATTACACACAGCCTATCCTCATGTCATCATGGATTGATTGACAATGAGGAAGAGGAGGAAGAACAGGTGCTACTTTCATGCGCTATAGAGGGTACTACAAGCACAACTGCCATACCGTCTGTTCAGCGTGGATGGCCTGAGGACAGGGAGGAGGAGGAGGAGGAGAGCATGGTCAGTCATCCTCTTGGTGCGAACACAGAAGTCTTGCTTGTTAGCAGTCTGGCACACATGATTGACTTTATGCTGAGCTGCCTTTCCCGTGACCCTCACATTCTCAAAATTTTGGATGACAGTCATTACTGGTTGGTGACACTTCTGGACCCACGCTACAGGGAGAACTTTCATTCTCTTCTTCCAGAGGCAGACAGCTCTTCTAAAATGGGGCAGTACCAGAAGGCCTTTGTTGCGGAAATATGAAAAAAATTTCCATCTGAAAACGCTGGCGGCAGAAGTCACAGTTCGTTGGACAACCAAGGAGTACAGGTGAGAGACACAACTCCAATCCAGCAGATGCAGGGGAACCCTGTCAAAGTTGTAGGAGAGTTTGGCGTTTGGAAGTGCTCAATTGCGGAGCTGCTCCATCTTCTGATAGTTGCTATGATAGGGAACAGAACATCAGCCTCCTACTCAAATAAATAGGAGGTGCATGTGCAGTACCCTGCCAACAAGAATAATTGGTCTGCAGGGGTGTTGGGTGTCGAACCCCGACCAATCAGACATTGATGACTTATTCTAGGGATAGGTCATCAATGATAATGTAGTGGACAACCTCCTTAAGTTGAAGGTGCCAATAACTTTGTCTGACCAATATTCGGGGTTTTCTGTGAAATTCTGTCCAATTTCTTTTCTTTGTTTTTGTGTTGCTCCAATACACACAAAGGAAATAAATGTGTATAACAAAACATGTATAATTGCAATTATTTTCTGGGAGAAATACTTAATTTCTGGATTTCTGGAACAATTTCAAGGGTGCCAACACTTTTGGCCATGGGTGTGTGTGTGTGTGTGTGTGCGTATATATATATATATATATATATATATATATATATATATATATATATATATATATATATATATATATATATATATATATATCTAATATATAAAGCTGAATGTGTGTGTGTATGTATGTGTGCGTGTGTATGTCCGGGATTAGCATCTGCACCGTCGCAGCTACAGTCACAAAATTTTGCACAGTCACACGTCTGGACCCCGAGAGCGTCATAGGCTATGTTGTGAGGCGAAATTTTAACCCCGCGCGTTCCAATTCACCAACCAATTTTGCCCCTATCTACATAATGGGGAAAAAGTGAAAGGAAAAGTGTTGGAGGTGAATTGACAGCTGCCAGATGTGAACAAGGGGGACTTAAAGAGTGAGAGCGATGGCACCAAAGAGTATATACCGTACAGTTGCTAAGGTGGGGCCCCGACATGGGATACTCACCACACATGGGGATATGAACACACACACAAAATGTGCCACACACTACCACGTGCTTGAACACATATACCACCCTCAGCACACATTTCACCACACATACACCAACCTCGCCACATAAAAGTCGAAACAAAAGTCGCCGCTCAAAACTCGCCACGCGCAAAACTCGCCACATGCAAAACTAGGCTCACGCAAAACTCGCCACATGTGCAAAACTCACCTCATGGAAAACTCGCCACACGCAAAATTTGCACATACTCAAAACGCACCACACATAAAACTCGCCATGCGCAAAACTCGCCATGCGCATAACTTGCTGCACACAACTTAGTACACTAACCTGTCACATGCAACTCGACACACAAAAAGTTGCCACATGCATGTCGCCACACAAAACTCATCTCACAAAAGTCGCTACATGCATGTCGCCACACGCAACTCAACACACACAACTTGACACATGAAACTCGCCCTAAAACACACACAAGTCTGGTATTATCCTTCAAAAATAAAAATCTGATTAATAAGCAGACAAACTACAAGAGGAACAACTGTACCATATAAGAAATACGGCAGCTGTCAGTCACATGACCTGTCTATTATGTGTATGTGTGAGCTAATATATACTGCCAGGGGGGAGGGCTTCCTGTTGGCTGGGGATTTATCAGGCTGCCAATTTAGCTTACAAATACTGAGGTAAAAATACTGAGCAAATAACGTGTGAACGCGGTCTAATACAGGAGGAGATGACATACAGATATATACTATATACAGGAGGAGATGACACACAGGTATATACTATATACAGGGGAGATGACACACAGGTATATACTATATAAAGGAGATGACATACAGGCATATACTATACACAGGAGGAGATGACACACACATATATACTATATACAGGGGAGATGACACAGGTATATACTATATACAGGGGAGATGACACACACATATATACTATATACAGGAGAGATGACACACAGGTATATACTATATACAGGGGAGATGACACACAGGTATATACTATATACAGGAGGAGATGACACACAGGTATATACTATATACAGGGGAGATGACACACAGGTATATCCTATATACAGGGGAGATGACACACAGGTATATCCTATATATAGGGGAGATGACACAGAGGTATATACTATATACAGGGGAGATGACACACAGGTATATACTACATACAGGGGAGATGACGCACAGGTATATACTATGTACAGGGGAGATGACACACAGGTATATACTATATACAGGGGAGATGACACACAGGTATATACTACATACAGAGGAGATGACACACAGGTACATACTATATACAGGAGGAGATAACATACAGGTACATACTATATACAGGAGAAGATGACATACAGGTACATACTATATACAGAGGAGATGACATACAGGTATATACTATATACAGGAGGAGATGACACACAGGTATATACTATATACAGGGGAGATGACACACAGGTATATACTATATAAAGGAGATGACATACAGGCATATACTATACACAGGAGGAGATGACACACACATATATACTATATACAGGGGAGATGACACAGGTATATACTATATACAGGGGAGATGACACACACATATATACTATATACAGGAGAGATGACACACAGGTATATACTATATACAGGGGAGATGACACACAGGTATATACTATATACAGGAGGAGATGACACACAGGTATATACTATATACAGGGGAGATGACACACAGGTATATCCTATATACAGGGGAGATGACACACAGGTATATCCTATATATAGGGGAGATGACACAGAGGTATATACTATATACAGGGGAGATGACACACAGGTATATACTACATACAGGGGAGATGACGCACAGGTATATACTATGTACAGGGGAGATGACACACAGGTATATACTATATACAGGGGAGATGACACACAGGTATATACTACATACAGAGGAGATGACACACAGGTACATACTATATACAGGAGGAGATAACATACAGGTACATACTATATACAGGAGAAGATGACATACAGGTACATACTATATACAGGGGAGATGACATACAGGTATATACTATATACAGGAGATGACATACAGGTATATACTATATACAGGAGATGACATACAGGTATATAGTATATACAGAAGAGATGACATACAGGTATATACTATATACAGGAGGAGATGACACATTGGTATATACAATATACAGGAGGAGATGACATACAGGTATATACTATATACAGGAGATGACATACAGGTGTATACTATATATAAGGGAGATGACAAATATGTATATACTGAAGGGAAAATGAGAGGTGTGAGGTGAAAATGAGGGGTGTGAGGTGAAAATGAAAAGGTGTGAGTGCAAATTGAGAGGAGTGAGGGAAAATAGTGGAGTGATCGGAAAATGACAGATGTGAGGTCAAAATGACAAGAGTTAGGGGGAATGAGAGGAGTGAGGGGGAAAATAAGAGGAGTGAGGGGGAAAATGAGAGGTGTAAGGGAGAAAAAAAGAGATGTGAGCAGGGGTGGATTAAGGGTAGCCAGGGCCCCGGGCTGTTCAGACACTGTGGGCCCCCCGGTCATGTGACGGGGTCATGTGATGGGGTCATGTGACAAAGATTTTGTAAGCCGCCACCATAACACGGTACACTTTTGGCCAGGCCCCACTCAACTGTAACCTATTAAATATTTGTTAAAATGTGCAATACAATTTAGGCATATTTTGATTTATTTTTAAATTTTTAAAATGACCAATATCATCACATACAAGGAACAAATACCACCGCACCATGACCAGACCACATATTACCACCACAGTGATCGAATAATATCACATACAAGGAACAAATACCACCGCACCATGACCAGACCACATATTACAACCACAGTGATCGAATAATATCACATACAAGGAACAAATACCGCTACACCATGTCAAGACCACATATTAACACCACATGATGACCAAATAGCACATACAAGGGACAAATACCGCAACACCATTTCCATTTCAGTGATAAAAAAAACAAAAAAACACAATACTATCACCATAAGTGCCAGTATTCACAGGAGATCTATACTTGGTATGCAGTGTCTGTGTAGAGGTTATACAGCGATCACTGGTGACATTATACACAGGACCTCTGTATATAGTATACAGTGTATAGTGTCAGTGTATAGGTAACACACTGACTCACCAGTGACGTCTCTAGGTGAAGTCCTTCATCTTTCATCCAGCACAGACCGCCATAATTTCTTCCAGCCAGGGCTCATTTCTGCAGGAAATAACACAGTTATCTAGAGCTCCGCTTGCAGAACACATTACTTAATTTTTCCCAACTTCTACATTACACCACATGAAGAAAAAAAGGCGACATAGTGTCACTCTGCACAGTAACAGGACCGCCCCCCCATTTAAAACAATATACTCAAAAAATAAAATAAATACATCACTGCAGTAATAATATCCCTTAATTAGCCCCTATGGTAATAATAATATCCCCTATCCTGGCCCCGTGTATCTCATTCCTGGCTCCAGCCATATGTTCTCGCATACTGCCTCTAATGAGTATCCATTCTACCCCATATGATCTCCCCATCCTGCCACATCTGTCTCCATCGTATCCATCCTGCCCCATGATCCTATCGTGCCCCATGTCTTTCATTCTGCCCCGTGTCTCCAATCATGCCCCGTATCTTCATTCTGCCCATGCCTCCAGTCCTGCCCCCAGTGTGTCCAGCATATTGCCCCCAGTGTGTCCAGCAATCTGCCCCAGTGTCTCCAATATTGCCCCCAATCTGTCCAGCAAAATGCCCGTGTCTCCAATATTGCCCCCAGAGTGTCCAGCAATCTGCCCCAGTGTGTCCAGCATTCTGCCCCAGTGTCTCCAATATTGCCCCCAGTCTGTCCAGCAATCTGCCCCAGTGTCTCCTCTCCAGCATTGCCCCCAGTGTGTCCAGCATATTGCCCCCAGTGTGTCCAGCATATTGCCCCCAGTGTGTCCAGCATATTGCCCCCAGTGTGTCCAGCATCCTGCCCCCAGTGTGTCCAGCATCCTGCCCCCAGTGTGTCCAGCAATCTGCCCCAGTGTCTCCATCATATTGCCCCCAGTGTGTCCAGCAATCTGCCCCAGTGTGTCCAGCATTCTGCCCCAGTGTCTCCAGCAATCTGGCCGTTCGCAAAGAAAAAAAAAAAAAACGAGTTCTCCTCACCTGACCTGTGCGCTCCAGCGGCGAGCTCCCTCCAGCAGCTCGCACTCGCCGGCGACTGACAATGACGTCAGATGCCGGCGATGTGTGCTGCGCCTGCGGCCGACTTCAGCTGCCAGCCTCCAATTGGCTGGCAGCTGTTGTTAACTATTGACATGCGGGCGCGCGCCCGCATGTCAATAGGAAACCGCCGCATCGCCGGTAGGGGCCTGGTGAGCAGACAAGACGGGGCCCGATGCGGGCCCCCTCTCTGCCCACCGGGCCCATACGCCAGTCAGGGCAGTAATGCCCTGACTGGCGGCGGGCAATCTGAGCGGTAGCCGAGGGCCCCCCCACACCGCTGAGCCCTGGGCTACCGCCCAGATTGACCCTATTATAATCCGCCCCTGGATGTGAGGGAAAATGAGAGGCGTGATGGGAAAATAAGAGAAGTGAGGTGCTATAACTAACCACAGATATTTACTATGCCCAGGCAATGCCGGGCTCTTCAGCTAGTATATATATATACATATATACACACACATGCAATACATACACTACCGTTCAAAAGTTTAGGGTCACCCAGACAATTTTGTTTTCCATGAAAACTAGTGATGAGCGAACGTGTTCACTCGAACCTGGTGTTCGATCGGACATTAGGGCGTTCGAAGGTGTTCGGTATTCGGCCGAACATCTCGCGGTACTCGAGTGAAATCTCGTTTTTGTTTTTCTCATTTTTGGCGGTTTTTCAAGGAGCCAATCATGTTAGGTGAGCCTTCTAAGCTACTAGCATGACGTAGGGACATGTACAAGACGAGAGCAGTGAGTGGCTGGCCAGATCAGGTGACCTGACCAGCCAATAGACTGCTTTCATTATGTTCGGCGCTTTCAGCCATTTGCAGTGTGAAAGAGCATAGGGACAGACGTGCTGGGGGGACTGGGAATTGATAGGGACTAGAGCAGGGACAAAGACCAGAATTAATCAGGCAGGCAGGGTGCAGAAATCAACAGCCCTTGTCAGGGCTAATCTACATTTACTACTACTAGTCCTCTCTTGTATTTGCTGGCTAGCTGTGTGGCAGCTGGGACCAGGAGTGCAGCGTCCGCCATCTTAGCTGCGCACTCACTGTCTCAGTGCCAAGTCTCAATCTCAGTCTCCAAGTCAATCTTTATAGGCATTAGGCATTAGGCAGGGATCGTGTGTGCATTAGGCTGGGCTTTATAGTGCGGCGTCCGCCATTTTGGGCGAACGCCGCACTATTAGAATATCGGCTGCTGGATGTTCCTCAGACTCCATTTAGCCTCCAGCACACGCTGTCTGTAACCTCATTTGTGCTGCTGTCTGGGACTTGTAGTGCCTCAGACTCCAGCACACGCTGTAACCTCATTTGTGCTGCTGTCTGGGACTTGTAGTGCCTCAGACTCCAGCACACGCTGTAACCTCATTTGTGCTGCTGTCTGGGACTTGTAGTGCCTCAGACTCCGTAGAGTGGTACAGCACACGCTGTCACCTCATTTAATAATAATAATATTAATTAATAACAATAATTAATAAATTAAAAAAGGAAATATTTGCGGCCTAAAAATAAAACCGCATAAGATATAAAAATGCATTTTTGAGTGATACAGATATACCACACCTGGCCCAAAAATATTTGTTTAGCGTACACATAAGCGCAGTGTACAGAATACGCAATTCTGCCACATATATAGTATATATATATAGTATAGAATACCCTACATTCTAATCCAAGGTTTTGTGTGTCCAAAAAACCGCATTAGATAAAAATTGCATTTTTATAGCACGCCATATCTAATAGTTAAAGAAATAAAGGGTATTTGATGTGAAGAAATACCACAAATATAAACACAGTTTTATATCTGTTACTGGTACCCAAGTTTTGTGGTTCAAAAATACGCTCTGTATTTAGTGACTAGGCCTGTTGCCAGATTTGTGCACGCCATATCTAATAGTTAAAGAAATAAAGGGTATTTGATGTGAAGAAATACCACAAATATAAACACAGTTTTATATCTGTTACTGGTACCCAAGTTTTGTGGTTCAAAAATACGCTCTGTATTTAGTGACTAGGCCTGTTGCCAGATTTGTGCACGCCATATCTAATAGTTAAAGAAATAAAGGGTATTTGATGTGAAGAAATACCACAAATATAAACACAGTTTTATATCTGTTACTGGTACCCAAGTTTTGTGGTCCAAAAATAAGCTCTGTATTTAGTGACTAGGCCTGTGGCCAGTTTTGTGCACGCCATATCTAATAGTTACATAAAGAAGGGGTATTTGATCTGAAGAAATACCACAAATATAAAACACAGTTTTATATCTGTTACTGATACACATCAGTTTGCTGTAAACCAAGGTTTGGTTGCATAAAATACGCTCTTTACCGAATAGTCCTTTTTGCAACACGCAATATATCCTCTGTTTGGACAAATAGAGTGTATTTCACCTTCATAACTAGCTTTTCTAGCATAACCTTTACAATGGTGAACCCCAGGGGTAAGGGACGAGGACGAGGACGTGGTCGTGGGCGTCAAAGTGAGGTTGCAGGCAGAGGCCGTAGTCCTGGGCAGGGTGACACAGTACCTGCTTCTGATGGAGCACTGGAACGCCGCAGAGTACCCTTTTCTAGCTTCCTGTCCCAATTTACAGTGTCACGTGGCACACCCCTATTGGATCCCCAGCAGTGCGAACAGGTGATCAACTGGATAGCGGATAATGCATCCAGTAGTTTATCCACCGCCCAGTCTTCCACGCAGTCCACCAACGCTAGCCAAGGGAGTGGACCTCAGGATCTTTCAGCTCAACCTCCTCCCGCCCAGCCTGGCCCCTCCTTGGAAATTAGTGATTCAAATCCTGCATACTCCCAGGAACTGTTTTCCCAACCCTTCCTAGATTCACAAAGCACTGCTGAGCAGCAACCTGACCAGTGGGTCTGTCCCGATGCCCAAAATAGAGAGCTTTCCCAGTCTGTGGGTGATGAAAGTGGGGATTTACAAATAGTCTGTGGAGAGGTGTCTGAGGATGAGACACGGGTGTCAGACAGTGAGGTGCTTGTCAGTGCAGTAATTCCCAGGGGGGAGCAGGCTGATGAATGGGAGGAGGAGGAGCCGGTGGATGATGAGGTGACTGACCCCAGCTGGGTTGTTAGGCCTAGTCAAGAGAGTGCTTCGGAGGGGGAGGCAAGTGTAACATCAGAAAACGTTGCAAGAGGTAGACGTGCGACCAGAGGGAGAGGCAGGGCCAGAGTAATTTCATCAGACAGAGGTTCAACAAGTGAACCAGTTTGGTCGAGGCCTCGGTGTTCTAAAGTCTGGAGCTTCTTTAAAGAAAGTGAGGAGGACCGACGGACTGTGTTGTGCAACCTGTGCCACACCAAGCTCAGTAGGGGAGCCACCACTAGCAACCTAAGCACTACCAGCATGCGCAGGCATATGAGTGCTAAACACCCAACTCATTGGAATCAAGGCCGTTCACCTCCTTCTGGTCGCACCGCTGCTCCTTCCCCTGTGTCACATGCTGGCTCTGCCAGTAACTCCCCAGCCCAGGAGCCCGGCACCAGCGACTCCCGCCATGCAACCACCCCTGCACCTTCACCATCCCCCCCACAATCCACCAATGTGTCCCAGCGCAGTGTTCAGCTGTCTTTGCATGAAACATTTCAGCGCAAGCGCAAATATGCCTCCACCCACCCACATGCACAGGCCTTAAATGTCCACGTCTCCAAACTCCTGTGTTTGGAGATGCTGCCCTACAGGCTGGTGGAGACGGAGGCATTCCGCAACCTGATGGCGGTGGCTGCCCCTCGCTACTCCGTCCCAAGCCGCCACTATTTTTCTCGATGTGCCGTCCCAGCACTACACCAGCACGTGTCTCAGAACATCAACCGTGCCCTGACCAACGCGGTTACAGAAAAGGTCCACTTAACCACGGACACGTGGACCAGTGCTGGGGGGCAGGGACACTATATCTCCCTGACGGCACATTGGATTAATTTGGTTGAGGCTGGGACAGAGTCTGAACCGGGGTCAGCTCATGTGTTGCCCACACCCAGGATTGCGGGGCCTACCTCGGTGACTGTTTCCCAGGATTACTATACTTCTCCCCCCTCCTCCTCCTCCTCCTCCACAAACACCACTTGTAAATTTCCATCCGTGGACACGCCACCTTCAGTCGGCAGCTGCAGTCGCAGCAGGACCACAGTGGGCAAGCGCCAGCAGGCGGTGCTAAAACTGCTGAGCTTAGGTGACAAGAGGCACACTGCCCAGGAGCTGTTACAGGGCATGACGGCTCAGACGGATCTTTGGCTGGCGCCGCTGAACCTGAAAGCAGGCATGGTCGTGTGTGACAACGGGCGTAATCTGGTGGCGGCTCTGCAACTGGGCAGACTCACACACGTTCCATGCCTTGCCCACGTGTTCAATCTGGTGGTTCAGCGGTTCCTCAAGACCTACCCCAATCTGTCAGATTTGCTCACCAAGGTGAGACGCATCTGTGCCCATTTCCGCAAATCCACCACTGATGCTGCCACCCTGAGGGCAGTGCAACGGCGCTTACAACTGCCAGCTCACCGACTGTTGTGCGACGTGCCAACGAGATGGAATTCCACCCTACACATGTTAAACAGGGTTTACCAGCAGCGCAGAGCCATTGTAGACTGTCAGATGACCACTTCCACCAGAACCGGTAGTCAAGTTAGTCAGCTTCCTCAAATCTACAATGAGGAGTGGACGTGGATGTCTGATATATGTAAGGTGTTAAGCCACTTTGACGAGTCAACACTGATGGTCAGCGGGGATGACGCCATAATCAGCGTCACCATCCCGCTGCTTTGTCTGCTGAAAAAATCATTGCTCAGCATGAAGTCTGAGGCGCATCGATTGTCACAGGAGATGGGGGAAGAAGAGTTGACTGAGAGCCAGAACACCAGCCAGTCTGTTTCTCAGAGTGTAACTGAGGAGGGGGTGGAGGAAGATGAGGATGAAGAGGAGGAGACTGTGGGCGAGACTGAAGACGGTACCCATTCCCTCTTCTCAGTTCAGCGTGTTTGGGCTGAGGAGGAGGAGTTGGAGGAGGAGGAGGAGGAGGAAATGGAGAGTCGGCCTGTTGCGGAGGGGGAATTCTTACGTGTTGGGACTCTGGCGCACATGGCTGACTTCATGTTAGGCTGCCTTTCCCGTGACCCTCGCGTGAGAAAAATATTTTCCACCAGCGATTACTGGGTGTTCACCCTCTTGGACCCCCGGTACAAGCACAACTTTTCCACTCTAATTCCTATAGAGGAAAGGAGTATGAGACTGCATCAATACCAACTGGCCCTGGTGCACAAGCTGAAAATAGCCTTCCCATCTGACACCGCTAGCGGCAGAGGACGTGGTTCTGAGGGCCAACAAGCGAGGGAGAGGAGGGGAGCAGGCAGCTTGTCAAGCGCTGGCAGAGGATCAATCTCCAAGGCCTTTGCCAGTTTTATGTCACCCATGCAAGAGTATGCCACCAATCCACAGTCTAGACAGAGTAGAGGCGAGATTTACAGAAAGATGGTGAAGGACTACCTAGGTGACCATACCAACGTCCTGCATGATCACTCTGCTCCATACAACTACTGGGTTTCAAAGCTGGACACGTGGCCAGAACTGGCACTGTACGCCTTGGAGGTGCTGGCTTGCCCTGCCGCTAGCGTGTTGTCAGAGCGGGTCTTCAGTGCAGCTGGTGGCATCATCACCGATAAGCGTACACGCCTGTCAACTGACAGCGCTGACAGGCTGACGCTTATCAAGATGAATAAAGCATGGATTTCTACAGATTTCCACTCGCCACCGTGTTAAAGCAGCTCAAACTGAAGTCTGTCATGTCACCGTGCCACTCTCCGTGCTGACGCTGCTGACGCCTCCACATGCTGGGTCTTCGCTACCTCCAAACTATGTAATTGTGCCACTCTGTGGCCTCAATGTGTAAGGAATGATGCTGCTGCCGCCTCCTCAAGGGTCCGTCACCGTGCCACTCTCCGTGCTGACGCCTCCACATGCTGGGTCTTCGCTACCTCCAAACTATGTAAATGTGCCACTCTGTGGCCTCAATGTGAAAGGAATGATGCTGCTGCCGCCTCCTCAAGGGTCCGTCACCGTGCCACTCTCCGTGCTGACGCCTCCACATGCTGGGTCTTCGCTACCTCCAAACTATGTAATTGTGCCACTCTGTGGCCTCAATGTGTAAGGATTAAGGAATGATGCTGCTGCCGCCTCCTCAAGGGTCCGTCACCGTGCCACTCTCCGTGCTGACGCCTCCACATGCTGGGTCTTCGCTACCTCCAAACTATGTAATTGTGCCACTCTGTGGCCTCAATGTGTAAGGAATGATGCTGCTGCCGCCTCCTCAAGGGTCCGTCACTGTGCCGCTCTCCGGCCTGATGCTGCCTCCGCATGCCGTGCCCATAGCTGCCATGCTGTGTCAGGCTCAATTTCGGTGTGTTTCACCTGCTACCTCATCAAAGTGGGTCACTCTGTCACCACAAAGCTGTTGGCCATAATTTGGCGTAATGGTGCATTTGGGCAGCCTCAGAGGCAACTATGCATGCTGCCCCTGCTGTTTCCTGTCCATTCCAGTGTTGTTTCCATCATTTTCTGAGCTTCCCAGGTTTTTAGGCGACCTTCCCTGTGCAGAGCTTTGGTCCCGCTGAAAAATGTTCGAGTCTCCCATTGACTACAATGGGGTTCGTTATTCGAAACGAACACTCGAACATCGGGAGATGTTCGACTCGAACAACGAGCACCCGAACATTTTAGTGTTCGCTCATCACTAATGAAAACTCATATTTTTATTAATCAAATGAGTTGCCAAATAAATTTAAAATCTAGTCCAGACATTGACAAGGTTTGAAAAAAAGCTTTGTATTTGAAATAATATTTTTTTCCTTCAAACTTTGCGTCAAAGAATGCTCCCTTTGCAGCAATTACAGCATTGCAGGCCTTTGGCATTCTAGCAGTTAATTTGCTGAGGTAATCTGGAGAAAGTTCACCCCATGCTTCCAGAAGCCGCTCCCACAAGTTGGTTTAGGTTGATGGGCACTATTGTGTACCATACGGTCAAGCTGCTCCCACGGACCAAGTCGGACCAAGATGGCTCTGTAAACTGTAGGCCTCTATTCACACAGCATGCATTTTGTAGCACTAGGCGGCCCACCTGTATGTGCGTTAGTAATAGGCTGTAAACCAGATGCTCTACATTGCCTGTGTGAACAATGCCACATCTACATTGCCTGTGTGAACAATGCCACATACAGACTATTATCGCTTATTTTTCTGTGCACTAATGCCAAACAGCCAACACTGGATTGAAAGTGGTTGTTTCATCGGTATTTTTTGCACCTGTTTTTTGCCATCATTAATCGGGTCCGATGCGCCCTGCTGGTGCATTTGTTTGGAGGCTTCAGCAGGTAATCATCTCTTCTTTTTTCTCAGTGATTTTTTTCAATTTTCTGGAGGATTTTTAAGTCCTCTTTTTGTGTCTGCAAGCTGCTCCCACAACAGCTCAATGGGGTTGAGATCTGGTGACTGCGCTGGCCACTTCATTACAGATAGAATACCAGCTGCTTTCTTCTTCACTATATAGTTATTGCATAATTTGGAGGTGTGCTTTGGGTCATTGTCCTGTTGTAGGATGAAATTGGCTCCAATCAGGCGCTGTCCACAGGGTATGGCATAGCATTGCAAAATGGAGTGATAGCCTTCCTTATTCAAAATCCCTTTTACCTTGTACAAATCTCCCACTTTACCAGCACCAAAGCAACCCTAGACCATCACATTACCTCCACCATGCTTGACTGATGGCATCAGACACTCTTCCAGCATCTTTTCAGTTGTTCTGCCTCTCACAAATGTTCTTCTGTGTGATCCAAACACCTCAAACTTGGATTCGTCTGTCCATAACACTTTTTTCCAATCTTCCTCTGTCCTCTGTCCAATGTCTGTGTTCTTTTGCCCATATTAATCTTTTCCTTTTATTAGCCAGTCTCATATATGACTTTTTCTTTGCCACTCTGCCCTGAAGGCCAGCATCCCGGAGTCGCCTATTCACTGTAGACGTTGATACTGGCGTTTTGTCTGTACTATTTAATGAAGCTGCCAGTTGAGGACCTGTGAGGTGACGATTTCTCAAACTACAGACTCTAATGTACTTGTCTTGTTGCTCAGTTGTGCAGCAGTGCCTCCCACTTCTCTTTCTACTCTGGTTAGAGCCTGTTTGTGCTCTCCTCTGAAGGGAGTAGTACACACCGTTGTAGGAAATCTTCTGTTTCTTGGCAATTTCTCGCATGGAATAGCCTTCATTTCTAAGAACAAGAATAGACTGTGAAGTTTCACATGAAAGTTCTTTTTTTCTGGCCATCTTGAGAGTTTAATGGAACCAACAAATGCAATGCTCCAGATTCTCAGCAAGCTCAAAGGAAGGTCAGGTTTATAGGTTCTCTAATCAGCCAAACTGTTTTCAGCTGTGCTAACATACTTGCACAAGGGTTTTCAAGGGTATTCTAACCATCCATTAGCCGTCTTACACAGTTATCAAACACAAAGTACCATAAGAACACTGCAGTGATGGTTGTTGGAAATGGGTCCCTATACACCTATGAAGATATTGCATTACAAACCAGATGTTTGCAGCTAAAATAGTCATTTACCACATTAACAATGTATAGAGTGTATTTCTGAGTCATTTAATGTTAGCTTCATTGGAAAAAATGTGCTTTTCTTTAAAAAATAAGGACATTTCTAAGTGACCCTAAACTTTTGAATGGTAGTGTATATACATATAGAAGATACAAATATATGTATAGATCTGTCTACATTCACACACACAAATATTTATTAATACCTGTCTGCAGATTAATATATACAGCTCTGGCAAAAATTAAGTGACCACTGAAAAATGTTCAGCTTGACTGATTTTTCTCTTTATAGGTATATTTTTGAGTAAAATGTAAATTGTTCTTTCATTCTATAAACTTTTGACAACATGTCTCCGAATTTCCAAGCAATAAATGTTGTATTATTTTAAAAAAAGGAGAATTAAAAAACAAACAAACCCAGTGCTTTCAGACCTCAAATAATGCAAAGAAAACAAGTTCATTATCATTTAGAAACAACAATACTAATGTTTTGACTCAAAAAGAGTTCAGAAATCAATAATTTGTGGAATAACCATGATTTTTAATCACAGCTTTCATGCTTCTTGGCATGCTTTCCACCAGTCTTTGACACTGCTTCTGGCGCAAAAAATTTAAGCAGTTCTTCTTTCTTTGATGGCTTGTGACCAGTGTTGAGCATTCCGATACCGCAAGTATCGGGTATCGGCCGATACTTGCGGTATCGGAATTCCGATACTGAGATCCGATACTTTTGTGGTATCGGGAATCGGAAGTTTCCAGTGTATGGTTCCCAGGGTCTGAAGGAGAGGAAACTCTCCTTCAGGCCCTGGGATCCATATGAATGTGTAAAATAAAGAATTAAAATAAAAAATATTGATATACTCACCTGTCCGGAGGCCCCTGGACATCACCGCTGGTAACCGGCAGCCTTCTTTGTTTAAAATGATTCCCTTCTAGGAATTTAGGACCTGAGGAATGACGTCACGGCTTCTGATTGGTCGCGTGGCGGTCACATGAGCGGCACGCGACCAATCAGAAGCCGTGACGTCATGGAAGGTGCTGAACGCGCTCATTTTAAGCAAAGAAGGCTGCCGGTTCACAGCGGTAAGGTCCAGGCTGCGTCGGAGAGGTGAGTATATCAATATTTTATATTTTAATTCTTTATTTTACACATTAATATGGATCCCAGGGCCTGAAGGAGAGTTTCCTCTCCTTCAGACCCTGGGAACCATCAGGGATACCTTCCGATACTTGAGTCCCATTGACTTGTATTGGTATCGGGTATCGGTATCGGATCAGATCCGATACTTTGCCGGTATCGGCCGATACTTTCCGATACCGATACTTTCAAGTATCGGACGGTATCGCTCAACACTACTTGTGACTATCCATCTTCCTCTTGAATACATTCCAGAGGTTTTCAATGGGGTTCAGGTCTGGAGATATTATATATTAATACATTAATGTATACATACATATGTGTGTATGTATATTAATGTGTACACAGATATATTTATGAGTATTTGTGTGTGAATATAGATAGAAACTTAGACTTCTACTGTATATGTATCTTTATTCTCTATGTACGGCCGGAGTCACACTACCGTATAATACAGATGAGTGCTATGCTATAAAAAAAGCATAGCACTCAGACCAATGTTAATCTATGGGGCACCTACCATCATCTGTTTTTTTTCTCGTCCATATTATACGTGCGAGTGAAATCACAGCATGCTGCAATTTGCACCGTATGTCGGCCAAGACTCGCCAATGCAAGTCTATGGGTGCGAGAAAAACTCACACACCACACGGACCATCAGTGTGACTTGCGAGAAATACGCACCGGTGTCCTTTCGAAAAGCCGGCAATTCAGTGTGGTGTACAGTAAAACCACACTGACAGGTTAAAATAGAATAGATAGATTAAATGTATACACATAGTATAGGTATATACCTATATATCGTATATACTCGAGTATAAGCCGACCTGAGTATAAGCCGAAAAAACTGGGTAAGCTTATTGACTCGAGTATATATGTATATGTGTGTATTGTCCCCTCATCCCTATCCCGGTATGCGTGGTTCCCTGTCCTGTTCTGTGTGGCTCCCCCTGTTGTATGCATGGCTCGGCTCCCCCGGTCCCATCCTTGTATGCATGGCTCGGCCTCCCCGGTCCCATCCTTGTATGCATGGCTCAGCTCCCCTGGTCCCATCCTTGTATGCATGGCTCTCCCGTCATACTCACCCTCCTCTCTCCATTGCTGAATGTCCCTGCATCTCCATTGTCCCGGCGGCAGTTCTTTCTGGGCTGAGCGGTCACATGGTACCACTCATTAAGGTCGTGAATATGCGCTCCACGCCTATGGGAGTGGAGTCGCGTCCATATTCATGACCTTAATTTGTGGTACCACGCGACCGCTGAGCACAAGAACAGGAAAGAGCTGCCGGTGCTGGGTCAGAGATGCAGGGACGAAGATGCAGCGACGGAGGGTATTGATGTCTTCTGGAAGCTGGCAGTTGCAGCTGTCACTTTGCAAAAGCCGCTGGCTCCCTGCTCCCCCTCTGGCTTTCTGGACCATGACTCGTGTATAAGCCGAGGGGGCGTTTTCAGCACAAAAAGATGTGCTGAAAATCTCAGCTTAGGCTGGTTTCACACTTGCGTTTCTAAACGCATGCGTTTTTTTAAAAAAACGCATGGTGAAAAAACGCATGTAAACGCGTGTAAACGCTGCGTTTTTTTGACGCATGCGTTAAACGCATGCATCCAAAAAATGCAGCGTTTACACGCGTTTAGATGCGTTTTTGCATGCGTTTGCGTTTTTTTTCACATTTCACAAAAAAAATCTAGGAGCCAAAAAAAGATAACCAGACACCACCAATGGGAATAGAGAGGGCGTATATGATTGTCTCTCTATATATTGACCCTAGGGGTACAGAAATTTTAACAGCTTGCTACTGTTTCCGGTGTCATGATGGATCTTTCCATGGAGAGCTTTTATTTCAACCTGGATTTCAGCTTCAAGATTTTTCTGGCCTGTGCTTTTGCTTGGGAGCAAGACCGAAACCGCCAAAGATGGAGAAGGAGACAACGTAGGCGTTTTTGGAGGCACCCCATCATTGAAGTGCGTGAGAGCCGTGGAGCCTATCACACGCTCTACGCGGAGCTGAATGCCAACCCGGAGAAATTCCAGGATTACACGAGAATGTCGCAAGAATCGTTCCGGGATTTGCTGTCTCGTGTCCAAGGAGCCATACGGCGACAGGACACACGGCTCCGTAGAGCGATTCCACCCGAGGAACGTCTGCTAGTGACATTAAGGTACGTTCCAAATCTAAACCAATGACAGTCCAAATTTTGGTTATGACATGTATTTTATGTGTTGTTTTCTTTTTGTTATTTTTAAACACACCATAAAAAGAGTAGATTTTAATGTGTTTTTTTTTTTCTTTTTCTTCTAGATTTCTTGCCACAGGAGAGAGTTTATCTTCCCTCCACTTCCAATACCGCCTTGGAATTTCCACCCTCTCTGGAATAGTTGTGGACACCTGTCGTGCGTTATGGAATGTACTCCGTGAGGAGTTTATACCAGTACCCACCGTGGACATGTGGCATGAAATTTCCGATAAATTTTTGAATGTGTGTGATTTCCCCAACTGTTTAGGGGCGGTGGATGGAAAGCACATCCGCATTATCAAACCTGCCAGAACCGGATCGGAGTTTTTTAACTACAAAAAATATTTTTCGGTAGTGCTCATGGCAATAGCGGATGCGGAGTGTCACTTCATCGCCGTGGACATTAGAGCTTTTGGCCGTGGCAATGATTCCCAGACTTTCAAAAGCTCGGATATGGGCCGTCGGGTGTATGGCAACAATTTTAATTTTCCCCCTCCACAGCCTCTCCCCAACACTCAAGGCCCACCGCTGCCATTTGTTATGGTTGGGGATGAGGCCTTCCAGATGTGTGAAAATCTCCTGAAGCCATATTCTAGTCGGGACTTGGACCACACTAGAAGGATCTTCAACTACAGACTGACCAGGGCCAGAAGAACAGTAGAGTGTACCTTTGGCATTCTGGTTGCTAAATGGCGCATTCTTGCAACAGCCATAAATCTAAAAGTGGAAACAGTGGACGAGGTGGTCAAAGCCTGTGTGGTTCTCCACAATTACCTCATTGCTAAGGAGCGACCCCACATTGAACTGGATGAACCAGTTGCACACCCACTGCCTGATTTTCAGCATCAGCCGATGCGGTCAACTGCAGCCGTTGGTCTTATGCGGGACCAATTTGCGGCCTATTTTGTTTCCGATATTGGACGGGTGTCATGGCAGGACAATGTTGTGTAAATGTGCTGTTGTATGTTTATCTTTACCAATTATTATATACTGATAAAAAAATTTCAAATTAATAAACTTGAGTGTTGTTAATGTAGACCGTGTCTCCTATCTTTTTCCTCTCTAAACAAAGGTTTACCAAAGACGGTCAGTAGATCTGAATGTATATCATATTTTGTAATCCAAAACAAGGAGTGGGTGATAGATGAGGAGGTAATAGTTATTATTTTCATATCCTAATTGACCTCTTATATGGTTGCACTCCCTATTTTGATTTACAAATAATAATGTAAAACACTGGCCGCATACTTCTAATAATGGCAATCATGTTGATTTATTGGTAATCTTGTTGACGTCATTGCGTCAAGACTGAGACAATCACTGTCACGCTATCTATACCCATCAAGTCAAGTGTCAGAAATAATGAATTCATGATAAACATATACATGCTCATGAATTCACAATTTCTTACAACTGGCCAGGTGAGCATAGATATGTAGCGTGTGACAACCATTGTCGCATCATTTGTTAGGTATAAAGAAGAGAATATGGTTAATATACAAAGCAGTTATCAACTCAATAGGTCAGGTGTCTTAACTTATGAGTTTTTGGAAACCTGACCTGTTCAGTTGACTACTGAACTTGATTTCCACCATTTTCTCTTTGTACTGTCACACTAGGTACAAAAAAAAGAGTATGGAAATAACTGTTATATTTTTTGGGCCAACTCATATCTGTTTACTAAAGAAACACATATAGATGTAGTCTTGTATTTTATACTACTGGAGATATGTTTTGGCCAAAAGAATAAGTGTGTGGCAAAGTTTATTGGCGTGTATTGACAGCGGTGATAGACACAATAAACCAAACATAATTGTTGCAAATTAACTTTTTTTTAATTTAGTTAACAAACAAATTTAAAAATTAATTTTTTTGTACCGCGACGGGTTGTACCGCGACGGCTTGGGGTAGAGTGACGTAAACGGGGGGTGTTAAGAACTGAAGCCTGGCTCACCGTGGAGGAGGCAGAGGTGGCAGGAGAAGGGGCAATAAAACTGGAAGGGTCTGGAAGTTCGGGGATGGGGCTTAACACATGAGAGGCTTGAGACGCAATGGAAGGGTGAGACACAACAGACAATACAGACACATCGGTAGGTGATGGGGGAGGAATACTAAGAGTTTTTTGTTTTTTATGTGTTTTTGGAGTTTTCTTTTGTGTTTTCCTGGTAGGGGGATGTCTTGTTGGGGAAATATGTTGTTGCGTGTTGGCGGGAGACACGTCAGGGTCCGGCTCTACTATTTCACAGTCCGTTTCCATTGTGGATCGCTCGGCAACGCCAGAGTCCAACTGCATCGTAGTGGGGGGGAACATAAAGCCCTGCCAGGCTCCTGGTGCATCGTTGGGGGGGGAACATAAACCCCTCATAGGGTCCTGCTGCATTGCTGGTGGGGGGGAACATAAAGCCCTGGCAGGGTCATGCTGCATCGGGGTGGGTCCTGCCCGGAAAGCCATGGCTGGGTCCTGCTGCATCGGGGGGGGGGGGGGGGGGGCGCTGCGATACGCCATGCCTGGGTCCTGCTGCATCGGGGGGGCGGTCCTATATGCCATGCCTGGGTCCTGCTGCATCGGGGGCGGTCCTATATGCCATGCCTGGGTCCTGCTGCATCAGGGGGTGTCCTGCCCGGAAAGCAATGCCTCGGTCCTGCTGCATGGGGGGGGGGGTGGTCCGATATGCCATGCCTGGGTCCTGCTGCATCGGGAGGGGGCCAGGCCGAAAAGCCACGCCAGGGTCCTGCGGCATCGTGGTGTCAGCGGAGGAGGTCCAAGCCAGAGCAGCGGTTGTCACGGTGGTGGCGGTGGGATGTCCAACAGCACTCGTCATCGTGTTGGTGCTGTAGTGGAGTACACCTGTGGATGGAATAGAGGTGGCCATGCAGTGGTATGCAGCAGAGGTAGGAATGGAGGTCAATCGTGACAGTGACGGCACAGTTGGATATGCCGCCACTGTCTGCTGTAAATTGCGACTCTGCTGCATAGCCTGCACAAAAGCAACATTGCAGGCCTGCATCACACTCAGCTGGAGATCAGGGCTAAGGTGTTCCGACATGCCCTGCTCTATTTGGTTAAAAAAATGATGAGCTGGCCTCCGGAGGTCGGCTTTAACTTGATCAAGGCTTTTGGTGACATCCTGGATCCGGCAATTTAAGAGGTTATGGGACACATCCATTCTGTCACCTAAAGCCTTGATTAGGGTTGAGCGACTTTCATTTTTTTAAGATCGAGTCGGGTTTTGTGAAACCCGACTTTGTTCAAAGTCGAGTCGAGTGCAGTCGGCCGATTATCGCGAAAAGTCGGGGATTGACCGAAACACGAAACCCAATGCAAGTCAATGGGGAAGCATAGTCGGCAGTGAGTGGAGGCCAGGAAAACACCTACAGTGCCCATTTTAATGCCAAAAACATCCATTCTTGTTTCTGAAGCTTGTCAATCTTAATTAACTTTATAATAATAGTTGGGCATTGGAAATTGGGGGTCATTTGGCAAAAGTTGTGGGGGGTAGGGCTGGTTCAAGGTTTTAGTGGGCCCAGGAAACGTGGACTACGTCACGGCGGTGGAGCAGGGAGAGGTAAGTATTTCAATGTTGCAAGTGCTGTGATCCTGAGCAAGCAGGGGGGGCCCACTCGTTCGCATTGGCACTGGCACAGGGCCCCTCAAAGTACAGCGGTGTGTTTGCACGGCGGGGGCGCCTCCCACCGGCAGCGACACTTTTGCGTACTCTGAGTGGCCCTGTGCCTGTGACGTCACCAACGAGTATGCCCCCTACCTGTTAAAGAAACCTGCACTTTCATCTGCACCTTCCTCTTTGTCCCTGTGTAAGGTGGTATAGTATGCGGGAAGGGGAACCTGACTTTCAGCAGGGTCAGATTGTGGCTGTGTAGCATTCAAGGGGAATGTAGTGGTCTGGGTCAAAGTACCACAAGACTCATGTAGCACCGGCTGGGCAATGGGCAGGATGAGGAGGAAACACTGATATAGGGCCAAATAATAAAGTGGGCTAAATGCAATTCAAAATTGGTAACAGGACTAATCAGGCAGCATTGCTTAGTTCAGTGGAGGACAACTGTAATGAGGGGCAGACACAGTTAGTAGGCCCAAATAATAAAGTGGGCAAAATAAAGTTCAAAATTGGTAACAGGAGTAAACAGGCGGCACTGCTTTGTTCAGTGGAGGAGAACACCTTTGAGTGGCAGACACCGTTAGTAGGCCCAACCCAACTAGTAGGCCCTATGCAGTTTAATATTACAAATGAAGGCCGAAAGCCTGAAGATTAAAGGTCAGGAAAATAACACAGGACAACACCAAGGTGCGGCACACACCGTTAGTAGGCCCCAACCACCAAATTTTTAAAAAACAGCACTTAATGAGAGCCAGAAGGTTGAAGCTCAGATTTATACAGTGGAGGACAACACCAGGGAGCGGCAGACACCGTTAGTATGCCCCAACCACCAAATTTTTGTTAAAAAGCACTTAATGAGAGCCAGAAGGTTGAAGCTCAGATTTATACAGTGGAGGACAACACCAGGGAGCGGCAGACACCGTTAGTAGGCCCCAACCACCAAATTTTTAAAAAAACAGCACTTAATGAGAGCCAGAAGGTTGAAGCTCAGATTTATACAGTGGAGGACAACACCAGGGAGCGGCAGACACCGTTAGTAGGCCCCAACCACCAAACTTTTTTTAAAAAGCACTTAATGAGAGCCAGAAGGTTGAAGCTCAGATTTATACAGTGGAGGACAACACCAGGGAGTGGCAGACACCGTTAGTAGGCCCCAACCACCAAAAATTTTTTAAAAAGCACTTAATGAGAGCCAGAAGGTTGAAGCTCAGATTTATACAGTGGAGGACAACACCAGGGAGCGGCAGACACCGTTAGTAGGCCCTAACCACCAATTTTTTTTTAAAAAGCACTTAATGAGAGCCAGAAGGTTGAAGCTCAGATTTATACAGTGGAGGACAACACCAGGGAGCCGCAGACACCGTTAGTATGCCCCAACCACCAAATTTTTAAAAAACAGCACTTAATGAGAGCCAGAAGGTTGAAGCTCAGATTTATACAGTGGAGGACAACACCAGGGAGTGGCAGACACCGTTAGTAGGCCCCAACCACCAATTATTTTTTTTAAAAAGCACTTAATGAGAGCCAGAAGGTTGAAGCTCAGATTTATACAGTGGAGGACAACACCAGGGAGCGGCAGACACCGTTAGTAGGCCCCAACCACCAAATTTTTAAAAAACAGCACTTAATGAGAGCCAGAAGGTTGAAGCTCAGATTTATACAGTGGAGGACAACACCAGGGAGCGGCAGACACCGTTAGTAGGCCCTAACCACCAATTTTTTTTTAAAAAGCACTTAATGAGAGCCAGAAGGTTGAAGCTCAGATTTATACAGTGGAGGACAACACCAGGGAGCGGCAGACACCGTTAGTATGCCCCAACCACCACATTTTTTTTAAAAAGCACTTAATGAGAGCCAGAAGGTAGAAGCTCAGATTTATACAGTGGAGGACAACACCAGGGAGCGGCAGACACCGTTAGTAGGCCCCAACCACCAAACTTTTTTTTTTTTAAAAAGCACTTAATGAGAGCCAGAAGGTAGAAGCTCAGATTTATACAGTGGAGGACAACACCAGGGAGCGGCAGACACCGTTAGTAGGCCCCAACCACCAAACTTTTTTTTTTTTTAAAAAGCACTTAACCCCTTCCCGACCTTTGACGCCACGTAGGCGTCATGAAAGTCGGTGCCAATCCGACCCATGACACCTATGTGGCGTCATGGAATGATCGCGTCCCTGCAGAGCGGGTGAAAGGGTTAACTCCAATTTCACCCGATCTGCAGGGACACGGGGAGTGGTACTTCAGCCCAGAGGGGGTGGCTTCACCCTCCCGTGGCTACGATCGCTCTGATTGGCTGTTGAAAGTGAAACAGCCAATCAGAGCGATTTGTAATATTTCAACTAAAAAACTGGTGAAATATTACAATCCAGCCATGGCCGATGCTGCAATAACATCGGCCATGGCTGGAAACACTTATGTGACCCCCCCACCCCACCGATCGCCCCCCCAAGCCACCGATCTGTGCTCCGCTCCCCTCCGTCTTGTGCTCCGCTCCCACGTCCTCCTGTCCGCTCCCCCCGTGCACCTATGCCACCCCCCCGTGCTTCGACGCCCCCCCGTGCCCCGATCTCCCCCCCTTATACTTACCGAGGCTCCCGGTGTGCATCCGTCTTCTCCATGGGCGCCGCCATCTTCCAAAATGGCGGGCGCATGCGCAGTGCGCCCGCCGAATCTGCCGGCTGGCAGATTCGTTGCAAGTTCATTTTGATCGCTGTGATAGGTTCTATCACAGCGATCTAAATAAAAAAAATAATAAATAACCCCCCCCTTTATCACCCCCATAGGTAGGGACAATAATAAAATAAAGAAAATATTTTTTTTTCTTTTTCCACTAGGGTTAGGGTTAGAGCTAGGGTTAGAACTAGGGGTAGGGTTAGAGTTAGGGTTAGGGGTGGGGTTAGGGGTAGGGTTAGGGGTAGGGTTAGGGTTATGGCATGTGCACACAGTGCGGATTTGGCTGCGGATCCGCTGCGGATCCGAAGCGGATTGGCCGCGGATCCGCAGCGGATTGGCCGCGGATCCGCAGCGGATTGGCCGCGGATCCGCAGCGGATTGGCCGCTGCGAATTCGTAGCAGTTTTCCATCAGGTTTACAGTACCATGTACACCTATGGAAATCCAAATCCACTGTGCCCATGGTGCGGAAAATTCCGTGCAGAAACGCTGCGTTGTATTTTCCGCAGCATGTCAATTCTTTGTGCGGATTCCGCAGCGTTTTACTCCTGTTCCTCAATAGGAATCCGCAGGTGAAATCTGCACAAAAAAACACTGGAAATCCGCTGTAAATCCGCAGGTAAAACGCAGTGCCTTTTACCTGCAGATTTTTCAAAAATTGTGCGGAAAAATCTCACACGAATCCGCAACGTGGGCACATAGCCTTAGGGTTAGGGTTGGAATTAGAGTTAGGGTTGGAATTAGGGCTAGGGTTGGAAATAGTGTTAAGATTAGGCTTGTGGTTAGGGTTACGGATAGGGTTAGGTGTCATGATCTCTGCAGGCAGAGATCATAGCAAGCCTATAGAGGGACAAGCTCTCGGAAGATGGAACTATACTGACCATGAACTAAGCCTGCCGCGCAACTAGAAATAGCCAGGTAGCATTTCCTATTTATCGCTAGATGCCCAGCTCTGGCCTAAGACCTAAATAGCTAGCAAAGGGAAATATAAGACCTGGCTCACCTCTAGAGAAATATTCCAAAGAAGACAGTAGCCCCCCACATATAATGACGGTGAGTTCAGATGAAACAACAAACGCAGCAGGAAAATAGTCTTAGCAAATTTGAGGTCCGCTTACTAGATAGCAGAAGACAGATAGTATACTTTCATGGTCAGCAGAAAAACACTAACAAAACACCATCCAGAGATTACCTTAAACTCTGGCATTAACTCATAACGCCAGAGTAGCAATCCCTGATCAACGAGAGCTTTCCAGACACAGTAACAAAACTTCAGCTGTGAACTGGAACAAATAGGCAAAACAAAACATGGACAAAAGTCCAACTTATCTAGTAGCTGTCGAGAAGCAGGAACAAGCACTGAGAGGCATCAGATAACATTGTTGACCGGCAAGAAACCACCAGAGAAATGAGCTTAAATAGCGACACCCACTACTGATGGAACCAGGTGAAACAGGAAAGAGGATGACAAGTCCAATTCCACAAGCGGCCACCGGGGGAGCCCAGAATCCAAATTCACAACAGTACCCCCCCCTCAAGGAGGGGGCACCGAACCCTCACCAGATCCACCAGGGCGACCAGGATGAGCCCTATGGAAGGCACGAACAAGATCAGAAGCATGAACATCAGATGCATTGACCCAAGAATTATCCTCCTGGCCGTAACCCTTCCAGTTGACCAGATACTGGAGTTTCCGTCTGGAAACACGAGAGTCCAAAATTTTCTCCACAACGTACTCCAACTCACCCTCAACCAACACCGGAGCAGGAGGCTCAACTGAAGGTACAACAGGTACCTCATACCTGCGCAATAACGACCGATGAAAAACGTTATGAATGGAAAAGGACGCAGGGAGGTCCAAACGGAAAGAAACAGGATTAAGAATCTCCAATATTCTATAAGGGCCGATGAACCGAGGTTTAAACTTAGGAGAAGAGACCCTCATAGGGACAAAACGAGAAGACAACCACACTAAATCTCCAACACAAAGCCGAGAACCAACACGACGACGACGGTTGGCAAAACGCTGAGTCTTCTCCTGGGACAACTTCAAATTGTCCATAACCTGCCCCCAGATGTGATGCAATCTCTCCACCACCGCATCCACTCCAGGACAATCCGAGGATTCCACCTGACCGGAGGAAAATCGAGGGTGAAACCCCGAATTACAGAAAAACGGGGACACCAAGGTGGAAGAACTGGCCCGATTATTGAGGGCGAACTCTGCCAATGGCAAAAAAGCAACCCAATCATCCTGGTCAGCAGAGACAAAACACCTCAGATATGTCTCAAGGGTCTGATTAGTCCGCTCGGTCTGGCCATTAGTCTGAGGGTGAAAAGCAGATGAAAAAGACAAATCTATGCCCATCCTAGCACAGAATGCCCGCCAAAATCTAGACACAAATTGGGTACCTCTGTCAGAAACAATATTCTCAGGAATACCGTGCAATCGGACAACATTCTGAAAAAACAGAGGAACCAACTCAGAAGAAGAAGGCAACTTGGGCAGAGGAACCAAATGGACCATTTTAGAGAAACGGTCACAGACCACCCAGATGACAGACATCTTCTGGGAAACAGGCAGATCTGAAATAAAATCCATCGAGATGTGTGTCCAAGGCCTCTTAGGAATAGGCAAGGGCAACAGCAGTCCGCTAGCCCGAGAACTACAAGACTTGGCCCGAGCACAAACGTCACATGACTGCACAAAGACTCGCACATCTCGTGACAGGGAAGGCCACCAGAAGGATCTTGCCACCAAATCCCTGGTACCAAAAATTCCGGGATGACCTGCCAATGCAGAAGAATGTACCTCAGAGATGACTCTGCTGGTCCAATCATCCGGAACAAACAGTCTATCAGGCGGACAACGATCCGGTCTATCCGCCTGAAACTCTTGCAAGGACCGCCGCAGATCAGGAGAAACGGCCGACAAAATTACTCCCTCCCTAAGGATACCTGTGGGTTCAGAATTACCAGGAGAGTCCGGGTCAAAACTCCTAGAAAGGGCATCTGCCTTAACATTCTTAGAACCCGGTAGGTATGACACCACAAAATTAAAGCGAGAAAAAAATAAAGACCAGCGCGCCTGTCTAGGATTCAGGCGTCTGGCAGTCTCAAGATAAATCAAATTTTTGTGGTCAGTCAATACCACCACCTGATGCCTAGCCCCCTCGAGCCAATGGCGCCACTCCTCAAACGCCCACTTCATGGCCAAAAGCTCCCGATTCCCAACATCATAATTCCGCTCTGCGGGCGAAAATTTGCGAGAAAAGAAGGCACAAGGCCTAATGACGGAGCAGTCGGAACCTTTCTGCGACAACACTGCCCCAGCTCCGATCTCCGAAGCGTCAACCTCAACCTGAAAAGGCAGATTCACATCAGGCTGACGCAACACAGGGGCAGAGGCAAAACGGCGCTTAAGCTCCTGAAAGGCCTCTACAGCATGAGGGGACCAATTAGCAACATCAGCGCCTTGTCTGGTCAAATCAGTCAGTGGTTTAACGACATCCGAAAAACCAGCAATAAATCGGCGGTAAAAGTTGGCAAAGCCCAAAAATCTCTGAAGACCCTTAAGAGAGGAGGGCTGAGTCCAGTCACAAATAGCTTGCACCTTGACGGGATCCATCTCAATGGAAGAGGGAGAAAAAATATACCCCAAAAAGGAAATTTTCTGGACCCCAAAAACGCACTTAGACCCCTTCACACATAAAGAATTAGACCGCAGAACCTGAAAAACTCTCCTGACCTGCTGGACATGAGAGTCCCAGTCATCAGAAAAAATCAGAATATCATCCAGATATATTATCATAAATTTATCCAGAAAATCGCGGAAAACATCATGCATAAAAGACTGGAAAACTGAAGGGGCATTAGAAAGACCAAAAGGCATGACCAAATACTCAAAGTGGCCCTCGGGCGTATTAAATGCGGTCTTCCACTCATCCCCCTGCCTGATCCGCACCAAATTATACGCCCCACGAAGATCAATTTTAGAGAACCACTTAGCACCCTCTATACGAGCAAACAAATCAGTAAGCAATGGCAATGGGTATTGATACTTAACAGTGATCTTATTCAGAAGCCGATAATCAATACATGGTCTCAAAGAGCCGTCTTTTTTTGAGACAAAGAAAAACCCAGCTCCCAAGGGAGAAGAAGATGGACGAATATGTCCCTTTTCCAAAGACTCCTTTATATATTCCCGCATAGCAGCATGTTCCGGCACAGACAAATTAAACAAACGACCCTTTGGATATTTACAACCCGGTATCAAATCTATGGCACAATCGCACTCACGGTGCGGAGGTAACGACCCAAGCTTGGGTTCGTCAAAGACGTCTTGATAATCAGAGAGGAACTCAGGGACTTCAGAGGGAATGGACGACGAAATAGAAACCAAAGGTACGTCCCCATGAATACCCTTACATCCCCAGCTCAACACAGACATTGCTCTCCAGTCCAAGACTGGGTTGTGAGACTGCAACCATGGCAATCCCAGTACCAAATCGTCATGTAAATTATACAGCACCAGGAAACGAATAATCTCCTGGTGATCCGGATTGATACGCATGGTTACTTGTGTCCAGTATTGTGGTTTATTATTAGCCAATGGGGTGGAGTCAATCCCCTTCAGAGGAATAAGAGTCTCCAAAGGCTCTAAATCAAAACCACAACGATTGGCAAAGGACCAATCCATAAGACTCAGAGCGGCGCCAGAGTCAACATAGGCGTCCGTGGCAATGGATGACAAAGAGCAAATCAGGGTTACAGACAAAATAAACTTAGACTGAATGGTGCCAATGGAAACAGACTTATCAAGCTTCTTTGTACGCCTAGAGCATGCTGATATAACATGAGTAGAATCCCCACAATAGAAACACAATCCATTCTTCCGTCTAAAATTCTGTCGCTCGCTCCTGGACAGAATTCTATCACACTGCATACTTTCTGGCGTCTTTTCCATAGACACCGCCAGATGGTGCACCGGTTTGCGCTCCCGCAGACGCCTATCAATCTGAATAGCCATTGTCATGGACTCATTCAGACCTGCAGGCAAAGGGAACCCCACCATAACATCCTTAACGGCATCAGAGAGACCTTCTCTGAAAGTTGCCGCCAAGGCGCACTCATTCCACTGAGTAAGCACAGACCATTTACGGAATTTTTGGCAGAAAACTTCAGCTTCGTCTTGCCCCTGAGATAGTGCCATCAAAGTTTTTTCTGCCTGAAGTTCCAAATGAGGTTCCTCATAAAGCAAGCCCAAGGCCAGAAAAAACGCATCCACATCGCGTAACGCAGGATCCCCTGCTGGCAATGAGAAGGCCCAATCTTGAGGGTCACCCCTGAGCAAGGAAATCACAATCCTAACCTGCTGAGCAGGGTCTCCAGCTGAACGAGACTTCAGGGACAAATAAAGCTTACAATTATTTCGGAAATTCTGGAAGCTAGCTCTATTCCCTGTGAAGAACTCCGGCAAAGGAATTCTCGGCTCAGATACCGGAGCATGTACCACAAAATCTTGTAAATTTTGTACTTTCGTGATGAGATTATTCAAACCCGCAGTTACACTCTGGAGATCCATTATTGTCAGGTGCACACAGAGCATACAGAGATTAGGAGGAGAGAGAGAAAAAAGACTGCAGCAAGGCAGACTGGAGGAAAAAAAAAAAAAAAAAAAAAATTCCAGCAGACTTCTTATAACTCTCCTTTCTCAACCTGGGTCTTTAACACTTTATAGGCCGGTCAAACTGTCAAAATCTCTGCAGGCAGAGATCATAGCAAGCCTATAGAGGGACAAGCTCTCGGAAGATGGAACTATACTGACCATGAACTAAGCCTGCCGCGCAACTAGAAATAGCCAGGTAGCATTTCCTATTTATCGCTAGATGCCCAGCTCTGGCCTAAGACCTAAATAGCTAGCAAAGGGAAATATAAGACCTGGCTCACCTCTAGAGAAATATTCCAAAGAAGACAGTAGCCCCCCACATATAATGACGGTGAGTTCAGATGAAACAACAAACGCAGCAGGAAAATAGTCTTAGCAAATTTGAGGTCCGCTTACTAGATAGCAGAAGACAGATAGTATACTTTCATGGTCAGCAGAAAAACACTAACAAAACACCATCCAGAGATTACCTTAAACTCTGGCATTAACTCATAACGCCAGAGTAGCAATCCCTGATCAACGAGAGCTTTCCAGACACAGTAACAAAACTTCAGCTGTGAACTGGAACAAATAGGCAAAACAAAACATGGACAAAAGTCCAACTTATCTAGTAGCTGTCGAGAAGCAGGAACAAGCACTGAGAGGCATCAGATAACATTGTTGACCGGCAAGAAACCACCAGAGAAATGAGCTTAAATAGCGACACCCACTACTGATGGAACCAGGTGAAACAGGAAAGAGGATGACAAGTCCAATTCCACAAGCGGCCACCGGGGGAGCCCAGAATCCAAATTCACAACAGTTAGGGGTGTGTTGGGTTTACAGTTGTGGTTAGGGTTGGGATTAGGGTTAGGGTTGGGATTAGGGTTAGGATTAGGGTTGGAATTAGGATTACGGGTGTGTTGGGGTTAGGGTTGTGGTTAGGGGAGTGTTGGGGTTAGGGTTGTGATTAGGGTTATGGCTACAGTTGGGATTAGGATTAGGGGTGTGTTGGGGTTAGTGTTGAAGTTAGAATTGAGGGGTTTCCACTGTTTAGGCACATCAGGGGTCTCCAAACGCAACATGGCAACACCATTGATTCCAGCCAATCTTGCGTTCAAAAAGTCAAATGGTGCTCCCTCCCTTCCAAGCCCCGACGTGCGCCCAAACAGTGGTTTACCCCCACATATGGGGTACCTGCGTACTCAGGACAAACTGGGCAACAACTGTTGGGGTCCAATTTCTCCTGTTACCCTTGTGAAAATAAAAAATTGCTTGCTAAAACATCTTTTTTGAGGAAAGAAAAATGATTTTTTATTTTCACGGCTCTGCGTTGTAAACTTCTGTGAAGCACTTGGGGGTTAAACATGCTCACCACACATCTAGATAAGTTCCTTGGTGGGTCTAGTTTCCAAAATGGGGTCACTTGTGGGGGGTTTCTACTATTTAGGCATATCAGGGGCTCTGCAAACGTAACATGATGCCCGCAGACCATTCCATCAAAGTCTGCATTCCAAAACGTCACTACTTCCCTTCCAAGCCCCGGCATGTGCCCAAACAGTGGTTTACCCCCACATATGGGGTATCAGTGTACTTAGGAGAAACTGGACAACAACTTTTGGGGTCAAATTTCTCCTGTTACCCTTGCAAAAATAACAAATTCTGGGCTAAAAAATATGTTTGAGGAAAGGAAACACATTTATTATTTTCACGGCTCTGCGTTATAAACTTCTGTGAAGCACTTGGGGGTTCAAAGTGTTCACCACACATCTAGATTAGTTCCTTGGGAGATCTAGTTTCCAAAATGGGGTCACTTGTGCGGGAGCTCCAATGTTTAGGCACACAGGGGCTCTTCAAACGCGACATGGTGTCCGCTAATGATTGGAGCTAATTTTCCATTCAAAAAGTCAAATGGCATGCCTTCCCTTCCGAGCCCTGCCGTGCGCCCAAACAGTGGTTTACCCCCACATATGGGGTATCATCATACTCAGGATAAACTGGACAACAACATTTGGGGTCCAATTTCTCCTTTTACCCTTGGGAAAATAAAAAATTCTGGGCTAAAAATCATTTTTGAGGAAAGAAAAATTATTTTTTATTTTCATTGCTCTGCATTATAAACTTCTGTGAAGCACTTGGGGGTTATAAGTGCTCACTATGCATCTAGATAAGTTCCTTGGGGGGTCTAGTTTCCAAAATGGGGTCACTTGTAGGGGAGCTCCAATGTTTAGGCACACAGGGGCTCTCCAAACGCGACATGGTGTCCGCTAACGATTGGAGCTAATTTTCCATTCAAAAAGTCAAATGGCACGCCTCCCCTTCCGAGCCTTGCCGTGCACCCAAACAGTGGTTTACCCCCACATATGAGGTATCGGCGTACTCAGGAGAAATAGCCCAACAAATTTTAGGATCCATTTTATCCTGTTGCCCATGTGAAAATGAAAAAATTGAGGCTAAAAGAAATTTTGTGTGAAAAAAAAGTACTTTTTCATTTTTACGGATCAATTTGTGAAGCACCTGAGGGTTTAAAGTGCTCACTATGCTTCTAGATAAGTTCCTTGGGGGGTCTAGTTTCCAAAATGGGGTCACTTGTGGGGGAGCTCCAATGTTTAGGCACACAGGGGCTCTCCAAACGTGACATGGTGTCCGCTAGCGATGGAGATAATTTTTCATTCAAAAAGTCAAATGGCGCGCCTTCCCTTCCGAGCCTTACCATGTGCCCAAACAGTGGTTTACCCCCACATGTGAGGTATCGGTGTACTCAGGAGAAATTGTCCAACAAATTTTAGGATCCATTTTATCCTGTTGCCCATGTGAAAATGAAAAAATTGAGGCTAAAATAATTTTTTTGTGAAAAAAAAGTACTTTTTCATTTTTACGGATCAATTTGTGAAGCACCTGGGGTTTTAAAGTGCTCGCTATGCTTCTAGATAAGTTCCTTGGGGGGTCTAGTTTCCAAAATGGGGTCACTTGTGGGGGAGCTCCAATGTTTAGGCACACGGGGGCTCTCCAAACGCGACATGGTGTCCGCTAAAGATTGGAGCCAATTTTTCATTCAAAAAGTCAAATGGCGCTCCTTCCCTTCCGAGCCCTGCCGGGCACCCAAACAGTGGTTTATCCCCACATATGAGGTATCAGCGTACTCAGGACAAATTGGACAATAATGATCATGGTCCAGTTTCTCCTTTTACCCTTGGGAAAATAAAAAAATTGTTGCTAAAAGATCATTTTTGTGACTAAAAAGTTAAATGTTCATTTTTAACTTCCATGTTGCTTCTGCTGCTGTGAAACAACTGAAGGGTTAATAAACTTCTTGAATGTGGTTTTGAGCACCTTGAGGGGTGCAGTTTTTAGAATGGTGTCACTTTTCGGTATTTTCAGCCATATAGAACCCTCAAACTTCAAATGTGAGGTGGTCCCTAAAAAAAATGGTTTTGTAAATTTTGTTGGAAAAATGAGAAATCACTGGTCAAATTTTAACCCTTATAACTTCCTAGCAAAAAAAAAATGTGTTTCCAAAATTGTGCTGATGTAAAGTAGACATGTGGGAAATGTTATTTATTAACTATTTTGTGTCACATAACTCTCTGGTTTAACAGAATAAAAATTCAAAATGTGAAAATTGCGACATTTTCAAAATTTTCGCCAAATTTCCGTTTTTTTCACAAATAAACTCAGAAATTATCGACTTAAATTTACCACTAACATGAAGCCCAATATGTCACGAAAAAGCGTTCCTGAGTTATTACCTCATAAAGGGACACTGGTCAGAATTGCAAAAAACGGCAAGGTCATTAAGGCCAAAATAGGCTGGGTCATGAAGGGGTTAATGAGAGCCAGAAGGTTGAAGCTCAGATTTATACAGTGGAGGACAACACCAGGGAGCGGCAGACACCGTTAGTAGGCCCCAACCACCAAATTTTTAAAAAACAGCACTTAATGAGAGCCAGAAGGTTGAAGCTCAGATTTATACAGTGGAGGACAACACCAGGGAGCGGCAGACACCGTTAGTAGGCCCCAACCACCAATTTTTACCAACAAATACTTAATGAGAGCCAGAAGGTTGAAGCTCAGATTTATACAGTGGAGGACAATTTGAATTAGGGACTGCAGACAGACTTAGTAGGCTGTCCCCTGTGGACCATGCATCCACCACATTAACCCATTGCGCCGTAATGGACACGTAACCTTCCGTGGCCATGCCTACAGGTCCATGCGTCTGTTGTCAGGTGCACCTTTGTACTCACAGATTGCCAGAGTGCATGGACAATGCGGTCTTCTACATGCTGGTGGAGGGTTGGGATGGCTTTTCTCGCAAAAGAAGTGTCGACTGGTTAGCTTGTAGCGTGGTACAGCGTAGTCCATCATGGCTTTATTAATATTAAATAAAATATATAAATAGGCTCTATGAACTTTTAAATAGGTTCCAGGGGTACACGGGCAGCATTGGTGTGGTCAGCGGAGGACGATTGCAAGGAGGGACCGCAGACAGGCTTACTAGGCCTAAAATAAATAAAAATAGGCTCAAGGCACTTAGAGTTATCTCGCAGAGGTACACAGGCAGCATTGTTGTGGTCAGTGGAGGAGGATTGCAAGGAGGGACCGCAGACAGGCTTACTAGGCCTAAAATAAATAAAAATAGGCTCAAGGCACTTAGAGTTATCTCACAGGGGTACACAGGCAGCATTGTTGTGGTCAGTGGAGGAGGATTGCAAGGAGGGACCGCAGACAGGCTTACTAGGCCTAAAATAACTAAAAATAGGCTCAAGGCACTTAGAGTTATCTTGCAGGGGTACACAGGCAGCATTGTTGTGGTCAGTGGAGGAGGATTGCAAGGAGGGACCGCAGACAGGCTTACTATGCCTAAAATAAATAAAAATAGGCTCAAGGCACTTAGAGTTATCTCGCAGGGGTACACAGGCAGCATTGTTGTGGTCAGTGGAGGAGGATTGCAAGGAGGGACCGCAGGCAGGCTTACTAGGCCTAAAATAAATAAAAATAGGCTCAAGGCACTTAGAGTTATCTCGCAGGGGTACACAGGCAGCATTGTTGTGGTCAGTGGAGGAGGATTGCAAGGAGGGACCGCAGACAGGCTTACTAGGCCTAAAATAAATAAAAATAGGCTCAATGCAGTTTTAAATAGGTTACATGGGTACACAGGCAGCATTGTTGTGGTCAGTGGAGGAGGATTGCAAGGAGGGACCGCAGACAGGCTTACTAGGCCTAAAATAAATAAAAATAGGCTCAATGCAGTTTTAAATAGGTTACATGGGTACACAGGCAGCATTGTTGTGGTCAGTGGAGGAGGATTGCAAGGAGGGACCGCAGACAGGCTTACTAGGCCTAAAATAACTAAAAATAGGCTCAAGGCACTTAGAGTTATCTCGCAGGGGTACACAGGCAGCATTGGTGTGGTCAGCGGAGGACGATTGCAAGGAGTGTCTGACACAGTACTCACAAAAAATAAATAGATGTTAATGTCTCGCAAAACACCAAAAAAAAAAAAAAAAAAAAGGGTGGCATACTTAGGTACAGGGGTGGGCTCATCTGCTGAGTTTCTGACATAGTAATGTGGCAGTAAGTATTTACTGGTGTCAATATAGGACACTGACCCAGACTACTTTAACTAGCATCATAGATGTCAACAAATTGGTATTGTCAGTGCCAGGCATTGAATGATGTCAGCGCATAGACTAAACATTGGTGGAGCTGTGAGAGATAATTTTGCACGTGGTAGAGCACAGTTTGAGCTGGTGGGGGGGGTGAACTCTCTTGTGGCCGACGGTACCGTCCCAGGGCCCCTCATGTTACAATGGTGTGTCTGACGTTGGGTGCGCGCCACCACCGCCAGAGACACTTTATTGTACTATGAAGGACCCAGTGGCAGTGCCGTCGACCAAAAGCGGGTGTAGCACCCCCACTGCCGCAGGGCCGAGGGGTACCCGGTACCGGGCCTCTGAGTCTCTGCTCTGGGGTTGTCACGGTGGCTAGACCCGGTCCGTGACCCTGCTGAGGGGCGTACAGTAATAGATGTAGATGATGGGGGTAGTGTAGTGCCGGTCGCAGTCAATAACGAGGACACCAGGTTGCAGTCTCTTTACCTCTTTACTGAAGGTCTCAAAGTCCTCAATCCGGAATACGGTTAACCAGGCTGCGCAAGTCCGGCCGGTCCGATGGCACCTCCAGAGTTCCCTTTGCAGGTGGAAATCTGTGCCTTCCTTCTAACGCTATGTGTTGTGGTCCTCCCCTGCTGAGCTTACGGGATAGTCCCCACAACTGTTGTGTCTGTTTCTCGTGTTCCCTCACAACTCGATTAGATGATCTTCTGCTAATCTTCCGTCCCCCCCAGGTGTTATGGTTGGGACGCACCCGTATGATGGGTAGGCTCGGAGCTCTTCCGGGACCCTAGAGTCGCCCCTCTCCACAGGTTGCCCCCTATGTCTGCGTAGGTGATTTAAGTGAGACAGCCCGCCTGTGACTGACTGTCCTGCCGTTGGTTTGAAGTATGGCTTAGAGCTCTGTACCTCCTCGGCGTTCCGGCCGCCGGTTGTTTACGCCTCAGTAGGATGTTGCCTCGATCTTACAGCACGACTCCTACTGGTATTCTCCTTCTTGCTTTGATCTCGTTTCTCACTCAGCACAATAAATCTCGCTTCTTGTCCTTTCTTAGGGCACCGCCGCTATGAAGTGCAGGTGCGGTCCCGTAGCCTTCTCTCTGTTCGCCAGGCCTCTGTCAGGATCCCACCCCTGACAGGGACCCTACCGAATCTTCCCGTGCAACACCCTCTGCCACAATGTGTTGCCTGGTTCCAACCCAGTCAGCGTTCTCCCTAACTTCCAGCCTGACCCCCAGTTTTACCAGTATGTGAGGAGTGGCCTAATGAATAGTACCCTTAGCTCCCCCTGGAGGCCCGACTGTGAAATGTATTGGTGTATGTGATACCTGGTCAGATGAACTCCTTCAGTGCCATCAAACGTACCATAGCCCCCCATAGCGGCGGAGCCACAGTACTGCAACGACCAGGACTCTGGGGCGCTGCACTCCCCCCCGGTTAAATCCAGTACTCCTGGACTGGGAAGAAAACAACAATACATGTCAGCAAAAAGACATACAATTTTTGTGAGTGCAATAACAATAAGCATATTTGAACAGAGCCTCCCTTTATGGGAGGTGAGGACACTTGAACGTTACAAACATGGTAAAATACTTTTAAATAACTTACTATAAATAACTTTTCTTACCCAACCGGGTATTCTACTAAGTGCAAAATTTTTGAACATTAATTTAACATTGCCTTTAAGGATGTACACTCTGAATCCACTAAAGACCTTCTTATAACACATTATAAGGCTTAAGCAACTGTGCTACATTCTCCTACTTTACGTCTGCAGGACCGCCTGTCCTAACTGCTCCAGGCCTGCTGCCTCTCCTTTCTTTTACAGGACCGCCCCATTCTGCCCGAGCCTACTGTCCTTCCACTACTATACACAGTATAGAACATGTTTTTCTTTCAGTTTGAGATCACTGAGCCATCTCTGTATGGCTCCTAGGAGGACTCACTAACTAACCCCGTACGGGTTTTAGCAGCAAAACAGCAAGGAAAAACAATGAACTATTTACAGTCATTAAAGCATTTTTGCTTACTCAATCTTGTAGTGTAGGGGGTGGTCTTCTTCCAGGCCTCACCCGGCCAACGGGTCGCCTTGGTGTAGCAAGGGCCGGTCCTGGCTCCAGCAGTGACAGGACCCCTCTGCGGGATGCCCTCCTTGCTTGTGGGCGAGCGCGACCCAGAGGCACGCGGTGGACCCGGACCTCCTGAGGTTCCACGGGGACGGGCTCCGGCACCTTCCCTGTAGAAGGCTTGTCCTCCGGCGTTCCGGCAGCAGCCTGGAGGGCGACGCACCGCTGGACGCCTCGAGCTATCCAGCCGGTTTCGCCAGCTTCCCTCCTCCACCGGGTGTAGGTCACTGCATCGCCAGGCTCCAGATCGGAATCGTACCTTCCCCCGCAGGGCTCCACTTCTTCCCGATCCACTTGGACCTGCAGTGGCTCCCCGATCTCCTGGATAACTCCCCTTCCTTTCCGGGAGTTAAAGGATATTACTACTCCCCAGTGTGACGGTGGAACCTCCTCGACGCTCCTCAGATTGACCTGGGCTGCCGGCTGGGGTCTGTTCAACCACGCTGCCATCAGGTGCTGCAGGTGCTCTGCCTCCGGCAGGATCCTCAGGCCCTGTGCCTGCAGCTCACACTCCGCCGCGGCCGGGATAAAAGAAACGGGGGACACCGGAGACAGGCAGACCTCCGTAGGTTGGCCCAGCCGAGCGATCACACAGGCATCGGCTTCCAGGCGGCAGGCTATCTGCCGGGCCTCGGCTGCAGCCACACACTCCTCAGACATCGGCCATGGGGGTCGGCCTATCGGTAGCTCCGCCAGGGTCAATTCCCGCAACGATGGCGTGTCCGGGGCTGTGTCGGGTCGTGCAGCCTCTCGCTGAGTCAGGTCATTCCCACGCGGTGCTTCCGGCGTCGCCATCTTCACTTCTTCTCTGGTGTCCTCTTCCCGCGGTCTCTTTCGTGGGCGGGCCCGTCTCCATGGTCTCCATCCTCCAAAGTGAATAAGGAGGCGGACCTCAGCTGCTGACGGACACGTCCTCAGGACACAGAAATATTTAGACTGGACGGCCATTGTCGTTCGCGCGCTCCAGCTTGCCTACGCCCACTCCAAGCCCTTCTTCTTCTACTGCGCTCTCCTCAGCGCTGTAATGGCGGCGGATTTTGGCGGTAAATGGCGCGGCACAGTCTTTGCAATAAATCACAGTCCAAGTATAATAAATCACAGTTCCAAGGCACACATGACCTGATTCTTCAGGCTTAAGTAGATCCTGTTCGTGACGCCAAGTTTGTAGCGCCCCCACTGCCGCAGGGCCGAGGGGTACCCGGTACCGGGCCTCTGCTTCTCTGCTCTGGGGTTGTCACGGTGGCTAGACCCAGTCCGTGACCCTGCTGAGGGGCATACAGTAATAGATGTGGATGATGGGGGTAGTGTAGTGCCGGTCGCAGTCAATAACGAGGACACCAGGTTGCAGTCTCTTTACCTCTTTACTGAAGGTCTCAAAGTCCTCAATCCAGAATACGGTTAACCAGGCTGCGCAAGTCCGGCCGGTCCGATGGCACCTCCAGAGTTCCCTTTGCAGGTGGAAATCTGTGCCTTCCTTCTAGCGCTATGTGTTGTGGTCCTCCCCTGCTGAGCTTATGGGATAGTCCCCACAACTGTTGTGTCTGTTTCTCGTGTTCCCTCACAACTCGATTAGATGATCTTCTGCTAATCTTCCGTCCCCCCAGGTGTTATGGTTGGGACACACCCGTATGACGGGTAGGCTCGGAGCTCTTCCGGGACCCTAGAGTCGCCCCTCTCCACAGGTTGCCCCCTATGTCTGCGTAGGTGATTTAAGTGAGACAGCCCGCCTGTGACTGACTGTCCTGCCGTTGGTTTGAAGTATGGCTTAGAGCTCTGTACCTCCTCGGCGTTCCGGCCGCCGGTTGTTTATGCCTCAGTAGGATGTTGCCTCGATCTTACAGCACGACTCCTACTGGTATTCTCCTTCTTGCTTTGATCTCGTTTCTCACTCAGCACAATAAATCTCGCTTCTTGTCCTTTCTTAGGGCACCGCCGCTATGAAGTGCAGGCGCGGTCCCGTAGCCTTCTCTCTGTTCGCCAGGCCTCTGTCAGGATCCCACCCCTGACAGGGACCCTACCGAATCTTCCCGTGCAACACCCTCTGCCACAAGGTGTTGCCTGGTTCCAACCCAGTCAGCGTTCTCCCTAACTTCCTGCCTGACCCCCAGTTTTACCAGTATGTGAGGAGTGGCCTAATGAATAGTACCCTTAGCTCCCCCTGGAGGCCCGACTGTGAAATGTATTGGTGTATGTGATACCTGGTCAGATGAACTCCTTCAGTGCCATCAAACGTACGATAGCCCCCCATAGCGGCGGAGCCACAGTACTGCAACGACCAGGACTCTGGGGCGCTGCACGGGCACACCCACCTCTTCAGACAAACGGCACTCTAACGGGTGCTTGCGCCAAGTGGCGAGACCACGGCCCCGTGGGGGGAGTTTTCCCATTGAGGGAGGTGTAAACATGTCGTATGCTGGACAAACAGCTGCTGCAAATTAAGAGATTGGAACACTCAGTAAGACCAGTCCACAAGCAAGACCTTTTTATAGGAAAGCTAGGTGTCAGCCGGGAAAGGTGGGGCAAAATAATTTGAAATCCAGGAGTGGTTCATTTTAATGAAGGTTAGATCATCCACATTTTGGGTAGCCAGACGAGTCCTTTTTTCGGTTAATATTGAACCAGAAGCACTGAATACTCTTTCTGATAGCACACTAGCTGCTGGGCAAGCAAGCTCCTGCAATGCATATTCTGCCAATTCAGGCCAGGTGTCTAATTTGGATGCCCAGTAATCAAATGGGAATGACGGTTGAGGGAGAACATCGATAAGGGATGAAAAATAGTTAGTAACCATACTGGTCAAATGTTGTCTCCTGTCACTTTGAACAGATGCTGCAGTACCTGTCCTGTCTGCGGTCATTGCGAAATCACTCCACAACCTGGTCAGAAAACCCCTCTGTCCAACGCCACTTCTGATTTGTGCACCTCTAACACCTCTGCCCTGTAGCCCCCTGCAGCTCGTGTGAGAACCATCACCGGCGCTGTGTGCTGGGAATGCCTGAATCAAACGGTCTACAAGAGTTGCTTGTTTGGTTGCTAATATTTGTTCGAGGTTCTCATGTGGCATAATATTTTGCAATTTGCCTTTATAGCGAGGGTCAAGGATGCAGGCCAACCAGTAATCGTCATCGCTAGAGTTGAGCGACTTTCATTTTTTTAAGATCGAGTAGGGTTTTGGGAAACCCGATTTTGTCCAGAGTCGAGTCGAGTGCAGTCGGCCGATTGTCGCTAAAAGTCGGGGATCGACCGAAACACGAAACCCAATGCAAGTCAATGGGGAAGCATAGTCGGCAGTGAGTGGAGGCCAGGAAAACACCTACAGTGCCCATTTTAATGCCAAAAACATCCATTCTTGTTTCTGAAGCTTGTCAATCTTAATTAACTTTATAATAATAGTTGGGCATAGGAAATTGGGGGTCATTTGGCAAAAGTTGTGGGGGGAGTAGGGCTGGCTCAAGTTTTTCGTGGGCCCAGGAAATGCGGACTACGTCACGGCGGTGTTGCAGGGAGAGGTAAGTATTTCAACGTTGCAAGTGCTGTGATCCTGAGCAAGCAGGGGGGGCCCACTCGTTCGCATTGGCACTGGCACAGGGCCCCTCAAAGTACGGCGGTGTGTTTGCATGGCGGGGGCGCCTCCCACCAGCAGCGACACTTTTGCGTACTCTGAGTGGCCCTGTGCCAGTGACGTCGCCAACGAGTATGCCCCCCGCACCTGATGAAGGAACCTGCACTTTCATCTGCACCTTCCTCTTTGTCCCTGTGTAAGGTGGTATAACATGCAGGAAGGGGAACCTTACTTTCAGCAGGGTCAGATTCTGGCTGTGTAGAGTACAAGGGGAATGTAGTGGTCTAGGTCAATGTACCAGCAGACTCATCTAGCAGTGGCTGGGCAATGGGCAGGATGAGGAGGAAACAGATATAGGGCCAAAGAATAAAGTAGGCTAAATGCAGATCAAAATTGGTAACAGGACTAAACAGGCGGCATTGCTTTGTTCAGTGGAGTAGCAAACCCAAGAGCAGCAGACACTGTTTCAAGGGCCTAACCACACTAGTAGGCCAAATGCAGTTTAATATCTGATAGTATAGGCCGAAAGCCAGAATGTGGAAGCTCAGCTTTGTTCAGTTGAGGACAACACCAGGGAGGGGCAGACACCGTTAGTAGGCCGGAACAGCCAATTTCATTTTTAAAAATCGTAATTTGGAACAGAAGGTTGAAGCACAGCTTTATTCAGTTGAGGACAACACCAGGCAGGGGCAGACACCTTTAGTAGGCCGGAACAGCCAATTTCATTTTTAAAAATCGTAATTTGGAACAGAAGGTTGAAGCACAGCTTTATTCAGTTGAGGACAACACCAGGCAGGGGCAGAAACCTTTAGTAGGCCGGAACAGCCAATTTTTAAAAAAAACAGCAGTTAATAAGAGGCAGAAGGTAGAAGCTCAGCTTTATTCAGTTGAGGACAACACCAGGCAGGGGCAGACACCTTTAGTAGGCCGGAACAGCCAATTTTTTAGAAAAAAAGCAGTTAATAAGAGGCAGAAGGTAGAAGCTCAGCTTTATTCAGTTGCAGCTTCTTGGCAATAATATAAAGAAGACGCGACAGGACAACACTCGGTGGATGCCATATCTGTGTTTTCAATGGAAAAAAACCTTTCAGTTAACTACTTGCAGGAGAAAGTTTTTGTAGCTGGTGGCCAATTTTTTTTAAAAAAAGCAGTTAATAAGAGGCAGAAGGTAGAAGCTCAGCTTTATTCAGTTGAGGACAACACCAGGCAGGGGCAGACACCTTTAGTAGGCCGGAACAGCCAATTTTTCAGAAAAAAAGCAGTTAATAAGAGGCAGAAGGTAGAAGCTCAGCTTTATTCAGTTGCAGCTTCTTGGCAATAATATAAAGAAGACGCGACAGGACAACACTCGGTGGATGCCATATCTGTGTTTTCAATGGAAAAAACCTTTCAGTTAACTACTTGCAGGAGAAAGTTTTTGTAGCTGGTGGCCAATTTTTGTACTGTACCAGTTTTTTGTTGTATGTGTCTTTGTTTTTAATGTTAAAATGTCTGCATTTGATATCTCTCCAGTATTTTCTTTTTTATAAGCAAAAAACTGCAGTTTTACATCGGTTACATGGATACACAGGCAGCATTGTTGTCAGCGGGGGAGTATTTAAAGTAGGGATCGCAGACAGGCTATCAAAGGCCTAAAATAACAAACAATAGGCTCATGGCAGTTTTACATCGGTTACATGGATACACGGGCAGGCAGCTTGGTGGTCAGTGGAGGAGTATTTAAAGTAGGGACCGCAGACAGGCTATCAAAGGCCTAAAATAACAAACAATAGGCTCATGGCAGTTTCACATCGGTTACATGGATACACGGGCAGGCAGCTTGGTGGTCAGTGGAGGAGTATTTAAAGTAGGGACCGCAGACAGGCTATCAAAGGCCTAAAATAACAAACAATAGGCTCAAGGCAGTTTTACATCGGTTACATGGATACACAGGCAGCTTGGTGGTCAGTGGAGGAGTATTGCAAGGAGTGTCTGTCCCAGTACTCCCAAAATATAAATAGATGTTAATGTCTCACAAAACAACCAAAAAAAAAAAAAGGTGGCATACTTAGGTACAGGGGTGGGCTCATCTGCTGAGTTTCTGACATAGTAATTTGGCAGTAACTATTTATTGGTGCCAATATAGGACACAGACACAGACTACTTTAAGTGGCATCATAGATGTCTACAAATTTGTATTGTCAGTGCCAGACATTGAATGATGTCAGCGAATAGACTAAAGATTGGTGGAGCTGTGCGACATAATTTTGCACGTGGTAGAGCACAGTTTGAGCTGGGGGAGGGGGGAACTCTCTTGAGGCCGGCGGGACCGCCCCAGGGCCCCTCATGTTACAACTGTGTGTCTGACGTTGGGTGCGCACCACCACCGCCAGAGACACTACATTGTACTATGAGGGACCCAGTGGCAGTGCCGTCGACCAAAAGCGGCCACACCCACCTCTTCAGACAAACAGCAGTCTCACGGGTGCTTGCGCCAAGTCGCGATACCACGGCCCCATGTGGGGAGTTTGGCCATTTAGGGAGGTGTAAACATGTCATATGCTGGACAATCAGCTGCAGCAAATTATACATTAGAAAAGTAATTCACAGTAGTCCACAGGCAAGAGCTTTTCATAGGAAAGCTAGGTGTCGGCCGGGCAAGGTGGGGCAAAAGATTTCGAAATCCAGTTGTGGTTCATTTTAATGAATGTTAGATCGTCAACATTTTGGGTAGCCAGACGAGTCCTTTTTTCGGTTAATATTGAACCTGCAGCACTGAATACTCTTTCTGATAGGACACTTGCTGCCGGGCAAGCAAGCTCATGCAATGCATATTCTGCCAATTCAGGCCAGGTGTCTAATTTTGATGCCCAGTAATCAAATGGGAATGACTAGGGTTGAGCGAAACGGGTCGATCATTTTCAAAAGTCGCCGACTTTTGGCTAAGTCGGCGTCTCATGAAACCCGATCCGACCCCTGTGCTTGTCGGCCATGCGGTACGCGACTTTCGCGCCAAAGTCGCGTTTCAATGACGCGAAAAGCGCCATTTCTCAGCCAATGAAGGTGAACGCAGAGTGTGGGCAGCGTGATGACATAGATCCTGGTCCCCACCATCTTAGAGAAGGGCATTGCAGTGATTGGCTTGCTGTCTGCGGCGTCACAGGGGCTATAAAGGGGCGTTCCCGCCGACCGCCATCTTACTGCTGCTGATCTGAGCTTAGGGACAGGTTGCTGCCGCTTCGTCAGAAGCAGGGAGAGCGTTAGGCAGGGTCCACTAACCACCAAACCGCTTGTGCTGCAGCGATTTCCACTGTCCAACACCACCTTCGGTGTGCAGGGACTGTGGAAGCTATTTTTTTTTTTTTTTCCCCTCAGCGCTGTAGCTCATTGGGCTGCCCTAGAAGGCTCCGTGATAGCTGTATTGCTGTGTGTACGCCACTGTGGAAACCAACTGCTTTTTTCAAAGCACATATCCTCTTGTTCCTTCCTTTCTGCACAGCTATCTTTTTTGTTTGTCCACACTTTTTATTTAATTTGTGCATCAGTCCACTCCTATTGCTGCCTGCCATACCTGGCTTAGATTACTGCAGGGAGATAGTAATTGTAGGACAGTCCCTGTTTTTTTTTTGTTTTTTTTGTGGGAGATTAAGATTGGCATTTCTGCTACAGTGCCATCCCTGTGTGTGCCATCTCTCACTGAGTGGGCCATAGAAAGCCTATTTATTTTTTCCGTGATTTGTGTTCTAAATTCTACCTCAACACAAAAACACTACATCAATCAGTGGGAGAAAAATATTGGCCTCAGTCAGGGCTTGTGTGCCACTGCTGTGTGTGCTATCTCTCATTCAGTGGGCTATAGAAAGCCTATTTATTTATTTTTTTTTTTTAATATTATTTGGTTTCTAAAGTCTCCCTGAAAAAAAAAAAAAAACCTAAAAAAACAGTGGGAGAGTAATATTGCCCTTTCAGCTTGTGTGCCAGTCTTGACTCCTGGGTGTGCCACCTCTCTCTAATTGTGGGCCATAGAAAGCCTATTTATTTTTTCCGTGATTTGTGTTCTAAATTCTACCTCAACACAAAAACACTACATCAATCAGTGGGAGAAAAATATTGGCCTCAGTCAGGGCTTGTGTGCCACTGCTGTGTGTGCTATCTCTCATTCAGTGGGCTATAGAAAGCCTATTTATTTATTTATTTATTTTTTTTCTTATTATTTGGTTTCTAAAGTCTCCCTGAAAAAAAAAAAAAAACATAAAAAAACAGTGGGAGAGTAATATTGCCCTTTCAGCTTGTGTGCCAGTCTTGACTCCTGGGTGTGCCACCTCTCTCCCTCTCATTCAGTGGGCCATAGAAAGCCTATTTTTTTTTTTTTTTAAATATTATTGGGTTTCTAAAGTCTCCCTTAAAAAAAAAAAAAAACATAAAAAAACAGTGGGAGAGTAATATTGCCCTTTCAGCTTGTGTGCCAGTCTTGACTCCTGGGTGTGCCACCTCTCTCCCTCTCATTCAGTGGGCCATAGAAAGCCTATTTATTTTTTTTTTTAAATATTATTGGGTTTCTAAAGTCTCCCTTAAAAAACAAAAAATACATAAAAAAACAGTGGGAGAGTAATATTTCCCTTTCAGCTTGTGTGCCAGTCTTGACTCCTGGGTGTGCCACCTCTCTCTCATTCAGTGGGCCATAGAAAGCATTTTTTTTTTTCCTTGATTTGTGTTCTAAAATCTACCTCAACACAAAAACACTACATCAATCAGTGGGAGAAAAATATTGGCCTCAGTCAGGGCTTGTGTGCCACTGCTGTGTGTGCTATCTCTCATTCAGTGGGCTATAGAAAGCCTATTTATTTATTTATTTTTTTTCTTATTATTTGGTTTCTAAAGTCTCCCTGAAAAAAAAAAAAAAACATAAAAAAACAGTGGGAGAGTAATATTGCCCTTTCAGCTTGTGTGCCAGTCTTGACTCCTGGGTGTGCCACCTCTCTCCCTCTCATTCAGTGGGCCATAGAAAGCCTATTTATTTTTTTTTTTAAATATTATTGGGTTTCTAAAGTCTCCCTTAAAAAACAAAAAATACATAAAAAAACAGTGGGAGAGTAATATTGCCCTTTCAGCTTGTGTGCCAGTCTTGACTCCTGGGTGTGCCACCTCTCTCTCTCATTCAGTGGGCCATAGAAAGGCTATTTTTTTTTTTGTTTTTTTTAATATTATTTGGTTTCTAAAGTCTCCCTGAAAAAAAAAAAAAAACATAAAAAAACAGTGGGAGAGTAATATTGCCCTTTCAGCTTGTGTGCCAGTCTTGACTCCTGGGTGTGCCACCTCTCTCCCTCTCATTCAGTGGGCCATAGAAAGCCTATTTATTTTTTTTTTTAAATATTATTGGGTTTCTAAAGTCTCCCTTAAAAAACAAAAAATACATAAAAAAACAGTGGGAGAGTAATATTGCCCTTTCAGCTTGTGTGCCAGTCTTGACTCCTGGGTGTGCCACCTCTCTCTCTCATTCAGTGGGCCATAGAAAGGCTATTTTTTTTTTTTGGTTTTTTTAATATTATTTGGTTTCTAAAGTCTCCCTGAAATAAAAAAAAAACTTAAAAAAACAGTGGGAGAGTAATATTGCCCTTTCAGCTTGTGCGCCAGTCTTGACTCCTGGGTGTGCCACCTCTCTCTCTCTAATTGTGGGCCATAGAAAGCCTTTTTTTTTTTTTTTTTTTTTAATATTATTTGGTTTCTAAAGTCTCCCTGAGAAAAAAAAAAAAATAAATTAGGTGGGAGATTAATATTGACATTAGTGCTTGAGTGACAGTCCTGCGTGTGTGTCATCTCTGTGATTTTGTGCCACAGAAAACAGAGTGTGTAACATTGTGCCTGATTTTCCTTGTGGTCTCACCAACCTGTTAAGGGATATTGAAATCATACTGAAGTTATAGCTCACCGTGTAAGTTGTTTGACAGCAACAAATAAAGTTACTTTGGTTAAGATTTTAAAACAATGAGGAAGTCTGGTGCAAGAGGTCGTCGTAGGCGTTCATTGTCAGCTGGTAATGATGGTAGTGGTAGTGGAGCATCAGGTGGTCGTGGGGATAAAAATATTCCACCTAAGTCTGGAGCTGTGGAGCCAGTTTCGTCGTCAGGCTACACAAGGCCTCGAACGCTCTCTTTTCTGGGAGTAGGAAAACCGCTTTTAAAGGCGGAGCAGCAACAGCAAGTTTTGGCTTACATTGCAGACTCAGCCTCTAGCTCTTTTGCCTCCTCTTCCGAAACTGGTAAATGTAAAAGCAGCGCGTCGCTTGTGGATGTTCACGGTCAGGGACAAGTCGCTTCCTTGTCCTCCTCAGCAAAAACTACAACAAGAGAGAAGGATGCAGCAGGCGACACAACGGGTCACTCCATGGAGCTCTTTACACATACCGTCCCTGGCTTAGAAAGTGAAACATTTAACAGGCCATGCCCATTACAAGTATATTCTGACATGGAGTGCACTGATGCACAGCCACAGCCAGAGTACTATGCTGCTCCTTTGACTCAGACCACCACATTGCCCTCTCAGGGTACAGATCCACAATCAGACCCTGATGAGACTATGTTGCCCCGCCACGAACGCTATACCACCGACCGACACAGTGACACAGACGAAGTTGCACACGAGCTCGAAGAGGAGGTAATAGATGACCCAGTTATTGACCCCGATTGGCAGCCATTGGGGGAACAGGGTGCAGGCGGCAGTAGTTCAGAAGCGGAGGTGGAGGAGGGGCCGCAGCAGGCATCAACATCGCAACAGGTTCCATCTGCCGGGCCCGTATCTGGCCCAAAACGCGTGTCAAAGCCAAAACCTGTTGGAGCACAGCGTTGCCATCCGGTTAAAGCTCAGTCTGCAATCCCTGAAAAGGGATCCGAGTCTAGGAAGAGTGCAGTCTGGCATTTTTTTAAACAACATCCAACTGATCAGCGCAAAGTCATCTGTCAAAAATGTTCAACTAGCTTAAGCAGAGGTCAGAATCTGAAAAGTCTAAATACTAGTTGCATGCATAGACACTTAACCACCATGCATTTTCAAGCCTGGACTAACTACCAAACGTCCCTCAAGGTTGTAGCACCCTCGGCCAATGAAGCTAGTCAGCAACGCAACATCCCTTCCGTCACTGTAAGGCCACCATTTTCCGCACCACCGGCAGTATCTGTGCAGGTTTCTTTGCCAGCCAAAAGCAGTCAGGGTCAGAGAATCACCAGTTTTGTAGGAGGAAATATTGCATCTAGGGCACCGGCGGAAACAATACCGTCTCCAACCGTCTCTCAGTCTGCCATGTACACCGGCACACCCGAAAGTTCCATGATCTCCAGCTCTCCAGTCCAGCTCACCCTACATGAGACTCTGGTTAGAAAAAGGAAGTACTTATCCTCGCATCCGCGTACACAGTGTTTTAACGCCCACATAGCTAGACTAATCTCGTTAGAGATGATGCCCTACCGGTTAGTTGAAAGCGAAGCTTTCAAAGCCCTGATGGAGTACGCTGAACCACGATACGAGCTACCCAGTCGACACTTTTTTTCCAGAAAAGCCATCCCAGCCCTGCACCAGCATGTTAAACAGCGCATCGTCCATGCACTCAGGCAATCTGTGAGTACAAAGGTGCACCTGACTACAGATGCATGGACCAGTAGGCATGGCCAGGGACGTTATGTGTCCATCACGGCACACTGGGTGAATGTGGTGGATGCAGGGTCCACAGGCGACATCAATTTAGGGACAGTTGTGCCTAGCCCACGGTCTAGGAAACAGTTGGCTGTAGGCGTTCGCACCCCCTCCTCCTCCTCCTCCTCGTCCTCCTGCAGAAGCTACAGCTCTTCCACAGAACGCAGTCTGCCAACCACTCCATCGGCAGATGACACTGTTGCACACCAGTTGTCCCATTATGGGCCAGCTACTGCCAAGCGTCAGCAGGCTGTATTGGCTATGAAGTGTTTGGGCGACAACAGACACACCGCGGAAGTTCTGTCCGAGTTCTTGCAACAAGAAACGCAGTCGTGGCTGGGCACAGTAGATCTTGAGGCAGGCAAGGTAGTGAGTGATAACGGAAGGAATTTCATGGCTGCCATCTCCCTTTCCCAACTGAAACACATTCCTTGCCTGGCTCACACCTTAAACCTGGTGGTGCAGTGCTTATTGAAAACTTATCCTGGGTTCTCCGACCTGCTCCTCAAAGTGCGTGCACTTTGCTCACATATCCGACGTTCGCCTGTACACGCCAGCCGTATGCAGACCTATCAGCGGTCTTTGAACCTTCCCCAGCATCGCCTAATCATAGACGTTGCAACAAGGTGGAACTCAACACTGCACATGCTTCAGAGACTGTGCGAACAGAGGCGTGCTGTTATTTATTTGTGGGAGGATACACGGGCAGGCAGTAGGATGGCAGACATGGAGTTGTCAGGTGTGCAGTGGTCTAAGATACAAGACATTTGTCAAGTCCTTCAGTGTTTTGAGGAATGCACACGGCTGGTTAGTGCAGACAACGCCGTAATAAGCATGAGCATCCCCCTAATGCGTCTGCTGATGCAAAGTTTGACGCACATAAAGGAGCAGGCGTCTGCACCAGAGGAAGAGGAAAGCCTTGATGACAGTCAGCCATTGTCTGGTCAGGGCAGTGTACAGGACGAGGTAGCGGGCGAAGAGGAGGTGGAGGACGAGGAGGATGATGGGGATGAGTATATTTTTAATGCGGAAGCTTTCCCGGGGGCACAGGAAATTGGTTGCGTGTCACGGCCGGGTTCTGGTTTTTTGAGGGACACAAGTGACGTAGATTTGCCTGCAACTGCCCCTCAACCAATCACAACCGGAGATTTGACAACTGGAACTTTGGCCCACATGGCGGATTATGCCTTACGTATCCTAAAAAGGGACACACGCATTACAAAAATGATGAACGATGACGATTACTGGTTGGCCTGCCTCCTTGATCCACGCTATAAAGGCAAATTGCAAAATATTATGCCACATGAGAACTTGGAACTAATATTAGCAACCAAACAATCAACTCTTGTTGACCGTTTGCTTCAGGCATTCCCAGCACACAGCGCACGTGATCGTTCTCACACGAGCTCCAGGGGGCAGCAGACTAGGAGTGTTAGGGGTGCACACATCAGAAGTGGCGTTGGACAGAGGGGTTTTCTGACCAGGTTGTGGAGTGATTTTGCTATGACCGCAGACAGGACAGGTACTGCTGCATCAATTGAAAGTGACAGGAGACAACATTTGTCCAGTATGGTTACTAACTATTTTTCATCCCTTATCGATGTTCTCCCTCAACCGTCATTCCCATTTGATTACTGGGCCTCCAAATTAGACACCTGGCCAGAATTGGCAGAATATGCATTGCAGGAGCTTGCTTGCCCGGCAGCAAGTGTCCTATCAGACAGAGTATTCAGTGCTGCAGGTTCAATATTAACCGAAAAAAGGACTCGTCTGGCTACCCAAAATGTTGACGATCTAACATTCATTAAAATGAACCACAACTGGATTTCGAAATCTTTTGCCCCACCTTGCCCGGCCGACACCTAGCTTTCCTATGAAAAGCTCTTGCCTGTGAATTACTTTTCTAATGTCTAATTTGCTGCAGCTGATTGTACAGCATACGACATGTTTACACCTCCCTAAATGGCAAAACTCCCCACATGGGGCCGTGGTATCGCGACTTGGCGCAAGCACCCGTGAGACTGCTGTTTGTCTGAAGAGGTGGGTGTGCTCGCTTTTGGTTGACGGCATTGCTACTGGGTCCCTCATAGTACAATGTAGTGTCTCTGGCGGTGGTGGTGCGCACCCAACGTCAGACACACCGTTGTAACATGAGGGGCCCTGGGGCGGTCCCGCCGGCCTCAAGAGAGTTCCCCCCTACCCCAGCTCAAAATGTGCTCTACCACGTGCAAAATTATGTCGCACAGCTCCACCAATCTTTAGTCTATTCGCTGACATCATTCAATGTCTGGCACTGACAATACAAATTTGTAGACATCTATGATGCAACTTAAAGTAGTCTGTGTCTGTGTCCTATATTGGCACCATTAAATAGTTACTGCCAAATTACAGAATTCAGAAACTCAGCAGATGAGCCCACCCCTGTACCTAAGTATGCCACCTTTTTTTTTGTTTTGGTTGTTTTGCGAGACATTAACATCTATTTATATTTTGGGAGTTCTGGGACAGACACTCCTTGCACTACTCCTCCACTCACCACCAAGCTGCCCGTGTATCCATGTAACCGCTGTAAAACTGCCATGAGCCTATTGTTTGTTATTTTAGGCCTTTGAAGCCTGTCTGCGGTCCCTCCTTCCACTAGTCCTCCACTGACCAGACCACTGCTGCCCGTGTACCCCTGGAACCAATTATAAAGTGCCTACAGCCAGCCCATTTTTTTATGTTAGGCCTTTGAAGCCTGTCTGCAGTCCCTCCTTCCACTAGTCCTCCACTGGCCAGACCACTGCTGCCCGTGTACCCCTGGAACCAATTATAAAGTGCCTACAGCCAGCCCATTTTTTTATGTTAGGCCTTTGAAGCCTGTCTGCGGTCCCTACTTGCAATACTCCTCCACTGACCACAATGCTGCCTGGAGTGCCTGCCTGTGTATCCATGTAACCGATGTAAAACTGCCATGACTGCCTACTGTTTGTTATTTTAGGCCTTTGATAGCCTGTCTGCGGCCCCTACTTGCAATACTCCTCCACTGACCACAATGCTGCCTGGAGTGCCTGCCTGTGTATCCATGTAACCGATGTAAAACTGCCATGACTGCCTACTGTTTGTTATTTTAGGCCTTTGATAGCCTGTCTGCGGCCCCTACTTGCAATACTCCTCCACTGACCACAATGCTGCCTGGAGTGCCTGCCTGTGTATCCATGTAACCGATGTAAAACTGCCATGACTGCCTACTGTTTGTTATTTTAGGCCTTTGATAGCCTGTCTGCGGCCCCTACTTGCAATACTCCTCCACTGACCACAATGCTGCCTGGAGTGCCTGCCTGTGTATCCATGTAACCGATGTAAAACTGCCATGACTGCCTACTGTTTGTTATTTTAGGCCTTTGATAGCCTGTCTGCGGCCCCTACTTGCAATACTCCTCCACTGACCACAATGCTGCCTGGAGTGCCTGCCTGTGTATCCATGTAACCGATGTAAAACTGCCATGAGTGCCTACTGTTTGGTATTTTAGGCCTTTGATAGCCTGTCTGCAGCCCCTACTTGCAATACTCCTCCACTGACCACACCAATGCTGCCCGTGTACCCCTGGAACCTATTTAAAAGTTCATAGAGCCTAGTTATATATTTTATTTACTATTAATAAGGCCATGATGGACTACGCTGTACCACGCTACAAGCTAACCAGTCGACACTTCTTTTGCGAGAAAAGCCATCCCAACCCTCCACCAGCATGTAGAAGACCGCATTGTCCATGCACTCTGGCAATCTGTGAGTACAAAGGTGCACCTGACAACAGACGCATGGACCTGTAGGCATGGCCACGGAAGATTACGTGTCCATTACGGCGCAATGGGTTAATGTGGTGGATGCATGGTCCACAGGGGACAGCCTACTAAGTCTGTCTGCAGTCCCTAATTCAAATTGTCCTCCACTGTCTAAATTGGAGCTTCTGCAGCACCCCAGAGTCCTGGTTGTTGCAGTACTGTGGCTCCGCCACTATGGGGAGCTATGGTACGTCTGATTGCACTAAGGAGTTTCTCTGACCAGGTACATTCTCACCACACTTCACACTCCGGCCACCAGGGGGGGTGGTCCTATCTAGTAGGCCACTCCTCACAACTCTGGTAAAACTGGGGGTTGGACAGGAAGACAGGGAGAAGTAGCTGGGAAGAGCTAGTGAGAGGACCTGTCAGGGATGGGGATCCTGGCAGACTCCTCAGAGCAGAACTAACCAGCAAACAAAGGGAATACAGAAAAGGAGAATACCAGCAGGGGTTTTGTTGAAAGAGGCAGCACCTTGCTGAGGCGCAAACAATCGGTGGCCGGAACGCCGAGCAAGTAAGAGACTTTAAGTACATTGCAAACCACGGCAGGACAGCTAATTACAGGTTGGCTGTCTCACTTAACACCTAAGCAGACAACGGAGGCAGCTGTGGGAGAGGGGCGACTCTAGAGTCCCGGAAGAACTCCAGGCCTACCCCGTCATACGGGTGCGTCCTACCATATCACCTGGAGGACGGAGAACGAACAGTAAAGACAGAAAGAAACAGTTGTGAGGACTATCCCGGGAGCTCAGCAGGGAAGAACTACAACACACAGCGCTAGAAGGTAGATACTGATTCCCACCTGTGAGGAGAACTCCTGATGTGTCGTTGGACCGGCCGGTCTCTGAAAACCCAGTTAACAGCGCTCTGGACTGAGGTCTCCAACATCTTCAGTAAAGAGGTAAAGAGACTGCAAACTGGTGTCCTCGTTATTTACCGCGACCTGCACCGTTACCACACCACTTATTGCACCGGACGTCCCCCATTGACAGACAGGGCCACGGACCGGGTCTAGCCACCGTGACAACCCCGAGACTGAGAACTAGTGGCCCGGCTCCGGGTACCCCTCGGCCCTGCGGCGGTGTGGGGGCGCTCCAACTTGGCGTCACGAACAGGATTTACTTAAGCCTGAAGAATCAGGTCATGTGTGCCTTGGAACTGTGAGTTATTGTGCTTGGACTGTACTTTATTGAAAAGACTGTGCTGTGCCATTTGCCGCCAAAATTCGCCATTGCCGCGCGCGGAGGGAGGAGCCTTAGCTACGTGGGCGGGATCAGCCAAAAGAAGCGCGGAACGGAAAGCGCGGTGAGGCGCCAATCCCGGAAGAGGAACTCCAACCTCCAGCAGGTTAGTGGGAGGAAGGGACGGCCATGTCCGAGTCGGGAGGAGAGGAGGTGGCGGTCGCAGCCGCGGACGCAGGGGCAGCTCCGGTCCCCGCAGCGGGCGAAGCCGCGGCCCTAATACCACCACTGACTGCCGCAGAACCCGCTGCCCCCATCAGCCAGTCGGACACTGCCGCTAATGCAAAAGCCATAATGCCCTTCTCCATGCCCTACCTGCCCGGAGCGGCCTGGCTCCCACGATACTCTGGGGAGGCGCATACGTTCACTGACTTTAAAGAAGGGCTCTGCAGCCTGCTCGAGTTCTATCCCCTAACCGAGCCCCAGAAGGTCCATATGATAACTGGCCAACTCTTTGGGGCGGCTCTGAGGGAATTGAAATCCTGGCCCGCTGAGGATAAAGGAACTGCACAACAGATTTTTGCCAAGCTTAAAGCCACCTTTGACACTCGCACTGCTACAGAGATTAAACTGACTTTTTATGGATGCAAACAAAAGTCACAGGATAGCTTGCGGGACTATGCCCTTAATCTCCAGGAAGCGATGCGGGCCATTAAGCAGAGTGACCCCGGCAGCATGCAGGATGAAGATAAAATCCTGAAGGAGCGGTTCATTGAGGGGCTCCTGTGCAGTCACCAGCGGGGCCAATTGCACTTTCTGGCCATGCAAAATCCAGACTTGACTTTTGCGCAGTTTAAAGATAAAGCTATCCAGGCATTGCAGGAGCGACAGCCCAGCCGCGCAGTACCACCCAGGCGCCCCGCTCTCACATACCACCAGGAGGTGGCATCGGATACCCCAGTTGCCGCGGAGGCCGACGCCCAGAGCTTCGAGGACGACTCCCCTGCAGGACTTCGTCTCCAGATGCAAGAGCTAACCAAGAGCGTTGCTGCCCTGGCCCGGACGGTGCAGTCCCTACAGGAGGCCCCCAAAGAGAAGATCCAGTTGGCTTCCAGCCCGGAGGATGTCCCTTGGATGCGACAGAGGAGGACTCCGCCGACCAGGAGCCGGCCCGACGATCGCTTCCACCAGGATGGACGACCCATCTGCCGCCGCTGTCATCAGGTGGGCCATCTTGCAAGGTACTGTCCTTTAAACGAGCAACCCCTGGGGCAAAGGGCCAACCCCCAGGAGTAGGACTGTCAGGCCCGCAGCATTGGAGAACCAAGTATATTGGAGGACGACCAGTTCTCCCTGTAGTGATTGATGGAATCCCCTTGAATGCTTTGCTGGACACCGGTTCTCAGGTGACGACTATACCTTACGTGCTCTACAAACGGTATTGGGAGGACGCTGATATTACTCGTGGCCCTGATGATGATTTCACCATAATCGCCAGTAATGGTCAGCCATTGCCACAAGTGGGGTATAAGGAGGTCACCATCAAAGTGGGGCGGGTGGAATTGAAAGCCCAAGGGATTGTGATTGTAGATATTGATCGTCGAGAATGTAATCCCATGATGACTCTTGGTACTAATGTTATAGAAAATTGTCTTGCAGAAGTGATTGTTTTGTTGCAACAGGTGGCAGAAAACGCTGGCCACAGTGAGCAACGTGCCCTGCAGAAGGAAATCAGAGCTCTGATGCAGAGACAGCAGGTAGAGCTGACTGGTGGTGAGATTGGTCGTGTCACTGTAAGTGATTCAAACCCCATCACGATACCTCCCAAGAGTGAAATGTTAATATGGTGTCGAGCAGCCATAGGCCTCAGGGGTAAGGACTACCAGGCCTTGGTAGAGCCTGTATATTCAGACAATAGGCCTACTGTTCTGACAGCCCGGGGGGTGGTAGACGTCCGACAGGGGAGAGTGCCTGTACGTGTCCTCAATTGTGGGGAGGAAGAGGTCCACCTAACCAAGTATACTACGCTCGCCAAACTGTTCACTGTCAATAATAGTGTAATACAGACACCTGAACCCTTGGGCCCGTCAAACGTGGCGGAGAACAAAGGTTCTGCAGAGCACTCGAAAGATTGGTGTCGGGAATTGCATGTGGGCACTGACTCTACCCCATCTCATCAAATACAGGGGGCTTACAGGGTGGTACACGAGTACGAACAGGTATTCAGCAAACACCCCTCAGATTTTGGGCAGGTGAAAGGGATCCAACATCACATCCCCACGGGAGATCATCGACCCATAAAAGAGAGATATCGCCCTGTACCCCCAGCTCATTACCAGTGTGCCAAGGACATGTTGCGGGAAATGAAGGAGGCTGGGGTGGTGAGAGACAGCTGTAGCCCCTGGGCGGCTCCGTTAGTCCTTGTTAAAAAGAAAGATGGTACAATGAGGATGTGTGTTGATTACAGACAGTTGAATCGCATTACACATAAGGACGCATACCCACTGCCCAGGATAGAGGAGTCTCTGGCTGCTTTAAAATCTGCTAACTATTTCTCTACCTTAGATCTCACCAGTGGGTACTGGCAGGTTCCTGTGGCGGAGGCGGACAAGGAAAAGACGGCCTTCACGACGCCAATGGGCCTCTGTGAGTTCAACTACATGCCCTTCGGATTGTGCAATGCTCCCGGAACGTTCCAGAGGATGATGGAGAGCTGCCTGGGACACCTGAACTTTGAAACCGTGCTGCTATATCTGGATGACGTCATAGTCTTCTCTAAAACCTACGAAGACCATCTGAAGCACCTGGCCGAGGTGTTTGAAGCCTTGTCCAAATTCGGCCTAAAAGTGAAACCGTCCAAGTGTCATCTGCTGAAACCTAAAGTGCAGTACCTGGGCCATGTGGTGAGCGCTGAAGGAGTGGCCCCAGACTCCGACAAGGTCACAGTGATCCAGGACTGGCCAAAGCCTAGTGACCTCCACGAAGTCCGGCAGTTCCTCGGGTTGGTAGGTTACTACCGGAGATTCATTAAGGATTTCACCAAGAAGGCCGCACCCTTGCAAAATCTGCTGGTGGGCCAACCAAAGAAGACCAAGGGGAGGAAAACCCCCTTTGATTGGAACGAAGAGCTGGAGGAATCCTTCACCTGCTTGAAGTCGGCGCTGACGGGGGAAGAGGTACTGGCTTACCCCGAATACGACCAACCGTTTGTGCTGTACACAGATGCCAGTAATGTGGGACTAGGAGCCGTGCTGTCTCAGGTCCAGAACGGCAAGGAAAGAGTGATCGCTTACGCCAGCAGGAAACTCCGTCCCACGGAAAGGAACCCTGACAACTACAGTTCCTTCAAACTGGAATTCCTTGCCCTTGTCTGGGCAGTGACGGAGAGGTTTAAGCACTACCTGGCTTCCGCGAAATTCACCGTCTTCACGGACAACAATCCGCTAACGCATCTGGATACCGCCAAACTCGGGGCCTTGGAACAGCGGTGGATGGCCCGGCTGTCCAACTATGATTTCACCATCAAATATCGGGCAGGGCACCAGAATGCCAATGCCGATGCTTTGTCCCGAATGCCCAATTTACCAGAAGTGGGAGAAGACCCGGAGGCACTTGAAGAGGTGGAGCTGCCTGCCTTCCATCGCCCCAAAGCCACTCAGAGCTCTCACCATGTGAAGAACAGGCACAAGAACCAACCGGATGCCACACTGAATCCCCTGCCCCACCACGGATGGGCAGAAACCCAGGATAGTGACCCCGCGGTCCGTCAGGTGAAGGAGCTCTTGACGCAGGCTGGGTTGCACCCTGGCCCAGATGATCCACAAGAAACCCAACAGCTGTGGAAGGGAAGAAGCAAGCTGTTTATCCATGATGGCAAGCTGTGCAGGAGGAGCATCGACCCACGTACTCATGAATTGGTGTGGCAGATAGTGGTGCCAAGGCGAGATGCGCCCATGGTTCTGGGAGCCTACCATGATGGAGCCGGACACTTCGGATGGAAGAAGCTGGAGAAGCTACTCCGAGGGAGGTTCTATTGGATTGGCATGAAGAGAACCATTGAGAAGTGGTGTCGGGAGTGTGGTCCATGTAGTCTGCGCAGAAAGGACCGTGACAGCCAACGGGCCGCCCTGCGGCCTATCATCACCAAACGGCCGCTTGAACTGGTCGCGCTGGATCATGTGAAGCTGACACCTAGCCGGTCGGGCTATATCTACGCCCTTACCATCGTGGACCACTACTCCAGGTTTCTGGTGGTTGTGCCTGTTAAAGATCTAACGGCCAGGACTGCCGCCAGGGCCTTCCAGCAGCACTTTTGTAGGCCCCATGGCTACCCAGAGAAGGTACTGACCGACCAGGGACCTGCCTTTGAAGCAGAAGTATTCCAAGAATTCTGCCAGTTGTACGGGTGTAAGAAGATCAGAACTACACCGTACCACCCTCAAACCAACGGGATGTGCGAGAAGATGAACCAGGTAGTAATCGATTTATTGAAGACCTTGCCTGTGGAGGAACGGAATCTGTGGCCGACAAAGTTGCCTGACTTGGTGGATATGTACAACCACATCCCAGTAAGTTCCACCAACTGTACTCCAGCGTACCTGATGTGAGGAAGGTCTAGTCGGTTACCCGTTGATCTGGACATGGGGGTCCTAGTACCCGAAGATACCTCGCCGGATGCGGATTGGGATGCAGAAAGGCAGCGAAGGTACCGCGAAGTGCAAGAGTGTGTGGAGAGAAGTCTCGCCCAGGCTAGGCAGAGGCAAGAAAGGGACTACAACCAACACGCTCCTGCGATTCCCCTGTCACCTGGTGAGCAAGTGCTTAAACGGAAGAGGAGGTTACACAAGCTCGATGACCAATGGGAAGCGGAACCGTATACCATCTTGCCATCCGACTTCGACAACACTAAGGTCTGTCTCATCAGCAAGGACAAAGGGGAGACCTCGACAGCGGTATCCAGGGATCACCTTAAGGTCTGCCCCGATAAATTGAAAGAGAGGGGCACGGCCCCAGAAATCTCCCCGCCGGTGGAAAAGGAGAAAATGTTCCATACTGTCCTTGGTGACTTTCCCCAGTCCTGGACTCTGATAAACCAAGCCGTTGCGGTACCTGTTGTAATGTTTGAACAGCCGGACCCGCCAGAAACAATGGTGGAACCAGATCATCCGGCCCCGCAACCTCAACAAGCCTTGCCTGAAGAAGCCATGCCAACCGTTGAACCGGCAAATCCTCCCTCTGCTATCAGTGAGCCTGCCGTACCCACTGTTGATAGCAGCAGCTCTGAGAGCCCCAACCTGCCAGTGCTACCCAGACTCACTAGAAGTGTAGTTAGAAGACAGCGCACTACACCAGCGGTAGCAAGCATAGCGGGCCCTGTTAGGCCAATAGCAACCCCTGCGCTGCGAAGGTCCACACGCAGCACACAGAACCAAACTCCCCTCCGCTACAAAATGTGGAGGTATTGATAAGGGCTGCTATTTCATTAAAAATGTTTGTATGCATATCTTTTTGTTACAGGTTGTTAAAATGGACAATAGAGTAATGGACAGTGAATTGCTCAAAAACTTTCATAAGGGGGACCCCTTTGTTTACCCGGGGTCCCCGCTGTTTCAACCACTGAACTGAGAGTCATAAACTGTGCATGACCTAACTTTTGCAACGTTCAAGAATCCTCACCTCCCGTAAAGGGAAGCATTGTTATGTTCAATTGTTATGCTATTTCAAAAGTTTGTGTGTTTCCTGTTAACATGTATTATTGTTCTTGTTTTCCCAGTCCCGGAGTACTGGATTTAACCGGGGGGGAGTGCAGCACCCCAGAGTCCTGGTTGTTGCAGTACTGTGGCTCCGCCACTATGGGGAGCTATGGTACGTCTGATTGCACTAAGGAGTTTCTCTGACCAGGTACATTCTCACCACACTTCACACTGCGGCCACCAGGGGGGGTGGTCCTATCTAGTAGGCCACTCCTCACAACTCTGGTAAAACTGGGGGTTGGACAGGAAGACAGGGAGAAGTAGCTGGGAAGAGCTAGTGAGAGGACCTGTCAGGGATGGGGATCCTGGCAGACTCCTCAGAGCAGAACTAACCAGCAAACAAAGGGAATACAGAAAAGGAGAATACCAGCAGGGGTTTTGTTGAAAGAGGCAGCACCTTGCTGAGGCGCAAACAATCGGTGGCCGGAACGCCGAGCAAGTAAGAGACTTTAAGTACATTGCAAACCACGGCAGGACAGCTAATTACAGGTTGGCTGTCTCACTTAACACCTAAGCAGACAACGGAGGCAGCTGTGGGAGAGGGGCGACTCTAGAGTCCCGGAAGAACTCCAGGCCTACCCCGTCATACGGGTGCGTCCTACCATATCACCTGGAGGACGGAGAACGAACAGTAAAGACAGAAAGAAACAGTTGTGAGGACTATCCCGGGAGCTCAGCAGGGAAGAACTACAACACACAGCGCTAGAAGGTAGATACTGATTCCCACCTGTGAGGAGAACTCCTGATGTGTCGTTGGACCGGCCGGTCTCTGAAAACCCAGTTAACAGCGCTCTGGACTGAGGTCTCCAACATCTTCAGTAAAGAGGTAAAGAGACTGCAAACTGGTGTCCTCGTTATTTACCGCGACCTGCACCGTTACCACACCACTTATTGCACCGGACGTCCCCCATTGACAGACAGGGCCACGGACCGGGTCTAGCCACCGTGACAACCCCGAGACTGAGAACTAGTGGCCCGGCTCCGGGTACCCCTCGGCCCTGCGGCGGTGTGGGGGCGCTCCACTTCCACCTTCTGGCTTTCGGCCTATAGTATCAGAAATTAAACTGCATTTGGCCTTCAACTTTGGTTAGGGCCTACTAACGGCTTCTACCCCTCCCTGGTGTTGCCCTCAACTAAATAAAGCTGAGCTTCAACCTTCCGGCTCTCATTAAGTGGTTTTTAAAAAAAAAAATGGTGGTTAGGGCCTACTAACGGCTTCTGCCCCTCCCTGGTGTTGCCCTCAACTAAATAAAGCTGAGCTTCAACCTTCTGCTCCAAATTACCATTTTAAAAAATGCAATATGCTTTTCCGGCCTACTAAAGGTGTCTGTCTGTGTGCCCCTGCCTGGTGTTGTCCTCAACTAAATAAAGCTGAGCTTCAACCTTCTGCTCCAAATTACCATTTTAAAAAATGCAATAGGCTTTTCCGGCCTACTAAAGGTGTCTGTCTGTGTTCCCCTGCCTGGTGTTGTCCTCAACTAAATAAAGCTGAGCTTCAACCTTCTGCTCCAAATTACCATTTTAAAAAATGCAATAGGCTTTTCCGGCCTACTAAAGGTGTCTGTCTGTGTTCCCCTGCCTGGTGTTGTCCTCAACTAAATAAAGCTGAGCTTCAACCTTCCGGCTCTCATTAAGTGGTTTTTAAAAAAAAAAATGGTGGTTAGGGCCTACTAACGGCTTCTGCCCCTCCCTGGTGTTGTCCTCAACTGAACAAAGCTGAGCTTCCACATTCTGGCTTTCGCCCTATACTATCAGATATTAAACTGCATTTGGCCTACTAGTGTGGTTAGGCCCTTGAAACAGTGTCTGCTGCTCTTGGGTTTGCTACTCCACTGAACAAAGCAATGCCGCCTGTTTAGTCCTGTTACCAATTTTGAACTGCATTTAGCCTACTTTATTCTTTGGCCCTATATCTGTTTCCTCCTCATCCTGCCCATTGCCCAGCCACTGCTAAATGAGTCTGCTGGTACATTGACCTAGACCACTACATTCCCCTTGTACTCTACACAGCCAGAATCTGACCCTGCTGAAAGTAAGGTTCCCCTTCCCGCATGTTATACCACCTTACACAGGGACAAAGAGGAAGGTGCAGATGAAAGTGCAGGTTCCTTCATCAGGTGGGGGGGCATACTCGTTGGCGACGTCACTGGCACAGGGCCCCTCAGAGTACGCAAAAGTGTCGCTGCTGGTGGGAGGCGCCCCCGCCATGCAAACACACCGCCGTACTTTGAGGGGCCCTGTGCCAGTGCCAATGCGAACGAGTGGGCCCCCCCCTGCTTGCTCAGGATCACAGCACTTGCAACGTTTAAATACTTACCTTTCCCTGCAACACCGCCGTGACGTAGTCCGCATTTCCTGGGCCCACGAAAAACTTGAGCCAGCCCTACTCCCCCCACAACTTTCCCCCAATTCCCTATGCCCAACTATTATTATACAGTTAATTAAGATTGGCAAGCTTCAGAAACAAGAATGGATGTTTTTGGCATTAAAACGGGCACTGTAGGTGTTTTCCTGGCCTCCACTCACTGCCGACTATGCTTCCCCATTGACTTGCATTGGGTTTCGTGTTTCGGTCGATCCCCGACTTTTAGCGATAATCGGCCGACTGCACTCGACTCGACTCTGGACAAAAAAATGAAAGTCGCTCAACCCTAGGAATGACGGTTGAGGGAGAACATCGATAAGGGATGAAAAATAGTTAGTAACCATACTGGACAAATGTTGTCTCCTGTCACTTTCAATTGATGCAGCAGTACCTGTCCTGTCTGCGGTCATAGCAAAATCACTCCACAACCTGGTCAGAAAACCCCTCTGTCCAACGCCACTTCTGATGTGTGCACCCCTAACACTCCTAGTCTGCTGCCCCCTGGAGCTCGTGTGAGAACGATCACGTGCGCTGTGTGCTGGGAATGCCTGAAGCAAACGGTCAACAAGAGTTGATTGTTTGGTTGCTAATATTAGTTCCAAGTTCTCATGTGGCATAATATTTTGCAATTTGCCTTTATAGCGTGGATCAAGGAGGCAGGCCAACCAGTAATCGTCATCGTTCATCATTTTCGTAATGCGTGTGTCCCTTTTTAGGATACGTAAGGCATAATCCGCCATGTGGGCCAAAGTTCCAGTTGTCAAATCTCCAGTTGTGATTGGTTGAGGGGCAGTTTCAGGCAAATCTACGTCACTTGTGTCCCTCAAAAAACCAGAACCCGGCCTTGCCACGCAACCAATTTCCAGTGCCCCCGGGAAAGCTTCCGCATTAAAAATATACTCATCCCCATCATCCTCCTCGTCCTCCACCTCCTCTTCGCCCGCTACCTCCTCCTGTACACTGCCCTGACCAGACAATGGCTGACTGTCATCAAGGCTTTCCTCTTCCTCTGGTGCAGACGCCTGCTCCTTTATGTGCGTCAAACTTTGCATCAGCAGACGCATTAGGGGGATGCTCATGCTTATTACGGCGTTGTCTGCACTAACCAGCCGTGTGCATTCCTCAAAACACTGAAGGACTTGACACATGTCTTGTATCTTGGACCACTGCACACCTGACAACTCCATGTCTGCCATCCTACTGCCTGCCCGTGTATGTGTATCTTCCCACAAAAACATAACAGCCCGCCTCTGTTGGCACAGTCTCTGAAGCATGTGCAGTGTTGAGTTCCACCTTGTTGCAACGTCTATGATTAGGCGATGCTGGGGAAGGTTCAAAGACCGCTGATAGGTCTGCATACGGCTGGCGTGTACAGGCGAACGTCGGATATGTGAGCAAAGTCCACGCACTTTGAGGAGCAGGTCGGAGAACCCAGGATAAGTTTTCAATAAGCACTGCACCACCAGGTTTAAGGTGTGAGCCAGGCAAGGAATGTGTTTCAGTTGGGAAAGGGAGATGGCAGCCATGAAATTCCTTCCGTTATCACTCACTACCTTGCCTGCCTCAAGATCTACTGTGCCCAGCCACGACTGCGTTTCTTGTTGCAAGAACTCGGACAGAACTTCCGCGGTGTGTCTGTTGTCGCCCAAACACTTCATAGCCAATACAGCCTGCTGACGCTTGCCAGTAGCTGGCCCATAATGGGACAACTGGTGTGCAACAGTGTCATCTGCCGATGGAATGGTTGGCCGACTGCGGTCTGTGGAAGAGCTGTAGCTTCTGCAGGAGGACGAGGAGGAGGAGGAGGAGGGGGTGCGAACGCCTACAGCCAACTGTTTCCTAGACCGTGGGCTAGGCACAACTGTCCCGAAATTGATGTCCCCTGTGGACCCTGCATCCACCACATTCACCCAGTGTGCCGTGATGGACACATAACGTCCCTGGCCATGCCTACTGGTCCATGCATCTGTAGTCAGGTGCACCTTTGTACTCACAGATTGCCTGAGTGCATGGACGATGCGCTGTTTAACATGCTGGTGCAGGGCTGGGATGGCTTTTCTGGAAAAAAAGTGTCGACTGGGTAGCTCGTATCGTGGTTCAGCGTACTCCATCAGGGCTTTGAAAGCTTCGCTTTCAACTAACCGGTAGGGCATCATCTCTAACGAGATTAGTCTAGCTATGTGGGCATTAAAACCCTGTGTACGCGGATGCGAGGATAAGTACTTCCTTTTTCTAACTAGAGTCTCATGTAGTGTGAGCTGAACTGGAGAGATGGAGATCGTGGAACTTGCGGGTGTGCCGGTGGACATGGCAGACTGAGAGACGGTTGGAGACGGTATTGTTTCCGCCGGTGCCCTAGATGCAATATTTCCTCCTACAAAACTGGTGATTCCCTGACCCTGACTGCTTTTGGCTGTCAAAGAAACCTGCACAGATACTGCCGGTGGTGCGGAAAATGGTGGCCTTACAGTGACGGAAGGGATGTTGCGTTGCTGACTAGCTTCATTGGCCGAGGGTGCTACAACCTTAAGGGACGTTTGGTAGTTAGTCCAGGCTTGAAAATGCATGGTGGTTAAGTGTCTATGCATGCAACTAGTATTGAGACTTTTCAGATTCTGACCTCTGCTTAAGCTAGTTGAACATTTTTGACAGATGACTTTGCGCTGATCAATTGGATGTTGTTTAAAAAAATGCCAGACTGCACTCTTCCTAGCATCGGATCCCTTTTCAGGGATTGCAGACTGAGCTTTAACCGGATGGCCACGCTGTCCTCCAACAGGTTTTGGCTTTCACACGCGTTTTGGGCCAGATACGGGCCCGGCAGATGGAACCTGTTGCGATGTTGATGCCTGCTGCGGCCCCTCCTCCACCTCCGCTTCTGAACTACTGCCGCCTGCACCCTGTTCCACCAATGGCTGCCAATCGGGGTCAACAACTGGGTCATCTATTACCTCCTCTTCGAGCTCGTGTGCAACTTCGTCTGTGTCACTGTGTCGGTCGGTGGTATAGCGTTCGTGGCGGGGCAACATAGTCTCATCAGGGTCTGATTGCGGATCAGTACCCTGAGAGGGCAATGTTGTGGTCTCAGTCAAAGGAGCAGCATAGTACTCTGGCTGTGGCTGTGCATCAGTGCACTCCATGTCAGAATCTACTTGTAATGGGCATGGCCTGTTAAGTGTTTCACTTTGTAAGCCAGGGACGGTATGTGTAAAGAGCTCCATGGAGTAACCCGTTGTGTCGCCTGCTGCATCCTTCTCTCTTGTTGTTGTTTTTGCTGAGGAGGACAAGGAAGCGACTTGTCCCTGACCGTGAACATCCACAAGCGACGCGCTGCTTTTACATTTACCAGTTTCAGAAGAGGAGGCAAAAGAGCTAGAGGCTGAGTCTGCAATGTAAGCCAAAACTTGCTGTTGCTGCTCCGGCTTTAAAAGCGGTTTTCCTACTCCCAGAAAAGAAAGCTTTCGAGGCCTTGTGTAGCCAGACGACGAAACAGGCTCCACAGCTCCAGACTTAGGTGGAATATTTTTATCCCCACGACCACCTGATGCTCCACTACCACTACCATCATTACCAGCTGACAATGAACGCCCACGGCCACGACCTCTTGCACCAGACTTCCTCATTGTTTGAAAAACTTAACCAAATTAACTTTATTTGTTGCTGTCAAACAACTTACACGGTGAGCTATAACTTCAGTATGATTTCAATATCCCTTAACACCTGTTAAGGTGAGACCACAAGGAAAATCAGGCACAATGTTACACACTCTGTTTTCTGTGGCACCAAATCACAGAGATGACACACACGCAGGACTGTCACTCAAGCACAAATGTCAATATTAATCTCCCACCTATTTTTTTTTTTTTTTTTTTCTCAGGGAGACTTTAGAAACCAAATAAGATAAAATGTTTTTTTCAGGGACAATTTAGAAACCAAATAATAAAAAAAAAAAAAAAAAAAAAAAAAAAAAAAGGCTTTCTATGGCCCACTGAATGAGAGATGGCACACACAGGAGTGGCACACAAGCCCTGACTGAGGCCAATATTTTTCTCCCACTGATTGATGTAGTGTTTTTTTGTTAAGGTAGATTTTCGAACCCAAATCAAGGAAAAAAATAAATAGGCTTTCTATGGCCCACAATTTGAGAGAGAGAGGTGGCACACCCAGGAGTCAAGACTGGCACACAAGCTGAAAGGGCAATATTAATCTCCCACTGTTTTTTTTTAATTTTTTTTTTTTCAGGGAGACTTTAGAAACCAAATAATAAAATAAAAAAATAAATAAATAGGCTTTCTATGGCCCAATGAATGAGAGATGGCACACACAGGAGTGGCACACAAGCCCTGACTGAGGCCAATATTTTTCTCCCACTGATTGATGTAGTGTTTTTTTTTAAGGTAGATTTTAGAACCCAAATCAAGCAAAAAAATAAATAGGCTTTCTATGGCCCACTGAGTGAGAGATGGCACACACAGGAGTGGCACACAAGCCCTGACTGAGGCCAATATTTTTCTCCCACTGATTGATGTAGTGGTTTTTTTTAAGGTAGATTTTAGAACCCAAATCAAGGAAAAAAATATATAGGCTTTCTATGGCCCACTGAGTGAGAGATGGCACACACAGGAGTGGCACACAAGCCCTGACTGAGGCCAATATTTTTCTCCCACTGATTGATGTAGTGTTTTTTTTTAAGGTAGATTTTAGAACCCAAATCAAGCAAAAAAATAAATAGGCTTTCTATGGCCCACTGAGTGAGAGATGGCACACACAGGAGTGACACACAAGCCCTGACTGAGGCCAATATTTTTCTCCCACTGATTGATGTAGTGTTTTTTTTTAAGGTACATTTTAGAACCCAAATCAAGCAAAAAAATAAATAGGCTTTCTATGGCCCACTGAGTGAGAGATGGCACACACAGGAGTGACACACAAGCCCTGACTGAGGCCAATATTTTTCTCCCACTGATTGATGGAGTTTTTTTTTTTAAGGTAGATTTTCGAACCCAAATCAAGGAAAAAAATAAATAGGCTTTCTATGGCCCACAATTTGAGAGAGAGAGGTGGCACACCCAGGAGTCAAGACTGGCACACAAGCTGAAAGGGCAATATTAATCTCCCACTGTTTTTTTTTTTATTTTTATTTTTTTCAGGGAGACTTTAGAAACCAAATAATAAAAAAAAAAAAGAAAAAAAGACTTTCTATGGCCCACTGAATGAGAGATGGCACTCACAGGAGTGGCACACAAGCCCTGACTGAGGCCAATATTTTTCTCCCACTGATTGATGTAGTGTTTTTTTGTTAAGGTGGATTTTAAAACCCAAATCAAGGAAAAAAATAAATAGGCTTTCTATGGCCCACTCAGTGAGAGATGGCACACACAGGGATGGCACTCTAGCAGAAATGCCAATCTTAATCTCCCACAAAAAAAAAAAAAAAAAACAGGGACTGTCCTACAATTACTATCTCCCTGCAGTAATCTCAGCCAGGTATGGCAGGCAGCAATAGGAGTGGACTGATGCACAAATTAAATAAAAAGTGTGGACAAACAAAAAAGATAGCTGTGCAGAAAGGAAGGAACAAGAGGATATGTGCTTTGAAAAAAGCAGTTGGTTTCCACAGTGGCATACACACAGCAATACAGCTATCAGGGAGCCTTCTAGGGCAGCCCAATGAGCTACAGCTCTGAGAGAAAAAAAAAAATGTAGCTTCCACTGTCCCTGCACACCGAAGGTGGTGTTGGACAGTGGAAATCGCTACAGCACAAGCGGTTTGGTGGTTTATGGACCCTGCCTAACGCTCTCCCTGCTTGTGACGAAGCGGCAGCAACCTCTCCCTAAGCTCAGATCAGCAGCAGTGAGATGGCGGTCGGCGGGAACGCCCCTTTATAGCCCCTGTGACGCCGCAGACAGCAAGCCAATCACTGCAATGCCCTTCTCTAAGATGGTGGGGACCAGGACCTATGTCATCACGCTGCCCACACTCTGCGTTCACCTTCATTGGCTGAGAAATGGCGCTTTTCGCGTCATTGAAACGCGACTTTGGCGCGAAAGTCGCGTACCGCATGGCCGATGCAACGCTGGGATCGGCTCGGTTTCATGAGACATCGACTTTGCCAAAAGTCGGCGACTTTTGAAAATGAACGACCCGTTTCGCTCAACCCTAGTCATCGCTCATCATTTTAATAATGCGTGGGTCCCTTTTGAGTGTACGTAAGGCATAATCCGCCATGTGGGCCAAAGTTCCAGTTGTCAAATCTGCGGTTGTGCTGGTTTGAGGGGCAGTTACAGGCAAATCTACGTCACTTGTCTCCCTTAAAAAAACAGAACCCGGCCTTGCAACGCCACTAATTTCTGTTGGCCCAGGAGAAGCTTCCTCATTAAAAAAGTACTCATCCCCATCATCCTCCTCGTCCTCCTCATCCTCTTCGCCCGCTACCGCGTCCTCTACACGGCCCTGACCAGACAATGGTTGACTGTCATCAAGGCTTTCCTCTTCCTCGGCTGCAGACGCCTGCTCCTTTATGTGCGTCAAACTTTGCATCAGCAGACGCATTAGGGGGATGCTCATGCTTATTATGGCGTTGTCTGCACTAACCAGCCGTGTGCATTCCTCAAAACACTGAAGGACTTGACACAGGTCTTGTAGCTTCGACCACTGCACACCTGACAACTCCATGTCTGCCATCCAACTGCCTGCCCGTGTATCCTCCCACAAATACATAACAGCACGCCTCTGTTCGCACAGTCTCTGAAGCATGTGCAGTGTGGAGTTCCACCTTGTTGCAACGTCGATGATTAGGCGATGCTGGGGAAGGTTCAAAGACCGCTGATAGTTCTGCATACGGCTGGAGTGTACGGGCGAACGGCGGATATGCGAGCAAAGTCTGCGCACTTTGAGGAGCAGGTCGGGTAACCCCGGATAACTTTTCAGGAAGCACTGCACCACCAGGTTTAAGGTGTGACCCAGACAAGGAATGTGTTTCAGTTGGGAAAGGGCTATGGCAGCCATGAAATTCCTTCCGTTATCACTCACTTCCTTGCCTGCCTCAAGATGTACAGTGCCCAGCCATGACTGAGTTTTTTTCTGCAAGAACTCGGACAGAACTTCCGCGGTGTGTCTGTTGTCGCCCAAACACTTCATTGCCAATACAGCCTGCTGACGCTTGCCACTAGCTGTCCCATAATGGCACACCTGGTGTGCAACAGTGGCAGCTGTGGATGGAGTGGATGTGCGACTGCGGTCTGTGGACGAGCTCTCGCTTCTGCAGAAGGACGAGGAAGAGGAGGAGGGGGGGCGAACACCTACAGCCAACTCTTTCCTTGACCATGGGCTAGGCAGAACTGTCCCAATATTGCTGGCCCCTGTGGACCCTGCATCCACCACACTCACCCAGTGTGCCGTGATGGATACGTAACTTCCCTGGCCATGCCTACTGGTCCATGCATCTGTTGTCAGGTGCACCTTTGTAGTCACAGACTGCCTGAGTGCATGGACGATGCGGTCTTTAACATGCTGTTGGAGGGCTGGGATGGCTTTTCTAGAAAAGAAGTGTCGACTGGGTAGCTCGTAGCGTGGTACAGTGTAGTCCATCAGCGCTTTGAAAGCTTCGCTTTCAACTAACCGGTAGGGCATCATCTCTAATGAGATTAGTCTAGCAATGTGGGCGTTCAAACCCTGTGTACGCGGATGCGAGGATGAGTACTTCCTTTTCCTAACAAGAGTCTCATGTAGGGTGAGCTGGACTGGAGAGCTGGAGATCGTGGAACTAGCGGTGGTGCCGGTGGACATGGCAGACTGAGAGAGGGTTGGAGATGGTATTCTTGCCGGTGCCCTACATGCAGTGTTTCCTACTACGAACCTGGTGATTCCCTGACTGCTTTGGCCTGGAGACAAAAGCTGCACAGATACTGCAGGTGTTGCGGGAAATGGTGGGCTTACAGTGAGGGAAGGGATGTAGCGTTGCTGACTAGCTTCATTGGCCGAGGGTGCTGCAACCTTTAGGCACGTTTGGTAGTTAGTCCAGGCTTGCAAATGCATGGTGGATAAATGTCTATGCATGCAACTTGTATTTAGACTTTTAAGATTCTGACCTCTGCTTAAGGTAGTTGAACATTTTTGACAGATGACTTTGCGCTGATCATTTGGATGTTGTTTAAAAAAATGCCAGACTGCACTCTTTCTACTATCGGATACCTTTTCAGGCATTGCAGACTGAGCTTCTTTAACCGGATGGCCACGCTGTCCTCCAACTGGTTTTGCCACGCGTTTTTGGCCAGATACGGGCCCGGCAGATGGAACCTGTTGTGATGTTGATGCCTGATGCGGCTCCTCCTCCTCCTCCACTTCAGAACTACTGCCGCCTGCACCCTGTTCCCCCAATAGCTGCCAATCGGGGTCAACAACTGGGTCATCTATGACCTCATCTTCTATCTCGTGTGCAACTTCGTCTGTGTCACCGTGTAAGCCGGTGGTATAGCGTTCGTGACGGGGCACCATAGTCTCGGCTGGGTTTGATTCTGGCTCAGTACACTGCGAGGGCAATGTTCTGGTCTGAGTCAAAGGAACAGCATAGTAATCAGGCTGTGGCTGTGCATCAGTGCACTCCATGTCCGATTCAACTTCTAATGGGCATGGCCTGTTAACTGTTTCACTGTCTAACCCAGGAACGGTATGTGTAAAGAGCTCCATGGAGTAACCCGTTGTGTCTCCTGACGCATTCTTCTCTCTCGTTCTGGGTAAAGAAGACAAGGAAGCGACTTGTCCCTGACCGTGAACATCCACTAATGACGCGCTGCTTTTACATTTTGCACTTTCAGAAGAGGAGGCAAAAGAGCTAGAGGCTGAGTCAGCAAGGAAAGCCAAAAATTGTTCTTGCTGCTCCGGCTTTAAAAGCGGTTTTCCTACTCCCAGAAAAGGGAGCGTTTGAGGCCTTGTGTAGCCAGACGACGAACCTGGCTCAACAACTCGAGACTTAGGTGCTGTACTGCTTTTACCACGACCACCTGATGCTCCATCACCACTACCATCATTACCAGCTGACAATGACCGCCCACGGCCACGACCTCTTCCACCAGACTTCCCCATTGTTTGCAAAACGTAACCAAAGTAATGGTATTTGTTACTGTAAAACAACTTATAAGGTGAACTCTAACTTCTGTAGGATTTATATACACCTTTATAGGTGTCTGACACTGAATGGAAAACCAGGCCCAATGTTACACACTAGGTTTTCTGTGCCCCAATAATTTGAGACAGCTGGCACGCACACGACCGGCACTCAAGCAGAAATGCCAATCTTAATCTCCCACTATTTTTTTTTTTTTCAGGGAGAATAAAAAAAAAAAAAAAAATGGCCCAGTATTACACACTAGGTTTTCTGTGGCACACAATGAGAGACAGATGCCACACACAGCACTGGCACAGAGGCAGACTTGCCAATCTTTATCTCCCACTATTTATTTATTTTTTTTCAGGAATAATTTACAAAAAAAAAAAATGGCCCAGTATTACACACTGGTTTTCTGTGGCACACAATGAGAGACAGATGCCACACACAGCAATGGCACAGAGGCAGACTTGCCAATCTTTATCTCCCACTATTTATTTTTTTTTTTCAGCGAGAATTTACAAAAAAAAAAAAAAAGGCCCAGTATTACACACTGGTTTTCTGTGGCACACAATGAGAGACAGATGCCACACACAGCAATGGCACAGAGGCAGACTTGCCAATCTTTATCTCCCACTATTTATTTTTTTTTTTTCAGGGAGAATTTACAAAAAAAAAAAAATGGCCCAGTATTACACACTGGTTTTCTGTGGCACACAATGAGAGACAGATGCCACCCACATCAATGGCACAGAGGCAGACTTGCCAATCTTTATCTCTCACTATTTATTTTTTTTTTTCAGGGAGAATAAAAAAGAAAAAAAAATGGCCCAGTATTACACACTAGGTTTTCTGTGGCACACAATGAGAGACAGATGCCACACACAGCACTGGCACAGAGGCAGACTTGCCAATCTTTATCTCCCTGCAGTAATCCCAGAAAAGTAAGGCAGGCAGCTATAAAAAGGACTGCTGCACACAAAAGTGTGGACAAACAAACAAGATAGCTGTGCAGAAAGGAAGGAACAACAGGATTTGTGCTTTGAAAAAAGCAGTTGGTTTGCACAGCGGCGTACACACACAGCAACGCAGCTATCAGGGAGCCTTCTAGGGCAGCCCAATGAGCTACAGCGCTGAGGAAAAAAAAATCTAGCCTCCACTGTCCCTGCAAACAAAAGGTGGTGTTGGACAGTGGAAATCGCTATAGCACAAGCGGTTTGGGGGTGAATGTACCCTGCCTAACACTATCCCTGCTTCTGACGAAGCGGCAGCAACCTCTCCCTACACTCAGATCAGCAGCAGTAAGATGGCGGTCGGTGGGAACGCCACTTTATAGCCCCTGTGACGCCGCAGAAAGCAAGCCAATCACTGCAATGCCCTTCTCTAAGATGGTGGGGACTGAAATCTATGTCATCACGCTGCCCACACTCTGCGTCCACCTTCATTGGCTGAGAAATGGCGCTTTTAGCGTCATTGAAATGCGACTTTGGCGCGAAAGTCGCGTACCGCATGGCCGACCCCACACAGGGATCGGGTCGGGTTTCATGAGACGCCGACTTTGCCAAAAGTCGGCGACTTATGAAAATGACCGATCCATTTCGCTCAACCCTAGCCTTGATTGCTTCATGTAAAACCGAGCTCAAGTGCAAAAACTCGGGCATGAGTGACCTATCCGCAGCCCTCTGTCGCTGCCGGGATGAGCCCGCAAAAATGGGTGCAGTGAAAGAGGACTGCGAAAGGGGAATACCTGATGGGCCAGCTCCCTGGTCTCCAGTGAGTGTGGAAGGCACACCTGCTGCTGCGCTGCTGGATGGCTGGGACGGGTCCATGGCTGCCGGCTGAAGGACCGCTCCAGAACCTGGTGTGACAGTCGTGCTGTGTGTGCTGTGAAAAAAGAAAACAGAACATTAATACCAAAATATAACAAGATGGTACATCCTGTGGAATTTAAAATTACATATTATGTAAATGCAATACAACCGGAAGCATGTGAGAAATACTTACATTCTCATGAGAAGGACCGGTCTTAAAAAGGACAGCACACGATGGTACTTGTACAGCCGGTGCCTTCCTCCGGAACCACTTGCAGCACTATTCTCTGCGCGAAGGTCGTTGTTGAAGCGGTCCTTCATGGAACGCCAACGTGTTCTTATTTTGTCCACTGTGAAATAAAAATAAAATATAATGGTCAGACAATGGACTTTCGGCCATGGTCTCTTGACTGTGTGTGATGAAAGAAACTCCGAAAAGTTTCTTTCATCACACACAGTCAAGAGAGCACGGCCAAGGTCTCTGCTGCTTCACACTGCATTGCAATACTTACCAAATGCATTACGGACCCGTGGCGGGGCCTTCTCCCAGCCATCCCACATCGCTTGGGCTGTTATGATCCTTAGTGGCTGAGGATCACAGATAGGACTAGCTAAGTTACTGAACATAGAACAAGCTCTAGGGAGGTGGTAACTGGACTGACCGCAAAACCTGATCCTAACCAAACACACTAAAGGTAGCCGGTGAACGTGCCTAAATTCCTGGACGTCTCGACGCAGCCTGAGAAACTTGCTACCCCTATAGAGAAAGTAAGACCTCACTTGCCTCAGAGAAATGACCCCAAAGATATAGGAAGCCCCCAACAAATAATAACGGTGAGGTAAGGGAAAATACCAAACATAGAAATGAAAACAGATTCAGCAAATGAGGCCCACTAATACTAGATAGCGGAAGACAGATAGGGAACTGTACGGTCAGTAAAAAACCCTATACAAAATATCCACGCTGAGAGTTCAAGAACCCCCACACCAACTAACGGTGTGAGGGGAGAAACTCAGCCCCCTAGAGCTACCAGCAAGCAAGGAAATCACATATTAGCAAGCTGGACAAGGACAAATAAATAACCAAGAAACATATTGAACACTGATGAACAAAAAATAACCAAACAGAAACTTAGCTTCTCTTGGCGAGACTGATAACGAAGGAATTCAGGAGCGATCAAAATAGCACTGAATACATCGACAGCAGGCAACCACTGATAGTCCAGGTGAGCTAAATAGGGAACCAGCTAACAGATAACGAGACAGCTGATCCAGCCTCAGACCTGCAGAATGACACAAAGAGCCACCAGAGGGAGCCCAAAGACAGCACTACACAGTACCACTTGTGACCACAAGAGGGAGCCCAAAAACAGAGTTCACAACAGTACCCCCCCTTGAGGAGGGGTCACCGAACCCTCATCAAAACCCCCAGGGTGATCAGGATGAGCCACATGGAAGGCATGAACCAAATCAGCCGCATGAACATCAGAGGCGACAACCCAGGAATTATCCTCCTGACCATAGCCCTTCCACTTAACCAAATACTGAAGCCTCCGTCTAGAAATACGAGAATCCAAGATCTTCTCCACCATGTACTCCAATTCGCCCTCAACCAGCACCGGGGCAGGGAGCTCAACAGAAGGAACCACAGGCACCACATACCTCCGCAACAAAGACCTATGGAACACGTTATGAATGGCAAACGACGCTGGGAGGTCCAGATGAAATGACACCGGGTTAAGAATTTCCCAAATCTTATAAGGACCGATGAAGCGAGGCTTGAATTTAGGAGAGGAGACCTTCATAGGAACATACCGAGAAGACAGCCATACCAAATCCCCAACATGAAGTCGGGGACCCACACCGCGACGCCGGTTGGCAAAGCGCTGAGCCTTCTCCTGTGACAACTTCAAATTGTCCACCACATGGTTCCAAATCTGCTGCAACCTATTACCACAGAATCCACCCCAGGACAGTCAGAAGGCTCAACCTGACCCGAGGAAAAACGAGGATGAAAACCAGAATTGCAGAAAAAAGGCGAAACCAAAGTAGCAGAACTAGCCCGATTATTAAGGGCAAACTCGGCCAATGGCAAAAAAGTCACCCAATCATCCTGATCAGCAGAAACAAAACATCTTAAATAAGTTTCCAAGGTCTGATTAGTTCGCTCGGTTTGGCCATTCGTCTGAGGATGGAAGGCCAACGAAAAAGACAAATCAATGCCCATCTTAGCACAAAAGATCCGCCAAAATCTGGACACGAACTGGGATCCTCTGTCAGACACAATATTTTCAGGGATGCCGTGCAAGCGGACCACATTCTGAAAAAATAGAGGAACCAAATCCGAGGAGGAAGGCAACTTAGGCAAGGGCACCAAATGGACCATTTTGGAAAAACGATCACACACCACCCAGATGACAGACATTCTCTGAGAGACTGGAAGATCCGAAATAAAATCCATGGAAATGTGCGTCCAAGGCCTCTTCGGGACAGGCAAAGGCAAAAGCAAACCGCTGGCATGAGAACAGCAAGGCTTAGCCCGAGCACAAATCCCACAGGACTGCACAAAGGAACGCACATCCCGCGACAAGGAAGGCCACCAGAAGGACCTTGCCACCAAATCTCTGGTACCAAAAATCCCAGGATGGCCTGCCAACACCGAAGAATGAACCTCGGAAATAACTTTGCTGGTCCATCTATCTGGGACAAACAGTCTCTCTGGTGGGCAACGGTCAGGTCTATCCGCCTGAAATTTCTGCAGCACTCGTCGCAAATCTGGGGAAATGGCAGACAAAATCACTCCCTCTCTGAGGATACCAGCCGGCTCTGAATCTCCCGGAGAGTCAGGCACAAAACTCCTAGAAAGCGCATCAGCCTTCACGTTCTTCGAACCAGGCAGGTACGAGACCACGAAATCGAAACGGGAGAAAAACAACGACCAACGAGCCTATCTAGGATTCAGCCGCTTGGCAGACTCGAGATAAATCAGATTTTTGTGATCAGACAAGACCACCACACGATGCTTAGCTCCCTCGAGCCAATGTCGCCACTCCTCAAATGCCCACTTCATAGCCAACAACTCCCGATTACCAACATCATAATTCCGCTCGGCAGGCGAAAGCTTTCTCGAAAAGAAAGCACAAGGCTTCATCACAGAGCAATCAGAGCTTCTCTGCGACAAAACAGCCCCTGCTCCAATCTCAGAAGCATCAACCTCGACCTGAAGGGAAGAGAGACATCAGGCTGACACAAAACTGGAGCCGAAGAAAACCGGCGCTTCAGCTCCCGAAAGGCCTCCACGGCCGCAGGAGACCAATTAGTCACATCAGAACCCTTCTTGGTCAAATCCGTCAAGGGTTTAACCACGCCAGAAAAATTAGCAATGAAGCGACGGTAAAAATTAGCAAAACCCAAGAACTTCTGAAGACTCTTAACAGATGTAGGCTGAGTCCAGTCATGAATAGCCTGGACCTTGACTGGGTCCATCTCAATAGTAGAAGGAGAAAAAATAAAACCCAAAAAGGAAACCTTCTGTACTCCGAAGAGACATTTTGAGCCCTTCACAAATAAGGCATTAGCACGTAGGACCTGAAATACCATCCTGACCTGCTTCACATGGGACTCCCAGTCTTCAGAAAAGACCAAAATGTCATCCAGATACACAATCATAAATTTATCCAGATATTCTCGGAAGATGTCATGCATGAAGGACTGGAACACAGAAGGAGCATTAAAGAGTCCAAAAGGCATCACCAAGTACTCAAAATGGCCTTCGGGTGTATTAAATGCTGTTTTCCATTCATCCCCCTGCTTAATACGCACAAGGTTATACGCACCACGAAGGTCTATCTTGGTGAACCAACTGGACCCCTTAATCCGAGCAAACAGATCAGATAATAATGGCAAAGGATACTGAAATTTCACCGTGATTTTATTTAGAAGATGATAATCAATACAAGGTCTCAGAGAACCATCCTTCTTGGCCACAAAAAAGAACCCTGCACCCAGAGGGGAGGAGGACGGGCGAATATGTCCCTTCTCTAAAGACTCCTTTATATAGCTCCGCATCGCGGCATGTTCTGGTACAGACAAATTAAAAAGTCGTCCCTTAGGGAACTTACTACCAGGAATCAAATTTATAGCACAATCACAATCCCTATGAGGAGGTAGGGCACCGGATCTGGGCTCATCAAATACATCCTGGTAGTCTGACAAAAACTCAGGGACCTCAGAAGGAGTGGAAGAAGCAATTGACACCAAAGGAGCATCGCCATGAATCCCCTGGCAACCCCAACTTGAAACAGACATAGCTTTCCAATCCAGTACTGGATTATGGGCCTGCAACCATGGCAGACCCAAAACGACAACATCATGCAAATTATGCAGTACAAGAAAGCGAATCACCTCCTGATGTACAGGAGTCATGCACATGGTCACTTGAGTCCAATACTGAGGCTTATTCTCAGCCAATGGTGTAGCATCAATTCCCCTCAGTGGAATAGGGAATTCTAAAGGCTCCAGGACAAAACCACAGCGCCTGGCAAACGACAAATCCATCAGGTTCAGGGCAGCACCTGAATCCACAAAAGCCATAACCGAGTAGGATGACAGAGAACAAATTAAAGTAACAGACAAAATGAATTTAGGCTGTATAGTACCAACGGTGACAGTTTTAGCGATTTTTTTTAAGCGCTTAGAGCATGCTGAGATAACATGAGTTGAATCACCACAGTAAAAGCACAACCCATTTTGACGTCTATGATTTTGCCGCTCAATTTTGGTCAGAATTCGGTCACATTGCATAGACTCAGGTCTCTGTTCAGAAAATACCGCCAGATGGTGCGCAGATTTGCGCTCCTGCAAACGCCGATCAATCTGAATGGCCAAAGCCATTGAGTCATTCAGACTTGCAGGCGTGGGGAACCCCACCATAACATTAATGGCTTCAGAAAGACCTTCTCTGAAATTTGCAGCCAGGGCACACTCGTTCCATTGAGTAAGCACCGACCATTTCCGAAATTTTTGACAATACACCTCAGCTTCATCCTGGCCCTGAGAGAGAGCCAGCAAGGCCTTTTCTGCCTGGTTCTCAAGATTAGGTTCCTCATAAAGCAAACCAAGCGCCAGAAAAAACGCATCCACATTCAGCAATGCAGGATCTCCTGGCGCCAAGGAGAAAGCCCTCAATCTTGAGGGTCTCCACGTAACAGGGAGATAACAATTCTAACTTGCTGAGCGGAATCACCAGAGGAACGAGGTCTCAAAGAAAGAAAGAATTTACAATTATTCTTAAAATTCAGAAACCTAGATCTATCTCCAGAAAACAACTCAGGAATAGGTACTTTTGGCTCAGACATAGGACTGCGAACAACAAAATCCTGAATGCTTTGCACCCTTGCAGCAAGATGATCCACACTAGAAGTCAGACTCTGAATATCCATGTCTGCAGCTGAACTCAAAGCCACCCAGAGATTAAGAGGATGAGAGAAGCTGGACAGACTGCAGCAAAGGGAGAGTAAAAAAAAAAAATTGTACTCAGGACTTCTCTTATCCCACTTCTGCGATGCATTAAACACTTTTTGGCCTGCTGTACTGTTATGATCCTTAGTGGCTGAGGATCACAGATAGGACTAGCTAAGTTACTGAACATAGAACAAGCTCTAGGGAGGTGGTAACTGGACTGACCGCAAAACCTGATCCTAACCAAACACACTAAAGGTAGCCGGTGAACGTGCCTAAATTCCTGGACGTCTCGACGCAGCCTGAGAAACTTGCTACCCCTATAGAGAAAGTAAGACCTCACTTGCCTCAGAGAAATGACCCCAAAGATATAGGAAGCCCCCAACAAATAATAACGGTGAGGTAAGGGGAAAATACCAAACATAGAAATGAAAACAGATTCAGCAAATGAGGCCCACTAATACTAGATAGCGGAAGACAGATAGGGAACTGTACGGTCAGTAAAAAACCCTATACAAAATATCCACGCTGAGAGTTCAAGAACCCCCACACCAACTAACGGTGTGAGGGGAGAAACTCAGCCCCCTAGAGCTACCAGCAAGCAAGGAAATCACATTTTAGCAAGCTGGACAAGGACAAATAAATAACCAAGAAACATATTGAACACTGATGAGCAAAAAATAACCAAACAGAAACTTAGCTTCTCTTGGCGAGACTGATAACGAAGGAATTCAGGAGCGATCAAAATAGCACTGAATACATCGACAGCAGGCAACCACTGATAGTCCAGGTGAGCTAAATAGGGAACCAGCTAACAGATAACGAGACAGCTGATCCAGCCTCAGACCTGCAGAATGACACAAAGAGCCACCAGAGGGAGCCCAAAGACAGCACTACACAGTACCACTTGTGACCACAAGAGGGAGCCCAAAAACAGATTTCACAACATTGGGCCACCTCATTCCACAACCGATGGAGCGTACTATTGACTGCATGCTGTGGATCCTGGCTGTCCCACAACGGGACTCGCTCCTGGACAAGGGTGATCAGGAGGTCGTTATCTATCCAGTCATCGTCCCGTTGTGAAACCTAAAATTAAAAGAAAATCATATAAGTTTGCTCAATCACATTAGGAAAAAAAAATTAACAGTAGATGCGAAATGGCATGAATATGAAAGTCAACTCAGAAAAGGATTCTACAAGAAAAATTAAAAGAAATACAAGGGTACAGAAAGGAAGATTCAACAATATTACAATGAGGACAGTCTGCCTTGTATACATACCCGCTGCCATCTTCCCACCGGACCTTGACTCCGCTGCTCCATCCCTCTCTGTCCCTCAGTAGAAGTGCTCTAAAAAAAAAAAAAAAAAATCAAATTGTCGCATGTGTCGATGTGACAGTCAATACTTACCAAGCTGACGGACAAAAAACTAACCTCACTGACATGCTCCACTTCTGACTGACGTGGCTCAAAATCCTCATCAGATGAAGACTCCGCAAAAGACATTCTGATGCATGTTGAAAGAAAAAAAAGGAAGAAATTAGGACATGTAGATCCAAAAAATTGAAAATAAAGGCATTGGCTAGGATATACTCACATTGCTCTGGGTCTTGTCCACCTAAATGCGTCCTGGCAGTGTCTTGTCTTCTTTGGAGTCTGATGAGAAGAGACCAGAAACTTCCCCCAACCTCCCTTTTATCAGCCTGCTGCTAGGGGGAGGCTTATCAGTGTCTAGACAACCTTATCTACATTCTAGTCAACCTTATCTAAATTTAAACGCATGCGTTTAAAAACGCATGCAAACGCATGCACAAAAAAACGCATGCGTTTCCATTGACTCCAATGTATTTTTTGACCCCCAAAAACGCATGAAAATGCATGCGTTTTTATGTGTCAAAAAAACGCCTCTCAAAAATACTACAAGTTGCATTTCTGAAAATGAACGCATGCAGTAAAAAAACGCATGCGATTGAAAACGCGACCAAACGCGTACAAAAAAATGCATGCGTTTTCAATGTTAAATATAGGGAAAAAAATGCATGCGTTTTTTGTTCAAAAAACGCTGCAGACAAAAACGCAAGTGTGAAACCATCCTTATACATGAGTATATATGGTATATACAGTATATTTATATTTCATAGAGTTAGGTAGAATAGCCGATAATTTAATCGTTGGCTTCTGTAAAATCATTGCAGAAGCCAGCAGGATATAAAACATGGTTTACATACAGTAAACCATTGCATATCAGTTAGATATATATATGTCCCTGACTAATAATGTTAGTACTATGTGTGTGTTAAATTGTGGAGATGTAGGTGTTAAATTAATGAATTTATTTATGGAAAAAAATTGTTCGGGCTCCAAACAGATATTAATAGCCTAGAAAGAGACCATTGTTATTGCCCCCTGGCTAAAAACATCTTCCCCCAGCCACCCCAGAAAAGGCACATCTGTAAGATGTGCCAATTCTGGCACTCAGCCTCTCTCTTCCCACTACCCTGTAGCAGTGGCATATGGGGTTCATCTCAGTTCTCTCAGTTCTGGCGTGGAGGCTGCACAGCCTCAGTGACTACCGCTGATGTCACTGAGCATGCGCAGACTCACAGTCTGACCTGAGGTGAACTTGGCAGAGTGGGAAAAAGTTCTGAAACTTTCCCACACTAGAGAGTTCATGTCCAGTCAGGCGGGGAGGCTGCACAGGCAGCTTTTCATTCATTACACAGTGGTTTACAGTAGGAGCGGTAGCATTAGCACCACTCCTGGTTGTAAACTATTTAACCCCTTGAGATGGATTGCAGCGTGGGACTTGACTATACAGCAGACAGGTATGGGATATTGTTGCTTTTTTATTTTTGTTTTACAGGAGAACAAGGGCTTCACTTGAATTGAGAGTGTAATAAAGATGGAAAACCTGTGTGTTTAATTATTTAATCAAAAGACTGTTTTTAATGTGTATTTTTTAACCCATTCATACTATTGTATTAATAATGGATAAGTGTCTTATTGACACCTCTCCATTATTAACCAGGCTTAATGTCACATTACAATAGCAAGTTGACATTAACCCCTTATTACCCCATATGCCACCGCTACAGGGCAATGGGAAGAGAGAGACTAAGTGCCAGAATTGGCGCATCTTATAGATGCACCTTTTCTTGGGTGCTTAGGTTCTGGTATTTTTAGCCAGATGGGGGGTCAATATCCATGGCCCCTTCCTAGGCTATGAATATCAGCTTGCAGCAGTCTGCATAGCCTTTCTGGCTATTAATTATAGGGGGACCCCACATCATTTTTTTGGGGGGTACCCCTATTAGAATAGCCAGTAAAGATTAAATATACAGGTGTGGGCTGATATTCATAGCCTGGGAAGATTCATGGGTATTAACCCCTTCCCAGGCTACAAATATCGTCCCCAGCCGTCTGCTTTCCCTCTCTGGTGAAGAAAATTGCGCGGGAGATTACGCAATTTTTTTCGCTTGTAGGATGGAACTTGTAGAGCCAATAAATAGGCTTCCACATTACGTATTCATGATTTTCTGGTCCAGAATCCATTATATGTCCATTTTTCAAGCTGGTGAGAAAATCTCGCCATATGGATGTCACATGGATGCTTAGATACGAGAAAATCGCATCCTCGCATTGCACATGGATGACATATGGATCACGGTTCAGGAACATTTTCTGTGATTCTCGGCCGTGAAAAACGGACCGATTTTATTTTTTATACGTTATGTGTGACTCCTGCCTACAGTTAAGACTCAGCTCTTATTCAGTTAATAGGAGGGTATTTAAAAGTGTATGAGTTTAGTGTTCATCTAGAATATAACCATGTGCTCTGTGGCTTGTGTCCATTTAATCCCAGCAGATCCCTGTGGTTTGTCCCTTTCATCCCAGCAGATCTCTGTGGCTTGTCCCTAGAATCCCAGCAGATCTTTGTGGCTTCCCTTTTAATCCCAGAAGATCTGTGTGGTTTGTTTCTTTAATCCCAGCAGATCTCAGTATCTTGTCCCTTTGATCCCAGCAGATGTCTGTGGCTTGTCCCTTTGATTCTAGCAGATCTCAGTGGCTTCCCCTTTAAAGGGAACCTGTCACCCCCAAAATCGAGGGGCATCAGGGGCTTATCTACAGCATTATGGAATGCCCCTGATGTATCCTGAAAGATGAGAAAAAGAGGTTATATTATTCTCACCCAGGGGCGGTCCGGCTGCGGTCCGGTCCGATGGGTGTCGCGGTCCAGTCCGCTGCCTCCTATCTTCACCAGATGACCAGTCCTCTTCTGGTCTTCACGCTGCAGCTCTGGCACAGGCGTAATTTGTCTGCCCTGTTGAGGGCAGAAGCAAAGTACTGCAGTGCGCAGGCGCTGGGCCTCTCTGACCTTTTCCGGCGCCTGCGCACTGCAGTACTTCGCTCTGCCCTCAACAGGGCAGACAAAGTACGCCTGCGCTGGAGCCGCAGCATGAAGACCCGAAGAGGACATCATCCTATGAAGATGGGAGGCCCCGGAACGGACCGTGACTCCCATCAGATCGGACCGCCTGCCCAGGTGACTATATCCTAACCTGTTTTTCTCATCTTTTAGGATACATCGGAGGCTTATCTACAGCATTACAGAATGCTGTAGATAAGCCCCTGATGCCGGTGGGCTTAGCTCACCGTCGATTTTGGGGGTGACAGGTTCCCTTTAATCCCAGCAGATCTGTGTGGCTTGTTCCTTTAATCCCAGCAGATCTCGGTGGCTTGTCCCTTTGAATCCAGCAGATCTCTGTGGTTTGTCCCTTTGATCCCAACAGATCCATGTGTCTTATTCCTTTAATCCCAGTAGATCTCTGAGGCTTGCCCCTTTATAACCAGCAGATCTCTGTGGTTTGTCCCTTTGATCCCAACAGATCCATGTGTCTTATTCCTTTAATCCCAGTAAATCTCTGAGGCTTGCCCCTTTTTTACCAGCAGATCTCTGTGGTTTGTCCCTTTGATCCCAGCAGATCTATGTGGCTTGTACCTATAATCATTGCAGATCCCTGTGGCTTGTCCCCATAATCCAAGCAGATCCCTGTGGCTTGTCCCTTTAATACTAGCAGATATATGTGGCTTGTCCCTATAATTCCAGCAGATCCCTGTGGTTTGTCCATATAATCACAGATCTCTGTGGCTTTTCCCTATAATCCCAGATCTCTGTGGCTTTTCCCTATAATCCCAGCAGATCTCTGTGGCATTTTGCTATAATCCCAGCAGATCTCTGTGGCTTGTCCCTATAATCCCAATAGACCTCCATGGCTTTTCCCTATAATCCCAGCAGATCCCTGTGGCTTGTCCCTATAATCCCAGCAGATCTCTGTGGCTTTTCGCTATAATCTCAGCAGATCTCTGTGGCTTGTCCCTATAATTCCAGCAGATCTCTGTGGCTTGTCCCAATAATCCCAGTAGACGTCCATGGCTTGTCCCTATAATCCCAGTAGATCCCTGTGGCTTGTCCCTATAATTCCAGCAGATCCCTGTGGCTTGTCCCTATAATCCCAGTAGACCTCCATGGCTTGTCCCTATAATCCCAGTAGATCCCTGTGGCTTGTCTCTATAATCCTAGCAGATCTGTGTGTCTTGTCCCTATAATCCCAGTAGATCTTTGTGGCTTGTCCTTATAATCCCAGTAGACCTCCATGGCTTGTCCCTATAATCCCAGCAGATCCCTGTGGCTTGTCCCTATAATCCCAGCAGATCCCTGTGGCTTGTCCCTATAATCCCAGCAGATCCCTGTGGCTAGTCCCTATAATCCCAGCATGTCTATGTGGCTTTTCCCTATAATCCCAGCAGATCTCTGTGGCTTGTCACTATAATTCCAGCAGATCCCTGTGTCTTGGTCCTATAATCCCAGCAAATATCTGTGAATTTTCCCTATAATCCCAGCAGATCTCTGTGGCTTGTCCCTATAATCCCAGATCTGTGTGGCTTTTCCCTATAATCACAGCAGATCTCTGTGGCTTGTCCCTATAATCCCAGATCTGTGTGGCTTTTCCCTATAATCCCAGCAGATCTCTGTGGCTTGTCCCTATAATCCCAGTAGACCTCCATGGCTTGTCCCTATAATCCCAGTAGATCCCTGTGGCTTGTCTCTATAATCCTAGCAGATCTGTGTGTCTTGTCCCTATAATCCCAGTAGATCTTTGTGGCTTGTCCTTATAATCCCAGTAGACCTCCATGGCTTGTCCCTATAATCCCAGCAGATCCCTGTGGCTTGTCCCTATAATCCCAGCAGATCCCTGTGGCTTGTCCCTATAATCCCAGCAGATCCCTGTGGCTAGTCCCTATAATCCCAGCATGTCTATGTGGCTTTTCCCTATAATCCCAGCAGATCTCTGTGGCTTGTCACTATAATTCCAGCAGATCCCTGTGTCTTGGTCCTATAATCCCAGCAAATATCTGTGAATTTTCCCTATAATCCCAGCAGATCTCTGTGGCTTGTCCCTATAATCCCAGATCTGTGTGGCTTTTCCCTATAATCACAGCAGATCTCTGTGGCTTGTCCCTATAATCCCAGATCTGTGTGGCTTTTCCCTATAATCCCAGCAGATCTCTGTGGCTTGTCCCTATAATTCCAGCAGATCCCTGTGGCTTGTCCCTATAATCCCAGCAGATCTGTGTGATTTGTCCCTATAATCCAAGCAGATCCCTGTGTCTTGTCCCTATAATTCCAGTAGATCCCTTTAGCTTTTCCCTATAATCTCAGCAGATCCCTGTCTTGTCCCTATAATTCTAGCAGATCCCTGTGTCTTGCCCCTATAATCCCAGCAGATCCGTGTCTTGCCCCTATAATCCAGCATATCCCTGTGTCCTGCCCCTATAATCCCAGTAGATCTGAGTGGCTTGTCCCTATAATCCCAGCAGATCTGTGTGGTGTCCCTATAATCCCAGATCCCTGTGGCTTGTCCTTATAATCCCAGCAGATCTGTGTGGCATGTCCCTATAATCCCAGTAGATCCTTGTGGCTTGTCCCTATAATCACAGTAGATCCCTGTGGCTTGTCACTATAATCCCAGTAGATCCCTGTGCCTTGCCCCTATAATCCCAGCAGATCCGTGTGTCTTTCCTCTATAATCCCTGCAGATCCCTGTGGCTTGTTTCTATAATTCCAGTAGATCACTGTGGCTTGTCCCTATAATCCCAGCAGATCCCTGTGTCTTGTCCCTATAATTCCAGTAGATCCCTGTGGCTTGTCCCTGTAATCCCAGCAGATCCCTGTGGCTTGCCCCTATAATCCCAGTAGATCCCTGTGGCTTGTCTCTATAATCCCAGCAGATCTGTGTGTCTTGTCCCTATAATCCCAGTAGATCCCTGTGGCTTGTCCCTATAATCCCAGCATATCTGTGTGGCTTTTCCCTATAATCCCAGCAGATCTCTGTGGCTTGTCACTATAATTCCAGCAGATCCCTGTGTCTTGGTCCTATAATCTCAGCAAATATCTGTGAATTTTCCCTATAATCCCAGCAGATCTCTGTGGCTTGTCCCTATAATCCCAGCAGATCTGTGTGGCTTTTCCCTATAATCCCAGCAGATCTCTGTGGCTTGTCCCTATAATCCCAGATCTGTGTGGCTAGTCCCTATAATCCCAGCAGATCTCTGTGGCTTGTCCCTATAATTCCAGCAGATCCCTGTGGCTTGTCCCTATAATCCCAGCAGATCTGTGTGGCTTTTCCCTATAATCCCAGCTGATCTGTGTGGCTTTTCCCTATAATCCCAGGAGATCTGTGTGATTTGTCCCTATAATCCAAGCAGATCCCTGTGTCTTGTCCCTATAATTCCAGTAGATCCCTGTTGCTTTTCCCTATAATCCCAGCAGATCCCTGTCTTGTCCCTATAATTCTAGCAGATCCCTGTGTCTTGCCCCTATAATCCCAGTAGATCCGTGTCTTGCCCCTATAATCCAGCATATCCCTGTGTCCTGCCCCTATAATCACAGTAGATCTGTGTGGCTTGTCCCTATACTCCCAGCAGATCTGTGTGGTGTGTCCCTATAATACCGGTAGATCCCTGTGGCTTGTCCTTATAATCCCAGCAGATCTGTGTGGCATGTCCCTATAATCCCAGCAGATCCCTGTCTTGTCCCTATAATTCTAGCAGATCCCTGTGTCTTGCCCCTATACAGTAATCCCAGCAGATCCATGTCTTGCCCCTATAATCCAGCATATCCCTGTGTCCTGCCCCTATGATCCCAGTAGATCTGTGTGCCTTGTCCCTATAATCCCAGCAGATCTGTGTGGTGTGTCCCTATAATCCCAGTAGATCCCTGTGTCTTGTCCTTATAATCCCAGCAGATCTGTGTGGCATGTCCCTATAATCCCAGTAGATCCTTATGGCTTGTCCCTATAATCAGAGTAGATCCCTTTCGCTTGTCACTACAATCCCAGTAGATCCCTGTGCCTTGCCCCTATAATCCCAGCAGATCCGTGTGTCTTTCCTCTATAATCCCTGCAGATCCCTGTGGCTTGTTTCTATAATTCCAGTAGATCCCTGTGGCTTGTCCCTATAATCCCAGCAGATCCCTGTGTCTTGTCCCTATAATTCCAGTAGATCCCTGTGGCTTTTCCCTATAATCCCAGCAGATCCCTGTCTTGTCCCTATAATTCCAGCAGATCCCTGTGTCTTGCCCCTATAATCCCAGCAGATCCGCAGCACATACCTGTGTATTGCCCCTATAATCCCAGTAGATCTGTGTGGCTTGTCCCTATTATCCCAGTAGATCCTTGTGGCTTGTCCCTATAATCCCAGTAGATCCCTGTGGCCTGTCCCTATAATGCCAGTAGTTCTCTGTGGCTTGTCCTTATAATCCCAGATCTGTGTGGCATGTCCGTATAATTCCAGTAGATCCTTGTGGCTTGTCCCTATAATCACTGTAGATCCCTGTGGCTTCTTCCTATAATCCCAGCAGATCGCTGTGGCTTTTTCCCTATAATCCCAGCAGATATATGTGGCTTTCTCCCTAAAATTCCAGAGGATCCCTGTTTCTTGTCCCTATAATCCCAGCAGATCTGTGTGGCTTGTCCCCATAATCCCAGTAGATCTGTGTGATTTGTCCCTATAATCCAAGAAGATCCATGGGCCTTGTCCCTATAATTCCAGTAGATCCTTGTGGCTTTTCCCTATAATCCCAGCAGATCCCTGTCTTGTCCCTATAATTCTAGCAGATCCCTGTGTCTTGCCCCTCTAATCCCAGCAGATCCGTGTCTTGCCCCTATAATCCAGCATATCCCTGTGTCCTGCCCCTATAATCCCAGTAGATCTGTGTGCCTTGTCCCTATAATCCCAGCAGATCTGTGTGGTGTGTCCCTATAATCCCAGTAGATCCCTGTGGCTTGTCCTTATAATCCCAGCAGATCTGTGTGGCATGTCCCTATAATCCCAGTAGATCCTTGTGGCTTGTCCCTATAATCACAGTAGATCCCTGTGGCTTGTCACTATAATCCCAGTTGATCCCTGTGCCTTGCCCCTATAATCCCAGCAGATCCGTGTGTCTTTCCTCTATAATCCCTGCAGATCCCTGTGGCTTGTTTCTATAATACCAGTAGATCCCTGTGGCTTGTCCCTATAATCCCAGCAGATCCCTTTGTCTTGTCCCTATCATTCCAGTAGATCCCTGTGGCTTTTCCCTATAATCCCAGCAGATCCCTGTCTTGTCCCCATAATTCCAGCAGATCCCTGTGTCTTGCCCCTATAATCCCAGTAGATCTGTGTGGCTTGTCCCTATAATCCCAGTAGTTCTCTGTGGCTTGTCCTTATAATCCCAGATCTGTGTGGCATGTCCCTATAATTCCAGTATATCCTTGTGGCTTGTCCCTATAATCACAGTAGATCCCTGTGGCTTGTTTCTATAATCCCAGTAGATCCCTGTGGCTTCTTCCTATAATCCCAGCTGATCACTGTGGCTTTCTCCCTATAATCCCAGCAGATCTGTGTGGCTTTCTCTCTATAATAATAGCAGATCTGTGCAGCTTTTCCCTATAATTCCAGAGGATCCCTGTTTCTTGTCCCTATAATCCCAGCAGATCTGTGTGGCTTGTCCCTATAATCCCAGTAGATCTGTGTGATTTGTCCCTATAATTTAAGCAGATCCCTGTGCCTTGTCCCTATAATTCCAGTAGATCCATGTGGCTTTTCCCTATAATCCCAGCAGATCCCTGTCTTGTCCCTATAATTCCAGCAGATCCCTGTGTCTTGACCCTATAATCCCAGCAGATCCGTGTCTTGCCCCTATAATCCAGCATATCCCTGTGTCCTGCCCCTATAATCCCAGTAGATCTGTGTGGCTTGTCCCTATAATCCAAGCAGATCTGTGTGGCATGTCCCTATAATCCCAGTAGATCCTTGTGGCTTGTCCCTATAATCCCTGTGGCCTTTCCCTATAATCCCAGTAGATCCCTGTGGCTTGTCCTTATAATCCCAGAAGATCTGTGTGGCATGTCTCTATAATCCCAGTAGATCCTTGTGGCTTGTCCCTATAATCACAGTAGATCCCTGTGGCTTGTCACTATAATCCCAGTAGATCCCTGTGCCTTGCCCTTATAATCCCAGCAGATCCGTGTATCTTTCCCCTATAATCCCTGCAGATCCCTGTGGCTTGTTTCTATAATTCCAGTAGATCCCTGTGGCTTGTCCCTATAATCCCAGCAGATCCGTTTCTTGTCCTTATAATTCCAGTAGATCCCTGTGGCTTTTCCCTATAATCCCAGCAGATCCCTGTCTTGTCCCTATAATTACAGCAGATCCCTGTGTCTTGCCCCTATAATCCCAGCAGATCCGCAGCACATACCTGTGTCTTGCCCCTATAATCCCAGTAGATCTGTGTGGCTTGTCCCTATGATCCCAGTAGATCCTTGTGGCTTGTCCCTATAATCCCACTAGATCCCTGTGGTCTGTCCCTATAATCCCAGTAGTTCTCTGTGGCTTGTCCTTATAATCCCAGATCTGTGTGGCATGTCCCTATAATCCCAGTAGATCCCTGTGGCTTCTTCCTATAATCCCAGCAGATCGCTGTGGCTTTCTCCCTATAATCCCAGCAGATCTGTGTGGCTTTCTCCCTATGATATCAGCAGATCTGTGCGGCTTTTCCCTATAATTCCAGAGGATCCCTGTTTCTTGTCCCTATAATCCCAGCAGATCTGTGTGGCTTGTCCCTATAATCCCAGTAGATCTGTGTGATTTGTCCCTATAATCCAAGCAGATCCCTGTGCCTTGTCCCTATAATTCCAGTAGATCCCTGTGGCTTTTCCCTATAATCCCAGCAGATCCCTGTCTTGTCCCTATAATTCCAGCAGATCCCTGTGTCTTGCCCCTATAATCCCAGCAGATTCGTGTCTTGCCCCTATAATCCAGCATAGTCCTGTGTCCTGCCCCTATAATCCCAGTAGATCTGTGTGGCTTGTCCCTATAATCCCAGCAGATCTGTGTGGCGTGTCCCTATAATCCCAGTAGATCCTTGTGGCTTGTCCCTATAATCCCTGTGGCCTTTCCCTATAATCCCAGTAGATCCCTGTGGCTTGTCCTTATAATCCCAGAAGATCTGTGTGGCATGTCCCTATAATCCCAGTAGATCCTTGTGGCTTGTCCCTATAATCACAGTAGATCCCTGTGGCTTTACCTATAATCCCAGTAGATCCCTGTGGCTTTCTCCCTATATTCCCAGCAGATCTGTGTGGCTTTCTCCCTATAATATCAGCAGATCTGTGTGGCTTTTCCCTATAATCCCAGCAGATCTCTGTGGCTTTCTCCCTATAATCCCAGTAGATCGGTGTGACTTTCTCCCTATAATCCCAGCAGATCTGTGTGGCTTTTCCCTATAATCCCAGCAGATCTGTTTGGCTTTCTCCCTATAAGCCTAGCAGATCTGTGTGGCTTTTCGCTATAATTCCAGCAGATCCCTGTGTCTTGGTCCTATAATCCCAGCAAATATCTGTGGATTTTCCCTATAATCCCAGCAGATCTCTGTGGCTTATCCCTATAATCCCAGCAGATCTGTGTGGCTTTTCCCTGTAATCCCAGCAGATCTCTGTGGCTTGTCCCTATAATCCTAGCAGATCTCTGTGGCTTGTCCCTATAATTCCAGCAGATCCCTGTGGCTTGTCCCTATAATCCCAGCAGATCTGTGAGGCTTGTCCCTATAATCCCAGCAGATCTGTGTGGCTTGTCCCTATAATTCCAGAAGATCCCTGTTTCTTGTCCCTATAATCCCAGTAGATCTGTTTGATTTGTCCCTATAATCCAAGCAGATCCCTGTGTCTTGTCCCTATAATTCCAGTAGATCCCTGTGGCTTTTCCCTATAATCCCAGCAGATCCCTGTCTTGTCCCTATATTTCCAGCAGATCCCTGTGTCTTGCCCCTATAATCCCAGCAGATCCGTGTCTTGCCCCTATAATTCCATCAGATCCCTGTGTCTTGCCCCTTGAATCCCAGTAGATCTGTGTGGCTTGCTCCTATAATCCCAGCAGATCTGTGTGGCGTGTCACTATAATCCCAGTAGATCCTTGTGGCTTGTCTCTATAATCCCAGTAGATCCTTGTGGCTTGTCCCTATAATCCCAGCACATCTCTGTGGCTTTCTCCCTATAATCCCAGCAGATCTGTTTGGCTTTCTCCCTATAATCCTAGCAGATCTGTGTGGCTTGTCTCTATAATCCCAGCAGATTTCTGTGGCTTATCCCTATAATCCCAGCAGATCTGTGTGGCTTTTCCCTATAATCCCAGCAGATCTCTGTGGCTTGTCCCTATAATCCCAGCAGATCTCTGTGGCTTTTCCCTATAATTCCAGCAGATCCCTGTGGTTTGTCCCTATAATCCCAGCAGATCTGTGTGGCTTGTCCCTATAATCCCAGCAGATCTGTGTGGCTTGTCCCTATAATTCCAGAAGATCCCTGTTTCTTGTCCCTATAATCCCAGTAGATCTGTTTGATTTGTCCCTATAATCCAAGCAGATCCCTGTGTCTTGTCCCTGTAATTCCAGTAGATCCCTATCTTGTCCCTATAACACCAGCAGATCCCTGTGTCTTGCCCCTATAATCCCAGATGATCCGTGTCTTGCCCCTATAATTCCAGCAGATCCCTGTGTCTTGCCCCTATAATCCCAGTAGATCTGTGTGGCTTGCCCCTATAATCCCAGCAGATCTGTGTGGCGTGTCCCTATAATCCCAGTAGATCCTTGTGGCTTGTCCCTATAATCCCAGTAGATCCCTGTGGCCTTTCCCTATAATCCCAGTATATCCCTGTGGCTTGTCCTTATAATCCCAGCAGATCTGTGTGGCATGTCCTTACAATCACAGTAGATCCCTGTGGCTTGTTTCTATAATTCCAGTAGATCCCTGTGGCTTGTCCCTATAATCCCAGTAGATCCCTGTGGCTTGTCCCTATAATCCCAGTAGATCCTTGTGGCTTGTCCCTATAATCCCAGCAGACCTCTGTGGCTTTCTCCCTATAATCCCAGCAGATCTGTGTGGCTTTCTCCCTATTATTCCAGATATCTGTGGCTTTCTCCCTATAATCCCAGCAGATCGATGTGGCTTTCTCCCTATAATCCCAGCAGATCGGTGTGGCTTTCTCCCTATAATCCCAGCAGATCGGTGTGGCTTTCTCCCTATAATCTCAGCAGATCGGTGTGGCTTTCTCCCTATAATCCCAGCAGATCGGTGTGGCTTTCTCCCTATAATCCCAGCAGATCGGTGTGGCTTTCTCCCTATAATCCCAGCAGATCGGTGTGGCTTTCTCCCTATAATCCCAGCAGATCGGTGTGGCTTTCTCCCTATAATCCCAGCAGATCGGTGTGGCTTTCTCCCTATAATCCCAGCAGATCGGTGTGGCTTTCTCCCTATAATCCCAGCAGATCGGTGTGGCTTTCTCCCTATAATCCCAGCAGATCGGTGTGGCTTTCTCCCTATAATCCCAGCAGATCGGTGTGGCTTTCTCCCTATAATCCCAGCAGATCGGTGTGGCTTTCTCCCTATTACCCCAGCAGATCGGTGTGGCTTTCTCCCTATAACCCCAGCAGATCGGTGTGGCTTTCTCCCTATAATCCCAACAGATCGGTGTGGCTTTCTCCCTATAATTCCAGCAGATCGGTGTGGCTTTCTCCCTATAATCCCAGCAGATCGGTGTGGCTTTCTCCCTATAATCCCAGCAGATCGGTGTGGCTTTCTCCCTATAACCCCAGCAGATCGGTGTGGCTTTCTCCCTATAATCCCAGCAGATCGGTGTGGCTTTCTCCCTATAACCCCAGCAGATCGGTGTGGCTTTCTCCCTATAATCCCAGCAGATCGATGTGGCTTTCTCCCTATAATCCCAGCAGATTGGTGTGGCTTTCTCCCTATAAGCCCAGCAGATCGGTGTGGCTTTCTCCCTATAACCCCAGCAGATCGGTGTGGCTTTCTCCCTATAACCCCAGCAGATCGGTGTGGCTTTCTCCCTATAATCCCAGCAGATCGGTGTGGCTTTCTCCCTATAATCCCAGCAGATCGGTGTGTGTGGCTTTCTCCCTATAATCCCAGCAGATCGGTGTGTGTGGCTTTCTCCCTATAATCCCAGCAGATCGGTGTGGCTTTCTCCCTATAATCCCAGCAGATCGGTGTGGCTTTCTCTCTATAATCCCAGCAGATCGGTGTGGCTTTCTCCCTATAATCCCAGCAGATCGGTGTGTGTGGCTTTCTCCCTATAATCCCAGCAGATCGGTGTGGCTTTCTCCCTATAACCCCAGCAGATCGGTGTGGCTTTCTCCCTATAACCCCAGCAGATTGGTGTGGTTTCTCCCCAGGGTCCGGGCATCACTCATTGGTAGGGGTATAGGGGATGGCAGGGCTGCCGCCTGCGACCTCCGCACTGTGTCCTGTGAGTTATTTTTGGCCTTAGAAGCTGAGTGCCCCGATGCTGGAAATATCCAGAGGCAGTTCGTAAAAAACAGATGGTAAAATGCCTGACAGGCGGCTATATAAATTCCAGCAGCCGCACTTTTACTGCCATTCTGCTGCCGCACACGGAGGAGACCTCACCATGCCAGCCAAGATGCCCATCAAAAAATCCCCCGCGGCTAAAGCTGCCGCGAGCAAGCCCGCTGCTCCCGCCGCCGCTCCGCCAGCTGAAGAATCTAGCGCCAAAGCCCCCGCTAATCCCGCAGTAATCCCAGAGACGCCGGCTCCAGCTCCCGAGACCCCTGCAGCGGATGCCGCAGCCCCCGTGCCCGAGACCCCTGCAGCGGATGCCGCAGCCCCCGTGCCCGAGACCCCTGCAGCGGATGCCAGTGCCCAGGCGCCCCAGGCTGAGGATGCCCCCGCTCCAGAGGTGCCGGCTCCGGCAGAGGAGAAGGTTCCCGAGCCGCCCACTCCAAAGGACGGTAAGGACTCCGCCGCTCAGTGTCCGCACCACCGGAACGTGTGCACCGGGCGCAGTGTGCGGCGTGTGGAGCAGGGTCACACTGAGGGTTGTGAAGAGTTTCCAAATCCTTCTTAAGACTCCACAAAGACTTGGAATCTCCACAAGATCCTGCTCTAAAAACTCCCTGAAACCGTCAGTGCGCGCATAGAATAAGAGTACATGCACACAATGGCGGCAATTCCTCCAGACCGGCATCGGTGACAGCGGTGTGAGGAGGTGCGCTGGAGTCAGACGCTCCCGATTCACGAAGAGGCGTACGTATGTTCCTGAATCGGGAGCGTTGGACGAGCGGCGTACACATCTGTATGGGCCCACGTTGTCGGGCGGCGCTGGGAAAAATGGTGTGAGAACAACAAGCGTCACAAAATTTTAGTGCAGCTTCAAGTTGCTCCAAAATGTTGTGACTTTTCAAAGCTTTTTACACCATAAACCTGGAGTAAAAGCTTTGATTTATCGGATCCTGGTGTCTTTATGTAGCGGATTGTTGGCAGTGTGGCCATAGTTTGTGTCGTAGAGAAGGCGTCCAGAAGACGCCAATTTCTCACCTGTGCGGCGCCCGTATGCCCGGGTTTTTACAGTGAATAAAACTTACAAGGCCAAAGACAGTTTCCGATGATAAGAATGGCAATGCAGCCGTGTCAATCAGATGCTCTAAGGTTGGTTTCTATAAGATCCATTTTTTTCGTGCAGCCATAGACCAGAGTAGGCGAGTGCCACCCCCCACATGGAAGAGACAAGGGCATGCTGCACTTTTCACATTGGGGTCTTATGTCAGCTGAACAGCCCTCTTGGTGCTGTCCAGGAGGGGGGACTAATCGCCACGGACAGAACATACAGTACTAGGAACGTACTTGGTTCTTTCACACTGCGTTCATGCCCCTGTTCAGTGCCCTCTTGGGGCTTATGTCCGAACCCCACTCAAAACAGCATTCGGGAGTATGCGCTGACGGGACCATGGACTATAATGGAGCGAACATGCACTCTGTTGTGCATCATTTTCAGATGTGTACACCTGCAGGAGGCGGACACTCAGACTGTTTCTGCACCATTATGGTCTAAGGCACCATCAGATCGCATGACCGAATACCATTTTTTGGAAGATCGGACATAAGCCCCAACGGGGCCACTGAACGGGTGCCAGAACGCAGTGTGAAAGCACCCTAAGCCAATAGGGAGTTATAGTAAATGCCACAAAAGACTGTGGGCCCAGTTCATTAGCACTGGCATTTCTGCACACGGGTCTTAATAGTATATATGTATATGTAAGTACATAATGGTTGCAGAAATAGTTCAGAAATTCTGCAACATCAAAAACTCATGGTGGCAATGGAGCGGCCCCCAGACGCAGGGCAGCGGGGCACTCGGATCCGGCTCTCTCGGTTCTGAGGATGTCACGGTGGCCTTACCCCGTCCGTGGCCCTGCTAAGGGGCGCCCAATAAAAGGTGTAGGTGGTGGTGTAGGTCGCAGTAAATGACGAGGACACAGGGTTGCAGTCTCTTTACCTCTTTACTGAAGGCTTCGGCATCCGCAATCCAGAGCACTGTTAACAGGGCTGGCTGAGACCGGCCGGTCCGAAGGCACATCCAGAGTTCCCTTTGCAGGTGGAAATCAGTGCCTACCTACTAGCGCCTGGGTGTTGTAGTACTTCCCTGCTGAGCACCACGGGATAGTCCTCACAACTGTCGTGTATGTTTCTGTTCATTCTCTCCGTCCCCCAGATGATTTGGATAGGACGCACCCGTATGACGGGGTAGGCCTGGAGTTATTTTATAGGGACCCTAGAGACGCCCCTCTCCCACAACTGCCTCCGTTGCCTTCATTAGGTGATTAAGGCGAGGCAGCCAACCTAAAATTAACTGCCCTGCCGTTGGTTTGAAGTAATGCGTAGAGCCCAAAACTTCCTCGGCGTTCCGGCCACCGGCTACGCGCCTCAGTAGAATGTTGCCGATCTCAGGGCACGACTCCTACTGGTTCCTGGTTCTATCGCATTTGTGCTGTGATCTCGTTACTCACTTCTCCACAATATACTTCGCTTCGTGTCCTTTCTTAAGATGCCGCCGTAATGAGGTGCAGGCAGGGCTCCGTAACGATCTGTCCTTTTGCTAGGCCTCTGTCAGGATCCCACCCCTGACAGGTACCCCCCTGAATCTTCCCAAGCAATGCTCTCTCACTAGATGTTACCTGGGCAAAACCCAGTCAGCTTCTCCCTAACTTCCTATCCAACCCCCAGTTTTACCGAGTGTGAGGAGTGGCCTAATACATAGAACCCTTTGCTCCCCCTGGTGGCCGGAGTGTGAAGTGTAGTGTGTGACTGTGATATCTGGTCAGGTGAACCCCTTTAGTGCCATCAGACGTACCATCACTCCCCTTAGTGGCGGAGCGACAGTACTGCAACGACCAGGACTCTGGGGCGCTGCACTAACCCTTACATGCTTCTATAGGAGTTGTGATTGTCACAACCCTATCAGGTGAGCAGACCTATAATATTTTACAACACTTGGTTATCAGATAACACCCTATTTGCGCTTTTTTATCTCTCCAGTTTTACCATTTGATTTATCTAAAAAAATGACATATGACAGAGACAAAAACCACAGCTGAAAAAACATAATTAAAACACGTAAAAAAAAGCACTCTAATATGCAATGAAAAAGTAACCTAATTGGTGAAGAAATGCTGCAGAAAATCTACAAAATCAAAAACACCAAATACTAGTTGTGGGAACTTGGCCTAAGGCTGCAGTCAGATGGCTGTAGAATCTTTCATCCGAGAGGATCGGGGCCGATTGTACTAATGACATGTTGATCTGAGTTTGGTCAGAGTGTCAGCATAGTGTGATCCGATTAACTTGGATGAAAGAATCAGAGCACACTGTTGGAAGAAGATGGAGAATAAAATTTCTCCATCTTCTGCATTATGTGAGTACACGGAAATCTGACTGCACTCAGATGTTACCCAAGTGCAGTCTGATGTTTTCCACACACCCATTGACATGAATGGGTGACTGGCATTCGATTTATGCAACAACTCATAGCATGTTACAATTTTTTTCACAGACAGATTGTATCAGTGAAAAGAAAACTGCCATCAGCACTGCTCCTCGGATAGCACTCATCTGATGTATACGCTGGTGGAAGCGAGCTCTAAAAGTATATTATGGGCCCCCTTCACACATCTACATAATACCAGTACTGGAAAAAATGGTTCCAGTGTCATCAGTGTTTTGAATCAGTGTGTCATCGGTGTGTCATCAGGGAGCCACCAGTGAGACATCAGTGTGCCACCAGTGTGCCACCAGTGAGCCATCAGTGAGCCACCAGTGTGTCATCAGTGTGTCATCAGTGAGCCACCAGTGTGTCATCAGTGTGTCATCAGTGAGCCACCAGTGTGTCATCAGTGTGTCATCAGTGAGCCATCAGTGGGCCATCATTGAGCCATCATTGAGCCATCAGTGTGTCATCAGTGGGCCATCATTGAGTCATCATTGAGCCATCATTGAGCCATCAGTGTGTCATCAGTGTGTCATCAGCATTCTGTAATGCTGTAGATAAGCCCCCATGTAACCTGAAAGATAAACAAAAGAGGTTAGATTATACTCACCGGGGGGCGGCGGTCCCGCTGAGGTCCGGGTCCGATGGACATCGCGGTCTGTGTCCGGCGCCTCCTAGCTTCATAGGATGATGTCCTCTTCTTGTATTCACACTGCGGCTCTGGCGCAGGCATACTCTGTCCTGTTCAGGGCAGAGCAAAGTACTGCAGTGTGCAGGTGCCGGGCCTCTCTGACATTTCTCACACCTGCGCACTGCAGTACATGGCTCTGCCCTCAACAGGACAGACAGAGTACGCCTGCGCCGGAGCCACGGCAGGAAGACAAGAAGAGAACGACATTGTATGAAGATAGGAGGCGCCGGACCCGGACCACGACGCCCATCGGACCCGGACCGCAGCGGGACCGCCCCTGGGTGAGTATAATCTAACCTGTTTTTCTTATCTTACAGGTTACATCGGGGCCTTATCTACAGCATTACAGAATAAAACAGATGCCACTTGTACCTGAAACAGGAGGTGTTAATTAGATTAGGGACTAGTGATAATTCCTTGTTTGGCCGGGATCACACATACGCGAGATAAGGCCGGAGACACACTGGTGCTAGATACGGCCGAGTCTCGCTGGTTAAGTCTCGCTGGTTAAAAGCAAGCTGTGGCACCTGCACTCCGGAGCAGAGCGTGCAGCTGCATAGCAATACATGGAGCTGCACGCTCCGCTCCAGTGTGTCTCCGGCCTAAGGCCGAGGCTCGCAGGTGAAAACCCAGCTCTGGAGCCGGTACTCTGGAGTGGAGCGTGCAGCTCCATGTATTGCTGTGCGGCTGCACGCTCCGCTCCGGAGTGCCGGCGCCAGAGCTTGGTTTTCACCTGCGAGCCTCGCCGTATCTCACATATGTGTGATCCCGGCCTTTCTCTGTTCCACACCTGTTGATCAGCTGTTCAGTTTTCTTTTTTTGGACTGGGGGTTTCTCACACAGCATTTTTGTATTACATGATATGTGAATATTTTCAATAATACCATGTTTGTGCTATATATTTAAAAAAAAGAATAGAGAAAAAAACAACAACACAGTTTTTCATGGAGTTTTTTGAACCAAAGACAAGTGGATTCACAGATAATAGGGAATATAAAGGAAGAAGTTTGACTTCCTTCATCTTGCTGAATCCACGTCTGGCTTTGGTAAAAGAAAAAAAAACGGCATAAAAAACTACAAATCAAATCAAGGGGATGTGTACACAACATTTTTTTCACACGGATCCCTCCAGGAACTCTGCAAAACTACTCCAGAAAATGAACATAAGGCTACGTTCCCACAATGAGCTTTTTAGTGAGTTCTTAATGTTGCGGATTTTATGCACCATTTTAGGAAACTTGCATTTTTTAAAAATACGCAGCATCAAAAACTTGCCAAAAAGTTGTCTTTTGCTACTTCTTTTAACGACTGCATGTTTCGGAGCTATTAAAAGAAGCAAACTGTTCGCTCTTCAGGCAGCTGTGTTTAGAAGCCACCTGCTCTTTCTAGTTTCAAATATACAGGGAAAAGACTTTAGCAAAAAGCGACGACAAATCCGCCAGCTCAACCATTTTAGGAAAATTACCAATATCTTTTCCTCCACTGCCATGACGTCATTTGCATATACTCTTAGGTGTGTTCACACTGAGGTGTTTTGCTGAGTTTTTGCAGTGGAAACTGAGCGTATGCTGCGCAAAATCCTTCTAAGGCTACTTTCACATTAGCGTCGTGCACTGCACGTCGCAATGCGATGTTGCGGTGCACCGACGCATACTGTGGAAGCGCCACACAACAGGGGCAGCTGATGCTGTTTTTCAACGCATCCGCTGCCCCATTGTGAGGTGCGGAGAGGCAGGGGCGGAGTTCCGGCCGCGCATGCGCGGTCGGAAATGCTGGACATGACGCACCAAAAAACGTTACATGCAACGTTTTTTGGTGGCGGCGGTCCAACGCAACACGACGCAACCGTCGCACGACGGTTGCGACGTGTGGCAATGCGTCGCACTGCGTCGCTAATGCAAGTCAATGGAGAAAAAACGCATCCTGCAAGTGGAGCGCCCCCAGACGCAGGGCCACTGGGTACTCGATCCCGGGCCTCTCAGTCTCAGTCCTGGGGTTGTCACAGTGGCTAGACCCGGTCCGCGACCCTGCTAAGGGGCGTCCAATGAAAGGTGTGGTGATGGTGCGTGGTGCAAGGTGCGATGAATAACGAGGACACAGGGTTGCAGTCTCTTTACCTCTTTAGGCTACGTTCACATTAGCGTTGCGTCAGGCGCAGCCGCGGCGACGCATGCGTCATGCGCCCCTATATTTAACATGGGGGGCGCATGGACATGCGTTGCACTTGCGTTTTGTGACGCATGCGTCACTGTGGTGCATGCGTCAGGGCGCAGAGGAAGCTGCATGATGCAGGTTTTCTGCGCCAAAAACCATGCAAAAGTGGACGCATGCGTCACAAAACGCTGCGTTGTGCATGCGTTTACATTTGCGTTGTGCGTTGCGTCGCCGACGCTGCACCGCACAACGCAAATGTGAACGTAGCCTTACTGAAGGCTTCAGGGTCCGCAATCCAGAGTACTGCTAAGAGGGCTGGCTGAGACCGGCCGGTCTGAAGGCACATCCAGAGCTCCCTTTGCAGGTGGAAATCAGTGCCTACCTTCTAGCGCCTGTGTGTTGTAGTACCTCCCTGCTGAGCACCACGGGATAGTCCTCACAACTGTTGTGTCTGTTCCTGATGTTCTTTCTCACAACTTGTATCTGTTCTGATGTTCTTCTCCGTCCCCAGATGATATGGCTAGGACGCACCCGTATGACGGGTAGGCCTGGAGTTCTTCCGGGACCCTAGCGTCGCCCCTCTCCCACAATTGCCCCCTATGTCTGCTTAGGTGATTTAGGTGAGACAGCCAACCTATAATCAACTGTCCTGCCGCTGTTTGAAGTACTGCTTGGAGCCCAATACTTCCTCGGTGTTCCGGCCACCGGCTACGCGCCTCAGTGAGATGTTGCCACGATCTTAAGGCACGACTCCTACTGGCTTTATCTTCTTTTTCCTGCGATCTAGTTTCTCACTTCTCCACAATAAACCTCGCTTCGTTTCCTTTCTTAGGATGCTGCCGCATTCAAGTGCAGGCGCGGCTCCGTAACATTCTGTTCTGTTCGCTAGGTCACTGTCAGGATCCCACCCCTGACAGAGACCCCCCTGAATCTTCCCCTGCAACACCCTCTGCCACAGGATGTTGTCTGGTTCCAACCCAGTCAGCTTCTGACTAACTTCCTATCCAGCCCCCGGTTTTACCAGATTGTGAGGAGTGACCTAATACATAGAACCCTTTGCTCCCCCTGGTGGCCAGAGTGTGAAGTGTAATGTGTGACTGTGATACCTGGTCAGGTGAACTCCTTTAGTGCCATCAGACGTACCATCACTCCCCTTAGTGGCGGAGCGTCAGTACTGCAACGACCAGGTCTCTGGGGCGCTGCACTCCCCCCGGTTAAATCCAGTACTCCCGGACTGGGAAGAAAACAACAATACATGTCAGCAAAAGACATACAAAATTTTGAAATGCAATGAACAAGTACCGTAAATATAACAGTGCTTCCCTTTATGGGAGGTGAGGACTCTTGAACGTTACAAACAAAAACATGGTTAAATATTTTAAATAACATACTATAAATAACTTCTATTACCCAGCCGGGTATTCTACTAAGTGCAAATTCTGAACAATAATTTAACTTTAAGGCCGTATAGGCTGAACCCACTAAAGGCTTACTATAAAACTCTAAAATATAAATTAACTTCTTCTTTACTTCTCTGATTTTTCATACGCAGGACCGCCTGTCTATCTGCCCAGGCCTACTGCCTCTTTTCTTAGTACAGGATCAATTAACCATCTCTCTATGGCTCTCAGGAGGACTCACTAACTAACCCCTACGGGTTTACTATATTGAAATTCGGCTTTCAACTCTTTCCTGTCCTCAATCTCTAGCAACATTATCAAACATTCTCTATAACTATCTAACTAACTACATATTACTTCTATGTAAAACATTATTACCATTTACTTTCTTTAAGGCAACATTATACTTTAAGTGCAACTAGTGAACGTTCCCTTTAAGAGGGAACCAAGTCTCTTTGAAGTAATGCAGACTCTCTCTATCTGCAAGTCCATTTAAGGCAAGAGCTTCCATGCTGTACTCAGGAACAGTCTCTTCAAAAAGCTCTCTCTTTTGTAAAACCAGTAAAGGGCACCTTCAAGAAGGTGCAAATTATTTACAATACAGTTTGTGAACCATTCACCGTCCATGATTCGGCAGTCTTTGTAACATTGATGAACAAAAGCAAAAAATAAAAACAAGAGCAAAAATAAAAAGCAATAAGGATCCCGGGTAAACAAAGGGATCCCTTTTAGAATAACCCTGGTCGGGTATTAGCAGCAGAGAACACAGAAGACAAACAGTTCATGAACTATATACAATTTTAGCTTTCTGCAGTTTAGGCTCATAAATCAGGAGGTGGTTTCCACCAGGGCCTTACCTCACAGGTAGCCCTCTGTGGCTTAGGAAGGCTTGGCCCCAAGTCCACCCCTCTCAGCCGAGGACGGGTGGAACTCAAGGTCACACGTTGGGTCGAGACCGCCGGATGATCCATATCGCAGGCGGCAGACGGCTCCTCAACAAGGGGTCCGGTCTCATGGGCCTCAGGGGCGGCCTAAAGAGCTGCACACCGCTGGACGTCCTGAGCCCTCCAACCAGTCCCTCGCTGCCACCGGGTGTAGACTACGGCATCTCCATGCTGCAGGTCGCGGTCCGCGTCAATTTCCCCATAGCAGGGTTCCACCTCGCTCCGGGCGACATGTACCTTCAGCGGTTCCCCGATCTCCTGGATAACTCCCTTCCTGGGAGTTAAAGGTGACCACTACACCCCACTTCGGCAGAGGATCTTTCACTTCGGCCCTCAGATCGATCACGGCCCCAGGTTGGGCTTCTCTTTCCTTCTCCTTTCGCCACGCGGCCACCAGGCGCCGCCGGTGCTCCGTCCATGGCATCAGTTTCAGATCCCGCTCCCGCGGTTCACAGCCCGATGACGGGGTCCGTGAGTCTTCCGCGGTCGGGTCGGGTGAAGAGGGGAACGCAGGGGACAGGCGGATCTCCGCAGAGTGGACCAGCCGGGAACTCACACGTGCGTGGGCTTCTCGGCAGCGCGCCAGATGCCAGGCTTCGGCTGCAGCCGCCCATCCGTCCGGCGACTGGCTGCTGGGCCCTCCTCTTGTGGACAGCTCTGTGACGGTCAATGCCCGCTGCAGCGGTGGGTCCGGGCTCACTCCCGGCAATGCAGGCTTACGCCTGGTCGGGTTGTCCCCACATGGCTGCTTGGAGGCCGCCATGTCTGTCCCTTCTTCTAGATCATCTTCACGCGTTCTCTTTCATGGGCGGCCCCGTCTCCATGGTCTCCACCCTCCAAAGAGGATAAGAAGGCGGACCTCAGCTGCTGACGGACACGTCCTCAGGATACAGTAACATTTAGACTGGGCGGCCATTGTCTTTTGCGCTCTTCAGCTTGTCTACGCCCACTTCCACGCCCTTCTTCTTCTCCTGCGCTCCCCTTGGCGCTGTAATGGCGGCGGTTTTGGCGGGAATCGGCAATGCACAGTCTTTGCAATAAGTCACAGTTCAAGCACAATTCAGACAGTTCCAAGGCACACATGACCTGATTCTTCAGGCTTAAGTAGATCCTGTTCGTGACGCCAAGTTGGAGCGCCCCCAGACGCAGGGCCGCGGGGTACTCGATCCCGGGCCTCTCTGTCTCAGTCCTGGGGTTGTCACGGTGGCTAGACCCGGTCCGCGACCCTGCTAAGGGGCGTCCAATGAAAGGTGTGGTGATGGTGCGTGGTGCAAGGTGCGATGAATAACGAGGACACAGGGTTGCAGTCTCTTTACCTCTTTACTGAAGGCTTCAGGGTCCGCAATCCAGAGTACTGCTAACAGGGCTGGCTGAGACCGGCCGGTCCGAAGGCACTTCCAGAGTTTCCTTTGCAGGTGGAAATCAGTGCCTACCTTCTAGCGCCTGTGTGTTGTAGTACCTCCCTGCTGAGCACCACGGGATTGTCCTCACAACTGTTGTGTCTGTTCCTGATGTTCTTTGTCACAACTTGTATCTGTTCTGATGTTCTTCTCCGTCCCCCAGATGATATGGCTAGGACGCACCCATATGACGGGTAGGCCTGGAGTTCTTCCGGGACCCTAGCGTCGCCCCTCTCCCACAATTGCCCCCTATGTCTGCTTAGGTGATTTAGGTGAGACAGCCAACCTATAATCAACTGTCCTGCTGCTGTTTGAAGTACTGCTTGGAGCCCAATACTTCCTCGGCGTTCCGGCCACCGGCTACGCGCCTCAGTAGGATGTTGCCACGATCTTAAGGCACGACTCCTACTGGCTTTATCTCCTTTTTCCTGCGATCTCGTTTCTCACTTCTCCACAATAAACCTTGCTTCGTTTCCTTTATTGGGATGCCGCCGCATTCAAGTGCAGGCGCGGCTCCGTAATGTTCTGTTCGCTAGGTCACTGTCAGGATCCCACCCCTGACAGAGACCCCCCTGAATCTTCCCCCTGCAACACCCTCTGCTACAGGATGTTGTCTGGTTCCAACCCAGTCAGCTTCTGACTAACTTCCTATCCAGCCCCCAGTTTTACCAGATTGTGAGGAGTGGCCTAATACATAGAACCCTTTGCTCCCCCTGGTGGCCAGAGTGTGAAGCGTAATGTGTGACTGTGATACCTGGTCAGGTGAACTCCTTTAGTGCCATCAGACGTACCATCACTCCCCTTAGTGGCAGAGCGTCAGTACTGCAACGACCAGGTCTCTGGGGCGCTGCACAAGCACTTTTGCAGGATGCGTTTTTTCTAGAAAACAATGCATAGCGACGTGCAGTGCACGACGCTAGTGTGAAAGTAGCCTAAGAATCTAAAGACTCATGAAAAAATGGAGTTTCCGCTCAGTTTTCACTAGAAAAATTTTGCAAAAAAGACTCTGAAAACACTCAAATAGTTTAATACCAAGAACCTTATCCATAGGATTGGTCAAAACTTTCCAAATGCTAAGGAAATGACATGTGGAATGTCCTACAAGCCTCGTTGAACATGTGGCACCGGCGGCGCCATTTTGCTAGAGAAGAAAAAAAAATCCTCCTCCAAGATGGCGCCGCCTGCGCTTGTGCAGTAGCAGCTATCTGATCACCTTTATATACACCGATAGCTGCTACCGCGCAGGCACGGCCGGCGCCATTTTCAAATGAATTTTTTTTAATGTCTGGATAACCTCAACCATAATAATTATATACACCGTACACATGCGATTATGCTGCAGTGCAGGTGCCACAGCTGGTGCCTGCCTGCAGAAGTTTTTTTATATTTTAGTATGTACAGGGTGGGCCATTTATATGGATACACCTAAATAAAATGGGAATGGTTGGTGATATCAACTTCCTGTTTGTGGCACATTAGTATATGGGAGGGGGAAACTTTTCAAGATGGGTGGTGACCATGGCAGCCATTTTGATGTCGGCCATTTTAGATGCTACTTTGTTTTTTCCAATGGGAAGAGGGTCATGTGACACATCAAACTTATTGAGAATTTCACAAGAAAAACAATGGTGTGCTTGGTTTTAATGTAACTTTATTCTTTCATGGGTTATTTACAAGTTTATGACCACTTATAAAATGTGTTCAAACTGCTGACCATTGTGTTGGATTGTCAATGCAACCCTCTTTTTCCACTCGTGACATACTGATAGCAACACTGCAGAAGAAATGCTAGTCTAAGGCTAGTTTCACACTAGCGTTTACCTGATCTGCGGCGGGCTGCGGACTTCCTCCGTGAAGCCCCGCCCCGCGCCGCACCTCCGCCGCTAGCTCCGCCTACTTCTGCATGCGGCCTGTGTACCTATATTTAACATTAGGTACGCAGGTCCTGCCGCAGTATGCGGATGGTGCCGCATGCGGCGTTTTGACGCTGCAGATAAAAAAAAAAAATGCTACAGGCTGCGTCCTACGCTGGTAGCTGCAGCGTCAAAACGCCGCATGCGGCAGCCTCCGCATACTGCGGCACGACCTGCGTACCTAATGTTAAATATAGGTACACAGGCCGCATGCCGGCCGCATGCAGAAGTAGGCGGAGCTAGCGGCGGAGGGCGGGGCTTCATGGAGGAAGTCCGCAGCCCTCCGCAGCTTGCTACATACGCAAGTGTGAAACCGGCCTGAGGGGGTCAGATTCCTTGTAGGAATGCTCGGGCCTGACACCCATAATGTGGTGGTGCACCATCTTGCTGGAAAAACTCAGGGAACGTGCAATCTTCAGTGCATAAAGAGGGCAACACATCATCATGTAGCAATTTCAGATATCCAGTGGCACTGAGGTTTCCACTGATGAAGAATGGCCCTACTATCTTTGTACCCCATATACCACACCATACTATCAATTATGGGGGTCAGGTCTGAGCATTCCTACATGAATTGTTTCCTGGAAAGTGGATTGGTCGTCGTGTGCCAGTTGAATGGCCACCAAGGTCTCCCGATCTGAACTCCTTAGACTTTTATCTTTGGGGTCATCTGAAGGCAATTGTCTATGCTGTACGAGGTGTGCAGTATCTGAGACAACGGATACTGGAAGCCTGTGCTAGCATTTCTTCTGCGGTGTTGTTATCAGTGTGTCAAGAGTGGGAGAAGAGGGTTGCATTGACAATCCAACACAATGGGCAGCACTTTGAACACATTTTATAAGTGGTCATACACTTGTAACTAACTCATGAAAGAATAAAGTTATGTTAAAACCAAGCATACCATTGTTGTTCTTGTGAAATTCTCAATACGTTTGATGTGTCACATGACCCTCGTCCCATTGGAAAAAATAAAGTTGGATCCAAAATGGCCGACTTCAAAATGGTTGCTATGGTCACCACCCATCTTGAAAAGTTTCCCTCTCCCATATACGAATGTGCCACAAACAGGAAGTTGATATCACCAACCATTCCCATTTTATTTAGGTGCATCCATATAAATGGCCCACTCTGTATATATAAGAATCATTATGTTAACTAGGGAGCAGGTCAGTGAGGGAGCAATGACCTGTCAGCAGTCTGCATTATGAATACCTAAGCAGAGCACCGCAGCTGAATGATTTACCGCCATTACGCAGCCTGAGTACATGTGAGGGTTGCCTGGTTGCTAGGGAATCCCCACATGTAATCAAGCAGGCTAGTAGCTGTAAATCATCGAGCTGCGGCAAAGAAAACTAAATCCCCGAGCACTAAAAAATACTCGGAGGTCACCCAAGCATGCTCGGGAAATCTCGAGTAAGGGTATGTTTCCACGTTCAGGATTGCTTCAGGATTTGGTCAGGATTTTATGCAGGTAAAATCCTGACCAAATCTGCACCTGAGGTCACTGGCAGGTCACCTGCGTTGTCCTTGAGTTTTTTTCTGCAATGTAAGGACATGCTGCATTCTTAAAAGAAGCGCCGCATGGGAGTTTTCTCGGGTGTGCCGCATGCGTGTTTTACTGCATAGTGGAGACAGGATTTCATGAAATCCCCTCCACTATGCTGTAACATCTGGACGCTGCGTTTTTTATGCATGCTGCTCAACGCTGTGTCAAAAACGCAGCGTTTCCTGAACGTGGACACATACCCTAAGGGTATGTGTCCATGTTCAGGCTTGCTTCAGGCTTTGGTCAGGATTTTATGCAAGTAAAATCCTGACCAAAACTGCACCTGAGGTCACTGGCAGGTCACCTGCGGTGTGCCTGCGTGTTTTGCTCATTGTAGCAACATGCTGCGTTTTGAAAAAACGCACCGCGCATGTGTTTTCGCGGTAAAAACGCATGCGTTTTTTAACGCATAGTGGAGTCGGGATTTCATGAAATCCCCTCCACTATGCTGGAACATCTGGACGCTGCGTGTTTGACGCTGCAGCGTAGAACACGCAGCGTTTACTTACCGTGGACACTCACCCTTACAAGTATATTCGCTCATCACTAATCATTAACTCAAAACTGAAAATAAAGATTAAACAACAAACAAAAGACGGATTTCAGCAGCCAAGGTATCATTGTAATCAGTATAACGGAGTCGACCTGACGCTGTCTGTAGGTTGCTGTGCACAATCCTGCTGACAGGTTCCCTTTATTTTTTTTTTCATCTGTTTATTAGCTAAATACAAGTACAGTTAACTACATACATGGTACTAATTACATATCTCACCGATTGATACATTTGAAACCAGAAGTTTACATACACTATACAAAAAAGACATATATGGTACATGTTTTTCTCAATATCTAACATAAAATCAGAATAAACCTTTCCCATTTTAGGTCAATTAGGATTATCATAATTATTAATATTTGCCAAATGATAGAATAATGAAAGAGATAATTTTTTAAGACATTTTTATTACTTACTGCAAAGTCAAAAGTTTACATACTGTACATTTCATTAGTATTTGTTACCATTTCTCTTAAACTGAATGACTTGGGACAAACGTTTGGGATATCCTTCCACAAGTTTCTCACAATAGTTGGTTGGAATTTGGGTCCATACCTCCTGACAAAACTGGTGTAACTGATCCAGGTTTGCAGGTTGCCTTGCTCGAACCTGCCTTTTCAGCTTTGCCAATAAATTTTCAATTGGATTGAGATCAGGGCTTTGTGATGGCCACTCCTTAAGCCACTTTGTTACCATTTTGGCGGTATGCTTCGGTTCATTTTCCATTTGGAAGATCCATTTCTGCCCAAGCTTTCATTTCCTGGCTGATGTCTTGAGATGTTGCTTCAGTATTGCCACATAATCTTCTTTTCTGATGATGCCATCTATTTTGTGATGTGCACCAGTCCCTCCTGAAGCAAAACAACCCCACAACCTGATGCTGCCATCCCCCTGTTTCATAGTTGAGATGGTGTTCTTAGGGTACGTGCACATGTTGCGAATTTTGCTGCGGATCCGCAACGGACTGGCTGCTGCGGATTTACCGCTGCGGATTCGCAGCAGTTTTCCCTGAGTTTACAGTACATTGTAAACCTATGGAAAACAAAATCCGCAGTGCACATGCTGTGGAAAAAAACGCGCGGAAACGTAGCGTTGTTTATTCTGCAGCATGTCAATTCTTTGTGCGGATTCCGCAGCGGTTTACACCTGCTCCATAACAAACGCAGTGCGGTTTAGGCTACTTTCACACTAGCGTCGTGCACTGCACGTCACTATGCGACGTTGCAGCGCAGCGACGCATAGTGTGGAAGCGCCGCACAACGGAGGCAGCGGATGCTGTTTTACATCGCATCCACTGCCCCATTGTGATGTGCGGGGAGGCGAGGGCGGAGTTCCGGCCGCGCATGCGCGGTCGGAAAAGACGCTATCGACGCACAAAAAAACGTTACATGTAACTTTTTTTGTGCCGACGGTCCGACGCAACACGACGTAACCGTCGCACGACGGTTGCGACGTGTGGCAATGCGTCGCACTGTGTCGCTATTTCAAGTCTATGGAGAAAAAACGCATCCTGCAAGCAATTTTGCAGGATGCGTTTTTTCTACAGAGCAACGCATAGCGTCTACGTGGGAGTGATATGGACATGTGCATAGCCCCATAGATTATAATGGGTTACATGTGTAAGTGTCTCTGGTAGGTGTGAAAATTGTCACCACACATACCAGAGACACTGACTTGACTTGTGAAGGGGGCCTTAAGGTGACTTTCCACACTTCTTTTTTTAAAGGCTATATTTGACTGACCAGGTGTCTAGTGTATACTGTGTGACCAGAAACTATAGGGTATATCACATGACACATTTGCTCCTGAAATTTGTGTGACTGTCTCATTAATCAGAACAGGCTATTCAGCTATATACAATAAATTCTTAGGCTTCATTCCCACAATGTGTTTTGGTGAGTTTTTCGTTCTGTGTATTTTCGAAAAAATGCAAGTAACCTATGGGGGCAGAAATGGTGTAGAAAATCTACTACATCAAAAACTCACCCAATGCTCATTGTGGGAACGTAGTCGAAGTTGTAGAAATGTACAGGGTGGGCCATGTATATGGATACAACTAAATAAAGTTGGAATGGTTGGTGATATCAACTTCCTGTTTGTGGCATATTAGTATATGGGAGGGGGAAAACTTTTCAAGATGAATGGTGACCATGGCGGCCATTTTGAAGTCGGCCATTTTGGATCCAACTTTATTTTTTCCAATGGGAAAAGGGTCATGTGACACATAAACCTTATTAAGAATTTCACAAGAAATACAATTATGTGCTTGGTTTTAACATAACTGTATTCTTTTATTATTTACAAATTTCTCTTTGTTTACAGCCATTGACATGTCGCAGAGGTTAACAGGTGAGGATCAGATATTGTGTTAATGTCTGGTGAATGCAGTACCCGGGTCATTGCAGCACATTTCAATGCAAGACACCCTACGCAAGAAAACTGTCACCATTCCCAAGTTATTTAGGTGTATCCATATAAATGGCCAAGCCAAAAAAGTTTGCCTCATCACTGAACATAATGTTCTGTGTAAACTGAGAGTCGTATTCAAATTTTTGTTTTGCCCATTCTGCAAATTCAGCGCTCCTATCTGGCATCAGTCAAACATTCCTTCGGCAGATATTAGCTACTCACAAATGGCACCCTTACAAAATCCAGCTGCTGCAGCATCTCAACAAGGATGACCCAGATGGGCTCACTGTATTTGCAGTTTAAACAGAACATTATGTTCAGTGATGAAGCAAACGTTTTTGGTGGACCATTTATATGGATACACCTAAATCAAATGGGAATGGTGACAGTTTTCTTGCGTAGGGTGTCTTGCATTGAAATCTGCTGCAATGACCCGGGTACTGCATTCACCAGACATCAACACATCCGCACGTGTTAAACTATGCGACATGTCAATGCCTGTAAACAAAGAGAAACTTGAAAATAACTCATGAAAGAATAAAGTTACGTTAAAACCAAGCACACCATTGTTTTTCTTATGAAATTCTCAATAAGGTTTATGTGTCACATGACCCTCTTCCAATTGGAAAAAATAAAGTTGGATTCAAAATGGCCGACTTCAAAATGGCCGCCATGGTCACCACCCATCTTAAAAAGTTTTCCCCTCCCATATACTAGTGTGCTACAAACAGGAAGTTGATATCACCAATCATTCCCATTTTATTTAGGTGTATCCATATACATGGCCCACCCTGTATTTATCAGTCCTCCATGTCATCCTTTGTTTGCTTGTGTTGCACCTACTGTCCACTTTTTTTATGTAGTCCATTTTTTCATTTTAGTTTGAGAAATGAAAACTGATTTCAAATTGGTTGATGCAGGCAACACAAACAGACTGAATATTAGGTAATGCACAATGCTGGCCTCATTCCCTGCCCACTGCCTTTATGTCCACACAGGCAGAGACCTGTCAGTCCAAGGCAGCAGCAGGTTTGCCAGCCATCCAGAAATTCCACGACAGTCCGTAAAAATAGAACATTTTTTTGCTCGTCTGTAAGGCTGGTTTCACATTTGCGTTCAGGATGGCTGCGTACTTCCTCCCTTCTTCCTCCCTAAAGCTCCGCCTACACTCCGCATATTTCTGTATACATCCTGCGTTTCCCTGTGTACCTATCTTTAATATTGGGTACGCAGGGACATGCATTGTATGCGGATGTGTCCGCATGCGGCGATTTGACGTGTTCGGCGACCGCACAAAAACGCAAAATTTTGCCAACTGTTTCTCATATAGGTGGAGTGAGGCCAACCTGGGGATTCTCCTGTTCTCCTGTGGGCCAGTCCAATCCTGGATTTCTCCCATAATGATTACTTCATTTTGACTTGCTGCTAGTGTTGAGCATTCCGATACCGCAAGTATCGGGAATCGGTATCGGGATGCATATTCATGTGTAAAATAAAGAATAAAAATAAAAAATAGGGATATACTCACCCTCGGACGCGCTCTGGTTGTAACCGCTGCAACCGGCAGCCTCCGTTCCTAAGAATGAGCGAGTGAAGGACCTGCGATGACGTCGCGGTCTTGTGATTTTTTCGCGTAACCGCTCACGTGACCACTCACGTGACCGCTCACGTGACCGCTCACATGACCGCGACATCATTGAAGGTCCTTCACTCGCTCATTCTTAGGAACGGAGGCTGTCGGTTGCAGCGGTTACAACCAGGGCGCGTCCGAGGGTGAGTATATCTCTATTTTTTATTTTTATTCTTTATTTTACACATGAATATGGATCCCAGGGCCTGAAGAAGAGTTTCCTCTCCTTCAGACCCTGAGAACCATCCAGAATCACTTCCGATATTTGTGTCCCATTGACTTGTATTGGTATCGGGTATCGGTATCAGCGATATCCGATATTTTTCGGATATCGGCCGATACAAACCGATACTTTTAAATATCGGAAGGTATCGCTCAACTCTACTTGCTGCCTCATCTATTTGTGTTATTAGTACATTTTCTGATGCTTCTATTATACTAGTAGATTTTACTATTATTTTATTATTCTTTATCCTTCTCTGATTTCCACCCATAGGGATTCTGCATTTTGATTTTCCTGACAGTTACCATCATGCTTATTGGAATTTGGGGGAGATTTTGCATGTTAACGGACCCCTCTCCCTTGTTTATTTGTACCATCATTCCTGAACAGACCGTAGCATTGTACATTTTATTAGCCCAGTTAGAGCTGTTTTTCAGTGATGTCTTTGTATTTCTCACTACATCATAGTTCTTATCTAATATTATTATTCTCCATCTTGTTAGGGAAGTTTCTGACATTAGTATAATTGCATTTTATGCAACTTTCTATATCTCTATTCCTCCTCTCTATATTAACTGTTCTAACCCCTCGCTCCAATTGCACACTTTCAATACTTAGGCTCTGGCCACTACCTACAATATCTTTCCCTCCTGTACAATAACTACCTTTCCCCATTCTCTAGTCTAAACACTTATCTAGCCTCCTAGCTATTTATTTCCGCAGTACAGCTGCTCCCTCCCCATTGAGGTGCAGCCCAAGCCTACAATAGAGCCTATAGCCAGCAGATAAGTCTGCCTAATTCTTTTGAAACCTCAAACTCTTCCTCTACAAATTTATGAGCCACTTACTTGCCTCCGTTATGAGGTGTGGGTACATGGTACAAGTAGTATTTTAAAAAACACTATCTTTAAGATCCTTGTTTCATGCAGGGGTGGGAAACCTCCAGCCCACAAGCTGTTTATGGCACACAATGTAATTTCTTCCGGTCCGTGGGCATTTTCCCAGGACTTCAGTGATTGGGCCACTGGCTCTGTTTTGCCCTTTAAAGGGAACCTGTCACCACCAAAATCGAAGATGAGCTAACCCCACAAGCATCAGGGGCTTATCTACAGCATTCTGTAATGCTGCAGATAAGCCCCGATGTAACCTGAAAGTTGAGAAAAAGAGGTTAGATTATACTCACCCAGGGGCGGTCCCGCTGCGGTCCGGTCGATAGGCGTCGCGGTCCGGTCTGGGGCCTCCCATCTTCTTACGATGATGTCTGTTGTGAATTTGGATTCTGGGCTCCCCCGGTGGCTACTGGTGGAATTGAACTTGTGACATCATCTTCCCTGTTCACCTGTTCTGATTAGATCTGGGTGTCGCTATATAACCTGGCTTCTCTGTTAGATGCTTGCCGGTCAACAATGTTATCAGAAGCCTCTCTGTGCTTGTTCCTGCTCCCAGACATCTACTAGATAAGTTGGACATTCGTCCATGTTTTGTTTTTGTATTTTGGTTCCAGTTCACAGCTGCAGTTTCGTTACTGTGTCTGGAAAGCTCTTGTTGATCAGGAATTGCCACTCTGGTATTATGAGTTAATGCCAGAGTCCTAAAGTAATTTCTGGATGTGTTTTGTTAGGGTTTTCTACTGACCATGAAAGTATGCTTTCTGTCTTCTGCTATCTAGAAAGCGGACCTCAAATTTGCTAAAACTATTTTCCTGCTGCGTTTGTTGTTTCATCTCATATCACCGCCAATATATGTGGGGGGCTTCTGTCTCCTTTTTTTTGGGCATTTCTCTAGAGGTGAGTCAGGTCTTATATTTCCCTCTGCTAGCATTATTTAGTTCTCCGGCCAGCGCTGGGCATATAGGGATAAAAAGTAGGACATGCTACCTGGCTACTTCTAGATGATGCGGTAGGTTTAGTTCATGGTCAGTATAGTTACATCTTCCAAGAGCTTGTTCCTATAGAGGCTTATGCTAGTTCTCTGGCCATGGAGATCATGACAGTTTGACCGGCCCACTAAAGGGTTAAAATCCTTGGCTGAGAAAGGAGAGAAATAAGAAGTCTGCTGAGAGTTTTTTTTTTTTTTTTTTTTCTGTGCTCTTAATTGGATCACTTGCCAGTCTGTCTATGCTGCAGTCTTTCTTTTTTTTTCTCTCTCCTTATAATCTTTGAATGGCTTTGAGTCTTATGGATTGGTCCTTTGCCAATCGTTGTGGGTATGATTTAGAGCCTTTGGAAACTCTTATTCCTCTGAAGGGGATTGACTCCACCCCATTGGCTAATAATAAACCACAATACTGGACACAAGTGACTATGTGTATTAATCCGGATCACCAGGAGACTATTCGTTTTCTAGTGCTGTATAATCTACATGAGGATTTGGTGCTGGGATTGCCATGGCTGCAGTCTCACAACCCAGTCCTTGACTGGAGAGCTATGTCTGTGTTGAGCTGGGGATGTAAGGGGACTCATGGGGACGTACCTTTGGTGTCCATTTCATCATCTATCCCCTCTGAAATCCCTGAGTTCCTGTCTGACTATCGTGACGTCTTTGAAGAACCCAAGCTTGGTTCACTACCTCCGCACCGTGAGTGCGATTGTGCTATAGATTTAATTCCGGGTAGTAAATACCCAAAGGGTCGTTTATTTAATCTGTCTGTGCCTGAACATACTGCTATGCGAGAATATATAAAGGAGTCCTTGGAAAAGGGACATATTCGTCCATCGTCATCTCCCTTAGGAGCCGGTTTTTTCTTTGTGTCAAAAAAAGACGGCTCTTTGAGACCATGTATTGATTATCGGCTTTTGAATAAAATCACGGTTAAATATCAATACCCATTGCCGTTGCTGACTGATTTGTTTGCTCGCATAAAGGGGGCCAAGTGGTTCTCTAAGATTGATCTCCGTGGGGCGTATAATTTGGTGCGGATCAGGCAGGGGGATGAGTGGAAAACCGCATTTAATACGCCCGAGGGCCACTTTGAGTATTTGGTGATGCCTTTTGGTCTTTCTAATGCCCCTTCAGTCTTCCAGTCCTTTATGCATGATATTTTCCGCGATTTTTTGGATAAATTTATGATAGTGTATCTGGATGATATTCTGATTTTTTCGGATGACTGGGACTCTCATGTCCGGCAAGTTAAGAGGGTTTTTCAGGTTTTGCGGTCTAATTCTCTGTGTGTCAAGGGTTCTAAGTGCGTTTTTGGGGTTCAGAGAATTTCCTTTTTGGGATATATTTTTTCTCCCTCTTCCATTGAGATGGATCCTGTCAAGGTTCAAGCTATTTGTGATTGGACGCAGCCCTCTTCTCTTAAAAGTCTTCAGAAATTTTTGGGCTTTGCCAACTTTTATCGTCGATTTATTTCTGGTTTTTCGGATGTCGTTAAGCCATTGACCGATTTGACTAGACAGGGTGCTGATGTTGCTAATTGGTCCCCTGATGCTGTGGAGGCCTTTCAGGAGCTTAAGCGCTGTTTTTCTTCTGCCCCTGTGTTGCGTCAGCCTGATGTGACTCTTCCTTTTCAGGTTGAGGTCGACGCTTCTGAGATCGGAGCTGGGGCAGTGTTGTCGCAGAAAAGTTCTGACTGCGCCGTGATGAGGCCTTGTGCCTTCTTTTCCCGTAAATTTTCGCCCGCTGAGCGGAATTATGATGTTGGGAATCGGGAGCTTTTGGCCATGAAGTGGGCGTTTGAGGAGTGGCGCCATTGGCTCGAGTGGGCCAGACATCAGGTGGTGGTATTGACTGACCACAAAAATTTGATTTATCTTGAGACCGCCAGGCGCCTGAATCCTAGACAGGCGCGCTGGTCATTATTTTTTTCTCGGTTTAATTTTGTGGTATCGTACCTACCAGGTTCTAAGAATGTTAAGGCGGATGCCCTTTCTAGGAGTTTTGAGCCTGATTCACCTGGCAACTCTGACCCCACAGGTATTCTTAAGGAGGGAGTTATCTTGTCAGCCGTTTCTCCAGACCTGCGGCGGGCCTTGCAGGAGTTTCAGGCGGATAGACCGGATCGTTGTCCGCCTGATAGGCTGTTTGTTCCTGATGATTGGACCAGTAAAGTCATCTCTGAGGTGCATTCTTCTGCGTTGGCAGGTCATCCTGGAATTTTTGGTACCAGGGATTTGGTGGCAAGATCCTTCTGGTGGCCTTCCCTGTCACGAGATGTGCGAGGCTTTGTGCAGTCTTGTGACGTTTGTGCTCGGGCCAAGCCTTGTTGTTCTCGGGCTAGTGGATTATTGTTGCCCTTGCCTATTCCTAAGAGGCCTTGGACACACATCTCGATGGATTTTATTTCAGATCTGCCTGTTTCTCAGAAGATGTCTGTCATCTGGGTGGTGTGTGACCGTTTTTCTAAGATGGTTCATTTGGTTCCCCTGCCCAAATTGCCTTCTTCTTCCGAGTTGGTGCCCCTGTTTTTTCAAAATGTTGTTCGTTTGCATGGTATTCCTGAGAATATCGTTTCTGACAGAGGAACCCAATTTGTGTCTAGATTTTGGCGGGCATTTTGTGCTAGGATGGGCATAGATTTGTCTTTTTCGTCTGCTTTTCACCCTCAGACTAATGGCCAGACCGAGCGGACTAATCAGACCCTGGAGACATATCTGAGGTGTTTTGTGTCTGCTGACCAGGATGATTGGGTTGCTTTTTTGCCATTGGCGGAGTTCGCCCTCAATAATCGGGCCAGCTCTGCCACCTTGGTTTCCCCGTTTTTCTGTAATTCGGGGTTCCATCCTCGATTTTCCTCCGGTCAGATGGAATCCTCGGATTGTCCTGGAGTGGATGCGGTGGTGGAGAGATTGCATCATATCTGGGGGCAGGTGATGGACAATTTAAAGTTGTCCCAGGAGAAGACTCAGCTTTTTGCCAACCGTCACCGTCGTGTTGGTCCTCGGCTTTGTGTTGGAGATTTGGTGTGGTTGTCTTCTCGTTTTGTCCCTATGAGGGTCTCATCTCCTAAGTTTAAGCCTCGGTTCATCGGTCCGTATAAAATATTGGAGATTCTTAACCCTGTTTCCTTCCGTTTGGACCTCCCTGCATCCTTTTCTATTCATAACGTTTTTCATCGGTCGTTATTGCGCAGGTATAAGGCACCGGTTGTGCCTTCCGTTGAGCCTCCTGCTCCGGTGTTGGTTGAGGGTGAGTTGGAGTACGTTGTGGAGAAAATCCTAGACTCCCGTGTTTCCAGACGGAGACTCCAGTATCTGGTCAAGTGGAAGGGATATGGCCAGGAGGATAATTCTTGGGTCACTGCATCTGATGTTCATGCCTCTGATCTGGTTCGTGCCTTTCATAGGGCCCATCCTGATCGCCCTGGTGGTTCTGGTGAGGGTTCGGTGCCCCCTCCTTGAGGGGGGGGTACTGTTGTGAATTTGGATTCTGGGCTCCCCCGGTGGCTACTGGTGGAATTGAACTTGTGACATCATCTTCCCTGTTCACCTGTTCTGATTAGATCTGGGTGTCGCTATATAACCTGGCTTCTCTGTTAGATGCTTGCCGGTCAACAATGTTATCAGAAGCCTCTCTGTGCTTGTTCCTGCTCCCAGACATCTACTAGATAAGTTGGACATTCGTCCATGTTTTGTTTTTGTATTTTGGTTCCAGTTCACAGCTGCAGTTTCGTTACTGTGTCTGGAAAGCTCTTGTTGATCAGGAATTGCCACTCTGGTATTATGAGTTAATGCCAGAGTCCTAAAGTAATTTCTGGATGTGTTTTGTTAGGGTTTTCTACTGACCATGAAAGTATGCTTTCTGTCTTCTGCTATCTAGAAAGCGGACCTCAAATTTGCTAAAACTATTTTCCTGCTGCGTTTGTTGTTTCATCTCATATCACCGCCAATATATGTGGGGGGCTTCTGTCTCCTTTTTTTTGGGCATTTCTCTAGAGGTGAGTCAGGTCTTATATTTCCCTCTGCTAGCATTATTTAGTTCTCCGGCCAGCGCTGGGCATATAGGGATAAAAAGTAGGACATGCTACCTGGCTACTTCTAGATGATGCGGTAGGTTTAGTTCATGGTCAGTATAGTTACATCTTCCAAGAGCTTGTTCCTATAGAGGCTTATGCTAGTTCTCTGGCCATGGAGATCATGACAGATGTCCTCTTCTGGTCTTCATGCTGTGGCTCTGGCGCAGGCATACTTTGTCTGCCCTGTTGAGGGCAGAGCAAAGTACTGCAGTGCGCAGGCGCCGGAAAAGGTCAGAGAGGCCCAGCCCCTGCACACTGCAGTACTTTGCTCTGCCCTCAACAGGGCAGACAAAGTATGCCTACGCCAGAGCCGCACCATGAAGACAAGAAGAGGACGTCATCGTAAGAAGATGGGAGGCCCCGGACCGCGACGCCCATCGGATTGGACCGCCCTCCCAGGGGAGTATAATATAACCTCTTTTTCTCATCTTTCAGGATACATCGGGGGCTTATCTACCACATTCCAGAATGCGGTCGATAAGCCCCTGATGCTGGTGGGCTTCAATTTTGGGGGTGACAGGTTCCCTTTAATTCCTCCCTAGACTATGAGCATGCACAAGTAGCATTTAGTGCAGCTCATGCAACACATGATTATGTCCTGACGATTACAGGTCCTTCTCAAAAAATTAGCATATAGTGTTAAATTTCATTATTTACCATAATGTAATGATTACAATTAAACTTTCATATATTATAGATTCATTATCCACCAACTGAAATTTGTCAGGTCTTTTATTGTTTTAATACTGATGATTTTGGCCTACAACTCCTGATAACCCAAAAAACCTGTCTCAATAAATTAGCATATCAAGAAAAGGTTCTCTAAATGACCTATTACCCTAATCTTCTGAATCAACTAATTAACTCTAAAAACATGCAAAAGATACCTGAGGCTTTTAAAAACTCCCTGCCTGGTTCATTACTCAAAACCCCCATCATGGGTAAGACTAGCGACCTGACAGATGTCAAGAAGGCCATCATTGACACCCTCAAGCAAGAGGGTAAGACCCAGAAAGAAATTTCTCAACAAATAGGCTGTTCCCAGAGTGCTGTATCAAGGCACCTCAATGGTAAGTCTGTTGGAAGGAAACAATGTGGCAGAAAACGCTGTACAACGAGAAGAGGTGACCGGACCCTGAGGAAGATTGTGGAGAAGGACCGATTCCAGACCTTGGGGAACCTGAGGAAGCAGTGGACTGAGTCTGGTGTGGAAAGGCGTGTGCAGGAAATGGGTTACAGGTGCCGCATTCCCCAGGTAAAGCCACTTTCGAACCATAAACAGCGGCAGAAGCGCCTGACCTGGGCTACAGAGAAGCAGCACTGGACTGTTGCTAAGTGGTCCCAAGTACTTTTTTCTGATGAAAGCAAATTTTGCATGTCATTCGGAAATCAAGGTGCCAGAGTCTGGAGGAAGACTGGGGAGAAGGAAATGCCAAAATGCCTGAAGTCCAGTGTCAAGTACCCACAGTCAGTGATGGTGTGGGGTGCCATGTCAGCTGCTGGTGTTGGTCCACTGTGTTTCATCAAGGGCAGGGTCAATGCAGCTAGCTATCAGGAGATTTTGGAGCACTTCATGCTTCCATCGGCTGAAATGCTTTATGGAGATGAAGATTTCATTTTTCAGCACGACCTGGCACCTGCTCACAGTGCCAAAACCACTGGTAAATGGTTTACTGACCATGGTATTACTGTGCTCAATTGGCCAGCCAACTCTCCTGACCTGAACCCCATAGAGAATCTGTGGGATATTGTGAAGAGAAAGTTGAGAGACGCAAGACCCAACACTCTGGATGAGCTTAAGGCCGCTATTGAAGCATCCTGGGCCTCCATAACATCTCAGCAGTGTCACAGGCTGATTGCCTCCATGCCACGCCGCATTGAAGCAGTCATTTCTGCCAAAGGATTCCCGACAAAGTATTGAGTGCATAACTGAACATTATTATTTGATGGTTTTTTTGTTTGTTATTAAAAAACACTTTTATTTGATTGGACGGGTGAAATATGCTAATTTATTGAGACAGGTTTTTTGGGTTATCAGGAGTTGTAGGCCAAAATCATCAGTATTAAAACAATAAAAGACCTGACAAATTTCAGTTGGTGGATAATGAATCTATAATATATGAAAGTTTAATTGTAATCATTACATTATGGTAAATAATGAAATTTAACACTATATGCTAATTTTTTGAGAAGGACCTGTATGTCCATACTTATAAGGGTATGGGTGAAGGGAAGGGCTGAATATTCATTTGCTATTTACTTATGCATAGCTTGCTGGTCGGAAACAATAAATTTGTCCGGAGCTTACAGCAACACAATGGGGCCACGTAGAAAAATAAAAGTTACATATCCTGAAAGGACTGCCCAGGCCTTATTTCAGGACACTATTAGGATACTACACAAAAATAACCTGACAGATTCCCTTTAAAGCATAATTGTCATTTTAACTTTCATTTCACAAATCAACTGTGCACGTGAAAAAAAACGACTTTGTACTAAATCTTATCGGATAAATTAGCTTTTTTCACTTCTTGATTTGACCTTTTCCTCTCATTTCATGGGCAAAATCAGTGTTCAGATTTTCCCATGTTCAGAAAATTCTATGGAGAGGGGTGGAAGAGGGAGAAGCTGGAGGCTGACACTGATATTTTGCTGCAAAATCTACTGAAATGACAGTTAGCAGTTCTTTATAGAACTTTATAAGCACCAAATGTCATCTCCTGTCTCAGTAATGGGAAAGTCTGTATGCACTGAAGAGGAGAAAGAGGCAGATTTCTCCAATAAAATATATTATAATGATTTTTTACTATTTTCAGGCATACTGTTGATTTATGAAGAAATAAAGAAAAGAAAAAGTCAGTCCTTAGCTACATCATAAAGCCAAACGCAGTTGGCCACATAGATGGCAACACATAATACATATAGGTTGGAATTTATTAGGGAAGATTCTGTTCCCATTTGTCCACAGCTGACTCATGTTATTTCTATCTGTCACCCAATAACGTTTTTCTGTTGTTATGCCATATAACTATTTTTGTCCTCTGATAAGTTAAAGGGGTTGTCCACTACTTGGACAAACCCTTCTTGATCCCTCTATTTTTCCCCAGTAAAACAATAACACCTTTACTCTCCTCCAGTGCTGGCAAAGTTCCAGCGGTGTCACACTTCCCGACCTTGGACGTATGGTCATGTCCTGGCAATTTTGCGCACACCCTAGCTGTACGCATGCAATCACCACCTGGTGTTCAGCTAACATCACAGCTGACACCCGGCTCTCACTGCCCGAAGCGGTGTCTGCACCACTTCCAGCAGCTTAACTCCCTAAGTGCTGCGATCGATATAGATTCCAACATTTAGAAGGCAGGAACGGGGATCCCCACCAATCGGCACCCAGGACATCATCACGAGGGGCCGATCATTGCCATGCCATGGTAACCCAACATCATTATGACAACATCTGGGTCACCAGGGCTAGCAAGCTTGCTAGACCACAATCAGTGCATGATCTAACAAGCTTGTGTCAGTTCAACACTGACAGTTCTAAAACATTGTAATGCTCAAGCATTGCAGTGGTTTATAACAGTGATCAGACTGCAAAATGTGAAAGTGCCATAGAGGGACTAAGAAAAAAAGTAAAAAAAAATTGTAAAAAATATAAAAAAAAAAAAAAATCCCAAAATATTTAAAAAAATATATATTATACCCATAAATAAAGATTTTTCTGAAAAAAAGCAAACAAAAAAGTACACTTTTGTTATCGCCGCGTCCAGAACGACCCGACCTATAAAACTGTCCCACTAGTTAATCCTCAGTGAACACCGTAAAAATAAATAAGAAACGAGGCAAAAAAACTATGCTTTATGATCTTACTGCCAAACAGATGAATGTAAATAAAAATGGTATCGCCAAAAAAAGTTACCTTGTTCTGCAAAAAACAAGCTACCTTACACCTCAATCAGCAGAAAAATAAAAAAGTTATAGCTTTCAGAATAAAGAGATGCAAAAATAATAATTTTTCTATAAATTAGTTTTTATTGTGTAAAAGCACCAAAACATAAAAAGGTTATATAAATGTGATATTTCTGTAATACGTCTGACCCGAGGAATAAAGCTGCCTTATCAATTTTACCAAACTGACATAAAAAAAAACAAATCCTAAATTGCTGGTGTTTGTTCTCTCTGCCTCCCAAAAATCAGAAAAATAGAAAATGTTATATGCCCCAAAAAATGGTACCAATAAAAACAAGCCCAACATGACTGTCGGAAGAAATGTGGAAACATTATGGCTCTCAAAAAGCTAGTTTTTGAAAGAAAAAAAGTGTCTTTTAATGTGTGACAGCTGCCAAACATAAAAAAAGTATACAAATTTGGTATCGCTATAATCTTAGAGAATTATGTCTACTAAGCACTTATATCACACAAGGAATGGCATAAAAAATAAATACAATTCTTGTCCTACTGCTGATTTGTTCATTCTGCCTCCCAAACATCGCCGTAAGGCTCGGCTCCCTTTTATCCTGCATTCTGCACTGAGCTCTTACACCAAATGGAAGATTACCTATAATAAATCAGATGGAGGCACTGTGAATATTGTCTGACCTATGATCCAACAGTGTCCGTCTTATTAGGCATACATAAAAGTGTGGTCGTCCACAGTTTTATGCACCTCTGAAAAAGACAACGCTGAACAGATGCTAGACGTAGCCTAGAGTTACTCTGCTGCCTTATTAAAATTAATAGGTCCCTCGGGGGTTTCATCTGAATCATGTCATTTGGAGATTTAGATGGAAATTCCTCAAGTGTTCAACGTAGAGTGTCACATAAATTTAATCCCAAACTTTATGTAAGGCCTGTCCCATACGCCCAGATAATTCCGGTACCGGAAAAAATCGGTACCGGAGTTATCCGTGTCCATGTGTCCGTGAGCTCACGTAGGCCATCCGTGTGGCACACGTGCGGCAGCCGTGTAACGCCTGGGTACCACACGGACCGTACAGGAGAGACAGTGCTACAGTAAGCGCTGTCCCCCCAGCATGGTGCTGAAGCCGCCATTCATCCGTTCTCTCCAGCGCTCGCTGGGGAGAAGGGCTGAAAAATCTTTTTTTTGTTTGTTTTTTTGTGTTCAAAATAAACTTTAGGGCATCCTCCCCCCTCCCACCCCCTGTGCGCCTGGCCGCCGGCATTAAAATACTCACCCGCCTCCCTCGACGCTTGCTCTCCGCCCCGCAGCTTCTCCTGTATGAGCGGTCACGTGGTGCCGCCCATTACAGTTGATGAATATGCGGCTCCACCTCCCATAGGGGTGGAGCCGCATATTCATTTCTGTAATAGGCGGCCCCACGTGACCGCATACAGTAGAAGCTGCGGCCAGGACAGGACACTGCGAGAGAGGCGGGTGAGTATTTTAATAACAGCGGGCGGGCGCACAGGGGGTGGGACGGGGGTGGGGACATGGGTCTTTTATGTTAAACACGAGAAACACAAAAAAAAGGATCATTCATATCTTCGCTACAGCAAACGCTGCTGCAGAGAAGATATGAATGGTGGCTTCAGCACCATGTGGGGGGACAGCGCTTACTGTAGCGCTGTCTCCTGCACGGCACACGGACTGCACACAGAAAACATCCGTGTGCGGTACGTGTTTTACACGGACCCATTGACTTTAATGGGTCCGTGTAGTCCGTGCGCTCCCACGAATACTGACATGTCTCCGTGTTTGGCACACGGAGACACGGTCCGCAAAAAATCAATGACATCTGCACAGATGCATTGATTTCAATGTGTCTACGTGTGTCAGTGGCTCCGGTACGTGAGGAAACTGTCACCTCACGTACCAGAGCCACTGACTTGTGAAACCGGCCTAAAATGTTCCCAATAAAAGCTTCAACTCAATCCACAAAAAAAGTCCCCACTCGGATCCATCATCTGTTAATGGAAACATAGGGGGCTTCCACATTACTGGTAGTACAAAGGGTCTGGAAAAGCGCTATGGATCCTCACCCACTCAAAAGAAATCCATTGAATTCTGCACTCCCAAATCCGAATTCCCCTCCTCCTTTCTGATCCCCACAGTGTACCAAAACCACAGTCACATATGGGTATTTCCATGTTCAGCAGAAATTGTATGAAAAAGTTTGGTGTCATTTTTACTTATTTCCCCTTGTGAAAATTTAAAATCTTGAGCTAAAACTAAATATTTGTGGTAAAAATGTAATTATTTTTTCTTCACTTCCCAATGGTATAAAATTCTGTGACACACCCATGGTGTCAATCTGACACTGCACCCTTAGATGATTTCATTAAGAGGTGTAGTTTGTACAATGTGATGCTGTTCTAGCACCTCAAGGGCTCTCCCAGTGGGTCATGGCACCCGCAAACTATAACAGTAATATTTGCACTAAATTATGGTGCTCCTTCATTTCTGAGTTTTGCTTCAGAAGTAGTTCCTGATTACATGTATGGTATTGGTGTACTCAGGAGAAATTGCACAACAAACTGAGAGGTTCTTTTTTTCCCCTATCAGCCTTTATTAAAATTAAAAATTTGAGGCTCAAACAACATTTTAGCAGTAAAAATGTAATTATTCTTTCTTCATTGCACAATGTTATAAACTTCTGTTAGGCACATGTGGTGTCAACATGCTTACTGCACCCCTAAATGAAATCATTGAGAGGTGTAGTTTGTAAAATGATGTCACTTATGGGGGGGGGGGGGTGTCTGCTGTTCTGGCACCTCATAGGCTCTTCCAATGTGACATAACACTCTCAAACCATTCCAGCAAAACAATGAACTCCAATATGGTGCTTTTTCCCTTCTGAGTTTTGCACTGTGCCTAGAAAGTTTTCAACCACATAGGACAATCGGTGTACTCAGGAGAAACTTCACAAGTTGTTTGGTCCATTTTGCTTTTACCCTTGTGAAAATGAAAAATGTGTGGCAAAACCAACATTTTTGCTGGAAATTAGATGTTTTCCATTTTCACAGGTCAACTTTATAAACTTCTGTGAAGCACCTGGGGTTCAGAGTGCTCATTACACATCTAGATAAATTCCTCCATGGGTCTAGTTTCCAAAATGATGTATTTTGTGTGGGGGTTTCCACTGTTTAGGCACATCAAGGGCTCTCCAAACCCGACATGGCGTCCACTAAAGATTTCAGCTAATTTTATGTTCAAAAAGTGAAATGACACTCTTTCTCTTCTGAGCCCTGCCGTGCTCCAAAACAGTAGTTTTCCCCCACATATGGGTACCGAAGTACTCAGGATAAATTGCACTACAAATTTTATTGTGCAATTTCTGCTGTTACCCTTGTGAAAATAAAAAAATTGTGGCTAATGTGGGAAAAATGTGTTTTTTTTATTTTCACAGCTCAACTTCTAAACTTCTGTGAAGCAGCTGAAAGTTCAAGGTGCTCACCACACATGTAGGTATATTACTTAAGGGCTCCTACTCACTTGCGCGAGACACGGATGAGTCTCGCACGGCAATACCCGGCACTGCAACTGGCACAGAGGAGCGGAGCGTGCGGATGCATGTATTCCTATGCGGCCGCACCCTCCGATCTGAGTTCTGGCAGCAGCGCCGGGTATTGCCGTGCGAGACTCATCCGAGTCTCGCGCAAGTGAGTAGGAACCCTAAGGGGTATAGTTCCCAAAATTGGGTCACTTTAGAGGGGTTTCCAGTGTTTAAGAACATCAGGGGCTCTCCAAACGAGACATGATGTCCCCTAATTATTTTAGCAAATTTTGCATTCAAAAAGTCAAATGGCGCTTCTTCTCTTCCGAGCCCTGCCATAAGCCCAAACAGTAATTTTCCTTCACAAATGGGGTACTGTCAAACTCAGGGAACAATTGCACAACAAATTTTTGTGTTCATTTTCTCCCGTTGCCCTTGATAAAATAAAAAAATTAGGGCTAAAGTAAACTTTTTGTAAAAAAGGTAAAATGTTCATTGTTTTCCTTGCACATTGCATTAATTCCTGTAAAGCACCTGAAGAGTTAATAAACTTATTAAATGAGTTTTTGAGTACTTTGTGGGGAGCAGTTTTTAGAATGGTGTCACTTTTGTGTATTTTCTGTCATACAGGCCCCCAAAAGTCCATTCAAATGTGATATGGTCCCTAAAAAATGGTTTGGTATTGTAAATTTTGTTGGAAAAATGAGGATTCACTGGTCAATTTTTTTGGCCAAATTTCCATTTTTTCCCAATTCCCAGTTACATAGAACACATTTTACCACTACCATGAAGTACAATATGTCTTGAATAAACATTTTCAGAATCAGTGTGATTTGTTGAAATGTTATAGAGTAATTACCTCATAAATTGACACGTCAGATTTGTGACATTTGGCCTGGTCAAAAAACAGGCTTAGGAGGGTGAAGGGATTAAGCCTCATTCAGATGTAAGAAACTGCCTGCTTTTCATAAGCGTTTTGGACCAGATTTTCGTGAGTCTTTGGTGCATTTGTCTGACGTTGCTGTCAGAGATTAATCAGTCATTTTCTTGCATGCTAAAAATAATAGCAAAGCTTCTTCTACCCATTACAATATTGTAAAGAGACAGCAAATGGATTTACCACAGATGGCATTTGGGTGCTTTCCTTGATTTTTATGGCCCTTAGACTTTTCTGGGTGATTTTGGTCTGTGGCTTGGACTAAAAACTGACGTGTTCATTTTATTCTGTGGGCCAGTTGGTCCGCAAAAAGAAACATTGGCATATGTACAGTCACATATACTATAACGGGTGCATTTACTATAGAATGGGTAGAAAATATATGTTAAAATGGATGTCTGAAGGGGGCCTAATCTAGACCTCTTTCATTAATTGGCCATAGTATGTGTCCTGAGAAGGAGACATGAGTTAAAATCGTGTACTAAAGGTCGACAAATGTGCATATCATAATGTTGTAATTGCATGCTTGTTCCGAAGAGGGGACATAAGTGAGTAATTTGTCAACTCTGTGAGGAAAGGTTAGAGAAAAGAGTGAGCAGTGTGTGCATGCTGAAGATGAAACATGAGGGTGTAGTGTGTAATGTACGTCCTTCCCATACTTCACGGATGTCTTCCTCCACCTGTTCATGGAAATATGTAGAAAACTTGCCCTGTCAAATGTTTGAAACAACTTTAAATAACACATGCAGAGCAATGCAAGAAAAGCTCCTCGTAGGCACATTCCCAAATTACTTCTGTTTACATGAAGCATTAAATAAGCTCTCCACTACTAGACAACCCCATCATAATCATTTCAGGATCCTAATTCATATAAAAACAGTGTACACTCAACTCATAGTGGGGCGCTGCTTCAGCAATGTTGGCTCCTCTGTTCCCAAAGAGTCATGTGGTGCCTTGTTGTATCATGTGCTTGCTGCAGCCAATCGGCCTTTACTATTTCCTCAGAATGGACAGAATATTGGTGAACAGCAGCCAAAGAAAGTCTACTGATTGGCTGCAGCTTATACTTGACACAAATCATGTTACTCTTCTGCTAGAAACAAGTATCCACTTTTTTGTTTTTTTAATTAGCGTCCTCAATTGATTAACTTAGGTTGTCGAATAGTAGATAACCCATTCGATGGGTACTTGTGTGGTAAACAATCGAGCACTCTTTACATACTGTAAAAAATTATTTAATGTTATGGTCCAATATACAGTTGTGTGGAAAAGTGTTTGCCCCCTTCCTGATTTCCTATTTTGTTGCATGTTTGTCACACTTAAATGTTTCAGATCACCCAACAAATTTAGATATTAGACAATGATAGCACAAGTAAACACAAAATGGATTTTTAAATGAAGTTCTTTAGAGAAATCCAAACCTACAGTTCCGTGTGTGAAAAAGTGATTGCCTCAAAACCTAATAACTGGTTGGGTCACCCTTAGCAGCAACAACTGCAATCAAGAGTTTGCGATAACTGTCATTGAGTCTTTTACAACACTTTGAAGGAATTTTGGCCCACTCATCTCTGAAGAATTGTTGTAATTCAGCCACATTGAACGGTTTCCAAACTTGAACCGCCTTTTGAAGGTCATGCCACAGCATCTCAACTGTATTAAGATTAGGACCTTGACTAGGCCACTCTAAAGTTTTAATTTTGTTTTTATTAAGCCATTCAGAGGTGAACTTGCTGGTTTGTTTTAGATTATTGTCCTTCTGCATAACCCAAATGCTCTTCAGCTTGAGGTCTGGAAGAGATGGCCGGACATTCTCCTTCAGGATTTTTTTTAGTAGACAGCAGAAATTATGGTTCTATTTACCACATCAAGTCTTCCAGGTCTTGAAGCAGAAAAAAAGTCCCAGACCATCACACTACCACCACCATATTTTACTGTTGGTATGATGTTCCTTTTCTGAAAAGCTGTAGTACTTCTACGCAGATGTAATGAGATATATACCTTCCAAAAAGTTCAACTTCTGTCTAGTCAGTCCACAGAGTGTTCTCCCAAAAGTCTTGGGGATCAATAAGATGTTTTCTGGTAAAACTGAGATGAACCTTTATGTTCTTATTTCTCAGCAGTGGTTTTCGTCTTGGAACTTTGCCATGCAGGCCATTTTTGCCCAGCCTCTTTGTTATGGTGGAGTCATGAACACTGATCTTAACTGAGGCAAGTGAGGCCTGCAGAGGTCTTTTGTGACCTCTTGGATGAGTTTTCGCTGCACTCTTGGTGTAATTATGGTTGGTTGGCTGGCCACTCCTGGGAAGGTTCACCACTGTTCAACGTTTTCACCATTTGTGGATAAGGGCTTTCACTGTGGTTCACTTGAGTCCCAAACATTTAGAATGGCTTTATAAGCTATTCCAGACAGATAGATCTCAATTGCTTTGTTTCTCATTTGTTGAAAATTTTCTTTTGATCCCGGCATGATGTCTAGCTTTTGAGGATCTTTTGGTCTACTTTACTTTGCCAGGCAGGTCCTATTTAAGTGATTTCTTTATTGATAACAAGTGTGTCAGTAATCAGGCCTGGGTGTGGCTGGGGAATTTGAATTCCGCTTCCCAAAGTTGTGATAAACCACAGTTAATTTATGTTTTAAATGGGTGAGGGGGAGGGTCAATCACTTTTTCACACAGGGTGCTGTAGTTTTGGTTAAATTTTGCCTGTATGTTGTATAAATCATGTAATGTTTCAGTTAAACCAACTTAAAGCCAGCATAAACAGGGCATGGAAGACAGCTGGGGTAAAGCTGTAGAAGAAGCTCTCTGAGAATTGTGACCCCTGTTGCCAGAAGCTAAGCGCTCCTGCATACAAATTACTGCATCAGATTGCTTGATATCATTTTGAAATTCTCAGGAGGTAATTTTTTTCTTGCTCCCAACTTAATTGTTAACTATCTTTTATATTATTTTAACAATGGGTAGGTTTCACATCCAGGTTTACCTAATCTTATCTACATGCTACTAAAAAAAGTGCAGCAAAAAGTCACCAAAAAGTGAAACTTTTAAATCTGAAGAATGTAAATGTTATGGTTCAATCATTTGCAGATTTGGCTCAGATCTACAGCAAAATCTGTCAATGAAAACTTGTATATGTGGACTTACCTTGAGGGGGGAGATTTATTAGGCAGAATGCACCACAATTCTGACATAAATCACCCAAAGAAATGAAACACGTTTATTATGCACAGTATTTTAGAATTTTATGTTTTCCTTGACAATGGGAATTATTGGCAATTATCAAGACACACTCAATAAAGGAGTGGTTCTGCAGGTGGGGACCACAGACCACATCTCAGTACCAATGCTTTCAGGCTGATGTTTTGGTCACTTTTGAATGTTGGTTGTGCTTTCACACCCGTGGTAGCATGAGACGGACTCTACAACCCACACAAGTGGCTCAGGTAGTGCAGCTCATCCAGGAAGGCACATCAAGGCGAGCTGTGGCAAGAAGGCTTGCTATGTCTGTCAGCATAGTGTCCAGAGGCTGGAGGCGCTACCAGGTGACAGGCCAGTACACCAGGAGACGTGGAGGAGGCTGTAGGAGGGCAACATCCCAGCAGCAGGACCTCAGCCTTTGTGCAAGGAGGAACAGGAGGAGCACTGCCAGAGCCCTGCAAAATGACCTCCAGCAGGCCACAAATGTGCATGTGTCTGCACAAACGGTTAGAAACTGATTCCATGAGGATGGTCTGAGTGCCCGATGTTCACAGATGGGGGTTGTGCTCACAGCCCAACACTGTGCAGGGCGCTTGGCATTTGCCAAAGAACACAAGGATTGTCAAATTCGCCACTGGCGCCCTGTGCTCTTCACAGATGAAAGCAGGATCACACTGAGCACATGTGACAGACGTGACAGAGTCTGGAGACGCCGTGGAGTAGGATCTGCTGCCTGCAACATCCTTCAGCATGACTGGTTTGGCAGTGGGTCAGTAATGGTGTGGGGTTGGCATTTGTTTGGAGGGCTGCACATCCCTCCATGTGCTCGCCAGAGGTAGCCTAATTGCCATTAGGTACCGAGATGAGATCCCGAGACTGCTTGTGAGACCATATGCAAGTGCAGTTGGCCCTGGGTTCCTCCTAATGCAGGACAATGCCAGGCCTCATGTGGCTGGAGTATGTCAGCAGTTCCTGCAAGATGAAGGCATTGAAGCTATGGACTGGCCCGCCCGTTCCCTAGACCTGAATCCGACTGAACACATCTGTGACATCATGTGACATGTCTCGCACCATCCACCAATGTCACTTTTCACCACAGACTGTCCAGAAGTTGGAGGATGCTGTATTCCAGATCTGAGAGGAGCATGTCCAGGCACTGTAGGGAGATCATACAGGCATGTAGAGGCCACACACACTACTGAGAATCATTTCCTTGTCTTGAGGCATTTCCATTGAAGTTGGATCAGCCTGTAACTTCATTTTCCACTTTGATTTTGATTATTTTTAGGTTTTATTGTTCTCAACACATTCCACTATGAAATGAATAAAGATTTGCAACTGGAATATTTCATTCAGTGATATCTAAGATGTGGTATTTCAGTATTCCCTTTATTTGTTTGAGCAGTGTATATGCTTATTTAGTGTATTTGAGCATGCATATTTATCTTGTTAGTTGCCAGGCTTGCTGAGATAAACTTTCTAGTTGGTCTCTCGATGTAAATACTGTTCTGCCCAATGATGACAAAAGTATTCTAGGAGTGATACCTTTATTGGCTAACCAGAAAATAAGGTATCACTCCTAGAATACTTTTGTCATCATTGGGCAGAAAAGTATTCACGTCGATTTTTCTGGCTAAGACGGTACCACAATGCAATTTGTTATTGTGCATCATAGTTCTCACCACTTACATTCCGGTGTCTGTCACGTCCCCCGCCATCAGCTTCCCGCACTGACTGTGAGCGCCGGCCGTAAAGTAAAAGCAGAGCACAGCGGTGACGTCACCGCTGTGCTGTGCTTTACGGCCGGCACTGACACAGTCAGTGCGGGAAGCTGACGGCGAGGGACGTGACAGACACCGGAAAGTAAGTATGTAGTGTTTTTTTTTTTTTACAGTTACATAGTTACATAGTTATTAAGGTTGAAGGAAGACTTTAAGTCCATCTAGTTCAACCCATAGCCTAACATGCCCTAACATGTTGATCCAGGGGAAGGCAAAAAAACCCCATGTGGTAAGAGTAAGCTCCACCATGGGGAAAAAAATTCCTTCCCGACCCTACATACGGCAATCAGACTAGTTCCCTGGATCAACGCCTTATCAAGGAATCTAATATATACCCTGTAACATTATACTTTTCCAGGAAGGTATCCAGTCCCCTCTTAAATTTAAGTAATGAATCACTCATTACAACATTATACGGCAGAGAGTTCCATAGTCTCACTGCTCTTACAGTAAAGAATCCGCGTCTGTTATTATGCTTAAACCTTTTTTCCTCCAGACGTAGAGGATGCCCCCTTGTCCCTGTCACCGGTCTATGAATAAAAAGATCATCAGAAAGGTCTTTGTACTGTCCCCTCATATATTTATACATTAACATAAGATCACCCCTTAGCCTTCGTTTTTCCAAACTAAATAGCCCCAAGTGTAATAACCTATCTTGGTATGGCAGACCCCCCAGTCCTCTAATAACCTTGGTCGCTCTTCTCTGCACCCGCTCCAATTCAGCTGTGTCTTTCTTATACACCGGAGACCAGAACTGTGCACAGTATTCTAAGTGTGGTCGCACTAGTGACTTGTATAGAGGTAAAATTATGTTCTCCTCATGAGCATCTATGCCTCTTTTAATGCATCCCATTATTTTATTTGCCTTTGTAGCAGCTGCCTGACACTGGCCACTGAATTTGAGTTTGTCATCCACCCATACACCCAGGTCTTTTTCATTGATGGTTTTGCCCAGAGTTTTAGAATTAAACACATAGTTATACATCTTATTACTTCTACCCAAGTGCATGACCTTACATTTATCCCCATTAAAGCTCATTTGCCATTTATCAGCCCAAGCTTCTAGTTTACATAAATCATCCTGTAATATAAAATTGTCCTCCCCTGTATTGATTACCCTGCAGAGTTTAGTGTCATCTGCAAATATTGAAATTCTACTCTGAATGCCCCCTACAAGGTCATTAATAAATATGTTAAAAAGAAGAGGGCCCAATACTGACCCCTGTGGCACCCCACTACTAACCGCGACCCAGTCCGAGTGTGCTCCATTAATAACCACCCTTTGTTTCCTATCCCTGAGCCAGCTCTCAACCCACTTGCACATATTTTCCCCTATCCCCATTATTCTCATTTTATGTATCAACCTTTTATGGGGCACCGTATCAAATGCTTTTGAAAAGTCCATATACACTACATCTACTGGGTTCCCTTGGTCCAGTCCGGAACTTACCTCTTCATAGAAACTGATCAAATTAGTCTGACATGAACGGTCCCTAGTAAACCTGTGCTGATACTGGGTCATGAGGTTATTCCTCTTCAGATACTCCAGCATAGCATCCCTTAGAATGCCCTCCAGGATTTTACTCACAGTAGAGGTTAAGCTTACTGGCCTATAATTTCCGAGTTCAGTTTTTGTCCCCTTTTTGAATATTGGCACCACATTTGCTATATGCCAGTCCTGTGGTACAGACCCTGTTATTATGGACTCTTTAACCCCTTCACCCCCAAGGGTGGTTTGCACGTTAATGACCGGGCCAATTTTTACAATTCTGACCACTGTCCCTTTATGAGGTTATAACTCTGGAACGCTTCAACGGATCTTGGCGATTCTGACACTGTTTTCTCGTGACATATTGTACTTCATGATAGTGGTAAAATTTATTCGATATAAGTTGCGTTTATTTGTGAAAAAAATGAATATTTGGCAAAAATTTTGAAAATTTCGCAATTTTCCAACTTTTAATTTTTATGCCCTTAAATCACAGACATATGTCACGCAAAATACTTCATAAGTAACATTTCCCACATGTCTACTTTACATCAGCACAATTTTGGAACCAAAATTTTTTTTTGTGACGGAGTTATAAGGGTTAAAAATTGACCAGCAATTTCTCATTTTTACAACACCATTTTTTTTTAGGGACCACATCTCATTTGAAGTCATTTTGAGGGGTCTATATGATAGAAGATACCCAAGTGTGACACCATTCTAAAAACTGCACCCCTCAAGGTACTCAAAACCACTTTCAAAAAGTTTATTAACCCTTCAGGTGTTTCACAGGAATTTTTGGAATGTTTAAATAAAAATGAACATTTAACTTTTTTTCACACAAAATTTATTTCAGATCCAATTTGTTTTATTTTACCAAGGGTAACAGGAGAAAATAGACCCCAAAATTTGTTATACAATTTGTCCTGAGTATGCTGATACCCCATATGTGGGGGTAATCCACTGTTTGGGCGCATGGCAGAGCTCGGAAGGAAAGGAGCGCCATTTGACTTTTCAATGCAAAATTGACTGGAATTGAGATGGGACGCCATGTTGCATTTGGAGAGCCCCTGATGTGCCTAAACATTGAAACCCCCCACAAGTGACACCATTTTGGAAAGTAGACCCCCTAAGGAACTTATCTAGATGTGTGGTGAGCACTTTGACCCAACAAGTGCTTCACAGAAGTTTATAATGCAGAGCGGTAAAAATAAAAAATCATATTTTTTCACAAAAATGATCTTTTCGCCCCCAATTTTTTATTTTCCCAAGGGTAAGAGAAGAAATTGGACCCCAAAAATTGTTGTGCAATTTGTCCTGAGTACGCTGATACCCCATATGTGGGTGTAAACCATTGTTTGGGCGCAGGGCAGAGCTCGGAAGGGAAGGAGCGCCATTTTACTTTTCAATGCAAAATTGACTGGAATTGAGATGGGACGCCATGTTGCATTTGGAGAGCCCCTGATGTGCCTAAACATTGAAACCCCCCACAAGTGACACCATTTTGGAAAGTAGACCCCCTAAGGAACTTATCTAGATGTGTGGTGAGCACTTTGACCCAACAAGTGCTTCACAGAAGTTTATAATGCAGAGCCGTAAAAATAAAAAATCATATTTTTTCACAAAAATGATCTTTTCGCCCCCATTTTTTTATTTCCCCAAGGGTAAGAGAAGAAATTGGAGCACAAAAGTTGTTGTGCAATTTGTCCTGAGTACGACGATACCCCATATGTGGGGGTAAACCACTGTTTGGGCGCATAGCAGAGCTCGGAAGGGAAGGAGCGCTATTTTACTTTTCAATGCAAAATTGACTGGAATTAAGATGGGATGCCATGTTGCGTTTGCAGAGCCCCTGATGTGCCTAAACATTAAAAACCCCCACAAGTGACACCATTTTGGAAAGTAGACCCCCTAAGGAACTTATCTAGATGTGTTTTGAGAGCTTTGAACCCCCAAGTGTTTCACTACAGTTTATAACGCAGAGCCGTGAAAATAAATTCTTTTTTTTTTTTCACAAAAATGATTTTTTAGCCCCCAGTTTTGTATTTTCACAAGGGTAACAGGATAAATTGGACCACAAAATTTGTTGTCCAATTTGTCCTGAGTATGCTGATACCCGATATGTGGGGGGGAACCACTGTTTGGGCGCATGACAGAGCTCGGAAGGGAAGGAGCGCCATTTGGAATGCAGACTTAAATGGATTGGTCTGCAGGCGTCACGTTGCATTTGCAGAGCCCCTGATGTACCCAAACAGTACAAACCCCCCACAAGTGACCCCATATTGGAAACTAGACCCCCCAAGGAACTTATCTAGATGTGTTGTGAGAACTTTGAACCCCCAAGTGTTTCACTACAGTTTATAACGCAGAGCCGTGAAAATAAAAATTCTTTTTTTTTTCACAAAAATGATTTTTTTAGCCCCCAGTTTTGTATTTTCACAAGGGTATCAGGATAAATTGGACCCAAAAAGTTGTTGTCTAATTTGTCCTGAGTATGCTGATACCCCATATGTGGGGGGGAACCACTGTTTGGGCGCATGACAGAGCTCGGAAGGGAAGGAGCGCCATTTGGAATGCAGACTTAAATGGATTGGTCTGCAGGCGTCACGTTGCATTTGCAGAGCCCCTGATGTACGCAAACAGTACAAACCCCCCACAAGTGACCCCATATCGGAAATTAGACCCCCCAAGGAACTTATCTAGATGTGTTGTGAGAACTTTGAACCCCCAAGTGTTTCACTACAGTTTACAACGCAGAGCCGTGAAAATAAAAAATCCTTTTTTTCCCACAAAACTTATTTTTTGGCCCCCAGTTTTGTATTTTCCCAAGGGTAGCAGGAGAAATTGGACCCCAAAAGATGATGTCCAATTTGTCCTGAGTACGCTGATACCCCATATGTTGGGGTAAACCCCTGTTTGGGCACACGGGAGAGCTCGGAAGGGAAGGAGCACTGTTTTCCTTTTTCAACGCAGAATTGGCTGGAATTCAGATCGGATGCCATATCCCGTTTGGAAAGCCCCTGATGTGCCCGAACAGTGGAAACCCCCCAATTATAACTGAAACCCTAATCCAAACACACCCCTTACCCTAATCCCAACAGTAACCCTACCCACTCCTCTAACCCAGACACACCCAACCCTATTCCCAACCGTAAATGTAATCCAAACCCTAACCCTATCTTTAGCCCCAACCCTAACTGTAGCCCCAACCCTAGCCCCAACCCTAGCCCTAACCCTAGCAATAACCCTAGCCCTAACACTAGCCGTAACACTAGCCCTGACCCTAGCCCTAACCCTAGCCCTAACCCTAGCCCCAACCCTAGCCCCAACCCTAGCCCCAACCCTAACCCCAGCCCTAACCCTAGCCCTAACCCTAGCCCTAACCCTAGCAATAACCCTAGCCCTAACTCTAGTCCTAACTCTAGCCCTAACCCTAACCCTAATGGGAAAATGGAAATAAATACATTTTTTAATTTTTTTATTTTTCCCTAACTAAGGGGGTGATGAAGGGGGGTTTGATTTACTTTTATAGCGGGTTATTTAGCGGATTTTTATGATTGGCAGCTGTCACACACTGAAAGACGCTTTTCATTGCAAAAAATATTTTTTGCGTTACCACATTTTGAGAGCTGTAATTTTTCCATATTTGAGTCCACAGAGTCATGTGAGATCTTGTTTTTTGCGGGATGCGTTGACGTTTTTATTGGTAACATTTTCGGACACGTGACATTTTTTGATTGCTTTTTATTCCGATTTTTGTGAGGCAGAGTGATCAAAAACCAGCTATTCATGAATTTTTTTTTGGGGAGGCGTTTATACCGTTCCACGTTTGGTAAAATTGATAAAGCAGTTTTTTTCTTCGGGTCAGTACGATTACAGCGATATCTCATTTATATCATTTTTTTTATGTTTTGGCGCTTTTATACGATAAAAACTATTTTATAGAAAAAATAATTATTTTGGTATCGCTTTATTCTCAGGACTATAACTTTTTTATTTTTTTGCTGATGATGCTGTATGGCGGCTCTTTTTTTGCGGGACAAGATGACGTTTTCAGCGGTACCATGGTTATTTATATCAGTCTTTTTGATCGCGTGTTATTCCACTTTTTGTTCGGCGGTATGATAATAAAGCGTTGTTTTTTGCCTCGTTTTTTTTTTTTTTTCTTACGGTGTTTACTGAAGGGGTTAACTAGTGGGCCAGTTTTATAGGTCGGGTCATTACGGACGCGGCGATACTAAATATGTGTACTTTTATTGTTTTTTTTATTTTATTTAGATAAAGAAATGTATTTATGGGAATAATATATTTTTTTTTTTTTCATTATTTTGGAATATTTTTTTTTTATTTTTTTTTACACATTTGAAAAATTTTTTTTTTACTTTTTTACTTTGCCCCAGGGGGGGACAATACAGATCGGTGATCTGCCAGTTTGCATAGCACTCTGACAGATCACCGATCTGCGAGAAGTGCAGGCTGCTTCACAGTGCCTGCTCTGAGCAGGCTTCTGTGAAGCCACCTCCCTCCCTGCAGGACCCGGATCCGCGGCCATCTTGGATCCGGGTCTGGAGCAGGCAGGGAGGGAGGTAAGACCCTCGCAGCAACGCGATCACATCGCGTTGCTGCGGGGGGCTCAGGGAAGCCCGCAGGGAGCCCCCTCCCTGCGCGATGCTTCCCTGCACCGCCGGCACATCGCGATCATGTTTGATCGCGGTGTGCCGGGGGTTAATGTGCCGGGAGCGGTCCGTGACCGCTCCTGGCACATAGTGCCGGATGTCAGCTGCGATATGCAGCTGACACCCGGCCGCGATCGGCCGCGCTCCCCCCGTGAGTGCGGCCGATCGCGTATGACGTACTATTCCGTCCTTGGGAAGTAGGGCCCACCCCACATGGACGGAATAGTACGTCTAATGACAGAAAGGGGTTAAAGATTAAAAATAATGGTCTATCAATGACTGTACTTAATTCCTGCAGTACTCGGGGGTGTATCCCATCCGGGCCCGGAGATTTGTCAATTTTAGTGATTTTTGGACGCCGCCGTACTTCCTGCTGGGTTAAGCAGGTAACATTTAATTGGGAATTTTTATCACTAGTCATATTGGCTGCCATGGGATTTTCTATTGTAAATACTGATGAAAAAAAGTCATTTAGCATATTGGCTTTTTCCTCATTCTCATCCACCATTTCACCCAGACTATTTTTAAGGGGGCCAACACTATAATTTTTTAGTTTCTTACTATTCATGTAGTTAAAGAATATTTTGGGGTTATTTTTGCTCTCTCTGGCAATGAGTCTCTCTGTCTCAATCTTTGCTGCCTTGATTTGCTTTTTACAGAATTTATTTAATTTTTTTGTATTTATTTAATGCCTCCTCACTACCTACTTCCTTTAATTCTCTATATGCTTTCTTTTTGTCACTTATTGCGCCCCTTACAGCTCTATTTAGCCATATTGGTTTCCTCCTATTTCTAGTATGTTTATTCCCATACGGTATATACTGTGCACAGGTCCTATCCAGGATGCTAATAAACGTCTCCCATTTTCTTTGTGTACTTTTATGTCTCAGGATATCGTCCCAGTTAATTGCACCAAGATCCTCTCTCATCCGTTGGAAATTTGCCCTCCTGAAGTTTAGTGTCCTTGTCACCCCTCTACTACACATCTTATTAAAGGAGACATGAAAACTTATTATTTTGTGATCACTATTCCCCAAGTGACCCCCAACCCTTATATTTGATATGCGGTATGGCCTGTTGGTTAATATTAGGTCTAGCAGTGCCCCCCTTCTTGTTGGGTCCTGAACCAGTTGTGAAAGGTAATTGTCTCTCATAGTTGTCAAAAACCGATTACCTTTACTGGAATTGCAGGTTTCTGTTCCCCAATCTATTTCAGGGTAGTTGAAGTCCCCCATAATAATGACTTCTCCTTGAGTCGCAGCTTCATCAATTTGCTTTACGAGGATATTCTCCATTGCTTCCATTATTTTTGGAGATTTATAACAAACCCCTATCAGTAATTTATTATTTTTCCCCCTCCCCTCATCTCCACCCACAGGGACTCTACATTTTCATTAGATTCACCTATATTATCACGCAGGATGGGTTTTAAGGTCGATTTTACATACAGACACACCCCACCCCCTCGCTTATCTGTACGGTCATTTCTGAAAAGGCTATAGCCCTGTAAGTTAACAGCCCAGTCATGGCTCTCATCCAGCCATGTTTCAGATATCCCCACCATGTCATAATTATGTTCCAACAACATTAGTTCTAATTCGTCCATTTTGTTGGCGAGGCTTCTGGCATTAGTATACATGCACTTGATGTTCCTCTCTGTACCTCTATTCTTTCTTAAATTACTAACTGTTCTAACCCCACCCCCCATGCAACCGCCACCCCCAACTTCCTTATTTGTGCCCAGGTCTCTATCTGCACTATCTTCCCCTCCTATAAAATGAATACCCTCCCGACCAATCCATAGTTTAAACACTCCTCCAGCCTTCTAGCCATTTTCTCCCCCAGCACAGCTGCACCTTCCCCATTGAGGTGCAGCCCGTCCCTAGCGTAGAGCCTGTAGCCAACTGAGAAGTCGGCCCAGTTCTGCAGGAACCCAAACCCCTCCTTCCTACACCAATTCTTGAGCCACTTATTAACCTCCCTAATCTCCCGTTGCCTCTCTGGCGTGGCACGTGGTACAGGCAGTATTTCGGAAAATACCACGTTGGAGGTCCTTGCTTTCAGCTTGCAGCCTAATTCCCTGAAATCATCTTTAAGGACCTTCCACCTACCTCTAACTTTGTCATTTGTGCCATTATGCACCATGACCGCTGGGTCCTCACCAGCCCCTCCCAGTAATCTGTCCACCCGATCAGCGATGTGACGGACTTGAGCGCCAGGCAGGCAGCACACCGTTCGACGATCCCTGTCTTTGTGACAGATTGCCCTATCTGTTCCCCTAATAATTGAGTCCCCCACTACCAGCACCTGTCTGGCCTGCCCTGCTCTCCTATTTCCCTCCTTACTGGAACAGTCACTCCTCCGGCTTTCAGAGGACATGCCTGGCTGCAGCAGTGCTACCCCTGTACTGGCACACCCCTCATCTGCCAACTTAGCAAACTTATTGGGGTGTGCCAGATCAGGACTAGCCTCCCTGGCACTCTTCCCTCTACCCCGCCTTCTATCTGTCACCCAGCTAACTGCCTCACTGTCCTGCAGCTCCATCCTACCATCCCCCCCTCATCTATCCCATTGAGCGTCTGCTCAGTGAGCAGAAGACTCCTCTCCATATTGTCTATGGATCTTAGTGTTGCCAGCTGCACATTTAGATTCAGAATCTGGGATTCCAAATGCACAACGTGCTCACATCTCGCACAGCAGTATGCACCCTCGACCATCTGATCAAGGACTGCATACATGTGGCAAGATGTGTGACTGGATGGCATTAACAATAGCGGCAATGCGCTTAGTAACCCGATGTTTACCCTGGTTACCCGGGGACTTCGGCGTCGTTGATCGCTGGAGAGCTGTCTGTGTGACAGCTCTCCAGCGACCACACAACGACTTACCAACGATCACGGCCAGGTCGTATCGTTGGTCGTGATCGTTGGTAAATCGTTTAGTGTAACGGTACCTTAATAAGGCGCGCTCCCTCTTCTTGGGCTGTCTGTTACTCACGGTGGGGGAGCAGTACACTGCTGTGTCACAGGGAATTACAAGTGATCTAAAGATAATTAAAATACGCTGGCCATCTCATCTTCATAGTTTATGAGGGCAGAGACAGTACAAAATTAATTTTTTTTTCTGTTTTATTTCTCTATTTTTCATTGGTTAACTTTGTGTCAAATTCAGGAAGAGGAATATAAGTTTGGTGCAAATTCCAAAGATGTTTTCAGTAAGCTTTAACCCTCTTCCTGCCTTTCACTGTACATATATGTTGAATGCGGATGTATGCAGTGCAGCTCAGAATTGAGCCTACACTATACCAGGCAAAGGTCGGCTTTGTTATACAGCCTTGATCAGAGCTATGCTACTGTTAATCTCTGACAAAAGCATCTGACAACAGCATTTAAAACTCTGTTCCTGCTACCTATAAGACCCCTTGCAACTTGATTGTGATGTGACAATGCTTTACCAAGGCAGCTGGGGGGCTGCTGAGGACCCTCATGACTGCTATATTGCTTGTGAAGCCCAGCTACAGGCTGATCTTGATAGGAGGCTGTAATTTTAGCTAAATATTGCAATACAGTTGTGTTGCAGAATATAGAACAAGCGATCAGATGATTGCAGCTTCAATTTTTGAGGAACTCAAAAAAGTGTGAAAAAAATGCAATCACCATATTTCCCTCTCATTCAAACCAAAGCCATTAGAAAAGTAAATATATTCAGTATTGCCGTCAAAGTATAATCTATCACAATATGTATTTAACCTGTAAACACTGTAAAGGGAAAAAAAATACAGTACCAGAATTACCTTTTTTCTGTAAGCGCACCTACCTCAAAAATCCAATAAAAAGCAATCAAAACGTGTACCCCAAAATTACACCAAAAAATCCTACAACTCACCTCACCAAGTCAAAAACAAACCTTCAACTTGTCCATCAACATAAAAATAAAGTACAGAAATTGGCAATATAAAACCAAAATTCATTTTTTTCATTTACAAATAGCTAAAGTTTTCATATACTAAAATAATAAAAAAACTATATAAAATATAAATATGATATCACTGTAATCTTACTGACCTAAAGAATAATCTAACCAAATCATACAACTACAAAAAACAAACCCCTCAAATATTATGAAAACAACCACCATTTTACAGTACTTGGAATTGTTTTAAAATCTTGTTTTCACTATGTTATAAAATAAAATCAATAGTATCACTTAGAACTAGAACTCGTCCTGCAAAATACAGACAGAAAAGTGAAAGAGTTGTAACTCTTTGAAGAAGGGGAAGAAAAAACAAAAGCACAAAAAAAAATTAAGATTAGCTGTAGATGGAAGGATTTAAAATGTCACAAGCTTGTTTTCACCTGTGCAAATAGGTTGCCAGGGCAGTTGGGACTGAAGTTCCCATTTGCTGCCATCTTTGTAGTACCATGAATCTCATAATCAGACCGGTCATCATATGAAATCGTAATTTCCACTGTATATTGCAATACTTTAGATTGCAAATTCAGACGCCTAGGACAAGGGTGAGCAATTACTTTTTCCAAGGGTCCGGCCTCATGAGAGGTCATGACTAGTGTTGAGCATTCCGATACTGCAAGTATCGGGTATCGGCCGATACTTGCTGTATCGGAATTCCGATACCGAGATCCGATATTTTTGTGATATCGGGTATCGGTATCGAAACAACATTAATGTAAAAATGTGTAAAAGAGAGAATTAAAATAAAAAATATTGCTATACTCACCTCTCCGACGCAGCCTGCACCTTACCGAGGGAAGCGGCAGCGTTCTTTGTTTAAAATTCGCGCTTTTCTTTCCTTTACGTGAGTCCCGGCTTGTGATTGGTTGCGTGCCGCCCATGTGACCGGGACGCAACCAATCACAGCAAGCCGTGACGTAATTTCAGGTCCTTCAGGATTTTAAAATTACGTTCCGGCGTTGTGATTGGTTGCGTCGCAGTCACATGGGCGACGCAACCAATCACAGCAAGCCGTGACGTAATTTCAGGTCCTTAAGGATTTTAAAATTACGTCCCGGCTTTGTGATTGGTTGCGTCGCAGTCACATGGGAGACGCAACCAATCACAAGCCGTGACGTCACGGGAGGCTGGACACGCGCGCATTTTAAAATGGGCGCGTGTCCAGCCTCCCGTGACGTCCCGGCTTGTGATTGGTTGCGCCGCGATCAACCAATCACAAGCCGGGAGGCTGGACACGCGCCCATTTTAAAATTTTAAAATGCGCGCGTGTCCAGCCTCCCGGCTTGTGATTGGTTGACCGCGGCGCAACCAATCACAAGCCGGGACATCACGGGAGGCTGGACACGCGCCCATTTTAAAAAGCGCGCGTGTCCAGCCTCCCGTGACGTCACGGCTTGTGATTGGTTAATGGCGGCCATGTTGCCGGGACGCGGACCAATCACAGCAAGCCGTGACGTAATTTCGTCACGGCTTGCTGTGATTGGTCCGCGTCCCGGCAACATGGCGCCGTGACCAATCATAAGCCGGGACGTCACTGGAGGCTGGACACGCGCGCTTTTTAAAATGGGCGCGTGTCCAGCCTCCCGTGACATCCCGGCTTGTGATTGGTTAATGGCGGCCATGTTGCCGGGACGCGGACCAATCACAGCAAGCCGTGACGTAATTTCGTCACGGCTTGCTGTGATTGGTCCGCGTCCCGGCAACATGGCCGCCCTGACCAATCACAAGCCGGGACTTCACGTAACCAAGTAAAAGCGCGAATTTTAAACAAACAACGCTGCCGGTTCCCTCGCTGAGGTCCAGGCTGCGTCGGACAGGTGAGTATAGCGATATTTTTTATTTTAATTCTTTCTTTTACACATTTATATGGATCCCAGGGCCTGAAGGAGAGTTTCCTCTCCTTCAGACCCTGGGAACCATCAGGAATACCGTCCGATACTTGAGTCCCATTGACTTGTATTGGTATCGGGTATCGGTATCGGATTGGATCCGATACTTTGCCGGTATCGGCCGATACTTTCCGATACCGATACTTTCAAGTATCGGATGGTATCGCTCAACACTAGTCATGACTAATTGTACTCATTCTTAGGCCGGGGTCACACTACGTTAGACTACAGTCAAGTGCTATGCGAGAAAATATCGCGCAGCACTTGGACCAGTGTTAATTTATGGGGCAGCTCACATCACTGTTTATTTTCTCGGGCGTATTCAGCGTGAGTGTAAATTTGCAGCATGCTGCAATTGTCATCGAGACTCGGCCGAGACTCGCCAATGCAAGCCTATGGATGCAAGAAAAAAATCTCACAGCACTCGGACCATGCGATGGTGTCCTTTGAAAAGCCGGTAATTCATGTGCGTCTACAGTAAAATCACACTGATGGGTTAGAATAGAATAGATAGAATAGATATATACACATAGAATATATGTCAGTGACACACACACATACACACATATATATATCTAATATATAATTGCCTAGAATACTACTTCCTGCAATTTGTGCCAACTTCCGTGGCTTTGTCCGGAGCTAATGTCCGGAGATAATGTTCGGAGCTAATGTCCGGAGCTAATGTCCGGAGATTAATTGCCTAGAATACTACTTCCTGCAATTTGTGCCAACTTCCGTGGCTTTGTCCGGAGCTAATGTTCGGAGCTAATGTCCGGAGCTAATGTCCGGAGCTAATGTCCGGAGCTAATGTCCGGAGATAAGTGACGTCACCAGTGTCCTACACCCAGGCTGAGCACAGGGGCCCCAGGCAGCATATGGGGCCCCAGGCAGAGCACAGTGGCCCCAGGCAGAGCACAGGGGCCCCAGGCAGCATATGGGGCCCCAGGCAGAGCACAGTGGTCCCAGGTAGAGCACAGGGGCCCCAGGCAGCCTATGGGGCCCCAGGCAGAGCACAGGGGCCCCAGGCAGCATATGGGCCCCAGGCAGAGCACAGGGGCCCCAGGCAGAGCACAGTGGCCCCAGGCAGAGCACAGGGGCCCCAAGCAGCATATGGGGCCCCAGGCAGAGCACAGTGGTCCCAGGCAGAGCACAGGGGCCCCAGGCAGAGCACAGTGGCCCCAGGCAGAACATGGGGCCCCAGGCAGAGCACAGGGGCCCCAGGCAGAGCACAGGGGCCCCAGGCAGCATATGGGGCCCCAGGCAGAGCACAGGGGCCCCAGGCAGCATATGGGGCCCCAGGCAGAGCACAGTGGCCCCAGGCAGAACATGGGAACCCAGGCAGAGCACAGGGGCCCCAGGCAGAGCACAGGGGCCCCAGGCAGCATATGGGGCCCCAGGCAGAGCACAGGGGCCCCAGGCAGCATATGGGGCCCCAGGCAGAGCACAGGGGCCCCAGGCAGCATATGGGGCCCCAGGCAGAGCACAGTGGCCCCAGGCAGAGCACAGGGGCCCCAGGCAGCATATGGGGCCCCAGGCAGAGCACAGTGGTCCCAGGCAGAGCACAGGGGCCCCAGGCAGCATATGGGGCCCCAGGCAGAGCACAGGGGCCCCAGGCAGAGCACAGGGGCCCCAGGCAGCATATGGGGCCCCAGGCAGAGCACAGGGGCCCCAGGCAGCATATGGGGCCCCAGGCAGAGCACAGTGGCCCCAGGCAGAGCACAGGGGCCCCAGGCAGCATATGGGGCCCCAGGCAGAGCACAGTGGTCCCAGGCAGAGCACAGGGGCCCCAGGCAGCCTATGGGGCCCCAGGCAGAGCACAGTGGCCCCAGGCAGAACATGGGGCCCCAGGCAGAGCACAGGGGCCCCAGGCAGAGCACAGGGGCCCCAGGCAGCATATGGGGCCCCAGGCAGAGCACAGTGGTCCCAGGTAGAGCACAGGGGCCCCAGGCAGCCTATGGGGCCCCAGGCAGAGCACAGGGGCCCCAGGCAGAGCACAGGGGCCCCAGGCAGCATATGGGGCCCCAGGCAGAGCACAGTGGTCCCAGGCAGAGCACAGGGGCCCCAGGCAGCATATGGGGCCCCAGGCAGAGCACAGGGGCCCCAGGCAGCATATGGGGCCCCAGGCAGAGCACAGTGGCCCCAGGCAGAGCACAGGGGCGCCAGGCAGAACATGGGGCCCCAGGCAGAGCACAGGGGCCCCAGGCAAAGCACAGGGGCCCCAGGCAGCATATGGGGCCCCAGGCAGAGCACAGGGGCCCCAGGCAGCATATGGGGCCCCAGGCAGAGCACAGTGGCCCCAGGCAGAGCACAGGGGCCCCAGGCAGCATATGGGGCCCCAGGCAGAGCACAGTGGTCCCAGGCAGAGCACAGGGGCCCCAGGCAGCCTATGGGGCCCCAGGCAGAGCACAGTGGCCCCAGGCAGAACATGGGGCCCCAGGCAGAGCACAGGGGCCCCAGGCAGAGCACAGGGGCCCCAGGCAGCATATGGGGCCCCAGGCAGAGCACAGGGGCCCCAGGCAGCATATGGGGCCCCAGGCAGAGCACAGTGGCCCCAGGCAGAGCACAGTGGTCCCAGGTAGAGCACAGGGGCCCCAGGCAGCCTATGGGGCCCCAGGCAGAGCACAGGGGCCCCAGGCAGCATATGGGGCCCCAGGCAGAGCACAGGGGCCCCAGGCAGCATATGGGGCCCCAGGCAGAGCACAGTGGCCCCAGGCAGAGCACAGGGGCCCCAGGCAGAACATGGGGCCCCAGGCAGAGCACAGGGGCCCCAGGCAGAGCACAGGGGCCCCAGGCAGCATATGGGGCCCCAGGCAGAGCACAGGGGCCCCAGGCAGAGCACAGCGATATTTTGGACCACTGTGCGGTGTTTCAGACCCCCTGTGTGATGTCTGGGGCCCTGTTCTTAAGTATATTAAAGATTAAAGTAACGTATATTAAAGTATATTATAGATCAAATTTGACACGTTTATGAGCACCATTGAGTGATATACTCAAGAATGACATAATTTTTCAACATTTTATGGTTTCAAACTGTAAACACTCAGAGTTTTTTTTACTTCAACCAGAAAACCTTAACGGTTCATAAAAAACTTGACTGTTCAGGATATGATAAAAGTCATAGTATTCTGAATCTTTAACTTATAAAGATACCTTTACATGGGGTGATTATTGGTTCCAGAGAGGCTTTCGGCCGATAATCGTACACATGGCTGGTGACAGGACAATACAATATAAACGTTCAAAGGTAAACACTGATAACATTAAAATCTAATATATAATTGCCTAGAATACTACTTCCGGCAATTTGTGCCAACTTCCGTGGCTTTGTCCGGAGATAATGTCCGGAGATAAGTGACGTCACCAGCGTCCTACACCCGCTCAGGGTGGACAAAGATATATGCCTTCGTGGTGCGCGGCACTTTTCTGATTGGTTGCCGCCTGCCGCGAGCGACCAATCAGAAATGTGCCGTACTGTGACACACTCCGCCCGCCATTTTGGTGTGATTTTTGAATTTTTACCTCACAGCAAGTTTCTACTGCGTGGAGGCGGTCCCAGTGACGTCGCTCTTCAAGCTCCTGCCGAATTTCGTCAAAAAAATGATAATACCATTTACCAAAACTATATATATTTAGTTGTGAAGTGGTTCAGTGACATTTTCACACCAATTTTGAACTTTTTTTTGGTGTTTTCTCCATATACTGCCTATTATTCACTGACTGTTATACTGAGAGACTGCCGTTTATTAACCTCTTCTTTGCCACACTGGGTATATTGCTCTATTATTTGCCACATAAGGACATTGTCCATTATTGCCCAGCAATTTCTCTGCAATATAAACTGCCTATTTATTAATATCTGTATTCCTGCAAAGAACTATTGCCTATTATTAACTGGCTATTTTCCTACTACCTGACACTGCCTCTTATTAACCTGTTGTTTGCCACCACCACGCTTAAAGCTGTTTAGCTTAGCCAACATGAGCTCTAATAGTAAGGATACTAATGACACAGAGCCCAAAGCTGCTGATGGCGCACGTAAGATTAGGTCTGATATAAAGTATACTAATAATGCAGAGCAAAAAGACGCCGATGCCGCACGTAAGCGTAAACAGCGTGCTAACAAGAGTACAGAGGATAGATGCAAGCGCCTGGACACTGTTAAGTATAGTAATGACACAGAGTCCAAAGCTGCTGATGGCGCACGTAACATCAGGTCTGATAATAAGTATACCAATGACGCAGAGCGAAAAGCCGCCGATGCCGCACTTAAGCGCAAACAGCGTGCTAACGAGACTACAGAGGACAGACAGAAGCGCCTGGACACTGTTAATGCTGCTTGCAATAAACGCATTACTAATGAGTCTTTTGAGGACAAAACTAATCGATTAAGTAATAAAGCTGCTGCTGCATGCTCTCAACGTTGCAAACATAATATTTCCACGTCCTCAGTCATAGATTCTGCCCACAATACAGCTTCTTTGTCTCCATTCATAGAATGTGTGCAGCCTCAAGCTCCTTTAACCGTTGGTAAATCTGCACGTAAGCGCAAACTGTCATGATTCCCAATGGCAAGGAAACATCAGAACACAAAAATAACAGACGAGCTCTGGGTGATGGAATCTCGAGCTGACCGTGAGCTAAATCTACCACACAACTAATAGTAGCCAGGGAGCATACCTACGACTTCCTAAATGCCACGCGCCAGCCGGAGGACTAACTACGCCTGGTAGAGGAAGGAACAGACCTGGCTTACCTCTAGGGAAATACCCCAAAAGATGATAGCAGCCCCCCACATGTAATAACGGTGAGTTAAGAGGAAAAGACATACACAGTATGAAAGTAGATTTAGCAAAGAGAGGTCCACTTACTAGATAGCAGAAGGATACAAAAGAGGACTTCACGGTCAACTGAAAACCCTTTCAAAAAACCATCCTGAAATTACTTTAAGACTCCTGTGTCAACTCATGACACAGGAGTGGCAATTTCAGCCCGCAAGAGCTTCCAGCTACAGAGAATAACAAAAACTGCAAACTGGACAAAAGATACAAAACAAACGGACAAAGTCCACTTAGCTGATCAGCAGACTAGTAGCAGGAACATGCAACCGAAGGCTCTGGTTACAATGATGACCGGCAAAGAAATGACTGGAGAGCAAGGCTAAATAGGAAACTCCCAAACACTGATGGAAGCAGGTGAACAGAAGAAGCAAAGTGCAAACAAGTCACCAGTACCACGAGCAACCACCAGGGGAGCCCAAAAAGCGGATTCACAACAGTACCCCCCCTTAAGGAGGGGGCACCGAACCCTCACGAGAACCGCCAGGGCGATCTGGATGAGCCCTATGAAAGGCACGAACCAAATCCGAGGCATGAACATCAGAGGCAGTTACCCAAGAATTATCTTCCTGACCATAGCCCTTCCATTTAACCAGATATTGAAGTCTCCGTCTGGAAATACGGGAATCCAAGATCTTCTCTACAACGTACTCCAATTCACCCTCCACCAGCACAGGAGCAGGAGGTTCAGTAGAAGGAACCACCGGTACCTCATATCTCCGCAACAACGACCGATGGAATACATTATGGATAGCAAAAGATGCCGGGAGGTCCAAACGAAAGGACACAGGGTTAAGTATCTCCAAAATCCTATAAGGACCGATGAACCGAGGCTTAAACTTAGGAGAAGAAACCCTCATAGGGACAAAACGGGAAGACAACCACACCAAGTCCCCAACACGAAGGCGAGGACCAACACGACGACGGCGGTTAGCAAACTGCTGAGTCCTCTCCTGGGACAACTTCAAATTGTCCACCACTTGTCCCCAAATCTGATGCAACCGATCCACCACCGCATCCACTCCAGGACAATCCGAAGATTCCACCTGACCAGATGAAAAACGAGGATGAAACCCTGAATTGCAAAAGAAAGGAGAAACCAAAGTGGCAGAACCAGCCCGATTATTAAGAGCAAATTCCGCCAACGGCAAAAAGGCAACCCAGTCATCCTGATCCGCAGACACAAAACACCTCAAATAAGTCTCCAAAGTTTGATTAGTTCGCTCCGTCTGGCCATTAGTCTGAGGATGGAATGCAGACGAAAAAGACAAATCAATGCCCAACCTGGCACAGAATGCCCGCCAAAATCTAGACACGAACTGGGTTCCCCTGTCAGAAACGATGTTTTCCGGAATACCATGCAAGCGAACCACATTTTGAAAAAATAGAGGGACCAACTCAGATGAGGAAGGCAACCTAGGCAATGGTACCAAATGAACCATTTTAGAAAAACGGTCACACACCACCCAGATGACAGACATCTTCTGAGAAACAGGGAGATCAGAAATAAAGTCCATAGAGATGTGCGTCCAAGTCCTCTTCGGAAGAGGCAAGGGCAACAATAACCCACTAGCCCTAGAACAACAAGGCTTGGCCCGAGCACACACATCACAAGACTGCACAAAAACACGCACATCCCGAGACAGGGAAGGCCACCAGAAGGATCTAGCCACCAAATCTCTGGTACCAAAAATTCCAGGATGACCCGCCAGCGAAGAAGAATGAACTTCCGAGATGACTCTACTGGTCCAATCATCAGGAACAAACAGTCTACCAGGCGGACAACGATCAGGTCTATCCGCCTGAAATTCTTGCAAAGCATGTCGCAGATCTGGGGAGACAGCAGACAAAACCACCCCATCCTTAAGGACACCAGCAGGTTCAGAATCCCCAGGAGAGTCAGGCTCAAAACTCCTAGAAAGAGCATCTGCCTTAACATTTTTAGAACCCGGTAAGTATGAAACCACAAAATTAAACCGAGAAAAAAACAACGACCATCGTGCCTGTCTAGGATTCGCCTGGCAGACTCTAGATAAATCAGATTCTTGTGATCAGTCAAAACTACCACCTGATGTCTGGCACCCTCAAGCCAATGACGCCACTCCTCAAATGCCCACTTCATGGCCAAAAGCTCCCGATTACCAACATCATAGTTTTGCTTGGCGGCCGAAAATTTTCGAGAAAAGAACGCACAAGGTCTCATCACTGAGCAGTCGGAACTTTTCTGCGACAAAACCGCCCCCGCTCCGATCTCGGAAGCATCGACCTCAACCTGAAAGGGAAGAGAAACATCAGGCTGGCGCAACACAGGGGCAGACAAAAAGCGGCGCTTAAGCTCCCGAAAGGCCTCCACAGCAGCAGGGGACCACTTGGCAACATCAGCACCCTTTTTGGTCAAATCCGTCAGAGGTTTAACAACACCAGAAAAACCAGTTATAAATCGACGATAAAAATTAGCAAAGCCCAAGAATTTCTGAAGACTCTTAAGAGAAGCAGGCTGCGTCCAGTCACAAATAGCCCGAACCTTGACAGGGTCCATCTCAACAGAAGAAGGGGAAAAAATGTACCCCAAAAAGGAAATCTTTTGAACCCCAAAAACACACTTTGAACCCTTTACACACAAAGAATTCTCCCGCAAAACCTGAAAAACCCTCCTGACCTGTTGAACATGAGACTCCCAGTCATCAGAAAAATTCAAAATATCATCCAAATACACAATCATAAATTTATCCAAATATTCACGGAAAATATCATGCATTAAGGACTGAAAGACTGAAGGTGCATTAGAAAGACTGAAAGGCATTACTAAATACTCAAAATGGCCCTCAGGCGTATTAAATGCGGTTTTCCACTCATCCCCCTGCTTAATTCGCACCAAATTATACGCCCCACGAAGATCAATCTTAGAGAACCACTTAGCCCCCCTTATGCGAGCAAACAAGTCAGTCAGCAAAGGCAACGGATACTGATATTTGACTGTAATTTTATTCAGGAGTCGATAATCAATACAAGGCCTCAGAGAGCCATCCTTTTTAGATACAAAGAAAAAACCAGCTCCTAAAGGAGATGAAGAAGGATGAATATGTCCCTTTTCCAGGGACTCCTTAATATACTCTCGCATAGCAGCATGTTCAGGTACAGATAAGTTAAACAAACGACCCTTTGGAAATTTACTGCCAGGAATCAGATCTATGGCGCAATCACAATCTCTGTGGGGAGGGAGTGAACCAATTTTTGGCTCCTCAAAAATATCACGATAATCAGACAAAAATGCCGGAATCTCAGAGGGAATAGATGACGAAATGGAAACCAAAGGTATGTCCCCATGAGCCCCCCGACATCCCCAGCTTAACACAGACATTGTTTTCCAGTCAAGGACTGGGTTATGAGATTGTAACCATGGTAATCCAAGCACCAAAACATCATGCAAATTGTACAACACAAGGAAGCGAATCACCTCCTGATGGTCTGGAGTCATACGCATAGTCACTTGCGTCCAGAATTGTGGTTTATTACAAGCCAAAGGCGTAGAATCAATACCCTTCAGAGGTATAGGGACTTCCAGAGGCTCTAAATCAAACCCACAGCGCCTGGCAAAGGACCAATCCATAAGACTCAGAGCGGCGCCAGAGTCCACATAGGCATCCACGGTAATAACTGATAATGAACAAATCAAGGTTACAGACAGAATAAATTTAGACTGTAAAGTGCCAATTGAAATAGACTTGTCAACCTTCCTTGTACGTTTAGAGCATGCTGATATAACATGAGCAGAATCACCAGAATAGAAGCACCCATTTTTACGCCTATAATTCTGCCGCTCGCTTCTGGACAGAATTCTGTCACATTTCATTTTCTCTGGCGTCTCTTCAGAAGATACCGCCAAATGGTGCACGGGTTTGCGCTCCCGCAAACGCCGATCAATCTGAATAGCCATTGTCATGGACTCATTCAGACCTGTGGGCGCAGGGAACCCGACCATAACATCTTTAACGGCATCAGAAAGGCCCTCTCTGAAATTTGCCGCTAGGGCGCACTCATTCCACTGAGTAAGCACAGACCATCTACGAAATTTTTGGCAGTATATCTCAGCTTCATCTTGCCCTTGAGACAGGGCTATCAAGGCTTTTTCAGCTTGAATCTCCAAATTAGGTTCCTCATAAAGCAACCCTAAAGCCAGAAAAAACGCATCCACATTGAGCAACGCAGGATCCCCTGGTGTCAATGAAAATGCCCAATTTTGAGGGTCACCTCGCAGCAAAGAAATTACAATCTTAACCTGCTGGACAGGATCTCCAGAGGAGTGAGGTCTGAGAGAAAGGAACAATTTACAATTATATTTGAAATTCAGGAACCGAGATCTATCTCCGGAAAACACCTCTGGTGTAGGAATTTTAGGTTCAGACATCGGAGTATGTATAACAAAATCTTGTAAATTTTGAACCTTGGTAGCAAGATTATTTAAACCTACAGCCAAACTCTGAGGGTCCATCTTTAAACAGGTGAGATCAGAGCCATTCAAGGATTAGAAGGAGAGAAAGGCAAAGGCTGTAATTAGAGCTGAAATACAACTGATCCAACTATGGAGCAAGCATAGGGGAAAAAAAAATAAAAATCTACAGACTTCTTTTTTCTCTCCTTTCTTCTGCCAATAACTTTAACATGGGCCGGTCATACTGTCATGATTCCCAATGGCAAGGAAACATCAGAACACAAAAATAACGGACGAGCTCTGGGTGATGGAATCTCGAGCTGACCGTGAGCTAAATCTACCACACAACTAATAGTAGCCAGGGAGCATACCTACGACTTCCTAAATGCCACGCGCCAGCCGGAGGACTAACTACGCCTGGTAGAGGAAGGAACAGACCTGGCTTACCTCTAGGGAAATACCCCAAAAGATGATAGCAGCCCCCCACATGTAATAACGGTGAGTTAAGAGGAAAAGACATACACAGTATGAAAGTAGATTTAGCAAAGAGAGGTCCACTTACTAGATAGCAGAAGGATACAAAAGAGGACTTCACGGTCAACTGAAAACCCTTTCAAAAAACCATCCTGAAATTACTTTAAGACTCCTGTGTCAACTCATGACACAGGAGTGGCAATTTCAGCCCGCAAGAGCTTCCAGCTACAGAGAATAACAAAAACTGCAAACTGGACAAAAGATACAAAACAAACGGACAAAGTCCACTTAGCTGATCAGCAGACTAGTAGCAGGAACATGCAACCGAAGGCTCTGGTTACAATGATGACCGGCAAGGAAATGACTGGAGAGCAAGGCTAAATAGGAAACTCCCAAACACTGATGGGAGCAGGTGAAATGAGACAGCAAAGCACACACAAGTCACCAGTACCACGAGCAACCACCAGGGGAGCCCAAAAAGCGGATTCACAACAGCAAACACTGTCCTACTTACACTCCAAATGATAAACGCCGTCGCCTGTACACCGTTAAGTCTGCTTATAAGACATGCTTCACACCTGACTCTTCTAAGGCAACAAACAAACCATTACCAAATGCAGCTGGTGCACGCCGTGAACGGCGCAAAAAAAACGCTTGCACCTCCATATTAATAAACCCTGACCACGATACACCTTCCAACTCCTCAGTGATTGAATCTGTGGACAGTGAAGATCCTCTACCAGGTCCACGCTTTATATATGTTGGCTTAAAGAAACATTCCAATGCTCCGTTACCACAACCTGTACCTCAACATCCTACAGGTTTTACTAATGATGACAGTACCATAGTAGAACACTCCTGTGGTCCTATGAACTATTTATGTGAACATTGTCAAGCATTACATTTTAATGCTGAGATACCTGTAGATAAAAATTTTACTCTGTGTTGTCACAAGAGTAAAGTGCATATACCTATACCCCAATATCCCGAGGTCTTTAAACGATTGCTGACAGGGGAGAGTGAGTTCAGTAAGAATCTCATGGAAAATATTTGTAGTATTAACAGCTCATTTGCTTTCGCCTCCATGGGTGCCAATATATCCCCTCCACCTGGACATGGCCCTTACTGTTTCCGTATACATGGACAAATATATCATCGTACTGGAACCCTACATCCCAGTGATGATCAAGTTCCAGCTTATGCCCAACTGTATATTTTGGATACCGCTACCGCGAATGAACAACGTTTAAACTGTGAACAAAATCAAAAATGTCATCCCACTTTGATGAGTATAATTGCTCTTCAGTTAGACAATGTGAATCCCTTTGTTGCTGCCTACAAAATGTTACGAGATGTGGAACATGAAGAACATCTTAAAGCTGAAGCTAATGGCACTCTCATGCCAAATATCATCATGGCCCTTAAACAAGATCGGAATCAAGACCCTCGCCGATATAATAATCCAACTGTCAATGAAGTTGCTGTCGTATTTGAAAATGACAATGGAGAGCCACCATTTAATCGTGATATTTTAATACATTTACAACCGGACCCCAAAAATCCTTTGGCGCCAAGAACACAACAGGTCAGCATTCTACACAGTAATTTAGATGCTTTACTCTATCCTTTATTTTTCCCTTACGGAGACCAGGGCTGGCATGATGGCCTCAAGCAACAAGGGCAAAGTCCACGCAGAGTTACACAACTGCAATATTACTGCTATGTGCTGTCTGTCCGTAATCAGTTTAATCCACTCCTGAATGGTGGCAAACTCACTCAGCAGTACTTAGTGGATGCTTATGTGAAAATCGAGGCAAATCGCCTAAATTATATCCGTCAACACCAAAAGGATTTGAAAGTAGAGGATTATTGTGTACTCCAGGAACATCTCCAGAAAAAATCCATTGAGAAGGGCATCCCCATTGGAAAAACGGTCATTTTACCATCTTCGTTTGAAGGCAGTCCCAGGAATATGCAGCAGCGGTACCAGGATGCCATGGCTATTGTGACTAAATATGGTCGTCCTGATCTATTCATCACCATGACCTGTAATCCGAAATGGAATGAGATTACTGAGAATTTGGAACCTTGGCAGCGTGTGGAACATAGACCTGATTTGGTGGCACGTGTTTTCAAAATAAAACTGGAAGCACTCTTAAAAGACATTAACAACGGATTATTTGGGAAAGTTTGCGCTATGGTTCATGTAATTGAATTTCAAAAACGTGGCCTTCCACACGCTCACATTTTGATTATTCTGGACAGCAACTCCAAATTAAGGACTGAGGAGGACATAGACAATACAGTGTGGGCTGAAATTCCCAATCCTACCCACTACCCTCAGCTCCATAAAATTGTTCTCCAACATATGATTCATGGTCCGTGTGGAGAACACAACCCAAATTCTCCCTGTATGGATCTGGGGAAGTGTACAAAAGGTTTCCCTAAAGATTTGCAACCAAGAACCATCATAGCTAAGGACGCCTATCCTACTTATCGCAGACACTTTGGCCCATCTTTTCAACACCATTCTAACATGATTGACAATTCGTGGGTGGTTCCATATAATCCGTTCCTGCTATTAAAATACAAGTGCCATATAAATGTCGAAGTTTGTGGTTCCATTCAGGCTGTGAAATATTTATTTAAATACATCTACAAAAGACATGATAAAGCCAATCTTGAAATCTGCCAGACTAACATCCAACATGATGAAACACACCAATTCATGGATTCAAGATATGTCAGTGCACCAGAGGCAGCTTGGCGAATATTCTCATATCCAATGCATAAACAATCTCATAGCATCATTCGCCTTGCTGTACATCTACCGCATTCTCAGCCACTCTATTTTCATGAGGATGACTCTATTGGAAACATCAAACAAAAGCTCCATCAAAATTCTACACTTATGGCCTACTTCAAGCTTAATCAGAACGACCATCATGCTCATATTTATTTATACCGTGAAATTCCCGAAAACTATGTTTGGAAAGAAGGTTCTTGGGAAGTTAGAAAGCGAGCAGGTGGTTCTGTGATTGGACGAATGTATACTGTCAGTGTGAAAGACCAAGAACGCTACTATTTAAGATTGTTATTGTTACATGTCAAAGGTGCAACCAGTTTTGACAGCATAAAAACTGTACACGGAGTCACACATGAAACCTTCAAAGATGCGGCATTAGTTCTTGGCTTACTATTTGATGATAGTCTGTGGAGAAATACATTACTTGATGCCAGTATTCTCAACATGCCAGCACAGCTACGTGACATGTTTGCCTACATTTGTATTTTTGGTCCTCCAGCTAAACCTCGGGACTTATGGGATGAATTTAAGGAACACTTTGTAGAAGACTACTGCTATGCATACCACTCCGACACTCTGGAGTGTGTTAATTGTGAAGGCTATGCTATGACAGATGTCCAACATGTTCTTAAAGCTCATGGCAAAACTTATACTGATTTTAATTTGCCACGTCCAGTCAAGAAACAACACCTCCTCCCACAGTATGATAAAGATTATGAGTTATCAGCAGCTGCTGAAATGAAAGCTACTCTAAATGAGGACCAACTTTTTGCTTTTGATGCTATCACTCAAGCTTTAGAAGACACTAATTCTACAGCAAAGTGTTTTTTCCTTGATGGTCCTGGTGGCAGCGGAAAAACGTACCTATATCATCTACTCCTACATCAGCTAAGAGGACAAGGAGACATTGTGTCACCTGCTGCCACTACTGGAATTGCCACCAACTTGCTACAAGGTGGACGAACCATTCATTCTCTTTATGGGATTCCAATTCCTGTGAATGAAACATCTGTTTCCAGGATTAAGAATGATACCGATGCAGCAAAAGATTTGCACAGCACTAAACTTTTTATTATTGATGAGTAGTGTTGAGCGATACCGTCCGATACTTGAAAGTATCGGTATCGGAAAGTATCGGCCGATACCGGCAAAGTATCGGATCTAATCCGATACCGATACCCGATACCAATACAAGTCAATGGGACTCATGTATCGGACGGTATTCCTGATGGTTCCCAGGGTCTGAAGGAGAGGAAACTCTCCTTCAGGCCCTGGGAACCATATTAATGTGTAAAAGAAAGAATTAAAATAAAAAATATTGCTATACTCACCTCTCCGACGCAGCCTGCACCTTACCGAGGGAACCGGCAGCGTTGTTTGCTTAAAATTCGCGCTTTAACTTCCTTACGTGAAGTCCCGGCTTGTGATTGGTCGCGCGCCGCCCATGTGGCCGCGACGCGACCAATCACAGCAAGCCGTGACGTAATTTCAGGTCCTTCAGGATTTTAAAATTACCTTCCGGCTTTGTGATTGGTCGCGTCGCGGTCACATGGGCGACGCGACCAATCACAAGCCGGGACTTCACGTAAGGAAGTTAAAGCGCGAATTTTAAGCAAACAACGCTGCCGGTTCCCTCGGTGAGGTCCAGGCTGCGTCGGAGAGGTGAGTATAGCAATATTTTTTATTTTAATTCTTTATTTTACACATTAATGTTGTTTCGATACCGATACCCGATACCACAAAAGTATCGGATCTCGGTATCGGAATTCCGATACAGCAAATATCGGCCGATACCCGATACTTGCGGTATCGGAATGCTCAACACTATTGATGAGTGCACAATGCTATCCAAATATGCATTGCATGTCATTGATAGAGTTTTACGTGATGTCATGACAACAAATGTAGCTCACAAAGAAAAAACACCGTTTGGAGGTAAAGTGATTGTTTTTGGAGGCGACTTTAGACAATGTCTTCCTGTCATCCCTCATGGGACAAGAACTGATGTTGTAGAGAGCTGTATAAAATATTCACAACACTGGCAACATTTTACTCGCCTGCCACTTATTAACAACATGCGCTCCATTGATCCTCACTACAGCAGTTGGTTGCTTCAACTGGGAAATGGTGAACTATCTAATGAACATAACCTTGGAGATGATGTAATTGAAATTCCTCCAGACATGGTATGCACTGGCTCTTTAATAATTGAAATTTTTGGAGATAATCTTTGTATTGATGTGAATGACACCGAAAGCATAAATACAGCTGCATCTCATGCAATTTTATGTCCAAAAAATGAGGACGTTGAGAAAGTCAATTCCCAAGTCATGGATTTATTGATAGGTGACTATACTGAATATATCAGTGATGATTCCATCGATCCTGATGAAGCTGATGACCTCGATCAATACCCACTTGAGTTTTTGAATTCACTAACACCAACTGGAATGCCTTCACATCGGCTGAAACTTAAAATTGGCACCATTGTCATGTTATTACGTAATCTGAACACGAACAAAGGTCTCTGCAATGGTACGCGGCTCATTGTCACTGCCTTACATGCCAATATCATACTGGCTAAAGTAATTAGTGGGTCAGCAGCAGGAAATGTGGTATTCATTCCACGAATTGATTTGTGTCCATCAGAGACTGGATTACCTTTTAAATTAAGACGGAGACAATTTCCCATCAAGCCCGCATTTGCAATGACCATAAATAAATCTCAAGGCCAGACCCTCCATCGAGTTGGCATTTATCTACCAGAACCTGCTTTTGCCCATGGTCCATTGTATGTTGCTTTTTCCAGGGTGAAGCAATGTTGCAATGTGAGGGTTAAAGTGGTTAATACACCACTTCAAGGACAATTATTGGCTGATAGTACTAAAGTCTTCACACGTAATATTATCTACAAAAATATTTTAGTTTAAAGTTACTTTTCTTTTTTTTCATTATTCAGTTTTTCTAATAACATAGACAGCAATAGGCAAATTCTATGTATAGAGATAAGGAAAAAAAACAAAAACAAAAAAAAATTAGTGTAGCCATAGACATATAGATTTTAAGTACTTATGTAGGAAATACGTATATAACATACGTACTCATTAGCATATAGGGTTAATAACTCTATATCATATCTACATAAATTTAGAAATATGATATATCAATACATATTTTTATAGGTAAGTAGAACACACATTAAGTACAAGATGTAAGATGTGTATCATCCAAATGCCTGTATTTGGTGATAGGAACCTGTATTTGAAGCTCCAGCAGTATAGCTGCTGAGAGATTTCATTTTGTTTTTAAAAAGGTTGAGGTTTTTGTGAACAGGTAAGAGACGGGTGGGATGGCTGTTCACACACATCTCTATCTCCAGGTGTGTTCTGTACATAGAAATAGATATATAGATAGGTACATATTTAGATAGATAGGGAAAGAATAGAGATTTTGCTTTCACATCAACATTTTTCTGCTATTTGGAGAATTTATGGTGGAAAAAAGGCTATTTCTGCACTTCCTGCCTAAGGGCTGACCCACGCCACTCTTGCTGTAAGTTGCATGCAATGTATACGGAATTTGTACTTCACTTGCGGCAGGTGCGGCACATGTGGTTTCTGCAGTTTTCGCCACAAAATCTCCACTTACCAGTGTTTTTGTTGTGGCTGCATTTAATGCAATTGTCGAAGCCGCGTTTGCCGCATTTACTGCAAGTTAACTCCAAGCTTCATCTACATTGCATGGCACTTGCTGAAAGTGTGTTGTAGGTCAGTTCTTTGGTGCCAAGTGTGGAAGTTGTATTATTTTTAACATTACTTCTGCAAATATCAGAAACATGCAGATGTGAAAGAGGTTTGAGTATTAAGAAATAGGAATCAGTTAGTTAGGACCCATCAGTTCAAAGGCTACCGTGACGCGGTTGATGGGCATGCTTATATTAGCCCATCGGTGTACTATGAACGTTGATTTCTTAAATTTTACACTTCTGTAAAAATAAACACAAAAAATTTGGATACACAAAAAGGCTTTTATTTCTGTTGTACTTATTAGAATTATTTAAAATGAAGGCTTAGCTAAGCCCAAGAGATGATTAAAAACGTTTCATACCAACCCATCAGATGTAAAATTACTGTGAAAATACCTGATGGGCACACAAGTATGCGCCAGTATGGGTACTAAGAGCTTTTCCACATAATAATGAAATATTTTAAAATGTCATAGAACATACCAATATACATAGTTATTGATACATATTATTTATTATTTACATTATTGTTCTTAAGCAAAGAACCGTTGTTGTGGCATTTGCCACAACACGCAAAGTTGTTGTCTGATGTCTTTCATCACTCCCCTCATAAGCATGTTCATGGATCCTGTGTAACTGTACCTTAAATAACAAGAATTGTCAAGAGCTGGTGAGTGCAGCCATTTTTTGTTCTTTCTTACTATTATTTATTAATTGTATTATTCTTACATTTGAATAAATAAAGTATATATGGATTCTAGACTCCCGATTCTTTAGAATCGGGCTGCCATCTAGTATATATATATATATATATATATATATATATATATGTATATATATATATATATATATATACTAGCTGTACTACCCGGCTTCGCCCGGGGTAATAACTGCTGTTAGCAAAATAGAATGTGTTAACAAAAATTTATTCTGCACAAAAAACCCACAAAACAAATAGATAGAAATGTAATTATTAAAAGGCAAAAACTAAGCTAATAGAAGCATTTTACAACATATATTTCAACACCAGAGATATTCCACACAGATTTAACTAAATTGGCCAAGTAGTGTGAAGTAATCTTCTACTACTTAATCGAGAGCCTTTTGATAAACGACATTCTTATTTTTTCCTTCAGGTGCAAAGACAAACAGATTTTTGGCTGTTCCAACTCTTGAACAGGCCACATAAAGTTGACCATGAGAAAAGCATGGAGATTGTAAATCTAAGCTAGCTGAAGAGCCCGGCGTTGCCTGGGCATAGTAAATATCTGTGGTTAGTTATAGCATCTCACTTCTCTTATTTTCCCATCACGCCTCTCATTTTCCCCATCACATCTTTCATTTTCCCCCTCACATCTCTCATTTTCTCCCTCACACCTCTCATTTTCCCCTCACTTCTCTTATTTTCCCCCTCACTCCTCTCATTCCCCCCTAACACTTGTCATTTCAACCTCACATGTCATTTTCCGATCACTCCACTATTTTCCCTCACTCCTCTCATTTTGCACTCACACCTTTTCATTTTCACCTCACACCTCTCATTTTCACCTCAGTATATACATGTTTGTCATCTCCCTTATATATAGTATACACCTTTATGTCATCTCCTGTATATAGTATATACCTGAATGTCATCTCCCCTGTATATAGTATATACCTGCTGTGTGTCATCTCCCCTATATATAGTATATACCTGTATGTCATCTCCTCCTATATATAGTATATACCTGTATGTCATCTCCTCCTATACATAGCATATACCTGTATGTCATCTCCTGTATATACTATATACCTGTAGGTAATCTGCTCCTGTATATAGTATATACCTGTGTGTCATCTCCTTCTGTATATAGTATATACCTGTATGTCATCTCCTGCTGTATGTAGTATGTACCTGTATGTCATCTCCTCCTCTATATAGTATATACCTGTGTGTCATCTCTCCTGTATATAGTATATATCTGTGTGTCATCTCCTCCTTCATATAGTATATACCTGTGTCATCTCCCCTGTAAATAGTATATACCTGTGTGTCATCTCCTCCTGTATATAGTATATATCTGTATGTCATCTCCTCCTGTATTAGACCTCGTTCACACGTTATTTGGTCAGTATTTTTACCTCAGTATTTGTAAGCTAAATTGGCAGCCTGATAAATCCCCAGCCAACAGTAAGCCCACCCCCTGGCAGTATATATTAGCTCACACATACACATAATAGACTGGTCATGTGACTGACAGCTGCCGGATTCCTATATGGTACATTTGTTGCTCTTGTAGTTTGTCAGCTTATTAATCAGATTTTTATTTTTGAAGGATAATACCAGACTTGTGTGTGTTTTAGGGCGAGTTTCATGTGTCAAGTTGTGTGTGTTGAGTTGCGTGTGGCGACATGCATGTAGCGACTTTTGTGAGATGAGTTTTGTGTGGCGACATGCGTGTAGCAACTTTTTGTGTGTCGAGTTGCATGTGACAGGTTAGTGTAGCAAGTTGTGTGCAGCAAGTTTTACGCATGGCGAGTTTTGCGCGTGGCGAGTTTTATGTGTGGTGCCTTTTGAGTATGTGCAAGTTTTGTGTGAGGCAACTTTTGCATGTGTTGCAACTTTTGTGCATGTGGCAATTTTTCCGCGTGTGCAAGTTTTGCGTGTGGCGAGTTTTCCATGAGGTGAGTTTTGCACGTGTGGCGAGTTTTGCATGTGGAGAGTTTTGCGCGTGGCGCGTTTTGAGCGGCGACTTTTGTGTTTCAACTTTTATGTGGCGAGGTTGGTGTATGTGTGGTGAAATGTGCGCTGAGGGTGGTATATGTGTTCGAGCACGTGGTAGTGTGTGGCGCATTTTGTGTGTGTGTTCATATCCCCGTGGTGGCGTGGTGATTATCCCATGTCGGGGCCCCACCTTAACAACTGTACAGTATATACTCTTTGGCGCCATCGCTCTCATTCTTTAAGTCCCCCTTGTTCACATCTGGCAGCTGTTAATTTGCCTCCAACACTTTTCCTTTCATTTTTTCCCCATTATGTAGATAGGGGCAAAATTGTTTGGTGAATTGGAAAGCGCGGGGTTAAAATTTCACCTCACAACATAGCCTATGACGCTCTCAGGGTCCAGACGTGTGACTGTGCAAAATTTTGTGCCTGTAGCTGCGACGCCTCCAACACTTTTCCTTTCACTTTTTCCCCATTATGTAGATAGGGGCAAAATTGTTTGGTGAATTGGAAAGCGCGGGGTTAAAATTTCACCTCACAATATAGCCTATGACGCTCTCGGGGTCCAGACGTGTGACTGTGCAAAATTTTGTGGCTGTAGCTGCGACGGTTCAGATTCCAATCCCGGACATACATACACACATACACACATACATACACACATTCAGCTTTATATATTAGATTGTATATATGTACTGTATATATATATTACATAGAAAGATAGAAGAAAAGCCGGTAATTCATCTGTCGTCTTTTGTAAAATCACTGCAGGAGCCGACAGGATAGAAGAGATGGATTACATACAGTAAATACATATAGAATAGGTAGATATATAGATGTCTGTGACAAATACAATTAGTGCACTGTGTGTGCAGCTTACTTTACATGTACTGTATTTAATTAATAAAAGATTATTTTTCTGAAAAAAATGTTGTGGGTTCCTGATCAATTTTTGTAACCAGCAGAGGGAAAGCATTCTAGAATGTTGCATTTGATGGCTTACAGGTGCTGGGTCTACTTTATATGGGAAGAACCTGGTGACAAGTTCCCTTTAAGTTTTTTGACTTTATGCTATTGCTAATACATGTTTCGATAAGACTTGCTGTAATATGTATTCTTATCAATAGCTAATCAAAACCATATAATTTACTACTTTTTTAAAGTTTATAAAAACAATAAATTCTGCTGCTCCTGTTATTCAGCCCTTGTACCCTGAGCAACATCTCTCACATAGTATGATGTCCCACATAGCATGATATCCTCACACAGCCCCCCACACAGTATAATGTCCCTACACAGCCTCCTAAACAATATAATGTTTGTACAAAATCCACCACACAATATGACGTCCCCACAAAGCTCGCAACAGAGTATGATATACCTACAAAACACCTCACATGGTATGATATTCCCCACACATTATGATGTCCTCTCACAGTATGATTTCTCCTCACAGCCCCCCACACGTACTGACAATTTAAAAAAGTAAAAACTACTCATCTAACCTTATTTCTATGCATCTCTAGTCTGTACAGTGTAGTGAGGGATACCACTGTTTCCAGCCCTTTGGCTGTCTGTCACAAACTGGATAGGAAAGGCCAAAGGGCCACAAATGGTCCATGGTCTGCACTCTGCCCCAATTTGCCCAAAGGGGACTAAAATGTAATAAAAAATGTATGTTTTAAAAAATATATATGTAAATATAAATTACACTTCAAAATGAAAGAACTGAAACAATTTAAACTTACCGTATATACTAGAGTATAAGTTGTCCCGAGTATAGGCCGAGGCATCTAATTTTGCCACAAAAAATGGGAATACTTATTGACTCAAGTATAAGCCGGGTATGCATTGTCTCCCTCATCCCCATCCTGATATGCACGACTCCTCATCCACATCCTGGTCTCCATGGCCCCCTCATTCCTATCCTGGTCTGCATGGCTCCTCATCCCTATCCTGGTCTGCATGGCTCTCCATCCTTATCCTGGTCTGCATGGCTCCTCATCCCTATCGTGGTCTGCATGGCTCCTCATCCCTATCCTGATCTGCATGGCTCCTCATCCCTATCCTGATCTGCATGGCTTCTCATCCTTATCCTGATCTGCATGGCTCCTCATCCCTATCCTGGTCTGCATGGCTCCTCATCCCTATGCTGGTCTGCATGGCTCCTCATCCCTATCCTGGTCTGCATGACTCCTCATCCCTATCCTGGTTTGCATGGCTCCTCATCCCTTTCCTTGAATGCATGGCCCCTCATTCCCATCCTGGTGTGCATGGCTCCTCATCCCCATCCTGATCTGCATGGCTCCTCATCCCTATCCTTGTATGCATGGCTCCTTATCCCTATCTTTGTCTGCATGGCCCCCATCAAAAAACATAAAAAATAAACCATCCTACTAACCATCCCTGCGCTCCCTCACAGCGTCTTGTTCTGGTGCCAGCAGCTGCTTTATGCTTGTAAGCAGTGCATGGCAGGGACATGTGCCAGAATACTCACTGCTCTCCATGCTCGAACTATATGCTTGGAGAGCAGTGAGTATTCATTGCTCTTTAGTAGAGCTCACAGTGTCAGCCGCAGCCACTGGCTTGGCTTCCTGTGACGGCTGGGTTGGAGTGGAGAGAAGTGACTATTAAATTCTCTCCACCACTCGGCAGGAAATCGGTGGCTGCGACTAATGTGCCCGCTATTAGGCTACGTTCACATTTGCGGTCAGCGCCGCAGCGTCGGGCGCCGCAGCGGCGCCGCATGCGTCATGCTCCCCTATATTTAACATGGGGGCGCATGGACATGCGTTGTGCTGCGTTTTGCGCCGCATGGCCGCAAGCGTTGGACGCAAGAAACGCATCAAGTTGCATTTTTTTTGCGTCCAACTTTCGGCCAAAAAGGATGCATGCGGCGCAAAACGCAGCATTTTAGCGTGCGTTTTGCCGCGTTTTTGTTTGCGTTGTGCGCTGCGGCGCCGACGCTGCGGCGCACAACGCAAATGTGAACGTAGCCTAACAGAGAACGATGGCTCAGTGGTTAGCACTGCCGCCTTGCAACATCTGCAAGGAGTTTGTATGTTCTCCCCGTGTTTGCGTGGGTTTCCTCCGGGTCCTCCGGTTTCCTCCCATATTTGAAAGACATACTGAGAGGGAATTTAGATTGTGAGCCCCATCGGGGACAGCAATGGTAATATGAGTAAACTGTAAATCGCTGCGGAATATGTTAGCGTTATATAAAAAGATTATTATTATTATATTCACTGCCAGGCAGCCGTCTCCTACCTCCTGTGACCCGCCGTTGATGCTCCCCCTCCATCTTATGGGACCCTCACTCAAGTATAAGCTGAGGGAGTAGTTTTCAGCACACCAAAAATGTGCTGAAAAACTCTGCTTATACTCAAGTATATACGGTATTTGGGATTTGTTCTGTAAAAGTCAGATATATGAAAAAGCAAAATAATTAATATATATAGTATAGTGTGTTTTTCAGTCACTTTAACGTTTTCAAAAACAGCAATGAAAATGGACCAAAACTTCATACTTCCCCCCCAAATGGTATCAATAAAAAATTCATAGTGTCACACAAAAATATAAGCCCTTTTATGAGGTCCATTGATGGAAAAATAGAAAGGTTACTGCTCTCAGAAAATGGTGGCACAAAGTTCTTTTTTTTTTCAGCCCCAAAACAACTACGGTATTTATGTTTGGCATTGTAATTTTCCCATTTTTCAGTGCAGTATATGGTACTGAGAACTACAAATCAAGTTGTTCCACAAAAATACAATCCCTCATATGGCTGTATCAACAGAAAAAATGAAAATGTTGTGATTCTTGAGAAAAGAGTAGAAAAAAATGAATGCACAGAAATGAAAAATATTCTGGTCATAAAGGAATTAAAGTGGTGGTCTGAAACTAGTATTGATTTTATTCCTAAATGTCTATTTATTGTAAAAATCTAATCGCTTTTTTTATATACTTTACGGTAATTAAAAAGTCCCTTCCATTCCCTCGCTAATATATCTAACTTCTTTTTTTTTACCTACTTCCATTGTGATGACATTTGGCTTGACATTCCCAAGTGCATGGTCACCACCTCTGTCCTCACCCTGAAACGAAGCGTCAGTGACATCCTTTTCAGTGGCTATTCTAGTCCCACCTCTACTGAGCATGTTTTGGTTGTTAAATCTGACATATGCTCGGAAAGTACTCCCTTGTTACTGCGCAAAGCAGAGTGACAGTGCGCTCCCTCACCGGCTCTAAAGAGAAATGAGGAGCAGGCAAGAGAGGACACTGTCAGTATGCATTGCAAGAAAAGAATGCGATGAGCAGGGACCAGGCGTGCCCCCAAGAGTTAACACTCCTGACAAAGCCCAGAGTGTTGAAATGTGTCAAAATGCCTTCAGTCCCCCTCAGTGTCTCTCCCAGTTATAGACACGTAATTACTAACTATGGCTAGTTACTTCACTTACCATACCTCAAGTCTTCACCAGGAAAATGCCTATGCACTAGCACTTTGTAAACAATATATGAGATCATGGCATGTATTCATTTTTGCAATATTTTGTATATGTGAAATCTTCTATCTGTAATTTGTATAATTTTCAGGTTACATACAGTACAGACCAAAAGTTTGGACACACCTTCTCATTTAAAGATTTTTCTGTGTTTTCATGACTATGAAAATTGTAAATTCACACTGAAGGCATCAAAACTATGAATTAACACATGTGGAATTATATACTTAACAAAAAAGTGGGAAACAACTGAAAATATGTCTTATATTCTAGGTTCTTCAAAGTAGCCACCTTTTGCTTTGATGACTGCTTTGCACACTCTTGGCATTCTCTTGATGAGCTTCAAGAGGTAGTCACATTAAATGGTTTTCACTTCACAGGTGTGCCCTGTCAGGTTTAATAAGTGGGATTTCTTGCCCTATAAATAGGGTTGGGACCATCAGTTGTGTTGTGCAAAAGTCTGGTGGATACACAGCTGATAGTTCTAATGAATAGACTGTTAGAATTTGTATTATGGCAAGAAAAAAGCAGCTAAATAAAGAAAAATGAGTGGCCATCATTACTTTAAGAAATGGAGGTCAGTCAGTCCGAAAAATTGGGAAAACTTTGAAAGTGTCCCCAAGTGCAGTTGCAAAAACCATCAAGCGCTACAAAGAAACTGGCTCACATGAGGACCGCCCCAGGAAAGGAAGACCAAGAGTCACCTCTGCTTCTGAGGATAAGTTTATCCGAGTCACTAGTCTCAGAAATTGCAGGTTAACAGCAGCTCAGATTAGAGACCAGGTCAATGCCACACAGAGTTCTAGCAGCAGACACATCTCTACAACAACTGTTAAGAGGAGACTTTGTGCAGCAGGCCTTCATGGTAAAATAGCTGCTAGGAAACCACTGCTAAGGACAGGTAACAAGCAGAAGAGATTTGTTTGGGCTAAAGAACACAAGGAATGGACATTAGACCAGTGGAAATCTGGGCTTTGGTCTGATGAGTCCAAATTTGAGATCTTTGGTTCCAACCACCGTGACTTTGTGCGACGCAGAAAAGGTGAACGGATGGACTCTACATGCCTGGTTCCCACCGTGAAGCATGGAGGAGGAGGTGTGATTGTGTGGGGGTGCTTTGCTGGTGACACTGTTGGGGATTTACTCAAATTTGAAGGCATACTGAACCAGCATGGCTACCACAGCATCTTGCAGCGGCATGCTATTCCATCCGGTTTGCGTTTAGTTGGACCATCATTTATTTTTCAACAGGACAATGACCCCAAACACACCTCCAGGCTGTGTAAGGGCTATTTGACCAAGAAGGAGAGTGATGGGGTGCTACGCCAGATGACCTGGCCTCCACAGTCACCAGACCTGAACCCAATCGAGATGGTTTGGGGTGAGCTGGACCGCAGAGTGACGGCAAAAGGGCCAACAAGTGCTAAACATCTCTGGGAACTCCTTCAAGATTGTTGGAAGACCATTCCCGGTGACTACCTCTTGAAGCTCATCAAGAGAATGCCAAGCGTGTGCAAAGCAGTCATCAAAGCAAAAGGGGGCTACTTTGAAGAACCTAGAATATAAGACATATTTTCAGTTGTTTCACACTTTTTTTGTATATAATTCCACATGTGTTAATTCATAGTTTTGATGCCTTCAGTGTGAATTTACAATTTTCATAGTCATGAAAATACAGAAAAATCTTTAAATGAGAAGTAGTGTCCAAACTTTTGCTCTGTACTGTATATTACTCCATTTTGATCTCATGTAATTGCAAATGCATATACAGATCTTTTATACACAGTCATTTATTACTATACACAATGCCCTTTGCCTGACTACTATGGTAATAATATGACTAGTACTTTATTTATTCATGTGTGTACCATTGTATATATGTGTTATCGTAAATGGTATTTGTATGATATATATGTCACAGACATTTATGCATTTGCCTATAGTACTTTACTAGTATAGAAATTTATATATATATATATATATATATATATATATATATATATATATATATATACAGCTTCTGATATGTAATATAATCTATTGGCTTGTTAATTTTGGTATTAATTTTGCTAGTTCTTTATATGTACTGGGTATCTTGGGAAAGCCAAATTTATTTTTGTGACTGATAGACTCTCTGTCTGGTTTTTAACTGACCCCTCACTATATGTATACATTGTCTACATTGACATTTTGAATAAATAATCTATTACCATATATTTTAATTACTTTCCACATTTTTTGTCTCTCTAGTTTAAGATATGACTCTTAATTGATACTATTATTACGAGATAGACAGACATATTTGGTCCTGCCCCTGAAAGTTGCATTTTTTTCGGGGGACGTTCTCTCCTGACCATGCCCTCTCTTACCAAAGCGTCACTTCTCATCAAAGCCGGTGAGGGAGCGCACTCACTGTGTATTGTGTATTGTAAACAATAATGCACAGGGAGCTTGAACTGACCATATATCAGAATGGACATCAGATGCATGCTCAGTAGAGCAGGGACTAGCCCAGCAGCCTAGCAGTGACCGCAACTTCTGCCTCATAATGACATTCCGTATGCACTGGAGTTTCTCAAATAAAATGGCATCAAAACTGAAATACGTAAAAATAAATAAGCAGGAAGATTAGAGAGGGAACGGTAGGGACAAAGTGTATTAGAAAAGTGTTTAGATTATTACAAATAGACATTTAGGATTAAAATCAATGTTGGTTTCGGACAACCTCTTTAAAAGTTTTCTGAAAAACTTACCTTTACCAAAACGTGGTTTAAGATTACTTTCAAGGCAATGTAATGATCCCTCTTTATTCTATAGCTTTATTATTGGTACTGATACATTAAATGTTAATTATGCTGAGCGGATGGACTTCATAATCTCTTCAATTGCTGTTCTCCTTTGCTGGGAATGGTTTATATAGTTTCTTGGAGATTATTGTTCTCCACCGATGCCTCTCTACTTTTGTTAACACCCTGCAGGTGTGCTGTCACATCTACAGCACATGCTACCACATGATGGATATGTAATGATTGCAGCCAGTCAGTGGGCTCAGCTGGTACCCAGTAAATGGCTGCAGTGATTGCATGCAGTGTAGTCATGATGGCAGCGCTGCAGCCTGTCAGCCAAAGCCGTACCTGCTGAGTTTTTTATGTATAAGTGCAAGCTGATGCCCATAAAAAAATGATTCCCCCTTAAGTTTTTTGAAAGTACGGTAGTTATGTTTTACAGCTCAACATTTGCATGTAGCGTATGTTCCTGGGTACACCGATTACTTCCCACACTCCAAAATACATTCTGAAGGGACTTTAGATGTAATGGGAACTGATAGCAATGTATATTAAGTGCGGCGGAATATGTTGATGGTAGATAAGCAAGCATGAACCATATTTACGCACATTTTTATTACAGATTTTGTTGCAGCCATAAATGCTTCTTGTCAGCTGCCACAATACAGACGCAGACTACAACCATGTCCAGTGCTGCATGGGGCCAAGCCTCAACATAACAGCACACCTAAGTTTGGCATTGAGTATAACACTGCATTTTACCATGATTCATTTTATAAGACCTTAGGGTCTGCTTCATAACATCTACCTACACCATTTTACTAGTGGTGTCACATCCAAGAGGGATCTACATGTTACACCTTTTTACAAGGAGGCAAGTGATCAATAGGGCAAAACATCATGGTAGAAAGAGACATAATTTACACTCTTTTTTTATGACTGGTAGCCTTCCTTAATAAGGAACAATGGAGCCATTAGTGTGTTATCCTGCTGTGTGACGAACCTCAGAAGGAAATTGCAAGTGTTCTTTCTAGGCTGAGCGTGGTCTTGCTAGTTCCTATAAGAATTTCTGGAAACGTAATGACTCATATAGACCAATGGCAAAGCTATTTCTAGTGTTGCAAAATTATTTCCACACATGGATGATGGCAAACTGTACTGTTTTATAAATAGAAGTGAGAGTTGGATTTCAAGTATACCCTTGTATAGAGGAAGGCAGTGTAGCAAGGTTCACAACCATACTAGCAATTTTATGGCATACGGAACTTTTCATCTTATTGGGTAGTACATGTTTTGTAATAAAATGTGTGAATCATTACAGTTTATACATGTTTAGGGACTGAAAAAATGATAAGCATCAATAAAGCTTCAATTGAGTGTTAGTAACTTGTAGTTAATTGAGTATTTATTTATTGAGTATTTAAAGTCATGTGAAAATCTAAGGAAATGCAATTGTACAAAAAAGAGAAGAAATTGATTTTGCAGTAGATAATGAAACAAACACTTTACATATGTAATTTGCATGCTGTTCACTCTAATTGTTTACTAGTCTCCAAGATTAACTAGAATTATTTTTTCCAAATTCGCCTTGGAAATTTTTTTTACTGTGTTGAACATACAACTGTTGAGCAGGAGATAAAAATGTCTATATATAATGAATATAGCATTGCACATACCATTTTAAATACTAAATATAAGATCCCTACATTGAAATGTATGGTAAGTATGATATCATGATTATGATGGCTACACATAAATAAGGGGACGTTAACCGTCCACAGCACTGGGAGCGGTAGTTGTAATCATGTCTCAGCACTTTGATTGATGGCTCACTTTGCTGTGATGCCCCTATAAGCCAGCTGTCAGTCAAAGTGCCAGGCCTTGCTTATACAGGGTGGAGCGCGGTAATTTGCTGATTTGGGAATGAAATAAAAAAATTATGATCATTAGAAAAATTTATTTTATATTTTAATTATACTGAACAATAATGGAATTTTTAAATTACATGGTTTTAAATAGTGTATCTGGCAAATGTCGACCTTCGCTATCCACACACTGCTGCATACGTTTTCTGAAGTTTTCATGAACTCTAACAAGCATGTCCACTGGTATTCTGCCAATTTCAGCTCCAATATTGTTCCTTAGGTCTTCCAAGGTGTTGGGATGGTTGATATACACCTTAGACTTCAGGTAACCCCAAAGGAAAAAATCGCATGGGGCTATATCTGGTGAGCGTGCTGGCCAGTTCACATCTCCCCTCAAAGAGATAAGCCGTCCAGGAAACATTTGCCTCAAACAATTCATGGTAACCCTCGCTGTGTGTGCAGTGGCACCATCCTGTTGGAACCATGTATCCTCTAGTTCCATTGCCTCAAGAGCCGGCTGAAAATAATCCTGTATCATAGACAAGTACCGTTCGGAGTTCACAGTTATGGCACGACCGTTATCCTGAAAAAAGTAAAGACCAATGATGCCTACTCGTGATATGGCGCACCACACAGTGACGCGGTCCGAATGCAGAGGTCTCTCGTGAACTTCTCTGGGGTTTGTTTCACTCCAGTAACGCATATTTTGTTTGTTTACACACCCACTGAGGTGAAAATGTGCCTCATCAGAAAAAAACACAATTGCGTATCGTTGCTAACATGTCTTCACAAGAGGTCCGCCGTGTCAAATAGTCCCGTGCTGACAATTGTTGGACCACGCACATTTTATACGGGTGAAAATTCAGTTCATCATGAAGAATCCGGTGGAGAGAACGTCTTGAAATGCCAAGAGCAAATGATTGCTTCCGAGCAGAGCGTTTCGGAGATTGCAGTACTGCTGCTCTAAGGGTACCATCACACAGTGCCATTTTCATCGCTACGACGGCACGATTCGTGACGTTGCAGCGTCGTATAAGTATCGCTCCAGCGTCGTATACTGCGGTCACACGTTGCAATACACAGCGCTGGAGCGATAATTTCATGACGTATTTGCGATGTAGAAGCCGTTGGTTACTGTGCGCACATCGTATACAACCTGTGTCACACAATGCAATCATGCCGCCACAGCGGGACACTAGACGACGAAAGAAAGTTTCAAACAATCTGCTACGACGTACGATTCTCAGCGGGGATCCGGATCGCAGTAGCGTGTCAGACACAGCGATATCGTAAATGCATCGCTGGAACATCACGAATCGTGCCGTTGTAGCGATCAAAATTGCACTGTGTGACGGTACCCTAACTCTCTCGATGTTTTGTGGTGTTGTAATCCTCTCAGGTCCCCTTCGTACACATGACACATTCCCTGCTGTTCTGAATGCATTCACCCAATTTACAATTGATTGCCGTCCAGGAACACGTCCGCGTGGAGGAACAGCGAATTGTAAACGAAAAGCACGCTGCACTGCAATGATCGAGTGGGCATTTGAAAAATACGCTTCAACACAAAATGACCTCTCCTCACGTGTCCACTGCATGATGGCAACTGAAAGGCGGAGGAATACAAATCTCCCATCAGCCACTGTAAGCCACACCCACTCTCCCCTCTCTTCGACCGACAGTGCCGCCACAGCATGCAGTGCAAAAAAGCAAATTACCGCGCTCCACCCTGTACTTTCTGCACATCAGTTGGGCACCTTCCTAACAATATTAACCTGCAGATTAACCCAATATCTGCAGGTTATTAGCGTTATCTGATTTGACAGATTTTCTTTAAAGGCTCGCACAATATGGCAGAGTGCTATCCGATATTTTATCGGATAGCATGCTGCCCAATGTTATACTATGACAAAACAATCACAGCAGTCTATGGGTGCGTGCAAAACATTGACTGCACAATGGAGAAGATGGAGAAATGTAAGTTCTCCATCTTCTTCACACCTGTGCTGCAATACTCTCCTGCAAGAGAATCGCTGCACAGTAAGATGACACTCAGCTCAAACTCTCATCAGAGTCTCATGAGAATCGATGGCCTTGTGACCTTAGCCTAAGGGCCCCTGTCCCATGTCTGTATAATACCATTACCGGTGTCATCAGTGTTTTGGATCAGTGTTTTGCATCAGTATACCAACAGTGTGTCAGACGTTTTTTGCCAGTATGGCTTAAGAAAAATAAATTTCAAAGCAATTCGTATGCTGTACATGTTATATAAAGACTCATGGAATTGTATTGGCCCTTGTCACCTGTGAAAAAAACAGACACGTCTCCATGTGGTTCTCAAGGACACATGGTCTGTGTGAAAACACAGACCTGTGAAAATCACGATAGGTTTTAATAGGCACGTATGAGTACCTGTCTTCGGTACGTGTGAAAACGGATGAAACTTTGGCAAAACTCCAAAAAGTTTAATGAAAGTCACTGATGAAGCTGTCCATTTTTCTCGTATGTCAAAAATACTATCAGATTTTCATGAGTTTTTTTGACTGGTGAGAAAAAAAGTTGTACAGATGTGAAGCCAGTCATTTAGTGTCTTTTTATATAGTGCAGATTCTACACTTAAAAAAATAACTGCAGTTTTTTACATGCATTTTTCTAGGCTCCTCTTGGGAGTAGCTAGACAAAAAAAAGTACCAAAACCACACAGTTCAACAGTGTCTTTAAACACACAAGGGGCGCAGTTTTCAGAAATCACATCCCCTTTTCTTGGACAGTTAAAAACAGCAGAATTTCTGTGTAAAATAAGCAGCAGAAAATACGCAGCATTTACGCTACATGTCAACATGGTCTAAATGTGATTTCTTGAAAATTCCGCTCTTTTAAGATGCTATTAATCTGTGCAATTTAGGTGCTTTATTACTCTATAGGCTGCTATATGTAGCCTGAAAAAAAAACGCAAGGAAAATAAAATGCTATTTTTTTGGCGCAATTTACCGATAATCGTAAATAATCTGATTGCGGTGTTGGGCGGGTAGTTACAAATACAGGGACACCAAATATGCTGGTTACTTGCTGATTTGTGATGTTTATTATTTTTTTACGAAGCGCAGTAAAAATGACATTATTGTAATTTTTCATTTTTTTAAATTTTATAGGAAGAAAAAAATCTGTTTTATTCTCCCTCTAGGATCATTGTGTACCAGTATAATCTGCTTCCGTGGTCACTGCCTGCAATACAGATCACATAAACAAAATTCATCTAGTGACGTCAGTGGAGCATGTGGCTCATAGTTTTAGCTCCTGCCTACAAAGTTGTAGGTTGTTACTTCAAGGCCCTCCCCGACTCACATAAAAGAGAAAATTACTTTTTTCATTATTTTTAGTAGATTTATAGGAACAAAAAAAATCTGTCTTTTTCTTCACCTCTAGAATACAGGGATATAGAGATACACTTATATGTACAGATGCATCTCTATGCACTTGTATCATCTGCTTCTGTGTTCACTGGCTGCAGTACAGCTCAAGATTACCAAATTATTCTGTTTATCTTTGTGAGCAGTAGCTCATAGATTAAGGTGAACATTGCCTGTGAACATCGAGGAGGTGAACATTGTCTGTGAACATCGAGGTCAAGAGTTTGTGTCTTGGGGAGACTAGATCACAAGAGAAGACGGGAATGGTTTATTTAATTTATATCAGTGCAGGGAGATTCAGGCCATGGCTCAGAGTAGGAGCAGCTACAAAGCAATGATCATGTTGGAGAATAGTAAGTCGGGAAGTTGGGGAGCTATAGAGTAAACAGACCATATGTACATGTGGAAAATTGGTCATGTACTTTGTCGTACTGGCTAGCTATATAGGGTCTCTGTGATCTTTATGTGTGTTCCAAAGCAAAAACAGAGCGAGTATACAAGGATGAACTGTGGACACAGATCTGTAAGATACAGTATGTCTCTTTCAGATGACTGTGTAATCCATCTGTGTAAGTCACAGCTCTCCTGCAGAGAACACACAGATCCATTATAACCAGTATGCCAGTGTGGTGCATATTGCCGAACACTGGCCGACACAACCAGAAAAGAGCCCCTGTGCAGTTCAGTAACTCGTGGTAATTTACAAATCCACATGTTTTGGAGGTGGAAATGGGCCTCCTTTCCTATTGGGCCCCTGTGCGGCTGTACAGGTTGCACCAATAATATGTCCACCCCTGTTGTCGATTTTCCACATAGAGCAATGGTAAAAAAATTGCAGCATGCACCATTCTGTTTTGTTGACAATAAAACATGCAACATAGCGGCTACAATGTGTACAGGAACATGAAGCTGCACACAAAGGCAGTCACCTCTACGATCTGCAGATGCAAGTGGCTTGTTTTTCAATGCAGCCATAAGTCTACCCCAGAAATGATGAAATAGAAAGTTACCTCTAGTTGGTTCAGGGGGTGTCAATTGCAAGACACGTTACACAGCTGGGATTTGTGCCCTTGTTCAAAAAGGCTTTGTAACTGGATCTTTCTGTCTAATATACTCTATCATAACATACGAAAATAGGGTGAACCACTGTTCGGGGGCACCATTTGCGCATCAGCCAACCGCCGCGGCTATTCAGGATACAGTTTCTCATTAAGACACCATGGGGCACTGTAGGCTATATATTTTACCATACTGGTACAAGAGGGGCTTAGGATATACCTAGACACATATCTAGATCTTGTGTAAATATGTGAAGAAACACACCAGTGCTACACTGAAGGGTATACCCTCAGCAGCAGGAATCGGGACAGATAGGTGCTGAGAAACTGTCGTGGATAAACCGATAGCAACTGAAAAAGATTCGAAACCGCGCTTGAGGGAGTAAAAACACTAAAACATTAGTGCGTAGCCTACATATACGATAGTAAAATGCCTAAATGAGGAAAAAGGGGAGATGAAACTATTTATATATATATATATATATATATATATATATATATATATATATATATATATACAGTATATATATACCTGGGGGAAAAAGGGGAAGAAGAAAAAATGGTGCACTGGAGGGCCCACGTAAGATGGATGGTACGTGTCTACAACGAAATATAATGTATATACAATATAGAAATGGTCATCAATACAGAATGGGTAAAATGTGAGGTAATAGCTGACCTATTGTGTAGAATCCAGCAGGTGAGATACGAGTGGCTGAAGATAGGTGGTATACCTCTGATGGATCCGATGTATATTAAACATTAATATCTGGACTCCTGCAGGCTACACAAAAAAGGGGCTATGACACAGCGTGAGTGAAGTATATTAAGATTCGTTCACACTTGTGCCTAAACACCTGTGGGATACAACCGTGTAGCTAATGCTGCATCAATAAAAAAACCCACAAAATGTAAGTGTGACAATGTGCACCGGGGTTGCTGATGCATGGGCGCAAAACTCACCGAACGGCAGGCAGGGTACTGACAGCAGTGGGCTGACGAGGCTGTTGCAGCTGGCGAGGCGGGCGTCTGTAAGCTGCAGGTGCAGGTGTGGGTGCACTGCCCAGAGCCAGAGATAGCCCCGGCCGGTGGCATCTCTGGATGCGTGCAGGGAGAAAAAAATGGCCGACAAAGGTACCTGGCTTGTGACATCACAGAAAGCTATGAAGCGGTCCTGGGGCCAAAAAGCTACCACCGCATTTCAAAGGAACGGCGTCCTTCTTCGTCAGAAAGAAGAAGGACGCCGTTTCTTTGAAACGCGTCCAGAGACGCCACCAGCTTTCCCTTGAACGTTTTTCTGTGATGACGGTCCGCCAAAACCCGACGCAATCCAGTGCACGATGGATGCAACGTGTGGCCATACGTGCACAGTTTTTTGCATTTTCAAAAATCGACGGATTGCGACGTGACTAGTGTTGAGCGATACCGTCCGATACTTGAAAGTATCGGTATCGGAAAGTATCGGCCGATACCGGCAAAGTATCGGATCTAATCCGATACCGATACCCGATACCAATACAAGTCAATGGGACTCAAGTATCGGACGGTATCCCTGATGGTTCCCAGGGTCTGAAGGAAAGGAAACTCTCCTTCAGGCCCTGGGATCCATATTAATGTGTAAAAGAAAGAATTAAAATAAAAAATATTGCTATACTCACCTCTCCGACGCAGCCTGGACCTCACCGAGGGAACCGGCAGCGTTGTTTGCTTAAAATTCGCGCGTTTACTTCCTTACGTGAAGTCCCGGCTTGTGATTGGTCGCGTGCCGCCCATGTGGCCGCGACGCGACCAATCACAGCAAGCCGTGAAGTAATTTCAGGTCCTTCAGGATTTTAAAATTACGTTCTGGCTTGTGATTGGTCGCGTCGCGGTCACATGGGCGACGCGACCAATCACAAGCCGTGACGTCACGGGAGGCTGGACACGCGCGCATTTTAAAATGCGCACGTGTCCTGCCTCCCGTGACGTCACGGCTTGTGATTGGTCGCGTCGCGTCGCGACCAATCATAAGCCAGAACGTAATTTTAAAATCCTGAAGGACCTAAAATTACGTCACGGCTTGCTGTGATTGGTCGCGTCGCGGCCACATGGGCGACGCGACCAATCACAAGCCGGGACGTCACGGGAGGCAGGACACGCGCGCATTTTAGGTCCTTCAGGATTTTAAAATTACGTTCTGGCTTGTGATTGGTCGCGTCGCGGTCACATGGGCGGCACGCGACCAATCACAAGCCGGGACTTCACGAAAGGAAGTAAACGCGCAAATTTTAAGCAAACAACGCTGCCGGTTCCCTCGGTGAGGTCCAGGCTGCGTCGGAGAGGTGAGTATAGCAATATTTTTATTTTAATTCTCTCTTTTACACATTTTTACATTAATGTTGTTTCGATACCGATACCCGATACCACAAAAGTATCGGATCTCGGTATCGGAATTCCGATACCCGCAAGTATCGGCCGATACCCGATACTTGCGGTATCGGAATGCTCAACACTAGACGTGACACAAAAGGCAGAAATGTGAAAGTAGTGTAAGGATGAACCTAAACCTCATAGAAACCAATGGGGACTCGCACTTTGGAGCTGGGAAAAAATCTCTGTCTGTTTGTCTCCTCCCCGAACTGTAAACTTGACTTTCTGGAGATGTCCGTGTATGAAGTTCAGCATCGGACACAGTACGGACCACGAACTTTATACTTCGACTTTGAGCATCTTTACTTGTGAGCACTGTTTTGGGGTAGCCGAATAGTAGATTTATGCACAACTGCAAGCCTTTGAAGAATCCTACACCTTGAGGTTCCTGGGACTCCATCTACTCTATTAAGCCAATTAATTTGTCTGGCAGAAAGTTTCCTCATTATGTGCATGATCCAGTCCGGGGTTTGTTTCTGATTATTCTCTCCCCGGGATAGGCATGCGGGGGTAATCTTCTCTGCCTCATTTTGGGATCTGTCCGGCTATTTCAGTCTGCTGTTACCTGCAAACAGTGTCAGTTATAGTTCCTGTCTCTGGCTTGAGCAGCTGACCCCGTTATACCCTGATTTGTCCTCTGCCAGTTTACCTAGGTCCCGTTCCTGTGTTCCCCTGTGACTTTGACCGTTGTAGTACTCGCTCTCTATGTTGTGACCCCTTGCTATTTGACTCGGCTTGTCCTTTGACCTGTTTGACTGTCTTGTGTCTCTGGCTTTTCTGCTCCCGATCGGCTCTGACTGCTTTGACTTGTTTCTGACCATATGAATTGCTGTGACCTCTGGTACTTCGTTCAATCTCTCTGTTACTAACCTGGCTTTGTCTGATTACTCTTTTGCCACCTAGTGGCTCCTGCCTGCTGCTCTGTGATTTCACTGCGAGTGTACCTGTTTTCCTTCACCTGTGCCCACCTGGTGGAGGTTGTGTTCTACTGCTCTGCAGCAGGCATTACATTATAATTGATCATATATTTAGAGGGGTTTATTCATTTTTTTCCCTGGCTATCGATCAGCCGCACAATCGGGTTGACTAGGTATCCAGTTTGACGCAGATGATGCAGGAATTGACAGTGGAACATAGGGCCCTGTCCACATATCATACTCAAGTACAGAAAGAGTTGATGGAGACGATTAAAACTGTGCACTTTGCCACCCCCCATGTTGTCAGCAGGTCTTGCGATTCTGTAGATGTCACCTTGCACTCTCCTGAACCCTCGGTCAAGCTCCCTGACACCTTTGCTGGTGAGAAGGATAAGTTTCGTACGTTCAGGGAGGGTTGCAAAATGTTGTTTTCACTTAGACCTCCACCCTCTGGGGATGAGAGTCAGCAGGTGGGAATAATTAATTCCTTACTCTGGGAACATCCGCAATCTTGGGCTTTCTCATTTTGTCCTACTGCCCCTGAACTGATGTCGATAGATAGGTTTTTTGAGGCCCCAGGATTTACCTATGACGAACCAGACCGTGTTAGGGTGGCAAAGGATACTATCATGGGTCTGGCTCAGGGAAAGTTCTCAGCCGAATGGTATTGCTCGGAGTTTAGATGATGGTCCCCAGAGGTCTCATGGAATGACTCTGCAGTCAGGTGCCAGTTCCAGCGGGACTGTCTGACCATTTGAAGGACGCTCTGGCTCTCCATGCACCACCTAGTTCTTTGGAGGAGGCTATGACTCAGGCCATCCAGATGAATCGAATAAGGTTGAGGGGTGTCATGCAGCGAGAAGGTCCTTTGCTTCCGAGTAACCCTGATGCTACGCCTTAGTCTGAGCCCATGGAGGTGGGGGGTCACCACCATTAAGGAAAGAGAGAGGAGATGACGACGTGATAGGAGACTCTGCTTCTACTGTGGTAGTCAGGGACACTGGAAAAAGGACTGTCCCTCCTGTCCTCCTACTCCCAAGGTGCTGGGAAATGCCTAAGTCTGGGTAACTGTCGAGGAGGCTGCCCAGACTTTCAGGTACCTTTGTCCTCATCTCTTAAACTACTGTTAGAAGTAGAATTTTGTGTTAAGAATGGTTGCACCTCTACTTCAGCTTTTGTGGATTGTGGGTCATCTTTGAACTTGACTGACCCTGATTTGAAGGCCAAATGTAAGATAGGGACAGCCAGGTTGGAAACTTCCATTAATATTGTGGCCATTGATAAAACACCCCTCAATAAGAATATTGTTCATTTTATCTCTGAGGAGTTTATCCTTAAGGTGGGGTCCTGCCATCATGAACGTATTACATGTTTTATTATGGACAATCTACCTGCAGGACTGGTGTTGGGGTTTCCCTGGTTACTGTTACATAACCTGATCCATAATTGGGAATCTCAGAGAATTGTTAATTTGGGTCCTAATTGTTCTAAAGATTGCATTGTTAATGTGTCTGTGTCATCCATCAGTCTGGAGGGTATTCCGAAGGACCTGACGGATTTTGAGGATGCATTCTCCGAAAAGGAGGCTGAGGTTCTACCACCACACCGCCCATTTGATTGTGCTGTTAATCTCGTCCCTGGTGCCAAACTGCCCATGGCCCATTTATTCAATCTCTCCGGCCCTGAGCGGGTGGCTATGAAGGAGTATATCTTCGATAGTCTTAGTAAAGGGCACATTTGCCCCTCTGTGTCTCCTGTGGCAGTGGGATTCTTTTTTGTGAAGAAAAAAGATGTTGGCTTAAGCCCATGCCTCAATTTTCGAGAATTGAACAAGATCAACGTGATGAATACTTACCCCCTCCCACTTATTCCTGATTTGCACAATCAATTGTCTGGGGCCAGGTGGTTCTCTAGGTGAGACCTCAGAGGAGCATATAATCTCATCCGCATGCGGGAGGGGGATGAGTGGAAAATGGCTTTCCTCACCTCCGAGGGTTTGATTGAGATCCTGGTTATGCCTTTTGGTCTGACTAATGCGCCAGTGGTGTTTTAGAATTTCAATAATCATGTTTTTTCGGATTTCATTGGGCGCTTCATGGTGGTATATTTGGATGATATCCTTAGATATTCTGCTGATAAAATTAAACATATAGGTCATCTCCGTGCTGTCCTGTAGAGGCTCAGTGAGAACTCTCTCTTTGCTAAACTGTAGAAGTGTTCATTTTTTGTGCAAGAATTGTCCATTCTCGGGTTCATTTTGTCTGCTGAGGGGTTTCGCATGGACCCTGGAAGAGTACAGGCTATTGTTGATTGGGTGCAACCCAAGGATCTCAAGGGTCTTCAGAGATTTTTGGGTTTTCCCAATTACTATAGAAAATTTATCAAGGGGTTTTCACAGGTGTTTAAACCCCTCACTGATTTAATTCGCAAGGGGGTTGATATAAAAAATTGGTCAGCTCCAGCTTTAGTGGTATTTTATTCTTTAAAAGAATGTTTTATGTCTGCCCTTGTACTAATTCAACCTGATGTGTCTAAGCCATTTATCGTGGAGGTGCACACCTCAGAAGTGGGAGTGGGGGCGGTGTTGTCTCAAGGGCCCACCACATTAACCATTTTAAGACCCTGTGCCTTCTTTTCTAAAAAGTTTTCGTCTGCGGAAAGGAATTAAGATGTGGGTAACCTGGAGTTACTAGCCATTAAATTGACTTTTGAAGAATGGAGGCATTTTTTGGATGGGGCTGTCCATCGAATCACGGTCATCACGGACCACAAAAACCTGTCTTACATTGAGTCAGCCAAATGTTTAACCCCGAGGCTGGTGAGTTGGTCACTTTTTTTTCTTGATTTCAGTTCTCCATCACTTCTAAACCTGGATCCAAGAATGTGAAGGCGGATGCCTTATCCCGCAGCTTGGATCCAATATATCCTCCTGAACCTCCTTCCTCCATTCTTCAGCACGGGGTGGTTGTGGCTGGAGTTTCCTCGGCGTTAGAGCAGGAGAATCGGGAGGCCCAGTCTCTTGCTCCTCCATCCACACCAGATAATATGTTTTTGTGCCTGTCCAGTATTGGTTAAGGGTGCTCCGGGAATTCCATGACCCGGCTCTTAGTGGGCATCTGGGAATCGTGGCCACGCGCAAAGCCATTGCTAGGATGTTTTGATGGTCTTCATTGACTTCTGATATTGCTGTATTTGTGTCTTCCTATAAGACATGTGCCCATGCAAAAGTCTCCCATAACTGGCCGGCTGGGGAATTGGTGCCATTGCCAATTCCAGATAAACCTTGGACCCATCTGTCCAAGGATTTTATCATGGTCCTTCCTCCATCTAATGGCAAAATTGTGGTCTTGGTGGTGGTGGATAGGTTCAGCAAGCAAGCGCATTTTGTACCATTGGCAGAGCTGCCTAATGCAGAAACTTTTTTGAAACTTTTTATCGAGCATGTTGTGTGATTAGGCTTCTTTCACACTAGCGTCGGTACGGGGCCGTCGCCATGCGTCGGACGTTGTGAAAGAAATGCACAACGGGGGCAGTGGATGCAGTTTTTCAACGCATCCGCTGCCCCATTGTAATGTCTGGGGAGGAGGGGGCGGAGTTTCGGCCACGACGCACAAAAAAAGTTACATGTAACTTTTTTTGTGCCGACGGTCCGCCAAAACACGACGCATCCGGCGTGTGGCCATGCGTTGCAATGCGTCGCTAATGCAAGTCTATGGAGAAAAAACGCATCCTGCGGGCAACTTTGCAGGATGCGTTTTTTCTCCAAAACGACGCATTGCGACGTACGTCACACGACGCTAGTTTGTTTCTGATTATTCTCTTCCCGGGATGGTCATGTGGGGGTTAATCTTCTCTACCTTGTTTTGGGATCTGTCTGGCTATTTCAGTCCACTGTTACCTGCAAGCAGGGTCAGTTATAGTTCCTGTCTCTGGCTTGAGCAGCATCAGGTTATACCCTGATTTGTCCTCTGCCCGTTTACCTAGGTCCCATTCCTGTGTTCCCCAGGTGACTTCGCCTGTTGTAGTACTCGCTCTCTATATTGTGCCCCCTTGGTATTTGACTCGGCTTGTCCTCTGACCTGTTTGACTGTCTTTCCTCTCTGGCTTTCCTGCTTCCGATCGGCTCTGACTTCTTTGGCTTGTTTCTGACCACGTGTATTACTGTGACCTCTGGTAGTTCGTTCCCTCTCTGTTGCTGACCTGGCTTTGTCAGACTACTCTTTCGCCACCTAGTGGCTCCTGCCTGCTGCACTGTGATTTCACTGCGAGTGTACCTGTTTTCCTTCAGCCGCACCCCCGGTGGAGGTTGTGTACTACTGTGCTGCAGCAGGCATTACATTGTGCCTTTGTTTACACATACCCATCTGTGCTCTGTATCAGCCACAAATCTCTTCAAAGTACGATAATCGTGAAAACATCTTTATATCTTCCCCAAGGCAGTGCACTATTTGATCCTTTTTCTTTCCCATATTGCTTGAAACCTGTGGCCTGCATAATAATGTTGAACATCCTTTTTAAGTAGTTTTCCTTTAATTGGGCTCACCTGGCAAACTATCGCAGGTGCTTGATATTGATGTCAGTGAGCCAAAGATCCATGAGACACAATAACATCAATGAGTATTTGAAAAACAAAAATTTTATCTTTATGAATTATGATACTTAAACACAATTTGCATAATAATTTGAAACACGGTGTAATGGGCTTAGTGTATTGCTATACTTATGTTCTCTAACTTGAGAGTTACTCTTAATTGTATTGAATGTAAGTGAAAGCTAAGAGAAGAAAATTATTCTTGTGTTAAGTGGATGATGGAAAAGTACTTCAAATGAGCTGTTGTGTTCCAGTTCAATAACTTGTATAATGTCTTGGATTTTCCATTAGATATATGTACGATTTAACTAGATAAAGGATTTAACTGAGTGTCTTGTTAGCCATTGGAGATCTTGTGTTTATGACAAACAGTAAATCCAATGAGGAAATGAGGTACCTTTAGATAATCTTATTAATATAGTATTTTTACAAACAACTTTGGTGGTTATTATGTTTTTAAATTTCCTATAGACATCTGTAGAAAAATTTGTTAGATAAAAAGCTATTTTAGAGTGTACTGCTTTTTGCTGAAAAAAATAAACTTGGGACTTGAAAGGGACACTTGGAATGTTTGAACTAAAAAATGCAATATAAACATGCATAACAATTAGGGGCGTACATAGAAATCCTGTGGCCCTATAGCAGAAGTTCCAATTGGGACCCTCAACAAAAAAAAAACTAATAATAATATTCGGTGGGGTCAAAGAAGAGCATAGCTAACAACTTTGCAGCCTTAAGAAAGTAATTTTTCTCCTATTGAAGCCCTAGATTCCACTTTCATTGCACCCATTAATTATGATGCCAACATAAGTGCCCCACAAACACTGTATGATGCACCCACAGTAAATTCATCCACAGTACCCTCCAAATGCACACTATGATTACCCTACCTTTCCCCACCTCAACTCCCCTGGCAAAGTATGATCTCCCAATTATGACCCCCACACAGTACTCAATGCAGTATAATGGGCCCAAATACTATGTAATAGTCCCACTCCTCTCTACACTGTATAATGGCTACTACTAGCCCTCCAAACAGTATAATGGCCCCCATATAGTCCTCCACACAGTATGATGTATTCCATACAAACAATCACACTATAGAAGAAAGGCTAGCACAGGCTTCCAGTATCTGTTGTTTCAGATGCTGCACATCTCGTATCTTCACTGCATAGACAATTGCCTTTAGATGACCCCAAAATAAAAGTCTAAGGGTGTCAGATCGGGAGACCTTGGTGGCCATTCAACTGACCCACGACGACCAATCAACTTTCCAAGAAACTTCATGTAGGAATGTTCGGACCTGATATCCATAATTGTTGGTATGGTGTGGTATATGGGGTACAAAGATAGTGGGGCCATTCTTCATCAATGGAAACCTCAATGCCACTGGATATCTGAAATTGCTATATGATGATGTGTTGCCCTCTTTATGCACTGAAGATTGCACGTTCCCTGAGCTATTCCAGCAAGATGGTGCACCACCACATTATGGGTGTCAGGTCCAAGCATTCCTACAAGGAATCTGACCCCTTTAGACTAGTATTTCTTCTGCGGTGTTGCTATCAGTGTGTCAAACGTGGAAGAAGAGGGTTGCATTGACAATCCAACACAATGGGCAGCACTTTGAACACATTTTATAAGTGGTCATAAACTTGTAAATAACTCATGAAAGAATAAAGTTATGTTAAAACCAAGCGTGCCATTATTTTTCTTGTGAAATTCTTAAGAAGTTTGATGTGTCACATGACCCTCTTCCCATTAGAAAAAGTAATGTTGGATCCAAAATGGCTGGCTTCAAAATGGCCACCATGGTCACCATCCATCTTGAAAAGTTTCCTCCCTCTTATATACTAATGTGCCACAAACAGGAAGTTGATATCACCAACCATTCCCATTTTATTTAGGTGTATCCATAGAAATGTCCCACCATGTAGTATAATGCACTCCATAATCCTCCATATAATATAATGCACTCCCATAGTCCTCCACATAATATAATGTGCTGCCTATAGTTGCATATAGTATAACACATTCACCATTGTCCTCCATATATTATAATGCACCCCATAATCTTCCACATGATATAATGCACCAAATAGTCTTTCATATGGTATAATACACTCCACTTACGCCTCCATTTAGTATAATGCTCTCCATAGACCATAATATAATGTAATGCACTCCCCATAAACCTCCATATGGTCCTTCTCAGGGCCGGACTGGCCACCGGGCAATGCCAGAAGGGCCAGTGCCAGTAGTGGGCCGCTATGCGCCGACTCACCGTCCCCCCCAGCGCCGCCGCATTCAACTATACCGGCATCCATGACGCCGCTACAGTTGAATGCAATGATGGAGGAGAGAGCGTCTGCTGACGCTCCCTCTCCCATCATTCCCCACTCTGCCTCTGACACTGCGGGTGCACGCGCACTCACTGTGTCCCAGGCAGTGCAGAGGCAGCCGCCGAGACAGGAGCAGGGAGCAGGCAGCGCGGGCACGAGGTGAGGTGAGGAGTGTGTTTTTTTTTTACTGGACAATGGGGCCATTCTAGGGGGGAGGAGAGATGTGGGCTCTGCTGTATACTACTTTGTGGGCAGTGCTGTATATTACTATGTGGGCTCTGCTGTATACTATGTGGGCTGTGCTATATACTACTATGTGGGCTCTGCTGTATACTACTGTGTGGGCTGTGCTATATACTACTATGTGGGCTCTGCTATATACTACTGTGTGGGCTGTGCTGTATACTACTGTGTGGGCTGTGCTATATACTACTATGTGGGCAGTGCTGTATATACTACTGTGTGGGCAGAGCTGTATACTACTATGTGGGCTGTGCTGTATACTACTCTGTGCTGTGCGATATACTACTATATGGGCTGTGCTATATACTACTGTGTGGGCTGTGCTATATACTACTGTGTGGGCTGTGCTATATACTACTATGTGGGCTCTGCTGTATATTACTGTGTGGGCTGTGCTGTATACTACTGTGTGGGCAGTGCTGTATACTACTGTGTGGGCAGTGCTGTATACTACTGTGTGGGCTGTGCTGTATACTGCTAAGTGGGCTGTGCTGTACACTATGTGGGCTGTGCTGTATACTACATGGGCTGTGCTGTATACTGCTATGTGGGCTGTGCTGTATACTGCTACATGGGCTGTGTTATCTGCTATGCGGGTTGTGCTATATACTATGGGGGGTATATTATATTCTATGGGGGAGGCCGTGTTATTTACTATGTGGCTGTGTTATATACTATTGTGGGTGTATTATATTCTATGGGGGAGGCTGTGTTATATACTATGGGGAGCTGCATTATATTCTATGGGGGCTACATTATATATTATGGGGAGGTGGGCTGTATTATATTCTATGGGGTGGCCTCTATTATACCCTTGGGTGGCTGCATTATACTCTGGGGTGGCTGCATTATACTCTGTAGGGCGGTGGCTGCATTATAATATATGTGGGCTGCATTATACTGTATTGAGGACTATGGGGAATACGTTATACTATACGAAGAACTATGGGGTGTGAATTGTACTACATGGATGACTATGGTGGTGCATTATACTATATGGAGCACTATGAGGAGTGTATTATGCTACAGTATATGGAGGACTGAGCAGTGTATTTTAATATATGGAGGACTATAGGGAGTGTATTATACTATATGGAGGACTGTGGTGCACATTATAATATATGGAGGACTATGGGGTGTATTTTACTAAACAAGTAAAATGCTGCATATTCAGATTGTTTTTGTTGGAACAAAAATCATTGTTCTCAGCAGCACATCGCCAGCGTAAACTGTAGATGTGCTGCTGATAACATGATACTGTATGGTGATCTGTTAGTGATCTATTAGTGATCGTTCTGTCCCATCATTATTCCTCAGCTGGTGAAAAGAGGCCAGGAAACAAGCGTTGAACAACTTCAGTATTGTCGATCAAACTCATTTAGCGGCCTGAACTCAGCACTTGTAAATACAACCGAAATGCTTCTGTGTGATGTGCAATATGTTAGCATTTGGGGCCCCATTTTAAGCTTTGCCTAGGGCCCCACTTTGCCTAAAACCGGCCCTGCCTACAAGTGTACAAAGATATTATACAGTCACCATGTGACAAGTGGGCCTGTGTAACTTCAAATGCCAGGGCTGAATTTTAGTCCCAGTCCGGCCCTGGTCCTTCTGATAGTATAATGCACCCTCCATAGTCCTCCACATGGTGTAGTGCACTCCCCATAGTCCTGTATATAGTACAATGCACTCCTGATGGTCCTCCATATAGTATAATGCACTCCACATAGATCTCCATATAGTATTATACACCCCATAATCCTTTATATAAAATAATCCACACCATAGTCCTCCATATATTACAATACACCGCACAGTCGTACATGTAGTGTAATGCACTTCCCATAGTCCTCCATATAATGTAATGCACTTCCCATAGTCCTCCATATAATGTAATGCATTCCCCATAGTCCTTATGAACTATCCTCACAGTTAAAAAAAAAAAACTCCTCCCCTCTCCTGTTTCTCTGCATACCTCAGGGCAGTGGGCACCATGTGGTGACGTCATCCCGCTCACTGTGCTGAGATGTCAGACGTTGAGGAAGAATGATGGAGGAGTGAGCATCAGCTGACGTTCCCTCTTTCAGCAATGCTTTCTACTGTATCAGCGTCCAGGATGCCAATATAAATAATAATGTGATGACGAGCGGGAAGGGGCCTTGTCCTGTCACTTGAAACAGGCCTTCCTCACTCACCGGCCCCATAAAGACAGTGTGGGCTGCCGCCATTGGAGGTGCACCACTGATGACAATATTACAAAAAAGCAACTGTATGTTAATACAACTTAATTGTCAGAATCTCCAGTACATTTCCTTCTTAAATAGAATATTTGTATATATTTTTTTCTGATCACTCTATAACATGAATCTATCATTCAGCATTTGCATAAGGGTTGGATCACTGAGATGTGTATGTGATCAACAGACATCACACGAACTCAATAATAATACAATAAATTTTTCCTACAAACCAAAGGTGTAAAAAATCGCAGCATGCCTTGCCTGTTCCAGTTTACAGCTGCCTGCTATATCAATTACCAGCAGCTGCACATGGAGATATTCAGGTCTGCAATTTTCAGACGTGACTGTCCTGAGTTTCAGCTGGCCTAAGGAGCACTTCTAAAAAGCCATCAACAGTTTCCTTATCTCAAGTAAATGAAGAAGGGTGGATTACCACTATTTGTTATGCTTCACCTGTGCTTGTCTCTTCAAACCAGGGCTGGGACAAGGTATTTTTGTGCCCTAGTCAAATAAAGGCGATGGTGCTCCCCCCACCCTTCCTCCCCCCGATGACGCCTCCATCCATCCTGACGACCACTTCCCAAAGAATTGTTCCTTTTTTCACCCAAAAATACTAGCAAAAGTAAAAAAAGGTTGTGTATTTTATGGATTAGGCTCAACAGGGACTGTGTTCTCAAAGTTAGATATAGAATCATTCATTGCTTGATCATGTTTCAAGTTAAGGTGTCCAGCATTTGGCGGATATCCTAATGGAAACTAGAGACCCCATATAGATAAAGGATATGTCAGATGATTTTTACATCTGTCATGTGAAAAATACAGTTTGCAACCAAACTGATGGTGGTTCTGGTACCATATTCCTATATGGATAGTGGTTCTGGTGCCTTATTCATGTATAGATGTTTGTTCTTTGATGTATTCATGTAATCATGACTGTGCTGGTGTGTTGATCACCAGAACCATCATCAGTACATGAATACAAAACCAAAATCATGATCAGTACATAAATAGAGCACCGTAGCCATCAATAGTGCATAAATACAGCACCAGAATCATCATCACTAAATAAATAGGTAGCTATAGCAACAGTCAGTACATGAAGACAGCAACAGAACCATCATCAGTAGATAAATACATCTCCAGAACCACCATCAGTACATAAATACATCACGAGGTCCACTATCAGTACATTAATGCATCACCAGAACCATAATTAGCACATGAATAAATCACGACACCCACAATCAGTAAATAAAAATAACACCACTACATGAAGACATTACCAGAATTACGATAAGTACATGATTAAATCATCAGTACAGCAATCAGTTGTGATCTCAAGTCAGGGCCTTACAGTTGTGTGGAATGAACCTACAACTCCTAGTATACCTTTAACAATGATAACGATAACGAGATGTTGGGTGTTGTTATCAGTCACTCATTATCAGACTGCAGACCACACAGGAACCACAGTACTGATGAGACATAGTCAGTATCAACAAGTACACATTTACATCTTAATGCCTTATAGGTGACAACTTATTGAATCAGTTCTTCTCATCTCCATCTTGTCCAGATTGCATGATGACTTTTCACATCCAAAGCTCTTCTCTGCAGACATCCCTACTCTGCGCTCTTCTGTAGCAAATTCCAACACGATGCCTGTCAAAATAAAAATGTTATTAAAATATCCTTTGCATAAAGATATTTGTCCGTGTTATGCCCTACATAAGCCTTCTGTGGTACTGTATATGGCCACACTGTCTGCTATTATCAGCTATAACCGCCATACTTTTCGCCCTTATGAGCTATAACCACCACACCGTTTTTCACTATCTGCTATAAACACCACACCATTCACCCTTATGAACTTCCATATTGTGCTCACATTTCATGCTGCCCCCTCTCCATATCCACTTTGTGCTCCCCTCACATTATGCCCTTATACTGTCCACCATGTTGTCCTCTCCAAACTGTACCCCCTCCTCACGCTGTTCCCCTAAACAGTATGATGATCATCACAGTCACCCATACAGTACAATCACAACAGCCCTCCCAATATACACTACGATGTCAACCACAGCCCTCTGTTGTATAGTAGTATGGTCACCATGACAGCTCCTCATATACAGCTCTGGCAAAAATTAAGAGACCACTTTCAAATGTTCAGTTTGTCTGATTTTTCACTTTATAGGTATAGTTTTGAGTAAAATGTAAATTGTTCTTTTAGTGTACAAACTTCTGACAACGTCTCCAAATTTCCAAGCAATACATTTTTTTCTGAAAAGGACAAATGGTCAAAATAACATTTATATATGGTATGTATGGTATGGTATGGTATATATGGTATGTTCATCCAGCTCTCCTGCTCTGAAGTGCACATAATACATCACCCAGCTTTGCACACAGACTTTCCCCTGCTCTTTGCTTTCATATGGTATGTTCATCCAGCTCTCCTGCTCTGAAGTGCACATAATACATCACCCAGCTTTGCACACAGACTTTCCCCTGCTCTTTGCTTTCATATGGTATGTTCATCCAGCTAACCCCAGCTCACTCTGTGATATTTATGACCTTGTTTACTTAGGCTTGATTGTATGCATCTGGTCCACCCTTAATTCTCTGACCAAGATGAGCAGAGACCACTCCGCTCTGCTTCACACCTGAACGCACTTAGTTTTCCATATATTGCATAGCACAAGTCTGCTAGACTTCAGTCTGCAGTGTGATTTCTAGAAGTGTGTTCTAAAAGTGTGGATTACATTAGAATTAAAACCTGAATTGAACCTGAAGGGAACTGAAGGTAACTGGCCAGTCACTGCAAACAATGTTTCAGTTTGTTTTCACTTTCACCCCTATAATCTTTCACTTTCTGCTACCTCCCCCAATCCCCACACCAAGTAAGGAACTGTTCATCTCCTCTTCAATCCTCCCCATCCATCTCACCTCCTCCTCAGAACTGTTCCTTAACATACAATCCTCTGTCTCAAAGCACAGACAGCCCCCTCACGCCCTCTCCTGCTCCCACCTGCTAACACTAGCTCTGCTCCTTCTCACTGCTGGTGATATCTCTCCAAATCCTGGTCCTCCTCACCATATTCCCACAGTCAATTCTACCTCCCACCCACGCTCCATCACAAACTTCCGTAACCTCTCTAACCTTATACCCATTCACCCAGCCTCCGCTTCCCCAGTCCCACTAACAGGAGCTCTGTGGAATGCTCGCTCTGTCTGTAACAAGCTTTCCTACATCCATGATCTCTTTGTTACTACCAAACTTTCCTTCCTCGCCATCACCGAAACCTGGCTCACCCCTTCTGACACAGCCTCCCCTGCTGCACTCTCTTACGGTGGCTTCCACCTTTCTCACACACCCCGCCCCAGCAGCAAGCATGGCGGAGGTTTTCTCCTGTCAGATAACTGCTCCTTCACCCCAATCCCACTGCCACCCTCTGTTACTCTCCCTTCCTTTGAGGTGCACTCTGTGCGCATCTACTCCCCCTCCAGCCTCCAACTGGCTGCCATTTACTGCCCCCCAGGGCCAGCCACCATCTTCTTTGACCACTTCACCACCTGCCTACTTCATTTCCTTTCTGCAGACATCCCCTCTATCATCATGGGCGATTTCAACATCCCCATTGACACTTCCCTCTCAGCTACCACTAAACTACTATCTCTCTCTTCCTCCTTCGGCCTCACTCAATGGTCTTCTGCAGCCACTCACAAAGATGGTCACACACTGGACCTCATCTTCACCCGCCTCTGCTCCCTATCTAACCTCTCTAACTCACCTCTTCCTCTCTCTGACCACAACCTTCTCACATTCTCATCTCTCTCCACTCCATGTCTAGAATCCCCACCCCACAAACTTTCACACCCTCGCAGAATCTTAAACATCTTGACCTACATTCATTCTCTGAATCCCTCCTCCCTCTCACAGACATAAGTTCCATACACAATGCGGATGACGCTGCCACTCTATATAACACCACAATAGCTGTAGCTTTGGAATCTGCTGCCCCACTTACACATACCAAAGCTCGCAAAATCAACAGACAGCCCTGGCACACCAGCCTGACCAAAGAACTGAGGCGAGCTTCCAGGGCTGCTGAGCGCAGATGGAAAAGAACCCACTCCAACGACCACTTCATCGCATTCAAACAGTCCCTCACTACTTTCAAGACCACACTCGCCACAACTAAGCAAACCTACTTCTCATCTCTCATATCCTCCCTGTCTCACAACCCTAAACAGTTATTCAACACCTTCAATTCTCTCCTCCGTCCCCCAGCACCTCCTCCCTCCCCACTTATCTCTGCAGAAGACTTTGCCTCATTCTTCAAGCAGAAGATTGATAACATCAGAGACAGTTTTGGTCAACAAGCCCCAGAGCCCTTCCTCCCAACTTCCCTACCCTCCACCTCCAAAACCAACTTCTCCACCATTACAGAAGATCAACTCGCCACTCTACTCTCAAGATCGCATCTCACCACCTGTGCTCTTGACTCGCTCCCATCCCACCTCATCCCAAACCTCACCTCAATCTTCATCCCAACCCTAACCCATCTCTTCAACCTATCACTAACAACTGGTGTTTTCCCCTCAAGCTTTAAACATGCCTCCATCACACCTATCCTCAAAAAGCCCTCTCTCGACCCATCCTCTGTGTCTAGCTATCGCCCTATATCACTTCTCCCCTATGCCTCAAAACTACTGGAACAACACGTCTACCTTGAACTGTCCTCCCATCTCTCTTCTTGCTCCCTCTTTGACCGCTTACAATCTGGCTTCCGGTCACACCACTCCACTGAAACTGCCCTAACTAAGGTCACCAATGACCTCTTAACCGCCAAGAGCAAGCGACACTACTCTGTTCTCCTCCTCCTCGACCTGTCGGCTGCCTTTGACACAGTGGACCATTCCCTATTATTACAGACCCTCTCATCCCTTGGCATCACAGACTTGGCCCTATCCTGGATCTCATCATACCTAACAGACCGGACATTCAGCGTCTCCCACTCACACACCACCTCCTCACCTCGCCCCCTATCTGTCGGAGTCCCACAAGGTTCAGTCCTTGGGCCCCTGCTCTTCTCCATTTACACCTTTGGCCTGGGACAGCTCATAGAATCTCATGGCTTTCAGTATCACCTCTACGCTGATGACACACAGATCTACATCTCTGGACCAGATATCACCTCCCTACTAACCAGAATCCCTCAATGTCTGTCCACTATTTCATCCTTCTTCTCCGCTAGATTTCTGAAACTTAACATGGACAAAACAGAATTCATCATCTTTCCCCCATCTCACGTGACCCCCCCAACGAACCTATCCATTACAGTAAATGGCTGCCCACTCTCCCCAGTCCCACAAGCTCGCTGCCTCGGGGTTATCCTTGACGCTGATCTCTCCTTCAAACCACATATCCAAGCCCTTTCCACTTCCTGCCGACTTCATCTCAAAAATATTTCACGAATCCGTTCATTCCTCAACCAAGAATCTGCAAAAACCCTAGTCCATGCCCTCATCATCTCTCGCCTTGACTACTGCAACCTCCTGCTCTGTGGCCTCCCCTCAAACACTCTCGCACCCCTCCAATCTATTCTAAACTCTGCTGCCCGACTAATCCACCTGTCCCCCCGCTATTCTCCGGCCTCTCCCCTCTGTCAATCCCTTCACTGGCTCCCCATTGCCCAGAGACTCCAGTACAAAACCCTAACCATGACGTACAAAGCCATCCACAACCTGTCTCCTCCTTACATCTGTGACCTCATCTCCCGATACTTTCCTACACGCAACCTCCGATCCTCACAAGATCTCCTTCTCTACTCCCCTCTTATCTCCTCTTCCCACAATCGTATACAAGACTTCTCTCGCGTATCACCCCTACTCTGGAACCCTCTACCACAACACATCAGACTCTCACCTACCATCGAAACCTTCAAAAAGAATCTGAAGACCCACCTCTTCCGACAAGCCTACAACCTGCAGTAACCACCAATCAACCAAACCGCTGCATGACCAGCTCTATCCTCACCTACTGTATTCTCACCCATCCCTTGTAGATTGTGAGCCTTCGCGGGCAGGGTCCTCTCTCCTACTGTACCAGTTATGACTTGTATTGTTCAAGATTATTGTACTTGTTTTTATTATGTATACCCCTCCTCACTTGTAAAGCGCCATGGAATAAATGGCGCTATAACAATAAATAATAATAATAAATAATAATAATTAAAAAAAACAGTGCTTTCAGACCTCAAATAATGCAAAAAAACCAAGTTCTTAATAATAATTTAGAAACAACAATAATAATGTTTTAACTCAGGAAGAGTTCAGAAATCAATATTTTATGGAATAACCATGATTTTTAATCACAGCTTTCATGCATCTTGGCATGCTTTCCACCAGTCTTTCACACTGCTTCTGGCGGAAAAATTTAAGCAGTTCTTTGTTTGATGGCTTGTGACTATCCATCAACCTCTTGATTACATTCCAAAGGTTTTCAATGGGGATCAGGGGATTGGGCTGCCCATGACAGGGTTTTGATGTGGTGGTCTCTTAATTTTTGCCAGAGCTGTATAGTATGATGTCCACCACAGCTCTCTATATACAGTATAATGTTTCCCATAGTCTCCCATATAATATGATGTCCCCATATAAAGCACCTCAGCCCCTCTTGAAATGTTCACACAGCCAGCCCCTCTTGTAATATCCACAAAACCAGCCCCTATTGTAATGTCCCCCATAGCCAGCCCATCGCAAAGTCCCCACCAGCCAGCCCCTCGTAATGTCCCCCACAGCCAGCTCCATGTAATGTCCATTCAGCCAGCCCCTAATAACGTCTCAACAGCCAGCCCCTCATAGCATCCCCACAGCCAGCCCCTCATAGCGTCCCCATTGCCAGTCCATAATTATGCCCCTTATAATGTTCCTTCAGCCAGCCCCTCACAATGTCCACACAGCCAAGCCCCTCATAATGCCATCCACAGTCAGCCGCTCATAATGTTTCAAGAGCCAGCCCCTCATAACACCCCCACATCCAGCCTTGAGCCTCTCATAAAGTTCCTACAGTCAGCCCCCATTGTGAGTAAAATAAGAAAAACAAAAAAACAAGTTTATACTCATCTAATCCCTGCTTCCCGTCCAGCGCAGTCTTCTTCTACTCTTCTGTCTGGTACAGCAGTGGGCGCTGAATAGCGTGGTGACTTCACTGCTTTGCGCCATCCAAAGTCCCCTTTGTATGCCATCTCCTTCAGTGTGCCGGTCAGAAGTGATCTGCATTCTGCGCAAAGAGAGTGGTGAGTGGTGTCAGTGACTGACCCAGCTGTCCCGTGTACCTGCGCCCTGTTCGTCACTTTGCTGAATTCCTGTGGCCGGAGGAAGATGCCGGTCAGTTGCAGGCATTCAGCATCTTCAGAGTTTTTTCACCAAAGTGGGCACCCCTCGAGGAGGCAGTAGGTAGTTCCCTAGGCAGACACGTATCCTGCCTACCCCTTGTCCTGGCCCTGCTTCAAACCACAGCAAATAGCACCTTGTATTCTTCTGGAATAATTCAAAATATACATGAAATAAGCAGCATGAGAAAATAAGCAACATATGTGTTATTAAATTGCACTAGTGAAGAAATATCAACCTTGCAACTCTGCCTATTTAATAAGGAGTAGATGGTGAGCACAGGATGATTACATGAAATTTGATCAATCTAAGGGCTCATAACCATTTGCGAGAAAAACGGACGAGGGCAATCTGATAAAAAAATCTCATTACACTCGGACCAATGTTATTCAATGGGTGACATCTCATCTGCTAATTTTTTCTCAGCTGAAATTGGACTGAGAAAAAAATTGCAGCATGCTGCGATTTACCGCGTATCTCGGACGAGCCTCGCCAATGAAAGTCAATGGATGCGAGAAAAAAACGCACAGCACTATGCGAGTGCTGTCTGTTTTTTACGCACCGGTGTCCTTTGAAAAGCTGGCAATTCATATGCGGCTACTGTAAAAATCACACTGACAGGTTAGAATAGAATAGATAGAATAGATATATACACATAGAATACATTTATATATACATGTCAGTAACACATATGTATATATATATATATATATATATATATATATATATATATATATATGTATTTATATTGAACTGAAAGATAGAATAAAAGCCAGTAATTCATCTGCCGGCTTCTGTAAAATCACTGCAGGAGCTGACAGGATAGAAGAGATAGATTACATACAGTAAATACATATAGATTACGTAGATATATAGATGTCAGTGACAAATGCAATTAGTACAGTGTGTGTGCAAATTACTGGACATGTATTTAATTAATAAACAATTATTTATTGAAAAAAAATGGTGTGGGCTCCCACGCTATTTTCAAAACTAGCAGAGGGAAAGCCAGCAACTGGGGGCAGATGTTTATAGCCTGGGAAGGGTGTAATACCCATGGAGCTTCCCAGGCTATTAATATCAGTTCACAGCTATATACTTAGCCTTTACTGGCTATTAAAATGGGGGACCCCCAAAAAAATTACGTGGGGTTCCCTCATAATTAATAACCAGCAAAGGCTATGCAGACAGCTGTGGGCTGGTATTAAAAGCATAGGAAGGGATCATGATATTGGTCCCCCGTGGCTAAAAACATCAGCGCTCAGCCACCCCAGAAAAGGTGCATCTGTAAGATTCGCCAATTCTGGCACTTAGCCTCGCTCTTCCGACTTGCCCTGTAGCGGTGGCAAGTGGGGTAATAGTTGTGGGGTTGATGTCACCTTTGTATTGTAAGGTGACATCAAACCGGCTTTGTAATGGAGAGGTGTCAATAAGACACCTATCCATTACTAATCCTATAGTTGGTACAGGGTTAAATAAAGACACAGCCATAATAAAGTCTTTTTATGAAATAAAACACTAAACACAGTTTGCCATCTTTATTATTCAGCTAATCCATGCGACGTCCTCGATCTTATGTAATAAAGAAAAAATAACAAACCAACAATATACCCATACCTACCTGTCCGGCGTTCAGTCCCACTCTGCAATCCATATCTAGGGGATATATAGTTTACAACCGGGAGCGGTGCTGATGCGACCGCTCCTGCTGTAAACCACTGGTGAATGAATGAGAAGCTGCTGGCGGCAACGTCAGTGACTAGCGCTGACATCACTGATGTTGTGCTGCCTCACAGCCTGACCCGCGGTGAACTCTGGAGCGTGGTAAAATTCCAGTTCATTTTCCCACACTCAAGAGTTCACCACGGTTCAAGCTGTGAGGCAGCACAGCATCAGCCTGAAAGAAGGGATGAAAAAGAAGGGGTTTATATATCATTTAATAAATATAAGCTGTGATTTGATTAATGTAATAAAAAGCATGTGTGACTACTTATAAAATGTAAAAATACTTCTTTACTCGGTATCCACTAAGATGTTTCTGATGTGCATCAATACATCTCTGACGCATATCCACTAAATTAAATTCACATCAACAATATGATGACGTACAAAAAACTAAGAGAAAATGTGCAAGTCAAGAGAAGAAAATTTTCAAATCGACACTCTTGACTACAAAAATAACAAGTATACAAATGGAAAACAACGTTTGGAAGAAGATACATATTTTAAAAAAATCAGGAGAAGAAAAATAGTGAATTTTTCCTCAACTGAACATGAAACATCAGATTCTTGCCACAATTTTACAAAAATTAGAAAAATCTATGTTTATAGGGATAATCAGAAAGAGTGGAAAAATCGGATGGCAAGACAGGATATTTTACGAGCAGAAAAAAATAGAGTTGACAAATTAAATATGGCCAAAAATGTAGTAGTTCTCACTTCCACCAATTATTATTATTATCCAAGGAACAATATAAAGTACTTTCCAAAGGTTTAAATTTTGCTCCGGATCAGCCTTTTAATTTATTTCAGACATTGATTGATGTGAATAGATTCCCCAGAAATGTAATTATTAACCCCTTAACGACCGCCGATACGCCTTTTAACGGCGGCCGCTAAGGGTACTTAAACCACAGCGCCGTTAATTAACGGCGCTGTGGAAAAAGTGAATAGCGCCCCCCAGAGTCGGATTTTCTCTGGGGTCTCGGTTGCCGAGGGTAGCCGAGACCCCAGAGAACATGATTCGGGGGGTTTTTACCGACCCCCGAGTTGCGATCGCCGGTAATTAACCGTTTACCGGCGGTCGCAACAAAAAAAAAAAAAACGCGATTTGCCGTTTAATTTCTCTGTCCTCCGATGTGATCGCACATCGGAGGACAGAGAAATGTGGTCCCCGATGGCCCCCAATAGCCCCCCAATACTTACCTACCTCCCCCGGTGCTCCTCGTGTCTCCCCATGGGCGCCGCCATCTTTTTTCCGGGAAAAAATGGCGGGCGCACGCGCAGTGCGCCCGCCGCCCGGCACCCGGATGTTCTTTGGGGTCTCGGCTGCCGGGGGTAGCCGAGACCCCAAAGAACATGATCGGGGTCGATTTGCACCGACCCCTGCTTTGCGATCGCCGGTAATTAACAGTTTACCGGCGACCGCAAAAAAAAAAAAAAAAAAAAAAAAAAAAGCGATCAGTTATTTCTCTGTCCTCTGATGTGATCGCACATCAGAGGACAGAGAAATAGGGGGATTCGGGGACCCTATCATACTCACCCGGGGTCCCTGGGTCCTCTTCTGTCTTCTCCTGCCAGCCGGCTTTTTCATCATGGCGGGCGCATGCGCAGTGCGCCCGCCATCTGCTGCCATCTGCCGGCCGGCAGGAGAAGACAAGTTGGGGCTAAAATTAGGGTTAGGGTTAGGGTTAGAGTTAGGGTTAGAGTTAGGGTTAGGGTTGGGGCTAAATTTAGGGTTAGGGCTAGGGTTAGGCTACTTTCACACTAGCGTTTTTTGGCTTCCGTCGCAATGCGTCGTTGGAGAAAAAACGCATCCTGCAAAAGTGCTTGCAGGATGCGTTTTTTCTCCATTGGCTTGCATTAGCGACGCATTGCGACGGATTGCCACATGTCGCATCCGTCGTGCGACGGATGCGTCGTGCTTCGGCGGACCGTCGACACAAAAAAAACTACATGTAACTTTTTTGTGCGACGTGTCCCACATATTTCAGTGCCACGTGCCACGTATTTAAGTGACACGTGCCACGTATCAAAGTGCCACGTGCCACATATTTCAGTGCCACGTATCAAAGTGCCACGTGCCACGTATCAAAGTGCCACGTATCAAAGTGCCACGTGCCACATATTTCAGTGCCACGTATCAAAGTGCCACGTGCCACGTATCAAAGTGCCACGTGCCACGTATCAAAGTGCCACGTATCAAAGTGCCACGTGCCACGTATCAAAGTGCCACGTGCCACGTATCAAAGTGCCACGTGCCACGTATCAAAGTGCCACGTGCCACGTATCAAAGTGCCACGTATCAAAGTGCCACGTGCCACATATTTCAGTGCCACGTATCAAAGTGCCACGTGCCACATATTTCAGTGCCACGTATTTAAGTGACACGTGCCACGTATCAAAGTGCCACGTATCACGTATTTCAGTGCCACGTATTTAAGTGACACGTATCACATATAAGTGCCACGTGTCACGTATTTAATTGCCACATATTTAAGTGCCACGTATCAAGATTTTCCATGGAGAACAGACACATCCAGAGATATGTCTGCTCTCCACGGCTGCAGCAACACACTGACAGGAGCCATAGTTCCTGTCGGTGTGTCACTGCGCATGCGCGAGCGAGTTTACCGGCGGTCATTGACCCCGGCACTCTCGCTTAACGGCAGTGCTGCGTGGGAAAGTTCAACGCAGCTGTACTGCTGTTAACCGAGACGCCGGAGTCATTGAACTCCGGAACAGTACGCGATACACTGCTAGGAGCTTCGCTCCTGGCAGTGTATCGCCGGAGAGCAGCCGATCGGCGTGGGACACTCGTTTTATGGATTCTGCGGACAGGGAGTATGAATTTGGTTTATTATTTTTGGATTTTTTCCTGGAGGATCGAGGGCTTCGCCTACAAGTGTGCTGTTGGTGAGTATATACTCTGTGTTATATGTTGTATGTACTGTGTGTCATGTATGTGTATTGTGTGTAGGTGTTTTGTGTAACTTTACAATTGTGCTAAGTCGCCGGACACAGGGACAACTCTCCCATCCTAATACCGGATGGGAGTAGTAGTCCCATACGGCGACTTAGCACAATGGTGGCACTAGCGTCGCATGGGGACACACACACGCACTCACACGCACACACACACACACAGAAGGACTCCATGCTGCTTCACTGGGGGGCGGGGGCTTCCCTCTTCCTGTCCGACGTCACGTCCGGTCCTGGGTGTCAACCCCTCCGTACAAAGACGCCGACACCCAGGACAAAGGCGCTGTGTGTGGAAGGTAATATGGGGCCCTAGGGGGATACGCAGACACGCCGCTGCGTAAAGAATTGACATGTCAATTCTTTTTACGCCGGCGTGTTTGCAGACAAAAGCGCCGCGTTTTTTTGCGGTGTGTCTGAACGGCAAAGTGAATTTCTCATTCACTTTGCCGGCAGACGAAAATGACATTGCGCATTTTTGAAAAGCGCCCGCAAAATAGCGCTCAAAAATGCGCTATGTCTGAAAGTAGCCTAAGGCTTCTTTCACACTTGCGTCGGTACGGGGCGGTCGCAATGCGTCGGCCCGATGTACCGACGCACGTTGTGAAAATTGTGCACAACGTGGGCAGCGGATGCAGTTTTTCAACGCATCCGCTGCCCAGTCTATGTCCTGGGGAGGAGGGGGCAGAGTTACGGCCACGCATCCGCGGAAATGGCGGACGCGACGTACAAAAAAAAGGTTACATTGAACTTTTTTTGTGACGACGGGGGCTAAAGTTATGGTTAGGGTTGGGGCTAAAGTTAGGGTTGGGGCTAAAGTTAGGGTTAGAGTTGGGATTAGGGTTAGGGTTTGGATTAGTGTTACGTTTGGGATTAGGGTTGGGATTAGGGTTAGGGTTGGGATTAGGGTTAGGGGTGTGTTGGATTTAGGGTTTTGATTAGGGTTATGGTTAGGGTTGAGATTAGGGCTGTTTTGGGGTTAGGGTTGTGATTATCGTTAGGGTTGTGATTAGGATTATGGATCGGGTTGAGATTAGGGTTAGGGCTGTGTTGGGGTTAGGGTTGGAGTTAGAATTGGGGGGTTTCCACTGTTTAGGTACATCAGGGGGTCTCCAAACACGACAGCCAATTTTGCGCTAAAAAAGTCAAATGGTACTCCCTCCCTTCTGAGCTCTGCCGTGCGCCCAAACAGTGGTTTACCCCCACATATGGGGCATCAGCGTACTCGGGATAAATTGGACAACAACTTTTGGGGTCCAATTTCTCCTGTTACCCTTGTGAAAATAAAAACTTGGGGGCTAAAAATCTTTTTTGTTGGAAAAAAATATATTTTTTTATTTTCACTACTCTGCATTATAAATTTCTGTGAAGCACTTGAGCTTTCAAAGTTCTCACCACATATCTAGATAAGTTCCTTAGGGGGTCTAGTTTCCAAAATTTGGTCACTTGTGGGGGTTTCTACTGTTTAGGTACATTAGGGGTCTGCAAACGCAACATAACGCCCGCAGACAATTCTATCAAAGTCTGCATTGCAAAATGGCGCTCCTTCCCTTCCGAGCTCTGCCGTGCGCCCAAACAGTGGTTTACCCCCACATATGGGGTACCAGCATACTCAGGACAAATTGGACAACAACATTTGGGGTCCAATTTCTCTTGTTACCCTTGTGAAAATAAAAATTTGGGGGCTAAAAAAATCTTTTTTGTGGGAAAAAAAATATTTTTTATTTTCACTACTCTGCATTATAAACTTCTGTGAAGCACTTGGGCATTCAAAGTTCTCACCACATATCTAGATAAGTTCCTTGGGGGGTCTATTTTCCAAAATGGGGTCACTTGTTGGGGGTTTCTACTGTTTAGGTACATTAGGGGTCTGCAAAGGCAACATAACGCCCGCAGACAATTCTATCAAAGTCTGCATTCCAAAATGGCACTCCTTCCCTTCCGAGCTCTGCCATGCGCCCAAACAGTGGTTTACCCCCACATATGGGGTACCAGCATACTCAGGACAAATTGGACAACAACTTTTGGGGTCCAATTTCTCTTGTTACCCTTGTGAAAATAAAAACTTGGGGGCTAAAAAATCTTTATTGTTAAAAAATATATATTTTTTATTTTCACGACTCTGCATTATAAACTTCTGTGATGCACTTGGGCATTCAAAGTTCTCACTACACATCTAGATAAGTTCCATGGGGGGTCTAGTTTCCAAAATGGGGTCACTTTTGGGGGGTTTCTGCTGTTTAGGCACATCAGGGGCTCTCCAAACGCGACATGGCGTCCGATCTCAATTCCAGTCAATTTTGCATTGAAAAGTCAAATGGCGCTCCTTTGCTTCCGAGCTCAGCCATGCGCCCAAACAGTGGTTTACCCCCACATATGGGGTGTCGGCGTACTCAAGACAAATTGTACAACAGCTTCTGGGGTCCATTTTCTCCTGTTACCCTTGGTAAAATAAAAATTTGGAGGTAAAAAGATCATTTTTGTAGAAAAAATGCGATTTTTTTATTTTCACGGCTCTACGTTATAAACTTCTGTGAAGCACCTGGGGGTTTAAAGTGCTCACCACACATCTAGATAAGTTCCTTAAGGGGTCTAGTTTCCAAAATGGTGTCATATGTGGGGGGTCTCTACTGTTTAGGCACATCAGCGGCTCTCCAAACGTGACATGGCGTCCGATCTCAATTCCAGCCAATTCTACATTGAAAAAGTAAAACGACACTCCTTCTCTTCCAAGCTCTGCGGTGCGCCCAAACAGTGGTTTACCCCCATATATGGGGTATCGACGTACTCAGGAGAAATTGCACAACAACTTTTGTGGTCTAATTTCTCCTGTTACCCTTGTGAAAATAAAAATTTGGGGGCAAAAAGATCATTTTTGTAGAAAAAATGAGATTTTTTATTTTCACGGCTCTACGTTATAAACTTCTGTGAAGCACTTGGGGGTTCAAAGTGCTCACCACACATCTAGATAAGTTCCTTGGGGGGTCTAGTTTCCAAAATGGTATCACTTGTGGGGGGTTTCCACTGTTTAGGCACATCAGGGACTCTCCAAACGCGACATGGCATCCGATCTCAATTCCAGCCAATTCTGCATTGAAAAAGTCAAACGGTGCTCCTTCACTTCCAAGCTCTGCGGTGCGCCCAAACAGTGGTTTACCTCCACATATGGGGTATCGACGTACTCAGGAGAAATTGCACAACAACTTTTGTGGTCTAATTTCTCCTGTTACCCTTGTGAAAATAAGAATTTGTGGGCGAAAAAATCATTTTTGTGAAAACAAATGCGATTTTTTATTTTCACGGCTCTACGTTATAAACTTCTGTGAAGCACTTGGGGGTTCAAAGTGCTCACCACACATCTAGATAAGTTCCTTGGGGGGTCTAGTTTCCAAAATGGTGTCACTTGTGGGGGGTTTCCACTGTTTAGGCACATTAGGGGCTCTCCAAACGCGACATGGCGTCCGATCTCAATTCCAGCCAATTCTGCATTGAAACAGTCAAACGGTGCTCCTTCACTTCCAAGCTCTGCGGTGCGCCCAAACAGTGGTTTACCTCCACATATGGGGTATCGGCGTACTCAGGAAAAATTGCACAACAAAATTTGTGGTTAAATTTCTGTTTTTACACTTGTGAAAATTAAAAAAAATGGTTCTGAAGTAAAATGTTTGCAAAAAAAAGTAAAATGTTAATTTTTTTCTTCCACATTGTTTTAGTTCCTGTGAAGTACGTAAAGGGTTAATAAACTTCTTGAATGTGGTTTTGAGCAGCTTGAGGGGTGCAGTTTTTAGAATGGTGTCACACTTGGTTATTTTCTATCATATAGACCCCTCAAAATGACTTCAAAGGTGATGTGGTCCCTAAAAAAAACATGGTGTTGTAAAAATGAGAAATTGCTGGTCAACTTTTAACCCTTATAACTCCCTAACAAAAAAAAAATTGTTTCCAAAATTGTGCTGATGTAAAGTAGACATGTGAGAAATGTTATTTATTAACTATTTTTTGTGACATATCTCTCTGATTTAAGGGCATAAAAATACAAAGTTTGAAAATTGCAAAATTTTAAAAATTTTCGCCATATTTCCATTTTTTTCATAAATAATCGCAAGTAATATCGAAGAAATGTTACCACTAACTTGAAGTACAACATGTCACGAAAAAACAATCTCAGAATCAGCGGGATCCGATAAAGCGTTCCAGAGTTATAACCTCATAAAGTGACACTGGTCAGAATTGTAAAAATTGGCTCGGTCATTAAGTACCAAATTGGCTCTGTCACTAAGGGGTTAAACTTCATTTTTTTCAGAGAAAAACAATAATAAAGACAGTGACACCCAAAGTGGGAAAATTTGTTTACTAATTTAACATTCCAATAGCAAAATGCATATGGGATTAATCTGCAGGTTAACAGCATTATTATGCTGTCCGGTGCCTGCACTCAACTGAACGCAGCAGGGAGAAAATTATCTTTTTTCTCCCCGCCAGCAATCACTATTCAGTCATGGAGGCGGGGGAGGTGCTGGTTCACTCACGCTCTGAGTATACAGGTTGGCCGCTGTAACCACGCACCCCAGCCCTGACTGACAGCCGGCCTCAATGTAGAGCGAGTGTCAGTCAGGGCCGGGGACACGGTTACAGCAGCCACTATGTATACACTCAGAGCAAGACTGAAGCGCCGCCGCCATGCTCCTGTGGCTTAATACCAAATGCTGACCGGAAGAAAAAAGATCATTTTCTCCCTGCTGCATTTGGCTACAGCATCATAACGTTGTTAACCTGCAGAATTACCCCTTATCTGCAGGATAACAGCATTATTCCTGGTGACAGGTTCCCATTAATGCATTGACACTTTTCAAGTGATAGCTGAAAAAGACTCACTTATTTACATAGTAAAGCAAATAAAAAAAAATAGAAAAGGAAACATAACGAGAAAACAAAAAGAAGCGATCAAATGCTTGAATGAATGACGATCTTATTATAAAGAAGTCAGATAAATCTGGAAGTGTTGTGATCATGAATAAAGAGATGTATGCAACACAAGTATATAAGATTCTGGTTAGTAATAGAACATATAAACAAATTATTTGAAAATCCAACAAAAGTTAAAAAAAAAAAACTTGAAAATTTGATAGAAGAAGGCGGTAAATTAAATATTTTTAGTTAAGAGAAAAATTATTCATTATTCCGTTACATCCAGTAACATCTATGTTTTATGGATTGCCTCCAGTTCAAAAAGGAATGTTCACTCCACCATTGTGTTCTATGGCACAAATAACCCCTAGCTTTATAAAAGATACTACAACTGTGTTAAGAACCATGAATCACATAAAAAGGGATAAAGAATGTGTTTGTGTTACCTGTGATGTAATAAATTTGTACCCTTGTATTCCTTATTACCTTACACTGAAGGCGGTAGAATGTCATTTAAGTAATTTCAGTACATATAATGACAATTTAAAATATTTTATTGTGATGGCAGTAGATTATCTATCAACACATCATTTCCTTTTGTTTATATTTTTTGCAAACAGAAGGAGCCCAAATGGGGTCTAGGTTCTCACCTTCTCTAGCAATTTTTTTGTTTCCTGCTGGGAAAATTTCACATTTAATCTGACATTATCCCTTTTGGTCAGTTGATGTGGTATGGCTGCTATGCCGATGACATCCTCGATGACATGGTGGCCATACCAAATTTAATTAAATATCTGAATATGAATTATGTCAATTTGAAATTCACTGCTTTGTGTTCCAATAAAATTATAAAATTTCAAGACATTGAATTGCCAGGTAATGTGGATTTGTTAACTGGTTCATGCAGCTTTACATGAACACCCGAGCCTTACACTATGGCTGGTCTGAATAACTAAAGCAATTGTTACCATCCACCTCTCGTGTCTCCCCTTTTCCTCATAGTTTGTAAGCTTGCGAGCAGGGCCCTCATTCCTCCTGGTATCTATTTTGAACTGTAATTTCTGTTAGGCCTGTCCCACACGTCCAGATAATTCCGGTACCGGAAAAATCGGTACCGGAATTATCCGTGCCCGTGCGTTTCTGCGGCACATCAGTGTGGCACACGTGCGGCACACGTGTTTCGCCCGTGTGCCGACTGGGTACCACACGCACCATGCAGGAGACAGCGCTAGAGATAAGTGCTGTCCCCCCCCACGTGGTGCTGAAGTCGCCATTCATATCTTCTCTGCAGCAGCGTTTGCTGTAGAGAAGATATGAATAATCCTTTTTTTTGTTTGTTTCTCGTGTTTAACATAAAGATCCATGTCCCCAACCCCCTCCCACCCCCTGTGCGGCCGCCCGCTGTTATTAAAATACTTACCCGGCTCCCTCGCAGTGTCCTGTCCTGGCCGCAGCTTCTACCGTATGAGCGGTCACGTGGGGCCCCCGATTACAGTCATGAATATGCAGCTCCACCTCCTATAGGGGTGGAGCCGCATATTCATTTCTGTAATGGGCGGCCCCACGTGACCCCATACAGTAGAAGCTGTGGCCAGGACAGGACACTGCGAGGGAGCCGGGTAAGTATTTTAATAACAGCGGGCGGCCACACAGGGGGTGGGAGGGGGGTGGGGACATGGATCTTTATGTTAAACACGAGAAACAAACAAAAAAAAGGATTATTCATATCTTCTCTACAGCAAACGCTGCTGCAGAGAAGATATGAATGGCGGCTTCAGCACCATGTGGGGGGGACAGCGCTTACTGTAGCGCTGTCTCCTGCACGGCACACGGACTGCACACGGACAACGTCCGTGTGTGGTACGTGTTTTACACGGACCCATTGACTTTAATGGGTCCGTGTAATACGTGCGCTCCCACGAACACTGACATGTCTCCGAGTTTGGCACACGGAGACACGGTCCGCAAAAAATCAATGACATCTGCACAGATGCATTGATTTCAATGTGTCTACGTGTGTCAGTGGCTCCGGTACGTGAGGAAACTGTCACCTCACGTACCGGAGCCACTGACGTGTGAAACCGGCCTTATGCTGTAATGTCTATTGTCTGTACAAGTCCCCTCTATAATTTGTAAAGCGCTGCAGAATATGTTGGCACTATATAAATAAAATTATTATTATTATTATTATTATTATTATTATTATTATTATTATTATTTGGGAGTGGTTCAAACAGCTGTGTTTAGGAAACCAGTTTGTGGCAATACATTGTTGTGAGCAGACTGCTGGCACCCAGATCATACCATAAAGGCATCATTGTGAATTTTTGAGCGCAAAACGCATTTGTTCAAGGGAAATTACTTTTGAAAAGGAAAGAGAAATCATTAAAAATAGGCTAAAAGATAGAGGATCTAAGAATAATTAAATTGTTCCCTCATAAATGTAAAAAATATGAATAGAGGAAATATTTTACAAAACACCAAATAAAGAAAAGACAACTGATTACCTACTTTTAGCAGGCCTTATAATGCTAGTTTCAAATCATTAAGAAAATATTTTCAAAATATGTTCCTTTTTATATCAGGACGAAAAAATAAATAGCATTGTAGAAAAACATGCTTTCCCCTAGTTTATACATTGGAAAAACTGCAAATAAAACATGGTTGACACAATAAAGGATTTTTAAAATTGTGGTAAAAACTGTATCATATGCCCTTATGATGAAAAAAAAATCCATAACATTACCTAATGAAGAACATTTTATAGATAAAGTTATAAATTGTGACATCCATCATTTGGTATACTGTTGTGAATTTGCTTTTTGCTCCCTCTAGTGGTTACTAGTTTTTTGACTCTGGTTTTTCTGTCATTCCTTTTATCCGCACCTGGGTCGTTAGTTAGGGGTGTTGCTATATAAGCTCCCTGGACCTTCAGTTCAATGCCTGGCAACGTAGTTATCAGAGCTAGTCTGCTGTGCTCTTGTCTACTGATCCTGGTTCCAGTTATATCAGCTAAGTCTGCCTTTTGCTTTTTGCTATTTGTTTTGGTTTTGTATTTTTGTCCAGCTTGTTCCAAATCTACATCCTGACCTTTGCTGGAAGCTCTAGGGGGCTGGTGTTCTCCCCCCGGACCGTTAGACGGTTCGGGGGTTCTTGAATTTCCAGTGTGGATTTTGATAGGGTTTTTGTTGACCATATAAGTTACCTTTCTTTATTCTGCTATCAGTAAGCGGGCCTCTCTGTGCTAAACCTGGTTCATTTCTGTGTTTGTCATTTCCTCTTACCTCACCGTCATTATTTGTGGGGGGCTTCTATCCAGCTTTGGGGTCCCCTTCTCTGGAGGCAAGAAAGGTCTTTGTTTTCCTCTACTAGGGGTAGCTAGATTCTCCGGCTGGCGCGTGTCATCTAGAATCAACGTAGGAATGATCCCCGGCTACTTCTAGTGTTGGCGTTAGGAGTAGATATATGGTCAACCCAGTTACCACTGCCCTATGAGCTGGATTTTTGTATTTTGCAGACTTCCACGTTCCTCTGAGACCCTCGCCATTGGGGTCATAACAGTATACTGTGTAGAATTGGTTGTTGGTTATTAGTGCACTACAAGAAAAATAAATAAAGAGTGTCAGAACATATTTATAACATCAAAAAGGTAATAACACTGATTCTGGAGTGACTAATCATTTTATAGAGGTACATGAAGGTTGTATAAAAGGACTTATATGACTTACATGCTATGGTGTTGAACGAGTAATATGTCCTGAAAGAGGTGAACACTGGAAGAAAAAAGGTTTTTTTAAGGGAAATGTCTAGATTCTTAAAATGAATACCAAATAGCCCAATGGCTTTAATTTTTGTAATGACACAGTGTATTTGTATTGATACTATAAAATTGATGGAATATACTTGTATATAATGTTTTTCATGTATATAATATGAATTGTGTTATATATGTCAGAAACATCTTAGTGGATACCGAATAAAGAAATATTTTTAAATTTTATAAGTGGTTGTACTTGCTTTTTCCTACACCACTTTTTCCTCTTGTTTTTGCTGACTAGCAGAGCAAGCAGGTCCCACCCGATAAGTGGAGTCTGATATATATGCACAGTGGTGAGTTCATTTCAACTACCATATTTCGCGGACTATAAGACGCACTGGACCATAAGGCGCACCCCAAATTTGGGGTGAAAATTGCAGAAAAAAAGATTTTTTATAAGATGGGGGTCCGTCTTATTGTCCGAATTTACAGTATCTTACCTGAAGGCTGGCGGTGGCAGAGCAGGGTCACAGGAGGCATGGTGTCGGCAGAGGTGGGGTGATGCGGTACGGCGTGCACCTGAGCAGGGTCCCTTCCTGCTTAGGTGGGCGACGCCACGTCCTGGTGTCCATGGGAGGGTTGCAGCACTGGTTACCGGCAGAGGTGCTGGGATGAGGAGGTGCTGGGATGAGGAGGTGCTGGGATGAGGAGGTGCTGCGATCAGGAGGTGCTGGGATCAGGAGGTGCTGGGATCAGGAGGCGCAGTGACAGGTATGGTGTGAGAGGGTCCCTTTCCCCGGTGAGGTGATGCAGCAGCCCGGTAAGGAGCACAGCCGGGTGAATGCTGTTGTTATCGGTGGTGGCGGCCATCTTCCAGGGGCCGCGTGAGCGCAGATGAAGCGCTCTGCTTCCCGGGGCTTCAGGAAAATGGCCGCGGGAGGCCGCGCGTGCGCAGATGGAGATCGCGCGGCCATTTTCCTGAAGCTAAGAACTTCAGAAAAATGGCCGCCGCGATCCCCATCTGCGCACGCGCGGCATCCCGCGGCCATTTTCCTGAAGCCCCGGGAAGCAGAGCGCTTCATCTGCGCACGCGCGGCCCCAGGAAGATGGCCACCACCACCGATGACAACAGGATTCACCCGGCTCTGCTCCTTACCGGGCTGCTGCATCACCTCACCGGGGAAAGGGACCCCGCTCACTGCGCCTCCTTATCTCCGCACGTCTGCCGCCGCACCTCTGCCACCGCACCTCTGCCGCCACGGGTAAGCCTGCATTTCGACTATTAGACGCACCCCCCATTTTCCCCCCTTTTTTGGGGGGGAAAAAGTGCGTCTTGTAGTCCGAAAAATACGGTATATATTTTTACTACCGTGATTTGATTGGTTGCTATAGGCAAGTATACATATTTTACCTGGCACTTAAAATAAAAAAATATATATTTGGGCACTACCTTGGTAAAATGACTGACAATTTTCCTTATTCCTTGTTTCTATTGTCGCACATCATTATACTTGGTACTAAAAATATTTGTGAGCTTTTCTTTTTTCATTTGACCAGATGTCCTTACTTTTTTTCAGAACCACCCAGCGCTCCTGAAAATTTGTCAGTGGATGCGATTGAGGCAACCTCGATATCCCTAAGATGGAAAACTCCTGAAACCGAAGGAACCTTTGCTATAGACGGATATTTGATTGAGTACCAAAAGGAGGGCAGTAAGTCTAAAGAAATGTTTTCAATTAGTAATTTATTACCAGATGTAGTTTAGTCATGTGCCATAACTATATCTGATTCTAAAATCTGTGATAGTGCTAAAATTCCTTTAAATAATGTTGTGTTTTTGCATAACACACAATAATTATTTTATTTAACGCAATGGTCTAATGGTGAAGTCTCACACCACAGATTATGCAACAGTAAGACTGAGGCTACATGGCAATTTTGGCTCTGGCACAGGTCACGCTGCCAAAGATCTTCATTAGTGATGGTCGAGCATGCTTGGCACTGCTTGATACTCGATCGAGCTATGGGGTGCCTGATCAAGTTTTGAATAGTGACAAGTATCACAAGGTCCTCGTGTCCCCATAAAAAGGGCTGTGCTCTCACTTAATATCCCTGGCTGAGAGCGCAGGTACTCCTCTGTCAGCTGGACTCTTTGTGAGTACTCTAGCATTTTTCCAGAAAGAGATCTTCAACTCACAAAGAATCTGGCTGACAGAGGCGTCCATGTGCTCCAAGCAGGAGAATACCCGGAGTGATGCAGTGACCCCTGTTACAGCTAGGGGGCACTATGTGTGCTCCTCAGGATATGCATGGAGGCGCATCTGTGATTATAATGATGGTGAAACAGTGACAGTAAATAGCCGATATGTGTCACAGAGGGAGTCTGCGCTGCAAGCCTTAAGTAATGAATAACCAAACACATGACAGAAAAAAGCATAGCAAAGGATGAAACAGTCTATGCTAAAGGTATCCTACGAAAAATAAGGACCAATAAATAGGGATAGTCGCTAACACAAATGTAGAAAGAGCTATGGGTCACAAGGGCCCAAAAAAACGACCAAAAAATCCCAATGTATATCCAAAAATATCAACTTTATTAATGCATAATAATAATGAGAACATAACATATAGGAAACAGGTGAGGCACAGTGCCGCAGGGTGTGCACAGACACCACCACAGGAGCATACTAAGGGGGCACAGAGCCGGGATAAAAACATGTACCCATCAGAAGAATAAAATTACTAATAGTAAAGTACTGCATAGTGTGTCATATTAAATGCCCTCATGAGACACTGCTGAAAAGCAGCAGCTATATAATGGACAGCAGGCCAAAATACCAAAGTATAATAAATGTATATTACCTCAAAGGGCAGATGGGTAGATTGTATCCGGGGTCCGTGCGCCCTCCCCGACGCACGTTTCGGTGAAAAGACCTTCCTCAGGGGGATTACTAAGGGGGGTCAGATGTGCCGTTTTATAGATGCCCGCGACCGGAAGTAACCGGAACGAAACCGGAAGTAGTTCATTGTTGCTATGGAAACGGGGATGTACATATCCCATGATAATGGTATCAAGCGCTACAAAGCAGCTTATACCCGATCATACCAGACACCAGACACCAGCAAATGCGTCGCACATCGCCACGCACCGAGTCGGCACAGGGCCCTGTGTCGCTCGGCGGTGAGCGTGTAGCGGCGCAAGCGCAGTGTGAGGCAAGTGAGAAAATAGCCGCGCATGCGCAGAAGAACTTACAGGTACAACGCCGCCATGTTGGAAGAGGGAAACATCACCGCAAGCTACAGCAACATAAATACAGGCGGTAACAGGGCACACATAATATATATGGATATCAAAGAATAACATATAAACAACATAATAAACAAAAAATAAAATAAATATATAAATATACAACACCATATAATGAATGTGCAGATATGAGCAATATATACCGGACACAAAGAAAAAGAGACCATCATTCAATCTAAACAATTGCGGCCATACAAAATATATATAAAGACATATATAATGTATTACATGCATAAATTAATCAGGCACAAAGGAATATGGATAAAGCCTAATAATAATCTATATATTTAGCTACAAAGCTTATAATCAATTCAGGATATTCAATCCGTAATAGGCTCCATAGTATGTCAGAACATTTGACGTATAGCATTCATGCAGAAAAGGCCATCAAGATGACACAGGGTCCGAAGTTAGAGATTGTCCATATATCAACATCCACGTAACAGACATCAGGTGAGACACGAGACAACACAGCTAAACCTAAATGTAAAGTGGATAAAGCAATAAAAAAAATTATTAGAAACACCATATATGATAAAAAGTTAAAAACAACAAAACTAAACTGAAGCGGTATCCTGCACAGATGTACAGCAGGGAGAGATCACAGAAAGGACGAGAAATTGAAATGCTCATTAAGGCCCCGTGGATGGACCGTGCCAAGTGTCCAAATCCATCGGGACTCTAATTGAGAGAGGCGCTGAGAAATGTTACCCCCCCGAATACCCAGATCAATTAAATCGATGCCTTTCACACGCAAACCTCTGCTGTTACACATATGGTGCAACTTAAAATGTTTTGGTATTGTTTTCAGGAGGGATGCGTCCTCCTGTTCACTGGCCGCCTCTATGCCACGCACGTGCTCCCTGACCCGCACCCTCAGTTGGCGTGTCGTAAGGCCAACATAAATCAGGGAGCACGGACACGTGGCATAGTAGATGACATTCTTAGACTCACAGTTTATTGACTTTTCAATTTTAAAGCTGTTATGCCCAGAAGAGTCAGCAAATGAGTTACTATGCTCAATATTTCTACAGGCGACACAGTGTCCACAAGGCCTACAGCCACTCCTGATAGGGACATCATTAAGGAATGTACGAGGGGGCATACTTTCGTAGTGACTACGTATTAGCCGATCCCGCAGGTTTTTTGCACGACGGAAGGTAATAGCAGGCTTCTTAGGGATAATTTTGGCAATAGTTTTATCGGTCATCAAGATGGGCCATGCTTTCGTGAGGGCAGCACGCACCGACTCGGATTGGGTGCTGAAGTTGGTGACAAACCTTATCATATTTCTATCCTTAGTGTCAAGCCTTAAGTAATGTTGTTGTTATGTGTAGTCCCACAAGTGTTTGTATAATTGTGAAGGGAGGCTTACAGGGCTAGTTATGAGAGCTGGGCTGGTGGAACTAGCCACACACGCCTCCCATCTATAGGAGTGGTTACAACTACATAATGTGACCATGGTGTGGTCACATGGTCGGTAGTGTGTATGGACCTGAATGTTCGCTGTAATGGAGACTGTGTAGATCCTGGATGGCTTGTGTGTTGGGAGGTCCTGAGTGTGGACTGGATCCCTGAATAGCGCACTGTGAGGCCGTGGATCTGAAGACCTGTGTGTTGGGAGATCCTGGGAGTAGGATCGGATCCCTGTTAAGCGCGCTTGTGTGTTGGACAGTCCCAGGTGGGGATAGACATCCTGAACAGCACATGCAGTGGCCTGTGTTGGAAGTCCTGGGAGTAGGATTCCTGAAGAGCAGATGGGAAGAAGTGTATGCAGAGTGTTATGATCCTTAGTGGTTGAGGATCACAAATTACTCCAGCTAAGTAACAAACGTAGGACAAGCTCTAGGGAGGTGGCAAACTGGACTGACCGCAAATCTGAACCTATCCAAACACACTAGAAGTAGCCGGTGAACGTGCCTAAAAATCCTAGACGTCTCGAGCCAGCCTGAGGAACTAACTACCCCTAGAAAGAAAGAAAGACCTCTCTTGCCTCCAGAGAAATAATCCCCAAAGATATAGAAGCCCCCAACAGATAATAACGGTGAGGTAAGAGGAAGGCACATACACAGGGGTGAAAGCAGATTCAGCAAATGAGGCCCACTAATACTAGATAGCAGAAAATAGAAAAGGGAATCTATGCGGTTAGTAAAAAACCCTTACAAAATATCCACACTGAGATTTCAAGAACCCCCACACCAACTCACGGTGTGGGGGGAGAAACTCAGTCCCCTAGAGCAACCAGCAAGCGAGGAAATCACATTTTAGCGAGCTGGACTAAAAACATAATGAACACTGATAATCAAAAAATGATCAAACAAAAACTTAGCTTGTCTTGGAGAGACTGGGATCAAGGTAGACACAAGGAATCTGAAGAGCACTGAATACATTGATAGCAGGCAAGGAACTGAGTATCCAGGTGAGCTAAATAAGAAACCAACCAAGGATAACGAACCAGCTGATGCTGCAACCTGCAGAAAGACAACACTACACAGTACCGCTTGTGACCACTAGAGGGAGCCCAAAAATAGAGTTCACAACAGTACCCCCACCTTGAGGAGGGGTCACCGAACCCTCATCAAGACCCCCAGGGCGATCAGGATGAGCCGCGTGGAAGGCACAATCCAAATCGGCCGCATGAACATCAGAGGCGACAACCCAGGTATTATCCTCCTGACCATAGCCCTTCCACTTAACCAAATACTGAAGCCTCCGTCTAGAGATACGAGAATCCAAAATCTTCTCCACCACGTACTCCAATTTGCCCTCGACCAGCACCGGAGCAGACAAAGACCTATGGAATACATTATGAATGGCAAACGATGCTGGGAGATCCAAACGAAAAGACACCGGGTTAAGGATTTTCAAGATCTTATAAGGACCGATGAAGCGAGGCTTGAATTTAGGAGAGGAGACCTTCATAGGAACATACCGAGAAGACAGCCACACCAAATCCCCAACACGAAGTCGGGGACCCACACCGCGGCGGCGGTTGGCAAAGCGCTGAGCCTTCTCCTGTGACAACCTCAAATTGTCCACCACATGGTTCCAAATCTGCTGCAACCTATCCACCACAGAATCCACCCCAGGACAGTCAGAAGACTCAACCTGACCCGAGGAAAAACGAGGATGGAAACCAGAATTGCAGAAAAAAGGTGAAACCAAAGTAGCAGAACTAGCCCGATTATTAAGGGCAAACTCGGCCAAAGGCAAAAAAGTCACCCAATCATCCTGATCAGCAGAAACAAAACATCTCAAATAAGTTTCCAACGTCTGATTAGTTCGCTCGGTTTGGCCATTAGTCTGAGGATGGAAGGCCGACGAAAAAGACAAATCAATGCCCATCTTAGCACAAAAAGTCCGCCAAAACCTGGACACAAACTGGGATCCTCTATCAGACACAATATTTTCAGGAATGCCGTGCAAGCGAACCACATTCTGAAAAAATAGAGGAACCAAATCGGAGGAAGAAGGCAACTTAGGCAAGGGCACCAAATGGACCATCTTGGAAAAACGATCACACACCACCCAGATGACAGACAATTTCTGAGATACTGGAAGATCCGAAATAAAATCCATGGAAATGTGCGTCCAAGGCCTTTTCGGAACAGGCAAAGGCAAAAGCAAACCGCTGGCACGAGAACAGCAAGGCTTAGCCCGAGCACAAATCCCACAAGACTGCACAAAGGAACGCACATCCCGCGACAAGGAAGGCCACCAGAAGAACCTAGCCACCAAATCTCTGGTACCAAAAATCCCAGGATGACCCGCCAACACCGAAGAATGAACCTCGGAAATAACTCTGCTGGTCCATCTATCCGGGACAAACAGTCTCTCTGGTGGACAACGGTCAGGTCTATCCGCCTGAAATTTCTGCAGCACTCGTCGCAAATCTGGGGAAATGGCAGACAAAATCACTCCCTCTCTGAGAATACCAGCCAGCTCAGAAACTCCCGGAGAGTCAGGCACAAAACTCCTAGAAAGTGCATCAGCTTTCACGTTCTTCGGACCAGGCAGGTATGAGACCACGAAGTTGAAACGGGAGAAAAACAACGACCAACGAGCCTGTCTAGGATTCAGGCGCTTGGCAGATTCAAGGTAAATCAGATTTTTGTGATCAGTCAAGACCACCACACGATGTTTAGCTCCTTCGAGCCAATGTCACCACTCCTCAAATGCCCACTTCATAGCCAACAACTCCCGATTACCAACATCATAATTCCGCTCGGCAGGCGAAAACTTTCTTGAAAAGAAAGCACATGGCTTCATCACAGAGCCATCAGAGCTTCTCTGCGACAAGACAGCCCCTGCTCCAATCTCAGAAGCATCAACCTCGACCTGGAAGGGAAGAGAGACATCTGGCTGACATAAGACTGGAGCTGAAGAAAACCGGTGCTTCAGCTCCCGAAAGGCCTCCACGGCCGCAGGAGACGAATTAGTCACATCAGAACTAGTGTTGAGCGATACCGTCCGATACTTGAAAGTATCGGTATCGGAAAGTATCGGCCGATACCGGCAAAGTATCGGATCCAATCCGATACCGATACCCGATACCAATACAAGTCAATGGGACTCAGGTATCGGACGGTATTCCTGATGGTTCCCAGGGTCTGAAGGAGAGGAAACTCTCCTTCAGGCCCTGGGAACCATATTAATGTGTAAAAGAAAGAATTAAAATAAAAAATATCGCTATACTCACCTCTCCGACGCAGCCGGGACCTCAGCGAGGGAACCGGCAGCGTTGTTTGTTTAAAATTCGCGCTTTTACTTGGTTACGTGAGGTCCCGGCTTGTGATTGGTCAGGGCGGCCATGTTGCCGGGACGCGGACCAATCACAGCAAGCCGTGACGAAATTACGTCACGGCTTGCTGTGATTGGTCCGCGTCCCGGCAACATGGCCGCCATTAACCAATCACAAGCCGTGACGTCACGGGAGGCTGGACATGCGCGTATTTTGAAAAGCGCGCGTGTCCAGCCTCCAGTGACGTCCCGGCTTATGATTGGTCACGGCGCCATGTTGCCGGGACGCGGACCAATCACAGCAAGCCGTGATGAAATTACGTCACGGCTTGCTGTGATTGGTCCGCGTCCCGGCAACATGGCCGCCATTAACCAATCACAAGCCGTGACGTCACGGGAGGCTGGACACGCGCGCTTTTCAAAATACGCGCGTGTCCAGCCTCCCGTGACGTCCCGGCTTGTGATTGGTTAATGGCGGCCATGTTGCCGGGACGTCACTGGAGGCTGGACACGCGCGCTTTTCAAAATACGCGCATGTCCAGCCTCCCGTGACGTCACGGCTTGTGATTGGTTAATGGCGGCCATGTTGCCGGGACGCGGACCAATCACAGCAAGCCGTGACGTAATTTCGTCACGGCTTGCTGTGATTGGTCCGCGTCCCGGCAACATGGCCGCCCTGACCAATCACAAGCCGGGACTTCACGTAACCAAGTAAAAGCGCGAAATTTAAACAAACAACGCTGCCGGTTCCCTCGCTGAGGTCCCGGCTGCGTCGGACAGGTGAGTATAGCGATATTTTTTATTTTAATTCTCTTTTTTACACATTAATACATTAATGTTGTTGCGATACCCGATACCCGATACCACAAAAGTATCGGATCTCGGTATCGGAAATTCCGATACAGCAAGTATCGGCCGATACCCGATACTTGCAGTATCGGAATGCTCAACACTAATCAGAACCCTTCTTGGTCAAATCCGTCAAAGGTTTAACCACGCTAGAAAAATTAGCGATGAAACGACGGTAAAAATTAGCAAAACCCAAGAACTTCTGAAGACTCTTAACAGACGTGGGCTGAGTCCAGTCATGAATAGCCTGGACCTTGACTGGGTCCATCTCCACAGTAGAAGGAGAAAAAATAAAACCCAAAAAGGAGACCTTCTGTACTCCGAAAAGGCATTTTGAGCCCTTCACAAATAAAGCATTAGCACGCAGGACCTGAAACACCATCCTGACCTGCTTCACATGGGACTCCCAATCATCAGAAAAGACCAAAATGTCATCCAAATAAACAATCATAAATTTATCCAGATATTCTCGGAAGATGTCATGCATGAAGGACTTAAACACAGAAGGAGCATTAGAGAGTCCAAAAGGCATCACTAAGTACTCAAAATGGCCTTCGGGCGTATTAAATGCTGTTTTCCATTCATCTCCCTGCTTAATGCGCACAAGGTTATATGCACCACGGAGATCTATCTTGGTGAACCAACTGGCACCCTTAATCCGAGCAAACAAATCAGACAATAGTGGCAAAGGATACTGAAATTTGACTGTAATTTTATTCAGAAGACGATAATCTATACAAGGTCTCAAAGAACCGTCCTTCTTGGCCACAAAAAAAAATCCTGCACCAAGAGGGGAAGAGGATGGGCGAATATGTCCCTTCTCCAAAGACTCCTTTATATAACTCCGCATCGCGGCATGCTCTGGTATAGACAAATTAAAAAGTCGTCCCTTAGGGAATTTACTACCAGGAATTAAATTTATAGCACAGTCACAATCCCTATGAGGGGGCAGGGCACTGGACCTGGGCTCATCAAATACATCCTGGTAGTCAGACAAAAACTCAGGGACCTCAGAAGGAGTGGAAGAAGCAATAGACACCAACGGAGTATCGCCATGAATTCCCTGACAACCCCAACTTGACACAGACATAGCTTTCCAATCTAACACTGGATTATGAGCTTGCAGCCATGGCAGACCCAAAACGACAACATCATGCAAATTATGCAGAACGAGAAAGCGAATCACCTCCTGATGTACGGGAGTCATGCACATGGTCATTTGCGTCCAATACTGAGGCTTATTCTCAGCCAATGGCGTAGCATCAATTCCCCTCAGAGGAATAGGAAATTCCAAAGGCTCCAGGACAAAACCACAGCGCCTGGCAAACGACAAATCCATCAGATTCAGGGCAGCACCCGAATCCACAAAAGCCATAACCGGGTAGGACGACAAAGAACAAATCAAAGTAACAGACAAAATAAATTTAGGCTGTATAGTACCAATGGTGACAGGTTTAGCGATTTTTTTTAAGCGTTTAGAGCATGCTGAGATAACATGAGTAGAATCACCACAGTAAAAGCACAACCCATTTTGACTTCTATGACTGTCGCTCAATTCTGGTCAGAGTTCGGTCACATTGCATAGACTCAGGTCTCTGTCCAGAAAATACCGCCAAAGGATGAGCAGATTTGCGCTCCCGCAAACGCCGATCAACCTGAATGGCTAAAGCCATAGAATCACTCAGACTTGTAGGGGTGGGAAACCCCACCATAACATTCTTAACGGCCTCAGAAAGACCTTCTCTGAAATTTGCAGCCAGGGCACACTCATTCCATTGAGTAAGCACCGACCATTTCCGAAATTTTTAACAATACACCTCTGCTTCATCCTGACCTTGAGAGATAGCCAGCAACGCTTTTTCTGCCTGATTCTCAAGATTAGGCTCCTCATAAAGCAGTCCAAGAGCCAGAAAAAATGCATCTACATTAAGCAAAGCAGGATCTCCTGGCGCCAGAGAGAAAGCCCAATCTTGAGGGTCGCCACGCAACAAGGAGATAACAATTTTAACTTGCTGAGCGGAATCAGCAGAGGAATGAGGTCTCAGAGATAGAAATAACTTACAATTATTCTTAAAATTTTGAAACCTAGATCTATCTCCAGAAAACAACTCAGGAATGGGTATCTTTGGTTCTGACATAGGGCTACGAATAACAAAATCCTGAATACTTTGCACCCGTGCAGTAAGATGATCCACACTAGAAGTCAGAGTCTGAACATTCATGTCTGCAGCTGAGCTCAAAACCACCCAGAGTTCAAGGGGATGAAAGAAGCTAAACAGACTGCAGCAAAGGAAAAGCGGGAGGGAAAAAAAAAATGTACTCAGGTCTTCTTTTTATCCCACTTCTGCGATGCATTAAACACTTTTTGGCCTGCTATACTGTTATGATCCTTAGTGGTTGAGGATCACAAATTACTCCAGCTAAGTAACAAACGTAGGACAAGCTCTAGGGAGGTGGCAAACTGGACTGACCGCAAATCTGAACCTATCCAAACACACTAGAAGTAGCCTGTGAACGTGCCTAAAAATCCTAGATGTCTCGAGCCAGCCTGAGGAACTAACTACCCCTAGAGAGAAAGAAAGACCTCTCTTGCCTCCAGAGAAATAATCCCCAAAGATATAGAAGCCCCCAACAGATAATAACGGTGAGGTAAGAGGAAGGCACATACACAGGGGTGAAAGCAGATTCAGCAAATGAGGCCCACTAATACTAGATAGCAGAAAATAGAAAAGGGAATCTATGCGGTCAGTAAAAAACCCTTACAAAATATCCACACTGAGGTTTCAAGAACCCCCACACCAACTCACGGTGTGGGGGGAGAAACTCAGTCCCCTAGAGCAACCAGCAAGCGAGGAAATCACATTTTAGCGAGCTGGACTAAAAACATAATGAACAATGATAATCAAAAAATGATCAAACAAAAACTTAGCTTGTCTTGGAGAGACTGGGATCAAGGTAGACACAAGGAATCTGAAGAGCACTGAATACATTGATAGCAGGCAAGGAACTGAGTATCCAGGTGAGCTAAATAAGAAACCAACCAAGGATAACGAACCAGCTGATGCTGCAACCTGCAGAAAGACAACACTACACAGTACCGCTTGTGACCACTAGAGGGAGCCCAAAAATAGAGTTCACAACAGCAGAGTCTGCAACAGCACAGCACTGGGGGAGTTACAGACCGTCCGAGGATCAGGACTGTCAGGTGGTCTAGTGAGCAACGCATTGTCCGGGATGGTGATCCCACATCCACAGCTTCCCTAAGAGAGAGAGGACTGCCAGGAGTCAGCGTGTGGAGCAGGAGCTCCTGGAAGGTAACCCAGAGTATGGGGAACTGTGTGCACTGACAGGGGGGTTAGTAATGAAGTGTGTGGTCTCCCTCAGTAACTGGACGAAGTGAGGTCCAGCATGTATAGAGACTACGAATCAATGTCGTGCGTTCTATATGACTAGAGACATTTATACGGCGTACGGACACCCCCCAGGAACTAGTCAAGGAGGACTGGCGGGTGTAGTATCTGAACTGTGAGTTAAAGCCGTATATGAAATATCTAAGTTAAAGCTGCAACTAATGTCACCGGTTGGTGCATATTGTGTTCTATGAAGTTTATAATGAACTGTGCATAACCCGGTTAATGACTGCATAATAAACCGCATGAACTGTTTTTGTGAGAAAAACGTGCCTGTGTGACTGAGTCCCGTTGCTACAGTAAGTGAGTGTCTCCCAACACATGCAGTAAGCGCTATCTCACACCGGCTTCAGTGCGGCACGCGGATCGAGTTTCCCATTCACTTCTATTAATCTCACTACTCAAGTCGAGCACATCCGGCAATCTCGATTCGAGCACCGAGCACTCAAGTATTTCAGTACTCAATCAACACTAATCTTTATGTGCCACTGCTACATTGCAATGTAATGCAGGTGAATAGGGTCATATAGCAATCCTTAACGTAATGTGACCACAACAAGCAAGTCACTAGAAATCCACCTGGGTCTGTCTTTTTGCATCTTACTTGTTGCACGCAATTTATTAGTAATTGTTTTATCTTTTTTTAGCCAGAGTGCCAGTTCATCAAAGCTTTTATGCAAGAAAAAATACTTAAGAAGCTTTGAAAAGTTGCACAATTTTTGCATAACTCAGAGTTTGGTGCTTTTACTCCCATATTACCCAACTGTTCCAAATTGGGTGTAGTTGAAGCTGGACGGATATGCAATGAGGCCATCATGCCATAGCTCTTTTAATTCATGATGAGCTGTGCCATACCTTATGCCAAAAAGCTTACTCCAGCAGTATCTGACTGTGGTTACATTTTTAGCGGGGTGAATGGAGACACTAGTCAGACACCTGTCAGATGCTCCTGATTCATCAAAAGGACTTTCCGCGGCCGAAACACATTAAAAACCCATGTGCATTTTTTTGCTGGGCATTTTCTGTGTCTGTTGAAAGTCTATGGTGAAAATGTACACCACAGATCAGTTAACGCTGAGTAAAGAAAAAAAGTACTGTGTGAATGTGATTTCTATAAATCCTATCCACTTTACGGGAACAGTAAGATGCTGCTATTTTGACGTGCCAAAACCTCAACAAAAGCCCATCGTGGGGACACAGCATAATTGTCTCTGTATTTTCTTTCAGGTACAGAGTGGGTGTCTGTGAACAAAGAGCCCAGTATTTCTACTCATTACAAAATTACAAATTTGACTACAGGTGACAAGATATTTGTTCGGGTCAAAGCCGTTAGTAAGGCTGGAAACAGTGATCCAACAGCTCTGGAGCACGCAGTTCTAATTCGAGAAATAGTAGGTAAGAACATTTGTATCTTAGTTATTTATACATAGAAGCCGCATATTCTTCAATTGCATTTCCATGTTAAGGTGCAAACAGCAAAGTATCCCAGTCCAGAGATACACTTAAAGCCAAGATAAAAAGAAGAGCACAGCACTCCAACTTCAGCCATCATGTTTTATATACCAGGCATGCAACGTTTAACCCTCAACCCTTTGCTGGACAAAGACCATTGAGGTTGAAACATTGCATTGTGTGGTGAATAAAACACAGATGAAGTTGGAGTGCTGTAGACTTTTTTTTTCTTGAAATCTGGAAAACCTATTCGCTATGGGGTTTGCACAATCCACTATATAATTGCAATCAAAGTGATTCTATCCCCATTGCAAACTAAGTTTCTTAGCAAATTCACCAACTTTCTGGTGTTGATGGTGTTGTTTGCCATAAACCAAACAAACAAGAACTTAAATAGCTCAATAAAACAACCAATAAAAACAAGAGTATGGTGGTTTCTCTAAGCATAACTGGTTTCTCTAAATTCAGGAAAATTCTTTTACTGATACTGAAGTTTCAACTCCTTCGTGGCCAGTGTCTTTATTACTTAGTAGAGCACACTTAAGTTGTGATGACTTGCTGCAAACACGATGAGTATCCCATACACAGCTTCTTGGCAGGGTTCCTAAGGAATCTTAGCACATTCATTGTAGGCAATGGCATCCAGTTCACTTATGGTTTTGGGTTTGTATGTTGCAAACTTCTTCAAATCCTGCCAGAGATTTTCCATGGAGTTCAAGTCAAGCAACTGTGGCGCCCACGCCAGACTCTTACAGGACTTGTTCTGAAACCAGGCAATGGTGGACTTTGAGATATACTTGGGATCATTGTTCTTTTGGGCTGCCCAATAACTCCCAAGCTTCAGCTTCTTTCTAGTGCTAGAAAATGCAAAACAGCGTCATTTGTCATGTTTTTGCAGTAGGCAGGGTGTTCTTTTCAGTGCATGCTTCAATCTTACTTCTCTAGATAATAGCGCTGATTCATAGACCCAAAAAGGTAGTTGTGTTTCATCATTCCATAAAACAGAATCACAAAGTATCATTGGCTTTGACCTGTCACCAGGTCAAAAGTGGATAGTTTTTGTTTTTATTTTATTCTGGCTGCTAACGTTTTTGGGTCTTTTTTTGTGCAAATTTGTATGCTCTTTACAAGGTGCATAGCTCTCAGGTTAATAATTCACAGCAGCCTAAAGCATGCCCCCAGTTAATCATGTGCACAACGTCCCCTTTGTAGAGATCATAAAAGTTAGTACTAAGTACAAAGACTCATATCTCTTGAACCCTATTGGGAATTGTTAAAAAACATACAGTGGGTACGGAAAGCATTCATACCCCTTTAAATTTTTCACCCTTTGTTTCATTGCAGCAATTTGGGAAATTAAAAAAGTTAATTTTTTTCCTATTAATGTACACTCTGCACCCCATCTTGACTGAAAAAAAGCAGAAATGTCGTAATTTTTTCAAATTTATTACAAAAGAAAAACTGAAATATCACATGGTCATAAGTAGTGTTGAGCGATACCGTCCGATACTTGAAAGTATCGGTATCGGAAAGTATCGGCCGATACCGGCAAAGTATCGGATCTAATCCGATACCGATACCCGATACCAATACAAGTCAATGGGACTCAAGTATCGGACGGTATCCCTGATGGTTCCCAGGGTCTGAAGGAGAGGAAACTCTCCTTCAGGCCCTGGGATCCATATTAATGTGTAAAATAAAGAATTAAAATAAAAAATATTGCTATACTCACCTCTCCGACGCAGCCTGGACCTCACCAAGGGAACCGGCAGCGTTGTTTGCTTAAAATGCGCGCTTTTACTTCCTTCCGTGACGTCACGGCTTGTGATTGGTCGCGTGCCGCCCATGTGGCCGCGACGCGACCAATCACAGCAAGCCATGACGTAATTTTCAGGTCCTCAATGCCTAATTCTAGGCATTCATGATTTTAAAATTACGTTCCGGCTTGTGATTGGTCGCGTCGCGGTCACATGGGCGACTCGACCAATCACAAGCCGTGACGTCACGGGAGGCAGGAGACGCGCGCATTTTTAAAATTACGTCACGGCTTGTGATTGGTTGCGTGCCGCCCATGTGACCGCGACGCGACCAATCACAGCAAGCCGTGACGTAATTTCAGGTCCTGAATGCAGAAATAGGCATCAGGACCTGAAATTACATCACGGCTTGCTGTGATTGGTCGCGTCGCGGTCACATGGGCGGCACGCAACCAATCACAAGCCGTGACGTAATTTTAAAAATGCGCGCGTCTCCTGCCTCCCGTGACGTCACGGCTTGTGATTGGTCGCGTCGCCCATGTGACCGTGACGCGACCAATCACAAGCCGGAAAGTAATTTTAAAATCATGAATGCCTAGAATTAGGCATTGAGGACCTGAAAATTACGTCACGGCTTGCTGTGATTGGTCGCGTCGCGGCCACATGGGCGGCACGCGACCAATCACAAGCCGTGACGTCACGGAAGGAAGTAAAAGCGCGCATTTTAAGCCAACAACGCTGCCGGTTCCCTCGGTGAGGTCCAGGCTGCGTCGGAGAGGTGAGTATAGCAATATTTTTTATTTTAATTCTTTATTTTACACATTAATGTTGTTTCGATACCGATACCCGATACCACAAAAGTATCGGATCTCGGTATCGGAATTCCGATACCCGCAAGTATCGGCCGATACCCGATACTTGCGGTATCGGAATGCTCAACACTAGTCATAAGTATTCAGACCTTTTGCTCAGTATTGAGTAGAAGCACCCTTTTGAGCTAGTACAGCCATGAATCTTATTGGGAATGATGGAACAAGTTTTTCACACCTGGATTTGGGGATCCCCTGCCATTCTTCCTTGCAGATCCTCTCCAGTTCCATCAGGTTGGATGGTGAATGTTGGTGGATATTTTCAGGTCTCTCCAGAGATGCTCAATTGGGTTTAGGTCAGGGCTCTGGCTGGGCCATTCAAGAATGGTCACAGAATTGTTCTGAAGCCACTCCTTTGTTATTTTAGCTGTGTGCTTAGGGTCATTGTCTTGTTGGAAGGTGAACCTTCGGCCAAGTCTGAGGCCCAGAGCACTCTGGAAGAGGTTTTCATCCAGGATGTGTCTGTACTTGGCCGCATTCATGTTTCCTTCAATGACAACCAGTCATCCTGTCCCTGCAGCTGAACAACACCCCCATAGCATGATGCTGCAACCACCATGTTTCACTGTTGGGATTGTATTGGGCAGGTGATGAGCAGTGCCTGGATTTCTCCACACATACCGCTTAGAATTATCATCAAAAAGGTCTATCTTCATCTCATCAGACCAGAGAATCTTATTTGTCATAGTCTGGGAGTCTTTCACATGTTTTTTAGCAAACTCTATGCCGGCTTTCATATGTCTTGCACTGAGGAGAGGCTTACGTCTGGCCACTCTGCCATGAAGGCCCAACTGGTTGAGGGGTGCATTGATAGTTGACTTTGTGGAACTTTTCTCCCATCTCCTTACTGCATCTCTGGAACTTAGCCACAGTGATGTTGGGGTTCTTCCTTACCTCTCTCACCAAGGCTCTTCTCCCACGATTGCTCAGTTTGGCTGGTCGTCCAGGTCAACGAAAACTTATGGTATCCCAAACTTCTTCCATTTAAGGATTATGGAGGCCACTGTGCTCTTAGGAACCTTGAGTACTGTAGAAATTCTGTTGTAGTCTTGGCCAGATGTGTGCCTTGCCACAATTCTGTTTCTGAGCTCCTTGGCCAGTTCCTTTGACCTCATGATTCTCATTTGATCTGACATGCACTGTGAGGTCTTATATAGACAGGTGTGTGCCTTTCCAAATCAAATCCCATCAGTTTAATTAAATGCAGCTGGATTCCAATGAAGGAGTAGAACCATCTCAAGGAGCATCACAAGGAAATGGACAGCATGTGACTTAAATATGAGTGTCTGAGAAAAGGGTCTGAATACGACCATGTGATATTTCAGTTTTTCTTTTTTATTAAATTTGCAAAAAAATCTACATTTCAGTTTTTTTCAGTCAAGATGGGGTGCAGAGTTTACATTAATATGAAAAAATGAACTTTTTTGAACTTACCAAATGGCTGCAATGAAACAAAGAGTGAAAAAAACCCATAAGTGACCCCATTTTACCAATTAAACCTATCAATGAATTCATCCAGGGGTGCAGTGATGATATTGACACCATAGGTGTGTCACAAACGTATACAATTGCGCAGTGAAGAAAAAATAATTAACATTTTTACTACCAAGATTGTGTGCTAGCCCCAAGTTTTACAATTTCACACTGGGAAATGGGTAAAAATGGTACCAGAATTTGTCCTACAATTTCTGCTGAATGTAGAAAAACCCCATATGTGGCTGTACAGTACTACTTAGCCATACGGAGTGACTCGGGAGGGACGGAGCACTATTTGCCTCCTGGAGCGAAGATTGTCCTAGACTTGTTTGTGGATTCCATATAAAGAGCTCCTATGTGCTAGAAAAGCAAAGCAGAATCCCCCCTCAAGTGACCCCATTTTGGAAATTATAACTTTTATTGTCCCGCAAATGATGTCACAGCTGGCTGGGCGTGAGTGTTTGGGGTGGAGCCTTGTGTATAAAAGGCCCCCAGCGGTGCACACGGGTGCGCTAGTATCACTTATGTGTGGTGTTTGTGATAGGATACGCTACCACTCTGTTTGCTCGTGTCACTCTTTGCACTGAGAGTTCTTGGCAGGTAGGGTTAGGACTGGGTAGCTACCTCTTAGCTTAGCATCCTTTTCATACATGTTTGTGGTTAGCACAGTTGAGTTACAGAGCAAGTCCAACCCTCAGTCTACACTTTTCAGGGAAAGCGTCAGGTCTTTGCACCTAGCGTCACATGATCTCTTCCTCTAGCTCAGCATCTGCTTCAAACTTGTGTGCGATTGACACAGTTTAGTTGCAGAGCAAGCACAATCCACGTGCTTCCATCCCTGTGACGTTTAACAGGGTATAGTTCTCAGCAGTCTGAGTGCAGTACCTCTCAGTGAAGTAACTGAGCTTGGTACTTTGCGTTTTGTTCATACTGTGTGGAGTTAACGCAGTCGGATTAAGGTTAACGCTCGCAGCTTCGTTAGGGTACTGTCACACATTGAAATTTCGATCGCTACGACGGTACGATTCGTGACGTTCTAGCGATATCGTTACGATATCGCTGTGTCTGACACGCTACTGCGATCAGACACCCTGCTGAGAATCGTACGTCGTAGCAGATTGTTTGGAACTTTCTTTCGTCGCTTGATCACCCGCTGTCATCGCTGGATCGTTGTGTGTGACAGCGATCCAGCGATGTGTTCGCTGGTAACCAGGGTAAACATCGGGTAACTAAGCGCAGGGCCGCGCTTAGTAACCCGATGTTTACTGTGGTTACCAGCGTAAACGTAAAAAAAACAAACAGTACATACTCACATGCCGGTGTCTGTCCCTCGGCGAAAGCTTCTCTGCACTGTGTAAGCACCAGAGCCGGAAAGCGAGCACAGCGGTGACGTCACCGCTGTGCTTTCCGGCCGCTGTGCTTACACAGTGCAGAGAAGCACAGCGCCGAGGGACAGACACCGGCATGTGAGTATGTACTGTTTGTTTTTTTTACGTTTACGCTGGTAACCAGGGTAAACATCGGGTTACTAAGCGCGGCCCTGCGCTTAGCAACCCGATGTTTACCCTGGTTACCCGGGGACTTCGGCATCGCTCCAGCGCCGTGATTGCAACGTGTGACAGCAGTCTACGACGCTGGAGCGATAATAGTACGACGCTGCGACGTCACGAATCGTGCCGTCGTAGCGATCGAAATTTCAATGTGTGACAGTACCCTTACGCCATTGTTCACACTAGCAGCAGTTATACATCTCTGCACGGTGGAATCTGAGCTGTGACTGCACTTCAATTTATATTTTTTAGTGCAATCCGCCAACCCTAACACACGCACCTGTAAATTATGCAGGCTCTCATCACTACAGAAATGCCAAACGTGGGTGCTAAATGTTGTTTAGGCACACTGGGGCTCTCAATGGAGGGGGCATTTGGATTTGGGAGGGGATAATTTGCTGAATTTCTTTTGGGGAGCGAGAAGCCATTTCACTTTTCCAAAGCCTTTGTGCTACCAGTAACGTGGAAGCCCTTACATTTTTGTTAACAGATGACGGACCTGAGTAGGGACTTTTTTTGTGGATTGAGTTGAAGCTTTTATTGGGAACATTTTAATAATATCAGGGATCACATTTTTTCTGGCACTCTACGCTGAGCACTTACTTTGGGGTTTAAATCTAAATCTCCGAGTGACATGACAGATAAAACCCTCGAGGGATCCATTCACTATAATGAGGCAGCAGATTTACTCTGGACTCCGTATGGCCTCTGTTCAGCGGTGTCCTTTTCAGAAGTGCTCAAAACTGTGCAATCCTAAAAAGACGGACGCTCCCGGATCACAGGTCCTATGGCCTCCACAGTGACTCTTATCTGCCTGATTATAGAGAAATTTCCGCTGGTGGTTTTGTCTAAATCACGTATTTCAGAGATTTACATGGAAACCCCGGTGTAAGCGCTCAGCGGAGAGCACAGGATAAATGTACTCCAAGACTTACTGCAATCTTTGGGAGGTAGAATGAAAAAATCAACAGTAGGTGAAGAATGGGTTTTATTTATTTTTTACACCATTCTTCGTGCAGTATAAGTGATTAGGCAACTTTATTCTTCGGATCGGTGCAATTACAGCGATACCAGATTTATATCGGGTTTTTATGTTTGGCTGCTCTCACACTAAAAGACGCTTTTTGATTGTGAAAACTAGTCTTTGCATCACCATATTTTGAGAGCTATAATTTTTTCTTATTTTGGCGGACAGAGTCATGTGAGGGCTTTTTTTTGCGGGATTAGCTGACGTTTCTATTGGTACCATTTTCGGGAACATGACATTTTTTGATCGCTTTCTATTCTGATTTTTGGGAGACAGAATGAACAAAAAGCAGCAATTCAGGAATTGCTTTTTTTTTTTTTTAAATACTGTTCCCCTAGTAGTAAAATTGGTAAGACAGCCTTATTGTTCTGGTCAGTGCGATTACAGTGATACCTCATTTATATTTTTTTTTTATGTTTTGGCGCTTTTACACAATAAAAACTATTTTATAGAAAAAATAATTATTTTTGCATCGCTTTATTCTGAGAACTATAACTTTTTTAATTTTCTGCTGATGAGCTGTATGGCAGCTTGTTTTTTTGAGGGACATGATGACGTTTTCAATGGTACCATTTCTGCTTACATCCGTCTTTTTTTCCACGTTTTATTGCACTTTTTGTTCGGCAGTATGATGATAAAGTATTGTTTTTTGCCTCATTTTTTTTTACGGTATGCAGGAGTTAACTAGTGGAACAGTTTTATAGAGCGGGTCGTTACGGACGCGGCAATACCAAATATGTGTTCTTTTATTTATTTTTTTTATTTACATAAATAAATGTATTTATTGAAAAAATACCGTATTTTCTGGTGTATAAGACGACTGGGCGTATAAGACCACCCCAACTTTTCCATATAAAATATAGAGTTTGGGATATACTCGCCGTATAAGACGGGGGTCATCTTATACGCCAGGTGTCGTCTAATAAAGCGTGTGCGGTCCGGATGGTTCCCAGGGTCTGGAGGAGAGGAGACTCTCCTTCAGGCCCTGGGATCCATATTCATGTAAAAAAAAAGAATAAATATATAAAATATGGGTATACTTACCCTCCGACGGCTCCCAGCGGTGCAAGCAGCGGCCTCCGGTCCCAAGGATGCATTGCGCGAAGGGCCGGAGATGACGTCCTGGTCACGTGACCGCAACGTCATCTCCGTCCTTCGCGCAATGCATCCTTGGGAACGGAGGCCACCTTTTGCACCGCTGAGAGTCGGGGGCCGTCGAAGGGTAAGCATACCCATATTTTTCTTAATTCTTTTTTTTTTAGATGAATATCGATCCCAGGGCCTGAAGGAGAGTCTCCTCTCCTCCAGACCCTGGGAACCATCCAGGACCGCTCCCTGCACACGCCGTACCCGATGTATAAGACGACCCCCGACTTTTGAGACATTTTTCAGGGGTTAAAAAGTCATCTTATACGCCGGAAAATACGGTATATTTTTTTCTTTATTGAGGGATTTAAAAAAAAATATTTTTACAATTTGTAATTTTTTTAAAAATCTTTTTAAAATCTTCCCAGTATGGGACATCACTAGCACAAAAGTTTACATACCCCGGCAGAATTTTTGCTTTCTTGGCCTTTTTTCAGAGAATATAAATGGTAATACCAAAAGTTTTTCTCCACTCATGATTAGTGGTTGAGTGAAACCATTTTTTGTCAAACTACAGTTTTTTCTCTTTTTAAATCATAATGACAACCCAAAACATCCAAATGACCATGAACAAAAGTTCACATACCCCATTTCTTAATACCGTGTATTGCCTCCTCTAACATCAATGACAGCTTGAAGTATTTTGTGGTAGTTGTGGATGAGGTTCTTTATTTTCTCAGATTATAAATCTTCCCACTCTTCTTGTAGATATACTGCTCTTTGCGGGAATGCACCTCCCGCCGAGAAGTATATGCATGGTGCATATCGGGAAGGGGTTAATGGGTGCAGAAATGGTGCAGAAAATTTGCAACATCAAAAACTTGCTGAACGCTCAGTGTGGGAACATAGCATAAAGCCATGTGCACATGTGAGGGAGGGACAGGGTGATAGTAGTGGCTGAGGTAAAAGTCTCTTGCACACACTGACCTCCCATCACATACAAATCACAGGTCTCTGTTCCATTACCTGTCACACTCTCCAGCACCCTCTCAGGAATTTCTGCACTGCAGTGCACATACTCCTCAGACGATGAAGAAGAAACAGAGTCACAATCCATTTCAACGCTTGAACTATTAACTTTACTGCTTCTGGTACACAGTGCATACATATTCTTTCCATCATCAGCATCAGGGTGAACATTAGGCAATTTCTCCTTTGTCCCTGTCTTTCCTTCTCTGTCACTAAGCACACTTCCAGGACGGACAGAGTTCTCCGGTTTCTCAACTTCATCTCTGCTCATGCCTGCTTCAGTAGGGGAACTTGTAAGCCGTTTCGCCCCGGTCTCGAGTACATACACGCACGAAACAAGCTGCCACATTCTGAGTGACCTGACCATACTGCTTAGTCTTCTTCTGGCAACTGCAGACCCACTTACTCTGCACTGTCAGCACTTCTCCTGGTGTTACTCCCTGATGAGGCCCTGACCCAGAACACTGTGTGACTGGGCTCTTCTCTTCAATGTTACGGAGCCAACTGCCCTGTCAGGGCGCTCCCGCCCAACTGGTTCAAATTCCAGATGTTTCCCAGGTTAATGGTCATTAGCTCCTCCCATTTAACAATTTACAAGCTGAGTATCACTCCACCCCCATCTAGTGGGCCAACTAGGGTACTACGCTCTCCCTATATGTATTAGAAACCATACATTGCAATACTTCAAAGCATACAGAAAATCATACAATGGACATAAATAAACATTAAATATACATAAAATATTTCATGACTTTAGTCAACCCCCTTACGCACACACTGAGTATTTGGTGAGTTTTTTACATCAATATTTGTAAGCCAAAACCATGAGTCAAACAGTCAGAAGAAAAGTATAACAGAAACACATGCACCACTGCTGCATTTTTCACCCACTCCTTATTTTGGCTTGGCAATAGTTATGTAAAAAACTCTCCAAATACTCAGCGTGTGCACGTGCCTTAGGCTATGTGCACACAAAGAACTTTTGGTGCTTTTTTGGTTTTGTGTATTTCTTCTGCATTACGGCTCCAACAAAGTGGATGGGATTTATAGAAATCTCATGCACACTGTGCTTTTTAACGCAGCGTAAAATCACTCTTGGTGTATGTTTCAACTCCGCATCAAGTCAATATCTCTTGCCAGTACACCAAGTTTTCTGTTCGGAATTTCCCCTTAGGACTCATTCCCACTTGCGATGCATTCGGACGAGTGAAATCATGTAAAAAAAATCGGATTGCACTTGTCCCAATGTTTCTTAATGAGGCAGCTCACTTCTGTGATTAGTTTCTCATGCCGATTTGGCATGCGAAAACAATCGCAGCATGCTACAATTGCACCGGAGAATCGGATCGCACGCACTCATAGAAGTCTATGGGTGCGTGAGAAACATCGCAATGCACTCGGATATCACCCGAGTACAGTGTGATTCCGGCCGACGCCGGTAACAGAGGAGATGGAGTAATTCATTTCTCCCATCTCCTCCCCAGCTATGCTCCGATTCTCGCAGCAGAGCTGGAGCTGAGAGTCATTAGCATATCGCATATGATGCTCTCACACGGGATGTGATTTGCTAGTGGGACCCCGGTCTTAGACTTGCATTAGTGAGGAAATTCCACAGGTAAAAAACGCACATGTGCTTTTACTGCATTTCCACATCGGAAATGCATGTATTGCACACCTAAGTATGTCAATAAAGTTGTCAAAGCCAAACAGCAGGAATTATCAAAAACAAAGCAGCTATTTTTAAAGCATGACACACTAAGAGACAAAAAGTGCAGTATCAAAACACATTAAAAGTGCATGTTAAAAAAATGCACACAAAACCGTAATGAAAAAATGGAAATAACCTAATTTAAAGAAGAAGTGGTGCTGAAATTCTACAGTAACAAAAACTCACCAAAAGCTCATCATTGAAATGTAGCCATAGGCAGACTGACTGCCATATAAATCATGTGAGGATCTCATCACAATCCTCAGGCGATGTCAGCGCTGTACAGGGGCCCCGCGATGAACTGACAGTGGGGGTAATCCCTGTGTATATCCCTACGCCGCTGCCAGGAGAGAGGTCACTTAAGTTCATTTTCTCGCCAGCAACGCTGTGTGAGAGAATTCCCATGCAGCATTGCCATAAAGCGAGAGAATGAACTAAGGTAACCTCTTTAGCGATGCACTGCAGGAGCCATTATCTCCTGTCAGTGCATCGTGGGAGGCCTATAGAGCAGTAGGGGAGATCATCGTGGGACACTCGTTATTAATTGGACTACGTCAGGCAGGGAGTATACAGTTGGTTTAATATTTTTTATTTTTGCAGGTGATCGATGGCTTCGGGGAATTAGGCGTGGTTTTAAGTATGGTGAAATTAAAAATGTTAAAATACTTTTTTCTGGCTCTGTCTTTTTTTAACTCTTTCACCAATATAGGATTAGTAATGGATAGGTGTCTTATTGACGCCTCTCCATTACTAACCAGGCATGAGGTCACCTTACAATAAAAAGGTAACATTAACCCCTTACCCCATATGCCACTGCTACAGGGCAGTGGGAAGAGAGAGGCTAAGTGGAAAATACCTTTAATAGTTTGACAGTTACTTAGTCCATTTTGACCTTAATGACCAAACCACGTTTTTAAAACCTGACATGTCACTGGTAATAATGGTATGCTTCAACATATCCCAGTGATTCTGAGATTTTGTTTTTTTTTTCGTGACACTTTGTATTTTGAGTTTTTGCTGGGGATTTTTATGAAAATATCTGATATTTTCTGAAAATGTAGAAAAATGTTTAGTTTTCAAACTTTGAGTGCTTGTACCCTTTAATCAGATAGTCACCACACAAAAAAAAGTTAATAAACAATATTTCCCTAAATGTCTAATTTATGTATGTTAGAATCATTTTTCTAATTTCCTCTTATTTTATTAGAATCTTAGAAAGGTTAAAATGTAGCAACAAACGTTCACTTTTTTTCAAGGAAATGTACAAGTTCTGTTTTTTTATGGACCTATTCAGTTTTGAAGTGACTCTTATGGTATGGGCTCCTGGTGTACCTGCTGAATTTTGACATAGGAAGCTGCCGGCAGTATTTTTCTTGAATTATCTTCTTTGACGTCTTTCTGGATGTTTTTTTTTTCTTTTTTTAGCTGTATGTGTAAAGAAGTGAGTAGCTTCCAAAGGGAAGCCACAAGAAGGATAGTCAGATTACTTCTTTTAGCTATATGACTGATTTCAAGGCGTGACATTTAAAAGAAGCTGAAAAAAATGGAACATATACTTAGCAAATCATTTTGATATTGCAGTGCATACAGTGTGGTAATTCTTTTTAGCATTTCTAAGCGCTTTTTCAAGTTCCTGAGCAGACCCACTTGAAAAGGACAATATGTGCATATACAGTACCTTAAAGGGAACCTGTCACCCCCAAAATCGAAGGTGAGCTAAGCCCAAAAGAGATTAGATTATACTCACCCAGGGGCGGTCCCGGTCCGGTCCGATGGGTGTCGCGGTCCGGTCCAACGCCTCCTATCTTCATCAGATGACGTCCTCTTCTTGTCTTCACACTGCGGCTCCGGCGCAGGCGTACTAGAGGGCAGGGCAAAGTACTGCAGTGCGCAGGCGCCGGGCCTCTCTGACTTTTCCCGACGCCTGCGCACTGCAGTACTTTGCTCTGCCCTCAACAGGGCAGACAAAGTACGCCTGCGCTGGAACCGCAGCATGAAGACAAGAAGAGGAAGTCATCGTAAGAAGATGGGAGGCCCCGGACCGTACCGCAACGCCCATCGGACCGGGACTGCCCCTGGGTGATTACATTATATTACAGAATGCTGTAGATAAGCCCCTGATGCCGGTGGGCTTAGCTCACCTTCGATTTTGGGGGTGACAGGTTCCCTTTAAGGGGACTATATACTGAAAAAGTTCCAAAAGTGATACGATTTTAAAAATATACCCATCAAATTATTGAAAACTGTTTTCAGGTAATTTGTTAGTTTCTGTTAACGCCCTCGCGGGGCTAACACAATATAGGAGTAATGGGAGAAAGTGGACCCCATAATTTGTTACGCAATTTCTCCTAAATTTGGCAATATTACATAAGTGATCAAGAACACATTTGGAATGTGAGCACATGGCAGGGCTTGTAAGGGAAGAAGCGCTATTTGATTTTTGAAGTACAAATAAATTGCAGAAGTCATGTTGTCTTTACAATGTCCATGAGGTGCCAAAACAGAAGAAATCGCCAACACGTGACCCCCATTTTGGAAAATAAACCTCTTAAGTTATTCATCTTGGAACGTGATGAGAATTTTGAACCCATATGTGCTTCACAGAATTTTATAGCACTGGGTTTCGAAAACTAAAATTAATATTTTTTTCACACTATTGCTTTAGCCCCACATTTATTTTTGCTAAAGGTAATAGAAGAAAATTGATGACACAATCTATCATGCAATTTCTTATGAAAGTAGCTATACCCTATATGTGCTTGAACACTACTAATGAGGCACACAAAAGGGCTTAGAAGGCAAGGAGCGCCATTTGGATTTTTGCACGCAAATTTTGTTTGGATAGATTTTGATGGCCAATAGCAGACCCTGAGGTGCCAAAGTAGCAACATTTCCTCATAAATTATCCCATTTTTAAAACTACAATGCTTAAGTAAGTTATCTAGGAGGTATGGTGATTTTCAACCTATAAATGCCTCATAGACTTTTATACCGTGTATCTGGTCACAGGAGAATCAACACATCAGGTTCGGAGCCTTCAACTGGCCATGGCTACCAAGAAAACCCATCCACAGGAAAGTTAATATGCACTCAGAAGAGAAGCAGTGATTTACAGTGAGATTTAATCAGCTAACAGCAGCATTAAGTGCTCATTACTGCCTTTAGAAATAGTTGCAGGGTGTGTAACACAGCCTGCATCTGCGTTGTGTGGATCAGGATCAATTCCGAATTATGGTGCGAGAAGGGGTTGAGGGCAGAGGTGACCAGAGACAGAAGAGGATCCCTGAGCAAAATCAGTTTGTGGATCCCTTGCATTCTAATATTGTGTCCCTGACAGAATCTGCTTTTTGCTTTGGAGTTGGAGATGAGCCCTCTTACCTCTTGCACCTTTTTGCGGACGCACAGGTCACACAGGCCGCACCAATGGTCTATCCGCTCCGAGTGAGGGGTTTTCTTCCAGCTCTCATTGCCATTGTTCATCTCAATAGGCTGTTGAATGTTGCTACTGCATTATTCCTAGCTTTAGCCAGTATTTCTTCCTCAAGTTTATATAATAACCCCTTCAGATCAAGGCCATAGTTTAATTACTTTTGTGGGTGGAGAACCTTTTATTTTGTTAAATAAACATATGTGATGACTGATGATAGAAGGTCAGATGTGGATACTGATTCAGATTTATTTTTTTATTTATAGTGTTGGTGGCAGCTTATGAATAGTCCCGTTAGACACAGCTTGGGCTTGCTGTTATCAGTTGAATGCAACTCTCAAAATTCTCCCCTGCAATCACTGATCGTATCACGATCAGGAGGGAATGATGAGAGCTATCTTCTGCACCTGGCGCCGGGGAACAGTGCGAACAGTACCGCTGCTTTCCAGGCGATGGTATGTGTGGAACTCCAAAAGTATTACACACACAAACACTGATATGTCTGGTACTGGTTTTTCCGGTACCGGAAATATCAGAATGCGTGAAAGACCCCTTAATCTCACTGGAGAGCTGTGTGTGATTATACCTGACACATCAGCAGGTTCCTTTCACCTTCTGCTTCCATCTCATTGGCAGCCAGTGTGGCAATATTGTTGCAATACAGCAGTGCGCAGAGAGTTTAAAAAAATGTGTTTGCAAGAAGACAAAGTTCAGTTCTACTGTTCTGTGTTAATTAAATGTCTCCCATTGGTAATGTCTCCTTTTAAATAAAATAAGCTCTGGATGCAGATTCTCATGCAGATCAGTTTCTGGTTCACAGTTCTTAAAACCTCAGCGGATATCCCTAGAATAAAACGTCAGATTGCAGATCTCAAGGTATCATTTTATTCAGCTCCCTATGAGCTACAGAGGGGGAAATAAGTATTTGATCCCTTGCTGATTTTGTAAGTTTGCCCACTGACAAAGACATGAACAGTCTATAATTTTAAGGGTAGGTTAATTTTAACATTGAGAGATAGACTATCAAAAATAAAATCCAGAAAATCACATTTTATACTGTAAATTATGAAGTTATTTGCATTTTGCAGTGAGAAATAAGCATTTGATCCTTCTGGCAAACAAGACTTAATACTTGGAGGCAAAACCCTTGTTGGCAAACACAGCAGTCAGACGTTTTTTGTAGTCGATGATGAGGTTTGCGTACAGGAGGAAGTTTAGTCCACTGCTCTTTGCACATCATCTAAATTGGATTGCATACAGAACATCCATGTGGCATCCGAATTTTGCAGATGCATTTCTATTAATATAGTAAACTGTACTTTATCATGGACAATTTTTAATTTAGATGTATTAAAACATTTCATATACTGACGTCAAATGGATGTCACACGGCCATTAAAAATCAGATGCAGAGATCGCACACGGATGAAAATCATATGAATATTGTTTGAGTTTTCTGGATGAAACTTAGATGATTTTTCATATTCTCAACTCTAGCCAGCCTTACATTGACACTTGGCCTATTAGACTTGGCTTATGATATGGCCAACAAGCCACCACACTTGAAGCCATTACTTGAAGTAGGCGCCGGGAAAGGTCAGAGAGGCCCGGGGCCTGCGCACTGCAGTACTTTACTCTGCCCTCAACAGGGCAAATCAGTATGACTGCGCAGGACCCACAACAGAAGCAAGGAGGATGGCGACATCGTATGAAGATGGGACGCACCGGACCCGGACCTGCGACGCCCATCGGATCGGACCGCATCGGTACTGCCCATAGGTGAGTATAATCTAACTTGTTTTTCTTACCTTTCAGGATACATCGGGGGCTTATCTAAAGCATTACAGAATGCTGTAGATAAGTCCCTGATGGCGCTGGCCGCAGTTTATAGGGCCAAAATGAGGTGACAGATTCCCTTTAACAAAAAGAAGGGTACTCATTTTTCTGAGTAATATATTCTTGCTGCATTGTGCCTTTCAATGTTCGTGAAGTTCATTAGTTTTTCTACTGAGGTTATACCAGTTTATTATTATAAAATACAACAGTTGTGCTAGGATTTCTCTTACATCTGTTTAGACATCTCACATTTTATGCCAAACCACCTGTGCAACCATTTAACTGCTGGTGATACATGTCCAGTTTCTAAAAGGACAGTTGGTCTATAAACGGGTCGAGGCACATCTGTTATTGTATATGGTGGTCTTGCTTACCGTGACTGATCCTAAAATTAGACACCATCCCTTCGGAGTTTGTCTATTCATGTGTTTGAAAAAAATGCTAACAAAAATCTGAAAACTTAACATAAACCTACATTCACTTGTGGATTTTAAACAAAAAATTAAGCTGAGCTGTGAACAAATGTAACTCACACTGTGTAGGAATTTTCCATATAGAAATAGACGTGTCGTGCACATTTTGAAACCTTTGGTGACATCGGCAGTACAGTTACAATGGATGTACGCACTTAGTGTATTGGTAGGTTAACACAAGCATATTTTTGGATCAAGTACTGTCCATGAATAAATTGACAGCACACGGACCAATGTTATTCAGTGGGGCAGTTCAGATGAGTGATTTTTTCACTGTCCAAACCTCACTCAGTCAAGTCCATGTATGGTCAAAATAAATCAGATGCTGTACAGAGCCACAGTATAGCATCCATTTTTTATGGATACCTGAGTGTTATGACATGTTCGCACTTTCAGTATTTGGTCAGTATTTTACATCAGTATTTGTAAGCCAAAACCAGAAGTGGGTGATAAATGCAGAAGTGGTGACATATTTGTATTAGGCCTGCGTCACACTAGAAAGAAATACGGACGAGGGAGAGACGCAAAAACAATGCATTGCACACGGATCAATGTTTCTCTATGGGGCAGCTTCCATCAGCCGTATGTTTCTCAGCTGTATTTTACGGGCTGAGAAAATCGCAGCATGCTGCGATTGTCAGCGTATTCCTCAAAAAATACGCCAATGAAAGTCTATGGGGGCGAGAGAAATACGGATTACACACGGACCACACGTCTGCCTGGTGAGAAGTACGCACCGGTGTCCTATAGAAAAGCCGGCAATTCAGTGCGGTGTACAGTAAAATCACACTGACAGGTTAGAATAGAATAGATAAAATAAATGTCTACACATAGAATAGGTATATACAGTCATATGAAAAACTTTGGGCACCCCTATTAATCTTAAGCTTAATGTTTTATAAAAATGGTTTATTTTGCAACAGCTATTTCAGTTTCATATATCTAATAACTGTTGGACACAGTAATGTTTCTGCCTTGAAATGAGGTTTATTGTACTAACAGAAAATGTGCAATCTGCATTCAAACAAAATTTGACAGGTGCATAAGTATGGGCACCCTTATCATTTTCTTGCTTTAAATACTCCTACCTACTTTTTACTGACTTACTAAAGCACTTTTTTTGGTTTTGTAACCTCATTGAGCTGTGAACTTCATAGCCCGGTGTATGCAATCATGAGAAAAGCTACTTAAAGTGGCCACTTGCAAGTTGTTCTCCTGTTTGAATCTCCTCTGAAGAGTGGCATCATGGGCTCCTCAAAACAACTGTTAAATGATCTGAAAACAAAGATTATTCAACATAGTTGTTCAGGGGAAGGATACAAAAAGCTGTCTAAGAGATTTAACCTGTTAATTTCCACTGTGAGGAACATAGTAAGGAAATGGAAGAATGCAGGTACAGTTCTTGTTAAGGCCAGAAGTGGCAGGCCAAGAAAAACATCAGAAAGGCAGAGAAGAAGAATGGTAAGATCAGTCAAGGACAATCCTCAGACCACCTCCAAAGAGCTGCAGCATCAACTTGCTGCAGATGGTTTCACTGTGCAACGGACCGCGTTATGCCGCAGGTAACTCACTCCGTTATTGCCGCTATTAACCCTGTGTGACCAAGTTTTTACTATTGATGCTGCCTATGCGGTGTCAATAGTAAAGACATCTAATGTTAAAAATAATAAAAAAGTAAAAAATCATTATGTACTCACCTTCTGCCGCCTTACCCGCTCCTCGCGATGTTCCGGTACCAAGGATGGTATGCTAGAAGGACCTTCCATGACGTCACGGTCATGTGACTGCGACGTCATCGCAGGCCCTGCGTGCCTGCGTGAGAAGGACCTGCCGTGACGTCACGGTCATGTGACCGTGACGTCATTGCAGGCCCTGTGCGCCTGCGCGAGAAGGACCTGCCGTGACGTCACGGTCATGTGACCGCGACATCATCACACCCTGGGACCGGAAGCTGCCGTCTGCACCGAGCACAGGCAACAGAACTACAAGGGGCCCCTCGGAAGGTGAGTATATGTTTATTTTTTAACCTGTGACATACATGGCTGGGCAATATACTACGTAGCTGGGCAATATACTACGTGGCTCTGTGCTGTATACTACGTGGCTGGGCAATATACTACGTGGCTCTGTGCTGTATACTATGTAACTGGGCAATATACTACGTGGCTCTGTGCTGTATACTACGTGGCTGGGTAATATACTACATGGCCCTGTTCTGTATACTACGTCGCTGGGCAATATACTACGTCACTGGCCAATATACTGCGTGGCTGGGCAATATACTACGTGGCTCTGTGCTGTATACTATGTCGCTGTGCAATATACTACATTGCTCTGTGCTGTATACTATGTAACTGGGCAATATACTACGTGGCTGGGCAATATACTACGTCACTGGGCAATATACTACGTAACTGGACAATATACTACGTGGGCTGTGCTATATACTACGTGGGCTGTGCAATATACTACGTGGCTGGGCAATATACTACGTCACTGGGCAATATACTACATAACTGGGCAATATACTACGTGGGCTGTGCAATATACTACGTGGACATGCATATTCTAGAATACCCGATGCGTTAGGGCCACCATCTAGTATATATATATATATATATATATATATATATATATATATATATATATATATATATATATATATATATATATATAGACTGTATACATGTTTTCACGAATATTTGAGCCCATGGATCCATTATGTGTCCATTCTGCAAGCCGGCGAGAAAATCTCGCCGTATGGATGCCATACGGATAGCACACGGATACTTTTTGGAGAAAAAATTGCATCCTCGCATTAAATACGGATCACTGTTCAGGAACTTTTCTGCATATCTTGGCCGTAAAAAACAGACCGTATTTTTATACGTTAGGTCTGACCTCGGCCTTATACTTTTCCTCTGATTGTTCCACTCCTGGTTTTAGTTTACAAACCCTGATGTAAAAAGTGACCAAATACTCAACGTGTGAACATGGCCTGAATGAAACTCTATGGGTCATTATTCTGTCCAAGAAAAACACGGACAGCACTAGGACGTTGAATGTAGCATTAAAGAAAGAGACCTCAGAGGTGATCTCATTTAGGACTCATGCACATGACCGTTTAAATCAGACGAGTTCTATATGTCAAAACCACCCATGTTACTCTATGAGGTTATACACATGTTCAATCTCTTTTCCTTGGACTGAGTGATCCTAGCAAAAAAATCCCAGCATGCATGCTTTACCTCAGAGAGTCAGATGGCACTTACCCATTGGTTTTCACGGACTGACATAATGGAGAAAGTGGGGAAAATTGGATCCTGCTCTGATCATAGTCTGATTAGCATAATCACAATGTTTGTCTCGGATGGAGAGAACACAGTCATGTGACCATAACCACAGATCACTGGCTTAGCAAAACAGCCAGTGTGGTGTCAAATAAGCAGAAGAAGGAGGCATTGGAAAGGGAATAGAGCCAGAGAGGCACATGCTCAAGAAGTGCTTCAACTAACCCAAAGCACATCTGAGTCTCTGCCCCCATGGCCGTCCTCCCCTCCTGTCACCACCTTCTCCTGATTGACTGACAGATCCTAACCCTAATCCTGTGATTTTTTTTCCTCTGATCACTTGGTCCAAGGAAAACAAATTGGATATGTGCATGTCCTCATATAATAAAATGGGTTGTTTTGATGGATAGAACTCGTCCAATTGAAACAGTTGTGTACACGAGCCCTAAATGAGATCAGACATGTGCACAGCCCCATAGAATAACACGGGGGCAATTGCCATCCATCAAAATGATAGATAGCTCTAGTCCAATCTTTACGGTCATCTGCGCGAGCCCTAAGACTGGTGTTTTGTGGCATTTAAGAATAACATGAGCTGAATTAATTAAGATGCACACGCCACTTAATGAATTGTCCTCATGGTATCAGTCACATGTGCCTCACCAGAAATGTTATTCTAGTCATAAACTTGGGTAATATTTCTGACAAAATAAATGTCGCCAGTATTGATGATTTTGACATCCCGCCCCTGCTTCTCATCAATGCTGCCCATTTTAGCATAGAAATGCCAAAATTTGCAACATTTTTGCATAATTTGCATGTTTTTGGTCCATCTGTTAAAGTCTGTGGTAATGTGCTGGTGCAATTGGCACACATTGGAAAAATCAGCGGACCCTATCCTGGTCCATATATGAAACAGAGTAGAGCAAGCAATAAAAGGCAGCTCCTGCACCCTTTCTTGCTTCTGTTCCAGAAAAAAACTATTTCCAATTTGTTATGTAAATGAGGGGCAGCGGGCCTACCAACATCTAAAGCTCCCTGACTGACAGGTCTGACCTGCCTCACCCATCCAAAAACTCACGCAACGTCATTCTCCACGCCGGTTGTCTTCTCTCAGGCAGCGAAGCATGCGCTGATACATTCATGATCTCACTGCATAATCTGAATTTACTTGTACCTGCCCTTACACAAATGCTGGGAATGAGATTTTGGAAGCAGGTCACTCCAACAAAGGGGGCCTGTCAGTCAGAGAGCTCCAGACAAGTTAGATAAAGGATCACTTTGGAATAGAAACATGGATTACAAAAAAGGAGGTATGGATTTATTCTGCAATACTATCACCTAGCAGATGTTTGTGGATTATGTTATGAATCCCTGCTGACAGATTCCCTTTCAGCTGAGGAAAGGGCAACTTGCTTTATTTCTTCATGAAATAAGGGCTGTACTCTGCAAGGTTCTAGTTAGTGATTTGTTTTCAAACTCACACCCTGGAAACCTGCTATCCAACTGCTAAGCAAACCCTCACTTTAGACATAGAGGTGAAGATTTACTAAAACTGTACAAGACAGATTACTAGAGCACTTTAGCTTTAGGTTGGACGCAGCGTACTTGTGCAGTGTCCAGCTGTTACAGCATAGGGGATAGGATTTCCAGAAATCCCATGTCCACTATGCATGCACAGACGCCCGCAGATCACCCTCGGAGACGGACATGCGGCACATCTTTCCAGACCGCAACATGTCAATTTCTCTTGCGGAGATACGAGTCTTTGCAAGAGAAATTTCACCCATAGAATGTATTGGACGCCGTGAATCCGCACGTTTCAGTAATCACATGCGGTTTCACCTGCGTTCAACAGCCAGCAGCAGACATGCGCTGCGTCCAAGGCGCTGCCAGTTCCAGATAGTGAGCACTCAGCCTAGTGGTTTATCCATATGACCAAAGTCAACACCACAAACACAAAAAGTGAACATACTGTAATGCACAGCAATGTTATAATGACATTTCTGTGCACATGGTCAGACTTTTGTTACTTCTTTTATCCACTTCATGGTTCAGAAGCAATTAAGAGAAGTAGCATGTTCAGTCTTCAGGTTCTGCTAGGAAGCCGCTTGCTAGTTATAGTTAAAACAAAAGGATAAAAGAGCCACCACAAAAACAATGGCTTCTTAAAGATGCAAAGACTGAATAAGCAGGCTTAAGGCTCACTAAGGAAAAAGAGAGACAAAAAAACGCAGCTGATAAAAACACATGTAAAAAAAAAGCACTCTAAAATGCAATTAAAAAAATCAATTAACCTACGGTAATTCGAAAAAAGGACCAACGATGCCGAAGTCCCCGGGTAACCAGGGTAAACATCGGGTTACTAAGCACAGGGCCGCGCTTAGTAACCCGATGTTTACCCTGGTTACCATTGTAAATGTAAAAAAAAAAAACCACATACTCACATTCCAGTGCCTGTCACGTCCCCGGGCGTCTGCTTCCCTGCACTCCTCCTGCATCCTGTGTAAGCGCGGCCGTAAAGCAGAGCGGTGACGTCACCGCTGTGCTCTGATGTACGGCCGGCCGGCGCTGACACAGGATGCAGGAGGAGTGCAGGGAAGCGGACGCCCGGGGACGTGACAGGCACCGGAATGTAAGTATGTAGTGTTTTTTTTTTTTTTACATTTACAATGGTAACCAGGGTAAACATCGGGTTACTAAGCGCGGCCCTGCGCTTAGTAACCCGATGTTTACCCTGGTTACCAGTGAAGACATCTCTGCATCGGCGTCACACAGGCCGATGCAGCGATGTCAGCGGGTGATCCAGCGACTAAATAAAGTTTCAAACGATCTGCTACGACGTACGATTCTCAGCGGGGTCCCTGATCGCTGCTGCGTGTCAGACACAGCGAGATCGTAACTATATCGCTGAAACGTCACGGATCGTGCCGTCGTAGCGACCAAAGTGCCACTGTGAGACGGTACCCTAACTGTGGGAACCTAGCCTAAGAATCTCATCCAAGAGGATTGGGCAGATTATGCAAATGACTCTCTGATCAAACTCTAATCATATTATGCACCCATAAATTTGAATGGGTGAGTGCCATCTGAATTGCACCACAAATCGCTGCATGCTGCAAATGTTTTTGTCATGCTGAATCGGTGTGAGAAAAAAAAATGCTGATCAGCATTGCCCCATAGAATAACATTGTTCCAGGTGCTATCCGATAAAACATCAGATAACACTCATCTGATATATACGCAGACCATATACACTGGGATCACCTTAAATAATGAAATACTTTATTCGGTACAACAGACAGCGGAAAAGAAAAACATTTAAAAGTCATGAAATGACATGAGTACTATACAAGTTTGCCCATAGTAGAGTTGCAACCCTCAGGTGACGTAACTGTGCATCAATGCATAGGCCACACCAAGAAGGCACCAAAACACCATAAATAGCTTATTAAATGCTGACGATTTTCAGCAATTAAGATGATCTCATGTATAAAAGATTATGTGGTTTAATTGACATTTGAGGGATAACAGACTCCCTTTAAATATATCTGTTCTCCGCAGCACATCATCCTGGGTAAACGTGCTGCCAAGAACAATGCTCTCCAATGTGCATAGTGCGATCAAGTTAGTGATTATTCTGTGAAAATGAGTGGTCACAACTAGAGATGAGCGAGTATATATTCTACTTGAATATCAAAATCCCGCAAAGACAGGTCTGCTCTGGATACAATATGAAAATGATAATAGCCAATTATAGTCAACCAAAATAGGGAGTCAAGATGCCCACCCCACCCTATGCGCGTTTTGAACAATGTGCTTTTCACAGGGAGTGGGTATCAGGTTAAAGGATGCTCACTCACTTTAAATACACAAAGTCCAGCAGGAATATAGTAATGTAAAGATGTATAAAAAGTATATCCAAAATGTATTTGCAGAAATTATCTGTGCAAGGTCACTACGTAGGCTGATCAACTGACAGCTCACATGATGAGAAGATCAAGCACGTCATTAATGACACTGCATGACACTTCTAGAGAACAACCAGAGGCATCACATTAACTCAATGATAATACCTTGAGATGCTCACAGAGCATACATAAGAAAAGGCTGCTTTATCAAATCCAACCCGCGGAGGGCACCATATTCAAGAAAAAATAGAATAGAAACCTGGAAAAGAGAGCAAATATACAAAGTCGTGAAATTTGAGCAAGAAGAAAACCAAGAACCAAGCTGTGTAACTACATACAGAAAGTAACAAAAAAGAAAGAAAAGTGCAGAATATGAAAAGTATCAAAAAACTAAAAAGTAGGACTTACAAGAAAATAGATAAAGGTGAAAAGTGCAAAATGTAAATCAATGAAGTTAGGACAGGAGTGAGAAATAAGACAAAGTGAGGTGCATATATGGACAAATGCCAGAAGTGAATGTGCAAAAATAAGGTGATCAAAAATGCAGAATTGAAGAAAAAAAGTGAGATAATGTTTATGTACTTACGCGTTTATACATATGATTCAAGTAGACTAAATGTATAATAATAAAGGTGACAGAAGACCTGCAAATGCTGTCCCAGACAACAACACATGAGGCAACCCAGGACCAGCATCGAACAAGCAATGCAACATACGCACACAGTAACTCCACTATCATTCTACTGGTGCATATGACAAAATTAGAATATCATCAAAAAGTTAAGTTATTTCAGTTCTTCAATACAAAAAGTAAAACTCACATATTATATAGAGTCATTACAGAGTGATCTATTTCATGTGTTTATTTCTGTTAATGCTGATGATTATGGCTTACAGCCAATGAAAACCCAAAAGTCATTATCTCAGTAAATTAGAATACTTTATAACACCAGCTTGAAAAAATGATTTTAACATCCGAAATGTTGGCCTACTGAAATGTGTGTTCAGTAAATGCACTCAGTACTTGGTCGGGGCTCCTTTTGCATCAGTTACTGCATCAATGCGGCGTGGCATGGAGGCGATAAGTCTGTGGCACTACTGAGGCGTTATGGAAGCCCAGGTTGCTTTGATAGCAGCTTTCAGCTCGTCTGCATTGTTTGGCCGGTGTCTCTCATCTTTCTCTTGACAATACCCCATAGATTCTCTATGGAGTTAAGGTCAAACGAGTTTGCTGGCCAATCAAGCACAGTGATACTATTGTTTTTATATGAGGTATTGGTACTTTTGGCAGTGTGGACAGGTGCCAAGTCCTGCTGGAGAATTAAATTTCCATCTCCAAAAAGCTTGTCGGCAGAAGGAATCATGAAGTGCTGTAAAATTTCCTTGTAGACGGCTGCACTAACTTTGATCTTGATAAAACACAGTGGACCTACTCCAGGAGATGACATTACTCCCCAAACCATAATTGATTGTGGATACCTGCCTCCAGGACTGATTCAAGGTATTTGGGACAAATTATAAAATTGATTATTTCTGAAGTTACAGCACCAATAACTAAAAGAGCCACCTTGTCAGAATGCAGCATTAGTGCTGCACAAGGTGACTTTTAGTTACAAACACCTGGGGGGGTGACAGGTTCCCTTTAACATAGTGGAAATTGTTCTTGGCAGCAGGGTAGTTTTAGTTTTTCTTTCTTTAAGAATATGATAGATATGTTGGATGTAATGAATTATTCTGAGTTATGTATAACCAAACATATTCAAATAATAAGAATATACCGTAGATTCTAGGGGTCGGTCAGCAAAGAAAGGACACCAACAAAAGTTTAAAAAAAGTATGCAACTTGCCTCTTCATTGAGAAAAAGGATTTGCACTCTACAGCAATCTTTTACAGCTTAAATAACATGAACAGTTAAAAATTGATAAAACAAATCCAAATTTTTTTTATTTCAATATTACATTATACAATGCAATATTTATTTACCAAAGAAGAGACATTACTTCCCCAAGCTATTAATCAATTTAATAATGTCATATTTAGCAAAACAAATCTTTCACATAATCAGGTATTCACCTAGCTCCTTTAGTTCCCCTTATCACACCTCCAGGTATCTCATCATGGGATAGTCTTCTTGGAGTTCCCCTTTAACATGTTCCTCCTAGAATACCCCTTCTCAAGGGATCTCTGTGGTTAAAATGTAATTCCCATGGTATTTTTCCTCCAGAGACATTTTCTTGAATTACTTTCTTCCTCTAGGGAATCCTACTGAATGCCAACCAATTTCTGAGCCTGCTTGAGTCGTTAATAACCCTTTTTGGATTCAATGTATGCACTTCTTCTCCAACTTAGAGTTGCTATGATCAAAGACCTGCATTAATTAATTTGTGATCTCTCCCTCCAAGATGCATACAAAGGGTCCTAATTTCATTATTCTGAACTATCCTTTTTACCCCACTTCATTTAGTGACACAGAGTGAAAATGTGGTGGCTAGTAGAGATGAGCAGTTCACTTTGCACAACCCTCGTCTATAGTCCAGGTCGATGCTTTCTGGCCATGGACAGAAGGTGCACAAATTTCCTTACCCTCCAAAATCCCATGTTCAGTTTGTCATTTGCTCCGTACGCCGCACACATGACATCACGCCAGGCTGGAAAATCAAATGCCACACTTTGAATCTGGAAGCTCCGGAATTTCGTACAGCTCCTGTTCACAGCCAGAAGAGCACTAATGGTGACCATGTAGCTAGGTTGCGCAAAACGATCTGCTCATCAGTAATGCTAATTAAGATCACCCATAATGTTTTTACTGCAATAGGAAACTTCTTGTTCTGTGCATCCTGATTACCAATTCGTCCCTTAAGCAGCTGACAACGGCCTACTATTTAGAGATTGTTTGGCTACAGAAAACTCAATTTTGTTATGCAGTCAAAAAACAAACCAAAATAGTATATGTAGATATTGAGTATATTTTTATATCTGCATTTCTGTATATCTTATAATATTACATAAATACTTGCAGAGTCCAGGTTAATGTATATAAAGTAACCTCAAATCTACTGTAGGGTATAACATCCCAAACGATTCCCTTATCTATCATGAGCACCATGTCAACCCGGCTCAGAATAGTTCAGAGAGTGAAAGACAAATCCTTGAAAATTTGTAGCAAAAAATAACAAAAAAACATTTAAAATATCATACAGAACCTGCCAGAGAGATCAAACTTAATGCAAAAGGCAGGAAAGAAGGGAAGGGTGTAATAGAGCATTAGGGTCTCTTCGTGGCATTGACATGACACAAGGAAATGTCGCACAGGTCCTACATATGGTGTGGTGTAGCATAATGTATGTTAACTGGACCCCTCTAGTTTTCACTCCTGGTACACTAATAGCTAGGGGCTAGATTGATTTGGTGGTGGAGCCAATGGTGCAGACATTTCTACAAAGTGACCCAGGAAGTGTTTGACTTGTCTCCCATCAAGCATATTTAGTGTTATGGACTGGTGATTTAGGAGCGACATGCGACTAGCTCTGAGCAGGTGGTAACTATACAGACCGCAGTTCCTGATCTTAACACAACACTAGCAGTAGCCGTGGGATGTTCCTGTCACTCCCTGGACACCTCGTCACAGCCAGAGAACTAGCTACCCCTAAAGGTAGAAACAGGAAAGCTATCTTGCCTCAGAGAAAATCCCAAAAGGAAAGACAGCCCCCCTCAAATAATGACTGTGAGAGGAGAAGGAAATGACATACGTAGTATGAAACAAGATTTAGCAAAGGAGGCCACTTCTAGCTAGATAGATAGTACAGGAAAGAACACTGTGCGGTCAGTAATAAAAACTAGAAAAAGTCCACCTCAGACAAATGCAAAAATCTCCACACCTGACTAAAGGTGTGGAGGGCAAAATCTGCTGCCCAGAGCTTCCAGCTTAGCTGAATAGATCCATACTGATAAGCTGGACAAATGAGCAAAACATAAAATGTGCTGAACAATAAAGTCCACAACAAGTGGACTGCAAAAGGACAAGCAAGGACTTATCTTTGCTGAACTGGTCAGAGTGTCAGGGAAATCCAAAAGAGCAGTGACTCCAAGCAGGAACAATTGACAACTGGCATTGATTGAGGGATCAGGCCAGACTAAAATAGCCGAGCCAGAAAGACGATCAGTGGAAGCAGCTGCTGATGCTAAATCCAAGAAGCAGCTATACCACTCAAAACCACAGGAGGGAGCCCAAGAGCAGAATTCACAAAAGTGCTACTTACAACCACCGGAGGGAGCCCAAGAGCGGAATTCACAACAGTACCCCCCCTTGAGGAGGGGTCACCGAACCCTCACCAGAGCCCCCAGGCCGATCAGGACGAGCCAAGTGAAAAGCACGAACCAAATCGGCGGCATGGACATCGGAGGCAACCACCCAAGAATTATCCTCCTGGCCATAACCCTTCCACTTGACAAGATACTGAAGCCTCCGCCTCGGAAAACGAGAATCCAAAATTTTATCAACCACATATTCTAACTCCCCCTCAACCAACACCGGGGCAGGAGGATCAACAGAGGGAACAATGGGTACCACATATCTCCGCAACAAAGATCTATGGAAAACATTGTGGATGGCAAAAGAGGCTGGAAGGGCCAAACGAAAAGACACTGGATTGATGATCTCAGAAATCTTATAAGGACCAATAAACCGAGGCTTGAACTTAGGGGAAGAAACCTTCATAGGAACATGACGAGAAGATAACCAGACTAAATCCCCCACACGAAGCCGAGGACCAACATACCGACGGCGGTTAGCAAAACGCTGAGCTTTTTCCTGATACAACGTCAAATTGTCTACCACATGAGTCCAAATCTGCTGTAACCTGTCCATCACAGAATCTACACCAGGACAATCAGAAGGCTCAACCTGCCTTGAAGAAAAACGAGGATGAAAACCAAAATTACAAAAAAAAGGCGAAACCAAAGTAGCCGAACTGGCCCGATTATTAAGGGCAAACTCGGCCAACGGCAAGAAAGCCACCCAATCATCCTGATCAGCAGACACAAAGCATCTCAAATAGGTTTCCAAGGTTTGATTAGTTTGCTCAGTTTGGCCATTTGTCTGAGGATGGAATGCCGAAGAAAAAGACAAATTAATGCCCATCCTAGCACAAAAGGCCCGCCAAAACCTGGAAATAAACTGGGAACCTCTGTCAGACACAATATTCTCCGGAATGCCATGCAAACGAACCACATGCTGAACCAAATCAGAGGAGGAAGGCAATTTAGGCAAAGGTACCAAATGGACCATTTTAGAGAACCGGTCACAAACCACCCAGATAACAGACATCCTCTGGGACACAGGAAGATCCGAAATAAAATCCATGGAAATATGCGTCCAGGGCCTCTCAGGGACAGGCAAAGGCAAAGGCAAAAGCAACCCACTAGCGTGGGAACAGCAAGGCTTAGCCCGGGCACAAGTCCCACAGGACTGCACAAAAAAACGCACATCCCGCGACAAGGATGGCCACCAAAAGGACCTAGCAACCAAATCTCTGGTACCAAAAATCCCAGGATGACCGGCCAGCACCGAACAATGGACCTCAGAAATTACCTTACTTGTCCATCTATCGGGAACAAACAGCTTCCCCACAGGACAGCGGTCAGGTTTATGAGCCTGAAATTCCTGAAGCACCCGCCGTAAATCATGGGAGATGGCAGAAAGAATCACCCCTTCCCTAAGAATGCCAACCGGCTCAAGAACGCCAGGAGAATCAGGCAAAAAACTCCTAGAGAGGGCATCCGCCTTAACATTCTTAGATCCCGGAAGATACAAGACCACAAAATCGAAACGGGAGAAAAACAGGGACCATCGAGCCTGTCTAGGGTTCAGCCGCTTCGCCGACTCGAGGTAAATCAGATTCTTATGATCGATCAAGACCACAACGCGGTGCTTGGCTCCCTCAAGCCAATGTCGCCACTCCTCAAATGCCCACTTCATAGCCAACAACTCCCGATTGCCGACATCATAATTGCGTTCCGCAGGTGAAAACTTTCGGGAGAAGAAGGCACATGGTTTCATCAAGGAACCATCAGAATTCCTCTGTGACAAAACGGCCCCTGCCCCAATCTCAGAAGCGTCAACCTCAACCTGAAAAGGAAGAGACACATCTGTTATGATCCTTAGTGGCTGAGGATCACAGAATGAACTAGCTAAGTTACTGAACATAGAACGAGCTCTAGGGAGGTGGTAACTGGACTGACCGCAAAACCTGATCCTAACCAAACACACTGAAGGTAGCCGGTGAACGTGCCTAAATTCCTGGACGTCTCAACGCAGCCTGAGAAACTTGCTACCCCTATAGAGAAAGTAAGACCTCACTTGCCTCAGAGAAATGACCCCAAAGATATAGTAAGCCCCCAACAAATATTAACGGTGAGGCAAGGGGAAAATACAAAACGTAGAAATGAAAACAGATTCAGCAAATGAGGCCCACTAATACTAGATAGCAGAAGACAGGCAGGGAACTGTGCGGTCAGTAAAAAACCCTATACAAAATATCCACGCTGAGAATACAAGAACCCCCACACCAACTAACGGTGTGAGGGGAGAAACTCAGCCCCCTAGAGCTACCAGCAAGCAAGGAAATCACATAATAGCAAGCTGGACAAGGACAAGTAAATAACCAAGAAACATATTGAACACTAATGAGCAAAAAATAACCAAACAGAAAACTTAGCTTCTCTTGGAGAGACTGATAGCGAAGGAATTCAGGAGGATCAAGATAGCACTGAATACATCGACAGCAGGCAAACACTGAAAGTCCAGGTGAGCTAAATAGGAAACCAGCTAACAGATAACAAGACAGCTGATCCGCCTCAGACCTGCAGAAAGACACAAAGAGCCACCAGAGGGAGCCCAAAGACAGCACTCACACAGTACCACTTGTGACCACAAGAGGGAGCCCAAAAACAGAGTTCACAACACACATCCAGCTGACGCAAGACAAGGGCAGAAGTAAATCGGCGCTTAAACTCCTGAAAGGCCTCAACAGCCTCAGAGGACCAATTTGTCACACCAGCGCCTTTCTTTGTCAAATCGGTCAGGGGCTTAACCACACTAGAGAAGTTGGCAATGAAACAGCGATAAAAATTAGCAAAGCCCAAAAATTTCTGAAGGCTCTTCACAGATGTGGGCTGAATCCAGTCATGAATGGCTTGGACCTTAACAGGATCCATTTCTATAGACGAAGGAGAAAAAATAAACCCCAAAAAAGAGACCTTCTGAACTCCAAATAGGCACTTAGACCCCTTCACAAATAGAGCATTATCACGAAGGATCTGGAATACCATCCTGACCTGCTTCACATGAGACTCCCAATCATTGGAAAAAATCAAAATATCATCCAAATACACAATCAAGAATTTATCAAGATAATTGCGGAAAATATCATGCATGAAGGACTGAAATACAGAAGGAGCATTAGAAAGCCCGAAAGGCATCACCAGGTATTCAAAATGGCCTTCGGGCGTATTAAATGCAGTTTTCCATTCGTCACCCTGTTTAATATGAACAAGATTATATGCCCCTCGAAGGTCAATCTTAGTAAACCAACCAGCCCCCTTAATCCGAGCAAACAAATCAGAAAGCAAAGGTAAAGGGTATTGGAATTTGACCGTGATCTTATTAAGAAGACGATAATCAATACAGGGTCTCAAGGAGCCATCCTTCTTGGCAACAAAAAAGAATCCCGCTCCCAATGGTGACGAAGACGGCCGAATATGCCCCTTCTCTAAAGACTCCTTAACATAGCATGGTGGCATGCTCTGGCACAGACAGATTGAAAAGTCGGCCCTTAGGGAACTTACAGCCAGGAATCAAGTCAATAGCACAATCACAGTCCCTATGTGGAGGAAGGGAACTGGACTTGGGCTCATCGAATACATTCTGGAAATCTGACGAAAATTCAGGAACATCAGAAGAGGGGGAAGAGGAAATTGACATCAAAGGAACGTCACTATGTACCCCTTGACAACCCCAACTAGTCACAGACATCAATTTCCAATCCAACACTGGATTGTGTACTTGTAACCATGGAAAACCCAGTACAACAACATCATGTAAATTATGCAACACCAGAAAATGACAATCTTCCTGATGTGCTGGAGCCATGCACATAGTCAGCTGAGTCCAATACTGAGGTTTATTCTTGGCCAACGGTGTAGCATCAATACCCCTCAAAGGAATAGGGCTCTGCAAAGGCTGCAAAGTAAAACCACAGCGCCTGGCGAATTCTAAGTCCATTAAGTTCAGGGCAGCGCCTGAATCCACAAATGCCATGACAGAAAAAGATGACAATGAGCAAATCAGGGTCACAGACAGGAGAAACTTAGGCTGTACAGTACTAATGGTAACAGATCTAGCAACCCTCTTAATACGCTTAGGGCAATCAGAAATAGTATGAGCAGAATCACCACAGTAAAAACACAGCCCATTCTGACGTCTGTATCCCCTCTGTTCCGCTCTAGTCAGAATCCTATCACATTGCATAGGCTCAGGACTCTGTTCAGAGGACGCTGCCATATGGTGCACCACTTTGCGCTCGCGCAGGCGCCGATCAATCTGAATGGCTAGAGACATAGATTAGCTCAAACCAACAGGCGTGGGGAACCCCACCATAACATCTTTAAGGGCTTCAGAAAGACCCTTGCTGAAAATTGCTGCCAGAGCGTCCTCATTCCATTTAGTGAGCACAGACCATTTTCTAAATTTCTGGCAGTATAATTCTGCCGCTTCCTGACCCTGACACAGGGCCAACAAGGTTCTTTCCGCATGATCCACAGAGTTAGGTTCGTCATACAATAATCCGAGCGTTTGAAAAAATGCATCTACATTAAGCAATGCCGGATCCCCTGACTCAAGGGAGAATGCCCAGTCCTGAGGGTCACCACGCAGCAGAGAAATAACTATTTTAACTTGCTGAGTGGGGTCACCAGAGGAACGGGGTTTTAGAGCAAAAAACAATTTGCAGTTATTTTTAAAGTTCAAAAACTTAGATCTATCCCCGTAAAACAAATCTGGAGTAGGAATTCTAGGCTCTAAGGCTGGAGTCTGAACAACATAATCTTGGATACTCTGTACTCTTGCAGCAAGCTGATCAACACGAGAACACAAACCCTGAACATCCATGTCCGCGCCAAAATCCTGAACCACCCAGAGATTAAGAGGAAGGAAAAAGACAAAACAGACTAAAGGAAAAAAAAAAAAATGGCTCAGAACTCTTTTTCTTTTCCTTCTTTTGAGATGCATTCAACTCATTTTTGGTCCAGTTGTACTGTTATGGACTGGTGATTTAGGAGCAACACGCGACTAGCTCTGAGCAGGTGGTAACTATACAGACCGCAGTTCCTGATCTTAACACAACACTAGCAGTAGCCGTGGGATGTTCCTGTCACTCCCTGGACACCTCATCACAGCCGGAGAACTAGCTACCCCTAAAGGTAGAAACAGGAAAGCTATCTTGCCTCAGAGAAAATCCCAAAAGGAAAGACAGCCCCCACAAATAATGACTGTGAGAGAAGGAAATGACATACGTAGTATGAAACAAGATTTAGCAAAGGAGGCCACTTCTAGCTAGATAGATAGTACAGGAAAGAACACTGTGCGGTCAGTAATAAAAACTAGAAAAAGTCCACCGCAGAGAAATGCAAAAATCTCCACACCTGACTAAAGGTGTGGAGGGCAAAATCTGCTGCCCAGAGCTTCCAGCTTAGCTGAATAGATCCATACTGATAAGCTGGACAAATGAGCAAAACATAGAATGTGCTGAACAATAAAGTCCACAACAAGTGGACTGCAAAAGGACAAGCAAGGACTTATCTTTGCTGAACTGGTCAGAGTGTCAGGGAAATCCAAAAGAGCAGTGACTCCAAGCAGGAACAATTGACAACTGGCATTGATTGAGGGATCAGGCCAGACTAAAATAGCCGAGCCAGAAAGACGATCAGTGGAAGCAGCTGCTGATGCTAAATCCAAGAAGCAGCTATACCACTCAAAACCACAGGAGGGAGCCCAAGAGCAGAACTCACAACAATTTAGGATATCATTGGTCAATTGTAAAGGGAGCTGCCAGCAGCGGATCTTGATGATTTGGCTGCCCAAGTGCATTTAGCATGGCAGAACATTGCTCAGCCAACTCATAGTAACCTCACTCATAGAATGCTGAGGCATACAACTGCAAGTATCTCATTCTCATTATTGAATAAATGAAGATTGGTTTCCGTTTTTCCATCATTTGCATATAAGTAATACGTGTATCAATCCTGTAATTTCTGTAAATTCATAACTTTTCCTTCTTGATGTTGAAATGTCAATGTTGAGGAGTGTATCACATTGCCCTCCCATAATGTTTCACCAATTACATCTATATCACAATTGGAGACAGACACAAAAGCATGAGAATGCCAATACCCAAGGAATCTCATGAAAACATACTTCTTGCAGAGTTGAATTCTAGACTTCAGCACTGCAAAATAACAGAGCTAATCACTGAGCCACCATAAGCTATTATTGTTCTTGGCAGCACAGGTCCAGTTTAAGCAGGAGAATGAGCTGCCAAGAATAATAATCTTTTGTGCACAGCAAAAGATCATTTCGCCCGATGAACAAGCATTTTAGTGTGTGAACAGCAGCATGTGTTAGACTGCATGATTATCATTCAATTTATAATCTTAATGATTTGTTTTGGTCATCTAATGTATCCGGAAAAAAAAGTTGTCTGATTTTTTGACAAGCAGTACAGAAAAAGATGAAAAATCAAGTTAGCAACCCTAATTTACACTTGTGCATTGTATATAAGCAGTGCATGTAGGAATTAATGTATGAATGAGGAGTTTATTTGTGTGCGTGTATTGGGGTTTGAACTTTACTATTTTATTATGGGTTTCCTAGAACATTTGGTAGATTCATATACGAAATTCTTTTGATCACTCATTATAAATTGCTCAGGTTAGAAAGAAGTACAACGTTTCTTTTTTTGTATTGTTTGTTTTTTTGGAATTTCAGAATATTTTTATTTTTGTCGCATTACAAATATTTAATAAAATTATAATTGTTATAAAAAAAAAATGCAGAAATATAAGTAAATGTATTCTAGAAGATCACAGTGTAATTCTTTTTTGGAGAATCTGTTACATTTGAAGAGAATGTTATAATTATGTTCTAAAACTTTATTGTAGATCGTCCAAAAATTCGACTTCCCAGATACCTTCGTCAAACGTATGTGAAGCATGTTGGAGAAACGGTGAATTTGGTCATTCCTTTCCAGGTAATGGGGTCTAATTTGCAGTGTGTTGTGCTAACATATGATGAATTTTTATTGAATTTTCAAATTTGCAATATGACCTTTTAATACCTTGTCATATCTATGCAGTGTTGGTAACTGCCTAAAAACTCTATTTCTATAATTAACCAATAGCTAACAAGATTAGCTTGTCACTTTAAGATACATGGATTAGAACTAGTGATGAGCGAGTATACTCGTTTCTCAGGTTTTCCCCGAGCACGCTCTGGTGGTCTCCGAGTGTTTGTAACTACTCGGAAATTTAGTTTTTAAACACTTAAGATGTGCAGGGTAATCACAGGTTCCAATTAGTGATGAGCGAGTATAATCGTTGCTCGGGTTTTCCCGAGCACGCTCGGGTGGTCTCCGAGTATTTGTGACTGCTCGGAGATTTAGTTTTTGTTGATGCAGCTGCGTGATTTACGGCTGCTACACAGCTTGAATACATAAGGAGATTCCCTAGCAAGCAGGCAACCCCCACATGTACTCAGGCTGGCTAGCAGCCATAAATCACGCAGCTGCATCAACAAAAACTAAATCTCTGAGCAGTCACAAATACTCGGAGACCACCCGAGCATGCTCGGGAAAACCCGAGCAACGACTATACTCGCTCATCACTAATTGGAACCTGTGATTACCCTGCACATCTTCAGTGTTTAAAAATTAATTTAAAAAAGTTGTTAAACAACAAGAATGTTTTTTAAAATAAATTAATTAAAATCAGAAAATAAGGAGTAATAATAATAATAATAATAATAATAATAATAATACATTTACTTCTATTATGCCGACATATTCCTCAGCAATTTAAAATTCAATGGGAAAATGAACAAATAAAATAAGACACTACAGACTAATACAAATTCAACATACAGTATACCAAAAAGAGTGAGGGCCCTACTTGCAAGTTTACAGTCTGTGAGGAAAGAAGGGTGGCAGAAAATGTGCTTGTACTACATAGTCCAGCCATCAACATAAGAAATAAGTGTATTCAAATAAAGCTATGTGAAACAGTCATTCATTAGCCAATATCTGTATAAGTACAAAGTGCTACTAAGCGCATCAAGGGTGAGGAAACAGATGATAGGGGGGAACAGATGCTGAGGAAAAGTTATGAAGGAAAAACATGTACGGTAATCAATAAATTCGACAGGATATAGGGCACTCTAAAGAAATGTATTATTGAGCATGCTTAAAACTGTGGTTACTGAGAATTAACTGGACTGTCCAGGGTAGTGCATTCCAGAGAACAGGCGCAGCATGGGAGAACGCTTGGTGACAGGAAAGAAAGATCATATTATAAGGGATGAAGAGCACAGGTAGAGTGTTAGCGATGAGGAAGGAGTTGTAGAACAGTACAGAACTGTGGAAAGCTTTGTGGGTGATGGTGAAAAGTTTATATTGTACTCTATAGCACATAGGCAACCAGTGCAATGACTGACTTAGCGTTGAGCTATTAATGTAGCAATTGAACAGAAATATGACCCTGGCTTCTGCATTCAGGATATATACAGTAAAAGGTAAGAAAAGGTTGAATTCTTGAGCCATTTTTGAGATGCAGATGATATTAGCAAATAGGATATAGGGAATAAAGGAACATTTCAGTCAAATATAACCCCAAGAAAGCTAGCATGCTGCTTGGAATGGAAGTAATGGTAAAACTACCCATGGAAATAACATTATTTGTTTGCCATTAGTTTACCTGATTATGTGCCAGTATTTTGATTGTTAATATCTCTGCAGAAGAAAGGTGACAAAAAAATGTTTTATTCCACTCTGCAGTCATTATTACATTGTGGGCCATTTCAATATGAAACATTTGATGAAAGGTCCTCCTCAGATTGCAAAAGAAGAGTGGTGAAAGATTCTAGTTGAAAGTTGTAAGAAGCTTGTTGATGGTTATATGAAGGCTTCAATGCTTTGAATTAAACTTAGCTTTTAATTGGCCATTTAAATATACAGCTTTGAAAATATAAATATATTTTAAATATATATATAAAGTTTTTAAAAATTATCACATAAGCCTCCTTTTAGCTGGATCATTCTGTATTTTCCTTTGTTCCTACCTCAGCTGCTCTGTCTGGATCCATGTGAGGCTGCAGTTGCTCCACACCCTGCAAGGTGAACAGACGATTACCCTTTCTTTTTGTTATAATTCCCTATAAGGTCTAATAAGCCCCAGGGAATCCCAATCGTTCCCACCCTAACAATTGCACTCCTCAGCTATCCCTGTAAGTTCATCACCATATTCTTTGCCTTCCGTGCCTCCCAAAGTGTTTCCTCTGCTATACTTCATCAGCGTAGTGCAAATTCAAGCCCATAGAGTATCTTGTGAGCCAATGCCACATTATTGGCTATACAATAACCACCTATCCAGCTAGCATCATCTGCACCATCTGAGACTAAACTATATAACTGCCATACATATGTAAACAATAAAAAAACAGACAAATAAATAATGGATCTTACATATTAGTGCTCCATGTATTAGGATACTGGTTCCCAAAGCACATATTATTGCGATCATGTGAGATGCCTTAAATAAGGTCACTTCTGTTCACATTGGAACACACAGATTTAATGCAGGTGTCTTCTGTCCACCTCCTCTAAACCCCTTAAGCCCCGAGGGTGGTTTGCACGTTAATGACCGGGCCAATTTTTACAATTCTGACCACTGTCCCTTTATGAGGTTATAACTCTGGAACGCTTCAACAGATTTTAGCAATTCTGACACTGTTTTCTCATGATGACATATTGTACTTCATGATAGTGGTAAAATTTCTTCGATGTAACTTGCGTTTATTTGGCAAAAATGTTGAAAATTTCACAATTTTCCAACCTTGAATTTTTATGCCCTTAAATCACAGAGATATGTCACGCAAAATACTTAATAAGTAACATTTCCCACATGTCTACTTTACATCAGCACAATTTTGGAGCCAATTTTTTTTTTGTTTGGGAGTTATAAGGGTTAAAAGTTGACCAGAAATTTCTCATTTTTACAACACCATTTTTTTTTTAGGGACCACATCTCATTTGAAGTCATTTTGAGGGGTCTATATGATAGATAATACCCAAGTGTGACACCATTCTAAAAACTGCACCCCTCAAGGTGCTCAAAACCACATTCAAGAAGTTTATTAACCCTTCAGGTGTTTCACAGGAATTTTTGGAATGTTTAAATAAAAATGAACATTTAACTTTTTTTCACACAATTTATTTCAGCTCCAATATGTTTTATTTTACCAAGGGTAGCAGGAGAAAATGGACCCCAAAAGTTGTTGTACAATTTGTTCTGAGTACGCTGATACCCCATATGTGGGGGTAAATCATTGTTTGGGCGCATGGCAGAGCTCGGAAGGAAAGGAGCTCCATTTTACTTTTCAATGCAAAATTTACTGGAATTGAGATGGGACGCCATGTTGTGTTTGGAGAGCCCCTGATGTGCATAAACATTGAAACCCCCCACAAGTGACACTCCAATTTGGAAAGTAGACCCCCTAAGGAACTTATCTAGATGTGTGGTGAGCACGTTGACCCACCAAGTGCTTCACAGAAGTTTATAATGCAGAGCCGTAAAAATTAAAAATCATATTTTTTCACAAAAATGATATTTTCGCCCCCAATTTTTTATTTTCCCAAGGGTAAGAGAAGAAATTAGACCACAAAAGTTGTTGTGCAATTTGTCCTGAGTACGATGATACCCCATATGTGGGGGGAACCACTGTTTGGGCGCATGGCAGAGCTCGGAAGGGAAGGAGCACCGATTGACTTTTCAATGTAAAATTGACTGGAATTGAGATGGGACACCATGTCGCGTTTGGAGAGCACCTGATGTGCCTAAACATTAAAACCCCCCACAAGTGACACCATTTTGGAAAGTAGACCCCCTAAGGAACTTATCTAGATGTGTTTTGAGAGCTTTGTACCCCCAAGTGTTTCACTACAGTTTATAACGCAGAGCCGTGAAAATATATATTTTTTTTTCACAAAAATGATTTTTAGCCCCCAGTTTTGTATTTTCACAAGGGTAACAGGATAAATTGGACCCCAATAGTTGTTCTCCAATTTGTCCTGAGTATGCTGATACCCCATATGTGGGGGGGAACCACTGTTTGGGCGCATGGCAGAGCTCGGAAGGGAAGGAGTGCCATTTGGAATGCAGACTTAGATGGATTGGTCTGCAGGCGTCACGTTGCATTTGCAGAGCCCCTGATGTACCCAAACAGTAGAAACCCCCAACAAGTGACCCCATATTGGAAACTAGACCTCCCAAGGAACTTATCTAGATGTGTTTGGAGAACTTAAAACCCCCAAGTGTTTTACTACAGTTTATAACGCAGAGCCGTGAAAATAAAAATTATTTTTTTTTCCACAAAAATGATTTTTTAGCCCCCAGTTTTGTATTTTCCCAAGGGTAACAGGAGAAATTGGACTGCAAAAGTTGTTGTCCAATTTGTCCTGAGTACGCTGATACCCCGTATGCGGGGGGGAACCACTGTTTGGGCGCATGGCAGAGCTCGGAAGGGAAGGAGTGCCATTTGGAATGCAGACTTAGATGGATTGGTCTGCAGGCGTCACGTTGCATTTGCAGAGCCCCTGATGTACCCAAACAGTACAAACCCCCCACAAGTGACCCCATATTGGAAACTAGACCTCCCAAGGAACTTATCTAGATGTGTTGTGAGAACTTTGAACCCCCAAGTGTTTCACTACAGTTTACAATGCAGAGCCGTGAAAATAAAAAATCCTTTTTTTTCCCACAAAAATGATTTTTAGCCCCCCAAATTTTTATTTTCCCAAGGATAACAAGAGAACTTGGACCCCAAAAGTTGTTGTCCAATTTGTCCCGAGTACGCTGATACCCTATATGTTGGGGTAAACCCCTGTTTGGGTGCACGGGAGAGCTCGGAAGGGAAGGAGCACTGTTTTACTTTTTCAACGCAGAATTGGCTGGAATTGAGATCGGACGCCATGTCGCATTTGGAGAGCCCCTGATGTGCCTGAACAGTGGAAACTTCCCAATTCTACCTGAAACCCTAATCCAAACACACCCCTGTTGTGAATTCTGTTCTTGGGCTCCCTCCGGTGGTTATAAGTGGTAGCGCTGCTGTCTTTGGATCGCTGTATCCATCAGGTGTGTCCACTTATTGCAATTCTGACTGGGCTATTTAGTCTTGCTTGACCCTTTAGTCAGTGCCAGTTGCCCATTGTTCCTGGAGGATTCACATCCCTTCCTGGTCTCTCCTGCTTTGCTGTTCATTTCAACAAAGATAAGTTCTGGCCTTATTTTTTGCAGTCCACATGCTGTGGGCCTTATTGTTCAGTTCTTTTCCATGTTTTGTCTTGTCCAGCTTGGTCTGTATAAGGATTTGTTCAGCCAAGCTGGTATCTCTGGAGGTGCAGATATACCCTCCATATCTTTAGTTAGATGTGGAGATTTTGTATTTTCTGTGGTGGATATTTTCTAGTGTTTTAATACTGACCGCATAGTACTCTGTCCTATCCTTTCTATTTAGCTAGAGCGGCCTCCTTTGCTAAATCCTGATTTCAGTCTGCGTATGTTATTTCCCTCTCCTCTCACAGTCAATATTTGTGGGGGGCTGTCTATCCTTTGGGGATTTTCTCGGCAAGATAGTTTTCCCTTTTCTATCTCTAGGGGTATTTAGTCCTCCGGCTGTGTCGAGATGTCTAGGGCGTTAGGTACATTCCACGGCTACTTCTAGTTGCGGTGTTAGGTTCAGGGTCTGCGGTTAGTACAGGTACCACCTTCTCCAGAGTACGTCTCATGCTGCTCCTAGGCCACCAGTTCATAACACACCCCTAACCCTAATCCCAACGGTAACACACCCCTAACCCTGACACACCCCTAACTCTAATCCCAACCCTAATCCCAACCATAAATGTAATCCAAACCCTATCCCTAACTTTAGCCCCAACCCTAACCCTAACTTTAGCCCCAACCCTAACTTTAGCTCCAACCCTAACCCTAGCCCTAACCCTAGCCCTAACCCTAGCCCTAACCCTAACCCTAGCCCTAACCCTAATGGGAAAATGGAAATAAATACATTTTTTTAATTTTTTAATTTTTCGCTAACTAAGGGGGTGATGAAGGGGGGTTTGATTTACTTTTATAGCGGGTTTTTTAGCGGATTTTTATGATTGGCAGCCGTCACACACTGAAAGTCGCTTTTTATTGCAAAAAATATTTTTTGCGTTACCACATTTTGAGAGCTATAATTTTCCCATATTTTGGTCCACAGAGTCATGTGAGGTCTTGTTTTTTGCGGGACGAGTTAACGTTTTTATTTGTAACATTTTCGGGCCCGTGACTTTTTTTATCGCTCTTTATTCCGATTTTTGTGAGGCAGAATTACCAAAAACCAGCTATTCATGAATTTCTTTTGGGGGAGGTGTTTATACCGTTCCGCGTTTGGTAAAATGGATAAAGCAGTTTTATTCTTTGGGTCAGTACGATTACAGCGATACCTCATTTATATCATTTTTTTATGTTTTGGTGCTTTTATATACGATAAAAACTATTTTATAGAAAAAATAATTATTTTTGCATCGCTTTATTCTGAGGACTATAACTTTTTTATTTTTTCGTTGACGCTGTATGGTGGCTCGCTTTTTGTGGGACAAGATGACGTTTTCTGCGGTAACATGGTTATTTATATCCGTCTTTTTGATCTCGTGTTATTCCACTTTTTATTTGGCGGTATGATAATAAAGTGTTGTTTTTTGCCTCGTTTTTTTTTTTTTTTACGGTGTTCACTGAAGGGGTTAACTAGTGTGACAGTTTTATAGGTTGGGTCGCTACGGACGCGGCGATACTAAATATGTGTCCTTTTATTTTTTTTATTATTTAGATAAAGAAATGTATTTATAGGAACAATATTTTTTTTTTTTTTGCATTTTTTTGGGAATTTTTTTATTTATTATTTTTACACATGTGAAATTTTTTTTTTTACACTATAACATTGCCCCAGGGTGGGGGCATGATGTTATAGTGTAAGATCGCCGATCTGACACTTTGCTGTGCACTGTGTCAGATCGGCGATCTGACGTGCACAGCTCCTGGAGGCTTCCCGGCACCTGCTCTGAGCAGGCGCAGTGAAGCCACCTCCCTGCAGGACCCGGATGCCGCGGCCATCTTGGATCTGGGCCTGCTGCAGGAAGGAGGAGGTAAGAGACCCTCGGAGCAACGCGATTACATCGCATTGCTCTGGGAGTCTCAGGGAAGCCCGCAGGGAGCCTCCTCCCTGCGCGATGCTTCCCTATACCGCCTGAACACTGCGATCATGTTTGATCGCAGTGTGCCAGGGGTTAATGTGCCGGGGGCGGTCTGTGACCGCTCCTGGCACATAGTGCCGAATGTCAGCTGCGATAGTCAACTGACACCCGGCCACGATCGGCCACGCTCCTCCCCGTGAGCGCAGCCGATCGCTATGACGTACTAACCCGTCGGTGGGAATTACGGCCCACCCCACCTCAACGGGATAGTACGTCATATGGGATTAAGGGGTTAAGATAACTACCATATTTTTCAGACTACAAGACGCACCAGACCATAAGACACACTTAGGTTTTAGAGGAGGAAATTAGAAAATAAATTGGAAGCAAATAATGTGAGCAATTCTGTACTTAATATCCTCTATTCTGGTATATATGGTCCCCTCATCCCTATCCTGATACACATGGCCCCCCTCATCCCTATCCTGCTATGCATGGCCCCCCTTACCCCTTCCCTGGTGTGCCTGGTCCCCTCATCACTATCCTGGTAGGAATGGTCCCCCTCATCCCTATCCTGGCAGGAATCCCTATCCTGTATGCAGGACGCCCATCTCGTCCTATTAGGTATGGACCCCCATCTCGTCCTAGTATGCATGGCCCCATCCCTATCCTGGTATGCAGGGCCTCATCCTTAACCTGGTATGATTGACCCCCATTCCGGTCCTGGTATGCATGACCCCATCCTTATGATTGGCCCCGACCCCTATGCTGGTATGCATGGCCCCATCAGAAAACATTAAAAAAACCAAACCATTACACTTACCTTCCTGGTGCTCCCTCGCAGTGTCTTATTCCGATGCGAGCAGCTGCTTTCTGCTTGTTATTAGCGCATGGCAGGGACGTCATGCGCTGCCTGCAAGTCGAAAGGCCTGCTGGAATACTCACTGCCCTGCACGCCGGGACTGTGCGCAGAGAGCAATGAGTATTCATTGATCTTTAATAGCAAGCACAGTGTCAGATGCGACCACTCTCCAGGGGTTTCAGGATACAATGGCGGAAGGTATCCTTCCACACTGTATCCCTCCACCACTGTGAGTGCAGAGTTCATACTGTCACTTGTGGCACCGCTGTGTGGGAAAATTCTCACGCATCAATTCCCTAAAGTAAGAGGCCATTGAACCTTCAGTGATAACACTGCAGGAGCCATTGTCTCCTGTCAGCAGGGCCGAACTGGCCATCTGGCAATTCTGGCAAATGCCAGAAGGGCCTCTCTGGTCATAGGCCACCTTGTCTGCTACATTGTTAACAGAATCGATGTTCATAAGACACCCATACTGTTAAGAGTTGTGACGGAGGTATCATTAGAAATATTGGTCTTGTAGTAAATCTTGCTTTCCTCCACGCAGGGTAATATTAGTAATATATCCCATCTGGTGCTTGGGCACGGGGACAGTATGGGCCTGTGCAATTTCAAATGCCAGGGCTAAATTTCAGCCCCAGTCTGTACCTGCCTGTCAGTGTGTCACTGGAGGCCTATAGTGCTGTCACATGTCCTGATGTGACAGCTCTATAGAGGAGATCGTCGTGGGACACTCATTATTAATTGGACTGCGTTGGACCAGGGAGTTTACTGTTGGTTTATTATTTTTTATTTTTTGCAGGTGATCGATGGCTTCAGGGAATTAGGCGTGGTTGTAAATATGGTGAAATTAAAAATATTAAAATACTTTTTTTCTGGCTGTATCTGTATTTAACTCTTTCACTACTATAGGATTAGTAATGGATAGGTGTCTTATTGACACCTCTCCATTACTAAGCCTGCTTGATGTCACCTTGCAATCAAAGGTGACATTAACCCCTTATTACCCCATATGCCACCACTACAGGGCAGTGGGAATTGGTGCATCTTACAGATGAGACATTTATGGGGTGGCTGGGGGCTGGTATTTGTAGCCGGGGCAATATCCATGGCTCCTCTCTAGGTATGAATATCAGCCCGCAGCTGTCTACATAGCCTTTCTGGCTATTAATTATAGGGGGACCCCACGTCATTTTTTTGGGGGGTCCCCCTATTTTAATAGCCAGTAAAGGCTAAATATACAGCTGCAGGCTGAGATTCATAGCCTATAGATCTATCTATCTATCTATCTATCTATAGATCTATCTATTATCTATCTATTGTCTATCTACATCATGTTCCAAATTATTATGCAAATTATATTTTTCACGGATTTTCCTAAATGCTCGGTGCAAATGACAGTCAAATAAAAGTCATCACCCGTTAGAGTACGCATCGAATTTTATTGTAGAAACCTCCCAATGATAACAGTATAATCGCAAAAATGAATACAAACTCAAAATGCACTGTTCCAAATTATTAGGCACAGTAGAATTTCTAAATATTTGATATGTTTTAAAGAAATGAAAATGCTCATTTGTTGATTTTGCAGCATTAGGAGGTCACATTCACTGAACAAAAAAGCCATTTAAAGGGAACCTGTCACCCCGTTTTTTGAAGATGAGCTAAAAAAAGCGTTAAATAGGGGCAGGGCTGGGCGTTACATTAATGTCTTTTGTGTGCCTTTATTACCCACCTATGCTGCTGAAATACCTTTGTAAAGTTGCAGTTTTCTGCTGTCACTCACGCTGGTCTGGTCCTATGGGAGTGGTGACAGCGCTGTTTCTCCCCCAGATCAGGCTCATCATTCCGTTGGTGGCGTAGTGGTGTGCGCATGTCCAACAGAGAATATCCACTGCCCAGGAGATGCAAAAGAACGTGATCTGCGCTATTCAGCCATTTACCGGTGGGCGCGGCCATCTTTCTGTGGCCGCACGTGCACAGATGGAGCGCTCTGCTGCCCGGGGCTTCAGGAAAATGGCCGCCGTGATCTCCATCTGCGCACGCGCGGCCACAGGAAAGATGGCAGCGCCCACCGGTAAACGGCTGAATAGCGCAGATCGTGCTCTTTTGCATCTCCTGGGCAGTGGATATTCTCTGTTGGACATGCGCACACCACTACGCCACCAACGGAATGATGAGCCTGATCTGGGGGAGAAACAGCGCTGTCACCACGCCCATAGGACCAGACCAGCGTGAGTGACAGCAGAAAACGGCGACTTTACAAAGGTATTTCATCAGCATAGGTGGGTAATAAAGGCACACAAAAGACACTAATGTAACGCCCAGCTCTGCCCCTATTTAAAGGGAACCTGTCACCCCCAAAATGGCTGGTGAGGTAAGCTCACCGGCATCAGGGGCTTATCTACAGCATTCTGTAATGCTGTAGATAAGCCGCCGATGTTACCTGAAAGAGGAGAAAAAGACGTTAGATTATACTCACCCAGGGGCGGTCCCGCTGCGGTCTGGTCGGATGGGTGTCTCCAGTCCGCTCCGACGCCTCCCATCTTCGTTCCATGACGTCCTCTTCAGGTATTTACGCCACGGCTCCGGCGCAGGCGTACTTTGTCTGCCCTGTTGAGGGCAGAGCAAATTACGGCAGTGCGCAGGCGCCGGAAAGGTCAGAGAGGCCCGTGCCTGCGCACTGCAGTACTTAGTAAACCGTGCAGTTCTGGTCCAGAGATTTTTTTTTTTTTTTAGTAAAGAGGTTATGTTGGCATGTTAAAATGAAGGGGGATAAGATTCCTGTAAGGTAGGGGAAAACTACCGTATTTTAGTTAGGTTGGTGGAGGATTGAATGAGGTTTGAAGGAACAGGCTGGAGTGACTATGCATTCAGGGGAAATTGTGTAACAATTTCTGGTGTATATTCTCACCTATTACCTTTGTGAAAATGATAAAGTTGCAGCTAATATACAGTAATTTTATTTTCAAAGTCTACTGTTATAAACGTCTTTGAGGCAGATGTGGGTTTAAAATACTAACTGCATCCCTGGATAATTTCTTTTAGGAGTTACATTTTCAAAATGGGGTCACATGTTTTTTTTTGCTGTTTTGACAACTCAATGCCTCTACAAATGTAACATTGCTCAAAAAATCATTCCCAGCCAAATTTGCACTTCTAAAATCAAATAGGGCTCTTCCCTTTTTGAGTCCTGCCGTATACGCACACATTAGTTTGTAGCTACATTTGAAGTATCATTGTGTTTGGAAGAAATTTATGAATATGTTATGGGGTAAATTTTCTCCTATTAACCCTTGTGAAAATGACAATTTGGGGCTGCATAATATCTTAATAAAAAAAAAAATTCAAATGTAAATGTTTTTAAGTACCGTACTAAGATGCACCTGTAAGGTCAAAATGCTCACCATACTCCTACGTGAATTCCTTGAGGAGGTCTAAGTTTCTCATATGGTGTAACTTGTGGATGGGCTTCTGCTGGTTTTGCACCTCAGAGACTCTACAAAATGCAACATAGCATCTGCATTGTATTCCAGCCAAATTTGGGCTTCAAAAATCAAATACTATCCTCTCCCTTCCTAGCTCTGTGCCCAAGCAGCAGTTTTCAACCAGTTATGGGATAATGTGCAACAAATTGTGTCGTCCATTTTCTGTTATTACCACCTGTGAAAATTATATGCATTCACGGCCGAAAGTGTTGGCACACTTGAAATTGTTCCAGAAAATGAAATATTTCTCCTAGAAAATTATTTCAAGTATGCATGTTTTGTAATACACATGTTTATTTCCTTGGTGTGTATTGGAACAACACAAAAAAATAGAGAGAAAAAGCCGTACAATTTCATGGGTGCCAAAACTTTTGGCCATGATTGTACTTGGGGATGAGAGCAATGTTTTAGTTGATATACCTTTATACACATTGTGTTTTTTGACGCACCTCAAGGGTAAACTGATTTCCTGACCACAGTTTTGCATAATTTAAGTGTAGTTTTTAAAATGGTATCACTTTTATTTTCTGTTCTGACGCACAAGCCTCTCAAATTAGTTTAATAATTGGATAGGTCTGTAAAAAATAGATTTTGTAAATTCTGGTGGCAAAAAATTAAAAATTGCTGCTAAGTTTTAAAGGGAACCTGTCACCCCCCAGGGCCTATTAAAGTAAATGAGCCACCTTCAGGAGCACTAAGGCTGCATTCTGTGATGGTGGCTCTTATGCTTATTATCCCTAGGAACGCTGAAATAATGAGTTTTATAAATTTCCCGCCATACCTCTATTGTGTCAGGGAGGTATGTTTTCTCCACCTGACTCAACTGCCTTGCAGCTGTCCATCATCCCCCTCTGGCTTCTATTTTTTGTGCATTTATCGAAGAGGTGTCATTGTATAAATGTTCACATTGCTATTGCTATTGAAACTGGCGAATAATTAGTTGTGGATTGGAGGATAAGCCTGTGGCAGACGTATAGGAGTGCGGGGCATTTGAGGTGTATGACAAGGTTGGAATTATTTTTATTATTAAGGGCATAAAAGCATTGTTCAGATAAAGAAAGTTCTTCATCTGGGACTCTAATGTTGAAATCTTATTTTCCAGAGCAGTTATTCTTGGTTATCTTTCTTTCGAGAAGCTTCTTAAATGCAGAAGCCTCTCAACACTGCTTTTTGAGCTTCCCAAAGGGAGACTAGAGAAGAAGCTGACTGAAGGCTCAAAGAGAAATATTCATCAAGATGATCTTTGAATCTCTGAGCAATTTCAGGATAAGAGAGTAAGGAGTCATTCAGAGTCCAGTTAAATGAATGGGGTCGAGGGTGTAAAGTGGAGTTGGTAAGCTGGACTGGAGAGTGGTCTGACACTGAAAGTACAGCAGTGTGCAGGCACCAGGCCTCTCTGACCTTTCCCGGTGCCTGCGCACTGCAGTACTTTGCTCTGCCCTCAACAGGGCAGACAAAGTACGCCTGCGCTGGAGCCGCTGCAAGAAGACAAGAAGAGGACGTCATTGTATGAAGATGGGAGGCGCTGGACCCGGACCGCAGTGGGACCGCCCCTGGGTGAGTATAATATAACCTGTTTTTCTTACCTTTCAGGTTACATCGAAGGCTTATCTACAGCATTACAGAATGCTGTAGATAAGCCCCTGATGGCGGTGGCCTTGGCTCATATACAATTTTTGGGGTGACAGATTCCCTTTAATCAAACTTTTGAGCTATCTTAAGTATAAAGTAACATTGTAGTTCACAGTTGTAAGATCAAGGAGGTATTGGTGGAGCTTGAGGTCTTGGGCGAAGTTCCTTGGGTTGCTGCGAGGAAGAAAAAGCAGATGATGAGGCAGGTTGTTCCAAAAGTCGCAATTTGGTGAAACGTTTTTCACCTTCAGGGGAGTTTACTGTATGGGCCAGATCAAGATGAGTAAAAGTCAGTTTGAATGGAAATCCTCAGCGATGTTTAATATTCTGGGAACGGAGAATTTCCAGATATTGTTTCGTTTTTTGGCGATAGTAGCGGGGGCTAGGTCTGGAAAGCATTCATAAGTGTGGCCTTGGAATTTTAGAGGTGAGGAATTTCTTGACGCTTGCAGAAGTTGTTCCTTTGTTCTATAAAAATACATTTTGAGGATAATCTCTCTGGGCGTTCCATTTGGTTTGCTCCTACTCAGGGCTTTGTGGATGCGATCCATCTCCAGGCATTCAATAGGAATTCCAGGTTAGAGTTCTTGAAACATGGCTGTAGCTGTGAACTGGAGGTCTGTAATTGTCTCAGGCAGGCCCCTGATGCGAATGTTACTTCTGCAAGCCTGGCTTTCAAAATACTCTATTGTTGAGGGAGTAAATTTATTCATGGAATGTCTCGATCTCTCTTTCATGAGTTGAGAGGGTAGCTGAAGTGAAGTTTATTTTATCTTCCAGATCAGAGGTACGAGAACCCAGCTCCATAATTTCTTTAGAAAGTTCTTTAGTTAATTTTTCCAACAATTTAGATAATTCAGAGTGTATGATAGACTTGAACTTTGAAAGTAGAGCTGCTTGATCCAGAATAACAGTGCTTGGATTTTTGGTTGTGAAAGCTGGGATGCTTTCTGAATCAGCCCCATCAGTCAGAGATGAGCAGGATGTATCATCTGGAGAATGTGCGCCGGAGGACATGTCATCAGGATCTACTGAAGATTGGTTTCTGTGGTTAAGAGTCGCTTAGGTGGTTCTGCGTTACTTCAGCATTTGGGCGTCCGTGTTATGTAAGGTAATCTGGTAGTTATTGCCCAGCTCTGGTAAAATGGAGTCAAAAGGGGAGCATATTACACATTGATGTCTACAGGGAGTAGTGGGGAGAGGGTTAAGACATCATGAAAAGTCTCAGGTTTTATCCTGCCATTGTTTGTGTGAATAGGCAGGTGTAATTTCAGGCCAAAAAGTACAGATAAGTGTAAAATTCCCAAGGATTTATCATTAAAGGGCACCTGTCACCCCATTTTTTGAAGATGAGCTAAAAATACCGTTAAATAGGGGCAGAGATGGGCGTTCCATTAGTGTCTTTTGTGTGCCTTTATAACCTACCTAAGCTGCCGAAATACCTTTGTAAAGTCGCCGTTTTCTGCTGTCACTCACGCTGGTCTGGTCATATGGGTGTGGTGACAGCGCTGTTTCTCCCTCAGAATCCTGCTCATCATTACGTTGGTGGCGTAGTGGTGTGCGCATGTCCAAAGCGAAGATCCACTGCCCAGGAGATTCAAAACAGCGCGGTCTTCGCTATTCGCCGTTTACCGGTGGGCGCGGCCATCTTTCCTGTGGCCGCGCGTGCGCAGATGGAGCGCTCTGCTGCCCGGGGCTTCAGGAAAATGGCCGCCGCGATCTCCATCTGCGCACGCACGGAATCCCGCGGCCATTTTCCTGAAGCCCCGGGCAGCAGAGCGCTCCATCTGCGCACGCGCAGCCACAGGAAAGATGGCCGCGCCCACCGGTAAACGGCGAATAGCGAAGACCGCGCTGTTTTGAATCTCCTGGGCAGTGGATCTTCGCTTTGGACATGCGCACACCACTATGCCACCAACGTAATGATGAGCAGGATTCTGGGGGAGAAACAGCGCTGTCACCACACCCATATGACCAGACCAGCGTGAGTGACAGCAGAAAACGGCGACTTTACAAAGGTATTTCGGCAGCTTAGGTAGGTTATAAAGGCACACAAAGACAATAATGTAACGCCCAGCTCTGCCCCTATTTAACGGTATTTTTAGCTCATCTTCAAAAAACGGGGTGACAGGTTCCCTTTAAAAAGGCTTGTTATGCAATTCTACTGATTGGCCACTAGGTGTCAGCAAAGTACTATTGCCCTGACCTCTATAGGCTTGTATTAGAGCAGGGGTGGAAAATCTTTTTTTCTGCCAAGGGCCATTTGGATACTTATACCATCCTTTGGGGGCCGTACAAACTCCGCCCACAAAGTACATCCAGACTCTGGCACTGATTTAAAGACGTAATATTTCATTGCATGCCCTTCAGTGTTCAGTAGTGAACACTGTGTTTGTGTGCTAACAGAGCAAGAAGAAATTAATGAGCTGGTGGCAATCAAAATATAGCTCCCTGCCCAAGAATGCGATCCCTGAGAATCTGCTCGGGGGCCTGATAAAATGTCATTGAGGGCCGTAAATGGCCCTGGGGCCTGAGGTTCCCCACCCCTATATTAGAGGTTTCAAGTTTTTTTGGAGACACTAAAGAAATTGTTATTGCTCAATCCTTTGGCACAGGTAGATCCATTCTTTTTTCTCTTATTGTATGGCGGTGAGAATTCATTCTTGTTCTAAGCTGTGGTGTACCTAACTATTTGCACTAAATGTCCAACTGGGGGTCTGTATGTGGGGGAGACAGGGCTAAAGCTTAGAACAAGAATGAATTCTCACCACCATACAATAAGAGAAAAAGAATGGATCTATCTGTGGCAATACATTTTTGTCTCCCAAATCATAGCATTATGGACATGAAATTACTTGTGTTAAAAGGTAACTTCAAAACTCAGAGAGACAGAAGAGTCTGGGAATATAAACTGATGACTACCTTTGACTGTCTTAGTGGTGGAATGAATGTGTCGCATGGATTTATGTCTTTTTACATCAACTAAGGAACTTGCCCCTCAGACTATAAGGGGTCATCACAACAGAGACCCAAATCAGAGGATAATAAAACAATCCTTATCTAAGAACTGGCCCAACATTTATGGACATAACTGTTTATCACTCATGGTAATTCTGCTTCATGCCACCTGTCTTATCCATGTTTTTTTTTCTTTTTTTTTTCCTGTGCTATGTTGTGCATACATATGTGATTCTTCAGAGTTTGTTTTAGTCTTTGCCTGATGAAGAGACCTTTTTAAAATCTAATGTGTCATTTTTAGCTATTGGCTTTTTAGAGATCATGTCATCTTCAACTTGCTTAACTGTTCACAATAACAGTAATGTTGACCAGGGTTACCTAAACTTTTACATGCCACTGTATCTCATTAGGGCATCACAGTGGCTCAGTGATTAGCATTGTAGCCTATCAGTTCTAGTGTTCTGGCTTCAAATCCCACCAAGGATAACATCCTTAAGGAGTTTGTATGGTCTTCTTTTTGCATGGGTTTCCTCCCACACTCCAAAGACATACTGATAGGAACTTAACATCGAAAGTACCATTGGGGACAGTGATAATATCTGTAAAGCGCTGTGGAATTAATGGTGTTATATAAGCAAGTAAAATAAATAAACAATATGGAGAAGTAACAATGATAATTCATTAGGACTCAGGGTTTTGTACGTACTAGAGTGTGAGATGACTATTTTAATTTTTTTCATGTCTTTATTTATTGCTGATCTTTGTCTTTCCCTTCCCATAATTTTTCTCACTGGCAGTGAGTTTCCTTCTTCTCATTTAGCGTCTCAATTAATGTACTCACAGCCCCTCAGAAAGTAGAGTATCTCAGATACAGGAGAAGATTGGGGCCAGCCAGTCAACTTGTCTGCAATCCTTTCTCTGTGGTATAGGGTTTGTGAACTGAAGCTTGGGGTGTTCAGTAACTATCAGGATGTCCTGCCTTCAGGAAGTTCAAATTTAAGTATTTTTATATATGCCCTGTTTTTCATCGGTATTTACAATGTAAATTTTAGGGATTTATTTATTATGTTGGCTTGTTGGTTTTTCTCCTAAGCAACAAACATAATTCATGGTCACAAGGTTGGTCATATACAGGTTCTTCTCAGAAAATTAGAATATCATCAAAAAGTTAGTTTATTTCAGTTTTTCAATACAAAAAGTGAAACTCATATTATATAGAGTCATTACAAACAGAGTGATCTATTTCAAGTGTTTATTTCTGTAAATGTTGATGATTATGGCTTACTGCCAATGAAAAAGCAAAAGTCATTATCTCAGTAAATTAGAATACTTTAAAACACCAGCTTGAAAAATGATTTTAAAATCCAAAATGATGGCCTACTGAAATGTATGTTCAGTAAGTGCACTCAATACTTGGTCAGGACTTCTTTTGCATCAATTAATGAATGCATCAATGCGGCGTGGCATGGAGGCAATCAGCATGGGGCAGCACAGTGGCTCAGTGGTTAGCACTGCTGCCTTGCAGCACTGGAGTCCTGGGTTCAAACCTCACCAAGGACAACATCTGCAAGCAGGTTGTTTTTTCCCCCCTTGTTTGCATGGGTTTCCTCCGGGGACTGCGGTTTCCTCCCACATTCCAAAGACATACTGATAGGGAATTTAGATTGTGAGCCCCATCGGGGACAGCAATGATAATTAATGTATGTAAAGCGCTGTGGAATATTATAGCACTATATAAAAATAAAGATTATTATGTGGCACTGCTCAGGTGTTATGGAAGCCCAGGTTGCTTTGATAGCAGCCTTCAGCTAATCTGCATTGTTGTGTCTGGTGTCTCTCAGCTTCCTCTTGACAATACCTCATAGATTCTCTATGGGAGTAAGGTCAGGCTAGTTGCTGGCCAATCAAGCATATGATATTGGTGTTTTTAATCCAGGTATTGGTACTTTTGGCAGTCTGGACAGGTGCCAAGTCCTGCTGGAGAATTAAATTTCCAACTCCAAAAAGCTTGTCGGCAGAGGGAAGCTTGAAGTGCTCTAAAATTTCCTGGTAGACGGCTGCGCTGACTTTGGTCTTGATTAAACACAGTGAACCTACACAAGCAGATGACATGACTCTCCAAACCATCACTGATTGTGGAAACTTCACACTAGACCTCAAGCAGCTTTGATTGTGTGCCTCTCCACTCTTCCTCCAGACACTGGGACCTTGATTTCCAAATGAAATGCAAAATTTACTTTCATCTGAAAACAACACCTTGGACCATTGAGCAACAGTCCAGTTCTTTTTCTCCTTGGCCCAGGTAAGATGCTTCTGGCATTGTCTATTGGTCATGAGTGGCTTATCACAAGGAATGCAACACTTGCAGCCCATGTCCTGGATACGTCTGTGTGTGGTGGCTCTTGAAGCAATGACTCCTGCAGCAGTCCACTCCTTGTGAATCTCCCCAAAATTTTTGAATATACTTTTCTTAACAATCCTTTCAAGGCTGCAGTTATCCCGGTTGCTTGTGCACCTTTTTCTACCACACTTTTACCTTCCACTTAACTTTCCATTAATATGCTTGAATACAGCACTATGTGAACAGCCAGCTTCTTTAGCAATGACCTTTTGTGGCTTACCCTCCGTGTGGAGTGTGTCAATGACTGCCTTCTGGACATCTGTCAAGCCACCAGTCTTCTCCATGATTGTGGAGCCTCCTGAAACAGACTAACGGACCTTTTTAAACACTTAGGAAGCCTTTGTAGGTGTTTATTGTTAATTATTATAATTTATTGAGGTAATGACTTTTAGGTTTTCATTGGCTGTAAGCCATAATCATCAACATTAACAGAAATAAACACTTGAAATTGATCACTCAGTTTGTAATGACTCTATATAATATCTGAGCTTCACTTTTTGTATTGAAGAACTGAAATAAATTAACTTTTTGATGTTATTCTAATTTTGTGAGAAGCTCCTGTACATTACATCCCCACTTAACTCATAATTTGCTGTGGGTACCTGAAGAATCTAGACAACAATTATCTTACAGACCACTTAGCCCTCTGTTGAGATCGATGGAGTTTCACTGATGACAGTTCAATTGTGCAAATAATTTTATTATATTTAATCTTTTGTTTTGCAATTTCATAAAATTTCATAAATGTAATTTTTTTTTTCTTTCTTGCAGGGTAAGCCAAAGCCACAAGTTAATTGGACTATAAATGGACAACCTCTAGATCCAAAACAAGCAAGTGTTAGGAACAGTGAAAGCGACACAATTCTTTTTATCCGCAAAGCTGAGCGTAAAGATTCAGGAGTTTATGAACTCACAGTAAAAATTGATGACTTGGAAGATAGAGCAAAGATTGATATAAAAATTGCAGGTAATTATATATATTAAGACAAATAATGTAACATTTTCTTGATGGTCTAGAATAGTGGGAAGATTTATGCCAGCTTCCCTAATGGTCTGGGAAATGTTATTTCCAGTTTACGTGATGGTTTATACATAGAGGGAGATAATACCATTTTGGTCATTTAAGGTAGTGGTAAGTCTACCAGGAGAGTAAGGGGTTAATATATGCATTCTTGGTGGTCTAGGGTAATAGATGGATTAATACTGTTTTACCTGGTTGTTTAGGATATAGAGAGAAGGATGAAGACTACTACTCTAATGGTCTTTACTTTTTGATATTGATGGAATGAAAGCAGATCTGTCACCAGATTTCACATTATAAATTGCATACACACGTGGACAGAATTGTTGGTAACCTTCTGCTAAAGTCATAAAGACCCACAATGATCTCTGCAAGACATTGAAACTGACAAAAGTTTAAATTTACTGACTGTCAACTAATGAAAATCATAAATTACTTTTAAATAGTGGTTCAACAGAAAAAATAGAGCAAAAATGAAATTGAAAATGGCCAAGATATAAATGATGGTAACCATTGAAGACATTGAAAATAATTTGACTATAGCGACATGTTAAGTGAAGGTGTGTCCTGTGATTAGAATCACAGGTGTCTAAAAGCTTGCAATCAGTCAGTCTGCCTCTTTAAGGGGTGAAAAGTAGTCATTGTGCTGTTCAGTATCAATGTGTGTATCACACTGAACATTAACCATAGAAAGTAAAGAGTTGTCTCACGAGATTAGAAAGAAAATGAATTAAAGGGAAAGGCTATACTCCATCTCCAAACAGTTTGCTGTTCTTTTTACTATAGTTATACATATTATCTCCCTAGACATGACCCAAGAGGTAAATTGATGATAAATTTAAAAGTCGGATAATACAAGCCAAAGACCCTAGAATAGCTTCCAAAGATATTAGAGATGAACACCAAGGTCTAGGTACATCAGTTTCAGATCACATCATCCTTCACTGTCTTGGCCAAAATGTCCTTCATGGAGGACAACCAAAGAGAAAACCACTGTTTAAAGCAAGGCTTATAAAAGCAAGACTGTAATTAGACAAAATGCATACTGACAAGTCACAAAGCTTCTGGGAGAATGTCTTTTGGAAAGACGAGACAAAACTGGAGCTCTTTGGCAAGTGACAGCTTGATTCATCAGCTCTACGTTCACAGATGCAAATTAAGTATACAAACAAAAAGAACATTGAGCCTCCTCCATGTTTCACACTAGGTACAGTTATGCTTTGGAGCTGCTTTGCTGCATCTGGCACAGGGTGTCTTGAATCTGTCCAGGGTACAATGAAATCTCAAGACTATCAGGGCATACTGGAGCTAAATGTTGCTTCAAAGTGACAGAAAGCTTGGTCAAAGGTCATGGGTCCTCCAACAGGATAATGACCCAAACTACACAGCTAAAATCATCCAAGAATGGCTAAGAATAAAGCCCTGGACACTTCTGAAGTGATCTTCTATGAAGCCTGACCTACATCTTATTTATCATCTCTGGAAGGCATTGAAACATGCAATCTGGGGAAGGTACTCTTCAAACGTGAGACAGCCAGAGCAGTTTGCTCATGAGGAGTGGGCCAAAACACCTGTGAACAGGTGCAGAAGTTTCAGTGAGGGTACGGAGACATGCATTCATTTTATCATGTGACGTACTGGATAGCAGAAAAAACTCCTAGTGCATCGTAATTATAAAAAAGCCCATAATATTGCAATTGTGTTTTTTACTTCCAGTGTTAATTATACAGTAAATATTTCCTGACAGTTTGATTTTACATGTCCCTACGATGACGGGAATACCAAACTTTTTTGTTTGTTTTTTATAAATGGTGAAAAAAATCATAAATTTGTAAAAATGAAAAAAAAAGTTTGTATCACCACATTCCAAGACTCATGTTTTTAATATTCAATAAAGTTTGCTGTGTGATGGCTTGTTTTTAGTGATACAGTTTGTGGTATTTTGATAGCCTTTTTGCAATTTTTGGATTAATTAATTTAATATTTTGATAGATCAAACTTTTATGGATGTAACGATACGACGTGTATTTTTTTATTTTTTATTTTTATTGAGATAAAAAGGAGGGTGATTTGAACTTCTATTACTATATTTTTTATTTTTGTTATGTTTTTAAAAACACCAGACATTTACTCTTTTTAGAACAACTCGCAGCCCGGTCGGCACACTGTAAATGCCACTGTCAGGGATTGACAGCGACATTGAACAGGAGCTCCACTCCTTGAGCTACTGTTAGGGCCAGTGCAGATGATCATTTGCTCTCCATCCTAGAAAAATTGTCCCATTACGTTAATCACTCTCGGATAAGTTTGGTAAAAGTAGAATTCATTTTTTCTTGGATGTGGAGAATTAAAAATAATGTCTCCGTCTTCTCCATTGAGTCTGTCTGTGAAAATCTGACTTCACATAGACGTCATCCAAATGTGGTCCGGTGCTTTCCACTGACCTATAGACATGAATGGGTGTGTGCCATCCAATTAGAGGCAAATCGCACATGTGGCAATTTGTTTCCTTAGACATGTGCACCGCCTCATTGAACAACATTGGTCTGAGTGCGATCCAATGTTTTAATTTACCACACTTGGACCAAAATTACGGTCCTTAAAGGCAGATGATGGCTGAACACAGCCATCATCTGCCTGGAAAGATATGGGCTCGTATTGTGAGCTTGCATCAAAGTCAGGGAGCTGAAATAAGGCATAACTGTATGCCGTATTGCAGCGATGGATTAAATGGGTTTTCCACTACTGCACAACACCAGTTTGCTCAATTCAGGATTCTAATTAAACTAAAAACATTAAATACTTCTCTCCTTTAGCGGTGCTGATCCAGAGATGTCGTCCACTCTTTGGCTGCAGCTCATCAATATTCCGTTAGGGCAGATGGCAGCGCCAATAAAATAGGATAAAGGCTGTAGCTGGGGAGCAGCTGCTAATTGGCTGCAGCCTTTACGGGCCACAAGTCATGTCCACTCTCTGGGAACAGCGGTGGCGACATTTCTGGAGCGGATGAAGCGCGTGTACATTGTTTTTATTTAAGTAAGATAAATTGAACTCATTACAAATTGCACCTTCTAGATCAGAAGGATACTGCACTTTATAATCCATAATGTATTGAAGCCATTAGGGGTTGCGTAAATTGTTTGTTGTTACATATTTTTAATATAATTAACAAAATTGTTACAAATGTTTATTAATACGTTCTTTATATTAATGTATTGTTTCTTTTTAGAACGTCCTGGTCCTCCAAAAAGTATTAAGTTAGTGGATGTATGGGGCTTTAATGCAGCTCTTGAGTGGACCCCACCAGGGGATGATGGTAACTCAGAAATTACTGGCTATACCCTGCAGAAGTCAGATAAGAAAACTGGGGTAAGCATTTGCAATTTTGAACAAGTTTCCTAAACATATAATTATTATATAATATTGATATGCCCATTTGTTTGCTGTGACGCCACAAACAGACTTTATCATTCTCTCATTCTTTTTGTTTTACTGTTTTAATTACCTTTTTATTTGCTGGTATAAAACTAAGTGGGGAAGAGGAAAGACGCATATTTTGATATATAATTTCTTTTAAACAATCATCCCACATTTATGCAGCTTGAGCAATATAATGCTCATAATATTGGGTTTCTTCTGAGATGGTTTGATACTGGATTATATTTAGGAAACATATATGAAAAGTGCGGCCTCATGTATTCTTTAAAGGGAAGCTGTCGGCGGAGAAATATAGTATTTACAGTACGTGCTGCCATTGCAATAATTTGCAGAGAAATATCATTTCAGACTCGTAAACTATAGCTGTATAGTAGACAGCCTTGGGTGTAGTCAGCAGGCCCCTGACAGGCATGGTGAAAATGTTAAAAGGAACTTGTTACCAGGTTTGGCGAGTTACGGCCACCGCCTTTCAGGGCTGATATACAGCATTCTATAATTTTAATTTTTTTTATATTTTCTAAATTTCTTATCTGAGTTTTTATTAACATTTTTTAGTCCAGCTTCACTGTTTTCTCCTTTGGTTGCTTAGATATTATCCTGCAATATTTCTGTATCTGTATGTTTGTCAATGTTAGGCCGGGGCCACACTTGCAAGTTCAATGCAAGAAACTCGCGCGAGTCTCTTGCATCAATACCCGGCACAGCCGCAGGAACTCGGGACCGGAGCGTGCGGCTGCGTGGTTTTCTATGGTGAGTGCGGGCAGCAGCGTCGGGTATTGATGCGAGAGACTCGCAAGTGTGACCCCGGCCTTACAATGATGGGAAGCCAATTTGGTCCTGGCATTGTTCCAGCTCGAGCTTTTATGGCAGCACATGGAGCTGATGAGTTTAAATAGGGGTTAAGTGACTATTGCATACTTTGCAATGTTTTTACTTGGATATTTTGGGCATAAGGTTTTTTCACAATATAAATGTGTTACAAATTTATTTGATCTAAAGTCTTTATCTTTTTTTTCTACAAATATATTCATGTTTTAGGAATGGTTTACAGTTCTTGAGAATTACCGCCAAACTAACTGCACTGTTTCTGACTTGATTATTGGAAATTCCTACTTCTTCAGAGTGTTTTCTGAAAATTTATGTGGACTTAGTGAAAAATCAGCAGTTACTAAAGGTTGTGCCGTAATAAAGAAAGCAGGTGAGTTTTTTTTTACTGTTTTTACTTTAATTATAACTAGATTTCCTACCTTATTAAACTCATGCTATTATTACTGATGTGGTTTCAGAGTTTCAAAGTAGACCTAATTCCATCGAGTTCAACCTATAGTCTAACATGTTGATACAGAGGAAGACAAAAAAACTCTGAGATGGATGCAAATTGCCCCATATTAGGGGAAAAATCAGACTAATTTCCTGGATCAACATCCCATCATATAATCAAGTACCCATAAACTGTAATGATATATTGTTCAAGAAGGGCATCAGGCCCTACTTCTACTTTTTAGTGAATCAACCATTGCAACATGCTATTGTACAGAGTTCCATAATTTTACTGCTCTTACAGGAAAAAATTGCCATCTGTGATTTGATTAAACTTTCTTTCCCTTTTAAGTAGAGGATGACTCCATGTCACTGTCACTGACCTAGATGTAAAAATATCATTAAAAAGATCTCTGTACTGTCCCTTCATATATTTGTACATTGTAATAAGATCGCCCATAAGCCGTAGTTTTTTCCAAACTGAATAACTCTAAGTCCTGTCTAGGTTTTGCAGTCAACCTAATTTCTATCTTGGTTACTCTTTTTCTGCACTAGCTCTCTATTTAATCTATGTCCTTCGTATAAACTGCAGTGCAAAATTTTACAGAGTATTCTAAGTGTTACTGGACTAGTGACTTGTACATAGGTAAATCTATGTTCTTTTCATAAGCATTTATGCTTGTTGACTTGGCACTGGCAGTGACTATGCCTGGTGCCCGACACTGGTCACTAAAGTTGAGTTTTCTGTCCACAGATATGCCCAAGACTTTTTCAGTGACAGGTTTACTCAATGTTTTACAATTTAGTATATAATTGTAAATGTTATTTTTTTTTACCTAAATGCATGACCTTACATTTATGTACATTAATCTTCAATTGCCATTTGTCCACCCAAGCCTCTAGCTTACACAGATCCCTATGTAACAATAAATTATCCTCCTCTGTGCTGATTACCTTGCAAAGTTTAGTATCATCTGAAAATTTTGAAATTCTACTCTTTATGCCTTCTACAAGGGCATTAATAAATATGTTAAAAAGGCCCAATAGTGAACCCTGTGGTACCTCACTGTTTAGTGTGACCTAATCAGAGTGTATTCTCTTAATAAAAACCCTCTCATTTTTGTCACCGGGTCTATTTTTAATCCCATTCTGAGTCCCAATGCTTTTCTTTTATATACCAAACTTCAACCCCTTCAGTACCTTTGAGGTATGTATACATCATGGTCTTTAAGGGGTTCCTGACCTTTGAGGTATAGGTATGACATGGTAAGAAGTGCCTGCATGATCGCTGCCGAGAGCTCGGCTTAAGTTATAGCCAAGTTTCGGCAGTGTCACTGCCAGGAACGGTGCCCACACTGTCCCGGTCCATTTAAATTGATCACAGTATTTAGAAGGCTAGGAGTGGACTCCCTCTCCTTCCAGTTGGCCCCCTATCACGTCATCTGGAAAGATTTATTGTTCCCCTGGCAACCAAAAGTCGCCATTGCGATCTTCGGATCAGCCAGCTACGGCAATATGGCAAACCTGTTAGACCATACCTGGAGCATGGTCTAAGAGGCTTCTGTCACTGTAGCACTGACAGGTATAACGCATTGCAATGCTGGTGAATGCATTATACCAGCCATCAGAATAATACAAGATAAAGTCCATAGAGGGACTAAGTGAAAACACAGTAAAAAAAAAATCTAAAAATATTTTTAACCCCATAAGTGATAGAGCGAATTTGGTACTTAATAACCAAGCCAGTTTTTACAATTCTGACCACTGTCACTTTATGAAGTTATAGCTCTGGACAACTTCAACGTATCCCACTGATTCTGAGAATGTTTTTTCGTGACATATTGTACTTCATGTTAGTGGTAAAATTTGTTCGATATAACTTGTGTTTATTTATTAAAAAAAGACAGAAATTTGGCAAAAATTTAGAAAATTTAGCAATTTTGAACATTTTAATTTTTACCCACTTAAATCAGAGAGATATGTCACACAAAATAGTTAATAAATAACATTTCCCACATGTTTACTTTACATCAGCACGATTTTTGAAACATAGTTTGTTTTTTTGTTAGGTCGTCATAAGGGTTAAATTTGACCAGCGATTTACAAAACCATTTTGTTAGCGACCACCTCACATTTGAAGTGAGTTTGGGGGTCAATATAACAGAAAATACCCAAACGTGACACCATTAACCCTTCAGTTGCTTCACGAGAACTAAAGCAATGTGGAAGGAAAAAACTTACATTTTACTTTTCACAATTTTTTTTATTTTCACAAGGGTATCAGGAGAAAATGGACCACATAATCTGTTGTGCAATTTCTTCTAAGTACGCCAGTATCCTGTATGTGAGGGAAAGACACTGTTTGGGCACATAGCAGGGCTCAGAAGGGAGGGAGCACATTTGACTTTTTGAAAGCAAAATTGGCTGAAATCAATGGTTGGGCCATGTCACGTTTGGAGACCCCCGATGTACCGAAACAGTGGAACCCCCCAATTCTAACTCCAACCCTAATCCCAACACACCCATAACCATAATCCCAAAAGTAACCATAACCCTAACCACAACCCTAACACACCCCCAATCCCAACCCTAACCGTAATCCCAACCATAACCCTAACCTTGGCCCAACTCTAACTTTAGCCTAACCCTAGCCCCAACCCTAACTTTAGCCGAATCCTAACTTTAGCCCAACTCTAACTTTAGCCCAACTCTAACCCTAATGGAAAAATGGAAATAAATATATATATTTTATTTTATTATTTTTCCCTAACTAAGGGGGCGATAAAGGGGGGTTTTAGTTACTATTTTTTTTATTTTGATCACTGTGATAGGGTCTATCACAGTGATAAAGATGAACCAATAGGTGCCGGGTGCTGGCAAAGCAGATCTTGGAAGGCACACTGCGCATGAGCCCACCATTTTCTTCCTGGAAGAAGATGTCCGTGGCCCAGGGGACTTCATGGGGGGATGCAAGGACACTGGAGGTACCGTGGGGGGGATCAGGGGACCCCATTTCTCTCTCCTCTGATGATAACATCAGAGGAGAGAGAAACTAAATGGGAAATCTGGTTTTCTTTTTTTGTGGTCGCCGTTATAATGTTACGAGATGGTAGCCCGATTCTAATGCATTGGATATTCTAGAATATGTATGTAGTTTATTTATGAAGATTTTAGAATAATACATTGAATATATAGGATTCGGCCGGCCGCGACCAATTAGCGAAGCGTTTTTCAAATCCCGCGCCAATTCGCGGCCAGACTGTGCCTGTTGCTGATTGTTCGCGGCTGGCCCCTTAGTATATTGCACAGCCATGTAGTATATAACAGCCCACGTAGTAAATAGCACAGCCACGTAGTACATAGCACAGCCACATAGTATATTGCACAGCCACTTAGTATATAGCACAGCCACGTAGTATATAGCACAGCCCACAGAGTATATAGCACAGCCATGTAGTATATAGCACAGCCCACGGAGTGTATAACAGCCCACATAGCATATAACACAGCCACGTAGTTTATAACAGCCCACGTAGCATATAACACAGCTCACGCAGTATATAACACAGCCCACATAGTGTATAACACAGCCCATGTAGTGTATAACACAGGCCACGTAGTGTATAACACAGGCCACGTAGTTTATAACAGCCCACGTAGTGTATAACACAGCCCACGTAGTATATAGCACAGCCACGTAGTATATAGCACAGCTACATAGTATATTACACAGCCCACGTAGTACATTGCACAGCCCACATAGTACATTGCACAGCCCATGTAGTATATTGCACAGCCCACGTAGTATATTGCACAGCCCACGTAGTACATTGCACAGCCCACGTAGTACATTGCACAGCCCATGTAGTATATTGCACAGCCCACATACTATATTGCACAGCTCACGTAGTATATAGCAATGTGGGCATCATATCCCTGTTAAAAAAAAGAATTAAAATAAAAAATAGTTATTTACTCACCTTCCGTTGGCCCCCGGATCCAGGCGAAGAATTTACCAATGCTCCTCACGCGCTCCTGTCCCAAGAGTGCATTGTGGTCATCATCTCGCAAGATTGTAATGCATGGAGCGGTCACCGGAGCGACGCGAGGAGCGGGAAAGGCCTGTTCTGGATCCGAGGGGCCGCAGGATGGTGAGTATATAACAATTTTTTTTTTTTTTTAATTATTTTTAACATTAGATCTTTTTACTATTGATGCTGCATAGGCAGCATCAATAGTAAAAAGTTGGTTACACAGGGTTAATAGCAGCGTTAACGGAGTGCATTACACCGCGGCATAACGTGGTCCGTTAACACTGCCATTAACCCTGTGTGAGCGCTGACTGGAGGGGAGTATGGAGCGGGCACTGACTGCGGGGAGTAAGGAGTGGCCATTTTGCCGCCGGACTGTGCCCGTCGTTGATTGGTCGTGGCTGTTTTGCCGCGACCAATCAGCGACTTGGGATTTCCGTGACAGACAGAAAGACAGACAGAAGGACAGACAGAAAGACGGAAGTGACCCTTACACAATTATATAGTAGATAACGTTAATAACGGCAATTGCCACACTGGGGTCGGTAAAAAACGACCCAAATCATGGAGAAATTTTGACTCTGGGGGGCTTTACGCACTTATTTCTCAGCGCTGTTAAAAAGCGGCACTGAGGCATAAGTACCATTAACTGCCGTTAGAAGGCGTATCAGCGGTCGTTAAGGGGTTACAAAATCACAAAAGATTGCCGCATCCAGAATAACCTGTCCTAAAAACTGTCACACTAGTCTGTCTGTCCTATGATTCAGAGGTTTCCATCTTTTTAAGCGTCTTTTTAAGCGTGCATAAAAGCTTCGTCGGCCACAGTTTGTGCACCTCTGAAAAGGACTGCTGAACAGAGGCCAGAAAGAGTATGGCTGCGGTCACACTAGCAGTATTTGGTCAGTATTTTACATCAAAATTTGCAAGCTTACAAATACTGATGTAAAATACTGACCAAATACTGCTAGTGTGACGGCAGCCTAATGCTGTTGCCTCATTATTGTGAATTAATCCCTCGGGGGTTTTCATCTAAATCATGTCATTCGGATATTTAGATGGAAACCCCAATTGAAGTACTCAGTGTTGAGCACAAGATAAACGTGATCCAAAATGTTATGTAAAATGTTCCCAACAAAAGATTCAACTCAATCCGCAAAAAAAGTAAGTCCTCACTCAGGTACATCATCTGTTAATGGAAATATAGGGGTTTTACACATTAATGAATGCTGCTCTCCCAAATCCCCCCCTCCCTTCTGAGCCCCACAGTGTGCCTAAACCACATTTAGCATCTTCATGTTTGCCATTTCTGTAGCGATGAGAGCCCACCTAATTTACAAGGTCCATGTTAGGGGTCAAGTTCCCACCTCTGCACAGGGGGAATCTCAAACCATCTCTGCTGCGGTCTCCCATTCTTCTCCAGCTGCAGTGCAGCCTTCTCAGCGGAGACGTCGGTCCCAGCATCTGGCTCAGCCTGATACAGTGCGGATGATTACTGCTGCCTTTCCAGGCTCAGCTATTGTAGCCAGTACTGGTCAGCGGCGAGCAGACGTCTCTGGGACTAAGTCCTGCTTTTCCCCTTCTGAGCATGCCCAGGGTAAGACCTCTCATTGGAGGTCGGGGGTCATATGCTCAGGTACTGCAGCAGCTCCCATTGGTTCTCTAGGAAGGTCTTGAAGTTGCTGAGGTACTGTAGAAGCTCTCATTGGTCCTCTAGGAAAGTCCTGAAGTTGCTGCAGCTATAAAAGGTTCGCATGGCCACACTGCTATGCGCTAGTAGTAACCTAAGTTATGAGCTCCGTGCCAGTGTTGTCATGCTTGCATGTGGTCAGGGTTCAGCTGAAATAAGACCCTAGAATACTGGCACCTCCAGTGAGGAGTTTGTGAATGTGGATTCATGGTTTGGCTGAAATAAGCCCCTAGAATACCGGCACCTTCGGTGAGGGGTTTTGTGTGTGCCACGCTGACTGCATGACCACTGCCGGCTCTATTAGGTAGCTGTTCCTCTGTGAGGTTTACAGGGCACAGCGTTCTCTTTCTCAAGCGAATCTGTGAAGTAACAGAGTTCGCTTATACCGCCATATAGTACTGTTTGTTTCTGGAAGATGCATATGGAGTCAAAATCATGACTTCCTAGAGGGGTTTAATTTCCAAAATGGGGTCACTTGAAGGAGGAATTCTGCACAACTTATTGTATAGTCCATTTTCTCTTGTTACCCTTTTGAAAATACAAAATTTGTGGATAAATCAATACTTTTGTGGGAAAAAGTTAAATTTTCATTTTTTCCTTCCACATTGCTTTAATTCTAATTAAGCCCCTAAATGATTAAAAAACGTCTTGAATGTGGTTTTGAGCACTTTGAGGGGTGTAGTTTTTTTAATGGTGTCACAACATTTTCTTTCACCTAGGCCCCTCAAAGTCATATCAAATGGGATGTGGTTCCTAAAATAATTGGTTGTGTAAATTTAGTTTACTTATATTTAACCCTTCTTTCTTACTAACAAAAAATAAGATTAAAAAATGATATTGCTCTGAAGTAGACATGTGGTAAGTAGTGTTGAGCATTCCGATACCGCAAGTATCGGGTATCTGCCGATACTTGCGGTATCGGAATTCCGATACCGAGTGCCGATACTTTTGTGATATCGGGAAACTGTATCGGAACCATATTCATGTGTAAAATAACGAATTAAAATAAAAAATATGGATATACTCACCTCTCCGGCGGCCCCTGGATCTTACCGCTGTAACCGGCAGCCTCCGTTCCTATGAATGAGCGCGTGAAGAGCCTTCGATTATGTTGCGGCTTCTGGTTGGTCGCGTGAGCGCTCATGTGACCGCTCACGTGACCAATCACAAGCCGCGACGTCATCGCAGGTCCTTCACGCGCTCATTCTTAGGAACGGAGGCTCCCGGTTATGGCGGTAAGGTCCAGGGGCCGCCGGAGAGGTGAGTATATGGATATATACAGTATATATATATGGATATACTCACCTCTCCGGCGGCCCCTGGACCTTACCGCCGTAACCGGGAGCCTCCGTTCCTAAGAATGAGCGCGTGAAGGACCTGCGATGACGTCGCAGCTTGTGATTGGTCGTGTGAGCAGTCACATGAGCGCTCACGCGACCAATCAGAAGCTGCGACGTCATCGAAGGCCCTTCACGCGCTCATTCTTAGGAACGGAGGCTCCCGGTTACATCGGTAAAGTCCAGGGGCCGCCGGAGAGGTGAGTATATCCATATTTTTTATTTTAATTCTTTATTTTACACATGAATATGGATCCCAGGGCCTGAAGGAGAATTTCCTCTCCTTCAGACCCTGGGAACCATTCCGATACTTTGCGTCCCATTGAAATGCATTGGTATCGGGTATCGGTATCGGCGAGATCCGATATTTTGCCGGTATCGGCCGATACTATCCGATACCAATGCATATCGGAAGGTATCGCTCAACACTAGTGGTAAGTGTTACTTACGTTTTGTGTGATATAACTGTCTTGTTTAAAGGGAACCTGTCACCCCAAAATGAAAGGTGAGCTAAGTCCACCAGCATCAGGGGCTTATCTACAGCATTCTGTAATGCTGTAGATAAGCCCCCGATGTATCCTGAAAGATAAGAAAAAGAGGTTAGATTATACTCACCCAGGGGCGGTCCCGCTGCGGTGGGCGTCGCGGTCCGGGGCCTCCCACCTTCTTACGATGACGTCCTGTTCTTGTCTTCACGCCGCAGCTCCAGCGCAGGCGTACTTTGTCTGCCCTGTTGAGTACTGCAGTGCGCAGGCGCCGAGAAAGGTCAGAGAGGCCCGGCGCCTGCGCACTGCAGTACTTAGCTCTGCCCTCAACAGGGCAGACAAAGTACGCCTGCACCAGAGCCGCAGCGTGAAGACAAGAAGAGGACGTCATCTGATGAAGATAGTAGGCGCCGGACCGGACCGCGACACCCATTGGGCCAGACCGCATGCGGGGACCGCACCTGGGTGAGTATAATCTAACCTCTTTTTCTCATCTTTCAGGTTACATTGGGGGCTTATCTACAGCATTACAGAATGCTGTAGATAAGCCCCTGATGCCGGTGGGCTTAGCTCACCTTCCATTTTGGGGGTGACAGGTTCCCTTTAAGAGAATAAAAATTCAAAGTTTGAAAGTTGTAATTAATTCAAAAATGTTTGTAAAATTTTCAATGTTTTCATAAATAAATAAAAATCATATTGACCTAAATTTACCACTAGTATGAAGTATGATGTGTCATGAAAAAATCTCAGAATCACTGGTATATGTTGAAGCATTCCCGAGTTATTACCTCATAAAGTGACATTGGTCAGGATTGGAAAAAATTGGCCTGATTAGGAAGATGAAAACAGGCGGTGGGGTGAAGGAGTTAATGGGCCACTGAATCAAATGTCTTTGAAAAATCCAGATAGAGGACATCCATAGCCTTATCCTGATTCGGTCTGGAACTTACCTCCTAAAAGATCTTGAACAGATTAATTTGCCAGGACCGATCCCTCATAAATCCATGTTGATATTTGTGGCAGCTTGGCAAAGGGGAGAGGGCTATAAGCAATGGATGAAGGGTGAGAAAAAGTATTACTGTGAGCATTGGAAAAAGGGGAAAGTCCTTTATATGGCTATTCTGGCAAGGCTGGAGCACTGCAATGACAATTTGGGAAACAGGACACTGCTCTGGCACAAAAGTCTCCAATGGAACAAGACGTACTTGTATGACTGTGGGGTGAGAGTGGGTTGCTTTGATTTCTTAACAAGGGAGCCATAGCTGTAACTATTGGCAAAGTGGGAGAACATTCTGTGATTTCACTTCTATTCACTGGCTGAATAATGCTGAAGGGCATTCTTACCTTCTGAGACAGAGTGCTGCTATAACTTATGGAGAAAGAGAAGGGGAGACTCGGTAATTATTGTTTTGACATCTCGACTTTAAAAGTGTAATGATAAGCCATAAATATTAGATCAGTAAGTACTGTATATACTCGAGTATAAGCCGACCCGAGTATAAGCCGACCCCCCTAATTTTTCAACAAAAAACTGGGAAAACTTATTGACTTGAGTAAAAGCCTAGGGTGGAAAATGCAGCAGCTACCGGTAAATGTCAAAAATAAAAATAGATACCAATAAAAGTAAAATTAATTGAGACATCAGTAGGTTAAGTGTTTTTGAATATCCATATTGAATCAGGAGCCCCATATAATGCTCCATACAGTTCATGATAGGCCCCATAAGATGCTCCATAAAAAATACGCCCCATATAATGCTCCATAAAATTTATGATGGGCCCCATAAGATGCTCCATATTAAAATATGCCACATGTAATGCTGCACAAATGCTGATTATGACCCCATAAGATGCTCCATACAAATATTTGGCCCATATAATGCTGCACAAATGCTGATTATGGCCCCATAAGGTGCTCCATATAAAAATGTGCCACATATAATGCTCCATACAGTTAATTATGGCCCCATAAGATGCTTCATATAACAATGTGCCACATATAATGCTCCATACAGTTCATTATGGCCCCATAAGATGCTCCATATAACAATGTGCCACATGTAATGCTCCATACAGTTCATTATGGCCCCATAAGATGCTCCATATAGCAATGTGCCACATGTAATGCTCCATGCAGTTCATTATGCCCCCATAAGATGCTCCATATAACAATGTGCCACATATAATGCTCCATACAGTTCATTATGGCCTCATAGATGCTCCATATAACAATGTGCCACATATAATGCTCCATACAGTTCATTATGGCCCCATAAGTTGCTCCATATCACAATGTGCCACATATAATGCTCCATACAGTTCATTATGGCCCCATAAGATGCTCCATATAACAATGTGCCACATATAATGCTCCATACAGTTCATTATAGCCCCATAGATGCTCCATATAACAATGTGCCACATATAATGCTCCATACAGTTCATTATGGCCTCATAAGATGCTCCATATAACAATATGCCACATATAATGCTGCTGCTGCAATTTAAAAAAATGACATACTCACCTCTTGTCGCTGCCCGCTGCTCCTCAGCGTCCCGTCTCTCCACACTGACTGTTCAGGCAGAGGGCGGTGCGCACACTAATATGTCATCGTGCCCTCTGACATGAACAGTCACTGCAGAGGACGTGGAAGACGGGGCGGCAGTGGAACGAGGAAAGGTGAATATGAAATACTCACCTGCTCCCGGCGCGGTCCCTGGTAGTTCCTCCCAGACAGATGGTCTCCGGCGCCGGCAGCTTCTTCCTCTGATCAGCGGTCACTGGTACTACTCATTACAGTAATGAATATGCGGCTCCACCCCTATGGGAGTTGAGTCCATATTCATTACTTTCAGGGGAAGAAGCTGCCGGTGCCGGAGACCGTGGGACATGCAGGGGCGTTAGGAGCGCCAGGAGCAGGTGAGTATGTGACCATCGTCGCTCACTAGTCATGAGCGAATATACTCGTTACTTGGAATTTCTCGAGCATGATCGGGGGTCCTCCGAGTATTTTTTGTACTCGGAGATTTCGTTTTTCTTGCCGCAGCTGAATGATTTACATCTGTTAGCCAGCATAAGTACATGTGGGGGTTGCCTGGTTGCTAGCCAACCCCCACATGTACTTATGCTGGCTAACAGATGTAAATAATTCAGCTGCGGCAAGAAAAACTAAATCTCCGAGTACTAAAAAATACTCGGAGGACCCTGACCATGCTCGAGAAATCTCGAGTAACGAGTATATTTGCTCATCACTAAATTTCACACAATTCCCTAAAAAGGGTCTGACAAAGTTGTTGGCACCTTTCCAAAAATGTGATTAAACAACTTTGTTGCTCTTTCAAACTCACCTATGGCAAACATCTTTGAACCTCCACCATATTTGACTTTAGGTACTCTGTTCTTTCCTTTATATGTCTCATTTCATTTTTGGTAAATAGTAGAACTATGGACTTTATCAAAAAGCTCTATGTTGATCTTATCTGTCCGAAAGACGCTTTCCCAGAAGAATTTTGGCTTACTCGCTTACATTTTGGCGAACTGCAGTCTAGTTTTGTTATGTTGTGTCATCAACGGGGTCCTCCTGTGTCTCCTGCCCTAGCGTTTCATTTAATTCAAATATTGACAGATATTTTCCATTGACACTGATGCACCCAGAGCCTGCGGGACAGCTTGATTTTCTTTGGAACTTGATTGGTGCTGCTTATCCACCATCCGGACTATCCTTTGTTGCAACCTTTCATACATTTTTCTCTGCAGTCCATGTCCTGGGAGATTAGCTTCAGTGCCATGGAGCGTAAACTTCTTGATTATCTTGCGCACCGTGGACAAAGGAACATCCAGATCTCTGGAAATGGACTTGTGACCTTCAGATTGTTGATATTTTTCAACAATTTGGGTTCTCAAGTCCTCAGACAGTTCCTCTTTCTGTTCTCTGTTCTTAGTGTGGCACACACAGACACACAAAGCAAAGATTGAGTCAAATTCTCTCCTTTTTATATGGTATCAGGTGCATTTTTCATAATGCTGACAAAAGTTACTTGTTACTGGTTAGTTTGAACCAGCATCTCATCTTTGAAAAAAGAGTTGTTTACCCACATTTTTTGAAAGGTGCCAATAAATTTGTCCTGCCCATTTTGGGGTTCAGTGTGAAATTATGTCCAATTAGCTTTTTTAAAAAAAAAAATTTTTTGCGTTGTTCCAGTATTCACACATGAAATTAACATGTATAACAAAATATGTGTAGTTGCAATAATTTTCTGGGAGAAATACTTCATTTTCTGAAACAATTTCAAGGGTCCCAACACTTTCGGCCATGAATGTAACTATTGTCAGCCCCTCCAATGAGCTGTGTGAAGAGGCTATAGGGTTTGTGGTTTTTTATAATGCCATTCAAAGTAGTTTTATGTAGAAAAGAAAAAAGTGGAAAATCCATTCCGCGGGTAGATAAAGGAGAATCCAGGTCCACACTGGGATATTATGCGTTTTTTGTTATGTCTCTGCATTTCTAAGTACCATACTTCTTCAGAACAAAAAAAACATATAGTTTTTATTCGTACCATATTGGGATATTTACAACTTTTTTTATAATTTTATTTTTTTGTGGCACAAGATGAACAAAAACATAAAACATCAAAAACAGCAACTCAGCATTGTTTTAGTATGTATTCTTGTGGCATGCACTGTGCTGAATACATAATTAAATACTTTTAAATTATAAATTGTTATGGATGCAACAATACCAAATGTCGATATCTTGTTTTTTGGGGAGGGAAGATGAGTGTTTTTTTGTTTGTTTGTTTGTTTGTTTTTTCAAAATTGGGAGAACTGGAATTTTTCTTTTTTTTTTTTTGTTTAAACACTTCAAATTTTGTAATGTGCAATTCTTTGAACTCAGAGAAAATACACTACTTATCTAGTGCAATGCATTATCTGCCTCCTGTAGAAACTGAAGCTGATGGTCTTCATTTATGGCAGGCTTTGAGGCCTTTGTTAGGCCACATGCACACATTGAGTATTTAGCCAGTATTTTACATTAGTATTTGTAAGACAAAACAATCAGAGGAAAAGTATAAAAGACACACATGCACCACTCTACCCACTCCGATGTTTTGGCTTACAAATACTGATGTAAAATATTCACCAAATACCGTACTCAACGTGTGCACGTGGCCTTTGACTCCAAGTTGCCATTGTGTTAGAGTGCTGGAACTAGAGCTTGTAGCAGTTTATGCAGAAGGTGTATATTTGAAGCAATGGCCGGGGGACCACCACGGTGCAGGAAGACTACTGTACACAAGATGAGGTGCAAACAACAAAAGGTAGATTTATTGGAAGGCAAGGAACGAAGTAAATGAGGAAGATGCAAACAGGGGTATACAATGGCAAAAGACAATTTACAAGAGTTATAAACTTTATCTTTTCCGTAAAATAGCACAGTGCTCCAACTATTACAGACTCAAGCAAATGTAAACAATAAACAAGTGATGTGCAGCTATATAAGGACACAGTTCTTCTCTTTCAGCTATCAGCACAAAATGTCCTCTCTGCAGCAGCCTCAGCTCACACACGCTGCTCCAGCTCCACACCTGCACCTTCTTAATGATGGTCGTCCTCGGCCATCACAACATCAGGGTCAAAGTGTAATGGAAGAACGTGCAATGCGGAAACAGCACCTATAGAGGAGGCAACAAAGGTGTAAAAACAGACAGAGCACACTGTTTTACATATCGGACTGGTGGAACCCCTGCATTAGACCTCTGGGATCTCCGAAGCTCTTGGCTGTCAGGCAAGGCTTGACTATCTTCCAGAGGAACACTTGTTGCAGGAGACATTGTGAGCTCTTGTCTGGTCTCATCCTCGCATGGCGGTACTGGTACATCCATGGGATTACCGTCTCTGTGTGGCTGAGGACCCCCTACTGTGTCAGGGATGGCCCACCACTCATCATCGATTTCACCATCAGGCATGACAGATTCAGGAAGTGGAGTAGCGCCTTCAGGCGACAATGGCGTAGAACAGACCTCAGACCGGCAAGGCCGCAGCATATTTCTGTGAAGCACTCTAGGGGCGGATGCCCCATTCTCAATCTGTACCTTAAAAACAACACAAAAAAGGATGATACATGGTCAGACAAAGTATTATAACAAAATATATACTTTATTGATAACAATAAAACCAAGTATAGGGAAGGAAATGACAGTGGCTACACAAAGGAGACGCTGTAAAAAATAGCAGGAGGCACGTACACAGGAATATCAGTCCTCAAAGACTAAGGTATATAGCCTAAACATACATTCATAAAATGTGCTGGCAAAGTACATAAAAAATCAGCAAAATATGAAAAACAATATAGAAAAAACCAAACAAACTCAAAGTAAGTAAGAATGTGAATGAATTGGCCTATAAAAGGTGGGACACAAAGCTGAGAGCAGCAATATAAGGAAGTGTCCAGAGAGCCATAAGAGTATGGCCACCCATGAGCTACCGATATACTACATCATAATATGCAGCTTCCCGTATCCACAATCGCCAAGATATTAATAAATAGCTGCCACAGCAAAGTACCCACCGCAATGAGGACTTGAGGATCCTGAGGACAGGGCCGTTAGCATACACTCGCTCGATAACCTTGTACGGCTGTACTTCCCATCTCTCAATTAGTTTTCCCTTGGGGCGTTTCTCTCTGACTAATACTCAGTCTCCAGGTCGGAGCGGTAACTCTTGAGTCGGTTTGTGGCCCGTATGTTCTTTTTCTTGCAGCTGCTGACCTGCCAACTGCCGTATAGTTTGCAATCGTTGCGGATGCTCTTTCACCCATGAGGTGACAGTTCGCTCCATCGGCTCCTCTGGCTGTTCCAAATTCAGCTCAATGATCTCTCGTCCAGCTCTTCCAAACAACAGTAGATAAGGGGTATAACCCATGGTGGAGTGTACCCGATTGTTGTAGGTCCAGACCAATTCCGGCAGATAGTCTGGCCAACACACCTTCTTATCCTCCTCCAACGTCCTCAGCATTTGAAGTAAGGTTCGGTTGAAGCGTTCACAAGCTCCGTTGCCTTGAGGGTGGTAAGGAGTGGTCCGGGACCGCTCGATGCGATGCATGCGATACAATTCTTCCATCACCTTGCCTTGGAAACATGCGCCTTGGTCGGAGTGGATGCGCTTTGGGCACCCATACACCCGGATGAAGTCTTGACAGATGGCTCGCGCCGTCGTTTCCACAGTCTGATCTCTAGTCGGAGTGACTACTGCGAACTTAGAGAAATTATCGGTCATCACCAAACAGTATTGCAGCCCCCAGGCTGAGTGTCCCATGAGGAGAAAGTCGATCATCAAGACTTCTAGCGGTTCCTTACTTTGTATGGTCTGGATGGGTGCCCTCTGTTCGGTACACTTAAAGGGAACCTATCACCCCGTTTTTTAAAGATTAGATAAAAATAGTGTGAAATAGGGGCAGAGCTGGGCTTTACATTACTGCCTTTTTGGTGCCTTTACACCCCCGTTAGGCTGCCGAAATACCATTGTGAAGTGGCCGTTTTGTCCTGTCACTCAAGTTGGTCAGGTCGGATAGGCGTGGTCACAGCGCTGTTTCTCCCCCAGATCAGGCTCATCATTACGTTGGTGGCGTAGTGGTGTGCGCATGTCCAAGGTCCCGAATCCTGCACAGGGGTGTGAAAATAGCAGCGATGTCCGTTATTCCATTGGTGGTCGGTGGGCGCGGCCATCTTGCTTTGGCCGCGCGTGCGCAGAAGCGGCGCTCTGCTGGCCGCGGCTTCAGGAAAATGGTCGCGGGCATCCGCGCGTGCGCAGATGGCTATCGCGGCGGCCATTTTCGTGAAGCAGAGTTCGCATCTCGGCTTCACGAAAATGGCCGCCGCGATAGCCATCTGCGCACGCGCGGATGCCCGCGGCCATTTTCCTGAAGCCGCGGCCAGCAGAGCGCCGCTTCTGCGCACGCGCGGCCAAAGCAAGATGGCCGCGCCCACCGACCACCAATGGAATAACGGACATCGCTGCTATTTTCACACCCCTGTGCAGGATTCGGGACCTTGGACATGCGCACACCACTACGCCACCAACGTAATGATGAGCCTGATCTGGGGGAGAAACAGCGCTGTGACCACGCCCATCCGACCTGACCAACTTGAGTGACAGGACAAAACGGCCACTTCACAAAGGTATTTCGGCAGCCTAACGGGGGTGTAAAGGCACCAAAAAGGCAGTAATGTAAAGCCCAGCTCTGCCCCTATTTCACACTATTTTTATCTAATCTTTAAAAAACGGGGTGATAGGTTCCCTTTAATGAGGTCACATACTCGACATTGCCAGCAAACCTCTTCCACCACAAGCTCCAACCAGGGGCAATACACATACCGCTGTAACCATTGGTAGGTCCTTGTGGGGCCAAAGTGCGCTCCAAATTCGTGGGTTTCTTTAGCTACTTCTTGAGCTATTCTTCCTGGGATGACCACTTGCCACCTTACTTCCATATCTTTTGGCTGTTGCCTCTTACGATATAGCACTGACTCTCGCACTTCCAGTCTATCCCACTGGTGTAACACACTCCTCATTTCAGAGTCCAGATCATCTCTCTCTTGTTTGCCAGGCTTCCGCTTTTGCGTTACCCACCATTTTATCTGTCTCAGCCCTTCGTCTTCATACTGAACGTGTCCCCATTCCTCATTGGTTCTCCCAGGGGATCCGGGGTAATGCGCAGGCCTCCCTTCTTGACTGGGCCGCAACCATTGGGGGCTTAAACTTATGAAAGTCGGGGGTTTCCTCCTCTTCGAGTTGCTCATCAAGATCCCCCACTGGAGTCTCCACAGTCACTCTTGACAGCCCATCAGCATTTGCGTTTTCGGTAGCAGAGCGATAACAGATGGTAAAGTCGAAATTGGCTAGGCGAGCCACCCACCGTTGTTCTAAGGCCCCCAATTTAGCATTCTCAAGGTGGGCCAGGGGATTATTGTCTGTTCGAACTTGAATCTTGGTACCTGTCAGGAAGCCTGCAAACTTTTCTTTCATGGCCCACACCAGGGCCAGGAGCTCTAACCGGAAAGAGCTGTAATTGTGAGGGTTTCTTTTGCTGTCTCGCAGGGACCTGCTGGCATACCCGATGACTCTCTCATGTCCATCCTGTATCTGAGAAAGTACTGTACCGAGTCCATGAAGGCTACCATCTGTGTACAGCAGGAACGGTTGATCGAAGTCTGCGTAGGCCAAAATCGGGGCTGAGGTAAGGGCATTCTTTATAGCCTGGAAGGCCTCATCTTGTCCCTGTGCCCAGGGGATGCGCTGGGTCTTTGGCACTCCAGCGGTCCCCCTCAGCAACTCATTGAGAGGACCCGCCACCTTCGCGAAGTCTTTAACAAACCGGCAGCAAGTCCCAGGAAGGCCTGGAGTTCTCTCACTGTTCGAGGGACTGGCCACTTCTGGATAGCATGAAGCCAAAGAAAAACAAAAAAGCAGCACCAACAGCTGGTTAAATTACTCACACCCGCTGGCTTGTTTACCTATCAGCGCAATATAGCCCTTTTCTGACGTGAGGTGCTCTAGCTTGAAAAACTCCAATCGTGCATGCAAAAATTATATAAGAACAGCGAGCACTCACCATCATCTTGTGTCCAAACTTTATTGTGGCATATAAACAATAGCAGGTATGGTCAGGGAGAAATGTGCTGGCCCAAGACGACGGCCATTTCGCGCTCCTGCGCTTCCACGGGTCATCAAGATGATGGTGAGTGCTCGCTGTTCTTATACAATTTTTGCACTTCTGGATAGCAGCCACTTTTTCTGGCGAGGGTAGAACTCCATCTTCTGACAGTATGTGGCCCAGGTACTCGATCTCTCTCTTGAAGAGGTGGCACTTCTTTGGCTTCACCTTCAGGTTATGAGCCCACAATCTTCCGAGTACCTGTCCAAGCCGGGCAAGGTGTTCTTCGAATGAGGCCGAAAACACAATGATGTCATCCAGATAGATCAGGGTAGCCTCAAAATTTAAGTCTCCCAAACACTTTTCCATCAGCCGTTGAAATATGAGCATTGGAGAGCCCGAAGGGCATCCGGTTAAACTCGAACAGCCCCATAGGGAGGATGAAGGCGGTTTTCTCTTTGTTTTTCTCTGCCACGGTTACTTGCCAGTATCAGCTTGCTAGGTCCAGGGTGGAGAAGTACTTGGCTTTCCCCAACACTGTCAAGGATTCCTCGATGCGGGGCAACGGATACGAGTCTCGAACAGTGCAGGCATTGAGTTTCCTGTAATCTACACAGAACTGGATGGTCCCATTTTTTTTCTTGAAGAGCACCACCGGGGCTGCCCAAGGGCTCTGACTACACTGCACCACTCCTGAATGCAGCATCTGCCTCAGTAATGTTTTCACCTCTTGATACATCTTGGGTGGGATCTGCCGGTATCGTTCTCGAATTGGACGAGCTTCCCCAGTTGGTATCTCATGTGTGATGGCTTCAGTACAACTGAAATCTTCAGTGTGACGGGCGAATGCAACCTGATTTTCCCACAGCATAGTTTCTATTGCTTGCACACACTCTAGGCCCAGAGCCTTCACATCCACTTCCATTTGATCAAGGATGACCCGTCCACTCCACTCCGGGGATGGCGTCTCTTCGTCCCCCACAGCAACTGCTAGGGTCCACCCCATGCCTTCTTTCGGTGATAAAGACATCTCCTTCTGACTCACCACTTCACCCTTATGTAGGTATACCAGGGCCAGATCTGTCCCTCATGGCAAGGTGGCCTCCCCGGGGCCCACATTCAAAGCTCTTATGGGGACATGTCCTCGCTGGACCACAGCTATCGTACGAGCTATCATGACTTCTTGTTCGACTCCTCCGCCTACCACAGGCTGAACAACCACTTCCAACCCGTCAAGGTTGCGGTGAGTCCCCACTGGAAGGTATACTATAGTTTCTCGCTCAGGAGGTAGGATTACAGGTTCTTTACCAGGAGCCCTGATAACCCCTACCGTCTGATAAGATGGCACTCTCTTCTGCGTCCTACAGACGCGGATCAGTCGTTGAAGGGCTTCTTGAGTAGACTTATGTGTAGTAGCCTTCTTCCAATATCCAGGTCCCTGTTTGATAAACATAATCTGATCGAGTTCATGTAGGATGTTCATTCCCAGTACTACATCTGCATTCCCAGTTGGCATCTTCCTTGATAGGCTCAGGGACTAGCAGGATCCCTTTTCTCCCAACTTCTTGCCCACAGATTTGAATATTCATCCACACGACCCCTGTGACCGGGATCGGTTGTTGGTTGGCAGCAAACAACCGGATCAATGTCTCTTTTTCTGGCTTGGCCAGGTCCTGGAAATGCTGCTTGAAATACGCTTCTGGCATCGTTGTCACTTGTGACCCAGTGTCTATCAGGCAATCCTCTAGAACTCCTTCGAATTTAGCACGTAGGATGGGGCTCCCAGCATTCAAGTGTTCGTTATGACATGGAGTGGCCTCTCTCCTCGCCTCCCCCGCAGAGTGCCGCACTACTGTGGGGGTTGGTAGTTTAACGGCGGCTTCCGCTGGCCTTGAGTATAGTTCCGACAGTCTCTGGCAAGGTGCCCCCATCCTCCAGATTCCCAGCAATGGATGCCCCCTCCTCGCCGGGGGGTACCTTGAGCCTGTCCTCGTGCCTCCAATGCCTGATGGGAGGGGGCTTGCTCCCACTGATCCCTTATCGGTCAGCTGAAGAATGGTTGCATGAGTATGGTGGGTCAGACTGTTGTAATTCCCCACTCTTCATTCCATCTGGGTCAGTTTCTCTTGCACGTTGACAAGGGACCACTGCAAGTCTTGCACCACCTGAACCAGCAGGTTATTATCCTGATTATTTGGGTCCCCTCTGGTATTGGCATCCTGGACACGCCTGTTATGATCCTAGTGGCTGAGGATCACAAAACAGACTAGCTAAGTTTATGAACATAGACACGAGCTCTAGGGAGGTGGAAACTGGACTGACCGCAAAACCTGATCCTAACCAACACACTAAAGGTAGCCGGTGAACGTGCCTAAAATCCTGGACGTCTCGACGCAGCCTGAGAAACTATCTACTCCTGGAGGGAAAGTAAGACCTCACTTGCCTCAAGAGAAATCACCCCAAAGATATAGGAAGCCCCCAACAAACAATAACGGTGAGGTAAGGGGAAAACACAAACGTAGAAATGAAAACAGATTCAGCAAATGAGGCCCGCTAATACTAGATAGCAGAAGACAGATAGGGAACTGTGCGGTCAGTAAAAAACCCTATGCAAAATATCCACGCTGAGAATACAAGAACCCCCACACCAACTAACGGTGTGAGGGGAGAAACTCAGCCCCCTAGAGCTACCAGCAAGCAAGGAAATCACATATTAGCAAGCTGGGCAAGAAACAAAAAATAAACCAAGAAACATATGACCACTGATGGTCAAAAAATGAACCAAGCAAAACTTAGCTTCTCTTGAAGAGACTGACAACGAAGGACTGCAGGAGAGCTCCAAAATAGCACTGATGACATTGACAGCAGGCAAAAACTGAGAGTCCAGGTGAACTAAATAGGAAACCAGCTAACAGATAACGAGACAGCTGATCAACCTCAGACCTGCAGAATGAAACAAAGAACCACCAGAGGGAGCCCAAAGACAGCACTCACACAGTACCAGTTGTGACCACAAGAGGGAGCCCAAAAACAGAGTTCACAACAGTACCCCCCCCTTGAGGAGGGGTCACCGAACCCTCATCAAAACCCCCAGGGCGATCAGGATGAGCCACATGGAAGGCATGAACCAAATCGGCCGCATGAACATCAGAGGCGACAACCCAGGAATTATCCTCCTGACCATAGCCCTTCCACTTAACCAAATACTGAAGCCTCCATCTAGAAATACGAGAATCCAAGATCTTCTCCACCACGTACTCCAATTCGCCCTCATCCAGCAACGGAGCAGGGGGTTCAACAGAAGGAACCACAGGCACCACATACCTCCACAACAAAGACCTATGGAACACGTTATGAATGGCAAACGACGCTGGGAGGTCCAAACGAAATGACACCGGGTTAAGGATTTCCAAAATCTTATAAGGACCGATGAAGCGAGGCTTGAATTTAGGAGAGGAAACCTTCATATGAACATACCGAGAAGACAGCCATACCAAATCCCCAACAAGAAGTCAGGGACCCACACCACGACGGCGGTTGGCAAAGCGCTGAGCCTTCTCCTGTGACAACTTCAAATTGTCCACCACATAGTTCCAAATCTGTTGCAACCTATCCACCACAGAATCCACCCCAGGACAGTCGGAAGGCTCAACCTGACCCGAGGAAAAACGAGGATGAAAACCAGAATTGCAGAAAAAAGGCAAAACCAAAGTAGCAGAACTAGCCCGATTATTAAGGGCAAACTCGGCCAATGGCAAAAAAGTCACCCAATCATCCTGATCAGCAGAAACAAAACATCTTAAATAAGTTTCCAAGGTCTGATTAGTTCGCTCGGTTTGGCCATTCGTCTGAGGATGGAAGGCCGACGAAAAAGACAAATCAATGCCCATCTTAGCACAAAAGATCCGCCAAAATCTGGACACAAACTGGGATCCTCTGTCAGACACAATATTTTCAGGGATGCCGTGCAAGCGAACCACATTCTGAAAAAATAGAGGAACCAAATCGGAGGAGGAAGGCAACTTAGGCAAGGGCACCAAATGGACCATTTTGGAAAAACGATCACACACCACCCAGATGACCGACATTCTCTGAGAGACTGGAAGATCCGAAATAAAATCCATGGAAATGTGCGTCCAAGGCCTCTTCGGGACAGGCAAAGGCAAAAGCAAACCGCTGGCACGAGAAGAGCAAGGCTTAGCCCGAGCACAAATCCCACAGGACTGCACAAAGGAACGCACATCACGCGACAAGGAAGGCCACCAGAAGGACCTAGCCACCAAATCTCTGGTACCAAAAATCCCAGGATGGCCTGCCAACACCGAAGAATGAACCTCGGAAATAACTCTGCTGGTCCATCTATCTGGGACAAACAGTCTCTCTGGTGGGCAACAGTCAGGTCTATCCGCCTGAAATTTCTGCAGCACTCGTCGCAAATCTGTGGAAATGGCAGACAAAATCACTCCCTCTCTGAGGATACCAGCCGGCTCTGAAACTCCCGGAGAGTCAGGCACAAAACTCCTAGAAAGAGCATCAGCCTTCACGTTCTTCGAACCAGGCAGGTACGAGACCACAAAATCGAAATGGGAGAAAAACAACGACCAACGAGCCTGTCTAGGATTCAGCCGCTTGGCAGACTCGAGATAAATCAGATTTTTGTGATCAGTTAAGACCACTACACGATGCTTAGCTCCCTCGAGCCAATGTCGCCACTCCTCAAATGCCCACTTCATAGCCAACAACTCCCGATTACCAACATCATAATTCCGCTCGGCAGGTGAAAACTTTCTTGAAAAGAAAGCACAAGGCTTCATCACAGAGCAATCAGAGCTTCTCTGCGACAAAACAGCCCCTGCTCCAATCTCAGAAGCATCAACCTCGACCTGAAAAGGAAGAGAGACATCAGGCTGACACAAAACTGGAGCCGAAGAAAACCGGCGCTTCAGCTCCCGAAAGGCTTCCACGGCCGCAGGAGACCAATTAGTCACATCAGAACCCTTCTTGGTCAAATCCGTCAAGGGTTTAACCACGCCAGAAAAATTAGCAATGAAGCGACGGTAAAAATTAGCAAAACCCAAGAACTTCTGAAGACTCTTAACAGATGTAGGCTGAGTCCAGTCATGAATAGCCTGGACCTTGACTGGGTCCATCTCAATAGTAGAAGGAGAAAAAATAAAACCCAAAAAGGAAACCTTCTGTACTCCGAAGAGACATTTTGAGCCCTTCACAAATAAGGCATTAGCACGCAGGACCTGAAATACCATCCTGACCTGCTTCACATGGGACTCCCAGTCCTCAGAAAAGACCAAAATGTCATCCAGATACACAATCATAAATTTATCCAGATATTCTCGGAAGATGTCATGCATGAAGGACTGGAACACAGAAGGAGCATTAGAGAGTCCAAAAGGCATCACCAAGTACTCAAAATGGCCTTCGGGCATATTAAATGCTGTTTTCCATTCATCCCCCTGCTTAATGCGCACAAGGTTATACGCACCACGAAGATCTATCTTGGTGAACCAACTGGACCCCTTAATCCGAGCAAACAGATTAGACAACAATGGCAAAGGATACTGAAATTTGACCGTGATTTTATTTAGAAGACGATAATCTATACAAGGTCTCAGAGAACCATCCTTCTTGGCCACAAAAAAGAATCCTGCACCAAGAGGGGAGGAGGACGGGCGAATATGTCCCTTCTCTAAAGACTCCTTTATATAGCTCCGCATTGCTGCATGTTCTGGTACAGACAAATTAAAAAGTCGTCCCTTAGGGAACTTACTACCAGGAATCAAATTTATAGCACAATCTCAATCCCTGTGAGGAGGCAGGGCACCGGATCTGGGCTCATCAAATACATCCTGGTAGTCCGACAAAAACTCAGGGACCTCAGAAGGAGTGGAAGAAGCAATTGATACCAAAGGAGCATCGCCATGAATCCCCTGGCAACCCCAACTTGACACAGACATAGCTTTCCAATCCAGAACTGGATTATGGGCCTGCAGCCATGGCAGACCCAACACGACAACATCATGCAAATTATGCAGCACAAGAAAGCAAATCACCTCCTGATGCACAAGAGTCATGCACATGGTCACTTGAGTCCAATATTGAGGCTTATTCTCAGCCAATGGTGTAGCATCAATTCCCCTCAGTGGAATAGGGAATTCCAAAGGCTTCAGGACAAAACCACAGCGCCTGGCAAACGACAAATCCATCAGATTCAGGGCAGCACCTGAATCCACAAAAGCCATAACCGAGTAGGATGACAAAGAACAAATTAAAGTAACAGACAAAATGAATTTAGGCTGTATAGTGCCAATGGTGACAGGTTTAGCGATTTTTTTAACGCGCTTAGAGCATGCTGAGATAACATGAGTTGAATCACCACAGTAAAAGCACAACCCATTTTGACATCTATGATTTTGCCGCTCAATTCTGGTCAGAACTCGGTCACATTGCATAGACTCAGATCTCTGTTCAGAAAACACCGCCAGATGGTGCGCAGATTTGCGCTCCCGCAAACGCCGATTAATCTGAATGGCCAAAGCCATTGAGTCATTCAGACTTGCAGGCGTGGGGAACCACACCATAACATTCTTAATGGCTTCAGAAAGACCTTCTCTGAAATTTGCAGCCAGGGCACACTCATTCCATTGAGTAAGCACCGACCATTTCCGAAATTTTTGACAATACACCTCAGCTTCATCCTGGCCCTGAGAAAGAGCCAGCAAGGCCTTTTCTGCCTGGTTCTCAAGATTAGGTTCCTCATAAAGCAGTCCAAGCGCCAGAAAAAACGCATCCACATTAAGCAATGCAGGATCTCCTGGCACCAGAGAGAAAGCCCAATCTTGAGGGTCACCACGTAACAAGGAGATAACAATTTTAACTTGCTTAGCGGAATCACCAGAGGAACGAGGTCTCAAAAATAGAAATAATTTACAATTATTATTAAAATTCAGAAACCTAGATCTATCTCCAGAAAACAACTCAGGAATAGGTATTTTTAGCTCTGACATAGGGCTATGAACAACAAAATCCTGAATGCTTTGCACCCTTGTAGCAAGATGATCCACACTAGAAGTCAGACTCTGAATATCCATGTCTGCAGCTGAACACAAAACCACCCAGAGATTAAGGGGATGAGAGAAGCTGGACAGACTGCAGCAAAGATAGAGAGGGAAAAATAAAAATTGTACTCAGGGCTTCTCTTATCCCACTTCTGCGATGCATTAAATATTTTTAGGCCTGCTGTACTGTTATGATCCTAGTGGCTGAGGAACACAAAACGGACTAGCTAAGTTTATGAACATAGACACGAGCTCTAGGGAGGTGGAAACTGGACTGACCGCAAAACCTGATCCTAACCAACACACTAAAGGTAGCCGGTGAACGTGCCTAAAATCCTGGATGTCTCGACGCAGCCTGAGAAACTATCTACTCCTGGAGGGAAAGTAAGACCTCACTTGCCTCAAGAGAAATCACCCCAAAGATATAGGAAGCCCCCAACAAACAATAACGGTGAGGTAAGGGGAAAACACAAACGTAGAAATGAAAACAGATTCAGCAAATGAGGCCAGCTAATACTAGATAGCAGAAGACAGATAGGGAACTGTGCGGTCAGTAAAAAACCCTATGCAAAATATCCACGCTGAGAATACAAGAACCCCCACACCAACTAACAGTGTGAGGGGAGAAACTCAGCCCCCTAGAGCTACCAGCAAGCAAGGAAATCACATATTAGCAAGCTGGGCAAGAAACAAAAAATAAACCAAGAAACATATGACCACTGATGGTCAAAAAATGAACCAAGCAAAACTTAGCTTCTCTTGAAGAGACTGACAACGAAGGACTGCAGGAGAGCTCCAAAATAGCACTGAAGACATTGACAGCAGGCAAAAACTGAGAGTCCAGGTGAACTAAATAGGAAACCAGCTAACAGATAACGAGACAGCTGATCAGCCTCAGACCTGCAGAATGACACAAAGAACCACCAGAGGGAGCCCAAAGACAGCACTCACACAGTACCAGTTGTGACCACAAGAGGGAGCCCAAAAACAGAGTTCACAACACACGCCTCACCTCAGACGCGTAGCTCTCTTCTTTACTTCGGGCCACTGTTTCCACCAGGATTTGATGAAACGTAAGAGCTGGATCTGCCCGGACCCGTTCTGACAGTGCTTGCTTCAAGGATGTGCTGTGCAGTCCCAGAATGAATTGATCCCGGATTATCCGGTCTTTAGAGCCCATGCCACCAAATCCATCTGCCTCCTTTCTCTGCACCTCTGCTAACACTTCTTGCAGTGCTGTTGCATACTGAGAAATTCCTTCTTCTTCCTGATGCAGACTAGATAAAAATTTGGTGCGAAGGTGTCCGGCGCTAGCAGTCTCGCCGTAGATCTCTTCCAGGAACTTCACTAGCTCCTTCAGGGTACTTCGGGTGAGTTCTGATTGTAGGCAGACGTTTCTACGGGCTTCTCCCTCTAGGGCAGTTAACGCAATGTCCACTTCAAGGTCTGGGCTGATGTTATAAATCTTCAGGGTGCTTTGCAGCCGGGACACCCCGTCGAACAGTGGCATATTCTTGCCGTCAAACTTTTGTAGCACACTAAATATGGTGCCCATAGGGAGTGTCCTTGCAGGGGTTCCACCAATGCCCACAGCATCTCCATTAACATTAGCATTCCCGCCATTGCTGTCTGCTGCCTCCATCTTTGCCTTGGTGACAGTACTCTGCTCGCAGCGCCACTTGAAGCGATGGCCGGGGGACCACCACGGTGCAGGAAGACTACTGTACACAAGATGAGGTGCAAACAACAAAGGGTAGATTTATTGGAAGGCAAGGAACGAAGTAAATGAGGAAGATTCAAACAGGGGTATACAATGGCAAAAGACAATTTACAAGAGTTATAAACTTTATCTTTTCCGTAAAATAGCACGGTGCTCCAACTATTACAGACTCAAAATATGTCTAACAAGCAAATGTAAACAATAAACAAGTGATGATGCAACTCTACGTATAACCTCCCTGGCCTTTACTAAGTAGGCCACACGGCTGCCGTGTACTGACTATTGAAGCCTACGCTAGGCCCTAACAGGTGCACAAAACAGGAACAAACTCATGGTGATGTTGGGAGAATCAACTCCAGTCCCAGGGGGGCCCCAGCAGTCTGATACGGTGATGCGCACGGCTTTCTGTCAGCTCTGTGTAACGGAGTCTTCTCCTTGCTTCTGGATCCTAGGGATGCTCCTGGAAACTATAAATCCCTTTCTCTGTATCTTTGTGGCTCTCTTGCAGCTATATAAGGACAAAGTTCTTCTCTTTCAGCTATCAGCACAAAAAGTCCTCTCTGCAGCAGCCTCAGTTCACACACGCTGTAGCAGCCTCAGTTCACACACGCTGCTCCAGCTCCACACATGCACTCCGCACGGACTAGTTCATTACGCCGACTATTGCAGGGGTGAAGCAGAACATTCCATCACGCCAGATAAGGTGGTGCAGCCTCTTAAAGTGACAGCGTGTTCCTTACTGTCCATAACAGCACCACCCTCTTACATATTACAGATGGCAAATGCTGCTTATGGCACTGGCAGAACTCCTTTGTGTAGGCCATCCAGATCATGTACATGTATGTTGTTATATGACAAGTTACATACAAACATGTACATGATTTTGCATTTGGGGGTTAAAAGTTCATCTAAATAGACTGAAGGTAGTGTACGAAATGAAGAGAAAATAATTTAGGTTAACCTGCGGACTGTCCATTCCTTCCCTCTCGATACTATATTCCCTGCTGGTTTCCGGCATCGTCATTTGGCAGGAAGATTCACTAGAACACAAACTAATAAGCAGCCAGTAATTAGTTTTGGCCTTTACATCTAGAAAGAAACATTTCATCACTTCAGTCCAGGACTGTGACTAAGGCCGGGTTCACACAATGTATTCGAAATCACCCATTTTATTTTTCCAGGAAAAAAAAAAGATTTTTCATCAGTATTGTTATCTTTATGCCATCTGTGTGTCTATGTTTTTAACATCTATATACAATCCATATGTCTTTTGAGTCATCCATATCTAAGAAGTATCATGTCTCCTTGCGGAGAGTGACATGCTAAGCATGCCGAGATGAGGAGACTTAAAGCCGCAATGCTCCTCTGGGAAATATGCAAATTATGCAAATTGTCTCTTCAGAGAGAAAGAGAACTAAAACTCTAGTGAGTCATCCATATGGCATTTGCTTTTTTACATGAAAATGTCATGGATAATTAAAATCATATGCAGCTTATCTATCTTTATAATTGTAATGTATCCATGAAAAACACATGACATACGGATGATAATATTTTTCACAGGCAGAGACAGTCCACGATAAAGAAACGCGCATCAGAGTAACCCAATTGAACCACGTTGATCCAAGTGCTGTCAGTTTTTTCATGGACACCAATCGGACCAAAAATACGCTCATTTGACTATTTACTATATAACCAGATAGTGGCAGAGAAAAGTAACAGACAGAAATTTGTTTGAATGTCTGAGCCCGAGTATGCTTTATATTTTTTGCATGTCCTGTACGACTTATTGTATGAGATTTTCATTTAAGTCTATACAGCCCTGCATATAGAGCATCAGAGAACAACATGCTTTCTTGCCCTATCCCATGCAACTAACACATTATTCCAGCCCAGAAAAGAGCTTCCTGGTATCTAGCATAACGAATATACAGTACCTGTGTCAGGCCCAGTGCATATTACATATGCTTGATCCCAGGCAACCACTTCCCTGCAGGTCTTCCCTGCTGTTATCAATCAGGAACATACTGCTTTTTGTTGGTTTAAAGGATCCCTCTTTTATTGTCATAGCGTTTAAATGTCTATTTTAATATTGCCAATGTACCAAGCTCACAAATTCTATATTTTGTTGTATTTAAATAGAAAGTACTTACAAGCGTCCTGAATATACAGAGTGTACCCATGCAGAAGCTCCAAAGTTTACTCAGCCTCCCAATGATAGAACAACAACAAATGGATATACTACAAAACTGTATTGTAGTGTACGTGGCAGTCCTAAGGTAAGACACTCAAGCACATGAAATATGCTAGTGTTATTCACAAAATGTCAGCAACAAGTTTTTATAAGGTACAGTATCTGTTTTTGGTCAGATTCAGACATCTACACTGCTGTGCCTAGATGGAATTCCAGGCCTCCTGCACTGAACTTACAGCCTAAGGCCGGAGACACACTGGTGCGAGAGACGGCCGAGTCTCGCTGGTTAAAAGCAAGCTGTGGCACCTGCACTCCGGAGCGGAGCGTGCGGCTCCATAGCAATACATGGAGCTGCACGCTCAGCTCCGGGATGCAGGTGCCACAGCTTGCTTTTAACCAGCGAGACTCGGCCGTCTCTCGCACCAGTGTGTCTCCGGCCTAAGGCCGGCGTCACACTGGCGAGTTTTACGGACGTAAGAGCGCAGAAACTACGTCCGTAAAACTCGCATAACATACGGCACAATTATTCTCAATGGGTCTCGTCCTATCAGCCGTATATTACGGATCCGTAATATACGGCTTTCTACGGCCGTACAAAATCGCAGCATGCTGCGTTTGTCAGCGTATTGCGCAAAAAAATCGCCAATGAAAGTCTATGGGGGCGAGAAAAATACGGATTCCACACGGACCAGCAGTGTGACTTGCGAGAAATACGCAGCAGTGTTAGTGAAAAGTCGGTAATTCAATTGCCGGCTTTTCATTTCTCCTGCACAAACCCGACAGGATATGAGACATGGTTTACATACAGTAAACCATCTCATATCCCCCTTTTTTTTGCATATTCCACACTACTAATGTTAGTAGTGTGTATGTGCAAAATTTCAGCGCTGTAGCTGCTAAAATAAAAGGTTAAATGGCGGAAAAAATTGGCGTGGGCTCCCGCGCAATTTTCTCCGCCAGAATGGTAAAGCCAGTGACTGAGGGCAGATATTAATAGCCAGGAGAGGGTCCATGGTTATTGGCCCCCCCGTGGCTAAAAACATCTGCCCCCAGCCACCCCAGAAAAGGCACATCTGGAAGATGCGCCTATTCTGGCACTTGGCCACTCTCTTCCCACTCCCTGTAGCGGTGGGATATGGGGTAATGAAGGGTTAATGCCACCTTGCTATTGTAAGGTGACATTAAGCCAGATTAATAATGGAGACGCGTCAATTATGACACCTATCCATTATTAATCCAATTGTTTGAAAGGGTTAAAAAAAAACACACACATGATTTAAAAGTATTTTAATGAAATAAACACAGCGGTTGTTTTAATAATTTATTGCTCTCTCAATCCATCAGGAAACCCTCGCTTGGCAAAATAATAAACGCACAAGATACATACCTTCTGATGTCCGATCACGTCCCACGAAGTAATCCATCTGAAGGGGTTAACTAATATTACAGGCACGAGCTGCGATAAACCACTCGCTCGTGCCTGTAATCCCCGGGTGCTGAAAGGAAAGCAGAGTGATCTATACTTACATTGAGTCGCGGTGATGCGCCCCTGCTGGATGTTCTCATGAACTGCAGCCTGGGAACTTTTTACCACGCTCCAGGTCATATGAGAACATCCACCAGGGGGCGCATCACCGCGACTGAAGGAAATGTAGGTCAATGACCTACATTTCATTCATTCGCCGGGGATTACAGGCACGGAGCACAGCTGCATTTGCAGGGCTCCTGCCTGTAAAATAATTAACCCCTTCAGATGGATTACTTCGTGGGACGTGACGGTTCAGCTGAGGGTATGTATCTTGTGCGTTTATTATTTTGCCAAGCGAGGGCCTGCAAATGGATTGAGAGAGCAATAAATTATTAAAACAACCGCTGTGTTTATTTCATTAAAATACTTTTAAATCATGTGTGTGTGTGTTTTTTAACCCTTTCGTACTATTGGATTAATAATGGATAGGTGTCATAATTGACGCCTCTCCATTATTAATCTGGCTTAATGTCACCTTACAATAGCAAGGTGGCATTAACCCTTCATTACCCCATATCCCACCGCTACACGGGAGTGGGAAGAGAGTGGCCAAGTGCCAGAATAGGCGCATCTTCCAGATGTGCCTTTTCTGGGGTGGCTGGGGGCAGATGTTTTTAGCCACGGGGGGGCCAATAACCATGGACCCTCTCCTGGCTATTAATATCTGCCCTCAGTCACTGGCTTTACCACTCTGGCGGAGAAAATTGCGCGGGAGCCCACGCCAATTTTTTCCGCCATTTAACCCTTTATTTTAGCAGCTACAGCGCTGAAATTTTGCATACACACACTACTAACATTAGTAGTGTGGAATATGCAAAAAAAATGGGGATATGAGATGGTTTACTGTATGTAAACCATGTCTCATATCCTGTCGGGTTTGTGCAGGAGAAATGAAAAGCCGGCAATTGAATTACCGGCTGTTCACAGATATCGCGCTGAATGAAATCTAAATACAGAATATATATATATGTGTCTCAATGACATATATATATATATATATATATATATATATATATATATATATATATATACTGTATATATGTTTTCCCGAACATTTGAGCACATAAATCCATTAGATGTCGGTTTTGCATGCCTGCGCGAAAATCTCGCAGTACGGATGCCATACGGATTACATACGGAGGATGCCATGCGCAAAATACGCTGACACACCCTGACTACGGATCAATATTTTGGGAACATTTCTCCGTATTACGGCCGTAGTACGGACATATAATACGTGGCATATTGTCTTACGCCAAGTGTGACGCCGGCCTAATAGGTGTATTAGGAGGCTGTAAGTTTGGGTAAGGAGACACATGGTCAATTGAAACGTTGTGTCAGCATACAGACCATGAAATACGCTTGTCTAGACCTTGATTTAGACTATTACCTTTTTTATAAACTCCTCCAGGAAAAACTGTTACTCCGGCTGGAGGAATCAAGGCTCAAAGCCATAATTAATCTTTTTTTTGTTGAGTATTTTTTAGAGATTGTTTTAACTTTAAATTATAGCTTTTGCAACAGTTTTACTCTTTTGCGTGGATGAAGATAAAGTGAGACATAAAAATCGTTATTGAAATGCCAACATTTTAATCTTAAAGGGCACAAAAAAGTATCTTTTCATTTGAGCTATATTAAACCTCCATTTTTAGGGTATGTCTCCACGTTCAGGATTGCATCAGGATTTGGTCAGGATTTTCCATCAGTATTTGTAAGCCAAAACCAGGAGTGGGTGATAAATACAGAAGTGGAGCAGATGTTTCTATTATACTTTTCCTCTGATTGTTCCACTCCTGGTTTTGGCTTACAAATACTGATGAAAAATCCTGACCAAATCCTGATGCAATCCTGAACGTGGAGACATACCCTAATTCACTTGGCCCAAGATTCATTGGTGAAAACAACCAAGACAGCAAAAATTACTTAAATGGAATCTGTCAGCAGGATCAACCCTCCTAAGCCATCATTATAGACATGTAGGTCATAGGAAGCTGAATAAAATGACACGTTGATATCTGCAATCCATTGTCTTATTCGAGAAAAATCCACATGCAGGTGTCCTCTGTGCTTCAGCTTCCATCTTAGGGTATGTTTCCACGTTCAGGAAACGCTGCGTTTTTGACGCTGCGTTTTTCCACAGCGTCAAAAACGCAGCATCCAGATGTTACAGCATAGTGGAGGGGATTTCATGAAATCCCGACTCCACTATGCGTTAAAAAACGCATGCGTTTTTGCCGCGAAAACGCATGCGCGGGGCGTTTTTTCAAAACGCAGCATGTTGCTACAATGAGCAAAACACGCAGGAACACCGCAGGTGACCTGCCAGTGACCTCAGGTGCAGTTTTGGTCAGGATTTTACTTGCATAAAATCCTGACCAAAGCCTGAAGCAATCCTGAACGTGGACACATACCCTAAGGGTATGTTTCCACGTTCAGGAAACGCTGCTTGTTTGACGCTGCGCAGCGCTGCAGCGTCAAACAAGCAGCGTCCAGATGTTCCTGCATAGTGGAGGGGATTTTATGAAATCCCGTTTCCACTATGCGTGGAAACCCGCACGCGGCGGCCCTGCGACTACGGACATGCTGCGCGTCTTTTCAGATCGCAGCATGTCCGTACACCTTGCGGGGACGCAGCGTCCCCGCAAGGCATATCACAGGGCCCTATGGGAGAGAGCGATCATCCCGGATGTGAAGAGTTAACACATCCGGCATGATCGCGTCCCATTAAGGGGGCGGGGCTTAGCGCCGAGCGGCTTCGCCGCTGCGGCGATGCCGCCGCCCATCCGTACCGTGGAGACATACCCTTACAGGCAGCCAGAGTTACAAGAACTGCACCTGCTTACCTACAGAAACAAAGGTCAGTTCTACTGTTCTGTGTTAGTTACATGTCTCATAATGGTAACGCCCCTTTTAATTAAAAATAATCTGTGAAGTTAGATTTTCATGCAGATCAATGTCCGGCCCATAACCCCAAACGAACAGCTTGTTTACATATAAGAAAAATATGGATACCTCCAGAATAAGATATTAAATCACAAATGTCAAGATATCATTTTATTCAGCTTTCTATGGCCTACATGCCCATCTAGATAGCGTAGGATGGTTGATCCTATTGACAGATTAAAACAAATAAGTGAAATTAATAAACTAAATATAGCTAAGATAATAATAATCTCCTTAACCCCTTCAACTCGCGGCCCTTTTTCGTTTTTGCTTTTTCGTTTTTCACTTCCCTCCTTCCCAGAGCCATAACTTTTTTTTTTCCGTCAATATGGTCATGTGAGGGCTTATTTTTTGCGGGACGAGTTGTACTTTTGAACAACACCATTGGTTTTTCCATGTATATTACTAGAAAATGGGAAAAAAATTCCAAGTGCGGTGAAATTGCAAATAAGTGCAATCCCACACTTGTTTTTTGTTTGGCTTTTTTGCTAGGTTCACTAAATGCTAAAACGAACCTGCCATTGTGATTCTCTAGGACATTACAAGTTCATAGACACCTAACATGTCTAGGTTATTTTTTATCCAAGTGGTGAAAAAAAATTAACTTTTTACTTAAAAAAAAAAAAAAAAGTGCCATTTTCTTATACCCGAAGCGTCTCCATTTTTCGTGATCTGGGATCGGGTGAGGGCTTATTTTTTGCGTGCCGAGCTGATGTTTTTAATAATATCACTTTTGTGCAAATACGTTCTTTTGATCGCCTGTTATTGCATTTTAATGCAATGTCGCGGCGACCAAAAAAACGTAATTCTGGCGTTTCGATTTTTTTTTTCGCTACGCTGTTTAGCGATCAGGTTAATGCTTTTTTTTATTGATAGATCGGGCGATTCTGAACGCGGCGATACCAAATACGTGTAGGTTTGATTTTTTTTATTGTTTTATTTAGGACTAGATGGCAGCCCGATTCTAAAGAATCGGGAGTCTAGAATCCATATATACTTTATTTATTCAAATGTAAGAATAATACAATTAATAAATAATAGTAAGAAAGAACAAAAAATGGCTGCACTCACCAGCTCTTGACAATTCTTGACAGTATGGCACATTTCTGATTGGTCGCTCGCGGCAGGCGGCAACCAATCAGAAAAGTGTCGCGCACCACGAAGGCATATATCTGTGTCCACCCTGAGCGGGTGTAGGACGCTGGTGACGTCACTTATCTCCGGACATTATCTCCGGACAAAGCCACGGAAGTTGGCACAAATTGCCGTAAGTAGTATTCTAGGCAATTATATATTAGATTTTAATGTTATCAGTGTTTACCTTTGAACGTTTATATTGTATTGTCCTGTCACCAGCCATGTGTACGATTATCGGCCGAAAGCCTCTCTGGAACCAATAATCACCCCATGTAAAGGTATCTTTATAAGTTAAAGATTCAGAATACTATGACTTTTATCATATCCTGAACAGTCAAGTTTTTTATGAACCGTTAAGGTTTTCTGGTTGAAGTAAAAAAAACTCTGAGTGTTTACAGTTTGAAACCATAAAATGTTGAAAAATTATGTCATTCTTGAGTATATCACTCAATGGTGCTCATAAACGTGTCAAATTTGATCTATAATATACTTTAATATACGTTACTTTAATCTTTAATATACTTAAGAACAGGGCCCCAGACATCACACAGGGGGTCTGAAACACCGCACAGTGGTCCAAAATATCGCTGTGCTCTGCCTGGGGCCCCATATGCTGCCTGGGGCCCCTGTGCTCTGCCTGGGGCCCCATATGCTGCCTGGGGCCCCTGTGCTCTGCCTGGGGCCCCTGTGCTCTGCCTGGGGCCCCATGTTCTGCCTGGGGCCCCTGTGCTCTGCCTGGGGCCACTGTGCTCTGCCTGGGGCCCCATATGCTGCCTGGGGCCCCTGTGCTCTGCCTGGGGCCCCATATGCTGCCTGGGGCCCCTGTGCTCTGCCTGGGGCCCCATAGGCTGCCTGGGGCCCCTGTGCTCTACCTGGGACCACTGTGCTCTGCCTGGGGCCCCATATGCTGCCTGGGGCCCCTGTGCTCTGCCTGGGGCCCCATGTTCTGCCTGGGGCCACTGTGCTCTGCCTGGGGCCCCATAGGCTGCTTGGGGCCCCTGTGCTCTGCCTGGGACCACTGTGCTCTGCCTTGGGCCCCATATGCTGCCTGGGGCCCCTGTGCTCTGCCTGGGGCCACTGTGCTCTGCCTGGGGCCCCATATGCTGCCTGGGGCCCCTGTGCTCTGTCTGGGGCCCCTGTGCTCTGCCTGGGGCCCCATGTTCTGCCTGGGGCCCCTGTGCTCTGCCTGGGGCCCCATATGCTGCCTGGGGCCCCTGTGCTCTGCCTGGGGCCCCTGTGCTCTGCCTGGGGCCCCATGTTCTGCCCGGGGCCCCTGTGCTCTGCCTGGGGCCACTGTGCTCTGCCTGGGGCCCCATATGCTGCCTGGGGCCCCTGTGCTCTGCCTGGGGCCCCATATGCTGCCTGGGGCCCCTGTGCTCTGCCTGGGGCCACTGTGCTCTGCCTGGGGCCCCATAGGCTGCCTGGGGCCCCTGTGCTCTGCCTGGGACCACTGTGCTCTGCCTGGGGCCCCATATGCTGCCTGGGGCCCCTGTGCTCTGCCTGGGGCCACTGTGCTCTGCCTGGGGCCCCATATGCTGCCTGGGGCCCCTGTGCTCTGCCTGGGTGTAGGACACTGGTGACGTCACTTATCTCCGGACATTATCTCCGGACATTATCTCCGGACATTATCTCCGGACATTAGCTCCGGACATTATCTCCGGACATTAGCTCCGGACAAAGCCACGGAAGTTGGCACAAATTGCAGAAAGTAGTATTCTAGGCAATTATATATTAGATGGGCATTTCCTGAAGGAAATACATGGTGCTTGAACAGCGCTACCAGCTTTACAGCAGCACTTTTCACACACGGGACTGGGGGGCGCGCTTACTTTTGCACCCGGGGCCGGGGGCGCGCTTACTTTTGCACCCGGGGGCGCACTTACTTTTGCACCCGGAGGCGCACTTACTTTTGCACCCGGAGGCGCACTTACTTTTGCACCCGGGGGCGCACTTACTTTTGCACCCGGGGGCGCACTTACTTTTGCACCCGGGGCGCACTTACTTTTGCACCCGGGGGCGCACTTACTTTTGCACCCGGGGGCGCACTTACTTTTGCACCCGGGGGAGCACTTACTTTTGGGGCCGCACTTACTTTTGGTGGGCGGGGCTCCTCGGCCTCCGATTTGGTTGGTGGGGACCCTCGGCCTCCGATTTGGTGGGCGGGGACCGGCATCCGATTTGGTGGGCGGGGACCCTCGGCCTCCGATGTGGTGGGCGGGGCCCCTCGGCCTCCGCTTTGGTGGGCGGGGCCGGGCCCCTCGGCCTCCGCTTTGGTGGGCGGGGCCGCTCGGCCTTTGATTTGGTGGGCGGGGCTCCTCGGCCTCCGATTTGGTGGGCGGGGCCCCTCGGCCTCCGATTTGGTTGGCAGGGTCCCTCGACCTCCGATTTGGTGGGCGGGGACCCTCGGCCTCCGATTTGGTGGGCGGGGACCCTCGGCCTCCGATTTGGTGGGCGGGGACCCTCGGCCTCCGATTTGGTGGGCGGGGACCCTCGGCCTCCGATTTGGTGGGCGGGGCCCCTCGGCCTCCGATGTGGTGGTCGGGGCCCCTCGGCTTCCGCTTTGGTGGGCGGGGCCGGGCCCCTCGGCCTCCGCTTTGGTGGGCGGGGCCGCTCGGCCTTCGATTTGGTGGGCGGGGACCCTCGGCCTCCGATTTGGTGGGCGGGGCCCCTCGGCCTCCGATGTGGTGGTCGGGGCCCCTCGGCCTCCGCTTTGGTGGGCGGGGCCGGGCCCCTCGGCCTCCGCTTTGGTGGGCGGGGCCGCTCGGCCTTCGATTTGGTGGGCGGGGCTCCTCGGCCTCCGATTTGGTTGGCGGGGCCCCTCGGCCTCCGATTTGGTGTGTGCTCTGCCTGGGGCCACTGTGCTCTGCCTGGGGCCCCATATGCTGCCTGGGGCCCCTGTGCTCTGCCTGGGGCCCCATGTTCTGCCTGGGGCCCCTGTGCTCTGCCTGGGGCCACTGTGCTCTGCCTGGGTGTAGGACACTGGTGACGTCACTTATCTCCGGACATTAGCTCCGGACATTAGCTCCGGACATTAGCTCCGGACATTATCTCCGGACATTAGCTCCGGACAAAGCCACGGAAGTTGGCACAAATTGCAGGAAGTAGTATTCTAGGCAATTATTATATATGATGGGGCGAAAGGGGGGTGTTTTAAACTTTTATATTTTGTATATTTTTTTCATATTTTTAAAAACATTTTTTTTTACTTGTGCCATGCTTCAATAGCCTCCATGGGAGGCTAGAAGCTGGCACAACTCGATTGGCTCAGCTACATAGCAGCGATCATCAGATCGCTGCTATGTAGCTGAATTGCAGGTGTGCTGTGAGCGCCAACCACAGGGGAGCGCTCACAGCAGGCTGGCATCAGTAACCATAGAGGTCTCAAGGACCTCTATGGTTACTGTCCTGACACATCACCAACCCCCGATCATGTGACAGGGGTCGGCGATGCGCCCATTTCCGGCCGCACGGCCGGAAGCGGTAGTTAAATGCCACTGTCAGCATTTGACAGCGGCATTTAACAGGTTAATAGCGGCGGGTGAATAGCGACTTCACCCGCCGCTATTGCGCGCACATGTCAGCTGTACAAAACAGCTGACATGTCGCGACTTTGATGTGGGCTCAGCGCCGGAGCCCACATCAAAGGGGGAGACACGACATGCGCAGTAATAGTATGGCGCATGTTGTGAAAGGGTTAATCTGTAATTTCCTGCCCATTTGAGTAAAATAAATGATCTAGTGGATCAGATTTAACCCCTTTCTGACGTCGGACGGGATAGTACATCCGACGTCAAAAGCCCCGCTTTGAGGTGGGCTCCGGCGGTGAGCCCACCTCAAAGCCGTGACATTTCAGCTGTTTTCAAAGCTGACAAGTGCCAGCAATAGGCAATAGCAAGTGCCAGCAATAGGCGCGGGCGGAATCGCGATCCATCCGGGCCTACTAACTAGTTAAATGCCGCTGTCAATCTCTGACAGCGGCATTTAACGCGCGCTTCTGGCCAACGGGACGGAGATACGCACACAGCGTGATCAGGGATCAGCAGTGCGTCGGCATGACAACCAGAGGTCTCCTTGAGACCTCTATGATTGTTGATGTCGAATTGCTATGAACGGCGCCCTGTGGTCGGCGCTCATAGCAATGCAGTAATTCTGCTACGTAGGGGTGATCTCAGCATTGCCTCTATGTAGCAGAGCTGATCGAGTTGTGGCAGCTTCTAGCCTCCCATGGAGGATATTGAAGCATGCCAAAAGTAAAAAAAAAAAGTGATTAAAAATATGAAAAAAAATAAAAAAACAAAAGTTTATATCACTCCCCTTTCGACCCATTCAAAATAAAACAATAAAAATAAAATCAAGTCTACACATATTTGGTATCGTGGCATTCAGAATCGCCCGATCTATCAATAAAAAAAGGATTAACCTGATCGCTAAACGGTGTAGTGAGAAAAAAATCAAAACCCCAGAATTACGTTTTTGGTCGATGTGACATTGCATTAAAATGCAATAACAGGCGATCAAAAGATTGTGTCTGCATAAAAATTGTATCTTTAAAAATGTCAGCTCTGTACGCAAAAAAATAAGTCATCACCCAACCAGAGATCATGAAAAATGGAGACGCTACAGTTCTCGGAAAAATGCGCAATTTTATTTTCTTTTTAGCAAACTTTGTAATTTTTTTTCACCACTTAGATAAAAAAGAACATAACCAAATTTGGTGTCTATGAACTCATAATGACCTGGAGAATCATGTTGACATGTTGGTTTTAGTGAACCTAGCAAAAAAGCCAAACAAAAACAAGTGTGGGATTGCACATTTTTTGCAATTTCACCGCACTTGGAATTTTTTTCCCGTTTTCGAGTACATGACATGTGAAAACCAATTATGTTTTTCAAAAGTACAACTCGTCCCGCAAAAAATAAGCCCTCACATGGCCATATTGACCTAAAAATAAAAAAGTTATGGCTCTGGGAAGGAGGCGAGCGAAAAACGAAAACGCAAAACCGAAAAAAGCTCCGGTCATGAAAGGGTTAAAGAGCATCTGTTTTACATACTTCTGATCTGAATTTAAGGTGAGTATGCAGGAGAGGTTTTCTTCTTATGACTCTTCCACACTTCTTTGAAGGCCAAATTTGTGCAGGTGTCTCTAAACAATATACCACAACTCCTGAGTCTGCTAAATCTTTCTGAAAATCTTTTGCAGTCAAGTGGGGGTTCTGATTTACCTCTCTAGCAATCCTACGAGCAGTCTCACTCACTGAAATTTGGCTTGGTCTTGCAGATGTTATCTTGACCTCCACTGTTCCTGTTAACTTCCATTTCTTAATAACATTTCAGACTGAGGAAAAGGCAACTTGGAAATGATTTCCTTTCTTCTTATAGCCTTCTCCTGTTTTAAGAGCTGCCACTATTTTCATTTTCAGAGTGCTAGGTTTCTAGTAATAAGCAAGCAAGCAAATCTGTTAATACCTGGTATTGTTCTAGAAAGAAAAAAGCAAACAAAGTCCTATCAGGGGAATTATTCAGGATGTCCCAAAAAATAATTAAACAAGATATTCCAGCAAATTGGGACCTAAAACTTAACTTTTAATATATAAAATATTAAAGGTCTCATCAAAGACCAAAATGAAAAGACGCATTAAAAACAATAAACCAAGTAGTACAGGAGCATCTATGCCTCTTAATATGTTTCATGATTTTTTTTGTCGACTGCTGCTGGTCACTAAAGTTAACTTTGCGGTCCACTAATACACCCAAGTCTATTGGGCGGTGGATTTATTGTTATAGCAAATTGGAATATGTGAGTGATTGTTATAATGTAGAAAATGTTACTTTTGATTGTATGAGTACATAAGTCTCCAGTATGAATCAAACAGTAGTGTTCATGTGCAATCACAGCTCTATATAGTTGTTCTTTTCATTTCATCAAAGTGAATGGATCAGTGTTTGTACATGTACAATACTGCTTCATTTATGCACAAGACTTTGAGGCCTCCAGTCTTGGAATCAGTGGTGTTCCCAGCAGTCAGACCCCAAAAACTCATCTTTTGGATAGGAGATAAATGTATTTAATGTGATAACCTGTTTTGATATGTATTGTTAATGCAAGAACCAGTCCATTTTAAATTTATTTATAAATATATTTGTATTTAAGCCTAAAGTAGTGTGGATGAAAAATCAGATGGAAATCAGAGAAGATCCCAAATTTCGTTCTCTTGTGAATCAAGGAGTTTGTTCTCTTGAAATCCGCAAGCCTTGTGCCTTTGATGGTGGTGTGTATACATGCAAAGCGGTTAATTCTCTGGGAGAGGCAACTGCAGATTGCAAACTGTGTGTTAAAGGTAAGAGAAAATGTTCAGAATTTAATGATTAATTTATTTTTATGACTTGTAGTTAAGATGAAGTGGACACAGTAATAAAATCTGCTAAACTGTGAAATAGACAGTTAAAGGTAAAAGTCATAATGCGTCCTCTTTCTCTAATGGCACACAGTATATTGACCCCAATGATTGCTAGTTTAAGTTGCTTCTTTTTTAACCCCTTAAAGACATAGCCATATTTCATTTTTACACTTCTGTTTTTCTCCTCACCCTCCAAGGCATATTTTATTGTTTTACTAATCTATGGATATCGCCAGACGAGAACTTATTTTCTGCAGTACTGGTTGTAGTTTTAACACTTTGTAAAACTTATAAAATAATAAAATATACCAATAACACACCTGCGCTCTAGTTAGTGTAATAGGTTCAATAAGCAGACTATGTCCAACAAACGTAACAATAACACACCTGCGCTCAAGTTAGTGTAATAGGTTCAATAAGCAGACTATGCCCAACAACTTTGTAAAACTTCCTTCTCACATTCAATGGGGGTGGTATTTTTTTGTCCTTTCTCATTCTCGAGTCCTTTACCAGAGGCCTGGGAGTTTGAGGGTTCTGCACAGGATCTTAGTTGTTCCCAGCATTGTGCTTTTCTAGACAGAGAGCCCAGATGTTGCTCCTGGGATCTGTTGTAGCCATTTTCCCAACTTAGGGGTCACTGCTCTAAGTGCTCCTATCACCACTGGAATCACTGTTGCCTTCACCTTCCACATCTTCTCCAGTTCTCCTTTGAGGCCCTGGTATTTCTGCAGCTTCTCATATTCCTTCTTTCTGATGTTGTTGTCACTTGGCACTGCCACATCTATTATCATTGCTGTCTTCTGATCCTTGTCTACTATCACAATGTCTAGTTGATTAGCCAACACCTGCTTATCCATCTGGATCTTGAAGTCCAACAGGATTTTAACCCTTTCATTCTCCACCACTTTTTCTGGGGTCTCCCACCTGGACTTAGGGGGACTTAGCCCATATGCTGTGCAGATGTTCCTGTATATAATTCCCACTACTTGGTTGTGGCATTCGGTATGCACTGTTCCTGCTTGCATTTTGCATCCTGTCGCTATGTGTTTCAGAGGTTTCTTTGCATAGTCTTCACCTTGGGTCTTGTCTTGTGTGGTAGATTCCTGGTTCTATGGATCTGGTACTTAGTGCTTGCTCTTGTGCCGCTATGATTAGTTCCTCTGTGCTGTCTCGGAGTCTAGCTTTCTCCAGCAATTGGTAGGATTTCTCTGTGTCAGCCACCTCCATTATCTGCCGATGGTACATCCCATGTAGTGGCTTGTTTTGCCATGGTGCTTCATATTCCTGTTCTTCCTTCCAGATCTGTTGTTGTGGCTGCCTTAGGCTTTCTCTTAGCATCTCATCTTTTCGTGCCATTTTTCTGATGTATTCATGGATACTCGGATAATTGGCAGCTTCCATCAATTCTTTTGGCCTGCACACTATGCCAGCAGGGTATCTGATAAGTGTCAGGGCATATGTAGTGATTGCTGCTTTCCTTGCCTCCTCCTCATCATGGTTACCGTATCCCTGTGGGATGCCGAGGTACTTGAGGCATGACTGTTACATGGCTAAAGTTGTTTTCCACACAGCTCAGCGACATGGCATGCAACAGCCAAAATACAGCGACCGAAGCAATAGCAAAGAGCCAGAACTGAATAGGGAGGATGACTACTTTCTGTGTTTATTTTACATTTCAGGAATCGTTTAAGTCCACTTTTCAAAAATTGAAAAAACCCATTAATGATTTATATGAAAGTAATGCAAACAATATACCCAGCTATAATGTGCATTACAAGAGTATATGTCACGATATGGTATGAAAAATCATAAGTTTAGTTCTCTTGTCAGCCCAGGATGTGGGCTAAGAAACCCCCCCTTCTCTTTTACTTCAGAGTTGAGCTGCCTTTTCACTGTGCATGGGGGAAGAGAGTTTTATTGACGAAAGGCATTTACGACCGGCATTTCCTGTAGTAGACAGTGCTCAGCTTTAACTGTTAGAGAAGATTCTAGAATCATGAAAGTCCTTTGTTCTGTTTTTGAAAGATATTAGGCAAACGATTTAAAATACGAACACAAAAATATATCGTCATAATCACACTCGGAGGATCTACCCATCCCTCGAAACACAGGTTTCTAGCTCCATCTGGTACAGAGGTAGGGATTTCTCTGTCAGTGTGCGTGACAGGTGGGACACGTTTGGTCTCACTGGAATGCCGGCGATGATACGAGATGAATGAGGGGTATGGTGCGATTATGATAGGTTCAGCAGCGGAATTACAAGTCTTAGAAAGATTTAGCTTATACTTAGTCAGAATGTAGAGAGAGGAGGGTCTGGGATAGCCAGCCTTTTTGGTGATGTCACCGACCTAAGCTATAACTGTTTTGGCCGGACTCCAGCAGGCAGTCTGCTGCTGGGAGAACATGTGGGTCTGACCTGAAGAGCTGTACCTCATGCATTGGGATTTTTGGGAGCCCCTCCCCCTAGCCTGGTGTTTGCCTGAACTGATATGAACTAAGAACATGTGAGTGTTATCTTTTCTTCCTTTAATCCTTTTATTTTCATAATTACCTTGTACATATTTGCAATTGTCTCATTGATAACATCTTTGTAGAATATTTTGATAAACACTGCATAAACTTTATGGGTATATTATTTCATGCCAGTTATTTCTCCATGCTCTAAACCGTACCCTGTCTCTGAAGGGAATTACGCTACTGTTTTGGGTTAGCTCCGGACCCCGTTTAATCGGAGCTGGTGGCGGCACTACCGTGTGCAGGCCTTTGGGTGACATTGCAGCGACTGCGGCTTGATAATTATTGTTCCTGCCTGAGCGGGAGTAGTTATCGCGTCGCTGCAGCGCGCCCAATAGCCAGTACATAGCAGGCAGCCTTTCTGGCGACTAATTACCCAGGGTGCAGTACCTAATCTGACCTGAGAGTAAGGGGGGCGCCAGAGAGCTGCAAGGTTTAAGTGGAACTGTAAGCGGGATATACACAAATCCCTGCAGTTCGTGGTATACTGAAGAGCAGTGGGATACCTAAAATAAGCCCCTGCTGTAAACAAGAGGTCAATAGCCTCGTGTGTGTTTTTTTTTCATCACATTGTGGCAGTGGAGGGATAACTAGGATAAGCCCCCTGCACATGTGATAGCCGTCTGTTGGTCTAAAGTCACCCCAATCCGTGACATATTGTGGGCAGCGGCTAAGGGATCTTGACAGTCACGGTGTGAATCGTGACAATTGGTGGCAGCGGTGGGATATTAGAGCATTAGTGATTTGGTTTGAGCAATCATTCCTCTCACTAAAAACTTGCAGAAAGTTCTTGCGAGAACTCTGCGCAAATAAGTTTGGAGAAAGAACTCAGTGTTTATTAGTTGTGAGACAATTGTGTGTACTGGTAATTATCCCCTCCCTTTTTCTTCGTTTTTCTATTCTATCTTTTATTTGGCAACCATGGTTGGGCTGGGAGAAGCCTTTTATGAGCTGCAGACCAGAGACACCCTTGTGGCCTTATGCAAGTCACAGCACATTGACTATGCAAGCAAAAACAAAAGCGAACTGGTCGCAGCCCTGATGCAATGGGAAGCCGCTCTAGACCACTCACAGAGCCCAGAAGCCGCAGATGCCAGCACAAGCGAACATGGTGCTGCAGCAGAGGTCCAACCACTGAATACGGGCCCTACTGGCAACCAAGGGGGCGCAGACCTCCTCCTGCAGCTGGCTCTGCAACAATGTTCCGCAGATGACCTGGACCGAGGTCTGCAGCTGATCCAGCAATACCAAGAGAGAGCTGAGCGAGAGGCCCAGGCCCAGCGAGCCGAGCGAGAGGCCCGAGCCGAGCGAGAGGCCCAGCGAGCCGAGCGAGAGGCCCAAGCGGAGAGGGAGTACCAGCTGCAGATGGCCCAACTACAAATGCAGGGGTCGTCCCAGTCCAGTCGTGAGCCCAGCAGCGCTCAGATACCGAAGCCCCGGCCTGACCACTTTCCTGTTATGGAAAAGGATGGGGACTTGGACACGTTTCTGCGGGCCTTTGAGAAAGCCTGCAGACAGTACCAGCTGCCTACACAAGAATGGGCACGGTACCTTACACGAGGGCTGAGAGGAAAAGCTCTGGAGGCGTTTGCTGCCCTCCCTCAAGAACAAGATGGTGACTATGAGGCCATCAAGCAGGCTCTGATAGCCAAGTACCAGCTTACACCCGAGGTGTACCGTAAAAAGTTTCGGACCCTCCAACGTGGCCCACCCGACAGTTACAGTGATGTGGTGCATGGACTGGGGACCCACTTTGACCAGTGGACCCAAGGACTGGCAGTAACCACTTTTGCCCAGCTGCGAGACCTGATGATCAAAGACCAGTTCTTCCATCTTTGCCCAACTGAGGTGCGACAGTTCGTGATGGACCGAGAACCCAAAGACGTGACGAAAGCAGCGCAGATTGCCGATGCCTATGAGGCCAACCGTAGATCGGAAGTGCGGAAGCCAGTCACCTCCAGCTGGAGAGGGGGTAAGCCTGCATCCAATGCCAGTACCCCTGCCAGCCAACATACCAGAGGTCCTGTCCCCGTGGCCAACAGCACCAGACCTACCACCGAACTTCGCCAGTGTTACCACTGCAGGCAGACTGGACACCTCAGTCACCGATGTCCAGCCAAGCAGAAGAACCCCTCATCCCAGGCCCCAGGGCCTAATGCAGCAGTTCTTTTGGTGGGTGGTGTGGCTGGGAGGGGGTGTGATAACGTACAGCCTGTCATTGTGGGAGGTCGTGTTGCTACAGGCCTCAAGGACACCGGGGCTGAACGAACCCTCATCCGACCCGAACTGGCGGCCCCTGAAGAAATCATTCTGGGGAAAACCCTAACTGTCACTGGGATTGGGGGCATCAGCTGTCCCTTGCCAATGGCCCGGGTTTTTATTAATTGGGGTGCCGGGAGCGGGGTGAAGGAAGTGGGGCTGTCTGATAATTTGCCCACTGATGTTTTGTTGGGGACTGATTTGGGGAGGTTGGTTGCATACTTCGTGGATGACCCTCCTCCCCAATCTACTAATGAGGGTAAAGTTAACCCTGATGATGATGATGATGGGAAATCGCATGTGTTACCTGACCATGCTTTATCTTGTAATGTTGCATCTGATAACCATTTTTTCCCTAAGGTTGATGGTGGAAATGTTGTACCTGTGCCAACTGTATCTGATAATGATGTTTCTGTGAAAGTTGATGTGTCCATAGGTACAGGAGTGCTCAGCCACGTCGCTCTGCGGAGTGAGACGGCTGAGGAACCCCTAGCAGGGGCAAGTGTCGGTGCTACAAGAAATGGGGAGATACATGGGACCCGTGAGGAAGGTGATTCCATGCAATTGACCAGTGCCACCAAGGAAGGTAACTGGCCCATAAGTAGCAATGCTCCTGAGGTAATGGGGGTGGATGGGGAGGTAGAGCCCATAGCAGCATCGGCTGATGGGTCTGTGGAAACCCCCGGGGAGACAGCCTACGTAGCTGCTGTCACCCGCAGTCAGAGTGCCCGGAACGCAGATAACTGTCTGCCTCCCGGACCCTCCTCAGTCATCAGTGTGACTGAACCAGAGCAGGTCCCAGAAGGCTCCCGTGGGGAAGGGACCCTGACGTCGCTTCTGGCTTCCCCTAGCCAGGAGTTTCAGGCCGCTCTGCACACAGATGCGAGCCTAGAGAGTTTGAGACAACTCGCCGGGACGTCATTCTCCGAGACTGATAAGGAGAAGGTGTTCTGGGAAGGAGGAAGGTTGTACCGGGAGACAGTACCCGGAGAATCACAAAAGGAGTGGTTGAGGGAAAGACAGCTGGTCGTCCCGCAGCAATTCCGGGGTGAGTTGTTGCAGATTGCCCATGAGATCCCGCTAGCTGGACACTTGGGGATCAGCAAAACTAAGGCCCGGCTGTCTCAACACTTCTATTGGCCTAAGATGGGGACAGATGTGTCAAACTACTGCCGCTCCTGTGTCACCTGTCAAAGAGTGGGGAAGGCGGGGCCTGCTCTTAAGGCTCCCCTGATCCCTTTGCCAGTGATAGAGGAGCCTTTCCAGAGGATTGCGGTGGACATTGTGGGCCCGCTGGCCGTCTCCAGCAGCTCTGGAAAGCGATTTATTCTTACTGTGGTAGACTACGCTACCCGGTACCCAGAGGCAGTAGCTCTGTCTTCAACTAGGGCAGATAAGGTGGCGGATGCCCTGTTGGCTATCTTTGCACGGGTAGGATTTCCCAGGGAAATGCTTACTGATCGAGGGACCCAATTTATGTCTCACCTAATGGAGGCTCTCTGTAAGAAAATGCAGGTGAAGCACCTGGTATCGAGTGCGTATCACCCACAGACCAATGGCTTGTGTGAACGCTTCAATGGTACCCTCAAACAGATGCTACGCATGCTGGGTGAGACACAAGGGCGCGACTGGGAGCGGTACCTCCCACACCTGCTATTTGCTTACCGAGAGGTTCCGCAGGCTGTTATGACCCCAATGGCGAGGGTCTCAGAGGTACGTGGAAGTCTGCAGAATACAAAAATCCAGCTCATAGGGCAGTGGTAACTGGGTTGACCATATATCTACTCCTAACGCCAACACTAGAAGTAGCCGGGGATCATTCCTACGTTGATTCTAGATGACACGCTCCAGCCGGAGAATCTAGCTACCCCTAGTAGAGGAAAACAAAAGACCTTTCTTGCCTCCAGAGAAGGGGACCCCAAAGCTGGATAGAAGCCCCCCACAAATAATAACGGTGAGGTAAGAGGAAATGACAAACACAGAAATGAACCAGGTTTAGCACAGAGAGGCCCGCTTACTGATAGCAGAATAAAGAAAGGTAACTTATATGGTCAACAAAAACCCTATCAAAATCCACACTGGAAATTCAAGAACCCCCGAACCGTCTAACGGTCCGGGGGGAGAACACCAGCCCCCTAGAGCTTCCAGCAAAGGTCAGGATATAGATTTGGAACAAGCTGGACAAAAATACAAAACCAAAACAAATAGCAAAAAGCAAAAGGCAGACTTAGCTGATATAACTGGAACCAGGATCAGTAGACAAGAGCACAGCAGACTAGCTCTGATAACTACGTTGCCAGGCATTGAACTGAAGGTCTAGGGAGCTTATATAGCAACACCCCTAACTAACGACCCAGGTGCGGATAAAAGGAATGACAGAAAAACCAGAGTCAAAAAACTAGTAACCACTAGAGGGAGCAAAAAGCAAATTCACAACAGTACCCCCCCCTTAGTGAGGGGTCACCGAACCCTCACCACGACCACCAGGGCGATCAGGATGAGCGGCATGAAAGGCACGAACTAAATCGGCCGCATGAACATCAGAGGCGACCACCCAGGAATTATCCTCCTGACCATAGCCCTTCCACTTGACCAGGTACTGAAGCCTCCGCCTGGAGAGGCGAGAATCCAAGATCTTCTCCACCACGTACTCCAACTCGCCCTCAACCAACACCGGAGCAGGAGGCTCAGCAGAAGGAACTACAGGCACAATGTACCGCCGCAACAAGGACCTATGAAATACATTGTGAATAGCAAACGACACAGGAAGATCCAGACGAAAAGATACAGGATTAAGGATTTCCAATATCTTGTAAGGCCCAATAAAACGAGGTTTAAATTTGGGAGAGGAGACCTTCATAGGAACAAAGCGGGAAGAAAGCCATACCAAATCCCCAACGCGTAGTCGGGGACCCACACCGCGGCGGCGGTTGGCAAAGCACTGAGCCCTCTCCTGTGACAACTTCAAGTTGTCCACCACATGATTCCAGATCCGCTGCAACCTATCTACCACAGAATCCACCCCAGGACAGTCAGAAGGCTCCACATGACCCGAAGAAAAGCGAGGATGGAAACCAGAGTTGCAGAAAAAAGGCGAAACCAAGGTGGCGGAACTAGCCCGATTATTAAGGGCAAACTCAGCCAACGGCAAGAATGTCACCCAATCGTCCTGATCAGCAGAGACAAAACACCTCAAATAAGCCTCCAAAGTCTGATTGGTTCGCTCCGTCTGTCCATTAGTCTGAGGATGGAAAGCAGACGAAAACGACAAATCAATGCCCATCCTACTACAAAAGGATCGCCAGAACCTAGAAACGAACTGGGATCCTCTGTCTGACACAATATTCTCAGGGATGCCGTGCAAACGAACCACGTTCTGGAAAAACACAGGAACCAGATCGGAAGAGGAAGGCAGCTTAGGCAAAGGAACCAAATGGACCATCTTGGAGAAGCGATCACATATCACCCAGATAACGGACATGCCCTGAGATAGCGGAAGATCAGAAATGAAATCCATGGAGATATGTGTCCAAGGTCTCTTCGGGACAGGCAAGGGCAAGAGCAAACCGCTGGCACGAGAACAGCAAGGCTTAGCTCGAGCACAAGTCCCACAGGACTGCACAAATGACCGCACATCCCTTGACAAGGAAGGCCACCAAAAGGACCTGGCCACCAGATCTCTGGTGCCAAAAATTCCCGGGTGACCTGCCAACACCGAGGAATGAACCTCGGAAATGACTCTGCTGGTCCATTTATCCGGGACAAACAGTCTGTCAGGTGGACAAGACTCAGGCCTATCAGCCTGAAATCTCTGCAACACACGTCGCAGATCCGGAGAAATAGCTGACAAGATAACTCCATCTTTAAGAATACCAACAGGATCAGCGACTCCAGGAGCATCAGGCACAAAGCTCCTAGAAAGAGCATCGGCCTTCACATTCTTTGAACCTGGTAAATACGAGACAACAAAATCAAAGCGGGAGAAAAACAATGACCAGCGGGCCTGTCTCGGATTAAGGCGTTTAGCAGACTCGAGATACATCAGATTTTTGTGATCAGTCAAGACCACCACACGATGCTTAGCACCCTCGAGCCAATGACGCCACTCCTCAAATGCCCATTTCATGGCCAACAACTCCCGATTGCCCACATCATAATTTCGCTCGGCAGGCGAAAACTTCCTGGAGAAAAAGGCACAAGGTTTCATAACAGAGCAACCAGGGCCTCTCTGCGACAAAACGGCCCCTGCTCCAATCTCTGAAGCATCCACCTCAACCTGAAAGGGAAGTGAGACATCGGGCTGGCACAAAACAGGCGCCGAAGTAAACCGGCGCTTCAACTCCTGGAAAGCCTCCACGGCAGCAGGAGCCCAGTTAGCTACATCGGAGCCCTTCTTGGTCATATCCGTCAACGGTTTCACAATGCTAGAAAAATTAGCGATAAAACGACGGTAGAAGTTAGCGAAACCCAAGAACTTCTGAAGACTCTTAACCGACGAGGGCTGAGTCCAATCAAGAATAGCTCGGACCTTGACTGGGTCCATCTCCACAGCAGAAGGGGAAAAAATGAACCCCAAAAAGGGAACCTTCTGTACACCAAAGAGACACTTTGAGCCCTTGACAAACAAAGAATTTTCACGCAAAATTTTAAAGACCAACCTGACCTGCTCCACATGCGAATCCCAATCATCAGAAAAAACCAAAATATCATCCAGATAAACAATCAAAAATTTATCCAGATACTTCCGGAAAATGTCATGCATAAAGGACTGAAAAACTGAAGGCGCATTGGAGAGCCCAAAAGGCATCACCAAGTACTCAAAATGACCTTCGGGCGTATTGAATGCGGTTTTCCATTCATCACCTTGCTTAATGCGCACAAGGTTGTACGCACCACGAAGGTCTATCTTGGTGAACCACTTGGCACCTTTAATCCGGGCAAACAAGTCAGACAACAGCGGTAAAGGATACTGAAATTTGACAGTGATCTTATTTAAAAGCCGATAATCAATACAAGGTCTCAAAGATCCGTCCTTTTTTGCCACAAAAAAGAATCCCGCACCAAGGGGGGAAGAAGACGGACGAATATGTCCTTTCTCCAGAGACTCCTTGATATATGAACGCATAGCGGTATGTTCAGGTACCGACAGATTAAACAGTCTTCCCTTAGGAAACTTACTGCCTGGGATCAAATCTATAGCACAGTCACAGTCCCTATGAGGAGGCAGTGCACTGGACTCAGACTCACTGAAGACATCCTGATAATCAGACAAATACTCCGGAACTTCCGAAGGCGTAGAAGAAGCAATAGACACAGGCAGGGAATCCCCATGAATACCACGACAGCCCCAACTTGAGACTGACATAGCCTTCCAGTCCAGGACTGGATTATGGGTCTGTAACCATGGCAGCCCTAAAACAACCAAATCATGCATTTTATGTAAAACCAGGAAACGTATCACCTCGCGGTGTTCAGGAGTCATGCACATGATAACCTGTGTCCAATACTGCGGTTTATTTGCTGCCAATGGCGTAGCATCAATACCCCTAAGAGGAATAGGATTTTCTAATGGTTCAAGAGTAAAACCACAGTGCTTAGCAAATGACAGATCCATAAGACTCAGGGCAGCACCTGAATCTACAAACGCCATGACAGGATAAGACGACAGTGAGCAAATCAAAGTTACAGACAGAATAAATTTAGGTTGCAAATTACCAACGGTGACAGGACTAACAACCTTAGCTATACGTTTAGAGCATGCTGAGATAACATGTGTAGAATCACCACAGTAGTAGCACAAGCCATTCCGGCGTCTATGAATTTTCCGCTCATTTCTAGTCAGGATTCTATCACATTGCATTAAATCAGGTGTCTGTTCAGACAACACCATGAGGGAATTTGCGGTTTTTCTATCACATTGCACCGAATTAGGTGTCTGTTCAGACAACACCATGAGGGAATTTGCGGTTTTGCGCTCCCGCAACCGCCGGTCAATTTGAATAGCCAGTGCCATAGTATCATTGAGACCTGTGGGAATGGGAAAACCCACCATAACATTCTTAATGGCTTCAGATAGGCCATTTCTAAAATTAGCGGCCAGTGCACACTCGTTCCAATGTGTCAGCACGGACCATTTCCGAAATTTTTGGCAATACACTTCAGCCTCGTCCTGCCCCTGAGACATAGCCAGCAAGGCCTTTTCTGCCTGAATCTCAAGATTGGGTTCCTCATAAAGTAAACCGAGCGCCAGAAAAAACGCATCAATATCAGCCAATGCCGGATCTCCTGGCGCCAGCGAAAAAGCCCAATCCTGAGGGTCGCCCCGTAAGAACGAAATAACTATTTTTACTTGCTGAGCAGAGTCTCCAGATGAACAGGGTCTCAGGGACAAAAACAATTTACAATTATTCACAAAATTCCTAAACTTAAACCTGTCTCCGGAAAACAGTTCAGGAATCGGTATTTTAGGTTCTGACCTAGGATTTCTGATAACATAGTCTTGTATGCCCTGCACACGAGTAGCCAGCTGGTCCACACTTGTAATCAAGGTCTGGACATTCATGTCTGCAGCAAGCATAGCCACTCTGAGGTAAAGGGGAAGAAGAAAGAAAAAAAAAAAAAACTCAGAATCTTCTTTCTTATAATCCCTCTTCTGCAACGCATTAAACATTTAATACTGGCCTGGCAAACTGTTATGACCCCAATGGCGAGGGTCTCAGAGGTACGTGGAAGTCTGCAGAATACAAAAATCCAGCTCATAGGGCAGTGGTAACTGGGTTGACCATATATCTACTCCTAACGCCAACACTAGAAGTAGCCGGGGATCATTCCTACGTTGATTCTAGATGACACGCTCCAGCCGGAGAATCTAGCTACCCCTAGTAGAGGAAAACAAAAGACCTTTCTTGCCTCCAGAGAAGGGGACCCCAAAGCTGGATAGAAGCCCCCCACAAATAATAACGGTGAGGTAAGAGGAAATGACAAACACAGAAATGAACCAGGTTTAGCACAGAGAGGCCCGCTTACTGATAGCAGAATAAAGAAAGGTAACTTATATGGTCAACAAAAACCCTATCAAAATCCACACTGGAAATTCAAGAACCCCCGAACCGTCTAACGGTCCGGGGGGAGAACACCAGCCCCCTAGAGCTTCCAGCAAAGGTCAGGATATAGATTTGGAACAAGCTGGACAAAAATACAAAACCAAAACAAATAGCAAAAAGCAAAAGGCAGACTTAGCTGATATAACTGGAACCAGGATCAGTAGACAAGAGCACAGCAGACTAGCTCTGATAACTACGTTGCCAGGCATTGAACTGAAGGTCTAGGGAGCTTATATAGCAACACCCCTAACTAACGACCCAGGTGCGGATAAAAGGAATGACAGAAAAACCAGAGTCAAAAAACTAGTAACCACTAGAGGGAGCAAAAAGCAAATTCACAACAGCAGGCCTCGACGGGGTTCTCCCCCTTCGAGCTCCTGTACGGCAGGCGAGTCCGGGGACCCCTTGGGTTGGTAAGAGAATCCTGGGAAGAGGAGCCGAACCCTTCTGAAGTGTCCATAGTGGAGTATGTCATGCGCTTCCGTGACAAGATGCAGACCTTGACGCAGTTGGTGCATGACAACATGACGCAGGCTCAGGCTGATCAGAAGCACTGGTACGACCACAACGCCCGGGAGCGGACCTACCACGTGGGTCAAAAGGTGTGGGTGCTGGTTCCTGTACCAACGGATAAGCTTCAGGCAGCCTGGGAGGGCCCGTACGTCGTCCACCAACAGCTCAACCCGGTCACCTATGTGGTCACGCTTGACCACACTCGGGGTAGGCGAAAGGCCTTTCACGTCAACATGATGAAGGCTCATCACGAACGTGAACCTTTCGTCCTACCGGTCTGCAGCGCACCCGAAGACGGGGAGGAAGACACCCTCCTGGACATGCTGGCCCAAGCCAAGGCCCGTGGGTCCATTGAGGACGTGGAGGTAAGCGCCTCGCTAGATGAACCACAGCGGTTGCAGTTGCAAACCACACTGGAACCCTTCCGGGTCGTGTTCTCCAACCGGCCTGGAAGGACTGAGTTAGCCATCCACGAGGTGGACACCGGGAATCACGCCCCACTACGGCGAACACCCTATCGAATCTCTGACCAGGTGCAGCAGATTATGCGCCAGGAGATCGATGAGATGTTGCAGCTGGGGGTGATTCGACGGTCAAAGAGCGCATGGGCCTCACCTGTAGTTCTCGTGCCAAAGAAGGACTGGACCACCCGGTTCTGCGTGGACTACAGGGGGCTCAACGCCATTACAGCCTCTGACGCGCACCCAATGCCGCGCATCGAGGAGCTGCTTGAGAAGTTAGCTGGCGCAGAATACCTGACAATAATGGATCTGAATCGCGGATACTGGCAGATTCCCCTGAGCCCCGAGGCGCAGGAGAAGTCCGCCTTTATCACCCCCTTTGGACTGTACGAGTCCACGGTCATGCCCTTCGGCATGAAGAATGCCCCTGCCACTTTCCAGCGGATGGTCAATCTCCTGCTTCAGGGACTGGAGAAGTACGCTGTGGCATACTTAGATGACATTGCCATCTTCAGTCCCTCCTGGGATGAACACCTGCAGCATCTCGAGGAGGTGCTCGGGCGAATTCACCGAGCAGGACTGACTATCAAGCCGGGAAAGTGCCAGATGGGCATGAGGGAGGTTCACTACCTGGGGCACCGGGTAGGTGGAAACACCCTAAAGCCAGAGCCTGACAAAGTGGGCGTGATCGTGAACTGGCCCACTCCCAGGAACAAGAAACAGGTGATGTCCTTCCTGGGCATGGCAGGGTACTATAGGCGCTTCGTGCAGCACTATAGTAGCCTGGCAAAACCTTTGACGGACCTCACCAGGAAGAAGCTACCCCACATCGTCAACTGGACAGATGGCTGTGAGGGGGCCTTCCAGGCGTTGAAGACCGCACTGTGCAACGCCCCTGTGTTGAAAGCAGTCGACAGCAGTCGACCGTTCTTGGTACAGACCGACGCCAGCGAGTTTGGCCTTGGTGCTGTGCTCAGCCAGGTTGACTCGGAGGACCAAGAGCACCCCGTGTTGTACCTGAGCCAGAAACTTTTGCCGAGGGAAGTGGCCTACTCCACCATTGAGAAGGAGTGCCTGGCCATAGTCTGGGCCCTGCAGCGCTTGCAGCCCTACTTGTACGGTCGCACCTTCACGGTGGTGACCGACCACAACCCTCTGCGCTGGCTAAGCACCATGTGTGGAACCAATGGCAGGTTGCTACGCTGGAGCCTTGCCCTTCAGCAATTTGACTTCACCATTAAACACAAAGCGGGCAAAGAGCATGGGAATGCAGATGGACTCTCCCGCCAGGGTGAACCCACGGAGGTGCGCATGGAGGCATACCGAGAGGTTCTGCCGCCGTAGTGCACGCCAAAAGGGGGAGGTGTCACGATATGGTATGAAAAATCATAAGTTTAGTTCTCTTGTCAGCCCAGGATGTGGGCTAAGAAACCCCCCCTTCTCTTTTACTTCAGAGTTGAGCTGCCTTTCCACTGTGCATGGGGGAAGAGAGTTTTATTGACGAAAGGCATTTACGACCGGCATTTCCTGTAGTAGACAGTGCTCAGCTTTAACTGTTAGAGAAGATTCTAGAATCATGAAAGTCCTTTGTTCTGTTTTTGAAAGATATTAGGCAAACGATTTAAAATACGAACACAAAAATATATCGTCATAATCACACTCGGAGGATCTACCCATCCCTCGAAACACAGGTTTCTAGCTCCATCTGGTACAGAGGTAGGGATTTCTCTGTCAGTGTGCGTGACAGGTGGGACATGTTTGGTCTCACTGGAATGCCGGCGATGATACGAGATGAATGAGGGGTATGGTGCGATTATGATAGGTTCAGCAGCGGAATTACAAGTCTTAGAAAGATTTAGCTTATACTTAGTCAGAATGTAGAGAGAGGAGGGTCTGGGATAGCCAGCCTTTTTGGTGATGTCACTGACCTAAGCTATAACTGTTTTGGCCGGACTCCAGCAGGCAGTCTGCTGCTGGGAGAACATGTGGGTCTGACCTGAAGAGCTGTACCTCATGCATTGGGATTTTTGGGAGCCCCTCCCCCTAGCCTGGTGTTTGCCTGAACTGATATGAACTAAGAACATGTGAGTGTTATCTTTTCTTCCTTTAATCCTTTTATTTTCATAATTACCTTGTACATATTTGCAATTGTCTCATTTATAACATCTTTGTAGAATATTTTGATAAACACTGCATAAACTTTATGGGTATATTATTTCATGCCAGTTATTTCTCCATGCTCTAAACCGTACCCTGTCTCTGAAGGGAATTACGCTACTGTTTTGGGTTAGCTCCGGACCCCGTTTAATCGGAGCTGGTGGCGGCATTACCGTGTGCAGGCCTTTGGGTGACATTGCAGCGACTGCGGCTTGATAATTATTGTTCCTGCCTGAGCGGGAGTAGTTATCGCGTCGCTGCAGCGCGCCCAATAGCCAGTACATAGCAGGCAGCCTTTCTGGCGACTAATTACCCAGGGTGCAGTACCTAATCTGACCTGAGAGTAAGGGGGGCGCCAGAGAGCTGCAAGGTTTAAGTGGAACTGTAAGCGGGATATACACAAATCCCTGCAGTTCGTGGTATACTGAAGAGCAGTGGGATACCTAAAATAAGCCCCTGCTGTAAACAAGAGGTCAATAGCCTCGTGTGTGTTTTTTTTTCATCACATTGTGGCAGTGGAGGGATAACTAGGATAAGCCCCCTGCACATGTGATAGCCGTCTGTTGGTCTAAAGTCACCCCAATCCGTGACATATTGTGGGCAGCGGCTAAGGGATCTTGACAGTCACGGTGTGAATCGTGACAGTATACAATTTAGTTTTGCTTTTTTTGCCCCTCAGAGCAGTGGATTGGTTGCATGAGGGTATGTGCACACGTCAGGATTTCTTGCAGAAAATTCCTTACGAAAACCGGACATTTTCTGCAAGAAATACGCATGCATTTTTCTCACATTTTTGACGCGTATTTTGCGTGTTTTTGACCCGTTTTTTTTGCGTTTTTTACACGTTTTTTCCCCAGTGCATTAAATAGTGGGAAAAATGCGAAAAATCTGCAAAATTAATGAACATGCTGTGTTTTTTACCGCGATGCGTTTTTTTCACTGAAAAAGCGCATCATCTGCACAAAAATTGCGGAATGCCTTCTAATTGATGGGATGCATATTTATGCGTTTTTTTCATGTTTTTATAGCGAAAAAACACAAAAAAAACACAATGTGTGCACACAGCCTTAATGAGATGCTTCAGACACAGCTAAGGGGTATATTGTTTATTAGGCTGGGTTCATATGAGCACATGCAAAAACATTCACTTTGTGGCCTGAAAAAAAGAGATGATTTTTTAATGTGTTTGTGATCCCATTGCTACCTTAATATCCTCATTTACATCCATAAGACATCCATATGTCCATTTTTTTACATCCATAAGTCCATTTTTTACATTCATATGGCATTGTTTTCTACCAGCAATAATTAAAAAATTTAATAAAATGCAATACACAGTTTTCTATACAATGGAGCCATAAAAATTGAATTCCATACCATGTATTTGAACCATATGTGATTTGTTCTTTGCTTTTTTACTTATTGAATTATAAGTGGCCAGCAATTTCTTACATGCAGACAATGAGTCTGTGTGTACAACTACCACATTCATATGCACACAAACTGATTATATCATCTAAACGAGCCCTCTTGGAATCAGATAGAGGGAGATGAAAGCTATAAAATATAGATAAAGAATGCTGAGGGGCAGGGATTTTACTACCCCTGTACTTACCAGTCGCTGAGTAATAAAAATTAGCGAGTCTAAAAATATAGGTGCATACATATATTATTCACAATACATAAAATTAATACTGTTTGTCAATAGATCATATTCTCTGTTGAGATCCCATGGTGCTAATGTTCGAAAGGTATGTACCCAGTAAATTTGTGCATTTTCACTACTACGTCTAGGTCTAGGTACTTGTTCAATAACCTGAAACTACCATATGTCTACCTTCCTTAAAATGATGTGGTAAGGGCAGCCATGAATTATTGCAGCGTATGGTGGATTAATGGTTTGCAATTCTATACCTGATGTGTTGTGTGGTCTCAACTACTGTATGTATAATAGACTGCAAAGGCTTTTGATTAAATGCACTACAAAGTTCGTCTCACATGTGAAGAATCCTTTAATTTGGTATGCTTTACCAGTTTTGGGAGGTGTGCAATATTCAGATTTGATTATGTGAGTGCAGCTAAAGCAGTGGAAACAGGAAACAGTACCTGTCGACAATTCGACAGGTCTGTAGTTAGCAGTGCAGTTCTGGTCCAGGGATGGCTTTTTAAGTAAAGGGGTTATGATGGCATGTTTAAATGAGGGAAAGATACCTGAAGAAAGAGAGAGGTTAAATATTTTAGTCAGGTGAGTGGTGACCACCACTGGTGAGAGAGACTGCAGGATATGTGAAGGAATGGGGTCACTGTTGCAGGTTGTAGGCCAAGCAGAAGCGAGGAGCTTGGAAACTTCTTCTGAAACAGGCTCAAAGATGTCTAGTGAGCTTGAGGTGCGGCAGGGAAGGTGATTCAGGCACTGAGGGGATTGCGCTGAGATATTCTGATGGATGTGGTTGATTTTTTCTAAGAAATAATTTGCCAGATCTTCACCGCTGAGGTTGGTGATGGGGGCCTGTACTTTAGAGAGATTTTCTCCACTGCCGCTCTGCACACCTTGAGCAATGCTGAAGAAAGTGTGTTTGCACAGTGTGCCAGGGCTGCCGTTGTCTGTGTCGGGTCTTTCTGCGTGTAGAAGGTGCTGCTTCATCTAGGACATTCTTCAGTGTATTATTGAAGTGTGACAATGCTAAGTCTGAACAGGAGAGGGAGGAGATGGGGGCTAGAGATGTGTGGAGATTGTCCACAAGCTGCTGGGTATGAATCATTGTTGAACCGCATGGATGCAGCTCATGGATTCAAGCTCATGAAAGTCACACAAAATATTAAATATGACTCTAATAGCACCACAACTTCATTCACCAATGTTATGCAACATATATTTGTATTTCAGTTAATTATTTGTTTGAATATCACATTACTTTCTGTGGGGGACAAAACTTTTGTCCTGCCAAAATCTGACCATTCTGTGTCCATTAACTGATCAATATTTCTGCATTGATGCCAATTTATTTTCTTAACCTAAACCACATTTTGGAAGGTTTCAGCTTTCAAAAGAATAATTTACACAACCAATGGATGAATTTAACGTCAGGTTAGAACCTTTAATTTACATAACATGGATAAGCGACATAACTTCTGTCAGGGAGTGTATATGTTCCATTGAATCACTGAAATGTAATAAAGACTCCTTATTTTTCATCACTTCATCAGTGTGCAGTGTTTTTACCTATATGCTATCAAGTAACCCAGCCTTATCTACTTGCACCTCCAACTCATCCAATCGAGTGCACTCCAGATCATCATTCATGGCCTGTTTTTTTCTGGTCCAGTTGCAGAAGTGAATGACACCATTAATTTTACCATGAAATGTACTGAAAAACAAGAAAAAGATTCCATGTTGTGTGTAATTGTGAAAACAAAAGCCACAATTCCCCCTTGGGTTTTGTTTTCATGGAATTCAATGTGTGATGAAATGGCCTGGCAACATGATTCCTCCCGGTAATTATGATTACTGTGATTTTAAAACTTGGGAATTTTCTTTACTCTTTAGTCGTGAAAAAAATGTGATTTGTGTCACCATTTCCTGAGACTTGAAGCTTTATTTTTCTGTTGATGAAGCTACATGAGTGCTTCTTTTTGCAACCCTCATCATGAGCCTGTTTTTGTCTTTAAAGTGCCTATACTAACATTCCAAGAAATTCACAGCCTTTTTCTGCACTACTTTATGTATAATTAGTCCCTTATTGACATCCGCTGGGCATGTACGACGCAAGTTGGTGGCTGAAATATGTAGCAGGCTCACGGGTGAGCCCACCCCATACCCGACAGATATTGGGTGTGATACAGAGTCAGGACCTGCCTCTAACAGCCGCAGGCCTTGTTAGCCTGTTAAATACCCCTTTCAAACTCTGACAGCAAAATTGGGGCATGTCATCCTATGCACCCATTGATGCCCCATGATGCTGTTGCAGAGTGCAAATGGGTTGCTATGACAGCTGGTGGTCTGTTGAAGACCTTTGTGACTGTCATGTAGTTCCTATGAAACCCGCAAAAAAACTAAAGATATGAACAGGGATACAAACTGATGTGTTTGCAGCATGTAAGCGCACGTTCACACTGGCCAATGAACAGAAAAAAAACAAAGACAGAAATATGATGATTAAATTCCTTTGAAACACAGTCTGTAAATAGGTTTCAAAGGAAATCGTGATTTTTACTATATGCAACAATGCTGTGGTATTGCTATGTATAATAAAAGCAATCAGACAGGTTCAGGTGCCATAAGAAAACTAACAAATACAGTAAAAAAAGCAAAAAGTTTTTTTCAAATATGGAAAAATGAAAAAAACATAAGTTAGAATAAAAAAAAATAAATGAGATACTAAAAAAATAAACACATGCGGTATGCATCTAGTCTATCAAAATATAAAGATAATTATCCAAATTGGTAAAAATAATAACCATAAAGAAATCTAAAACACCAAAATTTACATTTTTGGGGAAACCGCAATACCACAAAAAATATACTATAAAAAATTATCAAAATGTTATATCTATCCCAATTTATATTAATTAAAATCTTGTTTTGCCCCACTAAAAATGAGCCCTCACACAGCTCTATCGACCAAAAAATGAAAACATTATTGGTCTTGGAAAATGGCTACACAACCCCTAAAAACTTTTTTTTATACAAGTATCCCATTTTTATTTTACCAAATTACCACTAAAATAATAAAAAATTGGACAAGTTTGAGATTGCCATAATTGTACTGGTGAGGAGAATCATATTGCCAGGTAATTTTTGTCACACAATGTACGCCGTAAAAATAATTTTCAAAAAACGGTGTCATAATTGCATTTTTTTTCTACAATTTCACCGTTCTTGAAAATTTTTTTTCGTTTTCCAGTACACTATGTGGTAAAATCAATAATGTCATTCAAAATATAACACATCCAACAAAAAAGCAAGTCCTAATACAACTGGGTGGATATAAAAAAAATAGATGGCTCTTGGAAGAATGGGAGGAAAAAGATGGACACAAAACCAAAACTAGCCATGTCAGCAAGGGGTTAAATCTGTGTACTGTCAGAGTTTCTACACATGTTTATATATACACAGTAATATGCAGCTTTCTATTATCATGGTGATGATATTGCTTTTATTTTTCACATTATATATTTGCTGTTTATGACATTTCATTTTTTAATGTTGTTACACATAGGAGTACAGTAAAGTCACTAATCTACTGCATTTGTTTTCTAGCACCACAATAAACAGATTTTTCATTACAAGGTAAGAAATGAAATACAATGTAAATAAGCTTAAATCAGTAATGATAATTAAAGGGATTTACAAGCAATAACATTAATCAAAGCAGTGTAAGCAATAAAAGGCCCCATTCTAACAGCTGATCTGTAGGGGTGCTGGCATTGACCCATGCCAATGTAATATGGATTAACCTAAGCTGAGGATATTCCATCAGTATGTTTCAGATTTATGAGTAAACTTAATAGGTTTTGTGCATTTTTTACCAATTTGACAGTAAGCAAATATTATTTACATTTGCTGTAAATGTAAATGTACACCAAATTTTTCACCAGCTATAACAAATCTTTGCAGACTCTGCCCACTTTACTCATTTTTGGCCAGTGGCAATAAAAGATGAAAAAATTCCATGTCACCACTTTAGCTGAGCAATCCTACACTACAAACTGGTGTAAATTACTAAAGTATAAATCTTGTCTAAAAAAATTTACCACATTTATGTATTTTCAGATATGTTTATTTGCACTGTTCATCATTAAGCTGCATTCCAAGGCGAAAGCTATTCTTATATGATATATATATATATATATATATATATATATATATATATACATACATATATATACACTAGATGGTTGCCCGATTCTAACGCATCGGGTATTCTAGAATGTGTATGTAGTTTATTTATGAAGATTTTAGAATAATACATTAAATACACAAGATCCAATTAGCGAAGCACGGTTCAAATCCCGCGCCAATTCGCGTCCGGACTGCGCATGTCGCTGATTGTTCGCTGCCGGCCATGTAGTATATAACAGCCCACGTAGTAAATAGCACAGCCACGTAGTATATTGCACAGCCCCCTAGTATATTGCACAGCCACGTAGTATATAGCACAGCCACGGAGTATATAGCACAGCCCACGGAGTATATAGCACAGCCCACGGAGTATATAGCACAGCCCACGGAGTATATAGCACAGCCCACGGAGTATATAACACAGCCCACGGAGAATATAGCATAGCCACGTAGTATAGAACACAGCCCATGGAGTGTATTACAGCCCACATAGCATATAACACAGCCATGTAGTATATAACAGCCCACACACACAGCAGTATATAACACAGCCCACGTAGTGTATAACACAGGCCACGTAGTGTATAACACAGGTCACGTAGTGTATAACACAGGTCACGTAGTGTATAACACAGGCCACGTAGTGTATTGCACAGCCCATGTAGTATATAGCACAGCCCACGTAGCACATTGCACAGCCCACGTAGTACACTGCACAGCCCACGTAGTATATTGCACAGCCCACGTAGTATATTGCACAGCCCACGTAGTACATTGCACAGCCCACATAGTATATTGCACAGCCCACGTAGTATATTGCACAGCCCACGTAATATATTGCACAGCCCACCTAGTATATTGCACAGCCTATGGAGTATATAGCACAGCCCACGTAGTATATTGCACAGCCCACGCAGTATATAGCACAGCCCACGCAGTATATAGCACAGCACACGCAGTATATTGCACAGCCCCAGCAGTATATTGCACAGCCCACATAGTATATTGCACAGCCCACGTAGTATATTGCACAGCCCACGCAGTACATTGCACAGCCCACGTAGTACATTGCACAGCCCACATAGTATATTGCACAGCCCACGCAGTATATAGCAATGTGGGCATCATATCTCTGTTAAAAAAATAATTCAAATAAAAAATAGTTATATACTCACCTTCCATTGGCCCCAGATCCAGGCGAAGCATTTACCGATGCTCCTCACGCACTCCGGTCCCAAGAGTGCATTGCGGTCTTGCGAGATGATGACGTAGCGGTCTCGCGAGACCGCTACGTCATCATCTCGCAAGATGGCAATGCATGAAGCGGTCACCGGGGAGTCGCGAGGAGCGGGAAAGGCCGGTTCTGGATCCGAGGGGCCGACGGACGGTGAGTATATAACTATTTTATATTTTTAAAAAATTTTTTAACATTAGATCTTTTTACTATCGATGCCGCATAGGCAGCATCAATAGTAAAAAGTTGGTCACACAGGGTTAATAGCAGCGGTAACGGAGTGCGTTACCCACGGCATAATGCCGTCCGTTACCGCTGCTATATATATATATATATATATATATATATATATATATATATATATATACATACATACATACAGTGGGGGAAAAAGTATTTATTCAGCCACCAATTGTGCAAGTTCTCCCACTTAAAAAGATGAGAGAGGCCTGTAATTGACATCATAGGTAGACCACAACTATGAGAGTCAAAATGAGAAAACAAATCCAGAAAATCACCTTGCCTGATTTGGTAAGATATATTTAGCAAATTATGGTGGAAAATAAGTATTTGGTCACCTAAAAACATGCAAGATTTCTGGCTTTCACAGACCTGTAACTTCCTCTTTAATAGGCTCCTCTGTCCTTCACTCATTACCTGTAGTAATGGCACCTGTTTGAACTTGTTATCATTATAAGAGACACCTGTCCACAATCTCAAACAGTCACACTCCAAACTCCACTATGGTGAAGACCAAAGAGCCGTCGAAGGACACCAGAAACAAAATTGTAGCCCTGCACCAGGCTGGGAAGACAATCTGCAATAGGCAAGCAGCTTGGTGTGATGAAATCAACTGTGGGAGCAATAATAAGAAAATGGACGACATACAAGACCACTGATAATGTCCCTCGAACTGTGGCTCCATGCAATATCTCACCCCGTGGGGTAAAAATGATCAGAAGAATGGTAAGTAAAAATCCCAGAACCACATGGAACCTAGTGAATGACCTGCTTAGAGCTGGGACCACCGTAGCAAAGACTACCATCAGTAACACACTACGCCACCAGGGACTCAGATTCTGCAGTGCCAGACGTGTCCCCCTGCTTAAGCCAGTACATGTCTGGGCCCATCTGAAGTTTGCTAGATAGCAGTTGGATTATCCAGAAGAGTAATGGGAGAATGTTATATGGTCTGATGAAACCAAAGTAGAACTGCTTGGTAGAAACAAAACTCGCCGTGTTTGGAGGAGACATAATGCTGAGTTGCATCCAAAGAACACCATACCTACTGTGAATCATGGGGGTGGCAACATCATGCTTTGGGGCTGTTTCTCTGCAAAGGGATCAGGACGACTGATCTGTGTCCATGAAAGTATGAATGGGGCCATGTATCGTGAGATTTTGAGTGCAAACCTCCTTCCGTCAGCAATGGCATTGAAGATGAAACATGGATGGGTCTTTCATCATGATAATTATCACAAGCACACTGCCCGGACAACGAAGGAGTGGCTTCGTAAGAAGCATATGAAGGTCCTGGAGTGTGGCCTAGCCAGTCTCCAGATCTCAACCCCATAGAAAACCTTTGGAGGGAGTTGAAAGTCCGTGTTGCCCAGCGACAGGCCCAAAACATCACTGCTCTAGAGGAGATCTGCATGGAGGAATGGGCCAACATACCACCAACAGTGTGTGCCAGCCTTGTGAAGACTTACAGAAAACGTTTGACCTCTGTCATTGCCAACAAAGGATATGTACTGTAGAAAATATTGTGATGAACTTTTGTTAATGACCAAATACTTATTTTCCACCATAATTTGCAAAATAAATCTTGCCAAATCAGACAAGGTGATTTTCTGGATTTGTTTTCTCATTTTGACTCTCATAGTTGTGGTCTACCTATGATGTCAATTACAGGCCTCTCTCATCTTTTTAAGTGGGAGAACTTGCACAATTGGTGGCTGACTAAAAACTTTTTTTTACCCGATATATATATATATATATATATATATATATATATATATATATATATATACACTGTATATTGTGAGATAGCACTCCCTGAGTGTGTTGGGGACACTCGCCTGGCAATGGGATTAATGCACACAGGAACGGTTTCTCACTTAATCATACCATCCGGTTTATTTAAGTGCAGCATAAATGCAGCATAAACCGGATAGAGTACAGTCCGTACCATTACACCCACGAAACATAATAAGACACCAGTCTGTTCATGTAGCAGATACACCTCTCTGCCTTCTTGCAACCCCCTTGTCTGACTTTCATTTTCATAGATCTTTTATTTATTACCGTATATACTCGAGTATACACTCACCGGCCACTTTATTAGGTACACCATGCTAGTAACGGGTTGGACCCCCTTTTGCCTTCAGAACTGCCTCAATTCTTCGTGGCATAGATTCAACAAGGTGCTGGAAGCATTCCTCAGAGATTTTGGTCCATATTGACATGATGGCATCACACAGTTGCCGCAGATTTGTCGGCTGCACATCCCAAATATGCTCCATACAAGGCAGGATGGATCCATGCTTTCATGTTGTTTACGCCAAATTCTGACCCTACCATCCGAATGTCGCAGCAGAAATCGAGACTCATCAGACCAAGCAACGTTTTTCCAATCTTCTACTGTCCAATTTCAATGAGCTTGTACAAATTGTAGCCTCAGTTTCCTGTTCTTAGCTGAAAGGAGTGGTACCCGGTGTGGTCTTCTGCTGCTGTAGCCCATCTGCCTCAAAGTTCGACGCACTGTGCGTTCAGAGATGCTCTTAGGCCTACCTTGGTTGTAACGGGTGGCGATTTGAGTCACTGTTGCCTTTCTATCAGCTCGAACCAGTCTGCCCATTCTCCTCTGACCTCTGGCATCAACAAGGCATTTCCGCCCACAGAACTGCCGCTCACTGGATTTTTTTTCTTTTTCGGACCATTCTCTGTAAACCCTAGAGATGGTTGTGCGTGAAAATCCCAGTAGATCAGCAGTTTCTGAAATACTCAGACCAGCCCTTCTGGCACCAACAACCATGCCACGTTCAAAGGCACTCAAATCACCTTTCTTCCCCATACTGATGCTCGGTTTGAACTGCAGGAGATTGTCTTGACCATGTCTACATGCCTAAATGCACTGAGTTGCCGCCATGTGATTGGCTGATTAGAAATTAAGTGTTAACAAGAAGTTGGACAGGTGTACCTAATAAAGTGGCCGGTGAGTGTAAGCCGACCCGAGTATAAGCCGACCCCCCTAATTTTGCCACAAAAAACTGGGAAAACTTATTGACTCGAGTATAAGCCTAGGGTGGAAAATGCAGCAGCTACCGGTGAATTTCAAAAATAAAAATAGATGCTCCATACCGTTCATTATGGCCCCATAGCTGTGCCATATAGTGCTCTGCACCATTCATAATTGCCCCATAGCTGTGCCATATAGTGCTCTGCACCGTTCATAATTGCCCCATAGCTGTGCCATATAGTGCTCTGCACCATTCATAATTGCCCTATAGCTGTGCCATATAGTGCTCTGCACCGTTCATAATTGCCCCATAGCTGTGCCATATAGTGCTCTGCACCATTATTGCCCCATAGCTGTGCCATACAGTGCTCTGCACCATTATTGCCCCATAGCTGTGCCATATAGTGCTCTGCACCGTCCATTATTGCCCCATAGCTGTGCCATATATAGTGCTCTGCACCATTATTGCCCCATAGCTGTGCCATATAGTGCTCTGCACCATTATTGCCCCATAGCTGTGCCATATAGTGCTCTGCACCATCCATTATTGCCCCATAGCTGTGCCATATAGTGCTCTGCACCATTATTGTCCCATAGCTGTGCCATATAGTGCTCTGCACCATTATTGCCCCATAGCTGTGCCATATAGTGCTCTGCACCATTCATTATTGCCCCATAGCTGTGCCATATAGTGCTCTGCACCGTTCATTATTGCCCCATAGCTGTGCCATATAGTGCTCTGCACCATTATTGCCCCATAGCTGTGCCATATAGTGCTTGCACCATTATTGCCCCATAGCTGTGCCATATAGTGCTCTGCACCATTATTGCCCCATAGCTGTGCCATATAGTGCTCTGCACCGTCCATTATTGCCCCATAGCTGTGCCATACAGTGCTCTGCACCATTATTGCCCCATAGCTGTGCCATACAGTGCTCTGCACCATTATTGCCCCATAGCTGTGCCATATAGTGCTCTGCACCATTATTGCCCCATAGCTGTGCCATATAGTGCTCTGCACCATTATTGCCCCATAGCTGTGCCATATAGTGCTCTGCACCATCCATTATTGCCCCATAGCTGTGCCATATAGTGCTCTGCACCATTATCGCCCCATAGCTGTGCCATATTGTGCTCTGCACCATTATTGCCCCATAGCTGTGCCATATAGTGCTCTGCACCATTCATTATTGCCCCATAGCTGTGCCATATAGTGCTCTGCACCGTTCATTATTGCCCCATAGCTGTGCCATATAGTGCTCTGCACCATTATTGCCCCATAGCTGTGCCATACAGTGCTTGCACCATTATTGCCCCATAGCTGTGCCATATAGTGCTCTGCACCATTATTGCCCCATAGCTGTGCCATATAGTGCTCTGCACCGTCCATTATTGCCCCATAGCTGTGCCATACAGTGCTCTGCACCATTATTGCCCCATAGCTGTGCCATACAGTGCTCTGCACCATTATTGCCCCATAGCTGTGCCATATAGTGCTCTGCACCATTATTGCCCCATAGCTGTGCCATATAATGCTCTGCACCATTATTGCCCCATAGCTGTGCCATATAGTGCTTGCACCATTATTTCCCCATAGCTGTGCCATACAGTGCTCTGCACCATTATTGCCCCATAGCTGTGCCATACAGTGCTCTGCACCATTATTGCCCCATAGCTGTGCCATATAGTGCTCTGCACCATTATTGCCCCATAGCTGTGCCATATAATGCTCTACACCATTATTGCCCCATAGCTGTGCCATATAGTGCTTGCACCATTATTGCCCCATAGCTGTGCCATACAGTGCTCTGCACCATTATTGCCCCATAGCTGTGCCATACAGTGCTCTGCACCATTATTGCCCCATAGCTGTGCCATACAGTGCTCTGCACCATTATTGCCCCATAGCTGTGCCATATAGTGCTCTAGACCATTATTGCCCCATAGCTGTGCCATATAGTGCTCTGCACCATTATTGCCCCATAGCTGTGCCATATAGTGCTCTGCACCATTATTGCCCCATAGCTGTGCCATATAGTGCTCTGCACCATTATCGCCCCATAGCTGTGCCATATAGTGCTCTGCACCATTCATTATTGCCCCATAGCTGTGCCATATAGTGCTCTGCACCGTTCATTATTGCCCCATAGCTGTGCCATATAGTGCTCTGCACCATTATTGCCCCATAGCTGTGCCATACAGTGCTTGCACCATTATTGCCCCATAGCTGTGCCATATAGTGCTCTGCACCATTATTGCCCCATAGCTGTGCCATATAGTGCTCTGCACCGTCCATTATTGCCCCATAGCTGTGCCATACAGTGCTCTGCACCATTATTGCCCCATAGCTGTGCCATATAGTGCTCTAGACCATTATTGCCCCATAGCTGTGCCATATAGTGCTCTGCACCATTATTGCCCCATAGCTGTGCCATATAGTGCTCTGCACCATTATTGCCCCATAGCTGTGCCATATAGTGCTCTGCACCATTATCGCCCCATAGCTGTGCCATACAGTGCTCTGCACCATTATTGCCCCATAGCTGTGCCATACAGTGCTCTGCACCATTATTGCCCCATAGCTGTGCCATATAGTGCTCTGCACCATTATTGCCCCATAGCTGTGCCATATAGTGCTCTGCACCGTCCATTATTGCCCCATAGCTGTGCCATAGAAAGCTGTGCTGCTGCTGCTGCAATAAAAGTAATAAAACACATACTCACCTCTCTTGCTTGTAGCTCCTCGGCGCCATCTTCCCGGCGTCTCTCCGCACTGACTGATCAGGCAGAGGGCAGCGCGCACACTATATGCGTCATCGCGCCCTCTGACCTGCACAGTCAGTGTGGAGAGAGAGACGCCGGGAAGATGGAGACAGCGCCCGGCGTGTGGAACGCGGACAGGTGAATATGTAATACCTACCTGCTCCCGGCGTCCCGCTCCTTCCCCCGGACAGCTGGTCTTCGGTGCCGCAGCCTCTTCCTCTGTCAGCGGTCAACGGCACCGCTGATTAGAGAAATGAATTATGCGGCTCCACCCCTATGGGGGGTGGAGCAGCCTATTCATTTCTCTAATGAGCGGTCCCACGTGACCGCTCAGGGGAAGAGCTGCGGCACCCGGAGACCGTGGGACGGGCAGGGGGAGCGTCAGGATCGCCGGGACTAGGTAAGTATGCCTCGGCGCCCTCTCCCCCTCACCCGCCGACCGTGACTCGAGTATAAGCCGAGGGAGCACTTTCAGCCCAAAAATTTGGGCTGAAAATCTCGGCTTATACTCGAGTATATACGGTATTACTTTTGTCAGGTTCAAGTAATTTCTGTGACCATTGTGGGGTTTTCTGTCATTAAACGAGGAGTACCAACAATTTTGACCATGTGTGTACATATATATTTATATACAGTTAGGTCCATATATATTTGGACAGAGACAACATTTTTCTAATTTTGGTTATAGACATTACCACAATGAATTTTAAACAAAACGATTCAGATGCAGTTGAAGTTCAGACTTTCAGCTTTCATTTGAGGGTATCCACTTTAAAATTGGATGAAGGGTTTAGGAGTTTCAGCTCCTTAACATGTGCCACCCTGTTTTCAAAGGGACCAAAAGTAATTGGACAATTGACTCCAAGGCTATTTCATGGACAGGTGTGGGCAATCCCTTCGTTTTGCCATTCTCAATTAGGCAGATAAAAGGCCTGGAGTTGATTTGAGGTGTGGTGCTTGCATTTGGAAGGTTTTGCTGTGAAGTAAACATGCGGTCAAAGGAGCTCTCCGTGCAGGTGAAACAAGCCATCCTTAAGCTGCGAAAACAGAAAAAACCCATCCGAGAAATTGCTACAATATTAGGAGTGGCAAAATCTACAGTTTGGTACATCCTGAGAAAGAAAGAAAGCACTGGTGAGCTCATCAATGCAAAAAGACCTGGGCGCCCACGGAAGACAACAGTGGTGGATGATTGCAGAATAATCTCAATGGTGAAGAGAAACCCCTTCACAACCGCCAACCAAGTGACCAACACTCTCCAGGAGGTAGGCGTATCAATATCCAAATCTACCATAAAGAGAAGACTGCATGAAAGTAAATACAGAGGGTTCACTGCACGGTGCAAGCCACTCATAAGCATCAAGAATAAAAAGGCTAGACTGGACTTTGCTATAAAACATTTAAGAAAGCCAGCACAGTTCTGGAAGAACATTCTTTGGACAGATGAAACCAAGATCAACCTCTACCAGAATGATGGAAAGAAAAAAGTTTGGGGAAGGAGTGGTACAGCTCATGATCCAAAGCATCCCACATCATCTGTAAAACACGGCGGAGGCAGTGTGATGGCTTGGGCATGCATGGCTGCCAGTGGCACTGGGTCACTAGTGTTTATTGATGATGTGACACAGGACAGAAGCAGCCGAATGAATTCTAAGGTATTCAGAGCCATACTGTGTGCTCAGACCCAGCCAAATGCAGCCAAACTGATTGGTCGTCGTTTCATACTACAGATGGACAATGACTCAAAACATAAAGCCAAAGCAACCCAGGAGTTTATTAAAGCAAAGACGTGGAATAGTCTTGAATGGCCAAGTCGGTCACCTGATCTCAACCCAATTGAGCATGCGTTTCACTTGTTAAAGACTAAACTTCAGACAGAAAGGTCCACAAATAAACAGCAACTGAAAACCACTGCAGTGAAGGCCTGGCGGAGCATCAAAAAGGAGGAAACACAGCGTCTGGTGATGTCCATGTGTTCAAGACTTCAGGCAGTCATTGCCAACAAAGGGTTTTCAACCAAGTACTAGAAATGAACATTTTATTTACAATTATTGAATCTGTCCAATTACTTTTGGTCCCTTTAAAAACAGGGTGGCACATGTTAAGGAGCTGAAACTCCTAAACCCTTCATCCAATTTTAATGTGGATACCCTCAAATGAAAGCTGAAAGTCTGAACTTCAACTGCATCTGAATTGTTTTGCTTAAAATTAATTGTGGTAATGTCTATAACCAAAATTAGAAAAATGTTGTCTCTGTCCAAATATATATGGACCTAACTGTATGTTATATAGACATACAGTGGCTTGAGAAAGTATTCACCCCCTATACTTTTTACCTATTTTGTTACATTATAACATGTGTGTAAATATTTTTGTAATCTGATTTGTGTGTGATGCATCAGCACTCAATAGTCTAAGTTGGTGAAGGGAAAGAAAAATATAGGCATAAATTAAATTTGTGATCAAATAACTAAAAATTGGCATGTTCATATGTATTCACCCCTTTTGCGATGAAGCCCCTTAAACTTTCTGGTGCAAGCAATTGCCTTCATAAGTCACATGCTTAGTGAAAGGAAGTCCACCTGTGTGCAATCTAAGTGTCACATATTCTGTCAGTATACACACACCTTTTCTGAAAGGCCATAGAGACTGCAACACCATTAAGCAAGAGTCACCACTAACTAAACAACACCATGATGACCAAGGAGACCTCCAAACAAGTCAGTGACAAAGTTGTTGAGAAGTACAAGTCAGGGTCGGGTTATAACAAAAAATCTCAATCTCTGATTATCCCCCTGACCACCATAAAATCCATTATCATCAAATGGAAAGAACTCCAAAGACATACTGATAGGGAATTTAGATTGTGAGCTCCATCGGGGACAGTGATGATTATGTGTGCAAACTGTAAAGCACTTGCAGAATATGTTAGCGCTATATTAAAAAAAATGAAGATTATTATTATTATAACGTGGTAGTACAACAAACCTGCCAAGAGCGGGCCCTTCACCAAGACTCTCAGCCCAGGCAAGGAGGGCATTAATGAGGGAAGCAGCACAGAGACCAAAGGTAACCCAGAAGAAGCTGCAAAGTTCCCAGGCAGAGACTGGAGTATATGTCCATACTACCGCAATAAGCCATACACTCTAAAGATGAGGCACGTATGGAAGACCTGGCAGAAAAAAAGCCTTACACACAAATTGTAAGGTTCGTTTTGAGTTTGCCAAAAGACATATGGGAGACTCCTCAAATGTATAGAGGAAGGTGCTGTAGTCAGATGAGACCAAAAGGGAACTTTTTTGGACACCAAAGTAAATAATTTGTCTGGCGCCAAACCAACACAGTTCATCACCCTAAAAACACCATCCCCACAGTAAAACATGGTGGTAGCATGTGGTGTTGTTTTTCAGCAGCAGGGACAGGGAATACGATCTGAGTTGAGGGGAAGATGGATGGTATGAAATACAGAGATAATCTTGAGGAAAACCGGTTGCAGTCTGTCAGTGATTTGAGACTGGCACGAAGCTTCACCTTCCAACAACACAATGACCCAAAGCATACTGCTAAAGCAACACTCGAGTGGTTTAATGGAAAACATGTAAATGTTTAAGAGTGACCTAGTCCAAGATCAGACACTAATGCAATTGAGAATCTGTGGTCAGACTTGAAGATTGCTATTCATCAGAGGAAACCATCTAACTTGAAGGAGCTGGAGCAGTTTTTCCTTGAGGAATGGGCAAAAATCCCAGTAAAAAGATGTGTAAAGCTCATAGAGACTTATCCAAAGCGACTTATGGCTGTAATTGCTGCAAAAAGAGGCTCTACAAAGTACTGACTTTAGGGGGTGAAGAGTTATGCACAATGAAGTTTTCAGTTATTTTGTCCAATTTTGTTGTTTGCTTCACAATAACAAGAAAGCAAAATGTTCACAGTTGTAGGAATGTTCTTTACATGAACTGATGCAAACCCTCAAAAAAACAGTGAAATTCCAGGTTGTGAGGTAGTAAAACATGAAAAAGCCATGGTGGGCAAGCCACCGTGTGTATATATACAGTGCCTACAAGTAGTATTCAACCCCCTGCAGATTTAGCAGGTTTACACATTTGGAATTAACTTGGCATTGTGACATTTGGACTGTAGATCAGCCTGGAAGTGTGAAATGCACTGCAGCAAAAAAGAATGTTATTTCTTTGCTTATTTTTTTTTTTAAATTGGGAAAAGTTTTTTCAGAGGGTCATTTATTATTCAACCCCTCAACCCACCAGAATTCTGTTTGGTTCCCCTAAAGTATTAAGAAGTAGTTCAGGCACAAAGAACAATGAGCTTCACATGTTTGGATTAATTATCTCTTTTTCCAGCCATTTCTGACTATTTAAGACCCTCCCCAAACTTGTGAACAGCACTCATACATGGTCAACATGGGAAAGACAAAGGAGCATTCCAAGGCCATCAGAGACAAGATCGTGGAGGGTCACAAGGCTGGCAAGGGGTACAAAACCCTTTCCAAGGAGTTGGGCCTTCCTGTTTCCACTGTTGGGAGCATCATCCGGAAGTGGAAGGCTTATGGAACTACTGTTAGTCTTCCACGGCCTGGACAGCCTTTGAAAGTTTCCTCCCGTGCCGAGGCCAGGCTTGTCCGAAGAGTCAAGGCTAACCCAAGGACAACAAGGAAGGAGCTCCGGGAAGATCTCATGGCAGTGGGGACATTGGTTTCAGTCAATACCATAAGTAACGTACTCCACCGCAATGGTCTCCGTTCCAGACGAGCCCGTAAGGTACCTTTACTTTCAAAGCGTCATGTCAAGGCTCGTCTACAGTTTGCTCATGATCACTTGGAGGACTCTGAGACTGACTGGTTCAAGGTTCTCTGGTCTGATGAGACCAAGATCGAGATCTTTGGTGCCAACCACACACGTGACATTTGGAAACTGGATGGCACTGCATACGACCCCAAGAATACCATCCCTACAGTCAAGCATGGTGGTGGCAGCATCATGCTGTGGGGCTGTTTCTCAGCCAAGGGGCCTGGCCATCTGGTCCGCATCCATGGGAAGATGGATAGCACGGCCTACCTGGAGATTTTGGCCAAGAACCTCCGCTCCTCCATCAAGGATCTTAAGATGGGTCGTCATTTCATCTTCCAACAAGACAACGACCCAAAGCACACAGCCAAGAAAACCAAGGCCTGGTTCAAGAGGCAAAAAATCAAGGTGTTGCAGTGGCCTAGTCAGTCTCCTGACCTTAACCCAATTGAAAACTTGTGGAAGGAGCTCAAGATTAAAGTCCACATGAGACACCCAAAGAACCTAGATAACTTGGAGAAGATCTGCATGGAGGAGTGGGCCAAGATAACTCCAGAGACATGTGCCGGCCTGATCAGGTCTTATAAAAGACGAATATTAGCTGTAATTGCAAACAAAGGTTATTCCACAAAATATTAAACCTAGGGGTTGAATAATAATTGACCCACACTTTTATGTTTAAAATTTATAAAAATTTAACTGAGCAACAAAACTTTTTGGTTTGTAAGATTTATGCATCTGTTAATAAATCCTGCTCTTGTTTGAAGTTTGAAGGCTCTAACTTATTTGCATCTTATTAAACCTGCTAAATCTGCAGGGGGTTGAATACTACTTGTAGGCACTGTGTATATATATATATATATATATATATATATATATATATATATTCACCTTTTCTAATTGTTTTCATAAATCATCAGATATCTATTTTTGCTTATGTTTAAGTGCACTTAAACAGAAAAATTTAACTCATTTGTGACCCTTTTTTTTCCTTCTATTTTAGGATGGATTTATCAGTGAGCGTTATCTAATATTGCATATACTATCAAGATGTATTGATGTCTTCTGAGCTGCACAACATATGTGTATTTGTTGTACTGTCTCTCATCTGACTGTATTCAGCTTGCAAATAAAATATATAGTGGCACGAAGTTGTGTATAATTTATTTGTCACAATTCTGTATGTAAAATAATTTACGATAATATCTGATGGGAAATTAAGATTCTTTCAGTATACAGTCCTACAAATGCAGTTGCTCTCAGCCTATCATTAAATTCTCCAAATCATTAAAATTGCAATAAAAAGGCACTTCCTTCAGTTTCTTGGATTGCCAAGGGGTAACGTTTCTCCTTATGGAGAGTGACATACCAGCTGGCTTGTCAAGGTAAGGAGGCTCATTCGCCGTGCAATGCTCCTCTGGGAATTTAAATATGCAAATTGCCTCTGCTGAAAAAAAGAGAGGACTTAACTCTATAGCGCCACCTATTGGAAGTAGCGATCCTACAAGTCACAATCAACCCTTTAACGAGTCGTGCAATATGACTTAGGATAAAAGCCAAATCAGTATCTCAATTCGCAGACACGGTGTTTTGGGCTGTTGGCCCTCGTCAGTGCGAAGCATGAGAACTGATTTGGCTAGGTGAGAGGCTCTGGAGTGGGTTCTAAGGGGTATCGTTTCTCCTTATGGAGAGTGACATACCAGCTGGCTTGTCAAGGTAAGGAGGCTTATTCGCCGTTGCAATGCTCCTCTGGGAATTTAAATATGCAAATTGCCTCTGCTGAAAAAAAGAGAGGACTTAACTCTATAGCACCACCTATTGGAAGTAACGATCCTACAAGTCACAATCAACCCTTTAACGAGTCTTTTTTTCAGCAGAGGCAATTTGCATATTTAAATTCCCAGAGGAGCATTGCACGGCGAATAAGCCTCCTTACCTTGACAAGCCAGCTGGTATGTCACTCTCCATAAGGAGAAACGTTACCCCTTAGACCCCACTCCAGAGCCTCTCACCTAGCCAAATCAGTTCTCATGCTTCGCACTGACAAGGGCCAACAGCCCGAAACACCGTGTCTGCGAATTGAGATACTGATTTGGCTTTTATCCTAAGTCATATTGCACGACTCGTTAAAGGGTTGATTGTGACTTGTAGGATCGCTACTTCCAATAGGTGGCGCTATAGAGTTAAGTCCTCTCTTTTTTTCAGCAGAGGCAATTTGCATAATTGGATTGCCAATAATTCCAAACCAATCTTCCATATGGACCATATTCACACGCATTGCATAAGCATAGTACTCATTAAAAGGGTTATCTGGGATTATTTTTTTTTATTATTATGGTTCTAAGAACTAACAGGCACGTAGTTGCTCACTGCCTGTCCTTTCTGCCCGACGTTAATCTCTGCTGCCTCAGAATTGCCACTGACGGCTAATTCTATGGCTTCTGCTGACATCATGTCAACAGAGCAGCTGGCTCTCTTCAGCTCTGCCCTTTTGACAGGGTGTGACTGCCGAAGTCGTGCTGATTGACAGCCGCTCCCGGCTGTGAATCAGCATGACATCAACAGAGCAGTCTGGAAGAGGAAGTGCTGTTCTGAGGTGAAGTAGCAGAATAGCCAGCAGAATGGTACATAATTGCCCTGAGTCAGCACCAGGCAGTTGGCAAATACCTGCCTGTTAAGGACCTATAGTAAACAAATAAACTCCTTCAAGTGTGACTTCACTTGGTTATGCACCTTTAGAAGCTGATAGGATGAAACCAGGGATGGGCTGGGACTAAAAATTCAGCCCTGGCATTTGAAAGCACACAGGCCCATGCTGTAACCCTCCCCCATCTCCCCATATTGGGATATCTACTACTTATAGTACCCTGCCAGCACTAAATCAAAACTGCTAGCGACATTTTAATTAATACCGTGTAATATTTAATATTCTTGCAATATAACAGACAAATATCACCAGATAAACAGTGGTTATAATACCACCACACTGATATTACCAGGGCTGCCACTAGGAATTTTAGGGCCCCATACTGGCAATATTTTCTGGTCCCCTTGAAACTCCACCCAGGCTCCACTCCAGCTCCGCCTTCACCCATTGAACCTTCCACGGTCCCACCACCCACTCTTTAAAAAAGTCCACTTCTGCACAATGTCCTCACCAATCACACATTAAAGGGAACCTGTCAGCAGGATTGTGCACAGTAACCTACAGACAGTGTCAGGTTGGCGCCGTTATACTGATTAAAATGATACCTTGGTTGGTGAAATCCACCTTGTGGTTTTGTAATCTTTAATTTCAGTTTTAAGTTAATGATATGCTCGTACTCAGGGGCGGCCTGTGGGGTCTGCATGTGGTGCTCTGTTCATAATGCAGACTGCTGACAGGTCACTGATCCCTCACTGACCTGCCCCTAGTTTACATAATGAATATACATACATACTTAAAAAAAAAAAAATTCTGCCGGTTGGCACCTGGCTACAGCATAATCACATGTTTAATGTGCAGTTAATAACTGTGTTTGATGTTTTCCTGAGTATAAAAAAAATCCATTTTAACATAGCACTTCCAATGCCTGTGCAGTAGCAGCTACCAGTGTATATAGCTGTGATCCGATAGCTGCTACTGCGCATGCTCTGGCAACGCGATCTTGCTAGAGAAGAAAAAAAATTACCTCCTCAAAGATGGAGCCGCTCGCGCCTGCACAGTAGCTATTGGTAATAGGTTGTAAATAAACGTGCGGCCGAGGACACATGTTCAGTTATTAGCGAACAGCCGAATCCTACCCCTGCGGCCCAGTGAAGAGGGGGACTGGGTCCAGGCCACCCTCCTAATCAGGCTCCATATGTCAGGGAGAGACTAGGTGAGCGAGAGCTAATAACCCGGGCTCCTGCAATTTCCCTAAGACTAGGGAAATCCTGTCTGACCCTCTACCTGAAGATTACACTGATGGTGTGCATGTTCAGGCCTCGAACCTCACCCTAACTCCTGAGCTCAGCCCTAGGCTGAAAACCTCCACACACCACCCAGTGAAGAGGTAATACTTAAATACCCACAGTTAGCACAGACAAGGATAAAGGAAAATATACACCACGCCGCAGACACTCAGGAATACACTATAAATGTGCAGGGCAAAATAAACACAAATATAGGAAGGAGTAAATAAGACGAAGGAATATACACCACCAGCAACGAATCTCCAACCACCAGCTCTCCACTCCAGACCGAGATAACAACGCAAGACAGAAGCTATAATCGGCGACGCCCAATGATCAGAAGAACTATTTAAAGGCCATGGAAATGGCCCAGCTTCCAATCCGAGGATCAGGTAAATTAACCCCGGAACAGCTAGACAAAATCTAGCAGACGCCAATGAGTAAATAGTGGTCAAAAGCGGAATTACCGCTGTCTGTCGGACGACCTGGTCTGAACAGCGTCCGACATGACACCATATGCCAGTAAAGGCAGTAATGCCCTGATGGCGGCCCTGGATATTACCACCATACAGTAACCATATGTTGGTAATATCAGTTCTACACCAGTGCTCTGCAGACCATATATGTTTGTACAGTGCAGGTTCTCTTCAGTTATGTTCTCGTTGATTGTTGTCATTCATTTTTTCACTTTTCTTTTTTATTAGGCCCAAACCACCATGATCTCTTCTTCAGTTCATAAATTATCCCAGCAAAATGTAACACAGAAACATCCTTGAATTACAGCCTTCTCCTCAGATTCCCCCCCATCTCTACACAAACCATATAGTGCTATAACCAGTGTACTAAACAGTAATAATGTCCCTCTGTGCCCTGTACAGTAATAGTACCCTCCTTTTTTGTCCAACACTATAGCAGTATAATTATATAATTTATAAAGGATTTGAATAAATGTCTGCAGTCACTTTATGTGACTGCAGACTTCCAAATCATGACAGGGAGCGCCTGCTGTCATGAGCCCCCAATATCACTGGCGTCATCAGGCGGTCATTCGACCATGTTTGCTATGTGCATGTGTCGACTACAAAGGTTTGGTTTCTTTCAATAGAAGAGAATTGATAGAAGCCGAAAGAGTCGTCACATGACCAATTGCTCGAATCTGTGATACTGGGGTCATTGTTACTGTACATGGAGGGACTCTGGGGACATTATTAAATTTTAAGTGTTGACTTAAGAAGCATTATTGTTTATAGGGGCATCAGTAGCACAGCTACCAGGTAGTAGGAGGTGCTGAGCCGGTTGTCAGTCAGTGCCGGGACGCGGTTACAGCTGCCGCTCTCTATGCACAGAGCGCTGACTGAAATCGCGCCAGCGCCACCCCTATGACTGGAAGAGCAAGGCTGCTGGGAGGAATAAAGTTAATTTCCTCTCGTCAGAGGGGCTCTCAGTGCGGGCGATACACTGTGTTCCTACACTATTAACTATTATACAATATTAACAGACAGCCCTGGCACACCAGCCTGACCAAAGAACTGAGGCGAGCTTCCAGGGCTGCTGAGCGCAGATGAAAAAGATCCCACTCCAATGAGCACTTCATCGCATTCAAACAGTCCCTCACTACCTTCAAGACCACACTCGCCACAGCTAAACAAACCTACTTCTTATCTCTCATATTGTCACGGCCAGACTAGGTGGGCAAGAGCTAATAACCCAAGCCCCTGCAATTTCCCTCAGACTAGGGAAATCCTGACTGACCCTCTACCTGGAGTTTACACTGATGGTGTGCATGTCCAGGCCTTGAACCTCACCCTGTCTCCTGTTTCAACCCTAGGCTGAAACCTTCACCCACCACCCAGTGAAGAGGTAATACATCAATACCCACAGTTAGCACAGACAAGGATAACGGAAAATATACACCACGCCACAGTCACTCAGGAATACACTATAAATGTGCAGGGCAAAATAAATACAAATATAGGAAGGAGTAAATAAGACAAAGGAAAATACACCACCAGCAACGAATCTCCAACTACCAGCTCACCACTCCAGACCGAGATAACAACGCACAAGACAGAAGCTATAATCGGCGACGCCCAATGTTCAGGAGAACTATTTAAAGGCAATGGGCATGGCCCAGCTTCCAATCCGAGCATCAGGTAAATTAACCCCGGACCAGCTAGATAAAATCTAGCCGACGCCAATGAGCACATAGTGGTCAAAAGCGGAATTACCGCTGTCTGTCGAACGACCTGGTCTGAACAGTGTCCGACATGACAGTACCCCGCCTTCTACGAGGGACCCCAGGGCACTCACGGCTTATAGGACCCGGCTTGTCTGGATGGCGACGATGAAAAAACCTGACCAGCCAATCCACATGAATGTCCGAGGCTGGTACCCAGGACCTCTCCTCAGGCTTATAACCACGCCAGTGTACCAAGTACTGTAAAGTGCGGCGCACTACACGAGAGTCAACCACCTTGGAGATTTCAAACTCCAAATTACCATCCACCAAGACTGGAGGTGGCATAGGCGCCGCGTCCACAGAACCCACCACCTTCTTTAGAAGAGACCTGTGGAACACGTTGTGTATCTTATACACCGTAGGGAGCTCCAGTCGGTACGCTACTGGGTTAATGACGGCGGTGACCCTAAATGGACCAATAAACCGTGGACCCAATTTAATGGACGGTATTTTGAGTCTTATGTTTTTTGTGGATAACCTCACCCAGTCATCCACACTCAGGTCCGGACCTGGCACACGCCTACTGTCAGCCACACATTTGTACCTAGCACCCACACTCAACAGGCGCTGTTTAACTCTCCTCCAGACTGATGACAATTGTGCTCCTAACTGGTCCTCCTCCGGAACGCCGGAAGAGCCCCTCTGACTCAAAGTACAAAATTGAGGATGTAGCCCGTAAACACAAAAAAACGGAGACTCCCCAGACGACTCCTGGCAGTGATTATTGATGGCAAACTCAGCCAAAGGAAGAAAGGTAGACCACTCCTCCTGGTTATCAGAGACAAAGCAGCATAGGTACTGTTCCAAATTTTGGTTCATACGCTCAGTCTGACCATTTGACTGAGGATGAAACACCGAAGAATGAGACAACTTGATCCACAGCCATGAGCAAAATGCTTTCCAAAATTTTGCCACAAACTGAGACCCCCTATCAGACACGATGTCAGACGGAACCCCATGAAGTCTCACCACCTCCTGCACAAATACCTGAGCCAGAGTCTTAGCGTTAGGCAACGAAGGCAAAGACACAAAGTGCGACATTTTTGAAAACCGATCAACAATCACCAAGATGACCGTGTTCCCAGCTGATGAGGGCAAATCAGTAATGTAATCCATGGAGATTTCCGTCCATGGCTTACTAGGTACCTCAAGAGGAAGTAGTGTGCCAACAGGACGGGAGCGGGGCGTCTTAGCCCTAGCGCACGTGGTACAAGCTGACACGTATGAGACCACGTCCTGTCAGACCTTGGGCCACCAAAACCGATGTGACACCAACTCCAAGGTACCTCTAACCCCTGGGTGGCCAGCCAGGACAGCATCATGATGCTCCGCCAAAACCTTTAAGCGGAGATGAAGCGGTACAAAAGATTTGTTGATGGGAAGCTCAGATGGTACCTCCTCCTGAGCCTCGGCAATCTCAGCCTCAACCTCGGTAGTGAGAGCTGAAACCACAACACCCTTTTGGAGGATGGGTACTGGATCCTCCCGAGGTTCTCCCCCTGGAAAACACCTGGACAGAGCATCCGCCTTAGTGTTTTTAGACCCCGGTCTGTAAGTGACAACAAAATTGAACCGCGTGAAAAACAATGCCCAGCGAGCCTGCCTGGGGGACAGACGCTTGGCTGACTCCAAATACAGCAGATTCTTATGATCAGTAATAACAGTAACCTGATGTACCGACCCCTCCAAGAAGTGTCGCCATTCCTCAAAGGCCAACTTAATTGCTAACAACTCCCTGTTGCCAATATCGTAGTTACGTTCGGCGGACGACAGTTTCTTGGAGAAATAGGCGCACGGACGCAAACCACTCAAAGATGAGCCTTGAGATAGTACCGCCCCCACACCAACCTCAGACGCATCGACTTCCACAACAAAAGGTTTTGATACGTCTGGCTGCACAAGAATGGGGGCTGAAACAAAACTGTTCTTAAGAAATTCAAATGCGCGCACAGCAGCCTCAGGCCAAACGGAGAAATTGGTACCCTTTTTAGTCATGTCAGTTAGCGGTTTAGCAATGATGGAAAAATCCTTGATAAATTTCCTATAGTAGTTAGAAAACCCAAGGAACCGCTGAAGTGCTTTCAGGTTATCAGGACGTTCCCAATGCAGCACCGCTTGCACCTTAGCGGTGTCCATTTTAAAACCTGAAGCAGACAAAATATAACCCAAGAAAGGCAACTCTTGAACAGAAAATACACATTTCTCAAGTTTAGCATACAGCTTATTCTCTCTGAGAAGCTGTAACACCTGCCTGACATGATCTAAATGAGCATCACGGTCGCAAGAATATATAAGAATGTCATCTAGGTACACGATAACGAATTTCCCTAAAACATGCGAGAACACATCATTAATGAAATGTTGGAACACTGCAGGTGCGTTAGTCAACCCAAATGGCATCACCAAATTTTCAAAATGACCCTCAGGGGTATTAAAAGCCGTCTTCCACTCATCACCTTGACGGACTCTTATGAGGTTGTATGCCCCCCTGAGGTCAAGCTTGGTGAACCACTTAGCACCTGCCACCTGGTTGAACAAATCTGGTATCAGAGGCATAGGGTATGGATCACGAACCGTAATCTGGTTCAACTCCCTGAATTCCAAACACGGGCGTAATCCGCCGTCTTTCTTCTTCACGAAGAAGAACCCTGCTGCCACAGGCGAGGATGAAGGCCTGATGTGCCCTTTGCTCAAGCTTTCAGCAATGTAATCTTTTAACGCTTGTCTCTCCGGACCGGAGATGTTAAACATTCTTGCTTTAGGCAATTTGGCCCCTGGTTTAAACCTGATAGAACAGTCATAGGGACGATGTGGCGGCAACTCTGAACAACCCTTCTCAGAGAACACATCCACAAAATCCAGAAGTGACTCCGGAAAGCTTGAAGTCACAGCAGCCACACATGTGGCCAGGCAATTCTCCTGGCAGAACTCGCTCCACTGAATTATGTCCTGAGTTTTCCAGTCAATTACCAGGTTGTGCATAGACAACCAAGGAAAACCCAAAACCACCTGAGAGGGAAGATTCCTGAGCACCTTACATGTAACCCGCTCGGAATGTAGAACCCCAATGTGGAATTTCACCTCAGCCACAAACTCAGTAATCTTCCCCTGAGAGAGAGGAGCAGCATTGATGGTGACCACGCGAATAGGATGAGACAGTTTTTCAATCCTAAAACCTGATGTGCGCGCAAACTCCTCATCAATGAGATTTGTGGCTGAACCACTATCCACAAAAACAGTAATTGGCAGCTCACTGCCAGCGATAAAAACCTTAGCAGGGAGCATGCATTGAGAAACCACCATGGAGGATATACATAAGCTCAGATTGGTCTCCTCCACACCCTCTGAGCTTAGAAGTTTTCCGCCGTTGCGTTTTTCTTAGACAGCAGAGGACAGATGTTAATAAAATGACCAGTTTTACCGCAGTAAAAACAGGCTCCCTGCTTCCTGAGCTCAGGGGCTCGACGCTTCACATGTGACACCCCTGCGATTTGCATAGGCTCCGTGGGCTCACCTGCAGCAACTTCACGTGAACCTAAACCCTCTCCCATAGGCGGTGTCACATGCTCCCCCTGACGCAAACGGCGATCAATGCGGACAACCAGACTCATAGCGGAATCTAGAGAAGCAGGAGTCTCGTACATCAGAAGGGCTTTTTTAACCCTTCCAGAAATCCCATGAATAAACTGACTCACACAATGGAATGATCCAGCATTGCGATCGATCGCCCAGCGACGAAATTCAGAACAGTAATCCTCAGCAACTCGCTCCCCCTGGCGAATAGCGCGTATCTTAGATTCTGCTAGAGCCATTCTGTCAGGTTCATCGTAAATTTTTCCAAGAGAGGAAAAAAAACTCTCCACAGAGTCAAATGCAGCAGAATCAGATGGCAAAGAAAACGCCCATGCTTGGGGATCCCCGCTTAACAATGACAACACCAGGCCCACATCCTTCTATGAACAGAAAAAGAAGTCTCGCACTCAACTTAAGTATATTTGTGGATTTATTTGGTGCTGAGGTAGCACTGGAGAAACGTTTCAGCCTCAATTAGGCTTTCATCAGTCACTACAACATTCAAGATGAAAATAAAATATAATACAGTGTACAGATGGACAGCAATACAAAATCAATAAAAAAACAATAAAAAAACAAAGTATATACATTTTATCAAGAGAGCCATATTTGAAAAATAGTATAGATTTTATATCAGAGTAATACTGCACATAATATCATCGCTCAATATAATGGTTGAAGATAAACACAATACATTCTGGAAAAAGTAGCACACATACCGTGCTGTGTCTTTAGCGCTGCATGAACATTAGTGATGGTCAGGACACAAGTCATGTGTGATGCCTATAAGTGGCGTGGTAAAAGAAGGGCATATATATATGACCATGTGAACGGACAAGATATGTGTAGTACTGTGCTTAGCAAGATGGTGGTACTTACACTAGGTGGTCACTTTGTGGACACGTACACAGATAATAAGGATCGGGTACTGAGTAGATAAAGGTCACTGATAGTAGAAAACAAGGAAAGAAAAGATAAAAGTATAGGTCGTGGTATATAACAACGTATGCTGTGCGGACAGGACTTCCTGTGTAATTACCTCAAATGGGCTGGCCCGGGTATATGGTGGTCCGTACAAAGGTAGCCAAATAAGGTATCCTGTGGCTAGGTGAAATATAAAGTAGGGGCTGAACATCACCAGAGGTAGGTATTTAAATGGTGCGTCCTGTCATATGGTGTATATCCAACATACCTTGAGTGGAGCCGTTGTGGAGTGGATGTGATCCTGCCAGACGCGGTGTCCACCGCATGTCTGGGAACCATGTGGGAGTGTCGTTATTTGTATCACTAGGTGTGCGTCAAACCGGAAGTGACGAATCCCCGTCAGACCGGAAGTACATGGCTGAGCGTGTATGAGGAAGTGTATGCGCTCCACAGTGTGGGCGGTACTGCGTTTCACAATGTCCGTGCTGCTATGGTAAAAAACAGCACAACGCTGCCTCCAGGGCCTATTGTATGTAATGAAGTACAGTATAAGGGCAAAAAGGATATAGTATTTGTATAAGGACACAATTTGGTAAGGTGGTGGTGAATGGGCGGATCAGTAAATAAGAGGGCAGTGGAGAACAATGGCTATTGATAAATGCAAAGGAACTGGGCGTGACCAGCCACAAGAGAGCCGGGAGGAGCTAGGACTATGAGAATCTGGTCAATCTGACTCATATACGAGAAAGACCACCGTGTCTGTGTAGTTTAGCATATGCAATACAGCTGGGTATGTACTGATCCGCCCATTCACCACCACCTTACCAAATTGTGTCCTTATACAAATACTATATCCTTTTTGCCCTTATACTGTACTTCATTACATACAATAGGCCCTGGAGGCAGCGTTGTGCTGTTTTTTACCATAGCAGCACGGACATTGTGAAACGCAGTACCGCCCACACTGTGGAGCGCATACACTTCCTCATACACGCTCAGCCATGTACTTCCGGTCTGACGGGGATTCGTCACTTCCGGTTTGACGCACACCTAGTGATACAAATAACGACGCTCCCACATGGTTCCCAGACATGCGGTGGACACCGCGTCTGGCAGGATCACATCCACTCCACAACGGCTCCACTCAAGGTATGTTGGATATACACCATATGACAGGACGCACCATTTAAATACCTACCTCTGGTGATGTTCAGCCCCTACTTTATATTTCATCTAGCCACAGGATACCTTATTTGGCTACCTTTGTACGGACCACCATATACCCGGGCCAGCCCATTTGAGGTAATTACACAGGAAGTCCTGTCCGCACAGCATACGTTGTTATATACCACCGACCTATACTTTTATCTTTTCTTTCCTTTTTTTCTACTATCAGTGACCTTTATCTACTCAGTACCCGATCCTTATTATCTGTGTACGTGTCCACAAAGTGACCACCTAGTGTAAGGGTACCGTCACACATTGAAATTTTCATCGCTGCGACGGCACGATTCGTGACGTCGCAGCGTCGTATAATCATCGCTCCAGCGTCGTAGACTGCGGTCACACGTTGCAATCACGGCACTGGAGCGATGCCGAAGTCCCCGGGTAACCAGGGTAAACATCGGGTAACTAAGCGCAGGGCCGCGCTTAGTAACCCGATGTTTACCCTGGTTACAAGCGTAAACGTAAAAAAACAAACCGTACATACTCACCCGTCGGTGTCCTTCAGGTCCCTTGCCGTCTGCTTCCTGCTCTGAGTGCAGCCGTACAGTGAGAGCAGAGCGCAGCGCCGCTGCGCTCTGCTCTCACTTTCCGGCCGGCACTCAGAGCAGGAAGCAGACGGCAAGGGACCTGAAGGACACCGACGGGTGAGTATGTACGGTTTGTTTTTTTACGTTTACGCTTGTAACCAGGGTAAACATCGGGTTACTAAGCGCGGCCCTGCGCTTAGTTACCCGATGTTTACCCTGGTTACAAGCGAAGACATCGCTGGATCGCTGTCACACACAACGATCCAGCGATGTCAGCGGGTGATCAAGCGACGAAAGAAAGTTCCAAACGATCTGCTACGACGTACGATTCTCAGCAGGGTGTCTGATCGCAGTAGCGTGTCAGACACAGCGATATCGTAACGATATCGCTAGAACGTCACAAATCGTAACGTCGTAGCGATGGAAATTTCAATGTGTGACGGTACCCTAAGTACCACCATCTTGCTAAGCACAGTACTACACATATCTTGTCCGTTCACATGGTCATATATATATGCCCTTCTTTTACCACGCCACTTATAGGCATCACACATGACTTGTGTCCTGACCATCACTAATGTTCATGCAGCGCTAAAGACACAGCACGGTATGTGTGCTACTTTTTCCAGAATGTATTGTGTTTATCTTCAACCATTATATTGAGCGATGATATTATGTGCAGTATTACTCTGATATAAAATCTATACTATTTTTCAAATATGGCTCTCTTGATAAAATGTATATACTTTGTTTTTTTATTGTTTTTTTATTGATTTTGTATTGCTGTCCATCTGTACACTGTATTATATTTTATTTTCATCTTGAATGTTGTAGTGACTGATGAAAGCCTAATTGAGGCTGAAACGTTTCTCCAGTGCTACCTCAGCACCAAATAAATCCACAAATATACTTAAGTTGAGTGCGAGACTTCTTTTTCTGTTCATAGAAGGATTTGGGTACCTAGTCTCTGCACCAGTAATAGCAGTGCACACGGTGTTTTCTTTATATAACACCAGGCCCACAGGCTGAGCCTCATTACCCGAGGAGATCGGGCGCATACGGAAATATAGTTTGCAAGCTTCACGAAAAGAAACAAATTTACTGCGTTCCCCAGCAAATTTTTCAGGCAAAGGAAATTTAGGCTCAGCAACTCTACCTGTCGCTCCAGCTTGCACATTAGATACTGCTAGTCCCTGTTGCTGTACTGCCCCCCCTCAACTCAGTGACCTGTAGGGACAGCGCCTCCAACTGGTGGGTTATGGAGGTCATGGAATCCATGACAAAACAAAAAAAAAAAGGAAACCCCTTTTTTTTTTTGTTGGGCCGATTATAATGTCACGGGGAGACTAGGTGGGCAAGAGCTAATAACCCGGGCCCCTGCAATTTCCCTCAGACTAGGGAAATCCTGACTGACCCTCTACCTGGAGTTTACACTGATGGTGTGCATGTCCAGGCCTTGAACCTCACCCTGTCTCCTGTTTCAACCCTAGGCTGAAACCTTCGCCCACCACCCAGTGAAGAGGTAATACACCAATACCCAGTTAGCACAGACAAGGATAACGGAAAATATACACCACGCCGCAGTCACTCAGGAATACACTATAAATGTGCAGGGCAAAATAAATACAAATATAGGAAGGAGTAAATAAGACAAAGGAAAATACACCACCAGCAATGAATCTCCAACTACCAGCTCACCACTCCAGACCGAGATAACAACGCACAAGACAGAAGCTATAATCGGCAACGCCCAATGTTCAGGAGAACCATTTAAAGGCAATGGGCATGGCCCAGCTTCCAATCTGAACATCTGGTAAATTAACCCCGGAACAGCTAGATAAAATCTAGCCGACGCCAATGAGCACATAGTGGTCAAAAGCAGAATTACCGCTGTCTGTCGAACGACCTGGTCTGAACAGCGTCCGACATGACACATATCCTCCCTGTCTCACAACCCTAAACAGTTATTCAACACCTTCAATTCTCTCCTCCATCCCCCAGCACCTCCTCCCTCCCCACTTATCTCAGCTGAAGACTTTGCCTCATTTTTCAAGCAGAAGATTGATAACATCAGAGACAGTTTTGGTCAACAATCCCTAGAGCCCTTCCTCCTGACTTCACAGCCCTCCACCTTCAAAACCAACTTCTCCACCATTACAGAAGATCAACTCTCCACTCTACTCTCAAGATTGCATCTCACCACCTGTGCACTTGACCCGCTCCCATCCCACTTCATCCCAAACCTCACCACAGTCTTCATCCCAACCCTAACCCATCTCTTCAATCTATCACTAACAACTGGTGTTTTCCCCTCAAGCTTTAAACATGCCTCCATCACACCTATCTTCAAAAAGCCCTCTCTTGACCCATCCTCTGTATCTAGCTATCACCGTATATCACTTCTCCCTTATGCCTCCAAACTACTGGAACAACACGTCCACCTTGAACTGTCCTCCCATCTCTCTTCTTGCTCCCTCTTTGACCTCTTACAATCTGGCTTCCGGTCACACCATTCCACTGAAACTGCCCTAACTAAGGTCACCAATGATCTTTTAACCGCCAAGAGCAAGCGACACTACTCTGTCCTCCTCCTCCTCGACCTGTCGGCTGCCTTTGATACAGTGGACCATTCCATTTTATTACAGACCCTCTCATCCCTTGGCATCACAGACTTAGCCCTATCCTGGATCTCATCATACCTAACAGACCAGACATTCAGCGTCTCCCACTCACACACCACCTCCTCACTTCGCCCCCTATCTGTCAGAGTCCCACAAGGTTCAGTACTTGGGCCCCTGCTCTTCTCCATTTACACCTTTGGCCTGGGACAGCTCATAGAATCTCATGGCTTTCAGTATCACCGCTATGCTGATGACACAGATCTACATCTCTGGACCAGATATCACCTCCCTACTAACCAGAATCCCTCAATGTCTGTCCACTATTTCATCCTTCTTCTCTGCTAGATTTCTGAAGCTTAACATGGACAAAACAGAATTCATCATCTTTCCCCCATCTCACGCGACCCCCCCAACGAACCTATCCATTACAGTACATGGCTGCCCACTCTCCCCAGTCCCACAAGCTCGCTGCCTCGGGGTAATCCTAGACGCTGATCTCTCCTTCAAACCACATATCCAAGCCCTTTCCACTTCCTGCCGACTTCAACTCAAAAATATTTCACGAATCCGTACATTCCTCAACCAAGAATCTGCAAAAACCCTAGTCGATGCCCTCATCATCTCTCGCCTTGACTACTGCAACCTCCTGCTCTGTGGCCTCCCCTCTAACACTCTCGCACCCCTCCAATCTATTCTAAACTCTGCTGCCCGACTAATCCACCTGTCCCTCCGCTATTCCCCGGCCTCTCCCCTCTGTCAATCCCTTCACTGGCTCCCCATTGCCCAGAGACTCCACTACAAAACCCTAACCATGACGTACAAAGCCATCCACAACCTGTCTCCTCCATACATCTGTGACCTCGTCTCCCGGTACTTACCTACACGCAACCTCCGACCCTCACAAGATCTCCTTCTCTACTGCCCTCTTATCTCCTCTTCCCACAATCGTATACAAGATTTCTCTCGCGTATCACCCCTACTCTGGAACCCTCTACCACAACACATCAGACTCTCGCCTACCATTGAAACCTTCAAAAACAGCCTGAAGACCCACCTCTTCCGACAAGCCTACAACCTGTAGTAACCACCGATCAACCAAACCGCTGCATGACCAGCTCTATCCTCACCTACTGTATTTTCACCCATCCCTTGTAGATTGTGAGCCTTTGCGGGCAGGGCCCTCTCTCCTCCTGTACCAGTTATGACTTGTATTGTTTAAGATTATTGTACTTGTTTTTATTATGTATACCCCTCCTCACATGTAAAGCGCCATGGAATAAATGGCGCTATAACAAAAAATAATAATAATAATAATAATAATTATACTGCATTTTGGGGGAGCAGTGGGGACATCAATCTATGTATAGGGGAACTGGGTATGTATGGGAGCTGTGGGCCCATCATACTGTGTATAATGTAGCTGTGCGCCCATCATACTGTGAATAGGGGAACTGTGAAGGCATTATAATGTGCATAAGGGAGCTGTTGGCTCATTATACTGTATATAGAGGAGATCTGGGGTGCATTATACATTTTATAGTGGAGCTCTGTCAGCATTATACTGTGTAGAGGGAAGCTGTGAGCTCATCATACTGTGTATAGGGGAGCATGGGAACATCATATAGTGTATATGGGAGCTGTGGGATCATCATACTGTTTAGAGGCAAGCTGTGGGTCCTCCATACTGTGTATAGGAGAGCTATGGGTCTATCATACTGTGCATATGGGAGCTGTGGGCTCATCATACTGTGTATAGGAAGCATTGAGGACATCATACAATGTATAGGGGAGCTGTGGGATCATCATACTGTGTATAGGGGAGGGAGCTGTGGGCCTATCCTACTTTGTAGAGGAGAGCGGTGGGCTCATCATACTGTGTATAGGGGAGATGTGGCATTATACTGTGTATAGAGAAGCTCTACATGGAGGAACGTAGGAGACATTATTATTTATTAAGTGGGCACTTACTGTAAGCATTATTGTTATAGGGAGTATTGTGACCATCAAAGTTGCATATGGGGTATTATAACTTTCTAGGGACAAAATGTGGTGGGCAATAGCACAGGGCAGTAATATTTGCTAGGGGGCAATTTTACTATCTAGAGAGCACAAAGGAGCTTCAAAAAGAACCTGAAGACCTACCTCTTCCGACAAGGCGACAACCTGCTGTAACCACCGATCCACCAAACCACTGCGTGACCAGCTCTACCCTCACCTACTGTATCCTCATCATTCCCTTGTAGATTGTGAGCTCTCGCTGGCAGGGTCCTCTCTTCTTCTGTACCAGTCGAGACTTGTATTGTTTAAGATTACTTTTTTTTCTATTATGTATACCCCTCCTCACATGTAAAGCGCCATGGAATAAATGGCGCTATAATAATAAATAATTATTATTTCTAAGTAAGAAGCACAGTGGTGGCATTATTACTATGTGGGGCTGTAAGAGGAGCCTTTATTGTACCACGCAGTAGGTGCAATAAAAGGGACACATACAACAGCGGCTCAGTATTGGGGTATCAGCAGGATGGGGAGATGGTGCAGGTTGGAAATAGATGGAGATGGTGCTGGAAATGTGAGAAGTCTGATGTGTCTGTGCTGCAATATCTGCAGACAAGTCCTTGCTGGAGAGGTTGTCATGTCAGTCTGGGCCAGATGGAAAAGTTAATAGTGAAACGGTTCCTATACTACAAAATGGGGTGGTTATTGCGTCTATATGCTCCAATCTTAAGAAAGAGGTTGTTGAGGCTCAAGGGGACGCCCCTGCTGCTCGTCGGTTGAGTAAACTGTAATTTTACTGACACGGGCAAAACAACGTTTTTTTCTGCAAATGCTGTGCAATGTGCAAAACAACTTAAGAGTCACAACCCGATCTACACATTTGAAACTCCAGGTGGAACATTCACTTTCAAAATTCATAACATGTTGAAGTAAAGGACTTATCTACTGTATAAAATGATTTTGTCAGAAATATTATGTAGGTAGAACCAAACGTGGACTATGAGTTAGAATGAAAGGACACCTAAATAACATTAAAGATAGTTCACAGAGCATCTATTATCACAACATTATAAAATGGCACATGGTGGATAATTAGTGGAATGTTCATTTTGGGGTACAGAACATGTAGAAAAACACTAGAGGGGAGGAAATTGTATACAGTTGTGCTGAAAAGTTTACATATCCGGCAGAATTTTTGCTTTCTTGGCCTTTTTTTAGAGAATATGAATGATAACACCAAAACTTTTTCTCCACTCATGGTTAGCGGTTGATTGAAGCCATTTATTGTCAAACTACTGTGTTTTTTCTTTTTAAAGGGAACCTATCACCCCGTTTTTTTCGGTATGAGATAAAAATACTGTTAAATAGGGCCTGAGCTGTGCATTACAATAGTATAGTTTGTGGACCCCGATTCCCCACCTATGCTGCCGAAATACGTTACCAAAGTAGTCATTTTCGCCTGTCAATCAGGCTGGTCAGGTCGGATGGGCGTGGCTTCTTCCCCCAGATATTGCGTAGTTTTCCGTTGGTGGCGTAGTGGTGTGCGCATGTCCAACGTCCCCAATCCTGCACGGGGGGGTGAAAATAGCAGCGATGTCCGTTATTCCATTGGTGGTCGGTGGGCGCGGCCATCTTCCTTTGGCCGCGCGTGCGCAGAAGCGGCGCTCTGCTGGCCGCGGCTTCAGGAAAATGGCCGCGGGATGCCGCGCGTGCGCAGATGGAGATTGCGGCGGCCATTTTCCTGAAGCCGCGGCCAGCAGAGCGCCGCTTCTGCGCACGCGCGGCCAAAGGAAGATGGCCGCGCCCACCGACCACCAATGGAATAACGGACATCGCTGCTATTTTCACCCCCCCGTGCAGGATTGGGGACCTTGGACATGCGCACACCACTACGCCACCAACGGAAAACTACGCAATATCTGGGGGAAGAAGCCACGCCCATCCGACCTGACCAGCCTGATTGACAGGCGAAAATGACTACTTTGGTAACGTATTTCGGCAGCATAGGTGGGGAATCAGGGTCCACAAACTACACTATTGTAATGCACAGCTCAGGCCCTATTTAACAGTATTTTTATCTCATACCGAAAAAAACGGGGTGATAGGTTCCCTTTAAATCATAATGACAACCCAAAACATACAAATGACCCTGGCATTATCAATTCCTTGGATATCTTTTTGTACTTCTTTCCTGTTTTATACAGTTCAACTACCTTTTCCCATAGATCCATTAACGATTCTTTTGCTTTCCCATGACTCACAATCCAGAAACGTCAGTGGCTGGATGAAAGATGCAAGGATCTGTCTGGATTCAAGAAACTCAGCTTTTATGCACACCCTGATTACAAGCAAACAAGTCACAGATGAGGATGTTACTTTTAGTATCCGTTCAAATCCATTTGTGTCAACTTCTGTGCATGTTATAAGGCCAAAATCAACAGGGTATGTGAACTATTGATCAGGGTCATTTGTATGTTTCGGGTTGTCATTATGACATTATGACAAAAGTTCACATACCCCATTTCTTAATACCGTGTATTGCCCCCTCTAACATCAATGACAGCTTGAAGCCTTTTGTGACAGCTTGCTTTATCTTTCCATTTGATTCCATTTCCTTTTGCATTTTCCCTTCTGACTTCTAATTAATCCCCTCCTGTGTCTGTGATCAGTCTCCCTGCTGCCTCTACCTCCTGATCACAACTGGCCTATTTCATGTGCACTTATCCTGTTATAAATTCAGAGACACAGGTCTATCTGGACCGTGGTCTGTCTCTAGAAGGATGGCTCTGAAAGGATGACAGCAGAAATATGCCAGAAATGAGCTAGAAGTGAACAGAAGGTAAGACTAGTCAATGTTAATAAATGTTCTAAATTTCTTTCCCTTTCTACCACACTTACTGTCATCATGCTGACGTACGCTCTAACAGTTTTGGCTCCACTACTCCTCTCTCTCCTTCGCTATTCCCAAACCCCAGCACCCTCTAACCAAGTAATAATCTCCCCTTTACTCCTGCCTCCGCACCTGACCTCCTCCGCTGACTTGCTCCTCAACCTCAGATCTCCTAATAAAACACAAAACAAGCTGCCCACTCTCCTTCTCCGACCTGCTCTGTCTCTCTCTGCTTTTCTGCTCTGCTCACTGCTGGCGACATATCTCCCAATCCTGGACCCCACAGCTCATACCTCCCATTATTACCCCTTCTATCGCTCCCAACCCAACATAAACACCTGAAATCTTGCCCACCTCAAATCCGTGCCCTTGACACCCACCACCCTTTTTAATCTTTTCTTCTTGGGCCTCACCGAAACATGGCTGACGCCCTCTGACACAGCCTCCCCTGCTGCGCTATGTTATGGCGGCCTCCACTTCACCCACACTCCTTGTCCACGCAACAGACATGGTGGAGGAGTGGGCCTTCTCCTTTCTTCCAACTGTACTTTTAACCCAATCCCACCTTTACCCTCCCTTATCCTTCCCTCTTTTGAAGTCCACTCTGTCCGCATCTACTCTCCCTCCAGCCTCCAAATGGCTATCGTATACCGACCTCTGGGCCCCACCACAGCCATTATTGACCAATTCTCCACCTGGCTTCTTCACTTTCTGTCTGCTGACGTTCCCACCATCATCATGAATGACTTCAACATCCCCATTGACACCCACCAATCAGCAACCTCCAAACTCCTGTCCCTTCTTTCATCTTTTGTACTTACTCAGTGGTCCTCCTCTGCCACCCACACAGAAGGACACACATTAGACCTGGTCTTCACCCATTTCTGCTCCCTATCTAACTTCACCACCTCCCCTCTCCCTCTATCGGACCTCCATCTACTCACTTTCTCATCACTGTCCTCCACACCTGTCAACCATGTCCAGCAACATGCGCACCCCGCAAAAACCTCGCACATCTAGACCCTCGCACACTATCTAACTCTATTCAGCCACTGTCCTCCATAGCTTCACTCCATGACACAGACACTGCCACAGGTTTCTACAATGCCACTCTGGCATCAGCTATCGACTCGGTCGCCCCTGTCATGCATAGCAGAGTGCGACGAACTAATAGACAACCCTGGCACAATAACATCACTAAAAAGCTTCGGCAAGTATCCAGAATTGCAGAACGGCATTGGAAGAAAACGCATTCTCAAGATGATTTCACTGCACGCAGACAAGCAACACTCGCATTCAAATCAGCTCTCACCTCTGCTAAACAGGCCTATTTCACATCCCTCGTATCTTCTTTATCCCACAACCCCAAACAGTTGTTCAACACCTTTAACTCCCTCCTCCGCCCACCACTGCCCCCTCCGACTTCCTTGATCTCTGCTGAGGACTTTGCCACACACTTCAAAAATAAGATAGACCAAACAAGGCAAGTCTTTGTTGTCTGACCACCACAACCCCTTTGTTTGCCAGACCAATGCCCAAACCCCATAACTTCCCTCTCCAAAATCACTGAAGGACAGCTTGCTCATCTTTTCTCCAAATCACATCACCACTTGTGCACTTGGCCCCATCTTTGCTACCATTTGCTTCCAAACTACTTGAGCAGCATGTCCATGCTGAACGTTGCTCTCACCTTACATCTAAAGGTACCGTCACACTCAGCGACACTGCAGCGATATAGACAACGAGCCGATCGCTGCAGCATCGCTGTTTAGGTCGCTGTAGAGATGTCAAACACAGCAGCTCCAGAAAGATGCAGGAGCGATTCTGTGACGTAACGGTGACTCATTTATCGTTCTCACAGGTCGTTACCTCCATGTAAAACATTGCTGACATCGTTGCTTTTGCTGTCAAACACGACGATACACGCCGATCTGACAACCAAATAAAGTTCTGGACTTCTAGCTCCGACCAGCGATATCACAGCAGGATCCAGATCGCTGCTGCGTGTCAAACACAACGAGATCGCTAACCAGGACGCTGCAATGTCACGGATCGTTGTCGTTCTCGTTGTAAAGTTGCTCAGTGTGAAGGTACCTTAACTCTCTCTTCAACAGCCTACAGTCTGGCTTCTGTCCCCACCATTACATTGAGACTGCCCTGACCAAAATTACTAATAACTTACAGCCAAATCTAACAGACAATTCTCTATACTCCTCCTTCTAGACCTATCCTTTGCCTTCGACACAGTTGATCACTGCCTCCTACTACAGATCCTCCCTTCCTTTGGTGTCAAAGACCTCGCCCTATCCTGGATTTCCTCATACCTTTCCAACCGCACATTTAGCTTTTCCTACTTCCATAGTACCTCTTCATCTCTCCCCCTCTCTGTTGGTGTCCCTCAAGGCTCTGTCCTAGAACCTCTTCTCTTCTCAATCTATAACCTTGGCCTGGGACATCTCATAAAGTGCTATGGCTTCCAGTACCATCTATATGTCGATGACACTCAGATCTACCTCTCTGACCCAGATGTCACCTCTCTGCTCTCCAGAATCCCACAGTGTCTATCAGCCATATCCTCCTTCTTCTCCTCTCGCTTCCTCAAACTCAATGTGGACAAAACCGAACTAATTATCTTTCCTCCACCCCGCACATCTTCCCTACCTGATCTATCTCACAGTAAATGAATTCACAGTTTCCCCCGTCCCAGTAATCCGCTGCGGCGGAGTAAACCTTGACTCAGCCCTGTCCTTTAAACTGCACTTCCAAGTAGGGTTGAGCGACTTTCATTTTTTTAAGATCGAGTCGGGTTTTGTGAAACCCGACTTTGTCCAGAGTCGAGTCGAGTGCAGTTGGCCGATTATCGCTAAAAGTCGGGGATCGACCGAAACACGAAACCCAATGCAAGTCAATGGGGAAGCATAGTCGGCAGTGAGTGGAGGCCAGGAAAACACCTACAGTGCCCATTTTAATGCCAAAAACATCCATTCTTGTTTCTGAAGCTTGTCAATCTTAATTAACTTTATAATAATAGTTGTTCAATGGAACTTGGGGGTCATTTGGCAAATTTGTGGGGGGTAGGGCTGGTTCAAGGTTTTAGTGGGCCCAGGAATCGTGGACTACGTCATGGCGGTGGAGCAGGGAGAGGAAAGTATTTCAACGTTGCAAGTGCTGTGATCCTGAGCAAGCAGGGGGGCACACTTGTTCGCATTGGCACTGGCACAGGGCCCCTCAAAGTACAGCGGTGTGTTTGCACGGCGGGGGCGCCTCCCACCAGCAGCGACACTTTTGCGTACTCTGAGGGGCCCTGTGCCAGTGACGTCGCCAACGAGTATGCCCCCCCCCACCTGATGAAGGAACCTGCACTTTCATCTGCACCTTCCTCTTTGTCCCTGTGTAAGGTGGTATAACATGCGGGAAGGGGAACCTTACTTTCAGCAGGGTCAGATTCTGGCTGTGTATAGTGCAAGGGGAATGTAGTGATCTAGGTCAATGTACCAGCAGACTCATCTAGCAGTGGCTGGGCAATGGGCAGGATGAGGAGGAAACAGATATAGGGCTAAAGAATAAAGTAGGCTAAATGCAGTTCAAAATTGGTAACAGGACAGGACTAAACAGGCGGCATTGCTTTGTTCAGTGGAGTAGCAAACCCAGGAGCAGCAGACACTGTTTTAAGGGCCCAACCACACTAGTAGGCCAAATGCAGTTTAATATCTGATACTATAGGCCCAAAGCCAGAAGGTTGAAGCTCAGCTTTATTCAGTTGAGGGCAAACACCAGGGAGGGGCAGACACCGTTAGTAGGCCCTAACCACCAATTTTTGAAAGCACAGCACTTAATGAGAGCCAGAAGGATGAAGCTCAGCTTTATTCAGTTGAGGACAAACACCAGGCAGGGGCAGACACCGTTACTAGGCCGTAACCAAAGTTGAAGGCCAAATGCAGTTTAATTTCTGATACTATAGGCCGAAAGCCAGAAGGTTGAAGCTCAGCTTTATTCAGTTGAGGAAAAACACCAGGGAGGGGCAGACACCGTTAGTAGGCCCTAACCACCAATTTTTGAAAACACAGCACTTAATGAGAGCCAGAAGGATGAAGCTCAGCTTTATTCAGTTGAGGACAAACACCAGGCAGGGGCAGACACCGTTAGTAGGCCGTAACCAAAGTTGAAGGCCAAATGCAGTTTAATTTCTGATACTATAGGCCGAAAGCCAGAAGGTTGAAGCTCAGCTTTATTCAGTTAAGGAAAAACACCAGGGAGGGGCAGACACCGTTAGTAGGCCCTAACCACCAATTTTTGAAAACACAGCACTTAATGAGAGCCAGAAGGATGAAGCTCAGCTTTATTCAGTTGAGGACAAACACCAGGCAGGGGCAGACACCGTTAGTAGGCCGTAACCAAAGTTGAAGGCCAAATGCAGTTTAATTTCTGATACTATAGGCCGAAAGCCAGAAGGTTGAAGCTCAGCTTTATTCAGTTGAGGAAAAACACCAGGGAGGGGCAGACACCGTTAGTAGGCCCTAACCACCAATTTTTGAAAACACAGCACTTAATGAGAGCCAGAAGGATGAAGCTCAGCTTTATTCAGTTGAGGACAAACACCAGGCAGGGGCAGACACCGTTAGTAGGCCGTAACCAAAGTTGAAGGCCAAATGCAGTTTAATTTCTGATACTATAGGCCGAAAGCCAGAAGGTTGAAGCTCAGCTTTATTCAGTTAAGGAAAAACACCAGGGAGGGGCAGACACCGTTAGTAGGCCCTAACCACCAATTTTTGAAAACACAGCACTTAATGAGAGCCAGAAGGTTGAAGCTCAGCTTTATTCAGTTGAGGGAAAACACCAGGGAGGGGCAGACACCGTTAGTAGGCCCTAACCACCAATTTTTGAAAACACAGCACTTAATGAGAGCCAGAAGGATGAAGCTCAGCTTTATTCAGTTGAGGACAAACACCAGGCAGGGGCAGACACCGTTAGTAGGCTGTAACCAAAGTTGAAGGCCAAATGCAGTTTAATTTCTGATACTATAGGCCGAAAGCCAGAAGGTGGAAGCTCCGATTTAGACAGTGGAGGACAATTTGAATTAGGGACTGCAGACAGACTTAGTAGGCTGTCCCCTGTGGACCATGCATCCAACACATTAACCCATTGCGCCGTAATGGACACGTAATCTTCCGTGGCCATGCCTACAGGTCCATGCGTCTGTTGTCAGGTGCACCTTTGTACTCACAGATTGCCAGAGTGCATGGACAATGCGGTCTTTTACATGCTGGTGGAGGGTTGGGATGGCTTTTCTCGCAAAAGAAGTGTCGACTGGTTAGCTTGTAGCGTGGTACAGCGTAGTCCATCATGGCCTTATTAATAGTAAATAAAATATATAACTAGGCTCTATGAACTTTTAAATAGGTACCAGGGGTACACGGGCAGCATTGGTGTGGTCAGTGGAGGAGTATTGCAAGTAGGGGCCGCAGACAGGCTCACAAAGGCCTAAAATAACAAACAGTAGGCAGTCATGGCAGTTTTACATCGGTTACATGGATACACAGGCAGGCACTCCAGGCAGCATTGTGGTCAGTGGAGGAGTATTGCAAGTAGGGGCCGCAGACAGGCTCACAAAGGCCTAAAATAACAAACAGTAGGCAGTCATAGCAGTTTTACATCGGTTACATGAATACACAGGCAGGCAGCATTGTGGTCAGTGGAGGAGTAGTGCAAGTAGGGGCCGCAGACAGGCTCACAAAGGCCTAAAATAACAAACAGTAGGCAGTCATGGCACTTTTACATCGGTTACATGGATACACAGGCAGGCACTCCAGGCAGCATTGTGGTCAGTGGAGGAGTATTGCAAGTAGGGGCCGCAGACAGGCTCACAAAGGCCTAAAATAACAAACAGTAGGCAGTCATGGCAGTTTTACATCGGTTACATGGATACACAGGCAGGCAGCATTGTGGTCAGTGGAGGAGTATTGCAAGTAGGGGCCGCAGACAGGCTCACAAAGGCCTAAAATAACAAACAGTAGGCAGTCATGGCACTTTTACATCGGTTACATGGATACACAGGCAGGCACTCCAGGCAGCATTGTGGTCAGTGGAGGAGTATTGCAAGTAGGGGCCGCAGACAGGCTCACAAAGGCCTAAAATAACAAACAGTAGGCAGTCATGGCAGTTTTACATCGGTTACATGGATACACAGGCAGGCAGCATTGTGGTCAGTGGAGGAGTAATGCAAGTAGGGACCGCAGACAGGCTATCAAAGGCCTAAAATAACAAACAGTAGGCAGTCATGGCAGTTTTACATCGGTTACATGGATACACAGGCAGGCGGCATTGTGGTCAGTGGAGGAGTATTGCAAGTAGGGACCGCAGACAGGCTCACAAAGGCCTAAAATAACAAACAGTAGGCAGTCATGGCACTTTTACATCAGTTACATGGATACACAGGCAGGCAGCATTGTGGTCAGTAGAGGAGTAATGCAAGTAGGGACGGCAGACAGGCTATCAAAGGCCTAAAATAACAAACAATAGGCTCATGGCAGTTTTACATCGGTTACATGGATACACAGGCAGGCAGCATTGTGGTCAGTGGAGGAGTAATGCAAGTAGGGACCGCAGACAGGCTATCAAAGGCCTAAAATAACAAACAATAGGCTAATGGCAGTTTTATATCGGTTACATGGATGCACAGGCAGGCAGCATTGTGGTCAGTGGAGGAGTAATGCAAGTAGGGACGGCAGACAGGCTATCAAAGGCCTAAAATAACAAACAATAGGCTCATGGCACTTTTACATCGGTTACATGGATACACAGGCAGGCAGCATTGTGGTCAGTGGAGGAGTATTGCAAGGAGTGTCTGACACAGTTAGTACTCCAAAAAAATAAATAGATGTTAATGTCTCGCAAAACAACTATAAGTAAAAAAAGGGTGGCATGCTTAGGTACAGGGGTGGGCTCATCTGCAGAGTTTATGACAAAGTAATTTGGCAGTAAATTAGTATTTACTGGTGTCAATATAGGACACTGACCCAGACTACTTTAACTAGCATCATAGATGCAAACAAATTGGTATTGTTTGTCAGTGCCAGGCATTGAATGATGTCAGTGCATAGACTAAACATTGGTGGAGCTGTGCGAGATAATTTTGCACGTGGTAGAGCACAGTTTGAGCTGGGGGGGGAACTCTCTTGTGGCCGGCGGTACCGCCCCAGGGCCCCTCATGTTACAACGGTGTGTCTGACGTTGGGTGCGCACCACCACCGCCAGAGACACTACATTGTACTATGAGGGACCCAGTGGCAATCCCGTCGACCAAAAGCGGGCACACCCGCCTCTTCAGACAATCAGCACTGTAACGGGTGCTTGCGCCAAGTGGCGAGACAACGGCCCCGTGGGGGGATTTTTCCCATTGGGGGAGGTGTAAACATGTCGTATGCTGGACAAACAGCTGCTGCAAATTAACAGATTGGAACACTCAGTAAGACCAGTCCACAAGCAAGACCTTTTTATAGGAAAGCTAGGTGTCAGCCGGGAAAGGTGGGGCAAAATAATTTGAAATCCAGGAGTGGTTCATTTTAATGAAGGTGAGATCATCCACATTTTGGGTAGCCAGACGAGTCCTTTTTTCGGTTAATATTGAACCAGCAGCACTGAATACTCTTTCTGATAGCACACTAGCTGCTGGGCAAGCAAACTCCTGCAACGCATATTCAGCCAATTCAGGCCAGGTGTCTAATTTTGATGCCCAGTAATCAAATGGGAATGACGGTTGAGGGAGAACATCGATAAGGGAAGAAAAATAGTTAGTAACCATACTGGACAAATGTTGTCTCCTGTCACTTTGAATAGATGCTGCAGTACCTGTCCTGTCTGCGGTCATTGCGAAATCAATCCACAACCTGGTCAGAAAACCCCTCTGTCCAACGCCACTTCTGATTTGTGCACCTCTAACACCTCTGCCATGTAGCCCCCTGCAGCTTGTGTGAGAACCATCACCGGCGCTGTGTGCTGGGAATGCCTGAATCAAACGGTCTACAAGAGTAGCTTGTTTGGTTGCTAAGATTTGTTCGAGGTTCTCATGTGGCATAATATTTTGCAATTTGCCTTTATAGCGAGGGTCAAGGATGCAGGCCAACCAGTAATCGTCATCGCTCATCATTTTAGTAATGCGTGGGTCCTTTTTGAGGATACGTAAGGCATAATCCTCCATGTGGGCCAAAGTTCCTGTTGGCAAATCTGCGGTTGTGCTGGTTTGAGGGGCAGTTACAGGCAAATCTACGTCACTTGTCTCCCTTAAAAAAACAGAACCCGGCCTTGCAACGCCACTAATTTCTGTTGGCCCAGGAGAAGCTTCCTCATTAAAAAAGTACTCATCCCCATCATCCTCCTCGTCCTCCTCCTCCTCTTCGCCTGCTACCGCGTCCTCTACACGGCCCTGACCAGACAATGGCTGACTGTCATCAAGGCTTTCCTCTTCCTCGGCTGCAGACGCCTGCTCCTTTATGTGCGTCAAACTTTGCATCAGCAGACGCATTAGGGGGATGCTCATGCTTATTATGGTGTTGTGTGCACTATCCAGCCATGTGCATTCCTCAAAACACTGAAGGACTTGACACAGGTCTTGTAGCTTCGACCACTGCACACCTGACAACTCCATGTCTGCCATCCAACTGCCTGCCCGTGTATGTGGATCCTCCCACAAAAACATAACAGCACGCCTCTGTTCGCACAGTCTCTGAAGCATGTGCAGTGTGGAGTTCCACCTTGTTGAAATGTCGATGATTAAGCGATGCTGGGGAAGGTTCAAAGACCGCTGATAGTTCTGCATACATCTGGAGTGTACGGGCGAACGGCGGATATGCGAGCAAAGTCTGCGCACTTTGAGGAGCAGGTCGGGTAACCCCGGGTAACTTTTCAGGAAGCACTGCACCACCAGGTTTAAGGTGTGAGCCAGGCAAGGAATGTGACTCAGTTGGGAAAGGGCTATGGCAGCCATGAAATTCCTTCCGTTATCACTCACAACCTTGCCTGCCTCAAGATGTACAGTGCTCAGCCATGACTGAGTTTCATTCTGCAAGAACTCTGACAGAACTTCCGCGGTGTGTCTGTTGTCGCCCAAACACTTCATTGCCAATACAGCCTGCTGACGCTTGCCACTAGCTGTCCCATAATGGCACACCTGGTGTGCAACAATGGCAGCTGCGGATGGAGTGGATGTGCGACTGCGGTGTGTGGACGAGCTCTCGCTTCTGCATGAGGAGGAGGAAGAGGAGGAGGGGGGGCGAACACCTACAGCCAACTCTTTCCTTGACCGTGGACTAGGCAAAACTGTCCCAATATTGCTGTCCCCTGTGGACCCTGCATCCACCACATTCACCCAGTGTGCCGTGATGGACACGTAACGTCCCTGGCCATGCCTACTGGTCCAGGCATCTGTTGTCAGGTGCACCTTTGTAATCACAGACTTCCTGAGTGCATGGACGATGCGGTCTTTAACATGCTGTTGGAGGGCTGGGATGGCTTTTCTAGAAAAGAAGTGCCGACTGGGTAGTTCGTAGCGTGGTACAGCGTAGTCCATCAGCGCTTTGAAAGCTTCGCTTTCAACTAACCGGTAGGGCATCATCTCTAATGAGATTAGTCTAGCAATGTGGGCGTTCAAACCCTGTGTACGCGGATGCGAGGATGAGTACTTCCTTTTCCTAACAAGAGTCTCATGTAGGGTGAGCTGGACTGGAGAGCTGGAGATCGTGGAACTAGCGGTGGTGCCGGTGGACATGGGTGACTGAGAGAGGGTTGGAGATGGTATTCTTGCCGGTGCCCTACATGCAGTGTTTCCTACTACTGACCTGGTGATTCCCTGACTGCTTTGGCCTGGCGACGAAAGCTGCACAGATACTGCAGGTGGTGTGGGAAATGGTCGGCTTACAGGGAGGGATGGGATGTAGCGTTGCTGACTAGCTTCATTGGCCGAGGGTGCTGCAACCTTTAGGGACGTTTGGTAGTTAGTCCAGGCTTGCAAATGCATGGTGGATAAATGTCTATGCATGCAACTTGTATTTAGACTTTTAAGATTCTGACCTCTGCTTAAGGTTGTTGAACATTTTTGACAGATGACTTTGCGCTGATCATTTGGATGTTGTTTAACAAATGCCAGACTGCACTCTTTCTACTATCGGATACCTTTTCAGGCATTGCAGACTGAGCTTCTTTAACCGGATGGCCACGCTGTCCTCCAACTGGTTTTGGTTTTGCCACGCGTTTTTGGCCAGATACGGGCCCGGTAGATGGAACCTGTTGTGATGTTGATGCCTGCTGCGGCTCCTCCTCCTCCGCTTCAGAACTACTGCCGCCTGCACCCTGTTCCCCCAATGGCTGCCAATCGGGGTCCACAACTGGTCATCTATGACCTCCTCTTCTATGTCGCGTGCGATTTCGTCTGTGTCACCGTGTAAGCCGGTGGTATAGCGTCCGTGACGGGGCACCATAGTCTCCGCTGGGTTTGATTCTGCCTCAGTACACTGCGAGGGCAATGTTCTGGTCTGAGTCAAAGGAACAGCATAGTAATCTGGCTGTGGCTGTGCACCTGTGCACTCCATGTCCGATTCAACTTCTAATGGACATGGCCTGTTAACTGTTTCACTGTCTAACCCAGGAACGGTATGTGTAAAGAGCTCCATGGAGTAACCCGTTGTGTCTCCTGATGCATCCTTCTCTCTTGTTCTGGGTGAAGAAGACAAGGAAGCGACTTGTCTCTGACCGGGAGCATCCACTGACGATGCACTGCTCTGACATTTGGCACTTTCCGAGGAGGAGGCGAAAGAGCTAGAGGAAGAGTCAGCAATGAAAGCCAATACTTGTTCCTGCTGCTCCGGCTTCAAAAGTGGTTTTCCTACTCCCAGAAAAGAGAGCGTTCGAGGCCTTGTGTAGCCAGACAACGAACCTGGCTCAACAACTCGAGACTTAGGTGCTGTACTGCTTTTACCACGACCACCTGATGCTCCACCACCACTACCATCATGACCAGCTGACAATGACCGCCCACGGCCACGACCTCTTCCACTAGACTTCCTCATTGCTTGCAAAACGTAACCAAAGTAACACTATTTGTTACTGTAAAACAACTTATAAGGTGAACTCAAACTTCTGTAGGATTTATATATACCTTTATAGGTGCCTGACACTGAAAGGAAAATCAGGCCCAATGTTACACACTAGGTTTTCTGTGGCCCAATAATTTGAGACAGATGGCACACACAGGCCCAGCACTCAAGCAGAAATGCCAATCTTAATCTCCCACTATTTTTTTTTTTTTCTGGGAGAATTTACCCTAAAAAAAAAAAAAAAAAAAAGGCCCAGTATTACACAGTGTTTTCAGTGGCACACAATGAGAGAGAGAGATGCCACACACAGCAATGGCACGGAGGCAGACTTGCCAATATTTATCTCCCACTAATTTTGTTTTTGGAAAAGGGAGAATTTAGAAAAAAAAAAAAAAGGCCAAGTGTTACACAGTGTTTTCAGTGCCACACAATGAGAGAGAGATGCCACACACAGCAATGGCACGGAGGCAGACTTGACAATATTTATCTCCCACTAATTTTTTTTTTTGGAAAAGGGAGAATTTAGAAAAAAAAAAAGGACAAGTATTACACAGTGTTTTCGGTGCCACACAATGAGAGAGAGATGCCACACACAGCAATGGCACGGAGGCAGACTTGCCAATATTTATCTCCCTGCAGTTATCTCAGAAAAGTATGGCAGGCAGCTGTAAAAAGGACTGCTGCACACAAAAGTGTGGACAAACACACAAGATAGCTGTGCAGAACGGAAGGAAAAACAGGATTTGTGCTTTGAAAAAAGCAGTTGGTTTACACAGCGGCGTACACACAAAGCAACGCAGCTATCAGGGAGCCTTCTAGGGCAGCCCAATGAGCTACAACGCTGAGGAAAAAAAAAATGTAGCTTCCACTGTTCTGCAAACAAAAGGTGGTATTGGACAGTGGAAATCGCTACAGCACAAGCGGTTTGTGGCTTTATGTACCCTGCCTATCACTATCCCTGCTTCCGAAGAAGCTGCAGCAACCTCTCCCTACGCTCAGATCAGCAGCAGTAAGATGGCGGTCGGCGGGAACGCCCCTTTATAGCCCCTGTGACGCCGCAGAAAGCAAGCCAATCACTGCAATGCCCTTCTCTAAGATGGTGGGGACTGAGATCTATGTCATCACGCTGCCCACACTCTGCGTCCACCTTCATTGGCTGAGAAATGGCGCTTTTAGCGTCATTGAAACGCGACTTTGGCGCAAAAGTCGCGTACCGCATGGCAGACTCCACACAGGGATCGGCTCGGTTTCATGAGACACCGACTTTGCCAAAAGTCGGCGACTTATGAAAATGAACGATCCGTTTCGCTCAACCCTACTTCCAAGCTCTCGCCACCTCCTGTCGCCTCCAGCTCAAAAATATTTCCAGAATCTGTCCTTTCCTCAACCCTCACTCTACCAAAATGCTTGTGCATGCCCTAATCATCTCTCGCCTCGACTACTGCAATATCCTCCTTTGTGGCCTACCTTCTAACACTCTCGCACCCCCCAGTCCGTCCTTAACTCTGCTGCCCGACTAATTCATCTTTCTCCTTGCTATGCTCCTGCTTCCCCTCTTTGCAAATCCCTACACTGGCTCCCAATTTCCCAGCGTATCCTGTTTAAACTACTAACACTGACCTACAAAGCCATCCATAACCTTTCTCCTCCGTATATTTCCGTACTAATCTCTCAATATCTTCCCTCACGTAATCTCCGTTCCTCCCAAGACCTCCTTTTCTCCTCCACGCTTATTCGCTCCTCACCCAATCACCTCCAAGACTTTTCCCGAATATCCCCCATCATCTGGAATTCTTTGCTCCAACACGTCCGGTTATCCACCACATTTGAATCCTTCAAACGGAACCTGAAAACCCATCTCTTCAAAGAAACTTACAACCTGTAATGACCACATGACCACCTCCACACCATCAGAGCTACGGACGGCAACCCCCGACCTACTGTCTCCTTCCCCACAATCCTGTAGAATGTAAGCCCGCAAGGGCAGGGTCATCTCCGCTCTGTACCAGTCTGTCATTGTTAGTTTTGTTTACTGTAAGTGATATTTGTATTTTGATGTAACCCCTTCTCATGTACAGCACCATGGAATTAATGGTGCTATATAAATAAATAATAATAGCTGTGGATGAGATTTTTATTTTCTCAGATGGTAAAGCTGCCCACTCTTGGCAAAAAGCTTCCAGTTCCTGTAAATTCCTGCTCTGTCTAGCATGACCTACGCGCTTGAAATCTTACCAGATTAGCTCAATGATTTTGACATCAGGAGACTGAGATGGCCACTCTAGAACCTTCACTTTGTTCTGCTGTAGCCAATGACTGGTCGACTTGGCCTTGTGGTTTGAATCGTAGTCATGTTGGAATGTCCAAGTACGTCCCACGCGCAGCCTCCTGGCTGATGATTGCAAATTTGCCTCCAGTATTTGCTGATAACGTGCTGCATTCATCTTTCCTTCAACTGTGTCCAAGTTTACTGTGCCTTTGTAGATCACACATCCCCAAAACATCAGCATTCCACCTCCATGCTTTATAGTAGAAATGGTGTTTCTTTCATTATTGGCCTTGTTGAACTCTCTCCAAATGTAACATTTAGGTTTGTGGCCAAAAAGTTCAATTTCGGTCTCATCACTCCAAATTACCTTGTTCCAGAAGTTTTGAGGCTTGTCTCTGTGCTGTTTTGCGTATTGTAGGTGAGATACTTTGTGGCATTTGTGCAGTAATGGCTTTCTTCCGGCAACTCGACCATGCAGACCATTTTTCTTCAAGTACCTCCTTATTGTGCATCTTGAAATGGCCACACCACTAGTTTTCAGAGAGTCCTGTATTTCAGCTGATGTTATTTGTGTGTGTGTGTGTGGGGGGGGGGGTTTGCATCCCAAACAATTTTCCTGGCAGTTGTGGATGACATTTTTGTTGGTCTACCTGACTGTGGTTTTGTTTTTACAGAGCCCCTGATTTTCCATTTGTTAATCACAGTTTGAATGCTGCTGACTGGTGGCATTATCAATTCCTTGGATATCTTTTTGTATCCTTTTCCTGCTTTATACAGTTCAACTACCTTTTCCTGTAGATTCGTTGACAATTCTTTTGCTTTCCCCATGACTCACAATCCAGAAATTTCAGTGGCTGGATGAAGGATGCAAGAGTCTGTCTGAATCCTAGAAACTCACTCAGCCTTTATGCACGCACTGATTACAAGCAAACAGGTCATATGTGAGAATGTAACTTTTAGTAGCCATTCAAACCCATTTGTGTCAACTCCTGTGCATGTTATCAGGCCAAAATCACCAGGGTATGTGAACTTTTGATCAGGGTCATTTGGATGTTTTGGGTTGTCATTATGATTTAAAAAGAGAATACACGGTAGTTTGACATTAAATGGCTTCACCCAACAACTAACCATGAATGGAGAAAAAGGTTTGGTGTTATCATTCATATTCTCTGAAAAAAGGCCAAGAAAGCAAAAATTATGTTGGGGTGGGTAAACTTTTCAGCACGACTGTATGGCCGGCGTCACACTTAGCGTAGGGAAATATGGTCCGTTTTTTACAGCTGTAATACTCAGAAAAGCTCCTAAACATTGATCTCTATTCAATGCGAGGATGCGATTTTTTCTCCAAAAATTATCCGTGTCTTACGCATGGCTTGCAAAATGGACATAGAATGGATCCATGAGCTCAAATATTCGTGAAAACATATATGCAGTCTATATATATATATATATATATATATATATATATATATATATATATATATATATATATATATATATGTCAGTGAGACATATATATATATATATTTATATTTAATACAGCGCTAGATAGCATAAAAACCGGTAATTCAATTGCCAGCTTTTGCCATCTCCTTCACATACAGTAAACCATTTCATATCCCTTCTTTTTTTTACATATTCCTCACTACTAATGTTAGAAGTGTATGTGTGCAAAATTTTGTGGCGGTAGCTGTTAAAATAAAGGGTTACATCACGGAAAAAATTGTCGTGGGCTCCTGCGCAATTTTCTCCGCCAGAGTGGGAAAGCCAGTAACTGAGGGCAGATATTAATAGCCTAGAGAGGGACCATGGATATTGGCCCTCCCCTGGCTAAAAGCATCTGCCCCCAGCCACCCCAGAAAAGGCACATCTGTAAGATGCGCCTATTCTGGCACTTAGCCACTCTCTTCCCACTCCTCTGTAGCGGTGGGATATGGGGTAATAAAGGGTTAATGTCATCTTGCTATTGTAAGCCTGGTTAATAATGGAGAGGTGTCAGTAAGACACCTATCCATTATTAATCCAATATTAATAAAGGGTTAAAAAACACACACATATTTGGAAAAAAGTATTTTAATGAAATAAATACACATGGTGTAATATCTTTATTATATGCTCAATCCAATTGAAGACCCTTGTCACCTGAAACAAAGTTAAAATAAAAAAAACAACAATATCCGTGATTTAACCCTTTATTTTTAACAGCTAGAGCCACAAATTTTTGCACACATACACTTATAACATTAGTAGTGAGGAATATGTTAAAAAAATGGATATGAAATGGTTTACTGTATGTAAACCATGTCTCATATCCTGTCGGGTTTGGGAAGGAGATAGCAAAAGCCGGCAATTGAATTACCAGCTTTTCTGCTATCTAGTGCTGTATTAAATATAAATATATATATGACTCTCAATGACATATACATATATATACTGTATATACAGTACAGACCAAAAGTTTGGACACACCTTCTCATTTAAAGATTTTTCTGTATTTTCATGACTATGAAAATTGTACATTCACACTGAAGGCATCAACACTATGAATTAACACATGTGGAATTATAAACTAAACAAAAAAGTGTGAAACAACTGAAATTATGTCTTATATTCTAGGTTCTTCAAAGTAGCCACCTTTTGCTTTGATGACTGCTTTGCACACTCTTGGCATTCTCTTGATGAGCTTCAAGAGGTAGTCACCGGGAATGGTTTTCACTTCACAGGTGTGACCTGTCAGGTTTAAAAAGTGGGATTTCTTGCCTTATAAATGGTGTTGGGACCATCAGTTGTGTTGTGCAGAAGTCTGGTGCATACACAGCTGAAGCAACAAGCAGAAGAGACTTGTTTGGGCTAAAGAACACAAGGAATGGACATTAGACCAGTGGAAATCTGTGCTTTGGTCTGATGAGTCCAAATTTGAGATCTTTGGTTCCAACCACCGTGTCTTTGTGCGACGCAGAAAAGGTGAACGGATGGACTCTACATGCCTGGTTCCCACCAAGACGTATGAAGGAGGAGGTGTGATGGTGTGGGGGTGTTTTGCTGGTGACACTGTTGGGGATTTATTTAAAATTGAAGGCATACTGAACCAGCATGGCTACCACAGCATCTTGCAGCGGCATGCTATTCCATCCGGTTTGCGTTTAGTTGGACCATCAGTTATTTTTCTACAGGACAATGACCCAAAACACACCTCCAGGCTGTGTAAGGGCTATTTGACCAATAAAGACCATGATGGGATGCTACGCCAGATGACCTGGCCTCCACAGTCACCAGACCTGAACCCAATCGAGATGGTTTGGGGTGAGTTGGACCGCAGAGTGAAGGCAAAAGGGCCAAAAAGTGCTAAGCATCTCTGGGAACTCCTTCAAGATTGTTGGAAGACCATTTCCGGTGACAACCTCTGGAAGCTCATCAAGAGAATGCCAAGAGTGTGCAAAGCAGTCATCAAAGCAAAAGGTGGCTACTTTGAAGAACCTAGAATATAAGACATAATTTCAGTTGTTTCACACTTTTTTGTTAAATATATAATTCCACATGTGTTAATGCATAGTTTTGATGCCTTCAGTGTGAATGTACAATTTTCATAGTCATGAAAATACAGAAAAATCTTTAAATGAGAAGGTGTGTCCAAACTTTTGGTCTGTACTGTATACCTATACTATGTGTAGGCATTCATTCTATCTATTCTAACCTGTCAGTGTGATTTTACTGTACACCGCACTGAATTACCGGCTTTTCTATAGAACACCGGTACGTATTTCTCGCAAGTCACACGCATGGTCCGTGTGTAATCCATATTTTCTCGCCCCCATAGACTTTCATTGGCGGATTTTTTGCGCAATACCCTGTCAAACGCAGCATGCTGCGATTTTCTATGCCCGTAAAATACAGCTGAGAAATATACGGCAGATAGGAGCTGCCCCATAGAGAAACATTGGTCTGTGTGCAGTGCGTAGTTTTTGCGCCACTCATACTTCCGTAAAACTCTCTAGTGTGACTCCGGCCTATATCAGATGTCTTGGGTAGAAAATACATGGATATTCACATTGAACACAGTGAGACCAATGGGCATCAACAATGAGATAGAATTGTTTGCTTTCTAATGAACACTAATGATCAATTACCACCTGGACCAAAGTGCTTTGATACTGACCTGTATAAAGCTGCCAACTACTGCAGAATGTAACCCCTGATGAAGGTTGAGATACCTCAGAAACGCATTGAATATCAGCAGGCTTCTTTTTTGCTACGGAAGAGATCCCGTGGAGTAGTGACATCACACAGACACAGGGCGGCAGCTTTTTTCTTTTCAAGCTGATGTCAGTATCAGCATAGCCAGCCGGAACTCTGCTGATTCTGCACCATACAGCACAGTATGAATCCAGGACACAGAACAGCTTTATCGCTGATTTGATCATCTCAAAGAGTTTATGTGTGCCCTACATGATTCTACCCAGCCACACAGGTAGACATTCAGTTATTTATTTACCAGTGTTATCAAGTATATTTAGCGCATATCTACAGTGTATATCTTGAAAATAAGTATATGATGCACTCACGATTTTGCAAATTTTCCCACCTACAAAGAATGGAGAGGTCTGTAGTTTTTCTCGTAGGTTCAACTATGAGAGACAGAATCTAAAAATAAAAAACAATATCACATTGTATGATTTTTACATAAATAATTAATATTTTATTGCATGAAATGCAGTGGGGAAAATAAGTATTTGATCCCTTCTTGATTTTGTACGTTTGCACACTGACAAAGACATGAACAGTAGAGATGAGCGAACGTGCTCGCCACTATTTGGTACTCGCCCGAATATCACTATGCTCGGCTACTCGGCGAGCACCGAGTATTTCCGGGATTATTCGGTGGGAGCTCGGGTCTCCGCCCTACAATTCTGGCACTCTTTAGAGAGCCAATGACAGTGCAGGGATTGTCTGCCATGCACTGAAATGCCGCAGCCATCCTTGTTGTTGTATTACAGTGATTGGCTGGCCGCACAGCGTCATCAGGTGTATAAGAGATCTGGCACTGCCCTGCTCGCCGCATTCTGCTCCGGACTTAGCGAGTGTATGCAGAGCTGCTGCTGAGATAGGGTCAAAATCGTGCTTTTAAGGCCGGGATCACACATGCGAGAAACACGGCCGAGTCTCGCAAGTTAATACCCGGCACTGCCGCCAGCACTCAGGAGCGGCGCGTGTGGCCGCAAAGCAATACAGGGAGCCGCACGCTCCACTTCCGAGTGCCGGGTGCAGTGCTGGGTATTAACATGCGAGACTCGGCCGTGTTTCTCGCATGTGTGATCCCGGCCTAAGGGCTCATTCTCACATGAGAGAAACTCGGATGAGTCTGCAAGTCAATACCCTGCACTCAGATCGGAGCGTGCGGCCGCATAGCAATACATGCAGCAGCACGCTCCACTCCTGAATGCCGGGTGCAGTGCCGGACATTGACGTGTGAGACTCATCCGAGTTTCTCGCAGGTGAGTATGAGCCCTAATAGTTAGTGTAGGTCTGCAACTGTTCAGTGCACAACTCCTAAGAAACCAACAGTCCTTTTAGGGCTAATTTGGGGGTCTCGAGATTGCAGCGCTAGGTAGGCAGGGAAGTCTATGTGCACATATCCACATCAGTGCAAGGCCTGCAGGCACTGTATGTGAGTACATAGCTCTCACTGCATACCTCCAAAAGCTCCATTACTGTCTGCTGCTTATTTAATATATATCTAGCTGCAGTTTTCTGTGGCATTTTTTTTCTTCACCTGATACCTGCTCCTTTTACTCTAAAGCAATCCATAGCCCCCTTATTTTAACATTTATTTGCTTGTTCACGCTGCCTACTACAGCCAGGTTATTGAATTCTAAGAACGCACAAATCTACCATTTTTTTTTTGTCCCAGACACCAGATGTGAGTGCGCCAAAAAATATTTTTTTTGTGTGTCATAGACAACTTGTTGACACAATTTAGTTGTGCCTAAAAAAATCAAGGCCACATTTAGATCAGTCTGTTATCTGAGGCTGATGGCTGGTGTCTCTGTGGTGAAAAAATCATAGCTTTGCAGGCATATGTATCATAGTTCTGTGTGCTAGCCTTGACGTTTTTTGTTTTTTTCAACAATTCACCCCCCAAAAAATAATATTTTATACAGTCTGTTATGTCAGGCTGAGGCCTGGTGTATCTGTGTTTGAAAAATCGTAGCTTCGCAGGCATAAGTTGCATAGTTCTGTCTGCTAGCCTTGTTCCACTTTTTGGTTTTTTTTTAAATTCTCCAAAAACAAAACAAAATGGCGAGACTATCAAAAAATCGGATCCCACTGTTATCAAACTCTGATCAAACTCAGATGAGAGTCTGACTAACATAATAGGACAGATTTTCTCAGATAGAGATAAAACGGTCATGTAACCCTAGCCAAAGAGTAACATTGATGTTTGAAAATGTTCTTAAATGTTTGTTTTTGATATTTTTGATATTTTTTTTTACATGCCCAAAATCTGACATTTTGAGAGGGTTGTGTAGTCTATTTACAGTAAATCCATTGTATACAAAAATTCCAAAAAGGAAAATACACAGACACTTAGTACTGTGCAAAAGTTTAAGGCAGGTCAAATGCTTTAAAACATAAAAGTGTTTAATTTATTTTTTTATCACTTATCAAAATGCAATTCACCACCCTTTGCCCTCAAAGCAGCATCTTTTCCTTTAGTTACATTTGCACACAGACTTTGAAGGGAGGAGGTTGATCCTTTGGCTGAAATGTTGCCGCAAACTTGCAATGAACCTCCACAGTGTTTCAATGTCAGGATATGTTCACACAAGCGTATTAAATATCATTCACAGTTTCATCCAAAATGGTGGCATAATTTTTTCTTCACTTATCATCCATGTACAGTCCATATGCTGTATAATCCATTTTTATTACAGATGCAACTATTAAACCATTTACCGTTTCCTAAGGGGAGCAGCTGGAATAAAATAAGTGCAAAACGGGCTACTTTTGGCTTGGTGACAAGACTTCTTTAAATGCATCACAACATACTATGTATTGCCATGATAACTACTATTCAGGCTCGTGCAGATGGCTGTAGATTCTCTAATCTGATAGAATCTGGCTGATTATGCAAGTGACACTCTGCTCATAGTTTGATCAGAGTGTTAGTTTAGTGTGAGGATGCAGAGATCGGACGTCACTAAGATGTCATCTGAGTGCAGTCCAGTGGGTCCCACGCACTCATTGACTTGCATGGCGGTGTGCGATCCAAATAAAATCTGACATTTGAACGACCTTATAGACAAAGATTGGCCTGAGTGTGATCCGATGTTTTGTATGCTCTTATGCACCTGGCACTATGCCGCTATTTTTATAGATCATAGATATCGTTTCCCTGATAGATAAGGCAGCTACTTTGTTACCAAGTCTTGCACAATGCCATTTTAAGGCTGCGTTCCTACGTTAAGTACTTGGTGTGTTTTTCCTGTTACAGATTTTCTGCAGCATTTGTGCATCTATTTAGTAAATTAGGCTACTTGTGTTTGGTTCACCGTGTTTTTTTGTCATGTTTTAAATAAAGTTGCTTTTTTATATACATTCTGGTATTTTGCCTTGACAAAACTTTATTGATATGGTTATGAGTTTTTTGCATATGCGTTCTTTACCTGTGTATTACATAGGGAAAATATGCACATAAACTTAACGTACTCACAAGAGAAATTGACGTTGCAAATTTTAAACATGCACGGCAGGTCAGTTTATGCAGCGTAAAAAAAAAACAGTGGGCATGAGATTTCTATAAGTCCCAAGTTCAACCACTTTGCTGTAACTGTACGATGCTGCGGTTTTTTGGCACTGCAAAATTACACAGCATCAAAAACTCATTGTGCTCACACAGCCTAAGCCTAAAAGTTATTTGGTCCAGAATAGTTACTTTCAACAAAAGCCATTATGTTATGTTTATTAATGGTTAAATTGTACTGTGAGATAAAGAGTCTTTGCCCAGTAGCCTTTGTAGTTCTGTTTTTCAATCTCCTGGAAATCCCCTGAGTTCACCCATATGTAAATCTGTTCAATGGACTTTGCCTGTTAACTAGTTGCAAGAGTCCTAAGTCATGTGACAAGGCTCGTTAAAGGGTCGACATTGACTGTTAGGATTGCTACTTCCGATAGATGGCACTATAGTTCTAGTCCTCTTCCTCTCGGAAAAGACAATTTGCGTAGTTGTAAGAGTGAAATTCTAGGTTCTCTTACTCACTTACTCACCATTCTATGTAGGACAGCTTGTCAATCTACCCTTGAAAGCAAATGTTAGATAAAAGAAGGATCCAAAGTTTCCTAAATGTTTGTTCTTTGGGAGATAATCAGTTTCTAAAGGAGGGACAGATTGGTTTGGTTTGAGGTGCACAAATATCCTATAAAAGGCTGGATGTAGAATGAGGCATACACAGATGTCCATTCAGTAACTTTAAATAGTGAAGCAACAGTCTTGATATCACAGTTGATGCCCTGGGCAAAAGTACCCATTTAATGCCCCCATTCATTTGGTATTTGTTAGTTTCCCCAAGACTTGTGTGTAGAAAGTTATCTATTATATCAATTAATATAGATTATCTAATATATAAAGCTGAATGTGTGTATGTGTGTATGTATGTCCAGGATTGGCATCTGAACCGTCGCAGCTACAGCCACAAAATTTTGCACAGTCACACGTCTGGACCCTGAGAGCGTCATAGGCTATGTTGTGAGGTGAAATTTTAACCCCGCGCGTTCCAATTCACCAAACAATTTTGCCCCTATCTACACAATGGGGAAAAAGTGAAAGGAAAAGTGTTGGAGGCGTCGCAGCTACAGGCACAAAATTTTGCACAGTCACACGTCTGGACCCCGAGAGCGTCAAAGCTATGTTGTGAGGTGAAATTTTAACCCCGCGCTTTCCAATTCACCAAACAATTTTGCCCCTATCTACCTAATGGGGAAAAAATGAAAGGAAAAGTGTTGGAGGCAAATTAACAGCTGCCAGATGTGAACAATGGGGACTTAAAGAATGAGAGCGATGGCGCCAAAGAGTATATACTGTACAGTTGCTAAGGTGGGGCCCCGACATGGGATAATCACCACACCACCACGGGGATATGAACACACACACAAAATGCGCCACACACTACCATGTGCTCGAACACATATACCACCCTCAGCGCACATTTCACCACACATACACCAACCTCGCCACATAAGTCGAAACACAAAAGTCACCGCTCAAAACTCGCCACGCGCAAAACTCTCCACATGCAAAACTCGCCACACGTGCAAAACTCACCTCATGGAAAACTCGCCACACGCAAAACTTGCACACGCGGAAAAATTGCCACATGCACAAAAGTTGCAACACATGCAAAAGTTGCCTCACACAAAACTTGCACATACTCAAAAGGCACCACACATAAAACTCGCCACGCACAAAACTCGCCATGCGCAAAACTTGCTGCACACAACTTGCTACACTAACCTGTCACATGCAACTCGACACACAAAAAGTTGCTACACGCATGTCGCCACACAAAACTCATCTCACAAAAGTCGCTACATGCATGTCACCACACGCAACTCAAAACACACAACTTGACACACGAAACTCGCCCTAAAACACACACAAGTCTGGTATTATCCTTCACAAATAAAAATCTGATTAATAAGTAGACAAACTACAAGAGCAACAAATGTACCATATAGGAATTCGGCAGCTGTCAGTCACATGACCTGTCTATTATGTGTATGTGTGAGCTAATATATACTGCCAGGGGGTGGGCTTACTGTTGGCTGGGGATTTATCAGGCTGCCAATTTAGCTTACAAATACTGAGGTAAAAAGGGGGCCTTTGAAGAAGGAAGGTCCGAAACGCGCGTCGGGGCGGACGGACCGGGCCACTGGGATTTTTGTGTTCCGGGCATCGCCGATTTAGCAGGTAATTATGGTTATGCTATGGATGGGTGGCGGTTGCCCTTAGTTTAGCAATATGCGGCTATTGAGTATGGGCACGTTTTGGTGGCAATTGCGGTTGATCCCTGACTTTTTGTCTAGGGGTGTGCATAGTGTATTATACTCTGCCTATATGTGAGCTCATAATCCTGGCCTCACTTTTCTCCCAGTGTCCTGGTAGGTTCTGACACATATAACAATCCACAATGCATGTCAACAGCGTGTGCATATCTCCCTCGTTTGTTGAATTTATTTGGTGTTTTGACCTCATGTTTGGTCATTTTAATCAATAAATTATGAAATTTTCTATATAACTTTTTTGACCCTGTAGTCATCTTTGGTGTGTTGATTTTGATGTATTTACATTTATGATAGGGGCAGTAGTCCGTATCGCTCACACAGGGACCCTTTAACTGTTTACTGGGATCCACTGTGACATAATGTGGCTTTGTTCGTTAAGGATTGCATTTATATACAGGAGGAGATGACACACAGATATATACTATATATAGGTGAGATGACACACAGGTATATACTATATACAGGAGGAGATTATATACAGGTATATACTATATATAGGAGGAGATGACATACAGGTATATACTATATACAGGGGAGATGACACACAGCAGGTATATACTATATACAGGGGAGATGACATACAGGTATATACTATATACAGGAGATGACATACAGGTGTATACTATATATATGGGAAATGACAAACATGTATATACTGAGGTGAAAATGAGAGGTGTGAGGTGAAAATGAAAAGGTGTGAGTGCAAAATGAGAGGAGTGAGGGAAAATAGTGGAGTGATCGGAAAATGACAGATGTGAGGTCGAAATTACAAGTGTTAGGGGGGAATGAGAGGAGTGAGGGGGAAAATAAGAGGAGTGAGGGGGAAAATGAGAGGTGTGAGGGAGAAAATGAGAGATGTGAGGGGGAAAATGAAAGATGTGATGGGGAAAATGAGAGGCGTGATGGGAAAATAAGAGAAGTGAGGTGCTATAACTAACCACAGATATTTACTATGCCCAGGCAACGCCGGGCTCTTCAGCTAGTATAGAATAATTCTGGAATACTTCAACATATCCCAGTGATTCTGAGAATATTTTTTCGTGACATACTGTAATTCATAATGGTGGTAAATTTGGGTCTATATGATTTGCATTCTAAGAAAATTAGAAAAAGAAATAGCAATTTTGAAAAACTTTGAACGTTTATGCCCTTCGAACAGATAGTCACACCACTAATTAAGAAACAACATTTTCCAAATGTCTACTTTACATCGGCCTCATTTTTTAAACTTTTTTTGTTAAAAATGTAGAAGGGTTAAAAGTTTAGCAGCAATTTTTCATTTTTCCCAAACATTTTACAAAACCTATTCTATTAGTGAACACTTCTCATTTGAAGAGACTTTTGGGGGCCTATATGATAAAAAAATGCCCAGAAGTGAATTTACCCCATTTTCAAAACTGCACCCATCAAGGTATTCAAAACCACATTCAGGAAGGTTGTTAACCCATCAGGTGCTTCACAGGAATTAAAACAAAGTGGAAAAAAATAGTTATTTTCCACAAAAATGTTACATTAGCCCAAACCTTTTTATTTTCACAAAGGTAACAAGAAAAAATGAACAATATTGACTTTCTCCTGACGATGCCACAAATACGGGAGGGCTCTTAAGTGAAAGAGTTCTATCTGAATTTTGTAGCGCCATTTTGGCTGGAATAGATTATGTACACCATGTCACATTTGCCGACCCCCAGAAGTACCAAAACAGTAGAGAACCCCACAAATGACGTCATTTTGGGAGCTACACTCATCAAGGAATTCAACAAGGTGTGTGGTGACCATCTTGAACCTACAGGTACTTCACAGAATTTTATAACATTGGGTTGTGAAAATGTAAAATTAAATTTATTAAATTTAAACAAAAATGTTGCTTTAGCCCCAAATTTTTCATTTTCACAAGAGGAACAGCAGAAAATGGACCACATAATTTTTTTGCAATTTCTCCTGAGTATGACAATACCCCAAATGTGGTCAGTACTGTTTGGGCACACGGCAGGGCTTGTAAGGGAAGGAGCACTATTGAGTTTTGGATCCTCATTTTGGCTGGAATAGATTGCAGACACTATGTTGCATTTGAAGAGCCTCTGGTATGTCAAAACAGCAGAAACCCCACACAAGTGAACATATTTTTGAAACTATTTGGAGCGCCCCCAAGGGCAGCGGGGTACTCGGTACCGGGCCCTTCGGTTCTCAAGGGGGATGTCCCAGTCAGTGGCCCTAGGGACGTCCGTGAGAAATGGGGGAAAGGTCTTTAAAGGGATAATGTTCGTGACGCCACCTGTGGTATTCGGTCAGGGTGACCGACGCTGCTGTAAGGGGTCCGCTGGGGTGATGTTATGGCAGCTAGATGGTATACCTTCCCAGAGGTGAAGTGTATCCCCAGGGCTTCCCAGAGTGTAGATGGTGAATGATGTAAGGTGCAGTGAAGAACGAGGACACAAGGTTGCAGTCTCTTTACCTTTACTGAAGGCTTCAGCATCCACAGTCCAGAGCACCAGATCACAGAGCAGGCAGAGTCCGGTTGGTCTGAAGGCAAATCCAGAGTCCCCTTATCCAGGTGGAAATCAGTAGCCTTCCTCTAGCACCTGGATGTTGTAGTACCTTCCTGCTGATCGTCTCAGTAAGGTCCTCACAACTGATGTTGGTGTTCTAGATGTTATGTCTCTTTCTCTGTCCCCCTGATGGTAAGGATAGGACAAACCCGTATGAGTGGTGGCCTGAGGCTTTTTACAGGGACTCTAGCACGCCCCAGCCCCCACAAGTTGCCACCGTGCCTCCTGGGTATGGGTCGGGCAGATAATATGGAATTAGCTGTCCTGCCGGTCTCTGGAGCCAGGCTTGGAGACGATGACTCCCTCGGTGTTCCGGCTACCGGATCCTGCGCCTCAGAAAGGAGGCAGCCTTTTGCAGGGCAGAACTCCTTCTGGTTTTCCTATCCTTTTGCTATGACTTCGTTTCTCACTCTCTACAATACCATTCGCTGTTCGTGTCTCTTTCTTAGGATACTGCCGCACGTCGGGAAGGCGCAGCTCCGTAACCTTCTGTCTAGGCCTCTGACAGGATCCCACCCCTGTCAGGGACCCACTACCTGAGTGGAGCTCAGATAGCAGCTCACTGGGTGAAGCCCAGCCAGCTTCTGCCTAACTTCCTATCCAGACCACCAGTTTTACCTAATTGTGAAGAGTGCCCTAATAAATAGGAGCATAGCTCCCCCTGGTGGACTGGAGTGTGAAGTGTAGTGTATGGTTTGTGATACCTGGTAAAGAGATCTCCTTTGTTGCCTTCAGACGTAACATCACTCCCCCTGGTGGAAGAATGACATTACTGCAATGACCAGGACCCTGGGGCGCTGCATATACACCCCAAGAAATTCATGTATGGGTACTGTGAGCAGTTAGAACCCATTGGTGCTTCACAGAATTTTATAATATCAGAATGTGGAAATTATTATTTTTTTTTTTTTCAAGACAAAATGTTGCTTTAGTACAATTTTTTTCATTTTCACTAAAGTAGCTAGATAAACTGGACCCTGCAATTTGTTGTGCAATTGCTCCTGAGCACGATTATACCACATATGTGGTCGCACGCTACTATTTGGGTACATTGAAAGGAAGGAGCACTACTTCATTTTTGGAGCAATCTTTGGAATAGATTGCAGACTCCATGTCACATTTGAAGAGCCCCTGACATGCAAACACAATAGAACTCCCCCCCCAAAAAAAAAAAAAGTGAATCCATTCTGGAAACTACACCTCTCAAAGAATTCATCTAGGAAGCAATTTTAACCCTTGGGTGGTTCTCAGAATTGTATAACATTAAGCTGTGAAAATGACAAATTACCATTTCTTGAACTAAATAATTGCTTCGGCCCCAAGTTTTTAATCTTCAAAAAGGATAATGCATAGTAACATAGTAACTAGAGATGAGCCACCTCCCTAGTGTTCGGGTTCGGTTCGTTGAACAGGTACCTGTTCGACGAACTGTTCGTCGAACGTTCGACAAAACCCGTCGAACCCCATTGAAACCAATGGCAGGCAAACACAAACACATACAAACACATGGAAAACACATAGAAAACACCTTAAAAGGTGTCCAAAAGCTGACAAACTGCTCAGAAGACACAACAAACACATGCAAAAGTCACAACTACATATAGTCATGCGAAAAGAAAAGAGGTGGAGGAGTAAAAGGAGGAGGAGACGAGACCTCAAAGATTACAGCAAAGTCTGCAAAACATAAATACCAGCTCATAGGGAAGTGGTAACTAGGCTGACCATATACCTGATCCTAGCGCAAACACTAACAGCAGCCAGGGAACGTGCCTACGTTGGTCCTAGACGTCTCACGCCAGCCGGAGAACTAACTACCCCTATCAGGGAAAATAAGACCTCTCTTGCCTCCAGAGAAAAGACCCCAAAGTAATACAAGCCCCCAACAAATAATAACGGTGAGGTAAGAAGAAAAGACAAACGTAAGAATGAACTAGATTTAGCAAAGAGAGGCCCACTGACTAATAGCAGAATATAGTAAGAAGACTTATATGGTCAGCAAAAAACCCTGCAAAATATCCACGCTGAATATCCAAGAACCCCCAAATCGACTGACGGTGTGGGGGGGAGAATATCAGCCCCCCTAGAGCTTCCAGCAATAACAGGAATCACATATTGTACAAGCTGGACAAAAAATATGAACAATGCAAATGATCAAGAGTACGAAAGCAGGACTTAGCTTATCTTGCAAAGAACCAGGACCTGAAGACAGGAGCAAACAGAAGTGAACTGATTACAACGATGCCAGGCACTGGACTGAGAATCCAGGAAGTTTAAATAGCAACACCCCAGGCCTAACGAAGCAGGTGAGCACCAACCTGGTAAAAGACAATCCAAGTGCCAAATCACTAGTGACCACAAGAGGGAGCCAAAAAGTATAGTTCACAACAGTACCCCCCCTTTAAGGAGGGGTCACCGAACCCTCACCAAGACCACCAGGGTGACCAGGATGAGCAGCGTGGAAGGCACAAACCAAATCGGCCGCATGAACATCAGAGGCGGCCACCCAGGAATTATCCTCCTGACCATAGCCCTTCCATTTGACCAAATACTGGAGCCTCCGTCTAGAGAGACGAGAATCCAAGATCTTCTCCACCACGTACTCCAACTCGCCCTCAACCAACACCGGAGCAGGAGGCTCAACAGCAGGAACCACAGGCACAACGTACCGCCGTAACAAAGACCTATGGAACACGTTGTGAATGGCAAACGACACCGGAAGATCCAAACGAAAAGAAACCGGGTTAAGAACTTCCAAAATTTTATAAGGACCAATAAAGCGAGGCTTAAACTTAGGAGAGGAAACCTTCAGAGGGACATACCGAGAAGAGAACCAAACCAAATCCCCAACACGAAGTCGGGGGCCCACACCGCGGCGGCGGTTGGCAAAACGCTGAGCCTTCTCCTGTGACAACTTCAAGTTGTCCACCACATGATTCCAAATCCGCTGCAACCTATCCACCACGGAATCCACCCCAGGACAGTCAGAAGACTCAACATGACCCGAGGAGAAACGAGGATTAAAACCAGAGTTGCAGAAGAAAGGCAAAACCAAAGTAGCGGAACTAGCCCGATTATTAAGGGCAAACTCCGCCAATGGCAAGAAGGTCACCCAATCATCCTGGTCCGCAGAAACAAAACATCTCAAATAAGCCTCCAGTGTCTGATTGGTTCGCTCAGTTTGACCATTAGTCTGAGGATGGAAGGCAGATGAAAACGACAAATCAATGCCCATCTTAGCACAAAAAGATCGCCAGAATCTGGACACAAACTGGGATCCTCTGTCGGACACGATATTCTCCAGAATGCCATGTAAACGAACCACATTCTGAAAAAACAAAGGAACCAGATCGGAAGAGGAAGGCAACTTAGGCAAGGGTACCAAATGGACCATCTTGGAAAAACGATCACACACCACCCAGATGACAGACATTCCCCGAGACACCGGAAGATCAGAAATGAAATCCATGGAAATGTGCGTCCAAGGCCTCTTCGGGACGGGCAAGGGCAAAAGCAACCCGCTAACACGAGAACAACAAGGCTTAGCCCGAGTACAAGTCCCACAGGACTGCACAAATGACCGCACATCCCGTGACAAGGAAGGCCACCAAAAGCACCTAGCCACCAAATCTCGGGTACCAAAAATTCCTGGATGCCCTGCCAACACCGAGGAATGAACCTCGGAAATGACTCTGCTGGTCCATTTATCAGGAACAAACAGTCTGTCGGGTGGACACGAGTCAGGTCTACCAGCCTGAAATCTCTGCAACACACGTCGCAAATCCGGAGATATGGCCGACACGATTACTCCCTCTTTAAGAATACCAGCTGGCTCCGAGACTCCAGGAGAGTCAGGCACAAAGCTCCTAGAGAGAGCATCAGCCTTAACATTCTTCGAACCAGGCAGGTATGAGACCACAAAGTCAAAACGAGAGAAAAACAATGACCAACGAGCCTGTCTAGGATTCAGGCGCTTAGCAGACTCGAAATACATCAGATTTTTGTGATCAGTCAAGACCACCACACGATGCTTAGCACCCTCGAGCCAATTACGCCACTCCTCAAATGCCCACTTCATGGCCAACAACTCCCGATTACCAACATCATAGTTCCGCTCAGCAGGCGAAAACTTCCTAGAGAAAAAGGCACATGGTCTCATCACAGAACAACCAGAGCCTCTCTGCGACAAAACAGCCCCAGCACCGATCTCAGAAGCATCCACTTCAACCTGAAAGGGAAGTGAGACATCAGGCTGGCTGTTGTGGATTCTGTTTGTGGGCTCCCTCTGGTGGTTACTGCTGGTACTGGGTGACTTTGGTGGGTTGCGGCCTTTGGTTTCCACCTGTCCATCAGAGGCTGGGTGTTTCCTATTTTACCTGGCCTTTCTGTCATTCCCTTGCCGGCTATCAATGTATTCAGATGTGCTCTGTTTGGTTCCTGCCTACCTGCTCCCAGATCTTTCAGGATAAGCTAAGTGCTGATTTTCAGTTGTTTGTTTTTTTGTCCAGCTTGCTTATTATGTCTCTATGCTAGCTGGTAGCTCTAGTGGACTGAGGTTCTCCCCATGTGCCATGAGTTGGCACATGGGTTCTTGTAATCTCAGGATGGTTTTTTGATTAGGGTTTTTTGCTGACCGCTCAGACCCCTTTTGTATCGTTCTGCTTTCTAGTTTACAGCGGGCCTCAATTTGCTGAACCTATATATATCATCTCTATGTGTGTGCCTTCCTCTCATTTCACCGTCAATACATGTGGGGGGCAACTATACCTTTTGGGGTTCATTCCTCTGGAGGCAAGTGAGGTCTTATTTTCTCTGCAGTACTAGTTAGCTCTTAGGCTGGTGCGTGGCGTCTAGAACCAACGTGGGCACGCTCCCTGGCTATCTCTAGTTGCGTTTGTCAGGCGTAGGGCAGCGGTCAGCCCAGGTTCCATCACCCTAGAGCTCGTCCGATATTTTGTATTACCTTGCTTGTCCCTTGCTATCCCTAGCCATTGGGATTCATGACAGTATAGCCGGCCCACAAAGTGTTAATTGTTTGGGCTGAAGCAGGAGAAAAAGAAGTGTTTAAGGGAAATTTTTTTTTTTTTTTTCCTTCAGAGTTTTGCTGCCTAGCCCTTAATTGCTGTCTAGCTGCTTCTTACCTCCTCTTAACCCTTGAATGGCTCTGATATTAGCTGTTTAACATGGATGTCCAGAGTTTGGCTTCCAGCCTGAGTAATCTCGCGGCAAAAGTTCAAAACATACAGGATTTTGTTGTTCACACTCCCATGTCTGAACCTAGAATTCCTATTCCAGAGTTCTTTTCTGGAGATAGATCTACCTTCCTGAATTTCAGGAACAATTGTAAATTGTTTCTTTCTTTAAAATCTCGCTCCTCTGGAGACCCTGCTCAACAGGTCAAGATTGTAATATCTTTCCTGCGGGGCGACCCTCAGAATTGGGCATTTGCATTGGCACCAGGGGATCCTGCATTGCTCAATGTGGATGCGTTTTTTTCTGGCATTGGGATTGCTCTATGAGGAACCCAACCTGGAGATTCAGGCTGAAAAGGCTTTATTAGCCCTCTCTCAGGGGCATGATGAAGCGGAAATATATTGTCAAAAATTTCGGAAATGGTCGGTGCTTACTCAGTGGAATGAGTGCGCCCTGGCTGCTAACTTCAGAAATGGTCTTTCCGAGGCCATTAAGGATATTATGGTGGGGTTCCCTACGCCTACAGGTCTGAATGAGTCGATGGCTATGGCCATTCAGATTGATCGGCGTTTACGGTAGCGCAAACCCGTGCACCAGTTGGCGGTGTCTTCTGAACAGGCACCTGAGACTATGCAATGTGATAGAATTCAGTCCAGAAGTGAATGGCAAAATTATAGGCGGAAAAATGGATTGTGTTTTTATTGTGGTGATTCAGCTCATGTTATATCAGCATGCTCTAAACGCACAAAAAGGGTTGATAAATCTTTTGCCATTGGTACTCTGCAGCCTAAGTTCATTTTGTCTGTGACTCTGATTTTTTCACTGTCTTCCATTTCCGTCGATGCCTATGTGGATTCAGGCGCTGCCCTGAGTCTTATGGATTGGTCATTTGCTAAACGCTGCGGTTTTAGTCTGGAGCCTCTGGAAGTTCCTATCCCTCTGAAGGGAATTGACTCTACACCATTGGCTATGAATAAGCCGCAGTATTGGACACAAGTGACCATGCGCATGACTCCCGTTCATCAGGAGGTGATTCGCTTCCTTGTACTGTATAATTTACATGATGTACTAGTGCTTGGTCTGCCATGGTTACAAACTCATAATCCTGTCTTGGACTGGAAAACAATGTCTGTGTTAAGCTGGGGATGTCAGGGGGTTCATGATTATGCACCTCCGATTTCAATCGCTTCATCTAGTCCTTCTGAGATCCCTGCGTTTTTGTCTGACTATAGGGATGTTTTTGAGGAGCCTAAGCTCAATTCGCTCCCTCCTCATAGAGATTGTGACTGTGCTATAGAATTGATTCCTGGCAGTAAGTTCCCTAAGGGTCGTTTATTTAATCTGTCACTGCCAGAGCATACTGCTATGCGGAATTATATTAAGGAGTCCTTGGAAAAGGGACATATTCGTCCATCTTCGTCCCCTCTGGGAGCAGGTTTTTTTTTCGTGGCAAAAAAAGATGGTTCTCTGAGGCCTTGTATAGATTATCGCCTTCTGAATAAGATTACAGTCAAATATCAGTATCCACTGCCATTATTGACTGATTTGTTTGCTCGCATTAAGGGGGCTAGGTGGTTCACTAAGATAGATCTTCGCGGTGCGTATAATCTGGTGCGGATAAAACAGGGTGACGAGTGGAAAACCGCATTTAATACGCCTGAGGGCCATTTTGAGTATTTGGTAATGCCTTTTGGACTCTCCAATGCTCCGTCAGTCTTTCAGTCCTTTATGCACAATATTTTCCGTGAATATCTGGATAAGTTTATGATTGTGTATTTGGATGATATTTTGGTGTTTTCTGATGACTGGGAGTCTCATGTTTTACAGGTCAGGAAGGTGTTTCAGGTTCTGCGGGCCAATTGTCTGTTTGTGAAGGGCTCAAAGTGTCTCTTCGGAGTCCAGAAGATTTCTTTTTTGGGGTACATTTTTTCTCCTTCTACTATTGAGATGGATCCCGTCAAGGTTCAGGCGATTTGTGACTGGACACAACCTACATCTGTTAAGAGCCTTCAGAAGTTCTTTGGGTTTGCTAACTTTTATCGTCGGTTCATTGCTAATTTTTCCAGTATTGTTAAACCTTTGACTGATTTGACTAAAAAGGGTGCTGATGTTGCTGATTGGTCTCCTGCGGCCGTGGAGGCCTTTCAGGAACTTAAGCGCCGGTTTTCTTCTGCTCCTGTGTTGTGTCAACCAGATGTTTCACTTCCTTTTCAGGTTGAGGTTGATGCTTCCGAGATTGGAGCGGGGGCGGTTTTGTCACAGAGAAGTTCTAATGGCTCGGTGATGAAGCCATGTGCATTCTTCTCTAGAAAATTCTCGCCCGCCGAGCGCAATTATGATGTGGGTAATCGGGAGCTTTTGGCCATGAAGTGGGCATTTGAGGAGTGGCGTCATTGGCTTGAGGGTGCTAAACATCGTGTGGTGGTCTTGACTGATCACAAGAATCTCATTTACCTTGAGTCTGCCAGGCGTTTGAATCCTAGACAGGCTCGTTGGTCGTTGTTTTTTTCTCGTTTCAATTTCGTGGTTTCATACCTGCCAGGTTCAAAGAATGTGAAGGCAGATGCTCTTTCCAGGAGTTTTGTGCCTGACTCTCCTGGAGACTCTGGGCCTACTGGTATCCTTAGGGATGGGGTAATATTGTCCGCCGTATCCCCAGACTTGCGACGTGCATTGCAGGAGTTTCAGGTGGATAAACCGGATCGTTGTCCACCAGAAAGACTGTTTGTTCCGGATGATTGGACCAGTAGAGTCATCTCCGAGGTCCATTCTTCTGTGTTGGCTGGTCATCCTGGAATATTTGGTACTAGAGACTTGGTGGCCAGGTCTTTTTGGTGGCCTTCCTTGTCTAGGGATGTGCGTACCTTTGTGCAGTCTTGTGAAGTGTGTGCTCGAGCTAAGCCTTGCTGTTCTCGGGCCAGTGGGTTGTTGTTATCCTTGCCCATCCCGAAGAGGCCTTGGACGCACATTTCCATGGATTTTATTTCTGATCTCCCGGTTTCACAGAAAATGTTCGTTATCTGGGTGGTGTGTGACCGCTTTTCTAAGATGGTTCATTTGGTGCCCTTGCCTAAGTTGCCTTCCTCCTCTGAGTTGGTCCCTTTATTTTTTCAGAACGTGGTTCGTTTGCATGGGATTCCGGAGAATATCGTTTCTGACAGGGGATCCCAGTTTGTGTCTAGATTTTGGCGGACGTTTTGTGCCAAGATGGGCATTGATTTGTCTTTCTCGTCTGCATTCCATCCTCAGACGAATGGCCAGACGGAGCGAACTAATCAGACCTTGGAAACTTATTTGAGGTGTTTTGTTTCTGCTGATCAAGATGACTGGGTTGCTTTTTTGCCGCTGGCCGAATTTGCTCTTAATAATCGGGCTAGTTCTGCCACGTTGGTCTCTCCTTTTTTTTGTAATTCGGGGTTTCATCCTCGTTTTTCCTCTGGTCAGGTGGAGTCTTCGGATTGTCCTGGAGTGGACGTGGTGGTGGACAGGCTACATCAGATTTGGAATCAGGTGGTGGACAATTTGAAGTTATCTCAGGAGAAGACTCAGCAGTTTGCTAATCGCCGTCGCCGCGTGGGTCCCCGACTTCTTGTTGGGGATTTGGTGTGGTTGTCTTCTCGTTTTGTCCCTATGAAGGTCTCTTCTCCTAAGTTCAAGCCTCGGTTCATCGGTCCTTATAGGATCTCGGAGATTCTTAACCCTGTATCTTTTTGTTTGGATCTCCCAGCATCGTTTGCTATTCATAATGTGTTCCATCGGTCGTTGTTGCGGAGGTATGAGGTGCCCGTTGTTCCTTCGGTTGAGCCTCCTGCTCCGGTGCTGGTGGAGGGAGAATTGGAGTATGTTGTTGAGAAGATCTTGGATTCTCGTGTTTCCAGATGCAAACTCCAGTATTTGGTTAAGTGGAAGGGTTATGGTCAGGAGGATAATTCCTGGGTGGTCGCCTCCGATGTTCATGCGACTGATTTGGTCCGCGCCTTCCATAGAGCTCACCCTGATCGCCCTGGGGGTTCTCGTGAGGGTTCGGTGACCCCTCCTCAAGGGGGGGGTACTGTTGTGGATTCTGTTTGTGGGCTCCCTCTGGTGGTTACTGCTGGTACTGGGTGACTTTGGTGGGTTGCGGCCTTTGGTTTCCACCTGTCCATCAGAGGCTGGGTGTTTCCTATTTTACCTGGCCTTTCTGTCATTCCCTTGCCGGCTATCAATGTATTCAGATGTGCTCTGTTTGGTTCCTGCCTACCTGCTCCCAGATCTTTCAGGATAAGCTAAGTGCTGATTTTCAGTTGTTTTGTTTTTTGTCCAGCTTGCTTATTATGTCTCTATGCTAGCTGGTAGCTCTAGTGGACTGAGGTTCTCCCCATGTGCCATGAGTTGGCACATGGGTTCTTGTAATCTCAGGATGGTTTTTTGATTAGGGTTTTTTGCTGACCGCTCAGACCCCTTTTGTATCGTTCTGCTTTCTAGTTTACAGCGGGCCTCAATTTGCTGAACCTATATATATCATCTCTATGTGTGTGCCTTCCTCTCATTTCACCGTCAATACATGTGGGGGGCAACTATACCTTTTGGGGTTCATTCCTCTGGAGGCAAGTGAGGTCTTATTTTCTCTGCAGTACTAGTTAGCTCTTAGGCTGGTGCGTGGCGTCTAGAACCAACGTAGGCACGCTCCCTGGCTATCTCTAGTTGCGTTTGTCAGGCGTAGGGCAGCGGTCAGCCCAGGTTCCATCACCCTAGAGCTCGTCCGATATTTTGTATTACCTTCCTTGTCCCTTGCTATCCCTAGCCATTGGGATTCATGACAGCTGGCACAAAACAGGCGCCGAAGTAAACCGGCGCTTCAGCTCCTGGAAGGCCTCCACAGCTGCAGGAGCCCAATTAGCCACATCAGAACCTTTCTTGGTCATATCCGTCAAAGGTTTAACAACGCTAGAAAAATTAGCGATAAAGCGACGGTAGAAATTAGCGAACCCCAAGAACTTCTGAAGACTCTTAACAGACGTGGGCTGAGTCCAATCATGAATAGCTCGGACCTTGACTGGGTCCATCTCCACGGCAGAAGGGGAGAAAATAAAACCCAAAAAGGAAACCTTCTGCACTCCAAAAAGACACTTTGAGCCCTTCACAAACAAAGCGTTATCACGCAAAACCTGAAACACCATCCTGACCTGCTTTACATGAGAATCCCAATCATCCGAGAAAACTAGAATATCATCAAGATACACAATCAAAAATTTATCCAGATACTTCCGGAAGATATCATGCATAAAGGACTGAAACACTGAAGGGGCATTAGAAAGCCCAAAGGGCATCACCAAGTATTCAAAATGACCTTCGGGCGTATTGAATGCAATTTTCCATTCTTCTCCCTGCCTAATGCGCACAAGGTTGTACGCACCACGAAGATCTATCTTGGTGAACCACTTGGCGCCCTTAATCCGAGCAAACAAGTCTGACAATAGCGGCAACGGATACTGAAACTTAACAGTGATTTTATTCAGAAGCCGATAGTCTATACAAGGTCTCAAAGACCCGTCTTTCTTGGCCACAAAAAAGAATCCCGCACCGAGAGGGGAAGAGGATGGACGAATATGCCCCTTCTCCAAAGACTCCTTGACATAAGAACGCATCGCGGCATGCTCGGGTACAGACAAATTAAATAATCGTCCCTTAGGAAATTTACTGCCAGGAATCAAATCTATAGCGCAGTCACAGTCCCTATGAGGAGGAAGAGCACTGGACCTGGACTCACTGAATACATCCTGATAGTCACACAAATACTCAGGAACTTCTGAAGGAGTAGAAGTAGTAATAGACACCGGCGGAGAATCGCAATGAATTCCCTGACAACCCCAACTTGAGACAGACATAGCCTTCCAATCCAAAACAGGATTATGGGTCTGTAACCATGGCAGACCTAAAACGACCAAATCATTCATTTTATGCAGAACAAGAAAACGAATCACCTCCCGATGTTCAGGAGTCATGCACATGGTCACTTGTGTCCAATACTGCGGTTTATTTTCCGCCAGTGGCGTAGCATCAATTCCTCTGAGAGGAATCGGAACCTTTAAAGGCTCCAGGACAAAACCGCAGCGCCTGGCAAACGACAAGTCCATAAGACTCAGGGCAGCACCTGAATCCACAAATGCCATAACAGGGTAGGAAGACAATGAACAAATTAAAGTCACAGACAAAATAAATTTAGGCTGCAAATTACCAATGGTGACAGGACTGACAACCTTGGTTAGGCGTTTAGAGCATGCTGATATAACATGTGTAGAATCACCACAGTAAAAACACAGCCCATTCTGACGTCTATGATTTTGTCGTTCGGTTCTAGTCAGGATTCTATCGCATTGCATTGAGACAGGTGTCTGTTCAGACAACACCGCCAGAGGTTTAGCGGATTTGCGCTCCCGCAAACGCCGATCAATCTGAATAGCCAGCGCCATAGAATCATTCAGACTTGTAGGAATTGTAAAACCCACCATCACATTCTTAATGGCTTCAGAAAGGCCATTTCTGAAATTTGCGGCCAGAGCACATTCATTCCATCGAGTAAGCACGGACCATTTCCGAAATTTTTGGCAGTACACCTCAGCTTCATCCTGGCCCTGAGAGATGGCCAGTAGAGCTTTTTCTGCCTGAATTTCAAGATTAGGCTCCTCATAAAGCAATCCGAGCGCCAGAAAAAACGCATCAACATCCGCCAATGCAGGATCTCCTGGCGCTAACGAGAAAGCCCAATCCTGAGGGTCGCCACGCAAGAAGGAGATAATAATTTTGACTTGCTGGGCTGAATCTCCAGACGAACGAGGTTTCAAAGATAGAAACAATTTACAATTATTCCTAAAATTCCTAAATTTAAATCGATCTCCAGAGAACAGCTCAGGAATAGGTATCTTAGGCTCTGACATAGGACTGCTAACAACAAAATCCTGAATGCCCTGCACACGTGCAGCAAGCTGATCCACACTAGTAATCAAGGTCTGAACATTCATGTCTGCAGCAAAGCTTCAAGCCTCTCAGAGATAAAGGGGAGGAAGGAAAAAAAAAAAAAACTCAGAACTTCTTTTCTTTTAATCCCACTTCAGCAATGCATTAACTATTTATTGGCCTGGCATACTGTTATGATCCCAATGGCAGGGGACCTCAAAGATTACAGCAAAGTCTGCAAAACATAAATACCAGCTCATAGGGAAGTGGTAACTAGGCTGACCATATACCTGATCCTAGCGCAAACACTAACAGCAGCCGGGGAACGTGCCTACGTTCGTCCTAGACGTCTCGCGCCAGCCGGAGAACTAACTACCCCTATCAGGGAAAATAAGACCTCTCTTGCCTCCAGAGAAAAGACCCCAAAGTAATACAAGCCCCCAACAAATAATAACGGTGAGGTAAGAAGAAAAGACAAACGTAAGAATGAACTAGATTTAGCAAAGAGAGGCCCACTGACTAATAGCAGAATATAGTAAAAAGACTTATATGGTCAGCAAAAAACCCTGCAAAATATCCACGCTGAATATCCAAGAACCCCCAAACCGACTGACGGTGTGGGGGGAGAATATCAGCCCCCCTAGAGCTTCCAGCAATAACAGGAATCACATATTGTACAAGCTGGACAAAAAATATGAACAATGCAAATGATCAAGAGTACGAAAGCAGGACTTAGCTTATCTTGCAAAGAACCAGGACCTGAAGACAGGAGCAAACAGAAGTGAACTGATTACAACGATGCCAGGCACTGGACTGAGAATCCAGGAAGTTTAAATAGCAACACCCCAGGCCTAACGAAGCAGGTGAGCACCAACCTGGTAAAAGACAATCCAAGTGCCAAATCACTAGTGACCACAAGAGGGAGCCAAAAAGTATAGTTCACAACAGGAGACACAGATATAGGCATGTCATGCCCTTCTAAAATCAAGAAAGGCTGGAGTAAAAATCTAAACTCACTCCACCAACACCCAGACGTCTTGACAAAAAAAAGAAAAAAAGAAATATCTTTAGGTAGAATGGCGGCGGGTCCATTCAGAACACATTCCTTAGAAGACATAGTGGTACCCCCATTGGGAGTTGTGCCAAAAATGAACCCAATACATTCAGACTAATCCACCATTTGTCATATCCAAGGGGCAGGTCAGTAAACGACAACATCGACGCGGAACCAAGTACAGTAATATGTACTGTACCTCCATTGATGAGGCGGGTCAAAAAGTTGGTAAGGCGCACCCTAATGGCCAAAACAGACATTGAGGGGGCGTTCTGGTTACTACCTGTGCCTCCGAATAGTGTCCTCCCATTGGGCTGCTTCTGTGAAGGAGCATACTACATAGATCGCTGTTTGCCCATGGGGTGCTCCATATCCTGCTCACTATTTGAGGCGTTTAGTTGCTTCTTCGAATGTGTCGTCATGGACGTTTGTAAGGCAGCACATATTATCCATTACCTCGACGACTTCTTATGCCTGGGCCCAAAAGATTCGCCACAGTGTGAAAACACACGGTAGTCTACCTGTGAGAAGAAGAGAGCTGGAGGGAGAGTGGACACCCCAGAGCCGAGGGGTTAGATTGAGAAAGAAAGAAGGCGGTGTAGCTTGCTTCATGGGTTGGGTACTCTGCTGAGTAGCAGAAATTGCTACTAGGCCCAAAAGGATTTCCTGGGCCAGATGCCGTTACAAAATAGTAGTTAGGTAAACAGGCGGTGTAGCTTGCTTCATGGGTGGGGTACGCTGCTGAGTAGCACTAAATTCTACTAGGCCCAAAAGGATTTCTGTTATGAACTGGTGGCCTAGGAGCAGCATGGACGAGCTCTGGAGTAGGTGGCCTCTATACTGACCGCAGACCCTGAACTTAACAAATCAACTAGAAGTAGCCGTGGGATGTTCCTGTCACTCCCTAAACACCTCGTCAAGGCCGGAGGACTAATTACACCTAAAGGAAGAAACAGGAATACTATCTTGCCTCAGAGAAAATTCTCAAAGGAAAGGCAGCCCCCCACAAATATTGACTGTGAGAGGAGAGGGAAATTACAAACGCAGACTGAAAACAGAATTTAGCAAAGGAGGCCACGCTACCTAGAAAGAAAAGACAGGAAAGAGTACTGTGCGGTCAGTATAAAAAATACTACAAAATCCACCACAGAGAATACAAAAATCTCCACACCTAACTAAAGGCATGGAGGGTAACTCTCTGGCTCCAGAGCTTCCAACTTGGCTGAGTAAATCTTAACACAGACAAAGCTGGACAAGAAAAAACCTAGCAATTCACAGAACTATTAAGTCCACCGCATGTGGACTGCAAAAACAGAGCCAGGACTTATCTTTCATGATTTGGACAATCCAGAAGGAGAAACCAAGCAGAGATGTGGATCCCTAGAAAACAATGGACAACTGGCACTCAATAAAGGAAGGAGCCAGACTAAATAGCCCCGTCCAAAGTGGAAGCAGCTGATGACTGTTGTGAAGGACAAACAGCAGCACTACCACTTATAACCACCGGAGGGAGCCTAAGAGCAGAACCCACAACAGAATTCACAACAGATTTCCTGGGCCAGATGCTGTTACAAAATAGGAGTTAGGTAAACAGGCGGTGTAGCTTGCTTCATGGGTGAAGTACGCTGCTGAGTAGCACCAAATTCTACTAGGCCCAAAAGGACTTCCTGGGCTAGATGCCGTTACAAAATAGTACTTAGGTAAACAGGTGGTGTAGCTTGCTTCATGGGTGGGGTAGGCTGCTGAGTAGCACTAAATTCTACTAGGCCCAAAAGGATTTCCTGGGCTAGATGCCATTACAAAATAGTACTTAGGTAAACAGGCGGTGTAGCTTGCTTCATGGGTGAAGTATGCTGCTGAGTAGCACCAAATTCTACTAGGCCCAAAAGGATTTCCTGGGCCAGATGCCGTTAAAAATAGTACTTAGGTAAACAGGCGGTGTAGCTTACTTCATGGGTGGGGTACGCTGCTGAGTAGCACTAAATTCTACTAGGCCCAAAAGGATTTCCCGGGCTAGATGCCGTTACAAAATAGTAGTTAGGTAAACAGGCGGTGTAGATTGCTTCATGGGTGAAGTACGCTGGTGAGTAGCACCAAATTCTACTAGGCCCAAAAGGATTTCCTGGGCCAGATGCCGATAAAAATAGTACTAAGGTAAACAGGCAGTGTAGCTTGCTTCATGGGTGGGGTACGCTGCTGAGTAGCACTAAATTCTACTAGGCCCAAAAGGATTTCCTGGGCCAGATGCTGTTACAAAATAGGAGTTAGGTAAACAGGCGGTGTAGCTTGCTTCATGGGTGAAGTACGCTGCTGAGTAGCACCAAATTCTACTAGGCCCAAAAGGACTTCCTGGGCTAGATGCCGTTACAAAATAGTACTTAGGTAAACAGGTGGTGTAGCTTGCTTTATGGGTGGGGTAGGCTGCTGAGTAGCACTAAATTCTACTAGGCCCAAAAGGATTTCCTGGGCTAGTGTTATGACCCCAATGGCGAGGGTCTCAGAGGTACGTGGAAGTCTGCAGAATACAAAAATCCAGCTCATAGGGCAGTGGTAACTGGGTTGACCATATATCTACTCCTAACGCCAACACTAGAAGTAGCCGGGGATCATTCCTACGTTGATTCTAGATGACACGCTCCAGCCGGAGAATCTAGCTACCCCTAGTAGAGGAAAACAAAAGACCTTTCTTGCCTCCAGAGAAGGGGACCCCAAAGCTGGATAGAAGCCCCCCACAAATAATAACGGTGAGGTAAGAGGAAATGACAAACACAGAAATGAACCAGGTTTAGCACAGAGAGGCCCGCTTACTGATAGCAGAATAAAGAAAGGTAACTTATATGGTCAACAAAAACCCTATCAAAATCCACACTGGAAATTCAAGAACCCCCGAACCGTCTAACGGTCCGGGGGGAGAACACCAGCCCCCTAGAGCTTCCAGCAAAGGTCAGGATATAGATTTGGAACAAGCTGGACAAAAATACAAAACCAAAACAAATAGCAAAAAGCAAAAGGCAGACTTAGCTGATATAACTGGAACCAGGATCAGTAGACAAGAGCACAGCAGACTAGCTCTGATAACTACGTTGCCAGGCATTGAACTGAAGGTCTAGGGAGCTTATATAGCAACACCCCTAACTAACGACCCAGGTGCGGATAAAAGGAATGACAGAAAAACCAGAGTCAAAAAACTAGTAACCACTAGAGGGAGCAAAAAGCAAATTCACAACAGTACCCCCCCTTAGTGAGGGGTCACCGAACCCTCACCACGACCACCAGGGCGATCAGGATGAGCGGCATGAAAGGCACGAACTAAATCGGCCGCATGAACATCAGAGGCGACCACCCAGGAATTATCCTCCTGACCATAGCCCTTCCACTTGACCAGGTACTGAAGCCTCCGCCTGGAGAGGCGAGAATCCAAGATCTTCTCCACCACATACTCCAACTCGCCCTCAACCAACACCGGAGCAGGAGGCTCAGCAGAAGGAACTACAGGCACAATGTACCGCCGCAACAAGGACCTATGAAATACATTGTGAATAGCAAACGACACAGGAAGATCCAGACGAAAAGATACAGGATTAAGGATTTCCAATATCTTGTAAGGCCCAATAAAACGAGGTTTAAATTTGGGAGAGGAGACCTTCATAGGAACAAAGCGGGAAGAAAGCCATACCAAATCCCCAACGCGTAGTCGGGAACCCACACCGCGGCGGCGGTTGGCAAAGCGCTGAGCCCTCTCCTGTGACAACTTCAAGTTGTCCACCACATGATTCCAGATCCGCTGCAACCTATCTACCACAGAATCCACCCCAGGACAGTCAGAAGGCTCCACATGACCCGAAGAAAAGCGAGGATGGAAACCAGAGTTGCAGAAAAAAGGCGAAACCAAGGTGGCGGAACTAGCCCGATTATTAAGGGCAAACTCAGCCAACGGCAAGAATGTCACCCAATCGTCCTGATCAGCAGAGACAAAACACCTCAAATAAGCCTCCAAAGTCTGATTGGTTCGCTCCGTCTGTCCATTAGTCTGAGGATGGAAAGCAGACAAAAACGACAAATCAATGCCCATCCTACTACAAAAGGATCGCCAGAACCTAGAAACGAACTGGGATCCTCTGTCTGACACAATATTCTCAGGGATGCCGTGCAAACGAACCACGTTCTGGAAAAACACAGGAACCAGATCGGAAGAGGAAGGCAGCTTAGGCAAAGGAACCAAATGGACCATCTTGGAGAAGCGATCACATATCACCCAGATAACGGACATGCCCTGAGATAGCGGAAGATCAGAAATGAAATCCATGGAGATATGTGTCCAAGGTCTCTTCGGGACAGGCAAGGGCAAGAGCAAACCGCTGGCACGAGAACAGCAAGGCTTAGCTCGAGCACAAGTCCCACAGGACTGCACAAATGACCGCACATCCCTTGACAAGGAAGGCCACCAAAAGGACCTGGCCACCAGATCTCTGGTGCCAAAAATTCCCGGGTGACCTGCCAACACCGAGGAATGAACCTCGGAAATGACTCTGCTGGTCCATTTATCCGGGACAAACAGTCTGTCAGGTGGACAAGACTCAGGCCTATCAGCCTGAAATCTCTGCAACACACGTCGCAGATCCGGAGAAATAGCTGACAAGATAACTCCATCTTTAAGAATACCAACAGGATCAGCGACTCCAGGAGCATCAGGCACAAAGCTCCTAGAAAGAGCATCGGCCTTCACATTCTTTGAACCTGGTAAATACGAGACAACAAAATCAAAGCGGGAGAAAAACAATGACCAGCGGGCCTGTCTCGGATTAAGGCGTTTAGCAGACTCGAGATACATCAGATTTTTGTGATCAGTCAAGACCACCACACGATGCTTAGCACCCTCGAGCCAATGACGCCACTCCTCAAATGCCCATTTCATGGCCAACAACTCCCGATTGCCCACATCATAATTTCGCTCGGCAGGCGAAAACTTCCTGGAGAAAAAGGCACAAGGTTTCATAACAGAGCAACCAGGGCCTCTCTGCGACAAAACGGCCCCTGCTCCAATCTCTGAAGCATCCACCTCAACCTGAAAGGGAAGTGAGACATCGGGCTGGCACAAAACAGGCGCCGAAGTAAACCGGCGCTTCAACTCCTGGAAAGCCTCCACGGCAGCAGGAGCCCAGTTAGCTACATCGGAGCCCTTCTTGGTCATATCCGTCAACGGTTTCACAATGCTAGAAAAATTAGCGATAAAACGACGGTAGAAGTTAGCGAAACCCAAGAACTTCTGAAGACTCTTAACCGACGAGGGCTGAGTCCAATCAAGAATAGCTCGGACCTTGACTGGGTCCATCTCCACAGCAGAAGGGGAAAAAATGAACCCCAAAAAGGGAACCTTCTGTACACCAAAGAGACACTTTGAGCCCTTGACAAACAAAGAATTTTCACGCAAAATTTTAAAGACCAACCTGACCTGCTCCACATGCGAATCCCAATCATCAGAAAAAAACAAAATATCATCCAGATAAACAATCAAAAATTTATCCAGATACTTCCGGAAAATGTCATGCATAAAGGACTGAAAAACTGAAGGCGCATTGGAGAGCCCAAAAGGCATCACCAAGTACTCAAAATGACCTTCGGGCGTATTGAATGCGGTTTTCCATTCATCACCTTGCTTAATGCGCACAAGGTTGTACGCACCACGAAGGTCTATCTTGATGAACCACTTGGCACCTTTAATCCGGGCAAACAAGTCAGACAACAGCGGTAAAGGATACTGAAATTTGACAGTGATCTTATTTAAAAGCCGATAATCAATACAAGGTCTCAAAGATCCGTCCTTTTTTGCCACAAAAAAGAATCCCGCACCAAGGGGGGAAGAAGACGGACGAATATGTCCTTTCTCCAGAGACTCCCTGATATATGAACGCATAGCGGTATGTTCAGGTACCGACAGATTAAACAGTCTTCCCTTAGGAAACTTACTGCCTGGGATCAAATCTATAGCACAGTCACAGTCCCTATGAGGAGGCAGTGCACTGGACTCAGACTCACTGAAGACATCCTGATAATCAGACAAATACTCCGGAACTTCCGAAGGCGTAGAAGAGGCAATAGACACAGGCAGGGAATCCCCATGAATACCACGACAGCCCCAACTTGAGACTGACATAGCCTTCCAGTCCAGGACTGGATTATGGGTCTGTAACCATGGCAGCCCTAAAACAACCAAATCATGCATTTTATGTAAAACCAGGAAACGTATCACCTCGCGGTGTTCAGGAGTCATGCACATGATAACCTGTGTCCAATACTGCGGTTTATTTGCTGCCAATGGCGTAGCATCAATACCCCTAAGAGGAATAGGATTTTCTAATGGTTCAAGAGTAAAACCACAGTGCTTAGCAAATGACAGATCCATAAGACTCAGGGCAGCACCTGAATCTACAAACGCCATGACAGGATAAGACGACAGTGAGCAAATCAAAGTTACAGACAGAATAAATTTAGGTTGCAAATTACCAACGGTGACAGGACTAACAACCTTAGCTATACGTTTAGAGCATGCTGAGATAACATGTGTAGAATCACCACAGTAGTAGCACAAGCCATTCCGGCGTCTATGAATTTTCCGCTCATTTCTAGTCAGGATTCTATCACATTGCATTAAATCAGGTGTCTGTTCAGACAACACCATGAGGGAATTTGCGGTTTTTCTATCACATTGCACCGAATTAGGTGTCTGTTCAGACAACACCATGAGGGAATTTGCGGTTTTGCGCTCCCGCAACCGCCGGTCAATTTGAATAGCCAGTGCCATAGTATCATTGAGACCTGTGGGAATGGGAAAACCCACCATAACATTCTTAATGGCTTCAGATAGGCCATTTCTAAAATTAGCGGCCAGTGCACACTCGTTCCAATGTGTCAGCACGGACCATTTCCGAAATTTTTGGCAATACACTTCAGCCTCGTCCTGCCCCTGAGACATAGCCAGCAAGGCCTTTTCTGCCTGAATCTCAAGATTGGGTTCCTCATAAAGTAAACCGAGCGCCAGAAAAAACGCATCAATATCAGCCAATGCCGGATCTCCTGGCGCCAGCGAAAAAGCCCAATCCTGAGGGTCGCCCCGTAAGAACGAAATAACTATTTTTACTTGCTGAGCAGAGTCTCCAGATGAACAGGGTCTCAGGGACAAAAACAATTTACAATTATTCACAAAATTCCTAAACTTAAACCTGTCTCCGGAAAACAGTTCAGGAATCGGTATTTTAGGTTCTGACCTAGGATTTCTGATAACATAGTCTTGTATGCCCTGCACACGAGTAGCCAGCTGGTCCACACTTGTAATCAAGGTCTGGACATTCATGTCTGCAGCAAGCATAGCCACTCTGAGGTAAAGGGGAAGAAGAAAGAAAAAAAAAAAAACTCAGAATCTTCTTTCTTATAATCCCTCTTCTGCAACGCATTAAACATTTAATACTGGCCTGGCAAACTGTTATGACCCCAATGGCGAGGGTCTCAGAGGTACGTGGAAGTCTGCAGAATACAAAAATCCAGCTCATAGGGCAGTGGTAACTGGGTTGACCATATATCTACTCCTAACGCCAACACTAGAAGTAGCCGGGGATCATTCCTACGTTGATTCTAGATGACACGCTCCAGCCGGAGAATCTAGCTACCCCTAGTAGAGGAAAACAAAAGACCTTTCTTGCCTCCAGAGAAGGGGACCCCAAAGCTGGATAGAAGCCCCCCACAAATAATAACGGTGAGGTAAGAGGAAATGACAAACACAGAAATGAACCAGGTTTAGCACAGAGAGGCCCGCTTACTGATAGCAGAATAAAGAAAGGTAACTTATATGGTCAACAAAAACCCTATCAAAATCCACACTGGAAATTCAAGAACCCCCGAACCGTCTAACGGTCCGGGGGGAGAACACCAGCCCCCTAGAGCTTCCAGCAAAGGTCAGGATATAGATTTGGAACAAGCTGGACAAAAATACAAAACCAAAACAAATAGCAAAAAGCAAAAGGCAGACTTAGCTGATATAACTGGAACCAGGATCAGTAGACAAGAGCACAGCAGACTAGCTCTGATAACTACGTTGCCAGGCATTGAACTGAAGGTCTAGGGAGCTTATATAGCAACACCCCTAACTAACGACCCAGGTGCGGATAAAAGGAATGACAGAAAAACCAGAGTCAAAAAACTAGTAACCACTAGAGGGAGCAAAAAGCAAATTCACAACAGCTAGATGCCGTTACAAAATAGTAGTTAGGTAAACAGGCGGTGTAGCTTGCTTCATGGGTGAAGTACGCTGCTGAGTAGCACCAAATTCTACTAGGCCCAAAAGGATTTCCTGGGCCAGATGCCGTTAAAAATAGTACTTAGGTAAACAGGCGGTGTAGCTTACTTCATGGGTGGGGTACGCTGCTGAGTAGCACTAAATTCTACTAGGCCCAAAAGGATTTCCCGGGCTAGATGCCGTTACAAAATAGTAGTTAGGTAAACAGGCGGTGTAGCTTGCTTCATGGGTGAAGTGCGCTGCTGAGTAGCACCAAATTCTACTAGGCCCAAAAGGATTTCCTGGGCTAGATGCCGTTACAAAATAGTACTTAGGTAAACAGGCAGTGTAGCTTGCTTCATGGGTGGGATACGCTGCTGTGTAGCACTAAATTCTACTAGGCCCAAAAGGATTTCCCGGGGTAGATGCCGTTACAAAATAGTAGTTAGTTAAACAGGCGGTGTAGCTTGCTTCATGGATGAAGTATGCTGCTGAGTAGCACCAAATTCTTCTAGGCCCAAAAGGATTTCCTGGGCCAGATGCCATTAAAAAATAGTAAGGTAATCAGGCGGTGTAGCTTACTTCATGGGTGGGTTACTGTGCTGAGTAGCACAAAATGCTATTAGGTACAAAACGATTTCCTGGGCTATATGCAGTTAAAAAATAGTAATTAGATCAACAGGCGGTGTAGCTTGCTTCATGGGTGGGGTACGCTGCTGAGTAGCACTAAATCCTACTAGGCCCAAAAGGATTTCCTGGGCCAGATGCCATTAAAAATAGTACTTAGGTAAACAGGCGGTGGGTGGCTGGGCTACTCTGCTGACTAGCAGACACTGAAGCTTTGGAGCAGACCTCTGAATCCCAGGCCATAGTATGAGTAAACAACTCTGCAGACGACCCCACCCACCTGGAATTGACGATGGCAATGTCATGTGTTGTGAACTATACTTCTTGGCTCCCTCTTGTGGTCACTAGTGGTTTGGCACTTGGATTGTCCTTTCCCAGGTTGGTACTCACCTGCTTCGTTAGGCCTGGGGTGTTGCTATTTAAACTTCCTGGATTCTCAGTCCAGTGCCTGGCATCGTTGTAATCAGTTCACTTCTGTTTGCTCCTGTCTGCAGGTCCTGGTTCTTTGCAAGATAAGCTAAGTCCTGCTTTTGTACTTTTGATTATTTGCATTGTTCATATTTTTTGTCCAGCTTGTACAAAATGTGATTCCTGTTATCGCTGGAAGCTCTAGGGGGCTGATATTCTCCCCCCACGCCGTCAGTCGGTTTGGGGGTTCTTGGATATTCAGCGTGGATATTTTGCAGGGTTTTTTGCTGACCATATAAGTCTTCTTACTATATTCTGCTTTTAGTCAGTGGGCCTCTCTTTGCTAAATCTAGTTCATTCTTACGTTTGTCTTTTCTTCTTACCTCACCGTTATTATTTGTTGGGGGCTTGTATTACTTTGGGGTCTTTTCTCTGGAGGCAAGAGAGGTCTTATTTTCCCTGATAGGGGTAGTTAGTTCTCCGGCTGGCGCGAGACGTCTAGGATCAACGTAGGCACGTTCCCCGGCTGCTGTTAGTGTTTTGTGCTAGGATCAGGTACATGGTCAGCCTAGTTACCACTTCCCTATGAGCTGGTATTTATGTTTTGCAGACTTTGCTGTAATCTCTGAGGTCCCCTGCCATTGGGATCATAACAGTATGCCAGGCCTATAAATAGTTAATGCATTGCTGAAGTGGGATTAAAAGAAAAGAAGTTCTGAGTTTTTTTTTTTTTTTTTTCTTCCTCCCCTTTATCTCTGAGTGGCTTGAAGCTTTGCTGCAGACATGAATGTTCAGACCTTGATTACTAGTGTGGATCAGCTTGCTGCACGTGTGCAGGGCATTCAGGATTTTGTTGTTAGCAGTCCTATGTCAGAGCCTAAGATACCTATTCCTGAGCTGTTCTCTGGAGATCTATTTAAATTTAGGAATTTTAGGAATAATTGTAAATTGTTTCTATCTTTGAAACCTCGTTCGTCTGGAGATTCAGCTCAGCAAGTTAAAATTGTTATCTCCTTCTTGCGTGGCGACCCTCAGGATTGGGCTTTCTCGTTAGCGCCAGGAGATCCTGCATTGGCGGATGTTGATGCGTTTTTTCTGGCGCTCGGATTGCTTTATGAGGAGCCTAATCTTGAAATTCAGGCAGAAAAAGCTCTACTGGCCATCTCTCAGGGCCAGGATGAAGCTGAGGTGTACTGCCAAAAATTTCGGAAATGGTCCGTGCTTACTCGATGGAATGAATGTGCTCTGGCCGCAAATTTCAGAAATGGCCTTTCTGAAGCCATTAAGAATGTGATGGTGGGCTTTACAATTCCTACAAGTCTGAATGATTCTATGGCGCTGGCTATTCAGATTGATCGGCATTTGCGGGAGCGCAAATCCGCTAAACCTCTGGCGGTGTTGTCTGAACAGACACCTGTCTCAATGCAATGTGATAGAATCCTGACTAGAACCGAACGACAAAATCATAGACGTCAGAATGGGCTGTGTTTTTACTGTGGTGATTCTACACATGTTATATCAGCATGCTCTAAACGCCTAACCAAGGTTGTCAGTCCTGTCACCATTGGTAATTTGCAGCCTAAATTTATTTTGTCTGTGACTTTAATTTGTTCATTGTCTTCCTACCCTGTTATGGCATTTGTGGATTCAGGTGCTGCCCTGAGTCTTATGGACTTGTCGTTTGCCAAGCGCTGCGGTTTTGTCCTGGAGCCTTTAAAGGTTCCGATTCCTCTCAGAGGAATTGATGCTACGCCACTGGCGGAAAATAAACCGCAGTATTGGACACAAGTGACCATGTGCATGACTCCTGAACATCGGGAGGTGATTCGTTTTCTTGTTCTGCATAAAATGAATGATTTGGTCGTTTTAGGTCTGCCATGGTTACAGACCCATAATCCTGTTTTGGATTGGAAGGCTATGTCTGTCTCAAGTTGGGGTTGTCAGGGAATTCATTGTGATTCTCCGCCGGTGTCTATTGCTACTTCTACTCCTTCAGAAGTTCCTGAGTATTTGTGTGACTATCAGGATGTATTCAGTGAGTCCAGGTCCAGTGCTCTTCCTCTTCATAGGGACTGTGACTGCGCTATAGATTTGATTCCTGGCAGTAAATTTCCTAAGGGACGATTATTTAATTTGTCTGTACCCGAGCATGCCGCGATGCGTTCTTATGTCAAGGAGTCTTTGGAGAAGGGGCATATTCGTCCATCCTCTTCCCCTCTCGGTGCAAGATTCTTTTTTGTGGCCAAGAAAGACGGGTCTTTGAGACCTTGTATAGACTATCGGCTTCTGAATAAAATCACTGTTAAGTTTCAGTATGCTTTGCCACTATTGTCAGACTTGTTTGCTCGGATTAAGGGTGCCAAGTGGTTCACCAAGATAGATCTTCGTGGTGCGTACAACCTTGTGCGCATTAGGCAGTGAGATGAATGGAAAACTGCATTCAATACGCCCGAAGGTCATTTTGAATACTTGGTGATGCCCTTTGGGCTCTCTAATGCCCCTTCAGTGTTTCAGTCCTTTATGCATGATATCTTCCGGAAGTATCTGGATAAATTTTTGATTGTGTATCTTGATGATATTCTAGTTTTCTCGGATGATTGGGATTCTCATGTAAAGCAGGTCAGGATGGTGTTTCAGGTTTTGCGTGATAACGCTTTGTTTGTGAAGGGCTCAAAGTGTCTCTTTGGAGTGCAGAAGGTTTCCTTTTTGGGTTTTATTTTCTCCCCTTCTGCCGTGGAGATGGACCCAGTCAAGGTCCGAGCTATTCATGATTGGACTCAGCCCACATCTGTTAAGAGTCTTCAGAAGTTCTTGGGGTTTGCTAATTTCTACCGTCGCTTTATTGCTAATTTTTCTAGCGTTGTTAAACCTTTGACGGATATGACCAAGAAAGGTTCTGATGTGGCTAATTGGGCTCCTGCAGCCGTGGAGGCCTTCCAGGAGCTGAAGGGCCGGTTTACTTCGGCGCCTGTTTTGTGCCAGCCTGATGTCTCACTTCCCTTTCAGGTTGAAGTGGATGCTTCTGAGATCGGTGCTGGGGCTGTTTTGTCGCAGAGAGGCTCTGGTTGTTTGGTGATGAGACCATGTGCCTTTTTCTCTAGGAAGTTTTCGCCTGCTGAGCGGAACTATGATGTTGGTAATTGGGAGTTGTTGGCCATGAAGTGGGCATTTGAGGAGTGGCGTCATTGGCTCGAGGGTGCTAAGCATCGTGTGGTGGTCTTGACTGATCACAAAAATCTGATGTATCTCGAGTCTGCTAAGCGCCTGAATCCTAGACAGGCTCGTTGGTCATTGTTTTTCTCTCGTTTTGACTTTGTGGTCTCATACCTGCCTGGTTCGAAGAATGTTAAGGCTGATGCTCTCTCTAGGAGCTTTGTGCCTGACTCTCCTGGAGTCTCGGAGCCAGCTGGTATTCTTAAAGAGGGAGTAATCGTGTCGGCCATATCTCCGGATTTGCGACGTGTGTTGCAGAGATTTCAGGCTGGTAGACCTGACTCGTGTCCACCCGACAGACTGTTTGTTCCTGATAAATGGACCAGCAGAGTCATTTCCGAGGTTCATTCCTCGGTTTTGGCAGGGCATCCGGGAATTTTTGGTACCCGAGATTTGGTGGCTAGGTCCTTTTGGTGGCCTTCCTTGTCACGGGATGTGCGGTCATTTGTGCAGTCCTGTGGGACTTATGCTCGGGCTAAGCCTTGTTGTTCTCGTGCTAGCGGGTTGCTTTTGCCCTTGCCCGTCCCGAAGAGGCCTTGGACACACATTTCCATGGATTTCATTTCTGATCTTCCGGTGTCTCAAGGAATGTCTGTCATCTGGGTGGTGTGTGATCGTTTTTCCAAGATGGTCCATTTGGTACCCTTGCCTAAGTTGCCTTCCTCTTCCGATCTGGTTCCTTTGTTTTTTCAGAATGTGGTTTGTTTGCACGGCATTCCGGAGAATATCGTGTCCGACAGAGGATCCCAGTTTGTGTCCAGATTCTGGCGTTCTTTTTGTGCTAAAATGGGCATTGATTTGTCGTTTTCATCTGCCTTCCATCCTCAGACTAATGGTCAAACGGAGCGAACTAATCAGACACTGGAGGCTTATTTGAGATGTTTTGTTTCTGCGGACCAGGATGATTGGGTGACCTTCTTGCCGTTGGCTGAGTTTGCCCTTAATAATCGGGCTAGTTCCGCTACCTTGGTTTCGCCATTCTTCTGCAACTCTGGTTTTCATCCTCGTTTCTCCTCGGGTCATGTTGAGTCTTCTGACTGTCCTGGGGTGGATTCTGTGGTGGATAGGTTGCAGCGGATTTGGAATCATGTGGTAACTTGAAGTTGTCACAGGAGAAGGCTCAGCGTTTTGCCAACCGCCGCCGCGGTGTGGGCCCCCGACTTCGTGTTGGGGAATTGGTTTGGTTGTCTTCTCGGTATGTCCCTCTGAAGGTTTCCTCTCCTAAGTTTAAGCCTCGCTTTATTGGTCCTTATAAAATTTTGGAAGTTCTTAACCCGGTTTCTTTTAGTTTGGATCTTCCTGTGTCGTTTGCCATTCACAACGTGTTCCATAGGTCTTTGTTGCGGCGGTACATTGTGCCTGTGGTTCCTGCTGTTGAGCCTCCTGCTCCGGTGTTGGTTGAGGACGAGTTGGAGTACGTGGTGGAGAAGATCTTGGATTCTCGTCTCTCTAGACGGAGGCTTCAGTATTTGGTCAAATGGAAGGGCTATGGTCAGGAGGATAATTCCTGGGTGGTCGCTTCGGATGTTCATGCGGCCGATTTGGTTCGTGCCTTCCACGCTGCTCATCCTGATCGCCCTGGTGGTCTTGGTGAGGGTTCGGTGACCCCTCCTTAAAGGGGGGGTACTGTTGTGAACTATACTTCTTGGCTCCCTCTTGTGGTCACTAGTGGTTTGGCACTTGGATTGTCCTTTCCCAGGTTGGTACTCACCTGCTTCGTTAGGCCTGGGGTGTTGCTATTTAAACTTCCTGGATTCTCAGTCCAGTGCCTGGCATCGTTGTAATCAGTTCACTTCTGTTTGCTCCTGTCTTCAGGTCCTGGTTCTTTGCAAGATAAGCTAAGTCCTGCTTTCGTACTTTTGATTATTTGCATTGTTCATATTTTTTGTCCAGCTTGTACAAAATGTGATTCCTGTTATCGCTGGAAGCTCTAGGGGGCTGATATTCTCCCCCCCACGCCGTCAGTCGGTTTGGGGGTTCTTGGATATTCAGCGTGGATATTTTGCAGGGTTTTTTGCTGACCATATAAGTCTTCTTACTATATTCTGCTATTAGTCAGTGGGCCTCTCTTTGCTAAATCTAGTTCATTCTTACGTTTGTCTTTTCTTCTTACCTCACCGTTATTATTTGTTGGGGGCTTGTATTACTTTGGGGTCTTTTCTCTGGAGGCAAGAGAGGTCTTATTTTTCCTGATAGGGTTAGTTAGTTCTCCGGCTGGCGCGAGACGTCTAGGATCAACGTAGGCACGTTCCCCGGCTGCTGTTAGTGTTTTGTGCTAGGATCAGGTATATGGTCAGCCTAGTTACCACTTCCCTATGAGCTGGTATTTATGTTTTGCAGACTTTGCTGTAATCTCTGAGGTCCCCTGCCATTGGGATCATAACAGTCATGTAAAACTCAGCAAGGGGACTAAATAAAAGAGTCTCAATTTTTTTTTTAAATTCAGCCACAGACACCACTAAAAGTGGCATCAGTTTCGCCAGAAATTTTTAAAACAGTTGGTGAGGTGATTTTCAAAAATCATCAAGCTTTTAGTCTCCCCAAGATGACACAGGGGTAGAAAAGTCCTTGCGGATCCAGGATTTTTTCATCTTGATGAACGTTAGTCTGTCTACATTGTCACTGGACAGCGCTTATCTGTCAGCACACCACCAGCAGCGCTGAACACATGTTCAGAGAGAACTCTGGCTGCGAGGCACAACAAGATCTCCAAGGCGTGAGTGGCGAGCTCAGGCCATTTTTCAAGATTGGAAGCCCAAAATGAGCAACGGTCAAGTTGTTAACTTGGAGATACTCTTGTACCATCCTCTCTAGGCGTTGGCTGTGCGTCAGACTTTTTGTCTCCTGTGGCTTTGCAAAGGATGGTCTAAAAAAATCTTGAAATGATTGGAAAAAATTGCTGTTACCACCAGATACGATGTTACTGTTACGGTTAGAGTGATGACTCGATAGTCCCACAGTTGGCAAGTTAGAACTCAGAGATTGACTACGTGCACCACTGGAGTTTTGTGGAAAAGCAGATGTTAGATTCTGTAACAGTCTCTGCTGATACTCCTGCATGCGTGAATCCCTTTCTATGGCAGGAATTATTTTGCCAAATTTGCTTTTGTACCGGGTATCTAAGAGTGTGGCAACCCAGTAGTCGGCATTACTTCGGATTCTGACAATCCAAGGGTCATGTTGCAGGTAGTGCAGCAAGAAGGCACTCATGTGTCTTGCGCATCCAGGAGGACCAAGTCCTTGTTGTCTTGGTGGTGGCGAGGTGAGAATCATGCTTCCTTCATCTGCCCTCTCTCTCCCCCCAACCTCGCACAACATAAATTTGATCAAGGTCTCCCTCATCTGATGAGTCTTTCATGCTCAGCGCCAGTTCGTCCTCCACTTCTTCCTCGCCTCCTGCACTTTTCTCAACAGTTTGGCTGCTACCATGCGCCCTCGGTAATCCCTCTCCCCCAGCTTCCAATGCCAGCCGCTTTGGTGCTGCCAACCTTCTTGACCTTGGAGATATGATCCCTTCTGCATACGACTCCTCCTGTTCCTCCTCCTCCTCTTGTTTCACCACCTGACTCCGAACACTGTGTAAGGTGTGCTCCAGCATGTAAATCACCGGAATGGTCATGCTGATGATGGCATCGTCAGCAATAAACATCTTCGTTGCTATTTAAAAACTGTGCAGAAGGGTGCATAGGTCCCTGATCTGAGACCACTCCTGCAACGTGATTTGCCCCACCTCATGAGCTCGTTGGCCCAGGCTATACGTCATAACGTATTGCACCAGGGCTCGTCAGACAGTGCAGACACTGCTCCTAGGCCCAAAACTATTAACTGGATTAGATGCAGTGAAAATAGAGATACACAGGCGGTGTAGTTAGTTTCACAGGCGGGCTACTCTGCTGACGTGCAAACACTGCTACTAAGCCCAAAACCCCAAAACGATTTACTTGGTTAGATGCAGTAAAAATTGAGATACACAGGCGGTATAGTTTGTTTTACAGGCGGGCTACTCTGCTGACGTGCAGACACTGCTCCTAGGCCCTAAACTATTAACTGGATTAGAGGCAGTGAAAATAGAGATACCCAGGCGGTGTAGATAGCAGAGTAGCCCACCTGTGAAACTGACGTGCAGACACTGCTCCTAGGCCCTAAACTATTAGCTGGATTAGATGCAGTAAAAATTGAGATACACAGGCGGTATAGTTTGTTTCACAGGCGGGCTACTCTGCTGATGTGCAGACACTGCTCCTAGGCCCTAAACTATTAACTGGATTAGATGCAGGGAAAATAGAGATACACAGGCGGTGTAGTTAGTTTCACAGGCTGGCTACTCTGCTTACGTGCAGACACTGGTCATAGGCCCTAAACTATTAATTGGATTAGATGCAGTAAAAAGTGAGATACACAGGCGGTATAGTTTGTTTCACAGGCTGGCTACTCTGCTGACGTGCAGACACTGCTCCTAGGCCCTAAACTATTAACTGGATTAGATACAGTAAAAATTGAGATACACAGGCGGTATAGTTTGTTTCACAGGCGGGCTACTCTGCTGACGTGCAGACACTGCTCCTAGGCCCTAAACTATTAACTGGATTAGATGCAGTAAAAATTGAGATACACAGGCGGTATAGTTTGTTTCACAGGCGGGCTACTCTGCTGACGTGCAGACACTGCTCCTAGGCCCTAAACTATTAACTGGATTAGATACAGTAAAAATTGAGATACACAGGCGGTATAGTTTGTTTCACAGGCGGGCTACTCTGCTGACGTGCAGACACTGCTCCTAGGCCCTAAACTATTAACTGGATTAGATGCAGTAAAAATTGAGATACACAGGCGGTATAGTTTGTTTCACAGGCGGGCTACTCTGCTGACGTGCAGACACTGCTCCTAGGCCCTAAACTATTAACTGGATTAGATGCAGTAAAAATTGAGATACTCAGGCGGTGTAGCTAGCTTCACAGGCGGGCTACTCAGATGACTATCAGACAATGCTACTAGCACAAATGGATTGGCTGAGCTAGATTACACCAAATGCTGTGACTAACACTTGCACAGCACTGGCTCAGACCTGCCTGGCAAACAGTGCTATGAACTGCTGTAACCTACCCTGAAAAGGGCTGATATTACAACTAGTCCCGACTCCTCCCGACTCCCTAAACCTATCTCTCTGACAATTCGCTCCAAAAAAAAACACTTAGTCTGTATAGCGCCCACAGCAGCAGCAGTGCCGTCTAACACTAAGCTGCAGCAGTGAGGAAATGGTGGCGACGGGGCAAATGGCTGGTTCTTATAGGGCAAGGACATGTGACATATACAGCCAATGACACATGCCCTTGCTTGTGTGCATCACATGCACATTGCTGTGTGTGTGTGCACTGCTGATAGGCTGAGAGACTGCACCGCCCCTCTGTAAATACGGGAAAGAAAAAATAATGGAGATCGGCGTTATTTCAGCACAGATCTATCTCCCGCCCTCCCCCCCCCCGTCCACTATACACTGAAACAGTCCATTAACCCCTTTCTGACATTGGACGTACTATCCCGTCGAGGTGGGGTGGGCCCGTATGACCACCGATGGAATAGTACGTCCAGCGCGATCGGCGGCGCTCACGGGGGGAGCACGGCCGATCGCGGCCGGGTGTCAGCTGACTATCGCAGGAGCGGTCACGGACCGCCCCCGACACTATGTGCCAGGAGCGGTCACGGACCCCCCCCGACACATTAACCCCCGGCACACCGCGATCAAACATGATCGCGGTGTGCCGGCGGTACAGGGAAGCATCGCGCAGGGAGGGGGCTCCCTGCGTGGTTCCCTGAGACCCCCGGAGCAACGCGATGTGATCGCGTTGCTGCGACGGTCTCTTACCTCCTCCTCGCTGCAGGTTCCCGGATCCAAGATGGCCACGGCATCCGGGTCCTGGAGGGAGGGAGGGAGGTGGCTTACCAAGTGCCTGCTCAGAGCAGGCGCTTGGTAAGCCTGCAGTGCTGTAAGTCAGATCGGTGATCTGACAGAGTACTGTGCAAACTGTCAGATCAGCGATCTGTGATGTCCCCCCCGGGACAAAGTAAAAAAAAAAATTTCCACATGTGTTAAAAAAAAAAAAATAATTCCTAAATAAAGAAAAATATATATATACACTCACCGGCCACTTTATTAGGTACACCATGCTAGTAACGGGTTGGACCCCCTTTTGCCTTCAGAACTGCCTCAATTCTTCGTGGCATAGATTCAACAAGGTGCTGGAAGCATTCCTCAGAGATTTCGGTCCATATTGACATGATGGCATCACACAGTTGCCGCAGATTTGTCGGCTGCACATCCCAAAGATGCTCCATACAAGGCAGGATGGATCCATGCTTTCATGTTGTTTACGCCAAGTTCTGACCCTACCATCCGAATGTCGCAGCAGAAATCGAGACTCATCAGACCAAGCAACGTTTTTCCAATCTTCTACTGTCCAATTTCGATGAGCTTGTACAAATTGTAGCCTCAGTTTCCTGTTCTTAGCTGAAAGGAGTGGTACCCGGTGTGGTCTTCTGCTGCTGTAGCCCATCTGCCTCAAAGTTCGACGCACTGTGCGTTCAGAGATGCTCTTAGGCCTACCTTGGTTGTAACGGGTGGCGATTTGAGTCACTGTTGCCTTTCTATCAGCTCGAACCAGTCTGCCCATTCTCCTCTGACCTCTGGCATCAACAAGGCATTTCCGCCCACAGAACTGCCGCTCACTGGATTTTTTTTCTTTTTCGGACCATTCTCTGTAAACCCTAGAGATGGTTGTGCGTGAAAATCCCAGTAGATCAGCAGTTTCTGAAATACTCAGACCAGCCCTTCTGGCACCAACAACCATGCCACGTTCAAAGGCACTCAAATCACCTTTCTTCCCCATACTGATGCTCGGTTTGAACTGCAGGAGATTGTCTTGACCATGTCTACATGCCTAAATGCACTGAGTTGCCGCCATGTGATTGGCTGATTAGAAATTAAGTGTTAACAAGAAGTTGGACAGGTGTACCTAATAAAGTGGCCGGTGAGTGTATATTATTCCCATAAATACATTTCTTTATCTAACTAAAAAAAAAAACAATAAAAGTACACATATTTAGTATCGCCGCGTCCGTAAGGACCCCACCTATAAAACTATATCACTAGTTAACCCCTTCAGTGAACACCGTAGGAAAAAAAAAACGAGGCAAAAAACAACGCTTTATTATCATACCGCCGAACAAAAAGTGGAATAACACGCGATCAAAAAGACGGATATAAATAACCATGGTACCGCTGAAAATGTCATCTTGTCCCGCAAAAAATGAGCCCCCATACAGAGTCAAAGAAAAAATTAAAAAAGTTATAGTCCTCAGAATAAAGCGATGCCAAAATAATTATTTATTCTATAAAATAGTTTTTATCGTATAAAAGCGCCAAAACATAAAAAAATGATATAAATGAGGTATCGCTGTAATTGTACTGAACCGAAGAATAAAGCTGCTTTATCAATTTTACCAAACGTGGAATTGTATAAACGCCTCCCCCAAAAGAAATTCATGAATAGCTGATTTTTTGTCATTCTGCCTCACAAAAATCGGAATAAAAAGCGATCAAAAACTGTCACGTGTCCGACAATGTTACCAATAAAAACATCAACTCATCCCGCAAAAAACAAGACCTCACATGACTCTGTGGACCAAAATATGGAAAAATTATAGGTCTCAAAATGTGGAGACGCAAAAAACTTTTTTGCTATAAAAAGCATCTGCCAATCATAAAAATCCGCTATAAAAAATGCTATAAAAGTAAATCAAACTCCCCTTCATCACCCCCTTAGTTAGGGAAAAATAATAAAATTAAAAAATGTATTTATTTCCATTTTCCCATTAGGGTTAGGGCTAGGGTTAGGGTTAGGGTTAGGGCTAGGGTTAGGGTTAGGGCTAGGGTTAGGGTTAGGGCTATGGTTAGGGTTAGGGCTAGGGTTATGGCTAGGGCTAGGGTTAGGGCTAGGGTTAGGGCTAGGGCTAGGGTTGGGGCTAGGATTGGAGCTAAAGTTATGGTTAGGGTTGGGGCTAAAGTTAGGGTTAGGGTTGGGGCTAAAGTTAGGGTTAGGGTTTGGATTACATTTACGGTTGGGATTAGGGTTGGGATTAGAGTTAGGGGTGTGTCAGGGTTAGGGGTGTGGTTAGGGTTACCATTGGGATTAGGGTTAGGGGTGTGTTTGGATTAGGGTTTCAGTTAGAATTGGGGAGTTTCCACTGTTTAGGCACATCAGGGGCTCGCCAAACGCGGCATGGCGTCCGATCTCAATTCCAGCCAAATCTGCATTGAAAAAGTAAAACAGTGCTCCTTCCCTTCTGAGCTTTCCCGTGCGCCCAAACAGGGATTTACCCCAACATATGCACAGCGTACTCGGGACAAATTGGACAACAACTTTAGGGGTCCAAGTTCTATTGTTACCCTTGGGAAAATATAAATTTAGGGGGCTAAAAATCATTTTTGTTGGAAAAAAATGATTTTTTATTTTCACGGCTCTGCGTTGTAAACTGTAGTGAAACACTTGGGGGTTCAAAGTTCTCACAACACATCTAAATAAGTTCCTTGGGAGGTCTAGTTTCCAATATGGGGTCACTTTTGGGAGTTTCAATTGTTTGGGTACATCAGGGGCTCTGCAAATGCAACGTGATGCCTGCAGACCAAACCATCTAAGTCTGCATTCCAAACGGCACTCCTTCCCTTCTGAGCTCTGCCATGCGCCCAAACAGTGGTTCCCCCCCACATATGGGGTATCTGCATACTCAGGACAAATTGGACAACAACTTTTGGGGTCCAATTTCTCCTGTTACCCTTGGGAAAATACAAAACTGGGGGCTAAAAAAATCATTTTTGTGAAACAAAAATATATATATTTTCACGGCCTTGCGTTATAAACTGTAGTGAAACACTTGGGGGATCAAAGCTCTCAAAACACATCTAGATAAGTTCCTTAAGGGGTCTACTTTCCAAAATGGTGTCACTTGTGGGGGGTTTCAATGTTTAGGCACATCAGGGGCTCTCCAAACGCAACATGGCGTCCCATCTTAATTCCAGTCAATTTTGCATTGAAAAGTCAAATGGCACTCCTTCCCTTCTGAGCTCTGCTTTGCGCCCAAACAGTGGTTTACCCCCACATATGGGGTATCGGCGTACTCAGGACAAATTGCACAACAACTTTTGGGGTCCAATTTCTTCTCTTACCCTTGGGAAAATAAAAAATTGGGGGCGAAAAGATAATTTTTGTGAAAAAATATGATTTTTTATTTTTACGGCTGTGCATTATAAACTTCTGTGAAGCACTTGGTGGGTCAAAGAGCTCACCACACATCTAGATAAGTTGCTTAGGGGGTCTACTTTCCAAAATGGTGTCACTTGTGGGGGGTTTCAATGTTTAGGCACATCAGGTTCTCTCCAAACCCAACATGGCGTTCCATCTCAATTCCAGTCAATTTTGCATTGAAAAGTCAAATGGCGCTCCTTCCCTTCCGAGCTCTGCGGTGCGCCCAATCAGTGGTTTAACCCCTTCGCGACATGCGCCGTACTAGTACTGCGCTGCCGGCACTGCATTAGTGCCAGCCGCAGTACTAGTACGGCGCCCCGATCACCGCGGTCTCACGCTGTGCGCCGCGGTGATCGGGTGCGGGTGTCAGCTGTATATGACAGTTGACACCCCGCAGCAATGCCCACGATCGGCGCTATCGCCGATCGAGGGCATTTAACCCCTCTGATGCCGCTGTCAATAGTGACAGGCCATAGAAGGGGATCACGCAGGGACGGGGGCTCCCTGCGCTCTCCCACCGGAGCAACGCGATAAGATCGCGCTGCTCCGGTGACCTGGAAGGAGTCCCCGGATCCAAGATGGCCGCGGGACTCCTTCCGGGTCATGAGATGACCCTGCCTCTGCAATGTGCCTGTCACATCGGTGATCTGACAGAGTGCTGTGCACACTGTCAGATCACCGATCTGTGATGTCCCCCCCTGGGACAAAGTAAAAAAAAAAAAATTCCACATGTGTAAAAAAAAAAAAAAAATAAATTCCTAAATAAAGAAAAAAAAAAAAACTATTCCCATAAATACATTTCTTTCTATCTAAATAAAAAAAGAATCACACAATAAAAGTACACATATTTAGTATCACCGCATCCGTAACGACCCCACCTATAAAACTGTATCACTAGTTAACCCCTTCAGTGAACACCATAAAAAAAAAAAAAAAAAAACGAGGCAAAAAACAACGCTTTATTCTCATACCGCCAAACAAAAAGTGGAATAACACGCGATCAAAAAGATGGATATAAATAACCATGGTACCGCTGAAAACATCATCTTGTCCCGCAAAAAAAAAGCCACCATACAGCATCATCAGCAGAAAAGTAAAAAAGTTATAGTCCTCAGAATAAAGCGATGCAAAAACAATTATTTTTTTATATAAAATAGTTTTTATTGTGTAAAAGCGCCAAAACATAAAAAAATTACATAAATGAGGCATTGCTGTAATCGTACTGACCCGAAGAATAAAACTGCTTTATCCTTTTTACCAAACGCGGAACGGTATAAACGCCCCCCCTAAAAGAATTTCAGGAATTGCTGGTTTTTGTTCATTCCGCCTCCCAAAAATCGGAATAAAAAGCGATCAAAAAATGTCATGTACCCGAAAATGGTACCAATAAAAACGTCAACTCGTCCCGCAAAAAACAAGATCTCACATGACTCTGTGGACCAAAATATGGAAAAATTATAGCTCTCAAAATGTGGTGATGCAAAAACTATTTTTTGCAATAAAAAGCGTCTTTTAGTGTGTGATGGCTGACAATCATAAAAATCCGCCCAAAAAAACGCTATAAAAGTAAATCAAATCCCCCTTCATCACCCCCTTAGTTAGGGAAAAATAATAAAATTTTAAAAAATATATTTATTTCCATTTTCCCGTTAGGCTACTTTCAAACTAGCGTCGGTACGGGGCCGTCGCGCTGCATTGGCCTGACATACCGACGCATACTGTGCAAGCGCCGCACAACGGGGGCAGCGGATGCTGTTTTTCCACGCATCCGCTGCCCCATTGTGAGGTGCAGGGAGGTGGGGGCGGAGTTCCAGCCGCGCATGCGCGGTCGGAAATGGTGGACCGTCGGCACAAAAAAAGTTACATGTAACGTTTTTTGCTGCCGGCGGTCCGCCACAACACGACGCAACTGTCGCACGACGCTTGCGACGTGTGTCAATACGTCGCTAATGTTAGTCTATGGGGAAAAAACGCATCCTGCAGATGACTTTGCAGGATGCGTTTTTTCGCCAAAACGACGCATTGCGACGTATGCAAAAAAACGCTAGTGTGAAAGTAGCACTAGGGTTAGGACTAGGGTTAGGGCTAGGGTTAGGGTTGGGGTTAGGGCTTCAGTTAGAATTGGGGAGTTTTCACAGTTTAGGCACATCAGGAGCTCTCCAAACGCGACATGGCGTCCGATCTCAACGCGTTTGTTTGCGTTAAGAACGCATGCGTTTTTATAGAAAAAAAACAGAACACACACTGAAAAGTCACCCACCACCATCAAGGTGATAAAGGGATCCAAACCCTAACCCTAACCCTACCCCTAAACTCACCCCTAACCGTTTAATGAACATTTTCTGACAGTCATAGTGCCACGTATTTCAGTGCCACGATATTTCAGTGCCACGATATTTCAGTGCCACGTATTTCAGTGCCACGTATTTCAGTGCCACGTATTTCAGTGCCACGTATTTAAGTGCCACGATATTTCAGTGAAATACGTGGCACTGAAATATCGTGGCATTTACGTGAAATACGTGGCACTTATGTACGTGGCACTTATGTACGTGGCACTTATGTACGTGGCACTTATGTACGTGGCCACTGAAATATCGTGGCACTTATATACGTATATAAACGTATTTCAGTGCCACGTATTTCAGTGCCACGTATTTCAGTGCCACGTATTTCAGGTTAGGGTTAGGGGTAGGGTTAGGGGTTGGGTTAGGGGTAGGGTTAGGGTTTTGGGGTTTTTTCTTGTTTTCTTGTGTTTTTCTATAAAAACGCATGTGTCTAAAAAATGCATGCGTTTTACCGCGTTTACATGCGTTTTTTCACACATGCGTTTTTTAAAAAAACGCATGCAGATAAAAACGCAAGTGTGAAACCAGCCTTACCCTTGGGAAAATAAAAACGTGGGGGCTACAACATAATTTTCTTGGAAAAAAATATATTTTTTATTTTCGCGGCTCTGTGTTATAAACTGTAGTGAAACACTTGGGGGTTCAAAGTTCTCACAACACATCTAGATAAGTTCCGTGGGGGGGTCTAGTTTCCAATATGGGGTCACTTGTGGGGGGTTTCCACTGTTTAGGCACGTCAGGGGCTCTCCAAACACGACATGGGTTCCGATCTCAATTCCAGCCAATTTTGCATTGAAAAGTCAAATGGCGCTCCTTCCCTTCCGAGCTCTGCCATGCGCCCAAACAGTGGTTTATCCCCATATATAAAGTATCAGCGTACTCAGGACAAATTGCACAACAACTTTTGGGGTCCAATTTATCCTGCTACCCTGGGAAAATAAAATATTTGGGGCAAAAATCATTTTTTTGTGAAAATTAATATTCATTTTTTTTTACGGCTCTACATTATAAACTTCTGTGAAGCACTTGGAGGTTCAAAATGCTCACCACACATCTAGATTAGTTCCTTAGAGGGTCTACTTTCCAAAATGGTGTCAATTGTGGGGGTTTCCACTGTTTAGGCACGTCAGGGGCTCTCCAAACACAACATGGGTTCCGATCTCAATTCCAGCCAATTTTGCATTGAAAAGTCAAATGGCGCTCCTTCCCTTCCGAGCTCTGCCATGCGCCCAAACAGTGGTTTATCCCCATATATGAAGTATCAGCGTACTCAGGACAAATTGCACAACAACTTTTGGGGTCCAATTTATCCTGCTACCCTTGGGAAAATAAAAAATTTGGGGCAAAAAGATCATTTTTTGTGAAAATTAATATTAATTTTTTTTTTTACGGCTCTACATTATAAACTTCTGTGAAGCACTTGGAGGTTCAAAGTGCTCACCACACATCTAGATTAGTTCCTTAGAGGGTCTACTTTCCAAAATGGTGTCACTTGTGGGGGTTTCCACTGTTTAGGCACGTCAGGGGCTCTCCAAACACGACATGGGTTCCGATCTCAATTCCAGCCAATTTTGCATTGAAAAGTCAAATGGCGCTCCTTCCCTTCCGAGCTCTGCCATGTGCCCAATCAATGGTTTACCCCAACATGTGGGGTATCGGCGTACTCAGGACAAATTGTACAACGACTTTTTTGGTCCAATTTCTCCTGTTACCTTTGGTAAAATAAAACAAATTGGATCTGAAGTAAAGATTTTGTGAAAAAAAAGTTAAATGTTCAATTTTTTTTAAACATTCCAAAAATTCCTGTGAAGCACCTGAAGGGTTAATAAACTTTTTGAATGTGGTTTTGAGTACCTTGAGGGGTGCAGTTTTTAGAATGGTGTCACTTTTGGACATTTTCTGTCATATAGACCCCTCAAAGTCACTTCAAGTGTGAGGTGGTCCGTAAAAAAAATGGTTTTGCAAATTTTGTTGCAAAAATGAGAAATCGCTGGTCAACTTTTAACCCTTATAACTCCCTAACAAAAAAAAATTATGTTTCCAAAATTGTGCTGATGTAAAGCAGACATGTGGGAAATGTTGTTTATTAACTATATTATGCGATATAACGCTCTAATTTAAGGGCATAAAAACGAAAAGTATGAAAATTGCTAAATTTTCATAATTTTCGTCAAATTTCTGTTTTTTTCAAAAATAAATGCAAGTCATATCGAAGAAGTTTTACCACTATCATAATGTAAAATACGTCACGAGAAAACCATCTCAGAATCACCAGGATCCGTTGAAGCGTTTCAGAGTTATGACCTCATAAAGTTACAGTGGTCAGAATTGTAAAAATTGGCCGTGTCACTTAGGTGAAAACAGGCTTTGGGGTGAAGGGGTTAACCCCACATATGGGGTATCAGCGTACTCAGCACAAATTGTACAACCACTTTTGGGGTCCATTTTCTCCTGTTACCCTTGGTAAAATAAAACAAATTGGAGCTGAAATAAATTTTGTGTAAAAAAAATTTAAATGTTAATTTTTATTTAAACATTCCAAAAATTCCTGTGAAACACCTGAAGGGCTAATAAATTTCTTGAATGTGGTTTTGAGCACCTTGAGGGGTGCAGTTTTTAGAATGGTGTCACACTTGGGTATTTTCTATAATATAGACCACTCAAAATGACTTCAATTGAGATGTGGTCCCTAAAAAAAAATGGTGTTGTAAAAAAAAGAAATTGCTGGTCAACTTTTAACCCTTATAACTCCCTAACAAAAAAAAAATTTGGTTCCTAAATTGTGCTGATGTAAAGTAGACATGTGGGAAATGTTACTTATTAAGTATTTTGTGTGACATATCTCTGTGATTTAAGGGCATAAAAATTCAAAGTTGGAAAATTGCAAAATTTTCAAAATTTTTGCCAAATTTCCATTTTTTTTCACAAATAAACGCAAGTTATATCGAATAAATTTTACCACTATCATGAAGTACAATATGTCACGAGAAAACAGTGTCAGAATCACCGGAATCCGTTGAAGCGTTCCAGAGTTATAACCTCATAAAGGGACCGTGGTCAGAATTGTAAAAATTGACCCGGTCATTAACGTGCAAACCACCTTTGGGGGTTAAGGGGTTAACAATGATAAACAGTTTTAATGTGCAAATCAAGCTAGGCTTTTGGTGAACGAACAGTTATCGAACAGAAACTCGAACAGCTGAATTTTAAGCAAATTGTTCTGGTTCGTCAAATGACTCGAACACCGCCCAAAACAGCTCGAATTTAAAATTGGCGAACAGTTCGACTTGAACACCGCTCATCTCTAATAGTAACATAGTTATTAAGGTTGAAGTAAGACTTTAAGTCCATCTAGTTCAACCAATAGCCTAACCTAACATGCCCTGGACATGTTGATCCAGAGGAAGGCAAAAAAAAAAAAACATTTGGCGAAGAGTAAGCTCCACATTGGGGAAAAAAATTCCTTCCCGACTCCACATACGACAATCAGACTAGTTCCCTGGATCAACACCTTAACAAGGAATCTAGTATACAGGTCCTTCTCAAAAAATTAGCATATAGTGTTAAATTTCATTATTTACCATAATGTAATGATTACAATTAAACTTTCATATATTATAGATTCATTATCCACCAACTGAAATTTGTCAGGTCTTTTATTGTTTTAATACTGATGATTTTGGCCTACAACTCCTGATAACCCAAAAAACCTGTCTCAATAAATTAGCATATTTCACCCGTCCAATCAAATAAAAGTGTTTTTTAATAACAAACAAAAAAACCATCAAATAATAATGTTTAGTTATGCACTCAATACTTTGTCGGGAATCCTTTGGCAGAAATGACTGCTTCAATGCGGCGTGGCATGGAGGCAATCAGCCTGTGACACTGCTGAGATGTTATGGAGGCCCAGGATGCTTCAATAGCGGCCTTAAGCTCATCCAGAGTGTTGGGTCTTGCGTCTCTCAACTTTCTCTTCACAATATCCCACAGATTCTCTATGGGGTTCAGGTCAGGATAGTTGGCTGGCCAATTGAGCACAGTAATACCATGGTCAGTAAACCATTTACCAGTGGTTTTGGCACTGTGAGCAGGTGCCAGGTCGTGCTGAAAAATGAAATCTTCATCTCCATAAAGCATTTCAGCCGATGGAAGCATGAAGTGCTCCAAAATCTCCTGATAGCTAGCTGCATTGACCCTGCCCTTGATGAAACACAGTGGACCAACACCAGCAGCTGACATGGCACCCCACACCATCACTGACTGTGGGTACTTGACACTGGACTTCAGGCATTTTGGCATTTCCTTCTCCCCAGTCTTCCTCCAGACTCTGGCACCTTGATTTCCGAATGACATGCAAAATTTGCTTTCATCAGAAAAAAGTACTTGGGACCACTTAGCAACAGTCCAGTGCTGCTTCTCTGTAGCCCAGGTCAGGCGCTTCTGCCGCTGTTTATGGTTCAAAAGTGGCTTTACCTGGGGAATGCGGCACCTGTAGCCCATTTCCTGCACACGCCTTTCCACACCAGACTCAGTCCACTGCTTCCTCAGGTTCCCCAAGGTCTGGAATCAGTCCTTCTCCACAATCTTCCTCAGGGTCCGGTCACCTCTTCTCGTTGTACAGCGTTTTCTGCCACATTGTTTCCTTCCAACAGACTTACCATTGAGGTGCCTTGATACAGCACTCTGGGAACAGCCTATTTGTTGAGAAATTTCTTTCTGGGTCTTACCCTCTTGCTTGAGGGTGTCAATGATGGCCTTCTTGACATCTGTCAGGTCGCTAGTCTTACCCATGATGGGGGTTTTGAGTAATGAACCAGGCAGGGAGTTTTTAAAAGCCTCAGGTATCTTTTGCATGTGTTTAGAGTTAATTAGTTGATTCAGAAGATTAGGGTAATAGGTCATTTAGAGAACCTTTTCTTGATATGCTAATTTATTGAGACAGATTTTTTGGGTTATCAGGAGTTGTAGGCCAAAATCATCAGTATTAAAACAATAAAAGACCTGACAAATTTCAGTTGGTGGATAATGAATCTATAATATATGAAAGTTTAATTGTAATCATTACATTATGGTAAATAATGAAATTTAACACTATATGCTAATTTTTTGAGAAGGACCTGTATATACCCTGTAACATTATACTTTTCAAGAAAGGCATCCATTCCCCTCTTAAATTTAAGTAATGAATCACTCATTACAACATCATACGGCAGAGAGTTCCATAGTCTCACTGCTCTTACAGTAAAGATGTAAGGATGCCCCCTCGTCCCTGTCTCAGGTCTATGATTAAAAAGATCATCAGAAAGGTCTTTGTACTGTCCCCTCATATATTTATACATTAAAATAAGATCTCCCCTTAGCCTTCGTTTTTCCAAACTAAATAGCCCCAAGTGTAATAACCTATCTTGGTATTGCAGACCCCCAGTCCTCTAATAACCTTGGTCGCTCTTCTCTGCACCCGCTTCAGTTCAGCTATGTCTTTCTTATACACCGGAGTCCAGAACTGTACACAGTATTCTAAGTGTGGTCGAACTAGTGACTTGTATAGAGGTAAAATTATGTTCTCCTCATGAGCATCTATGTCTTTTTTAATGCATCCCATTATTTTATTTGCCTTTGTAGCAGCTGCCTGACACTGGCCACTAAATGTGAGTTTGTCATCAACCCATACTCCCAGGTCTTTTTCATTGACGGTTTTGCCCAGAGTTTTAGAATTAAGCACATAGTTATACATCTTATTACTTCTACCCAAGTGCATGACCTTACATTTATCCCCATTAAAGCTCATTTGCCATTTATCAGCCCAAGCTTCTAGTTTACATAAATCATCCTGTAATATAAAATTGTCCTCCTCTGTATTGATTACCCTGCAGAGTTTAGTGTCATCTGCAAATATTGAAATTCCACTCTGTATGCCCCCTACAAGATCATTAATAAATATGTTAAAAAGAAGAGGGCCCAATACTGACCCCTGTGGTACCCCACTGCTAACAGCGACCCAGTCCATGAGTGCTCCATTAATAACCACCCTTTGTTTCCTATCCCTGAGCCAGCTCTTAACCCACTTACACATATTTTCCCCTATCCCCATTATTCTCATTTTATGTATCAACCTTTTGTGTGGCACCGTATCAAAAGCTTTTGAAAAGTTCATATACACTACGTCCACTGGGTTCGCTTGGTCCAGTCCATAACTTACCTCTTCGTAGAAATTGAATAGGAGAAAATGGACAGTACAATTTGTTGCACAATTTCTCCAGAGTTTACCAATGACTAGTGTTGAGCGATACCGTCCGATACTTGAAAGTATCGGATAGTATCGGCCGATACCCGAAAAGCAGTAGCGTAGCTACTGGGTGGGCAGAGGGGGCCGTCGCCCCGGGCCCTGTCACATGAAGGGGCCCACTGGGAGCCAGGGCCACCTCTGTGACGAGGCAGAACACCGCATAGGAGCAGAGCAGTATAATGTCTGACGGAGACTCTGCAAGGTGGCTATTAGCACAGTGGCGGCTGCAGTCTCCCCCCTGCAGTGAATGGTTTCGCCCCTCTGACCTGAGATCACGAAGCTTTTCCTGGCTGCAGTTTTTCTTCACTCTGTGCACGCTGGGATTGGCTCAGGCACGCTGGGTCCTAGTGCCCACACCTTGCATTTCACCTAGACATTTCCTGGTCCTGCCTGCAGTGCAAACTTTATCAGTAAGTGGGGATGGAACATGTTAGGTTTATTAAATTCAGGTATGTCTCTGTGATGTGAATGTGAGACCATTGGGGTATTGTGGGCGCTGAAAGTGGGTGAGGGGGGACAGTTTACTGAGGGGGTGGATGTGAGATGATGGGGGGTATTGGTTACTGAAGTGGGGGAGGGGAGACAGGGCACTGGGGGGTAAATGTGAGACCATTTGGGGGTTGTGGGGGCTGAAGGTGGGTGAAGTGGGACAGGGCACTGGGGGGGTGGATGTGAGTTGATGGGGGTATTGGGGCTGAAGTGGGGGAGGGGAGACAGGGCACTGGGGGCTGAATATTATAATGTTTTGTTATGATATTATATGTGCTCCATCATGTAATATTTGCTGTCTGGGGAGGCTGGAGATGGGGGGTAGGGGGCTTTTGATACGTACCATCTGGGTCTTTTATGAGTACTAGTATAAGAAGCCCGCATACAGTAACCAAGAGCCGCATCACATTTACAGCACCACTCCAGCATTATTTTTTATTTCATTGCTGGAGCCGTGCTGAAAATCCACGTCCCCTGCCCCCTGTCTGATACTCACCTGGCGTTTTCATCTGTTTTTGTCTCTGCTCGGCTCCGTCTCCTGCAGTTTGTGTCCTGTCCGAGGCTCCAGTGTTTCCTGGAGCAGCGCAGAGGTCACTAATCAGTGTGAGTCTGTGGGAGCCTCGTTTTGGCCTCTTTCTCACTCTCAGGCTATGTGCACACAGTGCGGATTGGCCGCTGCGGATTCACAGCAGTTTTCCATCCGTTGTACAGTACCATGTAAACCTATGGAAAACCAAATCCACAGTGCCCATGGTGTGGAAAATACCGTGCGGAAACGCTGCGTTGTATTTTCCGCAGCATGTCAATTCTTTGTGAGGATTCCACAGCGTTTTACACCTGCTCCTCAATAGGAATCCGCAGGTGTAAAAACGCAGGCGAAATCCTCACAAAAAATGCAGAAAATCCACTGTAAAACGCAGCACGTTTAACCTGTGGATTTTGCAAAAATGGTGCGGAAAAATCCGCACACAAATCCGCAACGTGTGCACATAGCCTCATAGTCTTATTACATTGAGCGCTTGTGACATACAGTAGCTTCTAACTTCTGGCCAGTCAGAAGCTGCGCTCACAAGATTGAGCTGTGGGACTGCAGCAGTGCCACAAAATAGTGAAACCACCGGAGGATGAGTAAATGTCCAGGGCAGGGGACTTGCGCTTAAAACACCACTCCAGCGGTGGAAAAAAAAACCCTGCTAGAGTGGTGCTTAAATAATAAGCAATTTATTACTATAACGTTGATAAAGGCTTGGAATAAATGTCTGCAGTCACTTTATGTGACTGCAGACTGCCAAATCATAACAGGGAGCTGCGGGCCCATCATACTGTGTATAAGGTAGCTGCGGGCTCATCATACTGTGTACAAGGAAGCTGCGGGCTCATCATACTGTGTATAAGGGAGCTGCGGGCCCATCATACTGTGTATAAGGGAGCTGCGGGCCCATCATACTGTGTATAAGGGAGCTGCGGGCTCATAATACTGTGTATAACGGAGCTGCGGGCCCATCATACTATGTATAAGGGAGCTGCGAGCCCATCACACTGTGTATAGGGAACTGTAAGTCCATCATACTGTGTATAAGGGAGCTGCGGGCCCATCATACTGTGTATAAGGGAGCTGCGGGCCCATCATACTGTGTATAAGGGAGCTGCGGGCCCATCATACTGTGTATAAGGAAGCTGCGGGCCCATCATACTGTGTATAAGGGAGCTACGGGCCCATCATACTGTGTATAAGGGAGCTGCGGGCCCATCATACTGTGTATAAGGGAGCTGCGGGCCCATCATACTGTGTATAAGGGAGCTGCGGGCCCATCATACTGTGTATAAGGGAGCTGCGGGCCCATCATACTGTGTATAAGGGAGCTGCGAGCCCATCACACTGTGTATAGGGAACTGTAAGTCCATCATACTGTGTATAAGGGAGCTGCGGGCCCATCATACTGTGTATAAGGGAGCTGCGGGCCCATCATACTGTGTATAAGGGAGCTGCGGGCCCATCATACTGTGTATAAGGGAGCTGCGGGCCCATCATACTGTGTATAAGGGAGCTGCGGGCCCATCATACTGTGTATAAGGGAGCTGCGGGCCCATCATACTGTGTATAAGGGAGCTGCGGGCCCATCATACTGTGTATAAGGGAGCTGCGGGCCCATCATACTGTGTATAAGGGAGCTGCGGGCCCATCATACTGTGTATAAGGGAGCTGCGGGCCCATCATACTGTGTATAAGGGAGCTGCGGGCCCATCATACTGTGTATATGGGAGCTGCGTGCCCATCATACTGTGTATAGGGGAGCTCTGGGGGGGCATTATACTTTCTATAGTGGAGCGCTGTCAGCATTATACTGTGTAAAGGGGAGCAGTGAGAACATCATACGGTGTATCAGGGAGTTATAGAATCATCATACTGTGTATAGGGGAGCTGTGGGGGCCTCAGACTGTGTATAGAGAAGCTTTAAGCTCACCATACTGTGTATAATGGAGCAGTACATGAGGGAACTTAGGGGACATTATTAAATGTAAAGTGGGCACTTAAGCATTACTGTATTGTTATAGGGGCACTCAGAGTATTGCGACCATCAAAGTTGCATATCGTCACAATATGGTGGTAAAATCAATGTTTGTTTTTGTATACAGATTTATTTTCAATAACAGTGCGGTCATATTCTGAAGTTCCACTATATTCACAATTAGAGTGCGCAACCATAACTGTAATCAGGGTTAACTGGTTAGGGGCCCACTCAGATGTTTCGCCCCCCCCCTAAGTTGAAACCCTAGCTACGCCTCTGCGAAAAGTATCGGATATTGCCGATACCGATACCCGATACCAATACAAGTCAATGGGACACCAAGTATCGGAAGGTATCCTGATGGTTCCCAGGGTCTGAAGGAGAGGAAACTCTCCTTCAGGCCCTGGGATCCATATTACTGTGTAAAATAAAGAATTAAAATAAAAAATATTGATATACTCACCTCTCCGGAGGCCCCTGAACATCACCGCTGTTAACCGGCAGCCTTCTTTGCTTAAAATGAGCGCGTTTAGGGCCTTCCATGACGTCACGGCTTCTGATTGGTCGCGTGCCGCTCATGTGACCGCCACGCGACCAATCACAAGCCGTGACGTCATTCTCAGGTCCTAAATTCCTAGAATGAGGAGTTTAGGGCCTGAGGGAAAACGGAAGAGGGAAAACGGAAAGTGGACCCTCTAGACCGCGACGACGAACCCCTCACGGACGAGCTGACCAGATAGACCGCCCCCTATACAGGGAGAGTCAGGGGCAGGCCCGTGAGGGACTATCGCCACGGAAGCTGGAGGACCAGGACGGGAGAAGACAAAGAAGAGGCGGAGGTAGTAGGACCACAGGATAGGTGAGTACTGCAAAGACACAGGACTGGTGGGTAAACTGCAGCAGTGCAGGGACTGGCGGAGGAACTGAGGGAACGCAGAGACTAGCAGGATACAGGAAAGACAGGATAAACCCAAAGTCAGAGGGAAAACGAACTTCACAGAGACTAAGAGCGGCCAGGAACACCTGAAGGAACAAATGATAACCAGGCACAGAGGGACGGCAGGAAGCAGTTTAAATACCTAAAGGCAGGGTAGCACTTCCGGGTAACAGACCTCCAGAACCATAGAGAGGACAAAAAGGAGGACCGATTTCCGGGTACTAGTCCTCCAGGACCATAGAGGAGACGCCGACAGAAGATCAGAAGTGCACACGCGCAGCACTGAACCTGGTAAGCGTGCGCACGAGAAGCAGAGGCCGGGAGCGAGCGAGGAGGCGGCAGCAGCGGTATGATAGTATCCCCGTCTTTACATCCCTCCCTCCTCTTTAGGCCAGAAAGAAACTTAGCTAAAATTTGAGGTGCCTGAATATTCTCCCGAGGCTCCCAGGATCTCTCCTCAGGACCGAAATCCTTCCAGTCGACCTAAAACAAAGTTCTACCTCTAATTTTTTTCATGGCCAAAATGTCCTTAACCTCAAAAACATTGTCTGCGGAAACAGGCGAAGGTGAAGAAAGAGTCAAGGTATGAAACCGATTAAAAACTACAGGCTTAAGGAGAGATACATGAAAGGAATTAGGGATACGAAGAGAGGCAGGTAACTTATGTTTGTAAGAAAAGTTGTTAATACGTGCCAAAACCTCGAAAGGACCAATATAACGGGGACCCAGTTTATGTGAAGGGATTTTAAGGCGAATAAATCTAGAAGAAAGCCAGACCTTATCCCCCGGATGGAAGACAGGAGAATTGAGACGCCTTTTATCTGCATGCCTCTTCATCCTATGCTGAGCTAGTTCGAGAGCAGACTTGGTCTCCTGCCAAACCCTGGAGAATTCTCTAGACAGAAGATCTGCCACCGGCACAGTAGAGACAGGAGGAACTGGTAGAGGAAGACCAGGGTGTTGTCCGTAGACGACAAAAAATGGACATTTGGTAGAAGCTTCGCTGGTGTGGTTATTATAAGAAAACTCGGCCCATGGTAGTAAGTCAGACCAATCATTTTGATGAGCGTTGGAGAAATGCCGGAGATAAGTAAGATAAGTAACCAGGTACGCTCCACTTGGCCGTTGGACTGTGGATGATAGGCCGAAGAAAAATCAAGCGAAATGTTCAATGACTTACAGAGAGATCTCCAGAAACGAGTGGTGAACTGAACTCCCCGATCATAAACAATGTGCTGTGGAAGACCATGAGTGCGAAAAATATGTTGAACAAAAATCTTCGCCAGTTCAGGAGCCAAAGGCAGACCAGGAAGAGCAATGAAATGTGCCATTTTAGAAAAACGGTCCACAACCACGAGGATGACGGTACAACCACAGGAACGAGGCAGATCAGTTAAGAAATCCATTGCGATATGTTGCCACGGAGTGGTAGGCACTGGAAGAGGAAGAAGAAGCCCAGAAGGAAGCCGCCTGGGTACTTTGTTCTTGGCACAGGAAGGACAAGAGACTACAAAAGTTTGGACATCCTTCAAAAGAGTCGGCCACCAGTAGTAACGAGATATTAGATCAAGAGTTTTCTTGAAACCGACATGTCTCGCTAGCTTGGAAGCATGTCCCCAGAGTAACACACATCTCCTTTTCCTCTCAGAAATGAAAGTCTTACCCGGAGGTAAAGAGGTCATAGATACTGGAGCAAGTGTGATGATTCTAGCGGGGTCAATGATGTGCGAGGACTCCTCCTCAGTGTCCACCGACAAGAAGGACCTGGATAGAGCGTCAGCTTTGAAGTTCTTTTCTCCAGGCAGGAAGCGAAGTTCAAAGTCAAATCGGGCAAAGAACAAGGCCCACCTGGCCTGTCATGGATTCAGTCAGTGCGCTGAACGGATATATGCCTAATTCTTATGATCCATAAAGATGACAAAGGGATGTAAGGCTCCTTCCAACAGATATCTCCACTCCTCTAAGGCCAATTTAATGGCCAAAAGTTCTCTGTCGCCAATGGAATAATTTCTTTCAGAAGAAGAGGAACTCTTGGAGAAGAAACCACAGGGCACAAGACGACCAGTAGAAGACTTCTGAGAAAGCACAGCTCCGGCACCGACAGCAGAGGCGTCAACATCTAGGAAGAAGGGTTTATTAGCTTCAGGGCGATGGAGTAAAGGAGCGGAGGCGAATGCTTCTTTGAGAGAATGAAAAGCTTTTTCAGCCTCTGCTGGCCAAAGACGAGGATTGGCACCCTTCTTTATCAAAGAAGAGATGGAAGCCGACAAGGAGGAAAAATGAGGAATAAATTGCTGATAGTAATTTGCGAATCCTAGAAACCCTGAATCGCCTTAACCCCAAGCGGACGTGGCCAGTTGAGTACGGCAGAAACTTTAGCCGGATCCATACACAGACCAGAATCAGAGATGATGAAGCCCAGGAACGGCAGGGACGACTCTTCGAAGGCACACTTCTCAAGTTTAGCATACAGACGATTCTCCCTCAGATGGAGAAGAACTTGCCGCACATGTCTCCTATGAGAAAGCAGATCCGGTGAAAACACAAGGATGTCGTCCAAGTACACCACTACACAGGTGTAAAGTAGGTCCCGAAAAACATCATTCACCAACTCTTGAAAAACTGCAGGAGCATTACAAAAGCGGAAAGGCATCACCAAATACTCATAATGACCATCTCTGGTGTTAAACGCAGTCTTCCATTCATCTCCCGAACGAATTCGGATCAAGTTGTAAGCTCCTCTGAGATCCAGTTTAGTGAAGATTCGTGCTCCACGCAGACGATCAAAAAGTTCTGGGATGAGAGGAAGTGTCTACTTGTTTTTAATGGTGATGTTATTGAGGCCACGGTAATCAATGCAGGGACGAAGGGAACCGTCCTTCTTGACGAAGAAAAAAACAGCGCCTGCAGGTGAGGAGGACTTCCGTATAAAGCCTCTGGCCAGATTCTTTTAAACGTATTCAGACATGGCTTGAGTCTCAGAGGGTGACAGAGGATAAATACGACCTCTAGGAGGAGTAGAGCCAGATACAAGATCTATCAGACAGTCGTATGGGCGATGCGGAGGTAAGACCTCTGCTTCCTTTTTGTTGAAAACGTCCGAAAAAGAGTGATAAGCTGCGGGTAGATTCGCTAGTTCCGGAGCCGAGGGAGAGAAACTAGCAGGCTTGATGGGAAGCAGGCATCTGTTTTGACAAAACTGTCCCCAGGATAGGACGTCCCCAGTACGCCAATTCAGAGTAGGTTCATGGTTTCTTAGCCAGGGGAGTCCTAAAAGAAATGCATGGTATAAAGACGGTAAAACATAAAATGCCAACTTTTCTCGATGTAAAGCTCCAATTTGAATCTCAATCTCCTTTGTGACAGAAGAAACGACCTTCCGCAAAGGCTGACCATCGACAGAAGCTATTTGCCTAGGAACCTCCAAGGATCTGACAGGAATCCCAAGCCTCTCGACCAGCTCAAGTTGAACAAAATTCCCAGCCTCACCAGAATCTACATAAGCCTCAAGAGAGAAGCGACTGGAACCCATGTGTAAAATAACAGGCAAAATCAAATGTGGAGAGGAATCATGGCTACCTAGGGAGGCCTCTCTTACCTGACCTAGGTGGAGGTGTTTCCCGGCTTCTGGGGACAAGAACGCAGAAGATGAGAAGCGCTGCCACAATAAAAGCATAAGCCCTGTGCGAGCCTCTCCTTTCGGCGTTGTTCGGCAGGCTTGAGGCGATCAACCTGCATAGGCTCAGGGGAAGAAGAGGAAGAAGCTGCAGTGGTTTGGGAAAGAGAAGTACCACGTGTAACGGAGGATAAACGAGGAGATCTCCTCTCTCTGACAACCTCACGAGAGCGCTCCTGGAACCGCAAATCAATGCGAGTCGCCAAAGAAATAAGGTCATCTAAAGCAGAAGGAGTATCCCGCCCTGCCAGCTCATCCTTAATACAAGAAGATACACCTCGCCAAAATGCTCCCACCAAAGCCTCATTATTCCAACCTAAATCAGAGGACAGCGTCCGGAAACGGATGGCATATTGAACTACAGAAAGTGTCCCCTGACTAAGGTTGGAAAGAGACTCAGTAGTCGATACCAGACGACCAGGTTCATCAAACACCTTGCGGAAGGTGTCTAAAAAGAGAGCAAGTTGAGAAACCACTGGATCATCTCGCTCTCAAAGAGGGTTCACCCAAGCCAAAGCCTCGCCCTCCAAATGGGACATCACAAAAGCCACCTTAGATCGGTCAGTTGGGTACAGTAGGGGGATAATTCAAAGTGTAGTTGACACTGGTTGAGAAACCTGCGACATAATTTAGGATCCCCACCATACCGAGGTGGCCTGGCAAGATGGGACGAGGGATGTGGAGCGGACGCCTGTACAGGAGCAGAAGCGGCAGTCTGAAGAGAGAGAAGTCGATTATCGAGAGAGGCCAAAAAATTCAAAATATGGGACTGAGTGTCCCGTTGTTGACTTAACTCTTGCTGAAGAGCCGCCAACTGAGTTGCGTTACCAGGGTCGGTAGACTGTATCGTCGCGAGACGAGACTCCATGTTCTTGAGAAAGGACATGATTCTAGTCTTGTTCTCCCGCAAAAAAGTAACTGCTTTTGAGTGGCAGAGACACCAGCTGGGTCCACGGCCTGGTTATACTGTTATCCTGTAAGAATCAGGCTGCACTCAGATGTCATCCGAGTGCAGTCCTAATGTGAGTGTGACGATTCAAAGAGGGAAAACGGAAATTGGACCCTCTAAACCGCGACGACGAACCCCTCACGGACGAGCTGACCAGATAGACCGCCCCCTATACAGGGAGAGTTAGGGGCAGGCCCATGAGGGACTATCGCCACGGAAGCTGGAGGACCAGGACAAGAGAAGACAAAGAAGAGGCGCAGGTAGTAGGACCACAGGATAGGTGAGTACTGCAGAGACACAGGACTGGTGGGTTAACTGCAGCAGTGCAGGGACTGGCGGAGGAACTGAGGGATCGCAGAGGCTAGCAGGATACAGGAAAGACAGGATAAACCCAAAGTTAGAGGGAAAACGAACTTCACAGAGACTAAGAGCGGCCAGGAACACCTGAAGGAACAAATGATAACCAGGCACAGAGGGACAGCAGGAAGCAGTTTAAATACCTAAAGGCAGGGTAGCACTTCCGGGTAACAGACCTCCAGAACCATAGAGAGGACAATAAGGAGGACCGACTTCTGGGTACTAGTCCTCCAGGACCATAGAGGAGACGCCGACAGAAGATCAGAAGTGCACACGCGCAGCACTGAACCTGGTATGCACGCGCGCACGAGAAGCAGAGGCCGGGAGCGAGCGAGGAGGCGGCAGCAGCGGTATGATATACAGCACTGTATGTAGAGTAGCTGCGGAGACACCATCATGTGTTTCTCAACGCAAGCAATGAATAGCCAGGCCTTTCCCCGGGAAGGAACAACCACGGGAAGGGCAGCATCTGATAAAGGAAAACATCCAATAAAGGACGACCACCTATGCCAAGCATGGTATCCATCCACAGACAGCTGTTTCGGGGTTTTTGCCCCTCATCAGTGTGGAGTAGGAAACTGGCTATTAGGAGCAGTGCCTAGTAAAAAGGCTGGATCATTATAGCCTTTTTACTAGGCACTGCTCCTAATAGCCAGTTTCCTACTCCACACTGATGAGGGGCAAAAACCCCGAAACAGCTGTCTGTGGATGGATACCATGCTTGGCATAGGTTGTCTTCCTTTATTGGATGTTTTCCTTTATCGGATGCTGCCCTTCCCGTGGTTGTTCCTTCCCGGGGAAAGGCCTGACTATTCATTGCTTGCGTTGAGAAACACGTGATGGTATCTCTGCAGCTACTCTACATGCATTTGCATATTGGGGCAGTGTTCTGGATCACTGCGTTGAGAAACACGTGATGGTGTCTCCGTGGTGTTGGATGTTTTGGTCTCCCTGAGGTCAATCATCTGTACCTTTATAGCCTTTTTACTAGGCACTGCTCCTAATAGCCAGTTTCCTACTCCACACTGATGAGGGGCAAAAACCCCGAAACAGCTGTCTGTGGATGGATACCATGCTTGGCATAGGTGGTCTTCCTTTATTGGATGTTTTCCTTTATCGGATGCTGCCCTTCCCGTGGTTGTTCCTTCCCGGGGAAAGGCCTGGCTATTCATTGCTTGCGTTGAGAAACACGTGATGGTGTCTCCGCAGCTACTCTACATGCATTTGCATATTGGGGCAGTGTTCTGGATCACTGCGTTGAGAAACACGTGATGTTGTCTCCGCGGTGTTGGATGTTTTGGTCTCCCCGAGGTCAATCATCTGTGCCTGATATACAGCACTGATCGGCCACACAGCAGGGTTTGGGAGTGAAGGAGTGCTATTTTTTTGGAGCACAGATTTTCCTAGAATAGTTTGCTGACTCCATTTGCTGAGCCTCCAAGTGCAAGAACAGCAGAAACTCCTTCAAGTGACTACACTGATTTTGTCTCCCCTATCATAGCATGATGGACATGAAATTACATGCATTAAAAAGGTAACTTCAAATCTCAGAGAGACAGAATAGTCTGGGAATATAAGCTGATGATGACATTTGACACTCAGTGCAGGAATGAATGTATCGCATGGATTTATGTCTTTTTACATCGACTAAGGAATTTGCTCCTCAGACCATGTGGGGGCATCATAACATAGAACCAGACCCCAATCAGAGGACAATAAAACATTCACACTCCTTATCTATGAACTGTTTCAATATTTATGGACCCAACTGTTTATCACTCACTTAATGGTAATTCTGCCTAACATCACCTGTCTTATCTATGGCATTTTTCTGTGCTGTGTTGTGCATAAATATGTGATTCTTCAGAATTTCTATTAGTCTATGCCTGATGAAGAGACCTGAGTAGTCTCGAAAGCTTGCAATTTGTTGTTACCATCTTTTCAGTTAGCTATTAAAAGGTATCAACCACTGAGGACTCTCAATTATAAATATTTTTCTATCCACTGGCTAACACGGTACCAAGATATATCTTTCCAAGATATATCTTTCCTGTACACTCCTCCGGGAATTCGTCTACAGGTATAGTGATGATTTTGTTTCTGGAAAACACCCATGGACTGTAATGAATGTAACGGAATGAAAACAGAAAATCTGCTATTATAGTGCCCTATACATTGTAGTACCCATATATTGTGCCCAGCTCATGCTTCTGTACAGAGACCAAAGAGAAAAAGAGTGCAAACGCCAGAAAGACCATTACACATTTAAAAACAATTAAAACCATGCAAAAAAGAGACATACAAAAAGGATGAGCAGGCAAGAGAAAAAGAGTAATCCTCTTATAAGAATGAATGGACCTACAGGAGGAATCATACATCTCATGCTTATTGAAATATGATATTCTCAATAAGTGGCAAAGCCACAAAATTTCTTAATATAACATTTTGTTGTTGCATATGTATTAGTATAACATATCACTCAATAGCATTAAAAAATGTTAAATCAGATATTAACTGACAAAGAGAAAGTTTGCAAACTTTAAAAGATAATCATCCCTATTCCTCATGAGGTTACTTCACAAATCACTAATGCATATGGTCATAGTTACCCAGTGGAGTGTCACAGTGCCCGCTCTGCCCAACGCCTATAGCAGCTTCGTCAGGGAAGGTCAGCTTCTGGAGACATGGACCTCATAAATTTAGTGTACTCTCCTTGCTACAATAATGCCAAACTGTGGCTAAATGTAGCACATTGAGGTGTTCACAAGGAAGGGGGCATTTGGATATGGGAGCACAGTTTTTGCTTGATTTCTTTTTGGGAGGAAGACATACTGCTTTTGTAAAGCCTTTGTGCTACCAGTAACATGGAAGCCCCTTATATTTACATTAACAGATAACTGACCTAACTGGGGACTTGATTTTTTGTTGTTTGAGTTGAATGCTGTTGGTAGCATTTTGGGGTACAGAACAGAATCTGTTCACATTCATCCGGTGCGCTACGCTGAGCACTTACATTGAGCTTTCCATCTACATTTCCCAAACACATGATTAAGATGAAATCCTCGAAGGATACATTCACTAATGAGGCAGGCAGAGTAACCCTGGACACCATCTGGCTTCTGTTAAGCAGTCTCCAAACAAATGCATCAGGATGCAGTGGACCCATGTGGTTAAGATGGCGGCAACACAGGTGCAGAATTACCGATGACGAGGCAACCACTCACGACCTACCAAACTAATAGAGGGGGTGGCTGCTTGGCATATGACTGCACATAAGAGACTTGTATGTGGCGCTGTTCACACAATGGGAATGCACAGCATCCAGGTTAACAGCCTAGTAGTGACATCCTTCTATTAGCTCAGGCGGGCTGCCCAGCGCTATTAAAATGCATCCCATGTGAGCAGACACCACAGTTTACAAGACAGAATGGCCTAACTGCACCCCCCAAAAATTGCAAAAAACACATATAAAAAATATGTGAGGTATTAGTATATATTTTGGCCAAAATATGCAAGCTCGTAACCCACGTCACGGGTCCCCATGCTTACGAGTCCTACTTTAAACAATACTAGCACAAAAAGAGGATTCAGAGATCCCTCAAAAATTCAGAAAAATAGCAAAAAGGCAGAGCTGCTTACCTGCCTAGGCCTCCAAATAAATGCACTATCAGGATGCAGTGGACCCATGTGGTTAAGATGGCGGCAACACAGGTGCAGAAATACAGATGAGGCAGCCACTCACAACCTACCAAACTAATAGAGGGGGTGGCTGCTTGGCATTTGACTGCACATAAAGGTACCGTCACACTAAACGATATCGCTAGCGATCCGTGACGTTGCAGCGTCCTGGCTAGCGATATCGTTTAATTTGACACGCAGCAGCGATCAGGATCCTGCTGTGATGTCGCTGGTCGCTGAATAAAGTCCAGAACTTTATTTGGTCGTCCGATCGCCGTGTATCGTTGTGTTTGACACCAAAAGCAACGATACCAGCGATGTTTTACACTGGTAACCAGGGTAAACATCGGGTTACCAAGCGCAGGGCCGCGCTTAGTAACCCGATGTTTACCCTGGTTACCAGCGTAAAAGTAAAAAAAACAAACAGTACATACTCACCCAGCGTCATACCTCCCCCAGCGTCTGCTTCCTGACACTGACTGAGCGCCGGCCCTAAAGTGAAAGTGAAAGCCGCTCTGCTGTTAGGGCCGGAGCTCAGTCAGTGTCAGGAAGCAGAGGTTGGGGGACGCTGGGTGAGTATGTACTGTTTGTTTTTTTTACTTTTACGCTGGTAACCAGGGTAAACATCGGGTTACTAAGCGCAGCCCTGCGCTTAGCAACCCGATGTTTACCCTGGTTACCCAGGGACCTCGGCATCGTTGGTCGCTGGAGAGCGGTCTGTGTGACAGCTCTCCAGCGATCAAACAGCGACGCTGCAGCGATCGGCATCGTTGTCGCTATCGCTGCAGCGTCGCTTAATGTGACGGTACCTTAAGAGATTTGTATGTGGCGCTGTTCACACAATAGGAATGCACAGCATCCAGGTTAACAGCCTAGTAGTGACATCCTTCTATTAGCTCAGGCGGGCTGCCCAGCACTATTAAAATGCATCCCATGTGAGCAGACACCACTGTTTACAAGACAGAATGGGCACAACTGCACCCCGAACAAAATGCAAAAAACACATATAAAAAATATGCAGACAAGTGAAAAAGAGTAATCCTCTTATAAGTGTATACTCATGCAATACATATCCTCAATAATAAACATCCCACAGGGTAATAATTATGTTATAAAATGAATAGACCTACAGGAGGAATCATACATCTCATGCTTATTGAAATATGATATATATGATATATGATATATAAAGCCACAAAATTTCTTAATAAAGCATTTTTTGTTGCATATGTAATAGTATAACATATCACTCAATGGCATTAGAAAATGTTAAATCAGATATTAACTGACAAAGAGAAAGTTTGCAAATTATAAAAGATGAACAACCCTATTCTTCATGAAGGTCACTTCACAAATCAGTAATGCATATGGTCATAGTTACCCAGTGGAGTGTCGCAGTGCCCGCTCTGCCCATCGCCTATAGCAGCTTCGTCAGGGAAGGTCAGCTTCTGGAGACATGGACCTCATAAATTTAGTGTACTCCTTGCCAAACTGTGGCTAAATGTAGTAAATGTAGCACATTGTGGTGTTCACAAGGAAGGGGGCATTTGGATATGGGAGCACAGTTTTTGCTTTATTTCTTTTTGGGAGGAAGACATACTGCTTTTGTAAAACCTTTGTGCTACCAGTAACATGGAAGCCCCTTATATTTACATTAACAGATAACTGACCTAACTGGGGACTAGATTTTTTGTTGTTTGAGTTGAATGCTGTTGGTAGCATGTTGGGTGCGCTACGCTGAGCACTTACATTGAGCTTTCCATCTACATTTCCCAAACACATGATTAAGATGAAATCCTCAAAGGATACATTCACTAATGAGGCAGGCAGAGTAACCCTGGACACCATCTGGCTTCTGTTTAGCAGTGTTAGTCTTTTCAAAGGTGAACAAAACTGAGGTTGTCAGTGCTTTTATTCCTAAGAAGTGTGAAAATACTGGCAAATCCAGATCATGTCAGACAGGAGTTCAAAATGACTCCATCTACCTCATTGCAGTGAATTTTCCACCATGACTTTTGTCTGAATCATGTTTTTCAGAGATGTACACGTAAACCCTGATGTAAGCGCTCAGTGTAGAGCACAGAATAAATGTAAGCAGAGCTTTATTGCAATCTTTGGAAGGCAGAATGAACTTATCAACATCAATTCAAGAATTGGTTTTATTTTTTTATTACACTGTTCACGAGTTGCCCTCTCAGGGCCTGCGGTACTCAGCACCGGGTCCGGTTGCAATGAAAGGTGTGGTCGTGGTGGTAGCGACCTGGTGCCCTGCGCACTCAAGTTAAGGGGAAAGGTCTTTAAAGGGAATTTGGTAATAAAGTTTATTCGTGACGCCACCTGTGGTTCTCGGTCAGAGGGACCGACGCTGCTTAAATGGGTCCTCTGGGGTGATGTTGTTGCAGCAAGATGGTGACGCTTCCCACAGGTGAAGCGGGGTCCCCAGGGCTCCCAAGGTGTACGGCAAGGATGGTGGGTTGCCGGTAAATAACGGATGACACAGAGTTGCAGTCTTTACCTGGTTTACTGATAGTAGCAGGCCTCCATCCAGGGTACCGGAAACAGGTGCAGAAGGAGTCCAGGCAGCCTGAAAACAAGCAGTAATCCCCTTGGCAGGTCAAGTTGGGAGCCTTCTGCTATGCACTGGTTTTCTGGTCCCTTGCTACCTGTAGTTTGCTGGCAAGGTATTCCTTTCTCTCTCCTGTCCTGAGACAGTACCTGCATGGTAGGCAGCTTGAGCTGTTCTCTTGGGGTCTCTGACATGGTGACTCCAGGCTCTATCTGCTACTATACCTCAGGTATGGTATGGGCAATTAACATACAGTCCGATGCCCTCTGGTTCTACTGTGGAACCTGCAGTTGTCCACAACCTGTGGCTCCCAATGCTCGGTTTATGCGCTCTGGCTCACAGGAGGCCCAGTCGCAGCCTCCTTAAGCCCCTAATCACTCCTCTACTCCTTCCCTGTCTCTGTCCACTCTCAGACTGTCTAACGCCTCCTCCAGACCAGGATGGATATTAGGGAAGTTTCCCTAAAACAGGGTTTTGAGCTCCCCCTTCTGGCCTGGAGTTAGAAGGTGTTGTGTGTAAGGCTTACCTGCCAAAGGGATCCCACTTGTCTCCAGGCATGGCACTACCCTCCTCGAGAGGAAGGCAGCACCACTGTGGTACCCGAATTCCTGGGGTGTCACATTCACCTAATGATAAGGTTGTTTTATTCCTCAGGTCAGTACGATTATGGTGATAACACATTTATACAGTTTTTTTAGGTGTTACTACTATCACACTAAACACTTGTAGTGTTTAGTTTCTTTGCATCATCATATTTTGAAGGCTATAGTTTTTTTTTTCTCTGTTGATAGAGTCATGTGAGTGCTTGTTGCGTTGGTCCAGTTGAAGTTTTTATTGGTACCATTTTTCTGCTTTTTGAGAGTCAAAATGAACAACAAATAGCAATTAGATTATTTTTTTTTAACGCCGTTCACCATGAGGTAAAAGTGATAAAACAGCTTTATTCTTCAGGTCAATACAAATACAGCGCTACCACATTTATTTATTTTTTTAATGTTATGCTGCTTTTACAGAATAAAAACAAGTTTATATATATAAAAAATTGTTTTTTGCTTAGTCTTAGGCTATGTGCGCACGTTGAGTAGTTGCTTGCAGAAATTTCAGCTTGGTTTCTGCATCTCTTGGCAAGAAAAACGCTGCAAAAAAATGCACTTTTTTGTATACGTTTTTTGCATGCGTTTTTGTACAGCAAAGAAGGCTTTTTTGAGCTAAATAAAGATATTTTTTAAAAAGTTTTGTGACATAATTTCTTGGTTCAACACCACATTTTTCATGCTGATGCAGTGTGGCAACATGGTAATGGGATTAGGGCTTGGTGTCAGCACCTGACATTGACACCTAGCTCTAGGCTTAGTAATGAAAAGGTGTCAGCCTGACAACCTCATTACTAATCCGATAAGTAAACACACACACAAATACATACAAACCTACACACACACATTTTCACCAGCCTATGTAGAAGCGTTAACAGAACGAACATACATAGGCTGTAACCAGACAGCAACTGTTAATTAAAAAAAAAATGAAAAAAAATTGCTCCCACATAATTTTGATAACCAGCAGAGAGAAAGCCGAGGGCTGATGTTAATATTTAGGGAAGAAGCCAATAGCTATAAAGGTTCCCAGGCTATTAATATCAGCTCACAGCTGTTTGCTTAGCCATTACTGACTAATTTACAGGGGGACCCCAGAAAATAATTGCGATAGGGTCCCCCTATAAGATCTAACCAGCAAAGGCTAGGCAGACAGCTGCAGGCTGATATTAATAGCCTTGGAAGGGGCCATGGATATTGACCTCTCCCAGATTAAAAATAATAATAATAATCTGTATTTTATATAATGCTAACATAGTCTGCAGCGCTTTACAGTTTGCACACATTATCATCACTGTCCCTGATGGGGCTCACAATCTAAATTCCCTATCAATATGTCTTTGGAATGTGGGAGGAAACCGGAGTACCTGGAGGAAACCCAAGGAGAACATACAAACTCCTTGCAGATATTGTCCTTGGTGGGATTTGAACTCAGGACCCCAGCGCTGCAAGGCTACAGTGCTATCCACCAAGCCACCATGGTGTTATCAGTGACAGCAGATGTAGCCTGACGGGAGCAGTAGTCTTATGAGCCCATGCCTGCTGACCTGTGGTGAGCTTTTTACCACATGTCACCTGTGCGGGTCACAGCTGCGGGGTCATGCTGACATCTGACAGGATCCAGCACTGCTCTGACGACAGTCTGCAGTAGTGTTACTGTGGGTCACAGTCACAGCTGTGGGGTCACACTGACAACTGACATCCTCCGATACAAACCACCCCTCCAGTGTTTCCCACACTTTCACACAGATGACAGAGTGGGAAACATGATAGGAAGCTGGTAAAATGCAAAACAAATACTTAGCAAATCCGGAAACATTTTTATACCTGCGTTTTTACTGCGGATTTGACTGACTCAATTGAAGTCAATAGGTGAAAAACACTGCAGAATCGTATAAAGAATTGACATGCTGCAGAAACAAATGCACTGCCAATACTTAAAGAAATGTACTGATAATGTGCACAACACTTCAGGATTGTCATTGAAATAGCTTGCATAAGGATTCCATAGCATTTTGGCCTATTTTCCTGCAGAAAAAATGCATAATAAATGCACTGTGTGCACATAGCCTTATTGTGACAGCTGTATCTTTTTTATTTTTTGCTGACGGAGCTGTATGGGGGCTTTTTTATATAGGAAAAGATTACCTTTTCAGCTATACCATTTCTTTTTACATATACTGCCAAAAAATAAAAACCTTAAAATTACCAATTGTATTAGATAAATGTAAAATATTTGAAAAAACACCAAAGAAACATAATGAATCTGAACAATATTAAGATTCTATGTGTTAGGGGTCAAGTTCTCTTCTCTGCACAGGGGAAATCTTGGGCCATCTCCGCTGCGGTCTCCCATTCTTCTCCTGCCGCAGTGGAGTCTGCTCAGCAGAGACGTCGGTCCCAGCGTCTCGCTCAGTCTGACTCTGTACAGAGAGTTACTGCTGCTTTTCCTGCTTCTGCCATTGAAGTCAGTGCTGGGAAGCGGCGAGCAGACGCTTCTGGGACTAAGTCCTGCTTTTCTCGTTCTGAGCATGCCCAGAGTAAGATCTCTCAGTGGAGATCGAGGGTCACATGATCAGACACTGCAGCTAAGGTCCTGTAGGTGCTCACGCTCTGTGGCAGCCTGTCATTGGTCCTTTCTGGAAGGTCCTGTACGTGCTGCAACTATTTATTGCTCGCATGGCCGCACGGCCATGCGCTAGTATTGCTCTTTATTTATGTACTTTGCGCCAGTGTGGTCTTGTATGAGTGTGTTCAGGGACCCGGCTGAAATAAGCCCCTAGAATGCTGGCACCTCCGGCGAGGAGTTTGTATGCTTGGGTATTCAGGGACCTGGCCGAAATAAGCCCCTAGAATGCTGGCACCTCCGGCGAGGAGTTTTGTGTGCATGCATGACCACTGACTGCTCTTATTTAGGCAGTTAGCCTGTGCCTCTGTGGAGTCTAACAGGGCGCAGTGCTTTGAGTTCACGGCTGCTCTGTGAAGTAACAGAGTTAGCTAACACCGTCATTTAGTTCCGCTATTTGCTATCAGCAGGTTTGCCTGCACAGTGGACCCCGGGCTGCGAACGCATCTATCATAATAAAATCTATATATTCATTTGGTGCGTTCCGCTAGCCCTAACACTATGTCACCCATGTATTTGGATCTGCCTATGTTAACAACAATAATTTGAATGGGTTTACTTATCCCCTATTGAATGCCTCGACTCGTTTCCCCAAACATGGTTCATCAGGAGGCCATTGTGGATCTTGATTATGACCACACATAATGTTTATCTGGCCTCCTAATGAACCATGTCACGAACCTGGTGATCACTTTATTACCTATACACTTGCACTATATACAGAGCTACTATGTATAATGTCACTGATTAATCACTGTATTACCTATAAACTGACACTGTATACAGAGCTCCTGTGTATAATGTCATTGGTAATCGCTGTATTATCTGTACACTATTCGCTATATACAAAGCTCCTGTATATATAATATCACCAGTGATTACTGTATTACCTGTCAACTGACACTATGTCCAGAGCTCCTGTGTGTATTGTCACTAGTGATCACTGTATTACCTATACACTTACACTATACACTATGTACTACACTGTGTGCAGAATTATTAGGCAAGTTGTATTTTGATCACATGACAATTTTATACATGTTGTCCTACTCCAAGCTGTTCAGGCTTGAGAGCCAACTACCAATTAAGTAAATCAGGTGATGTGCATCTCTGTAATGAGGAGGGGTGTTGTCTAATGACATCAAAACCCTATATAAGGTGAGCTTAATTATTAGGCAACTTCCTTTCCTTTGGCAAAATGGGTCAGAAGGGAGATTTGACCGGCTCTGAAAAGTCCAAAATTGTGAGATGTCTTGCAGAGGGATGCAGCAGTCTTGAAATTGCCAATCTATTGAAGTGTGATCACTGAACAATCAAGCGTTTCATGGCAAACAGCCAACAGGGTCGCAAGAAGCGTGTTGGGCAAAAAAGGCGCAAAATAACTGTCCATGAATTGAGGAAAATCAAGCGTGAAGCAGCCAAGATGCCATTTGCCACCAGTTTTGCCATGTTTCAGAGCTGCAACGTTACTGGAGTAACAAAAAGCACAAGGTGTGCGATACTCAGGGACATTGCCAAGGTGAGGAAGGCTGAAAAACGACCACCTTTGAACTAGAAACGTAAGATAAAATGTCAAGACTGGGCCAAAAAATATCTTAAGACTGACTTTTCAAAGGTTTTATGGTCTGATGAAATGAGAGTGACTCTTCATGGGCCAGATGGATGGGCTAGAGGCTGGATCCGTAAAGGGCAGAGAGCTCCACTCCGACTCAGACACCAGCAAGATGGAGGTGGGGTACTGGTATGGGCTGGTATCATCAAAGATGAACTTGTGAGGCCTTTTTGTGTTGAGGATGGAGTGAAGCTCAACTCCCAGACCTACTGCCAGTTTCTGGAAGACAACTTCAAGCAGTGTTACAGGAAAAAGACGGTATCGTTCAAGAAAAACGTGATTTTCATGCAGGACAATGCTCCATCACATACCTCCAACTACTCCACAGCGTGGCTGGCCAGTAAAGGTCTCAAAGAATAAAAAATAATGACATGGCGCTCTTAGTTCACCTGATCTGAACCCCATAGAGAACCTGTGGTCCCTCATAAATTGTGAGATATTCAGGGAGGGAAAACAGTACACCTCTCGGAACAGTGTCTGGGAGGCTGTGGTGGCTGCTGCACCCAATGTTGATCGTAAACAGATCAAGCAACTGACAGAATCTAGAATAAAGAATGGTGGCTATATTGGTCACTAATTTTGGGGGGTTTTGTTTTTGCATGTCAGAAATGTTTATTTCTAAATTTTGTGCAGTTACATTGGTTTACTTGGTGAAAATAAACAAGTGAGATGGGAATATATTTGGTTTTTATAAATTTGCCTAATAATTCTGCACAGTAATAGTTATCTGCACAAACAGATATCCTCCTAAGATAGTCAAATCTAAAAAAAAAACCCTCACCAACTTCCAAAAATATTAAGCTTTGATATTTATGAGTCTTTTGGATTGATTGAAAACATAGTTGTTGATCAATAATAAAAATAATCCTCTAAAATACAACTTGCCTAATAATTCTGCACACAGTGTATATACAGAGCTCCTATGTATAATGTCACTGATGAATCACTGTATTACCTGTAAACTGACACTATATACAGAGCTCCTGTGTATAATGTCACTGGTGATCACTGTATTACCTGTTCACTGACACTATATACAGAGCTCCTGTGTATAATGTCACTGGTGATCACTGTATTACCTGTACACTTACACTATACATTATGTACTATATACAGAGCTCCTATGTATAATGTCACTGGTGGTCCCTGTATTACCTGTACACTATACACTATATACAGAGCTCCTGTGAATAATGTCACTAGTGATACCTGCATTACCTGCACACTGACATTATATATTGAGCTGCTGTGTATAATGTTACGTGTGATCACTGTACTACCTGTACACTGACACTATATGCAAAGTTCCTGTGTATAATGCCACCTGTACACTGACACTATACACTGTATATTATTTACAGGGCTCCTGTGTATAATAGTACTTATTATTGTGTGTTTTTTTTATTAACGATCGGTATTGTAGTATTCGGTTACTATGTGATTATAATATGTGGTTTGGTCATGGTGTGGTGGTATTTGTTCCTTGAATGTGGAATTATTCAGTGTTAAATATGCTTATTTTGCACATTCATTTAAATCAGGACTTAACCAGGTGCGTTATTCTTAAAAGAAAAATGTCGTCATGTTCTCATAAAAAAAGGTAGTGGTTTATTTAATTGTCCACAGAAAAATCAGGTTGCAGCAAAAACATAAAACAGATGAAAATAGTTACGAACAGATTGTCCATGTGTAGAGATCAGCATTAGTTACCCCTCTTTCCCAAGTCCTGAATGGAAGCCATCTGTCTGTGTGTCTGAAGTTTGAAGGTCATCATGGCTGCAGCTACCAGCTGTTGCTTCCTCGTCAGACATCCATGGAGAGAATGAGGGTGAAGATGGGAGATGACAGTCCCACGTGACAAAAAGCCCCCCCACCCTCCTAAGAGACGCTTATACACTCACCGGCCACTTTATTAGGTACACCATGCTAGTAACGGGTTGGACCCCCTTTTGCCTTCAGAACTGCCTCAATTCTTCGTGGCATAGATTCAACAAGGTGCTGGAAGCATTCCTCAGAGATTTTGGTCCATATTGACATGATGGCATCACACAGTTGCCGCAGATTTGTCGGCTGCACATCCCAAAGATGCTCCATACAAGGCAGGATGGATCCATGCTTTCATGTTGTTTACGCCAAATTCTGACCCTACCATCCGAATGTCGCAGCAGAAATCGAGACTCATCAGACCAAGCAACGTTTTTCCAATCTTCTACTGTCCAATTTCGATGAGCTTGTACAAATTGTAGCCTCAGTTTCCTGTTCTTAGCTGAAAGGAGTGGTACCCGGTGTGGTCTTCTGCTGCTGTAGCCCATCTGCCTCAAAGTTCGACGCACTGTGCGTTCAGAGATGCTCTTAGGCCTACCTTGGTTGTAACGGGTGGCGATTTGAGTCACTGTTGCCTTTCTATCAGCTCGAACCAGTCTGCCCATTCTCCTCTGACCTCTGGCATCAACAAGGCATTTCCGCCCACAGAACTGCCGCTCACTGGATTTTTTTTCTTTTTCGGACCATTCTCTGTAAACCCTAGAGATGGTTGTGCGTGAAAATCCCAGTAGATCAGCAGTTTCTGAAATACTCAGACCAGCCCTTCTGGCACCAACAACCATGCCACGTTCAAAGGCACTCAAATCACCTTTCTTCCCCATACTGATGCTCGGTTTGAACTGCAGGAGATTGTCTTGACCATGTCTACATGCCTAAATGCAGTGAGTTGCCGCCATGTGATTGGCTGATTTGAAATTAAGTGTTAACAAGAAGTTGGACAGGTGTACCTAATAAAGTGGCCGGTGAGTGTATATCTTCTCTACGGATCACGTGTTCCCTGTATATGGAGTTGACTTATACATACACAAAAATAGCTCTTTGTACTGTCAGCAAGAAGCAATATGTTCGGTACAGGATAATTCAATAATTAATATTTAACAATTCCCCCTTTTGAGGGTGACAGACATTCATTGATTGGAACCCTCAAATTAAATATATTAATAAAATCTTCTTTCTTCTTTTCTTCTCTTTGGCAAAATAATTTAGTGTTCATAATATCAATAATAATAATAATATTGTTATATGTACTCAATAATATAATGATATGTAAATTCATGTTATGGTAAGCCGTGACTAATATTCATAAAATATATGTGATTATACTTCCCTATATCTACTTGAAGCATCTCAGGTCTGATGTCATCTGATGTCATCTGGTCTTCATCTTGATGTCTTCTCTTTGGTTCTTTTTAAACAATCTTTATTATAATTCTTATGAAATAGATGATGGCATGTAGATATTGTAGAGACTGTGTGTCATGTGTCAATCAAAGTCCATAAATTCAAATGTTGATAAGAAAACAAAGTTCATAGATGAGATGTAGCTTTAATATCTGTGCAGTGTCACCTTTAAAAACCTGGACTTACATTGGCTCGCCTTGGAAATCATCTGGAATCTCCATATCATCCGTAGTGGTCTTGGAACAGGTGTTTTTGGTCAGCACAGCAAGGGTTAAATTGACTCTTCCCTGCTAAATATAGCACCATAACCAGTCTTTAGTGCACCGGACACATGTCAGGGTTGTAGCGTCCTGACAATCACCTGATTGTTCACCAGCTTTCATGGAAGTCTTATAGGTGATAGGAAACCACTGGAACATAATAACACAGTTCATCTTAATATCATAGGATCATCGTCCTCTCCGTGGTTGGCAGGTAGGATATTGTACTCATACTTGTCAGTGATGGATGCTGTAGTTGTGAGTGGTGACATGAATTGTATTTGACACAGTCTATTATTACTCAGAAATCATAGCATTGTTACCTTATGAAACTTCTGGATAACGCTTTTCTTCTTGTAACTTTTAATTGAATATAAAAATATGAAAATTCTTTATTAACGTAACTTTCGGTATCTTGATTGAAGTCTTCATTCCCTATTCTATACCAAATCTGGTAATTTTCCTAACCTATAATATCATAGCTTACCATAGCAATCAATAATATCCATATAATTATTAAATTATATTAATATGGAATTCATATTTGGGAAAAATAAAATAATAATAATAATAATGATGATAATATATTATTAACCATATTCTTCATGTGATAGGACATTTTTATGTCATGGGTATAATTTCTTTTTGAACCCATAGATGTCAGTGTGTCTTTTATATAACAAGTGCTGATATTACTAAAACTTTATTAATAAACTATAACCAATAATATGTAAGAATGTGTAGCCATGAACCAAAATAAGAATATATATATGAATAAATGAATAAGTGAAAGAATTGTTGTATTTAAACTCAGAATTGAAATATTTCTTATATAATGAAACCATATGATCATTATATTTGATAAAGCAATATACTTGTATTAGACATTACTTTATTAAATATTGATTTTTATTTTTCTTGAGATAAAAAATAAAATTTAAGAATAAAAATTGAATAAAAAGTGAAAAATGAAAAATAAAAATTGAGAATAAAAATTGAAGAAAAAATGAAAAATGAAAAATAAAAATGATAAACAAATAAAAATAAGAAATAGTGAAAAATGAGAATAAAATAAAAATAAAAATAAGGCCTTTATATGTTGATGATAAATGCAGAAGTTATGTCTCAATAACACATTCCCTTTAATATTTCCATAATCTAGATGTTGTCATAACCTTGGATTACCAAAATATTGAAATTATGCAACTTTGCATATAATAACCTTCATTAGGGAAAAAAAATGACTTTATAATACTTATTGTATTGTACCCAATAATACCTTATTAATATTTCTTTTTTATTAAAATGTGTGAAAAAGAGGTATTGATGAAATGTGATGATGTAATCTGGATCAAAAACACATTTCCCCCTTAATATAAAAAAATATTATTTTATGAAAAAAAAAAAAATTTGTAAAAACCAAAATTAAAAATAATTAATTTTATAACTGTTATATCAGCTTGTGCCATATATTTGTTTGAAAATGGGTATCCATCTATGTAATCAATAAAAAATACACTAGATATATAAAAAAGTTATAATTTGGGAAAATTATTCTAAATGTAGATTTCTTGATAAACCTTATTGATGTGTGAAATTAATAAATAATAATTACTAAAGAAATATATGTAAATATATGTTGAGTAAGTAATATTTCAATATATCTTAACATTGTAATTTAACTGACTCTTATTTTCATACACACAAGGTTTTTTGTTTTTTTCTTTCTCTCCACATACCATAAATCATGAGGCCTCTTACATACTGCACGTTCCACATTCCACGCTCCTTACGTTACACTTCATTCTTAGCAGCTGCTTATCTGTCATCTGTCACTCACATAAAAGTTGACAATATATATTTCACATACAAAAAAACATGTATATTAACCCAAAATATTGTGTCCTAATTATCAATCAATGCGCATTGTATACTATTAAATTTAGTATTCTAATATTTATTTGAATATTCCCCAAATATTATCTACAGTAACGCTATGTTCTAACCTATGGATAAGACTCCTCCATAAGAAATTTGAGCATCTGTTCCACAGCTATTTCTGGTACAAAGCCTGGAACTTAATCCGTTTGAATGTAAAGGCTGAGGAGCTTCAAATTCTCCTTACACTAAAACAAGGATATATGATATTTCATTTTTAACTTACAGCTTGACACATATCATGCACCATGCAGCGGAGGGAGAAAACTACATTATTTCCATGCAAAGGAAAAAAAAACAAGTTTTTAGTTTATTAGTTATATATTATTTTTTTATTAAGTGTTAAATATATAAAATCATGCAGTTATTATAGCTTCCTGTGTGAATAAAACAAATTTATGAAAGGTTTTTTTGTTCAATTCCTGTTTTTGAAATGAAAGCTCTAAGGAAGAATAAAAGATAATGGTTAATTTCATATTTATTTGAAAACAAAATAATTTAAATGTTATACATATGTATATATTTAATATATGTAATTAATGTAATTCTAAGTATTATTACTGGAATAAATTTTAATTATTTCACTATACATATAAAAATACAGTTAATATAATCTCTACTTTTATAAATATGCTACAGTACTTACTGTATACTATATTAATATATATATAACTGCAGAATTATATTGTATAAAATAATTACATATTAATAAATAATACATTGTATAACTCAATTATATATATAATTTCATTTTTATCCAATTCCTAACCCAAAATTTACCTCTCTGTCAATAATCTGTTGGTAAACACCATTTAATAAGGTCATTAACCCTATGGACTCTTTGAAGTTGAAGAGCTGCAATAATGGAGTGTTCAGTTGAGCACCCCCTGGGATACTCATCACTTGTTTCTGTCTGTCAATTTCCGCCATCTTTACAGACAGATCTGACCCTCCAGCGTTTAACCCTTTCAGAAGAGCAACTTCAATGGGAGACTTCTGCATTTCATTATAGGGTTTGTAGCAGATATGTAATTTTCTTTGTTCTTCATAGATGTGATTCTGGGTCAGTTTTGGAGATTTTGATTTTGGCTTCTGATAAGATATAATTCTGTCTGATTTAAAAATCTTAGTATGATTTGTTTTCCTTTCAAGATTCTCATGTTTTCTAAAATATTCAATGGACTGTGCACATTCATATAAAGAATCTTTTTGTCTCGCAATAACACGAGATACAGGATTTAGGAATCGAAATTTGTTCACAAAACAATTTATCATTGATTTTTTACTGGAATTAGTACTGATCAGTTTGTAAACCCTTTCAAAAATGGACATGAATGTAAAAGTACATTCTTTCCGGCCAATCCTCAATTTTAGAAGAATATCAAGATCTGGATAATTTTCTTTTAATCCACAAAATATCAAAATTTTTAATCTTTCTACATCAGTCATTTCTTCGTGGAATTCTTCATCCTGCATTTTTAATGAGAATTTTCTGGAGAAAGTTACTGGGAGCCAAATTTTAAATAATTTATTTTTCTCCTGATTTGTCAGATCAAACTTATCGGCAAAACTTTCAAAAATCTCTGAATTTCTGCACACATCGATTTTGTCATCATATGCAGGAATGATTTTACATAATTTTAACAAGGTCTTCCTAGATTTAATTTGGAGTTGGGCCTCTGAGCCGTCTTCTATTTTTAGTGGCCCTTGTACATCATCGTTGTCAGTTGTCATGTCTCCTACGTGTCCTCCATCTTGTTTTTCATCATGAGGCACAAAGTCAAGGTCACCTTGGGTGGTCATAACAGACACGTGCTTCACCTCTTCATCTTCCTCACTCATTACTTTACACTCAATCTTGGGGACATCATTAATTTCCTTTTCCTTAGAAATTCTTTCTACACTGTCTTTTTTGGACTTTTCTGTAACAAACTCGTGAAATACATTAACCATATGTAATATATTTTTTAGTTGCTCTTTTTCTTTTTTCCTAGATACTAGCTTAGAATCTAACTTCAAATTCGCGATTCTGCATTCCGCATATAAAGAAAACCAAAATATTTCTACACTAGATCTGTACAAACTTACAAATTCTATCTGACTTGATTTAGCATAAAAATTAATCAAATCCATTTGTCTTACCTTGAAATCTCAGCTTGTAGTTCTTTTGCTGGGCTCCGGACTTCACTTCACCACGGCTATTTTTAGCACGTCTATTTTCAGCACGTCCGGCACTTGTAGTACGCCTACTACTTGTCAATTCAACTAACACCTGTTAGTCTCTGTTACGTTTACAAAGTCATAGGTTCTTCTGAGATCTTTGTGACTTGAAGTTTTGAAGTGAAATTTCTGAATACTTGCACAAAATCTTGCAAACTCTTCTGTCTTCCCCCCGTGTGCAAAAATGAAGGAAATTCACGAAAAAATAGCACAAAAATCAAAACTGGCTGGCTTCGGCAATGTTAAATATGCTTATTTTGCACATTCATTTAAATCAGGACTTAACCAGGTGCGTTATTCTTAAAAGAAAAATGTCGTCATGTTCTCATAAAAAAAGGTAGTGGTTTATTTAATTGTCCACAGAAAAATCAGGTTGCAGCAAAAACATAAAACAGATGAAAATAGTTACGAACAGATTGTCCATGTGTAGAGATCAGCATTAGTTACCCCTCTTTCCCAAGTCCTGAATGGAAGCCATCTGTCTGTGTGTCTGAAGTTTGAAGGTCATCATGGCTGCAGCTACCAGCTGTTGCTTCCTCGTCAGACATCCATGGAGAGAATGAGGGTGAAGATGGGAGATGACAGTCCCACGTAACAAAAAGCCCCCCCACCCTCCTAAGAGATGCTTATATATCTTCTCTATGGATCACGTGTTCCCTGTATATGGAGTTGACTTATACATACACAAAAATAGCTCTTTGTACTGTCAGCAAGAAGCAATATGTTCGGTACAGGATAATTCAATAATTAATATTTAACATTCAGTTACTATGTAGTGGCAGTATGTGGTCTGGTCATGGTGTGGCGCTATTTGTTGCTTGTATGTGGTAATGTTCGGTTACTATCTGGTGGTAATATTTGATCTACTCATGGTGTGGTGGTATTTGCTCTTCGTATTTGGTATTATTTGATTCGTATGTGGTGATAATATGTGGTCTGGTCATGATATGGTGGTATTTGTCTCTTGTATGTTATATAATTTAGTCACTTTGTGGTTGTAGTATGAGCAAGCACTAAAATGCTCAGATGCTCATTACTTGAACCAAGCAAATACTTGGTTGCTCATTTCGAGTAACAAGTATAATGTGAGTCAATGGAAAATTGAAGCACTTTTTTGGCAGACCCTACAAGGAGGCTTGTGTGGCAGTGAAAATGTTGAAGTAGATGGAAAAAGTGCTGAATTAAAGGAAGACAGCATGGGGAAGACTTCTGGAAGCATCTCTCTGACTCCAAGATCGCTGCTGAAAACAATAGTGTCACACTTTTACTCCACTTTAACTCCTTCTCCCCCATGCCTGTGTTCACCTATTTGACCAGATCCCACTGATTCTGAGCTTGTTTTCTTGTGACATATTGTTCTTCATGATAGTGGTAAAATTCTTCGTTATTACTTGCATTTATTTGGGAAAAAAATGGAAATTTGGTGAAAATTAGGAACATTTTGCAATTTTTAAACTTTTAATTTTTATGCCCATAAGTCAGAGAGTTATAACACACAAAATAGTTAATAAGTAACATTTCCCACATGTCTACTTTAAAAAAGCAGAATTTTTGAACTTTTTTTTTGCTAGGAAGTTATAAGGGTTAAAAGTTGACCAGAGATTTCTAGTTTTTCCAACAAAATTTACAAAGCCATTTTTTAGTGACCACCTCACATTTGAAATGACTTTGAGGAGCATAATTAGCATACTTAAATACTCAAAGACTCAAAAGTGAGTGACCCCATTCTAAAATTTTCAACCCTCAAGGTGCTCAAAATCACATTCAAGACGTTTAGTCTTGAATGTGATTTTGAGCACCTTGAGGGTTGAAAATTTTAGAATGGGGTCACTCACTTTTGGCGCTTCACAGGAATTTTTGGAATGTTGAAGGAAAAAATTAACATTTAACTCTTTGTCACAAAAATGTTACTTTAAATCCCAATTTTTTTTATTTTTGCAAGGATATGGGGAAAAATGGATGCCAAAATTTGTTGTGCAATTTCTCCTGAGTATGCTGATACTACATATGTGGGGAAAAACGACTGTTTGGGTACACGGCAGGGCTCGGAAGGGAAGTAGTGTCATTTGCCTTTTTGAAAATAAAATTTGATGGATTAATTGGCAGACACCATGTCACATTTGGAGAGCCCATTTTGGAAACTAAACCCCTCAGAGAACTTATTTAGATGTTATATGTAAAACTTGCCCCCCCAGGTGCTTCTCAGAAGTTTATAACATTGAGCCGTGAAAATAAAAAAAATCTGTTTCCCCACAAAAATTATTTTTAGCAACTAAAATTTTGCATTCTCACAAGGGTGACAGGCTAAATTGCACGATACAATTTGTTGCACAACTTCTCCTGAGTACGCTTATACCCCATATGTGGAGGTAAACTACTGTTTAGGCTCACGGCAGCGCTCAGAAAAGAAGGAGTAACGTTTTGGAATGCAGACTTTGATGGAATGATCTGCCGGCGTCAGGTCTCCTTTTCAGAGCCCCTGATGTTACTAAACAGTGGAAACCCCCCATTATAGCCTCAACCCCCTGATTACGCCAGTTCATCTGGTGAACCATGTTGAGGTGGCTTAGGAGCTTGTTTTAATAGATTGTCAGTATATCTAAGGGGTTGTTTAAATAGGAATATATAGGCAGCATCCGCATCAAATATATACTCGCTCATAAAAGAAATAATGTCTGGTAGGACATTGAATACAATTATGAATCCTATGCAATAAGCAGTATACTCCTGTTCACAGACATAGTGTATATAGTGACTAAGGGGATTCAAAAGTTTTTCCTTTAAATAATCCTTTTAAAAGTAAATTTTTATGGTCTCTATTTAGGGTTTAATTGCCTTAGGCAACTTGTTAATGAAACCCCCACATGTGACACCATTTTGGAAGCTAGACTCCTCAATGAATGTATCTAGATGTATGTTGAGCACCTTAAACCCCCAGCTGCTTCACAGAAGCTTATAATGTAGGGCAGTGAAAATGAAAACAATTTCCACAAAAAATGTTATTTTAGCCCCAATTTTTTTTTATTTTCACATGAATAGCAAGACAAAATGGATCCCGATATTTATTGTGCAATTTCTCCTGAGTACGTCGAAACACCATATGTGGTCGAAAACTACTTTGGAGGCACAGTGCAAAGCTCAGAAGGGAGAAGAGCCATATTAGAGTTCACATTTTCCTGGACTGTTTGAGGGTGCAATGTCACATTAGCATAGCCCTTGAGGTGCCAGAACAGCAAAACGCCCCATAAGAGACCCCATTTTACAAACTACACCTCTTAATTAATTCATCTAGGGGTGCAGTGATCATATTGACACCATCGCTTTTGATCGCTTTCTATTCTGATTTATGAGAGGCAGTATGAACAAAAACCAACAATGCAGGAATAGTTTTCTGGGCTGTTTTTTTAATGCCGTTCCACAAATTGTAAAATTGATAAGGCGGTGTTATTCTTCTGGTCAGTACGATTATAGCGATACCATATTTATATTTTTTTTACGTTTTGGTGATTTTACACAATATAAACTATGCAGTGATTTTCAACCTTTTTTGAGCCGCGGCACACTTTTTATACTTAAAAAATCCCGGGGCACACCACCAACCAAAATGGCACAAAATGACACTAAAACAGTACATATTCTACATATAGTTAATAATATAGATTCTAAATGTATTTATACTCACTCAGTGTGAAACCTGGGCCTGTTTCGATAAACACAAAAGGGATATCCTGGCAGGAATGGTGGAAAGACACACACGAAGCTCTTCCTCAACAGTTCTCAGTCTCTCCCTGTTTTTAGTTTTTATCGCAGTCAAGCTTGAGAAGCCCAGCTCACATAGATATGTGGTCGAAAATGGGAGCAATGTCAAAATAGCTTTGTTGGCCAGAATGGGGAACTCCTTGGCAACAGATAACCAAAAACTGTCCAAAGGAAGATCAGCAAACTTTAGCTTTAAACCACGATCTTGCTTCAGTTCAATGAGTTCCTCTTGCTCCTTTAAAGTCATGTCCTTTCCAGCAACGGATAATGAGCTGTATGGGTCCCTAACCCAGTCAAGGCATTCTGTGAAGGTTGAAGAGAAATAAAACAATAACTTCTCCTCAAGAGTTTTCAAATGTCTGCCAATCACCTCGCACATTGCAGCAGTGTTGTCATCATGCAGTTTCTCGGTGAGCGGGAACACCCTGCCACCCTGCACATGTTGCTGCCAGAGCTGCAACTTTAAACGGAATCCGTTCATTTTATCAGTGCTTGTAAGCAGGTTTTCATTTCGGCCTTGCATCCGTGTGTTTAGTTCATTCAGATATTGAAATATATCAGCCAGGTATGCCAGCTTTGCACACCACTCATCACTTGCAAGCAGCTTTGAATAATCGGACCTCTCGTTTGTCAGAAATATTTTAAGTTCCTCTCGCAACTCATACACACAGGCCAGCACTTTGCCGCGTGACAGCCACCTGACCTCCGTGTGGAGCAATAAGATTTTTTGTTCCGCTCCCATTTCTGTACACAAAGACGCAAATAAGCGACATCTCAAAGGTCGCGTCTTCACAAAGTTCACTACGCGCACAACATCATCCAACACGGGAGCTAGATCTGCTGGTAAGGTCTTTGCAACGAGGGCCTCACGGTGCAAGAAACAGTGGGTAACAAGAACATCTGGGTTTCTTTCTTTAACCCTACTTACAAAGCCTTTGATGCGCCCGACCATGGCTGCGGCTCCATCAGTGCAGACACCTGTGCAGTTTTCCCATGTAAGCCCACTTTTATCAAGATATTCCGATGTGACCTGGAATATTACCTCTCCTGTTGATTTTTCTGGCAGTGCCTTGCAAAATAGGAAGTTTTCTCTAATGGCTTCTCCATCCACAAAACGCACATTGGCCAACAGCTGACAATGTCCACTGATATCCGTCGACTCATCAAGTTGCAAGGCAAATTTCTTACTGATCCGCACCTTTTCCAAAACAACTGTTTCAATGTCCGCAGACATGTCATCAATCCGTCTGGCAATTGTGTTATCAGAGAGAGGCACTTTAGCTATCTCTTTGGCTGCGTCAGGGCCAAGCATCTCATTTACAATAGCTTTACAAGCTGGCAGTATTAATGTTTCTGCCACAGTGTGTGACTTTTTTGATTTAGCTATGAGTTCAGCAACAATGTAGCTAGCTTTGAGGGCTCTCTCATTTACCTTTGTGCTTTTTCTCAAAAAAGTTGCCCCTTTCTCATTGTTTGTACGTAAGCGTACAAAATACTCCATCGGCTTGTTTTGAACGGAAGGGTGTTTCGTTTGGAGATGGCGTTTAAGCTTGCTTGGCACCATGGCGCTATTGGAAAGCTTCTCACCACACACCAAGCACAGTGGTGTTGGTGCTGTCGCATCCCCATTGAAAGTAAATCCAAATGAAAGATAGCTTTCACTGTATTGCCTTGAGCTCACCGTCTTGTCTTTTTTCTTTTGTCGACCTCTCATACTAGGGCCTTCATCTGGGTTAGAATTGTGTCCAGGGTCCTGTTTGGCATTTGCCTTTTCCATTCTCAAATACTTCTCCATCACTGCTGAGATAGTGTGCGCAGCCACACACTAAAATAGAAGAGTATTACATTATCTGCCACACTTAAAGGACCTCTGCCAGGTACTAAAAGTACCAGCTCATATGCTGAGTATTCTGCCAACAGTTCATATACTCAGGCAAAAGCTCATATAGTCAGCAACAGCTGATTAACTGTTAATGAGCTGTTGCTGACTTAATGATTATACACAGCATTATTGGCGGGCATTACCTTGGCGGCGAGCAAATGCGAGAGTCTCTCCGCTCTCAGGATGACGCGTCGGCCTCGGTGACGTCATTAAGTCGCGCGAGCGTTCAAAGCTCGCGCATGTGTTATTCTGTGACTGCGCATCGCTGCGCATTGCCGGGGAACAAAACAAAGGGGGCACCATAGTTTGGGGAACTTTCCCCGCGGCACACCCGACCATGTGTCGCTGCACACTAGTGTGCCGCGGAACACTGGTTGAAAATCACTGAACTATTGTATAGAATAAATAATTATTTTTGCATTGCTTTATTCTGAGAGCTACTTTTTATTAGCTGATTGAGCTGTACCTGCAGACTGTGAGCCCTTGCAGGCAGGGTCCTCCCTCCTTATGTACCTGTGTGCCTTGTTTTTTGCTCATGTTTAATTGTATTTGTCTATATTTGCCCCCTTTTCACATGTAAAGCTCCATGGAATAAATGGCGCTTTAAAATTGTATAATAATAATAATATGGCAGCTTTAGTTTTTGCGGAACAATATGATGATTTCAGCGGTACCATATGTATTTACATTCATCTTTTTATTGCGTTTTATTCCACTTTTTATTCAGCGGTATGATGATAAAGCATCATTGTTTCGTTTTTTATTTCTTTTTTTTAAGGGTGTTCACTAAAGGGGTTAACTAGTGGGAAAGATATATAGGTCGGGTTGTTCTGGATGCAGCGAACCCAAATATGTGTATTTATAAGGTATAGCAATGCAGAAGTATTGCTATACCATATATCCTGTCAGCCCTACAGAGACAATTTAGTTAGATCATGAACTGACCCAGATGTCGTCATGATGACATGGGCCCACAATGTCAACAATTGGAACTCCGCGATCTCCGTTCCAAGGGCAGAGGGGCTTCTTTTCCTCTGCAGCCCTCTGCCCTTTTGCTAAGTAATAATAATCTTTACTTTTATATAGCTGTTAAATATTAATTAATTGACTTATTCTTGGTCTTGATGCAATACAGAGCACATATTGTTTCATGCTGACGTTACAAAAGCTATTTATGTATATAGGAGCTCAGAGCATAAGTCCACTCCATATACAGGGTAACACGTGATCTGTAGAGAAGAGATATAAGTGTCTCTTAGGAGGGTGTGGGGGTCTTTTGTCACGTGGGACTGTCACCTCCCATCTTCACCTCATTCTCTCCATGGATGTCTGACGAGGAAGCAACAGCTGATAGCTGCAGCCATGATGACCTTCAAACTTCAGACACACAGACCGATGGTTTCCATTCAGGACTTGGGAAAGAGGGGTAACTAATGATGATCTCTACACATGGACAATCTGTTCGTAACTATTTTCATCTGTTTTACGTTTTGCTGCAACCTGATTTTTCTGTGGACAATTCAATAAACCACTATACTTTTTAAGTGAATATGACGACATTTTTCTTTTAAGAATAACGCACCTGGTTAAGTCCTGATTTAAATGAATGTGCAGAATAAGAATATTTAACATTGCCGAAGCCAGCCAGTTTTGATTTTTGTGCTATTTTTTCGTGAATTTCCTTCATTTTTGCACACGGGGGGAAGACAGAAGAGTTTGCAAGATTTTGTGCAAATATTCAGAAATTTCACTTCAAAACTTCAAGTCACAAAGATCTCACAAGAAGAACCTACGAATTACGGAGACTTTAACGGGTGTTAGTTGAATGGACAAGTAGTAGAAGTACTACAAGTGCCGGACGTGTTGAAAATAGACGTGCTAAAAATAGCCGTGGTGAAGCGAAGGTCCGGAGCCCAGCAAAAGAACTACAAGCTGAGATTTCAAGGTAAGTACAAATGGATTTGATTTATTCATATGCTAAATCAAGTCAGATGGAATTTGTAAGTTTATACAGATCTAGTGTAGAAATATTTTGGTTCTCTTTATTTGCGGAATGTAGAATCGCGAACTTGAAGTTAGATTCTAAGCTAGTATCTAGAAAAAAAGAAAAAGAGCAACTGAAAAATATATTACATATGGTTAATGTATTTCATGAGTTTGTTACAGAAAAGTCCAAAAAAGATTGTGTAGAAAGAATTTCTAAGGAAAAGGAAATTAATGATGTCCCCAAGATTGACTGTAATGTGAAGTGTGAGGAAGAGGAAGATGTGACGCACATGTCTGTAATGGCGGCCACTCAAGGTGACCTTGACTTTGTGCCTCATGATGAAAAACAAGATGGAGGACACGTAGGAGACATGACAACTGACAGAGATGATGTGGAAGTGCCACTAAAAATAGAAGACGGCTCAGAGGCCCAACTCCAAACTAAATCTAGGAAGACCTTGTTGAAATTATGTAAAATCATTCCTGCATATGATGACAAAATCGATGTGTGCAGAAATTCAGAGATTTTTGAAAGTTTTGCTGATAAGTATGATCTGACTAATCAGGAGAAAAATAAATTATTTAAAATTTGGCTTCCAGTAAGTTTCTCCAGGAAATTCTCACTAAAAATGCAGAATGAAGAATTCCATGAAGAAATGACTGATGTAGAAAGATTAAAAATTTTGATATTTTGTGGACTAAAAGAAAATTATCCAGATCTTGATATTCTTCTAAAATTGAGGATTGGCCGGAAAGAATGTACGTTTACATTCATGTCCATTTTTGAAAGGGTTTACAGGATGATCAGTACTAATTCCAGTAAAAAATCAATGATAAATTGTTTTGTGAACAAATTTCGATTCCTAGATCCTGTATCTCGTGATATTGCTTCACAGAAAGATTCTTTATATGAATGTGCACAGTCCATTGAATTTTTTAGAAAACATGAGAATCTTGAAAGGAAAACAAATCATACTAAGGTTTTTAAATCAGACAGAATTATATCTTATGAGAAGCCAAAATCAAAATCTCCAAAACTGACCCAAAATCAAATCTATGAAGAACGAAGAAAATTACATATTTGCTACAAACCCTATAATGAAATGCAGAAGTCTCCCACTGAAGCTGCACTGAAAGGGTTAAAAGCTGACGGGTCAGATCTGTCTGTAAAAATGGCGGAAATTGACAGACAGAAACAAGTGGTGAGTATCCCATCGGGTGCTCAACTGAACACTCCATTATTGCAGCTCTTCAACTTCAAAGAGTCCATAGGGTTAATGACCTTATTAAATAGTGCTGTCCAACAAATTATCAACAGAGAGGTAAATTTTGGGTTAGGAATTGGCTAAAAAAAAAATGTCATCCATTATATGATGTGTAGAGGAGTTATACAATGTATTATTTATTAATATGTAATTATTTTATACAATATATTTCTGCAGTTATATATATTAATATAGTATACAGTAAATACTGTAGCATATTTGTATAGGTATAGATGATAGTAACTGTATTTATATATATATGTATAGTGAAATAATTAAAATTTATTCCAGTAATAATACTTAGAATTACATTAATTACATATTGTGATGCAGCGGTATGACCATACACAGTGAAACGGCAGTGACCCAAACAAGTTCAAACAAAACGTTCTTTTAGTGTGTTACTTCACACAGTCAATAGAGTATACGCCTTCTTCATACAGTCCATTAATAGTGCATGGCTATATGACGCAGTCAATACACAGGCCGAACTTCCCTCTATCCAGTTTCCCGGGTGACTGCAGCCGGGTATAACAAGTCTCTGTACTCACTCAGCACACTGCACTCTTTATCCTCTGGAGTGCAGCTGGATACAACATAAGACAGGCCAAGACGCAGGGTGTCAGTCTCTCTGGTTCCTTCAGCCTCTGTGCTGCTCCATACAGAGAGAGCTCTGCAGGCAATTGCCCTGTCTGCTTCCAAGAATACACTGACACCCCTCCCCCACTATTCCAGGGCTTTTAACCAGTCACTGCCTCACAATATATATTAAATATATACATATGTATAACATATTTAAATTATTTTGGTTTTAAATAAATATGAAATTAACCTTTATCTTTTATTTTTCCTTAGAGCTTTCATTTCAAAAACAGGAATTGAACAAAAAAAAAACCTTTTTACATGAATTTATGTTTTATTTACACAGGAAGCTATAATAACTGCATGATTGTATATATTTAACACTTAAAAAATAATACATAACTAATAAATCTAAAACTTGTTTTTTCCTTTGCATGGAAATAATGTAGTTTTTTTCCTTCATTGCATGGTGTGACAGGTCACTCTCTTGTTTCAACTTAAAGCTGTAAGGAGAATTTGAAGCTCCTCAGTCTTTGCATTCAAACAGATTAAGTTCCAGGCCTTGTACTAAATATAACTACAACAGATGCACACATTTCATATGGAAGAGTCCTATCTATAGGTTAAAACATAGTGTTAGATATGAACTCAGTGAAACAAAAGACGTGCACACTGTTCAGCCTGAGCTTCCTGTTTCACCTCCTTTCGGCTTGGGAACGTTTTACTACCACTACGGACCAATGGTGCTCATTCGGAAAAAAGCTAATCCACATGAATCAATGAAAGAAAAGGAAGAGCACTCATCATCCGTGTATTAAGTCCGGTCTTTATTAAAAGTGGCTTACGATAAAAACAGAGCATGGCAGGGAGATGCAGGGGAGGGACTATAGTGTTAGATATATTTGGGGAATATTCAAATAAATATTAGAATACTAAATTTAATAGTATACAATGCGCATTGATTAATAATTGGGACACAATATTTTGGGTTAATATACATGTCTTTGTATGTGAAATATGTATTGTCAACTTTTATGTGAGTGACAGATGACAGATGAGCAGCTGCTAAGTGCATTCAACGTAAGAATGAAGTGTAATGTAAGGAGCGTGGAATGTGGAATTTACAGAATGTAAGAGGCCTCATGATTTATGGTATGTTGAGAGAGAGAAAGAAAGAAAAAAAAAAAACCTTGTGTATGAAAATAAGAGTCAGTTAAATTACAATGTTAAGATATATATTTAAATATTATTTACTCAACATATACTTACATATATTTCTTTAATTATTATTTCTTGATTTAGTAAATAGTGAATAAGTGCAATTACACATCAAAATGGTTAAATTATAATTTTTTGATATCTAGTGTTTTTAGTTACATAAATGGATACCCATTTTCAAACAAATATATGGCACAAGCTGATATGACAGTTATAAAATTAATTATTTTTAATTTTGGTTTTTACAAATTTATTTTTTTCATAAAATAATATTTTTTGATATTAAGGGGGAAATGTGTTTTTGATCCAGTTTACATCATCACATTTCATCAATACCTCTTTTTCACACATTTTAATAAAAAAGAAATATTAATAAGGTATTATTGGGTACAATACAATAAGTATTATAAAAGTCTTTTTTTTTTTTCTCTAATAAAGGTTATTATATGCAAAGCTGCATAATTTCAATATTTTGGTAATCCAAGGTTATGACAACATCTAGATAATGGAAATATTAAAGGGAATGTGTTATTGAGACATAACCTTTGCATTCATCATCAACATATAAAGGCCTTATTTTTATTTTTATTTTATTCTCATTTTTCATTTTTCACCATTTCTTATTTTTATTTGTTTATCATTTTTATTTTTCATTTTTCATTTTTTCTTCAATTTTTATTCTCAACTTTTATTTTTCATTTTTCACTTTTTATTCAATTTTTATTCTCAATTTTCATTTTTTATCTCAAAAATAAAAATCAATATTTAATAAAGTAATGTCTAATACAAGTATATTGCTTTATCAAATATAATGATCATATGGTTTCATTATATAAGAAATGTTTCAATTCTGGTTTAAATACAACAATTCTTTCACTTATTCATTTATTCATATATATATTCTTATTTTGGTTCATGGCTACACATTCTTATATATTATTGGTTATAGGTTATTAATAAAGTTTTAGTAATAACAGCACTTGTTACATAAAAGACACACTGACATCTATGGGTTCAAAAAGAAATTACATCCATGACATAAAAATGTCCTTTTACATGAAGAATATGGCTAATAACATATTATCATTTTTCATTATTATTATTTTATTTTTCCAAATATAAGTTCCATATTAATATTCCGATAATTATATGGATATTATTGATTGCTATGGTAAGCTATGATATTATAGGTTAGGAACATTACCAGATTTGGTATAGAATAGGGAATGAAGACTTCAATCAAGATATTAAAGTTATGTTAATAAAGACTTTGTATATTTCTAAATTCAATTCATTCTTAAAAGTTGCAAGAAGAAAAATCCGTTATCCAGAAGATTCACAAGGTAACAATGCTATGATTTCTGAGTAATAATAGACTGTGTCAAATACAATTCATGTCACCATTCACAACTACAGCATCCATCACTGACAAGTATGAGTACAGTATCCTACCTGCCAACCACGGAGAGGACGATGATCCTATGATGCTAAGATGAACTGTGTTATTATGTTCCAGTGGTTTCCTATCACCTATAAGACTTCAATGAAAGCTGGTGAACTATCAGGTAATTGTCAGGATGCTACAACCCTGACATGTGTCCAGTGCACCAAAGACTGGTCATGGTGCTATATTTAGCAGGGAAGAGTCAATTTAACCCTTGCTGTGCTGACCACAGATGACACCTGTTCCAAGACCACTACGGATGATATGGAGATTCCAGATGATTTCCAAGGCGAGCCAATGTAAGTCCAGGTTTTTAAAGGTGACATTGCACAGATATTAAAGCTACATCACATCTATGAACTTTGTTTTCTTATCAACATTTGAATTTATGGACTTTGATTGACACATGACACACAGTCTCTACAATATCTACATGCTATCATCTATTTCATAAGAATTATAATAAAGATTGTTTATAAAGAACCAAGGAGAAGACATCAAAATGAAGACCAGATGACATCAGACCTGAGATGCTTCAAGTAGACATAGGGAAGTATAATCGCATATATTTTATATGAATATTGGTCACGGCTTACCATAACATGAATTTACATATCATTATATTATTGAATACGTAGAACAATATTATTATTATTATTATTATTGTTATTGATATTATGAACACTAAATTATTTTGCTAAAGAAGAAGAAAAGAAGAAAGAAGATTTTATTAATATATATTTAATTTGAGGGTTCCAATCAATGTCTTTCACCCTCAAAAGGGGGAATTGTTAAATATTAATTAATTGACTTATTCTTGGTCTTGATGCAATACAGAGCACATATTGTTTCATGCTGACGTTACAAAAGCTATTTATGTATATAGGAGCTCAGAGCATAAGTCCACTCCATATACAGGGTAACACGTGATCTGTAGAGAAGAGATATAAGTGTCTCTTAGGAGGGTGTGGGGGTCTTTTGTCACGTGGGACTGTCACCTCCCATCTTCACCTCATTCTCTCCATGGATGTCTGACGAGGAAGCAACAGCTGATAGCTGCAGCCATGATGACCTTCAAACTTCAGACACACAGACCGATGGTTTCCATTCAGGACTTGGGAAAGAGGGGTAACTAATGATGATCTCTACACATGGACAATCTGTTCGTAACTATTTTCATCTGTTTTACGTTTTGCTGCAACCTGATTTTTCTGTGGACAATTCAATAAACCACTATACTTTTTAAGTGAATATGACGACATTTTTCTTTTAAGAATAACGCACCTGGTTAAGTCCTGATTTAAATGAATGTGCAGAATAAGAATATTTAACAATAGCGCTAACATATTCTGCAGCGCTTTAAAAATACTACTGTTAACCTTGCAGAATCTTGCAGACATTACAAGTATGACAGTTGACAAATATTGCAATATAAAGCAGTTTAGTGGCAAGACCAGATTCTCATATATCCACTGAATGGCAGTGTCATTTAAGAAGTGAACAGTTATTATACATTGTAAGTGATCACGTTGCTGTTACATGTGTTTGAATAAAAAAGGACACGTTAAGCTACGTGCAAGTCTTCATAGAAAGAATGTTGCCCAGCTTGTGTATCTGCATTATATTGGCACAATCACTATGTTGTATAACTTACAAGACTATTATACCGTGACCATTTTCTGTTGAGTCATTAATGTTTTGCAAATATTAGACACCAATCTTATCTTAAGTTTGCATAGCCACATGAGTAGCTGAGACAGAGGGGATGCTGTATTTTGGACCAAAAGAGGGATTGGATAGCATCATAAAAGACACTTGCCTAGGACTGCAACTAACTCCATTTTTATTGCAAATCAAATGGTACTTTAACCCCTTCCAGACATTGCAATTTCTGTTCTTGCGTTTTCATTCTTTCCTCCCCTACTTCATTGAGCCTAACTTTTCATTTTTCGGTCCACATAATCGTATGAGGGCTTGTTTTTTTGCTGGATGAGTTGTAATTTTGAATAACATCACACATTTTACCACATAATGTACTTGAAAATGGGGAAAACAATTTCTAGTGTGGTGACATAGCAAAAAAAACCCCCAGCAATTCTGACATTTTTTATTTTGGAATTGCTTTTACGGTGTACGTTGTGTGGTTTGACTGACCTCCCAATATGATTCTCCTCATCAGTACAATTGTGGTGATATCAAACTGGTACTGATTTTGTTATTTTAATGGTGGAAAAAAAAATCAGAAATTTGCAAAAAAAAATTGATTGTGTCACCATTTTCTAAGACCTGTAACATTTTCATTTTTTTTGTACATAGAGCTGTGCAAAGGCTTACTTTTTCCAGGGAGAGACTGAGAGACTATGTTTTTATTTATACAATTTTGGAATAGATATGACATCTTGATTGCTTCTTACAGCATTTTTTTCTTTATTGCAGAGACCAAAAAACAACAATGTTGACATCTTGATTTTTTTTTTAGTTTACAGTGTTTACTGATCAGGTTAAGTAGCATTACATTTTGAAAAAACGGACTTTTATGTGTCCAGCGATACCACATATGTGCATTTTTTAAATAGTTTTTTTTTTTTTTTTACTGTATTTATTAGTCTCCTTATGGGATTTGAACCTGTTATCTCGTGCTATATACAGCAAAACCACAGTGTAATGGTCCCCTACATAGCCCACTCTAAATAATATAAAAGCCACAACATAGAACTCCAAATAGTATAATGGTCCCCAACATATTCCAATAAACAGTATAATGGCACCCATTATGATTAAAAAAAATACTCACCTCTCAGTTTCCTCACTGCTCAGTTCACTGCAGAGTTTGGTCTGAAGTTTTGGATAGTGATGCCAACACACCCATGTTGTAAAATGCCATAGCTCAGAAAAAAATGGAGAATGATGAATGGAGGGTTTCATGACCAGGAGTCAAATGCAGTTGAAAGTGTGATGCCAAGTGGGGACCCGGTGCCGATGCTGTGACCGCGCTTCCCCCAATACACTGTAGCCAGGCACCTCATTGCATCACTTTACAAGTCTTAGGGCTCATTTCCACATGCGAGGCACACGTCCGTATCTCGCATGTGGAAACCAAGCTGTGGAGCCGGCACTCCAGAGCGGAGCGTGCGGCCGCATAGGAACATATAGAGCTGCACGCTCCGCTCCAAAGTGCCGGCGCCATAGCTTGGTTTCCACATGCGAGATACGGGCGTGTGCCTCGCATGTGGAAATGAACCCTTATAAAAAGACACTGACTTTCGATCTGCACTCTTGTCCCCTCATCGCTAAGTAATCTTGACACATATCCCACTAAAGGTCTCCTTCATCAGTGTAAAAAAATGTATGTGTCACACATTTCATTTATCAACTGTGTGGTAAAGTCTTTTCCCATCCGTATGTAAATTTTTCCCATCCTTGTGTACGTGTTTAACATCCATGTGACACATTCTGGAAAAATATGGATGGTGTAATGTTGTAATTAACGGATTACATGTGAAAAAGGTGTGCAAACTTAGTAATTACCCTTTAAAAACCTGCAAACCCTAGTGATTTTTCCTATCTTAGGTTTGGCTTCTGTGTTTGTGGTGTTTGGGGCCCTTGTGGTTTCCAAATATGTCTCATTGCACATAGTTTTTGGCGTAGGTGAGCTGGCTTATGTCACAATGTTTTAGTGTTCGGCGGCAAACTATATGCTGACTCAAGATCCACGGAGAGACAAAAGACTGTGGGTTCACGCTATAGTCATGGTGCTTATGGGTACTTCCACATCTTGTATGGAGAACTTTGCAAATATCCTGCCAACTTTGTGGGTTTTTGTTGCATGTCTCTTCATAGTTTTGACTAACTATTGGAGGAAGAGCCTATGATGCCCTATATAGTAACACGGAGGACTGTGAAAACTGAAGACCAATAAAAACAACAAAGATCCTCCAAAAACAAAATAAGTAAGAATGAATTGTTTATATTTAATTACCAATGCAATTTAAAAACATAACTGCAATAAATATAAAACGAAGGAGATGGCAACAACTGCTGTACGGAAAGCGAAAAACACTGTGCATGGGAATAAATCATCAGTATCAGTACTTTTTTTACTTTCGCAAGAGTAACAAGAGAAAATGGACAATACATTTTGTTGTGCAATTTCTCCTGAACATGCCGATACCCCATATGTGGTGGAAATCTACTGTTTGTGCGCACTGCAGGGCTCGGAAGTGAAGGAGCGCCATTTCACTTTTTGAATGTAAAATTTGCTGGCATAATTAGCGGACGCCATGTCATGTTTGGAGAGCCTCTGATGTGCCTCAACAGTGGAAACCCCCAACACGTGACCCCATTTTGGAAACTAGACCCCTTAGGGAACTTATCTAGATGTGTATTGAGCACCTTGAACCCACATAAGTTTAGAACATGAAGCCGTAAAAAAAAAATCACATATTCCCAGCTAAATCTTTATTAGCAACAAATTTAGCATTTTCATAAGGGTAATGAGAAATTGCTCCATACGATTTGCTGTGCATTTTCTCCTGAGTGTGCAGATACCCAACATATGGAGGAAAACAACTGTTTAGGTGAACGGCAGGGCTTGGAAGGGAAGGAGAGCCATTTGACTTTTTGAATGCAAAATTTGATGGAATAATTAGCAGGCGCCATGTCGCTTTGAAGAGCCCCTGATGTACCTAAACAGTGGAAACCCCCCACAAATGACACCATTTTGGAAACTAGACCCCTCCCGAAACTTATCTAGATGTGTATAAAGCACCTTAAACCCCCAGGTGCTTCACAGAAGTTTAGAACGTTATGCCGTGAAAATAAGAAAAATCACATTTTTCCCACAAAAATCTTTTTTTAGCTGCAAATTTTGTATTTTCACAAGGGCAAAAAGAGAAAATGGACCCCATAGTTTGTTGTGCAATTTCTCCTCAATTCATGATACCCCATATGTGCTCAAAAACTACTTTTGGTGCACAGCGCAAAGCTCAGAAGGGAAGTAGCACCATATTACAGTGCAGATTTTGCTGCACTTGCTTGAGAGTGGCATGTTACACTGGCAGAGCACCTGAGGAGCCAGAACAGCAGAACCCCCCATAAGTACCCCATTTTATCAATTAAACCTCTCAATGAATTCGTCCAGGGGTGCAGTGATTATATTGACATCACAGGTGTGTCACAAACTTTTATACCACTGGGCAGTAAAGAAAAAATAATTTACATTTTTACCACCAAGATTGAATTTGTCCCACAATTTCTCCGGAATTTAGAAATACCCCATATGTGGCTGTACAATACTTCTTTGCCATACAAAGTGACTCGGGAGGGACGTAGCGCTATTTGCCTTCTGGAGAGCAGATTTTCTAGAATAGTTTGTGGACTCCATTTACAAAACCCCTAAGTGCTAGAAAAGCAGAATCCCCCCTCAACTGACCACATTTTGGAAATTATAACCCTTTGGGAATTTATCTATGGATGTAGTGACAATTTTGACTCCATGGGTGTTTTCCAGAATTAAGCAGTAGTGGATGTTTCTGAGTGAAAATTGCAAACTGTCGTAGTGACCATTATGCCCAGCTCATGCTTCTGGAGACATGCACCTGTAAATTAGGCAAACTCTCATCACTACAGAAATGCCAAACATGTTGGCATTAAATGTGGTTTAAGCACACTGGGGCTCAGAGGAGAGGGGGGCATTTAGATTTGGGAGCGGAGAATTTGCTAAATTTCTTTTGGCGGGTATGGAGCCATTTCGCTTTTCCACATCCTTTGTGCTACTAGTAACGTGGTAGTCCCCTATACTTCCATTAGCAGAAGACAGATTGGTGTAGGGACTTGCTTTTTTTGTGGACTGATTGGGAACATTTTACATAACATTTGGGATCACATTTATCCGGTGCTCTACACTGACAAATTACTTTGGGGTTTTCATCTAAATCTCTGAGTGACGTGACAAATGAAACTTCAATGGATCCATTCACTATAGTGAGGCTGTAGAGTTACTCTGGACTCCATCTGGCCTCTGTTCCATGGTTTCCTTCTTTTCAGAAGTGCACAAAACTGTTGCCGACGGCACTTTTTTGCAATCTTATAAAGACGGACGCCGCCGGATCACAGATCAGACGGTGCCCACAGTGCCTCCATCTGCCTCATTATAGGGAATCTTCCACCAGAGGTTCCGTCTGAATCTCTGAATTTCAGAGATTTACATGGAAACCCTAGTATAAGCACTCAGCGCAGAGAGCAGGATAAATGTGCAAAGTAAGAACTGGGATTTTTGGGAGGCAGAATGAAAAAATAAACAGCATATAAAGAATAGTTTTTAATTATTTTTTACGCTATTCCTTGTGCGGTATAAGTGAATAGGCGACTTTATTCTTCGGGTCGGTGCGATTACAGAGATACCAGATTTATATCAGATTTTTATGTTTGGCTGCTGTCACACACTAAAAGACGCTTTTTATTGCAAAAACTAGTTTTTGCATCACCATATTTTGAGAGCTGTAATTTTTCATATTTTGGCCAACAGATTCATGTAAGGGCTTATGTTTTGCGGGATGAGCTGACATTTTTGTTGGTACCATTTTTGGGCATATGACATTTTTTGATTGCTTTCTATTCCAATTTTTGGGAGACAGAATGAACAAAAGCCAGCTATTCAGGAATTGCTATTTTTTTGGGGGGGACATTATTATTTTACATCATGTGCACTCCTTCTCCCATCAACCTCATGTGGCTTTAAGTAGCTAGCTGGTCCCTTCCTGCCCCATAAATAGTAGGCTTCTTGCCGGGAAGAGGTGTCTCATCAGAACAGTGTCTCAACAATGAAGGACATCTTGGCGTTGACGTTAGCTGTTGGGTTCACATATATTGGCTAATCTACAGTGGGTACAGAAAGTATTCATACCCATTTACATTTTTCACTCTTTGTTTCATTGCAGCCATTTGGTATATTCTAAAAAGTTCATTTTTTTCACATAAATATACACTCTGCACCCCATATTGACTGAAAAAAACAGAAATCTAGGAATTTTTGCAAATGTATTAAAAAAGAAAAACTGAAATATCACATGGTCATAGGTATCCAGACCCTTTGCCCAGTATTGAGTGGAAGCACGCTTTTGAGCTAGTACAGCCATGAGTCTTCTTGGGAATGATGCAACAAGTTTTTCACACCTGGATTTGGGGATCCTCTGCCATTCTTCCTTGCAGATCCTCTCCAGTTCTGTCAGGTTGGATGGTGAACATTGGTGGACAGCCATTTTCAGGTCTCTCCAGAGATGGTCAATTGGGTTTAGGTCAGGGCTCTGGTTGGGCCAGTCAAGAATGGTCACAGAGTTGTTCTGAAGCCACTCCTTTGTTATTTTAGCTGTGTGCTTAGGGTCATTGTCTTGTTGGAAGATGAACCTTTGGCCAAGTCTGAGGTCCAGAGCACTCGGGAAGTGGTTTTCATCCAGGATATCTCTGTACTTTGCCGCATTCGTATTTCCTTCAATGATAACCAGTCGTCCTGTCCCTGCAGCTGAAAAATACCCCATAACATGATGCTGCCACCACCTTGTTTCACTGTTGGGATTGTATTGGACAGGTGATGAGCAGTGCCTGGTTTTCTCCACATATGCCACTTAGAATTACCACCAAAAAGGTCTATCTTCGTCTCATCAGACCAGAGAATCTTTTTTCTCATAGTCTGGGAGTCCTTCATGTGTTTTTCAGCAAACTCTATGCAGGCTTTCATATGTCTTGCACTGAGGAGAGTTTTCCGTCAGGCCACTCTGCCATAAAGGCCTGACTGGTGGAGGGCTGCAGTTATAGTTGACTTTGTGGAACTTTCTCCCATCTCCCTGCTGCATCTCTGGAGCTCAGCCATAGTGATCTTGGGGTTCTTCTTTACCTCTCTCAGCAAGGCTCTTCTCCCATGATTACTCAGTTTGGCTGGACGGCCAGGTCTAGGAAGACTTTTGGTGGTCCCAAACTTCTTCCATTTAAGATTATGGAGGCCACTGTGCTCTTAGGAACCTTGAGTACTGCAGAAATTATGTTGTAACCTTGGCCAGATCTATGCCTTGCCACAATTGTTTCTGAGCTTCTTGGCCAGTTCCGTTGACCTCATGATTCTCATTTGGTCTGACATGCGCTGTGAGGTCTTATATAAACTGGTGTGTGCTTTTCCAAATCAAGTCCTATCAGTTTAATTAAACATAGCTGGACTCCAATGAAGGACTAGAACCATCTCAAGGAGGATCACAAGGAAATGGACAGCATGTGACTTAAATATGAGTGTCTGAATACTTATGACCAAGTGACATTTCAGGTTTTCTTTTTTATTAAATTTTCAAAAATTACTACATTTCTGTTTTTTTTCAGAGAAGATGGGGTGCAGAGTGTACATTAATGTGAAAAAAATGAACTTTTAGAATTTACCAAATGGCTGCAATGAAACAAAGAGTGAAAAATCTAAAGGAGTCTGAATACTTTCCATACCCTCTAAAATATAAGAAAAAAGTTAATCAGCTCACCCTTGAATTGTCCACAGCAGGTGCAGTTATCCACGAAGGTGCATGGAATAGCGTTCAAGCCCGCATGCAAAGTTAATCCATAATCATCCAGCACATCTTCATGATAATAAAAAACTTTTACTTTATTCAAATCCTCTTTAAAACATTGTTGGAGATCAAGATAGAATGGGATAGCTAGTCCCATATGAGAATAAAACTACGCGTTTCGACTAGTGTTGAGCGATACCGTCCAATACTTGAAAGTATCGGTATCGGAAAGTATCGGCCGATACCGGCAAAGTATCGGATCTAATCCGATACCGATACCCGATACCAATACAAGTCAATGGGACTCATGTATCGGACGGTATTAATGATGGTTCCCAGGGTCTGAAGGAGAGGAAATTCTCCTTCAGGCCCTGGGAACCATATTAATGTGTAAAATAAAGAATTAAAATAAAAAATATTGCTATACTCACCTCTCCGACGCAGCCTGCACCTTACCGAGGGAACCGGCAGCTTTGTTTGCTTAAAATTCGCGCTTTAACTTCCTTACGTGAAGTCCCGGCTTGTGATTGGTCGCGCGCCGCCCATGTGGCCGCGACGCGACCAATCACAGCAAGCCGTGACGTAATTTTAGGTCCTTCAGTATTTTAAAATTACGTTCCGGCGTTGTGATTGGTCGCGTCGCGGTCACATGGGCGACGCGACCAATCACAAGCCGTGACGTCACGGGAGGCTGGACACGCGCGCATTTTAAAATGCGCGCGTCTCCTGCCTCCCGTGACGTCGTGGCTTGTGATTGGTCACGTCGCCCATGTGACCGCGACGCGACCAATCACAACGCCGGAACGTAATTTTAAAATACTGAAGGACCGAAAATTACGTCACGGCTTGCTGTGATTGGTTGCGTCGCGGCCACATGGGCGGCACGCGACCAATCAGAAGCCGTGACATCACGGAAGGAAGGAAAAGCGCGCATTTTAAGCAAAGAACGCTGCCGGTTCCCTCGGTAAGGTGCAGGCTGCGTCGGAGAGGTGAGTATAGCAATATTTTTTATTTTAATTCTTTCTTTTACACATTAATGTTGTTTCGATACCGATACCCGATACCACAAAAGTATCGGATCTCGGTATCGGAATTCCGATACCCGCAAGTATCGGCCGATACCCGATACTTGCGGTATCGGAATGCTCAACACTAGTTTCGACCCATGTGTGGGTCTTAATCATAATGAGTTAAAAAAAAACTTCTGACATGATATCCTGCTCAGGAGAGGAAATGACATTTGTGAAACAGCTGATGAATAATCAGTAGGGTTGAGCGAAACGGGTCGGCAATTTTCAGAAGTCGCCGACTTTTGGCAAAGTCGGGTTTCATGAAACCTGACCCGACCGCTGTGTGGGGTCGGCCATGAAGTCGGCGATCTTCTGAATCTGGAATCGGAATTCCGATACCGATTTCCGATATGTTTAAGATATCGGGAATTGGTATCGGAATTCAGATTTAAGTGTAAAATAAAGAATTAAAATAAAAAATATCGCTATACTTACCATCTGATGCGCCCTGGTACTAAGCGGGAACCTTCCTTCCTTAGAATCAGCCTTCCAGGACCTTGCGGTGACGTCGCGGCTTGTGATTGGTCGCGCGGCCGCCCATGTGACCGCTCGCGCGACCAATCACAAGCCGCGACGTCACCGTGACGTCACCGAGGGTCCTGGAAGGGCTGATTCTTAGGAAGGAAGGCTGCCGGAAAGAAGCCGAGGGTGAGTATATTCCTATTAGGTATATACTCACCCTCGGACGCGCCCTGCTTCTTTCCGGCAGCCTTCCTTCCTAAGAATCAGCCCTTCCAGGACCCTCGGTGACGTCACGGTGACGTCGCGGCTTGCGATTGGTCGCGCGAGCGGTCACATGGGCGGCCGCGCGACCAATCACAAGCCGCGACGTCACCGCAAGGTCCTGGAAGGCTGATTCTAAGGAAGGAAGGTTCCCGCTTAGTACCAGGGCGCATCAGAGGGTAAGTATGGCAATATTTTTTATTTTAATTCTTTATTTTACACTTAAATATGGATCCCAGGGCCTGAAGGGGAGTTTCCGCTCCTTCAGACCCTGGGAACCATTGGAAACCCAATGCACTGCATTGGGTTTCGAGTTTCGGCCGACCCCGACCCCGACTTTTTTATAGGATCGGCCGATTTCACTCGACCCGACTTTTGAAAAAGTAGCGTTTCGTGAAACCCGACCCGATCCTATAAATGTAAAGGTCGCTCAACCCTAATAATCAGTGTTAGAACACATACCAATCAATAAGGAACACCATACACACAAGATACCACATATCACTTGTAGATCAAAAACTATGAAGCAATATCCCAAAGATTATTTCTGCAGAAAAAAAAAAAATAAAATATATATATATATATATATATATATATATATATATATATATTATTTTTAATAAAAATAACTTAAACCTGTTTTTTGATTCACACCTAAGGGAGCTCTAGTGTTTAAACGCAGAATCCAGCGTGCTTCTCTTTTATGCATTACATGCATTATGTCCCCTCCTCGGTGTCTAATATTTATTTTTTCAATTGCAGTGATTTTTAAATCAGACACATCCCCAGAGTGAGCATGCAGAAAATGCTTAGAAACACCAGACAAACTGCGCGTTGTACGGTTTTGTGCATCATAAATATGTTCTGATAATTGTTTGCGCAGTGTTCTGGTGGTGCACCCAACATATTGCACTCTGCATTTCTCACATGAGATAAGGTACACTAGATATGTGCTCCCACAATTTATCATCAATTCTATATTGAAAGTTTCTCCTGTCTGATAAGAAACAAACTGTTTAGTATTGTTCATGTACCCCTCAAGCTCCACATGTTTCATGGCTACACTGATAGAAGAAACTTTCAATATAAAATCGTTATATTTTCTGCTCAGTTTTTCTGCTCTATTTGCTTGTTGGCACTGCAGAACACAGACAGATCCTTTCCATATTACAGCGCTAAAAACCAATCTATTTAAAACTGTGGTTTGTCCGTCACACGGATCACATATAATTGCGCTCAAAATTCTGACATTTCTGACCTCCATTTAAATTTTGCTGCAGTGTGTTAGTGAAGTTATTGACACCAGTTTTCTGTTAAAAATATTTACCTACAGGCCAGCTTTTTAAAACTGTGGTTTGTCCGTCACACGGATCACATATAAGTTCGCTCCAAATTCAGCCATTTTTGGTGAACATGGAAAATATTGTCATATATTTAAAAAGGGCAAGATGCATGGCAAGGTACAGGGAGCTGGATGTGTCGGTGATGGTGCATGCAGAGGCCGAGGCCATGGGCAAGCTGAAATTGTGCCACAACAAACCCCCACATCTTCTCACTCGTCCTTCCTGTAAAATAACCGCCGTCATACCTCAGGCTCTTAAGGTCTACAATATTTTTTACAGGTTTTTGCTCAAGAGATATGTGGAACCCCTTGAGCCCTCATCCCTACCACCTTTCCCAATTATGGTTGATGAAAACATAGAGTTTCAGATTTCGAGGATTGTAGATTCTCGCCCCCGACGAGGTGCATTGGTGGGGTTATGTTCCAGAGGAAAGGATGTGGGTTTCTGCATCAGAGGTGAACAGCTCAAGGCTGGTTCATTCATTCCACACCTTTTATCCTGAGAAACCTGGTCTTGAGTGTCCGGAGACCACTCGTAGAAGGGGGGGTACTGTCACAGATGTGTCAAAGGCTGCAGGCAGTTGTTTGCTTTGCAGACTAGTGGCCTAGTCCCCCTGATGCTAATGAACATACCTGGACCTGGGTGTTTATAACTTCCTACTTCCTGTTGGGAGGTGCGCTGTGTTATTTTCTATTTGTACTTCTCTGTTGGAGCTGTAGCAGTCTGTTAGCATCCTCTTGGAGTTTGTAGGGTGTTGACGTTTATCTATAAGTCTACTCAAGCTAAGTATCCCCTGGTTTCATTTATCCTTACTGTCTTTAGGTTAGTGGGATTGACTAGCATACATCTTGTCCTTCCCGATGCAGGGCTGATCGCCAGGGTCACACAGGGACTAGGTATTCTATTCAGGGATAGGTGCGGAACCTATATAGGGACGGTAGGATAGACAGGGTTAGATCAGTTCAGGGGTCTCCACTTCTCCCTTCCCTAGTGTTTTCCTGGTTTCCCTTCCCTTATCCCTTTGTGTTGCACTTAGTGTGTCCTACACTGTGCGTGACAGCAACATTAGGCAGAGCAAGAGACAAACAGATCCAGCAACAGAACTGACAACAGCAGCAACAGATAAAATTACTCACAAAGGTGATTTATGGCATAGCGGCAGCTCCTACTCTATGATCAGGTGATGATTTTTCTGGAAGGTGATGAGAAGACCCTTGCAGAAATTTATCCCGGTGACAATATAGAAGCTATTTTAAAGGGTCGCCGAATGGGAGGAGCTCCCAGCAGAGCAGTGTGCAGAAGTCCTAGCGCCATACTAAATGAGGGAGCAACAAAAGACCTACTATGGTTTTGCATTATAGGGCGCCAAAGAATTTGCAATATTAGAATACAGACATTTTGGAGCTCTTGAGGGTAACAATGTGGAGCGCCACCAGATGCAGGGCAGCGGGGTACCCGGTACCGGGCCTCTCTGTCTCGGTCCTGGGGATGTCACGGTGGCTAGACCCAGTCCATTGCCCTGCTAAGGGGCGTCCAATTAAAGGTGATGGTGAGTGGTGCAAGGCACGATGAATAACGAAGACACAGGGTTGCAGTCTTTTTACCTTTTACTGTAGACTTCAGCATCCACAATCCAGAGCACTGCTAACAGGGCTGGCTGAGACCGGCCGGTCCGAAGGCACATCCAGAGTTCCCTTTGCAGGTGGAAATCAGTAGCCTTCCTACTTGCACCTGTGTGTTGTAGTACCTCCCTGCTGAGCACCATGGGATAGTCCTCACAACTCTCGTATCTGTTTCTGATGTTCTCTCTCCGTCCCCCAGTTGGTATGGCTAGGACACACCCGTATGACGGGGTAGGCCTGGAGTTATTTTATAGGGACCCTAGAGACGCCCCTCTTCCACAATTGCCTCCGTTGTCTGCTTAGGTGAAAAGGTGAGACAGCCAACCTAAAGTCAACTGCCCTGCCGTGATTTGGAGTAGTGCGTAGAGCCAGTACTCCCTCCGTGTTCCGCCACCGGCTACGCGTCTCAGAAGGATGTTGCCTCGATCTTAGGGCACTACTCCTCCCGGTATTATCTCCTTAGTGCTGTGATCTAGTTTCTCACTTCTCCACAATATCCTTCGCTTCTTGTCCTTCCTTAGGATGCCGCCGCAATGAAGTGCAAGCGCGGCTCCGTAACAATCTGTCTCTTGCTAGGCCACTGTCAGGATCCCACCACTGACCGGGACCCCCCTGAATCTTCCCAAGTAGCGCTCTCCTCTCACTAGATCTTACCTGGGCAAAACCCAGTCAGCTTCTCTCTAACTTCCTATCCAACCCCCAGTTTTACCAGAGTGTAAGGAGTGGCCTAATACATTGAACCTTTTGCTCCCCATGGTGGCCGGAGTGTGAAGTGTAGTGTGTGACTGTGATACCTGGTCAGGTGAACTCCTTTAATGCAATCAGACGTAACATGACTCCCCTTAGTGGCAGAGCGACATTACTGCAACGACCAGGACTCTGGGGCGTTGCAAATGTCTGTCAGGGCACAATGGGTTCATCGCTAGGCATATCACTTTGACAAACCTTCTCGCTCCCTATTATTTGATCTGTTGCACCTTGTTCAAAAGTGATTGCAGCCAGACTCCTCTACCCCAGCGCCGATGGGAGAGCGAGTTATAATGGACCAGATTGTGCACTCCTTTTCAAACCCAATGCAGACTTGGGTTGCCCAGGGAGATTCCCGGAATGCCGATGAATTGGTCGGACTTGTCAAAAGGTATCAGGTGGTTGACAGTTCCTTGGAAAGACTCCATACTGGGGGTTACATCAGAGAGCGGAGGTTAAAAAATTGTTGGGGTGTCCAAAATCCAAGGGTACAGCAGAGGTCATGTCGAGGATCTTATCAGCACCTGCTGATAATAATAATAATTATAAATAAAGATTATTATTATTATTATTATCAGCAGGTGTAATTTGCTGGAAATGTCACGACCCAGGTCATATAACTGCCCAATGTGTTGTGAACTGTGTTTCTGGGCTCCCTCTGGTGGTCACTAACGGTATTGTGTTAGGCATGTCTTGTTGCAGGCCTGAGCTCCAGCTGTGTCGTTAAGCAGCGGGTGTTCCCTATTTAAGTCTCCTCTGGACTCAGTCTCTTGCCTGGCATCGTTGTATCCAGACCTATATGGTCTCCTCCGGATTCCTTTCAGTCTGTCTCATGCAAGAAAAGCTAAGTCCATTTTGAACAATTTGGATCGTTTGCATTTTTCAGTGTTTTTGTCCAGCTTGCTTAATATTCGATTTTCTGGCTCGCTGGAAGCTCTAGGGGGCTGATATTCTCCCCCCGCACCGTCAGTCGGTGTGGGGGTTCTTGAATGTTCAGCGTGGATATTTTTGTAGGGTTTTCTGCTGACCGCATAGTCCACTATCTATTTTCTGCCTATCTAGACTAGTGGGCCTCACTTTGCTGAATCTAGTTCATCTCTACGTTTGTGTTTCCCTCTTGCCTCACCGTTATTATTTGTTGGGGGCTTTCTATATCTTTGGGGTTCAATTTCTCTAGAGGCAAGTGAGGTCTTATTTTCCCTCTAGGGGTAGTCAGTTCTCCGGCTGGCTCGAGACGTCTAGAACCAACGTAGGCACGTTCACCGGCTGCTTCTAGTTGTGTGTGTTAGGATCAGGTATGCGGTTAGCCCAGTTTCCACCTCCCTAGAGCAGTATTTATGTTTTTGCTATCTTGCCGGAATATCAGAGATCCTCTATCACTGGGATCATAACACCAATGTCTTCTGACCACCGGGCAAATGGACTGTAGCATGGGACACCGGTGTTCATTCTATGCATATCTGGCCTGGACTATCCACCTGGTGAAGGGCTCCAAGCTTGTCCTGTACAAGTGAATGGTCAGCAAATGACTGGACTACTAGACTCAAGGAATTGCCAAAATGGTAATTGAGACAGTCCCATGAGGTTGGCATGGTCCATAATTTATTGCACCCAAGCAACTCATTTTCTCTGGTAACAGATGGGGTTGCCCTAAAGAAGTCTCACCAACCCCTAAGCCTGACGGGTTTCCCTTTTTTGTAATGTAGGACATGAGGCTGACATTCCTGTGAAAGGGATTACCAGAGAAATTTGCCCAACATAGAGACCTAACTAAAAAAAGCATTCATTAAGGTAACTGTTATAAATAGCATTGCAAAGATGCCAGGGCTGACACCAGATTTGATTTTTTAATGATGAATGGGAATTTATTGTACCGGGTTATTAAGGCCAGAGAGGAAATAGTGGAGCTATTTGGGTGTTGACAAAACCCAAGAACGGGTCATGTGGAGGTTCTATTGGCCCATATGCCACCGAGAAATCCTAAGGTATTGCAAGTCCTGTCCCACTTGCCAGTTAACTGCTCCCACTGCTCAACTCAGAAAATCCCTTGTGCTGCTACCCATCAAGGCAGGTCAATACAGATACCCCATTCAAACTCCATGTTTGCTGGTTAAGTCAGAAGGGGAAATTGAAGATATCACAATAGCCAAGATGCTGTCGAAGGCTCAAAAACAGCATGTCGGGAATTGCTACAACAGAGCTGTAAACTGTTCTCAGGTTTGCTGGGGTGTACAGATGTCATAGAACACAAGGTTCTGATGGAACCACATGTAAGGCTTAATTTGAATGCCCCACCAAATTCCAGAGGCCCACCAAGACATGATCCCCAAGGAAGTGAAGCGCATGCTGAACGAAGTTTCCAAATTCGACGCATATCCGATGCCGTGTGTTGATGAGTCGATTGAGAGACTTGGGCCAGAAAAGTACATAATCACCTTGAGACTAACAAAGGGATATTGGTAAATGCTATATGGCGTTACTAATAGGCCTGAGCCATATGCTTTGTATTTCTGTGTGAACATGCCACATACAGATCATTTTTGCGCAGGTGTGCCAGGCGGCCAAATCCTGATTGTAGCCTGGCTTGCAGTATTGGTATTATTGCACCTGTGCATCTGTCATCCACCATCTTAACTTGGGTCCGCTGCACTTTGGTTAGTGTAATTGGTTGGAGGCCTCAGACAGGTAAGCATCTCTACCTGTGTAATGGTTTTTTGTCTTGTTTTTTTTTGTCCTCTTATGGGTTTTTTTTTTTTTTTTCATCCACTATAGCCATTCATTGGCCAGCGTATGTGTCCTCTGTAGGAGGCATTCCTTACAGTCACATCACTAAGTTTACGTGTCACACAGCGCAGACGCACTATGGTTCATCTGCGTTTCACCTCGCGCAGGCGCATAGGAGACAATTTGTCTCCTGTCTTGCACAGGCACGTCAAGGCTAGTTCTACTTCACGCAAGCGCACTCCAGTGGACGTATATTCCCACATAGGCAACCGGCAGCGTATCAAAGTCCGTCTTTAGCCGCTACCAACCAGGCACGCAGCGGCATATTGAAGTTCATCTTTGGCCACTTTTGCGCACGCGCAGGGAGGTTCCCCTGTTTGTAATGCCTCCCACAGCATGGGAGATCACCAGATCTCAGATGTATTTACGTGCGCCGAAGCATGGGAAAATCACCACGTAAGTCAACGCACACGTTTATAGATACCTCATTCAGCGCACCTATGTGGAGATCTCTTTATACCTTATATTCCCCTCACTCCTCCATAAATTGGTTTGTTGGTTTAATACCATAACGTCTTTCTCATATAAGGCTAGCATGCATAGAGCCCACTCAATGTGGGAAAATAGATCCAAAGATGTAGCTGCATATGATAACAGCGTATCAAATCAACCATCCGCTCAATCGCACAACAGTATACTCCCACACCAGATGCCATCACCTGGGGTGCCCATCACCTCTGTGCCCTCTACATCCTCCTCCTCTTTTTTAGAGAGAAGGAATTTCCCCTATCAGTTAAGGGAGAGACTGGGGACAACAAGGTACTAACTAATGGATATGATGACAACAGAATCATAAATCTTTCATCTTACACTTTGTCTGATTTTGAAATATCAGTATTGAACAAAGGTCTTGGTTTTGTACCTACTGTTAGATTTAATGAATTTGATTGGATTAAGGATGTAAATCTCTTGGCAAGGAAGCTGAAATGGAAAAAGTTTTTTTATAAATCATGACTAATCCGAATGTATGGCCTTAGGAATTGATATGATGGACCTCACGGATGTGAGGATCCTATCTGATTTATTGAATGAGAACTTTAGACCTAGTGGTATGGGTCCATTCACCGAGCTAAGACCAAGAAGTACTAGGATGCCACCCTTGTCTATGAACACTAGCATTGACATTTTTACTCAATTGGTGGTCAATGACCTAAAAAAACTTAATGGCCGAAAGAAAGCAGGACAGTCTAACTTTTCATATGATGAGAGGAGAGCTCTTGATACCCTGTCTACAAAGAAGGAGCTGGTAATAAAACCATCTGACAAGGGTGGCAACCTTGTAATTATGGACTATACCAAATATAGAGATGTCTGCTTGAAAATTTTGACAGATACCACGACTTATGGTCTATTACGGACTGATCCCACTGGCAGGTTTAATAGAGAGTTGAATGATTTATTATCAGATGCATTCAGTAGGGGACTAATATCTAAAAATGAAAGGGACTTCATGACACAGAAGACACCAACAATGCCAGTGTTTTATACCCTCCCTAAAGTGCACAAGGGTCTCTCACCCCTAAAAGGCAGACCAATTGTGTCAGGAAATGACTCAATTTCTCAGAATTGTGGCATCTATATTGATAAAATATTGAGCCAATTTGTAACTGCCTTACCTTCTTATATACGTGATACATCGGATTTGCTGCTAAAGATTGAGGATATTGTCGTTGAGGAAAATACCTATCTGGCATCCATCGACGTTGAAGCATTGTATAGCAGCATTCCCCATGAAATGGGATTGAAGGCCGTTGACTTTTTTCTGAGAACTAGAGGGATTCATTTTGAGGAGCATAATCAATTCTTGGTCCAGTTACTCAGTTACATACTTACCCACAATTATTGTTTATTTGATGGTAGGTTCTACCACCAGCTCAGGGGCATGGCAATGGGCAGCCCTTGTGCCCCCACTTATGCCAATTTGCTCCTGGGCTGGTGGGAGGACACCGTGATTTTTGGGGAGGTAGATTCGTCATGGTGGCACCCCCAGATATTATTCTGGGGGCGCTACATTGATGATATTTTTATATTGTGGACCGGGGACATTCCCTCTTTTGATGGATTCGTTAGAGATATAAACATAAATGAGATTGGTCTAAAGTTTACCCATGAGATCAATACTAACTTCATCAATTTTTTGGACATCACTATTGTGAAAGATGACGAGGGTCGCTTACAAATGACCATATTTAGGAAACCTACCTCAACCAACAATTTGTTGAGATGGAGCAGCCACCACCCACCTAGCCTAAGGAGAGGGATTCCCAAGGTGCAATACTTGAGGGTAAAAAGAAATTGTTCATCTGATATAACTTTTTACCATGAGGCACGTAACCTCAAGACTAGATTTATGGAGAGAGGCTATCCCAGGAACATCTTACATGATGCCTTTAACCACTTCATGACCTTGGGATTTTCCGTTTTTCCGTGTTCGTTTTTCAATCCCCTCCTTCCCAGGGCCATAACTTTTTTATTTTTCCGTCAATTTGGCCATGTGAGGGCTTATTTTTTGCGGAACGAGTTGTAATTTTGAAAGACATCATTGGTTTTAGCATGTCGTGTACTAGAAAATGGGAAAAAAATTCCAAGTGCAGTGAAATTGCAAAAAAAGTGCAATCTCAAACTTGTTTTTTGTTTGGCTTTTTTGCTAGGTTCACTAAATGCTAAAACAGACCTGCCATTATAATTCTCCAGGTCATTACGAGTTCATAGACATCTAACATGACTAGGTTATTTTTTACCTAAGTGGTGAAAAAAAATTCCAAACTTTGCTAAAAATAAAATTAAAAAAATTGCGCCATTTTCCGATACTTGTAGCGTTTCCATTTTTCATGATCTGGGATCGGTTGAGGGCTTATTTTTTGTGTGCCGAGCTGTTGTTTTTAATGATGGCATTTCGGTGCAGATACGTTCTTTTGATCGCCCGTTATTGCATTTTAATACAATGTTGCGGCCACCAAAAAAAGTAATTCTGGCGTTTTTAATTTTTTTCTCGCTATGCCGTTTAGCGATCAGGTTAATGCTTTTTTTTATTGATAGATCGGGCGATTCTGAACACGGCGATACCAAATATGTGTAGGTGTGATTTTTTTTTAATTGATTTATTTTGATTGGGGCGAAAGGGGGGTGATTTAAACTTTTATATATGTTTTTTTTTTTTTCACATTTTTTTTAACTTTTTTTCTTTACTTTTGCCATGCATCAATAGCCTCCATGGGAGGCTAGAAGCAGGCACAGCACGATCGGCTCTGCTATGTAGCAGAAAATCAGGTGTGCTGTGGGCGCCGACCACAGGGTGTCGCTCACAGCTGCCGGAGATCAGTAACCATAGAGGTCACAAGGACCTCTATGGTTACTATTCTGAAGCATCGCCGACCTCCGATCATGTGACGGGGGTCGGCGATGCCATCATTTCCGGCCGCCCTGCCGGATGCGGTAGTTAAATGCCGCTGTCTGCGTTTGACAGCGACATTTAACTAGTTAATAGGCGCGGGCAGATCGCGATTCTGCCCGTGCCTATTACGGGCACATGTCAGCTGTGAAAGCGGGGCTTCTGACCTCGGACGTACTATCCCGTCCGAGGTCAGAAAGGGGTTAAACAGGTCGAGCCCCTATCAAGAACAAATCTCCTTCAACCTAAACCTAGCAATGGCACTGATCTCTTATTATACAAAAAAACCCTGTTTGGGAGAGAAGAACAGACAAATCGCGGCGCCCTAAGTGCGTAAACACAATATTATAGTCTTTAAAGGGTGCACAATTTTATGCACTCACCTGATAAAAGACTGAAATGGCTTTAGATTATGTATCCTCAAAATTCCCTCTGAGATACTTTTCAATATACAGGGCTTGCAGCTTGCCTCGGGTGGATCCAAGTGAAAGAGCCAGAGTAAGGCTCACACAGGATGAGTAATTCAAGAAAAGCACATCCATCCTGAGGATTTGTACTGTATTTTTATGATACCTGAAGAAGGATATATACTGTATCCGAAACACGTTGTATCTCTTCTATTTTAAGTTATGAAATAAAAAAATATAAAATATCATCTTTGGATGCGAGTCCTGGGAAGCGCTGCCATTCATGGGCTGGATGTGCTTTTCTTGAATTACTGATCTCTTATTGAGACTCATGTGTAAACATGTAAACCCTTAAAATGTTTTTTATTCTTAAATATCTTAAAAATTACAAATATCCCAGTGAAAAAAGAGAAAAACAGGATCAAAAAAGTGCACCTCTCCTAGTGCTATCCCTGCACTTAGCTGCTCTCCCTACCTGGCAGTGGAGGTTGGCACCCTGATAGAACGATTTTGGCGCCCCCACTCAACGGTGGCTGTCCACTGCTACCCCTGTTAACTTTCTCGACGGCTACAGGTGGGAAAACAATGAGCTATAAAAAGAGATGAAATAAAGTACAAAGAACAGCAAACAAAAATAAGGTGCACATAAAAAATCCCCAGTTGTTTGTCCAATTTAGAGAAAGATTTTTACACAAGACAACAATAACATGGGGAATCGCAGTGTGTCAATACACATACATGGTTCAAGAAAAATATTATTTCCACCAGAACTAAAACAAAGTCTTTGAGGCGACCTAATAATGATTGCTGCGAAGCTGGGAAGCTAAGTACCATAAATCTGGGGCTATCATTTCGGGTTAGCCACCCATAATAGCTTTGCATACATTACCAGACTTACATCATTGGTCTTTTTGTTGGTCATTGTGTGGCCCTTAATTATGTGCCTTGGTGCAAAAAGGGGATATTGACCGCTCTATAAGGCATATTTTATCTGTGGCCAAAAGAGACTGACTTTGTTTTAGTTCTGGCATTCAAAAAGGTGGTTTTAGGTTCCCCCACATAATGGCTATGTACCAGGTAATCGTGGAGATTTTTAGCTCGTCTTGCTGTAATAGATGCCCTTTCAGGTGGTGATGCGTCTAAGAGGTTGGCACAAATGGAGTCCAGATGGATTTGGACCCTTGACACGGTCCATCCATCTGGACTCAATGAAAATATAAGTTTTACCCCATTTCTATGATCGGTAGCCTGTTATTAATACCACTTTATCTTTTGCCTTGGCATTTGCATATTTGTAATCAGCCTCTTTATGCAATATTTTTAATTTTAATTTTTGTTTTTATTCACTTTTTAATTATAGTGTTACATGGAATTTTATGTATACCACGCTTTGTAGCCTCGAATAATATGAGCTAATTGCTCTCTCAACCACAATGTGATTATTTGACATCTATGATGAAGCTGGAGACGTATGAATATGGGACCAGTCGGAGAAACCATATAAGAATTGGTGTTGTGAACTATGACTTATAATCTTGCCGGTTTATGTTAATTGTGGTTATACATTCTTTATTTAGGTCCATATATATTTCTCTTTGTATCAATTTTGGGTGACTATACCTTATATGTGTTCCTATATCTATGTCTCCGTGATCTGATTCTGATAAAATGATACCTCACTCTTAATTTGGTCTGACTATGATACCGTAGGTGTCCCGCACTTTGACGCGCGCCTCCTCCTGCTTCCGTTACCCTGGGAGGCCTTTGGCGTCTTTCTGTGATCAGCGGTGTCCTCGGACCTGCGGTCATGTGACGCCGACGCCTTCCAGCGTCTCGGTTGTCATGGGGAGGTGCGCGTCATCAGAAGGTGCGGCGCATCACTTCCGGTCTTCTCGCTGTGATTATCGCAGCTGCAGTGGACATATAAAAGAGGCTCTAGTATGGTTACACACAGGCCCCCCGAAGAAGGAAGGTCCGAAACGCGCGTCGGGGCGGACGCGCTGGGTACTGGTCCATCTCTCCTACCCCCCTGCTTACTGGTAAATATTCCGACTTATCGTTATAGCAAAGTACTATGCTGAACTATCAGGGTTACTAAGGGTGAGCTGTAGACATTACTTTATTCCGTTGCTCATACATTAAATAGTCTGCATACCTAGGTATTTTGACTGCTCACCTATGTACCTGTATAATCTAACATCCAGCATCTAGCGTTTAAAATATTGTGGTTATACCAGTATACTTAATTACAGCATTGGCTGACCTCATAAGGGGATGCTTTTATAGGGGTGGTGTCTTATACTAGATTTATTTGTATTTGACTTTTGTTAATTCTTATAGATGGTACCGTATCTTGGCGTGGCCATTTTTTGTATTGCATTTTATGATGTGACCAACTTTACATATGCATATCCTGTACCCCCATACACTATATTTTAAACAATAAAGTTTTGGTATTTTTCTACAATTAATGAACGACCTTGGTATCATCTTTGTGTGGTATGTACTTTATCTGGAAGGTATATCCCCGGTGCTGGCATCCTGTATCATGATGGACAAAATAAAGATAAGTAGTGGTCTCTGATATCGTTTGAATATACTCCTGATGAACCTCCTTTGGGAGGAGAAACGCGTCGAGTTAGGTATAAAAATAACCAGTCTCATATCTCTATCTATCTGAGTCAGAGTTATGAGACTGGTTCTACTTATACCTATCTATTGTAATGTGAGTTTTGAAAAAAATTTCTAACCAGGGAGTTTGGTCTCTTTATTATTAGTAGGGGGGTCTTTGAATTTAGAGACTTGAGAGACGTAATTGTCCACTTTATGGCCCTAAGTGTGTGAACCAGATGTTTTTGAGAATTGTGAACATTTGCATGATGTCCGGGGATTGTCCCACTACCATTATGGGCGCTGTGCAATATACTCTATACCATTGAGGCTGAGTGCCTTTATCTACATTGGCAAATACAATTTTTTTTTTCTCTCCTGGTTCACTAAGATCTCACATTGCCATCCCCTAAAAAGAAATTTTACAATAGGGTAAATTACTGTTGGGACAGCCGTCGAGGAGTGGGGGCGCCATTGCGCAGGTCTAGGGTGCCAACCACCGCTGATAGGTAGGGTGATTTCTAAGGGACAGTATTCATCCTCGCTCACCTCCCAGCATCTCACATATACAATTTTTTCTTCCCTTCCCAATCAGGGGATTCTAGACCAGAAGGGATAGTCGACGGTGAGCGGGGGCGCCACTGCGCAGGTTAGGGTGCCAACCTCTGCTGATAGGTAGGGTGTATACCAAGTGATAGGTAATAGGGACAGGCACCTCCCTAGGTTATTTTTCTATTTTCAAGTGTCGATTATCTGGTGATGGTTTTGTATACACTAGATTTTTAATCCATTGGTTAATAAAGAAATTTTTAATGTTTATGGGGTTTTTCTGTGAAATTTATCCATCAGGATACCACCAGCAGCATTGAAGACAGAACACTGGCTACAGGGCATGACAAAACCTACAAGGCGTGACAGCCGAGCTCAGGCCACTCTTGCATTTTTGAATACCAAAATATAAATGGGTCTAAATCCCCCGATGGCATTGAAATTGAGCTCCAAATACTCCTGCAACATCCTCTGCAGTCGTTCACAATGTGTCAGACTTGCACTCTGTTCTGCTGGTGCAAGGGCTGGTCTAAAAGTACCTTCACACTAAGCGACTTAACAACGATAACGATAGCGATCCGTGACGTTGCAGCGTCCTGGATAGCGATATCATTGTGTTTGACATGCAGCAGCGATCAGGATCCTGCTGTGATATCGCTGGTCGGAGCTAGAAGTCCAGAACTTTATTTGGTCGTCAGATCGGCGTGTATCGTTGTGTTTGACAGCAAAAGCAACGATGCCAGCCATGTTTTACAATGGTAACCAGGGTAAATATCGGGTTACTAAGCGCAGGGCCGCGCTTAGTAACCCGATATTTACCCTGGTTACCATTGTAAAAGTAAAAAAAAAAACAGTACATACTCACCCTCTGATGTCTGTCACGTCCCCAGGCGTCCGCGCTGCTGCTCAGAGCTTCCTGCACTGACTGTGAGCGCCGGCCGTAAGGCAAAGCTCAGCGGTGACGTCACCGCTGTGCCCTGCTACTGCCGGCGCTTACACAGTGCAGGGAAGCGGACGCGACAGGCACCGGAATGTAAGTATGTAGTGTTTGTTTTTTTTTACATTTACACTGGTAACCAGGGTAAACATCGGGTTACTAAGCGCGGCCCTGCGCTTAGTAACCTGATGTTTACCCTGGTTACCCGGCGACTTTGGCATCGTTGGTCACTGGAGAGCTGCCTGTGTGACAGCTCTCCAGCGACCACACAGGGACGCTGCAGCGATCGGCATCGTTGTCGATATCGCTGCAGCGTCGCTTAATGTGACGGTACCTTTAAAAAATGTGTGAAACACCTCTCGGAAATGCCTTTGCCACTTACACTGCTGCTGCTGTTAAAGTTTTGGCGTTGATGAATTGATGTGCCGGAGGTTGGAAGTCTAGAGCTGTGATGTGAGCTGTGTACCTCACTGATGTTTTGGGGAAAACCTTTAAGGTTGTGTAAAAGCGTGTTTCAATACTCCAGCATTCGCGGGTCCCTTTCCAAGGCAGGAAGCATCTGGCAAAATTTTGTCTTATTACGTGGATCTAACAGAATGGCAACCCATTCACCAGACATGTCCTTTTGTCCTTCATCCTTCATCTAACAAGTGTGTGCCTTAATACCGTTTATTTTTACATTAATAACTTTTTGTTCAATTTTATATAAAGGGTTACAAATAAGTGAAAGACACCCATATACTATCAAGACAAATAAGAAACATTACATGAGTTGTTTGACATAAAAACAGAGGTGTCCTTGAGACCTCTATGGTTGTTGATGCCGGATTGCTATGAGCGCCACCCTGTGGTCGGCGCTCATAACAATGTAGTAATTCTGCTACATAGAGGCGATCTGAGCTTCGCCTCTATGTAGCAGAGCCGATAAGGCTATGCCAGCTTCTAGCCTCCCATGGAGACTATTGAAGCATGACAAAAGTAAAAAAAAATGTAAAAATGGAAGCGCTATGGGTATCGGAATATTGCGCAATATTTATTTTTTTTCAGCAAAGTAAAGTTTGAATTTTTTTCACCACTTAGATAAAAAAAAAAACCTAGACATGTTTGGTGTCTGTGAACTCGTAATGACCTGGAGAATCATAGTGGCAGCTCAGTTTTAGAATTTAATGAACCTAGCAAAAAAGCCAAACAAAAACCAGTGTGGGATTGCACTTTTTTTGCAATTTCACAGCATTTGGATTTTTTTTCCCGTTTTCTTGTACAAGACATGGTAAAACCAATGGTGACGTTGAAAAGTACAACTTGTCTGGCAAAAAACAAGGCCTCACATGGCCATATTGATGGAAAAATAAAAAAGATGGCTCTGGGAAGGAGGGGAGCGAAAAAAGAAAAAAAAAGCGAAAAAGAGCTGCGTCTTGAAGGGGTTAAAAGAGTGGCCAAAATGCAGATTAAATTTCATCATACATGCCTAATTATTTAATGCCAGAATATAATCTATTTTCTAATATACTTTAATTAAAAATCACCTATCCATTCCTAACTACACTACACTGTCCAGTTGGGCTCTGACACAAGGGGTGTCCCAGTCCCAGTGTGCTGTAGAGTGTGGGGTGCATCCAGGGCTGCAGGGCTGGTTTTAGACAAAGTGGGGCCCTGGGTAAAAGTTTAAAGTGGGGCCCTAAATGCTCACATATTGCACCATCACACAGAAACATTTCTGTTGTATTTACATGCGCTGAGTTCAGGCCACTAAACGAGCGCGATCGACAATATTGAAGTCGTTCGACGCTTGTTTCCCAGCCTCTTTACACCGGCTGAGGAAGAATGATGGGTACAGATAGTCCTCGATACAGTGTAATGCAGGTCCCATATAGTACGTAAAGTATAATGCAGCACGCCTCACAGAGTATAATGCAGTCCCCTCACAGAGTTTACTGCAGCCCCCTCACAGAGTTTACTGCAGCCCCCCTCACAGAGTTTACTGCAGCCCCCCTTACAGAGGTGTAAGCCAGTCCCCTCAGAGTATAATGTAGTCCCCTCAGAGAATACTGCAGCCCCCCTCAGAGCATAATGCAGCCCCCTCAGAACATAATGCAGTCCCCTCAGAGTATAATGTAGTCCCCTCAGAGCATACTGCAGCCCCCTCACAATATAATGCAGCCCCCTCATAGAGTATAATGTAGTACCCTCATAGAGTATAATGCAGCACCCCTCACACAGTACACTGCAGTTCCCCTCAGAGTATAATACAGCCCCCTCAGAGTGTAATATAGTCTCCTTAGAACATAATGTTGTCCCCTCAGAGCTTAATGCAGCCCCCCTCAGAGTATAATGCAGCCCCCTCATAGAGTATAATGTAGTTCCCTCATAGAGTATAACGTAGTACCCTCATAGAGTATAATGTAGTCCCCTCATAGAGTATAATGCAGCCCCCTCAGAGTAAAATGCAGCCCCCTCAGAGTATAATGTAGTTCCCTGATAGAGTATAATGTAGTTCCCTGATAGAGTATAATGTAGTCCCTTCATAGAGAAAAATGCAGCCCCCCTCAGAGTCTAATGCAGCCCTCTCATAGAGTATAATGTAGGTTCCTCAGAGTATAATGTAGTCACCTCATAGAGTATAACGCAGCCTCCTCAGAGTATAGTGCAGCCCCCCACACACAGTATAATACAGCCCCTTCAGAGTAAAATGCAGCCCCCTCATAGAGTATAATGCAGTCCCCGCATAGAGTATAATGCAGTCCTTCCATAGAGTATAATGTAGTTCCCACATAGAGTATAATGTAGTGCACTCATAGAGCATAATGTAGTCCACTCATAGAGTATAATGCAGCCTCCTCAGAGTATAATGCAGCCCCACACACAGTATAATACAGCCCCTTCAGTGTATAATGTAGACCCTTCCGAGTATAATGCACCCCCCCACACAGTATAATGCAGCACCCCGAGTATAATACATCTCCCTCAAAGTATAATGCAGCCCCGCACACACAGTATAATGCAGCCCCTCAGAGTATAATACATCCCCACACACAGTGTAATGCAGCCCCCCACACAGAGAGAATAATGCAGCCCCCTCGGAGTATAAAGTAGCCCCCACAGAGTATAATGCAGGCCCACACACGGTATAATGCAGCCACCCTTTACACACACAGTATAATTCAGCCCCCCACAAACACACACAGGATAATGCAGCCCCCCACACACAATACAATTCAGCCCCTCAATAAACACACACCGTATAATTCAGCCCCCTAGACTGCTGACTCCATCTGTCTCAGGGATTTGTTGTCCACTCCGGCAGTGCACCCAGAACCGGCAAGCTGTCCATCATATAACTCCATGTTCAACTACCTCATAATGTCGGATGGCCAGGCTTGCTCCATGGTACCTGGCCCGAGCCCTAGGATCCAGACGCTGTTGGAATGTCCATCCGGAATCTCCATTTCGCCATCCACTGCCCTGGACGTTTGGCCCATGCTGACCCAAGCAACCCACCCCACCTAAACTTGAAATCTCCTCCACACTTTACTGACTGACACTGAACCCCCTCTAAACAGGAAGCGCCCCGTTTTCAGAGCTAGTGCCCTCCCAGTGGGTTAAACTTAACCTTATCCATTTCTTATCTACATGCCAACCTGTTCTGTATCCAATGCTGTCTTATCCTTATGATACATTCACAATATGCTCTAACAATTTCTATACTGTACATCACCATAATACACTATATCACATTACATTAGACACACATTACTTCACATATAAAACTGAACAACGGCATTTACATAGTGCATCTGTTGTCTTCAGGGGCAGGAACAGGGTAAGATAGTCCACATCCCTACAAGTATGCATTGTAAGACGAATATCCGGTGTGCAGAGACCAGTGTTTCCTACTTGCCGAGGAGGCTTCTGGCAGAAAGCCCTTTTTTTAGCTTATCTAGATCCTTCTGATTCCTTTCTCTGTCTTCTCTATCCCTCCTAGCTTTGGATTGTCTACAAAGTTGATTAGTTTACTTGCAGTTCATTATCTAGACAGAACCCTGTTGGAATGTCCATCTGAGATCTCCATTTAGCCATCCACTGCACTGGACGTTTGGCTCATGATGCCTCAAGCAACGCACCCCATCAGAAGGATCTAGATAAGCTTAAACAAAGGGATGTATTACGAGAAGCATATAGTCTAGATCACTTGAAAAACTCTTCCAATAGAATGTGCCATCAGCCCATCATATGTTATCACTCTTTGAGTACGATCACTGAGCCAGTTGTAAATCCACCTAAAGGTACCTTCACACATAACGCTTTTTGTGACGTAGCAACGATCCCGCTTAACGATCTCGTTATGTGTGACAGCGACCAATGATCAGGCCCCTGCTGGGAGATCGTTGGTCGTAGGGAATGATCAGGACCTTTTTTTGGTCGCTGATCACCCGCTGTCATCGCTGGATCGGCGTGTGTGACGACGATCCAGCGATGTGTTCTTTTGTAACCAGGGTAAACATCAGGTTACAAAGCACAGGGCCGCACTTAGTAACCCGATATTTACCCTGGTTACCATTGTAAAAGTTAAAAAAAAAAAAACACTACATACTCACATTCCGATGTCTGTCATGTCCCCCGCAGTCAGCTTCCCTGCACTGACTGTCAGCGCCGGCCGTAAAGCAGAGCACAGCGGTGACGTCACGGCTGTGCTCTGCTTTACGGCCGGCGCTGACGACACAGTCAGAGCGGGAAGCTGACGGCGGTGGACGTCACAGACATCGGAATGTGAGTATGTAGTGTTTTTTTTGTTAACTTTTACAATGGTAACCAGGGTAAATATCGGGTTACTAAGCGCGGCCCTGCACTTAGTAACCCGATGTTTACCCTGGTTACCCGGGTACTTCGGCATCGTTGAAGACAGTTTCAACGATGCCGAAGTCGTTCCCCTGATCGTTGGTCGCTGGAGAGAGCTGTCTGTGTGACAGCTCCCCAGCGACCACACAACGACTTACCAAGTTTATATAGGATAGATTTGTGACGCCACCCGTGGTACTCGGCAAAGGATTGCCGACGCTGTGGTTCAGGTCCACCGGGGCCGATGGTGACGCAGCAAGGATGTTTCAGCTCTCCACGGGTAGAGAGGGGCCCCAAGGCAGATATAGGGTAGATTAGACGATGGCTACCACTGCAGTACTGGGCAGGTGACACAGCAAATAATTCTGAGGACACAGCAGGGTGCAGTCTTCACACTTTACTCACAGCATGTTTGGTACAATCACCAGCCGAGTGCTGCGTCCTCTGGATCAGTGGTCCAGCCAGCTCTCAGGTAATTTGGGTGCACTTTTCTGGGACCCCCTTCTTGTGTACCTTTCTGGGTCATCTCTCCCAGTGCTGGCCTGCGCTCTCCTGCCCTGCACCTTGCACACAGTGTCCCAAGCCAGCTGCCTCAGATCCTGTCACAAGACGTCCTCCTGGTCTCCTTAACCTATGTGGCTGCCTTTTTAGTGAATGTGCGTAGATTTGGCTGTGGCACATACAGACAGACAGACGTTTGTCGTGGATTCGGGCCCCACGGGTGGATTATTCACTTCCCGGGCCCCTAGAACCCTTCTGTCTCTCCCAGAAGCTCATCTCCGTTACTCCTTCCTTCTTCCTCACTCTCTTCAGACTCACCTACTCCGCCTCCCTCCTGTTTCCATAACAACCTCTCACTCCACCCTCATCCTCTACCTAGTTCCCCCTCCAGCCTGAGATTGGGCTTCCCCTAAATAGGGTTCACCCAGATTCCCTGGCCTGGAGTGGTATGGTGCTGGATGCTAGTGTGTGGGTACCGTGTAGTGCCCCCTCCTTACCCGAGAGTGGGGTACCACACTTCTGGCTGAGGTGCTGTACCTCTGTGGTGACTGGACCCTCAGGGGTTCCACATACCCCCGTTAAACACAGCATGCCCGAGGGCTGGAACAGAGTAACACAGATGTTACAACATGCAAATAATTTTCTGAAATGCATTTCAACAGGTAAAACAGTTAAACAATTAACTCTTTCTTCCCGTTATGGGAGGTACTTTTTTTTTATTAAATATTGCATAAAACTTTTTCCATTAAGTTCAGCAGATTTCAGTGAGATCCCGAACCAGGTGTCCTTCTCACCGTCCACAGTGCAATATTGGGGAACCCGTCTCAAATCCCCAATGTTGGCCCTGGGCATGGCTACAGGGCATTCCTGGTCAACGTGTTGGACCACTTTTCGGCCATGACAGATGGTTTTTATTCCCTGGTCAATTGTAAAGTGTAAAAACCCACAAAGAGAACATTAAGTGCTAACTATACACAAGAAAAGTTCTGGCCATTCACTGTTCATGATCGTATTATCTTTAAATCTAAAGAGCAGTTCTTAAGGCTTGAAGTTCTTCCTCAAGTATCACACCGGGTGGCACAAACTGAGCAGAGCTTGCAGCTGGGGTCTGAGTTGTCTGACGCTGCACTGCAACTTTAGTTAAAGCTGCAGGAACTGATGTAGTGTCCGGGGTTGAAGCCACTGGTTGCCTTTCTGGCACTGCGATCACTGGCATAGGGGCAACACATCCCCACGAACCCTTTCTCACATTGGGGGCATACCACCCCCTTTCGCTACATGCCGGGTGAAGGTCACAAGATCCCCTGGTACAAGTCAAGATCGGGGTTTTCTTCTAGCAAGTTGGACTCATTGTCCCACCGGGTCACAAACAGTTCCGAGGCCACCCTGGGCTCCTTGACGGAGACCACCGTACCTTGCCTCAGTGGGCCCCTGTTGGCAGGTCTAGCCTTGCGGGCCTGGGTCTTGGCTTTCATGTTCCAATCCTCCATCACTCTCCACAGGGCATTGTGCTTATGCTTCTCCTCTTCCTACCTGGGCCCCTGCTGCCGGCAGTAGTCCTCCCAACTGAGGGTCTCTACCCAGTTTTCTCCCGCTTGGGCCTCCTCTGGGAACCCTATCAGATCCATCCCAGGGTGTTTCCAACTGAAAACTAACCTCTCTATGCTCCTCCTGGGGCATGAGTTCCGGCTGTAGCGGAGCCGACAGTCTATCCCTGATGTCTGCCGTCCGGTCCCAGGCCAAATCCCTAAACACCATGCCAGGTTTGAGGGTTGGTGGGGGCTTTAATGGCCCAACCAGGGTTTCCTCGGCAACCGGGGCAACGTCTGTACCTGTTTCCCTTGTCTCTCCGATGCCAAACTTCATCTCCTTCTCCACTGCTGGTGGCGAGGCCACCCTCTGACTGAGGTGCAGTACTTCTCTGGCAACTGGACCCTCAGGGGCGCCACACATACACGCCTGACAGTGGCCACAAATGCTGGGGTAAGCCTTCCATTGTTTCTATTAGCTCTTTTGATAAAACCACTAGTTATTTGCTCCAACACTTCAGTCTTTCTTTTCATGACCTACATTAAGACTATGAGTACATGGGATCTTTTAAATTATTGAAGAAGAAGACCTACAGGAAGAAGCTTCAGGAAATTGCTGGCAGTGTTTTTTCTAAAGTATCTACTTTGGCATATGATTGGATGTTTTTAGTGCTAGCCTTTTTTTCTTCGCTTTTTTGTTTAACTAGTCAGTGGCTTCCAGTTAGAAGTCACTGAAGAATGGACCATCACTTCTTTTAACCACATGACTTCTTTACCAAAGTAAATCCATTAGAAGACAATCAAAAGCATTGAAAACATGCCCAGTAATTCATTTTTACATTGCAGTGCATATGTTCATTATTTTAACATGTATTGAGCTCTTTTTCAGAGGGGTTACAGAGCTAACCCACCTGTAAGACACTGTGTGCACATAACCTTAGTCTCCCTTCCCTTCAATAGTTGATGAGTGACAGTTTTTCCTTGTCTTGAGAGAACATCAGTGCTGTAGCAGATAGCCCGTTTTTTCCAGTAAAAAGTCTTTAAGAACTAGAGGACGTGACAAAATAATGGAATTAAGATCCTGAGAAATAACTTTTATTTTATGTGAAAGATGAGCCAAGGATTGAGTCGAGTTATTGGTTGGATGTGGTGTCTCTCTCTAGTTCAGCTTTTTTCTTATATGGACCATTGTCTTCGCTGGTTAGCTCATCTGCCACACATTCATTAAGACCATCTTAATGAAATTTTGTGGGCAAATATCGCTGAACAACTGTAGCGCCCACATCTCAGCCTGCAGTCCTTCTCTCCCTGGAGAGACACCAGCATACTCACCGCCGAGGCCCAATAGCTGGAGGTCATTTACTATTTAACCCCTTCATGACCCAGCCTATTTTGACCTTATGACCTGGCCATTTTTTGCAATTCTGACCAGTGTCCCTTTATGAGGTAATAACTCAGGAACGCTTCAACGGATCGTAGTGATTCTGAGATTGATTTTTCGTGACATATTGGGCTTCATGTTACTGATAAATTTAGGTCGATAATTTTTGCATTTATTTGTGAAAAAAATGGAAATTTGGCAAAAGTTTCACAATTTTCAAATTTTTTATTTTTATTCTGTTACACCAGAGAGTTGTGTGATACAAAGTAGTTAATAAATAACATTACCCACATGTCTACTTTACATCAGCACAATTTTGGAAACAACATTTTTTTTTTGCTTGGATGTTATAAGGGTTAAAATTTGACCAGCGATTTCTCATTTTTACAGCAAAATTTACAAAACCATTTTTTTAGGGAACACCTCACATTTGAAGTCAGTTTGAGGGGTCTATATGGCTACAAATACCCAAAAGTGACACCATTCTAAAAACTGCACCCCCTCAAGGTACCCAAAACCACATTCAAGAAGTTTATTAACCCTTCAGGTGTTTCACAGCAGCAGAAGCAACATGGAAGGAAAAAATGAACATTTAATTTTTTTGTCACAAAAATGATATTTTAGCAACAATTTTTTTATTTTCCCAAGGGTAAAAAGAGAAACTGGACCCTGAAAGCTGTGATCCAATTTGTCCTGAGTACGCCGATACCCCATATGTTGGGGAGAACCACTGTTTGGGCGCACGACAGGGCTCAGAAGGGAAGGAGCGCCATTTGACTTTTTGAATGAAAAGTTGGCTCCAATCTTTAGCGGACACCATGTCGCGTTTGGAGAGCCCCTGTGTGCCTAAAGATTGGAGCTCCCCCACAAGTGACCCCATTTTGGAAACTAGACCCCCAAAGGAACTTCTCTAGATGCATAGTGAGCACTTTAAACCCTAAGGTGCTTCACAAATTGATCCGTAAAAATGAAAAAGTACTTTTTTTCACAAAAAAGTTCTTTTAGCCTCAATTTTTTCATTTTAACATGGGCAACAGGATAAAATGGATCCTAAAATTTGTTGGGCAATGTCTCCTGAGTACACCAATACCTCATATGTGGGGGTAAACCACAAAGAAAGAAGCGCCATTTGACTTTTTGAATGGAAAATTAGCTCCAATCGTTAGCGGACACCATGTCGCGTTTGGAGAGCCCGTGTGTGCCTTAACATTGAAGCTTTTCCACAAGTGACCCCATTTTGGAAACTAGACCCCCAAGGAACTTCTCTAGATGTGTGGTGAACACTTTGAACCCCCAAGTGCTTCACAGAAGTCTATAACGCAGAGCCTTGAAAATAAAAAATCATTTTTCTTTCCTCAAAAAATTATTTTTTAGCCCGCAATTTTTTTATTTTCACAAGGGTAAGAGGAGGAATTGGACCCCAAAAATTGTTGTCCAGTTTGTCCTGAGTACGCTAATACCCCATATGTGGGGGTAAACCACTGTTTGGGCACACGTCGGGGCTCGGAAGGGAAGTAGTGACGTTTTGAAATGCAGACTTTGATGGAATGGTCTGCGGGCATCACGTTGCGTTTGCAGAGCCCCTGATGTGCCCAAGCAGTAGAAACCCCCAAAAGTGACCCCATTTTGGAAACTAGACCCCCCAAGGAACTTATCTAGATGTGTGGTGAGCACTTTGAACCCCCAAGTGCTTGACAGAAGTTTATAACGCAGAGCCTTGAAAATAAAAAATCATTTTTCTTTCCTCAAAAATGATTTTTTAGCCCGCAATTTTCACAAGGGTGACAGGAGAAATTAGACCACAAAAGTTGTTGTCCAGTTTGTCCTGAGTATGCTGGTACCCCATATGTGGAAGTAAACCACTGTTTGGACACACGTTGGGGTTTGGAAGGGAGGGAGCACCAGTTGACTTTTTGAACTCAAGATTGGCTGGAATCAATAGTGGCGCCATGCCGCGTTTGGAGACCCCCTGATTTGCCTAAACAGTGGAAACCCCTCAATTCTAACTCCAACACTAATGCCAACACATCCCTAACCCTAATCCCAACTCTAACCATGACCCTAATCACAACCCTAACCACAACACACCCCTAACCACAACTCAAATCCCAACATACCCCTAATCCTAATCCCAACCCTAACCACAACCCTAACCCCAACACACCCCTAACCCTAATTCCAAGCCTAACTCTAAATCCAACCCTAAGGCTATGTGCCCACGTTGCGGATTTGTGTGCGGAGTTTTCCGCACCGTTTTTGGAAAATCCACACTGCATTTTACCTGCGGATTTACAGCGGATTTACAGTGCTTTTTGTGCGGATTTCACCAGCGGATTCCTATACAGGAACAGGTGTAAAACGCTGCGGAATCCGCACAAAGAATTGTCATGCTGCGGAAAATACCGAGCGGTATTTTCCGCACCATGGGCAGAGCGGATTTGGTTTTCCAAAGTTTTACATGGTACTGTAAACGTGATGGAAAACTGCTACGAATCTGCAGTGGCCAATCTGCTGCGGATCCGCAGCCAAATCCACACCATGTGCACATAGCCTAATGGTAACCCTAACCCTAATGCTAACCGCAACCCTAACCCTAACCCTAGTTCTAACTCTAACCCTAGTTCTAATTCTAACCCTAACCCTAGTTCTAACCCTAGTTCTAACCCTAGTGGAAAAATAACAATAAATATTTTTTTCTTTTATTATGTTCCCTACCTACGGGGATGATAAAGGGGGGGTAATTTGTTATTTTTTTTATTTTGATTAGTGTGATATGATCTATCACAGTGATCAAAATGAATGAACGAATCTGCTGGCCGTCAGATTCGGTGGGCGCACTGCGCATGTACCCGCCATTTTGGAAGATGGCGGCGCCCATGCAGAAGACGGATGGACACCGGGACGGACACCGGAGGTCGCTAAGCATGAGGGGGTGGGATCGGAGCACGAGGGTGGGATCGGAGCACGGGGAGAGTGGACAGGAGGAAGGAGGGGAGCAGAGTACAGGACGGAGGGGAGGAGATCGGTGGCGGGGGCAGATCGCGGTCTCCAGCCATGGCCGATGATATTGCAGCATCGGCCATGGCTGGATTGTAATATTTCACCAATTTTCATTTGTGAAATATTACGATTGCTCTGCTTGAAAATGAAAGTGAAATGTCACTTTCAAAAGCCAGTCAGAGCGATTTTAGCCATGGGGGGGGCGAAGCTACCCCCCTGGGCTCAAGTACCACTCCCCCTGTCCCTGCAAGTCAGGTGAAATTTTAGTTAACCCTTTCACCCGATCTGCAGGGACGCGATCCTGCCATGATGCCACATAGGCGTGACAGGTCAGATAGGCACTGACTTTCATGATGCCTACGTGGTGTCACAGATCCGGAAGGGGTTAGAGCGCCTCCTCCAACATGGAGGTGCCTGTGCAATGTTGTGAGCTTGTTCCTAATACGCTTGTGAATTCTCAGGTCCCAGTACTTGTATCTTAGCCTCCTACACCCGCCAGTGCTTAGCTCAATGACAGCCGAGCCAGCTGCACCCGCCAATGCTCACCTCAACGGCAGCCGAGCCAGCTGCAACCACCAGTGCTCACCTCAATGGCAGCCGAGCCAGCCACACCTGCCAGTGCTCACATCAATGGCAGCTGAGCCAGCTGCACCCACCAATGCTCACCTCAATGGCAGCCGAGTCAGTTGCACATGCCAGTGTTAACCTCAACAGCAGCCGAGCCAGCTGTACCGCCAGTGCTCACTTCAACGGCAGCTGATCCAGCTGCACCCGCCAATGCTCACCTCAACGGCAGCCGAGCCAGCTGCAACCACCAGTGCTCACCTCAATGGCAGCCGAGCCAGCCGCACCTGCCAGTGCTCACATCAATGGCAGCTGAGCCAGCTGCACCGCCAGTGCTCACTTCAACGGCAGCTGATCCAGCTGCACCCTACAGTGCTCATCTCTCCACTAGACTGTCCTGTCGGCACCTGTGATTTCTGTCATCTTCTCTGCCTGCCGGCATCTGTTGGACATTCCCCAGGCCATCTCAGCTACCCGTTCCTATGTGTCAGTCCTGGAGTAGCACCTTGATCACCTCCCTTGTCTCTCCACAGTCCTCGGTGTCATTAGCTGCTGCATGTCCATGGTCAGATTGGGTGAAGCTACTAGTCACGCCCTTCCAGATTTTCCTTGAGCTTTGGCACAGTGGTTCAACCACTCATCCTGTTACAACTACACACTATCTGCAATCCACTTCCAAAAGAGTTTAATTTTACAGGACTTGTCCTCAACAGGGAGGGTTTTCCAATCTGAAATTGTGTGACATTTACAGTATATCAATAAAAATATTACCATTTCTGCTGAGTGCCACAGAAAACTCAAACAGTTAATCAATGGAGTTCCCATTGTTGGAAACCATCCAGTTGGCTTCTAATGGTGTATCATTAGGAAACGTGAACAAAATTCTGTATCTGGAAACATCCATTAATTTCATTACATATTTAAAGAAGGAAATAAAAAGACGGTAGTGAACTCAGTTAAACCTTTTCCTCGGGTTTCAGTTCAGTTCACATATACAATTTTTTTGTAGGTTTCATTTCTCCTCGGTCATGTGGATTGTAGAAGAACTTGTTTGTTAAGTGCTTACTTAGAAAAATTGTGCCTCTCCCCATCTCTCTACGCCCCCTCACATCCCTTCTTACTGTAAATGACTCAAGTAACTTAATACTTTGGAATGAGACCAGACACACCTGTTTAACAGGTAGAGAAAAGTTCTTTGGAACTTGAATAATCTTTACAACTATATGAAACGACAACACTGCAGGCTTTACTTGCACTGAGGTCAAGTTCATTTTATTGTCATAGATTTCATTTCTTGGTTACTCTACCAAAGTCTTCCATAGCAGATATATTTTTAAGATTCATAATGTGACTCATACTGACCGAACATTAATTTAATCAAAGGCATCTTTAAAAATATTGCCATAAATTACAAAAGGGCTTTCCTGAGATTTCTATTGACTGATAAAAATTGCTATTCAAAAGAGACGTTAATTTAAGGGATCTTACTGCACTGAGATGTTTGTCCTAGTAAACAATCCAGTCCACTGTAATAAGAATAAGGCTTATATCCTTAATTGAATTGAGTGCATAGAAAGTTTCCACATTTACAACTTATCAACACTATATCTCAAAAAGATCTAAATAGGAATGAAGTGAATTTGTAATGCTGAATGAGTTTTTAACTCTCTAAAATCCATTTCCCTTCGGCTGCAGTTTATTTATATAAAAATAAACTGCGCTTTAATCACTTTCCACTCCACTGGTCCAGAGTCGAGTCTCCGCCATTATGTCCGGTGCTTGTTTTTGTCAGCAGCACGGTGGCCAATAACTGAGCGCAGCAGCTCTACCCAGTTGACGGCACAATCAAATCAGAGTCGCTGAGTTCACTAATTGATTGCCACTGAGCTGACATAATGTTAGTGCTGCGGACAATAACAAACACCAAGAACAGCAACATAAACTCAGGTCTAGACCCTGTGAGGGTGAGTAAAGAATATTTTTAGACCAACCTCAACCAGGAAACAGAGGTTTGCTGAAAATGAAAAACCACTTTAAAGTGGATTTACTTTTCTAAGCTGGCCACAGTGCGGAAAAGTAGTGCAGAGTTGAACTAAACATATTTTTTCCCCCATCTCCTTTGTAGAAATAAAAGCAGATCTTTCTGTGCAGGAATGAGTTTGAAACACTTTGAGATTCGTCTTGCGGTACACAAATACAAAAAAAACTTGCTCTGGACTATTTTCTACACTGCTGAAGCTCCAAAAAGTGGGATAGTGTCTTTTTGTGTGGCTGCGCGTGCTTCCCCATAATGCCCTCTTGCTATGACATCGAATGGATTATCATACTTCCCCTGAGGAAGTTAATACGAAACGTGCGTTGGGGTGGCGGGAAGCACAGCCAGAACCCGCAGTAGCACATTGGATCTCACAGCATTAGGTAAATTATTCCTTCCCCTCTTGCCATGCATTTTGAAGTCCGTATCTTGTACTAAACAATTTGCCACTGGGCATATACTATAAAAATACATACTTATGCACTTGCACCCTTATTTTTTTGTTTTGATGCTTTGAAAAATACCTTCAGGTACAATTTCACAAGTCCTGGGATATTCTTACTTGAAATACAAGGCTATTGAAATGTGAATAGGTTTCCCTTACATTTGATCCTCTCTGATACTTATATAAAAAACAATTTAAAGGGGGGGTCATTCTGGTTTTTCTTCCCTCACACAAGAGGCATCTTGTTAATACTGTATTGAAATTATGTTTGTGATTTATTATTGTTTTTAAAATGTATTAATAAAATATTGTAATATTTTAAATCAATACATTTGCACAAGTGGTTATCTTTACATGCCCTGGTCAGTGAGTGTTCCAAAGGTCATACTGCTTGATTTTCTGATATGTCTGTGTGATAATACGGAACTTGGACTGTTTTTTCCTTGAATGATCTCATTGGGAATACTAACCTGATAACTAGCATAGATCAAGAGTCATATTTGTGACACTCTGAAGCTGTCATTTCATAGCACTGAGAGTGTGTGGGAAGAGCTGATAGTGTTGTGAGATAAGAGCTGCACCATCTCACCTACGCCATTCTGGATCTGGGCCAGCTATCAAGGCCTTAGTCCGTTATTTCTGGGTCAAATTCAAATACTTGCGAGTGATGACACACAGCTCTTCTCCCCTTCATCCCACCAACACATACTTGCAATCATAATTGATTAATTGATTACAGAAGTGAGTTCTGTGTGACCTGGGCATGATTTATGATAATGCACAGATAAAGTCTGTTTCGACCTTCACTTGGGGCATTTCCATTTTTTTCCCTGTATGATGCTGCCTAGTTGTGATTGGTCAATGTTATGCAATGGAAAAATTACACATCCCCTGTCAAAAATCTCTGTTAATGCCCCCATGGTTGTAGTGGAAAGTAGCATACAAACTTTACAAGCTAATATCTCCGCAATGACAGTGAATAATAAAATAAAAACAATGTTTTATTCAGCTATTCCATGACATTGCCAGTTTACTATACACAAGCTGGTGAAAGGCCCGCTTTAATCATTACCATAAGAACTAACTAGTGATGAGCGAGTGTACTGCTCGGGTTTTCATGAGGACGCTCGTATGATCTCCGAGTATTTGTTAGTGTTCGGAGATTAAAGATTTCTTCACCGCAGCTGAATGATTTACAGCTATTAGCCAGGCTGAGTACATGTGGGGGTTGCCTGGTTGATAGGGAATCCGCAAATGTAATCAAGCAGGCTAGTACCTGTAAATCATTCAGCTGCGGCGATGAAAACTTAATCTCCGAACACTAATAAATACTCGGAGATCACCCTAGCGTGCTCGGGAAAACCCAAGCAACGAGCACACTCGCTCATCACTAGTACTAACCATTCTGTAACATTTCTTTTTATATCTGTCTAGTAATATAAATGTATACAGGATGAATTTTGGAGCATTTATTCACTTCTCTGATCAATTGCCATGTTAATAAGTTATATGAGTCCCTCAATATGAACAGTGCCATTGTCATTATAAAGCGTTACTTAATTTAAGTTCCCATTTACAGTGGGTACGGAAAGTATTCAGACCCCTTTAAATTTTTCAATATTTGTTTCATTGCAGCCATTTGGTAAATTAAAAAAAGTTCATTTTTTTCTCATTAATGTACACTCTGCACCCCATCTTGACTGAAAAAAAAACAGAAATGAAGAAATGTTTGCAAATTTATTAAAAAAGAAAAACTGAAATATCACATGGTCATAAGTATTCAGACCCTTTGCTCAGTATTGAGTAGAAGGACCCTTTTGAGCTAGTACAGCCATGAGTGTTCTTGGGAATGACGTAACAAGTTTTCCACACCTGGATTTGGGTATCCTCTGCCATTCTTCCTTGCAGATCCTCTCCAGTTCCGTCAGGTTGGATATTGATCATTGGTGGACAGCCATTTTCAGGTCTCTCCAGAGATGCTCAATATGGTTTAGGTCAGTGCTCTGGCAGGGCCAGTCAAGAATGGTCGCAGAGTTGTTCTGAAACCACTCCTTTGTTATTTTAGCTGTGTGCATAGAGTCATTGTCTTGTTGGAAGGTGAACCTTCGGCCAAGTCTGAGGTCCAGAGCACTCTGGAAGAGGTTTTCATTCAGGATATCTCTGTACTTGGCCGCATTCATGTTTCCTTCAATGGCAACCATTCGTCCTGTCCCTGCAACTGAAATACACCTCTATAGCATGATGCTGCCACCACCTTGTTTCACTGTTGGGATTGTATTGGGCAGGTGATGAGCAGTGCCTGGTTTTCTCCACACATACCGCTTAGAATTATCACCAAAAAAGTCTATCTTCATCTCATCAGACAAGAGAATCTTATTTCTCATAGTCTGGGAGTCCTTCATGTATTTTTTAGCAAACTCTAACTTGCATATGTCTTGCACTGAGGAGAGGCTTCCATTGGGCCACACTGCCATAAAGGCCCGACTGGTCTCCACTGCAGTGATAGTTGACTTTGTGGACCTTTCTCCCATCTCCCTTCTGCATCTCTGGAGCTCAGCCACAGTGATCTTGGGGTTTTTCTTTACCTCTCTCACCAAGGCTCTTCTCCCACGATTGGTCAGTTTGGCTGGATGGTCAGGTCTAGGAAGCCTTCTGGTGGTCCCAAAAGTCTTCCAGTTAAGGATTATGGAGGCCACTGTGCTCTAAGGAACCTTGAGTACTGAATGGAGCAGTTCAGATATGACCTTGGTCAGATGTGACATCATTTGAAGTGTGACATCTTTCAAGTGTAACATCAGAAATATACCAGAATGGTAACCCATGGTATATTCTCCATCATGCTTTCATGCCCTGATCCATCTGCTTTCATCCACAGCTATGTCTGAACTATCTCTCAATCCAGAATACCCACTGCACCCCAGAATCCCATGTACTCATCTTCTGTTCTAACTGGTACGTCTGAACTATCTCTCAATCCAAAATACCCACTGCACCCCAGAATCCCATGTACTCCTCTTCCTCTGTTCTAACTGGTACGCTGCTGCTTTCTCCTCTGACTTTAATTCCATGTATCCTACTTCTAATTTACTGAATGCATATTGATATGTACATGCTCCTCACACCTAGCCCTATCCTTCCATCTTATTCTGTCTCTTTCCTCAGCTTTGATGCTAGTCAAATGTTCTATTAACTGCAATCTGTTAATTTCTCCCTGTTGTGAACTGTCCTCCTGCTCCCTCCTCCTCCCCTCTCCCTCTCTCACCTGGCTTCATTTCATGGACACTTAAATGGTATAAGGTGATTGGAGCAGGTAAGATATGACCTTGGTAAGATGTGACATTATTTGAAGTGTGACATCTTTCAAGTGTAACATCAGAAATATAACATAATTAGTCCAGAAATAGGTCAGATGGTAAGACTAATCTTCTAATTTTACTAACCTTTTCTTCTCTTACCCTGCTCTTTAACCATGCTCACATTTGTCCTCACCATTTTTGCTCCGCTAATCCTCACTCTCCTTCGCTATCCCTAAACCCCTGCACCCTTGAACCAAATAACTATCTCCCGCTCTCTCCTACCCCGCCTCACTTCATCTGCAGACCTGCTTCTTAACCTCAGACCTCTCCTACTAAAATATAATATAAGCCGATCACTCTCCTTCACCCATCTGCTTTCCCTTTCTCTGCTTCTGCTCACTGCTGGCGACATATCCCCCAATCCTCCCCCCCCACCTCATACATCCCACTAATCCTCGTCCTTATACTTCTTACACTAAGAGAAACTACCACAATCCCTCACACTTAAAATCTGTGCCACTGACTCCCACCCCTGTTGTGAAATTGGATTTTGGGCTCCCCCGGTGGCCACTGGTGGAATTGAACTTGTGTGCATCATCCCCTCTGTTCACCTGTTCCCATCAGGATGTGGGAGTCGCTATTTAACCTTGCTCCTCTGTCACTTCCATGCCGGTCAACATTGTAATCAGAAGCCTTTCTGTGCATGTTCCTGCTACCAGACAACTTCCAGCTAAGTCGGACTTTTGTCCTTGTTTGTTTTTTGCATTTTGTTCCAGTTCACAGCTGCAGTTTCGTTTCTGTGTCTGGAAAGCTCTTGTGATCTGAAATTGCCACTCTGATGTTATGAGTTAATACTAGAGTCTTAAAGTAATTTCAGGATGGTGTTTTGATAGGGTTTTCAGCTGACCATGAAAGTACTCTTTCTGTCTTCCTGCTATCTAGTAAGCGGACCTCGATTTTGCTAAACCTATTTTCATACTACGTTTGTCATTTTCATCTAAAATCACCGCCAATATATGTGGGGGCCTCTGTCTGCCTTTCGGGGAAATTTCTCTAGAGGTGAGCCAGGACTGTATTTTCCTCTGCCAGGATTAGTTAGTCCTCCGGCTGGCGCTGAGCGTCTAGGGATAAAACGCAGGCACGCTACCCGGCTACTGTTAGTTGTGCGGCAGGTGTAGTTCATGGTCAGTTTAAGTTTCCATCCTTCCAAGAGCTAGTTCTTATGTATGCTGGGCTATGTTCTCTTGCCATTGAGAACCATAACAGTTTGACCGGCCCACAAAGGGTTAAATTAATTGGCAGAGAAAGGAGAGAAAAAAGAAGTCTGCTGAAAATTTTTTTTTTTTTTTTCTTCTTTTCCTTCAGTTCTGAGTGTGCTTTCAATTGAATCACTTGCAAGTCTGCCTATATTGCAGCCTTCCTCTCTCTCTCTCCTTCTAATCCTGGAATGGCTCTGTGTTCACCTGTTTAAAATGGATATTCAGAGTTTAGCTGCAGGTTTGAATAATCTCACCACGAAAGTTCAAAATTTACAAGATTTTGTTGTTCATGTTCCTATATCTGAACCTAGAATTCCTTTGCCTGAATTTTTCTCGGGGAATAGATCTTGCTTTCAAAATTTCAAAAATAATTGCAAGTTGTTTTTGTCCCTGAAATCTCGCTCTGCTGGAGATCCTGCACAGCAGGTCAGGATTGTGATTTCCTTGCTCCGGGGCGACCCTCAAGATTGGGCTTTTGCATTGGCTCCAGGGGATCCTGCGTTGCTCAATGTGGATGCGTTTTTTCTGGCCTTGGAGTTGCTTTATGAGGAACCTCATTTAGAGCTTCAGGCGGAAAAAGCCTTGATGTCCCTATCTCAGGGGCAAGATGAAGTTGAAATATACTGCCAAAAATTCCGTAAATGGTCTGTGCTTACTCAGTGGAATGAGTGCGCCCTGGCGGCGAATTTCAGAGAGGGTCTCTCTGATGCCATTAAGGATGTTATGGTGGGGTTCCCTGTGCCTGCGGGTCTGAATGAGTCCATGACAATGGCTATCCAGATCGATAGACGTCTGCGGGAGCGCAAACCTGTGCACCATTTGGCGGTGTCTACTGAGAAGACGCCAGAGAATATGCAATGTGATAGAATTCTGTCCAGAAGCGAACGGCAGAATTTTAGACGAAAAAATGGGTTGTGCTTTTATTGTGGTGATTCAACTCATGTTATATCAGCATGCTCTAAGCGTACTAAGAAGCTTGATAAGTCAGTTTCAATTGGCACTTTTCAGTCTAAGTTTATTCTATCTGTGACCCTGATTTGTTCTTTATCATCTATTACCGCGGATGCCTATGTCGACTCTGGCGCCGCTTTGAGTCTTATGGATTGGTCCTTTGCCAAACGCTGTGGGTATGATTTAGAGCCTCTTGAAACTCCTATACCTCTGAAGGGGATTGACTCCACCCCATTGGCTAGTAATAAACCACAATACTGGACACAAGTAACTATGCGAATTAATCCGGATCATCAGGAGATTATTCGCTTTCTTGTGCTGTATAATCTACATGATGTGTTGGTGCTTGGATTGCCATGGCTGCAATCTCATAACCCAGTCCTCGACTGGAAAGCTATGTCTGTGTTAAGCTGGGGATGTAAGGGGATGCATGGGGACGTACCTTTGGTTTCCATTTCGTCATCTATTCCCTCTGAGATTCCTGAATTCTTGTCTGACTATCGTGACGTTTTTGAAGAACCTAAGCTTGGTTCATTACCTCCGCACCGGGAGTGCGATTGTGCCATAGATTTGATTCCGGGTAGTAAATACCCTAAGGGTCGTTTATTTAATCTGTCTGTGCCTGAACATGCTGCTATGCGAGAATATATAAAGGAGTCCTTGGAAAAGGGACATATTCGTCCTTCGTCATCTCCCTTAGGAGCCGGTTTTTTCTTTGTGTCTAAGAAAGATGGCTCTTTGAGGCCGTGTATTGATTATCGGCTTTTGAATAAAATCACGGTTAAATATCAATATCCGTTGCCACTGCTGACTGATTTGTTTGCTCGCATAAAGGGGGCCAAGTGGTTCTCTAAGATAGATCTCCGTGGGGCGTATAATTTGGTGCGAATTAAGCAGGGGGATGAGTGGAAAACCGCATTTAATACGCCCGAGGGCCACTTTGAGTATTTGGTGATGCCTTTTGGCCTTTCAAATGCCCCTTCAGTCTTTCAGTCCTTTATGCATGACATTTTCCGTGATTATTTGGATAAATTTATGATCGTGTATCTGGATGATATTCTGATTTTTTCGGATGACTGGGACTCTCATGTCCAGCAGGTCAGGAGGGTTTTTCAGGTTTTGCGGTCTAATTCCTTGTGTGTGAAGGGTTCTAAGTGCGTTTTTGGGGTTCAAAAGATTTCCTTCTTGGGATACATTTTTTCCCCCTCTTCCATCGAGATGGATCCTGTCAAGGTTCAGGCTATTTGTGATTGGATGCAACCCTCTTCTCTTAAGAGTCTTCAGAAATTTTTGGGCTTTGCTAACTTTTATCGTCGATTTATTGCTGGTTTTTCTGATGTTGTTAAACCATTGACTGATTTGACTTAGAAGGGTGCTGATGTTGCTGATTGGTCCCCTGCTGCTGTGGAGGCCTTTCGGGAGCTTAAGCGCCGCTTTTCTTCCGCCCCTGTGTTGCGTCAGCCTGATGTTGCTCTTCCTTTTCAGGTTGAGGACGACGCTTCTGAAATCGGAGCTGGGGCGGTTTTGTCGCAAAGAAGTTCCGACTGCTCCGTGATGAAACCTTGTGCTTTTTTTTCTCGTAAATTTTCGCCCGCCGAGCGGAATTATGATATTGGGAATCGGGAGCTTTTGGCCATGAAGTGGGCTTTTGAGGAGTGGCGTCATTGGCTTGAGGGGGCTAGACATCAGGTGGTGGTATTGACCGACCACAAAAATTTAATTTATCTTGAGTCCGCCAGACGCCTGAATCCTAGACAGGCGCGCTGGTCGTTGTTTTTCTCTCGGTTTAATTTTGTGGTGTCATACCTACCGGGTTCTAAGAATGTTAAGGCGGATGCCCTTTCTAGGAGTTTTGAGCCTGACTCCCCTGGTAATTCTGAACCTACAGGTATCCTTAAGGATGGAGTGATATTGTCTGCCGTTTCTCCAGACCTGCGGCGGGCCTTGCAGGAGTTTCAGGCGGATAGACCTGATCGTTGCCCACCTGGTAGACTGTTTGTTCCTGATGATTGGACCAGTAAAGTCATTTCTGAGGTTCATTCTTCTGCGTTGGCAGGTCATCCTGGAATCTTTGGTACCAGGGATTTGGTGGCAAGGTCCTTCTGGTGGCCTTCCCTGTCACGAGATGTACGAGGCTTTGTGCAGTCTTGTGACGTTTGTGCTCGGGCCAAGCCTTGTTGTTCTCGGGCTAGTGGATTGTTGTTGCCCTTGCCTATCCCGAAGAGGCCTTGGACGCACATCTCGATGGATTTTATTTCGGATCTTCCTGTTTCTCAGAAGATGTCTGTCATCTGGGTGGTGTGTGACCGTTTCTCTAAGATGGTCCATTTGGTTCCCCTGCCTAAGTTGCCTTCTTCTTCCGAGTTGGTTCCTCTGTTTTTTCAAAATGTGGTTTGTTTGCATGGTATTCCGGAGAATATCGTTTCTGACAGAGGAACCCAGTTCGTGTCTAGATTTTGGCGGGCATTCTGTGCTAGGATGGGCATAGATTTGTCTTTCTCGTCTGCTTTCCATCCTCAGACTAATGGCCAGACCGAGCGGACGAATCAGACTTTGGAGACATATTTGAGGTGTTTTGTGTCTGCAGATCAGGATGATTGGGTTGCTTTTTTGCCTTTAGCGGAGTTTGCCCTCAATAATCGGGCCAGCTCTGCCACCTTGGTGTCTCCTTTTTTCTGTAATTCGGGGTTTCATCCTCGATTTTCCTCCGGTCAGGTGGAATCTTCGGATTGTCCTGGAGTGGATGCTGTGGTGGAGAGGTTGCATCAGATTTGGGGGCAGGTGGTGGACAATTTGAAGTTGTCCCAGGAGAAGACTCAGCTTTTTGCCAACCGCCGGCGTCGGGTTGGTCCTCGGCTTTGTGTCGGGGACTTGGTGTGGTTCTCTTCTCGTTTTGTCCCTATGAGGGTTTCTTCTCCTAAGTTTAAGCCTCGGTTCATCGGCCCGTACAAGATATTGGAGATTCTTAACCCTGTGTCCTTCCGTTTGGACCTCCCTGCATCTTTTTCTATTCATAATGTTTTTCATCGGTCATTGTTGCGCAGGTATGAGGTACCGGTTGTGCCTTCCGTTGAGCCTCCTGCTCCGGTGTTGGTTGAGGGCGAGTTGGAGTACGTTGTGGAAAAAATCTTGGACTCCCGTGTTTCCAGACGGAAACTCCAGTATCTGGTCAAATGGAAGGGATACGGTCAGGAGGATAATTCTTGGTTGACTGCCTCTGATGTTCATGCCTCCGATCTGGTCCGTGCCTTTCATAGGGCTCATCCTGATCGCCCTGGTGGTTCTGGTGAGGGTTCGGTGCCCCCTCCTTGAGGGGGGGGTACTGTTGTGAAATTGGATTTTGGGCTCCCCCGGTGGCCACTGGTGGAATTGAACTTGTGTGCATCATCCCCTCTGTTCACCTGTTCCCATCAGGATGTGGGAGTCGCTATTTAACCTTGCTCCTCTGTCACTTCCATGCCGGTCAACATTGTAATCAGAAGCCTTTCTGTGCATGTTCCTGCTACCAGACAACTTCCAGCTAAGTCGGACTTTTGTCCTTGTTTGTTTTTTGCATTTTGTTCCAGTTCACAGCTGCAGTTTCGTTTCTGTGTCTGGAAAGCTCTTGTGATCTGAAATTGCCACTCTGATGTTATGAGTTAATACTAGAGTCTTAAAGTAATTTCAGGATGGTGTTTTGATAGGGTTTTCAGCTGACCATGAAAGTACTCTTTCTGTCTTCCTGCTATCTAGTAAGCGGACCTCGATTTTGCTAAACCTATTTTCATACTACGTTTGTCATTTTCATCTAAAATCACCGCCAATATATGTGGGGGCCTCTGTCTGCCTTTCGGGGAAATTTCTCTAGAGGTGAGCCAGGACTGTATTTTCCTCTGCCAGGATTAGTTAGTCCTCCGGCTGGCGCTGAGCGTCTAGGGATAAAACGCAGGCACGCTACCCGGCTACTGTTAGTTGTGCGGCAGGTGTAGTTCATGGTCAGTTTAAGTTTCCATCCTTCCAAGAGCTAGTTCTTATGTATGCTGGGCTATGTTCTCTTGCCATTGAGAACCATAACACCCCCCCCTACTTCCTCTCTCTCTGGAGCACTTTGGAATGCCCGCTACATCTGCAAAAAGCTCCACATGATCCACAATCTCTTTATTTCCCTCGCCTTTTTCTTCTTGCCCTCACCTGGCTGATGCCACTCAACATGGTCTCCGTTGCTGCACTGAGTTACGGTGGCCTCCACTTTACCCACACTCCTAGCTCTGGCAACAGCCATGGCGGAGGAGTGGATTTCCTTCTTTCTAAAACCTGCTCCTTCAACCCTATCCAACCCCCACCCTCACTTATCCTCCCTTTTTTTCGAGGTTCACTCTGTCCGTATCTACTCTCCCTCTAATCTCCAAATGGCTGTCATATACCGACCACCAGGCTCAGCCACTGCCTTCATTGACCAACTCTCCACCTGTTGTGAATTCCGTTCTCGAACTCCCTCCTGTGGTCATGAATGGTACTTCGGTGAGTTCTGACCGTGGACTCCCTTTGGTGGCTGTGAGTGGAGCTGCTGGTTCTGAGATTCCTTCCCCACCTGCCCTCGTTTAGGGCTAGGCTGGATTCTCTATTTAACTCCACTCAGGTCGTTACTCCATGCCAGCTGTCAATGTTCTAGTACTGGTTCAGATCTCTCCTGGATCTTTCTGAGGACCTGTCTACTCCAGCTAAGCTAAGTTCCTGCTTGTTCATTTGTTACATATGGTTTTTCTTGCTAAGTTCTAGTCCAGCTTGCTATCATGAAACTGCCTGGCTAGCTGGAAGCTCTGGGGGTGCAGAGTGGCACCACCGCACCGTGAGTCGGTGCGGGGGTATTTTTTGCACACTCTGCGTGGTTTTGTAGTTTTTTGTGTTGACCGCAAAGATCCCTTTTCTATCCTCAATCTGTTTAGTTAGACTGGCCTCCCTTTGCTAAAGCCTATTTCATCCTGTGTTTGTGATTTCCTCTTAACTCACAGTCAATACTTGTGGGGGGCTGCTTTTACCTTTGGGGAAATTTCTCTGAGGCAAGTGAGGCTTTGTTTCCTTTCTTTAGGGGTAGTTAGCTCTTAGGCTGTGAAGAGGCGTCTAGGCAGAGTCAGTCACGCTCCACGGCTATTTCTAGTTGTGTTGATAGGAGTAGGGTTTGCGGTCAGCAGAGTTCCCATTTCCCCAGAGCTCGTCCCGATTCCGTGTTTAACTTTCAGGTCATTCCTGGTGCACCTAACCACCAGGTCCATAACAGTACAGCTGGCCCACAAAGTGTTAATGCATCTCAATAGAGGGAAAAGAGAAGTTCTGAGACCATTTTTTTTTCTCTGCAGTGTGTTTTGCCTTTCTTTTCCCCTTAAACTCTGGGTGGTTCAGAAATCAGGTGTGGATATGGACATTCAAGGTCTGTCCTCTAGTGTAGATCAACTCGCTGCAAAGGTACAAGACATTCAAGATTATGTAGTTCAGAATCCTATGTTGGAGCCTAGAATTCCAATTCCTGATTTGTTTTCTGGGGATAGATCTAAATTTCTGAGTTTCAAAAACAATTGTAAACTGTTTCTTGCTCTGAAACCCCGCTCTTCTGGTGACCCTATTCAGCAAGTAAGAATCATTATTTCTTTGTTGCGTGGCGACCCTCAAGACTGGGCATTCGCCCTGGCGCCAGGAGATCCTGCATTGTGTAATGTAGATGCGTTTTTTCTGGCAATGGGATTGCTTTATGATGAACCGAATTCTGTGGATCAGGCAGAGAAAATTTTGCTGGCTTTGTGTCAGGGTCAGGATGAAGCGGAGGTATATTGCCAGAAGTTCAGAAAGTGGTCTGTGCTTACTCAGTGGAATGAGTGTGCCCTGGCAGCAATTTTCAGAAAGGGTCTTTCTGAAGCCCTTAAGGATGTTATGGTTGGGTTCCCCACGCCTGCTGGTCTGAATGAATCAATGTCCTTGGCCATACAGATCGATCGGCGCTTACGTGAGCGCAAGACTGTGCACCATTTGGCGGTATCCTCTGAGCAGAGGCCTGAGCCTATGCAATGTGATAGGACTTTGACCAGAGCTGAACGGCAAGAACATAGACGTCAGAATGGGCTGTGTTTTTACTGTGGTGACTCCACTCATGCTATCTCTGATTGTCCTAAGCGCACTAAGCGGTTCGCTAGGTCTGTCACCATTGGTACTATACAGCCTAAATTTCTTTTGTCCATTACTCTGATTTGCTCTTTGTCATCCTATTCTGTTATGGCATTTGTGGATTCAGGCGCTGCCCTGAATTTGATGGACTTAGAGTTTGCCAGGCGCTGTGGTTTTTTCTTGGAGCCCTTGCAGCATCCCATTCCTTTGAGGGGAATTGATGCTACGCCTTTGGCCAAGAATAAGCCTCAGTACTGGACCCAGTTGACCATGTGCATGGCTCCTGCGCATCAGGAGGATATTCGCTTTTTGGTGTTGCATAATCTGCATGATGTGGTCGTGTTGGGTTTGCCATGGCTGCAGGTCCATAATCCAGTATTGGATTGGAAATCAATGTCGGTGTCCAGTTGGGGTTGTCAAGGGGTACATGGGGATGTTTCATTGTTGTCAATTTCTTCCTCCACTCCTTCTGAAGTCCCTGAGTTTTTTTTGGATTACCGGGATGTATTTGATGAGCCCAAGTCTAGTACCCTACCTCCTCATAGGGATTGTGATTGTGCTATTAATTTGATTCCTGGTAGCAATTTCCCTAAGGGACGACTTTTCAATTTGTCTGTGCCAGAACACGCCGCTATGCGGAGTTATTTAAAGGAGTCTTTGGAGAAAGGGCATATTCACCCGTCGTCGTCACCATTGGGAGCAGGGTTCTTTTTTGTGGCCAAGAAGGATGGTTCTCTGAGACCTTGTATATGTACCGCCTTCTTAATAAAATCACGGTCAAATTTCAGTACCCTTTGCCTCTACTGTCGGATTTATTTGCTCGGATTAAGGGGGCTAGTTGGTTCACCAAGATAGACCTTCGAGGGGCGTATAATCTCGTGCATATTAAACAGGGCGATGAATGGAAAACAGCATTTAATACGCCCGAGGGCCATTTTGAGTACCTGGTGATGCCATTCGGCCTTTCTAATGCTCCCTCTGTGTTTCAGTCCTTTATGCATGACATCTTCCGAAAGTATCTGGATAAATTCATGATCGTATATTTGGATGATATTTTGGTCTTTTCGGATGATTGGGAGTCCCATGTGAAGCAGGTCAGAATGGTGTTCCAGGTCCTTCATGCTAATTCATTGTTTGTGAAGGGATCTAAGTGTCTCTTTGGAGTTCAGAAGGTTTCCTTTTTGGGTTTCATTTTTTCCCCTTCTACTATCGAGATGGATCCTGTTAAAGTCCAAGCTATTTATGATTGGACTCGGCCTACATCTGTGAATAGCCTTCAGAAATTTCTGGGCTTTGCCAATTTTTACCGTCGCTTCATCGCTAATTTTTCTAGTGTTGTTAAACCGTTGACTGATTTGACCAAGAAGGGTGCTGATGTGGTGAATTGGTCCTCTGCGGCCGTTGAGGCTTTTCAGGAGTTGAAACGTCGTTTCTCTTCGGCTCCTGTGTTGTGTCAGCCAGATGTTTCGCTCCCTTTTCAGGTCGAGGTTGATGCTTCTGAAATTGGAGCAGGGGCTGTTTTGTCTCAGAGAAGTTCTGATTGCTCTGTAATGAAGCCATGCGATTTCTTTTCAAGAAAGTTTTCGCCTGCTGAGCGTAATTATGATGTTGGCAATCGGGAGTTGTTGGCCATGAAGTGGGCATTCGAGGAGTGGCGACATTGGCTTGAAGGAGCCAAGCATCGCATGGTGGTCTTGACAGATCACAAGAATCTGACTTATCTCGAGTCTGCCAAGTGGTTGAATCCTAGAGAAGCTCGTTGGTCGCTGTTTTTCTCCCGTTTCAATTTTGTGGTTTCGTACCTTCCGGGTTCCAAGAATGTGAAGGCTGATGCCCTTTCAAGGAGTTTTGTGCCTGATTCTCCTGGGGTTCCTGAGCCAGCTGGTATTCTCAGAGAGGGGGTAGTTCTGTCTGCCATCTCCCCTGATTTGCGGCGGGTGCTGCAGGAGTTCCAGGCTGATAGACCTGACCGTTGTCCAGCAGAGAAACTGTTTGTCCCTGATAGATGGACTAATAGAGTTATCTCTGAGGTTCATTGTTCGGTGTTGGCTGGTCATCCTGGGATTTTTGGTACCAGAGATTTGGTGGCTAGGTCCTTTTGGTGGCCTTCTTTGTCGCGGGATGTGCGTTCTTTTGTGCAGTCTTGTGGGACTTGTGCTCGGGCTAAGCCCTGCTGTTCTCGTGCCAGTGGGTTACTTTTGCCCTTGCCGGTCCCGAAAAGGCCCTGGACGCATGTTTCCATGGATTTTATTTCAGATCTTCCTGTTTCTCAAAGGATGTCGGTCATCTGGGTGGTTTGTGATTGCTTCTCTAAAATGGTCCATTTGGTACCCTTGCCTAAATTGCCTTCTTCCTCTGATTTGGTTCCGTTGTTTTTCCAACATGTGGTTCGTTTGCATGGCATTCCGGAGAACATCGTGTCTGACAGAGGTTCCCAGTTTGTTTCAAGGTTTTGGCGTTCCTTTTGTGCTAAGATGGGCATTGATTTGTCTTTTTCTTCGGCTTTCCATCCTCAGACAAATGGCCAAACCGAACGAACCAATCAGACTTTGGAAACCTATCTGAGATGCTTTGTTTCTGTGGATCAGGATGATTGGGTGACCTTCTTGCCATTGGCTGAGTTCGCCCTTAATAATCGGGCCAGTTCGGCTACTTTGGTTTCGCCTTTTTTTTGTAATTCTGGTTTTCATCCTCATTTTTCTTCAGGGCAGGTTGAGCCTTCGGACTGTCCTGGTGTGGATTCTGTGGTGGACAGGTTGCAGCAAATTTGGACTCATGTGGTGGACAATTTGACCTTGTCCCAAGAGAAGGCTCAACGTTTCGCTAACCGCCGTCGCCGTGTTGGTCCCCGACTTCGTGTTGGGGATTTGGTTTGGTTATCATCTCGTTATGTTCCTATGAAGGTTTCTTCTCCTAAGTTTAAGCCTCGTTTCATTGGTCCTTATAAGATTTCTGAAATTCTTAATCCTGTATCATTTCGTTTGGCCCTTCCTGCTTCTTTTGCCATCCATAATGTGTTCCATAGGTCGTTGCTGCAGAGATATGTGGCTCCTATGTTTCCCTCCGTTGATCCTCCTGCTCCGGTGTTGGTCGAGGGGGAGTTGGAGTATGTGGTGGAGAAGATTTTGGATTCTTGTATTTCGAGACGAAAACTTCAGTACTTGGTCAAATGGAAGGGCTATGGTCAGGAGGATAATTCCTGGGTTGTTGCCTCTGATGTCCATGCTGCCGATTTAGTTCGTGCCTTTCATTTGGCTCGTCCTGATCGGCCTGGGGGCTCTGATGAGGGTTCGGTGACCCCTCCTCAAGGGTGGGGTACGGTTGTGAATTCCGTTCTCGAACTCCCTCCTGTGGTCATGAATGGTACTTCGGTGAGTTCTGTCCGTGGACTCCCTCTGGTGGCTGTGAGTGGAGCTGCTGGTTCTGAGATTCCTTCCCCACCTGCCCTCGTTTAGGGCTAGGCTGGATTCTCTATTTAACTCCACTCAGGTCGTTACTCCATGCCAGCTGTCAATGTTCTAGTACTGGTTCAGATCTCTCCTGGATCTTTCTGAGGACCTGTCTACTCCAGCTAAGCTAAGTTCCTGCTTGTTCATTTGTTACATATGGTTTTTCTTGCTAAGTTCTAGTCCAGCTTGCTATCATGAAACTGCCTGGCTAGCTGGAAGCTCTGGGGGTGCAGAGTGGCACCACCGCACCGTGAGTCGGTGCGGGGGTATTTTTTGCACACTCTGCGTGGTTTTGTAGTTTTTTGTGTTGACCGCAAAGATCCCTTTTCTATCCTCAATCTGTTTAGTTAGACTGGCCTCCCTTTGCTAAAGCCTATTTCATCCTGTGTTTGTGATTTCCTCTTAACTCACAGTCAATACTTGTGGGGGGCTGCTTTTACCTTTGGGGAAATTTCTCTGAGGCAAGTGAGGCTTTGTTTCCTTTCTTTAGGGGTAGTTAGCTCTTAGGCTGTGAAGAGGCGTCTAGGCAGAGTCAGGCACGCTCCACGGCTATTTCTAGTTGTGTTGATAGGAGTAGGGTTTGCGGTCAGCAGAGTTCCCATTTCCCCAGAGCTCGTCCCGATTCCGTGTTTAACTTTCAGGTCATTCCTGGTGCACCTAACCACCAGGTCCATAACAGTACAGCTGGCCCACAAAGTGTTAATGCATTTCAATAGAGGGAAAAGAGAAGTTCTGAGACCATTTTTTTTTCTCTGCAGTGTGTTTTGCCTTTCTTTTCCCCTTAAACTCTGGGTGGTTCAGAAATCAGGTGTGGATATGGACATTCAAGGTCTGTCCTCTAGTGTAGATCAACTCGCTGCAAAGGTACAAGACATTCAAGATTATGTAGTTCAGAATCCTATGTTGGAGCCTAGAATTCCAATTCCTGATTTGTTTTCTGGGGATAGATCTAAATAGGGGTAGTTAGCTCTTAGGCTGTGAAGAGGCGTCTAGGCCGAGTCAGGCACGCTCCACGGCTATTTCTAGTTGTGTTGATAGGAGTAGGGTTTGCGGTCAGCAGAGTTCCCATTTCCCCAGAGCTCGTCCCGATTCCGTGTTTAACTTTCAGGTCATTCCTGGTGCACCTAACCACCAGGTCCATAACACCACCTGGCTTCTTCACTTTCTCTCTGTTGGCATCCCCACCATCATTATGGGCGACTTTAATATCCCTACTGACACCCGCGAGCCAACAGCCTCAAAACTCCTGTTCCTTACCTCATCCTTTGGACTTACTCAGTGGTCCTCCACAGCAACCCACACAGATGGACACACACTAGACCTCATCTTCACCTGCCTCTGTTCCCTATCTAATCTCACAACCTCTTCCTTCCCCCTATTTGACCACCATCTACTCACCTTCTCATTCTTGTCCTCCTCACCCGCCCCCCATGTCTAGTCACTAGCACATGCTTGCAGAAACCTAGCACACCTAGACATTCACAGACTCTCAGACTCTCTTCTACCTCTGTCCTCCATATCTTCACTCCACGACATGGACAGTGCCATTGCGTTCTATAATGCTACCCTCACATCAGCAATAGACTCAGTCGCCCCTCTCATGCATGGCAAAGTGCAATAAATTAATAGGCAACCCTGGCACAACAATCTCACCAAAAAACTTCGATAAGCATCCAGTTTCGCAGGGCGGCATTGGAAGAAAACACGCCTGAAAGGCGACTTCACCTCTTTCAAACAAGCTACACTTGCCTTCAAATTAGCCCTCACCTCTGCTAAGCAGACCTATTTCACAAACCTTGTATCTTCATTATCCTACAACCTAAAACAACTGTTCAGCACATTCAACTCTCTCCTCCACCCACCACTGCCTCCTTCAACTCTCCTAATCTCTACCGAGGACTTTGCCACGTACTTCAAAAATAAGATTGCCCAAACAAGGCAAACCTTTACTGTTCCATCACCCCATCCACTCCATATACCAGACCTCTGACCTTCCCTAATAACTTCCCTCTCCAACAACACCGAATGAGAGCTTACTCACCTCCTTTCCAAATCACACCTCACCACCTGTGCACTTGACCCCATCCCTTCCCACCTGCTCCCCAACCTCACTAACAAACTCATTCCACCCCTAACACATCTCTTCAACCTATCGCTATTTTCTGGAACCTTCCCCTCTGCCCTCAAACATGCCACCATCCCACCTCAAAAAACCTAACCTTGACCCAACTGCTATGTCCAGCTATCGCCCCATATCACTGCTCCTGTTTGCTTCCAAGCTCCGTGAGCAGCATGTCCATGCTCACCTTTCCTCCCACCTCTCATCTAACTCTCTCCTTGACAATCTCCAATCTGGCTTCCGCCCCAACCACTCCACTGAAAACGCCCTGACCCAAATTACTAATGACTTACTCACAGCCAAAGCTAACAGACAGTTCTCCATCCTCCTCCTTCTCGACCTGTCCTCTGTCTTCCACACAGTCGACCACTGTCTACTGCTACAGAGTCTTTCTTCCCTTGGCATCAAAGCCCTTGCCCTGTCCTGAATTGCCTCATACCTGTTGTGAATTCCGCTCTTGGGCTCCCTCCGGTGGTTGTAAGTAGCACTTTTGTGAATTCTGCTCTTGGGCTCCCTCCTGTGGTTTTGAGTGGTATAGCTGCTTCTTGGATTTAGCATCAGCAGCTGCTCCCACTGATCGTCTTTCTGGCTCGGCTATTTTAGTCTGGCCTTATTCCTCAATCAATGCCAGTTGTCAATTGTTCCTGCTTGGAGCCACTGCTCTTTTGGATTTCCCTGACACTCTGTCCAGTTCAGAAAAGATAAGTCCTTGCTTGTCCTTTTGCAGTCCATTTGTTGTGGACTTTATTGTTCAGCACATTCTATGTTTTGCTCATTTGTCCAGCTTTTCAGTATGGATCTATTCAGCTAAGCTGGAAGCTCTGGGCTGCAGATTTTGCCCTCCACACCTTTAGTCAGTTGTGGAGATTTTTGCATATCTCTGCGGTGGACTTTTTCTAGTTTTTATTACTGACCGCACAGTGTTCTTTCCTTACTATGTATATAGCTAGAAGTGGCCTCCTTTGCTAAATCTTGTTTCATACTACGTATGTCATTTCCTTCTCCTCTCACAGTCAATATTTGTGGGGGGCTGTCCTATCCTTTGGGGATTTTCTCTGAGGCAAGATAGCTTTCCCGTTTCTACCCTTAGGGGTAGCTAGTTCTCCGGCTGTGACAAGGTGTCCAGGGAGTGACAGGAACATCCCACAGCTACTGCTAGTGTTGTGTTAAGATCAGGAACTGCGGTCTGTATAGTTACCACCTGCTCAGAGCTAGTCGCATGTCGCTCCTAAATTACCAGTCCATAACAGTACAACTGGCCAAAAATGAGTTGAATGCATCTCAAAAGAAGGAAAAGAAAAAGAGTTCTGAGCCATTTTTTTTTCTTTAGTCTGTTTTGTCTTTTTCCTTCCTCTTAATCTCTGGGTGGATTTGGGCGTGGACATGGATGTTCAGGGTTTGTTTTCTCATGTGGATCAGCTTGCTGCAGGAGTTCAGATTATCCAAGATTATGTTGTTCAGACTCCAGCCTTAGAGCCTAGAATTCCTACTCCAGATTTGTTTTACGGGGATAGATCTAAGTTTTTGAACTTTACAAATAACTGCAAATTGTTTTTTGCTCTGAAACCCTGTTCCTCTGGTGACCCCACTCAGCAAGTTAAAATAGTTATTTCTCTGCTGCGTGGTGACCCTCAGGACTGGGCATTCTCCCTTGAGTCAGGGGATCCGGCATTGCTTAATGTAGATGCATTTTTTCAATCGCTTGGATTATTGTATGACGAACCTAACTCTGTGAATCATGCGGAAAAAACCTTGTTGGCTCTGTGCCAGGGTCAGGAAGCGGCAGAATTATACTGCCAGAAATTTAGAAAATGGTCTGTGCTCACTAAATGGAATGAGGACGCTCTGGCAGCAATTTTCAGAAAGGGTCTTTATGAAGCCCTTAAAGATGTTATGGTGGGGTTCCCCACGCCTGTTGGTCTGAGCGAATCTATGTCTCTAGCCATTCAGATCGATCGGCGCCTGCGCGAGCGCAAAGTGGTGCAACATATGGCAGCATCCTCTGAACAGAGTCCTGAGCCTATGCAATGTGATAAGATTCTGACTAGAGCGGAACAGAGGGGATACAGACGTCAGAATGGGCTGTGTTTTTACTGTGGTGATTCAGTTCATACTATCTCTGATTGCCCTAAGCGTATTAAGAGGGTCGCTAGATCTGTTACCATTAGTACTGTACAGCCTAAGTTTCTCCTGTCTGTGACCCTGATTTGCTCATTGTCATCTTTCTCTGTCATGGCATTTGTGGATTCAGGCGCTGCCCTGAACTTAATGGACTTGGAATTTGCCAGGCGCTGTGGTTTTTCTTTGCAGCCTTTGCAGAGCCCTATTCCTTTGAGGGGTATTGATGCTACACCGTTGGCCAAGAATAAACCTCAGTATTGGACTCAGCTGACAATGTGCATGGCTGCAGCACATCAGGAAGATTGTCGTTTTCTGGTGTTGCATAATTTACATGATGTTGTTGTACTGGGTTTTCCATGGTTACAAGTACACAATCCAGTGTTGGATTGGAAATCGATGTCTGTGACTAGTTGGGGTTGTCAAGGGGTACATAGTGACGTTCCTTTAATGTCAATTTCCTCTTCCCCCTCTTCTGATGTTCCTGAATTTTTGTCAGATATCCAGGATGTATTCGATGAGCCCAAGTCCAGTTCCCTTCCTCCACATAGGGACTGTGATTGTGCTATTGACTTGATTCCAGGCTCTAAGTTCCCTAAGGGCCGACTTTTCAACCTGTCTGTGCCAGAACATACCGCTATGCGGAGCTATGTTAAGGAGTCCTTGGAGAAGGGGCATATTCGGCCGTCTTCGTCACCATTGGGAGCGGGATTCTTTTTTGTTGCCAAGAAGGATGGCTCCTTGAGACCCTGTATTGATTATCGCCTTCTTAATAAGATCACGGTCAAATTCCAATACCCTTTACCTTTGCTCTCTGATTTGCTTGCTCGGATTAAGGGGGCTAGTTGGTTTACCAAGATTGACCTTCGAGGGGCATATAATCTTGTTCGTATTAAACAGGGTGACGAATGGAAAACTGCATTTAATACGCCCGAAGGCCATTTTGAATACCTGGTGATGCCTTTCGGGCTTTCTAATGCTCCTTCTGTATTTCAGTCCTTCATACATGACATTTTCTGCAATTATCTTGATAAATTCTTGATTGTGTATTTGGATGATATTTTGATTTTTTCCAATGATTGGGAGTCTCATGTGAAGCAGGTCAGGATGGTATTCCAGATCCTTCGTGATAATGCTCTATTTGTGAAGGGGTCTAAGTGCCTATTTGGAGTTCAGAAGGTCTCTTTTTTGGGGTTTATTTTTTCTCCTTCGTTTATAGAAATGGATCCTGTTAAGGTCCAAGCCATTCATGACTGGATTCAACCCACATCTGTGAAGAGCCTTCAGAAATTTTTGGCTTTGCTAACTTTTATCGCCGTTTCATTGCCAACTTCTCTAGTGTGGTTAAGCCCCTGACCGATTTGACGAAGTAAGGCGCTGATGTGACAAATTGGTCCTCTGAGGCTGTTGAGGCCTTTCAGGAGCTTAAGCGCCGATTTACTTCTGCCCATGTCTTGCGTCAGCCGGATGTGTCTCTTCCTTTTCAGGTTGAGGTTGACGCTTCTGAGATTGGGGCAGGGGCCGTTTTGTCACAGAGGAATTCTGATGGTTCCTTGATGAAACCATGTGCCTTCTTTTCCCGAAAGTTTTCACCTGCGGAACGCAATTATGATGTCGGCAATCGGGAGTTGTTGGCTCACCACCACCCGAGCTGTCGCCTCACCACCCCCAGAGTTGCTGCACCCCCGACCTTCCGTCTCTTTTCCATTATCCCAGAAAATGTAAGTCTGCAAGGACAGGGTCCTCTCCCCTCTGTACCAGTCTGTCATCGTAAATTTGTTTACTGTAAACGATATATATAACTTGTATGTAACCCCTTGTCATGTACAGCACCACGGAATTAATGGTGCTATATAAATAATAATAATAATACTGCAGAAATTATTTTGTAACCTTGGCCAGATCTGTGCCTTGCCACAATCCTGTCTCTGAGTTCCTTGGCCAGTTCCTTTAACCTCATGATTCTCATTTGGTCTGGCATGGCATGCACTGTGAGCTGTGAGGTCTTATATAGACAGGTGTGTGCCTTTCCAAATCAAGTCCTATCAGTTTAGTTAAACACAGCTGGACTCCAATGAATGAGTAGAACCATCTCAAGGAGGATCACAAGGAAATGGACAGCATGTGACTTGAATATGAGTGTCTGAGCAAAGGGTCTGAATACTTATGATCATGTGATATTTCAGCTTTTCTTCTTTAATAAATTTGCAAAAAATTCTACATTTCTGTTTTCTTTCAGTCAAGATCGGGTGCAGAGTGTACATTGATGAGTACAAAAATGAATGTTTTTGAATTTACCAAATGGCTGTAATGAAACAAAGAGTGAAAACTTGTAGAGTCATGGCCATAAGTGTTGGCACCCTTAAAATTGTTCCAGAAAATTACGTATTTCTTTCAGAAAATTATTTCAATTACACATTTTGTTATATACATGTTTATTTCCTTTCTGTGCACAAAAAAACTGAGAAAAAAGACAAATTGGACATCTTTTCACACAAAATTCCAAAAATTATGCCAAACAAAATTGTTGGCACCCTCAATTTAATATTTGGTTTCATACCCTTTGGAATAAATAAATCAATCACTTCCTGTAAACATCAATAAGCTTTTTACACCTCTCAAGTGAAATTTTGGGCTACTCGCCTTTTGCAAGCTGCTTCAGTTCTCTCATATTTGAAGGGTGCCTTTTCCCAACAGCAATTTTAACATCTTGCCACAGATGTTCAATTGGCTTTAGATCCGGACTTATTGCTGGCCATTACAGAACTCTCCAGTGCTTTGTTTCCATCCATTTCTTGGTGCTTCTTGAAGTATCCTTGGGGTAATTGACCCCCAGGAATACTGATGACCTAGGACACAAAACCAACTTTTTGACAATGGGCACTACATTGCGACACAAAATCGGTAGTAATCTTCAGATTTCTTGATGCCTTACACAGAGTCAATGCACCACTTGCCATAGACAGCAGAACAACCCCTAAACATATTTGAACCTCCACCAAATTTGACTGTAGGTATTGTTTTCTTTTCTTTATGAGTGTAATAATTATAGGGGATAACGAGTCAGGAGACTCTTTGCATGGAACAAGACAACTACAGGACACAGTATTATAAGTGGTAAAGTCTATATTATCACACGGTGATTCAAACAGGTGCAGAGAGAAACTCAAGTCCACAACACTTGGTGCAAATATCAAATGCAGCTCAGCAGTCTATAGGAAACTTCAGAGGAAAATGCAATCACTCAGAAAGTCTATGAAGCACAATTATTCTTGAGGATACTTGACACGAATAAGTCCTTGCTTAGTCCAAAACACAGATAGATATGCTTATAAGGCAGTTCAAATAATATCTTAGCTCAACCAGGGAGGTTTGTGTAATAGTCTCAGGTTCTTGCAGAGCAGAAACAGCTTACATGTCCAGCAAATGCAGATGGAAGTAAACACGAGACCAAAGATGCCATCTTGGAAAAGGGCAGTAATGCACAAAAGGTAATAAAAAATGTTCAGGGTCCTGACAATGAGGCCTCATTCCATTTTCGTAAACTGTACAATGATGTTCTTTATCTTAGGCTTATCTGCCCAACAATGCGCTTTCCCAGAAGGATTTTGGCTTACTCGCGCACATTTTGGCAAACTGCAATCTAGTTTTTTTAAGTCTCTTTGTCAGCAGTGGAGTCCTCCTGGATCTCCTGCTATAATGTTTCATTTCATTCAAATGTTGATGTCAACGGATAGTTCAAGCTTAGGCTAGGTTCACATTGCGTTAACAGCAGACCATTCAACACGTGCGTTAATGGGCTGCTGTTAATGCAAGTGCCAATTTGTCATCATGCTAGCGCAGATTGAGGTAGCAGATGCTCTATCTGCGCTAGCAGTGACGGACCCGGAAACGCTGCAGCCCGCGTCCCAGGGTCCGTCACTCAATGGTGGCACATCATCAGCGCACACCCATTGTGGGCGAGCGCTAGCGATGTGTCCATAGGAATTAATGGCGGCGTAAACGGACTACGTTACACCGCGTTATGCCGCGGTGTAGCGTAGTCCGTCTAACGGACGCCCATAACGAAGTGTGAACCCAGCCTTACACTTATGCACTCTGAGCTTGCAGTACAGCTTGAATTTCTTTGGAACTTGATCGTGTCTGATTTTCCATTATCCAAGCTATCCTGCATTGAAACCTTTAATCAATTTTTCTCTGCTGTCCACGTCCAGGGAGATTAGTTACAGTACCATAGGTTGTAAACTTCTTGATTATGTTGCGCACCATGGACAAACAAACATCAAGATCCCTGTAGATGGACTAGCATTCTTGAGAATGTTGATATTTTTCAACAAATTTTGGTTCTCAAGTTCTCAGACAGTTCTCTTCTCCTCTTTCTGTTCTCCATGCTTAGTGTGGCACACATAGACACACAATGCAAAGACTGAGTCAACTTCTCGACGTTTTATCTGGATTCAGGTGTGATTTTCATGTTGCCCACACCTGGTCCTTGCCACAGGTGAATTTGAACTAGCATCACATGCTTGAAGAAAAGTTGTTTACCTACAATTTTGGATAGGTGACAACAATTTTGTCTGGCCCAATTTTGGGGTTTTTGTATGAAATTAGGTCAAATTTGCCTTTATTTTTCTGTTTTGTGTGTTGTTTCAATACACACAAATGAAATAAACATGTGTATAGCAAGACATGCGTAATAGCAATAATTCTCTGGGAGAAATACTTCAGTTTCTGGAACAATTTCAAGGGTGCCAACACTGTTGGCCATGACTATATCTATAATAGAAGCAAAAAAAGAAAAATGTAGAATGAACGGCACTAGAGGAGTACACATTCAGGACTTGGATCCACGTGAGTCCGATTAGCAGCCTGCACGAAATCCCAGGGTCTAAGGTGCTCAGCAAGTATAGCATATAGCTAAATGAACATTAAGTAAAAAGAAATGCGGCACTCACCCTTTTGTGCTTGTGGAATCGTGCTCTTTATTGGACCGACATAAGAACGTTGTTACATGTCCATGTAATACATCAGGCGTACAGGAGGGTGCGGGGATGTAAGGTGGACGACGGCCGTTTCGCGCAAAGTGCGCTTCGACGGGTCCAGGTGAGTGATTACTGTTATTTCCTTTTTAAAGGGTTTAGACATATGTGCATAGATATACATCAACGAATATATTAAAACAATAATGAAAGTGCATTAAAAACAGATAATCATCTATTACAAACAGACTTATAACTTTAAGCGATATTTTGAAACTTTTTTGGTACATTTTTGACATGAATATCGTCAGCTGCGTTTATAAGAAAGCCGACGTCTAATCTGTCGTTTAAACCAGTTGGACCTTGTGCGTTAGCATTTAGTATCCATCTGGCTTCTTTTGCATCAATAATCTATTGTGATCGCTTCCCTGTGGGGGGCATTTTATAATTTCCAGCGAATCTTAACAAATCTGGATTGGAATTATGTTTCTCTTTCATATGCTGTATTAACCTTAAACAAGCCTTTACCTGTATTTATCGAATTGTAATGTTCTTTAAATCTCGTGACTAATGGTCTTATTGTTTTCCCAATATAAAAGTATAGGCAAGGACAGAATAAATCATAAACCACGCATTTCTTTTTATTTAAAGTATCTATAATAGAGATGAATTAATAATTTGAAATCCAAATTTTTGAAATTCAAACCCGAATGATTACAGGAAAATCACTTTGCTGCAAAATGCAAGTACTGCAAAGCTTCCAATTGCATCGACATTAGTGCATAAATCTGAGAACTTCTATAACTGTATAGAAAGTCTTTTAAACGCAACTGTGTAAAGAGAACCTGCAAGAAACGCTAATCCTCTCAAACCAATAATATGACTATGCAGATCTTTACATATAAAGTAGTTCATCTCTTTATGACCACAAAATTGTGCTTCATGATCTAGAAATCACATTTTGAAATTGTGTTTGGTGGTGCATTGGGGCACATGGTGAAGTCGAACCATTTTGTTAATTTTACCATTTTGATAAGCCAATAAATGTAAATTAAAAATCTATAAGCCAAATGGCTCTATGGAAAGATGATACAGGGAGTGGTATTTAGTGAATGCAATTGTTTTTCTTTGGCCGGTGACACACTAGTGTTGAATACGGACAAATGCTATGCGAGAAAACATCACATAGCACTCAGACCACTGTTAATCTATGGGGAAGATCCCATCACTGATTTTTTTTTTCGGGCGTATTCAGTAAGTGAGTGAAATTGCAGCATGCTGCGATTGTACGCATATATCGCCCGAGTCTCGCTAATGCAAATCTATGGGAGCGGGAAAAAAATCATCGGACACCACACGGATCATCAGTGTAGCTTGCAAGAAATTTGCACACATTTTCCTCATTTCAGCCCATTGAGCCATAAAATTCAATGGGGAAAAGCAGTGAGAAAGGTAAAGCCATACGCGTATCATATGGATGTCATACGGATACATAGGTGTGAGAAAATTGCATCATCGCATTGCAAACGCATTACACACAGATGACCATATAGAGAACACTTGTCCTACTCTCGGTAGGGAGACTCGGACCGATTTCCCATACGTTTAGTGTGAACCCTGCATTACACGCTAAAACAAGGGTAAGGCATAGAAGTACAGTTGAAGAAAAGAACCCAAGTATTAGAGCTGGGAGTACTGCCTGCCAGCAAAAAAGCAGTTGGGAAAATAGTCGTTTCTTAGTGGGTTACATGCTCTATCATCAGCTCCTAATCATAGAAATCTAAATACACATAAATGAGCATTGTATCTATGCTTGTGTTTGGGGAAATAAGATCATGCGATGACAGTAACAATGTCAGTAATTGGAATTACATACTGATCCATGATGTTAATATTTCTCCCTAGTACCCCACTATAGCATATGCAATTAAAGTGTGGTATGCGCAGCACCATAAGTAATAGAAACAGATTTCTGTGGTACTGCATGATACCACACAAGCATAGAAACATGACAAGTGTCAGTCACATACAATAGTAATTATCCATTGCTTTTGCGTCAATCGGCAGTCTGGGCTGGCATACTGCTGAGGCAAAATCAACGCAGTTCAATTTGACAAAATTCTGTGAAGCAACTGTGGGTTCAAGGTGGTCATAGCATGCCTAGATAAATTACATGAGGGGTCTAGATTCCAAAATTCCACTGCTTATGCACATCACCGGCTCTTCTAACGCGACATGGCTTCTGCTCTTGATTTCAGCCATATTTTCATTCAAAAAATGACATCCGCAGACCATTCCATCAAAATCTTCCTTCTGAGCCTTGCCGTGCGCCTAAACAGTAGTTTTTTTCCACATACGGGATATGTGCGTACTCAGTAGAAATTGCTCAACAAATTGTATTGTCCATTTTCTCCTCTTAACCGACTGAAAAAAAGTTGGGGCTAAAAGATCATTTTTGTGGGGAAATGTGATTTTTTTATTTTTACGACTCAACGTTATAATCTTCTGTGAAGCACCTGGGGGTTCAAGATGCTCACCACACATCTAGATAAGTTCATTGAGGAGAATATTTTCCAAAATATGGTCATTTCTGGGGGTTTCCACTGTTTAGGCACATCAGAGGCTCTTCAAATGCGGCACGGCATCCGCTAATGATTACAGCAAATTTTACATTCAAAAACTCAAATGTCACTCCTTCCCTTCCTAGCCCTGTCAAGTGCCCAAACAGTAATTTTTCTCCAAATATTGGGTATCACTGTACTCAAAAGGAATTGAACAACAAAGTGTATGATGCAATTTCTCCTGTTACCCTTATGAAAATGCAACACTTTTGGTTAAAAGAACATTTTTGTTATTTTCACGACTCAACGTTATAAACTTCGTAAAGCACCTAGGTGTTCAAGGTGCTAAACCACACATCTAGATAAAATTTCCAAAACGGATTCAGTTGTAGAAGATTTCCACTATTTAGGCAAATCAGCCCCTCTCCAAAAGCAACATGACGTCAGCTATTGATTCCAGAAAATTTTGCATTCAAAAAGTCAAATGACGCTCCTTCCCTTCCAAGCCGTGCCGTACATCCAAGCAATAGTTTTCACCCACATGTTTTTTTATTAGGGTGCTCAGGAAAAATTGAACAATAAATTTCGGGGTATATCGTCTCATGTTATCTTTGTAAAAATAAAAAATTTGGAGTCTAAATTAAAATGTTTGCGAAAAAAGCTAACGGTTAATTTTTTACTTCCACATTGCTTCAGTTCCTGTGAAGCACCTGAAGGGTTAATAAATTTCTTGAATGTGGTTTTGAGCACCCTGAGGGGTGCAGTTTTTGAATCTTGTCTCATTTGGGTATTTTCTGTCATAAAGATCCCTCAAAATCACTTCAATTGTGAGGTGGTCCTTAAAAATGATTTTGTAAATTTTGCTGTAAAAATGAGATCGCTGGTCAACTTTAACCCCTTCACCCCCAAGGGTGGTTTGCACGTTAATGACCGGGCCAATTTTTACAATTCTGACCACTGTCCCTTTATGAGGTTATAACTCTGGAACGCTTCAACGGATCTTGGCGATTCTGACATTGTTTTCTCGTGACATATTGTACTTCATGATAGTGGTAAAATTTCTTTGATATAACTTGCGTTTATTTGTAAAAAAAATGAATATTTGGCGAAAATTTGGAAAATTTTTGCAATTTTCCAACTTTGAATTTTTATGCCCTTAAATCACAGACATATGTCATGCAAAATACTTAATAAGTAACATTTCCCACATGTCTACTTTACATCAGCACAATTTTGGAACCAAAATTTTTTTTTGTGACGGAGTTATAAGGGTTAAAAGTTGACCAGCAATTTCTCATTTTTACAACACCATTTTTTTTTAGGGACCACATCTCATTTGAAGTCATTTTGAGGGGTCTAAATGATAGAAAATACCCAAGTGCGACACCATTCTAAAAACTGCACCCCTCAAGGTACTCAAAACCACTTTCAAGAAGTTTATTAACCCTTCAGGTGTTTCACAGGAATTTTTGGAATGTTTAAATAAAAATAAACATTTAACTTTTTTTCACACAAAATTTATTTCAGCTCCAATTTGTTTTATTTTACCAAGGGTAACAGGAGAAAATCGACCCCAAAATTTGTTGTACAATTTGTCCTGAGTACGCTGATACCCCATATGTGGGGGTAAACCACTGTTTGGGCGCATGGCAGAGCTCGGAAGGAAAGGAGCGCCATTTGACTTTTCAATGCAAAATTGACTGGAATTGAGATGGGATGCCATGTTGCATTTGGAGAGCCCCTGATGTGCCTAAACATTGAAACCCCCCACAAGTGACACCATTTTGGAAAGTAGACTCCCTAAGGATCTTATCTAGATGTGTGGTGAGCACTTTGACCCAACAAGTGCTTCACAGAAGTTTATAATGCAGAGCCGTAAAAATAAAAAATCATATTTTTTCACAAAAATGATCTTTTCGCCCACAATTTTTTATTTTTCCAAGGGTAAGAGAAGAAATTGGACCCCAAAAATTGTTGTGCAATTTTTCCTGAGTACGCTGATACCCCATATGTGGGTGTAAACCATTGTTTGGGCGCAGGGCAGAGCTCGGAAGGGAAGGATCGCCATTTGACTTTTCAATGCAAAATTGACTGGAATTGAGATGGGACGCCATGTTGCATTTGGAGAGCCCCTGATGTGCCTAAACATTGAAACCCCCCACAAGTGACACCATTTTGGAAAGTAGACCCCCTAAGGAACCTATCTAGATGTGTGGTGAGCACTTTGACCCAACAAGTGCTTCACAGAAGTTTATAATGCAGAGCCGTAAAAATACAAAATCATATTTTTTCACAAAAATGATCTTTTCGCCCCCATTTTTTTATTTCCCCAAGGGTAAGAGAAGAAATTAGACCACAAACGTTGTTGTGCAATTTGTCCTGAGTACGACGATACCCCATATGTGGGGGTAAAACACTGTTTGGGCGCATAGCAGAGCTCGGAAGGGAAGGAGCGCTATTTTACTTTTCAATGCAAAATTGACTGGAATTAAGATGGGATGCCATGTTGCGTTTGGAGAGCCCCTGATGTGCCTAAACATTAAAAACCCCCACAAGTGACACCATTTTGGAAAGTAGACCCCCTAAGGAACTTATCTAGATGTGTTTTGAGAGCTTTGAACCCCCAAGTGTTTCACTACAGTTTATAACGCAGAGCCGTGAAAATAAAAATTCTTTTTTTTTTTCACAAAAATGATTTTTAGCCCCCAGTTTTGTATTTTCACAAGGGTATCAGGATAAATTGGACCCCAAAAGTTGTTGTCCAATTTGTCCTGAGTACACTGATACCCCATATGTGGGGGGGAACCACTGTTTGGGCACATGACAGAGCTTGGAATGGAAGGAGCGCCATTTGGAATGCAGACTTAAATGGATTGGTCTGCAGGCGTCACGTTGCATTTGCAGAGCCCCTGATGTACCCAAACAGTACAAACCCCCCACAAGTGACCCCATATTGGAAACTAGACCCCCCAAGGAACTTATCTAGATGTGTTGTGAGAACTTTGAACCCCCAAGTGTTTCACTACAGTTTATAACGCAGAGCCGTGAAAATAAAAAATCCTTTTTTTCCCACAAAACTTATTTTTTGGCCCCCAGTTTTGTATTTTCTCAAGGGTAGCAGGAGAAATTGGACCCCAAAAGATGATGTACAATTTGTCCTGAGTACGCTGATACCCCATATGTTGGGGTAAACCCCTGTTAGGGCACACGGGAGAGCTCTGAAGGGAAGGAGCACTGTTTTCCTTTTTCAACGCAGAATTGGCTGGAATTCAGATCGGATGCCATGTCTCGTTTGGAGAGCCCCTGATGTGCCTAAACAGTGGAAACCCCCCAATTATAACTGAAACCCTAATCCAAACACACCCCTTACCCTAATCCCAACAGTAACCCTAACCACTCCTCTAACCCAGACACACCCAACCCTATTCCCAACCGTAAATGTAATCCAAACCCTAACCCTATCTTTAGCCCCAACCCTAACTGTAGCCCCAACCCTAGCCCCAACCCTAGCCCTAACCCTAGCCCTAACCCTAGCAATAACCCTAGCCCTATCACTAGCCCTAACACTAGCCGTAACACTAGCCCTAACCCTAGCCCTAACCCTAGCCCCAACCCTAGCCCCAACCCTAGCCCTAACCCTAGCAATAACCCTAGCCCTATCACTAGCCCTAACACTAGCCGTAACACTAGCCCTAACCCTAGCCCTAACCCTAGCCCCAACCCTAGCCCCAACCCTAGCCCTAACCCTAGCAATAACCCTAGCCCTATCACTAGCCCTAACACTAGCCGTAACACTAGCCCTAACCCTAGCCCTAACCCTAGCCCCAACCCTAGCCCCAACCCTAGCCCTAACCCTAGCAATAACCCTAGCCCTATCACTAGCCCTAACACTAGCCGTAACCCTAGCCCTAACCCTAGCCCTAACCGTAGCCCTAACCCTAGCCCCAACCCTAGCCCCAACCCTAGCCCTAACCCTAGCCCCAACCCTAGCCCTAACCCTAGCCCCAACCCTAGCCCTAACCCTAGCCCTAACCCTTGCCCTAACCCTAACCCTAGCCCTAACTCTAGTCCTAACTCTAGCCCTAACCCTAACCCTAATGGGAAAATGGAAATAAATACATTTTTTATTTTTCCCTAACTAAGGGGGTGATGAAGGGGGGTTTGATTTACTTTTATAGCGGGTTTTTTAGCGGGTTTTTATGATTGGCAGCCGTCACACACTGAAAGACGCTTTTCATTGCAAAAAATATTTTTTGCGTTACCACATTTTGAGAGCTGTAATTTTTCCATTTTCGAGTCCACAGAGTCATGTGAGATCTTGTTTTTTGCGGGACGAGTTAACGTTTTTAATGGTAACATTTTCGGACACATTACATTTTTTGGTCGCTTTTTATTCCGATTTTTGTGAGGCAGAGTGATCAAAAACCAGCTATTCATGAATTTCTTTTGGGGGAGGCGTTTATACCGTTCCGCGTTTGGTAAAATTGATAAAGCAGTTTTATTCATCGGGTCAGTACGATTACAGCAATATCTCATTTATATCTTTTTTTTATGTTTTGGCGCTTTTATACGATAAAAACTATTTTATAGAAAAAAATAATTATTTTGGTATCGCTTTATTCTCAGGACTATAACTTTTTTATTTTTTTGCTGATGATGCTGTGTGGCGGCTCGTTTTTTGCGGGACTAGATGACGTTTTCAGCGGTACCATGGTTATTTATATCAGTCTTTTTGATCGCGTGTTATTCCACTTTTTGTTCGGCGGTATGATAATAAAGCGTTGTTTTTTGCCTCGTTTTTTTTTTTTTTTTCTTACGGTGTTTACTGAAGGGGTTAACTAGTGGAGCAGTTTTATAGGTTGGGTCGTTACGGACGCGGCGATACTAAATATGTGTACTTTTATTGTTTTTTTTAATTTTATTTAGCTAAAGAAATGTATTTATGGGAATAATATTTTTTTTTTTCTTTATTTAGGATATTTTTTTTATTTTTTTTTTACACACATGTGGGGAATTTTTTTTTAACTTTTTTACTTTGTCCCAGGGGGGGACATCACAGATCATTGATCTGGCAGTGTGCACAGCACTCTGCCAGATCTGCGATCTGCTGTGCAGGGCTGCAGGCTTACCAAGTGTCTGCTCTGAGCAGACAAAATAATGAAATGAATAATAAACTTGGCACTCAAGAGTCCTTTTTGCAAGATGAAAAGATAACTGTTCGTTTATTGGTGCAACCAGTTCAATAATTGATGATTTATAAACGTTTTCGGTCACAAGACCTTCATCAGAAACATCATATATGAAACTGGAAGCAGGGCAGCAACAAATTATAGGCACAAGAGGCCTGCGCACAAATATTACCGGGCAGAGTGACCTGGAGGCTCCTGGGGAGACTGTAGGGAAGGGGCGCACTGGGGAAGCGAGGGTCCCGCTGTGATGAACTAGCGCTTGTACATCCAGGTCCAGGGAACGCTGTGTGGCCGGTAGAGCCGGAAGACGCTCATTGATGTTTCTGATGAAGGTCTTGTGACCGAAAACGTTTATAAATCATCAATTATTGATGTTTCTGATGAAGGTCTTGTGACCGAAAACGTTTATAAATCATCAATTATTGAACTGGTTGCACCAATAAACGAACAGTTATCTTTTCATCTTGCAAAAAGGACTCTTGAGTGCCAAGTTTATTATTCATTTCATTGACGGGTTGGAAACCTTACTTGAGCACCAACCAGGAGCCTCGAGTGCCGTGTACAATTTCTGCTCTGAGCAGACACTCGGTAAGCCACCTCCCTCCCTGCAGGACCCGGATGCCGCGGCCATCTTGGATCCGGGACCTGCGGCGAGGAGGGAGGTAGGAGACCCTCGGAGCAACGTGATCACATCGCGTTGCTCCGGGGGTCTCAGGGAAGGCCACAGGGAGCCCCCTCCCTGCGCGATGCTTCCCTATACCACCGGTACACCGCGATCATGTTTGATCGCGGTGTGCCGGGGGTTAATGTGCCGGGGGCGGTCCGTGACCGCTCCTGGCACATAGTGCCGGATGTCAGCTGCGATATGCAGCTGACACCCGGCCGCGATCGGCCGCGCTCCCCCCGTGAGCACGGCCGATCGGCTATGACGTACTATCCCGTCGAGGGTCAGATAGGCCCAGGTCACCTCGACGGGATAGTACGTCTAAGGTCACAGAGGGGTTAAGGGTATGTGCACACGTTCCACATTTCCTGCACATCTGCAGCTTTTTTTTCCTGAGCAGAAACGCTGCAGATCTGCAAGTGATTTACAGTACAATGTAAATCAATGGCAAAAAAAAAATGTTGTGCTAATTGTGCGGAAAAATCTGCACGGAAAACGCAACAGATTCAAAAAAGGATCATGTCAATTCTTTGTGCAGATCTGCTGCATTTCTGCACCCATTCCATAATAGAAATCTGCAGGGGTAAAAAAAAGGAAGAAATCTGCACAAAAATCAGCAACGTGTGCACATACCAAAAAAGGCTTGAAGACACAAGAGCACAGTAAAACCAAAAACACTCCGTTGCAAAAAAAAATCACAGTAATCAGCAAGTGCTAGTAAAAAGATGTAAAAAACAGGGTATTTGGTTGATACGTTTTTTGCAAAAAATGTATACTAAGCTGCTCCACAAAGCGTCAAATCGCTGGTCAACTTTTACCTTTATAACTTCATAACCAAAAAAATTATGTTTCAAAAATTGTGCTGATTTAAAGTAGACATATTGGCAATATTATTTGTTAGCTATTTTGTGTGACATAACTTTCTGATTTTAGGGCACAAAAATGAACATTTTGAAAATTGCTAAATTTTAAATTTGGGGGCAAGTTTTAGATTTTTTTCACAAATGAACACAAGTCATGTCGAATTCGTGTTACCACTGCTATGAAGTACAATATGTCACGAAAAAACAGAATCAGTGGGATCCCTTGAAGTGTTATTACCACATAGGGCTCATACCCATTTGTGAGAAAAAAAACGGTCCGATATCCGGACTGAAAAAACGGACGAGTGCTATGCGAGTTTCATGCGAGTGTAATGCGATTTTCGTGCGATTTTTCCATGGAACATCCATACGACATTCGTTAGCAATCCTTATGCAATGCGATTTTAACATGAGGTTTTACATACAGCAGTAGTGTTGAGCGATACCGTCCGATACTTGAAAGTATCGGTATCGGATAGTATTGGCCGATACCCGAAAAGTATCGGATATCGCCGATACCGATACCCGATACCAATACAAGTCAATGGGACACCAAGTATCGGAAGGTATCCTGATGGTTCCCAGGGTCTGAAGGAGAGGAAACTCTCCTTCAGGCCCTGGGATCCATATTACTGTGTAAAATAAAGAATTAAAATAAAAAATATTGATATACTCACCTGTCCAGAGGCCCCTGGACATCACCGCTGGTAACCGGCAGCCTTCTTTGCTTAAAATGAGCGCGTTTAGGGCCTTCCATGACGTCACGGCTTCTGATTGGTTGCGTGCCGCTCATGTGACCGCCACGCGACCAATCACAAGCCGTGACGTAATTCTCAGGTCCTAAATTCCGAATTCTAGGAATTTAGGACCTGAGAATTACGTCACGGCTTGTGATTGGTCGCGTGGTGGTCACATGAGCGGCACGCGACCTATCAGAAGCCGTGACATCATGGAAGGTGCTGAACGCGCTCATTTTAAGCAAAGCAGGCTGCCGGTTACCAGCGGTGATGTCCAGGGGCCTCCGGAGAGGTGAGTATATCAATATTTTTTATTTTAATTCTTTATTTTTTACATGGATATGGATCCCAGGGCCTGAAGGAGAATTTCCTCTCCTTCAGACCCTGGGAACCATACACTGGGAACTTCCGATTCCGATTCCCGATACCACAAAAGTATCGGATCTCGGTATCGGAATTCCGATACCGCAAGTATCGGCCGATACCCGATACTTGCGGTATCGGAATGCTCAACACTATACAGCAGTTCTCTGTATCTAAAAGCTCCTGTTAAAATCGCATTGCAATATACAACTGTACACATTGTTTTAAAACCAAATAATCTTCAAAATATATATATATGATAGATAGATTAAAAGCCGGAAAATACATTATAGAATAGGATAGATAGAATTAATATATACACATAGTATAGGTGTATGTGTGTATATATATATATATATATATATATATATATATATATATATATATATATATATATATATATATATATTGTGGTGTAGTGACCCCTGTGGCAGCTAGGGGGCGCTCTGTGCGCTCTGTGAGATATGCATGGAGGCGTATCTGTTGTGGTAATAGTGGTGAACCTGTAATCGGCAGTGTTGTGAATGGCCGATATGTGTCGCAGAGGGAGTCTGCGTGGTAAGTCTGATGTATTGTGGTTATGCTGGGACCTGTAGTCCCTCAAGAGTTTTTGTAATGTGTATAGTTAAGTTTGGGTGACTTACTAGGCTAGTCATGAGAGATGGGAGGGTCAGACTAGCCACACATACACTCCCACCCAGGGGAGTGGTTACCAGTATGTAACGTGACCAGGGTGTGGGTCAGTGTTCGTTGTGAGCTCCCTGTGTGTGGAGCTGAGAGGTGTGTCCGGTAGGTCCTGTGTGGTTCCTGTGTGGAACCTGTGTATGGACCTGACCGGTGAAGGTGCTGGATTGTCCTAGGAATGACTAGGGTCCGGTGAGCACCTGAGACCGAGGAACCTGATGTACGGATGGTGCTGGATTGTCCTAGGAATGACTAGGGTCCTGCAAGCACCTGAGACGTGAGACTTGGCTTCGGGTGGCCTGGGTATTGGACGCTCCCGGCTGGGGAAGGATGTCCTGAAGAATACCCGGACTAGGCCACCAGGCAGGGTCCTGGCTACCTGGGTGTTGGGAGGTCCTGCGACGAGGATCGGATCCCTGAATAGCACGAGGTGAGGACCGGGATCTGCGGGGCCAGGGACAGTTACTGTGTGGGGAAGCTGGAGTCCTTCGGTGAGGTCTGGACTGACTACTGGGTGCCGGCCAGGCAAGTTGGGGACCCCCGTTAGGCAGCTTACCCGGAAGAGAGTTAACAGAGTGTGGGGAAGCTGGAGTCCTTCGGTGAGGTCTGGACTGACTACTGTGTATTGACCAGGAGAGTTGGTGATCCCCGTTAGGCAGCTTACCCAAAGGCTGTTGGAAGAGTCGGCAAGGTGGAGCAGTGGCTCCCGTCAGGTACCAAAGAGACTGTTGGTGCCTGTGATGTTCTATGTGATACAAATAATGAACTGTGCGTAACCCGGTTTATGGCACTTTAATAAACCGTATGGACTGTTTTATTTATAAACCCGTGCCGTGTGCTTGAATATTGCGGCCAAGTGAGTGTCCCCCAACACACTCAGTAAGAGAAACCTTACAATTGGTGGAGAATTTTGGCAACAATCCCGCTAGCACACGTGGAGTTAATGGCTGTGGCAGAGCCACGAAGGTGACAAGCGTCTAGCGGTAACTCGGCGGGGTTACGAAGGTGACAAGCGTCTGCTGTGACTCGGCGGGGTCACGAAGGTGACAAGCGGCAGTGGTGGAGCCGTGCAGAGCCGTGTGGAGAGTAGCCGTGGTTGCAGCGAGAGGTTCCACAGCAGGCGGAGCTACTATGACTTGTGGTTGGCAGCACCTGGAGGTGCCGGTTGTGTGTGACTGCAGCGGGAGCTATGGCGGTACCAGCAGGAGCTGGTGAAGTGACATAGAAAAAACAAACAAAAAAAAAAACATTTTTTCCCTTTCAGGTTGTGTTGACTCTTAAAGGGCCAGTACAAGCCCAGAGACAAAGGGGTGTACTGTGTGAACTGGGGCCTGAGTGCCGTGGGGAAGTCCACTGGGTGTGTCCCAGGGAGGGGAGTATCCCTAATAGTGAGCGGGGACCCCAAATGGAGATGGTTGCCCAAAAGGGGGCGGAGTCCCAAAAAGGGGCGGTAACCCAAATAGGGGTAATGGCCCAGAAAGGGGTGGAATCCCGAAGGGGGGCTGAATCCCGAACCGGGGTGGTGTCAAAAAGCGCAACACTTGCCCAAAAAGGGGGCGGAGCCAAAGAAAGGGCAGTAATCAGTGAGGAGTCACGACTATGTCCGATTTGGCTGGCAATCAGTGAGGAGCCACGTCTGTGTCCTTTTTGGCTGAATGGAGAGTGTGTGCAGGGCTTGTTAGACCCGGGGAGAGAGGCGTCTTTGTTGAGAACCCTTCCAGGGAGTGCTGGGTCACCTGGGGACGCTAAATGTTGTCAAGTAGCCACTCTCTCCATTACCGCAGCTAATGTTTCCACATGCCATGAGGTGGTTGTAGTCCCGAGTTTGCCGTGTCCTATGGTAATAGGACAAGATTTGATAACACTGTGTTGACTGGTGGAAAAAGGGTGAAGTGTTTGTGGATGTTACGTGGATGGGTGGTAGTATTAGTGAGAATGCGCCCCCTAGAGTTGACAGTCCCAAAGTGAGCGTGACCAAGGAAAATGATAAGCGTGCCCAACTTACGGACATGCCACCTGAACTGTGCCACAATGCGACTGGTAGACGTCTGGCAGATAAAATAAGTGGAACTGACACCCAGACACAGAGAGACGACAGGGCTCTACAGGCTGAAGTCGTGACAGCAGGGGCAGCCATTCCAGAAGTTGTGACCTGTTTAGAAAGGGACGGCTGGTTCCTGGATGACAGATCGGGTGGTGGTAACTCCCAATCAGACGGTGACGAAGGCGGTAAAGAGGGCAGTAAGACTAACTCTGGTATAGGGAGCAAAACTTCCTCCCGTCGCCGAAGACGTAAAAGGGGCTGAACCAGTGGCACCTTGTGAAAATTTGATGGGAGATACGGAGGACCCGGAGTGTGTGAAGTATTCTGAAGTCCCTGTGAAGCAGGACGAGGCTGAGGTTGTCACTACTGAAGCCCTAGAGAGGTTTGAACCTGTTAGTAAAGAGACAGTGAAAGAACATGTCGAACGAGAAAGGGTCCTTAGACAAGAGGCTGAGCACAGGCTGAATGAGCTGGAGAAGGAAGTCTCGGAGCTCAGAGGTCACCTGTTAACCTGGCAAGGTGTGAACAAAGCCTTAAGGGAAGATGTGAAAGGGCTCAGAGAAGCATTAAGTGGTCTTCTACAAGAGAAGAAGGTGCGGGTTGAAGACTCACATTTGCTAATGCCCATCTTGACCAGAGGTTTGGAAGAGGGTAAAGCTGAAGAAGAGTGGGCGTTAAGAGCCGAACAAGACGGTCACCCGGTTGTGACAGGTGTCTTGATGGAAAAGTCCATGGCAAGGCAGGAGCCACCTGTTCTTGAGGAAAGTAAGACTCCGCTCTTCAAGTGTGTGATAGATGTACCCGAAGAGGCGCAAGATGCATGTACCGGTGAGGGTGTGCATGAGGCCTTTAAAAAGGCAGTAGAAGCGTGTAGTGTGCATTGGGCACTAGAGACGAAACAGTTGGTGATACTGTCGACTAAGGAAGTCACAGTGAAGCGGGTAGCTGTCCTGAAGGATATGCATCTACAGTGCCTCCGCACAAAACAGATGATCCTGTTGAGGAATAATGAAGCCACTCGACGTTTGGAGCAAGCCAGGAAAGCTCAAAGTCATCTGGGCTTGGTGGAAGACACAGTGCGAGTACCCAGACATCTGGTGGGGAAGATCATTGGTAGATTTGGGAAAGTGATGCAGGAGATGGTGAATGTATCCGGTGTAAGAAGACTGAGGATTCCGGCTGGTGATGAGGCCCAGGTGGGTGAAGATGGAATGATTCCATTCCTTGTTGTCGGGTCCAAGGAGAGTCTAAGGAATATCAGAATGCTCCTAGAGTATCGCGTGACATATCTGAAAGAAATAGAGCAGCTAAGACTGTACAAACGGCAGGTCAATAAGCAGCTGCAGAACACAGGATGGCGGCCGCCTTCTTCCCAAGGAAAAGGGAACAAAAGGGAACCTCCAAATAGTGGATTGACTGATCACCAAGGAAGAGTTGGAGGCAGTAACTCCTCAGTTAATTCCATGTTGAGTGACCTAGGTGCGAGACCTGGTAGAGAAAATGTGGTGACTAAGGGTTTGGTGACACAGGCAGACTGTGACTTAAGGGCCAAAGCTCAAGGCCTACGTGTTGACCGCTGGGGGCGGGGTAAACCCAACAAGGGTACGATTATGAGTGTTGCTCAAAACCGTTTGAGACAGTCTTCTCGACTGGTAGGACAAAGGAGTGTGTGTGACCTGTCTCGAGATTCCAGGTGTTTGACAGGTGTTCCACCCTACAGGTGTGAACAGAGGGGGGGGATATGTGGTGTAGTGACCCCTGTGGCAGCTAGGGGGCGCTCTGTGCGCTCTGTGAGATATGCATGGAGGCGTATCTGTTGTGGTAATAGTGGTGAACCTGTAATCGGCAGTGTTGTGAATGGCCGATATGTGTCGCAGAGGGAGTCTGCGTGGTAAGTCTGATGTATTGTGGTTATGCTGGGACCTGTAGTCCCTCAAGAGTTTTTGTAATGTGTATAGTTAAGTTTGGGTGACTTACTAGGCTAGTCATGAGAGATGGGAGGGTCAGACTAGCCACACATACACTCCCACCCAGGGGAGTGGTTACCAGTATGTAACGTGACCAGGGTGTGGGTCAGTGTTCGTTGTGAGCTCCCTGTGTGTGGAGCTGAGAGGTGTGTCCGGTAGGTCCTGTGTGGTTCCTGTGTGGAACCTGTGTATGGACCTGACCGGTGAAGGTGCTGGATTGTCCTAGGAATGACTAGGGTCCGGTGAGCACCTGAGACCGAGGAACCTGATGTACGGATGGTGCTGGATTGTCCTAGGAATGACTAGGGTCCTGCAAGCACCTGAGACATGAGACTTGGCTTCGGGTGGCCTGGGTATTGGACGTTCCCGGCTGGGGAAGGACGTCCTGAAGAATACCCGGACTAGGCCACCAGGCAGGGTCCTGGCTACCTGGGTGTTGGGAGGTCCTGCGACGAGGATCGGATCCCTAAATAGCACGAGGTGAGGACCGGGATCTGCGGGGCCAGGGACAGTTACTGTGTGGGGAAGCTGGAGTCCTTCGGTGAGGTCTGGACTGACTACTGGGTGCCGACCAGGCAAGTTGGGGACCCCCGTTAGGCAGCTTACCCGGAAGAGAGTTAACAGAGTGTGGGGAAGCTGGAGTCCTTCGGTGAGGTCTGGACTGACTACTGTGTATTGACCAGGAGAGTTGGTGATCCCCGTTAGGCAGCTTACTCAAAGGCTGTTGGAAGAGTCGGCAAGGTGGAGCAGTGGCTCCCGTCAGGTACCAAAGAGACTGTTGGTGCCTGTGATGTTCTATGTGATACAAATAATGAACTGTGCGTAACCCGGTTTATGGCACTTTAATAAACCGTATGGACTGTTTTATTTATAAACCCGTGCCGTGTGCTTGAATATTGCGGCCAAGTGAGTGTCCCCCAACACACTCAGTAAGAGAAACCTTACAATATATATACTAGAATATGTATGTATGTATGCTATAATAGTAATAATCTTTATTTTTATATAGCGCTAACATATTCCGCAGCGCTTTACAGTTTGCACACATTATCATGACTGTCCCCGATGGGGCTCACAATCTAAATTCCCTATCAGTATGTCTTTGGAATGTCTCGTGACATAGGCAGCATCAATAGCAAAAGGTTGGGGACACACAGGGTTAATAGCAGTGCGTTACCCGTGGCATAACGCGGTCCGGTACCGCTGGCATTAACGCTGTGTGAGCGGAGACCGGTGGGGAGTATGTGGAGCGCCCCCACTGCCGCAGGGCCGAGGGGTACCCGGTACTGGGCCTCGGTGTCTCGGTTCTGGGGTTGTCACGGTGGCTAGACCCAGTCCGTGACCCTGCTGAGGGGCGTCCAGTGAAGATAGAACGTGATGATGTGGTGGTGTGGTGCAGGTCACGAGGAATAACGAGGACACAGAGTTGCAGTCTCTTTACCTCTTTACTGAAGGTCTCGATGTACTCAATCCAGAGCACTGTTAACAGGGCTGTCTGAGACCGGCCGGTCCGATGGCACATCCGGAGTTCCCTTAACAGGTGGGAATCAGTGTCTACCTTCTAGCGCCTGTGTGTTGTAGTCCTTCCCTGCTGAGCACCCCGGGATAGTCCTCACAACTGCTGTGTCTGTCTCTGATATTCGTTCTCTCCGTCCCCCAGGTGATATGGTTAGGACGCACCCGTATGACGGGGTAGGCCTGGAGTTCTTCCGGGACCCTAGAGTCGCCCCTCTCCCACAGCTGCCTCCGTTGTCTGCTTAGGTGTTTAAGTGAGACAGCCAACCTATAATTGGCTGTCCGGCCGTGGTTTGAAGTAATGCTTAGAGTCTCTTACTTGCTCGGCGTTCCGGCCACCGATTGTTTGCGCCTCAGAAGGATGTTGCCTCTATCTTACAGCACGACTCCTTCTGGTTGTCTTGCCTCTTTGCTGTATTCCCATTTTCTCACTTTTTGTCCTTTCTTAGGAATCTGTCAGGATCCCATCCCTGACAGGTCCTCTCTCTAGCTCTTCCCAGTTACTTCTCCCTGTCTTCTTGTCCAACCCCCAGTTTTACCAAAGTGTGAGGAGTGGCCTACTAAATAGAACCACTCCCCCTGGTGGCCGGAGTGTGAAGTGTAGTGTGTGTGAAACCTGGTCAGGTGAACTCCTTTAGTGCAATCAGACGTACCAACACCCCCCTTAGCGGCGGAGCATCAGTACTGCAACGACCAGGACTCTGGGGCGCTGCACTCCCCCCCGGTTAAATCCAGTACTCCCGGACTGGGAAAGTAAGAACAACAATACATGTTAACAGAAAACACACAAAATTTTGAAATATTATAAACAATTAAACATAACAGTGCTTCCCTTTATGGGAGGTGAGGACTCTTGAACGTTGCGAAAGTTAGGTCATGCACAGTTTATGACTCTCAGTTCAGTGGTTGAAACAGCGGGGACCCCGGGTAAACAAAGGGGTCCCCTTTTAGAAGTTTTTGGAGCAATTCACTGTCCATTACTCCGTTGTCCATTTTAAAACCTGTAACAAAAGATATGCACACAAACATTTTCAACTAAATAGCAGCCCTCACTAATACCTCCAAGTTTTGTAGCAGAGGGGAGTTTGATTTTTAGTGCTGCGTGTAGATCTTCGCAGCGCAGGGGTTGCTATTGGCCGCTATGCTTGCTACCGCTGGTGTAGTGCACTGTCTTCTAGCTACGCTTCTAGTGAGTCTGGGTAGCACTGGCAGGCTGGAGCTCTCAGGGCTGCTGCTACCAACAGTGGGTACGGCAGATTCGCTGATAGCAGAGGGAGGATTTGCCGGTTCAACGGTCGGCATGGCATCTTCAGGTAGGGCTTGCTGAGATTGTGGGCCTGGATGATCTGGCACCACAATTAGTTCTGGTGGGTTCGGCTGGCGGAACGTTAGAACAGGTACCACGATGGCCTGATTTATCTGAGTCCAGGACTGGGGAAAATCACCAAGAACGGTGTGTATCATCTTCTCCTTTTCTACAGGTGGGGAGGTTCCTGGATCCGTTTCCCTCTCTCTCAACTTATCAGGGCAGACTTTAAGGTGGTCCCTGGATATCGCCGTCGAGGTCTCCCCTCCATCCTTGCTGATGAGACAAACCTTCGTGTTGTCGAAATCGGATGGCAGGACGGTATACAGTTCCGCTTCCCATTGGTCGTCGAGTTTGTGTAGCCTCCTCTTTCGTTTGAGTACGTGCTCACCGGGTGACAAGGGAATTGCAGGAGCGTGCTGGTTGTAGTCTCTTTCTTGTTTTTGTCTAGCCTGGGCGAGGCTTCTTTCCACGCATTCCTGTACTTTGCGGTACCTTCGCTGCCTTTCTGCATCCCAATCTGCATCCGTCGAGGTATCTTCGGGGACTAGGACCCCCATGTCCAGGTCAACGGGTAACTTGCTAGATCTTCCTCGCATCAGGTACGCTGGAGTGCATTTGGTGGAATTTACTGGGATATGATTGTATATGTCCACCAAGTCAGGCAACTTTGTTGGCCACAGGTTCCGCTCCTCTACAGGCAAGGTCTTCAGTAAGTCGATCACCACTTGGTTCATCTTTTCACACATCCCGTTGGTTTGGGGATGGTACGGTGTGGTTCTGATCTTCTTACACCCGTACAGATGGCAGAACTCTTGGAACACCTCTGCTTTGAATGCTGGTCCCTGATTGGTCAGTACCTTCTCCGGGTACCCATGGGGCCTACAAAAGTACTGCTGGAAGGCCTTGGCAGCTGTCCTGGCCGTTAGATCCTTGACAGGTACAACCACCAAAAATCTGGAGTAGTGATCTACGATGGTAAGAGCATAGATATAGCCTGACCGGCTAGGTGTCAGCTTCACATGATCCAGCGTGACCAGTTCGAGCGGCCGTTTGGTGATGATGGGCTGCAAGGGAGCCCGTTGGCTGTCACGGTCCTTCCTGCGTAGGCTACATGGACCGCACTCCCGACACCACTTCTCAATGGCTCTCTTCATGCCAATCCAATAGAACCTCCCTCGGAGTAGCCTCTCCAGCTTCTTCCATCCGAAGTTTCCGGCTCCATCGTGGTAGGCTCCCAGAACCATGGGCGCATCTCGCCTCGGCACCACTATCTGCCATACCAATTCATGAGTACACGGGTCGATGCTCCTCCGGCACAGCTTGCCATCATGGATAAACAGTTTGCTTCTCCCCTTCCACAGCTGTCGTGTCTCCTGTGGATCATCTGGGCCGAGATACAACCCTGCTTGCGTCAGGAGCTCTTTCACCCGACGGACCGCGGGGTCACCATCCTGGGTCTCCGCCCATCCGTGATGGGGCAGGGGATTTAGCGTGGCATCCTGTTGGTTCTTGTACCGGTTCTTCACATGATGGGAGTACTGAGCGGCTTTGGGGCGATGGAACGCAGGCAACTCTATCTCTTCAAGTGCCTCCGGGTCCTCCCCGTTTCTGGCAAATTGGGCATCGGGGACAAGGCATCGGCATTCGCATTTTTGCGTACTGCCCGGTACTTGATGGTGAAGTCGTAGTTGGACAGCCGGGCCATCCACTGCTGTTCCAAGGCCCCAAGTTTGGCTGTATCCAAGTGCGTCAGTGGATTATTATCCATGAAGACGGTGAATTTCGCCGAGGCCAGGTAGTGTTTGAACCTCTCTGTCACTGCCCAGACGATGGCAAGGAACTCCAGCTTAAAGGAACTGTAGTTGACAGGGTTCCTTTCCGTGGGACGGAGCTTCCTGCTGGCGTAAGCGATCACCATCTCCTTGCCTTTCTGGACCTGGGACAGCACGGCTCCCAATCCCACATTGCTGGCATCCGTGTACAGCACAAAAGGTTGGTCGTATTCGGGGTAGGCCAGTACCTCTTCTCCCGTCAGTGCCGACTTCAAACAAGTGAAGGATCCTTCCAGCCCCTCGTTCCAATCAAATGGGGCGTTCTTCCCCTTGGTCTTCTTTGATTGGCCCACCAACAGGTCTTGCAAGGGCGCGGCCTTCTTGGTGAAGTCCTTAATGAACCTTCGGTAATAGCCTACCAGCCCGAGGAACTGCCGGACTTCGTGGAGGTTGCTGGGCTTCGGCCAGTCTTGGATCACCGTCACCTTGTTGGGGTCTGGGGCTACTCCTTCAGCGCTCACCACATGGCCCAGGTACTGCACTTTGGGTTTCAGCAGATGACATTTGGACGGTTTCACCTTTAAGCCAAAGTTGGACAGGGCTTCAAACACCTCAGCCAGGTGCTTCAGATGGTCTTCGTAGGTCTTAGAGAAGACAATGACATCATCCAAATACAGCAGTATGGTTTCAAAGTTCTTGTGCCCCAGACAGCACTCCATCATCCTCTGGAACGTCCCCGGGGCATTGCACAATCCGAAGGGCATGTAATTGAACTCGCAGAGACCCATCGGTGTCGTGAAGGCCGTCTTCTCTTTGTCCGCCTCTGCCACGGGATCCTGCCAGTACCCACTGGTGAGATCTAAGGTAGAGAAATAGTTAGCAGACTTTAGGGCAGCCAGAGACTCCTCTATCCTGGGCAGTGGGTATGTGTCCTTATGTGTAATGCGATTCAACTGCCTGTAATCAACGCACATCCTCATTGTGCCATCTTTCTTTTTAACAAGGACTAATGGAGCTGCCCAGGGGCTACAACTGTCTCTCACCACCCCAGCCTCCTTCATTTCTCGCAACATGTCCTTAGCACACTGGTAATGAGCTGGGGGTACAGGGCGGTATCTCTCTTTTATGGGCCGGTGATCTCCCGTGGGGATATGATGTTGGATCCCTTTCACCTGTCCAAAATTTAAGAGGTGTTTGCTAAATACCCGCTCGTACTCGTGAACCACCCTGTAGGCCCCCTGTTTCTGATGGGATGGGGTGGAGTCAGTGCCCACGTGCAATTCCCGACACCAATCTTTCGGGTGCCCTGCAGAACCATTGTCCCCCGCCAATTTAGACGGGGCCAAGGGTCCAGGTGTCTGTATCACACTATTATTGACGGCGAACAGTTTGGCGAGCGTGACATACTTGGTGAGATGGACCTCTTCCTCCCCGCAATTAAGGACACGTACTGGCACCCTCCCCTGGCGGACGTCGACCACCCCCCTGGCTGTTAGGAGAGTGGGCCTATTGTCTGAATAGACGGGTTCTACCAGGGCCTGATAGTCTTTACCCCTGAGGCCTATGGCTGCCCGACACCATATCAACATCTCACTCCTGGGAGGTATCGCGATAGGGTTTGAATCACTCACAGTGACACGACCAATTTCACCACCAGTCATCTCTACCTGCTGTCTCTGCATCAGAGCTCTGATTTCTTTTTGCAGGGCGCGTTGTTCACTGTAGCCAGCGGTTTCTGCTACCTGTTGCAACAAGACGATAACTTCTGCAAGACAATTTTCTATAACATTGGTACCAATAGTCATCATGGGATTACATTCACGGTGGTCAATATCAACAATTACAATCCCCTGTGTTGTGAATTCCGCTCTTGGGCTCCCTCCGGTGGTTGTAAGTGGCACTTTTGTGAGTTCTGCTCTTGGGCTCCCTCCAGTGGATTTAAGTGGAACTGCTGCTCCTTGGATTTAGCAGTCAGCAGCTGCTTCCACTGATCGTTTATTCTGGCTCGGCTATTTATCCTGGCTCTATCCTTCAGCCTGTGCCAGTTGTCAATGGTTCCTGCTTGGATTCACATCTCTCTTGGATTTCCCTGATATTCTGACCAGTTCAGCAAAGATAAGTCCTTGCTTTGTTCTTTTGCTTTCCACTTGTTGTGGACTTAATCGTTCAGCACATTCTATGTTTTTTCTAGTCCAGCTTGTCAGTATGGATTTATTCAGTTAAGCTGGAAGCTCTGGGAAGCAGATTTACCCTCCGCACCTTTAGTCAGGTGTGGAGATTTTTGTAAACTCTGTGGTGGATTTTTCTAGTTTTTAATACTGACCGCACAGTATTCTGTCCTGTTCTATCTATCTAGCTAGATTGGCCTCCTTTGCTACATCCTAGTTTCATTTTGTGTATGTCATTTCCCTCTCCACTCACAGTCAATATTTGTGGGGGGCTGTCTGTCCTTTGGGAATTTTCTCTGAGGCAAGATAGCTTTCATGTTTCTATCTTTAGGGGTAGTTAGTCCTCTGGCTGTGACGAGGTGTCTAGGGAGTGACAGGAACATCCCACGGCTACTTCTAGTGTTGTGTTAAGCTCAGGAACTGCGTTCAGTACAGGCACCACCTCCTCCAAAGCACGTCCCATGTTGTTCCTAAACCACCAGTTCATAACACCCCTGGGCCTTCTATTCCACCCGCCCCACCTTGATGGTGACCTCTTTATACCCCACTTGTGGCAATGGCTGACCATTACTGGCTATCATGGTGAAATCATCATCGGGGCCACGAGTAATATCGGTGTCCTCCCAATACTGTTTATAAAGCACGTAAGGCATAGTCGTCACCTGAGAACCGGTGTCCAGCAGAGCGTTCATGGGGATACCGTCGATCACAACAGGAAGAACTGGTCGTCCTCCAATGTATTTGGCTCTCCAATGCTGCGGGCCTGATCGTCCTACTCCTGGGGGTTGGCCATTTGCCCCAGGGGTTGCTCGTTTAAAGGACAGTACCTTGCAAGGTGGCCCACCTGGTGACAGCGGTGGCAGATAGGTCATCCGTCCTGATGGAAGCGATCGTCATCCCGGCCTCTGGTCGGGGGAGTGCTCCTCTGTCGCATCCAGGGGACATCCTCTGGTCTGGAGGCCAGCTGGATCTTCTCTTTGGGGGCCTCCTGTAGGGACTGCACCGTTCGGGCTAGGGCAGCAATGCTCTTGGTCAGCTCTTGCATCTGGAGGCGGAGTCCTGCAGGGGAGTCATCCTCTAGGCTCTGGGCATCGGCCTCGGTGGCGACTGGGGCATCCGACGCCACCTCTTGGTGGTATGTGAGAGCAGGATGCCTGGGTGGCACTGCACGGCTGGGCTGTCGCTCCTGCAGCGCCTGGATAGCTTTATCCTTGAATTGCGCAAAAGTCAAGTCTGGGTTCTGCATGGCAAGGAAGTGCAATTGGCCCCTTTGGTGACTGCACAGGAGCCCCTCAATGAACCGCTCTTTCAGGAGTTTATCCTCATCCTGCATGCTGCCGGGGTCACTCTGCTTAATGGCCCGCAGCGCCTCCTGGAGATTAAGGGCATAGTCCTGTAAGCTATCCTGCGGTCTCTGTTTGCATCCATAGAAAGTCAATTTAATTTCTGTAGCAGTACAGGTATCGAAGGTGGCTTTAAGCTTTGCAAAAACCTGCTGTGCAGTTCCCTTATCCGCGGCGGGCCAGGACTTCACTTCTCTCAGAGCCGCCCCAAAGAGTTGGCCGATTATCATATGAACCTTCTGAGGCTCCGTCAGGGGATAGAACTCAAGCAGGCTGCAGATCCCTTCTTTAAAGTTAGTGAATGTATGCGACTCCCCGGAGTATCGCGGGAGCCAGGCCGCTCCGGGCAGGTACGGCATAGAGAAGGGCATTATGGCCTTTGTGGTAGCGGCAGTGTCCGACTGGCTGACGGGGGCAGCGGGTTCTGCGGCAACCGGTGGTGGTATTAGGGCCGCGGCTACGTCCGCTGCGGGGACCGGAGCTGCCCCTGTGTCCACGGCTGCGACCGCCGCCTCCGCTCCTCCCAACTCAGACATGGCTGTCCCTTCCTCCCACTAACCTGCTGGAGGTCGGAGTTCCTCTTCCGGAGTTGGCACTTTACCGCGCTTTCTCGTTCCGCGCTTCTTTTGACCGGTTCCGCCCACGAAGCTAAGGCTCCTCCCTCCGTGCGCGGCAATGGCGAATTGTGGCGGGAACTCTTGGCGGCAATTAGCAATTCACAGTCTTTGCAATAAGTCACAGTCCAAGCACAATAAATCACAGTTCCAAGGCACACATGACCTGATTCTTCAGGCTTAAGTAGATCCTGTTCGTGACGCCAAGTTGGAGCGCCCCCACTGCCGCAGGGCCGAGGGGTACCCGGTACCGGGCCTCGATGTCTCGGTTCTGGGGTTGTCACGGTGGCTAGACCCGGTCCGTGACCCTGCTGAGGGGCGTCCCGTGAAGATAGAACGTGATGATGTGGTGGTGTGGTGCAGGTCGCGAGGAATAACGAGGACACAGAGTTGCAGTCTCTTTACCTCTTTACTGAAGGTCTCGAGGTACTCAATCCAGAGCATTGTTAACAGGGCTGTCTGAGACCGGCCTGTTGTGAACTATACTTTTTGGCTCCCTCTTGTGGTCACTAGTGATTTGGCACTTGGATTGTCTTTTACCAGGTTGGTGCTCACCTGCTTCGTTAGGCCTGGGGTGTTGCTATTTAAACTTCCTGGATTCTCAGTCCAGTGCCTGGCATCGTTGTAATCAGTTCACTTCTGTTTGCTCCTGTCTTCAGGTCCTGGTTCTTTGCAAGATAAGCTAAGTCCTGCTTTCGTACTCTTGATCATTTGCATTGTTCATATTTTTTGTCCAGCTTGTACAATATGTGATTCCTGTTATTGCTGGAAGCTCTAGGGGGGCTGATATTCTCCCCCGACACCGTCAGTCGGTTTGGGGGTTCTTGGATATTCAGCGTGGATATTTTGCAGGGTTTTTTGCTGACCATATAAGTCTTCTTACTATATTCTGCTATTAGTCAGTGGGCCTCTCTTTGCTAAATCTAGTTCATTCTTACGTTTGTCTTTTCTTCTTACCTCACCGTTATTATTTGTTGGGGGCTTGTATTTCTTTGGGGTCTTTTCTCTGGAGGCAAGAGAGGTCTTATTTTCCCTGATATGGGGTAGTTAGTTCTCCGGCTGGCGAGAGACGTCTAGGATCAACGTAGGCACGTTCCCCGGCTGCTGTTAGTGTTTGCGCTAGGATCAGGTATATGGTCAGCCTAGTTACCACTTCCCTATGAGCTGGTATTTATGTTTTGCAGACTTTGCTGTAATCTTTGAGGTCCCCTGCCATTGGGATCATAACAGTATGCCAGGCCACTAAATAGTTAATGCATTGCTGAAGTGGGATTAAAAGAAAAGAAGTTCTGAGTTTTGTTTTTTTTTTCTTCCTCCCCTTTATCTCTGAGTGGCTTGAAGCTTTGCTGCAGACATGAATGTTCAGACCTTGATTACTAGTGTGGATCAGCTTGCTGCACGTGTGCAGGGCATTCAGGATTTTGTTGTTAGCAGTCCTATGTCAGAGCCTAAGATACCTATTCCTGAGCTGTTCTCTGGAGATCGATTTAAATTTAGGAATTTTAGGAATAATTGTAAATTGTTTCTATCTTTGAAACCTCGTTCGTCTGGAGATTCAGCTCAGCAAGTTAAAATTATTATCTCCTTCTTGCGTGGCGACCCTCAGGATTGGGCTTTCTCGTTAGCGCCAGGAGATCCTGCATTGGCGGATGTTGATGCGTTTTTTCTGGCGCTCGGATTGCTTTATGAGGAGCCTAATCTTGAAATTCAGGCAGAAAAAGCTCTACTGGCCATCTCTCAGGGCCAGGATGAAGCTGAGGTGTACTGCCAAAAATTTCGGAAATGGTCCGTGCTTACTCGATGGAATGAATGTGCTCTGGCCGCAAATTTCAGAAATGGCCTTTCTGAAGCCATTAAGAATGTGATGGTGGGTTTTACAATTCCTACAAGTCTGAATGATTCTATGGCGCTGGCTATTCAGATTGATCGGCGTTTGCGGGAGCGCAAATCCGCTAAACCTCTGGCGATGTTGTCTGAACAGACACCTGTCTCAATGCAATGCGATAGAATCCTGACTAGAACCGAACGACAAAATCATAGACGTCAGAATGGGCTGTGTTTTTACTGTGGTGATTCTACACATGTTATATCAGCATGCTCTAAACGCCTAACCAAGGTTGTCAGTCCTGTCACCATTGGTAATTTGCAGCCTAAATTTATTTTGTCTGTGACTTTAATTTGTTCATTGTCTTCCTACCCTGTTATGGCATTTGTGGATTCAGGTGCTGCCCTGAGTCTTATGGACTTGTCGTTTGCCAAGCGCTGCGGTTTTGTCCTGGAGCCTTTAAAGGTTCCGATTCCTCTCAGAGGAATTGATGCTACGCCACTGGCGGAAAATAAACCGCAGTATTGGACACAAGTGACCATGTGCATGACTCCTGAACATCGGGAGGTGATTCGTTTTCTTGTTCTGCATAAAATGAATGATTTGGTCGTTTTAGGTCTGCCATGGTTACAGACCCATAATCCTGTTTTGGATTGGAAGGCTATGTCTGTCTCAAGTTGGGGTTGTCAGGGAATTCATTGCGATTCTCCGCCGGTGTCTATTGCTACTTCTACTCCTTCAGAAGTTCCTGAGTATTTGTGTGACTATCAGGATGTATTCAGTGAGTCCAGGTCCAGTGCTCTTCCTCCTCATAGGGACTGTGACTGCGCTATAGATTTGATTCCTGGCAGTAAATTTCCTAAGGGATGATTATTTAATTTGTCTGTACCCGAGCATGCCGCGATGCGTTCTTATGTCAAGGAGTCTTTGGAGAAGGGGCATATTCGTCCATCCTCTTCCCCTCTCGGTGCGGGATTCTTTTTTGTGGCCAAGAAAGACGGGTCTTTGAGACCTTGTATAGACTATCGGCTTCTGAATAAAATCACTGTTAAGTTTCAGTATCCGTTGCCGCTATTGTCAGACTTGTTTGCTCGGATTAAGGGCGCCAAGTGGTTCACCAAGATAGATCTTCGTGGTGCGTACAACCTTGTGCGCATTAGGCAGGGAGATGAATGGAAAACTGCATTCAATACGCCCGAAGGTCATTTTGAATACTTGGTGATGCCCTTTGGGCTCTCTAATGCCCCTTCAGTGTTTCAGTCCTTTATGCATGATATCTTCCGGAAGTATCTGGATAAATTTTTGATTGTGTATCTTGATGATATTCTGGTCTTCTCGGTATGTCCCTCTGAAGGTTTCCTCTCCTAAGTTTAAGCCTCGCTTTATTGGTCCTTATATAATTTTGGAAGTTCTTAACCCGGTTTCTTTTCGTTTGGATCTTCCGGTGTCGTTTGCCATTCACAACGTGTTCCATAGGTCTTTGTTACGGCGGTACATTGTGCCTGTGGTTCCTGCTATTGAGCCTCCTGCTCCGGTGTTGGTTGAGGGCGAGTTGGAGTACGTGGTGGAGAAGATCTTGGATTCTCGTCTCTCTAGACGGAGGCTCCAGTATTTGGTCAAATGGAAGGGCTATGGTCAGGAGGATAATTCCTGGGTGGCCGCCTCTGATGTTCATGCGGCCGATTTGGTTCGTGCCTTCCACACTGCTCATCCTGGTCGCCCTGGTGGTCTTGGTGAGGGTTCGGTGACCCCTCCTTAAAGGGGGGGTACTGTTGTGAACTATACTTTTTGGCTCCCTCTTGTGGTCACTAGTGATTTGGCACTTGGATTGTCTTTTACCAGGTTGGTGCTCACCTGCTTCGTTAGGCCTGGGGTGTTGCTATTTAAACTTCCTGGATTCTCAGTCCAGTGCCTGGCATCGTTGTAATCAATTCACTTCTGTTTGCTCCTGTCTTCAGGTCCTGGTTCTTTGCAAGATAAGCTAAGTCCTGCTTTCGTACTCTTGATCATTTGCATTGTTCATATTTTTTGTCCAGCTTGTACAGTATGTGATTCCTGTTATTGCTGGAAGCTCTAGGGGGGCTGATATTCTCCCCCGACACCGTCAGTCGGTTTGGGGGTTCTTGGATATTCAGCGTGGATATTTTGCAGGGTTTTTTGCTGACCATATAAGTCTTCTTACTATATTCTGCTATTAGTCAGTGGGCCTCTCTTTGCTAAATCTAGTTCATTCTTACGTTTGTCTTTTCTTCTTACCTCACCATTATTATTTGTTGGGGGCTTGTATTTCTTTGGGGTCTTTTCTCTGGAGGCAAGAGAGGTCTTATTTTCCCTGATAGGGGTAGTTAGTTCTCCGGCTGGCGAGAGACGTCTAGGATCAACGTAGGCACGTTCCCCGGCTGCTGTTAGTGTTTGCGCTAGGATCAGGTATATGGTCAGCCTAGTTACCACTTCCCTATGAGCTGGTATTTCTGTTTTGCAGACTTCGCTGTAATCTTTGAGGTCCCCTGCCATTGGGATCATAACACCGGCCGGTCCGATGGCACATCTGGAGTTCCCTTAACAGGTGGGAATCAATGTCTACCTTCTAGCGCCTGTGTGTTGTAGTCCTTCCCTGCTGAGCACCCCGGGATAGTCCTCACAACTGCTGTGTCTGTCTCTGATATTCGTTCTCTCCGTCCCCCAGGTGATATGGTTAGGACGCACCCGTATGACGGGGTAGGCCTGGAGTTCTTCCGGGACCCTAGAGTCGCCCCTCTCCCACAGCTGCCTCCGTTGTCTGCTTAGGTGTTTAAGTGAGACAGCCAACCTATAATTGGCTGTCCGGCCGTGGTCTGAAGTAATGCTTAGAGTCTCTTACTTGCTCGGCGTTCCGGCCACCGATTGTTTGCGCCTCAGAAGGATGTTGCCTCTATCTTACAGCACGACTCCTTCTGGTTCTCTCGCCTCTTTGCTGTATTCCCTTTTTCTCACTTTTTGTCCTTTCTTAGGAATCTGTCAGGATCCCATCCCTGACAGGTCCTCTCTCTAGCTCTTCCCAGTTACTTCTCCCTGTCTTCTTGTCCAACCCCCAGTTTTACCAAAGTGTGAGGAGTGGCCTACTAAATAGAACCACTCCCCCTGGTGGCCGGAGTGTGAAGTGTAGTGTGTGTGAAACCTGGTCAGGTGAACTCCTTTAGTGCAATCAGACGTACCAACACCCCCCTTAGCGGCGGAGCATCAGTACTGCAACGACCAGGACTCTGGGGCGCTGCATATGGAGCGGGCGCCGGGCCCTGACTGCAGGGGCGTAGGGAGGGACTAATCGGACTGTGCCCATCGTTGATTGGTCGCGGCAGCCATGACAGGCAGCTGGCGAGATCAATCAGCGACGCGGGATTTCCGTGACGGAAGTTGCCGACAGAAAGACGGAAGTACCCCTTAGACAATTATATATATAGATATCAGTGACACACATATATATATATATATATATATATATATATACTTGTATATGTATATATATCTATCTTTATATTTCATAAATAGATTCATAGCAGAATAGATTCAATGTAATAATTCATTTGTAGGCTTCTGCACAATCACTGCAGAAGCCGACAGTATAGGAGACATGGTTTACATAGCGTAAACCATTTCAGAACAGTTATATTTATATATGTCAGTGACTAATACTGTTAGTAGTATATGTGTGTGAAATGTGGGACCTGTATGTATTTAATAAAAGAATATTTTTCACAGGAAAAAAACTGGCGTGGGCACCAGCGCAATTTTCTGTGCCAGAGAGGGAAAGCCAGTGACTGAGGGCAGATATTAATAGCCTAGAGAGGGACCAAGGTTATTGCCCCCCCCTGACTAAAAGCATCTGCCCCAGCCACCCCAGAAAATGCGCATCTGTAAGATGCGCCAGTTCCGGCACTTAGCCTCTCTCTTTCCACTCCCGAGTAGCGGTGGGATATGGGGTAATAAGGGGTTAATGTCACCTTTGAATTGTAGGGTGACATTAAGCCGGCTTAGTAATGGAGAGGAGTCAATAAGACACCTGTCCATTACTAATCCTAAAGTATGTTAAGGGTTAAATAAACACACACACAAGCAGAATAAAGTCTTTTAATGAAATAAAACACTAAACACTGTTTGACCACTTTATTGTACTAGTGATCCAAGTAAAGCCATCGATCTCCTGTAAAAAATGAAAACATAACAAACCAAAAATATACCCATACCTGTACGGCGTACAGTCAGTCCCACGCAGTAATCCATATCTAGGGGAATGTACAGTTTACAACCGCGAGTGCTGCTAATGCGACCGTTCCTGGCTGTAAACTATTGGGGAATGAATGAAATGCTGGGAACGGAGCTTCAGTAACTAGCGGTGACGTCACTGAACCTACGCTCCCTGCTGGCATGAACTCGCCCTAGTCTCTCGCATCAATACCCGGCACAGCCACCGGCACTCGGGACTGGAGCATTCCGCTGCATAGAAATACATGCAGCCACAGACTCCAGTCTCGAGTGCCAGCGGCTGTGCCTGGTATTGATGCGAGAGACTAGGGCGAGATTCTCGCATTGCACATGCAAGTGTGACCCCGGCCTAAGGGTATTTACACAAAATCTTTTTCAGGTGGATCTACTTAATAATCTGCCAGAAAAAGTGCTAAATTAACTCTGAAAAATCTGAATATATGCCCTGAAGTATAACAATGACTTACTGGTCATATGTTTAGTCATATGTTTAGTCTTTTAAGCTTTATTTACCACTTCAGGTTTCCAAAGATGCAAAGCCATTAAACAAAGTGACCTATCAGTTCTTCAGACTATTTCCGCTTGGAAGCTGCTCACGGGTTTATTTAATACAATTTAATGAAAAAGATGTTGGAAAAGACGATTAAAAAGAAGCAAAAAAAGGAGCTTTAGCACAAAAGACGCCATCATGTCCATAAAGGGAACCTGTCAGCAAGGATTGTGCTGAGTAACCTACAGACACTGTCAGGTCGTGCTCGTGCTCTGGGGTGGGCCTGTGGGGGATCTTCATGTAGTGTTTTGCTTACATATTCATCTGTACGGCTTATGACAGGTCACTGATCCCTCACTGACCTGCCTCCTATTTTACAAAATGAATATTCTATGTATTGAAAAAAAATCACCTGCAGCAGTGTGTAATGTGCAATAAATTGTTTTATTTGATGACGTAAGTAAATTGAACAAAGAAAATGCCTCCTCCTCCAAGACATCGCTGGTGATATCTTAATAAAGAAAAAAAAAGGCACAGCTGCATCTATAGTATCACCGATAGATGCTACCGTGCAGGCGCGGCCAGCGCCATCTTAGTGGAGAAAATGCTTTGCCTGCTGCAAGTGATTTCTTTTAGCAATATATATAATATTCAGAAGCCATACAGATGAATAGCTAAGCAGAGCACCACATAAAGACCCCCCCCCCCCAGGCTTGCCCTGGAGCCCGAGCATATCATTAACTCAAAACTGAAAATAAAGATTTAAGGACAACCACAAGACGGATTTCATCAACCAGATTTAACACCTTAATGACCGGAGCTTTTTCGGTTTTGCGTTTTCGTTTTTCTCTCCCCTCCTTCCCAGAGCCATAACTTTTTTATTTTTCCGTCAATATGGCCATTTGAAGACTTATTATTTGCAGGACGAGTTGTACTTTTGAACGACACCATTGGTTTTGCCATGTCTTGTACTAGAAAACGGGAAAAAAATTCCAAGTGCCATGAAATGGCAGAAAAAGTGCAATCCCACACTTGTTTTTTGTTTGGCTTATTTGCTAGGTTCACTAAATGCTAAAACTGACCTGCCATTTTAATTCTCCAGGTCATTATGAGTTCATAGACACCAAATCTAGGTTCTTTTTTATCTAAATAGTGAAAAAAAATTCAAAACTTTGCTAAAAAAAAAAAAAAAAGTGCAATTTCCGTTACCCGTGGCGTCTCCATTTTTCATAATCTGGGGTTGGGTGAGGGCTTATTTTTTGTGTGCTGAGCTGATTTTTTATGATACCATTTAGGTGCAGATTCTTTTGATCACCAGTTATTCCCTTTTAATGCAATGTAGCGGCAACCAAAAACACATAATTCTGGCATTTTGACTTTTTTCTCGCTATGCCGTTTAGCGATCAAGTTAATCCCTTTTTTAATTGATAGATTGGGCGATTCTGAACTCTGCGATATCAAATATGTGTATGTATGATTTTATTTTTATTGTTTTATTTTGAATGGGGCGAAAGGGGGATGATTTAAACTTTTATATTTTTTTTATTTTTTTTCATATTTTTAAAAACATTTTTTTTATTTTGGCATGCTTCAATAGCCTCCATGGGAGGCTAGAAGCTGGCACAACTTGACTGGCTCTGCTACATAGATCAGATCGCCCCTATGTAGTAGAATTACAGCATTGCTATGAGCGCCGACCACAGGGTGGCGCTCATAGCAATCCGGCATCAAAGGCGATAGAGGTCTGCAGGAGACCTCTGGTTGTTATGCTGATGCACCAATGACCCCCGATTATGTGACATGGTCACCAGTGCATGCATTTCTGGCTGGAAGGCAGAACCCCCGCTTTGATGCGGGCTCCAGCGGTGAGCCCACATCAAAGCCGAAACATGTCAGCTGTTTTGAACAGCTGACATGTGCCCACAATAGGCGCGGGTGGAATTGCGATCCACCCGCACCTATTACGGGCACATGACAGCTGGCTTTGATGCGGGCTCGCTGGCGGAGCCCGCATCAAAGCGGGGGTTCTGCCATCGGACGTACTACTCCATCCGATGGCAGAAAGGGGTTAATCAATACAGTATAACGGCATCAACCTGACACTGTAGGTTACTTGGCACAATCCTTCTGACAGGCTCCCTTTAAGCGTTTTCTGCCTGAAAAACTCATGAAATTCGTCGACATCTAAAACATGAGCATACACCCTTAGAGTACCTATCCACTTTATATAGTAGTTAAAGGGAACCTGTCACCTGAATTTGGCGGGACCGGTTTTCGGTCATATGGGTGGGGTTTTTGGGTGTTTGATTCACCCTTTCCTTACCCGCTGGCTGCATGCTGGCCGCAATATTGGATTGAAGTTCATTCTCTGTCCTCCGTAGTACACGCCTGCGCAAGGCAATCTTGCCTTGCGCATGCGCAGTATGCTTTGCCCAACTGCGGGCAAAGCCGAAAAGCATTAGTGCGCATGCGCCGGCGCACTATGTCCCGGAACACAGCGAAATACTTCCGGGACATAGTGCGTCGGCCCGACGCATTGCGACGGGCCCGTACCGACGGAAGTGTGAAAGTAGCCTAATATGGTGAGTTTCAATGCAATAGTCAACAAAACATTACAAAGGGGCAATACAAAAACCAGGAACATTAGGAAATCTAAATTCACTGGATTAAACCCTTTATGACAAATGACTGACATAGCAAGTCATGAGTGGGTGTCATTTCATGTAAACAGTCACTGCATGCAAACAGTGCATCTCTGAAGCCAGGTGTACGCTTCCTGGCTTCAGAGGTGTGCACTGCTCATGTCTGGAAGTTTAGTAGATGGCTTCTGGTCATGCGCAGTGTGCGCCTCTGAAGCTGGGAAACATACACCCACATTCAGAGACAAAGAGACGCTGCCGGAATGAGCGGCGAGTGTGCGCAGATTAGCATGACTTGTTGATAATGCCAGCTTGTGCAAACTGTATTATCGAGCCCACAGAGGTGTGATAACATGGAGGGAGGGCTGACTAGTCTGGGGAAACTAACACCCCATCAACTAGTCAAAGCCCACAGTAGCATAGGAAAGCAGAGGTTTAAGGTGCTTTTTTAAAGCATCTATTTAACTGAATTACATTATACAGGGATGGTTAGGGAGGCAGTTTAATCTCATATAGCTGAATGCTGCTGGATTGGAGACTTGACAGGTTCCCTGTAACTCTGAAGCAGCAGTTGATGTCATCACATGCCTGTATCAACAGATATGGACAACTGATAAATGGGCCAAGGACTGGACAAGAGCTGTATTTATTTCTACTGGCTGTGGACATCATACCAGCAAAATACTACTGAAGATCCTACAAAGACGCTTAAAACCTTAAACACCCCACAATGCCCTTTTCTTGTGTACTTATGAGGTCAGTTTTTTAAGAACCGTAAATATGGGCCTGCACACACCCATTGTTTTCAATGGCAGTGCGCACATGTCAGGTTTTTCACATGGACCGTGTGTCCGTGTGAAAAACCCGCAGACAAGTCCTTTTTTTGCACAGCACAGACAAAAATGAGTGCGGCACACGTTATGCAGGAACATGGATGCCAAACAGATGGGACACATGGACACACACCAAACGGATACAAAGATGTCACACAGATGTCACATACGTACATGCGGGTTGCACATGAACATGGACTATTAATCTCACCAATACTGGTTATTCTAGTATCAAAATCAATAGGACGTGTGAAGGGGGCCTTACTTTGAAGAAGAACTGCCAGAGCAACAAGCAGAAGTAAGGAAAGGCAGAGGAACAAGAGATATGATTGTTAACATTAGAAGTATCAGACAAGGCAGCATCCTGACACCATTTCTCTTCAATTTATATGCAGAAACTATTTTCAGGAAGGCTGGATCTGGCAAAAAAAGAATTTATATTGCTGGGCGAATTATCAACAATCTTATATACGCAGATGGTACAACATTGATAGCAACAAGAGAAGATGGAAAGAAGGACTTATTATGTAGGTGCAGGGAGGTGGACCAGGCTAGCGGTCCCTCTTGCGTATCTGGGCTGGAACTGTCGGGGTTGTCACCATTATTCCAGGGGGAAGAGATTTCTGACCAGAGCAGTTCAGGACACCTGACTGGTGGGGGCGGGTCTGACTTAAATAGCTGGGTGCGCGGGAAGACGGGGCTTTTGATGGGGAACCGGTGTGTGCGGACAGAGACGGTTAACTCCCTCTCAACTTACCCGTGCCAGCTATCCGTGCCAATATACCCAGTTAGCGAGTCTATCCCGACTGACAACACACAGCTCAGAGAGACTTCCACACTGTACAGTGACTGGTACAGAGTGAATTGCATCTTTCCGCTGACCCCCGCGGAGGCACCGCTCAGCCATATCCCTGCGGTGCCTAATGAGAACTGGCCTGCTCCTGAGGCTGTGATTGCTAAACTTTGTACTTCTTCTGCTGTCTTATATGCTGAACTGTCTGATTTGTCCGCTGTGCCGCAGATTAACGCCTCTACAACATATCAGGATACCACGTGCTGAAGGACCCAGAGGATTCATCACCACGAGGAGAGAGTGCATCGCCTTTGTGCGGGACTGGATTGGAGACATCTCGTGCTGCCTGCGGCACCACCGAGGGATCTTGCAGCCACCTTCCACCAGGGCCCAGAGACTGATAAGTTAAACTGTTGTTACTTTTACTAATGTACTCCCCTGCTTGACCTACTATTGTTTTACATAAAAAATACCTGTTAACCCTTGCCCAGCCTCCTGTGTGTCACTGCATCCTACGCACCTGCATAGCTTTCTACATAGTGTCAAGATTTAAAGCTCGAACATGGGATTGCTACTCAACACAAAATAGGCAAAGATATTGACTACTACCAGGTATGACCGAAACACATTTGAGATGGGATGGCGATGAACTGGAAGTTGTAAAGGACTTCAACCTCATTGGATCGATGATCAATCAAGAAGCAGCAATGACACTGGTAGTGAATAGGAGAACAACTATGGGTAAATCAACAATGTGGTCACTGGTCAAGGAACATTTCACTGGTAATGACGACACAGCTTATAAATAGTTTTGTCTTTTATATGGTTACATAGTGATGCATAAAAAAAACACCATAAGAGGAAAAACCTCCACTATACTAAACAAAAAAAACACCAGAACACAGGCAGAGATGCTTACCTGTTCAAGGCCTCCAATTGCACTAACCAGGGTGCACCAGGCCCAAGTAGAGATAGCAAATACACAGGTGCAAATAATACTAATGCAGCCAACCTACAATCAGGAATTGGCCGCTTGGAGCACCCGTGCAACAAATATTTGTTGCACGGGTGCTCCAAGCGGCCAATTCCTGATTGTAGGTTGGCTGCATTAGTATTATTTGCACCTGTGTATTTGCTACATAGTGATGCATAACCTGGGTGAAAAAGAAACAAGACAGAAGAAGAATTGGCACATGTCTATTGTTTTAGGAAATAACACATGAACAGAACATAGCCACAATGGTCAGAACTTAACTCTATCTTTTGTATTGAAGTGTGTAAGGAGGTCATTGTGAAATGAGGGGAATTATGGTTATGTGTGAAATAAAACCATTGTGAATGGTGGATCCTTTATTATCAGCTGTATGATGAGGTGTCACCTGTCATTCTAATCCTACCTCTGATAACATGGTGCATTCCTGTAAACTTTTCCTGAAAGGACAGGATAATATTATTCTTAAAAAGCCCCAGTGGCATGTGAAAACAACATTACAAATCATTTTAAAGATTGTAATAAAAAAAATCCCCAAAATGTTAAAAATGTATGTAACACTAATATATGATTTAAATAATAGGTCTTTTTTTATGATAACTTCTCTTTAAGTGCAGCATGTCAGAAATAGCATATCCTGTGCAAGAAATGAAACATGGATCCACCAGCTTGATCATGAGACAAAACAAGAGTCCATTCAATGGAAGCAGAAGAGATCACTAACACCAAATAAAATTGTTGTTCAACAGTCAGGAGGAAAGTGTAATGCCTGCTGCAGTGCAGTAGCACACAACTTTCACCAGGGGGTGCGGGTGAAGGAAAACAGGCACACTCACAGTGAAATCACAGAGCAAAAGGCAGGAGCAACTAGGTGGCGAAAGAGTAGTCAGACAAAACCGGGTCAGCAATAGAGGTCACAGCAATACACATGGTCAAAAACAAGCCAAAGAAGTCAGAGCAGGGAGCCAGAGACGCAAGAGAGTAAACCAGGTCAGAGGACAAGCCGAGTCAAATACCAAGGGGTCACAACACAGCGAGTGAGTACTACAACGGGTGAAGTCACGGGAACACAGGAACGGGACCTAGGTAAACGAGCAGAGGACAAAACAGGGTATAACGGGGTCAGCTGCTCAAACCAGAGACAGGAGCTATAACTAACACTGCTTGCAGGTAATTGCAGACTGAAATAGCCAGACAAATCCCAAAACGAGGCAAGGAAGATTAACCCCTGCATGACCATCCCAGGGAGAAAATAATCAGAAACGATCCCCAGACTGGATCATGACAGAATGATCATGGCAACAGTTTTTTGAGATACAGAAGACATATTATTTCTTTAATTCATGCAACACACGATAACAGTTACTGGAGACACCTATGCTTCAACATTGAAGGCATCACAAGAGGCGATCAAAGAGAAACGCCTTGATAAGTTGTCAGCAGGTATGTTGCTGCTTCAGTGATTATTTTCCATTTTGTAAAGTGAAGAAATATCTGCAGGCATAATGTAGTCCAATAGGCAGTAGCAGAGTTCTTACAGCAGCAAGAAGTCTAGTTCTATTCTAAGAGCATCCGATCACTGGAGCCAAAGTGGAATAAGTGTGTTGAACTCAAGGGTGATTACATTGAAAAGTAATAGCTTAAATTTTGACGGTGTGGCAGTCATTCTGTCTCCTGTTCAATAGCATTATTTTGGGTGCCCACATCCTAAAGGATGTAATGGTTGTCTCACCCTTCTAGTAGAGTTCATTTGCTTTCATCAATCTGCATCTGCTATGTAGTGGCAAATCTAGGCTTTCCTGCCCATGGGAAAAAAAAATTCAGTTTGGCACTGGGAGTGGGGAAAAGTGAGAAGAATCTTTTATTTTAAAAAATGTGCTAGAGAACAGTGGAAGAACGGGGAGCATTATTAATGGATGGGACCAGGATGAGGGGCATATATTACCGCAATGGGCCATTATGGGGAACAATACTACTAGAAGGGGTCTAGAATGGGGGGCATATATTACTGGTAGAGGCCAGGATGTGGTCATTACAAAAGGTTGGCAGATATTATTACTGGAAGGGGCCCATGATGGGGAAACATACGGTATATTGTTGGAGTGGTACATTACACCATGATGGGGGACATTATTACTGGAAGGGGCCCAGGATGGGTGACATTATACCAGGAAGGGGTCAGGTTAAGGTCATCATTACGGGAAGGGGCTTAGGATGGGGAATATTATAGCACAAAGGGGCTCAGGTTGGGTGACATTATACCAGGAAGGGGCTCAGGATGTTTCACGTTGTTACTGCAATGGCCCAGGATGGGCAACATTATTACTGGAAGGAGCAAAGGATGGGGGACATTATTACTGGAAGGGGCCCTGGTTGGAGGACATTATACCAGGTCCAGCATGGGAGACATTAGTACAGCATGGGGGACATTATTACTTAATGGGGGGCAACACGTACCGGTATGTCTTTTATAGGATTTAGAATGCTACAATGGCTAAAATATCTGACCAACATGTAGGTAGAGGCCCAGGTCCAAATTTTGTAATGGGGCCCTTCAAACTCTAGTTATGCTACTGAATGTTATAGTCCTGCTACTGCCTCTGGGGCTAAAGTTCTAAAAGGGTACCGATCTTAAAAGATGTAATAAACATTTGTGTACATCATTCAAGTACATACATGCAGTCATGAAAAAACCAAGTTCACCTTCTTTGAATTCTGTGGTTTTACGTATCAGGATATAATAGTAAACAAAATGTGGTCATTGCAATGTTTTAAAGTTAAGTAAATACAACATCAGATGAACAACAACACGTGACAAATTATATCATGTCATTATTTAAGCATAGTAGGCCAAAATCCATAAGCAGTAAGTAAAAAATAAATTTTAAAGTACGTACACTGGCCTTAATAGGTCTGTGAGTGTTAAATGCAAATTCAAGTTCGACAGACAACGTTCTCTATTTTTGATAAAGCTGTGCCTTCCCATAAAAAGTCTCTGTCTAGTATTAAACTTGGATAATTTTAACACAGGCGCAGTTCTTCAGGTTGTCCAAGTAATTTTAAAGATTCAACTACGCTATTTTAAAGGGAACCTGTCACCACGTTTTTGGAAGATGGGATAAAAATAGCGTTAAATAGGGGCAGAGGTGGGCGTTACATTAGTGTGTGTGTTATGCGTTTATTACCCACCTAAGTTGCCGAAATAACTTTGCAAAGTCTCCGTTTTCGCCTGTCAATCAGGCTGGTCAGGTCACATGGGCGTGGTGTCTTCACCCAGATTTGGCGTAGTTTTCCGTTGGTGGCGTAGTGGTGTGCGCATGCCCAAAGTCCGGAATCCTCTTCCAGGGGATTTAAAATAGCGCGGTGTTCGTTATTGCATTGGTGATCGGTGGGCGCGGCCATCTTCCTTTGGCCGCGCGTGCGCAGAAGCGGCGCTCTGCTGGCCGCGGCTTCAGGAAAATGGCCGCGGGATGCCGCGCGTGCGCAGATGGATATCGCGGCGGCCATTTTCCTGAAGCCGCGGCCAGCAGAGCGCCGCTTCTGCGCACGCGCGGCCAAAGGAAGATGGCCGCGCCCACCGATCACCAATGCAATAACGAACACCGCGCTATTTTAAATCCCCTGGAAGAGGATTCCAGACTTTGGGCATGCGCACACCACTACGCCACCAACGGAAAACTACGCCAAATCTGGGGGAAGACAACGCCCATGCGACCTGACCAGCCTGATTGACAGGCGAAAACGGAGACTTTGCAAAGTTATTTCGGCAACTTAGGTGGGTAATAAACGCATAACACACACACTAATGTAACGCCCACCTCTGCCCCTATTTAACGCTATTTTTATCCCATCTTCCAAAAACGTGGTGACAGGTTCCCTTTAACAGTCACAATCTTACTGATCATAATTAATATATCCAAGCCTAATTAATACTTTTTAACAAATAAGTTTGTTAACACACAGATTTAATTAATTTAACATGTTTTGATTAATTAATGTAATATCATCGTACAAACTGGAAGTATGCTGACTAGCTAGAACATTTAGATATGAAATGACTGATGACATTTCTAAACAAATATAAAGAAATTAACATATAACGTGTTCTTAGTAAAGAGTTTTATAAACAGGTAACCATTAAAAGTATTTACAGAAATTATTTACATCTGGCTACGTATTTTCACAGAGATTTGAAATTACAGACAATTTTTCAAAATTGAATAAAAATATATATGAAATCCATTGTAAGAAATAAACAAATTAGCCCTGTGTTTAAATAAAAAAAGAAATTAAGCAGCAAACTGAATTGTTATTAAAATATAGTAATTCAGAGAACTAATAGACTTTGGATAATTTTTGGGTGAGGCAAAATTAAATGAATAAAACATAGTTCAGGTGCTATATACTACATTTGAGTCTATTGTTCAAAAGCAAATAATTGTGTGGAACTTGATAATTGTTGCTTAGACACTGAAGGTGTGATGGTGGAATAATCGCTTACATGTTTCCTGTTGTAGGTGAAATTGCTTCAGCATCAAACAACTTTGTCTCATGTCCTTTGTGTTCTAACACTCATGACTAGTATGTGTATAGCACGGGGTGTGTGCATAGGTGTAACATACGGTGCTTACCATGCAGTGTTTTTTCTAACATGCCATGTGTATGTGTAACATGGTGTGTGATCGACATATACAAAATATCGGCAGCACGGATAAGATTTCATGGATGTTAACCTGCCAACAATAACCCAACTCATTAATTGGATGATTGGTTTGGCTTTGCCCGAACTGAAATCATCCTGAAATCATCCTTCTCGGTAGCATGTCACCTGTAAACCGGAGGTATGCTGACAATGCTATGATACTGTATGAGTGAGTGAAGTAGAAATTAGTCTTTCCCTATCATTCTGTGTCAGCCTGAGTAAAGAGGCCAATAAAAAAATGCTTTGAATATTGTCAATCCATGTCTAACATTCTGAAATCGGTCTGGGTAAATGCATCCTAAATGTTTCTGCGTGATAGTAATATGTTACCATTTGAGACTCCGCTTTTAATTTTGTTCATAGCCACATTTAGTCTAAAAATGTCCCTCAATGTTAATCATTTCAAAGTACAAAATATACAAAACATCAAAGTAAAAACGGTTTACAACAACCTACTGAAGCTAAAAGTTTAGCTTATTTAACTGGCACCGGAATAATGATGCTACAATAGAAGCCTTAAAAATAAGGCTGAATTCTGACAAATATATGCACAGTGGACATTTATCCACAAAGTTTCTTGCATACTGCTCCTAACATCCAAGAGATCCTTTATCTCCCAGGCGCCAACCACTTGAGTTTTTCCCAAACTTATACACTAATCGGCGGCCATCTACACGCTCAAGAATTTCTCGCTTGTAGTAATATCTGCAAAGAGAGAAAAAAGTGTAACGAGTTATTGAATAATAATATATTTATCCTAAATACTTTAAATGAGAGAATCAGCTAGACATTAATGAAAAAGCGATCAATAAAATCATTTAAGGATGAACCACCAACCTCATGGCACGGCTAAGCTTCTCATATGTCATACTGGAATTTTTCTTTTTCTGTCCCCAAAGATGGGCAACTGCTTCAGAACGAAGAAACTTAAATACTCCTTCAGATCGGTCCTCCCACTTCAAAAGACCTTCATTTAAATCAGGCTGCAGTAATATATCCCGAATAAACTCCCAAAGGTGTGTTCCACGTGCAGCTGAAATAATTGGTAAATTGTAAGAATTACAAGAGTCATAATGAAAAAGGTGCATCAAATAATTTACAATGGAAGCCAAGTTTCGAAATACTTAAAGGGAACCTGTCAATCAATTCATACTGGCCGAACCTTGGGTAGCATGAATCAGAGACATGGTGTTGATTGCAATCAGTTATGTTTTACTCTGAAGGCTCCAACACTTCAGAGAAAACATGGTCTTAAAAGCCAAATGGGGTCTATAGTTAGAGACATAACTAGTCTGAAGATGTCTCCAGCCATCTTCTCCTTGCCACGTTCCAGTTAATTGACAGGTCTTTCCCTATTGTGAAAGGAGAGACTTATTAATCAACTGGATTGGGGCAGGGATAAGTATACTATCTATCACTTTAGAACATGGCAGGCTGTTCAACTAGGTTTTCTTTGAAACACTACAGAGCAAAACATACCTACTGCAATCGCATAGCCAGGCTCTGGTTTATGCTGTACATGGTTCGGATAGCATGGATCTCATGACAGGTTCCTTTCAAAGGGTAAATGTTGTTTTAGGAAATCTTATAGCTCATTCCTCCTCCTTTATACTCCTCATTGGACTTTAGGAATAGCAACTATCATCTCCCATCTCAGTAATGTGAAAATCTGTATACATTGGAGACAGACTTTACCCAAAGTCTGAGACTGAATGATCAGTACAGAAGGAAGTAGATCAGATTTCTCTGATAAGATATATTACAAAACTTTCCTATTTTCTCTTGAACTGTAAAAATGTTAAATGACAGTTACACAACAAAAGGCAAGAGCACACATTTACTTACAGTGCTTGCTTTTCTTTGTCTCTAAGAAATCTGCGCTTTCAGCATTGATTTTCCGAGGTCTGCCCCTCCTTCTCCTATTGGGAGCACCATCACTTTTATTATAGCTTGGCAGGTTGTCTAAAAATAAAGAGGCACAAATATGAAATAATTATTGAAATGCTATTTATAGTTTGTATTTTATTATCATTTCAGTATTTTATTAAGTTAAAGGGATATTCCCATCTCCAAGATCCTATCCCAATATGTAGTAGGTATAATAATAATATTATCAGATGCCTCCAGTTAGAAATATTTGCTATCTCTCTTTCCTCATGTTTAGGCATTTCAGGATCTTAGGTATCCATGGTTATTATGACCACTGATGAAGTGACAGTTAGCTAGTTGCTAGTGGTCGCAATAATGGATACCTAAGGTCGTGCAATACCTGCACATGAGGAAAGAGATATAGCGAATCAGAAAACTATACTACATTTCTAATTGGAGGTATCTGCTAATATTACATATTAAGATAGGATCTTGGTAAATGGGAATACCCCTTTAAGTATCAACTTACTTGTTCCCAATGATGCTGTTTTTATGTCCACGTCAATGTCACTTCCTGCAGAATCTCCAGCTTGAGGGCTATATGAACCTGTCAGTAAAAAAACAAGACAGTTGAGTATCATGAAAAGTTTTCCAAGCTCTTTTACACTGATGTGCATAACCTTAAAACTTTATTACTTACCGGATCCACAGAACTCGGAGCTCGCAGGCGAGATTGGATCAGAGTAGTAACCTGGATCTATTGCTTTGTCTCCACACAATTCAGATTCTGTAATAAAACGCAAGTAGGATTTAAAATTTCAACAAATGATCATTTTATCATTTATTATTGCATTGGTAACAGCACAAATATTTTTAACAATGATCAATCACGAGTGATCTAAGTAACAGCATGACATAAAGCCAAAATTGCAGTAGAGATGTTGTTGGGTTAAAATAGCAAGTCATGGCTGACTATAGCTAATTTCACTATCTTGCTCCATTAAGTTTGGCAATTGATGTTGCCTTGGCTATCAGGCTATGGGCTGTTGAGTGGAAATTAGTAGTCTAAAGGCCTCTATACACATTAGACTAATGTTGGCGTGTGCTGCCAATATTGAGGGGCTCAGCCTCAATCTAATGAGTATGAGTGCACCGTCCAACTGATGGTCTGTGGAGAAGTCGATCAGGCATGTCTGTTATCAGACTGTCAATCGCATTGTTCTCCCAGAGATAAGCTGCCTGCTGGTGTGTAAGCCAGTGGATTTATTATAAGAAACACAGGGGCCGTTATATCGGAGAGTAGGTTGAAATGGCTGTTGGATGAGTAATCAAAACATTGTTCAGCCAATAGACATCTAATGTGTATGGTGATTTTAAGACTGTGCCAATACCAGTAATGAAAGTCAGCACAGTCTTAGTAAACAGAGCGAGATGACACAGCTTTTAGATAAAAATGTTTATGTAGTCAAGTGACATAAAAAAACAACACACACCAGTTTCTGGGTGAGGCCAGTAGCATAGCTACCAAGAGATCAGAGTGGGCACTTGCCACTTTTACCTGTGTTGGCATGTACAGCATACCGATATAGTTAAACTCTAGGGAAGAGCAGGAGCCATGGTCTACCTGCCTTACCGGTCTCTGTTCTGTAGACCATAGGTTGTTTTAGGCCTGCAGCCTATAGAGTGGCACAGAAAGTCAGAGTCCTAGCACAGATGGTGCAAAGACATCAATATGCCGATCCATTGTTGCCAGGACACTGACTGTGACGGCAGACTCACCAAAATGTGAGACTAGTAAGCATAAATTTGAATATTTTTTTATTTGCATTTTAAATGTCTCATTATTTTTTTTTCCTTTGGGGAACTCAGGAGCAATATTGGTTTATATGGGAAAAATCAGATGACACTATTATTGTATGTGGGGGGACTTTTGTTGAAGCACAAAGGGCATCAATAATTGCTAAGGGGACATTAAGGTGACATTATTACTTTTTATGGGTTTCGTAACCTATGTTTTCTATTGAATCTGTACCCCACTTTTTGTGCACGCTCATACTGGAGTGCTGAACTGCCCACTACTTGGGAGTCTATTAAACTATCAGTGGGGCATTTCAGAAGTTGAACCACCATCAATCTGCAGGCAAATAAAATTAGAAATACTGTAAATTTAGATACCTGAACTGTATTAACTGAATACTAAGGTCACAATATGTGTGTAGGAGTCACATGACTAGCGCCCATTATTAACTGGCTTTCTGCTCTTTTTATAAATGGAACCTACCATTAGATTCATGCTGCCTGAAATATAGCCAGCATGAATCAGAGCTACTTGATTGCAGACAAGTATGTTTTACTCTGAAATACTACAGAGGTTTAGAGAAAACATATTATTAAATTACAGCCAGGAACCCAGAGAGACTAGTCCAATGATGTGTGTCTTTAAAGAGGAACATGGTAATCAACTGGAATGAGGCAGGAAGAAGCAAGCCAGAGGCCATGAAGAACTTCTCATGTCTCTGTTGTTCCTTGACCATTTTTCAAACTATGTTTTCTCTTGAATGCTACAGTTTCAGCTTTTCAGAGTAAAACATACAGGTGCATCTCACAAAATTAGAATATCATCAAAAAATTAATTTATTTCAGTTTTTCAATACAAAAAGTGAAACTCGTATATTATATAGAGTCATTACAAACAGAGTGATCTAGTTCAAGTGTTTATTTCTGTTAATGTTGATGATTATGGCTTACAGCCAATGAAAACCCAAAAGAATCCGAAATGTTGGCCTACTGAAATGTATGTTCAGTAAATGCACTCAATACTTGGTCAGGGCTCCTTTTGCATCAATAACTGCATCAATGCAGCGTGGCATGGAGGTGGCCATCAGTCTGTATTCTTGGATCTGGCGTCTCTCATCTTCCTCTTCACAATACCCCATAGATTCTCTAAGGGGTTAGGGTCAGGCGAGTTTGCTGCCCAATCAACACAGTGATACTGTTGTTTTTAAACCAGGTATTGGTACTTTTGGCAGTGTGGACAGGTGCCAAGTGCTGCTGGAGAATGAAATTTCCATCTCCAAAAAGCTTGTCCGCAGAGGAAATCATGAAGTGCTTGAAAATTTCCTGGTGGACGGCTGTGCTGACTTTGGTTTTGATAAAACACAGTTAGCCTACACCAGCAAATGACATGGCTCCCGAAACTATCATTAATTGTGGATACTTTACACTAGACCTTAGAAATCAAGGTCTCAGAGTTTTGAGGAAGAGTAGAGGCAGACAATCCAAGCTGCTTGATGTCTAGTGTGAAGTTTCCACAATCAAGGATGGCTTGTGGAGCCATGTCATCTGCTGGTATAGACACACTGTTGGCCCCTGTCCACACTGCCAAAAGTACCAATCCCTGGTTTAAAAACATCAGTATCACTGTTCTTGATTGGCCAGCAAACTTACCTGACCCTAACCCCATAGAGAATCTCTTGGGTATTGTCAAGAGAATGATGAGAGACACCAGACCCAACAACGCAGACGAGCTGAAGACTGCTATCAAAGCAACCTGGGCTTCCATAACACTTCAGCAGTGCGACAGGCTGATCACCTCCATGCCTAGCAGCATTGATGCAGTAATTGATGCAAAAGGAGCCCCGACCAAGTACTGAGTGCATTTACTGAATATACATTTCAGTAGACCAACATTTCGGATTCTAAAATAATTTTTTCAAGCTGGTGTTATAGTATTCTAATATACTGAGATAATAACTTTTGGGTTTTCATTGGCTGTAAGTCATAATCATCAACATTAACAGAAATAAACACTTGAAATAGATCACTCTGTAATGACTCTATCTAATATATGAGTTTCACTTTTTGTATTGAAGAACTGAAATAAATTAACTTTTTGATGATATTCTAATTTTGTGAGATGCACTTGTACATAACTGCAATCGTGCAATGAGGCTCTCATTCATACTGCTCATGGGATGGGCAGCACGAATCCAGTAACAGGTTCTCTTCAAATTGACATATGGCCAGAGCCAACATGGGCATAAAAATAATACATAGCACATACACACCTCAGCATCTCCTGCCAGTAAACATACCAGCATGTTACCATTTCAGGTAATCAGAAGCCACCTCTGCATCCAAGGTTTAACTGTTGTGGACACCAGTTGTCACACACTGACAACATTAGAAGTGGAGACTGTCAGAAAGGCTGTCCAGCATTACAGAGGAGCGGCAGTGGATCGATTGACGAGCATGTGCTGTTTATGATTTTTTCAGGAAACTTAGCCCATAAATATAATACAAGCCAGGGATGGAAATTAACTATGCATTACACAGACCAGCTATGCTATGTTTTTAATTTAAGACAGCAACAGATCAGGTAAAATCAAATATAGAGCTGAATTTTAAATACATGTATATTAGAAAATGTATTTTCTATTGTATAAAACTATGGAATGCCCCTTTAAATTATTTTTCTGTTCTGCTGAACTTTGCAAAGTAAGGCAAATGGATCTTACTGCACACAAGTAATAGCAGAAAACTTAGAAACAGATCTTTGTCATACTCATTGTGAATACATTTCATACCTATTTCATTCTTTACTCCAAATTGCAAATTGTCTTCGCATTGAATATAATCATAGATTAGGTCCCATTCAGAAGGGCATTCTGAAATAAAATAAATTAATTACTTGAATAATAATAATAATAGTAGTAATAAATGTACTTCAGACAATAAAGGTATAAACATGCAACAGTGGGAATGTGTTAATAAACTTACCCTCTGAAAGGTGGAACGTTAAGTCATAGTCACTTGAATCACACGAATTTGATGGAGGAGGGGTTTTCCCTGTGAAGAAATATTTTAGAGTTATGATTAGACTAAAAGCCGTGTACCTCACCTATACAATTTCTAGCTTGACACTCTGGGTTATGGTTTGCCTAACATGCAAAAAGTAGGATGAAACTTTTATCTAGCTTAAACTACCAGCTTAACTTTTAAGCAGAGATTGTTATCTTTGGTAATTGTAGATAATCTGCATTATTATGACGCACAAGTGTGTCTTATCTTGGCGTGCAAACAAGGAAACCTGTACCTTTTTATTATCTTCAGAAATTATCAATAGATCACAGTTCAGTTCTGGCTACTAATAATGAATAATTAGGTCATAGTACTCACAATCTCGTAACTGGCTTAAATGGTCGTAGAGTGTATCCCCAAGACCACCGAACATTGTCCTCATATCTTCTCTGCTCAGTTGACATAGGCGTTGTCCATCCATTTCACATTGGGTTAAGTCTATAGTGCTGGCGTCCCACTTGTTCCTCTCAACATTATAACTAATCCAGTCCAATACATGCCGCTGTGTCCACATGTGTGGCAGCTTCTGCTCCCAGTCACATACCTCGGCTGTAAAACATACATGTTAACATTTTAGCACTGACTTTCTTTTAAGCAAAGACTACAGTATAGATGTGCACTATATATATAGTAAACAATACCAACTGGTTCGGAGAGAAAGCTAAATGTTTTCTTAAGATTCATCTCTACAATTTTCTTGTTTACCTGATAGCTCGCTGGTAGTTCCTGGTATAGTAAAAGTAAGTAGCTTGTTATTGTCTCGATCTTTCAGTGCCTCAGTTGACACAGCATGAGCTTGGACAGGTGGATATAAAGTTGAAAAATAATTGTTAAAAACACTGCTGATCACACAGCTTCCTCCTGCCATCGTAGAGCCTAGATGAGAAAAAACATGGAACAATAAGTGGTAAAACTGATAGGTGTTCTCCATAAAAAACATTGCTTTAGAAATCGGGTGAAAGAAGTGACTCAGCATACTGTTCCCGTCACTTGCAATGTCTCACTGAATTTGAAGGCATAAGTATTTCTCTGAAAAGTCCATGTTCCAAAACAGTAATGAAAAATACAAAACTTGTACAGCTATGGTCTAAGTTAAAATGAAGGTTTTCAGAGAACACCAAGATCCCAGAGGTGAAATTTTAAGGTTGTTAACTACCTGTGCAATGTTCCAGAGACTTGAGTAATCCACCTATTCAATAGAAGTGACTATGAGACTATAACAAACCTTGTACTTTTATACACCCAACCCATGTAACCTGACTCCACCTGCTCTATATACAGATTAGACGGGATTTTCCCCAGGTGCGTGATGTGAGTTCAGAGGCCACAAGAATATTTGCATAGCAAACTGTTTCCAACCCTTTCTGGGAAAACAAGGGGACGAGTGGTTTAATTATTGCTAGAGGTAACAGATGTCATAACACGTCAACCAACTTAAATCCAACAACTGATATTTTCATGTTTATGATCATGTAGTATAGTAATTAATTAATAGCAGTTTTTATATTAGAGTTTTAAAAAATTCTGTATTGTATGAGCAAATAAACAAAGATCCTGCTCCAAATTATACAGCACACAACAACATGGTAAGGCCTCATACATCTGACAGCATTCTTTGAGCCCATATTATAAACATAGTGTGTAATGACAAGTAGACATATACTTGAACCCACTGGTGGACAGCAACAAAATAGGACATACTAGGATCAAACATAAAAAAGTCTTGGGCATTAGTACAATGCTTGTAAAAAAGGTATAAAAAGAGACAAAACAGAGTGCCAGAACAATTATAAACAAAGAAAGAAAAAATTCCAAGGTAATACCTGAACAATTACAACCTGTAGATGACCTCCTGCTTCCTTGAACAGGACTTTTCAAACTGTGAGGCAGGAGTCCCTCAGGCGACACTGGCAAGTTGTTGGTGAGTCACTACTAGGAATTAGGTTTTCATAGATGTGATCAAATCTGCCAAACCAATAATAATATATTTTGTTTAATAAAATAATGTACTTATTCTGTGCTTATTTTCTGTCACCACAGGGTTTAAGAGACAAGTGCAAATATGAATAAGAATAAGTAGAGGCAAATGTTAAAATTTAATACAGTTGTGTGAAAATGTGTTTCCCCCTTCCAAACAAATTTAAATATTAGACAAAAAAACCACAAGTAAACGCAAAATATATATCCTACAGAGAAACTGGAGTAGATATTAACCCAACAGCATATTAAGCTAGAAAATGGTAATTTTATTATAAATATGAAACACACAAATACATCAACATAAAAAGACAAGGTGCGCATAAAGTACACATACATAGGACATAGCCCACTGCAAGTAACACCATGGGATTAATAACAGACCGAAAAGATCCTTATCAGTATAGGTCTCAGTAAACTACGGATGACTATATCTAAAGGTATAACCGCATTAAGTATAACCCCTTTTAAAATCTGAGTGAGTCAGGGAAAGAAGCGAATACACCAAGGTCTGTCTTACCCATTAGTCTTAGTGCCAGTGTCTGTCCAAACTGCCCCGACGCGCGTTTCGCGTTGGGCTTCTTCGGGGGGCGTGGTTATGTGTGTATACTGGGCATTATATAGGGGACACTAGCAGCTGTGATTGGCGCATGCGCGCCGCCATCCTGGACACTAACAGCTGTGATTGATACACGGCGTCATAGTTGGCGCATGCGTGCCGCCATCCTGGGGGTGACTGGAACCATACATCCCGACTTCCTAGTGACCACGACGGGCGGAGGGAAAATCCTCCAGACGTCATATCCCATCGGGTCACTTCCGGATATCGGGTAGGATGGTCCGCACAAATCCCCAGCGTGGTGCGCATGCGCGCACGCCGAAAATGCCATTTTGGAAGAGGGACCAACTAAGGGCAGTGCACGTATAGGGAAGAGACTGTGTGACGCAAAAAATAGTAAGTTGGTGATGTCTCACTCCGTTCGCTTATGAGACTGTGAAATATACTACTTAAAGTGACCACGTGCGTTCTAACTATAAGAACTCATTGTACTAAAGTGCAAAAAAGTGATATGCCAGCAATGCAGTGCAGTATCTAATAAAGCCTTATATTACCAAAAACAGGTAAATATAAAAACTACAAAACACATTGCAATATTATATCAGATACAAATATTAATACGTGTAAAAAAAAAAAAAATTTCGTGTAAAAAAATATATATAATGATAGAAATATACCCAATAAATACAAACTCATTAAACAAATAAAATAGTCCCAGACCCTCAAATGTTAAATACTGAAATGTCAAGTTCTTTCTTCTGTGTGAAGCTCTCAGATGTCACTGGTAAATGTTCACTGATGTTCATTTTCAGATATTTGTTCAATCACAGACGTGGCCAGCAAGATGTTCCAGATGTCCCACGAGTGCCCAGACAAGACAGATACTAATGAACATAGGTACGTACACGATAAAATCTAAAATAATATGAATGACAAAACACACAAATTAAAATCCGGAACCAAAGAGACACATGCAGACCTGACGCAAGTGGTTCTATAAATAGGACGCAAAGCTCAATTGTTCATTAAGACCATGTGGGGACATAGTTCCTAGTACCGTAATCCACCGGCATTCTAATTGTACGAGTTTTTTCTTTATGTCTCCACCTCTTATGCCACTCCTGACATGATCAATACCATAGACTTTCAATTCTTTGGGGTTACATCCATGAAACCGTCTGAAGTGTCGGGGTAATGTCTTAAGGGATGCAATGTCCTCCACCTCTTTTGCCGCCATAATGTCTCTAATGTGTTCTCGAGTCCTGACCCTCAGTTCTCGTGAGGTCAGGCCAACATAGGATAAACCACACGTGCAGCTGGCCATATAGATTACATATGTGGTACTGCAAGATATATAGTCTGTAATTTTAAAATCTTTCGTACCATCGGCAGAGGTGAAGGAAAGTGCCCTTACATGATTACGACAGGCCAGACATTCGCCACATGGATAAAAACCCCACCTCCTTTTTCCAACACCAAAAAGGGTTGGGGTCTTGGTAACATAGTGACTTTTCACCAATATGTCTCTCAGATTTCTCGATCTCCTCGCCGTCATAAGTGGTTCATCTGAGAGACTTTGGGCCAGAATAGGGTCTGTTTTTAAAATCGGCCAGTGTCTCCTCAAGATGTTCCTCATTGTGCCCCATTGGTGGTTGAATGTAGAAATATATCTTATAGCATTACCTTCATTCTTTTTGGCTTTAGGTGGCTGGGACAGGAGATCAGATCTCCTTTGTTTTTTAGCCCGGGCATAGCCACGCTTTATGCTTCTATTGCTATACCCCCGTGACCGAAATCTCTCCCCAAGGTCCACAGACTGTCTTTCAAAAGCCTCCTCAGTAGAGCAAATTCTCCTCATCCTTAGGAATTGTCCTATAGGAATGGCTAACACATAATTTTTTTACTTTTAGGGACCGATACTACCTCCAGTGTCGCGGTACCGCGATGGGGGCGGCTTGTGCGCCTTCATACGCTAATCTATTCTTGGGATACTGGGAGAGGGCTCTCTTCCAGGGGGGCGCACATGCCGCCCCCCAAGTGCTGGAGTGGTATCGGTACATAGATGATATTTTATTTATCTGGCAAGGGTCCATTGAACAACTTCATCTTTTTATGCAGGAATTGAACCGTAACAGCCTCAACATTAGGCTCACTTATAAATATAGTCGTGATAGTATTGATTTTCTTGATATCAGGCTTCAGATTCAGAAAGATGGCTCCATCAATACTGACGTATTTAGAAAGGAGACCTCTGCCAATGCACTTCTTCATGCCTCCTCAGCTCACAATAGCACCACAATTGGAGCCATTCCTATGTTACCAAGACCCCAACCCTTTTTGGTGTTGGAAAAAGGAGGTGGGGTTTTTATCCATGTGGCGAATGTCTGGCCTGTCGTAATCATGTAAGGGCACTTTCCTTCACCTCTGCCGATGGTACGAAAGATTTTAAAATTACAGACTATATATCTTGCAGTACCACATATGTAATCTATATGGCCAGCTGCACGTGTGGTTTATCCTATGTTGGCCTGACCTCACGAGAACTGAGGGTCAGGACTCGAGAACACATTAGAGACATTATGGCGGCAAAAGAGGTGGAGGACATTGCATCCCTTAAGACATTACCCCGACACTTCAGACGGTTTCATGGATGTAACCCCAAAGAATTGAAAGTCTATGGTATTGATCATGTCAGGAGTGGCATAAGAGGTGGAGACATAAAGAAAAAACTCGTACAATTAGAATGCCGGTGGATTACGGTACTAGGAACTATGTCCCCACATGGTCTTAATGAACAATTGAGCTTTGCGTCCTATTTATAGAACCACTTGCGTCAGGTCTGCATGTGTCTCTTTGGTTCCGGATTTTAATTTGTGTGTTTTGTCATTCATATTATTTTAGATTTTATCGTGTACGTACCTATGTTCATTAGTATCTGTCTTGTCTGGGCACTCGTGGGACATCTGGAACATCTTGCTGGCCACGTCTGTGATTGAACAAATATCTGAAAATGAACATCAGTGAACATTTACCAGTGACATCTGAGAGCTTCACACAGAAGAAAGAACTTGACATTTCAGTATTTAACATTTGAGGGTCTGGGACTATTTTATTTGTTTAATGAGTTTGTATTTATTGGGTATATTTCTATCATTATATATATTTTTTTACACAAAATTTTTTTTTTTTTTTTTACACGTATTAATATTTGTATCTGATATAATATTGCAATGTGTTTTGTAGTTTTTATATTTACCTGTTTTTGGTAATATAAGGCTTTATTAGATACTGCACTGCATTGCTGGCATATCACTTTTTTGCACTTTAGTACAATGAGTTCTTATAGTTAGAACGCACGTGGTCACTTTAAGTAGTATATTTCACAGTCTCATAAGCGAACGGAGTGAGACATCACCAACTTACTATTTTTTGCGTCACACAGTCTCTTCCCTATACGTGCACTGCCCTTAGTTGGTCCCTCTTCCAAAATGGCATTTTCGGCGTGCGCGCATGCGCACCACGCTGGGGATTTGTGCGGACCATCCTACCCGATATCCGGAAGTGACCCGACGGGATATGACGTCTGGAGGATTTTCCCTCCGCCCGTCGTGGTCACTAGGAAGTCGGGATGTATGGTTCCAGTCACCCCCAGGATGGCGGCACGCATGCGCCAACTATGACGCCGTATATCAATCACAGCTGTTAGTGTCCAGGATGGCGGCGCGCATGCGCCAATTATGACGCTGCGCATCAATCACAGCTGCTAGTGTCCCCTATATAATGCCCAGTATACACACATAACCACGCCCCCCGAAGAAGCCCAACGCGAAAGGCGCGTCGGGGCAGTTTGGACAGACACTGGCACTAAGACTAATGGGTAAGACAGACCTTGGTGTATTCGCTTCTTTCCCTGACTCACTCAGATTTTAAAAGGGGTTATACTTAATGCGGTTATACCTTTAGATATAGTCATCCGTAGTTTACTGAGACCTATACTGATAAGGATCTTTTCGGTCTGTTATTAATCCCATGGTGTTACTTGCAGTGGGCTATGTCCTATGTATGTGTACTTTATGCGCACCTTGCCTTTTTATGTTGATGTATTTGTGTGTTTCATATTTATAATAAAATTACCATTTTCTAGCTTAATATGCTGTTGGGTTAATATCTACTCCAGTTTCTCTGTAGGATATATATTAGCGGTGGAGTTGTACCCTATGACCTATGTCCAGTTTAAGGGTGTTTCCCTATGATATATCGCACTTGATATGTATCAGTGGTATCTATATTAAGTAAACGCAAAATGCAGTTTTTAACTCCTTAACAACCGCCGATACACCTTTTAACGGCGGTAGTTAAGGGTACTTAAACCACAGCGCCATTAATTAACGGCGCTGAGGAAAAAGTGTATAGCACCCCACAGAGATGGAATTTCTCCAAGGTTTCGGCTGAGCCTAGACCCCAGAGAACATGATTTGCGTTGGTTTTTACTGACCTCGGGGTTGCGATCGCCGTTATTAACCATATAATGGTGACCACAAAAAAAAGTCCAATTTGCCATTTAATTTCTCTCTCCTCTGAAGTGATTGCACATCAGAGGAGAGAGAAATAGGGTCACCGATCCACCCCCGGTACCTCCCAGAGTCCCTGGGTCCTCTTGCTTCCTCCCACGGCCGCCAGTGTCTTCTTCTGGTATGAAAATGGTGGGCACATGCGTAGTGCGCTCGCCGAGATATGTCGGCTAGACTTGGCAACAATAGGAGATTTTTCCTATTTGTTAATTTTGGTCACTGTGATAGACCCTATCACAGTGATCAGAATAAAAAAAAAAGTAAATAAAAACCCCCTTTATCCCACCATTAGTTAGGAAACAATGATGAAATTAAAAAAATGTTCCCATATTTCCATTAGGGTTAAAGTTGGACTAAAGTGAGCTAGGATTAAGGTTAGGGTTGGGGCTAAAGTTAGGGTTAGGGTTAGAGTTGGGGCTAAAGCTAGGGTTAGGGTTGGGGCTAAAGAGTAGAAGAGAGAGATATGGAGCTGCAAACGCTATCCAGGCACTAAAGGAGTACGTAGAGTCCAATTGAAAGGCTGGGTGGGTGCTAATTCCGCTGGTGAGCACAGCAAAAATTAGAAAGAAAAAAGCAGTGAAGGCACTCCAACTCAGAAATATAAGAAAAAACCTTTATTTCGGCATGTCAAACCAAGTTAAAAACATGAGAAACACCTGACGCGTTTCTGGTGCATAAGAAGCGTCCTTAATCATAGAATGCACCAGAAACACGTCAGGTGTTTCTCATGTTTTTAACTTTTCCTTTCTAATTTTTGGTTGGGGCCAAAGTTAGGATTAGGGTTAAGGTTGAAGCAAAAGTTAGTGTTAGGGTTGGGACTAGAGTTGGGGTTAGGGTTTGGATTACATTTATGGTTGGGATTACGGTTAGGGTTGGGATTAGTGTTGTGAATTCCGTTCTGGAGCTCCCTCCTGTGGTTGCTAATAGTATTTTTGCGAGTTCTGCCCTTGGGCTCCCTCTGGTGGTTTCGAGTGGAACTGCTGCTCCTTTAGGTAGCTGTAGCAGCTGCCTCCACTGATCGCCTTGCCTGTGTTTGTTATTTAAACCTGCTCTGGGCTTTAGTTCATGCCAGCTGTCAATGTTCTTGGTTGGATTTGGTTCTCTCCTTGGATTTCTCATATGGCCTGTCCTTGTCAGCAAAAGATAAGTTTTTGCTAGTTCTTGTTTGTCCATTTGTTTGGACTCTATTGCTCTGCAAATATGTCTCTTTTTGTCCAGCTTGTCACTATGTCATATTCAGGCTAGCTGGAAGCTCTGGGGAAACAGATTTGCCCCTCCACACCGTGAGTCGGTGTGGAGTTCATTTTTGTAAACTCTGCGTGGATTTTGTAGTTTTTAATACTGACCGCACAGTATCCTTTTCTCTCTGTCTATCAAGTTTAGTATTGGCCTCCTTTGCTGAAATCTGATTTCATTTCTGTGTACGTCATTTCCCTCTCCACTCACAGTCAATATTTGTGGGGGGCTGTCTTTCCTTTGGGGGTTTTCTCTGAGGCAAGATAGCTTTCTATTTCCTACTTTAGGGGTAGTTAGCTCTTAGGCTGTGACGAGGTGTCTAGGGAGAGTCAGGAACATCCCACGGCTATTACTAGTGTTGTTGTTAGGATTAGGAACTGCGGTCAGTAGAGATACCACCTCCGCAGAGCTCGTCCCATGTTGTGTTTTAGCCACCAGGTCATATCAGTGTGGCCTCTTAACCACCAGGTCATAACAGTACAGCTGGCCCACAATGTGTTAAATGCATCTCAAAAGAGGGAAAAGAAAGTTCTGAGTCATTTTTTTTTCCTTTGTAGCTTGTTTTGTCTTTTTTTTCCCCTTAATCTTTGGGTGGTTCAGGATTTTGGTGCTGATATGGAGGTTCAGGGTCTGTCCTTGCGTGTGGATCAACTTGCTGCAAGGGTACAGAGTATCCAAGATTATGTTGTCCAGACTCCGGTATTAGAGCCTAGAATTCCTATTCCTGATTTGTTTTCTGGGGATAGATCTAAATTTTTGAACTTCAAAAATAATTGCAGATTGTTTTTTGCTCTGAGACCCCGTTCCTCTGGTGACCCCATTCAGCAGGTGAAGATTGTTATTTCTTTGCTGCATGGCGACCCGCAGGACTGGGCATTCTCCCTTGAGCCAGGAAATCCTGCATTGCTCAATATTGACGCATTTTTTCAAGCGCTCGGATTGCTGTATGATGAGCCTAATTCTGTGGATCAGGCAGAAAAGTCTTTGCTGGCTCTGTGTCAGGGTCAGGAAGCAGCAGAAGTATACTGCCAGAAATTTAGAAAGTGGTCTGTGCTCACAAAATGGAATGAGTATGCTCTGGCAGCGATTTTCAGAAAGGGTCTTTCTGAAGCCCTTAAAGATGTTATGGTGGGGTTTCCCACGCCTGCTGGTCTGAATGAGTCAATGTCTTTGGCCATTCAGATCGATCGGCGTCTGCGCGAGCGCAAGGTGGTGCACCATATGGCAGTGTCCTCTGAGCAGAGTCCTGAGCCTATGCAATGTGATAGGATTTTGACTAGAGCAGAAAGGCAGAAATTCAGACGTCAGAATGGCCTGTGTTTTTACTGTGGTGATTCTGCTCATGCTATTTCTGATTGCCCTAAGCGTACTAAGAGGGTCCCTAGGTCTGTTACCATTAGTACTGTACAGCCTAAATTTCTCTTGTCTGTTACCCTGATTTGCTCATTGTCGTCCTTTTCTGTTATGGCATTTGTGGATTCTGGCGCTGCCCTGAACTTAATGGACTTAGAATTTGCCAAGCGCTGTGGTTTTTCCTTGGAGCCTTTGCAGAGCCCTATTCCCTTAAGGGGGATTGATGCTACGCCATTGGCCAAGAATAAACCTGAGTACTGGACACAGTTAACCATGTACATGGCTCCAGCACATCAGGAAAATATTCGCTTTTTGGTGTTGCATAATTTGCATGATGTTGTTGTGCTTGGTTTTCCATGGTTACAGGTACATAATCCAGTGCTGGATTGGAGATCTATGTCTGTAACTGGTTGGGGTTGTCAGGGGATACATAGTGATATTCCTTTGATGTAAATTTCCTCGCCCCCTTCTTCTGAAGTTCCTGAGTTTTTGTCGGATTTCCAGGATATATTTGATGAGCCCAAGTCCAGTTCCCTGCCTCCTCATAGGGACTGCGATTGTGCCATTAATTTGATTCCTGGCTGTAAGTTCCCTAAGGGCCGACTTTTCAATCTGTCTGTGCCAGAGCATGCCGCTATGCGGAGTTATGTAAAGGAGTCCTTGGAGAAGGGGCATATTCGCCCGTCTTCGTCACCGTTGGGGGCTGGTGTCATGATCTCTGCAGGCAGAGATCATAGCAAGCCTATAGAGGGACAAGCTCTCGGAAGATGGAACTATACTGACCATGAACTAAGCCTGCCGCGCAACTAGAAATAGCCAGGTAGCATTTCCTATTTATCGCTAGATGCCCAGCTCTGGCCTAAGACCTAAATAGCTAGCAGAGGGAAATATAAGACCTGGCTCACCTCTAGAGAAATATTCCAAAGAAGACAGTAGCCCCCCACATATAATGACGGTGAGTTCAGATGAAACAACAAACGCAGCAGGAAAATAGTCTTAGCAAATTTGAGGTCCGCTTACTAGATAGCAGAAGACAGATAGTATACTTTCATGGTCAGCAGAAAAACACTAACAAAACACCATCCAGAGATTACCTTAAACTCTGGCATTAACTCATAACGCCAGAGTAGCAATCCCTGATCAACGAGAGCTTTCCAGACACAGTAACAAAACTTCAGCTGTGAACTGGAACAAATAGGCAAAACAAAACATGGACAAAAGTCCAACTTATCTAGTAGTTGTCTAGAAGCAGGAACAAGCACTGAGAGGCATCAGATAACATTGTTGACCGGCAAGAAACCACCAGAGAAATGAGCTTAAATAGCGACACCCACTACTGATGGAACCAGGTGAAACAGGAAAGAGGATGACAAGTCCAATTCCACAAGCGGCCACCGGGGGAGCCCAGAATCCAAATTCACAACAGTACCCCCCCCTCAAGGAGGGGGCACCGAACCCTCACCAGATCCACCAGGGCGACCAGGATGAGCCCTATGGAAGGCACGAACAAGATCAGAAGCATGAACATCAGATGCATTGACCCAAGAATTATCCTCCTGGCCGTAACCCTTCCAGTTGACCAGATACTGGAGTTTCCGTCTGGAAACACGAGAGTCCAAAATTTTCTCCACAACGTACTCCAACTCACCCTCAACCAACACCGGAGCAGGAGGCTCAACTGAAGGTACAACAGGTACCTCATACCTGCGCAATAACGACCGATGAAAAACGTTATGAATGGAAAAGGACGCAGGGAGGTCCAAACGGAAAGAAACAGGATTAAGAATCTCCAATATTCTATAAGGGCCGATGAACCGAGGTTTAAACTTAGGAGAAGAGACCCTCATAGGGACAAAACGAGAAGACAACCACACTAAATCTCCAACACAAAGCCGAGAACCAACACGACGATGACGGTTGGCAAAACGCTGAGTCTTCTCCTGGGACAACTTCAAATTGTCCATAACCTGCCCCCAGATGTGATGCAATCTCTCCACCACCGCATCCACTCCAGGACAATCCGAGGATTCCACCTGACCGGAGGAAAATCGAGGGTGAAACCCCGAATTACAGAAAAACGGGGACACCAAGGTGGAAGAACTGGCCCGATTATTGAGGGCGAACTCTGCCAATGGCAAAAAAGCAACCCAATCATCCTGGTCAGCAGAGACAAAACACCTCAGATATGTCTCAAGGGTCTGATTAGTCCGCTCGGTCTGGCCATTAGTCTGAGGGTGAAAAGCAGATGAAAAAGACAAATCTATGCCCATCCTAGCACAGAATGCCCGCCAAAATCTAGACACAAATTGGGTACCTCTGTCAGAAACAATATTCTCAGGAATACCGTGCAATCGGACAACATTCTGAAAAAACAGAGGAACCAACTCAGAAGAAGAAGGCAACTTGGGCAGAGGAACCAAATGGACCATTTTAGAGAAACGGTCACAGACCACCCAGATGACAGACATCTTCTGGGAAACAGGCAGATCCGAAATAAAATCCATCGAGATGTGTGTCCAAGGCCTCTTAGGAATAGGCAAGGGCAACAGCAGTCCGCTAGCCCGAGAACTACAAGACTTGGCCCGAGCACAAACGTCACATGACTGCACAAAGACTCGCACATCTCGTGACAGGGAAGGCCACCAGAAGGATCTTGCCACCAAATCCCTGGTACCAAAAATTCCGGGATGACCTGCCAATGCAGAAGAATGTACCTCAGAGATGACTCTGCTGGTCCAATCATCCGGAACAAACAGTCTATCAGGCGGACAACGATCCGGTCTATCCGCCTGAAACTCTTGCAAGGACCGCCGCAGATCAGGAGAAACGGCCGACAAAATTACTCCCTCCCTAAGGATACCTGTGGGTTCAGAATTACCAGGAGAGTCCGGGTCAAAACTCCTAGAAAGGGCATCTGCCTTAACATTCTTAGAACCCGGTAGGTATGACACCACAAAATTAAAGCGAGAAAAAAATAAAGACCAGCGCGCCTGTCTAGGATTCAGGCGTCTGGCAGTCTCAAGATAAATCAAATTTTTGTGGTCAGTCAATACCACCACCTGATGCCTAGCCCCCTCGAGCCAATGGCGCCACTCCTCAAACGCCCACTTCATGGCCAAAAGCTCCCGATTCCCAACATCATAATTCCGCTCTGCGGGCGAAAATTTGCGAGAAAAGAAGGCACAAGGCCTAATGACGGAGCAGTCGGAACCTTTCTGCGACAACACTGCCCCAGCTCCGATCTCCGAAGCGTCAACCTCAACCTGAAAAGGCAGATTCACATCAGGCTGACGCAACACAGGGGCAGAGGCAAAACGGCGCTTAAGCTCCTGAAAGGCCTCTACAGCATGAGGGGACCAATTAGCAACATCAGCGCCTTGTCTGGTCAAATCAGTCAGTGGTTTAACGACATCCGAAAAACCAGCAATAAATCGGCGGTAAAAGTTGGCAAAGCCCAAAAATCTCTGAAGACCCTTAAGAGAGGAGGGCTGAGTCCAGTCACAAATAGCTTGCACCTTGACGGGATCCATCTCAATGGAAGAGGGAGAAAAAATATACCCCAAAAAGGAAATTTTCTGGACCCCAAAAACGCACTTAGACCCCTTCACACATAAAGAATTAGACCGCAGAACCTGAAAAACTCTCCTGACCTGCTGGACATGAGAGTCCCAGTCATCAGAAAAAATCAGAATATCATCCAGATATATTATCATAAATTTATCCAGAAAATCGCGGAAAATATCATGCATAAAAGACTGGAAAACTGAAGGGGCATTAGAAAGACCAAAAGGCATGACCAAATACTCAAAGTGGCCCTCGGGCGTATTAAATGCGGTCTTCCACTCATCCCCCTGCCTGATCCGCACCAAATTATACGCCCCACGAAGATCAATTTTAGAGAACCACTTAGCACCCTCTATACGAGCAAACAAATCAGTAAGCAATGGCAATGGGTATTGATACTTAACAGTGATCTTATTCAGAAGCCGATAATCAATACATGGTCTCAAAGAGCCGTCTTTTTTTGAGACAAAGAAAAACCCAGCTCCCAAGGGAGAAGAAGATGGACGAATATGTCCCTTTTCCAAAGACTCCTTTATATATTCCCGCATAGCAGCATGTTCCGGCACAGACAAATTAAACAAACGACCCTTTGGATATTTACAACCCGGTATCAAATCTATGGCACAATCGCACTCACGGTGCGGAGGTAACGACCCAAGCTTGGGTTCGTCAAAGACGTCTTGATAATCAGAGAGGAACTCAGGGACTTCAGAGGGAATGGACGACGAAATAGAAACCAAAGGTACGTCCCCATGAATACCCTTACATCCCCAGCTCAACACAGACATTGCTCTCCAGTCCAAGACTGGGTTGTGAGACTGCAACCATGGCAATCCCAGTACCAAATCGTCATGTAAATTATACAGCACCAGGAAACGAATAATCTCCTGGTGATCCGGATTGATACGCATGGTTACTTGTGTCCAGTATTGTGGTTTATTATTAGCCAATGGGGTGGAGTCAATCCCCTTCAGAGGAATAAGAGTCTCCAAAGGCTCTAAATCAAAACCACAACGATTGGCAAAGGACCAATCCATAAGACTCAAAGCGGCGCCAGAGTCAACATAGGCGTCCGTGGCAATGGATGACAAAGAACAAATCAGGGTTACAGACAAAATAAACTTAGACTGAATGGTGCCAATGGAAACAGACTTATCAAGCTTCTTTGTACGCCTAGAGCATGCTGATATAACATGAGTAGAATCCCCACAATAGAAACACAATCCATTCTTCCGTCTAAAATTCTGTCGCTCGCTCCTGGACAGAACTCTATCACACTGCATACTTTCTGGCGTCTTTTCCATAGACACCGCCAGATGGTGCACCGGTTTGCGCTCCCGCAGACGCCTATCAATCTGAATAGCCATTGTCATGGACTCATTCAGACCTGCAGGCAAAGGGAACCCCACCATAACATCCTTAACGGCATCAGAGAGACCTTCTCTGAAAGTTGCCGCCAAGGCGCACTCATTCCACTGAGTAAGCACAGACCATTTACGGAATCTTTGGCAGAAAACTTCAGCTTCGTCTTGCCCCTGAGATAGTGCCATCAAAGTTTTTTCTGCCTGAAGTTCCAAATGAGGTTCCTCATAAAGCAAGCCCAAGGCCAGAAAAAACGCATCCACATCGCGTAACGCAGGATCCCCTGCTGGCAATGAGAAGGCCCAATCTTGAGGGTCACCCCTGAGCAAGGAAATCACAATCCTAACCTGCTGAGCAGGGTCTCCAGCTGAACGAGACTTCAGGGACAAATAAAGCTTACAATTATTTCGGAAATTCTGGAAGCTAGCTCTATTCCCTGTGAAGAACTCCGGCAAAGGAATTCTCGGCTCAGATACCGGAGCATGTACCACAAAATCTTGTAAATTTTGTACTTTCGTGATGAGATTATTCAAACCCGCAGTTACACTCTGGAGATCCATTATTGTCAGGTGCACACAGAGCATACAGAGATTAGGAGGAGAGAGAGAAAAAAGACTGCAGCAAGGCAGACTGGAGGAAAAAAAAAAAAAAAAAAAAAAATTCCAGCAGACTTCTTATAACTCTCCTTTCTCAACCTGGGTCTTTAACACTTTATTGGCCGGTCAAACTGTCATGATCTCTGCAGGCAGAGATCATAGCAAGCCTATAGAGGGACAAGCTCTCGGAAGATGGAACTATACTGACCATGAACTAAGCCTGCCGCGCAACTAGAAATAGCCAGGTAGCATTTCCTATTTATCGCTAGATGCCCAGCTCTGGCCTAAGACCTAAATAGCTAGCAGAGGGAAATATAAGACCTGGCTCACCTCTAGAGAAATATTCCAAAGAAGACAGTAGCCCCCCACATATAATGACGGTGAGTTCAGATGAAACAACAAACGCAGCAGGAAAATAGTCTTAGCAAATTTGAGGTCCGCTTACTAGATAGCAGAAGACAGATAGTATACTTTCATGGTCAGCAGAAAAACACTAACAAAACACCATCCAGAGATTACCTTAAACTCTGGCATTAACTCATAACGCCAGAGTAGCAATCCCTGATCAACGAGAGCTTTCCAGACACAGTAACAAAACTTCAGCTGTGAACTGGAACAAATAGGCAAAACAAAACATGGACAAAAGTCCAACTTATCTAGTAGTTGTCTAGAAGCAGGAACAAGCACTGAGAGGCATCAGATAACATTGTTGACCGGCAAGAAACCACCAGAGAAATGAGCTTAAATAGCGACACCCACTACTGATGGAACCAGGTGAAACAGGAAAGAGGATGACAAGTCCAATTCCACAAGCGGCCACCGGGGGAGCCCAGAATCCAAATTCACAACAGGCTGGATTCTTCTTTGTTGCCAAGAAGGATGGCTCCTTGAGACCCTGTATAGATTATCGCCTTCTCAATAAGATCACGGTCAAATTCCAGTACCCTTTGCCTTTACTTTCTGATTTGTTTGCTCGGATTAAGGGGGCCAGTTGGTTTACTAAAATCGACCTTCGAGGGGCGTATAATCTCGTGCGTATTAAACAAGGTGATGAATGGAAAACAGCATTTAATACGCCCGAAGGCCATTTTGAATATCTTGTGATGCCATTCGGGCTCTCTAATGCTCCATCGGTATTTCAGTCCTTTATGCATGATATCTTCCGGAATTATCTGGATAAATTCATGATTGTGTATTTGGATGATATTTTGGTTTTTTCCGATGATTGGGAGTCTCATGTGAAGCAGGTTAGGATGGTGTTTCAGGTCCTTCGTGCTAACGCGTTGTTTGTGAAGGGGTCTAAGTGCCTCTTTGGAGTTCAGAAGGTTTCTTTTTTGGGTTTCATTTTTTCTCCCTCGGCTATTGAAATGGACCCTGTTAAAGTCCAGGCCATTCATGATTGGACTCAACCCACATCTGTAAAGAGCCTTCAGAAATTTTTGGGCTTTGCTAATTTTTATCGCCGCTTTATTGCTAATTTTTCTAGTGTGATGAAGCCTCTGACCGATTTGACGAAGAAAGGCGCTGATGTGATGAATTGGTCCTCTGCGGCTGTTGAGGCCTTTCAGGAGCTTAAACGTCGTTTTACTTCTGCTCCTGTGTTGCGTCAGCCAGATGTTTCGCTCCCTTTTCAGGTTGAGGTTGATGCTTCTGAGATTGGGGCAGGGGCCGTTTTGTCTCAGAGAAATTCTGATGGCTCTTTGATGAAACCATGTGCTTTCTTCTCCAGAAAGTTTTCGCCTGCTGAGCGTAATTATGATGTCGGCAATCGGGAGTTGTTGGCTATGAAGTGGGCATTTGAGGAGTGGTGACATTGGCTTGAGGGAGCCAAGCATCGCGTGGTGGTGTTGACTGATCATAAGAATCTGATTTACCTCGAGTCTGCTAAGCGGTTGAATCCTAGACAAGCTCGGTGGTCTCTGTTTTTCTCCCGTTTTGATTTTGTGGTCTCGTACATTCCAGGATCTAAGAATGTGAAGGCTGATGCCCTTTCTAGGAGTTTTTTGCCTGACTCTCCGGGAATTCTTGAGCCGGCTGGGATCCTCAAGGAGGGGGTGATTCTTTCTGCCATCTCCCCTGATTTGCGGCGGGTACTTCAGGAGTTTCAGGCTGATAAACCTGACCGCTGTCCAGTGGGGAGACTGTTTGTTCCTGATAGATGGACTAGCAGGGTAATTTCTGAGGTTCATTGTTCGGTGTTGGCTGGTCACCCTGGGATTTTCGGTACCAGAGATTTGGTGGCTAGGTCCTTTTGGTGGCCTTCCTTGTCGTGGGATGTGCGTTCGTTTGTGCAGTCCTGTGGGACCTGTGCTCGGGCTAAGCCTTGCTGTTCCTGTGCCAGTGGGTTGCTTTTGCCTTTGCCTATTCCTGAGAGGCCCTGGACGCATATTTCCATGGATTTTATTTCTGATCTTCCTGTTTCTCAGAAGATGTCTGTCATCTGCGTGGTTTGTGACCGTTTTTCTAAGATGGTCCATTTGGTACCGTTGCCTCCTCCTCCTTCCTCCTCTGATTTGGTTCCATTATTTTTTCAGCATGTGGTTCGTTTACATGGTATTCCGGAGAATGTTGTGTCTGACAGAGGTTCCCAGTTCGTTTCTAGGTTTTGGCGGTCCTTTTGTGCTAGAATGGGCATTGATTTGTCTTTTTCTTCAGCATTCCATCCTCAGACAAATGGCCAAACAGAGCGAACCAATCAGACCTTGGAAACCTAGTTGAGATGCTTCTTGTCTGCTGATCAGGATGATTGGGTGATTTTTTTGCCGTTGGCCGAGTTTGCCCTTAATAATCGGGCTAGTTCGGCTACCTTGGTTTCGCCTTTTTTTAGTAACTTTGGTTTTCATCCTCGTTTTTCTTCGGGACAGCTTGAGCCTTCTGACTGTCCTGGTGTGGATTCTGTGGTGGACTGGTTGCAGCAAATTTGGACTCATGTGGTGGACAATTTGACGTTGTCTCAGGAAAAGGCTCAACGTTTTGCTAACCGTCGTCGGTGTGTTGGTCCCCGGCTTCGTGTTGGTGATTTGGTCTGGTTGTCTTCTCGTCATGTTCCTATGAAGGTTTCTTCCCCTAAGTTCAAGCCTCGCTTTATTGGGCCCTATAAGATTTCTGAAATTATCAATCCGGTGTCTTTTCGTTTGGCCCTTCCAGCTTCTTTTTCCATTCATAATGTGTTCCATAGATCCTTGTTGCGGAGATATGTGGTACCTATGGTTCCCTCCGTTGATCCTCCTGCTCCGGTGTTGGTTGAGGGGGAATTGGAATATGTGGTGGAGAAGATTTTGGATTCTCGTTTTTCGAGGCGGAAGCTCCAATATCTGGTCAAGTGGAAGGGTTATGGCCAGGAGGATAATTCTTGGGTTGTTGCCTCCGATGTTCATGCCGCCGATTTGGTTCGTGCTTTCCATTTGGCTCGTCCTGATCGGCCTGGGAGCTCTGGTGAGGGTTCGGTGACCCCTCCTCAAGGGCTGGGTACTGTTGTGAATTCCGTTCTGGAGCTCCCTCCTGTGGTTGCTAATGGTATTTTTGCGAGTTCTGCCCTTGGGCTCCCTCTGGTGGTTTCGAGTGGAACTGCTGCTCCTTTAGGTAGCTGTAGCAGCTGCCTCCACTGATCGCCTTGCCTGGGTTTGTTATTTAAACCTGCTCTGGGCTTTAGTTCATGCCAGCTGTCAATGTTCTTGGTTGGATTTGGTTCTTTCCTTGGATTTCTCATATGGCCTGTCTTTGTCAGCAAAAGATAAGTTTTTGCTAGTTCTTGTTTGTCCATTTGTTTGGACTCTATTGCTCTGCAAATATGTCTCTTTTTGTCCAGCTTGTCACTATGTCATATTCAGGCTAGCTGGAAGCTCTGGGGAAACAGATTTGCCCCTCCACACCGTGAGTCGGTGTGGAGTTCATTTTTGTAAACTCTGCGTGGATTTTGTAGTTTTTAATACTGACCGCACAGTATCCTTTTCTCTCTGTCTATCAAGTTTAGTATTGGCCTCCTTTGCTGAAATCTGATTTCATTTCTGTGTACGTCATTTCCCTCTCCACTCACAGTCAATATTTGTGGGGGGCTGTCTTTCCTTTGGGGGTTTTCTCTGAGGCAAGATAGCTTTCTATTTCCTACTTTAGGGGTAGTTAGCTCTTAGGCTGTGACGAGGTGTCTAGGGAGAGTCAGGAACATCCCACGGCTATTACTAGCGTTGTTGTTAGGATTAGGAACTGCGGTCAGTAGAGATACCACCTCTGCAGAGCTCGTCCCATGTTGCGTTTTAGCCACCAGGTCATATCAGTGTGGCCTCTTAACCACCAGGTCATAACAGATTAGGGTTAGGGGTGTGTCAAGGTTAGGTTTGTGGTTAGGGTTATGGCAAGGGGTGTGTTGGGGTTAGGAGTGTGGTTAGGGTTATGTTGGGGTTCGGATTACGGTTAGGGGTGTGTTGGGGTTAGGGATGGAGATAGAATTGGGGGGTTTCCACTGTTTAGGCACATAAGTGGCTCTCCAAATGCGACATGGCATCTCATCTGATCTCAATTACAGACAATTCTGCAATTCTTGAAAAAGTCAAACGGTGCTCCTTCCCTTCTGAGCTCAGCCCTGTGCCCAAACAGTGGTTTACCCCTACATATGGGGTATCAGCGTAACTTTTGAGGTCCAATTTCTCCTGTTACCCTTGTGAAAATAAAAAATTGGGGGCTAAAGAAATCATTTTTGTGGAAAAAAAATGATTTTTTATTTTCACGGCTCTGCGTGAAACTTTAGTGAACTTTAGTGAAACGCTTGGGGGTTCAAAGTTCTCATAACACATCTAGATAAGTTCCTTGGGGGTCTAGGTTCCAAAAGGGGGTCACTTGGGAGTTTCTAATGTTTACGCAGATTAGGGGCTCTGCAAACGCAACATGACGCCCGCAGACCATTCCATCAAAGTCTGCATTCCAAAATGTCACTACTTCCCTTCTGAGCCCCAACGTTTGCCCAAACAGTAGTTTTCTCCCACATATGGGGTACCAGAATTTTCAGGACAAATTGTACAACAACTCTTGGGGTCCAATTTCTCCTGTTACCCTTGTGAAAATAAAAAGTTGGGGGATAAAAAATCATTTTTATGGAAAAAAAAATATTTTTTATTTTCACGGCTCTGCGTTATAAACTTTAGTGAAATACTTGGGGGTTCAAAGTTCTCACAACACATCTAGATAAGTTCACTGGGGGGTCTAGGTTCCAAAATGGGGTCACTTGTGGGGGTTTCTACTGTTTAGGCACATCATTGGCTCTGCAATTGCAATATGACGCCCGCAGACTATTCCATCAAAGTCTGCATTCCAAAACGTCACTACTTCTGTTTCCGAGCTCCGACATGCACTCAAACAGTAGCTTTCTCCCACATATGGGGTACCAGTGTACTCAGGACAAATTGTACAACAACTCTTGGGGTCCAATTTCTCCTGTTACTCTTGTGAAAATTACAAATTGGGGGCTAAAAATCATTTTTATGGAAAAAAAATTTCACGACTCTGCGTTATAAACTTTAGTGAAACACTTGGGGGTTCAAAGTTCTCACAACAGATCTAGATAAGTTATTATACTGTGCCCAAACAGTGGTTTACCCCCACATATGGGGTATCGGCATATTCAGAACAAATTGAACAACAACTTTAGGAGTATAATTTCTCCTGTTAACTTGGGAAAATAACAATTTTGGGGCAAAAAGATCATTTTTGTGAAAAAAATATGATTTTTTATTTTCACGGCTCTACGTTTTAAACTTCTGTAAGGCACTTGGGGGTTCAAAATGCTTACCACACATCTAGATAATTTCCTTGGGGGGTCTAGTTTCCAAAATGGTGTCACTTGTGGGGGGTTTCCACTGTTTAGGCACATCAGGGGCTCTCCAAACGTTACATGGCGTCCGATCTCAATTCCAGCCAATTCTGCATTGAAAAAATGAAACGATGCTCCTTCCCTTCCGAGCTCTGCCGTGCGCCCAATCAGTGGTTTACCCTAACATATGGCGTATCGTCGTATTCAGGAGAAATTGCACAACAAATTTTGTGGTTCATTTTCTCTTTTTACATTTGTGAAAATAAAAAAACTGGTTCTGAAATCAAATGTTTGTGAAAAAAAGTTAAATGTTAATTTTTTCCTTCTACATTGCTTCAGTTCCTGTGAAGCATGTAAAGGGTTAATTAACTTCTTGAATGTGGTTTTTAGCACATTGAGGGGTGCAGTTTTTAGATTGGTGTCACTTTTTGGTATTTTCTGTCATGTACACCCCTCAAAGTGACTTCAAATGTGATGTGGTCTGTAACAAAAATTGTTTTGTAAATTTTGTTGTAAAAATGAGAAATCGCTGGTCAACTTTTAACCCTTATAACTTCCTAACAAAAAAAAAATTGTTTCCAAAATTGTGCTGATGTAAAGTAGACATGTGGGAAATGTTATTTTTTAACTATTTTGTGTGGCATATCTCTCTGATTTAACGGGATAAAAATTAAAACTTTGAAAATTGGGAAATGTAAAAAATTTTCACCATATTTCTGTTTTATTTTTTATTCATAAATAAACGCAAGCCACATCGAATAAATTTTACTACTAACATGAAGTACAATATGTTATGAAAAAACTTTCTCAGAATCAGCTGGATCCATTAAAGTATTCCAGAGTTCTAACCTTATAAAGTGAGTGGTCAGAATTGTAAAATTTGGCCTGGTCATTAAGCTGCAAATTGGCTCTGTCACTTAGAGGTTAAATGAAGGTCTTTATTAGTAAGGGAAAAATAAATCTACACATACTATTTGTAGTCAGCCAAGAATCGTTCAATTATTGCTTGAGGGATTTTCATCCATTCTTTCTTGGAAAATTCTTCCAGTTCTGTGAGATTTCTGAGTCATCTTGCATACACTGTTATTTTGAGGTCTATCCACAGATTTTCAATCATGTTCAGATTAGGGGATTGTGAGGGCCATTGTAAAATCTTCAACTTGCACTTTTTGAGGTAGTCTATTTTGGATTTTGACAAGTATTTAGAATCATTATCCATTTGTAGAAGCTGTCTTCTTTTCAACTTCAGCTTTTTTTTTATAGATGGTGTTATGTTTGCATCAAGAATTTGTTGAAATTTCATTGAATCCATTCTTCCCTCTATGCATGAAATGCTTCTTGTGTCATTGGCTGTAACACAGACCCAAAGCATGACTGACCCACTTCCATGCTTAATGGTGGGTGAGATGTTCTTTGCCTGAAATTCTGTGCCCATTTTTCTCCCCACATCTCTTTGATCATTGTGGCTATTGAGATCTATTTTATCCTCATTGGTCCACAGGACTTGTTTCCAAAATGCAGCAAGCTTGTTTAGATGTTCTTTTGCATACTTCTGACCCTGAATTTTATGGTGAAGACGCAGGTGAGATTTTCTTCTGATGACTCTTTCATGAAGGCCATATTTGTGCAGGAATCTCTGAACAGTAGAACAATATACTACAAATCCAAAGTCTGATAATTCTTTCTGAAAGACTTTCGCAGTCAAGCTGGGGGTTCCAATTTGCCTCTGTAGCAATCCTACAACTGAAATTTTGCTTGGTCTTCCAGACCTTATCTTGACCTCCACTGTTCTTGTTAACTGTAATTTCTTAATTACATTTCAAACTGGGGAAAGGGCAACTTGAAAATGCTTTGCTATCATCTTATAGCTTTCTGGTGCTTTGTGAGCCTCCACCATTTTCATTTTTAGAGTGCTAGGTAACTGCTTAGAAGAACCCATGGCTGCTGTTTTTTGATACAAGGTTAGAGGAGGCATGGTTTATATAGAGTTGGGCAATTTGCTTCACCTGGTCTTTCTTGATGATGAACAAGACATAACCGCAGCAGGCTAATTAAGGTCTGAAACCTTAGTTAATGTTATCTGAGCACATAAATCTCCAAGGGTGCCCAAACTACTGCTTCGACTCAATTTCCTGTTTGTAATTTTTAAAATATAAAAGATGATAATATATATTAATATATTTGGGCCTAAAATACAAAGGAAATGTGTAATCTTTAACTTTAGGCTTTTTAGAGATCATTTCATCTTCATCTTGCCTAACTGTTTACAATAACAGTAATTTTTACCAGGGTTGCCTAAAGTTCTACATGCCACTGTATTCCTCGAGTCAGTGCAATTACTCTAGATTTGTATACTTTTTATGTTTTGCTTCTATCACTCACTAAGGCCTGTGCAGGAAAAAGCAATCCGTGGTCTGTGTGTATATATGTGACATCCATGTGCCGTCCGTGTGTCAGTGTGTCTGTGTTACATCCATGTGTTCATGTGACACGTATTGGCGCCTGGGAAAAGAAGTACAATTTGAGCTGATCCCAGGCACCAGCCAGCTGCTGAAGCCACCTCTCCTCATTGTCTCCTGCCCAAACTGAGATCAACACCACCAGGATACTATAATGGGAGTTGTATTCAGCAGCAGCTGTTTAACTCCTGTGTACAGTAAAGAATTAAATATAAAAAATGTTGTGGGCTCCAGTGCGATTTTCATAACCAGCAGAGGGAAAGCCCAAGACTGGGGGCTGATGTTAATAATCTTGAACAAGAGGCAATATCCCATAAGATTCCTAGGCTATTAATAACAGCTCACATCTGTTTGCTTAGCCGTTCATGGTGAATTTACTGGCGACCCCAGAAAAAAATGACCTAGGCTTCCCCTATAAATTCAAACCAACAAAGGCTAAACAGACAGCTGTGGGTTGATATTATTAGCCCGGGAAGGGGTCAGAGATATTCGGTGGTTTCAGAAGCAGAGATGCCAATTATTTGTACTTTTTTGTTTAATCACAAAGGCAGCGTTTTTAATGGCGAATCACGTTTTCATGATTTTTCTGCTTAATTGTTTTTTACATATTTTATGTAACTCTTCTTTTTCACCTAGTCCCATTCTAGGACAAGTATGTCTTTTTTTTCATCTCTGGTCTTATGCATTGCAGTACCTGTCAGTGACTCATTGACTCAGCCTGTTATATTCTGCTTATAGCAGGATCTTACAGGCCACTGTACTTTGGGGTTATCAGATGATCTTGGGATACCATGGCACCCACAATTACGATCATGAGTGGTCGATCCTGTCAAAGGGGTCCTTCAATCCTCTTTTAACCACTTAATTTAAGGGGTTAATTGGCCCCGATTGGTTGCAAAATTGTCTGGGGCCGATACCGCATGGTGTCAGATGTCATGCACAGCTGTTGCCCTCGGGGTGGCTGTCACGCTCGCCAGACTGGTTGGCGCGGGTGTGCGGGGGTGTGGCCCCACTGGACCACAGACCAAACTTCCCTGGAAGGGGCGTAACTAAGTAGCTTCCTAGGTGTTCGCTGGAGCCTCTGATGGTGAGGTCAGACTTGTGCAATAGGAAGCTACCAGGTACCACTCCAGAGTGGTGTCTGGCTGTGGCTGCTGATCCCACCGGGAAATGGAACATAGACAGGCAAGCGGGCATGGCTGGCACTCTGGCAGACAGCCGGGCACGGCTGGGACACAGGCAGGCAGCGGGTACAACAGAGACACTAGCAGGTGGGCACAGCTGGCTCTCTGGCAGGCAGGTACGGGTACTACAGAAACACTGGCAGGTGGGCACGGCTGACTCTCTGGCAGGCAGGTATGGGTGGCTCTCTGGCAGGACAGGAGGACACTGGAAGAACCGGTAGGGAGCGGTCTGCAGGCTGGTATGTAAAACAGGTAAGAACCTGTTCAGACAGGAGGACTTAAGAATAGGTAGAGAAAGACCGCAAGAGCGGATGCAGAGCGATAGCACAGGAACTAGAGCCAAGAACAGAGACACAGGAGGCAGAGCCAGGAGGAGGAGCCAATTGCAGAAACGCAGGAGGCGGTGCCAAGTGTAGAAATGCAGGAGGCGGAGCCAAGAGCAGGAGGTGGAGCAAAGTGCAGAAATGCACGAGGCGGAGCCAAAAGCAGGAGGCGGAGCCACATGCAGAAACGCAGGAGGCGGAGCCACGTGCAGAAACGCAGGAGGCGGAGCCAAGAGCAAGAGACATAGAACCACAAGGAATGGAGCCACAGAGCGAGAGCTGAGCGGAGCCGCAGAGCAAAGCCACAGAGTGCAGAGCAAGGTCAGAGTGCAGAGCAAAGATACAGAGAGCAGAGCTGAGAGCAGGGCAAGGCACAGAATGCAGAGCTGAGAGCAAAGCCACAGAGTGCAGAGCTGAGAGCAAAGCCACAGAGTGCAGAGCTGAGAGCAAATCCACAGAGTGCAGAGCTGAGAGCAGAGCAAAGTCAGAGTGCAGAGCAAGACACAGAGTGCAGAGCTGAGAGCAAAGCCAGGTCGCAGAGAGCAGAGCCAAAAGCAGAGCAAAGCAAGACACAGAGTACGCACAGCAGGGAAAGGAAACCAAGGCAGGGATATAAATGGACACAGGAACAGGACTAGGCTAAGACAAAGTCAGGAACAGGACAAGGCACAGAGACATGGACACAAGCCAGGGTACGACGCCCCTCTGGGTGGCTACAAAAGGACACAGGCCAGGGTACTAAGCCCCCCTGGGTGGCAGACACAAGAGTAACAGAGACAGGGCCTGGCACCTCAGCAGCTAAGAACTGACTGAGGAAGTAAGTTGCACAGGCCCCCACCAATGGGTGGGGAAGTCTTAAATACAGGAAGCCTCATGGCAATTGGCCGGGGACACCTTAGCAAGGTGCACACAGTCTCAATAAGACACAGGAGTTGCCAGCACTGCCCCCTATGCACACAGACAGAGCATGCACAGAGCAAGCAGCAGACATGAGGCACACAGCATGGAGCTGGCAGCATAGAAAAGTCACAAGATGGCCCAGAGAAGTGAGTGAGTTGAGTGTAATGCAGGTGGGGGATGGGAGGCGATGCAGTGATGCCAGCAGGCTTGTTACAGTGGCATTATGTACTTATTCCTGATTGCCATCTTAAGTCGGCGATGAGGGAATAATGCCTCTTAATGACCACTGTTTTAATGCGTATCAGCAGTCCCTAAGAGGTTAACCATTTTGCATACAGAAAACAGCTCTAACATAACTAGTAGAGCTCTCATCATCCAGGTCTCTATACCAGTGCCTTTAATTCCTCTCAACATAAACTGTAAAGAACGTGACGTCACCAATTCTTTCACAACATAAAATTCATTTTTGTCATTTTACATTTGCTTATCGTCAAAAGTAACAAAGAGCGAGAGATCCGGCCCCGGTGTAAAGTCCTTAGCGCTGGCCCATTAATGGTCTTTGTCCACTCGCGTGTCCTTTTCATGGTGGTCCGAGCTGTATTGTGACCAGTGAGTGATACACCCTCTTCATCTGCAGGAGCTGCTTATGTGTCACTTGTTCTACAACTTTTCCATTCTGGATCACAGCGATATTATCTGTGTTCTAAATGGTGGACAGGCGGAAAGCGATGACAATACATGTGCGACCTTCCCCATCTTTGTCCAGAGCTTCCTTTACAACCTAAGGGGGAGAGAAACATTACATTGTTACATATAGAATGAATATAACACAAAGATCAGAATGTAAAAGCATAAAAAAAGCACAAACATTTCAATTTCAGCTTTTGACCCAATTTTGGCGCTTTTACAGCTTTAATAACTCTCAACCGCACTCTGGTTTGGCTGACCACTATTCTTCCTGCTGCTCATCCATTAATTGACAAGTAGCAAAGAGTTTGGTCTTCTGTAGGCAAAGTAACCAATATAGGTCTACAAACTGGAAATGCCAAGCTCACTTCCAGGACATTGGGACTGATGCATGCTCTGGCCAAAACTGATCACTCTGCCCAAATAACAGCATGTAACTTGTGAGGACCAAACTTTGTGCCTATCAATACTTAAAGCAGATCTGCCATCAGATTTTGGAATAAAAACTCTTTTTGCTAATATTGTTTTTCTTGTGAAATTCTCAATAAGTTTGATGTGTCACATGACCCTCTTCCCATTGGAAAAAATAAAGTTGGATCCAAAATGGCCAACCTCAAAATGGCCACCATGGTCATCACCAATCTTGAAAAGTTTCCCCCTCCCATATACTAATGTGCCACAAACAGGAAGTTGATATCACCAACCATTCCCATTTTATTTAGGTGTATCCATATAAATGGGTCACTCTGTGTATATATATATATATATATATATATACACTCACTGGCCACTTTATTAGGTACACCTGTCCAACTTCTTGTTAACACTTAATTTCTAATCAGCCAATCACATGGCGGCAACTCAGTGCATTTAGGCATGTAGACATGGTCAAGACAATCTCCTGCAGTTCAAACCGAGCATCAGTATGGGGAAGAAAGGTGATTTGAGTGCCTTTGAACGTGGCATGGTTGTTGGTGCCAGAAGGGCTGGTCTGAGTATTTCAGAAACTGCTGATCTACTGGGATTTTCACGCACAACCATCTCTAGGGTTTACAGAGAATGGCCCGAAAAAGAAAAAAAATCCAGTGAGCGGCAGTTCTGTGGGCGGAAATGCCTTGTTGATGCCAGAGGTCAGAGGAGAATGGGCAGACTGGTTCGAGCTGATAGAAAGGCAACAGTGACTCAAATCGCCACCCGTTACAACCAAGGTAGGCCTAAGAGCATCTCTGAACGCACAGTGCGTCGAACTTTGAGGCAGATGGGCTACAGCAGCAGAAGACCACACCGGGTACCACTCCTTTCAGCTAAGAACAGGAAACTGAGGCTACAATTTGCACAAGCTCATCGAAATTGGACAGTAGAAGATTGGAAAAACGTTGCTTGGTCTGATGAGTCTCGATTTCTGCTGCGACATTCGGATGGTAGGGTCAGAATTTGGCGTAAACAACATTAAAGCATGGATCCATCCTGCCTTGTATGGAGCATCTTTGGGATGTGCAGCCGACAAATCTGCGGCAACTGTGTGATGCCATCATGTCAATATGGACCAAAATCTCTGAGGAATGCTTCCAGCACCTTGTTGAATCTATGCCACGAAGAATTGAGGCAGTTCTGAAGGCAAAAGGGGTCCAACCCGTTACTAGCATGGTGTACCTAATAAAGTGGCCGGTGAGTGTATATATATATATATATATATATATATATATATATATATATATATATATTATCTTTGACCTGAGGTGGCTAGTATACTTGCTCTGAAATCCATGTCACAATGGCTGTATTCTCTATAAATTAAATTGAGCATTTTATGAGTCCAGCTAGAGTTGGAAAAATGCTAATTGTAATATTAGGCAAGAAAACATTCACAAAGAATAATACAGGCATTCTGCCATGGATTTTTAAAGCAAGCACAACTGCCTCATCAGTTGTAAGAATTCTATTTAATAATTTCTACACTTTGCTTTGTGTTCTGGTCACAGATCTGCTTTATATTAGGGTATCGGCAATATACAGCATACTATAGGAAGCCCCATTACAGCTGAGCCAGAAATTTACTAACTTTTAATCTAGGGTTCACCATATGGAGGAAAGAGGTGTAGAATAATATTGTTTTAGGCTTAGAATTATTGCAACTATCACAAGTTACCTGCAACTTCTACTCTTGTAATAGTCAGTTGTAGTGTTTCCCAGCCTAAAGGCGAGCACTAAAGGTCACATACAAATTGCAGTTTTGATGACTTCCATCAGGGTGTGATGCAATGAAGCTGTGAGTATTGGCCTCCTTGGCTGCTTTCTCCACTTCTTCACATTGCACCACTTGGCTGTGATCTCCATGGACGATATTCTCCGCTATACTGCAGTTACAGAACATGGGCTCCTGAGACACAAGGCCCAAATGTGCCCGAAGCCACCGGAATCTGATGAGTCTGCAGAACATAACAGTGTAAATGGCGCTTCAGTAATGAGTGGGGTCCTGAGGGGAGATCCGGCTCCGGATCTTTTTGCTGCCACTAGAGGGAGCTCACCGCATACTGATTTATTAGACAGTTCAATGGGAGCTGTACACATCCCTATGCAGTGACCGCCCTCTGGTGGAAGAAACAAATATGCTGAAGGAAAGCCATCAGTAACTCACATGATCCTTCCTTTGTGAAATCTCAGACATTTCAGTGTACATCATCTTTCAGCATTTTGTCTTAAGAGAGAGATGAAGGTAGATAAGATTAGTGATGAGTGAAGGATGATCCCTGGGATCAGTTTATACAATACACTGAGACTGTCATGTTCAGTGACCAATGAATGAAGCCGAAGGAAAGTATGTGACCCCCTGGGCTCCAGTAGTATAAATGTAGTCCTGTTTGTACTATATACGTTCTTTCCATTGCAAAGCGTGAAATCTGTGTGGCTGACCAGCTGCACGTGTAAACATCTGCTCCGAGGATCAATTTGCACGCAGAAAACATCTGCAATGTATAGACAACATTTATTGAAATGTGATCTACTTAGCTACAGTGTCGTCCTCGGGTGCCAAGGGCCCATCAGTAACCAACTCCAGGGCCACACTTTTCTTCTACATGCAAATGTGACATTATCCTCAATCACACATTTACAAATTAATAAAACAATGGGTAGATTGATAAATGCATAAGATGCTGCCTTTGTCTGTACATCGTGATTCCAGTATATTGTATATTGTGCTAAATACTGCTCATATAAGAGGGTGGTGGCCCTGCACAAGGGCCCACCGGGGATTCTCCTGCTCTCCTGAGGGCCAGTCCAAGCCTGGCTGGTAATGAATTATAATGCAGATTTTCTGCAAGAAATCCCATGCTGAATAAGCACACTAAATACACAGAATTCAGACTGTGCTATATGCAGCCAGGGAGCCTCAGCTAATCTAGGCAAACGCTTTATATTAACACAGGAGATGTCTGCTGTCTGCATGGACAATATGAGAAGAGATCTGGCAGCACATAGGGTTTTTTTCTCTACCTTATAAAAGGTCCATAGTATTTGCCATCACTGCTGCATTCTGTGACGGGTTCCCATGAATGTGCAAATAAGCAATAGTCCGCACACAGGAAAAACTTCTACTCTTCACAGCTTCCCCTCCGCCAACAACACATAACATCTGCAAAGCATAACTTTAGAATTAAGGAATTATTTATTCTTTAGAAGGAGTTTCACATTCACACTGATGGATTTACAAGAAAAGGCACTTCTCCAAGAAATCTCAAAATGCAGAGGAACTGTCCAATATAGGGTAAAAATGGAATGTGAAGAGCCAGAAATAAAGAGTCTTTAGAATGAATGTACATATACTGTTTGTGTGTATAAAATCTTTATAGAGATGTAAGAAGATTTGTAAATGCATTGTACTGGTTACTTTGCATTGATCCTGAGTTACAGCCAATGTTATCCTCCAGAGCTGCATTCATAATTCTGCTGTTTTGGTTTTTAGAGACATCCCAAACAGCTTAGATGAGCTCCTATAACAGAGGATTTTACATTTTGCTACATCCAATTACTATAGCGTTCCAGACTTTAAAAAAATAGCACTTTCCAGAATACTGGTCACCAAATAAAGCTTTGTGCCCACAAATAACCAAGGTGTATATTTCAGCTCAAAAGTCTTTAGAGTGAATGCAACTCGTGAGTATCATCCAGGCGCAAGTATATAAAGCTGTCCTTTGTCCGAGTAAGCTGAGAAACTAAAAAATAATCTTAACATTATTACTATTATTAAAAGCCAAATCTGGACTTTAAAGGGAATCTGTCACCCTAATGGAAGTTGAGCTAAGGCCTCTTTCACACTTCCGTCTTTTTGCTCCCGTCAAAGACCGTTGTTTTGTGAAAAAAACGGATCCAGCAAATCTTTCTGCTGGATCCGTTTTTTTCTCATAGACTTGTATTAGCGACGGATTGTGACAGATGGTCTTCCGTTTCATCCGTCGTGTGCAGGATCCGTCGTAAAATCGATGTCCGTCGGGCGGAGCCAATGCAAATAGAAACGTTTTTCAGTACGTCAAAAAATCGCCCAGCGACGTTGCTGACTGTCAAAAACAGGAATCCAGCAACGGATCCCGTTTTTTCAAAATGAGCATGCCTGGAAGGATTTTCCATTCAGCGAAAAAAAAATATATTTCTATATATATTTTCTCTCTCTGTTCCTCAAATTTAGGCTGCACCTGCTTTAACGGATCCGTCAAAAAAACGGATCCAGTGCATCCGTTTTTTACGATCAGCACAGGATCTGTCTTTTCAACATTTTGACGGATTGTGACTGATTGCAAAAAACGGAAGTGTGAAAGAGGCCTTTGCCCACAGGCATCAGGGGCTTATCTACAGCATTCTGTAATGCTATAGATAAGCCCCAGATGTATCCTGAAAGATGAGAAAAAGAGGTTAGATTATACTCACCCAGGGGCATTCCCGCTGCGGTCCGGTCCGATGGGCTTCGCGGTCCGGTCCATCCTCTCTGACCTTGCCCAGCGCCTTCGCACTGCAGTACTTTACTCTGCCCTCAACAGGGCAGACAAAGTATGCCTGCGCCGGAGCCGCAGCGTGAAGACAAGAAGAGGACGTCATCATAAGAAGATGGGAGGCGCCGGACTGGACCGCGAAGCCCATCGGATCGGACCGCCCGCCCAGGTAAGTATAATATAACCTCTTTTTCTCATCTTTCAGGATACATTGGGGGCTTATCTACAGCATTCGAGAATGCTGTAGATAAGCCCCTGATGCCGGTGGGCTTAGGTCAACTTCCATTTTGGGGGTGACCGGTTCCCTTTAAGTGCATTGTGGCGCCTCCCAACGTCCACTGCTACACTTCACAGAAGATGAGACGGTGGACAGGGAGTGTGGATTAAGTGAGTATCAGTGTTTAAAAAAAAATTCTTATATTACTGTGCAGGGGGGCCTAAAATAAGGGGCTGTGGAGATGGGGGAATTAAAATAAAGGGAGGGGCTGTGCCAATGAAGGGGAATAAAATGAGGTGAGGGGCTGTGCTGATGGTGGGAATAAATTAAGGGGCTGATCAGATGGGGGGAATAAACTGAGGGACTGGGCAAATAGGGGGAATAAACTGAGCGGCTGTGCAGATGGAGGGAATAAACTGAAGGGCTGTGCTGATGGGGGAATAAAATGATGAGGTATGCAGAGGAGGGGGAATAAAATGAGGGGCTGAGCAGATGGGCAAATAAAATGAGGGGCTTTGTAGAGGAGGAGGAATAAAATGAGGGGCTTTGCAGAGGAGTGGGAAGAAATTGAGGGGTTGTGGAGAGGAGGAGGCATAAACTGATGGGCTGTTCATATAGGGTAATAAGCTGAGGGGCTGTGCAAATGGGGTGAATAAATAGAGAGGCTGTGCAGATGGGGGAATAAACTGACGGGCTGTACAGATGAGGGGAATATGCTGAGGTGCTGTGCAGAGGGGGGTAAGATGAGGTGCTGTGCAGATGGGGTAATAAAATGAGGGGCTATCAAGATGTGTGAGAATAAACAGACGGGCTGTGCAGATGGGGGAAATAAAAGTATGGGCTGTGTAGATGGGAGGGAATAAACTGACAGGCTATGCAGATTGGGGAATAAACTCAGGGGCTGTGCAGAGGGGGGAATAAAATGAGGGACTGTGCAGATGAGGGAATAAACTTACGGGCTGTGTAGATGGGGGAATAAACAGACAGGCTGTGCAGTTGAGGGGGAATTAGCTGAGGGGCGGTGCAGAGGGGGTAAAATGAGAAAATGAGGGGCCTTGCAGTTGGGGTAATAAAGTGGGGAGCTGTCCATATGCGTGAGAATAAATAAAGGGGCTGCACAGATGGGGGAATAAACCAAGGAGCTGTGCATATGGGAGGGAATAAACTGAAGGGCTGTGCAGATGGGGGTATAAACTGAGGGTGCTGTGCAGAGGGGGGATAAAATGTGGGGCTCAATAGATGGGGAGGTTCTGGTCATGTATTCAGGTACTGATGAAGGTTCTGGCGATGCATTAATTTACTGATGGTGGTTCTGGTGACATAGTCAAGTACTGATGGTGGTTCTGTTGATATATTTGTGTACTGATGGCGAATCTAGTAATTAGTGATGAGCAAGTGTACTCGTTGCTTGGGTTTTCCCGAGCACGCTCGGGTGACCGCCGAGTATTTGTTAGTGTTCGGAGATTTAGTTTTCATCACGGCAGCTGAATGATTTACAGCTATTAGCCAGGCTGAGTACATGTGGGGGTTGCCTGGTTGCTAGGTAATCCCCACATGTAATCAAGCTGGCTAATAGCTGTAAATCATGCTGCTGAGGCAATGAAAACTTAATCTTCGAGCAGTCATAAATACTTCGAGGTCACCTGAGCGTGCTTGGGAAAACCCGAGCAATCACTACTAGTAATGCATTCATGTACTACTCGTGGTTCTGGTGATGTATTCATGTACTGATGGTGTGTCTTGAGACGTATTCATGTACTGATGGTGGTTCTAGTTACATTCAAGTACTGATGGTGTTTCTGGTGATGTATTTATTTACTGATTATGTTTCTGGTACCATATTGAAGTACTATTGATGACTCTGGTGCTTTAATTATGTACTGATGACGATTATGGCTTTGTATTCATGTACCGATGATGGTTGTGGTGTGAATATATCAACAGAATCATCATCACTACATGAATATGTCACCAGAACAGGAATACATCACCAAAACCACCATCAGTTTTGTGCAAGCTGAATTTGTCGCATGATGGACAAACAAAATCATATGTATCTCTTTATTTGTAATGGGGGGCTGTTTATAAACACCTTAACTGAAACCAAACGGCCCCGATAATAATTACGCTTTATTAGTTTACATAACTATCCTTGGGTTCTACATTTAAAATATAGGACATCAGGGATGAATAGTGATATTTTTTCCCCTGTATTGTGTAAATGGTCCATAAGAAATGATTGATTCAGTATCTAACTTTGAAATTGCACTCCCTGTTAAGTCATATCCCTAAAATACACCACTTTTTTTTACTTTAGATAACTGTTTTGTGAAAAAGGTAACAATTCTAGTAGAAGTGGTCATCAGAATTTTTTACCTAACCTATCGGAGGGGAAGGTGGATGTGCATTAGGGGTCATGTTACTTTAGTCTCAGAGCCATTCCTTTGCTTTGGGGTGGGATGTGTGACGCCATTGGCTTCATCTGCCTAGGGCACCAAAATACTTTGTCCAGGCTCTCATACACAACACATACATACAAGAGGGATTGATGAATTGATTCTTTCTTTTCTGCCTCTATGTAGCACGTGTCCAGAAGCAACATCAGCATGGAGGTCATTATATAGTAGCAGTGAGCAGTGTAGATGTGAATCCAGCACAGTATTTCCGCTCCTCTCCCTTATTCTTCTCTCCAATTCTACAGTTGTAAATTGATCCTCAGTGTACTGGCAACCCATCTTGTATTGAGAAATACAGATTTTATCACTTTTCAGAATAAATGGTGAATTTAGGAGGTGTGAAGCAATTAAGAAATAAGCATATGTGCTAAGATAAATTATAAAGTTTCTTGTATTAACTTATACTACTGATTTCTGTTTATGACATTACAAGGAGAAATTAAAATACTGCAGAAACCTTTAAAATAAAAAGCCATTAAAAGTTTGTTTGGGTTGATACAACTTTTTAGATACAAATGGCATAATTATTATTTTAGGGTTTTTTTTATTTTATTTTTTTTCAACATGCAGCACTACACTGTAGGTGTATAGTATATGCACAATGTGTTCACTAGTTTAAGCCTTTATTCTCATAGTGAATTTAATGCCAATTATTGGCGACACGCAGTGGGGCATCAGGAGGTAGATACAGTATATACCTGTATATACATTACAAGCGTAAATCATACAAGCAATACATACCGTACCTACATGTAGACACCAGCTTTGGTAGAACAACCCCTGCTGTATAAACGGCTTGGAAAATTCCCTCTAGGTTTACTCTCTGGGTTATCTCTCGGATGAGGAAGGCAGCAATGCCCTTTGATCACAGCTTTTTATAGACACAAAGGAAATTGATTTCTACCATATTCTTTATACTGCAAGAAACAGGCAGAAAGATCCTCTACATAATCTACAACAGCATTTCTCAACGTCCCCCCACAACCTCTAAAGGATCTGATAGTAGATTGTGCTGCCTTGGACACGTCTTCGATGTGACACACATGCAATAGTAACATTTCAGTTTATAAGCAAGAAGGTCAAAAAGGCATGGTCTCTAGGAGGACTATCAGCACATCTGCACTGTGAATCTATGCGAGACATATTATATCAATCATTTCAGATGAGCAGATGAGTAATAACTAATGCCTTACTTGTCATAAATACGGATAGTCGCTGAAGAAACACTTATAATGCTAACTAATTTCCTGCTGTAAGACACTCTTACACCACAATGCCACTGGGACAGCCAGCCTGGAGGACGCAGCGCCCTATAATAGATACACAGGTATTACCATCAGTGATTTTCTTAGATCATCTTAGGCCATGTGCACACGTTGCGGATTTCTTGCAGAAATTTCCTGAAGAAAACCGGAAATTTTCTGCAAGAAATCCGCATTTTTTTTTTTGCGTTTTTTTTGCGTTTTTTTCGCGTTTTTTTAGCATTCTGCAAGCGTAATTAGCTTGCAGAATGCTAAAGTTTTCCAAGCGATCTGTAGCATCGCTTGGAAAACTGACTGACAAGTTGGTCACACTTGTCAAACATACTGTTTGACAAGTGTGACCAACTTTTTACTATAGATGCAGCTTATGCAGCATCTATAGTAAAAGATAGAATGTTTAAAAATAATAAAAAAAATAAAAAAATGCTTATACTCACCCAGACATCTCATCAGCGGCGTCCGTTCGTCTTCCTATAGCTGGTCTGTGCGCACAGGGCCTTCCGTGACGTCACGGTCACGTGAGCGGTCACATGACCGCTCACGACCAATCACAGGACAGTGACGTCATCGGCAAGGTCCTTCGCCGCACACCAGCTACAGGAACCGAACGGCAGCGTGCAGCGGTGAGGCGGGAACACTGCGCGGGACATCGAGGGTGAGTATAGGACTATTTTTTATTTTATTTCTTATTTTTTGACCAGTTATATGGTGCCCAGTGCGTGGAGGAGAGTCTCCTCTCCTCCACCCTGGGTACCAACCGCACATAATCTGCTTACTTCCCGCATGGTGTGCACAGCCCCGTGCGGGAAGTAAGCAGATCAATGGACTCCTAGGTGTGCGGAATCCCTGCAATTCCGCATTTTTAATGAACATGTTGCTTTTTTTTCCGCTATGTGATTTTTTCGCGGAAAAAATCGCAACATTTGCACAAAAAATGCGGAATACCTTGTAAATAATAGGAGGCATATGTTAGCGTTTTTTTCGCGTTTTTATCACGTTTTTATAGCGAAAAAACGCGAAAAAAACGCTAAAAATCCTGAACGTGTGCACATGGCCTAAAGTCTTAACAGATTACACAGAGATTAAAAGAGATATTCAAATGGATAATCAGCTGGGATCAGCACATGCTCTGATTGCTGCTGTTAGAGGCAGATGCCGGCTGTATAAGAAGGTCGACACCCACGGTGTATGGAGCAGGGTCAGCTCCTACCGTACACCCAAAATACACTGCACAGGAAAGGCGGATTTACAGGGGAGCATGAATTATTCTGGGGCATTTAAAATAGACATAAACAATCCCTTTAAGATCTATCCTCATGTAGAAACATCACAAATCATGATTTCACCTAACTGATCCAATTATAAGCCATTAGTCTCCATTGGGGGCAAATGGTATCCATTGTATGGCAAATCGGATTCTGCACCTGAGCACTGGACCTGACCGAAATCAAGAGAGGATAGGCGACCATCAGTAGTGCTACCTCAAGCTTTAGGCCTGTAACTTCCAGCAATCATCAGATGGAGATCGCGGCGGCCATTTTCCTGAAGCAGAGTTCGCATCAGGAAAATGGCCGCCGCAATCTCCATCTGCGCACGCGCGGCATCCCGCAGCCATTTTCCTGAAGCCGCGGCCAGCAGAGCGCCGCTTCTGCGCACGCGCGGCCAAAGGAAGATGGCCGCCCCCACCGATCACCAATGAAATAGTGCACATCGCGCTCTTTTCACTCCCCTGTGCAGTGGATTCGGGACCTTGGACATGCGCAAACCACTACACCACCAACGGAAAACTAAGCAAGATCTGGGGGAAGACACCACGCCCATCTGACCAGACCAGCCTGATTGACAGGCGAAAACGACTACTTTGGTAACGTATTTCGGCAGCATAGGTGGGGAATCGGGGTCCACAAAATACACTATTGTAATGCACAGCTCAGGCCCTATTTAACAGTATTTTTATCTCATACAGAAAAAACGGGGTGACAGGTGCCCTTTAAAGAATAGTTTTGTGATTCTATAATCTGAGAGCCATGACTTTTTATTTTTTATTTTTAGCGGTCTTGTTTTTAAGGCCCAAAACCTGGATTTTATTGGTGTCCACACAACTTTTCTCATCTCTTTTCATTCCATTGTTTTGGGAGCCGAAGTGACCAAAATACAGCAATTTTGCACTTAGATCATTTTTTTACTTCAGCATTCACCAGAAGAAATATTTACTATGATATTTTTTTAGTTTCGAAAGTCAGACGTTATAGACTCAGTGATTCCAAATATATTCATTTTTTTCCATTTACATGAAAATAGCAGGTGATCTAAACTGTTAATATATGTATTTTTTTCCTCATTGTTTTAGTCCCCCTAGTGAACTTGAACCTCCAATTGCTTCTCCAATAACATAGTATTGCAGTCTATTATAAAACTAATAATCTCTCGTGAATCCCAGACGCTACTTCAAATCTGCACCAAATACGCATCAAATAAGGGGAAAAATGCATTAAAAACTCCCAGAAAATGCAACAATTACAGCAGATTGTTACTGTGTATTATGGTATTGACTATTGACCCCTGCAGAAAACATGCTGATAAAAAGCAGCTTAAAAAATGCAGTTTAGAATGCAAATTACAAATGCAATTTATACTACGTGTGAATACAGATTTAGAGATTCTCTAGATTTTGACTATGTAACACATTTCTGGAGCCAGATCCAAGCATGTGGTCCGCACATCGGCATAGATGTATGATGGATGTCATCAAGGGGTTAATATCCTTTCATTTACATTTAAATGGTCATTATTCACTTTCTTCTTGTTCGGTCTCCTTTAATTTTTGAAATAGAAGGACATTGGATAGGCCTTGCTTTCCAATGCTAAAGAGGTATGATAGATACGTGACATAATGGACACCGGAAGTGACCAAACAGACCCCAATGACTTACATTAATTAGGGGCTCATTGAGGTCTGCCATGGTATCCATCATATTGACAAAATATTCTGGTCAAAAACAAATTAATCTAAACCGTAGACTCTGACACCAGTGTGACCCTAACAATCTAGTTTCACGGAAACCTCAGCAACTCACCATAGTAAAATTTCCGAGGAAGAGTCAAAGCGGAACACGTTGTTCTTGAGAATCGGATGCAGAGTCAGACTTGGTGCCCCCAGAATTTGTCTTGTCCTTTTTCTGCTGTTATTTTTTCTTCTGCTTTTTAGCCTCAAGATCCCCGGTTTGACTTCAGTGTGATCAATATCGCAATAGAAATGTGATTATATTAAAGGATACCTTGTCATGCCTGGGTGCAGAGACGCCACAAATCACCAAAACTAAAGGGCAGAAGTGCCTTAAGTTTTCCATTTTAGACTTCATCCTTTGTAATGTGGTGGTGAGACCCTGGGCAAGAAAACATGCAGCTCATGCGGATTTTGATATTGATCTATAGGAAAAATAAATTACTAAAATTAGATCAGTTCACAGCAATTACGCTCTGGTTCCTGTTGTAAAATACAGCCAGCACCTGTTAGGTGTTGAGTTCCCGCCGCTGCACAGGGGAAATCTTGAACCACCTCCGCTGTGGTCTCTCATGCTCAGCAGAGACGTCGGTCCCAGAGACTGGCTCGGACAGATACTGCTCATTTGGTTACTGCTGCTCTTCCAGGTTCAGCTGCCCTCTCAATGGAAGTCGGGGGTCACACGCTCTGGCCCTGTAGCAGCTCCTATTGGTCCACTAGGAAGGTCCTGGAGAGCTACAGCTATAAAAGGTTTGCATGGTCGCACGGCCATGCGCTAGTATAAACCTGTTATCGTGTGTGTGAGTGGTTGTATGCCTGTTCTGGTGATTGCTCCTTAATCATTCCCATTCCTAGTGATGTTGAATACTCGCGAATGTTGGAGTTAACTAGCGCCTGACAGGGCTAATCTATACACAAGAGCACGACCTGTACTGCGTCTAACCAGCAGTTACCGCCAGTGCGGCGCTGTACGCACTCTATGCGGCTATCTTTAATTACTCCTGACAATCGGTCAGTGTAGGGAGGGAACTCCCGCTTGATCCCTGCATGTGACTCAAGGCGTCCTCAGATGCGGGCTCAAAAGCCACCAAGGGTCAGAGCGGGATCAATCACCAGCATAGTGGGGGTGAATTGCAGGGATCCCACTGTTATTAATTTGCTGCACCCTGTGACTGCTAACAGGGCAGAGCGTTTCCTTGATTCCTTGCGACTCTGTGTAGCAACAGAGTTCGCTCCTGCACAGACCGGGTGATGGAACCCGTGTCTATTCTGGCATAGTACCGCCATATAGTGCTGCCATTACCTAGCAGCAGGTTCCATTCCTGGGCTGCGAACGCACCTTTACTATCGTTATATTTACTCGGTGCGTTCCGCCAGCCCTAACAGGATACTAGCACCAGCGTCTAGCTAGTAATGGCGGACGATCAGCGTCTACAAAGGTACATCCAGCAGCTGGAGGGTAGGTTGTTGGCTCTTGAGCGCACAACCTCGGCCGTGGATGTCACCGCAGTCGCTGTTCAGGCTGCTAGCGTAGCTGCAGCCAGTTTGTCCACTGCCATCCCTGCACCGACATTATCCCATCTCCTGTTACCAGACAAGTTTGCTGGTGACAATAAGCTGTGTCGAGGATTCGTGAGCCAGTGTGCCATACATCTAGAGCTCCTGGCTGCACGTTTTCCCACGGAACGGGCTAAAGTGGGATTTATTTTATCCCTTCTATCGGGCAGGGCGTTGGAGTGGGCAATGCCACTGTTGGAGCGTGATGATCATGTGGTGCCGAGTGCTCCTCACTTCCTGGACTCTCTGAAACAGGTCTTTATGGGACCTTGTGTCACGACATGATACGGCGCTCCAACTGCTGGCATTGACACAGGGCTCGTCCATGGTTAGTCAATCTGCCGCCCACTTCCTGACTTTGGCATCTGAGCTGCAGTGGCCAGATAAAGTCCTTATCCCGGTGTTCTGGTAGGATGCATTGGTCACCAGGGAGATTCCCGCCACACTGGAAGAGCTTATAACTATATTTACCCGCATCGACCTTCATTTTAACGAATGAAGGTTGGCGCGAACCCAGTGTAGGCAGAGGTTTCTGTTGGCTCCTACCTTTGCCAGGCCTCTGGAATCTCCTGTTCAGGCATCTGAGTCCCATTAGGCCATGGAGGTTTCCCGAGTGGGACCTAAGTCCCAGGCCACTCGAATGCCCATGGTCTGTAATGTCTGCCAGCAGTTAGAACATTATGCCAAGAAATGTCCCCAGCGGTCGGTAAACGACCGCGTCTAGTAACCGTAGGAAGAGGTTCACTAGACACAGCGGCGTTTTCCTCCAAACTGTCCTTTAAAGGGACAATCACTTTAGGCTCATCCATTCTTACAGTCAAGCTTTGTGTGGATTTCGGGGCGGAGGGGAATTTTATGTCCTCTGCCTTTGCCCAACGCCATGAAATACCCCTGGTGATGCTCGCCAAGCCGGTGACTGTACGAGTGGTGAATGGGTCGACACTGCCCTCACAAATAACACATCAGACTATCCCATTTACATTATCTATGTCTCCATCCCATCAGGAGATTATTTCCCTTCTTGTCATTCCTGAGGGAATATAAGAGATCCTGCTAGGGATGCTCTGGCTACATTACCAATCCCCTCATATTGAGTGGTCCTAAGGGAGAATTTTAGATGGAGTGAATCTTGTGAGGGCAGATGTCTGAGGGAGTGCGTTCAGGTTGCCACTACAGAGGTACCCGCAGATCTTTCTTCTCTCCCCAAGCACTATTGGTAGTGTTGAGCATTCCGATGCTGCAAGTATCGGGTATCGGCCGATACTTGCTGTATCGGAATTTCCGATACCGAGATCCGATATTTTTGTAATATCGGATATCGGTATCGAAACAACATTAATGTAAAAAGGTGTAAAAGAAAGAATTAAAATAAAAAATATCGCTATACTCACCTGTCCGACGCAGCCGGGACCTCGGCGATTGTAAGCGGCAGCGTTGTTTCTTTAAAATTCGCGCTTTTACATGCTTACGTGAATTCCCGGCTTCTGATTGGTCAGGGCGGCCATGTTGCCGGGACGCGGACCAATCACAGCAAGCCGTGACGAAATTACGTCACGGCTTGCTGTGATTGGTCCGCGTCCCGGCAACATGGCCGCCATTAACCAATCACAAGCCGTGACGTCACGGGAGGCTGGACACGCGCTTATTTTGAAAAGCGCGCGTGTCCAGCCTCCCGTGACGTCACGGCTTGTGATTGGTCACGGCGCCATATTGCCGGGATGCGGACCAATCACAGCAAGCCGTGACGAAATTACGTCACGGCTTGCTGTGATTGGTCCGCGTCCCAGGAACATGGCCGCCATTAACCAATCACAAGCCGTGACGTCACGGGAGGCTGGACACGCGCTTATTTTGAAAAGCGCGCGTGTCCAGCCTCCCGTGACGTCACGGCTTGTGATTGGTCACGGCGCCATATTGCCGGGACGCGGACCAATCACAGCAAGCCGTGACGTAATTTCGTCACGGCTTGCTGTGATTGGTCCGAGTCCCGGCAACATGGCCGCCCTGACCAATCAGAAGCCGGGAATTCACGTAAGCAAGTAAAAGCGCGAATTTTAAAGAAACAACGCTGCCGCTTACAATCGCCGAGGTCCCGGCTGCGTCGGACAGGTGAGTATAGCGATATTTTTTATTTTAATTCTTTCTTTTACACATTTATATGGTTCCCAGGGCCTGAAGGAGAGTTTCCTCTCCTTCAGACCCTGGGAACCATCAGGAATACCGTCCGATACCTGAGTCCCATTGACTTGTATTGGTATCGGGTATCGGTATCGGATTGGATCCGATATTTTGCCGGTATCGGCCGATACTTTCCGATACCGATACTTTCAAGTATCGGACGGTATCGCTCAACACTAACTATTGGTCATATGTGGATGTGTTCTCCAAGAGGGCTGCGGAGACCCTTCCGCCTCACCACCCCTATGACTTTCCTATTAATCTCTTGCCTGGGGCAGAGCCTCCCCGGGGTTGGGTCTACCCCCTGTCTCTCATGGAGATGGAGGCAATGACTCAATACATCCAGGAGAATTTGGCAAGAGGGTTCATTAGGAAGTCAGGGTCACCTGCAGGGGTGGGGTTCTTTTTTGTGCAGAAGATTAATGGAGAACTACGTCCATGCATAGACTACAGGGGTCTTAACGCCATCACCGTTAAGAATAAGTACCCTTTGCCCCTGATATCTGAGCTCTTTGATAGGCTACGGGGAGCAAGGGTATTTACTAAACTAGATCTGCGGGGTGCTTACAACCTGATTCGCATCTGTGAGGGGGACGAATGGAAGATGGCTTTTAACACCAGGGATGGGCACTATGAATACCTGGTGATGCCCTTCGGGCTCTGTAATGCCCCAGCCGTTTTCCAAGGCTTTGTGAATGATATCTTCTGGGATATGCTCTCCTCCTCGGTGGTAGTCTATCTGGATGATATTCTCATCTACTCTCCAGATTTGGATTCCCACCGGAGAGATGTTTGCAAAATCTTCGACCTCCTACGGGCAAACTCCCTCTACGCCAGTTTGGAGAAGTGTGTGTTTGAGCAGGAGACCTTGCCTTTCCTTGGCTATATCATCACCGCCCAGGGATTGGCTATGTATCCTGCCAAGCTACAGGCTGTGATGGACTGGCAGGTACCCCATTCTCTCAAAGCGGTGCAGCTCTTTATGGGGTTCATTAACTATTATCGCCAGTTCATTCCTCACTTCTCAACTCAGGTAGCTCCCTTGGTAGCCCTTACCAAGAAGGGAGCAAATCCCAAATTGTGGTCAGAGGAGGTCTCCAAGGCCTTCCTCTCTATTAAGTCTCATTTTGCTAACGCTCCCATCCTACATAGCCCCGATGCAGATAAACCATTTATAATGGAGGTGGATGCCTCATCCGTCGGTGCTGGAGCAGTCCTCTTTCAAAAGGATGCTCAAGGTCAGAAGCATCCTTCCTTCTTCTTCTCTAAGACCTTCACACCCATGGAGAGGAATTACTCCATCGGGGACAGGGAGTTGTTAGCTATGAAGTTGGCCTTCTCGGAGTGGAGATACCTCCTGGAGGGGACTCGTTTTCCCTTCCAAGTGTATACCGACCACAAAAATTTGGTTTATTTGCAGACTGCCCAGCAGCTAAACTCTCGCCAGGCTAGATGGTCCTTATTTTTCTCCCGTTTCCACTTCGCCCTCCATTATCTTTCCGGGGAGAAGAACATCCATGCTGTTCCTCTCTCCCGCTCCGTAGTGTCTTCAGTAGAGGAGGAGGAGGAGCCTTTGCTAATTGTCCCTTCAGAGAGCCTGAGGACCGTGGCCCGGTTTCGCTAGAGTCTGTGCCCCCGGGCAAGACTTTGTGCTATCTAATTTGTGACCGGAGGTTCTCTCTTGGGCTCACTCGTCCAGAGTGGGTGGACATTTTGGGACCAAGAGGACATCTGAGCTGTTGGGGAGGACGTACTGGTGGCCGCATATGGCCCGTGACGTCAGAGACTATATTCGGGCATGTCTACTGCACCAAGAATAAGTCTCTTCGACAATGGCCAGCTGGGTTACTTTACCCCCTGCCGGTGGCAGACAGGCCCTGGGAAATGGTCGGGATGGACTTTGTGGTGGTCTTACCCAAGTCCCGTAGCTGCACCATTAGTTGGATAATCAGTGACCATTTTTTTAAAATGGTGTACTTGGTGCCTCTTCCATGGCTACATTCTGCACGGGCCTTGGCAGCGTTGTTTATTAAACACATTTTCCGCCTACACGGTATGCTGGACAAAATTGTCAATGACCGGGGTCCCCTGTTTACATCTCGGTTCTGGAGAGAGCTTTGTCATCTACTCAGCATCGAGCTGAATCTCTCTTCAGCATACCATCCCGAGACGAATGGGTTAGTAGATAGGGCCAACCAGACCCTGGTCACATATCTGCAACATTTTGTTTCTGCCAGGCAGGATGACTGGGCATCCTTGCTACCATGGGTGGAGTTTGCGCTGAACAACGCTGTAGCTGACTCCACTGGGCAGACCCCATTCCTCCTTAACTATGGCCAGCATCCGCGGGTTCCTGTGCCTATGCCTATTCTGTGGACTCCAGGGTGGCAGACTGGGTTGTGGAGGCACATGACATTTGGGACCGCACACAGGATGCCATCCGGGCTTCCAAGGAGAGAATGAGGGTCTCCGCCGATGCACATCGGCGTCCCGCTCCCACCTTTGCTCCTGGCGACTTAGTGTGGCTCTCCGCCCGTAATATCAGGCTGCGAGTTGAGTAAGTTTGCACCTCGCTACTTGGGTCCCTTCAAAGTCGTGGAACAGGTTAACCCTGTGGTCTACCGTCTGGCCCTTCCTCCATGCCTAGGTATCACCGACACCTTTCATGTGTCCCTTCTAAAGCCCGTTCACATGTGACGGTTTTATGAATCATCTGCCTGGACATCAGGTTCGTCTACAGATGATTATGAGGTGAACGCTATCTTGGGGTGTAAGGTGGTACATGACAAAAAACTCTTTTTGGTGCATTGAAAGGATTATGGCCCAGATGACACAGGGGGAATTTAAAAACAACCTCCGCTGCGGTCTCTCATTCTCCACCGGCCACAGTGGAGCCTGCTCAGCAGAGACGTCGGTCCCAGCGCCTGGCTCGGACAGATACTGCGCGTTTGGTTACTGCTGCCCTGCCAGATTCAGCCATTATAGCCAGTACTGTTCAGCGTCGAGCAGGCGCTCCTGGGACTAAGTCCTGCTTTTCTCCTTCTGAGCATGCCCAAGGGAAGACCTATCATTGGAGGTCGGGGGTCACACGCTCAGGCCCTGTAGCAGCTCCTATTGGTCCACTAGGAAGGTCCTGGAGAGCTACAGCTATAAAATGTTCGCATGGCCGCACGTCTATTAGCTAGTATAAACCTGTTATCGTGTGTGTGTGGTTGTATGCCTGTTCTGGTGATTGCTTCTTAATCATTCCCATTCCTAGTGATATTGAATGCTCACAAATGTTGGAGTTAACTAGCACCTGACATCTAGACACAAGAGCGCGACCTGTACTGCGTCTAACCAGCAGTTACCACCAGTGCGGCGCTCTACGCACTCTGTGCGGCTATCTTCAATTACTCCTTAGAATCGGTCGGTTTAGGGTGGGAACTCCCGCTTGATCCCTGCATCTGACTCAGCACGTCCTCAGGCGCGGGCTCAAAAGCCACCGAGGGTCAGAGTGGGATCAATCACCAGCATAGTGGGGGTGAATTGCAGGGATCCCACTAGTATTTATTTCCTGCACCCTGTGACTGCTAACAGGGCACAGCGTTTTCTTGATTCCCTGCGACTCTGTGTAGCAACAGAGTTTGCTCATGTACAGACTGGGTAACGGAACCCGTGTCTATTCTGGCGTAGTACCGCCATATAGTGCGCCATTACCTAGCAGCAGGTTCCACTCCTGCACGGTGGACCCTGGGCTGCGAACGCACCTTTACTATCGTTATATTTACTCGGTGCGTTCCGCCAGCCCTAACAGCACCTGCATAGAGCAGGATCAGCTCCTGAGCCTGCTCCATACAGTTAGTTCACACATCCATCGTATATGATGATCGATGTCGTCAAAAGCTAAGGGAATTGTCCAGGATTTAGGTGGTAGTCCAGTACAAGTCAGCTCCACACAATGTTTAGCCTGCCTCAGATACTAACATTATAATAGCTTCCTGGACTCATCACATATGGTTCTTCTCAAATCTTTGTCTTTTCATGTTACTCATTTTTCCTCAACATGTTTTTTTGCCACAAAATTTTGACTGCTCTGTAATAACATCCCATCTTAGCAATCTCGGGAGAGCCGCATGCTTTATAAGAATTGTCACAATTTTTGACCTTTCTTAATATTACACATAACTTAATTTATGGACATCTATGGTTTGTTATATTTGCCCGTTTGGACATGTTGCTACCGACATCTTTAGAAATATATTTACTTAGAACATTGGTGACGTGATCAATACTTATTTCACCCACTGGTTATAACACATATATATATATATATATATATATATATATACACCCATGGACTATCCTACCCCTAGTGTGACGCGAACCCTGGCACTTGTTTCGACACAAAGACTTCATCTGGGGGTTGCACCAAAACTCCTTCTTTAATAACACTCTGGCTAATGCCGGCATAGATAAAAAGGCAGACTTTATTGGTGCCTGCTATGTTTAGAGTTTCAGATCGGTGGCATCTCTCTGAATAAGTCATGTCAGTGTGTGACATCAGAACATGTGACTGGAGTCTTTATCCACGTGACGTGTTTCACAGAACAGGAATGCAGCCTGTCTTCCTGCCCCGCACGTGCGCACCACCAGTAGTGTGGTGCTGTATTGTCCAGAAGAGAAAACTAGGGTCGAAGATGGGATGATGAAACAGGAGAAATATTATTACAGCAGCTGTCTAGACTCCTAGACGTGAAGCCCAAGCAATGAAGTTAGATCACACCAGATACTGAATATCACAACTTGACTGTGACATCATCCTCCTACCTCCCCTTCTCCCTACCCGCCTTCAACAGTGTCTGATAGCATTTTTTTCATAAGACTAAAACTCATTTGTCACCACCAGACTGTTTATATGATACTTATTAAAAATTTAAGATGATACTAATTATATATTGTAAATCTTAAAATCATTCAATAAAAAAATATTTTAAAAAATCCTTACTTTTTTTTCTTTACTCTGACGTTTTGAAGCTGAAGCAGCAAGAAAATGCTGTGAGGACCCTAAGAAGAAGCCAAAAAAATTGATAAAAAGTGTTTAGAATGGAGAAGAAAGGACAGGAGGGTTAATGTGTTTAGAAGTCGAGAACTGAAAAGGGAAATGCTTTTTTCTTACTATGGGACGTATAGATAGACATTTACATATTGGTTTCTTCCATTAAAAATATACAACGTAGCATAAAGATATAAAGGGAATACACAACGTATCTCTAACCCTGATATTATGAGCCTCAGTGTTATATCAGGTCACATACAACAATGGGGGAAGCTTTTCCTTACTTCGATGGACGGCACACTTTCTCCTCACTATCACTTCTGCTGCTGGAGAAATAGAAGAAATAATCACAAATAAAGATCAATAGTAATCAGGAACAAATCCTGGTCCCATACGGACACAGACAATAAACATAATGTATGACTCGTCTCATATATGTCACTACATGATAGTGACACTACTGTTATCACACTCCACAGCTTTTTCTTCTTCTAGAGATAGGTATCACTTTCACATGCACTTGTGCGGGGACAGATCTTCTGTCTGTGTAACTACCAGGACAGACCATTATATATATTTGCATCTAGAATACATCAATTAAGACATAAGGGCTCGTCCATTTGTGGGAAGAGGTTAAAGTACCTACTTGGTTTTAACTTTGTTCCTGCTTGTTTTTCCAAAGCATTTAGGGATCCACCATTTACTGTGTCTTAAAAAATGCAAAGAAACAAACTGAGATACAGACAGGTCACAATATAATTCTGAGGATATATACAGAGATATTGTCCTGTGTAATGTCCGGTGCTTATGTCCCTGTATGATGTCAACTTTCAAAAGTCCAAGGTTCCATTAGAGTAAATGCAGACATGTTTGCTCTTATTACCTACTTCATTGCTTATGTGTTGGCCCATGCTGAGATACGTAGAAAATATCAGAAAATATCATCTGTATAGATTGTCTCCTAAATGACTTAAATTGAATCTATCAGTAGGATCAACCCTCCTAAGTCGTCTCTATGGACATGTAGGACATAGGAAGCTGAATAAAATGATACCTTGATATCTGCAATCCGATGTCTTATTCTAAAGGAATCCACATTTTTCTTAATATTTAAATTAGGAGTTAAAATCTATGGGCCAGACAAAGATCTCATGGAAAATCTGCCTCCAGAGCTTATTTTAAAGAAGAGAGAGCGTTACCAGTGTGAGGCATGTAGGTCAGGAGAGAAGACTGTCAGTCGCTACACGTCTCACACTGGCAGTGCCCCCCCCCCCCCTGTTTTCAGTGCCCTATGGCCACAATGGAGCAACAGCACTGTTAAGACAAGACCTTGGTATAGAGGACCCCCAAGTCCATAAGTCCCCAATAAGTCTCTGATAGTCAGGTATATGCATTTGTTCTATCCTCCTTAGTCTCTACACAGTGATAACAAGACATTCATTAGTTACTAATAAATATCTACAATCATATACAGCCTATAATATCTGTACATGTCACTATCTCTCTACTTACAGTCTGATGTTCACTGTGCTGTGCTCTTCCTCTTTTTTTGCTTCCATTTTGTCATCACTGACCGTTTCTCCCTCCTCTTCTTCACTACTGGACACATAACATAGACTATATGCATTAACTCTCTCACAAATGACTATTCTTCTAATCGCTCTTTTATAGGGCATTTTAGAGTGGTTTCATGCAATAACAATCATGGTGTTTTTTTTTTTAAAAACTAATGTGTGCATTTTTTCTGACAAATTCAGAATGTTACAGGACAGCGCAAAGTACTGCACAGCTCCAGCAAGTGGGGCTTTTAAGCCTAAGAACATTGTGTATTGTATAGCAAATAGCGATACAGGTCAGCGCAATAATGACATCACGCCAGTCTGTGTCCGCAGGCAGTAGGAGATAGGGCTGAAAACAAAGTATTACAGCAGCCTTCTCCTTCTCTGGCTAAAGAGGGCTGTAATCCTAAGTCAGTCATTATGGGCTTCAGGTGATTAAATGGGGAGATTCAGACATGGAATAGAAATAAATGGCATAACTAAAGGAGCTAAAAAATGCCAAACTGGCACACAACTCATCGGCTCTCTAGTGCCCACTTCCCATTTATTCTTGCTTTTTTATTGCTCTTCTGTGCCAATTGGATGCCGTTTTTTCTTTATGTAACCCATATACCCAGCCGAGTTAGAGATCCCTGCTGAAAAGCATACTTGGAGGGGTGCAGTATTTAAAGAGTTAATTGGTAACTCCTCACCCGTAGTGAAAACCAGGCAGATAAAGCATGTGATGGATGAAAAAAGAAATCCTGAGACCCAGATGGCAGGCAGCAGGGTGGCCGGATAAATGAGCGGTGAGTAGTATTGAGCATTCCGATACCGCAAGTATCGGGTATCGGCCGATACTTGCGGGTATCGGAATTCCGATACCGAGATCCGATACTTTTGTGGTATCGGGTATCGGTATCGAAACAACATTAATGTGTAAAATAAAGAATTAAAATAAAAAATATTGCTATACTCACCTCTCCGACGCAGCCTGGACCTCACCGAGGGAACCGGCAGCGTTCTTTGCTTAAAATGCGCACGTTTACTTCCTTCCGTGACGTCACGGCTTGTGATTGGTTGCGTGCCGCCCATGTGACCGCGACGCGACCAATCACAGCAAGCCGTGACATAATTTTCAGGTCCTGAATGCAGAATTAGGCATTCAGGACCTGAAATTACGTCACGGCTTGCTGTGATTGGTCGCGTCGCGGTCACATGGGCGGCACGCAACCAATCACAAGCCGTGACGTAATTTTAAAATGCGCGCGTTTCCTGCCTCCCGTGACGTCACGGCTTGTGATTGGTCGCGTCGCCCATGTGACCGCGACGCGACCAATCACAAGCCGGAACGTAATTTTAAAATCCTGAATGCCTAGAATTAGGCATTGAGGACCTGAAAATTACGTCACATGGGCGGCACGCGACCAATCACAAGCCGTGACGTCACGGAAGGAAGTAAACGCGCGCATTTTAAGCAAAGAACGCTGCCGGTTCCCTCGGTAAGGTCCAGGCTGCGTCGGAGAGGTGAGTATAGCAATATTTTTTATTTTAATTCTTTATTTTACACATTTATATGGATCCCAGGGCCTGAAGGAGAGTTTCCTCTCCTTCAGACCCTGGGAACCATCAGGGATACCGTCCGATACTTGAGTCCCATTGACTTGTATTGGTATCGGGTATCGGTATCGGATTAGATCCGATACTTTGCCGGTATCGGCCGATACTTTCCGATACCGATACTTTCACGTATCGGATGGTATCGCTCAACACTAGCGGTGAGGTGACTATTAGGCTGGGGTCACACTTGCGAGTTCAAACACTCAAGTCTCTCACATCAATACCCGTCACTGCCGCCGGCACTCGAGACCGGAGCTTTCAGCTGCATAGAAATACATGCAGCCGCACACTCCTGTCCCGAGTGCCGGAGGCAGTGACGGGTATTGATGCAAGAGATTCGCTCGAGTTTCTCACATTACACTAGCAAGTGTGACCCCGGCCTTAGCTTTATTTTTTTTCTTAGCCATTTCACAGTTCATTATAATGGCAGCCAGGCATTTTATTTTTGTGATACTTGCTAATTATTATTATTTTTATTATCTTATATATATTATTATTATTATATAGCACCATTAATTCCATGGTGCTGTACATGAGACGGGGTTACATCAAAATAGAAATATCACTTACAGTAAACAAAACTAACAGTGACAGACTGATACAGAGGGCAGATGACCCTGCCCTTGCGGGCTTACATTCTACAGGATTTTGGGGAAGGAGACAGTAGGTCGGGGGTTGCGGTAGCTCCGATGGTGTTGAGGTGGTCATGCGGTCATTACTGATTGCAAGCTTCTTTGAAGAGATGGGTTTTCAGGTTCCATATGAAGGATCCAAATGTGGTGGATAACCGGATGTGTTGGGGCACAGAATACCAGATGATGGAGGATATTCGAGAGAAGTCTTGGAGGCAATTGGGTGAGGAGCGAATAAGTGTGGAGAAGAGAAGGAGGTCTTGGGAGGACCGGAGATTACATGAGGGAAGAGATTCAGAGATTAGTATGGAAATATATGGAGGAGAAAGGTTATGGATGGCTTTGTAGGTCATTGTTAGTAGTTTAAACTGGATATGCTGGGAAATTGGGAGCCAGCAAAGGGATTTGCAAAGAGGGGAAGTAGGAGTGTAGCGAGGAGAGAGATTAATTAGTTGGGCAGCTGAATTAAGGACGGACTGGAGGGATGCAAGAGTGTTAGAGGGTAGGCCACAAAGGGGGATGTTGCAGTAGTCAAGGCGAAAGATGATTAGGGCATGCACAAGCATTTTGGTAGAGTAAGGGTTGAGGAAAGGACAGATTCTGGAAATATTTTTGAGCTGGAGGCGACAGGAGGTGGCGAGAACTTGGATGTGTGGTTTAAAGGACAGGGCAGAGTCAAGGGTTACTCCAAGGCAGCGGATTACCGGGATGGAGGAAAGTGTGAATTCATTTATTGTAATAGATAGATCAGGTAGGGAAGGTGTGCGAGATGGAGGAAAGATAATTAGTTCGGTTTTGTCCACATTGAGTTTGAGGAAGCGAGAGAAGAAGGAGGATATGGCTGATAGACACTGTGGGATTCTGGAGAGCAGAGAGGTGACATCTGGGCCAGAAAGGTAGATCTGAGTGTCGTCGGCATATAGATGGTACTGGAAGCCATAGGACTTTATGAGTTGTCCCAGGCCAAGGGAATAGATTGAGAAGAGAAGAGGTCCTAGGACAGAGCCTTGAGGGACACCAACAGAGAGGGGGGCGAGATGAAGAGGTAGTATGGGAGTGGGAAACTGTTGTGATTCGGTTTGTGGGCTCCCCCGGTGGTCTCTTGTAGTACTGGTGTCCTGCAAGCTTTGCCTTCTCAGTTCACCTGTTCCTATCAGGATGTGGGAGTATCCTATTTAACCTTGCTCCTCAGTCATTCTAATGCTGGCCATCAATGTATCCAGAGTGATTCTGTTGCATGTTCCTGCTCCCAGTTTTCTGCTCAGCTAAGTTGGACACTTTAGTCCTTAAGTCTATTTTTGTATGTTTTGTCCAGTTTGCACTTATGTGAATCTCTGCAGCTGGAAGCTCTTGTTGGGCTGAAATTACCACTCCAGTGGCATGAGTTGTCACATGAGTTAAGGTAATTTCAGGATGGTGTTTTGAAGGGTTTTGCAGCTGACCACGAAGTCCTCTGTTTTATCTTTCTGCTATTTAGTTAGCGGGCCTCTCTGTGCTAAATCTGCTTTCATACTACGTGTGTCTTTTCATCTGCTCTCACCGTTATTATATGTGGGGGGCTGCTATCTCCTGTGGGGACATTCTCTGGAGGCAAGCCAGGACTGTGTTATCTTCTACCAGGGGTAGTTAGTTCTCCGGCTGGCGCGCGGCATCTAGAGACAACGCAGGAATGCCCCCTGGCTACTTCTAGTGTGGTGTGTAGGTTTAGCATCGCGGTCAGCTCTAGTTTCCATCACCCGAGAGCTTGTCCGTTTATTCTATGCTTCTGATGTTTCCTTGCCATTGGAAACCATAACAGTATGGCCAGCCCAAATGTTTAATCTATAGGCTGAAGCAGGAGAGAAAAGGAACTGTGTGAAACCTTTTTTTTTTTTTTTTTTTTTTCCTTCCTCTGAAGTTGCACTCCAGCTCTAATTGCAGTCTCCTGTTTTCCTCTCCTCTTAACCCCTGAATGGCTCAGACTTTATCTGTTGAAATATGGATCCCCAGAGTCTGGCTACCAATTTGAATAATCTTGCCTCTAAAGTTCAGAATATACAAGATTTTTTGTTACTTGCTCCTCGGTCTGAACCTAAAATTCCTATACCGGAGTTTTTTTCTGGAGATCGATCTTGTTTTCTAAATTTTAAATACAATTGTAAATTGTTTCTTTCGCTGAGATCTCATTCTGCTGGAGATCCTGCCCAGCAAGTAAAAATTGTTATTTCTTTACTGCGGGGTGACCCCCAAAATTGGGCATTTTCATTGGCACCAGGGGATCCTGCGTTGCTCAATGTGGATGCGTTTTTTCTGGCTTTGGGGTTGCTTTATGAGGAACCAAATTTGGAGATTCAGGCTGAGAAAGCCCTAATAGCCCTCTCTCAGGGGCAAGATGAAGCCGAAATATATTGCCAAAAATTTCGAAAATGGTCTGTGCTTACTCAGTGGAATGAGTGCGCTCTGGCGGCAATTTTCAGAGAAGGTCTCTCTGATGCTGTAAAAGACGTCATGGTGGGGTTTCCTGCGCCTACTGGTCTGAATGAGTCCATGACAATGGCAATTCAGACTGATCGGCGTTTACGGGAACGCAAACCTGTGCACCAGTTGGCGGTGTCTTCTGAAGAGGCACCACAGAGTATGCAATGTGATAGCTTTCTGTCCAGAAGCGAACGACAGATTTATAGGCGCAAAAATCATTTGTGCTTCTATTGTGGAAATTCTACTCATGTTATATCAGCATGCTCTAAACGAACAAAGAAAGTTGATAAATCCTCTGCTATTGGCACTTTGCAGTCCAAGTTTATTTTGTCTGTAACTCTAATTTGTTCGTTATCTTCTATTGTTGCGGATGCGTATGTGGATTCTGGCGCCGCTTTGAGTCTTATGGATTGGTCCTTTGCCAGGCGCTGTGGGTTTGATCTAGAGCCTCTGGAAGTTCCTATACCTTTAAAGGGTATTGATTCTACACCATTGGCTAGTAATAAACCACAATACTGGACACAAGTGACTATGCGTATGACTCCAGACCATCAAGAGGTGATTCGCTTCCTTGTACTGTATAATCTACATGATGTGTTGGTGCTGGGATTGCCATGGTTGCAAACTCATAACCCAGTCCTTGACTGGAAAACAATGTCTGTACTAAGCTGGGGATGTCAGGGAAATCATGGGGACACATCTTTGGTCTCCATTGCTTCATCTATTCCCTCTGAAATTCCTGAGTTTTTGTCTGATTATCGTGAGGTTTTTGAGGAATCTACTCTTAATTCTCTTCCTCCTCACAGAGATTGCGATTGCGCCATAGATTTGATCCCTGGCAGTAAATTTCCTAAGGGTCGTCTATTCAATCTGTCTGTACCTGAACATGCTGCCATGCGAGAGTATATTAGGGAGTCCTTGGAAAAGGGACATATTCGTCCTTCTTCGTCTCCTCTTGGAGCGGGGTTCTTTTTCGTAGCTAAAAGCGATGGTTCTTTGAGACCTTGTATTGATTATAGACTCTTGAATAAGATCACAGTCAAGTATCAGTATCCTTTGCCATTGCTGACAGATTTATTTGCTCGCATTGAGGGGGCGAAGTGGTTCTCTAAGATTGATCTTCGCGGTGCGTATAATTTGGTGCGAATTAAGCAGGGGGATGAGTGGAAAACCGCATTTAATACGCCCGAGGGCCATTTTGAGTATTTGGTGATGCCTTTTGGTCTGTCAAATGCCCCTTCGGTCTTTCAGTCTTTTATGCACAATATTTTCCGTGAATATCTGGATAAATTTATGATTGTGTATTTGGACGATATCTTGATTTTTTCGGATGACTGGGAATCTCATGTTCAACAAGTTAGGAGGGTTTTTCAGGTTTTGCGGACCAATTCTCTGTTTGTTAAAGGTTCAAAGTGTGTTTTTGGGGTTCAGAAGATTTCTTTTTTGGGGTACATTTTTTCCCCCTCTTCTATTGAGATGGATCCTGTGAAGGTTCGGGCTATTTGTGACTGGACGCAACCGACTTCTCTTAAGGGCCTTCAGAAATTTTTGGGCTTTGCTAACTTTTATCGTCGATTCATAACTGGTTTTTCTAGCGTTGTCAGGCCTTTGACTGATTTGACTAAAAAGGGTGCTGATGTTGCAGATTGGTCTCCTGCTGCTGTGGAGGCCTTTCGGGAGCTTAAGCGCCGTTTTTCTTCTGCTCCGGTGTTGTGCCAGCCTGATGTTTCTCTTCCTTTTCAGGTGGAAGTTGATGCTTCCGAGATCGGAGCGGGGGCGGTTTTGTCGCAGAAAAGTTCAGATTGTTCAGTGATGAGACCTTGTGCGTTCTTTTCTCGAAAATTTTCGCCCGCCGAGCGAAATTATGACGTCGGTAATCGGGAGCTTTTGGCGATGAAGTGGGCATTCGAGGAGTGGCGTCATTGGCTTGAGGGTGCTAAACATCAGGTGGTGGTCTTGACTGATCACAAAAATTTGATTTATCTTGAGTCGGCCAGACGTCTGAATCCTAGACAGGCGCGCTGGTCGTTGTTTTTCTCCCGGTTTAATTTTGTGGTTTCGTATCTGCCAGGTACTAAGAATGTGAAGGCGGATGCCCTTTCTAGGAGTTTTGAACCTGATTCCCCTGGTGATTCTAAACCTACGGGTATACTTAAGGATGGGGTGATATTGTCTGCTGTCTTCCCAGACCTGCGACGTGCTTTACAAGAGTTTCAGGCGGATCGGCCTGATTGTTGTCCGCCTGGTAGATTGTTTGTGCCGGATGAGTGGACCAATAGAGTCATCTCGGAGGTTCATTCTTCTGCGTTGGCAGGTCATCCGGGAATTTTTGGTACCAGAGATTTGGTGGCTAGGTCCTTCTGGTGGCCTTCCCTGTCTCGGGACGTGCGTACTTTTGTGCAGTCTTGCGATGTTTGTGCTCGGGCCAAGCCTTGTTGTTCTCGGGCTAGTGGGTTGTTGTTGCCCTTGCCTGTTCCTAAGAGGCCTTGGACACACATCTCTATGGATTTTATTTCTGATCTCCCTGTTTCTCAGAAGATGTCCGTCATTTGGGTGGTGTGTGACCGCTTTTCTAAGATGGTTCATTTGGTGCCCTTGCCCAAGCTGCCTTCCTCATCTGAGTTGGTGCCCCTGTTTTTTCAGAATGTGGTTCGGCTGCATGGTATTCCGGAGAATATCGTTTCCGACAGGGGATCCCAGTTTGTGTCCAGATTTTGGCGGGCGTTTTGTGCCAGGATGGGCATTGATTTGTCTTTTTCGTCTGCATTTCATCCCCAGACAAATGGCCAGACGGAACGTACTAATCAGACCTTGGAGACTTAGGGTACCGTCACACATTGAAATTTCCATCGCTACGACGTTACGATTCGTGACGTTCTAGCGATATCGTTACGATATCGCAGTGTCTGACACGCTACTGCGATCAGACACCCTGCTGAGAATCGTACGTCGTAGCAGATCGTTTGGAACTTTCTTTCGTCGCTTGATCACCCGCTGACATCGCTGGATCGTTGTGTGTGACAGCGATCCAGCGATGTCTTCGCTTGTAACCAGGGTAAACATCGGGTAACTAAGCGAGGGCCGCGCTTAGTAACCCGATGTTTACCCTGGTTACAAGCGTAAACGTAAAAAAACAAACCGTACATACTCACCCGTCGGTGTCCTTCAGGTCCCTTGCCGTCTGCTTCCTGCTCTGAGTGCCGGCCGGAAAGTGAGAGCAGAGCGCAGCGGTGCTGCGATCTGCTCTCACTGTACGGCTGCACTCAGAGCAGGAAGCAGACGGCAAGGGACCTGAAGGACACCGACGGGTGGGTATGTACTGTTTGTTTTTTTACGTTTACGCTGGTAACCAGGGTAAACATCGGGTTACTAAGCGCGGCCCTGCGCTTAGTTACCCGATGTTTACCCTGGTTACCCGGGGACTTCGGCATCGCTCCAGCGCCGTGATTGCAACGTGTGACCGCAGTCTACGACGCTGGAGCGATGCTTATACGACGCTGCGACGTCACGAATCGTGCCGTCGCAGCGATGAAAATTTCAATGTGTGACGGTACCCTAATTTGAGGTGTTTCGTGTCTGCTGATCAGGATGACTGGGTCTCCTTTTTGCCGTTGGCTGAGTTTGCCCTTAATAATCGGGCCAGTTCTGCCACTTTGGTCTCCCCTTTCTTTTGCAATTCAGGGTTCCATCCTCGTTTTTCATCTGGTCAGGTGGAGTCTTCAGATTGTCCGGGAGTGGATACCATGGTGGATAGGTTGCATCGTATTTGGGGGCAGGTGGTGGACAATTTGGAGTTGTCCCAGGAGAGGACTCAACGTTTTGCTAATCGCCATCGTCATGTTGGTCCTCGTCTTCGTGTTGGGGACTTGGTGTGGTTGTCCTCCCGTTTTGTCCCTATGAGGGTCTCTTCTCCTAAGTTTAAGCCTCGGTTCATCGGTCCTTATAAGATTTTGGAAATTCTTAACCCTGTGTCTTTTCGTTTGGACCTCCCAGCATCCTTTGCTATCCATAATGTCTTCCATCGGTCATTATTGCGGAGGTATGAGGTACCACTTGTGCCTTCTGTTGAGCCTCCTGCTCCTGTGCTGGTTGAGGGTGAATTGGAGTACGTGGTGGAGAAAATCTTGGACTCCCGTGTTTCCAGACGGAGACTTCAATATCTGGTGAAATGGAAGGGCTACGGTCAAGAGGATAATTCTTGGGTTACAGCTTCTGATGTTTATGCTTCTGATTTGGTCCGTGCCTTTCATAGGGCTCATCCAGATCGCCCTGGTGGTTCTTGTGAGGGTTCGGTGCCCCCTCCTTAAGGGGGGGGGTACTGTTGTGATTCGGTTCGTGGGCTCCCCCGGTGGTCTCTTGTGGTACTGGTGTCCTGCAAGCTTTGCCTTCTCAGTTCACCTGTTCCTATCAGGATGTGGGAGTATCCTATTTAACCTTGCTCCTCAGTCATTCTAATGCTGGCCATCAATGTATCCAGAGTGATTCTGTTGCATGTTCCTGCTCCCAGTTTTCTGCTCAGCTAAGTTGGACACTTTAGTCCTTAAGTCTATTTTTGTATGTTTTGTCCAGTTTGCACTTATGTGAATCTCTGCAGCTGGAAGCTCTTGTTGGGCTGAAATTACCACTCCAGTGGCATGAGTTGTCACATGAGTTAAGGTAATTTCAGGATGGTGTTTTGAAGGGTTTTGCAGCTGACCGCGAAGTCCTCTGTTGTATCTTTCTGCTATTTAGTTAGCGGGCCTCTCTGTGCTAAATCTGCTTTCATACTACGTGTGTCTTTTCATCTGCTCTCACCGTTATTATATGTGGGGGGCTGCTATCTCCTGTGGGGACATTCTCTGGAGGCAAGCCAGGACTGTGTTTTCTTCTACCAGGGGTAGTTAGTTCTCCGGCTGGCGCGCGGCATCTAGAGACAACGCAGGAATGCCCCCTGGCTACTTCTAGTGTGGTGTGTAGGTTTAGCATCGCGGTCAGCTCTAGTTTCCATCACCCGAGAGCTTGTCCGTTTATTCTATGCTTCTGATGTTTCCTTGCCATTGGAAACCATAACAGGAAACGCTAAAAGTGCGGTTGGTGAGGTATGAGGAGATCCAGGATAGGGCGAGGTCTTTGACACCAAAGGAAGAGAGGATCTGTAGTAGGAGGCAGTGGCCAACTGTGTCAAAGGCAGAGGACAGGCCTAGAAGGAGGAGTATAGAGAATTTTCTGCTAGCTTTGGCTGCAAGTTATTCCTAAGTTTGGTCAGGGCAGTCTCAGTGGAATGGTGGGGACGGAAGCCAGATTGTAGGCTGTCGAGTTAGATGCAAGGTGAGAGGAAAGTTCAGCGTGGACGTGCTGCTCAAGTAGTTTGGAATCAAATGGGAGCAAAGATGTGGGGCTGTAGCTGGACATAACGCTCGGGTAAAGGGAAGGCTTTTTGAGGACAGGTGTGATTGTGGCATGTTTGAAAGCAGAGGGGAAGGTACTAGAATTTAGTGATAGATTGAAGAGATGGGTTAGGGATGGGATTAGTGTAGTGGTCAGGTTGGGGGGAGGTGGGATGGGATGGTGTCAAGCGCACACATGTGGTGAGGTGTGATTTGGAGAGAAGGTGAGCAAGCTGTCCTTCAGTGATTTTGGAGAGGGAAGTTATGGGGTTAGGGCATTGGTCTGGCATACAAAGGGGTTGTGGTGGTCGGACAACAAAGATTTGCCTTGTTTGGTCTATTTTATTTTTGAAGTGTGTGGCAAAGTCCTCAGCAGAGATTAAGGAAGTCGGAGGGGGCAGTGGTGAGCGGAGGAGGGAGTTAAAGGTGTTGAACAACTGTTTGGGGTTGTGGGATAAAGAAGATACAAGAGATGTACAGTAGGCCTGTTTAGCAGAGGTGAGAGCTGATTTGAATGTGAGTGCTGCTTGTTTGAGTGCAGTGAAATCATCTTGCAAATAAGTTTTCTTACAACGCCGTTCTGCAATTCATGATACTTGCCGAAGCTTTTTAGTGATGTTATTGTGCCAGAGTGATGCTATGCATGACAGGGGCGACTGAGTCGATGGCTTATGCCAGAGTGGCATTGCAGAAACTAGTGGTAGTGTCTGTGTCGTGGAGTGAAGTTATGGAGGACTGTGGCTGAAGAGAGTCAGAGAGTGTGCGAGGGTCTAGATGTGCAAGGTTTCTGTGGGGGTGTGCATGTTGCTGGACAAGGTGTGGAGGACAGTCATGAGAAAGTGAGTAGATGGGGGTCAGATAGAGGGAGAGGGGAATTGGTGAAGTTTGATAGGGAGCAGAAACGGGTGAAGACCAGGTCTAATGTGTGTCAGTCTGTGTGGGTGGCTGAGGAGGACCACTGAGTAAGTCCAAAAGATGATCAAATCGCAAAGTGGAACTGTGTATTTTGGGGAAATTCGGCCCCAAATTGATCTCTGCGAATCGAGCTGCTCATCTCTAGTGCTACAAGGTAGAGTTGGGTGAAAAGATACTGCGGAATTAATATTTGATGAGATACACAAGTACTTACTAAAACATGTCAGGAATGGCAACAGGTGCTTTTCAAAGGAAACCTGACAGTGTGTTTTTACATATGGAAGTAGTAGTACAGCTGTGTAGACAGCTGTCTGCCGAAACAAATTTACAGACATCATCATCGCTGTCCCCGTTGGGGCTCACAATCTAAATTCCCTATCAGTATGTGTTCTGAGTCTGGGGAAAAAAACAGAGAACCCAGAGGAAACCCATCCATCCTCAAAACTTTTCATCTCGAATATTAAATTATGGCTCCCTGTGTGACCCTCTGTTCAATATACCCTCTCTCACCAATTGACATTCATTGACCCTTTTACAGGGGCAGAACTACAGCTGTGTCAGCCATAGGGACTATAACAGGACCGGGGACAGCAAGTTGTCCTGAGAGGTGGGGGAGAGAGAGACATGTTCAGGAGAGAGCTGCACAAGTCTCTCTCTCCTGCTCGACACTGATCATTGCAGGAAGCTGGAGGGGACTTGCAAAGGCCCTAATTAAGTGATTAGCTCTAGGACCCTCCCTGATGTCACATGCCTGTTACGAGTTTCATTGAGAGGAGGGATAGAAATAGGTAATAACTTTATAGACGGTACTGAACTACTCATGTATGAAGGATATGATTTCATTGGTCTTTTGTTTTTGGCTCCTCCGTCAGTTATCCTTAGCTACTGTATACGCAGCCATGTTTTATGCCAAGTGACTCAAAGTACCATAAATATAAGTACCTATATAATGTTGTACCATCTATAGTGTATGTATATAATTGCCCATTATATATTTGGTCTCTCCACTCTCCACTTACCTACTGACACTACTGTTATCAGACTCCACAGCTTTTTCTTCTTCTTGTTTCGCACTCCAGTTTTCCACACTATTGGACACATAAAATAAGCAGGGCCGGACTGGCCATCTGGCAATTCTGGCAAATGCCAGAAGGGCCTGCCTGGTCGTGGGCTGCCTTGTCTGCTATATTGTTAACAGAATCGGTGTTCTCAAAACACCCATACTTTTAAGAGTTGTGACGGAGCACAAAGTCACTTACCCCAGCAGGCCATGTGTGTCATTAGAAATATTGGTCTTGTAGGAAATCTTGATTTCTTCAATCCAGGGTAATATTAGTAATATATCCCATCTGGGGGACGGGGACAGCATGGGCCTGTGTGATTTCAAATGCCAGGACTGAATTTCAGTCCCGGTCCGTACCTGAAAATAAGTCATATAAATCACATACAGTGGGGCAAAAAAGTATTTAGTCAGTCAGCAATAGTGCAAGTTCCACCACTTAAAAAGATGAGAGGCGTCTGTAATTTACATCATAGGTAGACCTCAACTATGGGAGACAAACTGAGAAACAAAAATCCAGAAAATCACATTGTCTGTTTTTTTATCATTTTATTTGCATATTCTGGTGGAAAATAAGTATTTGGTCATAAACAAAATTTCATCTCAATACTTTGTAATACATCCTTTGTTGGCAATGACAGAGGTCAAACGTTTTCTGTAAGTCTTCACAAGGTTGCCACACACTGTTGTTGGTATGTTGGCCCATTCCTCCATGCAGATCTCCTCTAGAGCAGTGATGTTTTTGGCTTTTCGCTTGGCAACATGGACTTTCAACTCCCTCCAAAGGTTTTCTATAGGGTTGAGATCTGGAGACTGGCTAGGCCACTCCAGGACCTTGAAATGCTTCTTACGAAGCCACTCCTTCGTTGCCCTGGCGGTGTGCTTTGGATCATTGTCATGTTGAAAGACCCAGCCACGTTTCATCTTCAATGCCCTTGCTGATGGAAGGAGGTTTGCACTCAAAATCTCACGATACATGGCCCCATTCATTCTTTCATGTACCCGGATCAGTCGTCCTGGCCCCTTTGCAGAGAAACAGCCCCAAAGCATGATGTTTCCACCACCATGCTTTACAGTAGGTATGGTGTTTGATGGATGCAACTCAGTATTCTTTTTCCTCCAAACACGACAAGTTGTGTTTCTACCAAACAGTTCCAGTTTGGTTTCATCAGACCATAGGACATTCTCCCAAAACTCCTCTGGATCATCCAAATGCTCTCTAGCAAACTTCAGACGGGCCCGGACATGTACTGGCTTAAGCAGTGGGACACGTCTGGCACTGCAGGATCTGAGTCCATGGTGGCGTAGTGTGTTACTTATGGTAGGCCTTGTTACATTGGTCCCAGCTCTCTGCAGTTCATTCACTAGGTCCCCCCGTGTGGTTTTGGGATTTTTGCTCACCGTTCTTGTGATCATTCTGACCCCACGGGGTGGGATTTTGCGTGGAGCCCCAGATCGAGGGAGATTATCAGTGGTCTTGAATGTCTTCCATTTTCTAATTATTGCTCCCACTGTTGATTTCTTCACTCCAAGCTGGTTGGCTATTGCAGATTCAGTCTTCCCAGCCTGGTGCAGGGCTACAATTTTGTTTCTGGTGTCCTTTGACAGCTCTTTGGTCTTCACCATAGTGGAGTTTGGAGTCAGACTGTTTGAGGGTGTGCACACGTGTCTTTTTATACTGATAACAAGTTTAAACAGGTGCCATTACTACAGGTAATGAGTGGAGGAAAGAGGAGACTCTTAAAGAAGAAGTTACAGGTCTGTGAGAGCCAGAAATCTTGATTGTTTGTTTCTGACCAAATACTTATTTTTCACCAGAATATGCAAATAAAATGATAAAAAAACAGACAATGTGATTTTCTGGATTTTTTTTTCTCAGTTTGTCTCCCATAGTTGAGGTCTACCTATGATGTAAATTACAGACGCCTCTCATCTTTTTAAGTGGTGGAACTTGCACTATTGCTGACTGACTAAATACTTTTTTGCCCCACTGTATACTGTAATCTACTTTGACATCCCCAGGACACAGGGCTGTGTGAAGACTGGGTAGGATATGCTTAATGGAGGGTATCATTAACCCCTTCTCAGTATTGAGTGGGCTGAAAAGTCCGTATACTCCACACATTACTTGTGATGGCTCTGTTAATAGCTAGCAGCCAACAGTAACTGATGCAATTGGGACTAACTCTGACTGCATTAGTTTAACCATTCAAATGCTGCTGTGAAGCATGACAGCAGCATAGAAAGGAAGTTTAATGTTCAGCTGTCACTTTATATGGCCATCGGCCCCCCCACGCAGCGTTATGTTGGATTGCTGATTGGTTTCCATTGCTGCTAGGGGGGCACTTGAAGCCTCCCTGTCTGCCATGTGTGAAACAAAGCCCAGCCTAAATCTTCTTCAGTCTGTACCCATAACAAGTCATTCATCAGTTACTATTAAACATCTACAATCATATACAGCCAATAATATCTGTATGTCTCACTATCTCTCTACTGACAGTCCAATTTTCTCCTCATTGTCATCTTCCTCTCGTCACTATTGCTTTATTATCAGTGTTCGCTTCTCCTTTCTCTTTCTCAGTACTCAGTAGTGTAACTACCGGTGGGGCAGAGGGGGCAGTTGCCCCAGGTCCCACAATAGAGGGTCCCATTCATAGCTACCAGTACACTACTCTTAACTGTATCGGTATGCACAGCACACCCATATAGATAAGCTCTGTGGTAGAGCAGGGAAACATGATCATGTCTCTTAAAGGTACCTTCACACTAAGCGACGCTGCAGCGATACAGACAACGATGCCGATCGCTGCAGCGTCGCTGTTTAGTCGCTGTGTGGTCGCTGGAGAGCTGTCACACAGACAGTTCTCCAGCGACCAACGATGCGCTTAGTAACCCGATGTTTACTCTGGTTACCAGCGTAAATGTAAAAAAAAACAACACATACTCACATTCCGGTGCCCGGCGTCCGCTTCCCTGCACTCCTCCTGCATCCTGTGTAAGTGCCGGCCGTAAAGCAGAGCGGTGACGTCACCGCTCTGCTCTGTGGGAGATGCCGGAGATGTTCGGCGCTGACACAGGATGCAGGAGGAGTGCAGGGAAGCGGACACCGGGCACCGGAATGAATGTGTTTTGTTTTTTTTTTTACATTTACGCTGGTAACCAGGGTAAACATCGGGTTACTAAGCGCGGCCCTGCGCTTAGTAACCCTATGTTTACCCTGGTTACCAGGGGACTTCGGCATCGTTGGTAGGCCTGTGGTCTACAGAACGGCAAGATGATGCAACGGCCCAGGGGATTTTACATCCTGTGCGTACACTGGAGATACAACGCATTGATCTGCTGGGTTGACTCATTAGGATCTTGGATTTGGTGAATATATGATTTTTTTATTTTACTTAAAACTTTTGGTGTGACTGTGGGAGCATCATACAGTGTGGAGTGAACCTGCATAAAGTGGGAAGGAGGCCCCTCATACTTATAGGGGTTACCGTGGGGGTCCTCAAAGTGTAGGGGCATTATACAGCATGGGAGCTAATGTGGGGGGCCATCATGCAATATTAGGGCTAATTTGGGATCCATCATACAGTATTGGATCTAATGTGGGGGCCATCTTACAGTGTGGGGCTAATGTGGGGGCCATCATGGTGGCTAATGTTGAGGCTATTATATAGTACTAGCTGTAGAGCCCGGCGTTGCCTGGGCATAGTAAATATCTGTGGTTAGTTATAGCACCTCACTTCTCACGCCTCTCATTTTCCCCATCACATCTTTCATTTTCCCCCTCACATCTCTAATTTTCTCCCTCACACCTCTCATTTTCCCCCTCACTCCTCTTATTTTCCCCCTCACTCCTCTCATTCCCCCCCTAACACTTGTCATTTCGACCTCACATCTGTCATTTTCCGATCACTCCACTATTTTCCCTCACTCCTCTCATTTTGCACTCACACCTTTTCATTTTCACCTCACACCTCTCATTTTCACCTCAGTATATACATGTTTGTCATCTCCCTTATATATAGTATACACCTGTATGTCATCTCCTGTATATAGTATATACCTGTATGTCATCTCCCCTGTATTTAGTATATACCTGCTGTGTGTCATCTCCCCTGTATATAGTATATACCTGTATGTCATCTCCTCCTATATATAGTATATACCTGTATGTAATCTCCTCCTGTATATAGTATATACCTGTGTGTCATCTCACCTATATATAGTATATATCTGTATGTCATCTCCTCCTGTATATACTATATACCTGTAGGTAATCTGCTCCTGTATATAGAATATACCTGTGTGTCATCTCCTCCTGTATATAGTATATACCTGTATGTCATCTCCTCCTGTATGTAGTATGTACCTGTATGTCATCTCCTCCTCTATATAGTATATACCTGTGTGTCATCTCTCCTGTATATAGTATATATCTGTGTGTCATCTCCTCCTGTATATAGTATATACCTGTGTGTCATCTCCCCTGTAAATAGTATATACCTGTGTGTCATCTCCTCCTGTATATAGTATGTATCTGTATGTCATCTCCTCCTGTATTAGACCTCGTTCACACGTTATTTGGTCAGTATTTTTACCTCAGTATTTGTAAGCTAAATTGGCAGCCTGATAAATCCCCAGCCAACAGTAAGCCCACCCCCTGGCAGTATATATTAGCTCACACATACACATAATAGACTGGTCATGTGACTGACAGCTGCCGGATTCCTATATGGTACATTTGTTGCTCTTGTAGTTTGTCTGCTTATTAATCAGATTTTTATTTTTGAAGGATAATACCAGACTTGTGTGTGTTTTAGGGTGAGTTTCGTGTGTCAAGTTGTGTGTGTTGAGTTTTGTGTGGCGACATGCGTGTAGCAACTTTTTGTGTGTCGAGTTGCATGTGACAGGTTAGTGTAGCAAGTTGTGTGCAGCAAGTTTTGCGCATGGCGAGTTTTGCGCGTGGCGAGTTTTATGTGTGGTGCCTTTTGAGTATGTGCAAGTTTTGTGTGAGGCAACTTTTGCATGTGTTGCAACTTTTGTGCATGTGGCAATTTTTCCGCGTGTGCAAGTTTTGCGTGTGGCGAGTTTTCCATGAGGTGAGTTTTGCACGTGGCGAGTTTTGCATGTGGAGAGTTTTGCGCGTGGCGAGTTTTGAGCGGCGACTTTTGTGTTTCGACTTTTATGTGGCGAGGTTGGTGTATGTGTGGTGAAATGTGCGCTGAGGGTGGTATATGTGTTCGAGCACGTGGTAGTGTGTGGCGCATTTTGTGTGTGTGTTCATATCCCCGTGGTGGTGTGGTGATTATCCCATGTCGGGGCCCCACGTTAGCAACTGTACAGTATATACTCTTTGGCGCCATCGCTCTCATTCTTTAAGTCCCCCTTGTTCACATCTGGCAGCTGTTAATTTGCCTCCAACACTTTTCCTTTCATTTTTTCCCCATTATGTAGATAGGGGCAAAATTGTTTGGTGAATTGGAAAGCGCGGGGTTAAAATTTCACCTCACAACATAGCTTTGACGCTCTCGGGGTCCAGACGTGTGACTGTGCAAAATTTTGTGCCTGTAGCTGCGACGCCTCCAACACTTTTCCTTTCACTTTTTCCCCATTATGTAGATAGGGGCAAAATTGTTTGGTGAATTGGAAAGCGCGGGGTTAAAATGTCACCTCACAACATAGCCTATGACGCTCTCAGGGTCCAGACGTGTGACTGTGCAAAATTTTGTGGCTGTAGCTGCGACGGTTCAGATGCCAATCCCGGACATACACACATACATACATACATACACACATACACACATTCAGCTTTATATATTAGATTGGGCCTATATGGGGGCCATCATACAATATGGGAGCTAATGTGGGGGATACCATACAGTGTGGGAGCTAATATGGGGGTCATCATATACTGTAGGAAATACCGTGTGCAGCACTCAAAGTGTGGGGACTACTGAGGGGCATAACATAAAGTGTGGGGGCCATTATACATAGTGGAAGCTAATGTGATGGCCATTATAAGTTTTCGGACTACTGAGGGGGCTATCATACTGTGTGGGTGCCATTAAACAGTGTAGGAGCTAATGTAAGGGCCATTATACAGTTTGGGGACTACTATGAGGGCCATCATAATGTGTAGGGACTACTACTATTAATAGCCCTTAATTTGTAGGGATTATTGTGGGTTCCACCATACAGTGTGAGGCTACTGTAGTGGCCATTATACACTGTTGGACCTAATGTTAGAGCCATTATAAAGTTTGGAGATTACTGTGGGGCCCTCAAAAGCATTGGGACTACTGGGTGGGCCATCATACAGTGTGGGGCTACTGTAGGTGACATTATACAGTGTGGAATCTAATGTGAGGGTCATTGTAATGTTGGGGACTACTGTGGGGGTCCTAATAAAGTGTAGGGACTACTGAGTAAGCCATCTTACAGTGTGGGGGGCATTATACAGTGTAGGAGCTAATATGAGGGACATTAAAAACTTTTGAGGCTACAGGGGGGTCATTATGCTGTGTTTTGGGGGAGTAGTGAGGACATCATACATATGTATATGGGAGCTGTGGGCCCATCATACAGTGTATAGGGGAGCCGTGGTACCATTATACTGTGTATAGGGGAGCTATGGGCTCATCATACTGTGTTTCGGGTAGCTGTGGGTCCATCATATTGTGTATAATGAAGTTATGGGACCATTATACCGTGCATAGGAGAGGTGTGGGGGCATTATACTGTGTAAAGGCCCATTATATTGTGTATAGGGTAGCTGTGAGCCTATAATAATGTGTATATGAGGGAACTCAGGGGATATTATTAACTGTTAAGTAGGGACATAAGCATTATTGGTGCAGGAACACTCGCATTCTGACAGTTAAAGGTGCACATTGAGGCATTATTACATTGTAGAGGCAAAATGTGGGCACTTTTCCAGGGCGTCTGCACAGGGCATTAATAATTTCTAGGGATTTGCCAGCCATTTATTTTGTCAATGGGGGGGCAGAGAGGCTGCACAAATACAAATAAGTCAGTCAATGTGAGCCTCGTGATTAAATGGTTAATCAAGGATTTTCTATTTTTTTTCTTTACTATGTGCTTAAAAACTAACAGGGAGATAGTTACTAACTACCTGCCTGTTCTACCCAATGCTGACACAGAGTGGTCACTGACCACTCCTGTCAGTGATTCAACAGATTCATGTCAATATAGCAGATCTTCATCTTCTGGGCTGCAGTGTTCACGGGTGTGACTGTTGACGTCATGCTGATTGACAGCCAACATTCCGCAATTAGGGTTTCAGCTGTCAATCTGTATGACGTCAGCAGTTATGATCCATTGACAGGGCAGAAAAAGGAACTGTTGACCCATACCACGCTCTGTGGCTGCTCTTTGCCTGTGGAGATGGGGGCTGGGCACAACAGACAGATAGGTAGAAGCTACCTGTCTGTTAGTTTTAAGGCAAACAGTAAAAATATAAAAAAGAAGGCTTGGATACACCCTCTAAATGAGGGCACCTGAGCACTGATTAGAAAGAAATAGCATATTTGAAAATGCAATAAATGGCAAAATGGTACAAAGTTCAGTGCTTCCTTAGTGTGTACTTGGCATTCATTGCTCATTTTGTATTGTTCTCATGTGCCATTTGGATGCTATAGAAGCAATACATTGGAAATTGGCATCCAGTGGGCACTGAACATAGTGACACTAAAGGGACAACGGGCACTTAGGAGACATCAAATTCATTAGCCTTTTTCCATTTATTGTCTCTTTTATGTCCTTCTCTTCATCACCTCCTTTATGACCATCTGACATATAGTGAATGACCCCTTTAGTACCTTTCCAAGACAGACAAGTGCAGGGTGTGGGGCAATAATTGTGTACAGGGCCCCAATGTGAAACGACACCGAAGGGCATTAAATAAGCAATGGATTAACTCTTGAAACTTGGTGATTCTCTGCCTCTTTTCTGAACAAAAAAACTGTTCGAAATTCTTTTAAAATTAGCTTAGCTCACAGATTAAAGAAATATTTTTTTCATTTTTCTAGGATTTCTCCAGTCTTGGTCTATTGGTTCCATTATTGCAAATGCAGCAATGAAGGTTCTAATAACTTACTTGATCGATTCTACGCTCGCCCAGGCTGTTTTTCTGAGTCTCATTGGCCTATAAAAAATTGTAGCTTTGGTTACAGTGATACTTAAGAAACCTTCAAAAAACATCTTCTATATAGTGCGTCTCATTAATGGATGCAATGACAAATGGTACGATTCAGGGGCCTAACTACATAGAGTAGTTAGCAAAAAAATAGTTTTATGGTAGCCGATGCTGTACTTTTTATTACTTATTTAAGTAGGATTTTGACAAGTGCACGGAGGTTGGGGTGAGAAGAACATTTACATGTAGGTACAGGGAGAGCAGAGGTAGCAGTAGCATTGGGGCATCCTCATCTGCCACATATATGTTCATCACTGTTACAAATGGTTTATGGTAGTTGAGGGCAGGGCTGTGCAGTCAGTAAGCCAAACTTCCGACTCCGACTCTGATTCTTCAATTTCCCTGACTCCCGACTTCGACTCCACAGCCCTGACTCACTACTGAACATGTGCATAAAGTCCAGCACAGATTCATCTCAACTAAAAACTGAGACCCTTAGATCAGGAACAGACATTTATAGGACATTTCATAACCCAAATTCCTATGAAAAAATGTACCCAATTTATTATATATTTGAGGAGTCAGTCCATTTTATACCGACTCCACCAAAATGGACACCAACTCTGCGACTCCACCTTCGACTCCACAGCCCTGGTTGAGAAGTCCTTTTATATATTTTGTATTAGGACCCAAGATATTCTAGTTACACCTCTGATTGTATTTATCTCTCATAGTGAAAAGTAACTGAGGACTTCAAACACTGAAAGTCATGTACCATGATTACCCCAATTACTTACGGCAGTGACTCTTCACTGGCCCATGCAATCATTACATCACATCCAGAGCGCCTGAAATAAAAACATATAGGTAAGAAGAATTGATGCTTAGGAAGCTTATGGACAAAGTTATTTGACTATATACAACTGCTATAGATGTTCGTTTGAGTAACTTTTTCCAGGAGACTTGTATGTTCTGGGAGTGGAGGCGAGTACATTATAATCTCACTATCTCTCTACTTACAATCTGATGTACTTATTGATGTCGTCTGTTCTGATGTCTATCAAATATAAGTCATCGCCTTCTTCCTCGTCTTCCTCACTATTGTACATATAATATAGACTCTATTTAGCAATTCTCATAAACTACCAACGTTATAATCAAATTTTTAGCCATCATCATTGTTGTCCTCCAGTTGCCAATGATTAGCAGAATGAAGGATGCATTTAGAGTGGACTGTATATGGAGGACATAAATGGTTTCATAAAACTCCCAGGCATGATCCATGAAACTGCTTTAAGGCTACATTCTTATGCTCAGTTCTTGGTCAGTATTTTACATCAATATTTGTAAGCCAATACTAGGAGTGGGTGAAAAGTGAAGAAGTGGTACATATGTTTCTATAATACTTTTCCTCTAATTGTTCCACTCTTGGTTTTGACTTACAAATACTGAGGTAAAATACTAACCAAATAACTGAACGTATGAATGTGGCCTAAGAAAAAGTCTCAGTGTCACTTACAGCAACCAATTAGATCATCCCATTTTAAAGTAAAATGAGATTGTGAAATCTGGATTCTGATTGGCTGTGATGGGTCACAATCATACTTAGAAGAGTTTTTAAACATGAGTGTCCCTGTGTCTATTGATGGTGGCACAGTGACATTGTGGGTGTGTGAAATCCTCATGAATTTCCAGCTATTATAATACCCTGCTTATTACACCTACTTACTCAATTCTCTCCAGAAAAGGGAAGCGGGACACTTCTCCAAATTTATGAGGCCTGTAATAGAACATACAGCACTGATTAAGACCTTTGCTAATATGAAGTCTATAGAAATCTATGTAACCTGTCTGTCAGATAACAGCATGGAAATACCTCCAAAATCTACCGTATATAGATCTGCGTTCTCGTAGATTGTACTGCACAGTATGATTATGCTTTAATCTAGGGCTCCAAGACAATATTTGGTTGACCAGGAATCAAGGTAAATTTGCAGCATTACCATCATTCGCTCATGACCTCATTATTATCCTATGATGAAGTAAAGGGATGAGCCACAGTATGAAGAATTCAGCGAGGTCTAAGGTCTCTATTATTTACCCCTTAGTGACAGAGCTAATTTTGTGCTCAATGACCAGGCCAATTTTTACAAATCTGACCACTGTCAATTTATGCAGTTATAACTCTGGAACGCTTCAACTTATCCCATTGATTCTGAGAACGTTTTTTCACAACATATTGTACTTCATGTTAGTGGTAAAATTTATTCAATATGATTTGCATTTATTTATGAAAAAACAGAAATATGGCAAAAATTTTGAAAATTTAGCAATTTTCAAAATTTGAATTTGCATGCCCTTAAATCAGAGAGTGGTGTCACACAAAATACTTAATAAATAACATTTCCCACATGTCTACTTTACATCAGAACAATTTTGGAAACAAATTTTTTTTGTAAAGAAGTTATAAGGGTTAAAAGTTGACCATCAATTTCTAATTTTTCCAACAACATTTACAAAACAATTTTTTTTAGGGACCACCTCACATTCGAAGTGACTTTGGGGGGTCAATATAACAGAAAATACCTAAAAATGACACCATTCTAAAAACTGCACCCCTAAAGGTGCGCAAAACCACATTCAAGAAGTTTATTAACCCTTCAGGTGCTTCACGAGAACTAAAGCAAAGTGGAAGGAAAAAATGAATATTTTACTTTTTTCACAAAAAATTTACTTTGGAACCAATTTTTTTTATTTTCACAAGGGTATCAGGAGAAAATGTACCACAAAATTTGTTGTTCAATTTTTCCTGAGTACGCCAATACCCCATAAATGGGGAAAAGCTACAGTTTAGGTGCATGGCAGGGCTCAGAAAGGAGGGAGCACCATTTGGCTATTTGAACGCAAAACTGCTGGAATCAATGGTGGCACCTTGTACTGTTTGGAGACCCCTGATGTACCTAAACAGTGGAAACCCCCCAATTCTAACTCCATCTCTAACCCCAACACACCCTTAACCCTAATCCCAACCCTAAAAATAACCCTAACCACAAACCTAACCCCAACACACCCCTAACCCTAATCCCAACTCTAACCACAAACCTAACCCTGACACACCCCTAACCCTAATCCCAACCCTAACTGTAACACTAACCCTAGCCCTAACCCTAATCCTAGCCTTTCAGGGAATCTGTCACCCCTTTTTTTATATGAGGTAAAAATATTGTTCAATTTAGCGTCAGCTCTGCATTATAGCAGTACCTTTCATACCCCCTGACTACCCACCTTTGATGACTAAATACCTTTGTAATCTCTCCGGCGTTGTACGTAAATTTCCTTGGTCTAGTCCTATGGGCGGGGCTTATTTGCCTTCTCTCCCCCTGCTCCTTGGCTTGCTGGGTGTGACGAGCTCTGTGAATAGCACAGATCCCGTACAGTTTCTGCATGTGTGCATTGAATTGGCCTCTCGTGCCTGCGCAGTATGCTTTGCCCAACTGTGGTCAAAGCATGAAATCACTATTGCCCCCTTGCATGGCAAGACTTCAGGGGCACAGGACGTAATGTAAAATGCCAGCACATGCGCAATAATGATTTTTATGCGTTGCCCACTGTTGGGAAAAACATACTGTGCATGCGCGAGAAGCCATTTCAATTCGCACGCTCGTGAAATGAATGTGAATGCAGGAATGAAGAAAAATAAATGCGTAGAGCAAGACAGGAGGTGGGGAGAGAAGGCGAATAAGCCCCACCCATCGGACCGAGGAAATTTACATACAACGCTGGAGAGATTACAAAGGTATTTAGTCATCAAAGGTGGGGAGTCAGGGGGTATGAAAAGTACTGCTATAATGCAGAGCTGATGCTAAATTGAACAATATTTTTACCTCATATAAAAAAGGGGTGACAGATTCCCTTTAACCCTAGCCCTAACCCTAACTTTAGCCCAACTCACTTTAGGTCAACCCTAACCCTAACTTTAGCCAAACTCTAACCCTACTGGAAAAATGGAAATAAATATATTTTTTTAATTCATTATTTTTCCCAAACTAAAGGGGGTGATAAAGGGAGGTTTTATTTACAATTTTTTATATTTTGATCACTGTGAGAAGGGCTATCACAGTGATCAAAATTAACCAATAGGAGAAATTGCCTTTTGTTGCTGGGTACCGTCCGGCAGATCTCAGCTGGCGCACTGCGCATGCGCCTGCCATTTTCTCCCAAAAGAAGATGCCGGTGGCCCGGGCGACTTCACGGGGGCAAGCAGGGATGCCAGAACTACGGGGGGCTGATCGGGGGACTGGCGGACCCTATTTCTCTCTCCTCTGATGTGCGATCACATCAGAGGAGAGAGAAATTAAAAGGAAAATCAGCCTTTTTTTTGCGGTTGCCGTTATACCGTTAATAACGGTGATCGCAACACTGGGGTCGGTATAAACCAACCCAAATCATGTTCTCTGGGGTCTCCGCTACCCCAAGTAGCCGAGACCCCGGAGAAATTCTGATGCTGGGGGGCGCTATACACTTAAACCTCAGCGCTGTTAAAAAGCGGCACCGTGGTTTAAGTACCCTTAACTGCTGCCGTTAAAAGGCGCATCGGCGGTTGTTAAGGGGTTAATGGAAGCAATCGTATCCTTCATATGGAAGCAATCCATGAGTGAAAGCGGTAGTGCCATGATACCATCATTGTGGAGTCCTCCACTTATTGGTACACATACTACTCCTATATGAATGTGGTAGGAAGATGTCATAAGATAAATACCGGAATACATTTTTCGTCTTCTTCACTCTCCATAGCCATCTATTAAGGAAAAAGCCAAGTAAAACAATGAATGCTATTATATTATACAGACACATTTACCAAAATGATAGGAAGATAAATGATACTACTGAGCCTTAATATAACCAATGCAGACATCTCTGTATATTAGGGAGAATATGGGAGAATCAATAATCCCAGTTATATCAGGTACATACTTTTCATCTGAATATTCCTCCTCCTCGTCTGCTACCTTCATCCTATTAAAGAGTAGGGAAGAAAATGAGAATTGATTTATCTGCTCCACAGCTGATAACAGAAAATCATCAATGATCAGATATAGACAGTACAGTAGTTATAGAATAGAGACCCCAATTTATAATATACTTATCAATGTTGCCATAGACAAAATTGGGACACTTAATCCAGTAATGTCTCCACACAACAGCATGGCAAGCTCTCCAAATATAACCCCCAGCACTCACTTTTCAGTGGAGTTTGCCCCTTTTATGTCGCTTTCTGTTGCAAATTATAACTATTCTGATGGATCTCGCATATCTCTGCATCTCAGCTAGATGTTTTAAAAAAATGCCATGGCTCATGTAAAAAAGCCAAAAGTTGAAAAACTGTATTAGGAACTTTGTGTTACATAAAAATGCACAAGCTTTATATGGCAGAAAATTGGGAGAGTGTAAGATAAATTTTCCCCTACAGCTGAATATCTAATCCAATTTGGATGAGGCTGGCATTGCACATCTGTGGGAATATACTCGTATGTATATGAGGCTGTGGGGCTCGGGTCAGGAGACCCGCAGATGTTCCGTGCATCGCGGTCCGTACTTGTACAGTGATACACGGTTGTGTCAATGTAGGATAACAAAAAAACCAGAAGTCACCACACAATGATTTTATCTAAGCTGGGCTCGGAGCTCTATGTTGTATTCAGATATAGCAGTAATTCTGTGCTGTAGATGTCGCTGCAATTCTGTGGCTGAATTCGCTGTGTTACTATAAATCTGCCACATTTCAACTTGGCCTTAGGTTACGGTAATTCTCGATGGTAACACAGAGTCACCTGCCATTCTCCTTACTCACACGGAGCTTCAATGCTTCCCTATGAGAAGAGAAGTTGCAGGAGTTTATGGGTGACATGGAAGGCGACTCTCCACCATCTCCACCATCAAGTGACCCCAGTCTATCAGAGAAATTGTAGATTTAAGATAAAGAATGAATTTACCTTATTTATCTCACTATCAACTCGCTCACCAACAACAAAACCCTAAAATGATAAAAGAAAAGAATTACAGCAAACATTGTATTTCTAGTTCAGGAAATACATTTCCTGTTTTGATATTTCTGAAGAATTGAAGGGGGTAAGAGTCAGTTATAGATAAAGGAGAAACTAACAGAACATAATTACGGATTTAAAAAGATGCCAATACATAGTTCAGTTATACTTAAATTGGTGATGGGTAAGGATTTATGGCACTTATTTCCATATTCCAAATTATACCTAATTCATACATTACATTGTATTGTACTCAACTATGAATGGATACAATCAAAAGGGGTTGGATAAATAAATAAATAGATAGATAGGTCCCTCCAGAGTAAAGATTACATTTGGTGCCCTAACCTAGTATCTAGATGGTTGTTTGTGCCCCCATAGTACATTTTCCACTCTCGAGCTCCTCTTTAGGGTTCATGCAAACAGTGGCGTATCGCTAATGGCTCCAGACCACACGGCCGCAATGGGGTCCATCAATTGGGGTGTGGGCCTGATACAGTTGAAAACAATGATGGGAGAGGGAGTCGTCAGCTGACACTCCCTCTCCCAAAATCATTTACCATCTGCGTCTGAGGTGACATTTCAGCATGGAGGGTGCAATGACGTACTTATAGCGCGTCCTCTGTGCTGAGCAGTGCAGAGAGTTGAAAACACCGAGGAAAGCGGAGTAGGCAACAGGGAGAGGTGGGATTTAGATTTTTTTTTGTGTGCGGAGCATTGTATGGGGCCCATCATACTGTATGCAACAATATATGGGGCCCATCATACTGTATGGAGCACTATGTGGGGCCCATTATACTGTATGGAGCAATATATTTGTCCCATTATACTATGTGAAGCATTATGTGTGGTTCATTATACAGCATGTGTAACACCCCAGGTAACCGGTTGTTACATTGATGTTGCCTTCCTTTCGGGGAGGGAGATATCATGCTTGGAGGCAAGGAGGATTCTCTTTACCAGGTAATGCACCCACATTCAACACATTCCGAATCCAGGCCAGAAGGGGGAGCTCTGAACCCGGATTCAGGGGAGCTTCCCTTGCTTTAAGTGTTCTGGTCTGAAGGAGAAGTTAGGTAGTTGGTCCACGGAGACCAAAGAGATTAGTCTGGAGAGATAGTGGAAGTAAGATGAAGTCTGACAGCGGAGCAGTGCAGCCAGGACTGAGCTGCAGCTCCAGGACAGAAAGTGAACCCGAGGGGTTGAATCTACATAGAGGAAAGGAGCATAGGAGAAAAGGGGCTCAGAGGGGAACTGTGACTGGGCACCCTCAGAGCCGAAGCGCAAGAACTGGGCACCAGAAGCCCAAGGCTGTGTCGTACTCCAGGACACACGGCAGAACCGGAGGTCATAGGACTGTATGTTATTTGCCCACACCACGCCTGGAGTTGAAGCAGCACCTGAAGAGCCTGGGTCGTGATAGAGACCCTATAAAACGGCTCAAGCTGCCCATCATACAGGTACCTGTCTCAGGACAGAAGGGAGAGGAATTTGCCTGCAAGCTACAGGCAGCAGGGAACTCGCATACTAGCGTGAGTAGGAAGGCTTACGGACCTCACCTGGGGGAGGGATCCACTATTGCCTCCAGGCCGGACCATACCACCACCTGTTCCTGGTACCCTGGACTGTGGACTGATACTGCCAGTAAACCAGATAAAGACTGTAACTCTGTGTCCTCCACTCATTTGCCGGCATACACCATCCTTGCCATATACCTTGGGAGCCCTAGGGACCCCACTTCACCTGTGGGAAGCTTCACCATCTTGCTGCAACAACATCACCCCAGAGAACCCCTTTAAGCAGCGTCGGTCCCTCTGACCGAGAACCACAGGTGGCGTCATGAACAAACTTTATTCCAAAATACCCTTTAAAGACCTTTCCCTTTTAATTGGGCACCCAGGGCTACGGACGGGTCACAGCCACCATGACATCCCCTTTAAGTACCAGACCCGGTACCGAGTACCCCACGGCCCTGGCGGGCGTTCCACATGGACCAATATAGGGGACACATTATTCTGTATGGAGCAATATATGGAGCAGATTATAGTGAATGGGGCAATATATGGGGCCCATTATGTTGTATGGAGTAATGTAGGAGGCTCATTATACTGTATGGAGCAATATAGGGGGCCCATTATAGTGGACGGAGCAATATAGGAGGTCCATTATACCGTGTGGAGCAATATAAGGGACCCATTATACTGTATAAGCCAATATATGGAGCCCATTATATTGTATGGAGAAATATATAGGGCCCATTATACTGTATGGAGCAATATAGGGGCCTATTATACTATATGGAGCACTATGTGGGGCCCATAATACTGTTTGGAGCATTATTTGGGACCCATTATACTGTATGGAATACTATGTGGGGCCCATTATACTGCATGGAACACTATATAGGGACTATTATATTATATGGAGCAATATATGGGGACCATAATACTTTATGGAGCAATATAGGGGCACATTATACTGTATGAGGCAATATATGAGGCCCATTATGCTGTATGGAGCAATATATACAGCCCCTTATATTGTATGGAGCAATATAGGGGGATTTTTATTCTGTATGGAGCAATATATGGGGCTCATTATACTGAATGGAGCAATATAGAGTGGCTCATTATACTGTGTGGGGAAATATATGGGGTCCATTATACTGATTGGGGCGATATGTGGGGCCCATTATATTGTATGGAGCAATATAAAGGGCCCATTATAGTGTATGGCGAAATATAGGAGGCCCATTATACTGTATGGAGCAATATAAGAGGCCCATTATACTGTATATAGAGAAAAAGAAAATGACGAACTGCTTCACATACTGTATAGGGCAATATATGGGGACCATTTGCTGCATATTGTATGGAGCAATATAGGGGGACCATTATTCTGTAAGGAGCAATATATGGGGCACATTATACTGAATGGAGAAATATAGGGGGCTTGTTATCCTGTATGGGGCAATATATGGGGCCCATTTGGCTGAATGGGGCAATATATGGGGCCTAATATACTGTATGGAGCAATTTATATGGCCCATTATATTGTATGGAGGGCCCATTATTTTGTATGGAGCAATATATGGGGCTTATTGTACTGTATAGAACAATATAGGGGGCCATTATACAGTATGGAATAATATAGGGGACTTTTTATACTGTATGGGGAAATATATGGGGCTTATTATACTGAATGGGGCCAATTATATTGTATGGAGCAATATAGGTGGCTCATTATAGTATATGGTGCAATATAGGGGGCCCACTATACTGTATGGAGCAATATAAGGGGCCCAGTATACTGTATGGAGCAATATATGGGCCCATTACATTATATGGATCACTATATGGGGCATATTATACTGTATGGAGTAATATAGTGTGCCCATAATTGTCATGTTCCCAATGGCAGGGAATTTGTCAACATAACACGGGCAAAACCAGGACGAGCTCTAGGGTGATGGAACCTGAGCTGACCGCGACCCTGAACCTCAACACTCAACTAACAGTAGCCGGGGAACGTTCCTGGGGGGACTCTAGACGTCTCGCGCCAGCCGGAGATCTAGCTTCCCCTATCAGAAGAATCACAGACCTATCTTGCCTCCAGAGAAATATTCCCACAGAAATAGCAGCCCCCCACATATAATGACGGTGAAATGAGAGGAAGGCACAAACGTAGTTATGAAAACAGATTCAGCAAAATGAGGCCCGCTTAAGCTAGATAGCAGAGGATACAAAAGGTGAACTGCGCGGTCAGCTTAAAAACCCTTCAAAATACCATCCTGAAATTACTTGAACTCATGTGCCAACTCATGGTACATGAGTGGTAATTGCAGCCCACTAGAGCAACCAGCAGCAGAGAATTACATATCTGCAAGCTGGACTAAAAACATGTAAGCAAACATGAAACAGGGAAATCCAGACTTAGCTTGTCTTGAAGGCTTTAGGAGCAGGTAACAGAGACACACTGATACATTGATAGCCGGCAAGGGAATGACAGGAAAGCCAGGTTAAATAGGAAACACCCAGCCTCTGATGGACAGGTGGAAACCAGAGACCGCAACCCACCAAAGTCACCCAGTACCAGTTGTAACCACCAGAGGGAGCCCAAAAACAGAATCCACAACAGTACCCCCCCCTTGAGGAGGGGTCACCGAACCCTCACGAGAACCCCCAGGGCGATCAGGATGAGCTCTATGGAAGGCGCGGACCAAATCAGTAGCATGAACATCAGAGGCGACCACCCAGGAATTATCCTCCTGACCATAACCCTTCCACTTAACCAAATACTGGAGTTTACGTTGGAAACACGAGAATCCAAGATCTTCTCAACAACATACTCCAATTCTCCCTCCACCAGCACCGGAGCAGGAGGCTCAACCGAAGGAACAACGGGCACCTCATACCTCCGCAATAACGACCGATGGAACACATTATGAATAGCAAACGATGCTGGGAGATCCAAACGAAAAGATACAGGGTTAAGAATCTCCAAGATCTTATAAGGACCGATGAACCGAGGCTTGAACTTGGGAGAAGAGACCTTCATAGGGACAAAACGAGAAGACAACCACACCAAGTCCCCAACACGAAGTCGGGGACCCACGCGGCGACGGCGATTAGCAAACTGCTGAGCCTTCTCCTGAGATAACTTCAAATTGTCCACCACCTGATTCCAAATCTGATGTAGCCTGTCCACCACCACGTCCACTCGAGGACAATCCGAAGGCTCCACCTGACCAGAGGAAAAACGAGGATGAAACCCCGAATTACAAAAGAAAGGAGAAACCAAAGTAGCAGAACTAGCCCGATTATTAAGGGCAAATTCAGCCAGTGGCAAAAAGGCAACCCAGTCATCTTGATCAGCAGAAACAAAACACCTTAAATAAGTTTCCAAGGTCTGATTAGTTCGCTCCGTCTGGCCTTTCGTCTGAGGATGGAATGCAGACGAGAAAGACAAATTAATGCCCATCTTAGCACAAAACGTTCGCCAAAATCTAGACACAAACTGGGATCCCCTGTCAGAAACGATATTCTCCGGAATCCCATGCAAACGAACCACGTTCTGAAAAAATAAAGGGACCAACTCAGAGGAGGAAGGCAACTTAGGCAAGGGTACCAAATGAACCATCTTAGAAAAGCGGTCACACACAACCCAGATAACGGACATTTTCTGTGAGACAGGGAGATCTGAAATAAAATCCATGGAAATGTGCGTCCAAGGCCTCTTCGGGATAGGCAAGGATAACAACAACCCACTGGCCCGAGAACAGCAAGGCTTAGCCCGAGCACACACTTCACAAGACTGCACAAAGGTGCGCACATCCCTTGACAAGGAAGGCCACCAAAAAGACCTGGCTACCAAGTCTCTAGTACCAAATATTCCAGGATGACCAGCCAACACAGAAGAATGGACCTCGGAGATGACTCTACTGGTCCAATCATCCGGAACAAACAGTCTTTCTGGTGGACAACGATCAGGTTTATCCGCCTGAAACTCCTGCAATGCACGTCGCAAGTCTGGGGAGACGGCGGACAATATTACCCCATCCCTAAGGATACCAGTAGGCCCAGAGTCTCCAGGAGAGTCAGGCACAAAACTCCTGGAAAGAGCATCTGCCTTCACATTCTTTGAACCTGGCAGGTATGAAACCACAAAATTGAAACGAGAAAAAAACAACGACCAACGAGCCTGTCTAGGATTCAGACGCCTGGCAAACTCAAGGTAAATCAGATTTTTGTGATCAGTCAAGACCACCACACGATGTCTAGCACCCTCAAGCCAATGACGCCACTCCTCAAATGCCCACTTCATGGCCAAAACCTCCCGATTACCCACATCATAATTGCGCTCGGCGGGCGAGAATTTTCTAGAAAAGAACGCACATGGCTTCATCACCGAGCCATCGGAACTTCTCTGTGACAAAACCGCCCCCGCTCCAATCTCGGAAGCATCAACCTCAACCTGAAAAGGAAGTGAAACATCTGGTTGACATAACACAGGAGCAGAAGAAAACCGGCGCTTAAGTTCCCGAAAGGCCTCCACAGCCGCAGGAGACCAATCAGCAACATCAGCACCCTTTTTAGTCAAATCAGTCAAAGGTTTAACAACACTGGAAAAATTAGTAATGAACCGACGATAAAAATTAGCAAAACCCAAGAACTTCTGAAGACTCCTAACAGATGTAGGTTGTGTCCAGTCACAAATCGCCTGAACCTTGACGGGATCCATCTCAATAGTAGAAGGAGAAAAAATGTACCCCAAAAAAGAAATCTTCTGGACTCCGAAGAGACATTTTGAGCCCTTCACAAACAGAGAATTGGCCCGCAGGACTTGAAACACCTTCCTGACCTGTAGAACATGAGACTCCCAGTCATCAGAAAACACCAAAATATCATCCAAATACACAATCATAAACTTATCCAGATATTCACGGAAAATATTGTGCATAAAGGACTGAAAGACTGAAGGAGCATTATAAAGTCCAAAAGGCATTACCAAATACTCAAAATGGCCCTCAGGCGTATTAAATGCGGTTTTCCACTCATCACCCTGCTTTATTCGCACAAGATTATACGCACCGCGAAGATCTATCTTAGTGAACCACCTAGCCCCCTTAATGCGAGCAAACAAATCAGTCAATAATGGCAATGGATACTGATATTTGACTGTAATCTTATTCAGAAGGCGATAATCTATACAAGGCCTCAGGGAACCATCCTTTTTAGCCACGAAAAAAAAACCTGCTCCCAGAGGGGACGAAGATGGACGAATATGTCCCTTTTCCAAGGACTCCTTAATATAATTCCGCATAGCAGTATGCTCTGGCACTGACAGATTAAATAAACGACCCTTAGGGAACTTACTGCCAGGAATTAATTATATAGCACAGTCACAATCCCTATGAGGAGGGAGCGAATTGAGCTTAGGCTCCTCAAAAACATCCCGATAGTCAGACAAAAACGCAGGGACTAGGGTTGAGCGAAACGGGTCGATCATTTTCAAAAGTCGCCGACTTTTGGCTAAGTCGGCGTCTCATGAAACCCGATCCGACCCCTGTGCTTGTCGGCCATGCGGTACGCGACTTTCGCGCCAAAGTCGCGTTTCAATGACGCGAAAAGCGCCATTTCTCAGCCAATGAAGGTGAACGCAGAGTGTGGGCAGCGTGATGACATAGATCCTGGTCCCCACCATCTTAGAGAAGGGCATTGCAGTGATTGGCTTGCTGTCTGCGGCGTCACAGGGGCTATAAAGGGGCGTTCCCGCCGACCGCCATCTTACTGCTGCTGATCTGAGCTTAGGGAGAGGTTGCTGCCGCTTCGTCAGAAGCAGGGATAGCGTTAGGCAGGGTCCACTAACCACCAAACCGCTTGTGCTGTAGCGATTTCCACTGTCCAACACCACCTTCGGTGTGCAGGAACAGTGGAAGCTATTTTTTTTTTTTTTTTTCCTCAGCGCTGTAGCTCATTGGGCTGCCCTAGAAGGCTCCGTGATAGCTGTATTGCTGTGTGTACGCCACTGTGGAAACCAACTGCTTTTTTCAAAGCACATATCCTCTTGTTCCTTTCTGCACAGCTATCTTTTTTGTTTGTCCACACTTTTTATTTAATTTGTGCATCAGTCCACTCCTATTGCTGCCTGCCATACCTGGCTTAGATTACTGCAGGGAGATAGTAATTGTAGGACAGTCCCTGTTTTTTTTTTTTTTTTTTTTTTTGTGGGAGATTAAGATTGGCATTTCTGCTACAGTGCCATCCCTGTGTGTGCCATCTCTCACTGAGTGGGCCATAGAAAGCCTATTTATTTTTTCCGTGATTTGTGTTCTAAATTCTACCTCAACACAAAAACACTACATCAATCAGTGGTAGAAAAATATTGGCCTCAGTCAGGGCTTGTGTGCCACTGCTGTGTGTGCTATCTCTCATTCAGTGGGCTATAGAAAGCCTATTTATTTATTTATTTATTTTTTCTTATTATTTGGTTTCTAAAGTCTCCCTGAAAAAAAAAAAAAAAAAAAAAAACAGTGGGAGAGTAATATTGCCCTTTCAGCTTGTGTGCCAGTCTTGACTCCTGGGTGTGCCACCTCTCTCTCATTCAGTGGGCCATAGAAAGGCTATTTATTTTTTTGGTTTTTTTAATATTATTTGGTTTCTAAAGTCTCCCTGAAAATAAAAGAAAAAAAACTTAAAAAAACAGTGGGAGAGTAATATTGCCCTTTCAGCTTGTGCGCCAGTCTTGACTCCTGGGTGTGCCACCTCTCTCATTCAGTGGGCCATAGAAAGCCTATTTATTTTTTTTTTTTAAATATTATTGGGTTTCTAAAGTCTCCCTTAAAAAACAAAAAATACATAAAAAAACAGTGGGAGAGTAATATTGCCCTTTCAGCTTGTGTGCCAGTCTTGACTCCTGGGTGTGCCACCTCTCTCATTCAGTGGGCCATAGAAAGCCTATTTATTTATTTTTTTTAATATTATTGGGTTTCTAAAGTCTCCCTTAAAAAACAAAAAATACATAAAAAAACAGTGGGAGAGTAATATTGCCCTTTCAGCTTGTGTGCCAGTCTTGACTCCTGGGTGTGCCACCTCTCTCATTCAGTGGGCCATAGAAAGCATTTTTTTTTTCCTTGATTTGTGTTCTAAAATCTACCTCAACACAAAAACACTACATCAATCAGTGGGAGAAAAATATTGGCCTCAGTCAGGGCTTGTGTGCCACTGCTGTGTGTGCTATCTCTCATTCAGTGGGCTATAGAAAGCCTATTTATTTATTTTTTTTTTTTTCTTATTATTTGGTTTCTAAAGTCTCCCTGAAAAAAAATAAAAAAATAAAAAACAGTGGGAGACTAATATTGCCCTTTCAGCTTGTGTGCCAGTCTTGACTCCTGGGTGTGCCACCTCTCTCTCTCATTCAGTGGGCCACAGAAAGCCTTTTTTTTTTTTTTTTTTTTTAAATATTATTGGGTTTCTAAAGTCTCCCTTAAAAAACAAAAAATACATAAAAAAACAGTGGGAGAGTAATATTGCCCTTTCAGCTTGTGTGCCAGTCTTGACTCCTGGGTGTGCCACCTCTCTCTCTCATTCAGTGGGCCATAGAAAGGCTATTTATTTTTTTGGTTTTTTTAATATTATTTGGTTTCTAAAGTCTCCCTGAAAATAAAAAAAAAAAACTTAAAAAAACAGTGGGAGAGTAATATTGCCCTTTCAGCTTGTGTGCCAGTCTTGACTCCTGGGTGTGCCACCTCTCTCTCTCATTCAGTGGGCCATAGAAAGGCTATTTATTTTTTTGGTTTTTTTAATATTATTTGGTTTCTAAAGTCTCCCTGAAAAAAAAAAAAAACATAAAAAAACAGTGGGAGAGTAATATTGCCCTTTCAGCTTGTGCGCCAGTCTTGACTCCTGGGTGTGCCACCTCTCTCTCTCTAATTGTGGGCCATAGGAAGCCTTTTTTTTTTTGTTTTTTTTTTAATATTATTTGGTTTCTAAAGTCTCCCTTAAAAAACAAAAAATACATAAAAAAACAGTGGGAGAGTAATATTGCCCTTTCAGCTTGTGTGCCAGTCTTGACTCCTGGGTGTGCCACCTCTCTCTCTCATTCAGTGGGCCATAGAAAGGCTATTTATTTTTTTGGTTTTTTTAATATTATTTGGTTTCTAAAGTCTCCCTGAAAATAAAAAAAAAAAAACTTAAAAAAACAGTGGGAGAGTAATATTGCCCTTTCAGCTTGTGCGCCAGTCTTGACTCCTGGGTGTGCCACCTCTCTCTCTCTAATTGTGGGCCATAGAAAGCCTTTTTTTTTTTGTTTTGTTTTTTGTTTTGTTTTTAATATTATTTGGTTTCTAAAGTCTCCCTGAGAAAAAAAAATAAATAAATTAGGTGGGAGATTAATATTGACATTAGTGCTTGAGTGACAGTCCTGCGTGTGTGTCATCTCTGTGATTTTGTGCCACAGAAAACAGAGTGTGTAACATTGTGCCTGATTTTCCTTGTGGTCTCACCAACCTGTTAAGGGATATTGAAATCATACTGAAGTTATAGCTCACCGTGTAAGTTGTTTGACAGCAACAAATAAAGTTACTTTGGTTAAGATTTTAAAACAATGAGGAAGTCTGGTGCAAGAGGTCGTCGTGGGCGTTCATTGTCAGCTGTGTTGTGAATTTGGATTCTGGGCTCCCCCGGTGGCTACTGGTGGAATTGAACTTGTGACATCATCTTCCCTGTTCACCTGTTCTGATTAGATCTGGGTGTCGCTATATAACCTGGCTTCTCCGTTAGATGCTTGCCGGTCAACAATGTTATCAGAAGCCTCTCTGTGCTTGTTCCTGCTCCCAGACATCTACTAGATAAGTTGGACATTCGTCCATGTTTTGTTTTTGTATTTTGGTTCCAGTTCACAGCTGCAGTTTCGTTACTGTGTCTGGAAAGCTCTTGTTGATCAGGAATTGCCACTCTGGTATTATGAGTTAATGCCAGAGTCCTAAAGTAATTTCTGGATGTGTTTTGTTAGGGTTTTCTACTGACCATGAAAGTATGCTTTCTGTCTTCTGCTATCTAGAAAGCGGACCTCAAATTTGCTAAAACTATTTTCCTGCTGCGTTTGTTGTTTCATCTCATATCACCGCCAATATATGTGGGGGGCTTCTGTCTCCTTTTTTTTGGGCATTTCTCTAGAGGTGAGTCAGGTCTTATATTTCCCTCTGCTAGCATTATTTAGTTCTCCGGCCGGCGCTGGGCATATAGGGATAAAAAGTAGGACATGCTACCTGGCTACTTCTAGATGATGCGGTAGGTTTAGTTCATGGTCAGTATAGTTACATCTTCCAAGAGCTTGTTCCTATAGAGGCTTATGCTAGTTCTCTGGCCATGGAGATCATGACAGTTTGACCGGCCCACTAAAGGGTTAAAATCCTTGGCTGAGAAAGGAGAGAAATAAGAAGTCTGCTGAGAGTTGTTTTTTTTTTTTTTTTTTTTTTTTTTCTGTGCTCTTAATTGGATCACTTGCCAGTCTGTCTATGCTGCAGTCTTTCTTTTTTTTCTCTCTCCTTATAATCTTTGAATGGCTTTGTGTTCACCTGTTAATAATGGATCTTCAGAGTGTAACTGCAGGTTTGAATAATCTCACCACGAAAGTACAAAATTTGCAAGATTTTATTATTCATGCTCCGGTATCTGAGCCGAGAATTCCTTTGCCGGAATTCTTCTCAGGGAATAGATCTGGGTTTCAGAATTTTAGAAATAATTGCAAGTTATTTTTGTCCCTGAAATCTCGTTCTGCTGGAGACCCTGCACAGCAGGTTGGGATTGTGATTTCCTTGCTCCGGGGCGACCCTCAAGACTGGGCTTTTGCATTGGCACCAGGGGATCCTGCGTTGCGCAATGTGGATGCGTTTTTTTTGGCCTTGGGCTTGCTGTATGAGGAACCTCATTTGGAACTTCAGGCAGAAAAAACTTTGATGTCCCTATCGCAGGGGCAAGATGAAGCTGAAATTTACTGCCAAAGATTCCGTAAATGGTCTGTGCTTACTCAGTGGAATGAGTGTGCCTTGGCGGCTACTTTCAGAGAGGGTCTCTCTGATGCCATTAAGGATGTTATGGTGGGGTTCCCTGTGCCTGCGGGTCTGAATGAGTCCATGACAATGGCCATTCAGATCGATAGGCGTCTGCGGGAGCGCAAACCAGTGCACCATCTGGCGGTGTCCACTGAGAAGACGCCAGAAAGCATGCAGTGTGATAGAATTCTGTCCAGAAGCGAGCGGCAGAATTTTAGACGGAAAAATGGGTTGTGTTTCTATTGTGGGGATTCTACTCATGTTATATCAGCATGCTCTAAACGTACTAAAAAGCTTGATAAATCTGTTTCCATTGGCACTTTACAGTCTAAATTTATTTTGTCTGTGACCCTGATTTGCTCTTTGTCATCTATTACTACTGACGCCTATATCGACTCTGGCGCCGCTTTGAGTCTTATGGATTGGTCCTTTGCCAATCGTTGTGGGTATGATTTAGAGCCTTTGGAAACTCTTATTCCTCTGAAGGGGATTGACTCCACCCCATTGGCTAATAATAAACCACAATACTGGACACAAGTGACTATGTGTATTAATCCGGATCACCAGGAGACTATTCGTTTTCTAGTGCTGTATAATCTACATGAGGATTTGGTGCTGGGATTGCCATGGCTGCAGTCTCACAACCCAGTCCTTGACTGGAGAGCTATGTCTGTGTTGAGCTGGGGATGTAAGGGGACTCATGGGGACGTACCTTTGGTGTCCATTTCATCATCTATCCCCTCTGAAATCCCTGAGTTCCTGTCTGACTATCGTGACGTCTTTGAAGAACCCAAGCTTGGTTCACTACCTCCGCACCGTGAGTGCGATTGTGCTATAGATTTAATTCCGGGTAGTAAATACCCAAAGGGTCGTTTATTTAATCTGTCTGTGCCTGAACATACTGCTATGCGAGAATATATAAAGGAGTCCTTGGAAAAGGGACATATTCGTCCATCGTCATCTCCCTTAGGAGCCGGTTTTTTCTTTGTGTCAAAAAAAGACGGCTCTTTGAGACCATGTATTGATTATCGGCTTTTGAATAAAATCACGGTTAAATATCAATACCCATTGCCGTTGCTGACTGATTTGTTTGCTCGCATAAAGGGGGCCAAGTGGTTCTCTAAGATTGATCTCCGTGGGGCGTATAATTTGGTGCGGATCAGGCAGGGGGATGAGTGGAAAACCGCATTTAATACGCCCGAGGGCCACTTTGAGTATTTGGTGATGCCTTTTGGTCTTTCTAATGCCCCTTCAGTCTTCCAGTCCTTTATGCATGATATTTTCCGCGATTTTTTGGATAAATTTATGATAGTGTATCTGGATGATATTCTGATTTTTTCGGATGACTGGGACTCTCATGTCCGGCAAGTTAAGAGGGTTTTTCAGGTTTTGCGGTCTAATTCTCTGTGTGTCAAGGGTTCTAAGTGCGTTTTTGGGGTTCAGAGAATTTCCTTTTTGGGATATATTTTTTCTCCCTCTTCCATTGAGATGGATCCTGTCAAGGTTCAAGCTATTTGTGATTGGACGCAGCCCTCTTCTCTTAAAAGTCTTCAGAAATTTTTGGGCTTTGCCAACTTTTATCGTCGATTTATTTCTGGTTTTTCGGATGTCGTTAAGCCATTGACCGATTTGACTAGACAGGGTGCTGATGTTGCTAATTGGTCCCCTGATGCTGTGGAGGCCTTTCAGGAGCTTAAGCGCTGTTTTTCTTCTGCCCCTGTGTTGCGTCAGCCTGATGTGACTCTTCCTTTTCAGGTTGAGGTCGACGCTTCTGAGATCGGAGCTGGGGCAGTGTTGTCGCAGAAAAGTTCTGACTGCGCCGTGATGAGGCCTTGTGCCTTCTTTTCCCGTAAATTTTCGCCCGCTGAGCGGAATTATGATGTTGGGAATCGGGAGCTTTTGGCCATGAAGTGGGCGTTTGAGGAGTGGCGCCATTGGCTCGAGGGGGCCAGACATCAGGTGGTGGTATTGACTGACCACAAAAATTTGATTTATCTTGAGACCGCCAGGCGCCTGAATCCTAGACAGGCGCGCTGGTCATTATTTTTTTCTCGGTTTAATTTTGTGGTATCGTACCTACCAGGTTCTAAGAATGTTAAGGCGGATGCCCTTTCTAGGAGTTTTGAGCCTGATTCACCTGGCAACTCTGACCCCACAGGTATTCTTAAGGAGGGAGTTATCTTGTCAGCCGTTTCTCCAGACCTGCGGCGGGCCTTGCAGGAGTTTCAGGCGGATAGACCGGATCGTTGTCCGCCTGATAGGCTGTTTGTTCCTGATGATTGGACCAGTAAAGTCATCTCTGAGGTGCATTCTTCTGCGTTGGCAGGTCATCCTGGAATTTTTGGTACCAGGGATTTGGTGGCAAGATCCTTCTGGTGGCCTTCCCTGTCACGAGATGTGCGAGGCTTTGTGCAGTCTTGTGACGTTTGTGCTCGGGCCAAGCCTTGTTGTTCTCGGGCTAGTGGATTATTGTTGCCCTTGCCTATTCCTAAGAGGCCTTGGACACACATCTCGATGGATTTTATTTCAGATCTGCCTGTTTCTCAGAAGATGTCTGTCATCTGGGTGGTGTGTGACCGTTTTTCTAAGATGGTTCATTTGGTTCCCCTGCCCAAATTGCCTTCTTCTTCCGAGTTGGTGCCCCTGTTTTTTCAAAATGTTGTTCGTTTGCATGGTATTCCTGAGAATATCGTTTCTGACAGAGGAACCCAATTTGTGTCTAGATTTTGGCGGGCATTTTGTGCTAGGATGGGCATAGATTTGTCTTTTTCGTCTGCTTTTCACCCTCAGACTAATGGCCAGACCGAGCGGACTAATCAGACCCTGGAGACATATCTGAGGTGTTTTGTGTCTGCTGACCAGGATGATTGGGTTGCTTTTTTGCCATTGGCGGAGTTCGCCCTCAATAATCGGGCCAGCTCTGCCACCTTGGTTTCCCCGTTTTTCTGTAATTCGGGGTTCCATCCTCGATTTTCCTCCGGTCAGATGGAATCCTCGGATTGTCCTGGAGTGGATGCGGTGGTGGAGAGATTGCATCATATCTGGGGGCAGGTGATGGACAATTTAAAGTTGTCCCAGGAGAAGACTCAGCTTTTTGCCAACCGTCACCGTCGTGTTGGTCCTCGGCTTTGTGTTGGAGATTTGGTGTGGTTGTCTTCTCGTTTTGTCCCTATGAGGGTCTCATCTCCTAAGTTTAAGCCTCGGTTCATCGGTCCGTATAAAATATTGGAGATTCTTAACCCTGTTTCCTTCCGTTTGGACCTCCCTGCATCCTTTTCTATTCATAACGTTTTTCATCGGTCGTTATTGCGCAGGTATGAGGCACCGGTTGTGCCTTCCGTTGAGCCTCCTGCTCCGGTGTTGGTTGAGGGTGAGTTGGAGTACGTTGTGGAAAAAATCCTAGACTCCCGTGTTTCCAGACGGAGACTCCAGTATCTGGTCAAGTGGAAGGGATATGGCCAGGAGGATAATTCTTGGGTCACTGCATCTGATGTTCATGCCTCTGATCTGGTTCGTGCCTTTCATAGGGCCCATCCTGATCGCCCTGGTGGTTCTGGTGAGGGTTCGGTGCCCCCTCCTTGAGGGGGGGGTACTGTTGTGAATTTGGATTCTGGGCTCCCCCGGTGGCTACTGGTGGAATTGAACTTGTGACATCATCTTCCCTGTTCACCTGTTCTGATTAGATCTGGGTGTCGCTATATAACCTGGCTTCTCCGTTAGATGCTTGCCGGTCAACAATGTTATCAGAAGCCTCTCTGTGCTTGTTCCTGCTCCCAGACATCTACTAGATAAGTTGGACATTCGTCCATGTTTTGTTTTTGTATTTTGGTTCCAGTTCACAGCTGCAGTTTCGTTACTGTGTCTGGAAAGCTCTTGTTGATCAGGAATTGCCACTCTGGTATTATGAGTTAATGCCAGAGTCCTAAAGTAATTTCTGGATGTGTTTTGTTAGGGTTTTCTACTGACCATGAAAGTATGCTTTCTGTCTTCTGCTATCTAGAAAGCGGACCTCAAATTTGCTAAAACTATTTTCCTGCTGCGTTTGTTGTTTCATCTCATATCACCGCCAATATATGTGGGGGGCTTCTGTCTCCTTTTTTTTGGGCATTTCTCTAGAGGTGAGTCAGGTCTTATATTTCCCTCTGCTAGCATTATTTAGTTCTCCGGCCGGCGCTGGGCATATAGGGATAAAAAGTAGGACATGCTACCTGGCTACTTCTAGATGATGCGGTAGGTTTAGTTCATGGTCAGTATAGTTACATCTTCCAAGAGCTTGTTCCTATAGAGGCTTATGCTAGTTCTCTGGCCATGGAGATCATGACACAGCTGGTAATGATGGTAGTGGTAGTGGAGCATCAGGTGGTCGTGGGGATAAAAATATTCCACCTAAGTCTGGAGCTGTGGAGCCAGTTTCGTCGTCAGGCTACACAAGGCCTCGAACGCTCTCTTTTCTGGGAGTAGGAAAACCGCTTTTAAAGGCGGAGCAGCAACAGCAAGTTTTGGCTTACATTGCAGACTCAGCCTCTAGCTCTTTTGCCTCCTCTTCCGAAACTGGTAAATGTAAAAGCAGCGCGTCGCTTGTGGATGTTCACGGTCAGGGACAAGTCGCTTCCTTGTCCTCCTCAGCAAAAACTACAACAAGAGAGAAGGATGCAGCAGGCGACACAACGGGTCACTCCATGGAGCTCTTTACACATACCGTCCCTGGCTTAGAAAGTGAAACATTTAACAGGCCATGCCCATTACAAGTATATTCTGACATGGAGTGCACTGATGCACAGCCACAGCCAGAGTACTATGCTGCTCCTTTGACTCAGACCACCACATTGCCCTCTCAGGGTACAGATCCACAATCAGACCCTGATGAGACTATGTTGCCCCGCCACGAACGCTATACCACCGACCGACACAGTGACACAGACGAAGTTGCACACGAGCTCGAAGAGGAGGTAATAGATGACCCAGTTATTGACCCCGATTGGCAGCCATTGGGGGAACAGGGTGCAGGCGGCAGTAGTTCAGAAGCGGAGGTGGAGGAGGGGCCGCAGCAGGCATCAACATCGCAACAGGTTCCATCTGCCGGGCCCGTATCTGGCCCAAAACGCGTGTCAAAGCCAAAACCTGTTGGAGGACAGCGTGGCCATCCGGTTAAAGCTCAGTCTGCAATCCCTGAAAAGGGATCCGAGTCTAGGAAGAGTGCAGTCTGGCATTTTTTTAAACAACATCCAACTGATCAGCGCAAAGTCATCTGTCAAAAATGTTCAACTAGCTTAAGCAGAGGTCAGAATCTGAAAAGTCTAAATACTAGTTGCATGCATAGACACTTAACCACCATGCATTTTCAAGCCTGGACTAACTACCAAACGTCCCTTAAGGTTGTAGCACCCTCGGCCAATGAAGCTAGTCAGCAACGCAACATCCCTTCCGTCACTGTAAGGCCACCATTTTCCGCACCACCGGCAGTATCTGTGCAGGTTTCTTTGCCAGCCAAAAGCAGTCAGGGTCAGGGAACCACCAGTTTTGTAGGAGGAAATATTGCATCTAGGGCACCGGCGGAAACAATACCGTCTCCAACCGTCTCTCAGTCTGCCATGTACACCGGCACACCCGAAAGTTCCACGATCTCCAGCTCTCCAGTCCAGCTCACCCTACATGAGACTCTGGTTAGAAAAAGGAAGTACTTATCCTCGCATCCGCGTACACAGGGTTTTAACGCCCACATAGCTAGACTAATCTCGTTAGAGATGATGCCCTACCGGTTAGTTGAAAGTGAAGCTTTCAAAGCCCTGATGGAGTACGCTGACCCACGATACGAGCTACCCAGTCGACACTTTTTTTCCAGAAAAGCCATCCCAGCCCTGCACCAGCATGTTAAACAGCGCATCGTCCATGCACTCAGGCAATCTGTGAGTACAAAGGTGCACCTGACTACAGATGCATGGACCAGTAGGCATGGCCAGGGACGTTATGTGTCCATCACGGCACACTGGGTGAATGTGGTGGATGCAGGGTCCACAGGCGACATCAATTTAGGGACAGTTGTGCCTAGCCCACGGTCTAGGAAACAGTTGGCTGTAGGCGTTCGCACCCCCTCCTCCTCCTCCTCCTCGTCCTCCTGCAGAAGCTACAGCTCTTCCACAGAACGCAGTCTGCCAACCACTCCATCGGCAGATGACACTGTTGCACACCAGTTGTCCCATTATGGGCCAGCTACTGCCAAGCGTCAGCAGGCTGTATTGGCTATGAAGTGTTTGGACGACAACAGACACACCGCGGAAGTTCTATCCGAGTTCTTGCAACAAGAAACGCAGTCGTGGCTGGGCACAGTAGATCTTGAGGCAGGCAAGGTAGTGAGTGATAACGGAAGGAATTTCATGGCTGCCATCTCCCTTTCCCAACTGAAACACATTCCTTGCCTGGCTCACACCTTAAACCTGGTGGTGCAGTGCTTATTGAAAACTTATCCTGGGTTCTCCGACCTGCTCCTCAAAGTGCGTGCACTTTGCTCACATATCCGACGTTCGCCTGTACACGCCAGCCGTATGCAGACCTATCAGCGGTCTTTGAACCTTCCCCAGCATCGCCTAATCATAGACGTTGCAACAAGGTGGAACTCAACACTGTACATGCTTCAGAGACTGTGCGAACAGAGGCGTGCTGTTATTTATTTGTGGGAGGATACACGGGCAGGCAGTAGGATGGCAGACATGGAGTTGTCAGGTGTGCAGTGGTCTAAGATACAAGACATGTGTCAAGTCCTTCAGTGTTTTGAGGAATGCACACGGCTGGTTAGTGCAGACAACGCCGTAATAAGCATGAGCATCCCCCTAATGCGTCTGCTGATGCAAAGTTTGACGCACATAAAGGAGCAGGCGTCTGCACCAGAGGAAGAGGAAAGCCTTGATGACAGTCAGCCATTGTCTGGTCAGGGCAGTGTACAGGACGAGGTAGCGGGCGAAGAGGAGGTGGAGGACGAGGAGGATGATGGGGATGAGTATATTTTTAATGCCGAACCTTTCCCGGGGGCACAGGAAATTGGTTGCGTGTCACGGCCGGGTTCTGGTTTTTTGAGGGACACAAGTGACGTAGATTTGCCTGCAACTGCCCCTCAACCAATCACAACCGGAGATTTGACAACTGGAACTTTGGCCCACATGGCGGATTATGCCTTACGTATCCTAAAAAGGGACACACGCATTACGAAAATGATGAACGATGACGATTACTGGTTGGCCTGCCTCCTTGATCCACGCTATAAAGGCAAATTGCTAAATATTATGCCACATGAGAACTTGGAACTAATATTAGCAACCAAACAATCAACTCTTGTTGACCGTTTGCTTCAGGCATTCCCAGCACACAGCGCACGTGATCGTTCTCACACGAGCTCCAGGGGGCTACAGGGCAGAGATGTTAGAGGTGCACAGATCAGAAGTGGTGTTGGACAGAGGGGTTTTCTGACCAGGTTGTGGAGTGATTTTGCTATGACCGCAGACAGGACAGGTACTGCTGCATCAATTGAAAGTGACAGGAGACAACATTTGTCCAGTATGGTTACTAACTATTTTTCATCCCTTATCGATGTTCTCCCTCAACCGTCATTCCCATTTGATTACTGGGCCTCCAAATTAGACACCTGGCCAGAATTGACAGAATATGCATTGCAGGAGCTTGCTTGCCCGGCAGCAAGTGTCCTATCAGAAAGAGTATTCAGTGCTGCAGGTTCAATATTAACCGAAAAAAGGACTCGTCTGGCTACCCAAAATGTTGACGATCTAACATTCATTAAAATGAACCACAACTGGATTTCGAAATCTTTTGCCCCACCTTGCCCGGCCGACACCTAGCTTTCCTATGAAAAGCTCTTGCCTGTGAATTACTTTTCTAATGTCTAATTTGCTGCAGCTGATTGTACAGCATACGACATGTTTACACCTCCCTAAATGGCCAAACTCCCCACACGGGGCCGTGGTATCGCGACTTGGCGCAAGCACCCGTGAGACTGCTGTTTGTCTGAAGAGGTGGGTGTGCTCGCTTTTGGTTGACGGCATTGCTACTGGGTCCCTCATAGTACAATGTAGTGTCTCTGGCGGTGGCGGTGCGCACCCAACGTCAGACACACCGTTGTAACATGAGGGGCCCTGGGGCGGTCCCGCCGGCCTCAAGAGAGTTCCCCCCTACCCCAGCTCAAAATGTGCTCTACCACGTGCAAAATTATGTCGCACAGCTCCACCAATCTTTAGTCTATTCGCTGACATCATTCAATGTCTGGCACTGACAATACAAATTTGTAGACATCTATGATGCAACTTAAAGTAGTCTGTGTCTGTGTCCTATATTGGCACCATTAAATAGTTACTACCAAATTACTATGTCAGAAACTCAGTAGATGAGCCCACCCCTGTACCTAAGTATGCCACCTTTTTTTTTGTTTTGGTTGTTTTGCGAGACATTAACATCTATTTATATTTTGGGAGTACTGGGACAGACACTCCTTGCACTACTCCTCCACTCACCACCAAGCTGCCCGTGTATCCATGTAACCGCTGTAAAGCTGCCATGAGCCTATTGTTTGTTATTTTAGGCCTTTGATAGCCTGTCTGCGGTCCCTACTTTAAATACTCCTCCACTCATCACCAGCTGCCTGCCCGTGTATCCATGTAACCGCTGTAAAACTGCCATGAGCCTATTGTTTGTTATTTTAGGCCTTTGATAGCCTGTCTGCGGTCCCTACTTTAAATACTCCTCCACTCACCACCAAGCTGCCTGTGTATCCATGTAACCGCTGTAAAGCTGCCATGAGCCTATTGTTTGTTATTTTAGGCCTTTGATAGCCTGTCTGCGGTCCCTACTTTAAATACTCCTCCACTCATCACCAGCTGCCTGCCCGTGTATCCATGTAACCGCTGTAAAACTGCCATGAGCCTATTGTTTGTTATTTTAGGCCTTTGATAGCCTGTCTGCGGTCCCTACTTTAAATACTCCTCCACTCACCACCAAGCTGCCTGTGTATCCATGTAACCGCTGTAAAACTGCCATGAGCCTATTGTTTGTTATTTTAGGCCTTTGATAGCCTGTCTGCGGTCCCTACTTTAAATACTCCTCCACTCATCACCAGCTGCCTGTGTATCCATGTAACCGCTGTAAAACTGCCATGAGCCTATTGTTTGTTATTTTAGGCCTTTGATAGCCTGTCTGCGGTCCCTACTTTAAATACTCCTCCACTCATCACCAGCTGCCTGTGTATCCATGTAACCGCTGTAAAACTGCCATGAGCCTATTGTTTGTTATTTTAGGCCTTTGATAGCCTGTCTGCGGTCCCTACTTTAAATACTCCTCCACTCATCACCAGCTGCCTGTGTATCCATGTAACCGCTGTAAAACTGCCATGAGCCTATTGTTTGTTATTTTAGGCCTTTGATAGCCTGTCTGCGGTCCCTACTTTAAATACTCCTCCACTCACCACCAAGCTGCCTGTGTATCCATGTAACCGCTGTAAAACTGCCATGAGCCTATTGTTTGTTATTTTAGGCCTTTGATAGCCTGTCTGCGGTCCCTACTTTAAATACTCCTCCACTCATCACCAGCTGCCTGCCCGTGTATCCATGTAACCGCTGTAAAACTGCCATGAGCCTATTGTTTGTTATTTTAGGCCTTTGATAGCCTGTCTGCGGTCCCTACTTTAAATACTCCTCCACTGACCACCAAGCTGCCTGTGTATCCATGTAACCGCTGTAAAGCTGCCATGAGCCTATTGTTTGTTATTTTAGGCCTTTGATAGCCTGTCTGCGGTCCCTACTTTAAATACTCCTCCACTGACCACCAAGCTGCCTGTGTATCCATGTAACCGCTGTAAAGCTGCCATGAGCCTATTGTTTGTTATTTTAGGCCTTTGATAGCCTGTCTGCGGTCCCTACTTTAAATACTCCTCCACTGACCACCAAGCTGCCTGTGTATCCATGTAACCGCTGTAAAGCTGCCATGAGCCTATTGTTTGTTATTTTAGGCCTTTGATAGCCTGTCTGCGGTCCCTACTTTAAATACTCCTCCACTCATCACCAGCTGCCTGTGTATCCATGTAACCGCTGTAAAACTGCCATGAGCCTATTGTTTGTTATTTTAGGCCTTTGATAGCCTGTCTGCGGTCCCTACTTTAAATACTCCTCCACTCACCACCAAGCTGCCTGTGTATCCATGTAACCGCTGTAAAACTGCCATGAGCCTATTGTTTGTTATTTTAGGCCTTTGATAGCCTGTCTGCGGTCCCTACTTTAAATACTCCTCCACTCATCACCAGCTGCCTGCCCGTGTATCCATGTAACCGCTGTAAAACTGCCATGAGCCTATTGTTTGTTATTTTAGGCCTTTGATAGCCTGTCTGCGGTCCCTACTTTAAATACTCCTCCACTGACCACCAAGCTGCCTGTGTATCCATGTAACCGCTGTAAAGCTGCCATGAGCCTATTGTTTGTTATTTTAGGCCTTTGATAGCCTGTCTGCGGTCCCTACTTTAAATACTCCTCCACTGACCACCAAGCTGCCTGTGTATCCATGTAACCGCTGTAAAGCTGCCATGAGCCTATTGTTTGTTATTTTAGGCCTTTGATAGCCTGTCTGCGGTCCCTACTTTAAATACTCCTCCACTGACCACCAAGCTGCCTGTGTATCCATGTAACCACTGTAAAGCTGCCATGAGCCTATTGTTTGTTATTTTAGGCCTTTGATAGCCTGTCTGCGGTCCCTACTTTAAATACTCCTCCACTCATCACCAGCTGCCTGCCCGTGTATCCATGTAACCGCTGTAAAACTGCCATGAGCCTATTGTTTGTTATTTTAGGCCTTTGATAGCCTGTCTGCAGTCCCTACTTTAAATACTCCTCCACTGACCACCAAGCTGCCTGCCCGTGTATCCATGTAACCGCTGTAAAACTGCCATGAGCCTATTGTTTGTTATTTTAGGCCTTTGATAGCCTGTCTGCGGTCCCTACTTTAAATACTCCTCCACTGACCACCAAGCTGCCTGCCCGTGTATCCATGTAACCGCTGTAAAACTGCCATGAGCCTATTGTTTGTTATTTTAGGCCTTTGATAGCCTGTCTGCGGTCCCTACTTTAAATACTCCTCCACTGACCACCAAGCTGCCTGTGTATCCATGTAACCGCTGTAAAGCTGCCATGAGCCTATTGTTTGTTATTTTAGGCCTTTGATAGCCTGTCTGCGGTCCCTACTTTAAATACTCCTCCACTCATCACCAGCTGCCTGCCCGTGTATCCATGTAACCGCTGTAAAACTGCCATGAGCCTATTGTTTGTTATTTTAGGCCTTTGATAGCCTGTCTGCGGTCCCTACTTTAAATACTCCTCCACTCACCACCAAGCTGCCTGTGTATCCATGTAACCGATGTAAAACTGCAGTATTTTGCTTATAAAAAAGAAAATACTGGAGAGATATCAAATGCAGACATTTTAACATTAAAAACAAAAACACATACAACAAAAAACTGGTACAGTACAAAAATTGGCCACCAGCTACAAAAACTTTCTCCTGCAAGTAGTTAACTGAAAGGTTTTTTTCCATTGAAAACACAGATATGGCATCCACCGAGTGTTGTCCTGTCGCGTCTTCTTTATATTATTGCCAAGAAGCTGCAACTGAATAAAGCTGAGCTTCTACCTTCTGCCTCTTATTAACTGCTTTTTTTAAAAAAAATTGTCCACCAGCTACAAAAACTTGCTCCTGCAAGTAGTTAACTGAAAGGTTTTTTTCCATTGAAAACACAGATATGGCATCCACCGAGTGTTGTCCTGTCGCGTCTTCTTTATATTATTGCCAAGAAGCTGCAACTGAATAAAGCTGAGCTTCTACCTTCTGCCTCTTATTAACTGCTTTTTTTTTATAAAATTGGCTGTTCCGGCCTACTAAAGGTGTCTGTCTGCCCCTGCCTGGTGTTGTCCTCAACTGAATAAAGCTGAGCTTCAACCTTCTGTTCCAAATTACCATTTTTAAAAATGCAATTGGCTGTTCCGGCCTACTAAAGGTGTCTGTCTGCCCCTGCCTGGTGTTGTCCTCAACTGAATAAAGCTGAGCTTCAACCTTCAGTTCCAAATTACCATTTTTAAAAATGCAATTGGCTGTTCCGGCCTACTAAAGGTGTCTGTCTGCCCCTGCCTGGTGTTGTCCTCAACTGAATAAAGCTGAGCTTCTACCTTCTGCCTCTTACTAACTGCTGTTTTTTTAAAAAATTGGCTGTTCCGGCCTACTAAAGGTGTCTGTCTGCCCCTGCCTGGTGTTGTCCTCAACTGAATAAAGCTGAGCTTCAACCTTCAGTTCCAAATTACCATTTTTAAAAATGCAATTGGCTGTTCCGGCCTACTAAAGGTGTCTGTCTGCCCCTGCCTGGTGTTGTCCTCAACTGAATAAAGCTGAGCTTCAACCTTCAGTTCCAAATTACCATTTTTAAAAATGCAATTGGCTGTTCCGGCCTACTAAAGGTGTCTGTCTGCCCCTGCCTGGTGTTGTCCTCAACTGAATAAAGCTGAGCTTCTACCTTCTGCCTCTTACTAACTGCTGTTTTTTTTAAAAATTGGCTGTTCCGGCCTACTAAAGGTGTCTGTCTGCCCCTGCCTGGTGTTGTCCTCAACTGAATAAAGCTGAGCTTCAACCTTCTGTTCCAAATTACCATTTTTAAAAATGCAATTGGCTGTTCCGGCCTACTAAAGGTGAATGTCTGCCCCTGCCTGGTGTTGTCCTCAACTGAATAAAGCTGAGCTTCAACCTTCAGTTCCAAATTACCATTTTTAAAAATGCAATTGGCTGTTCCGGCCTACTAAAGGTGTCTGTCTGCCCCTGCCTGGTGTTGTCCTCAACTGAATAAAGCTGAGCTTCAACCTTCAGTTCCAAATTACCATTTTTAAAAATGCAATTGGCTGTTCCGGCCTACTAAAGGTGTCTGTCTGCCCCTGCCTGGTGTTGTCCTCAACTGAATAAAGCTGAGCTTCAACCTTCAGTTCCAAATTACCATTTTTAAAAATGCAATTGGCTGTTCCGGCCTACTAAAGGTGTCTGTCTGCCCCTGCCTGGTGTTGTCCTCAACTGAATAAAGCTGAGCTTCTACCTTCTGCCTCTTACTAACTGCTGTTTTTTTAAAAAATTGGCTGTTCCGGCCTACTAAAGGTGTCTGTCTGCCCCTGCCTGGTGTTGTCCTCAACTGAATAAAGCTGAGCTTCAACCTTCAGTTCCAAATTACCATTTTTAAAAATGCAATTGGCTGTTCCGGCCTACTAAAGGTGTCTGTCTGCCCCTGCCTGGTGTTGTCCTCAACTGAATAAAGCTGAGCTTCAACCTTCAGTTCCAAATTACCATTTTTAAAAATGCAATTGGCTGTTCCGGCCTACTAAAGGTGTCTGTCTGCCCCTGCCTGGTGTTGTCCTCAACTGAATAAAGCTGAGCTTCTACCTTCTGCCTCTTACTAACTGCTGTTTTTTTTAAAAATTGGCTGTTCCGGCCTACTAAAGGTGTCTGTCTGCCCCTGCCTGGTGTTGTCCTCAACTGAATAAAGCTGAGCTTCAAACTTCTGTTCTAAATTACCATTTTTAAAAATGCAATTGGCTGTTCCGGCCTACTAAAGGTGAATGTCTGCCCCTGCCTGGTGTTGTCCTCAACTGAATAAAGCTGAGCTTCTACCTTCTGCCTCTTACTAACTGCTGTTTTTTTAAAAAATTGGCTGTTCCGGCCTACTAAAGGTGTCTGTCTGCCCCTGCCTGGTGTTGTCCTCAACTGAATAAAGCTGAGCTTCAACCTTCTGTTCCAAATTACCATTTTTAAAAATGCCATTGGCTGTTCCGGCCTACTAAAGGTGTCTGTCTGCCCCTGCCTGGTGTTGTCCTCAACTGAATAAAGCTGAGCTTCAACCTTCAGTTCCAAATTACCATTTTTAAAAATGCAATTGGCTGTTCCGGCCTACTAAAGGTGTCTGTCTGCCCCTGCCTGGTGTTGTCCTCAACTGAATAAAGCTGAGCTTCTACCTTCTGCCTCTTACTAACTGCTGTTTTTTTAAAAAATTGGCTGTTCCGGCCTACTAAAGGTGTCTGTCTGCCCCTGCCTGGTGTTGTCCTCAACTGAATAAAGCTGAGCTTCAACCTTCTGTTCCAAATTACCATTTTTAAAAATGCAATTGGCTGTTCCGGCCTACTAAAGGTGAATGTCTGCCCCTGCCTGGTGTTGTCCTCAACTGAATAAAGCTGAGCTTCTACCTTCTGTTCCAAATTACCATTTTTAAAAATGCAATTGGCTGTTCCGGCCTACTAAAGGTGAATGTCTGCCCCTGCCTGGTGTTGTCCTCAACTGAATAAAGCTGAGCTTCAACCTTCAGTTCCAAATTACCATTTTTAAAAATGCAATTGGCTGTTCCGGCCTACTAAAGGTGAATGTCTGCCCCTGCCTGGTGTTGTCCTCAACTGAATAAAGCTGAGCTTCTACCTTCTGCCTCTTACTAACTGCTGTTTTTTTAAAAAATTGGCTGTTCCGGCCTACTAAAGGTGTCTGTCTGCCCCTGCCTGGTGTTGTCCTCAACTGAACAAAGCTGAGCTTCCACATTCTGGCTTTCGCCCTATACTATCAGATATTAAACTGCATTTGGCCTACTAGTGTGGTTATGCCCTTGAAACAGTGTCTGCTGCTCTTGGGTTTGCTACTCCACTGAACAAAGCAATGCCGCCTGTTTAGTCCTGTTACCAATTTTGAACTGCATTTAGCCTACTTTATTCTTTGGCCCTATATCTGTTTCCTCCTCATCCTGCCCATTGCCCAGCCACTGCTAGATGAGTCTGCTGGTACATTGACCTAGACCACTACATTCCCCTTATACTCTACACAGCCAGAATCTGACCCTGCTGAAAGTAAGGTTCCCCTTCCCGCATGTTATACCACCTTACACAGGGACAGAGAGGAAGGTGCAGATGAAAGTGCAGGTTCCTTCATCAGGTGGGGGGGCATACTCGTTGGCGACGTCACTGGCACAGGGCCCCTCAGAGTACGCAAAAGTGTCGCTGCTGGTGGGAGGCGCCCCCGCCATGCAAACACACATCGCTGTACTTTGAGGGGCCCTGTGTCAGTGCCAATGCGAACGAGTGGGCCCCCCCTGCTTGCTCAGGATCACAGCACTTGCAACATTGAAATACTTACCTTTCCCTGCAACACCGCCGTGACGTAGTCCGCATTTCCTGGGCCCACGAAAAACTTGAGCCGGCCCTACTCCCCCCACAACTTTTGCCAAATGACCCCCAATTCCCTATGCCCAACTATTATTCTAAAGTTAATTAAGATTGACAAGCTTCAGAAACAAGAATGGATGTTTTTGGCATTAAAATGGGCACTGTAGGTGTTTTCCTGGCCTCCACTCACTGCCGACTATGCTTCCCCATTGACTTGCATTGGGTTTCGTGTTTCGGTCGATCCCCGACTTTTAGCGATAATCGGCCGACTGCACTCGACTCGACTCTGGACAAAATCGGGTTTCACAAAACCCGACTCGATCTTAAAAAAATGAAAGTCGCTCAACTCTAGCAGGGACCTCAGAAGGAGTAGATGAAGCGATTGAAATCAGAGGTGCATCATCATGAACCCCCTGACATCCCCAGCTTAACACAGACATTGTTTTCCAATCCAGGACTGGATTATGAGTTTGTAACCATGGCAGACCAAGCACTAGTACATCATGTAAATTATACAGTACAAGGAAGCGAATCACCTCCTGATGAACGGGAGTCATGCGCATGGTCACTTGTGTCCAGTACTGCGGTTTATTCAATCATAGCCAATGGTGTAGAGTCAATTCCCTTCAAAGGAATAGGAACTTCCAGAGGCTCTAGACTAAAACCGCAGCGTTTGGCAAATGACCAATCCATAAGACTCAGGGCAGCGCCCGAATCCACATAGGCATCGACGGAAATGGATGACAGTGAACAAATCAGAGTTACAGACAAAATGAACTTAGACTGCAGAGTACTAATGGCAAAAGATTTATCAACCTTTTTTGTGCGTTTAGAGCATGCTGATATAACATGAGCTGAATCACCACAATAAAAACACAATCCATTTTTCCGCCTATAATTTTGCCGTTCACTTCTGGACTGAATTCTATCACATTGCATAGTCTCTGGTGCCTGTTCAGAAGACACCGCCAACTGGTGCACAGGTTTGCGCTCCCGTAAACGCCGATCAATCTGAATGGCCATAGTCATAGACTCATTCAGACCTGTAGGCGCAGGGAACCCCACCATAATATCCTTAATGGCCTCAGAAAGACCATCTCTGAGGTTTGCAGCCAGGGCGCACTCATTCCACTGAGTAAGCACCGACCATTTCCGAAATTTTTGACAATATACTTCCGCTTCATCATGCCCCTGAGAGAGGGCTAATAAAGCCTTTTCAGCCTGAATCTCCAGGTTAGGTTCCTCATAGAGCAATCCCAGTGCCAGAAAAAACGCATCCACACTGAGCAATACAGGATCCCCTGGTGCCAATGCAAATGCCCAATTCTGAGGGTCGCCCCGCAGGAAAGATATTACAATCTTGACCTGCTGAGCAGGGTCTCCAGAGGAGCGAGATTTCAAAGAAAGAAACAATTTGCAATTGTTCCTGAAATTCAGGAAGGTAGATCTATCTCCAGAAAAAAACTCTGGAATAGGAATTCTAGGTTCAGACATAGGAGTGTGAACAACAAAATCCTGTATGTTTTGAACTTTTGCAGCAAGATTACTCAGGCTGGAAGCCAAACTCTGGACATCCATGTTAAGCAGCTAAGCTCAGAGCCATTCAAGGGTTAAGAGGAGGTAAGAAGCAGCTAGACAGCAATTAAGGGCTAGGCAGCAAAACTCTGAGGGGAAAAAAAAAAAATTTCCCTTCAACACTTCTTTTTCTCCTGCTTCAGCCCAAACAATTAACACTTTGTGGGCCGGCTATACTGTCATGTTCCCAATGGCAGGGAATTTGTCAACATAACACGGGCAAAACCAGGACGAGCTCTAGGGTGATGGAACCTGAGCTGACCGCGACCCTGAACCTCAACACTCAACTAACAGTAGCCGGGGAACGTTCCTGGGGAACTCTAGACGTCTCGCGCCAGCTGGAGATCTAGCTTCCCCTATCAGAAGAATCACAGACCTATCTTGCCTCCAGAGAAATATTCCCACAGAAATAGCAGCCCCCCACATATAATGACGGTGAAATGAGAGGAAGGCACAAACGTAGTTATGAAAACAGATTCAGCAAAATGAGGCCTGCTTAAGCTAGATAGCAGAGGATGCAAAAGGTGAACTGCGCGGTCAGCTTAAAAACCCTTCAAAATACCATCCTGAAATTACTTGAACTCATGTGCCAACTCATGGTACATGAGTGGTAATTTCAGCCCACTAGAGCAACCACCAGCAGAGAATTACATATCTGCAAGCTGGACTAAAAACATGAAAGCAAACATGAAACAGGGAAATCCAGACTTAGCTTGTCTTGAAGGCTTTAGGAGCAGGTAACAGAGACACACTGATACATTGATAGCCGGCAAGGGAATGACAGGAAAGCCAGGTTAAATAGGAAACACCCAGCCTCTGATGGACAGGTGGAAACCAGAGACCGCAACCCACCAAAGTCACCCAGTACCAGTTGTAACCACCAGAGGGAGCCCAAAAACAGAATCCACAACACATAATATTGCATGGGGGACTATGTGGTCCGCATAAGACTGTATGGAGGACTATGTGGGGCCCATTATACTCTATGGAGCAATATAGGGAGCCCATAATATTGAATGGAGGACTATGTGGTACCTATAATACTATATGGAGGACTTTGTGGTACTTCCAATACTGAATGGAGGACTTTGCAGTGCCCATAATACTGTATGGAGGGCTATATAGGAGGAAAATTACTTTGTAAGGGCTACAAGGTTGTGAGATATGCTCCTCTGTGACTTCGCTGAATATTAAGCATGCAGATGACCGTATCTTCTCATGACGTAACTATTTCCAGTGCTTTCCTAACACCTTAAAACACAGATAACATCGTTCCATCCTTTCTTCTTATATTTGGAGCACAGGTTTTGAATGAAACCAGATCAAATATAATTGAGTTTGCTGCAAGCTGTAATATCAGACCTACAAGTTCTAAACTCAGTTATGTTGTTTGTTTCCATAAGAATGTATATGCTTTGTGTCTCGATGTGTTCTGCATTACACCCTGTATCAATGTTATCTATATATTTTGAAAATCGTCAATAAAAACAGATTAAACATAAATCAGGAGCTAATATAAGGTTACTCACACTCCACTGCTAACTGCAACCCTCAGAGGAGTTCCGTTTGGCAGTTGCTTATGTCACTGTGGTGAACATTCCGTGACATCACATCGGCAGTCACCTACAACTTATGCAGTATACATGAATGGTCTTTTAAACCATTATGGACAGAACTAGTCTTGGCCTTAAAGAGAACCTGTCACAAGAAAAAAATCGCTATTAACCTGCAGATATGGGTTTAATCTGCAGGTAAATAGCGTTGCTAACCTGCTCGATACCTGCATGTAGCCAAACACTGCTGGGAGAAAATGAACATCTTATTTTACATAGTTTTGTGTCATCAGCAAAGACTACACTTTACTCTCAATCCCATCCACAAGGTCAATAATAAAGAGATTAAAAAGAATCGGTCCTAGCACAGATCCTTGTGTAACCATTGCTCTCAGTGCAGATCCATGTGTCCCTTTCTTAGCAGCATAGCTACCGGGGTAGCAGAGGGTGCAGTCGCCTTGGGCCGCAAGCTATGAGGAGCCTACCCGGAGCTATGCTACTTTTAACAGTATCGTGTTCGCAGTACACCGATACAGTTAAACTCTCCAGCAGAGCAGTGAGACACGATCTCCCTGCACTGCCATATGGACACTATAGGGACTGTGAGCCAGAGGGGCCAGGTGCCAGCTATGGGCACCCCGCCCATCATCCCAAGTTCAACTGTATTGCCATTCTGAATTCCAGTACAGTTGAAAGCAATAATGAAAAAGGGAACGCCGACTGACATCTCAGCACAGAGAGCGCAGTGACCTAACTACGTGGCGCCTACTGTGCTGAGATGTTCCGGTGCTTCAGAAGAACAAGAAGATAGGTGAGTATTGTATTTAATGGGCAGTGCATTATACGGTATGGAGGTCTATTGGGAGTGCATTATAAATGTTTTATTTGCATATATGTGTGTGTGAGTGTGTGTATTTGAGTGGTTAGGGCTGTCCAATAAGGAAACCAATAGAAGGCTGTAGGGATATAGTTAGTACCCACTGGAGAGTGCATTATACTAGTTTGAGACCTATGGGGTGTGCATTATACTATACTAAATAGATCAATGGCTGCACTCAATTTTACTGTACTAAAGCAAGGAAATGTGCGATACATGAAATGTGAATAGCATACTGGCTTGTGAAATCTATGAAAAAACACATGAGATGCTTAGCACAAGATTTGGCCAAAAATTGTGAGCCCATCCACCAAACTTCAAGGTGATCTCAGATCGGATGGGTACCTGACCTCTCTGCCTAGTGTGAACACTTACCTATGGGTAAAAGAAGAAATAGCGGGCACCACACAATTTAATAGCTCAGGGATCAACCACGTGCATATAACAACGTACAAAAAAATGGGCAGAGAGAAAAGATATGCACACTAGTGGGGTCAACCAACAATATTATCTTTTATTAAACACTTAATTACAAAGGACAACAGCAAAAACATATAATATAAAAACATTTAAAAGAAAAGACCAACCTAGGTCCACCCTGGATAACTTTAGATGAAAGGACATCAGACCAGTATAGACACATGGTCGTCTACGAATGATTTAGCACCGGGTTCCCAGCGAAACTTGCGGTGCGCTCCGGGAGAGAGGCGGCGGGGCTTCCGGCCGCTCTCCGGTCCATGTGTATAGACACATGTAAGATAAATACAAATAGATATAATAAGGCTAGGCAGCACATAAATAACAAATAATTCATTAACATCCTATGCTGCCAGCTGACCTCAGCCTTAAACTACCAGTCTGTATGAATAGTAATGGACCACCAAAGTTATCAGGAACAGACCAAATATCTGGGATCTGGCCCAATCCTAATGCACTCAACAATTTATGATAATAACTCAGGTTACCCTAATCCTACCCCAAACGGGGAAGTTTAGCAGCGTAGCCAAAGAAATATCTGAGATGTGCAAATAGCAAAGCTAAAGTGCATATGGAGATTACCAAAAGGAGTCCATAAGAGGGGGGGACCAAGGCCCCACGCGTATCGACGCTGCTAGAGCGTCTTCATCAGGGGAAGCAACCTTCACAACCTTCCCCACCTTCCCCTGATGAAGACGCTCTAGCAGCGTCGATACGCGTGGGGCCTTGGTCCCCCCCTCTTATGGACTCCTTTTGGTAATCTCCATATGCACTTTAGCTTTGCTATTTGCACATCTCAGATATTTCTTTGGCTACGCTGCTAAACTTCCAGGGGGGACTGTCATGATCTCAATGGCAAGAGAACATAGCATAAGCATATATAGGAACTAGCTCTTGGAAGATGGGAACTGAGCTGACCATGAACTAAACCTAACGCACAACTAGCAGTGGCCGGGTAGCATGCCTACGTTGATTCTAGATGCCCAGCCCAGCCGGAGGACTAAATAAAGCTAGCAGAGGAAAATATTAGTCCTAGCTCACCTCTAGAGAAATACCCCGAAAGGAGACAGAGGCCCCCCACATGTATTGGCGGTGAGTTGAGATGAAATAACAAACGTAGTATGAAAATAGGTTTAGCAAATTTGAGGTCCACTTACTACATAGCAGAAGACAGAAAGGACACTTTCATGGTCAGCTGAAAACCCTATCAAAAACTCCATCCAGAAATTACTTTAAAACTCTGGCATTAACTCATAACACCAGAGTGGCAATTCCCGTTCACAAGAGCTTTCCAGACACAGTAACGAAACTACAGCTGTGAACTGGAACAAAATGCAAAAACAAACATGGACAAGAGTCCAACTTATCTAGTAGTTGTCTAGGAGCAGGAACAAGCACAGAGAGGCTTCTGATAACATTGTTGACCGGCAAGCAACTAACAGAGCAGCAAGGTTATATAGCGACTCCCACATCTTGATGGGAACAGGTGAACAGAGAAGATGAAGACACCAGTTCAATTCCACCAGTAGCCACCGGGGGAGCCCAGAATCCAAATTCACAACAGTACCCCCCCCTCAAGGAGGGGGCACCGAACCCTCACCAGAACCACCAGGGCGATCAGGATGGGCCCTATGAAAGGCACGAACCAGATCGGAGGCATGAACATCAGATGCATTCACCCAAGAATTATCCTCCTGGCCGTATCCCTTCCACTTGACCAGATACTGGAGTCTCCGTCTGGAAACACGAGAGTCCAAGATTTTCTCCACAACGTACTCCAACTCACCCTCAACCAACACCGGAGCAGGAGGCTCAACGGAAGGCACAAGCGGTACCTCATACCTGCGCAATAATGACCGATGAAAAACGTTATGAATAGAAAAGGATGCAGGGAGGTCCAAACGGAAGGAAACAGGGTTAAGAATCTCCAATATCTTATACGGGCCGATAAACCGAGGCTTAAACTTAGGAGAAGAGACCCTCATAGGGACAAAACGAGAAGACAACCACACCAAATCCCCAACAGAAAGCCGAGGACCAACACGACGGTGGCGGTTGGCAAAAAGCTGAGTCTTCTCCTGGGACAACCTCAAATTGTCCACCACCTGCCCCCAGATCTGATGCAATCTCTCCACCACAGCATCCACTCCAGGACAATCCGAAGATTCCACCTGACCAGAGGAAAATCGAGGATGAAACCCCGAATTACAGAAAAACGGGGACACCAAAGTGGCAGAGCTGGCCCGATTATTGAGAGCGAACTCCGCCAATGGCAAAAAAGCAACCCAATCATCCTGGTCAGCAGACACAAAACACCTCAGATATGTCTCCAGGGTCTGATTAATCCGCTCGGTCTGGCCATTCGTCTGAGGATGGAAAGCGGACGAAAAAGATAAATCTATGCCCATCCTAGCACAGAATGCCCGCCAAAATCTAGACACGAATTGGGTCCCTCTGTCAGAAACGATATTCTCAGGAATACCATGCAAACGAACAACATTTTGAAAAAACAGAGGAACCAACTCGGAAGAAGAAGGTAACTTGGGCAGAGGAACCAAATGGACCATCTTAGAAAAACGGTCACACACCACCCAGATGACAGACATCTTCTGAGAAACAGGCAGATCTGAAATAAAATCCATCGAGATGTGCGTCCAAGGCCTCTTAGGAATAGGCAAGGGCAACAATAATCCACTAGCCCGAGAACAACAAGGCTTGGCCCGAGCACAAACGTCACAAGACTGCACAAAGCCTCGCACATCTCGTGACAGGGAAGGCCACCAGAAGGACCTTGCCACCAAATCCCTGGTACCAAAAATGCCAGGATGACCTGCCAACGCAGAAGAATGAACCTCAGAGATGACTCTACTGGTCCAATCATCAGGAACAAACAGTTTATCAGGTGGGCAACGATCAGGTCTCTCCGCCTGAAACTCCTGCAAGGCCCGCCGCAGGTCTGGAGAAACGGCTGACAATACCACTCCATCCTTAAGGATACCTGTGGGCTCAGAGTTACCAGGCGAGTCAGGCTCAAAACTCCTAGAAAGGGCATCCGCCTTAACATTCTTAGAACCCGGTAGGTATGACACCACAAAATTAAACCGAGAGAAAAACAATGACCAGCGCGCCTGTCTAGGATTCAGGCGCCTGGCGGTCTCAAGATAAATCAAATTTTTGTGGTCAGTCAATACCACCACCTGATGTCTGGCCCCCTCAAGCCAATGGCGCCACTCCTCAAAAGCCCACTTCATGGCCAAAAGCTCCCGATTCCCAACATCATAATTCCGCTCAGCGGGCGAAAATTTACGGGAAAAGAAGGCACAAGGCCTCATCACGGAGCAGTCAGAACTTTTCTGCGACAACACTGCCCCAGCTCCGATCTCAGAAGCGTCGACCTCAACCTGAAAAGGTAGAGCAACATCAGGCTGACGCAACACAGGGGCAGAGGAAAAACGGCGCTTAAGCTCCCGAAAGGCCTCCACAGCATCAGGGGACCAATCAGCAACATCAGCACCCTTCTTAGTCAAATCGGTCAATGGCTTAGCAATATCCGAAAAACCAGCAATAAATCGACGATAAAAGTTAGCAAAGCCCAAAAATTTCTGAAGACTCTTAAGAGAAGAGGGCTGCGTCCAATCACAAATAGCTTGAACCTTGACAGGATCCATTTCAATGGAAGAGGGGGAAAAAATATATCCCAAAAAGGAAATCCTCTGTACCCCAAAAACACACTTAGAACCCTTCACACACAAAGAATTAGACCGCAAAACCTGAAAAACCCTCCTGACTTGCTGGACATGAGAGTCCCAGTCATCCGAAAAAATCAGAATATCATCCAGATACACAATCATAAATTTATCCAAATAATCGCGAAAAATATCATGCATAAAGGACTGGAAAACTGACGGAGCATTAGAAAGACCAAAAGGCATCACTAAATACTCAAAGTGGCCCTCGGGCGTATTAAATGCGGTTTTCCACTCATCCCCCTGCCTGATTCGCACCAAATTATACGCCCCACGAAGGTCAATCTTAGAGAACCACTTGGCCCCCTTTATGCGAGCAAACAAATCAGTCAGCAACGGCAATGGGTATTGATATTTAACAGTGATTTTATTCAAAAGCCGATAATCAATACATGGTCTCAAAGAGCCGTCTTTTTTTGACACAAAGAAAAAACCGGCTCCTAAGGGAGATGACGATGGACGAATATGTCCCTTTTCCAAGGACTCCTTTATATATTCTCGCATAGCAGCATGTTCAGGCACAGACAGATTAAATAAACGACCCTTTGGGTATTTACTACCCGGGATTAAATCTATGGCACAATCGCACTCTCGGTGCGGAGGTAACGAACCAAGCTTGGATTCTTCAAAGACGTCACGATAGTCAGACAGGAACTCAGGAATTTCAGAGGGAATGGATGATGAAATGGAAACCACAGGTACATCCCCATGAGCCCCCTTACATCCCCAGCTCAACACAGACATAGCTCTCCAGTCGAGGACTGGGTTGTGAGATTGCAGCCAAGGCAATCCTAGCACCAAATCATCATGTAGATTATACAGCACCAGAAAGCGAATAATCTCCTGGTGATCCGGATTAATACGCATAGTTACTTGTGTCCAGTATTGTGGTTTATTATTAGCCAATGGGGTGGAGTCAATCCCCTTCAGAGGAATAGGAGTCTCCAAAGGCTCTAAATCATACCCACAGCGTTTGGCAAAGGACCAATCCATAAGACTCAAAGCGGCGCCAGAGTCGACATAGGCGTCCGTGGTAATAGATGACAAAGAGCAAATCAGGGTCACAGATAGAATAAATTTAGACGGTAAGGTGCAAATGGAAACAGATTTACCAAGCTTTTTAGTGCGCTTAGAGCATGCTGATATAACATGAGTAGAATCACCACAATAGAAACACAACCCATTTTTCCGTCTAAAATTCTGCCGCTCGCTTCGGGACAGAATTCTATCACACTGCATACTCTCTGGCGACTTCTCAGTGGACACCGCCAGATGGTGCACTGGTTTGCGCTCCCGCAAACGCCTATCGATCTGAATAGCCATTGTCATGGACTCATTCAGACCCGCAGGCACAGGGAACCCCACCATAACATCCTTAATGGCATCAGAGAGACCCTCTCTGAAAGTCGCCGCCAGGGCGCACTCATTCCACTGAGTAAGCACAGACCATTTACGGAATCTTTGGCAGTAAATTTCCGCTTCATCTTGCCCCTGAGATAGGGACATCAAAGTTTTTTCTGCCTGAAGCTCCAAATGAGGTTCGTCATAAAGCAACCCCAAGGCCAGAAAAAACGCATCCACATTGAGCAACGCAGGATCCCCTGGTGTCAATGAAAAAGCCCAGTCTTGAGGGTCGCCCCGGAGCAAGGAAATCACAATCCTGACCTGCTGTGCAGGGTCTCCGGCAGAGCGAGATTTCAGAGACAAAAATAATTTGCAATTATTTCGAAAATTCTGAAACCCGGATCTATTCCCCGAGAAAAATTCCGGCAAAGGAATTCTCGGCTCAGATACAGGTGCATGACAAACAAAATCTTGCAAATTTTGTACCTTCGTGGCGAGATTATTCAAACCTGCAGTTACACTCTGAAGATCCATTACAAACAGGTGGACACAGAGCCATTCAAGGGTTAAGAGGAGGTAAGAAGCAGCTAGACAGCAATTAAGGGCTAGGCAGCAAAACTCTGAGGGGAAAAAAAAAAAAAAAATTTCCCTTCAACACTTCTTTTTCTCCTGCTTCAGCCCAAACAATTAACACTTTGCGGGCCGGTCAAACTGTCATGATCTCAATGGCAAGAGAACATAGCATAAGCATATATAGGAACTAGCTCTTGGAAGATGGGAACTGAGCTGACCATGAACTAAACCTAACGCACAACTAGCAGTGGCCGGGTAGCATGCCTACGTTGATTCTAGATGCCCAGCCCAGCCGGAGGACTAAATAAAGCTAGCAGAGGAAAATATTAGTCCTAGTTCACCTCTAGAGAAATACCCCGAAAGGAGACAGAGGCCCCCCACATGTATTGGCGGTGAGTTGAGATGAAATAACAAACGTAGTATGAAAATAGGTTTAGCAAATTTGAGGTCCACTTACTACATAGCAGAAGACAGAAAGGACACTTTCATGGTCAGCTGAAAACCCTATCAAAAACTCCATCCAGAAATTACTTTAAAACTCTGGCATTAACTCATAACACCAGAGTGGCAATTCCCGTTCACAAGAGCTTTCCAGACACAGTAACGAAACTACAGCTGTGAACTGGAACAAAATGCAAAAACAAACATGGACAAGAGTCCAACTTATCTAGTAGTTGTCTAGGAGCAGGAACAAGCACAGAGAGGCTTCTGATAACATTGTTGACCGGCAAGCAACTAACAGAGCAGCAAGGTTATATAGCGACTCCCACATCTTGATGGGAACAGGTGAACAGAGAAGATGAAGACACCAGTTCAATTCCACCAGTAGCCACCGGGGGAGCCCAGAATCCAAATTCACAACAGGGGACCTAGGTTGGTCTTTTCTTTTAAATGTTTTTATATTATATGTTTTTGCTGTTGTCCTTTGTAATTAAGTGTTTAATAAAAGATAATATTGTTGGTTGATCCCACTAGTGTGCATATCTTTTCTCTCTGCCCATTTTTTTAACACTTACCTATGGCTAATAACATGGTAAAGCCTGCATTTATAGGAAGGTCGGAACCAACTGTGTTTGGATGTAATTAAAATCACAGCATGGTGAAGTGGAAGCACTTCCTAATAGGCAGTCTTAGACAGTGGTAGTGAAAGGTTCAAGTTCAGTTCACGTACAAGCTGCAATGGACCCAAACAGTACCAAGCTTCCAAACAGCATGAGGATGCATGGGAAGTGTACGAAGGGCCTATGACCCATTGTAGACATTGGACTCCATGTCCATTAGAGAGGCTGGTTGAGGAAGAGCGAGAGGGAAGAGCGAGAGGGAACAGTGGTGGGTCTCAGGAAAGCAGGGTTGCGGGACGGGGAGCCCATAGTATCAACAGAAACTGATGACGTGGGGGACAGTTTGGGCAGACCGGAAGTAAGATCATGTAACGTACTGTATAACAGGAACAACAACCGAAGGGAGCTCTGCCCATACTGCATGACGCAGTCGAATGTAATGGAAGTGTACAGTAATGTAAAATTTGTTGCACCAGACCAAATGTCTCATGGTGTGTGTGTTACTGAACCCAGGGCCATAGAGAGAGATGCAGCAGAGGCTTCCAGCCTACAAGTAAGAGCAGAGCTAATACTGCAGCACAGCACCCATGGGGAAGGTTCCCGTTTAAAATAGGGGTTCTGGGTGCATTGAAGTCAGAACCGGCTCACAGCATCGGCCCTGAGCCCCCTTCACACCAATTTTGACCCCCACAATATTCAGAGAGGTGACTGTTCTCCTTCACTGTAAATCTACCATTTAAGAAGGACCTACAAGTTCTCAATTTGGTTTAAATCACGTGAGGAAGGGACCATGTCATTATTCTTTCATCTTTAAGGCCTTACTGGTAGTCAAGGTGTGGGGACTTCGATGCTGCAATGTGCATTATCCAGCACATATTTTTTTTAAAGATGCAGACCTTTTCCAGTACCATTGCATGAAGAAAATGTCTTTTAAAAATTGGAAGTTGATTTTGATCTTATCTTTAACCCAAAAAAGATCTGCCTAGTTCATCTTTAATAATACCAGAACTATAGCAGTACCAACCTCCACTTTGTTGGTGTATATGGAGCGCCCCCACGTAAGGGCAATGGGGTACTCGGTACCGGGTCCTTCGGTTCAGGGAATGTCACGGTGGCCCGACCCGGTCCGTGGCCCTTTGAGGGATGTCCAATAAAGAAAAGAGTTTTTATGGTTTTGGAAAAGGTCTTTAAAGGGGAAATGTTTGTGACACCACCTGTGGTATTCGGTCAGGGTGACCGACGCTGCTTAGGGGTCCACTGGGGTGATGTGATGGCAGCTAGATGGTATACCTTCCCACAGGTAAAGTGTATCCCCAGGGCTTCCCAGAAGTGTAAATGGTGATGGTGGATGATGTAAGGCGCGGGGAATAACAAGGACACAAGGTTGCAGTCTCTTTACCTTTTACTGAAGACTTCAGCATCCACAGTCCAGGGCACAGACCACAGGGTAGGCAGAGTCCAGCCGGTCTGAAGGCAAATGCAGAGTCCCCTTATACAGGTGGAAATCAGTAGCCTTCCTCTAGCGCCTGTGTGTTGTAGTTCCTCCCTGCTGAGCTTCTCGGTAAGGTCCTCACAACTGTTGTAGATGTTCTAGATGTTATTTCTTCCTCTCTGTCCCCCAGATGGTATGGATAGGACAAACCCGTATGACTGATGGCCTGAGGCTTTTTACAGGGACCCTAGAGATGCCCCGACCCCCACAGTTGCCACCGTGCCTCCTGGGTATTAAGGTTCGGGCAGCCGACTTGGAATCGAATGTCCTGCCGGTCTCTAGAGCAAGGCTTGGAGACGGTTGCTCCCTCGGTGTTCCGGCCGCCGGCTTCTGCGCCTCAGAAGGAGGCAGCCTATTACAGGGCAGAACTCCTTCTGGTTTTTATCTCCTTGTGCTATGACTTTGTTTCTCACCCGCTACAATACAATTCTCTTCATGTCCTTTCTTAGGAGGCTGCCGCACGTGGGGCAGGCGCAGCTCCGTAGCTTTCTGTCTAGGCCTCTGACAGGATCCCACCCCTGTCAGGGACCCTCTGTCTGCAGCTCAGATGTTCCTCCTCTCCCTCTCTGCCTTACAGGTGTTGCCTGGGCCAAGCCCAGTCAGCTTCTGACTAACTTTCTATCCAGCCCACCAGTTTTACCCTATTGTGAGGAGTGCCCTAGTAGATAGGAGCAAGGCTCCCCCTGGTGGTCTGGAGTGTGAAGTGTGGTGTATGGTTTGTGATACCTGGTAGGAGGATCTCCTTTATTGCCATCAGACGCAATATCACTCCCCCTGGTGGAAGAATGACATTACTGCAACGACCAGGACTCTGGGGCGCTGCATATACATCGCCTGATCTGCTTTATAGAGGGGCAGACAATAGCAGCTTCGGGCCCCTGTGCAAAAAATGTGTAAATATACAGTTGTGCTCAAAAGTTTACATACCCCAGGAGAATTTTTGCTTTTTTGGCCTTTTTTCAGAGAATATGAATGATAACACCAAAACTTTTTCTCCACTCATGGTTAGTGGTTGGGTGAAGCCATTTATTGTCAAGCTACTGTGTTTTCTTTTTTTTTAATCATAATGACAACCCAAAGCATCAAAATTACTGTGATCAAAAGTTCACATACCCCATTTCTTAATACCGTGTATTGTCCCCTCTAACATCAATGACAGCTTGAAGTCTTTTGTGGTAGTTGTGGATGAGGTTCTTTATGGTCTCAGATGGTAAAGCTACTCTTCTTGGCAAAAAGTCTCCAGTTCCTGTAAATTCCTGGGCTGTCTAGCATGAAGTGCGTAGAATATATAATCACTGCACTCGTACGATGAAGATACTTGATTCATGTGAATAATTTTATTGAGAAAATGTTCAGGTGAAGCGATAAGTACACAATGTTTCGGCCAGCCCGTGGCCTTGATCACTAAATCGCTGAAACAAATAAGATAAGACATAGTAAATAACTATATACATAGTGTAGACAAAGACAATAATACATATATATATACAGTATATACAATTCAGAAAACATGTCAGGACCGTATGCTGAGAAAAATGAAGGACATGTGGTATCGTACCATCAATAAATGATAAGGAACACAAATAACGGAAAGGAAAAGGATACAGAAATGCACAATAGATAGATATTAATAAAGAGACGGTAAAGATTGAAGCATACCCTTAGGTAAAAATTCCTTTCTCAAGAGTGTAACTGGTGCTGCTAGGGTATCAGCCAAAAAATAAAGGTAGACAGACCTGCAAAGGGTAATAGGACAAGGATGAGTCGTATTGCTGTGATACTGGTATTGATGTGACATCAGGTAAGATCAAGAGTAGGCCCTGGACATGATGGGCGTACATGTGTGTACACAAGCCAGAGGCTAAATTATTGTACTAATGGATGAACTAACAGGGTTTAAGGAATGTTTATCACCTTAATCTTATTGATGCCGCGGCCGCCGTAGAGAGAAGTCGGTTGCTATATGCATCAATGACTGTAGGGGTAAATATAGACACACAAAATACTGTCATCTATTGGCAACATCTAAGTGGTAGGTTCAAATAGCAGTAACTACCTGTTAGTCTGAGAAGCCTGTCAGAGCGAATGTCTGGTGCTTTAAAAGGGGTAGACCAGTAATCTGGGAAAGTCTGCACGACTGGAAGGGGGAAGATAAAGTGAGGATATAAACACACATTCTATGTTATAGTCCATTGGCAAAGTAAAAGGACGTCAAATCAAGGGATTGGGAGAGGGAAAAGAAAAAACTCATCGGCTACGATCTACACTGTGCAACTTTGGGTGAATATCACCGTCAAGGGAAAATACCCAGAGGTCTACGTTGCAATCTTCGTCCAACCCTGTTTTCTGATAATGAAAAGTACTGCACAACATTTCAAAGGATTTTGAATAAATGCTCTTTTGACATCATATTATTGACCATCGAGTACCTCCAGGAAGCGATTAAGAGCACAGAAGAGAAAATTGAGAGTATTGAGACTCAACTGACCACTACTTTGAGCAACACTGAATTTGCCACACTAAAGAGCAAAGTGGACTCCATATTAACAACACACCAGAGAACTCTTAAAGAAAGGAAACTGACTAAATTCCAAAGGGATATGGAAGATTATCTCACCAATAACGTCTACAAATGGGAGGACCCTTTTCCCAGGTGCCAGAGGCCAAGATATCGCCGTACACCTGGAGGGAACTACCACTCTGGGGGCTCCTCACCTGCAGGGGGCTCCTCTGCAGGATCCGGCAGCGAGACTGGCGGGGCACAGACATCAGGTCCCCATTTTTTAGGACAAAACGCACGCCAACCCGGAGGTCAAGGAAGAAGGGACGGGGGAACGCCACATGACTCTCAGATCTCAGGTAGGAGTCCAAACTCGGTAGTGAATATTTCTAATTATACTCTTTCTCCCTTAGAATTAAAAGTACTGAATATGGGTCTATCATTCTGTCCTACTCCTAAATGGGATTCATTTCATCTTGAAAGGGATCTACAGCGTTTTTATAGGAATATTAGGCTAAAGGTACACTTCGAGAATTTGACTAATCCTACCAGACCAGTCCCAATATCAACACACACTGAGGGTCCCAGAATTACAATTGACCAACTTGGTCTCAGAAATCAGAGTACTTTAATTCCATCTAAATCTAACCATGCTGTAGAGACTTTTGTCAACCTTCTTGATAGAGACATCAAGAAAACTCTACATGACCAACGATTAGGTTTCCTCCCTGTCCGCCACAATCTTGATCCACTTGATAAACAAGCTCTGAAATCACTAAGTGAGAATAAGAACATCATCATCAAACCGGCGGACAAGGGGGGAGCCATCGTTGTCATGGATAAAGGCCACTATGTATCCGAAGTGAGGAGACAGCTCGCTGACACTACAACGTACAAAAAAATTCAGGGTGATCCCACCCACACCATACGACAAAAGATTACCAGGATAGTTGACAAACACCTACAACTAAAGACCATCGATAGTAAAACAAAAACATACCTCATCAACCACCATCCGGTGACCCCTGTTCTATACATCTTGCCCAAAATCCATAAGAATTTCCAAAATCCCCCGGGTCGCCCGATTGTGGCATCAACCGACTCTATTCTCAACCCACTATCCATATTTCTTGAAAAGCTTCTTACACCATACGCAAGAGTCACAAAATCCTTCATACTGGACACTGGGGATTTCCTAGGGAGAATTCGCAAGATGAATGAGATTCCAAGTGATAGCCTTCTATGCACATTGGATGTAAACAGTCTCTATACATCTATCACTCATGACATGGGCATTGAAGCGGTATCTCAAACTCTCAGTGAGGCCAACTTGGACGGGGGTTCCCAGGAACTTTGCATAGATCTCCTGAACTTAGTACTCAGGGAGAACTTTTTCAGGTTTGAGGATGACTTTTTCCTACAGACATGCGATACGGCAATGGGGTCCAATGTGGCCCCTGCCTACGCCAATCTCTATATGGATCACTTCGAACGTGACTTTGTATACACTAACCCTATTTTCCAGCAGCATTCTCTCGCCTGGTTTAGATACATAGACGACATTTTTTGCATATGGCGTGGCGACCAGACTAGCCTCTTAGAATTCGATGACACCATCAACAATGTCAGACCTGAACTGTCCTTCACACTAGTTCATCACAGGGAGGAAGTGACCTTCCTAGACACTAAAATATTAAAAGATCTTAAGGGTAATCTAAGCACGGACATCTTTACAAAACCGACTGACTGCAACAGCCTTTTACTATACAACAGCTGTCATCCCAGGTCCATTAAAAATAGTCTCCCAAGATCACAATTTAAAAGGGTTACCAGAATTGTTTCCGATCCTTCCACTAGAGAAATGAGGCTACAAGAAATGTCTAATAAGTTTGAAGCCCGCCAATATCCATCTGACCTTCTCAATACGGAATCGTCCAGAGCCCTCCATGAATCAGACAGCACAATCTCTAGGGTACAAAAGAATCCACGACTCCCCTTTGTACATAACCACCACCCCACAATGTACAAAATACATAATCTAATCCGAGGACACTGGCCTCTTCTCAGCAAGGCCTATCCTACAATCTCTATCTTTAAAGATCCACCTTTAATGTGTACCAGACGACCTAGGAATATACGGGACAAAGTAGTGAGGGCTGACTTAGGACCACATAAAACATCATCAATTAGAACTCTGACTGGCCTAAGCAGAACAGGTACTTTCCCTTGTTTAAATTGCAGATGTTGCTCTAACATCATTAAGGGCAATGAGATTGTTCATCCGCGTACTGGGAAATCATATCCCGTCAAAGAACACTATACCTGCGACACAAATTATGTGGTCTATATTATCAAGTGCCCTTGCGGGCTACTATAAGTGGGGGAAACGACTCAAGCCATCAAAGACCGAATATCAAGCCATAAGTCTACAATTAGATGTGGAAAAGTATGGCTACCATTACCACTACATTTTAAAGAGGCAAGACATAATGTGTCACAACTTAGGTTTCAGATTGTAGAAAGAGTTCCTCGCCCGAGGAGGGGGGGTAATCATATTCAATTATTGAAACAGAGGGAAACCTTCTGGATTTATACTCTTGATAGCCTCCACCCTAGGGGATTGAACCGAGAAATAGATTGGCTAATATGATTAACTTTATTTTTGCCCTATTCTTCTAGACTTAACCCACTGCACTATTAGCCTCATCCTTGTGCGCACTCGAGGCGGTAAGATTACACCCCAGTGCCTTTTAAAACAGTACCCCCGTTTTTTATTTTTTCCTATTTTTTATTTCATTTCATTTTATTTTGCGTTTTCATTTCATTTATTTTTTCATTAATTTTTTCATTCATTTTTTTCATTCATTTTTTTCATTCATTTATTCTATTTGTTTCATCCATTTTCCATTTATTTCATTGATTTTCATCGTTCATTCATTTCATTTTATTCATTTCAATTTATTTATTTATTTATTTATTCATTTTGTTTGGACTCCTACCATGTATCTGCATATAACCATGCAACTGTATATTCTTGTACTGTATAAAATGTGTTATCATGTGTATCGGTGAGTTTCCTCTACTATAATTTTCTACTATGTTGTGCTTATCAGCCATTCACATCTTTTAACAAGTGCCCCTCGGTACATGAGCTTTCTGTTAGGGTCACGATGTCTTATTCCCCCTGCATTCCCCCTGTATACACAGCGCAAGCATATCAGAGCCCTCACTATACAGTCCCGGCATCTCTCATCTACGTTGCTGGAGCACTTGGTGCCCTCCCAGCAGTATTGGCGGTATTACCGCCCCCTTCCTTCTATTAGGTGTACACCGACACCTTCTACAGCCCCTACAGCGCAGGCTCAGATTTCTCGGCCATCGGCATTTTTGGGCTCACACATACTGCGCAGGCCCAGCCATTCTATAGCTGATCGATTCAGCTCCGCTTCCACTGCGCATGCGCAAACGGCCATAACTTGTACTGCGCACGCGCTGGCGTCCCTGCACTCGTTACTGATACAGGATTACCTGGGACCCTATATAAAGCGCCCTTCTGACACCTACAAGTAGCTCTGCCACATGCATTGACACGGCCAGTGTCTGCACATCCCACTCACCCACCAACGCTGGTCCCAGCCACTTCATGTACGGAACTCTGAGGACGGATGTGAGCTACCACCATCAGATAAGTTATTAACTCATGACGGCTCTGGTTGTGCTCCATTTTTATGCCATCAGTCTTTTTATGTCTTTTTATAGCTACACTGATTCCCTTACCCTGCGGGTCGAACTTGTCAAAATTATCATATATTGGTTCTGGCTGGCTCCACAAACAAAGAGGTAGTGATTCATTTCTGACATGCTGCATTTACTTTGCCAATGGACTATAACATAGAATGTGTGTTTATATCCTCACTTTATCTACCCCCTTCCAGTCGTGCAGACTTTCCCAGATTACTGGTCTACCCCTTTTAAAGCACCAGACATTCACTCTGACAGGCTTCTCAGACTAACAGGTAATTAAACGGTAAAAAATCCTTTATTAAATTACATATAATTTACATACTTGGTAACAAGATACAAAATAACGTACATGTATAAATTCAGTGCTCAAGGATGTTTAAAAGAGAGTGGATAACCCCCGGTGTGCGCTGTCAAAGTAACCACCATGCATACACAAAGCCTGCTGCTATAGGTACATATCTAAACTAATGATAACAGAAAAATGCCATGTGGCACAAAGTAACAGATTTGACAGGCAGCGCTTACCAGTAGAAGGCGTCAAGACAGGGCACACCGGGTGGGGTCCACAAAACGGGGGTTGCGTTTTGTGGACCCCACCCGGTGTGCCCTGTCTTGACGCCTTCTACTGGTAAGCGCTGCCTGTCAAATCTGTTACTTTGTGCCACATGGCATTTTTCTGTTATCATTAGTTTAGATATGTACCTATAGCAGCAGGCTTTGTGTATGCATGGTGGTTACTTTGACAGCGCACACCGGGGGTTATCCACTCTCTTTTAAACATCCTTGAGCACTGAATTTATACATGTACGTTATTTTGTATCTTGTTACCAAGTATGTAAATTATATGTAATTTAATAAAGGATTTTTTACCGTTTAATTACCTATATGCTCCTAGTTATCTCCTTCTCTTAATGATTCTCATGGAGTTGGTTTTTTTCTCTGGTGGGGGGCTGCCTTGCACTACTTAGTGCTCTTATCCCCTTCCTGTATCCAATATGTTGCCTGATTTTGTTATTCTCAGACTAACAGGTAGTTACTACTATTTGAACCTACCACTTAGATGTTGCCAATAGATGACAGTATTTAGTGTGTCTATATTTACCCCTACAGTCATTGATGCATATAGCAACCGACTTCTCTCTACGGCGGCCGCGGCATCAATAAGATTAAGGTGATAAACATTCCTTAAACCCTGTTAGTTCATCCATTAGTACAATAATTTAGCCTCTGGCTTGTGTACACACATGTACGCCCGTCATGTCCAGGGCCTACTCTTGATCTTACCTGATGTCACATCAATACCAGTATCACAGCAATACGACTCATCTTTGTCCTATTACCCTTTGCAGGTCTGTCTACCTTTATTTTTTGGCTGATACCCTAGCAGCACCAGTTACACTCTTGAGAAAGGAATTTTTACCTAAGGGTATGCTTCAATCTTTACCGTCTCTTTATTAATATCTATCTATTGTGCATTTCTGTATCCTTTCCGTTATTTGTGTTCCTTATCATTTATTGATGGTACGATACCACATGGCCTTCATTTTTCTCAGCATACGGTCCTGACTAGTGTTGAGCGATACCGTCCGATACTTGAAAGTATCGGTATCGGAAAGTATCGGCCGATACCGGCAAAGTATCGGATCTAATCCGATACCGATACCCGATACCAATACAAGTCAATGGGACTCAAGTATCAGACGGTATCCCTGATGGTTCCCAGGGTCTGAAGGAGAGGAAACTCTCCTTCAGGCCCTGGGATCCATATTAATGTGTAAAATAAAGAATTAAAATAAAAAATATTGATATACTCACCTCTCCGACGCAGCCTGCACCTTATCGAGGGAACCGGCAGCCTTCTTTGCTTAAAATGCGCGCGTTTACTGCCTTCCGTGACGTCACGGCTTCTGATTGGTCGCGTGCCGCCCATGTGACCGCGACGCGACCAATCACAACAAGCCGTGACGTAATTTTCTAGAATTAGGCATTCAGGACCTGAAAATTACGTCACGGCTTGTTGTGATTGGTCGCGTCGCGGTCACATGGGCGGCACGCGACCAATCAGAAGCTGTGACGTAATTTTCAGGTCCTGAATGCCTAGAATTAGGCATTCAGGACCTGAAAATTACGTCACGGCTTGTTGTGATTGGTCGCGTCGCGGTCACATGGGCGGCACGCGACCAATCAGAAGCCGTGACGTCACGGAAGGCAGTAAACGCGCGCATTTTAAGCAAAGAAGGCTGCCAGTTCCCTCGGTAAGGTGCAGGCTGCGTCGGAGAGGTGAGTATATCCCTATTTTTTATTTTAATTCTTTCTTTTACACATTGATATTAATCCCGATACCGATTCCCAATATCACAAAAGTATCGGATCTCGGTATCGGAATTCCGATACCCGCAAGTATCGGCCGATACCCGATACTTGCGGTATCGGAATGCTCAACACTAGTCCAGACATGTTTTCTGAATTGTATATATGTATATATGTATTATTGTCTTTGTCTACACTATGTATATAGTTATTTACTATGTCTTATCTTATTTGTTTCAGCGATTTATTGATCAAGGCCACGGGCTGGCCGAAACGTTGTGTACTTATCGCTTCACCTGAACATTTTCTCAATAAAATTATTCACATGAATCAAGTATCTTCATCGTACGAGTGCAGTGATTATATATTCTATGACTGAGAGGACCACTGGTTCCGTTCACTTGCACCGTCACTTCCACGTTTGTCGAGTGCTAGCCTTCCGTACTCTCTATAGCATGAAGTGCATGCTTGTGATCTCCCCAGAGTGGCTCAATGATATTGAGGTCAGGAGACTGAGATGGCCACTCCAGAACCTTCACTTTATTCTGATGTAGCCACGACATGTCGACATGGTTGTGTGTTTTGGATTGTTGTCATGTTGGAACGTCCAAGTACGTCCTATGCCCAGCTTCTGCACTGAGTGCAAATTTGCATTCAGTATTTACTGATAACATGCTGCATTCATCTTTCCTTCAACTTTGACCAAGTTTTTTGTGCCTTTGTAACTCAAACATCCCCAAAACATCAGCAATCAACCTCCGTGCTTTACAGTAGGAATGGTGTTCCTTTCATCATAAGCCTTGTTGACCACTCTTCAAATGTAACATTTATGGTTGTGGCCAAAATGTTCAATTGTGGTCTCATCACTCCAAATTACCTTGCTCCAGAAGTTTTGAGGCTTGTCTCTGTGCTGTTTTGCATATTGTAGGTGAGATACTTTGTGGCATTTACGCAGTAATGGCTTTCTCCTGACGACTCGATCATGCAGCCCATTTTTCTTCAAGTGAAACCTTATTGTGCATCTTGAATCAGCCACACCGCTAGTTTTCAGAGAGTCCAGTGCAGTGCCCCCACTGCCGCAGGGCCGAGGGGTACCCGGTACCGGGCCTCTGAGTCTCTGTTCTGGGGTTGTCACGGTGGCTAGACCCGGTCCGTGACCCTGCTGAGGGGCGTACAATGATAGGTGTGCGTGATGGTGATGATGTTGTAGTGGTGCGGTGCAGGTTGCAGTAAATAACGAGGACACCAGGTTGCAGTCTCTTTACCTCTTTACTGAAGGCTTCAGGATCCTCAATCCGGAATACGGTTAACCGGGCTGCGCAAGCCTGGCCGGTCCGATGGCACATCCAGAGCTCCCTTTGCAGGTGGAAATCTGTGCCTACCTTCTAGCGCTTGTGTGTTGTAGTCCTTCCCTGCTAAGCACCACGGGATAGTCCTCACAACTGTTGTGTCTGTTTCTCGTGTTCCCTCACAACTCGATTCTGATGTTCTTCCACGTCCCCCAGATCTTATGGTTAGGACGCACCCGTATGACGGGGAGGCTCGGAGCTCTTCTGGGACTCTAGCGTCGCCCCACTCCTGTTGTTACCCCCCTGTGTCTTCCTAGGTCAATTGGGTGAGACAGCCCGCCTATAACTGACTGTCCTGCCGTAGGTTTGAAGTTTGGCCTGGAGCTCTATACTTGCTCGGCGTTCCAGCCACCGGTTACGCGCTTCAGTAGGATGTTGCCTCGTCTTACAGCACGACTCCTACTGGTATTCTCCTTGTTGCGTTGATCTCGTTTCTCACTCAGCACAATAAACCTCGCTTCTTGTCCTTTCTTGGGGTACCGCCGCTATATCGTGCAGGCGCGGTCCCGTAACGTTCTCTCTGGTTGCTAGGCCTCTGTCAGGATCCCACCCCTGACAGTGACCCCTCTGAATCTTCCCCTACAACACCCTCTGCCACAAGGTGTTGCCTGGTTCCAACCCAGTCAGCTTTCTGAACTAACTTCCTATCCAACCCCCAGTTTTACCAGACTGTGAGGAGTGGCCTAATGCATATTGCCCTTAGCTCCCCCTGGAGGCCAGACTGTGAAATGTATTGGTGTCTGTGATACCTGGTCAGAAGAACTCCTTCAGTGCCATCAGATGTACCATAGCCCCCCTTAGCGGCGGAGCATCAGTACTGCAACGACCAGGACTCTGGGGCGCTGCACCAGTATTTCAGCTGATGTTATTTGTGGGTTTTTCTTTGCATCCTGGACAATTTTCCTGTCAGTTGTGGATGATATTTTTGTTGGTCTACCTGACCGTGGTTTTTACAGAGCCCCTGATTTTCCATTTGTTAATCACAGTTTGAACACTGCTGACTGGCATTATCAATTCCTTAGATATCTTTTTGTATCCCTTTCCTGTTTAATACAGTTCAACTTCCTATTTACTTAGATCTGTTGACAATTCTTTTGCTTTCCCCATGACTCACAATCCAGAAACGTCAGTGGCTGGATGAAAGATGCAAGAGTCCACCTGGATCCCAGAAACTCACTCAGCTTTTATGCACACACACTGATTACAAGCAAACAGTTCACAGGTGATGATGTTACCTTTAGTATCTATTCAAACCCATTTGTGTTAACTCCTGTGCATGTTATGAGGTCAAAATCACCTGCTAACTATGAGAACTTTTGATCAGGGTCATTTGGATGTTTTGGGTTGTCATTATGATTTAAAAAGAGGAAACACAGTAGTTTGACAATAAATGGCTTTACCCAACCGCTAACAATGAGTGCAGAAAAAGTTTTGGAGTTATCATTCATACTCTCTGAAAAAAAAGGCCAAGAAAGCAAAAATTCTGCCTGGGTATGTAAACTTTTCAGCACAACTGTATATATTACATAATCTCCTCTCGTTATGTATATTGCTGCCCTTATTATATAGTGCCCTTTCTTGTTATGTACAGTACTGTTCCTTACGTATCGGATTCCTTTGTTATTTTTGTTATTCATAGTACCCTGTTGTTTACTATATACCGTCCTCTCTTGTTAGATGAATAATGAAATGACTGGAGGTGGCTGATAGACTGGTCTTCTGGTCAGATGCTATTTCATCAGCAGTCATTTTATATCTAACAATAGAAGACTCTATGTAATAAAGAAAGGGTGCTGTGATTAACAATAATGAGAATACTTTCTGTAAGGGACAGTGTTGTACATGACAAAAGATATTATGTATTAATGGATGGTGCTTTTTATAACCACAGTGGGCGCTATATAATAAGGGACAGTTCCATACATAAGAGAGAGGAAGGTACATAATAAGGGACAACGTTATTTATAATAAAACGGAAACTATATAATTAAAAAATCCCCCACGCTGCGCCTATGACTACAAATATGTACCCTACCATTAATATACATTGCTCAAAAAAGTAAAGGGAGCACTAAAATACCACATTCTAGATATCACTTAATTAAATGTTCCAAATGTTGCAAATCTTTATTCATTACATAGTAGAATGTGTTGAGATTACTAAAACATAAAAAGTATCAATGTAAATCAAAATTAATATGCCATGGAGGTCTGGATTTGGAATGATACTCAAAATCAAAGTGAAAAATCAAATTACAGGCTGATCCAACTTTAGCGGAAATGCTTCTCAAGGAAATGATGCTCAGTAGTGTGTGTGGCTTCCACATGCCTGTATAACCCCCCAACAATGCCTGGACATGCTCCTGATGAAGTGGTGGATGTTCTCCTCCCAGACCTGGATTAAAGCATCAGTCAACTCCTGGACAGTCTGTGGTGCAATGTGGCATTTATGGATGGAATGAGACAAGATGTCAGAGATGTGCTCAATTGGATTCAGGTCTGGAGAACAGGCAGGCCAGTCTATAAAATCAATGCCTTTATCATGTAGGAACTGCTGACTAACTTCCATCATATAAGGACTATCATGGTCAAGCATGAGAAGGAACCCAGGGCACCACTGCTCCTGCATATGGTCTCACAATGGTTCTGAGGATCTCATCCTGGTACCTAATGGCAGTCAAGGTGCCTCTGGCTAGCACATGGAGGGCTATGCGGCCCTCTAAAGAAATGCCTCCCCTCATAATTACTGACCCACTGCTAAACCGGTTGTGCTGGAGGAAGTTGCATACAGCAGAACATTCTCCACGGCATCTTCAAAATCTGTCACGTCTGTCACATGTGCTCTCATCTGTGAAGAGGACAGGGCGCCAATATCGAATCTGCCAATCTTGGTGTTCTGTGGCAAAAGACAATCGCCCTGCATGGTGTTGGGCTGTAAGCACAACATCCACTTGTGGACATCGGGCCCTCATACCACCCTCATGGAGTCTGTTTCTGACAGTTTGAGCAGACACATGGATGTCAGTAGCCTGCTGGAGGTCATTTTGCAGGGCTCTGACACTGCTCCTCCTGTAACTCCTTGCACAAAGGAGGAGGTAGCAGTCCTGCTGCTGGGTTGTTGTCCTCCTATGGCTCCTCCACATCTCCTGGTGTACTGGCCTGTCTCCTAGTATATGCTCCATGCTCTGGACACTATGCTGACAGACATAGCTACCCTTCTTGCTCGTATGTGCCATCCTGGATGATCTGCATTACCAGAGCAACTTATGTGGTCATCCTCTGCAGAACCACTCCCTTACAGGAATGTCTTGCTAATTGCCTATAATTTCTACCTGTTGTCTATTCCATTTTCACAACTGCAGGAGAAATTGATTCATAATCAGTGTTGCTTCATAACTGCACAGGTTGAATTAATCAGTCTCTGTTACTCTCCACCAATTCATTTGAAGGCTATATGCACACATTGCATTTTTGTTGTGAAAAATAAGCAACATTTTACACTACAAATTAAGTGAATGAGATTCATGCACACGTCAGATTTGCAGCACATTAAAATCTGCATAATATCAATTCTTGCAACGGTTGGCACCCATACTAAGGAGTGGTGAAAATGCTCAACAAACACACATGTAAAAAAACACATCAAAACCACATATTTTATGCAGCATTTTTCCTGACAACACAACAGGATTTATAGCAGAATTTTCTGCTGCAAATCCTGAACATGTGCACATATTCTTAGTCCCTGTCATGTGTCCCGCCCCCCACATTCATTATAAAACTCTAATAGCGTCAAAATGAATTAGAGGGTGGGAGATGTTATCAGTGTCTTATAATGACCTGGGGGTGGGAGAGGAAGCTTTCCCGTAATAATCAAGTTTCCAGTAATCATGCCCCCCATACTGGGCCCCTTTCTGGGATAATATCTCTAAACCAGGCCTCTTCTAGGTATAACGTGCCCCATCTTGGTCCCCTTTCCGGGATAATATGCCCAATTCTGGTATAATGTACCCCATCCTCTGCCCCTTCCTGCTTTAATGTGCTCCTTCCTGGGGTAGTGTCACCATCTTGGTCCCCTTCCTGGGATAATATGCCCTTTCATTGGGTAATGTTCCCTATCCTGGGCCCCTTCCTGTGGAAATTTGCCTTTTCCTGGGGTAGTGTGCCCGTTTCTGGAGTAGGGTGCTTCATCCTGGACCCCTTCCTGGAGTAATGGACCCCTTTCTGAGGACAATGTGCTTCATCCTGGGCTCCTTCTTTGAATAATATAACCCTTCCGGGGGATAGTGTGCCTCATCTTATGCCCCTTTCTGGGGCAGTGTGACCCATCCTGGGCCCCTGAGGTACTGTTCTGCCACACATTAAAAAAAATATTCAACTCACCTTCCCCCAGTTCCCACGCTGCGTGGCATCCTCTTCTATACCGGGCACTGGACAGCTGAATTTGGTGTGTCTGCCATGGCACATGACATCGCTGCCATGTGTCGCAGTCATGTGCATGCAAACAGCTGCAAGTCTCTGATTGGCCAGGGGCGTATATTGCAACACAGGGAACTGTGTGGTGCCCTGTGCGGCAATATATTTCATTTCAGCTGAATGAGAGTTTGAGAACGCACATCCATCTGAAATAGTTGCTGGTGCTGGCATGCCCCCTCCAGCTGAGGGCACCGGTGCAGATTTGCTGGCTGTATCGGTGATATGTCCACCCCTGGTCTCATCCAATAAGAGTTAAAGTTTATACAGCCTGAAGTTGTAAAGTCTGCATAAAAATGATGATAAAGTCAAAATATTCACTAACCTAATAATTGGGCACACAGTGTAGTGAACTAGGTTTTTGTTTAAAAAGTTAATAGTTAAAATAAAAAAGAACATAAAAAAAATAAATTATTTTAAAAAGTACTAAAAAGGTTTAGGTTTTGCAACTAGTTACACTTAATAATCATGGGCTCCACAACAATACTACTGGTTGTTTCTGCTAATTAGTTTCTGTACATGTATTTACCACCCTCCAAATAAACTACAGTGTCTCCATCTTCTCCATTTTGTCAGTCTGTCAAAAATGGACTACACTTGGATGTCATCCTAGAGCGATCCAATTTTTTCCATGGACCCGTAGAGTTGAATGGTTGAGCGTGCCATCCGATTCTTGGAGGAAAACATGCATGCTGCATCTTCTTTCCTCAGATTGTTTGGTCCCTTGGGGGATAAAGTGGAAGCATGGGTGGACCACTACCTGCAACCTCTGGTGCAGGATCCTCCAGGATGTATATCAAAGACACTAACTCGGTTATCTCAGCTTTTAATAATTTTTTCTGGACAGATAATTATAAGTGGCTCTACCACTCAGAATATCTTGAGAATGTCTCTCCTACCATCTGGACACCTTAACCGCATACACGCAAGAAATTAAGGATTTTCTTTTGTCTTCAGTAGCATTTTTATTAAAACATAATTTATTTGTTTTGACAACAGATATTTCCTACAGAAACAAGGAATTAGCATGAGGGCCAACTTTTCCCCATCTCTGACGAATATTGTTATGTCTGCATGGTAGGAAGTATTTCAGTACAGTGACTATAAGGCTTCATCCGCACGGTCAGTAATCGGCAGCGCTTTGGACACAGCACATGTCCGCTCCTTCCAAAGCGCTGCCAGCATTTGAATGCAGGTGATTCTGCAAATGTTCATTGAGCCATGCAGAATCACCACGCCCAAGACATTGGACGGGTGAAATTTATCTTGCAGACACTCGCTTTGTGTTGTGGACGTGGCTATGAATAAGTCTGTGCAGGGTGTAGATGTCACCAGTAGTGTGGTGGTTTGGCATGAACTCTGCTTGGCTTTTGCAGAGGATGTTGTGCTTGGTGAGGAAACTGAGGATCCTCTTGTTCAGGATGCTGTTAAACAGTTTTACCAGGTTGCTGCTGACACATATTCCTCTGTAATTGGCAGGGTCATTCCTGTCCCCACTCTTGTGGGTGGGTGTGATCAGGCCTTGGTTCTGGTTTAACGGAAGCAGCCAACACTCCCCACAATATTGAACAGTTTAAACATAGCTGTGGTGGGCTGTACTTCAACATTTCTGGTGAGATTCCATCCAGGCCTCTGACTTTTCTACACTTTATGGCAGAAATTCTCTCTGTAACTTCCTCAAATGTACTTGTTGTATCCAGTGAGTTTGGGAAATTTTTTACTTTTTCCTCCATTTCCTTTAGTTTTGCTGACATGTTTTTCCTGATTTGGCGTTAGGAAAAGAGGAAAAGGTGCTCTATCCCTGATGCTAATACCTAATTCGCACTTTCCTACTTGCGGTAGTTGGCACCCTATAGTAACAAGAGATGGCGCCCCGCTCGTGCATTGACTGACCCTAGGCTCCCCTCAATAACCCTAAATGCAGGCAGACAGAAAATGAAAAAGGTCCCATGTGGACCAATTTATCTCTGGGGGAGATATGTAAGTCTGGAGAGCAATGATACACCACAAAGGTTTACTTGTTTCGTTCAGTCATGGAAATAAATTGATAATATAATATACCTGTGCCACTAATGGCATCCACATGTAAAGAAATTTGTTACACAAAATAATAAGTAAACCCATATAGGAGAAAATGAGAGAGGCTATAAGTTGCTACTATACATGAAATTTTGCATCCAGTGATAGTGTGTGATAGTGACTTGATGGTAAAAAAAAAACAATATTTGTAGTATAGAAATGCAGCGCCCCAGAGGCCTGGTCGTTGCAGTACTGTGGCTCCGCCACTAAGGGGAGCTATGGTACGTCTGATGGCACTGAAGGAGTTCATCTGACCAGGTATCACAGACACCAATACATTTCACAGCCGGGCCTCCAGGGGGAGCTAAGGGTTCTATTCATTAGGCCACTCCTCACATACTGGTAAAACTGGGGGTCAGGCAGGAAGTTAGAAAGAACGCTGACTGGGTTGGAACCAGGCAACACCTTGTGGCAGAGGGTGTTGTGGGGGAAGATTCGGTAGGGTCCCTGTCAGGGGTGGGATCCTAGTAATTGATCAAGGGGATCAATGTCGTCTGGACTATGTTAGTCCTCAGAAAAAAACTAATAGTAGAAATAGATCAATCTGAGGACAGATGAAAAAATGTAGAATATATAATTTTATTCGATAGTTTCTTCAAAATATATAAGCATCTTCAACCAGACAAGCAAAATGCCAACGTTTCGGCCTCAAAGACGGCCTTTTTCACGGCAATTTATCTATAAACATATCATAATAGACATCAATCAAATGAACAACATAATTTCATAACATAATACAGGTATTAAATCCAAGGTGCATATCAATTAATGTTGTCATTGATATATATATGCAAATAAAATTAATATTAATCATGACTGTGACAATCTCTTCTGGATATAGTAGATCACTCTCCAGTATCTTCTATTATTGAAGAGGATACGGGAAAAGAAAAGGGAAAAACATAAACTTGCATGTTACAATATAGTGTTCCAAGAGGACCAGTATTGCAGCTGAAAAAAGACACAGAGTAAGTCCAGTGAATAAGGTAGAGAAAAGATACAATCCAAGATTTTACCTGCATGTCGGTATAGGAAATTGTGCTGTGAAAGATAAAAGATAAAATGTGGCGATAAGTGTTAAAAGCAGAAGGAATCCTGAGAAAAGAATGTGAGCAGAGCAAAACACATACCTGAAAGTAGGAAATATATCATGTGGCAATCCGGATACGGCCGGCAAGGTGCGTGGTGTGTAATGGAGCTAATGTGGCGCCTATTTATGGCGTAACCGGTCAGTGCGGCCGGAAGAAGGGAAAACGCTGAATTGGCAAACTGCGCATGCGAAAATGTGTTATACCGCGCTTGCGCAATGATGAAAGACCGATAGCGGAAGTGGGGCAATGCCGAAAACACTGGCTGACTCAGGCGCCTGCGCTATAAGAAAGGGGAAAAAATGAAAGAGAGGAAACTAACGAGCGATCGCATATGTGCAATAGAAGGATACTCACAGGAAAAATATCCCTGTGCCGGTGTGTTAGCTACGCTATAGGAATAATAAGAGATTGTATGTAAAGCAACTGTATTAGTATGTATATGTACATAGGAGAGGGAAAAACAGGGGGGGAAAAAATAGAAAGAAAAGAAAAAAGAGGGAAAACACAAAGGACCCACAAACCTGTAAGAGATCAGGAAATACCGCAAGTGAAAGAACACTGGACTACATCTGAAACAAAAAGGAAAAGAGATCTACAATAAATAAAATTAATAGGCCTAAAATAAAGGCTATATACAAATCATAGATATTTAATATTAAATAATGGAGGTACCACATCCCTATCTTTAAGGTACTGGTACCCAGGTCAATATCGTATACCCTAGAGACCCACTATTAAGGATATTGTTAATAAAGAATGTATTGCTAATAAAAAAGCTCATACTCCCTATTTAGGCCATTGGGTTCCAAGGTTTGGAGAGTATATATCCAATAGGCCTCTTTTTCTTTTAATTTGGAGATCCTGTTTCCTCCTCTCCGTGCCAAAGGTATACTGTCGATAATTTGATATTTTAACTGAGATATATTATGGTTATGTGAAATGAAATGGGCTGGTATGGGTAGCATAAGTCTCTTGCACCTAATAGTAGATTTATGTTGTGAGATACGGTCTCGGATATGTTGGGTAGTTTCCCCAACATATCCGAGACCGCATGGGCATTTAATAAAATAGATGACATAAGAGGAATCACAGCTATAGAAGTTGTGAATAGAAAACTGTTTACCAGATCTAGGGTGCGTAAATGTGTCACCTCTAGTGATATTGGAACATTGAAGACAATGGTGACATGGAAAAGTACCCTTCCGAGTTGTTGTTAAAAAGGTTTGTTTTGTTGCTTTTTTAGAGCTCCCTATATCGGCAGAAACCAGAAGATTGCGTAAATTAGGAGGTTTTTTGTGGCACATCAGTGGAGGAACCGTAAACTCTGGGATTTCTGGATATGATTGTCCCAAGAGTGACCAATGTTTATGAATGATACCGTGAAATACCCGCATGAAGGGATGGTGTGTGTTTACGAAGGTCATTCTCCTAATCTTAGGTCGTTTTATAGTAGAAGAAGCAGTAGCTATAGGAGGTACCAGAAGGGCATCGGGATATCCTCGGTTACGGAATTTAATGGCCATATCGTTAAGTCTCGTAGTACGTTGTAAAGGATCAGAAACGATCCTATTGATCCTCTGGAACTGTGATTTCGGAAGGGCTCTAGTAATGTGATGGGGGTGACAACTTGAAAAGAGAAGTAGGCTATTCTTGTCGGTTGGTTTAACATAAAGATCGGTAGATAACGATCCATCTTCGTTAATAATTACCCGAGTGTCCAAAAACGCAATAGATCTCTGGTCATACTGTATGGTAAAGGTAAGTTTAGCCACACTATTATTAATAGTGTGGTGAAAAGACATCAGTGATTCAATATCTCCACTCCAAATCAAAAAGACGTCATCAATATATCTTTTCCATAATACGCCATATTGTTGAAAGAGGGAGTGTGTATAGACGAATTTGGATTCGAAATCCGCCATGAAAATATTGGCGTAAGGAGGCGCTACATTGCTGCCCATTGCGGTACCATTCTGTTGTATGAAGAAATCATCCTCAAAAAGAAAAAAAATTTTTGTTAAAACAATTGTCAAAAGTGAAATACAGAAATTTTTCAGATTAGAATCAAATTGGGTTGTATTATTAAGGAAGTGTTCCACTGACTGAATACCTTTGTTGTTGTCAATGTTGGTATATAGGCTGTTTACATCTAGAGTCACCAAATAGCAATCAGAGACATCTCTATGTAGGCCTCTAATATGAGTTAAAAATTGGGAGGTGTCTCGAAGAAAGGAAGGAATGTATTTCATCAATGGAGATAGGATTTTCTCTAGAACAATTGCCAATGGGGAAAGTAACGAACCAATAGATGCCACAATAGGTCTACCCGGAGGATTGGTGAGATTTTTGTGGATCTTCGGTAACGTATATAATACTGGACAAATTGGATGGCTATTGATCAGGAAGTCCCCCAATTTCTGGTCTATCACTCCTAGCGTCTTAAAGTGATGAGATAGACTACGGATCTCTTTGGCAATTTTAAATGTGGGATCATATGAGATAGGGAGATAAGTTTCCAAATCACTCAATTGTGTGCGTATTTCGCTAATATATTGTTGTTTATCCATAACAACTACCGCCCCACCTTTATCAGCAGGTTTTATAGTCAAATTTTTATTAGACCGTAGGTTATGCACAGCCATTTTTTCGGATGGAGTCATATTACTAGTCACATTCAGACGACTAAATTGAATATCGATTAATTTCTTGTTAACATCCTTCTGAACCAATGAGATAAATGTCTCTACTGGATAGTAGGTCCTAGGAGGGGAGAAGTTGCTACGTTGTATAAGGTCCAATTTTTTCAAAGTTAAAGTCTCAGTAGTTAGTGGAAAAGCTTCTGTATCAGGTATCAATATCTTAGAGAAATGTACTTTCAGACGAAGAGATCTGTAGAAACGATTCAGCTCTTGATCTAACACAAAACCATTAAATGGCGGGGTAGGACAAAAGGACAGACCTTTTTGTAAAACAGAAAGTTCAGTAGAGGACAAAATATATGATGAAATATTATAGACAAGTTGGTCATTGGGTACCTGTGAACGAGTTTGCATCCTCGTTGAGGTTGATTCCGATCCTATTTGGTTCCGTCTGTTGCCTCTAGTCCTAAAATTACGTCCTCGTCTTTGATCATATGAACGGAAAGGTAAATGGGAATTGTCGCTTTCTGAACCTGAGGAAAAGGAAGAAGAGTTCCAACGTCTCGGGGTTCTTCGATCAGGATTACCACTGGTCCAACGGTATACTTCCCCACGTTGATAGTCGTCTGAATCGCGAATAAATTTCATTCTTTTGCGCTCCTGAAGTGAAGACTGGAATTCATTAGTAGATTTTTCGGTTTGACTTTTAATTTTATTAAATTCCTCTTGTGATAAGGTGCTGCGGAGTTGTTGCTCGATACTCTCTATTTCTGATTCAATAATAGGAATCTCTTTATGTAAATATTCCACTGTAAGAAGAATCAAATCTAGGGAACATTTATTTAAAATAGCTTCAAATTTATGACAAAAATCCTCTTTTTCAGAAAAAAGGGTAGGTCTAAGAGAGACCCTCAAGCCCCTAGGTATACGTTGAACCTTATGGTATTCGGCTAATGTTACATAGTGTAACTGGAGGGCCTGGCAACTTGAGAGAACGTTACGGGACCGTGCCTGCTCAGCATAGCGGCGGTGCCCAAGGAAGGATTAGAAGCGAGATAGATTGTGCTGAGTGAGAAACGAGATCAAAGCAAGAAGGAGAATACCAGTAGGAGTCGTGCTGTGAGACCGAGGCAACATCCTACTGAGGCGCACAACCGGCGGCCGGAACGCCGAGGAAGTATTACTATATTCAGCTTCAGGCAATACTTCAAACCAACGGCAGGACAGTCAGTCATAGGCGGGCTGTCTCACCTAAATCACCTACGAAGACATAGGGGGCAACTTGTGGAGAGGGGCGACTCTAGGGTCCCGGAAGAGCTCCGAGCCTACCCGTCTTACGGGTGCCGTCCTATCCGTAACATCAGGGAGGGACGGAAGATTAGCAGAACATCATCCAATCGAGTTGTGAGGGAACTTAAGAAACGGACACAACAGTTGTGGGGACTTTCCGTAAGCACAGCAGGGAAGGATCGCAACACATAGCACTAGCAGGAAGGCACAGATTTCCACCTGCAAGGAGAACTCTGGAGGTGCCATTGGACCGGCCGGACTTGCGCAGCCTGGTTAACCGTATTCCGGATTGAGGACCCAGAGATCTTCAGTAAAGAGGTAAAGAGACTGCAACCTGGTGTCCTCGTTATTTACTGCACCGCACCACCACCACTATCCATCACATCTACCATTCACTGTACGCCCCTCAGCAGGGACACGGACCGAGCCTAGCCACCGTGACAACCCCAGAGCAGAGACTCAGAGGCCCGGTATCGGGTACCCCTCAGCCCTGCGGCAGTGGGGGCGCTACAACTTGGCGTCACGAACAGGATCTACTTAAGCCTGAAGAATCAGGTCATGTGTGCCTTGGAACTGTGATTTATTGTGCTTGGACTGTACTTTATTGCAAAGACTGTGCTGTGCCACTTGCCGCCAAAATCCGCCGCCATTACAGCGCTGAGGAGAGCGCAGGAGAAGAAGAGGGGCGTGGAGTGGGCGTAGACGAGCTGGAGAGCGCGAAGGACAATGGCCGCCCAGTCTAAATATTTCTGCACTGTGAGGACGTGTCCGTCAGCAGCGGAGATCCACCTCCTGATCCTCAATGGAGGGCGGAGACCGAGAAAACGACACCGCCCACGAAGGAGAGAGTGGGAAAAAGACCAGGAAGCGACCCACGTGGAGGATGCCATGGCCAGCAGCTCTGAACCCGAAAGTGGGGTTGAAGCGGAAGTCTTCCCCAACTACCTGGATGAGCACAGCAGCCCGTTCTCCGTGGACAGCACCGAACTCCTGCAGGTCGAGATGGAGAGCTTGCTCGACCAGCTCCTTCAGCTGAATGTGAAGGCCCAGGCTCCGCACCAGGCGGCGCCGGACCGCAGTCTCCTAGCATCAGATCCGATACTGCTGCCGGGGTCCTCGCTGACATCGCCAGAGGAACCCGCCGCGGAGGAGGAGCCCGCATCGGCTGGTGAGTCCGCCGACCCTGTCCCGCCGGCCGAGGGCTCACTAGTAGGCCCCGTTGCGGCACCCCCTCTCCCTGGGACCCATAGACTTCAGCGCCTGTTGCCATGGGAGGAGCCCACGGGTATGGAACACCGCCTGAAAGCCCCGCTTCGACCCACTGCTCTGCTGTGTGAAGTCCGTGCAGAGCGCACAGTGTGCCGCTGGGAGAACCCAGGGTCCAACCTTATGGGGTTCCCCGGGGTGAAGACCCAGGAGGGAGAGATGGTACAGGCCCTTAGCTGGGAGGAATACCAGGTCCAGCTAGAGCAGCAATGGCAGGAGAAACAGAAAGAATATCAGGCCGGGCTAGAGGCCTACCACCAGAAAGATTTGGCAGTCAAGGATCGGGCCCGCAAGGACCCCACCGCTCACCAGGCCCCGCGCAGGCAGGGCGCCGTCGTCACCTTCAGGCTCCGCGGAGGTTGGGGCTTCATCAAGGAGCCGGGCCTGTATGCGGAAGTGTTTGTTAATCGGAGGGATGTTGAATCTCACCTGAGGGAGGGTCACCCGGACCGGGACCTCCACCCAGGGGATGAAGTTACCTACACCCGGCACTTTGGGGAGAAGGGATGGTTCGCGTTAAATGTCCACAAGAAGAAGCTGGTGGAACCCTCGACTAAGGTGCTGGAGAAGATCTCTCCCGTAGCCAAGGTGCCCCCTACTGGTTTTACTTAAAGTAGGACTCTTTGTGAAGATACCGCACCGGAGCCTTTGCTGAGTATGGACTGGTAGCTTGAGAAGATGTGCTACCTCATAAAGACTTGGTCCCCTCTTAAAGGGGATGTTCACTTGTCGCACTTAAAGAATGGTATTGCTTTAAGACTGATAGATAGCAATAATGTCTTGACAAAAAGTAAGTGATGATGATGCTTACATGAAAAGTTATATGTATTCAACCAGTTGATTGTAAGAAATGACTGATAATGTTGATAGAAAAAAATGAGGACAGAGAGTGAACCCGTACGGGGTTAGTCAGTGAGTCCTCTTGGGAGCTATGTAAGGATGGCTCAGTGATTTCAAACTGAAAGTAAATGTTATGTTCTATACTGTGTATAGTAGTTGAAAAGGCAGAAGGCCCGGGCTGAAAGGGGCGGTCCTGTAAAGAAAGGAGAGGCAGTAGGCCTGGAGCAGTTAGGACAGGCGGTCCTGCAGATCTAACGAAGGAGAATGAACGAGAAAGAGTTAATTAATATTCCAATGTTTTATAGGTAAAGCCTTTAGTGGATAGGGAGTATACGTCCTTAAAGGCAATGTTAACTTCTTATTCAAAAGTTTGCACTAAGTAGAATACCCGGTTGGGTAACAGGAGTTATTTATAGCCTGTAATTTATAATGTTTAACCATGTTTGTAACGTTCAAGTGTCCTCACCTCCCATAAAGGGAAGCTCTGTTCAAGCTTACTTATTGTTATTGCATTTTCAAAATTGTATGTCTTTTTGCTAACCTGTATTGTTGTTTTCTTCCCAGTCCAGGAGTACTGGATTTAACCGGGGGGGGAGTGCAGCGCCCCAGAGTCCTGGTCGTTGCAGTACTGTGGCTCTGCCACTAAGGGGAGCTATAGTACGTCTGATGGCACTGAAGGAGTTCATCTGACCAGGTATCACATACACCAATACATTTCACAGCCGGGCCTCCAGGGGGAGCTAAGGGTTCTATTCATTAGGCCACTCCTCACATACTGGTAAAACTGGGGGTCAGGCAGGAAGTTAGAAAGAACGCTGACTGGGTTGGAACCAGGCAACACCTTGTGGCAGAGGGTGTTGTGGGGGAAGATTCGGTAGGGTCCCTGTCAGGGGTGGGATCCTGACAGAGGCCTGGCAACTTGAGAGAACGTTACGGGACCGTGCCTGCTCAGCATAGCGGCGGTGCCCAAGGAAGGATTAGAAGCGAGATAGATTGTGCTGAGTGAGAAACGAGATCAAAGCAAGAAGGAGAATACCAGTAGGAGTCGTGCTGTGAGACCGAGGCAACATCCTACTGAGGCGCACAACCGGCGGCCGGAATGCCGAGGAAGTATTACTATATTCAGCTTCAGGCAATACTTCAAACCAACGGCAGGACAGTCAGTCATAGGCGGGCTGTCTCACCTAAATCACCTACGAAGACATAGGGGGCAACTTGTGGAGAGGGGCGACTCTAGGGTCCTGGAAGAGCTCCGAGCCTACCCGTCATACGGGTGCCGTCCTAACCGTAACATCAGGGAGGGACGGAAGATTAGCAGAACATCATCTAATCGAGTTGTGAGGGAACTTAAGAAACAGACACAACAGTTGTGGGGACTTTCCGTAAGCACAGCAGGGAAGGATCGCAACACATAGCGCTAGCAGGAAGGCACAGATTTCCACCTGCAAGGAGAACTCTGGAGGTGCCATTGGACCGGCCAGACTTGCGCAGCCTGGTTAACCGTATTCCGGATTGAGGACCCAGAGATCTTCAGTAAAGAGGTAAAGAGACTGCAACCTGGTGTCCTCGTTATTTACTGCACCGCACCACCACCACTATCCATCACATCTACCATTCACTGTACGCCCCTCAGCAGGGACACGGACCGGGCCTAGCCACCGTGACAACCCCAGAGCAGAGACTCAGAGGCCCGGTATCGGGTACCCCTCGGCCCTGCGGCAGTGGGGGCGCTACAGAAACACATAGCCTGATTACTCATCTTTAGATGAAAAATGTTTCCCATAGGTTTCTTATCTCAATCTCGACACATTTCCCCGCATGTTATGGTTCATCAGGAGATCTGTAGTAGATAAAGTGATATAGAACCGATATCCTGCCGATGGTTTTGCATTTGCATTTGAGGATATCTTTTATGAGCACACGCTTTAGGGCTATTAGGGGAGCCTAGGGTCAGGTCACCGATCTTTCTAGATTTTGCACTATTTTCATCCCTTTATCAATTTGTATAATTAGGCTTTGAACCCAGGCTGTCAACAACTTTATGAGTTTCATTTAACTCCCCTATGGGAATCTGACCTATTTTTTGCCTTTTTATTAAAGGTTATAAATTGAGGTTTTCTTTCATCAGTCTATGGCAATCCTCTAAGTCTGGTGTGCTTAAGGCACATTATCTGATAACGCTAGTTTCTTATGTACATTTTCCAACAGTTGAGATGTACAATATTATAGATATAATCGTCTATTCTTTCTTTAACCCCTTCCCGACCTTTGAGGCATACGCTGCGTCATGAAAGTCTGTGCCAATCCGACCTATGACGCAGCGTATGCGTCATGGAATGATCGCGTCCCTGCAGATCGGGTGAAAGGGTTAACTCCGATTTTACCCGATCTGCAGAGACAGGGGGAGTGGTGCTTCAGCCCAGGGGGGGTGGCTTCACCCCCCCGTGGCTACGATCGCTCTGATTGGCTGTTGAAAGTGAAACTGCCAATCAGAGCGATTTGTAATATTTCACCTAAAAAACTGGTGAAATATTACAATCCAGCCATGGCCGATGCTGCAATATCATCGGCCATGGCTGGAAATACTCAAGTGACCCCCCCCCACACCCACCGATCGCCCCCCCAGTCCTCCGTTATGGGGTCCGGTCCCCTCCGTCCGCCTGCCGGCTCCCCCGTCCTCCTGTCCGCTCCGTCCTTGTTTGTATTCACCCCCCCTGTGCTCCGATTACCCCCCCTGTGCTCCGATCCACCCCCCCACCACCCCTTCATACTTACCGATCCTCCCGGTGTCCGTACGTCTCCTCGCTGGGCGCCGCCATCTTCCAAAATGGCGGGCGCATGCTCAGTGCGCCCCGCCGAATCTGCCAGCCGGCAGATTCCTTACAGGTACATTTTGATCGCTGTGATAGGTTCTATCACAGCGATCAAAATAAAAAAAATAATAAATAAACACCCCTGTCATGATTCTCAATAGCTAGAGAACATAGCCCAGCATATATAAGAACTAGCTCTTGGAAGATGGAATCTAAACTGACCATGAACTAAACCTGCCGCACAATTAACAGTAGCCGGGTAGCGTAGCCTGCGTTTTATCCCTAGACGCCCAGCACCAGCCGGAGGACTAACTAATCCTAGCAGAGGAAAATACAGTCCTGGCTCACCTCTAGAGAAATTTCCCCAAAAGGCAGACAGAGGCCCCCACATATATTGGCGGTGATTTTAGATGAAATTTCAAACGTAGTATGAAAATAGGTTTAGCAAAATCGAGGTCTGCTTACTAGATAGCAGGAAGACAGAAAGGGCACTTTCACGGTCAGCTGAAAACCCTATCAAAACACCATCCAGAAATTACTTTAAGACTCTAGTATTAACTCATAACACCAGAGTGGCAATTTCAGATCACAAGAGCTTTCCAGACACAGTAACGAAACAGCAGCTGTGAACTGGAACAAAATGCAAAAACAAACAAGGACGAAAGTCCAACTTAGCTGGGAGTTGTCTAGTAGCAGGAACATGCAAAGAAAGGCTTCTGATTACATTGTTGACCGGCAAGAAACTGACAGAGGAGCAAGGTTATATAGAGACTCCCACATCCTGATGGGAACAGGTGAACAGAGAGGATGATGAACACAAGTTCAATTCCACCAGTGGCCACCGGGGGAGCCCAGAATCCAATTTCACAACACACCCCCCTTTATCACCCCCATAGGGACAATAATAAAATAAAGAAAAAAAATATTTTTTTTTTCGTTTTCCACTAGGGTTAGGGTTAGAACTAGGGTTAGAACTAGGGGTAGAGTTAGGGTTAGGGTTACGGGTAGGGTTAGGGTTAGGGGTAGGGTTAGGGTTATGGCATGTGCACACAGTGCGGATTTGGCTGCGGATCCGCAGCGGATTGCCGCGGATCCGCAGCGGATTGGCCGCGGATCCGCAGCGGATTGGCCGCGGATCCGCAGCGGATTGGCCGCGGATCCGCAGCGGATTGGCCGCTGCGAATTCTCCGCTGCGAATTCGTAGCAGTTTTCCATCAGGTTTACAGTACCATGTACACCTATGGAAAACCAAATCCACTGTGCCCATGGTGCGGAAAATTCCGTGCAGAAACGCTGCATTGTATTTTCCGCAGCATGTCAATTCTTTGTGCGGATACCGCAGCGTTTTACACCTGTTCCTCAATAGGAATCCGCAGGTGAAATCCGCACAAAAAAACACTGGAAATCTGCTGTAAATCTGCAGGTAAAACGCAGTGCCTTTTACCTGCAGATTTTTCAAAAATCGTGCGGAAAAATCTCACACGAATCCGCAACGTGGGCACATAGCCTTAGGGTTAGGGTTGGAATTAGAGTTAGGGTTGGAAATAGGGCTAGGGTTGGAAATAGGGTTAAGATTAGGCTTGTGGTTAGGGTTACGGATAGGGTTAGGGGTGTGTTGGGGTTACAGTTGTGGTTAGGGTTGGGATTAGGGTTAGGGTTGGAATTAGGGTTACGGGTGTGTTGCGGTTAGGGTTGTGATTAGGGTTATGGCTACAGTTGGGATTAGGATTAGGGGTGTGTTGGGGTTAGTGTTGAAGTTAGAATTGAGGGGTTTCCACTGTTTAGGCACATCAGGGGTCTCCAAACGCAACATGGTGCCACCATTGATTCCAGCCAATCTTGCGTTCAAAAAGTCAAATGGTGCTCCCTCCCTTCCAAGCCCCAACGTGCGCCCAAACAGTGGTTTACCCCCACATTTGGGGTACCAGCGTACTCAGGACAAACTGGGCAACAACTGTTGGGGTCCCATTTCTCCTGTTACCCTTGCAAAAATAAAAAATTACTTGCTAAAACATAATTTTTGAGGAAAGAACAATTATTTTTTATTTTCACGGCTCTGCGTTATAAACTTCTGTGAAGGACTTGGGGGTTGAAAGTGCTCACCACACAACTAGATAAGTTCCTTGGGGGGTCTAGTTTCCAAAATGGGGTCACTTGTGGGGTGTTTCTACTGTTTAGGCATATCAGGGGCTCTGCAAATGCAACATGACGCCCGCAGACCATTCCATCAAAGTCTGCATTTCAAATGCCACTACTTCCCTTCCGAGCCCCGGCATATGCCCAAACAGTGGTCTACCCCCACATATGGGGTATCAGCGTACTCACAACAAACTGGGCAACAAATATTGGGGTCCAATTTCTCCTGTTACCCTTGTGAAAATAAAAAATTGCTTGCTAAAACATATTTTTTGAGGAAAGAAAAATGATTTTTTATTTTCACGGCTCTGCGTTGTAAACTTCTGTGAAGCACTTGGGGGTTGAACGTGCTCACCACACATCTAGATAAGTTCCTTGGGGGGTCTAGTTTCCAAAATGGGGTCACTTGTGGGGTGTTTCTACTGTTTAGGCATATCAGGGGCTCTGCAAATGCAACATGACGCCCGCAGACCATTCCATCAAAGTCTGCATTTCAAATGCCACTACTTCCCTTCCGAGCCCCGGCATATGCCCAAACAGTGGTCTACCCCCACATATGGGGTATCAGCGTACTCACAACAAACTGGGCAACAAATATTGGGGTCCAATTTCTCCTGTTACCCTTGTGAAAATAAAAAATTGCTTGCTAAAACATATTTTTTGAGGAAAGAAAAATGATTTTTTATTTTCACGGCTCTGCGTTGTAAACTTCTGTGAAGCACTTGGGGGTTGAACGTGCTCACCACACATCTAGATAAGTTCCTTGGGGGGTCTAGTTTCCAAAATGGGGTCAATTGTGGGGGGTTTCTACTGTTTAGGCATATCAGGGGCTCTGCACACGTAACATGATGCCCGCAGACCATTCCATCAAAGTCTGCATTCCAAAACGTCACTACTTCCATTCTGAGCCCCGGCATATGCCCAAACAGTGGTTTACCCCCACATATGGGGTATCAGCGTACTCAGGAGAAACTGGACAACAACTTTTGGGGTCCAATTTCTCCTGTTACTCTTGCAAAAATAAAAAATTCTGGGCTAAAAAATATTTTTGAGGAAAGGAAACACATTTATTATTTTCACGGCTCTGCGTTATAAACTTCTGTGAAGCACTTGGGGGTTCAAAGTGCTCACCACACATCTAGATAAGTTCCCTTGGGGGTCTAGTTTCCAAAGTGGAGTCACTTGTGGGGAGTTCCTACTGTTTAGGCACATCAGGGGCTCTGCAAACGCAACCTGACGCCCGCAGAGCATTCCATCAAAGTCTGCATTTCAAAACGTCACTACTTCCCTTCCGAACCCCGACGTGTGCCAAAACAGTGGTTTACCCCCACATATGGGGTATCAGCATACTCAGGAGAAACTGGACAACAACTTTTGGGGTCCAATTTCTCCTGTTACCCTTGGGAAAATAAAAAATTGTGGGCTAAAAAATCATTTTTGAGAAAAGAAAAATTATTTTTTTATTTTCATGGCTCTGCGTTATAAACTTCTGTGAAGCACTTGGGGGTTCTAAGTGCTCACCACACATCTAGATTAGTTCCTTGGGAGGTATAGTTTCCAAAATGGGGTCACTTGTGCGGGAGCTCCAATGTTTAGGCACACAGGGGCTCTCCAAACGCGACATGGTGTCCGCTAATGATTGGAGCTAATTTTCCATTCAAAAAGCCAAATGGCGTGCCTTCCCTTCCGAGCCCTGCCGTGCGCCCAAACAGTGGTTTACCCCCACATGTGGGGTATCATCGTACTCAGGACAAACTGGACAACAACATTTGGGGTCCAATTTCTCCTATTACCCTTGGGAAAATAAAAAATTCTGGGCTAAAAATCATTTTTGAGGAAAGAAAAATTATTTTTTATTTTCACGGCTCTGCGTTATAAACTTCTGTGAAGCACCTGGGGGTTATAAGTGCTCACTATGCATCTAGATAAGTTCCTTGGGGGGTCTAGTTTCCAAAATGGGGTCACTTGCGGAGGGGCTCCAATGTTTAGGCACACAGGGGCTCTCCAAATGCGACATGGTGTCCGCTAACGATTGGAGCTAATTTTCCATTCAAAAAGTCAAATGGCACGCCTCCCCTTCCGAGCCTTGCCGTGCACCCAAACAGTGGTTTACCCCCACATATGAGGTATCGGCGTACTCAGGAGAAATTGCCCAACAAATTTTAGGATCCATTTTATCCTGTTGCCCATGTGAAAATGAAAGAATTGAGGCTAAAAGAAATTTTGTGTGAAAAAAAGTACTTTTTCATTTTTGCGGATCAATTTGTGAAGTACCTGGGGGTTTAAAGTGCTCACTATGCCTCTAGACAAGTTCCTTGGGGGGTCTAGTTTCCAAAATGGGGTCACTTGCGGAGGAGCTCCAATGTTTAGGCACACGGGGGCTTTCCAAACGCGACATGGTGTCCGCTAACGATGGAGATAATTTTTCATTCAAAAAGTCAAATGGCGCTCCTTCCCTTCCGAGCCTTACCATGTGCCCAAACAGTGGTTTACCCCCACATGTGAGGTATTGGTGTACTCAGGAGAAATTGTCCAACAAATTTTAGGATCCATTTTATCCTGTTGCCCATGTGAAAATGAAAAAATTGAGGCTAAAATAATTTTTTTGTGAAAAAAAAGTACTTTTTCATTTTTACGGAACAATTTGTGAAGCACCTGGGGGTTTAAAGTGCTCACTATGCTTCTAGATAAGTTCCTTGGGGGGTCTAGTTTCCAAAATGGGGTCACTTGTGGGGGAGCTCCAATGTTTAGGCACACGGGGGCTCTCCAAACGCGACATGGTGTCCGCTAAAGATTGGAGCCAATTTTTCATTCAAAAAGTCAAATGGCGCTCCTTCCCTTCCGAGCCCTGCCGTGCGCCCAAACAGTGGTTTACTCCCACATATGAGGTATCAGCGTACTCAGGACAAATTGTACAACAACGTCCATGGTCCAGTTTCTCCTTTTACCCTTGGGAAAATAAAAAAATTGTTGCTAAAAGATCATTTTTGTGACTAAAAAGTTAAATGTTCATTTTTTTTTTTAGACATGTGGGAAATGTTATTTATTAACTATTTTGTGTCACATAACTCTCTGGTTTAACAGAATAAAAATTCAAAATGTGAAAATTGCGAAATTTTCAAAATTTTCGCCAAATTTCCGTTTTTTTCACAAATAAACTCAGAAATTATCGACCTAAATTTACCACTAACATGAAGCCCAATATGTCACGAAAAAACAATCTCAGAATCGCTAAGATCCGTTGAAGCGTTCCGGAGTTATTACCTCATAAAGGGACACTGGTCAGAATTGCAAAAAACGGCAAGGTCATTAAGGCCAAAATAGGCTGGGTCATGAAGGGGTTATCTAGGGGCAAATAGGTTAGCCTAGGGACAGTTGATGACCGAGCCTATTCTTGTTATCTTCTCTAGGGTGCCAACCTCTGCGGCCAGGAAGGTGTCCATTAGAAAAAGTTAATAGGAGCGGAGTACCTTTCTGATAATATAATCTCTTTGAGATTATTCACATATTTATATATTTTTTCATTTCACTCAGTCATAGGGGTCCTTCCCTTTTTAATACATATCTAATTAAGGTTATCTTTTATTCTAGAGTTTTCATTAGTGAGTAGTGATGAGCGAGTATACTCGGTACTCGAGATTTCCCGAGCACGCTCGGGTGTCCTCCGAGTATTTGTAAGTACTCGGTGATTTAGTTTTCAGCTCCTCAGCTGAATGATTTACATCTGTTAGCCAGCTTGATTATATGTGAGGATTCCCTTGCAACCAGGCAACCCCCACATGTACTTATGCTGGCTAACAGATGTAAATCATTCAGCAACAGAGCTGAAAACTAAATCTCCGAGTACTTACAATACTCGGAGGACACCCGAGCGTGCTCGGGAAATCTCGAGTACCGAGTATACTCGCTCATCACTATTAGTGAGCTGATTTACACTGCTTTTGATTGAACTTCCATTTGTACTCTTATATGTAGAAGAGGTGGAGCATCTCTTGTATTTTGGGTCTGCTTGGAAACTCTTTATATTTTATTGCCGACATCTTGGATCATTTATAGGATGCATGTAGGTTGAGGAGGCCGCTCGGCTGAATTTTTGTGTGGATGGTTTCTTTCTAGATTTCATGTACAGAAGAAGTTGACTGTGATCTGACAGGTGCATTTGTGGGGTGACTATAAAGGTGTCAATATTTGCCAGGTCCATATCTGCATTGGCACAATCTACTATATTCCTTCCTACATGGGAGTTTAGTGTACACCTTCCAAGGAAGGCTCCCTTGGTGCAGCCATTAAAAATATGATATACTAAACTTCTACATAAATTCGGAAGCTTTATGCCACTTTTGTTGATGTACTGTTGTAGCTGTTTCTCTCCGTGTGAACTGAGTCGTGGCTGTCAGTCTCTGCTCCAAATACCATATATACTCGAGTATAAGCCGACCCGAGTATAAGCCGAGGCACCTACTTTTGCCACGGAAAACTGGGTAAGCTTATTGACTCGAGTATAAGCTGGGTATGCATTGTCCCCCCTTCCCTGTCCTGCTATGTGTGGCTCCCCCTTCCCTGTCCTGGTATGAATGCCACCCCATCCCTGTCCCTGTCTGCATGCCTCCCCTGTCCCTGTCATTGTATGCAGGCCTCCCTCTTCCCTGTCCTGGTATGAATACCTCCCCATCCCTGTCACTGTCTGTATGCCTCCCCCTTCCCTGTCCTGGTATGAATGCCTCCCCCGTTCTGTCCCTGTATGAATGCCTCCTCCATTCTGTCCCTGTATGAATGCCTCCCCCTTCCCTGTTCTGGTATGAATGCCTCCCCCGTTCCATCCCTGTATGCATGCCTCCTTATTCCCTATCCCTGTGTGCATGTTTCCTATTGAAAAAACCCCATCATACTCACCTACCTGCGCGCCCTGGGTGCTGGCACTCACCTCGTTCCGGGTGCTGGCGCCTGCCTGCAGCTCTTCCTGTTCTCAGTGGTCACGTAGTACCGTTCATTAAGGTGATGAATATGAGCTCCACCCCTATGGGAGTGGAGACGCATCTATATTCATCACCTTAATGAGCGGTACCACATGACCACTGAACACAGGAAGAGCTGCAGGCAGGTGCCAGTGGCTGGAACAAGATGCAGTGCCAGCATCAAGGGCGCCCAGGTAGGTATGATGTGTGCGCGGGCTCCTGGCACCTCTTCTGCCCCCCTCCCCTGCCGGCTTTCTGTGCCATGACATGTGTATAAGCCGAGGGGGGCATTTTCAGCACAAAAATATGTGCTGAAAAACTTGGCTTATACACGAGTATATACAGTATATAGATGTTTCCTTTCATGGTCAAAAAGTCACTCTTTATCTCTTCCACTGAGCTTTTGCTCATTGCCTCACAATGGGCGGCTTTTCCTTTAAAGATCTCAAAGCTGTCTGGATTGAAGTAGGGTGACTCTGGTGGTGGTATGTAGGTGGTGCAGAAGTAGACATCAGACTGAGAGGTGGGGATGGAGCTGCTGATTCTGATCCATATGTGGCTGTCTCCTCTCTTCACAGGTTTGATGTACTAGTGGAGCTCTTCTTTATACCAGATCAATATTCCTCCTGAGCAGCTATCTTGTTTAATGTTTTTATTTTTCTGGGCATGAACAGAGATTTCCCTTTATCTGATAGGTACCAGGGATTCATTTTCAGCTCTGGTCCATGTTTTCAGGAGGATCTGAATGTCTATATTTTTCAGTCTTTGTATAAAGTCGGGGCCATTTGTTTTACATCAAAAGGCCTAGGTGTTCAGGCCCTGGATGTTCCAGCTGCTGATTGTAAGTGAAGTTATATTTTTTCTCCTATATACTTTGTGTATATATCATATTTTTCAGACTATAAGACGCACCAGACCATAAGACACACCCAACATTTTGGGGTGGAAAATAGCAGAAAAAAGATTTTTAGAAGATGGAAGTCCATCTTATTGGCCAAATTAAAGGTATCTTACCAGAGGGCCGGCAGTGGTAGAGTGGGGTCACAGGAGGCATGGTTCTTTCCTCAGGAAGCCGGCGGCAGCAAAAGTGAGACAATGCTGCAGTCCTGGGGTATGCCAGCGGTGCGTTGCTGCGGGTCTGGTGTCGGCGGTGAGGGTCCCTTCCTCAGGATACCGCTGGCGGAAATGTGGCGACACCACTGCCTGATGTCCACGGTGAGCAGAGCCGATTGCATCACCGGTTTCTCAGTGGCCATCTTCCTGAGGCCGCTCAGATTTAAATCTCGGTGGCCCTCGGCTTCAGGAAAATGGCCACCGAGATCTCAATCTGCGCACGTGCGGCCTCTGGCGGCCAGTGTCCTGACACCGAGGGCCACCAAAATCTCAAGCCCACAGCCTCAGGAAAATGTAGCTTGAGAGGTCAGCTGAAATCTCAATCTTTTCATGCTCCACGTCCGGGGCCCACGGGTTCAGGAAGATGGCCGCAGGGAAACCAACGATGCACTCCGTGCACCGCCCACCGCCAACACCGAGCCTCAGCATCACCGCACCTCTGCCGCTGCCGGTTCCCTGAGGAAGGGACGCTGTTACACCACTACCGCAACCCCCGGTAAGCTTGTGTTCAGACTATAAGATGCACCCACCATTTTCCTCCCAAATACTTTTGGGAAAAGTGCGTCTTATAGTCCCAAAAATACGGTATACCTTGCAATGAGTGTGACTGTGTAGGACACACCGAATTTCTGACTGGTTTATTAATGACGTTGGTTCCATCTACACACACTAGTTTCCTGCACAATGTGCTGAGCAGGGTCTTTATCTCCTCCATATCGCTGCTCTGCTTATCTCTGCCCTGCATGTCTCTGTGTGAGGCCAGTGGTCCAGTCCATGGTGATCTCCTTCACTGATGGCCTGATTTTGAGTGAAGGGCTTTGTTTACAGCTCCATTTGAAACATTTGGGGTTTCCTGCCTTTTCATTGTTGGAGGTATTTCCATGCGATTTTGGATGCTGCTGTATCAAGGCCTGGGGTCTCTGTTTAATATGATGTCCTTCAGCTCTTTCGTCAGAAGGCTCACCCATTGTTTTTTCTGGTACTTGCTGTCAAACAGGTGATGGTGATTTGTGGAGAGGTGTTGTGCCAGGGTCACGTCTGACACTGACTTTATTCTTGCGGTCAGATTCATGTTGATGCTCTTGATGGTTTTACTAGATGACAGAATGATTTTGCTGTCTGGAAATTTTTGTTTTGCCATCCTTGCTAGTTGGGTCAGTTGTCCTGTTATCTTCTGGAGCTGGTCTGGCAGATTGTTTGTACCTGTGAGTATAATAATACGATTTGGGTTGTTAAACCGTGGATTATTATGGACCGCTGTAACATGATCAATAGTTGCACAGACAGTGGATTTCATTGACCCTTTTTCCTGAGAATAGCCACGGTGTATTCAGGTGCTTTCTATTTGAGTCCATTTTTAGGATGGTATCAGGACTTTGTGATGTAATAGGTTGGTTGCGTGGATGACACTGGGTGGGCTGTGCTGAAGATTTTGATGGTGATAGTTTCTTTTCTCTCTTCTATCGATCTTATTTCTGATTCACTTTTATTAGTTTCAAGTTCATTCCTGTTGTTGGGGTTATTTGGTATCTCAGCCTACTGGCCAGTGGAGGTCATATTGCCTGCACTCCTTGTTTCCATAGCCCCCTCCAGCTTCAGATGTCCTGGTGTCTGTGGTTATATCTTATCTATCTCCTGTTTCAGCCTGACATTTTCTTGCTGCAGTTCACACATTGTGCCTCTTATGTCCTGCTGAGCTGACTTTTATTCACATTTCAGTTTAGTTTATCTCTTTAATTACAGTATAGGTCATTTGCATTTCTGTCACCAGTGTTTCTTTGACAGTCTTAAGGTACCTTCACACTGAGCAACTTTCCAACGAGAACGACAGCGATCCGTGACTTTGCAGCGTCCTGGATAGCGATCTCGTTGTGTTTGACACGCAGCAGCGATCAGGATCCTGCTGTGATATCGCTGGTCGGAGCTAGAAGTCCAGAACTTTATTTCGTCGCTGATCACCCGCTGTCATCGCTGGATCGGCGTGTGTGACGCCGATCCAGCGATGTGTTCACTTGTAACCAGGGTAAACATCGGGTTACTAAGTGCAGGGCCGCGCTTAGTAACCCAATGTTTTCCCTGGTTACCATTGTAAAAGTAAAAAAAAAAACCACTACATACATTCTGATGTCTGTCACATCCCCCGGCGTCCACAGGGTTAAAACTGCTTTCGGCAGGAGCGCTTGCTAATGCTGCGCTGCTGCCAAGAGCTTCCTGCACTGACTGTGTCAGCACCGGCCGTAAAGCAGAGCACAGCGGTGATGTCACCGCTGTTACTGCCGGCACTGACACGTTCAGTGCAGGAAGCTCTCGGCAGCAGCGCAGCATTAGCAAGCGCTCCTGCCGAAAGCAGTTTTAACCCTGTGGACGCCGGCGGGGGACGTGACAGACATCAGAATGTGAGTATGTAGTGTTTTGTTTTGTTTTTTTTTACTTATACAATGGTAACCAGGGTAAATATCGGGTTACTAAGTGCGGCCCTGCACTTAGTAACCCGATGTTTACCCTGGTTACCCGGGTGCTGCAGGGGGACTTCGGCATCGTTGAAGACAGTTTCAACGATGCCGAAGTCGTTCCCCTGATCGTTGGTCGCTGGAGAGAGCTGTCTGTGTGACAGCTGCCCAGCGACCACACAACGACTTACCAACGATCACGGCCAGGTCGTATCGCTGGTCGTGATCGTTGGTAAATCGTTTAGTGTGAAGGTACCTTTACTGAAATTGTATAAAGACTCTTTCTAATTGAGTTAGACAGTCTCTCAGTGTCTTGGGTGAGGGGAGTGAAAAATTGATGAGGTTTCTGTAGAGGTGTAAACATCAGAGGGGGCTGGGGTTTGTTGCTCTTTGTGAGTTTGGGCCTTGTCTTTTACATGATAAAACCTGTCTTCAAATTGCTGCTTGAAAAAAAAAAGAGCAGGATGAGTCCAACGCTTCCACCTGCTCTGTTGTCTGATCTTGGGGTATGAGAAAAGTGTAGTCCACCATAGGAGAGAGCAGCAGCAGCGGTGGTGTCTGACTGCTGGATCCAGGTTTCAGTAAGAGCCAGGAGATTAAGAGCCTTAGAAAGGAAGAAGTCATGAATGAAGGAGAGTTTATTACACACAGAGCGAGAATTCCAAAGGGCACAATTGAAAGAAGCAGAAGGCATGTAGGGAATATTAATAAGGTTAGAGGGGTTTCTGGGTGTAGCAATTGGGAGGTCTGACTGGCTATAACATGGGGGGCCGGGGTTTGGAGAGATGTCTCCAGCGACTAGGAGAAGGAGGATAGAAAGAGTGAGCAGATGGTTAAGTGATTTGTGAGAGCGTCTCTTGTGTTGGATGGTGGGACTGAATGGATCTGCGCTGTTAAGCAATGTGAACAGAGCATGAGTGCTATACATAGCACTATAGACATATAGACATATAGTCGACTGAATAATTTTAAGGTAAATCTTTCTAAGTCAGTGATTTTGAACATCAATATCACACAGGAGGAGGCACAATTGTTAAAGGGGTCCTTTCCTTTCCATTGGTGTAATGATTCTGTGAAATATCTTGGCGTCCAATTGCCCTCAGACTTGTCCCAGCTCTTCCATCTGAGCCTTTGCTCAGTTGTGTCAAAGCTGAGCTCAAGGCTTATGACAAAACATGATTATCTTGGTTCAGTAGAATTAATGTATTAAAGATGGACATTCTTCTGAAACTGCTTTATGTATGTCAAGTGGTTCCAATTGCACTCAACTGTTCTTTTTTAAGCAACTAAATTTACAGTCTGTAACAATTTCATTTGGAGATTAAAAAGATCGAGACTGGCCATTACATTTTTTGCTAAGATCTAAATCTCAAGGGAGACCAACCTCGCAAATTTTCAACTCTATCATGCTGCGGTTGTGCTGGAGCAGATGGTGTACTGGTTTCATACTGCGAATCAGAGGTGTTGGGTCATACTAGTGTCATTCCTATCATGTCTAGACTTAACTACTCTCCATGGGTTTCTAAGCACTTTGGTTCTTCAAAGGTACCACCCTCCCCATTAACAGTTGATCTTCTCAGAGATTGAGACCAATTGGTAAAGAAACTTAAGATTTCTAAGATTCCAGGACCTACGACACCGATCATTGACAATCCAGAATTTCCCCCTTGAGTTGGAGTGAGTAAATTCTTGGTCTTTAACTATAAAACTAGACTCTATCAGGTCCTTGCAAATTTCAGAAATTTACCATTGCTAAACGAGCTAAAAGCTCTCTACCCCGATCAAACCATACCTTGGTTTTCATACCTCCAGTTCCTTTCGTTCATTGATTCCCTCCAGCCGTTCTCAGTGCGCAAGTCTGACCCTTCTCAGTTTGATTCGTTGCTCATGTGAGAAGTTGCACCCAAGAATATGATCTCCCAAATATATTCTATTTTGTCATCTCAGACTAATACAGAGTTCTTATGATTCAAGAGTGAGAGAGAGAGATTGGCCTATAATTTCCAGGTTCACTTTTAGAGCCCTTTTTAAATATTGGTACCAGATTTGTTATGCACCAGTCCTGTGGAACAGACCCCATCGCTATAGAGTCCCTAAATATAAGGAATAATGGTTTGTCTATTACATTGCTTAGTTCTCTTAGTACTCGTGGGTGTATGCCATCAAGACCCGGAGATTTATCTATTTTAATCTTATTTAGCCGGTTTCACACCTCTTCTTGGGTTAGATTGGTGACCCTTAGTATAGGGTTTTCTTTGTCTCTCGGCATTTCACCTAGCATTTTATTTTCCACTGTGAATACCGTGGAGTAGAAGGTATTTAATATATTAGCTTTCTCCTCGTCATTTACAACCATTCTTTATTCACAATTGTTTAAGGGGCCTACACTTTTGATTCTTTTACTATTGATATAGTTGAAGAACAGTTTGGGATTAGTTTTAAGGTACCGTCACACTAAACGATATCGCTAGCGATCCGTGACGTTGCAGCATCCTGGATAGCGATATCGTTGTGTTTGACACGCAGCAGCGATCAGGATCCTGCTGTGATGTCGCTGGTCGCTGAATAAAGTTCAGAACTTTATTTGGTCGTCAGATCGCCGTGTATCATTGTGTTTGACAGCAAAAGCAACGATACCAGCGATGTTTTACAATGGTAACCAGGGTAAATATCGGGTTACTAAGCGCAGGGCCGCACTTAGTAACCTGATGTTTACCTTGGTTACCAGTGTAAAATGTAAAAAAACAAACAGTACATACTCACCTTCGCGTCCCCCGCCGTCCGCTTCCTGCACTGACTGAGCGCTGGCCGTAAAGTGAAAGCACAGCACAGCGGTGACATCACCGCTCTGCTGTTAGGGCCGGCACTCAGTCAGTGCAGGAAGCTGACGCCGGGGGACGCGAAGATGAGTATGTACTGTTTGTTTTTTTACATTTTACACTGGTAACCAGGGTAAACATCGAGTTACTAAGCGCGGCCCTGCGCTTAGCAACCCGATGTTTACCCTGGTTACCCAGGGACCTCGGCATCGTTGGTCGCTGGAGAGCGGTCTGTGTGACAGCTCTCCAGCGACCAAACAGCGATGCTGCAGCGATCGGCATCGTTGTCTGTATCGCTGCAGCGTCGCTTAGTGTGACGGTACCTTTACTCTTCTTAGCAATGTGCTTCTCTGTTTCCTTTTTGGCAGCTTTAATTAGTTTTTTAGATAAAGTTTTTTTCTCCCTACAGTTTTTTAGAGCTTCAATGGTGCCATCCTGCTTTAGTAGTTTAAATGCTTTCTTTTTACTGTTAATTGCCCATCTTCTTTGTTTAGCCACATTGGGTTTTTCCTATTTCTTTTCCTTTTATTCCCACAACGTATAAACCACTTACAGTGCCTATTTAGGATGTTCTTCTTAAACATTTCCCATTTATTATCTGTATTGTTATTTCTGAGGACATTGTCCCAATCAACCAGATTAAGGGCATCTCTAAGCTGGTCAAACTTTATCAAGATAATATGTTATCATCAAATCACATATCAGAATACCTCTTTTTTTAAGAAAAGTATGACATATTAACAACTTGTTCATTAACTTCTTGCAATCAAGTTGGGCTTTCTCAAGCCTGACAAATGAAAGTAAAGTTGTAGTAGAAAATTATAGCAAAATAGAAAAGTCAAGAAGAGATCCTATGGGGAAAGGAAGAGATGAACAATCCAAAAACAAATGGTATAGAGACTAGTCAAAATTGTTTTGTACATGTAATCCCCTTTAAAACTTAGCTTTTAATAATGCCAATAAAAAACCTTAACCCAAAACAAACCTTGGTTAAATAACCACATATATTAATATACCACCAATTAGGTGACCTGTTGAGATGCTACAATAAAACCTACTGCTCACACCTGTCTTGCTGTGGAGGTTGGCACCCTAAGAGAGACGGTTTATTGGCGCCCCCACTCAACGCAAGCTGCCCCTATCTTCCCTACGATGTCCCTCTCAAAGTAGGTGGGAAAACAAAATAGTAGAGAGCAGTGGTGAAAAGAGTACACACAATATGTATAAGTACCCAACAAATCTCAAAAAGCATCCCCACTTCTGATCATAATAATACAGCACATCGCCCAATAGTGAAACAGATAACAAGATAGTACTCAGTCAAAAGATAGCCGTATTTGTCCCCCTATAATCATGGACATATACTGATAACATATCCAAGTCCAATAGGGACCAACATAAAAGACCACAGTATTGTGATAGAAAATGACAAGAGATGCTATTCATCTTTACGGCATCCGGCAGTATCGGTCACCACACTATCTCCTCCTGATGAACCGTACCAACGGGGAAACGCGTCGGGGCAATACCAGCACACGCTAAGTGATCTCTCTACTATTTTGTTTTCCCACCTACATTGAGAGGGACATCGTAGGGAAGATAGGGGCAGCCTGCGTTGAGTGGGGGCGCCAATAAACCGTCTCTTAGGGTGCCAACCTCCACAGCAAGACAGGTGTGAGCAGTAGGTTTTATTGTAGCATCTCAACAGGTCACCTACTTGGTGGTATTTTAATATATGTGGTTATTTAACCAAGGTTTGTTTTGGGTTAAGGTTTTTTATTGGCATTATTAAAAGCTAAGTTTTAAAGGGGATTACATGTACAAAAGAAAGGAAGAGATGAGCAAGGTTTATGAATCCACTCAGATTCCAGTATGTACAAGTACGATATATAATAATAATAATAATAATCTGTATTATTTATATAGCGCCAACATATTCTGCAGCCCTTCACAGTTTAACAGTTTAAATATATAGTGTCTTCATTATGACAGAAGGATTGAAAGTACCCTGGGGAATCTCTGAATAAAATAAAGTTGTCTGAGCACAGAGTCTTTCCATTCTACACAAGAAATCAATTTCAAGAGACCATTCTTAGATACATGGAGTGATTCTAGAATGCCAGTGTCTGGGAATGACTGTTCTAGTGGCGGATAAACAGTGCCTCAGCAATCCTCTTTTGATAGATTTAAAAGACCCTGGTGTCATAGAAAGAAGTCCAATCTGGGGAGTCCTAGATGATGCTTCCCCTGTAATGTGTTTGTGAACATCAAATACTTTGCTCCAGAGGCCACTTTTTTGAGTGCATTCCCACCAGATATGAAGCATGGTGCCTTCAGCATTTTCACATCTCCACCATTTATTGGAAACAGAGGAAAATATCTTATGAAGATCTGCTGGGCAACGATACCATCTAGTCATGATTTTGTAATTTTTCTCTTGAACTTTGCAAGCCAATGGAAGTTTTGTGCCATTACTCCTCCGTGTAAGTCTAACCTCTATTGTTGGTAAAATATTTGAAGAGTTTCTGAGTGATATTATTTTTCATTATCTCAGTGAGAATAACTCTTTAACTCCATATCAGCATGGATTTATGAGGAATCGCTCCTATCAAACAAATCTAATCAGTTTTTATGAAGAGGTAGCTATAGACTGGACCAAGGTGACTCACTGGACCTGGTATATCTTGATTTTTCCAAAGCGTTTGATACCGTGCCGCACAAGAGGTGGGTACACAAAATGAGAATGCTTGGTCTGGGGGAAAATGTGTGTAAATGGGTTAGTAACTGGCTTAGTGATAGAAAGCAGAGGGTGGTTATAAATGGTATAATCTCTAACTGGGTCGCTGTGACCAGTGGGATACCACAGGGGTCAGTGTTGGAACCTATTCAACATATTTATTAATGATCTGGTAGAAGGTTTACACAGTAAAATATTGTTATTTTCAGATGATACAAAGCTATGTAAAGCAGTCAATACAAGAGAAGATAGTATTCTGCTACAGATGGATCTGGATAAGTTGGAAACTTGGGCTGAAAGGTGGCAGATGCGGTTTAACAATGATAAATGTAAGGTTATACACATGGAAAAAAGGAATCAATATCACCATTACACACTGAACGGGAAACCACTGGGTAAATCTGACAGGGAGAAGGACTTGGGGATCCTAGTTAATGATAAACTTACCTGGAGCAGCCAGTGCCAGGCAGCGGCTGCCAAGGCAAACAGGATCATGGGGTGCTTTAAAAGAGGTCTGGATACACATGATGAGAGCATTATACTGCCTCTCTACAAATCCCTGGTTAGTCCGCACATGGAGTACTGTGTACAGTTTTGGACACCAGTGCTCAGGAAGGATATAATGGAACGAGAGCGAGTATAAAGGAGGGCAACAAAATTAATAAAAGGGATGGGGGAACTACAATACCCAAAGAGATTAGCAAAATTAGGATTATTTAGTCTAGAAAAAGACGACTGAGGGGCGATCTAATAACCATGTATAAGTATATAAGGGGACAATACAAATATCTCTCTGAGGATCTGTTTATACCAAGGAAGGTGATTGTCACAAGAGGGCATTCTCTGCATCTGGAGGAGAGAAGGTTTTTCCACCAACATAAAAGAGGATTCTTTACTGTTAGGGCAGTGAGAATCTGGAATTTCTTGCCTGAGGAGGTAATGATGACGAACTCAGTCAAGGGGTTCAAGAGAGGCCTGGGTGTCTTCCTGGAGTGTAACAATATTGTATCTTACAGTTATTAGGTTCTATAGAAGGACGTAGATCTGGGGATTTATTCTGACTGAATATAGGCTGAACTGGATGGACAAATGTCTTTACTCGGCCTTGCTAACTATGTTACTATGTTATTATGTTGATATTTTTGAAACCTTTTGACAGTATCACTATAATGAAAACTAGCTCTCTGGTTGTATTTAGAAATGTTGTAACTATATGCTGTTCTCAATTAATAAATAAACTAGTTTATGAAAAAAAAGAAAAAAAAATATGTGTTATTTGTTTTAATAAAGTCTCTAATCTGGCATCATTATTCATTATTCTCCTCACTTGTAAATATTGATTGTAAGGTAAAGCCTCAATCAACTTACAGGGATGTTGTATTTCGTATTTTAACAAATTATTTTTAACTGTAGATTTTACAAAAATTTCTGCAGGTAAAGATCTATCCTCATATTTCACATCCAGGAATTGAATTTCTTTCTCTGAGTGTACTAAAGTAAATTTTATATTTTCATCTAAAATGTTTAAAAACAATTGGAAATTCTCAAGTTCGGTCATTGTCCCCTTCCATAGGAGGAAGATGTCGTCTACAGTTATATGAAAAAGTTTGGGCACCCCTATTAATCTTAAGCTTAATGTTTTATAAAAATTGTTTTTTTTGCAACAGGTATTTCAGTTTCATATACACCTGGCTATGAAGTTCAAAGCTCAATGAGGTTGCAAAACCAAAAAAAGTGCTTTAGTAAGTCAGTAAAAAGTAGGTAGGAGTATTTAAAACAAGAAAAGGATAAGGGTGCCCATACTTATGCACCTGTCAAATTTTGTTTGAATGCAGATTGCACATTTTCTGTTAGTACAGTAAACCTCATTTCAAGCCAGAAACATTACTGTGTCCAACAGTTATTAGATACATGAAACTGAAATAGCTGTTGCAAAAAAAACAATTTTTATAAAACATTAAGCTTAAGATTAATAGGGGTGCCCAAACTTTTTCATATAACTGTATGTATCTCCACCACTCCAGCACATTGTTGAAGTGGTGGGACACATAGATAAGGTCCTCCTCCATGGCCGTCATAAACAAATTTGCATACACTGGCGCCATATTTGTGCCATCGCTGTACCCCTTTGTTGAATAAAAAAATTCATCCCTAAACAGGAATTAATTATTTCTCAATACAACTTCTAAAAATTTCAAAACAAACTCTATAGCCTCAGGTTTATATGTAGTGCTGACAAGTTTTCTTTGGACTGCAGCCAGGCCTGTGTCATGATTGATCAAGGCATACAAGGAAACATCAAACTATGCTGAGATGATGTCATAATCAATTTTAACATTATCCAATTTGTGCAAAAAATCATTTGAGTGTTCTATGAAAGATGGGGTTTGTCTAGAAAGGGGTCCCAATATCTTATCCAGAAAGATATATATATGGCTAAAAATAGAATCACTACCCAACACGATCGGCCGACCAGGGGAATTACTTAGTGACTGATGAATCCTCGGTATTATATATCTATATCACAGGTGTGATAGGTTTTTCCACTATTAGATATTTATACAAGCTGTCATCTATACTATTATGATGTTTAGCTTCATCTAATATTGTTTTTATTTTTGTATCTATCATAAATTTAGGATCCCCTGATAACCTGCTAAATTCACTTGTATCTGTTAATTGACGCATAATTTCTGCTTCATATTTACACATGTCCATGACGATGACACCACCACCCTTATCGGCCGATTTGATAGTGATGGGCCAATGACCACAATGCCCTGCTTTCCTCACGTGTCAACATCTCAGTACACTGCAGCAATATAAGCATCAATGACTAGGGCATTAACAACAGGTATAAAATCGCTTTTGCTAAACAGCAAAAAAATGTTTAGAACTAAACACCGTTTCCACAGGAGCCTAATTACCTGGATTTTGTGTGTGCCAATATCTTAATTTGATAGTTCTAAAAAATTTAAATAATTCTATCTCCAATTAAAAGCAATCTACTTGTTTATTCGGATTAAAAAAAAAACCCTTAGGCTGTGTTTCCTTGTTCAAATAATTTTTATTATAACTTTGAAATTTAATATTAGCATGTGGAAATAATCATATAGTCAGCTCGCAAGGGAATAGGGGTAAGGAGAGGGAGGGAGGTAGGGGGGATGGGTTTGGGGAAAGGTAACCTGTGATCATACTTATTCAAATAATTTTATTATATCTTTGAAATTTAATATTAGCATGTGGAGTCAGCTCACAAGGGAATAGGGGAAGGAGAGGGAGGGAGGTAGGGGGGTGGGTTTGGGGAAAGGTAGGAACAACATTGTGGACACGCTGTCCATTTTAAACAAAATTTGATAATGATTAACAATTGTTTAACAGATTAACATATAGTAACATATAATAGCATATAATAATAGCATATAGCATATAATAAATCGTAATATCCTCACAGGTATGTAGAAACCATCATCTTTCCTTTTAATGCGATAGGTTGGAGTTTACCTCGACCCATTTCTTCCATTTCCTATCATGTTTCGTATAGTAATTATTTGCTATTGCGAAGTTTTCTTCGTATGTCTTGTGTAAGTTAATTTGGTCTATAATTTCAGTAAAAGCCGGTAAAATCGGATTCTTCCAATGGAAAGCTATGATTTGTTTGACCACAAGGCAGATATGGATAATAAGCGATCTCACATTTGTGTCTATTTTTTCCCAGTTCAGGGACAACAAGGCCATTGCAGGGGTAACTATAATATTACCTGTTAATAATTTGTTAATTAATTTTATGGCTTGCCTCCATATGGGTTTTACCCGGGGGCATGACCAAAACACATGTAGCAAACTTCCACGCTCTCCACATTCTCTCCAGCATAATGGAGATCCTCCTGACGGCAGATGAGAAAGGCGAGCCGGAGTGTAGTACCATCTTGTTATTATTTTATAGTAGGCCTCTTTCAGTGTCATGCAGATGTTTGATGCATAAGTAAAGTGGATTGCATTTTCCCACTGTTCTAGAGTGAACGTTACATTCAGATCCCCTTCCCATTTTATCATATGAGCTAACATTAAATTGTGTGTCATTGTTAAACCACCGATATATTTGCTTGTTACTCCAAAATAAATTGTGTGTGTTTTTTTTTAGTAAATTAATAGTTGCTTCAGATATTTTTGGTTTATTTGTAATGAATTTTTGAGCTTGGTCCTTTAGTACCATGTAAGGGAAAAAGGCTGAGGAGGGTATTTTAAATTTTTGTTTAATAGAGCTGAAGGTGAGAAATTTAACCCCATCATGGATATCATTTAATTTTTGAATCCCATTGTTTCTCCATATGGGGGAGGGATTAATATTTTGGGTAAGCATGATAATCTCTATAGGGGTATTTTGGAGGAGGACTTTCCTGTTGGAGCCTCTCTTTCATTTGGACAATTTATTCCAGGCATATATAATGGGAGAAAAGATAGGGTGATGGGCGTAGGCCTTATAAGGTCTGTTGAGAATATGGTCAAAACCCAATTCTTTGGGAGATTTCCTATGGTTAAGTTCAATTTCAAGGTCAAGCCAATTCGGAGGATTTTCTTTCATGAACCAATACTGGCTTTGTTTTATTAAATTCGATAGATATAAAGCTGTAATGTTTGGTAAGCCTATGCCCCCAAATTCCTTGCATTTATATAGAATGTTTGTGGAAATGCGGGCCCTTTTTTTATTCCAAATAAACGTATTTATTGTTGATTGGAAGCTAGTCAGGTAGGAAGTGTTGATTTTTAGGGGAAGTGTTCTCAGTATATAAGAGATTTTTGGGACGATAAAAATTTTAGTTGCCAATACTCTGCCCCACCATGAGAGGTCTTTAGTACCGAGGAAACCCAGGTCTTTGTTTATATTTTCCAAGAGTTTGTTCAAGTTTTTCTTCATTAATGTGTCTAAGTTTTTTGAAATTATTGTACCTAGATAGTCTAGGTCTCCTTCCGACCAACTGAATGAAACAATATCTTTTATTTTCTTTGTTTCTAATTCCGTCAAGTAAAATGGCAATATTTTGGATTTATTTTCGTTTATCTAAAAAAAGGTAATAGTTGAAAAAAATTGAATAGTTTTTTGTAGCTCCGAAACTGATTCATAGGGGTCCGTCAGGGTAAACATCATGTCGTCGGCAAAGAGCCCTATCTTATAATGGCGTGTTCGCGTTTGTAGACCTTTTATGGAATTATTTTGCCTAATTGATTGCGCCAGTGGTTCCAATGATAAAATAAAAAGCAGCGGAGATAAAGGGCACCCTTGTCGTGTACCATTTGAAATGTTAAATGGTGTAGAGGAGTAATTGTTTGCATAAATTTGGCTGTTGGTTTTGAATAGAGTGCCATTACGCTGTTGATATATTTTTCATTAAACCCAAATTTTTGAAGTACTGATGTTAAATAAAGCCAATTTAATCGGTCAAAAGCCTTTTCGGCGTCTAGAGTAATAATTACAGATGGCACTTTAGAGGAATGAATCAATTTAATTGAGTTGATAAGTCTTCTAGTACCATCTGGCGCTTGACGACCTGTTATAAAACCCATTTGGTCCCCATGAACAAATAACGGCAAATAGGATTTGAGCCTATTTGCAATTAGCTTGGAGTAAATTTTCAGATCTGTATTGATTAAGGAAATTGGCCTGTAATTATTAACAAGGGTTAAGTCCGAATTGTGTTTGGGAATTAAAATAATTGTCGATTCTAACATTTCTGCAGGGAATTTACCTGAGGAACTAGCTATATTAAAAAGGTTTTGTAGATGTGGGGAGAGTAATTTGGTGAAGGTTTTATAATATTCGTTTCCAAAACCATCTGGGCCTGGCGATTTAAAGTCCTTGAGTTGAAGAATGGTTCTTTCTATTTCTTCTAGGGAAAAAAGGGAGGTTAGGTTTTCTAAATCACCAAGGGTCAATTTTGGAAGGCTAATTGAGGTCAAGAATTTTTCAATGTCAGAAATATTGGGAAGTGGGGTGGAGGGTTGGGAATGTAAATTATACAATTTGCTGTAATAATCTGCGAAGGAGTTGGCTATATCTTGGGGATGAGATACCGTTGTACCATTTTTTGTTTGTATTTTGGTGATCCTGTTTACTTGTCTTATCTTTTTCATTCTATTAGTCATGTATCGCGTTGGCTTATTAATTGAGGAATACTGCTTCATTTTGGAAATTTTGACCATGGTGTGGTATGATGAAAAAATGATTTTCTTGAGCTCCTGCCTGAGTTTTAGTAGCTCTGTTTTAATTTGAGTAGATGGGGGGTTTGAATTTAGTTGTTCGCTTTCCTTATCTTTTATTTTATTTTGAATATCCTCAATCTGGATCCTAAACATTCTTTTCCTTTTTGCAGAGATTTGGATCATGATGCCCCTTATGACCGCTTTATGGGCGCACCAATGGGTGAATGGGGTTGTTTCGGTAGGTGAGTTTTCTGTGAAATAATTTGTTAGTGATTTTTCTATTATTGATCTATGATCAGGGTGGTGTAATAGGTTAGCGTCACATTTCCATAGTGGATTTTTATTAATCGTGTGGCCAATTTGAATTTCCGCTGAAACTGGGGAGTGGTCCGAGAAGGTTTTCCTTTCTATAGTAATTCTATGGATCTTGGGGAGTGTAAAGATATCTGATAGGATTAAGTCAATTCGTGACGCTGATTGATGAGGGTCAGAGAAATGGGAGAATTCAATTGAAGTGGTGTTTAGGCACCAAAAGATGTCAAATAATTCATTTTGATGTATCCAATTGTCTAAAGTGTGTGGTCTGTATCTATTTGGGTTGGAGGAATCCATATTTGCATTCGGAACCATATTAAAGTCTCCCAACCAAATCATGGCACCTCTCTTGACTGATATGACTTTTTTATTTACTTTGTTTAGGAAAGCTATTTGACCCGTGTTGGGGGTGTAGATATTAACGATTGTGCAAATCTGGTTATTCAGAGAACAAACAAGAATATGAAATCTCCCTTTAGCATCTTTGATCTCCTCTAGAAATTCAAATGAGATAGTTCCTCTGATGATGGTGACCACGCCAGCTTTCTTTTTTGTGTTGTCAGACTTGTAGATATGTGGGAAGTTTTTATGCGAAAATTTTGGGTTGTCTGTGTGTTTAAATTTGGATTCCTGTATACAAATTATATCGGCATGGCTTTTAATTAGTTCTCTCCAAAGGGTGTGTCTTTTGTGTGGACTATTTAAACCTCTTACGTTGTAAGATAATAATTTTAAACTCATTGTGTATAAGCAAACCTGTGAGGATTAACAAACCTATATACTTTAAATAAAAGTAAGAACAATAAACAGTAAACTGAAATGTCCACTTGAAGTGGTCCACTGTGGTGAACCTGACTTCACCTGTTGGGGGGAAAAGTTCGTGTTACTAGCTCCCAAGCAACACCTTCTTGGTTGTTGAACTTATACCCATGTAACATTAACAAGAACGACCAAAGATAGGTATTAGCTTCTTATCGGGATAGTTTCCCATTTAAGTAAACAATAGAGTCAAGGCGATCCTTATGTCGTGGTTGAAGAGGAATACTGATGGAGTGCAAGAAGTCTCTGCCTTCTTCTGGAAAATTAAGAACGATAAAGTTGCCTTTGTAGCTGACTATTAACTTGAGTGGGAATCCCCACTTATAGGAGATTTCATTGTCCCTGAGAGGTATGGTAATGCTTTGAAAAGTTTTCCTCCCTTCAATCGTTTCTTTGGAGAGGTCAGCATATATTTTTAGTTTTTCAAATGGCTCAGGGAAATGTTTATTTTCTCTAAAGTAATTTTGGATTCTTTCTTTTGTTTTGAAGAAGTGCACTCTCATGAGTGTGTCTCTGGTTAGGTCTTTAGCGATGGTGGGCGGTTTTCGCAGCCTACGTATTCTGTCAATTTCTAGCTCTTGCTCCGTTAGGGAGGGAATAATTTTCCTGAATAATTTTTTGGTAAATTCCTCCAGTTTGTTTGGGCCTATGGACTCGGGGATGCCCCTAATTTTAATATTGTTTCTGCGATTTCGATCTTCTAAATCCGCTACCTTGAGCTTCAGCTTGTGCAACTCTTTTGTTATGTCTTTGTTTATTTTAGAGGTTAGATCTGGCCTCTCTTCTATTTTTTTAATTCTGTCCTCAAACCTGTCCATCCTTTTGCTGAGGAGGGACAATGAGTCTTCTAGTAATTTATTTTGTTTATCAAATTTTTCATTCATACTATTTTCGAATTTGTCCATTTTCCCTGTCAATTTAGATATAAGAATCCCCACAGAATTCAGGTCAAATCCCTGGGTATCGTCTATGTTTGGGTTACTTATTTTTTGCTTGGATTTAGCTGGGCTCAAGTTAGGAGAGGTTTCTGAGACCTCGTCAGATGAGTCATGTGGAGTAGTGTATTTTTCGGCTATAACCTCTGGAATTTTCCTCTTTAAAGAGGTAGATGAATCCATCTCTATAATAGTAGTGGGGGAGGATTGTTTTACTTCATTGCGGTTAGAGAGTTTTTCGTGGTCTGATTCTTCCTCATCTTTTAGTGGGGACCTGGACCTATTGGGACTTGTTTTAGTTATCAAGTCTTTTGATGTATTTCGCCCTACCCCTTTAAATTTTTGGGCTTTTTGAGAATTTGATGAGGCCATGTTTGAGAATTGGGGTTTGGCCGAGGATTTACTCATAATTATCCCCGATCCGTGCTCTAGAGTTCAGATAGTAGTAACTAAGACAGTCACAGAATAGGGTAGGAGGGTTGCCCACACTCTAAATCTCCCAGCAAAGTTGGAGTTATATAGACTGATTTATATGTTGTCGTGGAAGAATTTTAGGGAGGATTAGTCAGAATTGTGTACTGGTAACTCTGAAGTAAGAGACAAAGGGTTGCTTATTAGAATAACCCTAAGAATATAATTAGGAGAGAGAAGGTACTATATAGGCAGGCAGTAGTTATGACTATGCAGAGATACAGAGGGGTGTGTAAACTAATACTATTCACCTGGGGTTGATACTGCCAGAGAAATTAGGTTATAGCTCTTTTGCATTAAAAGCCCTTCAGGCTCCTAACTAGTCGTCAGCAGGATTAGTTGTGTTGTAGTCTCTTCTTCTTGCTAGTGGATCTGGCAGGATCTTCAGAGCCAACGGCGTTCCGGACCGTCGGTCTCCGTTAATCTCTCTACCCCCTGTGATGCAGCATCCAGCATAAGCTGGAACTCACCACCTCCAGAAATGGCGCTGAAGCAGTCCGGCCGGCTGTCTGAGTCCTCAGCTTGTGTTGCCGCGTTGTCGTCTTCCGGTGCAGGGACTTTCCCAGCCAGGAGCTGGAACTTACCGCCGAGTAGATTTGCAGCTGATCGGGTCCAGCTTGTGTTGTCCGGCGCAGCTTTAACAGGAGCCGGTCGTGCGTGTCGCCTGGTCCGCCGCTGACCACCAATAAAATGGCGGCGTCTTCTGTTTTCTCCTATGATGCGAAGTCCAGGGAAGTGTCGGAGGTGGCGTGAAGCGCTGTCCGTCACTTCACCGGATCCTCCCTGAATCCTTAATTGTTCTTTTCTGCCTCCGCCTTTCAGTCCGGGGAGGCTTGGTGCTGTATAGAGATGGGCAGGGCGGTAAATACTCCTATTATGTCAAATGACGATTTTCTAAGATGGCGCCCGGAGAGCTGGTACTTCTCTAATTAGCCGGGCCGGTGTCGGGGTGAAGGTAATAAACACTGTGACCCGTTAATTCCAGGGGTTCCTCTGTTGTCAGGTGGGTTGTCACAGTACTGGGTGGACAAGCTGAGGAATCACAGTCAATTTAACAGGGAGAAAACCGGCAGGAAAAATGGCTGAGGATTCCTGTCACAAAGATTGACAGGCCTCAAAATGCTGACAGGAATTTCTCTCAGAAGAGACAATTAAGTCACAAATTTAGGCTCTCTGTTATCCTAGAGAGATACTGGGAACATATCCTCAATTATTTTTACCAAAGGATGCTGTTTTTCCACGGTTTGAGTTGATTTCAGACGATGTCACTCAGGAGCTTAGGCAGCGCACACCTTACACCATTGCTGCCTAGGCCACACCCCCCTTAGGCTGTGTTTCCACGGTCAGTAAATGCTGCTGGTTTGACGCTGCGAACATCCGCAATGTCAAACCCGCAGTGTCCAGATGTTACAGCATAGTGGTGGGGATTTCATGAAATCCCATCTCCATTATGCATTCGGAGACGCAGGCGGCAGACCTGCATATCCGGACATGTGGCGCATCTTTATAGACTGCAACATGTCTTTTTACGATTCCTGGGACGCTCCATCCCCGCAGCGTAAATTTCCCATAGGCTATCATTACATGCGGTAAAACCGCATCTAGTGATTAGTCACATGCGTAATAACTGCGTAAACACAGCTTACTATGCATGTCTACTAATTTGAATAATCTCTTACCAGTCACACCGCCGGAAGTCCGCGTCCACTGCAGTTCTCGCGATAACTTAGCTTACAGCGAAAACGGCCGTGCACATGACCGGGGGGTTATCCCAGGTCACCCTAGGCTAGTTGTCACGATCAGCTGACCGCGAGAGCTAGAGTGTAGGTGATCGCTGGAGATTTCCGGTGGTCATCTACAAGTTCTGCTATGTCTGGATGTCTGGCATCCAGATGTAGCAGAGCTGGACTCGTCGTGGGACACTCGTTATTGAGGACTGCGTCGGAACAGGGAGTATACTCTTGGTTTATTTATTTTTTTCAGGAGATCGATGGCTTCGCATGGATTATCAGTATAATAAATATGGGAAAAGTGTGTGGTATTTTATTTCATTAAAATACTTTATTCTGCATGTGTGTGTCTTATTAACCCTTAACCAACTATAGGATTATTAATGGTAGGTATTTTATTGATGCCTCTCCATTACTAAGCCGGCTTAATGTCACCTTACAAAGGTGACATTAACCCCTTATTACCCCATATGCCACTGCTACAGGGCAGTGGGAAGAGAGAGGCTAAGTGCCGGAATTGGCGCATCTGTAAGATGCGCCATATCGGGGGCGGCTGTGTGCTGGTGTTTAGCCAGTTGGGCCCAATATCCATGGTCCCTCTCTAGGCTATGAATATCAGCCCGCAACTGTCTACATAGCCTTTCTGGCTATAAATTATAGGGGGACCCCACATCATTTTTTTTTGGGGGGGGGCTATTTTAATAGCCAGTAAAGGAAGAGTATACAGCTGCGGGCTAATATTCGTAGCCTGGGAAGATCTATGGGTATTACCCCCTTTCCAGGCTATAAACATCGGCCCCCAGTTACTGGCTTTCCCTCACTGGTGCAGAAAATTGCGCAGGAGCCCACACCATTTTTTTCCATTTTTTTTAACTTAAACAGATATTGCATTTAAGGCCATTGTCACACTTGAGAGAAATTCACATGAGTCTCGCACCTCAATACCCGGCACTGCCGCCGACACTCGGGACCAGAGCATTCAGCTGCATAGAGATACATGCAGCCACACACTCTGGTCCTGAGTGCCGGCGGTAGTGCTGAGTATTGTTGAGGTGCGAGACTCATGTGAGCTTCTTGCAAGTGTGACCCGGGCCTAACGTAGATTTTTTTTTTTTTTTTAATTCGTTTATTAATTCCAGAATAAACAAACAATGCACACATTAGCATTTATCATTATCAATTATACCACCGGATACAAATAATTACAGAATATCATCATATCCAAAATTTACAGGGGTAATAAACTGTGCATGTTGAATCACTAGTACCTATAAAATATCTACTATACAACTTTAACCGTTAACAGTAAGTCGCCAAAAGGAAAAACAGATTTGAATCCTACTCCACAAGCGATGTCCCAAAACCACAAGCCCATCTTCCCGTGTATGTATCTAATCAGCGTAGACTACAGAGTATGATAAGAGGAGTTCCATCTACCTCAGATTTTTTCGAATTTACCTGGGCATCCTCTATTTTGGTACAGTGTTCTTTCATATGGAATGACCGAGTTCACCAAATCAATCCAAACTCTGAGAGACGGGGAGGAACCACCCATCCACCTTAACGCCAGTGCCTTCCGTGCTAAGAAGAGCGTCTCTCGAAGAAAGATCCCAGTATGGTGATCCCAGGCCTCTGTATCCCACACCCCGAATAAGCAGGTCAATGGCTCAAGTGGAACAGGGATTGACAATAAAGATGTTAATAATGTCGTGACCTCTTTCCAATAGTGAAAAATCACCGGGCACCTCCAAATCATATGGATAAAATCTGCATCACGTGCATGACATCGTAAGCAATCTGACGAGTGGAGGCGACCCATTTTAAAGAGTCGTGTTGGGGTCAAATAGGTCTGATATATAATGTACAGCTGGGTCATCCTGTTATTAACTGAAGGAGAAGCTTTAGTTGGAGACTCTAGAATATCTTCCCATTCCTCTCCCATTGTATCGGGAAGAAGTCCTTCCCACTTCTTTTTAAGAGAGTTAATAGTAGACCCATCTCCCACGGATAATAGATACGTATATAAAGAGGAAATGAGTCCCTGAGGACCTTGTGATTTGAGAATGCCTATCAGAGGTAGAGATGAGATCGCTCGACCTGCACCCACATTTCGCATATACGATTGGAAAGCTGACCTTAGCTGTAAATAACGGAAGAATTGAGATCTTGGGATATTGTAGGTATCCCGTAATTGTTCGAAGGATACAAAAACCCCCTGGTCATGTACATTGCCCACAGAAAGAACACCGCATGAGATCCAGAACTCAGTAGATGGATGATTCAGTAATTCTGGGAAATAACTATTATGCCATAGTGGCATTTCGGCTATTATATCTGCAAATTTAATAACTTTTTGATTTGTCTCCATATTAAGCTCGCCAGTCGAAGTAAAGGCTGCAAACGGGGAGCACTGACTTTCTCCGTTTCCAAAAATCCCAATGGACAATCAATCCGGGCAGAATGGAGTAGATGACTCTCTGAATTAGGTAGAGAGTTATTAGGCATCCATTTGCTCAATGCCTTATCCTGTCCAGCAAGATAGTACAGATAAAAGTCTGGTAGAGCCGCCCCACCCCCCCTTTTCGGTCTCTGCAGAGTAGATAGTTTAAGTTTGGGTCTGGTCTTCCCCCATATAAAGGATGTGGTTAGGGAGTTTAAATTTGCAAAGAAAGACTTGGGTATTGGCATAGCACTATGTTGGAGACAATAATTAAGTTTGGGGAGCAGTATCATTTTAATTAGATTGATGCGGCCTGCAACGGCGAGAGGGAGTTTGCTCCAGGTTATAAATTTAGATTTGACCAGGTCCAATAGTGGGTAGATGTTAAGTTGTAGGTCCAGCCGACTATATTGAGACATATGAATACCCAAATATTTGAAACTGGAGACTACAGGTAGTGACGAGAGATTTTCAAGACAGGGTATCGGAACATGAGACAGAGGCATCAGGGCAGACTTGTCCCAATTTATATAGAGACCGGAGAATTTACTAAATTTGTCAATGGTCGTTATTACTTGTGGTAGTGTTTCTTCTATTTTATCCATAAATATGATCATTTCATCGGCATAAAGACCGATGGTATCCACACGATCCACAATATTAATTCCCTTAATATCCGTGGAGGACCTTATGCGTATTGCTAAAGCTTCTATCGCGAGGGCAAAGAGAGCATCCTTGACGGGTTCCCCTGTGCAAGGTAAAAGAATCAGAGATAGAGTTATTCACAATTACCCGTGCCCTGGGATTCCTATATAGTGTATCTATCCCTCTAATAAATTTGTCCCCAAAACCGTATTTCCGTAGACATGCGGAGAGGAAAGGCCATTCTAGAGAGTCGAACGCTTTGGCTGTATCTAGTGATGCCAGTGCCCAATTATTATCCAATTCTAGAGAACTACACTATATTGAATCACTGATTGGACCCGTCTCCTAACGCAGATTTTGTGTGTGTGTATCTTTATCTAAGGCCAGGATCACACACGTGAGAAACACGTGACCAAGAAGGCATGTGTGATCCCGCCTAACTCTTTATGTACCATTTTATTATGTTTATTCCTAAACATTGGGCTTGGTATTATCTATAGATATATCTATCTATCGATATATTTATCTAGCTATCTATGGCTATATCTATCTATAGATCTATCTATCTATCTATAGATAGATATATCTATAGATAGATAGGTCTTTCTATAGATTGATCTATAGATCTATTTATAGATCTGTCTATCTATCTATTTATAGATCTATCTATCTATCTATCTATCTATCTATCTATCTATCTATCTATCTATCTATCTATCTATAGATCTATCTATCGATCTAATGTATCTATCTATCTATCTATCTATCTATTTATCTATCTATCTAGCTGTGTGTGTAAACATTATTCTTCAATGGAGTATGTAAAAGAATAGGTTGTAAAAGAACTTACATCACACTTTCTTTTTTTTGTATATCTTTATTTAGCTTACAAAAACACACAAAAATGCGCATGAAAAAACGCATGATAAGTGCAGGTGACCTGCCAGTGACCTCAGATGCAGATTTTACCTGCGTCAAATCCTGAGCAAATACTGAGCCATTCCTGACCGTGGAAACATACCCTTAGGGTATGTGCACACGTCCGGATTTCTTGCAGAAATTTCCCGAAGAAAACCGGAAATTTTCTGCAAGAAATCCGCATTTTTTTTTAGCGTTTTTTTTCCCGTTTTTTTTCGCGTTTTTTTAGCATTCTGCAAGCGTAATTAGCTTGCAGAATGCTAAAGTTTTCCAAGCGATCTGTAGCATCGCTTGGAAAACTGACTGACAAGTTGGTCACACTTGTCAAACATACTGTTTGACAAGTGTGACCAACTTGTTACTATAGATGCTGCTTATGCAGCATCTATAGTAAAAGATAGAATGTTTAAAAATAATAAAAAAAATAAAAAATGGTTATACTCACCCAGACGATCTCCTCAGCGGCGTCCGTTCCTATAGATGCCGGTGTGGTTCAGGACCTTCGATGACGTCGCGGCTTGTGATTGGTCGCGTGAGTCACATGAGCGGTCACGCGACCAATCACAAGACAGTGACGTCATCACAGGTCCTGAACCACACCATCTATAGGAACCGAAGAGAGAGCATGCACCGGAGAGGCGGGAACACTTCGGCGGCCATCAGAGGGTGAGTATAGGACTATTTTTTATTTTAATTCTTTTTTTTTACCAATTATATGGTGCCCAGTCCGTGGAGGAGAGTCTCCTCGCCTCCACCCTGGGTACCAACCGCACATAATCTGCTTACTTCCCGCATGGTGTGCACAGCCCCGTGCGGGAAGTAAGCAGATCAATGGACTCCTAGGAGTGCGGAATCCCCGCAATCCGCATTTTTTAATGAACATGTTGCTTTTTTTTCCGCGATGCGATTATTTCGCGGAAAAAATCGCAACATTTGCACAAAAAATGCGGAATACCCTCTAAATAATAGGAGGCATATGTAAGCGTTTTTTTCGCGTTTTTATCACGTTTTTATAGCGAAAAAACGCTAAAAAAACGCGAAAAATCCTGAACGTGTGCACATGGCCTTACTCAGTAAAGACACTTGATTAGTAGATAAAGATTTATAGGATAGATTTACCACAAGAATCAGTCCTTCTTTCTCATGGTGGTTTGCCTTTGTTTTCTCTCTTTTTTGTCCATGGTGATATTTCCTGCCTCCTCTTCTGTTCCTCTTGCATGGTCTTCCAATGGATCCTCTAAAAAAACATTATTATCAAAATGTGAATAATTAGTACAAAACGCTCTAGAGTTCATATTAGTGGAACAAACACTTCTTTCCGGCTGACGTTTTTTGTTGTTTCTTGGGGTTTTAGAACCCTATCTCTGCCAGTTTAAACGTTTCCAAGGCTATAGTCCTCAGCATCCCTATTCTATTTCCTCCTTTTGATATCCTCCAATTTTTCTCAGTTTTTTTCAGCCGTAAATAAGTCGTATCTTTAACCTGATTCCATAAATCTTTACTCAGTAACTTTTTAAGTTTAATTTCAGTAATAGAAATGTTTTTATATAAATCCTGAATGTCTTTCTGTAACAATTCCATGTTCAAATCAATATGTAAACCTCTCAGTATTCTTTTTTGCTTGTAATATTCCATCAAGGTCATAAGATGTACAGTGGGTATGGAAAGTATTCAGACCCCTTTACATTTTTCACTCTTTGTTTCATTGCAGCCATTTGGTAAATTCAAAAAATCATTTTTTTCTCATTAATGTACACTCTGCACCCAATCTTGACTGAAAAAAAACCTGAAATGTAGTATTTTTTGCAAATTTGTTAAAAAAGAAAAACTGAAATATCACATGGTCATAAGTATTCAGACCCTTTGCTCAGCATTGATTAGAGGCACCCTTTTGAGCTAGTACAGCCATGAGTGTTCTTGGGAATAATACAACAAGTTTTTAAAACTGGATCCTCTGCCATTTCTCCAGAGATTATCAATTGGGTTTAGGTTAGGGCTCTTGCTGGGTCAGTTAAGAATGGTCACAGAGTTGTTCTTAAGCCACTCCTTTGTTATTTTAGCTGTGTGCTTAGGGTCATTGACTTGTTGGAAGGTGAACCTTCAGCCAAGTCTGATATCCAGAGCACTCTGGAAGAGGTTTTCATCCAGGATATCTCTGTACTTGGCCGTATTCATGTTTCCTTCAATGACAACCTGTTGTCCTGTCCCTGCAGCTGAAAAACACCCCCATAGCAAGATGCTGCCACCACCATGTTTCACTGTTGATGAGCAGTACCTGGTTATCTCCACACATACCAGTTAGAATTATCACCAAAGAGGTCTATCTTTGTCTCATTAGACCAGAGAATCTTATTTCTCATAGTCTGGGAGACCTTCATGTGTTTTTTAGCAAACTCTATGCAGGCTTTCATATGTCTTGCACTGAGGAGAGGCTTCCATCGGGCCACTCTGTCATAAAGGCCCGAATGATGGAAGGTTGCAGCGATAGTTGACTTTGTGGAACTTTCTCTCATCTCCCTACTGCATCTGCACAGCTCAGCCTCAGTGATCTTGGGGCTCTTCTTTACATCTCTCACCAAGGCTCTTCTCCCACGATTGCTTAGTTTGGACAGCCAGGTCTAGGGAAACTTCTGGTGGTCCCAAACTTCTTCCATGTAAGGATTATGATGGCCACTGTGCTCTTGGGAAATTTGAGTACTAAAGATATTCTGTCATAACCATGGCCAGATCTGTGCCTTGCCACAGTTCTGTCTCTGAGCTTCCTGTTCAGTACCTTTGACCTCATGATTCTCATTTGGTCTGACATGCACTGTGAGCTGTGAGGTCTTATGGAGACAGGTGTGTGCCTTTCCAAATCAAGTCCTATCAGTTTAATTAAACACAGCTGGACTTCAATGAAGGAGTAGAACCATCTCAAGGAGGATCACAAGCAAATGGACAGCATGTGACTTAAATATGAGTGTCTGAGCAACGGGTCTGAATACTTATGACCATGTGATATTTCAGTTTTTCTTTTTTATCAAATTTGCAAAAATGTCTACATTTCTGTTTTTTTCGGTCAAGATGGGGTGCAGAGTGTACAATAATGTGAAAAAATGAACTTTTTTGAATTTACCAAATGGCTGCAATAAAACAAAGAGTGAAAAATTTAAAGGGGTATGAATACTTTCTGTACTCATTGTAACTCTGTTAAGATTGTAATTATGTTATTTCTATATTTTGCACATTCTATGTTTAACATAATGCACTTTACTTCAATGTGTCATATAGACAGCCCTTTATAAGGGAGTAGCCCTAACTAATTACACGCCGCTCTGCCTCTCTCCGCATGCCTCTGTAACCTGCATGTCATTTTTATTTCCAGATCCCACATGTTGGAATAAAGGACTAGCACGATTTTTGCAATGGTGAGTGCCGCACACGTTCTTTTATATATCTACTCTCTTTAGATGGGATTTGCAATAGTGTGGACTGGTGCCGCAAACTGCTTTTCTTTGTTAACTTTCTTATATACTATGTATACCTGTCTTCAGTGAGGTGCGTAGCTGAGATTAATCAAATGAGCTCTGTATGGCAGAGAGAGAGAACACACCACTGAAGCTCTTCAACTCACAAAGAGTCTGACAGCGGAGTCCTGTTTTCCCAGCAGCTCAGCTGATTTAGAATCAAATGAGTTTGTTACAAGGACCTGAGCACTCAAGTACTGTGCGATACTACTCACTGCTCGATACTCAAAAGAGCACCTATATATTTAAGATCACCAAAAAAATGAAAATATTAGACAAAGATAACACAAGTAAACACAAAGTTCAATTTTTAAATGAAGGTCTTTATTATTCAGGGAAAAATTAATCCAAACATACAGGGCCTTCCATAAAGCTACAGGACAGTCTTCAGGGCATTTGCTTTCAGCATATAAGAAATCATCCAGTGTGTAAGCATCACAACTTAATTCTGCCTATGAATTACAATGGCTGAGGGAAAGACTACACGGTTTTTGCCAGATTCAATGTTAGATGAAGAATGTATAAAATTTAATCCACAGTCCAGTGAGCTGACCTTTGCATCACTGCTGCTGAAGAGCTATATCTGCCAAACAGGTGGCTCTGGCTTCAATCCCCAGAACGAGTCAAGAAACTTAGATCTGTCCACATCAGCAATCCAGCTGTTGGTCTCATGTCTGCTTGGGAGAGACTAGAATGAAGCTATGGTAGTCTTGAACCCATAGAAAATGCAGTGTTCAAGCAATTACAGGATTTTCCAAAAATATCCTGTAAGGGCAGTTCAAAATTCCAAGAGCTCACTGAACTCCTGTTAGAGCTACAGCTGGCCAAAGCAGACACGTACCTACCTGGCCTCAGCTACCTGGACACTGCTCATGGGGTAAACCCAATTGTTTCTAAACTACCGTACAGCATTCAAGAAAAGTGGACCACACTTGGGTCAAGGTGCAAAAAAGAAAACCAAGTCTCCTTTCCTCCATTTTCTTACTTCTGTGAGTCAGTCAAAAATATTGTAGAGTGTAAGACTGACCCAAGCTTTTCCTACGGAGAGCCCAGTAACCCTGGTTTATCGTCTCCTAAATTTGGCAGTCTACATCCTATTAACAGAAACAGCAGCGGTCCAGTGTCAGTCAAGAAGACTCATGTTCTTCCCACACCTTCATCATCTCCAGACAAGAGCAACATAGATGAAAAACCCTAATTGACTGTATCCTATTCATAAGAATCCACATCCCCTAAAGAAGTGCATTGGATTCAGAAATAAATCACTCCAGAAATGCAAGGAGATTCTAAAGAACGTTACAGATGTTTTGCTTCTACTGAACTCTTTATAAAACTGTAAAATTGCTATTAAGTGTTTGGAGTGTGACAGTGAGGACCACATACAAGCGCTCCATCCATCCCAACCTAACGATGCAGCTCTTTCGCCTTCTCTCACCACAAGACATGGCAGGGAGGATGCAGATCAAGCAGTGAGTCCTACCATAATATTTTGTTCATGCACAGAAGTCTGCGGAGATATCCTCTGGGACAAATCGTGTGCAAAGATATGCCTGGTGAACGTATATCACAAGGGGTGACCAGAGAAAACCACAAAGGTGTATGTCATACTGGATGATCAGAGTAAACGATCATTTGCAAGGTCAGAACTCTTTGATCTGTTTAACTTAAAGGGAAATGCTCACTGCTACAGCCTGGGCACCTATAGTGGTGTTACAGAGGTCTCTGGGAGAAGGGCCAATGGACAATAGTATCTTCTCTCGAGAACATCGTAGAGATACCCCTACCCACTCTTGTCAAGAACAACCAGATACCACCCAACAGAGAGAAGAGCCTAACCCCAGAGGCTGCTCTTCATCACCTTCATCTAAAGACTATAGCCAACAAGATACCAGCTCTTTACAAACAGGTCAAATATCCTGATTCTGCTCAGGAGAGACATTCTCTGGCTACACAAGGCACGTCAGCAAATCAATGGACCACATGGTGCTCCATTTGCTCAACACTTTGATATAGGCCGGGTTATCATAGGTAATGTCTGCATAGATAAGATGATAGATTAGAGGCCTACAGGGATTTCCCCATTTAAGACTCTTGTCTTGCCAAATGGTCATAGCACTTACTTTCAGTCATGCCCACATCATTACTGGGTGAAAGAAAAGCTGAGTGACAGTAAGTGGCAGTAGGAAACCCCTGACAAGATGAACATGTTCCTGTCCTGTGATAACAACCTAGGGTCAACAGTGTTCAATTCTACAAGTGAAGACAATAAGCTTGCACCTGCAATAGAGAACAAATAATTTATAAAGATTATGGAAAAGGAATTTGCCCGGGAAGATTCCAACAGCTGGGTATCATTTTTACACTTTTCTTTTCAAAGAGCAAGGTTGCCAAACAAACTGCAGCAAGCAATGGCAAGGTTTTCATCTTTAAAACGTACCCTAAAGAGAAAACCTGAAATGGAGAAACATTTTGTTGACTTCATGCAGAATATCTTCATTAGAATTCATGCAGAGTCTGCACCACCATTGAAGGAAGGAGAAGAATGCTGGTACCTTCCATTCTTCAGTGTCTATTATCACCCTTGGAAACCTAAGCAAATCAGAGTGGTGTTTCACTCCTGTGCTCAGTATTAAGGCATCTCTCAATAGCTTGCTCCCCACTGGGCTTAACCTAAACAAAAGCCTTATAGAAGTGCTGATTGACTTCAGACAAGAACCTGTTGCAGTAATGGACGACATTCAGCAAATGTTCCACTGTTTTATTGTGAGAGAAGACAGTAGAAACTACCTCAGGTTTCTATGGCACTAATTCAGTGATGTCCACAACAAAGTCGTAGACTATTGGATGAAGGTACATGTCTTGGGGAACAGCCTCTCACCTGCTGTGGCAATCTATGGACTGAGACGGACAGCCCTGGAATGTGAGAGAGAGTATGTATCTGATGCTCGTCTATTTGTGGAAAAAAATTACGAAGTAGATGATGGGCTTAATTCTCTGCCCAAAAGTGAAGAAGCATTTGATCTGCTCTCTAGAACACAAGAAAAGCTGTAAGCAGTAAACATCAGACTTCACAAGATAATTTCCAAAAGCCAGGAGGTGATGAAAACATACACATTTGAGGACCTCAATCTGGGTTCTCGCGTTCCTCCTCTGAAACTCAGCCTTGGTCTGCTTTGGGACACTAAACAGGACACGGCAAGTAATGGTTAACTGACTGAACAGAGAACTAGTGCATAACCAAAAAGCAACTTATATAGCAAATAGATAAATAGCTGCACTCAACTGTTTTAAAGTATATGAATGTGTGATACATGAAATGTGAATAGCATAATGGTTTGTAAAATCTACAAAAAACACGAGATGCTTAGCACAAAATTTGGCCAAAAAATGTGAGCCCATCCACCAACGTCAAGGTAAACTCAAGAATCGGATGTGTTCCTGACCTAACTGCCTAGTGTGAACACTTAGCTCTGGCTAATATCATGGTAAAGCCTGTATTTATAGGAAGGTCCGAAACCAAATGTGTTTGGATGTAAATAAAATCACAGCATGTGAAGGGCGGGGTGTTCAAGTCAGAAAATATAATAGCAAGTAATGGTAAACTGACTGAACAGAGAACTAGTCTGAACTGGTGCATAACCAAAAAACAACTTACATAGCAAATAGATAAATGGCTGCACTCAATTGTACTAAAGCAAATTAATGTGTGATACATGAAATGTGAATAGCATAATGGCTTGTGAAATCTATGAAAAAACACATGAGATGCTTAGCACAAAATTTGGGCAAAAAATGTGAGCCCATCCACCAACGTCAAGGTAATCGATGGGTCCTTGATCTAACTGCCTAGTATGAACACTTACCATTACTTGCTATGTACTATTTACATATTCTATTGCTGAATATATATGTCAGCAATAGAGTATATACTATACTCTATTGCTGACATCGTCTATGTCAGCAATAGAGTATAGTGCATCAGAAGCCTTTTTACTCTACTGACCTCAACCAAGCTGACCGAAGGTCAAGACACACAGCTGCATCTAAGCTCAATGACATGTGTATGTTGCCTCCAAGTCTCTTACATGAGGATTCTTGTACTGCTTTTACCAAAGGAGGATATGACTTGAAAAAGAACATTGCTACTGGACAAAGCTTACAACGGGAAGTATACCACCATATACTTCCAGCTGTGTTAGGATGTGGAACTTTCACCATTGGATTGTTTGGTTGGTGGAAGTGTTTGCATGTTGCAGCTTCCTGAATCCAAAGATGGGCTTCCAGTTGGTCTTGGATTACACTACTGTTGTGGACTTCAGGCCACCATCCAGAAAAGTGGACTTACAACTGTTATAGTGATTGTTGAAAGCTTGTGTGTTTCTTTTTATCTTTTAGGTTACAGATCGACTGTGGACATCATCAGAAGATATAACTTCAAATCGATCATTATGAAATCTAAAGATTTCAGATGTTGGTAGTGTCATGTCCCATGATTTGGGAATCATACAGACCATATTGCTTTATCATTGTGTTGTAATATATATCTTTTTCGTTGCAATACTTTTTTCTTTATTTTGAAATCTGTCCTTCCTCTCTCTCTGTCTCTCTTTGATGTAGCTCTGATTTCAGTGACCCCTCCCTTGTTACTCATTCTTCTTCCTCATTTACCATCTATCAGCCTAGAAGCTCATGTGCTGCAGCCCTGTTTCTTTTTTACCTGCTGTATGTGTGCATATTTTCAAGAATTCAGCTGGAAAATACAGCTTCTCTTGGAATCTTTACATGTGCCTCCTACAGTCAACTTAAAACTATCTGAGAACATCACTACGTGTGAGTACAGTTTAAAAGAGGCAGCCTAGAAATGGTGTCTCACAGCATCATACACTTGTAGCTTAGTCATGGAGTCAGAAAACCCTCTTTTCCCAATTAAAAATAAAGAAATGAAATAGATACAAAATAAACATGGTTTTATTAATATTTACATAGTATTATAAATACAAAATAAGCCTTTTATGCAACATATTTGAAAACTTGATTGTCTTAAGAAGGTAAAGCAGCCTGTATTCCATATAGGCCAAATATCTATCGGGTAATGCATCAACACTAAATCCATTTTGCACTATAGAACTTATATAGATTTGAAATACCATTGTGTGTATAAAATATTATTTTTCAATAAGTTAAGCCATTTTAGCTCCTTGCATTTATAGTTTTAAAATATTCCTCAGCTAAAAAACACTACTTGGAATTTTCTAAGCGGTTTTGGGAAATTCCCAACTCCTGTAGGCTTTAGCAAGTATGAAAATTCAAGGTGACATCATGCTCCAACCCTACAATGTTTCCCCTTGAATGCAGTCCAACCAGTTCTAGTGGGTGGAAAGCTATCTGATAGCATCAGTTGTTGACTGAATTGAAATCTTTTGAAAGTGAAAGAATAAATCACTGCCTAACTTCACTCATGATTCAAGAGGTCCACATAAATATTGAAAGACAACCAAGCTTTTATTGCATAATATTCAGTTAACTACTACTCATATTGTTCAGTAGTTATTTTTGTTTTTTTGCATAGAAATACCTTTAGAGCGATTTAGGCTGCTGTCAGCCAAAAATGAATTAAGCCAAGGGACATTACTTCCTGATGCCCTCATAGACATGATCATTGAGCCAAGAGTCCAAAGGTTTCTAATAGGGAGTAAAAAATTAACCCCTGCGAGACAGTCAGTGACTTAAATCACCAATACTCATTTATCAGTTCTCATGAGAGAGTCTAGTGATCCTCATTAGTGATGAACGACCACTAAAATGCTCAAGTGCTTGTTACTCAAGTGGAGCAAATCTTAATGCTTGGGTGCTCGATCCAAGTAACAAGTGTAATGGAAGTCAAAGAGAATCTCGAGCATTTTCCTGGCGTTCCCTCCCCCACCACAGAGGTCTGGAGGGGTCTAAAAATTGCTTAAATCCATAGAAACAGTGATGAAATGGTAACAGCATGAGAAAGGCTATGTGTGCATGTTGCGGATTTGCTTGTGGAAATTTCTGTGCAGTTTATGCTTCTCTTGGCAGAAAACGCAGGGGAAATTCCGCGCTGATTTGATGCGTTTTTTATGCGGATTTTCATGCGGATTTGTAAGCTAAATAAAGATAGTGATGTAATTTCCTTGTTCAACCTCTTCAGCCAGATACCGTTATTAATATGAAATAAAGACACACACCCCCACACACACAAAGTCACCAGCCTATGTAGGAGCATTAGCATAATTAACCTACATATGCTGTAACAAAACAGCAACTGCTATTAGCAGGTGCGTAACTTCTGCGGTCGCAAGGGTGGCAGCTACGCCGGGGACCGGAGTGCTTAGGGGCCATCAGGGGATTACTGCCCTGACTGGCATATGGGGCCCGATGAGCAGAGGGGGCCCGCATCAGGCCCCGTCTCTTCTGCTCATCGGGCCCCAGCAGCAGCCTTCTGCCGATGCAGTAACTGAACCTACTTCCGTGATGCAGGTTCAGTTAAGCTCTATTGCTGTGCGGGCCCACACAGCAATAGCTAAAAGCCACCAGCCAGCCAATCGGAGGCTGGCAGCTGACATCAGAGTGCACGTCACCAGCGTATGACATCATTGTCATTTTCTGGCAAGTGTGCGCTTGAACTGCAACAAGAGAGCATCACCGTAGGAGCGCGGCCAGGTAAGGAGAAAGGTTTTTTATTTTTATCGAAAGCGGCACGGGGGCAGGATGGGAGACACGGGGGTAGAATGGAAGACACGGGGGCAGGATGGGAGACACGAGGGCAGAATGGGAGTCACGGGGACAGGATGGGAGACACAGGGGGGGAAGAATGGAGACACAGGGGAAAGAATGGAAATACAGTGGGAAGAATGGAGACACGGGGAAGTATGGAGACACGGTGCAGGATGGAAACCCAGGGGGCAGTATGGGAGACACGGAAACAAGATGAGAGATGGGGACAGGATGGGAGACATGGGTGCAGCATGGGAGACACGGGGGCAGGATGGAGACAGATGGGGCAGGATGGGAGACACTGGGGCAGGATGGGAGATACTGGGGCAGGATGGGAGACAGAGGGCAGGATGGGAAACACAGGGGGCAGGATGGGAGACACAGGAGGCAGGATGGGAGATACTGGGGCAGGATGGGAAACACAGGGGGCAGGATGGGAGACACAGGAGGCAGGATGGAAACATAGTGCTGGATGGAGATAGATGGGGCAGGATGGAGACAGATTGTGCGGTCAGATAACATAGTTTTTTAAGGTTGAAGGAAGACTTTAAGTCCATCTAGTTCAACCCATATCCTAATGGAGGATTAGGAGGCGGATCTCGGCGGATCTCGGCCGCTGACGGACACGTCCTCATGGTACAAAAATATTTAGACTGGGCGGCCATTGTCTTTCGCGCTCTCCAGCGTGTCTACGCCCACTCCAAACCCTTCTTCTGCTCCCGCGCTCTCCCTAGCGCCGTAATGGTGGCGATTTTGGCGGGAGCTTCTGGCGGCAAGTGGCAATTCACAGTCTTTGCAATAAGTCACAGTCCAAACACAATAAATCACAGTTCCAAGGCAAACATGACCTGATTCTTCAGGCTTAAGTAGATCCTGTTCGTGATGCCAAGTTGGAGCGCCCCCACTGTCGCAGGGCCGAGGGGTGCCCGGTACCGGGCCTCTCTGTCTCTGTTCTGGGATTGTCACGGTGGCTAGACCCGGTCCGTGACCCTGCTGAGGGGCGTCCAGTGAAAGTTGAGAGTGGTAATGTGTGGTGCAGGGTGCGATGAATAACGAGGACACAGGGTTGCAGTCTCTTTACCTCTTTAGGCTTCAGGATCCTCAATCCCGAGTACGGTTAACAGGGCTGTCTGAGACCGGCCGGTCCGATGGCACCTCCAGAGTTCCCTTCGCAGGTGGAAATCTGTGCCTTCCTTCTAGCGCTTGTGTGTTGTAGTCCTTCCCTGCTGAGCACCACGGGATAGTCCTCACAACTGTTGTGTCTGTTTCTGATGTTCCCTCACAACTGATTCTGATGTTCTCCGTCCCCCCAGATTGTATGGCTAGGACGCACCCGTATGACGGGTAGACCTGGAGTTCTTCCGGGACCCTAGTGTCGCCCCTCTCCAACTGTTGCCCCCTATGTCTGCTTAGGTGATTTAGGTGAGACAGCCCGCCTATAACTGACTGTCCTGCCGTAGGTTTGAAGTAAGGCCTGGAGCTCAATACTTCCTCGGCATTTCCGGCCACCGGCTACGCACCTCAGTAGGATGTTGCCTCGGTCTTACAGCACGACTCCTACTGGTCTTATCTCCTTGTTGCGTTGATCTCGTTTCTCACTCTTCATAATAAACCTCGCTTCTTGTCCTTTCTTGGGGTACCGCCGCAATGAAGTGCAGGCGCGGTCCCGTAACGTTCTTTCTGTTCGCTAGGCCTCTGTCAGGATCCCACCCCTGACAGGGACCCCCCTGAATCTTCCCCTGCAACACCCTCTGCCACAGGATGTTGCCTGGTTCCAACCCAGTTAGCTTTCTGTCTAACTTCCTATCTAACCCCCAGTTTTACCAGATTGTGAGGAGTGGCCTAATACATAGCACCCTTAGCTCCCCCTGGAGGCCAGACTGTGAAGTGTATTGGTGTCTGTGATACCTGGTCAGGTGAGCTCCTTCAGTGCCATCAGACGTACTAATACCCCCCTTAGCGGCGGAGCATCAGTACTGCAACGACCAGGGCGTTGCACTAAACTAACATGTTGATCCTGAGGAAGGCAAAAAAAAAAACATGTGGCAAATAGTAAGCTCCACATTGGGGAAAAAAAATTCCTTCCCGACTCCACATACGGCAATCAGACTAGTTCCCTGGATCAACGCCCTATCAAGGAATCTAGTGTGTATAATCTGTAACTTTATACTTTTCAAGAAAGGCATATAGTTCCTTCTTAAATTTTAGTAATGAATCACTCATGACAACATCATACGGCAGAGTTCCATAGTCTCACTGCTCTTACAGTAAAGAATCTGTGTCTGTTATTATGATTAAACCTTCTTTCCTCCAGGTGTAGAGGATGCCCCATTGTCTCTGTCTCAGGTCGAAGAGTAAAAAGATCATTAGAAAGGTCTTTGTACTGACCCCTCATGTATTTATACATTATAATAAGATCACTCCTTAGCCTTCGTTTTTCCAAACTAAATAACCCCAAGTGTAATAACTATGTAGAGTTGAGCGACTTTTACTTTTTTCGGTTCAAGTCGGGTTTCGCGAAACCCGACTTTGTCAAAAGTCAGGTCGGGTGAAATCGGCCGATTATTGCGAAAAGTCGGGGGCCGACTTAAACACGAAACCCAATGCAAGTCAATGGGGAATCAAAGTCGTCAGTGAGTGGAGGACAGGAAAACACCTACAGTGCCCATTTTAATGCCAAAAACATCAATTCTTATTACTTAAGCTTGTCAATCTTAATTTACTTTATAATAATAGTTAGGCATTGAAAACTGGGGGTCATTTGGCTAAACTTATGGGGGGGTAGGGCTGGCTCAAGATTTTCGAGGGCCCAGGAAACGCGGAATACGTCACGGCGGTGGAGCAGGGAGAGGTAAGTATTTCAACTTTGCAAGTGCTGTGATCCTGAGCAGGGGGGGCCCACTCGTTGGCACTGGCACAGGGCCCCCTGTTTGACGGCGGGTGGTGCCTCCCACTGGCAGAGACACTTTTGCGTACTATGAGGGGGCCTGTGCCAGTGACGTCGCCAACAAGTATGCCCCACCTGATGAAGGAACCTGCACTTTCATCTGCACCTTCCTCTTTGTCCCCGTGTAAGGTGGTATATGCGGGAAGGGGAACCTGACTTTCAGCAGGGTCAGATTCTGGCTGTGTAGAGTGCAAGGGGAATGTAGTGGTCTGGGTCAATGTACCAGCAGACTCATCTAGCAGTAGCTGGGCAATGGGCAGATATAGGCCCAAATAATAAAGTAGGCTAAATGCAGTTCAAAATTGGTAACAGGACTAAACAGGCGGCATTGCTTTGTTCAGTGGAGGAAAACTGTAATGAGTGGCAGACACAGTTAGTAGGCCCAAATAATAAAGTAGGCTAAATGCAGTTCAAATGTGGTAAGAGGAATAAACAGGCGGCATTGCTTTGTTCAGTGGAGGAAAACTGTAATGAATGGCAGACACAGTTAGTAGGCCCAAATAATAAAGTAGGCTAAATGCAGTTCAAATGTGGTAACAGGACTAAACAGGCGGCATTGCTTTGTTCAGTGGAGGAAAACTGTAATGAGTGGCAGACACAGTTAGTAGGCCCAAATAATAAAGTGGGCTAAATGCCTGCCAAAATTTTTTTTGTAAATAAACATGCGACATTGCTTTGCTCAGTGTCAGAAAATTGTAATGAGTAGCAGACTAAGTTAGTAGGCCCAGATAATAAAGTGGGCTAAATGTCTGCCAAAAAATTGTTCATAAATAAACAGGTGGCACAGCTAAGTACAGGGGTGGGCTTCTCTGCTGAGTAGCAGACAGTGGTAGTAGGCGCAAAGTATTAACTGGTCTAAATGGAGGCCAGGGCCCCTGTATATTTTAACTATCATCTATCATTTCAACAAATTTGTATGCAGTGCCATTGAAGGATTTAACAGCACAGACTACACAGTGGTGGAGCAGGGAGAGGTAAGTATTGCAAGTGGTAGAGCACTGTTCGAGCTGGGGGAACACTCTCTCGTGGGCGGCGGTACTTGCACAGGGCCCCTCATATTACGACGGTGTGTCTGATGTTGGTTGTGCACCACCACCGTCAGAGACACTTCATTGTACTATGAGGGACCCTGTGCCAGTGCCGTCGCCCAAGAGTGGGCACACCCACCTGTCCAGGCAAACGGCACTCACACGGGTGCTTGCGCCAGGTGGTGACCACGGCCCTGTGGGGGGAGTCAGCCCATTTAGGGAGGTATAAAAATGGCCTATGGTGGACATTCAGCAGCTGCAAATGGAGGAATTGGAGAAGTCAGTAAGAGGAGGCCAAAAGCAAGACATTTTTCAGGCAATCTACGTGTCAGCAGGGGAAGGTGGGGCAAAATAATTGGAAATCCATGATTGGTTAATTTTATTGAAGGTTAGATCATCAACATTTTGGGTAGCAAGACGTGTCCTTTTTTCGGTCAGTATTGAACCAGCAGCATTGAAGACTCTTTCTGATAGTACACTAGCAGCAGGGCAAGCGAGCTCCTGTAATGCATATTCTGCCAATTCAGGCCAGGTGTCTATTTTAGATGCCCAGTAATCAAAGGGGAATGACCTGTGAGGGAGAACATCGATAAGGGAGGAAAAGTAGTTCGTAACCATACTGGACAAATGCTGTCTCCAGTCACTTTGAATCGATGCAGCAGTACCTGTCGTGTCAGCAGTCATTGCGAAATCACTCCACAACCTGGTCATGAAACCCCTCTGTCCAATGCCACTTCGGATTTGTGCACCTCTAACACCTCTGCCACGTTGCCCCCTACGGCTCGTGTGAGAACCATCACCGCCGCTGTGTGCTGGGAATGCCTGAACCAAACGGTCTATAAGAGTTGCTTGTTTGGTAGCCAATATTTGCTCAAGGTTCTCATGTGGCATGATATTTTGTAATTTTCCTTTATATCGTGGATCCAGGAGGCAGGCCAACCAGTAATCGTCATCGGTCATCATTTTGATAATGCGGGGGTCCCTTTTTAGGATACGCAAGGCATACTCAGCCATGTGGGCCAATGTTCCAGGTGTCAATTAACTGCTTGTGCTGGGTTGAGGAGCACTTTCTTGCAAATCAACATCACTTGTGTCCCGCAAAAACCCTGTACCTGACCTTGCAATGCCACCAGTTTCTATTGCCCCCTGAGAAGCATCCTCCTCCCATCAATATTCATCCCCATCATCTTCCTCCTCCTCCTCCTCTTCGTCCGCCACCTCGCCCAGGAGAGTTCCCTGAGCAGACAATGGCTGACTGTCATCAAGGCTTCCCTCATCCTCGGCTGCAGACGCCTGCTCCTTCTTAAACTTTGCATCAGAAGACGCATTAGTGGGATGCTCATGCTTATGATGGCGTCGTCTGCACTTACCAGCCAAGTGCATTCCTCAAAACACTGAAGGACTTGACAGAGGTCTTGTAGCTTCGACCACTGCACACCAGACAACTCCATGTCTGCCATCCAAGTGTCTGCCCATGTATGTGTATCCTCCCACAAATTAATTACAGGACGCCTCTGTTCGCACAGCCTCTGAACCATGTGCAGTGTGGAGTTCCACCTTGTAGCAACGTCGATTATTAGGCAGTGCTGGGGAAGATTCAGCGATCACTGATGGTTCAGCACACGGCTGGGGTGAACGGGCGACCAGCGGATGTGCGAGCAAAGTCTTCGCACCTTCAGGAGCAGGGCTGGTAACTCCAGATAATTTTTGAGGAAGCACTGCACTACCAGGTTCAAGGTGTGAGCCAGGCAAGGTATGTGTTTCAGTTCAGAAAGGGCTATGGCAGCCATAAAATTCCTTCCGTTATCACTGACTACCTTGCCTGCCTCAAGATGTACACTGCCCAGCCATGACTGAGTTTGTTGCTGCAAGTACTCGGCCAGTACTTCCGCGGTGTGTCTGTTGTCGCCCAAACACTTCATTTGTAACACAGCCTGCTGAAGCTTACCACTAGCTGTTTGATAATGGAACAGCTCGTGACACTGGCAGCTGCGGATGGAGTGGTCGTGCGACTGCGCTCTGTGGATGAGCTTTCGCTTCTGGAGGAGGAGGAGGGGTGGCGAACGCCTACAGCCAACTGTTTCCTAGACCGTGGGCTGGGCAGAACTGTCCCACTATGGCTGTCCCCTGTGGACCCTGCATCCACCACATTAACCCAGTGCGCCGTGATGGACACGTAACGTCCCTGGTCATGCCTACTGGTCCATGCATCTGTTGTGAGGTGCACCTTTCCACTGACTGATTGCCTCAGTGCATGGACAATGCGGTCTTTGACATGCTGGTCAAGGGCTGGGATGGCTTTTCTTGCAAAGAAGTGCCGACTGGGTAGGTCATAGCGTGGTAATGCGTAGGCCATCAGGTCTTTGAAAGCTTCGCTTTCAACCAACCGGTAGGGCATCATCTCTAACGAGATTAGTATAGCAATGTGGGCGTTCAAACCCTGTGTACGTAGATGAGAGGATGAGTACTTTCTTTTCCTAACGAGAGTCTCTTGTAGGGTGAGCTGGACTGGAGAGCTGCATATGGTGGAACTAGTGGTGGTGGTGGTGGACATGGCGGATTGAGAGAGGGTTGGTGATGGTATTCTTGATGTTGGCCTACATACAGTGTTTCCTACCAATAACCTTGTGATTCCCTGACTGCTTTGACCTTGCGACGATACCTCCACATTTGCTGCTGGTGGTGTCCTAACCGGTGGGCTTACAGTGAGGGAAGCAATGTAGCGTTGCCGACTACCTTCATTCTGAGCAGGTGCACCAACGGTACGGGACGTTTGGTAGTTAGTCCAGGCTTGCAAGTGCATGCTGGTTAAATGTCTAAGCATGCACGTTGTATTTAAATTTTGAAGATTCTTCCCTCTGCTAAAGGTCTTTGAGCATTTCTTACAGATAACTTTTGACTGATCATTCGGATCTTGGTTAAAAAATTGCCACACTACACTCTTCCTACTATGGAATACCTTTTCAGGCATTGCACGCTGTGCTACTTTCACAGGATGGCCACACTGTCCTAAAACTGTTTTTGTTTTTGACAAACGTTTTTGGCCTGATACGGGCCTGCCAGATGACAGCTGTTGCGATGTAGATGGCTGCTGCGGATCATCCTCCTCCGCTTCTGAGCTACTGGCAGCGGCACCCTCTTCCCCAATGGCTGCCAATCTGGGTCAACAACTGGGTCATCTATCACCTCCTCTTCAATGTCATGTGCACCTTCCTCTGTGTCACCGTGTAAGGTGCTATAGCGTTCGGGACGGGGCACCAAAGTCTCATCAGGGTCAGATTCTGGCTCAGTACACTGTGAGGGCAATGTAGTGATCTGAGTCAATGGAACAGCATAATAATCTAGCTGTGGCTGTGCATCAGTGCACTCCATGTCCGATTCATCTTGTAATGGGCAGTTAAGAATTTCCCTTTCTAACCCAGGCACGGTATGTGTAAAGAGCTCCATGGAGTAACCTGTAGTGTCGCCTGACGAATCTTTCACTTTTGGTTTGGGTGAAGGACACATGGAAACGTCTTGTTCCTGACCGGGAGCATCCACTGACGACTCGCTGCTTTTATATTTGGAACTTTCTGAAGAGGAGGCGAAAGAGCTAGAGGCTGAGTCAGCAAGGAAAGCCAAAACCTTTTCCTGCTGCTCCGGCTTTTTAAAAGCTGTTTTCCTACTCCCAGATAAGGGAGCCTTTGAAGCCTTGTGTAGCCAGATGATGATGCTGGCTCAACACCTCCAGCCTTAGGTGCTATTGTGCTTTTGCCACTACCACCAGATGCACCACCACCACCAAAACCATCAGTACCCGCTGGCAACCACCGCCCACGGGCTCTTCCACCTGACTTCCTCATTTTTTGGAAAATCTAACCAAAATAACAACCGTTATATGGTACTGTAAATCAAGGTAGAAGGTGTATATAAACTTGTTGAGAATTTAAATCTCCCTTTTTTTTGGGAGACTGAACCAAAACTCAGGCCCTGTGCATAAAACCACACAATGTAAGTGGCAGAAATTGGCTGGCTGATATACGACAAACTTACAGGACTGAAGTATATCCACTTTGTGAGAATTTGTATCTCACTTTTTTGGGGGGAGTCTGAACCAAAACTCAGGCCCAATGTATATAACAACGCAATCTAAGTGGCAGAAAGTGGCTGGCTGACATACGACAGACTAACAGGAGTGAAGTATATCCACTTTGTGACAATTTGAATCTCACTTTTTTTTTTTTGGAGACTGAACCAAAACTCAGGCCCAGTGTATAAAACAACACAATGTAAGTGGCAGAAAGTGGCTGGAAGATATATGAAAAAATACAAGGACTGTAGTACAATTTGAATCTCCCTACAATGATCTCAGGACAACTATGGCAGCAATAAAAAGGACTGCTGCACACAAAAGTGTGGACAAATAAACAAGATAACTGTGCAGAAAGGAGCAACAGGATTTTTGCTTTTAAAAAAGCAGTTGGTTTGCACAGCAGCGTGCAAACAGCAATGCAGCTATCAGGGAGCCTTATAAGGCAGCCTAATAAGCTACAGAGCTGATGCACAAAAATATAGCCTCCACAGTCCCTGCAAAAAAAGGTGGTGTTGGACAGTGGAAATCGCTACAGCACAAGCAGTTTGGGGGTTAATCTTCCCTCCCTAACTGTATCCCTTCTTCTGATGAAGCTGCACCAACCTCTCCCTATGCTAAGATCGGCAGAAGTAAGATGGCGGTCGGTGTGCACGCCCCTTTATAGCCCCTGTGACGCCGCAGAAAGCAAGCCAATCACTGTCATGCCCTTCTCTAAGATGGTGGGGACCGAGACCTATGTCATCATGCTGCCCACACTCTGCGTCCTCCTTCATTGGCTGAAAAATGGTGCTGAAAGCGTCATATGAAACGCGACTTTGGTGCGGAGATCGCTGACCTCATGTCCGATCCCACACTAGGATCGGGTTGGGTTTCATGAAACCCGACTTTGCCGAAAGTCAGCGATTTTTGAATTTGTCAGATCCGTTTCGCTCAACCCTAGTAATAACCTGTCTCTCTGGTATTGCAGACCCGCCAGTACTCTAATAACCTTGGTCGCTCTTCTCTGCACCCGCTCTAGTTCAGCTATGTCTTTCTTATACACTGGAGAGTAGATCAGAACTGTACACAGTTTTCTAAGTGTGGTCGCATTAGTGACTTGTATAGAAATGATGTTCTCCTCATGAGCATCTATGCCTCTTTTAATGCATCGCATTATTTAATTTGCCTTTGCAGCAGCTGCCTGACACTGGCCACTGAATATGAGTTTGTCATCCACCCATACACCCAGGTCTTTTTCATTGACGGTTTTGCCCAGAGTTTTAGAATTAAGCACATAGTTATACATCTTATTACTTCTACCCAAGTGCATGACCTTACATTTATCCCCATTAACCCCTTCATGACCTTGGGATTTTCCGTTTTCCCGTGATCGTTTTTCACTCCCCTCCTTCCCAGAGCCATAACTTTTTTATTTTTCCGTCAATTTGGCCATGTGAGGGCTTATTTTTTGCGGGACGAGTTGTACTTTTGAACGACATCATTGGTTTTACCATGTCATGTACTGGAAAATGTGAAAAAAATTCCAAGTCCAGTGAAATTGCAAAAAAAGTGCAGTCCCACACTTGTTTTTTGTTTGGCTTTTTTGCTAGGTTCACTAAATGCTAAAACTGACCTGCCATTATGATTCTCCAGGTCAGTACGAGTTCATAAACACCTAAGATGACTAGGTTCTTTTTCACCTAAGTGGTGAAAAAAAATTCCAAACTTTGCAAAAAAAAAAAAAGCGCCATTTTCCGATACTCGTAGCGTCTCCATTTTTCGTGATCTGGGGTCAGGTGAGGGCTTATTTTTTGCGTGCCGAGCTGGCGTTTTTAATGATACCATTTTGGTGCACATAACTTCTTTTGATCGCCCGTTATTGCATTTTAATGTCGCGGCGACCAAAAAAAACGTAATTCTGGCGTTTCGAATTTTTTTCTCGTTATGCCATTTAGCGATCAGGTTAAAGCTTTTTTTTATTGATAGATTGGGCGATTCTGAACGCGGCGATACCAAATATGTGTAGGTTTGATTTTTTTTTTTATTGATTTATTTTGATTAGGGCGAAAGGGGGGTGATTTAAACTTTTATATTTTTTTTATTTTTTTCACATTTTTTTAACTTTTTTTTTAACTTTTGCCATGCTTCAATAGCCTCCATGGGAGGCTAGAAGCAGGCACAGCACGATCGGCTCTGCTACATAACAGTGATCATCAGATCGCTGCTATGTAGCAGAAAATCAGGTGTGCTGTGAGCGCCGACCACAGGGTGGCGCTCACAGCTGCCGGAGATCAGTAACCATATAGGTCTCAAGGACCTCTATGGTTACCATTCTGAAGCATCGCCGACCTCCGATCATGTGACGGGGGTCGGAGATGACATCATTTCCGGATGCGGTAGTTAAATGCCGCTGTCTGCGTTTGACAGCGGCATTTAACTAGTTAATAGCGGCGGGTGAATCGCGATTTCACCTGCCACTATTGCGGGCACATGTCAGCTGTTCAAAACAGCTGACATGTCCCGGCTTTGATGCGGGCTCACCGCCGGAGCCCTGCATCAAAGCAGGGGAGCTGACCTCGGACGTACTATCCCGCCCGAGGTCAGTAAGGGGTTAAAGCTCATTTGCCATTTATCAGCCCAAGCTTCTAGCTTACATAAATCATCCTGTAATATAAAATTGTCCTCCCCTGTATTGATTACCCTGCAGAGTTTAATGTCATCTGCAAATATTGAAATTCTACTCTGAATGCCCCCTACAAGGTCATTAATATGTTAAAAAGAAGAGGGCCCAATACTGGCCCCTGTGGTACCCCACTGCTAACCGCGACCCAGTCCGAGTGTGCTCCATTAATAACCACCCTTTGTTCCCTATCCCTGAACCAGCTCTCAACCCACTTACACATATTTTCCCCTATCCCCATTATTCTCATTTTATGTATCAACCTTTTGTGTGGCACCGTATCAAAAGCTTTTGAAAAGTCCATATACACTAAATCTACTGGGTTCCCTTGGTCCAGTCCGGAACTTACCTCTTCATAGAAGCTGATCAAATTAGTCTGACATGAACGGTCCCTAGTAAACCCGTGCTGAAACTGGGTCATGAGGTTATTCCTCTTCAGATACTCCAGCATAGCATCCCTTAGAATGCCCTCCAGGATTTTACCCACAGTAGAGGTTAAGCTTACTGGCCTATAATTTCCGAGTTCAGTTTTTGTCCCCTTTTTGAATATTGGCACCACATTTGCTATACGCCAGTCCTGTGGTACAGACCCTGTTATTTATGGACTCTTTAAAGATTAAAAATAATGGTCTATCAATGACTGTACTTAATTCCTGCAGTACTCGGGGGTGTATCCTATCCGGGCCCAGAGATTTGTCAATTTTAGTGATTTTTAGACGCCGCCATACTTCCTGCTGAGTTAAGCAGGTGATATTTAATGGGGAATTTTTTATGACTGATCATTTTGTCTGCCATGGGATTTTCTTGTGTAAATACTGATGAAAAAAAGTCATTTAGCATATTGGCTTTTTCCTCATCCTCATCCACCATTTCACCCAGACTATTTTTAAGGGGGCCAACACTATCATTTTTTAGTTTCTTACTATTTATGTAGTTAAATAATATTTTGGGATAATTTTTACTCTCTCTGGCAATGAGTCTCTCTCTGTCTCAATCTTTGCTGCCTTGATTTGCTTTTTACAGAATTTATTTAATTTTCTGTATTTATTTAATGCCTCATCACTACCTACTTGCTTTAATTCTCTAAATGCTTTCTTTTTGTCCCTTATTGCGCCCCTTACAGCTCTATTTAGCCATATTGGTTTCCTCCTATTTCTAGTATGTTTATTCCCATAGGATTTATTATTGTGCACAGGTCCTATCCAGGATGCTAATAAACGTCTCCCATTTTCTTTCTGTACTTTTATGCCTCAGGATATTGTCCCAGCTTATTGCACTAAGATAATCTCTCAACCATTGGAAATTTGCCCCCCTGAAGTTTAGTGTCCTTGTAACCCCCCTACTACCCATCTTATTAAAGGATACATGAAAACGTATTATTTTGTGATCACTATTCCCCAAGTGACCCCCAACCCTTATATTTGATATGCGGTCTGGCCTGTTGGTTAATATTAGGTCTAGCAGTGCCCCCCTTCTTGTTGGGTCCTGAACCAATTGTGAAAGTTAATTGTCTCTCATAGTTGTAAAAAACCAATTACCTTTGCTGGAACTGCAGGGTTCTGTTCCCCAATCTATTTCAGGGTAGTTGAAGTCCCCCATAATAATGACTTCTCCTTGAGTCGCAGCTTCATCTATTTGCTTTACGAGGATATTCTCCGTTGCTTCCATTATTTTTGTTAGACTTATAACAAACCCCTATCAGTCATTTATTCTTTTTCCCCCTCTTCTTATCTCCACCCACATGGACTCTACATTTTCATTAGATTTACCTATATTATCACGCAGGATTAGTTTTAAGGATGATTTTATATATAAACACACACCCCCCTCGATTATTTATATGGTCATTTCTGAAAAGGCTATAGCCCTGTAAATTAACAGCCCAGTCATGGCTCTCGTCCAGCCATGTCTCAGGTATCCCCACCATGTCATAATTATGTTCCAACAAAATTAATGCTAATTCCTCCATTTTGTTGGCGAGGCTTCTGGCATTAGTATACATGCACTTTATGTATCTCTCTGTACCTCTATTCGTCCTTAAATTATTAACTGTTCTAACCCCACCCCCCATGCCACCGCCACCCCCAATTTCTTTATTTGTGCCCAGGTCTCTATCTGCACTATCTTCCCCTCCTATAAAATGATTACCCTCCCCCCATCCATAGTTTCAACACTCCTCCAACCTTCTAGCCATTTTCTCCCCCTACACAGCTGTACCCTCCCCAGCTGCACCTAAGGAGAAAGGTTTTTTTATTTTTATTGAAAGCGACAAGCCGCAATATGTTTCGATGGCAGGATAGAGACACAGGGGGCAGAATGGAGACACAGGGGGCAGGATAGAGACACAGGCGGCAGGATGGAGACAGATGGGGCAGGATCATGGGGCAGGATGGAGACAGATGCAGCAGGATGGAGACATGGGGCAGGATCATGGGGCACGATGGAGACAGATGGGGCAGGATTATGGGGCAGGATGGAGACATGGGACAGGATCAAGACATATGGTGCAGGATCATGGGCAGGATGGATACAATGGAGACAGATGGGGCAGGATCATGAGGCAGATGTGGCAGGATCACAAGACAGACGGGGCAGGATCACCGGACAGATGGGGAAGGATCACGGGACAGATGGGGCAGGATCACGGGACAGATGGGGAAGGATCACAGGACAGATGGGGCAGGATCACGGGACAGATGTGGCAGGATGGGACATCACATGGGGCAGAATAGATACCCAAGAGGGCAGGATGGGATAACATATGGGGCCAGGATGGGAGAACATATGGCTGGAGCCAGGAATGAGACACACGGGGGCCAAGATGGGGGATATTATTACCATAAGGGCTAATTAAGGGATATTATTACTGCAGTGATGTATGTATTTTATTTTTGAGGATACTGTTTTAAATGCGGGAGGCAGTACTGTAACTGTGCAGAGCGACACCATGTCGCCTTTTTTTCTTCATCTGGTATAGTGTAGAAGTTGAGAAAAAATTAAGTAATGTGTTCTGCAAGCAGTGCTCTAGCTGTATTATTTCCTGCAGAGATGAGCCCTGGCTGGAAGACGTGATGGCGGTCTGGGCTGTATAAAACTGAAAAGAAAAGATGAAGGTCTTCACTTAGCGACGTCACTGGTGACACTATACACTATACACTATATAAGGCTGTCATGTGTACAATGTCACCAGTGATCACTGTATTACCTGTACACTAATACTGTATACAGAGCTCCTGTTTATAATGTTACCTGGATCATTGTATTACTTGTACACTATACATTGTATACAGAGCTCCTGTGTATAATGTCACCGGTAATCACTGTATTACGTGTACACAGACCCTGCATACTAAGTACAGATCTCCTGTGTATAATGGCACTTATGATGATATTAGTATTGTGTTTATTTATTAATGATCAGTATTGTAGTATTCAGTCACTATGTGGTGGTAATATGTGGTCTGGTCATGGTGTGGTGGTATTTGTTACTTGTATGTGGTATTATTGCTCACTATGTGGTGGTAATATGGTGTTTGGTCATGATGCGGTGGTATTTGTCCCTTGTTTGTGATATTATTGGTCATTTTAAAAATTGAAAAATAAAAAAAAATATACCTAAATTGTATTTTGTTTTAACAAATGATTAATAGGATAGAGTAGAGTAGAGCTTGTCCAAAAGAGTCTACCTTGTCATGGTGGTGGCTTAAAAAACCTTTTGGTCAAAACAAAAGCTGCTGGCTATATGTGTGATGGGAAATGTTAATATGTGATTGGTGAGAAGTGGAGTTTTTCCAAAAGAGAGCAGTGAGGCTGTGGACAGTTCGAGGGGTGGAGCCTGGGCAGAGTCTCAGAGGCCCTGAAAATGTTGCCAGTATGGGTCCCGGAAATTCCTAGTGGTAGCCCTGGGTGAGTGACCAGCAGAAGCCAGCAGGTGGGGGGGGGGGCGGAGCAGCATGGTGGCAGGCAGTGCCACTGTATGTGACCAGAAGCAGCCAGCAAGTGAGGGGTGACCTGGAGCAGCATGGTGGCAGACAGTGCCAGGGTGGGTGTGTGACCTTTGTTTCTGTATAATATGAATATTTTTTGCTTTAAATACTGTATTTGTTATCTATGCCTATATTTATTAAATATTGCACTATAAAACATTGCAACAAAACTATAGTGTGCGAAATGAATAGGGAAAATGTGAATTTGGGCATAAAATATTGTGGCATGGGGGGGGGCCCATTTTAAAGTTTGCATCGGGGCCCATAACTTTGTAGTTACTCCACTAGTTATTAGGCTACTTCCCCATGGTCAGTAATTGGCAGGGCTTTGGATGTAGCACATGTTCCCTGTGTCCAAAGTGCTGCTGGCTTTTAAACGCAGGTCTTCATTGAACCGTGCGGAATCACCGCGCTCTATATGTTGGACGGGTGATATTTATCTTGTGGTGACTGAGCGTCTCCGCAAGATAAATAGACATGCATGCGCCAGTGCATGCATAATGGACATTGGAGTTGTTGAAATCCCATCCACTGAACTGTAACATCTGGCCGCTGCGGGTTGGACGATGCGGATGTACGCAGGGTCCAACCCGCAGCGTTTACTGACTGTGGGAACATACCCTCAGAAATCTGCGTGAAATGCAATATCTGTTTATTTAAAAAAAAAAAGTTTTAAAAAAATTTAGTTGGCTCCCGCGTAATTTTACTAACCAGCAGAAGAAAAGCCAATGGCTGAGGGCTGATGTTAATATTCTGGGAAGGAGCCAATGGCCATAAAGGTTCCTAGGCTATTAATATCAGCTCACAGCTGTTTGCTTAGCCTTTACTGGATAGTTTACAGGGGAACTCCAGAAAAAATGACACGGGGTCCCCCCATAAAATCGAACCAGCAAAGGCTAGGCAGACAGCTGCGGGCTGATATTAATAGCCTGGGAAGTGGCCATGAATATTGGCACCCCCCAGGCTAAAAACATCAGCTCTCAGCCACCCCAGAAAAGACGCATCTCTAAGATGCACCAATTCTGACACAGCCTCGCTCTTCCCACTTACCCTGTAGCTGTGGCAAGTGGGGCAATATTTGTGGGCTTGATGCCAAATTTGTATTGTCAGGTGACATCAAGCCCACAGCTTAGTAATGGAGAAGCATCTGTAAGACACCTATCCATTACTAATCCTGTAGTTACATGGTAAATAAAGACACAACCAGAATAAAGTCCTTTATTTGAAATAACCACAAAGACTCCTTTATTGAATCTTAATTTAACATACTTACTGAATGCCTAATCCCTGACGCCCTTGTAAAATAGTAAACAAACATATAATACTCCTTCTCCGCCGTAGTCCACAATAACGAGTGTCCTACGGCGATCTCACGTGTAGAACAGTCACAACGGGAGATGTGACCGCTCTGCTCAGCCTCCGGCGATATACTGACAGATGGTAATCCCTCCTGCAGTGTATCACTGCGCTGCCGTGAGAGTTCATCTGTCAGACCTCTGAACATTTTTTATTACCTTTTTGTGCATTACTGCCCTTTTCCAAGATGGCGTCTTTGGTCTCATGTGCACTGTCTTCCTGCTATAAAACTCCACCCCAGCCTTCAGTCTGTGCTAGAGTATTCTGCCTTGCATCCAGCTCCTGACCTCTGGTGACTCCCTGGCTATATACCTGCTCCTGTGAACCTGTGGGGTTATCCTGCTACTCTGAGTTCCTGCTGCATACACCAGTTCCAGTAATTCTCCTTCATCTGCTGCTCGTGTTTACTTCCATCTGCATTTGCTGGACATGTAAGCTGTTGCTGCTTTGCAAGAACCTGAGACTATTACCCAGACCTCCCTGGTTGAGCTAAGATATTGTTTGAACTGCCTTATAAGCATATCTATCTGTGTTTTGGACTAAGCAAGGACATATTCGTGTCAAGTATCCTCAAGAACAATTGTGCTTCATAGACTTTCTGCGTGATTGCATTTTCCTCTGAAGTTTCCTATAGACTGCTGAGCTGCATTTGATATTTGCACCAAGTGTTGTGGACTTGAGTTTCTCTCTGCACCTGTTTGAATCACCGTGTGATAATATAGACTTTACCACTTACAAAATTGGGTCCTGTAGTTGTCTTGTTCCACGCAGAGTCTCCTGAGTTATCCCCTATAATTATTACATCACCGGAGTTCATCAGCTGCGGTGCTCTCACTTACGGAACCGCTGTGTGATAAAGTTTTCACTCAGCGGTAGTGCCGTAAGTGACAGCATCGGAGCTGATCAGCTGATACACTGCGGGAGTGATTACCTCCTGTCAGTGTATTGCTGGAGGCCGGGTAGAGCAGTCACATCTGCTGATGTGACTGTTCTACATGTGAAATTGCCGTGGGACACTTGGATTACCTAGACTACGGCAGACAGGGGGTATATGTTGGTTTATTATCTTACATTATTTCTAGGTGATGAGGGTGTCGGGGATTTGGTGTGAGGCGAGTATAATGGGTTTTTATCTTTATGTGAATATGTATGTAATTTTACTTTTTTTTTAACTGTGAGCACAGGCGCCTTCAGATGATACTACACTGCCATCAGTGGCACCTGCTGTCACTGTTATCAGTGACAGCAGACATAGCAGGATGGGAGCAGTAGTCTCAGCGGCCCACACTTGCTTTTTTTACCACAGGTCACTGCTGCGGGTCACAGTCAGCTGACATCTGCCACCATGATCCCGCAGCGCTGTGACTGACAGTACTGGCGGTAGTGTTACCGCACACAGCTGCACACAAAGACATCCGCACACAGACACCTGCACACACAGACACACACAGACACCCGCACACAGCTGCACACACAGACACCCACACACACACACAAACACAGACACCCTCAGACAGACACACACCTTCTCCGCCCACACACATATTCTCCGCCCACACACTCTTCCTCTTTTTGACATCATTTCTTTTTCTGCAGCGTTTTTGCCAGCACATCAGCAGCAAATCCGCAAACCTTTTTACACCTGCTGTTTTGCTGCGGATTTGACTGACTGAGTGGAAGTTAAAGGGTGCAGAAACGCTGCAGATCCACAAAAAGAATTGGCATTAGAATAAGGACAGAAATTTTTACATGTAGTGTTTTTGCTGCGTTTTTGCACGTTTACATTGCTTTCAATGGTGAAAAACACATTCACCAGGAAATGTATTTTTTACCTTTTACTACCTTATCTGACCATGTGGTATGTGAGATATGATCAGACACATCCTGTTTTACTTATAGAGGGATTCTGAAAGTCAAAAAAAAATTTTCAGGGCCATATGGCGGCCCTTACTATTTATAGAGGGCCATCAGAGAGCCCTTACTGTTGTTGAAGGGCCAGTAGTCAGCCCTCACTATTGTTAGAGGGTCAGTAGGTGTCTTGTGGACCGAGATAGAGCTTTTTGGTAAAGCACATCATTCTACTGTTTACTATAAATTGAATGAGGCCTGTATGTAAAAGAACACTGTAGTTACAGTCAAATATAGTGGAGGCTAAAAGATATTTTGGGGTTGGTTTGTTGCCTCTGGCACTGAGTGCATTGACTGTGTGTAAGGTATCATGAAATGTGAAGATTCCCAAAGGATTTTGGGTTGCAATGTAGTGCCCAGTGTCAGAAAGCTGGGTTTGCATCCCAGGTCATGGGTCTTCCACTAGGACTATGACCCCAAACATACTTTAAGAAGCACCCAGAAATGGATGGAAAGAAAGCACTAGAGAGTTCAGAAGTGGTAATTGCAGCTCCAGTATTATTATTAGTATTATACAGTTATATGAAAAAGTTTGGGCACCCCTATTAATCTTAAGCTTAATGTTTTATAAAAATTGGTTTTTTTTGCAACAGCTATTTCAGTTTCATATATCTAATAACTGTTGGACACAGTAATGTTTCTGCCTTGAAATTAGGTTTATTGTACTAACAGAAAATGTGCAATCTGCATTCAAACAAAATTTGACAGGTGCATAAGTATGGGCACCTCACCAGAAAAGTGACATTAATATTTAGTAGATCCTCTTTTTGCAAAAATAACAGCCTCTAGTCGCTTCCGGTAGCTATTAATGAGTTCCTGGATCCTGGATGAAGGTATTTTTGACCATTCCTCTTTACAAAACAATTTCAGTTCAGTTAAGTTTGATGGTCGCCGAGCATGGACAGCCCTCTTCAAATGATCAAATGATCTCACAGATGTTCAATGATATTCAGGTCTGGGGACTGGGATGGCCATTCCACAACAGTGTAATTGTTCCTCTGCATGAATGCCTGAGTAGATTTGGAGCGGTGTTTTGGATCATTGTCTTGCTGAAAGACCCATCCCCTGCGTAACTTCAACTTTGTCACTGATTCATGAACATTATTGTCAAGAATCTGCTGATACTCGGAGGAATCCATGCATCCCTCAACTTTAACAAGATTCCCGGTGCCGGCATTGGCCACACAGCCCCAAAGCATGATGGAACCTCCACCAAATTTTACTGTGGGTAGCAAGTGTTTTTCTTGGAATACCGTGTTATTTTGCCGCCATGCATAATGCCTTTTTGTATGACCAAACAACTCAATCTTGGTTTCATCAGTCGACAGGACCTTCTTCCAAAAAGAAATTGGCTTCTCCAAATGTGGTTTTGCATACCTCAGCCGACTCTGTTTGTGGCGTGCCATTGAGTGAGGTCAAAGGAGGCAGTGAGTGATAGAAGTTTAGAGGCAGCTGGGGTGGAAGCATCAATGGGGATGTTGAAGTCACCCATGATGATAGAGGGGATGTCAGCAGAAAGGAAATGAAGTAGTTCTGAGGGTCGGTAGATGACAGCCAGCTGGAGGTTGGAGGGGGAGTAGCTACGGATGGAGTGCACTTCAAAGGATGGAAGAGTTGTGTAAGGTCTCCTACCACTACCTTTTACATACAGATACTACAGCAAAACTGTGAATGGACAAATTAAATCAGTTAATTTTGCCTACTTTGAAGAATTTCTGAGTGCAGATTACTGTAAAAAATATGAATCAGTCAATGAGTCTTTTTTAGGTTGCAACAGCGCAAGGTGTCACAGTTCCACCCCTCAGTGTGTTTGGGATACAGTTACTGACAGCTCGGCCATCCAATCTGGTACAGGGGCATGCTGAAGCTGTCAGTATTTTGATTGCCAGCTTGGCTATCCAGTCTGGTACAGGGGCTTGCTGAGCTGTCAGTGTGTTGATTGACAGCTCGACTATCCAATCTGAGACTGGGAGGCATCAGCTGTCTCCAAGTGTTCATTATCCCTGGTGATTGCCATGATACTTAACTGAGCTGTTACTCCCAGACCTCTGCCAGACATATATTCAGCTAGTGAGGTTTTGTACTTCCTGTGCCTTGAGTTCTACATGCATGATCTTTTGTTGCTTGACCTTGGACTTCGCTCTGACCATCTGTCTGTTTAACCCCTTCTGCTATGATCTATTATCCTCCTGGTATTTTGACCTCATAACATTACCTGACCACACTTTTGTCTCTTCCTTTAGTTTATGATGTACCCTCCTGGCTTCTGACCTGGGACTCCTTGACCATTCTGACTCATGGCTTGGCCGTGAGAAGTGACTGGCATTACATTACGTCTGGCCAATATGTTTTTCTTTTTCGCTGGTATGGATCCTGTTCACACGCTTTGTGACCAGGTGGCGAATTTGAAACAGATGACTCAAGACCTGGCTGAAGATTTCCAGAGTCTGGGGTCATCACAATATCAGTTGCAGGGTCAGATAAATAAATTGTTGTAGACCCCCCCCATAGCCCCCTACTGCCGGCAGTGTCTGTGATGTCATTACCCTGTGATATCCCTCCCTGATAAATTTTCAGGCAAAAAAGTCCAGTTTAGGGTGTTCGGGGAGATCAGTAGGTTATTTTTTTACTTTGCACCCCCGGTTGTCAGGGGAAGAGTTACAGCGGGTGGGAATAATCATGTCACTACTGCAAGGGGATCCTCAGACCTGGACATTTTCTTTGTCCCAACAAGCCCCAGAACAGTTTTCTGTTGACAACTTTTTTTACAGTTTAAGCTTGATATATGACAGAATCTAGGTTGCTGAGGCTTGATCATGAACCTGGCACAAGGAGGTCACACAGCTGAGGACTACTGTACTGAGTTCCTACAGTGGTCCACAGAATTTCTATGGAATGATGCTTCTCTCAGGTGCCAGTTCCAAAAAGGCCTTTCCGAAATCCTCAAGGATGCTCTGGTCCTCTTTGACTCCACTTGTTCTCTGATGGAGGCCATGACTCAGGACATACGAATGAACCGGGAGAATCCATGAAAGAAATGGTGAACAGCAAGCTGCTCGTTATACAGTACTTCCCTGAAGCAAGTCCATTTACTTGAGGTTAGAGTTGCCAGTCTTCGTATTGCAGAGAGAAGACGAAGACAAGATTTCGCACTCTGTCTATACTGTGGTCTTTCTGGACATTTTTATGAAAATTGCCCAACTCGTCCTCAAGTTATCATCGGGAGAAGGACTGAGTCTGGGTGACAGCTGAGGAGGTCACCCAGACTCCCAAGTAGCTTTTCTTCCTCTGATAAAGTACTGATAAACGCAATGTTGTCCTTCGAGAACTAGGTGTTATCAACATTGGCCTTAATTGACAGTAGTCTGCTGCTAACTTTATTGATTCGGGACTGGTTCTAAAGTTAGGGTTAGGGACAGTTAGTTTAGAAAGACCCAGACATACATTCAGCTACTGAGATTTGTGCTTCCGTTGTCTTGAGTTCTGTATACTTGATCTTTTGTTGCTTGACCTTGGACTTCGTTCTGACCATCCGTCTGTTTAACCACCTCTGCTCTGATCCATTATTCTCCTGGTATGCTGACCTCAAAGTGTTACCTGACCATGCCTTTGTCTCTTCCCTCTGTTTATGATGTACACTACTGGCTTCTGATCTTGGACTCCATGACCATTCTGACTCATGGCTTGGCCATGAGAAGTGACTAGCGTCACACAAGGCTTATAATTTATAAGGCTGTATTCCCTGACTAAGTGCCTGTAATACGCTATACCTAATATAGCAACAACTCACCCTAGACAAATTGCATATAAGAGTGGTATTATTGCAAAATATAGAAGGGATTTGAATTGGCGCATAAAATATTTTTTCTTGTACATGCAGCAACAAACTCTAGAGGAATGGATGGAATTGTGCCTGTTTTGATGAATATCTGAGTACAGTTCACCGTAAAAAACGTGAATCTGTCATTGAGAGGATGTAAAAAAGCAATCAAGTTATGGACTGTGAAAGAGATTTTGTGACTAGACTGAACATTCATTTCCAGCAGATGATACCTAGCACCTCTCTCTACACTAAACGCAGCTATCAGCAGTATTATTAGGGAATAGGTGTTTTTAGGTTGCAGCTTGCAGCAGCAAGTGACTGTAATACGCTATCCCTACTGCGATAGCTCACCCTAAAAGAATTGCAGATAAGAGTGGTATTATTGCAAAATATAGAAGGGATTTGAAATGGCCCTGAAAAGATTTTTTCTTGTACATGGCAGCAACATTCCCTGGAGGAACGCAAACAACCCTGCATGCTTTGATGAATTTCTGAGTACAGATCACCGTAAAAAATGTGACTCTGTCATTGAGTGCATGTAAAAAAGCAATCAAGTTATGGACTGTGAAAGAGATTATGTGTAGTGTTGAGCATTCCGATACTGCAAGTATCGGGTATCGGCCGATATTTGCGGTATCGGAATTCTGATACCGAGATCCGATACTTTTGTGGTATCGGGAATCGGAATCGGAAGTTCCCAGCGTATGGTTCCCAGGGTCTGAAGGAGGGGAAACTCTCCTTCAGGCCCTGGGATCCATATCCATGTAAAAAATAAAGAATTAAAATAAAAAATAGGGATATACTCACCCTCTGACGCGCCCTGGTAGTAACCGCCAGCCTGCTTTGCTGAAAATGAGCGCATTCAGCACCTTCCATGGCGTCACGGCTTCTGATTGGTCGCGTGCCGCTCATGTGACCGCCACGTGACCGCCACGCGACCAATCACAAGCCGTGACGTCATTCTCAGGTCCTAAATTCCTAATTCTAGGAATTTTAGGTCCTGAGAATGACGTCACGGCTTGTGATTGGTCGCGTGGCGGTCACATGAGCGGCACGCGACCAATCAGAAGCCGTGACGTCATGGAAGGCCCTAAACGCGCTCATTTTAAGCAAAGAAGGCTGCCGGTTAACAGCGGTGAGGTGCAGGGGCCTCTCCTTCAGACCCTGGGAACCATCAGGATACCTTCCGATACTTGGTGTCCCATTGACTTGTATTGGTATCGGGTATCGGTATCGGCGATATCCGATACTTTTCGGGTATCGGCCGATACTATCCGATACCGATACTTTCAAGTATCGGACGGTATCGCTCAACACTAGTGCTGGCCAAAGAAGAGATGGAAGCTGCAGCTGTGAAGACACAAAAGCTCCACACACAAAAAGCGAGGTTGTGGTGGAAGGGGGAATAGGCTTGGTGTTTCATGTGTAGGTGTCAATGTTGGTTAGGTGTCAATGTAAATGAAAGCTCAATTGAACAAAAACTGTCTGATCCTATCCAAAGACCACTGACAACATCTGTTACTGGCCGGCCTATTCCAATCCCTTTCTTTGGCAGCCCCACAGCAGTACGTCTTGTAGATGAGGCTCAGAAAGAGCATGTGGCTTGGAGTTTTTCAAAAAAATTTAACCCCAAAATACTGTAAAGACCAAGGGTAGCAGACAGACAAAAAAGTGGAATGTATGCCTGAAAAGCAAGTATTTGTACAGCACAGATAGACCAGGCATCAGACGGAGATAACAGACTGTTTCAATATGTGGCCTAGAGTTTTTACAAAATTTTTAACCCCAAAATATGGAAGTGGACATGACTGCTGTTTTTGTGTCACCTAGCACAACACATCTTTCTGAATCCACCATAACATCTCCACCTGCACCTCACTCACAGTCCAGCAGTTTGTCCTTTAATCCGTACTCCACCCTCCCTCAACACAGCAGCCAGCCCTCGATTCCGCAGTTGTGGTTACATAAAAGAATGTTTCCTCCTACACATGCCAAAGCTCAGAGCTTGAAATTCCACCATCTCCAATCTGTTGGCCACGGAAATGCTGTATTTTTCGCTTGGTGGATACAAACGGTTTCAGAAAGTTCATGGCCATCGTAGTCCCCCAGTACCAGCTGTCAAGTCACCATTACGTCTCAAAAAAGCTGTGCCTGTGCTATACCAGCATATCACAGACAACATCTTCCGTTCCCTGAAAAAAATCTATTTCTGCCAGGGTGCATTACATCACTGAAACCTGGATGAGCGAACATGGGCAGGGGCATTACATCTCACTGACTGGGCACTGGGTGAATTTGGTGGCTGTGGGGGCAGGCGGTCAAGGGGCTGCTCCACAAGTCTTTGAATCCCCAAAGCTTACGGGACAAACCTCTGTATCTAACACTTCCTCCATTGCTCTGACTTTGGATCCTTTTGCATTTTGGACTTCAAAAATGGAAGAGAGGCCTGAGCTTGCCTGTTACGCCTTGGAGGTTTTGTCATGCCTGGCAGCCAACGTTTTCTCAGAATATGTCTTCAGCGCTGCCAGATAACCTCATCCGGCTGTCTCTGAAAGTGTGAACCACCTAACTTTCATCAAAATGAACAAGTTATGGATCTCCAATGACGTTTGTACCCCAGTCGCACACTGGGAAAACTAGACAATGCTGTTGTTTTTATTGTCATGTATTGCTCTCACGTTATTGCGGTCTGTGCCATCTATTTTGTGTCTTCTGTGCCTGCTGTTGCTACTGCTTCTGATGTTACAAACAATTTTTTGAAATGTGAAGATTCCAAGTTGGGTCTCCATGTGGGGGGTTGCCTGTAGTAGAAGGTGTGTCAGAGGCCTATTATACTGTCTCTACTCTGTGAAAATTGATGTTACTTTAGTGGTGTGTGATAATAATTTTTTGAAATTTTGAGACTACAAGTTGGATCTTCATCTTGTGGGTTGCCTGCGCAAGTAGAACCAGAACGGCAGGCCTGCACTTTCTTTTAGTCAACCACAAGTGTTACTATCCTTACATTGTTCTAACATTAATGCTCTACCAAGCTAATATTTGTGCCACTTTAGTCTGGCTGGGAAAAAATGAGCTATTGCTTCAGGTATCAGGGCTCCAAGCAAAGAAGGCTTACACCGCTCCCTTAGACACCACGTTTTAATTTAAATTTCAATTCAAAGCTGTAAATGCTATTCCAGACCCTGATACCTCATGCATAGCACATGGCTGACTGCTTCTGTGCCATTATTAGAGGTTCTACTGTGCATCAATTGTTCATTCAACTACCTGTGTTACTATTCTTACATTTTTCCACCAATAGTAGTATATGAAGCTGATGTTTGTGCCCCCTGAGTTTGGCTAGGAAGATAAAAAAAATTCAGCTGTTGCATGAGGTATCTGGGTATAGGATGCTAGCAGGTGCATAGGATGCACTGACACGCAAGAGGCAGAACAAGGGTTAACAGAATCTTTATGTATAAGAACAGTAATGGTACAAGCAGGGGGTAAGTAATGTGATTGGATAATAGTGGAAAAGTCAAATGCAATAGAATGTAACAGGTTAACTTATCTGTCTCTGCACTGGAGGAAGGCGGCTGGAAGATCCCAAGGCGGTGCCTCACACGACGCGAGATGTCTCCAATCCGGTCCCGCAGATGAGTGATGCACTTTCTCCTTGCGACAACCAAACCTTCCTTGTTCTTCGGCACGCGATCTCCTGATCTGTGAATGCGGTGAGGCAGAGGTGATGGTCAGTGGCACAGAAGAGGAAGCAGAGAGTTCAGTGAGCAAGGCCACAGTAGGAGCACACAGTCCGGCGGACGCAGCCAAAGGCACAGGCCAGTCTTCAGCAGGCACCACAAGGATGGGACTAAGCGGTGACTCCGTGGTGATGAGCGGAGCAAAGGTCTGTACTTTATCCTAGTCACTACCCGGTGAGGAAGTCTCTCTGGGCTGAGGGTAGGAAGTGTCGGCAGTCTGGCTAGCTGGTGGTATAGGCACAGCTAGCGGGCATGGGTTCGTGAAGAGGGAGTTAACCATCATACTACTCACAAGCTCGGTCCCCGCCAAGTGTCCTGTCTTCCTGCTCAAACTGCTATTTAAGTCCGACCCTCCCCCATCAGTCAGGTGCCCTGTACTGCTCTGGTCAGTAATCTCTTCCCCCTGCCACACTGATGACAGCCCCGACAGTTCCGGCCCAGATATGCAGGAGAGACCATCAACTTGGTTCTCCTCCCTACATAGGCTCCCAGCAAAGAAGGCTTACACCGCTCCCTTTAGACACCATGTCTTAGTTGAAACTTCAATTCCTCTCTGTAAATGCTGGCCCAGACCCTGATACGTCATGCATGGTGTTTTGCTGACTGCTGCTGTGCCATTCTAATATTTCTACTGTGGGGGAATTGATCAGTCAACTACCTGCGTTACTATCCTTACTTTTTTAACATTAGTGGTCTACCAAGCTGATCTATGTACCACCTGGGTGTGGCTGAACAAAAAAGAAGTTTGAGCTGTTGAATGAGGTATCAGGGTTCCCAGCACAGCCATCCTACAGTGGTTCTTCACCCACCTCGTCGTAATTTAAACTTAAATTCAAAGATCTAAATGCTGACCTAGATACCACATGCTTGGAATATTGCTGACTGCTGATGTGTCATAATAAAATGTTCTACTGTGAGTCAATTGATCAGTCACCTACCTGTGTCACTATCCTTACATTATTCTTTTAATCATAGTCTATGAAACTAATGTTTGTGCCATCTGAGTGTGGCTGGGAAATTAAAAAAGAATTGAGCTGTTCCATGAGGCATCAGGGCTCCCAGCAAAGACTTACTGTTGTGAACTCTGTTTTTGGGCTCCCTCTTGTGGTCACAAGTGGTACTGTGTGAGTGCTGTCTTTGGGCTCCCTCTGGTGGCTCTTTGTGTCTTTCTGCAGGTCTGAGGCGGATCAGCTGTCTTGTTATCTGTTAGCTGGTTTCCTATTTAGCTCACCTGGACTTTCAGTGTTTGCCTGCTGTCGATGTATTCAGTGCTATCTTGATCCTCCTGAATTCCTTCGCTATCAGTCTCTCCATGAGAAGCTAAGTTTTCTGTTTGGTTATTTTTTGCTCATTAGTGTTCTATATTTTCTTGGTTATTTACTTGTCCTTGTCCAGCTTGCTAATGTGTGATTTCCTTGCTTGCTGGTAGCTCTAGGGGGCTGAGTTTCTCCCCTCACACCGTTAGTTGGTGTGGGGGTTCTTGTATTCTCAGCGTGGATATTTTGTATAGGGTTTTTTACTGACCGCACAGTTCCCTGCCTGTCTTCTGCTATCTAGTATTAGTGGGCCTCATTTGCTGAATCTGTTTTCATTTCTACGTTTTGTATTTTCCCCTTACCTCACCGTTAATATTTGTTGGGGGCTTACTATATCTTTGGGGTCATTTCTCTGAGGCAAGTGAGGTCTTACTTTCTCTATAGGGGTAGCAAGTTTCTCAGGCTGCGTCGAGACGTCCAGGAATTTAGGCACGTTCACCGGCTACCTTCAGTGTGTTTGGTTAGGATCAGGTTTTGCGGTCAGTCCAGTTACCACCTCCCTAGAGCTTGTTCTATGTTCAGTAACTTAGCTCGTTCATTCTGTGATCCTCAGCCACTAAGGATCATAACAGTACAGCAGGCCATAAAGTGTTTAATGCATCGCAGAAGTGGGATAAGAGAAGCCCTGAGTACAATTTTTTTTTTCCTCTCCCTTTGCTGCAGTCTGTCCAGCTTCTCTCATCCCCTTAATCTCTGGGTGGCTTTGAGTTCAGCTGCAGACATGGATATTCAGAGTCTGACTTCTAGTGTGGATCATCTTGCTGCAAGGGTGCAAAGCATTCAGGATTTTGTTGTTCACAGTCCTATGTCTGAGCCAAAAGTACCTATTCCTGAGTTGTTTTCTGGAGATAGATCTAGGTTTCTGAATTTTAAGAATAATTGTAAATTATTTCTTTCTTTGAGACCTCGTTCCTCTGGTGATTCCGCTCAGCAAGTTAGAATTGTTATCTCCCTGTTACGTGGCGACCCTCAAGATTGGGCTTCTCCCTGGCGCCAGGAGATCCTGCATTGCTGAATGTGGATGCGTTTTTTCTGGCGCTTGGTTTGCTTTATGAGGAACCTAATCTTGAGAACCAGGCAGAAAAGGCCTTGCTGGCTCTCTCTCAGGGCCAGGATGAAGCTGAGGTGTATTGTCAAAAATTTCGGAAATGGTCGGTGCTTACTCAATGGAATGAGTGTGCCCTGGCTGCAAATTTCAGAGAAGGTCTTTCTGAAGCCATTAAGAATGTTATGGTGGGGTTCCCCACGCCTGCAAGTCTGAATGACTCAATGGCTTTGGCCATTCAGATTGATCGGCGTTTGCGGGAGCGCAAATCTGCGCACCATCTGGCGTTGTTTTATGAGCAGAGACCTGAGTCTATGCAATGTGACCGAATTCTGACCAGAATTGAGCGGCAAAATCATAGACGTCAAAATGGGTTGTGCTTTTACTGTGGTGATTCAACTCATGTTATCTCAGCATGCTCTAAGCGCGTAAAAAAAATCGCTAAATCTGTCACCGTTGGTACTATACAGCCTAAATTCATTTTGTCTGTTACTTTAATTTGTTCTTTGTCATCCTACTCGGTTATGGTTTTTGTGGATTCAGGTGCTGCCCTGAACCTGATGGATTTGTCGTTTGCCAGGCGCTGTGGTTTTGTTCTGGAGCCTTTAGAATTCCCTATTCCACTGAGGGGAATTGATGCTACACCATTGGCTGAGAATAAGCCTCAGTATTGGACTCAAGTGACCATGTGCATGACTCCTGTACATCAGGAGGTGATTCGCTTTCTTGTGCTGCATAATTTGCATGATGTTGTCGTTTTGGGTCTACCATGGCTGCAGGCCCATAATCCAGTTCTGGATTGGAAAGCTATGTCTGTTTCAAGTTGGGGTTGCCAGGGGATTCATGGCGATGCTCCTTTGGTGTCAATTGCTTCTTCCACTCCTTCTGAGGTTCCTGAGTTTTTGTCGGACTACCAGGATGTATTTGATGAGCCCAGATCCGGTGCCCTGCCTCCTCACAGGGATTGTGATTGTGCTATAAATTTGATTCCTGGTAGTAAGTTCCCTAAGGGACGACTTTTTAATTTGTCTGTACAAGAACATGCCGCGATGCGGAGTTATATAAAGGAGTCTTTAGAGAAGGGACATATTCGCCCGTCCTCCTCCCCTCTTGGTGCAGGATTCTTTTTTGTGGCCAAAAAGGATGGTTCTCTGAGACCTTGTATAGATTATCGTCTTCTAAATAAAATCACGGTCAAATTTCAGTATCCTTTGCCATTATTATCTGATCTGTTTGCTCGGATTAAGGGGTCCAGTTGGTTCACCAAGATAGATCTTCGTGGTGCGCATAACCTTGTGCGTATTAAGCAGGGGGATGAAAGGAAAACAGCATTTAATACGCCCGAAGGCCATTTTGAGTACTTGGTGATGCCTTTTGGACTCTCTAATGCTCCTTCTGTGTTCCAGTCCTTCATGCATGACATCTACCGAGAATATCTGGATAAATTTATGATTGTGTATCTGGATGACATTTTGGTCTTTTCTGAGGACTGGGAGTCCCATGTGAGGCAGGTCAGGATGGTGTTTCAGGTCCTTCGTGCTAATGCCTTATTTGTGAAGGGCTCAAAATGTTTCTTCGGAGTACAGAAGGTTTCCTTTTTGGGTTTTATTTTTTCTCCTTCCACTATTGAGATGGACCCAGTCAAGTTCCAGGCTATTCATGACTGGACTCAGCCTACATCTGTTAAGAGTCTTCAGAAGTTCTTGGGTTTTGCTAATTTTTACCGTCGCTTCATTGCTAATTTTTCTGGCGTGGTTAAACCCTTGACGGATTTGACCAAGAAGGGTTCTGATGTGACTAATTGGTCTCCTGCGGCCGTGGAAGCCTTTCGGGAGCTGAAGCGCCGGTTTTCTTCGGCTCCAGTTTTGTGTCAGCCTGATGTCTCTCTTCCTTTTCAGGTCGAGGGTGATGCTTCTGAGATTGGAGCAGGGGTTGTTTTGTCGCAGAGAAGCTCTGATTGCTCTGTGATGAAACCTTGTGCTTTCTTTTCAAGAAAGTTTTCGCCTGCCGAGCGGAATTATGATGTTGGTAATCGGGAGTTGTTGGCTATGAAGTGGGCATTTGAGGAGTGGCGACATTGGCTCGAGGGAGCTAAGCATCGTGTGGTGGTCTTGACTGATCACAAAAATCTGATTTATCTCGAGTCTGCCAAGCGGCTGAATCCTAGACAGGCTCGTTGGTCGTTGTTTTTCTCCCGTTTCGATTTCGTGGTCTCGTACCTGCCTGGTTCGAAGAACGTGAAGGCTGATGCTCTTTCTAGGAGTTTTGTGCCTGACTCTCCGGGAGTTTCAGAGCCGGCTGGTATCCTCAGAGAGGGAGTGATTTTGTCTGCCATTTCCCCAGATTTGCGACGAGTGCTGCAGAAATTTCAGGCGGATAGACCTGACCGTTGCCCACCAGAGAGACTGTTTGTCCCAGATAGATGGACCAGCAGAGTTATTTCCGATGTTCATTCTTCGGTGTTGGCAGGCCATCCTGGGATTTTTGGTACCAGAGATTTGCTGGCTAGGTCCTTCTGGTGGCCTTCCTTGTCGCGGGATGTGCGTTCCTTTGTGCAGTCCTGTGGGATTTGTGCTCGGGCTAAGCCTTGCTGTTCTCGTGCCAGCGGTTTGCTTTTGCCTTTGCCTGTCCCGAAGAGGTCTTGGACGCACATTTCCATGGATTTTATTTCGGATCTTCCAGTCTCTCAGAGAATGTCTGTCATCTGGGTGGTGTGTGATCATTTTTCCAAAATGGTCCATTTGGTGCCCTTGCCTAAGTTGCCTTCCTCCTCCGATTTGGTTCCTCTATTTTTTCAGAATGTGGTTCGCTTGCACGGCATCCCTGAAAATATTGTGTCTGACAGAGGATCCCAGTTTGTGTCCAGATTTTGGCGGATCTTTTGTGCTAAGATGGGCATTGATTTGTCTTTTTCGTCGGCCTTCCATCCTCAGACGAATGGCCAAACCGAGTGAACTAATCAGACCTTGGAAACTTATTTAAGATGTTTTGTTTCTGCTGATCAGGATGATTGGGTAACTATTTTGCCATTGGCCGAGTTTGCCCTTAATAATCAGGCTAGTTCTGCTACTTTGGTTTCGCCTTTTTTCTGCAATTCTGGTTTTCATCCTCATTTTTCCTCGGGTCAGGTTGAGCCTTCTGACTGTCCTGGGGTGGATTCTGTGGTGGATAAGTTGCAGCAGATTTGGAACCATGTGGTGGACAATTTGAAGTTGTCACAGAAGGCTCAGCGCTTTGCCTACTGCCGTCGCGGTGTGGGTCCCCGACTTCGTGTTGGGGATTTGGTATGGCTGTCTTCTCGGTATGTTCCTATGAAGGTCTCCTCTCCTAAGTTCAAGCCTCGCTTCATCGGTCCTCATAAGATTTTGGAAATCCTTAACCCGGTGTCATTTTGTTTGGACCTCCCAGCGTCGTTTGCCTTTCATAACGTGTTCCATAGGTCTTTGTTGCGGAGGTATGTGGTGCCTGTGGTTCCTTCTGTTGAGCCCCTTGCCCCGCTGCTGGTTGAGGGCGAATTGGAGTACGTGGTGGAGAAGATCTTGGATTCTCGTATTTCTAGTCGGAGGCTTCAGTATTTGGTTAAGTGGAAGGGCTATGGTCAGGAGGATAATTCCTGGGTTGTCGCCTCTGATGTTCATGCGGCCGATTTGGTTCATGCCTTCCATGTTGCTCATCCTGTTCGCCCTGGGGGTTTTGATGAGGGTTCGGTGACCCCTCCTCAAGGGGGGGGGTACTGTTGTGAACTCTGTTTTTGGGCTCCCTCTTGTGGTCACAAGTGGTACTGTGTGAGTGCTGTCTTTGGGCTCCCTCTGGTGGCTCTTTGTGTCTTTCTGCAGGTCTGAGGCGGATCAGCTGTCTCGTTATCTGTTAGCTGGTTTCCTATTTAGCTCACCTGGACTTTCAGTGTTTGCCTGCTGTCGATGTATTCAGTGCTATCTTGGTCCTCCTGAATTCCTTCGCCATCAGTCTCTCCATGAGAAGCTAAGTTTTCTGTTTGGTTATTTTTTGCTCATTAGTGTTCTATATTTTCTTGGTTATTTACTTGTCCTTGTCCAGCTTGCTAATATGTGATTTCCTTGCTTGCTGGTAGCTCTAGGGGGCTGAATTTCTCCCCTCACACCGTTAGTTGGTGTGGGGGTTCTTGTATTCTTAGCGTGGATATTTTGTATAGGGTTTTTTACTGACCGCACAGTTCCCTGCCTGTCTTCTGCTATCTAGTATTAGTGGGCCTCATTTGCTGAATCTGTTTTCATTTCTACGTTTTGTATTTTCCCCTTACCTCACCGTTAATATTTGTTGGGGGCTTACTATATCTTTGGGGTCATTTCTCTGAGGCAAGTGAGGTCTTACTTTCTCTATAGGGGTAGCAAGTTTCTCAGGCTGCATCGAGACGTCCAGGAATTTAGGCACGTTCACCGGCTACCTTCAATGTGTTTGGATAGGATCAGGTTTTGCGGTCAGTCCAGTTACCACCTCCCTAGAGCTCGTTCTATGTTCAGTAACTTAGCTAGTTCATTCTGTGATCCTCAGCCACTAAGGATCATAACAACTTACACTGTTCCATTAGAAAGCATGTCTTAATTGTAACTTCAATTCAATGCTGCAAATGCTGGCCCAGACAATGATACCTCATACATGGCCTATGGCTGACTGCTGCTGTGCCATTATAAAGGTTCTACTGTGAGTGAATTGATCAATCAACTACCTGTGTTACTTTCCTTCAGTGGCAGACACTGACAGCTTGGGTCCCATATGCAAGAAATGTGTCTGGGCCCCCCTCCTTTTATAGTGACAAAGCTATCGCTATAAATATATATATGTAGCCACACACACATACATACAGTGCCTTGCGAAAATGTTCGGCTCCCTGGAACTTTTCAACCTTTTCCCACATATCAAGCTTCAAACATAAAGATACCAAATGTAAATTTTTGGTGAAGAATCAACAACATGTGGAACACAATTGTGAAGTTGAACGAAATTTATTGGTTATTTTAAATTTTTGTGGAAATTCAAAAACTGATAAGTGTGATGTGCAATATTATTCGGCCCCTTTACTTTCAGTGCAGCAATCTCACTCCAGAAGTTCATTGTGGATCTGTGAATGATCCAATGTTGTCCTAAATGCCTAGTGATGATAAATATAATCCACCTGTGTATAATCAAGTATCCCTATCAATGCACCTGCTCTGTGATAGTCTCAGGGTTCCGTTTGAAGCACAGAGAGCATCATCAAGACCAAGGAACACAACAGGCAGGTCCATGATACTGTTGTGAAGAAGTTTAAAGCTGGATTTGGATACAAAATTATTTCCAAAACTTTAAACATCCCAAGGAGCACTGTGCAAGCGATCATATTGAAATGGAAGAAGTATCATACCACTGCAAATCTACCAAGACCCGGCTGTCCCTCAAAACTTTCATCTCAAACAAGGAGAAGACTGATCAGAGATGCAGCCAGGAGGCCCATGATCACTCTGGATGAACTGCAGAGATCTACAGCTGAGGTGGGACAGTCTGTCCATAGGACAACAATCAGTCATACACTGCACAAATCTAACCAAACATGTGGAAGAAGGTGCTCTGGTCAGATGAAATCAAAATCGAACTATTTGGCAACAGTGCCAAAGGATATGTTTGGTGTAAAGGCAACACAGCTCATCACCCTGAACACACCATCCCCACTGTCAAACATGGTGGTGGCAGCATCATGATTTGTGCCTGCTTTTCTTCAGCAGGGACAGGGAAGATGGTTAAAAAATGGGAAGATGGATGGAGCCATATACAGGACCATTCTTGAAGAAAACCTGTTGGAGTCTGCAAAAGACCTGAAACTGGGACAGAGATTTGTCTTCCAACAAGACAATGATCCCGAACATAAAGCAAAATCTACAGTGGAATGGTTCACAAATAAACATATCCAGGTGTTAGAATGGCCAAGTCAAAGTCTAGACCTCAATCCAATCGAAAATCTGTGGAAAGAGCTGAAAACTGCTGTTCACAAACGATCTCCATCAAACCTCACTGAGCTCGAGCTGTTTGCCAAGGAAGAATGGGCAAGAATTTCAGTCTCTCGATTTACAAAACTGATAGAGACATACCCCAAGCGACTTGCAGCTGTAATTGCAGCAAAAGGTGGCACAACAAAGTATTAAGTTAAAGGGGCCGAATAATATTGCACGCCCCACAGTTTTTTAATTTCCACAAAAGTTTAAAATAACCAATAAATTTAATTCAACTTCACAATTGTGTTCCACTTGTTGTTGATTCTTCACCAAAAATTTGGTATCTTAATGTTTGAAGCATGATATGTGGGAAAAGGTTGAAAAGTTCCAGGGAGCCGAATACTTTCGCAAGGCACTGTATATATACAGCTCTGGCAAAAATTAAGAGACCACTGCAAAATATTCAGTTTGTCTGATTTTTCCTATTATTATGGGTATATTAAATGTAAAATGTAAATTGTTCCTTTATTCTATAAACTACTGACAGCATGTCTCTGAAGTTCCTAAGCAATAGATTTTGTATTTATTTTCTGAAAATGAGAAATGGTCAAAATGACAAAAAAATGCATTTCTTGCAGACTTCAAATAATGCAAAAAAAAAAAACAAGTTCATAATCATTTAGAAACAATAGTAATGTTTTAACTCAGGAAGAGTTCAGAAATCAATATGTTGTGGAATAACCATGATTTTTAATCACAGCTTTCATGCGTCTTGGCATGCTTTCCACCAGCCTTTCACACTGCTTTTGGGTGACTTTATGCCACTCCTGGTACAAAAATGTAAGCAGTTCTTCTCTGTTTGATAGCTTGTGACTATCCGTCTTCCTCTTGATTACATTCCAGAGGTTTTCAATGGGGTTCAGGTCTGGAGATTGGGATGGCCATAACCGGGATTTGATGTGGTGGTCCTTCATCAACACCTTGATTGACCTAGCTGTGTGGCATGGCACATTGTTCTGATGGAAAAAACAGTCCTCAGAGTTGGGGAACATTGCCTGAGCAGAAGGAATCAACTGTTTTTCCAGGATAACCTTGTATGCGGCTTGATTCATACGTCCTTCACAAACATTAACCTGCCCAATTCCATCCTTGCTGAAGCATCCCCAGATCATCACCGATCCTCCACCAAATTTCACAGTGGGTGCAAGACACTGTGGCTTGTACACCTCTCCAGGTCTCCGTCTAACATTAGATGACCAGGTGTTGGGCAAAGCTGGAAGTTAGACTCATCAGAGAAGGTTACCTTACTCCAGTCCTCTATAGTCCAATCCTTATGGTCTTTGGCAAACTTCATCCTGGCTCTCCTTTGCTTCTCATTGATGAAAGGCTTTATTCTAGCTTTACATGACTTGAGCCCTGCCTCTAGGAGCCTGTTACGAACTGTTCTTCCCGTGCACTTCACCTCAGCTGCCATTTGCCATTCCTTTTGTAGGTCACTTGATGTCATCCTGCTGTTGCTGAGTGACATTCGAATAAGATGACGGTCATCCTGGTCAGTGGAGAGTTGTTTTCGTCCTCTGCCAGTCTGTAGCTTTGTTGCCCCAATGTCTGCTGCTTGACCTTGTTGTAATGGACTGCCGTCTTAAAAATTTTAAGGATGGAGGCAACATGATGCTCACTGTGTCCCTCTGCTAGTAAAGCCAGAATTGAGCCCTTCTTTTCCTCACTCAAGACTTTTCTTTTCAACTCCTTTGGCATGGTTAAAAGTTATTTTTTCATTCCTATTACTTTTGGGATACTACTAGCATTTGTTTTGCCTTCCAGTTGTCCTATTGCAAGAGGATTGTGAACACTACAGCAGTGTTTTTTATACTTTCCTTCGTTAAATAAGATTTGGTTCAGTTGATCACCTAATCAGAAGCACATTAATTAGAATGAGGTGTACTCTGGTTGGAATTCAACTGACACTGGAATGGAATGGCTATCAGACATGTAGAGAAGCTGATTTTTATAAAACTGTGCAGTGGTCTCTTAAATTTTTGCCAGAGCTGTATATATTACAGTCTCCTTTATTATGTATATTTTGCTGTCCATTATTACACAGTGCCCTCTCTTGTCATATACAGCTCCGTCCCTTACATATCGGATTATATAGTGTGCTCTTTTTTTTTACATATCAACCTGTCTTGTTAGATATATGATGCAATGACAGCTCATGGAACATGGGAAAGCTTCTTTTCTAATGGAGGAGTTGATGCACTGGTCACCGGCGGCTCTATCAGCAGTCATTTTATATCTAAGAAGAGAGGATTATGTAATAAAAGAGGTTGCTGTGAATAACAAAAATAACAAGAATACACTATGTAAGGGACAGCACTGTACATAGCAGCAGAAGAAACTATATAAGGGAAGACACCATATATAACTAGAGAGAATAGTATGTAATAAGGGAAGGTGCAATACATAATAAAAGAGGAAACTATGTAACTAAGGATGGTGCTATGCATAGTAAGTGAGTACACTATATAGTGACTGTGCTATACATAATTTGTACACTATATACTAAGGGACTGTGCTATACATAATAAATCAGTACACTATATAATAAGGGACTGTGCTATACATGAGTACACTATATACTAAGGGACTGCTATACATAATAAGTGAGTACACTATATACTAAGGGACTGTGCTATACATACATACATAAGTCAGATCACTATATAAGGGACTGTGCTATACATAATAAGTGAGTACACTATATACTAAGGGACTAATATACATAATAAGTAAGTACACTATTTAATAAGGGACTGTCCTATACATAATAAGTGAGTACACTATATACTAAGGGACTGTGCTATACATAATAAGTCAGCACACTATATACTAAGGGACTGTGCTATACATAATAAGTGATTACACTATATACTAAGGAACTGTGCTATAAATAATAAGTGAGTACACTATATACTAAGGGACTGTGCTATACATAAGGCTACATTCTTGTATCTGTGTGCCGTGTCAGTGTGCTGCGCATTTTTACAGATGCATTGAGCATGTCCTATTCTGATCCTCAAAATTGCATCAGACGAGGACATTCTCTGACCCTTACAGATTATATTATCAGAAGGGATCTATAAAACTTTAAGACTCTGTGTGCTGTCTGATAAAAAAATCTGCAAGCACTCTGACATATCACACAAATGTGAGAATGTAGAATGAGGGATTTTACAGATAACATTATCACTCCACATCACATAGTGCAGATACAGAATTATATTCACATCCAGGAACTTACCGCTGATGTCTCGTCTCATTACAGCCGTTTTCTGCTGCTTCTTCTCCATCTGGACATACCTTCATGTTGATATCTCCCAGCCACAACTAATCTTGCCATGATGATCATCGCAGACCTGAAAATAACAAGGTCACATATATTGTATATACACATGGGTCTCCCCCTGAATATATGTATCCCATCATTAAAATATAAAGTGATAAGTAGCACTGTGCCCCCATTAACTATAATCTCTGACTCCCAATAATATAAACTATTCAGGTTGTGACTGTCCCCAATTAACTGTAAGGCTATGTGCACGCGGAAAATATGCAAGGTTTTACAGTATAGGCAAAGTGAATGAGATCCCTGAAGTCTCATGCACACACTGCTTATTTTTCCTTGCAGATTTGCAGCAGATTCAAATCTGCATAATGTAAATTCTTGAAGTGTATTTTACCCATACTAATGAGTAGAGGAAAATAAACAACCAAAGCATGGCAAAAACGTTGCAAAAGAAAAACGTATTTTACGCAGCGTTCTTTCTGCCAACACATTAGGACATGCAGCAGAATTTTCTCCTGCAAATCCTGAATGTGTGCACATAGCCTTAGTCCCTGTCCTGTGTCCCTCCCCATAAGTCATTGATAGTATAATAATGAATTTGGGGGTGAGAAAAGACATCAGGTACTGAGCATCCTCCGCCACCTCCCAATTCATTACAAGTCCCTGACATTGTCTTTTCTCACCTTTCAGCTCATTCTAAAGGGTCCTATGCAGCTTACCCCCTCCTCTACTCTCCTTTTTAAGTTCCTGATAACATCACAATGAATTGTGAGATAGAGGAGGACACTATCAGGTGCTTAGCACTCTTCTCCAACACCCAATTCATTTTACATCCATATCTAACTTCCTCCTCACCCTCACCTTCCCCCTAAGTCCATTATAAGTCCCCCTTCCTCCCATCCCAATCCCCCACATCCCTCATTGTCATCCTACCCCCGCATTTCATCACATCACTTTCCTCCACCTCCATCATTGCCCTCTCCACCATTTCCATCATTGCCCTCTCTACCACCTCCATCATTGCCCTCTCCACCACCTCCATCATTGCCCTCTCCACCTCTGCAATCATTGTACTCTGCCACCACCTCCATCATTGTCCTCTCCTCCACCTTCATCATTGTCCTCTCCCCTGCCTCCATCATTGTCCTCTCTCCACCTCCATCATTGCCGTCTCCACCACCTCCATTATTGCCCTCTCCACCTCCACAATCATTGTTCTCCCCTAACACCTCCATTAATGCACTCCTCCACCACCTCGATCATTGCCTCCTCCACCACCCCAATCATTGTTCTTCTCCACCACCCCATCATTGCCCTCTCCACCACCTCCATCATTGCCCTCTCCACCTCAGCAATCATTGTTCTCCTCCACCAACTCCATCATTGCCCTCTCCACCACACCAATCACTGTTCTCCCTCACCTCCCTCCAATGTATTGTTTAAAAAAAACACACATCACCACTCACCTCTCCACATGTTATCCCGCAGCTGCAGCACCATCGTCACCAGCTGCTTTCTCTCTGACACAGGAGCGCAGAGTACTGACATCATCCAGCCACATGACTGTGTCAGACAGAAAGCTGCTGGGCAGGAAGCAGAGAACAGATCCCTGCAGCTCCACTCCGCTGCCATTTTCTCCTGTAGGCAGCATGGCTGCAGGGATCTCTCCCTGCCTGCCGCATATGAGGACAATCTGGCCATGGGCCCCATGGAGCCTTGATCCCAAAGAAACAGGCCAGATTACCCTCATTTTTAGTCTGAAGGCCCCCTTCACCTCTGGGCCCCAGGTGCAGATGCACTGGATGTACCAGCGGTATGTCTGCCCCTGCTTTCCTTACATTTTTCTAACAATAGTACTGTATGAAACTGATGTTTGTGCCACCTGAGTGTGGCTGGAGTTAAAAAAAAAAATTGGAAGTGTTGCATGAGGTATCAGGTCCCCCTTAACCAGGTCCTCCTTGAAACTTCAATTCCAAGCTGTAAATGCTGGGCCAGACACTGATACCTTATGTATGGCCCATGGCTGATTGCTGCTCTGACATTTGCAAATTTCTACTGTGGGTCAATTGATGCTACTTTTCATGGTGTCTGACCCTAATTTTAGCTGTTTGGGAAGCTTTTGGTCAATCCTTAAAGCAGTGGTGGGGAATCTTTTTCCTGCAAAGGGCCATTTGGATATTTATACCATCCTTCAGGGGCTGTGGAACTCCACCCACAAAGTACATCCTATCTCTGGCACTGGTTTCAGGACGTAATCTTTCATTGTATGCCCTTCAATGCTCAGTAGTGAACACTGCGTGTGTGTGCTAACAGAGCAAGAAGAAATTAATGAGCTTGGTAAAATCAAAATACAGCTCCTTGCTCAAGAATGTGGTCCCTGAGAATCTGCTCGGGGGCCTGATAAAAGGTCATCAAGGGCCGTAAATGGCCCTGGGGCCTGAGGTTCCCCACCCCTGCCTTAAGGTGTTGTGTATACATTTGGTTTAGTCTCCCATTGGGTTCGGGAACATTCGTTGAACATGTTTGGAGGGCATCTAACAGTTTGGTGATTCGAACCGAACCTTGAAAGGTTCGCTCATCTCTAGTGGTGACTACCTGATAAAGCTGCTTGAGAGAATGCCAAAGGGGTGCAAAGCTGCTATCAGAGCAAAAGGAGGGAACATTGAGGAATCTAATGTTTAATACGTATTCAGGTTTATCTCACAAGCATTTCTTTACTCCTTGTTTCTATATGTGTATCTTCGTGATTTTCCTACCTTCAGTCTGATTCCACAGTGTGCATTTTCCAATAATAACAAGGAAAACCATTATAAGATTAGGTTTGTTCAACGTTTTAACGAGTATTTTATGCAACTGTGTAACTAACAACCAATAAGAGTAAAAATATACTGAAAAACATACCTGAGCTTGTATATGCTCTATATGATGGGAAAAAATTTGAAAAACAAGATGGACACAAAATATAAAGAAACTGTAAGCATTTATGTTGCATGTACACCTATTCATTGGCTATGATAAAGTGTATAAAGAACTATATGGAGATATAGCAAATTAGGAAGGGACTCACATTATGTATAATGAAAATAGATAATTAGTGGCTAAGGGCTAGCTAATCTTATATTGTATGGTAGTCTGTGCAGTAATTTCCCTTGGTGTACGCCACCCTATTATAGTTCAGTATCCTTTTCCAAACAAAACACTTCCCAATAAATATACAGTAGTTTATGGATTATGTTTGGAACTAAAGGGTGCAAACTCCAGGTAATGTAACATCCATTGCTGCTCTGCACATGCGGGGACCCCAACATAGTCACCACTCAAGCGATACTTGAACCCTGTAAAAAAAAGTGTATTGAAAGTAATAGGAAACACAATTGTGCTCATACACTCCCTGACAGAAGTTATGTCGCTTATCCATGTTATGTAAATAAAAGCTTATAACCTGACGTTAAATTCATCCATTGGTTGTATAAATTATTCTTTTGAAAGCTGAAATCCTCCAAAATGTGGTTTAGGTTAAGAAAATAAATTGGCATCAATGCAGAAATATTGATCAGTTATTGGACACAGAATGGTCAGATTTTGGCAAGACAAAAGTTTTGTCGACTGGTCGTATAATGCACCCAATCTTAGTTTACATCCTCACCTGTACTCAGTAAATGATAGGTTAATTAGTGTCTGTGTATAAAAAGAAACCCAGCACCCCAGACCATCACTTGTACTGCAACTTGGGCTCTGACAACATGCAAAAAATCCACCTTGCGACAAAAGCCTGGATTATCAAGAGGCTGAAGACCAGATCCACTGCAGAGGTGGCTGGCACCTTTTAATGTGTCTCAGCGTCAAGTACAAAGCATTAAAAATTTTTTGAAGAGACTGGAGATGTGTTTGACAAGCCCAGGTCCGGCAGACCCCGCAAGGCAACTGCTCAGGAGGAACGTTTGTTGGATAGAAAATCCAAAGCAAGCCCCTCTTCCACTGCAGCAGAGCTCCAACCGGCCTGGTCACCTCAAGTCCCTGTGTCAACTAGAACAGTTTGTAGCATTCTGTCTCGAAATGGCCTCCATGGTCGAATCAGTGCCCTAAAGCCAGCACTAAACAAAAGGAAAATAAAAAACTGTGTGGCATTTGCAAAGTCCCACTGCCTGCTAAACAGATGGACACTGGAAAAGTGGTAGAAGGTGGATTTCTCTGATGACTCTTCAGTAGAATTACACCACAGCTGCCGCAAATACTGGCATGTAAGACTGCATTCTTTGCTATTCCTGATGACTTCATTAATAAACTGTATGAATCATTGTTGAACCGCATGGATGCAGTCCTTCAAGCTCATGGAAGTCACACAAAATATGAAATATTACTCTAATAGCACCACAACTTCATTCACCAATGTTATGCAACATATATTTGTATTTTAAGTTAATTATTTGTTTGAATATCACATTACTTTCTGTGGGCGACAAAACTTTTGTCTTGCCAAAATCTGACCATACTGTGTCCATTAAATGATCAATATTTCTGAATTGATGCCAATTTATTTTCTTAACCTAAACCACATTTTGGAGGGTTTCAGCTTTCAAAAGAATAATTTATACAACCAATGGATGAATTTAATGTCAGGTTATAAGCTTTTATTTACATAACATGGATAAGCGACATAACTTCAGGGAGTGTAGGCTGTATATAGGCTGAAGCTGCTGGCGGTTTGACAGGCTCTTTGTGCAATCCTGTCTCATTTCCACATGTACTAAATTGTATAAACACACCATTAACATGCAACAGACCTGCTGAAACTTTAAAAATGCATATAAAATACATGAAGACCCTTGGTCGGTAACTATATAAGGAATGCAGCACGTTGCATCCTAGTTGTCCGGTGCTAGGGCGGTCTTCGTGGAGCGAATGTTGTGTAGTGGGAATGTCCTCCTGTTGCTATGCCTCCCCTAGTGCTAGCAGAGACACGGAATAGCGGTGTGCTCTGGCTGGAAGCGCCTCCATTTAGTAGCGAGGTGAGCGGTGGGCGTTGTAGAAGTGACGTCACCAATCCTCAGCGACAGGCTAGTGGATGGGCCAAAAACCAATGCACACACCGCTATTCTGTGTCCCTGCTAGCACTAGGGGAGGCATAGCAACAGAAGGACGCTCCCACTATGTGCCGCTCACTCCACGACGACAGCCCTAGCATCGGACAACTAGGATGCAAACCCCACTCATCAGGAGAAGAGTAGGTGCTGCATTCCTTATATAGTTACTGACCAAGGGCCGTCCCATATTTTATATGCATTTTTACAGTTTCAGCAGGTCTGTAGCGCGGTAGTTGTGTGTTTAATACAATTTGGTACTTGCACCCTGTAGCCGCAACGGCAGTACCTGAACCGTTTTTCGAGAGCTGTGTGTCTGGACAGTCCACCAGTTTCCAAATCTTGCCTGTCTGTGACTCTTCTCCCATGTTCCCATCCAGCGAACCCGACCCCTGGGATCAGCAGCTGCGGTACCAGAGTCTGCCTAAGAGTGGTACATGGCAACTACCTGCAGCTCAAACCTGACCCACCATCAGGAGCTCCAGTGAACTCCAGGTAGCCACTTAGCTGTGCCCTTCCTAGACAAGCATGGCCCTGTGGTACAGTGGGTCCACTTATGGCCCCACCGGCGAGTGTGAGGCTGCCGTCACACTATCAGTATTTGGTCAGTATTTCACATCAGTATTTGTAAGCCAAAACCAGGAGTGGGAGAAAAAATCAGAAGTGTTAGATACGATTCTATTATACTTTTTCTCTGTTTGTTCCTCACCTGGTTTTGGCTTAAAAATACTGATGTGAAATACTGACCAAATACTGCTAGTGTGACCGTAGCCTGACAAGTATCAAAGCCATAAGGGCCGAGGTTGCCTCTTTCAGTAGTGACATGTTATATTTTCTGTGGGACCTCACAGGAACTTAGCATCATAAGTAAGGGAAGTAGATACATCATAAAAGTTAGCCTTATTAGATAACTAAAGGACAAAGCAAAAGAAAAAATACAAGAGAGGAGTATAATAGCAGTGGATACTAAACACTAACAAACACCTTACTAGAAAATAAGATAAGTTGATAAAACATGGATTCTGTAATAAGTCTGTAAAGCAAAGATAAGAATTAGATGCCATTATACCAACTTTCAGTAGTTAGGTAATAAATGTTGCCACATACACTTGATGATATAATACTGACCTCTAGTGGATACATGTTGAAGTGTTACCACTATTATTTACTGATAAAAATGTAAATTGCGCTGTGTGAACTTGAAAATATCTCCAACGATTAATAACACATATAAGTGATCATACCCTGTTAGATAGGATGATCCTATGAAAGGTGTCATTAAGAGTCCAAATGTATTGCCGTTTGGTAATGAACCAATCAACAAAGATAAAGGTAATATATCCCGATTGTCTCTTTATATGAACAGGCAATATGAACAAAAAATTGTCCCTTGATTCTCACTTTGTCTAAACACAATCAGTGTACATGAAGATAATACTTCCTGATGCCCTCTTTATAAATGAATGAACACTATAAGTGGCTGTGTGCAGTGATCCCACTGGCAACGTACACTAGGCTAACCGCACAGTCCAATTGAAGCGATCCAACTCAGACTAACGTCACCCACTACGGAACAGTCGTTTGGACTGTGTTTAGTACTTACTGTCCTTGTACAAAGGGAATTCACTTTATCTACTTGAATATGAAAGCAAAATGTTATGAGAAAATTTAACTTACTACTTTTCAATGTAATCCTCCTTGACTTCACACTTGTTCCACTTTACATCCAGTGATTTGATAAAAATCGGGTTGCATTCTGAACAATGTTATTCTATGTATCCCTGCTCATCTGTGATTTTTTTCTCAGCTCAAATCAGACTGGTAAAAAAATAGCAGCAAGCTGCAATTGTCCTCGAGTATCGGACAAGACTTGCCAATGCAGGTCAATGGGTGCGATAAAAAAATCACACAGCACACGGACCATGTGAGTGCCATCTGATTTTTACACACCCATGTCCTTGAAAAAATGAAGACATTTCATCTTCCGCATACAGCAAAATCACAGTGTGACCCGACAAAATAGAATTGATATACACTGCTCAACAAATAAAGGGAACATTAAAATACCACAACCTGGATATCACTGAATGAAATATTCCACTTGTAAATCTTTATTCATTACATAGTGGAATGCATTGAAAACAATAAAACATAAAAATTATCAATGTAAATCAAAATTAATATCCCATGGGGTCTGGATTTGGAATAATACTCAAAATTAAAGTGGAAAATCAAATTACAGGCTGATCCAACTTCAGTGGAAATGCCTCAATCTTTAACCTTCATCATGCAGAAACTGCTGACAAACCCAGGTACTAGTGCACCTGCAAATGGTCTCAAAATGGGTCTGAGGATCTCATCCTGGTACCTAATGGTAGTCAGGGTAGCTGAAATGCCTCCCCACACCATTACTGACCCACTGCCAAACTGGTCATGCTGGAGGATGTTGGAGGCAGTAAAATGTTCTCCGCGGCATCTCCAGACTCTGTCACGTATGTCACACGTGCTCAACGTGAACCTGCTCTAATCCGTGAAGAGCACAGGGTGCCAATGTCGAATCTGTCAATCTTGGTGTGCTCTGGCAAATGCAGGTTGCTAAACTGTAAGGACAACATCCACTTATGGGTGTAAGGCCCTCATACCACCCTCATGGAGTCTGTTTCTGACAGTTTGAGCAGACACATGGATGTTAGTGGCCTGTGTAATAATTATAGGGGATAACTCAGGAGACTCTGCGTGGAACAAGACAACTACAGGACACAGATTTATACGTGGTAAAGTCTATATTATCACACGGTGATTCAAACAGGTGCAGAGAGAAACTCAAGTCCACAACACTTGGTGCAAATAATAAACACAGCTTAGCAGTCTATAGGAAACTTCAGAGGAAAATGCAATCAAGCAGAAAGTCTATGAAGCACAGTTATTCTTGAGGATACTTGACACGAATAAATCCTTGTCTTAGTCCAGGCACAGATAGATATGCTTTTTAGGCAGTTCAAATCATATCTTAGCTCAACCAGGGAGGCCTGGTTAATAGTCTCAGGTTATTGCAAAGCAGCAACAGCTTACATGACCAGCAAATGCAGATGGAAGTAAACACGAGCAGCAGATGAAGGAGGATTACTGGAACTGGTGTATGCAGCAGGAACTCAGAGCAGAGTAGCAGGATAACCCCACAGGTTCACAGGAGCAGGTATATAGCCAGGGAGTCATCAGAGGTCAGGAGCTGGATGCAAGGCAGAATACTCTAGCACAGACTGAAGGCTGGGGTGGAGTTTTATAGCAGGAAGACACAGTGCACATGAGACCAAAGACGCCATCTTGGAAAAGGGCAGTAATGCACAAAAGGTAAAAAATGTTCAGAGTCCTGACAGCCTGCTGGAAGTCATTTTGCAGGGCTCTGGCACTGCTGCTCCTGTTCCTCTTTGCACAAAGGAGGTAGCGGTCCTGCTGCTGGGTTGTTGCCCTCCTATGGCCCCTTCCACATCTCCTGTTGTACTGACCTGTCTCCTGGTGTCTGCTCCTTGTTTTGGACACTATGCTGTCAGACACAGCTACACTTCTTGCCAAAGCTCGCATTGATGTGCCATCCTGGATTACCTGAACTACCTGAGAAACATCTGTGGGTTGTAAACACTGCCTCATACTACTGTACAGTACTTTTAGGGGTGAGAGCAATAACAAAATGCAAAAGTGATAAGAACAGAGAAATTGTGGTCACCCCTTGCAGAATCACTCCTTTATAGAAGTTGTCTTGCTAATTGCCTATCATTTCTACTTTTTGTCTGTTCCATTTGCACAACAGCAGGAGAAATTGATTCACAATCGGTGTTGCTTCATAACTGGACAGGTTGGTTTCACAGAAGATTGATTGGAGTTACATTGTGTTAAGTGTTCCTTTTATTTTTCTGAGCAGTGTATATACATAGAATAAATAGATATAAGGATGTCAGTGACATATATGATTAGTACAGTGCTTGTATAGCTTACTGTACATGTATTTAATAAATAAATATCTGTATGGGTCCCCCATTATAATAACCAGTAAAGGCTAAGTATACAGCTGTGAGCTAATATTAATAGCCTAGGAAGCTCCATGGGTATTACCCTCTTCCCAAGCTATAAACAACTGCCCCCAGCTGTCCACTTTCTCACTGCTGGTTAATCATATTTTGGGGGATCCCACGCCATGTTTTTCATAAAATACATGTAAAGTAAGCTACACACACAAAGCACCGATTATACTGTATATATCTTTAAATTACAGAGTAATTCTCTAAAAGCTTATGTTAAAATCCCATCACAAACTCATCACATTCGCATGTCACTCAGATGCTAGGTACCAAAAATCACATTGTACTTGCATGAAAATTGCATGCCACTTGCATGACACGACCAATTTTTCAGGAATATCGGACCGATTTTTTTTTCTTTTTTTAACAGTGATGGGTATGAGCCCGAAGCCACATTCTCTGATAGCGGCTTTGGATTTGGGAAACTTGTGAGCTGGTGCATTGTAGTAAAGCAACAGCACACCTGTCGACAACTTACCATGGCGATTCTTTGTCTCCCATAATGCCTTCATTGTTAAAGCATAGATGTCTTCAGTAGGGTTGAGACATTTATAGGATCGGGTCGGGTTTCACGAAACGCGACTTTTTCAAAAGTCGGGTCGAGTGAAATCGGCCGATCCTATAAAAAAGTCGGGGTCGGGGTCGGCCGAAACTCGAAACCCAATGCAGTGCATTGGGTTTCCAATGGTTCCCAGGGTCTGAAGGAACGGAAACTCTCCTTCAGGCCGTGGGATCCATATTTAAGTGTAAAATAAAGAATTAAAATAAAAAATATCGCCATACTTACCCTCTGATGCGCCCTGGTACTAAGCGGGAACCTTCCTTCCTTAGAATCAGCCTTCCAGGACCTTGCGATGACGTCGCGGTGACGTCGCGGCTTGTGATTGGTCGCGCGGCCGCCCATGTGACCGCTCGCGCGACCAATCACAAGCCGCGACGTCACCGTGACGTCACCGAAGGTCCTGGAAGGGCTGATTCTTAGGAAGGAAGGCTGCCGGAAAGAAGCCGAGGGTGAGTATATTCCTATTAGGTATATACTCACCCTCGGACGCGCCCTGCTTCTTTCCGGCAGCCTTCCTTCCTAAGAATCAGCCCTTCCAGGACCTTCGGTGACGTCACGGTGACGTCGCGGCTTGTGATTGGTCGCGCGAGCGGTCACATGGGCGGCCGCGCGTCCAATCACAAGCCGCGATGTCACCGCAAGGTCCTGGAAGGCTGATTCTAAGGAAGGAAGGTTCCCGCTTAGTACCAGGGCGCATCAGAGGGTAAGTATAGCGATATTTTTTATTTTAATTCTTTATTTTACACTTAAATCTGAATTCCGATACCAATTCCCGATATCTTAAACATATCGGGAATCGGTATCGGAATTCCGATTCCAGATTCAGAAGATCGCCGACTTCATGGCCGACCCCACACAGGGGTCGGGTCGGGTTTCATGAAACCCGACTTTGCCAAAAGTCGGCGACTTCTGAAAATTGCCGACCCGTTTCGCTCAACCCTAGTCTTCAGTAATTATAGTCTCGTGTGGCACAAATTCTAGAAATAAAAACACCAAAAAACTATTCCTATGATCTTTCCAGCTGACTGAAGGACATTTACATTTTTTACGAGTTGGTCACCTCTTGTGATTCCTTTGTATGGACTCTTATTTGGTCTCAGGCTTATGATGGTGGACCCACGTTTTAACACTCGTACAAATTCAAAGATTATAGTCTCCTGGATTTTCTCCAAACATTAACCCTTAAAAAATTCCATCAGACCAAAAATCATTACATAAAATATATTTTTATTTTTAAAATTAATTGCAATCACAGAAAAACAACAATAAAATATATGGAAATTTTATTAAAATTATTTAAAAACAATATCCAACAAATATATCATTATTTAGAATATAAAATGTATAAAAAATTATATTAATATTATATAACTCCTCCAATCGAGATTTTACTGGGGATAGATGAAATATTAAATCCCGTATGTGCAGGACTAGGCAACACCAAACTGATCAGTATGAAAATTAAATAAATATAATGCAGCAAATAATATTTTAATAATATAATATGTGATAAAAGTAAATCAAATACATTTGTGAATAATATGTGTGTATATCCATATATACATACACAACCCTTTATGTGCAACAATTCATTATTCAATTAATAATAAAGTGCAATAGTGCAATGAAAAACAAATTGTATACAAAATATATAAATATGATCACAAAAAATGGTGAGCAAAAAAATCAAACACCCAATTAATTATATTTTACACTATCACAGTGCTGCCAATTGTGCCAACCTATATTGAACAAAAGTTTGTTAATACTGACCAGTTAGGGATGCCACCGCCCCGCACACACCGCCCCGCACACACTGTGATAGTGTAAAATATAATTAATTGGGTGTTTGATTTTTTTGCTCACCATTTTTTGTGATCATATTTATATATTTTGTATACAATTTGTTTTTCATTGCACTATTGCACTTTATTATTAATTGAATAATGAATTGTTGCACATAAAGGGTTGTGTATGTATATATGGATATACACACATATTCACAAATTTATTTGATTTACTTTTATCACATATTATATTAAAATATTATTTGCTGCATTATATTTATTTAATTTTCATACTGATCAGTTTGGTGTTGCCTAGTCCTGCACATACGGGATTTAATATTTCATCTATCCCCAGTACAATCTCGATTGGAGGAGTTATATAATATTAATATTATTTTTTATACATTTTATATTCTAAATAATGATATATTTGTTGGATATTGTTTTTAAATAATTTTAATACAATTTCCATATATTTTATTGTTGTTTTTCTGTGATTGCAATTAATTTAAAAAATAAAAATATATTTTATGTAATGATTTTTGGTCTGATGGAATTTTTTAAGGGTTAATTTCTATAGTGGTTTTCCTCAGTTTGTATACATTGTCATTTCTGGTGTTTCTTTCTACATAGGTTTTTGTTTTCTCCAAACATGTCTAAATTTCTTGGCTAAATTGCTGGCAATATGTTTTTTGCTCAGGTGTGAGGATTTGTGACACATTTTAAATCTTGTTCACTGAAGATTGCTGTGCAACTCTGGATGGTCCAGATGGATGGAGTGGTGGATAATTGATGGATGGCCACAATGTTCCATGGGGAAAGAGATGGTAGGCCCGTTAAGGGTCCCCTGAAGGTACGAAAATAACCTGGGAAAAGTATATATAGTTGCTGATTGGCCACTTTCTTCCATAGGACAAAAAGAACCATGCCATCCACAGCAAAATCATCTTCATGCATGACAATGCACTATTTCATGCTGCAAGGAATACCTATTGACTGTTAGGGCTCATACCCATATGTCTGAAAAAAACGGTCCGATTTCCGGACTGAAAAAACGGACGAGTGCTATGCGAGTGCCCTGAGAGTACAATGCGATTTTTACACCTAGCATCTGATTTACATCCGAATGCATTGCGATTGCAATGCGATTTTAACATGAGCTTTTACATACAGTTCTCTGTATGTAAATGTCCATGTTAAAATCGCATTGTAATGCACAACTGTACATAGTTAAAACGCATGCACAACGCTGCGTTTTGCGCCGCATGCGTCCTTTTTTTGATTGATTTTGGACGCAGCAAAAATGCAACTTGCTGCGTCCTCTGCGCCCGGACGCGTGCGCCGCAGTGACGCATGCGGCGCAAAACGCAAGTGCGACGCATGTCCATGCGCCCCCATGTTAAATATAGGGGCGCATGACGCATGCGGCGACGCTGCGGCGCCCGACGCTGCGGCGCAGACCGCACATGTGAACGTAGACTAATATAGTTATTAAGGTTGAAGGAAGACTTTAAGTCTATCTAGTTCAACCCATAGCCTAACCTAACATGCCCTAACATGTTGATCCAGAGGAAGGCAAAAAAAACCCATGTGGCAAAGAGTAAGCTCCACACTGGGGAAAAAAATTCCTTCCCGACTCCACATACGGCAATCAGACTAATTCCCTGGATCAACACCCTATCAAGGAATCTAGTGTATATACCCTGTAACATTATACTTTTCCAGAAAGGTATCCAGTCCCCTCTTAAATTTAAGTAATGAATCACTCATTACAACATCATACGGCAGAGAGTTCCATAGTCTCACTGCTCTTACAGTAAAGAATCCGCGTCTGTTATTATGCTTAAATCTTCTTTCCTCCAGACATAGAGGATGCCCCCTTGTCCCTGTCTCAGGTCTATGATTAAAAAGATCATCAGAAAGGTCTTTGTACTGTCCCCTCATATATTTATACATTAAAATAAGTACACATCCTTTTAAAACCAAATATTCTTCAATATATAATATATATATATATCTTAATAAATACTTACCTTGTAATGTCTTCACATCCTGTTCTGTACAGATGTGTCCGGATCCCAGAATTCCAAGCGGCGGAAGTTCACCGACCTCCATATTGGGACACCCAAGTGATGGGTGTCTCAATATGGAAACTGCTGGTGGTATCAGCCTCTTGCGCGGTACCACCAGTGGAAAACTGTCGCACCACACACACACACACACACTGTATATGCCGTAAGCACCACACACACTGCATACGCTGCGTACAGCCTCTTGCGCAGTACCACCAGCGGAACACTGTCGCGAACACGCCGCCGCTGGGATCTGCTGAATGATTCACTGACCGCCGCCATCTTTGTACAGGAGGCGCGCATGCAGTTTTAATATGACTGTCGCTATCTGTCATTCGGCTGATCCTGGCGGCAGATGCGCGACGTATCTACAGGCAGAGGAAGCCAGTTACATTAAAGGGGTTTTCCCACGAACGAAAGTTTATTTTAAAAATTGTCTGTGTCCGACTGTGTACGGAGCATACAACATCTCCTGGGCAGGGGAGGAAGCGAGACAGCAGACAAGGGGGATAGCACATGGGGTAGACAAGTCAAAGAAGAGAGCACAGATGGGAGAAGTCAGCACATGGGGAAAGAGACAGTGGATAGGTGGATGATCACATGGGGGAGAGATTCTCAACGCTGCAAAGGCTGCCCCCAGCTTGACATTACCACCCTACATCTAGTATCTATCTATCTATCTATATACACTCACCGGCCACTTTATTAGGTACACCATGCTAGTAACGGGTTGGACCCCCTTTTGCCTTCAGAACTGCCTCAATTCTTCGTGGCATAGATTCAACAAGGTGCTGGAAGCATTCCTCAGAGATTTTGGTCCATATTGACATGATGGCATCACACAGTTGCCGCAGATTTGTCGGCTGCACATCCCAAAGATGCTCCATACAAGGCAGGATGGATCCATGCTTTCATGTTGTTTACGCCAAATTCTGACCCTACCATCCGAATGTCGCAGCAGAAATCGAGACTCATCAGACCAAGCAACGTTTTTCCAATCTTCTACTGTCCAATTTCGATGAGCTTGTACAAATTGTAGCCTCAGTTTCCTGTTCTTAGCTGAAAGGAGTGGTACCCGGTGTGGTCTTCTGCTGCTGTAGCCCATCTGTCTCAAAGTTCGACGCACTGTGCGTTCAGAGATGCTCTTAGGCCTACCTTGGTTGTAACGGGTGGCGATTTGAGTCACTGTTGCCTTTCTATCAGCTCGAACCAGTCTGCCCATTCTCCTCTGACCTCTGGCATCAACAAGGCATTTCCGCCCACAGAACTGCCGCTCACTGGATTTTTTTTCTTTTTCGGACCATTCTCTGTAAACCCTAGAGATGGTTGTGCGTGAAAATCCCAGTAGATCAGCAGTTTCTGAAATACTCAGACCAGCCCTTCTGGCACCAACAACCATGCCACGTTCAAAGGCACTCAAATCACCTTTCTTCCCCATACTAATGCTCGGTTTGAACTGCAGGAGATTGTCTTGACCATGTCTACATGCCTAAATGCACTGAGTTGCCGCCATGTGATTGGCTGATTAGAAATTAAGTGTTAACAAGAAGTTGGACAGGTGTACCTAATAAAGTGGCCGGTGAGTGTATATATATATATACAGTATCTCTATCTATATATATATACAGGGGTTGGACAAAATAATGGAAACACCTAACGTTTTGGCATCATAATCTTTGAACATGTGATAAACATGCAAACCGTGACATATGGTAATGTTTTGTAGTTGATTATTTGTGTTATGTGATATGGAAGAAGGAAGGTCCGAAACGCGCGTCGGGGCGGACGGACCGGGTCACTGGCAGTTTCTTGTTGCCGGGCATCGCCTCTTAGCAGGTAATTATGGTCATGACATGGAAGTGAGGCGGCTGCCTTTAGATCAGCAATATGCTGACATTGAGTATAGGCATACCTGGGCGGTAATTTGGGTTAACCCTTAGCTTTTTGTCTAGGAGTGTACATTGTTTATGGCACCCTGCCCATATGTGAGCCCATAATAATTTTGGGCTTCACTTATCTCCCAGTGTCCTGGTGTGTTCTGACATACACAATATTCCATAATGCATTTTTTAGCATTTGCATATTTCCCTCTTGTATTTTGTAATTTGTTTAGTGTTTGACCTAATGTTTGGTCATTTTAATTAATAAATTATAAATCTTTTCTATATATTTTGGACCCTGTAATCATTCAGTTGTGTGGTTTTTGGTGATATGTGTATGTAAATTAACTGTTTGTTTTGCATAATTGTAAGAACATTGATGAGAACCTGATACCAATGGCAGACCTCTCAGATTTTCAAAGAGGCCAAATTGTTTGTGCTCATAAGGCAGGCGCAAGTGTAACAGAAAGTGCCCGAAGGCTTGGCGTAGCAAGAGGTACTGTCTCCAAAGTAATGACTGCGTTTGAAAGAGAAGGAAAAATGCCCGTAGCAAAGCACAGGTCCAGCCAAAAGTCAAAGGTGACAGAGAGACCGTCGGACTCTAAAGCGAATTGTGAGAGAGGATCGCAAGACAACGGCTCCGAAAATCACTGCTGAGCTCAATGAACACCTACAGAACCCAGTTTCCACGAAAACTGTTCGTCAGGAGCTGCACAAATCTGGATTCCACGGAAGAGCTGCAATTAGAAAACTGCTGCTCTCAGTGACAAATGTTTCCAAGCGTTTAGAGTGGTGTAGAAATCTCCAGAATTGGTCCCTCGAGCAGTGGAAATGTGATATTCTCAGGCGAACCATCGTTTACCCTATTTCTGACCTCCGGCCGAGTGTAGTTTGGAGACAGCCAAAAGAAGCATTCCATCCAGACTGCCTTCTCCCAACCGTTAAACATGGCGGAGGTTCTGTGATGATCTGGGGTGCTATGTCGTGGAGATCCGCCGGGTCAATGATATCCTTTCATGGAAGAATTAACAGCCGAGATTATTTAGGCATCTTGGGCGACCAAGTGCATCCAATGGTTCAAGCACTGTTCCCGGAGGGGAACACCATCTTTCAGGATGATAATGCACCAATTCATACAGCTAGAATCGTTAAAGCATGGCACGAGGAACATACTAATGAAGTTGAGCATCTCATCTGGCCCCGACAATCCCCAGACCTCAACATTATTGAGCATTTATGGTCGATTTTAGTGATTCAAGTTAGATGTCGATTTCCACCACCATCTTCGCTCAAAGAATTGGAGGGTGTTTTAACTGCAGAATGGGCTAAAATTCCTTTTGGAAACAATTCACACCTTGTATGAATCCATACCTTGGAGAATTGAGGCTGTAATCACCGCAAAAGATGGACCTACACCAGATTAAACTAACTTTTGTTGATGTTTACAGGTGTTTCCATTATTTTGTCCAACCCCTGTATATCTATAGCTATATCTCTCTCTTTCTCTCTCTCTATATATACAGTTAGGTCCATATATATTTGGACAGACACAACATTTTTCTAATTTTGGTTATAGACATTACCACAATTAATTTTATACAAAACCATTCAGATGCAGTTGAAGTTCAGACTTTCAGCTTTCATTTGAGGGTATCCACATTAAAATTGGATGAAAGGTTTAGGAGTTTCAGCTCCTTAACATATGCCACCCTGTTTTTAAAGGGACCAAAAGTAATTGGACAATTGACTCCAAGGCTATTTCATGGACAGGTGTGGGCAATCCCTTTGTTATGTCATTCTCAATTAAGCAGATAAAAGGCCTGGAGATGATTTGAGGTGTGGTGCTTGCATTTGGAAGGTTTTGCTGTGAAGTAAACATGCGGTCAAAGGAGCTCTCCATGCAGGTGAAGCAAACCATCCTTAAGCTGCGAAAACAGAAAAAACCCATCCGAGAAATTGCTACAATATTAGGAGTGGCAAAATCTACAGTTTGGTACATCCTGAGAAAGAAAGAAAGCACTGGTGAACTCATCAATGCAAAAAGACCTGAGCGCCCACGGAAGACAACAGTGGTGGATGATCGCAGAATAATCTCCATGGTGAAGAGAAACCCCTTCACAACAGCCAACCAAGTGAACAACACTCTCCAGGAGGTCGGCGTATCAATATCCAAATGTACCATAAAGAGAAGACTGCATGAAAGTAAATAGAGAGGGTTCACTGCACGGTGCAAGTCACTCATAAGCATCAAGAATAAAATGGCTAGACTGGACTATGCTAAAAAACATCTAAAAAAGCCAGAACAGTTCTGGAAGAACATTCTTTGGACAGATGAAACCAAGATCAACCTCTACCAGAATGATGGAAAGAGAAAAGTATGGCAAAGGTGTGGTACAGCTCATGATCCAAAGCATACCACATCATCCGTAAAACACGGCGGAGGCAGTGTGATGGCTTGGGCATGCATGGCTGCCAGTGGCACTGTGTCACTAGTGTTTATTGATGATGTGACACAGGACAGAAGCAGCCAAATTAATTCTGAAGTATTCAGAGACATACGGTGTGCTCAGATCCAGCCAAATGCAGCAAAACTGATTGGTCGTTGTTTCATACTACGGATGGACAATGACCCAAAACATAAAGCCAAAGCAACCCAGGAGTTTATTAAAGCAAAGAAGTGGAATATTCTTGAAAGGCCAAGTCAGTCACCTGATCTCAACCCAATTGAGCATGTGTTTCACTTGTTAAAGACTAAACTTCAGACAGAAAGGCCCACAAACAAACAGCAACTGAAAACCACCACAGTGAAGGCCTGGCAGAGCATCAAAAAGGAGGAAACACAGCGTCTGGTCATGTCCATGAGTTCTAGACATCAGGCAGTCATTGCCAACAAAGGGTTTTCAACCAAGTACTAAAAATGAACATTTTATTTAAAATTATTGAATCTGTCCAATTACTTCTGGTCCCTTTAAAAACAGGGTGGCACATGTTAAGGAGCTGAAACTCCTAAACCCTTCATCCAATTTTAATGTGGATACCCTCAAATGAAAGCTGAAAGTCTGAACTTCACCTGCATCTGAATTGTTTTGTTTAAAATTCATTGTGGTAATGTATATGACCAAAATTAGAAAAATGATGTCTCTGTCCAAATATATATGGACCTAACTGTATATACTGCTCAAAAAAATAAAGGGAACACTAAAATCCCAAATCCTAGATATCACTGAATGAAATATTCCAGTTGTAAATCTTTATTCATTACATAGTGGAATGTGTTCAGAACAATAATACCTAAAAATGATTAATGTAAATCACAACTAATAACCCACGGAGGTCTGGAGTTGGAATGATGCTCAAAATCAAAGTGGAAAATGAATTTACAGGCTGATCGAACTTCAGTGGAAATGCCTTAAGACAAGGAAATGATGCTCAGTAGTGTGTGTGACCTCCACGTGCCTGTATGATCTCCCTACAACGCCTGAGCATGCTTCTGATGAGGCGGCGGATGGTCTCCTGAGGGATCTCCTCCCAGACCTGGACTAAATCATCCACCAACTCCTGGACAGTCTGTGGAGCAACGTGAAGTTGGTGGATGGTGCGAGACATGATGTCCCAGATGTGTTCAATCGGATTCAGGTCTAGGGAATGGGCGGGCCAGTCCATAGCTTCAATGCCTTCATCTTGCAGGAACTGCTGACACACTCCAGCCACGAGGTCTGGCATTGTCCTGCATTAGGAGGAACCCAGGGCCAACCACACCAGCATATGGTCTCACAAGGGGTCTGAGGATCTCATCTCGGTATCTAATGGCAGTCAGGCTACCTCTGGCGAGCACATGGAGGGCTGTGCGGCCCTCCAAAGAAATGCCACCCCCCACACCATGCTGAGGGATGTTGCAGGCAGCAGATTGCTCTCCACGGCGTCTCCAGACTCTGTCACGTCTGTCACATGTGCTCAGTGTGAACCTGCTTTCATCTGTGAAGAGCACAGGGCGCCAGTGGCGAATTTGCCATTCCTGGTGTTCTGTGACAAATGTCAAGCATCCTGCACTTTGTTGGGCTGTGAGCACAACCCCCATCTGTGGACCTTGGGCCCTCAGACCATCCTCAAGGAGTCAATTTCTAACAGTTTGTGCAGACACATGTACATTTGTGGCCTGCTGGAGGTCATTTTACAGGGCTTTGGGAGTGCTCCTCCTTGTACAAAGGCTGAGGTAGCAGTCCTTCTGCTGGGTTGTTGCCCTTCTATGGCCCCCTCCACGTCTCCTGGTGTACTGGTCTGTATCCTGGTAGCGCCTCCAGCCTCTGGCCACTACGACAGACAGAGCAAACCTTGCTCCAGCTCGCATTGATGCACCATCCTGGAGGAGATGCCCTATCCGAGCCACATGTGTGGGCTGTAGAGTACGTCTCATGCTACCATGAGTGTGAACGCACAACCAATATTCGAAAGTGACCAAAACATCAGCCAGAAAGCATTGCTGAGATGTGGTCTGCGGTCCCCATCTGCAGAACCACTCCTTTATGGAGTGTGTCTTGATAATTGCCAATACTTTCCATCTGTTGTCTATTCCATTTGCACAACAGCATGTGAAATTGATTCTATTCTGTTGTTTAAATGTTCCCTTTATTTTTTTGAGCAGTGTATATAAATATTAGATATATAGAATAAAAGCTGGCAAATGATCTGCCGTGTACAGTATAGAATAGCTTTAGATAGAATATATACACATAGAATATATATATATTTACATACATACATACACACACATACATACACAATGCTCAAAAAAATAAAGGTCACTGAGGCTGCAGTGACTCACAGCTTGACCGGCGGTGAACTCTTCAGCGTGGGAAAATGAACTGGCATTTTCCCACGTTACCGAGGTCATCCCAGTTCAGGCTGTGAGAAATAGCAGCTTCAGTGATTAGCGGTGCCATCACTGAAGCTGCCGCTTGGATGTTTGCTGGTGTTGTGTGGGAGGGGAGTAGGTGTTTTCAGGTCATGGGGCACTACAGCATTAAAAAAAAGGGGCTGTCAAAGTTGTGACAGTAGTAGTAGCAGCACCATTCCATCTGTCAATCAAACCATTTTTTCTTGAAGATTGGGCCAGAAGTTAGTATGGTCCTTTGAATTCACAGGCTTCTGTTTTCATAAGAGATCATATTGTACTTAAAGCGGTCTTGTTACCAGGTTAAAAGTGGCCAGTTTTTGCCCTTACCTTTTGCCTCATTTTGAATCCACCACACAGTACCAGTGATTTGGGTTTTTTTTAATGTATTTTTTATGGTCTTTACTGAGGTGTGTGTGTGTGTGGCCCACATGGTAATAATGCAGAACAGCCCAAAGACATGCCGTCAGAGTATCCAATGAAACATGCCCCCCCCCCCCCACCCCTATTGATAAAAATTAACACTAAATACAAAGTCCCATATCTCCGAATACTTGGAAGCAATGGGAATAAAATGACAAAAACTGCCCACTTTGTACATGGTAAGTCCTCATTACATTTCACAATTTCAGTTATTTGCCAACCTTAAACTTTGTGTACATTTATTGTGCTAGCCTATTTTCTTCTCTGCATAAATATTCCACAGATTTTGGTTTCAGCTCCGCTCCCAGAGAAGCTCTGTCACTTCCATCCATGAAATATGTGATCGTGCTGAAGGAGCGATTAGTTATGGGAGGTGTAGGAGTATGAAGGAAGCACAAGAAAGCAGTGAGAGCCATGTGGTATCACAGAAGAGCTGTGAAGTGGGGAGGACGTGCAAAACTTGCCAAAAGAATACACACTCATTCTGTGCTAACTTTCTAGTATAGGTACACACCTCATACACTTTACCGCATTCAGGAACATTTTAATACACATCAGGATAGTAGTATTTGACAAAGATGACAGAGGGGATAACATCTACAGTGATAAAAGTGACTTAAAGGGGTACTACCAATGTGTGGGTTAGCAGCACACCGCTCTGTAGACTTTTCACTCTCTTGTTGCTAGGTGGGATGAGGGGAAAAGATGGGGGTTCGAGGTCTGTGAGTGCCTGTTCTTCAGTCTACACAGTGATCACTATACTTGCATATAATAACAGGGCTTTTGAACAAGTCCATTGCTTGAAAATAGAAGCAGCAATTTGGAGAACTGCTCTGGCAGGAGGGACAGGTGGAACCAGGTGCTTGTGACTGAACTACCGATAGCCTCTGACATACAGCTGATGTCGAGGAGGAGGTGAGCAGTTTACTGCTTTATAAAAATTAAAAAGGACCTTTTACCAATTCTTTCAAGTTATAAATGTTTGGAAGGATGTAGGACCTACAGAAAAAATAAAAAGAAGAATTCAGCCGTCCCACCATTCCTGTTTTATCAGTGGACCACTCTGATGCAGATGGATAGTGGAAAATAGGGACAGAATGTGACAAAAAAAAAAAAACTTTGTAGCCTTACCAAATTAATTTCAAAATCGCCCATGCATGCTGTAAACTGGCGACCTAGGTTGCTGCCTACTCCCGCCAACCCTTAATCCCAGCACTACCTAGAGTAAGAGTCGTACATCAATTGTGTTTTGTTTTTTTATAACGAGTAACACCATGCAACAGTGATAAAAGCAATCCATCTTCATGGCTTTATAGTTGAATAGCATGGTTAGCACTGGGGTCCTGGGTTCACATCCCACCAAGGCGTTTGTATGTTCTCCCCGTGTTTGTGTGGGTTTCCTCCGGGTTCTCCGGTTTCATCCCACATTCCAAAGACATACTGATAGGGAATCTAGATTGTGAGCCCCATCGGGGACAGCAATGATAATGTATGTAAAGTGCTGTAGACTATGATGGAGCAATATAAGCGAGTAAAATAAATACATACGTGAACTGAATATTGCACAGAATACATTCATTTAACATTTTATCTTGATATGTGTCTGGTGTTATGAAACAAGATATGAATTACAAATCCCTTACTATGTATTAATTCTATATAAAGCATTGATATTGCGTATATTATCTGAAGACATCAGACACAAATATACACAATTATGAAACATGTGCCTTTTCAGATGAAAGCATACAGGTCCTTGGTTCATGCTTCCTATAGTACGAGCACCACGAGTAACCAAACAAGTTCCATTTACCAAGAGCCCTTGCCACCAGGTGAGTATATAAGTATAGTGCTATAGACCCTGTTTTATGATATTTCATATGTATATAAATGATTATTACAGCATCAACAATAGCTAGTGGCTCCATTAAGTGTCATGAACAGCACTGGAATTACCAAACATGACAGCTTAGGACAGATCTACAATAGCAAACATTAACTGAAGGCATTTTCCTGTAGAATAGGAGATGCTACTTGGATAAAAGGCATTGTGAATCATTTATTTCATTCTGTTAATTACACATTACAGATTGTTTACCAGAACTGTGCAAATGACAAATGTTAAGATTTTAATGAGGTCTCCGCAAATGGAGAAATATTTGGAAACTAGTAAAGCCACATAAAATCAATATCTAATACTTTCTTATAAAGTATTCAATAACATATGACTTTTCACAAGCCCATGATCTTTTTCACATAATTACGGACATTAGAGTGAAGCTGTGAAGAGGTTTGCTTGAAGGTCTCAATGGCTAGCGCACGAGCAGACTCTGACCCAGCTTGCATCGCACGGTACAATGGCAATGTATACTTCTGTTTTCCCTGAAAGTATATTAGGTAGAAGGAGGAAAAAGGAAAAATTGTGTTAATTAACTGTGTGTAAGTTGTGTCTTCAGAGAGGAAGAGGACTATAACTCTAGTGCCACCTATTGGAAGTAGCAATCCTAACAGTCAATGTCGACCCTTTAACGAGCCTGGTCACATGACTTAGGATAAAAGCCAAACCAGATCTCAATTTGCAGAAACTGTGTTTCGGGGTACTGCCCCACGTCAGTGCAAAGCGGAGATCTGGCTTGGCTTCCCTGTGTGTACAAATATACATGCAAATGTTGTAAGCAGATGTGCTAACAATGCTGCAAAGTAAGAATGCTTTAAATAATAGAAGTGTTAATAGCTTATATACATCAGTTAACCCCTTTCCGACATCCACCGTACATGTAAAGCGCAAGTTAGAAGCAGGTGTATGAAGAGGGCTCACAGGGTGAACCTGACAGATACCTGGCAGATAAAAGCTGCAAGGCCACATTCACACTTTCATTATTTGGTCAGTATTTTTACCTCAGTATTTGTAAGCCAAAACCAGGAGTGGGACAATCAGAGGAAAAGTATAATAGAAACCCGTCACCACTCCTGATTTTGGCTTACAAATAATGAGGTAATATACTGACCAAATACTGAACGCGTGAATGGGGCTTAACAGACAGCCAGGACTCGCCAAGAACCACCGCAATTTTTACTATGATGTATGTAGCAATACTGTGGTATCGCTGTATATAGCACAAACTATCACATGGTCACAGATTCAAGACCACTGAAAGAAGGACTAAAATTAAAAGTAAAAACAGGTGGTTTAAAAAAAAAAAAAGTTTGAATTTCCACCATCAAAAATAAAGAAAAAAAATGAAATACATGTGGTATCACCATGTCTAAAAATGTTCAAATCTATTAAAATATAAAAATGATTATCCTGTTATAATAATTGTATATATTGATATTCACTGATATCAAAACTTATAAAAGGCATTTACATCTCTTAGATTTAGTTGAAATAAGATTGAGACATCCCTATTGGTAAATACCGTAAACAAACAAAAAAAATGAAAACCCGTCAAAATTGTGGGTTTTCTTGGTCACTGCATTACCACAAAAAATACTGTAAAAAGCAATAAAAAAAATAATGTCAATAAAATCGTTGTCTCACCCCGCAAAATATAAGCCCTCACACAAGTCTACCGACCATAAATTAAAGCATTCAGTGTCTCGGAAAACAGTGACTCAATCAAGTTGCGTTTTTTTTTTTTTTCAAATTTGAAGTGGGGCATCATCGTATTTACAAGTGGGGTATAGCCGTAATCATACTCATGAGGAGAATCATATTGCCAGGTAATTTTTTACCACCCAATGTACACCGTAAAAACAATTCACCACAAAAGGAAGGAAGACAAAAACTGAGGGTTTTTTGGGGGGAATTTCTCCGCACTTTGAATTTTTTGCCAGTTTTTCTGTACACTATGTTGTAGAATGAATGGTGTCATTAAAAAGGTACAACTCGACCAGCAAAAAAAAATAAAAAAAAAGCAAGCCCCTTACTTCTAAGTGGAAAGAAATACACAGCTCAAAAAAAAATAAAGGGAACACTTAAACAACAGAATATAACTCCAAGTAAATCAAACTTCTGTGAAATCAAACTGTCCACTTAGGAAGCAACACTGTTTGACAAACAATTTCACATGCTGTTGCGCACATAGAATAGACAACAGATGGAAATTATTGGCAATTATCAAGACACCCTCAATAAAGGAGTGGTTCTGCAGGTGGGGACCACAGACCACATCTCAGTACCAATGCTTTCTGGCTGATGTTTTGGCCACTTTTGAATGTTGGTTGTGCTTTCACACTCGTGGTAGCGTGAGACGGACTCTACAACCCACACAAGTGGCTCAGGTAGTGCAGCTCATCCAGGATGGCACATCAATACGAGGTGTGGCAAAAAGCTTTGCTGTGACTGTCAGCGTAGTGTCCAGAAGCACTACCAGGAGAAAGGCCAGTACACCAGGAGTTGTGGAGGAGGCCGTAGGAGGGCATCAACCCAGCAGCAAGACCACTACCTCAGCCTTTGTGCAAGGAGGAACAGGAGGAACACTGCCATAGCCCTGCAAAATGACCTCCAGCAGGCCACAAATATGCATGTGTCTGCACAAACGGTTAGAAACCGACTCCATGAGGATGGTCTGAGTGCCCGACGTTCACAGATGGGGGTTGTGCTCACAGCCCAACACCGTGCAGGACGATTGGCATTTGCCACAGAACACCAGGATTGGCAAATTCATCACTGGTGCCCTGTGCTCTTCACAGATGAAAGCAGGTTCACAATGACCACATGTGACAGACGTGACAGAGTCTGGAGACACCATGGAGAGCAATCTGCTGCCTGCAACATCCTTCAGCATGACCGGTTTGGCAGTGTGTCAGTAATGGTGTGGGGTGGCATTTCTTTGGAGGGCCGCCCAGCCCTCCATGTGCTCGCCAGAGGTAGCCTAACTGCCATTAGGTACCGATTGAGATCATCCGACCCCTTGTGAGACCATATGCTGGTGCGGTTGGCCCTGGTTTCCCCCTAATGCAGGACAATGCCAGACCTCATGTGGCTGTAGTGTGTCAGCAGTTCCTGCAAGATGAAGGCATTGAAGGTATGGACTGGTCCGCCCATTCCCCAGACCTGAATCCGATTGAACACATCTGGGACATCAATTCTCGCACCATCCACCAACGTCACGTTGCACCACAGACTGTCCAGGAGTTGGCGGATGCTTTAGCCCAGGTCTGGAAGAAGATCCCTCAGGAGACCATCCACCACCTCATCAGGAGAATGCCTGCCCAGGCATTGTAGGGAGATCATACAGGCACGTGGAGGCCACACACGCACACACACACGCACACACACACGCACACAAAAACGCACACACACACACATCATTTCCTTGTCTTGAGGCATTTACACAGAAGTTGGACCAGCCTGTAATTTGATTTTCCACTTTGATTTTGAGTATCATTCCAAATCCAGACCTCTAAGGGATATTAATTTTGACTTAAATTATTCATTATATAGTGGAATGTGTTGAGAAGAATAAAACATAAAAATGATCAAAGATTCGCAACTGAAATATTTCATTCAGTGATATTTAGGATGTGGTATTTTAGTGTTCCCTTTATTTTTTTGAGCAATGTTTAAAAAAGAAATGGAGGAAGGGGAGGAAAAAAAAAATAGACATGTCGGGAAGGGGTTAATATTCTCACAACTTTTTAGTAACCTATCGTACAAACTTACTTGGCTAAGCAGGAAATCTCTGACTTTGTGAAAATGATCTTGATAATCATTTTTCAAGACAATCTGGGCCCAACGGAGTCGCAGTTCAGCATTAGTTGCTTCAGAAATCTTGGTGTACAATTTTCCAAGCTCTTCAACATTGCCTACATAAAAAAATGATCAGAATCTGTTCATTACGCCAATAAATTATATCTGAAACCAATAAAACAAAAGAAAATTATAAACATCACACAACAGGCTGCTTTCATTTCTGACTTTCTTCTTCCAGTAATTTCAGGAGTTTCTGCCTTTACTTTGAAAAATATAAGTTTAGGAAAGTGGACATGCAGTGAGGGTTTAATATATAAACATTCATTACTTACTGATATACCCAAATTAAGAAAGAAGAGCCAATTCTTGCTTGCTGCATTTGCTCCAGAGTAGTGCGGAGTCTGCAGTGGGCTGACGATTGGCTTAATTCTCTTGCCAACATTGTACTTGCTTTGTAATCACAAGAAAGGGGGCTAGCTTGGCTACCACGCACACGGTACTCGTCATAGGTCATATGCATTTATCTTCTACAAAGAAGTGGACCTACCAGTACCAGGAACATATGCAGATATCAGGAGCATTGAACAGCATTCTTATCTACTTCTGAACCGCCTGTAGACTATAAACATCCAAGTGGCTACACTCAGAAAAGTTGTCTGTATGGTGCTGTGGCTGGAGACTGAGATAATAGCTGACCCGGACCTTCAGGAGGGGAATACATGGCATTACCAATCATGCACTAGGACGGTAATCCTCTCCAGAAGAGGTTAATTAGTGGGAAAAGGAGGAGTTTTTTTCTGCCAAGGGAGTCTTCCTGCACAGCTGAATTGGAGGAGAGGGCAGGCTGTCAGCTGTGCATCGTGGGGGTGTTTGCTTCGTTTTCTTCGCCCCAGTGATGATCAGTGATAGGATGTTTTTTTATGTAAACAGAAACGGCATGGTCTTAAAATATGGTGACGGCCATTCTGTTACTCCCCGCCGCCGCTGTTGTGAAGTAGCTGTCCTGCCCTTTCCTTCCCCTTAACTACCATTTCATCATGGCATTGCGTTATAGTTTTGAAATAATTAAAAGTAAGGTTATTAGAGTTTTTGTCATCGCTGTATGTTCAAGAAAATTTATTAAAAGGCAGTGGTCAAGTTTAATCCACCAATTCAACGTGTGATGTGTATTTTGTTATTTAGGTAATTTCATAGTTAATCTTAAGGTAAAAAAAGTTAGATCATTATGTGCCATGACTTAGGATTACTACATCCAATAAATGACCTAGGGTTCCAGTTTCACTCTTCTCTGAAGAGGCAGATTTAATTTCCCAGAGGAGCACTGCATGGCCTACAAGTCTCCTTACACTGGCTTGGTACTCTCCACAAGAAGAAATGTTCACCCTTTACACTCACAGTCACACACGAAGTGCAAGCACCCTGAAACACATGTCCGCAATTTGAGTACCTGGTTTGGCTTCTTATCCTAAGTCTAATAAGTGGCGATAGAGTTCAAGACCTCGTCCTGTGTCAGAAGAGGCCATTTGCATATATACAGCGAGGGAAATATGTATTTGATCCCATGCTGATCAAATATAAATTTATACAATGTGATTTTCTGGATTATATTTTTGGCATCCTCTCTCAATGTTAAAATTAACCTACCCTTAAAATTATAGACTGATAATTTCTTTGTCAGTTGGGAAACTTACAATATCCGCAAGGGATCAAATACTTATTTCCCCCACTGTAGATCTGAAGCCCATAAATACATTTTTTGTTTCTTTTTTAATTGTAATCTCATTAAATGATGCAGTTAATAAAATAGCACTTATACCTAGGTTCACCAATTGGCCTTTTAGATAATTGTGGACTCACTTTTATTTTATATGATTTTCAGTTGCATAAAAAGATGTGTGCTGCAGTGCAGTCTTCAGTTCTGTGGCCGGCGTCCTGGGGACCATTTGCATTTACTAGACTTCCAAATGCAGTATGCACCCTCAAAGAGCTGCAAGACTGCACACACAAGGAAGCATTGAAAATCATGGAGAAAATACAAATCTTAAATAAATGCAAACTAAGGCCCATTTAGATGGAGTGATAATTGGGGAAAAACTGATTGATTATTGGGCAGGATAAACAGACTGGCAAACCAGATGAACGCGCAAAATATTCATTCATTCAGTGCGATGGCTTAAGTCTGCTGAAAAATTATCTCTAAAAAACTTTTTCTAAAGCTAGCACATGCTTTTGTTTAAACAGGTGATGTGTGGCCAATAACATGATATTCTAAGAGCACCAAACTATCATATTTATGATTCTGTGAACATATAATTATGGTCTAAACAGGTCATTAACCCATTTATGACCTCTGGCGTATAGGTACATCATAGGTCGCCTCCCTCCCTTTTATGTGGGCTCCGGCACCAAGTCCACAACTTTTCAGGCACAACAGCTGATTTGATCAGCTGTCATGTGTCCCTAATAGCCAAGGGTGGAAATGCAATCCACTCACAGCTGTTAACAAGTTGAATGACGCTGTTCAATCTCTGACAGCGGCATTTAACACAAGCGGACACGAAGCGTGTCACACACCCCGCCCATCGGCACCTGTCACATGATCACAGGGCTCCAATGGGTTGGCATGAGAACCTGCAGGAGACCATTGTGGTTATACAAAGAAAAAGAAAGAGAAAAAAGCAGCGCAATTAAAGTGCACAGCAGCGTTGCAGCTGCCACCGGGCGCCGCAGCTTCGCCCTAAGTGGTGAACGTATTATTTTCGTAGCGCTAGTAGATGTTCTATTGCCCTGCGCATGCGTCACCTGTTCTTTCCCAGCACGGCTTGTATCGTATCCAGGATAGTGGGTATTCCGGTATTGCGCATGCGCCTCTATTGTGAGAAGGGCGTGCACTAAGTGGTGACGTGGGGAATTGGTTCCAGCCAGGCGTAGACCGGTGCCTGTCACACCCAGCAAAGCCAAACATAAGGGCCTGAATGATTGGTGAATCTAGGTAACTAGGGAAGGCCCTCTGCATGTGAGTGACGTGGAGGCCAGGCCAGCGCATGCGCAATTGTCTCTCCCGGTAAGAAACACAGACACTTCTGGAACATACCTTAATATGTTGCAAACTCTGGAGTGGAGCTGCCGCCCATTCGACCTTCCTGACTCACCCTGACCCTGACAGACTGTTCCACTGCTTAATGAGTGCCGGACACAGGTGCCAGCAATCATGGACTTTATAGTAAGTGCACTTACGCTATATATACCAGACGTAACCAACTGTTTCTCACTTCCCCTGACGAAGCTACCAGGAGTAGCGACACCCGTTGGGAGCCAGCGGGCTCAACCACTCCCAGTGAGTATCACTGTTCTTATATTTAACCATGTGCTATGGGCTGTGCATTGCTGATTGTGACTCCGGTGTGGGATATCCTCATAGGCATTCCACAGTGGCATGGGTACAGCTTTAACCTATGTTAGACAGCGTTGTACTATTCCTGTGTTTTACATGACAACACTATTAGTCACAAGTGTACATGTTTAGCAATTACTGTTGGATAATATTGTATTTATCTCTTGCTTCACATGGCAGTACAGCTACTTTAGCATGTTAACCCCTTTACCCCCAAGGGTGGTTTGCACGTTAATGAAAAGGCCAATTTTTACAATTCTGACCACTGTCCCTTTATGAGGTTATAACTTGGGAACGCTTCAACGGATCCCGCTGATTCTGACATTGTTTTCTCGTGACATATTGTACTTCATGATAGTGGTAAAATTTCTTTGATATTACCTGCGTTTATTTGTGAAAAAAAACAGAAATTTGGCGAAAATTTCGCAATTTTCCAACTTTGAATTTTTATGCAATTAAATCACAGAGATATGTCACACAAAATACTTAGTAAGTAACATTCCCCACATGTCTACTTTACATCAGCACAATTTTGGAACCAAAATTTTTTTTGTTAGGGAGTTATAAGGTTTAAAAGTTAACCAGCAATTTCTCATTTTTACAACACCATTTTTTTTAGGGACCACATCTCATTTGAAGTCACTTTGAGGGGTCTATATGATAGAAAATAACCAAGTGTGACACCATTCTAAAAACTGCACCCCTCAAGGTGCTCAAAACCACATTCAAAAAGTTTATTAACCCTTCAGGTGTTTCACAGGAATTTTTGGAATGTTTAAATAAAAATGAACATTTAACTTTTTCACAAAAAATTTACTTCAGCTCCAATTTGTTTTATTTTACCAAGGGTAACAGGAGAAAATGGACCCCAAAAGTTGTTGTACAATTTGTCCTGAGTACGTTGATTAACCACTGTTTGGGCGCATGGCAGAGCTCGGAAGGGAAGGAGCGCCATTTGACTTTTCAGTGCAAAATTGACTGGAATTGAGATGGGACGCCATGTTGCGTTTGGAGAGCCCCTGATGTCACTATTTTGGAAAGTAGACCCCCTAAGGAACTTACCTAGATGTGTGTTCAGCACTTTGATCCATTAAGTGATTCGCAGACGTTTATAATGCAGAGCCGTGAAAATAAAAATTCAATTTTTCACAAAAATGATCTTTTCGCCCCCAATTTTTTATTTTCCCAAGGGTAAAAGAAATTGGACCCCAAAAGTTGTTGTACAATTTGTCCTGAGTACGTGATACCCCATATGTTGGGGTAAACCCCTGTTTGGGCGCACGGAAGAGCTCGGAAGGGAAGGAGCACTGTTTTACTTTTTCAACGCAGAAATGGCTGGAATTGAGTTCGCCGGGGGTCTCAGGGAAGCACGCAGGGAACCCCCTCCCTGCGCGATGCTTCCCTGTACCGCTGGTACACTGCGATCATGTTTGATCGCAGTGTGCCGGGGGTTAATGTGCCGGGGGCGGTCCGTGACCGCTCCTGGCACATAGTGCCGGATGTCAGCTGCGATAGTCAGCTGACACCCGGCCACGATCGGCCGCGCTCCCCCGTGAGCGCGGCTGATCGCGCTGGACGTACTATTCTGTCCTTGGGAAGTAGGGCCCACCCCACATGGACGGAATAGTACGTCCAATGACAGAAAGGGGTTAATATAGTTATATTCTAACGTAAGTGGGATGCTGGAGGGGAGAATCGACACTGGAGCCTAAGGCAGATGCACATGCATATTTTCATACTGTCATATTAACTATTTATTGTTACTCACTGGGAAAGTCTTTTGGATTATTTTTCCTTGGTGAGCCTGCTAACTCATATCTTCACATAAAGGGGATATTGACCATGCATGTTTGGGTATGTTTTACATGCTTTTTAAATGTTTTTATGTCTATTAGCACTTTTTTCGTCTCAATAAAGCATTGTTTACACTAATTACAAAGGCTGTGTGTGCACTTTAACTGCACTGCTTTTTTCTTTTCTCTTTCTTTGTATATGCATGGTTTTGGCGCATTAGTAGCACCCGCCTTTTATTATAAGCTACACTCTAGAGGTGCCCCCTCGATTTCTTTGTTTCAGACCCCTGTGGTTGTCATTGCTGATCTGCTATGAGCACCGACCCGTGGCCAGAGTTCACAGCAGATGAGCATTTATGCTACACAGACCAGGGCTGAAGCAATCAGAGGATTGCAGCTTCAAGTCTCCTAAGAAGACTATTGCAAGAAGTAAGACAAAATATATATATATTTTTTGTTTAATTATTGTGTGTGTGTGTGTGTGTGTGTGTGTGTGTGTGTGTGTGTGTGTGTGTGTGTGTGTGTGTGTGTGTGTATATAGTGGTGTAGTGACCAATGTTACAGCCAGGGGGTGCTGTGTGTGCGCTGCAAGATGCACTTGGAGGCATAATAGTGACGAGACAAAGTCCGGCAGTGTTGTGAATGGCAGATATGTGTTGCAGAGGGAGTCTGTGTGGTAAGTCTGATGCAATGTTCTTGTTCTGGGACCTGTAGTCCCGCAAGAGTTTGTATAGTGGTAAGGGAGACTTACTAGGCTAGTTGTGTGAGATGGGCGGGACAAACTAGCCACACATCCACGCTCCCACCTGTGGGAGTGGTTAGTACTATATAATGTGACTGAGGGCTGGTCACATGGTCTTGGAGTGTGGACCTGAATGGTCTATGCCAGAAGGTCCTGGAAGCCTGTGTTGGAAGTTCTGGAAAATAGGATTCCTGAAGAGCACATGGCAGGGCTCTGGACCTAGCACATGCCAGTGTGTGGAAGGGATGGAGATCCGTGTTGTACTGACCGGGGTCAGAGTGAGAAACGTCTGAAGGATACCTCTGTGGAGGAGAGGTATCCGAGAAACCTGTGCGGCACCAACAGGTAACGCAAAGGGATCCGTGTTATGCTAACCGAGGTTAGAAGAGAGAGACATTGTGTATGGGGCACCTCTGAGGCCAAGAGGTGTCCAGGAACCCGTGAAGGTCGCCAATGGGTAACGGACGAGGTCCGTGTCTTATGCTGACCGGGGTCAGAGATGAACTGTTGTGAAGTGGAATACGTCCAGATGGTGTTCAAACTGTTACTAAGTTCCTGAGGATGTGCTTTATATTGTGTGAAATAAAGTAGTAGGCGCTATATATATATATATATATATATATATATATATATATATATATATATATATATATATATATATATATATATATATATATATATATATATACATATATATATACATATACATATACACACACATATACATACACACACACGCTTGGACCCACTTGTGCAGGTTGTCTATGGCTTCCTGCTATACGTTAAGAGCTGTAAAAAGAATGTGTGTATTTTTTCAGTTTATTAACAGCTCTAGAATTGTAAGACAGGAAGTCGCAGACAATTTCCACGAGTGCTTTTGATCTCATGATTGGTTTGAGAATTTCTGTAATGTGACCAGTCTCACCATTTACACCCTAGTGTTCAAGTGGTTGTGAAATGGTCAAACATAATTAATGAGTTAATTAATCTCTTACCCATTGGAAGCGGTGACTTGTCAAGTACTCTATCCAAAAAATAGACAAGCTGATAGGTTTTCCATTGTGTGATATCCACTTTGGTAATAGACTCAAAGTCAAGCGGTGAAGAAGCCAAGAGTTCAGCCAAAGCTTCAGATGGCTTCATCAGAGAGTTGCCGGAAGACAAATCTGGAAGAAATGGTGGCCAGCCAGGCGTGTTCAACCAATGGTCAAATTCAAAGCCTAGTTTGAGAAAATCACATTTTAGTTTAGGAAATACGGTAAATATAGACATGCTCGAAGTTCTCAACTTTAGGTGTAATGTACAAAGCGCAGAAAATCAATACAAAGAAAATGGAGAAAGACAAATAAAAATATCAACAGCTTCGGTGATAAGTACATGTTGATCTTCGGATTAGTGTTAAGGTGGTCTGTATCTTCACGTACTGTGGAGTAACATTTTTCCCCATCAACAATATTTCACAGTAAAGCAAACTTCATTAGTTTATTATAATTAGACCATATTTAACCAGTGATCACAACTTCAATATAGAAATAATTCTTGTGATCTTGCACTAATCCTCCAACATGACCGAATCTTACTTGTGCACATAGTTCAGTGGCCTTCTCTTCAGTCCATCATACTTTATGACCAGTGATGGGGTTATGGCGTATATTTTTTGTTCACTCATCCCTAATGCCTTCATAGCAACTTCAGAGAGTATTTAACCATATTGTTAATCTTCTCCCAGGTCAAAGATAATACTGTGTTGGACATTGGCAGCCCTGTGATGCACCTACCTGTCAGCACGCACAGCTCCTTTTTGATTTCTTGTCCTGGCACAACGTCATTATTGTAACATGACGCATGGGCAACTGCAGCTAGACACATTAATGATTTTGAGCCAGGACTACAAATGAAAAGAAGAGCCAGGGATGCCAACATGGAGGGCACATTATGCAGGGTACCCATGGACTACCGACAATGCTGGTGAACCAGGGACCCTCAACGATATACAGTCTACTTCACCTACAGCACGTAAGTCAAAAACACTTAGGCTGTGTTCATATCTTGCAAAACCTTCTTACTGATTAAAAGTAGAAACTGATACATGACTAAGACACACATGAGGTCAAAACACGTCAACATTATGCCACTTACGGTACTCCTCCTTAATATGTGCATGGGATTGTAATGATTATATAAAGGACTCTCTTGATTCTACAAGATAGTCCATCAGTGCTTTCTTCAGCCTTTGAATTAACTCATTTACGTGTAATTGAGATCACCTTGAGGTGCCTTTTTTAAGACAAGACCAATTTTCCTTGCTTTCCATTATAAGACACCTCCTTTGCCTTCAAAACTAGTGTTCCAATACTCTTAAGAATGTGAAATGCACAACTGGGTCCCATATACACTATGTGGCCTTACAAACTATTTATAAATGGGTAATGTTACATTGAGATTACAGGGTTTTCTCACTCTTGAAATACACCCTAAAATCCCATTTGCTTACATAGCTGCTGCCTGACATTGAGTACTGACACTTTCCTGCCTTGTGACCAGAATAGCCATGTTCTTCTTGTCCCGTTTTCCCCAGTTTAAATCCTATTTAAACTATTAATGCAGCCGAGGTGCGTTATTTTACATTTAACAACACTAAAATTAATCTATGTTTTTTGACGTGTGGTCAGATTATCTACGTCATTCTACAAAATCAAGCAGAACTTTTATTATCCAGAAAAATGTTGAATCAGCAAACTATGCCACTTTACTTTCTCATCAACAAGGTAATTAATAAATAGATTAAAAATAAATGATTTAACATCATTTAATTTAAGCATCAAATTTAAAATGATCCTTATTGGCTACAAGGGGTTTACAAAATACAAATAAGTTACAAATACGAAAATGATGAAACTATTGCATTGTGTATGTATCATAGTTATGAAAAGGTGGTATAATATTTACAGCGTTACATACCAATTACTTGAAACTTACCCTTGATTTTATCAACACCCTTTTCCTTAAGTTCTGGAAAATAATCCAAATAAAAGGCCAACGCTTCATCAGCCGTGATGCTCTGAAACTTAAATCTGTCAACATAAGCCTAAAAATGCAAAGACAGGTTATTCATCACAGCGTCAATAGGTGTTGAACATAATCAATCCTGTACATAATCAATCCTGTTAAAATATGTATCCTTTAACTCCTTCACGACCTTGGGATTTTCCATTTTTGCGTTTTAATTTTTTTTGCTCCCCTTCACTTGAGCCATAAGTTTTTTTTATTTTTCTGTCAATATGACCATGTGAGGGCTTGTTTTTGAAGAATGAGTTGCATTTTTGAAAGACAACACTGATTTTTACCATATAGTGTACTGGAAAAAAAAACAGGAAAAAAATTCCAAGTGTGGTGAAATGGCAATAAAAAGTGCAATCCACATTTTTGTTTTCTCTTACCATCTTTACTAAATGCTAAAACTGACCATCCATTAAGATTCTCCAGGTCATTACGAGTTCACAGATACCAAACATGTCTAGGTTATTTTTTATTTTAGTGGTGAAAAAAAAAGTCCAAATACTATAAGAAAAAAAAAAATGGCGCCATTTTCCAAGACTTGAAGTGTCTCCATTTTTTTAAGATCTGGGGCTTATTTTTTGTGCAATGAGCTGACATTTTTATTCATTCCATTTTGGGGTAGAAACAATGTTTGATGGCCTGTTACCATTTTTTGGTCGCCACAATATTGCAATAAAATGCAGTAATTCTGATTTTTTTTTTAATCTCTTTACACTGTTTACCGATCGGATTAATTTAGTTTATATTTTCATAAATTGGATATTTCTGAATGCTGTGTTACCAAATGTGTATTTTTTTTATTGTTTTATCTTGAATGGGGCAAAAAAGGGGGGGCAATTTGAACTTTTAAATATGTATTTTTAAAATATTTTTTACTTGGTTCAATAGTCCCATTAGGAGACTTGAAGCTGTGCTCATCCAAAAAAAAATCATCAGCTCCTATGAACGAAGGCCATGGGCCGGCGTTCATAGCAGATCTGCAATGACAAGCACAGTGGTCTTCTGTAGACCCCCAGTTGTCATGCCAACTCATCAGGGCCCAGGCCACATAATCACGGGGTTTGTGACTGGCTTCCTGTAAGTGAGAGTTAAATGCCGCTGTCAGAAATTGACAGTGACATTTAGCATGTTAACTGCCGTGGGTGGATCGAGATTCCACCCGAGGATGTTAGGGGCACCTGACCGCTGATCAAATCAAGTGACACTGCCGCAGTTTCTTATGGGATTCGGGGACAGCGGCCGGAAGTCCCAACTGTTGATTCTATATCATCAGAGACAGCTTTGGTGGACAACCCCCAGAGGCTTTCCTGCCAACTACCCAGCCCTCCACCTCCAAAACCAACTACTCCACCATTACAGAAGATACTCTCCACTCTACTCTCAAGATCGCATCTCATCACCTGTGCACTCGACCCGATCCCATCCCACTTCATCCCAAACCTTGCCACAGTCTTCATCCCAACCCTAATCCATCTCTTCAACCTATCACTAACAACTGGCGTTTTCCCCCTCAAGTTTTAAACATGCCTCAATCACACCTATCCTCAAAAAGCCCTCTCTTGACCCATCCTCTGTATCTAGCTATCGCCCTATATCACTTCTCCCCTATGCCTCAAAACTACTGGAACAATAAGTCCATCTTGAACTGTCCTCCCATCGCTCTTCCTGCTCCCTCTTCGACCGCTTACAATCTGGCTTCCAGTCACACCACTCCACTGAAACTGCCCTAACTAAGGTCACCAATGACCTATTAACCGCCAAGAGCAAGCGACACTACTCTGTCCTTCTCCTCCTAGACCTGTCCTCTGCCTTTGACACAGTGGACCATTCCCTATTATTACAGACCCTCTCATCTCTTGGCATCACAGACTTGGCCCTATCCTGGATCTCGTCATACCTAACAGACCGGACATTCAGCGTCTCCCACTCACACACCACCTCCTCACCTCACCCCCTATCTGTTGGAGTCCCGCAAGGTTCAGTCCTAGGGCCCCTGCTCTTCTCCATTTACACCTTTGGCCTGGGACAGCTCATAGAATCTCACGGCTTTCAGTATCACCTCAAAAACCCTAGTCCATGCCCTCATCTCCCGCCTTGACTACTGCAACCTGCTGCTCTGTGGCCTCCCCTCCAATCTATTCTAAACTCTGCTGCCCGACTAATCCAACTGTCCCCTCCCCCTCTGTCAATCCCTTCACTGGCTCCCCTTGCCCAGAGACTCCAGTACAAAATCCTAGCCAAGACATACAAAGCCATCCACAGCCTGTCTCCTCCATACATCTGTGACCTCATCTCCCAGTACTTACCTGCACGCAACCTCAAATCCTCACAAGATCTCCTTCTCTACTCCCCTCTTATCTCCTCTTCCCACAATTGCATGCAAGATTTTTCTCGCACATCACCCCTACTCTGGAACTCTCTACCACAAAATATCAGACTCTCGCCTACCATCGGAACCTTCAAAAAGAACCTGAACACCTACCTCTTCTGACAAGCCTACAACCTGCAGTAACCACCAAATTGACCAAACCGCTGCACGACCAGCTCTACCCTCACCTATTGTATCCTCACCCATCCCTTGTAGATTGTGAGCCCTCGCGGGCAGGGTCCTCTCTCCTACTGTACCAGTCGTGACTTGTATTCTTTAAGATTATTGTACTTGTTATTACTATGTATACCCCTCACATGTAAAGCGCCATTGAATAAATGGCGCTATAATAATAATAATAATAATAATAATATCTGAGACTGGGTAATAAAAGGAACAGATTAATATGGGCAAAAGAACAGACATTGGACTGAGGAAGATTGGAAAAAAGTGTTATGGACAGACGAATCCAAGTTTGAGGTGTATGGATCACACAGAAGAACATTTGTGAGATGCAGAACAACTGAAAAGATGCTGGAAGAGTGCCTGACGCCATCTGTCAAGCATGGTGGAGGTAATGTGATGGTCTGGGTTTGCTTTGGTGCTGGTAAAGTGGGAGATTTGTACAAAGTAAAAGGGATTTTGAATAAGGAAGGCTATCACTCCATTTTGCAACGCCATGCCATACCCTGTGGACAGCGCTTGATTGGAGCCAATTTCATCCTACAACAGGACAAGGACCCAAAGCACACCTCCAAATTATGCAAGAACTATTTAGGGAAGAAGCAGGCAGCTGGTATTCTATCTGTAATGGAGTGGCCAGTGAAGTCACCAGATCTCAACCCCATTGAGCTGTTGTGGGAGCAGAATGACCGTATGGTACGCAAAAAGTGCTCATCAAGCCAAACCAACTTGTGGGAGCGGCTTCTGGAAGCATGGGGTGAAATTTCTCCAGATTACCTCAGCAAATTAACTGCTAGAATGCCAAAGGTCTGCAATGCTGTAATTGCTTCAAAGGGGCATTCTTTGATGAAAGCAAAAAAGTTTGAAGGAAAATATTATTATTTCAAATAAAAACCTTTGTTTCGAACCTTGTCAATGTGTGGACTAGATTTTAAATTAATTCGGGAACTCGTTTGATTAAAAAAAAAAAAACAAAAAAAAAAAAACACCATGAGTTTTCATGGAAAACACAAAATTGTCTGGGTGATCCTAAACGTGTGTGTGTGTGTGTGTGTGTGTGTGTGTGTGTGTGTGTGTGTGTGTGTGTGTGTGTGTGTGTGTATGTATATATATATATATATATATATATTATATATACACACACACATATACATACACACACACACACACACACCGTATACGGTATATATCCTCACACGGAAATGGCAATACAATTTTTTTTTTTATTATAACTAATTTGTTGCTATTTATTTTTCCACGATCACCATACTTGCACTGACTTGGTAAATCAAATTGCTGAGTAGAAACATACAAACAAAGCCCCCCCCCCCCACCCCCCCAAAAAAAGAAAAGGGAATTGACTTTTTTTTAACCAATCCACTACCCTTGATTTTTTATTTATTTTCCAGTACAGTAAAATAATCAGTCTTTCAAAACTACAACGCATCCCCTATCCAGCAAAATATGCCCTCATATAGATGTGTCAGAAAAAAAAAGTTAAGCCTCAAAAAGGGAAGAAAAAAACAAAAAAGCACAAATGAAAAACTGCAATGTCGGGTAAGGGTTAAATATATAATAGGATTAGTAAAGCTATCATGGCACCATTAAAGAACAGAAGCAGAGAGCCCATCCTCATAGCAACAATGGATATTGACAGACATATCCAGACTATAGGCTTTACAGCTTTTACTGTAACAGACATTTCACATACACAGAAAAAAAATTATTTGCATTTGAACTGTTTTTGCAAGACTGCAAAGATATTTAAGAAAAAAATAAAAACTGTGTTTGTTGGAAAAGATGCAATCATTTATTAATATCAGGTTTCTTTTTCTCCTATATGCATATATGAGTCGAGGCCTCCTACTCAGTGATTGCTAGCCATCTTTGCACGCGCAGTCACAAAGGCAAAACGATCAACAGCCAGTAGGACCGCAAACTGGACTCGTATACATACCAACACCGGAGATTTCAATGAATGAAATGCAAGTTACAGTGAATCTTTTCCGGCAAAAAAAAAAAAAAAAAAAAAAAGGATAATCAATCTGACCTCCTCCTGCTCTATGCCTGCAGATCAGACACCATTTTCAACAAGTTCCCAAAAATGTGCTCCCAAAATATCAATATATGAAAAAATACCTTTAGAAAGTCATCAAATTTTTTCTGATCTCCAACCAGGTGGGCGAGGTAAGAGACAAAGCAAAATCCTTTTTCATATGGAGTTTCATTGTAAGTGTCATCCGGATTTACCCCTGTTGAGCAAATTATTTAAACACTTCAGTCTTGGAGCATTCACATCCCCCATCACGTTTGTCACCGGCAGTAAACCTTTGTTTTTGCGGTGTCACATTATGAGCGTATACAATGTTCAAAGTGCAGCACTTAAAACATCCATCGGATCTCTATGAACAAGATGTTCAAGTTGAATAACTAATTGTGTGATCTTTACTTGACAGTATAATTCTATGTGCGAACGGAGTCCCTTTCAGGCCATAACCCACCAGAACAAGCATTTAATAGAGTAAAAAGTATGAACATATGCACCCCATAGTAAAAACGACTTTTAGTATTTCTTATCGTTTTAACTGCTTCACGTTTGTAAAGACATGAAGTGGTTAAAAGTAGTGACCAGCCCATTCTTCAGGCAGCGCCCACTTGGTCGACAGCCACTAGTTACACTTTCAAGGCAACTATATAAAAAAAGAAAATAAATTATAGCCAGCGAGTAGGGTTGAGCGAAACGGATCGGTCATTTTCAAAAGTCGCCGACTTTCGTGAAACCCGACCCGACCCCAGAGTGGGATCGGCCACACGGTCGGCGATCTTCGCGCCAAAGTTGCGTTTTGCATGACGCTTTCCCCGCCATTTTTTAAGCCAATGAAGGAGTGCGTGCAGCGTGATGACATGGGTTCCGGCTCGCTTTGTGCAGCGTCACAGGGGGTAAAACCGCCATGTTAACGTTTGGGATATAGCGATTTCCACAGTGAAACACGAGAGAGAGAGCGAGAGAGAGAGCGCGAGAGAGAGAGCGAGCGAGCGAGAGAATTGACTTGCATTGGGTTTCATGTTTCGGTCGGCCCCCCGACTTTGCACAATAATCGGCCGAGTTCACACGATCCGACTTTCGAGACAGTCGGGTTTCACGAAACCCGACTCGATCCTAAAAATGCAAAAGTCGCTCAACCCTACCAGCGAGTACTCAGGTGTCTAAGAGACACCGCGTGAACATAGCCCAATGTGAACAAAAGGAAGTATCAATGGTCAATTAAGACCAACATCATCAACCAATTGAAGGACTCCAAATCTGAAAAAAACATCAATGTAAAAAATAAATGCAATAACAAGCGTATTGTGCAAATTTCATCATGTCAACTAATACAGTATTAACGGCCCCCCATGAGCCTACATAATATCCCAGTTCTCAGTTGAATTCAGTCCTAAAAAAATGTGAGGGCCAGTCAATGGCATCAAAGCCTGGGTCATCCCAAGAACAGTTTATACTCTTTAGCCACAGGAGGCCAGGCACTGTCCTGCACCTGGCAGCACCCAATACCCACTGCAATGATAGGACTTTACCACATGGTAACCAAAATCCTTTGAGCCAATTTGTCAACCCGAGAATATGCCTCCCAGTCAGGCTAATGTTGTAGGCAGCATAATAATCACCAAGGTGTCTTCAAACTCTTTCATAGGTCGGTCTAATGTGCTCAGTGTAAACCTCATTTTTGAGAACTAAGCACTGTGCTTTGCTAAGAGCACAGTTCTCAATGCATGATGTTGAGCCCTCATACCACCATCATGTAGTTTATTTCTGATAGTTTGATTAAAAACATGCAAAGTAGTAGCATGCTAGAGGTCACTTAGCAGGCCTTTGGCAGAGTTCTTCCTATTATTATTATACATTTTTATAGCGCCATTTATTCCATGGCGCTTTACATGTGAAAAGGGGGCAGATATAGACAAATACATTAAACATGATCAAAAACAAGGCACACTGGTACATAAAGAGGGAGGACCCTACCCGCGAGGGCTCACAGTCTACAGGGGGTGAGGATACACTAGGGGAGGGTAGAGCTGGTGGTGTGGCAGTTCAGTAGGTTGAGGATCACTGCAGGCTTGTCGGAAGAGTTGAGTCTTCAGGTTATTTTTGAAGGTTTCTTTGGTAGGCGAGAGTCTGATGTGTTGTGGTAGAGAGTTCCAGAATATAGGGGAAGCACGGGAGAAGTCTTGGATGCGGTTGTGGGAAGAAGAGATGAGAGGGAAGTAGAGAAGGAGATCTTGAGAGGATCGGAGGTTGCGTGTAGGTAAGTACCGGAAAACCATGTCACAGATGTATGGAGGAGACAGGTTGTGGATGGCTTTGTATGTCATTGTAAGGGTTTTGAACTGGAGTCTCTGGGCGATGGGAAGCCAGTGAAGGGCTTGGCATAGGGGAGAGGCTGGGGAATAGTTGGGCAGCAGAGTGTAGGATGGATTGGAGTGGTGCCAGAGGGGAGGCCAGAGAGTAGGAGGTTGCAGTAGTCAAGGCGGGAGATGATATTCACTTGGTCTTACTTCTGGTTTGATGCCATTACGCGGCCCGGTCTGTCTCATATCGGGCGGCAACTGTTCCGTTCTCTGAAGATTATAATGAGACATGGCAGTACTTCTTACAATGGTGTTTATGGATGTTCCATACTGGAGGATCTGGACTACTGATGCAACCTGGGCTGCAGGTACCACCACCTCATGATACCAGTACTGACAAGGACACTACAAAACTAGAGAAGAATCAGTCAGCAAGGATAAGAAGATAGTAATTGTCTTTTCAACTGGACAGATTGTAATGGCTGAAGATTAAGTGACTTGGGGTTACAATATGCTTAAAATGACGCTTGGTAATGTCCAGAAACACTATTTACCTCCAAATGTAAGGTTAAATCTGCAGGTAAATAGGATTCAAATGATGTTAGGCTGCTAACTGAAGCAGCAGTTACAAGGAGAAAACTAATTTACTGTATATCCTCCCTGCAGCCACTAGCTTCCAGTCATCGAGGTGGCACAGGTAGCACTAACATAGTGAGAATGTTGTAATCACACCATAGCACTTTGATTAACAAGAGAGCACCATATGTGTTCAGAGCAGTTGGTCAGTGAAGGTGCAGGAGAGTGACTACAGTTTTGCTCACAGTATCTTGATTGTTGAGTGTAATCACTCTTTGTTGCGTTCCTATAATCTGAAGCGAGCGGCTAATGGGAGGATAAATGCTAAATTTCCCCCTGTAGCTGCTGCCCCAGTAATGCAGCCTAACAAGATTTAGGGGCCATCTACCTGCAAATTACCTGTTTAATTGCAGGTAAATAGCGTTTCCAGACATGACAGTTTCCCTAACCTTTTTTTTTTTTTAGCAGCATAGATACCCTTATGTTGTAATGTTTTGGTATACTGGGTTTGTACCCTTGGCAGGCTTAAAGCTTTTGTTAAACCACCTGCTCCTACATCAACTACTGGCACCCAGCGCTGCACTGCTAGGGCTGATGGCATGATAAAGCGTTCTTTCTCGGTCTATACCCGTAGATGCAATGGTTGCTATTGATGACTATATCAAAGGTTTTAACAACTGTAGTGGTGGCCTGCTTTATGTTCTCTGTAACTGCTGCAGTTTATTAACAGCAGGGGCATGAGCCTCATCAGCTGCACCTTTCACCTGCACTGTTTTTGTTCTGTAGCCTCTTTAAATGCTGCTGAATAGAGTAGACCCCTGGACGAAGCATTTCCTTGCGAAACGTGCGGAGGGTGTGGTGGGTTCCTGGTTTTATACACTGCAGGTAATGTTAGCTTTACTATTAGTCCTAGAAGTGTGGTCAATATGCTTTAAGATTTGTGCTTTGCAGGATTGTCACTGACTTATTTACGCTTCACTCAGCACTTTTTACTTTCTATAGGGACACTTTCTGGCATAAAAAAAAATCTAGCAAAATTTAGGTTATAATTTATAATAAATTCAATTGGCCGTTATCATAGATTTGTCTTTTGAGCCATGTACTTCTTCCCCTGCATGAGACGGACCAATCATAAATCAGGCAGGAAAATACAGAGAGGAAAATGAAAAAGCCCCCACAATAGTTTAGAACAAGCCATCGCCTGTGTGATACACAAAAATGACAGAGCCTTTTTTTTTCCTCACTGCTGAATGACTACAAGTGTCAGGAGCAGAGCAGAGATTACAAACACCTTTCATCTCACAGCAGTTAGTATGGGGAGAGGGGAATATCGCAGAGCTGACAGCACTGTGACAGCAGAGCTGTACCTGCAGCCATGTTTGTAATGAAACAAAGCTCAGCTGTGCTAGACTGCTCTACCCTCAACCCAGCAGTGGTATCAGTTATTGCAATCCTGTCTGTGATGATAAGGAAACTACTGAAAGACAGGAAGTATGAGTTTAAAATTATCATAGTGGCAAGTGTGCAAATTGCAAGAGTATTACAGTAATGTATTTTTTTTTTTTTTTAATATGGATCGTGATAGAAAAAAAAAAAAAAACACAAACCATATTTAGTTACTGAAGTTCATATTTTGCTTGCTCAAATTCTGTGCATTGAACTCGTGTGTGATTGCCACTTAATCCAGACATCCCATACTGTATAAAATCTTTTCCATGCCCGCTTAAACATTTTGCAAAGTAAAATGGCTTCAAATAAAGAAGTGTTCATTCATAATTGATAAAAATAAACTAACAAAATGCAAAGTGAACAAACATAAGAGAAATCTAAATCATATCACTATTTGGGGTGACCACACTTTACCTTCAAAACAGCAGCAGTTCTTTCAAGTACACTTGCACACAGTTTTGTGAAGTAACTCTTGAGAGGTTGTTCCAAACATCTAGGAGAACTAACCCCAGATCTATGATTGTAGGCTTGTGCAAATCCTTTTAACTTTTAATCCCAGAGAAATGCAAATGTTGAGATCAGAGCTCTGTGAGGCCACACTATCACTTCCAGTACTTTTTGTTTTGTTTTTTGCATTGGCTTAAATAAAACGGAGAATAAAATGTCCAATCTGCCACAGTGTCGTAATGAGTCAGATGGGCTCCCAATACAAAGTGTGGACTTGCCCCCCTCCTCATGTTGGTCAGATGTATGGGCCCTTCTAGCATTCTAAAATCCTATAATAACAGATGTGATGCCCTCCCCTATATTTAGTAATGTCCCCCATCCTGGGCCCTTGCCATGTATGTATGCCCCTGATCTTGGGCTTCTTACCGGTATAAATTTCCCCCATCCTGAGCCTATCATGATATACAAGTTCCCCCATCCTGGGCCCACCCTGGTATAAATGTCTCCATTCCTGGTATATATGTTCCCCATTCTGATTCTGTTCTTTAATGCAGAAAAAAAAGAAGATTTATTTCCCACAAAGCGCGGTGACCTCTTCTGTAGCCAGTGGGCAGCGCGTGTAGTCAGTGCCATGTGCAGCCAGTGACTACCATACCTACGTCAGCTGCCGGCCTCCGATTGATAGTCAGCAGGTATTCTGGTGCAGGGATCCGGCAGGCCTCTGTGCAGCATTGCATTTCAGCAGAATGTGTGTCCTCGGGTGCATACCCAGGAGAAACATGAGCTGGCGTCAGCGGGCCCCCCTGCACCTCTGGGCCTGGTCACACAATCAGTCTATTACAGTAGCTGGAACAGGTGTAGAGCCCACAGGCCGGGGCCCAGAGTCCAAAAATCAAATCAGAGATACTGTGCAAGCAAAAATTAGCCGCAGGTGTCAGGATCTTATACAGGACTTTCCATGTACCACAAACCAGGCTCTGAATAGCAGACATGGAGATGAAATCTTCAGCAACGCGTAGATGTAAAATTTCCACTGATCTAATTTGTGGACAAAGCCTCCAATGGTGAACCGCTAATAGTGAGGATAACAATAGGACCCCAAAGCTTTTATTATACTCACAAAATTGCTATGACTAAAAACACTCTGGGGCTGTTGTCCTGCTGCAGAGTAAGGGTATGTGCACAAGTCCGGAATGCATGCAGAATTTTCCTGAGATAAACCTGAGGTTTTCAGCAGCAATTCTGCATGCGTTTTTTTCACGTTTTTTGCGCGGATTTGGCACTTTTTTTTGCAGATTTTATGTGGATTTTTTGCGTTTTTTTCCGGACACTCCAAAACAATGGGAAATCCGCAAAATTAATGAACATGATGCTTCTTTTCCCGAAATGCGTTTTTTTTTGCGGAAAAAAATGCATCATGTGCACAAAAAATGCGGAATGCATTCTAAATGATAAGATGCATATCTATGCGTTTTTATCGCGAAAAAACGAGCAAATTCCTGAATGTGTGCACATACCCTTAGTTTGGAAACAATCAGACATCTTTCTGATGGCACAGCACGAAGGGTAAGTGTCTGCCTGGAATTATCAGAATGAAGAACACCAAGAAAAGGGGCAACATTGAGGACCGAAGACGTATCATAATTACCGTATATACTCAAGGAGAACCAGCACATTTGTTTGTGCAAAAAAAGCGCCCCCCTGTTTATACTCAAGAGAGGGTCCAAGAAGACGGAGGAGAGCAGCGGGTCACAGGAGGCGACTACTGCGCTGGCAGTGAATATTTATTGCTCTATAATAGCGCGCACAGTGTCAGCCGCAGCCCCCAGCATCAGGAGGCAATCATGTGCGCCCACTACTTAGAAAAATTATTTATTATTATTTATTATTATGTTTTTCTGATGGTGGCCATGCAGACCAGGCTGGGGGATGAGGAGGCCGTGCATACCTGGCTTATACTCGGGTTGGCTTATACGTGAGTATATACGGCAAGTCCCTTGATTTTAGTAAGTGGAGTCGGAGATTTGGCAAAGCTTAATGGTGTCCTCAATGTGGAGAAATACAGGCAGATACTTATACATCACCATCAGGGAGGCAACTGAATGGGTCCAAATATACTCTGCATTAGGACATGCCCAAATATACAACCAATGTTACTAAGGGTGCTTCCACACTGCGTTTTGGCACCCGTTCGTTAGCCCCATCGGAGCTTATGTCGGAACCCTCGTACAACAGGGTATAATGGTGCAGACAGAGTGAACGTGTGCTCTGTTGTGCATCATTCGCAGGCGTGTACACCTACTGGAGGCAGACACTCAGACGCATTATCTTCAGCATCAGTCCGGAGTCACACTGCTGTCAATTCTCTCTGCGCGAGAATCGGGCCGATTATGCAAATGATGCTCTGCTCAAATACTGACAGAGTTTGAGCTGAGTGTCAGTGCACTGTGCTCAGATTTTCTCGCATGTGAGTATTTCAGTACAGGTGTGGAGAAGATAAAAGATTGAGAAAGCAATTTCCCTCCACTGCTGATGTCCAAGGTAATTGGACTGCACTCGGATGACATTCAAGTGCAGTCCGATGTTTCAGACGCACCCATAAACTTGTATGGGTGCACGTAATCCTATTATGGGATGCACTTGCAGTATGATATGATTATTTTCTCATGAATTGGCATGAGAAAATAATGATAGTTGTCAACTGCCCCATAGCATAAGACTGGCCAAGTGCTATCTGATAAAACATTGCATAGCACTTGGCCGTGTTATATGGTAGTATGAGAGAGCCCTTAAGATGAGCAAGGAGTCCTGGGAGTGATGCTATGCCCCCACAGAGCCCTCATCTAAACAGTCTGTCTGGGGCTTTATTTAGATACAGAAGGATTTGCACAAGTCCATATCCATAGATTTGTAGTTAGTTCTCAAACATGCTTGAAACAACCTTGCTTCCTTCCATCAAATACTGTGTGAAAGTGTAACTAAAAGAATTGAAGAGTTGATGCAGTTTTCAATGGTAACAGGTGGTCACCCCAAATATTGATTTCATTTTTCTCCTTTATTCACGGGGGAAAAAAAAAAAAATACACTTCACACAGCATTTTAACTTTCTAGTATATTTTCCACTCCAGCATAAAACTTGTACAGTACGGTATATACAAACACTATTAACCCATTCCCGACCTGTGACACAGCGTATGCGTCATGAAAGTCGGTGCCAATCCGACCTGTGTCGCATATGCTGTGTCATAGTATGATCGCGTTCCTGCAGATCGGGTGAAAAGATTAAGTGTAATTTCACCCAACCTGCAGGGACGGGGGAGTGGTACTTCAGCCCAAGGGGGTGGCTTCGCCCCCCCAGTGGCCACTGTTTAGGCACATCAGGGGCTCTCCAAACGCGACATGGTGTCCGCTAACGATTAGAGCTAATTTTTCCCATCTCCCATGACAGCACACCTGAGAGAGGGATCCGCCCAGCCAGGACAGGAAACCTACTGAAATAAAAGGGCGGTACCTCTCCCTCGCTTCAGTTGGGTTTCCTGTCCTGATGGGAACCCTTGTGCTGAATCGGCGGTATTTTGATTGAAGATTTCCACTCACCCACTCCTGTCCCGGCACTGGAAGGGCAGGCAGGACGCCTGTATGCCGGCCTTCAGGATGCTGGAAGCGCCGTTCGCAGATCCTGTGGGCTCTTGCGCACGTGCGGGCGTCGGGTCAGCACAGTCCGGGGGCCCTCCTGTGACTGCCACGCCGCTCTCTCCCCCTCTGCTGTCGGATCTCCGGTCACTTCCGAGCGCGCGGCTGGAGTCGCGCGCAAGGCACGCTGGGAGTGGGCGTGCCTACGTAACATCAGAGCTGCGCGCCGGATCCAAGATGGCGGCGCCCATGGGACGGACGCCGGCGGCAGTGCGGACATTTCGGCAGGATACAGGAGAAGGGGAGGTGCATATGTAATACCGGAAGAGGCGGTGAGCGCTACGGATCACCCTTTTTTAAGGGTGAGGTCTGCATAGAGCGTCGCTCACTTCTATACAGCTCTCCAAGTATGGAGGATCGTATGGAGCAGCAGCAGCAGCCTTTACAGCAGCAGCAAGAGCCCTTATCAGGTGATGCACCTGCTCACCGACATGCTAAAAGAAGTAGCGGCTCAACTGGAAGGAGCGGCAGTCGTCCTGGCCAGACGTCACAGGACTCTTCAGCTTCTAGGAGGGACGTTGTCCCTGCTCCTATTCAGCCTCAGAATCCGGTACCTTTCATGGTCAGCGGGTGGTGAGTGATCTACGTGAATGTCACCCTGGTGGTAATGGGCTACATTTTCTGTTTACTTGGCAGGTGCCGAAGAAGGCTAGTACCAAGTCAAAGAACAAGGAATGTGCCCTCTGTAGAGCTCCGTTGCCAGTCCAGTATCAAAAAAGTCTTTGTGTGGATTGTATCCAAAAGACTATCCAGGAAGAGACCCCTGACTTTGCTTCTAGTCTTATGGCTATAATTAGAGCCGAAGCTGAAGGCTCAGTAAAGACAGCCCTTAAGAAAAAGGGTAGTAAAAACCCAGAGCCTGTTTCAGATTCCGAAATTTCTCATTCTGACGAGGAATATCAGGAGGAACCGTTATGTCCCTTCCCCTCCTCTTCTATATCCTCTGGCTCCTCTTCAGATAGCGATGCTGGGGGCTGTCCGTGTTTTCTAACTGAGAACACGGATAAATTAATAAAAGCCGTTAGAGCTTCAATGGGCTTAAAAGATGAGAAACCGGCTAAATCCCTGGAGGACATTATGATTGGAGGTTTAGAGCAAAAAAGGAAGCGTACATTCCCAGTTAACTCTAAAATAAAAGCCCTTATAGAAAAGGAGTGGAAGAAGCCAGAGAAATCGGGTAATCTACCCTCGGCTTCGAAAAGACGTTAGCCCTTTGAGGAGAAAGATTCAGAGACATGGGATAAGGTTCCAAAAATTGATGGTGCGGTAGCCAGGTCGTCTGAAAAGTTATCCCTTCCCTTAGATTCCGGAGTGTTACGGGACCCTTTAGACAAAAAAGCGGACGGGTTCCTAAGACACACTTGGGAAGCAACCGCAGGGGGTTTAAAACCGGCGATTGCGGGAACTTGTGTTGCACGCTCCCTTATAGTCTGGCTACAACAGATAGAGGAGCAACTGAAGTCTAAAGTAACGAGGGAAGAGATCCTATCTAATATAACTATGGCTAAAGGAGCAGCAGCCTTTATAGCAGATTCCTCGGCAGACTCCGTGAGGCTTGCAGCTAGAGCAAGTTTATCCAATGCGGCTAGACGTGCTCTATTGTTGAAGGGGTGCCCGGGCGACTTGCCTTCGAAGAATAGACTTTGTTCCATACGGTGTGACGGCCATTTCCTCTTTGGTCAGAAACTAGAAGACATTTTGGAAAAAGCAGGGGATAGGAAAAAAGGTTTTTCCCTCGCTTTCCGGTGGACATTAGAAGACCTTATTTTCAGAGGGGGAAATTTAGTAGAGGCCGCCCCCCGTTAGATAGGAGGAATTGGGACTCCAGAGACAGGAAGGGTTCTGGATACATGTTTAAGGGTCCCTCTACGTCAGCAAAAAAGCCCTCCCAATGACGCCAGGCCAGAGGTAGGGGGAAGACTCATTCTTTTTCCCCGCCTGGGTAAATATCTCCCCCAGTCGCTGGGCTCTAGAGGTGGTCAAGGACGGCCTAAAAATAGACTTTGTTTATCCACCGCGACAGACTTATTTTGACATCCCAAAGAAAATCCCTGGAAGAGCAGCTAGCCTTAGAAGCAGAGGTATTGGAACTAGTGTTAAAACGAGTTCTGGTAGAAGTCCCTGGGGAAGAGGAAGGAAGAGGTTTCTACTCCCCTCTTTTTTTAATAAGAAAACCAGACAGATCACTAAGAACTATTGTCAACTTAAAGAAACTTAGTCGATAGTAAATTGCTCCTTCAAAATGGAGTCGGTAAATACAGCGATAAAACTTCTGTTCCCAAACTGCTTCATGGCGGCTATAGATTTAAAGGACGCCTACTACCACGTCCCAATCCATCAGGACTACCAAAATTTTCTAAGAGTAGCAGTTTATGTCCAAGGAAGACTTTGCCACTATCAATACGCTGCTCTCCCATTCGGCCTGTCTATAGCGCCAAGAATATTCGCCAAGCTAATGTCAGAGATCATGTCCTTCCTCAATTCTCGGGATGTGGTTATAGTTCCGTATCTAGACGACTTCCTTATAATAGGGAATTCGGCAGTACACTGTCTAGCACAAATAGAAGAGGCGACGGCAACACTAGAGGTGTTGGGGTGGAAAACAAATTTCACCAAATCAAGGTTGACGCCGGAGTTAGTTCAGTCCTTTCTGGGCTTGGTCCTGGACTCCAGGTGTCAACTTTGTCTCCTGCCAGAAAACAAATTGGTCAAAATACAAAATCTCGTAGAGTTAGCAATTCAACACCCGGTGAGGACACTAAGGAAGGCGATGTCCCTGTTAGGTTCTCTGACATCCTGTATACCCGCGGTGAGATGGGCGCAGTTTCATCTAAGACAGTTACAGTGGGAGGTCCAGTCAGCACAAAGGTGGTTAAAAGGGCATTTAGAGGGGAAGCTATGCCTTTCATTAGACGTAACAGATTCCCTAAAATGGTGGGCAGTAAGAGATCATTTGGCGTCGGGGGTCCAGTGGATAACTCCGATAGAGCACGTCATCACTACAGACGCAAGTGGTACAGGATGGGGGGCTCATTTAGGGACCCTCTCTGTTCAGGGATCCTGGTCCCGACTAGAATCACATCAGGCGTCCAATATAAGAGAATTATGGGCTGTAGAGAGAGCTATAAAACATTTCCTTCCTATCCTTCGGGGTCACCACACCAGAGTCATGTCAGACAATTATGCAGTAGTAGCATATATCAACCACCAAGGGGGAACGAGATCCCCTTCCCTTATGGAGTCAGTGTCTGTCCTCCTACAGCTAGCAGAGCACCATCTACTATCCCTCTCTGCCCTTCACATAAAGGGGGTTGAAAATACGAAGGCGGACTACCTAAGTCGCAAAATACTGAAACAGGGAGAATGGTCATTGAATCCCCGGGTGTTTCAACAGATAGATTTATTTGCCACTCGGAACAACAGGAAAGTGGTGAATTTCTGTTCGTTAGACCCGAGAGAGAAAACATTTGCGGTAGATGCTCTTCAAAACCAATGGAAATTCAGTCTTGCTTACGTTTTTCCACCGATAGCAATGATTCCGGCAGTGGTAAGAAAGATCAGAATGAAGCAGGCGAGAGTAATTCTGATTGCTCCTTTTTGGCCGAAAAGACCTTGGTTTTCCTTCCTAAGACAGATGTCGGTAACCGATCCATGGATTCTGCCAGAAATTCCGGACCTGCTTACTCAAGGTCCAATATGCCACTCTCAGGTGAAGGGCTTCCATCTTGCAGCCTGGAATTTGAGAGGGCATTACTGAGTCGGCAGGGGTTTTCAACAGGGCTAGTCTCCACCTTGTTGAAAAGTAGAAAACCGGTCACGTCTAGAATTTATGGTAGAACGTGGAAAAAGTTTCTAGATTTTTCAGGGCAACCTTTGGGGGATGAGGCTCCTGTGGGCACTATTTTAGAGTTTCTACAAACAGGTTTACAACTAGGGTTGGCAACCAATACGCTCAAAGTACAAGTGTCGGCGTTAGGAGCCTTATATAATTGTGATCTGGCCTCCAATAGGTGGGTGTCCCGCTTTATAAAATCAGGTAGTAGGTCTAGACCAGTGGTAATTCAGAGGGTTTCCCCATGGGATTTGAATCTGGTTTTAGATGCTCTAAGTAGTAGTCCATTTGAGCCTTTACAGGAATTATCGGTAAAACTCCTCACTCTTAAAACAGTGCTTCTGGTAGCGTTGACATCAGCCCGTGGGGTGAGTGACTTGCAAGCCCTGTCTATTTCCCCTTCTTACACACAAATATTTGAGGACAAGGTAGTTCTGAGACCGGATCCGGCGTATCTGCCGAAGGTGGTACTTAAATTCCATAGGAGTCAAGAAATTGTATTACCCTCCTTTTGTGATAATCCTAGGAACCCAGGTGAAGAAAAATGTCATACACTGGATGTAAGAAGGCTATTTTACAATACATGTCTTTGACCAGTCAGTGGAGGAAGGATCAGTCCCTATTTGTAGCTTTCCAGGGTAGCAGGAAGGGATATGGGGTATCCAAAAGTACTATTGCTAGGTGGATTAGGGAGGCTATTACCTTATCCTATGCTTCACGTGGTGCCCCGATCCCTGAAGGCATCAAGGCTCACTCCACCAGAGCTGTGGCTACTTCCTGGGCAGAAAAAGCAGAGGTATCGATTGATCAGATCTGTAAGGCCGCTACCTGGTCCTCACCGTCTACCTTCTTTAAACACTACCGACTAGATCTATCCTCCTCATCTGACCTTACCTTTGGTAGAAGGGTGCTACAACCGGTGGTCCCTCCCTAAGGTGTTCCTTTCTCCAAAAATCTCAGGTGTGCCGTCATGGGAGACGGGAAAACACCAAGGTTACTTACCGGTAGCCGTTTTTTCCAGAGCCCATGACGGCACCTGTATATTCCCTCCCTTCTTTTTCACCCTTTGGTGTGCACTTTTAACTGGGTGTTTTTTTGTTATTATTATAATGTGGTGGTAGATTGCCATGTGAACTAACCAAGGGGGCCTCTCATGCTCTGAAAACCAACTGAAGCGAGGGAGAGGTACCGCCCTTTTATTTCAGTAGGTTTCCTGTCCTGGCAGGGCGGATCCCTCTCTCAGGTGTGCGGTCATGGGCTCCGGAAAAACCGGCTACCGGTAAGTAACCTTGGTGTTTTCATTCAAAAGGCAAATGGATCTTCTTCCCTTCCAAGCCTTGCCGTGTGCCCAAACAGTGGTTTACCCCCACATGTGAGGTATCGGTGTACTCAGAAGAAATTGCCCAACAAATTTTAGGATCCATTTTATCCTGTTGCCCATGAGAAAATGAAAAAGTATTTATTTATTTTTTTCCACAAAAAAAAATTTTTGCCTCAATTTTTTCATTTTTAAGGATCAATTTGTGAAGCACCTGGGGGTTCAAAGTGCTCACTATGCATCTAGATAAGTTCCTTGGGGGATCTAGTTTCCAAAATGAAGTCACTTGTGGGGGAGCTCCAATCTTTAGGCACACAGGGGCTCTCCAAACGCGACATGGTGTCCGCTAAAGATTGGAGCCAATTTTTCATTCAAAAAGTCAAATGGCGCTCCTTCCCTTCCGAGCCCTGTCATGCGCCCAAACAGTGGTTCCCCCCCCACATATGGGGTATTAGCGTACTCAGGACATATTGTACAATAACTTTCGGGGTCCAGTTTCTCCTTTTACCCTTGGGAAAATAAAAAAAAAATTGTTGCTAAAAGATCATTTTTGTGACTAAAAAGTTAAATGTTTATTTTTTCCTTCCATGTTGCTTCTGCTGCTGTGAAGCACCTGAAGGGTTAATAAACTTCTTGAATGTGGTTTTGAGCACCTTGAGGGGTGCAGTTTTTAGAATGGTGTCACTTTTGGGTATTTTCAGCCATATAGACCCCTCAAACTGACTTCAAATGTGCGGTGGTCCCTAAAAAAATGGTTTTGTAAATTTTGTTGTAAAAATGAGAAATTGCTAGTCAAATTTTAACCCTTATAACTTCCTAGCAAAAAAAAAAAAAAAAAAAATTTTGTTTACAAAATTGTGCTGATGTAAAGTAGATATGTGGGTAATGTTATTAACTATTTTGTGTCACATAACTGGTTTAACATATTCTTCTTAAACCACTTATTCTGGTTTAACAGAATAAAAATTCAAAATTTGAAAATTGCGAAATGTTCAAACTTTTCGCCAAATTTCCATTTTTTTCACAAATAAACGCAAACATTATTGACCTAAATTTACCACTAAATTAAGGTCAAAATAGGCTGGGTCATGAAGGGGTTAAAGAATATATAAACTCCACTATTTCTATGCAAGTAAAAAAAAAAATAAAATTTGAGGATCTTGGCTATTTTTATTTTATTGTGCATTGACAGTGGGGTTGTGGAAGCCTCCTGGGCTGAGCAGGCAGGTTTCAATCAGAGCAAAGCTGGATCTGCTCTAACACCGAAAGATGGCACTTTGAGAGGTAAAATGTAAGGTCCACTTATGAGGAACATCTTCTAGTGTGATGGTGTCTACACTTTTTTTTTTTTTTTTTTTAATGAAGAAGGCAGACCGTCTTTACTCCTATATTTATTGCATTATAACGCTGTTAACCTGCTGATTCACCCCATATCTGCAGGTTAACAGTGCTATTTCTGGTGACAGGTTCACTTTAAAACTAACGTGTTTGGATGCATACTGCTCTGCGCAATCATTGTGGGCAATGGGGCAGCAGCTGTTTGATATTCTGGGACTTGTGGTGTTGCTCAAGTGATTCCTGAATATTGGCATATCATTAACTTCTTTATGTTTGCTTTGACCACACTATGCCAACTGGAGGCAGCGAGAGGTTTATAGTTATAGGTTGTACCTCACCCTGGTTTTATCACGATAGATAGACCAAAGGTTTGGACACACCTTCTCATTTAAAGATTTTTCTGTATTTTCATGACTATGAAAATGGTACATTCACACTGAGGGTATCAAAACTATGAATTAACACATGTGGAATTATATACTTAACAAAAAAGTGTGAAACAACTGAAAATATATGTCTTATATTCTTGGTTCTTCAAAGTAGCCACCTTTTGCTTTGATGACTGCTTTGCACACACTTGGCATTCTCTTGATGAGCTTCAAGAGGTAGTCACCTGGAATGGTCTTGAAGGAGTTCCCAGAGATGCTTAGCACTTGTTGGCCCTTTTGCCTTCACTCTGCAGTCCAGCTCACCCCAAACCATCTCGATTGGGTACAGGTCTGGTGACTGTGGAGGCCAGGTCATCTGGCGTAGCACCCCATCACTCTCCTTCTTGGTCAAATAGCCCTTACACAGCCTGGAGGTGTGTTTGGGGTCATTGTCCTGTTGAAAAATAAAGGATGGTCCAAGTAAACGCAAACCGGATGGAATAGCATGCTGCTGCAAGATGCTGTGGTAGCCATGCTGGTTCAGTATGCCTTCAATTTTGAATAAATCCTCAACAGTGTCACCAGCAGAGGACCCCCACACCATCACACCTCCTCCTCCATGCTTCACAATGGGAACCAGGCATGTAGAGTCCATACGTTCACCTTTTCTGCGTCGCAAAGACACGGTGGTTGCAACCAAAGATCTCAAATTTGTACTCATCAGACCAAAGCACAGATTTCCACTGGTCTAATGTCCATTCCGTGTGTTCTTTAGCCCAAACAAGTTTCTTCCGCTTGTTGCCTGTTCTTAGCAGTGGTTTCCTAGCAGCTATTTTACCATGAAGGCCTGCTGCACAAAGTCTCCTCTTAACAGTTGTTGTAGAGATGTGTCTGCTGCTAGAACTCTGTGTGGCATTGACCTGGTCTCTAATCTGAGCTGCTGTTAACCTGCGATTTCTGAGACTGGTGGCTCGGATAAACTTATCCTCAGAAGCAGAGGTGACTTTTGGTCTTCCTTTCCTGGGGCGGTCCTCATGTGAGCCAGTTTCTTTGTAGCGCTTAATGGTTTTTGCCACTGCACATGGGGACACTTTCACAGTTTTCCCAATTTTTCGGACTGACTAACCTTCGTTTCTTAAAGTAATGATGGACACTCGTTTTTCTTCACTTAGCTGCTTTTTTCTTGCCATAATACAAATTCTAACAGTCTATTCAGTAGGACTATCAGCTGGGTATCCACCAGACTTCTGCACAACACAACTGATGGTCCCAACACCATTTATAAAGGCAAGAAATCCCACTTATTAAACCTGACAGGGCACACCTGTGAAGTGAAAACCATTCCCAGTGACTACCTCTTGAAGCTCATCAAGAGAATGCCAAGAGTGCAAAGCAGTCATCAAAGCAAAAGGTGCCTTCTTTAAAGAACCTAGAATATAAGACATAACAAAAAGTGTGAAACAACTGAAATTAAGTATATAATTCCACATGTGTTAATTCATAGTTTTGATGCCTTCAGTGTGAATGTACAATTTACATAGTCGTGAAAATACAGAAAAATCTGCAAATGAGAAGGTGTGTATATATTTGCCTAAGGGGTACTTCCGTCTGTCGCGGAAATCCCAGGTCGCTGATTGGTCGCGGCCGACTGGCAACGACCAATCAGCAACAGGCGCAGTCCGGCTGCGAATTGGCCCCTCCCTACTCCCCTCCAGTTAATGCCCCTTCCAGTCAGCGGCCACATAGGGTTTTAGCAGTCCGTTAAACGGACTACGTTATAACGTGGTGTAACGCAGTCCGCTAACACTGCTATTAACCCTGTGTGACCAACTTTTTACTATTGATTCTGCCTATGCAGCATCAATAGTAAAAACATATAATGTTAAAAATAAAAAAAATAAATAAAAAAACATTATATTCTCACCTTCCGGCGCCTTTCCCGCTCCTCGCGACACTCCGGTCCCAAGAATGCATTTCGGCAATGACCGGAGAGGACGTAGAGGTCTCGCGAGACCGCTACATCATCACGTGTTATTGTCGCAATACATTCTTGGGACCGGAGCGTCGCGAGGAGCATCGCTAAACACCTGGCTCCGGGGGCCGCCGGAAGGTGAGTATATAACTTTTTTATTCTTTTTTTAACAGGGATATGGTGCCCACATTGCGATATACTGTGTGGCCTGTGCTATATACTGCGTGGCCTGTGCTATATACTACTATACATATTCTAGAATACCCGATGCGGTAGAATCGGGCCACCATCTAGTTTGCTTAATAATTCTGACTTGGCTTCTGACTTCTCTGGCTTTGACCCCGCTTAAGTACCCTTCTACCATCCCGCTAGATAATGTCCTGCACAACATCTGTACATGGAAGCCATCTTAAGAGCTGCCTGGCTACTACGAACAGAGCTACGTTATAGAATAATTGGCTTCAAAAATTGGAACAAACCACGTTTGTACAGCACCTTGCAAAGTGGATTCAGTTAGAAAGGATACCAAAACTTAGGGGAACTTCAGGTTATTTCTTTCATTTATATTAGGTTAATCCTTGTAAAAGTAAGCTACACACCATAGGCACCAATTCTGTATCTCACATATGTCCAGCATCTATTTCTTCTCGCTCTCTAATTTCTATTCTACATTCTATGTTATGGATGTTACTCTTATGTCATCCATGTGCACGTCTGTGATACGTATGGTCATCCGTGCTGGCGGGGAAAAAAAAATAAATAAAAAATAAATAAATAATAAAAAAAATATATATATATATATATATATATATATATATATATATATATATATATATATATATATATATATATATATATATATACATACACACACACATACATATACACACACACACACACACACACGTCTTAGTGTGGGTCACACTGAAAACAGGTGTGCAGCCCCATAAATTATAAGGCTATGAGCACACGTTACGGATTTGGCTGCGGATCTGCAGCAGTTTTCCATGAGTTTACTATACCATGTAAACCTATGGAAAACAGAAACCGCAGTGCCCATGTTGCGGAAAAAAACGCGCAGAAAAGCAGCAGTGGTTTACACCTGCTCCATAATAGGAATCCGCAGGTGTAAAACCGCAGGATGAATCCGCACAAAATCTGCAGGTAAAAGCAGTGCCTCTTACCTGTGGATTTATCAAATCCGCTGGGGAAAAATCTGCAGACCTCTGAAATACGTGCGCACATAGCCTAATGGGTGTGCATGTGAACAAGGATGCCACATGTACAGGAAACACTGAAGGGCCTCAAACGGTGCACAAGTTACATCCAAGTGTTTATGTGGTGAATGATAATTTAATGTTTCCCATATGAAAACTGCACCACTCCTCACACTTCATCCACTGACTAGCACCATTTAACATCAACATTAACGTTTTCAGTCAATTCTGCTGAAGTAGTTTTTCTGTGGCACAGAACCAGGCATGGCAGTCTTTGCCTTTACATGAAAGCAATGAGATTTATATGCCATGACCCGGTCAATGTTCATAGGAGGAAAGCTGGCAATGCCGGTTTAAAAAGGGGCTAAACCACTGCATCCTTAGAACGCTCCAACAGACCTTGGACTGATTGTGCTGATCCAGTTATTTAGCCAACACAACTTGGCCTTGTCATGGTTACTCCGATCCTTATACTCTCCATTTTAGCAGCTTTCCAATGACAAGAATGTAGTGTTCATTTTCTGCCTACCCACAATAGCCCACCCCTTAGCAGGGGCTATTTCAATGAGATCAGCAATATTATTCATTTCTCACATAAGAGGTTTTCAGGATACGGCTTGTCAATGTAAACATCTGAAAGGTGCATGCACCCTACCTCTTTGCTCTCGACTCCTGTTCCGTTATATGCATTTTTTTTTTCATATAAAACTTTATCCCTTGCTATCAATAGAACATTAATCTAAATTTTCTTCAATGAGTCAATTCATTTTAGAACTTAAAATGCTGCGAGTACAATATAATAAATGCTTTTAGAAACGCACCAGGCTCAATTTTGACTCTTAGTCTGTTCAATGCATGATCTTCTCCTGATGAATCCATGTGTTGACGAAGAAGGGCTCTCCCAATCGCAGCTTCTAGACAACTGTATGCAGCTCCTATAGAAAATATTTTAGATAATTTTAAAGATTAAAGGATTTTCTCTTCTCTACCATATAAAGTTCATTCCCTACACAACCACCTGCCACAGCATTCATTGCTTCCTCTTACGCAGCAAGTGCTCAACAAGAAGGTCCCACCTTGAGACAAGAGGGGCTTAGTGCACTGGTATGTGCTCACTAGTCTTGCAGTGAGCTTTCCAGTAAGAGGAGCCAATGTGTCAGCTAAAACTGTACACCAGTCCCTCATGACTCAGGACAGAAGAACACTGCTCATAAAGGGAACACTTAAACTACACAATGCATCTCCAAGTCAATCACACTTCTGTGAAATCAACCTGTCCAGTTATGAAGCAATACCAATTGAGAATCAATATCTCCTGCTGATGTGCAAATGGAACAGACAACAGGTAGAAATGATAGGCAGTTGGCAAGACACTTCTATAAAAGAAGTGGTTCTGCAGGTGTTGACCACAGACCATTTCTCTGTTCTTCCTTTTTGGCTGTTTTGGTCACTTTTGCATTTCGGCATTGCTCCCACCCCTAGAGGTACAGTCGCATGAAGAGGTGTCTACAACCCAGAGAAGTTGCTCAGGTAGTGCAGTTCATTCAGGATGGCACATCAATGCGAGCAGTGGCAAGAAGGGTAAGTGTGTGTCAGCACAGTGTCCGTAGTATGGAGCAGATACCAGGAGACAGGCAAGTACACCAGGAGACATGAAGGGGGCCATAGGAGGGCAACAACCCAGCAGCAGGACCACTACTTCCTCCTTTGTGCAAGGAGTAACAGGGAGGAGTAGTGCCTGAGCCACGCAAAATTACCTCCAGCAGGCCACTAACATCCAGGTGTCTGCTCAAACTGTCAGAACCAGACTCCATGAGGGTGGCAGGAGGGCCAGACTTCCACAAATGGGTGTTTTGCTTACAGCTCAAGATGGCAGATTCAACATTTGTGTCCTGTGCGCTTCATGGATGAGAGCAGGTTCACATTGAGCACATGTGACAGTCTGATGCCGTGGAGAATGTTTATTTGCCTGCAACATCCTCCGCTATGACCAGTTTTCCAGTGGGTCAGTAATGGTGTGGGGAGGCATTTCTTTGGAGGGTCACACAGCCCTACATGTGCCAGCCAGAGGTAGCCTGACTAAATGAGTCTGTGGATTTCATCCCGGGACCTACTGTGAGACCATATGTAGGTGCACTCGGACGTGGGATCATTCTGATGCATGGCGATGCAAGGCTTCATGTGGCTGAAGTGTATCAGCCGCTCCTGCATGATGAAGGCATTGATGCTATAGACTGGCCCGCCCGTTCCCAAAAACTGAATCCAATCGAGCACATCTGGGACATGAAGTCTTGTTCCATCCACCATTGCACCCTAGACTGTCCAGTTGGCTGATGCTTTAATTCTGATATGGTAGGAGATTCCTCAGGAGAACATCCGCCGCCTCATCAGGAGCATGCCCAGGCATAGTAGAGAGGTCATGCAGGCACGTGGAGGCCACATATTACCAAGCATCATTTTCTAGTCTTGAGACCATGCCACTGAAGCTAGATCAGCCTGTAATTTAATTTTCCACTTTGATTTTGAAAATCATTTCAAATCCTGACCTCCATTGCACATTAATTTTGGATTTACATTTATAACTTATATGCATTATTGTTCTCAATGCATTCCACCATGTAATGAATAAACCTTTGAAACTGGAATATTTAATTCAGTGATATTTAGGACACGGTATTTTAGTGTTCCCTTTATTTTTGAACAGTTAAATCTATAATATAACGCTGGGAGCGTCACTCTGTCCGAAGCCTTTATAGACTGCGCAAGCGCAGTCTGGACCCCACAGAGTGACGCTCCCAGGAGATCGCGGTATGCGTAAGCACTGAACGCACACCGCGATCTCCAATGGAAAATCAGGGACGAGCCAGGAGGGTGAGTATGCAATATTTACCTGTCCCGGCGTTCCACAGATGCGCGCTGCTCCATCCTTCACATCCCCTGTGACGTTCAGTTCAGAGGGCGCAATGACGCGCTTAATGTGCGCCGCCCTCTGACTGAACAGTCACAGCCAGAGGATGTGGAGGATGGAGCAGCGCGCATCGGTGGAACGCCGGGACAGGTAAATATAGCAAGTGCCGGGGGCCTGAGCTAGCGGCGACTCCGGCACCTGACCCCCACAGCGCATCGGTGTCCCCGCCTGCTCAGGCCCCCAGCACTCGGCGCCCAGCACAGCCACACACAGCCGCCCGCCCGCACTCACCCACAGCCGCCCGCACTCACCCACAGCCGCCCGCACTCACCCACAGCCGCCCGCACTCACCCACAGCCGCCCGCACTCACCCACAGCCGCCCGCACTCGGGCAGTAGAGCCGGAGAGAGAACGATGGGAGCAACATATGGCAGAAAGGAAACAGGAACAGGCAGAATGGGTGCAGCACATTACAACAGAATGGCGGCGCAGGATGGGAGCAGCACATGACAGAATGATTGCGCACGATGGGAGCAGCACATGACAGAATGGGGCCGCACACATGACAGGATGGGGGTGTAGGATGGAGCAGCATATGACAGGATGGGGGCGCAGGATGGAGCAGCACATGACAGGATGGGGGCGCAGGATGGGAGCACATGACAGGATGGGGGCACAGGATGGGAGCAGCACATGACAGAATGGGGGCACAGGATGGGAGTAGCACATGACAGAATGGGGGCACACATGATAGGATGGGGGCGCAGGATGGGAGCAGCACATAACAGGATGGGGGTGCAGGATGGGAGCAGCACATGACAGGATGGGGGCACACACATGACAGGATGGGGGTGTAGGATGGAGCAGCATATGACAGGATGGGGCGCAGGATGGAGCAGCACATGACAGGATGGGGCGCAGGATGGGAGCACATGACAGGATGGGGCACAGGATGGGAGCAGCACATGACAGAATGGGGGCACACATGATAGGATGGGGGCGCAGGATGGAGCAGCACATGACAGGATGGGGGTGCAGGATGGGAGCAGCACATGACAGGATGGGAGCACATGATAGGATGGGGGCGCAGGATGGAGCAGCACATGACAGGATGGGGCGCAGGATGGGAGCACATGACAGGATGGGGGCACAGGATGGGAGCAGCACATGACAAAATGGGGGCACACATGACAGGATGGGGGTGTAGGATGGAGCAGCATATGACAGGATGGGGGCGCAGGATGGAGCAGCACATGATAGGATGGGGGCGCAGGATGGAGCAGCACATGACAGGATGGGGGCGCAGGATGGAGCAGCACATGACAGGATGGGAGAGCAAGATGGGAACAGCACATACCAGGATGGAGACCATATACCAATATAAATGCTCGCCACCCGGGCGTAGAACGGGTTCAATAGCTAGTAAGAATATAGCCAGCAGTGCCAACTTGAGAGCTAAAAGCGGCAACTTACTTTTTCTGGTCTTATTCATAACCATTTTATTTGTCATCTGGGCACTGACTTTACTATAGAGCCAGAGATTGGCGAAGGTAGAGTGAAATTGCACTTAAATGTTTGTTCATGCCAAGGGTGCACCAAGCACCTGAACTTGGTTAGAACATTCTGTGCTTTGACAGACTTTCATTAAAGCGTTTTTACCCTACTTTTAGAAAAATCCAAACCATGGGCAAAGTTTGTTACAAAAAATAAACTGGTGTATGCACACCCTCCCTCAGGCCTACGCGGAGTCTCCACTGCTGCTCCTGGTATTGGCTGTTACACTGATGTCACACAGACAGTGCAGCAGCCAATCGCATTACAAAGCTCAGGGACTCTTGTGAACGGAAAGCCCCGTTTGGAATCGCTAACGTCAGTGTTGCAGCCAATATCACACTGGGAGAAGTGGCAAAGACTTTGCACTAGATCTGGGAATAGTGAGAAGAACAATGTTAAATTTGGAAAAAAAACAAAAAAAGGCCCAGGCACCAGGATTTTCAGAAAAGGGATAACCCCTTTAATTTCACCATGAAATGTACCATACAGATTAAAGAAAAAAAATACAATTTTTATGCATAGAAAGAAAAAAAAAAAATTACCATAGAGCTCTGTGGTTATCCTTCGCTGAGCGTACATGGTGAAACCCTCATTTAGCCAAAACTCGCCCCAATGAGCATTGGTCACCAAGTTTCCAAACCAACTGTGGGATATTTCATGAATAATGACATCAGCCAGAGAACGATCACCAGCTAGCAGACAGGGGGTGACAAATGTTATACATGGATTCTCCATACCACCAAATGGGAAAGATGGGGGCATAAACAAAACATCATACCTTGAAAAAAAAAAAAGAAAAATAATTTGAGAGCAGATATTTATATGTACTACAGACCAGAATTTTAAAATGGACACTTATAAAGGGTTGTGTGTTGGACAACCTTGCTTAATAAATTCATAAAGATCATGGATACTGGCCACCTGCAGTGGCACCATTCCAGCGTTGTCGGCGCCTCTGTTCTCAGAATAACGTGACTTATATCATGTGCAGGCTGCAGCCAATGAGCAGACTGGCTGCAGCTCATCAATATTCCGTCAGGGCGGCTTCTTCGATGTCATCAAGCAAATTGCAGCTGTTCATTGGCTGCAGCCAGCAAGTGACACAATAAGCCAAGTCACTCTCTAGGAACCCCGGAGATGAGTTTGTTTTTTATTTAGTTGGGTTCTGAATTGATTAAGCAGGGGCTGTAACGGACAAAGTCTTTTGTACCAAGTTAATAGCTTATCCCCCATTACTAGCTTATTGAGAAACTTAAAATAGGTTTTCCTAGATCCATTTTCATAATGTAAGAACCATCAAAAACGTTTTAATATTGATTACTTGAACTTTAAACAATTATATTAGTCAGAAAATGATTTTATACAGGCAAATAGAGCCCTCATGATTGCTTGCATTCTTTCTGGTGGTGGGTGTTCCTACATGTCTCATTTGTCTTTTGTTTTGAGTGTTTTCACCTCACCCCAACCCATTAAAAAAAAAATAAATAAATAAATAAAAAAAAATCAAAATCCCTTCATAAACATTAAAGTCAAATGAAGACAATTATTGTTGGAAAGGCCAACAGTGTGTATGGGGGAGGGTGGTGTGCGATGGGTCTCATGACTTTCAACTGAAAGATAATGTTGGCAGAGTAGAATCTTGACCAGCTTCTCTGCCCTCACTCCAATCTTCCTGCGCTTTCGGCGCCGCCCCCTCAGCGCTGTTATCGTTTCAAAACCGGCACCTGCGCTGTGTACTGCGCAGACGCAGTAAGCTCTGGCCATCTGACATCCCAGCCAGGCTTGCACACTGCGCTGGCGCAGGCAGCCGAGTTTTCAGATTTAGATCTCGGCTTCAGGAAAATGGCCGCCGCGATCTCCATCTGCGCACGCGCGGCCTCCCGCGGCCATTTTCCTGAAGCCCCGTGAAGCAGAGCACTCCATCTGCGCACGCGCGGCCTCGGGAAGATGGCCGCCGCCACCGATATTCAACCCGGCTCTGCTGCTCACATTGCATTCCGGGCCGCTGCGTCACCTCACCGGTGGAAGGGACCCTGCGCACGCCATACCGCACTTCTGCCATCGCCACACCACTGCTGCAACCCCCCCATGGACACCAGGCCGTGGCGTCGCCCACCTAAGCAGGAAGGGACCCTGCTCAGGTGCACGCCACACCGCATCACCCCATCTCTGCCGACACCATGCCTCCTGTGACCCTGCTCTGCCACCGCCAGCCTTCAGGTAAGATACTGTAAATTCGGACAATAAGACGGACCCCCATCTTATAAAAAAAATCTTTTTTTCTGCAATTTTCACCCCAAATTTGGGGTGCGCCTTATGGTCCGGTGCATCTTATAGTCCGAAAAATACGGTAATTATATTAGTCTGGCCCTCTAAAACCATCCCAATTTCTCATGCGGCCCCGTGGCAAAATTGCCCACCCCTGCTCCAGAGCTTTTAAAACATTGAGTAATGACAATGTCCTTGGATCTCACAATCTAAAATCCAGACGACAGTAGTTTATTTTCCCCTTTTAGAGCGGTGGGAAACTTGCATTCCTGTAGGAATCCTATACAAATACAAAGGGTGGGGTTGGCAGGGGTACAAAACTATATGCAGCCAGGTAACTTAATCTCTATGAGCAAAACTATGTGGACATAATAAGCTATATATTTGTTGAATGAGCACAAATTCCCAGTCACATCGTGAAATCTTGTGAGCCTTCTCAGAAGACTTATTACTGAAGAAGCTACTGAGCTATTTCGGCAGACTAAGAACTTTATCAAAAGATATGTACAAAGATAGAAAGAACATCTGAGGAAAACATACCTAAATATCAAAAGAAACATGACAAAAGTTTCAACAAAGAGTGGGCATATTGAAAGAGGCCACTGGGAACAAACTAAGCCAGAACAGATCAAGGAAGAGATGGAAAAACAGTATACAGAGCCCCTCTATTCACTAACGCTGGAAGAAACAGACTTTAAATGATAGAGAGCTGAATATCCTGAAAGACAAAGTCATTGCTGCGATAAAGATTCTGTCAAAAAACAAAACGTGAGACTGTGACAATATTCCAATAGAGCTAATAAAATCTTCTGAAGCAGCAGTTGATGTCATCACACGCCTGTGTCAACAGATATGGGCAACTGGTAAATGACCCAAGAACTGGACAAGATCCCTGTTTATTCAGATTCCAAAAAGGGAGATGCTACAGATTGTGGAAACTAACAGACTATTGTGCTCCTCCCTAATGCTAGCAAAATATTACCGAAGATCCTACAAAGACTGTTACAGCCTTACTTTGAAAAAAAATCTGCTGGAGGAACAAGCAGGATACAGAAAAGGAAGAGGAACAAGACATGTAATTTCCAACATTAGATAATGGAAACCGCCAAAGAATACAAGATCTATCTTTGCTTCATCGACTACGGCAAAGCTTTCAACTGTGATCACCAGAAACTTTGGAATACTATGAAAGATAGTGTGCAGAACCATCAGATTAGTCTCATTGGGGACCTTTACAAGAAGCAACAGTCTGAACGGAAAACGATGACATGAAAGTTCTCACGCAGCAGTGGTGCCGTAAGTGAGAGCACCGGAGCTGATGAACTCTGGTGACCGCTCTCAAGGCAGTTCAGTGATACACTTCGGGAGCGATTACCTCCTGTCAGTGTATCGCTGGCAGCCAGGTAGAGAAGTCACATCTCCCAAAGTGACTGTTCTACACGTGAGATCGCCGTCGGACACTCGGGATTATGTGGACAGGTGAGTATATGGTGCTTTATTATTTTTAATTATTTCTAGGAGACATGGATATCGGGGACTAGGCCTTAATGTAAAATAAAAAAAAAAAATATGCTCCCCTTTTTTTTTCTAGGAGACAAGGGCATCGGGGAATAGGCATTAGGGGAGTATATTTTTTTTATTTTAATATGTATGTAATTATTTTACATGGTTTTTTTTTTTTTTTTTTTTTTAAGTGTGAGCACAGGCGCCGGCTGACTACTTCTCCCATCAGCGGCTCCTGCCATCTCGCTTATCAATGGCAGCAGACATAGCCCGAAGGGAGGAGTAGTCTCATCAGCTCACGCCTGCGGACCTGCGGTAAGCCTTTTACCACGGGTCACAGCATCTTTGATGGATCACACTGACATCTGACAGCATGACCCCACAGCGCTCTGATTGATGGTCTTACGGGCGGTAATGTTACTGCAGATAAGAACCACCGTGCCGGTGTTTCTCACACCATCACACAGATGACAGCGTGGGAAACACAGTAGGAAGCTGGTAAAAAAAAATGCAACAAAAACTCAGCAAATCCGCAAACATCTTTATACCTGTATTTTTGCTGCAGATTTGACTGACTCATTTGAAGTAAATGTGTGGAAAATGCTACGAATCCGCACATAGAATAGACATGCTGCAGAAGAAAAAAAAAAAAACACACACGCACTGCAAATACTCAAGGAAATTTACTGATCATGTGCCCAGTGTTCTATGCCCATTTCCACACAGAAAACACACGGTGTACACATAGCCTTAACAGTCGAAAGAAGCACTTGAATTTATCAAACAGCATAAAATGCTTTGATAAGTTCTTGTGCAGTTTAAAATGGTTTGTTCAAGTTTGGATTGTCTACGGTCTCAGTCAGTCAGAGTGAATTTTCAGGTGTACAGAAAATGGTCACAACGTGAGTGTTTTTGTATCCCATTTTATCAGTGATTGATATGCTGACCAATGTTACTATCAGCGATTTGCACTGATGAATAAAGTTAGTTGCAAGGCTTCTCCTATTCATTGCAATGTTAATCACGGACAGCATACTGACAACATCCATTGTTTAGTCAGTGATTAGACTGATTTGGATTATTTTAAAATTTGTGATTCAAATGAAAAATTTGGAACTTAGCACTCCATTATGTGTAATAGATGCAAGAATTTACTTGTAGGCAATCCCAAACAAAAAAGTAAGGTTTCAGTCTGCTTTCTTTACCTAGGTCTAACAAAGGGGTTGCACATTTTAGAGTCACGCTACAATTTTATATGGTTTAGGTTTTCTACAAATAAGGGTATGAACTGTATGTAAATTATATGCAGTTTCTATGGATGTTGGTATTATATTGGCGGTGGCTATATTTTTCCTGTGAATGCGCAAAAAGGCAGGGGTGGGGAACCTCAGGCCCTTTACGGCCCTCGATGACCTTTTATCAGGCCCCCAAGTAGATTCTCAGGGACCGCATTCTTGGGCAGGGAACTGTATTTTGATTGCCACCAGCTCAATAATTTCTTCTTGCTCTGTTAGGCTACTTTCACACTAGCGTCGGGCTCGGTCCGTCGCAGTGCGCCGGGCCGAGGTTACCGACGCTAGCGTTCTCTGCGCCGCACAACGGGGGCAGCGGATGCATTTTTCCAGCGCATCCGCTGCCCCATTTTGTGAGGTGCGGGGAAGTGCGTGGAGGAGGGGGCGGAGTTCCGGCCGCGCATGCGCGGTCGGAAAAAGCGGACCGTCGGGAGCAAAAAACGTTACATGTAACGTTTTTTGCTCCCGACAGTCCGCCACAACACGGCGCAACCGTCGCACGACGGTTGCGACGTGTGTCAATGTGTCGCAAATGCATCGCTAATGTTAGTCAATGCAGAAAAAACGCATCCTGCAAGCACTTTTGCAGGATGCGTTTTTTCGGCAAAACGGCGCATTGCGACGTATTGCAGTTAACGCTAGTGTGAAAGTAGCCTTAGGCTACTTTCACACTAGCGTCGTTTGGAATATGTCGCAATGCGTCGTTTAGGAGAAAAAAACGCATCCTGCAAAGTTGTCTGCAGGATGCGTTTTTTCCCCATAGACTTACATTAGTGACGCATGGCCACACGTCGCATCCGTCGTGCGACGGATGCGTCGTGTTTTGGTGGAAAGTCGGCACAAAAAATGTTACACGTAACTTTTTTTGTGCGTCGTGTCCGCCATTTCCGACTGTGCATGCGCGGCCGGAACTCCGCCCCCTCCTCCCCGGACATTACAATGGGGCAGTGGATGCGTTGAAAAACTGCATCCGCTGCCCCCGTTGTGCTTATATTTCACAGCATGCGTCGGGCCGACGCATGGCGACGGCCCCGTACCGACGCTCGTGTGAAAGTAGCCTTAGCACACACACGCAGTGTTCATTACTGAACACTGAAGGGCATGTAATGATAGATTATGTCCTGAAACCAGTGCCACTTCGGGGGCCATACAAACGCTACCCACAAAGGACGGTATAAATATCAAAATGGCCCTTAGCAGAAAGAAAAAAAAAAAGAAAAAAAAAAAAAGATTCCCCACCCCTGCTCTAAGGTATTGTCTAGGACATTTGTGGGATTTCACACTGACTCAAACATGTGGAATTGTAACATTGGGGAAAGTATTGGTAAGATTTGGCTGTTTTCATACTCGCAGCGCAAAGCGTCTGAAAACAGCCGAATCCCAATACTACGTCAGAATCTTGTCATAGAAGAAAAAAAAAAGTTTCCAAATGTGTTTATAAGAAGGTGGTAAACAAAGAGCGCCTCACTGTCCAACATGCTGTTTGAGATAGGCAAAACTACAAGGAGAATAAGCAGTTTCTAAGGCACATACTTTTTCTTCTCCAGTCTGGTTCTGTTCTTGGCATGCTTACATTTGTTCCTGTAGCTACGTAGTATGCTTGGTTCTGTTCCCTTTTCTAATTAGCAATTGGCAGTTCTGTGTTGAATGCGATTCTATGTAAAGTCTGAATTTGGTGTATTTGCTATTGAATTTGGTGTAGTGAACTATATTTGTATCTGGGACGGTGATGTTCCACATCAGAGACAGACAACTAGTAAAAAGGTTATCATGGTCAGAAGGAGAAACTGGCCAAGGACTAAAGACTATTGGACCATTGCACATAGAGCAGAATGCTCTGAAAGATGCAAACTTTTTACAACACGGAGCACCGGTTACATCAATATTATTGTTGTGTCCTATTAGAGATTTGCTTGCTCATAAATTCAGCCTCAGGAATCAATGTTTCTATTCAGTGATCGTAAGCAGAGGAAGACGTGCAGGCTGGATCTTATGCATACATAAAGCCAGACCCAAGACTGGTAATCAGCAAAGCAATCATTCCATTACTGTAGTTAGCATCTAAGGAGCCTCAAGCAACTATTTTCCCAATAACTAGTTTCATTGTGTCGATGGTGATCCTAGACCCAGCAAAAAGGTCTCCACAGGTGGTCTCACATGCAGTCCCAGGTGATGAGTTTGGCATGAGGAAAACACCTACACCAATGCAGTTAGCTTTGGGGGAGACCCACTTCAGCACATTCAGGGGGCTGGTCGCAGGAGAGGGAGAACAATAAGCTACATGTTTAGAGAATGAATTGGTGAAGTGACACTGAGGATCTATTGAGGAGGTCCTGGTGCCCATGTATGATGGCCTATGAAATTTGGAGATCGGTTGCTTGCTGGGCTGGATATATATTTAAAAAAATAAATAAGTAATAGATAAACAGACCACTCTATTCTTGATGACCAGCATTGCTAATGCTGACAGCTGAGGGTTGCAGCCCTCAGCTGTCAGTTTTGCCTGGCTGGTTATCAAAATACAGGAGAAGCCACTTTTTTTTTTGTATTTACCCATTTATAGAGCAGGTGGTGGCTAATGAGATTATTCATCAGCTGCGGCCTGCTCTATAAATTACTGTTATTAGCGGCAGCATGTGTAGGCCGATTTGAGTAATAGTCCCATCAGACACCGCCTGCTCTCGCTATCAGTTGATTACAACTCTCAACAGTCTCCCCTGCTAGCGCTGATAACAGTGCAAGCAGGGGAGAATGATGAGAGCGGTCTTCAACACCTGGCCCCGGCGGAACAGTGCTAACTGTACCGCTGCTTCCCAGGCACCGGTATGTGTCACACTGATGTGTGTGCACGTGTGCGGGAAGTTTTGCGGCCCGTGCGGCTGTTAAAAGGACGCGTCAGCGTATTATCCCCATGGTCACATGGCCCGTTGAAACACACTGACATGTGCACAGACCCATTCACTAAAATGTGTCTGTGCGTGTAAGGGTCTCCAATACGTGTGAAAACTCATCACACGTACCAGACATACTGACGTTTGAAAGAGGTCGTAATGTGTATTGGAGCCATTATACGCCTTCACATGGTCACCATTGGAATGAATGAATGAATGAATGAATGAATGAATGACTAATCGAGCATGCACACTGCTGTTATATTTAGATGGGAGACAAAAACTCCCCGTTCTGGTGATAGATGAGGTCTCATGAGGTTAGATGCCCACCAACATAGAAGTCATCATTGTGGATAGATTTAGTGGTTCAACTTCATGAGTTTTATATATAAAATAAAAAAACCCTTTATAAATATTTGACAAACAAAGCTTACCTTCCCCAAACATATGGCCCAAAGAGTTTCTCCCCTACACTTAAGAATTCTTCTATGACACCATCATACTCTTTTTTTGCAGCTTGAATTAGGCATGGTTCTGCCCAAACCCTGCTCCTAAGAGGAAACAGATTTGCAACATTTACACACTAAAAAGGATTACAATTAGAAAGCAAAAAAAAATGCAGATTAAACAAAAAATATTTTATGACCCAAGTCATATTACTAACCTTGGTCCAACTTCTGCAGACACTATATCCCCAACAACCAGGGCCACAAGGTAAGAAGGAATCGGATGTGTCATTTTAAAAGTAGAAGTAGAACCTTGATAATCCCAAACATCAGCACTCATGACTGCCGTAAATCCATCTGGAACCTTTACAACCAAAAATAAATGAAAAAAATATGGTAAATCAAAACTGATGCCAGTATTAAATTTTCACCACTAGTGGGCAGTGTTTCAGATTAGCTGTTACATAGATGCAAGAGAAAAAAAATATTTAGTTATGGGGAGATCAAAACTTATTATTGTTGAAAAAAAAATAGAGCGACATTGTACAGATGCTACGCTTTGCTCCATTTCAGATGTTTCAAGGAATCATGCAATAATTTGTTTATTTCCTTTGTGTGTATCGGAGCACAAAAAACAGAAATAAGGCAAATTGGACATAAACCCCAAAAATGGTCAGGACAAAAAAATTGTTGGCACCCTCAACTTAATATTTGGCCACATGAAAGGTACTAAAAAGGGTGCTTGTGACATTAAATATCTGCAGGACATCCATCCGTATATAAGATTGCTTTATAAACGTCGAAAACCAACTTTAAATGACAGAATTACTGTATGTAAAAGTTGATGTTAAAAACAAATTCCATACGGATGCCACTTAAAAAAAAAACAAAAAAAAAAAAACACCAGCTTCACTAATTCAGTGGCAATTTGTACTTTTTCACTTTTTTTTTTTTTTTGTTTTGTTTTTTCAGGGTAGCAATAAACCATGACAGGCTGCCACCCTGTGGTGGGCTTCCCCCACTAAATTTAACTAGAGTATTGCAGCAGCACTCCTGGGAGAGATTAAATGGCACCCAGCTTGAAAACTGATTCTATTAAGCCATGGTCAGCAAAGAGGTTAGCCGTCATCATGGTGAGCTACAGTATAGCACTGCTTGGAGGGGAGATAAAAGGGGCTCAGGATATACAGTGGTCAGAATAACAGTATGTGATACATTGCCGATTTTGCAAGTCTTCCATCCTACAAATAATGGAGAGGTCAGTAATTATTTTTTTTATCTTACGTACACTTCAACTGTGAGAAAGAATCTAAAAAAAAAAAACACATTGTATGCTTCTTAATTAAATTGCATTTTATTGCATGAAGCAAGTATTTAATGAAGTATTTAATCAGCTACCAACCAGCAAGAATTCTGGCTCTCACAATCCTGTTAGTTTTTCTTTAAGAAGCCCTCCTACACTTCACTCATTACCTGTAGAATGTAAAGGTACCTTCACACGAGACGACTTTACAACGAGAACGACAACGATCCGTGACGTTGCAGCGTCCTGGCTAGCGATATCGTTGTGTTTGACACGCAGCAGCTATCTGGATCCTGCTGTGATATCGCTGGTCGTTGAATAAAGTTCAGAACTTTATTTGGTCGTCAGACCGGCGTGTATCGTCGTGTTTGACACCAAAAGCAACGATACCAGCAATGTTTTACACTGGTAACCAGGGTAAATATCGGGTTACTGAGCGCCGGCCCTAAAGTGAAAGTAAAAGCACAGCGGTGACGTCACCGCTCTGCTGTTAGGGCCGGCGCTCACACAGTACAGGAAGCGGACGCCGGGGGACGCGCAGGTGAGTATGTACTGTTTGTTATTTTTACTTTTACGCTGGTAACCAGGGTAAACATCGGGTTACTAAGCACGGCCCTGCGCTTAGCAACCCGATGTTTACCCTGGTTACCCGGGGACCTCGGCATCGTTGGTCGCTGGAGAGCGGTCTGTGTGACAGCTCTCCAGCGACCAAACAGCGACGCTGCAGCGATCAGCATCGTTGTCTGTATCGCTGCAGCGTCACTTCGTGTGAAGGTACCTTTAGCCTCTCCCCTCTATCAGTCTGTCATTGTTAGTTTGCTTACTGTAAGTCATATTTGTATTTTGATGTAACCCCTTCTCATGTACAGCACTATGGAATTAATGGTGCTATATAAATAATAATAATAATAATAATAATAATAATAGCACCCGCTTGAACTCATTACCTGTATAAGAGACACCTGTCCACAAACTCAATCAATCACAATCCAACTCTCCACCATGGCTAAGACCAAAGAGCTACCTTAGGACACCAGGGACAATATTGTAGACCTGCACAAGGCTGGGATGGGCTACAGGACAATAGGTAAGCAGCTTGGTAACAAGGCAACAACTGTTGGCACAATTATTAGAAAATGGAAGAAACACAAGACTGACAATCTTCCTTGGTCTGGGGCCCCATGCAGGATCTCACCTCATGGGGTGAGGATGATTCTGAGAAAGGTCAGGAATCAGCCCAGAACTACATGGGAGGACTGGGACAGTGACCTGAAGAGAGTTGGTCCACAGTATCAAATATTACTGTTAGTAACACACTACGCAGTCATGGATTAAAGTTCTGCAGGGCTGGCAAAGTCCCCCTACTCACACCAGCACATGCCCATGCCCGTAAGCAGTTCACCAATAACCATCTGAATGATCCAGAGGACGCATGAGAGAAGGCTACGTGGTTAGGCGAGACAATCAGAACTTTTTGGTATCAACTCCACTTGCTGTGTTTGGAGGAAGGAGAATGATGAGTACAAGCCCAAGAACACCGTCCCAACTGTGAAGCATGGTGGGAAAAAAAAAAAAAAAAAAACATACTTTGGGGGGGTGCTTTTCTGCAAAGGGGACAGGACGACTGCACCTTATTGAAGGGAAAATGGATGGGGCCCATGTATTGCCGGATTTTGGGCAAAAACCCTCCTTCAATCATTAAGAGCATTGAAGAGGAGTCTTGGCCGAGTCTTCCAGCAGGACAGTGGCCCTAAACACACATACAGCCTAGGCAACTAAGAAGTGGCTCCGTAAGAAGCATTTCAAGGTGCTGCAGTGGCCTAGCCAGTCTCCAGTCCTGTACCCAATAGAAAATCTTTGGAGGGAGCTGAAACTCAAAGTTGCCCAGCACCGAAACATCTGGAGAAGATCTGTATGGAGGAGTGGGCCAAAATCCCTCCTGCAGTGTGCGCAAACTTGGTCAAGAACTACAGGAAACGTCTGACCTCTAATTGCAAACAAAAGTTTCTGTACCAAAATTTTATTTTCTGTTTTTCTACTGTATGAAACTAATTTCATGCAATAAAATGCTATTTCATTATTTAAGAGTCATACAATGTGATTTTTTTGATTTTTAGATTCTGTCTCTCACAGTTAAAGTGTAACTACAATAAAAATTACAGACCTCTCCATTCTTTGTGCAAAATCGGCAGTGTATCAAGTACTTATTTTCCTCACTGTATGGCGGAAAAAGGTTGGGTCTAGTGTCTAAATTTTGCATTCTTGTTTTACCTGGGGGCCAAATTAGTTTTGAAGCATGGCATAGGACACTGCTATAATTGCAGGCTCTGGTGTAGGGTATGGGTGATATTTAGCCCTTCCACACCTATCTTGCATTTTCTAATGTGCGTGATACAAGGGTTTCTGAAAGTACAATCAACCATTATCTAAGCATGTATCCTTTCACAGAATTGTTGGGTTTTATTTTAATGTGACTCAATGACCAAGTTAGCCTTCGAAGTTTACATGAAACAGGTAAGCACTAGGGATGAGCGAATACTCCTTATCCAAACAGCTATAGCACTTACTGAAGAGCTGCATCGGGGACCCGGATACCTGGAGCGCTCCCGATGATCAGCTGCGCGTGTGTCGCGGCTGTGTGACAGTCACACCACATGCAGGGATGGCCTGTGTGTTGGACAAAGCACAGCTCTACTGTAATGTCCCTCCCCACACTGACTGCTGTGAGATGAACGCTCATCTATACTCTACTCCCAGCACTTGTAACTACTCTGCAGTGATATCAGACTCCCTACACCTTCCCTGAGCAAATGTGGGGACATCATTTTATTCCCCCACGTATGTTGCTGACTGCTTATGATTGGTCAAAGCCATACAGGGAATGAAATACACCCCCCACCTCACCCCGAGAGAAAAATCTCTAACATCCAGCTGGGCTCAACAAAAAAACTATAACCTAAACTCTACCAGCTAATATCTTTGCCACGGAGAAGAGAAATTAAAAAATAAACTACATTTTATTCAGCACTGCAGCCATTATTCCATAATGTGTCATTTTAATAAGTGCACACTAGTGAAAGGTCCCCTTTAAAAAGAGGCAGCAAACTAAGGGGTGACCAGGGTTGTAGAAACTGAGAAGGCGTTCAGGCCAGTACTCAGCGGTCATTATATAAAGACTTCCGGGCTGGATAGGGAAGAACAGGAACTTACAGCCACAATTAGAAACTATCCCCAGCAGTCACATGCAGAACTTACACAGCAGTGTCAGCACTAAACACACACTCAGATGAGAAATGTCTTTTGCCATTTTAACAAAATAAAAAAAAATAAAAAAAATTCATGTTAACACCTGGATAGCTGCTTCAATTGTTAAATGGTTGTTCCCTTAAATCTGATCATTCCTGTACTTTCGTGAAGAGACTCCAAGTCTGCAGTGACAGGCTATGTTCACATGTTGCTTTTTTGACGCTTTTTTTTTTTTTTGCAGGCTTAGGCTACTTTCACACTTCCGTCGGTATGGGGCCGTCGCAAACCGTTGGCCCGACGGACGTTGTGCTAAATTTAGCACAACGTGGGCAGCGGATGCAGTTTTACAACGCATCCGCTGCCCATTGTGATGAGCGGGGAGGAGGGGGCGGAGTTCCGGCCACGCATGTGCGGTCGGAAATGGCGGACACGTCGCACAAAAAAACGTTACAAGCAACGGTTTTTTTTTTGTGCGACGCAGTCTCCAAAACAAGACGGATACGTCGCACGACGGATGTGACGCGTGCCCATCCGTCGCTAATACAAGTCTATGGGCAAAAAATGCATCCTGCAATAACATTTGTAGGATCCGTTTTTTGCCCATAACTACGGATTGTGACGGAGGACAAAAGACAGAAGTGTGAAAGTAGCCAAACCTGATTTCTTGAAACAAAATAAAAAAATTATAATATATATATATATATATATATATATATATATATATATATATATATATATATATATATATATATATATATTTATTTTGTTGGCTCTTTAGGATCCTAAAGTTCTGCTTTGCTTTCACCGTACATGCATGAACAATGAAAGTTATTAGGCCACCAATGCAAGACATATGGTAAACCATAAAAGGGCACATTGACCAAATTTAGTGGAAAAAAGATTTGTTTTATGTCTGAAAAAATAGTGACTATTCTGAACAAAAGTTAATGGAAAAAAAAAATAATAATTGCAAATGTAACAGCGGGGAGAGTTGAATTGGCAGGGAATAGTTTACCTAAGGGTATGTGCACACGCTGCAGATCACGCTGCAGATTTTTCCAGACTGATTTTGGTAAATCCACAGGCAAACTGCACTGCAGATTTCCTGCGCAATTACCGCGGATTTAACACATTTTTTTTGTGGATTCCACCTGTGGTTTTACCTCTGCGGATTCCTATTATGGAGCAGGTGTAAACCACTGTGGAATCCGCATAAATAATTGACATGCTGCAGAATACACAATGCTACGTTTCCGCGCTGTATTTTCCGCAGCATGTGCACTGTGGATTTTGTTTTCTATAGGTTTACATGATACTGCAAACTCAGGGAAATCTGCTATGAATCCGTAGCAAAATGCGCAACGTGTGTACATACCCTAAGACATGGACAGTCTATTTTGTAAAGGAGGAAACTTTACTTTCACACATTGGTCAGGGCCATTGAGATGGTCAGGCATTGTTCTATGCAACACATACAGATTGAGCAATTCAATGGCCTACCAGTTCACTTTAGCTCATCCCTACTTTCATTAAATTGTACCAATTCTCGGGTTAGGACACCAAGACATTTTGGTTTAAACTTGAGAAAAAAAATAAAATAAAAAAAATTAAATGAGTTTCACATACTGCTGTACCTGCTTTGTTTCACACTAAAAAAAAAAAAAAAAAAAAAACACACACTGTGCGCATGAGATCTCTGAAATCTCAGACTTTGCTGGTACAGTAAAACAGCTTGTAATGTGCATATTGATAAAAAATTCAACATGTGAACATGGCCTTAGAATATGGCCGGAGTCAGATGAGCCTATGGCATCGGATGGGATATGCTAATGACCCTCGGCTCCTGCTCTGCTGGGAGTGGGAGCCGAGTGTCATGTGTCTGTGCTCCGAGCCTCTCGCACAGAGTGGATCAGAGCACAGCTGCGGAGGAGGCGGAGAAACGAATTTCTCCATCTTCTCCATTGCCGGGTCAGCGTATATTGCACATCATTTGGATGATATCCGAGTGATGTGCGTTGTCTCACTCGCACCCATAGGCTTATATGGGTGCGAGTGAGCCGAGACTTGGCCGAGTGTCTGTGACAATTGCAGCATGCTGCTATTTCACTCGCACATTGAAAACGGCTGAGCAAAGAAAAAAAAAAAAAAAAAACACGCTGATGGGAGCTGCCCCATGTAGGAATACTGGTCCGAATGCTGTGCAATGTTTTATCACATAGCACTCGTCCGTATTCCTTGCTGGTGTGACCCCGGCCAATAGAGAGCCATTATATAAGAATACTAAGTGTACATGTTTGCGCAGTGCATACCTCTCCCTGGCTGCATGATCCTGGGTTTCTATATTCCACTTTTAGCTCCCTTCCTGGGTTGATAGTGTAACATACATATTTCAAGAAGAAACATCACAGAGCATGAGCCATTATAATATGGTGAAAAGAATGAGTAAAGAAATAGAAATCTATACCGACACACATCTACCTACAGTATTTTCACTACATACTTGCCTTGACATCTGCAGAATATGTGCATTTAACAGCAGGTGTATCAAAACAAGGGAAAAAGCAGCGATTTAAAACAGCCTGACCCTGTGTATACAAGTAGGGCTTCTTCTTTCCAGCAGTCTGTTCAGGTTCTAACCAACATACCTAGAAAAATAAGAAACAAATATATATTACATCAAGTAACCTGATACTATAATCATTTTACATTGGAAAAAAACAAAAAACACATCAATCTCCAGGTACAGATCACACAGTGCCATTTTACAACATACCCCATTTAGCAACTGGAACCAACTAGCAGCGCACTCCTGCAAACGTATAGCACTGATATACAGTAACTAAAAGCGGTCTTCCCATGCATATTTTCTCATTAAATATGTGTAGTGAGTGTATTAAAAGGGTGGTCCAAATGCAAGGCAATTTTCATTCTAGATCCCCAATTGATGCTATAATCTGAAACTATTTTCTAACATCATTGCATTAAAACTTCTCTACTGTTCCCCAACTACATTATCTAACGGCTATTCTATTTTTTTTCCTTAATCCCTTTGTGATGATGCTTCATTTGAGAATCCCAGTGCATGCTGGAAGAGTCATCATGGGGCAGAGGCTGCGGTCACGGTCGCTGCCCCTTCCATACAACGAAGCGTCAGGGACCCTCGTTCAGTGCACACTGTAGTCGGCTCAGATCGGCAATAAGCGCTGGAGCCCGGAGAAGGAAGCGGTAGGCGACTATATAATACTCACCATACACATAAAAGGATTGGCAGTACTCAGACCGCCCCTTCTTAACCCAGAAGTGTCCTCCTTTTAAAATACATACTCACCTGTGGTGCCGATGCTGGCACTGTCTCTCCCGACGATCGTGTAACAGTGTGTTGTCACAAACCCTGCAGCCAATCACCGGCTGCTCCAATCTGTGCCTAAATCATTAGGAGGCATGTGCCACTTAAGGCCCCGTCTCACACAGCGACGCTGCAGCGATACAGACAACGATGCTGATCGCTGCAGCGTCGCTGTGTGGTCGCTGGGGAGCTGTCACACAGACCGCTCTCTCCAGCGACCAACGATCAGGGGAACGACTTCGGCATCGTTGAAACTGTCTTCAACGATGCCGAAGTCCCCCTGCAGCACCCGGGTAACCAGGGTAAACATCGGGTTACTAAGCGCAGGGCCGCGCTTAGTAACCCGATGTTTACCCTGGTTACCAGCGTAAATGTAAAAAAAAAAAAAACACTACATACTCACCATCTGTTGCCCGTCAGGTCCCTTGCCGTCTGCTTCCCGCTCTGACTGAGCCGCCGTACAGTGAGAGCAGAGCGCAGCGGTGACGTCACTGCTGTGCTCTCACTTTACGGCGGCAGTCAGAGCAGGAAGCAGACGCCAAGGGACCTGACGGGCAACAGATGGTGAGTATGTACTGTTTGTTTGTTTTTACATTTACGCTGGTAACCAGGGTAAACATCGGGTTACTAAGCGCGGCCCTGCTCTTAGTAACCCGATGTTTACCCTGGTTACCAGTGAAGACATCGCTGGATCGGTGTCACACACACCGATTCAGCGATGTCAGCGGGACCTCAACGACCAAAAAAAGGTCCAGGCCATTCTGACACGACCAGCGATCTCGCAGCAGGGGCCTGATCGCTGGTACGTGTCACACATAGCGAGATCGCTACTGAGGTCGCTGTTGCGTCACAAAACTTGTGACTCAGCAGCGATCTCGCTAGCGATCTCGCTATGTGAGACGGGGCCTTTAATGATTTCAGCAAATCTCACAAGTGCGGTGCGCCTCCACAACAGTTAATGACATTTTACAATCTGACGAAAAGGCCTTCATTAATCGGGCTCCATATTTTTATACCACTGTGTGCGGGAGAGATCAGTCACAAATAACCTCATTCTCAGAGTGCTCCTGGTGGAAACCTGCGTAGAGAAACCGTGGAGTGCAAAGTAGCACTAAGGTAAGGTGCTAGTACGTCCGCTATCTGGAAACATCAGGCTGTAGTACGACGTTCTGCTCTCCATGTAATATAGATCTATGGAGGGGAAGGGTTTGGCCATACAAGAACATGGCTGTCAGCAGAAGAGCGTTTCGGCTGATCCTTCAACCAACAGCCATCACTTTCACATACAGGAACGCTCACTTGGCCGTCTGCTTGTCTCTGGGAGAACAATGCGACCGACAGTCCAAAATCTGATCTATCTAATTGACATTTCTCTCAACCACCAATCAGCCGGCACCCCCATACACAGACCGCCGGCCGAAGCAGTCAATATCGGTGTTCACACATCAGTATCTGTAAGCCAGAACCAGGAGAGGGTGAAAAACATGTTTCTATTATACTTTTCCTCTGATTGTAAGCCAACACAAGAAATGGAACAATCACTGATGTAAAACACTGAGCTGAATGCGGCCTGAACGGGCTCTGAGGTAACTATGTGCTTCTAATAGCGTAATCTTAAGTAGCGAGATAATAACTAAAGACGTGTTTATTTGTACCCTCCAACTGCTCGTCAATGATCTACAGCCACATTGTAAAGAGAAATAAATAACAGAACCAGCTCACTGAGGAGTCAAATCAGCAAAAGTGCCGAGAGTCACAGTATATGGTGCAAGGAGAGGGCAAAGGTTAGATGTGAGCCCTTCATGGTGCAAGCAGCAGGCACAGGTTAGGTGCAGACCCCTACATGGGGCAAGCAGCGGGCACACGTTAGGTGCAGACCCTACATGGGGCAAGCAGCGGGCACACGTTAGGTGCAGACCCCTACATGGGGCAAGCAGCGGGCACACGTTAGGTGCAGACCCTACATGGGGCAAGCAGGGGGCACAGGTTAGGTGCAGACCCCTACATGGGGCAAGCAGCGGGCACACGTTAGGTGCAGACCCTACATGGGGCAAGCAGCGGGCACACGTTAGGTGCAGACCCTACATGGGGCAAGCAGGGGGCACACGTTAGGTGCAGACCCTACATGGGGCAAGCAGCGGGCACACGTTAGGTGCAGACCCTACATGGGGCAAGCAGCGGGCACACGTTAGGTGCAGACCCTACATGGGGCAAGCAGGGGGCACACGTTAGGTGCAGACCCCAGTGTGAGGCTACAGCAGGACAATACACATGGCGCAGCACAGAAGCTCTCACCCCAGGGTTGTCCCCGACCTCATACTCCACACCGACCACAAGGTGCGCTCCGGCGCTGCCAGCCTCGGGCAGTCCGATGACCAGGGCGCTGCCATAGCTGGTGAAGGGCTTCTCCTCCCAGGACAGCTCCTTGCGCTGCCCGGCAGCCGCCTCCAGCCACACGCGCAGGACTTGCAGGCTGGGGAAGGAGTCCAGCCGGAGCTCAGTGGCCTCAGAGAGCACGCGCAGCTCCAGCCTCTCCCAGCCCCGCAGCTTCTTGGCCTCCATGTCCACCTGCAGGTCCAGGTGAAAGTGCTCCAGCTGGAACTCGCGGTAACTGGAAGCGGTGGCCACATCTTCCACCAGCAGCGCTGCCATCCTGCCTCCCGGAGGATAGGAAGTGAGCTCCGCGCTTTGTGCTTTATGGCTTCCGCTGGAGACGCGCTCCGCAGCCTCCTGGGTCCTAACGCTGCCCCCCACGAGTCAATAGCGGACGCTGCTGTCAGCGCATGCGTGCACACTGCAGGGAAGGAGGATAGGAGGGGGTCTCCTGTAGGCAGCACACTATAGGGCCGACTACTAGAATGGAGCCATTACAGGAAGGTCCTTGGCAGTACTGGGGTACACAATGTATGGGGGGTTACAGAATGGGTTCAGGGGCACACCGGCGGCATGAGATAGGTGTGTGGAGGAGGGGGGTTCCGAGGGTGCATAGTGGGAGATCAGGGGCGCACAGATGTACAGGGGTGGTGGTGGGGTCACATAAAAATCTGTGCTCTGTACACGCTTACATTCATTTTAGTTATGCTCTTGAGGTCTGATCTCCCCAGGATTCAAACTCCCATTCTCCTCCGCCTGTAGTAGCGGAGGCAGAAGCAGTAGCGATGAGCCACAGGCTGCGCTGTCAGCACAGGGGCCTTTTCTCTGCTAGGATGTGCAGTGCATTCTTCTTTACAGGCAGATGTACAGTCATGGCCAAAAGTATTGACACCCCTGCAATTCTGTCAGATAATTCTCACTTTCTTCCTGAAAATGATTGCAAACACAAATTCTTTGGTATTATTATCTTCATTTAATTTGTCTTAAATGAAAAAACACAAAAGAGAATGAAGCAAAAAGCAAAACATTGATCATTTCACACAAAACTTCAAAAAGGGCCAGAAAAAGTATTGGCACCCTCAGCCTAATACTTGGTTGCACAACCTTTAGCCAAAATAACTGCGACCAACCACTTCCGGTAACCATCAATGAGTTTCCTACAATGCTCTGCTGGAATTTTAGACCATTCTTCTTTGGCAAACTGCTCCAGGTCCCTGATATTTGAAGGGCGCCTTCTCCAAACTGCCATTTTTAGATCTCTCCACAGGTGTTCTATGGGATTCAGGTCTGGACTCATTGCTGGCCACCTTAGAAGTCTCCAGTGCTTTCTCTCAAACCATTTTCTAGTGCTTTTTGAAGTGTGTTTTGGGTCATTATCCTGCTGGAAGACCCATGACCTCTGAGGGAGACCCAGCTTTCCCACACTGGGCCCTACATTATGCTGCAAAATTTGTTGGTAGTCTTCAGGCTTCATAATGCCATGCACACGGTCAAGCAGTCCAGTGCCAGAGGCAGCAAAGCAACCCCAAAACATCAGGGAACCTCCACCATGTTTGACTGTAGGGACCGTGTTCTTTTCTTTGAATGCCTCTTTTTCTCCTGTAAACTCTATGTTGATGCCTTTGCCCAAAAAGCTCTACTTTTGTCTCATCTGACCAGAGAACATTCTTCCAAAACGTTTTAGGCTTTTTCAGGTAAGTTTTGGCAAACTCCAGCCTGGTTTTTTTATGTCTCGGGGTAAGAAGTGGGGTCTTCCTGGGTCTCCTACCATACAGTCCCTTTTCATTCAGACGCCGATGGATAGTACGGGTTGACACTGTTGTACCCTCGGACTGCAGGGCAGCTTGAACTTGTTGGGATGTTAGTCGAGGTTCTTTATCCAACATCCGCACAATCTTGCGTTGAACGTCAATTTTTCTTTTCCGTCCACATCTAGGGAGGTTAGCCACAGTGCCATGGGTTTTAAACTTCTTGATGACACTGTGCATGGTAGACACAGGAACATTCAGGTCTTTGGAGATGGACTTGTAGCCTTGAGATTGCTCATGCTTCCACACAATTTGGTTTCTTAAGTCCTCAGACAGTTCTTTGGTCTTCTTTCTTTTCTCCATGCTCAATGTGGTACACACAAGGACACAGGACAGAGGTTGAGTCAACTTTAATCCATGTCAACTGGCTGCAAGTGTGATTTAGTTATTGCCAACACCTGTTAGGTGCCACAGGTAAGTTACAGGTGCTGTTAATTACACAAATTAGAGAAGCATCACATGATTTTTCGAACAGTGCCAATACTTTTGTCCACCCCCTTTTTTATGTTTGGTGTGGAATTATATCCAATTTGGCTTTAGGACAATTATTTTTGTGTTTTTTTCATTTAAGACAAACTAAATGAAGATAATAATACCAAAGAATTTGTGTTTGCCATCATTTTCAGGAAGAAACTGAGTATTATCTGACAGAATTGCAGGGGTGTGAATACTTTTGGCCACAACTGTATATGTCACACATGTACGCCAGGGCATTTCTTTCAATCTGTTTTCTGGGAGTAAACTAAAAGTCTGGTTCTTTTTTTTTACAGAGGAAAAAAAAATCTGGTAGGTTCCCTCTAAGTCAGGGTCACACTTGTGTGTGCAATGCGAGAAGCTCACGCATCAATACCCGGCACTGCCACCGGCACTCAGGACCGGAGCGTGCGGCTCCATGCGGCAGTGACGGGTATTGATGCGCGAGACTCACGCACATGTGACCCCGGCCTTAGGTAGGAAAACCACTAATGGTATGAGAGACTTCATCTTGTAGGTTTCCCGTCCTTATAGGTGCAGCCTCTCACAGGTGCTGTCATGGGTGAAAGGAAAAAAATTACAATAATGACATTTTTTAAATGAAGAAAAAAAATTACAACGCAGTAACAAGCACAAAACATATATAAAAAGAAGAAATCCACACAAAATCCGCAATGTGTGCACATACCATAAATGTTTTCATCAGAATTTGGGAAAGTTATGAAATGTCCTATAAATGTCTGTTCCTGATCTAAGGATCTAGGCTTTTAGTTTAGATGAATCTGTGCTGGACTTTATGCACATGCTCAGTAGTGAGGCAGGGAATTTGAGGAGTCTTGAGATTTTGCTGCCCAACTCCGCAGCCCTGCCGTGAATGGATTTACAGTGATCATTAAATGGCATGGTTAACATTTTTTCTTTTTTAAACCTTTTTTTTTTTTAATAAAAATGTAAGTCTGAGGTTGTGTTCACATGTAGTGCATATACTGCATTTTTTTCTTCTGCATGAACGACAACTACTTTGCCTGAAGCTACACAGCATAGAGGCTGTCAGTCCAGATGATGAGGCCAAGGGAGAGAGCTGGAGTGACAGACGCTTCAGATCTACAGTAGCTCTTTAGCCTAAATTCCATATTAATTCAAACACTGATCTCTCAGTAATGGAGGAACGGATTGGCCAAGTAAAGATTTACTGGGCTTGTGTATAATAGAGGTAAATGCACATACTGTGTAAATAGGTTAGTGGGGGACATCCTGCTCGCAGATTCCATTTAACTGTGAGTGTGGATCACCCCCATGGGGCCGTGGGGTACTCGGTACCGGGTCCTTCGGTTCACAGGGGGGATGTCATGGTGGCTGACCCGGTCCATGGCTCTGGGACGTCCATGTAAAAGGGAAACGTCTTTAAAGGGATAAAGTTTGTGTTCGTGACGCCACCTGTGGTATTCAGTCAGGGTGACCGACGCTGCTTTAAGGGGTCCACTGGGGTGATGTTATGGCAGCTAGATGGTATACCTTCCCACAGGTGAAGTGTGTCCCCAGGGCTTCCCAGTGTGTAGATGGTGGATGGTGAGAGGCACAGTGAAGAACGAGGACACAAGGTTGCAGTCTCTTTACCTTTACTGAAGACTTCAGCATCCACAGTCCAGGGCACCAGATCACAGGGCAGGCAGAGTCCGGCCAGTTTGGAGGCAAGTCCGGAGTTCCCTTATCCAGGTGGAAATCAGTAGCCTTCCCTTGCGCTGCAGTGGTGTAGTCCCTTACTGCCTAAGGCTTCACATAAGGTCCTCACAGATGTAATGTCTCTCTCTCTGTCCCCCATATAGGATAGGACAAACCCGTATGAATGGTGGCTTGAGGCTGTTTATAGGGACTCTAGCATGCCCCGGCCTCCAAAGGTTGCCACCGTGCCTCCTGGATGTAGGGGTGGACAGGTAACTTGCAATTAGCTGTCCTGCCGGTCTCTGGAGCAAAGCATAACGGTCCTTACTCCCTCGGTGTTCCAGCTACCGGGATTCTGCGCCTCAGAAGGAGGCAGCCTGTGCAGGGTTAGTCCCCTTCTGGCATCCTCTCCTTTGCTTTTCTTTCCTTGCACGCTCTCTGCAATATGTTCGGTTTTCTATCCGTCCGTTTCCTAGGAGCTGCAGCACTTTAGGCCACAGGGCTCCTCTCCTTCCTTTCCCTCTGTCTCTCTGACAGGAACTGAACTCTTTCCCTCCAGATCAGGATGTTCTTATAGGGGAGTTCACCTTAAACAGGCTTAGAGCTCCCCCTTCTGGTCTGGAGTGTGAACATGTTGCATGCATTGTTTTACCTGACAGAGTTCTCCTTCATTGCCTCCAAACGTAACATCATTCTCCCCAAGAGGAAAGCAATACCACTGCGACGACCAGGACCCTGGGGCGCCGCACATGCAAAGTGGATGCTTTCATGAAAATCTAATGACCTTGCTGAAGTTGAACTGTGTGGTGTTGCTTCTTCCAAATGTGTTTTAAAGGGAATCTGTCACCACATCTGACCTATTAATATGGACATACAGGTTATAGAATGCTGAAAAAAGTGATATCTGTGTGTCTCATATCAGATGTGTTGTTGATAAATCATCTTTTATCACTTCTTGTAAATTACCTCTTCCAGGGTTTGGGGTGTACGCTGCCCAGAAGATACCGCTACCTCCTCTCCATTATCCTTTCTCCTCCCACATGATCACCATGTCCCTATCACATCAGGTGCACAACCAGAAATCTTGCGCCTTTGCTTTCTGACTGCGTCGCTCCTCTTCACTGTTCCTCCCCTCTATGAGCATTGGCTTCTCTTTTGTTCTGCGCAGGCTCCAGAGAGTCACTGGTAAGGCCGGGGTCACAGTACCGTAGAATACGGCCAAGTGCTATGGGAGAAAACATCGCACAGCACTCAGCCCAATGTTAACCCCTCCCCGACATGTGACGGAATAGTACGTCACATGTCGGGACCCCCGCTTTGATGTGCGCTCCGGCGGTGAGCGCACATCAAAGTCGCGACATGTCAGCTGTTTTTTACAGCTGACATGTGCGCGCAATAGCGGCGGGTGAAATCGCGATCACCCGCCGCTATTAACTAGTTAAATGCCGCTGTCAAACGCAGACAGCGGCATTTAACTACCGCATCCGGCCGTGCGGCCGGATATGAGCGCATCGCCGACCCCCGTCACATGATCGGGGGTCGGCGATGCTCCTCCATTGTAACCATAGAGGTCCTTGAGACCTCTATGGTTACTGATTGCCGGTGGCTGTGAGCGCCCCCCTGTGGTCGGCGCTCACAGCACACCTGCATTTTAGCTACATAACAGCGATCTGATGATCGCTGTTATGTAGCAGAGCCGATCGGGCTGTGCCTGCTTCTAGCCTCCCATGGAGGCTATAGAAGCATGGCAAAAGTAAAAAAAAAAAGTTTTTAAAAATGTGAAAAAAATAAAAAAAATATAAAAGTTTAAATCACCCCCCTTTCGCCCCAATCAAAATAAATCAATAAAAAAAAAACCCAACCTACACATATTTGGTATCGCCGCGTTCAGAATCGCCCGATCTATCAATAAAAAAAAAGCATTAACCTGATCGCTAAATGGCGTAATGATAAAAAAATTCGAAACGCCAGATTTACGTTTTTTTGGTCGCCACGACATTGCATTAAAATGCAATAACGGGCGATCAAAAGAACGTATCTACACCAAAATGCTATCAATAAAAACGCCAGCTCGGCACGCAAAAAATAAGCCCTCACCTGACCCCAGATCACGAAAAATGGAGACGCTACGAGTATCGGAAAATGGCGCAATTTTGTTTTGTTTTGTTTTTTGCAAAGTTTGGAATTTTTTTTCACCACTTAGGTGAAAAATAACCTAGTCATGTTAGGTGTCTATGAACTCGTAGTGACCTGGAGAATCATAATGGCAGGTCAGTTTTAGCATTTAGTGAACCTAGCAAAATAGGCAAGCAAAAAACAAGTGTGGGATTGCACTTTTTTTGCAATTTCACTGCACTTGGAATTTTTTTCCCGTTTTCTAGTACACGACATGCTTAAACCAATGATGTCGTTCAAAAGTACAACTCGTCCCGCAAAAAATAAGCCCTCACATGGCCAAATTGACGGAAAAATAAAAAAGTTATGGCTCTGGGAAGGAGGGGAGCGAAAAACGGAAAAACGGAAAAAGCTCCGGGGGTGAAGGGGTTAATCTATGGGGCAGCTCCCATCACCGTTTATTTTCTCAGGCATATTCGGCGTGTGTGTAAAATCGAAGCATGCTACGATTGCCACCGAGACCTGGCCCAGACCACTGCAAGACTATTGGTGCGAGGAAAAAAAACAGCACTCAGACCATGCGGTGCTGCCAATTTTTATGCACCAGTGTCCTTTGAAAAACTGACAATTCCTGTGCCTCATACGGTAAAATTACACTGACAGGTTAGAGTAGAATAGATACAGTGGGGCAAAAAAGTATTTAGTCAGTCAGCAATAGTGCAAGTTCCACCACTTAAAAAGATGAGAGGCGTCTGTAATTTACATCATAGGTAGACCACAACTATGGGAGACAAACTGAGAAAAAAAAATCCAGAAAATCACATTGTCTGTTTTTTTATCATTTTATTTGCATATTATGGTGGAAAATAAGTATTTGGTCAGAAACAAAATTTCATCTCAATACTTTGTAATATATCCTTTGTTGGCAATGACAGAGGTCAAACGTTTTCTGTAAGTCTTCACAAGGTTGCCACACACTGTTGTTGGTATGTTGGCCCATTCCTCCATGCAGATCTCCTCTAGAGCAGTGATGTTTTTGGCTTTTCGCTTGGCAACACGGACTTTCAACTCCCTCCAAAGGTTTTCTATAGGGTTGAGATCTTGAGACTGGCTAGGCCACTCCAGGACCTTGAAATGCTTCTTACGAAGCCACTCCTTCGTTGCCCTGGCGGTGTGCTTTGGATCATTGTCATGTTGAAAGACCCAGCCACGTTTCATCTTCAATGCCCTTGCTGATGGAAGGAGGTTTGCACTCAAAATCTCACGATACATGGCCCCATTCATTCTTTCATGTACCCGGATCAGTCGTCCTGGCACCTTTGCAGAGAAACAGCCCCAAAGCATGATGTTTCCACCACCATGCTTTACAGTAGGTATGGTGTTTGATGGATGCAACTCAGTATTCTTTTTCCTCCAAACACGACAAGTTGTGTTTCTACCAAACAGTTCCAGTTTGGTTTCATCAGACCATAGGACATTCTCCCAAAACTCCTCTGGATCATCCAAATGCTCTCTAGCAAACTTCAGACGGGCCCGGACATGTACTGGCTTAAGCAGTGGGACACGTCTGGCACTGCAGGATCTGAGTCCATGGTGGTGTAGTGTGTTACTTATGGTAGGCCTTGTTACATTGGTCCCAGCTCTCTGCAGTTCATTCACTAGGTCCCCCCGCGTGGTTCTGGGATTTTTGCTCACCGTTCTTGTGATCATTCTGACCCCACAGGGTGGGATTTTGCATGGAGCCCCAGATCGAGGGAGATTATCAGTGGTCTTGAATGTCTTCCATTTTCTAATTATTGCTCCCACTGTTGATTTCTTCACTCAAAGCTGGTTGGCTATTGCAGATTCAGTCTTCCCAGCCTGGTGCAGGGCTACAATTTTGTTTCTGGTGTCCTTTGACAGCTCTTTGGTCTTCACCTTAGTGGAGTTTGGAGTCAGACTGTTTGAGGGTGTGCACAGGTGTCTTTTTATACTGATAACAAGTTTAAACAGGTGCCATTACTACAGGTAATGAGTGGAGGAAAGAGGAGACTCTTAAAGAAGAAGTTACAGGTCTGTGAGAGCCAGAAATCTTGATTGTTTGTTTCTGACCAAATACTTATTTTCCACCATAATATGCAAATAAAATGATAAAAAAACAGACAATGTGATTTTCTGGATTTTTTTTTCTCAGTTTGTCTCCCATAGTTGAGGTCTACCTATGATGTAAATTACAGACGCCTCTCATCTTTTTAAGTGGTGGAACTTGCACTATTGCTGACTGACTAAATACTTTTTTGCCCCACTGTATATACACATAGAATACATAGATATATAGATGTCAGAGACACACACATACAGTAGGTAACAGGGAACTCTTGGCAAATTGGCAATCAATTGGGCTTTTGAAGAATGGTGTAATTTCTTGGTGGGAGCAGTTCATCCGGCTATGGTGATCACGGATCATAAGAATCTTGTATGTTTAGAAGCTGCAAAATGTCTAACACCAACAGGCAAGATTGGCATTGTTCTTCACCAGGTTTGACTTTCTGTAATTTATAGGCCCGGGAACAAAAACATTGAAGGCAGTTGCCTTATCTCATTGTTTTCCTGGGGGAGGAAATAATTGTGAACCACAAAACTCCAAAAAAGTGTGGTTATAGCGTCTATATGTTGCGATCTTGAAAAAGAGATTGTTGACGCTGAGAGAGATGCCCCTGCTGCCTGTGCAGTAGGGAAACTGATTGTACCTGTGAATCTTCGTCTAAGAATCCTTAGTGAACATCACGAATTGGTCTTGGGTGGACATCCTGTAACAAAGCCACCACTGATATTCTTATGCGGCAGCTTTGGTGGCCAGGGGTACATCAGCATGTCCAGGAGAATGTAGCTTCCTGCATTGTCTGTGTGCATTCTAAGACATCTCGTACTCATTCGTCGGGGTCTCTCCAACCATTGGAGATTCCCAGTAAACTTTGGACTTAAGGCCCCGTCTCACATAGCGAGATCGCTGCTGAGTCACAAGTTTTGTGACGCAACAGCGACCTCAGTAGCGATCTCGCTATGTGTGACACGTACCAGCGACCAGGCCCCTGCTGTGAGATCGCTGGTCGTGTCGGAATGGCCTGGACCTTTTTTTGGTCGTTGAGGTCCCGCTGACATCGCTGAATCGGTGTGTGTGACACGGATTCAGCGATGTCTTCACTGGTAACCAGGGTAAACATCGGGTTACTAAGCGCAGGGCCGCGCTTAGTAACCCGATGTTTACCCTGGTTAGCAGCGTAAAAGTAAAAAAAAACAAACACTACATACTTACATTCCGGTGTCTGTCCCCCGGCGCTGTGCTTCTCTGCACTGTGAGCATGACGTCACCGCTCTGCTTTCCGGCCGCTGTGCTTACACAGTGCAGAGAAGCAGAACGCCGGGGGACAGACAGCGGAAGGTAAGTATGTACTGTTTGTTTTTTTTTACTTTTACGCTGGTAACCAGGGTAAACATCGGGTTACTAAGCGCGGCCCTGCGCTTAGTAACCCGATGTTTACCCTGGTTACCTGGGACCTCGGCATCGTTGGTCGCTGGAGAGCGGTCTGTGTGACAGCTCCCCAGCGACCACACAGCGACAAAACAGCGACGCTGCAGCGATCAGCATCGTTGTCTGTATCGCTGCAGCGTCGCTGTGTGTGACGGGGCCTTTACTTGTTGGTCGATTTTATCACGGATCTACCCGAGTCAGCGAGGAATACTGTAATTTTGGTGGTGGTGGATAGATTCAGTCAGATGTCTCATTTTATTGTGGCAGGGGGTTACTAATAACTTGAGGAAGATAGGGTCAAAATATAAGAGTGTGGCTGATTGGAGACATTTGGTGTGTCCGGACATGTGTGTTGGTGACTTGGTGTGGTTGTCCTCTAGGAACATTAAGTTGAAGGTTCCATCTTGGAAACTAGGTCCCTGGTTTATCGGTCCTTATAAGTATAACACCCCAGGTAACCGGTTATTACTGTGGTATTGCCTTTCTCACAGGGAGGGTGATGCCATGCTTGGAAGCGACGAAGGATCCCTTTAGCAGGTAACAAGTACATGCAACACTGTTCTGACTCCAGGCCAGAAGGGGGAGCTCGAGACCCGATTCAGGGGAACTTCCTTATATATTCTGGCTGGAGGAGGAGTTAGTTGGTTAGTCTGTGAGACGAGATTGTGAGAGGTGAGAGAAGAGAGAGGAAGCAGACAGAGAGTCTGAGAGAGGAAAGCTGGGGCCGTGCAGACCCGTGGATCTATAGCTCCTGGAAGGAGAGAGAAACAGAGCAATCTGTAGGAGACTGAAAGGGGAAGAAAAGCACAGGAGAAGTAAAGAGCTGGAGGGAAGCTCCGACTGAGCTTAATCCACGCTGAAGCGCAGAATTCCGGTAGCCGTAAGACCGAGATTGTGGGGGTCTCTATGCCCCACGGCAGAAACTGGCAGACAGGAGATTGCAGGTCGCCTGCCCACCATTAACACCCAAAGGCACACTAGCACATAGAGCCCGGAGTCATCCTGAGAGACCCATGTAAAAAGGCTTACACTGCTTGCCATGCGGGTAGTGTCCTACCAACAAGGGGGACAGAGAGAAAGTGAGGACCTTGCGTGAAACCTAAGGCAGCAAGGGACTACAACACAACGCAGAGAGGAAGACTTCATCCCCCGCCGGCCGGACCACACCAGCACCTGTGATCTGTACCCTAGACTGTGGCTGCCTTACACCAGTAAAAAGGTAAAGAGAATGCAACCTTGTGTCCTCTAGTTCTTTCTGGCACTACACCATCTTTATCTACTACACCAGGAGCCCTCGGGACCCAGCTTCACCTCTGGGAAGCCATACCATCCCTGCTGCCATAAAATCACCCCAGTGGACCCCTTTAAGCAGCGTCGGTCATCTCTGATCAAATACCAAACAAACTTTATTCTTTATTCAATAAATAATTTAATTTGGATGCCCAGGGCCATGGACCAGGTCACTGCCACCGTGACCACCCCTTTAATGATCCCTGGACCGGTACCGAGTATTCCCTAGGCTCTAGCGGGCGCTCCATAAGAATGTAGCCATTTGTAGCATTCCGCCTTGCTTTGCCACCTACCTTTAGGATCCATAATGTATTTCATTGACCTCTCCTCAAAAAATATGTTGCGTCTTCAGTACCATCACTGCTACCACCATCTCCTGTCATTGTGGATGGAAACTTAAAATTTCAGATAGCAAAAATCATGGATTTTCTTTTAGTTAATCTGAAGCTTCAGTATCTGGTACATTGGAGGGGATACGTTCCTGAGGAGAGGATGTGGGTACCAGCATCTGACGTCCATGCGGCCAGACTGATCCAGTCCTTTCACGTTGCACGCCCCGATAAATACGGTCCTGAGGTTCGGGAGGTCCCTTCTAGACGGGGGGTACAGTCACAGGATTGCCACAACAGGGAGGAGCCAGAAGACCGCAGCATCTGATTGCTCTTACTCCTGCACTGAAAAGAAGCACTACACCTTTTTAAATGTAATTTCTTTTGGCAGTATAGGGGTTAATCGGCCATGTTGGGTGCTTGGAGAGTCTGAGCTCTCAGCTGAGCATGGTTAGCCACTCCTATCCCCTATATAATCTGGATCCTGACTGACACACATCGCCAGAGGTAGCTTATGCTGCATGGCTAGGAGGATAGTTGTTTGCTGGCTGTATGAGAAGGAGTTTGGTTTATTTATCTGTGATTGTTGCCTTGGTTTGTGATAGTGATATTTCCTTTACCTTCTCCTACTTAGGTTTTTTCTCACCCTCCACTCCCTGGTGGATTCTTCTATAATATGTGAGTGAATAATTGTATGCCTGGTATTTTCAGTTGCCCTTGTTCATGTTGCCTTGTTCTTCTGGTTGGTGTACTGCGGTGCACAGCTGCTCCTTTCTTCCCTGGGTGGGGGAAGGGAACAGGCAGAGGTCAGATACAGGAGATAAGGCAAGGTAAGTGGCCCCGGCATCTTCACCTTCAGAAGTAACCAGGGGAATAGGGTGAGCTAGGATGCCCCCTACCGTTAGGGGCAGGGAAGGATCCCCTGGTCCCGTGTCACCCGACAACCGAGTCGTGACATTTGGTTTGTGGATGTACTGGTAAAATGTAGGTGAAGAATTTGGGGCCTCACTTTTATTTTCTGCCTGGGGCCAAACTTTGTCTAAAACAGGTAATCGATGCACATTTGCTTTTAATTAGTTGCTGCATAGCCACAATCAAATTTAAAACACTGACCACACTTTGATTTTATTATGCCTTTATTGTATTTAGCAACAATATTTTAAGAGTGCTGAAAGGAACATGTTAGCAAAAAGATAGTAATCCAAACTGTGCAACTTACTTGTTAAAATGATTCTTCACCTAAATGTATTTCTAAAAAATTCTATGTGTCACTAGTTAATATAAAAATATTTTCTCTTTATTTTTCCTTTTAGTGCTATATAATAGACTGTAGTATTCACTATTCCTTTTGATATAGCAGCCACACTTTTTGACATGATTTATATTGCTCATAGAGAGGCTCCTGTAGAGTTGGTACTGTACGCACAAGCATGAAGGTACAGCTTAGCAACTGTCAAGCCATGTACTCATCCCATCTCAGCCCACCGTAGTTACCATCTTTTTAGTATTCAATTTACGTGAAGACCCACTATGAATGTTTTTAAGTCTAGACGTGCTACAGTATGTGCATTGAGTGTTTACAGCCAAGTAAAATCAACTCACTATCGGTATTAGGTGAAAGCAGTAAAATATATCTGCTCAGTTACAGCATGGAAGCAATAGCATTAATACGTTCATTGCATAATTCTCATAATAATGATGAAATACAAATAGAAATGGAATGTTCATCCTGTGTGAGCCAGAGCTCCAGCACCTTGACCAAATCCAAAGCCTTTTGGACCAAAATTCTTGGCGTAACATCCTAAAATAAGAAAAAGATACAATTAATGGGTTATTCCCAAGAAAACATGTTGTTAGTTGATAACTAGGGGGTCCAACACCTAAACTCCCCAGTGATCATCTTTGATCTATGCTCTAATCAATGTCTATAGGACTGCTGGAAATAGCAGAGCTCTGTATTAAGCAGTCCCATAAACAATGAATAGCGTGGACACTGAGCATTCATATTTCCTCTCCATTCAGGAAAAGGACAAAGTTTTAGCAGATTGGACTCCTAACAAACCGAAAATTAGCCAAAAAAAAAACACCACATTTTTGTTGTTGTCTGTAAAACTTTTCTTCCTCTTCCTTCCATTTAGACTTCTGTTTTTCTCTTGAATGTGATAAAAATGGACAGATTTTGATCAGTGTTTGTCCATGCATCAGTTTTTATCATCATTGTTCTATCAATGTTTCTTGTATGCAAAAACAAACTAAGGCTACGTTCACACATTGCTCTTTTGCTGCATTTTTTGTTGATTTTTAATGCAAATGTTATCTGCGTTTTGCAGTACCAGCAAAAGTACCAGAAGTCTCCTGCACACACATTGGTTTCTTTTCTTGACTGAATGTGAAAACTGTTGTATTTTTGAAAACGGCAGGACGTCACATCTTTTAGCGTTTTTCACCCATAGAAAGCAATGAGTAAGTGCAAACATGCGGCAAAAACTCAGCAAAAAATGAAGGTATCAGGTTTTGCTGCATTTTTGTAACAAAAACCTCAGGAAGTTGCAATCGTGTTTTTTTATGTACTAAACTTTATCAGCATGCACAAAAGACTAATCTTCCAGACAAAAACGCAGCAAAAATGCAGCAGAACTTTGTGCAGAAGGTCTACAGTGGAAGCAGAAAATCTTGATTTTCATAAAAAAAATACAGATATCAAGGGGTTGTGTAGACAGAAAGGCATGAACTATACTGACTTTGGGTGTTAGGCCGGGGTCACACTTGCGAGTGCAATGTGCGAGTCTCTCACATCAATACCCGGCATTGCACGCTCCGAACCCAGTGCCAGGTATTGAGCAGAGAGACTCACGCCAGTTGCTCGCATTGCACTCGCAAGTGTAACCCCGGCCTTAAAAGCAATCTTCATGTACAACCCCTGGCAAAAATTATGTAATCCCCGGCCTTGGAGGATGTTCATTCAGTTTAATTTTGTAGAAAAAAAGCAGATCACAGACATGGCACAAAACTAAAGTCATTTCAAATAGCAACTTAAATGGCTTTAAGAAACACTAAAAGAAATCAAGAACAAAAAATGTGGTAGTAATGGTTACTTTTTTAAACCAAGCATAGGGGAAAAATTATGGAGTCACTCAATTATGAGGGGAAAAATTATGGAATCGCCCTGTAAATTTTAATTCCCAAAACTAACACCTGCATCAAATTAGATCTGCTCGTTAGTCTGCATCTAAAAAGGAGTGATCACACCTTGGAGAACTGTTGCAGCAAGTGGACTGACATGTATCATGGCTCCAACACAAGAGATGTCAATTGAAACAAAGGAGACGATTATCAAACTCTTAAAAGAGGGTAAATCATCACATAATGTTGCAAAAGATGTTGGTTGTTTACAGTCAGCTGTGTCTAAAATCTGGACCAAATACAAACAACGTGGGAAGGTTGTTAAAGGCAAACATACTGGTAGACCAAGGAAGACCTCAAAGCCTCAAGACCGGAAACTTAAAGCAATATGTCTCCAAAACAGGAAATGCAAAACAAAACAAATGAGGAACGAATGGGTGGAAACTGGAGTCAACGTCTGTGACCGAACTGTAAGAAACCGCTTAAAGGAAATGGGATTTACATACAGAAAAGCTAAAGGAAAGCCATCATTAACACCTAAATAGAAAAAAACAAGGTTACAATTGGCTAAGGAAAAGCAATCGTGGACTGTGGATGACTGGATGAAAGTCATATTCAGTGATGAATTGTGAATCTGCATTGGGCAAGGTGATGATGCTGGAACTTTTGTTTGGTGCCGTTCCAATGAGATTTATAAAGATGACTGCCTGAAGAGAACATGCAAATTTCCACAGCCATTGATGATATGAGGCTGCATGCCAGGTAAAGGCACTGGGGAGATGGCTGTCATTACATCTTCAATAAATGCACAAGTTTTTTGTTGATATTTTGGACACTTTTCTTATCCCATCAATTGAAAGAATGTTTGGGGATGATGAAATGATTTTTCAAGATGATAATGCATCCTGCCATCGAGCAAAAACTGTGAAAACATTCCTTGAAAAAAGACACATAAGGTCAATGTCATGGCCTGCAAATAGTCCAGATCTCAATCTAATTGAAAATCTTTGGTGGAAGTTGAAGAAAATGGTCCATGACAAGGCTCCAACCTGCAAAGCTGATCTGGCCACAGCAATCAGAGAAGGTTGGAGCCAGATTAATGAAGAGCACTGTTTACACTCATTAAGTCCATGCCTCAGAGACTGCAAGCTGTTATAAAAGCCAGAGGTGGTGCAACAAAATACTAGTGATGTTTTGGAGTGGGTTTTTTTGTTTGTTTGTTTTTCATGATTCCCTAATTTTTTCCTCAGCATTGAGTGATTCCATAATTTTTCCCTATGCTTAGTTAAAAAAAGTAACCATTACTGACTACCACATATTTTGTTCTTGATTTCTTTTAGTGTTTCTTAAAGCCAGAATGTTGCCATTTGAAATTACTTTAGTTTTGTGCCATGTCTGTGATCTGCTTTTTTTCTACAAAATTAAACAACTGACTGAACATCCTCCAAGGTCGGTGATTCTGTAATTTTTGCCAGGGGTTGTAATATACGATAGCTGCATCCACCCAATGTCAATAAAATCACCACTTCAGGGTCAACAATGGTAGATTTTTTTTTTCCAAAAATATTTTTAAGTTAGATGATCCCTTTACTGTAGCTCAGTGGTAATTTGGAATTGGCAGACATTGATGAATTATTTTACATTGTTTTTAGGGTGCTTGCCTCTGCTTGGATTTGGAATTTAGTTAGACTTAAATTAACAAGATTTTGTAGAAATTCCTGTTGGTCACAAAATTACATGAAGGGGGATAATCACTATATAGAGCAGGTTTAAGGGCTTCTCTGAGCTAAATATTTCTTTGCAAAGGTGTAAAAAATCCAACTCAGTCATACTGTCAGTACTATCACCCACCTAGCTCCAGCTCGGGTCACTCTGTTAGTCGAGATGCCACTGTTACCCCAGCCATCAAACCAATGTGGACTGTGTTTACACCAGATCACGGCACCAATCACAGGCCGGCGGTCCGGCATTTGGTTACAGGAGGTTTTTTTATTTCCTTACAAATTCAGTTCCCTTGGGCAAATTTTTATTTTGGACAACCACTTTAATACCACTTTAATCTTCAACTTTGGAGTTATGTCCACTCTTATATTGATGTTACTTCTCCCAAATGTTCATGTATGCAGTAACTTCGTTACAAAAATGTACCATAATGCAGTATCTACTTACCTTTGCAGTAGATTTCCCCATCTTTATCTGCCAATGTTGTGGACTCCAAACCTTTCCCACACTTGGCACAACGGAAACAGGCCTTATGCCATGACTGAAAGAGAAAGAATACCTTTAAGCCAAGTGAATTTTCTGAAGCAGATTTGTGACTAGTACAACCACGGCCACCACACTGTCAAGTTCATTCAAGGGAATCTGTCAGCTTGTTTTTACTCTATAAGTTGAGAACAGCATGATATAGGGACAGAGACCCTGATTACAGCAATACTGTATATCACTTGATGGGCTGTATTTCGATTAACACACAGACTAGTAAGTGATACATCACTGGAATTAGGGTTTTTGTCCCTACATTATGCTACTCTCAAATTACATAATAAAAACCTAGTGACAGATTCCCTTTAAACACTCCACACAGTAGTTATTGCAAGGTTTCTAAACTTTATCTGTCCTTTGAAAAACACTTATTCTTGTTTCATCAGAAACCATATAAGTCATGTTAAGGGGTTGGTTCAGCAGGCTTGTGCTTCATTAATATTCAGTTTCACCTTCCCACCCCAGCACGGTGATTGACAGCCAAGACTTTCCTGAAGTCTGGGTAAATATTATGTTACATAGTAGAGATATAATACTTACCGTATATACTTGAGTATAAGCCGAGATTTTCAGCCTATTTTTTTGAGCTGAAAGTCCCCCTCGCGGCTTATACTCGAGTCATACCCAGGGGTCGGCAGGGGAGTGGGGGCTGTCTAATTATACTCACCTGCTCCTGGCGCGGTCCCTGCAGGTCCCTGGCTTCCCCGGCGCCCCAGCTTCTTCCTGTACTGAGCGGTCACATGGTACCGCTCATTACAGTAATGAATGTGCGGCTCCACCTCCCATAGGGGTGGAGCTGCATATTCATTACTGTAATGAGCATTAACGGTGACCGCTCAATACAGGAAGAAGCTGCGGCACTGGGGAACAGGGACTGCACAGCGCCAGGAGTAGGTGAGTATAACGGGGAGGGGGAGCGCTACGCGATATTCACCTGCTCCTCGTTCCGGCACCGCTCTGTCTTCAGCATCTTCTGCAGTGATGCTCTCCAACTTCCAAAAATATTAAGCTTTGATATTTATGAGTCTTTTGGGTTGATTGAGAACATAGTTGAGAATCAATAATAAAAATAATCCTGTAAAATACAACTTGCCTAATAATTCTGCACACAGTGTATAAGCCGACCCCCCTAATTTTGCCAGAAAAAAATGGGAAAACTTAATGACTCGAGTATAAGCCTAGGGTGGGAAATGCAGCAGCTACCGGTAAATGTCAAAAGTAAAAATAGATACCAATAAAAGTAAAATTAATATCGCGAGTGCGTCTTCTGCACTGACGCTCAGGTCAGAGGGCGCGGTGACGTGGTTAGTGCGCGCCCTCTGCCTGAATGTCAGTGCAGAAGACGTTGAAGATGGAGCGGCGCCGGAACTAAGTCAGGTGAATATTGAAAGTGCCGGGGGCCTGAGCGATGGAGAGGTGAGTATGTGATTTTTTTTTATCTTGAGTATGTGATTTTTTTTTTATCTCAGCAACAGCAAATGGGGCAAGTGTCTGTATGGAGCATCTTATGGGGCCATATCGTTTGTGCAGCACTATACGGCGCAAATGTCTGTATGGAGCATCTTATGGGGCCATAATCAACGTTTGTGCAGCACTATATGGGGCAAGTGTCTGTATGGGGCCATAATCAACGTTTGTGCAGCACTACATGGGGCAAGTGTGTGTATGGAGCATCTTACGGGGCCATAATTAATGTTTGTGCAGCATTATATGGGGCAAATGTGTCTATAGAGCATCTTATGGGGCCATTATTAACCTTTATGCAGGATTATATGGGGCATATTTTTGTATGGAGCATCTTATGGGGCCATCATAAACTTTATGGAGCATTATATGGGGCTCCTGATTCAATATGGATATTCAAAAACACTTAACCTACTGATGTCTCAATTAATTTTACTTTTATTGGTATCTATTTTTACTTTTGACATTTACCGGTAGCTGCTGCATTTCCCACCCTAGGCTTATACTTGAGTCATTAAGTTTTCCCATTTTTTTCTGGCAAAATTAGAGGGGTCGGCTTATACACTGTGTGCAGAATTATTAGGCAAGTTGTATTTTAGAGGATTATTTTTATTATTGATTCTCAACTATGTTCTCAAACAACCCAAAAGACTCATAAATATCAAAGCTTAATATTTTTGGAAGTTGGAGTAGGTTTTTTTTAGATTTGGCTATCTTAGGAGAATATCTGTTTATGCAGAAAACTATTACTGTGCAGAATTATTAAGCAACTTAATATAAACCAAATATATTCCCATCTCAGTTGTTTATTTTCACCAGGTAAACCAATATCACTGCACAAAATTTAGAAATAAACATTTGTGACATGCAAAAACAAAACCCCAAAAAATTAGTGACCAATATAGCCACCTTTCTTTATGATGACACTCAGCAGCCTTCCATCCATAGATTCTGTCAGTTGCTTGATCTGTTTACGATCAACATTGCGTGCAGCAGCCACCAGAGCCTCCCAGACACTGTTCCGAGAGGTGTACTGTTTTCCCTCCCTGTAGATCTCACATTTTATGAGGGACCACAGGTTCTCTATGGGGTTCAGATCAGGTGAACAAGGGGGCCATGTCATTATTTTTTCTTCTTTGAGACCTTCACTGGCCAGCCACGTTGTGGAGTAGTTGGAGGCATGTGATGGAGCATTGTATTGCATGAAAATCATGTTTTTCTTGAACGATACCGACTTCTTCCTGTACCACTGCTTGAAGAAGTTGTCTTCCAGAAACTGACAGTAGGTCTGGGAGTTGAGCTTCACTCCATCCTCAACCCGAAAAGGTCCCACAAGTTCATCTTTGATGATACCAGCCCATACCAGTACCCCACCTCCACCTTGCTGGCGTCTGAGTCGGAGTGGAGCTCTCTGCCCTTTACTGATCCAGCCTCTGGCCCATCCATCTGGCTCATCAAGAGTCACTCTCATTTCATCAGTCCATGAACCTTTGAAAAGTCAGTCTTAAGATATTTCTTGGCCCAGTCTTGACGTTTTATCTTATGTTTCTTGTTCAAAGGTGGTCGCTTTTCAGCCTTCCTTACCTTGGCCATGTCCCCGAGTATCGCACACCTTGTGCTTTTTGTTACTCCAGTAACGTTGCAGTTCTGAAATATGGCAAAACTGGTGGCAAATGGCATCTCGGCAGCTTCACGCTTGATTTTCCTCAATTCATGGGCAGTTATTTTGCTCCTTTTTTACCCAACACGCTTCTTGCGACCCTGTTGGCTATTTGCCATGAAACACTTGATTGTTCGGTGATCACGCTTCAAAAGTTTGGCAATTTCAACACTGCTGCATCCCTCTGCAAGACACCTCACAATTTTGGACTTTTCAACGCCCATCAAATCTATCTTCTGACCCATTTTGCCAAAGGAAAGGAAGTTGCCTAATAATTAAGCACACCTTATATAGGGTGTTGATGTCATTAGACAACACCCCTCCTCATTACAGAGATGCACATCACCTGATTTACTTAATTGGTAGTTGGCTCTCAAGCCTGAACAGCTTGGAGTAGGACAACATGTATAAAAAGTATTGTGATCAAAATACAACTTGCCTAATAATACTGCACGCAGTGTACTCGGGTCGGCTTATACTCGCGTATATACGGTATATGCAGAATTACCCTTTATTAATGTGGTTCTTGCATTAGGCGGTGTTAGACAGCTATTCCACACTGAAAGCGCTCCTGGAAAAGAGTGCCAATTCTTACTAGGGTGTTAAAGTGACTGCAGTTTCCACTAAACATGTGCAAGGTTTCATCAGCAGGTACAGAAAGGAGTACATAGAGAATCGTGATTTAAAAGATGAATATAAGTAAAAATGGTATAGCTGAAAATGTAATCTTGTCCCCCAAATAACAAGCAGCCATAAAGTTCCACCAGTGGAAAAATGAAAAAGCTATAGCTTTCAGATTATAGAGATGCAAAAGTAATATTTTTTCTTTAAAATTATTTTTATTGTGTAGAAGTGAAAAAATATTAAACAAATGATATAAATGTGGTATTTCTGTAATCGCACTGACGCAAAGAAAAATGTTGCCTTATCACTTTTATCATATTGTGAACGGCATAAAAAAAAAACTATCTCTGAGTTGCTGGTTTTTCGTCATTCTGTCTCTCAAAAATCAGAATAGAAAGCGATCAAAAAATATTATTTGCCCAAAAATGGTACAAATAAAAACTCCAACTCATTCCGCAAAAAGCAAACCCTCACATGACTTTTATATCCAACAATGAAGAAAAAAGAAAATCCGCACCGCTGCTTGTCATAAACCCATAGATTCCATCAGGGCCGGCGTCAGCACCTGGCGTACCCGGGCAAGTGCCGGGGCCATGGCGAGACAGGGGGGCCCATTCAGGGCCGGCGTTAGGGGCAGGCTGCCCGCATGCGGCCCCTGAGGCAGGCATCTGCGGTCCGAGGTGCACGCTAAGGGCTCATTTCCACATGCGAGGCACACGTCCGTATCTCGCATGGGGAAACCAAGCTCTGGCGCCGGCACTTTGGAGCGGAGCTGTGCAGCTCCATGTGTTCCTATGCGGCCGCACGCTCCGCTCCAAAGTGCCGGCTCCACAGCTTGGTTTCCACATGCGAGATATGGACGTGTGCCTCGCATGTGGAAATGAGCCCTAAAAGAGAGGAGGCAGAGGCAGCACGGAGCTCTGGAACTTTTGCAGCTGCTGGAAAGCCGCCCACAATCCGTCGCCATGGATACGCAGAGCAGAGTGACTTCCGACTGTCCAGTGCCTGGAGAATGAGCCGAGCGTCGCCAAACAGGAAGTGTGCAGCACCTGCCACCTGCAACAAAGGATTGCGGGGGCCGGGGGGATGCAGAGCCTGGCTGGGAGGACAAGGTATGGGCTCTTATATACTGATTGGGTTGTGTTATATACTACGTGGTGGGCTGCTATATACTACGTTGGCTGCTATATACTACGTGGGCTGCGCTGCTATATACTACATGGGCTGCGCTGCTATATACTACATTGGCTGCTATATACTACATGGGCTGCGCTGCTATATACTACATTGGCTGCTATATACTACATGGGCTGTGCTGCTATATACTACGTGGGCTGGGCTGCTATATACTACATGGGCTGCGCTGCTATATACTACATTGGCTGCTATATACTACATGGGCTGCGCTGCTATATACTATGTGGGCTGGGCTGCTATATACTACATGGGCTGCGCTGCTATATACTACATTGGCTGCTATATACTACATGGGCTGCGCTGCTATATACTACGTGGGCTGGGCTGCTATATACTACATGGGCTGCACTGCTATATACTACGTGGGCTGCTATATACTACGTGGGCTGTGCTATATACTACATTGGCTGCTATATACTACATGGGCTGCGCTGCTATATACTACGTGGGCTGGGCTGCTATATACTACGTTGGCTGCTATATACTACGTGGGCTGTGCTATATACTACGTGGGCTGCTATATACTACATGGGCTTCTATATACTACATGGGCTGCTATATACTACATGGGCAGCTATTGCAGCGCCCCAGAGTCCTGGTCGTTGCAGTACTGATGCTCCGCTGCTAAGGGGGGCTATGGTACGTCTGATGGCACTGAAGGAGTTCACCTGACCAGGTATCACAGACACCAATGCACTTCACCGTCTGGCCTCCAGGGGGAGCTAAGGGCGCTATGTATTAGGCCACTCCTCACAGTCTGGTAAAACTGGGGGTTAGACAGGAAGTTAGAGAGAAGCTGACTGGGAATCGAACAGGCAACATCCTGTGGCAGAGGGTGTTGCGGGGAGAGACTCAGGAGGGTCCTTGTCAGGAGTGGGATCCTGGCAGAGACCTAGCGAACCAGAGAGAACGTAAAGGGACCGCGCCTGCACTTCCTTGCGGCGGTACCCCAAGAAAGGACAAGAAGCGAGGTTTATTGTGCTGAGTGAGAAACGAGATTAACGCAACAAGGAGAAACACCAGTAGGAGTCGTGCTGTAAGACGAGGCAACATCCTACTGAGGCGCGTAGCCGGTGGCCGGAACGCCGAGGAAGTATTGAGCTCCAGGCCTTACTTCAAACCTACGGCAGGACAGTCAGTTATAGGCGGGCTGTCTCACTCAAATCACCTAAGAAGACATAGGGGGCAACAACTGGAGAGGGGCGACACTAGGGTCCCGGAAGAGCTCCGAGCCTACCCGTCATACGGGTGCGTCCTAGCCATATGATCTGGGGGACGAAGCAGAACATCATAATCGAGTTGTGAGGGAACTTCAGAAACAGACACAACAGTTGTGGGGACTATCCCGTAAGCACAGCAGGGGAGGACCACAACACACAAGCGCTAGAAGGTAGGCACAGATTTCCACCTGCAAAGGGAACTCTGGAGGTGCCATCGGACCGGCCGGACTCCCACAGCCCGGTTAACCGTATTCCAGACTGAGAATCCTGAGCCTTCAGTAAAGAGGTAAAGAGACTGCAACCTGGTGTCCTCGTTAATTACTGCGACCGGCACTGCACCACATCATCACCACCACCCACACATCGAACTGTTATTCCTTTATTGGATCCCCCTTAACAGGGTCACAGGCCGGGGTCTAGCCACCGTGACATCGCCAGAGCCAGAAGGGAGACCCGGTACTTGGGACTCGGTGGCCCTGTGACAGGGGGCGCTCCACTATATGCTACCTGGGCTGCTATATACTACGTGGGCTGCTATATACTACGTGGGCTGTGTTATATACTACATGGCTGTGTTTATATGCGATCATGAATCGTGGTATGTGTTAAAGGGGGGGCCCACTGAGACTCTTTCGCCCGGGGCCCTCAAAAACCTGGAGCCGGCCCTGGATTCCATGTCACCATATAGCTGTATTTTCAATGCCTCAAAAAACTATTTGGGCCACCTCAGGTGCTACATCCATAAACAGAAACATACTGTAGTCCAATGTTGAAGAAAAAAATGATGTGCACTCACCGGTCCCGTGAATTAGTTTCTTTTATTTGGACATTTGGTGGTTACAGACAGGGAGAAACGTGTAGGTAAAAGGATGACCCCATTGGGACCTGTAGACGCACACTTGTGTGAAACAGCTGTCATCCTTTTACCTACACGTTTCTCCCTGTCTGTAACCACCAAATGTCCAAATAAAAGAAACTAATTCACGGGACCGGTGAGTGCACATCATTTTTTTCCTCACATGACTCTGTCAACAGAAATATATGTAGAAAAATTATATCTCTTAAAATATGGCAATGTGACAACTTTTTTTTTTTAAACACAGGGTTTTTTAGTGAGTGATAGCAGCCAAGTATAAAAAAAATCTATGGAAATCTGACTTGAAGAGTGGTAATCTAATCACTTATACTGCATAAGGAATAGTGTAAAAAATAAATATTCTTCATCTGCTGTTGATTTGTTTATTCTGCCTCCCAAAGATCGCAGTAAGGCTCGGCTCACATTTATCCTGTGCATTGCGCTGAACGCTTACACCGGGGTTCCTGTGTATGTCTTTGAAACACCTGTTTCAGGCAGAACCCCAGCAGAAGATTCCCTATAATGAGTCAGATGGATTCACTGTTGACTCAGTTGGCCACAGTTTTGTGCACCTTTTAAAAGGCGTATACCACCGAACAGAAGCCACACAAATTTTAGAATAACTCTGCTGCCTCATTAGTGAATAGATCCCTCGGGGTTTCATCTGAATCATGCATTTTGTAAATTTAAACACAAAAAGAGGTGGTAGCATACCCGTCCCTTCAATGAAGCAAGAACATCTATATTAGATCCAAATGGTCTTTATTGAAAATATAAAAAATGTCAAAAGTTTTAAAAGTTTCCAAAGACATACTGATAGGGAATTTAGGTTGTGAGCTCCAACGGGGACAGCGATGATAATGTGTGCAACCTGTAAAGCGCTGCGGAATATGTTAGCGCTATATAAAAATAAAGATTATTATAGTGCTTTGGAACACAGCACTATACTGTTATTCCACCGTGGTAAACTTCTTCTTATTATAGTGCTTTGGAACAAAGCACTATACTGTTATTCCACCGTGGTTAACTTCTTCTTATTATAGTGCTTTGGAACAAAGCACTATACTGTTATTCCACCGTGGTAAACTTCTTCTTATTATTATTATAGTGCTTTGGAACAAAGCACTATACTGTTATTCCACCGTGGTAAACTTCTTCTTATTCTTATTATTCAGTCCGCACGTAATGCGGCCCGAACCGCTAAACTCACAGACTCCAGTGAGGTGTCATTTCGAAGCCAGCGTTCCTGAGAGGTGTGCTAAGTATTTTTCGTGTCGATCGGATTTGTAGTTTTTGCGCAATTTGTGTTTGAAAAAAGTCTTTCAATGCGTTTCAATGGAGAAATTTTCCTATACGTTTATAATGGGCTGGTTTCTGAGGCAATTTCTAAAAATAACTGCCACCTGGCTGATTAGCTCATTGATATGCGCAGTCAGACACAGTTACTATGCCAACGCCTATGAAATCTACATCAGCTCACCAGGTCACAAGTTTTGTCAGATAATATCAGCTCTTAAAGTGACAGTACAGCACAATTCCAAACCACTATCCGTAGTCTTATGATTATTAGACTGTGGCCCGATTCTAACTCATCGGGTATTCTAGAATATGCATGTCCACGTAGTATATTGCACAGCCACGCAGTATACAGTGCAGAGCCGTGCAGTACACAGCGCAGAGCCGCGCAGTACACAGCGCAGAGCCGCGCAGTATAAAGCGCAGAGCCGCGCAGTACACAGCGCAGAGCCGCGCAGTACACAGCGCAGAGCCGTGCAGTACACAGCGCAGAGCCGCGCAGTATAAAGCGCAGAGCCGTGCAGTACACAGCGCAGAGCCGCGCAGTACACAGCGCAGAGCCGTGCAGTACACAGCGCAGAGCCGCGCAGTATAAAGCGCAGAGCCGTGCAGTACACAGCGCAGAGCCGCGCAGTACACAGCGCAGAGCCGCGCAGTACACAGTGCAGAGCCGCGCAGTATAAAGCGCAGAGCCGCGCAGTATAAAGCGCAGAGCCGCGCAGTACACAGCGCAGAGCCGCGCAGTACACAGCGCAGAGCCGTGCAGTACACAGCGCAGAGCCGCGCAGTATAAAGCGCAGAGCCGTGCAGTACACAGCGCAGAGCCGTGCAGTACACAGCGCAGAGCCGCGCAGTATAAAGCGCAGAGCCGTGCAGTACACAGCGCAGAGCCGTGCAGTACACAGCGCAGAGCCGCGCAGTACACAGCGCAGAGCCATGCAGTACACAGCGCAAAGCCGCGCAGTATAAAGCGCAGAGCCGCGCAGTATAAAGCGGAGAGCCGCGCAGTACACAGCGCAGAGCCGAGCAGTACACAGCGCAGAGCCGCGCAGTAGACAGCGCAGAGCCGTGCCGTACAGAGCGCAGAGCCGCACAGTATAAAGCGCAGAGCCGCGCAGTATACCGCGCAGAGCCGTGCAGTACACAGCGCAGAGCCGCGCAGTACACAGCGCAGAGCCGCGCAGTACACAGCTCAGAGCCGCGCAGTACACAGCGCAGAGCCGCGCAGTACACAGCGCAGAGCCGAGCAGTACACAGCGCAGAGCCGCGCAGTACACAGCGCAGAGCCGCGCAGTACACAGCGCAGAGCTGCGCAGTACACAGCGCAGAGCCGCGCAGTACAGAGCGCAGAGCCGCACAGTATAAAGCGCAGAGCCGCGCAGTACACAGCGCAGAGCCGCGCAGTACACAGCGCAGAGCCGCGCAGTACACAGTGCAGAGCCGCACAGTACACAGCACAGAGCCGCGCAGTACACAGCGCAGAGCCACCCAGTATACAGCGCAGAGCCGCGCAGTACGCAGCGTAGAGCCACGCAGTATGCAGCGCAGAGCCGCGCAGTATACAGCGCTGAGCCGCGTAGTATACAGCGCAGAGCCCCGCAGTATACAGTGCAGAGCCCCGCAGTATACAGCACGGACACGCGCAGTACACAGCGCAGAGCCGCGCAGTACACAGCGCAGAGCCGCGTAGTATACAGCGAAGAGCCACGCAGTATATAGCGCAGAGCCGCGCAGTACAAAGCGCAGAGCTGCGCAGAGCCGCGCAGTATACAGCGCAGAACGCGCAGTACACAGTGCAGAGCCGCGCAGTACACAGCGCAGAGCCGTGCAGTACACAGCGCAGAGCCGCGCAGTACACAGCGCAGAGCCACGCAGTATACAGCGCAGAGCCGCGTAGTATACAGCGCAGAGCCGCGTAGTATACAGCGCAGAGCCACGCAGTATACAGCACAGAGCCACGCAGTATACAGCGCAGAGCCACGTAGTTATACTGCCCAGTCACGTAGTATATTGTCCAGTCACATAGTATACTGCATATCCCTGTTAAAAAAAAAAAGAATTAAAATAAAAAAGTTACATACTCACCTCCTGGAGCGGCCGGTATCTGATGGTTGTTGCACCTCCTAGAGCGGCCGGTACACGATGCTTGTTGCACCTGGAGTGGCCGGTACCCGATGCTTGTTGCGCGCTCCGGTCCCAAGAGTGCATTGCGGTCTCACGAGATGATGACGTAGCGGTGTTGTGAGACAGAAAGACGGAAGTGCCCTTAGATAATTAGATAGTAGATTACCCCGCTCACCAATTCGGAACCCGAGAGGCCCGGCCCACCAAATCGGACCCCGAGGGGCCCGGCCCACCAAATCGGACCCAGAGTGACCCCGCCCCCTAAATCAGACCCAGAGTGACCCCGCCCACCAAATCGGACCCAGAGTGGCTCCGCCCACCAAATCGGACCCAGAGTGACCCCTTCCACCAAATCAGACCCAGAGTGACCCCTTCCACCAAATCGGACCCAGAGTGACCCCTTCCACCAAATCGGGCCCAGAGTGACCCCGCCCACCAAATCGGACCCAGAGTGACCCCACCCACCAAATCGGACCCTGAGGTGCCCAGCCCACCAAATCAGACCCTGAGGTGCCCAGCCCACCAAATCGGACCGAGTGACCCCACCCACCAAATTGGTCCCTAAGGTGCCCCGCCCACCAAATCGGACCCAGAGTGGCTCCGCCCACCGAATCGGACCCAGAGTGGCCGCGCCCACAGAATCGGACCAAAAGTGACCCCGCCCACCGAATCGGACCTAGATTTACCCCGCCCACAAAATCAGACCCAGATTGACCCAACCCACCAAATCGGACCGCCTGAGGGGCACCCAAGTGTGAAAGTCTTGCAGGGGCAGCCCGGGCACCATTCCAAAGCACTATCTGTAGTTCCTTCAGGAAATACCCATCTAGTTCTTATTATTATTCAGTCCGCACGTAATGCGGCCCGAACCGCTTCACTCACAGACTCCAGTGAGGTGTCATTTCGAAGCCAGCGTCCCCAAGAGGTGTGCTAAGTATTTTTCGTGTCGATCGGATTTGTAGTTTTGGCGCAATTTGCGTTTGAAAATGGTTTTTCCCCTCATTGTAATGCTTTTCAATAGGGAAATTTTCACATAGGTTATAATGGCCGGGTTTCTGAGGCAATTTGAAATGTACCTGCCACCTGGCTGATTAGCTCATTGATATGCTCAGTCAGGCCCAGTTACTATGCCAACGCCTGCGAACTGTACATGACCCTAGCAGGACAGTTTTGGCAGATAATATCAGCTCTTAAAGTGATAGCACAGCACAATTTCAAAGCACTATCTATAGTCTTATTATAATTATTGCCCCGCTCACCAAATCGGAACCCGCCCGCCAAATCGGACCCAGAGTGGCGCCGCCCGCCAAATCGGACCCAGAGTGGCGCCGCCCGCCAAATCGGACCCAGGGTGGCGCCGCCCGCCAACTCGGACCCAGGGTGGCGCCGCCCGCCAACTCGGACCCAGAGTGGCGCCGCCCGCCAAGTCGGACCCAGAGTGGCGCCGCCCGCCAAGTCGGACCCAGAGTGGCGCCGCCCGCCAAGTCGGACCCAGAGTGGCGCCGCCCGCCAAATCGGACCCAGAGTGGCGCCGCCCGCCAAATCGGACCCAGAGTGGCGCCGCCCGCCAAATCGGACCCAGAGTGGCGCCGCCCGCCAAATTGGACCCAGAGTGGCGCCGCCCGCCAAATCGGACATAGAGTGGCGCCGCCAGCCAAATTGGACCCAGAGTGGCGCCGCCCGCCAAATCGGACCCAGAGTGGCGCCGCCCGCCAAAATCGGACCCAGAGTGGCGCCGCCCGCCAAAATCGGACCCAGAGTGGCGCCGCCCGCCAAAATCAGACCCAGAGTGGCGCCGCCCGCCAAAATCGGACCCAGAGTGGCGCCGCCCGCCAAATCGGACCCAGAGTGGCGCCGCCCGCCAAATCGGACCCAGAGTGGCGCCGCCTTCCAAAATCGGACCCAGAGTGGCGCCGCCCGCCAAAATCGGACCCAGAGTGGCGCCGCCCGCCAAAATCGGACCCAGAGTGGCGCCGCCCGCCAAAATCGGACCCAGAGTGGCGCCGCCCGCCAAATCGGACCCAGAGTGGCGCCGCCCGCCAAATCGGACCCAGAGTGGCGCCGCCCGCCAAAATCGGACCCAGAGTGGCGCCGCCCGCCAAAATCGGACCCAGAGTGGCGCCGCCCGCCAAATCGGACCCAGAGTGGCGCCGCCCGCCAAATCGGACCCAGAGTGGCGCCGCCCACCAAAATCGGACCCAGAGTGGTGCCGCCCGCCAAATCGGACCCAGAGTGGCGCCGCCCGCCAAATCAGACCCAGAGTGGCGCCGCCCGCCAAAATCGGACCCAGAGTGGCGCCGCCCGCCAAAATCGGACCCAGAGTGGCGCCGCCCGCCAAATCTGACCCAGAGTGGCGCCGCCCGCCAAATCGGACCCAGAGTGGCGCCGCCCGCCAAATCGGACCCAGAGTGGCGCCGCCCGCCAAATCGGACCCAGAGTGGCGCCGCCCGCCAAATCGGACCCATAGTGGCGCCGCCCGCCAAATCGGACCCAGAGTAGCGCCGCCCGCCAAATCGGACCCAGAGTGGCGCCGCCCGCCAAATCGGACCCAGAGTGACCCGGGCCACCAACTCGGACCCAGAGTGACCCGGGCCACCAAATCGGACCCAGAGTGACCCGGGCCACCAAATCGGACCCAGAGTGACCCGGGCCACCAAATCGGACCCAGAGTGACCCGGCCCACCAAATCGGACCCAGAGTGACCCGGCCCACCAAATCGGACCCAGAGTGACCCGGCCCACCAAATCGGACCCAGAGTGACCCGGCCCACCAAATCGGACCCAGAGTGACCCGGCCCACCAAATCGGACCCAGAGTGACCCGGCCCACCAAATCGGACCCTGAGTGACCCGGCCCACCAAATCGGACCCAGAGTGACCCGGGCCACCAAATCGGACCCGGAGTGGCGCCGCCCGCCAAAATCGGACCCAGAGTGGCGCCGCCCGCCAAAATCAGACCCAGAGTGGCGCCGCCCGCCAAAATCGGACCCAGAGTGGCGCCGCCCGCCAAATCGGACCCAGAGTGGCGCCGCCCGCCAAATCGGACCCAGAGTGGCGCCGCCCGCCAAAATCGGACCCAGAGTGGCGCCGCCCGCCAAAATCGGACCCAGAGTGGCGCCGCCCGCCAAAATCGGACCCAGAGTGGCGCCGCCCGCCAAAATCGGACCCAGAGTGGCGCCGCCCGCCAAATCGGACCCAGAGTGGCGCCGCCCGCCAAATCGGACCCAGAGTGGCGCCGCCCGCCAAAATCGGACCCAGAGTGGCGCCGCCCGCCAAAATCGGACCCAGAGTGGCGCCGCCCGCCAAATCGGACCCAGAGTGGCGCCGCCCGCCAAATCGGACCCAGAGTGGCGCCGCCCACCAAAATCGGACCCAGAGTGGCGCCGCCCGCCAAATCGGACCCAGAGTGGCGCCGCCCGCCAAATCGGACCCAGAGTGGCGCCGCCCGCCAAAATCGGACCCAGAGTGGCGCCGCCCGCCAAAATCGGACCCAGAGTGGCGCCACCCGCCAAATCTGACCCAGAGTGGCGCCGCCCGCCAAATCGGACCCAGAGTGGCGCCGCCCGCCAAATCGGACCCAGAGTGGCGCCGCCCGCCAAATCGGACCCAGAGTGGCGCCGCCCGCCAAATCGGACCCAGAGTGGCGCCGCCCGCCAAATCGGACCCAGAGTGGCGCCGCCCGCCAAATCGGACCCAGAGTGGCGCCGCCCGCCAAATCGGACCCAGAGTGACCCGGGCCACCAACTCGGACCCAGAGTGACCCGGGCCACCAAATCGGACCCAGAGTGACCCGGGCCACCAAATCGGACCCAGAGTGACCCGGGCCACCAAATCGGACCCAGAGTGACCCGGCCCACCAAATCGGACCCAGAGTGACCCGGCCCACCAAATCGGACCCAGAGTGACCCGGCCCACCAAATCGGACCCAGAGTGACCCGGCCCACCAAATCGGACCCAGAGTGACCCGGCCCACCAAATCGGACCCAGAGTGACCCGGCCCACCAAATCGGACCCTGAGTGACCCGGCCCACCAAATCGGACCCAGAGTGACCCGGGCCACCAAATCGGACCCGGAGTGGCGCCGCCCGCCAAATCGGACCCAGAGTGGCGCCGCCCGCCAAAATCGGACCCAGAGTGGCGCCGCCCGCCAAAATCGGACCCAGAGTGGCGCCGCCCGCCAAATCGGACCCAGAGTGGCGCCGCCCGCCAAATCGGACCCAGAGTGGCGCCGCCCACCAAAATCGGACCCAGAGTGGCGCCGCCCGCCAAATCGGACCCAGAGTGGCGCCGCCCGCCAAATCGGACCCAGAGTGGCGCCGCCCGCCAAAATCGGACCCAGAGTGGCGCCGCCCGCCAAAATCGGACCCAGAGTGGCGCCGCCCGCCAAATCTGACCCAGAGTGGCGCCGCCCGCCAAATCGGACCCAGAGTGGCGCCGCCCGCCAAATCGGACCCAGAGTGGCGCCGCCCGCCAAATCGGACCCAGAGTGGCGCCGCCCGCCAAATCGGACCCAGAGTGGCGCCGCCCGCCAAATCGGACCCAGAGTGGCGCCGCCCGCCAAATCGGACCCAGAGTGACCCGGGCCACCAACTCGGACCCAGAGTGACCCGGGCCACCAAATCGGACCCAGAGTGACCCGGGCCACCAAATCGGACCCAGAGTGACCCGGGCCACCAAATCGGACCCAGAGTGACCCGGCCCACCAAATCGGACCCAGAGTGACCCGACCCACCAAATCGGACCCAGAGTGACCCGGCCCACCAAATCGGACCCAGAGTGACCCGGCCCACCAAATCGGACCCAGAGTGACCCGGCCCACCAAATCGGACCCAGAGTGACCCGGCCCACCAAATCGGACCCTGAGTGACCCGGCCCACCAAATCGGACCCAGAGTGACCCGGGCCACCAAATCGGACCCGGAGTGGCGCCGCCCGCCAAATCGGACCCGGAGTGGCGCCGCCCGCCAAATCGGACTCGGAGTGGCGCCGCCCGCCAAATCGGACCCGGAGTGGCGCCGCCTGCCAAATCGGACCCAGAGTGGCGCCGCCCGCCAAATCTGACCCGTAGTGGCGCCGCCCGCCAAATCTGACCCGGAGTGGCGCCGCCCGCCAAATCTGACCCGGAGTGGCGCCGCCCGCCAAATCGGACCCGGAGTGGCGCCGCCCGCCAGAGTTGCGCCGCCCGCCAAATCGGACCCGGAGTGGCGCCGCTCACCAAATCGGACCCGGAGTGGCGCCGCCCGCCAAATCGGACCCGGAGTGGCGCCGCCTGCCAAATCGGACCCAGAGTGGCGCCGCCCGCCAAATCTGACCCGTAGTGGCGCCGCCCGCCAAATCTGACCCGGAGTGGCGCCGCCCGCCAAATCTGACCCGGAGTGGCGCCGCCCGCCAAATCGGACCCGGAGTGGCGCCGCCCGCCAGAGTTGCGCCGCCCGCCAAATCGGACCCGGAGTGGCGCCGCTCACCAAATCGGACCCGGAGTGGCGCCGCCCGCCAAATCGGACCCGGAGTGGCGCCGCCCGCCCAATCGGACCCAGAGTGGCTACAACTACCAAAACAGCACCTGAGGGGCACCCAAGTGTGAAAGTCTTGCTGGGGCAACCCGGGCACCATTCCAAAGCACTATCTGTAGTTCCTTCAGGAAATACCCATCTAGTTCTTCTTATTATTATTCAGTCCGCACGTAATGCGGCCCGAACCGCTTCACTCACAGACTCCAGTGAGGTGTCATTTCGAAGCCAGCGTCCCCAAGAGGTGTGCTAAGTATTTTTCGTGTCGATCGGATTTGTAGTTTTGGCGCAATTGGCGTTTGAAAAATGTTTTCCCCTCATTACTCAATGCATTTCAATAGGGAAATTTTCCCATACATTTATAATGGGCCTGATTTCTGAGGCAATTTCTAAAAATAACTGCCAACTGCCATCTGGCTGATTAGCTCAGACCCAGTTACTATGCCAACACCTACGAACTCTAAATGACACCACCAAGACAGTTTTGCCAGATAATATCAGCTCTTAAAGTGACCCGCCCACCAAATCGGACCCGGAGCTGCGCAGCATACAGAGCAGAGCCCCGCAGTATACAGCGCAGAGCCGCGCAGTATACAGCGCAGAGCCCCGCAGTATACAGCGCAGAGCCCCGCAGTATACAGCGCAGAGCCCCGCATTATACAGCGCAGAGCCGCGCATTATACAGCGCAGAGCCACGCAGCATACAGCGCAGAGCCGCGCATTATACAGCGCAGAGCCGCGCAGCATACAGCGCAGAGCCACGCAGCATACAGCGCAGAGCCCCGCAGCATACAGCGCAGAGCCCCGCAGCATACAGCGCAGAGCCGCGCAGCATACAGCGCAGAGCCGCGCAGCATACAGCGCAGAGCCCCGCAGTATACAGCGCAGAGCTGCGCAGCATACAGCGCAGAGCCCCGCAGTATACAGCGCAGAGCCCCGCAGTATACAGCGCAGAGCCACGCAGTATACAGCGCAGAGCCGCGCAGTATACAGCGCAGAGCCGCGCAGTATACAACGCGGAGCCGCGCAGCATACAGCGCGGAGCCGCGCAGCATACAGCGGCGCCGCCCGCCAAATCGGACCCAGAGTGGCGCCGCCCTCCAAATCGGACCCAGAGTGACCCGGCCCTCCAAATCGGACCCAGAGTGACCCGGCCCACCAAATCGGACCCAGAGTGGCCTTAACCCTGAGGGGCTACAACTACCAAACCAGCGCCTGAGGGGCACCCAAGTGTGAAAGTCTTGCAGGGGCAGCCCGGGCACCATTCCAAAGCACTATCTGTAGTTCCTTCAGGAAATACCCATCTAGTATTATTATTATTATTGCTGTTAGTATTATAAAAGGGTCAGAGAGGCATTATTACTTCTAACTAAATAAAAAAGAACAGGCAGTCACTATTATTATCACTATCATCAGGAGCCCACAATGGGCACTATTATTATAAGGAGGACCGAGACACACTATTATCCCCTTCACCTCAGGGCCATTTTTCGTCTTTACATTCCTGTTTTTTCGCTCCCCTTTTTCTCAGAGCCATACGTTTTTTATTTTTCCATCAATATAGCCATATGAGGGCTTGTTTTTTGCGGGACGAGTTGGACTTTTGAACGACACTATTGGTTTTACCATATCATGTACTGGAAAACGGGAAAAAATGTCCAAGTGCCATGAAAAAAAAGTACAATTCCACAATTGTTTTGTTTTTTTACCATGTTCATCAAATGCTAAAATGTACCTGCCATTATGATTCCCCAGGTCATTACAAGTTTGTACATACCAAACATGTATAGGTTCTTTTTTATATAAGTGGTGAAAATAAAAATCCAAAATTAATTAATTAATTCATTAATTATTTTTATATATTGATAGATCGGGCGATTCTGTACTCAGCAATACCAAATATGTGTATTTTTTTAAATTATTGTTTTATTTTGAATGGGGCGAATAAAGGGTGATTTAAACTTTTTTTAAATTATTTTTTAATATTTTTTAAATTTTTTTTTTCTACTTTACACTTCCATTAATAGAAGAAGCTGCGATCATCTGATCACTTGTGGTACAGAGAAAGGGCTGCAGCTCTGCCCTGAGAAGCAGAAATGCTTACTTCCTACGAGCGCAGACCGCTGCTCATAGCTATCTGGCTATGACAACCTGAGTTCCTGCAGACCCTGGGTTGTCATGCCAACCCATCAGCGACCAGCAGACCCGTGACACGGGCCCCAATGGGCGGGATTAGTTACTCGCTTCAGACCAGATCGTACTAAATACCCTGTCAGAGATTGACAGCAGCATTTAACAGGTTAACAGCTGTAGGGGGATGGCGATTCCACCCGCGGCTGTTAGGGGCACATGTCAGCTGCTGAAATAAACGACATGTGCAGGAAAAGATGTGGGCTCAGCGCCAGAGCCCACATCAAAGGGGGAGACGAGACATGCACTATACATGTAAGGCGCATGTCGGGAAGGGGTTAAAAGGGAATCTGTCAATAGGATCATCTCTTCTAAGGTGTCTACATAAAAATGCAGGTCATAGAAAGTCGAATAAACTGATACCCTGATATCCGTGATTCAATTTGTTAATCCAGAGAAATCCACTTTTTTTTCTAAATATGTAAATGAGCTGTTAAGATCTATGGGCCGGACATAGATCTCCCTGAGAATCTGCCTCCAGAGAGTATTTTAAGTATCAGTGTGAGACATGTAATGACTGACAGTCTGCTCTCTCTAATCAGTCTTACACTGGTAACTGTTTCATTGAAAATAAGCTCTGAAGACAGATTCTCAGGGAGATCTATGTCCGGCCCATAGATCTTGACGGCTCATTTACATATTAAGAAAAATGTGGATTTCTCTGGATTAACACATTGAATCACAGATGTCAGAGTATCAGTTTATTCAACATTCCATGACCTACATGCCCATATAGATGGTTTAGGAGAGTGGATTCTCCTGTCAGATTACTTTTAACCCCTTAGTAACTGAATCAATTTTGACCTTACTGACCAGGACAGATTTTTTTAAATCAGACAACTGTCAGTGTATGTGGTAATAACTCTGGAACCCTTCAACAGATCCCACCGATTCTGAGATTGCTTTCTCGTGACATTGTACTTCACGATAGTGGCAAAATTTGTTCGAAATGACTGTTTATTTGTGAAAATATCGGAAACTTGGCGACAATTTCTCAAGTTTAAAGCTTTAAATTTCTATGCCCTTAAATCAGAACGTTATGTTACACAAAATAGTTAATAAATAGCATTTACCGCATGCTACTTTACATCAGCACAATTTTGGAAACATCATTTTTTTTGTTAGGAAGCCAGCGAGTTCTCATTTTTCTAACAAAATTTACAAAACCATTTTTTTTAGGAACCACCTCACATTTGAAATGGTTTTGGGGGCCTATATAACAGAAAATACCCCAAAGTGACACGATTCTTAAATCTTCACTCTTAGAGTGCTCAAAATCACATTCAAGAAGCTTATCAACTTGAGGTGCTTCACAGGAACTAAAGCAATGTGGAAGGAAAAAATTAACATTTAACTTTTTGTCACGAAAATATTATTTAGCCCCAAACGTGTTATTTTCAAAAAGGTAACAGAAGAAAATGGACTCTAAAATGTGTTGTGTAATTTCTCCTGAGTAGTTGATGCCTCATTTGTGGGAGAATACTACTGTTTGGGCGCACGGCAGGTTTCAGAAGGGAAGGAGCGCTTTTGACTTTAGGAACACAAAAATGGCTGGAATCGGGAACGGATATCACAGCGTGTTTTTGAGAGCTCATGCTGTGCCGAAACAGTGGAAACCCCCACAAATGACCCCATTAACGGATGTGCTTCACAGAAGTTTATAACGTAGAGCTTTGAAAATAAAAAAATCACATTTTACCCACAAAAATGTACTTTTAGCTCCAATTTTTTATTTACACAAGGGTAACAGGATAAAATGGACCCCAAAATTTGTTCTTCAATTTCTTCTGAGTACGTCGATACCTCATATGTGGTGGAAATCCACAGTTTGGGTGCACAGCAGGGCTTGGAAAGGAAGGAGTGACGTTTTGGAATGCAGACTTTGATGAAATTTATAACATTAGGTCGTCATATTAAAAATTTTCATTTTTTTCACAAAAATTTAGTTTTAGCCCCAAATTTGCAATTTTCACAATGGATAATAGGAGAAAACGGACTCCATAATTTGTAAGCCATATCTTGTCAAAAACTTCCGCTTGGGCACATGTCAGGGCTAGGAAAGTAAAGAGCGCTATTTGCCTGGGATAGATTGTGAATGCCATGTCGAATTTGAAGAGCCCCTGACATGCCAAAGCACACAGAATTTTAGAACATTGAGGTGGAAATGTGACATTTTAGGGTAATTTTTGTATTTGCTGCAAATTTGTCAGGTAGACAACGGTTAGATGCCCCTAAGGTGCCAAAACAGCAGGAAGCCCCCAAAATGACCCCATTATAGAAACTGCATCTCTCAGTGAATTCATCTAGGACTGCAGTGACTATTTTGTAACATCCACGCTATGCTTTTTTTCTGGAGAATTGCAAATCTGACAGTCTAGTACTGTGTCCCCATACAGTGTAGCGCCCCCATATATTATAGCGCCCCCATACATTGTACCCACCTTGTGCTTCTGGTGACACACACTACGTAAATTATTAGGTGCTCTCTCCCCACATGATAATGTCAAACATGTGGCCTTTTACTCTAGTTTAGGCACAGTTGGGATCAGAAGGGGCATTCGCATTTGGGAGCGCAGAATTCACTTGATTTTATTTGAGGGGACGGGACCATGTAACTTTTCCAGAGACATCGTTCTACCAGTAACGTCGGAACACCCTACAGTTCCAGTGACAGACCTACTTGGTGTTTGGAGGATGTCTGTGTTACATCTCTGTGTCTACTCAAGGCAAGTGTTCCCCTTGTTCGTCTATCCCAGCTGTCTTTAGTAGAAGTGGGGATTAACTATTGCACACCCCGTCCTTCCTGCTCGGCAATAGGTGCAGAACCTATATAGGGACGTTTAGGGCAGACAGTGACTTTAGATTTGCCTAGGGGTCTCCACTCCCCCCTTCCTTAGTGTTGGGCTCCCTTCCCCTCATCCCTTCATGTTGCTCTTAGTCTTTCCTACACTGTGCATTACAACTTACCTTAGGGGTTACCGTGGAAATCTCACAAAAATGTGACTCAAACGAAACCCCCAACGGAAACACCCACCATAATGTGGCAGATGGAGACACTTTCTACTCTGTTTGGCATCTGCGCTAATGGTATCCATCTTTTCAGCTGTGCACAGATCTGTGGTCGCCAACACTTGTATGCTAAAATGACTCCTAAAATGATGGGACACCACCAGAACAGAGACTAGTCCAAAGTCATTCCGTCTGCCTCATAATTGAGTAGTTATGTCTGGGGTTTCGTCTGAATTGCAGTTTTGGGGAATTTACACAGTAATCCCGAAGTAAGCGTTCAGCGGAGAGCGCAGGATAAATGTGAGCTGAGCTTTATTCCGATTTTTGGGAGGTAGAATGAATAAATAGTATTACAAGAATAGTCCTTATTTTTACGTTTGCGCGGCTCAGCATACAGAATAAGTGATTTATTCTTTGGGTTGCTGTGATTACAGATTTATATTTTTTTTTTAGGTTTTGCTGCTATCACATAGTAAAAATATAAAAAGTCGTTTTTTTTGTTGCCATATTCTGAGAAATGTAACCTTTTTGTTTTTGGTGAACAGAGCTGTATGAGGGCTTATTTTTTGCAAGATGAGTTGCAGATTTTGTTGGTTCCATTTTGGGGTACATAATATTTTTTTATCACTTCTTATTCAGACTTTTCAAACAGAGAATGAATAAAAACCAGCAATTCAGTTATTGCTTTTATTCTTATTTATTGCACCATTCACCGTGCCATAAAAATAATAAAAACAATTTGTTCGTCGGATCAGTACAATTACAGAGATACCAGATTTGTATTGGTTTTTTATGCTTTCTATTTTACAGACTGAAAACAATGTTTTAGCAAAATGAATTTCTTTTTGCATTGTCATATTCTTAGAGCTGTAACTTTTCTATTTTTTCTGCAGAATGAGCCATATGAGGGCTTGTATTTTGCAGGACCATTTGCAGTTTTCATTCATACAATTTATTTTACATATGACTTTTTGAACACTTTTTATTCACTTTTGTGTGAGTCGCTATGATGAAACTGACATTTTTGGGGTGGTTTTTATTTTATTTTTTTTACATCTTTCGCCAAACTGAATAAATAATGTGCCAGTTTTATAGAGCGGGATTTACCTGACGCGGCGATACAAATTATGTGTATTTTTTTTGTTTTATGCTGCATTTTTTTTTCACGTTTTTACACTTTTTCACTGTGGAACATGTATAATTTTTATTTTGATCACTGGTCTCATATACTGCTGTACTCATATACAGCAATGCAGGCAGGGCCGGACTGGCCATCTGGCAAATGCCAGAAGGGCCTGTCTAGTCATGGGCCGCCTTGTCTGCTACGTTGCTAACAGAATTGGGGTTCTCAAGATACCCATACTGTTAAAGGGAACCTGTCACCACGTTTTTGGAAGATGGGATAAAAATAGCGTTAAATAGGGGCAGAGGTGGGCATTACATTAGTGTGTTTGTTATGCGTTTATTACCCACCTAAGTTGCCGAAATACCTTTGCAAAGTCTCCGTTTTCGCCTGTCAATCAGGCTGGTCTGGTCAAAAGGGCGTGTTGTCTTCCCCCAGATTTTGCGTAGTTTTCCGTTGGTGGCGTAGTGGTGTGCGCATGCCCAAGGTCCCGAATCCTCTGCCAGGGGATTTAAAAGAGCGCGCTGTTCATTATTTCATTGGTGATCGGTGGGCGCGGCCATCTTCCTTTGGCCGCGCGTGCGCAGAAGCGGCGCTCTGCTGGCCGCGGCGCTCTGCTGGCCGCGGCGCTCTGCTGGCCGCGGCTTCAGGAAAATGGCCGCCGCGATATCCATCTGCGCACGCGCGGCATCCCGCGGCCATTTTCCTGAAGCCGCGGCCAGCAGAGCGCCGCGGCCAGCAGAGCGCCGCTTCTGCGCACGCGCGGCCAAAGGAGGATGGCCGCGCCCACCGATCACCAATGAAATAACGAACAGCGCGCTCTTTTAAATCCCCTGGCAGAGGATTCGGGACCTTGGGCATGCGCACACCACTACGCCACCAACGGAAAACTACGCAAAATCTGGGGGAAGACAACACGCCCTTTTGACCAGACCAGCCTGATTGACAGGCGAAAACGGAGACTTTGCAAAGGTATTTCGGCAACTTAGGTGGGTAATAAACGCATAACAAACACACTAATGTAATGCCCACCTCTGCCCCTATTTAACGCTATTTTTATCCCATCTTCCAAAAACGTGGTGACAGGTTCCCTTTAAGGCTGGAGTCACACATGGCGTAAGACAATACGCCACGTATTATACGTCCGTACTACGGCCGTAATACGGAGAAATGTTCCCAAAATAGTGATCCGTAGTCAGGGTGTGTCAGCGTATTTTGCGCATGGCATCCTCCGTATGTAATCCGTATGGCATCCGTACTGCGAGATTTTCGCGCAGGCTTGCAAAACCGACATCTAATGGATTTATGTGCTCAAATGTTCGGGAAAACATATATACAGTGTATATATATATATATATATATGTCATTGTGACACATATATATATATTCTGTATTTAGATTTCAATCAGCGCGATATCTGTGAACAGCCGGTAATTCAATTGCCGGCTTTTCATTTCTCCTGCACAAACCCGACAGGATATGAGACATGGTTTACATACAGTAAACCATCTCATATCCCCCTTTTTTTTGCATATTCCACACTACTAATGTTAGTAGTGTGTATGTGCAAAATTTCTGCGCTGTAGCTGCTAAAATAAAGGGTTAAATGGCGGAAAAAATTGGCGTGGGCTCCCGCGCAATTTTCTCCGCCAGAATGGTAAAGCCAGTGACTGAGGGCAGATATTAATAGCCAGGAGAGGGTCCATGGTTATTGGCCCCCCCGTGGCTAAAAACATCTGCCCCCAGCCACCCCAGAAAAGGCACATCTGGAAGATGCGCCTATTCTGGCACTTGGCCACTCTCTTCCCACTCCCTGTAGCGGTGGGATATGGGGTAATGAAGGGTTAATGCCACCTTGCTATTGAAAGGTGACATTAAGCCAGATTAATAATGGAGAGGCGTCAATTATGACACCTCTCCATTATTAATCCAATTGTAGGAAAGGGTTAAAAAACACACACACACACACATGATTGAAAAGTATTTTAATGAAATAAACACAGCGGTTGTTGTAATAATTTATTGTTCTCTCAAATCCATTTGCAGTCCCTCGCTTGGCAACATAATAAACGCACAAGATACATACCTTCTGATGTACTGTCAGGTCCAACGATGTAATCCATCTGAAGGGGTTAACTAATATTACAGGCAGGAGCCCTGCTAAATGCAGCTGTGCTCCGTGCCTGTAATCCCCGGCGAATGAATGAAATGTAGGTCATTGACCTACATTTCATTCATTCGCGGTGAGGCGCCCTCTGGTGGATGTTCTCATGAACTGCAGCCTGGGAACTTTTTCCCACGCTCCAGGTCATATGAGGACATCCACCAGGGGGCGCATCACCGCGAATGAATGAAATGTAGGTCAATGACCTACATTTCATTCATTCGCCGGGGATTACAGGCACGGAGCACAGCTGCATTTAGCAGGGCTCCTGCCTGTAATATTAGTTAACCCCTTCAGATGGATTACATCGTTGGACCTGACAGTACATCAGAAGGTATGTATCTTGTGCGTTTATTATGTTGCCAAGCGAGGGACTGCAAATGGATTTGAGAGAACAATAAATTATTACAACAACCGCTGTGTTTATTTCATTAAAATACTTTTCAATCATGTGTGTGTGTTTTTTAACCCTTTCCTACAATTGGATTAATAATGGATAGGTGTCATAATTGACGCCTCTCCATCATTAATCTGGCTTAATGTCACCTTCCAATAGCAAGGTGGCATTAACCCTTCATTACCCCATATCCCACCGCTACAGGGAGTGGGAAGAGAGTGGCCAAGTGCCAGAATAGGCGCATCTTCCAGATGTGCCTTTTCTGGGGTGGCTGGGGGCAGATGTTTGTAGCCACGGGGGGGCCAATAACCATGGACCCTCTCCTGGCTATTAATATCTGCCCTCAGTCACTGGCTTTACCGCTCTGGCGGAGAAAATTGCGCGGGAGCCCACGCCAATTTTTTCCGCCATTTAACCCTTTATTTCAGCAGCTACAGCGCTGAAATTTTGCACATACACACTACTAACATTAGTAGTGTGGAATATGCAAAAAAAAAGGGGATATGAGATGGTTTACTGTATGTAAACCACGTCTCATATCCTGTCGGGTTTGTGCAGGAGAAATGAAAAGCCGGCAATTGAATTACCGACTTTTCACTAACAGCGCTGCGTATTTCTCGCAAGTCACACTGCTGGTCCGTGTGGAATCCGTATTTTTCTCGCCCCCATAGACTTTCATTGGCGTATTATTTGCGCAATACGCTGACAAACGCAGCATGCTGCGATTTTGTACGGCCGTAGAAAGCCGTATAATACTGAACCGTAATATACGGCTGATAGGAGCAGCCCCATTGAGAAGCATTGTGCCGTATGTAATGCGAGTTTTACGTACGTAGTTTTTGCGCTCTTACGTACGTAAAACACGCATGTGTGACCCCAGCCTTAGAGTTGTGATGGAGCACAAAGTCGCTGACTCCGCCACTTACCCCAGCAGGACACGGGAATCATTAGAAATATTGGTCTTGTAGTAAATCTTCCTTTCCTCCATCCAGGGTAATATTAGTAATATATCCCGTCTGGTTCATGGGGACGGGGACAACATGGGCCTGAGTGATTTCAAATGCCAGGACTGAATTTCAGCCCCAGTCCATACCTGAATGCAAGAGAGCAGTCAGTGAGTCATTATGGCTGGATCTCACAGGCCACCTTACCTTGGGGTCATCACACGGACCTTGGGGTTCCAGCACGGTGGCTCAGTGGTTAGCACTGAAGCCTTGCAGTGCTGGAGTCCTGAGTTCAAATCCCACCAAGGACAACATTTGTAAGGAGTTTGCATGTTCTCCCCGTGTTTGCGTGGGTTTCCTCTGGGTATTCAAGTTCCCTCCCACATTCCAAAGCCATAGTGGTAGGCAATTTAGATTGTGAGCCCCATCGGGGACAACGATGATAATGTGTGCAAAACTGTATAGTGCTTCGAAATATGTTAGCGCTATATAAAAATAAAGATTATTATTATCATAGGGTCCAATACTGCAGGGTGTCAGATGCCATATACAGATGACACCCGCAGGAATTGCAGCCGTCTGGCGGCGCTATACCCTTATTTCTGCAGACCGCTAAAAAGCCGTGCTGAGAAATAAGGCCCCCTTAGCCACAGCCGTTAAAAGGCGTATCGGCGGTCGTCCAGGGGTTAATATAAGGAGATAAGGAAACCCCAAGGGGCACTATTAATATTATAAGGAGGCCCAAGGGGGCATTATTAATATTTTAAAGAGACCTTTATGGCCACCCTCATATATTGATATTCTTGTTAGTAGTACCTTTTGATTTTCTCCAATGGTCTGCAGGGTCATATTTGTAATAGAGACCCCCCATCTTTGGAAGTGGGTGAGGGAGAGCAACATGGGCCTGTGTGCTTCATATGCCAGGGCTGGATGAAGGTGTTACCACAGTAAAGATACTTCTTTTATCACCGGAATCTGACTTTCTAATTGATACAAAATGCTATAATTTTTACTGTGTATAACAGATATAAAATAATTTATCTTCCAATATAAAAATCCCCTCACTGATCAGAAGAGTAGAGCCCCCATAGCGCTTTCCTCCATGCCTGCTTCTGGTACTGATGCTCCGCTTAGATTGTTGCCCCTTTAAGGGTTGCAACCAACTTCCTTATAAGGTAAGATGGGAAGATGCCGCTTTAAGAAAAGAACACGAGATTCCGTTATGACATCACAATTAACCATCACTTCTTATCCCGGTGTTTTCCCTGCTGTTGTCACTTTGACATTCCGGTGTCATTGCTGTTGGTGTGATAAGCTACATAGCTAGTCATTTACTAACTGCGCTTTGATTTGCTTGAAATGTCTGGGATTCCTCCAGACAGACTTCAGGTGTTAGCACTACTCCAGGGCATTCTTACCACCTATGCCCCTGACATTGTGCTACCACTGCCCAATGGCGTCCTCAGCTTCACTTACCGGCTGGTTATGGAGCTAATGAGAGACTGCCTGACCAAATACCAACAAGGTCGAATAAGCCAAGAATATCTTGAGCATTTACAACAAAACATCTGGACATTAGTACAACAGGCAAGTAGCAGACGATCTGCACAAATCATTTCACAATAATAATAATGGAATATAAGTTTATCCTGCACCAAATACTCAGATAGAATATCCGAGGAGCGTAAATAGGGCGCACAGGCTACAGGACAAGGCATAGGGGGGTCTAAAGGGTTCATCGAATTAGAGTTGGGAAGGTTGTGGACGCTGGGGGAGGGGAAATTGGATGGGTTAATCCTTTATGGACCACAGAATTATTTCGCTCACTTTCTTTCAATAGCCATAACTTTATTATCTCTCCATTGACAAGGACTTGTTTATTGCGGGCTGAATTGCAGCTTTCAATGGCTCCATCCTATTTACCATACATTGTATTGAAACAAGGGGGAAAAATTCCAGCCATGTGTCTTATTTCCATACGTTGAGTATGGAGGGAGGACGTGGAGATGTAAAGGTTTACAGGTGACTGGTTCCCTCGCCAGCTGTGATGTAGCACTTGTAGAGAAACATGGTGACATAAATGGCCTCCTCCATTCTGAACTTTTTCTCATGATTTTCATTTCTTGTTTTTTCCCATCTCTATAGGCTGAAGAAAAATCCCAAAGTGGAGAATTGGCCTTTTTTAAACAACTGGCCCAAAATGTCCTGCTTGTACTGGAGTATCTGGCCCACGAACTGGAGCGCCTGGTAAGGATCCATCACCTTCTACATCTCATGTCCTTGTTGTCTGATCTTCTCCAGATCACCAGTCATATAGCAGGAGCTCAGATTTATGATGGTAGAGGCCTCCCTGTCCGCACCGGTCAGACACAGGATACTTTATGGCAGCCTGTCTCTGCGGCTCCATCCTCTGTGATGACAGCCTGTACTCAGCGGTGCAGAGTTTGTATTTCTACCTCTTTCTCGCTCGATCATCACAATCTTCCTCCTGGTAAATGCTGCAGTTCTGATAGAAGTTATTAGAGAACAGTTGTAGATACAAATCCGTTATATTAATGTGGATTTACTGGGGAGAGCGGCCGTGAATAGTCCGTCCTATACTGAAATTATCAAATAAATCCAGGTTTAGTCCTTCCTGCTTTATTTATACGGTAATTTAGTGTTTGAGAAATGTTATATTAATTGTATATATTTCATCCATCAGGAAACATCAGACGGTGACTCCAAAGAGGGGCAAAACCTAAATATTGCTGACCCCGATACCAGTGAGTCGGGGCTAAACTCTGATCTGACAGAAGGTAAGCCGATCATATTTTACATACAAATATTAAGTTATAGAGAAGAGCAGAGAATATGTGGATTTATTCTTCATCCTCTGTATGAGGCCGGTGACGGCTCCTGAACCCCTTATAGACTACGAGGGGGCTCACGTAATTCTGCTTCTCTCCTCTGTGGTCTTCTCAGCTCCCAAATGTACAAAGAGGCTCACAGGTCCCCAATCATGTCATCGTTCGGGATTCAATTAGATCCTAAGCAATATCAATCTGTGTGTCTCAAAATACACAAATAAATAAGAGAAACCTGCATTGTCTGGAAGTGTGAGGATCAAGACTCGCATTTCCTGTAGGAGTCTTCCACATCCACTTAATGACGACAAAGTGGACCTTCTTCAATATCCCCTGGAAGAAGCCTACACAAAACTTCTTCAATACTCCTTGGAAGAAGCCTATGCGAAACACGTGTCGGAGTCTTGCTCTCCTTCCTCCCAGACAGAACACATTTCTCTTATTTGTCTTGTTTATTTTGAGGCCTATAGATTGTTCCTGTGTCTTCTAAATTCTAGAAAGACACAAACTTGTATAAATACGATTATGAATATGTTTTGATGTGATTTTGATGACCCGTTCTTGGTATGAAAAGGTGGGGAAGCGTTCTCTACGTCTTACATTCTGTTGTTATACTTTTATCATGAATTATTCTAACTAATCAAATAAAACTTGTTACATTTTTATATTTGTTTTTCTGCTTTCTTTTCTTTTGGTTATTAAGTTCTGATATAGACTAATACATGATGACGTCTCTTCATTATTTTATCATTACTTTAGAAATAACTCTGCTGGCAAATGCTGATAGTGGAATATGTGAGACACCAGAGATCAGCCACGAATCTGTCAGTGTAAGTATCAGAGGGACGTCTGTATCATCAGAGGACGGGGTGTGAATTACACGTCCCATATTATACCTCATATGATAATGGGATATCTCTGTTCGCCATGTAGATCGGACCTATTATGTGTGATGATGACATTATTATTCCTGCCTTCCCTGTGTGATGCCCCTTATCCCCAGTGCCGGCTCCAGGTTTTCATGGGCCCTGGCGAAAGAGTCCCAGTGGGCCCCTTTAACACATACCACAATTCAGAATGCACGGATACGGCAGAGAAATATAGGAATAGTACAATGCCAAAGATTTCACATACTGTACTTCTTACATTACATGAGTGATATCTATTGTGCATTCTACATTAGCTCAGAAACCAGACAGTATAATCCTCTATACAGAATAATGAGCCCCATATATTGCTCCAAACAGAATAATGAGCCCCATATATTGCCCCATACAGTATAATGGCCCCATATAGTGCTCCATACAGTATAATTGTCACCACATAGTCCTCTATACAGAATAATGAGCCCCATATATTGCTCCAAACAGAATAATGAGCCCAATATTATGCTCCATACATAATAATGAGCCTCATAGAATGCTCCATACAGTATAATGGGCACCACAGAGTACTCCATACAGAATGAGCCGCATATGTTGCTCCATACGGAATTGACCCCATATAATGCTCCATACAGTATAGTGAGCCACATATAATTCTCCATACAGTATATGATGGGCCCCATCTATTGCTCCATATATAATGGGCCTCATATAATGCTCCATACAGTATATGATCGACCCCATACAGTATACTGAGTCCCATATATTGCTCAATACAGAATGGGCCCCATATAATACTCCTTACAGAATGGGTCCCATATAATGCTCCAAAAATAATTGTCCCCATAAGATGCTCCATGTATAATGGGCTCCATATAATGCTCCATATATAATTGGCCATATAAAATGCTCCATATATAATTAGTCCTATAAGATGCTTCATATATTGGCCCCACATACTGCTCCATATTAAATTGGCCCCATATAATGCTCCCTATAGAATTGGCTTCATAATATGCTCCCTATATTATTGGCCCCATAAGATACTCCATATAGAATTAGCCCCATATAATGCTCCATATATGAGCCCCTTCTGATGGTCCCCATATATTACTCCAAATATAAAAAAAAAATAAAAAATAATGAAATACTCACCTCTCGTTGCTTGACGCTGCTCTGCTCTGGACTCCTCACCATCGATGTCTTCCTGCTCTCTGTACTGCGACTGCTCAGGCAGAGGGCGCGCACTGGTGATGTCATCGCGCCCTCTGACCTGAACGTCACAGTCAGAGGATGGAAGACGCTGCAGCACTGGAAATGGGGGAGGTAAGTATCGCAACTTAGTGCCGTGGCCTGAAGCAGGCGGGGGTCCACTCGCGGGGGCCGGCACTAGCGCACCAGTGTCCCGACGGCGAGTGGGCCCCCTGCCTGTTCAGGGCCCCGGCACTTGCCCGGGTGCTGACGCCGGCCCTGCTTATCCCCCCCCGGCAGTAATGATTCATGTGTATAGGGGGTATCTCCTATAATAGGGTCTGTGGAGGGTCCGGCTTGTATCACGTCCCTACTTCTGCTGCAGTGTAATCAGCGGGGACGTGATATAGAAGGAGACATTCCTGCATCTTGAGCTTATATCTTCCTTGATTACCAACGTCCAAAACAGATAAAGCTGGCACTTCCAAATACAATGTAAGAACCACTGGTCACCCCAAAGGGGTAACTAACATGAAGAGATCTAAACTAACATTAAATTAAGGCTTTTATTGGAAAACTTTCATAAAATGCATAGAATGCCCAAGCACCCTAACATAAGGTGGAGGCTAAGTGCAATACATCATAAGATTATATCAATTGCAAGGCGCCCCCGGAAGAAGCCTGGTGCGAAACGTGCGTTGGGGTGAGGTGGACCGCTGTGCTATCTTTGCAGGTAGATATTATTATAGTATCTGATTATGTACATTGACACAGTTTGTGTATTAGGAGCATGCTTGGGCAGCTAAGATGTACTGAAAGGAATTTGTTATTGTGATACCACTACCTTGCAATTGATATAATCTTATGATGTATTGCACTTAGCCTCCACCTTATGTTAGGGTGCTCGGGCATTCTATGCATTTTATGAAAGTTTTCCAATAAAAGCCTTAATTTAACGTTAGTTTGGATCTCTTCATGTTAGTTACCCCTTTGGGGTGACCAGTGGTGCTTATATCTTCCTGCAGTTTCTATGTCCTAAAGTCATTTTTTATTCCTTTTTAGGACTTGATCGGATCATTGAACCCGGAGAGAAATCCTTGTAAGAGCGACTATAAACCCATCAAACTGATCAGCAGTGGAGCCTTTGGGTGAGCTTTACTTTGGTATAATATTTATTTCTCAGGGCTCCTTATAACAATGCCTCTGTCTCTGCGTCCTGCCCGTGCAATGTTCCCATAGAGAAATGATGAGTCCACATCACTGTCCACATCTGTCTGTCACTATCCAGGTCAGTTAGGATGCTGTGTGGATGAGGACCCCCATAAGTGATCATTTATGGAGTATTATTTTATGTATTTCTGGATTTCTAGTGATGGCTGAACATCTAGTATTAATCATTAGTACAGGTGATCACTTAATGAGGTCTACAGACAGTTAGTAAGAATTCATAATAAATCATGGATTTTCTTCCTTTCCAGGGCCGTCCACTTAGTTCGCCATAAAGACACAGACCAGATATGTGCTGTGAAGAAAATTGACAAGGAGAACCTGAAAAATATAAAGATGCTTGAATTGGTCTTTCTGGAGAGGGACATCTCAACATTTGCGGATTGTCCCTTTGTGGCCTCCATGTTCTGCTCCTTTCCTACCAAACTTCATCTGTGTATGGTCATGGAGTATGTACCAGGTAGGAAACTTCCATAGTATCTATATCCAGCCCACGTCTGCTGAATCCTAGCATCTATATATGCCCATAATGTGCCCACATGGATGGTTACATGTCCACTCTGCATTTACTACGCGTTATTTGTTACTAAGAAGCCTGAAAAACCATTGATCTCTCTGGAAGTCTCCCTGTATGTCATCACTGAGCACGGCAGCAGCTTCCACTATGGAGAAAAGGAAGATCTGTCTCAAACAGTTTTTATAGATGAGAACTTCACAGAGAAGTAAATGAGAGGCTTGTAGATGAGACCCGGCGTGGTCTCTTTGTATAGGGTCACTGTGTAGTATACAGTATACGCTCTACATCACACAGTATATCTCTATATAGGCCATCCTGTCCCAATGTCTCTGCTTATCTCCCATTCACCCTCATCATGTGTAATTTACACTGTAACAAACCCTAACCTGTCATATTTGCTTTCTCCCACAGGAGGAGACTGTGGCAGTCTTATAAATCACAGGGGTCCTTTACCCCTCCCCTTGGCACGACTGTACATTGCTGAAACCATTCTTGCTGTGGAATATCTGCACAGCTTTGGTGTGGTGCACAGAGACCTGAAGCCTGACAAGTAAGTGCCCCCTGTAGTAAAATAAAGGGGAAGAGTTTGTTATACAGTCTATGGGTTATTACTTGGGGCTGACACCATCTTTTCTTTCACAGTATCCTGATAACATCAACAGGACATATTAAGGTCACCGATTTTGGGCTTTCAAAACTCGGCCTCATGAGACCGACATCAGACATCTACAAGGCCCCAACTAAGGACATCACCCACGAGTTCCTTGATGGCGAGGTCGGCTTTACTGACAAGATCTTGTACTTTACAGATCTCATCTCTTTCTCTGATAATTTCTCTATAAAACGTTAACATTCATGTTATTTGTCGCAATAATGTTTATTGATCATCATCTCATTCTTCTGTTGGTTTCCAGGCTTTTGGCACCCCTAAATACATGGCCCCAGAAGTTATCCTAGGGAAAGGCTATGGAAGGCCTGTTGACTGGTGGTCAGTAGGGATCATCCTGTATAATTTTTTCTTTGCAATTACACCATTTCGAGGGGCTTCCAAAAGAGAGATAGTACGCAGTGTCCTTGAGGGTAAGTAAAATAATCTGAGTGTTATTTGGCTTCATTGGTTCTGTGGTTTAGTTTCTAGCTTTAATAAGGAATTTTTTAAATGAAAATAAATGAAGAAATTTTATTTCCTGTAATCTTTGCTTTTTATATAACAGATGACATAATTTGGAAACATCATAACTACTCTGCTCCACCCTATGCTCGTCGCCTGATCACTGAGCTACTTCGGAAGAATCCAGCATATAGACTTGGGACAGGTAATATTATAATAGTATTATGACTTATTACACTTCTGTAACCAGACAAATGGTCGTGTCCATGAGGTTCAGCACTGAGGTTCTGTATTCTACCTACATGTCCAATCTCCATTCTTCATGCTATGACTTTCAGTACATTTCCTTCATGTTGGCTCTGTTACCTCTTCAGTTCATGCTAACATAAACTGTACAGATACGGAGCAGTTTCTCTGACAGTGACTGTATCAATTTCTTTCTTGTCTTGCTTTTCCAGAAGGAGCAAATGAGATCAAAGTTCATCCATTTCTACGTGTTTTGGACTTCAACAAACTTCTAAGTCAGAAACCCATGTTTGTGCCTGATCTAAAGTCAGATGAGGACACATGCTACTTTATCAGTAAGTAAAATGAGACGTCATCTACAAAAAACTGCTGTGTGTCCTGTCTTTTATTTTATGTGAAAATCAGTTCACATCAATATTAGTGATAACATGATGACAGTCTGACTAGGTCTTATGCTAATAGTTTCTGATAACACTTGTACTTTGTAGTTGGTCGTAGCAGACAAAAACATATGAATTCAGATGAGGGGGACACAACTGAGGACAATGACTGGCCAGAAATGAAAAACTTTGTATCATCTTATCAAAGGTTTTCTAAAGTAAGTATGTAGCCAATAAAATATCTAACAAATAAATATAATCAGAGAAAAGCTAAAAAATATATCAATTTTATATTTCTCTGTGTGTTTTAGCTACATATCACCAATACCGGGATCATGACCAATGTAGAGCCTTCTTCACCTCCACAGTGTTCCAAAGAGAACCATGAAAACCACTCAGACATGTGAGTAGATTATTATTGTGAAATTTAGTTCTGATATATGTACACAACTAAATACAAGACACAAGTAACACAAATATCTGGCTTGTGTAAACTCTGCAATAAGAGCTGGTCATTTCGTCAGCTTACAATATTTACAGGCCAATATTACTAGTTGGGGTCCTGAGAAGGGTATCTCCTCCATGTTGTCCAAATTGGCCTTACAGACAGGTGTTCTTCCCTTTTGTATTGATTTTATTTGTAATTTACTTGTCTTTCTTCTATCAAAAAGGCAGAAGGAATCTTCCCCTTCCAAAACTATTGGAGACAATGAAGAGCCTATGTCAGCTCAAGGGCTTTCCTCAGAGAACAGCAAGAAACACTCAGACATGTGAGTAGATTATTAATATGAGATTTAGTTCTGACATATGTACACAGTCAAATACAAGACACGAGTAACAAATCTAAATTCAGAATCCACCACAACTTCATTGCTGACCTCTATAGGTCTAGCTTGTGTAAACTCTGCAATAAGAGCTGATCATTTCAACCAGCCATTCGATTTCAGCTCATTACAGGCCAATATTACTAGTTGGGGTCCTGAGAAGGGTATCTCCTCCATGTTGTTCTAATTCACCTTACAGACAGGTGTTCTTCCCTTTTGTATTGATTTTATTTGCAATTTACTTGTCTTTCTTCTACCAAAAGGCAGAAGGAATCTTCTCCTTCCAAAACTATTGGAGACAATGAAGAGCCAATGTCAGCTCCAGGGCTTTCCCCAGAGAACAGCAAGAAACACTCAGACATGTGAGTAGAATATTTTTATTATGAGATTTAGTTCTGATATATGTTCAGAACCAAATACAAGACAAAAATCTAAATCCAGCATCCACCACCCCGTGATTGCTGATGTTTGTGGGTCTGACTTTTGGTAACTCTGCAGTAACAGCTGATCATTATGACCAGCGATTCATTTCCAGCTCATTACAGGCCAATATTGCTAGTTAGACTCCATTCTTGCTGGTAGAAGGCGGTGTGAGCAGGGTATCCCCTCCATGTTGTCCCAATTGGCTTTCAGACAGTTGTTCTTCCATTTTTTTTATTGTTTATACTTGTAATTTACTTGTCTTTCTTCTACCAAACAGGCAGAAAGAATTGTCTTCTTCCAATACTAATGGAGACAATCAGTGTTTCAGTGCTAAAACCAGCGAGTCCTCCTCGCCCTCATTGTCAGGTATGTACAGATTTATAGGCCGTCCAATCATAGCCTATTATCCAAAATTATAAGGAGAATCAGCACATGAAGGCTCCAATACTTATTTTATTCCTGTTGCTCCTCTGAGTATTCTGGTTTTGAGTCATGGACTTTTTTATGGTCTTTACCTAGAGGGCGGTGCTCTCAGGATCCTCTGGGGCGTGTCTTCAGGTTGCTCTGCAATATTAAGCTGTGAGCCACGCCCCCATTGTAAAGACCATAAAAGTTAGCACTAAATAAAAAGGCCCATATCTCTACACCCGTGTGGCGGATTTTAACAAGAAAAATATCAGAATACTCAGGGAAGCGCTGACAAAAAGTAAGAGTGAATCTGAGACACCTTTGATCTGGTGATGAGTCCACTCTAAAGTTACATTTTAGTTTTATCCTACTTATTATATAATAACACTGAGGCTTGCTAATGATAATGATAATAAGGGGACATGGTTCCTTTGGGAGACACCACATGGCGGCACACAGAAAAGCTGCATATTAATCAGTTTGCATAACGCTATAAAGATACAAAGCTAATCTTCTATGACTTCATAATCAATATTTTTTCTGCCTTTTCATTAGAATCTCCAGTTCAGAGAAATAGAAAATCATTTTTAAAACTGAGAAAACAACAAAAAACAGAGAAAGTAGAAGAAGGGGAAAGAAGGCGAGGTAAGTGTGGCAATAAGGCCCATGTTGTATGATATCAGTGGGAAGAATTCATGTGGAGCAGATGTTATCTGTCAGTGATGGGATTGTCACATGTATGATGACTGACGTCAGTGGTGGGATTGTCACATGTATGATGACTGACGTCAGTGGTAGGATTGTCACATGTGTGATGACTGACGTCAGTGGTGGGATTGTCACATGTATGATAACTGACGTCAGTGGTGGGATTGTCACATGTGTGATGACTGACGTCAGTGGTGGGATTGTCACATGTATGATGACTGATGTCAGTGGTGGGATTGTCACATGTATAATGACTGATGTCAGTGGTGGGATTGTCACATGTGTGATGACTGGTGTCAGTGGTGGGATTGTCACATGTATGATGACTGACGTCAATGATTGTCACGCGTGTGATGACTGATAATGATCCTGCACCTCTTTATGAAGAAGATTCCTCTACCATTCTGTCTCAGTGACACCACAGTAGTACCCTCTGATATGGAGCCCCATTCTTTACATTACTTTTACATCTTTTCTCATAGGTTCTATCTTCCGCCGGATGATATCATCCTGCCGGCGTGGATTATCCAGGGCTGCTCGCGCTGTCAGAGAAAGCTGCATTTTTGCACCTTGTCAGCATGGCAGCTATAACATCTCTACGACAGAAATCCCCCACATCTAGCGCCCTGAAGACACTACAGCACGTCCACCATCAATGCTGTACCTGTGTGGAAGGACATGTACCATCTACCTGTGGCCTCCTGACCAGCATCAACATCTGCAAAAGTTGAAGGCTCCTCCAGGAACATGTCCTCATCCTTCCATGCTATTTTTAATTAATCTAAATAAATAAACATTTAAAACCGATTAATATCTTTCCTAATTATTACTGACATTTATGGTATATCGATACTTTACATCATGTTCAGCATAGCACACAGAAGGAGCAAGAAACCCCCTATGAGTATGATTATAAAAACGCTTTATATTTTAAACCAGAAGTACAAATAATAATAATGACTACATGATATGAGAAATAGTGACAAGGTAGCTGCTAACCAAGAGAGCAGGGAGTATAACAGACAATACACAGAGTGACAGCAGGACACATTATAGAGAGTGAAAATAAAGCCCCTAACACTTATAAGTGCTAATCGCAAAATTAGAATATCATCAAATAGTTAATTTATTTCAGTTCGTCAATACAAAAAGTGAAACTCATATATTATATAGAGTCATTTCCAACAGAGTGATCTATTTCACGTGTTTACTTCTGTTAATGTTGATGATTATTGCTTACCGCCAATGAAAACCCAAAAGTCATTATCTCAGTACGGTAAATTAGAATTAACAAAAACACCTACAAAGGCTTCCTAAGCGTTTATAAAGGTCCCTTAGTCTGTTTCAGTAGGCTCCACAATCATGGGGAAGACTGCTGACCTCACAGATGTCCAGAAGGCAGTCACTGACACACTCCACAAGGAGGGGAAGCCACAAAAGGTCATTGCTAAAGAAGCTGGCTGTTCACAGAGTGCTGTATCCAAGCATATTAATGGAAAGTGGAGTGGAATGAAAAACTGTGGTAGAAAAAGGCGCACAAGCAACCGGGATAACCGCAGCCTTGCAAGGATTGTTAAGAAAAGGCCATTCAAAGATTTGGGAGTGATTCAGGAGTGGATTGCTGCTGGAGCCATTGCTTCAAGAGCCACCACTCATAGACGTATCCAGGCCATGGGCTACAAGTGTCACATTCCTTGTGTCAGCCACTCGAACAATAGACAACGCCAGAAACGTATTACCAGGGCCAAGGAGAAATAGAACTGGAATGTTGTCAGTGGTCCAAGCTGTTGTTTTCAGATTAAAGTAAATTTTGTTTTTCATTTGGAAATCAAGGTCCCAGAGTCTGGAGGAAGTGGAGAGGCCACAATCCAAGCTGCTGGAGGTCTAGTGTGAAGTTTCCACAATCAGTGATGGTTTGGGCAGCCATGTCATCTGCTGGTGTAGGTCCACTGTGTTTTACCAAGGCCAAAGTCAGCACAGCCGACTACCAGAAAATCTTAGAGCACTTCATGCTTCCCTCTGCTGACAAGCTTTTTGGAGATGGAAATGTCATTCTCCAGCAGGACCTGGCACCTGCCCACACTGCTAAAAGTGCCAATACCTGGTTTACAAACAACAATATCACTGTGTGATTCTCTATGGGGTCCTGTCAAGAGGAAGATGAGACACCAGACCCAACAATGCAGACGAGCTGAAGGCTGCTATCAAAGCAACCTGGGCTTCCATAACCCCTCAGCAGTGCCACAGGCTGATCCCCTCCATGTCACGCCGCAATGATGCAGTAATTGATGCAAAAGTATCCCTGAGCAAGTATTGAGTTCATTTACTGAACATACATTTCAGTAGGCCAACATTTCGGATGTTAAAATTATTTTTCATGCTGGTGTTATAAAGTATTCTGATTTACTTATATAGATATTTGGGGCACCACGGTCAGTGGGATTCACACCAAGACCCATGGAAGGATCAATACTAAAGTGCAGAGAAGCAGAGTAGGTCTTAAAAACGGGGATCACCACACACATGAATGTAGCAAAATTGAACACAGCTTTATTTTAGAATAAACAAACATGAGGCAAAGCACAAACATTTAAAACCATTTAAAAAAGGGAGTACGTGACAACCCTATACACAAACAGCCCCTAATAAGGCTAAAGACCCAGATTTACCCCACCCACCGAATCGGACCCAGAGTGACCGCGCCCACAGAATCGGACCAAAAGTGACCCCGCCCACCGAATCGGACCTAGATTTACCCCGCCCACAAAATCAGACCCAGATTGACCCAACCCACCAAATCGGACCGCCTGAGGGGCACCCAAGTGTGAAAGTCTTGCAGGGGCAGCCCGGGCACCATTCCAAAGCACTATCTGTAGTTCCTTCAGGAAATACCCATCTAGTTCTTCTTATTATTATTCAGTCCGCACGTAATGCGGCCCGAACCGCTTCACTCACAGACTCCAGTGAGGTGTCATTTCGAAGCCAGTGTCCCCAAGAGGTGTGCTAAGTATTTTTCGTGTCGATCGGATTTGTAGTTTTGGCGCAATTGGCGTTTGAAAAATGTTTTCCCCTCATTACTCAGTGCATTTCAATAGGGAAATTTTCCCATACATTTATAATGGGCCTGATTTCTGAGGCAATTTCTAAAAATAACTGCCAACTGCCATCTGGCTGATTAGCTCAGACCCAGTTACTATGCCAACACCTACGAACTCTAAATGACACCACTGTTATGGTTCTCAATGGCAAGAGAACATAGCCCAGCAAACATAAGTACTAGCTCTTGGAAGGATGGAAACTAAACTGACCATGAACTAAACCTGCCGCACAACTAACAGTAGCCGGGTAGCGTAGCCTACGTTTTTTATCCCTAGACGCCCAGCGCCGGCCGGAGGACTAACTAATCCTGGCAGAGGAAAATATAGTCCTGGCTCACCTCTAGAGAAATTTCCCCGGTAGGCAGACAGAGGCCCCCACATATATTGGCGGTGATTTTAGATGAAATGACAAACGTAGTATGAAAATAGGTTTAGCAAAATTGAGGTCCGCTTACTAGATAGCAGGAAGACAGAAAGGGCACTTTCATGGTCAGCTGAAAACCCTATCAAAATACCATCCTGAAATTACTTTAAGACTCTAGTATTAACTCATAACATCAGAGTGGCAATTTCAGATCACAAGAGCTTTCCAGACACAGAAACGAAACTACAGCTGTGAACTGGAACAAAATGCAAAAACAAACGAGGACAAAAGTCCAACTTAGCTGGGAGTTGTCTAGCAGCAGGAACATGCACAGAAAGGCTTCTGATTACAATGTTGACCGGCATGGAAGTGACAGAGGAGCAAGGTTAAATAGCGACTCCCACATCCTGATGGAAACAGGTGAACAGAGGGGATGATGCACACCAGTTCAATTCCACCAGTGGCCACCGGGGGAGCCCAAAATCCAATTTCACAACAGTACCCCCCCCTCAAGGAGGGGGCACCGAACCCTCACCAGAACCACCAGGGCGATCAGGATGAGCCCTATGAAAGGCACGGACCAGATCGGAGGCATGAACATCAGAGGCAGTCACCCAAGAATTATCCTCCTGACCGTATCCCTTCCATTTGACCAGATACTGGAGTTTCCGTCTGGAAACACGGGAGTCCAAGATTTTTTCCACAACGTACTCCAACTCGCCCTCAACCAACACCGGAGCAGGAGGCTCAACGGAAGGCACAACCGGTACCTCATACCTGCGCAACAATGACCGATGAAAAACATTATGAATAGAAAAAGATGCAGGGAGGTCCAAACGGAAGGACACAGGGTTAAGAATCTCCAATATCTTGTACGGGCCGATGAACCGAGGCTTAAACTTAGGAGAAGAAACCCTCATAGGGACAAAACGAGAAGACAACCACACCAAGTCCCCAACACAAAGCCGAGGACCAACCCGACGCCGGCGGTTGGCAAAAAGCTGAGTCTTCTCCTGGGACAACTTCAAATTGTCCACTACCTGCCCCCAAATCTGATGCAACCTCTCCACCACAGCATCCACTCCAGGACAATCCGAAGATTCCACCTGACCAGAAGAAAATCGAGGATGAAACCCCGAATTACAGAAAAAAGGAGACACCAAGGTGGCAGAGCTGGCCCGATTATTGAGGGCAAACTCCGCTAAAGGCAAAAAAGCAACCCAATCATCCTGATCTGCAGACACAAAACACCTCAAATATGTCTCCAAGGTCTGATTCGTCCGCTCGGTCTGGCCATTAGTCTGAGGATGGAAAGCAGACGAGAATGACAAATCTATGCCCATCCTAGCACAGAATGCTCGCCAAAATCTAGACACGAATTGGGTTCCTCTGTCAGAAACGATATTCTCCGGAATACCATGCAAACGGACCACATTTTGAAAAAACAGAGGAACCAACTCGGAAGAAGAAGGCAACTTAGGCAGGGGAACCAAATGGACCATCTTAGAGAAACGGTCACACACCACCCAGATGACAGACATCTTCTGAGAAACAGGAAGATCCGAAATAAAATCCATCGAGATGTGCGTCCAGGGCCTCTTCGGGATAGGCAAGGGCAACAACAATCCACTAGCCCGAGAACAACAAGGCTTGGCCCGAGCACAAACGTCACAAGACTGCACAAAGCCTCGCACATCTCGAGACAGGGAAGGCCACCAGAAGGACCTTGCCACCAAATCCCTGGTACCAAAGATTCCAGGATGACCTGTCAACGCAGAAGAATGAACCTCAGAAATGACTTTACTGGTCCAATCATCAGGAACAAACAGTCTACCAGGTGGGCAACGATCAGGTCTATCCGCCTGAAACTCCTGCAAGGCCCGCCGCAGGTCTGGAGAAACGGCAGACAATATCACTCCATCCTTAAGGATACCTGTAGGTTCAGAGTTACCAGGGGAGTCAGGCTCAAAACTCCTAGAAACAGCATCCGCCTTAACATTCTTAGAACCCGGCAGGTAGGACACCACAAAATTAAACCGAGAGAAAAACAACGACCAGCGCGCCTGTCTAGGATTCAGGCGTCTGGCGGACTCAAGATAAATTAGATTTTTGTGGTCAGTCAATACCACCACCTGATGTCTAGCCCCCTCAAGCCAATGACGCCACTCCTCAAAAGCCCACTTCATGGCCAAAAGCATCACCAAATACTCAAAGTGGCCCTCGGGCGTATTAAATGCGGTCTTCCACTCATCCCCCTGCTTAATTCGCACCAAATTATACGCCCCACGGAGATCTATCTTAGAGAACCACTTGGCCCCCTTTATGCGAGCAAACAAATCAGTCAGCAGTGGCAACGGATATTGATATTTAACCGTGATTTTATTCAAAAGCCGATAATCAATACACGGTCTCAAAGAGCCATCTTTCTTAGCCACAAAGAAAAAACCGGCTCCTAAGGGAGATGACGAAGGACGAATATGTCCCTTTTCCAAGGACTCCTTTATATATTCTCGCATAGCAGCATGTTCAGGCACAGACAGATTAAATAAACGACCCTTAGGGTATTTACTACCCGGAATCAAATCTATGGCACAATCGCACTCCCGGTGCGGAGGTAATGAACCAAGCTTAGGTTCTTCAAAAACGTCACGATATTCAGTCAAGAATTCAGGAATCTCAGAGGGAATAGATGATGAAATGGAAACCACAGGTACGTCCCCATGCGTCCCCTTACATCCCCAGCTTAACACAGACATAGCTTTCCAGTCAAGGACTGGGTTATGAGATTGCAGCCATGGCAATCCAAGCACCAACACATCATGTAGGTTATACAGCACAAGAAAGCGAATAATCTCCTGATGATCCGGATTAATCCGCATAGTTACTTGTGTCCAGTATTGTGGTTTATTACTAGCCAATGGGGTGGAGTCAATCCCCTTCAGGGGTATAGGAGTTTCAAGAGGCTCCAAATCATACCCACAGCGTTTGGCAAAGGACCAATCCATAAGACTCAAAGCGGCGCCAGAGTCGACATAGGCATCCGCGGTAATAGATGATAAAGAACAAATCAGGGTCACAGATAGAATAAACTTAGACTGTAAAGTGCCAATTGAAACAGACTTATCAAGCTTCTTAGTACGCTTAGAGCATGCTGATATAACATGAGTTGAATCACCGCAATAGAAGCACAACCCATTTTTTCGTCTTAAATTCTGCCGTTCACTTCTGGACAGAATTCTATCACATTGCATATTCTCTGGCGTCTTCTCAGTAGACACCGCCAAATGGTGCACAGGTTTGCGCTCCCGCAGACGCCTATCGATCTGGATAGCCATTGTCATGGACTCATCCAGACCCGCAGGCACAGGGAACCCCACCATAACATCCTTAATGGCATCAGAGAGACCCTCTCTGAAATTCGCCGCCAGGGCGCACTCATTCCACTGAGTAAGCACAGCCCATTTACGGAATTTCTGGCAGTATATTTCAGCTTCGTCTTGCCCCTGAGATAGGGACATCAAGGCCTTTTCCGCCTGAAGCTCTAACTGAGGTTCCTCATAAAGCAACCCCAAGGCCAGAAAAAACGCATCCACATTGAGCAACGCAGGATCCCCTGGAGCCAATGCAAAAGCCCAATCCTGAGGGTCGCCCCGGAGCAAGGAAATCACAATCCTGACCTGCTGAGCAGGATCTCCAGCAGAGCGAGATTTCAGGGACAAAAACAACTTGCAATTATTTTTGAAATTTTGAAAGCAAGATCTATTCCCCGAGAAAAATTCAGGCAAAGGAATTCTAGGTTCAGATATAGGAACATGAACAACAAAATCTTGTAAATTTTGAACTTTCGTGGTGAGATTATTCAAACCTGCAGCTAAACTCTGAATATCCATTTCAAACAGGTGAACACAGAGCCATTCCAGGATTAGAAGGAGAGAGAGAGAGAGAAAGGCTGCAATATAGGCAGACTTGCAAGAGATTCAATTACAAGCACACTCAGAACTGAAGGGAAGGGAAAAAAAAAAAGAAAAAAAATCTTCAGCAGACTTCTCTTTTCTCTCCTTTCTCTGTCAATTAATTTAACCCTTTTTGGTCCGGTCAAACTGTTATGGTTCTCAATGGCAAGAGAACATAGCCCAGCAAACATAAGTACTAGCTCTTGGAAGGATGGAAACTAAACTGACCATGAACTAAACCTGCCGCACAACTAACAGTAGCCGGGTAGCGTAGCCTACGTTTTTTATCCCTAGACGCCCAGCGCCGGCCGGAGGACTAACTAATCCTGGCAGAGGAAAATATAGTCCTGGCTCACCTCTAGAGAAATTTCCCCGATAGGCAGACAGAGGCCCCCACATATATTGGCGGTGATTTTAGATGAAATGACAAACGTAGTATGAAAATAGGTTTAGCAAAATTGAGGTCTGCTTACTAGATAGCAAGAAGACAGAAAGGGCACTTTCATGGTCAGCTGAAAACCCTATCAAAATACCATCCTGAAATTACTTTAAGACTCTAGTATTAACTCATAACATCAGAGTGGCAATTTCAGATCACAAGAGCTTTCCAGACACAGAAACGAAACTACAGCTGTGAACTGGAACAAAATGCAAAAACAAACGAGGACAAAAGTCCAACTTAGCTGGGAGTTGTCTAGCAGCAGGAACATGCACAGAAAGGCTTCTGATTACAATGTTGACCGGCATGGAAGTGACAGAGGAGCAAGGTTAAATAGCGACTCCCACATCCTGATGGAAACAGGTGAACAGAGGGGATGATGCACACCAGTTCAATTCCACCAGTGGCCACCAGGGGAGCCCAAAATCCAATTTCACAACACACCACCAAGACAGTTTTGCCAGATAATATCAGCTCTTAAAGTGACCCGCCCACCAAATCGGACCCGGAGCTGCGCAGCATACAGAGCAGAGCCCCGCAGTATACAGCGCAGAGCCCCGCAGTATACAGCGCAGAGCCCCGCAGTATACAGCGCAGAGCCCCGCATTATACAGCGCAGAGCCGCGCATTATACAGCGCAGAGCCACGCAGCATACAGCGCAGAGCCGCGCATTATACAGCGCAGAGCCGCGCAGCATACAGCGCAGAGCCGCGCAGCATACAGCGCAGAGCCCCGCAGCATACAGCGCAGAGCCCCGCAGCATACAGCGCAGAGCCGCGCAGCATACAGCGCAGAGCCGCGCAGCATACAGCGCAGAGCCCCGCAGTATACAGCGCAGAGCTGCGCAGCATACAGCGCAGAGCCCCGCAGTATACAGCGCAGAGCCCCGCAGTATACAGCGCAGAGCCACGCAGTATACAGCGCAGAGCCGCGCAGTATACAGCGCAGAGCCGCGCAGTATACAGCGCGGAGCCGCGCAGCATACAGCGCGGAGCCGCCCAGCATACAGCGGCGCCGCCCGCCAAATCGGACCCAGAGTGGCGCCGCCCGCCAAATCGGACCCAGAGTGGCGCCGCCCGCCAAATCGGACCCAGAGTGGCGCCGCCCGCCAAATCGGACCCAGAGTGGCGCCGCCCGCCAAATCGGACCCAGAGTGGCGCCGCCAGCCAAATCGGACCCAGAGTGGCGCCGCCCCCCAAATCGGACCCAGAGTGGCGCCGCCCGCCAAATCGGACCCAGAGTGGCCTCAACCCTGAGGGGCTACAACTACCAAAACAGCGCCTGAGGGGCACCCAAGTGTGAAAGTCTTGCTGGGGCAACCCAGGCACCATTCCAAAGCACTATCTGTAGTTCCTTCGGGAAATACCCATCTATTTCTCTCTGTTATCAGCCATTCCCCGTCCTGCTGTCAGTCTTTTTCTCTCTGTTATCAGCCATTCCCCCGTCCTGCTGTCAGTCTATTTCTCTCTTTTATCAGCCATTCCCCTGTCCTGCTGTCAGTCTATTCTCTCTGTTATCAGCCATTCCCCGTCCTGCTGTCAGTCTATTCTCTCTGTTATCAGCCATTCCCCAATCCTGCTGTCAGTCTATTTCTCTGTTATCAGCCATTCCCCTGTCCTGCTGTCAGTCTATTTCTCTCTGTTATCAGCCATTCCCCGTCCTGCTGTCAGTCTATTTATCTCTGTTATCAGCCATTCCCCTGTCCTGCTGTCAGTCTATTCTCACTGTTATCAGCCATTCCCTTGTCCTGCTGTCAGTCTATTCTCTGTTATCAGCCATTCCCTTATCCTGCTGTCAGTCAGAGTGACCCGGCCCACCAAATCGGACCCAGAGTGACCCGGCCCACCAAATCAGACCCAGAGTGACCCAGGCCACCAAATCGGACCCAGAGTGACCCGGGCCACCAAATCGGACCCAGAGTGACCCGGGCCACCAAATTGGACCAAGAGTGACCCGGCCCTCCAAATCGGACCCAGAGTGACCCGGCCCTCCAAATCGGACCCAGAGTGACCCGGCCCACCAAATCGGACCCAGAGTGGCCTTAACCCTGAGGGGCTACAACTACCAAACCAGCGCCTGAGGGGCACCCAAGTGTGAAAGTCTTGCAGGGGCAGCCCGGGCACCATTCCAAAGCACTATCTGTAGTTCCTTCAGGAAATACCCATCTAGTATTATTATTATTATTGCTGTTAGTATTATAAAAGGGTCAGAGAGGCATTATTATTTCTAACTAAATAAAAAAGAACAGGCAAGGCAGTCACTATTATTATCACTATCATCAGGAGCCCACAATGGGCACTATTATTATAAGGAGGACCGAGACACACTATTATCACTATTATCCCCTTCACCTCAGGGCCATTTTTCGTCTTTACATTCCTGTTTTTTCGCTCCCCTTTTTCTCAGAGCCATACGTTTTTTATTTTTCCATCAATATAGCCATATGAGGGCTTGTTTTTTGCGGGACGAGTTGGACTTTTGAACGACACTATTGGTTTTACCATATCATGTACTGGAAAACGGGAAAAAATGTCCAAGTGCCATGAAAAAAAAGTACAATTCCACAATTGTTTTGTTTTTTTACCATGTTCATCAAATGCTAAAATGTACCTGCCATTATGATTCCCCAGGTCATTACAAGTTTGTACATACCAAACATGTATAGGTTCTTTTTTATATAAGTGGTGAAAATAAAAATCCAAAATTAATTAATTAATTCATTAATTATTTTTATATATTGATAGATCGGGCGATTCTGTACTCAGCAATACCAAATATGTGTATTTTTTTAAATTATTGTTTTATTTTGAATGGGGCGAATAAAGGGTGATTTAAACTTTTTTTAAATTATTTTTTAATATTTTTTTAAATTTTTTTTTCTACTTTACACTTCCATTAATAGAAGAAGCTGCGATCATCTGATCACTTGTGGTACAGAGAAAGGGCTGCAGCCCTGCCCTGAGAAGCAGAAATGCTTACTTCCTACGAGCGCAGACCGCTGCTCATAGCTATCTGGCTATGACAACCTGAGTTCCTGCAGACCCTGGGTTGTCATGCCAACCCATCAGCGACCAGCAGACCCGTGACACGGGCCCCAATGGGCGGGATTAGTTACTCGCTTCAGACCAGATCGTACTAAATACCCTGTCAGAGATTGACAGCAGCATTTAACAGGTTAACAGCTGTAGGGGGATGGCGATTCCACCCGCGGCTGTTAGGGGCACATGTCAGCTGCTGAAATAAACGACATGTGCAGGAAAAGATGTGGGCTCAGCGCCGGAGCCCACATCAAAGGGGGAGACGAGACATGCACTATACATGTAAGGCGCATGTCGGGAAGGGGTTAAAGGGAATCTGTCAATAGGATCATCTCTTCTAAGGTGTCTACATAAAAATGCAGGTCATAGAAAGTCGAATAAACTGATACCCTGATATCCGTGATTCAATTTGTTAATCCAGAGAAATCCACTTTTTTTTCTAAATATGTAAATGAGCTGTTAAGATCTATGGGCCGGACATAGATCTCCCTGAGAATCTGCCTCCAGAGAGTATTTTAAGTATCAGTGTGAGACATGTAATGACTGACAGTCTGCTCTCTCTAATCAGTCTTACACTGGTAACTGTTTCATTGAAAATAAGCTCTGAAGACAGATTCTCAGGGAGATCTATGTCCGGCCCATAGATCTTGACGGCTCATTTACATATTAAGAAAAATGTGGATTTCTCTGGATTAACACATTGAATCACAGATGTCAGAGTATCAGTTTATTCAACATTCCATGACCTACATGCCCATATAGATGGTTTAGGAGAGTGGATTCTCCTGTCAGATTACTTTTAACCCCTTAGTAACTGAATCAATTTTGACCTTACTGACCAGGACAGATTTTTTTAAATCAGACAACTGTCAGTTTATGTGGTAATAACTCTGGAACCCTTCAACAGATCCCACCGATTCTGAGATTGCTTTCTCGTGACATTGTACTTCACGATAGTGGCAAAATTTGTTCGAAATGACTGTTTATTTGTGAAAATATCGGAAACTTGGCGACAATTTCTCAAGTTTAAAGCTTTAAATTTCTATGCCCTTAAATCAGAACATTATGTTACACAAAATAGTTAATAAATAGCATTTACCGCATGCTACTTTACATCAGCACAATTTTGGAAACATCATTTTTTTTGTTAGGAAGCCAGCGAGTTCTCATTTTTCTAACAAAATTTACAAAACCATTTTTTTTAGGAACCACCTCACATTTGAAATGGTTTTGGGGGCCTATATAACAGAAAATACCCCAAAGTGACACGATTCTTAAATCTTCACTCTTAGAGTGCTCAAAATCACATTCAAGAAGCTTATCAACTTGAGGTGCTTCACAGGAACTAAAGCAATGTGGAAGGAAAAAATTAACATTTAACTTTTTGTCACGAAAATATTATTTAGCCCCAAACGTGTTATTTTCAAAAAGGTAACAGAAGAAAATGGACCCTAAAATGTGTTGTGTAATTTCTCCTGAGTAGTTGATGCCTCATTTGTGGGAGAATACTACTGTTTGGGTGCACGGCAGGTTTCAGAAGGGAAGGAGCGCTTTTGACTTTAGGAACACAAAAATGGCTGGAATCGGGAACGGATATCACAGCGTGTTTTTGAGAGCTCATGCTGTGCCGAAACAGTGGAAACCCCCACAAATGACCCCATTAACGGATGTGCTTCACAGAAGTTTATAACGTAGAGCTTTGAAAATAAAAAAATCACATTTTACCCACAAAAATGTACTTTTAGCTCCAATTTTTTATTTACACAAGGGTAACAGGATAAAATGGACCCCAAAATTTGTTCTTCAATTTCTTCTGAGTACGTCGATACCTCATATGTGGTGGAAATCCACAGTTTGGGTGCACAGCAGGGCTTGGAAAGGAAGGAGTGACGTTTTGGAATGCAGACTTTGATGAAATTTATAACATTAGGTCGTCATGTTAAAAATTTTCATTTTTTTCACAAAAATTTAGTTTTAGCCCCAAATTTGCAATTTTCACAATGGATAATAGGAGAAAACGGACTGCATAATTTGTAAGCCATATCTTGTCAAAAACTTCCGCTTGGGCACATGTCAGGGCTAGGAAAGTAAAGAGCGCTATTTGCCTGGGATAGATTGTGAATGCCATGTCGAATTTGAAGAGCCCCTGACATGCCAAAGCACACAGAATTTTAGAACATTGAGGTGGAAATGTGACATTTTAGGGTAATTTTTGTATTTGCTGCAAATTTGTCAGGTAGACAACGGTTAGATGCCCCTAAGGTGCCAAAACAGCAGGAATCCCCCAAAATGACCCCATTATAGAAACTGCATCTCTCAGTGAATTCATCTAGGACTGCAGTGACTATTTTGTAACATCCACGCTATGCTTTTTTTCTGGAGAATTGCAAATCTGACAGTCTAGTACTGTGTTCCCATACAGTGTAGCGCCCCCATATATTATAGCGCCCCCATACATTGTACCCACCTTGTGCTTCTGGTGACACACACTACGTAAATTATTAGGTGCTCTCTCCCCACACGATAATGTCAAACATGTGGCCTTTTACTCTAGTTTAGGCACAGTTGGGATCAGAAGGGGCATTCGCATTTGGGAGCGCAGAATTCACTTGATTTTATTTGAGGGGACGGGACCATGTAACTTTTCCAGAGACATCGTTCTACCAGTAACGTCGGAACACCCTACAGTTCCAGTGACAGACCTACTTGGTGTTTGGAGGATGTCTGTGTTACATCTCTGTGTTTACTCAAGGTAAGTGTTCCCCTTGTTCGTCTATCCCAGCTGTCTTTAGTAGAAGTGGGGATTAACTATTGCACACCCTGTCCTTCCTGCTCGGCAATAGGTGCAGAACCTATATAGGGACGTTTAGGGCAGACAGTGACTTTAGATTTGCCTAGGGGTCTCCACTCCCCCCTTCCTTAGTGTTGGGCTCCCTTCCCCTCATCCCTTCATGTTGCTCTTAGTCTTTCCTACACTGTGCATTACAACTTACCTTAGGGGTTACCGTGGAAATCTCACAAAAATGTGACTCAAACGAAACCCCCAACGGAAACACCCACCATAATGTGGCAGATGGAGACACTTTCTACTCTGTTTGGCATCTGCGCTAATGGTATCCATCTTTTCAGCTGTGCACAGATCTGTGGTCGCCCACACTTGTATGCTAAAATGACTCCTAAAATGATGGGACACCACCAGAACAGAGACTAGTCCAAAGTCATTCCGTCTGCCTCATAATTGAGTAGTTATGTCTGGGGTTTCGTCTGAATTGCAGTTTTGGGGAATTTACACAGTAATCCCGAAGTAAGCGTTCAGCGGAGAGCGCAGGATAAATGTGAGCTGAGCTTTATTCCGATTTTTGGGAGGTAGAATGAATAAATAGTATTACAAGAATAGTCCTTATTTTTACGTTTGCGCGGCTCAGCATACAGAATAAGTGATTTATTCTTTGGGTTGCTGTGATTACAGATTTATATTTTTTTTTTAGGTTTTGCTGCTATCACATAGTAAAAATATAAAAAGTCGTTTTTTTTGTTGCCATATTTTGAGAAATGTAACCTTTTTGTTTTTGGTGAACAGAGCTGTATGAGGGCTTATTTTTTGCAAGATGAGTTGCAGATTTTGTTGGTTCCATTTTGGGGTACATAATATTTTTTTATCACTTCTTATTCAGACTTTTCAAACAGAGAATGAATAAAAACCAGCAATTCAGTTATTGCTTTTATTCTTATTTATTGCACCATTCACCGTGCCATAAAAATAATAAAAACAATTTGTTCGTCGGATCAGTACAATTACAGAGATACCAGATTTGTATTGGTTTTTTATGCTTTCTATTTTACAGACTGAAAACAATGTTTTAGCAAAATGAATTTCTTTTTGCATTGTCATATTCTTAGAGCTGTAACTTTTCTATTTTTTCTGCAGAATGAGCCATATGAGGGCTTGTATTTTGCAGGACCATTTGCAGTTTTCATTCATACAATTTATTTTACATATGACTTTTTGAACACTTTTTATTCACTTTTGTGTGAGTCGCTATGATGAAACTGACATTTTTGGGGTGGTTTTTATTTTATTTTTTTTACATCTTTCGCCAAACTGAATAAATAATGTGCCAGTTTTATAGAGCGGGATTTACCTGACGCGGCGATACAAATTATGTGTATTTTTTTTGTTTTATGCTGCATTTTTTTTTCACGTTTTTACACTTTTTCACTGTGGAACATGTATAATTTTTATTTTGATCACTGGTCTCATATACTGCTGTACTCATATACAGCAATGCAGGCAGGGCCGGACTGGCCATCTGGCAAATGCCAGAAGGGCCTGTCTAGTCATGGGCTGCCTTGTCTGCTACGTTGCTAACAGAATTGGGGTTCTCAAGATACCCATACTGTTAAAGGGAACCTGTCACCACGTTTTTGGAAGATGGGATAAAAATAGCGTTAAATAGGGGCAGAGGTGGGCATTACATTAGTGTGTTTGTTATGCGTTTATTACCCACCTAAGTTGCCGAAATACCTTTGCAAAGTCTCCGTTTTCGCCTGTCAATCAGGCTGGTCTGGTCAAAAGGGCGTGTTGTCTTCCCCCAGATTTTGCGTAGTTTTCCGTTGGTGGCGTAGTGGTGTGCGCATGCCCAAGGTCCCGAATCCTCTGCCAGGGGATTTAAAAGAGCGCGCTGTTCATTATTTCATTGGTGATCGGTGGGCGCGGCCATCTTCCTTTGGCCGCTCGTGCGCAGAAGCGGCGCTCTGCTGGCCGCGGCGCTCTGCTGCCGCGGCGCTCTGCTGGCCGCGGCTTCAGGAAAATGGTCGCCGCGATATCCATCTGCGCACGCGCGGCATCCCGCGGCCATTTTCCTGAAGCCGCGGCCAGCAGAGCGCCGCGGCCAGCAGAGCGCCGCTTCTGCGCACGCGCGGCCAAAGGAAGATGGCCGCGCCCACCGATCACCAATGAAATAACGAACAGCGCGCTCTTTTAAATCCCCTGGCAGAGGATTCGGGACCTTGGGCATGCGCACACCACTACGCCACCAACGGAAAACTACGCAAAATCTGGGGGAAGACAACACGCCCTTTTGACCAGACCAGCCTGATTGACAGGCGAAAACGGAGACTTTGCAAAGGTATTTCGGCAACTTAGGTGGGTAATAAACGCATAACAAACACACTAATGTAATGCCCACCTCTGCCCCTATTTAACGCTATTTTTATCCCATCTTCCAAAAACGTGGTGACAGGTTCCCTTTAAGAGTTGTGATGGAGCACAAAGTCGCTGACTCCGCCACTTACCCCAGCAGGACACGGGAATCATTAGAAATATTGGTCTTGTAGTAAATCTTCCTTTCCTCCATCCAGGGTAATATTAGTAATATATCCCGTCTGGTTCATGGGGACGGGGACAACATGGGCCTGAGTGATTTCAAATGCCAGGACTGAATTTCAGCCCCAGTCCATACCTGAATGCAAGAGAGCAGTCAGTGAGTCATTATGGCTGGATCTCACAGGCCACCTTACCTTGGGGTCATCACACGGACCTTGGGGTTCCAGCACGGTGGCTCAGTGGTTAGCACTGAAGCCTTGCAGTGCTGGAGTCCTGAGTTCAAATCCCACCAAGGACAACATTTGTAAGGAGTTTGCATGTTCTCCCCGTGTTTGCGTGGGTTTCCTCTGGGTATTCAAGTTCCCTCCCACATTCCAAAGCCATAGTGGTAGGCAATTTAGATTGTGAGCCCCATCGGGGACAACGATGATAATGTGTGCAAAACTGTATAGTGCTTCGAAATATGTTAGCGCTATATAAAAATAAAGATTATTATTATCATAGGGTCCAATACTGCAGGGTGTCAGATGCCATATACAGATGACACCCGCAGGAATTGCAGCCGTCTGGCGGCGCTATACCCTTATTTCTGCAGACCGCTAAAAAGCAGTGCTGAGAAATAAGGCCCCCTTAGCCACAGCCGTTAAAAGGCGTATCGGCGGTCGTCCAGGGGTTAATATAAGGAGATAAGGAAACCCCAAGGGGCACTATTAATATTATAAGGAGGCCCAAGGGGGCATTATTAATATTTTAAAGAGACCTTTATGGCCACCCTCATATATTGATATTCTTGTTAGTAGTACCTTTTGATTTTCTCCAATGGTCTGCAGGGTCATATTTGTAATAGAGACCCCCCATCTTTGGAAGTGGGTGAGGGAGAGCAACATGGGCCTGTGTGCTTCATATGCCAGGGCTGGATGAAGGTGTTACCACAGTAAAGATACTTCTTTTATCACCGGAATCTGACTTTCTTATTGATACAAAATGCTATAATTTTTACTGTGTATAACAGATATAAAATAATTTATCTTCCAATATAAAAATCCCCTCACTGATCAGAAGAGTAGAGCCCCCATAGCGCTTTCCTCCATGCCTGCTTCTGGTACTGATGCTCCGCTTAGATTGTTGCCCCTTTAAGGGTTGCAACCAACTTCCTTATAAGGTAAGATGGGAAGATGCCGCTTTAAGAAAAGAACACGAGATTCCGTTATGACATCACAATTAACCATCACTTCTTATCCCGGTGTTTTCCCTGCTGTTGTCACTTTGACATTCCGGTGTCATTGCTGTTGGTGTGATAAGCTACATAGCTAGTCATTTACTAACTGCGCTTTGATTTGCTTGAAATGTCTGGGATTCCTCCAGACAGACTTCAGGTGTTAGCACTACTCCAGGGCATTCTTACCACCTATGCCCCTGACATTGTGCTACCACTGCCCAATGGCGTCCTCAGCTTCACTTACCGGCTGGTTATGGAGCTAATGAGAGACTGCCTGACCAAATACCAACAAGGTCGAATAAGCCAAGAATATCTTGAGCATTTACAACAAAACATCTGGACATTAGTACAACAGGCAAGTAGCAGACGATCTGCACAAATCATTTCACAATAATAATAATGGAATATAAGTTTATCCTGCACCAAATACTCAGATAGAATATCCGAGGAGCGTAAATAGGGCGCACAGGCTACAGGACAAGGCATAGGGGGGTCTAAAGGGTTCATCGAATTAGAGTTGGGAAGGTTGTGGACGCTGGGGGAGGGGAAATTGGATGGGTTAATCCTTTATGGACCACAGAATTATTTCGCTCACTTTCTTTCAATAGCCATAACTTTATTATCTCTCCATTGACAAGGACTTGTTTATTGCGGGCTGAATTGCAGCTTTCAATGGCTCCATCCTATTTACCATACATTGTATTGAAACAAGGGGGAAAAATTCCAGCCATGTGTCTTATTTCCATACGTTGAGTATGGAGGGAGGACGTGGAGATGTAAAGGTTTACAGGTGACCGGTTCCCTCGCCAGCTGTCATGTAGCACTTGTAGAGAAACATGGTGACATAAATGGCCTCCTCCATTCTGAACTTTTTCTCATGATTTTCATTTCTTGTTTTTTCCCATCTCTATAGGCTGAAGAAAAATCCCAAAGTGGAGAATTGGCCTTTTTTAAACAACTGGCCCAAAATGTCCTGCTTGTACTGGAGTATCTGGCCCACGAACTGGAGCGCCTGGTAAGGATCCATCACCTTCTACATCTCATGTCCTTGTTGTCTGATCTTCTCCAGATCACCAGTCATATAGCAGGAGCTCAGATTTATGATGGTAGAGGCCTCCCTGTCCGCACCGGTCAGACACAGGATACTTTATGGCAGCCTGTCTCTGCGGCTCCATCCTCTGTGATGACAGCCTGTACTCAGCGGTGCAGAGTTTGTATTTCTACCTCTTTCTCGCTCGATCATCACAATCTTCCTCCTGGTAAATGCTGCAGTTCTGATAGAAGTTATTAGAGAACAGTTGTAGATACAAATCCGTTATATTAATGTGGATTTACTGGGGAGAGCGGCCGTGAATAGTCCGTCCTATACTGAAATTATCAAATAAATCCAGGTTTAGTCCTTCCTGCTTTATTTATACGGTAATTTAGTGTTTGAGAAATGTTATATTAATTGTATATATTTCATCCATCAGGAAACATCAGACGGTGACTCCAAAGAGGGGCAAAACCTAAATATTGCTGACCCCGATACCAGTGAGTCGGGGCTAAACTCTGATCTGACAGAAGGTAAGCCGATCATATTTTACATACAAATATTAAGTTATAGAGAAGAGCAGAGAATATGTGGATTTATTCTTCATCCTCTGTATGAGGCCGGTGACGGCTCCTGAACCCCTTATAGACTACGAGGGGGCTCACGTAATTCTGCTTCTCTCCTCTGTGGTCTTCTCAGCTCCCAAATGTACAAAGAGGCTCACAGGTCCCCAATCATGTCATCGTTCGGGATTCAATTAGATCCTAAGCAATATCAATCTGTGTGTCTCAAAATACACAAATAAATAAGAGAAACCTGCATTGTCTGGAAGTGTGAGGATCAAGACTCGCATTTCCTGTAGGAGTCTTCCACATCCACTTAATGACGACAAAGTGGACCTTCTTCAATATCCCCTGGAAGAAGCCTACACAAAACTTCTTCAATACTCCTTGGAAGAAGCCTATGCGAAACACGTGTCGGAGTCTTGCTCTCCTTCCTCCCAGACAGAACACATTTCTCTTATTTGTCTTGTTTATTTTGAGGCCTATAGATTGTTCCTGTGTCTTCTAAATTCTAGAAAGACACAAACTTGTATAAATACAATTATGAATATGTTTTGATGTGATTTTGATGACCCGTTCTTGGTATGAAAAGGTGGGGAAGCGTTCTCTACGTCTTACATTCTGTTGTTATACTTTTATCATGAATTATTCTAACTAATCAAATAAAACTTGTTACATTTTTATATTTGTTTTTTGCTTTCTTTTCTTTTGGTTATTAAGTTCTGATATAGACTAATACATGATGACGTCTCTTCATTATTTTATCATTACTTTAGAAATAACTCTGCTGGCAAATGCTGATAGTGGAATATGTGAGACACCAGAGATCAGCCACGAATCTGTCAGTGTAAGTATCAGAGGGACGTCTGTATCATCAGAGGACGGGGTGTGAATTACACGTCCCATATTATACCTCATATGATAATGGGATATCTCTGTTCGCCATGTAGATCGGACCTATTATGTGTGATGATGACATTATTATTCCTGCCTTCCCTGTGTGATGCCCCTTATCCCCAGTGCCGGCTCCAGGTTTTCATGGGCCCTGGTGAAAGAGTCCCAGTGGGCCCCTTTAACACATACCACAATTCAGAATGCACGGATACGGCAGAGAAATATAGGAATAGTACAATGCCAAAGATTTCACATACTGTACTTCTTACATTACATGAGTGATATCTATTGTGCATTCTACATTAGCTCAGAAACCAGACAGTATAATCCTCTATACAGAATAATGAGCCCCATATATTGCTCCAAACAGAATAATGAGCCCCATATATTGCCCCATACAGTATAATGGCCCCATATAGTGCTCCATACAGTATAATTGTCACCACATAGTCCTCTATACAGAATAATGAGCCCCATATATTGCTCCAAACAGAATAATGAGCCCAATATTATGCTCCATACAGAATAATGAGCCTCATAGAATGCTCCATACAGTATAATGGGCACCACAGAGTGCTCCATACAGAATGAGCCGCATATGTTGCTCCATACGGAATTGACCCCATATAATGCTCCATACAGTATAGTGAGCCACATATAATTCTCCATACAGTATATGATGGGCCCCATCTATTGCTCCATATATAATGGGCCTCATATAATGCTCCATACAGTATATGATCGACCCCATACAGTATACTGAGTCCCATATATTGCTCAATACAGAATGGGCCCCATATAATACTCCTTACAGAATGGGTCCCATATAATGCTCCAAAAATAATTGTCCCCATAAGATGCTCCATGTATAATGGGCTCCATATAATGCTCCATATATAATTGGCCATATAAAATGCTCCATATATAATTAGTCCTATAAGATGCTTCATATATTGGCCCCACATACTGCTCCATATTAAATTGGCCCCATATAATGCTCCCTATAGAATTGGCTTCATAATATGCTCCCTATATTATTGGCCCCATAAGATACTCCATATAGAATTAGCCCCATATAATGCTCCATATATGAGCCCCTTCTGATGGTCCCCATATATTACTCCAAATATTAAAAAAAAATAAAAAATAATGAAATACTCACCTCTCGTTGCTTGACGCTGCTCTGCTCTGGACTCCTCACCATCGATGTCTTCCTGCTCTCTGTACTGCGACTGCTCAGGCAGAGGGCGCGCACTGGTGATGTCATCGCGCCCTCTGACCTGAACGTCACAGTCAGAGGATGGAAGACGCTGCAGCACTGGAAATGGGGGAGGTAAGTATCGCAACTTAGTGCCGTGGCCTGAAGCAGGCGGGGGTCCACTCGCGGGGGCCGGCACTAGCGCACCAGTGTCCCGACGGCGAGTGGGCCCCCTGCCTGTTCAGGGCCCCGGCACTTGCCCGGGTGCTGATGCCGGCCCTGCTTATCCCCCCCCGGCAGTAATGATTCATGTGTATAGGGGGTATCTCCTATAATAGGGTCTGTGGAGGGTCCGGCTTGTATCACGTCCCTACTTCTGCTGCAGTGTAATCAGCGGGGACGTGATATAGAAGGAGACATTCCTGCATCTTGAGCTTATATCTTCCTTGATTACCAACGTCCAAAACAGATAAAGCTGGCACTTCCAAATACAATGTAAGAACCACTGGTCACCCCAAAGGGGTAACTAACATGAAGAGATCTAAACTAACATTAAATTAAGGCTTTTATTGGAAAACTTTCATAAAATGCATAGAATGCCCAAGCACCCTAACATAAGGTGGAGGCTAAGTGCAATACATCATAAGATTATATCAATTGCAAGGCGCCCCCGGAAGAAGCCTGGTGCGAAACGTGCGTTGGGGTGAGGTGGACCGCTGTGCTATCTTTGCAGGTAGATATTATTATAGTATCTGATTATGTACATTGACACAGTTTGTGTATTAGGAGCATGCTTGGGCAGCTAAGATGTACTGAAAGGAATTTGTTATTGTGATACCACTACCTTGCAATTGATATAATCTTATGATGTATTGCACTTAGCCTCCACCTTATGTTAGGGTGCTCGGGCATTCTATGCATTTTATGAAAGTTTTCCAATAAAAGCCTTAATTTAACGTTAGTTTGGATCTCTTCATGTTAGTTACCCCTTTGGGGTGACCAGTGGTGCTTATATCTTCCTGCAGTTTCTATGTCCTAAAGTCATTTTTTATTCCTTTTTAGGACTTGATCGGATCATTGAACCCGGAGAGAAATCCTTGTAAGAGCGACTATAAACCCATCAAACTGATCAGCAGTGGAGCCTTTGGGTGAGCTTTACTTTGGTATAATATTTATTTCTCAGGGCTCCTTATAACAATGCCTCTGTCTCTGCGTCCTGCCCGTGCAATGTTCCCATAGAGAAATGATGAGTCCACATCACTGTCCACATCTGTCTGTCACTATCCAGGTCAGTTAGGATGCTGTGTGGATGAGGACCCCCATAAGTGATCATTTATGGAGTATTATTTTATGTATTTCTGGATTTCTAGTGATGGCTGAACATCTAGTATTAATCATTAGTACAGGTGATCACTTAATGAGGTCTACAGACAGTTAGTAAGAATTCATAATAAATCATGGATTTTCTTCCTTTCCAGGGCCGTCCACTTAGTTCGCCATAAAGACACAGACCAGATATGTGCTGTGAAGAAAATTGACAAGGAGAACCTGAAAAATATAAAGATGCTTGAATTGGTCTTTCTGGAGAGGGACATCTCAACATTTGCGGATTGTCCCTTTGTGGCCTCCATGTTCTGCTCCTTTCCTACCAAACTTCATCTGTGTATGGTCATGGAGTATGTACCAGGTAGGAAACTTCCATAGTATCTATATCCAGCCCACGTCTGCTGAATCCTAGCATCTATATATGCCCATAATGTGCCCACATGGATGGTTACATGTCCACTCTGCATTTACTACGCGTTATTTGTTACTAAGAAGCCTGAAAAACCATTGATCTCTCTGGAAGTCTCCCTGTATGTCATCACTGAGCACGGCAGCAGCTTCCACTATGGAGAAAAGGAAGATCTGTCTCAAACAGTTTTTATAGATGAGAACTTCACAGAGAAGTAAATGAGAGGCTTGTAGATGAGACCCGGCGTGGTCTCTTTGTATAGGGTCACTGTGTAGTATACAGTATACGCTCTACATCACACAGTATATCTCTATATAGGCCATCCTGTCCCAATGTCTCTGCTTATCTCCCATTCACCCTCATCATGTGTAATTTACACTGTAACAAACCCTAACCTGTCATATTTGCTTTCTCCCACAGGAGGAGACTGTGGCAGTCTTATAAATCACAGGGGTCCTTTACCCCTCCCCTTGGCACGACTGTACATTGCTGAAACCATTCTTGCTGTGGAATATCTGCACAGCTTTGGTGTGGTGCACAGAGACCTGAAGCCTGACAAGTAAGTGCCCCCTGTAGTAAAATAAAGGGGAAGAGTTTGTTATACAGTCTATGGGTTATTACTTGGGGCTGACACCATCTTTTCTTTCACAGTATCCTGATAACATCAACAGGACATATTAAGGTCACCGATTTTGGGCTTTCAAAACTCGGCCTCATGAGACCGACATCAGACATCTACAAGGCCCCAACTAAGGACATCACCCACGAGTTCCTTGATGGCGAGGTCGGCTTTACTGACAAGATCTTGTACTTTACAGATCTCATCTCTTTCTCTGATAATTTCTCTATAAAACATTAACATTCATGTTATTTGTCGCAATAATGTTTATTGATCATCATCTCATTCTTCTGTTGGTTTCCAGGCTTTTGGCACCCCTAAATACATGGCCCCAGAAGTTATCCTAGGGAAAGGCTATGGAAGGCCTGTTGACTGGTGGTCAGTAGGGATCATCCTGTATAATTTTTTCTTTGCAATTACACCATTTCGAGGGGCTTCCAAAAGAGAGATAGTACGCAGTGTCCTTGAGGGTAAGTAAAATAATCTGAGTGTTATTTGGCTTCATTGGTTCTGTGGTTTAGTTTCTAGCTTTAATAAGGAATTTTTTAAATGAAAATAAATGAAGAAATTTTATTTCCTGTAATCTTTGCTTTTTATATAACAGATGACATAATTTGGAAACATCATAACTACTCTGCTCCACCCTATGCTCGTCGCCTGATCACTGAGCTACTTCGGAAGAATCCAGCATATAGACTTGGGACAGGTAATATTATAATAGTATTATGACTTATTACACTTCTGTAACCAGACAAATGGTCGTGTCCATGAGGTTCAGCACTGAGGTTCTGTATTCTACCTACATGTCCAATCTCCATTCTTCATGCTATGACTTTCAGTACATTTCCTTCATGTTGGCTCTGTTACCTCTTCAGTTCATGCTAACATAAACTGTACAGATACGGAGCAGTTTCTCTGACAGTGACTGTATCAATTTCTTTCTTGTCTTGCTTTTCCAGAAGGAGCAAATGAGATCAAAGTTCATCCATTTCTACGTGTTTTGGACTTCAACAAACTTCTAAGTCAGAAACCCATGTTTGTGCCTGATCTAAAGTCAGATGAGGACACATGCTACTTTATCAGTAAGTAAAATGAGATGTCATCTACAAAAAACTGCTGTGTGTCCTGTCTTTTATTTTATGTGAAAATCAGTTCACATCAATATTAGTGATAACATGATGACAGTCTGACTAGGTCTTATGCTAATAGTTTCTGATAACACTTGTACTTTGTAGTTGGTCGTAGCAGACAAAAACATATGAATTCAGATGAGGGGGACACAACTGAGGACAATGACTGGCCAGAAATGAAAAACTTTGTATCATCTTATCAAAGGTTTTCTAAAGTAAGTATGTAGCCAATAAAATATCTAACAAATAAATATAATCAGAGAAAAGCTAAAAAATATATCAATTTTATATTTCTCTGTGTGTTTTAGCTACATATCACCAATACCGGGATCATGACCAATGTAGAGCCTTCTTCACCTCCACAGTGTTCCAAAGAGAACCATGAAAACCACTCAGACATGTGAGTAGATTATTATTGTGAGATTTAGTTCTGATATATGTACACAACTAAATACAAGACACAAGTAACACAAATATCTGGCTTGTGTAAACTCTGCAATAAGAGCTGGTCATTTCGTCAGCTCACAATATTTACAGGCCAATATTACTAGTTGGGGTCCTGAGAAGGGTATCTCCTCCATGTTGTCCAAATTGGCCTTACAGACAGGTGTTCTTCCCTTTTGTATTGATTTTATTTGTAATTTACTTGTCTTTCTTCTATCAAAAAGGCAGAAGGAATCTTCCCCTTCCAAAACTATTGGAGACAATGAAGAGCCTATGTCAGCTCAAGGGCTTTCCTCAGAGAACAGCAAGAAACACTCAGACATGTGAGTAGATTATTAATATGAGATTTAGTTCTGACATATGTACACAGTCAAATACAAGACACGAGTAACAAATCTAAATTCAGAATCCACCACAACTTCATTGCTGACCTCTATAGGTCTAGCTTGTGTAAACTCTGCAATAAGAGCTGATCATTTCAACCAGCCATTCGATTTCAGCTCATTACAGGCCAATATTACTAGTTGGGGTCCTGAGAAGGGTATCTCCTCCATGTTGTTCTAATTCACCTTACAGACAGGTGTTCTTCCCTTTTGTATTGATTTTATTTGCAATTTACTTGTCTTTCTTCTACCAAAAGGCAGAAGGAATCTTCTCCTTCCAAAACTATTGGAGACAATGAAGAGCCAATGTCAGCTCCAGGGCTTTCCCCAGGGAACAGCAAGAAACACTCAGACATGTGAGTAGAATATTTTTATTATGAGATTTAGTTCTGATATATGTTCAGAACCAAATACAAGACAAAAATCTAAATCCAGCATCCACCACCCCGTGATTGCTGATGTTTGTGGGTCTGACTTTTGGTAACTCTGCAGTAACAGCTGATCATTATGACCAGCGATTCATTTCCAGCTCATTACAGGCCAATATTGCTAGTTAGACTCCATTCTTGCTGGTAGAAGGCGGTGTGAGCAGGGTATCCCCTCCATGTTGTCCCAATTGGCTTTCAGACAGTTGTTCTTCCATTTTTTTTATTGTTTATACTTGTAATTTACTTGTCTTTCTTCTACCAAACAGGCAGAAAGAATTGTCTTCTTCCAATACTAATGGAGACAATCAGTGTTTCAGTGCTAAAACCAGCGAGTCCTCCTCGCCCTCATTGTCAGGTATGTACAGATTTATAGGCCGTCCAATCATAGCCTATTATCCAAAATTATAAGGAGAATCAGCACATGAAGACTCCAATACTTATTTTATTCCTGTTGCTCCTCTGAGTATTCTGGTTTTGAGTCATGGACTTTTTTATGGTCTTTACCTAGAGGGCGGTGCTCTCAGGATCCTCTGGGGCGTGTCTTCAGGTTGCTCTGCAATATTAAGCTGTGAGCCACGCCCCCATTGTAAAGACCATAAAAGTTAGCACTAAATAAAAATGCCCATATCTCTACACCCGTGTGGCGGATTTTAACAAGAAAAATATCAGAATACTCAGGGAAGCGCTGACAAAAAGTAAGAGTGAATCTGAGACACCTTTGATCTGGTGATGAGTCCACTCTAAAGTTACATTTTAGTTTTATCCTACTTATTATATAATAACACTGAGGCTTGCTAATGATAATGATAATAAGGGGACATGGTTCCTTTGGGAGACACCACATGGCGGCACACAGAAAAGCTGCATATTAATCAGTTTGCATAACGCTATAAAGATACAAAGCTAATCTTCTATGACTTCATAATCAATATTTTTTCTGCCTTTTCATTAGAATCTCCAGTTCAGAGAAATAGAAAATCATTTTTAAAACTGAGAAAACAACAAAAAACTGAGAAAGTAGAAGAAGGGGAAAGAAGGCGAGGTAAGTGTGGCAATAAGGCCCATGTTGTATGATATCAGTGGGAAGAATTCATGTGGAGCAGATGTTATCTGTCAGTGATGGGATTGTCACATGTATGATGACTGACGTCAGTGGTGGGATTGTCACATGTATGATGACTGACGTCAGTGGTAGGATTGTCACATGTGTGATGACTGACGTCAGTGGTGGGATTGTCACATGTATGATAACTGACGTCAGTGGTGGGATTGTCACATGTGTGATGACTGACGTCAGTGGTGGGATTGTCACATGTATGATGACTGATGTCAGTGGTGGGATTGTCACATGTATAATGACTGATGTCAGTGGTGGGATTGTCACATGTGTGATGACTGGTGTCAGTGGTGGGATTGTCACATGTATGATGACTGACGTCAATGATTGTCACGCGTGTGATGACTGATAATGATCCTGCACCTCTTTATGAAGAAGATTCCTCTACCATTCTGTCTCAGTGACACCACAGTAGTACCCTCTGATATGGAGCCCCATTCTTTACATTACTTTTACATCTTTTCTCATAGGTTCTATCTTCCGCTGGATGATATCATCCTGCCGGCGTGGATTATCCAGGGCTGCTCGCGCTGTCAGAGAAAGCTGCATTTTTGCACCTTGTCAGCATGGCAGCTATAACATCTCTACGACAGAAATCCCCCACATCTAGCGCCCTGAAGACACTACAGCACGTCCACCATCAATGCTGTACCTGTGTGGAAGGACATGTACCATCTACCTGTGGCCTCCTGACCAGCATCAACATCTGCAAAAGTTGAAGGCTCCTCCAGGAACATGTCCTCATCCTTCCATGCTATTTTTAATTAATCTAAATAAATAAACATTTAAAACCGATTAATATCTTTCCTAATTATTACTGACATTTATGGTATATCGATACTTTACATCATGTTCAGCATAGCACACAGAAGGAGCAAGAAACCCCCTATGAGTATGATTATAAAAACGCTTTATATTTTAAACCAGAAGTACAAATAATAATAATGACTACATGATATGAGAAATAGTGACAAGGTAGCTGCTAACCAAGAGAGCAGGGAGTATAACAGACAATACACAGAGTGACAGCAGGACACATTATAGAGAGTGAAAATAAAGCCCCTAACACTTATAAGTGCTAATCGCAAAATTAGAATATCATCAAATAGTTAATTTATTTCAGTTCGTCAATACAAAAAGTGAAACTCATATTATATAGAGTCATTTCCAACAGAGTGATCTATTTCACGTGTTTACTTCTGTTAATGTTGATGATTATTGCTTACCGCCAATGAAAACCCAAAAGTCATTATCTCAGTACGGTAAATTAGAATTAACAAAAACACCTACAAAGGCTTCCTAAGCGTTTATAAAGGTCCCTTCGTCTGTTTCAGTAGGCTCCACAATCATGGGGAAGACTGCTGACCTGACAGATGTCCAGAAGGCAGTCACTGACACACTCCACAAGGAGGGGAAGCCACAAAAGGTCATTGCTAAAGAAGCTGGCTGTTCACAGAGTGCTGTATCCAAGCATATTAATGGAAAGTGGAGTGGAATGAAAAACTGTGGTAGAAAAAGGCGCACAAGCAACCGGGATAACCGCAGCCTTGCAAGGATTGTTAAGAAAAGGCCATTCAAAGATTTGGGAGTGATTCAGGAGTGGATTGCTGCTGGAGCCATTGCTTCAAGAGCCACCACTCACAGACGTATCCAGGCCATGGGCTACAAGTGTCACATTCCTTGTGTCAGCCACTCGAACAATAGACAACGCCAGAAACGTATTACCAGGGCCAAGGAGAAATAGAACTGGACTGTTGTCAGTGGTCCAAGGTGTTGTTTTCAGATTAAAGTAAATTTTGTTTTTCATTTGGAAATCAAGGTCCCAGAGTCTGGAGGAAGTGGAGAGGCCACAATCCAAGCTGCTGGAGGTCTAGTGTGAAGTTTCCACAATCAGTGATGGTTTGGGCAGCCATGTCATCTGCTGGTGTAGGTCCACTGTGTTTTACCAAGGCCAAAGTCAGCGCAGCCGACTACCAGAAAATCTTAGAGCACTTCATGCTTCCCTCTGCTGACAAGCTTTTTGGAGATGGAAATGTCATTCTCCAGCAGGACCTGGCACCTGCCCACACTGCAAAAAGTGCCAATACCTGGTTTACAAACAACAATATCACTGTGTGTGATTGGCAGCAAACTCGTCTGACCTTAACCCCATAGAGAATCTATGGGGTCCTGTCAAGAGGAAGATGAGAGACACCAGACCCAACAATGCAGACGAGCTGAAGGCTGCTATCAAAGCAACCTGGGCTTCCATAACCCCTCAGCAGTGCCACAGGCTGATCCCCTCCATGTCACGCCGCAATGATGCAGTAATTGATGCAAAAGTATCCCTGAGCAAGTATTGAGTTCATTTACTGAACATACATTTCAGTAGGCCAACATTTCGGATGTTAAAATTATTTTTCATGCTGGTGTTATAAAGTATTCTGATTTACTTATATAGATATTTGGGGCACCACGGTCAGTGGGATTCACACCAAGACCCATGGAAGGATCAATACTAAAGTGCAGAGAAGCAGAGTAGGTCTTAAAAACGGGGATCACCACACACATGAATGTAGCAAAATTGAACACAGCTTTATTTTAGAATAAACAAACATGAGGCAAAGCACAAACATTTAAAACCATTTAAAAAAGGGAGTACGTGACAACCCTATACACAAACAGCCCCTAATAAGGCTAAAGACCCAGATTTACCCCACCCACCGAATCGGACCCAGAGTGACCGCGCCCACAGAATCGGACCAAAAGTGACCCCGCCCACCGAATCGGACCTAGATTTACCCCGCCCACAAAATCAGACCCAGATTGACCCAACCCACCAAATCGGACCGCCTGAGGGGCACCCAAGTGTGAAAGTCTTGCAGGGGCAGCCCGGGCACCATTCCAAAGCACTATCTGTAGTTCCTTCAGGAAATACCCATCTAGTTATAGTGCTTTGGAACAAAGCACTATATTGTAATCCGAACGTGGTAAACTTATTCTTATTCTTATTATTCAGTCTGCACGTAATGCGGCCCGAACCGCTAAACTCACTGACTCGAGTGAGGTGTCATTTCGAAGCCAGCGTCCCCAAGAGGTGTGCTAAGTATTTTTCGCGTCGATCGGATTTGTAGTTTTGGCGCAATTTGCGTTTGAAAAAAGTGTCTCAATGCATTTCAATAGGGAAATTTTCCCATACGTTTATAATGGGCCTGATTTCTGAGGCAATTTCTAAAAATAACTGCCAACTGCCACCTGGCTGATTAGCTCATTGATATGCGCAGTCAGACACAGTTACTATGCCAACGCCTACGAACTGTACATGACCCCACAGGACACACTTTTGTCAGATAATATCAGCTCTTAAAGTGACCCCGCCCACCAAATCGGACCCAGAGTGACCCCGCCCACCAAATCGGACCCAGAGTGGCTCCGCCCACCAAATCGGCCCCTGAGGGGCCCCGCCCACCAAATCGGCCCCTGAGGTTCCCCGCCCACCAAATCGGACCCAGAGTGGCCCCGCCCACGAAATCGGCCCCTGAGGGGCCGCGCCCACCAAATCGGACCCAGAGGGGCCCCGCCCACCAAATCGGACCCAGAGTGGCCCCGCCCACCAAATCGGACCCTGAGGGGCCCCACCCACCAACTCGGACCCTGAGGGGCCCCTCCCACCATATCGGACCCTGAGGGGCCCCGCCCACCAAATCGGTCCCAGAGTGACCCCGCCCACCAAATCGGTCCCAGAGTGACCCCGCCCACCAAATCGTTCCCAGAGTGACCCCGCCCAACAAATCGGTCCCAGAGTGACCCCGCCCACCAAATCGGTCCCAGAGTGCCCCGCCCACCAATTCGGTCCCAGAGTGCCCCACCCACCAAATCGGTCCCAGAGTGCCCCGTCCACCAAATCGGTCCCAGAGTGACCCCGCCCACCAAATTGGTCCCAGAGTGACCCCGCCCACCAAATCGAACCCAGAGTGACCCGGCCCACCAAATCGGACCCTGAGTGACCCCATCCACCAAATCGGACCCTGAGTGACCCCGTCCACCAAATCGGACCCTGAGTAACCCCGCCCACCAAATCGGTCCCTGAGGTGCCCCGCCCAACAAATCGGACCCAGAGTGGCTTCGCCCACTAAATTGGTCCCAGAGTGACCCCGCCCACCAAATCGGACCCAGAGTGGCCTCAATCCTGAGGGGCTACAACTACCAAACCAGCGCCTGAGAGGCACCCAAGTGTGAAAGTCTTGCAGGAGCAACCCGGGCACCAATCCAAAGCACTATCTGTAGTTCCTTCAGGAAATACCCATCTAGTTCTTCTTATTATTATTCAGTCCGCACGTAATGCGGCCCGAACCGCTTCACTCACAGACTCCAGTGAGGTGTCATTTCGAAGCCAGCGTCCCCAAGAGGTGTGCTAAGTATTTTTCGTGTCGATCGGATTTGTAGTTTTGGCGCAATTGGCGTTTGAAAAATGTTTTCCCCTCATTACTCAATGCATTTCAATAGGGAAATTTTCCCATACATTTATAATGGGCCTGATTTCTGAGGCAATTTCTAAAAATAACTGCCAACTGCCATCTGGCTGATTAGCTCAGACCCAGTTACTATGCCAACACCTACGAACTCTAAATGACACCACCAAGACAGTTTTGCCAGATAATATCAGCTCTTAAAGTGACCCGCCCACCAAATCGGACCCGGAGCTGCGCAGCATACAGAGCAGAGCCCCGCAGTATACAGCGCAGAGCCGCGCAGTATACAGCGCAGAGCCCCGCAGTATACAGCGCAGAGCCCCACAGTATACAGCGCAGAGCCCCGCAGTATACAGCGCAGAGCCCCGCATTATACAGCGCAGAGCCGCGCATTATACAGCGCAGAGCCGCGCAGCATACAGCGCAGAGCCGCGCATTATACAGCGCAGAGCCGCGCAGCATACAGCGCAGAGCCGCGCAGCATACAGCGCAGAGCCGCGCAGCATACAGCGCAGAGCCCCGCAGCATACAGCGCAGAGCCCCGCAGCATACAGCGCAGAGCCGCGCAGCATACAGCGCAGAGCCGCGCAGCATACAGCGCAGAGCCCCGCAGTATACAGCGCAGAGCTGCGCAGCATACAGCGCAGAGCCCCGCAGTATACAGCGCAGAGCCCCGCAGTATACAGCGCAGAGCCACGCAGTATACAGCGCAGAGCCGCGCAGTATACAGCGCAGAGCCGCGCAGTATACAGCGCGGAGCCCCGCAGTATACAGCGCAGAGCCCCGCAGTATACAGCGCAGAGCCCCGCAGTATACAGCGCAGAGCCGCGCATTATACAGCGCAGAGCCACGCAGCATACAGCGCAGAGCCGCGCAGCATACAGCGCAGAGCCCCGCAGCATACAGCGCAGAGCCCCGCAGCATACAGCGCAGAGCCGCGCAGCATACAGCGCAGAGCCGCGCAGCATACAGCGCAGAGCCCCGCAGTATACAGCGCAGAGCTGCGTAGCATACAGCGCAGAGCCCCGCAGTATACAGCGCAGAGCCCCGCAGTATACAGCGCAGAGCCACGCAGTATACAGCGCAGAGCCGCGCAGTATACAGCGCAGAGCCGCGCACTATACAGCGCGGAGCCGCGCAGCATACAGCGCGGAGCCGCGCAGCATACAGCGGCGCCGCCCGCCAAATCGGACCCAGAGTGGCGCTGCCCGCCAAATCGGACCCAGAGTGGCGCCACCCGCCAAATCGGACCCAGAGTGGCGCCGCCCGCCAAATCGGACCCAGAGTGGCGCCGCCCGCCAAATCGGACCCAGAGTGGCGCCGCCCGCCAAATCGGACCCAGAGTGGCGCCGCCCGCCAAATCGGACCCAGAGTGGCGCCGCCCGCCAAATCGGACCCAGAGTGGCCTCAACCCTGAGGGGCTACAACTACCAAAACAGCGCCTGAGGGGCACCCAAGTGTGAAAGTCTTGCTGGGGCAACCCAGGCACCATTCCAAAGCACTATCTGTAGTTCCTTCGGGAAATACCCATCTATTTCTCTCTGTTATCAGCCATTCCCCGTCCTGCTGTCAGTCTATTTCTCTCTGTTATCAGCCATTCCCCCGTCCTGCTGTCAGTCTATTTCTCTCTTTTATCAGCCATTCCCCTGTCCTGCTGTCAGTCTATTCTCTCTGTTATCAGCCATTCCCCGTCCTGCTGTCAGTCTATTCTCTCTGTTATCAGCCATTCCCCAATCCTGCTGTCAGTCTATTTCTCTGTTATCAGCCATTCCCCTGTCCTGCTGTCAGTCTATTTCTCTCTGTTATCAGCCATTCCCCGTCCTGCTGTCAGTCTATTTCTCTCTGTTATCAGCCATTCCCCTGTCCTGCTGTCAGTCTATTCTCACTGTTATCAGCCATTCCCTTGTCCTGCTGTCAGTCTATTCTCTGTTATCAGCCATTCCCTTATCCTGCTGTCAGTCAGAGTGACCCGGGCCACCAAATCGGACCCAGAGTGACCCGGGCCACCAAATCGGACCCAGAGTGACCCGGGCCACCAAATCGGACCCAGAGTGACCCGGGCCACCAAATCGGACCCAGTGACCCGGGCCACCAAATCGGACCCAGAGTGACCCGGGCCACCAAATCGGACCCAGAGTGACCCGGGCCACCAAATCGGACCCAGAGTGACCCGGGCCACCAAATCGGACCCAGAGTGACCCGGCCCACCAAATCGGACCCAGAGTGATCCGGCCCACCAAATCGGACCCAGAGTGACCGGGCCCACCAAATCGGACCCAGAGTGACCCGGGCCACCAAATCGGACCCAGAGTGACCCGGGCCACCAAATCGGACCCAGAGTGACCCGGGCCACCAAATTGGACCAAGAGTGACCCGGCCCTCCAAATCGGACCCAGAGTGACCCGGCCCTCCAAATCGGACCCAGAGTGACCCGGCCCACCAAATCGGACCCAGAGTGGCCTTAACCCTGAGGGGCTACAACTACCAAACCAGCGCCTGAGGGGCACCCAAGTGTGAAAGTCTTGCAGGGGCAGCCCGGGCACCATTCCAAAGCACTATCTGTAGTTCCTTCAGGAAATACCCATCTAGTATTATTATTATTATTGCTGTTAGTATTATAAAAGGGTCAGAGAGGCATTATTATTTCTAACTAAATAAAAAAGAACAGGCAGTCACTATTATTATCACTATCATCAGGAGCCCACAATGGGCACTATTATTATAAGGAGGACCGAGACACACTATTATCCCCTTCACCTCAGGGCCATTTTTCGTCTTTACATTCCTGTTTTTTCGCTCCCCTTTTTCTCAGAGCCATACGTTTTTTATTTTTCCATCAATATAGCCATATGAGGGCTTGTTTTTTGCGGGACGAGTTGGACTTTTGAACGACACTATTGGTTTTACCATATCATCTACTGGAAAACGGGAAAAAATGTCCAAGTGCCATGAAAAAAAAGTACAATTCCACAATTGTTTTGTTTTTTTACCATGTTCATCAAATGCTAAAATGTACCTGCCATTATGATTCCCCAGGTCATTACAAGTTTGTACATACCAAACATGTATAGGTTCTTTTTTATATAAGTGGTGAAAATAAAAATCCAAAATTGATTAATTAATTCATTAATTATTTTTATATATTGATAGATCGGGCGATTCTGTACTCAGCAATACCAAATATGTGTATTTTTTTAAATTATTGTTTTATTTTGAATGGGGCGAATAAAGGGTGATTTAAACTTTTTTTAAATTATTTTTTAATATTTTTTTTAATTTTTTTTTCTACTTTACACTTCCATTAATAGAAGAAGCTGCGATCATCTGATCACTTGTGGTACAGAGAAAGGGCTGCAGCCCTGCCCTGAGAAGCAGAAATGCTTACTTCCTACGAGCGCAGACCGCTGCTCATAGCTATCTGGCTATGACAACCTGAGTTCCTGCAGACCCTGGGTTGTCGTGCCAACCCATCAGCGACCAGCAGACCCGTGACACGGGCCCCAATGGGCGAGATTAGTTACTCGCTTCAGACCAGATCGTACTAAATACCCTGTCAGAGATTGACAGCAGCATTTAACAGGTTAACAGCTGTAGGGGGATGGCGATTCCACCCGCGGCTGTTAGGGGCACATGTCAGCTGCTGAAATAAACGACATGTGCAGGAAAAGATGTGGGCTCAGCGCCAGAGCCCACATCAAAGGGGGAGACGAGACATGCACTATACATGTAAGGCGCATGTCGGGAAGGGGTTAAAGGGAATCTGTCAATAGGATCATCTCTTCTAAGGTGTCTACATAAAAATGCAGGTCATAGAAAGTCGAATAAACTGATACCCTGATATCCGTGATTCAATTTGTTAATCCAGAGAAATCCACTTTTTTTTCTAAATATGTAAATGAGCTGTTAAGATCTATGGGCCGGACATAGATCTCCCTGAGAATCTGCCTCCAGAGAGTATTTTAAGTATCAGTGTGAGACATGTAATGACTGACAGTCTGCTCTCTCTAATCAGTCTTACACTGGTAACTGTTTCATTGAAAATAAGCTCTGAAGACAGATTCTCAGGGAGATCTATGTCCGGCCCATAGATCTTGACGGCTCATTTACATATTAAGAAAAATGTGGATTTCTCTGGATTAACACATTGAATCACAGATGTCAGAGTAACAGTTTATTCAACATTCCATGACCTACATGCCCATATAGATGGTTTAGGAGAGTGGATTCTCCTGTCAGATTACTTTTAACCCCTTAGTAACTGAATCAATTTTGACCTTACTGACCAGGACAGATTTTTTTAAATCAGACAACTGTCAGTTTATGTGGTAATAACTCTGGAACCCTTCAACAGATCCCACCGATTCTGAGATTGCTTTCTCGTGACATTGTACTTCACGATAGTGGCAAAATTTGTTCGAAATGACTGTTTATTTGTGAAAATATCGGAAACTTGGCGACAATTTCTCAAGTTTAAAGCTTTAAATTTCTATGCCCTTAAATCAGAACATTATGTTACACAAAATAGTTAATAAATAGCATTTACCGCATGCTACTTTACATCAGCACAATTTTGGAAACATCATTTTTTTTGTTAGGAAGCCAGCGAGTTCTCATTTTTCTAACAAAATTTACAAAACCATTTTTTTTAGGAACCACCTCACATTTGAAATGGTTTTGGGGGCCTATATAACAGAAAATACCCCAAAGTGACACGATTCTTAAATCTTCACTCTTAGAGTGCTCAAAATCACATTCAAGAAGCTTATCAACTTGAGGTGCTTCACAGGAACTAAAGCAATGTGGAAGGAAAAAATTAACATTTAACTTTTTGTCACGAAAATATTATTTAGCCCCAAACGTGTTATTTTCAAAAAGGTAACAGAAGAAAATGGACCCTAAAATGTGTTGTGTAATTTCTCCTGAGTAGTTGATGCCTCATTTGTGGGAGAATACTACTGTTTGGGCGCACGGCAGGTTTCAGAAGGGAAGGAGCGCTTTTGACTTTAGGAACACAAAAATGGCTGGAATCGGGAACGGATATCACAGCGTGTTTTTGAGAGCTCATGCTGTGCCGAAACAGTGGAAACCCCCACAAATGACCCCATTAATGGATGTGCTTCACAGAAGTTTATAACGTAGAGCTTTGAAAATAAAAAAATCACATTTTACCCACAAAAATGTACTTTTAGCTCCAATTTTTTATTTACACAAGGGTAACAGGATAAAATGGACCCCAAAATTTGTTCTTCAATTTCTTCTGAGTACGTCGATACCTCATATGTGGTGGAAATCCACAGTTTGGGTGCACAGCAGGGCTTGGAAAGGAAGGAGTGACGTTTTGGAATGCAGACTTTGATGAAATTTATAACATTAGGTCGTCATATTAAAAATTTTCATTTTTTTCACAAAAATTTAGTTTTAGCCCCAAATTTGCAATTTTCACAATGGATAATAGGAGAAAACGGACTCCATAATTTGTAAGCCATATCTTGTCAAAAACTTCCGCTTGGGCACATGTCAGGGCTAGGAAAGTAAAGAGCGCTATTTGCCTGGGATAGATTGTGAATGCCATGTCGAATTTGAAGAGCCCCTGACATGCCAAAGCACACAGAATTTTAGAACATTGAGGTGGAAATGTGACATTTTAGGGTAATTTTTGTATTTGCTGCAAATTTGTCAGGTAGACAACGGTTAGATGCCCCTAAGGTGCCAAAACAGCAGGAATCCCCCAAAATGACCCCATTATAGAAACTGCATCTCTCAGTGAATTCATCTAGGACTGCAGTGACTATTTTGTAACATCCACGCTATGCTTTTTTTCTGGAGAATTGCAAATCTGACAGTCTAGTACTGTGTTCCCATACAGTGTAGCACCCCCATATATTATAGCGCCCCCATACATTGTACCCACCTTGTGCTTCTGGTGACACACACTACGTAAATTATTAGGTGCTCTCTCCCCACACGATAATGTCAAACATGTGGCCTTTTACTCTAGTTTAGGCACAGTTGGGATCAGAAGGGGCATTCGCATTTGGGAGCGCAGAATTCACTTGATTTTATTTGAGGGGACGGGACCATGTAACTTTTCCAGAGACATCGTTCTACCAGTAACGTCGGAACACCCTACAGTTCCAGTGACAGACCTACTTGGTGTTTGGAGGATGTCTGTTACATCTCTGTGTCTACTCAAGGTAAGTGTTCCCCTTGTTCGTCTATCCCAGCTGTCTTTAGTAGAAGTGGGGATTAACTATTGCACACCCCGTCCTTCCTGCTCGGCAATAGGTGCAGAACCTATATAGGGACGTTTAGGGCAGACAGTGACTTTAGATTTGCCTAGGGGTCTCCACTCCCCCCTTCCTTAGTGTTGGGCTCCCTTCCCCTCATCCCTTCATGTTGCTCTTAGTCTTTCCTACACTGTGCATTACAACTTACCTTAGGGGTTACCGTGGAAATCTCACAAAAATGTGACTCAAACGAAACCCCCAACGGAAACACCCACCATAATGTGGCAGATGGAGACACTTTCTACTCTGTTTGGCATCTGCGCTAATGGTATCCATCTTTTCAGCTGTGCACAGATCTGTGGTCGCCCACACTTGTATGCTAAAATGACTCCTAAAATGATGGGACACCACCAGAACAGAGACTAGTCCAAAGTCATTCCGTCTGCCTCATAATTGAGTAGTTATGTCTGGGGTTTCGTCTGAATTGCAGTTTTGGGGAATTTACACAGTAATCCCGAAGTAAGCGTTCAGCGGAGAGCGCAGGATAAATGTGAGCTGAGCTTTATTCCGATTTTTGGGAGGTAGAATGAATAAATAGTATTACAAGAATAGTCCTTATTTTTACGTTTGCGCGGCTCAGCATACAGAATAAGTGATTTATTCTTTGGGTTGCTGTGATCACAGATTTATATTTTTTTTTTAGGTTTTGCTGCTATCACATAGTAAAAATATAAAAAGTAGTTTTTTTTGTTGCCATATTCTGAGAAATGTAACCTTTTTGTTTTTGGTGAACAGAGCTGTATGAGGGCTTATTTTTTGCAAGATGAGTTGCAGATTTTGTTGGTTCCATTTTGGGGTACATAATATTTTTTTTATCACTTCTTATTCAGACTTTTCAAACAGAGAATGAATAAAAACCAGCAATTCAGTTATTGCTTTTATTCTTATTTATTGCACCATTCACCGTGCCATAAAAATAATAAAAACAATTTGTTCGTCGGATCAGTACAATTACAGAGATACCAGATTTGTATTGGTTTTTTATGCTTTCTATTTTACAGACTGAAAACAATGTTTTAGCAAAATGAATTTCTTTTTGCATTGTCATATTCTTAGAGCTGTAACTTTTCTATTTTTTCTGCAGAATAAGCCATATGAGGGCTTGTATTTTGCAGGACCATTTGCAGTTTTCATTCATACAATTTATTTTACATATGACTTTTTGAACACTTTTTATTCACTTTTGTGTGAGTCGCTATGATGAAACTGACATTTTTGGGGTGGTTTTTATTTTATTTTTTTTACATCTTTCGCCAAACTGAATAAATAATGTGCCAGTTTTATAGAGCGGGATTTACCTGACGCGGCGATACAAATTATGTGTATTTTTTTTGTTTTATGCTGCATTTTTTTTTTCACGTTTTTACACTTTTTCACTGTGGAACATGTATAATTTTTATTTTGATCACTGGTCTCATATACTGCTGTACTCATATACAGCAATGCAGGCAGGGCCGGACTGGCCATCTGGCAAATGCCAGAAGGGCCTGTCTAGTCATGGGCCGCCTTGTCTGCTACGTTGCTAACAGAATTGGGGTTCTCAAGATACCCATACTGTTAAAGGGAACCTGTCACCACGTTTTTGGAAGATGGGATAAAAATAGCGTTAAATAGGGGCAGAGGTGGGCATTACATTAGTGTGTTTGTTATGCGTTTATTACCCACCTAAGTTGCCGAAATACCTTTGCAAAGTCTCCGTTTTCGCCTGTCAATCAGGCTGGTCTGGTCAAAAGGGCGTGTTGTCTTCCCCCAGATTTTGCGTAGTTTTCCGTTGGTGGCGTAGTGGTGTGCGCATGCCCAAGGTCCCGAATCCTCTGCCAGGGGATTTAAAAGAGCGCGCTGTTCATTATTTCATTGGTGATCGGTGGGCGCGGCCATCTTCCTTTGGCCGCGCGTGCGCAGAAGCGGCGCTCTGCTGGCCGCGGCGCTCTGCTGGCCGCGGCTTCAGGAAAATGGCCGCCGCGATATCCATCTGCGCACGCGCGGCATCCCGCGGCCATTTTCCTGAAGCCGCGGCCAGCAGAGCGCCGCGGCCAGCAGAGCGCCGCTTCTGCGCACGCGCGGCCAAAGGAAGATGGCCGCGCCCACCGATCACCAATGAAATAACGAACAGCGCGCTCTTTTAAATCCCCTGGCAGAGGATTCGGGACCTTGGGCATGCGCACACCACTACGCCACCAACGGAAAACTACGCAAAATCTGGGGGAAGACAACACGCCCTTTTGACCAGACCAGCCTGATTGACAGGCGAAAACGGAGACTTTGCAAAGGTATTTCGGCAACTTAGGTGGGTAATAAACGCATAACAAACACACTAATGTAATGCCCACCTCTGCCCCTATTTAACGCTATTTTTATCCCATCTTCCAAAAACGTGGTGACAGGTTCCCTTTAAGAGTTGTGATGGAGCACAAAGTCGCTGACTCCGCCACTTACCCCAGCAGGACACGGGAATCATTAGAAATATTGGTCTTGTAGTAAATCTTCCTTTCCTCCATCCAGGGTAATATTAGTAATATATCCCGTCTGGTTCATGGGGACGGGGACAACATGGGCCTGAGTGATTTCAAATGCCAGGACTGAATTTCAGCCCCAGTCCATACCTGAATGCAAGAGAGCAGTCAGTGAGTCATTATGGCTGGATCTCACAGGCCACCTTACCTTGGGGTCATCACACGGACCTTGGGGTTCCAGCACGGTGGCTCAGTGGTTAGCACTGAAGCCTTGCAGTGCTGGAGTCCTGAGTTCAAATCCCACCAAGGACAACATTTGTAAGGAGTTTGCATGTTCTCCCCGTGTTTGCGTGGGTTTCCTCTGGGTATTCAAGTTCCCTCCCACATTCCAAAGCCATAGTGGTAGGCAATTTAGATTGTGAGCCCCATCGGGGACAACGATGATAATGTGTGCAAAACTGTATAGTGCTTCGAAATATGTTAGCGCTATATAAAAATAAAGATTATTATTATCATAGGGTCCAATACTGCAGGGTGTCAGATGCCATATACAGATGACACCCGCAGGAATTGCAGCCGTCTGGCGGCGCTATACCCTTATTTCTGCAGACCGCTAAAAAGCAGTGCTGAGAAATAAGGCCCCCTTAGCCACAGCCGTTAAAAGGCGTATCGGCGGTCGTCCAGGGGTTAATATAAGGAGATAAGGAAACCCCAAGGGGCACTATTAATATTATAAGGAGGCCCAAGGGGGCATTATTAATATTTTAAAGAGACCTTTATGGCCACCCTCATATATTGATATTCTTGTTAGTAGTACCTTTTGATTTTCTCCAATGGTCTGCAGGGTCATATTTGTAATAGAGACCCCCCATCTTTGGAAGTGGGTGAGGGAGAGCAACATGGGCCTATGTGCTTCATATGCCAGGGCTGGATGAAGGTGTTACCACAGTAAAGATACTTCTTTTATCACCGGAATCTGACTTTCTTATTGATACAAAATGCTATAATTTTTACTGTGTATAACAGATATAAAATAATTTATCTTCCAATATAAAAATCCCCTCACTGATCAGAAGAGTAGAGCCCCCATAGCGCTTTCCTCCATGCCTGCTTCTGGTACTGATGCTCCGCTTAGATTGTTGCCCCTTTAAGGGTTGCAACCAACTTCCTTATAAGGTAAGATGGGAAGATGCCGCTTTAAGAAAAGAACACGAGATTCCGTTATGACATCACAATTAACCATCACTTCTTATCCCGGTGTTTTCCCTGCTGTTGTCACTTTGACATTCCGGTGTCATTGCTGTTGGTGTGATAAGCTACATAGCTAGTCATTTACTAACTGCGCTTTGATTTGCTTGAAATGTCTGGGATTCCTCCAGACAGACTTCAGGTGTTAGCACTACTCCAGGGCATTCTTACCACCTATGCCCCTGACATTGTGCTACCACTGCCCAATGGCGTCCTCAGCTTCACTTACCGGCTGGTTATGGAGCTAATGAGAGACTGCCTGACCAAATACCAACAAGGTCGAATAAGCCAAGAATATCTTGAGCATTTACAACAAAACATCTGGACATTAGTACAACAGGCAAGTAGCAGACGATCTGCACAAATCATTTCACAATAATAATAATGGAATATAAGTTTATCCTGCACCAAATACTCAGATAGAATATCCGAGGAGCGTAAATAGGGCGCACAGGCTACAGGACAAGGCATAGGGGGGTCTAAAGGGTTCATCGAATTAGAGTTGGGAAGGTTGTGGACGCTGGGGGAGGGGAAATTGGATGGGTTAATCCTTTATGGACCACAGAATTATTTCGCTCACTTTCTTTCAATAGCCATAACTTTATTATCTCTCCATTGACAAGGACTTGTTTATTGCGGGCTGAATTGCAGCTTTCAATGGCTCCATCCTATTTACCATACATTGTATTGAAACAAGGGGGAAAAATTCCAGCCATGTGTCTTATTTCCATACGTTGAGTATGGAGGGAGGACGTGGAGATGTAAAGGTTTACAGGTGACCGGTTCCCTCGCCAGCTGTCATGTAGCACTTGTAGAGAAACATGGTGACATAAATGGCCTCCTCCATTCTGAACTTTTTCTCATGATTTTCATTTCTTGTTTTTTCCCATCTCTATAGGCTGAAGAAAAATCCCAAAGTGGAGAATTGGCCTTTTTTAAACAACTGGCCCAAAATGTCCTGCTTGTACTGGAGTATCTGGCCCACGAACTGGAGCGCCTGGTAAGGATCCATCACCTTCTACATCTCATGTCCTTGTTGTCTGATCTTCTCCAGATCACCAGTCATATAGCAGGAGCTCAGATTTATGATGGTAGAGGCCTCCCTGTCCGCACCGGTCAGACACAGGATACTTTATGGCAGCCTGTCTCTGCGGCTCCATCCTCTGTGATGACAGCCTGTACTCAGCGGTGCAGAGTTTGTATTTCTACCTCTTTCTCGCTCGATCATCACAATCTTCCTCCTGGTAAATGCTGCAGTTCTGATAGAAGTTATTAGAGAACAGTTGTAGATACAAATCCGTTATATTAATGTGGATTTACTGGGGAGAGCGGCCGTGAATAGTCCGTCCTATACTGAAATTATCAAATAAATCCAGGTTTAGTCCTTCCTGCTTTATTTATACGGTAATTTAGTGTTTGAGAAATGTTATATTAATTGTATATATTTCATCCATCAGGAAACATCAGACGGTGACTCCAAAGAGGGGCAAAACCTAAATATTGCTGACCCCGATACCAGTGAGTCGGGGCTAAACTCTGATCTGACAGAAGGTAAGCCGATCATATTTTACATACAAATATTAAGTTATAGAGAAGAGCAGAGAATATGTGGATTTATTCTTCATCCTCTGTATGAGGCCGGTGACGGCTCCTGAACCCCTTATAGACTACGAGGGGGCTCACGTAATTCTGCTTCTCTCCTCTGTGGTCTTCTCAGCTCCCAAATGTACAAAGAGGCTCACAGGTCCCCAATCATGTCATCGTTCGGGATTCAATTAGATCCTAAGCAATATCAATCTGTGTGTCTCAAAATACACAAATAAATAAGAGAAACCTGCATTGTCTGGAAGTGTGAGGATCAAGACTCGCATTTCCTGTAGGAGTCTTCCACATCCACTTAATGACGACAAAGTGGACCTTCTTCAATATCCCCTGGAAGAAGCCTACACAAAACTTCTTCAATACTCCTTGGAAGAAGCCTATGCGAAACAAGTGTCGGAGTCTTGCTCTCCTTCCTCCCAGACAGAACACATTTCTCTTATTTGTCTTGTTTATTTTGAGGCCTATAGATTGTTCCTGTGTCTTCTAAATTCTAGAAAGACACAAACTTGTATAAATACGATTATGAATATGTTTTGATGTGATTTTGATGACCCGTTCTTGGTATGAAAAGGTGGGGAAGTGTTCTCTACGTCTTACATTCTGTTGTTATACTTTTATCATGAATTATTCTAACTAATCAAATAAAACTTGTTACATTTTTATATTTGTTTTTTGCTTTCTTTTCTTTTGGTTATTAAGTTCTGATATAGACTAATACATGATGACGTCTCTTCATTATTTTATCATTACTTTAGAAATAACTCTGCTGGCAAATGCTGATAGTGGAATATGTGAGACACCAGAGATCAGCCACGAATCTGTCAGTGTAAGTATCAGAGGGACGTCTGTATCATCAGAGGACGGGGTGTGAATTACACGTCCCATATTATACCTCATATGATAATGGGATATCTCTGTTCGCCATGTAGATCGGACCTATTATGTGTGATGATGACATTATTATTCCTGCCTTCCCTGTGTGATGCCCCTTATCCCCAGTGCCGGCTCCAGGTTTTCATGGGCCCTGGTGAAAGAGTCCCAGTGGGCCCCTTTAACACATACCACAATTCAGAATGCACGGATACGGCAGAGAAATATAGGAATAGTACAATGCCAAAGATTTCACATACTGTACTTCTTACATTACATGAGTGATATCTATTGTGCATTCTACATTAGCTCAGAAACCAGACAGTATAATCCTCTATACAGAATAATGAGCCCCATATATTGCTCCAAACAGAATAATGAGCCCCATATATTGCCCCATACAGTATAATGGCCCCATATAGTGCTCCATACAGTATAATTGTCACCACATAGTCCTCTATACAGAATAATGAGCCCCATATATTGCTCCAAACAGAATAATGAGCCCAATATTATGCTCCATACAGAATAATGAGCCTCATAGAATGCTCCATACAGTATAATGGGCACCACAGAGTGCTCCATACAGAATGAGCCGCATATGTTGCTCCATACGGAATTGACCCCATATAATGCTCCATACAGTATAGTGAGCCACATATAATTCTCCATACAGTATATGATGGGCCCCATCTATTGCTCCATATATAATGGGCCTCATATAATGCTCCATACAGTATATGATCGACCCCATACAGTATACTGAGTCCCATATATTGCTCAATACAGAATGGGCCCCATATAATACTCCTTACAGAATGGGTCCCATATAATGCTCCAAAAATAATTGTCCCCATAAGATGCTCCATGTATAATGGGCTCCATATAATGCTCCATATATAATTGGCCATATAAAATGCTCCATATATAATTAGTCCTATAAGATGCTTCATATATTGGCCCCACATACTGCTCCATATTAAATTGGCCCCATATAATGCTCCCTATAGAATTGGCTTCATAATATGCTCCCTATATTATTGGCCCCATAAGATACTCCATATAGAATTAGCCCCATATAATGCTCCATATATGAGCCCCTTCTGATGGTCCCCATATATTACTCCAAATATAAAAAAAAAATAAAAAATAATGAAATACTCACCTCTCGTTGCTTGACGCTGCTCTGCTCTGGACTCCTCACCATCGATGTCTTCCTGCTCTCTGTACTGCGACTGCTCAGGCAGAGGGCGCGCACTGGTGATGTCATCGCGCCCTCTGACCTGAACGTCACAGTCAGAGGATGGAAGACGCTGCAGCACTGGAAATGGGGGAGGTAAGTATTGCAACTTAGTGCCGTGGCCTGAAGCAGGCGGGGGTCCACTCGCGGGGGCCGGCACTAGCGCACCAGTGTCCCGACGGCGAGTGGGCCCCCTGTCTGTTCAGGGCCCCGGCACTTGCCCGGGTGCTGACGCCGGCCCTGCTTATCCCCCCCCCGGCAGTAATGATTCATGTGTATAGGGGGTATCTCCTATAATAGGGTCTGTGGAGGGTCCGGCTTGTATCACGTCCCTACTTCTGCTGCAGTGTAATCAGCGGGGACGTGATATAGAAGGAGACATTCCTGCATCTTGAGCTTATATCTTCCTTGATTACCAACGTCCAAAACAGATAAAGCTGGCACTTCCAAATACAATGTAAGAACCACTGGTCACCCCAAAGGGGTAACTAACATGAAGAGATCTAAACTAACATTAAATTAAGGCTTTTATTGGAAAACTTTCATAAAATGCATAGAATGCCCAAGCACCCTAACATAAGGTGGAGGCTAAGTGCAATACATCATAAGATTATATCAATTGCAAGGCGCCCCCGGAAGAAGCCTGGTGCGAAACGTGCGTTGGGGTGAGGTGGACCGCTGTGCTATCTTTGCAGGTAGATATTATTATAGTATCTGATTATGTACATTGACACAGTTTGTGTATTAGGAGCATGCTTGGGCAGCTAAGATGTACTGAAAGGAATTTGTTATTGTGATACCACTACCTTGCAATTGATATAATCTTATGATGTATTGCACTTAGCCTCCACCTTATGTTAGGGTGCTCGGGCATTCTATGCATTTTATGAAAGTTTTCCAATAAAAGCCTTAATTTAACGTTAGTTTGGATCTCTTCATGTTAGTTACCCCTTTGGGGTGACCAGTGGTGCTTATATCTTCCTGCAGTTTCTATGTCCTAAAGTCATTTTTTATTCCTTTTTAGGACTTGATCGGATCATTGAACCCGGAGAGAAATCCTTGTAAGAGCGACTATAAACCCATCAAACTGATCAGCAGTGGAGCCTTTGGGTGAGCTTTACTTTGGTATAATATTTATTTCTCAGGGCTCCTTATAACAATGCCTCTGTCTCTGCGTCCTGCCCGTGCAATGTTCCCATAGAGAAATGATGAGTCCACATCACTGTCCACATCTGTCTGTCACTATCCAGGTCAGTTAGGATGCTGTGTGGATGAGGACCCCCATAAGTGATCATTTATGGAGTATTATTTTATGTATTTCTGGATTTCTAGTGATGGCTGAACATCTAGTATTAATCATTAGTACAGGAGATCACTTAATGAGGTCTACAGACAGTTAGTAAGAATTCATAATAAATCATGGATTTTCTTCCTTTCCAGGGCCGTCCACTTAGTTCGCCATAAAGACACAGACCAGATATGTGCTGTGAAGAAAATTGACAAGGAGAACCTGAAAAATATAAAGATGCTTGAATTGGTCTTTCTGGAGAGGGACATCTCAACATTTGCGGATTGTCCCTTTGTGGCCTCCATGTTCTGCTCCTTTCCTACCAAACTTCATCTGTGTATGGTCATGGAGTATGTACCAGGTAGGAAACTTCCATAGTATCTATATCCAGCCCACGTCTGCTGAATCCTAGCATCTATATATGCCCATAATGTGCCCACATGGATGGTTACATGTCCACTCTGCATTTACTACGCGTTATTTGTTACTAAGAAGCCTGAAAAACCATTGATCTCTCTGGAAGTCTCCCTGTATGTCATCACTGAGCACGGCAGCAGCTTCCACTATGGAGAAAAGGAAGATCTGTCTCAAACAGTTTTTATAGATGAGAACTTCACAGAGAAGTAAATGAGAGGCTTGTAGATGAGACCCGGCGTGGTCTCTTTGTATAGGGTCACTGTGTAGTATACAGTATACGCTCTACATCACACAGTATATCTCTATATAGGCCATCCTGTCCCAATGTCTCTGCTTATCTCCCATTCACCCTCATCATGTGTAATTTACACTGTAACAAACCCTAACCTGTCATATTTGCTTTCTCCCACAGGAGGAGACTGTGGCAGTCTTATAAATCACAGGGGTCCTTTACCCCTCCCCTTGGCACGACTGTACATTGCTGAAACCATTCTTGCTGTGGAATATCTGCACAGCTTTGGTGTGATGCACAGAGACCTGAAGCCTGACAAGTAAGTGCCCCCTGTAGTAAAATAAAGGGGAAGAGTTTGTTATACAGTCTATGGGTTATTACTTGGGGCTGACACCATCTTTTCTTTCACAGTATCCTGATAACATCAACAGGACATATTAAGGTCACCGATTTTGGGCTTTCAAAACTCGGCCTCATGAGACCGACATCAGACATCTACAAGGCCCCAACTAAGGACATCACCCACGAGTTCCTTGATGGCGAGGTCGGCTTTACTGACAAGATCTTGTACTTTACAGATCTCATCTCTTTCTCTGATAATTTCTCTATAAAACGTTAACATTCATGTTATTTGTCGCAATAATGTTTATTGATCATCATCTCATTCTTCTGTTGGTTTCCAGGCTTTTGGCACCCCTAAATACATGGCCCCAGAAGTTATCCTAGGGAAAGGCTATGGAAGGCCTGTTGACTGGTGGTCAGTAGGGATCATCCTGTATAATTTTTTCTTTGCAATTACACCATTTCGAGGGGCTTCCAAAAGAGAGATAGTACGCAGTGTCCTTGAGGGTAAGTAAAATAATCTGAGTGTTATTTGGCTTCATTGGTTCTGTGGTTTAGTTTCTAGCTTTAATAAGGAATTTTTTAAATGAAAATAAATGAAGAAATTTTATTTCCTGTAATCTTTGCTTTTTATATAACAGATGACTTAATTTGGAAACATCATAACTACTCTGCTCCACCCTATGCTCGTCGCCTGATCACTGAGCTACTTCGGAAGAATCCAGCATATAGACTTGGGACAGGTAATATTATAATAGTATTATGACTTATTACACTTCTGTAACCAGACAAATGGTTGTGTCCATGAGGTTCAGCACTGAGGTTCTGTATTCTACCTACATGTCCAATCTCCATTCTTCATGCTATGACTTTCAGTACATTTCCTTCATGTTGGCTCTGTTACCTCTTCAGTTCATGCTAACATAAACTGTACAGATACGGAGCAGTTTCTCTGACAGTGACTGTATCAATTTCTTTCTTGTCTTGCTTTTCCAGAAGGAGCAAATGAGATCAAAGTTCATCCATTTCTACGTGTTTTGGACTTCAACAAACTTCTAAGTCAGAAACCCATGTTTGTGCCTGATCTAAAGTCAGATGAGGACACATGCTACTTTATCAGTAAGTAAAATGAGACGTCATCTACAAAAAACTGCTGTGTGTCCTGTCTTTTATTTTATGTGAAAGTCAGTTCACATCAATATTAGTGATAACATGATGACAGTCTGACTAGGTCTTATGCTAATAGTTTCTGATAACACTTGTACTTTGTAGTTGGTCGTAGCAGACAAAAACATATGAATTCAGATGAGGGGGACACAACTGAGGACAATGACTGGCCAGAAATGAAAAACTTTGTATCATCTTATCAAAGGTTTTCTAAAGTAAGTATGTAGCCAATAAAATATCTAACAAATAAATATAATCAGAGAAAAGCTAAAAAATATATCAATTTTATATTTCTCTGTGTGTTTTAGCTACATATCACCAATACCGGGATCATGACCAATGTAGAGCCTTCTTCACCTCCACAGTGTTCCAAAGAGAACCATGAAAACCACTCAGACATGTGAGTAGATTATTATTGTGAGATTTAGTTCTGATATATGTACACAACTAAATACAAGACACAAGTAACACAAATATCTGGCTTGTGTAAACTCTGCAAAAGGAGCTGGTCATTTCGTCAGCTTACAATATTTACAGGCCAATATTACTAGTTGGGGTCCTGAGAAGGGTATCTCCTCCATGTTGTCCAAATTGGCCTTACAGACAGGTGTTCTTCCCTTTTGTATTGATTTTATTTGTAATTTACTTGTCTTTCTTCTATCAAAAAGGCAGAAGGAATCTTCCCCTTCCAAAACTATTGGAGACAATGAAGAGCCTATGTCAGCTCAAGGGCTTTCCTCAGAGAACAGCAAGAAACACTCAGACATGTGAGTAGATTATTAATATGAGATTTAGTTCTGACATATGTACACAGTCAAATACAAGACACGAGTAACAAATCTAAATTCAGAATCCACCACAACTTCATTGCTGACCTCTATAGGTCTAGCTTGTGTAAACTCTGCAATAAGAGCTGATCATTTCAACCAGCCATTCGATTTCAGCTCATTACAGGCCAATATTACTAGTTGGGGTCCTGAGAAGGGTATCTCCTCCATGTTGTTCTAATTCACCTTACAGACAGGTGTTCTTCCCTTTTGTATTGATTTTATTTGCAATTTACTTGTCTTTCTTCTACCAAAAGGCAGAAGGAATCTTCTCCTTCCAAAACTATTGGAGACAATGAAGAGCCAATGTCAGCTCCAGGGCTTTCCCCAGAGAACAGCAAGAAACACTCAGACATGTGAGTAGAATATTTTTATTATGAGATTTAGTTCTGATATATGTTCAGAACCAAATACAAGACAAAAATCTAAATCCAGCATCCACCACCCCGTGATTGCTGATGTTTGTGGGTCTGACTTTTGGTAACTCTGCAGTAACAGCTGATCATTATGACCAGTGATTCATTTCCAGCTCATTACAGGCCAATATTGCTAGTTAGACTCCATTCTTGCTGGTAGAAGGCGGTGTGAGCAGGGTATCCCCTCCATGTTGTCCCAATTGGCTTTCAGACAGTTGTTCTTCCATTTTTTTTATTGTTTATACTTGTAATTTACTTGTCTTTCTTCTACCAAACAGGCAGAAAGAATTGTCTTCTTCCAATACTAATGGAGACAATCAGTGTTTCAGTGCTAAAACCAGCGAGTCCTCCTCGCCCTCATTGTCAGGTATGTACAGATTTATAGGCCGTCCAATCATAGCCTATTATCCAAAATTATAAGGAGAATCAGCACATGAAGGCTCCAATACTTATTTTATTCCTGTTGCTCCTCTGAGTATTCTGGTTTTGAGTCATGGACTTTTTTATGGTCTTTACCTAGAGGGCGGTGCTCTCAGGATCCTCTGGGGCGTGTCTTCAGGTTGCTCTGCAATATTAAGCTGTGAGCCACGCCCCCATTGTAAAGACCATAAAAGTTAGCACTAAATAAAAAGGCCCATATCTCTACACCCGTGTGGCGGATTTTAACAAGAAAAATATCAGAATACTCAGGGAAGCGCTGACAAAAAGTAAGAGTGAATCTGAGACACCTTTGATCTGGTGATGAGTCCACTCTAAAGTTACATTTTAGTTTTATCCTACTTATTATATAATAACACTGAGGCTTGCTAATGATAATGATAATAAGGGGACATGGTTCCTTTGGGAGACACCACATGGCGGCACACAGAAAAGCTGCATATTAATCAGTTTGCATAACGCTATAAAGATACAAAGCTAATCTTCTATGACTTCATAATCAATATTTTTTCTGCCTTTTCATTAGAATCTCCAGTTCAGAGAAATAGAAAATCATTTTTAAAACTGAGAAAACAACAAAAAACTGAGAAAGTAGAAGAAGGGGAAAGAAGGCGAGGTAAGTGTGGCAATAAGGCCCATGTTGTATGATATCAGTGGGAAGAATTCATGTGGAGCAGATGTTATCTGTCAGTGATGGGATTGTCACATGTATGATGACTGACGTCAGTGGTGGGATTGTCACATGTATGATGACTGACGTCAGTGGTAGGATTGTCACATGTGTGATGACTGACGTCAGTGGTGGGATTGTCACATGTATGATAACTGACGTCAGTGGTGGGATTGTCACATGTGTGATGACTGACGTCAGTGGTGGGATTGTCACATGTATGATGACTGATGTCAGTGGTGGGATTGTCACATGTATAATGACTGATGTCAGTGGTGGGATTGTCACATGTGTGATGACTGGTGTCAGTGGTGGGATTGTCACATGTATGATGACTGACGTCAATGATTGTCACACGTGTGATGACTGATAATGATCCTGCACCTCTTTATGAAGAAGATTCCTCTACCATTCTGTCTCAGTGACACCACAGTAGTACCCTCTGATATGGAGCCCCATTCTTTACATTACTTTTACATCTTTTCTCATAGGTTCTATCTTCCGCCGGATGATATCATCCTGCCGGCGTGGATTATCCAGGGCTGCTCGCGCTGTCAGAGAAAGCTGCATTTTTGCACCTTGTCAGCATGGCAGCTATAACATCTCTACGACAGAAATCCCCCACATCTAGCGCCCTGAAGACACTACAGCACGTCCACCATCAATGCTGTACCTGTGTGGAAGGACATGTACCATCTACCTGTGGCCTCCTGACCAGCATCAACATCTGTAAAAGTTGAAGGCTCCTCCAGGAACATGTCCTCATCCTTCCATGCTATTTTTAATTAATCTAAATAAATAAACATTTAAAACCGATTAATATCTTTCCTAATTATTACTGACATTTATGGTATATCGATACTTTACATCATGTTCAGCATAGCACACAGAAGGAGCAAGAAACCCCCTATGAGTATGATTATAAAAACGCTTTATATTTTAAACCAGAAGTACAAATAATAATAATGACTACATGATATGAGAAATAGTGACAAGGTAGCTGCTAACCAAGAGAGCAGGGAGTATAACAGACAATACACAGAGTGACAGCAGGACACATTATAGAGAGTGAAAATAAAGCCCCTAACACTTATAAGTGCTAATCGCAAAATTAGAATATCATCAAATAGTTAATTTATTTCAGTTCGTCAATACAAAAAGTGAAACTCATATTATATAGAGTCATTTCCAACAGAGTGATCTATTTCACGTGTTTACTTCTGTTAATGTTGATGATTATTGCTTACCGCCAATGAAAACCCAAAAGTCATTATCTCAGTACGGTAAATTAGAATTAACAAAAACACCTACAAAGGCTTCCTAAGCGTTTATAAAGGTCCCTTAGTCTGTTTCAGTAGGCTCCACAATCATGGGGAAGACTGCTGACCTGACAGATGTCCAGAAGGCAGTCACTGACACACTCCACAAGGAGGGGAAGCCACAAAAGGTCATTGCTAAAGAAGCTGGCTGTTCACAGAGTGCTGTATCCAAGCATATTAATGGAAAGTGGAGTGGAATGAAAAACTGTGGTAGAAAAAGGCGCACAAGCAACCGGGATAACCGCAGCCTTGCAAGGATTGTTAAGAAAAGGCCATTCAAAGATTTGGGAGTGATTCAGGAGTAGATTGCTGCTGGAGCCATTGCTTCAAGAGCCACCACTCACAGACGTATCCAGGCCATGGGCTACAAGTGTCACATTCCTTGTGTCAGCCACTCGAACAATAGACAACGCCAGAAACGTATTACCAGGGCCAAGGAGAAATAGAACTGGACTGTTGTCAGTGGTCCAAGGTGTTGTTTTCAGATTAAAGTAAATTTTGTTTTTCATTTGGAAATCAAGGTCCCAGAGTCTGGAGGAAGTGGAGAGGCCACAATCCAAGCTGCTGGAGGTCTAGTGTGAAGTTTCCACAATCAGTGATGGTTTGGGCAGCCATGTCATCTGCTGGTGTAGGTCCACTGTGTTTTACCAAGGCCAAAGTCAGCGCAGCCGACTACCAGAAAATCTAAGAGCACTTCATGCTTCCCTCTGCTGACAAGCTTTTTGGAGATGGAAATGTCATTCTCCAGCAGGACCTGGCACCTGCCCACACTGCTAAAAGTGCCAATACCTGGTTTACAAACAACAATATCACTGTGTGTGATTGGCAGCAAACTCGTCTGACCTTAACCCCATAGAGAATCTATGGGGTCCTGTCAAGAGGAAGATGAGAGACACCAGACCCAACAATGCAGACGAGCTGAAGGCTGCTATCAAAGCAACCTGGGCTTCCATAACCCCTCAGCAGTGCCACAGGCTGATCCCCTCCATGTCACGCCGCAATGATGCAGTAATTGATGCAAAAGTATCCCTGAGCAAGTATTGAGTTCATTTACTGAACATACATTTCAGTAGGCCAACATTTCGGATGTTAAAATTATTTTTCATGCTGGTGTTATAAAGTATTCTGATTTACTTATATAGATATTTGGGGCACCACGGTCAGTGGGATTCACACCAAGACCCATGGAAGGATCAATACTAAAGTGCAGAGAAGCAGAGTAGGTCTTAAAAACGGGGATCACCACACACATGAATGTAGCAAAATTGAACACAGCTTTATTTTAGAATAAACAAACATGAGGCAAAGCACAAACATTTAAAACCATTTAAAAAAGGGAGTACGTGACAACCCTATACACAAACAGCCCCTAATAAGGCTAAAGACCCAGATTCACCCCACCCACCGAATCGGACCCAGAGTGACCGCGCCCACAGAATCGGACCCAAAGTGACCCCGCCCACCGAATCGGACCTAGATTTACCCCACCCACAAAATCAGACCCAGATTGACCCAACCCACCAAATCGGACCGCCTGAGGGGCACCCAAGTGTGAAAGTCTTGCAGGGGCAGCCCGGGCACCATTCCAAAGCACTATCTGTAGTTCCTTCAGGAAATACCCATCTAGTTATTATTATTATTATTATTATTATTAAAATAGCCACATATTCATTATTCCACTAAATTATAACCCCAAGGAGGGCAAACACCTTCATACTTATTGATACTAAATAACTGTATGGAGATAAGAGCATCTCTGCATTCCAATACTCCCTTATAGGACTTAAGTACACATAGGTCCAGATAAATAATTCCAGTGCTGAATAGCATCTCCCTAATTAATAAACAATACATATTTACATATCACAGTAACCCATACTGACCTAAGTCCCAAACTAATAAAGGGAAACAAAACTTGTTCCAAAGTTTATGTGATCAAAGTGCCCGCATAGCCTTACCTCCGTAGTAGCCGTTGTGAGACCCTATACCGACCGGTAGTCCTCCTTCCATTCAGAGCTTTGCACTGTGTCTAAAAAGTGTTTTTTTGACCACACATGAGGTATTGCTGTAATCAGGACACATTGTGTAACAATTTTTATCGTTCATTTTTTCATATTGGCTCTTTTGAAAGTTAGAGACTTGGGACTAAACAACATTTTAGTGGAAAAATATAACTTTTCATTTAACAACCTAATGATATACAAGTCTGTGAAATACATGTGGATTTAACCCCTTCAAGACCTTGCCCTTTTCCGTTTTTGCATTCTCGTTTTTCGCTCCCCTCCTTCCCAGAGCCATAACTTTTTTATTTTTCCATCACCCTGGCCATGTGAGGGCTTGTTTTTTGCGGGACAAGTTGCACCTTTGAACGACATCATTGGTTTTAGCATGTCGTGTACTAGAAAACGGGGGGGAAAAAAAGTGCTGTGAAATTGCAAAAAAGTGCAATCCCACACTAGTTTTTTGTTTGGCTTTTTTGCTAGGTTCACTAAATGCTAAAACTGACCTGCCATTTTGATTCTCCAGGTCATTATGAGTTCAAAGACACCAAACATATCTAGGTTACACTTTATCTAAGTGGTAAAAAAAAAAAAAATGCTCAATTTTCCGATACCTGTAGCGTCTCCATTTTTTGTGATCTGTAGTCAGTTGAGGGCTTATTTTTTTGTGTGCCGAGCTGACGTTTTTAATGATACCATTTCGGTGCAGATACGTTCTTTTGATCGCCCGTTATTGCATTTTAATGCAATGTCGCGGCGACAAAAAAAACGTAATTCTGGCGTTTCGAATTTTTTTCTCGCTACGCTGTTTAGCGATCAGGTTATTGATTTTTTTTATTGATAGATTGGGCGATTCTGAACGCAGCGATACCAAATATGTGTAGGTTTGATTTTTTTATTGTTTTATTTTGAATGGGGTTTTTACCGTATTTTTTTCATATTTTTTTAAACTTTTTTTTAACTTTTGCCATGCTTCAATAGCCTCCATAGGAGGCTAGAAGCTATCATTGCCTGATCAGCTCTGCTACTTAGCAGGGATCATCAGACTGGTTGCTATGCCGACGCATCGCTGACCCCCGATCAAGTGACAGGGGTCGGCGATGCGCTCATTTCCGGCCCGGTTAAATGCCACTGTCAGCATTTGACAGCGGCATTTAACTAGTTAATAGCGGCTGGTGGATCGCGATTTCACCCGCCGCTATTGCGGGCACATGTCAGCTGTTAAAAACAGCTGACATGTTCCGGCTTTGATGCGGGCTCACCACCGGAGCCCACATCAAAGCAGGGGACCCGACATCCGCAGTAATAGTACGGCGGAGGTCGGTAATACACTGCTCAAAAAAATAAAGGGAACACTAAAATCCCACATCCTAGATATCACTGAATGAAATATTCCTGTTGCAAATCTTTATTCATTACATAGTGTAATGTGTTGAGAAGAATAAAACATAAAAATGATCAATGTAAATCAAAATGAATATCCCATGGAGGTCTGGATTTGGAATGATACTCAAAATCAAAGTGGAAAATCAAATTACAGGCTGATCCATCTTCAGTGGAAATGCCTCAAGACAAGGAAATGATGCTCTGTAGTGTGTGTGGCCTCCACCTGCCTGTATGACCTCCCTTCAATGCGTGATGTTTATCATTTTCTTTTGTTTTATTGGTTTCAGATATAATTTATTGGCGTAATAAACAGATTCTGATCATTTTTTTATGTAGGCAATGTTGAAGAGCTTGGAAAATTGTACACCAAGATTTCTGAAGCAACTAATGCTGAACTGTGACTCCGTTGGGCCCAGATTGTCTTGAAAAATGATTATCAAGATCATTTTCACAAAGTCAGAGATTTCCTGCTTAGCCAAGTAAGTTTGTGGGATAGGTTACTAAAAAGTTGTGAGAATATTAACCCCTTCCTTGTCTAGTTTTTTTTTTCCTCCCCTTCCTCCATTACTTTTTTAAACACTGCTCAAAAAAATAAAGGGAATACTAAAATCCCACATCCTAAATATCACTGAATGAAAAATTTTAGTTGCAAATCTTTATTCATTATATAGTGGAATGTGTTCAGAAGAATAAAACATAAAAATGATCAATGTAAATCAAAATATCCCTTAGAGGTCTGGATTTGGAATGATACTCAAAATCAAAGTGGAAAATCAAATTACAGGCTGGTCCAACTTCAGTGGAAATGCCTCAAGACAAGGAAATGATGTTCATTTCGTGTTTGTGTGTGTGTGACCTCCACGTGCCTGTATGATCTCCCTACAATGCCTGGGCATGCTCCTGATGAGGCAGCGGATGTTCTCCTGAGGGAACTCCTCCCAGACCTGAATTAAAGGATCAGTCAACTCCTGGACAGTCTATGGTGCAATGGAACGAGACATGATCTCCCACATGTGCTCAACTAGACTCAGGTCTGGGGAATGGGCTCTGGCACTGCTCCTCCTGTTGCTCTCTGCACTGGTTTGTTGCCCTTCTATGGCCTCCTTCACCTCTCCTGGTGTACTGGCTTGTCTCCTGGTATCTGCTCCATGCTCTGGACACTATGCTGACAAACGCAGCTATTCGTCTTGCCACAGCTCGTATTAATGTGCTCCCCTTATTCTTTTGAGCAATGTACCCCCACAGTGTAATTCTTCATGAGATGTAGTGGGGTTACTTGTGGGGGTTTCTACTGCTATGGTACCATAGCGGCTGTCCATATGCTACATGGTGTCCGCAATCCATTCCAGATAATTTAGCACTGCAAAAATCAAATAGTGCTCCTTTCTTTCCAAGCTCTTCCATGTACCAAAACAAGAGTTTCTGACCACATATGAGGTATCCCTGTACTGAGGAGAAATTGCACAACAAATTGTATAGTCCATTTTTTCCTGTTACACTTGTGAAAATAAAAATGAAAAATTGGTGGCTAAAGTAACATTTTTATGTTTTTTTTTCCATTTTCATAGCTCAATTCTGTGAAGCACCTGTTGGCTCAAGGTGCATACCACACCTCTAGATAAATTCCTTGAGGGTTGTAGTTTCCAAAATGAGATCATTTATGGGGGTTTTCACTGTTTAAGAACATCAAAAGCTCTGCAAATGCGACATCGTGTCTTCTATCTATTCCAGCCAATTTTGCACTCAAACGGTACTCCTTCTCTTCCAAGCCCTGATATGGGCCCAAATAGTTGTTTTCTACCACATATGGGGTATCGATGTACTGAAGAGAATTTGGAGGACACATTTTACAGTCTATTTTCTCTTGTTAACCTTGTGAAAATGGAAATTTAAGACTAAAGCAAATTTTCATTTTCCTTGCATTGTATTTATTCCTGTGATGCACCTAAAGGGTAAATATGCTTCTTGAATGTGGTTTTAAGCACCTCGAGGGGTGTAGTTTTTAAATTAGTGTCACTTTGGGGTATTTTCTGTCATATAACCACTCAAAGTCACTTCAAATATGCTGTGGTCCTTAAAAAAATGGAAAAATTAAAAATTGCTGATAAAATTTTAACCCTTTGAACTTCCTAGCAAAAAACTGATGCTAATGTGAAGTATATAAACATAAGAATGAATGACCTCAGGGAGATCAAAACATCCAACACCGCGGAGACACCATCACGTGTTTCTCAACGCAGAGATCCAGAACACTGCCCCCATCCCTTATGGGAAATATGCAAATGCATGTAGAAAAGCCGCGGAGACACCATCACGGGTTTCTTAATGCATGCAATGAATAGCCAGGTCTTTCACCGGGAAGGAACAACCACGGGAAGGGCAGCATCCAATAAAGGAAAGCCACCTATGCCAAAACATGGTATCCATCCACAGACAGCTGTTTCGGGGAATTTGCCCCTCATCAGTGTGGAGTAGGAAACTGGCTATTAGTAGCAGTGCCTCGTGAAAAGGCTATAAACATAAGGATGAATGACCTCGGGGAGATCAAAACATCCAACACCGAGGAGACACCATCTCGTGTTTCTCAACGCAGTGATCCAGAACACTGCCCCCATCCCTAAAGGGAAATATGCAAATGCATGTAGAAAAGCCGTGGAGACACCATCACGTGTTTCTCAACGCAAGCAATGAATAGCCAGGTCTTTCACCAGGAAGGAACAACCACGGGAAGGGCAGCATCCAATAAAGGAAAACCACCTATGCCAAAACATGGTATCCATCCACAGAATAGGAGGGCTTTTTAAAGAAAATCTAACAGGTCTCTGAGAGCCAGATTTCTTGTTGGTTTGTGGGTGATCAATTATTTATTTAATGCAATAAAATGCAATTTATTTATTTAAAAATCATACAATGTGATTTTCTGTTTCTTATTTTTAGATTCTTTCTCTCACAGTTTAATTGTAGCTAGGTGGGAAAAATTGCAAAATAGGCAGTGTATCTAATACTTATTAAAAATTAAGTTGGAAAATTGCAAATTTTTTTAATTTTTCAGCTATGGTGACCTGTTAGACCCTGCTATGAAAAGTGTCTAACAGTCTTGGTCAATTTAAGGCTGGGGTCACACGGCCGTCGATTCTTTCATGCAAGAGAATCTGATTATGCTAATGTTACTTGGATCAAACTATGTCAGAGTTTGCACTTGCACACACTTTAATATATTATAATGGTCTGTTTTACCATTTAGAGGGCACAAAGGAGGTGTTTTATTTGCAAGGGACACAGAGGTGGGCATTATTACTGTATATGGGGCAGTAAAAGGAGCGCTGTTTATGTGCCAAACCGCAGATGTAGTAATAGAAACACATACAGCGCGTCTCAGCAGTGGGTTGAGGAGTTTGTGCACATGGGGAATAGATGGGGAAGGTGCATGAAAGTCAAATGTAATCTCTGCAGACAAGCTGCCCAAATTATCATAATACAATACGCCACACTATATGTATACATCAACATAACTCGACGCGTTTCCCCGCTTTTAAACTGAGATCCTCATCAGGAGTATATATACATATAATTATTAATGACTGCTATTTAGCTCCACAGGATTTGATGTCCATAGCGTTAGTCATCCACACATAGGGCAGATCCCCTCCAGATAGTGAGCCTTGGCACAAACTTGTCGAGTTATGTTGATGTATACATATAATGTGGCATATTGTATTATGATAATTTGGGCATGTCAAAAACAGAGTTGGTAAATGTTATGGGGTATTTTTCCTAGAGAACTATCCTTTTGTTTGGCTGGGTCCCTTTGTAGGTGGCGGGCCTTATATAGAGATTGCCAATCCGTTCCCCTGTTATAGGCCCATTGAGGAATTACTGCTAATATTGCACTTTTTGTTTGTTATAATTACAACAAATAGCAGTTAGAAGCCCAACCCATATTGCTATTATAGGCCCTCTCTGTGCTACATTTTCTTGCACTCCAGCACTTTCTACTTCTTCTTATAGGGTGAGCCTTAGGATAGCCGTCGAGGAGTGGGGGAGCCATATGTCGTGACTATTTTAGGGTGCCAACCCCCATTGTGAGGTAGGGTCAGGATATTAGGGTCAGGGTTAGTGTTACTTGACCTGGCCCCTAACAATTTGCATACATCATATTTATCATCATTGCTATTGGATTTTATTTTTCTACCCCTTGTCCTATAGGGACCTTGAGAATAGAAGGGACAGCCGACGGTGAGCGGGGGCGCCACGGCGTAGGTTTTAGGGTGTCAACCTCCGCTGTTAGGTAGGGTGCCAGTGAGTATCAGGCTATACGGTCAGGTACCTCCTAAGGCTTTTCCTATTAGCTTTTTTATCAAGTTTTCTTTGTGTTGGTGATGGTTTTGTGTGCACCAGTTTTTATATAAATGATTAATAAAAGGTAATTTTTTAAGGAATGGGTTTTTTTCTGTGAATTAGCTTTTTTGATTAATATTCCCAACAAATTTATATTTACGGTACTGTGAATTGAGCACTAAATGTTAAAACTGACCTGCCATTATGATTCTCCAGGTCATTACGAGTTCATAGACACCAAACATATCTACAGTAGGTTCTTTTTTATCTAAGTGGTGAAAAAAAATTCCAAACTTTGCTAAAAAAAAAATGCCCAATTTTCCGATACCCATAGTGTCTCCATTTTTCGTGATCTCAGGTTGGGTGGGGGCTAATTTTTTGCGTGCTGAGATGATGTTTTTAATGATACCATCTTGGTGCAGATATGTTCTTTTGATCGCCCGTTATTGCATTTTAATGCAATGTCACGGCGAATAAAAAAACAAAATTCTGGTGCTTTGATATTTTTTATTGCTATGCCGTTTAGCAATGAGGTTAATCCTTTTTTTTATTGATAGATTGGGCAATTCTGAATGCGGCGATACCAAATATGTGTAGGTTTGATATTTTATATTGTTTTATTTTGAATGGGGCGAAAGGGTGTGATTTGAACTTTTATATTTTTTTTATTTTTGGCATGCTTCAATAGCCTCCATGGGAGGCTAGAAGCTGCCACAACTTGATCGGCTCAGCTACATACAGGCGATGCTCAGATCGCCCCTATGTAGCAGAGCTACAGCCTTGCTATAAGTGCCGACCCTTAGGGTGGCATTCATAGCAATCATGCATCAACAACCATGGAGATCTCAAGGAGACCTCTGGTTGTCATGCTGATGCACCAAGACCCCGATCATGTGACAGGGGTTACCAGTGCGCGCATTTCTAGCCTGATAAATAGCAGCTCATAAGGCGTATCCGCATTATAAATGCAATCCTCAGTATAAACAAAAAACCGAAGGACAATGTGACCTATCGTCAATGTTGATAACAACACCACAGAAAAAAACGATACTTAAGTCCTAATCAATTCCAAAAATACAAAATCTCTTTATTATTAAAATATGACAAACACATGTGAGCAGGAATTAAGTACATGAACCATATCCTTAAGAAATGCTGTACAAAGAAACGCAGGGGAGCACGAATTCCTGGACATACCCCACTAAATAACAGATTAATGTCTGGCCACCATCATATCAAATGCTATTACCGCTGAAAAAAACAGCAAAGAGGCCAGAACTCAGGGGATATACCCATACACACCATAGTCACAAAGAATCACCACACCTCATTAGTGTATCGTAGTTACCTACAGTTGATGCGATCAGGGTGTCCAGGGAGCGTGCGCCCACCCCAACGCGCGTTTCGGTGAAGCACCTTCGTCAGGGGCCATGATGGCCGGAAGCATTTGTTAACTAGTTAATAGGCACGGGCGGATCGCGATTCTGCCCGCGCCTATTGCGGGCACATGTCAGCTGTTCAGAACAGCTGACATGTCCTGGCTTTGATGCAAGCTCACTGCCAGAGCCCACATCGAAGCGGGGGTGCTGCCATCGGATGTACTATTCCGTCCAATGGCAGAAAGGGGTTAAATTTCATATAAACCTCAAAAGAGTAGGTCATCTACCCTTGGATCCTTTCTCGTAGTCAATTTTCATGAGGCCTCAGTCACACATCCGTGTTAAACCAGGGCTTGGAAGGGAAGGAGCACCATTTGACTTTTGGAGTGCAAAATTGGCTGCGAAAGATGGCAGACCCAGTGTCGCATTTGCACAGCCCTTGAGGTGCTGAAACAGCGGAAACCCCCACAAATAACCACATTTTGTAAACTATACTCCGCACGTAATTTATCCAGAGGTGTGGTGAGCACTTTTGACCCACAGATTCTACACCTAATATTATAGCAGAGACTTGAAAATAAAAAAAATATTTTTTGATACCCCACATGTGGTGGAAAACTACTGCTTGGGTGCATGGCAGGGCTCAGCAGGGAAGGAGCGACGTTTGACTTTTGGAATGCAAAATTGGCTGGAATACATAACAGATTACTATAATGCGCATGTGCGAGGAAAGGCCAAAGAGTGCCTACACATACAGTCATGGCCAAAAGTATTCACACCCCTGCAATTCTGTCAGATAATACTCAGTTTCTTCCTGAAAATGATTGCAAACACAAATTCTTCGGTATTATTATCTTCATTTAATTTGTCTTAAATGAAAAAACACAAAAAGAATTGTCCTAAAGCCAAATTGGATATAATTCCACACCAAACATTAAAAAGGGGGTGGAAAAAAGTATTGGCACTGATTGAAAAATCATGTGATGCCTCTCTAATTTGTGTAATTAACAGCACCTGTAACTTACCTGTGGCACCTGTTGGCAATAACTAAATCACACTTGCAGCCAGTTGACATGGATTAAAGTTGACTCAACCTCTGTCCTGTGTCCTTGTGTGTACCACATTGACCATGTAGAAAAGAAAGAAGACCAAAGAACTGTCTGAGGACTTGAGAAACCAAATTGTGAGGAAGCATGAGCAATCTCAAGGCTACAAGTCCATCTCCAAAGACCTGAATGTTCCTGTGTCTACCGTGCGCAGTGTCATCAAGAAGTTTAAAGCCCATGGCACTGTGGCTAACCTCCCTAGATGTGGACGGAAAAGAAAAATTGACAAGAGATTTCAATGCAAGATTGTGCGGATGTTGGATAAAGAACCTCGACTAACATCCAAACAAGTTCAAGCTGCCCTGCAGTCCGAGGGTACAACAGTGTCAACCCGTACAATCCGTTGGCGTCTGAATGAAAAGGGACTGTATGGTAGGAGATCCAGGAAGACCCCACTTCTTACCCCGAGACATAAAAAGCCAGGCTGGAGTTTGCCAAAACCTACCTGAAAAAGCCTAAAACGTTTTGGAAGAATGTTTTCTGGTCAGATGAGACAAAAGTAGAGCTTTTGGGCAAAGGCATCAACATAGAGTTTACAGGAGAAAAAAAGAGGCATTCAAAGAAAAGAACACAGTCCCTACAATCAAACATGGCGGAGGTTCCCTGATGTTTTGGGGTTGCTTTGCTGCCTCTGGCACTGGACTGCTTGACCGTGTGCATGGCATTATGAAGTCTGAAGACTACCAACAAATTTTGCAGCATAATGTAGGGCCCAGTGTGAGAAAGCTGGGTCTCCCTCAGAGGTCATGGGTCTTCCAGCAGGACAATAACCCAAAACACACTTCAAAAAGCACTAGAAAATGGTTTGAGAGAAAGCACTGGAGACTTCTAAGGTGGCCAGCAATGAGTCCAGACCTGAATCCCATAGAACACCTATGGAGAGATCTAAAAATGGCAGTTTGCAGAAGGCACCCTTCAAATATCAAGGACCTGGAGCAATTTGGCAAAGAAGAATGGTCTAAAATTCCAGCAGAGCATTGTAAGAAACTCATTGATGGTTACCGGAAGCGGTTGGTTTCAGTTATTTTGGCTAAAGGTTGTGCAACCAAGTATTAGGCTGAGGGTGCCAATACTTTTGTCTGGCCCATTTTTGGAGTTTTGTGTGAAATGATCAATGTTTTGCTTTTTGCTTCATTCTCTTTTGTGTTTTTTTCATTTAAGACAAATTAAATGAAGATAATAATACCAAAGAATTTGTGTTTGCAATCATTTTCAGGAAGAAACTGAGTATTATCCGACAGAATTGCAGGGGTGTGAATACTTTTGGCCATGACTGTACGTACTGCAGCACTTTGCACAGCAGGGCAGGTTCACTATTGTTGTATTGTGCAAATATCTGGGAATAGATCCAGTCGCTTCATTTGTGCAGAACTGGAGATATTCTCTATATATTGGGTTACATGTAGACTTCTTAATGTATGGTATCTATGTTACCGTATAGGTGGCCTTTGTTCCCACTGTATATGGCCTCAGTAATCACACTCTGTATTGGAGCCCGTTTTTCTCTCTTCAGCTAGCATTAATATTTTTTAATATTTTATTAAAAGTCATATTTTATTCTATTATTTTGCTGGTTACCCTTATTTCTTAGCGCATTTAAAAAGCGGCCTTGAGGAATAAGTACCCTTAAGGCTATGTGCACACGCGTTTTTTGTGCGTTTTTTCCCAAATGCATAGACTGTGAGCTGCGGAGATTCGTTGGTTTCTGACCTGGGTCCGGAGGGTATGTATGAGTTATACATACTCCTGGCCAGAGTCCGTCCAGTGTGCGTAGCCTCGCTCCATACACATCTCCTACATTACAAAACTAAACAATGAAGCAACCGGGTGCCTTTAGTAGTCACCTACAATCCAAAACTGGGGGTGTTAAGTGGAGCTCCCTCGTCAAAGCTCTGGCAAAACACGCGTTGGGCAGGAGCAGTGTGCCTGTGTGTGGGGTTTGTATACACTTGTCAACTACTCAATGTTTCTATGCAGTAGCACCTCCTTCATGCAGTAGCACTTTATAATTATCCTGCTATAGCTTGATCTGTGTGTTGTCATATAATCTTCAGTTGTGGAATAGTTTTTTATACTTGCTCCATTATCTATATACTATTCGCAGTTAGATTCATATACTATTTGTAGTTTTATCTATTACTGCACAGTCACTTTATTGGATGTTACAGCCACATTAGCATACACATGAATATTGATCTAAACTATGGATATTAATAATATTTGGATACATTTGTACAGTTCACTTTATTCTATTGGATTCAGGGAGCATCTATTAAGTAGCTGACTATCCTGCATTACTTCTCCCTCATGATGCATTAATGAACCATTTTTATATATAGATATATCTACCTATACCTATGCACTTCACCTGCATTAGTCAATTGTTCTCTAGTACTTATACTTTTTATTATTTACTGCGTTAGTTGCTTAATATTTATTCTATCTATAGGTAGATTATATCACATTATTTTCTGTTTGGTTCACCTCTTTACATCAAGAGAATCCAATTTGTTATGTGTTTGCATATCCCACATCCCCTTGCTAAATTTATTCCACTTGTGGAAATATTTTAGGCTATACAATATTAACTAATTGTTGTGGCCACTAGGGGTCACTCTTGCCTCACATACTTATTTCTGCTTGCACTACTTACTCAAACATTATACTGTATATTTTGCAGAATAAGACTAATGGCTAGAGACTTTTACATGGTATCATCATTAGATAAGTCTTGTATTTAGGGGATATCCCTTGTTCTGACTCTCCCTTATATACTAAGTTTTAATTGTTTTTAAACACCTGTTTAGGTGTTCAGACAAGACATTTCTGTGAGATGATTACAGTCTCATCTTTGTTAAATTTTTGTCACATTTGCTACAGTATTCTGACTGATAAGTTAAGCTTTTCTGATCTTTTTGTAGCCTTCAACCATTTAGCTTAAATAAGTTATTTTATTCCTCAGGTCTTGTGACATTTCTGTTCCATGTGGTGCCATTACTGAAAGCTTGAAATGAGAAAGGGTTTTCTTAGTTAAATTATGCTCTTTAATAGTCAACTGTCTGCTGGACACCTGTTTAATGAATTAGACGTACCTTTCATTGAATTCTTGTTAATTAAAATTTTGTAGTCTAAACTTTAGCATTGCTCCTAAGACTTTCATTGGGGCATACTCTTTTTTGCAACATGGTAATTTGATAGGAAAAGTACTGAAAAGTATGACTGCAAAGTCATACATTCATTTGTGAGAGTATTTTGTGGTCTGATATCTCATAGAAAAGGTTGATTCTGAAAGGAAGCTAAAAATTCTCTGCCAAATATATTGGGATTTTACTTATTTATGCTGAACGCTGTATGTACACTGTATATATACATAAATATATATTTATGATCATGTAATATAAATTATTGCTTATCGCTTTTCTACTTACAGTATGTCACAACTTTGTTGTCGGTATACTGGGACCAGGGGCTCCTTCCCTGTCCCTAACGCTAGGGGCGCCCTAGTTTGCCCTGTTCCCCAGATTACTTTTGATGGTGAAAACACCAGGATCACATACCTTGCCTGAGCTCCTGAATCCACCCTCCATCTGTACCCTTCCCCCAGGCAGGGAAGAGTTGAGTAGTAGTGTATGGCAGTACACCAACCAGACTAACAAGGTAATACAAACAGGGATAAAAGAAAACACCTATTATACAAATATACTCACACAAACAACAGAGGTAAACACCAGGGAGAGGAAGATTGGAAGAAACAAATAGGAGATGGAGGGGATTAGTACACAACCAAAACCTCATAACAGTCTCAGATATATCCACCAAATGCCTTCTCAAACAACAACAAGCCACCATCTCCTAAACTATGCAGCAATGATGCTACTCTGGCAATGAGTGCTAACCAGGCCCCAGAATATATAGGAGAGGGGAGTGGCTAACAGTGAACAGCTGAGAGCCTTAATGCAGGAAAGCTTCCAAGAGCTTTCAACTGAACAGATAAACCCCTGCACTGCTCAATTTAAGTTGAAGGTGAAGTAACATAGTAACATAGTTAGCAAGGCCAGAAAAAAACATTTGACCATCCAGTTCAGCCTATATTCCGTCAGAATAAATCCCCAGATCTATGTCTTTCTAAAGAACCTAATAACTGTAAGATACAATATTGTTATGCTCCATGAAGACATCCAGGCCTCACTTGAACCCCTCGATTGAGTTCGCCATCACCACCTCCTCAGGTGAGGAATTCCAGATTCTCACTGCCCTGAATAGAATCCTCTTCAATGTTGGTGGAAAAACCTTCTCTCCTCTAGACGCAGAGAATGCCCCCTTGTGTCTGTCACCTTCCTTGGTATAAACAGATATTTGTATTGTCCCCTTATGTACTTATACATGGTTATTAGATTGCCCCTCAGTTGTCTTTTTTCTAGACTAAATAACCCTAATTTTGCTAGTCTATCTGGATATTGTACTTCCCCCATCCCGTTTATTAATTTTGTTGCCCTCCGATGTATTCGCTCTAGTTCCATTATATCCTTCCTGAGCACCGGTGCCCAAAACTGTACACAGTACTCCATGTGCTGTCTAACCAGGGATTTGTACAGAGGCAGTATAATGCTCTCATCATGTGTTTCCAGACCTCTTTTAATGCATCTCATGATCCTGTTTGCCTTTGCAGCTGCTGCCTGGCACTGGCTGTTCCAGGTTAGTTTATCATTAAGAAAAAAGGAGAAGAAAGGGGAGTATATAGGGTATCAAAGTTTATTAAATGTACAATGTGTGAATACAAGCACTAATTAAATAATTACAAGACATAAATAGAAGCTACATATAAAGTGCATACAGGATGGGGACAGACAGTCCCACTGGGGAACGGGGCCCAAATAGTCCAGTAGTCTGCACAGAGCCGCAGACTGAGAGTGAACATAACCGCAAGATGCCAAAGAGCTGAATAAGTGCTGTATAGTGACCGCAGTCACTGATAATAGGCACCGCACGACATCCTTACCGCTAAATGATATGGGCTCACCAGGACACCAGGCTGGGACCGGCTGAGCCCATATCATTTAGCGGTAAGCATGTCGTGCGGTGCCTATTATCAGTGACTGCGGTCACTATACAGCACTTATTCAGCTCTTTGGCATCTTGCGGTTATGTTCACTCTCAGTCTGCGGCTCTGTGCAGACTACTGGACTATTTGGGCCCCGTTCCCCAGTGGGACTGTCTGTCCCCATCCTGTATGCACTTTATATGTAGCTTCTATTTATGTCTTGTAATTATTTAATTAGTGCTTGTATTCACACATTGTACATTTAATAAACTTTGATACCCTATATACTCCCCTTTCTTCTCCTTTTTTCCTACTACTCATATGGAGTGGGTGGCCCTTGGTGTAGGCCTGGGGCTGTTGTGCACTATTATGTGTTAATTCGCCAGTCTCTGCGCCGTTTTTTTTCGGCAATATGCTTTCTGGTTGTGTTATAAAGTTTATCATTAACTAGAATCCCCCAAGTACTCCATGTCAGATTTACCCAGTGGTTTCCCGTTCAGTATAACCTTACATTTGTTATTGTTAAACCGCATCTGCTACCACTCGGCCCAAGTTTCCAACTTATCCAGATCCATCTGTAGCAGAATACTATCTTCTCTTGTATTGACTTCTTTACATAGTTTTGTATCATCTGCAAATATCGATATTTTACTATGTAAACCTTCTACCAGATCGTTATTAATTATGTTGAAGAGAATAGGTCTCAACACCGAACTCTGTGGTACCCCACTGGTCACAGAGACCAAGTTAGAGAATATACCATTTATAACCACCCTCTGCTTTCTATCACTAAGCCAGTTACTTACCCATTTACACACATTTTCCCCCAGACCCAGCATTCTCATTTTGTGTACCAACCTCTTGTGTGGCACGGTATCAAACGCTTTGGAAAAATCAAGATATACCACATCCAATGACTCACCTTAATCCAGTCTATATCTTACCTCTTCATAAAATCTGATTAGATTGGTTTGATAGGAGCGATTCCTCATAAACCCATGCTGATATGGAGTTAAACAGTTATTCTCATTGAGGTAATCCAGAATAACATCCCTCAGAAACCCTTCAAATATGGCTACTTTCACACTTACGTTTTCAGCTAACCGTCACAATACGTCGTTTTGTGAAAAAAACGCATCCTGCAAAGTTGCCGGCAGGATGCTTTTTTTTTCACATAGACTTGTATTACCGGCGCATCGCGACGTATGGACACACGTTCCATACGTCGTGCACTGGATGCGTCGGTATTTGGAGGACCGTCGTATCGAAAAAACGTTCAAGGGAACGTTTTTTCATACGTCCTATCATGAAATTTTTAATGTGCATGCCCAGCCGGAAATCCTCCCCGTCCTCCCTGGGACTTTACATTGGACAGCGGACGCGTTGAAACACTACGTCCACTGCTCACCTCACTCAAAATTTCACACACTTCCATCGGTACGTCGCGCTTTGTGACGGCCGCGTACCGACGGAAGTGTGAAAGAAGCCTATGAGCTTCTAAGTGCTTCTAATCGGTGAAGGAGTAGGAGAAATCGGACGCCGCGGTCTTTTTGGCTCCTCTCTCATGCATTAAACCAGTGACACAATATTTATCTAAAGGTTTTACTAAAGCAGCAAGAGCTGACTTTTAGTTGTACTTACATTTCCTCCTCCGATAACTTTTTCGGCAGCGTACACAGACTTCGAGCAACGTGGACAAACATCAGCATGTGACGCTTTCTGAGCAAACTTCGAAGCATTTGGGTTATTCGTCGGCTGGAAACTGGAAGCCCTGGAAAATGTACCAAATTTAAGTATTGAAATAAAGTAAAATTCCATTAATATAAAAGCAAAATTTGAAGAGTTCACCAGTATTGGCATGTTAAACTGGCCACATGGCACAATAGTGGCTGGAGTTCAGTAGCTACAGAGATCAGGCCTTAGAGCAGGACTGGCTATCATTACACCTACAGGAGAAAGTATGTCCTAATCTTCTGGGGACATATTATTTTTTCCCCTGCATGATACCTCACGCGTATGATTGGTCAATGCTGTGCATAGGACAAAGTACATGCCCCCAGAGACAAATTTTTTCTAACATCACCCTGGACTTATAATAAATTATAACATAAATTTTACAATCTAATATCTCTGCAACGGAGATGAGAAGAAAAGATGCTTTAATAAGCTCTGCAGTTTCTACTCTATTTTTATGTGGCCAGTTTAATAAGCTAAAACTTGTGAAAGGTCCCACTTAAGGGGTTTTCCAGGTTTAACAATTTTTACTTCACAAGTAGTGTTGAGCATTCCGATACCGCAAGTATCGGGTATCGGCCGATATTTGCTGTATCGGAATTCCGATACCGAGATCCGATACTTTGTGATATCGGGAATCGGTATCGGGATCGATATTAATGTGTAAAATAAAGAATAAAAATAAAAAATATTGATATACTCACCTCTCCGACGCAGCCTGGACCTTACCGATGTAACCGGCAGCTTCCGTTCCTAAGAATGAGCGCTTGAAAGACCTTAGATGACGTCGCGGCTTGTGATTGGTCGCGTGGCGGTCACGTGACCGCTCACGCGACCAATCACAGGCCGCGACGTCATCTAAGGTCTTTCAAGCGCTCATTCTTAGGAACGGAAGCTGCCGGTTACATCAGTAAGGTCCAGGCTGCGTCGGAGAGGTGAGTATATCAATATTTTTTATTTTTATTCTTTATTTTACATATTAATATGGATCCCAGGGCCTGAAGGAGAGTTTCCTCTCCTTCAGACCCTGGGAACCATACAGGATACCTTCCGATACTTGGTGTCCCATTGACTTGTATTGGTATCGGGTATCGGTATCATAGTTACATAGTTATTAAGGTTGAAGGAAGACTGTAAGTCCATCTAGTTCAACCCATAGCCTAACCTAACATGCCCTAACATGTTGATCCAGAGGAAGGCAAAAAAAACCCATGTGGCAAAGAGTAACTCCACCATGGGGAAAAAAATTCCTTCCCGACTCCACATACGGCAGTCAGACTAGTTCCCTGGATCAACGCCTTATCAAGGAATCTAGTGTATATACCCTGTAACATTATACTTTTCCAGAAAGGTATCCAGTCCCCTCTTAAATTTAATTAATGAATCACTCATTACAACATCATACGGCAGAGAGTTCCATAGTCTCACTGCTCTTACAGTAAAGAATCCGCATCTGTTATTATGCTTAAACCTTCTTTCCTCCAGACGTAGAGGATGCCCCCTTGTCCCTGTCTCAGGTCTATGATTAAAAAGATCATCAGAAAGGTCTTTGTACTGTCCCCTCATATATTTATACATTAAAATAAGATCACCCCTTAGTCTTCGTTTTTCCAAACTAAATAGCCCCAAGTGTAATAACCTATCTTGGTATTGCAGACCCCCCAGTCCTCTAATAACCTTGGTCGCTCTTCTCTGCACCCGCTCCAGTTCAGCTATGTCTTTCTTATACACCGGAGACCAGAACTGTGCACAGTATTCTAAGTGTGGTCGAACTAGTGACTTGTATAGAGGTAAAATTATGTTCTCCTCATGAGCATCTATGCCTCTTTTAATACATCCCATTATTTTATTTGCCTTTGTAGCAGCTGCCTGACACTGGCCACTGAATATGAGTTTGTCATCCACCCATATACCCAGGTCTTTTTCATTGACGGTTTTGCCCAGAGTTTTAGAATTAAGCACATAGTTATACATCTTATTACTTCTACCCAAGTGCATGACCTTACATTTATCCCCATTAAAGCTCATTTGCCATTTATCAGCCCAAGCTTCTAGTTTACATAAATCATCCTGTAATATAAAATTGTCCTCCCCTGTATTGATTACCCTGCAGAGTTTAGTGTCATCTGCAAATATTGAAATTCTACTCTGAATTCACCCTACAAGGTCATTAATAAATATGTTAAAAAGAAGAGGGCCCAATACTGACCCCTGTGGTACCCCACTGGTAACCGCAACCCAATCCGAGTGTACTCCATTAATAACCACCCTTTGTTTCCTATCCCTGAGCCAGCTCTCAACCCACTTACACATATTTTCCCCTATCCCCATTACTCTCATTTTATGTAACAACCTTTTGTGTGGCACCGTATCAAAAGCTTTGGAAAAGTCCATATACACTACGTCCACTGGGTTCCCTTGGTCCAGTCCGGAACTTACCTCTTCATAGAAGCTGATCAAATTAGTCTGACATGAACGGTCCCTAGTAAACCCGTGCTGATACTGGGTCATAAGGTTATTCCTCTTCAGATACTCCAGTATAGTATCCCTTAGAATGCCCTCCAGGATTTTACCCACAGTGGAGGTTAAGCTTACTGGCCTATAATTACCGAGTTCAGTTTTTGCCCCTTTTTTGAATATTGGCACCACATTTGCTATACGCCAGTCCTGTGGTACAGACCCTGTTATTATGGAGTCTTTAAAGATTAAAAATAATGGTCTATCAATGACTGTACTTAGTTCCTGCAGTACTCGGGGGTGTATCCCATCCGGGCCCGGAGACTTGTCAATTTTAGTTATTTTTAGACGCCGCTGTACTTCCTGCTGGGTTAAGCAGGTGACATTTAATGGGGAATTTTTATCACTAGTCATTTTGTCTGCCATGGGATTTTCTTTTGTAAATACTGATGAAAAAAAGTCATTTAGCATATTGGCTTTTTCCTCATCCTCATCCACCATTTCCCCCAGATTATTTTTAAGGGGGCCAACACTGTCATTTTTTAGTTTCTTACTATTTATATAGTTAAAGAATATTTTGGGATTATTTTTACTCTCTCTGGCAATGAGTCTCTCTGTCTCAATCTTTGCTGCCTTGATTTGCTTTTTACAGAATTTATTTAATTTGCTGTATTTATTTAATGCCTCCTCACTACCTACTTCCTTTAATTCTCTAAATGCTTTCTTTTTGTCCCTTATTGCGCCCCTTACAGCTCTATTTAGCCATATTGGTTTCCTCCTATTTCTAGTATGTTTATTCCCATACGGTATATACTGTGCACAGGTCCTATCCAGGATGCTAATAAACGTCTCCCATTTTCTTTGTGTATTTTTGTGTCTCAGGATATCGTCCCAGTTAATTGCACCAAGATCCTCTCTCATCCGTTGGAAATTTGCCCTCCTGAAGTTTAGTGTCCTTGTCACCCCCCTACTACCCATCTTATTAAAGGTTACATGAAAACTTATTATTTTGTGATCACTATTCCCCAAGTGATCCCCAACCCTTATATTTGATATGCGGTCTGGCCTGTTGGTTAATATTAGGTCTAGCAGTGCCCCCCTCCTTGTTGGGTCCTGAACCAGTTGTGAAAGGTAATTGTCTCTCATAGTTGTCAAAAACCGATTACCTTTGCTGGAACTGCAGGTTTCTGTTCCCCAATCTATTTCAGGGTAGTTGAAGTCCCCCATAATAATGACTTCTCCTTGAGTCGCAGCTTCATCTATTTGCTTTACGAGGATATTCTCCATTGCTTCCATTATTTTTGGAGATTTATAACAAATCCCTATCAGTAATTTATTATTTTTCCCCCTCCCCTTATCTCCACCCACAGGGACTCTACATTTTCATTAAATTCACCTATATTATCACGCAGGATGGGTTTTAAGGAAGATTTTACGTATAGACACACCCCTCCCCCTCGCTTATCTGTACGGTCATTTCTGAACAGGCTATAGCCCTGCAAGTTAACAGCCCAGTCATGGCTCTCATCCAGCCACGTCTCAGATATCCCCACCATGTCATAATTATGCTCCAACAACATTAGTTCTAATTCATCCATTTTGTTGGCGAGGCTTCTGGCATTAGTATATATGCACTTGATGTTACTCTCTGTACCTCTATTCTTTCTTAAATTACTAACTGTTCTAACCCCACCCCCCATGCCACCGCCACCCCCAACTTCCTTATTTGTGCCCAGGTCTCTATCTGCACTATCTTCCCCTCCTATAAAATGAATACCCTCCCCCCAATCCCTAGTTTAAACACTCCTCCAACCTTCTAACCATTTTCTCCCCCAGCACAGCTGCCCCTTCCCCATTGAGGTGCAGCCCGTCCCTAGCGTAGAGCCTGTAGCCAACTGAGAAGTCAGCCCAGTTCTGCAGGAACCCAAACCCCTCCTTCCTACACCAATTCTTGAGCCACTTATTAACCTCCCTAATCTCCCGTTGCCTCTCTGGCGTGGCACGTGGTACAGGCAGTATTTCGGAAAATACCACGTTGGAGGTCCTTGCTTTCAGCTTGCAGCCTAATTCCCTGAAATCATCTTTAAGGACCTTCCACCTACCTCTAACTTTGTCATTTGTGCCAATGTGCACCATGACCGCTGGGTCCTCACCAGCCCCTCCCATTAATCTGTCCACCCGATCAGCGATGTGTCGGACTCGAGCGCCAGGTAGGCAGCACACCGTCCGACGATCCCTGTCTTTGTGACAGATTGCCCTATCTGTTCCCCTAATAATTGAGTCCCCCACTACCAGCACCTGTCTGGCCTGCACTGCTCTCCTATTTCCCTCCTTACTGGAGCAGTCACTCCTCCGGCTTTCAGAGGACATGCCTGGCTGCAGCAGTGCTACCCCTGTACTGGCACCCCCCTCATCTGCCAACTTAGCAAACTTATTGGGGTGTGCCAGATCAGGACTAGCCTCCCTGGCACTCTTCCCTCTACCCCGCCTTCTATCTGTCACCCAGCTAACTGCCACACTGTCCTGCAGCTCCATCCTACCATCCCCCTCCTCATCTATCCCATTGAGCGTCTGCTCTGTGAGCAGAAGACTCCTCTCCATATTGTCTATGGATCTCAGTGTTGCCAGCTGCACATTTAGATCCAGTATCTGGGTTTCCAAATGCACAATGTGCTCACATCTCGCACAGCAGTATGCACCCTCGACCGGCTGGTCAAGGACTGCATACATGTGGCAAGATGTACACTGGATGGCATTAACAATTGTGGAGCACATTTCCTAATGGGGATTGCACCACACAGAAACGTTAATTAAAAATAAATACAAAGTATTAATTAAAAAAAAAAAAAAAAAAAACAGAAGCAATTCCTCCCTTGGAAACTCCCTGATTCCAAAGTCACTGAATCACAAGTCACACACTTACCGCCGTTCACACTTACGCTCAGGTCACACTCAGCTCGCTCACACTCGCTGTGCTGAAGATTTATAGATTTTTTTTTCTCTCTGTCTCCCCTCAACAGCAATCCACCTTGCTGTTCAGATGCACTTTTCGGGTATCGGCCGATACTATCCGATACCGATACTTTCATTTATCGGACGGTATCGCTCAACACTATTCACAAGGCAAGAAAATGAGCCTCTCTGCTGCTGCCCTTAGTGTTCCTTGATAAGGCTGCATTGCAACAGTAATGTCAAAACTGATACATGTGACCATTACAGGCTCAGATTTCATGCAGTAGACAACTGAGCCCAGTAATTTTCTGCAGTGGTCACAAGTCCAGGTCTTCCACTTGTCTCTTTGTTTACACTCCAAGAGGAAAAGGAGCAGTTAGTCAGTGGCCGCAGCATTGACCATTGTGTCACTATTGACAGGTGATTTGTTTATTTTGGAACATATGACTTATATGTCTCATCATAACTAAGATTTTATTGTTTATTTTGCCCTCCTTAATATTTGTTTTACATATACAAGTAATTAAAAAATATCCTACATAAAAAAATTGCTATAAAAATGTTTGAAAGGGATGTCCCAGCTGTTTCATGTATGGCACATCAGCACCTACAGTATAAATATGATACACAACTGTAAAATAATTTAAACATTTATTTATTGAATCTCAGAAACTCAAATACATGAAGGGATATAAATAAAGGCGAAGGCAAAATCAGGTGGAAAAATTGTGCAGGTAGGTGGGGGGTAAATATACTGTACATGTCTTCCTGCTATAAAACTCCTCCCCAGCCTTCAGTCTGTGCTAGAGTATTCTGCCTTGCATCCAGCTCCTGACCTCTGGTGACTCCCTGGCTATATACCTGCTCCTGTGAACCTGTGGGGTTATCCTGCTACTCTGCTCTGAGTTCCTGCTGCTTACACCAGTTCCAGTAATCCTCCTTCATCTGCTGCTCGAGTTTGCTTCCATCTGCATTTGCTGGACATGTAAGCTGTTTCTGCTCTGCAAGAACCTGAGACTATTACCCAGACCTCCCTGGTTGAGCTAAGATATTATTTGAACTGCCTTATAAGCATGTCTATCTGTGTTGTGGACTAAGCAAGGACTTATTCGTGTCAAGTATCCTCAAGAATAATTGTGCTTCATAGACTTTCTGAGTGATTACATTTTCCTCTGAAGTTTCCTATAGACTGCTGAGCTGCATTTGATATTTGCACCAAGTGTTGTGGACTTGAGTTTCTCTCTGCACCTGTTTGAATCACCGTGTGATAATATAGACTTTACCACTTATAAATCTGTGTCCTGTAGTTGTCTTGTTCCACGCAAAGAGTCTCCTGAGTTATCCCCTATAATTATTACACACACATTATTAAAAAGTATTTTAATGAAATAAAGACACATGGTGTTTTAATATTTTATTATACTCTTAATCCACCTGAAGACCCTTGTCACCTGAAATAAAGTTAAAAAAACAAAACAACAATATTCCATACCTTCCGTCATTCAGTCTTGTCCCACACTGTAAATCCATCTGAAGGGGTTAAATCATTTTACACCCAGGAGCTCTGCTAATGCAGCTGCCCCTGACTGTAAAACTTGGTGAATAATTGGAATGCAGGGGAAAGTACTCTAGTTACCTTGAGTCACGGTGATGCGCCCTCTGCTGGATGAACTCATATGAACTCGAGCGTGGGAAAATATTCAGAAAAGTTCCCAGGCTCGAGTTCAAACCTGCAGGGTTTTTACAAGGAACCTGTGGCCATAGGTCACTTGTAAGACGTGGGTGGGAGGCAGCGGACCGCACCACTACCATCCTGTAGTCCACTCCTTTTAACAGGTCAATTAGGGGTACTGATCTCCCCGCAAAATTGGGTATAAACCGGCAGTAGTACCCAGTGTTGCTGAGGAACACCCTCACCTGTTTGGTACTTAACGGTTTGGGCCAATTATTTATTTGGGGTTTGATAACCCCGTGTCCGATCACATAACCTAAGTACTGGGCTTCCGTGAGTCCTATCGCACATTTCTTTGGGTTCGCTGTTAACCCTGCGATTCGGAGAGACTCCATCACTGCTTGTACCTGGGACAGATGGGTATTCCAGTCAGCACTTAAGATGACTATGTTGTCTAAATATACTGATGTGTATTTACAATGAGGTTCTAACACTATGTCCATCAGCCACTGGAATGTGGCCGGAGCCTCATGTAATCTGAAAGGCAAGATGACATAGTGATAGAGACCCTCTGGTGTTATAAAAGCAGTCTCTTCTGTCGCCGATTCTGTCAATGGGACCTGTCAGTAACCTTTGGTGAGATCAAGCGTGGTGAAGTACTGGGCCTCCCCCAGTCTCTCAATTAGCTCTTCCACCCGGGGCATTGATAGAGGTCAAATTTTGACACCTCATTTAATTTTCTGAAGTCATTACAGAATCGTAATGACCCATCTGGCTTTGGAATTAGCACAAATGGCTAGCCTACTCACTCCAGAACTCCTTGATGATTCGCAACTGAATCATTTACTTCACTTTGTTGGTGATGGCTTGCCTCTGGGCTTCTGGTACTCGGTACAGTTTCATCCATACCCTTTCACAGGCCTTGGTGACAATCTCTTGCTGGATCATCGAGGTCCTCCCCTGCAGCTCTGAGAATACATCCATATTCTGCTGCACCAGAATCCGAGTCTCCTGTCGCTGCTGTTTGGTGAGTGTGTCATTTATTTTAACCTTACCCCCGGCCGCGACTTTGGGCGAGGCCAGAGGGTTCCTCGTTGGTACAACTGGAGTCGCCTCTATGACCAAACTTTCCCGATCCTTCCAGGCTTTTAACAGGTTTACATGGTACAGTTGTTCGGGTTTCCTCTTTCCGGGCTGGTACATTCTATAATTTACTTCTGCCACCTTCCCCTGTGTCTCATATGGCCCTTGCCACTTGGCCATGAGTTTACTCTCTGTGGTGGGTAATAGTATCAACACCCAGTCCCCTTCTTTAAAGGATCTGAGCGTGGCCCTTTTATTATATGTACAGCTCTGTGCGGCCTGGGCATTCATTAGATGCTCTTTTACTATGGGCATGACTGCCGCAATATGGTCCTGCATGCTTGCCATGTCCACGATCACACTCCGATGCAGCATTGGCTCCTGTTCCCACGTCTCCTTAGCTACATCGAGCAGTCCCCTCGGATGCCTGCCATACAATAGCTCAAATGGTGAGAAACCTGTGGACGCCTGTGGTACCTTGCAGATAGCGAAACATTAGATAGGGTAATAAAATGTCCCAGTTTCTCCCCTCCTTGGATACCACCTTTTTCAGCATGGACTTAAGGGTCTTATTAAATCTCGGTGGATGAGGTTAGTTGGTACTCTGGACATGTGTCACAGAACCTCTGGACCTCTGCTGCAGTGTGCGCTCCTGCATCTTTTTGGCCCCCAAGTGCCTCCCAGCAGGTGGATGTGAGCCATTTCGAGCACCGCCTGACAGTAGGATTGGGGCACTGTCAGTTGTTCCACCACATCATCCCTGATTCTATCCACCCTGTATAACAACTCCTGGTGTATAGCCATGTGGGGATAAACTGCCTCAGCACCTGGATGCTGAGCCACTCCCTTTATCTCTATCACCCTTTCTCGTGCCTGAGCCAGAGTGGAATCCTGGTAATTTCTCGGGCATTTAGGAAGGCAAGGAATAAGGATTGCATTCAATTATTACAACCACGCTAGTGTTGTACCTCCAAACCGCTTAGCATCACTACCACTTACAATAATCAGTGACAAGATGTTCGGGGTATTCTGTCCCAAGTATTGGGGTATCCTACACAATGAACCGAAATTGACACCTCATATTGCATTACAGCCTAGCCTTGTGGCCAGAAAGGCCAAGTGTCTTAAGGACAATCTCAGCCATAGCCACTTTAGATGGCCTACACAAAAACTCAATAGGGGGTTTCGTCTATGTGGCACTTTTCACTGTGGAGGCTGTAATATCTGCCTTTTTATTATTGGATCTGACGGTATTTCGTTATCTATTTTTCCCTTTCAGATTAAGTCTACAACCTACTTCAACTGCAAATCTAGAAATTTGGTCTACGCCTTGATTTGTGGATGTCCAAAGATCTACATGGGACAGACCACGCAAGAATTGAGAAAGAGGATACAACAACATTTCTCTAATATCACAACAGCTAAGAAAGATAAGGACAAAGGTAAAACCTTGACCCGACCCCAGTGGCAGCACACTTCTTATGCCAGCATGGTGGCAGCACAACTGGGGCCAGAATCTTGGGTTTGGAATCTATAAGGACGCATATTAGAGGGGGCAATGTCACACTTTAATTATTGAAATGTGAGTCCAAATGGATTTATAATTTACACAGTTTGACACCTTCAGGATTGAACGAAGATATATTATTTACAGGTTTTTATAAGCAGCTGTAATATTGACCTGGATTTTAAAGTTCCCTTTGTTCTCTTTTTTCATACTAGATAAAAGAAGCAAGATATGAGAGACTACACTCCACCTGATCTTCTATGGCCTTGTCATTTCTAGATGCCTCACTCTTATTCCTTCATGTCCACCACCTGATCAGTATATTCCAAAAAATAGGCCTGGTAGTGTTTTGGACGTTTGTTTGATCCGGTCGTTAATATTGTGTCATACATCATGGTTTGATCGACAAATCTTAAAAAAAGTTGTGGCCCTTTTTATTTTTATTTTGAGGCCTATCTGTGGTTTTTTGTGATCAGCATACCAAAAATAGTGTCATTTTTTGTCTATAGTATTATTTTTGATTGTTTGGAGACCACTTGACTTCTCCCTCACATTTGTGAATATCTTGATATCATTGCTAAATGAGAACGACTCCTTACTATTGCTTGGATTTATTTATATTTGGTCATCATCAATACCTTACTCTGTACCTTCAGGCTTATTGGCATTTGTCCAAATTCACCATCTTGTCTCATTGAAATGAGATTCTGGAGCTTTGCAGTCATTCGGATGTTTCCCTGCATGGAACATACTTGGGGGCACATGCCAATCTGTGCCCATTTTCTCAATATCTGGTTCATTAGTTCGGCGGACTTATTGATTGATTTTTCTAATAAATATTTATATTGTATAACACACTGCTGATTTTTTTCTTCTATATGAACTTGAATTGTTCTATTTATTCAGCTTTTGAATTTTTTTTTTTTAATTTTTTTAACGCCATTCGCGTTACATTTACATTAGACTGCTATGGTTCATTCGAGCACTGGTATGCTTTTGGTTGGGTTTATTATTGATACCCCGGCCTCGAGTGACATCTCTCATGTATGTGCAGCAGAGATATTACAAATAATTATGGTTTATCATTGAGTGCTTTAATAATAAATTATACTTTTGGTACATCTTTTATTGAATTCTGACACATGTGTGTCTACATGCCATCTACTCTATGGCTATTGTGACTGTGTATTGCCTATTTATTAAAATCCTTAAATTCTTAGCTTTTACCACAACATATGCTGTGATTTATTTATTTTTTTCAGTCGTTTTTGCGTATGCGCTGGCTTCCACCTTTCCATGGTTGTGCAGCATTGTTTGTATCTTCGCTTTGCATTTGCGCATTGCCTTGTTTACATCATTGGCGGACTTTACTATTATGTTCATCGCATGCGCCGTCCTATTTGCTGTCTGGTCTCCATGAAACGATCAAATGACTGGTATGCACTGTACATGCGTATTTTTTGTATATTTACTTATTTGCTTGATTCTTAGTTTCTACAGCAATATTACCCTTTTGGATCCATGGTTTCATCATAGTCCCATCACGCATGCACCAGCTCCTATATCGTCATGGGAACACAATGTTATTTATGTCATTGTTCGGCGCTTGCGTATTGCTTTGTTTACATCACCGGCAGACTTTCCTTCTTATCCACCGCATACGCAAGAGCCGTCCTATTTGTTATATCTTCTCCAGGATGCGGTCACATGACCGTCTCCAAGATACGGTCACATGACCGGTCCGCACTTCCGACTTGCCTCACCGCTGATTCCCCGGTAAGCTACACAGCTGTTTATTATTGCTAATCGACTCTACTGACATATATATATATATATATATATATATATATATATATATATATATATAGGAGCATGCAATCACTGGTCCCTGACGAAGCCACCTTGAGTGGCGACACACGTCGGGCATGTCTCTCGCCCTATTGATGTGACTCTTTCTTTGGTACCACTGTCCAAGCTCGCCTCTATTATAGAGAAGTATTTAGGCTCTTGGGTATTTCAACCCCTGCCTTCAGGTGTATTTTTACACTTGTACTTGGATTGGTGGGGTTTTGCAGTTTTCTGGGATTTTCTTTCCATTGCCAGACAAGCACCTTAGGCTTTGTGTCAGCATATGTGATTCATGCATTACATTGACTTTTTGTCATCTTACTTTTCATTTGTGATCGATTACTCCATCTTTTCAGGCTGGTTATTCACACGGCCTTATCATATGGTTACACACATTATCAGTGCTATTTGTGCATGTTTCAAGTAATAACTTGGTGTAATTTTTGCCTGTGAGCCTTTTTTGGTGTGCTGATCGTTTATATACTGGTGATTTAGTGCCTTACAACACATATGTTGAGTCTGTCATCTTGAGGGCTGGCTCTATTATGAGCATGTTTGTATTTGTCATTTTATGACATTTAAATGTTTTTATATCAGTGTTTGTGTGTTTTCTCCATTTTGTACAATAAAGTATTGTTTATATTTTGTAGTTATTTGGGTGATCCTCGTGTACATGGTCTGTTGTCTTTTTATGTTTATATTGACGTTTTATTTCTCCACATGGTGTGGAAAAATGACCTCCGTGGTTGGGTACTCTCGGAGTACCCCATATATACACACCACCCCCACTTTCCGACCTTTGAGGTTGTCCCCAGGAACAAGAGACCCATGGACCATAGTCACTAAGCTCCCCAAGTCCAAGAGAACCTCAGTTTCGTACCCGTTAATGAATACCTGGCACAGTTGGGGTTTGCTGCCGGCAGTACTGCGGTGCAGACAGGCTGGGCGTACATAGAGACTCTGCGCATAAACCCGCAGTCCATAGGTTCAACTGTCAAGGGGCAGTTGGCAGCCACATGTCTGGGCCCTTGGCACCACCAACACTTTATAGCAGCTGCACTACTGGACCTCGGGACCAGTTTAGGGGAAACGGGACTTTTGTCACCCTCACTCTCAGCACAGGCTTGGATCTGATTAGCCCAAACAGAGGGTTGTAGACTTCTCTCCGGCCCCTGGGCTGGCGGTGCCTGATGTGACAGCCAAAGGGGAGCAGTGTCCTCTATAAAGTCTTGAGTGGCCATATACCGATCAACTAGTCCAACCACCTGGTCCAGAGTGCCTGGGTCGCCTTGCCTCACCCAATGCTGTATGGCTGCTGACAGAGCTCTCATCAGCCAGTCAACCACCACCCTCTCTACCATCTGCAACTGGGTTAAGGTCTCAGGCTGAAGCCATTTTTTTCCAACTGCAACAAGTCATAGGCCTGAGACCTGGCAGGGCGAGACTCAGCAAAGGACCACCCGTTGGGCCCTCACATATGCATTAACCCGCAGTCAGGCAAGGATCTCACCTCTTAGTTTCTCAGTCTAGGGCATCCTCCCGACTGCGGTCCAAGTAGGCCTTCTGGGCATGTCCCGTAAGGAAGGGGGGCACCACTTCAGGTTCTCCCTCTCTGCTGTGCATTCAAACATGGCAAGGAAAGCCTCCAAATCGTTCTCAGGACTCCTCTTCCTCAGCGCTGACAGAACTTTGTACTGGGCCTCTGAACAGAAAGTGGTTGCTGGTGTGGACATCTCTCGCAGAGCCACGTGTCATGATTCCCAATGGCAGGGACATAGGCAAAAACAGGACTAGCTCTAGGATGATGAAATCTAAGCTGACCGCGATGCTGAACCTCACACACAACTACCAGTGGCCGGGGAACGTACCTGCGTTTTATCCCTAGACGTCTCGCACCAGCCGGAGATCTAGCTACCCCTAATAGAGGAAACACAGACCTGGCTTGCCTCCAGAGAAAACCCCAAAGTAATAGTAGCCCCCAACATATAATGACGGTTAGTTAAGAAGAAAACACATACGTAGTATGAATACAGGTTCAGCAAAGAGAGGCCCACTAACTAGATAGCAGAAAATACAAAAGTGGACTTCGCGGTCAACTCAAAACCCTACAAAATACCATCCTGAAGTGACTTTAAACTCCGGTATCAACTCATGACACCGGAGTGGTCACTTCAGTTCACTAGAGCTTCCAGCAGCAAGATTCATATAAATGCACGCTGGACAAAAGATACAAATGATCAAACTTATCTGACTCAGCAGACTTGGAGCAGGTAGCAAGTAACAGAGGAGCTCTGGTAACATTGATAGCCGGCAAGTAAATGAGTGAGAAGCCAGACTATATAGGAAACTCCCATTTCCTGATGGGAACAGGTGCACTGGAGATAGAAGACAGAAGTCAACCAGTACCACCAGTAGCCACCAGAGGGAGCCCACAAACAAAATTCACAACAGTACCCCCCCCTTGAGGAGGGGGCACCGAACCCTCATGAGAACCACCAGGGCGATCTGGACGAGCCCTATGAAAGGCGCAAACCAAATCAGAGGCATGAACATCAGAGGCAGTCACCCAAGAATTATCCTCCTGACCGTATCCCTTCCACTTGACCAAATATTGAAGTCTCCGTCTGGAAATGCGAGAGTCCAAAATCTTCTCCACAACATACTCCAATTCACCCTGCACCAGCACAGGAGCAGGAGGCTCAACAGAAGGAACAACCGGTATCTCGTACCTCCGCAACAAGGACCGATGGAAGACATTATGAATAGTGAAAGATGCTGGTAGGTCCAAACGAAACGATACAGGATTAAGAATCTCCAAAATCTTATAAGGACCGATGAACCGAGGTTTAAACTTAGGAGAAGAGACCTTCATAGGGACAAAACGAGAAGATAACCACACCAAGTCCCCAACGCGAAGACTATTACCAGCACGACGACGACGATTAGCAAACTGCTGAGTCTTCTCCTGGGACAACTTCAAGTTGTCCACCACATGACTCCAAATCTGGTGCAATCTATCCACCACAGTGTCCACTCCAGGACAATCCGAAGATTCCACCTGACCAGATGAAAAACGAGGGTGAAACCCCGAATTGCAGAAGAAAGGAGAAACCAGAGTGGCAGAACTAGCCCGATTATTAAGGGCAAACTCCGCCAACGGCAAAAAGGCGACCCAGTCATCCTGATCAGCAGACACAAAACACCTCAAATAAGTCTCCAGGGTCTGATTAGTTCGCTCAGTCTGGCCATTCGTCTGAGGATGGAAAGCAGACGAAAAAGACAAATCAATGCCCATCCTGGCACAGAACGCCCGCCAAAATCTAGACACAAATTGGGATCCCCTGTCAGAAACGATGTTTTCCGGGATACCATGTAGACGAACCACATTCTGAAAAAATAGAGGAACCAACTCCGATGAAGAAGGCAACTTGGGCAAGGGTACCAAATGAACCATTTTAGAAAAACGGTCACACACCACCCAGATGACGGTCATTTTCTGAGAAACCGGGAGATCCGAAATAAAGTCCATAGAGATGTGCGTCCAAGGCCTCTTCGGAATAGGCAAGGGCAACAACAATCCACTAGCCCGAGAACAACAAGGCTTGGCCCGAGCACAAACATCACAAGACTGTACAAAAGTACGCACATCCCGAGACAGGGAAGGCCACCAGAAGGACCTGGCCACCAAATCTCTGGTACCAAAGATTCCAGGGTGGCCTGCCAACACAGAAGAATGAACTTCCAAGATGACTCTACTGGTCCACTCATCTGGAACAAACAGTCTCCCAGGCGGACAACGATCAGGCCTATCCACTTGAAACTCCTGCAAAGCACGTCGCAAGTCTGGAGAGACAGCAGACAATATCACCCCATCCTTAAGAATACCCGTAGGCTCAGAATCACCAGGGGAGTCAGGCTCAAAACTCCTAGAAAGGGCATCTGCCTTCACATTTTTTGAACCTGGTAGATATGAGACCACAAAATTAAACCGGGAGAAAAACAACGACCAGCGCGCCTGTCTAGGATTCAGACGCCTGGCTGACTCAAGGTAAATCAGATTCTTGTGATCAGTCAAGACCACCACCTGATGCCTAGCACCCTCCAGCCAATGACGCCACTCCTGAAAGGCCCACTTCATAGCCAAGAGTTCCCGATTACCAACATCATAATTTCGCTCGGCGGGCGAAAATTTTCGAGAAAAGAACGCACATGGTCTCATCACCGAGCAATCGGAACTTCTCTGCGACAAAACCACCCCGCTCCGATCTCTGAAGCATCAACTTCGACCTGAAAAGGAAGTGAAACATCAGGCTGGCGCAACACAGGAGCAGAAGAAAAGCGGTGCTTAAGCTCCCGAAAAGCCTCCACAGCCGCCGAGGACCAATTGGAAACATCAGCACCCTTCTTAGTCAAATCCGTTAGAGGCTTAACAACACTTGAAAAACCAGTTATAAATCGACGATAGAAATTAGCAAAGCCCAAGAATTTCTGAAGACTCTTAAGGGAAGTCGGTTGCGTCCAATCACAAATAGCCCGAACCTTGACAGGATCCATCTCAATAGAAGAAGGGGAAAAAATGTACCCCAAAAAAAGAGATCTTCTGAACCCCAAAAATACACTTTGAACCCTTTACAAACAAAGAATTGGCCCGCAAAACCTGAAAAACCTTCCTGACCTGTTGAACATGCGACTCCCAGTCATCGGAAAAAATCAAAATATCATCCAAATACACAATCATAAATTTATCCAGATATTCACGGAAAATATTGTGCATAAAGGACTGAAAGACTGAAGGGGCATTAGAAAGACCAAAAGGCATTACCAGATACTCAAAATGGCCCTCGGGCGTATTAAATGCAGTTTTCCACTCGTCTCCCTGCTTAATCCGCAACAAATTATACGCACCCCGAAGGTCAATCTTAGAGAACCGCCTTGCCCCCTTAATACGAGCAAACAAATCAGTCAACAGTGGCAAAGGATACTGATATTTGACTGTAATCTTATTCAACAGCCGATAATCAATACAAGGCCTCAGGGAACCATCTTTTTTACCCACGAAAAAAAAACCTGCTCCTAAAGGGGATGAGGATGAACGAATATGTCCCTTTTCCAAGGACTCCTTAATAAACTCTCGCATAGCAGCATGCTCTGGCACATACAGATTGAACAAGCGACCTTTAGGAAATTTGCTGCCAGGAATCACATCTATAGCACAATCGCAATCCCTGTGAGGAGGGAGCGAACTAAGTTTAGGCTCCTCAAAAACATCACAATAGTCAGACAAAAATGCCGGAGCCTCAGAGGGAGTAGATGAAGCAATGGAAACCAAAGGTGCTCCCCCATGAACCCCCTGACATCCCCAGCTTAATACGGACATTGTTTTCCAGTCAAAAACTGGGTTGTGAGTTTGTAACCATGGCAATCCAAGCACTAAGACATCATGCAAATTATGCAACACAAGGAATCGAATCACCTTCTGATGGTCTGGAGTCATACACATAGTCACTTGTGACCAGTATTGAGGTTTATTCCTAGCCAATGGTGTGGAGTCAATACCCTTCAAAGGAATAGGGACTTCCAGAGACTCTAGACTAAACCCACAGCGCCTGGCAAAGGACCAATCCATAAGATTCAAGGCGGCGCCAGAGTCCACATAAGCATTCACGGTAATAGATGATAATGAACAAATCAAAGTCACAGACAAAAGAAACTTAGACTGCAAGGTGCTACCTGCAAAAGACTTATCAACCATTTTTGTGCGTTTAGAGCATGCTGATATAACATGGGCAGAATCGCCACAATAGAAGCACAACCCATTTTTACGCCTATAATTCTGCCGTTCACTTCTGGACAGAATTCTATCACATTGCATATTCTCCGGTGCCTGCTCAGAAGACACCGCCAAATGGTGCACAGGTTTGCGCTCCCGTAAACGCCGGTCAATCTGGATAGCCATTGTCATGGACTCATTCAGACCTGTGGGCGTAGGAAACCCCACCATTACATCTTTAACGGCGTCAGAGAGACCCTCTCTGAAATTCGCCGCCAGGGCGCACTCATTCCACTGAGTAAGCACAGACCATTTTCGAAATTTTTGACAATATACCTCAGCTTCATCATGCCCCTGAGAGAGGGCTATCAAGGCCTTTTCAGCCTGAATCTCCAAATTAGGTTCCTCATAGAGCAACCCCAGCGCCAGAAAAAATGCATCCACATTGAGCAGCGCAGGGTCCCCTGGCGCCAATGCAAATGCCCAATTCTGGGGGTCACCCCGCAGCAAGGAAATAACAATCTTAACCTGCTGAGCGGGGTCTCCAGCGGAGTAAGATCTCAGAGAAAGATACAATTTACAATTGTGCTTAAAATTCAAAAAACGAGATCTATCTCCAGAAAAAAACTCTGGTATAGGAATTTTAGGTTCAGACATAGGAGCATGTATGACGAAATCCTGTATATTTTGCACCTTAGAAGCAAGATTATTCAGATTTGAAGCTAAACTCTGGATATCCATTTCTCAGCAGCTGAGATCTAAGCCATTCAGGGATTAAGAGGAGGGGAAAGAAGCAGACTGCAATTATGGCTAGACAGACTTCAGAGTAAAAAAAAAAAAAAAAGGTGTCAGAAACTTCTTTTCTCTCCTTCTTCAGCCAATACTTAACACAGTCGGGCCGGCTATACAGTCATGATTCCCAATGGCAGGGACATAGGCAAAAACAGGACTAGCTCTAGGATGATGGAATCTAAGCTGACCGCGATGCTGAACCTCACACACAACTACCAGTGGCCGGGGAACGTACCTGCGTTTTATCACTAGACGTCTCGCACCAGCCGGAGATCTAGCTACCCCTAATAGAGGAAACACAGACCTGGCTTGCCTCCAGAGAAAACCCCAAAGTAATAGTAGCCCCCAACATATAATGACGGTTAGTTAAGAAGAAAACACACACGTAGTATGAATACAGGTTCAGCAAAGAGAGGCCCACTAACTAGATAGCAGAAAATACAAAAGTGGACTTCGCGGTCAACTCAAAACCCTACAAAATACCATCCTGAAGTGACTTTAAACTCCGGTATCAACTCATGACACCGGAGTGGTCACTTCAGTTCACTAGAGCTTCCAGCAGCAAGATTCATATAAATGCACGCTGGACAAAAGATACAAATGATCAAACTTATCTGACTCAGCAGACTTGGAGCAGGTAGCAAGTAACAGAGGAGCTCTGGTAACATTGATAGCCGGCAAGTAAATGAGTGAGAAGCCAGACTATATAGGAAACTCCCATTTCCTGATGGGAACAGGTGCACTGGAGATAGAAGACAGAAGTCAACCAGTACCACCAGTAGCCACCAGAGGGAGCCCACAAACAAAATTCACAACAGCCACGATCTGCTGCGTCAGCAGGGGTTTTGTCTGCTCCTGCTGCTGCTGCTTTAACTCTAGCTGTTGCTGCTGCTCCTGCTGCCATTGCTGAGTGAGGACCAACTGCTACAAAAGCTCCTCCCTTTTTGTCGGCAGGTTTGTGCTGTAGCGTTGCAGGCTTAATCATTGACATGCAGCACGCTTTGGGGTATGCCTCAGTTCACATTGTTGGCATTCTCAAACCATATGTAGTGCAGCAGGGTTGATGCAGTGTGACAGACAGGCAGTGACCACAGGAAAGTTCAAAACAAATGTCTTTTAGTGTCCAAAGAAACTTGCAACTGGAACACAAAAGGTATTTTCCGGATCGCAGCCGGGAAACAAGACAGCCAGTAACCGAGATCGGTTGCCGCTGGCGATGGCACCACCATGTCACGCTGAGGGGTGCCAGGCCTTTTGGCTCTACTTGGCTCTTTGCTACATCACACAGGTTGAAGCTTTGCAGAGCCACCTGCTCTGCAAGTTTGCAAACCAAAACTGACATACCCAGCCCTTTGCTGCAGGGTTTTTACAAGGAACCTGTGGCCATAGGCCACATGTAAGATGTGGCCGTGAGGAAGCGGACCGCATCACTACCATCCTGTAGTCCGATCCAAAAATAAAAGCCCATGGCAGGTTTTCTTAAATCTGCCTTGAGCAAATAGTTTGCCCAAGACCAACACTTACTTTTATATTGCACTGCAATCACAGCTATGTCTGTGACTGCAATGCACTCCCGCAGCCTCAATATGCTTCTGTGCGCATCCAGGGGGACATATAATACTGGTCACTGCTTCACAAGTGTGACTTTGCTTTTCAAAGTGCCTTGCAAAGGTTAACTTACTCTTCTGAAGTGATGCCCAAGCCTTCACCTCGGTCCATACTTAGGGTTCCGGCTCCTTGTCCAAATCCATATCCTTTGGGGCCATATTTCTTTCCATAGCATGATTTACAATATATTTCATTTCCATGAATAGCAACTGTAGTGCTGTCAAGATTCTTCTTGCATACCACTGTAAAGAGAAATAACAAAGATAGTGCCAAACTGATCTCAAATTCATATAATTTAAAAGTTATCATTTTATGCATACATTTGCAAGGCAAAATATTATTTATTAAATATATGTGTTATGTATATGCAATGTACGTTAGTTTAGATTAGATCACTGCTGAACTTATCCGACAAGTCAAGTCCACAAATTGCGGATATGACTGACTTTGTGTACAGTTCCATATGCTCTTTTACTTAGCACTCCCTGGAATTAACTAATTTGGTTCCACCTTTGATTTGAAAGCCTAATGTTTTCTGTTCACATTCTAAGCATAAGTCAAAAAGCACATCAAAGCAACATCAAAAAAAAATTTGTTAGTCATTTATACATTGTCATAAAGTACATTTAATTAATTTCAGTGCTTATTAGTATAGTATTCCAATAGTTAAACAAGTTATCTAGTCTTCAATATATGTATTATATTTCATTTTAATCTATTTAAACAAAGTAATTCAATCAATAACCCAATCTGAAACAACTTATTAATATACCTTCCTTTTGCAACACTTACAGGAAAAATGTCACCTGACATTTTTGTAACCAAAAAAGTCTGGAGAGGATTGAATGGGGAAAATCATGGAATATGTAGTCTTCAGAGCTAAGACTAGTGGTATGCAGCAAAGGAGTGAGTCCATAGGGAAAAGTCTAAAGACAGAAACCCACACGGGAAGCGTATGTAAGTATGTGCCTGTACCCTATATATCTATATACAGTATACTGGATATATATATATATATTTTTTTGTGACATTGGATAACCCCTTTAACCCTTTGTAACACAAATACACTAATCCATGCCTTGCTACAACAGCTTACAATTGGTGTTTGTCAAATTATCACTTTCTTTCTGGCGCCCTGCCATTTATTTCCTGCTACAATGTTACATGGTAGCAAAGTTAGAGCTGTGATGCATCAAGTCATGTAACTTTACTGCAAACTCTGTCTGATGGGTGAGAGAGCTGTGTGAGCCTTCCCACTGCACTGACAGTATGAACTATGTAGCAATTACAAATTAGATATCTCTACTAATGTTATACTAAAATAAGATGTGCCTTTTATAATTTCTATGAATAGAACACAGATAAATAGTTAACCAATACTGGCTTAGAATACTAATATATACAGTACTTTGCAAACTAGGACAATTGTTCATACAAATAGTATGATAGCTGTAAGTGTACAACTAAAGTAGTCTAGAACGTTGTTAAACTCAATATTACCTTCCCAGACAGTAAGCATTTTACTGCTGTTGGAATCAGGTAAAAGACAGCATAGTATGACACTCTGCTCGGTAGTGCTGGTACAGGTATGGGCATCCTTAACTGTATACAGATAGAAAATGTTATAAATAAGGACACTAGAGCTGGATCCTATATATGTCGAGTTGTTAATATGAATGCAAAATATTTGCCACCTAGCTTTTGGACACAGAAAGAGTGTGTTGAAGTTTCTTGTGACTTTTCACAAATATTCAAAGGAAGTGTATATATTCAGTGGATTCTAACTAGTGATAAGCAAACCTTTTAAGGTTCAGTTCGGTTTGGTTCGCAAACGTCTCAATGTTTACTGAACGGTTCATCGAACATAACCAAATCCCATTGAATTTAATGGGAGGCTAAACCAAACGCATAGACAACACCTTAAGCTCAAATTAGAGGCAGACACCAGGAAAAGTGGCATCAATTGACTCAGAGTACAAATAGTATAATTACGCAGCATGGATGCATGGGACAGGGCTTGGACCAGCATTTTTAGCTGAAACATTGATCAGTAACAGGTGGATGAGTGACAGGTGTAGGCCTGATGCTCTGGGAGGCCACCCAAACAGGACAGGCAACACACATGAAGGAGACCCTACTAAAAGTCCAAACATTTCCCAAGGTTAGGGGCAGACAACAGGAAAAGTGGTATCAATTGACCCACAGTAGATATTTGATAATGTCTCAGCAGCAGTCAGCCATGTATAAGGTATCAGGGTCTGGGCCAGCAGACCAATGTAAGCCTACTTTGCTGGGAGCCCTGATACCTCAATCAACAGTTCAAACTGCTTTTTTGCTCAACCACACACAAGTTGCACAAATATCAGCTTGGTAGACCACTAATGTTAGAAAAATGTAAGGATAGTAACTAAGGTAGTTGACTGATGATCAATTCACCCACAGTAGAAATTTGATAATGGCACATCAGCAGTCAGTCAATGGCCATGCAAGAGGTATCAGGGTCTGGGCCAGCATTTACAGTTTTGAACTTAAGTTTAAATTAAGATGAGGTGGGTGAGGGGTCAGTATAATCCTGCTGTGCTGGGGGCCCTGATACCTCATACAACAGTTCAAACTGCTTTTCTGCTCAGTCACACTCAGGTGGCACAAATATCAGCTTCGTAGACTATTGTTAGAAACATTTAAGCATAGTAACACAGGTAGTTGACAAATTAAGTGCAGGCTTGGTGGTCTGGGAAACCTACTGCTACAGGCAACACATATGAAACCCAACTTGGAGTCCAAACATTTCAAAAATTATTGCGAAACACCACTAAAGTTACATCAATTTTCTTAGAGTAGAAATAGCATAATGGGCCTCTCAGACCCCTTCTATTACAGGTAGCCCAACAGATGGAGACCCACCTTGGAGTGGCCAAATTTCAAAAAAATATTAGCACACACCTGTAAAGTGGCATCAATTTTCCCAGAGTATAAATACAGTAGTAGTAGTAGTAATGGGCCTCACAGACCCCTTCCTCTACAGGCAACTCACCAGATGGAGACACAACTTGGAGTCTCCACATTTCAAAAAATTTTTTGTAACATCAGCAGCAGTAGCAACAGCAGGCACAGAAGCCACAACAAAGGTGTCCTAGACTGCAATAAGGCTAGATCAATGCAGTACGCTATAAACTACACCATGGGCTAGTCTGTCCAGTCGAGACTGGGATGCAAAAGTCATTGTAGATCCATGACTTGTTCAGCTTAATGAAAGTTAGGTGGTCTACACTTTCAGGGGACAGCCGGATGCTCTTATCCATCAGGACATCAACAGCAGTGCTGAAGACATGTTCTGTGAGAACGCTGACTGTCCAGCATGACAAAACCTCCAAGGCGAGACAGGCGAGCACAGGCCACGCTTCCATTTTTGAAGACCAAAATGCAAAAGAGTCCAAATTCCCCCTGATGGCATTGATATTGAGCTCCAGATACTCCTGCACCTTCCTCTCCACTTGTTGAAAACATGTCAGACTTGTACTCTAATCTGTTGGTGCACGGGCTGGTCTAAAAATGTGTGAAACTACTCACAGAAATTGTTTATACCATTTAAGCTGCTGCTGCTAATGTTTTTGTGTTGAAGACTCGATGTTTCCAGGGTTGGAAGTCTAGAACTGCGATGCACATTGTGTTCCTCACTCTTGTCTTTGGGAAAACCACTCTTAAGATTGTCTACAAGCATGTTTCGATACACCATGTACGCATCTCTTACCGGGGGGAAGCATCTGGCAAAATTTACTCTTATGCAGTGGATCAACAGAGTGGCAACCCAGTAGTCAGCACTATTTCTAATCCTAACAATATGGTATTTTGTTGCAGATAGTGCAGCAAGAAGGAGCTCATGTGTCAGGCGCTTCCATGAGCTCCAAGTCCATGGTGTGTTAGTGGCAGGGTAACACTCAAGCTTGCTTACTTCGTCCTCTCCCGCCAACCACGGAGAACAGAGGGGTGATCATCATCCTCTTCATCTCCTGACTGTTGCGTGCCTATCACCTCTTCCTCCTCATGCTCCTCCATTTGTCGCTTGGCTCCTGCAACTTCACTAACACAGTTTTTCTGGTACCATGAGCCGCCCTCCATCACTGTAATTCACCCTCCCATGGCACCCAACTGTGTGACAACAGTCTGGAACTTAGAAGTATTGTTATTTCTTCTGCAACCTCCTCTGTTTCCACCTCTTCCTCTGGGACCAACACCTCCCCCCGTGGTGGTTCAAAGTGTGCTCCAGCATGCTGATGACTGGAATAATGATGATGATGCTGATGGCATCATCAGTGCTAATCATCTTAGTAGCCATTTTGAAACTGTGCAGAAGGATGCAAAGGTCCTTCATGTGTGCCCACTCTTCAAACGTTATTTGCACCTCGTGTGTAGTACATTGTCCCAGGCTATGCAAAAGGACATATTACACTAGGGCTTGTCACTGCTGCCACAGTTGCGGCAACATGTGGTCAGTGGAATTCCACTGTGTCGGCACATCACATATCAAATGGTCATGCCGAAAGACCTATGTAGCGATGCAAGTCGATGACCTGTGGGATGCAAACAGCAGAATTGAAAACACAGCGACCGTGCTTTTTGCATCAGCGCATCCAGGCCAGGACAGTGGCAGAGAAATTGATGTACCACCAAGTTGAGGATGTGAGCCATGAAAGGCATATGTGTGAGGTTGCTCCAGCATAGGGCCGCCACCAGGTTCACACCATATTCGCACACGGCCTTCCTTGGCTCCAGGTTCAGTGGTGAAAGCCATTGCTGAATATCGGCCTAGATAGCTGTCCACAACTCTTGAGCTGTATGACTGATCTCCAAGGCATATTCATTTAAACATTGTCAGACTGGGGTGAGCTGTGGCTGCACAGTACAGAGGTGGGGTATATTCTCTGCACTGTTGGAACATGGCTCTAATTAAAGGAGAGGTTGAGGGTGCAGGTGGAGGCCCTAGAGGAGATGGAGGAGGCAGAAGCAGTAAAGGAACTGTTAGATGCAGAGGTTTGTCCCGCAAGCCTTGGGGATTCTAAGACTTGTGGAGTAGACCCTTGCCCCCATTCCCTCACAGCCACCAGAGTCACACAGTGCCCAGTCAGAAAAATGTAATGTTCCTGGCCATGTTTGCTCTTCCAAGTTTCATTGATGAAATGCACCCTGGCAGACATGGATTTTTCCAAGGAACAGGTGATATTGTCTGTGACATGCTGTTGTAGCGCAGGAACAGCTTTCTTAGAGAAGTAATGGCAACTGAGCAACTGGTACTGGGGGACTGCAATTGCCATCATCTTTCAGAAACTGTATCCACCAGGCAGAAAGGCAGCATTTCCAAGGCCAACAAATTGGAGATGGTGGAATTCAAGCTCTTAGTTTTGGTATGTGTAGGAGGCAGCATTCTTTTACGTAACCACAAGTGCGGGACCGAGGCCTGGCTGCTGTGCTGAGAGTGGGTGAAGTAGGGTGAACACAACATACTGCTGGACTGTGAGTGCAGTGCAGGCAGAGATGTTGTGGTGGATTGAGAAAGATGTTGTATGAAACAAAAATAGCAGGCATGTGCACTTCCTCAAGAGCTGACAGGCTTTCACTCACCCAGATTGTAGGAGATAAACAAGTGGATATTCTGCAGCCTGAGTCCGGTGTGAGTACACTTGCAATGATGACAGAGGAAGAAGCAGCAGAAGCGGTTGATGGGATGTGTGCTGGGTGGCGAGGCCCTCTAGCCTGCCTTTTTGCACCATGAGATTCCTAAAGTATCACATGTTGATCGCGCATGTGCCCGTTCATGCATGTAGTAGCCAAATTATTGCAATTTTTGCCTCTACTGAGTCTTTTTTTTCAAAGTTGGCAGATAGCATTAGTTGGGTCATACTATGTGGTCTCAAAAAAGGCCCAGGCTAGGCAACCCTTACCGCCCCTGTGAACTGCAGACTCGCGACCGCTGCTGGCCACAGCGAGAAATGTGGCTGAGGATGCAGCGCTTGTCTTGGTTGTGTCACTCCTTTCTGTGCGGCAAGCCGCAACATCACCTCCTCATCTTCCTCCTTTATCTTCTCTGCTGAGCTACTCAGCTGTGTGGCTCTGGGTTCACACCAAGTGGGATCTATAACCTCATCATCATCCGCTTTGTTCTCCCACTTATTGCCCTAAGAGTCACCCTCCGCCTCTTCCTGCCCTGACAGCACAGTGGAGTCCGTGTGACCCTCAGGTATCTGAGTCTCATCAGGATCACCTCCACCCACCCCAGGGGTTAACGCCTGGTATGAGGGTCTGGATTCTGCTCTGACCCTACTTTGTCCAGCCCCGGATCCACCCAGAAAAATTTTGGGGCATCAATGCAAATGCTTTCCTCCTCTGGATTCTGTGAATCTTTGGAGCAGACCTCTGTTGCTCATCTGCAGACTCACCCATCTGTTGACACCTTTGCAGACTCACCCATCTGTTTTTCACCAGTCAATTGGCTGGTTGGAGAGTTGTGACACAGGAGGGAATCAGGGTAATTGGGGTGCACCTCTGAGGTTTGTACTGTGTGTGATGTTAAGCTGGAGGAAGAGGAGGAGATCCCACTTGATGCAGCGCTTGCTATCCACTGGAACACATGCTCTTTCTGGTCTGCCTCTACAAGGCGTACTGCTGTGCGGCTGTCAAAGAAAGGGTGTCAAGTAGCCCGTCCAGTAACAGATCTTGACAGTTGTCTTTGGATAGGACAAGACAGTGTTTATTTAGAAGAGCTTTCAGTAGTATTACCAGCTAAACCACATACATGTCGAACATGAAGCCTATTCCCCCTTCCACCACGACCTCACAATTTCCCACTCATGTTGGATGCATCTTTCTAGGCAGCTGTTTCACAACCCTAGGCACAGACTTGTCAGTCACCTGTAACTAAATTCATAAATATTTATTTACTGTGATAATGTGCTTGCACAACAATATTAGCCCAAATGATTTTGATTAGGGAATTTGCACTGGTGCCTGCACAGCAATATTAGCCCAAAATCTTTTGGGATAATATTGGGGTGCAAGCATGAGTTACTATTGATTAAGAAATGGAGACTCATGCTTGCACCCAATATTATACCAAACCATTTTGAATAGGAAATGGGGCCTGGTGCCTGCACAACAATATTAGTCCAAACAATTTTGCTTAGGAAATGGGGCCTGGTACCTATAGAGCAATTTTAGTAAAAACAATTTTGATTAGGAAGTGGGGACCTTTGCCTGGACCCCAATATTAGCCCAAATGATTTTGATTAGGAAATGGAGTCTGGTACCCGCACAACCATATTAGCCCAAATTATTTTGATAAGGAAACCTTGCCTTGTGCCTGTACAACAATATTAGCCCAAACAATTTTTATTAGGAAATGGGGACTGGTGCCTGCACAACTGTATTAGCCCAAACAATTTTAATTAGGAAATGGGGACTCCTCCCTGCACCGCAATTTATTTATTTTTTTAGCAAAGTTTGGAATTTTTTTTCACCACTTAGGTAAAAAATAACCTAGTCATATTAGGCGTCTATGAACTCGTAGTGACCTGGAGAATCATAATGGCAGGTCAGTTTTAGCATTTAGTGAACCTAGCAAAAAAGCCAAACAAAAAACAAGTGTGGGACTGCACTTTTTTTGCAATTTCACTTCACTTGGAATTTGTTTCCCGTTTTCTAGTAGACGACATGCTAAAACCAATGATGTTGTTCAAAAGTACAACTTGTCCCGCAAAAAATAAGCCCACACATGGCCAAATTGACGGAAAAAAAAAAGTTATGGCTCTGGGAAGGAGGGGAGTGAAAAACGAACACGGATTAACGAAAAATCCCAAGGTCATGAAGGGGTTAGAGTGTGAGAACAAATAATCACTGATTAAAACCAGCTATCATGTTACTTTTGCAGTTGTGAATATGGACACACGAAGCTCTTAAGTTGAAGCCAAGGTTGGAGGGCTGTCAGGACACACCATTAGTTTGCCCAGTCTAAAATTCTCAGCTGTGCTTAAACCATTTCAACAACATATACATGAAATTACATGAATTCATAATCATAATATATTTTTACTGGGATATTGTGGAATTTCAGTTCCACAAACAGCACGCCATTATTCATTACAATACGAACTAATGACTGTATAACTTATTTATTGATTGTACAAATAATTGATACAGATAAAGAAAAGATATATCTCGCAGACTTATACAGAAAAGATATGAATAATTTCAAATATACAGCAGTATTACGCTATGCGAATAGCAGGTTGGTAGTATGTATAGATTATATGATTATAAAAAATCCGAGATAAATAAGTGAAAGATGGATATTGATAGTGTGTGACTCCAACATGCTCAGAAATAATTTAGGGTAGCAAAAACAATCGACAATTGTGAGTAGAAACACAACAAACAACATTTTTCACTAGTGAAATTCAAAGTGAGCAAATGAACTTTGCTGACATTTCTTTCATAAAGATCACAATGAAGGAGTTGCAGACTACCATATCTCATAGACCAATTGTGACAAACAGCCTCCTGAATAACGAGAGGCGGCTGTGATTGAAAAAACTTCTACTCTAAAAAGTGTGCAGATAGTTTCATTGTCTATGATCTTTACAAGAGAAGAAAATGTCCAGCTTCACCGAATCCGTAAAAAAAGTTTTCTTTATTCAAACTTGAACATGAAGGATACAAACTTCAGCACAAACCATATGGGTAAGAATCTCAACGCGTTTCTGGAGACATGTCATGATTAAGGGAGCTTAGTCTCCAGAAACGCGTGAGATTCTTACCCATATGGTTTGTGCTGAAGTTTGTATCCTCCATGTTTAAGTTTGTGAATAAAGAAAACTTTTTTTCATGGATTTGGTGAAGCTGGACACTTTCTTCTCTTGGATTCTACACGACTGGACACAGCAGGTCCGTGCTTCCGAAACTCAGCTTATGCATCACGGGTGAGCTGGTTTATATTCCTTCTCTTCATATGATCTTTGCAACCATATGGGCTCAATGAATATTACTGACATGTTTTACTGATACATAGCATATTATTTGTTTTTCCCTCACTTTTATTCCACTTTAATCTTAAAATCTCGATATGTCTCCTTTTTCACTTGAATACCTTTCCCAGATGAGTGACATATATGATGCTTCCTCCAATCATGCCTTTAAAAGGCCCACATTATATTTCCATTATCTAGAGTTCCTAGAGGACATTTTTCTCCTCTCCTTGTAATTTCCCCCCTCTTCTGCCTTATAATATAACATCTAATTTACGGTTATTAAGTCCTGTACTCTTGTGGGATATCTTGATTTTTATATATTTAGTTGGGATACCTCAAATGATACAAGTGATGGGTCTATCCTAATGTAGACATGTGGGAACTGACATTGTTACTACCTTGTCTTTTATATATTATTCTTGTGGTTGCTTAATGACTGGCCCATTTTTGTTTGGATGCAGGCTGCCTTTAACATTCTACTAGTGAACATATGGTCTTTATGTAGATTGGGCGCATCAGCTCTTTGTACTGCAATATTGATTGGGTGTACCTTGATATTCTCACTTACGCTGATTTGTCGTGTTATTTATTTCCATTTTTCATGGGTATACGCCAAGATAGCTCAACATTGTTTGAGTTGGCGTACATCCAAATTGTTCCTACTTGTTGTTTTCTTCTACTAGTTGGTTACTATAACTAACATGAATATTGTTTAAGATGCCAATTGGGCGCATTCACATATGTTTTCTATGTAACTGCGTTATACTATGTAACTAAGTAAGCATTATTTGAATGGGTGCATGCCGAGAACATTGAACTGGTGCCTACAGAGTTTGTTCTTGCCTATTGTTTTCTATTAGTTGGGCAATATCCCTAACAGGAATGTTGTGCATGGAACAGATTGGTGCATGCAAATATTTTCACTGCTGCTATAGCAAACACTAAGCACCAGTCCTTTGTAATATTACTCTTCATTTTTTGGAATAACATGTCTCTTATTACATATGTTTAATTAACAGTGAGGGGTATATGTATATAGTATTTTCCTAGTGCGCAACATGGGGCCACATTAGTGTTATTCTGTGAATTGTTAAAGTGTGAGTGGGCATTACTGTGGGAGTGTGTGATTTATTGGCATTTGGGCACTGCTGAGAGCTGGTTGGCTTAGTCCGACCACTGGAGCAAGGTACATTTGTGCTCAAAAGTTTACATACCCGGGCAGAATTTTTGCTTTCTTGGCCTTTGGATGTTTTGGGTTGTCATTATGATTTAAAAAGAGAAAACACTGTAATTTGACAATAAATGGCTTCACTCAACCACTAACCAAGAGTGGAGAAAAAGTTTTGGTGTTTACATTCATATTCTCTGAAAAAAGGCCAAGAAAGCAAAAATTCTGCCAGGGTGTGTAAACTTTATGCTGGCATTTTGTTCATAATATAATCGGCATTAAAATTAAAAAAGATATCCTGCAATTTTTACACTGGCCACTGCGTGTTTTTACACTCTAATGACACGTTGAGTATTTGGTGAGTTTTTTTTACATCAGTATTTGTAAGCCAAAACGCTGAGAAGGTGCTAAATACAGAAGTGGTGCACGTGTTTCTATTATACTTTTCCTCTGACTATTCCTCTCCTTGTTTGGGCTTACAAATAGTGAGGTAAACTCACCAGATACTAAACCTGTGCACATGGCCTAATTGTTTCATAAGATCCATATGTACATTAGAAGCAATGAAAAGACTCTAAACATATAATGAATGGAATACGTTTGCGACAAATTTTGCAACTTTTCAAAAAGTCACAAATAGTAAATCAGGCCCAAACATCTGAAAACCTTAAACTCCACCTAAAGTTGCAAATCTGTTGAATTAAATTAAACTTAGAAAAGTTTGCAAATAGACAGATGAATTTAGCACAAACAAAAAAGGCACAAAACACTAAAAACTAGACCAAAAGATAGGAGAAAATGCAATAATGAATTGGACCTTGTTTTTGTTTTTTAAGACATCCAAGACACAGCATAACAGTGACTACCGGTGACGTCACTGAAGCTCAGCTCCTAGAGTTTCAGTCATTCACCAGTAGTTTACAGCCGGGAGTGGTCGCATTGGCAGCGCTCCCTGTTGTAAACCGTAAATTCCCCTAGATATGGATTACTGTGTGGGACTGACTGTACGCTGGACAGGTATGGATATATTGGTTGGTTTATTTTTTTAACTTTTTTTCAGGAGATCGAGGGCTTCACTTGGAATGGCAGACTAATAAAGATGGAAAAATGTGTATATTGTTTTATTTCATTAAAATACTTTTTTTCTTACTGTGTGGTGTGTTTGATTAACCCTTTAACAACTATAGGATTAGTAATGGATAGGTGTCTTATTGACACCTCTCCATTACTGAGCCGGCTTAATGTCATCTTACAATACGAAGGTGAAAATAACCTCTCATTAGCCCACTTGACACCGCTACAGGGCAAGTGGTAAGAATCGGGCAAAGCTCCAGAATTGGCGCATCTAATAGCTGCGCTTTTTCTGGGCAGCTGCGGGCTGCTTTTTTTAGGCTGGGGGGCCCATATCCCTTACCAGCCTGAGAATAGTAGCCTGCACCTGTGAGTTTTGCCGGGTTGGTTGTAAAATATAGGGGGGACCCCATGTCGTTTTTTTCTTTCATTCATTGTCTCCTGCTCGTGCTGCTCCCAGCACAGCAGGGGACAATGGATGAAAGCCACGCTCAGCATCACACGCAGGGGAACAGCGGCATACAGTAGCGCTGCTTCCCCCGCAGCTGTCCGTGCGCACGGAGGACAATGTATACTGTTCTCCGTGTGCGGCACATTTGGCGGGCCATGTGTCTGAGTAAAAACGGACATGTCTGCGTGTTTTGCACACGGACACACGGCCATTCATTTGAATTGGTCTACATGTGTCAGTGTCTCCGGTACATGAGAAAACTGTCAGTACACGTACCGGAGGCACTGACGTGTGAAACCGGCCTAATAAAGGTTCCTAAGCGACTGTGAGTGTTTATTGCGATTGCAAATCTGCTTCTTATCAATTAGCAATATTATAGTAATATTTCCTTGTAGATTGTAAGCTTGAGAGCAGGGACCTTACTCCTAATGTCACTGTTTAAATTGTCTTAAAGGGAACCTGTCACCCCCAAAATCGAAAATGAGGTAAGCCCACCGGCATCACGGGCTTATCTACAGCATTCTGTAATGCTGTAAATAAGCCCCTGATGTATCCTGAAAGATGAGAAAAAGAGGTTAGATTAAACTCACCCAGAGGCGGTCCCGCTGCGGTCCGGTCCCATGGGCTCTCTGACCTTTGTCGACGCCTGCGCACTGAAGTACTTTGCTCTGCCCTCAACAGGGCAGACAAAGTAAGCCTGCGCTGGAGCCGCAGCGTGAAGACAAGAAGAGGACGTCATCATAAGAAGATGGGAGGCCCCGCACCGGACCGCGACGCCTATCGCAGGGGGACCGCCCCTGGGTGAGTATAATCTAACCTCTTTTTCTCATCTTTCAGGATACATTGGGGGCTTATCTACAGCATTACAGAATGCTGTAGATAAGCCCCTAATGCCGGTGGGCTTAGCTCATCTTCGATTTTGGGGGTGACAGGTTCCCTTTAACTTGTATTGAATTTATTGTCCGTACATGTCCCCGCTTAATTGTAAAGTGCTGCGAAATATGTTGGTGTTATATAAATTAAAATTATAATAATTATTAATATAATAGAAGACAACTTACTGCACAAGAAGCACGATTTGTGGAAACTTCCACCTTCACATTGTACTTCCTCTGCAAAGTAGACAGATGTATTGCACACTGAACATTTCTTTCCTCCACCCCAGTTGGGCATTTTTCTGTAAGAAATATATTTGATAACATTGGTAACAGTGATAAAATGTTACTTAAATCTTGCATACAAACTTTCATACATACTGTTCCATTTGACAATTTAAGGAAAAAGTAAAAAAAAAAAAAAAAAAGATTTCTTACTATATAAAAGTAACCAAACACAAAAATATACATGTTTGCTGTAACCATACATATGAAAGCCAGTGTTAGCAGGATTATTACATACTTAAAAACTCCTTTTTGAATGGCCCTAATGTAATGTAAAGTTAATAAACAGTATGCTCACATCCTGTATGTTCAAACTTAGCACTTAGTCCCCTGTCAGTCTCCTGCTATCAACAGCTAGCAAGGGCAAGTAAAAAAGACCCTAGTGTTTATACAATGCTCTTCAATTCCTTACTTTGCTCTCTGGCTCTAAATGGGGGGCTTGATCTTGTGGGAGTTGCTTTGCCTGTGACAAATGTACTCATTGCATTGATTCCTCATTACATAAATTGCACAACCTAAGCTATACCATAATTCATGTCCATGTGGACTCACTGCACATACAGCAGTGTGAAAAAACGTTGGTCCCTTTCCTAATTTCCTATTCTTTTGAATGTTTGTCACACTTAAATATTTCAGATCACGGAATGAATGTAAATATTAGACAAAGATATAAGAAGTAAACACAAAAGGCAGTTTTTAAATTAAGGTCTTCTTTATTATTAAGGTAAAAATAAATCCAAACCTACAAGACCCTGTGTGAAAAGTGATTAGTTAATTGGGAAGTGTCTTTGGGAAGCTGAATTCAAATTCCCAAGCCACACCCAGGCCTGATTACTGCCAATCATGAAATCACTTAAATAGGACCTGCTTGACAAAGTAAAGAAGAGCAATTGATCTTCAAAAGCTAGACATCATGCCACGATCCAAAGACATTCTGGAACAAATGAGAAACAAAGCACCATCAGGTGGACCATCGGGTCGAAGAGAGGTGTTTCTATTGCGGCAGTCCCAAACATTTAATCTGCTCCTGTCCAGAAAAAACGTGAAGTCCATTGGGGAGGCTACCCTATGCAAGGATTACTTCTTTCCTCCCCTGACTCTATATCTGTTTCCTGTGGCAACATCGATTTCATTGAATTGGCTTATCTGGTCTCTGGTTTCATAGGAATTTTATTCAACAGGCCACAGTGGAGTAGTATTCCCATTCAATGTCTGCAGAATCCTTTGGTGGTATAATTTGTGAATGGGAGACCTCTTTCTGAGACCATGCTTTTAGTTACCGAGCCTGAGGAACTTCACGTAGGAATGCTATTGGAGAAGATTCCTCTCTATGTGCTGTCAGGTTTGTCTCATCCTCTTCTTGTCAGTCTGCCAAGGCTACGAACACATGAGCCTATCTTGGATTGAAAATCTGGAAAAGTTCCCCTTTGGAGTTAGGAGTGCTATAAGAGTTGTCTAGTTCTAATTCATCCTGCTCGACCTCCAGCTACTCCATTAAATTTATCTAGCTTGCCTTCTGCTTATTGGATGTATGCTGATGCCTTTGACAAAAAGGAAGTTGAGATGCTAACACCTCATAGGCCACACAACTACCCTATTGACCTTCTTCTTGGCTCTCCTCCACGAGGCCGAATCTACCCCCTGAATCAGGCTGAGACCCAAGCCATGTCCAAGAATATCAAAAAGAATATTGACGAGATTTATCCGGAAGTCTTCCTCCCTGGCTGGAGAATCTTCTTTGTAAAGAAAAAGGACAGGTCACTTTGACTCTGTATCGATTATAAGGGACTCAATCAGATGATGATCAAGAATAAATATCCTCTGCCCATCATTTCAGAGTTGTTTTATCTTCTCAAAGGCTCCAGAGTCTTCACGAAACTTGACCTACGGGGGGCATATAACTTGATCCGAATAATCCAGGAGGACAAATGGAAGACAGCCTTTAACACTTGTGATGGCCATTATAAGTATCATGTAATGCTGTTTGGGCTCTGTAATGCCCCCACAGTCTTCTAAGAACTGGTGAACGATAGCTTCCAGGACCTCCTCTTCATGTGCAAGGTAGTTTACTTGGACGATGTTTTGGTGTTTTTTTCTGGTCTGCTTACTCACAGGAAGGATGTTCACCAGGCCCTGCAGAAATTAAGGAAGGACCATCTGTACACCAAGTATGAGAAGTTCATCTTCTAGCAAACCTATTTTCCATTTTCTAGGGCATTAAATCTCTGAGACCGATCTGGATCTCGAGAAGGTGTCCACCATACTGAAGTCTCCCTGTCCTGATGGTCTGAAAGCTATCCAGTGGTTTCTCAGATTCACTAATTATTACCACCAGTACATTCTGCATTTCTCCTCTTGGACTGCTCCTATTTATGCCCTGACCTGCAAAGGGGTCAACCCTGAGGTATGGACTCCATATGCAGAGAACCTCTTTGTATCCTTAAAACAGGCCTTCTCCTCAGCTCCTGTGCTGCATCAACCAGACAATAATAAGCAATTATTTTTGGATTCTTCCTCTGAGGCCAGCTGTATAGTGACCTATGTTTTTTTTCCAAAATCTTATCAGTTTCTGAATGCAACTACTTGGTAGGCGATTGAGAACTGTTGGCAATAAAACTTGCGCTGGAGGAGTGATAATTTTTCCTTAAATGAGCGATGCATCTGGTGGTTATTTACTGTCTATATACCAGCTATTCCTGCCTCCACCTGCCATGCCAGTCTGTATACCAGCCATACCTACCTGTTCCTGGCATGCTAGTCTGTTTACCAACCGTGCCAGCATGTTCCTGCCATGCCAGTCTGTACAGCAGTCGTACCTAACTAAAACTGCTGTGTTTCCCAGTATTTCTGTTGTGACTGCCTGTACCTATCAAGTCCATCTAGTCTTGGCTGTTTCATCTGCTTGCCCCTTTGGGGGTCAGCTGCCGTGCATCCAAGGTCAGTCCTTAAGTAGCACCTGCCATCCATCTGAAGCTAAGTATAACCTCACCATAGATAGCAGATCCAATGTCAGGTTTTCACAGCTCATGAAGTGCCTAAACTGTGGAAATCCCTAACAAGTGAGCCCATTTTGGAAACTATACCCCTCGAGGAATTTATCTACAGGTGTGGTGAACACGCTGAATTCACAGATGCTTCAAACATTATTTATAACATTAAGCCATGAAAATTAAAATTAAGATTTTTCAAAACAAAAATGTTGCTTTAGTCCCAATTTTTCATTTTTACAAGGGTAACAGGAGAAAATAAATACAATACATTTTGTTGTGCATTTTCTCCTGAGTACAATAATGCTCCATATGTGGTGGAAATTTACTGTTTGGGGACATCGCAGTGCTCAAAAGGGAAAGAGCATCATTTTACTTTTAGCTCAAAAATGGCCTGTAATCCATTGAGGATGCCATGTCGAGTTTGCAGAGCCCCTGATGTGCCTGAACAGTGGAAACCCCCCACAAATGACACCATTTTAGAAACTGCACCTCTTGAAGAATTTAACTAGAGGTATAATGAGCATTTTTAACTTTCACACAATTCACGGAATTATATATCAGTGTGATGAGTAAATCAAAATTATGATTATTGCCACTAAAATGTTCTAATTTTTAATTTTCAAAAGGGAAAATAGGAGAAAACGAACAAGTTGTTACACAAATTCTCCTGAGTACACTGATTCCCCAAATGTGGTCAAAAACTACTTTTAAGGCACAATACAAAGCTCAGAAACGAAGGAGCGCCATATTACAGTGCAGATTTTCCTGTTATAGTTTGTGTGTGCCACATTGGTAGAGAATCTGAGGTGCCAGAACAGCAAAAAAAAAGTCATAAGTAACCCCATTTTAAAAATTACCTCTCATTGAATTCATGTAAATGTGCAGTGATCATTTTGACACCACAGGTGTGTCACAGAAATAAAGCAATAAAGGAAAAATAATTACATTTTTACTACAAAATGTTGTTTTAGCCCCAGATTTTACATTTTAACTTATGGAAATGGGTAAAAATGGAACCAAAATTTGTCACACAATTTATGCTGAACGTAGCAATACCCCATATGTGTCTGTCCAGTGCTGCTTAGCAACACAGCAAGACTTGCGAAGGAAAGAACACTATTTGACTCTTGGAGTACAGACAGAATCCCACCCTTAAGTGACCCCATTTTTTAAATTACACCCCTCTGAGAATTTATCTACAGGTACAGCAATCATTTTGCTTCCATTGGTATTTTACAGAAACAAGCATCAATGGATGTTGCTGAGTGAAAATTGCAAATCTGCCATCATAGCACCCAGTACATTGTAGAGCTCATTCATTGTAGTGCTCATAGATTGTACCCAGGTCATGCTTCTGGAGACACACATGCCGAAAATTAAGCGGGCTCTCCTCACTACAGTAATGCCAAACATGTGGATGCTAAATGTGGTTGAGGCACATTATGTGGCTTATAAGGAGGGGGGCATTTAGATTTGGGAGAGCAGAGTTTTCTATATTTCTTTTGGAGGAAGCCATTTAACTTTTATTCCACAGTTTTATACAGTAGATCAGGCCGTTCTGGGTGCAGAAATACCAAATATGTGTACTTTTTTGTTTTTACATTAATATATGCATTTATTGATGTAATTTTTTTTTCATTTTTTTGTTCTTGATTTAGTGATGTTGTAAACAATGCTTTTACAATCTTTTAAAACTTTTTTCATTTTTTACTTTTTTTCCTTGTCCTAGGATGGATCATCATCTTTTCCTGCCCTCATCACTGATCTAATACTCTGCAGTGCTTTTGCATTGCACGGAGGCGTGTCAGCTCCTGCTCTCGGCAGTAACTTATAGTCCACGTACACTCACTGGCCACTTTATTAGGTACACCTGTCCAACTTCTTGTTAACACTTAATTTCTAATCAGCCAATCACATGGCGGCAACTCAGTGCATTTAGGCATGTAGACATGGTCAAGACAATCTCCTGCAGTTCAAACCGAGCATCAGTATGGGGAAGAAAGGTGATTTGAGTGCCTTTGAACGTGGCATGGTTGTTGGTGCCAGAAGGGCTGGTCTGAGTATTTCAGAAACTGCTGATCTACTGGGATTTTCACGCACAACCATCTCTAGGGTTTACAGAGAATGGTCCGAAAAAGAAAAAAAATCCAGTGAGCGGCAGTTCTGTGGGCGGAAATGCCTTGTTGATGCCAGAGGTCAGAGGAGAATGGGCAGACTGGTTCGAGCTGATAGAAAGGCAACAGTGACTCAAATCGCCACCCGTTACAACCAAGGTAGGCCTAAGAGCATCTCTGAACGCACAGTGCGTCGAACTTTGAGGCAGATGGGCTACAGCAGCAGAAGACCACACCGGGTACCACTCCTTTCAGCTAAGAACAGGAAACTGAGGCTACAATTTGTACAAGCTCATCGAAATTGGACAGTAGAAGATTGGAAAAACGTTGCTTGGTCTGATGAGTCTCGATTTCTGCTGCGACATTCGGATGGTAGGGTCAGAATTTGGCGTAAACAACATGAAAGCATGGATCCATCCTGCCTTGTATGGAGCATCTTTGGGATGTGCAGCCGACAAATCTGCGGCAACTGTGTGATGCCATCATGTCAATATGGACCAAAATCTCTGAGGAATGCTTCCAGCACCTTGTTGAATCTATGCCACGAAGAATTGAGGCAGTTCTGAAGGCAAAAGGGGGTCCAACCCGTTACTAGCATGGTGTACCTAATAAAGTGGCCGGTGAGTGTATATAATAATGAAGGGGTTAAATAGGAGGGGATGTTACTGTGGCACCCCAGGAGTCTGGTTGCCACAGTGGCATTGCCTACCTCACAGGGGGGTGATGACATGCTTGGAAGCAAGAAGGGTTTCCCTGACCAGATGACACTTACTTCCAACAGTTTCCTGACTCCAGACCAAAAGGGGGAGCTCTAAACCCAGTTTCAGGGGAGCTTCTCTATTAGTTCTGGCCTGGAGGAGGAGTCCGTCAGTCAGAGTCTGGAACTGAGAGAGTCGGAGTGAAGAGAGGAGAGGTAAAAGAGAACCTGGGGGGTGGAGCTGTGACCAGGTTCACCCCAGAGTACAGCGCTAGAAGCCGGACGCCGGAGTCAGTGGCTGACAGGTACAATAGTCCCAGCAGCTAAATCCAGAGGGCAGGGGATTGCAGGTCTCCTGGCGCAGCAGACACCAGAAGGCATTGCAGCAGATCAGAGCCCGGAGCCACCATAATTGGCTTAAGCTGCCTGCCATACGGGCAAGTACTTCAGAACAATAAGGAACAGAGGACTGAGCATAGCTTTAGGCAATAAGGACGTCAGAGGACAGCGCAGTAAGGAGGCCTTGAAATCTGTCTGGCTTAAGGTAACGTTACACTAAATGACTTACCAACGATTACGACCAGCGATACGACCTGGCCGTGATCGTTGGTAAGTCGTTGTGTAGTCGCTGGGGAGCTGTCACACAAACAGCTCTCTCCAGAGACCAACGATCAGGGGAACGACTTCGGCATAGTTGAAACTGTCTTCAACGATGCCGAAGTCCCCCTGCAGCACCCGGGTAACCAGGGTAAATATCGGGTTACTAAGTGCAGGGCCGCACTTAGTAACCCGATATTTACCCTGGTTACCATTGTAAAAGTAAAAAAAAAAACCACCACATACTCACATTCTGATGTCTGTCACGTCCCCCGCCGGCATCCACAGGGTTAAAACTGCTTTCGGCAGGAGCGCTTGCTAATGCTGCGCTGCTGCCGAGAGCTTCCCTGCACTGAATGTGTCAGTGCCGGCAGTAACAGCTGTGACGTCACCGCTGTGCTCTGCTTTACGGCCAGAGCTGACAGTTCAGCAAGCTCTCGGCAGCAGCGCAGCATTAGCAAGCGCTCCTGCCGAAAGCAGTTTTAACCCTGTGGACGCCGGGGGACATGACAGACATCAGAATGTGAGTAGTGTTTTCTTTTTTAACTTTTACAATGGTAACCAGGGTAAATATTGGGTTACTAAGCGCGGCCCTGCACTTAGTAACCCGATGTTTACCCTGGTTACAAGTGAACACATCGCTGGATCGGCGTCACACACGCCGATCCAGCGGGTGATCAGCGACAAAATAAAGTTCTGGACTTCTAGCTCCGACCAGTGATATCACAGCAGGATCCTGATCGCTGCTGCGTGTCAAACACAACAAGATCGCTATCCAGGACGCTGCAACGTCACGGATCGCTGTCGTTCTCGTTGGAAAGTTGCTCAGTGTGAAGGTACCTTAAGTGAATCCTAAGTTGCTCCCAGGCTCCAGGGACCTCCATTGTCATCTGTAACTAGTGCTCCGGCCTGCACTTCATACCATGAGTAAAAGTGTGGAAACTGCACCCTTCTGTGTCCTCAGAGTTATTTACTGCACCATTCACCCTGCACTACATTCATCATCACCATCTTTAACATTATAAATGCCCTGGGACTAAGGCCTCTTTCACACTTCAGTCTTTTGGCATCAATCTGAAACCGCCATTTTCCTCAAATAGCGGATCCGCCATTTTTTTGGGCGGATCCACTATTTCCCCATAGACTTGCATTAGCGACGAATTGTGGAGGATGGTCATCCGTTCCATCTGCCATGTGACGGATCCGTCGAAATTTGGCGGACGTTGTCTAGACATTGGCGGTCATTGTAACATTTTTTGTCTGCGCCTAATTGACGGTTCGCGACGGATCCATCGCGGCCGCCATTTCATAGAATGGGTGCCTATGGGCGACGGATCCGTCGCGAACCGTCATTTGGCGGATCCGTCGCCCCAATCCGCTTTTTTCAATTGAGCATGCTCCAAAAAGTAGATACTTTGCCCAGACAACCCCAAAACTATATAAACAGGACAGGTGGGCCTCATTCCTCAATGTGCCATCAAGAGAGAACAAAGTGCCAGCCAGCAAGACAGACAGACCCTGCCAGCAAAACAGACCCTGCCAGCAAGACAGACTCTGCCAGCAGCCAGCAAGACCCTGCCAGAGACTGCCATGTGAGTACTGCCATCCAGCATGAGTTCTGCCAGTGTGTGTGTGTGTGTTTGTGTGTGTGTGTGTGTGCCCGCCTTGCATGTTTTTATTTTTCATACTGTGCTGGTATTTTGAATGGCTGTGCTGTGACATGTGTGTGGTGTGTGTGTATAAATGCCGTGTGATGTGTGTGTCCTGCATTTTTGTTATTTTTCATACATTAACATACTGTACTGGTATTTTGAATGGCTGTGCTGTGACATGTGTGTGGTGTGTGTGTATAAATGCCGTGTGATGTGTGTGTGCCCGACTGCCCACCTTGCTTGTTTTTATTTTTCATACTGTGCTGGTATTTTGAATGGCTGTACTGTAACATGTGTGTGGTGTGTGTGTATAAATGCCGTGTGATGTGTGTGTCCTGCATTTTTGTTATTTTTCATTCATTAACATACTGTACTGGTATTTAAAATAAAGAGCAGTGTAGCTCCTACTTTCAAAAAAAAAAAAAATTAATAAAAAAAAAAAATAGTAATAAAAATTCCACAAAACTGTCCGTAGTCTGGACAAGATTTCAAGATAAATCTAAAACCGGGTATACATGCTTTAAAGGTTCTATATACAAATGCGGAATGCAAACCATTGGTATAGAAAATGTTATCTGGTTATAGAAAATAGTAACTGTAGGGTAATCATAATTGACATGTTTGGGTATTGGTATTTTAACTTTGAATGAGGGAAATTCTTTATAAGGTTGATACTTTGTCTGTGGGGGAGAGTAGGTTTACCAGCATGTGCATGGCGCATATCAAGTTTTAAGTAGTTTTGGTGTTGCTTTCAAGGAATTTTGTTTTTTTTTGTGGGGGAGACAGGAGGTGGAGGGTTTGGCAGCTTGCGCATCAAGCATATCAAGTTAACACTCTTTTTTTTTTTTTGGTGTGGTAATAATTTTTTGTGGGGGGGGAATCAAAAAGTTGGCATACCAATACATAATCATTCTAATTAAAACTGCTTCTATCCTTTTGTATAGTAGCTTAGAACTCTCTTTATACTTGCAGATTCTAGGGACCAAGAGGGAACCAAGACAGACGCAGGCAGGCCCCCCAAGTTTTGAAAACAGATGTAAGTATAAAGTCCCGAAAGCTGCGTCTATCCTTTTGTATGGTAGCTTAGAACTCTCTTTATACTTGCAGATTCTAGGGACCAAGAGGGACCCAAGACAGACGCAGGCAGGCCCCCCAAGTTTTGAAAACAGATGTAAGTATAAAGTCCTGCGTCTATCCTTTTGTATAGTAGCTTAGAACTCTCTTTATACTTGCAGATTCTAGGGACCAAGAGGGACCCAAGACAGACGCAGGCAGGCCCCCCAAGTTTGAAACAGGAACCATAATGTCTTCTTCTGGGAGCCCCCCATCACATCGTCAGCCACCTAAGGTGTTTATATTTTTTCTTCATAAATTTTTTTTGGTACATCTCTGGTAACATATGTTTTTGAACCATACAGTTAGGTCCATATATATTTGGACAGAGACAACATTTTTCTCATTTTGGTTATAGACATTACCACAATTAATTTTAAACAAAACAATTCAGATGCAGTTTAAGTTCAGACTTTCAGCTTTCATTTGAGGGTATCCATATTAAAATTGGATGAAGAGTTTAGGAGTTTCAGCTCCTTAACCTGTGCCACCCTGTTTTTTAAAGGGACCAAAAGTAATTGGACAATTGACTCCAAGGCTATTTCATGGACAGTTGTGGGCAATCCCTTCATTATGTCATTCTCAACTAAGCAGATAAAAGGCCTGGAGTTGATTTGAGGTGTGGTGCTTGCATTTGGAAGGTTTTCCTATGAAGTAAACATGCGGTCAAAAGTGCTCTCCATGAAGGTGAAACAAGCCATTCTTAAGCTGTGAAAACAGAGAAAAAACCCATCCGAGAAATTGCTACAATATTAGGAGTGGCAAAATGTACAGTTTGGTACATCCTGAGAAGGAAATAAAGCACTGGTGATCTCATCAATGCAAAAAGACCTGGGCGCCCACGGAAGACAACAGTGGTGGATGATCGCAGAATAATCTCCATGGCGAAGAGAAACCCCTTCACAACAGCCAACCAAGTGACCAACACTCTCCCGGAGGTCGGCGTATCAATATCCAAATCTATCATAAAGAGAAGACTGCATGAAAGTAAATACAGAGGGTTCACTCCATGGTGCAAGCCACTCATAAGTGTCAAGAATAAAAAGGCTAGACTGGACTTTGCTAAAAAACATCTAAAAAAGCCAGCACAGTTCTGGAAGAACATTCTTTGGACAGATGAAACCAAGATCAACCTCTACCAGAATGATGGAAAGAGAAAAGTATGGCGAAGGCGTGGTACAGCTCATGATCCAAAGCATACCACATCATCTGTAAAACACGGCGGAGGCAGACGGCGGAGGCAGTGTGATGGCTTGGGCATGCATGGCTGCCAGTGGCACTGGGTCACTAGTGTTTATGGATGATGTGACACAGGACAGAAGCAGCCGAATGAATTCTGAGGTATTCAGAGCCACACTGTGTGCTCAGATCCAGCCAAATGCAGCCAAACTGATTGGTCGTCGTTTCATACTACAGATGGACAATGACCCAAAACATAAAGCCAAAGCAACCCAGGAGTTTATTAAAGCAAAGAAGTGGAATATTCTTGAAAGGCCAAGTCAGTCACCTGATCTCAACCCAATTGAGCATGCATTTCACTTGTTAAAGACTAAACTTCAGACAGAAAGGCCCACAAACAAACACCAACTGAAAACCACCGCAGTGAAGGCCTGGGAGAGCATCAAAAAGGAGGAAACACAGCGTCCTGGTGATGTCCATTAGTTCAAGTCTTCAGGCAGTCATTGCCAGCCAAGGGTTTTCAACCAAGTACTAGAAATGAACATTTTATTTAAAATTATTGAATCTGTCCAATTACTTTTGGTCCCTTTAAAAACAGGGTGGCACATGTTAAGGAGCTGAAACTCCTAAACCCTTCATCCAATTTTAATGTGGATACCCTCAAATGAAAGCTGAAAGTCTGAACTTCAACTGCATCTGAATTGTTTTGTTTAAAATTCATTGTGGTAATGTCTATAACCAAAATGAGAAAAATGTTGTCTCTGTCCAAATATATATGGACCTAACTGTATATGTATTTATTCTGTTTTCACAGGAAGCTGAAGTGGAGAAATGCAAGGAGCGGGAGCGCATAGTGTAAGTTTTGCAGAGACAGATCCTCACATACAACACACTACACCCAACACAAACATTCAGCACAGTGTTATGATCCTAGTGGCAAGGATCGCAGGTCGGACTAGCTAAGTAACTGAACAGACTACTAGCTCTGGGGAAGTGGTAACTAGATTGACCGCAACCTGATCCTATCCGCAAACAACTATAGGCAGCCGTGGAACGTTACCTAAAAATCCTAGACGTCTCGTCACGGCCTGAGAAACTGACTATTCCTGGAGGGAAAGTAAGTCCTCACTTGCCTCAGTGGAAGACCCCAAAGATATAGAATAGCCCCCCACAAATATTAACGGTGAGTTAAGGGGAAAGCACAAACGCAGAGATGAAATCAGATTTAGCAAATGAGGCCCGCTAATACTAGATAGCAGAAAATAGGAAGGAAACTGTGCGGTCAATAAAAAAAACCCTATTCAAAATATCCACGCAGAGATTGCTCGAGCCCCCGCACCAACTAACGGTGCGGGGGAAGCAACTCCGTACCCCAGAGCTTACCAGCAAAAAGAAATCACATGTTAGCAAGCTGGACTAGACTCCTCATACACAGAAATCATATTGCAGGCAGATGAGCAAAAAATATTCAAACAGAACTTAGCTTATCCTGAAGAGGCAGAAAACGAGATAATCAGGAGTAATCAGAATAGCACTGAATACATTGACAGCCGGCAACAAGTGGAAGTGAAGCAGAGCTAAATAGGAGCCTCCCTGGTGAATAACGAGGCAGCTGATCCAGCAGACCCGCAGGATAATAAACCAAACCACCAGGGGGAGCCAAAAAACCAAAGTCACATAATACCATCTGTGACCACAAGAGGGAGCCTGAAAACGGAGTTCACAACAGCACAGCACACACAATACATATGCCTCCATCCAAGCATATAATTTATTTATTTATTTATTTTTTTATTAGTCTTCACAATCCGGGGCTCGACCTAGAGTTCCTCAAAGCACCTCCCATAGTCATCGGAATGCTAATCGCGGCGGTCACCGAAGAATAAGTTCCTTTTTGGTTTGGTGTTCAGTAAATTTTAAAATTCATGTGGTATAATCTTTCCCTTTTTATTTTATTTTTTTCTTAAAGGCTTCACAGCGTGCTCCCGAACAGGCTGAGGAAGAGGAGGGGATAGATGTGGACACCCTCATCCAAGAGGTCCAAAATCAGGAGCCGCTGTGGAACATGGCGGACCGCCGCCATGCTGACCAGTTCGTCACCCGACGGCTATGGGATGAAGTGTGCAGTGCTGTTCTGGAGAACCGGGAGGAACTTGACGCTGGGGCCCAGGATTTAGCGCGTAAGTATTGACACTTCATTACCTTATGTTAGCATGATTTAATGTGTTGTATAGTAACCAATTTTTGCTTTATCTTTCCAGGTAACAGGGTTATCGTGCGGTGGCGGTCACTCAGGGATCGCTTCAAGAGGGAGTTTAACAAGGAGATGCAGGCCCCGAGTGGATCTAGAGGATGCAGGAGCAGGTATAAATATGCCAGAGCCCTGTCGTTCCTCCAGTCTACGCTGCTGAGCAGAAGGTAAATATTCAACAACACATGTTTTCAGTCAAACTGTTAAAATGTGTAACCTTCAATTTTTTTTGGCAGCAAGGGCAATTGTAATATCAAGATACAAAATTTTTTTTTTCTTCTTTAACAGCACTGTCTGCAGCACTCGGGAGCCTGCATCAGAGTTACACCCCTCTTGAGCGATCTCTCAGGAGTCCACCACCGGGGACCACGTCGACCCCTCTGTATCTGTACCTTCCCTTTTGTGTGATCCCTCGGCCCCATCCACCAGCACTGGAGCAGCAGGGCGGACTTCGTCACTTGAAGCTGCAGGTGATGAGTTAGAGTTCCCTTTACCCCACCCCTCTGACACTGCCGCAACATCTAGACCACCTTTGGGGTCAGGACGGCAGCACCAGAGAGGTCAGGAAAGGAGCGATGCGCCTGAGTTTTTGCATCTGAATGCAGCCTTCCAGAATGCCATCAAGCTTTTGGGTGAGCAAACATCTGCTGGGTACAATATGCTTAACAAAATCATACTTGAACTCAGCAGTCGTCTGGATAGGATGCATTCAGATGCAAACCAGTCACCAAGACACTGTTTTTTTTCAGTCGGTCCTCAGGCACATGGAAAATCTAACTCCTGACCTGAAGATGCATGTGATGCAAGGCTGCCACACTGCTCTAGCGCAGGCGATGTCCCAAGCCCCTCCACCTACCCTTCATGTTTCAACACCTTTCCCCTCTCAAGCCGCCGTCTATCCTCCTGTCCATCCTCCTCCCGTCCATCCTCCTCCCGTCCATCCTCCTCCCGTCCATCCTACTTCTACTCCTTCACCATTCCTTCCTTCCCCCCTCAGTATTTCCCAGTACCTACCTTCCCCTTTCCATTCTTCCCCTTTAACTTCACCATTCCCAATCCCACCAACACCTTCACCATACCTCCCACATTCCACATCTGTACCTCTACTCCCTGCCCAACCTCATGTTTTCACCTCCCATTCCACTTCTGTTCCTCCCCGTGATGTTCTGTCCCCCGCTATCGACGTGGTCCGCCCTGTCAGCCCCTCCGCTACTATCTCCATCCCAAATTATGAGAACTTGTAAACTTGTAAATAAATAAAGCTTTTTTTGGTTTAAAAACAATTTTATTGTCTTTCCTTTTTTTTTTTTAAACTGTATAAAAACCACCAAGGTTATGGTAAAAGTAACAGTAGAAAATGTGTAAAGGGGTACCGTTTCAAAACATACAATACTGCGAGGTTAAAGTACAAAAGGTTTTGTAAACAAAACAAAAAACATGGTATATTTACAAGTGTGAAAAAAATTTTTTTTTTACACCATTTCGTACTGCCAGTCAACTGATCCTTGAGGAGACATGAAGTAGTCTGCAAAATTGTCCCGCATTCTGGAGACTGCCACTGGACTGCGAAAACTTGTGTTGTGGTAATCCCGCAAGGTGGTTTCTGACACATTATCCTCCAGGGAAACATGTTCTTTGGATAATACAAAATTGTGAAGTACCACGCAAACCTTCACCACATCATCAACAGTCTCAGGCTGCAGTTTAATTGCAGTTAGTAGGATTCTCCATTTAGCAGTTAATATGCCAAAGGCACATTCCACAACTCTTCATGCTCTGGTTAAGCGATAATTAAAAATGTTCTTCCTCTGGGCCAGTCCACTACTTCCATAGGGTTTTATCAAGTGTGGTGAAAGCTGTAAGGCATCATCTCCAACGCACACAAATGGTAATGGTGGACCGGTGGTTCCAGGGAGAGGTCTAGGCGGTGGAAAGTCAAATGTCTCTCCATACAAACGACGCCCCATTGGTGTAGTTTTAAAAATCTGGGAGTCATTTGCGCGTCCATACGCACCGATATCCACAGCGATAAATTTGCAGTGTGCGTCGGCTATGGCCATCAATACAATTGAGAAGTACTATTTGTAGTTGTAAAATTCTGATCCAGAGCCATAAGGTTTGACAATCCTTATATGCTTCCCATCGACTGCTCTAACACAATTTGGGAACTGGCATATTTGTTCAAAATTGTGGGCAATCTCCAGCCACCTCTCCTGTGATGGCTCTGGGATGTATTCCGCTTGTAAGCAATCCCACAATGCCCGGCAGGTCTCTCTGATGATCCCTGAGATTGTGGATATCCCAAGCCTGAACTGGAAATGTAGGGATGAAAATGATTCTCCAGTTGCAAGGAATCTGTTAACAAAAGGAAAAGACAATAATTAATAAAAACTTCACAAAAACAACATTACAGTTCTAAGTCTGATGAATGAGAATCATTAAAAAAAAGAATAACTTACCGAATAGTCACCATCAGACGCTATGCTGGTGATATGGAGATGCGCATCTGGGTGTCTCGTCTCCGTATTGTATCTTCAACATGGCCCAGCAAAATTTCAAAATTTTCCGCTTTCATTCTTACATAGCTGAAAAATCTTTCAGGATTTTCCCTCAATTCAATGTACAGTGTGGAATAAACTCCACGGGTCATGTGTTGGGCTGTGATAGGATGGATCCACAGCCTTCTCTTCCGCCGCTGCTGCAGGATGCGTAGTCTTTCTTCCTCCTTGTCTCGAACGATGACTGCCAACCGATTAGCCTCAAAAGTGAAATCCGCACATATCTTCACAATATTCGCCAGCACCCCTTCTATCTTTGCCACTTTCTCTACAACCTTTCAAAGATGTGGTGTAAATACACTGTATATGTAGTTTCCCAGTAGTTTCCAGTAGCCAATCACATTGAGATCCTCCTTTTTTAAAAACGGATCCGTTAAAAAATGGTTACAACGGATGGAAAAATGGTCGCAACGGTTCTAACGGATCCGATTTTTTGACGCATCAGTGTAACTGATCCGTCAAAAAAACGGATCCGTTAGAACCGTTTTCTCAACAATTTTGACGGATCCGTCGATCCGTCACGATGTCGGAGCTGACTGACGCCAAACAACTGAAGTGTGAAAGAAGCCTAAGCTCTGCCTGTGGAGAGCTGTATCAACTCTGCTGCATCACCATCAGCCCCAGCGGTCTCTTTAAGCTGCGTTGGCCATCCCTAGCCAAGTACCACAGGTGGTGTCACAAATCATCTCTTATAAACTTTATTTCCCCTTTAATCAGCATTTTTCATTGGACATCCAGGGCCACGGACCGGGTCACTGCTGCCGTGACACATCCCTTTAAGAACCGGCCCGGTACTGAGTATCCCCACGGCCCTGGCGGGTGCTCTGTTACCAGTGTGATGTGTTATGGCCTCTTTGCTCTGACTGCAGAACTCTGTGTGATTATAATGGACACATCTGCAGGCTCATCTCAGGGCTTCAGCTTCCATCTCACAGGCAGACAGGGTTGCAATATTGTTACAATTCAGAAGAGCTCAGAGAGCTGCAACAAATGTGCTTGCAAGAAGACCAATTTAATTCCTCCTGTTCTATGTTAGCTACTTGTCTCACACTGGTAACTCGCCCTTTTGATTTAAAATAAACTCTGGAGACAGAGTCTCATGCAGATCAGCGTCCGGCCCATAGCCTGGCATAGCTCATATACATATAAGAAAACTGTGGATTTCTCTGGAATAAAACATCAGATTGCAGATATTAAGGTATCATTTCATTCAGCTTCTTATGACCTACATGCCCATACAGATGGCTTAGGAGGGTTGATCCCATTGAAAGATTCCATTTAAGGCTACGTTCACATTTGCGTTGTGCGCCGCAGCGTCGGCGACGCAGCGCACAACGCAAATGTGAACGCATGCACAACGCAGCGTTTTGTGACGAATGCGTCCACTTTTGCATGGTTTTGGGCGCAGAAAAAACTGCAACTTGCTGCGTCCTCTGCGCCCTGACGCATGCACCACAGCGACGCATGCGTCACAAAACGCAAGTGCAACGCATGTCCATGCGCCCCCATGTTAAATATAGGGGCGCATGATGCATGCGGCGACGCTGCAGCGCCCGAAGCTGCGGGGCCGAACGCAAATGTGAACATAGCCTAAGGCTGCATCTACAAGATAGCAGGCTCACTTTTGGTGAGGTGCAGACATGCGAGCCTCCCCATAATTATTTTCAAATATCACATCACTTGGTGTAGCACAGCAAAACAGGTGGGAATATCACAGCCACTATAAAAGATGAGGGGGAGGAAAGCAGTGGCGATTTTAGAGATTTACAGAATGGCCTAAATAAAGGTATGGTCTACTACTGCAGCATTGAATATCATATAAAATATGATTGGTATTCTGACTCTGTGAATAATATTACATAGATGCAAGTGATAATGTGCAGGACCTGAGGTGTACCATTCATAGCAGCAGACCATGTGGCTGCTAAGAGGTCCTTGAGCTATGTGAGCCCAGTGCTCAGCGGCATTGGCCCCCCATTTTATCCTTAGGAAGCAGATACCATTGCTCGCTCCCTGCTACACCATTCAACCTGTGCAGATGAGATTCAGCACAACAAGCATGATGATGCCACTAGATTATGCCTGCTGCGAAAGGCCTCAGTCCACACACTTCACATACCAGCACTGCAATCTTATATTCCTCCCAGCATATGCCCCATAGTCTGGAAGAATTAACATAAAGCAATAAAAGATGATTTTTACTGAGTAAGGCATCATCCAGGAGTCATACAGGTATGACTAATTTCAGCTGAATACAACCTGTATCCATATCAATAGCTGAAAACTCAAATGGGGTAACAGATTCCCTTTAAAGCTTGGACCTTGGAAAAATTTGAAAAACAGCTTTTGCATTGATTAACCCAAAAAACATCACAAGATACTCATAGTGACTCTTAGTTGTGTTAAATGCTGTGTTTACTGATCCGCTTCACTGACACATATAAGTTCCCCTGTGATCAAATTTGGTGAACCAGTAGGCTCTCAATAGCTGGTTATAGAAATCAGATATGAGTGGCAAAGTTTAATGGTCTTTTACAGTCCCCGGTACTCAACTAAACATTAAAAAAAAAAACATGTAACCACACCAAGTAATATAAATATAATTTTATTAAATAGGATTATGAGAATTACATCAGATATGGGGCCACAATTAGAGACAGGTCGACAGTATATATCATTGTAATAAAGATAACATACAAAATATCATATATATAAAGGAGATTGACCAAGGTATATATATATATATATACTTAGTGTAAACAGTGTAAAATAATACATCTCAAACATAACAAGTAAAAAAGCCATTGTAAATACACCGATAAAGAATAATAATGTTAGTGGAAATATATCACAGAAATAGCTGGCCCTACCTAGAAGAAGAGCCGCCACTCTGACGCACGTTGGGCCTGAACTTCTCTCAGGAAGCCCTTGAGATTGTAGTGTTTTGTTTTTAGGTTACTAACAGTGCCCGGTAGTCAATACATGGTCTAAGACCTTCATCGATCAACAAAAAAGAAAACTGTGCCTACTGATGACTTGGAAGGTTTGTTTGATGAACCATTTTTACAAACTGTTTGGTATGTAATCTTTCATGGTCTGACATTCTGGATACATTTTGCCCTTGGAGAGATGGGAGTTTGATCCCAGATAAATAAAACAATCATATTTTTTTCAGATTTGGACCATTAAAATAAATCAGCTAAATTTCAAAATGTATCAGGTAAACCACTGGGTATAGCTGCAGAGAGATTCCCAAATAAAGACATGCATTAGTTCTGACACTTATTGCTTCAGCACACAATATCACCCAGTTAATAACAGCTTATGCTTATGTAATCAAGCTATGCTCTAGACCACGGTTGCAGACAGGTTTTCAATAACGAAAAATGACATAGATTAAAAATGTAAAGCACCAAAAATCAAGAAAATCTCCTTAGTTATATACTTCATTAAACCCTAGGCTACTGAACGATGTATAATCAATAGCAATGATATTCTTAGGATATAATTTTAACAAGAGTAAATCAAGATGCTTTGCCACCTTGGCATCAACAAAATATGCTCCAGAACTGCAATCATTAAAGGCCTAATGCCACATTGTTTATCTTACCTAGATAAATCTTCACTAACAGGGAGCAATAATTTTGCAGAATCATAGGGAAATACCAGTCACCTTATTTTCCATGGGCTCCGCATTAAGGATAATAGGTAGAGATGAGCTAATATTTCAATGTTCGGTTCAGTTTACGATCTCTGAATTTGCAATATTCGCCGATTAACTCAATGTCAATGGGAGACAAAAACAAACGCATGCATACCTTGTAACAGCCCCAAATGCTGCCAAAAAACATGAAATGAGGGACATACAACAGGAAAGTGGCCATAATTCACCCACAGTACAAACTGTAGCATTGCACTGCAGCAATCAGACAGGCAAGAGGTATCGGAGTCTGGGACAGCATTTATAGCTTTCAATTGAAAGTCACAGTAAGACAAGGTGGGTGAGGGATTGGTGTAGGCTTCCTTTGCTTGCAGCCCTGATACCACATGCAACCCCTCTACCTGCTTTCATGCTCAGCCACACGCAGGTGGCACAAATATCACTTTTGTAGATGTAAGCAGGTTGCGGTATGCAGTGACAGACAGAAGGCAGAGCAAGCGTTCACAAATTTTATCAGTTTTAATTTAACAGGGAGTTAACTCCTCTCAGGAAGATGAAGGGTTAAACAGAGGAATAGCTGTCCATTTGTGGGGAATATGCAGGGTAAATAAACAAAGTAACAGTTCTGTGATGCACTTATCGTGTCAGAAGTTCTTCAGAATGTAGGTACCACTTGGCGATTGGAAGCGCTGTCAACGGCTGGCTCAGTGTTTGTCCAAGAAGATTTAGCAGATAATAGCGGTCTGTCCTCTAGCGGCAGCGGTCGGTCTCCGGCACCTTCCGCTGAGCCCCTAGTCCATGAACAAGCCCGCAGCACGATCAGAGCCCCGTGTGGGCGGGAAGATGTATGGTGGTAAGGTGGGCCGCAAATGTCTGTCCAGTAACCGGTTCTCTATCTGCGGCACGTGCGCTGTACTCACGGTCACAAAGCGCATGACACCTTGCTTACTGCCAGCTCCTGGGCCCGCTGCACTTCTCCTGAAATCCACGATGGTGATGGCAGGAGTACACGGATGTGGGCTGGCGCAGCCCCGATGCTCAGGGGCCAGAGCACTTCTCTCTCTGTGCAGCACACTGTTCCCGCCAAGACTGACTGCTTCCGCGCGCGCTGTGACTGTTGCCACCTAGCCACACCCCCTATTTCCGAGTGCAAAGGTCTGTCCAGTCTCTTACTCCTTCCCCCAGACAACAGAGGAGACAGTCCCGACAGTTCCGGACCCGGCATAGGACAGGTACCTGCGGCCTGGTTCTCTTTACCTAGACTACCATTGTCAGAAAAATGTAAGGATAGTAACACGGGTAGTTGAGTCCAAGGAAGTGGAGGCCTGATGGTCTTGAAGGCATACTGATACAGGCAACATGCATGAAGGAGACCTAACCAGGAGTGTTCATATTTCCAAACATTATTGGCAGACACCACCATAGTGGCATCAATTTCACCACAGTAGAAATAGTATAATAGGGACCGACAGGTCTTCCACTATGCCGAATCCAGCAGATGCACACCCAACCAGGAGTGTTCACATTTAAACAAATGAGGGCCTTATACCACAGAAGTGGCATAAACTTCTCAAGAGTAGAAATAGTAAAATAAGGACCGACAGGTCTTCCACTACACCCAATCAAGCAGATGGACACCCAAACATCAGTGTTCACATTTCCAAAAATTATTGTCAGACAACAGATAACTGTTTGTTTGTTATCACCAGCCCTCCTTGATCGCAGTAATCCACCCTCCCTTGGCACCCGCCTGTGTGACGACAGTCTGGAACTTAGATACAATATTATCCCTTCTGCATCCTCCTCTGCCTCCTCCTATTCTTCTGCGACCACCATCTCGTCCCGCAGGCTATTCAAAGCCTGCTCCAGCATATACATGACCGGAATAGTGATGCTAATGACAGCGTCATCAGCGCTAACCATCATAGTAGCTATTTCGAAACAATGCAAAAGGGTGCAGATGTCCTTAGTCTGTGCCCACTCCGTAAACTTGGTATGCGCCACATCCGTACTGCATGGGCCCAGGCTATATGACATGAAATACTGCGTCAGGGCTTGTTGCCGCTGCCAAAGTCGCTGCAACATGTGCAGAGTGGAATTCTACAGTGTTGGCACATCGCATATCAACCTATTAACTGGCATGGACAATGACGTCTGTATCTATGCTAGTCGATGACCTGAGGGGTGCAAATGGTGGAAATGAGCACACTGCTTATGTGCTTTCTGGAACAGCTCACCCAGATCAGGACAGTGGCAGAGAAAACGCTGTACCACCAGGTTGAGGATGTGAGCCATGCAAGACGTGTGTGAGCTTGCCTCACTGTAGGGCCAACACCAGGGTCGCACCGTTAATGGACAAAGCCTTCCCTGGATGCAGGTTCAGCAGAGAGCCATTGATCAAATTTAGCCTGGAGAGCTGTCCACAATTATTTAGCTGTATGACTGTGATCTCCAAGGCACATCAATTTTAACACTGCTTGATTGTTGTGAGCCCTGGCTAAGCAGTACAGAGGTGGTAGGGATTCGCTCTGCACTGTTGGAAAGCGTGTCTCATTAAGATAGAGGTTGAGGGTGCAGGTGGAGGCCCTAGAGGAGATAGACAAAGAGGCAGAAGCAGTGGAGGAAGTGTTAAATGTAGAGGATTGTCCTGCAAGCCTTGGGGATTACAAGACTTATGGAGCAGCGATTGCCCCCACAGCCAACAGTCACCCAGTGCCCAGTCAGCGAAATGTAATGCCCTTGGCCATGCTTACTCGTCCAAGTGTCTGTGGTGAAATGCACCCTGACAGACATAGATTTAGTTAAGGAATGGGTGATGTTGTCTGTGACATGCTGGTGTAGCGCACGCACAACTTTCTTAGAAAAGTAATGGCAACTGGGCAATGGATACTGTGGGACTGCGATGGCCATCAGCTTTCAGAAATCATCTGTACCTACCAAGTGGAAAGGCAGTATTTCCATGGCCAACAGATTGGAGATAGTGGAGTTCAACATCTTAGCTTTCTCATGCGTAGGAGGAAACAATATTTTCCGTGACCACAACTGCGATACCGTGAGCTGACAGCATTGCTGAGAGAGGGCGGAGTACAGTGAATCGGACAAACTGCTGGACCGAGAGGTGCAGGAGGAGATGTTATGGTGGATTGCAAAAGTTGTGGTGTGCTTGTTCTCTGAGATGGATCTAAACCAGCAGGCATGTCCGTATCTGTTACAGCTGATGGTGGGCTCTCAGTCAGCATGACTGGAGCAGGTAAAGAACCCTCGTTTCTGCAGTCAAAGACCTGTGTCTCAATAGTTGGCATGGTTACAGAGAAGGAAGAAGCAGCAGATGTGATTGATGGGGCAGCTGACGGTTGCTGAGGTCCAGTGGGATTTTGAGAGTAACGCATGTTGATTGCTCATGTGAAGGCTCATACATGTAGTAGTCAAATTACTGCACTTTTTACCTCCACTCAGTTTTTTTTTTTGCAAAATTGACAGATTACGTGAGTTGGCTCATTCGGTGCAGTGTCAAAAAAGGCCCAGGCTAGGCAACCCTGGCAGACCCGTGGATACTGCTGGTCATAGCCACAGTTGTGGCTGAGGATGCATTGGTCATTGTGACTGCATCACTATGTGTCTGCGATGTGTGGCTCAATGTAACCTCCTCGTCTTTCTCCTCAGATGACCTACTCAGCTGTGTGCCTCTATGTTCATGCCAACTGGGATCTAACACCTCCTCATCATCCTCTGTGCTATCATATTCCTAACCATTGGAGTCGCCCTACTCCTCTTCCTGCCTTGACAGCACAGTACAGTCCGTGGGAGCTTCAGATATCTGAGTGTCACCAGGATCCCCTCCCCTCCAGGGTTAACGTCTGATGACGAGGGTCACGATGCTGCTTTGACCCTACTTCATCCTGCCCCCGATCCAAGCTAAAATAAATTTGGGCATCAGTGCAGATTTCCTCCTCTTGACTCTGTGAAGCTTTTGAGTACGCTAATGATGACCATGGCATAGAGTGTGTGAACAGCTCTTCAGACTAATGCATCAGTCAGTTGAATGGTTAAACAGTTGGGACGTGAATGGAAGCAAGGGGAATTTGTTTGCCACCTCTGTGGACTGTACTGGGTGTGACGTGTGATGTTGAGGTGGAGGAAGAGGAGGACAGGCCACTTGAAGCTGCGCTTGCTATCCATTCGAGCACATGCTCTTTCTGGGCTTCATCAACAAGGCATACCACTGTGTGTCTGCCAAAGAAATGTAGGGGAGTAGCCCGTCCTGTAACAGAAGTTTTCAGTTGTCTTTGCATAGGACGTGACGTTGGTTCACTAGTGCTTACACAAACATTACCACCTAACCCACGCACACCTTGAACACCAAGCCTAATTCGCCTTCCACCAGGGCCTCTCTTTTTCCAAGGCATGTTGCTCAGATACTGTGGTAGGAGCACAGTATTTGCAACGAAAAATTTGATTTTAAACTCTGCACCACCTCTGCATATAGACAGTAAATTACAAGGTGAAATATGGTGTGCTGTATTGTGTTAGTCACAGAAGAAAGAATTGTTTGAGTGTGAATGAGGCCTGTATGACAAAGAAGATATGTTACAAACAATTTGAAAGTTAGATGTCCTCTACTGTATGACGTTAGGAACACAAAAATGTTTTAGTGGCCTTTAGATCAAGCTTGTATAACACACTAGATGCTACAAACTATTTGAAAGTCAGGTCCCCTACTGTTAGTAATAAATGAAATATAACCCAGCGGTGAAACAGAACAACAGAGAACCCTATGTATGGAAGTTAACAAATATGCGCCTTGCATTTGGAAGGTAAAAAAATATTCATACATAATAGCCAAAATAAAATAAAAATAAATATAAAAGGAGACAAGATAAAACCGTAATAGAATATAAAAATGCCTTTATTAGAAGTATAGTGTGCAAACATGGCACATACAAAAGTGTGCCTGTACCTGGAGGTAAATATAGACTATACATTAAAAAGTAAACATATAACCCAGACCCATTACCTCACACTTGGGATGGGTAACACTCTACTAAATGTATAAACATACTGACCAACTATGCAATTATTAAACTGCGCGCTGAATCAAAAAAGTGTTGTTTCTTTTTTTATTTAAAAAGTTATCACTGTGTAAGCCAGTAATGACAATTACAGGTATATGAGGAAGGAAATCCAAATAGAAGGAGGGATGTAACCTGTGTCCAGAGTGCTGCTGCGGCGTCCACCACTGGGATGTGTGGGATATTTCATTTATCACTAACGGTTTGGGAACCTACCCTGGGCACCACATGGTTGTAGTGCACACGTCTCTGTATCACTTGAGGTCCCCTACTGTATGACAGTAGTAACAACAATTTTTGGTGGCCTCTGGATCAGGCCTCTATAACACACTAGTTTCTACAAAATATTTTAAAAGTCAGGTTCCCTACTGTATGACACTAGGAACAGAAGAATTTTTTTGGTGGCCTCTGGATGAGGCCTCTTTAACACACTAGATGCTGCAAATTATTTTAAAGTCAGGTCCCCTACAATATGACGTTTAGCAACAGAAAAAAATGTTTTGGTTATGAGCGCGAGATCTGCAGACAGCTTAATTTCAACCCAATAAAATGACGAAGTGAGATACGGCAGGCTGTCAAACTTTTTGCAACTGAATTTTTTTTTTTAATGTATCTTAGGTCTGCAGACAGTTTGATATCACCACAGCACTAAATGACAAGGTGGAATACAGCAGGCTGTTTCACATTTAGCTAGTGAAAAATTATTATTTAGAATGCTATATTCGTGCATGGAGCACAATGGCAGCAGTGCACAACACACTTGTAGCACATGTATCCTGCAGGCTTTGTCTCTGGCCAACAAAAAAAAATGCTGGAAGGTAAATTTAAAAGTGCCAGCGTCAGGAGCAGCATCTCTGCACTGTTACAGTGTCAAAATGGCACTAAAACAAGTTGTCCCCTATTTATATGGAGAGGGACGTGATTTCAGCAGCCAATGAAAAAAGCCGTGGTGTCAGGACATTGGGGATATTTCCTGCACCCTGATTGGCTAGCTGCAATGTACACAAATAAAGTTAGGGGAAAAAAAAACTTTACAAGAACGCCATGCCTCTGAGCTCTGCAAACCGCCTCATCACCCACGTGCCAAACGCTCAGGATACACCACCATTAACGTTGCTAAACCTTGGGTTTCAGAAACTTTTCAGGGAGGTAATGCAGTGACTGGGCAGGAGCAGTTTCATGACCCTGAAACTGCTTCACCAGATGCTGGACTGACTGGGCTAAGTCTTGCATCTGATTCACCACCTTTTGGGGGGTATTCATATGTGGAGTTAGATCTACTTTAACGTGAGCCTGTTAGTGGTCACATGGCAGATTCAAAAATGGCTTTCATGGGTAAGCTTAGCACAGGCCATACAGTTTACCAGATCCAAGAGGTTGATCTGTCATTCTCCATTTAACACTGTAAAGAAATCTGCTTTTACACTGTGGTCCCTGGGTTGGGGACATGGAGTCAGCTGCTGTCTGATGGTGCAAGCTGGCAGAAGTGATCAGTTAGCTGGGTCAAAAGGACTGTCAAGGTACAAAATCAGAAGACGTTAGACAAGTCAGGGAATGGGTCATGGTCTTTAACAAGAAAAAGCACTGAATCTACACGAACTGAAATATAGACACATAAATTGGACTTGCATAACCATATCTCACAGCTACCAGCAGTAAGCTGGAAGAAATAGTGGGGTGTGGTGCTGTACTATTGGCCAAGGGAAGGACCTGACTCCGGCTGGATAATACACTCTGCCAGACTAGATGGCACTACAGTTCCCAGCCATCCTAGCCTCTGTGGCTGGTCAGAGCAGGAGCAGGTTTCAAAGGAGATGTGACAGCTATGTTATGAAGTAGCTACACATGCGTTCACAAACAAAAACAAATATGTAGTAACAGGGTGCCGTTTGATCACAGAGTGTTTAGTTGCTAAATTGCACTAATAGTATACCTATAAATAGGTATTTAAAATTAAAATCTGCCCTTATTAAAAAGATCTGTAAGAAAAAAAATAACACCCCCGGCATGGGCAGACATACCGCATGTGCAGCCTGTGCGGCTGCACCGGGGCCTGGAGGTGGAGGGGGGCCCCTGCAGGGCACCTAATAATGAGGGCAATCTGGCCTGTTTATCCAGCTCTGAGGCTCTGGGGGTCCCTGGCCAGATTGCCCTCATGTGCGGCGGGCAAGGAGCTCCACTACCTACAAGAGAGAATAGCAGCAGAGCAGAGCTGCAGGGATCTGTCCTGCTTCCTGCCCATGCTTCCTCTCACACAGACAGCAGTGCCGCTAGATGACATAATCATTCAGCGGCTGTTATGATCCTAGTGGTAGAGGATCTCTGGTATTCTGGCTCAGTGTGCAAAAAACAGAACTGCTCTAGGGAGGTGTGTCATGATCTCAATGGCAAGAGATCATAGCATCAGCATACATAGGAACTAGCTCTTGGAAGATGGAAACTGAGCTGACCATGAACTAAACCTAACGCACAACTAGCAGTGGCCGGGTAGCATGCCTACGTTGATTCTAGATGCCCAGCACCAGCCGGAGGACTAAATAAAGCTAGCAGAGGAAAATATTAGTCCTAGCTCACCTCTAGAGAAATACCCCGAAAGGAGACAGAGGCCCCCCACATGTATTGGCGGTGAATCAAGATGAAATAACAAACGTAGTATGAAAATAGGTTTAGCAAATTTGAGGTCCACTTACTACATAGCAGAAGACAGAAAGGACACTTTCATGGCCAGCTGAAAACCCTATCAAAACACCATCCAGAAATTACTTTAAAACTCTGGCATTAACTCATAACACCAGAGTGGCAATTCCTGTTCACAAGAGCTTTCCAGACACAGTAACGAAACTACAGCTGTGAACTGGAACAAAAATGCAAAAACAAACATGGACAAGAGTCCAACTTATCTAGTAGTTGTCTAGGAGCAGGAACAAGCACAGAGAGGCTTCTGATAACATTGTTGACCGGCAAGCAACTAACAGAGCAGCAAGGTTATATAGCGACTCCCACATCTTGATGGGAACAGGTGAACAGAGAAGATGAAGACACCAGTTCAATTCCACCAGTAGCCACCGGGGGAGCCCAGAATCCAAATTCACAACAGTACCCCCCCCTCAAGGAGGGGGCACCGAACCCTCACCAGAACCACCAGGGCGATCAGGATGGGCCCTATGAAAGGCACGAACCAGATCAGAGGCATGAACATCAGATGCATTCACCCAAGAATTATCCTCCTGGCCGTATCCCTTCCACTTGACCAGATACTGGAGTCTCCGTCTGGAAACACGAGAGTCTAAGATTTTCTCCACAACGTACTCCAACTCACCCTCAACCAACACCGGAGCAGGAGGCTCAACGGAAGGCACAACCGGTACCTCATACCTGCGCAATAATGACCGATGAAAAACGTTATGAATAGAAAAGGATGCAGGGAGGTCCAAACGGAAGGAAACAGGGTTAAGAATCTCCAATATCTTATACGGGCCGATGAACCGAGGCTTAAACTTAGGAGAAGAGACCCTCATAGGGACAAAACGAGAAGACAACCACACCAAGTCCCCAACACGAAGACGAGGACCAACACGACGACGGCGGTTAGCAAAAAGCTGAGTCTTCTCCTGGGACAACCTCAAATTGTCCACCACCTGCCCCCAGATCTGATGCAATCTCTCCACCACAGCATCCACTCCAGGACAATCCGAAGATTCCACCTGACCAGAGGAAAATCGAGGATGAAACCCCGAATTACAGAAAAACGGGGACACCAAAGTGGCAGAGCTGGCCCGATAATTGAGAGCGAACTCCGCCAATGGCAAAAAAGCAACCCAATCATCCTGGTCAGCAGACACAAAACACCTCAGATATGTCTCCAGGGTCTGATTAATCCGCTCGGTCTGGCCATTCGTCTGAGGATGGAAAGCGGACGAAAAAGACAAATCTATGCCCATTCTAGCACAGAATGCCCGCCAAAATCTAGACACGAACTGGGTCCCTCTGTCAGAAACGATATTCTCAGGAATACCATGCAAACGAACAACATTTTGAAAAAACAGAGGAACCAACTCGGAAGAAGAAGGCAACTTGGGCAGAGGAACCAAATGGACCATCTTAGAGAAACGGTCACACACCACCCAGATGACAGACATCTTCTGAGAAACAGGCAGATCTGAAATAAAATCCATCGAGATGTGCGTCCAAGGCCTCTTAGGAATAGGCAAGGGCAACAACAATCCACTAGCCTGAGAACAACAAGGCTTGGCCCGAGCACAAACGTCACAAGACTGCACAAAGCCTCGCACATCTCGTGACAGGGAAGGCCACCAGAAGGACCTTGCCACCAAATCCCTGGTACCAAAAATGCCAGGATGACCTGCCAACGCAGAAGAATGAACCTCAGAGATGACTCTACTGGTCCAATCATCAGGAACAAACAGTTTATCAGGTGGGCAACGATCAGGTCTATCCGCCTGAAACTCCTGCAAGGCCCGCCGCAGGTCTGGAGAAACGGCTGACAATACCACTCCATCCTTAAGGATACCTGTGGGCTCAGAGTTACCAGGCGAGTCAGGCTCAAAACTCCTAGAAAGGGCATCCGCCTTAACATTCTTAGAACCCGGTAGGTATGACACCACAAAATTAAACCGAGAGAAAAATAATGACCAGCGCGCCTGTCTAGGATTCAGGCGCCTGGCGGTCTCAAGATAAATCAAATTTTTGTGGTCAGTCAATACCACCACCTGATGTCTGGCCCCCTCAAGCCAATGGCGCCACTCCTCAAAAGCCCACTTCATGGCCAAAAGCTCCCGATTCCCAACATCATAATTCCGCTCAGCGGGCGAAAATTTACGGGAAAAGAAGGCACAAGGCCTCATCACGGAGCAGTCAGAACTTTTCTGCGACAACACTGCCCCAGCTCCGATCTCAGAAGCGTCGACCTCAACCTGAAAAGGTAGAGCAACATCAGGCTGACGCAACACAGGGGCAGAGGAAAAACGGCGCTTAAGCTCCCGAAAGGCCTCCACAGCATCAGGGGACCAATCAGCAACATCAGCACCCTTCTTAGTCAAATCGGTCAATGGCTTAGCAATATCCGAAAAACCAGCAATAAATCGACGATAAAAGTTAGCAAAGCCCAAAAATTTCTGAAGACTCTTAAGAGAAGAGGGCTGCGTCCAATCACAAATAGCTTGAACCTTGACAGGATCCATTTCAATGGAAGAGGGGGAAAAAATATATCCCAAAAAGGAAATCCTCTGTACCCCAAAAACACACTTAGAACCCTTCACACACAAAGAATTAGACCGCAAAACCTGAAAAACCCTCCTGACTTGCTGGACATGAGAGTCCCAGTCATCCGAAAAAAATCAGAATATCATCCAGATACACAATCATAAATTTATCCAAATAATCGCGAAAAATATCATGCATAAAGGACTGGAAAACTGACGGAGCATTTGAAAGACCAAAAGGCATCACTAAATACTCAAAGTGGCCCTCGGGCGTATTAAATGCGGTTTTCCACTCATCCCCCTGCCTGATTCGCACCAAATTATACGCCCCACGAAGGTCAATCTTAGAGAACCACTTGGCCCCCTTTATGCGAGCAAACAAATCAGTCAGCAACGGCAATGGGTATTGATATTTAACAGTGATTTTATTCAAAAGCCGATAATCAATACATGGTCTCAAAGAGCCGTCTTTTTTTGACACAAAGAAAAAACCGGCTCCTAAGGGAGATGACGATGGACGAATATGTCCCTTTTCCAAGGACTCCTTTATATATTCACGCATAGCAGCATGTTCAGGCACAGACAGATTAAATAAACGACCCTTTGGGTATTTACTACCCGGGATTAAATCTATGGCACAATCGCACTCTCGGTGCGGAGGTAACGAACCAAGCTTGGATTCTTCAAAGACGTCACGATAGTCAGACAGGAACTCAGGAATTTCAGAGGGAATAGATGATGAAATGGAAACCACAGGTACATCCCCATGAGCCCCCTTACATCCCCAGCTCAACACAGACATAGCTTTCCAGTCGAGGACTGGGTTGTGAGATTGCAGCCAAGGCAATCCTAGCACCAAATCATCATGTAGATTATACAGCACCAGAAAGCGAATAATCTCCTGGTGATCCGGATTAATACGCATAGTTACTTGTGTCCAGTATTGTGGTTTATTATTAGCCAATGGGGTGGAGTCAATCCCCTTCAGAGGAATAGGAGTCTCCAAAGGCTCTAAATCATACCCACAGCGTTTGGCAAAGGACCAATCCATAAGACTCAAAGCGGCGCCAGAGTCGACATAGGCGTCCGTGGTAATAGATGACAAAGAGCAAATCAGGGTCACAGATAGAATAAACTTAGACGGTAAGGTGCAAATGGAAACAGATTTACCAAGCTTTTTAGTGCGCTTAGAGCATGCTGATATAACATGAGTAGAATCACCACAATAGAAACACAACCCATTTTTCCGTCTAAAATTCTGCCGCTCGCTTCGGGACAGAATTCTATCACACTGCATACTCTCTGGCGATTTCTCAGTGGACACCGCCAGATGGTGCACTGGTTTGCGCTCCCGCAAACGCCTATCGATCTGAATAGCCATTGTCATGGACTCATTCAGACCCGCAGGCACAGGGAACCCCACCATAACATCCTTAATGGCATCAGAGAGACCCTCTCTGAAAGTCGCCGCCAGGGCGCACTCATTCCACTGAGTAAGCACAGACCATTTACGGAATCTTTGGCAGTAAATTTCCGCTTCATCTTGCCCCTGAGATAGGGACATCAAAGTTTTTTCTGCCTGAAGCTCCAAATGAGGTTCGTCATAAAGCAACCCCAAGGCCAGAAAAAACGCATCCACATTGAGCAACGCAGGATCCCCTGGTGTCAATGAAAAAGCCCAGTCTTGAGGGTCGCCCCGGAGCAAGGAAATCACAATCCTGACCTGCTGTGCAGGATCTCCGGCAGAGCGAGATTTCAGGGACAAAAATAATTTGCAATTATTTCGAAAATTCTGAAACCCAGATCTATTCCCCGAGAAAAATTCCGGCAAAGGAATTCTCGGCTCAGATACAGGTGCATGACAAACAAAATCTTGCAAACTTTGCACCTTCGTGGCGAGATTATTCAAACCTGCAGTTACACTCTGAAGATCCATTACAAACAGGTGGATACAGAGCCATTCAAAGAGGAGAGAAAAAAAAAAAAAAAAAAAATTTCAGCAGACTACTTATTTCTCTCCTTTCTCAGCCAAGGATTTTAACCCTTTATGGGCCGGTCAAACTGTCATGATCTCAATGGCAAGAGATCATAGCATCAGCATACATAGGAACTAGCTCTTGGAAGATGGAAACTGAGCTGACCATGAACTAAACCTAACGCACAACTAGCAGTGGCCGGGTAGCATGCCTACGTTGATTCTAGATGCCCAGCACCAGCCGGAGGACTAAATAAAGCTAGCAGAGGAAAATATTAGTCCTAGCTCACCTCTAGAGAAATACCCCGAAAGGAGACAGAGGCCCCCCACATGTATTGGCGGTGAATCAAGATGAAATAACAAACGTAGTATGAAAATAGGTTTAGCAAATTTGAGGTCCACTTACTACATAGCAGAAGACAGAAAGGACACTTTCATGGCCAGCTGAAAACCCTATCAAAACACCATCCAGAAATTACTTTAAAACTCTGGCATTAACTCATAACACCAGAGTGGCAATTCCTGTTCACAAGAGCTTTCCAGACACAGTAACGAAACTACAGCTGTGAACTGGAACAAAAATGCAAAAACAAACATGGACAAGAGTCCAACTTATCTAGTAGTTGTCTAGGAGCAGGAACAAGCACAGAGAGGCTTCTGATAACATTGTTGACCGGCAAGCAACTAACAGAGCAGCAAGGTTATATAGCGACTCCCACATCTTGATGGGAACAGGTGAACAGAGAAGATGAAGACACCAGTTCAATTCCACCAGTAGCCACCGGGGGAGCCCAGAATCCAAATTCACAACAGAGGTGGAAACTGGGCTAACCACATACCTGATCCTGACACACAACTAGAAGTAGCTGGTGAACGTGCCTATGTTGATTCTAGACGTCTCGAGCCAGCCGGAGAACTGACTACCCCTAAAGGGAAAATAAGACCTCACTTGCCTCCAGAGAAATTAACCCCAAAGATATAGAAAGCCCTCAACAAATAATAACGGTGAGGCAAGAGGAAAACACAAACGTAGAGATGAACTAGATTTAGCAAAGTGAGGCCCACTAATCTAGAAAGGCAGAAAATAGAAAGTGAACTATGCGGTCAGCAGAAAACCCTGCAAAAACATCCACGCTGAGTATTCAAGAACCCCCGCACCGACTGACGGTGTGAGGGGAGAATATCAGCACCCTAGAGCTTCCAGCGAGCTAGAAAATCACATTTTGAGCAAGCTGAACAAAAAACACTGATAATGCAAATGATCCAAAGTATGCAAACTGGACTTCGCTTTTCTTGCATGAGACAGATGGCAAGGAATCAGGAAGAGACCAAATAGGACTGAATACATCGATACCAGGCAAGAGACTGAGTCCTAAGGAGGACTAAATAGGGAACACCCACAGATTAATGGAACAGCTGAAGTCCAGGCCTGCAGAAAGACATGACTCATACACTACCATTAGTGACCACAAGAGGGAGCCCCGAAACACAGCTCACAACAGCGGCCGACTGAGAGAGGAATCTGCCGATGGTGATGCTTCAGCTGTGGGAAAGCGTGCGGACAGGTGAGAGGTGCTGTGTGTGTGTTTTGTTGTATGTATGTGTGTTGTGTGTGTAGAAATGAGTGGTGGTGTGCGTGCATGTGTAGCGCTGCGGGGGAATGTGCAGAGAGGTGAATGGTGCTGTGTGTGTCTGTGTGTAGGCGGAGGAGAGGACAATGATGAGGGTATTGGGGAGAAGGCAATGATGGGGTGATGGAGAAGGCAATGATGGGGATGTGGGGGAGAAGGAAATGATGGAAGTGGTGGAATGGGAAAGGATGGGGATTGTGGGGAAGGAGGAAATGATGGAGGTGGTGGACAGGGCAATAATAGGGGTACAGGGAGAGGAAATGTTGGAGGTGGTGGAATGGGCAAGGATGGTGGTGATCGAAAGGGCAATGATGGGGATGGTGGGGGAGGAGGAAATGATGGAGGTGGTGGAAAGTGTAATGATGTGGTGGTTGTTAAAAAAGCAATGAAGGAGGTGGTGGAAAGAACAGTGATGGGGTGATGGGGGAGAATGCAATGATGGTGGTGGTGGAAAGGACAATGGTGGGGTGATGGGGAGAAGGCAATGATGATGGTAGTGGAAAAGACAATGATGGGAGTGGTGGGGAAGAAGGCAATGATGGAAGTGGTGGAGGAGAAGGCAATGATAGAGATTGGAAAGGGCAATGATGGAAGTGATGGAGAGGGCAATGATGGGGTGATAGAGGAGAAAGCAAAGATAGAGGTGGTGGAAAGAACAATGATGGGGTGGTGGGGGAGAATGCAATGATGGTGGTGATGGAAAGGACAATGATGGGGTGGTAGGGGAGAATGCAATGATGGTGGTAGTGGAAAGGACAATTGTAGTGGTGGAAAGGGCAATAATGGGGGTGGTGGGGAGGAGGAAATGATGGAGGTGGGGTAGGTCACGAAGTTGATTCACTATAATGTCACACATCTGTGCTTTCATTGTCAATTAGTGGTTTGATACGCACTGTATATGCCTCTGTATGTTTGCACATTTGCACAGCACTTTATGTGATTTATGCTGTCCTGTATAATGCTCTGCACTTTTTTAATTTCACATAATGAAGGGCAATGTACCCTTTTTTTACTAATGTTGTTAAATATTTCTAATTTGCACATCCTTTAAATATATCTCCTTGCTCCTTTAAACTACATTACTGCTCTTGTGTACCGACTCCTTGGCTATCCCTGACTATACAAAATAATCTTGTGCACAAAATTGAGTCTTTTGCATCTCAACCGAGGCAACAAGTTGCTGAACTTCTGAATTTTGGGGCCACATACCAAGAAAAATTTTCTAAGTTGTAAACTCAGTTGTTGGGTCAGCAAAAAGAAATTAATGAGTTAAAGAGGCAACTTCTGGATTTGCGCAACTCTGGCCTGGAATCAAACACAGGCATACCACTGCTCGCAAAGTTCAGTGGGGATCATTATCAATACCATGGGTTCCTTAATCAATGCCATATGTATTTTCAGATGCAACCTTCTCCATTTTCCAATATAAACAGATATAAGTGGGCACCATCGACCAAAAATATAATTATTCAGGGATGTCCTGATGCATGCCAAGGAAAGACGTGAACAAGAAGGAAAAGAAGTACATGCATACAAACAGGGATCACCCAGATATTTTAAATATAGATACACATTTTTATTTAAAGACCAAAAAATACACACACATAAAAACATTTAACACTTGGGATAATTTACACACAAAACAATGATCCATAATGAGGAGTTAAATACTCTCAAATACCCGTAGACTAAATTTGAATATAGTTAAATGACAAAATCAATACAAATGAGGACTATCTACTGAGCTGATGCTTGAATATATTGAGGGGTGCTGTTTTTAAAAGGGTATCACATTTGCAGGTTTTCCAATATATGGGACCCCCAAAGTCACTTCAAAACTGAATACGTCCCTAAAAAATATATTTTGTAAATTTTCCTTTCAAAAAATTAAAAATCACTTCTACATTTTTAAACATTGTAAAATGCTAACAAAATAAACAAACATTTCACAAATGGTGCTGATGTAAAGCAGGCATGAGGTAAATGTTATTTATTAATGTTTTTCTATGATATGATTATCTGGATTAAAGGGATAATCATTCAAAGTTTGAAAATTGCAAATATTTAGAAATATCTGTTTTGTGTTTATTTAAAAAATATATCAACCTAAATTTACCATTATAATAAAATATAATGTGTCACGAAAAAACAATCTCAAAATCACCATTCCAGAGTTATTAACACGTAAAGTGACACTGGTCAGATTTAAAAAATTTGGCCACTTGACAAAGTGACCAAAAAGTGAATCAAGTCAGAAAAAAAACACTCCTTTCAGGATTAGTAATGCAAAATAGCTTACTACTATAATACTGAATCCATATTATATTCCAAGTGTTCCTTCCCACAAAGCTGCAACCTACAGTTCGTGCATTGACAGCTGTATTGTATCAGTATACGCACACACTAGAGGCATCCCTATGTACACTCTGTTTCCTTCTTGGACAGTTCTTTCCTACTATGCTGATAGGCTACGGAAACTCCACGCCTATTCAGGAAGGCTTCAGAACCTCTTACTATGTCTATAAAAGGTAGCCTACATTCCACTGGAGTAGCTGGTTTACACAATCCCCAGTCCATTCACGCCCAACTAGGAAACTAAGAATTTAGCAGCCTGCTACAACTGAGCATGAAAATGCTTCCTACATTTTATTACTATGCCAGAATTTCTATTTTTTAAAACCTCAAGGAAAAAGTAACCGTTACAGCCAGTAAAATGCTATAATTCAGCCGTGGAGCAACTCAGCTTTTGCAAGCTATCATAACATGCACACATGACATATCATCTCTGTATCTATATCTGTCTGACTTATCATGCTCTTATCGAGCAATAATCAAATATGTAAGGTTATGATACGTACCTGACTGTGAATGGCTTCTTAGGTTGTCTTGATCACTTTGCTGCCTTTGTTACAAAGGAGTGACTTGTCTCCTTTTAAATAGTGTAGTCCACAAACTGGTTGTGAGTTGTGACCTTATAGGGGAAGAAAGGGGAAAAAAATCAGACAGAAATGTACGGGAGGAGGGAGGTCAGACGAGACAGACACATCCTACACTGGCATTGCAGCAAGACGTAATTCTGCATTTATTATTGCAGATTATATCACAGTAGGTTCTGTCAAATGTGAGTAAAAATGAAGTGCAGCACACAGCCCTATCCTTCCTGCCAAAACTACAGAGACCATGGTCAGGGTACGTTCCCAATAGGCATTTTTTTCAGCATTTTCTTTTGCAGCAGAATCTGATCTCTAGGCAGGAAAGAAGCTGCAGAAAAAAGCATGTTTTTTCTTGCATTTTTTTAATACTTTTTTTGTACGTGTTTTGTGGTGGTTTTGGCATGCTAGATCTGTCTCTTGTGCATGCTGATAAAGTTTAGTGTTGAAAAAAAAAACCAATTACATAGAATCAAGTTTTGGCACAAAAAACGCAGCAAGACATGATATCTGCGTTTTTGGTGCATTTTTTCACCACCCATTCAAGTCAATGGATGAAAAACGCTGAAAAAACGCTGAAAGAAGTGACACGCTCTATGTGCAAGAAGCCATGCAAAGCATGCAAAAAAACAATGAGAAATCTCATAGACTTTGCTGGTACTGTAAAATGCACCTGAAAATTAGCAGAAAAAAACGCAGCAAAAACACCTAGTGTGACTTTGCCTTCAACCTAAACTTGAAAAATCCTTTATAAGTCAGTGGAGCCCACCACGCATTGGAACTCTAAACTGCAGATGTTGGAAAGGATTTGTGAGCAGAAGAGGGCAGTTGTTGACTATCAGCATCAACAAGGCCGTCGGTATTCAATTCAGACTCCACACATAAGACCTCAGGAGTGGACATGGATGTCAGACATATGTACCATCCTCCAAAACTTTGAGGACTCCACTAAGATGATGAGCGGCGATGACGCCATAATTAGCATCACCATCCCACTTCTCTGTGTCCTGAAATGCTCTCTGCTCACTATCAAAGAGGATGCATTGCAGGCAGAGATTGATGAGATGGAGCAAGGAATCATACATGGTGACTACACACAGCCCAGGCTCATCTCATCCCAATGTGGATTGGGTGACAATGAGGAAGAGGAGGAGGAAGAACAGGAGCTATTTTCATGCTCTATAGACGGTACTACAAGCACAACTGTCATACTATTTGTTCAGCGTGGATGGCCTGAGGACAGGGAGGAGTAGGACAGCATGGTCAGTCGTCCTCTTGGTGAGGACACGGAAGTCTTGCCTGGTAGCAGTCTGGCATGCATGGCTGAGGGGGGTACTCTCACATGGACTGCAAAGTTTTGGAAGATGCTGGGGGAGTACTTTGATGACCATACCAAAGTCTCCGTGATTCCTCTGTGCCTTATAATTATTGGGTATCCAAGCTGGACACGTGGCATGAACTAGCTCTGTACGCCTTGGAGGTCCTGGCCTGCCCTGCCACTAGCGTTTTGTCAGAGCAGGTATTTAGTGCCACTGGTGGAATTGTAACTGATAAGCGCATCCGCCTGTCAACTGAAAATGCTGACAGACTGACTCTTATGAAAATGAACAAGGGCTGGATTCGGCCAGACTTCTGTACACCACCGAATGATAGCAGCAAAACATAAACTCTACTACAGTGTCTTTTTTTGGTAACTCAATTGCCCTGCACCTCTTCACAATCACACGTGGGTATACGCTTCCTGATTTCGCCTATTTGCTGTTATCGTCCTCCTCCTTCTCCTCATCCTCATCTTCCACCACCACTATATCACCATGGTGACCATGTTTTGTGATGCAACAGCCAAGTTATTGTGTTAAAGGGTGTTATTGATGCCCGTAAAAAAAATGTTTACACAATACGTTGATATGTTTGTCAGCCTATACACATAGTGTATGGGCATTACAAGTATGGGAGACCCACTCCTTTAAATTGGGAAAATAATTTTTAGGAGGCCATCCTCATTGTCTCTTCAGACACCACCACTAGACCACTAGGGTGAACATGTTCCGTGATGCATCAGCCACATTATTGTGTTATAGGTTGTTTATGATGCCCGTAAAAAAAATATTTACACACTATGTTGATGTGTACCTCCCAAGGGCAAATTTTTTATGAGGCCCTCCTCCACGTTTTTTTCCAAGGGAGATTGGAGTGAGTCCAAATTTGGGGCAGGCCTTGCATTCACTGCATAGCCAAACAGTATGGGGGACCCAGTTCCTAATAATGAGAACTGTAGGGGTTTGCCAAATAGTATGGGAGTACCAACGTCCTAATAATGGGAACTTTGGTTTCATGTGACCCTCCTGTACGTCAGTTCAAAGGGTTATTGGGGTGCATGTAACTTTGGGGCAGGGCGGGCCTTACATTCAATGCATAGGCAAACAGTATAGCAGTACCAAATAAAAAAGAATGGGAACTTTGGTTTCATGGGGCCTTCCAGGATGTCTGTTTTTTTGGGTTATTGGTGTGCATCCAAATTTGGAGCAGGCCTTGCATTCACTTCATGGGCAAACTGTATGAAAGTGAAAAAAAACAATAATGGGAACTTTGATTTCATGTGGCCATCCACTACGTCAGGTCAAAGGGTTATTGGGGTGCGTGTATCTTTTGGGCAGAACAGGGCTTGCATTCAATGAATAGGCAAACGGTATGGCCATATCAAATAAATAATAATGGGAACTTTGGTTTCATGTGGTCATCCAGGACGTCTATTCAATGGGTTATTGGGGTACGTCCAAATTTGGGGCACGGCAGGCCTTGCATTCAATGCATAGGCTAACAGTATGGCAGTACGAAATAAAAAAGAATGGGAATTTTGGTGTCATGTGGCCATCCACTACGCCGATTCAAAGAGTTATTGGGGTCCATGTAACTTTGGGGCATGACAGGCCTTGCATTCAATGCATAGGCAAACAGTATTGCAGTACCAAATAAAAAAGAATGGGAATTTTGGTTTCAAGGGAACTTCCAGGGTGTCAGTTTTTTGGGTTATTTGGGTGCATCCAAATTTGGAGCAGGCCTTGCATTCACTTCATGGGCAAACTGTATGAAAGTAAAAAAAAATCCAAATAATGGGAACTTTGGTTTCATGTGGCCATCTACTACGTCAGTTCAAAGGGTTATTGGTGTGCGTGTAACTTTGGGGCAGGGCAGGCCTTGCATTCAATCCATAGGCAAACAGTATGGCAGTACCAAATTTCTAATAATGGGAACTTTGGTTTCATGTGGCCATCCACTACGTCGGGTCAAAGGGTTTTTGGAGTGCGTGTATATTTGAGGTAGGGCAGGCCTTGCATTAAATGCATATTCAAACAGTATGGGAGTACCAAATTTCTAATAATGGGAACTTTGGTTTCAAGGGGCCTTCCAAGACATCTGTTTTTTTGAGGTGCGTCCAAATGTGGGGCAGGACTTGCATAGGCAATAACAGTATAGAAGGCCCACTGTTTAATATTGGGAACAGCAAAGCATAGCTGATGGCTCTCTATGAATAGTGAGGAACAACTGCTGTCCCTTTAAGAATATTAAAGTCCGCCTGATGGCCCTCCTCCTTTAACAGTCCCTCCTTTGTAAATGTAGCAGGATGTGTCTGATGATGTGTCACACTCCACATGGCCAGCTAAAGTTGCAAAATGTTAAAATAACATTTCCCAGTGAATGCGTTTGTCTGGTTGAAAGCAATGCTAAAGTTGAAAAATACATCACAAACGCTACATCTGAACATAGCCCAAGTGGTTGAGGAACATTTATTTTTTGGGTAATTTTTTTGCCTAACATACAAATCATTACCGTGGAAAGGATGTTCCTTAAGATATGTCCCAGGAAAATCAATTTTGGATTCGTTTTTGTATGCTTTATTGTGAGCCTGGAAAAGTGGCGTAAGACTCTGACAACATTGTTCACAGCAGTGACCTGGGAGTCAGTCAGAAATGCTTCCAGGGGTCTTTCCCATGATGTTCCCATGTCTTTTGAGCACTTTTCTCATCGATTTCTGATGTTTTTAGACCCTAAAAAGACCCCCAGCAAAAATGCCTGTGCAGCGCCCCAGAGTCCTGGTCGTTGCAGTACTGTGGCTCCGCCACTAAGGGGAGCTATGGTACGTCTGATGGCACTGAAGGAGTTCCTCTGATCAGGTATCACAGACACCAATACATTTCACAGTCGGGCCTCCGGGGGGAGCTAAGGGTTCTATTCACTAGGCCACTCCCCACCATAGTGGGTAAACTGGGGGTCAGGCAGGAAGTTAGTGCAGAAAGCTGACTGGGTTGGAACCAGGCAACACCTTGTGGCAGAGGGTGTTGTGGGGGAAGATACAGTAGGGTCTCTGTCAGGGGTGGGATCCTGACAGAGGCTTGGCAACTAGAGCGAACGTAACGGGACCGTGCCTGCTCAGGATAGCGGCGGTGCCCAAGGAAGGATTAGAAGTGAGATAGATTGTGCTGAGTGAGAAACGAGATCAAGCAATAAGGAGAATACCAGTAGGAGTCGTGCTGTAAGACCGAGGCAACATCCTACTGAGGCGCAAAACCGGTGGCCGGAACGCCGAGGGAGTATTACAATATTCAGCTTCAAGCAATACTCTAAACAGCAGCAGGACAGTCAGTCTAAGGCGGGCTGTCTCACTTAAATCACCTATGCAGTCTTGGGGGGCAACTTGTGGAGAGGGGCGACTCTAGGGTCCCGGAAGAGCTCCGAGCCTACCCATCAAACGGGTGCCGTCCTAACCGTAACATCAGGGAGGGACGGAGGATTAGCAGAACATCATCTAATCGAGTTGTGAGGGAACTTAAGAAACAGACACAACAGTTGTGGGGACTTTCCGTAAGAACAGCAGGGAAGGACCGCAACACATAGCGCTAGAGGGAAGGCACAGATTTCCACCTGTGAAGAGAACTCTGGAGGTGCCATTGGGCCGGCCGGACTTGCGCAGCCTGGTGAACCGTATTCCGGACTGAGGACCCAGAGATCTTCAGTAAAGAGGTAAAGAGACTGCAACCTGGTGTCCTCGTTATTTACTGCACCGCACCACTACAGCCTCACCACCACCATCATCCATCATACCTATCACTGTACGCCCCTCGGCAGGGTCACGGACCGGGCCTAGCCACCGTGACAACCCCAGAGCAGAGACTCAGATGCCCGGTACCGGGTACCCCTCGGCCCTGCGGCTGTGGGGGCGCTTCAACTTGGCGTCACGAACAGGATCTACTTAAGCCTGAAGAATCAGGTCATGTGTGCCTTGGAACTGTGATTTATTGTGCTTGGACTGTGTACTGCCATTTACCGCCAAAAGTTCCCGCCAAAAGTCGCCGCCATTGCAGCGTCACAGGGAGCGCAGAGGAAGAAGAAGGGCGTGCCATGGGAGGAGACTACCAAAGCGGCGTCAGAAGTAGCGACCGCCCCCTCCAACTCCTGCTGCGAGAGGACGATCTACCCAGCAGCAGAGGAGAACCGCCCCCTGACTTGCAACGGCGGGAACGAGGTGAAGGAAGAACCCGGCCTCGGAGAAATGGCGGAGCCAGGTGCATGCGTTGCCGCCGAATGCCCGACAGCGACGATGAGCAGCAAGTGCCCGAGCCACAGCGAGGTGATTCTGGCCTGCCCCTGCCCATCAGAGACGGACTTGCGTCCACCGCCGGTGGAGGAGCCGAGCTTACCTATCCCAGCCACGGAGCCATGGAGGGCGGAGCCACATCCAGAGACCACTCCGGAAGAGCCGCGGTCCGGGCTGCAGCCGATTCCAGTGTCCTTGCCAACGGACCGGAGCGACATCGGTGGAATCACATCAGGCGCAGGTATGGGCGGCACCCCTACTCCCCTGACTGATTCTGCTCTCCCGACCGATCCGGCTCCCCTGACCGATCCCGCTCCTGTGACCGCTCCTCTCCCCAGCAATAATCGTTCCTTCTTGGTGGAGCGGGTGATCCTCACCTCTAACGCGATGGGGAAGCTAGTGCCTCCGCTACCAACCAAGATGGGAGAACCCATAGATGTGGGCCCAGACGGAGTGATCCTCCGGTGGGACACCCCCTGGACCGGGCCGGATGGAGCCCGGGAGGACGGCCTCACCCTTGCCGTGCTCACTTGGGAGCAATATAAGCAATGTCTAATCCACCACTGGAAGGATCGAGACGAGGCCGAACAGCATGATACACAACGTAGAAAGTCTGCGCACGGCAGGAAAGACGTGGTAAAGCGGGGAACTGTGCTGGCCTACCACCCGAAGAGGGGATGGGGCTCCATACAGGAACCGGGACTACCAACTGATGTCTTTGTTACTAGTTATAACGTGAAAACCCCCTGCTGCAGTCGAGATGGTGACCCATTACAGAAGGGGGATCAGGTGACCTACACCCGTCATCGGAATGCACAAGGATGGTGCGCCCGGAACGTTCGACGGTGTGAACCTGAGAGAGCACCCCCTGTTGCCCCGATCATGACTGATCCCGATTTGCCAGATCTTGTTCCTATCACCACCGTACGCCTTGTAGCGGCTACTGAACTTGCAAGCAGGATTAGCCTTCAAATCCAGACACCGGCTGATCTGATGGCGCCTGAGAGACCAACTACCAGCATGGGTGCTGCCTCAGCTAGGGGTGGGGAACCACCCTCTGTACCGAAAGATGAGTAAGATATTACTACTTCTGAACATGTATATAGTTACTGTTTTACTGTTTTGCTGCTAAACCCGTTTAGGGTAACTCTTAAAGGGATCCCTTTGTTGATCCGGGATCCCTATTGTTTTGTTTGTTTATTTTTCTGAGTTTTTGCACAAAGTTTCCAGAACTGCCGCAATCATGAACAGTGCATGATACAAACTTTTTGTAAATAGTTTGCACCTTATTAAAGGTGCTCCCTACTGGTTTTATTTCAAAAAGGACTCTTTGTGAAGATACCACACTGGAACCTTTGTTGAGTACGGACTGGTAGCTTGAGAAGACATGCTACCTCATAGAGACTTGGTCTCCTCTTAAAGGGGACGTTCATGTGTTGCACTTAGAGAATAGTATTGCTTTAAGACTGAGAGATAGCAATAATGTTTTGATAAAGAGAACGTGATGATAATGTTTATGTGAGAAAGTTATATGTATCCAACTAGTTAATTGTAAAGAAATGCTGATGATGTTCCCTGAAAGAAAGTGAAAGCTAGAAGAAGGATGCAGTGGGCCCGTAGGGGTAGACGTAGTGTCCTGCATACATGTCAGTAAGAAAAATAATGAGAAGGTTTAATGTTCTATAGAAAATGTTTGATAATGTTGATAGACAATGAGGACAGAAGGTGAACCCTGAGTCCTCCTAGGAGTCATGTAGAGATGGCTCGGTGCTCTTAAACTGAAAGTAATGTTATGTTCTATACTGTGTATAGTAGTTGAAAAGACAGAAGGCTCGGGCTGAAAGGAGCGGTCCTGTAAGAAAGGAGAGGCAGTAGGTCTGGTGCCGTTAGGACAGGCGGTCCTGCAGATTTAAAGAAGGAGAATGTAAAAGTTAAATTGCCTTATAATGTGATTATAAGAAGGTCTTTAGCGGATTCAGAGTGTACATCCTTAAAGGCAATGTTAAATTATTGTTCAAAAGTTTGTACTAGTAGAATACCCGGTTGGGTAAGAAAAGTTATTTATAGCATGTTGCTATGATATTTAACCATGTTTGTAACGTTCAAGTGTCCTCACCTCCCATAAAGGGAAGCTCTGTTTAAATATACTTATTGTTATTGCACTCAACAAAACTGTATGTCTTTTTGCTAACTTGTATTGTTGTTTTCTTCTCAGTCCCGGAGTACTGTGTTTAACCAGGGGGGAGTGCAGCGCCCCAGAGTCCTGGTCGTTGCAGTACTGTGGCTCCGCCACTAAGGGGAGCTATGGTACGTCTGATGGCACTGAAGGAGTTCCTCTGATCAGGTATCACAGACACCAATACATTTCACAGTCGGGCCTCCGGGGGGAGCTAAGGGTTCTATTCACTAGGCCACTCCCCACCATAGTGGGTAAACTGGGGGTCAGGCAGGAAGTTAGTGCAGAAAGCTGACTGGGTTGGAACCAGGCAACACCTTGTGGCAGAGGGTGTTGTGGGGGAAGATACAGTAGGGTCTCTGTCAGGGGTGGGATCCTGACAGAGGCTTGGCAACTAGAGCGAATGTAACGGGACCGTGCCTGCTCAGGATAGCGGCGGTGCCCAAGGAAGGATTAGAAGCGAGATAGATTGTGCTGAGTGAGAAACGAGATCAAGCAATAAGGAGAATACCAGTAGGAGTCGTGCTGTAAGACCGAGGCAACATCCTACTGAGGCACAAAGCCGGTGGCCGGAACGCCGAGGGAGTATTACAATATTCAGCTTCAAGCAATACTCTAAACAGCGGCAGGACAGTCAGTCTAAGGCGGGCTGTCTCACTTAAATCACCTATGCAGTCTTGGGGGGCAACTTGTGGAGAGGGGCGACTCTAGGGTCCCGGAAGAGCTCCGAGCCTACCCGTCAAACGGGTGCCGTCCTAACCGTAACATCAAGGAGGGACGGAGGATTAGCAGAACATCATCTAATCGAGTTGTGAGGGAACTTAAGAAACAGACACAACAGTTGTGGGGACTTTCCGTAAGCACAGCAGGGAAGGACCGCAACACATAGCGCTAGAACTCTGGAGGTGCCATTGGGCCGGCCGGACTTGCGCAGCCTGGTGAACCGTATTCCGGAACGAGGACCCAGAGATCTTCAGTAAAGAGGTAAAGAGACTGCAACCTGGTGTCCTCGTTATTTACTGCACCGCACCACTACAGCCTCACCACCACCATCATCCGTCATACCTATCACTGTACGCCCCTCGGCAGGGTCACGGACCGGGCCTAGCCACCGTGACAACCCCAGAGCAGAGACTCAGAGGCCGGTACCGGGTACCCCTCGGCCCTGCGGCTGTGGGGGCGCTTCACCTGCGTGTCCCATAGAAAAATATTTAGAATTAAGAGTCCTCAGTGGTTGATACCTTTTAATGGCTAACTGAAAAGATGGTAACAAATTGCAAGCTTTTGAGATTACTCAGGTCCAGAGGCATACAGTAGCTAGGGTTTTGATTCAAGGGGGCGAAGCTTCTGAGTGGGCCCCTAACCAGGTAACCTTGATTACAATTCGGTGACGCGCCCTAATAGTGGAGGAGTGGAGGAGATCCAACATAGATATTACCACCATACAGTCAGTGGTAAATACAGTCCCACAGAATATATAAGAGATCACAGCACAGTTACAGATAATGTCTTACCGCTTATGTTTTCTGATGGAGTTGTTCACTTTTCCAGTCTTTTCCATCTGGCCCAGACCGACATGACAACTTCTTCCAGCCAGGACTCGTCTTCAGAGAATACAACAAAGACACATTTCACTTCTCACATTCCTGCCCCATTATGATCTATTCCCAACCTGCACAAACTCCTCATCCCACTGATACCCCAATACTGAGCCGCTGCTGCCATATGTGTCCCTATTACTACACCTGACACCCCAATACTGAGCCGCTGCTGCCGTATGTGTCCCTATTACTGCACCTGATACCCCAATACTGAGCCGCTGCTGCGTATGTGTCCGTATTACTGCACCTGATACCCCAATACTGAGCTGCTGCTGCCGTATGTGTCCCTATTACTGCACCTGATACCCCAATACTGAGCCGCTGCTGCCATATGTGTCCCTATTACTGCACCTGATACCCCAATACTGAGCCGCTGCTGCTGTATGTGTTCCTATTACTGCACCTGATACCCCAATACTGAGCCGCTCCTGCCGTATGTGTCCCTATTACTGCACCTGATACCCCAATACTGAGCCGCTGCTGCTGTATGTGTCCCTGTTACTGCACCTGATATCCCAATACTGAGCCACTGCTGCCATATGTGTCCCTATTACTGCACCTGCTGTGTAAATGCTAAAGCACCCCCTCTATAATATAGTAATACCAGGTGCAAGTGCCCTAGAAAACACTGCCCATATTTTGCCACTAGAAAGTAATGTTGCCCTGTGTGCCCCTTTGATAGTCATAGTAACCCGAGTTCCCCTATAACAATAAGTGCCCACTTTACATTTAATGATGTCCCGAGTCTCCCCCTGTACAGCTCCCCTATACACAGCATGATGCTCCCTCACTGTATAGTACCACCCACACAGTATACTGACCCCTTAGTAGACTCCAAACTGTTTGATGGCTTCAACACTGTATGATGGCCCCTTCACTGTAATCCCCACACTGTATGATGGCCCCATAGATAACTTGCATATAGTATAATCTGCCATACAGTCCTCAATATAGTACAAGACAGTACCCCTATAGGCAGACCCTCTGGTATAAGGCAGCACCCCCCATAGGCAGATCCTGTAGTGTATAAGGCAGTGTCCCCCCATAGGCAGATCCTGTAGTGTGTTAGGCAGCAGCCCCCCCCCCTTAGTCAGATCCTGTAGTGTATTAGGCAGCAGCCCCCCATAGTCAGATCCTGTAGTGTATTAGGCAGCAGCCCCCCATAGTCAGATCCTGTAGTGTATTAGGCAGCCCCCATAAAAAAACAAAACACAATACTCAACTCTCTTCCTCCTTATTTCAGTGGCGCTCCCTGCTCCCGCTCTTGTCCTGACAGCTGGCGCAGGGCGGTGACGTCACCGCGCCCGCTGTCAGTGTCGGCGTCTGCGAGTGACGTCAGACGCTGACAGGGGGATGATGGGGGAAGGAGCGCAGTGCAGCGCTCCTTCCCTCATCAGTGCGGTGAGCTGTATCGGCTAGTTGCCGGTACAGCTCACCATGCGATGACGGTGGGGGGCCCACTGCTGGCATCGGGCCCCCCGCCTGCTCAGGGGCCCCATAGCGGTAGAGCAGAGAGATTGATTCTCCCTGCTCTGGTGCAGAATGTAACTGCTTCGGCGTGCGCAGCACGATGCAGTTACAGTAGCGTAGCTTCGGGTGGGCCCCATCAGAGCACTGGGCCCAGGGCGTTGGCCCCCTCTGCCTCCCCGGTAGCTACGCTACTGCTTAGGTCCCTTCATCAGGCATAGACTAATAGAAATTCTGAAGAATCACATATTTATGCACAACACAGCACAGAAATAATGCCATAGATGAGACAGGTGACGTGAAGCAGAACTACCATTATGTGAGTGATAAACAGTTATGTCCATAAATATTGAAACAGTTCATAGAACAGTTCTGCTTCACGTCACCTGTCTTATCTATGGCATTATTTCTGTGCTGCAATTTGTTACCATCTTTTCAGTTAGCCATTAAAAGGTATCAACCACTGTGGACTCTCAATTCTAAATATGTTTCTATCCACTGGCTAACACGGTACCAAGATATATATTTTTTGGGTGTCCCATAAACTTACATTGGGCTTGTTGTTCGGGTCAAACACCTGAGCATTTCAATTTACTCGACTCGAGCAATGAGCATCCGAGCATTTCAGTCCTTGCTCATCACTAGTCCCTTACTGTATGACATTAATGACAGAATAATTTGTTTGTGGCCTATGTATCAGGCCTCTATAACACACTAGATGCTACAAACTATTTTTTCAAGTCAGGTCTCTTACCGTATGATGTTACTAGCAGAAGAATTTTTTTTAAACCAAGGATCAGGCCTCTATTGCACACTAGATGCTACGAACTGTTTTTCACGTCAGGTCCCTTCTGTATGACGTTAATAACAGAAGAATTTGTTTGTGACCTATGTATCAGGCCTCTATAACAAACGAGATGCTACAAACTATTTTTCAAGTCAGGTCCCTTAATGTATGATGTTAATAACAGAAGAATTTATTTGTGGCCTATGTATCAGGCCTCTATAACACACTAGATGCTACAAAGTATTTTTAAAGTTGGGTCCCTTACTGTATGACATTAATAACAGAAGAATTTGTTTGTGGCCTCTACAGCTTCAGAAATAATCCAGTGCTCCAATTCCTCTTTATCGTGCCATAAATGGCAAGAGGAACATATCAACCAGATCTATACTATTCTGGAAGACCACGAGAATAGAGAGAGGAGAAATAATCTGAGACTCAAGGGTATTCCTGAATCCATTCTCCCAGAAGCTTTGACTCCCACTGCTACTGAAATCTTCCGCTCGATCCCTACCTCTTCTGATCCCCCCGAGCTCGATATGGTAAGAGTCCACAGAGCACTAAGACCAAAACCGAAACCGGATGAAGCCCCACGGGATATCCTTTGTCATTTTCTCGACTTCAGAACTAAAGACCTTCTTCTAAGAAAAACTAGAGAAGCAGACTCGATCACCTTCGGGGGAACCCCAGTTCAGATTTTTCAAGATATTTCTGCCTCCACACTCTATAAAAGGCGCCTTTTGAGACCCCTCACCTCTATTCTCCAACAAAGGCACTATTCATATCGCTGGCTGTTTCCCTTCGTATTTCTCGCAAGTCACACTGATGGTCCGTGTGTAATTCGTTATTATCTCGCACCCATAGATTTGCATTGGTGATTCTTGGCCGAGATACGCTGACAATCGCAGCATGCTGCGATTTCACTTGGATCCTGAAAACAGGCGAGAAAACAACAGATAATAGGAGCTGCCCCATGGATTAACATTGGGCCGAGTGCTATGTGATTTTTTATCGCATTGCACTCATCCGTATTACGGTCTAGTGTGACTCCGGCCTAAGGTCGGGTTCACACATACGTGAGATACGGCCGAGTCTCACAGGTGAAAACCCAGCCCTGGTGCCGGCACTCCGGAACTGAGCGTGCAGCTCCATGTATTGCTGTGCGGCTGCACGCTCCGCTCCGGAGTGCTGGCGCCAGAGCTGGGTTTTCACCCGCGAGACTCGGCCGTATCTCGCGCATGTGTGATCTCGACCTTAAAAGGACTATTCTGACCCTATCTCAGCAGCAGCTCTCCCTTCACTCGCTAAGTCCGGAGCAGAATGCGGCGAGCAGGGCGGCGCCAGGTATTTTAGAGCAGTGATTTTCAACCTTTTTTGAGCCGCGGCACACTTTTTATACTTAAAAAATCCCGGGGCACACCACCAACCAAAATGGCACAAAATGACACTAAAACAGTACATATTCTACATATAGTTAATAATATAGATTCTAAATGTATTTATACTCACTCAGTGTGAAACCTGGGCCTAAGTGCAACCCTAGCCCTAAGTGCAACCCTAGCCCTAAGTGCAACCCTAGCCCTAAGTGCAACCCTAAGTGCAACCCTAGCCGTAAGTGCAACCCTAACCCTAAGTGCAACCCTAAGTGCAACCCTAACCCTAAGTGAAACCCTAACCCTACCCCTAACCCTACCCCTAACCCTAACTCTACCCCTAACCCTAATGGAAAAACAAAAATAATTATATTTTCTGTATTTTATTATTGTCCCTACCTATGGGGGTAATAAAGGGGGGGGGTTATTTACAATTTTTTTTATTTTGATCGCTGTGATAGAACTTATCACAGCGACCAAAATGTACAGGAACGAATCTGCCGGCCGGCAGATTCGGCGGGCGCACTGCGCCCGCCATTTTCCAAGATGGCGGCGCCCATGGAGAAGACGGCCGGACACCGGGAGGGACATCGGAGCTAGGTAAGTATGGGGGGTGGGATCGGAATACGGGGGGGGGGGAATCGGAGGACCGGGGGAGCGGACAGGAGGACCGGGGGAGCGGTCAGGAGGGAGGAGGGGAGCGGACAGGAGATCGGGGCAGAAAGGACGACTGGGGAGGCGATCGGTGGCGAGGGGCAGATCGGGGTCTCCAGCCATGGCAGATGCTATTGCAGCATCGGCCATGGCTGGATTGTAATATTTCACCATTTTCATAGGTGAAATATTACAAATCGCTCTGATTGGCTGTTGAAAGTGAAACAGCCAATCAGAGCGATCGTAGCCACGGGGGGGGGGGGGTGAAGCCACCCCCCCTGGGCTGAAGTACCACTCCCCCTGTCCCTGCAGATCGGGTGAAATTGGAGTTAACCCTTTCACCCGATCTGCAGGGACGCGATCTTTCCATGACGCCACATAGGCGTCATGGGTCGGATTGGCATCGACTTTCATGACGCCTACGTGGCGTCATGGGTCGGGAAGGGGTTAATGATTATACACAGCATTATTGGCGGGCATTACCTTGGCGGCAGGCAAATGCGAGAGTCTCTCCGCTCTTAGGATGACGCGCCGGCCTCGGTGACGTCATTAAGTCGCGCGAGCGTTCAAAGCTCGCGCATGTGTTATTCCGTGACTGTGCATCGCTGCACATCGCTGCGCATCGCTGCGCATTGCCGGGGAACAAAACAAAGGGGGCACCATAGTTTGGGGAACTTTCCCCGCGGCACACCCGACCATGGTTGAAAATCACTGTTTTAGAGGATTATTTTTATTATTGATCAACAACTATGTTCTCAATCGACCCAAAAGACTCATAAATATCAAAGCTTAATATTTTTGGAAGTTGGAGTGTTTTTTTTTTTAGATTTGGCTATCTTAGGAGGATATCTGTTTGTGCAGGTAACTATTACTGTGCAGAATTATCAGGCAACTTAATAAAAACCAAATATATTCCCATCTCACTTGTTTATTGTCACCAGGTAAACTAATATAACTGCACAAAATTTAGAAATAAACATTTCTGACATGCAAAAACAAAACCCCCAAAAATTAGTGACCAGTATAGCCACCTTTCTTTATGATGACACTCAACAGCCTTCCATCCATAGATTCTGTCAGTTGCTTGATCTGTTTACAATCAACATTGCGTGCAGCAGCCACCACAGCCTCCCAGACACTTTTCTGAGAGGTGTACTGTTTTCCCTCCCTGTAGATTTGACATTTTATGAGGGACCACAGGTTCTCCATGGGGTTCAGATCAGGTGAAAAAGGGGGCCATGTCATTATTTTTTCTTTTTTGAGACCTTTACTGGCCAGTAACGCTGTGGAGTAGTTGGAGGCATGTGATGGAGCATTGTCCTGCATGAAAATCATGTTTTTCTTGAATGATACCAACTTCTTCCTGTACCCCTGATTGAAGAAGTTGTCTTCCAGAAACTGGCAGTAGGTCTGGGAGTTGAGCTTCACTCCATCCTCAACCCGAAAAGGTCCCACAAGTTCATCTTTGATGATACCAGCCCATACCAGTACCCCACCTCCACCTTGCTGGCTTCTGAGTCGGAGTGGAGCTCTCTGCCCTTTACTAATCCAGCCTCTGGCTCACCCATCTGGCCCATCAAGAGTCACTCTCATTTCATCAGTCCATAAAACCTTTGAAAAGTCAGTCGAGATATTTCTTGGCCCAGTCTTGACGTTTTATCTCATGTTTCTTGTTCAAAGGTGGTCATTTTTCAGCCTTCCTTACCTTGGCCATGTCCCTGAGTATCGCACACCTTGTGTTTTTTGTTACTCCAGTAACGTTGCAGCTCTGAAATATGGCAAAACTGGTGGCAAATGGCATCTTGGCAGCTTCACCCTTGATTTTCCTCAATTCATGGGCATTTATTTTGCGCCTTTTTTGCCCAACACGCTTCTTGCGACCCTGTTGGCTATTTGCCATGAAACGCTTGACTGTTCGGTGATCACACTTCAAAAGTTTGGCAATTTCAAGACTGCTGCATGCCTCTGCAAGACATCTCACAATTTTGGACTTTTCAGAGCCCTTCAAATCTCTCTTCTGACCGATTTTGCCAAAGGAAAGGAAGTTGCCTAATAATTAAGCACACCTTATATAGGGTTTTGATGTCGTTAGACAACCCCCCCTCCTCATTACAGAGATGCACATCACCTGATTTACTTAATTGGTAGTTGGCTCTCAAGCCTGAACAGCTTGGAGTAGGACAGCACGTAAAAAAAAGGATCATGTGATCAAAATACAACTTGCCTAATAATTCTGCACACAGTGTACACCTGATGAAGCTGTGCGGCCGTCCAATCAATGTAATACCACAACAAAGATGGCTGCGGCATTACAGTGCATGGCCGAGTAAACCGAGCATAGTGCCGAGTAATGGTGAGCATGTTCGCTCATCACTAGTAGTTACCTACAGGCCAGCTATTCAAAACTATGGTTTGTCCAAACACCCACATCTTCTCGCCTGGACTTTCTGTCCCAATTACTAGGGGACCACAACACACCATTATTGAACCCAGAGCAGTTCTTGGTTGGATAACGGATAATACTTCCAGTCACTTTGCCACCATCACCACCACCCTGTCTTCCACACGGTCAAGTCTGAGTAGCCGTGAGTGTGGACCGCATATTTCTCATCCTGATCTTCCTTCCTCCCACAATGCTGAGTGCCTGGAAACACCTGATCCCACAGTTGGACACTCCGAAGAGCTGTTCACTTTTCCATTTAGAGATTTGGGCCTTTCTCTCGGTCCACTTGAAGCGGGGCAAGAGGAGATCGCATGTAGCAATGCCCAAATATTTGAGCAGCCACGATCAAACGAAGGCAGCGGTGGGAAAGTGTCACAAGAGGTGGATGATGATGAGACACAATTGCCAGAATGTCAGGAGGAGGACCAGAGTGCGGAAGTGGAAGAGGAGGTGGTGGATGATATAGTGAATGACCCAACCTGGCATGAGGACATGCAGAGCAAGAACAGCAGCACACAGGGGGAGTTAGGCTTAGCACCCCAACAGGCAGGAAGAACCAGTGTGGTGGCCACAGACAGAAGTGGACAAACATTACCCATAACACCAACACGACAGAAGTTACAACTATCTTCCCAAGTCAGGTGGTTTTTTAAGGACTCTGCCAATTAACCCCAAACAAGCCATTTGCACCACCTGCCATGCCCACATCAGCAGGGGTAGCAAAACTACCAGCCTGACCACCAACAGCATGATCAGGCACATGGCAGCAAAGCACCCGACTTTGGGGGCTGAATCCCAGGGTCCAGAAACCGTGTCTGCATGTGACACCACTGCTTCTTCCACTGTTGTGCGTGCAAGCCAATAACCTGTACATGGTGCATGCGAAGATGCATCCTGCCCCTCACCTGTCTTTGCACACACTCAACTAGCACCATCATCAAGCACGTCCATGTACTGGTCCCAGTGCAGCATTCAGTTGTCCATACCCCAGTCCTTGGAACGCAAGTGGAAATACACTACCAATGCTCCACAGGCCACACTACTAAATTCACACATTTTTCGTTTGCTTGCACTCAAAATGTTGCCTTTTAAACTCATGGAGATGGAAGCTTTTCGCAACCTGATGGAGGCTGCCGTCCCAAGGTACTTGGTCCCCAGCTCCCACTATTTCAACCGGTGTGCCATCCCCGCATTACAAAAGCACGTGTCCCACAACATTAGCCATGCCCATATCAATGCTGTTACTGGGAAATTCCACCTAACTAGTGGTAAGCGAACGTGCTCGCCACTACTCGTTACTCGCCCGAGTATCAGTGTACTCGGTGTACTTGGTGAGCATCGAGCATTTCCGGGATTATTCGGCGGTAACTGGTGTCTCCACCCAGCATTTTTGGTGGACTTCAGAGACCCAATCACTCTGCAGGGATTGTCTGCCAGGCCATGAAACACCGCAGCCATCTTTGTTGTGGTCGTGCATTGATTGGCTTGTCCGCACAGTATCATCCCGAGTATCAGAGACCTGGCGCCGCCCTGCTCATTGCATTTAACTCCGGATTCAGTGAGAGTAGTGAGAGCTGCTGCCGAGATAGGGTTAGAATCGTGGTTTTTATAGTTAGTGTAGGTCTGCAACTCTTAAATCCACAACTCCTGAGAAACCAACAGTCCTTTTATTAGGGTTGAACAATTAATATAAATGTTCAATTCTCTAGTTGCCTACTCCTGGCCTAATGGATATTGATCATGTGCACTAAAGAAATACACCAGACACAGTCAGCTGTAACTCTCCTTGATCAAAGTGTGGCTCAGCTCCAAGCAGAGATTTATTAGTCAAACACAATGTTATATATCTCCTGTAAGGGGGCTCGGTTAGTTCTAAAATGGGAGTGATCGGATGTATTCCATTGGTTAGTGGGTTGGGCATGAGCAAGTCCATGGGCGGATCCATGAGGTCATCTGGGTGGGCGTCACTGTGGGTGGATCCATGCGGTCATCGAGGTGGGCGTCATCTTGGATACCAGACCGCATGGTCTGGTGAAACAGGAAATGGCAGTCATCTTCAGTGTCTTCATTGTTCATATACCAGAGCACATGGCTCTGATACAGGAGATGGCAGCCATCTTAAGTGTCTTACTTTGTCTGAGGAAAACTTATGTAAGGTTAAACAATACATGTTATAGGTTGCTTCCCACAATTACCTTATGTGTTGAGGTTAATTAAGTATTTGATCTTATGGCTCTCCTCAACAGTCCCCCCTAAATACTTTATTAACCTTTTCTTTTATCTTGATCCCACCGTGGTTCCCTAACCCATCGATGTTAAGTGTTATTATGACATCAGAGGCTTCATGACAATATGGATGCTATAGACACCAGAGAATGTGTGACCGATTATGGGTATACTGAGGAGGTATATCGGAGCGTGTTACCAGTGTCCTCGGGACTTCCCAACCTGCTGGATCTATTACTCTCCAATCTCCCATCTCCATGGTTACTTAGAGTAAAATACACATGTGCGACTAACCCTGTTGTACACATCCTAGATCCGACCGTCTTGCCCGGGAGGGGGAATTGGAGTTTTCACCAGTTTGAGACAAGTTTTCCCTTGTGGAAAACCTCCCTTTGTAGCTGGACTTTGACAAGCAGGTCAGATCCTACTCTGTCCCTAACTGTCTAACAAGTTTATAATGTGAGAGATGGATCCAGGAGGCGCTCAGCAATCCTGACCGAAGTAGGAGTAGTCAGGAGCACTTGGTAGGGACCCTTAAATCTCGACTCCAGGAATGTCTTTTCTGATGAACTTCTTTACAAGCACGTAGTCACCAGGTTGGAAAGTATGGGTACCTTCACTGGAATCTGGACCTGGAATGGATGATAAAACTTGTACATGTGTTATTGACAGTTCTTTAGTAACAACAATTACATATTTTACAAGAGTATCACTTCCTAAGGCTAGCTGTTGTGGAAAATATTGACCCAATCTTGGAGGCCCCCCAAAAAGAATCTCGTATGGTGTGAGTTTAATGGGACCCCTTGTAGTGTTTCTGACTGAGTATAAGGCAACGTGCAAAATGTCTGTCCCAAGTCTGACCTCCTAACTGGCTTTCAGTATTTTATTTTTCAAGGTGCCATTCAGTGTTTCTACTTTCCCACTGCTGTGTAGGTGATATTGAGTATGTAAACCCAAATCCGCTCCCACTAATGTTCATAGTTCCTTAGACAGTGCTGCAATGAACGCAGGTACTTGGTCACTCTCAATTACCTCTGGGACCCCATATCTGCAGACTACTTCAGTCATCAGTCTCTTAACAGTCACTCTGGCAGTCATGTTGGTTACTGGATAGGCTTCGGGCCATCCTGAGAACATGTCAGTCACTACCAGTACATACTCGTACTTCCCTTCTTTTGGCATTTGAATACGAGCGATCTGAATTCTCTGAAAGGGATAGAGTGGTTTAGCCAAATGTTTCTGAGGCGGTGCTGGATTGCATGTTGCACACACAAGGCAGGACTTGCAATATTTTTGGGTGACAGTAGAAATCCCAGGTGCCATGTAGGTTTTCCAAATCAGGTCATTCATCCGATTCTTGCCTCTGTGGGTGATACCGTGTGCCCATTCTGTCACTGAAGGGTACAGATTACGGGGTAGACCTTTGTGTTCACCCTCCAGACTCCATCTTCATCTTTTTTTAGTTCCTCCTTCTTGCCATGACTTCTTTTCATCATCTGATGTCTTGTCTTGATGTAGATGGATAATCCTCATAAGAGAGGCTTTAGTCCCTTCTTCAGTGTCTTGTGACACGTACATCGCTGCTTTCTCTTTCCTAAATGGATCCACAGCATAGGTTTTTTCTGTTTTGTCAGCAAAGAAGTTCCCCCTTGCTTCTGGAGAATCCAATCTCCCGTGAGCTTTGATCTTGATCACTGCAACCTCTGAAGGTAGATTCAGAGCGACCACAAGTTCTTGTATGATAGCAGCATGTTTTACAGGAGTTCCACTGGACGTTAGGTATCCTCTGGCTGCCCAGATACTGCCGAAGTCATGAGCCACTCCAAAAGCGTATCTTGAATCCGTGTAGATGTTGACCACCTTCTCCGTCGCTTCCTGACAAGCCAACGTCAAAGCTTTAAGTTCCGCTTCTTGTGCAGACATGTGCGGTGGTAGCGATCCAGCTGAGATGACCTGGTCATGTGTAACCACGGCATATCCCGTATGGAATCTTCCTGTTTCATCTGCAAATCTGGAACCATCAGTGAAGAACGTCAGGTCAGCATGTGGGAGTGGGTCTTCAGACACGCTTTTCTGGGAGGCTACTTCTTCATGCATTTGTTCGAGACAGTCATGATCCTCTGAGTGTGTAGAAGCATCTTCTCCGAGAGCATCAGTATCATCCACATCCCCCCTGGAAAGAGGAAGCAGCGTGGACAGTTTGAAGATGCTGCAGCGGACAAGAGTGACATTATCCGGAACCAAGAGCGAACATTGGAGTCTCATATGATGCTGCACCAACAGATGTTTAGGTTCCAACAAAGCAATTATGTCGTGTGGAGCCATTAAGAGAACTGGATGTCCTCAGATGATATCAGAAGTTTTGTCCAGAAGCATATGTGCAGCATGAACAGCTCTGAGGCAAGTCGGGGAAGCTTGAGACACAGAGTCCAGGCGGGCAGAGTAGTAGCCGATTGGTCTTGTTCTTCCCCCATGTTTTTGTGCTAGGACTCCGGAAGCATGTCCTGCTACTTCACTGACAAACAAGTAAAAAGGTAGTTGATAATTTGGGATTCCAAGAGCTGGTGCAGACTGTATGGCCTGTTTGAGAGCGTAGAAAGCTTCCACGGATTTAGTACATAGTGGAAACGCTGACGTCTTGAGGTCATCGTACAATGGCTGCATCAGCTTTGAGGCATCTGGAAACCTTTGGCAACAATAATAATTGATAGGTCAGCCAACTCATCCGAGGCCCTTGTCTTAGGTTCTTGGCAGAACTCAACACCAGAGTCCCATGTCTCGTCATGCACCTGTAGAAAGGCATTGGCTGTTTTTCTGGATCTAGAACTTGGTTCAACAGAGTAGCAGCGTGCCGGGGTGTAAACTTGACACAGATGGTGGGCTCCTCAGACATGAGCATTGGCACTGTTGGCGGTGGCACCTGAAGCGGGAGTAGAGATGTAGTCCCTTGTGTATGAGGAGCCGGAGGAGGTAACAGTCCTGGAATGAAGGGCTCTATTTGGGCAGCTCCAGTATCATGGTATGGGCTCCAGGTGACGCAGGCAGTCTTAAAAGCTTTAACAGTCCTGTCCTCATTAATGCGAGTTATTGCTGCACGAAGTTGTTGAGCACTAACGTCTGGATGAATAGGGTCATAAGTAGGGGTCACAGTGTGTATGATCATTCTACATGGAAGATTGCCAGCTTTAGTCACCGCTATGTCCCCAACAGCTATCTGACCACGTGACTCAACAATGATTTGACTGTCAGCTTGAATAGTCGCCCCTCCTGCTTCCACTATAGCTCTAGCTACACCTCCATTGTGCTCTAACCGAGAATTGGCAGCATTAACAATAGCGTCTGTCTCCATTGTTGTTATGTCACCCTTTCCCACCACTAACAAGGGTCCCTCAGGAAGTTCTTTTTCAAAAATAGGTTGCCAACATTCCCTCCCCTTTGTGCTTCCTGTGCTACTGGTATCCCCCTCCCACATTGAGCCCCCCCTTGATACAGTCGCCACCGTCCCATACAGGTGTGCGCTTGGCTGCGAGAGAGCCTGTGAGGTACTGGGCATAGGGTTATGTAGGCTGCGTGAGAGTGCTGTTGTGGAAGCATTGGGAGGAGAGGCCGCTGCTTGGAGCATCTCATGTGGGTGTGCGGCTAAATTGGCATTGGAAGTGATAGTAGAAAGGGTAGGTACTGGGGACGATCCAGGTGGGAGGACTGCTGGATTGCGGGACTGTTGGATTCACAACAGGAGTGATAGGGGAAAGGGTTGGTGCCCCATTGGAAACAACAGAGATAGGAAACATGGGTAAAGCCTGTTCACTTCCCGAAGGAATATAGTATTGGCCGTTAGTGGTCATTACTGGGTAACAAGGATTTGGTGATGTGGCGTGTAACCTTAATCTGAGATGTTCACCACCAGGAGCAGCACATTCGCCATCCACAACATGGCTGCCTTCAGAATTAACACCTTTGCCATCCACAACATGGCTGCCGTCAGAATTATATTTACCACCACCAAGATGGCTGCCGTCAGAATTATATTTACCACCACCAAGATGGCCGCTATTAGAATTATATTTACCACCACCAAGATGGCTGCCATTAGAATTATATTTACCACCACCAAGATGGCTGCCATTAGAATTATATTTACCACCACCAGGATGGCTGCCGTCAGAATTATATTTACCACCACCAAGATGGCTGCCATTAGAATTATATTTACCACCACCAAGATGGCTGCCGTTAGAATTATATTTACCACCACCAAGATGGCTGCCATTAGAATTATATTTACCACCACCAAGATGGCTGCCGTCAGAATTATATTTACCACTACCAAGATGGCCGCCATCAGAATTATATTTACCACTACCAAGATGGCCGCCATTACATTTAGCACCTGGCTCTGGGCCACCATTTTGGCTGCCATTACATTTAACACATTGGCCATTAACAAAATGGCGACCATTACATTTACCACATGGCTCTGAGCCACCATTTTGGCTGCTATCACATTTAACACATTGGCCATTAACAAAATGGCGACCATTACATTTACCACATGGCTCTGAGCCACCATTTTGGCTGCTATCACATTTAACACATTGGCCATTAACAAAATGGCGACCATTACATTTACCACATGGCTCTGAGCCACCATTTTGGCTGCTATCACATTTAACACATTGGCCATTAACAAAATGGCCACCATTACATTTACCACATGGCTCTGAGCCACCATTTTGGCTGCTATCACATTTAACACATTGGCCATTAACAAAATGGCGACCATTACATTTACCACATGGCTCTGAGCCACCATTTTACGGTGGTGGCCGCTCACAAGATATATTTTTGTAATACACAACTCAAAACTCTATTCTTTCTATTCCTTTTTCTCTTCTACCCAATTTCCAATTTTTCCTTTTTTTTTTTTTTTTTTTTATATATATACTTTCAGAGACTCTTTCTCCTGCCCTAGCAATAGACAACAATCCATTATCTTCTAGGATACCTTTTCTTTTATCTCAAGACAAGCTTCCACTCCAGGGGCTGTAACCATCCCCCTTTCTGGCATTCCACACAACTTCCACTAATGTGCATGAGTCTAACTTGCCATCTGAATTTGGCTTAGTGCCCATACGGCAGAACTGCATTAATTTCTCCATCTTTCTATAGATATACAGTATATATATCTATCTATCAAGATAACAAACACCAAACAAACAATAAGACGGGGGAGATGACTCAAACCTGAGATTCTAAAGGGAACTGAGTCTGCAGTACTCAGCTCCTATGCCTTCTTGTCACGTGGTCCCTGTCTGACTTCCGTGCTCCGTACTTTACAAACCAATTATTCCCTACTTTGTCAAATTGCTCCCTAACTTACCGGTCCCCGTGCAGAGTCAATTACTCGATGTCACGGGGCAAAAAAAGAAAAACTATAAATTTAATTGGCCCAAACTGAGCCAATTGCTCCAAGTTTCAATGAGCCGCTACACAATTTATTATGCCCGAACTGAGCCAATTGCTCCAAGATTTACCGGGCCCCTAGGCCGAGTCAATTACTCCAGGTCCTAGTCCTCATGTACAGAACTGAAAATCTTATCACAGGCGACAACCGTATACCACAGACAAAAATTATTTTATTTTTTTTTTCCTACACTTGCTTTCTTTCCTTCTTTAAAAACAAAACCTGTTTTTCTCGTCCTACCACATGCTTTGCTTTCTGTAAACACTTGCTTTGACTTTCCTAGAAACCCGTTCTGTTCCAAACACAATGACTACCAGTCATACCCCTCTGTAAAAACCAGTTTTTCTTGTTTTATCACTTGCCTCTAGCCCTCTGTAAACACTAACCTGCTTTGACTGTCCTTACACAATATTTCTCTTCTTTACTACCAATCATCTCCCCTCTTCACAACATGTAACAGGCAGTAGGCAACTAAAACGTGACGGTTCTTGCAATTAAATGACCAGCAGCGGAGATACCCTTTCTGCCGTCTTACAGATACCAAGAAAACCGGACACGGTCAGGCAATCTGCACAGGATACCCCGAAGGACACAGGTAAAGACTACAGATTATAAAAATCAGCAGACTTACCGTGTTCTGTTAAGGAGTTGATCAGTCTCCAGGTTCGGGGTACTCAGTGCATCCAGCCGTTCCAGTCGCCGGTTCTACAGGGTTCAGGGCTCTTCCTCTGCTGGCCCCCCGTTGGGCGGCCAAATATTAGGGTTGAACAATTAATATAAATGTTCAATTCTCTAGTTGCCTACTCCTGGCCTAATGGATATTGATCATGTGCACTAAAGAAATACACCAGACACAGTCAGCTGTAACTCTCCTTGATCAAAGTGTGGCTCAGCTCCAAGCAGAGATTTATTAGTCAAACACAATGTTATATATCTCCTGTAAGGGGGCTCGGTTAGTTCTAAAATGGGAGTGATCGGATGTATTCCATTGGTTAGTGGGTTGGGCATGAGCAAGTCCATGGGCGGATCCATGAGGTCATCTGGGTGGGCGTCACTGTGGGTGGATCCATGCGGTCATCGAGGTGGGCGTCATCTTGGATACCAGACCGCATGGTCTGGTGAAACAGGAAATGGCAGTCATCTTCAGTGTCTTCATTGTTCATATACCAGAGCACATGGCTCTGATACAGGAGATGGCAGCCATCTTAAGTGTCTTACTTTGTCTGAGGAAAACTTATGTAAGGTTAAACAATACATGTTATAGGTTGCTTCCCACAATTACCTTATGTGTTGAGGTTAATTAAGTATTTGATCTTATGGCTCTCCTCAACACTTTTTAGGGCTAATTCATGGGTCCCGATATTGCAGCGCTAGGTCGGCAGGGCATGGCATATCCACATCAGTGCAAGGCCTGCAGGCACTACATGTTTGTACATAGCTTCCACTGCATCTCTTCCAAAGGTCCATAACTGTCTGCTGCTGCTGCAGCTTCTTTACTATATACCTAGTTGCAATATATTTTTTTTTCCCAAAAATTAATCCCCCCAAAAAAATATACAGTCTGTTCTGTCAGACAGAGGCCTGTTTAAAAATCATAGTTTTTCAGGCATACGTAGCATAGTTGGGTGTGCTAGCCTTGTTCTATTAATTTTTTTTGTGTTTTAAATTCACCAAGAAAGGCCTTAAATATCTGCGTGCTCCAATATTTTGCATTTTAGGTCGTTTTGCCACTGTTTTTGCTGTCTGTCACTCTAATTATATACATCACTATTTGGCATATTAAAAAAAACAGGACACATATTTGCCAGTGTGGTATTTCCATGACAGCCCTCATATATCTGTCTGCTCCAAGTTTGGGCATTGTAGGCCGGTGGACCACTTTTTTGCTGTCTGTTACTCTAATTATATACAGCACTATTTAGCATAAAGATATATAAAAAGGCCACATATTTACCAGTGTGGTATTTCCGTGACAACCCTCATGTATCTGCGTGCTCCAAGTTTGGGAATTGTAGGCCGGTGGACCAGTTTTTTTGCTGTCTGTTACTCTAATTATATACAGCACTATTTAGCATAAAAAAATATAAAAAGGCCACATATTTGCCAGTGTGGTATTTCTGTGACAGCCCTCATATATCTGTGTGCTCCAAGTTTGGGCATTGTAGGCCTGTGGACTACTTTTTTTGCTGTCTGATTCTGTACAGCACTATTTTGCATACATTAACTTCACAAAAAAGCCCCCAAAAATTGAATACAGTCTGTTATGTCAGGCTGAGGCCTGCCTGGTGTTTGGGTTTGAAAAATTGTAGATTTGCAGGCATACTGATCAGATATTATTTTGCTACTAATAAATACATTTGTGTTGAGCATTTGAAATAGTGCAGTAGTCCATTTAAAATGGGCAGGGCAAGGGACGGGGAAGTGGATGTGATGCTGATGGTGCATGCAGAGGACGAGGCCGTGGCCAAGGTGAAAGTGGGCAACAAGAAAGACCCACATCTTCTCGCTCGACCTTCCTGTCCCAGTTTCTAGGGGACCGCAGCACACTTCTTTTGAAGCCAAAGCAGTGTGAAATGGTTGTTGGTTGGATAGCGGATAATGCTTCCAGTCACTTAGCCACCACCACCATGTCTTCTACACGGTCAAGTCTGAGTAGCCGTGAGTGTGGCCCTGATACTCCTCACCCTGATCCTCCTTCCTCCCACTATGCTGAGTGCCCTGAGACAACTGATCCCACACTTGGACACTCTGAAAAGCTGTTCAGTTTTCCATTTCAAGATTCCTAACTCTCGGCCGGTCAACTTGAAGTGGGGACAGATGAGATCTCATGTAGATTTGCCCAAAGCTTTGACCAGCCCCGGACACATGAAGGCGATGGTGGGAACGTGTCAGAAGAGGTGGACGATGATGAGACACTATTGCCAGAAAGTCATTAGGAGGAAAAGGGTGCGGATGTGGAAGACGAGGTGGTGGATGACTATGTGACTGACCCAACCTGGCAGGAGGACATGCAGAGCAACGGCAGCAGCACACATTGGGGAGGAGGCATATCACCCCAACAGGCAGGAAGAAGCAGTGTGGTGGCCACAGACAGAAGGCGTGCATCCATTCACCGTAACACCAAAATGAGGGAAGTTGCCATTCCAACTGTTAGATCTTACTGAATCTGGTTATTTTTTAAAGACTCTGCCGATAACCCCAGACAGGCCATTTGCAGCACCTGCCATGCGCGCATCAGCAGGGGTAGCAAAACAACCAGCCTGACCACCACCAGCATGATCAGGCACATAGTAGCAAAGCACCTGACTTTGTGGGTCGAACCCCAGGCTCCAGGACCACTGCCTGCAGGTGACACCACTGCTTCTTCCACTGTTTTGCATGGAAGCCAATCCCCAGTACACCGTGCATGTGAAGATGCCTCTAGCCCTGCACCTGTTGTGGCTCACAGTCAAGCAGCACCATCATCAAGCCTGTCCACGTTCTTGTCCCAGCACAGCCTTCAGTTGTCTATAACATAGTCTTTGGAACACAAGCGGAAATACCCAGCCAATGCCCCACAGACAACAGTTCTAAATTCTAATATTTCACTTCTGCTTGCTCTAGAAATGCTGCCTTTTAGGCTCGTTGAGATGGAAGCTTTCCGCAACCTTATGGCGGCGGCCATCCCAATCTACTCAGTCCCCAGTCGCCACTATTTCTCCCAGTGTGCCATACCGGCACTACATCAGCACGTGTACCACAACATTACCCATGCCCTCAACAATGCTGTTACAGGGAAAGTCCATCTAACCACGGTCACATGGACAAGTGCTTGTGGGCAGGGATGGTACATGTCACTGACGGCACACTGGGTTAACATCATGGAAGCTGGGACCCAGTCGGACCTTGGGATGGAACACATCCTCAACATGCCGAGGATTGCTGGCCCTACGTCAATCAGGGTTGCCACGACAGTCTACAGCTCCTGAACCTCCTCCTCTTCATCCTCCATCTCTGAAATCAACACATCAGTCAGAAGCTGGAAGCACTGCAGCACTGCCTCAGCCAACCTGCAACAGGCTGTGCTGAAGCTAATCTGCATAGGTGACAAACTGCACAATGCAGAAGAGTTGTGGACAGCGCTGAAAGAGCAGTCGGATGTTTGGATGACACCACTGAACCTACAGCCAGGCATGGTCGTGTGTGACAATGGCCATAATCTGGTGGTGGCTCTGAGGCAAGGTAAGCTCACACACGTACCTTGCTTGGCCCATGTGCTTAACCTCGTGGTTCAACGTTTTCTGAAAAGCTACCCGGAGCTGCCGGATCTGCTAGTGAAAGTACGCCGTCTGTCTGCCCATTTTAGAAAGTCAGCTACAGCTTCAGCTGCCCTTGCCATGCTTCAGCAGCGTTTGCAGCTTCCAGCTCACCGGCTGGTGTGTGATGTCCCCACGCACTGGAACTCTACGCTGCATATGTTGGAAAGGATTGGTGAGCAGAAGAGGGCAGTTGTTGACTACCAACATCAACAAGACCATCGATATTCAGTTCAGACTCCACACATAAGACCTCAGGAGTGGACATGGATGTCCGACATATGTACCATCCTCCAAAACTTTGAAGACTGCACCAAGATGGTGAGCGGCGATGATGCCATAATTAGCATCACCATCCCACTTCTCAGCATTCTGAAAACCTCTCTGCTCACAATTAAAGAAGATGCATTGCAGGCAGAGCAAGAGGACATGGAGCAAGGAACCATACAGGGGGATTACACTCAGCCCAGCCTCATGTCTTCTTAATATGGATTGGTAGTCAATGAGGAGGAGGAGGAAGAACAGGAACTACTTTCATGTGCTATAGACGGTACTACAAACACAGCTGTCATACCGTCTGTTCAGCGGGGATGGCCTGAGGACAGGGAGGAGTAGGATGAGGAGGAGGAGGACAGCATGGTCAGTCATCCTGTTGGTGAGGACACGGAAGTCTTGCCTGTTAGCAGTCTGGCACGCATGGCTGACTTCATGTTGTGCTGCGTTTCACGTGACCCTCGCGTTATAAAAATTTTGGGTGACACTCATTACTGGTTGGTGACAGTTCTAGACCCACGCTACAAGGAGAACTTTCAATCTCTTCAACCAGAGGCAGAGGTGTACTAAAATGTTGCATTACCAGAGGGCCCTTGCAGTGGAATTACTTAGAAAATTCCCATGTGAGAACGCTGGCAGCAGACGTCAGAGTTTGTTGTAGAACCAAGGAGTCCAAGCGAGAGAGACAGAAGTACAATTCACAATTCACAATTCACAACCACACATGGGTATACGCTTCCAGATTTGCTGTTTGTTGATATCCTCCTCCTTATCCTCATCCTCATCATCCATAACCAGTAGAGCACCAGAGTGAACGGATTCTGTGATGCCAAAGGCACAATTTTTTTTTTTTTGCAATGGTGTAAATATTATACCCGTAACTAATTGGAAACCAAAACAAATGTTACTCCCACAGGGGGAAATATCATAAAAAAGAGATGTAAGTCTATTTATCCCATGTATTCTTATATTTTCCATTTTCCCAATCTCTGGACAGTCCTGTTATGAGGTAGTGTATATCTCAACAATAGAAAATTATTCAAAAACTTTTAAATTATATTTTTATCTATAGCCCAGTCTCTGAGCTGTTGCTAGGGACAAACATATCTCGTTGGACACATTTAGGCTTCAAATCTATGAACCTGTGTTCACCCCTTCCTTTTGTTATTTACTTTCATCGGTGGATTCACATTTTGTTATTTCTTTGTTTAATTTCATTGTGATTTAGCTTTATGTCTCCTCATTGTCCACCACTAGATCACCAGGCTTATTGGCCTCTGGGCCGCTACAGGCAGTCAATTTTTGGGCAAGGGTGTCTCGGATGCCCATAGTGTGTTTTTAATTAATGTATCCCCCTTGGGGAAATGTTTGTCAGGCCACAGGCACTTAGAGTATGAGCATTACAAGCATAGGAGACACAATCCTTTACTTTGGGCCTAGGTTTGTAATGAGGCCTTCAGCAATGTCTCCTCATTCTCCACCACTAGATCACCAGGGTTCACGTGTTCTGTGCTGCTACAGACAGTCAATTTTTTGGCAATGGTGTCTTGGATGCCCATAGTATGTTTTTAATCAGTGTATCCCCTGTTGTGAATTCCGTTCTGGAGCTCCCTCCTGTGGTTGCTAATGGTATTTTTGGGAGTTCTGCCCTTGGGCTCCCTCTGGTGGTTTCGAGTGGAACTGCTGCTCCTTTAGGTAGCTGTAGCAGCTGCCATCACTGATCGCCTTGCCTGGATTTGTTATTTAAACCTGCTCTGGGCTTTAGTTCATGCCAGCTGTCAATGTCTTAGGTTGGATTTTGTTCTCTCCTTGGATTTCTCATATGGCCTGTCCTTGTCAGCAAAAGATAAGTTTCTGCTAGTTCTTGTTTGTCCATTTGCTTTGGACTTATTGTTTTGCAAATATGTCTCTTTTTGTCCAGCTTGTCACTATGTCATATTCAGGCTAGCTGGAAGCTCTGGGAAGCAGATTTGCCCCTCCACACCGTGAGTTGGCATGGAGTTCATTTTTGTAAACTCTGCGTGGATTTTGTAGTTTTTAATACTGACCGCACAGTATCCTTTTCTCTCTGTCTATCAAGTTTAGTATTGGCCTCCTTTGCTGAAAACTGATTTCATTTCTGTGTATGTCATTTCCCTCTTCACTCACAGTCAATATTTGTGGGGGGCTATCTTTCCTTTGGGGGTTTTCTCTGAGGCAAGATAGCTTTCTATTTTCTTCTTTAGGGGTAGTTAATTCTTAGGCGGTGAAGAGGTGTCTAGGGAGAGTCAGGAACATCCCACGGCTATTACTAGTGTTGTTGTTAGGATTAGGGATTGCGGTCAGTAGAGATACCACCTCCTCAGAGCTCGTCCCATGTTGCGTTTTAGCCACCAGGTCATATCAGTGTGGCCTTTTAACCACCAGGTCATAACAATCCCCCTTGGGAAAATGTTTGTCAGCCCATAGGCACTTAGTGTATGGGCATTACAAGTGTAGGAGACACAATCCTTTACATTGGGCCTAGGTTTTAATGAGGCTTTAAGCAATGTCTCCTCATTCTCCACCACTAGATCACCAGGATTAACATGTTCTGTGCTGCTACAGACAGTCAATTTTTTGGCAAGGGTGTCTATGATCCACATGAAATATTTTTTAAAAAATTACCCCCCCATGAGCAAATGCTTGTCAGGCCAGGCACTCCATTACAAGTGTCAGAGACCCACACCCCTACATTATGCCTACTTCTTAACTCTGTCTCCTGCAATGTGTCCTTTAACTGCCACTACATCACCAGGGTGAACATGCTCTGTATGGTGAATTTTGGGCAAGGGGGCTGTGATGGCACTATTTTATTTAGTAAAAAAGGACCCCACATTGAGGAATTGGGCATTACATTACATTGGGCCTACTTCTTAACTTTGTCTCCTGCAATGTGTCCATTACCTGCCATTAGATCACCAGGGTGAACGTGCTCTGTATGGTGAATTTTGGGCAAGGGGGCTATGATGGCACTATTTTATTTAGTAAAAAAAAGACCCCACATTGGGGAATTGTTTGTCAGCTCATGCCCTCCATTACAAGTTTCAGAGACCCACACCCCTACATTGGGCTTACTTCTTAACTCTGTTTCCTGCAATGTCTCTTCTTTATCTCCGACGACATGACCTGGGTGAACGTGTTCTGTACTTTTATAGGCCACAGAATTTTGAGCAAGGGGGGCTGTGATAGCAATAGTATATTTTTAAAACAGGTACCATCTATTGGTGAAACCACATCTTTGTTGGCAAACACTTCATGTACCTTAACCCCTTTCTGCCATTAGATGTACTATTCTGTTCATGTGGGGTGGGCCCTACTTCCCAAGGACGGAATAATACGTCCAGAGCGATTGGCCACGCTCACGGGGGGAGCGCGGCCAATTGCGGCCGGGTGTCAGCTGACTATCACAGCTAACATCCAGCACTATGTGCCAGGAGCGGTCACGGACCGCCCCCAGCACATTAACCCCTGGCACACTGCAATCAAACATGATCGCAGTGTTCCGACGGTATAGGGAAGCATCGCGCAGGGAGGGGGCCTTGCTCCTAGGGTCTCCTACCTCCTCCTCCCTGCAGGCCTGGATCCAAAATGGCCGCGGGGCTGCATCTGGGTCCTGCAGGGAGGTGGCTTCACAGCACCTGCTCAGAGCAGGCGCCGGGAAGCCTCCCTGCTGTGCATGTCAGATCACAGTGCACAGTGCACAGGAAAGCATCAGATCAGCGATCTGTCACTTTACTGTGATGTCCCCCCCTGGGGCAAAGTAAAAAAAGTAAAAAAAAAAGAATTACATGTGTGAAAAAAAAAATCCTAAATAAATAATAATAAAAAAAAATATTGTTCCAATAAATACATTCTTTTATCTAAATTTAAAAAAACAATAAAAGTACTCATATTTAGTATGGCCGTGTCCATAACGACCAGAACTATAAAACTGTCCCACTAGCTAACCCCTTCAGTGAACACCGATTAAAAAAAAAAAAAAAAACAAGGCAAAAAACAACCCTTTTATATCATACCCCTGAACAAAAAGTGGAATAACGCGCGATCAAAAAGACAGATATAAATAAACATGATACCGACGAAAATGTCATCTTGTCCCGCAAAAAACGAGCCACCATACAGCATCATCAGCGAAAAAGTAAAAAAGTTATAGTCCTCAGAATAAAGCGATGCAAAAATAATTACTTTTTCTATAAAATTGTTTTTATCGTATAAAAGCGCCAAAACATAAGAACATGATATAAATGAGGTATCACTGTAATCGTACTGACCCAAAGAATAAAACTGCTTTATCCATTTTACCAAATGCGGAACGGTATAAACGCCCCCCCCCTCAAAAGAAATTCATGAATAGCTGGTTTTTGGTCATTCTGCCTCACAAAAAATCGAAATAAAAAGCGATCAAAAAATGTCACGTGCCCGAAAATGTTAGAAATGAAAACATCAACTTGTCCCGCAAAAAACAAGACCTCACATGACTCTGTGGACTAAAATATGGAAAAATTATAGCTCTCAAAATGTGGTAATGCAAAAAATGTTTTTTGCAATGAAAAGTGTCTTTTTAGTGTGTGACGGCTGCCAATCATAAAAACCCGCTATAAAAGTAAATCAAACCCCCCCGGAATCACCCACTTAGTTAGGGAAAAATTAAAAAAATTAAAAAAATGTACTTAAATCCATTTTCCAATTAGGGTTAAGGCTTTGGTTAGGGTTAGGGCTAGGGTTAGGGCTAGGGTTAGGGTTAGGGCTAGGGTTAGGGCTAGGGTTAGGGCTAGGGTTAGGGGTAGAGTTAGGGCTAGGGTTAGGGTTGGGGCAAGAGTTAGGGCTACAGTTAGGTTTGGGGCTAAAGTTAGGGTTAGGATTGGGGCTAAAGTTAGGGTTAGGGTTGGGGCTAAAGTTAGGGTTAGGGTTTGGATTACATTTACGGTTGGAATAGGGTTGGGATTAGGGTTAGGGGTGTGTCAGGGTTAGGGGTGTGGTTATGGTTACCTTTGAGATTAGAGTTAGGGGTGTGTTTGGATTAGGGTTTCAGTTATAATTGGGGGGGTTCCACTGTTTAGGCACATCAGGGGCTCTCCAAGCGCAACATGGCGTCCGATCTCAATTCCAGCCAATTCTGCGTTGAAAAAGTAAAACAGTGCTCCTTCCCTTCCGAGCTCTCCCGTGTGCCCAAACAGGGGTTTACCCCAACATATGGGGTATCAGTGTACTCAGGACACATTGGAGAACAATTTTTGGGGTCTAATTTCTCCTGTTACCCTTGGGAAAATGCAAAACTGGGGGCTAAAAAATAATTTTTGTGGAAAAAAAAGATTTTTTATCTTCACGGCTTTGCGTTATAAACTGTAGTGAAACACTTGAGGTTCAAAGTTCTCACAACACATCTAGATAAGTTCATTGGGGGTCTAGTTTCCAATATGAGGTCACTTGTGGGGGTTTCTACTGTTCAGTTACATCAGGGGCTCTGCAAATACAACATGACACCTGCAGACCAGTCCATCTAAGTCTGCATTCCAAATGGCGCTCCTTCCCTTCCGAGCTCTCCCATGCACCCAAACGGTGGTTTCCCACATGTGGGGTATCATCATACTCAGGACAAATTGGGCAACAACCTGTGTGGTTCAATTTCAACTGTTACCCTTGGAAAAATGCAAAACTGGGGGCTAAAAAATAATTTTTGTGGAAAAAAAAGATTTTTTATCTTCACGGCTTTGCGTTATAAACTGTAGTGAAACACTTGAGGTTCAAAGTTCTCACAACACATCTAGATAAGTTCATTGGGGGTCTAGTTTCCAATATGAGGTCACTTGTGGGGGTTTCTACTGTTCAGTTACATCAGGGGCTCTGCAAATACAACATGACACCTGCAGACCAGTCCATCTAAGTCTGCATTCCAAATGGCGCTCCTTCCCTTCCGAGCTCTCCCATGCACCCAAACGGTGGTTTCCCACATGTGGGGTATCATCATACTCAGGACAAATTGGGCAACAACCTGTGTGGTTCAATTTCAACTGTTACCCTTGGAAAAATGCAAAACTGGGGGCTAAATATAATTTTTGTGGAAAAAAAAGGATTTTTTATTTTCACGGCTCTGCATTATAAACTGTAGTGAAATACTTGAGGGGTTCAAAGTTCTCACAACACATCTAGATAAGTTCCTTGGGGGGTCTAGTTTCCAATATGCGGTCACTTGTGGGGGGTTTCTACTGTTTAGGTACATTAGGGGCTCTGCAAACGCAATGTGATGCCTGCAGACCATTCCATCCAAGTCTGCATTCCAAATGGCGCTCCTTCCATTCCGAGCTCTCCCATGCGCCCAAACCGTGGTTCCCCCCACATGTGGGGTATCAGCGTACTCAGGACAAATTGGACAACAACTTTTGGGTTCTAAATTCTTCTGTTACCCTTGGGAAAATACAAAACTGGGGGCTAAGAAATAATTTTTGTGGGAAAATTTTTTTTATTTATTTTTACGGCTCTACATTATAAACTTCTGTGAAGCACTTGGTGGGTCAAAGTGCTCACCACACATCTAGATAAGTTCCTTAGGGGGTCTACTTTCCAAAATGGTGTCATTTGTTGGGGGTTTCAATGTTTAGGCGCATCAGGGGCTCTCCAAACGCAACATGGTGTCCTATCTCAATTCCAGTCAATTTTGCATTGAAAAGTCAAATGGCGCTCCTTCGCTTCCGAGCTCTGCCATGCGCCCAAACAGTGGTTTACCCCCATATATGGGGTATCGGCGTACTCAGGACAAATTGTACAAAAACTTTTGCAGTCCATTTTCTCCTGTTACCCTTGGTAAAATAAAACAAATTGGAGCTGAAGTAAATTTTTTGTGAAATAAAGTTAAATGTTTATTTTTATTTAAACATTCCAAAAATTCCTGTGAAACACCTGAAGGGTTAATAAACTTCTTGAATGTGGTTTTGAGCACCTTGAGGCGTGCAGTTTTTAGAATAGTGTCACACTTGGTTACTTTCTATCACATAGACCCCTAAAAATGACTTCAAATGAGATGTGGTCCCTAAAAAAAAAAATGGTGTTGTAAAAATGAGAAATTGCTGGTCAACTTTTAACCCTTATAACTCCCTAACAAAAAAAATGTGGTTCCAAAATTGTGCTGATGTAAAGTAGACATGTGGGAATGTTACTTATTAAGTATTTTGTGTGACATATCTCTGATTTAATTGCATAAAAATTCAAAGTTGGAAAATTGAGAAATTTTTAAAATTTTCTCTAAATTTCCATTTTTTTCACAAATAAACGCAGGTAATATCAAAGAAATTTTACCACTATCATGAAGTACAATATGTCACTAGAAAACAGTGTCAGAATCACTGGGATCCGTTGAAGCGTTCCAGAGTTATAACCTCATAAAAGGACAGTGGTCAGAATTGAAAAAATTGGCCCGGTCATTAACGTGCAAACCACCCTTGGGGGTAAAGGGGATAAAGAGCTCACTTGAACAGCTCCTTTTTGTGTTGCCTGGTTGCTCACATTGGACACAATATACTTCATATAAATTTGATAAAGCAATGCTGTTAGTTTGGCTCAGTAGTTCACTACAAATATTTCTTTGTCGACTATATTAGTTTCTCTCCTTGAGAGCGATAACTTTGGCTGGCTAAAATGTACAAATGGCTAATATACAAATGGCGATTTGGAATGCAGTTTAAAATACTGTATACCGAATGCATTCAGACAATCACATAACTGCATTTCTTGTAAAACATTTACAGATGTGACAGACAATGCTCACAGTGACACAATCTTGATAAATGTTTGTTTATTCACTTCACAAACAGTTCTAAGCCTTTATAAGTTTGCTGTTTTTCATTGTAAAACATTAAGGTTTACTGAAACTCTGCCTGTGGTGGTTTGATCTAAATCCTTGTGGCTTTTATTTTCTAGGGGTTTATGGCCCCTCGTCTGATGACTCCATGATATCTCAGATTCATACAACCTTGAAAGCCGGCTACTTGAAGGTCTGGGTGAAACTAGAGTTACCACATAGTGTAAATCACCATATAAGACCAGAAAAACATGACTAATACAGATGCCAAAACTGGGGTACCTGTACATGTACAGCGTGCTGATGCCTGCATAATTGGGGATGCCCATGCAGGGGTGCTCTGTCTTGGTGTTGCTTCTCAGACGGATGATGTTTAAAAGCCTCTTGTGGATTATGTAAGTATACTGTATGTGGTTAATCTTCATATATACGTAATCACTACATGTATTTAATCCTTATATGTACTTATTAACCTTTGTATGTTAACATATACAAAAGTGGACGCACTCACACTATTCAATCATACTATTCCTTGAATTTTGTAGTTTGCAATAAAATGGTGTTGTATTGCAAGTATTAGCCTTATTTAAAGCCGTATCTGAACCTTAGTGTTAAAAACATGACAAATAAAATTGCCAAATTCTCCTGTAAATAATTCTGCAAAGTGGGAACCATCATACCATTAAAAAATACGAGTGGATTTTCATGGGCCCATCCAGTATGTGGGTTCCAAGATGTAATGGGGTGCATATGACTATGCAGCAGGGCTGGCCTTGCTGCCAATGTGTAAAACAAAGGAGTATGGGAGTACAAAATGAATCTTGTGAAGTGGATTTTCATGGGCCCATCCAGTATGTGGGTTACAAGGCGTAATGGGGTGCATATGACTGACTATGCAGCAGAGTTGGCCTTGCAGCCAATGTGTAAAACAAAGAGTATGGAGTACAAAATGCATATTGTGAAGTGGATTTTCATGGGCCCATCCAGTATGTGGGTTACAAGGCGTAATGGGGTGCATATGACTGACTATGCAGCAGGGCTGGCCTTGCAGCCAATGTGTAAGACAAAGGAGTACGGAGTACAAAATGCATATTGGGAAGTGGATTTTCATGGGCCCATCCAGTATGTGGGTTACAAGGCACAATGGGGTGCATATGACTGACTATGCAGCAGGGCTGGCCTTGCTGCCAATATGTAAAACAAAGGAGTATGGGAGTGCAAAATGCATATTGTTAAGTGGATTTTCATGGGCCCATCCAGTATGTGGGTTCCAAAGCGTAAGGGGGTACATATGACTGACTATGCAGCAGGGCTGGCCTTCCTGCCAATGTATAAAACAAAGGAGTATGAAGCACAAAATGCATATTGTGAAGAGGATTTTCAGGGGCACATCCACTTTGTGGGTTCCAAGGCATAATGGGGTGCATATAACTATGCAGCAGGGCTGGCCTTGCTGCCAATGTGTAAAACAAAGGAGTATGGGAGAAAAAAAGGCATATTGTGAAGTGGATTTTCATGGGCCCATTCAGTATGTGGGTTCCAAGGTGTAATGGGGTGCATATGACTGACTATGCAGCTGGGCAGGCATTGCTACCAATGTGTAAAACAGAGGAGTACGGAATACAAAATGCATATTGTGAAGTGGATTTTCAGGGGCCCATCCAGTATGTGTGTTCAAAGGCTTACTGGGGTGCATATGAATTGGTAGCAGGGCAGGCCTTGAATTCAATGCAACACTTTTTCAGGAGTCCCCCCTGGACATCTTATGAAAGGGATATTGTGGTGCGTTGTAATTCTTGGCAGCCCATCCACTCACAGCATAGGCTACAACAGCTTAAAAGACCCACTGTTTAATAATGGCCCTTTAAGAAGATTAATGCCGCCTGATGCACCAGTAAAAATAGGCTCTGTGATTTTAAGAGTCCCTCCTTCATAAATGAAACAAGATGGGTCTGCTTATGTGTCACACACCACATGGCCAGTTAGGATGGTTAAATGATACAATGACATTTCCCAGTGAATGCATTTGTAGTGGTTGAAAGCAATGTTAAATTTGAAAAACCCTTAAAAAACGCTGCGTCTGAACTAAGCCTAAGTGGGGGAGGACATTTTCGGTCTGGGGTTAATTATTTGGCCTTACAGGCAAGTCATTGACCTGCAAAGGATGTACCTTGACATATTTCCCCGCAAAATCCGTTTTGGTTTCGTTTTAGTGTGTTTTTTGTTGCACCGGGAAAAATGGCATGAATCTCAGAAAAAAAAGTTTACAGCTGTGAACTACGAGTCAGGAATGCTTCCAGGGGCCATCCCCATGATGTCCCTGTGTCATTTGAGCAGTGTTTCCATGATTTTCAAATGTTTTTAGACCTTAAAAGGACCCCCAGGGGGGAGCGCATTAAAAATACTCGGGTCTGCCATAGACATACATTGTGCTCGTTGTTCTGGCCAAGTACCCGAGTACACCAATCTGCTCGACCCGAGCAACGAGCACCCGAGCATTTTAGTGCTCTCTCATCACTATACCTAACCACACACGTGGACAAGTGCTTCTAGGCAGGTACGGTACATCTCGCTGACGGGACACTGGGTTAACTTACTGGAAGCCGGAACCCAGTCGGACCTTGGGATGGAACACGTCTTCCCGATGCCGAGGATTGCGGGGCATACATCTATCAGGGTTGCCCCCACAGTCTACAGCTCCTGCACCTCCTTCTGCTCCTCCTCTTCAGCCTCCATCTCCGAAATGACCACATCAGTCACAAGCTGGAATCACTGCAGCACTGCTTCAGACAAGTGGCAAAAGGCTGTGCTGAAGCTAATATGCTTCAAACTGCACAATGCTGAAGAGTTGTGGACAGCTCTGAAAGAGCAGGCAGATCTGTGGCTGACACCGCTGAACCTACAGCCAGGCATGGTTGTGTGTGACAATGGCCAGAACTAGAGTTGAGCGACTTTTACTTTTTTCGGATCGAGTCGGGTTTCGCGAAACCCGACTTTGTCAAAAGTTGGGTCGGGTGAAATCGGCCGATTATTACGAAAAGTCGGGGGCCGACTGAAACACGAAACCCAATGGAAGTCAATGGGGAATCAAAGTCGGCAGTGAGTGGAGGACAGGAAAACACCTACAGTGCCCATTTTAATGCCAAAAACATCAATTCTTATTACTTAAGCTTGTCAATCTTAATTTACTTTATAATAATAGTTAGGTATTGAAAACTGGGAGTCATTTGGCTAAGGTTGTGGGGGGTAGGGCTGGCTCAAGATTTTCATGGGCCCAGGAAACGTGGAATACGTCACAGCGGTGGAGCAGGGAGAGGTAAGTATTTCAACTTTGCAAGTGCTGTGATCCTCGGCAAGCAGGAGGGACCCACTCGTTGGCATTGGCACAGGGCTCCTCATAGTACGGCGGTGTGTTTGATGGCGGGAGGCGCCTCCCACTGGCAGAGACACTTTTGCATACTGTGAGGGGCCCTGTGCCAGTGACGTTGCCAATGAGCATGCCCCACCACCTGATAAAGGAACCTGCACTTTCATCTGCACCTTCCGTTTTGTCCCCGTGTAAGGTGGTATAGTATGCGGGAAGGGGAACTTGACTTTCAGCAGGGTCAGATTCTGGCTGTGTAGAGTGCAAGGGGAATGTAGTGGTCTGGGACAATGTACCGGCAGACTCATCTAGCAGTAGTTGGGCAATGAGCAGGTTGAGGAGGAAACACAGATATAGGCCCAAATAATAAAGTAGGCTAAATGCAGTTCAAATGTGGTAACAGGACTAAACAAGCGGCATTTAGTGTTGAGCGATACCGTCCGATACTTGAAAGTATCGGTATCGGAAAGTATCGGCCGATACCGGCAAAATATCGGATCCAATCCGATACCGATACCCGATACCAATACAAGTCAATGGGACTCATGTATCAGACGGTATTCCTGATGGTTCCCAGGGTCTGAAGGAGAGGAAACTCTCCTTCAGGCCCTGGGAACCATATAAATGTGTAAAAGAAAGAATTAAAATAAAAAATATCGCTATACTCACCTGTCCGACGCAGCCGGGACTTCAGCGAGGGAACCGGCAGCGTTGTTTGTTTAAAATTCGCGCTATTACTTGGTTACGTGAATTCCCGGCTTGTGATTGGTCAGGTCGGCCATGTTGCCGGGACGCGGACCAATCACAGCAAGCCGTGACGAAATTACGTCACGGCTTGCTGTGATTGGTCCGCGTCCCGGCAATATGGCCGCCCTGACCAATCACAAGCCGTGACGTCACGGGAGGCTGGACACGCGCTCATTTTAAAATGGGCGCGTGTCCAGCCTCCCGTGACGTCACGGCTTGTGATTGGTTGCGCCGCGGTCAACCAATCACAAGCCGGGAGGCTGGACGCGCTCATTTTAAAATGGGCGCGTGTCCAGCCTCCCGTGACGTCACGGCTTGTGATTGGTTGCGCCGCGGTCAACCAATCACAAGCCGGGAGGCTGGACGCGCTCATTTTAAAATGGGCGCGTGTCCAGCCTCCCGTGACGTCACGGCTTGTGATTGGTCAGGGCGGCCATATTGCCGGGACGCGGACCAATCACAGCAAGCCGTGACGTAATTTCGTCACGGCTTGCTGTGATTGGTCCGCGTCCCGGCAACGTGGCCGACCTGACCAATCACAAGCCGGGAATTCACGTAACCAAGTAATAGCGCGAATTTTAAACAAACAACGCTGCCGGTTCCCTCGCTGAAGTCCCGGCTGCGTCGGAGAGGTGAGTATAGCGATATTTTTTATTTTAATTCTCTCTTTTACACATTTTAACATTAATGTTGTTGCGATACCCGATACCCGATACCACAAGAGTATCGGAATCCCGGTATCGGAATTCCGATACAGCAAGTATCGGCCGATACCCGATACTTGCAGCATCGGAATGCTCAACACTAGCGGCATTGCTTTATTCAGTGGAGGAAAACTGTAATGAGTGGCAGACACAGTTAGTAGGCCCAAATAATAAAGTAGGCTAAAAGCAGGTCAAATGTGGTAACAGGACTAAACAGGCGGCATTGCTTTGTTCAGTGGAGGAAAACTGTAATGAGTGGCAGACACAGTTTGGCAGAACGCACCAAATATATTTATTAGATGGGATAGGTGCGTTAGCAACCCGGGATCCACCGTGCAGGAAAGAACCTGCTGCTAAGTAAGGCGGCGAAGCAAATAAGAATAAACGAACTCTGTTACTTCACAGAGCCCATAGTAAAGAGAACGCTGTGCCCTGTTTAGCTCACAGGGGACACAGCTACTGTGTAGAGCCGACAGTGGTCATGCAGTCCAACCAACACGCAGCTCCTCTCCGGTGGAGCCGGAATTCTATCGGCTATTAGCCAGCCCTGAATTCACACATAAACTCCTCGCCGGAGGGCTTCTAGGGGCTTATTTCAGCCAGGTCCCTGACTGCATATACAAAACTCCTCGCCGCAGGTGCCAGCATTCTAGGGGCTTATTTCAGCCGGGTCCCTGACCACACACACGACCACACTGGCGCTGAGCTCGTACATATTTGACACCAGCGCATGGCCGTGCGGTCATGAGAACCTTATATAGCTGTAGCACCTACAGGACCTTCAAACTAGCCAAGAGAAAACCTTATGTAGAATAAAATATAACTTTTAATAATGAATATCTAAAAGACCAATGGATCATAATCAACAAAACAATACAGTGATCAAGTGCAAAGCATGCTCATATAACCAGTGCTCAATAAAAAACATGGTTTTGTCTCACCAAATACGTAGTTTTATTAGCCTGACTTGGGGACTGCCTTTGTCAGGGCGGGAGCACTACAGGGGCACGACTGGGGTAGTATAGAAACTCTTCCCCATTCCCCTTTACATATACGGATGCTCCTGCTAACGAAACTACGTATTTGGTGAGACAAAACCATTTTTTTAATTGAGCACTGGTTATATGAGCACGCTTTGCACTTTATCACTGTATTGTTTTGTTGATTATTATCCATTGGTCTTTTAGATATTCATTATTAAAAGTTATATTTTATTCTACATAAGGTTTTCTCTAGGCTAGTTTGAATATTGATATCTAGAGTACCTAGGGGTATTTATAAAGAATACACCCCTCTTTTTTGGCTTAGTCCGACCTACAGGACCTTCCAAGAAGGACCAATGGAAGGCTGCCACAGAACTTGATCAGGTACAGGACCTTCCTGGAGGACCAATGGAAGTTGCTGCAGTACCTGAGCATGTGACCCTTGATCTCCACTGAGAGATCTTACCCTGGGCATGCTCAGTGTGTGCAAAGCAGGACTTAGTCCCAGAAAAGCCTGCTTGCCGCAGATCAGTGCAGGGTACAATAGCAGAGCCTGGAGAGACAGCAGTAACCCTTTGCACAGTATCAGACTCAGTGAGATGCTGGGACCGACGTCTCCGCTGAGCAGGCTCCACTGCGGCCGATGCAGAATGGGAGACCGCAGCAGACACGGCTTGAGATACCCCCTGTGCAGCAGCGGGAACTCGACTCCTAACATTACCCCCCCCGCCAGGGCCCCCCTTGAGCCTCGCTACGCTCAAGAGCTGCAATGAGCAGCGGAGCCCGAATGTGCTCCACAGGTTCCCAGGTTCTATCTTCTGGACCGTGACCCTTCCAGTCCACCAGATAAAATTTCTTGCCACGTACCACCTTTCACCCCATGATAGCATTCACCTCAAACTCATCCGGGGATGAACCCGATGTCCCAGCAGATGACTCAGAAAACCGGGACAAATGAACGGGCTTTAAGAGGGAAACGTGAAAAGTGTCGGTGATACCAAGGCGTGGAGTCACAGCCAAATGGTAGACCACAGGGTTGACCTGTTCCAGAACCTTGAACGGGCCAATGTAGCGAGGCGCAAACTTAGTGGACTCAACTCGCAGCCTGATGTTACGGGCAGAGAGCCACACTAAGTCGCCAGGAGCAAAGGTTGGAGCGGGGCGCCGATGTGTATCAGCAGAAACCCTCATTCTCTCCTTGGAGGCCCGGAAGCATCTTGTGTGCAGTCCCAGATGTCACGTGCCTCCACGCCCAGTCTGCCACCCTAGAATCGGTGGATGACACGGGCATGGGCACAGGGCCACGCGGATGCTGGCCGTAATTAAGGAGAAAAGGAGTCTGCCCAGTGGAATCGGCTACGGCGTTGTTCAAGGCAAATTCCACCCAAGGTAGCAAAGATGCCCAATCATCCTGCCTAGCAGAGACAAAATGTCGCAAGTATGTCACCAGAGTCTGGTTGGTCCTCTCTACCAACCCATTCGTCTCGGGATGGTATGCAGAGGAGAGATTCAACTCTATGCTGAGTAAACGGCAGAGCTCTCTCCAAAACCGAGACGTGAACTGGGGACCCCGGTCGCTGACAATTTTATCAGGCATTCCATGTAAATGGAAAATGTGCTTTATGAATAACACCGCCAAGGCCCGTGCAGAAGGGAACCGTGGAAGCGGCAGCAAGTGCACCATCTTAGAGAAATGATCGGTGACAACCCAGATAACGGTGCAGCTACGCGACTTGGGTAAGCCCACCATGAAGTCCATCCCTAACATTTCCCAAGGCCTGACTGCCACCGGTAGGGGGTAAAGCAACCAAGCAGGCCATTGCCGAGGAGACTGATTCTGGGCGCAGGAAACGCACGCCCGAATATAGTCCCCGACATCACGGGCCATATGCGGCCACCAGTACATTCTCGCCAAAAGCTCGGATGTCCTTTTGGTCCCAAAATGCCCACCCACTCTGGACGAGTGAGCCCAAGAGAGAACCTCCGGTCGCAAATTCGCTGGCACGAAAGTCTTGCCCGGGGGCACAGACTCTAGCGAAACCGGAGCTACAGTTCTCAGGCTCTCAGAAGGGACAATAAGCCGAGGCTCCTCCTCCTCCTCCTCAGATGACACTACGGAGCGGGAGAGAGCGTCGGCACGAATGTTCTTTTCCCCCGGAGAGAAAATGAAGGGTACAATGAAACCGGGAGAAGAACAGGGACCATCTAGCCTGGCGAGAATTCAGCCGCTGGGCCGTCTGTAGATATACCAAGTTTTTGTGGTCAGTGAAAACCTGGAAGGGAAAGCGAGCTCCCTCCAAGAGATGTCTCCACTCTGAGTAAGCCAACTTCATGGCTAGCAACTCCCTGTCCCCGATGGAATAATTCCTCTCTGCCGGTGTGAAGGTCTTGGAGAAGAAGAAGCATGGATGCTTCTGACCTTGAGCATCCTTTTGGAAAAGGACTGCTCCAGCACCAATGAATGAGGCATCCACCTCCATGATAAATGGCTTATCTACATCGGGGCGATGTAGAATGGGAGCGCTAGCGAAGTGTGACTTAACCGAGAGGAAGGCCTTGGAGACATCCTCTGACCACAACTTGGGATTTGCTCCCTTCTTGGTGAGGGCAACCAAGGGAGCTACCAAAGTTGAGAAGTGTGGGATGAACTGACGATAGTAACTAATGAACCCCATAAAGCACTGCACCGCTTTAAGTGAATGGGGTTCCTGCCAGTCCATCACAGCCTGTAGCTTGGCAGGATCCATAGCCAAACCCTGGGCAGAGATGATATAACCAAGGAAAGGCAAGGACTCCTGCTCAAACACACACTTCTCCAACTTGGCGTAGAGGCAGTTTGCCCATAAGAGGTCGAAGACTTTGTGAACATCTCTCCGATGGGAGTCAATATCTGGAGAGTAGATGAGAATATCATCCAGATAGACTACGACCGAGGTGGTGAGCATATCCCGGAAGATGTCGTTCACAAAATCTTGGAAAATGGCTGGGGCATTACAGAGCCCGAAGGGCATCATCAGATATTCATAGTGCCCATCCCTGGTGTTAAAAGCCGTTGTAACGCCCACAGGGTGTGGGGAAATATAGTGGACTCACTAGACCACTGATGGAGCAGTGGTAGTTGTATACCCGGTACACAAGAGACAGGAGAATGTTCTTCCGAAAAGCAAAGGTATTTATTTAAATGAAAAACAAACAGAAAGAGGTGCCTGATAGAAGAACCCTCTGGACCACAACACTGAACCATGTAGTGGAGCACCGGGCAAGGTGTACCCCTATACAGGGATTCCCCCATCACAACACCAGATGGCCTAAATGCCGCAGTACCCGGACCAGAGGGACGACCCATACAGACCGTATAAACAAGATGGAGGAACTCAGGCTCTATCAATGAAGTGAATCCTGGAAGCTCTGTGAAGTTTCGAAAAGGCTGATCCAGCCGGCAGCCAAATCTGGATGGTTCAGTGAGGAGCAGCTTAGCCAGCCTGGAGTGGAAACCGGAGAGTCCAGGAGGATCCAGAATAGAGAACTGCCAGCGGAGGATACTGAGGAGACAGAGGGATTAGCAAACCAAAAGTAATATACACTTTGCAGAGCAAAGCAGAGCACAGCAGAGTGTGGCCTGAGCAGAAGGCCACAAACAATGGAATGAACACATTGCCCAGGCACCTCCCTTAAGGGGAGGGTGCTTTTTATGCACAGAGCATCACAACACAGACAGCCCTAATAGCGAACAGGTGTCCTGCTGTTTCAAGTATGTGCAGGAAGCAGGGCGCGGCTCCTAAGATCATTTCCAGGAGAACTGCCAAGAGGATGCAGGTTCTTAGCAGAGAAAGAAGCCGCTGATCGTCTGGAACCACGGACAGGGTGAGTAAGGCTGTGTGATAGGCGCCGGTCTCCCTGCACAGCGGAGACTGGACCTGCGGCTGACAGTACCCCCCCTTTTACGCCCCCCCTTCTTCAAACCTGTCAGGAACCTTCTAAGATGAACTGGGGCATTAATGTTCTCCTCAGGCTCCCAGGATCTCTCCTCAGGACCGTATCCCTTCCAGTCAACCAGAAAGAGTGACCTGCCCCCTCTTTTCTTCATGGCCAGGATGTCCTTCACTTCATAAACATCCTCGGAACTGACAGGAGAAGGAAAATTACCTGGATCCTGGGTGAAGTGGCTGAGAACAACTGGTTTCAGCAGGGATACATGGAAAGAGTTCTGTATCCGCAAGGAGGCAGGCAATTTCAAACGATAGCACACATCGTTGATTCGGTGGAGTACTTCAAAAGGACCGATGAAAGAAGGAGCCAGCTTATAAGAAGGGACTTTAAGTCGGATGTGCCTGGAAGACAGCCATACCTTATCTCCGGGATGGAAATGTGGAGGATCCAGACTGTTATGATCTGGTGGCCTAAGAGCAGCATGAGACGTACTCTGGAGAAGGTGGTACCTGTACTGACCGCAGACCCTGAACTTAACACCGCAACTAGAAGTAGCCGTGGAATGTACCTAGCACTCCCTTGACATCTCAACACAGCCGGAGGACTAATTACCCCTAGAGATAGAAAAGGGAAAACTATCTTGCCTCAGAGAAAATTCCCAAAGGATAGGCAGCCCCCCACAAATATTGACTGTGAGAGGAGAGGGAAAAAACATACACAGACTGAAATGAGAATTTAGCAAAGGAGGCCACTTCTAGCTAAATAGAAAGGATAGGACAGAGTACTGTGCGGTCAGTATTAAAACACTAGAAAATATCCACCACAGAAAATACAAAAACTCCACAGCTAACTAAAGATATGGAGGGTATATCTGCATCTCCAGAGATACCAGCTTGGCTAAACAAATCCTTATACAGACCAAGCTGGACAAGACAAAAAACATGGAAAAGAACTGAACAATAAGGCCACAGCATGTGGACAGCAAAAAATCAAGGCCAGAACTTATCTTTGTTGAAAAGAACTGCAAAGCAGGAGAGACCAGGCAGAGATGTGAATCCTCCAGGAACAATGGACAACTGGCACTGACTAAAGGGTGAAGCAAGACTAAATAGCCCAGTCAGATTTGCAAAAGGTGAACACACCTGATAAATGCTGCGATTCAGAGATAGCAGCGCTACCACTTACAACCACCGAAGGGAGCCCAAGAGCAGAATTCTCAACACCCGACATCTCTTATCCGCATGTTCCTTGGTTCGAACCGATGCCTGCTCCAGCGAGGTCCTCATCTCAGTCCAGACTTTTGTGAAGTCCTTGGCTAGGGACTCAGCTGCAGGATTGCCGGAAGCAAGAGGCAGTGGAGTCGGGATCTTAGGATGCTGTCCATAAACAATGAAAAATAGGGAGTTAGAGGAGGACTCACCGACATGATTATTGTAGGAAAACTCAGCCCATGGCAGCAGGTCGGCCCAGTTGCTGTGGTGGCCATTCACGAAGTGTCGCAGATAGTTGGTGAGGACTTGATTCACTCTCTCCACTTGGCCATTAGATCGTGGGTGATAGGCCGAGGAGAAGTCCAGGGTGACATCCAACAGTTTACAGAGGGACCGCCAGAATCGGGAAATGAATTGGACTCCTCTGTCGGAAACAATGTGGAGTGGAAGTCCGTGAAGACGAAGGACATGCTGAATGAAGGGCTCTGCGAGTTTAGGAGCGGAAGGAAGACCAGACAGTGGAGTGAAATGTCCCATCTTGGAGAATCGGTCTATAACAACCCAGATTACTGTACAACCAGATGATGTTGGCAGATCTGTGATGAAATCCATGGCAATGTGTTGCCAGGGAGCAGACAGAATCGGGAGCTGAAGGAGGTGACCGGCTGGCAGTTTCTTGGGTGTTTTATTACGAGCACAGGAGGGACAGGCTGCAACAAAGTTCAGAACATCTTGGTGCAAGGTGGACCACCAGTAGTGTCGAGAAATTAGTTGTAACGTCTTCTTTTGACTAGCGTGTCCGGCAAGCTTAGAAGAATGACCCCAGCGTAGAACTCGTTTCTTGTCTCTTTCAGTTACAAGGGTCTTACCGGGAGGGAGCTGCGACAGCCTGACTGGAGCCACTGTGATCATCTTGGACGTTTCAGTGATATGTTGAAGCTCCTCTTCAAGGTCGTCTGACACGAAGGACCTGGAAAGCGCATTGGCTTTGATATTCTTCTCTGCAGGACGGAAATGGAGAGAGAAATTGAACCGAGCAAAGAATAATGACCAACGAGCCTGGCGAGGATTGAGCCTTTGAGCAGACTGAAGATAGGACAGATTCTTATGATCAGTGTAAATGATGACTGGATGAACTGCGCCTTCAAGCAGATATCGCCATTCCTCTAAGGCTAGCTTAATTGCCAGTAACTCTCTATCACCAATTGAGTAGTTACGCTCACAGGGAGAAAATGCCTTGGAGAAGAAACCACAGGTCACCATCTTACCGGTAGGCAGTTTTTGTGTGAGGACTGCTCCGGCTCCGGATGACGAGGCATCCACTTCAAGGAAAAACTGTTTGTTGATCATAGGCTGATGAAGAGCTGGTGCGTTTGAGAAGGCTTGTTTGAGGGAGGAGAAAGCTGATTTGGCCTCAGGAGTCCAATCCTTAGGTTAGGCACCTTTACAAGTCAGGGCAGTGAGTGGTCTTACCAGAGAGGAGAATTGGGGAATGAATTGCCGATAGTAGTTGGCGAATCCAAGGAACCGCTGAATGGCCTTGATTCCCTCAGGTTTTGGCAACTTTAACAAGGCAGAGACCTTCTCTGGATCCATCTCGAGACCTGTATCGGAAATAATATAGCCGAGAAAGGGTAAAGACCTCCGTTCAAACAGACATTTCTCAAACTTTGCGTAGAGACGATTCTCTCTCAATCTTTGAAGAACGAGACGAACATTCCTCCTGTGAGTTGGTAAGTCGGGAGAAAACACCAGGATGTCATCCATATACACCACCACACAAACATAGAGCAGGTCACGGAATACATCATTGACAAACTCCTGGAAGACGGCGGGTGCATTGCTTAACCCGAAAGGCATGACCAGATATTCGTAGTGACCATCTCGCGTGTTGAAGGCAGTTTTCCACTCATCCCCGGATCGTATTCTGACGAGGTTGTAAGCCCCACGGAGATCCAACTTGGTGAAAATCCTGGAACCTCGAAGCCGATCAATGAGCTCTGGAATTAAGGGAAGAGGGTATCTGTTTTTTACCGTAATTAGGTTGAGACCACGGTAGTCGATGCATGGGCAAAGAGACCCATCTTTCTTCTTGACGAAGAAGAAACCAGCTCCAGCTGGGGAGGAGGATTTCTGGATAAACGCTCAAGCCAAATTCTCCTTGATGTAATCGGACATTGCTTGAGTCTCAGTAGGAGAAAGAGGGTAGATCCTACCTCGAGGCGGAGTAGATCCAGGGATTAGATCGATGGGGCAATCGTAAGGCCTGTGCGGTGGAAGTGTCTCGGCTTCCCTCTTGTTGAATACATCTGCGAAGGACCAGTAGGCAGACGGTAACCCGGGTAAAGCTGCCGGAATCCGTGGGGTAGAACCAGGCCGTACTGGTTTGAGGCAGTGTTCGTGACAAGACTGACCTCATCGAAGGACATCTCCAAACCGCCAATCCAGGACAGGTTCATGGAGGCGCAGCCACGGAAGACCTAGAAGGAATGGTGGAGAAAGATTCGGTAACACATAGAAGGTAATTTTCTCCCTGTGGAGTGCTCCGAATAGAAGCTCCACCTCTTCGGTGATACCGATAATGGCATCTTTCAGGGGTCTACCATCTACAGAGGCGATGCGCCAGGACTGCTGCAGTGGAACAATTGGAATCCCGAACCGCCTGGCCACAGATTGCTGGATGAAATTTCCACCAGATCCAGAGTCCAGATAGGCCGTCTCGGAGAACCGCACCTTCCCGAAGACCACCTGTATGGATATGGTTAGCGGGAGAGAAGAGTCATTCTCACCTAGGGAGGTCTCCCTTACCTGTCCTAGGCGGACCAGTTTTTCTAACCTCTCAGTTCCACTGCATTGACCGGAAGTGGAGCGTCCACCGTAACGATATGGATTCCTAGAGGGAATCTCCTCCTGCTGATTCCTCTTCACCTTTACGCGGTCAAGCTCCATGGGCTCATCCTTAAAGACTGGAGCAGGACAAGGCGGAAACCGAGGTTTCAGTGAAGAAGACGCTGGATGAGGAAATTGCTTCTCGAGAAGCCTCTCTGGAGCGCTGCTGAAGACGCAGGTCAATCCGAATGGCGAGGGATATGAGATCATCCAGGGTTTTGGGTAGGTCCCTGCCTGCCAATTCATCCTTGATTCTTCCAGATAACCCTCGCCGGAAGACTCCGACCAGGGGCTCATTGGTCCACTGAAGCTCCGAAGCCGAGGTGCGGAATCGGATGGCATACTGACCGACAGAGAGAGAGAGCCCTGTTGCAAATTGAAGAGAGACTCCATGGCAGATGTGGCACGACCAGGCTCATCAAATATCTTGCAGAACGTGTCCAAGAATACCTGCAGATCAGACACGATGGGATCATTCTGCTCCATTAGGGGGTTGAACCAAGCTAAAGCCTCTCCCTCCAGATGAGAGGCAAGGAAAGCCACCTTGGCCATGTCTGTCTGAAAATGCTGAGGCAAAAAATGAAAATGCAGCAAGCATAAGTTGAGAAATCCTGTGCACAACTTGGGGTCACCATAGTAACGAGGAGGCTTGCAGAGACGAGGACAGGGTCTCATGGTGAGCTCAACCGTCGGTTGCTGTACCTTAGTTAACTGGTCATCCACAGAGGTCATGTAGTCCAACAAGCGGGTCGGCGTCTCATGTTGGCGATTGAATTCCAGACGGAGCTCTGCTAGCTGGGTCACGTTGGTGGACTCGGCAGCCTGTAGGGTAGATAAGCGGGTATCCAGAGTTTGCATGAATGCAATTAGCTGATCCTGACTCTGACAAAGCGTAGCCAGCTCTCTCTGGACTGAGTATTGGGTATCAGCGGAGTCCATGGTCTGGGCAAACTGTAACGCCCACAGGGCGTGGGGAAATATAGTGGACTCACTAGACCACTGATGGAGCAGTGGTAGCTGTATACCCGGTACACAAGAGACAGGAGAATGTGCTTCCGAAAAGCAAAGGTATTTATTTAAATGAAAAACAAACAGAAAGAGGTGCCTGAGAGAAGAACCCTCTGGACCACAACACTGAACCATGTAGTGGAGCACCGGGCAAGGTGTACCCCTATACAGGGATTCCCCCATCACAACACCAGATGGCCTAAATGCCGCAGTACCCGGACCAGAGGGACGACCCGTACAGACCATATAAACAAGATGGAGGAACTCAGGCTCTATCAATGAAGTGAATCCTGGAAGCTCTGTGAAGTTTCGAAAAGGCTGATCCAGCCGGCAGCCAAATCTGGATGGTTCAGTGAGGAGCAGCTTAGCCAGCCTGGAGTGGAAACCGGAGAGTCCAGGAGGATCCAGAATAGAGAACTGCCAGCGGAGGATACTGAGGAGACAGAGGGATTAGCAAACCAAAAGTAATATACACTTTGCAGAGCAAAGCAGAGCACAGCAGAGTGTGGCCTGAGCAGAAGGCCACAAACAATGGGAGGGAGGGTGCTTTATATGCACAGAACATCACAACACAGACAGCCCTAATAGCGAACAGGTGTCCTGCTGTTTCAAGTATGTGCAGGAAGCAGGGCGCGGCTCCTAAGATCATTTCCAGGAGACCTGCAAGAGGATGCAGGTTCTTAGCAGAGAAAGAAGCCGCTGATCGTCTGGAGCCACGGACAGGGTGAGTAAGGCTGTGTGATAGGCGCCGGTCTCCCTGCACAGCAGAGACTGGACCTGCGGCTGAGGGCATGACAGCCGTCTTCCATTCGTCCCCCTCACGGATGCGAATCAGGTTGTAAGCACCCCGCAGATCTAATTTTGTAAATACCCTTGCTCCCCGTGGTCTATCAAAAAGCTCAGATATCAGGGGTAATGGGTACTTGTTCTTAACGGTGATGGCGTTAATACCCCTGTAGTCTATGCATGGACGTAAGTCTCCACTCTTCTTCTGTACGAAGAAGAACCCAGCCCCTGCAGGTGACACTGACTTCCTAATGAATCCTCTTGCCAGATTCTCTTGGATGTACTGAGACATTATCTTCGTCTCTGGGAGAGATAACGGATAGACTCGACCCCGGGGAGGCTCAGCACCAGGCAAGAGGTCAATAGGACAGTCATAGGGGCGGTGAGGCGGAAGGGTCTCCACAGCCCTTTTGGAGAACACGTCCGCATAGGGCCAATAGTGCTTGGGGAGAGAGGAAAGATCTGCGTGTACCTCTGTTGTAGCAACCTGAATGCACTCCCTCTGACATCTACCCTTCACAGGATTTACTCCATCCCAAAATTCTCCCTGAGGACCACTCTATATGAGGAGAATGATAGCGTAGCCATGGTATCCCCAACAGGACCTCATCAATTACCTCAGGAATGACTAATAGGGAGATAATCTCCTAATGTGATGGAGACACAGAAAGAGTGAAAGGAATGGTTTGGTGGGTAATCTGTGAGGGTAGTGTCGACCCATTTACCACTTGAACGGTTACTGGTTTGGCGAGCATCACCAGGGGTATTGCGTGACGCTCGGCGAAAGCGGATGACATAAAATTACCCTCTGCCCCAGAGTCCACGCATAGCTCTACCATAAGAGTGGATGGGCCAATTGTAATTGTCCCCTTGAAGGACAACTTAGAGGCAAACGTCGCCATGTCTAGTGTACCTCCTCCAACTGCCACTAGACGCTGACGTTTCCCCGACATCTGAGGACACTTGGAGGCAAGATGTCCTGACTGCCGGCAAACATGACAGACCTTAAGTGCACGAGCGGACTGGGACTTGGATCCCGCTCGTGTCACCTTTATGGCCTCATGTGACTCGGATGCCTGGACTGGAGATTCCAAAAGTCTGGCGAAGGTGGGAGCCAGCGAAACCTCTGCCTAAACTGGGCTCGCTCCAACCTTCGCTCGTGAAAACGAAGGTCTATGCGAGTTGATACAGCTATGAGCTCCTCCAGTGTGGCGGGAAACTCCCTAGTGGCCAAAGCGTCCTTCACATGGTCAGCCAGCCCCCTCCAAAATACGGGAATGAGGGTTTTATCTGGCCATTCCAACTCAGACGCTAATGTCCGGAAGTGAACGGCAAAATGGCTGACCATGGATGAACCCTGAGTCAAAGCCAGCAGTTGGAGCGCTGTATCATGGGTGACTTGAGGTCCTACAAAGACCTGTTTCAGAGTGTCCAGAAACCGAGGAACACTCCGCACCACTTGATCGTTGCGCTCCCACAGCGGTGTAGCCCACTCCAACGCTCTGTCTGACAGGAGAGAGATTATGAATCCCACCTTTGCCCGCTCTGTGGGAAAACGTGCAGCCAGGAGCTCGAGGTGTATACCACACTGGCTCATGAAACCCCTACAGGACTTACTGTCCCCAGAGTATCTCTCAGGCAATGGGAGGTGAGATAAAGTCGGAACAGAGGTGGCAGTGGGCAAAGCTGCTGCAGCCACGCTAGCAGCCTGAACAGCTATTGCGGTAACATCCAGCGCCGAGGTTGCACGCTCTAGAGATGCCAACCGGCCCTCCAGCAGCTGGATGTACCCCTGAAATCGCTGTTCATCTGCCATTACTTAGCCAGATCCTGGTGCTAGTGTACTGTTAGGGTTGGCGGAATGCACCCAATATATTTATTAGATGGGATAGGTGCGTTCGCAACCCGGGATCCACCGTGCAGGAAAGAACCTGCTACTAAGTAAGGCGGCGAAGCAAATAAGAATAAACGAACTCTGTTACTTCACAGAGCCCTTAGTAAAGAGAACGCTGTGCCCTGTTTAGCTCAGAGGGGACACAGCTACTGTGTAGAGCCGACAGTGGTCATGCAGTCCAACCAACACGCAGCTCCTCTCCGGTGGAGCCGGAATTCTATCGGCTACTAGCCAGCATTGAATTCACACATAAACTCCTCGCCAGAGGTGCCAGCATTCTAGGGGCTTATTTCAGCTGGGTCCCTGACTGCATACACAAAACTCCTCGCCGGAGGTGCCAGCATTCTAGGTGCTTATTTCAGCCGGGTCCTTGACCACACACATGACCACACTGGTGCTGAGCTCGTACATATTTGACAACTAGTGCATGGCCGTGCGGTCATGAGAACCTTATATAGCTGCAGCACCTACAGGACCTTCCAAGAAGGACCATTGGAAGGCTGCCACAGAACTTGATCAGGTACAAGACCTTCCTGGAGGACCAATGGAAGTTGCTGCAGTACCTGAGCATGTGACCCTTGATCTCCACTGAGAGATCTTACCCTGGGCATGCCCAGTGTGTGCAAAGCAGGACTTAGTCCCAGAAAAGCCTGCTCGCCGCAGATCAGTGCAGGGTACAATAGCAGAGCCTAAAGAGACAGCAGTAACCCTTTGCACAGTATCAGACTCAGTGAGACGCTGGGACCGACGTCTCCGCTGAGCAGGCTCCACTGCGGCCGATGCAGAATGGAAGACCGCAGCAGACACGGCTTGAGATTCCCCCTGTGCAGCAGCGGGAACTCAACTCCTAACAGTTAGTAAGCCCAAATAATAAAGTAGGCTAAATGCAGTTCAAATGTGGTAACAGGACTAAACAGGCGGCATTGCTTTGTTCAGTGGACGAAAACTGTAATGAGTGGCAAACACAGTTAGTAGGCCCAAATAATAAAGTGGGCTAAATGTCTGCCAAAAAATTGTTCATAAATAAACAGGTGGCATAGCTAGGTACAGGGGTGGGCTCCTCTGCTGAGTAGCAGACAGTGGTAGTAGGCGCAAAGTATTAACTGGTCTAAATGGAGGCCAGGGCCTCTGTATATTTTAACTATCATCTGTCATTTCAACAAATTTGTATTGGCAGTGCCATTGAAGGATTTAACAGCACAGACTACACAGTGGTGGAGCAGGGAGAGGTAAGTATTGCAAGTGGTAGAGCACTTTTCGAGCTGGGGGGAACACTCTCGTGGGCGGCGGTACTGGCACAGGGCCCCTCATATTACGACGGTGTGTCTGACATTGGTTGTGCACCACCACCGTCAGAGACACTTCATTGTACTATGAGGCACCCTTTGCCAGTGCCGTTGCCCAAGAGTGGGCCCACCCGCCTGTCCAGGCAAACGGCACTCGCACGGGTGCTTGCGCCAGGTGGTGACTACGGCCCTGTGGGGGGAGTTAGCCCATTTATAAAGGTATAAAAATGGCCTATGGTGGACATTCAGCAGCTGCAAATGGAGGAATTGGAGAAGTCAGTAAGAGGACGCCAAAAGCAAGACATTTTTCCGGCAAGCTATGTGTCAGCAGGGGAAGGTGGGGCAAAATAATTTGAAATCCATGATTGGTTCATTTTAATGAAGGTTAGATCATCAACATTTTGGGTAGCCAGACTTGTCCTTTTTTCGGTCAGTATTGAACCAGCAGCACTGAAGACTCTTTCTGATAGCACACTAGCAGCAGGGCAAGCGAGCTCTTGTAATGCATACTCTGCCAATTCAGACCAGGTGTTTATTTAGATGCCCAGTAATCAAAGGGGAATGACCTGTGAGGGAAAACATCGATAAGGGAGGAAAAGTAGTTCGTAACCATGCTGGACAAATGCTGTCTCCTGTCACTTTGAATCGATGCAGCAGTACCTGTCGTGTCAGCGGTCATTGCAAAATCACTCCACAACCTGTTCATAAAACCCCTCTGTCCAACGCCACTTCGGATTTGTACACCTCTGCCATGTTGCCCCCTACATGTGAGAACAATCACCACCGCTGTGTGCTGGGAATGCCTGAAGCAAATGGTCTACAAGAGTTGCTTGTTTGGTAGCCAATATTTGCTCAAGGTTCTCATGTGGCATGATATTTTGCTATTTTCCTTTATATCGTGGATCCAGGAGGCAGGCCAACCAGTAATCGTCATCGGTCATCATTTTGATAATGTGGCGGTCCCTTTTTAGGATAAGCAAGGCATATTCAGCCATGTGGGTCAATGTTCCAGGTGTCAATTCACTGCTTGTGCTGGGTTGAGGAGCACTTTATTGCAAATCAACATCACTTGTATCCCGCAAAAACCCTGTACCTGACCTTGCAACGCCACCAGTTTCTATTGCCCCCTGAGAAGCATCCTCCTCCCATAAATATTCATCCCCATCATCCTCCTCCTCCTCTTCATCCGCCACCTCATCCAGGAGAGTTCCCTGAGCTGACAATGGCTGACTTTCATCAAGGCTTCCCACCTCTTTGGCTGCAGACGCCTGCTCCTTAATGTGCATCAAACTTTGCATCAGCAGACGCATTAGTGGGATGCTCATGCTTATGATGGCGTCGTCTGCACTTGCCAGCCGTGTGCATTCCTCTAAACACTGAAGGACTTGACAGAGGTCTTGTAGCTTCGACCACTGCACACCAGTCAACTCCATGTCTGCCATCCAAGTGCCTGTCCGTGTATGTGTATCCTCCCACAAATAAATTACAGCATGCCTCTGTTCGCACAGCCTCTGAAGCATGTGCAGTGTGGAGTTCCACCTTGTTGCAACGTTGATTATTAGGCGGTGCTGGGGAAGATTCAGCGATCGCTGATGGTTCAGCATACAGCTGGAGTGTACGGGCGACCGGCGGATGTGTGAGCAAACTCTTCCCACCTTCAGGAGCAGGGCTGGTAACTCCGGATAATTTTTGAGGAAGCACTGCACCACCAGGTTCAAGGTGAGTAGTAGAGCATAGGGCCCTTTCGTCAAACTCAATTTGACAGGTGGACACGCCCCTATCAAAGTGTATCAAAGTGTGTAACCCCTCCCTGTCAGCCAGCTGTCCCTCATTGTCTGGCTGTCCCCTTTTTGATGTAGTTTAATATTATTATCACAGTGAATGTTATCCCAGTAATTGTTTTATATTAGTTGTTTATATGCTGTATTAAGAGTAGTCTTATTTGATAATCCGCTGATAGGGAGAGTGAGGCTGTGTTTCTGTAGTATTAATGGCTAGTGATATTCTCATTTATATGTGTTTTGTAATGGGCGCATTATGTATACTGCCATATTACAACACCCGCAAGTATGAAGCGTGGTGTTTTATACGTTTATAAAAAAAAAAAAAAAAGCAAAAGACGCGGTATTGTAAAATGTAAAAGATTTTTATTGTAAAATAAACACATCTCAAAGACATTTCAATGCTGCATCGTACAAAATAAATAGCACGATGATTATAAATCATTACACTTCTTACAAAATAAATAGCAACGTTTGAATATACATCATTACACTTCTTACAAAATAATATGGTGTTACAAGTCATGTACGTCATATTTATCCACTACATTCTTTACATCGTGAGCCACATGGTTTGTAGCATCGGTAGAGACCTTTTTTTAGGTAGCAGAGTTCCACATGTGGTACCTAATGACGGGGAATGTAAAGACTGGATTGTACGCGGCGTCGGGGTTAGCTTCTGCGGCGTAGATACAGCGTGTGTCTCGCTGCTGGAAATTTTTAATTCATCTAAAAGCTTCCTAGTAGTGGGATTACCAACAACTGTAGACGGTATATTTAGCTCGGCCATAGCCTGCATAAATGAATCCCACCCCGGCGGTAAATTTCTGCCGGTCAGAGCATGACTCTGCGTAGTACTACGTACCAAATCCAGTAAGTTAGACCCCGGTATTACGGATCCTTTGAAAATAAATTCAGCTTTATTATTCCAGTCTGTAACATTTTTATTCTGTAGTAACCTGTTTAGTAAAAATTCAGCATTCTTTTTATATCTTTGATTTATGTGGCTGACAATTTCAGCGATCTCTTGCTTTTTATCAGAGTCGGTATTTGACAATTGTTGCTGACCAGGATCAGGAGTGCTAACGAGATTTAAAGCCGTTACTTCTTTTGAGCTGTGCCGCGTATGCACCAAGTATCGTTGTAGCACTGTGCTATACATTTTAATTTTCACATCATTGGGAATGTCACGACGTTGTAAAATGTCGCTAATTTCGCCATCAAGGCGATGAATAACACTGTCGCGTATGTTAACTGTAGCGCCGGGTCTTAGTTTGTCTAGCTCCTGTTTGGGGACTAGATACATTTTCTCTGTATGCTCCATTATCTTCCTGCGAGCAGGCTTGTTATTATAGGGATTGCAAAAGCTAAAAGAGGGCCGATAAACCTGCCGGTCTGCTTTAGTAGCCGCTTCTTTTTCTTTATAGGCTGAGATCTGTCGCTCAGGGTTCTTATAGCTTTACGCCACTTCTTTAATATGCCTTTTTGACGCTCTTTCAGCGGAATCCTGCCTTTTAAGATGTTTAAAGCAATCTCGCCTATGGCTGTAATTAAATCATTGCTTGCATTGCGCAAAATAGACTTTCGGACAGCCAGGGTTGCCTTCACCAGAGTTTTTAAGAGAGCCCAGTTACGCCGGAGTCTCTCAGACATCTTTACAGCACAACGCACACAGCGTAGAATGTCTGATACCTGGGTAAAATTCACTTTTTAGAAGTGTTTTTCTTTTGAACGTAAACAGCAGGCAACGCTGGTGGAAACAAGCCGGTCCTTAAGCGAAGTTCCTCAGGGGTATTAGCTCTCAAATCTACAAGCAAATACCCATAAGGTTCCCGCGTGGCATCCTCAAAAGCTTCTAGGAAAAAACGTGTTTTTTCGGGATACATCTGGCGAGCTAGAGTTAAAATTTGTAATTTATCTCGGGGGTTATTAAAAAGCACCATGTATTTTGTGTTTAAATTTATCGTACGGCTTTTCTTACCCTGGCAAAATATGTTTTGAACCAGGTAGAAAATGCTGAGATTTCTGTGGTGCACATACTTGGTAAAGGCTTTTTCCATCTCACAATTTTCACTAGCACTCTCCATGAGATCATCAACAATAGCCAAATTCACCTTCTCCGGTGGGAATAATTCATCATCTACGAATGTATTCGGCAGACCCTCCACAAATCTGGCGTGGGGAAAAGAGAGAGAGATTTCATCATATAGTTTTTGCCAACACGAATAAAACCAAACAATATTATCAGGCTTCTGAGAAAAATTAGTTTCAATATTATACAGCAGTTGTTTTATAAAATAGCTCTTTCCAGAATTAGACGGTCCTGCTAGAATGCATGAGAATGGGTGTTGCAAGCGTGTATCCATCAGCACAATACTCTGCTAATACCCAAAAGGCAGGGTTGTGAAACCGTCAATTAGTCGCCGCTTTGTATAAACGCACTTTTGTGTTTTGCGTAACGGCCTCGTTTCAATCTCCCAGTACTTTTTATTTCTTACAATGGACGGCTGTTGTACGATAATACGTTTCTGCGTATCTGTGTCAGAATTGCTCGGGTAGTCCAGAACTAGATCTTTTAGACTGTTGAAATTAATAGATTGAGAGTTACCAACATTTAGTGTTATACCCTTAACTTTTAAGACAGTTTTACCCGTGTTGAGTTTGTACCCGTAAGTTTTGGGGCCCGCGGATACAAATTCTGTGATGTGTGTACCATCGGGTATTTCACTGGTCAGCTCCCCCAGGTAATCGCCTAAAGGCGGCTGCCACTCACCATCTCTCTGTACAAAAATAACAGAATCTGTGTCGTGATAAAGGCACCTCTCCTGCAGCCTGTCCATCAGCGAATAGAGCTCTAGCCGGGCATACGCTGTTGTAAAACACGCTATAAAAATGTTTGTGTTTTTGTTGACGGTGTGGTGACCTTTTGCGTATTTCCAGTTAATGGTTGCGGTGTCATCATCAAGGAAATGTAACATCGAGATGTCATAGTAAGGCAGGAACAAATACTTAAAAAGCTCATCTGGATCCCTAACAATGCTGGTACATGATAGATTAGATCTCTGAGCAAACTTCCCCCATAAAGAATTTAAGAAAAGCTTGGAGATCTGTCTCTTAGCAGGGTTGACAGCTATATTTTCAGGCCGTAATTGCACACCTTCTTTTTCAAGAAAGGAGTCAATGTACTGCCTTTTCTTGTCTTCATCAGTGCACCAGCTAGGGTAACCAGAGGCTTCCTGCTTCTCCCTCAGATGTAATTTAATGTAGGGTGCAAACAGATCATCAGTGGTTTTAGGAAAATGCCATATTTCATAGATGTGGGCGATCTGATACCCTTTTTCTATCGCCATCTCGAGCTCTATAGTGCACCAGGTGCCTGACAATGCACGCTCTTCATCACTATGCGCACAAATATCTGCCTGGGAATTTACAGCGCATGTGTAGCATAGGGGAAACATTAATTTTTTGTTGAGTTTTACCGGTAGAACTGGAAAAAATAAATCTCTCGGTGGGTAGACCTTGACTTTAGCAATGCCAAAGTATTTTTTAATGAATCCAAAATTGTCATAGATGATGTCTGGATGCCCTACAGGGTATGTTTTAGTTTTGTTTACAAAGGGGTACAGACTGGTGAAATCGTAGTAATGTAAAGTCTCCCCTTCTGCCAGCTGGTGATAGAGCTTAATGGCGTTAGTTCGTCCGCCATAAAGCGCATCACGGGGGTCTAAAGGAACGGGGAACTCCATCTGGTGGAGAAATGATTGAAGGTTAGAATCATTTTCAACCATTTCATTCCACTCATGCTCCCACATCACTCTTATTGTGTAGCCGCAGGCCTGTAAGTAGCGCTTTTTAGCTAAAAAGGTGTAATATAACTGGCCGTAGGACGTGTTTGTGACCTTATTCCTGTCATTTTCATTATAGCACACGGGACACCCGTGATAAAAACATCCCTGAAATTTAATTCCTATGAAATATATTATCTAGGGCTGGAGTGTTTGGTATAAATACAGCATTTGATATGAAATTTTATACAGCTGAAGAGGCAAGTGACTGTTGATTATCGAGGCACAGTCATTTATTCAGCCATGGATTCTAATACCCGGGATCACATATTAGAAAAACAATATTTTACAGCCAGCAATTCCGGGTCATTCTATGGAATAGACAAATTATTTAGAGCGACGAGAGACAGCGGAATAAAGAAATCTGACGTGTCTGAGTGGCTGGATAGACAAGACGCTTATACGTTGCACAAACCCATCAGAAAACATTTTTTGACAAATAAAATTTACGTCTCGAACATTGACGCGCAATGGCAGGCGGATCTCGTAAGTTTAATCGACTATTCAAGGGAAAATGATAATGTCAAATACATCCTGACGGTGATTGATACTCTATCGAGATACGCGTGGTGTGTGGCATTGTCAAGCAAAATGGGCTCTAATGTGGCTAGATCATTCGAATTAATATTTCAAAATGATAAGCGCATACCGAAGAAATTGCAGACAGATCGCGGCAAAGAATTTATAAATTCGTCAGTCAAGCAACTATGTAATTTACATAATATTCATCACTTTTTTACCAACAACGCTGTGAAAGCAGCTATGGTAGAGCGCTTTAATCGCACATTAAAAACTCGTATGTGGCGCTATCTCACGAAGCATAATACCTTTAGGTATATTGATATTTTACCGGATTTGGTGCATAGCTACAATCATACTTATCATTCTACCATACGATGTAGTCCCGCTGAAGTGACAGAGAAAAACGCTATGCAAATCTGGCGCAATATTTACAGTTCTACTATTGCTAATAAACCGATTAAACCGACTTTAAAGGTCGGTGATCATGTGAGAATTTCCCGCTATAAAGATACATTCTGTAAGGGGTATGAGAAAACGTACAGCGAAGAGATTTTTTTAATTACCGGGGTCTCCAATAAATTTCATAAACCTCTTTATAAAATTAGTGATTTAGCCGGCGACCCTGTAGAGGGGTCATTTTATAAGGAAGAACTGCAAAAAATACCTGCGGACGAGAATCGCGTCTACAGAGTGGAAAAGATTTTGAGAAAAAAACGTGTCGGGGGTGTGAGTCACTGCCTCGTCAAATGGCTGGGGTACCCCGAAAAATTCAATAGTTGGATCCCGGCTTCGGAGTTGTCAGATATATAGCTATGGAAGCGCGCTCCTTTTTCGTGACCCTGCCCAGTAATTCGTCAATTAATATCTACCCCGATAACACCATATCGAATTACAATACCAAGTTAGCGAGGGCCATTCACCTTTCAGACGCTTATGAAGTGGCGTTAACGGAAATACAGTACCCCCATACGTGGAACACGTTTGAGGCTTTTGAAGGGAACTTCTACGCCGCGAAACACGGCGAACCGCTAGAACATTATCACATAAAATCAGGGTTTTACTCGAACATTCATAAGCTGGTTACCGCGGTCAATGCCCGAATAGAGGCGCTGAATTTATCCGTGCCTGCCTACAGAATACGGTATGATGAGCTACGCTGAGAGGTGATCCTGCCCGACCCGGCCCCTATACAGTTTGCTCTGGGTACTAAGCTAAAATTTATTTTCGGGCTACAGACTAATTAATTAAAATCGCATAAAGTGTGTTAAATAGACATCATACGGATACCGTAGTGAATCAAAATGTATTAAATCGATTACTGATACGATCCCTACAAATTGATAATTAATTAAAATCGCATAAAGTGTGTTAAATAGACATCATACGGATATCGTAGTGAATCAAAATGTATTAAATTGATTACTGATACGATTCCAACAAATTGATAACAAATTGTTATCAAAGTGGCAGCAAAGCATATTAAATAGATATCACACCGAAATCATAGTGTATCAAAGTGTATTATTACACCTATTATTATATAGGACCTTTTATTTAGAGTTCAATAATTTTTATTCTCTTTTATTGACATTTTCATACACCTATAGTCCCAATAATGTTTATTCTCTTTTATTTACATTTTCATACACCTATAGCCCCAATAATATTTATTCTCTTTTGACAATTTGATACATCTATTATTATATAGGCCCTTTTATTTATAGTACATGCATGTACTATTGGAAGCGTCTGCTTCATTCTGAAGAGCACCCGATCTGAGCATATGTGGCTGGCAGTATAATGACTGTTGATTAGCGTTTATTTATAGTTAAACAATGTTTTTCTCTTTTATTGACAATTTGATACACCTACAGTATTTATATAGGTAGGCCCCTCTTTTATTGACAATTTGATACTATAAACAGTGCTGATCTTTGTAAAATAAAGAACGAGAGAACTTTTTCAGATAAAAGTAATAACGTTTATTGAACAAAATTATGGATCTCTACAATAAACACCATGTGTAGAAATTTGGTTCTAGAACTTGTTGGATTAGTGAATATAATAACGTTTGTCATATTTTATAACATACAGCTAGTGATTCTTGCTTTTAACTTGTATGTAACTGGTTAATGTTACTAATACCCTCTAACATGGGGGCATGGTTCTGCATTTTCTGAAGAGTTGAGCTTCATCTCCATCTCTCTTTAATTCTACATTATTTTATCACATATTAATTTCACAGCTGTCTGTGCTGGCTATTTGCACACAGCCTTCTTGAATTCAATGTTTTGTAGATTTTTCTGTCATGGGGAAAAAAAAAAAAAAAAAAAAGGTGTACAAAGTTAAAACATAATTAAAATAAAGAATAATGACCTGGCTGGTTGTTTGGGAGATATTGTAAAATCATTTATTGTTTCTACTACTTGGCAACTGTTACACTCAGTTATTCTTATTTATTTATTTATTTATTTTTTCCTTGGATTTTGTTAGTCATTACAATTATTTTTGCTCCCAAGACAGGGTTTTAGAGTCACCAAGTAACATAAATGTGCAGACTCCTGAATGTTACAATTACAAAACATTCAAAGTTTGTTTCTCCACTTTTGCAGATAATAAATCTTAATTTCTTTATAATTTGACTTTTAGTTATAGTTTGTTTCAGCTCTTTGTCGTTCTATGTATACCATAAATTTTGCTTCCTTTCAGTGAATAATATAAGACAAATTATTTTTATTCAAAGACATCTAACTTATGTATACTTTTAAAGCTTTGTTACATTTCTATCCAGTCTACAGCATACTGTGTAACATAAATACATGTGGTCTTGTAGTATGGTTTTTGGTTTCTCTTAACTGCCGCAAACAAAACATATAAGGTAGTACGGCACAAGATGTGAGCGTACCCGCAGCTCACTGAGCATTACCGCGGCACTCACTTCTCTTTGCAGCTTCTAAATGTACACTATTCTCACCCATGGAGAGTTTTCCTTTAAAAATATGAATATTATTGAATATAATGTTTTACATGTGTTGTGTGTGTATGTTTGTTGTGTGTGTTCTGTATGTTGTGTGTGTATGTTTGTTGTGTGTGTTGCATGTGTTGTGTGTGTGTTCTGTATGTTATGTGTGTATGTTTGTTGTGTGTGTTGCATGTGTTGTGTGTGTATGTTTGTTGTGTGTTGCATGTGTTGTGTGTGTTCTGTATGTTGTGTGTGTATGTTTGTTGTGTGTGTTGCATGTGTTGTGTGTGTTCTGTATGTTGTGTGTGTATGTTTGTTGTGTGTGTTGTATGTGTTGTGTGTGTTCTGTATGTTATGTGTTGTGTGTGTGACTGCATCCATCTCCGTTCTGCAATTCTCTCTCTTTACAGAACCATAAACTTATAATGGCAAAAGGTTGATGCCTCCGTCAGCACAAAGATGGATTTTTGCATGGAAAATAAAATACTGTAAAATATGTAAAACATTATATTCAATAATATTCATATTTTTAAAGGAAAACTCTCCATGGGTGAGAATAGTTTACATTCAGAAGCTGCAAAGAGAAGTGAGTGCTGCGGTAATGCTCAGTGAGCTGCGGGTACGCTCACATCTTGTGCCGTACTACCTTATATGTTTTGTTTGCGGCAGTTAAGAGAAACCAAAAACCATACTACAAGACCACATGTATTTATGTTACACAGTATGGTGTAGAATGGATAGAAATGTAACAAAGCTTTAAAAGTATACATAAGTTAGATGTCTTTGAATAAAAATAATTTGTCTTATATTATTCACTGAAAGGAAGCAAAATTTACGGTATACATAGAACGACAAAGAGCTGAAACAAACTATAACTAAAAGTCAAATTATAAAGAAATTAAGATTTATTATCTGCAAAAGTGGAGAAACAAACTTTGAATGTTTTGTAATTGTAACATTCAGGAGTCTGCACATTTATGTTACTTGGTGACTCTAAAACCCTATCTTGGGAGCAAAAATAATTGTAATGACTAACAAAATCCAAGGAAAAAAATAAATAAATAAATAAATAAATAAATAAATAAGAATAACTGAGTGTAACAGTTGCCAAGTAGTAGAAACAATAAATGATTTTACAATATCTCCCAAACAACCAGCTAGGTCATTATTCTTTATTTTAATTATGTTTTAACTTTGTACACCTTTTTTTTTTTCCCATGACAGAAAAATCTACAAAACATTGAATTCAAGAAGGCTGTGTGCAAATAGCCAGCACAGACAGCTGTGAAATTAATATGTGATAAAATAATGTAGAATTAAAGAGAGATGGAGATGAAGCTCAACTCTTCAGAAAATGCAGAACCATGCCCCCATGTTAGAGGGTATTAGTAATATTAACCAGTTACATACAAGTTAAAAGTAAGAATCACTAGCTGTATGTTATAAAATATGACAAACGTTATTATATTCACTAATCCAACAAGTTCTAGAACCAAATTTCTACACATGGTGTTTATTGTAGAGATCCATAATTTTGTTCAATAAACGTTATTACTTTTATCTGAAAAAGTTCTCTCGTTCTTTATTTTACAAAGATCAGCACTGTTTATAGTATCAAATTGTCAATAAAAGAGGGGCCTACCTACATAAATACTGTAGGTGTATCAAATTGTCAATAAAAGAGAAAAACATTGTTTAACTATAAATAAACGCTAATCAACAGTCATTATACTGCCAGCCACATATGCTCAGATCGGGTGCTCTTCAGAATGAAGCAGACGCTTCCAATAGTACATGCATGTACTATAAATAAAAGGGCCTATATAATAATAGATGTATCAAATTGTCAAAAGAGAATAAATATTATTGGGGCTATAGGTGTATGAAAATGTAAATAAAAGAGAATAAACATTATTGGGACTATAGGTGTATGAAAATGTCAATAAAAGAGAATACAAATTATTGAACTCTAAATAAAAGGTCCTATATAATAATAGGTGTAATAATACACTTTGATACACTATGATTTCGGTGTGATATCTATTTAATATGCTTTGCTGCCACTTTGATAACAATTTGTTATCAATTTGTTGGAATCGTATCAGTAATCAATTTAATACATTTTGATTCACTACGATATCCGTATGATGTCTATTTAACACACTTTATGCGATTTTAATTAATTATCAATTTGTTGGGATCGTATCAGTAATCGATTTAATACATTTTGATTCACTACGGTATCCGTATGATGTCTATTTAACACACTTTATGCGATTTTAATTAATTAACTGCTGGTCAAATAAATATTATTGGGACTATAGTTGTATGAAAATGTAAATAAAAGAGAATAAATATTATCGGGACTATAAATAAAGGGGCCTATGTAATAATAGGTGTGATAATACACTTTGATACACTATGATTTCAGTGTGATATCTATTTAATATGCTTTGCTGCCACTTTGATAACAATTTGTTATCAATTTGTTGGAATCGTATCAGTAATCAATTTAATACATTTTGATTCACTATGATATCCGTATGATGTCTATTTAACACACTTTATGCGATTTTAATTAATTATCAATTTGTTGGGATCGTATCAGTAATCAATTTAATACATTTTGATTCACTACGGTATCCGTATGATGTCTATTTAACACACTTTATGCAATTTTAATTAATTAACTGCTGGTCAAATAAATATTATTGGGACTATAGTTGTATGAAAATGTAAATAAAAGAGAATAAATATTATCGGGACTATAAATAAAGGGGCCTATGTAATAATAGGTGTAATAATACACTTTGATATGATAATCTAGCAATTATAGTATCAGACTCATTCAAGCTCACAGCAGAATAATACTGCAGAAACACTGGGTCATTCTCCCTATCATCGGATTATCAAATAAGTGTAATCTTAATACAGCATATAAACATCTAATATAAAACAATTACTGGGATAATATTCACTGTGATAATAATCACAACACCAAATTATTTCTGTGTGGTTTAAGGAGTTTTTGTGTGGAATGTTTGTATCTCCAACACAGAAAGTCTGGCTGTCTAGTTAGTGGTCAGTAGAGATACATTTTAGCAGCTGTTAGCAATTATAGTATCAGACTCATTCAAGCTCACAGCAGAATAATACTGCAGAAACACTGGGTCATTCTCCCTATCATCGGATTATCAAATAATTGTATTCTTAATACAGCATATAAACATCTAATATAAAACAATTACTGGGATAATATTCACTGTGATAATAATCACAACACCAAATTATTTCTGTGTGGTTTAAGGAGTGTTTGTGTGGAATGTTTGTATCTCCAACACAGAAACTCTGGCTGTCTAGTTAATGGTCACACATCTGCTTGCATTTAAGTAAGGAATAGCCCCTGTCCTACAGAATAATCCCAAACCAGTAACGAAAGATCTAATATAAAAAAAAATAAAGCACAACGACCTTAATCTCACAGCAGTTGCATATAAATCTAATATAAATGCAAGCAAATACTGTGATAATAATCACAGTATTAACAATATTAAACACTGTGATAACAATATTAAACTATATCAAAAGGGGGGAGCAGACACACAGGGAACAGCTGCTGACAGCTGCCACCCAGGGAGGGGAGGGGTTACACACTTTGATACACTCTGATAGGGGCGTGTCCACCTGTCAAATTGAGTTTGACAAAAGGTCCCTATGCTCTACTACTAAGGTGTGAGCCAGGCAAGGTATGTGTTTCAGTTCTGAAAAGGCTATGGCAGCCACAAAATTCCTTCCGTTATCACTGACTACCTTGCCTGCCTCAAGATGTACACTGCCCAGCCATGACTGAGTTTGTTGCTGCAAGTACTCGGCCAGTACTTCCGCGGTGTGTCTGTTGTCGCCCAAAAACTTCATTTGTAACACAGCCTGCTGACGCTTACCACTAGCTGTTCGATAATGGGACACCTCATGTGCAACACTGGCAGCTGCAGATGGAGTGGCCGTGTGACTGCACTCTGTGCACAAGCTTTCGATTGTGGAGGAGGAGGAGGAGGAGGAGGGGTGGCGAACGCCTACAGCCAACTGTTTCCTAGACCGTGGGCTAGGCAGAACTTTTCCACTATGGCTGTCCCCTGTGGACCCTGCATCCACCACATTAACCCAGTGCGCCGTGATAGGCACATAACGTCCCTAGCCATGCCTACTGGTCCATGCATCTGTTGTGACGTGCACCTTTCCACTGACTGATTGCCTCAGTGCATGGACGATGTGGTCTTTGACATGCTGGTGGAGGGCTGGGATGGCTTTTCTCACAAAGAAGTGCCGACTGGGTAGGTCATAGCGTGGTACTGCGTAGGCCATCAGGTCTTTGAAAGCTTCTCTTTCAACCAACCGGTAGGGCATCATCTCTAACGAGATTAGTATAGCAATGTGGGTGTTCAAACCCTGTGTACGCGGATGAGAGGATGAGTACTTTCCCTAACGAGAGTCTCTTGTAGGGTGAGCTGGACTGGAGCGTTGCATATGGTGGAACTAGCGGTGGTGGTGGTGGTGGACATGGCGGATTGAGAGAGGGTTGGTTATGGTATTCTTGATGTTAGCCTACATACAGTGTTTCCTACCAATAACCTTGTGATTCTCTGACTGCTTTACCCTTGCGACGATACCTCCACATTTGCTGCTGGTGGTGTCCTAACTGGTGGGCTTACAGTGAGGGAAGCAATGTAGCGTTACTGACTACCTTCATTCTGAGCAGGTGCACCAACGGTACGGGTCGTTTGGTAGTTAGTCCAGGCTTGCAATTGCGTGCTGGTTAATTGTCTAAGCATGCACGTTGTATTTAAATTTTGAAGATTCTTCCCTCTTGGTTAAAAAATTGCCACAAGGAATACCTTTTCAGGCATTGCACGCTGTGCTACTTTCACCGGATGGCCACGCTGTCCTAAAACTGTTTTTGTTTTTGACAAATGTTTTTGGCCTGATACGGGCCTGCCAGATGACAGCTGTTGCGATGTAGATGGCTGCTGCTGATCATCCTCCTCCGCCTCTGAGCTACTGGCAGCGGCACCCTCTTCCCCCAATGGCTGCCAATCTGGGTCAACAACTGGGTCATCTATCACCTCCTCTTCAATGTCATGTGCACCTTCCTCTGTGTCACCGTGTAAGGTGCTATAGCATTCGGGACGGGGCATCATAGTCTCATCAGGGTCAGATTCTGGCTCAGTACACTGTGAGGGCAATGTAGTGATCTGAGTCAATGGAACAGCATAATAATCTAACTGTGGCTGTGCATCAGTGCACTCCATGTCCGATTCATCTTGTAATGGGCAGTTAACAATTTCCCTTTCTAACCCAGGCACGGTATGTGTAAAGAGCTCCATGGAGTAACCTGTAGTGTCGCCTGACGCATCCTTCACATTTGGTTTGGGTGAAGGACCCAAGGAAACGTCTTGTTCCTGACCGGGAGCTTCCACTGATGACTCGCTACTTTTATATTTGGAACTTTCTGAAGAGGAGGCGAAAGAGCTAGAGGCTGAGTCAGCAAGGAAAGCCAAAACTTTTTCCTGCTGCTCCGGCTTTAAAAGCTGTTTTCCTACTCCCAGATAAGGGAGCCTTCGAGGCCTTGTGTTGCCAGATGATGACACTGGCTCAACACCTCCAGCCTTAGGTGCTATTGTGCTTTTGACACTCCCAACAGATGCACCACCACCACCATCAGTACCACCTGGCAACCACTGCCCACAGGCTCTTCCACCAGACTTCCTCATTTTTTGGAAAATCTAACCAAAATAACAACCGTTATATGGTACTGTAAAACAAGGTAGAAGGTGTATATAAATAGTAATATAATTTAAATCTCCGGTTTTTTGGGGAGACTGAACCAAAACTCAGTCCCAGTGTATAACACAACACAATGTAAGTGGCAGAAAATGGCTGGAAGATGTATGAAAAAATACAAGGACTGTATTACAATTTCAATCTCCCTACAATGATCTCAGGACAAGTATGGCAGCAATACAAAGGACTTCTGCACACAAAAGTGTGGACAAATAAACAAGATAACTGTGCAGAAAGGCGCAACAGGATTTTTGCTTTTAAAAAAGCAGTTGGTTTGCACAGCAGCGTGCAAACAGCAATGCAGCTATCAGGGAGCCTTATAAGGCAGCCTAATAAGCTAAATTGAAAGGAGAATCCAGCTCAACGAGGTAGTGAAAAAAACTCGTACTTTATTCACTTCATATCATGTGGAGGATAAAAACATCAGCAACAATGGAGATAAAAACAATATCAACGCGTTTCTGGTGGCAACGCACCCTTAATCATGATTAAGACTTTGTAAGAATTTGAATCTCACTTTTTTCTCTTGGAGACTGAACCAAAACTCAGGCCCAGTGTATAAAACAACACAATGTACGTGGCAGAAAGTGGCTGGCTGATATACGACAAACTAACAGGACTGAAGTATATCCACTTTGTGAGAATTTGAATTTCACCTTTTTTTGGGAGACTGAACCAAAACTCAGGCGCAGTGTATGAATCAACACAATGTAAGTGGCAGAAAGTGGCTGGCTGATATACGACAAACTAACAGGACTGAAGTATATCCACTTTGAGGATTTGAATCTCACTTTTTAGGGGGGGAGACTGAACCAAAACTCAGGCCCAGTGTATAAAACAACACAATGTAAGTGGCTGGCTGATATACGACAAACTGACAGGACTGAAGCATATCCACTTTGTGAGAATTTGAATCTCACTTTTTTTTCTTGGAGACTGAACCAAAACTCAGGCCCAGTGTATGAAACAACACAATATAAGTGGCAGAAAGTGGCTGGCTGATATACAACAAACTAACAGGACTGAAGTATATCCACTTTGTGAGAATTTTAATCTCACTTTTTTTTGGAGACTGAACCAACACTCAGGCCCAGTGTATAAAACAACACAATGTACGTGGCAGAAAGTGGCTGGCTGACATACGACAAACTAACAGGACTGAAGTATATCCACTTTGTGAGAATTTGAATCTCACTTTTTAGTGGGGGAGACTGAACCAAAACTCAGGCCCAGTGTATAAAACAACACAATGTACGTGGCAGAAAGTGGCTGGCCGATATACAACAAACTAACAGGACTGAAGTATATCCACTTTGTGAGAATTTGAATTTCACTTTTTTTTTTGGAGACTGAACCAAAAGTCAGGCCCAGTGTATAAAACAACACAATGTACGTGGCAGAAAGTGGCTGGCTGATATACGACAAACTAACAGGACTGAAGTATATCCACTTTGTGAGAATTTGAATCTCACTTTTTTTGGGGGGAGACTGAACCAAAACTCAGTCCCAGTGTATAAAACAACACAATGTAAGTGGCAGAAAGTGGCTGGCTGATATACGACAAACTAACAGGACTGAAGTATATCCACTTTGTGAGAATTTGAATCTCACTTTTTTGGGAGACTGAACCAAAACTCAGGCCCAGTGTATAAAACAACACAATGTACGTGGCAGAAAGTGGCTGTGTCAGGACTCATTTTTTACCTTTTGTGCATTACTGCCCTTTTCCAAGATGGCGTCTTTGGTCTCATGTGCACTGTGTCTTCCTGCTATAAAACTCCACCCCAGCCTTCAGTCTGTGCTAGAGTATTCTGCCTTGCATCCAGCTCCTGACCTCTGATTACTCCCTGGCTATATACCTGCTCCTGTGAACCTGTGTGGTGATCCTGCTACTCTGCTCTGAGTTCCTGCTGCATACACCAGTTCCAGTAATCCTCCTTCATCTGCTGCTCTTATTTACTTCCATCTGCATTTGCTGGACATGTAAGCTGTTTGCTGCTCTGCAAAAACCTGAAGACTATTAACCAGGCCTCCCTAGTTGAGCTAAGATATTATTTGAACTGCCTTATAAGCTTATCTATCTGTTTTTGGACTAAGACAAGGATTTATTCGTGTCAAGTATCCTCAAGAATAATTGTGCTTCATAGACTTTCTGCGTGATTGCATTTTCCTCTGAAGTTTCCTATAGACTGCTGAGCTGCATTTGATATTTGCACCAAGTGTTGTGGACTTGAGTTTCTCTCTGCACCTGTTTGAATCACCGTGTGATAATATAGACTTTACCACTTATAAAACTGTGTCCTGTAGTTGTCTTGTTCCACGCAAAGAGTCTCCTGAGTTATCCCCTATAATTATTACAGGCTGGCTGATATACGACAAACTAACAGGACTGAAGTATATCCACTTTGCGAGAATTTGATTCTCACTTTTTTTGGGGAGACTGAACCAAAAGTCAGGCCCAGTGTATAAAACAACACAATGTAAGTGACAGAAAGTGGCTGGCTGATGTATGACAAACTAACAGGACTGAAGTATATCCACTTTGTGAGAATTTGAATCTCACTTTTTTGGGGGGAGACTGAACCAAAACTCAGGCCCAGTGTATAAAACAACATAATGTAAGTGGCAGAAAGTGGCTGGAAGATATATGAAAAAATACAAGGACTGTAGTACAATTTCAATCTCCCTACAATGATCTCAGGACAAGTATGGCAGCAATAAAAAGGACTGCTGCACACAAAACTGTGGACAAATAAACAAGATAACTGTGCAGAAAGGAGCAACAGGATTTTTGCTTATAAAAAAGCAGTTGGTTTGCACAGCAGTGGTGCAAACAGCAATGCAGCTATCAGGGAGCCTTATAAGGCAGCCTAATAAGCTACAGACCTGATGCACAAAAATATAGCCTCCACTGTCCCTGCAAAAAAAAGTGGTGTTGGACAGTGGAAATCGCTACAGCACAAGCAGTTTGGGGGTTAATCTTCTAACTATATCCCTTCTGATGAAGCTGCAGCAACCTCTCCCTATGCTAAGATCGGCAGAAGTAAGATGGCGGTCGGCGTGCACGCCCCTTTATAGCCCCTGTGACGCCGCAGAAAGCAAGCCAAACACTGTCATGCCCTTCTCTAAGATGGTGGGGACCGGGACCTATGTCATCACGCTGCCCACACTCTGCGTCCTCCTTCATTGGCTGAAACATGGCGCTGAAAACGTCATACGAAACGCGACTTTTGTGACCTCATGGCCGATCCCACATTTGGATCGGGTCGGGTTTCATGAAACCCGACTTTGCTGAAAGTCAGCGATTTTTTAATTTGTCCGATCTGTTTTGCTGAACCCTAGCCAGAACCTAGTGGCGGCTCTGAGGCGAGCTCACACACCTACCATGCCTGGGCCATGTGCTTAACCTTAATGTTCATCGGTTTCTCAAAAGCTACCCGGAGCTGCCGGATCTACTTGCGAAAGTACACCGCCTGTGTTCCCATTTTAGAAAGTCAGCTACAGCTTCCACCGACCTTTCTGTGCTTCAGCAGTATTTGCAGCTTCCAGCTCACCAACTGTGTGATGTCCCCACATGCTGGAACTCTACACTGCAGATGTTGGAAAGGATTTGTTAGCAGAAAAGGGCAGTTGTTGACTACCAGCATCAACAAGGCTGTTGGTATTCAGTTTAGACTCCACAAATAAGAGCTCATGAGTGGACATGGATGTCAGACATATTTACCATCCTCCAAAATGAGGACTCAACCAAGATGGTGAGCGGCGATGGCGCCATAATTAGTGACACCATCCCACTTCTCTGTGTTCTGAAACACTCTCTGCTTACAATTAAAGAGGATACATTGCAGGCAGAGCATGATGAGATGGAGCAAGGAACCATACAGGGTGATTACACATAGCCCAGTTTCATCTAATCCTAACATGGATTTGGTGACAATGAGGAAGAGGAGGAGGAAGAAGAACAGGAGCTAGTTTAATGCGCTATAGACGGTACTAGACGCACAACTGTCATACCATCTGTTCAGCGTGGATGGCCTAAGGGCAGGGTGGAGAAGAGCATAGTCAGTCATCCTCTTGCTGAGGACGCTCAAGTCTTGCCTGTTAACAGTCTGGCACGCATGGCTGAGTTTTTGTTGTGCTGCCTTTCCTGTGACCCTCCACACAGCCCAGCCTCATCTCATCCCAATGTGGATTGGGTAACAATGAGGATGAGGAGGAGGAAGAACAGGAGCTAGGTTTATGCGCTATAGATAGTACTACCTGGACAACTGTCACACCATCTGTTCAGCGTGGATGGCCTTAGAACAGGGAGGAGGAGGAGGAGAGCATGGTCAGTCCTCCTCTTGGTGATGACACAAAAGACTTGCCTGTTAGCAGTCTGGCAAGCATGGCCGAGTTTATGTTGTGCTGCCATTCCCATGACCCTCACGTTCTCAAAATTTTGGGTGACAGTAGTTACTGGTTGGTGACACTTCCAGACCCACACTACAAGGAGAACTTTCTATCTCATTCCCAAGGCAGACAGATCTATTAAAATGGGGCAGTACCAGAAGGCCCTTGTTGCCGAATTATTTTAAAAAATCCTATCTAAAATGCTGGCTGCAGAGGTCACAGTTCGTTGTATAACCAAGGAGTACAGGCGAGAGAGACACAAGTCCAATCCAGCAGAGGCAGGGGAACAATGTCAAAGTTCTGGGAGAGTTTTCTCTGACCCTCCCATCTCACAGGCCTTGAGTCATGAGGTACTCTCACAAGGAGTGCAAAATTTGAAAAGATGCTGAGGTAGTACCTTGCTGTCAAGGCTCCTGGGTGTAATGAATGCTGGGAGGCTACTCGCTGCAGTAAGGGAGCCCAGACCAGAACAGTGGAGAACTTACCGGGTAGCAAGCAGGACCTGAACCATGTGACCGAAGGGGAGTTGCCAGGGGTGAAACCAGGTACCGGGGTGCATGGAGGCAAATGGCGCTGGAGAGTAGTCAAATATGCCAAGGTCAATAACCATTGAATTAGCGAGGTACTGGAGGTTGAGACAGAAGGATAGTCAGATGGAAGCCAGAGGTCAGAAAACCAAGTAAGAGAATGGATAGATACACAAAGCAGGAAAGCTGAGAGGATTAAACAGATCAGATAAGGCAGGGAGAGCAAACAAACAACACAGAATGCACATGCACACCAAGGAGTCAGGCCATGTGCACACGTTCAGGTTTTTTCGCGGTTTTTTCGCGTTTTTTTCGCTACAAAATCGCGATAAAAATGTAAAAAAAACGCTTACATATAGTTCCTAATCGTTTTTATGTATTCCGCAAAAATAGTGCAAACGTTGCGTTTTTTTCCGCGAAAAAAAACGATTCGCGGAAAAAAAAGCAACATGTTCATTAATTTTGCGGAATCGCTGATTTCCCGCACACATAGCCTTGCATTGAAACGCTAGAAATCTGCAAACATATAAAAAAATGCGGATTTCTAGCGTTATTTTTGTGGTAAAACAGGAAGTGACAACACAATGTCCATCCCATAATGGCCATCCCATCATGCCATGCATGCATATCCCATAAAATCCAGGAAGCGGAAACTCCCACATTCCCGTCTTCCTGCTTATAGCTGCCGGCATGGAGTGCTACGACCGTATGAGCCTGGATGTGGTGCAGATGATAAGTGTGGTAAGAGTGTGTGTCTGTGTATATATGTGTGTGTGTCTGTGTATATACAGTGGGGCAAAAAAGTATTTAGTCAGTCAGCAATAGTGCAAGTTCCACCACTTAAAAAGATGAGAGGCGTCTGTAATTTACATCATAGGTAGACCTCAACTATGGGAGACAAACTGAGACAACAAAATCCAGAAAATCACATTGTCTGTTTTTTTATCATTTTATTTGCATATTATGGTGGAAAATAAGTATTTGGTCAGAAACAAACAATCAAGATTTCTGGCTCTCACAGACCTGTAACTTCTTCTTTAAGAGTCTCCTCTTTCCTCCACTCATTACCTGTAGTAATGGCACCTGTTTAAACTTGTTATCAGTATAAAAAGACACCTGTGCACACCCTCAAACAGTCATGACTCCAAACTCCACTATGGTGAAGACCAAAGAGCTGTCAAAGGACACCAGAAACAAAATTGTAGCCCTGCACCAGGCTGGGAAGACTGAATCTGCAATAGCCAACCAGCTTGGAGTGAAGAAATCAACAGTGGGAGCAATAATTAGAAAATGGAAGACATTCAAGACCACTGATAATCTCCCTCGATCTGGGGCTCCACGCAAAATCCCACCCCGTGGGGTCAGAATGATCACAAGAACGGTGAGCAAAAATCCCAGAACCACACAGGGGGACCTAGTGAATGAACTGCAGAGAGCTGGGACCAATGTAACAAGGCCTACCATAAGTAACACACTACGCCACCATGGACTCAGATCCTGCAGTGCCAGACGTGTCCCACTGCTTAAGCCAGTACATGTCCGGGCCCGTCTGAAGTTTGCTAGAGAGCATTTGGATGATCCAGAGGAGTTTTGGGAGAATGTCCTATGGTCTGATGAAACCAAACTGGAACTGTTTGGTAGAAACACAACTTGTCGTGTTTGGAGGAAAAAGAATACTGAGTTGCATCCATCAAACACCATACCTACTGTAAAGCATGGTGGTGGAAACATCATGCTTTGGGGCTGTTTCTCTGCAAAGGGGCCAGGACGACTGATCCGGGTACATGAAAGAATGAATAGGGCCATGTATCGTGAGATTTTGAGTGCAAACCTCCTTCCATCAGCAAGGGCATTGAAGATGAAACATGGCTGGATCTTTCAACATGACAATGATCCAAAGCACACCGCCAGGGCAACGAAGGAGTGGCTTCGTAAGAAGCATTTCAAGGTCCTGGAGTGGCTTAGCCAGTCTCCAGATCTCAACCCTATAGAAAACCTTTGGAGGGAGTTGAAAGTCCGTGTTGCCAAGCGAAAAGCCAAAAACATCACTGCTCTAGAGGAGATCTGCATGGAGGAATGGGCCAACATACCAACAACAGTGTGTGGCAACCTTGTGAAGACTTACAGAAAACGTTTGACCTCTGTCATTGCCAACAAAGGATGTATTACAAAGTATTGAGATGAAATTTTGTTTCTGACCAAATACTTATTTTCCACCATAATATGCAAATAAAATGATAAAAAAACAGACAATGTGATTTTCTGGATTTTGTTGTCTCAGTTTGTCTCCCATAGTTGAGGTCTACCTATGATGTAAATTACAGACGCCTCTCATCTTTTTAAGTGGTGGAACTTGCACTATTGCTGACTGACTAAATACTTTTTTGCCCCACTGTATGTGTGTGTGTCTGTGTATATATGTGTGTGTGCGTGTGTTCGGACATCGGCCGATGAGACTACACCCATCGGCCTTTGTCTGTTCCCTCCAAGTCGTTGCAGCAGGCTCAGCTCGATGGGAGCAGTATTTCCCATCGAACTGTCCCTGCTGTTATGTACGTCCCCGAAATGTTGTTGTAGCCCCCTCATCCTAAATTTCCTAGTAAAATGTAACAAAATTTCCCCCACAAAATGTCCCCTTATTAAAAACAATGGTGGCCAGTGTTTACATTGGTGGCCAGTGTTTACATTGGTGGCCAGTGTTTACATTGGTGGCCATAGTGTAGTAATTTACATTGGTGGCCAGTGTTTGCATTGGTGGCCAGTGTTTACATTGGTGGCCAGTGGTAAAAATCAATAAATTAAATTATCCCCCTGTCGTGTCCCTATTTTTTAATAGTCCATTAAATTCATTTTCATTGGTGGCCAGTGGTTACCTGTGGAAATAAATTATACATACCTGTCCCCGCCGATCGCCACCTAAAATAAATTAAAAAAAACAAACCCATACTCACCTAAACGCCCAATTCCACGAATCCCTCGTCAGAAAAAAAGTAAAAAAACAAACCACAAAGTATACCTACCCTCCGCAGCATCCAATTAAACGAGTGTCCCACGAGGATCTTGAGTTTAGAGCAGCCACATAACATGCGGCTGCTCTTAACCGTGGCCGCCGATACAATGAACGGGATCGTAAAGCGATCCCGTTCACTGTATACCGAGTTCTCCCGAAGGCAGCTTGCGCTGTTCGGGTAAACTCGATCGGTAGTCACTGCGGCTGCGCGGACTCTCCGGTATACATGGTATGTCGCACAGCCCACATAGTATATCGCGCAGGCCACATAGTATATAGCACTGCCCATGTAGTATATTGCCCTGCCACTTATATAGCTCAGCCCATGTAGTATATTGCCCAGCCCATGTAGTATATTGCCCAGCAACGTATATAGCACAGCCACTTATTTAGCACATCCCATGTAGTATATATCACAGGCCACATAGTATATTGCCCAGCCACGTATATAGCACAGCCCATGTAGTATATTGCTCAGCCACTTATATAGCACAGCCCATGTAGTATATTGCCGAGCCACGTATATAGCACAGGCCACGTAGTATATAGCCTAACCACGTATATAGCACAGGCCATGTAGTATATTGCCCAGCCACTTATTTAGCACATCCCATGTAGTATATAGCACAGGCCACGTAGTATATTGCCCAGCCACGTATATAGCACAGCCCATGTAGTATATTGCCCAGCCACGTATATAGCACAGCCCATGTAGTATATTGTCCAGCCACGTATATAGCACAGCCACTTATTTAGCACATCCCATGTAGTATATAGCACAGGCCACATAGTATATTGCCCAGCCACGTATATAGCACAGCCCATGTAGTATATTGCTCAGCCACTTATACAGCACAGCCCATGTAGTATATTGCCGAGCCACGTATATAGCACAGGCCACGTAGTATATAGCCTAACCACGTATATAGCACAGGCCATGTAGTATATTGCCCAGCCACTTATATAGCACAGCCCATGTAGTATATAGCACAGGCCACGTAGTATATAGCCCAGCCACATAGTAGCAGGGAAAATTTTTTTGTGCGTAACGACCCAAAAAACCTTCACTTACATGTATTTTCTTGCACACGGTCTTTGTGCAACTGTAGATAACCGTATATTTCTGTTCTTTCACTTTAAATTTTAATACAAATTTTCCCTTGTAATCTGTTATTTTTCAGATTGAAAAACACCCGGAGGTCTGGGACCGGTCACATGAGAATTACAAGGGGTCAAAGCGTGATGCCTGGCCCAAGATTGTAACAACTCTATTTCCTGAGTGGCCGAATCTACCTAAACAGTGGCAAACAACAATTTGTAAGTATTGATTTTTTAAATTTTTTGGAAAAAGTAAGGAAATGGGATTTGTAATATTTTATTTTTAAATTCTTTTATTTCAGTGGGCGATGTGAGGAAGAGGTGGCGGTCAGTGACAGATCGATTCATGAAGTCCCTCAAGACTCCAAGTGGCAGCTCACTGCCAAGGAAGAGGGTGCCATATGCAGACCAGCTGCAGTTTATATTGGGAAGCCGGAGTTTGAGGAGGTAGTTTATATATAAAAATTGTTTAGCTTGACGTAATGATTGAAAATAGTATTTTTTTAACATTGTTTTTTTTCTTTGGTCTGCAGAACTGAAAGCAACGTCTGTGGCCAAACACCTCCGGACCTAGGTGACTCCACGAAGCACAATATTGGAGAGGAAGTAGAAGAATGCAGGATGGGCAGCCAAGCTTCTCCGGGGGACATGTCTTTGTCCGGAAGGTCACAAGAGGTTACCGATACCTTTGGAGAACGTGACATAGCACCTCGTGCGGGAGAAGTTTTGGACTCTAACACTGCTTCTACTTCCTCGGACGCTGCAGCTAACTCTGGTGGTGGTGTGTCGAGGCACATGGGGATGGGGGCTGCTTCTGCCCGTCCCTTGGCTTTGAGAAGGGCGGCACCAAAGAAGTCTAAACAAGCTCAAGTTATAGAAAACTTAACAAGCCGTACGCTCAATCTGCTAGACAATTCGGCAAAGCAAGATGAGCAAGACAAATTTGGGTCACTTTTGGCAGACCGCCTTAGAACACTGCCACGGGACAAGCAGCAAATGTACATGACAGCAGCCAATTGTCTGTTAACGGCAATTGATGGGACATCCACCCTACCCCCAGCCCAACAAATTATGATGGGTATTTTTAATATTTTTAATAACCCCATTGTGCCTCCACCACCACCACCAGCAGCCGCACCGCAGCGTTATGGGCAGGCGGCAACATACAGGCCCGACCACGTAGAGGCCTACAGTTATGGCCATACACCTGGACCTACACCAACTGGCCATCGTACCAGTACACCCAATTCCAGTCTCTCCTCCCAACATGACTCATTTACAGGTTATGGATACCACCCGGAATATCACAATTTTTGAGATTTGATGTCTCCTCCTTTTTGAGTAGAGATGGGAGTGTAGACAATGTTTTACTGTGATGAGAGTTCCAGCCCAAATGTGAATAAGTTTTTTACGGTTTTTTCAAAAAAAATCTAAGTTTATTGAAAAAAAATATTTTGTTATTGATTTTTGGATATTACATCAGCTAATGTATCTTCCTTTAATAATCTTCACAACATTTTCTGTTATGTAATAAAATTATTTTTTAATTTAATAAAAGAAGTTTGGTTATACTACTCTGAGTTGGAATGATTACCAAATGTGAAGACCGGATAATGTGATCTGATGAAGCAACATTAACAAAAAACAAACAAACATGGAAACGATAATTATTAAAATCATATTTTGTATTTATTAACGATTTTTTGCTTTCATATTGATGATTAAAAAGGGACCTTGGTAGTTAGGAAATAGGCTTCGCTAGATAGGGATTAGGCCTCGCATTTTCTCTGTTGTTATCATCTCTGCCATACACACTGGTTCCTTTTTTTGTATGGGTTTGGCCATCATATGTTCTCTGCTGTTATCGCTGACGTCCAGGCTTGGGCCTTGATTCGGTTTAGGCATCCGATCTGCTCTGCAGTTCAGGCTGCTCAACACCGGCACAAGAGTATTGCCAGTGCACGGCACCTTCAGGACTCATGAAGTAGTCTGCGAAGGTTTCTCTCACACGCACACCCGAGTTACATTGCCTTCCTTGACCAAAGTTGTCCACTGCAACTAATTCTGACACCTGTGGCTCCTCAACTACCTCTGTGCTGTATTCACGAGCATAGTTGTGGAGCACACAGCATGCCTTTATCACAGTGTCCACGGTCTCCGGATCTAACTGGATGGCAGTGTGAAAAATCCTCCACCGACTACACATGATCCCGAAGGTACATTCCACATATCTTCGTGCACGGCACACCCTGTAATTGAAAATCCTACGCCGATCATCCAGTGCTCTTCGTGGGTATGGGCGCAGCAGGTTGGGCTTTAAGGGAAATGCCTCATCCGATACCATCACAAAGGGCACTGGATGTGTGGAACCCGGCAAAGGTCTTGGGGCTGGGAGCGTGCCGCCATCTTGAAGAATTTGAAGTCCAATCTGTGATTACTGCAGCACCCGAGAGTCCCCAGAACTGCCATAAGCACCGACGTCGATGGCAACAAACTTGTAATGTGCGTCAGCCACCGCCATCAGGACCACAGAAAAATACTTCTTATAATTAAAGAAGCTTGATCCTGATCGTGGTGGCTGCTGAACCCTTACATGTTTGCCATCAACAGCACCTACGCAGTTGGGGAAATTGGCCACAGTTTGAAAACCCGCTGCAACCTGCAGCCAAGTGTCCTCGGTTGGGCAAGGCATCACGATGGGCTGCAACGTCTGCCAGATGACGGTACATGTGCACCGTACAATTTGCGAGATGGTGGATTTGCCTAGCCTAAATTGGAGGTGCAGGGATGTGTAGCTCTCTCCTGTAGCTAAAAACCTGATGAGAGAAAAAAAAAATTCTTTAGAATAACTAATAATGGGGGCACTCGCAGCATTGCGGCAGCACTATGGGGGAACTGGCAGCATTGCGGCAGCACTATGGGGGAACTGGCAGCATTGTGGCAGCATAATGGGGGCACTCGCAGCATTGCGGCAGCATTATGGGGGAACTGCCAGCATTGCGGCAGCACTATGGGGGAACTGCCAGAATTGCGGCAGCACTATGGGGGAACTGGCAGCATTGTGGCAGCATAATGGGGGCACTCGCAGCATTGCGGCAGCACTATGGGGGGAACTGGCAGCATTGCGACAGCACTATGGGGGAACTGGCAGCATTGTGGCAGCATAATGGGGGCACTCGCAGCATTGCGGCAGCACTATGGGGGAACTGGCAGCATTGCGGCAGCACTATGGGGGAACTGGCAGCATTGCGGCAGCACTATGGGGGAACTGGCAGCATTGTGGCAGCATAATGGGGGCACTCGCAGCATTGCGGCAGCATTATGGGGGAACTGCCAGCATTGCGGCAGCACTATGGGCGAACTGGCAGCATTGTGGCAGCATAATGGGGGCACTCGCAGCATTGCGGCAGCACTATGGGGGAACTGGCAGCATTGCGGCAGCACTATGGGGGAACTGGCAGCATTGTGGCAGCATAATGGGGGCACTCGCAGCATTGCGGCAGCATTATGGGTGAACTGGCAGCATTGTGCCAGCATTATGGGGGCACTCGCAGCATTGAGCCAGCATTATGGGGGAACTGGCAGCATTGTGGCAGCATTATGTGGGCACTCGCAGCATTGCGGCAGCATTATGGGTGAACTGGCAGCATTATGGCAGCATAATGGGGGCACTCGCAGCATTGCGGCAGCATTATGGGGGAACTGGCAGCATTGTGGCAGCATAATGGGGGCACTCGCAGCATTGCGGCAGCATTATGGGGGAACTGGCAGCATTGTGGCAGCATAATGGGGGCACTCGCAGCATTGAGCCAGCATTATGGGGGAACTGGCAGCATTATGTGGGAGCATAATGGGGGCACTCGCAGCATTGAGCCAGCATTATGGGGGAACTGGCAGCATTATGTGGGCACTCGCAGCATTGCGGCAGCATTATGGGTGAACTGGCAGCATTGTGGCAGCATAATGGGGGCACTCGCAGCATTGAGCCAGCATTTTGGGGGAACTGGCAGCATTGTGGCAGCATAATGGGGGCACTCGCAGCATTGCGGCAGCATTATGGGGGAACTGGCAGCATTGTGGCAGCATTATGGGTGCATTCGCAGCATTGTGGAAGCATTATGGGGGAACTAGCAGCATTATGGGGGCACTCGCACTATTGCGGCAGCATTAAGAGGGAAACTGGCAGCATTGTGGCAGCATTTAGGGGGGCACTCGCAGCAACGCCTTACCGCAAGGTGATGAGCAGCCTTTCCTCTGCAGAGATTGCTCTTCGCATGACCGTATCTTCATAACTGAGGTGTGGACCAAGAAGAATTAGAAGACGATCAAATGCCTCAATGGAAAGCCGGCAAAACTGAGTAAATTTATCTGGAAACCTGAAAATAATAATAAAAAAAATATTAAAATCAAATAATTTTAAACACACATTTTAAACATAAAGTACGTTGTATATAGCAATAAAAAGTAACAAATAAAATCAGCTGTCAATATACCATTTCTCCCTATATCTTACCTCCTTAAATCCCGGTAAAGAACATGGAAGTGTCCCTTTTCCTCCCGTTCCTGAATAATGGGATGAACCCACATCCTTTTTTAACGTCTGCTATTCCTTCTTCTCCGAGATTGCTCCTATGGGAGAATATAGAATGTATTATTACATGGAACTGTACAACGCATGGAAAACTGCTGCCAATCCGCAGCGTCATAAACTCGGCATCTCCGCAGCCTAAGGCTGGGTTAACATTGCGTTCCCCCAGTCCGTTAGCCGGATTTCGTTACACCGCTGCGTAACGCGGTGAAACGTAGTCTGCTAGCGCCGTCATTGACTCCTATGTCGGACGCATCGCAAGCCATGTGCCGTCATTTCAGTGACGGTCGGACCCCGAGACTCGGACTGCAGCGTTGCCGGGTCTGTCACTGCTAGCGCTGATAGAGCTAGCAGATGCTCTATCGGCGCTAGCGATGTGCCAAAGTCAGCACTTGCGATACAGCAGCCCGTAAACGTATGTGTTGAACGGGCTGCTGTACACAGTGTGAAACCAGCCTAATATGCAAAGTGTTCACATCTAATGACATTATCTTACCTGCTCGCTGTGGTGGTGCAGCAAAAGCAGTGCCGTATGCAACAGTAGCCGGTTCTGTTGTGGAGTAAGACGATGGTGTGGCATTTTGAATCCAACAAGGAAGCAAAATGGAGAAGAGGGGTTGGACCAGGAAATGACCTCATGGGAGGTTTTTTTTTTACAACCAACTTTATGTGTTCTAAAAAACGCACAAAAAACGCACCAAAAAACACATTAAAAACGCACAAAAAACGCACAAAAAACGCATAAGGATTTCCTGGGAGTGGTGCCAGATTTTCCTCAGGAAAATCTCAGGAAAATTCTGCACAAATTCTGCACAAAATCCTGACGTGTGCACATACCCTCAGACACACATCCAGAACGGACATATAACTGACAGAGAATCCTAGTCCAGCATGGGTATAAATATCCCTCCCAGACCCAAAAGGAGGCCACAACAATTAACCTAGAGAGGGCAGGGCATTAAACCTTTCCAAACCATGAAAGTACCCCCCTTAACGAGGGGCCACTGGACCCCCAGGCTTCTCTGGATATCTGGCATGGAAGGCGTGCACTGCACTGGCCGGGACCCATGACTGATCCTAAAGAGAATACCCTTTCCAATGTATCAAATACTGGAGCGTCCAGCGCACCCACCGAGAGTCAATGATGCACCCTACCTTGTGCTTCAGTTGTCCCTCTACCAATACTGGCAGAGTATAAGATGAAGAGTCTTCCCTAACCGTCTCCACTGGCTTTAACAAGGACCTATGGAAGATATCAGATATTTTGAAGGAGGTGGGCAGCAGTAGTCTGTAGGCCACCGGATTTACTACCTCCACAATTTTGTATCGACCAATAAACTTGGGGCCCAACTTCATAGAGAGTATCTTAAGCTTGATATTACGTGTGGATAACCACATCCTTTCCCCCACTACAAACGCTGGACCTGGCCCCCTCTTCCTGTCTCCAATTAGTTTGTACCTTTTCTAGGCTTTAGAGATATTCGTCTGAACCTCCCTCCAAAGAGTTCTCAAATTCTGTACCATGCGTTCGGCTCCAGGACAATCTGAATCCATGTGTGAAAATTCCCCAAAATGTGGGTCAAAACCATAGTTGACCTGAAAGAGAGACTTTCTAGTGGACTGACTCACACGAGAGTTGAACACAAATTCTGTCATGGGCAATACCTCACACCAGTCCTCCTGTCTGGAAGAGGCCAGGCATCTCAAAATTTGCTCCAAGTATTGGTTTGTGCGTTCAGTCTGTCCATTAGACTCCAGATGATAGGCAGAGGAGAAAGACAGCTAATCCCTAGCTTCTTACAAAAAGCCCTCCAAAACATGGCCACAAACTGCACATCTCTGTCCGACACCACATTCACAGGCACTCCATGCAACTGAAAAAAATGCTGTATAAATAAGCAGGTCAAGGTTGCAGCAGATGGTAATGTGGGTAGAGGTACAAAGTGAGCTTGTTTGGAGAACCTATCCACCACCACCCATACCACTGAGTTGTCCCTGGAAGGAGAAAGATTTGTGATAAAGTCCATGGACAAATGTGTCCATGGCCTATCTGGAATTGGCAAAGGCACCAATTCCCTGGCTGGCTGGGTATGAGAACTCTTGGAACAGGCACACACCCCACATGCAGTCACTAACTTTTTAACAGCTGATACCATAGAGGGCCACCAGAAACCTCTAGCAACAGCCCCCCACATAGCTGCAATCCCATGATGGGCACTTAATACAGAATCATAAAACTCCTGCAGGAGTCTGAGACCGAACCGTTCCGGTACAAACAATTTTCCTGGAGGTTTACTACCAGGAGCCCGGGTTTGGGCCTACAAAATCTCACTCTGCAAATCGGAAGAGATTTCAGTCATCACTACTCCTAGCTGAAGATTGGAGGAGGGAGGTTCTGGAGGGAACACAGAATCAAAACTTCGGGATAAAGCATCAGCCTTATTATTTTTAGATCCTGAGTGGAATGTAATGGTAAATTGAAATCAGGAAAAGAAAGCACCCACCGAGCCTGTTTGCGGGTCAGTCTCATGGCAGACTCAATATTGGCCAAATTTTAATGATCAGTGATAACTGTAATGGGATGGATGGCCCCCTCCAAGAAATGCCTCCATTCTCCAAAAGGCAACTTAACTGCCAACAATTCCCTATTGCCGACATCATAATTTCTCTCGGCCGGACAGAATTTTTTAGGAAAAAGGCGCACGGCTTCAGATTAGTGAGTGTGGAAGAACCCTGAGACAAAACTGCCCCTATCCCCACCTCAGTAGCATCAACGTCCACAATAAAGGGTCTTGAGGGGTTGTACCAACACAGGAGCTGAAATAAAACATTTTTTTAGTGTTATGAAATAATTTTTTGCAGCCACGGACCAATTTTTCACATCAGCCCACTTGAGGGTTAGGTCTGTCAAAGGCTTTACCACCTGTGAAAAACCCTTAATGAACTTCCTATAGAAGTTAGCAAAGCCCAAAAATCACTGCAACTGCAGCGCCCCAGAGTCCTGGTCGTTGCAGTACTGTCGCTCCGCCACTAAGGGAAGTGATGGTACATCTGATGGTACTTAAGGAGTTCACCTGACCAGGTATCACAGTCACACATTACACTTCACACTCTGGCCACCAGGGGGAGCAAAGGGTTCTATGTATTAGGCCACTCCTCAAAATCTGGTAAAACTGGGGGCTGGATAGGAAGTTAGACAGAAGCTGACTGGGTGTTGCCCAGGCAACACCTAGTGAGAGAAGAGGTTGCTTGGGAAGATTCAGGGGGGTCCCTGTCAGGGGTGGGATCCTGACAGAGGCCTAGCAAAAAGGACAGATCGTAACGGAGCCGCGCCTGCACTTCATTGCGGCGGCATCTTAAGAAAGGACAAGAAGCGAGGTTTATTGTGGAGAAGTGAGAAACGAGATCACAGCACAAAGGCAATAGAACCAGTAGGAGTCCCGAGATCGTCAACATCCTAATGAGGCGCGTAGCCGGTGGCCGGAACGCCGAGGAAGTATTGGGCTCCACGCATTACTTCAAACCAGCGGCAGGGCAGTCAATTATAGGTTGGCTACCTCACCTAAATCACCTAATGAAGACAACGGAGGCAATTGTGGGAGAGGGGCGTCTCTAGGGTCCCAGAATAACTCCAGGCCTACCCCGTCATACGGGTGCGTCCTATCCATATCATCTGGGGGACGGAGAGAAAGAACAGAAGCATACACGACAGTTGTGAGGACTATCCCGTGGTGCTCAGCAGGGAAGTACTACAACACCCAGGCGCTAGTAGGTAGGCACTGATTTCCACATGCAAAGGGAACTCTGGATGTGCCTTCGGACCGGCCGGTCTCAGCCAGCCCAGTTAACAGTGCTCTGGATTGCGGATGCCGAAGCCTTCAGTAAAGAGGTAAAGAGACTGCAACCCTGCGTCCTCGTTATTTACTGCGACCTACACCACCACCTACACCTTTTATTGGGTGCCCCTTAGCAGGACCACGGACCGGGTCAGGCCACCGTGACATCCTCAGAACCGATAGACCCGATACCGAGTACCACGCCGTACTGCATTTGGGGGCCGCTCCACAACCCCTTCAAGTCATGAGGCTGCACCCAATCTGTAATGAAACCAAACACACAAGGAAAAGATGATACTTTGGTCCAAATTATTCAAAATGTAACAACTTTATTATTATTAAAATTACAGACACAGGTGAAAAGGGAATGAATCATATTAACATAATTCTAAAAAATGCTGTGCAAAAAAGGAAGGCATCTAGTGATAGACATATAATGATCACTAGCCTCACCAATATATCATAATGAATGATCCAAAATATAAATAAAAAAAGGCAGGCATATAAATAAGACCACTGCTGAATCGCAGTTGGTACAATCCACCTTAGTCACTCCTCAGAGTCGATGATACATTGAGGCACATATAGATAAATCAATACATAAGATCAGTATAATCACCTTATAGCAGATGTGATCCAGACGTCTGCCCCAATGCGCGTTTCGGAGAAGCACCTTCGTCAGGGGCGCCAATCTGTAATGGCCTTGACCTTTTAAGGATCCATGCAGAATCCCTCACCTGACACAATTAAACCCAGAAAAGACAGTTCTTGCACAAAAAATTGAACATTTTTCCAGTTTAGCATATAAACGATTCTCTCTGAGACTCCTAAGAGCCATACGCAGATGGTGCAAGTGAGTTTGACTGTCCATTGAGTACACTAAAATGTCATCCAGGTAGATGACCACATAACGCCAAATTAGGTCAGAGAAAATAACAATAATGAAGTTTTGAAAAACGGCAGGAGCGTTAGTGACACCAAAAGGCATAACTACGTTTTCAAACAGTCCTTCAGTCATCAGGAATGCTGTTTTCCATTCATCCCCTTCCTGGACCCTTATAAGGTTATAAGCCCGTCGTAAATCGAGCTAAGAGAACCATTTGGCCCCTGTGAGTTGGTTACATAAATCAGGGATCAGGGGAAGAGGGTACGTGTGTTTTACTGTAATCTTGTTCAGTTCACGAAAGTCAAGGCATGGTCACAAACCACCATCTTTCTTTTTTACGAAAAAGAGCCCAAACAGAAGGCCGAATATGCCCCTTGCGGAGACTCTCTGCTATGCACTCCTTCATGGCTTGATGCTCAGGCCTGGACAAATTAAACAGGCAAGCCTTGGGTAACTTGGCTCCCGGGACTAAATCAATGGCACTATCGAAAGGTCTATGTGTTGGAAGCGCCTCATCCTCGCTTTCGGAAAACACGTCTTCAAAGTCTTTCAGGTATTCTGGAATACCCGACAGACGACACAGATACAGATTTTACAGGGGTGACAAGAGGTATCAGGTTACAACATATACTGTTATCCTTACATCCCCCTGAGTGATCTCCCCTGTCACCCAATCAATGATAGGATTATGGCGTTGAAGCCAAGGCATTCCTAGAACCAGTCCAGCAGGTAAATTAGCTAGAACAAATCAACTTAATTTTTCCACATGAGTAGAACCCACTTTCAGAGAAAAAACTTCAGACAGGAAACAAATTCCATCCCAGGTAAGAGGAGACGAGTCAATAGCCACAATTTTAACAGGATCCATAAGCCTGACTGTCCCTATCTTATTAAGAGTCACCACCCAGGCATCGATCAGGTTAATGGTAGAATCGCAGTCAACAAAGGTGGTGGTCATGACAGGACCGCCAGCAAGTTGTTATTCCACCTGAAGCAAAATTTTAGCAAGTGAGGAAAAATGTACCTGGTCGTCTGGGTAACTTCCTCGATTGCTACCCAGACTTAGGCATTTCCTGATGGCTTAGCAGAAGAAGGACGAGAGGGTCAGTCCTTTTTCCAATGTCCAGAGGCTCCACAGTAAAAGCATAGTTGGCTGTCTCTGCGGTGTCTTCTCTCTCTTTCCATCATCGAGATAACCCCACCGTCCATGGGCTCAGGGATGGACGCAGTGTCACACAGGTTGGAGTATAATGGAGACTCCTGCTGCATCATTCCCCTGGCACAAAGTGTCTGGTCCATGCGGACCGCCTGCGTCATGGCATCCTCCAGGGTATCGGGAGGCGGATGTAATGCCAGAGCGTCCTGTAAATGGTCAAACAGGCTCCTGCGGAAAAACCCTTCAGGAAAGCATCATTCTAGGATACTTCAGCGGCCCAGCGTCTAAACTCTGAGCAGAACCATTCAGCTGAGTGCCCCCCCTGTGTCACACTCATCACTTTGTCCTCTGCCAGACGCACTCTATCAGGCTCATCATATATGTGCCCCAAAGCCTCAAAGAACAGGCTCACTGACATGCGTTCAGCAGCAGAGGATTATAGAGAGAAAGCCCATGCCTGTGGAGCCCCCTTAATGAGGACATAACGATCCCCACCCCCTGCCTTTCATTACCAGAATCTCGGGGACATAATTCAAAAAACAACTTGCATCCCTCTTTAAAAACCCTAAACAATTTTTTATCCCCGGAAAAATTGTCAGGTAACTTTACCGGTGGTTCGGGCTCCACTAGGGATACGTCAGTGGGGCTCTCATCCCGAGTCCCCAATGGAACACGACTCTGTAGAGCGCCCGCCACATCTCTCTGCACCTGTTGGTTCGAGTAAACCATGGCTTGCTGCTCTATGGACAGCTTCTGCAGAAGTTGGGAGAGCTCATTAATCTGCTCCGTGAGAGCCCGTACCGGATCCATTATAAACTCTCACCTAACCACTTGGAAGAGACTGTATGATCAGTTATAATGTCAAGGCTCCCTGGTGTAATTATTGCAGGGAGGCTACTCGCTGTAGTAAGGGAGCCCAAAGCAGAACAGCGGAGAACTCACTGGGTAGCAAGCAGGACCTGAACCATGTGACCAAGGGGGAGTGTCCAGGGGCGCAGCCAGGCACTGGGGTGCAAGGAGGTGAATGGCGCCAGAGAGTAGTCAAAAGTGCCGAGTTCAATAACCAGGGAATAAGCGAGACAGAAGGATAGTCAGGTGGAAGCCGGAGATCAGAAAGCCGAGTAAGCTTATGGATAGAAACACAAAGCAGGGAATCAGAGAGGATTAAACAGATCAGATAAGGCAGGGAGAGCAAACAAACAACACAGAATACATATGCACATCAGGGAATCAGACACAGAACGGACCTATAACTGACAGAGAATCCGAGTCCAGTGTGGGTATAAATATCCCTCCCAGATCCAAAAGGAGGCTACAACAATTAACCCTGAGAGGGCAGGACATTAACCCTGTCCAAACCATGACACTTGCTGACCGTACCAACGTCCTCCATGATTCTTCTGCCTTATAATTATTGGGTATCCAAGCTGGACACGTGGCATGAACTGGCTCTCTGCGCCTAGGGGGTCCTGGCCTGCCCTGCGGCTAGCATTTTGTCAGCGGGTTTTTTGTGCTGCTGGTTGAATTATAACTGGTAAGTGCATCTGCCTGTCAACTGAAAATGCTGATAGGCTGACTCTTATAAAAATGAACAAGGGCTGGATTGGGGCCAGACTTCTCAACACCACTGAATGATAGCAGCGTAACATAAACTCAAATCCAGTGTCTTTTTTGGGAGGTCTATTCCCATGCACCTCTTCACACCCACACATGGGCATACGCTTACAGATTTTGGCTATTTGCTGTTGTCCTCCTCTTTCTTCTCATCCTCCACCACTATATCACCAGGGTGACCTTGGTCTATGATGCAACACCCACATAATTTATTTAAACGGTGTTTATGATGCTGTAAGCAGGTGAGGGAATACAGTAAATCAGTGATTGCAGAACCAGGCTGTATAACAAGGTTATTTAATTGGCTAACAAAGAAAAGGGTAGCAATGGTCTCCTCGCCGGGAGCTAATAACATTAACCAATGGATAGTAATGAGGGAACCAAACAAAAGGTTAACGCAGCAGTCTGATATGTGAATGGCACTTATCGTGATCTTCTCAGTTCCTCATTCGAATACAGTCTGATGGGGTTGTAGTACAAGAAACGACCAGCATGGCATTCTTAGGTGAATCCAGGGAATCACGGTCCAGCTTCTGGTGGCAATGGGCGGTCACTGGTTTTACCCATTGAGCCTCTTGTCCATAAATCTGTGCAGCCAAAGTATGGAGTGCTGCAGGAGTCTGTCCAACACGTGTGCTGATGCTCGTCTATCGATAAAGGTTGACGCACCTTGGAACCCTGGACCCGGCTCAATGCAGGTACCCGTAGCCCGGTCTTCCTCCTTACACTCCCCCTCTCCTTTAGCTCGCCATTCCAAGGGTGAGAGTTCCTCCATCAGATGCTCACATTTTTCCATTTCCCGAACAATTCGCTGCCAAATAAACTGGTCTTGTTCATAATGAGTGGGAGGTATTCCAGGTTTCGTCCACTCAATATGGCATAGTTCAGGTTGAGTGGTAGAGTCAGGTTGATGGGTAGAAGACAGGAGCATGTCTGAGTCCCATGAATCAACCATCTTTGGAATTTCAGGCCTACGTACTTCCCTTGGACTGGCGAGTGGTGGACTATCCAAGACTGAAAATGATGCTCATCCTTCCTCATCATAGTTGGGGACTGTGGAAATGAGTGTTTCGGTGGCACCTGGAACTCTCTCCTCTTCTTCTGGATCCCGTGACAGGCAAGGACGCAGCATGCTATGGTGGACTATTCAGATAGGCGCCCCTTCTGCCCCTTCGGGTTGAACTTCATATACTGGCCCATCGGATCAAGCTCAGCGTTTCACCCAGTACTGAGATTTTTCCCGTTGATGTTCTAACTTGCTCCTAGGCCGCTTGTCTTGGACAACACTCGATCTGCGGCCTAGAGAGCTTTCCTGCGAATGGGCGTCGCTTCATATTGTTCGAGTTCTTGGAACTTAGTCTGCACCAGCCGATGAAGAGTCTGCAGCCGATGTCGATGTTCTTGGACCCAGGAAGACACCCCCATCTGTGGGTAGTCTCCTTCTGGATCCAATTGCAGCTCTATAATCTCCCATTCTTTTCACCCGAACAGCATGGTATACGGAGTGTATCCTGTTGTACTGTGCACTTGGTTGTTGTACACCCAGACCAATTCAGCCACGTACTCAGGCCATAGTACTTTCCGATCTTCTTCCAATGTTCTCAACATCTACTTTAGCATCCGGTTGAAGCATTCACAGGCTCCATTCCCCTGAGGATGGTAGGGCGTCATCCTTGACTTCTCAATCTGGTACAAACGATGTAACTCCTTCATCACTCGACCTTGGAAACAAGCGCCTTAGTCCAAATAGATCTTGTTCGGGCAACCATACACTCGGGTGAAGTCTCTGAAGATAGCCTGCACAGCTGAATCAGTAGTCTGATCCCGAGTTGGACAAAATAGCAAGTAGCCAACAGCACATCAGAAACATAGATGCAAGTCCTAGTTCCACTGGACCCCATGGAAAGTTTTCAACCTCCCATTAAAAATCATTTTGTGGAGGCCTATGTACAGTTAGTGGAAAGGGACTTTGAAATTCTAAAAAAGAAATTTAATAATCGTGACCAGCATAATTTAACATCTGATGAGAAGAAGGCAGTGGATAGCCTTTCAAGGAACACTGCCTTTACAATAAAATCTGCCGACAAAGGTGGGGCGGTGGTAGTAATGGACAGTGATAAATATAGGGCAGAAATAGTACGTCAACTAACTGATGAGGATGTGTATTGTAAATTATCTAGTGATCCCACGGCCCGTTTTCAGAGAGAGTTACAGTCTCTAGTCAGTGATGCCCTTTCTGAGGGCCTCATTGACTTGAAACTTTCTGAATTTCTTGTGGTTAACTGTCCTGTTACACCTTTAATATATATTTTACCTAAAATACATAAGGACTATTTTAATCTACCAGGACGCCCGATCGTGTCTGGGAGGGGCTCTATGTTTAACAAAGTGGCCATTTTTTTGAATAAGGTTCTTTGTGGTTTTGCAATGTCTGCCAAGTCTTATATTAAGGACACTAATGATTTTCTGGGTAAAATTGAATCTTTGACTGTGAATTCTAACACCATATTGGCATCCTTTGACGTTGTTTCGCTCTATACGTCTATTGAGCGTGCTAAAGGTTTGGAGGCCGTTGGTGTGGCGCTATTGGGCTCGGACATGGGACGGGACTGTGCACGGCTGGTCCCCTCGCTGCTGGAGTTCATCCTCAGGAGGAACTATTTCCTCTTTGGGGATGACTACTACCTGCAGTGGAGGGGTACCGCCATGGGGTCCAATGTGGCCCCCACTTACGCTAACATCTACATGGCAGTACTCGAGGACCGGCATGTATACAGTTCCAAATTTTGGTGTCATGTCCGGGCCTGGTGGAGCTACATCGACGACATTTTTGTTGTGTGGGATGGGGAGGAGAGTGAGCTACTTGAGTTCCAGGGAGAGCTAAATGGAATCTTCCCCAAGTTGGACTTTACTCTGCCGTACTCTATGGAGCAGGTTCAGTTTTTGGACACAATGGTATATAAGGAAGGGTCCGTACTAAGGACAGATTTGTTTGTCAAGGAAACAGACAGGAACAGTTTATTGTGTTTTGATAGCCATCATCCGAGAAAAATGGTGGAATCTTTACCCTGGAGTCAGATGGTTAGGGTGCGGAGAATAGTGTCGGACAAGTCCTTACTTGATCCCAGATTGGATGACATGTGTAGGAAGTTTACAGACAGGGGTTACCATATCAAAGATGTGATGGCTTATAAGAACAAAGTAAAGGAGGTAACACAACATGATGTTAGGAATAAAAAAATCAAAAATGTTGACAGACATATACCCTTTGTTTCCACATTTAGTACTGCCAGCAACCAAATCAGTGGGATCCTGAAGAGGCACTGGCATGTACTAAGTAAGGGTTTTCCCAATGTAGCCGAATTTTCCCATCTTCTCTTATAAGCGAGGACGGAATCTAAAAGATAGGTTGGTCCATTCTGATATAGGCCCGGGTAGGGTTTCCATACAGAGAACTTTGGGTCCTCCGAGACGGGTGAATTTCCCCTTTTCGGGATGTGCCTGTTGTAGTAATATGCTAAAGGGAGACTTTTTTCATCACCCTCCCACAGGGAAGAAAATAGCTATTAGAGAGAGGTACACATGTACTTCTAATTTTGTCATTTATATGATAGTGTGTCCCTGTGGTTTAATATACGTGGGTGAGACGACGATGGAGGTCAAGGCACGCATTGGGAAACACAAGAGTACGATTAGAACTAAAATGCTAGAGTTACCTATTCCTAAACATTTTTGTGAGAATAAACATGCCGTTAGTCAGTTGAGATTTAGAGTTATAGACGGGGTACCACCGCTTCGGAGAGGTGGGGATCGGATCAAATTGTTGAAGCAAAAGGAACTGAAATGGATCTCCAGACTGGGTTCATTACAACCTAGGGGTCTCAATATTGAATATAATCTGCAAATATGTGTGCCATGATGAGTCTTGAGATTATTCTGTGGTCTTTCTTAAGTATACGAATGTTTTTAATTGGTTTTAAAAAGTATTTTTGTTTTTTTCTTTTTCTGTTTTTTCTTAGGTTTATATGCATAGATGGTCATGGTATAAGAAGATGTTATATCCGGTGTCTATGCGGATGATTTGTTCTTGTTCTTCGATCTTTACCCTATATGGGATATGCTATATAGCATGTGCACTATTTTTTTACATCGGTTGACGAGCTCAGGTTTTTCTTTAAATATGGAACCCTGTGTTAACATTTCCTCATGCAGCTGAGTGCTTATATATAGGTCCACCAGTTTGTTTAGATCTATCCGTTAAAATCTTAGCAATGTAAAGACTTGCGCTAATATTATCTTATGTGGTGAAGTCGTGATTGATGGTCTGTTGACCAGTAATCGTATTATTGTCAGTTTGCATCTATGTCTGCCGACCCATCTTGTGTAGATTCACTGGCCTTGGATTTAGTCAGATATACATGATAGCCGGGTGCGTTAGGGTATAGGGGGCATTCCTCCACTGGGAAGGCACCACTATGTTATGTCACAATAGTGATGTGTGGTGGAGCATTTAGATGCATATGTAGTGTTATTCCTGATAGGCGGTGGATGTACATTGTTTCCTGCACTGGTTAGTATAGGGGGTGTTCCCCCGTAGAGGAGGCATTACTATGTAGCGTCACATTGGTGGCGTGTGATTGGGCGCCTGTACGCATGCGCGGTGATGCGGCGGTGGGCATGCAATGTTTCCCTCACTGAGTTGCATCACGTGGTGATGATGTCCCGGTGGGCGTAGCCTTGGGTGCCCGTGCACCTGCACACAAACATGGAGTACCGGACGCTGAGCCTTGAAGGGAGGTAGATCTGTCAACCCTATTTATTGGTGAGGATACATGTGCTTTTGTCGAGCGCCCATGAGAAGCAGCACATCTATTGGTTGGGCGGATTGTTTTGTAAACAATACATGGGTCGTATTTAGTGAATGGTATGTTTAAGACATGATGCACTGTGGGTGTGGAGATTGATTGGTGGGCACGTATGAGGCACACATTGGTAGAATATCCACATGTGGGGTAATAGGGTTTTAAACTGAACCTGATTAGCTGTGAAGTAGTGCGTTATATGTAATATGCACTGTGATTGGTGCTTTGTTGCTATGGACACCTGGACAAGATCGCAAGTTGTTCCTCTAAAAGGAACTATATAAATTATTGATGTATTTGTAAAGAATTTTTTGACTTTACCTTGATATTTGATATGTGTATAATATGGACTTTATCTGTATGTATTTATGTGTTGTTTTAAATGATATATACTATATGGGCGGTTACTGTATGGGGATTGGTGGATGCTAATCCACTCCCTATATAAGTCCGCCATTACCAATGTATTGTATGCTTGAAAAAGACCCTTGTGGTTGAAACGTTGCATTTGGCAAATAAAGAAATCCTTTTTGAATATTTCACCTGGATTGGATGCTGTCCTTCATTGCTTCTTCGGTATGATCCTGAGTTGGAGTCCCCACAGCGAAAAAGTAAAGTGGTCAGTCATCAGCAGACAATGTTCATACCCGAGAAGCTGGGCCCATGGTCAAGTAATCGATCATCAACAACTCTAAGGGGGCAGAAGTCACGATGGTCTGTGTTGAAGTTCTCTGCTCTGGCGGTTTGGATAGTTCACAGCGCTGACATCGCTGGTAGGCCTCCTCTACTGCAGTCTTCAGTCGGGGTTGATAAACCAGCTTCTGCAACCACTGGAACGTCTTCTTTGGACCAAAGTGGGCCCTCTCTCATGGGCCTCCATAGCCACTACTTGGATCAACTTCTCTGGGAGCACCACTTGCCAGGTGACCCCCAACTCCTGCACCAACTGCACCCTTCTATACAGCAAGCCATCTTCCAACTGGAGTCTGCCTTAGAATCTTCAGAGTTCCTCTTGATAGATTGTCTCTTTTGCACCGGCTGGGAAATCGCTTCAGGGTCACCCACAGTCTCAACTGGGCAAGTTCCTTATCTTCCTGCTGGAGTTGCACCCAGTCATCCCAGGGTCGTCCCATCACCTGTTCCCAAGACACCTCTCCGACCTGTCCCTGCGAGGTCCCCAAAACCAGGAATCTCTTCTTCCTTCAACTCTTTGTCTCGGTCGCGTCCAGGTCGCTCATGGGTCACTCTCGGCAGAGCATCAGCATGCGTGTTCTCAGCTCTGGCCCAATATGCGATCTTGTACCAATACTTCACCATGCGGGCTACCCACCGTTGCTCCAAGGCCCCCTGTTTTGTATTTTCTAGGTGGGCTAGGTGTCATGATCTCAATGGCAAGAGAACATAGCATCAGCATATATAGGAACTAGCTCTTGGAAGATGGGAACTGAGCTGACCATGAACTAAACCTAACACACAACTAGCAGTGGCCGGGTAGCATGCCTACGTTGATTCTAGATGCCCAGCACCAGCCGGAGGACTAAATAATGCTAGCAGAGGAAAATATTAGTCCTAGCTCACCTCTAGAGAAATACCCCGAAAGGAGACAGAGGCCCCCCACATGTATTGGCGGTGAATAAAGATGAAATAACAAAACGTAGTATGAAAATAGGTTTAGCAAATTTGAGGTCCACTTACTACATAGCAGAAGACAGAAAGAACACTTTCATGGTCAGCTGAAAACCCTATCAAAACACCATCCAGAAATTACTTTAAAACTCTGGCATTAACTCATAACACCAGAGTGGCAATTCCTGTTCACAAGAGCTTTCCAGACACAGTAACGAAACTACAGCTGTGAACTGGAACAAAAATGCAAAAACAAACATGGACAAGAGTCCAACTTATCTAGTAGTTGTCTAGGAGCAGGAACAAGCACAGAGAGGCTTCTGATAACATTGTTGACCGGCAAGCAACTAACAAAGCAGCAAGGTTATATAGCGACTCCCACATCTTGATGGGAACAGGTGAACAGAGAAGATGAAGACACCAGTTCAATTCCACCAGTAGCCACCGGGGGAGCCCAGAATCCAAATTCACAACAGTACCCCCCCCTCAAGGAGGGGGCACCGAACCCTCACCAGAACCACCAGGGCGATCAGGATGGGCCCTATGAAAGGCACGAACCAGATCAGAGGCATGAACATCAGATGCATTCACCCAAGAATTATCCTCCTGGCCGTATCCCTTCCACTTGACCAGATACTGGAGTCTCCGTCTGGAAACACGAGAGTCTAAGATTTTCTCCACAACGTACTCCAACTCACCCTCAACCAACACCGGAGCAGGAGGCTCAACGGAAGGCACAACCGGTACCTCATACCTGCGCAACAATGACCGATGAAAAACGTTATGAATAGAAAAGGATGCTGGGAGGTCCAAACGGAAGGAAACAGGGTTAAGAATCTCCAATATCTTATACGGGCCGATGAACCGAGGCTTAAACTTAGGAGAAGAGACCCTCATAGGGACAAAACGAGAAGACAACCACACCAAATCCCCAACACAAAGCCGAGGACCAACACGACGGTGGCGGTTGGCAAAAAGCTGAGTCTTCTCCTGGGACAACCTCAAATTGTCCACCACCTGCCCCCAGATCTGATGCAATCTCTCCACCACAGCATCCACTCCAGGACAATCCGAAGATTCCACCTGACCAGAGGAAAATCGAGGATGAAACCCCGAATTACAGAAAAACGGGGACACCAAAGTGGCAGAGCTGGCCCGATTATTGAGAGCGAACTCCGCCAATGGCAAAAAAGCAACCCAATCATCCTGGTCAGCAGACACAAAACACCTCAGATATGTCTCCAGGGTCTGATTAATCCGCTCGGTCTGGCCATTCGTCTGAGGATGGAAAGCGGACGAAAAAGATAAATCTATGCCCATCCTAGCACAGAATGCCCGCCAAAATCTAGACACGAATTGAGTCCCTCTGTCAGAAACGATATTCTCAGGAATACCATGCAAACGAACAACATTTTGAAAAAACAGAGGAACCAACTCGGAAGAAGAAGGCAACTTGGGCAGAGGAACCAAATGGACCATCTTAGAGAAACGGTCACACACCACCCAGATGACAGACATCTTCTGAGAAACAGGCAGATCTGAAATAAAATCCATCGAGATGTGCGTCCAAGGCCTCTTAGGAATAGGCAAGGGCAACAATAATCCACTAGCCCGAGAACAACAAGGCTTAGCCCGAGCACAAACGTCACAAGACTGCACAAAGCCTCGCACATCTCGTGACAGGGAAGGCCACCAGAAGGACCTTGCCACCAAATCCCTGGTACCAAAAATGCCAGGATGACCTGCCAACGCAGAAGAATGAACCTCAGAGATTACTCTACTGGTCCAATCATCAGGAACAAACAGTTTATCAGGTGGGCAACGATCAGGTCTATCCGCCTGAAACTCCTGCAAGGCCCGCCGCAGGTCTGGAGAAACGGCTGACAATACCACTCCATCCTTAAGGATACCTGTGGGCTCAGAGTTACCAGGCGAGTCAGGCTCAAAACTCCTAGAAAGGGCATCCGCCTTAACATTCTTAGAACCCGGTAGGTATGACACCACAAAATTAAACCGAGAGAAAAATAATGACCAGCGCGCCTGTCTAGGATTCAGGCGCCTGGCGGTCTCAAGATAAATCAAATTTTTGTGGTCCGTCAATACCACCACCTGATGTCTGGCCCCCTCAAGCCAATGGCGCCACTCCTCAAAAGCCCACTTCATGGCCAAAAGCTCCCGATTCCCAACATCATAATTCCGCTCAGCGGGCGAAAATTTACGGGAAAAGAAGGCACAAGGCCTCATCACGGAGCAGTCAGAACTTTTCTGCGACAACACTGCCCCAGCTCCGATCTCAGAAGCGTCGACCTCAACCTGAAAAGGTAGAGCAACATCAGGCTGACGCAACACAGGGGCAGAGGAAAAACGGCGCTTAAGCTCCCGAAAGGCCTCCACAGCATCAGGGGACCAATCAGCAACATCAGCACCCTTCTTAGTCAAATCGGTCAATGGCTTAGCAATATCCGAAAAACCAGCAATAAATCGACGATAAAAGTTAGCAAAGCCCAAAAATTTCTGAAGACTCTTAAGAGAAGAGGGCTGCGTCCAATCACAAATAGCTTGAACCTTGACAGGATCCATTTCAATGGAAGAGGGGGAAAAAATATATCCCAAAAAGGAAATCCTCTGTACCCCAAAAACACACTTAGAACCCTTCACACACAAAGAATTAGACCGCAAAACCTGAAAAACCCTCCTGACTTGCTGGACATGAGAGTCCCAGTCATCCGAAAAAATCAGAATATCATCCAGATACACAATCATAAATTTATCCAAATAATCGCGAAAAATATCATGCATAAAGGACTGGAAAACTGACGGAGCATTTGAAAGACCAAAAGGCATCACTAAATACTCAAAGTGGCCCTCGGGCGTATTAAATGCGGTTTTCCACTCATCCCCCTGCCTGATTCGCACCAAATTATACGCCCCACGAAGGTCAATCTTAGAGAACCACTTGGCCCCCTTTATGCGAGCAAACAAATCAGTCAGCAACGGCAATGGGTATTGATATTTAACAGTGATTTTATTCAAAAGCCGATAATCAATACATGGTCTCAAAGAGCCGTCTTTTTTTGACACAAAGAAAAAACCGGCTCCTAAGGGAGATGACGATGGACGAATATGTCCCTTTTCCAAGGACTCCTTTATATATTCTCGCATAGCAGCATGTTCAGGCACAGACAGATTAAATAAACGACCCTTTGGGTATTTACTACCCGGGATTAAATCTATGGCACAATCGCACTCTCGGTGCGGAGGTAACGAACCAAGCTTGGATTCTTCAAAGACGTCACGATAGTCAGACAGGAACTCAGGAATTTCAGAGGGAATAGATGATGAAATGGAAACCACAGGTACATCCCCATGAGCCCCCTTACATCCCCAGCTCAACACAGACATAGCTCTCCAGTCGAGGACTGGGTTGTGAGATTGCAGCCAAGGCAATCCTAGCACCAAATCATCATGTAGATTATACAGCACCAGAAAGCGAATAATCTCCTGGTGATCCGGATTAGTACGCATAGTTACTTGTGTCCAGTATTGTGGTTTATTATTAGCCAATGGGGTGGAGTCAATCCCCTTCAGAGGAATAGGAGTCTCCAAAGGCTCTAAATCATACCCACAGCGTTTGGCAAAGGACCAATCCATAAGACTCAAAGCGGCGCCAGAGTCGACATAGGCGTCCGTGGTAATAGATGACAAAGAGCAAATCAGGGTCACAGATAGAATAAACTTAGACGGTGAGGTGCAAATGGAAACAGATTTACCAAGCTTTTTAGTGCGTTTAGAGCATGCTGATATAACATGAGTAGAATCACCACAATAGAAACACAACCCATTTTTCCGTCTAAAATTCTGCCGCTCGCTTCGGGACAGTAGGACTAATATTTTCCTCTGCTAGCATTATTTAGTCCTCCGGCTGGTGCTGGGCATCTAGAATCAACGTAGGCATGCTACCCGGCCACTGCTAGTTGTGTGTTAGGTTTAGTTCATGGTCAGCTCAGTTCCCATCTTCCAAGAGCTAGTTCCTATATATGCTGATGCTATGTTCTCTTGCCATTGAGATCATGACAGTTTGACCGGCCCACAAAGTGTTAATTGTTTGGGCTGAAGCAGGAGATAGAGAAGTGTTTAAGGGAAATTTTTTTTTTTTTTTTTTTGTGGCCTCCACATGCACTACAATGCTTCGGCATTGTTCTCCTGATGGGTCTCCTCCCAAACCTGGATTAAAGCAACAGTCAATTCTTGAACAGTCTGTGGTGTAACAAGGTGTTGGTGGATGGAATGAGACCTGCTTGTCATGATCTCAATGGCAAGAGAACATAGCATCAGCATATATAGGAACTAGCTCTTGGAAGATGGGAACTGAGCTGACCATGAACTAAACCTAACACACAACTAGCAGTGGCCGGGTAGCATGCCTACGTTGATTCTAGATGCCCAGCACCAGCCGGAGGACTAAATAATGCTAGCAGAGGAAAATATTAGTCCTAGCTCACCTCTAGAGAAATACCCCGAAAGGAGACAGAGGCCCCCCACATGTATTGGCGGTGAATAAAGATGAAATAACAAAACGTAGTATGAAAATAGGTTTAGCAAATTTGAGGTCCACTTACTACATAGCAGAAGACAGAAAGAACACTTTCATGGTCAGCTGAAAACCCTATCAAAACACCATCCAGAAATTACTTTAAAACTCTGGCATTAACTCATAACACCAGAGTGGCAATTCCTGTTCACAAGAGCTTTCCAGACACAGTAACGAAACTACAGCTGTGAACTGGAACAAAAATGCAAAAACAAACATGGACAAGAGTCCAACTTATCTAGTAGTTGTCTAGGAGCAGGAACAAGCACAGAGAGGCTTCTGATAACATTGTTGACCGGCAAGCAACTAACAAAGCAGCAAGGTTATATAGCGACTCCCACATCTTGATGGGAACAGGTGAACAGAGAAGATGAAGACACCAGTTCAATTCCACCAGTAGCCACCGGGGGAGCCCAGAATCCAAATTCACAACAGCTAGGGTATTATTATCAGTATGCACCAAGACTTCTGATCCTGACAGGTATTCAGCGAACTTTTCGGTCATCTCCTACACTTGCAATTCCAACTTGAAGGAGATGTAATTGTCCGGATTCTATTCTGAGTCATGGAGGGATCTGCTCATGTAGGCAATCACTCGTTCTTTCCCTTCCTGCAATTGTTTTAGCACAGCACCTAGACCACGGAGACTTCCATCGGTGTGTAGAATGAAAGGGTGAGAAAAGTCTGTGTAGGTGAGTATTGGAGCCTCAGTCAAGGCCATATTCAAGGCTCGGAAGGTTTCCTCTTGGTTATCTCCCCACTGAATGGTCTGATTCTTTGCACCAGACGGCACCCCATTCAATATTTCCAGCAGCGGATTAGTGATGCAAGTGAAATTCTCAGTTGTACCCGGTAAGCCCTAGGAAGGCCCATGTGTCCTTTACTGTCTTCAGAGTGGGACAGTCCTGGACTGCCGCTACCTTCTCATGGCAGGTCTCACCCCTTCAGTGGAAACAATATGTCTCAGGTACTCAATTTTCTTATGGAGGAGGTGACATTTTGGGGCAAATCCCATGGGCAGTATGAACGCTGTCTTCGGCTGGTCATGTTCAGCCATGGGCACCTGCCAGATCCACGGATGAGAAATACTTCACCTTTGCCAAGTCAGATAGCGACTCCTCAATTCTGGGTAAGGGCTAAGAGTCCTGCACCGTACAGGCATTCAGTTGCCTATAGTCGACACAAAAACGCAGGGTCCCTTCTTTCTTCCAAATTAGGACAATGGAAGCTGCCCACGTGGCTCTCCGGTATGACACCATTCCGCAGCATGTGTGCCAAGATTTCTTTGACTTCCTTGTACATCTGAGGCGATATCTGCTGGTATCTCTCCAGGGTTGGTGCAGCACTTTCTATGGGTATTTCATGGGTTATAGCTGTAGTGCACCTGAAGTCCTCTTCATGACGGGCGAAGACATACTGGTAATGCTCCAGTACAGCTTCCACCTGTTGCGGTGGAAGTCCCATCAATTCAGCCCGCATCTGCTCCAAGATTTGGCACTCCTCCTTCATGCTTCCTGGTGGGTGCTCCGGAGTCATCATAACGGCTAGAGTCAGTGGATCTCTTTGTTTTATGGCCATCTGAACGGCTTCCGGCTGCATCAATTCTTCCGGCATGCCCAGCACCTGTACCACTTCACTCTTGGGTGAGAGAGTAAGATTGTCTTACCCTACATTGACACACCGCACCACCATGTTGTCATCATGGATGATGGCTAATGTCTGAGCAATGAGGAGTCCCAAGGGTATTTGGTCCATTAAGGTTGGCTCTATCTGGACTTCCACCCTTTCGAGTGGTGTACAAGCTGTACGGGCAGCGTGAGCAGTCTGACAAGGCAGTAGAACGAGTTTAGCAGCGGCAGGGACTATCACTTTTCCTAAGACTTTCCCTTCACTCGACAATTCTTGGGCCTGGGCAACCCGTATCAATTGTTGAAACACTTTTTCCTCTGGGGAGTTCGTGGGCTCCATTGGTCCAGGAAAGCATCTGGTGACTCGTTGATCAAGAGAGTCCCGAGTTCTTTCAGCACATTCATTCCCAAAGTCACTGAAGGGCCATTGCCAGGGTCTCTGGTCAACACAGCTCCTTTCTGGCCCACATCTTTGCCACACACTGTAATTTGCATTCATACCACCCCTGCGACAGGGATGGGCAACTGATTGGCCGCCGTTAACTTGATAACTGGGTCCCATTCGGGCCATGTCACCTCAGGAAAATGACATCTAAAATACGTTTCTGGCATGGTGGTCACTTGGGAACTGGTATCAACTAGCCAGTGGACGGCTCCACCATCCATTTCAGCACATACGAGGGGGCTGAGGGAAATTAAACTTTTGGGACTCCTTTCTCTCCTCCTTGGCTTCTCAGGCTCCAGGTGGCATCCCCCAGCCATGGTGCCCACTAGTTTTAATGGCTGCTAAGTTTGGGACCGCCCCGGTCTCGCACATCCTCAGGCACATTCTGCACGGAGTTGTCCCATTCCCTGGCGATGTTCAACGGGCAAGCGGAACTTGGATTCAGTCTTGACACTAGGCATATTCGAAGCTGCATTGGGGGCTCTTCTGAGGATGCGTCTCTCATCCCGCATTTCCCATATTTCCTTCCAGATTTCTCAGGCCCACTCTGGTTCAACCGCGGACGAGGCGGGTACCTCACTTCTCCGGACCATCCCTGCCAAAGCTGCTATCCCCTGCTCCTGCTCTCTTGCTTGTGCTTCTGCCTCAATTTCTAGGAGGGTCATATGTGGAATGGCATGCAGGCACTCCCGCTAAGCTTGCATAAGCGATGCGTCCTTGAGGCCCACCACAAACTGGTCCCTCAATATCACATCAGGGGACCCCACTCCTATTACCCCTACGTCATCCCGTTGGGCGATATGCGCGTGCACCTCTTGTAGCGCATTAACGTATTGCATCACTGAGTTCCCCTCCCTCTGAACACAACAGAACAATCGCATTCACAACTCTCCAACATCGGTGGTATCCCCATGCATCTCTTCTAAAATCTGCAACACCTTGTTCAAAGTGTCCAGTTCATGAGGGGCCAAAACATAACTGTACGTCTAGCCTCACTGTTCAGGGCCATCAGAGCAATCTCTGCCTCTATAGCAGTGGTCACAGGATACATCTTCAACATGCCTTTAACCAGCTAAGTCCTGTCCCACAGCATTAAATTCCTTGTGAATTTAGGGAGATTGCTAAGCATGGCCCCCAGTGGCAAGCTGCACTTCGGGGCACCCATGACAGATTGGTCTGCTGCCTCTGCTCCTGCCGACAATGCCAAATATAAGTTTGGCACCCCAGTAGTTCAGGTACCACAGTGTTATTGCCTTCCTCTCGGGGAGGGTGATGCCATGCCTGGAAACGAGGAGGATCCCTTTGACAGGTAATCTGTAACACTTTCTGACTCCAGGCCTGAAGGGGGAGCTCTAAACCCGGTTTCAGGGGAGCTTCCCTAGATAGATATACATTCTGGTCTGGAGGAGGAGTTAGTTAGTCTGGTGCAGAAAAGTAACAGTGAAGGAGCACAGGAGAAGTCAGGAGCTAAAGGATTGCTGCGATTGAGCTCCCTCTAAGCTGAAGCACAGAAACCGGGCATCGGGAGCCCAAGGCTGTGTGGAACTACATGCCCCACGGCAGAACCGAAGGGCAGGAAATTGAAAGTGACTTGCCCACATTACACCCTGAGGTGCAGCAACATCCAGAGCCCGGAGTCACCATGGATAGAGACTCCAATGAAACGGCTCATGTTGCCTACAATGCAGGAACTGTCCCAGGACAGAGAGTAAGAGAGGACGTTGACAGAAGCCACAGGCAGCAAGGGACTATTATCTAGCGCATAGTGGAAGGCTCCCAATCTGACCTGGCAAAGGGAATCTCACTAGTTTTCAGGCTGCCTGGACTCCATCGACACCTGTTGCTGGTACCCTGAACTGAGGCTGTTTACCATCAGAAAACCAGATAAAGAGACTGCAACCCTGTGTCCTCCATTTATTTCCGGGACCACACCATCCTTGCCAAACACATCAGGAGCTCTGGGGACCCAACTTCACCTATGGGAAGCCATACCATCCCTGCTGCCATAACACCATCCCAGAGGACCTCTTTAAACAGCGTCGGTCACCCCTGACCGAGTACCACAGGTGGCATCACAAACGTTTATTATTTCACAAACCCCTTTAAAGACCATCCCTTTTACTTGGGCACCCAGGGCCATGGAACGGGTCACTGCCACTGTGACACATCCCTTTAAGTAAAGGACCCAGTACCGAGTACCCCATGGCCCTGGCGGGCGTTCCATAAGCAGGTGTGGGAATGCAGTAACGCACGGATTGCAGAGCCAGGCTGTATAACAAGGTTCATTAATTGGCTTACAAAGAAAAGGGCAGCAATGGTCTTCTTGCAAGGAGCTAATAAAATTAACCAATGGATAGTAACGAGCTAGGCACCAGGGTACAAGGAGGCGAATGGCGCCGGAGAGTAGTCAAACGTGCCGAGTTCAATAACCAGGGAATAAGCGAGGTACAGGAGGGTGAGACAGAAGGATAGTCAAGTGGAAGCTGGAGGTGAGAAAGCCAAGTAAGCATATGGATAGAAACACAAAGCAGGGAAGCAGAAAGGATTAAACAGATCAGATAAGGCAGGGAGAGCAAACAAATAACACAGAATGCATATGTACACCAGGGAGTCAGACACACAGCCAGAACGGATGTATAAGGCTACTTTCACACTAGCGTCGGGCCCGGCCCGTCGCAGTGCGTCGGGCCGAGGTTACCGACGCTAGCGTTCTCTGCGCCGCACAACGGGGGCAGCGGATGCATTTTTCCAGCGCATCCGCTGCCCCATTGTGAGGTGCGTGGAAGTGCGGGGAGGTGGGGGCGGAGTAACGTTTTTTGCTCCCGACGGTCCGCCACAACACGGCGCAACCGTCGCACGACGGTTGCGACGTGTGTCAATGCGTCGCAAATGCGTCGCTAATGTTAGTCAATGCAGAAAAACGCATCCTGCAAGCACTTTTGCAGGATGCGTTTTTTTGGCAAAACGACACATTGCGACGTATTGCAGTTAACGCTAGTGTGAAAGTAGCCTTAGTGACAGAGAATCTGAGTCCAGCCTGTGTATAAATATCCCTCCCAGATCCAAAAGGAGGCCACAACAATTAACCCTGAGAGGGCAGGGCATTAACCCTGTCCAAACCATGACACTTCCTGACCATACCAACGTCCTCCATGATTCCTCTGTCTTATAATTATTGGGTATCCAAGCTGGACACGTGGCATGAACTGGCTCTATGCGCCTAGGGGGTCCTGGCCTGCCTTGCTGCTAGCGTTTTGTTAGAGCGGGTTTTTTGTGCTGCTGATGGAATTATAACTGATAAGAGCATCTGCCTGTCAACTGAAAATGCTGACAGGCTGACTCTTATAAAAATGAACAAGGGCTGGATTGGGCCAGACTTCTCAACACCACTGAATGATAGCAGCGTAACATAAACTCAAATCCAGTGTCTTTTTTGGGAGGTCTATTCCCATGCACCTCTTCACACCCACACATGGGCATACACTTACAGATTTTGGCTATTTGCTGTTTTCCTCCTCCTTCTCCTCATCCTCCACCATCATATCTCCAGGGTGAACGTGGTCCGTGATGCAACACCCACATAATTTATTTAAAGGGTGTTTATGATGCTGTAAGCAGGTGAGGGAATACAGTAAATCAGGGATTGCAGAACTAGGCTGTATAACAAGGTTATTTAATTGGCTAACAAAGAAAAGGGAAGCAATGGTCTCCTCGCAGGGAGCTAATAACATTAACCGATGGATAGTAACGAGGGAAGTAAACAAAGGGTTAACGCAACAGTCCGATATGTGATTGGCACGTATCGTGCTCTTCTCTGGTCCTCATTCGAATACAGTCTGTAGGGGGCTGTAGTACCGGCAATGGCCAGCGTGGCATCCATAGGTGAGTCCAGAGAATCACGGTTCAGCTTCTGGCGGCAACAGGCGGTCACCGGTTTTACCCGTTGAGCCCCTAGTCCATAAATCTGTGCAACCAAAGTAGGGATTGCTGCAGGAGTCTCTGTCCGGTCCCCTATTCCATCCCCTGGGCAACATGGGACACAGCCTGGACAGTTCTGGACCTGCATCAATGCAAGTACCCGAAACCCGGTGTAACAAGTCAGATTAACCCCCTGCCCAGAATATACCCAGGGTTAAAGTTGCCTAGGCAGATTATATCCCAAGCATATTGTGGCCTAGTCCAAACTATACCGCAGGGTATAAATTGGCCTAAGCCAGTTTAAACCCCTCTGGGCCAGATTATACCCCGGGTATATTATGGCCTAGGCCAAACTATACCCCGGGGTATAAATTGGCCTAGGCTAGATTATATCCCTCCGGAACAGAATATACCTCAGCTGCTGTAGATCAGATTTTTCAGGCTTTTGAGAACCATTGAGCGATATAATCAATAACTTAGCCCCAGAAAACAAACAGGGCCCCAGGCAGCACATAGGGGCCCTAGGAAGCACACAGGGGCCCCAGGAAGCACACAGGGCTCCAGGCAGCACACAAGGGCCACAGGCAGCACACAGGGGCCCCAGGCAGTTCACAAGGGCCACCGGCAGCGTACAGGGCCCCAGGCAGTGCACAAGACCCCAGGCAGCATATGGGGGGCAGAGAGAGTGAATGGGATCCCAGGCAGCGCACAGGGGGCAGAATCAGCAAACGGAGTCCCACGCAGCACTCGGGGCTCCAGGCAGCACACAGGGGCCCCAGACATTGCACAGGATTGAGTGATATACTCAAGAACGGGACCCCAGACATCACACAGGGGGTCCCAGACAGTGCACAAGGGGTCCCACATAGCACAAGGGGGGCAGAGACAGCACACAGGAGGCAGAGACAGCGCACAGGGGGCAGAGACAGCTCACTGGGGCCCTGGTCACTGTCTCTTCCCCCCTTTGCGCATTGTCTCTGTCCCCCTGTGTGTTGTCTCTGCCCCCAGTGCAATGTCTCTGCCCCCACTGTGCGATGTCTCTGCCCCCTGTGCAACGTCTTTGCCCCCTGTGCGCTGTCTGGGGCCCCATTCTTGAGTACATCCCTCAATCCTGTGCGATGTCTGGGGCCCCTGTGCGATGTCTGGGGCTCCATGCACTGTCTCTGCCCCCCGTGCACTGCCTGGGGCCCCTGTGTACTGCCTGGGGCCCCTGTGCACTGACTGGGGCCCCATCATTAAGTATATCACTCAATGGTTCTCAAAAGCATGAAAAATCAGATCTACAGCAGCTGGGGTATATTTTGGCACACAGGGGTAAAAACTGGCCTAGGCCAATTTATACCACATGGTATAATTTGGCCTTGGTCAGAATATACCTGGGGTATAATTTGGTCTAGGCCACTTTAACCCCGGGTATACTCTGGGTGGGGGGGTTAATCTGGCCTGTTACACCTAGGCCTAGGGCGCCAGGATGCGGGGGGTGGCACCTGAGCAAGGTTTTTTTTTTTAGGCTGGGGTCAAAAGCCCACCCAGCCCCCTCCACTCCCTCCCCACCCACCACCTCCCCACCTCCTTGAAGAGGACATACTGACCCTCCTCCAGCGATGCCTGGTCTCAGCGCCGGCAGCAAGTCCTGTGCTCACAGCTATCACGTGGTACCCGCTCATTAAGGTGATGAATATGGACGCATATCCATGACCTTAATAAGCGGTACCATGTGACCGCTCACACAGGAAGAAGCTTCGGCACCGGGAGTCAGGACAGAGGTGCTGGGCAGGGAGTCTGTTCAGCGCGCTGAGAAGAGGGTGAGTATCACGGCCGGGGGAGGAGAAGGAGGACGGGGGAGGATGAAGGAGAAAGAGGGAGGATTAAGGAGGATGGGGGAGCCATGCATACAAGATGGGAGGGGGGAAGCAGAGCCACGCATACAAGGATGGGAGGAGGGGGGAGCAGAGCCACGCATACAAGGATGGGAGGAGGGGGGAGCAGAGCCACGCATACAAGGATGGGAGGGGGGGGCAGAGCCACTCATACAAGGATGGGAGGGGGGAGCAGAGCCACGCATACAAGGATGGGAGGAGGGGGAGCAGAGCCACGCAGACAAGGATGGGAGGAGGGGGGAGCAGAGCCACGCATACAAGATGGGAGGGGGGAAGTGGAGCCTAACATACAAGGATGGGAGGAGGGGGGAGCAGAGCCACGCATACAAGGATGGGAGGAGGGGGGAGCAGAGCCATGCAGAGAAAGATGGGAGGGGGGAGCAGAGCCATGCATACAAGGATGGGAGGAGGGGTGAGCAGAGCCACGCATACAAAGATGGGAGGAGGGGGGAGCAGAGCCATGCATACAAGGATGAGAGAGGGGAGCAGAGCCACGCATACAAGGATGAGAGAGGGGAGCAGAGCCACGCAGATAAGGACGGGAGGAGAGGGAGCAGAGCCACGCAGACAAGGATGGGAGGAGGGGGGAGCAGAGCTACGCATACAAGATGGGAGGGGGGAAGCAGAGCCACGCATACAAGGATGGGAGGAGGGGGGAGCAGAGCCATGCATACAAGGATGGGAGGAGAGGGGAGCAGAGCCATGCATAAAAGATGGGAGGGGGGGAAGTGGAGCCTCACATACAAGGATGGGAGGAGGGGGGAGCAGAGCCATGCATACAAGGATGGGAGGGGGTAGCAGAGCCACGCATACAAGGATGGGAGAAGGGGGGAGCAGAGCCACGGATACAAGGATGGGAGGAGGGGGAGCAGAGCCACACATTCAAGGATGCGAGAGGGGAGCAGAACCATGCATACAAGGATGGGAAGGGGGAGCAGAGCCACGCATATAAGGATGGGAGGAGGGGGGAGCAGAGCCACGCAGACAAGGATGGAAGGAGGGGGGAGCAGAGCCACGCATACAAGATGGGAGGGGGTAAGCGAAGACACACATACAAGGATGGGAGGAGGGGGAGCAGAGCCATTCATACAGGGTTGGGAGGAGGGGGGAGCAGAGCCACGCATACAAGGATGGGAGGGGGGGGCAGAGCCACTCATACAAGGATGGGAGGAGGGGGGAGCAGAGCCACGCATACAAGGATGGGAGGAGGGGGGAGCAGAGCCATGCATACAAGGATGGGAGGAGGGGGATCAGGGCCACGCATACAAGGATGGGAGAAGGGGGGAGCAGAGCCACACATACAGGGATGGGAGGAGGGGGAGCAGAGCCACACATACAAGGATGGGAGGAGGGGGAGCAGAGCCATGCATACAAGGATGGGAGGGGGGAGCAGAGTCATGCATACGAGGATGGGAGGGGGAGCCATGCTTATGAGGATGGGAGGAGGGGAAGCAGAGCCATGCATACGAGGATGGGAGGAGGGGAGCAGAACCATGCATACAAGGATGGGAGGAGGGGGAGCAGAGCCATGCATATGAGGATGGGAGGAGGGGTGCAGAGCCATGCATACAAGGATGGGAGGAGGGGGAGCAGAGCCATGCATACGTGGATGGGAGGAGGGGGAGCAGAGCCATGCATACGAGGATGGGAGGAGGGGGAGCAGAGCCGTGCATACGAGGATGGGAGGAGGGGGAGCAGAGCCATGCACACAAGGATTGGAGAAGGGGGAGCAGAGCCATGCATACAGGATGGGAGGGGGGAGCCATGCATGCAAGATGGGACAGGGGAGCCATGCATACAACAGGGGGAGCCACACAGAGCAGGACAGGATGAGGGGAACCACACATACCGGGATAGGAATGAGGGGGCAATACATACCCGGCTTATACTCGAGTCAATAAGCTTACCCAGTTTCCGTGGCAAAATTAGGTGCCTCGGCTTATACTTGGGTCGGCTTATACTTGAGTATATAGGGTATGTAATATATACACATGTATGTGAGTGGCTGTATATATATACTGTATATGTAGCTTTGTTGCCATAAAAGGAGTGGGCCCAGACACAGTTCTTGCACAGGGGCCCTAAGCTGTCAGTGTCCTCCCCTGCTCAGGGATCAATTGTACTCGCATCTTATAGAAGTGAGTAGAATTGAGGCTCTGACTGCCGGTTAGAGCGACGTGAGCAGCGTGATCAGATCATGTGATCATGCTGCTGACTTCATTCACTAACGCTGCAGAGGCGAACACTGGTGGTAAGTGCTCCAGTGAACCAGAAGACACTGATGGGGATGGAGGGATTTATTATGTGTGTAGAATTTGAGTGGGGATGGGGGTTTTTAATGTGTGGGGTGAGATTTGGAGTGGAGATGGGGTTATTTATTGTGTGTGGGGAGATTTGTAGTGGGGATGGGGGAATTTAATGTGTGTGGGGAGATTAGAGGACACAAAATGAAGAGCAAAGGGGGAGATGGGGAAACAGTACGGGGGAATGGGGGGCATGTATGAGGAAACAGTACTGGGGGAATGAGGGGCATGTATGAGGAAACAGTACTGGGCAATGGGGGCATGTATGAGGAAATAGTATGGGGAATGAGGGGCATGTATGAGGAAACAGTACTGGGGAATGGGGGCATATATGAGGAAACAGTATGGGGGATGGTTGCAGACAGTATGGGGAGCGACGGGGGAATGTATGTGGACACAGTATGAGTAGCAATGTGAAAAATGTATGTGGACAGAGGATGGGGAGTGAGGGTGATGGGATGTGTGCAGACACAGTATGTGGAGTCAGGAGAGCAGGCAGTATAGAAAGTGAAGGGGTAAATATATGAGGAGACAGTATGGTGAACAGGAGGGATGTGAGAGGAGACAGTATGAGGAGGGAGGGGAATAGGGTGAGGAGACAGTATGGGGGGACAAAAGTGAGTGGGCACAGAATAGAAACTGAGTAGTGGGTTCAGAGCATGGGGGGACAGTGTAAGGGCACAGCCAGGAGGGGACAGTATACCAAGGAGGGGGAGTGTGATGAGAGAGTACAGTATAGAGACTGAGCCCTATGGGGGGACACAGTATGAGAGGACAGTGTGAAGAGGAGGCCGATATGGAAAGGAGAGGTCAGTGTGAAGAGCATGTACCATAAGAGGGACAGTGTGGGGGTCATATTTTGTGCAGACAATGTAGTGAGGGGCATTTTTTCTATTCAAGAGCATTATAATGACACTTGTATCTTTAAGGGCATCATGTGGAGATTTTCTACAAAAGAGTGGAGAAGATGGAAGTCTGCAGAGACGAGCTGTGGATGAGAAAACTCATCATGGGGTCTGGACAAGATGAAGAAAAGAAGGAGATCGGCTCCAGAAACAATGTCATCTATAAGGTACCTGGATGTAAATGTTATTTGTGATATTGACTAATTCTCATGTTTTTATTTATGTTAGAAGCATTAAAGGGGATGTCCAGGTTTGTAATGAGTCTTGTTATGACCTGGTGGGTACGGAGCAGTACTGAGATGACCTGGTGGGCAAAACCAATCATGGACTCGCTACGGAGCAGCACTGAAATGACCTGGTGGGTAAAACAAAAAATAGGACTAGCTCTGAGGAGGTGGTAACTTTACTGACCGCAATCCCTACTCCTAACACCAACACTGGAAATAGCCGTGGAGCGTACCTAACTCTGCCTAGACGCCTCTGCACAGCCTAAGAACTAGCTACCCCTGAAGATGGAAACGGAAAGCTATCTCGCCTCAGAGAAACCCCCAAAGGAAGATAGCCCCCCACAAATATTGACGGTGAGTGGAGAGGGAAATGACAAACTCAGAAATGAAACTAGATTTTTTAGCAAAGGAGGCCAATACTATCTAAATAGACAGAGATAGAAAAGGTTGCTGTGCGGTCAGTATAAAAACTAAAAGTCCACGCAGAGTTTACAAAAATAACCACCACACCGACTCACGGTGTGGAGGGGCAAATCTGCGACCCCAGAGCTTCAAACTAGCTGGAATATTTCATAATGACAAGCTGGACAAAAGAGACATAAATTGAACTGAACAGAAGGTCATAAGCAGGGAAACACCCAAAAAGTAGCAGACTTATCTTAAGCTGAAAATGGACTGGCCAACAGAGAACTTCCAGGAAAGGACTGAATCCACAGGAAATACATTGACAGCTGACATCCACTAAAGCCAAAAGCCCAGTTAAATAACAAGGCCAGGAAACCGATTAGTGAACGCAGCTGCTAAGTTCCACTTTAAACCACCAGAGGGAGCCCAAGAGCAGAACTCCCAAAAATACCATTCGCAACCACAGGATGGAGCCCAAGAACGGAATTCACAACAGAGTCTGCAATCATTCTATGTGACTGCAGACTTCTGAGTTCTCACAGTGCGCACTGCACGCTGTCAGGATTCTCTTGTGCTGGCGATTTACATTCATGTGGTCATGTGCTGACTAGACATGTGTGGCTTCAGTCAATGAAAATGAACTGAGCGAGGCTGGGCACGTTTAGTTGGAATGTGATCAGAAGTATACAAATCACATGCTTGTGCTGATATGACTGTCCACCGGCAAGGGAGAATCGTAAAAGTGTGCAGTGCATTTGTTGTGAGAATTCAGTAGCCTGCGTTGTCAGGATTCAGCTTTGCAGGCTCCAGTAGTCATCACATGGACACTCCACTCATATGCGATTTCCATTTGTGGTCCTGTGACACCGAGCTTCTCTTCCGCTTCTCTCAGCTTTTCACTGAACATTGAGAGCATTAGAGAGAGCAGCTCATCGGTACATGACTAAGTGTGAAAATCGCATTTGTCCTTGGGGGGGGGGGGGTTTGGTAGGCCAAAATGAATTCTTGCCCCGGGTGCCGGAAAACCTAGATACACCTCTGCCAGTATGCTACTGCGAGTGGCGGTTACCAGGTCCGGTGGAGGGATGTCTGTGCACAGGCAGTGAGGCAGGGACTGAGGATGTACACAGAGAGAGAATGGAGACCCGGAGACTGCCCGTCCCAGTCTACGCCGTAGCCTGGAGCATTCATTAGCATAGGAATATGTCAGTTAACAAATTGTTTTTCTAAGGCTTTATAGCGTAATTTTAGGTCAGAGAGGGATGAGCTAGCAAGGTGCAGGGACAGGTAGTGATGGCTACGCGTGGACATGTGCAGCACTTGCGGTTTTGTACTTGCGGTGAGACAAAAAAACACTGCTAGGAGCGTTTTTTTTCCATTGCTGTAAGTACCGCATTTGCCGGATCACTGCAAAACCGCAAGTGCTGCACATGTCCGCAAGTCCCATAGGGAATGAATGAGGCCGAACGCAGTGTTGCCGTAAGTGATCCGTTACGCGGCAGATGCGGGAAAATTACCGGATCTGCAGCAAAAGGCTACTTTCACATCAGCGGTTTATGGCAAAGTCACTGCCGATAGTGTCATACTCACCAATGGGGGAGGCAGCACTAAAAGTGCCTAGGGCAGCAGAAACTCTAAATACGGCCCTGCCCCAGGGGTAAATGTTTGTCAGCCTATACACTTAGTGCATGGGCATTACAAGTCTAGAAGACCCGCTCTGTTCTAATGGGAACGTGAGGTTATGAGGCCCTCCTTCACATCTCTTCTAAAGGATATTGGCATGCCTCAAAATTTTTGGAGCCCTTCCATTCACTGCATAGACAAACACTATGGGAGACCCACTTCCTAATAATGGGAGCATTTTTTTCATGTGGCCCTCCTCTGTCTCTTCAAAGAGGCACTGGTGTGCCTCCAAATTTTTGGCAGCCCTTGCATTCACTGCATAGGAAAACACTATGGGAGACCCACTTCCTAATAAAGGGAACATTGTTTTCAGATGGCCCTCTGACTTCTATGTCTCTTTGAAGGCGCATTGGAATTCCTCCAAATTTTTGGTAACCGCTGCTTCACTGCATAGGCAAACACTATGGGAGACCCACTTCCTAATAATGGGAACATTGCTTTCAGGAGGCCCTCCTGTACGTCTCTTCAAAGGGGTATTGGGGTGAGTCCAAATTTTGGGCAGCTCTACCACTCACTGCTTATGCAATAACAGTATAGGAGACCCTCTGTTTAATAATGGGAACAACAAAGCGTAGCCGGATGATGGCTCTCTAAGAATAGTGAGGGCTGACTGCTGACCCTTTAAGAATATTAAAGGCCTCCTGATGGCCCTATAAAATTAGGCTTTGTGACTTTCAGACTCCCTCCTTCATAAAGGAAACAGGATGTGTCTGATGATGTGTCACACCACATGGCCACATAAGGTTGCAAAATGTTAACCCCTTTACCCCCAAGAGTGGTTTGCACGTTAATGACCGAACCAATTTTTTACAATTCTGACCACTGTCCCTTTATGAGGTAATAACTCTGGAACGCTTCCATGGATCCTGGTGATTCTGACAAAGTTTTCTCGTGACATATTGTACTTCATTATAGTGGTAAATTTTATTTGATATTACCTGCGTTTATTTGTGAAAAAAACGGAAATCTGGCGAAAATTTTTTAAATTTCGCAATTTTCCAACTTTGAATTTTCATGCCCTTAAATCACAGAGATATGTCACACAAAACACTTAATAAGTAACATTTCCCACATTCCTACTTTACATCAGCACAATTTTGGAACCACATTTTTTTTGTTAGGGAGTTATAAGGGTTAAAAGTTGACCAGCGATTTCTCATTTTTGCAACTTCATTTTTTTTAGGGACCACATCACATTTGAAGTCACTTTGAAGGGTTGATATGATAGAAAATACCCAAAAGTTATACCATTCTAAAAACTGGACCCCTCATGGTGCTCAAAACCACATTCAAGAAGTTTATTAACTCTTCAGGTGCTTCACAGGAATTTTTGGAATGTTTAAAAAAAATGAACATTTAAATTTAATTCACAAAAAATTTCCTTCAGATCAAATTTGTGTTATTTTCCCAAGGGTAACAGTGGAAATTGGACCGCAAAAGTTGTTGTCCAATTTGTACGCTGATACCCCATATGTGGGGGTAAACCACTGTTTGGGTGCACTGCAGAGGTCGGAAGGGAAGGAGCACCATTTTACTTATTCAATGCAGAATTGGCTGGAATTGAGATCGGACACCATGTCGCATTTGGAGAGCCCCTGATGTGCCTAAAAGGGAAAACCCAAATTTTAACTCCAACACTAACCCTGACACACCCCTAACCCTAATCCCAATCCTAATCCCAACCCTAACCCTAAACCCAACCATAAACGTAATCCAAACCCTAATGCCAACTCTAGCCCCAACCCTAACCCTAACTTTAGCTCCAACCCTAACCCTAACTTTAGCCCCAACTCTGACCCTAACTTTAGCCCTAATCCTAACCCTAATGGGAAAATGGAAATAAATACATTTTTTTATTTTATTATTTTTCCCTAACTAAGGGGATGATAAAGGGGGGATTGATTTACTATTTATAGTGGGTTTTTGTATCAGGTTTTTGTGTTTGTCACATGCTAAAAGACACTTTTTACTGCAAAAAATAGTTTTTGCAGCGCCACATTTTGAGAGCTATAATTTTTCCATATTTTGGTCCACAGAGTCATGTCATGTCTTGTTTTTTGCGGGATGAGTTGACGGTTTTATTGGTACCATATTTGGGCACATGACATTTTTTGATCGCTTTTTATTACGATTTTTGTGAAGCAGAATGAACAAAAACCAGCAATTTGTGAATTTCTTTTTGGGGGCGCGTTTATACCCTTCTGCGTGTGGTAAAATTGAGAAGGCAGTTTTATTCTTTGGGTCAGTACGATTAGAGTGATACCTCATTTATATAATTTTTTATGTATTGGTGCTTTTATACAATAAAAATTATTTTATTTAAAAAATAATTGTTTTTGCATCGCTTTATTCTGAGAGTTATAACTTTTTTATTTTTTCCCTGATGATGCCGCATGGTGGCTCGTTTTTTGAGGAACAAGATGACGTTTTCAATGGTACCATTTTTTTTATATCTGTTTTTTTGATTGCGTGTTATTCCATTATTTGTTCGGCGGTATGATGATAAAGGATTGTTTTTTGTCTCGTTTTTTATTTTTATTTATGGTGTTCACTGAAGGGGTTAACTAGTGGGGCAGGTTGGGTCGTTATGGATGCGGCAATACTAAATATGTGTACTTTTATTGTTTTTTTATTTACATAAATAGATGTATTTATTGGAACAATATATATATATATATTTTTTTTTATTTAGGAATTTCAAAAAAATATTTTTACACATGTTAATTTTTTTTTTACTTTTTTACATTGTGCCAGGGTGGGACATCCCTGTATAAAGTCAGATTGCTGATCTGACACTTTGCACAGCACTGTGTCAGATCAGTGATCTGACAGTCAGTGAAGGAGGCTTCTCAGGTCCTGCTCTCAGCAGGCACTGATAAGCCACCTCCCTGCGGACCCGATGGCCTGCATGGAGGAAGCCCTCGGAACAACATGATCACATTGCATTGTTCTGAGGGTCTCTATGCCACAGGAACGCTGCAATCTTGTTTGATCGCAGTGTTCCAGGGGTTAAAGTGCCGGGAGCGGTCCGTGACCGCTCCTGGCACATAGCATCGGGTGTCAGCTGTGATAATCAGCTGACACCAAGCCGCGGTCGCGTATGATGTACTACCCCATCAATGGTCATATGGGCCCTGGTCACCTCGACAGGATAGTACGTCTGATGTCAGAAAGGGGTTAAAATGACATTTCCTAGGGAATGGATTTGTCTTGGTTGAAAGCAATGCTACAGTTCAAATGCATCAAAAACGCTACATGTGAACATAGCCCAAGGTGTGGAGGAGCATTTTTGTTTTTGGTTATTTATTTTACCTTATATGCAAGTCATTACCCTGGAAAGGATGTTCCTTAACATATTTCCCAGGAAAATCCATTTTTTTTTTTTTTGTATGTTTTATTGTGAGTACAAACAAAGTGGCGTAAGTCCCTGACAACATTGTTTACAGCAGTGACCTGGGAGTCCGTAAATGCTTCCAGGGGTCTTCCCCATGCTGTTTCCATGTCATTTGAGCACTGTTCCCATCAATTTCTGCAACTTCTAGTCTCTCTACAGACCGCCGGGGGGGAGGGGGGCCTCAGAAAAATACTCGGGTTTCCCATAGACTTACATTGGGCTCGTTGCTCGTTGGTCGAGTACCCGAGTATTCCAATTTGCTCGCCCTGAGCAACGAGCATTTTAGTGCTCGCCCATCACTGCTCCATCTTAAGCCGTCTGTATGGGAATGTACGTCATGGGAATCTGAATATAGGTGTCATTTTATGACATGCTCCAGTACAAAAAAGGATATATTTAGTACTTGGTAATTAAAAAAAAAAAAAAACTACAAAAATTCATCATTTATCAATGTTACAAGCAACTGACCTTTAGTTAATTGGTATTAAAATACTGGTTGCGAATTTATTAAATCATTCTGTCACTAGCTAGTCCTGGAGCAAAATTCTGACTGTAAATTCTATAAATGGGCACGCTGTGGGTGGATGGAAACCCAGCTAAAACCAGTTAAAATATTTAAGGTAGGACAATAATATGTTGTTACACCTTTTGTCCTTAGGGACAGTTTAGCATTTACGTAATGTAAAAATCTTGTCTCTGCGCAAAAGTGAACTTGCTGCATATCTATACACAATAGATATTTCATTTACAGCATGTGGATTAATGCCAAAAAAATCGGGTTTGACTTTGCGGCTTATTATGAGTTATCATTCCATTGCATATTTTAAAAATTATACTCGCAGAAAGGAGAGTTTCTAGATTTGCTTCCTGGAGTTGTGAAACCATAGATTTCTACTCCTTACGAACTCACAACACCCATTAGGCCGGCGTCACACTGGCGTTTTAAACGACCGAGTGCAATGCGATAAAAAAAATCGCATTGCAATCGGACCAATGTTAACATATGGGGCAGCTCACAGCAGCCGACTTTTTGTCAGCCGTTTTCTTCGGTCCGAGACAATCACAGCATGCTGCGATTGTCTTGGACCGAGGAATACTCTGGGCTCACCACTCGGATATCATCCGAGTGACGTGCGTTATAAGCGGACCCCAGCAATGGAGGAGATGGAGAAATTCATTTCTCCGCCCCCTCCGCAGCTGTGCTCCGATCCTCCCTGTGCGAGAGAATCGGAGCACAGATGCATGACACTCGGCTCCGAGCAGGAGCCGAGTGTCATTAGCATATCGCATCCGATGATCTCGCATCGGATGCAATATGCCAGTGTGATGCCGGCCTTATTGAATTTGTCTCACATTAAAAAAAATTGTAGCAAAATAATTTACCATTCTCACATTCCTCTTATTTTGGTCATTCTGGATTGTACTGTACATAAGTTTTTACCAAAAATGAGATAGTGTGTAAAACCTAAAGCTTTGTCATAAGGACAGGGTCACGGGACATCCGTATGACATGCATATGGCTTTACATTTCTCACTGATCTTCCAAATTGAATATAATGGCTCAATGGGCTGAAATGAGGAAAATGTGTGCATATTTCTCACAAGTCACACGGATGGTCTGTGTGGTGTCCGATTTTTTTCTCGCACCCATAGACTTGCATTGGCGACACTCGGCCGATACACATGTAAAATCGCAGCATGCTACAATTTCACTCGCAGGCTGAATACGCTCGGGAAAAAAAATGGTGATGGGAGCTGCCCCATAGATTAAGAGTGGTCCGTGTGCTATGCGATGTTTTATCTCACAGCACTCGTCCGTGTTCTAGGCTAGTGTGACCTCGGCCTAAGGAAGGGAATGTGAGCAGACAGAATGCACCCATAGAATTAAAAGACTCTGAAACCCCATTATCCTAACACTAGAATAGCTGTGTCTGGTTCAAAAGTATTGATAGTTAACCCCTTCACGCCTCAGCCCTTTTCCGTTTTTGTGTTTCTGTTTCTCATTCCCTTCTTCCCAAAGCCATAAGTTTTTATTTTTCCATCAATATGGCCATGTGAGGGCTTGTTTTTTGCAGAACAAGATTTACTTTTGAACAACACCATTGATTTTATCATGTCGTGTACTTGAAAACGGGAAAAAAAATTCCAAGTGCGGTGAAATTGCAAAAAAAGTGCAATTCCACAACTGTTTTTTGGATTTTTTTTACCATGTTTGCCAATTGCTAAAACTGATCTACCATTATGATTTTCCAGGTCATTACTGGTTCATAGATGCCAATCATGTCCAGGTTGTTTTTATTTAAATAGTGAAAAGAAAAATCCAAAGTTTGTTAAAAAAAAATTCACAAAAATTGCGCCATTTTCAGAGACCCGTAGCATCTACATTGTACGTGATCTGGGGCTCAGTGAGGGCTTATTTTTTGTGTGCCAAGATGACATTGTTAATTATACCATTTTGGTGTGGATATGATCTTTTTTTTGACCGTTATTGCATTTTAATGCAATGTTGCTCCAACAAAAAAACATAACTTTAGGGGTTTAACTTTTTTTTCGCTACGCCGTTTACCAATCGAATTAATTCTTTTTATAACTTGATAGATCGGACGATTCTGAATGTGGCGATACCATAAATGTATATATTTTATTGTTTTAAATTGTTTTATTTTGAATGGGGCAAAAGGAGGGTGATTTGATCTTTTATATTTTTTTATATTTTTTTACATTTTTTTGTAAACGTTTTGAATGCTTCAATAGACTCCATGGGAGACTAGAAGCTGCAATAACCCGATCGCCTCTGCTTCATACAGGTGATGATCAGATCGCCTGTATGTAGCGGAAAGTATGTAGCAGAAATGCTCACTTGCTATGAGCGCCGACCACCGGTCAGCGCTCATAGCAATCCAGCAATGACAATCATAGAGGTCTTCTGGAGACCTCTGGTTGTCATGACCCGCTATCATGTGATGGGATGACCAATGGACAGGATTAGTGACGCGCTTCCAGCGCGATCACTTTAAATGCCGCCGTCAGTGATTGACCGCAGCATTTAATGGGTTAACAGCTGCTGCCCGCGGCTGTTAGGGGCACATGTCAGCTGTTCAAAACATGTGTAGAGAAAAATATGGGCTCAGCGCTGGAGCCCACATCAAAGGGAGGGACACCACATGCGCTGTACTAGTATGGCGCATGCCGTGAAGGGGTTAAAGGAATATTCACTCAGCAACAGCAGCAGGCAGCACAATAATCAGCAGCTGTTCTATCAGCAGCAGCAAAAGACTAATGAGCTGATTCTGCAACAGGTTGTGGCTTTGCGAGAGACATCCACCCCAACGTCCACGTTCCTGGTAGGAGTCACGGTACAAAGTCCGGTCAGCACTGAGGAAGATGAATCCTGAAGACGATTTGGAGGCTTTCCTCACCGTGTTTGAATGCACAGAAGAGCAGGAGAGCCTGCCTATGGCCCAGTGGGCTGTAGTGGTGGCCCCCTTCCTGAAGGGAGATGCCCTGAAGGCCTACCTGGACCTCCGTCGGGACAATGCACTGGACTATGAGAAGCTGAGAGGTGAGATCCTTGCCCAACTGAGGGTTAATACATATGTGCAGGCTCAGTGGGTGTACCAGTGATCCTTTGGGGAGTCTTGCCTCGACAGGTCTCAAGCCTATGACTTGCTGCAGCTGGTAAAAAAAGGCTCCAGACTGAGACCTTAACCCCATTCCAGATGGTAGAGTGGGTGGTTGTTGACCAGCTGGTGAGGGCTCTGCCAGCAGCCATATAGCATTGGGTGAGACAAGGTGACCCGGGCCCTCTGGACCAGGTGATTGGACTCGTTGAGCGGTAAATGACCACTCAGGACTTTATACAGGACGCTGCTCCACTTCAGCTGTCATGTCAGTCTCCGCTGGGTAAGGTCCCTGACCTCTAAAGTGGTCTCGAAGTCCAGTCGTGTCACCATTATTAGGTGTTGGGGTGCCAAGGGCCCAGACATGTGGCTGCCAACTGCCCACAACAGCTGAACCTGTGGACTGTGGGTATACTCGCTCAGTGTCTATGTGTGCCCAGCCCATCTGCACCGCAACTACAGGCACCATTGGCAGCAAACCCTAACTATGCCAGGTACTCATCAAGGGGTACCAAACGGAGGCTCTATTGGACTCGGGGAGCTTAGTGACTCTGGTTCATGGGTCTCTTGCTGCCGGGGACAACCCCAATGGATGGAAGGTGGGGGTAGTGTGTATCCATAGGGAACTCCGAGAGTACCCGACCGCGGAGGTTACTTTTTCCACACCGTGTGGAGAAATAAAACATGTGGTGGAAGTGGTGAAGACCCTTCCATATGGGACTGTGTTGAGAAGAGACTTGCCCCTATTTTGGTCCCTGTGTGAGACCAGGGTTAACCCTCCAAAGGCAAATTTTATTCCGGATACAGAACCCAAAGATCACGAGTCAAGGATACCTGCCGTAGAGGTTGCCAACCTAGGCACAAAGTGTAACCAAAATAGGGTTTCCCCTAGAGGTATTGGCAGGAGAGCTCGAGAAGACCCCACCAATCCCTTTGCTGGAAGTGTCCCTTGGTAAGTTTGGGACACTGCAGCTCCAGGATACCACCCTGGCACGGGCATGAGAAAGGGTGGTGGAAGTAAATGGGGTGGCTCAGCACCAGGGTGCAGAAATGGGTTTTCCCTGCATGACTGTCAACCAGGACTTATTGTATAGGGCTGATAAAATCTGAAATGAAGTGGTAGAACAGTTGGTGGTGCCCCAGTCATACTGTCGGGCCATGCTAGAGATGGCAGACACACACACACATATGCTGGGAGGACACTTAAGGGTAAAGCGGTTCTTTTGGCCTGACCGTAGGCATCCACGAGTTTCTCTCCATTTGAGCTATTGTATGGCAGGTATCTGAGGGAGTTGCTGGACGTAGCCAAGGAGACTTGGGAACAGAAGCCAACTCCACATAAATGTGTCATTGAACACGTGGCAAGCATGCAGGACCGGATTGCGGGACTATGGCCCATAGTAAAAGAGCATCTGATGAATGCCCAGGTAGCGCAGAGCCGCACATATAATAAAAGAGCCTTGGTCAGGACTTTTAAAGAAGGGTACCAAGTGTTGATACTAGTGCTTACCACAGAGAGTAAGCTGATGGCCAAGTGGTAAGGGCCATATGAGACACGGTGGGAGAAGTAAATTATAGAATGTACCAACCCGGAAAGAGGAAACCTGAACAACTGTACCATGTCAACCTACTAAAATCCTGGAAGGGCTGGGAATGTTTGATCATGGAGGCAGCCAGGGGTGAGGTTAAAATAAATGATGCTCTCACAAAACAGCAGCAACAGGAGGCTCGGGCTCTGGTACAACGGAATATGGACGCATTCTCAGAGCTACCAGCGGGATCTCGGTGATATAGCATGACATTGTCACTGAGCCTCGGGTAAGGGTACGGATGAAACCATAACAAGTGCCAGTGGCCTGGCAGCAAGCCATTATGGGTGAAGTGAAGCAAATGTTCCAGTTAGGAGTCAGAGGAATCCTGGGGGGAGTGGCCTAGTCCCATTGTGCTGATTCCAAAGCCAGATAGGTCATTAAGTTTTTGTAATGACTTTAGGAAATTGAATGAGGTATCAAGGTTTGACCTCTATCCAATGCCCCGGGTGGATGAGCTAATTGAGAGACTGGGGGAGGCCCAATACTTCACGACGCTCGATCTCACCAAAGGTTACTGGCAGGTGCCATTAACAGCATCTGCAAAAGAAAAGACTGCTTTTATAATGCCAGAGGGTCTGTATATATTCTCTTGCTTTTTGCGTTACATGGGGCTCAGGCCACATTCCAGAGGCTGATGGACATTGTATTAGAGAATCATCAGAAATACGCGTTGGCATATTTAGACGACATATAGTATAAGAAATTTGGAACTCCAGATAATGATGCAAAATTATTTATTTCATGCAGTAACAAGTCTGTTGCAAAAAAAAATTGACGATTCGACCACAAACGGCTTTCTTCAGAACTACTAAAGAATATATCACAATAAGTATACATAAAAGCATACAGATCTGTATAAATGTCACAAATAGTAGTCTATCATAACAACAAAAACAGAAAAACAAAAAGCATAAATCCCAAAACTAAGGGAAAAATCATTCTCATCATTAGTGATGGGCGAGCACTACAATGCTCGGGTGCTGATTGCTCGAGTCGAGCAAATTGGAAATCTCGGGTGCTCGACCCAAGCAATGAGCCCAATGTAGGTTTGTGGGAAACTCGAGCATTTTTCCGGCGGACCCAGGCGGTCTGCAGAGGGACTAGAAATTGCAGAAATTGATGGGAACAGTGCATAAAAGAAATGGAAACAGCATTGGGAAGACCCCTGGAAGCATTTCTGACTCCCAGGTCACTGGTGTGAAAAATGTTGTCAGTCTTGCACCACTTTTACAGACGCACAATAAAACATACAAAAATGAAACCAAAATGGATATTCCTGGGAAATATGTTCAGAAACATCCTTTCCAGGGTAATTACTTGTATATAAGGCTAAATAAATCACCAAAAACAAAAAAGCTCCTCCACACCTTGAGCTATGTTCACAAGTAGTGTTTTTGATGCGTTTTTGCACTTTATCATTGCTTTCAACCAAGACAAATGCATTCACTGGGAAATGTCATTTTAACATTTCACAACTAGTGATGAGTGAGCACTAAAATGCTCGGCTGCTCTTTGCTCGGGTCGAGCAAATTGGAATACTCAGGTACTCGGCCAGAACAACGAGCCCAATGTAAGTCTATGGGAAACCCGAGTATTTTTACAGCGATCCCCCCGAGGGTCCTTTTAAGGTCTAAAAACATCTGAAAATGATGGAAACACTGCTCAAATGACAAAGGGACATCATGGGGATCGCCCCTGGAAGCATTCCTGACTCCAAGGTCACAGCTTTAATCATTTTTTCCAAGATTCATGCCATTTACCAAAACGGGTTTTGCTTGGAAATATGTCAAGGTACATCCTTTGCAGGTTAATGGCTTGCCTATAAGGCCAAATATTTAACCCCAGATGGAAAATTTCCTCTCCCACTTAGGCTTAGTACAGACGCTGCATTTTGAAGCGTTTTTCAACTTTACCATTGCTTTTAACCACTACAAATGCATTCACTGGGAAATGTCATTGTAACATTTAACACCCCTAGCTGGCCATGTGGTGTGTGGCACATACGCAGACCCATCTTGTTTCATTTATGAAGGAGGGACCCAAGTCACAGAGCCTATTTTTACTGGTGCATCAGGCGGCATTAATCTTCTTAAAGGGCCATTATGAAACAGTGGGTCTCCTAAGCTGTTGTAGCCTATGCTGTGAGTGGATGGGCTGCCAAGAATTACGACTCACCACAATACCCCTGTCATAAAATGTCCAGTGGGGACTCCTGAAAAAATGTTGGATTGAATTCAAGGCCTGCCCTGCTATCAATTCATATGCACCCCAATAAGCCTTTCAACCCACGTAGTGGATGGGCCCATGAAAATCCACTTCACAATATGCATTTTGTTCTACCGTACTCCATGGATTTACGCATTGCCAGCAAGGCCAGCTCTGCTGCATAGTCAGTCATATGCACCCCATTAGGCCTTGGAACCCAGATACTGGATGGGCCCAGGAAAATCCACTTCACAATATGCATTTTGTGCTCCATACTCCTTTGTTTTATACATTGTCAGGAAGGCCAGCCCTGCTGCATAGTCATATGCACCCCATTAGGCCTTGGAACCCACATAGTGGATGGGCCCATGAAAATCCACTTCACAATATGCATTTTGTACTCCCGTACTCCTTGGTTTTACACATTGGCGGCAAGGACAGCCCTGCTGCATAGTCATATGCACCCCATTATGCCTTGGAACCTACATAGTGGATGTGCCCATGAAAATCCACTTCATAATATGCATTTTGTACTCCCGTACTCCTTTGTTTAGAAGAGGGGCCATAAACCCCTAGAAAATAAAAGCCACAAGGATTTAGATCAAACCACCACAGGCAGAGTTTCAGTAAACCTTAATGTTTTACAATGACAAACAGCAAACATATAGAGGTTTCGAACTGTTTGTGAAGTGAGTAAACAAACATTTATCAAGATTGTGTCACTATGAGCATTGTCTGTCACATCTGTAAATGTTTTACAAGACATGCAGCTATGTGATTGTCTGAATGCATTTGGTGTATAGTATTTCAATCTTTTTTACAAATCGCCATTTGTATATTCGCCATTTGTACATTTGAGGTAGCCAAAGTTATGGCTCTCAAGGAGATAAACTAATATAGTGGACAAAGCTATATTTGTAATGAACTACTGAGCCAAATTAACATCATTGCTTTATCAAATTTATATGAAGTGTATTGTGTCCAATTTGAGCAACCAGGCAACACAAAAAGGAGCTTTTCAAGTGAGCTTTTTAAGGTACACAAATGTGAAGTGTTTGCCATCAAGGATGTGGTTTCACCAATGGGGGGTACCTTTTTTAAAAATATACTATGGCCATCATAGCCCCCTTGTCCAAATTTCACGGGCCTATAACAGTTCAAAGCATGTTCACCCAGGTCATGTCGTCAGAGATAAGGAAGAGACATTGCAGGAGACAGAGTTAAGAATTAGGGCCAATGTAATGGTGTGGGTCTCTGAGACTTGTAATGCAGTGCATGATCTGCCAAACAATTCCCCAATGGGGGTACCTTTTTTAAAAATACACTAGTGCCATCGCATGCCCCTTGCCCAAACTTCAATGGCTTTATCAGCAAGGACAGTACTCCAATTAACCTGTGTATTCCCAAATGTTCGCAGCTGGTTAAAGAATTTACTGATAAAAATTAACTTTTAATCCTACTTACTTACTTAAAAAAATAGTGCCATCACAGCCCTTTGGCCAAAATGCACCGTACAGAGCACGTTCACTGTTGTGAACTCTGTTTTTGGGCTCCCTCTTGTGGTCACGGGTGGTACTGTGTGAGTGCTGTCTTTGGGCTCCCTCTGGTGGCTCTTTGTGTCATTCTGCAGGTCTGAGGCTGGTTCAGCTGTCTCGTTATCTGTTAGCTGGTTTCCTATTTAGCTCACCTGGACTTTCAGTGGTTGCCTGCTGTCAATGTATTCAGTGCTATTTTGATCTCTCCTGAATCCCTTCGTTTTCAGTCTCGCCAAGAGAAGCTAAGTTTCTGTTTGGTTATTTTTTGCTCATCAGAGTTCAATATGTTTCTTGGTTATTTATTTGTCCTTGTCCAGCTTGCTAATATGTGATTTCCTTGCTTGCTGGTAGCTCTAGGGGGCTGAGTTTCTCCCCTCACACCGTTAGTTGGTGTGGGGGTTCTTGTATTCTCAGCGTGGATATTTTGTATAGGGTTTTTTACTGACCGCACAGTTCCCTGCCTGTCTTCTGCTATCTAGTATTAGTGGGACTCATTTGCTGAATCTGTTTTCATTTCTACGTTTTGTATTTTCCCCTTACCTCACCGTTATTATTTGTTGGGGGCTTCCTATATCTTTGGGGTCATTTCTCTGAGGCAAGTGAGGTCTTACTTTCTCTATAGGGGTAGCAAGTTTCTCAGGCTGCGTCGAGACGTCCAGGAATTTAGGCACGTTCACCGGCTATCTTCAGTGTGTTTGGTTAGGATCAGGTTTGCGGTCAGTACAGTTACCACCTCCCTAGAGCTCATTCTATGTTCAGTAACTTAGCTAGTTCATTCTCTGATCCTCAGCCACTAAGGATCATAACAATTCACCCTGGTGATCTACTGGCAGGTACAGGACAGATTGCAGGCGACCGAGTTAAAAAGTAGGCCCAATGTAATGTCATGCCCAGTTCCCCAATGTGTTGTCCTTTTTTTAAAAAATAAAAGAGTGCCATCACAGCACCCTTGGCCAAAATGCACCGTACAGACAATGTTCACCCTGGTGATATAGTGGTTCTGGATGAGGAGGATGGGATAAGGAGGAGGATAAGAACAAACAGACCAAATCTGGAAGTGTATACCCATGTGTGGTTGTGAAGAGGTGCATGAGAATACACCTCCCCAAAAGAGAGAATGTATTTGAGGTTATGTTTTGCTGTTTTCATTTGGCAGTGTACAGAAGTCTTTCCACCAATCCAGGCCTTGTTCATTTTTATAAGAGTCAGCCTGCCAGCATTTTCAGTTGACAGGCGGATGCGCTTATCTGTTATAATTCCACCAGCGGCACTAAAAACCCTCTCTGACAGAACGCTAGCAGCAGGGCAGACCAGGACCTCCAAGGCGTAGAGAGCCAGTTCATGCCACCTGTGCCAGCTTGGATACCCAATAATTCAAAAGGCACAGGGGAATCACGGAGGCCGTTTGTACGATCTGCAAGGTACTCCCTCGCCATCTTCCCAAACATTGCGCATCTTGTGACAGCACCCCTTGTCTCTGTGCCGCCATGATGGAAAGGTCTGAGAAAACTGTCTCAGAACTTGGCCATTGTTCCCCTGCCTGAGCTGGATTGTACTTCTGTCTCTCTCGCTTGGAGTCCTTGGTTGTACAACAAATTCTGACGTCTGCTGCCAGCGTTTTCACATGGGAATTTTCTAAGTAATTCCGCTACAAGATCCCTGTGGTACTGCAACATTTTAGTACACCTCTCTGTCTCAGGCAGAAGAGATTGAAAGTTATTTTTTTAGCGTGGGTCTAGAAGTGTCACCAATAATGTTGAGCGATACCGTCCGATACTTGAAAGTATCGGTATCGGAAAGTATCGGCCGATACCGGCAAAGTATCGGATCTAATCCGATACCGATACCCGATACCAATACAAGTCAATGGGACTCAAGTATCGGACGGTATTCCTGATGGTTCCCAGGGTCTGAAGGAGAGGAAACTCTCCTTCAGGCCCTGGGATCCATATTAATGTGTAAAATAAAGAATTAAAATAAAAAATATTGCTATACTCACCTCTCCGACGCAGCCTGGACCTTTCCGAGGGAACCGGCAGCGTTGTTTGCTTAAAATGCGCGCTTTTACTTCCTTCCGTGACGTCACGGCTTGTGATTGGTTGCGTGCCGCCCATGTGACTGCGACGCGACCAATCACAGCAAGCCGTGACGTAATTTCAGGTCCTGAATGCAGAAATAGGCATCAGGACCTGAAATTACGTCACGGCTTGCTGTGATTGGTCGCGTCGCGGTCACATGGGCGGCACGCAACCAATCACAAGCCGTGACGTAATTTTAAAAATGCGCGTGTCTCCTGCCTCCCGTGACGTCACGGCTTGTGATTGGTCGCATCACCCATGTGACCGCGACGCGACCAATCACAAGCCGGAACGTAATTTTAAAATCATGAATGCCTAGAATTAGGCATTGAGGACCTGAAAATTACATCACGGCTTGCTGTGATTGGTCGCGTCGCGGCCACATGGGCGGCACGCGACCAATCACAAGCCGTGACGTCAGGGAAGGAAGTAAAAGCGCGCATTTTAAGCAAAGAACGCTGCCGGTTCCCTCGGTGAGGTCCAGGCTGCGTCGGAGAGGTGAGTATAGCAATATTTTTTATTTTAATTCTTTATTTTACACATTAATGTTGTTTCGATACCGATACCCGATACCACAAAAGTATCGGATCTCGGTATCGGAATTCCGATACCCGCAAGTATCGGCCGATACCCGTTACTTGCGGTATCGGAATGCTCAACACTAGTCACCAACCAGTAATGAATGTCACCCAACATTTTGATAATCCGAGGGTCACGTGAAATGCAGCGCAACATATAGTCAGCTATGCGTGCCAGACTGCTAACAGGCAAGACTTCTGTGTCCTCACCAACAGGACGACTGACGAATAGGGTTGAGCGAAACGGGTCGATCATTTTCAAAAGTCGCCGACTTTTGGCTAAGTCGGCGTCTCATGAAACCCGATCCGACCCCTGTGCTTGTCGGCCATGCGGTACGCGACTTTCGCGCCAAAGTCGCGTTTCAATGACGCGAAAAGCGCCATTTCTCAGCCAATGAAGGTGAACGCAGAGTGTGGGCAGCGTGATGACATAGATCCTGGTCCCCACCATCTTAGAGAAGGGCATTGCAGTGATTGGCTTGCTGTCTGCGGCGTCACAGGGGCTATAAAGGGGCGTTCCCGCCGACCGCCATCTTACTGCTGCTGATCTGAGCTTAGGGACAGGTTGCTGCCGCTTCATCAGAAGCAGGGAGAGCGTTAGGCAGGGTCCACTAACCACCAAACCGCTTGTGCTGCAGCGATTTCCACTGTCCAACACCACCTTCGGTGTGCAGGAACAGTGGAAGCTATTTTTTTTTTTTTTTCCCCTCAGCGCTGTAGCTCATTGGGCTGCCCTAGAAGGCTCCGTGATAGCTGTATTGCTGTGTGTACGCCACTGTGGAAACCAACTGCTTTTTTCAAAGCACATATCCTCTTGTTCCTTCCTTTCTGCACAGCTATCTTTTTTGTTTGTCCACACTTTTTATTTAATTTGTGCATCAGTCCACTCCTATTGCTGCCTGCCATACCTGGCTTACATTACTGCAGGGAGATAGTAATTGTAGGACAGTTTTTTTTTTTTTTTTGATTTTTTTTTGGGGGAGATTAAGATTGGCATTTCTGCTACAGTGCCATCCCTGTGTGTGCCATCTCTCACTGAGTGGGCCATAGAAAGCCTATTTATTTTTTCCGTGATTTGTGTTCTAAAATCTACCTCAACACAGAAACACTACATCAATCAGTGGGAGAAAAATATTGGCCTCAGTCAGGGCTTGTGTGCCACTGCTGTGTGTGCGCTATCTCTCATTCAGTGGGCTATAGCAAGCCTATATTTTTTTTTTTTTTTTTTTTTTAATATTATTTGGTTTCAAAAGTCTCCCTGAAAAAAAAAAAAAACCTAAAAAAACAGTGGGAGAGTAATATTGCCCTTTCAGCTTGTGTGCCAGTCTTGACTCCTGGGTGTGCCACCTCTCTCCCTCTCATTCAGTGGGCCATAGAAAGCCTATTTATTTTTTTTTTTAAATATTATTGGGTTTCTAAAGTCTCCCTGAAAAAAACAAAAAATACATAAAAAAACAGTGGGAGAGTAATATTGCCCTTTCAGCTTGTGTGCCAGTCTTGACTCCTGGGTGTGCCACCTCTCTCCCTCTCATTCAGTGGGCCATAGAAAGCCTTTTTTTTTTTTGGTTTTTTTAATATTATTTGGTTTCTAAAGTCTCCCTGAAAAAAACAAAAAAAAACATAAAAAACAGTGGGAGAGTAATATTGCCCTTTCAGCTTGTGCGCCAGTCTTGACTCCTGGTTGTGCCACCTCTCTCTCTCTAATTGTGGGCCATAGAAAGCCTTTTTTTTTTTTAAAAATATTATTGGGTTTCTAAAGTCTCCCTGAAAAAACAAAAAATACATAAAAAAACAGTGGGAGAGTAATATTGCCCTTTCAGCTTGTGTGCCAGTCTTGACTCCTGGGTGTGCCACCTCTCTCCCTTTCATTCAGTGGGCCATAGAAAGCCTATTTTTTTTTTTTTAATATTATTTGGTTTCTAATTCTCCCTGAAAAAAAAAAAAAAACCTAAAAAAACAGTGGGAGAGTAATATTGCCCTTTCAGCTTGTGTGCCAGTCTTGACTCCTGGGTGTGCCACCTCTCTCCCTCTCATTCAGTGGGCCATAGAAAGCCTATTTATTTTTTTTTTAAAATATTATTGGGTTTCTAAAGTCTCCCTGAAAAAACAAAAAATACATAAAAAAACAGTGGGAGAGTAATATTGCCCTTTCAGCTTGTGTGCCAGTCTTGACTCCTGGGTGTGCCACCTCTCTCCCTTTCATTCAGTGGGCCATAGAAAGCCTATTTTTTTTTTTTTTAATATTATTTGGTTTCTAATTCTCCCTGAAAAAAAAAAAAAAACCTAAAAAAACAGTGGGAGAGTAATATTGCCCTTTCAGCTTGTGTGCCAGTCTTGACTCCTGGGTGTGCCACCTCTCTCCCTCTCATTCAGTGGGCCATAGAAAGCCTATTTATTTTTTTTTTTAAATATTATTGGGTTTCTAAAGTCTCCCTGAAAAAACAAAAAATACATAAAAAAACAGTGGGAGAGTAATATTGCCCTTTCAGCTTGTGTGCCAGTCTTGACTCCTGGGTGTGCCACCTCTCTCCCTTTCATTCAGTGGGCCATAGAAAGCCTATTTATTTTTTCCGTGATTTGTGTTCTAAATTCTACCTCAACACAAAAACACTACATCAATCAGTGGGAGAAAAATATTGGCCTCAGTCAGGGCTTGTGTGCCACTGCTGTGTGTGCTATCTCTCATTCAGTGGGCTATAGCAAGCCTATTTTTTTTTTTTTTTTTTTTTTTTTAATATTATTTGGTTTCTAAAGTCTCCCTGAAAAAAAAAAAAAACCTAAAAAAACAGTGGGAGAGTAATATTGCCCTTTCAGCTTGTGTGCCAGTCTTGACTCCTGGGTGTGCCACCTCTCTCCCTCTCATTCAGTGGGCCATAGAAAGCCTATTTATTTTTTTTTTAAAATATTATTCGGTTTCTAAAGTCTCCCTGAAAAAACAAAAAATACATAAAAAAACAGTGGGAGAGTAATATTGCCCTTTCAGCTTGTGTGCCAGTCTTGACTCCTGGGTGTGCCACCTCTCTCCCTTTCATTCAGTGGGCCATAGAAAGCCTATTTTTTTTTTTTTAATATTATTTGGTTTCTAATTCTCCCTGAAAAAAAAAAAAAAACCTAAAAAAACAGTGGGAGAGTAATATTGCCCTTTCAGCTTGTGTGCCAGTCTTGACTCCTGGGTGTGCCACCTCTCTCCCTCTCATTCAGTGGGCCATAGAAAGCCTATTTATTTTTTTTTTAAAATATTATTGGGTTTCTAAAGTCTCCCTGAAAAAACAAAAAATACATAAAAAAACAGTGGGAGAGTAATATTGCCCTTTCAGCTTGTGTGCCAGTCTTGACTCCTGGGTGTGCCACCTCTCTCCCTTTCATTCAGTGGGCCATAGAAAGCCTATTTTTTTTTTTTTTAATATTATTTGGTTTCTAATTCTCCCTGAAAAAAAAAAAAAAACCTAAAAAAACAGTGGGAGAGTAATATTGCCCTTTCAGCTTGTGTGCCAGTCTTGACTCCTGGGTGTGCCACCTCTCTCCCTCTCATTCAGTGGGCCATAGAAAGCCTATTTATTTTTTTTTTTAAATATTATTGGGTTTCTAAAGTCTCCCTGAAAAAACAAAAAATACATAAAAAAACAGTGGGAGAGTAATATTGCCCTTTCAGCTTGTGTGCCAGTCTTGACTCCTGGGTGTGCCACCTCTCTCCCTCTCATTCAGTGGGCCATAGAAAGCCTTTTTTTTTTTTGGTTTTTTTAATATTATTTGGTTTCTAAAGTCTCCCTGAAAAAAACAAAAAAAACATAAAAAACAGTGGGAGAGTAATATTGCCCTTTCAGCTTGTGCGCCAGTCTTGACTCCTGGTTGTGCCACCTCTCTCTCTCTAATTGTGGGCCATAGAAAGCCTTTTTTTTTTTTTTTTTTAATATTATTTGGTTTCTAAAGTCTCCCTGAGAAAAAAAAATAAATAAATTAGGTGGGAGATTAATATTGACATTAGTGCTTGAGTGACAGTCCTGCGTGTGTGTCATCTCTGTGATTTTGTGCCACAGAAAACAGAGTGTGTAACATTGTGCCTGATTTTCCTTGTGGTCTCACCAACCTGTTAAGGGATATTGAAATCATACTGAAGTTATAGCTCACCGTGTAAGTTGTTTGATAGCAACAAATAAAGTTACTTTGGTTAAGATTTTAAAACAATGAGGAAGTCTGGTGCAAGAGGTCGTCGTGGGCGTTCATTGTCAGCTGGTAATGATGGTAGTGGTAGTGGAGCATCAGGTGGTCGTGGGGATAAAAATATTCCACCTAAGTCTGGAGCTGTGGAGCCAGTTTCGTCGTCAGGCTACACAAGGCCTCGAACGCTCTCTTTTCTGGGAGTAGGAAAACCGCTTTTAAAGGCGGAGCAGCAACAGCAAGTTTTGGCTTACATTGCAGACTCAGCCTCTAGCTCTTTTGCCTCCTCTTCCGAAACTGGTAAATGTAAAAGCAGCGCGTCGCTTGTGGATGTTCACGGTCAGGGACAAGTCGCTTCCTTGTCCTCCTCAGCAAAAACTACAACAAGAGAGAAGGATGCAGCAGGCGACACAACGGGTCACTCCATGGAGCTCTTTACACATACCGTCCCTGGCTTAGAAAGTGAAACATTTAACAGGCCATGCCCATTACAAGTATATTCTGACATGGAGTGCACTGATGCACAGCCACAGCCAGAGTACTATGCTGCTCCTTTGACTCAGACCACCACATTGCCCTCTCAGGGTACAGATCCACAATCAGACCCTGATGAGACTATGTTGCCCCGCCACGAACGCTATACCACCGACCGACACAGTGACACAGACGAAGTTGCACACGAGCTCGAAGAGGAGGTAATAGATGACCCAGTTATTGACCCCGATTGGCAGCCATTGGGGGAACAGGGTGCAGGCGGCAGTAGTTCAGAAGCGGAGGTGGAGGAGGGGCCGCAGCAGGCATCAACATCGCAACAGGTTCCATCTGCCGGGCCCGTATCTGGACCAAAACGCGTGTCAAAGCCAAAACCTGTTGGAGCACAGCGTTGCCATCCGGTTAAAGCTCAGTCTGCAATCCCTGAAAAGGGATCAGAGTCTAGGAAGAGTGCAGTCTGGCATTTTTTTAAACAACATCCAACTGATCAGCGCAAAGTCATCTGTCAAAAATGTTCAACTAGCTTAAGCAGAGGTCAGAATCTGAAAAGTCTAAATACTAGTTGCATGCATAGACACTTAACCACCATGCATTCTCAAGCCTGGACTAACTACCAAACGTCCCTCAAGGTTGTAGCACCCTCGGCCAATGAAGCTAGTCAGCAACGCAACATCCCTTCCGTCACTGTAAGGCCACCATTTTCCGCACCACCGGCAGTATCTGTGCAGGTTTCTTTGCCAGCCAAAAGCAGTCAGGGTCAGGGAATCACCAGTTTTGTAGGAGGAAATATTGCATGTAGGGCACCGGCGGAAACAATACCGTCTCCAACCGTCTCTCAGTCTGCCATGTCCACCGGCACACCCGAAAGTTCCACGATCTACAGCTCTCCAGTCCAGCTCACCCTACATGAGACTCTGGTTAGAAAAAGGAAGTACTTATCCTCGCATCCGCGTACACAGGGTTTTAACGCCCACATAGCTAGACTAATCTCGTTAGAGATGATGCCCTACCGGTTAGTTGAAAGCGAAGCTTTCAAAGCCCTGATGGAGTACGCTGAACCACGATACGAGCTACCCAGTCGACACTTTTTTTCCAGAAAAGCCATCCCAGCCCTGCACCAGCATGTTAAACAGCGCATCGTCCATGCACTCAGGCAATCTGTGAGTACAAAGGTGCACCTGACTACAGATGCATGGACCAGTAGGCATGGCCAGGGACGTTATGTGTCCATCACGGCACACTGGGTGAATGTGGTGGATGCAGGGTCCACAGGCGACATCAATTTAGGGACAGTTGTGCCTAGCCCACGGTCTAGGAAACAGTTGGCTGTAGGCGTTCGCACCCCCTCCTCCTCCTCCTCGTCCTCCTGCAGAAGCTACAGCTCTTCCACAGAACGCAGTCGGCCAACCACTCCATCGGCAGATGACACTGTTGCACACCAGTTGTCCCATTATGGGCCAGCTACTGCCAAGCGTCAGCAGGCTGTATTGGCTATGAAGTGTTTGGGCGACAACAGACACACCGCGGAAGTTCTGTCCGAGTTCTTGCAACAAGAAACGCAGTCGTGGCTGGGCACAGTAGATCTTGAGGCAGGCAAGGTAGTGAGTGATAACGGAAGGAATTTCATGGCTGCCATCTCCCTTTCCCAACTGAAACACATTCCTTGCCTGGCTCACACCTTAAACCTGGTGGTGCAGTGCTTATTGAAAACTTATCCTGGGTTCTCCGACCTGCTCCTCAAAGTGCGTGCACTTTGCTCACATATCCGACGTTCGCCTGTACACGCCAGCCGTATGCAGACCTATCAGCGGTCTTTGAACCTTCCCCAGCATCGCCTAATCATAGACGTTGCAACAAGGTGGAACTCAACACTGCACATGCTTCAGAGACTGTGCGAACAGAGGCGTGCTGTTATTTATTTGTGGGAGGATACACGGGCAGGCAGTAGGATGGCAGACATGGAGTTGTCAGGTGTGCAGTGGTCGAAGATACAAGACATGTGTCAAGTCCTTCAGTGTTTTGAGGAATGCACACGGCTGGTTAGTGCAGACAACGCCGTAATAAGCATGAGCATCCCCCTAATGCGTCTGCTGATGCAAAGTTTGACGCACATAAAGGAGCAGGCGTCTGCACCAGAGGAAGAGGGAAGCCTTGATGACAGTCAGCCATTGTCTGGTCAGGGCAGTGTACAGGACGAGGTAGCGGGCGAAGAGGAGGTGGAGGACGAGGAGGATGATGGGGATGAGTATATTTTTAATGCGGAAACTTTCACGGGGGCACAGGAAATTGGTTGCGTGTCACGGCCGGGTTCTGGTTTTTTGAGGGACACAAGTGACGTAGATTTGCCTGCAACTGCCCCTCAACCAATCACAACCGGAGATTTGACAAGTGGAACTTTGGCCCACATGGCGGATTATGCCTTACGTATCCTACAAAGGGACACACGCATTACGAAAATGATGAACGATGACGATTACTGGTTGGCCTGCCTCCTTGATCCACGCTATAAAGGCAAATTGCAAAATATTATGCCACATGAGAACTTGGAACTAATATTAGCAACCAAACAATCAACTCTTGTTGACCGTTTGCTTCAGGCATTCCCAGCACACAGCGCACGTGATCGTTCTCACACGAGCTCCAGGGGGCAGCAGACTAGGAGTGTTAGGGGTGCACACATCAGAAGTGGCGTTGGACAGAGGGGTTTTCTGACCAGGTTGTGGAGTGATTTTGCTATGACCGCAGACAGGACAGGTACTGCTGCATCAATTGAAAGTGACAGGAGACAACATTTGTCCAGTATGGTTACTAACTATTTTTCATCCCTTATCGATGTTCTCCCTCAACCGTCATTCCCATTTGATTACTGGGCCTCCAAATTAGACACCTGGCCAGAATTGGCAGAATATGCATTGCAGGAGCTTGCTTGCCCGGCAGCAAGTGTCCTATCAGAAAGAGTATTCAGTGCTGCAGGGTCAATATTAACCGAAAAAAGGACTCGTCTGGCTACCCAAAATGTTGACGATCTAACATTCATTAAAATGAACCACAACTGGATTTCAAAATCTTTTGCCCCACCTTGCCCGGCCGACACCTAGCTTTCCTATGAAAAGCTCTTGCCTGTGAATTACTTTTCTAATGTCTAATTTGCTGCTGCAGATTGTACAGCATACGACATGTTTACACCTCCCTAAATGGCCAAACTCCCCACACGGGGCCGTGGTATCGCGACTTGGCGCAAGCACCCGTGAGACTGCTGTTTGTCTGAAGAGGTGGGTGTGCTCGCTTTTGGTTGACGGCATTGCTACTGGGTCCCTCATAGTACAATGTAGTGTCTCTGGCGGTGGTGGTGCGCACCCAACGTCAGACACACCGTTGTAACATGAGTGGCCCTGGGGCGGTCCCGCCGGCCTCAAGAGAGTTCCCCCCTACCCCAGCTCAAACTGGGCTCTACTACGTGCAAAATTATGTCGCACAGCTCCACCAATCTTTAGTCTATTCGCTGACATCATTCAATGTCTGGCACTGACAATACAAATTTGTAGACATCTATGATGCAACTTAAAGTAGTCTGTGTCTGTGTCCTATATTGGCACCATTAAATAGTTACTGCCAAATTACTATGTCAGAAACACAGCAGATGAGCCCACCCCTGTACCTAAGTATGCCATCTTTTTTTTTGTTTTGGTTGTTTTGCGAGACATTAACATCTATTTATATTTTGGGAGTACTGGGACAGACACTCCTTGCACTACTCCTCCACTCAGCACCAAGCTGCCTGCCCGTGTATCCATGTAACCGCTGTAAAACTGCCATGAGCCTATTGTTTGTTATTTTAGGCCTTTGATAGCCTGTCTGCGGTCCCTACTCCTCCACTGACCACCAAGCTGCCTGCCCGTGTATCCATGTAACCGCTGTAAAACTGCCATGAGCCTATTGTTTGTTATTTTAGGCCTTTGAAGCCTTTCTGCGCTCCCTCCTTCCACTAGTCCTCCACTGACCAGACCACTGCTGCCCGTGTACCCCTGGAACCAATTTTAAAGTGCCTACAGCCAGCCCATTTTATTGTGTTAGGCCTTCGAAGCCTGTCTGCGGTCCCTCCTTCCACTAGGCCTCCACTGACCAGACCACTGCTGCCCGTGTACCCCTGGAACCAATTTTAAAGTGCCTACAGCCAGCCCATTTTATTGTGTTAGGCCTTCGAAGCCTGTCTGCGGTCCCTCCTTCCACTAGGCCTCCACTGACCAGACCACTGCTGCCCGTGTACCCCTGGAACCAATTTTAAAGTGCCTACAGCCAGCCCATTTTATTGTGTTAGGCCTTCGAAGCCTGTCTGCGGTCCATACTTTAAATACTCCTCCACTCAGCACCAAGCTGCCTGCCCGTGTATCCATGTAACCGCTGTAAAACTGCCATGAGCCTATTGTTTGTTATGTTAGGCCTTTGATAGCCTGTCTGCGGTCCCTACTTTAAATACTCCTCCACTCACCACCACCAAGCTGCCTGCCCGTGTATCCATGTAACCGCTGTGAAACTGCCATGAGCCTATTGTTTTTTTATGTTAGGCCTTTGATAGCCTGTCTGCGGTCCCTACTTTAAATACTCCTCCACTCACCACCACCAAGCTGCCTGCCCGTGTATCCATGTAACCGCTGTGAAACTGCCATGAGCCTATTGTTTTTTTATGTTAGGCCTTTGATAGCCTGTCTGCGGTCCCTACTTTAAATACTCCTCCACTCACCACCACCAAGCTGCCTGCCCGTGTATCCATGTAACCGCTGTAAAACTGCCATGAGCCTATTGTTTGTTATGTTAGGCCTTTGAAGCCTTTCTGCGCTCCCTCCTTCCACTAGTCCTCCACTGACCAGACCACTGCTGCCCGTGTACCCCTGGAACCAATTTTAAAGTGCCTACAGCCAGCCCATTTTATTGTGTTAGGCCTTCGAAGCCTGTCTGCGGTCCATACTTTAAATACTCCTCCACTCAGCACCAAGCTGCCTGCCCGTGTATCCATGTAACCGCTGTAAAACTGCCATGAGCCTATTGTTTGTTATGTTAGGCCTTTGATAGCCTGTCTGCGGTCCCTACTTTAAATACTCCTCCACTCACCACCACCAAGCTGCCTGCCCGTGTATCCATGTAACCGCTGTGAAACTGCCATGAGCCTATTGTTTTTTTATGTTAGGCCTTTGATAGCCTGTCTGCGGTCCCTACTTTAAATACTCCTCCACTCACCACCACCAAGCTGCCTGCCCGTGTATCCATGTAACCGCTGTAAAACTGCCATGAGCCTATTGTTTGTTATGTTAGGCCTTTGAAGCCTTTCTGCGCTCCCTCCTTCCACTAGTCCTCCACTGACCAGACCACTGCTGCCCGTGTACCCCTGGAACCAATTTTAAAGTGCCTACAGCCAGCCCATTTTATTGTGTTAGGCCTTCGAAGCCTGTCTGCGGTCCATACTTCCACTAGTCCTCCACTGACCAGACCACTGCTGCCCGTGTACCCCTGGAACCAATTTTAAAGTGCCTACAGCCAGCCCATTTTATTGTGTTAGGCCTTCGAAGCCTGTCTGCGGTCCATACTTCCACTAGGCCTCCACTGACCAGACCACTGCTGCCCGTGTACCCCTGGAACCAATTTTAAAGTGCCTACAGCCAGCCCATTTTATTGTGTTAGGCCTTCGAAGCCTGTCTGCGGTCCATACTTCCACTAGTCCTCCACTGACCAGACCACTGCTGCCCGTGTACCCCTGGAACCAATTTTAAAGTGCCTACAGCCAGCCCATTTTATTGTGTTAGGCCTTCGAAGCCTGTCTGCGGTCCCTCCTTCCACTAGGCCTCCACTGACCAGACCACTGCTGCCCGTGTACCCCTGGAACCAATTTTAAAGTGCCTACAGCCAGCCCATTTTATTGTGTTAGGCCTTCGAAGCCTGTCTGCGGTCCATACTTTAAATACTCCTCCACTCAGCACCAAGCTGCCTGCCCGTGTATCCATGTAACCGCTGTAAAACTGCCATGAGCCTATTGTTTGTTATGTTAGGCCTTTGATAGCCTGTCTGCGGTCCCTACTTTAAATACTCCTCCACTCACCACCACCAAGCTGCCTGCCCGTGTATCCATGTAACCGCTGTGAAACTGCCATGAGCCTATTGTTTTTTTATGTTAGGCCTTTGATAGCCTGTCTGCGGTCCCTACTTTAAATACTCCTCCACTCACCACCACCAAGCTGCCTGCCCGTGTATCCATGTAACCGCTGTAAAACTGCCATGAGCCTATTGTTTGTTATGTTAGGCCTTTGAAGCCTTTCTGCGCTCCCTCCTTCCACTAGTCCTCCACTGACCAGACCACTGCTGCCCGTGTACCCCTGGAACCAATTTTAAAGTGCCTACAGCCAGCCCATTTTATTGTGTTAGGCCTTCGAAGCCTGTCTGCGGTCCATACTTCCACTAGTCCTCCACTGACCAGACCACTGCTGCCCGTGTACCCCTGGAACCAATTTTAAAGTGCCTACAGTCAGCCCATTTTATTGTGTTAGGCCTTCGAAGCCTGTCTGCGGTCCATACTTCCACTAGGCCTCCACTGACCAGACCACTGCTGCCCGTGTACCCCTGGAACCAATTTTAAAGTGCCTACAGCCAGCCCATTTTATTGTGTTAGGCCTTCGAAGCCTGTCTGCGGTCCATACTTCCACTAGTCCTCCACTGACCAGACCACTGCTGCCCGTGTACCCCTGGAACCAATTTTAAAGTGCCTACAGCCAGCCCATTTTATTGTGTTAGGCCTTCGAAGCCTGTCTGCGGTCCCTCCTTCCACTAGGCCTCCACTGACCAGACCACTGCTGCCCGTGTACCCCTGGAACCAATTTTAAAGTGCCTACAGCCAGCCCATTTTATTGTGTTAGGCCTTCGAAGCCTGTCTGCGGTCCATACTTCCACTAGGCCTCCACTGACCAGACCACTGCTGCCCGTGTACCCCTGGAACCAATTTTAAAGTGCCTACAGCCAGCCCATTTTATTGTGTTAGGCCTTCGAAGCCTGTCTGCGGTCCATACTTTAAATACTCCTCCACTCACCACCAAGCTGCCTGCCCGTGTATCCATGTAACCGCTGTAAAACTGCCATGAGCCTATTGTTTGTTATGTTAGGCCTTTGATAGCCTGTCTGCGGTCCTTACTTTAAATACTCCTCCACTCACCACCTAGCTGCCTGTGTATCCATGTAACCGATGTAAAACTGCCATGACTGCCTACTGTTTGTTATTTTAGGCCTTTGATAGCCTGTCTGCAGCCCCTACTTGCAATACTCCTCCACTGACCACACCAATGCTGCCCGTGTACCCCTGGAACCTATTTAAAAGTTCATAGAGCCTAGTTATATATTTTATTTACTATTAATAAGGCCATGATGGACTACGCTGTACCACGCTACAAGCTAACCAGTCGACACTTCTTTTGCGAGAAAAGCCATCCCAACCCTCCACCAGCATGTAGAAGACCGCATTGTCCATGCACTCTGGCAATCTGTGAGTACAAAGGTGCACCTGACAACAGACGCATGGACCTGTAGGCATGGCCACGGAAGATTACGTGTCCATTACGGCGCAATGGGTTAATGTGGTGGATGCATGGTCCACAGGGGACAGCCTACTAAGTCTGTCTGCAGTCCCTAATTCAAATTGTCCTCCACTGTCTAAATCGGAACTTCCACCTTCTGGCTTTCGGCCTATAGTATCAGAAATTAAACTGCATTTGGCCTTCAACTTTGGTTAGGGCCTACTAACGGCTTCTGCCCCTCCCTGGTGTTGCCCTCAACTAAATAAAGCTGAGCTTCAACCTTCCGGCTCTCATTATGTGGTTTTAAAAAAAAAAATGGTGGTTAGGGCCTACTAACGGCTTCTGCCCCTCCCTGGTGTTGTCCTCAACTAAATAAAGCTGAGCTTCAACCTTCCGGCTCTCATTAAGTGGTTTTAAAAAAAAAAAAAATGGTGGTTAGGGCCTACTAACGGCTTCTGCCCCTCCCTGGTGTTGTCCTCAACTAAATAAAGCTGAGCTTCAACCTTCCGGCTCTCATTATGTGGTTTTAAAAAAAAAAATGGTGGTTAGGGCCTACTAACGGCTTCTGCCCCTCCCTGGTGTTGTCCTCAACTAAATAAAGCTGAGCTTCAACCTTCCGGCTCTCATTAAGTGGTTTTAAAAAAAAAAAAAATGGTGGTTAGGGCCTACTAACGGCTTCTGCCCCTCCCTGGTGTTGCCCTCAACTAAATAAAGCTGAGCTTCAACCTTCTGCTCCAAATTACCATTTTAAAAAATGCAATAGGCTTTTCCGGCCTACTAAAGGTGTCTGCCCCTCCCTGGTGTTGTCCTCAACTGAACAAAGCTGAGCTTCCACATTCTGGCTTTCGCCCTATACTATCAGATATTAAACTGCATTTGGCCTACTAGTGTGGTTAGGCCCTTGAAACAGTGTCTGCTGCTCTTGGGTTTGCTACTCCACTGAACAAAGCAATGCCGCCTGTTTAGTCCTGTTACCAATTTTGAACTGCATGTAGCCTACTTTATTCTTTGGCCCTATATCTGTTTCCTCCTCATCCTGCCCATTGCCCAGCCACTGCTAAATGAGTCTGCTGGTACATTGACCTAGACCACTACATTCCCCTTGTACTCTACACAGCCAGAATCTGTCCCTGCTGAAAGTAAGGTTCCCCTTCCCGCATGTTATACCACCTTACACAGGGACAAAGAGGAAGGTGCAGATGAAAGTGCAGGTTCCTTCATCAGGTGGGGGGGCATACTCGTTGGCGACGTCACTGGCACAGGGCCCCTCAGAGTACGCAAAAGTGTCGCTGCTGGTGGGAGGCGCCCCCGCCATGCAAACACACCGCCGTACTTTGAGGGGCCCTGTGCCAGTGGCAATGCGAACGAGTGGGCCCCCCCTGCTTGCTCAGGATCACAGCACTTGCAACTTTTAAATACTTACCTTTCCCTGCAACACCGCCGTGACGTAGTCCGCATTTCCTGGGCCCACGAAAAACTTGAGCCAGCCCTACTCCCCCCACAACTTTCCCCCAATTCCCTATGCCCAACTATTATTATACAGTTAATTAAGATTGGCAAGCTTCAGAAACAAGAATGGATGTTTTTGGCATTAAAATGGGCACTGTAGGTGTTTTCCTGGCCTCCACTCACTGCCGACTATGCTTCCCCATTGACTTGCATTGGGTTTCGTGTTTCGGTCGATCCCCGACTTTTAGCGATAATCGGCCGACTGCACTCGACTCGACTCTGGACAAAATCGGGTTTCCCAAAACCCTACTCGATCTTAAAAAAATGAAAGTCGCTCAACCCTACTGACGAAGCCTTTCCAACATATGCAGCATAGAGTTTCAGTGCGTGGGGACATCACACAACAGTCGGTGAGCTGGAAGATGAAAACGCTGCTGAAGCACGGGAAGGGTGGCTGAAGCTGTAGCTGACTTTCTAAAATGGGCATACGGCGTACTGTTCACTAGCAGATCCGGCAGCTCCTGGTAGCTTTTCAGAAAATGTTGAACGACGAGGTTAAGCACATGGGCCTAGCAAGGTACGTGTGTAAGGTCACCTTGCCTCAGAGCCGCCACCAGGTTACAGCCATTGTCACACACGACCATGCCTGGCTTGTAGGTTCAGAGGTGTCATCCAAACATCTGACTGCTCTTTCAGCGCTGTCCACAACTCTTCTGCATTGTGCAGTTTGTCACCTATGCAGATTAGCTTCAGCACTGCCTGTTGCAGCTTGGCTGAGGCAGTGCTGCAGTGCTTCCAGCTTCTGACTGATGTGTTGATTTCAGAGATGGAGGATGAAGAGGAGGAGGAGGAGGAGGTGCAGGACCTGTAGACTGTGGGGGCAACCCTGATTGATGTAGGGCCAGCAATCCTCGGCGTGGGGAGGATGTGTTCCATCCCAAGGGCCGACTGGGTCCCGGCTTCCACTATGTTAACCCAGTGTGCCGTCATTGAGATGTACCGTCCTTGCCCACAAGCACTTGTCCACGTGTCCGCGGTTAGGTGGACTAACAGCATTGTTGAGAGCACGGGTAATGTTGTGGGACACATGCTTGTGTAATGCCGGTACGGTACACCGGGAGAAATAGTGGCGACTGGGGACCGAGTACCTTGGGACGACCGCCACCATCAGGTTGCGGAAAGCTTCCGTCTCAACAAACCTAAAAGACAGCATTTCTAGCACAAGCAGAAGAGAAGTATTAGAATTGAGAACTGTGGCCGGTGGGGCGTTGGCTGGGTATTTCAGCTTGTGTTCCAAAGACTGGGTTATAGACAACTGAACATTGTGCTGGGACAAGGATGTGGACGGGCTTGCTGATGGTGCTGCTTGACTGTGGGCCACAACAGATGCAGGGCTAGAGGCATCTTCAGATGCACAATGTACTGAGGATTGGCTTCTACGCAAAACAGTGGAACAAGCAGTGGTGTGACCAGCAGGAAATGGTCCTGGAGCCTGGGGTTCGGACTACAAAGTCGGGTGCTTTGCTTGCATGTACCTGATCATGCTGGTGGTGGTCAGGCTGGTTGTTTTGCTACCCCTGCTGATGTGGGCATGGCAGGTGCTGCAAATGGCCTATTTGGGGTTATCGGCAGATTCTTTAAAAAATAGCCAGATCTCACAAGTGGAATGGCAACTTCACTCATGTTGGTGTTACGGGGAACGGATGCACGCCTTCTGTCTGTGGCCACCACAATGCTTCTTCCTGCCTGTTGGGGGGATATGCCTCCTTCCCCATTTGTGCTGCTGTCCTCGCTATGCGTGTCCTCCTGCCAGGTTGGGTCAGTCACTATATCATCCACCACCTCGTCTTCCACATCCGCACACTGCTCCTCCTCCTGACTTTCTGGCAATTGTGTCTCATCATCGTCCACCTCTTGTGACACTTTCCCACCATCGCTTTCATGTGATCATCTTTCCCCACTTCAAATTGACCGGCAGAGATTTCTGAATCTTGAAATGGAAAACTGAACAGCTCTTCAGAGTGTCCAAATGTGGGATCAGTTGTCTCAGGGTACTCAGCATGGTGGGAGGAAGGAGGATCAGGGTGAGGAATATCCTGGCAACACTCATGGCTACTCAGACTTGACCGTATGGAAGACAAGGTGGTGGTGGTGGCTAGGTGACTGAAAGCATTATCCGCTATCCAAAAAACAACCGTTTCACACTGCTCTGGCTGCAATAGTGGTGTGCTGCGGTCCCCTAGAAACTGGGACAGGAAGGTCGAGTGAGAAGATGTGGGTCTTTGTTGTTGCCCACTTTCACCTTGCCCACGGCCTTGTCCTCTGGATGCACCATCAGCATCACATCCACTTCCCCGTCCCTTGCCCTTTGCCTTAACCATTTTAAATGGACTACTGCACTATTTCAAATGTTCAACACAAATGTCTTTATTAGTAGCGAAAAAATATGTGATCAGTATGCCTGCAAATCTACGATTTTTCAAACCCAAACACCAGGCAGGCCTCAGCCTGACCTAACAGACTATATTCGATTTTTGTTGTTTTTTTAAAAAGTATATTTATGCGAAATAGTGCTGTTTAGAATTTGAGTATCACACTGCTAAAAAATAAGTACACCGGCTTACAATGTCCAATCTTGGAGCAGAGATATATGAGGGCTCTCACAGAAATACCACACTGGTAAATCTGTGGCCTTTCAATTTTTTTTTATGCGAAATAGTGCTGTCTAGAATTTGAGTATCATACAGCCAAAAAATGCACCAGCCTTCAATGCCCAAACTTGGAGCACAGAGATATATGACGGCTGTAACGGAAATGCCACTCTGGCAAATCTGTGGCCTTTCAATTTTTTTTGTATGCGAAATAGTGCTGTATTAAATTTGAGTATCAGACAGCCAAAAAATAAGTACACCGGCCTCCACGCAGATATATGAGGCCTTTTTCTGTGAATTTAAAACACCAAAAAACAAAAGGGGCACAAGTGTAGCACACACAACTATGCTACGTATGCCTGACAAACTATTACTTTTCAACAGGCCTCAGTCTGACAGAACAGACTGTATGTTTATTTTTTTGGGGGAAGGAATTTTTGGAAAAAAAAAAATTGGTATATAGACAGTAAATAAGCTGCCGCGGCAGGCAGTTATGGAGCTTTGGGAAGGATGCAGTGGGACCAATGTACGTGGAGCGCCCCCACACCGCCGCAGGGCCGAGGGGTACCCGGAGCCGGGCCTCTGAGTCTCAGTTCTGGGGTTGTCACGGTGGCTAGACCCGGTCCGTGGCCCTGTCTGTCAGTGGGGGACGTCCGGTGCAATAAGGGGTGTTGTAACGGTGCAGTTGTGGGGTGCAGATCGCGGTAAATAATGAGGACACCAGGTTGCAGTCTCTTTACCTCTTTACTGAAGATCTCTGGGTCCTCAATCCAGAATACGGCTCACCAGGCTGCGCAAGTCCGGCCGGTCCAATGACACTTCCAGAGTTCTCTTCACAGGAGGAAATCTGTGCCTTCCCCCTAGCGCTATGTGTTGTAGTCCTTCCCTGCTGTGCTTACGGAAAGTACCCCACAACTGTTGTGTCTGTTTCTGATGTTCCCTCACAACTCGACTAGATGATGTTCTGCTAATCCTCCGTCCCTCCCTGAGGTTCGGGTAGGAACGGCACCCGTTTGACGGGTAGGCCTGGAGTTCTTCCGGGACCCTAGAGACGCCCCTCTCCCACAATTGCCTCCCAAGACTTCATAGGTGATTTGAGTTAGACAGCCCGCCTGAGACTGACTGCCCTGCCGCTGTTTGGAGTATTGCTTGAAGCTGAATGTTATTCTACTCCCTCAGCGTTCCGGCCACCGGTAGTGCGCCTCAGTAGGATGTTGCTTCGGTCTTACAGCACGACTCCTACTGGTATTTCTCCTTTGCGTGATCCCGTTTCTCACTCAGCACAATCTATCTCTCTTCTAATCCTTTCTTGGGCACCGCCGCTACCCGGAGCAGGCACGGTCCCGTTACGTTCATTCTCGTTGCCAAGCCTCTGTCAGGATCCCACCCCTGACAGAGACCCTACTGTATCTTCCCCTACAACACCCTCTGCCACAAGGTGTTGCCTGGTTCCAACCCAGTCAGCTTTCTGATCTAACTTCCTGCCTGACCCCCAGTTTACCCACTATGGTGGGGAGTGGCCTAATGAATAGCACCCTTAGCTCCCCCCGGAGGCCCGGCTGTGAAATGTATTGGTGTCTGTGATACCTGATCAGATGAACTCCTTCAGTGCCATCGGACGCACCATAGCTCCCCATAGTGGCGGAGCCACAGTACTGCAACGACCAGGACTCTGGGGCGCTGCATACGCACATACAGTGCCTGCAGGCATTGCACTGATGTGGATATGCTGTGCCGTGCCTACCTAGCGCTGCAATATCGGGACCCACGAATTAGCCCTAAAAAGGACTTTTGTTTTCTGAGGAGTTGTGGATGTAAGAGTTGTAGACCTACACTAACTCTAAAACCACGATTCTGACCCTATCTCGGCAGCAGCTCTCCCTACTCTCGCGGAAACAGGAACAGAATGCAGCGAGCAGGGAGGCACCGGGTCTCTTATACTCTGGATGATGCTGTCCGGCCCAGCCAATAACTGCACGACCACAATAAAGATGGCTGCGGCGTTTCATGGCCTGGCAGACAATCCCTGCACCGTGATTGGGTCTCTAAAGTCCGCCAAAACTGCTGGGTGGAGACTGCAGTTACAGCCGAATAATACCAGAAATGCTTGCTGCTCGCCGAGTACGCCGAGCATAGCGATATTCGGGCGAATAATGAGTAGTGGCGAGCACGTTCGCAAACACTATTCACAACCTTATCTGGCCATGTGATGTGTGACACATCAGACACATCCTGTTTCATTTATGAAGGAGGGACTCTGAAAGTCACAAAGCCTATTTTTATAGGGCCACCAGGTGGCCTTTACTATTTTTAAAGGGCCAGCAGTTGGCCCTCACTATTCATAGAGAGCCATCAGCCGGCTATGCTCTGTTGTTCCCATTATTAATCAGTGGGTCTCCTATACTGTTATTGAATATGCAGTGAGTGGCAGGGCTGCCCAAAATTTGGACGCGCCCCAATATCCCTTTGAAGAGACGTACAGGTGGGCCTCCTAAAAACAACGTTCCCATTATTAGAAAGTGGGTCTCCCAAACTGTTTGCCTATGCAGTGAATGTAAGGGCTGCCAAACATTTGGAGGCATTCCAATGCCCCTTTGAAGAGACATAGAGGAGGGCCTCATGAAAAAATGTTCCATTAGGAAATGGGTCTCCCATAGTGTTTGCCTATGCAGTGAATGCAAGAGTTGCTGAGAAATTGGAGGCACTCCAATGCCCCTTTGAAGAGACATAGAGGAGGGCCTCATGAAAAAATGTTCCCATTAGAAAGGAGCGGGTCTCCTATACTTATAAAGCCCCTGCACTAAGTCTATGGGCTGACAAACATTTACCCCTGGAGGTATACATGAACATACTGTATAACAAATTTATTTTTACGGGCATCATAAATAACCTTTAAAAAAAATTATGTGGGTGTTGCATCACGGACCATGGTCACCCTTGTGATATGGTGGAGGAGGATGAGGATGAGGAGAAGAAGGAGGACAACAGCAAATAGCCCAAATCAGGAAGCATATACCCATGTGTGGGTGTGAAGAGGTGCATGGGAATAGAACTCCTAAAAAAAGACCCTGGATTTGAGCTTATGTTACGCTGCTATAATTTGGTGGTGTTGAGCAGTCTGGTTCAATACAACCCTTGTTCATTTTTATAAGAGTCAGCCTGTCAGCATTTTCAGTTGAAAGCCGGATGCGCTTATCAGTTATAATTCTACCAGCGGCACTAAAAACCCACTCTGAGAAAACTCTAGCGGCATGGCAGGCCAGGACCTCCAAGGCATAGAGTGCCAGTATCCAGCTTGGATACCACGTGATTTTAAGGCACAGAGGAATCATGGAGAACGTTGGTGGGGTCAGCAAGGTGCTCCTCAGCATCCTACCAAAATTTGCACTAATAGTACCCAGCGCCTCAGGGCCTCTGTGATGGGAGGGTCTGAGAAAACTATCCCAGAACTTTGACAGTGTTCCTTTGCCTCTGCTGGATTTCAGTTGTGTCTCTCTCACCTGTACTCCTTGGTTGTCCAACGAGCTGTCACCTCTGCCGCCAGCGCTTTCAGATTGGAATTTTTTTTATAATTCTGCAACAAGGGCCTTCTGGTACTGCCTCATTTTAGTAGACCTGTCCGCCTTGGGAATAAGAGATAGAAAGTTCTCCTTGTAGCGTGGGTCTAGAAGTTTCACCAACCAGTAATGACTGTCACTCAAAATTTTGAGAATGCAAGGATCACGGGAAAAGCAGCGTAACATAAACTCAGCCATGCATGCCAGACTGCTAACAGGCAAGACTTCCGTGTCCTCACCAAGAGGACAACTGACCACGCTCTCCTCCTCCTCCGCCCTGTCCTCAGGCCATCAAACGCTGAACAGACTGTATGACATTTGTGCAGGTAGTACCGTCTATAGGGCATGAAACTAGCTCCTGTTCTTCCTCCTCCTCCTCATTATCACCCAATCCACGTCGGGATGAGATGAGGCTGGGCTGTGTGTAATCACCCTGTATGGTTACTTGCTCCATCTCATCGTCCTCCGCCTGCAATGCATCCTCTTTGATTGTGAGCAGAGAGCATTTTAGAACACAGAGAAGTGGGATGTTGATGATAATTATGGTGTCATCGCCGCTCACTGTCTTGGTGGAGTCCTCAAAGTTTTGGAGGATGATGCATATGTCTGACATCCATGTCCACTCCTGAGGTCTTGTGTGGAGTCTGACTTGAATACCAACAGCCTTTTTGATGCTGGAAGTCAACAACTGCTCTTCTGCTCACAAATCCTTCACAACGTCTGCAGTGTAGAGTTCCAACGCGTGAGGACATCACACACCAGTGAGCTGGAAGCTGCAAATGCTACTGAAGGACGGCAAGGGCGGCAGAAGCTGTAGCTGACTTTCTAGAATGGGCACACAGGTGGCGTACTTCACAAGCAGCTCTGGGTTGGTTTTGAGAAACCGCTGAACCACGAGGTTAAGCACATGGGGCTGTCATGGTACGTGTGTGAGCTTGCTTCATCTCAGAGCCGCCACCAGGCTCCGGCCATTGTCACACACAACCATGCATGGCTGTAGGTTCAGCGGTGTCACAGCCACAGATCTGCCTGCTCTTTCAGAGCTGTCCACAACTCTTCAGTATTGTGCGGTTTGTCACCTAAGCATATTAGCTTCAGCAAAGCCTGTTGCCGCTTGGCTGAGGCAGTGCTGCAGTACTTTCAGCTTGTGACTGATGTGCAACTTTCGGAGAAGAAGACTGGAGAGGAGGAGGAGCTGGAGCTGTAGACAGTGGGGTCAATCCTGATTCACCTAGGGCCTGCAATCCTTGGCATTGGGAAGACATGTTCCATCCCAAGGTCTGACTGGGTCCTGGCTTCCACTATGTTAACCCAGTGTGCCATCAGTGAGATGTACCGTCCCTGCCCATAAGCACTTGTCCACTATTAGGTGGACCTTCCCAATAACTGCATTGTTGAGGGCACTGCAAATGTTGTTGACACGCTCTTGTGTAACGCGGGAACGGCACACTGGGAGAAATAGTGGCGGCTGGGGACCGAGTATCTAGGGATGGCCGCCGCCATCAGGTTGCGGAAAGCTTCCATCCCCACGAGCCTAAAAAGCAACATTTCGATCACAAGTCGGGAAATATGTGAATTTAGAAGTGTGGCCTGTAGGGCTTTGGTTGTGTATTTTCCCTTTTGTTCCAAGGACTGGGGTATGGTCAAATGAACGCTGTGCTGGGACAAGGATGTGGATGTGCTTGATGATGGTGCTAGTTGTGTGTGTGCAACAGACAGGTGCAGGGCAGGAGGCATCTTTGCATAGACCATGGACAGGGGATTGGCTTGCACACAAAACAGCGGAAGAAGCAGTGGTGTCACTCGCAGACACTTTTCCTGGACTCTGGGGTTTGGCCCACAAAGATGGGTGCTTTGCTGCCATGTGCCTGATCATGCTGGTGGTGGTCAGGCTGGTTGTTTTGCTACCCCTGCTGATGCTGGCCTGTCAAGTGGTGCAAATGGCCTTTTTGGGGTTATCGGCGGATTCTTTAAAAAACAACCGACTCGGGAAGACCTAACAGTTGTACTGGCAACTTCGGTCATGTTGGTGTTACTGGGAACGGTTGCCCGCCTTCTTTCTGAGGCCACCACACTGCTTCTTCCTGCCTGTTGGAGTGCTATGACTCCCTTTCCCTGTATGCTGCTGTCCTCACTCTGCATGTCCTCCTGCCAGGTTGGGTCAGTAACTATATTATCCACCACCTCATCTTCCACTTTCGCACGCTGGTCCTCCTTCTGACTTTCTGGCAATTATGTCTTGTCATCGTCCACCTCTTGTGACACTTTCTCACCATCGTCTTTGTGTGACCGTGGCTGCTCAAATATTTAGGCATCGCTACATGCAAACTCCTCTTGCCCGTTTCAAGTGTACTGGGCGGGAGGCCCAAATCTATAAATGAAAAAAGTGAATGGCTCTTTGGAGTGTCCAAGTGTGGGATCAGTTGTCTCCGGGCACTCGGCACGGAGAGACGAAGGAGGATCAGGGTGAGGAATATGTGGTCCAGACTCACGGCTACTTGACCATGTGGAAGACAGGGTGGTGGTGGTGGTGTTGGCAAAGTGATTGGAAGCATTATCCGCAATAGTGGTGTGATGCGGTCCCCTAGTAATTGGGACAGGAAGGTCGGGTGAGAAGATATGGGTGTTTGTTCTTGCACAATTTCAGCTTGCCCACGGCCTCGGCCTCTGCATGCACCATCACCATCACATCCAGTTACCGTTCCTTGCCACGCGCCTTGCCAATTTTAAATGGAGGACAATATTTTCCACATTCACTGCAAATGGCTGAATTTGAAGCGAACTTATATGTGATCCGTGTGACGCACTTACCACAGTTTTATATATCTGGCCTGTAAGTAACTATTTTTACCAGCAAACTGGTGTCAATAGCTTCGCTAACACACTGCAACAAAATTTAAACGAAGGCCAGAAATGGCAGAATTTTGAGCGCAATTATATGTGATGCATGTGACGGACAAACTACAGTTTTAAATAGATGGATTTTTAGCGCTGTAATATGGAAAGGATCTGGCTGTATTCTGCAGTGCCAACAAGCAAATGGAGCTGAAAAACCACGTTCCCTGGATTGATTTTTAAGCAAATAATCAGGATTAAGATCTAAAAAAATTATTCCTGGTCCCTGATACCTGGGACTATGTCTAGAAATATCTGTCAAAGCAGCAGCAACAGACAGAACTGGAATGGACCCGCTTGCTATATGCACTGCAGTCTTCCACATACAATTCCTGCCTCCTAGCACTGATATCTATGCAGCTGGCTTAGTCCTCAGAAGGACTGTTAGTTGAGATGGATATGTGTCTAATATATCGTGGCATACCTACACTAACTAAGACAAGAAAATCTCTTCCTAGCGCAGCAGCAACTCTCCCTACACTGCCTGATTCTGGAGCAGACTGTGACGAGCATGGCAGGGTCAGGTGTGATATAGACCTGATGACGCTGTTCGGCTAGCCAATCATTGTAGTGCCACAACCAACATGGCTGCAGCATTACAGTGTGTGGCAGACAATCCCTGCATGTTGATTGGCTCTCTTAAGAGAACCAAACATGCAGGGCGGGGACCCGATCTCCCGCCGAGCAACCCCGAAGAAAATCGCCGAGCTCCAAGCATTTCGAGCAGTAAGATGCTCTACAGAGTAGTTGCGAGCATGCTCGCTCATCACTAGTCTAATATTATAGAGCAATATTGCCAAAATTAACTGTATGATAGATTATAGAAAAAGGACTGTAGAGGATATGGTCAGAGAGACACACATGTATATAGTTTCATTCAGTAGTTATCAGAGTGGCAAGAAGTGTGAATGGCTGGAGTTACACTGTGAAAGAAAAAAAATGTATACAATTAATCAATGGTGAGAGCTAAAGGTATAGCAAGATGAAAACAGTATTCATACATTCACCTAGAGTGGGATCTATGTGGACAAATTTACCAGCATAAGATCATACAGTCCAAACAAATATGGAAACAGCGCAGGAGAATAGCATCATAGTGCATAGGAGAGAAGCGCTAAGTCTACGTTCACATTTGCGGTCTGCGCCGCAGCGTCGGGCGCCGCAGCATCGCCGCATGCGTCATGCGCCCCTATATTTAACATGGGGGCGCATGGACATGCGTCGCACTTGCGTTTTGCGCCGCATGTGTCCCTGCGGCGCCCGCGTCCGGGCGCAGAGGACGCAGCAAGTTGCATTTTTGCTGCGTCCAAAATCAATTAAAAAAAGGACACATGCGGCGCAAAACGCAGCATTGTGCATGCGTTTTGCTGCGTTTTTGTTTGCGTTGTGCGTTGCGGCGCCGACGCTGCGGCGCACAACGCAAATGTGAACGTAGCCTTACAAACTAGGGCCATGTGTGGTTTTTATAGGGAAGGCAAAGCACCACAGCTGTTACCATGGATATCACTTCCTGCTGTATCAAGTTCCAGTTGTAGTAGATCATGTGACTGCCCCACCAGAAGTGATTTAATGCAGCAGATAGTGTCCTCTTGCTGTACCATCTTTTTGGATCCGTGCAGTAACATCCAGAAGGGAGACAGTTTCCAACCCCTGAAATTAATGTAGTGAATTTGTCCTCTTTCACCATCAACAATAACCACTTGAATCTGCTGTCTAAAGGTCTGAGATATGTTCCGGAGTTCCACTTTAACTTTTTTAATACATTATTGGATGCAAGCCATTTCATCAGCGGTCTCACAGTTAAAAGATATTTTTTTCAAGGAGCCATTGGAAGCTAATGATGTATATTCAGCTGTGACACCTACTAATAATATGCTTGTTTCTATGGAATGGGATAACCAATTTGTGCATAAGACTCTGATACAGCTGGACTTTGAATCGAAGAGAGAACAATCCAATACCTCAGCTGCTGAATACTTTCGGACAAAAAATCCCTCTTTCTATCCGGTTCAGTCAAGGGTGCCAGTATTGGACCATTTTCAGGAATTAGTGCAGAATGAATTTTTAAAAATTTGGATTTGAGTTCCTCATATAGTAAGCAGAACAATAGAGTGGTTCAGTCTTTACAGGATAATGCTAAATTGGTAATAAGAAAAGTGGATAATGGGGGCAGTTGTCCTGTTGAACAAAACCTTATATAATATCTTAACTTGCCAAATTCTGGAGGATACTAATACTTATTGTTTTGCAAGTTAATCATTGAGATTTAATGATGAACTTAAGAAACTTGTTGATATGGGTCGTTCTATGGAGGTGTTGTCTGAGAAAGAGGTAGAGTATGGAAGGCGTGGCCTGGAGTGAGATGTGAGCAGACGTGTGTTTTTACCAGAAACACGGGGGGGGGGTCCCGGATTCAGGCCGAAGATGGAGGAGACATATGCACATCGCGGAGGTATGAGAGCGGAGAGGAGGAACTGGAGCGGGAGGGAGGAAGACGATGATGAGAGCGAAGATGGGAGTCGGAGCGGCTCACAGGGAGGTGACGCAGTACATGGCGGGTTGGCTGTAGAGTTGCTGTGGGGGAAGATGGGAGAGCTGCTACTGCTGGAGGAGCCGACCTTAAAGGATGTTTTTTGTGCCATTATACATTGTGATTCTTCCATTATTAGCATGGCGGCACAGCTGGGAAGCATCCAAGTTAATATGACCAAAATGCAGCACACTATGCATGTGGTGAAGGAGAGAGTAGGAGAAGTCGAGAAAATAATTCTACAGAGGACTAGTAGAAGCCGAGAAGAAATATAAGTGGAGCGCCCCCCCCCCCCACTGTCGCAGGGCCGAGGGGTACCCGGTACCGGGCCTCTCTGTCTCAGTTCTGGGATTGTCACGGTGGCTAGACCCGGTCCGTGACCCTGCTAAGGGGCGACCAATGAAAGTTGAGGATAATAATGTGTGGTGCAGGTCGCGATGAATGACGAGGACACAGGGTTGCAGTCTCTTTACCTCTTTACTGAAGGCTTCAAGATCCTCAATCCAGAGTACGGTTAACAGGGCTGTCTGAGACCGGCCGGTCCGATGGCACCTCCAGAGTTCCCTTTGCAGGTGGAAATCTGTGCCTTCATTCTAGCGCCTGTGTGTTGTAGTCCTTCCCTGCTGAGCACCACGGGATAGTCCTCACAACTGTTGTGTCTGTTTCTGATGTTCCCTCACAACTGATTCTGATGTTCTTCTCCGTCCCCCAGATGATATGGCTAGGACGCACCCGTATGATGGGTAGGCCTGGAGTTCTTCCGGGACCCTAGAGTCGCCCCTCTCCCACTGTTGCCCCCTATGTCTGCTTAGGTGATTTAGGTGAGACAGCCCGCCTATAACTGACTGTCCTGCCGTTGGTTTGAAGTAAGGCTTGGAGCCAATACTTCCTCGGCGTTTCCGGCCACTGGCTACGCGCCTCAGTAGGATGTTGCCTCGATCTTACAGCACGACTCCTACTGGTGTTTTCTCCTTGTTGCTATGATCTCGTTTTTCACTCTCCACAATAAACCTCGCTTCTTGTCCTTTGTTGGGGTACCGCCGAAATGAAGTGCAGGCGCGGTCCCGTAACGTTCTTCTTGTTTGCTAGGCCTCTGTCAGGATCCCACCCCTGACAGGGGCCCCCCTGAGTCTCTCCCTGCAACACCCTCTGCCACAGGATGTTGCCTGGTCAATCCCCAGTCAGCTTCTTCTCTAACTTTCTATCCAACCCCCAGTTTTACCAGATTGTGAGGAGTGGCCTAATGCATAGTGCCCTTTGCTCCCCCTGGAGGCCAGACTATGAAGTGTACTGGTGTCTGTGATACCTGGTCAGGTGAACTCCTTCAGTGCCATCAGACGTACCATCGCCCCCCTTAGTGGCGGAGCAACAGTACTGCAACGACCAGGACTCTGGGGCGCTGCATAAGCAAATGGCATTAGCCCTTACTGCTGTCCAGGCCAAAGCAGATGACTTGAAAAACAGGTCCCAGCATAATAATTTGACACTGGTCGGCGTGCTGGAAAAAGTTGAGGGTAATACCCCTACGGAATTTTTTGAGAAGTGGCTAGTGGATAAGCTGGGTGCCGATAAGCTGTCTCAGTTCTATGCCACTGAACGAGCCCACATGTCCCCTCCCCCCTGGACTTCCACCCCAGACTGCAATAGCTAAAGTGCTCCATTATCAGGATAGAGATATCATTCTGAGGCTTGCTAGGGACCACTCAGACCTTGTGATTAATGGTTCTGCAATCTCCATCTTTCTGGATTATTCTATCGAAGTACAGAAGCAGGGAGCTAGGTTTAACGATATCAAGAAAAGGCTACAGGAGATTGGTGTGACATATTCCATGTTATATCCTGCCAAGCTGCGGATTGTAGCTGTAAATAAACTTCACTTTTTTACTGAAGCCAAAGTTGCACTTAGGTGGCTGGACTGTAATGAGAAACAACTGTGGCTGGAGAAGGAGAGAGTCTGCAGATTGAAGGTCCCATGAGTTGAGCGTCTGTTTGCTTACTTGGCCCCTCTGGTGGCTTCTTGGGAATTTTTGTGGTGATCTAATATGTTAATATTTGTTCACAAGATTAAGACATAATCGATCCTTGCATTGAGGGATCTGATGCGGGACTGGATATGGAGGGGTCTGACGAAGGCAGACACCGAAACGGGCATCGGGGCACGGCACATCCTAGGGACTATCTCCTAATACAGCAGGTAATTTGCAGGTGGCTCTTTCTCTTGTTTATCTGACAGTACATTGGTTTACATTACACTGGCACCACTATGATCTCAGTGTTATACATTAACTTGTTTTGTATTGGTCTTTGTTATCGTTTTTTGCCACCTTATTAATTATGCACATGCACTTTATTAATCTATATAGTTTCTGGTATTTCTGCGAATCACATGTTTATGGCATATATACATAGATATGCATATATATGTTGAATTTGCACTGTGGCTATATTAATTATTTATGATTGCCATTTGTATGTCCCTGGTGTAGTGCCTATTTCTGGTATTTTTTCCCACTCTACCACATCACCATATATTCTAATAAATTTTGTTATATATACCTTACATCGGACTTTGTTTCGGGTTTTTTCTTTGTGTTTTTTTTTTTTCCTAAAAAAGGTAAGGATCCCAATCTCATTGCTAACGACAGATTTAAAACTTTTAGATAAAATGATGGCTAATCATCTCAATAAAGTTATAACATCTATAATACATCAGGACCAGGTGGGTTTCATGCCTAACAAATCCACAGCGACGAATTTCAGGAGACTCTTCATTAACATGCAAGTGAAGGTGGAAAATGAAGGGCATAGAGCGATCCTGTCACTAAATGAGGCCAAAGCATTCAATAGCGTAGAGTGGAGATACTTGTGGGCCACGTTGTGTCATATGGGCTTTGGGGAGGTGTTAATCAAATGGGTTCAGTTGTTGTACACTGCTCCTAGGGCGAGAGTACATGTTAATGGGCGGCTGTCTGAGGAGTTTTCCTTGTTTAGGGGCACACGACAGGGTTGTCCCTTATCCCCTGTGTTGTTTGCTATAGCAATCAAACCACTGGCGGTGGTGATACGACAGGAACAAACTATTGTAGGTTTTAAATATGGGAAACATGAGGAAAAGGTAGCACTTTATGCTGATGACATATTGTTGTTTTTGGGAGATGCGGGAGGCTCCCTGAGGGCAGTGATGACGGTCCTCGACGAGCATGCCGGTTTATCTGGGATCTGTATTAATTGGGATAAATCTGTATTGCTGCTGTTGGATCGTGGGACTCTTGTTGTTGGAGATCAGCCAACTCAAATTCAAGTGGTTAAGGAGATCACCTACCTGGGCATTAGGGTGTCAAATAATATTGAAGATTATGAAAGACTTAACCTGAACCCCTTACTAGGTAAATTTAAACAAAAGATTACGGCATGGAGGAAGCTAAACTTAACAATGGCTGGGCGTGCTAATTTAATAAAGATGATACTTATGCCATAGCTCTTTTACGTGCTACACAATGCAGCGGTTTGGCTACCTCAGAATAGATTTTGCAAAATGAATGCCACTTTCGTGACTTGATATGGAAAGGGGGCTGAGCACGTATTAAGTTAGAACTGTTGCAGCTTCTAAGGATGATGGGGGTCTGGCTGTTCCCAACCCATGGTTGTATTACATTGGGTCTCAATGCCAGCATGTGGTGGGATGGGGGGGATCCCGATTTCACTAGCTCAGTGGATAAGGTTATTTCTCATGTGGTGGGGAGGGGCCCGCTGTTGGCTGCCTTGGAGGCGGTAGATTTTGGCTGAGTACTAAGAGGTTTCTAACATTGGCGTTGCTTGAGAAACCGTAAAAAAAATTAAGCAATGGAGGGGAATAGGGGAATACTCGAGATACACATCCATTTGGCATGACCCCCGGTTAACTAAACTGATAAAGCTACAGAATTTTGGACAGTGGAGAAGAATAGGTATATGGTATGTGTCGCAGCTGCTGGATGGTGAGACGTTAAAAACATTTGAAACACTTGGGAAAGAGCTCCCTTTGGAACATACTATGTTCTATTAGTATCTGCAGCTGCGACATGCATTCTCTAGACAGTGGAGAAGGTCACCGATAGTGATACAGAGTGACAGTATGTTGAATATAATTGGTCCACAGAGGAGTACTAAGGGTCTTATATTGCTAATTTATAGGGGATTGTTGGACACGTTCCTGGATAAACATCCGCTGATGGCTAGAGCTAAATGGACAGAGGATTTGGGAGATATATCGGATGACCAATGTGAGTCGATTTTACAATATGTCCCTAGAATATCTACAGTATAAGTGAATCTGGGAGGGTATCGCAATTATTCACCATACATAGGGTAAACAGGACCCCTGTGAGGATGAGAAAGGCGGGACTAAGAATGGACTCTAGATGCCCGAGGTGTGCGATGGATGAAGCTGATATTCTTCATATGTTGTGGTCCTGTCCCCGATAGCAGGCATTTTTGATAGTGTTCCTTAATGTAATAGAGGGAGTGATGGAAACAAATATTTCTCGAGATCCATTGACATGTATTTTAGCGCATGTGGAGGGGATGGCGTTGGATGAATGGGGCAGGCTGGCAATAACCAGAATGCTTTATGTTGCAAGGAAGACTATTACATTACACTGGTTAGATGAAAATCCTCCTACTATTAAGGAATTCGTGAACAGAGTTAACTTTGTAGTTCTTATCGATTGGAGCATATACATGAAAAAAGGCAAAATGAATCAGTATGAGAGCATCTGGGGGGCTGGTTGGACATCCCTGGATTGGCCTCAGCAAATCTTGTTAGAGATAGAATGTTAGGGTTATAAGAATGTGTACAATCATGTAATACATAGACAAGGATTGTGGAAGCGCGACGGGGAAGGGGGGGGAATAGGGCAGGATTCCTTGTTTTGGGGGGCTTGTTTTTGTTGTATTTTCATAAAAGAAAGGAAAGTGATACTGTTTGTATACTTGTGCATGCTTATGTATGTAATGTCATTCTCTTTGCTTTCTTCAATAAAAAATATTTGATTTAATAAAAGAAGTAAAGTATATGTATGTAAGTGATCCAGTGGTCCTAATTTTTCTTTCTGTGTTCCCAAGCTTCATAAAGAGAGACCCATTGTCTCTGGGATGGGATCCTTTAGTGAAAAATTATCTGAATGAGTGTACTCCATCTTACAGCCTGTGGTCCAAATTTGTCCAGGTTACATCAAAGACACATGTCATTTATTGGCATTTTTGGACCATACTGTGTGGGACGACAAGTTTGTGTGGGTTACTTGCGATATAGAATGCTTCTATTCATGTATCCCACATAATATGGGTATATTAGCTATTTCTGAAATGCTGTTCAAGTATTTTACCTACAGCCCTGACTTTATTTCTTTTGCTTGAATTGCCCTTGATTTTCTACTCAGACACAATTATTTTCTGTATAGTAATATTTTTTTGTAGTGTAAAGGCGTGTCAATGGGGGCGAAATTCTCTCCATCTTTCACAAATTTATTTGTGTCTTGGTGGGAAGATTTTCTCTGAAAACAATCCATTTGGGTCTAGTATATTCAGTTATGCTGGATAAATGGATGACATGATTATTATTTGGTCTGCTGACATTTCTGACATTCCCAAATTCATGAGTTATCTGAATAATAACAGCTGTAGACTTTTTTTTTACCCACACATAATAAAACCAACATCAGTTTTTTGGATCTATTGATCTCTGTGAATGACAGGAATAAGGTAAAAGCTACTCCTTTCTGCAAGGAAACTATGGACAACACCATTTTGAGAGCTGATTCCTGTCATCCCAGACATGTGAGGGTTATTATTCCAAGGGGAGAATTATATAAATCTAAAAGAAACTGCAGTGACCATGAATCTTATATTCAAGAGAGAAGAAATCTGTGCACATTTGAGGGAAATAGGTTATCAGAATTGGTCTTTGGAAAAATAAAAAAATAAAAATTGTGGAAAAAATTCCCGTAACCAACAAGGTAAAATTCCATTAAAAAAAAGACCAAAAAAACAGGAGAACCAAAAATCATATTTGTTACCAGCTATAGCAGAGAATATAACCAGATTAAGACGATTATCTTAATAGACTAGATGGAGGCCAGATGCTATGCTATCGTAATGTCACGATGGGGTTGTTGCATAATGGCATCCAAAATTTTCTCAACTTTATATACTGGCTACCACTAATGCAAATGAACTCAGACTCAAAAAAAAAAGAATACATTGATGAACATTATCGCTGAGCAACTGAATGCTATTAATCAATTTGCTGCTGCCTATCAAATGCTACGCGACGAACAACAAGCACAGATCAAATCTAATCAAAATGGAACTGTTATGCCAACCATCACAATGGCTATTAAGCAAGATAGGACTCAGGATCCATGGCGATACAACAACCCAACAGTGAGTGAAGTTGCAGTTGTCTTTCACAATGAAGATAGTGAGTCTCCCTTCAATAGAGACATATTAATTCATTTAAACCCTGATCACAGCACATGAGGGGAGAACACAGCACAAGAAGGAGAGAGACGGCAGACAAGGGGGATAGCACATGGGGTAGACAGGTCAAAGAAGAGAGCACAGATGGGAGAAGTCAGCACATGGGGAAAGAGAGAGTAGGCAGGTGGGTGAGCACATGGGGGAGAGATTCTCAACGCTGCAAAGCCTGCCCCCATCGTGACATTACCGCCCTCCCAATGCGATCGCCTCGGGCCTCCATCTAGTCAATAAATATTTGCCAATGCTCAAAAGCAATCCTACTTTGGATAGTATACTTCAGGAAGGGTGTTTATTTTCCACAAGGAGGGCTCCCACCATTTCTAATCTGTTAGCACCTAGTATGGTAATGGATAGTCCTGTTAAAAGACCTGGATGTCTACTAAAGGTTTCTTTAGCTGTGGGGGGTGCAAATGTTGAGTATGCAAATATGCAGTAAATACCAAGCAATTTGTTAAGAAAGTGAGATCTGAAACAATTGTTGTTCATGACTTTATTAATTGCATTAGTACATGTCATATATATGGTTACCTGCATTATTTGTGATCTCTCCTACATAGGCTGCACAACACGAAATCTCTGTCAGCGCATCAGTGAACACCTTACGAATTTAGTAAACAGCCATGTACCTAATCCCTCTAATGTATCAAAACATTTTTATCAAGTGCACGGTGGTGATTTGAGTGGTTTCCAGTTTTTCAAGATGGAAAGGGTCAGTAAGCCCAGAAGGGGCGGGGCTTGGTGACAAAAACCTCTTAGCCGGGAAACCTTTTGGATTCTGATGATGGAGACCGCCCATCCCACTGGTGTAAACAAGTGCACAGATATAATATTGTTCTATTAATATTGTTCACTGACCTTTTGAATGTATATAATGACAGCATTATATTTGGTGGCTTTAAATTAGTATGTTTGTACTAGTAAAAGATTTTTAATGTTTGTGAGTGTGAAAAATTTGAACCATGTGATGGGGGGGGGGGTGTTCTTTGAATCTTTGGCCATTAGAAAATCCTGACTCACTGGTATAACACTAAGTTGTGACTAAGGGTCTTATTTGACACAGAAACGCGTATGCCGGTGTCTGGGACCTCTGCTATTTTTGCCATTTTTCCTATTGTCGGCTGCCTATGTTTTTATATGAAGATTTTGGAATAAAGTTTGTTGGAGTGCAACCTTTTGGTGCTGGACTTTTTCACTATGTATCAGATTTTCTTGGAATGGCAGCCATGCACAAAGTGGACAGGTGAGCTGAAAAAGACTTTCATTTACTTATATCGCTGCACATGCAGCTTAGTCAGGTGAAGGTCCTGACTGGTATCGGCAAAGTACATAAATAGTATCAAAGAATAATTAGAAAATTGGTTACCAGTGTGTCCAGCAGTGGCCCAGCATGGTCATAGTGGTAGAACAAGGGAAAGAGATAAGTGGCAACCAGCTGATGCCTATGGAGGAGGAAAAGCCGAGAGTGCGCAGCCATCGGAGTGAGCAGGGAGCCCTGAATGACATATAGCCAGAGTAAACGAGTGTGCAGAGGAGCATATGCAACCACGTAGGAAACGCCGGGCATAAGCAACCACCAGAGTGATCAGGAGATCCTAGGTGACATGTGCCCGGGGTGGGCGCAGGTGCAGAGCAAGAATGCCAAGGAACTCGGCCAATAGTGGATACGAGGTCAGTTTATATTATATAAACCTTCATTCTGACCTATTAGATGCAGTCATGTCTGGATTCAGAGAAGAGTTTCTTGTCAATGGGACTTTTTGGCTAGCAAGTAGGCCATTACTTTGGCAGCGACATCTGGATTCAAAGAAGAGTCTTTATTAATAGGACTTCCTAGCCAGCATATAAGCCATTGTTCTGGCACATTAAATAGAATCATGCCATTTTGTGTTTAACTGAATCCTATTGGACAATTCTTGGCGAGCATGCCAATTACTGCCTTGACCGGTTGGATGCAGCTACACTTGGACTGACTGAAGAAATTCTGTCTATGGGATTTCTGGGCTAATATATTAAGTCACTGTTCCAGCCTGCCAGACATAACCATGTCACAATGCATCCAACTGTGGCTCATGGGACATACTGATGCTTCCATGATTTCTGTTCCTTTGGGCCATTACAACTCTCAGTGGATGTCTTTTAACATGCACGATATATATATATACACATCTTTTTGTGGCAGATGTTTCCTTGTGGCAATCAGTACATCACCTCAAATTGATTAATTTCTCCATAGGTAACTTGGATGCTTCGTTAGACATTATATACAGATGCCTTCACTTTTTATTTGTTTAACTTTTTCTCTTTAATGTACTGGATGGTGCTTTACGATCATTAAACTCTGATCAACATTTCTTTCATATGAACTTTGTGTTATTAGGCTTTTTCTTTTCACCTAAGCCACATCTTTATACTCTTGTGGCACATTAGAAATATGCTTCCTCTGAGGAAAGCATACATACCTCTCCTATGGAGGTTAAACTCTCTGTTGTCCAGAATATATATTGGACTTCTATGAATTATATCTTTTCAAACTCAAACTCAAATAGTCTTTATTGGCAGGACCAAAATACATTTAGTGTTGCCAAAGCAAGGAAAATAAATGTGACAGGGGAGGGGATTGGGGATTATGGGAATGGGGTGTTGGGCGCACAATTTGGGAAATAGTAGTCCATTTGGGGTTTTAAGCTCCTCTCAGCTTATGACATATGGTGACGTATTGGGTGGCGATCTCCACTGTTGATTACTCTTCCCCCAGTAGGATGCAGAGTTTCCTCTCCTCGTCCATGGATGGGAAGTCCGGATTGTGAATGGAAAGTCTCTGGAAGTGGGAGGCTCTCACTGCTGAGTATTTGTTGCAGTGAAGCAGGAAGTGCGCCTCATCCTCCAGTGCCCCCTACTGGCAGTGTTGGCACAGTCTGTTCTCCCGTGGTTGTATGTCTGTCAGTGCCGCCCTGTTTCCACCTCTAGACTGTGGGCACTCAGTCTGTATAGACTCAGGATCTGCCTGTCTTTGGGGTGATGTAACCTCTCCAGATATGGGGCCAGAATGTAGTCCCTCTACAGTGACCGGTAGATAGTGAGTTTCTGGGAGTTTTCTAATTCACTCTGCCAACCCTCTATATATTGCATCTTGCAGCTCTCTGAGATCTTTATTTCGGCTTTTGTCAGGTTGTTTTGCTGACTTTAGTGGGACTGGCTGCTGGGGTTCGTGGCTTGCTCTGGGCTTTGGCGATGGTAGGAGCTGGGATTGCTGCTCAGTATGTGCGCCTGGTGTGATAGCGCCCTCTTGTTTATAGTTAGCCATAAGGGGAAACGTCCCAACTCTGCCCGACAGGCTATATTTGAGGTGCTGTGATGTACTTGGAGGAGATATTTGCAGAACTCCAGGTGGAAGACTTCGGTTGGGCTGGAATCCCACTTTGTGTGGTCTGGGTAAGTCGCTGGGCCCCAAACCTCACTACCATACAGCAGTATAGGAGTGATGACGCTATTGAATATCTTAGGCTAAACTCTCACCGGTGGTTTCAGGTGATACAGTTGTCTTCTGATGGCATAGACGGTTCTGCACGCTTTTTCTTTCAGGGTCTCTGCTGCTTGCTTGAGGCTCCCGTTTTGGCTTAGCTCCAGACCAAGGTAGGTATAGCTGTTGGTCTTCTCCAGTGTGGAACCATTTAATGTGATGGTGTTAGTGGGGGTTTTATTCTGGTTTCTCTTCTGAAACACCATGACTTTGGTCTTCTTTTGGTTGATGGCCAGCACCCAGGTGGTGCTGAATGATTCCAGCACTGCCAGGCTATCTTGGAGGCCTCTCTCAGTTGGGAAGAGTAGCAGGAGGTCATCTGTGTACAGCAGGAACTTCACCTTTTGGTCGTGCAGACTGAAGCCTTGGTCGTGCATCACAGGGTGACCAGTCATATTGGTTCCTTTTCTATAGAACTTATCTTTATTCCTATTCCTTTCCTATATTTTACATCTATAGAGAAGCTCTGTATATATACATATGTATGTTTCTTATACATTTTTTGTTGTATACTAATTGTCTATTCATGTAAAACAATATTTTATATTGAACTGATGTGTTGCCCTTTATTGGGCTCTGGACTTGTCTCCTAACATCTTGTGCTCCAATTCTGCATTATACATGATCTATTATTCAATTTTACATTATACATGTTTTGATTTTAAGTTTGCCACTGCATTGTGCATATGCTGACCTCGTATCCACTATCGGCCGAGTACCTCAGCATTGCTATTCTGCATATGCGCCCACCCTGGGCACACGTCACTCAGGATCTCCTGCTAACTCTGGTGGTTGTGCATGGCGTTTCCTCCTCCTATCTTTATTTTTATATAGCGCTAACATATTCCGCAGCACTTTACAGTTTGCACACATTATCATCGCTGTCCCCGATGGGGCTCACAATCTAAATTCCCTATCAGTATGTGTTTGGAATGTGGGAGGAAACCCACGCAAACACGGAGAGAACATACAAACTCTTTGCAGATGTTGTCCTTGGTGGGGTTTGAACCCAGGACTCCAGCGCTGCAAGGCTGCAGTGCTATCCACTGACCCAATGTGCTGCCCTGGTAACTCCTCTGTGCATGCGCTTACCCTGGCAATACGTCATTCAGGGTTCCCTGCTCACTCCGATGGCTGCGCATGCACTGCGTTTCCTCCTCCATAGGCATCAGCTGATTGCCACTTAGCTCTTACCACCTACCACTACAACCATGCTGGGCCACTGCTGGACACACCGGTAACCAATTTTCTAATTATTCCTTGATGAAGCTGCATGTGTAGCGATATGTGTTGGGTTTCCCACACGTCCCTGGCTTCTTTTGATACCTCTTTGCTGGCATTATTATTATTACGGTAGACATTTACCACAGGGTTCCTTCCACTCCATGGAGACTTTTTTGCTTAAATGCCTAGATACCCCTTGGTCCACTTTTTCTTGTGGGTGTGTGTAGGCCTACTATCTAGCAAGAAAAAGTGAGCGGGCACCACTAAAGGTAATATATAGAGGTGCTACCATAGCATCTTACAAATGCATGCTGGAGAAGAAAAAGGAAAAATAAGACGCTAATAGAGGTGCACACACCTGATATATATGTGAAAAAACCCAGCTTTGTTGAAGCAACAACAGGTGCACATACAAATATAAAACACATTTAAAAACATTTAAAACACATACAAATCATGGCTCAATGAGGTCATAATGGCTAGGTATAAACAAAGGTCGATGAATAATGCTGTAGGTGTTAATGGCTTGCTAATATCATAGCTGTTAAAACTAGGAGCAGTATGCAAGCTATATCTAGAAAAGTTGCTGTATCATAGGCATAATAATAAATAATGTAAGACTAAAATGTAGCCCATATATTTGATATAATTAAACATGTGCAAATTCACTTGTACAGTAAAGTTCCGCTTGATAAGCATACATGTGACCCTATAAAAAGCAATGTCTAAATACAATCATGAGGACCAAATACATAACAGATAGTCAATATATAGCCATATGAAACAACCCATATCACATAAGTGGGCTTGCATGTAAGCAACAATGCATACTTGCCACAAGATCAATGTATAGGCATGCAGGGCGTCCCTACGCGTATCGCTACCATGTGTGTCTATACATTGATCTTGTTTTATATTTGTACTAGATGGTGGCCTGATTCTAACACATCGGGTATTCTAGAATATGTATGTATGTATGTACGTCGTTCTGTGAGTGGGGATTAAATTTCACGCTAATTGGTCAGCCCTGAATGGCGGATCAGCATAGTGTGGTTTAAATCTGGCACCAATTCGCGGCCGGACTGCGCCTGTCGCTGATTGGTTGCGTCTGGCCGGGCATGACCAACGACTGAAGCGGTGTTTAAATACCGCGCCAATATCGCTGATTGGTCACGGCCGGCTGTGCACGACCAATCACTGAAGTGGTGTTTAAATCCCGTGCCAATATCGCTGATTGGTCGTGGCCTGCCAGGCGCAACCAATCAGTGAAGAATGGTTTAAATCCCGCGTCAATTCGCGGCTGGACTGCGTCTGTCGCTGATTGGTCACAGAATGTTGGGGTGCTGGATGTCGGGGTTCGGGGTGCAGGATATAGTATAGCCACGTAGTATGTAACACAGCCACGTAGTATATAGCACAGCCACGTGATATGTAGTATATAGCACAGCCACGTAGTATATAGCATAGCCACGTAGTATATAGCAGCCATGTAGTATATAGCACAGCCCGTAGTATATAGCACAGCCACGTAGTATATAGCAGCCACATAGTATATAGCACAGCCACATAGTATATAGCCCAGCCATGTAGTATATAGCACAGCCACGTAGTATATAACACAGCCCACGTACTATATAACACAGACAGCCACATAGTATATATCAGAGCCACGTAGTATATAGCAGAGCCACGTATTATATAGCACAGCCACGTAGTATATGGCAGCCACATAGTATGTAGCAGCCACATAGTATATAGCAGCCACATAGTATATAGCACAGCCACATGGTATATAGCAGCCACGTAGTATGTAGCAGCCACACAGTATATAGCAGCCATGTAGTATATAACATAGCCCACGCAATAAATAACACAGCCCATGCAGTAGATAGCACAGCCCATGTAGTATATATTAGTCACACAGTATATAACACAGCCCACGTAGTATACAGCAGTGTGGGCACCATATCTCTGTTAAAAAAAGAATTAAAATAAAAAATAGTTATATACTCACCCTCCGGCGTCCACCGAAGTTGTCCCGATGCGTGAGAGGCTGCCGCCAGCTTCCGTTCCCAGAGATGCATTGCGAAATTACCCAGATGGTCATCTCTGGGAACGGAAGCTGGCGGCAGCCTCGCCGCTTGTGCGCATCGGTGGACGGCAGAAGGTGAGAATAGCACCATTTTTTTTTTTTATTATTTTTAACATTATATCTTTTTACTATTGATGCTGCATAGGCAGCATCAATAGTAAAAAGTTTGTCACACAGTGTTAATAGCAGCGTTAACAGACTGCGTTACACCGCGTTATGCCGTGGTGTAACGCAGTCGGTTTAACGGACTGCTAAAACGCTATGTGGGCGGCGGGCGCTGACTGGGAGGGGAGTATGGAGGGGGCATTGACTGCAGGGGAGTAGGGAGCGGCCATTTCGCGGCCAGACTGTGCCCGTCGCTGATTGGTAGCGGCCGGCTGGCTTTTACCAATCAGCGACTTGGGATTTCCGTGACAGACAAACAGACAGACAAACAGACGGAAGTGCCCCTTAGATGATTATATATATAGATGTGCACCTGTTGTTGCTTCAATAAAGCTGTTTTTTTCACATATATATCAGGTCTGTGCACCTCTATTAGCGTCTTCTTTTTCCTTTTCTTCTCCTGTAGGCCTACTATCCCTGCATATGCATGTTCCATTTGGACCATCATTCCAGTGCCTAATTTTATGCACTTTCTTCTCTGCCATCATATTTGATATGTATTGGGATATTTAGGCTCTTCTTTGTTTTAACATCTTAAGTGGGGACACCCACTATTGATTGTGCATTGTTGTATATACTCTGTATTGTTTATTATCATGCACATCCATGCCTGTATCATCAGGTGTTGGTTTATGCTCTGTTGTTCACCCTTGTGTCTCCTACATGCCATGTTATCTAGACACATATCTTTGTGGTATCATGAATGACTCCCTATTGTGGTTTACTTATGTATTTTGAATATATTGCGGGCCACATTATTGTTATGGATGCTTATTATTAAATGTTTAAGTGTTCTTATGCTTTTTTAGTGCCAATAAAATTGTACTTTGCATTTCTATATCTAGGAGTGCACACTTTATATGCCTTGGTCTTTTTCTCTTTTTTTGAATTTTGGAAGTTCACACTATTTGTCCAACAGTGAAAGCTTTCTGATCGCAGTCAGACTGCTGGACTCCATTTTATCTGGAACCCCAACCAATCCCAAGTACCAGGGCACTGAAGAGCCACCTGTGTATGGAGCAGTGGTCAATCATGCACACAGCTGCTTGATTCATTCTTAATGCAACTACTGTGCTGGGTGATCTCTGGCATTCCTACAATAAAAGGAGGGGCAGTGCCAATGATAGACCTCCATTCCATTCTAAGAATCCCAGTTTTCAAAATTAATGGGGATCCCTGAGGTCAAACCCCTAATGATCGGAATGTTTTTTTCTCTTATCCCATCTTAAGCATGCCATTTTAAACACACATAGCATCAAATGCAGTTTTTGCCTCCATCAAAGTTTCTCACATCACTTTCAGCTAGGAAATATACACTTAGCGCAATCTACTACATCAACCAGATCCAAGGGGTTGCCATGGCTTTCACCCTTTAACCCCTGTACAGGGATCTGGACTTATGCAGGGGCCCTTGGGTTGGGGCCTCAGTGTAGGCTGCTGGACAGTAGAACAAGAAGGATCATCAGGTGGAGTCATTACCAAGAGGTCAAGAAGAGGACAGAATCGGAAAGCAAGCAGGTGGTCAGAATACAAGAAAATGTCAGAAAACAGGATGATCAAAATAGTACTACAGGAACAATAGTGCAGAGATGTGTACCAAGTATAGATGAACTAATTAACCCGCAGTGTGGGATGCAGATACTTAAACAAAAGTAGCAAGTTGCATAACTAGAGTCCTATGGGCCCTGATGCTAAATTTGGACTTGGGCCACTAACAATGTTGTTAGATGTATGGACACCTGTCACGAGGTGACTATCAAGGTGTGACACGACCCAACGGATGGTTGGTCAGCTATCAGCACAACATACAACGGGGATGGAATAAGGGGGAGGATGGATCGTGACAGTATCCCCCTATCAAAGAGGGGCCTCTGGACCCTCAACACCGGATCTCACTGGAAAACGACATACGGTGAGGACGCCTCGATCCACCAGAGTTCACCTCGCCAGTCTCATGACCCTCAGGTTTATGGCAAGCCTTACCTGATGGAGGTGACAATAATGTACGCTCTAGAGGCGCCACAACTCTCCATAGTGGCAACTTGGGGAACGTGTTGTGTATGTGCATTACTGGGGGTAACTCCAGCTTGAAAGTTCCCGGGTTGAGAATCACCGACACCCAATACGGCCCAATCACCCTAGAACTCCAGGTCTAAGTAGCACCCTTCCACCTGATGTTTTTGGTGGACACCCACACATACTCGTTCACACACAGGAACGTTTATTGCCATGCATATGTTTGACACACGATGGTGAACTCTTTGAGGAACAGACAACAAAGGTGTCACCCTGTGTCATCACACTCACACCCCCACTATGCACAGAGGGAACCACCACCCTCCCCTGATCCCTCCTCCTAAGAGGACTCAGCTCAGACACTCAGGTTTATCATGTGGTGAGGGTTGAGTCTTGCCCCTATTCCCTGGCAGCACCTCTGCTGTCCCCACTGGACAAGAAGGGGTAGGTTGTAGAAGGACGGCAGAGATCGTTGCTCCCGGGCAGCAGTCCTTACATGACTGGTCCCAGCTGACTACTTCCCTGGACCGCCTATCTATGATAGGGTTGTGTTTCTTCAGCCAAAGGAGGTCTAAAATGATGGGAGTTGGCATTCCCTCCAAGACGTAGCACGACAGGGACTCTTCATGATAAATCCCTATACACAGGTGTAAATCATCTACGACTTGGGTCGCCCTCTCCTGGCTAAGTGGGGCAGAGTCAATGGGCTGGATGCTTATGGGTCTTGCTAGCATCCTACTCCCTAGGCCATGGGTCTGGACAAAGTGAGCTTCCATAAAATTGACTCACGCTCCACGGTCGGTCCACAAGCAAGTATAGTCTGTCACCCCGCCAACCACCACTTCAGCAGAGATGGTGCACTGAGACAAGAAGATGGAGGAAATATACACACCCTGTTCGCCTCCCTCCACACGACCAGGGGGATGCAACTTTTTATATGGTGCAGGTACTTTGGTGAGAGCTGGGCAGACATTGATAAAATGACTGTTCTGCCCACAGTAAAAACATGCTGCCACACCACGGCGAACCACAGGCAACCCTGTTTGAGAAGCAACTCCTCCCACGTGCATGGGTTTGTCCATCAGCACCTGTGTGTCCTCCTCCCTAGCTAGGACAAAAGAGGCCATATTTGGTGTATGCCTCTCCCTGAGGTGTCTGTCCACCCGGATAGCAAGGGACATGAAGGCTTCCAATGACTTGGAAGCAGCATACTGCACCAGAGCATCCTGCAACCTAGGAGACAGACCCTGAAAACCTCCTGAATGCTGAGCAGTACTCCTCATCCGGCCAGCCCCCCTGCTTGATTTTACTGAGTTGAGATTCCGCCAGGGAGATGCCATCAGGATCCCCATACACTAGCGCCAATGCTGCGAAAAACTTGTCCACCGACCGCAAAGATGGTGAATCGGTCGACTGAGAGAAGGCCCAGGATTGGGGATCACCCTTAAAAAGGGAAACTATGATTCCCACACGCTATTCCTCACTCTCTGATGAACGAGGGTAAAGACTGAAGTACAGTTTACAAGCTTCTTTAAACACCAAAAACTTTTCTCTCCCTCCAGAAAACCGGTCAGGGAGAGATATTTTGGGTTCCGGTAGAGCCTGCAACTGAGCTGAGGCCAAGATCCCCATCAACTGCTGAAGCTTCTGAGTCACCTGACATCTTAGCTCCTTAAGATCATCAGTGAGGGACTGGATCAGTTGGGCAAAGGCCTGCAATTGAGCCATGGCTCACTAGGAAAAAAGTGATGTTCGGTGTTAATGTCACCAGGTGACTATCACAGTGTGACACGACCCAATGGATAGTCAGTCAGCTAACAGCACAACACACATTGGGGATGGAATAAGGGGCAGTAATGCCCTACCAATAGGGAATGAGGGATGATCACTACCTGAACTCACACCTGAGCCTGTCCCTGCACTCCCCTAATGCCCTATGCAGGTCCTTTCCCCACCGCCATCAGTATACCTCGTCCCTAGTTGTCACCTATAAATGCCCTGGCTAGTGCACTGGCCGGCAAGGAGCACTAGCCTCACATCTGAAGGTAATAAACAGGGGAAAGTGAGAGACAACAAAGGGACAAGGTAACAAAAATTTCACACTTAGCTTTCTCTGCTGCAAAGCACCGTACAGCAGAATAAAGGCACCAGATCAGCGAACTCAGCAGAAGCACCACTGCACCCAGAGAGCTCCTTACTCTAGCTTGGTCACTGCAGATTGCTCTAACACCGACAGTAAGCTGATGCATTAGGTAATGTCAATGGCAGTGGTGATCACTGTATTACCTTTACATTGACACTTTATACTGGGCATCCTTGCTATTGTGGGTGGAGTTTGTGCTTAACAACGCTGTAGCCGACTCCACCGGTCAAACTCCTTTCCTCCTTAATTACGGCCAGAATCCGCGGGTTCCTGTGCCTATGCCCGTGTCTTCTGCTGACTCCAGGGTGGCAGACTGGGCAGTGGAGGCACAGGACATTTGGGACCGCACTCAGGATGCCATCCAGGCCTCCAAGGAGAGAATGAGGTCCTCCGCCTATGCACATCGGCGCCCTGCTCCGACCTTTGCTCCTGGCGACTTAGTGTGGCTCTCCGCCCGTAACGTCAGGCTGCATGTTGAGTCCACTAAATTTGCACCTCGCTACTTGGGTCCCTTCAAGGTCCTCGAACAGGTTAACCCTGTGGTCTACCATCTAGCCCTTCCTCCACACCTTTCATGTGTCCCTCCTTAAGCCCGTATACATGTCCCGGTTTTCTGAGTCATCTGCCGGGACATCGGGTTCGTCTACGGACGATTACGAAGTGAATGCTATTTTGGGGTGCAAGGTGGTACGTGGCAAAAATTTTTATTTGGTGGACTGGAAGGGTTATGGTCCTGAGGACAGGTCCTGGGAGCCTGCTGAGCACATTCAGGCTCCGCAGCTCATTGCTGCCTTCGAGCATGGCAGGGCCCAAGGTAGGGGGCCCAATGTTGGGGGTCGAGTTCCTGCCTCTGCACAGGGGGAATCTTGGGCCATCTCCGCTGCGGTCTCCCATTCTTCTCCTGCCGCAGTGGAGCCTGCTCAGCAGAGACGTCAGTCCCAGCGTCTTGCTCAGTCTGACTCTGTACAAAGGGTTACTGCTGCTTTTCCAGCTTCTGCCATTGAAGCCAGTGCTGGGCAGAGGCGAGCAGATGCTTCTGGGACTATGTCCTGCTTTTCTCGTTCTGAGCATGCCCAGAGTAAGATCTCTCAGTGGAGATCGAGGGTCACATGTTCAGATACTGCAACTAAATCCATTGGTCCTCCAGGAAGGTCCTGAAGGTGCTCAGTCTCTGTAGCAGCCTCTCATTGGTCCTTCTAGGAAGGTTCTGTACTTGCTGCAGCTATTTAAGGCTCACATGACCACACGGCCATGCGCTAGTATTGAATCAGTTATGTGCATGCGCCAGTGTGGTCACATTTATGTGTGTTCAGGGACTCGGCTGAAATAAGCCCCTAGAATGCCGGCACCTCCGGCGAGGAGATTGTGTGCATGGATTTAGGACCTCGGCTGAAATAAGCCCCTAGAATACCGGCTCCTCCGGTGAGGAGAATGTATGTTTGTGTTGCCACACACTGCCATCAGCTTGGCAGTTGCTGGATACTCCTGTGAAGTCAACAGGGTTCCGCGTTTCTTAGTTGTCAAAGTCTCAGCTGCTGACTCGGGGTGTCCTCAGGCGCAGGCTCAAAAGCCACTGAGGGTCAGAGTGAGACCTGGCACAGCGTCTCTGTGAAGTAACAGTGTTCGCTTCTACCGCAATAAAGGGCCGCCATTTGCCAGCAGCAGGTCCTCTCCTGCACGGTGGACCCCGGGCTGCGGACACACCAAATAATATCTCTCAATTAACTCGGTGCATTTCGCCAGCCCTAACACAAGGTAAACAGGGCAGGGACAGTGAAAGTAAAAAGAACGACGGCAGTTTTGCGTTAACCACGCTTACACGTGTCCAGGAAGCATGGTTTAGCGCGAAACGGCCGTCGTCCTTTTTACTTGCACTGTCCCTGCCCTGTTTACCTTGTCCATGAATTTATATTGGAAATAAAGGACTAAGGTTTCTTCGTCACAAAATGGAAGTGTTGCTGCTTTCCTCTTCGTTTGGATTTATCTACATGTTTCTTCCTGGCAAGCACCCTCCACCAATTGACTTTACTCCCATAATGTGCCAATGATTCAGAGTGTATCCCTCTATTACAGTAAGTAACTCATTACATTATCTCAGTGCCATTCATTTTTTCTTCTATTTGGACTGCTAGGATGGGAGAAGTTGTTGTCCAGTCCCTGTTCTCGGGTGTCAAATTTACTGTGGGCACAAAAGGCCCACCAGAGTTGATGTGCAATGTCGGATTAAAGGTGATTGCCTGCCAGTCACTGTAATGCCATAGCCTTCTTGGCTGTGACATTACTGAGATTTGCTGGGCACATAGCGTCATGAGGTCTATATAAGATATATGATGCTATGCTCGGCACACTGTACTGTGGGCGCAATAGGCCCACCAGAGCTGATGTGCAAGGTTGTTTTAAAAGTGTTGTGATGAATGAGCGTGGAGAATCAATACAGTACACACACATGTAATGTCCATCATAAGATTCCTCTTTAATTAAATGTGGGTGGGGTTTATATACACCCCTGGTAGAAAGGGCTATCTATGTCTATCTTTGCACATCTTTAACACCTGAACATTAGTGATGAGTGAGCATGCTTGTCACTACTCGTTACTCATTCGAGCATAACTGTGCTCGGGATGCTCGTTGCACAACGAGTATTTTTAAATGTTTGAGGGGGAGCTCGAGTCCCCGCCCTGCAGGTTTGGGGCTTTTTAGACAGGCAATGAACATGTGGGGATTGCCTCCCTGTCACTGTAATGCTGTAGCCATCTTGGTTGTGCCATTACTGTGATTTGCTGGGCACATATATTCATGAGGTTTATATAAGATGCTATGTTTGACACACTGTACTTTGGGTGCAATGGGCCATCTGAGCTGATGTGCAAGGCCAGATTAAAGGTGTTGTGATGAACGAACTTGGAGAATCAATACAGTACACACACACGTAGTGTCCAGCATAAGATTCCAGTTTAATTAAACGCAAGTGGGGCTTTATTCCAACAAACAAGAAACCGTTTTGTGGGATTCAGAGATAGGTTTGTCTGTCTGGTTCGATCCAGGATCTCAGGGACTTAGAATGTGTAGGGAAGGTTTCTGTGTAAAAGTTCAGCGTGATAGATTTACAGCATAAAATGGAGACCGAGAAGACAAAATGGACCCTGGTTTCCCACAGTATCCCATAAAGAGGCAGAGTAGGGAGAGGTGCTGGTGAGAGTGGGACAGAATTGTAGCTGCGTATTAGTCAGGGATTCAACCACATTCATATTTCTGTAAAGTACAATGTGATGGTGTGATATGCTATGTGGGTATGATTTTTGTGTATATTTCTATTTTACTGATTATCATGGTGTTACTGTATCTTTGTAGGATGAGTTGTTATTTGCCATCTGATATTCTCCCCACAGTTCTGTATTGTTATCTCTCCACAGGGTCAGTGAATAATGTTGTTTGCTAATATGCTAATGACATGTTGACCTAGCTTGTTGAAACAATGAGCCCCTGAGACCTTCCCCCTCCTGGCCTGGAATGAGGGGGGAGATTTGTAAATATCAGGGAGGTGAGACACAGAGATCAGTCTTGTTTGGAACCTGGATGTGAAGAGCATATCAGAGAGAAAGAAGGGAATATGGACTGTTATCCTCTGTGCTGGATTGTTGGATGTTTATTCTGTAACTGAACTGCATTCGTGTTCTGCAATATTTAATCCTTTGTGTGATGGATCGTATATATGGACCTTTCGTGTTTTGCCTAAATAAAGGTCTTGGAATTGTTCACTATTCTCTTGCTCTGTTGATTGTGTGATACCGGAGAAGGAACCCGTGACATACAACAACAGCCTTTCTTAAGGCTAATTATAAAACACTAAAACATGGCTGATTGTTTACTTTATATCAGCATTAACCCCTTCCCGACATGCGCCATACTAGTACTAGTTGTTCCGGTGTTCTGGAAGGAGTTCCTGGATCCAAGAAGTGCCTCCTGCACTGCCTGTCAGATCGCTGATCTAACACAGTGCTATGCAAAGTGTCAGATCAGCGATCTGATGAAATATAGTGATGTCCCACCCTGGGACAATGTTAGAAAGTAAAAAAAAAAAATAGAATGTATAAAAAAAAAATCCCCAAATAAAGAAAAAAATAAATAAATATTTTCCAATAAATCCATTTATTTATGTAAATTAGAAAAAAAACACTAAAAGTACATATATTTGGTATCGCTGCGTCCGTAACGACCCACTCTATAAAACTTTTCCACTAGTTAACCCCTTCCTTCAGTGAACACTGCAAAAAAAACGAGGCAAAAGACAATGCGTTATCATCATACTGCGAAACAAAAAGTGCAATAAAATGTGATCAAAAAGACGGATATAAATAACCATGGTACCGCTGAAAACGTCATCTTGTCCTGCAAAAAAAACCCACAAAAAGAGCATCATCAGCAGAAAAATAAAAAAGTTATAGCTCTCAGAATAAAGCGATGCAAAAAAAATTATTTTTTATATAAAATAGTTTTTATTGTGTAAAAGCGCCAATAAAAAACATAAAAAATGATATAAATGAGGTATCGCTGTAATCATACTGACCCAAAGAATAAAGCTGCTTTATTAATTTTACCACACGCGGAACAGTGTAAACACCCCCCCCCCCCTACAAGAAATTCAGGAATTGCTGGTTTTTGTTCATTCTGCCTCCCAAAAATCGGAATAAAAAGCGATCAAAAAATGTCATGTGCCCGAAAATGGTACTAATAAAAACGACAACTTGTCTCGCAAAAAACAAGACCTTACATGACTCTGTGGGCCAAGATATGGATAAATTATAGCTCTCAAAATGTGGTGATGCAAAAACAACTTTTTGCAATATAAAGTGTCTTTTAGTGTGTGACGGCTGCCAATCATAAAAATCCGCCAAAAAAACGCTATAAAAGTAAATCAAACCCCCCTTCATCACCCCCTTAGTTAGGGAAAAATAATAAAATTTTAAAAAATGTATTTATTTCCATTTTCCCGTTTAGGGTTAGGGTTGGGGCTAAAATTAGGGTTAGGGTTGGGGCTAAAGTTAGGGTTAGGGTTGGGATAAATTTAAGGTTAGGGTTGGGGCTAAAGTTAGGGTTGGGGTTAGGGTTAGGATTGGGGCTAAAGTTAGGGTTAGGGCTGGGGCTAAAGTTAGGGTTGGGGCTAAAGTTAGGGTTAGGGTTGGGGCTAAAGTTAGGGTTTGGATTACATTTCCAGTTGGGATTAGGGTTGGGATTAGGGTTAAGGGTGTGGTTAGGGTTATGATTGGGATTAGTGTTAGGGGTGTGTTTGGGTTAGGGGTGTGGTTGGGATTAGGGCTAGGGGCATGTTCCGGTTATGAGTGTGGTAAGAGTCATGGTTAGGGTTGGGATTAGGGTTAGGGGTGTGTTTGGGTTAGGGTTTCAGTTAGAATTGGGGGGTTTCCACTGTTTAGGCACATCAGGGGCTCTCCAAATGCGACATGGTGTCCAATCTCAATTCCAGCCAATTCTGCGTTGAAAAAGCAATGCTCCTTCCCTTCCTAGCTCTCCCATGTGCCCAAATAGGGGTTTACCCCAACATATGGGGTATCAGCGTACTCAGGACAAATTGGACAACAACTTTTGGGGTCCAATTTCTCCTGCTACCCTTGGGGAAATACAAAACCGGGGGCTAAAAAATAATTTTTGTGGAAAAAAAAGGAGTTTTTTATTTTCATGGCTCTGTGATATAAACTGTAGTGAAACACTTGGGGATTCAAAGTTCTCACAACACATCTAGATAAGTTCCTTGGGGGGGTCTAGTTTCCAATATGGAGTCACCTGTGGGGGGTTTCTACTGTTTAGGTACATCAGGGGCAGGGGCGTACATAGATTTCACAGGGCCCCATAGCAAAATTGAGCAAAGGGCCCCCCCCCCCGAAGAAGGGAGGGGAATAGGTGGCGCGCGTAGCGCGTCGAAAATTTGCATGTTAAGCCACGCCCCCTCCACAGCCACACCCCCTCCACAGCCACACCCTCACCACAGCCACACCCCCCAATTACTAATTTATATGGCGAAGGCAATAAAAAATAGACTTACCAGAAAGCAGCATTGCAGGAGAAAGCAGCATTGCATTGCAGTAATAGATAAAATGAATTCAACCTAAAAAAGTGAAACTATTATTATTTGCCATCCCCAATACAGTGTGATCCTAAACATTTATTCACTTTAGTATGATAAACATTACCTGGAACTTTGAACAACAGAGAATGGTGGTGTTCCCAGCAAAAACTCCCAAACTTGAAAATAACAGAAAAACTTGGAAACATTCTAAACTTCTGAAACTTGAACTCAAAACCAAAACTGTGGCCAAACATTCCGCAAATATTGAGATGTGGCAACCTATAATGTAAATAACACAAATTAGTTGAGTGAGACTTTGAATGCCTTTTACCATGTGTGCATACAGCTGCCATTCACCATAACGTGCTTGTTTTTTAAACTAGAATATACCATAATGGTATATATTTAAACAGATATAGCAAAATACATTTTAGTGACTGACGTAGATATATTTTCAGTATTAAAATGGCCAATAAAATTGTCAGTTAACTACTGTAAAGGAAATAGTTGCCACTTGCCCTCTGCAAAATATGGACAGGGCAAAGTAGCTTCTAACCCCTTACAACACCTGCAAAGACATGTGAATGGTGTATGATACAGCTGTATACAGGTCAGCAAAAGGCTTAGAAAACGTTTTTAAACAACATAAAGAACTGATGCATTCATGCAGATGCAACAAATGGAACTTTGAAACCAGAACTCTGAAATAGAGATGGGTGAATTTTTTTTTTAAGAGAAGATTAAGTCTCATTGTAAAAAGAGGTGTTTTGATAGCCAATTAAAATCCTAGATTAAAACATTAACAAAACTGGCATTTACGAAAAAAATTACATTCCAGGGGAATCTGGAAATAAGTATGGAAAATCCACCCATCTCTATAAAAAAAAAATAAAACTTCAACTTCAACTTGCATACTCACGGAGTATAACAAACGTTAGGAAGGTTAGAACTGGCGCCTACGTGCTTTTGCTTCAGCAAATTGGTCAACAATGCCATCTATGTCAAGTTGGTTGGCTCTTGCATTTTCAATGCTTAGAATGGCAAGACCAGAGAGTCTGTGTTCAGACATTGTACTTCTTAGATAGTTTTTAATTTGTTTTAATTTTGAGAAGGATCTTTCTGCTGATGCTACCGTTACTGGCAAGGTTAGGAATAAAAGTAAGACTATGCACACATCTGGTAGATTTGACGATAGCAGGCTATTTTCGACTAACAGTAAATGTGCAAGGTCCTTGACAGATGTCAATTTTTGAATGTCATTCTTTAGAGCACATCTAAAACTCAGAAGCTGGGCTGGAAATGCTGGTGAAAGATCTTGGTTGTACTTTTTCTGCAGCTGTAATGCAGCCTCATATAATTCCTCATCTGAGGAAGATGCCAGATCTGCAGGCTGAAGTATCCTAAAATACTGCACAACCCGATTCATTCCATTAAATCGGTTTGACAGCTGACCTACAATGATGTCTAAATACTCATAGAACACGGTGACTTTAAATCGGTCCTCCGGAATGTGCAATCTCTCATCCGTACTCAGTTCATCAAAATGCTTTTTAACTTTTGATAATCGCTTACTTTCAAAAGCTGGGGAGATGCCCCAGCTGCGTGCCAACAAGATAGCGCTCTCTTTCGCTTCATCAAAATGATTTCTGAATTGTGAAAGTTCTTCAGCTGCATTCTTTATTAAATTAGTTGCCTTAGATAAATCCATGCTTTCTGCCTGCAGCATGGTTGACAGTGCATTAACAGTCTGTAATACTTTTGTCTGAAGGACAACCAAAAAAACAAACTGAAATGAATCCATTTTCTTTTTAAGAGCCATTGCCTCATTTATTTCAGTTTTTTTGGATGAAATAAGGATGATTTTTGACAATGCCATCATTACATCAGAAAAACGAAATCTTAGGGCAAGCAGCGACTCATGACGGGAAGACCAGCGTGTGGGACATAATTTTTTTAGTGTGACCGATGAACTGCTTGTAAATGATGACAAAAGCTCCCAACGTCGTATGCTTTCCCCAAAAAATGTATAGACATGTTGCAATATATCAGAAAAGTTTGAAATTTCTGTAATTTCTGAAACAGCATCTTGAAGAACAAGATTCAAATTATGTGCTGCACAGTGAACATACATAGCATTGTGTTCTTTTTCTAAAATTCGGGCCTGCACACCAGAATAGATGCCACTCATTGTGGCAGCTCCATCATAGCCCTGACCACGGCACTTATGAATGGAAAGGCCATTGCTGTCAATGCATTCCAGGATCTCTTTCTCTATACCAGCAGCACGCTGGTCATGAATGGCTTGAAATCCAAGAAAGGCTTCATGGATGCGAACTTTCGTGGCTCTCATATTTGCATTCCTTTCAACAGACACGTATCTAATTACTTGGCTCATCTGATCAGTTTTTGATACATCTTGCGTTGTATCCATGATCAGCGAATAGAAGTGAGCTTCATTCACTTGAGATAAAATCTCAGATTTTACTTTGGTTGACAAAATTTCTATTAATTCGTTTTGAATTCTGGGACTAAGGTATTTTGCTGTGCCATCTGGCAGTTCCAGCAGTTCCTTAAGCAGGGGATCATAGAGTGCTAGTAACTCTATAATTGCCAGGAAATTACCACTATTGATTTTGCCAATTTTTTCTCTGTGACCCCGAAATGGCATGTTAGCCATGGCCATTGTTAGGGTAACATTCACTATTCTTTTTAAAATTTGCCTCCAGAAATTATGTTGATTTCTTAACTGATTTTCAGTTTGCAGGTCAATTGATCCCTTTCTTCGCCACTGATCATAAACTACACAAGCTTCTAGATGAGATTGTGAACATTCATGGCGTTGTATTTTGTGCGATAAGCCTCTCCAGTTTTTAAGTCCTCTGGCCCAAGCTGGGGAAAATCCTAATTTTCTTCGATCACCAAACAGCCAGCATGGCTCACAGTATGCTGCATTTAATTTTGGCGAGTAACAAAGCCAAGAAACTGGAAATTTTTGACCTGTTTTCGTTATTTTCTCATAATACTTCGCAGAAAAGCATCTTTTATTGTCGTCATTATCTCTAGGAAATGGTCCTGGTGGTCTGCAAGGGCCATGCGTAATTATAAACATCTTAACAGACGAGTCTGTTATAGTAACTGGGAAATTTGCTCTGTCTGTTATGTATTTTTCACAAGCAAGGTTGATAGGACTCGTACTGCTATCAAATGGCATAACGAATTCTTCGCTAGCCAATCCAGAAGTGCCTGGCTGGTCTGCCTGTTTTTCACAAATATCTTCCGTGCTAGCTTCAGTAACACGTGCCATTTGCTCAACTGTACTTGCTGCAGGATGATCTCTGGATTGCGCCAGTTCCTGTATTGAATTCTCTGAGGAGCAAAGACTTTCAGCCCTTGCTTCTAAATCTTCTGTATGTGAAATAGTAACAGAGCTCTCTGCAGAAGAAGGGGCATTGAAGAAACTACTGATTTTGGGCATTTTGGCATGTTTCTGGCTTTCCTCTCTCTTTTTTTTACGCTTCTGAGCACCGCTCAGATGCTTGTAGCTTGACATAATGGTAAAGCTTCTTTCTGTAGAAACAAAGCACATTCAACCTTATATCCCCCTCCACAGCAGAGCTTCATAACCTGGAAACCACTTGAACTGAAGAGCTAAATTCAGTAAAACCTTAACTTTAGATTAAACACCTGATCTGGTCTGTCTGACTGTAGGGCATCAATTGCTATGTCTCCTGGAAATACATCACATCTCCCATCAAGGGGTTCTTGCAGACTACCTCTAGTTCCGTGTAACTCAGTGTGACCTTCTAGCTGCAGAACAACTTAGTATAACCACTACTGAACTGCAAAAGCATTGCTCACGTTTCCTCCCTGGCATAACATAAATACACTGAATGGTCTAGGTCTGATGGTAGATTCAGGACCCCTAGCTGAACATCTTTTTTTTATACTGCCCTGCACCACTCGCTGGCTGGGAAGCACTGTTACCCATATCGCCGGGATCACCACTCTCCGAGCTGCCAGGAGGCAGTCAATTAAAATCCTGTGTCAGGCTCTGCCCTGTCGCAATTCATTGCGCGGCGGGCCGAGGGGCTGTTAATTAGTAGACACCTGTAGAATAAGTGACACCACCGTCACCCTTGAGCTCCCGCAAGCATTGGCTGCACCTCTGGTCAATCATTGATGCCTCCGAGTCACATCTGCAACAAATGGCGTCCACAGACAAGCCAGGAGATGGGAAGACGTGGTCATCCATGGTGACAGGACTAAGATCACCCACGGGGTTAATCACAGTCCGCCATTTCCATCTCAGTTATTTGTGTTTTCCAGTGAAAATGTCATTGGTAAAAAGTGCACTATTCATGTCCCTATGTAGCAGAGCTGGAAGACCGGACGATGCAGCTGAGCTGAGACTGTAAGGTCGCACAACTCATGTAGGTGAGGGTCCTAGAGGGGCTTTATAGGACCCCTTATATGTTCTCTTAGGGCATCTACATGTAGGTGAGGGTCCCAGAGGGGCTGCCTGCCTTATAGGACCCCCTTATATTCTCTCTTATGGCATGTACATGTAGGTGAGGGTCCTAGAGGGGCTTTATAGAACCCCTAATATGTTCTCTTAGGGCATCTACATGTAGGTGAGGGTCCTAGAGGGGCTTTATAGGACCCCTAATATGTTCTCTTAGGGCATGTACATGTAGGTGAGGGTCCTAGAGGGGCTTTATAGGACCCCTTATATGTTCTCTTAGGGCATCTACATGTAGGTGAGGGTCCCAGAGGGGCTGCCTGTCTTATAGGACCCCCTTATATTCTCTCTTAGGGCATCTACATGTAGGTGAGGGTCCTAGAGGGGCTTTATAGGACCCCCTTATATTCTCTCTTATGGCATGTACATGTGGGTGAGGGTCCTAGAGGGGCTGTCTGCCTTATAGGACCCCTTATATTCTCTCTTATGGCATGTACATGTAGGTGAGGGTCCCAGAGGGGCTGCCTGCCTTATAGGACCCCTTATATTCTCTCTTATGGCATGTACATGTGGGCGAGGGTCCTAGAGGGGACCCCTTATAACCTCTTATAGCACCTACTTGTCAGCCAACTAGGAGCTAGGATAATGCAGAGTACAATGTCTCTCTCAGCTGCTGTGGCGTAGTACAATCATCCATTGGAGCAGACTGGTTGTGCAGACTCATGCTTCCCACACTTCTCCCCCGGTAATGCAGCACAGTTCTCCTGATGCACCGAGCTCCCAGTGATCCCAGCACTCCCAGCTCTGCTACATACTGGGACATAGTTTGCTCATCTTTACAACAAGTGACAACTTCCTAAGTGTTCCCACCGGCGCAGCGGAGAGATCAGAGGTCACTGCCAGAGATGGCGCAAGGAGGGATCCCAGCAGATCCCACAGGGAGGAAGAGGGATCCAGGAAGAGAGGTCCAGGCAGGATCAGAGGGAGGAGAATGCGCTGGGAGAGGGGAGGATAATCAGCAGAGAGCAGAGCCGCTACTCACCCACTGTGCTCCGCTGCACGGACACCAGGCCGTGGACCCAGACACGCAGAGCCGCCCCGCTGACACTCTCCAGGAGCGAGCAGCCGTCGGTCGCAAAGGGTGCACGGTGACGTCACTTCCGGTCGCTCGGAAATGAGATCACCGCGCCCCCTATGTGACCTTCCCCCTCCAACTGCAGCGCAGCACCGTGGGGAAGCTTCCTGCTTCCCCACACGCTCATCTCCGACAGGGCCCGACAGCAAAGCCCTGTCGCCTCGCCGCGCGCGCGCCCTCCCCGACCCGAGCAAAAAAAAAAATTAACACAAAAAAAAAAATAAAATAGGTGGCGTACACACCATGGGGCCGGGCAGCACCGGGCCCCCCCGGCCGTGGGGCCCGGATGCGGCGGCACCCGTCGCATACATGGTGTGTACGCCACTGATCAGGGGCTCTGCAAATGCAACGTGACGCCTGCAGACCAATCCATCTAAGTCTGCATTCCAAACGGCGCTCCTTCCCTTCCGAGCTCTGCCGTGCGCCCAAACCGTGGTTCCCCCCACATATGGGATATCAGCGTATGCAGGAGAAATTGGACAACAACTTTTGCGGTCCAATTTCTCCTGTTACCCTTGGGAAAATTAAAAATTGCGGGCTAAAAGATCATTTTGTGCAAAAAAAAATGATTTTTTAATTTTCACGGCTCTACATTCTAAACTTTAGTGAAACAATTGGGGGTTCAAAGTGCTCACCACACATCTAGATAAGTTCCTTAGGGGTCTTCTTTTTAAAATGGGGTCACTTGTGGGGTTTTTTCACTGTTTAGGCACATCAGGGGCTCTCCAAATGCGACATTGGTTCCGATCTCAATTCCAGCCAATTTTGCATTGAAAAGTCAAACGGCGCTCCTTCCCTTCCGAGCTCTGCCATGCACCCAAACAGTGGTTTACCCCCATATATGGGGTATCAGCGTACTCAGGACAAATTGCACAACCACTTTTGGGGTCCAGTTTGTCATGCTACCCTTGGGAAAATAAAAAATTTGGGGCGAAAAGATCATTTTTGTGAAAAAATATGATTTTTTTTTAGGCTCTATATTATAAATTTCTGTGAAGCACTTGGGGGTTCAAAGTGCTCACCACACATCTAGATTAGTTCCTTAGGGGGTCTACTTTCCAAAATGGTGTCACTTGTGGGGGGTTTCCACTGTTTAGGCACATCAGGGGCTCTCCAAACGCGACATGGTGTCCAATCTCAATTCCAGCCAATTTTGCATTGAAAAGTCAAACGGCACTCCTTCCCTTCCAAGCTCTGCCATGTGCCCAAACAGTGGTTTACCCCCACATGCGGGGTATCAGCGTACTCAGGACAAATTGTACAACGATTTTTCTGGTTGAATTTCTCCTGTTACCCTTAGTAAAATAAAACAAATTGGATCTGCAGTAAAAATTTTGTGAAAAAAAGTTAAATGCTCAATTTTTTTAAACATTCCAAAAATTCCTGTCAAGCACCTAAAGGGTTAACAAACTTTTTGAATGTGATTTTGAGTACCTTGAGGGGTGCAGTTTTTAGAATGGTGTCACTTTTGGGCATTTTCTGTCATATAGACCCCTCAAAGTGACTTCAAGTGGGTGGTGGTCCCTAAAAAAAATGGTTTTGCAAATTTTGTTGTAAAAATGAGAAATCGCTGGTCAACTTATAAACCCTTATAACTTCCTAACAAAAAACATTATGTTTCCAAAATGGTGCTAATGTAAAGCAGACATGTGGGTAATGTTAGTTATTAACTATTTTGTATGATATAACTCTCTAATTTAAGGGCATAAAAACTAAAAGTTTAAAAATTGCAAAATTTTCAAAATTTTCGCCAAATTTCCGTTTTTTTTTCACAAATAAATGCAAGTCAAATCGAAGAAATTTTACCACTATCATAAAGTACAATATGTCACAAGAAAACAGTCTCAGAATCACCAGGATCGGTTGAAGCGTTTCAGAGTTATGACCTCATAAAGTGACAGTTATCAGAATTAAAAAAAATGGCCTGGTCAGAAAGTTGAAAACAGGCTTCAGTATAAAGGGGTTAAATGTTTTTTTGTATGGAGCACATTACCTTGTTTAACCATGATAGTAGCAAAGCTCGTAGCCACAACTTATTAGTGGTGCTCAAGTAGGTGCCCAAGCCATATTCAGTAGTAGATAAACTTGGCACACACAGAAATCATTAGGTGCAGTGAGGATTTTAATAGAAGCAAGTACATACAGTAGATGTTTCGGTCTGATTTGACCTTCATCAATGTACCTAAATGGAGTACTAGTAACGTTTATGGGTCCGTAATGGAAATCAAGATTCCCCTTAATGAAGGACTGTCCGGATATGCTGGAAGATAGCACAGAATCTCAGTTAGTAACGGACGCAGTATCCACCGCTAGTCCCGTCTGTTACTAACTAAGACTTACTGTACTTGCTGTACTTGCTTCTATTAAAATCCTCACTGCACCTAGTGATTTCTATGTGTGCCAAGTTTATCTATTACTACCTTGTTTAACCAGTCGCAACATGTATGGTGTATGGGGACAGAGCAAATGTATTCAAAATTGGTCTGTCTTATAAAATTTGTGTAAAAAGACCACTTAATGAGCGTCGTTGGACTTGCAAATAATCAACAAGTACTAGATCATGGGCCAAAGTTAGCCCATGTAAATGGGCCTTAAATATCCTGATGAAGAGTTTATCACAGATGGAATTTGCAGATAGCAACATATTTTTGTATTGTATTAATTTCATCACCATGAGCAACTAAAGTAAGTGTTTCTATTTTATTTGTTTTCTTCATAATGATGGGGCCCAAGAGTAAAGGATTCCCCTGTATGATGTTCATACTGTATAGTCCAATTGGTCAGATATAATACTTTGCAAAGCTGGTTGGGGGTAACCTCATTTTGTGGAACTCACAACTCCTCCTTAACATGCCTCTATAATATTTAAAATAATTGCTACTAGTAAATAATAACTAAAAAGAATGATACATTTAATCACAAAAGTTTATTTTCATTCTTATTAGAGCACATATCAGATAGATAATCTATCAATTTTATAATATATGATTTATTCACAAACCACTCCTAGCATTCAGAAAATTAAATATCGTGTGGATTACAAAATCACCTCCTTTAAATATAATGGTCAGAAGCAGACAATTTATTGGTCCCAACATGAACAATACTGCTTGTATAGCTTTATAAACTTTAAAAACAATTTCAAAGAAATATATTATATCCCAGAATTTCTTAGGCAGCCTATTTTGTTTTCTCCCTTCATTTTAAAAATAGATTTTGAGTTTTAGGCAAATACAGAGCAACTCTGCCTGCTGTAGAGGATTTTTTAATCCATGCTATCGGAAAAAAACTCTCTGCTTGTTCACTACCTCTGGATTAAAGAAAGAATGTTTCCAATCACTGACCACAAACAAAGATGTTGAATATTATCTAAATTGAAACGAGTTAATCCATCATTTGTGATTTTTTTTTTGCATTCACTTTTCTTTTTTTTTTCTTTGGCTTTTGGCTTTTGGCTTGGTTCATGAATTTTGTGCAAAATAAAAAATCCACTTTTTTGTCTCTAACCTGTTTTGTGACTTTTTCGTTAAAATGGGGTAACATTTGAGCCTAAAAATCTGCTGTACAAAAAAAATCGCTCCCAGGATACATTTCTGAAAACATTTTTTTGGACTCTTTAAAAACTCACATTTAATAAATCGGCCAAAAATGTCAGGAAATCCTGCCCATAATGGAATCATAACGAGAAAAAAAGGATAGGTGAACACAAATGAAATTGCTTTAAAGAACATACTCCAAAAACTAGGCAAGGCAGAAATGTATTAATGAATCAGTCCCAATAAGTTTATTAGAACTTAACAATTTGTAAACTGTAATTACAGCAAGTCTCATGTCAGACTAGTTTAAAAAACGACAGGTGTGTTTTACTTACTGATTCTTCATTCTCCACATTATACAGTGTGTTAAAGTGTCTGTACAGAAAATATTCTTGGCAATTTTTTGGCGCTGTTCTCATTGACTTAATGCATACTTTATTGCATAATGAAGACTATGGTTTACACACCGACTGGTAGTTGAAAGACATACTTTTTTTAAAATTTGTTATACTAGTCGTTAGTCAACAGATATCCAATCAGCCTGAATTTCTGTGCAACAACATTTACTATCATTAATTGCAACTAGAAGATTGACATTTCAAACATTAATGTAATGTGGCCAAAATTTGTCTTCTAGCCATAGAACATGAAATAATGATTCCCTACGCCAATGAGAGCACACATCTTCTTACATCAGAATAAGTGTAGATTTAGTTGTTGAGATTTTTATGGATAACGTAGTTTATGCAGTTTTGTAAATATTTCTTAGGCAACTATAAGGTCTGAGATGGTATTGCAGTAGCAGTGTCACAATATTTCCATGTAGGTCACACAGGACCATAAAAGTAGCCACAACAGAAATAAGAAAAGGGATAGGATATTATGCTAACTGCAGAATAGCATCATGGAACTTGATGTAGCTATTTTACTAAACAAGTGACAATTGCTATTTTACAACATAAAAGGATTCTATGCATTATGATGTATATGGCATAGACCTATCTCAAATACATGTAAAAACAAATGAATACAAGCCCTTGTGTAAAGCATACAGAGCAGAACACAGAGTGTTATGTATGCTTCTGGCAACATTAAATTGAAGAAATCGAAATATCCAAGTATAGGAAGATTCTGGGGTTGACAATTAATTAGTATTCTGTCACGCGCCTAACAAGCAGTAGGTAACTCATAATATGGCAGGGGTAACCTTCACTTCCAAAATCAAAAGATACAAAAACACAATCAAAAAGATACTGTTTGTAAAAATAGGAAAGCTAATAAATAGAATACATTAGGTATGATTGTTATGAATGATTTTATAAAGATAATGCACAGTATAGATCCAGAAGCAGAACAGTGCCATGTTGATAGACTTCCAGTTCAATTACTGTCTTCCAAGTGTTGAATCTGAAATCATTCCAGGTATGAGATTACAGCGCTGATGGAAAGACAAATACAGCATTGGTTAAATAGTGGTATGACATTTTTTACTAAAATAAACATAGGCGGCGCACAGACGCAAGAGCTGGATGATGGACGGCTGGGAGGTGGCTGAAACAGGGGGAGACGCCATACTTCTGGGACTCAATACAGGTATGGGGCACAAAAATCAATATTTCAGTGTTACTAGGGATCAGAAACATAAGAACCACCTTCACAGAATGCAGCCTTAGTGCTGCTGAAGGTGGTTCTTTTACTTAAAAACGCCCTGGGGGGTGACCAGTTCTCTTTAACACAGTCCGACTGAAGCTAGTAAAACCTAAAGCCTCCCCAACATGCTTCATCAGAGATCAGGCATCATCAGGGAAAGCTTTAAGCCTCTGTCCCCTGATGACGCCAGATCTCTGGTGTAACATGTTGGGGAGGCTTTAGGTTTTACTAGCTTCAGTCAGTGTTAATGGAAACAATATTAGAGAGCAGTTGGTAGCAGCCGCACCAAGCTAATATTTATCAAAATACTAGTGCGGGATATAGGGAATTACTATATTGTGAGCATAGCGGGGAAGGGGTTATATCCCAATGTCCCCTTATGCACATTGGCTGTCATATCTTTTCATCTTATTTTTTAAATAGTTCATTATAAGTTAATTTTTAACCATCTTTAGTTAGGGATCAGTTGCCTTCCTTGGCAAATCACAAGTAGGGTGTTCAACATGTTCGTAATAATCTAAGAGGAAACTTAGCACTCAAAATGATGAAAACAATTTATTTTATTTTTTATTTTTTTTTATTTTTATTGCAATCCAGCATCATTCCTCAGCGACAGATGTCGCACACAGCAAAGCTGCCTCTCATACGGCCCCTTTACAAGGTCTCCCTGAAACCCATAGCAATCAGTTCTAATGACGGTCTTTTCAAGACCGAAAAAGTTCAACCTTTGATTGCAATAAAATAAAAAAAGAATTTTTTTCTTTATCTTGAGAGCCAAGTTTCTTCTCATACAATAAGCAACTTTGTGATATATCTTACCAGATAAATCTGCTTCTTTCTCTATCAGGATTCATCATTCACTTACAAAATTCTCAGTTCTCAAGTAAAATCTGTGTTCATTGAAGACAGATTTTGACGTTGCCGGTAGGAGATGACCATTGTTTTTTATAACACTGAATGGATAAGGGAGTCTTTAGCTCCTTCATCCTCCTCTCTCCCCTCCACATTCACTATTATCAGTCACAGTTGCCATCATAAAAATCTCTCTTCAAGACAGATTTTACCTGTGAATTGAGACTTTTGAGAATGAATGATCAGTCCTGGTGGAATAGGAAGCAGATTTGTCTGATAAGATATACGGTATTACAAAGTTTCTTATTTTTATATGCACTATTGATTTATTAATGGTTACCATTTAAACAAAATTCTCTTTTATCACTACATTCAGCATTGGTGATGCACTGTAAGCATCGGTTATAAAGAGTCTGTCCAAAAATCATAATTTCCTTATATAAAGTAAATGTACGAGTATTACCTTTAATGATGACTGCATCACAATGTTCTATTGACCTATCTTCTTACACTGGAAAAAAATAAAACAAAATACTGTTATAGCACATGTAAAGCAGAGTTCTAACATAATTTTAAGTAAATATTTTCCACTTATTTGGCTAATAATACCTAGGATACTAAACAAGGATTATGCGCAAGCTTTGTAAATGAATATAGCATATTCTATACTGGAGTATTTGAGTGCAACTTACAAAAAAGTATTCTCTTGAATAGGGATAAGGTACAGTACCCATCAGTGATCACTAAGGAATGAATGGAGCCTTGGTTTTCTGCCCCATGCATTGCTTATATCTGGACACCGCCCAAGCAGATTTAAACTAGAGGGGGTGGGATGTTGAATCACCACTAATCACGCGCATTGTAGATCAGTTCAGTTCTGAACAATCCCTTTAAGCCACACTCCGGTATTGATCTAGTATTCAAACATGGAAGTTATAAAAAAATAACTTAACCTGAAATAACCTATGCCTGAAAGTAAAACTTCGTTACATCTACAAAACAAGGAATTCAGGAATATGCCAAAAAAAAGGGTACCAGACTGACAAATAGACCCTGATTCATCGAAGCAGTATTGCCAGAATTTTGGCTTAGGCTGGTTTCACACTTGCGTTTTTGTCTGCAGCGTTTTTTGCAAAAAAAACGCATGCGTTTTTTTCCCCCTATATTTAACATTGAAAACGCATGCGTTTTTTTGTATGCGTTTGGTTGCGTTTTCAAACGCATGCATTTTTTTCTGCATGCGTTCATTTTCAAAAATGCAACCTGTAGTATTTTTTGCGCGTTTTTTTTACCGCGAAAAAACGCATGCGTTTTTTCGCGGCAAAAAAATGCATTGCTGTCTATGTAAACGCATGCGTTTTTAAGCACATGCGTTTGTTTGCGTTAAAAACGCATGCGTTTTTATAGAAAAAAAACAGAAAACACACTGAAAAGTCACCCACCACCATCAAGGTGATAAAGGGATCCAAACCCTAACCCTAACCCTACCCCAAACCTCACCCCTAACCGTTTATTGAACATTTTCTGACAGTCATAGTGCCACATATTTCAGTGCCACGTATTTCAATGCCACGTATTTCAGTGCCACGTATTTCAGTGCCACGTATTTCAATGCCACGTATTTAAGTGCCACGTATATAAGTGCCACGTATTTAAGTGCCACGTATTTAAGTGCCACGTATTTCAGTGCCACGTATTTCAGTGCCACGTACTTAAGTGCCACGTACTATAAATACTATAACTACGTGGTTATACGTGACACTTAAATACGTGGCACTTATATACGTGGCACTTAAATACGTGGCACTTATATACGTGGCACTTAAATACGTGGCACTTAAATACGTGGCACTTAAATACGTGGCACTTAAATACGTGGCACTTATATACGTGGCACTTATATACGTGGCACTTAAATACGTGGCACTTAAATACGTGGCACTTAAATACGTGGCACTTAAATACGTGGCACTTATATACGTGGCACTTAAATACGTGGCACTTATATAAGTGGCCACTGATTAGGGTTAGGGGTAGGGTTAGGGGTAGGGTTAGGGGTAGGGTTAGGGGTAGGGTTTTTTGGTTTTTTCTTGTTTTCTTGTGTTTTTCTATAAAAACGCATGCGTCTAAAAAACGCATGCGTTTTACCGCATTTACATGCGTTTTTTCACACATGCGGTTTTTTTTAAATGCATGCAGATAAAAACGCAAGTGTGAAACCAGCCTTAGATTGCTTTGAAAACTCGCAAAATTTTACCGCAACTCAGAGTTGCACAAACATTGACTTTTGTCATTTGAGTTTCTGCCAGTTATGTGAAAATGGGTGGAGCTGGGGCGTGACAAAGCGCGGTAGTGGTGTAATGTCACGGCTCATCTAATTCATGACAAGTTCCGGCATTCCCTGCCCCAGAAATCGTACTCCAGTTAGAGATTACGATTTTGGAGTGGCACACAGACACCCACACTCCTCAGATGTTTTGTCTTAGAGAGCAAATAGTACAAAAGGTAAGTATTCACTGGGAAACATGGCAAGCTTATCAAGATGTTTGCCTTTAGTCAAACTGGGTTTTTTTCAATTTATTTTTACATTTACTGTTCCTTGTCACAGAACTACTCAAAGATCTAGACAGAGAGTATTTTTGCACTCACTTTTTGGCCCTGATTTTTTTTTAGGGCTGGCAGTTAGCACACCATTCTTATTGAGGGCAATGCTGGAGTAAGATGTGACTAATTCATTAAGTGGCGTGCGTCTCTTAATGTGTGGGCTCATCTTGTAGCTGCTGTTCGCCTTTGATAAAAAATATTACTATAACCAGGGGTTGGCATAACTTTATGGAATAATTTATAGTTGCGCAAATTGTTATGAATTTGCCTTGAGGATTATGACACACCCCATTCTGCCCTAGCACTGCCCCTTTTGGTGGAGCTGGCTAAAACTGTTGTAAACAGCAACAATCACAAAATGTTTGCACAAATTTGAGCTGCGCACAAATTTTGCAACATTTCAATGCATTTTATGCTTAATTTAGAATTCTGTTCAAACACCTTGGCAAAACAGGGTAGCTTCTCTGTGTTTTATGGTCTGAAAGATGCAAAGAAAGTCTCTGCTTTTAGATTAATTCTTTTGCAACTTTTTAAAACTTTTTTTAAGAAGTGCAAAACACTTTGGATCCCTAATGGAGAATGTGTAGGAACAAATGCTAAAACTAGAGCATGCTTTGTTTCATTATTATCTTGATTTAAATCAACAATCATTAAAAAGCCACCAGAAATTATGAAATGTGTGTTCAGTTAATTTCCTATTGACTTCCAGTCTACATTTGGCTACCGACTTTTTGGAGTAAAAAAAAATACCAAAAATGTAACACCCTGAAATATGTTATTTATTCACATATATACAATTGAGGTAATTGAGGTAACTTGCCTTGGCGTTACAGCTATCTTTGCTTGATGTTCCTGATACCTGGAACCATTTGACTATAGATGAGAGGTTAGAAGTTCGTTCATTACTTTCCTCCAGACATCTGCAGAAACCAACAAAACATACACCAAGTTAAAAAAACATAAAGCTGATTCCTTTAAAAATAAATATTCAGCAGTTACAAGGGTTGTCCAGGCAAAAAGAAAAGTTTCCAATTTGTTTGTATCTGTCATATATATCAAACTGATTGATACTCACCTGCCAATATCCTCCTGAATCCAGTGCAGGCTGCTTCATGGTCTATGCTGACACGGGAAGAGAATATATAATTGTTCCACCAGCAGCAGGACCACTGCGGCTTGTGATTGACTACAGCGGTCAAGTGACCTGAGCAGCAGCTCATCAGAAAAACATCCAAGGATGCACTGCTCAAGCGCCAGACTGCTGTAGCTGATCACAGGTCACAATGGTCCTGTTGCTGGTGGAACAATGATGTCTTCTCTTCCTGTCTCAGTGCAAACCATCCAGAGGACTGCACTGCATCCAAATGGGTTCTGGTTAGTGATGAGCAAGTGTACTCGTTGCTCGGGTTTTCCTGAGCATGCTCGGGTGACCTCCGAGTATTTATGACTGCTTGTAGATTTAGTTTTCATCGCGGCAGCTGTCATGAATCCCCAATGGCTAGGGATAGCACAGGACAAGCAAGGTACAAATATATAACGGACGAGCTCTAGGGTGATGGAACCTGGGCTGACCGCTGCCCTACGCCTGACAAACGCAACTAGAGATAGCCAGGGAGCGTGCCTACGTTGGTTCTAGACGCCACGCACCAGCCTAAGAGCTAACTAGTACTGCAGAGAAAATAAAGACCTCACTTGCCTCCAGAGGGATGAACCCCAAAAGGTATAGTTGCCCCCCACATGTATTGACGGTGAAATGAGAGGAAGGCACACACATAGAGATGATATATATAGGTTTAGCAAATTGAGGCCCGCTGTAAACTAGAAAGCAGAACGATACAAAAGGGGTCTGAGCGGTCAGCAAAAAACCCTAATCAAAAAACCATCCTGAGATTACAAGAACCCATGTGCCAACTCATGGCACATGGGGAGAACCTCAGTCCACTAGAGCTACCAGCTAGCATAGAGACATAATAAGCAAGCTGGACCAAAAAACCAAACAACTGAAAATCAGCACTTAGCTTATCCTGAAAGATCTGGGAGCAGGTAGGCAGGAACCAAACAGAGCACATCTGAATACATTGATAGCCGGCAAGGGAATGACAGAAAGACCAGGTAAAATAGGAAACACCCAGCCTCTGATGGACAGGTGGAAACCAAAGGCCGCAACCCACCAAAGTCACCCAGTACCAGCAGTAACCACCAGAGGGAGCCCACAAACAGAATCCACAACAGTACCCCCCCCTTGAGGAGGGGTCACCGAACCCTCACGAGAACCCCCAGGGCGATCAGGGTGAGCTCTATGGAAGGCGCGGACCAAATCAGTCGCATGAACATCGGAGGCGACCACCCAGGAATTATCCTCCTGACCATAACCCTTCCACTTAACCAAATACTGGAGTTTGCGTCTGGAAACACGAGAATCCAAGATCTTCTCAACAACATACTCCAATTCTCCCTCCACCAGCACCGGAGCAGGAGGCTCAACCGAAGGAACAACGGGCACCTCATACCTCCGCAACAACGACCGATGGAACACATTATGAATAGCAAACGATGCTGGGAGATCCAAACGAAAAGATACAGGGTTAAGAATCTCCGAGATCCTATAAGGACCGATGAACCGAGGCTTGAACTTAGGAGAAGAGACCTTCATAGGGACAAAACGAGAAGACAACCACACCAAATCCCCAACAAGAAGTCGGGGACCCACGCGGCGACGGCGATTAGCAAACTGCTGAGTCTTCTCCTGAGATAACTTCAAATTGTCCACCACCAGATTCCAAATCCGATGTAGCCTGTCCACCACCACGTCCACTCCAGGACAATCCGAAGACTCCACCTGACCAGAGGAAAAACGAGGATGAAACCCCGAATTACAAAAAAAAGGAGAGACCAACGTGGCAGAACTAGCCCGATTATTAAGAGCAAATTCGGCCAGTGGCAAAAAAGCAACCCAGTCATCTTGATCAGCAGAAACAAAACACCTCAAATAAGTTTCCAAGGTCTGATTAGTTCACTCCGTCTGGCCATTCGTCTGAGGATGGAATGTAGACGAGAAAGACAAATCAATGCCCATCTTGGCACAAAACGTCCGGCAAAATCTAGACACAAACTGGGATCCCCTGTCAGAAACGATATTCTCCGGAATCCCATGCAAACGAACCACGTTCTGAAAAAATAAAGGGACCAACTCAGAGGAGGAAGGCAACTTAGGCAAGGGCACCAAATGAACCATCTTAGAAAAGCAGTCACACACAACCCAGATAACGGACATTTTCTGTGAAACCGGGAGATCAGAAATAAAATCCATGGAAATGTGCGTCCAAGGCCTCTTCGGGATGGGCAAGGATAACAACAACCCACTGGCCCGAGAACAGCAAGGCTTAGCTCGAGCACATACTTCACAAGACTGCACAAAGGTACGCACATCCCTAGACAAGGAAGGCCACCAAAAAGACCTGGCCACCAAGTCTCTAGTACCAAATATTCCAGGATGACCAGCCAACACAGAAGAATGGACCTCGGAGATGACTCTACTGGTCCAATCATCCGGAACAAACAGTCTTTCTGGTGGACAACGATCTGGTTTATCCACCTGAAACTCCTGCAATGCACCTCGCAAGTCTGGGGATACGGCGGACAATATTACCCCATCCCTAAGGATACCAGTAGGCCCAGAGTCTCCAGGAGAGTCAGGCACAAAACTCCTGGAAAGAGCATCTGCCTTCACATTCTTTGAACCTGGCAGGTATGAAACCACGAAATTGAAACGAGAAAAAAAACAACGACCAACGAGCCTGTCTAGGATTCAAACGCCTGGCAGACTCAAGGTAAATGAGATTCTTGTGATCAGTCAAGACCACCACACGATGTTTAGCACCCTCAAGCCAATGACGCCACTCCTCAAATGCCCACTTCATGGCCAAAAGCTCCCGATCACCCACATCATAATTGCGCTCGGCGGGCGAGAATTTTCTAGAGAAGAATGCACATGGCTTCATCACCGAGCCATTAGAACTTCTCTGTGACAAAACCGCCCCCGCTCCAATCTCGGAAGCATCAACCTCAACCTGGAAAGGAAGTGAAACATCTGGTTGACACAACACAGGAGCAGAAGAAAACCGGCGCTTAAGTTCCTGAAAGGCCCCCACGGCCGCAGGAGACCAATCAGCAACATCAGCACCCTTTTTAGTCAAATCAGTCAAAGGTTTAACAATACTGGAAAAATTAGCAATGAACCGACGATAAAAATTAGCAAACCCCAAGAACTTCTGTAGGCTCTTAACAGATGTAGGTTGTGTCCAGTCACAAATTGCCTGAACCTTGACGGGATCCATCTCAATAGTAGAAGGAGAAAAAATGTACCCCAAAAAAGAAATCTTCTGGACTCCGAAGAGACACTTTGAGCCCTTCACAAACAGAGAATTGGCCCGCAGAACCTGAAACACCTTCCTGACCTGTAGAACATGAGACTCCCAGTCATCAGAAAACACCAAAATATCATCCAAATACACAATCATAAACTTATCCAGATATTCACGGAAAATATTGTGCATAAAGGACTGAAAGACTGACGGAGCATTGGAGAGTCCAAAAGGCATTACCAAATACTCAAAATGGCCCTCAGGCGTATTAAATGCGGTTTTCCACTCATCACCCTGTTTTATCCGCACCAGATTATACGCACCGCGAAGATCTATCTTAGTGAACCACCTAGCCCCCTTAATGCGAGCAAACAAATCAGTCAATAATGGCAATGGATACTGATATTTGACTGTAATCTTATTCAGAAGGCGATAATCTATACAAGGCCTCAGGGAACCATCTTTTTTTGCCACGAAAAAAAAACCTGCTCCCAGGGGGACGAAGATGGACGAATATGTCCCTTTTCCAAGGACTCCTTAATATAATTCCGCATAGCAGCATGCTCTGGCAGTGACAGATTAAACAAACGACACTTAGGGAACTTACTGCCAGGAATCAATTCTATAGCACAGTCACAATCTCTATGAGGAGGGAGCGAATTGAGCTTAGGCTCCTCAAAAACATCCCTATAGTCAGACAAAAACTCAGGGATCTCAGAAGGAGTAGATGAAGCGATTGAAATCGGAGGTGCATCATCATGAACCCCCTGACATCCCCAGCTTAACACAGACATTGTTTTCCAGTCCAGGACAGGATTATGAGTTTGTAACCATGGCAGACCCAGCACTAGTACATCATGTAAATTATACAGTACAAGGAAGCGAATCACCTCCTGATGAACGGGAGTCATGCGCATGGTCACTTGTGTCCAATACTGTGGTTTATTCATAGCCAATGGTGTAGAGTCAATTCCCTTCAGAGGAATAGGAACTTAAAGAGGCTCCAGACTAAAACCGCAGCGTTTAGCAAATGACCAATCCATAAGACTCAGGGCAGCGCCCGAATCCACATAGGCATCAACGGAAATGGAAGACAGTGAAAAAATCAGAGTCACAGACAAAATGAACTTAGGCTGCAGAGTACCAATGGCAAAAGATTTATCAAGCTTTTTTGTGCGTTTAGAGCATGCTGATATAACATGAGCTGAATCACCACAATAAAAACACAATCCATTTTTCCGCCTATAATTTTGCCGTTCACTTCTGGGCTGAATTCTATCACATTGCATAGTCTCAGGTGCCTGTTCAGAAGACACCGCCAACTGGTGCACGGGTTTGCGCTCCCGTAAACGCCGATCAATCTGAATGGCCATAGCCATAGACTCATTCAGACCTGTAGGCGTAGGGAACCCCACCATAATATCCTTAATGGCCTCAGAAAGACCATTTCTGAAGTTTGCAGCCAGGGCGCACTCATTCCACTGAGTAAGCACCGACCATTTCCGAAATTTTTGACAATATATTTCCGCTTCATCATGCCCCTGAGAGAGGGCTAACAAAGCCTTTTCAGCCTGAATCTCCAGGTTGGGTTCCTCATAGAGCAATCCCAATGCCAGAAAAAACGCATCCACACTGAGCAATGCAGGATCCCCTGGTGCCAATGCAAATGCCCAATTCTGAGGGTCGCCCCGCAGGAAAGATATTACAATCCTGACCTGTTGAGCAGGGTCTCCAGAGGAGCGAGATTTTAAAGAAAGAAACAATTTACAATTGTTCCTGAAATTCAGGAAGGTAGATCTATCTCCAGAGAAGAACTCTGGAATAGGAATTCTAGGTTCAGACATGGGAGTGTGAACAACAAAATCCTGTATGTTTTGAACTTTTGCCGCGAGATTACTCAGGCTGGAAGCCAAACTCTGGACATCCATGTTAAACAGCTAAGATCAGAGCCATTCAAGGGTTAAGAGGAGGTAAGAAGCAGCTAGACAGCAATTAAGGACTAGGCAGCAAAACTCTGAAGGGAAAAAAAAATAAAAAATTTTTCCCTTAAACACTTCTTTTTCTCCTGCTTCAGCCCAAACAATTAACACTTTGTCGGCCGGCTATACTGTCATGAATCCCCAATGGCTAGGGATAGCACAGGACAAGCAAGGTACAAATATATAACGGACGAGCTCTAGGGTGATGGAACCTGGGCTGACCGCTGCCCTACGCCTGACAAACGCAACTAGAGATAGCCAGGGAGCGTGCCTACGTTGGTTCTAGACGCCACGCACCAGCCTAAGAGCTAACTAGTACTGCAGAGAAAATAAAGACCTCACTTGCCTCCAGAGGGATGAACCCCAAAAGGTATAGTTGCCCCCCACATGTATTGATGGTGAAATGAGAGGAAGGCACACACATAGAGATGATATATATAGGTTTAGCAAATTGAGGCCCGCTGTAAACTAGAAAGCAGAACGATACAAAAGGGGTCTGAGCGGTCAGCAAAAAACCCTAATCAAAAAACCATCCTGAGATTACAAGAACCCATGTGCCAACTCATGGCACATGGGGAGAACCTCAGTCCACTAGAGCTACCAGCTAGCATAGAGACATAATAAGCAAGCTGGACCAAAAAACCAAACAACTGAAAATCAGCACTTAGCTTATCCTGAAAGATCTGGGAGCAGGTAGGCAGGAACCAAACAGAGCACATCTGAATACATTGATAGCCGGCAAGGGAATGACAGAAAGACCAGGTAAAATAGGAAACACCCAGCCTCTGATGGACAGGTGGAAACCAAAGGCCGCAACCCACCAAAGTCACCCAGTACCAGCAGTAACCACCAGAGGGAGCCCACAAACAGAATCCACAACAGGCAGCTGAATGATTTACAGCTACTAGACTGCTTGATTACATGTGGGGATTCTCTAGCAACCAGACAACCCCCACATGTACTTAGGCTGGGTACTAGCTGCAAATCATTCAGCTGCCATGATGAAAACTAAATCTCCGAGCAGTCATAAATACTCGGAGGTCATCCGAGCGTGCTCGGGGAAAACCCGAGCAACAAGTATACTCGCTCATCACTAGTTCTGGTATGTAAGTATCAAATAGTTTGCTATTTATTTAACCCCTTAATGACAAGCCAATTTTGACCTTAATGACCAAGCCAATTTTTATAATTCTGACCACTGTCCCTTTTCTTGTGACATATTGTACTTTATGTTAATGGTAAAATGTCTTTGATATGACTTGCATTTGCAGCGCCCCAGAGTCCTGGTCGTTGCAGTACTGTGGCTCCGCCACTATGGGGAGCTATGGTGCGTCCGATGGCACTGAAGGAGTTCATCTGATCAGGTATCACAGACACCAATACATTTCACAGCCGGGCCTCCGGGGGGAGCTAAGGGTGCTATTCATTAGGCCACTCCCCACCATAGTGGGTAAACCGGGGGTCAGGCAGGAAGTTAGATCAGAAAGCTGACTGGGTTGGAACCAGGCAACACCTTGTGGCAGAGGGTGTTGTGTTGTGATTCGGTTCGTGGGCTCCCCCGGTGGTCTCTTGTGGTATTGGTGTCCTGCAAGCTTTGCCTTCTCAGTTCACCTGTTCCTATCAGGATGTGGGAGTATCCTATTTAACCTTGCTCCTCAGTCATTCTAATGCTGGCCATCAATGTATCCAGAGTGATTCTGTTGCATGTTCCTGCTCCCAGTTTTCTGCTCAGGTAAGTTGGACACTTTAGTCCTTAAGTCTATTTTTGTATGTTTTGTCCAGTTTGCACTTATGTGAATCTCTGCAGCTGGAAGCTCTTGTTGGGCTGAAATTACCACTCCAGTGGCATGAGTTGTCACATGAGTTAAGGTAATTTCAGGATGGTGTTTTGAAGGGTTTTGCAGCTGACCGCGAAGTCCTCTGTTGTATCTTTCTGCTATTTAGTTAGCGGGCCTCTCTGTGCTAAATCTGCTTTCATACTACGTGTGTCTTTTCATCTGCTCTCACCGTTATTATATGTGGGGGGCTGCTATCTCCTGTGGGGACATTCTCTGGAGGCAAGCCAGGACTGTGTTTTCTTCTACCAGGGGTAGTTAGTTCTCCGGCTGGCGCGCGGCATCTAGAGACAACGCAGGAATGCCCCCTGGCTACTTCTAGTGTGGTGTGTAGGTTTAGCATCGCGGTCAGCTCTAGTTTCCATCACCCGAGAGCTTGTCCGTTTATTCTATGCTTCTGATGTTTCCTTGCCATTGGAAACCATAACAGTGTTGTAGGGGAAGATACAGTAGGGTCTCTGTCAGGGGTGGGATCCTGACAGAGGCTTGGCAACGAGAACGAACGTAACGGGACCATGCCTGCTCCGGGTAGCGGCGGTGCCCAAGAAAGGATTAGAAGAGAGATAGATTGTGCTGAGTGAGAAACGGGATCACGCAAAGGAGAAATACCAGTAGGAGTCGTGCTGTAAGACCGAAGCAACATCCTACTGAGGCGCAATACCGGTGGCCGGAACGCCGAGGGAGTAGAACAACATTCAGCTTCAAGCAATACTCCAAACAGCGGCAGGACAGTCAGTCTCAGGCGGGCTGTCTAACTCAAATCACCTATGAAGTCTTGGGAGGCAATTGTGGGAGATGGGCGTCTCTAGGGTCCCGGAAGAACTCCAGGCCTACCCGTCAAACGGGTGCCGTTCCTACCCGAACCTCAGGGAGGGACGGAGGATTAGCAGAACATCATCTAGTCGAGTTGTGAGGGAACATCAGAAACAGACACAACAGTTGTGGGGTACTTTCCGTAAGCACAGCAGGGAAGGACTACAACACATAGCGCTAGGGGGAAGGCACAGATTTCCTCCTGTGAAGAGAACTCTGGAAGTGTCATTGGACCGGCCGGACTTGCGCAGCCTGGTGAGCCGTATTCTGGATTGAGGACCCAGAGATCTTCAGTAAAGACGTAAAGAGACTGCAACCTGGTGTCCTCATTATTTATCGCGACCTGCACCCCACAACTGCACCGTTACAACACCACTTATTGCACCGGACGTCCCCCACTGACAGACAGGGCCATGGACCGGGTCTAGCCACCGTGACAACCCCAGGACTGAGATCCCAGAGGCCCGGCTCCGGGTACCCCTCGGCCCTGCGGCGGTGTGGGGGCGCTCCAACTTGGCGTCCCCGAACAGGATCTACTTAAGCCTGAAGAATCAGGTCATGTGTGCCTTGGAACTGTGATTTACTGTGCTTGGACTGTACTTTATTGCAAAGACTGTGTGCTGCGCCACTTGCCGCCAAAACCGCCGCCATTGCAGCGCTGAGGAGAGGCGCAGGAGAAGAAGAGGGGCGTGGAGTGGGCGTAGACAAGCTAGAGAGCGGGAAGGGCAATGGCCGCCCAGTCTAAACATTTCCTGGTCCTGAGGACGTGTCCGTCAACGGCCGAGGTCCGCCTCCTGATCCTGTTTGGAGGGTGGAGACCATGGAGACGGGGCCGCCCACGAAAGAGACCGCGGGAAGAGGACATTGGAGAGAAGGCAAAGATGGCGACACCAGGAATCCCGCGTGGGACTGATCCGATCCGGCCTGAGGCTGCGCGGCCCGACACAGCCCCAGAGGCGCCAACGCTGTGGGGTCTGACCCTTACGGAGCCACCGGTGGGCCGACCCCCTTTGCCGCTGTCTGAGGAGTGTGTGGCTGCAGCCGAGACCCAACAGCTAGCCCGCCGGCTGGAGGCTGATGCCTGCGTGCTTACTCGGCTAGGCCAGCCCACGGAGATCCGTTTGTCCCCAGTGTCCCCTGTTCCCTTCCGCCTGGCCGCGGCTCGAGGTACGCTACAGACGCCGGACCTGAAGATCTTGCCGGATGCCGAACATCTACGGCGTCTGATGGCAGCATGGCGGAGCCGGCCCCAGCCTGCAGCGTCGATTGACTTGGTCAGAGCTCCGGAGATCCCGCCGTCCCACTGGGGTGTAGTGGTCTCCTTCAACCCCCGATATGGACGCGGGGTTATCCAAGAAATCGGGAAGCCGCTACAAATCCACGTGGATCGGGAGGAGGTGGAGCCCTGCAGCGGAAGATTTCCCCGCGACCTGGAGCCAGGTGATGCGGTGACTTACACCAGATGGAGGAGGGCTACGGGAGAGGCTGGCTGGATGGCGCGAGGCGTACAGCGATGCATTGCCCTCCAGGCTGCTGCCGGAACACCGGAAGAAGAAGATCCCGTGGGGAAAGCAGCAGAGCCCGGCCCCGCGGAACCTCGAGAAGCCCGGCCTCGCCGTGCCCCAGAGGAACGTGTGCACCTGCCAACGAGAAGGGCCTCCCGGCGAGGGATTTTATCGCTGCTTGGACCGGAACTGCTTCCTGGCTCACCAGTGCGATCCATTGGCCTGGTAAGGCCAGATCGGAGACCACCACAGTAAGATTTTACTGTACTTTCTTACTTGTAAATAGTTACTGTTTTATTGCTTTTATGTTGCTGCTAAAACCCGTCCAGGGTTAACTCTAAAAGGGATCTCTTTGTTGACCCGGGACCCCTATTGTTTTTGGTTATTTTCTATTTTTTCTATGTTATTTAAAAACTGCTGAAATCATGAACAGTGCATGATCCAAACTTCTTGTACATAGTTTGCACCTTATTAAAGGCGCTCCCTACTGGTTTTACTTAAAGAAGGACTCTTTGCGAAGATACCGCACTGGAACCTTTGCTGAGTATGGACTGGTAGCTTGAGAAAATACGCTACCTCACAGAGACTTGGTCCTCTCTTAAAGGGGATGTTCATTTGCCGCATTTCGATAGAAATATTGCTTAAGACAAGTAGCAATAATGTTGATGAGAGAAAAGTGATGATAATGTTGTACGAGAAAGTTATATGTGTTTAATTAGTTAAATGTGAAGAAATACTGATGATGTGCTCTGAGAAGTAAAAAGGTGAAAGGTAGAAGAAGGATGCAGTGGACCCATAGGGATAGACGTGGAGTCCAGCATGCATGATAGAAAGAAAGATAATGAGAAGGCTTAATGTTCAGAAGAAAATGCTTGATAATGTTGATAGATAGTTAGGTTAGAAGGTAAACCCTGAGTCCTCATAGGAGTCATGTAGAGATGGCTCAGTGCTCTTAAACTGAAAGTAATGTTATGTTCTATACTGTGTATAGTAGTTGAAAAGGCAGTAGGCCCTGGCTGAACGGGGCGGTCCTGTAACAGAAAGGAGAGGCAGTAGGTCTGGTGCCGATAGGACAGGCGGTCCTGCAGATTTAAAGAAGGAGAATGAAAAAGTTAAAATACCTTATAATGTGATTATAGGAAGGTCTTTAGTGGACTAAGAGTGTATGTCCTTAAAGGCAAGGTTAAATTATTGTTCAACAATTTTTGCACTTAGTAGAATACCCGGTTGGGTAAGGAAAGTTAATTATAGCATGTTGCTATGATATTTAACCATGTTTTGTAACGTTCAAGTGTCCTCACCTCCCATAAAGGGAAGCTTGTTCAAGTATACTTATTGTTATTGCACTCAACCAAACTGTATGTCTTTTTGCTAAACTTGTATTGTTGTTTTCTTCCCAGTCCCGGAGTACTGTGTTTAACCAGGGGGGAGTGCAGCGCCCCAGAGTCCTGGTCGTTGCAGTACTGTGGCTCCGCCACTATGGGGAGCTATGGTGCGTCCGATGGCACTGAAGGAGTTCATCTGATCAGGTATCACAGACACCAATACATTTCACAGCCGGGCCTCCGGGGGGAGCTAAGAGTGCTATTCATTAGGCCACTCCCCACCATAGTGGGTAAACCGGGGGTCAGGCAGGAAGTTAGATCAGAAAGCTGACTGGGTTGGAACCAGGCAACACCTTGTGGCAGAGGGTGTTGTAGGGGAAGATACAGTATGGTCTCTGTCAGGGGTGGGATCCTGACAGAGGCTTGGCAACGAGAACGAACGTAACGGGACCGTGCCTGCTCCGGGTAGCGGCGGTGCCCAAGAAAGGATTAGAAGAGAGATAGATTGTGCTGAGTGAGAAACGGGATCACGCAAAGGAGAAATACCAGTAGGAGTCGTGCTGTAAGACCGAAGCAACATCCTACTGAGGCGCAATACCGGTGGCCGGAACGCCGAGGGAGTAGAACAACATTCAGCTTCAAGCAATACTCCAAACAGTGGCAGGACAGTCAGTCTCAGGCGGGCTGTCTAACTCAAATCACCTATGAAGTCTTGGGAGGCAATTGTGGGAGAGGGGCGTCTCTAGGGTCCCGGAAGAACTCCAGGCCTACCCGTCAAATTGGTGCCGTTCCTACCCGAACCTCAGGGAGGGACGGAGGATTAGCAGAACATCATCTAGTCGAGTTGTGAGGGAACATCAGAAACAGACACAACAGTTGTGGGGTACTTTCCGTAAGCACAGCAGGGAAGGACTACAACACATAGCGCTAGGGGGAAGGCACAGATTTCCTCCTGTGAAGAGAACTCTGGAAGTGTCATTGGACCGGCCGGACTTGCGCAGCCTGGTGAGCCGTATTCTGGATTGAGGACCCAGAGATCTTCAGTAAAGAGGTAAAGAGACTGCAACCTGGTGTCCTCATTATTTATCGCGACCTGCACCCCACAACTGCACCGTTACAACACCACTTATTGCACCGGACGTCCCCCACTGACAGACAGGGCCACGGACCAGGTCTAGCCACCGTGACAACCCCAGGACTGAGATCCCAGAGGCCCGGCTCCGGGTACCCCTCGGCCCTGCGGCGGTGTGGGGGCGCTCCACATTTATTTATGAAAAAAATGGAAATTTGGTAAAAATTTTGCAATTTTCAAACTTTTAATTTTTGTGCCCTTAAATCAGAGTCATGTCACAAAAAATAGTTAATAAATAGCATTTACCACATGTTAGCTTTACATCAGCACAATTTTGGAAACATAATTTTTTTTGGTAGGACTTTTGAAAGTTGACCAGTGATTTCTCATTTTTCCAGCAAAGTTGACAAAACCATTTTTTTTAGCGACCACCTCACATTTGAAGTGACTTTGGGGGGGTCAATATGACAGAAAATATCCAAAAGTGACAACATTCTAAAAAACGCATCCCTCAAAGTACGCAAAACCACATTCAAGAAGTTTATTAACCCTTCAGGTGCTTTACGAGAACTAAAGCAATGTGGAAGGAAAATATTAACATTTAACTTTTTTCACAAAAAAGTTACTTTTTTTTGTTTTCACAAGGGTATCATGAAAAAATTGACAACAAAATTTGTTGTGCAATTTATCCTGAGTACGCTGATACCCCGTACATGGGGGTAAAAGCTATTGTTTGGACACATGCCAGGGCTCAGAAGGGAGGGAGCACCGTTTGACTTTTTGAACGCAAAACTGGCTGGAATCAACGGCAGGCACCATGTCACATTTGGAGACCCCCCTGATGTGCCTAAATGGTGGAAACCCCCCAATTCTAACTTCAATCCTAACACAGCCCTAACCCCAACCCTAACCCCAGCACACGCCTAACCCTAATCCCAACCGTAACCCCAACACAACCCTAACTCTAACCTCAACACGACTGTAACCCCAACACCACCCTAACCCCAACAATACAACCATAACACCAACAGAACTGTAACCCCAACATAACCCTAACCTTAGCCTCAGCCCTAACCCTAGCTCTAACCTCAACCCTAACCCCAACCCAACTGCAAAGAATGGAAATTTTGTATTTTTATTTTATTATTTTTACCTAACTAAGGGGGTGAGAAAAGGTGGTTTTAGTTGATATTGTTTTATTTTGATCTCAATGTGATAGGGTCTATCACAATGTTTAAAATGAACCAAAAGAAAAAATCTCCTATTTTTGCTAGGTACCGGCCGGTAGATTTCAGTGGGAGCACTGTGCATGTGCCCTCTATATTTTTCCAGGAAAAAAACCTGGGAAGAAGCAGGAGGATCCGAGGATGGCAGAGGCATCGGGAAAGGCTCAGGGGACCCCATTTGTCTCTCCCCTGGTATGCTAGATCATATCAGAGGATGGAGAAATTAATTGAAAATCAAACTTTTTTTTGCAATCGCCGTTATTCGGTGATCAGCGATCATGTGGCTGTGGACTATAAAAACCAACACAAATCATGTTCTTCAGGGTCTCAGCTATCCCAGGTAGCAGTAGCCGAGACTCCAGAGAATTTCTGACGCTGGGGGGCGCTATACACTTATTTATCAGCACCGTTAAAAAGCTGCGCTGAGGAATAAGTACCCTTAACTGCAGCTGTTAAAAGGCGTATTGGCGGTCATTAAGGGGTTAAAGTGCAAGTCCCTTGGAAACTTTTCTTTTTGTCCTGACAATTCCTTTAACATTGAGGCCTAACTTAACATGGGTTTACACTACTTGATCTGCGGCTTGAAACAACATCAGACCATCTACATGTTTGCCAATTGTTGGTCATTTACTAGCCTGTTTAGACAGGCCAACTGCATTGCAATAAGTAGGCAATCAGTCTGTGTGCATAGGCAGTGATTGTTTTTGGAAGTACTGTATATGTCCTACTTACACAGGATGCTAAGATGCCAAGAATGATTATTATTAAGCAAGCTTAGCAATCATTTCACCAGATAAATGAACATTTTGCTTGTTGTTTGGGTATTCGGCAGCCTGATTACACTGCATGATCATAGAAAGCAAGCACTGCTTGGAACACTTGTTCCCAATAGTCATGCAATGTAAATGCATCTTTATACAGACAAACAAATACAAAGATAGATAATACAGCAGATAGCCACATTAACAAATAATAATAATAAAATACCGTAATAATAAAATATGATAAAAAGATAGACAGTTAGGATTTTTTTAAGGGATGGTCATCTGAGTAATTACTGGCCATCTGCATAATTACTTACTTTATTAAATATGCAAATTGCCTCTTCTGAGAAAAAGAGGACTTATAGCGCCTATAGAGTTAACTCCTCTTTTTCTCAGAAGAGGCAATTTGCATAGTTAATTTCCCAGAGGAGCATTGCACGGCGAATAAGCCTCCTTACCTTGACAAGCCAGCTGGTATGTCACTCTCCATAAGGAGAAACGTTACCCCTTAGACCCCTTAATTTATTAATTAATTAATCATGGTTAATTTTGTATATAATCAATACATGTCTGTTTAAAATATAAAAAGCAGGAAATTGTGTCTTGACCTCATATTTTATATAGCTACAGTAGCTATTATAGCAAACCATAAATTAATTCCATAGGTGTCCTCAGCTTCAAGCACTTAATTTATTACATTGAACTACTGTATATAAGCAGTGTATGTTTATTTATATTAAACATAAGATGCATGGAACTGTGCCTTAACAAAATATTTTATAAAGATAAGTATTAAAGAAAAACATTTTGAAATGTTGAAAATACTTACTCATCTGCTAAAAATGTTTCGAAGGAATATGGATCTTTTATTGGATTATCTTGAATGTCAAACTTGGAATAAATAAGCAAAATATTTTGGTTTCCATGGCTGTCCTCAGCCTCAAGCACTACATAAGAAGGCATTGTAGCATTCACTTTGCTATAAAGGAAACTGCTCAGCACGGAGTTGCTAAAAATGGAAATTTTTAATTTTATTTGGTCATTGGGGCTATCAGGGGGATGTGATGTTGTCCCTAGAGTGGTCCCTGGTTCAGGAGTTGGTGTATTAGTGGTGTCTGTTCCTGGTTCAGAAGTGGATGAATCAGTGGTCTCTGTCCCTGGTTCAGAAGTGGATGAATCAGTGGTCTCTGTCCCTGGTTCAGAAGTGGGTGAATCAGTGGTCTCTGTTCCTGGTTCAGAAGTGGATGAATGAGTGGTCTCTGTCCCTGGTTCAGAAGTGGGTGAATCAGTGGTCTCTGTTCCTGGTTCAGAAGTGGATGAATCAGTGGTCTCTGTCCCTGGTTCAGAAGTGGATGAATCAGTGGTCTCTGTCCCTGGTTCAGAAGTGGGTGAATCAGTGGTCTCCGTTCCTGGTTCAGAAGTGGATGAATGAGTGGTCTCTGTCCCTGGTTCAGATGTGGGTGAATCAGTGGTCACTGTCCCTGGTTCAGATGTGGGTGAAACAGTGGTCTCCGTTCCTGGTTCAGAAGTGGGTGAATCAGTGGTCTCTGTCCCTGGTTCAGAAGTGGGTGAATCAGTGGTCTCTGTCCTTGGTTCAGAAGTAGGTGCATTAGTGGTTGCTGTCCCTGGTTCAGATGTGAGTGAATCGGTAGCAGAGGAAGTAGTGGATTCTGTAGTGAGTTCAGGAGTGGAGGTAGTAATGGATTCTGTAGTGGGTTCAGGATTGGAGGTAGTACTGGATGCTGTAGAGGGTTCAGGAGTGGAGGAAGTACTGGATTCTGTAGAGGGTTCAAGAGTGGAGGTAATAGTGGATTCTGTAATGGGCTCAGGAGTGGAGGTAGTAGTGGATTCTGCAGTGGGTTCAGGAGTGGAGGTAGTACTGGATTCTGTAGTGGGTTCAGGAGTGGAGGTAGTACTAAATGCTGTAGTGGGTTCAGGAGTGGAGGTAGTAGTGGATGCTGTAGTGGGTTCAGGAGTGGAGGTAGTACTTGTTGCTGTAGTGGGTTCAGGAGTGGAGGTAGTACTGGATGCTGTAGTGGGTTCAGGAGTGGAGGTAGTACTGGATGCTGTAGTGGGTTCAGGAGTGGAGGTAGTAGTGGATGCTGTAGTAGGTTCAGGAGTGGAAGTAGTAGTGGATGCTGTAGTGGGTTCAGGAGTGGAGGTAGTACTGGATGCTGTAGAGGGTTCAGGAGTGGAGGTAGTACTGGATGCTGTAGTGGGTTCAGGAGTGGAGGTAGTAGTGGATGCTGTAGTTGGTTCAGGAGTGGAGGTAGTACTGGATGCTGTAGTGGGTTCAGGAGTGGAGGTAGTAGTGGATGCTGTAGTGGGTTCAGGAGTGGAGGTAGTACTGGATTCTGTAGTGGGTTCAGGAGTGGAGGTAGTACTGGATGCTGTAGTGGGTTCAGGAGTGGAAGTAGTACTTGTTGCTGTAGTGGGTTCAGGAGTGGAGGTAGTACTGGATGCTGTAGTGGGTTCAGGAGTAGAGGTAGTACTGGATGCTGTAGTGGGTTCAGGAGTGGAGGTAGTACTGGATGCTGTAGTGGGTTCAGGAGTGGAGGTAGTGCTGGATGCTGTTGAGGGTTCAGGAGTGGAGGTAGTAGTGGATGCTGTAGTGGGTTCAGGAGTGGAGGTAGTAGTGGGTTTTGTGGTTGGCTTAGAAGTGGATGCAGTAGTGGGTTTTGTGGTTGGCTTAGAAGTGGATGTAGTAGTGGGTTTTGTGGTTGGCTTAGAAGTGGATGTAGTAGTGGGTTTTGCCGTTGTTGTAGCTGGTTCTTGTTCTGAAAATAAAAATAAATTATATGCATATAAAATAAGTAGTCAAACAGTTAGGTTGAACCATATTTGCAATGTGAGTCCAATTAGAGCATTCCCTTGAATTTAAGTTGGATTTTGCATTTTCTACTACAAGGATCAGTAAGTACTCAATCACTGGTTTCAGTGTGTTAACCTCACTAACATCAATGCTGTTGTAATTATTGTTCACATGCTGAAATAACATATCATCACTGCAATTACAGTGACAGATTAGTGGCCAAGGTGCTATATTTGCATGAGGAATAATGATTCTAAAAGAAAACATTTTTTTATTTGAATTAAAACATTTCTGTAGCAGTGTAAATCCATTTTAAAAAAGAATTGTAATTATTTTAAGGCTGTGTTCCCAAATGGTTAGCAGCCTTGTTATATTATTTCTCTTACATATTAGATGCCCCTTGATTCTTCACTACTTAGTAAATATTTAGGTACTTTATAATTTTCATGGCTTCAGAGAACACATTATGATATTCAAAAGAGTCTTAAATATTCATCATCATGATTTGTTACTACAGACGGTTTATTCTGTTGTTCACGAGATTATGCATAAAATTATTGCAAGCATAAACTTTATAGTTTTTATGTAAAAAAATATCTAGTAGTATCACACACCTGTACAATAGACCTCAAACGTTAAGCTTCCAGAAAACTTGTAAACGTAAAATCCTCCAGGGCAGGCCTTCACCTGTATGGATGGTCCAGTGACTGGAGGTTCTGTGTTACTCCAAAGCGGAACTGTTTGCACATTTTGAGTAATTGATTGGTAATTAGCATTGAGAGAATAAGGATTAAGAGATCCACATTTCAGTACTCCAACAGGCCCCGCTCTCATTCTAAAGCCCGCTTTATATCTGAACCAACCAAAATAGTATCGATCAGTTTGAAATCTTCCAGTACTGTTAATAGTGTACAGCCTATTGGATCCATCCAACGTTTGGAACGCTTTACAAGGATCAACACACATCATTGATCCATTTACGTTAACGCAATCTTCATCAGTGCTGCATACTTGAGTAGGACATAGAATCGATGCATCATACCTGCAAATGTAGATGCCATTCCTATTAATACAGTAAGCTGTAGAGGCACACTTATCAGTATTTGTTGCGCATTCGTTAATATCATCACAGTTTTTTGTGGCTCCGTTCCAGGTATAGCCTTGTGGACAGCAGTTTGTGGAATCACAGAACACAATTTTCGTGCAGTTAAAACCATTTCCTGCAGTTCCACTAGGACAACTACATTCTACGTAATTAGTCAACTGTTTGCAAATGGCATCTTTATTGCAATCTTGGCATGTTTTCGCATCTATAAAAAAGAAAATAGAATGGTAATAGTAACGATGCAGTCAAAAAAGGTGAATGTTTTAACAATTCATCTCATGAGTGTAATTACTTAAAAACAAGTTTATTTCCTCTACAGAAAGCAAATGGAATATTGTGACACACTTTGAGTATACTGAATATTCATTGCTTTCTTTCCAATTTTTATTTCTTGTTCCTATACTGTGCAGTACTCATAAAAAGTTGGAACATGGAAACTGTCAACAAGCTGGTGTTGATTGATTCACCATAAGTTTCTCTATTTTTCAGTATATAGAGGTCTACTATAATAAATAAGTAGAGAGTCTGATTCATTTATTAACACGCTAATCTGTTCTTGACCCAAGACCAAAATATACATCTTAGGAGGCTGTGTGTTGCCATACAATGATATACATGTTTCTCATGGTGATCTTGTGAGTGCTTTCTGTGCACCCATGGGATCAGCACACATAAAGGGACTGTGCTACACAGAAAATATTTAAGAAAATTATATAAAGGCTGTGCTCCATAGGAGAATGTGATTTGTCCTATATACTGTATTTCAATAATGTACCGTATTTTTCGGACTATAAGACGCACCGGACGATAAGACGCACCCCAAATTTTCATAATAAAAATAAGGAAAAAAAAAATGTTTCAAATGGGGGTACGTCTTACAGTCCAAATTCAGCTTAACAGTGAAGGGCTCGCCACAGGTGGAGAAGTGGTCACAGGGGCCTTTCGGTGGTCCAGGCTGGTGCGTTGGCCTCCAGGAAATCCCATCCCAGGCTGGTGCTGTGCTTGGGCAGGGGTGGAGGCTCTGTGTTCAGGGCAGGGGCTGGGCTCCGGGGCACAGGCTGGGCTCTGGGGCACAAGCTGTGCTGCGGGCAGTGGCTGGGCTCTGGGGCACAGGCTGGGCTCTGGGGCACAGGCTGGGCTCTGGGGCACAGGCTTGGCTCTGGGGGCACAGGCTGGGCTCTGGGGGCACAGGCTGGGCTCTGGGGCACAGGCTGGGCTCTGGTGGCGCAGGCTGGGCTCTGGGGGCGCAGGCTGGGCTCTGGGGCGCAGGCTGGGCTCTGGGGCACAGGCTAGGCTCTGGGGCACAGGCTGTGCTGCCGGCAGTGGCTGGGCTCTGGGGCACAGGCTGTGCTGCGGGGCTGTGGCAGCGGCTCTCTGGGCTCAGTGGGGGCTCCGACGGCATATACTTACAAATTATGCGGCAGCAGCAGCGGCGGCGGTCCCGATGCAGCCATGCTGGTGCAGCTGTGGCTGTGCTGCGGGCAGGGACTGTGCTGCAGGCAGGGGCTGTGCTGTGGGGCTGTGGCAGCGGCTCTCTAGGCTCAGTGGGGGCTCTGACGGCATTTCTTCAAAGCCCGGAGGCCCCCCGCTCATCCGGCATGTTGCGGTGGCCTCCGAGAACATGGGCGCCAGGAAAATGGCCGCCGGGCCGGCGCACGCTCAGATTCAGATCTTGTTGCCGAGATCTCGCCCCGAGATCTCGGGAGACGAGATCTCGTTGACGAGATTTGAATCTGAGAGTGCACCGGCCCGGCGGCCATTTTCCTGGCGCCTATGTTCTCGGAGGCCACCGCAACATGTCGGATGAGCGGGGGGCCTCCGGGCTTTGAAGAAATGCCGTTGGAGCCCCCACTGAGCCTAGAGAGCCGCTGCCACAGCCCCACAGCACAGCCCCTGCCTGCAGCACAGTCCCTGCCCGCAGCACAGCCACAGCTGCACCAGCATGGCTGCATCGGGACTGCCGCCGCTGCTGCTGCCGCATAATTTGTAAGTATATTCCGACTACAAGACGCACCCCCATTTTCCCCTTACATTTTTTGGGAAAAAAGTGCGTCTTGTAGTCCGAAAATTATGTTACATATTAAGTAACTGAAGAAAGCATGCAAATACTTACTAGATGTGAATGCTGGAAAAAAAAGATAATGATAAGCATTAAAACATTAAAAGTATAAAACTTAACATTTGGCATAAAAAGCAAATAAATTAAAGATTGGTTCATATATATAAAGGGTGGTCCATGTATATGGATACACCTAAATAAAATGGGAATGGGAAAAATTTTCAAGATGGGTGGTGACCATGGCGGCACTTTTGAGGTCGGCCCTTTTGAGGTCGGCCATTTTGGATCCAACTTTAATTGTTCCAATGGGAAGAGGGTCATGTGACACATCAAACTTATTGAGAATTTCACAAGAAAAACAATGGTGTGCTTGGTTTTAATGTAACTTTAATATTTCATGAGTTATTCACAAGTTTCTCTTTGTTTACAGCCATTGATATGTCGAAGATGAGCTGATAGAAATTGTGTTGATGTCTGATGAATATAGTACCCGGGTCATTACAGCAGATTTCAATGCAAGACACCCTACACAAGAAAACTGTCACCATTCATAAATGGCCCACCCAAAAAAGTTTGCCTCATCACTGAACATAATGTTCTGTGTAAACTGATGGTCCTGTTCCAATTTTTATTTTGCCCATTCTGCAAATTCAGCGCTCCTTTCTGGCATCAATCGAACATCCCTTTGGCGGATATTAGCTACTCACAAATGGCACCCTTACAAAATCCAGCTGCTGCAGCATCTCAATGAGGATGACCCAGATGACCAAAGATAATTATGGGTGTCAGGTCCGAGCATTCCTACATGAACAGTTTCCTGGAAAGTGGATTGGTCATTGTGGGCCAGGTGAATAGCCACTAAGGTCTCCCGATCTGACCCCCTTAGACTTTTATCTTTGGGGTCATCTGAAGGCAATTGTCTATGCTGTGAATATACGAGATGTGCAGCATCTGAAACAACCGATACTTGAAGCCTGTGCTAGCATTTCTTTTGTGGTATTGCTATCAGTGTTTCAAGAGTGGGAGAAGAGGGTTGCATTGATATTCCAACACAACTTGAACAATTTGACAATCCAACACACTTTGAACACACTTTATAAGTGGTCATAAACTTGTAAATAACTCATGAAAGAATAAAGTTACCTTAAAACCAAGCACACCATTGTATTTCTTGTAAAATTCTCAATAAGTTTGATGTGTCACATGACCCTCTTCCCATTGGAAAAAAAAAAGTTGGATCCAAAATGGCGAACTTCAAAGTGGTCACCATGGTCACCACCCATCTTGAAAAATTTCCCCCCCTCCCATATACTAATGTGCCACAAACAGGAAGTTGATGTCACCAACCATTCCCATTTTGTTTAGGTGTACTCATATAAATAGCCCACCCTGTAAATGGTCCACCCTGTACTTTGCATCAGACTTAGTTTTCTGAGCCTGATGCAACTAAACAGATCACAACTTTTGGCAAAACTGATCCAAAAATGCGTGCCATAAAACTTTTTACCATTTACTCCAAGTCTGAGGTCAAGGACAGAGAACCCAAAGTGACACGACACATTGTGATCAGGTTACAGGACCAGCACCTGAACCATTTTGCTACAATATATGATTTGCTGGACAGGTGGAATTGAAACCATTGCAACCAATAGTATCAGTTATTTCATGAGTTGTCAATGCAGAGCCAGACATACATGCACCTATGTCTACGTCTATTGGAGTACACAAAGCATACATCAAGATATGATAACATCACTGCATTGTATTCTAATATTACATATTATACATGTAATCAAATAGAACACATTGCACTCACTGTCTGAAATGTATCTGTACATGGGACTACTATACCAAAATATTGAAGTCAGAACTAAAAAACATTTCCCGATGTGCAGTATCTTTGAGATTCAATGGAAAAATGTTCAAGTACCGTGGTATATTTTTTCCAGTTGGCTTATCGGTCTCCCTCTTACCATGCTCTCCCCTCAATAATCTGTTTTAAATGCCTCTACCAGTCATTGCACTGGTTACCAATCCACTCCAGAGATCAATATAAACTTATCACTCTTACCCACAAAGCGCTCCATGGTTCAGCACCACCCTACATCTCCTCCCTCACCTTAGTCTACTAACCTACCCGTGCCCTCCATTCTGCTAATGATATAAAGTTAGCATCCTCAATAATAAGAACCTCCCATCTCCAAGACTTCTCACGTGCTGCGCTAGTTCTTTGGAATGCGCTACCCAGGATAATTCAATTAATACCCAACACCCACAGTTTTAAGCGTGCCCTAAAAACGCATTTCTTTAGACTGGCCTACTGTCTCACATTTATCTAACTACCCCTGGGTTGCCCATTCAAAATTTTCTTCATAAGCAGGATCCTTGTATATCTTGTTCTCACACGCTTTATGGGGTATGTGGACCCCTTTAATCTGTATGATTGGCATGTGAAATAAAGAATAATTTACCAAAATAGGTCAAAGTACCGTATAAACTCGAGTATAAACCGAGATTTTTAGCCCAAATTTTTCAGCTGAAAGTGCCCCTCTCGGCTTATACTCGAGTCACGGTCGGCGGCAGGGTCGGCGGGTGAGGGGAAGAGAGGTCTGAGGCATACTCACCTAGTCCCAGCTCTCCTGGCGCTCCCCCTGCCTGTCACACTGTCTTCGGGTGCCGCAGCTCTTCCCCTGTTCAGCAGTCACGTGGGACCGCTCATTAAAGTTATGAATCAGGTCAGAGGGCGCGATGACGTACTAGTGTGCGCGCCGGCCTCTGCCTGAACAGTCAGTGCGGAGAGACGCCGGGACGGGACGCTGGGGAGCTGCAGGCAAGAGAGGTGAGTATGTGTGTTTTTTTTTTTTTTATTGCAGCAGCAGCGTTATATATGGCACAGATTTATATGGCACATCTATGGGGCAACAATGAACAGTGCAGAGCATATATGGCACAGCTTTATAAGGAGCATCTATGGGGCCATAATGAACAGTGCAGAGCATATAAGGCACTGCTTTATAAGGAGCATCTATGGGGCAACAATGAACAGTGCAGAGCATATATGGCACAGCTTTATAAGGAGCATCTATGGGGCCATAATGAACAGTGCAGAGCATATAAGGCACAGCTTAATAAGGAGCATCTATGGGGCCATAATGAACAGTGCAGAGCATATAGGGCACAGCTTTATAAGGAGCATCTATGGGGCAATAATGAACAGTGCAGAGCATATATGGCACAGATTTATATGGCACATCTATGGGGCCATAATGAACAGTGCAGAGCATATATGGCACAGCTTTATAAGGAGCATCTATGGGGCAATAATGAACAGTGCAGAGCATATATGGCACAGCTTTATAAGGAGCATCTATGGGGCAACAATGAACAGTGCAGAGCATATAAGGCACAGCTTTATAAGGAGCATCTATGGGGCCATAATGAACAGTGCAGAGCATATATGGCACAGCTTTATAAGGAGCATCTATGGGGCCATAATGAACAGTGCAGAGCATATAAGGCACAGCTTTATAAGGAGCATCTATGGGGCAATAATAAACAGTGCAGAGCATATAAGGCACAGCTTTATAAGGAGCATCTATGGGGCAATAATGAACAGTGCAGAGCATATAAGGCACAGCTTTATAAGGAGCATCTATGGGGCAATAATGAACAGTGCAGAGCATATATGGCACAGCTTTATAAGGAGCATCTATGGGGCAACAATGAACAGTGCAGAGCATATAAGGCACAGCTTAATAAGGAACATCTATGGGGCCATAATGAACAGTGCAGAGCATATATGGCACAGCTTTATAAGGAGCATCTATGGGGCAATAATCAACGGTATGGAGCATTATATATGGCACAGCTTTATATGGAACCTCCTTTGGGGCAATAATGAACAGTATGGAGCATCTATTTTTATTTTTGAAATTCACCGGTAGCTGCTGTATTTTCCACCCTAGGCTTATACTGGAGTCAATAAGTTTTCCCAGTTTTTTGTGGCAAAATTAGGGGGTTCGGCTTATACTCAGGTCGGCTTATACTCGAGTATATACGGTAAGTTCCATACAGTGGTGAAAAACCAGTTTTTAGTACTATTTTCATACAATGCTCAATAACTATGTCATACTTTACCAAATAAGAGTGCTTTACAAACATAACTAACCCTGCTGGAGGATAAGCAAAATCATCACCTTTTGTGTCCACTGCATGAATTTTCCATGACTAAATCTGGAGGTCAGTACTGAGGTGATTGTGCATAATAGTACATTTAGGATTATGATACCTGTGTGGATACATTAACTTATCAAAGATGACCTAACAGCTTCATCTTGTAGTTATCACAAATCTTAAAACACTCCTCAGCATTGAAGTTGTAACAGCAAGAAAGAAAAGTCATGGAATTATAAAAAAATCACAGGATCGATTAACATGTTAATGACATGTAAATGATAGAAACATGGAAACAAAATTTTCAAAACATCTAGATTTATCCAGTATTGATTATGAGTGACATGTAGAGAAATACATACACTTAGATGCCTTGGCTGCTATTATTGAGGTTATTCATGGTTGTGTGAGGAATGCTCTACTATGTTGAAAGCATTTAAGCACAAAAAACATCAAGATCCACTGTTAACCCATTACTTGCCAAATTTGAAATTTTCATTTTACGGATTTTTCAGAAAAGGGTGTCCCAATATTCAATTAAAAATGACAATGACATGATTTCCTATTTTGAAAACATTCATTTTACAAACAAAACAATAATAATAATAATAATAATAATAATAATAATTTTTATTTATATAGCGCCAACATATTCCTCAGCGCTTTCCAACTTATAGAGGGGACTTGTACAGACAATAGACATTACAGCATAACAGAAATCACAGTTCAAAACAGATACCAGTAGGAATGAGGGCCCTGCTCGCAAGCTTACATCCTATGAGGAAAAGGGGAGACACGAGAGGTGGATGGTAACAATTGCTTTAGTTATTTGGACCAGCCATAGTGTAAGGCTCGGGTGTTCATGTAAAGCTGCATGAACCAGTTAACAGCCTAAGTATGTAGCAGTACAGACACAGAGGGCTATTAACTGCATAAAGTGTATGAGAACATGATGAGAGGAACCTGATTATGTTTTTTTTTTTTGAATGGGCCACACAGGGATGGTTAGGTTAATGCATTGAGGCGGTAGGCCAGTCTGAACAAATGAGTTTTTAGGGCACGCTTAAAACTGTGGGGATTGGGGATTAATCGTATTAACCTAGGTAATGCATTCCAAAGAATCGGAGCAGCACGTGTAAAGTCTTGGAGACGGGAGTGGGAGGTTCTGATTATTGAGGATGCTAACCTGAGGTCATTAGCGGAGCGGAGGGCACGGGTAGGGTGGTAGACTGAGACCAGAGAGGAGATGTAGGGTGGTGCTGAGCCATGGATTGCTTTGTGGATGAAGGTAGTAGTTTTGTACTGGATTCTGGAGTGGATGGGTAGCTAATGTAATGACTGGCACAAGGTAGAGGCATCGGTGTAACGGTTGGTGAGGAATATGATTCTGGCAGCAGCATTCAGGACAGAAAAAAATTGGACCTAATTATAAAAATTATAAAATCTTAGTTGCTAGAAGCAAAAGATTAGGCGTCCCAAAAAAAAGGACATTGGTAGATAATGGGTTAACAGCTTCCTTTGCATTTGCCAACCAATGATGTCCTACATATGCTTGTTTGAAGACAAGTCCAAAGACCCTGGAGACCACCTTAGCATGTTTAGGCTATGAAGGCCGCTCATAGTAATGTGAGCAGCATGCAACCTGTTAATGTCATGTTGAAAAATAGCTCTTGGGACGCTTTGGAGAACCTGTTCCAGCAGCATGAGCACTCAGGTTCTCAGGGCTCACGTGAGGTTGGTAATTCACATTAGCCATGCACCAAATCAGCCTCAGCTTCACTGTCCCCTCCTTCGGATGTGTTGAACATCAAAGGAAGCAATGGCTGAGGCTTCTCTCTGACTTCCTCTTAGTGTTTGATTTGTCTGAAGGCAGGGACAGTGGTTCCAGCATTCATTGGGCACAGGGGGCACCTGACCATGACAACCTCATGTGAGCCTCAGGAACGCAAGTGCGGACACTGCTGCAACAGCATCAGCATCGTTGGGTACTATATGTGTTTTAATTTTAACAAGGCAAAGCATTAGGAATGAGAAGGGGTATGGCCATTTCGCAAAAGTGTCCCAGGAGCCAATTTTTCATGTTGTTCATGTGAGCAACCTGCATGGACTCAAAGTGCTGTCATGGCCTGCAATGTCTCTGGACTTATCACTCATTGAGCACTACTGGGACATCATTGGTTGGCAATTAGACAGGGAGCAGCAAACAGCGAATCTTGTTGATTTGTGTGCCCTTGTGTATTCAACAGGGAAGGACACTCCTCAGACACCTTACTGATAGCATGTCAAGGTTTGTAAGTGTGTGTATATCTTCATGCGATACTGAATAAACTGAGATTATTTTAAAGTTTTGCCTCCATTTCTTCATCATTTACATATCTTTAACATATATATCAATCCTATGAAATATTACTGCATTATGCAATTGCATTAAGTCAATAAATAGTCTCAGAATATGTCAACACAAATCAAAATATATTTTTTCATATTTAGTGACCCACAGAGCAATGAACAAAGTTACCATGTCATGCACAGTCAACGCCATAAAATTTAAATCTAAAAATAGTGGAATTGTAAAAATCGAACCTTATACTGTTGATAGGGACCAAAGGTACAGTCATGTGAATGTAGCCTCAGGTTGACATATCCCTTCTTTGTTCAATTATTGTGTGCCATTGCTACGTCTCATGGCAATGAGTCTGACATATATATATATATATATATATATATATATATATATATATATATATATATATAGGGAACCATGATAGTGGGTGTTAATGGAGAGTGCATTTTTATGTTATTTCAACCCCCCCAAAAGATTTCAATTGAAACCCCTAAAAGAACTGTAAATGCTGCTGTACAACATGCTATTTAGAGGAAAAAATTCAAATTATCTATATTTGATCCATCATAAACTTTTACTTACATATGATTGAACAGCTGTGTTTGATGTAAAGAGCAAATATTAATATAAGCGTGGTCTTCAAACTTCCCATGATGAATGATCAAAGCCTGAAAAAGCGAAACGCATTCATTAGGAGTGAATAAGAGAGGGAGATAGCGTTCAGTGTGGAGAGAGAGTCAGAGAGAGAGAGAGACTATCATAGAGGTGCAAGATATATCGGGGAAGCAATCTGCGAGAGATACAGTCTACTACAATGTAAATTGTTTTTGGAGAATTTGCGTCAAAGCAGGTGCTTATCCTTAAATAAAAATTATACTTTTTCTGCAAGGATCTGATATGTCATTCTTAGGAAAGCTAGTATGAAGTCATCAGCAAATGAGGCTGGAAGTGCTCTGAGGATGTGTTAATAATGCACTTGGAAGACTTTATATTTGTAAAATTTGCTTTTTATGGTCATTAAAGAAGAACGAGAAAGCAGATTTATTCATCAAAGTTATCAATTGTATCAGTATTACAGCCTCATTGCAACAATGTCTTTACTTTACATTACAAAATGGAGCTGACAGATTCTCTTTAAAGGGAACCTGTGAGCTGATTCATTCTGTCCAAACCACAGGCAGCATGAATTTGAGCCTGAATGCATGATTGCAGCCGAGTATATTTTTGTCTAAAACGTTTCAGCGATAAAATATTTAAAAGTACTGTCCAGAGGCATAGTCAGTGACGACACTAGTCCGATGCCGCACCCAGTCAGTTTTTCTCTGCAACATTCCAGGTAAATGTCAGGTCTGTTGCTATGGGAGAGATATGTCAACTTGCAACAGCACTGGGAAAAGCCAGCTGGGTGCAGTTCTCGTGACGTCACCAACTATGGTCCCTGATCTTATAACAATATTTTCTCTGAAACTCCAGAGCTTTTCAGAGAACAATATACCTGCTTCCAATTGTGCAGCCAGGCTCTGATTCATGCTGCAAGTGGTTTGGGGAGCATTAATTAACTGACAGGTTTTCTTTAAACACCAAATATCACAATGCTGTGCCAAGTAATTTCTTACTTCTTAATGATCGAAGTCTTGTTTGTCAGATACAGAGCTATGTATAGACATAGACATTACTAATATATGCAGCCACCCCTAGTTTACTGCCTTCAGATTATAGTGAAGAGTAACACAGTATACCATAGGAAGATACAATTTATTTTTATTTTTTGCTTATAAATCGTTGTTAAAAAATAATAATTAGGCCTTTATGTATGTTTTGTACATACCTCTGTCAATAGATTTTCCATTTTCATTCATCTCTAACACTCTGATATTGTTTCCCTAATGCAGAATACAGGTTTCAGTCCTATCCAGTTCCCAGAATGACTGTTGTCCCCTAACACTGTAGAGTCTCAGTGTATCCTATGATCATAAGTGGTTTCAATCTTACAGTCTTCTCTGCTTGCAATAGGTTTCCTCTTGACAGCTTTTACAAGCAGGATACAGGCCTGAGCAGTCAAAAGATACCTCTTATATAACACACTGGAGATTCTGCTTAGAGCGCACACAAGTTCTAATCACCCTTAATGTGACTGAGTGGAGATCATACTTTAGACTCATATAATTGGGCTCCTTATAATTGTATTTTTAACTGCATGAGAGAACATGCATAGAAGCAAGGAGGAAAGACCTTTTCCTTGGGCATTTTGTTGTAACTGTTGGGAGAAACTTAATTAGTGATTAAATCTTCCTATATTTCACATGAATTAAGAGGCTAACCTATTCACACAGGAGAATGTTTACTATCTTCGTTATCTGACATGGTTGAGATATCACAGAACCAAATTACACTGCTAGAATTTTGCTATTAAATGAGAAGTATAAGGACAAAAAAAAATTTGACGTGCTGGTTCAATAGATTTGGCACCCTGTATGATTTAAAGATTTATTGCAAAATTAATCAACACAAAATTCTGAGAACCTAAAATAATATGGTGTTAAAAGTGGGCGCTTTCAATTCAAGATTTCATTTAAAACTGAATTCTGAGAAAAAAATTGCATTACTTAAATATATAGTATATGTAATTTCATCAATTTTTTTTAATCTTTCCCCATTAAATTTACATGGATTATATTGAAAATTAATATTATCCAATATGATTGTCTCCAAATCGTTATTAGATCCCAGTAATAGGATATCAAACCTTGATGGATTAACAATAGTTTTCCTTCCTCCTCATACTAAGTTCTGCTGACAAATGAATATCTTTTTAAGGGCTTATACTCACTTGCGAGAAACTCGGATGAGTACGTACATCAATATCCGGCCCTGCAACCGGCATTCAGGAGCGGAGTGCGTGGCCACATAGCAATACATGAAGCTGAGCTCCGCTCTGCTCCTGAGTGCCGGGGGCATTGAAGTGGAAGACTCATCCGAGTTTCTTGCAAGTAAGTATAAGCCTTAAGACATCAAATCCAAAAGTCGAAACAAACTTTCCATTTGAATTACCTACTACTTATCTTACCTTCTGGCAGAGCAACTGTTCCTTGATCTATACTTCAGCTCCTAGCTCAGGGCTTTTAAAGAATCTAACTAACTAGAAAAAGGTGTGGTGTTTCCTTTACACCTAGTCTCACGTAGCTCTTAGTTGTAACCTGGGGCAATTTATCATTCAGCCAATACATAGTTCTCTAATGTCATTCACTAACGTACTGTGAATAGCCTAAAGTTCTTTCCCCCATCTTTAGCTTTAGCTGTTACTTGTGCCTCAGGAACATCAGTGCCTCTCTACGAAATTATTAATTTTTGCAAATGTACCAAGAACGAGCTTTTTTAAGGACTGTAAAATGTCCAAACAATAGGACTCACTGTTTTCAACCAGAAGTGACCCAGCTGATGTTACCTGCATCCTTTTTGAATGAATGATCAAAAGGTTTGAACAGTGAAATAAGTTTTCACCCATCCCCATGATAGGTTATAACTTGCTGATCTATGGAACCCATACCAATCATTAGGGCAAGGATATTTTGTCCCCGACGAGGAACTTTTATCCCTGTTACAAAGTGGAATATCCGTTTGTATGCACGATCTTCGATTCATTTATTCTCTATGGGGCTGCCAGGAAAAGTCAAGAGCAGCACTTAGCAGCCCCATAGAGAATGAATGAAGCAGTGTCAAAACATGCGTACTGCTGCTTCATTCATAAAGATTATGAACGTGTGGGTCCTAGCTGAGGGACACCCACTGTACAAGAAGTTATCTTCTAAGCTATAGATAGGTGACAACTTGTTTTCACCACATAACCCCTTTAAGGACCAGCCTAGACCCCTTCTCTCTTTGATCTTACAACAACAAGAGTGCATTAAGGATTTCAAGGTGTATAGAAATATGTTAGGTGGCAAACAAGCACCAAGTCCTTCTGTCCCATGTGGTTAGGGATGTGATTGTGCACTAAAGAGAATCTGTTTATGCTTTATTATGGGTCTCTGCCCTTCTTCATATGCCTCTGATTACGTTTTGTAATTGAAATTCCCAATGTAATAACAATTTTGATGTATAATATATATTTGAGCAATTTTTATCACAATACTATTTATAAATATCTACCCAGATATCATTTAAGCAGAACTGTTTCCAAGTTCCTCTTTATTATCATTCTCATAAGGAAGAAATTACTAACAGTGATGAAATAATTATAATTATTTAATTGAAATAATTAAGGTAAAACAGTATTATGACATTTGCTTACATAAAAAATCATAAATAACTTGTCCTCTACACCTATGAACACTTCATCTAAAAATGTAACAAATGAGGAAACATTGGCAAAAACATTCTTGTTAGACACACACCTAAGAAAAGACCTTTATTGGCATCTAATTGCTGTCAGCCTTACATTAGTATGGGGAGAAATTATCAAAACATGCATAGCAGAAGGGTGTTAAAGCCCTGTGGCTATCTGTAAGTACAAAACTATATTCTCATACAGTATTGTCTATATATATATATATATATATATATATATATATATATATATATATATAATTAAGTATGATGATAAAAACACTTAAAATAAGTAATGTAAGTGTGTCTATGACTGATATCACACTGCAAAGGGTTACATTTTATAAGTACAGTATACCTTTATTCCACTATATATTCCAAACCAAGTCGTCTAGTAAAAAAAATAAGTATACTGTACAGCTTTTTTTTTACTGTAGGAACTAATAGTTAACGGATGCCTATACAGTTTAACCTATCATTAGTATATGTTGCCAAATCTTTGTATAACTCAGACAAATATGCAAAATGTAGAATGTAAGACCCCCTAAAGTATAAATGATGGCGTAACTATCGCACTGTGCCTAGTTCAGAGGCAAAGGCCTGTGATACTTGTGCATTGTTTGGATGTAGTTCAAACTGAAAACTATAGAGGAAAGGAAAGCAATATTGGCTCCTTGTCCACCCAATACTTTATAAAATAGGCCACATGCCCATCAGGCAGCTGCAGAGGATATCTGTGTTCCATTGCAGGAGGATAAACGAAAAAAAGTGGTTTGGTACCTTGTTAGCTAGTAGAAAAAAATATATATAGAGTGCTCTCAGTCTGAGAGACAAAATAGGAATCTTGTGGGTGTGATACCTTTTAATGGCTAACAAAATATAGTGAATGATATTACAAAGCAAGCTTTCGAGACGGCTTACGTCTCTTCATCAGGCTGGTATAACAAAATATTTGAAGAAACTCAATTATATACAGTAATGAGCACATGCAAGGTGTGATACATGGACATTTAAATAAACAGGACATTTAAATAAGCTTAAAGAGAGAATCCTTAATTAGGTAAGGTTAGACAAGTGGTGTGAAAGTTTCATGGACCCCATATGCATGTGAGATCAAAGGGCTGGTGGTACCTTCATTGTTTTTGGAGGAAATTGTTCAGATTCGGTAGTGGGCCATAAATCCTCCTGACTAGGGTTGAGCGAAACGGATCGGACAAATTCAAAAATCGCCGACTTTCGGCAAAGTCGGGTTTCATGAAACCCGACCCGATCCTAGTGTGGGATCGGCCATGCGATCGTCGATCTTCGTGCCAAAGTCGAGTTTCATATGACGCGTTCAGCGCCATTTTTCAGCCAGTGAAGGAGGACGCAGAGTGTGGGCAGCGTGATGACATAGGTCTCGGTCCCCACCATCTTAGAGAAGGGCATGACAGTGATTGGCTTGCTTTCTGCAGCATCACAGGGGCTATAAAGGGGCGTGCACGCCGACCGCCATCTTACTTCTGACGATCTTAGGGAGAGGTTGCTGCCGCTTCATCAGAAGAAGGTATATAGTTAGGGAGGGAAGATTAACCCCCAAGCCACTTGTGCTGTAGCGATTTCCACTGTCCAACACCACCTTTTTTTTTGCAGGGACAGTGGAGGGTATATTTTTGTGCATCAGCTCTGTAGCTTATTGGGCTAAAGAAAAATCCAGCTCACCATGATCGACATCCCTGGAAGCTCGGAGCACGGAAACGCTGTGTCAAGGCGTGAAGAGAGCAAAATTGAAAGGAGAATCCAGCTCAACGAGGTAGTGAAAAAAACTCGTACTTTATTCACTTCATATCATGTGGAGGATAAAAACATCAGCAACAATGGAGATAAAAACAATATCAACGCGTTTCTGGTGGCAACGCACCCTTAATCATGATTAAGGGTGCGTTGCCACCAGAAACGCGTTGATATTGTTTTTATCTCCATTGTTGCTGATGTTTTTATCCTCCACATGATATGAAGTGAATAAAGTACGAGTTTTTTTCACTACCTTGTTGAGCTGGATTCTCCTTTCAATTTAGCTTATTAGGCTGCCTTATAAGGCTCCCTGATAGCTGCATTGCTGTTTGCACGCTGCTGTGCAAACCAACTGCTTTTTTAAAAGCAAAAATCCTGTTGCGCCTTTCTGCACAGTTATCTTGTTTATTTGTCCACACTTTTGTGTGCAGAAGTCCTTTGTATTGCTGCCATACTTGTCCTGAGATCATTGTAGGGAAATTGAAATTGTAATACAGTCCTTGTATTTTTTCATACATCTTCCAGCCATTTTCTGCCACTTACATTGTGTTGTGTTATACACTGGGCCTGAGTTTTGGTGCAGTCTCCCCCCAAAAAAGGGAGATTCAAATTGTCACAAAGTGGATATACGTCAGTTCTGTTAGTTTGTCGTATATCAGCCACCCACGTTCTGCCACTTACATTGTGTTGTGTTATACACTGGGCCTGAGTTTTGGTGCAGTCTCCCCCCAAAAAAGGGAGATTCAAATTGTCAAAGTGGATATACGTCAGTTCTGTTAGTTTGTCGTATATCAGCCAGCCACATTCTGCCACTTACATTGTGTTGTGTTATACACTGGGTCTGAGTTTTGGTGCAGTCTCCCCACCAAAAAAAGGGAGATTCAAATTGTCACAAAGTGGATATACGTCAGTTCTATTAGTTTGTCGTATATCAGCCAGCCACGTTCTGCCACTTACATTGTATTGTGTTATACACTGGGCCTGAGTTTTGGTGCAGTCTCCCCCCCAACAAAGGGAGATTCAAATTGTCACAAAGTGGATATACGTCAGTTCTGTTAGTTTGTCGTATATCAGCCAGCCATGTTCTGCCACTTACATTGTGTTGTGTTATACACTGGGCGTGAGTTTTGGTGCAGTCTCCCAAAAAAAAGGGAGATTTAAATTCTCAACAAGTTTATATACACCTTCAACCTTGTTTTACAGTACCATATAACGGTTGTTATTTTGTTTAGATTTTCCAAAAAATTAGAAAGTCTGGTGGAAGAGGCCGTGGGCGGTCATTGCCAGCTGGTACTGATGGTGGTGGTGGTGGAGCATCTGGTAATAGTTGGAAAAGCAAAATAGCACCTAAGGCTGGAGGTGTTGAGCTAGCGTCATCGTCTGGCTACACAAGGCCTCGAAGGCTCCCTTATCTTGGAGTAGGAAAACTGCTTTTAAAGCAAGAGCAGCAGGAAAAAGTTTTGGCTTTCCTTGCTGACTCAGCCTCTAGCTCTTTCGCCTCCTCTTCAGAAAGTTCCAACTATAAAAGCAGTGAGTCGTCAGTGGATGCTCCCGGTCAGGAACAAGACGTTTCCTTGTGTCCTTCACCAAAACCAAAAGTGAAGGATGCAGCAGGCGACACTACAGGTTACTCCATGGAGCTCTTTACACATACCGTGCCTGGGTTAGAAAGGGAAATTGTTAACTGCCCATTACAAGATGAATAGGACATGGAGTGCACTAATGCACAGCCACAGCTAGATTATTATGCTGTTCCATTGACTCAGATCACTACATTGCCCTCGCAGTGTACTGAGCCAGAATCTGACACTGATGAGACTATGGTGCCCCGTCCCAAACGCTATAGCACCTTACACGGTGACACAGAGGAAGGTGCACATGACATTGAAGAGGAGGTGATAGATGACCCAGTTGTTGACCCAGATTGGCAGCCATTGGGGGAAGAGGGTGCCGCTGCCAGTAGCTCAGAAGGGGAGGTGGATGATCCGCAGCAGCCATCTACATCGCAACAGCTGTCATCTGGCAGGCCCGTATCAGGCCAAAAACGTGTGTCAAAAACAAAAACAGTTTTAGGACAGCGTGGCCATCCGGTGAAAGTAGCACAGCGTGCAATGCCTGAAAAGGTATTCGATAGTAGGAAGAGTGCAGTGTGGCAATTTTTTAACCAAGATCCGAATGATCAGTCAAAAGTAATCTGTAAGACATGCTCAAAGACCTTTAGCAGAGGGAAAAATCTTCAAAATTTAAATACAACGTGCATGCGTAGACATTTAACCAGCATGCACTTGCAAGCCTGGACTAACTACCAAATGTCACCTACCGTTGGTGCACCTGCTCAGAATGAAGGTAGTCAGCAACGCTACATTGCTTCCCTCACTGTAAGCCCACCGGTTAGGACACCACAAACAGCAAATGTGGAGGTATCGTCGCAAGGCCAAAGCAGTCAGGGAATCACAAGGTTATTGGTAGGAAACACTATATGTAGGCCAACATCAAGAATACCATCACCAACCCTCTCTCAATCCGCCATGTCCACCACCACCACCACCGCTAGTTCCACCATATGCAGCTCTCTAGTCCAGCTCACTCTACAAGAGACTCTCGTTAGGAAAAGAATGTACTAATCCTCTCATCCGTGTACACAGGGTTTGTACACCCACATTGCTAGACTAATCTCGTTAGAGATAATGCCCTACCGGTTGGTTGAAAGCGAAGCTTTCTAAGACCTGATGGCCTATGCAGTACCATGCTATGACCTACCCAGTCGGCACTTCTTTGCGAGAAAAGCCATCCCAGCACTCCAAAAGCATGTCAAATACCGCATTGTCCGTGCACTGAGGCAATCAGTCAGTGGAAAGGTGCACCTCACAACAGATGCATGGACCAGTAGGCATGGCCAGGGACGTTATGTGCCCATCACGGCGCACTGGGTTAATGTGGTGGATGCAGGGTCCACAGGGGACAGCCATAGTGGAAAAGTTCTGCCTAGCCCACGGTCTAGGAAACAGTTGGCTATAGGCGTTTGCCACCCCTCCTCCTCCTCCTCCTCCTACAGAAGCGAAAGCTCATCCACAGAGCGCAGTAGCACGACCACTCCATCCGCAGCAGCCAGTGTTGCACACGAGGTGTCTCATTATCGAACAGCTAGTGGTAAGCATCAGCAGGCTGTGTTACAAATGAAGTGTTTGGGCGACAACAGACACATTGCGGAAGTACTGGCCAAGTACTTGCAGCAACAAACGCAGTCATGGCTGGGCAGTGTACATCTTGAGGCAGGCAAGGTTGTCAGTGATAACGGAAGAAATTTTATGGCTGCCATAGCCCTTTCAGAACTGAAACACATACCTTGCCTGGCTCACACCTTGAACCTGGTGGTGCAGTGCTTCCTCAAAAATTACCCGGAGCTACCAGCCCTGCTCATGAAATTAATTTGTGGGAGGATACACATATACGGGCAGGCACTTGGATGGCAGACATGGAGTTGTCTGGTGTGCAGTGGTCGAAGCTACAAGACCTCTGTCAAGTCCTTCAGTGTTTTGAGGAATGCACACAGCTGGTAAGTGCAGACGACACCATCATAAGCATAAGCATCCCACTAATGCGTCTGCTGATGCAAAGTTTGACGCACATTAAGGAGCAGGCATCTGTAGCCGAGGAGGAGGGAAGCCTTGATGACAGTCAGCCATTGTCTGCTCAGGGAACTCTCCTGGATGAGGTGGCGGACGAAGAGGAGGAGGAGGATGATGGGGATGAATATTTATGGGAGGAAGATGCTTCTCAGGGGGCAATAGAAACTGGTGGCATTGCAAGGTCAGGTACAGGGTTTTTGCGGGAGACAAGTGACATTGATTTGCAAGAAAGTGCTCCTCAACCCAGCACAAGCAGTGAATTGACACCTGGAACATTGTCCCACATGGCTGAGTATGCCTTGCATATCCTAAAAAGGGACCCCCGCATTATCAAAATGATGACCGATGACGATTACTGGTTGGCCTGCCTCCTGGATCCACGATATAAAGGAAAATTACAAAATATCATGCCACATGAGAACCTTGAGCAAATATTGGCTACCAAACAAGCAACTCTTGTAGTCCGCTTGGTTCAGGCATTCCCAGCACACAGCGGTGGTGATGGTTCTCACACGAGCCGTAGGGGGCAACATGGCAGAGGTGTTAGAGGTGCAGAAATCTGAAGTGGTGTTGGACAGAGGGGTTTTATGACCAGGTTGTGTAGTGATTTTGCAATGACCGCTGACATGACAGGTACTGCTGCATCGATTCAAAGTTACAGGAGACAGCATTTCTCCAGTATGGTTACAAACTACCGTATATACTCGAGTATAAGCCGAGATTTTCAGCCCAAATTTTTGGGCTGAAAGTGCCCCCTCGGCTTATACTCGAGTCATGATCGGTGGTGGGGTCGGCGGGTGAGCACTGTCATATACTTACCTAGTCCCGGCGATCCTGTCGCCCCCCCTGCACGTCCCACTGTCTCCGGGTGCCGCAGCCTCTTCCCCTGAGCGGTCACATGGGACCGCTCATTAGAGAAATGAATAGGCTGCTCCACCTCCCATAGGGGCGGAGCCGCCTATTCATTTCTCTAATGAAGCGGTGCCGGTGACCGCTGACAGAGAAAGAGGCTGCGGCACCGAAGACCAGCTGTCCGGGGGAAGGAGCGGGACGCCGGGAGCAGGTAAGTATCGCATATTCACCTGTCCTCGTTCCACACGCCGGGCGTCGCGCCATCTTCCCGGCATCTCTCTGCACACTGACTGTTCAGGCAGAGGGCGCGATGACGCATATAGTGTGCGCGCCGCCCTCTGCCTGATCAGTCAGTGCAGAGAGACGCCGGGAAGATGGCGCCGAGGAGCTGCAAGCAAGAGAGGTGAGTATGTGTTTTTTTTTATTTTTTTATTGCAGCAGCAGCAGCACAGATTTATGTGGAGTATCTATGGGGCAATGGTGCAGAGCACTATATGGCAGAGCTATGGGGCAACGGTGCAGAGCACTATATGGCACAGCTATGGGGCAATGGTGCAGAGCACTATATGGCACAGCTATGGGGCAACGGTGCAGAGCACTATATGGCACAGCTATGGGGCAACGGTGCAGAGCACTATATGGCACAGCTATGGGGCAACGGTGCAGAGCACTATATGGCACAGCTATGGGGCAACGGTGCAGAGCACTATATGGCACAGCTATGGGGCAACGGTGCAGAGCACTGTATGGCACAGCTATGGGACAACGGTGCAGAGCACTATATGGCACAGCTATGGGGCAACGGTGCAGAGCACTATATGGCACAGCTATGGGGCAACGGTGCAGAGCACTATATATATGGCACAGCTATGGGGCAACGGTGCAGAGCACTATATGGCACAGCTATGGGACAACGGTGCAGAGCACTATATGGCACAGCTATGGGACAACGGTGCAGAGCACTATATGGCAGAGCTATGGGGCAATGGTGCAGAGCACTATATGGCAGAGCTATGGGGCAACGGTGCAGAGCACTATATGGCACAGCTATGGGGCAACGGTGCAGAGCACTATATGGCACAGCTATGGGGCAATGGTGCAGAGCACTATATGGCACAGCTATGGGGCAACGGTGCAGAGCACTATATGGCACAGCTATGGGGCAATGGTGCAGAGCACTATATGGCACAGCTATGGGGCAACGGTGCAGAGCACTATATGGCACAGCTATGGGGCAATGGTGCAGAGCACTATATGGCACAGCTATGAGGCAACTGTGCAGAGCACTATATGGCACAGCTATGGGGCAACGGTGCAGAGCACTATATATATGGCACAGCTATGGGGCAACGGTGCAGAGCACTATATGGCACAGCTATGGGGCAATGGTGCAGAGCACTATATGGCACAGCTATGGGGCAACGGTGCAGAGCACTATATGGCACAGCTATGGGGCAATGGTGCAGAGCACTATATGGCACAGCTATGGGGCAACGGTGCAGAGCACTATATGGCACAGCTATGGGACAACGGTGCAGAGCACTATATGGCACAGCTATGGGGCAACGGTGCAGAGCACTATATATATGGCACAGCTATGGGGCAACGGTGCAGAGCACTATATGGCACAGCTATGGGGCAACGGTGCAGAGCACTATATGGCACAGCTATGAGGCAACTGTGCAGAGCACTATATGGCACAGCTATGGGGCAACGGTGCAGAGCACTATATGGCACAGCTATGGGGCAACGGTGCAGAGCATTGTATATATGGCACAGCTTTATGTGGAGTATCTATGGGGCCATAATGAACGGTGCAGAGCATTATATGGCACAGCTTTATGTGGAGCATAATGAACGGTATGGAGTATCTATTTCTAATTTTGAAATTCACCGGTACCTGCTGCATTTTCCACCCTAGGCTTATACTCGAGTCAATAAGTTTTCCCAGTTTTTTGTGGCAAAATTAGGGGGGTCGGCTTATACTCGGGTCGGCTTATACTCGAGTATATACGGTACTTTTCCTCCTCTATCGAGGTTCTCCCTCACAGGTCATTCCCTTTTGATTACTGGGCATCTAAAATAGACACCTGGCCTGAATTGGCAGAATATGCATTACAGGAGCTCGCTTGCCCTGCTGCTAGTGTGCTATCAGAAAGAGTCTTCAGTGCTGCTGGTTCAATACTGACCGAAAAAAGGACACGTCTGGCTACCCAAAATGTTGATGATCTAACCTTCATTAAAATGAACCAATCATGGATTTCAAATTATTTTGCCCCACCTTCCCCTGCTGACACGTAGCTTGCCTGGAAAATGTCTTGCTTTTGGCCTCCTCTGACTGACTAACCCAATTCCTCCATTTGCAGCTTCTGAATGTCCACCATAGGCCTTTTTCTTACCTCCCTAAATGGGCTGACTCCCCCCACAGGGCCGTGGTCACCACCTAGCGCAAGCACCCGTGCGAGTGCCGTTTGCCTGGACAGGTGGGTGTGCCCACTCTTGGGCGACGGCACTGGCACAGGGTCCCTCATAGTACAATGAAGTGTCTCTGACAGTGGTGGTGCACAACCAACGTCAGACAAACCGTCGTAATATGAGGGGCCCTGTGCCAGTACCGCCACCCACGAGAGAGTGTTCCCCCTCCAGGTCAAACAGTGCTCTACCACTTGCAAAACTTACCTCTCCCTGCTCCACCACTGTGTAGTCTGTGATGTTAAATCCTTCAATGCCACTGCCAATACAAATTTGTTGAAATGATAGATGATAGCAAAAATATACAGGGGCCCTGGCCTCCATTTAGACCAGTTAATACTTTGTGCCAATTACCACTGCCTGCTACTCAGCAGAGGAGCCCACACCTGTACTTAGCTATGCCACCTGTTTATTTATGAACATTTTTTGGGCAGACATTTACCTCACTTTATTATTTTGGCCTACTAACTGTGTCAGCCACTCCTTACAGTTGTCCTCCACTGAACAAAGATCTGCCGCTTGTGTACTCCAGTTACCAATTTTGAACTGCATTTAGCCTACTTGTTTATTTTATGCCTACTACCTGTGTCTGTCAGCGCCACTCAATACAGCTGTCCTCCACTGAAAAAAGCTCTGCCGCCTGTGTACTCCAGTTACCAATTTTGAACTGCAACTAGCCTACTTTTTTTATTTTAGGCCTACTACGTGTGTCTGTCTGCGCCACTCAATACAGCTGTCCTCCACTGAACAAAGCTATGCCGCCTGTGTACTCCAGTTACCAATTTTGAACTGCATTTAGCCTACTTTTTTATTTTAGGCCTACTACTTGTGTTTGTCTGCACCACTCAATACAGCTGTCCTCCACTGAACAAAGCCTGCCGCTTGTGTACTCCAGTTACCAATTTTGAACTGCATTTAGCCTACTCTTTTATTTTAGGCCTACTACCTGTGTCTGTCTGCGCCACTCAATACAGCTGTCCTCCACTGAACAAAGCTATGCCACCTGTTTACTCCTGTTACCATTTTTGAACTGCTTGGAGCCTACTTTTTTAATGTGGGCCTACAAACTGTGTCTGCGCCACTCCTTACAATTGTCCTCCGCTGAACAAAGCTATGCCGCCTGTGTACTCCTGTAACCAATTTTGAACTGCATCGAGCCTACTTTTTTATTTTAGGCCTAATAAGTCTGTCTGCGCCACTCCTTTCAATTGTCCTCCGCTGAACAAAGCTGAGCTGCCTGTTTACTCATGTGTCGAATATTAAACTGCATTTGGCCTACTTGTTTGGTTGGGCCTACTAACGGTGTCTGCCGCTCCTTGCTTTTTTCCTCCACTGAACAAAGCTGAGCCTCAATTTTCATAATGTGTCGAATATTAAACTGCATTTGGCCTACTTGGTTGGTTGGGCCTACTAACGATGTCTGCTGCTCCTAGCTTTTCTCCTCCACTGAACAAAACTGAGCCTCAATTTTCATCCTGTGTCGAATATTAAACTGCATTTGGCCTACTTGTTTGGTTGGGCCTACTAACGGTGTCTGCCCCTTATTACAGTTGTCCTCCACTGAACAAAGCAATGCCGCCAGTTTAGTCCTGTTACCAATTTTGAACTGCATTTAGCCTACTTAATTATTTGGACTTACTAACTGTGTCTGCCCCTCATTACAGTTGTCCTCCACTGAACAAAGCAATGCCACCTGTTTAGTCCTGTTACCACATTTGAACTGCATTTAGCCCACTTTATTATTTGGGCCTACTAACTGTGTCTGCCACTCCTTACAGTTGTTTTCCACTGAACAAAGCAATGCCGCCTATTTAGTCCTGTTACCAATTTTGAACTACATTTAGCCTACTTAATTATTTGGGCCTACTAACTGTGTCTGCCACTCCTTACAGTTGTCCTCCGCTGAACAAAGCAATGCCACCTGTTTAGTCCTGTTATCAATTTTGAACTGCATTTAGCCTACTTCATTATTTTGGCCTCTATCTCTGTTTTTCCTCCTCATCCTGCCCATTGCCCAGCCACTGCTAGATGAGTCTGCTGGTACATTGACCCAGACCACTACATTCCCCTTGCACTCTACACAGCCAGAATCTGACCGTGCTGAAAGTCAGGTTCCCCTTCCCGCATACTATACCACCTTACACGGGGACAAAGAGGAAGGTGCAGATGAAAGTGCAGGTTCCTTCATCAGGTGGGGGGGCATACTCATTGGCGACGTCACTGGCACAGGGCCCCTCATAGTACGCAAAAGTGTCTCTGCCAGTGGGAGGCGCCCCCGCCATCAAACACACCGCCGTACTTTGAGGGGCCCTGTGCCAGTGCCATTGCGAATGAGTGGGCCCCCCCTGCTTGCTCAGGATCACAGCACTTGCAAAGTTGAAATACTTACCTCTCCCTGCTCCACCGCCGTGACGTAGTCCGCAATTCCTGGGCCCACGACAAACTTGAACCAGCCCTACCCCCCACAACTTTAGCCAAATGACCCCCAATTTTCAATGCCTAACTATTATAAGGTAAATTAAGACTGACAAGCTTAAGTAACAAGAATTGATGTTTTTGGCATTAAAATGGGCACCGTAGGTGTTTTCCTGTCCTCCGACTGCCGACTTTGATTCCCCATTGACTTGCATTGGGTTTCGTGTTTCGGTCGGCCCCCGACTTTTCGCAATAATCGGCAGATTTCACCCGACCCGACTTTTGAGAAAGTCGGGTTTCGCGAAACCTGACTCGATCATAAAATAGTAAAAGTCGCTCAACTCTACTGCCTACCCCTAATGCTGGCCCTGCCCACTTCAAACATGCAAACCTGAGTACTTCAGGGTCTGAATGATGTACATCTCAAATATGTTTAACCCTTTTCTGCCATCCAATGTACTATTCAGTCCATGTGACCTGGGCCAATTTGACCGTGGACCGAACAGTATGCTGTTTCTTTAATGCGATACTGCAACCGATCAATGATCACATCGATCGCACCAATTGCAGGGCCCAGCCGCGGTGTGACCACTCTGTGCACTGCCGGTGACCTGCCTAGGATCGATGCTGTAAGAGCACCAATCCTAGTCCGGTGCCTAGCAAAGGCCAGGCATGGCCTGGAGCTGCTGATTGGCGTGATCGACAATTACATCGATCACGTCAATCACAGGGCACAGCTGCGGTGCGACCGAAGTGTGCCCTGCCAGTGACCTGTCTAGGATCGGAGCTGTGAACTCCGATCCTAGGCCAGTGCCTAGCAACACCAGCGTCACCAAGGCCAGCTCTGATTGGTGTGATTGATGTCATCATCGATCACATCAATGACAGGGCACAGCAGCGGTGTGACCGCTCTGTCATCTGTCTGTGACTGCACTGAAGGTCCTCACACTAGTTAAGGATTCCTGCAGTGCAGTCATGCTACTGAATCTCCTGCTGTGCTGGGCCTTGTGGTGCCACAGAAGCCTGTGACACCACAATCCCTGCTCTAAAAAGAAGACAGAGGACAAGACAGAAAAAAGAAGAGAGACTACAACTGTAAGTGTTTTGATCCCTGATCCCTGCCTGATCTCTCTTCATCCACCCCAATCCCCCATCTCCCCCTTCCCCCGTTCCCTTTCCCCTTCTTTTTACCCCCCTCCACCCCCTTGTGCCACCTCTGTGTGCACATTTAGCAGCCGCCGAGTATTGTATTGTATTGTGCTCGCTTATCTTTTTCACCCCCCTTTGTGCCGTCTCCGTGCGCACATTTAGCAACCGCCGAGCGTTGATTGGTGACACAGTCCTCCGATCAACACTCGTGCTAGTTTTTCTTTCTCACCCCCTTTGCGCCAGCTCTGTGCGCACATCCAGCAGCTGCCGAATTTTGATAAGTTACGCAGTTCACTCATCAGACCTTGTGCCTGCTGTTTTAAACACTTTTATTTTCACCACCTCCGTGTGCACATCCATCAACCGCCGAACTTTGATAAGTGGTGCAATTCGCACATCAAAGCTCGTGCCTGCTGTTATCCATTTTTCTTTCTCACCCCCCTCTGCGCCACCCCTGTTCGCTCATCCAGCAGCCGTCGAACTTTGATAAGTGAAACCGTTCACTCATCAGAGCTCACGCCTGCTGTTTTAGACACTTTTCTTTTTTGCCACCTCCATGCGCACATCCAGCAGCAGCCAAGTTTTGATAAGTGAAACAGTTCACTCATCAGAGCTCGTGCCTGCTGTTTTACACTTTTCTTTTCACAGACATTTTTTTCTCCCTGGTTGTGCTTTTTTCTTTTAGCTTTTTCTTTTCAGACAAAAGTTTACACCAATTACTATCCACCCCCCCCCCACACACAAACAGTTAAAAATAAAGTGCTGACACAATCACCATATTCATAAAATGTCATCCCGCCAGTCCCGTTTGTCCCAACAACGCTATTCAGTGGAGGAGGCATATGCTTTCCTTGCCTCCGATACTAATAGAGAGGGAGAGGATCCCACATTTCTTTATTTTTCAGATTCCTCATCCTCTTCCTCCTCCTTTTCTCCCTCCTTGGGTCCAGGGGAACTGCCATGGAGACATCCCAGGACAGAACATGAGGCAGCACCCACCATTCCAGAAGATGAACCAGTGCATCCCAGTATGGACCCCGTATGGACCCCGCCCCCCCGAAAATTAAGAGCCACTGATTCCTGATTTTGTGGCAGAATCAGGAATCATGTTTGACACAAACGGCTTCACAGAAATAGACTTTTTCAAAGTCTTTTTCTCTGAGGATTTTGTTAACCTCATGATGGGTCAAACTAATTTATATGCTTAGCAATTTTTGGCACAAATCCCCGGTTCATCATTTTCTAACTGGTCTCCTGTAGACACAGTTGACATGATGTAATTTTTGGGTCTGTTAGTTCACATGGGTATGCTTAAGAAGCAAGAACTTCAGCAATATTGGAGTGTTGATGTTACAACACTCCAGTATTCCGAATGGTCATGGCCCGGATGCATTTTGAGGCCATCCACAAAATCCTGCCTTGTACCGATAATGCACAGTGTCCCGCATGGGATGACCCCAACTTTGACCTTCTGTTCAAAGTTCTGGCGGTCATCGAACACTTCAACAAAATGTTTGGTAAAGTGTACATGCCCCAAAGGGACATCCTCATGGATGAGTCCTTAGTTCATTTTAAGGGAAGGCTGATTTTACATCAGTATCAGCTCAGCAAGAGGGCCAGGTACGGAATTAAACTCTATAAGCCGTGTGAAAGTACCTCAGGGTACACCCACAGGTTTAGAGTTTATGAAGGGAAGGAAACCAGGATTGAACCCCCTGAATGTCCCCCTGTCCTGGGAGTGAGTGGAAAAATTGTGTGGGATTTGGTGCACCCACTGCTGGATAAAGGTTATCACCTCCACACCGATAACTTTTATACCAGCATCCCACTCTTCAAATCCCTCTCTGCGCAAGGTACTCAAGCCTGCGGTACAGTCTGCAAAAATCAGAGCAGAGTCTCGATAATGGTACTTGGGCAAATGCTCAAAAGGGGTGACAGCAGAGCCCAATGTAGCGACCACCTCCTGGTGGTCAAGTACAAGGACAAAAGGGATGTCTTTTTCTTGACCACCATACACGGTGGAGGCAGCACCTGCAGCACTGTATGAGTTACCTCTACACAGGCCTGCAAACCGGACTGTGTACTGGGGTACAACAAAAACATGGGGGGAATTGATCTCTCTGAGCAACTCCTCCAACCGTATGGTGCTTTGAGAAAGGTCAAGGTGTGGTACAAAGAGCTGGCCGTGCACATCGTACAAATAGCAATGCTCAACGCTTTCCTGCTTTCACGATATGCAGGCCACACCGATACATCGTATCTTCAGTTCCAGGAAGTAATGGTTAAGGCCCTGATATTTGGCACTCAGGAGGGAGTGGGCCCCAGTACTTCCGGAACTGATGGTGCGCGTATCGTACCAGGCAAGCATTTCCCGGGGGTGGTCCCGCAAACTAGAAAAAAAGATAAGTTATTAAGCTATTAAGTCTCCTCTCAGTCTTCTTTTTTGCAAGCTAGACATTCCCAAATCCTGTAAACATTCCTCATAGGACATGGTTTGCAGACCAGTCACCATTCTGGTCACTCTTCTCTGAACTTGCTCCAGTTTGCTGATGTGTTTTTTAAAATGTGGTGCCCAAAACTGTACACAGTATTCCAGATGAGGTCTGACCAAAGAGGAGTAGAGGGCAATAATGACTTCACGTGATATAGACTGTTTGCTTCTGTTAATACATCCCAGAATTGTATTTGCCCTTTTTGCTGCTGCATCATACTGTTGAATCATGTATAGTTTGTGATCTATTAGTATACCCAAGTCTTTTTCACATGTGCTGTTGCTTAGCCCTATTCCTCCCATTATATATATGCTTTTTCATTTTTATTGCCCAGATGTAGTACTTTGCAATTTTCCCATTAAAAATCATTCTGTTAGTTGCTGCCTACTGCTCCAGTTTATTTATATCTTTTTGAATCCTCTCTCTCTCTTCTCTAGCATTAGCTACCCCTCCTAGCTTTGTGTCATCAGCAAATTTAATCAGTTTACCCTCAATTCCTTCATCTAAATTATTGATAAAGCTGTTGAACAACACAGGGCCCAGGACAGAGCCCTGTGGTACCCCACTTGAGACATTCTTCCAACTGGATGTGCAGCCATTTACGACCACTCTTTGGGTCCGATCTCTAAGCCATTTATGAATCCACAGTTGCCTTGTCCATTCCATACTTAGTCATTTTTTCGATAAGGATTGTGTGAGATACTTTGTCAAATGCTTTGCTAAAGTCAAGATATGCTATATCTACAGCATTTCCCTGATCCGCCCAGTCAGTGATTCTGTCATAGAAGGAAATTAAGTTAGTCTGATATGACTGATTAGTTACAAACCCATGCTGACTCTGTTTAATCACTTCATTCTTATCCAGGTACTTACATACATGTTGTTTAATAATTTGCTCAAAGATCTTTCCTGGTATAGACTTCAGACTCACCGGACTATAGTTCCCTGGGTCCATCTTCTTCCCCTTTTAGAAGATATGAACAACATTTGCTCTTCTCCAGTCTTCTGGGACTTCTCCTGTTCTCCAAAAATGTTCAAAGATTTTGGAGAGTGGTTCAAAAATTTCTTCTGCTGTCTCCTTCAGTACTCTGGGGTGTAATTCATGTGCACCTGGAGACTTGAATTCATTTATGTTAGCTAAGTGTTTCCTCACTATCTTTCTTTTTCTAGATATCCTGGATTCTTCTATTCCCTTAATAGGACAGTGAAAATCAGTTGATGTTACATTTCCTTTCTGAGAGAAAACAGTTGGAAAATAGGAATTTAAAAGTTCGGCCTTCTCAACATCCTTTCTTACATTTCATCATTTTGTATCCTGTAAACATCATATAGCATTTTTGACTTTTCTTTTACTTGTTTCATATCCCAAAAATCCTTTTTTGTTGCTTTTAATGTCTCTTGCAAGCCTTAATTTATTGTCAGCTTTAGTAAATATGATTCGTGCCCTGCAGGTTCTGCAAACAGCATTATATTCTTCTTTAGATGTGCCTCCCTCTTTATATTTGACAAACATTCCTTTCTTCCCTTTTAGCATGTGTTTAAGTTCTGTGTTCATCCATCCTGGTTTCCTTAAATGCTTCCTATTTTTCCCTCTTTTCGGAATTGTTAACAATTGTGCTTTGAGAATCTCATTTTTCAAGATTTTCCATCCTTCCTGGACATTTTTGTCCTTAAGGATATCCAGCTATTGGATCCCTCCGATTCTCTTTCTGAGTCCCTTAAAATCTGCCTTTCAGGAAATCTAATCTTGACGTCTGAGTCTTCACAGGTCTTCCTCCTCTAGTTATCCAAAATTCTAGAATAGCATGGTCGCTACTTCTTAGGCCATGTGCACACGTTCAGGATTTTTCGCGTTTTTTTCGCGTTTTTTCGCTATAAAAACGTGATAAAAACGCAAAAAAAAACGCTTACATATGCCTCCCATTATTTTCAGTGTATTCCGCATTCTTTGTGCAAATGTAGCCTGTTTTTCCGCGAAAAAATCGCATCGCGGAAAAAAAAGCAACATGTTCATTAAAATGCGGAATTGCAGGGGATTCCGCACACCTGGGAGTCCATTGATCTGCTTACTTCCCGCACGGGGCTGTGCACACCATGCAGGAAGTAAGCAGATTATGTGCGGTTGGTACCCAGGGTGGAGGAGAGGAGACTCTCCTCCACGGACTGGGCACTGTATAATTGGTCAAAAAAAAAGAATTAAAATAAAAAATAGTCCTATACTCACCCTCGATGTCTTCCCGCCTCTCCGCTACATGCTGCCGCTTCGGTTCCTGTAGCTGGTGTGCGGTGAAGGACCTGCCGATGACGTCGCCGTCTTGTGATTGATCGAGACCGGTCATGTGACCGCTCACGTGACCGCGACGTCATGGAAGGTCCTGCGCGCCCACACCATCTATACGGAACGGACGCCGGTGAGGAGATCAGCTGTCTGTGGGTGAGTATAAGCATTTTTTTTATTTTTTTTATTATTTTTAAACATTCTATCTTTTACTATAGATGCTGCAAAAGCAGCATCTATAGTAAAAAGTTGGTCACACTTGTCAAACGCTATGTTTGACAAGTGTGACCAACCTGTCAGTCAGTTTTCCAAGCGATGCTACAGATCGCTTGGAAAACTTTAGCATTCTGCAAGCTAATTACGCTTGCAGAATGCTAAAAAAAACGCGAAAAAAACGGAAAAAAAACGCAAAAAAAAAAATGCGGATTTCTTGCAGAAAATTTCCGGTTTTCTTCAGGAAATTTCTGCAAGAAATCCGGACGTGTGCACATACCCTTAGGGTCCCAGCCACTCTTACCTCCTCAACCATTTCCTCCCTGTTTATAAGGATTAGATCCAAGATAGCAGATCCCCTTGTTTTCTCTCTTACCTTTTGGAAGATAAAATTGTCAGCAAGAGAGGATACGAATTTGTTTGACCTGTTAGTTTTGCCTGAGAGAGATTCCCAACAAGTGTCTGGATAGTTGAAATCTCCCACCACAACTATGTCATATTTTTTGTAGAACTTGGCCATTTGATGAATAAAGAGTTCATCCATATCTTCCGCTTGCACAGGCTGCCTGTAGTAAATGCATACAATGGTGTCTTTTCCATTGTTCTGTCCTTGTATTCTTACCCAAACAGTTTCCACAGAACTCCCAGTCTCTGAAGCTTCAATCTCTGTGCAGATATATGCTTTTCTAACATACAATGCGACACCTCCTCCTCGTTTCTGAAGTCTGTTTCTTGCAAATAAGTGGTATTCTTATAGCCTTGTATTCCAATCATGTGTATCGTCCCACCAAGTTTCAGTGATTCCAATGATATCATATTTCTTTTCCTTCGTTAGTAGTTCCAAATCTCCTTGTTTGTTGCCTATGCTTTATGCATTCGTATAGAAACATTTAGTTTGTGATTAGTTTCCCTTTCTCCAATATTTTTATTATTTAGATTTTGTTGTCTTTGTTCTTCCTTTCTTCTTCTAATAGCAGAGTTCTCAATAGTATTTGTCATGTGTATGGCTTTTTCTAGCCTTTTGCTTCCCTTCTCACATTGTTCTAGTTTAAATCTCTCCTGATGAGTGTAACAAGGCGACTTCCAAATACATGTTTTCCAGTATTCGTAAGGTGCACCCCATCTCTAGCAAGTAGTCCATTGTATAGGTAATTCACTCCGTGATCCAGAAATCCAAATCCTTGCTGATGGCACCATCAACGTAGCCAGTTGCCACCTGCAGAATCTTATTCCACCTCCTTGTTCCATGGCCATGCACTGGAAGGACGGAAGAGAAGACCACCTGCTCTCCCAGTTCTTTCACTTTCTTACCTAAGTTTTCAAAGTCACTGCAAATGGTTTCCATGTCTCTTCTTGCAATGTAATTTGTCCCCACTTGTATTAGCAGGAATAGGGTAGTCATCTGTAGGTCGCTTGTGGGGGGTTTCTACTGTTTAGGCACATCAGGGGCTCTGCAAATGGAACATGACGCCCGCAGACCATTTAATGAAATCTGCATTCCAAAACGTCACTACTTCCCTTCCAAGCCCCGACATGTGCCCAAACAGTAGTTTTCTCCCACATATGGCATACCAGGGTACTCAGGACAAATTGGACAACAACCTTGGGGGTTTAGGCACATCAGGGGCTCTGCAAAAAGAACATGACACCCACAGACCATTCAATCAAAGTCTGCATTCCAAAAAGTCACTACTTCCCTTCCAAACCCCGATGTGTGCCCAATCATTAGTTTTCTCCCATATATGGCGTACCAGCGTACTCAGGACAAATTGGACAACAAATTTTGGGGTCCAATTTCTCCTGATGGTGCTCGTATCATACCAGGTCAGCATTTCCCGGGGGGTGGTCCCGCAAACTAGAAAAAAAAGTAAGTTACAAAAAAGGTGCAGAGTGTGTTACAAAAGGGGAATACGCAAGGACACCATTTATCAATGTGACACCTGCCCCCAAAAACCTGGCCTTTGTATGAAAGATTGCTTAAAACTGTACCACACCTCCATGCACTACTAATTTACTTACGTTTACATAACAAGAAACAGTAGGTTAGTTCCAAAAAGGGGGCACATCTAGATAAGTTCCTTTGGGGTCTACTTTTCAAAAAGGAGGCACTTGTTGGGCACTGCCACTGTTTAGGCACATCTAGATAAGTTCCTTGGGGGTCTAGTTTCCAAAAAGGGGGCACTTGTTGGGCACTGCCACTGTTTAGGCACATCTAGATAAGTTACTTGGGGGTCTACTGTAGTTTCCAAAAAGGAGGTACTTGTTGGGCATTACCACTGTTTAGGCACATCTAGATAAGTTCCTTGGGGGGTCTAGTTTCCAAAAAGGGAGCACTTGTTGGGCATTGTCACTAATTAAGCACATCTAGATAAGTTCATTGGGGTGTAATTTCCAAAATGGGGTCACTTGTGGGGGGTTTCTACCTTTTAGGCACATCAGGGGCTCTGCAAACAGAACATGACGCCAGCAGACCATTCAATCAATGTCTGCATTCCAGAAAAACATCACTACTTCCCTTCCAAACCCCGATGTGTGCCAAACAGTAGTTTTCTCCCACATATGGCATAAAAGGCGTACTCAGAACAAATTGGACAACAACTTTTGGGGTCCAATTTCTCCTGATGGTGCTCGTATCGTACCATGTCAGCATTTCCCAGGGGTGCTCCCGCAAACTTTTTTGCCTTCCCCTGGATCAACATGTTAGGGCATGTTAGGTTAGGCTATGGGTTGAACTAGATGGACTTAAAGTCTTCCTTCAACCTTAATAACTATGTAACTATGTAACTATGTAACTAGAAAAATAGGAAAGTCACAAAAAAGGTGCAGAGTGTGGTACAAAAGGGGAATACACAAGGACACCATTTATCAATGCGACACCTGCCCCTAAAAACCTGGCCTGTGTATGAAAGATTGCTTCAAACTGTACCACACCTCCATGCACTACTTATTTACTTACATTTACATAACAAGGAACAGTAGGTTAGTTCCAAAAAGGGGGCACATCTAGATAAGTTCCTTGGGGGTCTAGTTTCCAAAAAGGGGGCATTTGTTGGGCATTGCCACTGTTTAGGTACATCTAGATAAGTTCCTTGGGGGTCTAGTTTCCAAAAAGGGGCACTTGTTGGGCATTGACACTGTTTAGGCACATCTAGATAAGTTCCTTGGGGTCTACTTTCCAAAAGGGGCAACTTGTTGGGCTTTGCCACGTTTTTTGACACATCTAGATAAGTTCCTTGGGAGTCTAATTTCCAAAAAGGGGGCAATTGTTGGGAACTGCCACTGTTTAGGCACATCTAGATAAGTTCCTTCGGGGTATAGATTCCAAAAAAGGGGCACTTGTTGGGCATTGCCACTGTTTAGGCATATCTAGATAAGTTCCTTGGGGTTCTAATTTCCAAAATGGGGTCATTTGTGAGGGGTTTTTACTGTTTAGGCACATCAGGGGCTCTGCAAACAGAACATGATGCCCGCAGACCATTCAATCAAAGTCTGCATTCCAAAACGTCACGACTTCCCTTCCAAACCCTGACGTGTGCCGAAACAGTACTTTTCTCCCATATTTGGCGTACCAGCGTACTCAGGACAAACTGGACAACAACTTTTGGGGTCCAATTTCTCCTGATGGTGCTCGTATCGTACCAGGTCAGCATTTTACAATGGTGGTCCCGCAAAGTAGAATAAAAGGTAAGTCACAAAAAAGGTGCAGAGTGTGGTACAAAAGGGGAATACGCAAAGACACCTTTTGTGAATTCTGCTTTTGGGTTCCCTCCGGTGGTAGTAGGTGGTAATGCAGTTGTCCCTGGGTTGCAGTCTTGGTCAGGTGTGTCTGCTGATTGCAGTTCTGACTGGGGTATTTAGGTGTGCAGGATTCATTAGTCCTTGCCAGTTGTCAATTGTTGTTGGGAGGTGTTGGACCTCTGCCTGGTTCCTCCTGCCTTTCTGCCAAATCAGCAAAGATAAGTGTCTGTTTTTTTTTTCCTGTGGCACACATGCTGTGTGCTTCACAATTCAGTGCTCTCCTTTGTGTTTTCTTGTCCAGCTTAGACTGTGTCAGTATTTTCTCAGTCTTGTTGGATTCTCTGGAGTGGCAGATATACATTCCATGTCTTTAGTTAGATTGTGGAACTTTTTGTATTATCTGCTGTGGATATTTTTGGAAGGGTTTTAATACTGACCGTCTAGTAATCTGTCCTATCCTTTCCTATTTAGCTAGAGTGGCCTCTTTTGCTAAATCCTGTTTTCTACCTGCGTGTGTCTATTCCTCTCCTACTCACAGTCATTATTCGTGGGGGGCTGCCTATCCTTTGGGGGTCTGCTCTGAGGCAAGATAGCATTCCTATTTCCATCTATAGGGGTATTTAGTCCTCCGGCTGTGTCAAGGTGTCTAGGGTTGGTTAGGCACACCCCACGGCTACTTCTAGTTGTGGTGTTAGTTCAGGGTTTGCGGTCAGTATAGGTTCCACCGATTCCAGAGAAAGTTTTCATGCAGCTCCAAGGTCACCAGATCATAACAGACACCATTTATCAATGTGACACCTGCCCCGAAAAACCTCGTCTGTGTATGAAAGATTGCTTCAAACTGTAACACACCTCCATGCACTACTAATTTACTTAAATTTACATAACAAGAAACAGTAGGTTAGTTCCAAAACGGGGGCACATCTAGATAAGTTCCTTGGGGGGTCTAGATTCCAAAAAGGGGGCACTTGTTAGGCATTGCCACTGTTTAGGCACATCTAGATAAGTTCCTTGGGGGCCCAGTTTCCAAAAAGGGGGCTCTTGTTGGGCATTGCCACTGTTTATTCACATCTAGATAAGTTCTTTGGGGGTCTAGTTTCCAAAAAGGGGGCACTTGTTGGGCATTGCCACTGTTTAGGCACATCTAGATAAGTTCCTTGTGAGTCTAGTTTCCAAAAAGGGACACTTGTTGGGCATTGCCACTGCTTAGGCACATCTGAATAAGTTCCTTGGGGGTCTAGTTTCCTAAAAGGGGGCACTTGTTGGGCATTGCCACTGTTTAGTCACATCTAGATAAGTTCCTTGGGGGTCTAGTTTAATAAAATGGGGCACTTGTTGGGCATTGCCACTGCTGAGGCACATCTAGATAAGCTCATTGGGGGTCTAGTTTCCAAAAGGGGCACTTGTTGGGCTTTACCACGTTTCAGACACATCTAGATAAGTTCCTTGGGGGTCTAGCTTCCAAAAAGGGGGCACTTGTTGGGCATTGCCACTGTTTAGGCACATCTAGATAAGTTCCTTGGGGGTCTAGTTTCCAAAAAGGGGGCACTTTTTGGGCATTGCCACTGTTTAGGCACATCTAGATAAGTTCCTTGTGAGTCTAGTTTCCAAAAAGGGGCACTTGTTGGGCATTGCCACTGCTTAGGCTCATCTAGATAAGTTCCTTGGGGGTCTAGTTTCCAAAAAGGGGGCACTTGTTGGGCATTGCCACTGTTTAGTCACATCTAGATAAGTTCCTTGGGGGTCTAGTTTACTAAAATGGGGCACTTGTTGGGCATTGCCACTGTTTAGGCACATCTAGATAAGTTACATAGTTATTAAGGTTGAAGGAAGACTGTAAGTCCATCTAGTTCAACCCATAGCCTAACCTAACATGCCCTAACATGTTGATCCAGGGGAAGGCAAAAAAACCCCATGTGGCAAAGAGTAACTCCACCATGGGGAAAAAAATTCCTTCCCGACTCCACATACGGCAATCAGACTAGTTCCCTGGATCAACGCCTTATCAAGGAATCTAGTGTATATACCCTGTAACATTATACTTTTCCAGAAAGGTATCCAGTCCCCTCTTAAATTTAATTAATGAATCACTCATTACAACATCATACGGCAGAGAGTTCCATAGTCTCACTGCTCTTACAGTAAAGAATCCACGTCTGTTATTATGCTTAAACCTTCTTTCCTCCAGACGTAGAGGATGCCCCCTTGTCCCTGTCTCAGGTCTATGATTAAAAAGATCATCAGAAAGGTCTTTGTACTGTCCCCTCATATATTTATACATTAACATAAGATCACCCCTTAGTCTTCGTTTTTCCAAACTAAATAGCCCCAAGTGTAATAACCTATCTTGGTATTGCAGACCCCTCAGTCCTCTAATAACCTTGGTCGCTCTTCTCTGCACCCGCTCCAGTTCAGCTATGTCTTTCTTATACACCGGAGACCAGAACTGTGCACAGTATTCTAAGTGTGGTCGAACTAGTGACTTGTATAGAGGTAAAATTATGTTCTCCTCATGAGCATCTATGCCTCTTTTAATACATCCCATTATTTTATTTGCCTTTGTAGCAGCTGCCTGACACTGGCCACTGAATATGAGTTTGTCATCCACCCATACACCCAGGTCTTTTTCATTGACGGTTTTGCCCAGAGTTTTAGAATTAAGCACATAGTTATACATCTTATTACTTCTACCCAAGTGCATGACCTTACATTTATCCCCATTAAAGCTCATTTGCCATTTATCAGCCCAAGCTTCTAGTTTACATAAATCATCCTGTAATATAAAATTGTCCTCCCCTGTATTGATTACCCTGCAGAGTTTAGTGTCATCTGCAAATATTGAAATTCTACTCTGAATGCCCCCTACAAGGTCATTAATAAATATGTTAAAAAGAAGAGGGCCCAATACTGACCCCTGTGGTACCCCACTGCTAACCGTGACCCAGTCCGAGTGTGCTCCATTAATAACCACCCTTTGTTTCCTATCCCTGAGCCAGCTCTCAACCCACTTACACATATTTTCCCCTATCCCCATTACTCTCATTTTATGTAACAACCTTTTGTGTGGCACCGTATCAAAAGCTTTGGAAAAGTCCATATATACTACGTCCACTGGGTTCCCTTGGTCCAGTCCTGAACTTACCTCTTCATAGAAGCTGATCAAATTAGTCTGACATGAACGGTCCCTAGTAAACCCGTGCTGATACTGGGTCATGAGGTTATTCCTCTTCAGATACTCCAGCATAGCATCCCTTAGAATGCCCTCCAGGATTTTACCCACAGTAGAGGTTAAACTTACTGGCCTATAATTACCGAGTTCAGTTTTTGCCCCTTTTTTGAATATTGGCACCACATTTGCTATACGCCAGTCCTGTGGTACAGACCCTGTTATTATGGAGTCTTTAAAGATTAAAAATAATGGTCTATCAATGACTGTACTTAGTTCCTGCAGTACTCGGGGGTGTATCCCATCCGGGCCCGGAGATTTGTCAATTTTAGTTATTTTTAGACGCCGCTGTACTTCCTGCTGGGTTAAGCAGGTGACATTTAATGGGGAATTTTTATCACTAGTCATTTTGTCTGCCATGGGATTTTCTTTTGTAAATACTGATGAAAAAAAGTCATTTAGCATATTGGCTTTTTCCTCATCCTCATCCACCATTTCACCCAGACTATTTTTAAGGGGGCCAACACTGTCATTTTTTAGTTTCTTACTATTTATATAGTTAAAGAATATTTTGGGATTATTTTTACTCTCTCTGGCAATGAGTCTCTCGGTCTCAATCTTTGCTGCCTTGATTTGCTTTTTACAGAATGTATTTAATTTTCTGTATTTATTTAATGCCTCCTCACTACCTACTTCCTTTAATTCTCTAAATGCTTTCTTTTTGTCCCTTATTGCGCCCCTTACAGCTCTATTTAGCCATATTGGTTTCCTCCTATTTCTAGTATGTTTATTCCCATACGGTATATACTGTGCACAGGTCCTATCCAGGATGCTAATAAATGTCTCCCATTTTCTTTGTGTATTTTTGTGTCTCAGGATATCGTCCCAGTTAATTGCACCAAGATCCTCTCTCATCCGTTGGAAATTTGCCCTCCTGAAGTTTAGTGTCCTTGTCACCCCCCTACTACCCATCTTATTAAAGGTTACATGAAAACTTATTATTTTGTGATCACTATTCCCCAAGTGACCCCCAACCCTTATATTTGATATGCGGTCTGGCCTGTTGGTTAATATTAGGTCTAGCAGTGCCCCCCTCCTTGTTGGGTCCTGAACCAGTTGTGAAAGGTAATTGTCTCTCATAGTTGTCAAAAACCGATTACCTTTGCTGGAACTGCAGGTTTCTGTTCCCCAATCTATTTCAGGGTAGTTGAAGTCCCCCATAATAATGACTTCTCCTTGAGTCGCAGCTTCATCTATTTGCTTTACGAGGATATTCTCCATTGCTTCCATTAGTTTTGGAGATTTATAACAAACCCCTATCAGTAATTTATTATTTTTTCCCCCTCCCCTTATCTCCACCCACAGAGACTCTACATTTTCATTAGATTCACCTATATTATCACGCAGGATGGGTTTTAAGGTCGATTTTACATACAGACACACCCCACCCCCTCGCTTATCTGTACGGTCATTTCTGAACAGGCTATAGCCCTGCAAGTTAACAGCCCAGTCATGGCTCTCATCCAGCCACGTCTCAGATATCCCCACCATGTCATAAATATGCTCCAACAACATTAGTTCTAATTCATCCATTTTGTTGGCGAGGCTTCTGGCATTAGTATACATGCACTTGATGTTACTCTCTGTACCTCTATTCTTTCTTAAATTACTAACTGTTCTAACCCCACCCCCCATGCCACCGCCACCCCCAACTTCCTTATTTGTGCCCAGGTCTCTATCTGCACTATCTTCCCCTCCTATAAAATGAATACCCTCCCCCCCAATCCCTAGTTTAAACACTCCTCCAACCTTCTAACCATTTTCTCCCCCAGCACAGCTGCACCTTCCCCATTGAGGTGCAGCCCGTCCCTAGCGTAGAGCCTGTAGCCAACTGAGAAGTCGGCCCAGTTCTGCAGGAACCCAAACCCCTCCTTCCTACACCAATTCTTGAGCCACTTATTAACCTCCCTAATCTCCCGTTGCCTCTCTGGCGTGGCACGTGGTACAGGCAGTATTTCGGAAAATACCACGTTGGAGGTCCTTGCTTTCAGCTTGCAGCCTAATTCCCTGAAATCATCTTTAAGGACCTTCCACCTACCTCTAACTTTGTCATTTGTGCCAATGTGCACCATGACCGCTGGGTCCTCACCAGCCCCTCCCAGTAATCTGTCCACCCGATCAGCGATGTGTCGGACTCGAGCGCCAGGTAGGCAGCACACCGTCCGACGATCCCTGTCTTTGTGACAGATTGCCCTATCTGTTCCCCTAATAATTGAGTCCCCCACTACCAGCACCTGTCTGGCCTGCCCTGCTCTCCTTTTTCCCTCCTTACTGGAGCAGTCACTCCTCCGGCTTTCAGAGGACATGCCTGGCTGCAGCAGTGCTACCCCTGTACTGGCACCCCCCTCATCTGCCAACTTAGCAAACTTATTGGGGTGTGCCAGATCAGGACTAGCCTCCCTGGCACTCTTCCCTCTACCCCGCCTTCTATCTGTCACCCAGCTAACTGCCACACTGTCCTGCAGCTCCATCCTACCATCCCCCTCCTCATCTATCCCATTGAGCGTCTGCTCTGTGAGCAGAAGACTCCTCTCCATATTGTCTATGGATCTCAGTGTTGCCAGCTGCACATTTAGATCCAGTATCTGGGTTTCCAAATGCACAATGTGCTCACATCTCGCACAGCAGTATGCACCCTCGACCGGCTGGTCAAGGACTGCATACATGTGGCAAGATGTACACTGGATGGCATTAACAATTGTGGAGCACATTTCCTAATGGGGATTGCACCACACAGAAACGTTAATTAAAAATAAATACAAAGTATTAATTAAACCAAAAAAAAAAAAACAGAAGCAATTCCTCCCTTTGAAACTCCCTGATTCCAAAGTCACTGAATCACAAGTCACACACTTACCGCCGTTCACACTTACGCTCAGGTCACACTCAGCTCGCTCACACTCGCTGTGCTGAAGATTTATAGATTTTTTATTTTTTTTTTCTCTCTATCTCCCCTCAACAGCAATCCACCTTGCTGTTCAGATGCACTTCCAAAAAGGACTTGAGCCCCAAACAGCTGCCCCTTATATCCCCTTAATTATGAGCCCCCACCCTAAGTTGATTGGGGGTCTAGTTTCCAAAAGGGGGCACTGGTTGGGCTTTACCACGTTTCAGACACATCTAGATAAGTTCCTTGGGGGGTCTAATTTCCAAAATGGAGGCACTTGTTGGGCATTGCCATTGTTTAGGCACATCTAGATAAGTTCCTTGGGAGTCTAGTTTCCAAAAAGGGGGCACTTGTTGGACATTGCCACTGTTTAGTCACATCTAGATAAGTTCCTTGGGGGTTTAGTTTCCAAAAAGGGAGTACTTGATGGGTATTGCCACTGTTTAGGTACATCTAGATAAGTTCCTTGGGGGTCTAATTTCCAAAAGGGGGCACTTGTTGGGCTTTGCCATGTTTTAGACACATCTAGATAAGTTCCTTGGGGGTCTAGCTTCCAAAAAGGGGGCACTTGTTGGGCATTGCCACTGTTTAGTCACATCTAGATAAGTTCCTTGGGGGTCTAGTTTACTAAAAGGGGGCACTTGTTGGGCATTGCCACTGTTTAGGTACATCTAGATAAGTTCCTTGGGGGTCTAATTTCCAAAAGGGGGCACTTATTGGGCTTTGCCATGTTTTAGACACATCTAGATAAGTTCCTTGGGGGTCTAGCTTCCAAAAAGGGGGCACTTGTTGGGCATTGCCACTGTTTAGTCACATCTAGATAAGTTCCTTGGGGGTCTAGTTTACTAAAAGGGGGCACTTGTTGGGCATTGCCACTGTCTAGGCACATCTAGATAAGTTCATTGGGGGTCTAGTTTCGAAAAAGGGGGCACTTGTTGGGCATTGCCACTGTTTAGTCACATCTAGATAAGTTCCTTGGGGGTCTTATTTCCAAAATGGGGTCACTTGTAAGGGGTTTCTACTGTTTAGGCACATCAGGGGCTCAGCAAACAGAACATGACACTCCCAGACCATTCAATCAAAGTCTGCATTTCAAAACATCACCACTTCCCTTCCAATCCCCAACATGAGCCCAAACAGTAGTTTTCTCCCACATATGGAGTACAAGCGTATTCAGGACAAATTGAAAACCATCTTTGGGGGTCCAATTTCTCCTGATGGTGCTCGTATCGTACCAGGTCAGTATTTCCCAGGGGTGGTCCCGCAAACTAGAAAAAAAGGTAAGTTGCAAAAAAAGGTGCTGAGTGTATTACAAAAGGGGAAAATGCAAGGACACCATTTATCAATGCGACACCTGCCCCTGAAAAATTTGGCCTGTGAATGAAAGATTGCTTCAAACTGTACCACACCTCCATGCACTACTAATTTACTTTAATTTACATAACAAGAAACAGTAGGTTAGTTCCAAAAAGGGGGCACATTTAGATAAGTTCCTTGGGGGTCTAGATTCCAAAAAGGGGGCACTTGTTGGGCATTGCCACTGTTTAGGCACATCTAGATAAGTTCCTTGGGGGTTAAGTTTCCAAAATGGGGGCCCTTGTTGGGCACTGCCACTGTTTAGGCGCACCTAGATAAGTTCCTTGGGGGTCTAGTTTCTTAAAAGGGCACACTTGTTGGTCATTGTTACTGTTTAGGCACATCTAGATAAGTTCTTATGGGGTCTAATTTCCAAAATGGGGTCAATTGTGGGGCGTGTTCACTGTTTAGGCACATCAGGGGCTCTGCAAACGGAACATGACACCAGCAGACCATTCAACCAAAGTCTGCATTCCAAAATGTCAGTACTTCCCTTCCAAGCCCCGACATGTGCCCAAACAGTAGCTTTCTCCCACATATGGGGTACCCGCGCACTCAGGACAAATTGGACAACAACTTTGGGGTCCAATTTCTCCTGTTACCCATGGGAAAATAAAAAAATTAAGGGCTAAAATATCATTTTTGTGGAATTTTTTTTTTCACTCCCGGGCATTATAAACATTAGTGAAACACTTGGGGGTTCAAAGTTCTCACCACACATCTAGATAAGTTCCCTAGGGTGTCTAGTTTCCAAATTGGGGTTACTTGTGGGGGGTTTATACTGTTTAGGCACATCAGGAGCTCTGCAAGCGGAACATGATGCACGCAGACCATTCATTGTCTGTGTCTGTGTCCCCCTAATATGCTGCCTAATACTTACCTTTCTGGCCGGCGCACTCCAGACGCTCCTCCTCGCTCCTCTCCATCTGGATTCTCTGGTGCTCGTCCCTTCAGCGGTCCGTGCATGTGCAGACGCGCTCCTCTCACCGCTGGCCCTTCGGTGAGGTTGTGACCCGGTGGCTCTGCCCCCAATATGGCGGCGCTCGTCAGGTATTTCTTCCCTGCGTCTTCCCAGGTAAGACGTCTTAGTGTCTATGGTTGTCGCTAGTTTTGGCTGGCGCTTCTTTAGGTTCCTTGGCTCCCTGTCTCTGTTCTCTCCGCTGTGACTCTGCTTTGGTTTCAGGTTGTCCCTGCCAGTCCTGTATCTCTGCTGTCCCTTCCAGTCCTGTGTCTCTGCTGTCCCAGCCAGTCCTGTATCTCTGCTTTCCCTGCCAGTCCTGTGTCTCTGCCGTCCCTTCCAGTCCTGTGTCTCTGCCATCCCAGGCAGTCCAGTATCTCTGCCGTCCCTGCCAGTCCTGTGTCTCTGTCGTCCTTGCCAGTCCAGTGTCTCTGCCGTCCCTGCTGGTCCTGTGTCTCTGCCATCCCAGCCAGTCCTGTGTCTCTGCTGTCCCAGCCAGTCCTGTGTCTCTGCCGTCCCAGCCAGTCCTGTGTCTCTGCAGCCCCTGCCACTCCAGTGTCTCTGCTGTCCTAGCCACTCCTGTGCCTCTGCTGTTTCTATTTCCTCTGAGGCCCTGACTTCATCTCTTCTTCTCCTCTTCCTTAGTCCAGTCCTTGGTCACCCCTTTGGCTCCGGCAGTTGCGGCTTCATCCTCCTTGGGCTTGTTCCAAACACTCCCTGTATAGGGGGTGGCTCTATCTGGTCCACTCGTCCTCGGTGGCTCTGTAGCCGTGACCCAGAGGGTCCACTTCTTTGGTTTCTCTCACCGGATCCTAATAGTCTGCATTGCAAAACATCACTACTTCCCTTCCGAGCCCCGATGGGGGCCCAAACAGTAGTTTTCTGCAACATATGGGGTACCAGCATACTCAGGACAAATTGGACAACTTTTGGGGTCCAATTTCTCCTGTTACCCTTGGGAAAATAAAAAAATTGGGGGCTAAAAAATGATTTTTGTGGAAAAAAAAGTTTTATTTTCACGCCCAGGCATTATAAACTTAAAACACTTGAGGGTTTAAAGTGCTCACCACACATGCGTTTTTCCCCCTATACTTAACATTAAAAACGCATGTGTTTTTTCGCATGCGTTTTGATGCGTTTTCGGCAACGCATGCCTTTTTTTGCGGCAAAAAAAATTCATTGCTGTCTATGTAAACGCATGCGTTTTTATAGAAAAACACAAGGAAACACAAAAAACACCAAGAAAACCCTAACCCTACCCCTAACCTCACCCCTAACCGTTTAATGAACATTTTCTGAGTCATAGTGCCACGTATTTCAGTGCCACGTATTTAAGTGCCACATACTATAAATACTATAACTACGTGGTTATACGTGGCACTGAAATATCGTGGCATTTACGTGAAATACGTGGCAGTTAAATACGTGGCACTTAAATACGTGGCACTTAAATACGTTGCACTTAAATACGTGGCACTTATATATGTGGCACTTAAATACGTGGCACTTAAATATCGTGGCATTTACGTGAAATACGTGGCACTTAAATACGTGGCACTTATATACGTGGCACTTAAATACGTGGCACTTAAATACGTGGCACTTAAATACGTGGCATTTATGTGAAATACGTGGCACTTAAATACGTTGCACTTATATACGTGGCACTTAAATACATGGCACTTAAATACGTGGCACTTATATGCATGGCACTTACATACGTGGCACTTAAATACGTGGCACTTAAATACGTGGCACTTAAATACGTGGCACGTAAATACGTGGCACTTAAATACGTGGCCACTTAAATATCATGGCACTTAGGCTACGTTCACATTTGCGGTGTGCGCCGCAGCGTCGTCGCCGCAACAAAATGCATGCGTCGTGCGGCCCTATCTTTAACATTGGGGCCGCATGGCGCCGCATGTACATGCGTTGTCATGCGTTTTGGTGCGTTGTACGCCGCATGCGGCGTTAGGGCGCACCTGTCAGGGCGTGGCAAACGCAACATGTTGCATTTTTTGGGCGGCGCAGACTTTTTAAAAAACGCATGCGTCGTTTTTGCGTCGTGTTTGCGTCGTCGATGCGCCTTTTGTCCCATTGACTTGTATTGACAACGCAGACGATGCAAGTACTTGCGTCGTGGTGCGTTGTACGACGCATGCGTTTTCCAATAAAAATGCAAAACATTGTCTAGACTTTGGGGGGGGGGGGGATGAAGAATGACTCAATGCAAAAAAAACCCACATGCGGCGCAAAACGCTGCGTTTTTTGTTCAAAACGCAACTGCGTTTTTGTTTGCGTTGTGCGTTGCGGCGACGATGCTGCGGCGCACACCGCAAATGTGAACGTAGCCTTATATACGTATATACGTATATAAACGTATTTCAGTGCCACGTATTTCAGTGCCTCATATTTCAGGTTAGGGTTAGGGGTGGGGTTCGAGTTAGGGGTAGGGTTTGGATCCCTTTATCACCTTGATGGTGGGGGGTGGCTTAGGGGTAGGGTTAGGGTTAGGGTTAGGGTTTGGATCCCTTTATCACCTTGATGGTGGGGGGTGGCTTAGGGGTAGGGGTAGGGTTAGGGGTAGGGTTAGGGTTTGGATCCCTTTATCACCTTGATGGTGGGGGGTGGCTTAGGGTTAGGGGTAGGGTTAGGGGTAGGGTTAGGGGTAGGGTTAGGGTTAGGGTTTGGATCCCTTTATCACCTTGATGGTGGGGGGTGGCTTATCAGTTACCTGTTGACCAGGACATTCTAATAAAAAGCTACCCCTAACCCTAGGGATCCTAACCCTAACCCTAGCTAATTCTATTAATAGTGTGTTTTCTAGTTGATTTTGATGTTTGGCAGCTGTCACACACTTCTCAGCATGCGTTTCAAAAACGCAAACGCGGGAAAAAACGCATGTAAACGCGGGAAAACGCTGCGTTTTGACGCAAAAAAATTTTGGCGCAAAAACGCATGCGTTAAAAAAACGCGGCGTTTTGCCGCGTTTACATGCGTTTTTTCACCACATGCGTTTTTTAAAAAACGCTGCAGATCAAAACGCAAGTGTGAAACCAGCCAGTTCCTTGGGGGTCTAGTTTCCAAAATGTGGTCACTTATTGTCATGTCGGACGCTGTTCAGACCAGGTCGTCCGACAGACAGCGGTAATTCCGCTTTTGACCACTATTTACTTATTGGCGTCTGCTAGATTTTGTGTTCTGGGTTAATTTACCTGATCCTCGGAATGGAAGCTGGGCCATTTCCATGGCCTTTAAATAGTTCTCCTGATCATTGGGCGTCGCCGATTATAGCTTCTGTCTTGCGTTGTTATCTCGGTCTGGAGTGGAGAGCTGGTGGTTGGAGATTCGTTGCTGGTGGTGTATATTCCTTCGTCTTATTTAGTCTACGTTCACATTTGCGGTCTGCGCCGCAGTGTCGGGCGCCGCAGCGTCGCCGCATGCGTCATGCGCCCCTATATTTAACATGGGGGCGCATGGACATGCGTCGCACTTGCGTTTTGCGCCGCATGCGTCACTGCGGCACACGTGTCCGGGCGCAGAGGACGCAGCAAGTTGCATTTTTGCTGCGTTCAAAATCAATCAAAAAAAGGACGCATGCGGCGCAAAACGCAGCGTTGTGCATGCGTTTTGCTGCGTTTTTGTTTGCGTTGTGCGTTGCGGCGCCGACGCTGCGGCGCACAACGCAAATGTGAACGTAGCCTTACTCCTTCCTATATTTGTGTTTATTTTGCCCTGCACATTTATAGTGTACTAGCTGTACTACCCGGCTTCGCCCGGGGTAATAACTGCTGTTAGCAAAATAGAATGTGTTAACAAAAATTTATTCTGCACAAAAAACCCACAAAACAAATAGATAGAAATGTAATTATTAAAAGGCAAAAACTAAGCTAATAGAAGCATTTTACAACATATATTTCAACACCAGAGATATTCCACACAGATTTAACTAAATTGGCCAAGTAATGTGAAGTAATCTTCTACTACTTATTCGAGAGCCTTTTGATAAACGACATTCTTAGTTTTTCCTTCAGGTGCAAAGACAAACAGATTTTTGGCTGTTCCAACTCTTGAACAGGCCACATAAAGTTGACCATGAGAAAAGCATGGAGATTGTAAATCTAAGCTAGCTGAAGAGCCCGGCGTTGCCTGGGCATAGTAAATATCTGTGGTTAGTTATAGCACCTCACTTCTCTTATTTTCCCATCACGCCTCTCATTTTCCCCATCACATCTTTCATTTTCCCCCTCACATCTCTCATTTTCTCCCTCACACCTCTCATTTTCCCCCTCACTCCTCTTATTTTCCCCCTCACTCCTCTCATTCCCCCCTAACACTTGTCATTTCGACCTCACATCTGTCATTTTCCGATCACTCCACTATTTTCCCTCACTCCTCTCATTTTGCACTCACACATTTTCATTTTCACCTCACACCTCTCATTTTCACCTCAGTATATACATGTTTGTCATCTCCCTTATATATAGTATACACCTGTATGTCATCTCCTGTATATAGTATATACCTGTATGTCATCTCCCCTGTATATAGTATATACCTGCTGTGTGTCATCTCCCCTGTATATAGTATATACCTGTATGTCATCTCCTCCTATATATAGTATATACCTGTATGTCATCTCCTCCTTTACATAGCATATACCTGTATGTCATCTCCTCATGTATATACTATATACCTGTAGGTAATCTGCTCCTGTATATAGTATATACCTGTGTGTCATCTCCTGTATATAGTATATACCTGTATGTCATCTCCTGCTGTATGTAGTATGTACCTGTATGTCATCTCCTCCTCTATATAGTATATATCTGTGTGTCATCTCCTCCTGCATATAGTATATACCTGTGTGTCATCTCCCCTGTAAATAGTATATATCTGTGTGTCATCTCCTCCTGTATATAGTATATATCTGTATGTCATCTCCTCCTGTATTGACCTCGTTCACACGTTATTTGGTCAGTATTTTTACCTTAGTATTTGTAAGCTAAATTGGCAGCCTGATAAATCCCCAGCCAACAGTAAACCCACCCCCTGGCAGTATATATTAGCTCACACATACACATAATAGACTGGTCATGTGACTGACAGCTGCCGGATTCCTATATGATACATTTGTTGCTCTTGTAGTTTGTCAGCTTATTAATCAGATATTTATTTTATTTTTTATATTTGTGTTTTAGGGCGAGTTTCGTGTGTCAAGTTGTGTGTGTTGAGTTGCGTGTGGCGACATGCATGTAGCGACTTTTGTGAGATGAGTTTTGTGTGGCGACATGCGTGTAGCAACTTTTTGTGTGTCGAGTTGCATGTGACAGGTTAGTGTAGCAAGTTGTGTGCAGCAAGTTTTGCACATGGCGAGTTTTGCGCGTGGCGAGTTTTATGTGTGATGCCTTTTGAGTATGTGCAAGTTTTGTGTGAGGCAACTTTTGCATGTGTTGCAACTTTTGTGCATGTGGCAATTTTTCCACGTGTGCAAGTTTTGCGTGTGGCGAGTTTTCCATGAGGTGAGTTTTGCACGTGTGGAGAGTTTTGCATGTGGAGAGTTTTGCGCGTGGCGAGTTTTGAGCGGCGACTTTTGTGTTTCGACTTTTATGTGGCGAGGTTGGTGTATGTGTGGTGAAATGTGCGCTGAGGGTGGTATATGTGTTCGAGCACGTGGTAGTGTGTGGCGCATTTTGTGTGTGTGTTCATATCCCCGTGGTGGTGTGGTGATTATCCCATGTTGGGGCCCCACATTAGCAACTGTACAGTATATACTCTTTGGCGCCATCGCTGTCATTCTTTAAGTCCCCCTTGTTCACATCTGGCAGCTGTTAATTTGCCTCCAACACTTTTCCTTTCATTTTTTCCCCATTATGTAGATAGGGGCAAAATTGTTTGGTGAATTGGAAAGCGCGGGGTTAAAATTTCACCTCACAACATAGCCTATGACGCTCTCGGGGTCCAGACGTGTGACTGTGCAAAATTTTGTGCCTGTAGCTGCGATGCCTCCAACACTTTTCCTTTCACTTTTTCCCCATTATGTAGATAGGGGCAAAATTGTTTGGTGAATTGGAAAGCGCGGGGTTAAAATTTCACCTCACAACATAGCCTATGATGCTCTCGGGGTCCAGACGTGTGACTGTGCAAAATTTTGTGGCTGTAGCTACGACGGTTCAGATGCCAATCCCGGACATACATACATACATACATACACACACACATACACACATTCAGCTTTATATATTAGATTCCTGAGTGTCTGCGGCGTGGTGTATATTTTCCTTTATCCTTGTCTGTGCTAACTGTGGGTATTTAAGTATTACCTCTTCACTGGGTGGTGGGTGGAGGTTTCAGCCTAGGGCTGAGCTCAGGAGTTAGGGTGAGGTTCGAGGCCTGAACATGCACACCATCAGTGTTAGGTAGAGGGTCAGTCAGGATTTCCCTAGTCTTAGGGAAATTGCAAGGGCCCGGGTTATTAGCTCTCGCTCACCTAGTCTCTCCCTGACATTATAATCGGCCATGCCCAATGATCAGGAGAACTATTTAAAGGCCATGGAAATGGCCCATCTTCCAATCCGAGGATCAGGTAAATTAACCCCTGAACAGATAGACAAAATCTAGCAGACGCCAATGAGTAAATAGTGGTCAAAAGCGGAATTACCGCTGTCTGTCAGACGACCTGGTCTGAATAGCGTCCGACATGACAGTACCCCGCCTTCTACCAGGGACCCCAGGGCCCTCACGGCTTATAGGACCCGGCTTGTCCGGATGACGGCGGTGAAACAACCTGACCAGCCAGTCAGCATGAACGTCCGAGGCTGGTGCCGATTATAGCTTCTGTCTTGCGTTGTTATCTCGGTCTGGAGTGGAGAGCTGGTGGTTGGAGATTCGTTGCTGGTGGTGTATATTCCTTCATCTTATTTACTCCTTCCTATATTTGTGTTTATTTTGCCCTGCACATTTAGGCCACGTTCACACTTTGCGGTTTTTACTGCGGATCCGCGGCGATTTTGATGCTGCGGGTCCGCAGCAGTTTCCATAGCATTTACATTAACATGTAAACCCTATGGAAACCGCAAACCGCTGTGCACATGCTGCGGGAAAAACCGTGCAGAAACGCAGCGGTTTAAAACCCGCAGCATGTCACTTCTTTGTGCAGAATCGCAGCGATTCTGCACCCATAGAAATGCATTGAACCGCTTACTTCCCGCATGGGGCTGTGCCCACGTTGCGGGAAGTAAGCAGATAATGTGCGGGTGGTACCCGGGGTGGAGGAGAGGAGACTCTCCTCCAGGCCCTGGGAACCACAAATAGTGTAAAAAAAAAGAAATAAAATAAAAAATGATGTTATACTCACCTCACAGCGCTGCCCGCGGCCGTCCGGTCTTCGGTTTGCTGTGCGAGCAGGACCTGTGGTGACGTCGCGGTCACATGACCATGATGACGCCGCGGTCACATGACCGTGACGTCACGAAGGGTCCTTCTCGGCACAGCATCTTTGGAACCGGACCGCCGGGTGCAGCGCCGAGGAGATCCAGACATCAGAGGGTGAGTATAACCAATTTTTATTATTTTTATCATTACTATTGATGCTGCATATTGCTGCATATGCAGCATCAATAGTACAGGAGTAATCCTGCAGCGGAAACTGCGGAACAAACCGCGATAAATCTGCAGGGATAACCGCAGCGGTTTTGCCCTGCAGATTTATCAATTCCGCTGCGGGATAAACCTGCAGAGCACACCGCAAAGTGTGCACATGGCCTTATAGTGTATTCCTGAGTGTCTGCGGCGTGGTGTATATTTTCCTAACTGCTAACTGTGGGTATTTAAGTATTACCTCTTCACTGGGTGGTGGGTGGAGGTTTCAGCCTTGGGCTGAGCTCAGGAGTTAGGGTGAGGTTCGAGGCCTGAACATGCACACCATCAGTGTAAACTTCAGGTAGAGGGTCAGTCAGGATTTCCCTATTCTTAGGGAAATTGCAGGGGCCCGGGTTATTAGCTCTCGCTCACCTAGTCTCTCCCTGACATTATAATCGGCCACGCCCAATGATCAGGAGAACTATTTAAAGGCCATGGAAATGGCCCAGCTTCCAATCCGAGGATCAGGTAAATTAACCCCTGAACAGCTAGACAAAATGTAGCAGATGCCAATGAGTAAATAGTGGTCAAAAGCGGAATTACCGCTGTCTGTCGGACGACCTGGTCTGAACAGCATCCGACATGACACTTATGGGGGGTTTTCATGTTTAGGCATATCAGAGACCCTCCAAACATGACATGGCGTCCGATCTCAATTCCAGCCAATTTTGGTTTGAAAAAGTCAAACGGTGCTCCTTCCCTTCCGATCCCTGCCGTGCACCCAAGCAGTGATATTCCCCCACATATGGGGTATAGGCGTACTCAGGAGAAATTGCTCAACAATTTTGTCTGTCCATTTTCTCCTTTTAACCTTGTGAAAATTGAACAATTGTTGCTAAGAGATCATTTTTGTGACTAAAAAGTTAAATGTTCATTTTTTCCTTCCACGTTGCATCAGCTCCTGTGTAACACCTGAAGGGTTAATAAACTTCTTGAATGTGATTTTAATCAACTTGAGGGGTGCAGTTTTTATAATGGAGTCACTTATGAGTATTTTCTGCCTTGTAGACCCCTCAAAGTGACTTCAAATGTGAGGTGGTCCCCCCAAAAAATGGTTTTGCAAATTTTGTTGTAAAAATCAGAAATTGCTGGTCAATTTTTAACCCTTATAACTTCCTAACAAAAAAATGTTTCTTCCAAAATTGTTATGATGTAAAGTAGACATGTGGGAAATGTTATGTATTTACTACTTTGTGTGACATACAGTATTTCTCTGTTTTAAGGGCATATAAACTCAAAGTTTGAAAATTGCAAAATTTTCCAAATTTTCGCCAAATTTCCATTTTTTACACAAGTAAATGCAAGTTATATCGAAATTTTACCACTAATGTGAAGTACAATATGTGACGAAAAAACAGACGCAGAATCACCAAGATCAATTGAAGCATTCCAGAGTTATTATCAAGGGACAGTGGTCAGAAATTGTTAAAAAATTCCGCAATTCTGCAAATGTGCCGCGGGTATATCGCATGCGGAATTGGCATGCATTTTCCCGCTAAACACTAGCGTTTTACAAGCGTAGTTAGCTTGCAGAATGCTAGCATTTTCTGTTATGATCCGGTGGTAGGATCTCAAAACTGACCTGACACATATGACCAGAATATAGGACAAGTTCTGGGGATGTGGAAGCTATACTGACCGCAATTCTGATCCTATCCGCACACGCTAAAGGCAGCCGTGGAGCGTTCCTAAAATCCTAGACGCCTCGTACACAGCCTGAGAAACTGACTACCCCTAGAGAGAAAGCAAAGACCTCACTTGCCTCAGAGAAATAACCCCAAAGTTTTAGTCAGCCTCCCACAAATAATAATGGTGAGTTAAGGGGAAAAGACAAACGTAGAAATGAAACAGGTTTAGCAAATGAGGCCCGCTAACACTAGATAGACTGAAAATAGATAGGAGTCTGTGCGGTCAGTACAAAAACTATCTAAAATAAACCACGCAGAGAATACAAGAACCCCCACACCGACTCACGATGTGAGGGGCGCACTCTGCACCCCAGAACTAACCAGCAAGCGAAAAATCACATATAAGCAAGCTGGACTGAACTCATCATATACAGAGAAACGTTTTCAAGGAAATAATGAGCAAAATGAACAAACAAACTTAGCTTCTCCAGCAGGAGACTGGTCACAAGGAATATTCAGGAGAGCTCAATATCAGGACTGAATACACCGACAGCAGGCAACAAATGAAGGTCCAGGTGAATTAAATAGGCCCAGCATAGCAGGAAATGAAGCAGCTGAGCCCAGCCAAGACCAGCCATATCGCTAAAGGCCACCAGAGGGAGCCCCAGAACAAACTCACACAGTACCGCTCATGACCACAGGAGGAAGCCCGAGAACGGAATTCACAACAGTACCCCCCCCTTGAGAAGGGGTCACCGAACCCTCACCAGAGCTCCCAGGCTGATCAGGACGAGCCGAATGAAAGGCACGAACCAAATCGGCCGCATGGACATCGGAGGCGACAACCCAGGAATTATCCTCCTGACCATAGCCCTTCCATTTAACTAAGTACTGAAGCTTCCGTCTCGAAATACGAGAATCCAAGATCTTCTCCACCACATACTCCAACTCCCCCTCGACCAAGACCGGAGCAGGAGGATCAATAGAAGGGACCACAGGCACCACGTATCTCCGTAACAATGACCTATGGAACACATTATGAATGGCAAACGATGTTGGGAGGTCCAAACGAAATGACACAGGGTTGAGGATTTCCAAAATCTTATAAGGACCGATGAAACGAGGCTTGAACTTAGGAGAGGAAACCTTCATCGGGACATAACGAGAAGACAACCATACCAAATCCCCCACACGAAGTCGGGGACCCACACAGCGACGGCGGTTAGCAAAGCGCTGAGCCTTCTCCTGGGACAACATCAAATTGTCCACCACATGGTTCCAAATCTGCTGCAACCTATCCACCACAGAATCCACCCCAGGACAGTCAGAGGGCTCAACCTGACCCGAGGAAAAATGAGGATGAAAACCAGAATTGCAAAAGAACGGTGAAACCAAAGTAGCAGAACTAGCCCGATTATTGAGGGCGAACTCAGCCAATGGCAGAAAAGTCACCCAATCATCCTGATCAGCAGAAACAAAACATCTCAAATAAGTTTCCAAGGTCTGATTAGTTCGTTCGGTTTGGCCATTCGTCTGAGGATGGAAGGCCGACGAAAAAGACAGTTCAATGCCCATCTTAGCACAAAAGGACCGCCAAAATCCGGACACAAACTGGGATCCTCTGTCAGACACAATGTTCTCCGGAATACCATGTAAACGAACAACATTCTGAAAAAACAGTGGCACCAAATCGGAGGAGGAAGGCAGCTTAGGCAAAGGTACCAAATGGACCATTTTACAAAAACGATCACAAACCACCCAGATGACAGACATCCTCTGAGAGACAGGAAGATCCGAAATAAAATCCATGGAAATATGCGTCCATATCGCACATCCCGCGACAAGGAAGGCCACCAAAAGGACCTCGCCACCAAATCCCTGGTACCAAAAATCCCAGGATGACCCGCCAACACTGAAGAATGAACCGCGGAAATAACTCTACTGGTCCATCTGTCCAGGACAAACAGTCTCTCCGGTGGACAACGGTCAGGTCTATTGGCCTGAAACTCCTGCAACACTCGTCGCAGATCAGGAGAGATGTCAGACAAAATCACCCCCTCTTTGAGGACACCAGTCGGTTCAGAAACTTCCGGGGAGTCAGGTACAAAACTCCTAGAAAGGGCATCAGCCTTCACGTTTTTCGAACCCGGAAGATATGAAACCACGAAATTGAAACGAGAGAAAAACAGCGACCATCGAGCCTGTCTCGGATTCAACCGTTTGGCAGACTCGAGATAAGTCAAATTCTTGTGATCAGTCAAGACCACCACACGATGCTTGGCTCCCTCAAGCCAATGTCGCCACTCCTCAAATGCCCACTTCATTGCTAACAACTCACGATTACCAACATCATAATTCCGCTCGGCAGGCGAAAACTTTCTTGAAAAGAAAGCACATGGTCTCATCACAGAGCCATCAGAGCTTCTCTGCGACAAGACAGCCCCTGCTCCAATCTCAGAAGCATCAACCTCGACCTGAAAGGGAAGAGAGACATCGGGCTGGCGCAAGACAGGAGCCGAAGAAAACCGACGTTTCAGCTCCTGAAAGGCCTCCACGGCCGCAGGAGACCAATTCGTCACATCAGAACCCTTCTTGGTCAAATCCGTCAAAGGCTTAACCACGCCAAAAAAATTAGTGATGAAGCGACAGTAAAAATTAGCAAAACCCAAGAACTTCTGAAGACTCTTCACAGATGTAGGTTGAGTCCAGTCATGAATAGCCTGGACCTTGACTGGATCCATCTCAATAGTAGAAGGAGAAAAAATAAAGCCCAAAAAGGACATTTTCTGGACTCCGAAGAGACATTTAGAGCCCTTCACAAACAAGGCATTGGCACGCAGGACCTGAAATACCATCCTGACCTGCTTCACATGAGACTCCCAATCATCAGAAAAGACCAAAATATCATCCAGGTACACAATCATAAATCTATCCAGATACTCTCAGAAGATGTCGTGCATGAAGGACTGAAACACAGAGGGGGCATTAGAAAGCCCAAAAGGCATCACCAAGTACTCAAAATGGCCTTCGGGCGTATTAAATGCTGTTTTCCATTCATCGCCCTGCTTTATGCGCACAAGATTATACGCTCCTCGAAGATCTATCTTGGTGAACCAACTGGCCCCCCTAATCCGGGCAAACAGATCGGACAACAGTGGCAAGGGGTACTGAAATTTGACCGTGATGTTATTTAGAAGGCGATAATCTATACAGGGTCTCAGAGAACCATCCTTCTTGGCCACAAAAAAGAACCCCGCACCCAAAGGGGACGAGGACGGGCGAATATGCCCCTTCTCCAAGGACTCCTTTATATAACTCCGCATAGCGGCATGTTCTGGTACAGATAAATTAAAAAGTCGTCCCTTAGGGAACTTACTACCAGGAATCAGATTTATAGCACAATCACAATCCCTATGAGGAGGTAGGACACTGGATTTGGGCTCATCAAATACATCCTGGTAGTCCGACAAAAATTCAGGGACTTCAGAAGGAGTAGAAGAAGCAATTGGCACCAAAGGGGCATCGCCATGAATTCCCTGGAACCCCAACTTGACACAGACATTTCTTTCCAATCCAGGACTGGATTATGAGCTTGCAGCCATGGCAGACCCAACACGACAACATCATGCAAATTATGTAGCACAAGAAAGCGAATCACCTCCTGATGTGCAGGAGCCATGCACATGGTCACTTGAGTCCAGTACTGAGGTTTATTCTTGGCCAATGGCGTAGCATCAATTCCCTTTAGTGGAATAGGGAATTGTAAAGGCTCCAAGATAAAACCACAGCGCCTGGCAAATGACAAATCCATCAAATTCAGGGCGGCACCTGAATCCACAAAATCCATAACTGAGTAGGATGACAGAGAGCAAATCAAAGTAACAGACAAAATGAATTTAGGTTGTACAGTACCAATGGTGACAGACTTGGCGAACCTTTTTGTGTGCTTAGAACACTCTGAGATAACATGAGCAAAATCACCACAGTAAAAGCACAACCCATTCTGACGTCTGTGGTTTTGCCGTTCAACTCTGGTCAGAGTCCTGTCGCATTGCATAGGCTCAGGTTTCTGCTCAGAAAATACCGCCAGATGGTGCACAGGTTTGCATTCCCGCAAACGCCGATCAATCTGAATGGCCAAAGACATTGACTCATTCAGACCCGCAGGCGTGGGGAACCCCACCATAACATCTTTAAGGGCTTCAGAAAGACCCTTTCTGAAAATCGCCGCCAGGGCGCACTCATTCCATTGAGTGAGCACAGACCACTTCCTAAACTTCTGACAGTAAACCTCTGCTTCATCTTGACCCTGAGAGAGAGCCAGCAAAACCTTCTCTGCTTGGTCTACCAGATTTGGTTCCTCATAAAGCACTCCAAGCGCCAGAAAAAACGCATCCACATTTAGCAATGCAGGATCTCCTGGCGCCAGAGAGAATGCCCAATCTTGAGGGTCACCACGTAACAAAGAAATAATAATTTTAACTTGCTGAACAGAGTCACCAGAGGAGCGAGGTCTCAGAGAAAGGAATAACTTACAATTATTCTTAAAGTTCAAAAACCTAGATCTATCTCCGGAGAACAGTTCAGGAATAGGTATTTTAGGCTCTGACATAGGACTGCTGACTACATAATCCTGAATGCCCTGCACCCTTGCAGTGAGATGATCCACACTAGAAGACAGACTCTGAATGTCCATATCTGCAACTGAATTCAGAACCATCCAAAGATTAAGGGGAGAGGAGAGGCTAAACACAGTGCAGAGGAAAAAAAAAATGACTTCAGGATTTCTCTTCTCCCTCTTCTGCTGCATTAACACTTTGTGGCCTCAAAACTGACCTGACACATATGACCAGAATATAGGACAAGTTCTGGGGATGTGGAAGCTATACTGACCGCAATTCTGATCCTATCCGCACACACTAAAGGCAGCCGTGGAGCGTTCCTAAAATCCTAGACGCCTCGTACACAGCCTGAGAAACTGACTACCCCTAGAGAGAAAGCAAAGACCTCACTTGCCTCAGAGAAATAACCCCAAAGTTTTAGTCAGCCTCCCACAAATAATAATGGTGAGTTAAGGGGAAAAGACAAACGTAGAAATGAAACAGGTTTAGCAAATGAGGCCCGCTAACACTAGATAGACTGAAAATAGATAGGAGTCTGTGCGGTCAGTACAAAAACTATCTAAAATAAACCACGCAGAGAATACAAGAACCCCCACACCGACTCACGATGTGAGGGGCGCACTCTGCACCCCAGAACTAACCAGCAAGCGAAAAATCACATATAAGCAAGCTGGACTGAACTCATCATATACAGAGAAACGTTTTCAAGGAAATAATGAGCAAAATGAACAAACAAACTTAGCTTCTCCAGCAGGAGACTGGTCACAAGGAATATTCAGGAGAGCTCAATATCAGGACTGAATACACCGACAGCAGGCAACAAATGAAGGTCCAGGTGAATTAAATAGGCCCAGCATAGCAGGAAATGAAGCAGCTGAGCCCAGCCAAGACCAGCCATATCGCTAAAGGCCACCAGAGGGAGCCCCAGAACAAACTCACACAGTACCACTCATGACCACAGGAGGGAGCCCGAGAACGGAATTCACAACAGTTTTCCAAGCGATCTGTAGCATCGCATGGAAAACTGATTGACAGGTTGGTCACAGTTGTCAAACATAGTGTGACCAACTTTTTACTATTGATGCTGCCTATGCAGCATCAATAGTAAAATTATGTAATGTTAAAAGTAATAAAAAAAATTAATAAATCGTAATATTCTCTCCTTCTGGCGTCCCTGGCAGTCTTCCCGCTCCTCGCGATGCTCCCGTTCCCAATAATGCCCAGCGGCAATGACCTCAGATGAAGTAGCGGTCTCACGAGACCTACGTCATCACAGGTCATTGCCGCAAAGCATTACTGGGAATGGAAGCATCGAGAGGAACGGGAACGCTGTGAGGGACGCCGGAAGGTGAGAATATCATGATTTATTATTTTAATTCTTTTTTTTAACTATTATATGGTTCCCAGGGCCTGGAGGAGAGTCTCCTCTCCTTCACCCTGGGTACCAACCGCACATGAACCGCTTACTTACTGCTTTTTTTCCCGTTTTTTCCAGAATGCGATTCCGCCACGGAAAAAAACACAACATGTACACAAAAATTGCGGGTTGCATTCTAATAATAGGATGCTTAACCCCTTAACGACCGCCGATACGCCTTTTAACGGCGGCCGCTAAGGGTACTTAAACCACAGCGCCGTTAAAAAAAAAAAGTGGAAAAAGTGAATAGCTCCCCCCAGAGTCGGATTTTCTCTGGGGTCTCGGTTGCCGAGGGTAGCCGAGACCCCAGAGAACATGATTCGGGGGGTTTGTACCGACCCCCGAGTTGCGATCGCCGGTAAATAACCGTTTACCGGCGGTCGCAACAAAAAAAAAACGCGATTTGCCATTTAATTTCTCTGTCCTCCGATGTGATCGCACATCGGAGGACAGAGAAATAGGGTCCCCGATGGCCCCCAATAGCCCCCCAATACTCACCTATCTCCCCCGGTGCTCCTCGTGGCTCCCGATGGGCGCCGCCATCTTTTTTCTGGGGAAAATCGGCACCCGGAAGATCTTTGGGGTCTCGGCTGCTGGGGGTAGCCGAGACCCCAAAGAACATGATTGGGGTCGGTTTTTACTGACCCCTGTTTTGCGATCGCCGGTAATTAACTGTTTTCCGGCGACCGCAAAAAAAAAAAAGCGATCTGTAATTCTCTGTCCTCTGATGTGATCGCACATCAGAGGACAGAGAAATAGGGGGATTCGGGGACCCTATCATACTCACCCGGTGTCCCTGGGTCCTCCTGCGTCTCCTCTTGCCGGCCGGCTTCTTCCTCGGGAAAGAAAATGGCGGGCGCATGCGCAGTGCGCCCGCCATCTGCTGCCATCTGCCGGCCAGCAGGAGAGACGAGTTGGGGCTAAAATTAGGGTTAGGGTTAGGGTTAGGGCTAGGGTTAGGGTTAGGGCTAGGGCTAGGGTTAGGGCTAGGGTTAGGGCTAGGGTTAGGGTTAGGGTTAGGGCTAGGGTTGGGGCTAAATTTAGGGTTAGGGTTAGGCTACTTTCACACTAGCGTTTTTTGGCTTCCATCGCAATGCGTCGTTGGAGAAAAAACGCATCCTGCAAAAGTGCTTGCAGGATGCGTTTTTTCTCCATTGACTTGCATTAGCGACACATTGCGACGGATTGCCACACGTCGCGTCCGTCGTGCGACGGATGCGTCGTGCTTTGGTGGACCGTCGGCACAAAAAAACGCTACATGTAACTTTTTTTGTGCGACGTGTCCGCCATTTCCGACCGCGCATGTGCGGCCGGAACTCCGCCCCCGCCTCCCCGCACCTCACAATGGGGCAGCGGATGCGTTGAAAAAAAGCATCCGCTGCACCCGTTGAGCGGCGCTTACAATGCTAGCGTCGGTACGTCGGCCCGACACACTGCGATGGGCCGAGTACGACGCTAGTGTGAAAGTAGCCTTAGGCTTCTTTCACACTTGCGTCGGTACGGGGCGGTCGTAATGCGTCAGCCCGACGTACCGACGCACGTTGTGAAAATTGTGCACAACGTGGGCAGTGGATGCAGTTTTTCAACGCATCCGCTGCCCAGTCTGTGTCCTGGGGAGGAGGGGGCAGAGTTACGGCCACGCATGCGCGGAAATGGCAGACGCGACGTACAAAAAAAAGGTTACATTGAACTTTTTTTGTGACGACGGTCTGCCAAAACACAACGGATCCAGTGCACGATGGACGCGACATGTGGCCATCCGTCGGTAATACAAGTCTATGGGCAAAAAAGGCATCCTGTGGGCACATTTGCAGGATCCGTTTTTTGTCCAAAACGACGGATTGTGATGGATGCCACATGACACAAGTGTGAAAGTAGCCTTAGGGCTAGGGTTAGGGTTAAATTTAGGGTTAGGATTGGGGCTAAAATTAGGGTTAGGGCTAGGGTTGGGGCTAAAATTAGGGTTAGGGTTAGGGTTGGGGCTAAAGTTAGGGTTAGAGTTGGGATTAGGGTTAGGGTTTGAATTAGGGTTGGTATTAGGGTTACGGTTGGGATTCGGGTTGGGATTAGGGTTACGTTTGGGATTAGGGTTGGGATTAGGGTTAGGGTTTGGATTAGGGTTAAGGTTAGGGTTGGGATTAGGGTTAGGGGTGTATTGGGATTAGGGTTAGGTTTGAGGTTAGCTCACCGTATATGACACTATAACAATGCAGTAAATGACACCAATAAAACTTAACATTTACTAAATTTAATTATAAAATGATACAACATACACGACCTAAAAACATATATGTCTGCTAACAAAGATACAAGGTGCACACGTTCCCTATAGGACCAACTATCTGTCTCCTACCTTGCAGCGGAGGTTGGCACCCTATAAGACCTGCGCATTGGCGCCCCCGCTCAACGTAGACTAGCCCCAACTGGCCCTATTAGGCCCTGTCGTGAGGAAAAAGAATACAAACAGCAGACCATACAGACAGACAAAACACAAACAAACAATCAGATGTCACTTAGGACAGTATTGCACTTAATAAGGAGATACTATTGCACTTACAGTGGGGCAAAAAAAGTATTTAGTCAGTCAGCAATAGTGCAAGTTCCACCACTTAAAAAGATGAGAGGCATCTGTAATTTACATCATAGGTAGACCTCAACTATGGGAGACAAACTGAGACAAAAAAATCCAGAAAATCACATTGTCTGTTTTTTTATCATTTTATTTGCATATTATGGTGGAAAATAAGTATTTGGTCAGAAACAAAATTTCATCTCAACACTTTGTAATATATCCTTTGTTGGCAATGACAGAGGTCAAACGTTTTCTGTAAGTCTTCACAAGGTTGCCACACACTGTTGTTGGTATGTTGGCCCATTCCTCCATGCAGATCTCCTCTAGAGCAGTGATGTTTTTGGCTTTTCGCTTGGCAACACGGACTTTCAACTCCCTCCAAAGGTTTTCTATAGGGTTGAGATCTGGAGACTGGCTAGGCCACTCCAGGACCTTGAAATGCTTCTTACGAAGCCACTCCTTCATTGCCCTGGCGGTGTGCTTTGGATCATTGTCATGTTGAAAGACCCAGCCACGTTTCATCTTCAATGCCCTTGCTGATGGAAGGAGGTTTGCACTCAAAATCTCACGATACATGGCCCCATTCATTCTTTCATGTACCCGGATCAGTCGTCCTGGCCCCTTTGCAGAGAAACAGCCCCAAAGCATGATGTTTCCACCACCATGCTTTACAGTAGGTATGGTGTTTGATGGATGCAACTCAGTATTCTTTTTCCTCCACACACGACAAGTTGTGTTTCTACCAAACAGTTCCAGTTTGGTTTCATCAGACCATAGGACATTCTCCCAAAACTCCTCTGGATCATCCAAATGCTCTCTAGCAAACTTCAGACGGGCCCGGACATGTACTGGCTTAAGCAGTGGGACACGTCTGGCACTGCAGGATCTGAGTCCATGGTGGCGTAGTGTGTTACTTATGGTAGGCCTTGTTACATTGGTCCCAGCTCTCTGCAGTTCATTCACTAGGTCCCCCCGCGTGGTTCTGGGATTTTTGCTCACCGTTCTTGTGATCATTCTGACCTCACGGGGTGGGATTTTGCGTGGAGCCCCAGATCGAGGGAGATTATCAGTGGTCTTGAATGTCTTCCATTTTCTAATTATTGCTCCCACTGTTGATTTCTTCACTCCAAGCTGGTTGGCTATTGCAGATTCAGTCTTCCCAGCCTGGTGCAGGGCTACAATTTTGTTTCTGGTGTCCTTTGACAGCTCTTTGGTCTTCACCATAGTGGAGTTTGGAGTCAGACTGTTTGAGGGTGTGCACAGGTGTCTTTTTATACTGATAACAAGTTTAAACAGGTGCCATTACTACAGGTAATGAGTGGAGGAAAGAGGAGACTCTTAAAGAAGAAGTTACAGGTCTGTGAGAGCCAGAAATCTTGATTGTTTGTTTCTGACCAAATACTTATTTTCCACCATAATATGCAAATAAAATGATAAAAAAACAGACAATGTGATTTTCTGGATTTTTTTGTCTCAGTTTGTCTCCCATAGTTGAGGTCTACCTATGATGTAAATTACAGACGCCTCTCATCTTTTTAAGTGGTGGAACTTGCACTATTGCTGACTGACTAAATACTTTTTTGCCCCACTGTATATAGTTCGGTGCAGAGGCCGTGCAACGAGTATATATATTAACTCGTATATTGTATTGCACATATTAAGCCTATTAATGGACCTAAGCTGTACGTAAAGAATCCACCCTACCTGCCTGCGGGGGTTGGCACCCTATAACCCTACGCAGATGGCGCCCCCGCTCTCGTCGTCTGTCCCTATTAAACCCTGAAACAGGTGTCAGACTTTAATATAAAGGCAGGCAAGATAAAGTACAAAAACAGTGCAGGCAAGATAAAGTGCAAAGACAGTGCAAAAAAAAGGTGCAAAAATTGCCATAAACCCAGTGACACTAGATATGACTAAGTATGTAAACATTAAAGCATTTAATTGTGCTTAGCTTATAGCCTTGAGTATGCTTTGCTCAAAGGTTAGGTTTGAGGTTAGGGTTTAGATTAGGATTAGGGGTGTGTTGGATTTAGGGTTTTGATTAGGGTTATGGTTAGGGTTGAGATTAGGGCTGTTTTGGGGTTAGGGTTGTGATTATCGTTAGGGTTGTGATTAGGATTATGGATCAGGTTGAGATTAGGGTTAGGGGTATGTTGGAGTTAGGGTTGCAGTTAGAATTGGGGGGTTTCCACTGTTTAGGTACATCAGGGGGTCTCCAAACACGACAGCCAATTTTGCGCTAAAAAAGTCAAATGGTGTTCCCTCCCTTCTGAGCTCTGCCGTGCGCCCAAACAGTGGTTTACCCCCACATATGGGGCATCAGGGTACTCGGGATAAATTGGACAACAACTTTTGGGGTCCAATTTCTCTTGTTACCCTTGTGAAAATAATAACTTGGGGGCTAAAAATCTTTTTTGTGGGAAAAAAAAAATATTTTCTATTTTCACTACTCTGCATTATAAACTTCTGTGAAGCACTTGGGCATTCAAAGTTCTCACCACATATCTAGATAAGTTCCTTGGGGGGTCTAGTTTCCAAAATGGGGTCACTTGTGGGGGGTTTCTACTGTTTAGGTCCATCAGTGGCTCTGCAAACGCCACATAACGCCCGCAGACCATTCTATCAAAGCCTGCATTCCAAAATGGCACTCCTTCCCTTCCGAGCTCTGCCGTGCGCCCAAACAGTGGTTTACCCCCACATATTGGGTACCAGCATACTCAGGACAAATTGGACAACAACTTTTGGGGTCCAATTTCTCTTGTTACCCTTGTGAAAATAATAACTTGGGGGCTAAAAATCTTTTTTGTGGGAAAAAAAAATATTTTCTATTTTCACTACTCTGCATTATAAACTTCTGTGAAGCACTTGGGCATTCAAAGTTCTCACCACATATCTAGATAAGTTCCTTGGGGGGTCTAGTTTCCAAAATGGGGTCACTTTTGGGGGGTTTCTACTGTTTAGGTCCATCAGTGGCTCTGCAAGCGCCACATAACGCCCGCAGACCATTCTATCCCGCAGACCATTCTATCAAAGCCTGCATTCCAAAATGGCACTCCTTCCCTTCCGAGCTCTGCCGTGCGCCCAAACAGTGGTTTACCCCCACATATTGGGTACCAGCATACTCAGGACAAATTGGACAACAACTTTTGAGGTCCAATTTCTCTTGTTACCCTTGTGAAAATAAAAATTTGGGGGCTAAAAAATCTTTTTTGTGGGAAAAAAAAATATTTTTTATTTTCACTACTCTGCATTATAAACTTCTGTGAAGCACTTGGGCATTCAAAGTTCTCACCACATATCTAGATAAGTTCCATGGGGGGTCTAGTTTCCAAAATGGGGTCACTTTTGGGGGGTTTCTACTGTTTAGGCACATCAGGGGCTCTCCAAACGCGACATGGCGTCCAATCTCAATTCCAGTCAATTTTGCATTGAAAAGTCAAATGGCGCTCCTTTGCTTCCGAGCTCAGCCATGCGCCCAAACAGTGGTTTACCCCCACATATGGGGTGTCGCTGTACTCAGGCCAAATGGTACAACAACTTCTGGGGTCCATTTTCTCCTGTTACCCTTGGTAAAATAAAAATTTGGAGGCAAAAAGATAATTTTTGTAGAAAAAATGCGATTTTTTTATTTTCACGACTCTACGTTATAAACTTCTGTGAAGCACCTGGGGGTTTAAAGTGCTCACCACACATCTAGATAAGTTCCTTAAGGGGTCTAGTTTCCAAAATGGTGTCATTTGTGGGGGGTTTCCACTGTTTAGGCACATCAGGGGCTCTCCAAACGTGACATGGCGTCCGATCTCAATTCCAGCCAATTCTACATTGAAAAAGTAAAACGACACTCCTTCTCTTCCAAGCTCTGCGGTGCGCCCAAACAGTGGTTTACCCCCACATATGGAGTATCGACGTACTCAGGAGAAATTGCACAACAACTTTTGTGGTCTAATTTCTCCTGTTACCCTTGTGAAAATAAAAATTTGGGGGCAAAAAGATCATTTTTGTAGAAAAAATACGATTTTGTATTTTCACGGCTCTACATTATAAACGTCTGTGAAGCACTTGGGGTGTTATGGTTCTCAATGGCAAGAGAACATAGCCCAGCAAACATAAGAACTAGCTCTTGGAAGGATGGAAACTAAACTGACCATGAACTAAACCTGCCGCACAACTAACAGTAGCCGGGTAGCGTAGCCTGCGTTTTATCCCTAGACGCCCAGCGCCGGCCGGAGGACTAACTAATCCTGGCAGAGGAAAATATAGTCCTGGCTCACCTCTAGAGAAATTTCCCCGAAAGGCAGACAGAGGCCCCCACAAATATTGGCGGTGATTTTAGATGAAATGACAAACGTAGTATGAAAATAGGTTTAGCAAAATTGAGGTCCGCTTACTAGATAGCAGGAAGACAGAAAGGGCACTTTCATGGTCAGCTGAAAACCCTATCAAAACACCATCCTGAAATTACTTTAAGACTCTAGTATTAACTCATAACATCAGAGTGGCAATTTCAGATCACAAGAGCTTTCCAGACACAGAAACGAAACTACAGCTGTGAACTGGAACAAAATGCAAAAACAAACAAGGACTAAAGTCCAACTTAGCTGGGAGTTGTCTAGCAGCAGGAACATGCACAGAAAGGCTTCTGATTACAATGTTGACCGGCATGGAAGTGACAGAGGAGCAAGGCTAAATAGCGACTCCCACATCCTGATGGAAACAGGTGAACAGAGAGGATGATGCACACCAGTTCAATTCCACCAGTGGCCACCGGGGGAGCCCAAAATCCAATTTCACAACATTGGGGGTTCAAAGTGCTCACCACACATCTAGATAAGTTCCATAAGGGGTCTAGTTTCCAAAATGGTATCACTTGTGGGTGTTTCCACTGTTTAGGCACATCAGGGGCTCTCCAAACGCGACATGGCATCCAATCTCAATTCCAGCCAATTCTGCATCGAAAAAGTCAAACGGTGCTCCTTCAATTCCAAGCTCTGCGGTGCGCCCAAACAGTGGTTTACCTCCACATATGGGGTATCGACGTACTCAGGAGAAATTGCACAACAACTTTTGTGGTCTAATTTCTCCTGTTACCCTTGTGAAAATAAAAATTTGGGGGCAAAAAGATCATTTTTGTAGAAAAAATGCGATTTTTTTATTTTCACGGCTCTACGTTATAAACTTCTGTGAAGCACTTGGGGGTTCAAAGTGCTCACCACACATCTAGATAAGTTCCTTAAGGGGTCTAGTTTCCAAAATGGTGTCACTTGTGGGGGGTTTCCACTGTTTAGGCACATTAGGGGCTCTCCAAACGCGACATGGCGTCCGATCTCAATTCCAGCCAATTCTGCATTGAAACAGTCAAACGGTGCTCCTTCACTTCCAAGCTCTGCGGTGCGCCCAAACAGTGGTTTACCTCCACATATGCGGTATCGGCGTACTCAGGAGAAATTGAACAACAAAATTTGTGGTTAAATTTCTGTTTTTACACTAGTGAAAATTAAAAAAAATGGTTCTGAAGTAAAATGTTTGCAAAAAAAAGTTAAATGTTCATTTTTTTCTTCCACATTGTTTCAGTTCCTGTGAAGTACATATAGGGTTAATAAACTTCTTGAATGTGGTTTTGAGCAGCTTGAGGGGTGCAGTTTTTAGAATGGTGTCACACTTGGTTATTTTCTATCATATAGACCCCTCAAAATGACTTCAAAGGTGATGTGGTCCCTAAAAAAAACATGGTGTTGTAAAAATGAGAAATTGCTGGTCAACTTTTAACCCTTATAACTCCCTAACAAAAAAAAATTTTGTTTCCAAAATTGTGCTGATGTAAAGTGGACATGTGGTAAATGTTATTTATTAACTATTTTTCATGTCATATTTCTCTGATTTAAGGGCATAAAAATACAAAGTTTGAAAATTGCAAAATTTAAAAAATTTTCGCCATATTTCCGTTTTTTTCATAAATAATCGCAAGTAATATCGAAGAAATGTTACCACTATCTTGAAGTACAATATGTGATGAAAAAACAATCTCAGAATCAGCGTGATCCGATAAAGCGTTCCAGAGTTATAACCTCTTAAAGTGACAGTGGTCAGAATTGTAAAAATTGGCTCGGTCATTAAGTGCCAAATTGGCTCTGTCACTAAGGGGTTAATGTATGCTATTTTTGCGGTTTTATCGCATTTTTATAACGAAAAATCATGAAAAAAGCTAAAAATCCTGAACGTGCGCACATAGCTGTCATAGCTGTTTTTGTTCTGACCCATTGTCAGCTGACAGATCACCAGTGAGGCCTAATTGTGGATTTACGCCCTTAGTTGACAAGCGCTTGGAGACAAAAGACACCTCACACGTATCCTGTGAGCAAGTCACTTTTATCTGATATATAAAAAGCCAAAGCAATGTTTTATACCATTTACATCAAATGCATTTCAATGTAACTCATGTAGCCCCCACCATCACCCAGGGTCATATTCTATTTACCATAGCTCAGAACATGTTGTGACTGACTATTGAGAACATACATGATAAGAAGTGTAGTCTCCTTGAAGGGGGAGACCATCAGACTACTGCATCAACAGATTCTAGTAATTCTAACACTTAAAAGTAAAAGGCACTTAAAGGCAAGGCAGTTAAAGGCAAACTATTAACCCTTCTATAACAATTTCCCCCTTTTGTAAATGGTATAACCTTTGCTACGGGGTTAGCTGATGTCCACAAAGGAGCTACTGTCTCATGAGTCTAGTACCCACAAGGGGGCTTTCTACCTGCTTCGCCCATCCACCCTCAGTGTGGACACTCAACTCCCCCGTCAGCAGTGGCTATACGGGGCCTATGATACTCTACAGAAGGTTCAGCCTCAGGTAAGACATATATTAGCGCTTTTACGGCTACATAAAACAATAAGCAAAGCAATAAAATTTGCATACAAGTCTGAAAAATACCAAAAATAATCCATCCTGCTAGGCCGCTAAGCCAATCGGCTGGATTTAAAAAGGAGTCTCTATATTGTATTAGTCTCATTAAGAGCCTTAAGGAACCTAGAAAACCTGAGTCCAAGTCTCATTGGGTATGCTGTGTGGTGTTAATACCTTCCTTGGCTCCAGAGGTAAAGGCTAAGTACAGCATAGCCATTACAAATACTGGGCTGTGTATACAGATCCAACAGTCCAGCAGTTTTTGTCCTTCCGCGTCGCTTGTAAGAAAAGCAAGATGCTGAATAAGTTTGTTGTCCTTGTCAATACTTAAAAGTTTATCCAGTGTCTCTGTAAGGTGCAGACATCCTACCACTGCCAGCAAGGTGATTAGAACAACAGTCTTTCTGCTAGTAAAAAGATCTTTTTGCAGTGACTGGTATGGATCCAGGTGGGCGTTCCCTCAAGTGAATGTGGTCAGCTGGACTTTATAAAGGGCCGTCAAACCGTGGATATAGGCTCCTTCTCACGTGTCTGTGTATGACCACCCAATCACCTGGAATCAGAAGATGTGCGTCTGCACTGGCATTAAGATCTGGAATGGACGAAAACATATGTTTATGCACCACAATAAGTATTTTCTGCAAGGCCTGGACATGGGCTGCGGTTATAGCACCGTGTTGCATTTGTAGCACCTGTGGGAAGTACAGACCAGTCTCTGGCAAACTACTAAACAGGACTTCAAAAGGGGACAAGCCTGTCTTTCTATTTGGAGTGTGTCTGACTGACAAGAGTGCAAGAGACAAGCACTCTATCCCGCTCTTTCCTGTGTCTGCCATGGCCTCTGAATTTTCAGTTTAAGTGTCCCACTTAGTGTTTCCACTTTCCCACTACTTTGTTGTCTATATGGTGTATGAAATGCTTGCTGTACTCCCAGGGCCTGCATGACTTCCCTCATTATTTCTCCCGTGAAGTGTGTGCCCCTATCGCTCTCTATGGTTTCTGGGACACCATACCTGCAGATCAGTTCTTTCATCAGTTTGTCTGCAGTCACTTTAGCATTTGCACATTTTTACCAGATAGGCTTCCAGCCAACCAGAGAAGAGATCTACACATACTAGGACATTTTTTACACACTCCTACCTTGGGTAGCTGTATGTAGTCAGTCAGCAGTCTCTGAAACGGGTAGAGAGGCCTGGGTGTCGCTTTCTTAGGGATTTTTACTGTTTTACCAGGGTTGTGCTGTGCACAGATGAGGCATGACCGTACGAGCTTTGCTGCTGCGTAACTGAAACCAGGAGCGATCCAGAAGGCATCTACCATGGACACATGTGACATTTTGAGGTGTGAGTGGGGCCAAGTGTTGCTTGTGCCATAATTAGGAACAGGGACCTTGGTTTATACAATTTATCCTTATTCTCCCAAAACTCTTCTTGAGTTCAGCTCAGCTCCCATTCTCCCCCGTGGTCCTTCTCTGTTGGGCAGCTGGAGGGATTTCAGGACATCTAGGCTCAGTGTGGCTGGAATACGCTGACTCTCCGCCACCGTCCACTGCTCCCTAGGCCGCCTTGCTGCTACTTTAGCAGTCTCGTCCGCCCTTCTGTTGCCCTCTACCTCCACAGAGTCACCGTCCGTGTGTGCTGTTACCTTGACGATGCCAACCTAGACTGGTAACGTCAATGCCTCCACTAATTGTTTCACCAGCTCTGCATTGTTAATGGGCTTACCGGCTGATGTAAGAAACGTTCTGCTTCTCCAGACAGGGTGATAATCATGGGATATTCCCCATGCACAATTCGAATCTTGTGTAAATATTAGCGACTTTACCTGCAGCAGCTCTATACGCCTCAGTGAGTGCCCTCAACTCTGCCTCCTGCACCGACATGTGAGGAGGGAGTGGTTCAACTCGGATTACCTCATGTGAGGATACTACTGCATGTCCAGTGTAGAATCGCCCATCCTGGTGGTATCTGGAGCCATCTACAAAAATAAAAACCTCAACATATGCATTAGGAACAGGTTTTTCATGAACATATGTAAAACATACTGTCTCCTGACTCATCAGTTCCTATGCAGTCATGTTTGTGCGTCAACGTACCAGAGTACTTTTTTTTTTTTTTCTAATGCTGTCACCAATTCCCCCTTTTCTGAATCCACAGGCAGATGAGTGGCTGGATTCAGAACATTGTATCTTTTGAGGGTGACGTATTCATTAAATTAGTATTAGAGCACATTCAAGTCTAATCTGTCTAGCCATGGACAGATGGTTTGGTTGAACTTGTATGAGTATGGCATTAATGTCATGTGGAGAACAAATTGTCAAAAAGAAAAAGTCAGTGTGAGCTCACATGCCTAGCAGTAATACAGCAGCTTTTACAACACGGACACATGTAGGAGACCCTCTGATCACTGGGTCTAATTGTGCTGAGTAGTAAGTTATTGGTCTCTGTTCCTCTCCACGTTGCTGTGTCAGTACTGCGGTAGCATGTCCTCCCTGCTCTGTTCAAAATAAGAAAAATGGCTGATCATAGTTTGGAATGCCTAAGGCCGGGGCTGGCACAATGAGCAGCTTCAGAGAATCAATTGCTTCTTGAGTGAGATTGTAGGGGTTTGATGACAACCTGTCATAGAGTGGTTGCATCATTTGTGAAGCAGACCTTATCCAAGGCCTACAGTAGGTCACCAAACCTAGGAAAATGCGTAGATGCTGGTGTGACCTGGGCAAAGGGAGATCTTGTATTGCCTGTTTTCTGTCTTCAGTCAGGTGTCTTGTACCTTCAGCAATACAATGTCCTAAAAATGTCACCTTTTTGTTTGCAATACTGTAATCTGTCACGTGAGACCTTGCAACCCTTCTCTGCCAAAAAACACAGCAAGGAAACTGTAGCTTCCTTGCAGGACGTCTGGTCCGGGCAGCAGAGCAAGAGGTCATCCACATACTGCAATAGTACAGTCTGTGGATGAGGTGGTTGCCACTGCTCAAGAATCCCTGCCATCGCTGTTGAATAGATGGTTGGGTAGTTCTTTCCCCCTTTTGGGAGGACCGTCCAACAGTATTGTTTACCTTCGCGAGTAAAAAAGAAAAGATGCCGTCAGTCAGGGTGCAGGGGTACAGAGAAGAATGCATTTTGCCAAATTAATGACTGTGAAACATTTTGTGACCGTACGGTGTGTGTATTAGGGACAATTGAGATTACACTCACTGTAACATCATTAATGGCCTGTAAGTCCTGAAATATTCTGTGTCAGGGGAACCCTTGGGTCCTTTTTTTTTTTTTTTTTTTTCCTTAATTGGATACAAAGGGGTGTTGCAGGGGGAAGATCTTTTCACCAGAACCCCTGCCTTAACATACTCTTTAATATCCCTGTTCAGGGACATTGATTTGACTAGGGTCAAAGGGGTATTGCTTTAACCAAAGAGGAGTGGTTCCTTCTTTTAATTTAATCAAAACAAGGGGGAATGGGCAGTCGACCCACATCAGATTTTCCCCTTGCCCAAATGGTGTCTGGCACCTGACTCTTTTTCCTGTCCTCAGACATTCTGGTGTCAGGCATTACCTTCACCACTCTTGCCATATACACCATTTTTGAAATATTACACAAGTGTTTATATAAATGAGACCATAATGTCCAAATACTATTTATACCCGTATTTGATTGGGTAGAGTACCTCTTAAGAAAACTAAATTTGATTCACAGAATATGTTACCAAAAGAAAATTATACATATGAAAATATATATAATTACGAAAGATACTGAGTCATAAAATGGGAGAGCACAATGCCATAGACCACAGCAAAGCACAAGCTTATTTTAAGAAGGTAGTAGCCCTATGTAAATCCATAACTAACAGTTCCAAAATATAAAAGAAGGGATTTGAAAAATACCAAATATCAATACCAGTTGCTTGCGATAAGGTATAAGAAGTGGAAAGGACAAATAAACAGTGACTATGGTTTGAGCCAATATAATGAATGGCTAAAAAAACTATATATCATATGAAGACAACCTAGAAATACACGGTAACTATACCATCTTGTGTAAGGAAACTACTAAACTGGTAAATGAATGGAATTAAGTGTAACTATAATAGGGCATGATTTACCTGTGGTATAATGTGCACGTGGAAGACCCTGGCGTCCCTCTGCACCAAGTGTTTATATGAAAGGGGACTTGTGACTGTAATACCCTCTGGAGAGTACTATATGATGGCCTAGCCAGCACTCAACTCTGCTCCCAGCAAATCCATAGGGGTATTGTCACTAACAATAACTTTGTAAGCAGCTCTTCTAAGCACGATCTCGTGATTCTAGTCTTATTTGTTTAGTCATAGGGGTTTCAGTCGCTTGTCCCTCTACATTCACGTATTCCACAGTCTCGTCAGTAATCATGTCTGACGTTATCAAGTCTTTGTGTACCACAGTTCCGGCTGCCCCAGTGTCAATCAAGAATTCTGTCTCCTTCCCTCCCGGCATTGTTATGGTGGCCATCAAGGCAGGACCAGGTCCGGAGGGAACAGGAACAGGGCACACATTTGTCACTGGGTTGTCAGTTTCCTAGTCTGGAGGTGAAGAAGGTGGAAGATTGGTCTGAGTGTCCATTTTCTCCACAATTCCAGCACTTTACGGTTTCTAAGTTCTTAGGTCCCTTACTACGTCTCTACTGTTTTCCTTGTATTCCAGCATACATGACACGTTGTCTTACTGTCCTAGTTTGTTCAACTCCTTTAGCAACTTTTAAGGAGGTCTTTGGATCTACATTTCTCCATTCAGGTCTGGCTGTCTCGTAAGTTTTTTGTCATACCGTCAATGAATGTATTTACCAATACTTTAACATTGAGTGGGTTTACTGGACTGTACCCCATGTCTGCCCATTTCAGCTGTAACTGTCCAAAATACATCTCTACACTCTCTCCTTTTGTCACATCTGTATGTGTCTTAATTATGTGTCCTAGTACGTCACCTGCTTTTGTGCTCACTAACTACCTAGGCCTGCCCAGGTGCACTTATACGTCCATCATATTGTCTTTGTCTTTTTGTCTGTAAAATGGAAAAGGTTGGTTCTCAGGATCAGCCAATTGTTTTAGTGTAGCTAGCTAGTCAGAGGGCCTCCAGGGATAATACTCCTGTATCTGTCTTACCCTACCTGATGTGGTTGGTTCTCTGGTGGTGGGGGTGACTAGACCGGTTGGGGGTGACATGACATGCTGGTCTACAGCTCCTTCCCAAAAGGATTACTGTCAGCCTACTCCCAAAAGTTAATGTCCCCACTATCCACCAACCACAATCCTGTGTCAGCTTCTTATGTCACTACATGTGATCTTGTCTGGACAGGATTCAGTGCAATTCTTAGGTCAGGTTGCAGCACAGATCATACAAGTATTTCTCCAGTCTGGGTTTGTCTGACCACAGTCCATCTGTCTTGTCTGGGTCTCTGGTTATACAAAGGTATGACCGTAGCAGTAATGTGTCAGTCATAGTCGGACTTTTAAGCATCAAAACATTCATAATACACCTTACTTTCGTACTTTGTCTGTGCCTTTTTGAACAACAAAACATCCACTCACTGGCATTTTTGCCTTTCAATATTGGTTTTACATCTTTCACTGCTTCCTTTTTCCAATCTATACAGCGGTTTTGGATCCCATTGGGGGCCCTGACTGCACACAGAATAAGTTGCCCATGGCTTCAACTTATCCGCTCAACAACACCAAGCAGGTTACACCACCTACCACTCGGTGGACTTAAAGGATTTTACCAAGCAGGTTACACCACCTACCACTCGGTAAATCAGCTGGCTAGCACAGCTCCATGGACGGCAAGGTTACACCACCTAATGCCGTAGACTGACTGTAGCAGGTTACACCACCTATACTACATCAGCCGTGCAGTTGGGTACCTCCTCTGCTGATCCTCAATTTGCTATATCAATCACTCAACTTGAAGCAGGAGAATCTTTTTCCAATCTTTTCAATCACTTACAAGTTTTCCTCTAAAATAGGCACAGTTCTTTTTTCCACTTTCAATTTCATACAGTACTTATTGCTTTAAACACAAATCTCTCAGCGTGTACTAAACCAAGGACAGAGAAACTTAGAATGCAATACATGGCCCCCCTTCCTCTGGCCCACAGCACCGAGGGGAGAAATTACAAGCAATTAGCACAGGGGCTCGACTCGCCCCTCCCATCAGGTTTTTCGCGCTGATAAGAGCTTAGTGCCTCACACACACAGAAGCGGATTGCAGCAGTTTTCAGACTTGATCTCTATAAAACATTCAAACATTCATCCTCTAGGAATTAAAAACAGTTTCTCTATACAGGCAAATCACTGCACAACTTGAATAAGCTGATTCTGACCGCGTCCGGCCAAACCACATATAGACATCTCCACAACTCATTCATCCTGGACCTTCAACAACAGTTAGATAAGTAATGATACTTATATAATGATGACTCATTCATACATGCTCAGGGATTGTTTTTTTTTCCTTTTCCTTTCACTTTTTAGTTGATTTTACAAGAAGAAAATCCCTTATCTCAATCAGAGCTTCTCATGGACATACATACAAGGTTCACACAGCCTGCCTATTTTGCACTTTGGAATTAACACAACTCTATATAAATAAAACTGCAGCAGTGTCCACTGACACTCTGAAAACACTTTAAGGCCAAACAACAAAAACCACGGCCTTATACAAAATACAGCTCATATAATGTACTGCCAATCCAAAATGACCAAAATAACAACACTGCACAGAGCCTATCCCAGCTCTTGTATTACACACACTAAACAAATACACAACCAATTAGGATATTGACAAACAATACAGATAACAATTATCACAATTATCATCTTATTACTCTATTATTCAACTCTCATACGGACATAACACAAAACTCACTGGTGATGTGGATTCTTTGAACCGTGTTTACAGCCTTTTACCCAGAGGTATGGAGAAATCCGGAAGAGAGATTGCAGGTGCAAACAGATTGTAAGAATAATATTTCTCACCTTGCTGCAGCTGTTGTTTGCATGTCCAAACTCTCTCGAAGCTCCCCCATACGGATTCCGAATAGGCTGGTTACACGGCCGCACGTCGGGCGCCAAAACTGTCGTAGCTGTTTTTGTTCTGACCCATTGTCAGCTGACAGATCACCAGTGAGGCCTAATTGTGGATTAACGCCCTTAGTTGACAAGCGCTTGGAGACAAAAGACACCTCACACGTATCCTGTGAGCAAGTCACTTTTATCTGATATATAAAAAGCCAAAGCAATGTTTTATACCATTTACATCAAATGCATTTCAATGTAACTCATGTAGCCCCCACCATCACCCAGGGTCATATTCTATTTACCATAGCTCAGAACATGTTGTGACTGACTATTGAGAACATACATGATAAGAAGTGTAGTCTCCTTGAAGGGGGAGACCATCAGACTACTGCATCAACAGATTCTAGTAATTCTAACACTTAAAAGTAAAAGGCACTTAAAGGCAAGGCAGTTAAAGGCAAACTATTAACCCTTCTATAACAATTTCCCCCTTTTGTAAATGGTATAACCTTTGCTACGGGGTTAGCTGATGTCCACAAAGGAGCTACTGTCTCATGAGTCTAGTACCCACAAGGGGGCTTTCTACCTGCTTCGCCCATCCACCCTATGTGTGGACACTCAACTCCCCCGTCAGCAGTGGCCATACTGGGCCTATGATACTCTACAGAAGGTTCAGCCTCAGGTAAGACATATATTAGCGCTTTTACGGCTACATAAAACAATAAGCAAAGCAATAAAATTTGCATACAAGTCTGAAAAATACCAAAAATAATCCATCCTGCTAGGCCGCTAAGCCAATCGGCTGGATTTAAAAAGGAGTCTCTATATTGTATTAGTCTCATTAAGAGCCTTAAGGAACCTAGAAAACCTGAGTCCAAGTCTCATTGGGTATGCTGTGTGGTGTTAATACCTTCCTTGGCTCCAGAGGTAAAGGCTAAGTACAGCATAGCCATTACAAATACTGGGCTGTGTATACAGATCCAACAGTCCAGCAGTTTTTGTCCTTCCGCGTCGCTTGTAAGAAAAGCAAGATGCTGAATAAGTTTGTTGTCCTTGTCAACACTTAAAAGTTTATCCAGTGTCTCTGTAAGGTGCAGACATCCTACCACTGCCAGCAAGGTGATTAGAACAACAGTCTTTCTGCTAGTAAAAAGATCTTTTTGCAGTGACTGGTATGGATCCAGGTGGGCGTTCCCTCAAGTGAATGTGGTCAGCTGGACTTTATAAAGGGCCGTCAAACCGTGGATATAGGCTCCTTCTCACGTGTCTGTGTATGATCACCCAATCACCTGGAATCAGAAGATGTGCGTCTGCACTGGCATTAAGATCTGGAATGGACGAAAACATATGTTTATGCACCACAATAAGTATTTTCTGCAAGGCCTGGACATGGGCTGCGGTTATAGCACCGTGTTGCATTTGTAGCACCTGTGGGAAGTACAGACCAGTCTCTGGCAAACTACTAAACAGGACTTCAAAAGGGGACAAGCCTGTCTTTCTATTTGGAGTGTGTCTGACTGACAAGAGTGCAAGAGACAAGCACTCTATCCCGCTCTTTCCTGTGTCTGCCATGGCCTCTGAATTTTCAGTTTAAGTGTCCCACTTAGTGTTTCCACTTTCCCACTACTTTGTTGTCTATATGGTGTATGAAATGCTTGCTGTACTCCCAGGGCCTGCATGACTTCCCTCATTATTTCTCCCGTGAAGTGTGTGCCCCTATCGCTCTCTATGGTTTCTGGGACACCATACCTGCAGATCAGTTCTTTCATCAGTTTGTCTGCAGTCACTTTAGCATTTGCACATTTTTACCAGATAGGCTTCCAGCCAACCAGAGAAGAGATCTACACATACTAGGACATTTTTTACACACTCCTACCTTGGGTAGCTGTATGTAGTCAGTCAGCAGTCTCTGAAACGGGTAGAGAGGCCTGGGTGTCGCTTTCTTAGGGATTTTTACTGTTTTAACAGGGTTGTGCTGTGCACAGATGAGGCATGACCGTACGAGCTTTGCTGCTGCGTAACTGAAACCAGGAGCGATCCAGAAGGCATCTACCATGGACACATGTGACATTTTGAGGTGTGAGTGGGGCCAAGTGTTGCTTGTGCCATAATTAGGAACAGGGACCTTGGTTTATACAATTTATCCTTATTCTCCCAAAACTCTTCTTGAGTTCAGCTCAGCTCCCATTCTCCCCCGTGGTCCTTCTCTGTTGGGCAGCTGGAGGGATTTCAGGACATCTAGGCTCAGTGTGGCTGGAATACGCTGACTCTCCGCCACCGTCCACTGCTCCCTAGGCCGCCTTGCTGCTACTTTAGCAGTCTTGTCCGCCCTTCTGTTGCCCTCTACCTCCACAGAGTCACCGTCCGTGTGTGCTGTTACCTTGACGATGCCAACCTAGACTGGTAACGTCAATGCCTCCACTAATTGTTTCACCAGCTCTGCATTGTTAATGGGCTTACCGGCTGATGTAAGAAACGTTCTGCTTCTCCAGACAGGGTGATAATCATGGGATATTCCCCATGCACAATTCGAATCTTGTGTAAATATTAGCGACTTTACCTGCAGCAGCTCTATACGCCTCAGTGAGTGCCCTCAACTCTGCCTCCTGCACCGACATGTGAGGAGGGAGTGGTTCAACTCGGATTACCTCATGTGAGGATACTACTGCATGTCCAGTGTAGAATCGCCCATCCTGGTGGTATCTGGAGCCATCTACAAAAATAAAAACCTCAACATATGCATTAGGAACAGGTTTTTCATGAACATATGTAAAACATACTGTCTCCTGACTCATCAGTTCCTATGCAGTCATGTTTGTGCGTCAACGTACCAGAGTACTTTTTTTTTTTTTTCTAATGCTGTCACCAATTCCCCCTTTTCTGAATCCACAGGCAGATGAGTGGCTGGATTCAGAACATTGTATCTTTTGAGGGTGACGTATTCATTAAATTAGTATTAGAGCACATTCAAGTCTAATCTGTCTAGCCATGGACAGATGGTTTGGTTGAACTTGTATGAGTATGGCATTAATGTCATGTGGAGAACAAATTGTCAAAAAGAAAAAGTCAGTGTGAGCTCACATGCCTAGCAGTAATACAGCAGCTTTTACAACACGGACACATGTAGGAGACCCTCTGATCACTGGGTCTAATTGTGCTGAGTAGTAAGTTATTGGTCTCTGTTCCTCTCCACGTTGCTGTGTCAGTACTGCGGTAGCATGTCCTCCCTGCTCTGTTCAAAATAAGAAAAATGGCTGATCATAGTTTGGAATGCCTAAGGCCGGGGCTGGCACAATGAGCAGCTTCAGAGAATCAATTGCTTCTTGAGTGAGATTGTAGGGGTTTGATGACAACCTGTCATAGAGTGGTTGCATCATTTGTGAAGCAGACCTTACCCAAGGCCTACAGTAGGTCACCAAACCTAGGAAAATGCGTAGATGCTGGTGTGACCTGGGCAAAGGGAGATCTTGTATTGCCTGTTTTCTGTCTTCAGTCAGGTGTCTTGTACCTTCAGCAATACAATGTCCTAAAAATGTCACCTTTTGTTTGCAATACTGTAATCTGTCACGTGAGACCTTGCAACCCTTCTCTGCCAAAAAACACAGCAAGGAAACTGTAGCTTCCTTGCAGGGCGTCTGGTCCGGGCAGCAGAGCAAGAGGTCATCCACATACTGCAATAGTACAGTCTGTGGATGAGGTGGTTGCCACTGCTCAAGAATCCCTGCCATCGCTGTTGAATAGACGGTTGGGTAGTTCTTTCCCCTTTTGGGAGGACCGTCCAACAGTATTGTTTACCTTCGCGAGTAAAAAAGAAAAGATGCCGTCAGTCAGGGTGCAGGGGTACAGAGAAGAATGCATTTTGCCAAATTAATGACTGTGAAACATTTTGTGACCGTACGGTGTGTGTATTAGGGACAATTGAGATTACACTCACTGTAACATCATTAATGGCCTGTAAGTCCTGAAATATTCTGTGTCAGGGGAACCCTTGGGTCCTTTTTTTTTTTTTTTTTTTTTCCTTAATTGGATACAAAGGGGTGTTGCAGGGGGAAGATCTTTTCACCAGAACCCCTGCCTTAACATAGTCTTTAATATCCCTGCTCAGGGACATTGATTTGACTAGGGTCAAAGGGGTATTGCTTTAACCAAAGAGGAGTGGTTCCTTCTTTTAATTTAATCAAAACAAGGGGGAATGGGCAGTCGACCCACATCAGATTTTCCCCTTGCCCAAATGGTGTCTGGCACCTGACTCTTTTTCCTGTCCTCAGACATTCTGGTGTCAGGCATTACCTTCACCACTCTTGCCATATACACCATTTTTGAAATATTACACAAGTGTTTATATAAATGAGACCATAATGTCCAAATACTATTTATACCCGTATTTGATTGGGTAGAGTACCTCTTAAGAAAACTAAATTTGATTCACAGAATATGTTACCAAAAGAAAATTATACATATGAAAATATATATAATTACGAAAGATACTGAGTCATAAAATGGGAGAGCACAATGCCATAGACCACAGCAAAGCACAAGCTTATTTTAAGAAGGTAGTAGCCCTATGTAAATCCATAACTAACAGTTCCAAAATATAAAAGAAGGGATTTGAAAAATACCAAATATCAATACCAGTTGCTTGCGATAAGGTATAAGAAGTGGAAAGGACAAATAAACAGTGACTATGGTTTGAGCCAATATAATGAATGGCTAAAAAAAACTATATATCATATGAAGACAACCTAGAAATACACGGTAACTATACCATCTTGTGTAAGGAAACTACTAAACTGGTAAATGAATGGAATTAAGTGTAACTATAATAGGGCATGATTTACCTGTGGTATAATGTGCACGTGGAAGACCCTGGCGTCCCTCTGCACCAAGTGTTTATATGAAAGGGGACTTGTGACTGTAATACCCTCTGGAGAGTACTATATGATGGCCTAGCCAGCACTCAACTCTGCTCCCAGCAAATCCATAGGGGTATTGTCACTAACAATAACTTTGTAAGCAGCTCTTCTAAGCACGATCTCGTGATTCTAGTCTTATTTGTTTAGTCATAGGGGTTTCAGTCGCTTGTCCCTCTACATTCACGTATTCCACAGTCTCGTCAGTAATCATGTCTGACGTTATCAAGTCTTTGTGTACCACAGTTCCGGCTGCCCCAGTGTCAATCAAGAATTCTGTCTCCTTCCCTCCCGGCATTGTTATGGTGGCCATCAAGGCAGGACCAGGTCCGGAGGGAACAGGAACAGGGCACACATTTGTCACTGGGTTGTCAGTTTCCTAGTCTGGAGGTGAAGAAGGTGGAAGATTGGTCTGAGTGTCCATTTTCTCCACAATTCCAGCACTTTACGGTTTCTAAGTTCTTAGGTCCCTTACTACGTCTCTACTGTTTTCCTTGTATTCCAGCATACATGACACGTTGTCTTACTGTCCTAGTTTGTTCAACTCCTTTAGCAACTTTTAAGGAGGTCTTTGGATCTACATTTCTCCATTCAGGTCTGGCTGTCTCGTAAGTCTTTTGTCATACCGTCAATGAATGTATTTACCAATACTTTAACATTGAGTGGGTTTACTGGACTGTACCCCATGTCTGCCCATTTCAGCTGTAACTGTCCAAAATACATCTCTACACTCTCTCCTTTTGTCACATCTGTATGTGTCTTAATTATGTGTCCTAGTACGTCACCTGCTTTTGTGCTCACTAACTACCTAGGCCTGCCCAGGTGCACTTATACGTCCATCATATTGTCTTTGTCTTTTTGTCTGTAAAATGGAAAAGGTTGGTTCTCAGGATCAGCCAATTGTTTTAGTGTAGCTAGCTAGTCAGAGGGCCTCCAGGGATAATACTCCTGTATCTGTCTTACCCTACCTGATGTGGTTGGTTCTCTGGTGGTGGGGGTGACTAGACCGGTTGGGGGTGACATGACATGCTGGTCTACAGCTCCTTCCCAAAAGGATTACTGTCAGCCTACTCCCAAAAGTTAATGTCCCCACTATCCACCAACCACAATCCTGTGTCAGCTTCTTATGTCACTACATGTGATCTTGTCTGGACAGGATTCAGTGCAATTCTTAGGTCAGGTTGCAGCACAGATCATACAAGTATTTCTCCAGTCTGGGTTTGTCTGACCACAGTCCATCTGTCTTGTCTGGGTCTCTGGTTATACAAAGGTATGACCGTAGCAGTAATGTGTCAGTCATAGTCGGACTTTTAAGCATCAAAACATTCATAATACACCTTACTTTCGTACTTTGTCTGTGCCTTTTTGAACAACAAAACATCCACTCACTGGCATTTTTGCCTTTCAATATTGGTTTTACATCTTTCACTGCTTCCTTTTTCCAATCTATACAGCGGTTTTGGATCCCATTGGGGGCCCTGACTGCACACAGAATAAGTTGCCCATGGCTTCAACTTATCCGCTCAACAACACCAAGCAGGTTACATCACCTACCACTCGGTGGACTTAAAGGATTTTACCAAGCAGGTTACACCACCTACCACTCGGTAAATCAGCTGGCTAGCACAGCTCCATGGACGGCAAGGTTACACCACCTAATGCCGTAGACTGACTGTAGCAGATTACACCACCTATACTACATCAGCCGTGCAGTTGGGTACCTCCTCTGCTGATCCTCAATTTGCTATATCAATCACTCAACTTGAAGCAGGAGAATCTTTTTCCAATCTTTTCAATCACTTACAAGTTTTCCTCTAAAATAGGCACAGTTCTTTTTTCCACTTTCAATTTCATACAGTACTTATTGCTTTAAACACAAATCTCTCAGCGTGTACTAAACCAAGGACAGAGAAACTTAGAATGCAATACATGGCCCCCCTTCCTCTGGCCCACAGCACCGAGGGGAGAAATTACAAGCAATTAGCGCAGGGGCTCGACTCGCCCCTCCCATCAGGTTTTTTGCGCTGATAAGAGCTTAGTGCCTCACACACACAGAAGCGGATTGCAGCAGTTTTCAGACTTGATCTCTATAAAACATTCAAACATTCATCCTCTAGGAATTAAAAACAGTTTCTCTATACAGGCAAATCACTGCACAATTTGAATAAGCTGATTCTGACCGCGTCCGGCCAAACCACATATAGACATCTCCACAACTCATTCATCCTGGACCTTCAACAACAGTTAGATAAGTAATGATACTTATATAATGATGACTCATTCATACATGCTCAGGGATTGTTTTTTTTTCCTTTTCCTTTCACTTTTTAGTTGATTTTACAAGAAGAAAATCCCTTATCTCAATCAGAGCTTCTCATGGACATACATACAAGGTTCACACAGCCTGCCTATTTTGCACTTTGGAATTAACACAACTCTATATAAATAAAACTGCAGCAGTGTCCACTGACACTCTGAAAACACTTTAAGGCCAAACAACAAAAACCACGGCCTTATACAAAATACAGCTCATATAATGTACTGCCAATCCAAAATGACCAAAATAACAACACTGCACAGAGCCTATCCCAGCTCTTGTATTACACACACTAAACAAATACACAACCAATTAGGATATTGACAAACAATACAGATAACAATTATCACAATTATCATCTTATTACTCTATTATTCAACTCTCATACGGACATAACACAAAACTCACTGGTGATGTGGATTCTTTGAACCGTGTTTACAGCCTTTTACCCAGAGGTATGGAGAAATCCGGAAGAGAGATTGCAGGTGCAAACAGATTGTAAGAATAATATTTCTCACCTTGCTGCAGCTGTTGTTTGCATGTCCAAACTCTCTCGAAGCTCCCCCATACGGATTCCGAATAGGCTGGTTACACGGCCGCACGTCGGGCGCCAAAACTGTCGTAGCTGTTTTTGTTCTGACCCATTGTCAGCTGACAGATCACCAGTGAGGCCTAATTGTGGATTTACACCCTTAGTTGACAAGCGCTTGGAGACAAAAGACACCTCACACGTATCCTGTGAGCAAGTCACTTTTATCTGATATATAAAAAGCCAAAGCAATGTTTTATACCATTTACATCAAATGCATTTCAATGTAACTCATGTAGCCCCCACCATCACCCAGGGTCATATTCTATTTACCATAGCTCAGAACATGTTGTGACTGACTATTGAGAACATACATGATAAGAAGTGTAGTCTCCTTGAAGGGGGAGACCATCAGACTACTGCATCAACAGATTCTAGTAATTCTAACACTTAAAAGTAAAAGGCACTTAAAGGCAAGGCAGTTAAAGGCAAACTATTAACCCTTCTATAACAATTTCCCCCTTTTGTAAATGGTATAACCTTTGCTACGAGGTTAGCTGATGTCCACAAAGGAGCTACTGTCTCATGAGTCTAGTACCCACAAGGGGGCTTTCTACCTGCTTCGCCCATCCACCCTCAGTGTGGACACTCAACTCCCCCGTCAGCAGTGGCCATACGGGGCCTATGATACTCTACAGAAGGTTCAGCCTCAGGTAAGACATATATTAGCGCTTTTACGGCTACATAAAACAATAAGCAAAGCAATAAAATTTGCATACAAGTCTGAAAAATACCAAAAATAATCCATCCTGCTAGGCCGCTAAGCCAATCGGCTGGATTTAAAAAGGAGTCTCTATATTGTATTAGTCTCATTAAGAGCCTTAAGGAACCTAGAAAACCTGAGTCCAAGTCTCATTGGGTATGCTGTGTGGTGTTAATACCTTCCTTGGCTCCAGAGGTAAAGGCTAAGTACAGCATAGCCATTACAAATACTGGGCTGTGTATACAGATCCAACAGTCCAGCAGTTTTTGTCCTTCCGCGTCGCTTGTAAGAAAAGCAAGATGCTGAATAAGTTTGTTGTCCTTGTCAACACTTAAAAGTTTATCCAGTGTCTCTGTAAGGTGCAGACATCCTACCACTGCCAGCAAGGTGATTAGAACAACAGTCTTTCTGCTAGTAAAAAGATCTTTTTGCAGTGACTGGTATGGATCCAGGTGGGCGTTCCCTCAAGTGAATGTGGTCAGCTGGACTTTATAAAGGGCCGTCAAACCGTGGATATAGGCTCCTTCTCACGTGTCTGTGTATGATCACCCAATCACCTGGAATCAGAAGATGTGCGTCTGCACTGGCATTAAGATCTGGAATGGACGAAAACATATGTTTATGCACCACAATAAGTATTTTCTGCAAGGCCTGGACATGGGCTGCGGTTATAGCACCGTGTTGCATTTGTAGCACCTGTGGGAAGTACAGACCAGTCTCTGGCAAACTACTAAACAGGACTTCAAAAGGGGACAAGCCTGTCTTTCTATTTGGAGTGTGTCTGACTGACAAGAGTGCAAGAGACAAGCACTCTATCCCGCTCTTTCCTGTGTCTGCCATGGCCTCTGAATTTTCAGTTTAAGTGTCCCACTTAGTGTTTCCACTTTCCCACTACTTTGCTGTCTATATGGTGTATGAAATGCTTGCTGTACTCCCAGGGCCTGCATGACTTCCCTCATTATTTCTCCCGTGAAGTGTGTGCCCCTATCGCTCTCTATGGTTTCTGGGACACCATACCTGCAGATCAGTTCTTTCATCAGTTTGTCTGCAGTCACTTTAGCATTTGCACATTTTTACCAGATAGGCTTCCAGCCAACCAGAGAAGAGATCTACACATACTAGGACATTTTTTACACACTCCTACCTTGGGTAGCTGTATGTAGTCAGTCAGCAGTCTCTGAAACGGGTAGAGAGGCCTGGGTGTCGCTTTCTTAGGGATTTTTACTGTTTTACCAGGGTTGTGCTGTGCACAGATGAGGCATGACCGTACGAGCTTTGCTGCTGCGTAACTGAAACCAGGAGCGATCCAGAAGGCATCTACCATGGACACATGTGACATTTTGAGGTGTGAGTGGGGCCAAGTGTTGCTTGTGCCATAATTAGGAACAGGGACCTTGGTATATACAATTTATCCTTATTCTCCCAAAACTCTTCTTGAGTTAAGCTCAGCTCCCATTCTCCCCCGTGGTCCTTCTCTGTTGGGCAGCTGGAGGGATTTCAGGACATCTAGGCTCAGTGTGGCTGGAATACGCTGACTCTCCGCCACCGTCCACTGCTCCCTAGGCCGCCTTGCTGCTACTTTAGCAGTCTCGTCCGCCCTTCTGTTGCCCTCTACCTCCACAGAGTCACCGTCCGTGTGTGCTGTTACCTTGACGATGCTAACCTAGACTGGTAACGTCAATGCCTCCACTAATTGTTTCACCAGCTCTGCATTGTTAATGGGCTTACCGGCTGATGTAAGAAACGTTCTGCTTCTCCAGACAGGGTGATAATCATGGGATATTCCCCATGCACAATTCGAATCTTGTGTAAATATTAGCGACTTTACCTGCAGCAGCTCTATACGCCTCAGTGAGTGCCCTCAACTCTGCCTCCTGCACCGACATGTGAGGAGGGAGTGGTTCAACTCGGATTACCTCATGTGAGGATACTACTGCATGTCCAGTGTAGAATCGCCCATCCTGGTGGTATCTGGAGCCATCTACAAAAATAAAAACCTCAACATATGCATTAGGAACAGGTTTTTCATGAACATATGTAAAACATACTGTCTCCTGACTCATCAGTTCCTATGCAGTCATGTTTGTGCGTCAACGTACCAGAGTACTTTTTTTTTTTTTTCTAATGCTGTCACCAATTCCCCCTTTTCTGAATCCACAGGCAGATGAGTGGCTGGATTCAGAACATTGTATCTTTTGAGGGTGACGTATTCATTAAATTAGTATTAGAGCACATTCAAGTCTAATCTGTCTAGCCATGGACAGATGGTTTGGTTGAACTTGTATGAGTATGGCATTAATGTCATGTGGAGAACAAATTGTCAAAAAGAAAAAGTCAGTGTGAGCTCACATGCCTAGCAGTAATACAGCAGCTTTTACAACACGGACACATGTAGGAGACCCTCTGATCACTGGGTCTAATTGTGCTGAGTAGTAAGTTATTGGTCTCTGTTCCTCTCCACGTTGCTGTGTCAGTACTGCGGTAGCATGTCCTCCCTGCTCTGTTCAAAATAAGAAAAATGGCTGATCATAGTTTGGAATGCCTAAGGCCGGGGCTGGCACAATGAGCAGCTTCAGAGAATCAATTGCTTCTTGAGTGAGATTGTAGGGGTTTGATGACAACCTGTCATAGAGTGGTTGCATCATTTGTGAAGCAGACCTTACCCAAGGCCTACAGTAGGTCACCAAACCTAGGAAAATGCGTAGATGCTGGTGTGACCTGGGCAAAGGGAGATCTTGTATTGCCTGTTTTCTGTCTTCAGTCAGGTGTCTTGTACCTTCAGCAATACAATGTCCTAAAAATGTCACCTTTTGTTTGCAATACTGTAATCTGTCACGTGAGACCTTGCAACCCTTCTCTGCCAAAAAACACAGCAAGGAAACTGTAGCTTCCTTGCAGGGCGTCTGGTCCGGGCAGCAGAGCAAGAGGTCATCCACATACTGCAATAGTACAGTCTGTGGATGAGGTGGTTGCCACTGCTCAAGAATCCCTGCCATCGCTGTTGAATAGATGGTTGGGTAGTTCTTTCCCCTTTTGGGAGGACCGTCCAACAGTATTGTTTACCTTCGCGAGTAAAAAAGAAAAGATGCCGTCAGTCAGGGTGCAGGGGTACAGAGAAGAATGCATTTTGCCAAATTAATGACTGTGAAACATTTTGTGACCGTACGGTGTGTGTATTAGGGACAATTGAGATTACACTCACTGTAACATCATTAATGGCCTGTAAGTCCTGAAATATTCTGTGTCAGGGGAACCCTTGGGTCCTTTTTTTTTTTTTTTTTTTTTCCTTAATTGGATACAAAGGGGTGTTGCAGGGGGAAGATCTTTTCACCAGAACCCCTGCCTTAACATAGTCTTTAATATCCCTGCTCAGGGACATTGATTTGACTAGGGTCAAAGGGGTATTGCTTTAACCAAAGAGGAGTGGTTCCTTCTTTTAATTTAATCAAAACAAGGGGGAATGGGCAGTCGACCGACATCAGATTTTCCCCTTGCCCAAATGGTGTCTGGCACCTGACTCTTTTTCCTGTCCTCAGACATTCTGGTGTCAGGCATTACCTTCACCACTCTTGCCATATACACCATTTTTGAAATATTACACAAGTGTTTATATAAATGAGACACTAATGTCCAAATACTATTTATACCCGTATTTGATTGGGTAGAGTACCTCTTAAGAAAACTAAATTTGATTCACAGAATATGTTACCAAAAGAAAATTATACATATGAAAATATATATAATTACGAAAGATACTGAGTCATAAAATGGGAGAGCACAATGCCATAGACCACAGCAAAGCACAAGCTTATTTTAAGAAGGTAGTAGCCCTATGTAAATCCATAACTAACAGTTCCAAAATATAAAAGAAGGGATTTGAAAAATACCAAATATCAATACCAGTTGCTTGCGATAAGGTATAAGAAGTGGAAAGGACAAATAAACAGTGACTATGGTTTGAGCCAATATAATGAATGGCTAAAAAAAACTATATATCATATGAAGACAACCTAGAAATACACGGTAACTATACCATCTTGTGTAAGGAAACTACTAAACTGGTAAATGAATGGAATTAAGTGTAACTATAATAGGGCATGATTTACCTGTGGTATAATGTGCACGTGGAAGACCCTGGCGTCCCTCTGCACCAAGTGTTTATATGAAAGGGGACTTGTGACTGTAATACCCTCTGGAGAGTACTATATGATGGCCTAGCCAGCACTCAACTCTGCTCCCAGCAAATCCATAGGGGTATTGTCACTAACAATAACTTTGTAAGCAGCTCTTCTAAGCACGATCTCGTGATTCTAGTCTTATTTGTTTAGTCATAGGGGTTTCAGTCGCTTGTCCCTCTACATTCACGTATTCCACAGTCTCGTCAGTAATCATGTCTGACGTTATCAAGTCTTTGTGTACCACAGTTCCGGCTGCCCCAGTGTCAATCAAGAATTCTGTCTCCTTCCCTCCCGGCATTGTTATGGTGGCCATCAAGGCAGGACCAGGTCCGGAGGGAACAGGAACAGGGCACACATTTGTCACTGGGTTGTCAGTTTCCTAGTCTGGAGGTGAAGAAGGTGGAAGATTGGTCTGAGTGTCCATTTTCTCCACAATTCCAGCACTTTACGGTTTCTAAGTTCTTAGGTCCCTTACTACGTCTCTACTGTTTTCCTTGTATTCCAGCATACATGACACGTTGTCTTACTGTCCTAGTTTGTTCAACTCCTTTAGCAACTTTTAAGGAGGTCTTTGGATCTACATTTCTCCATTCAGGTCTGGCTGTCTCGTAAGTCTTTTGTCATACCGTCAATGAATGTATTTACCAATACTTTAACATTGAGTGGGTTTACTGGACTGTACCCCATGTCTGCCCATTTCAGCTGTAACTGTCCAAAATACATCTCTTCTACACTCTCTCCTTTTGTCACATCTGTATGTGTCTTAATTATGTGTCCTAGTACGTCACCTGCTTTTGTGCTCACTAACTACCTAGGCCTGCCCAGGTGCACTTATACGTCCATCATATTGTCTTTGTCTTTTTGTCTGTAAAATGGAAAAGGTTGGTTCTCAGGATCAGCCAATTGTTTTAGTGTAGCTAGCTAGTCAGAGGGCCTCCAGGGATAATACTCCTGTATCTGTCTTACCCTACCTGATGTGGTTGGTTCTCTGGTGGTGGGGGTGACTAGACCGGTTGGGGGTGACATGACATGCTGGTCTACAGCTCCTTCCCAAAAGGATTACTGTCAGCCTACTCCCAAAAGTTAATGTCCCCACTATCCACCAACCACAATCCTGTGTCAGCTTCTTATGTCACTACATGTGATCTTGTCTGGACAGGATTCAGTGCAATTCTTAGGTCAGGTTGCAGCACAGATCATACAAGTATTTCTCCAGTCTGGGTTTGTCTGACCACAGTCCATCTGTCTTGTCTGGGTCTCTGGTTATACAAAGGTATGACCATAGCAGTAATGTGTCAGTCATAGTCGGACTTTTAAGCATCAAAACATTCATAATACACCTTACTTTCGTACTTTGTCTGTGCCTTTTTGAACAACAAAACATCCACTCACTGGCATTTTTGCCTTTCAATATTGGTTTTACATCTTTCACTGCTTCCTTTTTCCAATCTATACAGCGGTTTTGGATCCCATTGGGGGCCCTGACTGCACACAGAATAAGTTGCCCATGGCTTCAACTTATCCGCTCAACAACACCAAGCAGGTTACATCACCTACCACTCGGTGGACTTAAAGGATTTTACCAAGCAGGTTACACCACCTACCACTCGGTAAATCAGCTGGCTAGCACAGCTCCATGGACGGCAAGGTTACACCACCTAATGCCGTAGACTGACTGTAGCAGATTACACCACCTATACTACATCAGCCGTGCAGTTGGGTACCTCCTCTGCTGATCCTCAATTTGCTATATCAATCACTCAACTTGAAGCAGGAGAATCTTTTTCCAATCTTTTCAATCACTTACAAGTTTTCCTCTAAAATAGGCACAGTTCTTTTTTCCACTTTCAATTTCATACAGTACTTATTGCTTTAAACACAAATCTCTCAGCGTGTACTAAACCAAGGACAGAGAAACTTAGAATGCAATACATGGCCCCCCTTCCTCTGGCCCACAGCACCGAGGGGAGAAATTACAAGCAATTAGCGCAGGGGCTCGACTCGCCCCTCCCATCAGGTTTTTCGCGCTGATAAGAGCTTGGTGCCTCACACACACAGAAGCGGATTGCAGCAGTTTTCAGACTTGATCTCTATAAAACATTCAAACATTCATCCTCTAGGAATTAAAAACAGTTTCTCTATACAGGCAAATCACTGCACAACTTGAATAAGCTGATTCTGACCGCGTCCGGCCAAACCACATATAGACATCTCCACAACTCATTCATCCTGGACCTTCAACAACAGTTAGATAAGTAATGATACTTATATAATGATGACTCATTCATACATGCTCAGGGATTGTTTTTTTTTTCCTTTTCCTTTCACTTTTTAGTTGATTTTACAAGAAGAAAATCCCTTATCTCAATCAGAGCTTCTCATGGACATACATACAAGGTTCACACAGCCTGCCTATTTTGCACTTTGGAATTAACACAACTCTATATAAATAAAACTGCAGCAGTGTCCACTGACACTCTGAAAACACTTTAAGGCCAAACAACAAAAACCACGGCCTTATACAAAATACAGCTCATATAATGTACTGCCAATCCAAAATGACCAAAATAACAACACTGCACAGAGCCTATCCCAGCTCTTGTATTACACACACTAAACAAATACACAACCAATTAGGATATTGACAAACAATACAGATAACAATTATCACAATTATCATCTTATTACTCTATTATTCAACTCTCATACGGATATAACACAAAACTCACTGGTGATGTGGATTCTTTGAACCGTGTTTACAGCCTTTTACCCAGAGGTATGGAGAAATCCGGAAGAGAGATTGCAGGTGCAAACAGATTGTAAGAATAATATTTCTCACCTTGCTGCAGCTGTTGTTTGCATGTCCAAACTCTCTCGAAGCTCCCCCGTACGGATTCCGAATAGGCTGGTTACACGGCCGCACGTCGGGCGCCAAAACTGTCGTAGCTGTTTTTGTTCTGACCCATTGTCAGCTGACAGATCACCAGTGAGGCCTAATTGTGGATTTATGCCCTTAGTTGACAAGCGCTTGGAGACAAAAGACACCTCACACGTATCCTGTGAGCAAGTCACTTTTATCTGATATATAAAAAGCCAAAGCAATGTTTTATACCATTTACATCAAATGCATTTCAATGTAACTCATGTAGCCCCCACCATCACCCAGGGTCATATTCTATTTACCATAGCTCAGAACATGTTGTGACTGACTATTGAGAACATACATGATAAGAAGTGTAGTCTCCTTGAAGGGGGAGACCATCAGACTACTGCATCAACAGATTCTAGTAATTCTAACACTTAAAAGTGAAAGGCACTTAAAGGCAAACTATTAACCCTTGTATAACAATTTCCCCCTTTTGTAAATGGTATAACCTTTGCTACGGGGTTAGCTGATGTCCACAAAGGAGCTACTGTCTCATGAGTCTAGTACCCACAAGGGGGCTTTCTACCTGCTTCGCCCATCCACCCTCAGTGTGGACACTCAACTCCCCCGTCAGCAGTGGCCATACGGGGCCTATGATACTCTACAGAAGGTTCAGCCTCAGGTAAGACATATATTAGCGCTTTTACGGCTACATAAAACAATAAGCAAAGCAATAAAATTTGCATACAAGTCTGAAAAATACCAAAAATAATCCATCCTGCTAGGCCGCTAAGCCAATCGGCTGGATTTAAAAAGGAGTCTCTATATTGTATTAGTCTCATTAAGAGCCTTAAGGAACCTAGAAAACCTGAGTCCAAGTCTCATTGGGTATGCTGTGTGGTGTTAATACCTTCCTTGGCTCCAGAGGTAAAGGCTAAGTACAGCATAGCCATTACAAATACTGGGCTGTGTATACAGATCCAACAGTCCAGCAGTTTTTGTCCTTCCGCGTCGCTTGTAAGAAAAGCAAGATGCTGAATAAGTTTGTTGTCCTTGTCAACACTTAAAAGTTTATCCAGTGTCTCTGTAAGGTGCAGATATCCTACCACTGCCAGCAAGGTGATTAGAACAACAGTCTGTCTGCTAGTAAAAAGATCTTTTTGCAGTGACTGGTATGGATCCAGGTGGGCGTTCCCTCAAGTGAATGTGGTCAGCTGGACTTTATAAAGGGCCATCAAACCGTGGATATAGGCTCCTTCTCACGTGTCTGTGTATGACCACCCAATCACCTGGAATCAGAAGATGTGCGTCTGCACTGGCATTAAGATCTGGAATGGACGAAAACATATGTTTATGCACCACAATAAGTATTTTCTGCAAGGCCTGGACATGGGCTGCGGTTATAGCACCGTGTTGCATTTGTAGCACCTGTGGGAAGTACAGACCAGTCTCTGGCAAACTACTAAACAGGACTTCAAAAGGGGACAAGCCTGTCTTTGTATTTGGACTGTGTCTGACTGACAAGAGTGCAAGAGACAAGCACTCTATCCCGCTCTTTCCTGTGTCTGCCATGGCCTCTGAATTTTCAGTTTAAGTGTCCCACTTAGTGTTTCCACTTTCCCACTACTTTGTTGTCTATATGGTGTATGAAATGCTTGCTGTACTCCCAGGGCCTGCATGACTTCCCTCATTATTTCTGCCGTGAAGTGTGTGCCCCTATCGCTCTCTATGGTTTCTGGGACACCATACCTGCAGATCAGTTCTTTCATCAGTTTGTCTGCAGTCACTTTAGCATTTGCACATTTTTACCAGATAGGCTTCCAGCCAACCAGAGAAGAGATCTACACATACTAGGACATTTTTTACACACTCCTACCTTGGGTAGCTGTATGTAGTCAGTCAGCAGTCTCTGAAACGGGTAGAGAGGCCTGGGTGTCGCTTTCTTAGGGATTTTTACTGTTTTACCAGGGTTGTGCTGTGCACAGATGAGGCATGACCGTACGAGCTTTGCTGCTGCGTAACTGAAACCAGGAGCGATCCAGAAGGCATCTACCATGGACACATGTGACATTTTGAGGTGTGAGTGGGGCCAAGTGTTGCTTGTGCCATAATTAGGAACAGGGACCTTGGTATATACAATTTATCCTTATTCTCCCAAAACTCTTCTTGAGTTCAGCTCAGCTCCCATTCTCCCCCGTGGTCCTTCTCTGTTGGGCAGCTGGAGGGATTTCAGGACATCTAGGCTCAGTGTGGCTGGAATACGCTGACTCTCCGCCACCGTTCACTGCTCCCTAGGCCGCCTTGCTGCTACTTTAGCAGTCTCGTCCGCCCTTCTGTTGCCCTCTACCTCCACAGAGTCACCGTCCGTGTGTGCTGTTACCTTGACGATGCCAACCTAGACTGGTAACGTCAATGCCTCCACTAATTGTTTCACCAGCTCTGCATTGTTAATGGGCTTACCGGCTGATGTAAGAAACGTTCTGCTTCTCCAGACAGGGTGATAATCATGGGATATTCCCCATGCACAATTCGAATCTTGTGTAAATATTAGTGACTTTACCTGCAGCAGCTCTATATGCCTCAGTGAGTGCCCTCAACTCTGCCTCCTGCACCGACATGTGAGGAGGGAGTGGTTCAACTCGGATTACCTCATGTGAGGATACTACTGCATGTCCAGTGTAGAATCGCCCATCCTGGTGGTATCTGGAGCCATCTACAAAAATAAAAACCTCAACATATGCATTAGGAACAGGTTTTTCATGAACATATGTAAAACATACTGTCTCCTGACTCATCAGTTCCTATGCAGTCATGTTTGTGCGTCAACGTACCAGAGTACTTTTTTTTTTTTTTCTAATGCTGTCACCAATTCCCCCTTTTCTGAATCCACAGGCAGATGAGTGGCTGGATTCAGAACATTGTATCTTTTGAGGGTGACGTATTCATTAAATTAGTATTAGAGCACATTCAAGTCTAATCTGTCTAGCCATGGACAGATGGTTTGGTTGAACTTGTATGAGTATGGCATTAATGTCATGTGGAGAACAAATTGTCAAAAAGAAAAAGTCAGTGTGAGCTCACATGCCTAGCAGTAATACAGCAGCTTTTACAACACGGACACATGTAGGAGACCCTCTGATCACTGGGTCTAATTGTGCTGAGTAGTAAGTTATTGGTCTCTGTTCCTCTCCACGTTGCTGTGTCAGTACTGCGGTAGCATGTCCTCCCTGCTCTGTTCAAAACAAGAAAAATGGCTGATCATAGTTTGGAATGCCTAAGGCCGGGGCTGGCACAATGAGCAGCTTCAGAGAATCAATTGCTTCTTGAGTGAGATTGTAGGGGTTTGATGACAACCTGTCATAGAGTGGTTGCATCATTTGTGAAGCAGACCTTACCCAAGGCCTACAGTAGGTCACCAAACCTAGGAAAATGCATAGATGCTGGTGTGACCTGGGCAAAGGGAGATCTTGTATTGCCTGTTTTCTGTCTTCAGTCAGGTGTCTTGTACCTTCAGCAATACAATGTCCTAAAAATGTCACCTTTTGTTTGCAATACTGTAATCTGTCACGTGAGACCTTGCAACCCTTCTCTGCCAAAAAACACAGCAAGGAAACTGTAGCTTCCTTGCAGGACGTCTGGTCCGGGCAGCAGAGCAAGAGGTCATCCACATACTGCAATAGTACAGTCTGTGGATGAGGTGGTTGCCACTGCTCAAGAATCCCTGCCATCGCTGTTGAATAGATGGTTGGGTAGTTCTTTCCCCCTTTTGGGAGGACCGTCCAACAGTATTGTTTACCTTCGCGAGTAAAAAAGAAAAGATGCCGTCAGTCAGGGTGCAGGGGTACAGAGAAGAATGCATTTTGCCAAATTAATGACTGTGAAACATTTTGTGACCGTACGGTGTGTGTATTAGGGACAATTGAGATTACACTCACTGTAACATCATTAATGGCCTGTAAGTCCTGAAATATTCTGTGTCAGGGGAACCCTTGGGTCCTTTTTTTTTTTTTTTTTTTTTCCTTAATTGGATACAAAGGGGTGTTGCAGGGGGAAGATCTTTTCACCAGAACCCCTGCCTTAACATACTCTTTAATATCCCTGCTCAGGGACATTGATTTGACTAGGGTCAAAGGGGTATTGCTTTAACCAAAGAGGAGTGGTTCCTTCTTTTAATTTAATCAAAACAAGGGGGAATGGGCAGTCGACCCACATCAGATTTTCCCCTTGCCCAAATGGTGTCTGGCACCTGACTCTTTTTCCTGTCCTCAGACATTCTGGTGTCAGGCATTACCTTCACCACTCTTGCCATATACACCATTTTTGAAATATTACACAAGTGTTTATATAAATGAGACACTAATGTCCAAATACTATTTATACCCGTATTTGATTGGGTAGAGTACCTCTTAAGAAAACTAAATTTGATTCACAGAATATGTTACCAAAAGAAAATTATACATATGAAAATATATATAATTACGAAAGATACTGAGTCATAAAATGGGAGAGCACAATGCCATAGACCACAGCAAAGCACAAGCTTATTTTAAGAAGGTAGTAGCCCTATGTAAATCCATAACTAACAGTTCCAAAATATAAAAGAAGGGATTTGAAAAATACCAAATATCAATACCAGTTGCTTGCGATAAGGTATAAGAAGTGGAAAGGACAAATAAACAGTGACTATGGTTTGAGCCAATATAATGAATGGCTAAAAAAAACTATATATCATATGAAGACAACCTAGAAATACACGGTAACTATACCATCTTGTGTAAGGAAACTACTAAACTGGTAAATGAATGGAATTAAGTGTAACTATAATAGGGCATGATTTACCTGTGGTATAATGTGCACGTGGAAGACCCTGGCGTCCCTCTGCACCAAGTGTTTATATGAAAGGGGACTTGTGACTGTAATACCCTCTGGAGAGTACTATATGATGGCCTAGCCAGCACTCAACTCTGCTCCCAGCAAATCCATAGGGGTATTGTCACTAACAATAACTTTGTTAGCAGCTCTTCTAAGCACGATCTCATGATTCTAGTCTTATTTGTTTAGTCATAGGGGCTTCAGTCGCTTGTCCCTCTACATTCACGTATTCCACAGTCTCGTCAGTAATCATGTCTGACGTTATCAAGTCTTTGTGTACCACAGTTCCGGCTGCCCCAGTGTCAATCAAGAATTCTGTCTCCTTCCCTCCCGGCATTGTTATGGTGGCCATCAAGGCAGGACCAGGTCCGGAGGGAACAGGAACAGGGCACACATTTGTCACTGGGTTGTCAGTTTCCTAGTCTGGAGGTGAAGAAGGTGGAAGATTGGTCTGAGTGTCCATTTTCTCCACAATTCCAGCACTTTACGGTTTCTAAGTTCTTAGGTCCCTTACTACGTCTCTACTGTTTTCCTTGTATTCCAGCATACATGACACGTTGTCTTACTGTCCTAGTTTGTTCAACTCCTTTAGCAACTTTTAAGGAGGTCTTTGGATCTACATTTCTCCATTCAGGTCTGGCTGTCTCGTAAGTCTTTTGTCATACCGTCAATGAATGTATTTACCAATACTTTAACATTGAGTAGGTTTACTGGACTGTACCCCATGTCTGCCCATTTCAGCTGTAACTGTCCAAAATACATCTCTACACTCTCTCCTTTTGTCACATCTGTATGTGTCTTAATTATGTGTCCTAGTACGTCACCTGCTTTTGTGCTCACTAACTACCTAGGCCTGCCCAGGTGCACTTATACGTCCATCATATTGTCTTTGTCTTTTTGTCTGTAAAATGGAAAAGGTTGGTTCTCAGGATCAGCCAATTGTTTTAGTGTAGCTAGCTAGTCAGAGGGCCTCCAGGGATAATACTCCTGTATCTGTCTTACCCTACCTGATGTGGTTGGTTCTCTGGTGGTGGGGGTGACTAGACCGGTTGGGGGTGACATGACATGCTGGTCTACAGCTCCTTCCCAAAAGGATTACTGTCAGCCTACTCCCAAAAGTTAATGTCCCCACTATCCACCAACCACAATCCTGTGTCAGCTTCTTATGTCACTACATGTGATCTTGTCTGGACAGGATTCAGTGCAATTCTTAGGTCAGGTTGCAGCACAGATCATACAAGTATTTCTCCAGTCTGGGTTTGTCTGACCACAGTCCATCTGTCTTGTCTGGGTCTCTGGTTATACAAAGGTATGACCGTAGCAGTAATGTGTCAGTCATAGTCGGACTTTTAAGCATCAAAACATTCATAATACACCTTACTTCCGTACTTTGTCTGTGCCTTTTTGAACAACAAAACATCCACTCACTGGCATTTTTGCCTTTCAATATTGGTTTTACATCTTTCACTGCTTCCTTTTTCCAATCTATACAGCGGTTTTGGATCCCATTGGGGGCCCTGACTGCACACAGAATAAGTTGCCCATGGCTTCAACTTATCCGCTCAACAACACCAAGCAGGTTACACCACCTACCACTCGGTGGACTTAAAGGATTTTACCAAGCAGGTTACACCACCTACCACTCGGTAAATCAGCTGGCTAGCACAGCTCCATGGACGGCAAGGTTACACCACCTAATGCCGTAGACTGACTGTAGCAGGTTACACCACCTATACTACATCAGCCGTGCAGTTGGGTACCTCCTCTGCTGATCCTCAATTTGCTATATCAATCACTCAACTTGAAGCAGGAGAATCTTTTTCCAATCTTTTCAATCACTTACAAGTTTTCCTCTAAAATAGGCACAGTTCTTTTTTCCACTTTCAATTTCATACAGTACTTATTGCTTTAAACACAAATCTCTCAGCGTGTACTAAACCAAGGACAGAGAAACTTAGAATGCAATACATGGCCCCCCTTCCTCTGGCCCACAGCACCGAGGGGAGAAATTACAAGCAATTAGCGCAGGGGCTCGACTCGCCCCTCCCATCAGGTTTTTCGCGCTGATAAGAGCTTGGTGCCTCACACACACAGAAGCGGATTGCAGCAGTTTTCAGACTTGATCTCTATAAAACATTCAAACATTCATCCTCTAGGAATTAAAAACAGTTTCTCTATACAGGCAAATCACTGCACAACTTGAATAAGCTGATTCTGACCGCGTCCGGCCAAACCACATATAGACATCTCCACAACTCATTCATCCTGGACCTTCAACAACAGTTAGATAAGTAATGATACTTATATAATGATGACTCATTCATACATGCTCAGGGATTGTTTTTTTTTCCTTTTCCTTTCACTTTTTAGTTGATTTTACAAGAAGAAAATCCCTTATCTCAATCAGAGCTTCTCATGGACATACATACAAGGTTCACACAGCCTGCCTATTTTGCACTTTGGAATTAACACAACTCTATATAAATAAAACTGCAGCAGTGTCCACTGACACTCTGAAAACACTTTAAGGCCAAACAACAAAAACCACGGCCTTATACAAAATACAGCTCATATAATGTACTGCCAATCCAAAATGACCAAAATAACAACACTGCACAGAGCCTATCCCAGCTCTTGTATTACACACACTAAACAAATACACAACCAATTAGGATATTGACAAACAATACAGATAACAATTATCACAATTATCATCTTATTACTCTATTATTCAACTCTCATACGGACATAACACAAAACTCACTGGTGATGTGGATTCTTTGAACCGTGTTTACAGCCTTTTACCCAGAGGTATGGAGAAATCCGGAAGAGAGATTGCAGGTGCAAACAGATTGTAAGAATAATATTTCTCACCTTGCTGCAGCTGTTGTTTGCATGTCCAAACTCTCTCGAAGCTCCCCCATACGGATTCCGAATAGGCTGGTTACACGGCCACACGTCGGGCGCCAAAACTGTCATAGCTGTTTTTGTTCTGACCCATTGTCAGCTGACAGATCACCAGTGAGGCCTAATTGTGGATTTACGCCCTTAGTTGACAAGCGCTTGGAGACAAAAGACACCTCACACGTATCCTGTGAGCAAGTCACTTTTATCTGATATATAAAAAGCCAAAGCAATGTTTTATACCATTTACATCAAATGCATTTCAATGTAACTCATGTAGCCCCCACCATCACCCAGGGTCATATTCTATTTACCATAGCTCAGAACATGTTGTGACTGACTATTGAGAACATACATGATAAGAAGTGTAGTCTCCTTGAAGGGGGAGACCATCAGACTACTGCATCAACAGATTCTAGTAATTCTAACACTTAAAAGTAAAAGGCACTTAAAGGCAAGGCAGTTAAAGGCAAACTATTAACCCTTCTATAACATAGCCTTATAGATTGCTGAACGAATTATGATGCCCATCAGCGCATATTTAAAACTAAAGATTTCTCTCTTTTTCTGCATTGTTTATTAGCATGACCCAGTAAATAATTTTGGTTAAAATTTCTCGCCCACTCCAACACTGTACCACCTGTATACTATTTATTTATTAAAGGTTGGTGATGAATTAGGTTGTGGGCTACAGCACTTGACACACATTTTGTTAGTTTTTTGGACCTCTTTGCAATCAATTTTTAGGTGGTAATTTTTGCCATTTACTAGGTGGCAATTTCCGTAATATTTGGAGTCCTATGTCCCTCCCTTCCTTATTCTGCACCTTTCTTGAATTTTTTATTACTGTTTTTTTATTTATTATCCTTGATTCAATAAAAATTTAATTTTTCAATGCACATCCAGTTTTACTCCATTTTACCTGTGGAATACACTGACCATGGATTTAGTGGTTTGACATCTTGACATTTTGGAGTAGGCATTTAGTACCATAGTATAGTTACTTTAAATGAGGCTTATTGGTGTATCATACCAATTATGCGTATTATATTTTATTTATTTTTGTTTTAACACAAGAGCTGTGTTTTTACTGGTGAAATGGCTTTTCAGGATTTGTGTGTGTTTTTTGTGTGCTTTTCTTTACTTTTTTTTTAACTTAGCCCCATTTTGGATCATGAATATTTTTTGCTTTGATCGTTGGTCACACATACTGCAGTGCATGAGACCTGTCAGTGTCTCACTGACATAATCTGTTAGACCCTGTTTATAGCAGGAACTAACCGGCCACCATACTCTGGGGTCATCAGATTACCTCAGGGTGCCACAGCAACCTTCGGCACCCACGGTTATGCTTGTTGGTAGCATATGGTCTTTTAACCCCCTTTCAGCCATTTAGATGCCGCTGTCCCTATTGTGGTATTTAAGGGATTAACGAGCCTTGATTAGCTTCTAAACCAGTTAAGGCCGATGCTGCAGGGTGTCTGCTGTCATAAACATATACATCACAACACAGTACATTCCTTCACATACAGTATAATGCCTTTCGGCTTTTTATTTTGGCTTTATGCCCAGCTGTTGATGCAGGTCTACCTAATGTCCCTCACTGCAACTGTGTTCCCTCTGACATCTCCTCGTGATAGGATCAAGAGAGATATGATAAATGGATGTGGTAAGGGGCATTACCAAAATTGCTGTGGCACATTCAGTTTTCCCCTCTTTCCTGTAAGCGGGTGTAACAGTCTAAGGCCCCCTTCACATGTTCTGGTGATCTCTGTACTGGAAAAACTAGTACTGGCGAGATCCATGGTCCGTGTCCATGTGCCATCTGTATGTACATATGTGACATCTGTGCATCCGTGTCACAACCATGTGCCATCTGTGTGACACGTACCAGCTCCTGGGAAAAGCAATACAGGCCTGGGGGCTAATGTTAATAATCTGCGAAAAAAGGACAATATCCCAAAAGGTTCTCAGGCTATTAATAGCAGCTCACAGCTGTTTGCTTTGCCTTTACTGGTGAGTTTACGGGGAGCCCCCCAAAAATGACGTAGGGTCTCCCTATAAATTCAAATCAGCAAAGGCTAAACAGACAGCTGTGGGTTGACAACAATAGCCTGGGAAAGGGACAGAAATATTGCACCCCCCTACAAGGCTACCAACATCAGTCCTCAGCCACCCCAGAAATGGCTCATTCATAAGATCCGCTAAATCTGATGCTTATCCTCGCTCTTCCCACATGCCTTCGTGCAGTGGCCAGTGGGGTAATAGGGTTGTGGTTAATATTTTATATTGCCAGCTGACATCAAGCCCAGGGGTTAGTAATGGAGAAGCGTCTATAAGATGCCCCCATTACTAACCTCATAGTTAGATTGTAAAATAAAAACCCAGACATGATAAAGTCCTTTAATTGAAATAAAGACAATGACTCCTTTATTTGAAAGAAAAATAAAAAAGCTAAGTTATACATGCATTTATGCCTAATTCACTGAAGCCCATGTCCCCTATAAGGCCCCTTTCACACATCAGTTTTTGCTGTCAGTCACAATCCGTTGGCTCGACGGATCGACGGATCCATCGCAGAATGTGAAAAACTGATGCGACTGATTTGTTTTTTCGACGGATCCGACTGGGGGGCTAGCTAATTGGATCTGAAAAAAAGCGGAGCATGCTCAGTTTAAAAAAAGGGAATCCATCGCTGGATTCCATCATCTTACGGATCTGGCGCCCATAGGCTTCCATTCTAGCAAACGACGGATGGCGACGGACAAACAATTTTTGATGGATCTGGGGAATGACGGATGAAACATGAGGCCATCTGTCGCAATCCATCACTTATACAAGTCTATGAGTAAAAAATGGATCCGGCTGCATCAGTCGCCGGATCCGTTTTTTTTTCAAAATTTGACGGATTGCGACTGATAGCAAAAAACTGATGTGTGAAAGGGGCTTTAAAGACAATAAATAACAAACAACCATATTCCTCACCTGTCCTACAAGAAATAATACATGTGTCCCACACGGTAATCCATATCTGCAACATCTTGAGGTCTTGATGAGAGTGACATGATGCCACAGTTCACCCTGACATCCAGGAGATACTGACTTGAGCTTGGGGTGACGAGCGATAATGTCATAGAGCTTTCCGCTGGTCACTGAGGCTGCAATCCCACGCTCAGTTCACTGTGAGCCAGTCAGATGAATTGCGGTGACCTCATTGAGATCACCGCTAGCACCATGGAAAAATTCTCATGGTGCTAGCCGTGATGTCAGGAAGGTTACCCCACTTCACTGTGAGCCTGATAAACTGGAGGAAGCTTCATGACGTCACCAGTAGCCCCGTGATAATAAAATGAGCAATTGTTATTACACAGTGCTATATAATATGATGATTGCAATATATTAAGATGATAAAAACTTTGATGGGAGTGTTTCCTCAAAGTTATTGCTGTTAAGGTGGTTCTACCGTTGATTCATTAGACATACTCAGTTCTTCACACACTGATCCTGCATGTTTGCCTAGTATTTGTTAAATAACCGATGATTCAATATGATTTGTCATGTGCTGTTGTTTTTCTGAGGTTGGACTTACCTAATTTTAAGACCAAATGTTTTCCTTTATTATGTCCTGATATAAAACCATAGAATTCAAAGAGAGTGTATTTAGCTTTTATCATGACAGCATGTGAGGTATGTCGTATATTCTTGATCTTCCCATGACATTGTTTTAAGAACTGTATACTTTAAAATATCAATGTTTTGTAATTCTAGAGAATAACCTCTGAGTGACCCAATTTTTTTTTTGTTTTTGCGCTTTCATTTTTTCTTCTCCTTCTTGCAAGAGCCGTAACTTTATTTTTTGTTTATATAGCAATATGAGGGCTTATTTTTGATAGACAAGTTGTAGTTTTAAATAACACTTTTCATTTTAGCATATCATTTACTAAAAAATTGAAAAAAACATTCAATTGCAATGAAATTGCAAGAAAAATCTCACAATTCTTTCATTGTTTTTTGGGTTTTGTTTTGCATCATTATAATTACGGTGATATCAAGCTTGTCCAGTTTTGTTTGTTATCTTAGTGTTGAAAAAACAATTCTGAAATTTATAAAGAAAAATATTTTTTTTCTGAGACCCATAAGTTTTATAATTTCTTATCCATAGTGTTGTATTAGAGATCATTTTTTGTATCCTGAGCTAATGTTTTTATTGATACCATTTTGAGATACATTCGACATTTTCAATCGCTTTTTTATTACATTTTGGGGGGTGAGGTGACCAAAAAAAACGCAATTTAGTAATTTTCAGTCTTTTTTTCTTTACAATGTTTAACATATAGTTTCAATAATTTCATATTTTGATAGACCAACCTTTTTGGGATACGATAATACCAAAAACGTTTTTTTTTTTTTTTTATTGTTAATAGTCTCTTCTTCTATATATACCAAAGTATTGCAGTATACAGGGAAATCACAGTTCTTCTAAGAAGCTCAGCCTGTAGCTTCAACAGGCCCCTGTATGTTATGTTAATCCATTAGCTCACTGCAATCACATTGCTGGATGAAAGTTGATGAAAGCCTGGCATCATTTAAATTGACAGTGGCATTTAAGTGGTTGAACTACAGCGATCAGACCATGTTCCAGCCTCCACAGTGTGAGGGGTTGACACACTTAGCTGCTTCCTCAGGTAGACACAGGAACCGATCTGGTAGAACATCATCTGCTGGTTTATTGGGGATGACATAAACCTTGGCAGGGTTCAGCAAAATAAACAGAGCCTTGCTGGCATAATGGTAAAACAAACAAAAACACAGTCCTTATAAGTCCATTCCCTTCAGGGTTCACCTGCAGTTATCCTGCTCAGTCCTTTAGCTCCTCTAGGAGCTATGTGGGAGTTCCTGCTCTCCCAACACACAACACACACTGACTCTCATGGCCAGTTATTTAACACCATGTGATGGTCACATGACCTTGACCTCACACAGGTCCTGTCAGGACCTCCTTCCACCCGTTCTATGGAGGTCCACTAAAACCAGCCCATAACATAGGTTCCTTTTAACCGTCTCAGCACTTAACATGCTGGAGGCAAGCACACTCTGGTTCTACATCACTGACCACAGTATGCGCAGTGACTCTGTCATAGATTCCCCCCTCTGCCCGAAGCTGGGGGTATTGGCACCTTCAGATATCAGACAGGGAATTCGGGAGAGAACATCTGCGTTACCATTAGAGATGAGCGGTGTTCAAGTTGAACTGTTCGCCATTTTCAAGTTCGAGCTGTTTTGGGCGGTGTTCGAGTCGTTCGACGAACCCGGACAATTTGCTTAACCTTTGGCTGTTCGAGTTTCTGTTCGATAACTGTTCATTCACCAAAAGCCTAGCTTGATTTGCTCATTTAAACTGTTTATCATTGTTAACGGACTGTTTCAGTGTATAGTGGGCGGGGGGCGGGGGAATAGATCTGTGCTGAAATAATGACGATCTCCATTTTTTTTCTTTCCCGCATTTACAGAGGGGCGGTGCAGTCTCTCAGCCTATCAGCAGTGCACACACACACAGCAATGTGCATGTGATGCACACAAGCAAGGGCATGTGTCATTGGCTGTGTATGTCACATGTCCTCGCCCTATAAGAACCAGCCATTTGCCCCATCGCCACCATTTCCTCACTGCTGCAGCTTAGTGTTAGACAGCACCGCTGCTGCTGTGGGTGCTATACAGACTAAGAGTGTTTTTTTGGAGCGAATTGTTAGAGAGATAGGTTTAGGGAGTCGGGAGGAGTCAGGACTAGTTGAAATATCAGCCCTTTTCAGGGTAGTTTACAGCAGTTCATAGCACTGTTTGCCAGGCAGGTCTGAGCCAGTGCTGTGCAAGTGTTAGTCACAGCATTTGGTGTAATCTAGCTCAGCCAATCCATTTGGGTTAGTAGCATTGTCTAATAGTCATCTGAGTAGCCCGCCTGTGAAGCTAGCTACACCGCCTGAGTATCTCAATTTTTACTGCATCTAACCCAGTAAATCGTTTTGGGGTTTTGGGCTTAGTAGCAGTGTCTGCACATCAGCAGAGTAGCCCGCCTGTGAAGCTAGCTACACCGCCTGTGTATCTCAATTTTTACTGCATCTAACCCAGTAAATCGTTTTGGGGTTTTGGGCTTAGTAGCAGTGTCTGCACGTCAGCAGAGTAGCCCGCCTGTGAAGCTAGCTACACCGCCTGAGTATCTCAATTTTTACTGCATCTAACCCAGTAAATCGTTTTGGGGTTTTGGGCTTAGTAGCAGTGTCTGCACATCAGCAGAGTAGCCCGCCTGTGAAGCTAGCTACACCGCCTGTGTATCTCAATTTTTACTGCATCTAACCCAGTAAATCGTTTTGGGGTTTTGGGCTTAGTAGCAGTGTCTGCACGTCAGCAGAGTAGCCCGCCTGTGAAGCTAGCTACACCGCCTGTGTATCTCAATTTTTACTGCATCTAACCCAGTAAATCGTTTTGGGGTTTTGGGCTTAGTAGCAGTGTCTGCACGTCAGCAGAGTAGCACGCCTGTGAAGATAGCTACACCGCCTGTGTATCTCAATTTTTACTGCATCTAACCCAGTAAATTGTTTTGGGGTTTGGGGCTTAGTAGCAGTGTCTGCACGTCAGCAGAGTAGCCCTCCTGTGTGTGAAGCTAGCTACACCGCCTGTGTATCTCAATTTTTAATTCATCTAACCCAGTAAATCGTTTTGGAGTTTTGGGCTTAGTACAAGTGTCTGCACGTCAGCAGAGTAGCCCGCCTGTGAAACAAACTATACCACCTGTGTATCTCAATTTTCACTGCATCTAATCCAGTTAATAGTTTTGGGCCTAGGAGCAGTGTCTGCACGTCAGCAGAGTAGCCCGCCTGTGAAACAAACTATACCGCCTGTGTATCTCAATTTTCACTGCATCTAATCCAGTTAATAGTTTTGAGCCTAGGAGCAGTGTCTGCACGTCAGCAGAGTAGCCCACCTGTGAAACTAACTACACCGCCTGTGTATCTCTATTTTCACTGCATCTAATCCAGTTAATAGTTTTGGGCCTAGGAGCAGTGTCTGCACGTCAGCAGAGTAGCCCGCCTGTGAAACATACTATACCGCCTGTGTATCTCAATTTTCACTGCATCTAATCCAGTTAATAGTTTTGGGCCTAGGAGCAGTGTCTGCACGTCAGCAGAGTAGCCCGCCTGTGAAACGAACTATACCACCTGTGTATCTCAATTTTCACTGCATCTAGTCCAGTTAAAAGTTTTGGGCCTAGGAGCAGTGCATGCACGTCAGCAGAGTAGCCCGCCTGTGAAACTAACTACACCGCCTGTGTATCTCTATTTTCACTGCATCTAATCCAGTTAATAGTTTTGGGTCTAGGAGCAGTGTCAGCACGTCAGCAGAGTAGCCCGCCTGTGACGCAAACTATACTGCCTGTGTATCTCAATTTTCACTGCATCTAATCCAGTTAATAGTTTTGGGCCTAGGAGCAGTGTCTGCACGTCAGCAGAGTAGCCCGCCTGTGAAACAAACTATACCGCCTGTGTATCTCAATTTTCACTGCGTCTAATCCAGTTAATAGATTTGGGCCTAGTACCACAGTTTGGCCACTCAGTTCTGCTCGGTTTTCATCCATCCGTTGTTGTGCCAACAACTACAGATACAGAGTTGACAATTAGTTAAGCACTAAAATGAGTGGCAAAAGGCCTGCTGCTGGTGGAATGGGGAATAGGCGTGTTGGAAAGGGAAAAAAAGGTTGTGTCCATTGGGTAGGTGGTAAAGCAACAGTAACATCTGCAGAAGAAAGACCATCTTCCAGCCAAAGTAAGATGTCTACTTCTTTTCGTGGACAATCTGATATGATCCCTTTCTTACGACCATCGCTACAAGCATCGCCAAAAATTCCACATGAGGCACAAAAACAGCAGGTGCTTGAACGGATATCAAGTGCTAGTTCAAGTGGGCTCTCCTCCATGTCAACTTCAGCATCACAACTATTCCAGTCCTCAGAGTTGTCACCCCAATCGCACTTGCTTCCTCACAGCTCCCAAGTCTCCAGCTGCCCATCTGAGCATGGAGTAACACACATGGTTGAGTCTGTAGAGCTGTTTATGCATACTATAGCCTGGGAATCAGAGGTCTGCTCCAGAGCTTCTGTGAATCCAGATGAGAAAATGATCTGCACTGATGCCCAGAATCTTTGTGAATCGGATCCAGGCGCAGATGAAGAAGGTTCTGAGCATAATGTAGACCCTCGTTCCAAAACTGTAACTCCTGTTGGTGGAGACAATGAGGAAGATGATGATGAGACTGAGATACCTGATCGGAATGAAAACTTGACTTTTTGGTAGGGGCAGGAAGAGGTTGGCTCTGAGGACAAGGGGTGTGAGAACACACAGGATGATGATGAGGAGGTTGTAGACCCCACTTACTGTCAACCCCCAGTCCGCCAGTCCATGAGGTCAGCAGAGGAGGTGAAGGAGGATGCTAGTGACGAGTCTGAAGACTAGGTAATGGTGCACCTTCCTGGAAAAAGATGGAGTACTGGAAGCACATCAACAACTGCATCCTCAACCCCAACTGTGCCTCAGACCAGAAGTCGTGGTGGCTCTTCAGGTCGCACGGGCTCTAAGCCTTGCATAGCCTGGGCATTTTTTGACATTGCAAAGGATGACCCAACTCATGTTGTCTGTAAGATTTGTCAACAAAATCTCAGTAGAGGCCAAAAAATCACTAGCTTGAGTACTTCATGCATAAACTGTCACATGGATATGAGGCATAAGTTGCAGTGGGAAGGTCACTGTGCTACAATGCGGCCTAGTGGGCTGGGTCAACCACCGTCTGCCCCATCAAGTGCATCCGCATCCTCTTCATCCTCTGTGACTGTGGAGACAGCAGTCGCACTTGGTTTTGGATGCAGACCTTCCACCTCTTTACCCGCAACAGCCAGTGTGATTGGCAGGTCGTCAGGACATTTGCAAGTGGAAACACCTGCAGGTGTTGAGTGTTCTCCGACATCGACACCACATTTTGATCAAGGCAACATAACATCTCCGCCTGCACCTTCCTCACAGACCAGCAGTTTTCCGGGGACACCCTACTCAACTCCATCTAAGCATGGCAGCCAGCCCTCAGTCCCTCAGATGAGGACAAGTAAAAGACCATTTCCTCCTAGCCATGACAAAGCTAAGAGGTTGAATTTCTCCATCTGCAAGCTGTTTGCTACAGAAATGCTGCCTTTCCGCCTGGTGGACACAGAGGATTTTCGAGACCTTATGTCCGTCGCAGTGCCCAAGTACCAGATGACCAGTCGCCACTACTTCTCAAAGAAAGCTGTGCCTGCGCTACACCAGCATGTCGCACCCAACATCAACGCTTCCATGAGAAACTCTGTGTTTGACTGGGTGCATTTCACCACAGACACTTGGATGAGTAGACATGGACAGGGGCGTTACATGTCGGTGACTGGGCACTGGATAACTATGGCGACATCAGGAGAAGGGGCTGCTGTCCAAGTCTTGCTGTCCCTAAGAGTTGCTCGTTGATCCTCTGCATCTAGAAGTTCCTCCACTGCTTCTGCCTTCTCAACCTCCTCTCAGTCCTCCACCTGCACCCAAAGCCTGTCTGGTAATGCCACCCGTGTTGTAACTGCGCAGAAGGAATCCTGCACACCTCCTCACTATGCTGTCACCAGGGCTCAACGGCATCAGGCAGTGTTTACATTGAAGTGTCTGGGAAATGTGAGTCACACAGCTGAGGAGTTGTGGTCAGCTCTGGAGACCGAGTTCCATCAATGGTTGTCTCCACTCAACCTGCAGCCAGGGAAGGCTGTGTGCGACAATGCTGCAAACCTGGGTGCGGCCCTTCGCCGGGGCAATGTCACACACGTGCCTTGCATGGCTCACGTTTTGAACCTGGTTGTCCAGCAATTTTTATCTCACTATCCTGGACTAGATGGGCTTCTGCAGAGGGCACGGTCGCTGTGTGCTCACTTCCGCCCTTCACATCCTGCAGCTCGACGACTTGCATCTCTACAGAAGTCGTTGGGCCTACCAGTTCACCGACTGAAATGCGATGTGCCCACACGGTGGAATTCAACTCTGCACATGTTACAGCGACTGTGGCAGTACCGACGAGCCAAGGTGCAATACGTTATGACGTATAGCCTGGGCCAACGAGATCAAGAGGTGGGGCAAATCACGCTGCAGTAGTGGTCTCAGATTAGGGACCTATGCACCCTTCTGCACAGTTTTGAAATAGAAACGAAGATGTTTAGTGCTGACAATGCCATTATCAGCATGACCATTCCGTTGATTTACATGCTGAAGCACACCTTACACAGTGTCCGGAGTCAGGTGGTGGAACAAGAGGAGGAGAAGGAGGAGAAACAGGAGTCGTATGCGGAAGGGATCATATCTCCAAGGTCAAGAAGGTTGGCAGCACCAAGGTGGCTGGCATTGGAGGCTGGGGGAGAGGGATTACCGAGGGTGCATGGTAGCAGTCAAACTGTTGAGGAAGGTGCAGGAGGCGAGGAAGAAGTGGAAGACGAACTGGCGCTGGGCATGGAAGACTCATCAGATGAGGGAGACCTTGATCAAATTTCTGTTGTGCGAGGTTGGGGGGAGAGGGCGGACAAAGGAAGCATGATTCTCACCTCGCCACCACCAAGACAACAAAGACTTGGTCCTCCTGGATGTGCAAGACACATGAGTGCCTTCTTGCTGCACTACCTGCAACATGACCCTCGGATTGTCAGAATCCGAAGTAATGCCAACTACTGGGTTGCCACACTCTTAGATCCCCAGTACAAAAGCAAATTTGGCGAAATAATTCCTGCCATAGAAAGGGATTCACGCATGCAGGAGTATCAGCAGAGACTGTTACATAATCTAACATCTGCTTTTCCACAAAACACCAGTGGTGCACATAGTCAATCTCTGAGTTCTAACTTGCCAACCGTGGGACTATCGAGTCATCACTCTAACTGTAACAGTAACATCGTATCTGGTTGTAACAGCAATTTTTTTCCAATTGTTTCAAGATTTTTTTTAGACCATGCTTTGAAAGGCCACAGGAGACAAGAAGTCTGACGCACAGCCAATGCCTAGAGAGGATGGTACAAGAGTATCTCCAAGTTAGCATCGATGCCATGACTGTGGAACTGGACCCTTGCTCATTTTGGGCTTCCAATCTTGAAAAATGGCCTGAGCTCTCCACTCACGCCTTGGAGATCTTGTCGTGCCCCGCAGCCAGTGTTCTCTCTGAACGTGTGTTCAGCGCTGCTGGTGGTGTGCTGACAGATAAGCGCTCGTGGCTGTCCAGTGACAATGTAGACAGACTAGCATTCATCAAGATGAACAAATCCTGGATCCGCAAGGACTTTTCTGCCCCTGTGTCATCTTGGGGAGACTAAAAGCTTGATGATTTTTGAAAATCACCTCACCAACCGTTTTAAAAAACTCTGGCGAAATTGATGCCATTTAAGTGGTGTCTGTGGCCGAATTTTTTGAAAAAATGGAGACTCTTTTATTTAGTCCCCTTGCTGAGTTTTACATGACGTTGCCATCATTAATTCAAGGTGGGTGGGGTCGTCTGCAGAGTTGTTAACTCATACTATGGACTGGGATTCAGAGATCTGCTCCAAAGCTTCAGTGTCTGCTAGTCAGCAGAGTAGCCCAGCCACCCACCACCTGTTTACCTAAGTACTATTTTTAACGGCATCTAGCCCAGGAAATCCTAGTACTTAGGTAAACAGGCAGTGTAGCTTGCTTCATGGGTGGGGTACGCTGCTGAGTAGCACCAAATTGTGAAACGCGCGTCGGGTGGGTGGGAGACAGCGCGGTGCATCGCTTACCATTACCAGGTATGGTATCGATTTGCCAAATGCGTGATTTGCTGCTAATTGATTGTTTATGATGTTTCTTATAGAAATGGTATGGTCCTTGGATTTTTCCACGCCGTTACCATGCACATATGGCAGCCGTCTTTGGCGTTAATATTAGTTGTATGCTCGTGCCGCTCTGTCCCCCTACAGTAGTGTGCAGGTGATTGCCAATTTTAGCTTTTGTTGTCATTTAAGACTGGTTGTATTTTCAATAAAGTTTTGATATATTTATAATTTCTGGACTAGTACACTGTTTTTCTTTTTGTTATCTATTTTGTAACGGCATCTAACCCAGGAAATACTTTTGGGCCTAGTAGAATTTAGTGCTACTCAGCAGCGCACCCCACCCATGAAGCAAGCTACACTGCCTGTTTACCTAAGTACTATTTTTAACGGCATCTGGCCCAGGAAATCCTTTTGGGCCTAGTAGAATTTGGTGGTACTCAGCAGCGTACCCCACCCATGAAGCAAGCTACACCGCCTGTTTACCTAACTACTATTTTGTAACGGCATCTGGCCCAGGAAATCCTTTTGGGCCTAGTAGCATTTTCTGCTACTCAGCAGAGTACCCCACCCATGAAGCAAGCTACACCGCCTTCTTTCCTTCTCAATCTAACCCCTCGGCTCTGGGGTGTCCACTCTCCCTCCAGCTCTCTCCTTCTCACAGGTGGACTACCGCGTGTTTTCACACTGTGGCGAATCTTTTGGGCCCAGACATAAGGAGTCGTCGAGGTAATGGATAATATGTGCCGCCTTTCAAACGTTCATGACGACACATTCGAGGAAGCAACTAAACGCCTCAAATAGTGAGCAGGATATGGAGCACCCCATGAGCAAACAGCGATCTATGTAGTATGCTCCTTCACAGAAGCAGCCCAATGGGAGGACACTATTCGGAGGCACAGGTAGTAACCAGAATGCCCCCTCAATGTCTGTTTTGGCCATTAGGGTGCCCCTTACCAAGTTCTTGACCCACCTGATAGCCTCGTCAAAGGAGGTACAGTACATAGTACTGTACTTGGTTCCGCATCGATGTTGTCGTTTACTGACCTGCCCCTTGGATATGACAAATGGTGGATTAGTCTGAATGTATTGGGTTCATTTTTTGGCACAACCCCCAACGGGGGTACCACTACGTCTTCTAAGGAAAGTGTTCTGAATGGACCCGCAGCCATTCTTCCTAAAGATATTTATTTTTTTATTTTTTTTGTCAAGACGTCTGGGTGTTGGTAGAGTGAGTTTAGATTTTTACTCCAGCCTTTCTTGATTTTAGAAGGGCATGACATGCCTATATCTGTGTCTCCTCCTCCTTTTACTCCTCCACCTCTTTTCTTTTTGCATGGCTATATGTAGTTGTCACTTTTCCATGTGTTTGTTGTGTCTTCTGAGCAGTTTGTCAGGTTTTGGACACCTTTTAAGGTGTTTTCTATGTGTTTTCCATGTGTTTGTATGTGTTTGTGTTTGCCTGCCATTGGTTTCAATGGGGTTTGACGGTGTTCGTCGAACGTTCGACGAACACGTCCCTGTTCAACAAACCGAACCCGAACACTAGGGAGGTGGCTCATTTCTAGTTACCATGTAATTTCCCAGGTCTATGTTCTACGTGGAAACGAAAGTCTTGAAGGGCTAAGAACCACCTAGTCACCCTGGCGTTCTTACCCTTCTTCTCTCACAACCACCTCAGAGGTGAATGGTCTGAAACTACCTTAAATCTGCAGCCTAGCAGGTAGTACTTCAGAGTGTCTATTGCCCATTTTATAGCTAAGCACTCCATCTCCACTATGATGTAATTCTTCTCGCAAAAAGAGAGTTTCCGGCTCAGGTATAGGATGCTCTTCTCCATTTATCTCTTGAGAAAGCACGGCTCCTAACCTTACTTTGAAGCATCAGTCTGGATCACAAATTCTCTGCTAAAGTCTGGTGCGACCAGAACTGGATGCTTACACAAAGGTCGCTTGATCTCTTGAAATGCCATCTCTGTGTCAGGAGTCCATTTCACCATTGTCGACAAGGTACCCACCAGTAGATCCATTAACGGTGCGGCAATTATAGCAAAGTTCGGGATAAAACCCAGGTAATAGCCCACAATCCCAAGAAATGCCCTCACTTGCTTCCTGGAGAGTGGTTACGGCCATTCCTGAATCTCCTCTATTTTGTTCAGTCGGGGCTTGATTTCGCCTATTCTGATGATGTAGCCCAAGTTCCTGACCTCTTCATTCACTACGGTACACTTCTTGTGATTTATGGTGAATCCTGCTTTCCTCAATTCATCAAGGATCGCCTGTACCTTTGGCAGGTGCAAACTCCAGCCATCCAAGTAGGCTGTGGCATAATTCTTGTGCGGAGCCTGAATTCAATCCATAGCTCTCTGGAAGGTAGCTGGGGCTCCCTGCAGTCCGAAGGACATTCTGGTGTACTGAAAAAAATCATCTGGCAATGAGAAGGCCATCTTCTCCTTGGCGTTCTGGGACATGGGGACCTGCCAGTACCTCTTCATCAGGTCAAAGGTTGTGATTTACATCGCAGGCCCCAGTCACTCAATGAGTTCAACCACGTTGAGCATTGGGTATGCATCCAAGCTAGATACCTCATTGGAATCTTCTCTAGAGGCATAATCCTAATGTGGATAACATATTAATTATATAATTATATGGACATGAATAATAATGGTGATGCGCAGTGCTGTTTACATTGTTTAATGTTCCGTAGTGTTGTAGTGTCAGGTCCTCACTACTATGAAGGTTTTGTTTTTTTCCATCTATATCAGCACATTTATTATTATTTTTATGTTATTTTTATGTTCAATATATTTCTGTTACAGATAACCTTATATATTTATGGTCACTGTCCACTTATTTTTTTGTTACACAATATACACTTAGTTGTATTATTAGTATTATATGCATACATAGTATCAGTTAATCTTAATACACTTCACGTTGCAATTATTATTATCCACATAACACAAACTCGGTTTTCAGCTTCACATATACACATGTTATTGTCCCATTTTAATATATACTTAACACTTTATCACTTTTATTGTTCTCCACTGATTGCCAGGACAGTGCGCATGCGCCGTTGTAGTCGCTCCGGATCTCCTCCTCCTGGCACCTGATGGTAGCGCTTGACTTCCGCCCGGTCAAAGCTGGGTGGAACGCTTGTGTTCCATTAGCCGGAAGTGTGATGTCCCTGTGCAGGTGATGTCAGCGCCGGATGCGCCGCTAGATCCCGGCATCTGTGTGAGTAATTGTGGGCATGCGTGCAATATCTACAACTAAAGCCGGATGTGTTGCCACGTCTGGGCGGGCATATAGACATGTATGGGCATAGGTGCAATAGGGTCATGTATTAGTATTCACTGCCGTTAGCTCTATGATTGGTTAGTGGGTGGTTAAAAAGGGTCCCAGCCTCTCTTTTAAACATGCTCCTGTGAGAATAGGCGAAACGCGCGTCGAGGTGAGACGTAGCAGAGAGGACATGCCACTCAGGTATTCATGTGATTGTATGCACTTTAGCTGTAGTAGTTGGCACTATGCACAGAGTCATCAATTTTGATTAGACTTTTATATGGGAACTTAGAGAAACAACCTTCATAGTACTATAACTATACCTTTGGTATAAGTACATATGGCTAAATTTGGATTCTTGCATGCATTTTGGTTGTTTTCAGTAAGAAATATACAACTCTACCTCGTAGTAATTTTTCTTAATTCAATGCTATAGAAGTGTGGTGTGTCATCAATTGCTGGTCTTCTAGTTTGGCTTGAGGCATCCAATATATATTTGTGTAATTTTATGAATTTTTGTAAATAAACTTTATTGATTTTATATATACACTCCTTGTTCCTTGATTGGTTCTGGGTTTATGTGATATATATGGAGTGTGACCTATGGATGTTTAGGTTGTTTTTGAGGACTAATATGTATGCACCTCATTGAGCCTGCAGTAATAGTTACAAAATCACCACTCACCATTGGAATTCGGTACGAGGATGATGGGACTTGACCAGTCACTTCTTGATTCCTCTATCATCCCGAGGTCCATCATTCTCTTCACCTCCTTGGAGATCATCTCCCAGCGTGCTTCAGGGATTCTGTAGGGTTTGAAGATTACTCTTACATGCGGCTATGTTAGGATGTCGTGTTCAACAACCTGTGTGCGCCTTGGCAGCTCCGAGAGCAGGTCCCAGTTCTGCTGCAGCAGTTCTCAACATCTTTGCTTCTGGGCCAGCGTTAGCATGTCAGCAATCACGACCTCCTCAACCTTGTCCTCAGGAAGGGCCCCCAGGCAAGGAGCTTCCAGCGGCTTACAGTCCCTCCAAGGATTCAGTAAGTTGACATGGTATACCTGATGTGGCCTTCTGCAACCGGACTGATGTACCTTGTAATTCATGTCCCTGAGTTTTTCTACCATCTCATATGGGCCTTGCCAGTTGGCCAAGAACTTGCTCTCCAGCATAGGGATAATTACCAGCATGCGGTCTCCTGCCTGGAATTTCCTTAGCCTTGCTGATCAGTTGTACACCCTTGCTTGGGCCTCCTGTGTTTGAAGAAGGTGCTCCTTTACAATAGGCATTAAAAGTGCCATCCTTTCCTGCAGCTGAGTGATGTGCTCAATGACACTGCAGTGCGGTGTGACATCGGCTTCCCAGGTTTCCTTGGCGATGTCCAGGAGCCCTCTTGGATGTCGGCCGTATAGGAGTTTGAACAGCGAGAAGCCAGTGGAGGCCTGTGGGACTTATCTGATAGAAAAGAGCAGAAACGGGAGAAGATAGTCCTAGTCTTGACCATCCTTTCCATGACTCTCTTGAGCATGACCTTCAAGGTCTTGTTAAAGCAATCCACCAGGCCATCGATCTGCGGATGGTAAACGGAGGTTTGCAGCTGAGCAATCTGGAGGCCTCTACACAGCTCTCCCATTACTTTGCTCATAAATGGGGTACCCTGGTCCATCAAGATCTCCTTGGGCAAACCGGTCTGGGTAAAGATATGGACAAGCTCCCAGGTGATACTTCTAGCAGAAGAGTTTCTCAGTGGCACGGCTTCTGGGTACCGGGTCGTGTAATCCATGACCAATAAGATGCTCTGGTGACCACATGCAGATTTAACAATGGGATGTACCAGGTCCATAGAAATCCTTTAAAAGGGGATTTCTATCACAATGTCAGGACTCTGAACATTTTTTACCTTTTGTGCATTACTGCCCTTTTCCAACATGGTATCTTTGGTCTCATGTGCACTTGTCTTCCTGCTATAAAACTCCACCCCAGCCTTCAGTCTGTGCTAGATTATTCTGCTTTGCATCTAGCTCCTGATTACTCCCTGGCCTTGCACCTGCACCTGGTCCTGTGAACCTGTGTTGGAGATCCTGCCACTCTGCTCTGAGTTCCTGCTGCATACACAAGTGTTCGGTAATCCTCCTTCATCTGCTGCTCGTGTTACTTCCATCTGCATTTGCTGGACATGTAAGCTGTTTCTGCTCTGCAAAACCAGAGACTATTAACCAGGCCTCCCTGGTTGAGCTAAGATATGATTTGAACTGCCTAATGGCATATCTATCTGTGTCTGGACTAAGTCAAGGATCTATTCATGTCAAGATTCCTCAAGAATAAGTGTGCTTCATAGACTTTCTGTTTGTTTGCATCTACCTCTGAAGTTTCCTATTGACTGCTAAGCTGCGTTTATTATTTGCATCAAGTGTTGTGGACTTGAGTTTCTCTCTGCACCTGTTTGAATCACTGTGTGATAATATAAACTTTACCACTTATAAAACTGTGTCCTGTTGTCTTGTTCCATGCAAAGAGTCTCCTGAATTATCCCCTATAATTATTACACACAGGCAGTGGGACTAAGGCGCTTCGGAAGTGAGAACTGGGAGCAGTTATCTGACAGATGGGGCAGGATCTACAATAATTTAGGATCTCTCGGTAACACCCTGGCCAATAGAACCTCTGTAGCACTCTGTGCTGAGTTTTCTCTACCCTGAGATGTCCATCCTAAACATGCGAAGAGGCCATGTCTAAAATTTTTCACTGGTAGGGTCCTGAAACTAACAGCTGCTACACTATCTCACCTCCCCTCAGTTTGGTCACCAGATACAATAAGTCGCCATTGACTGCAAAGTGAGGGAACCTGGTGTCAGCCCCCGGCTATTAAATGCTTACCTGCTGAATGTGATTTTTTTTTTCAATACATATAATAATCAGTATGTAAAATAGGGGGCAGGTAACTTAGGGATCAGTGACCTGTCATAAGCCATCAGCATGAATACCTAATCAGACCACCACATGAAGAACCCCCACAGCTCTGCCCCGGAGAACGAGCATATCATTAACTGAAAACTGAAAATAAAGATTAAACAACAACCACTAGATGGATTTCATCACCCAAATATAATTTTAATCAGTATAACGGCACCGACCTGACACTTCAGCTGCATCATATTGATGGAAATGCTTGAAGTATGCAGCTCTGGCAAAAATTAAGAGACCACCACATCAAAACCCTGTCATGGGCAGCCCAATCTCCAGACGTGAACCTCATTGAAACCCTCTGGAATGAAATCAACAGGATGATGGATAGTGACAAGCCATCAAACAAAGAAGAACTAACTGCTTACATTTTTGCACGAGAAGCAGTGTGACTGGTGGAAAGCATGCCAAGACGCATGAAAGCTGTTATTGAAAATCATGGTTATTCCACAAAATATTCATTTCTGAACTCTTCCAGAACTCTTCCAGTATTGTTGTTTCTAAATGATTATGAACTTGTTTTCTTTGCATTATTTGAGGTCTTAAAGCACTGTTTTTTTGTAAGTTTGACCATTTCTCCTTTTCAGAAAAAAAATTCAAAATGTATTGCTTGGAAATTCGGAGACATGTTGTCAGAAGTTTATAGAATAAAAGAACAATTTACATTTTACTCAAAAATATGCCTATAAAGAGAAAAATCAGACAAACTGACAATTTTGAGGTGCTCACTTAATTTTTGTCAGAGCTGTAGTATTACATGAAAGGTACAGTATTAGATTAATCAAGTTTTGTTCTAAGGACAAAATTTGGCCACTTTTCTAATACCTTAATCTGTGCATGGGTAAAAATAGTAGCAGACAGATTAATGACAATCGGGATGATCAGTATTAATTTTTTTGTCTTGGTTTGATAGTTGTGTATTTTCCTTCTTTCTGCAGGAAAGCCCACTCTTCTAGCATGTTAGATCCCTTTAGTTTTGACTTATACTACATCCCTCTGTCTTCTGTAGTCATATGAAAAGAGCTGTTGTTGATGAATTGACTATCCATATATGTCATACTCAGAGAAGTCAAAAGTTGCATCTAAAATATAAAATTCAGTTGAAGTTAATGTATAACTCTGAATTACTCTATCTTCATGGCCACAATTCATGAAATCAAGTTTGCTAGAATTTTTATGTAAATTTCTTTAAAAAGCAGCACAATTTTGTCGCAACTTGGAATTGTGGAAAAGTTGTGTGACTCTGCTTTTTCCTAACAGTTTTTGTTTCCATCTCAGAAAAAATGGCCAGAGATAGGACAGGAGAAGGGAGCGATGGGGGCGTGATGCCAAAACTCATCTAATTATGACAAAAATCACCGAAGGACAGCTTGCTCATCTCTCCAAATCACACCTCACCACTTGTGCACTCGACCTGATCCCATCCCACCTCCTCTCCAACCTCACCACTACACTTATCCCATCCCTAACCCATCTCTTCAATCTATTACTAACTTCTGTTACCTTCCCTTCTGCTTTCAAACATGCCACAATCACACCTATCCTCAAAAAACCTTCCCTTGACCCGAGCGCTATGTCCAGCTATCGCCCCATATCTTTGCTCCCATTTGCTTCCAAACTCCATGAGCAGCACGTCCACGCTGAACTTTCCTCTCACCTTGCATCTAACTCGCTCTTCGGCATCCTACAATCTGGCTTCCGTCCCCACCATTCTACTGAGACTGCCCTGACCAAACTTATGAATGACTTACTTACAGCCAAAGCTATCAGACAATTCTCTATACTCCTCCTTCTAGACCTGTCCTTTTCTTTCGACACAGTTGACCACTGCCTCCTATTACAGATCCTCTCTTCCATTGGTGTCAAAGACCTTGCCCTATCCTCTCTCTCTCTCTCCTCATACCTTACCATCTACACATTTAGCATTTCCTACTCCCATATTACCTCTTCATCTCGCCCCCTCTCTGCTGGTGTCCCTCAAGGCTCTGTCCTAGGACCCCTTCTTTTCTCAATTTATACCATTGGCCTGGGACAACTCAAAGTCCTATGGCTTTCCAGTACCATCTATATGCTGATGGCACTCAGATCTACCTCTCTGGCCCAGATGTCACTTCTCTGCTGTCCAGAATTTCAGAGTGTCTGTCAACCATATCCTCCTTCTTCTCCTCTCGCTTCCTCAATCTCAATGTGGACAAATCTGAGCTAGTTATCTGTCTTCCATCTCGCACACCTTCCCTACCTGATCTATCTATCACAATAAATGAATTCACACTTTCCCCTGTCCCGGAAATCTGCTGCCTCGGAGTAACATTTGATTCTGCCCTGTCCTTTAAACCACACATACAAGCTCTCGCCACCTCCTGTCGCCTCCAGCTCAAAAATATTTCCAGAATCTGCCCTTTCCTCAACCCTCACTCTACCAAAATGCTTGTGCATACCCTAATCATCTCCCGCCTCGATTACTGCAACAACCTACTTTGTGGCCTACCTTCTAACACTCTTGCACCTCTCCATTCCTCCTTAACTCTGCTGCTCGACTAATTAATCTCTCTCCTCTTTACACTCCTGCTTCCCCTCTTTGCAAATCGCTTCACTGGCTCCCAATTTTACAGTGTATCCAGCTTAAACTACTAACAGTGACCTACAAAGCCATCCATAACCTTTCTCCTCCATATATTTCCGAACTAATCTCTCAATATCTTCCCTCACATAATCTCCGGTCCTCCCAAGACCTCCTTCTCTCCTCCATGCTTATTTGCTCCTCACCCAATCGCTTCCAAGACTTCTTCCGAATATCCCCCATCATTTGGAATTCTGTGCCCCAACAAGTCCGGTTATCCACCACATTTGGATCCTTCAAATGGAACCTGAAAACCCACTTCTTCAAGAAAGCTTACAACCTGTAATGATCACGCTGCGACCTCAACACCATCGGATCTACTGCAACCCCCGACCTACTGTCTCCTTCCCCATAACCCTGTAGAATGTAAGCTCGCAAGCGCAGGGTCCTCTTCCCTCTGTACCAGTCTGTCATTGTTAGTTTTGTTTACTGTAAGGGATATCTGTAATTTGTATGTAACCCCATCTCATGTACAGCACCATGGAATTAATGGTGTTATATAAATAAATCATAATAATAATAATTAATGTGGCATTCCCTACTGCAGGAATTTTACTTTATTCAGGGACTGTAGTATGATGCCTGTCATGGCACACAGATGCACATGCAGTGCCCCAGGGTCCTGGTCGTTGCAGTAATGTCATTCTTCCACCAGGGGGAGTGATGTTACGTCTGAAGGCAATAAAGGAGATCTCTTTACCAGGTATCACATACAACACAACACACTTCACACTCCAGCCCACCAGGGGGGAGCTATGCTCCTATTACTAGGGCACTCCTCATAATTAGGTAAAACTGGTAGTCTGAATAGGAAGTTAGGCAGAAGCGAGCTGGGCTTCACCCAGTGAGCTGCTATCTGGGCTCCACTCAGGTAGTGGGTCCCTGACAAGGGTGGGATCCTGTCAGAGGCCTAGACAGAAGGCCACGGAGCTGCGCCTGCCCAACTCAGAAAGAGACATTAGAAGAGAATTAGGTAACACAAGACCTCTCTAAGAAACTCATATAGATAGGCCACAAGAATGTATAGTCAAAAAATACAAACTTTATTTCAAAAAAGAGAAAAGGTATCTCAATCATAAATACAGTATAAACACATGAATGTAATGTTAATGATGCCTCCAATCTAACATAGGTCCTGGTGAAAAAAATCCATACAGTATCTAAATCTCATACAGTATAAACATATCATTCGATATGCCACCTAGTGGCTATTAATATAGGTGCATCAATATGATAACGGCAGCTATACAGACAGGTTAAAGTGCATAGTGCCTATGTTTTTTATATGCATATAACCGTGGCTTATTTTTAGTTTTATTTTATAACGATACCACACATGATTAGAAAAAATCTATGGTGTACCCATACATAAAATTAGCCACTGATATGCCTCAGATACTCCAAAGCCAAATACCGATATCAAACTTAATGGACTGATCTGCTCAGCCTCCCTGTAATAAAGTGCAAATGTGCTGACAGGAGGTACTATAGAGGAACCTGTATCAGAGATCTAACAATAGTGTTGTAGCATAGCAGACCAAAGTCCTCTGTATGCGGTATAAAGGCTCCCTGTAATCAAGTGCAAATGTGCTAACAGGAGGTATTATAGAGGAACCTGTATCAAAGATCTAACAATGGTGTTGTAGCATAGAAGACCAAAGTCCTCTGTATGCGGTATAAAGGCTCCCTGTAATCAAGTGCAAATGTGCTGACAGGAGGTATTATAGAGGAAGAGAATTGTATTGCAGAGGGTGAGAAACGAAGTCATAGCACAAGGAGAGGAAACCAGAAGGAGTTCTGCCCTGTAAAAGGCTGCCTCGTTCTGAGGTGCAGGATCCAGTAGCCGGAACACCGAGGGAGTAATCGTCTCCAAGCCTTGCTCCAGAGACCGGCAGGACAGCTAATTCCATATTGGTTGCCCGACCCATACCCAGGAGGCACGGTGGCAACTTGTGGGGGCCGGGGCATGATAAAGTCCCTGTAAAAAGCCTCAGGCCATCAGTCATATGGGTTTGTCCTATCCATTCCATCAGGGGGACAGAGAGAAAGAGAAATAACATCTAGAACACCAACATCAGTTGTGAGGACCTTACCGAGAAGTTCAGCAGGGAGGTACAACAACATCCAGGCGCTAGAAGAAGGCTACTGATTTCCACCTGGATAAGGGGACTCTGTATTTGCCTTCAGACCGGCCAGACTCTGCCTACTCTGTGGTCCGTACCCTGGACTGTGGATGCTGAAGCCATCAGTAAAAAGGTAAAGAGACTGCAACCTTGTGTCCTCGCTCTTCACTGCGCCTCAAACCATCCACCATCTACACTCTGGGAAGCTCTGGGGATACACTTCACCTGTGGAAGGTATACCATCTAGCTGCCATTACATCACCCCAGCGGACCCCTAAGCAGTGTCGGTCACCCTGACCGAATACCACAGGTGGCGTCACGAACATTATCCCTTTAAAGACCTTTCCCCCATTTACATCAGACGTCCCTAGGGCCACGGACCAGGTCAGCCACCGTGACATCCCCACTGAGAACCTAAGGACCCGATACCGAGTACCCCATAGCCCTACTGGGGGCGCTCCACACACATCACTTGTCTGATGTTCCAGATCAATGCAGAAGTGGTCTTACTGCCTTATCTTGACCAGGCAGAAAATTACCAGTTTTGATTAATCTGGGTCCATGTCTTCCCCCTCTTCAATATGGAACAGTGATATGTATGTCCACATCTAGATGATTACCATAAACAATATAGCTTTTTCATAATCCTGGAAATATCTGTCGCATTTAGACTCTGCTATTTGATCTTGACCTCACACAGGTCCTGTCAGGAGTCTGCACGTGGAGATACGGCGGACCTCCACCTACCCACTCTTTTAAGGTCTACTAAAACCAGCCCGTAACATAGGTTCCTATTAACCCTCTTAGCACTTAGTGTGCTGGAGGCAAAAACACTTTGGTTTTACATCACTGACTGCAGTATGCGCAGTGACACATATCTCCCTTCACATACTATGCCAGAGACTTCTTCCTACGTTCCTTATTGACATATGACAAAAATGTACATTGCAGGTCGGTAAGCAGTTTAATGAGACTCCCCATTCAGGAATGCATATTGTTGGCCCATAAGACCTTCATTTATAGGTCTTTGAACAGCATGGTTTCCAGGAAAAAAAAGACAGATGCCCAACAAGATTACACATAAATATTACCTATCTCTAGCTATTTAGACAGATTAAAGAATTCTAAACACATGGTGATGTTTTAATAATCGGTACCCATACAGAAGGAGCCCTGATATGGACTTGGGCCACTTATTTAAAATATGCGACCAAACCGGATTATTTGTTGGCGGCTAGGCTGAAAGCTACATGAACTATTAATAAAGTTTACTAAATTCATTTACCTACTGCGAACAATTCTGTTATATTATTCTCTATATTCCTCTCTTATTATGAAAAGATATACAGCTCTGGCAAAAATTAAGAGACCACCACATCAAAACCCTGTCATGGCCAGCCCAATCTCCAGACCTGAACCCCATTGAAAACCTCTGGAATGTAATCAAGAGGATGATGGATATTAACAAAGAACTGCTTAAACTTTTGCGCCAGGAGCAGTGTGAAAGACTGGTGGAAAGCATGCCAAGACGCATGAAAGCTGTGATTAAAAATCATGGTTATTCCACAAAATATTCATTTGTGAACTCATCCAGAATTAAAACATTAATACTGTTGTTCCTAAATGATCATGAACTTGTTTTCTTTGCATTATTTGAAGTCCGAAAGCACTTTTTTTTTTGTAATTTTGGTCGTTTCTCCTTTTCAGAAAAAAAATACTAAATTTATTGCTTGGAAATTCAGAGACATGTTGTCAGAAGTTTATAAAATAAAAGAACAATTTACATTTTACTCAAAAATATGCCTACAAAAATAGAAAAATCAGACAAACGGAACATTTTACAGTGGTCTCTTAATTTTTGCCAGAGCTGTATATTCCCCTCATACAAGAGAGAGTAGCATTAAACTCCTTATCCAATAAAGGTTGTAAATTTATTATCCTTTTACTAACTCGACTAACTCTTCCCATAATTTCTAAATCGATTGTAGCTAAATAAAAATCATCTTTTACCCTCAATCAAATTATTTCCTTACTAAAGTGTATAAACTGGATACATTTTTAAGGCTGGAATCAGACTAGCGTATGAAAAATCGCTCTGATTCTCAGGCACGAGAGCCGAATGAGTGTTGTCTATATGCTAATCCATGCGTAAAGTGAGTGCAATTTGATGATGCAAAATTTTCTTATATGTATCCATATGACATCCATATGGCATCAAATTTTGCGCATCTTTTTGCAATGTAAAGCCCTGTTACAATAACTGCTTCAATAGTCTGGAACCTATAAAAACACAATCGACAAGGCCTTACATTGGGCCCACAGGAAGATTGTTTCCATAATCTTTGCAATAGAACCTCTGCTGTTGTTTTTTTAGACTTGTTTGTTAAAAACATGTCTGACAGGCTTGACTTAAACATAATTGAGAAGGTTCTTTTGTATTGGGTCTTGTCTCAGCATTTTGGGAAGTTTTACCCAGCTATTGTGGATACGAGGAGGTGGCGACGAATATGGGTCCATCTGCTCCTGACTCAACAAGCTTCTACATTTCCACCCTCTGTACGGTGCACTACGCAACCATCCGGACAAGTTTTTTGACTACTGTCTGATGAGAGTCTCTATTTTCGATGTACTTTTGGAGGCAGTGCATCATGGGATAACCTTCAAAGGACACAAAGATGCGGAAATGTATTTTGGCAGAGGTAAGTCTTTTACTCACTTTATGGTATGTACTAGTCCTATATTTGTTTCATATTACATGTAAGTTTAAATGTTTTCAACGTCCCATCCACACGATGTTAACAAATCTTGTGTTAAATACACGATTCTCACCCTATTCTCTCCCTACTCTCGCTGAATCCGGAGCTGAATGCGGCGAGCAGGGTGGCGCCAGGTCTCTTATATTCGGGATGATGCTGTGCGGCCCAGCCAATCACTGCACAACCACAACAAAGATGGCTGCGGCATTTCATGGCCTGGCAGACAATCCCTCTAGTGTGATTGAATCTCTAATGTCTGCCAAAAACGATGGGTGGAGACACCAGTTACTGCCAAATAATCCTGGAAATGCTTGGTGCTCGCTGAGTACACTGATACTCGGGCGAGTAACGAGTAGTGGCGAGCACGTTCACTCATCACTAGAGATGAGCCACCTCCCTAGTGTTCGGGTTTGGTTTGGTTCGTCGAACAGGGACGTGTTCGACGAACTGTTCGTCGAACGTTCGACGAACACCGTCGAACCCCATTGAAACCAATGGCAGGCAAACACAAACACATATAAACACATGGAAAACACCTTAAAAGGTGTCCAAAACCTGACAAACTGCTCAGAAGACACAACAAGCACATGGAAAAGTCAAAACTACATATAGTCATGCAAAAAGAAAAGAGGTGGAGGAGTAAAATGAGGAGGAGACACAGATATAGGCATGTCATGCCCTTCTAAAATCAAGAAAAGCTGGAGTAAAAATCTGAACTCACTCTACCAACACCCAGACATCTTGACAAAAAAAATAAAAAAATAAATATCTTTAGGTAGAATGGCGGCAGGTCCATTCAGAACACTTTCCTTAGAAGAAGTAGTGGTACCCCCATTGGGAGTTGTGCCAAAAAATGAACCCAATACATTCAGACTAATCCACCATTTGTCATATCCAAGGGGCAAATCAGTAAATGACAACATCAACGCGGAACCAAGTACAGCACTTTTTACTGTACCTCCTTTGACGAGGCAATCAGGCGGGTCAAGAAGTTGGTAAGGGGCACCCTAATGGCCAAAACAGACATTGAGGGGGCGTTCCAGTTACTACCTGTGCCTCCGAATAGTGTCCTTCCATTGGGCTGCTTCTGTGAAGGACCATACTACATAGATCACTGTTTGCCCATGGGGTGCTCCATATCCTGCTCACTATTTGAGGTGTTTAGTTGCTTCCTTGAATGTGTCGTCATGGACGTTTGTAAGGCGGCACATATTATTATTATTATTATTATTTATTGTTATAGCGCCATTTATTCCATGGCGCTTTACAAGTGAGGAGGGGTATACATAATAAAAACAAGTACAATAATCTTGAACAATACAAGTCATAACTGGTACAGTAGGAGAGAGGACCCTGCCCGCGAAGGCTCACAATCTACAAGGGATGGGTGAGAATACAGTAGGTGAGGGTAGAGCTGGTCATGCAGCGGTTTGGTCGATCGGTGGTTACTGCAGGTTGTAGGCTTGTCGGAAGAGGTGAGTCTTCAGGTTCCTTTTGAAGGTTTCGATGGTAGGCGAGAGTCTGATGTGTTGTGGTAGAGGGTTCCAGAGTAGGGGTGATACGCGAGAGAAATCTTGTATACGATTGTGGGAAGAGGAGATAAGAGGGGAGTAGAGAAGGAGATCTTGTGAGGATCGGAGGTTGCGTGTAGGAAAGTACCGGGAGATGAGGTCACAGATGTAAGGAGGAGACAGGTTGTGGATGGCTTTGTACGTCATGGTTAGGGTTTTGTACTGGAGTCTCTGGGCAATGGGGAGCCAGTGAAGGGATTGACAGAGGGGAGAGGCCGGAGAATAGCGGGGGGACAGGTGGATTAGTCGGGCAGCAGAGTTTAGAATAGATTGGAGGGGTGCGAGAGTGTTTGAGGGGACCATTACCTCGACGACTTCTTATGCCTGGGTGTTGTGAATTCTGCTTTTGGGCTCCCTCCGGTGGTTGTAGGTGGTAATGCAGTTCTCCCTGAGTTGCAGTCCTGGTCAGGTGTATCTGCTGATTGCAGTTCTGACTGGGGTATTTAGGCTTGCAGGATTCATTAGTCCTTGCCAGTTGTCCATGGTTTTGGAGGTGTTGGTCCTTGTTCGGTTCCTTCTGCCTTGCTGCCAAATCAGCAAAGATAAGTGTCTGGTTCTGTTTTTGTGGCACACATGCTGTGTGCTTAATAATTCCGTGCTATTCATTGTTTTTTGTCCAGCTTGATTGTTTCAGTATTTTCTCAGTCTTGTTGGATTCTCAGGAGTTGCAGATATACATTCCATGTTTTTAGTTAGATTGTGGAACTTTTGAATTATCTGCTGTGGATATTTTTGAAGGGTTTTAATACTGACCGCTTATTATTCTGTCCTATCCTTCCCTATTTAGCTAGAGTGGCCTCTTTTGCTGAATTCTGTTTTCTGCCTGCGTGTGTCTTTCTTCTCCTACTCACAGTCATTATTCGTGGGGGGCTGCCTATCCTTTGGGGTTCTGCTCTGAGGCAAGGTAGTATTCCTATTTCCATCTATAGGGGTATTTAGTCCTCCGGCTGTGTCGAGGTGTCTAGGGTTTGTTAGGCACACCCCACGGCTACTTCTAGTTGCGGTGTTAGTTCAGGTTTTGCGGTCAGTACAGTTTCCACCTACTCCAGAGAAAGTTTCATGCGGCTCCAAAGTCACCGGATCATAACAGTACAACTGGCCTTTAATGAGTTAAATGCATCTCAGAAGAAGGGAAGAAAGGTGTCGAGTCATTTTTTTTTTCTCTCTGTAGATTGCTTTGCCTTTTCTTCCCTCTTTTTCTCTGGGTGGCTGAGGAGTCTTGTGTTAGCATGGATGTTCAGGAATTAGCTTCTCGTGTAGACCAGCTTGCTGCTAGTGTACAGGAAATTTCTGATTATATTGTTCAGACTCCTGTTTTAGAGCCGAAGATTCCTACTCCTGATTTGTTTTTTCGTGACAGGTCCAAATTTTTGAGTTTTAAAAACAACTGTAAACTGTTTTTTGCTTTGAGACCTCGATCCTCTGGTGATTCCATTCAGCAGGTTAAAATCGTTATTTCTCTGCTGCGTGGCGATCCACAGGATTGGGCATTTTCCCTGGAATCTGGGAATCCGGCTTTGCTTAATGTAGATTCCTTTTTTTCAGGCTTTAGGACTATTATATGATGAACCTAATTCTGTGGATCAAGCGGAGAAGACCTTGTTGGCCCTGTCTCAGGGTCAAGAGGCGGCAGAATTATATTGTCAGAAATTTAGAAAATGGTCTGTGTTGACTAAATGGAATGATGATGCTTTGGTGGCAATTTTCAGAAAGGGTCTTTCTGAATCCATTAAAGATGTTATGGTGGGGTTTCCCACGCCTGTCGGTCTGAGTGATTCTATGTCTCTGGCCATTCAGATTGATCGGCGCTTGCGGGAGCGCAGAACAGTGCGCGCTGTGGCGTTGTCCTCAGAACAGAGTCCTGAGCCAATGCAGTGTGATAGGATTCTGTCTAGAACAGAACGACAAGGATTCAGATGTCAGAATAGGTTGTGTTATTATTGTGGCGATGCTTCTCATGTCATTTCAGCCTGCCCTAAGCGGACAAAGAGGATCGCTAGTTCATTTACCATCAGTACTGTACAACCTAAATTTCTGTTATCTGTGTCCTTGATCTGCTCATTATCATCATTTTCTGTCATGGCGTTTGTGGATTCAGGCGCCGCTTTGAACTTAATGGACTTTGAGTTTGCCAGGCGTTGTGGTTTTCCCTTGCAGCCTTTGCAGAAACTTATTCCTCTAAGGGGCATTGATGCTACACCTTTGGCTAAAAATAAACCCCAGTTTTGGACACAGGTGACCATGCGTATGGCGCCGGCCCATCAGGAAGATTGTCAATTTCTGGTGTTGCATAATTTACATGATGCTATCGTGCTGGGTTTTCCGTGGTTGCAGGTACATAATCCTGTGTTGGATTGGAAGTCTATGTCTGTGACTAGTTGGGGTTGTCAGGGGGTTCATAATGATGTTCCTTTAATGTCCATCTCCTCTTCTTCCTCTTCCGAAATTCCAGAGTTTTTGTCTGATTTTCAGGATGTATTCGATGAGCCCAAGTCCAGTTCTCTTCCACCGCACAGGGACTGTGATTGTGCGATTGATTTGATTCCAGGCTGTAAGTTTCCTAAGGGCCGACTCTTCAACCTGTCTGTGCCTGACATACCGTTATGCGGAGTTATGTTAAGGAGTCTTTGGAGAAAGGACATATTCGGCCATCTTCTTCTCCGATGGGAGCGGGATTTTTTTTAGTTGCTAAGTAGGATGGCTCCTTGAGACCCTGTATTGATTATCGCCTCTTGAATAAGATCACGGTCAAGTTTCAATACCCTTTACCTTTGCTTTCCGATTTTTCCGATTTAAGGAGTCTTTGGAGAAAGGACATATTCGGCCATCTTCTTCTCCGATGGGAGAGGGATTTTTTTTTGTTGCTAAGAAGGATGGCTCCTTGAGACCCTGTATTGATTATCGCTAGGGTTGAGCGACTTTCATTTTTTTAAGATCGAGTAGGGTTTTGGGAAACCCGATTTTGTCCAGAGTCGAGTCGAGTGCAGTCGGCCGATTATCGCTAAAAGTCGGGGATCGACCGAAACACGAAACCCAATGCAAGTCAATGGGGAAGCATAGTCGGCAGTGAGTGGAGGCCAGGAAAACACCTACAGTGCCCATTTTAATGCCAAAAACATCCATTCTTGTTTCTGAAGCTTGCCAATCTTAATTAACTGTATAATAATAGTTGGGCATAGGGAATTGGGGGAAAGTTGTGGGGGGAGTAGGGCTGGCTCAAGTTTTTCGTGGGCCCAGGAAATGCGGACTACGTCACGGCGGTGTTGCAGGGAAAGGTAAGTATTTAAACGTTGCAAGTGCTGTGATCCTGAGCAAGCAGGGGGGGGCCCACTCGTTCGCATTGCCACTGGCACAGGGCCCCTCAAAGTACGGCGGTGTGTTTGCATGGCGGGGGCGCCTCCCACCAGCAGCGACACTTTTGCGTACTCTGAGGGGCCCTGTGCCAGTGACGTCGCCAACGAGTATGCCCCCCCACCTGATGAAGGAACCTGCACTTTCATCTGCACCTTCCTCTTTGTCCCTGTGTAAGGTGGTATAACATGCGGGAAGGGGAACCTTACTTTCAGCAGGGTCAGATTCTGGCTGTGTAGAGTACAAGGGGAATGTAGTGGTCTAGGTCAATGTACCAGCAGACTCATTTAGCAGTGGCTGGGCAATGGGCAGGATGAGGAGGAAACAGATATAGGGCCAAAGAATAAAGTAGGCTACATGCAGTTCAAAATTGGTAACAGGACTAAACAGGCGGCATTGCTTTGTTCAGTGGAGTAGCAAACCCAAGAGCAGCAGACACTGTTTCAAGGGCCTAACCACACTAGTAGGCCAAATGCAGTTTAATATCTGATAGTATAGGGCGAAAGCCAGAATGTGGAAGCTCAGCTTTGTTCAGTTGAGGACAACACCAGGGAGGGGCAGACACCTTTAGTAGGCCGGAAAAGCCTATTGCATTTTTTAAAATGGTAATTTGGAGCAGAAGGTTGAAGCTCAGCTTTATTTAGTTGAGGGCAACACCAGGCAGGGGCACACAGACAGACACCTTTAGTAGGCCGGAAAAGCCTATTGCATTTTTTAAAATGGTAATTTGGAGCAGAAGGTTGAAGCTCAGCTTTATTTAGTTGAGGGCAACACCAGGGAGGGGCAGAAGCCGTTAGTAGGCCCTAACCACCATTTTTTTTTTTTAAAACCACTTAATGAGAGCCGGAAGGTTGAAGCTCAGCTTTATTTAGTTGAGGACAACACCAGGCAGGGGCACACAGACAGACACCTTTAGTAGGCCGGAAAAGCCTATTGCATTTTTTAAAATGGTAATTTGGAGCAGAAGGTTGAAGCTCAGCTTTATTTAGTTGAGGGCAACACCAGGCAGGGGCACACAGACAGACACCTTTAGTAGGCCGGAAAAGCCTATTGCATTTTTTAAAATGGTAATTTGGAGCAGAAGGTTGAAGCTCAGCTTTATTTAGTTGAGGGCAACACCAGGGAGGGGCAGAAGCCGTTAGTAGGCCCTAACCACCATTTTTTTTTTTTAAAACCACTTAATGAGAGCCGGAAGGTTGAAGCTCAGCTTTATTTAGTTGAGGACAACACCAGGCAGGGGCACACAGACAGACACCTTTAGTAGGCCGGAAAAGCCTATTGCATTTTTTAAAATGGTAATTTGGAGCAGAAGGTTGAAGCTCAGCTTTATTTAGTTGAGGGCAACACCAGGGAGGGGCAGAAGCCGTTAGTAGGCCCTAACCAAAGTTGAAGGCCAAATGCAGTTTAATTTCTGATACTATAGGCCGAAAGCCAGAAGGTGGAAGCTCCGATTTAGACAGTGGAGGACAATTTGAATTAGGGACTGCAGACAGACTTAGTAGGCTGTCCCCTGTGGACCATGCATCCACCACCTCAACCCATTGCGCCGTAATGGACACGTAATCTTCCGTGGCCATGCCTACAGGTCCATGCGTCTGTTGTCAGGTGCACCTTTGTACTCACAGATTGCCAGAGTGCATGGACAATGCGGTCTTCTACATGCTGGTGGAGGGTTGGGATGGCTTTTCTCGCAAAAGAAGTGTCGACTGGTTAGCTTGTAGCGTGGTACAGCGTAGTCCATCATGGCCTTATTAATAGTAAATAAAATATATAACTAGGCTCTATGAACTTTTAAATAGGTTCCAGGGGTACACGGGCAGCATTGGTGTGGTCAGTGGAGGAGTATTGCAAGTAGGGGCTGCAGACAGGCTATCAAAGGCCTAAAATAACAAACAGTAGGCAGTCATGGCAGTTTTACATCGGTTACATGGATACACAGGCAGGCACTCCAGGCAGCATTGTGGTCAGTGGAGGAGTATTGCAAGTAGGGGCCGCAGACAGGCTATCAAAGGCCTAAAATAACAAACAGTAGGCAGTCATGGCAGTTTTACATCGGTTACATGGATACACAGGCAGGCACTCCAGGCAGCATTGTGGTCAGTGGAGGAGTATTGCAAGTAGGGGCCGCAGACAGGCTATCAAAGGCCTAAAATAACAAACAGTAGGCAGTCATGGCAGTTTTACATCGGTTACATGGATACACAGGCAGGCACTCCAGGCAGCATTGTGGTCAGTGGAGGAGTATTGCAAGTAGGGGCCGCAGACAGGCTATCAAAGGCCTAACATAACAAACAATAGGCTCATGGCAGTTTTACAGCGGTTACATGGATACACGGGCAGGCAGCTTGGTGGTCAGTGGAGGAGTATTTAAAGTAGGGACCGCAGACAGGCTTCAAAGGCCTAACATAAGAAAATGGGCTGGCTGTAGGCACTTTATAATTGGTTCCAGGGGTACACGGGCAGCAGTGGTCTGGCCAGTGGAGGACTAGTGGAAGGAGGGACCGCAGACAGGCTTCAAAGGCCTAACATAAAAAAACGGGCTGGCTGTAGGCACTTTATAATTGGTTCCAGGGGTACACGGGCAGCAGTGGTCTGGTCAGTGGAGGACTAGTGGAAGGAGGGACCGCAGACAGGCTTCAAAGGCCTAACATAAAAAAACGGGCTGGCTGTAGGCACTTTATAATTGGTTCCAGGGGTACACGGGCAGCAGTGGTCTGGTCAGTGGAGGACTAGTGGAAGGAGGGACCGCAGACAGGCTTCAAAGGCCTAACATAAAAAAACGGGCTGGCTGTAGGCACTTTATAATTGGTTCCAGGGGTACACGGGCAGCAGTGGTCTGGTCAGTGGAGGACTAGTGGAAGGAGGGACCGCAGACAGGCTTCAAAGGCCTAACATAAAAAAATGGGCTGGCTGTAGGCACTTTATAATTGGTTCCAGGGGTACACGGGCAGCAGTGGTCTGGTCAGTGGAGGACTAGTGGAAGGAGGGACCGCAGACAGGCTTCAAAGGCCTAACATAAAAAAATGGGCTGGCTGTAGGCACTTTATAATTGGTTCCAGGGGTACACGGGCAGCAGTGGTCTGGTCAGTGGAGGACTAGTGGAAGGAGGGACCGCAGACAGGCTTCAAAGGCCTAACATAAAAAAATGGGCTGGCTGTAGGCACTTTATAATTGGTTCCAGGGGTACACGGGCAGCAGTGGTCTGGTCAGTGGAGGACTAGTGGAAGGAGGGACCGCAGACAGGCTTCAAAGGCCTAACATAAAAAAATGGGCTGGCGGTAGGCACTTTATTATTGGTTCCAGGGGTACACGGGCAGCAGTGGTCTGGTCAGTGGAGGCCTAGTGGAAGGAGGGACCGCAGACAGGCTTCAAAGGCCTAAAATAACAAACAATAGGCTTATGGCAGTTTTACAGCGGTTACATGGATACACGGGCAGGCAGCTGGTGATGAGTGGAGGAGTATTTAAAGTAGGGACCGCAGACAGGCTATCAAAGGCCTAAAATAACAAACAATAGGCTTATGGCAGTTTTACAGCGGTTACATGGATACACGGGCAGGCAGCTTGGTGGTCAGTGGAGGAGTATTTAAAGTAGGGACCGCAGACAGGCTATCAAATGCCTAAAATAACAAACAATAGGCTCATGGCAGCTTTACAGCGGTTACATGGATACACAGGCAGCTTGGTGGTGAGTGGAGGAGTAGTGCAAGGAGTGTCTGTCCCAGTACTCCCAAAATATAAATAGATGTTAATGTCTCGCAAAACAACCAAAACAAAAAAAAAGGTGGCATACTTAGGTACAGGGGTGGGCTCATCTACTGAGTTTCTGACATAGTAATTTGGCAGTAACTATTTAATGGTGCCAATATAGGACACAGACACAGACTACTTTAAGTTGCATCATAGATGTCTACAAATTTGTATTGTCAGTGCCAGACATTGAATGATGTCAGCGAATAGACTAAAGATTGGTGGAGCTGTGCAACATAATTTTGCACGTGGTAGAGCACATTTTGAGCTGGGGTAGGGGGGAACTCTCTTGAGGCCGGCGGGACCGCCCCAGGGCCCCTCATGTTACAACGGTGTGTCTGACGTTGGGTGCGCACCACCACCGCCAGAGACACTACATTGTACTATGAGGGACCCAGTAGCAATGCCGTCAACCAAAAGCGAGCACACCCACCTCTTCAGACAAACAGCAGTCTCACGGGTGCTTGCGCCAAGTCGCGATACCACGGCCCCGTGTGGGGAGTTTTGCCATTTAGGGAGGTGTAAACATGTCGTATGCTGTACAATCAGCTGCAGCAAATTAGACATTAGAAAAGTAATTCACAGGCAAGAGCTTTTCATAGGAAAGCTAGGTGTCGGCCGGGCAAGGTGGGGCAAAAGATTTCGAAATCCAGTTGTGGTTCATTTTAATGAATGTTAGATCGTCAACATTTTGGGTAGCCAGACGAGTCCTTTTTTCGGTTAATATTGAACCTGCAGCACTGAATACTCTTTCTGATAGGACACTTGCTGCCGGGCAAGCAAGCTCCTGCAATGCATATTCTGCCAATTCTGGCCAGGTGTCTAATTTGGAGGCCCAGTAATCAAATGGGAATGACGGTTGAGGGAGAACATCGATAAGGGATGAAAAATAGTTAGTAACCATACTGGACAAATGTTGTCTCCTGTCACTTTCAATTGATGCAGCAGTACCTGTCCTGTCTGCGGTCATAGCAAAATCACTCCACAACCTGGTCAGAAAACCCCTCTGTCCAACGCCACTTCTGATGTGTGCACCCCTAACACTCCTAGTCTGCTGCCCCCTGGAGCTCGTGTGAGAACGATCACGTGCGCTGTGTGCTGGGAATGCCTGAAGCAAACGGTCAACAAGAGTTGATTGTTTGGTTGCTAATATTATTTCCAAGTTCTCATGTGGCATAATATTTTGCAATTTGCCTTTATAGCGTGGATCAAGGAGGCAGGCCAACCAGTAATCGTCATCGTTCATCATTTTCGTAATGTGTGTGTCCCTTTTTAGGATACGTAAGGCATAATCCGCCATGTGGGCCAAAGTTCCAGTTGTCAAATCTCCGGTTGTGATTGGTTGAGGGGCAGTTGCAGGCAAATCTACGTCACTTGTGTCCCTCAAAAAACCAGAACCCGGCCGTGACACGCAACCAATATCCTGTGCCCCCGGGAAAGGTTCGGCATTAAAAATATACTCATCCCCATCATCCTCCTCGTCCTCCACCTCCTCTTCGCCCGCTACCTCGTCCTGTACACTGCCCTGACCAGACAATGGCTGACTGTCATCAAGGCTTTCCTCTTCCTCTGGTGCAGACGCCTGCTCCTTTATGTGCGTCAAACTTTGCATCAGCAGACGCATTAGGGGGATGCTCATGCTTATTACGGCGTTGTCTGCACTAACCAGCCGTGTGCATTCCTCAAAACACTGAAGGACTTGACACATGTCTTGTATCTTAGACCACTGCACACCTGACAACTCCATGTCTGCCATCCTACTGCCTGCCCGTGTATCCTCCCACAAATAAATAACAGCATGCCTCTGTTCGCACAGTCTCTGAAGCATGTGCAGTGTTGAGTTCCACCTTGTTGCAACGTCTATGATTAGGCGATGCTGGGGAAGGTTCAAAGACCGCTGATAGGTCTGCATACGGCTGGCGTGTACAGGCGAACGTCGGATATGTGAGCAAAGTGCACGCACTTTGAGGAGCAGGTCGGAGAACCCAGGATAAGTTTTCAATAAGCACTGCACCACCAGGTTTAAGGTGTGAGCCAGGCAAGGAATGTGTTTCAGTTGGGAAAGGGAGATGGCAGCCATGAAATTCCTTCCGTTATCACTCACTACCTTGCCTGCCTCAAGATCTACTGTGCCCAGCCACGACTGCGTTTCTTGTTGCAAGAACTCGGACAGAACTTCCGCGGTGTGTCTGTTGTCGCCCAAGCACTTCATAGCCAATACAGCCTGCTGACGCTTGGCAGTAGCTGGCCCATAATGGGACAACTGGTGTGCAACAGTGTCATCTGCCGATGGAGTGGTTGGCAGACTGCGTTCTGTGGAAGAGCTGTAGCTTCTGCAGGAGGACGAGGAGGAGGAGGAGGAGGGGGTGCGAACGCCTACAGCCAACTGTTTCCTAGACCGTGGGCTAGGCACAACTGTCCCTAAATTGATGTCGCCTGTGGACCCTGCATCCACCACATTCACCCAGTGTGCCGTGATGGACACATAACGTCCCTGGCCATGCCTACTGGTCCATGCATCTGTAGTCAGGTGCACCTTTGTACTCACAGATTGCCTGAGTGCATGGACGATGCGCTGTTTAACATGCTGGTGCAGGGCTGGGATGGCTTTTCTGGAAAAAAAGTGTCAACTGGGTAGCTCGTATCGTGGTTCAGCGTACTCCATCAGGGCTTTGAAAGCTTCGCTTTCAACTAACCGGTAGGGCATCATCTCTAACGAGATTAGTCTAGCTATGTGGGCGTTAAAACACTGTGTACGCGGATGCGAGGATAAGTACTTCCTTTTTCTAACCAGAGTCTCATGTAGGGTGAGCTGGACTGGAGAGCTGGAGATCGTGGAACTTTCAGGTGTGCCGGTGTACATGGCAGACTGAGAGACGGTTGGAGACGGTATTGTTTCCGCCGGTGCCCTAGATGCAATATTTCCTCCTACAAAACTGGTGATTCCCTGACCCTGACTGCTTTTGGCTGGCAAAGAAACCTGCACAGATACTGCCGGTGGTGCGGAAAATGGTGGCCTTACAGTGACGGAAGGGATGTTGCGTTGCTGACTAGCTTCATTGGCCGAGGGTGCTACAACCTTGAGGGACGTTTGGTAGTTAGTCCAGGCTTGAAAATGCATGGTGGTTAAGTGTCTATGCATGCAACTAGTATTTAGACTTTTCAGATTCTGACCTCTGCTTAAGCTAGTTGAACATTTTTGACAGATGACTTTGCGCTGATCAGTTGGATGTTGTTTAAAAAAATGCCAGACTGCACTCTTCCTAGACTCGGATCCCTTTTCAGGGATTGCAGACTGAGCTTTAACCGGATGGCAACGCTGTGCTCCAACAGGTTTTGGCTTTGACACGCGTTTTGGGCCAGATACGGGCCCGGCAGATGGAACCTGTTGCGATGTTGATGCCTGCTGCGGCCCCTCCTCCACCTCCGCTTCTGAACTACTGCCGCCTGCACCCTGTTCCCCCAATGGCTGCCAATCGGGGTCAATAACTGGGTCATCTATTACCTCCTCTTCGAGCTCGTGTGCAACTTCGTCTGTGTCACTGTGTCGGTCGGTGGTATAGCGTTCGTGGCGGGGCAACATAGTCTCATCAGGGTCTGATTGTGGATCTGTACCCTGAGAGGGCAATGTGGTGGTCTGAGTCAAAGGAGCAGCATAGTACTCTGGCTGTGGCTGTGCATCAGTGCACTCCATGTCAGAATATACTTGTAATGGGCATGGCCTGTTAAATGTTTCACTTTCTAAGCCAGGGACGGTATGTGTAAAGAGCTCCATGGAGTGACCCGTTGTGTCGCCTGCTGCATCCTTCTCTCTTGTTGTAGTTTTTGCTGAGGAGGACAAGGAAGCGACTTGTCCCTGACCGTGAACATCCACAAGCGACGCGCTGCTTTTACATTTACCAGTTTCGGAAGAGGAGGCAAAAGAGCTAGAGGCTGAGTCTGCAATGTAAGCCAAAACTTGCTGTTGCTGCTCCGCCTTTAAAAGCGGTTTTCCTACTCCCAGAAAAGAGAGCGTTCGAGGCCTTGTGTAGCCTGACGACGAAACTGGCTCCACAGCTCCAGACTTAGGTGGAATATTTTTATCCCCACGACCACCTGATGCTCCACTACCACTACCATCATTACCAGCTGACAATGAACGCCCACGACGACCTCTTGCACCAGACTTCCTCATTGTTTTAAAATCTTAACCAAAGTAACTTTATTTGTTGCTGTCAAACAACTTACACGGTGAGCTATAACTTCAGTATGATTTCAATATCCCTTAACAGGTTGGTGAGACCACAAGGAAAATCAGGCACAATGTTACACACTCTGTTTTATGTGGCACAAAATCACAGAGATGACACACACGCAGGACTGTCACTCAAGCACTAATGTCAATATTAATCTCCCACCTAATTTATTTATTTTTTTTCTCAGGGAGACTTTAGAAACCAAATAATATTAAAAAAAAAAAAAAAAAAAAAAAGGCTTTCTATGGCCCACAATTAGAGAGAGAGAGGTGGCACACCCAGGAGTCAAGACTGGCGCACAAGCTGAAAGGGCAATATTACTCTCCCACTGTTTTTTTAAGTTTTTTTTTTATTTCAGGGAGACTTTAGAAACCAAATAATATTAAAAAAACCAAAAAAAAAATAGCCTTTCTATGGCCCACTGAATGAGAGAGAGAGGTGGCACACCCAGGAGTCAAGACTGGCACACAAGCTGAAAGGGCAATATTACTCTCCCACTGTTTTTTTTTGTATTTTTTGTTTTTTAAGGGAGACTTTAGAAACCCAATAATATTTTTTTAAAAAAAATAAATAGGCTTTCTATGGCCCACTGAATGAGAGGGAGAGAGGTGGCACACCCAGGAGTCAAGACTGGCACACAAGCTGAAAGGGCAATATTACTCTCCCACTGTTTTTTTAGGTATTTTTTTTTTTCAGGGAGACTTTAGAAACCAAATAATATTAAAAAAACAAAAAAAAAAATAGCCTTTCTATGGCCCACTGAATGAGAGGGAGAGAGGTGGCACACCCAGGAGTCAAGACTGGCACACAAGCTGAAAGGGCAATATTACTCTCCCACTGTTTTTTTATGTTTTTTTTTTTTTTTCAGGGAGACTTTAGAAACCAAATAATAAGAAAAAAAATAAATAAATAAATAGGCTTTCTATAGCCCACTGAATGAGAGATAGCACACACAGCAGTGGCACACAAGCCCTGACTGAGGCCAATATTTTTCTCCCACTGATTGATGTAGTGTTTTTGTGTTGAGGTAGATTTTAGAACACAAATCAAGGAAAAAAAAAAAATGCTTTCTATGGCCCACTGAATGAGAGAGAGGTGGCACACCCAGGAGTCAAGACTGGCACACAAGCTGAAAGGGCAATATTACTCTCCCACTGTTTTTTGTATGTTTTTTTTTTTTTTTTCAGGGAGACTTTAGAAACCAAATAATATTAAAAAAACCAAAAAAAAAATAGCCTTTCTATGGCCCACTGAATGAGAGAGAGAGGTGGCACACCCAGGAGTCAAGACTGGCACACAAGCTGAAAGGGCAATATTACTCTCCCACTGTTTTTTTATGTATTTTTTGTTTTTTAAGGGAGACTTTAGAAACCCAATAATATTTTTTTTAAAAATAAATAGGCTTTCTATGGCCCACTGAATGAGAGGGAGAGAGGTGGCACACCCAGGAGTCAAGCCTGGCACACAAGCTGAAAGGGCAATATTACTCTCCCACTGTTTTTTGTATGTTTTTTTTTTTTTTTCAGGGAGACTTTAGAAACCAAATAATAAGAAAAAAAATAAATAAATAAATAGGCTTTCTATAGCCCACTGAATGAGAGATAGCACACACAGCAGTGGCACACAAGCCCTGACTGAGGCCAATATTTTTCTCCCACTGATTGATGTAGTGTTTTTGTGTTGAGGTAGATTTTAGAACACAAATCAAGGAAAAAAAAAAAATGCTTTCTATGGCCCACTGAATGAGAGAGAGGTGGCACACCCAGGAGTCAAGACTGGCACACAAGCTGAAAGGGCAATATTACTCTCCCACTGTTTTTTTATGTATTTTTTGTTTTTTAAGGGAGACTTTAGAAACCCAATAATATTTAAAAAAAAAAATAAATAGGCTTTCTATGGCCCACTGAATGAGAGGGAGAGAGGTGGCACACCCAGGAGTCAAGCCTGGCACACAAGCTGAAAGGGCAATATTACTCTCCCACTGTTTTTTTATGTATTTTTTGTTTTTTAAGGGAGACTTTAGAAACCCAATAATATTTAAAAAAAAAAAAAAATAGGCTTTCTATGGCCCACTGAATGAGAGGGAGAGAGGTGGCACACCCAGGAGTCAAGACTGGCACACAAGCTGAAAGGGCAATATTACTCTCCCACTGTTTTTTTATGTTTTTTTTTTTTTTTTCAGGGAGACTTTAGAAACCAAATAATATTAAAAAAAACAAAAAAAAAAAATAGCCTTTCTATGGCCCACTGAATGAGAGAGAGAGGTGGCACACCCAGGAGTCAAGACTGGCACACAAGCTGAAAGGGCAATATTACTCTCCCACTGTTTTTTTAGGTTTTTTTTTTTTTTTCAGGGAGACTTTAGAAACCAAATAATATTAAAAAAAAAAAAAAAAAAAATAGGCTTTCTATAGCCCACTGAATGAGAGATAGCACACACAGCAGTGGCACACAAGCCCTGACTGAGGCCAATATTTTTCTCCCACTGATTGATGTAGTGTTTTTGTGTTGAGGTAGAATTTAGAACACAAATCACGGAAAAAATAAATAGGCTTTCTATGGCCCACTCAGTGAGAGATGGCACACACAGGGATGGCACTGTAGCAGAAATGCCAATCTTAATCTCCCACAAAAAAAAACAAAAAAAAAAACAGGGACTGTCCTACAATTACTATCTCCCTGCAGTAATCTAAGCCAGGTATGGCAGGCAGCAATAGGAGTGGACTGATGCACAAATTAAATAAAAAGTGTGGACAAACAAAAAAGATAGCTGTGCAGAAAGGAAGGAACAAGAGGATATGTGCTTTGAAAAAAGCAGTTGGTTTCCACAGTGGCGTACACACAGCAATACAGCTATCACGGAGCCTTCTAGGGCAGCCCAATGAGCTACAGCGCTGAGGGGAAAAAAAAAAAAAAATAGCTTCCACAGTCCCTGCACACCGAAGGTGGTGTTGGACAGTGGAAATCGCTGCAGCACAAGCGGTTTGGTGGTTAGTGGACCCTGCCTAACGCTCTCCCTGCTTCTGACAAAGCGGCAGCAACCTGTCCCTAAGCTCAGATCAGCAGCAGTAAGATGGCGGTCGGCGGGAACGCCCCTTTATAGCCCCTGTGACGCCGCAGACAGCAAGCCAATCACTGCAATGCCCTTCTCTAAGATGGTGGGGACCAGGATCTATGTCATCACGCTGCCCACACTCTGCGTTCACCTTCATTGGCTGAGAAATGGCGCTTTTCGCGTCATTGAAACGCGACTTTGGCGCGAAAGTCGCGTACCGCATGGCCGACAAGCACAGGGGTCGGATCGGGTTTCATGAGACGCCGACTTAGCCAAAAGTCGGCGACTTTTGAAAATGATCGACCCGTTTCGCTCAACCCTAATTATCGCCTCTTGAATAAGATCACGGTCAAGTTTCAATACCCTTTACCTTTGCTTTCCGATTTGTTTGCCAGGATTAAGGGGGCTAGTTGGTTTACGAAGATTGACCTTCGGGGGGCGTATAATCTTGTTCGTATTAAGCAGGGTGATGAATGGAAAACTGCGTTCAATACGCCCGAAGGCCATTTCGAATACCTTGTGATGCCGTTCGGGCTCACTAATGCTCCATCTGTTTTTCAATCTTTCATGCATGATATCTTCCGGACTTATATTGATAAATTCTTGATTGTATATCTGGACGATATTTTGATTTTTTCTGATGATTGGGAGTCTCATGTGGAACAGGTCAGTAGGGTATTTCAGATTCTTCGTGACAATGCTTTGTTTGTGAAGGGGTCTAAGTGTCTCTTTGGGGTGCAGAAGGTTTCTTTTTTGGGTTTTATTTTTTCTCCTTCATCTATTGAGATGGATCCGGTTAAGGTTCAGGCCATTCATGATTGGATTCAACCCACGTCCGTAAAGAGCCTTCAGAAATTTTTGGGTTTTGCAAATTTTTATCGCCGTTTCATTGCTAACTTTTCCAGCGTGGTTAAACCCTTGACCGATTTGACAAAGAAAGGCGCTGATGTGGCGAATTGGTCCTCTGCGGCTGTTTCTGCTTTTCAAGAGCTTAAACGTCGATTTACTTCTGCTCCGGTGTTGCGCCAACCGGATGTTTCTCTTCCGTTTCAGGTTGAGATTGACGCTTCTGAGATTGGGGCAGGGGCTGTTTTGTCTCAGAGGGATCCTGTTGGTTCCTTGATGAAACCGTGCACCTTCTTTTCCCGTAAATTTTCGCCTGCTGAATGAAATTATGATGTCAGCAATCGGGAGTTGTTGGCTATGAAGTGGGCGTTTGAGGAGTGGCGACATTGGCTTGAGGGAGCTAAGCACCGTATTGTGGCCTTGACCGATCATAAGAATCTGATTTACCTCGAGTCTGCCAAATGGTTGAATCCTAGACTGGCTCGATGGTCCTTGTTTTTTTCCCGTTTTGATTTTGTGGTCTCGTATCTTCTGGGTTCTAAGAATATTAAGGCTGATGCCCTTTCTAGGAGTTTTTCGCCTGATTCTCCTGAGGTTCTTGAACCGGTCGGCATTCTGAAAGAAGGGGTGGTCCTTTCCTCCATTTCCCCTGATTTACGATGGGTTCTTCAGGAATTTCAGGCTGACAGACCTGACCATTGTCCAGTGGGGAAATTGTTTGTTCCTGACAGATGGACTAGTAGAGTGATTTCCGAGGTTCACTGTTCTGTGCTGGCTGGTCAACCTGGTATTTTTGGTACCAGAGACTTGGTTGATAGGTCCTTTTGGTGGCCTTCTTTATCACGTGATGTGCGTTCCTTTGTGCAGTCCTGTGGGACTTGTGCGCAGGCCAAGCCTTGTTGTTCCCATGCTAGTGGGTTGCTTTTGCCATTGCCGGTCCCTGAGAGGCCTTGGACGCATATTTCTATGGATTTTATTTCTGATCTTCCGGTTTCCCAGAGGATGACGGTTATCTGGGTTGTCTGTGGCCGGTTCTCTAAGATGGTTCATTTGGTGCCTTTGCCTAAATTGCCTTCCTCTTCAGATTTGGTTTCGTTGTTTTTTCAGCATGTGGTTCGTTTGCATGGTATTCCGGAGAATATTGTGTCTGACAGAGGTTCCCAGTTTGTTTCTAGGTTTTGGCGGGCCTTTTGTGCTAGGCTGGGCATTGATTTATCTTTTTCCTCTGCATTTCATCCTCAGACAAATGGCCAAACCGAGCAAACTAATCAGACCCTGGAGACTTATTTGAGATGCTTTGTGTCTGCTGATCAGGATGATTGGGTGGCCTTTTTGCTGTTGGCCGAGTTTGCCCTTAACAATTGGGCTAGTTCGGCTACTTTGGTTTCGCCTTTTTTTGTAATTTTGGTTTTCATCCTCGTTTTTCTTCTGGGCAGGTTGAGCCTTCTGACTATCCTGGTGTGGATTCTGTGGTTGACAGGTTACAGCAGATTTGGGCTCAGGTGGTGGACAATTTAGTGTTGTCTCAGGAGGAGGCTCAACGTTTTGCTAACCGTCGTCGGTGTGTTGGTTCCCGGCTTCGGGTTGGGGATCTGGTCTGGTTGTCTTCCCGTCATGTTCCTATGAAGATTTATTAATCCGGTGTCTTTTCGATTGGCGCTTCCGGCCTCTTTTGCTATCCATAATGTCTTCCATAAATCTTTATTGCGGAAATATGTGGTACCCGTTGTTCCCTCTGTTGATCCTCCGGCCCCTGTGTTGGTTGATGGGGAGTTGGAGTATGTGGTTGAGAAGATTTTGGATTCTCGTTTTTCGAGGCGGAGGCTTCAGTATCTTGTCAAATGGAAGGGTTATGGCCAGGAGGATAATTCTTGGGTTTTTGCCTCTGATGTTCATGCTGCTGATTTGGTTCATGCTTTTCATCTGGCTCATCCTGATCGGCCTGGGGGCTCTGGTGAGGGTTCGGTGACCCCTCCTCAAGGGGGGGGTACTGTTGTGAATTCTGCATTTGGGCTCCCTCCGGTGGTTGTAGGTGGTAATGCAGTTGTCCCTGAGTTGCTGTCCTTGTCAGGTGTATCTGCTGATTGCAGTTCTGACTGGGGTATTTAGGCTTGCAGGATTCATTAGTCCTTGCCAGTTGTCCATGGTTTTGGAGGTGTTGGTCCTTGTTTGGTTCCTTCTGCCTTGCTGCCAAATCAGCAAAGATAAGTGTCTGGTTCTGTTTTTGTGGCACACATGCTGTGTGCTTAATAATTCCGTGCTATTCATTGTTTTTTGTCCAGCTTGATTGTTTCAGTATTTTCTCAGTCTTGTTGGATTCTCAGGAGTTGCAGATATACATTCCATGTCTTTAGTTAGATTGTGGAACTTTTGTATTATCTGCTGTGGATATTTTTGAAGGGTTTTAATACTGACCGCTTAGTATTCTGTCCTATCTTTCCCTATTTAGCTAGAGTGGCCTCTTTTGCTGAATTCTGTTTTCTGCCTGCGTGTGTCTTTCTTCTCCTACTCACAGTCATTATTCGTGGTGGGCTGCCTATCCTTTGGGGTTCTGCTCTGAGGCAAGGTAGTATTCCTATTTCCATCTATAGGGGTATTTAGTCCTCCGGCTGTGTCGAGGTGTCTAAGGTTTGTTAGGCACACCCCACGGCTACTTCTAGTTGCGGTGTTAATTCAGGTTTTGCGCTCAGTACAGTTTCCACCTACTCCAGAGAAAGTTTCATGCAGCTCCAAAGTCACCGGATCATAACACCTGGGCCCCAAAGATTCGCCACAGTGTGAAAACACGCGGTAGTCCACCTGTGAGAAGGAGAGAGCTGGAGGGAGAGTGGACACCCCAGAGTCGAGGGGTTAGATTGAGAAAGAAAGAAGGCGGTGTAGCTTGCTTCATGGGTGGGGTACTCTGCTGAGTAGCAGATATTGCTACTATGCCCAAAAGGATTTCCTGGGCCAGATGCCATTCCAAAATAGTAGGTAGGTAAACAGGCGGTGTAACTTGCTTCATGGGTGGGGTACGCTGCTGAGTAGCACTAAATTCTACTAGGCCCAAAAGGATTTCGTGGGCTAGATGCCGTTAAAAAATAGTACTTAGGTAAACAGGCGGTGTAGCTTGCTTCATGGGTGGGGTACACTGCTGAGCAGCATTAAATTCTACTAGGCCCAAAAGGATTTCCTGGGCTAGATGCCGTTAAAAAATAGTACTTAGGTAAACAGGCGGTGTAGCTTGCTTCATGGGTGGGGTACGCTGCTGAGTAGCACTAAATTCTACTAGGCCCAAAAGGATTTCCTGGGCCAGATGCCATTTTAAAATAGTAGATAGGTAAACAGGCGGTGTAGCTTGCTTCATGGGTGGGGTACGCTGCTCAGTAGCACTAAATTCTACTAGGCCCAAAAGGATTGCCTGGGCTAGATGCCGTTACAAAATAATAGATAGGTAAACCGGCGGTGTAGCTTGCTTCATGGGTGGGGTACGCTGCTGAGTAGCACCAAATTCTACTAGGCCCAATAGGATTTCCTGGGCCAGATGCCGTTAAAAATAGTACTTAGGTAAACAGGCGGTGTAGCTTGCTTCATGGGTGGGGTACGCTGCTGAGTAGCACTAAATTCTAATAGGCCCAAAAGGATTTCCTGGGCTAGATGCCATTTCAAAATAGTAGTTAGGTAAACAGGCAGTGCAGTTTACTTCATGGGTGGGGTACGCTGCTCAGTAGCACTAAATTCTACTAGGCCCAAAAGGATTGCCTGGGCTAGATGCCGTTACAAAATAATAGATAGGTAAACCGGCGGTGTAGCTTGCTTCATGGGTGGGGTATGCTGCTGAGTAGCACTAATTTCTACTAGGCCCAAAAGGATTTCCTGAGCTAGATGCCATTAAAAAATAGTACTTAGGTAAACAGGCAGTGCAGTTTACTTCATGGGTGGGGTACGCTACTGAGTAGTACTTAATTCTACTAGACCCAAAAGGATTTCCTGGGCTAGATGCTGTTACAAAATAGTAGTTAGGTAAATATGCGGTGTAGCTTGCCTCATGGGTGGGGTACGCTGCTGAGTAGCACCAAATTCTACTAGGCTCTAAAGGATTTCCTGGGCCAGATGCCATTGAAAATAGTACTTAGGTAAACAGGCAGTGTAGCTTGCTTCATGGGTGGGGTACGCTGCTGAGTAGCACCAAACTCTTCTAGGCCCAAAAGGATTTCCTGGGCTAGATGCCATTACAAAATAGTAGTTAGGTAAACAGGCGGTGTAGCTTGCTTCATGGGTGGGGTACGCTGCTGAGTAGCACCAAATTCTACTAGGCCCAAAAGGATTTCCTGGGCCTGATGCCGTTAAAAATAGTGCTTAGGTAAACAGGCGGTGTAGCTTGCTTCATGGGTGAGGTACGCTGCTTAGTAGCATCAAATTCTACTAGGCCCAAAAGGATTTCCTGGGCCAGTTGCCGTTAAAAAGAGTACTTAGGTAAACAGGCGGTGTAGCTTGCTTCATGGGTGGGGTACGCTGCTGAGTAGCACCAAACTCTTCTAGGCCCAAAAGTATTTCCTGGGCTAGATGCCATTACAAAATAGTAGTTAGGTAAACAGGGGGTGTAGCTTGCTTCATGGGTGGGGTACGCTGCTGAGTAGCACCAAATTCTACTAGGCCCAAAAGGATTTCCTCGGCTAGATGCCATTAAAAATGGTGCTTAGGTAAACAGGCGGTGTAGTTTGCTACATGGGTGGGGTACGCTGCTTAGTAGCACCAAATTCTTCTAGGCCCAAAAGGATTTCCTGGGCCAGTTGCTGTTAAAAATAGTACTAAGGTAAACAGGCGGTGTAGCTTGCTTCATGGGTGGGGTACGCTGCTGAGTAGTGTGAAAACACGCGGTAGTCCACCTGTGAGAAGGAGAGAGCTGGAGGGAGAGTGGACACCCCAGAGTCGAGGGGTTAGATTGAGAAAGAAAGAAGGCGGTGTAGCTTGCTTCATGGGTGGGGTACTCTGCTGAGTAGCAGATATTGCTACTATGCCCAAAAGGATTTCCTGGGCCAGATGCCATTCCAAAATAGTAGGTAGGTAAACAGGCGGTGTAACTTGCTTCATGGGTGGGGTACGCTGCTGAGTAGCACTAAATTCTACTAGGCCCAAAAGGATTTCGTGGGCTAGATGCCGTTAAAAAATAGTACTTAGGTAAACAGGCGGTGTAGCTTGCTTCATGGGTGAAGTACGCTGCTGAGTAGCACCAAATTCTACTAGGCCCAAAAGGATTTCCTGTGCAAGATGCCGTTAAAAATTGTAGTTAGGTAAACAGGCGGTGTAGCTGGCTTCATGGGTGGGGTATGCTGCTGAGTAGCACTAAATTCTACTAGGCCCAAAAGGATTTCCTGGGCTAGATGCCGTTACAAAATACTAGTTAGGTAAACAGGCAGTGTAGCTTGCTTCATGGGTGAAGTACGCTGCTGAGAAGCACCAAATTCTACAAGGCCAAAAGGATTTCCTGGGCTAGATGCCATTAAAAATAGTACTTAGGTATACAGGCGGTGTAGCTTGCTTCATGGGTGAAGTACGCTGCCGAGAAGCACCAGATTCTACTAGTCCCAAAAGGATTTCCTGGGCCAGATGCCGTTAAAAATAGTACTCAGTAAACGAACTTTGCCCTGTTCCCTCCTTCCAAATATTTTTCTAAATCTGCACCCTACTATTCATCTGTCTCCACACCGTCCATGCTCATGATAACTGCACTTGATACTTGACTATTGCACTTAAACACACGGGCTGATGACCGGATCATGCAGCTTTATATGATAATCCCTATTTATTATAATTGCCAGACCTGAAATAACAAGCACTTTTCACCTATTGTGTCCCCCCCATTTCCTTGTAGATTGTAAGCTTGCGAGAAGGGACCTCACTCCTAATGTCACTGTTTAAATTGTCTTAACTTGTATTGAATTTGTCTGTATATGTCCCCGCTTAATTGTAAAGTGCTGCAGAATATCTTGGCGCTATATAAATAAAGATTATTATTATTATTATTATTACTTAGGTAAACAGGCGGCGGGTGGCTGGGCTACTCTGCTGATTAACAGACACTGAAGCTTTGGAGCAGACCTCTGAATTCCAGGCCATAGTATGAGTAATCAACTCTGCAGATGACCCCGCCCACCTGGAATTGACAATGGCAACGTCATGTAAAACTCAGCAAGGGGACTAAATAAAAGAGCCTCAATTTTTTCAAAAAATTCGGCCACAGACACCACTTAAGTGGCATCAATTTCGCCAGAGTTTTTTAAAACGGTTGGTTAGGTGATTTTCAAAAATCATCAAGCTTTTAGTCTCACCAAGATGACACAGGGGTAGAAAAGTCCTTGCGGATCTAGGATTTGTTCATCTTGATGAACGTTAGTCTGTCTACATTGTCACTGGACATCCGCGAGCGCTTATCTGTCAGCACACCACCAGCAGCGCTGAACACACGTTCAGAAAGAACTCTGGCTGTGGGGCACAACAAGATCTCCAAGGCGTGAGTGGCGAGCTCAGGCCATTTTTCAAGATTGGAAGCCCAAAATGAGCAAGGGTCCAGTTCCACAGTCATGGCATCGATGTTAACTTGGAGATACTCTTGTACCATCCTCTCTAGGCATTGGCTGTGGGTCAGACTTCTTGTCTCCTGTGGCCTTGCAAAGGATGGTCTAAAAAAATCTTGAAACGATTGGAAAAAATTGCTGTTACCACCAGATATGATGTTACTGTTACGGTTAGAGTGATGACTCGATAGTCCCACGGTTGGCAAGTTAGAACTCAGAGATTGACTACGTGCACCACTGGTGTTTTGTGGAAAAGCAGATGTTAGATTCTGTAACAATCTCTGCTGATACTCTTGCATGCATGAATCCCTTTCTATGGCAGGAATTATTTCACCAAATTTGCTTTTGTACCGGGGATCTAAGAGTGTGGCAACCTAGTAGTTGGCATTACTTCGGATTCTGACAATCCGAGGGTCATGTTGCAGGTAGTGCAGCAAGAAGGCACTCATGTGTCTTGCGCATCCAGGAGGACCAAGTCCTTGTTGTCTTGGTGGTGGCGAGGTGAGAATCATGCTTCCTTCGTCTACCTTCTCCCCCCAACCTCGCACAACAGAAATTTGTTCAAGGTCTGAACTCATCTGATGAGTCTTCCATGCCCAACGCCAGTTCGTCCTCCAGTTCTTCCTCGCCTCTTGCACCTTCCTCAACAGTTTGGCTGCTACCATGTGCCCTCGGTAATCCCTCTCCCCCAGCCTCCAATGCCGGCTGCGTTGGTGCTGCCAACCTTCTTGTCCTTGGAGATATGATCCCTTCCGCATACGACTCCTCCTGTTCCTCCTCCTCCTCCTCTTGTTCCACCACCTGACTCCGGACACTGTGTAAGGTGTGCTTCAGCATGTAAATCAACGGAATGGTCAAGCTGATAATGGCATCATCAGCACTAAACATCTTCATTGCTATTTCAAAACTGTGCAGAACGGTGCATAGGTCCCTGATCTGAGACCACTCCTGCAGTGTGATTTGCCCCACCTCTTGATCTCTTTGGCCCAGGCTATACATTATAACGTATTGCACCAGGGCTCGTCGGTGCTGCCACAGTCGCTGCAACATGTGCAGAGTTGAATTCCACCATGTCGGCACATCGCATTTCAGCCGGTGAACTGGCAGGCCCAACGACTTCTGTAGAGATGCAAGTCGTCAAGCTGTGGGATGCGAATGGTGGAATGAGCACATAGCGACCGTGCCCTCTGCAGAAGCCCATCTAGTCCGGGATAGTGGGATAAAAATTGCTGGACAACCAGGTTCAAAACGTGAGCCATACAAGGCCTCTACTGAGATTTTGTTGACAAATCTTACAGACAACATGAGTTGGGTCATCCTTTGCAATGTCAAAAAATGCCCAGGCTATGCAAGGCTTAGAGCCCGTGCGACCTGAAGAGCCACCACAACTTCTGGTCTGAGGCACAGTTGGGGTTGAGGATGCAGTTGTTGATGTGCTTCCAGTACTCCGTCTCTGTCCAGGAAGGCGCACCGTTACCTCGTCGTCAGACTCGTCACTAGCATCCTCCTCCACCTCCTCTGCTGACCTCATGGACTGGCGGACTGGGGGTTGACAGTAAGTGGGGTCTACAACCTCCTCATCATCATCCTGTGTGTTCTCACACCCCTCGTCCTCAGAGCCAACCTCTTCCTGCCCTGACCGAAAAGTCAAGTTTTCGTTCCAATCAGGTATCTCAGTGTCATCATCATCTTCCTCATTGTCTCCACCAACAGGAGTTACAGTTTGAGAATGAGGGTCTACATTATGCTCAGAACCTTCTTCATCTGGGCCTGGATCCGACTCACAAAGATTCTGGGCATCAGTGCAGATCATTTCCTCGTCTGAATTCACAGAAGCTCTGGAGCAGACCTCTGATTCCCAGGCTATAGTATGCATAAACAGCTCTACAGACTCAGCCATGGATGTTACCCCAATGCTCAGACGGGCAGCTGGACACTTGGGAGCTATGAGGAAGCAAGTGCAATTGGGGTGACAACTCTGAGGCCTGGCGTAGTTGTGATGCTGAAGTTGACATGGAGGAGAGCCCACTTGAACGAGCACTTTATATCCGTTCAAGCACCTGCTGTTTTTGCGCCTCATCTGGAATTTTTGGTGATTCTTGTAGCGATGGTCGTAAGAAAGGGATCATATCAGATTGTCCACGAAAAGAAGTAGACATCTTACTTTGCCTGGAAGACGGTCTTTCTTCTGCAGATGTTACTGTTGCTTTACCACCTACCCCACGGACACAACCTTTTTTTCCCTTTCCAACATGCCTATTCCCCATTCCACCAGCAGCAGGCCTTTTGCCACTCATTTTAGTGCTTAGCTAATTGGCAATTCTGTATCTGTAGGTGTTGGCACAACAACCGATGGATGAAAACCGAGCAGAACTGACTGGCCAAACTGTGGTACTAGGCCCAAAACTATTAACTGGATTAGATGCAGTGAAAATTGAGATACACAGGCGGTATAGTTTGTTTCACAGGTGGGCTACTCTGCTGACGTGCAGACACTGCTCCTAGGCCCAAAACTATTAACTGGATTAGACTAGACCCCCTGACGAAGGTGTGATCACCGAAACGCGCGTTGGGGCGGAGGCGCATCCCCAGGATCCTCAGTCCTCATTGCGGTGGGTACCTCGCTGCGGCAGCGACTCATTATTATTAACTTGGTGACGGTGGATACGGGAAGTTGCATATTATGATGCAGTATTTTGGTGGCCATGTCTTTATGATTTATGTTTACTTCCTGGATTGCTGCTCTCAGCTGAGTGTCCCACCTTGATAGGTCAATTTATTAACATTCTTATTTACGTTATATTTGTTTGTTTTTTTCTATATTGCTTCATATGTTGCTGATTTTTTATATACTCTGCCAGCATGCAATGTGAATGTATTATTAGGCCATAGTTCTGAGTTCTTGGGGACTGATATTCCTGGGCACGTGCCTCCTGCTATTTATTCAGCATCTCCTCTGTGTTGCCATTTCCTTCCTCACACTTGGCTTTATTGTTATCAATAAAGTATATATTTTTGTATCATACTTTGTCGGGCCATGTATCATCCTTTGTTCGGTGTTAGTTTCATGTATCAGATGATAGGTCTTTTGGGTCTTTTTCACTAATGGTACAGATTACTGTAATATTGAGTGTTACCATGGTGATTGGCTATATAAGTTGTTATTTAACTGGATTAGATGCAGTGAAAATAGAGATACACAGGCGGTGTAGTTAGTTTCACAGGCAGGCTACTCTGCTGATGTGCAGACACTGCTCCTAGGCCCAAAACTATTTACTGGATTAGATGCAGTGAAAATTGAGATACACAGGCAGTATAGTTTGTTTCACAGGCGGGCTACTCTGCTGACGTGCAGACACTGCTCCTAGGCCCAAAACTATTAACTGGATTAGATGCAGTGAAAATAGACATACACAGGCGGTGTAGTTAGTTTCACAGGCGGGCTACTCTGCTGACGTGCAGACACTGCTCCTAGGCCCAAAACTGTTAACTGGATTAGATGCAGTGGAAATAGAGATACACAGGCGGTGTAGTTAGTTTCACAGGCAGGCTACTCTGCTGAGGTGCAGACACTGCTCCTAGGCCCAAAACTATTAACTGGATTAGATGCAGTGAAAATTGAGATACACAGGCGGTATAGTTTGTTTCACAGGTGGGCTACTCTGCTGACGTGCAGACACTGCTCCTAGGCCCAAAACTATTAACTGGATTAGATGCAGTGAAAATAGACATACACAGGCGGTGTAGTTAGTTTCACAGGCGGGCTACTCTGCTGACGTGCAGACACTGCTCCTAGGCCCAAAACTGTTAACTGGATTAGATGCAGTGGAAATAGAGATACACAGGCGGTGTAGTTAGTTTCACAGGCAGGCTACTCTGCTGAGGTGCAGACACTGCTCCTAGGCCCAAAACTATTAACTGGATTAGATGCAGTGAAAATTGAGATACACAGGCGGTATAGTTTGTTTCACAGGTGGGCTACACTGCTGACGTGCAGACACTGCTCCTAGGCCCAAAACTATTAACTGGATTAGATGCAGTGAAAATTGAGATACACAGGAGGTATAGTTTGCTTCACAGGCGGGCTACTCTGCTGACGTGCAGACACTGCTCCTAGGCCCAAAACTGTTAACTGGATTAGATGCAGTGAAAATAGAGATACACAGGTGGTGTAGATAGTTTTACAGGTGGGCTACTCTGCTGACGTGCAGACACTGCTCCTAGGCCCAAAACTATTAACTGGATTAGATGCAGTGAAAATTGAGATACACAGGCGGTATAGTTTGTTTCACAGGTGGGCTACACTGCTGACGTGCAGACACTGCTCCTAGGCCCAAAACTATTAACTGGATTAGATGCAGTGAAAATTGAGATACACAGGAGGTATAGTTTGTTTCACAGGCGGGCTACTCTGCTGACGTGCAGACACTGCTGCTAAGCCCAAAACCCCAAAACGATTTACTGGGTTAGATGCAGTAAAAATTGAGATACACAGGCGGTGTAGCTAGCTTCACAGGCGGGCTACTCTGCTGACGTGCAGACACTGCTGCTAAGCCCAAAACCCCAAAACGATTTACTGGATTAGATGCAGTAAAAATTGAGATACACAGGCGGTGTAACTAGCTTCACAGGCGGGCTACTCAGATGACTATCAGACAATGCTACTAGCCCAAAAGGATTGGCTGAGCTAGATTACACCAAATGCTGTGACAAACACTTGCACAGCACTGGCTCAGACCTGCCTGGCAAACAGTGCTAGGAACTGCTGTAACCTACCCTGAAAAGGGCTGATATTACATCTAGTCCCGACTCCTCCCGACTCCCTAAACCTATCTCTCTGACAATTCGCTCCAAAAAAGCACTCTTAGTCTGTATAGCGCCCACAGCAGCAGTGGTGCCATCTAACACTAAGCTGCAGCAGTGAGGAAATGGTGGCGATGGGGCAAATGGCTGGTTCTTATAGGGCAAGGACATGTGACATACACAGCCAATGAAACATGCCCTTGCTTGTGTGCATCACATGCACATTGCTGTGTGTGTGTGCGCTGCTGATAGGCTGAGAGGCTGCACCGCCCCTCTGTAAATGTGGGAAAGAAAAAAAAATGGAGATCGGCATTATTTCAGCACAGATCTATCCATCGCCCCCCCCCCCCCCTGCCCACTATACACTGAAACAGTCTATTAACCCCTTCCCGACATGTGACGGAATAGTACGTCACATGTCGGGACCCCCGCTTTGATGTGCGCTCCGGCGGTGAGCGCACATCAAAGTCGCGACATGTCAGCTGTTTTTTACAGCTGACATGTGCGCGCAATAGCGGCGGGTGAAATTGCGATCATCCGCCGCTATTAACTAGTTAAATGCCGCTGTCAAACGCAGACAGCGGCATTTAACTACCGCATCCGGCCGTGCGGCCGGATATGAGCGCATCGCCGACCCCTGTCACATGATCGGGGGTCGGCGATGCTCCTCCATTGTAACCATAGAGGTCCTGGAGACCTCTATGGTTACTGATTGCCGGTGGCTGTGAGCGCCCCCCTGTGGTCGGCGCTCACAGCACACCTGCATTTTAGCTACATAACAGCGATCTGATGATCGCTGTTATGTAGCAGAGCCGATCGGGCTGTGCCTGCTTCTAGCCTCCCATGGAGGCTATAGAAGCATGGCAAAAGTAAAAAAAAAAAAGTTTTTAAAAATGTGAAAAAAATAAAAAAAATATAAAAGTTTAAATCACCCCCCTTTCGCCCCAATCAAAATAAATCAATAAAAAAAAACCCCAACCTACACATATTTGGTATTGCCGCGTTCAGAATCGCCCGATCTATCAATAAAAAAAAAGCATTAACCTGATCGCTAAACGGCGTAATGAGAAAAAAAATCGAAACGCCAGATTTACGTTTTTTTGGTCGCCACGACATTGCATTAAAATGCAATAACGGGCGATCAAAAGAACGTATCTGCACCAAAATGCTATCATTAAAAATGCCAGCTCGGCACGCAAAAAATAAGCCCTCACCCGACCCCAGATCAAGAAAAATGGAGACGCTACGAGTATCGGAAAATGGCGCAATTTTGTTTTGTTTTGTTTTTTGCAAAGTTTGGAATTTTTTTTCACCACTTAGGTGAAAAATAACCTAGTCATGTTAGGTGTCTATGAACTCGTACTGACCTGGAGAATCATAATGGCAGGTCAGTTTTAGCATTTAGTGAACCTAGCAAAATAGGCAAGCAAAAAACAAGTGTGGGATTGCACTTTTTTTGCAATTTCACTGCACTTGGAATTTTTTTCCCGTTTTCTAGTACACGACATGGTAAAACCAATGATGTCGTTCAAAAGTACAACTCGTCCCGCAAAAAATAAGCCCTCACATGGCCAAATTGACGGAAAAATAAAAAAGTTATGGCTCTGGGAAGGAGGGGAGTGAAAAACGAAAACGGAAAAACGGAAAAAGCTCCGGGGGTGAAGGGGTTAACAATGATAAACAGTTTTAATGTGCAAATCAAGCTAGGCTTTTGGTGAACGAACAGTTATCAAACAGAAACTCGAACAGCCAAATTTTAAGCAAATTGTTCAAGGTTCGTCGAACGACTCGAACACTGCCCAAAACAACTCGAATTTGAAATTGGCGAACAGTTCGACTCGAGCACCGCTCATCTCTACTCATCACTAATCCCTAAGTGACCTGCCCCCTATTTTACATACTGATTATTATATGTATTGAAAAAAAAATCACATTCACCAGGTAAGCACCGGTGATGGCGCCTGCTCTGCAACAAGATCGCATGAATAATGTGCATTAAATTCAGTCATATACAGTTTCTCTGAAAAAAAATCTTTGTCAAAATGGCGCAGGCCGCGCCTGCGCAGTAGCATCTATCGGCGATCAGATAGATGCTACTGCGCAGGCTCTTACATTGCCATCCTGGTGGAGACACATTTCTTTTTCCTCTAACAAAATGGTGGCAGAGGCGTCTGCGCAGTAGCATCTATCGGCGATCCGATAGATGCTACTGCAAAGGTGCCAGCAGCACTATCTTCGTGGAGACAATTTATTTTTTCCTATAGCAAAATGGTACTGCAGGCTCCTGCACAGTAGCATCTATCGGATCACAGATAGATGCTACTGCGCAGGCACGGCCACCGCCATATTGAGAAAGATTTTTTTTCAGAATAAATGCATATGACTAAATAAAACAATTTAATGCAGATTACACATGCGATCATGCTGCCTCCTGCTGATTGTGATTTTTTTTCAATACATATAATAATCAGTATGTAAAATAGAGGGCGGGTCACTTAGGGATCTGTGACCTGTCAGAAGCCATCAGTATGAATATCTAAGTAGAGCACCACATGCAGACCCCCCACAGGCCATCCCGGAGCCCGGGCATATCATTAACTTAAAACTGTAAATAAAGATTAAACAACAACCACAAGACGAATTTCATCAACCAAGGTATAATTTTAATGAGCATAGCAGCGCCGATCTGACAGTGTCTTTAGGTTACTGTGCACAATCCTGCTGACAGGTTTGCTTTAATAGTATTTCCAAAAATGAATTTATTGGTTTACATTTTTCTGAATAAACCACTCTTTTGAATTTAAAATCTCTATAATGTGTTCAAGTATAAACATTCACTTATTACAGAAGACATATGCTCTATATTTACATCTAATCCAGTTTTTTATCCTTTACAGTCTTTTTTCCCTCTAATAGATAATTTACTAATTTTTTTGTGAAAGAACTGAAACAAATACACCAGGGAACAGAAATGAAGAACTCCAATTTGACTATTTTTGAATGTCACAACTACAAAAAAATGAGAATATCGTTATTAGAAATGTCGAGAAGTGCAGTTCTATAGTAGTCTTTAATAAAGTTCTCTATTAAATAGAAATTGGAGATATGTTATCTGACTCACACAAACACACACAATTCAGACACATTATTGGTACAACTTGTGCGGTCACACAGGGGCCCAAGAAGTAAGGGGGTTCTTTTGAACCTCCAAGCAGGGGCAATTTAGCATTTTTAGGAGCTCTTGGGCTTCAAACAATATATTGTTCTTGCGTGGGGGCCCTTTTCTGTCTGTGTCTGCCAGTTCTCACACATATCAAACTTCTGAACTCTCTGAATCAGCTCCACCATGGATAAGATCACCTAATCCACGAGCCCAACAAATACCATACCCGCAACTGGCACCACAATCACATCAACCTTACCTCCAGCATCCTGCTACACCTGCCCAACATGGCCACTTGCGCATCCGCACTGTAGGAGAGTGGTCTCAAGGTGAGGTTGCATGACATAGCCATTCTGGGGGATTTAGACAGCTGCCAAACCAATTTCACCAGGGGGTTGCCTACCATTACCAAAGTGGCTAATCTCACAACAGGGCCACTGTCTTCCAGGAACATAACCAGTAATGCTAGACTTCAGCCACTGTCATCATCTACTTACCATAATTAATAAAAATGTCTTATTTATTTTCAATGAGCCTTTTTTATCATTTCAATTATTTTGTCATTAAAAATGCTGCATATGTTTTAAGTATGCATATTTTGGGGACATTTACCCTTGTTTGTAATGAAGTTATTTGTTAAATAAGATATATGTATATTTTTTACAGTCTACTCCAAGTCAGAGATATTCACGGTCTAGATTTGAAAAACTACTTCCATTACACAAAGTTTTAAAAAAAACATTTTAATCAGGAAAATATATAAACACTGGATGAAATTATAACCCTAACACAGCATACTCTTGCCAAGGAGTAGATCTCTCTGGTGATACAAAATAATGTGTAAATAAATATGCCCCAATCTTTAAGACAAGACGGCTAGCGGCATAGAATGGGAACATATGTTGTTTGGTTGATTTTCTCCATCGTCATCATTTTGTGGACATTCATGGATCCTTGGGAAATTGTGAAGCATCACACAGGACTTAATCACGTTATTCACATTAGCCTCACTTAACTGGTGGGCTGACATCATGATTCTTCAGTTTGTGCAGGGGATCACAAATGGGCAGTCCACCAAGCACATTACGATTGATAATTAAAAAATTTCTCCTGGTGGTCTATGGTTATGGCCTAATTAGATTGGGGGTCAATTGAAAGGCCTCATCCCCAACATTACATAAGTTACTGCTTCCAAACATGAACCTAGTAGAGCCCATGGGATACCCAAATCATTAGTTTGCAACCAATGACCCATTATGGAAGAATTGAAGATTTGGGAGTCTCCAGTTCTTCCATATTCCCCAAAATTAAAAACCCGTATGTGCTGCTCACCAGGGCCAACAGCACAACAGGAAAAAATGTTTATAATTGTAAAATGGTGATCCTAAGTTTGGCGGGTTACGAACATGGATGCATTTGCCACCCACTGATCCAATGCAGCTGGGGAATTTGCATGTTTTCTCAAAGCCATGGGCTATCTTCAGACAGTTTTCTTGTTTGGGCTCTGTCATAACTAAATTCTTAATGCAGGACCAGATCTCTGTACACATTGAACGTGCAATGCCTGAGACAGTCAAAGAAACTAAAGATCAAGGGCCGCATAGGACTGACCGGTGGATTGGAACTTAGAAGATAAGTGCAACATATAAGTGACAATACATAGTTTCATTTTTTAAAAATGCTTACACATTGGCCACTCATATTTCAAATATAACATATGTTTTTTCGGTTCAATAACATTAACCCCTTAACGACCGCCGATACGCCTTTTAACGACGGCAATTACGGGGACTTATTTCTCAGCGCTGCTTTTTAACGGTGCTGAGAAATAAGGGTATAGCGCCCCCCCATTGTCAGAATTTCTCTGGGGTTTTGGCTACCAGAGGTACACGAGACCCCAGAAAACAAGATTCAGGTCAGTTTTTACCGACCCCAGTGTTGCGATCACCGTTAATAACCAGAAAACGGCGACCGCAAAAAAAAGTCAGATTTCCCATTTAATTTAAGTTATGGAGTTCCCTGAACCCCTTGGTACCTCCAATGTTCCTTGATCTCCTGCATCCCCACCGTGATGTCACTTGGCTGGCGGTGCCTTCTTCCCGGAAGACAAGGGCAGGCTCATGCGCAGTGCGCCCGCCGAGATCTGCTGGCCGGCACCCCGCAACAATAGGAAATTTTTCCTATTGGTTCATTTTGATCACTGTGATAGACCCTATCACAGTGATCAAAGTAAAAAAAATAGTAAATCAAACCCTCTTTATCACCCCCTTAGGCTAGTTTCACACTAACGTTTTGCTAAGCTGCGGAGGGCTGCGAACTTCCTCCGTGAAGCCACGCCCACGGCTGCACCTCCGCCGCTCAGCTGTGCCTACGTCCGCATGCGACCTTGGTATCTATCTTTAACATGAGGTACGCAGGTCGTGCGAATGCCTCCGCATGCGTCGTTTTGAAGATGCGGTGACCCACGTCGAATGCAGGTGGTTGGAATTTCTTTTTTCCTCTGCATCGTTAAAACAGAGGCATCTGCATACATCCGCATGACCTGCGTACCTAATGTTAGGGTATGTGCACACGTCCAGATTTATTGCAGAAATTTCCTGAAGAAAACCGGAAAATTTCTGCAAGAAATCCGCATTTTTTTTTGCGTTTTTTTCCCGTTTTTTTCGCGTTTTTTTAGCATTTTGCAAGCGTAATTAGCTTGCAGAATGTTAAAGTTTTCCAAGCGATCTGTAGCATCGCTTTGAAAACTGACTGACAAGTTGGTCACACTTGTCAAACATACTGTTTGACAAGTGTGACCAACTTTTTACTATAGATGCTGCTTATGCAGCATCTGTAGTAAAAGATAGAATGTTTAAAAATAATAAAAAAATAAAAAATGGTTATACTCACCCAGGCGATCTCCACAGCGGCGTCCGTTCCTATAGATGCCGGTGTGGTTCAGGACCTGTGATGACGTCGCGGCTTGTGATTGGTCGCGTGAGTCACATGAGCGGTCACGCGACAGTGACGTCATCACAGGTCCTGAACCACACCATCTATAGGAACCGAAGAGAGAGCATGCACCGGAGAGGCGGGAACACTTCGGGGTCCATCAAAGGGTGAGTGTAGGACTATTTTTTATTTTAATTCTTTTTTTGACCAATTATATGGTGCCCAGTCCATGGAGGAGAGTCTCCTCTCCTCCACCCTGGGTACCAACCGCACATAATCTGCTTACTTCCCGCATGGTGTGCACAGCTCCGTGCGGGAAGTAAGCAGATGAATGCACTCCTAGGTGTGCGGAATCCCCGCAATTCCGCATTTTTAATGAACATGTTGCTTTTTTTTCCGCGATGCGATTTTTTCGCGGAAAAAAATCGCAACATTTGCACAAAAAATGCGGAATACCCTGTAAATAATAGGAGGCATATGTAAGCATTTTTTTCGCGTTTTTATCATGTTTTTATAGCGAAAAAACGCAAAAAAAACGCGAAAAATCCTGAACGTGTGCACATGGCCTAAAAGATAGGTACGCAAGCCGCATGCGGAAGTAGGCGGAGCTGAGCGGCGGAGGTGCAGCCATGGGCAGGGCTTCATGGAGGAAGTCCGCAGCCCTCCACAGCTCAGCAAAATACTAGTGTGAAACTAGCCTTAGGGAAAAATAATAAAATAAAGTATTTATTTCCTGTTTCCCATTAGGGTTAGGGTTGGGCTAAAGTTAGGGTTGGGTTATAGTTAGGGTTTGGGTTGGGCTAGGGTTAGAGTTGGGCTAGGTTAGGGTTGGGGCTAGGGTTAGGGTTGAGGCTAGGGTTAGGGTTGGGGCTAAAGTTAGGATTGGCTAGGGTTGGGATTAGGGTTAGTGGTGTGTTAGGGTTAGGGTTGTGGTTAGGGTTATGATTAGGGTTAGGGGTGTGTTGGGGTTAGGGTTGTGGTTAGGTTTATGGATAGGGTTGGTATTAGGGTTAGGGGTGTGTTGGGGATAGGGTTGGAGTTAGAATTGGGGGGTTTCACTATTTAGGTACATCAGGGGGTCTCCAAATGCGACATTTCACCACCTTTGATTCCAGCCAATTTTTAGTTCAAAAAGTCAAATATGTTCCCTCTCAACTGAGCCCTACCATACGTCCAAACAGTGGCTTTCCCTCACATATGGTGTGACACCACTCTCTGATTTAAAGTTACAAAAATAAAAAGTTTGAAAATTGCTAAAGTTTCAAAATTTTTGCCAAATTTCCATTTTTTTTAATAAATAAACGCAAGCTATATCGAAGAAATTTTACCACTAACATGAAGTAAAATATGTCACGAAAAAACTGTCTCAGAATTAGTGAGATCCATTGAAGTGTTCTTGTGTTTAACCTCATAAAGTGACAGTGGTCAGAATTGTAAAAATTGGCTTGGTCATTCAGTACCAAATTGGTTCTGTCACTAAGGGACTAAAATAACACAGCTGAATAAATAACATCAACAAACCTACCATGAACAGTCTAACTCTTCTAAATATATATGTAGCCTTCAAACAATGGAAAGTTGTGTGCCATGTTAAAAACATACATTCACAACAGGATTTTTAAATTTACTTAACTTACTGTATGTACAAATTTCTTAAAAAGGGTGAAAACAACATAGCAGAAACATTAATAGTTAGTGTAGGTCTGCAACTGTTAATTCCACAACTCCTCAGAAACCAACAGTCCTTTTTAGGGCTAATTTGTGGGTCCCGAGATTGCAGAGCTAGGTAGGCAGGGCACGGCATATCCACATCAGTGCAAGGCCTGCAGGCACTGTATGTGCGTACATAGCTCCCACTGCATCCCTCCCAAAGCTCCATAACTGTCTGCTGCTGCTTATTTACTATACTAGATGGGGCCCGATTCTAATGCATCGGGTATTCTAGAATATGCATGTAGTTTATTTACGAAGATTTTAGAATAATACAATGAATACACAGGATTCGGCTGGTCGGGCACGACCAATTAGCGAAGCGTGGTTCAAATCCCGCGCCAATTCGCGGCCAGAGTGCGCCTGTTACTTATTGTTTGCAGCTGGCCACATAGTATATAGCACAGCCACACAGTATATAACAGCCCGCGCAACATATAACACAGCCACATAGTATATAACAGCCCACGTAGCATATAACAGCTCACATATCATATAACACAGCCCACGTAGTATATAGCACAGCTACGTAGTATATAGCACAGCCCACACTGTATATAGCACAGCCCACAGACTTTATAGCACAGTTACATAATATATAACACAGCCACATAGTATATAACAGCCCACATAGCATATAACACAGCCACGTAGTATATAACAGCTCACGTAGCATATAACACAGCCCACTTAGCATATAGCACAGCTCACGTAGTATATAACAGCCCATGCAGTATATAACACAGCCCACATAGGGTATAACACAGAGTGCGTAGTGTATAACACAGCCCACGTAATATGTAGCACAGCCCACGTAGTATATTGCACAGCCACGTAGTATATTACACAGCCCACATAGTATATAGCACAGCCACATAGTATATAAGAGCCCACGTAGAATATAACAGCTCACATAGCAAATAACACAGCACACTTAGTATATCGCACAGCCACATAGTATATAGCACAGCCACGTAGTATATAGCACAGCCACGTAGTATATTGCACAGCATACATAGTATATAGCACAGCCCACGCAATATATAACACAGCCCATGTAGTATATAGCACAGCTCACACAGTATATAGCTCAGCCCAGACTTTAAAGCACAGCCACATAGAATGTAGCACAGCCACGTAGTATATAACAGCCCACAAAGCATATAACACAGCCACATAGTATATTACAGCCCATGTAGCATATAACACAGCCCACGTAGCATATAACACAGCTCACGTAGTATATAACAGCCCATGCAGTATATAACACAGCCCACATAGGGTATAACACAGTCCATGTAGTGTATAACACAGCCCACGTAGTATGTAGCACAGCCCACCTAGTATATTGCACAGCCACATAGTATAACACAGCCCACATAGTATATTGCACAGCCACGTAGTAGGTAGCACAGCCCATGCAGTATATTATACAGCCCACTTAGTATATTGCACATCCACGTAGAATATTGAACAGCCACGTAGTAGGTAGCACAGCCCATGCAGTATATTACACAGCCATATAGTATATTACACAGCCCACGTAGTATATTGCACAGCCACGTAGTATATTGCACAGCCACGTAGTATATTGCACAGCCACGTAGTAGGTAGCACAGCTCACACTGTATATTACACAGCCACGTAGTATATTACACAGCCCACATAGTATATTGCACAGCCATGTAGTATATATCACAGCCCACGTAGTGTATAACACAGCCCAGGTAGTATATAACACAGCCACATAGTTTATTGCACAGCTACGTAGTATGTAGCACACGTAGTATGTAGCACAGCCACATAGTATATTGCACAGCCACGTAGTATATTGCACAGCCACGTAGTGTATTGCACAGCCACGTAGTGTAACACAGCCATGTAGTTTATTTCACTGCCACATAGTATGTAGCACAGCCCACATAGTATGTAGCACAGCCCACGTAGTATATTGCACAACCACGTAGTATATTGCACAGCCACGTAGTAGGTAGCACAGCCCACGCAGTATATTACACAGCCACTAGTATAGTACACAGCCAACGTACTATATTGCACAGCCACATAGTATATAGCACAGCCCACATAGTGTATAACACTGCCCACGTAGTGTATAGCACAACCACGAAGTATATTGCACAGCCACATAGTATATAACACAGCCATGTAGTTTATTGCACAGCCACGTAGTATGTAGCACAGCCCACGTAGTATGTAGCACAGCCCATGTAGTATAATGCACAGCAACATAGTATATTGCACAGCCCACGTAGTATATTGCACAACCACGTAGTATATTGCACAGCCACGTAGTAGGTAGCAAAGCCCACGCAGTATATTACACAGCCACTAGTATAGTACACAGCCCACATACTATATTGCACAGCCACGTAGTATATAGCACAGCCCACGTAGTGTATAACACAGCCAACGTAGTATATAGCACAGCCACGTAGTATATTGCACAGCCACATAGTATATAACACAGCCATGTAGTTTATTGCACAGCCACGTAGTATATAGCACAGCCCACATAGTATGTAGCACAGCCCACGTAGTATAATGCACAGCCACATAGTAAATTGCACAGCCCACGGAGTATATAGCACAGCCACTGTTGTGAACTCTGTTTTCGTGCTCCCTCTTGTGGTCACAGGTGGTATTGTGTGAGTTTTATTTTTGGGCTCCCCCTGGTGGCTTTGTTTGTTATCTTGCGGGTCTGTGGCTGGATCAGCTGCCTCGTTATTCTCTAGGGAGGTTCCTATTTAGCTCTGCTTCACCTCCACTTGTTGCCGGCTGTCGATGTATTCAGTGCTATTCTGATTACTCCTGACTATCTTGGTTTTCTCATGTAAAGTAAGCTGCGGAGACACCATCACGTGTTTCTCAACGCAAGCAATGAATAGCCAGGCCTTTCTCCGGGAAGGAACAACCACGGGAAGGGCAGCATCCAATAAAGGAGAATATCCAATAAAGGAAGACCACCTATGCCAAGCATGGTATCCATCCACAAACAGCTGTTTCGGGGTTTTTGCCCCTCATCAGTGTGGACTAGGAAACTGGCTATTAGGAGCAGTGCCTGGTGAAAGGCTATGAAGGAACAGATGAATGACCTCGGGGAGACCAAAACATCCAACACTGCGGAGACACCATCACGTGTTTCTCAACGCAGTGATCCAGAACACTGCCCCCATCCCTTATGGGAAATATGCAAACGCATGTAAAGTAAGCTGCGGAGACACCATCACGTGTTTCTCAACGCAAGCAATGAATAGCCAGGCCTTTCTCCGGGAAGGAACAACCACGGGAAGGGCAGCATCCAATAAAGGCACTGCTCCTAATAGCCAGTTTCCTACTCCACACTGATGAGGGGCAAAAACCCCAAAACAGCTGTTTGTGGATGGATACCATGCTTGGCATAGGTGGTCTTCCTTTATTGGATATTCTCCTTTATTGGATGCTGCCCTTCCCGTGGTGTGTCATGGTCCCAATGGCAGGGAATTTAGCAACATAACACGGGCAAAAACAGGACAAGCTCTAGGGTGATGGAACCTGAGCTGACCGTGATCCTGAACCTCAACACTCAACTAACAGTAGCCGGGGAACGTTCCTGGGGGGCCCCTAGACGTCTCGCGCCAGCCGGAGATCTAGCTTCCCCTATCAGAAGAATAACAGACCTATCTTGCCTCCAGAGAAATATTCCCACAGAAATAGCAGCCCCCCACATATAATGACGGTGAAATGAGAGGAAGGCACAAACGTAGTTATGAAAACAGATTCAGCAAAATGAGGCCCGCTTAACCCCTTCACCCCCAAGGGTGTTTTCTCGTGACATATTGTACTTCATGTTAGTGGTAAAATTTCTTCGATATAACTTGCGTTTATTTGTGAAAAAAACGAATATTTGGCGAAAATTTTGAAAATTTCGCAATTTTCCAACTTTGAATTTTTATGTCCTTAAATCACAGACATATGTCACACAAAATACTTAATAAATAACATTTCCCACATGTCTACTTTACATCAGCACAATTTTGGAACCAAAATTTTTTTTTGTGACGGAGTTATAAGGGTTAAAAGTTGACCAGCAATTTCTCATTTTTACAACACCATTTTTTTTTAGGGACCACATCTCATTTGAAGTCATTTTGACGGGTCTATATGATAGAAAATACCCAAGTGTGACACCATTCTAAAAACTGCACCCCTCAAGGTACTCAAAACCACTTTCAAGAAGTTTATTAACCCTTCAGGTGTTTCACAGGAATTTTTGGAATGTTTAAATAAAAATGAACATTTAACTTTTTTTCACACAAAATTTATTTCAGCTCCAATTTGTTTTATTTTACCAAGGGTAACAGGAGAAAATAAACCCCAAAAGTTGTTGTACAATTTGTCCTGAGTACGCTGATACCCCATATGTGGGGGTAAACCACAGTTTGGGCGCATGGCAGAGCTTGGAAGCAAAGGAGCGCCATTTGACTTTTCAATGCAAAATTGACTGGAATTGAGATGGGACGCCATGTTGCATTTGGAGAGCCCCTGATGTGCCTAAACATTGAAACCCCTAACAAGTGACACCATTTTGGAAAGTAGACCCCCTAAGGAACTTATCTAGATGTGTGGTGAGCACTTTGACCCAACAAGTGCTTTACAGAAGTTTATAATGCAGAGCCGTAAAAATAAAAAATCATATTTTTTCACAAAAATGATCTTTTCACCCCCAATTTTTTATTTTCCCAAGGGTGAGAGAAGAAATTGGACCCCAAAAATTGTTGTGCAATTTGTCCTGAGTACGCTGATACCCCATATGTGGGTGTAAACCATTGTTTGGGCGCAGGGCAGAGCTCGGAAGGGAAGGAGCGCCATTTGACTTTTCAATGCAAAATTGACTGGAATTGAGATGGGACGCCATGTTGCATTTAGAGAGCCCTTGATGTGCCTAAACATTGAAACCCCTAACAAGTGACACCATTTTGGAAAGTAGACCCCCTAAGGAACTTATCTAGATGTGTGGTGAGCACTTTGACATAACAAGTGCTTTACAGAAGTTTATAATGCAGAGCCGTAAAAATAAAAAATCATATTTTTTCACAAAAATGATCTTTTCACCCCCAATTTTTTATTTTCCCAAGGGTAAGAGAAGAAATTGGACCCCAAAAATTGTTGTGCAATTTGTCCTGAGTACACTGATACCCCATATGTGGGTGTAAACCATTGTTTGGGCGCAGGGCAGAGCTCAGAAGGGAAGGAGCGCCATTTGACTTTTCAATGCAAAATTGACTGGAATTGAGATGGGACGCCATGTTGCGTTTGGAGAGCCCCTAATGTGCCTAAACATTGAAACCCCCCACGAGTGACACCATTTTGGAAAGTAGACCCCTTAAGGAACTTATCTAGATGTGTGTTGAGCACTTTGACCCAACAAGTGCTTCACAGAAGTTTATAATGCAGAGCCGTAAAAATAAAAAATCATATTTTTTCACAAAAATGATCTTTTCACCCCCATTTTTTTATTTCCCCAAGGGTAAGAGAAGAAATTAGACCACAAAAGTTGTTGTGCAATTTGTCCTGAGTACGACGATACCCCATATGTGGGTGTAAACCATTGTTTGGGCGCATAGCAGAGCTCAGAAGGGAAGAAGTGCTATTTTACTTTTCAATGCAAAATTGACTGGAATTAAGATGGGATGCCATGTTGCGTTTGGAGAGCCCCTGATGTGCCTAAACATTAAACCCCCCCACAAGTGACACCATTTTGGAAAGTAGACCCCCTAAGGAACTTATGTAGATGTGTTTTGAGAGCTTTGAACCCCCAAGTGTTTCACTACAGTTTATAACGCAGAGCCGTGAAAATAAAAATTATTTTTTTTTTCACAAAAATGATTTTTTAGCCCCCAGTTTTGTATTTTCACAAGGGTATCAGGATAAATTGGACCCCAAAAGTTGTTGTCCAATTTGTCTGGAGTACGCTGATACCCCATTTGTGGGGGGGGACCACTGTTTGGGCGCATGACAGAGCTCGGAAGGGAAGGAGCGCCATTTGGAATGCAGACTTAAATGGATTGGTCTGCAGGCGTCACGTTGCATTTGCAGAGCCCCTGATGTACCCAAACAGTACAAACCCCCCACAAGTGACCCCATATTGGAAACTAGACCCCCCAAGGAACTTATCTAGATGTGTTGTGAGAACTTTGAACCCCCAAGTGTTTCACTACAGTTTATAACGCAGAGCCGTGAAAATAAAAATTATTTTTTTTTTTCACAAAAATGATTTTTTAGCCCCCAGTTTTGTATTTTCACAAGGGTATCAGGATAAATTGGACCCTAAAAGTTGTTGTCCAATTTGTCCTGAGTACGCTGATACCCCCTATGTGGGGGGGAACCACTGTTTGGGCGCATGACAGAGCTCGGAAGGGAAGGAGCGCCATTTGGAATGCAGACTTAAATGGATTGGTCTGCAGGCGTCACGTTGCATTTGCAGAGCCCCTGATGTACCCAAATAGTACAAACCCCCCACAAGTGACCCCATATTGGAAACTAGACCTCCCAAGGAACTTATCTAGATGTGTTGTGAGAACTTTGAACCCCCAAGTGTTTCACTACAGTTTACAACGCAGAGCCGTGAAAATAAAACATATTTTTTTTCCTACAAAAATGATTTTTAGCCCCCCAAATTTTTATTTTCCCAAGGATAACAAGAGAACTTGGACCCCAGAAGTTGTTGTTCAATTTGTCCCTAGTACGCTGATACCCCATATGTTGGGGTAAACCCCTTTTTGGACGCACGGGAGAGCTCGGAAGGGAAGGAGCACTGTTTTACTTTTTCAACGCAGAATTGGCTGGAATTGAGATTGGACGCCATGTCGCGTTTGGAGAGCCCCTGATGTGCCTGAACAGTGGAAACTCCCCAATTCTACCTGAAACCCTACCCCTAACCTCACCCCTAACCGTTTACTGAACATTTTCTGACAGTCATAAGTGCCACGTATATAAGTGCCACGTATATAAGTGCCACGTATTTAAGAGCCACGTATTTAAGTGCCACGTATTTCAGTGCCACGTATTTCAGTGCCACGATATTTCAGTGCCACAATATTTCAGTGCCACGTATTTCAGTGCCACGTATTTCAGTGCCACGTATTTCAGGCACTGAAAAATACATGGCACGTAAATACTTCAGTGCCACGATATTTCAGTGCCACGATATTTCAGTGCCACGATATTTCAGTGCCACGTATTTCAGTGCCACGTATTTCAGGCACTGAAAAATACGTGGCACGTAAATACGTGGCACGTAAATACGTGGCACGTAAATACGTGGCACTGAAATACGTGGCACTGAAATACGTGGCACTTAAATACGTGGCACTTATATACATGGCCACTGAAATATCGTGGCACGTATATACGTATATAAACGTATATTTCAGTGCCACGTATTTCAGTGCCACGTATTTCAGGTTAGGGGTAGGGTTAGGGGTAGGGTTAGGGTTTTTTGTTTTTTTCTTGTTTTCTTGTGTTTTTCTATAAAAACGCATGCGTTTTACCGCGTTTACATGCATTTTTTCACACATGTGGTTTTTTTAAAAAACGCATGCAGATAAAAACGCAAGTGTGAAACCAGACTAAAAGACGCTTTTTATAGCAAAAAAGTTTTTGCGTCTCCACATTTTGAGACCTATAATTTTTCCACATTTTGGTCCACAGAGTCATGTGAGGTCTTGTTTTTTGCGGGACAAGTTGACGTTTTTATTGGTAACATTTTCGGACACGTGACCATTTTTTATCACTTTTTATTCCGATTTTTGTGAGGCAGAATAACCAAAAACCAGCTATTCATGAATTTCTTTTGGGAGAGGCGTTTATACCGTTCTGCGCTTGGTAAAATTGATAAAGCAGTTTTATTCGTCGGGTCAGTACGATTACAGCGATATCTCATTTATATCATTTTTTTATGTTTTGACGCTTTTATACGATAAAAACTATTTTATAGAAAAAATAATTATTTTGGCATCGCTTTATTCTGAGGACTATAACTTTTTTATTTTTTTGCTGATGATGCTGTATGGCGGCTCGTTTTTTGCGGGACAAGATGGCGTTTTCAGCGGTAACATGGTTATTTATATCCGTCTTTTTGATCGCGTGTTATTCCACTTTTTGTTCGGCGGTATGGTAATAAAGCGTTGTTTTTTGCCTCGTTTTTTTTTTTTTTTTCTTACGGTGTTTACTGAAGGGGTAAACTAGTGGGCCAGTTTTATAGGTTGGGTCATTACGGACGCGGCGATACTAAATATGTGTACTTTTATTGTTTTTGTTTGATTTTTTTAGATAAAGAAATGTATTTGTGGGAATAATATTTTTTTTTTTTATTATTATTTATTTAGGAATTTTTTTATTTTTTTTTACACATGTGGAAATTTTTTTTTTAACTTTTTTACTTTGTCCCAGGGGGGGACATCACAGATCGCAGATCTGATAGTGTGCACAGCACTCTATCAGATCCGCGATCATACTTTCATCAGAGCAGGCTGCAGCTTTCATCTGCAGCCTGCTCCGACCCGGAAGTGCTCCCTGCAGGACCCGGATACAGCCCCTCGGCCATTTTGGATCCGGGGCCTGCAGGGAGAAGACGTTCGGTACGAGGTGAGTACATCACCTTGTACCGATCGTCTCAGGGAAGCACGCAGGGAGCCCCCTCCCTGCGCGATGCTTCCCTGTACCGCCGGTACACCGCGATCATGTTTGATCGCGGTGTGCCGGGGGTTAATGTGCCGGGGGCGGTCCGTGACCGCTCCTGGCACATAGTGCCGGATGTCAGCTGCGATATGCAGCCGACACCCGGCCGCGATCGGCCGCGCTCCCCCCGTGAGCGCGGCCGATCGCGTATGACGTACTATCCCGTCGGCGGTCATGGGGGCCCACCCCACCTCGACGGGATAGTACGTCTGATGTCAGGAAGGGGTTAAGCTAGATAGCAGAGGATACAAAAGGTGAACTGCGCGGTCAGCTTAAAAAACCCTTCAAAATACCATCCTGAAATTACTTGAACTCATGTGCCAACTCATGGTACATGAGTGGTAATTTCAGCCCACTAGAGCAACCAGCAGCAGAGAATTACATATCTGCAAGCTGGACTAAAAAAACATGAAAGCAATAATGAAACAGGGAAATCCAGACTTAGCTTGACTTGAAGGCCTAGGAGCAGGTAACAGAGACACACTGATACATTGATAGCCGGCAAGGGAATGACAGGAAAGCCAGGTTAAATAGGAAACACCCAGCCTCAGATGGACAGGTGGAAACCAGAGACCGCAACCCACCAAAGTCACCCAGTACCAGTTGTAACCACCAGAGGGAGCCCAAAAACAGAATCCACAACAGTACCCCCCCCCTTGAGGAGGGGTCACCGAACCCTCACGAGAACCCCCAGGGCGATCAGGATGAGCTCTATGGAAGGCGCGGACCAAATCAGTCGCATGAACATCAGAGGCGACCACCCAGGAATTATCCTCCTGACCATAACCCTTCCACTTAACCAAATACTGGAGTTTACGTCTGGAAACACGAGAATCCAAGATCTTCTCAACAACATACTCCAATTCTCCCTCCACCAGCACCGGAGCAGGAGGCTCAACCGAAGGAACAACGGGCACCTCATACCTCCGCAATAACGACCGATGGAACACATTATGAATAGCAAATGATGCTGGGAGATCCAAACGAAAAGATACAGGGTTAAGAATCTCCAAGATCTTATAAGGACCGATGAACCGAGGCTTGAACTTGGGAGAAGAAACCTTCATAGGGACAAAACGAGAAGACAACCACACCAAGTCCCCAACACGAAGTCGGGGACCCACGCGGCGACGGCGATTAGCAAACTGCTGAGCCTTCTCCTGAGACAACTTCAAATTGTCCACCACCTGATTCCAAATCTGATGTAGCCTGTCCACCACCACGTCCACTCCAGGACAATCCGAAGGCTCCACCTGACCAGAGGAAAAACGAGGATGAAACCCCGAATTACAAAAGAAAGGAGAAACCAAAGTAGCAGAACTAGCCCGATTATTAAGGGCAAATTCGGCCAGAGGCAAAAAGGCAACCCAGTCATCTTGATCAGCAGAAACAAAACACCTTAAATAAGTTTCCAAGGTCTGATTAGTTCGCTCCGTCTGGCCATTCGTCTGAGGATGGAATGCAGATGAGAAAGACAAATTAATGCCCATCTTAGCACAAAATGTCCGCCAAAATCTAGACACAAACTGGGATCCCCTGTCAGAAACGATATTCTCCGGAATCCCATGCAAACGAACCACGTTCTGAAAAAATAAAGGGACCAACTCAGAGGAGGAAGGCAACTTAGGCAAGGGTACCAAATGAACCATCTTAGAAAAGCGGTCACACACAACCCAGATAACGGACATTTTCTGTGAGACAGGGAGATCTGAAATAAAATCCATGGAAATGTGCGTCCAAGGCCTCTTCGGGATAGGCAAGGATAACAACAACCCACTGGCCCGAGAACAGCAAGGCTTAGCCCGAGCACACACTTCACAAGACTGCACAAAGGTGCGCACATCCCTTGACAAGGAAGGCCACCAAAAAGACCTGGCCACCAAGTCTCTAGTACCAAATATTCCAGGATGACCAGCCAACACAGAAGAATGGACCTCGGAGATGACTCTACTGGTCCAATCATCCGGAACAAACAGTCTTTCTGGTGGGCAACGATCAGGTTTATCCGCCTGAAACTCCTGCAATGCACATCGCAAGTCTGGGGAGACGGCGGACAATATTACCCCATCCCTAAGGATACCAGTAGGCCCAGAGTCTCCAGGAGAGTCAGGCACAAAACTCCTGGAAAGAGCATCTGTCTTCACATTCTTTGAACCTGGCAGGTATGAAACCACAAAATTGAAACGAGAAAAAAACAACGACCAACGAGCCTGTCTAGGATTCAGACGCCTGGCAGACTCAAGGTAAATAAGATTTTTGTGATCAGTCAAGACCACCACACGATGTCTAGCACCCTCAAGCCAATGATGCCACTCCTCAAATGCCCACTTCATGGCCAAAAGCTCCCGATTACCCACATCATAATTGCGCTCGGCGGGCGAGAATTTTCTAGAAAAGAACGCACATGGCTTCATCACCGAGCCATTGGAACTTCTCTGTGACAAAACCGCCCCCACTCCAATCTCGGAAGCATCAACCTCAACCTGAAAAGGAAGTGAAACATCTGGTTGACATAACACAGGAGCAGAAGAAAACCGGCGCTTAAGTTCCTGAAAGGCCTCCACAGCCGTAGGAGACCAATTAGCAACATCAGCACCCTTTTTAGTCAAATCAGTCAAAGGTTTAACAACACTGGAAAAATTAGTAATAAACCGACGATAAAAATTAGCAAACCCCAAGAACTTCTGAAGACTCTTAACAGATGTAGGTTGTGTCCAGTCACAAATCGCCTGAACCTTGACGGGATCCATCTCAATAGTAGAAGGAGAAAAAATGTACCCCAAAAAAGAAATCTTCTGGACTCCGAAGAGACATTTCGAGCCCTTCACAAACAGAGAATTGGCCCGCAGGACTTGAAACACCTTCCTGACCTGTAGAACATGAGACTCCCAGTCATCAGAAAACACCAAAATATCATCCAAATACACAATCATAAACTTATCCAGATATTCACGGAAAATATTGTGCATAAAGGACTGAAAGACTGAAGGAGCATTAGAAAGTCCAAAAGGCATTACCAAATACTCAAAATTGCCCTCAGGCATATTAAATGCGGTTTTCCACTCATCACCCTGCTTTATCCGCACAAGATTATACGCACCGCGAAGATCTATCTTAGTGAACCACCTAGCCCCCTTAATGCGAGCAAACAAATCAGTCAATAATGGCAATGGATACTGATATTTGACTGTAATCTTATTCAGAAGGCGATAATCTATACAAGGCCTCAGGGAACCATCTTTTTTAGCCACGAAAAAAAAACCTGCTCCCAGAGGGGACGAAGATGGACGAATATGTCCCTTTTCCAAGGACTCCTTAATATAATTCCGCATAGCAGTATGCTCTGGCATTGACAGATTAAATAAACGACCCTTAGGGAACTTACTGCCAGGAATTAATTCTATAGCACAGTCACAATCCCTATGAGGAGGGAGCGAATTGAGCTTAGGCTCCTCAAAAACATCCCGATAGTCAGACAAAAACGCAGGGATCTCAGAAGGAGTAGATGAAGCGATTGAAATCAGAGGTGCATCATCATGAACCCCCTGACATCCCCAGCTTAACACAGACATTGTTTTCCAATCCAGGACTGGATTATGAGTCTGTAACCATGGCAGACCAAGCACTAGTACATCATGTAAATTATACAGTACAAGGAAGCGAATCACCTCCTGATGAACGGGAGTCATGTGCATGGTCACTTGTGTCCAGTACTGCGGTTTATTCATAGCCAATGGTGTAGAGTCAATTCCCTTCAAAGGAATAGGAACTTCCAGAGGCTCCAGACTAAAACCGCAGCGTTTGGCAAATGACCAATCCATAAGACTCAGGGCAGCGCCCGAATCCACATAGGCATCGACGGAAATGGATGACAGTGAACAAATCAGAGTTACAGACAAAATGAACTTAGACTGCAGAGTACTAATGGCAAAAGATTTATCAACCTTTTTTGTGCGTTTAGAGCATGCTGATATAACATGAGCTGAATCACCACAATAAAAACACAATCCATTTTTCCGCCTATAATTTTGCCGTTCAGTTCTGGACTGAATTCTATCACATTGCATAGTCTCAGGTGCCTGTTCAGAAGACACCGCCAACTGGTGCACAGGTTTGCGCTCCCGCAAACGCCGATCAATCTGAATGGCCATAGTCATAGACTCATTCAGACCTGTAAGGTGCAGGGAACCCCACCATAATATCCTTAATGGCCTCAGAAAGACCATCTCTGAAGTTTGCAGCCAGGGCGCACTCATTCCACTGAGTAAGCACCGACCATTTCCGAAATTTTTGACAATATACTTCCGCTTCATCATGCCCCTGAGAGAGGGCTAATAAAGCCTTTTCAGCCTGAATCTCCAGGTTAGGTTCCTCATAGAGCAATCCCAGTGCCAGAAAAAACGCATCCACACTGAGCAATGCAGGATCCCCTGGTGCCAATGCAAATGCCCAATTCTGAGGGTCGCCCCGCAGGAAAGATATTACAATCTTGACCTGCTGAGCAGGGTCTCCAGAGGAGCGAGATTTCAAAGAAAGAAACAATTTGCAATTGTTCCTGAAATTCAGGAAGGTAGATCTATCTCCAGAAAAAAACTCTGGAATAGGAATTCTAGGTTCAGACATAGGAGTGTGAACAACAAAATCCTGTATGTTTTGAACTTTTGCAACAAGATTATTCAGGCTGGAAGCCAAACTCTGGACATCCATGTTAAACAGCTAAGGTCAGAGTCATTCAAGGGTTAAGAGGAGGTAAGAAGCAGCTAGACAGCAATTAAGGGCTAGGCAGCAAAACTCTGAGGGAAAAAAAAAAAAATTCCCTTCAACACTTCTTTTTCTCCTGCTTCAGCCCAAACAATTAACACTTTGTGGGCCGGCTATACTGTCATGGTCCCAATGGCAGGGAATTTAGCAACATAACACGGGCAAAAACAGGACGAGCTCTAGGGTGATGGAACCTGAGCTGACCGCGATCCTGAACCTCAACACTCAACTAACAGTAGCCGGGGAACATTCCTGGGGGGCCCCTAGATGTCTCGCGCCAGCCGGAGATCTAGCTTCCCCTATCAGAAGAATAACAGACCTATCTTGCCTCCATAGAAATATTCCCACAGAAATAGCAGCCCCCCACATATAATGACGGTGAAATGAGAGGAAGGCACAAACGTAGTTATGAAAACAGATTCAGCAAAATGAGGCCCGCTTAAGCTAGATAGCAGAGGATACAAAAGGTGAACTGCGCGGTCAGCTTAAAAAACCCTTCAAAATACCATCCTGAAATTACTTGAACTCATGTGCCAACTCATGGTACATGAGTGGTAATTTCAGCCCACTAGAGCAACCAGCAGCAGAGAATTACATATCTGCAAGCTGGACTAAAAAAACATGAAAGCAATAATGAAACAGGGAAATCCAGACTTAGCTTGACTTGAAGGCCTAGGAGCAGGTAACAGAGACACACTGATACATTGATAGCCGGCAAGGGAATGACAGGAAAGCCAGGTTAAATAGGAAACACCCAGCCTCAGATGGACAGGTGGAAACCAGAGACCGCAACCCACCAAAGTCACCCAGTACCAGTTGTAACCACCAGAGGGAGCCCAAAAACAGAATCCACAACAATGGTGTCTCCGCAGCTTACTTTACATGCGTTTGCATATTTCCCATAAGGGATGGGGGCAGTGTTCTGGATCACTGCGTTGAGAAACACGTGATGGTGTCTCCGCAGTGTTGGATGTTTTGGTCTCCCCGAGGTCATTCATCTGTTCCTTCATAGCCTTTCACCAGGCACTGCTCCTAATAGCCAGTTTCCTACTCCACACTGATGAGGGGCAAAAACCCCGAAACAGCTGTTTGTGGATGGATACCATGCTTGGCATAGGTGGTCTTCCTTTATTGGATATTCTCCTTTATTGGATGCTGCCCTTCCCGTGGTTGTTCCTTCCCGGACAAAGGCCTGGCTATTCATTGCTTGCATTGAGAAACACGTGATGGTGTCTCCGCAGCTTACTTTACATGCGTTTGCATATTTCCCATGAGGGATGGGGGCAGTGTTCTGGATCACTGCGTTGAGAAACACGTGATGGTGTCTCCGCAGTGTTGGATGTTTTGGTCTCCCCGAGGTCATTCATCTGTTCCTTCATAGCCTTTCACCAGGCACTGCTCCTAATAGCCAGTTTCCTACTCCACACTGATGAGGGGCAAAAACCCCGAAACAGCTGTTTGTGGATGGATACCATGCTTGGCATAGGTGGTCTTCCTTTATTGGATATTCTCCTTTATTGGATGCTGCCCTTCCCATGGTTGTTCCTTCCCGGAGAAAGGCATGGCTATTCATTGCTTGCGTTGAGAAACACATGATGGTGTCTCCGCAGCTTACTTTACATGCGTTTGCATATTTCCCATAAGGGATGGGGGCAGTGTTCTGGATCACTGCATTGAGAAACACGTGATGGTGTCTCCGCAGTGTTGGATGTTTTGGTCTCCCCGAGGTCATTTATCTTGGTTTTCTGTCTCTTCATGAGAAGCTAAGTTCTGTTTGATTATTTTTTGCTCATCTGTCTGCAATATGATTTCTGTTTATGATTAGTTTAGTCCAGCTTGCTAATATGTGATTTCTTGCTGCTTGTAAGCTCTGGGGTACGGAGTTGCTTCCCCCGCACCGTTAGTTGGTGTGTGGGCTTGAGCAATCTCTGCGTGGATATTTTGAATAGGGTTTTTCATTGACCGCACAGTTCTCTTCCTATTTTCTGCTATCTAGTGTTAGTGGGCCTCATTTGCTAAATCTATTTCATCTCTGCGTATGTGCTTTCCCCTTAACTCACCGTTAATATTTATGGGGGGCTTTTCTATATTTTTAGGGTCATTTCTCTGAGGCAAGTGAGGACTACTTTCTCTCTAGGAATAGTCAGTTTCTCAGGCCGTGACGAGACATCTAGGATTTCCAGGTAACGTTCCATGGCTGCCTATAGTTGTTTGCGGATAGGATCAGGTTGCGGTCAATTCAGTTACCACTTCCCCAGAGCTAGTCGTCGGTTCAGTTTCTGAGCTAGTCCGATTTGCGATCCTTGCCACTAGGATCATAACAGTACAGCCGGCCCATAAAGTGTTAATTGCATGGCAGAAGCAGGAGAAGAGAAGCCTTGAGGTTTTTTTTTTTTTTTATTGTTTCTTTGTGTCTAGCTGCTGTGTGTCTAGCCTCTCTCCTCCTCTTAATCTTGGTGTGGCTCTGAGTTCAGCTGCTGACATGGATATCCAGAGTTTGGCCTCCAGTGTAGATCATCTTGCTGCAAGGGTACAAAGTATTCAGGATTTTGTTGTTCACAGTCCTATGTCAGAGCCTAGAATACCTATTCCGGAGTTGTTTTCTGGAGATAGATCTAGGTTCCTGAATTTTAAGAACAATTGCAAGTTGTTTCTTTCTTTGAAACCTCGTTCCTCTGGTGATTCCGTTCAGCAAGTTAAGATTATTATTTCTTTCTTGCGCGGCGACCCTCAAGATTGGGCCTTCGCATTGGCGCCAGGGGATCCTGCATTGCTCAGTGTGGATGCATTTTTTCTGGCCCTTGGATTGCTCTATGAGGAACCTAATCTTGAGAACCAGGCTGAAAAAGCTTTGTTGGCCCTCTCTCAGGGGCAAGATGAAGCAGAGGTGTATTGCCAGAAATTTCGGAAATGGTCGGTGCTTACTCAATGGAATGAGTGTGCCCTGGCTGCAAATTTCAGAAAAGGTCTTTCTGAAGCCATTAAGAATGTCATGGTGGGGTTCCCTACGCCTGCAGGTCTGAATGAGTCAATGACTCTGGCCATTCAGATTGATCGGCGTTTGCGGGAGCGCAAACCTGCGCACCATTTGGCGGTGTCTTCTGAACAGACACCTGAGTCTATGCAATGTGATAGAATTCTGACCAGAAGTGAACGGCAAAATTATAGACGGCAAAATGGATGGTGCTTTTACTGTGGTGACTCAGCTCATGTTATCTCAGCATGCTCTAAGCGCACAAAAAAGATTGATAAGTCTGTCACCATCGGTACTTTACAGCCTAAGTTCATTTTGTCTGTTACCCTGATTTGTTCCCTGTCATCTTACCCGGTTATGGCTTTTGTGGATTCAGGTGCTGCCCTGAGTCTGATGGATTTGTCATTTGCCAGGCGCTGTGGTTTTGTTTTGGAGCCTTTAAAATTCCCTATTCCACTAAGGGGAATTGATGCTACACCATTGGCTATGAATAAACCTCAGTACTGGACGCAAGTGACCATGTGCATGACTCCTGTTCATCAGGAGGTGATTCGCTTTCTTGTACTGCATAATTTGCATGATGTCGTCGTGTTGGGTCTGCCATGGTTGCAGACTCATAATCCAGTCCTGGATTGGAAAGCAATGTCTGTGTCAAGTTGGGGTTGCCAGGGAATTCATGGCGACGCTCCTGTGGTGTCAATTGCTTCATCCACTCCTTCTGAAGTCCCTGCGTTTTTGTCGGACTACCAGGATGTATTTGATGAGCCCAAGCTCAGTTCTCTACCTCCTCATAGGGATTGTGATTGTGCTATAAATTTGATTCCTGGTAGTAAGTTTCCTAAGGGACGACTCTTCAATTTGTCAGTGCCGGAGCATGCTGCTATGCGGAGTTATATAAAGGAGTCTTTGGAGAAAGGACTTATTTGCCCCTCCTCCTCCCCTCTTGGTGCGGGGTTCTTTTTTGTGGCTAAGAAGGATGGTTCCCTGAGACCTTGTATTGATTACACTGGTCAACAGCATTTTTGGTGCCAAAGATATTTCATCGAATTTAGGGTATTTTTGGGGTGCTGATTCTGAATATGTCATCAGTTTTGCCAGATTGGCTCAAGTTTTTGAGATTTTTGGTATCTTATTTATAGCACTTGTTGGTAAATGCGACGCATCATCTCATTAATTTCTTTGGATTAGTACTTGAACTGAGCAGTTCTCAATATAGTTTTGTGGTAATTAGTGTTCTAAAAGTTTGTTCATAGCTTGATTTTTGCACTAACTTTATGTTGTTGTCTGTTTTCCAGTGAAAAGCATGAACTCATCAAGAAGACATTGTCTTAACGATCCAGACTCATTCTGTTACATTTGTGGTGAATACACACTGCCAAAACATAGAAGAAACATAACAGACTTCGTAAAAAAAAGTGTATTTTGCCTATTTTGGGGTTATGCTTGGGGACCAAGACAAGTTTTGGGCACCACACATAGTGTGCAAAGCATGTATCGAATTATTACGAAAATGGAGCAAAGGACAAAGAAAAAGCTTCAAATTTGGTGTTCCAATGGTGTGGAGAGAGCCAAAAAATCATCATGATGACTGTTATTTATGGTAAACACAGGTACAGGCACATCTTCACAATGAGGGACAGGCCTTCTTACAGATTCCATGTTACTCCCATTTTCGTTTCTTATGCTTATTGAATCCTTGCACTTGCACTGCACAGAAATAACAGTCATCATGATGATTTTTTGGCTCTCTCCACACCATTGGAACACCAAATTTGAAGCTTTTTCTTTGTCCTTTGCTCCATTTTCGTAATAATTCGATACATGCTTTGCACACTATGTGTGGTGCCCAAAACTTGTCTTGGTCCCCAAGCATAACCCCAAAATAGGCAAAATACACTTTTTTTTACGAAGTCTGTTATGTTTCTTCTATGTTTTGGCAGTGTGTATTCACCACAAATGTAACAGAATGAGTCTGGATCGTTAAGACAACTTCTTCTTGATGAGTTCATGCTTTTCACTGGAAAACAGACAACAACATAAAGTTAGTGCTAAAATCAAGCTATGAATAAACTTTTAGAACACTAATTAACACAAAACTATATTGAGAACTGCTCAGTTCAAGTACTAATCCAAAGAAATTAATGAGATGATGCGTCGCATTTACCAACAAGTGCTATAAATAAGATACCAAAAATCTCAAAAACTTGAGCCAATCTGGCAAAACTGATAGCATATTCAGAATCAGCACCCCAAAAATACCCCAAATTCATTAAAATATTTTGGACACCAGAAAAAAATTTTTTTTTTGTTGACCTGTGTTATCGCCTTCTAAATAAGATCACGGTCAAATTTCAGTATCCTTTGCCATTGTTATCTGATCTGTTTGCTCGCATTAGGGGGTCTAGTTGGTTCACCAAGATAGATCTTCGTGGTGCTTAAAACCTTGTGCGTATTAAGCAGGGTGATGAATGGAAAACTGCATTTAATACGCCCGAAGGCCACTTTGAGTACTTGGTGATGCCTTTTGGACTTTCTAATGCTCCTTCTTTCTTTCAGTCCTTCATGCACGACATCTTCCGTGAATATCTGGATAAATTTATGATTGTGTATCTGGATGATATTCTGTTTTTTTCTGATGATTGGGAGTCCCATGTTAAGCAGGTCAGGATGGTGTTTAAGGTCCTGCGTGCCAATGCTTTATTTGTGAAGGGCTCAAAATGTCTTTTTGGAGTCCAGAAGGTTTCTTTTTTGGGTTTCATTTTTTCTCCTTCTACTATTGAGATGGACCCAGTCAAGGTTCGGGCTATTCATGACTGGACTCAGCCTACATCTGTTAAGAGTCTTCAGAAGTTCTTGGGTTTTGCTAATTTTTACCGTCGCTTCATCGCTAATTTTTCTGGTGTTGTTAAGCCTTTGACGGATTTGACCAAGAAGGGTTCTGATGTTATTAATTGGTCTCCTGCGGCTGTGGAGGCCTTTCGGGAGCTGAAGCACCGGTTTTCTTCTGCTCCGGTCTTATGTCAGCCAGATGTCTCTCTTCCTTTCCAGGTCGAGGTTGATGCTTCTGAGATTGGAGCGGGGGCTGTTTTGTCACAGAGAAGCTCTGATGGCTCTGTGATGAAGCCATGTGCTTTCTTTTCAAGAAAGTTTTCGCCTGCCGAGCGGAATTATGATGTCGGTAATCGGGAGTTGTTGGCTATGAAGTGGGCATTTGAGGAGTGGCGACATTGGCTCGAGGGAGCTAAGCATCGTGTGGTGGTCTTGACTGATCACAAAAATCTGATTTATCTCGAGTCGGCCAAGCGGCTGAATCCTAGACAGGCTCGTTGGTCGTTGTTTTTCTCTCGTTTTGATTTCGTGGTCTCGTACCTGCCTGGTTCGAAGAATGTGAAGGCTGTTGCTCTTTCTAGGAGTTTTGTGCCTGACTCTCCTGGAGATTCAGAGCCAGCTTGTATCCTCAGAGAAGGGGTGATTTTGTCCGCCATCTCCCCAGATTTGCGACGAGTGTTGCAGAAGTTTCAGGCGGATAGACCTGACCGTTGTCCACCGGATAGACTGTTTGTCCCAGATAGATGGACCAGTAGAGTCATTTCCGAGGTTCATTCTTCGGTGTTGGCGGGCCATCCTGGAATATTTGGTACCAGAGATTTGGTGGCCAGGTCCTTTTGGTGGCCTTCCTTGTCGCGGGATGTGCGTTCCTTTGTGCAGTCTTGTGAAATTTGTGCTCGGGCTAAGCCTTGCTGTTCTCGTGCCAGTGGGTTGTTGTTACCTTTGCCTGTCCCGAAGAGGCCTTGGACGCACATTTCCATGGATTTTATTTCAGATCTCCCTGTCTCTCAGAGAATGTCTGTCATCTGGGTGGTGTGTGATCGTTTTTCTAAGATGGTCCATTTGGTGCCCTTGCCTAAGTTGCCTTCCTCCTCCGAGTTGGTTCCACTGTTTTTTCAAAATGTGGTTCGTTTGCACGGGATCCCTGAAAATATTGTTTCCGACAGAGGATCCCAGTTTGTGTCTAGATTTTGGCGGACCTTTTGTGCTAAGATGGGCATTGATTTGTCTTTTTCGTCGGCCTTCCATCCTCAGACGAATGGCCAAACCGAGCGAACTAATCAGACCTTGGAAACTTATTTAAGATGTTTTGTTTCTGCTGATCAGGACGACTGGGTCACTTTTTTGCCATTGGCCGAGTTTGCCCTTAATAATCAGGCTAGTTCTGCTACTTTGGTTTCTCCTTTTTTTTGTAATTCGGGGTTTCATCCTCGTTTTTCCTCGGGTCAGGTGGAGCCTTCTGACTGTCCTGGAGTGGATATTGTGGTGGATAGGTTGCATCAGATTTGGGATCATGTGGTGGACAATTTGAAGCTGTCACAAGAGAAGGCTCAGCGCTTTGCCAACCGCCGTCGCTGTGTGGGTCCCCGACTTCGCGTTGGGTACTTGGTGTGGTTGTCTTCTCGCTTTGTTCCTATGAAGGTCTCCTCTCCTAAGTTCAAGCCTCGGTTTATTGGTCCTTATAAGATTTTGGAAGTCCTTAACCCTGTGTCATTTCGTCTGGACCTCCCAGCATCGTTTGCTATTCATAATGTGTTCCATCGGTCGTTGTTGCGGAGGTATGTGGTGCCTGTGGTTCCTTCGGTTGAGCCTCCTGCCCCTGTGCTGGTTGAGGGTGAATTGGAATACGTGGTGGAGAAGATCTTGGATTCTCGTGTTTCTAGACGGAGGCTTCAGTATTTGGTTAAGTGGAAGGGCTATGGTCAGGAGGATAATTCCTGGGTTGTCGCCTTTGATGTTCATGCGGCCAATTTGGTTCATGCCTTCCATGTGGCTCACCCTGATCGCCCTGGGGGTTTTGATGAGGGTTCGGTGACCCCTCCTCAAGGGGGGGGTACTGTTGTGAACTCTGTTTTCGGGCTCCCTCTTGTGGTCACTAGGGTTGAGCGACTTTCATTTTTTTAAGATCGAGTAGGGTTTTGGGAAACCCGATTTTGTCCAGAGTCGAGTCGAGTGCAGTCGGCCGATTATCGCTAAAAGTCGGGGATCGACCGAAACACGAAACCCAATGCAAGTCAATGGGGAAGCATAGTCGGCAGTGAGTGGAGGCCAGGAAAACACCTACAGTGCCCATTTTAATGCCAAAAACATCCATTCTTGTTTCTGAAGCTTGCCAATCTTAATTAACTGTATAATAATAGTTGGGCATAGGGAATTGGGGGAAAGTTGTGGGGGGAGTAGGGCTGGCTCAAGTTTTTCGTGGGCCCAGGAAATGCGGACTACGTCACGGCGGTGTTGCAGGGAAAGGTAAGTATTTAAACGTTGCAAGTGCTGTGATCCTGAGCAAGCAGGGGGGGGCACACTCGTTCGCATTGGCACTGGCACAGGGCCCCTCAAAGTACGGCGGTGTGTTTGCATGGCGGGGTCGCCTCCCACCAGCAGCGACACTTTTGCGTACTCTGAGGGGCCCTGTGCCAGTGACGTCGCCAACGAGTATGCCCCCCCACCTGATGAAGGAACCTGCACTTTCATCTGCACCTTCCTCTTTGTCCTTGTGTAAGGTGGTATAACATGCGGGAAGGGGAACCTAACTTTCAGCAGGGTCAGATTCTGGCTGTGTAGAGTACAAGGGGAATGTAGTGGTCTAGGTCAATGTACCAGCAGACTCATTTAGCAGTGGCTGGGCAATGGGCAGGATGAGGAGGAAACAGATATAGGGCCAAAGAATAAAGTAGGCTAAATGCAGTTCAAAATTGGTAACAGGACTAAACAGGCGGCATTGCTTTGTTCAGTGGAGTAGCAAACCCAAGAGCAGCAGACACTGTTTCAAGGGCCTAACCACACTAGTAGGCCAAATGCAGTTTAATATCTGATAGTATAGGGCGAAAGCCAGAATGTGGAAGCTCAGCTTTGTTCAGTTGAGGACAACACCAGGGAGGGGCAGACACCTTTAGTAGGCCGGAAAAGCCTATTGCATTTTTTAAAATGGTAATTTGGAGCAGAAGGTTGAAGCTCAGCTTTATTTAGTTGAGGACAACACCAGGCAGGGGCACACAGACAGACACCTTTAGTAGGCCGGAAAAGCCTATTGCATTTTTTAAAATGGTAATTTGGAGCAGAAGGTTGAAGCTCAGCTTTATTTAGTTGAGGACAACACCAGGCAGGGGCACACAGACAGACACCTTTAGTAGGCCGGAAAAGCCTATTGCATTTTTTAAAATGGTAATTTGGAGCAGAAGGTTGAAGCTCAGCTTTATTTAGTTGAGGACAACACCAGGCAGGGGCACACAGACAGACACCTTTAGTAGGCCGGAAAAGCCTATTGCATTTTTTAAAATGGTAATTTGGAGCAGAAGGTTGAAGCTCAGCTTTATTTAGTTGAGGACAACACCAGGGAGGGGCAGAAGCCGTTAGTAGGCCCTAACCACCATTTTTTTTTTAAAAAACCACTTAATGAGAGCCGGAAGGTTGAAGCTCAGCTTTATTTAGTTGAGGACAACACCAGGCAGGGGCACACAGACAGACACCTTTAGTAGGCCGGAAAAGCCTATTGCATTTTTTAAAATGGTAATTTGGAGCAGAAGGTTGAAGCTCAGCTTTATTTAGTTGAGGGCAACACCAGGGAGGGGCAGAAGCCGTTAGTAGGCCCTAACCACCATTTTTTTTTTTAAAAACCACTTAATGAGAGCCGGAAGGTTGAAGCTCAGCTTTATTTAGTTGAGGACAACACCAGGCAGGGGCACACAGACAGACACCTTTAGTAGGCCGGAAAAGCCTATTGCATTTTTTAAAATGGTAATTTGGAGCAGAAGGTTGAAGCTCAGCTTTATTTAGTTGAGGGCAACACCAGGGAGGGGCAGAAGCCGTTAGTAGGCCCTAACCACCATTTTTTTTTTTAAAAACCACTTAATGAGAGCCGGAAGGTTGAAGCTCAGCTTTATTTAGTTGAGGACAACACCAGGCAGGGGCACACAGACAGACACCTTTAGTAGGCCGGAAAAGCCTATTGCATTTTTTAAAATGGTAATTTGGAGCAGAAGGTTGAAGCTCAGCTTTATTTAGTTGAGGGCAACACCAGGGAGGGGCAGAAGCCGTTAGTAGGCCCTAACCACCATTTTTTTTTTTAAAAACCACTTAATGAGAGCCGGAAGGTTGAAGCTCAGCTTTATTTAGTTGAGGACAACACCAGGCAGGGGCACACAGACAGACACCTTTAGTAGGCCGGAAAAGCCTATTGCATTTTTTAAAATGGTAATTTGGAGCAGAAGGTTGAAGCTCAGCTTTATTTAGTTGAGGGCAACACCAGGGAGGGGCAGAAGCCGTTAGTAGGCCCTAACCACCATTTTTTTTTTTAAAAACCACTTAATGAGAGCCGGAAGGTTGAAGCTCAGCTTTATTTAGTTGAGGACAACACCAGGCAGGGGCACACAGACAGACACCTTTAGTAGGCCGGAAAAGCCTATTGCATTTTTTAAAATGGTAATTTGGAGCAGAAGGTTGAAGCTCAGCTTTATTTAGTTGAGGACAACACCAGGCAGGGGCACACAGACAGACACCTTTAGTAGGCCGGAAAAGCCTATTGCATTTTTTAAAATGGTAATTTGGAGCAGAAGGTTGAAGCTCAGCTTTATTTAGTTGAGGACAACACCAGGCAGGGGCACACAGACAGACACCTTTAGTAGGCCGGAAAAGCCTATTGCATTTTTTAAAATGGTAATTTGGAGCAGAAGGTTGAAGCTCAGCTTTATTTAGTTGAGGACAACACCAGGCAGGGGCACACAGACAGACACCTTTAGTAGGCCGGAAAAGCCTATTGCATTTTTTAAAATGGTAATTTGGAGCAGAAGGTTGAAGCTCAGCTTTATTTAGTTGAGGACAACACCAGGGAGGGGCAGAAGCCGTTAGTAGGCCCTAACCACCATTTTTTTTTTTAAAAACCACTTAATGAGAGCCGGAAGGTTGAAGCTCAGCTTTATTTAGTTGAGGACAACACCAGGCAGGGGCACACAGACAGACACCTTTAGTAGGCCGGAAAAGCCTATTGCATTTTTTAAAATGGTAATTTGGAGCAGAAGGTTGAAGCTCAGCTTTATTTAGTTGAGGACAACACCAGGCAGGGGCACACAGACAGACACCTTTAGTAGGCCGGAAAAGCCTATTGCATTTTTTAAAATGGTAATTTGGAGCAGAAGGTTGAAGCTCAGCTTTATTTAGTTGAGGACAACACCAGGGAGGGGCAGAAGCCGTTAGTAGGCCCTAACCACCTTTTTTTTTTTTTAAAACCACTTAATGAAAGCCGGAAGGTTGAAGCTCAGCTTTATTTAGTTGAGGACAACACCAGGCAGGGGCACACAGACAGACACCTTTAGTAGGCCGGAAAAGCCTATTGCATTTTTTAAAATGGTAATTTGGAGCAGAAGGTTGAAGCTCAGCTTTATTTAGTTGAGGGCAACACCAGGCAGGGGCACACAGACAGACACCTTTAGTAAGCCGGAAAAGCCTATTGCATTTTTTAAAATGGTAATTTGGAGCAGAAGGTTGAAGCTCAGCTTTAGTTAGTTGAGGACAACACCAGGCAGGGGCACACAGACAGACACCTTTAGTAGGCCGGAAAAGCCTATTGCATTTTTTAAAATGGTAATTTGGAGCAGAAGGTTGAAGCTCAGCTTTATTTAGTTGAGGACAACACCAGGCAGGGGCACACAGACAGACACCTTTAGTAGGCCGGAAAAGCCTATTGCATTTTTTAAAATGGTAATTTGGAGCAGAAGGTTGAAGCTCAGCTTTATTTAGTTGAGGGCAACACCAGGGAGGGGCAGAAGCCGTTAGTAGGCCCTAACCACCATTTTTTTTTTTAAAAACCACTTAATGAGAGCCGGAAGGTTGAAGCTCAGCTTTATTTAGTTGAGGACAACACCAGGCAGGGGCACACAGACAGACACCTTTAGTAGGCCGGAAAAGCCTATTGCATTTTTTAAAATGGTAATTTGGAGCAGAAGGTTGAAGCTCAGCTTTATTTAGTTGAGGGCAACACCAGGGAGGGGCAGAAGCCGTTAGTAGGCCCTAACCACCATTTTTTTTTTAAAAACCACTTAATGAGAGCCGGAAGGTTGAAGCTCAGCTTTATTTAGTTGAGGACAACACCAGGCAGGGGCACACAGACAGACACCTTTAGTAGGCTGGAAAAGCCTATTGCATTTTTTAAAATGGTAATTTGGAGCAGAAGGTTGAAGCTCAGCTTTATTTAGTTGAGGGCAACACCAGGCAGGGGCACACAGACAGACACCTTTAGTAGGCCGGAAAAGCCTATTGCATTTTTTAAAATGGTAATTTGGAGCAGAAGGTTGAAGCTCAGCTTTATTTAGTTGAGGGCAACACCAGGCAGGGGCACACAGACAGACACCTTTAGTAGGCCGGAAAAGCCTATTGCATTTTTTAAAATGGTAATTTGGAGCAGAAGGTTGAAGCTCAGCTTTATTTAGTTGAGGACAACACCAGGCAGGGGCACACAGACAGACACCTTTAGTAGGCCGGAAAAGCCTATTGCATTTTTTAAAATGGTAATTTGGAGCAGAAGGTTGAAGCTCAGCTTTATTTAGTTGAGGACAACACCAGGCAGGGGCACACAGACAGACACCTTTAGTAGGCCGGAAAAGCCTATTGCATTTTTTAAAATGGTAATTTGGAGCAGAAGCTTGAAGCTCAGCTTTATTTAGTTGAGGGCAACACCAGGGAGGGGCAGAAGCCGTTAGTAGGCCCTAACCAAAGTTGAAGGCCAAATGAAGTTTAATTTCTGATACTATAGGCGGAAAGCCAGAAGGTGGAAGCTCCGATTTAGACAGTGGAGGACAATTTGAATTAGGGACTGCAGACAGACTTAGTAGGCTGTCCCCTGTGGACCATGCATCCACCACATTAACCCATTGCGCCGTAATGGACACGTAATCTTCCGTGGCCATGCCTACAGGTCCATGCGTCTGTTGTCAGGTGCACCTTTGTACTCACAGATTGCCAGAGTGCATGGACAATGCGGTCTTCTACATGCTGGTGGAGGGTTGGGATGGCTTTTCTCGCAAAAGAAGTGTCGACTGGTTAGCTTGTAGCGTGGTACAGCGTAGTCCATCATGGCCTTATTAATAGTAAATAAAATATATAACTAGGCTCTATGAACTTTTAAATAGGTTCCAGGGGTACACGGGCAGCATTGGTGTGGTCAGTGGAGGAGTATTGCAAGTAGGGGCCGCAGACAGGCTATCAAAGGCCTAAAATAACAAACAGTAGGCAGTCATGGCAGTTTTACATCGGTTACATGGATACACAGGCAGGCACTCCAGGCAGCATTGTGGTCAGTGGAGGAGTATTGCAAGTAGGGGCCGCAGACAGGCTATCAAAGGCCTAAAATAACAAACAGTAGGCAGTCATGGCAGTTTTACATCGGTTACATGGATACACAGGCAGGCACTCCAGGCAGCATTGTGGTCAGTGGAGGAGTATTGCAAGTAGGGGCCGCAGACAGGCTATCAAAGGCCTAAAATAACAAACAGTAGGCAGTCATGGCAGTTTTACATCGGTTACATGGATACACAGGCAGGCACTCCCGGCAGCATTGTGGTCAGTGGAGGAGTATTGCAAGTAGGGGCCGCAGACAGGCTATCAAAGGCCTAAAATAACAAACAGTAGGCAGTCATGGCAGTTTTACATCGGTTACATGGATACACAGGCAGGCACTCAAGGCAGCATTGTGGTCAGTGGAGGAGTATTGCAAGTAGGGGCCGCAGACAGGCTATCAAAGGCCTAAAATAACAAACAGTAGGCAGTCATGGCAGTTTTACATCGGTTACATGGATACACAGGCAGGCACTCCAGGCAGCATTGTGGTCAGTGGAGGAGTATTGCAAGTAGGGGCCGCAGACAGGCTATCAAAGGCCTAAAATAACAAACAGTAGGCAGTCATGGCAGTTTTACATCGGTTACATGGATACACAGGCAGGCACTCCAGGCAGCATTGTGGTCAGTGGAGGAGTATTGCAAGTAGGGGCCGCAGACAGGCTATCAAAGGCCTAAAATAACAAACAGTAGGCAGTCATGGCAGTTTTACATCGGTTACATGGATACACAGGCAGGCACTCCAGGCAGCATTGTGGTCAGTGGAGGAGTATTGCAAGTAGGGGCCGCAGACAGGCTATCAAAGGCCTAAAATAACAAACAGTAGGCAGTCATGGCAGTTTTACATCGGTTACATGGATACACAGGCAGGCACTCCAGGCAGCATTGTGGTCAGTGGAGGAGTATTGCAAGTAGGGGCCGCAGACAGGCTATCAAAGGCCTAAAATAACAAACAGTAGGCAGTCATGGCAGTTTTACATCGGTTACATGGATACACAGGCAGGCACTCCAGGCAGCATTGTGGTCAGTGGAGGAGTATTGCAAGTAGGGGCCGCAGACAGGCTATCAAAGGCCTAAAATAACAAACAGTAGGCAGTCATGGCAGTTTTACATCGGTTACATGGATACACAGGCAGGCACTCCAGGCAGCATTGTGGTCAGTGGAGGAGTATTGCAAGTAGGGGCCGCAGACAGGCTATCAAAGGCCTAAAATAACAAACAGTAGGCAGTCATGGCAGTTTTACATCGGTTACATGGATACACAGGCAGGCACTCCAGGCAGCATTGTGGTTAGTGGAGGAGTATTGCAAGTAGGGGCCGCAGACAGGCTATCAAAGGCCTAAAATAACAAACAGTAGGCAGTCATGGCAGTTTTACATCGGTTACATGGATACACAGGCAGGCACTCCAGGCAGCATTGTGGTCAGTGGAGGAGTATTGCAAGTAGGGGCCGCAGACAGGCTATCAAAGGCCTAAAATAACAAACAGTAGGCAGTCATGGCAGTTTTACATCGGTTACATGGATACACAGGCAGGCACTCCAGGCAGCATTGTGGTCAGTGGAGGAGTATTGCAAGTAGGGGCCTCAGACAGGCTATCAAAGGCCTAAAATAACAAACAGTAGGCAGTCATGGCAGTTTTACATCGGTTACATGGATACACAGGCAGGCACTCCAGGCAGCATTGTGGTCAGTGGAGGAGTATTGCAAGTAGGGGCCGCAGACAGGCTATCAAAGGCCTAAAATAACAAACAGTAGGCAGTCATGGCAGTTTTACATCGGTTACATGGATACACAGGCAGGCACTCCAGGCAGCATTGTGGTCAGTGGAGGAGTATTGCAAGTAGGGGCCGCAGACAGGCTATCAAAGGCCTAAAATAACAAACAGTAGGCAGTCATGGCAGTTTTACATCGGTTACATGGATACACAGGCAGGCACTCCAGGCAGCATTGTGGTCAGTGGAGGAGTATTGCAAGTAGGGGCCGCAGACAGGCTATCAAAGGCCTAAAATAACAAACAATAGGCTCATTGCAGTTTTACAGCGGTTACATGGATACACAGGCAGCTAGGTGGTGAGTGGAGGAGTATTTAAAGTAAGGACCGCAGACAGGCTATCAAAGGCCTAACATAACAAACAATAGGCTCATGGCAGTTTTACAGCGGTTACATGGATAGACGGGCAGGCAGCTTGGTGGTGAGTGGAGGAGTATTTAAAGTAGGGACCGCAGACAGGCTGTCAAAGGCCTAACATAACAAACAATAGGCTCATGGCAGTTTTACAGCGGTTACATGGATACACGGGCAGGCAGCTTGGTGGTCAGTGGAGGAGTATTTAAAGTAGGGACCGCAGACAGGCTTCAAAGGCCTAACATAAGAAAATGGGCTGGCTGTAGGCACTTTATAATTGGTTCCAGGGGTACACGGGCAGCAGTGGTCTGGCCAGTGGAGGACTAGTGGAAGGAGGGACCGCAGACAGGCTTCAAAGGCCTAACATAAAAAAATGGGCTGGCTGTAGGCACTTTATAATTGGTTCCAGGGGTACACGGGCAGCAGTGGTCTGGCCAGTGGAGGACTAGTGGAAGGAGGGACCGCAGACAGGCTTCAAAGGCCTAACATAAAAAAATGGGCTGGCTGTAGGCACTTTATAATTGGTTCCAGGGGTACACGGGCAGCAGTGGTCTGGCCAGTGGAGGACTAGTGGAAGGAGGGACCGCAGACAGGCTTCAAAGGCCTAACATAAAAAAATGGGCTGGCTGTAGGCACTTTATAATTGGTTCCAGGGGTACACGGGCAGCAGTGGTCTGGCCAGTGGAGGACTAGTGGAAGGAGGGACCGCAGACAGGCTTCAAAGGCCTAACATAAAAAAATGGGCTGGCTGTAGGCACTTTACAATTGGTTCCAGGGGTACACGGGCAGCAGTGGTCTGGCCAGTGGAGGACTAGTGGAAGGAGGGACCGCAGACAGGCTTCAAAGGCCTAACATAAAAAAATGGGCTGGCTGTAGGCACTTTATAATTGGTTCCAGGGGTACACGGGCAGCAGTGGTCTGGCCAGTGGAGGACTAGTGGAAGGAGGGACCGCAGACAGGCTTCAAAGGCCTAACATAAAAAAATGGGCTGGCTGTAGGCACTTTATAATTGGTTCCAGGGGTACACGGGCAGCAGTGGTCTGGCCAGTGGAGGACTAGTGGAAGGAGGGACCGCAGACAGGCTTCAAAGGCCTAACATAAAAAAATGGGCTGGCTGTAGGCACTTTATAATTGGTTCCAGGGGTACACGGGCAGCAGTGGTCTGGCCAGTGGAGGACTAGTGGAAGGAGGGACCGCAGACAGGCTTCAAAGGCCTAACATAAAAAAATGGGCTGGCTGTAGGCACTTTATAATTGGTTCCAGGGGTACACGGGCAGCAGTGGTCTGGTCAGTGGAGGACTAGTGGAAGGAGGGACCGCAGACAGGCTTCAAAGGCCTAACATAAAAAAATGGGCTGGCTGTAGGCACTTTATAATTGGTTCCAGGGGTACACGGGCAGCAGTGGTCTGGTCAGTGGAGGACTAGTGGAAGGAGGGACCGCAGACAGGCTTCAAAGGCCTAAAATAACAAACAATAGGCTCATGGCAGTTTTACAGCGGTTACATGGATACACGGGCAGCTTGGTGGTGAGTGGAGGAGTAGTGCAAGGAGTGTCTGTCCCAGTACTCCCAAAATATAAATAGATGTTAATGTCTCGCAAAACAACCAAAACAAAAAAAAAGGTGGCATACTTAGGTACAGGGGTGGGCTCATCTGCTGAGTTTCTGACATAGTAATTTGGCAGTAACTATTTAATGGTGCCAATATAGGACACAGACACAGACTACTTTAAGTTGCATCATAGATGTCTACAAATTTGTATTGTCAGTGCCAGACATTGAATGATGTCAGCGAATAGACTAAAGATTGGTGGAGCTGTGCGACATAATTTTGCACGTGGTAGAGCACATTTTGAGCTGGGGTAGGGGGGAACTCTCTTGAGGCCGGCGGGACCGCCCCAGGGCCCCTCATGTTACAACGGTGTGTCTGACGTTGGGTGCGCACCACCACCGCCAGAGACACTACATTGTACTATGAGGGACCCAGTAGCAATGCCGTCAACCAAAAGCGAGCACACCCACCTCTTCAGACAAACAGCAGTCTCACGGGTGCTTGCGCCAAGTCGCGATACCACGGCCCCGTGTGGGGAGTTTTGCCATTTAGGGAGGTGTAAACATGTCGTATGCTGTACAATCAGCTGCAGCAAATTAGACATTAGAAAAGTAATTCACAGGCAAGAGCTTTTCTTAGGAAAGCTAGGTGTCGGCCGGGCAAGGTGGGGCAAAAGATTTCGAAATCCAGTTGTGGTTCATTTTAATGAATGTTAGATCGTCAACATTTTGGGTAGCCAGACGAGTCCTTTTTTCGGTTAATATTGAACCTGCAGCACTGAATACTCTTTCTGATAGGACACTTGCTGCCGGGCAAGCAAGCTCCTGCAATGCATATTCTGCCAATTCTGGCCAGGTGTCTAATTTGGAGGCCCAGTAATCAAATGGGAATGACGGTTGAGGGAGAACATCGATAAGGGATGAAAAATAGTTAGTAACCATACTGGACAAATGTTGTCTCCTGTCACTTTCAATTGATGCAGCAGTACCTGTCCTGTCTGCGGTCATAGCAAAATCACTCCACAACCTGGTCAGAAAACCCCTCTGTCCAACGCCACTTCTGATGTGTGCACCCCTAACACTCCTAGTCTGCTGCCCCCTGGAGCTCGTGTGAGAACGATCACGTGCGCTGTGTGCTGGGAATGCCTGAAGCAAACGGTCAACAAGAGTTGATTGTTTGGTTGCTAATATTAGTTCCAAGTTCTCATGTGGCATAATATTTTGCAATTTGCCTTTATAGCGTGGATCAAGGAGGCAGGCCAACCAGTAATCGTCATCGTTCATCATTTTCGTAATGCGTGTGTCCCTTTTTAGGATACGTAAGGCATAATCCGCCATGTGGGCCAAAGTTCCAGTTGTCAAATCTCCGGTTGTGATTGGTTGAGGGGCAGTTGCAGGCAAATCTACGTCACTTGTGTCCCTCAAAAAACCAGAACCCGGCCGTGACACGCAACCAATTTCCTGTGCCCCCAGGAAAGGTTCGGCATTAAAAATATACTCATCCCCATCATCCTCCTCGTCCTCCACCTCCTCTTCGCCCGCTACCTCGTCCTGTACACTGCCCTGACCAGACAATGGCTGACTGTCATCAAGGCTTTCCTCTTCCTCTGGTGCAGACGCCTGCTCCTTTATGTGCGTCAAACTTTGCATCAGCAGACGCATTAGGGGGATGCTCATGCTTATTACGGCGTTGTCTGCACTAACCAGCCGTGTGCATTCCTCAAAACACTGAAGGACTTGACACATGTCTTGTATCTTAGACCACTGCACACCTGACAACTCCATGTCTGCCATCCTACTGCCTGCCCGTGTATCCTCCCACAAATAAATAACAGCACGCCTCTGTTCGCACAGTCTCTGAAGCATGTGCAGTGTTGAGTTCCACCTTGTTGCAACGTCTATGATTAGGCGATGCTGGGGAAGGTTCAAAGACCGCTGATAGGTCTGCATACGGCTGGCGTGTACAGGCGAACGTCGGATATGTGAGCAAAGTGCACGCACTTTGAGGAGCAGGTCGGAGAACCCAGGATAAGTTTTCAATAAGCACTGCACCACCAGGTTTAAGGTGTGAGCCAGGCAAGGAATGTGTTTCAGTTGGGAAAGGGAGATGGCAGCCATGAAATTCCTTCCGTTATCACTCACTACCTTGCCTGCCTCAAGATCTACTGTGCCCAGCCACGACTGCGTTTCTTGTTGCAAGAACTCGGACAGAACTTCCGCGGTGTGTCTGTTGTCGCCCAAACACTTCATAGCCAATACAGCCTGCTGACGCTTGGCAGTAGCTGGCCCATAATGGGACAACTGGTGTGCAACAGTGTCATCTGCCGATGGAGTGGTTGGCAGACTGCATTCTGTGGAAGAGCTGTAGCTTCTGCAGGAGGACGAGGAGGAGGAGGGGGTGCGAACGCCTACAGCCAACTGTTTCCTAGACCGTGGGCTAGGCACAACTGTCCCTAAATTGATGTCGCCTGTGAACCCTGCATCCACCACATTCACCCAGTGTGCCGTGATGGACACATAACGTCCCTGGCCATGCCTACTGGTCCATGCATCTGTAGTCAGGTGCACCTTTGTACTCACAGATTGCCTGAGTGCATGGACGATGCGCTGTTTAACATGCTGGTGCAGGGCTGGGATGGCTTTTCTGGAAAAAAAGTGTCGACTGGGTAGCTCGTATCGTGGTTCAGCGTACTCCATCAGGGCTTTGAAAGCTTCGCTTTCAACTAACCGGTAGGGCATCATCTCTAACGAGATTAGTCTAGCTATGTGGGCGTTAAAACCCTGTGTACGCGGATGCGAGGATAAGTACTTCCTTTTTCTAACCAGAGTGTCATGTAGGGTGAGCTGGACTGGAGAGCTGGAGATCGTGGAACTTTCGGGTGTGCCGGTGTACATGGCAGACTGAGAGACGGTTGGAGACGGTATTGTTTCCGCCGGTGCCCTAGATGCAATATTTCCTCCTACAAAACTGGTGGTTCCCTGACCCTGACTGCTTTTGGCTGGCAAAGAAACCTGCACAGATACTGCCGGTGGTGCGGAAAATGGTGGCCTTACAGTGACGGAAGGGATGTTGCGTTGCTGACTAGCTTCATTGGCCGAGGGTGCTACAACCTTAAGGGACGTTTGGTAGTTAGTCCAGGCTTGAAAATGCATGGTGGTTAAGTGTCTATGCATGCAACTAGTATTTAGACTTTTCAGATTCTGACCTCTGCTTAAGCTAGTTGAACATTTTTGACAGATGACTTTGCGCTGATCAGTTGGATGTTGTTTAAAAAAATGCCAGACTGCACTCTTCCTAGACTCGGATCCCTTTTCAGGGATTGCAGACTGAGCTTTAACCGGATGGCCACGCTGTCCTCCAACAGGTTTTGGCTTTGACACGCGTTTTGGGCCAGATACGGGCCCGGCAGATGGAACCTGTTGCGATGTTGATGCCTGCTGCGGCCCCTCCTCCACCTCCGCTTCTGAACTACTGCCGCCTGCACCCTGTTCCCCCAATGGCTGCCAATCGGGGTCAATAACTGGGTCATCTATTACCTCCTCTTCGAGCTCGTGTGCAACTTCGTCTGTGTCACTGTGTCGGTCGGTGGTATAGCGTTCGTGGCGGGGCAACATAGTCTCATCAGGGTCTGATTGTGGATCTGTACCCTGAGAGGGCAATGTGGTGGTCTGAGTCAAAGGAGCAGCATAGTACTCTGGCTGTGGCTGTGCATCAGTGCACTCCATGTCAGAATCTACTTGTAATGGGCATGGCCTGTTAAATGTTTCACTTTCTAAGCCAGGGACGGTATGTGTAAAGAGCTCCATGGAGTGACCCGTTGTGTCGCCTGCTGCATCCTTCTCTCTTGTTGTAGTTTTTGCTGAGGAGGACAAGGAAGCGACTTGTCCCTGACCGTGAACATCCACAAGCGACGCGCTGCTTTTACATTTACCAGTTTCGGAAGAGGAGGCAAAAGAGCTAGAGGCTGAGTCTGCAATGTAAGCCAAAACTTGCTGTTGCTGCTCCGCCTTTAAAAGCGGTTTTCCTACTCCCAGAAAAGAGAGCGTTCGAGGCCTTGTGTAGCCTGACGACGAAACTGGCTCCACAGCTCCAGACTTAGGTGGAATATTTTTATCCCCACGACCACCTGATGCTCCACTACCACTACCATCATTACCAGCTGACAATGAACGCCCACGACGACCTCTTGCACCAGACTTCCTCATTGTTTTAAAATCTTAACCAAAGTAACTTTATTTGTTGCTGTCAAACAACTTACACGGTGAGCTATAACTTCAGTATGATTTCAATATCCCTTAACAGGTTGGTGAGACCACAAGGAAAATCAGGCACAATGTTACACACTCTGTTTTCTGTGGCACAAAATCACAGAGATGACACACACGCAGGACTGTCACTCAAGCACTAATGTCAATATTAATCTCCCACCTAATTTATTTTTTTTTTTTTCTCAGGGAGACTTTAGAAACCAAATAATATTAAAAAAAAAACAAAAAAAAAAGGCTTTCTATGGCCCACAATTAGAGAGAGAGAGGTGGCACACCCAGGAGTCAAGACTGGCGCACAAGCTGAAAGGGCAATATTACTCTCCCACTGTTTTTTTAAGTTTTTTTTCTTTTATTTTCAGGGAGACTTTAGAAACCAAATAATATTAAAAAAACCAAAAAAATAAATAGCCTTTCTATGGCCCACTGAATGAGAGAGAGGTGGCACACCCAGGAGTCAAGACTGGCACACAAGCTGAAAGGGCAATATTACTCTCCCACTGTTTTTTTAGGTATTTTTTTTTTTCAGGGAGACTTTAGAAACCAAATAATAAGAAAAAAATAAATAAATAAATAGGCTTTCTATAGCCCACTGAATGAGAGATAGCACACACAGCAGTGGCACACAAGCCCTGACTGAGGCCAATATTTTTCTCCCACTGATTGATGTAGTGTTTTTGTGTTGAGGTAGATTTTAGAACACAAATCAAGGAAAAAAAAAAATAAATGCTTTCTATGGCCCACTGAATGAGAGAGAGGTGGCACACCCAGGAGTCAAGACTGGAACACAAGCTGAAAGGGCAATATTACTCTCCCACTGTTTTTTTATGTATTTTTTGTTTTTTAAGGGAGACTTTAGAAACCCAATAATATTTTTAAAAAAAAATAAATAGGCTTTCTATGGCCCACTGAATGAGAGGGAGAGAGGTGGCACACCCAGGAGTCAAGACTGGCACACAAGCTGAAAGGGCAATATTACTCTCCCACTGTTTTTTTATGTTTTGTTTTTTTTTCAGGGAGACTTTAGAAACCAAATAATATTAAAAAAACCAAAAAAATAAATAGCCTTTCTATGGCCCACTGAATGAGAGAGAGAGGTGGCACACCCAGGAGTCAAGACTGGCACACAAGCTGAAAGGGCAATATTACTCTCCCACTGTTTTTTTATGTATTTTTTGTTTTTTAAGGGAGACTTTAGAAACCAAATAATATTAAAAAAAAAACAAAAAAAAAAGGCTTTCTATGGCCCACAATTAGAGAGAGAGAGGTGGCACACCCAGGAGTCAAGACTGGCGCACAAGCTGAAAGGGCAATATTACTCTCCCACTGTTTTTTTAAGTTTTTTTTTTTTTATTTTCAGGGAGACTTTAGAAACCAAATAATATTAAAAAAACCAAAAAAATAAATAGCCTTTCTATGGCCCACTGAATGAGAGAGAGAGGTGGCACACCCAGGAGTCAAGACTGGCACACAAGCTGAAAGGGCAATATTACTCTCCCACTGTTTTTTTATGTTTTTTTTTTTTTTCAGGGAGACTTTAGAAACCAAATAATATTAAAAAAACCAAAAAAATAAATAGCCTTTCTATGGCCCACTGAATGAGAGAGAGAGGTGGCACACCCAGGAGTCAAGACTGGCACACAAGCTGAAAGGGCAATATTACTCTCCCACTGTTTTTTTAGGTATTTTTTTTTTCAGGGAGACTTTAGAAACCAAATAATAAGAAAAAAAATAAATAAATAAATAGGCTTTCTATAGCCCACTGAATGAGAGATAGCACACACAGCAGTGGCACACAAGCCCTGACTGAGGCCAATATTTTTCTCCCACTGATTGATGTAGTGTTTTTGTGTTGAGGTAGATTTTAGAACACAAATCAAGGAAAAAAAAAAATAAATGCTTTCTATGGCCCACTGAATGAGAGAGAGGTGGCACACCCAGGAGTCAAGACTGGCACACAAGCTGAAAGGGCAATATTACTCTCCCACTGTTTTTTTATGTATTTTTTGTTTTTTAAGGGAGACTTTAGAAACCCAATAATATTTAAAAAAATAAATAAATAGGCTTTCTATGGCCCACTGAATGAGAGGGAGAGAGGTGGCACACCCAGGAGTCAAGACTGGCACACAAGCTGAAAGGGCAATATTACTCTCCCACTGTTTTTTTATGTTTTTTTTTTTTTTCAGGGAGACTTTAGAAACCAAATAATATTAAAAAAACCAAAAAAATAAATAGCCTTTCTATGGCCCACTGAATGAGAGAGAGAGGTGGCACACCCAGGAGTCAAGACTGGCACACAAGCTGAAAGGGCAATATTACTCTCCCACTGTTTTTTTATGTATTTTTTGTTTTTTAAGGGAGACTTTAGAAACCAAATAATATTAAAAACAAAACAAAAAAAAAAAGGCTTTCTATGGCCCACAATTAGAGAGAGAGAGGTGGCACACCCAGGAGTCAAGACTGGCGCACAAGCTGAAAGGGCAATATTACTCTCCCACTGTTTTTTTAAGTTTTTTTTTTTTTTTTTTCAGGGAGACTTTAGAAACCAAATAATATTAAAAAAACCAAAAAAATAAATAGCCTTTCTATGGCCCACTGAATGAGAGAGAGAGGTGGCACACCCAGGAGTCAAGACTGGCACACAAGCTGAAAGGGCAATATTACTCTCCCACTGTTTTTTTATGTTTTGTTTTTTTTTCAGGGAGACTTTAGAAACCAAATAATATTAAAAAAACCAAAAAAATAAATAGCCTTTCTATGGCCCACTGAATGAGAGAGAGAGGTGGCACACCCAGGAGTCAAGACTGGCACACAAGCTGAAAGGGCAATATTACTCTCCCACTGTTTTTTTATGTATTTTTTGTTTTTTAAGGGAGACTTTAGAAACCAAATAATATTAAAAAAACCAAAAAAATAAATAGCCTTTCTATGGCCCACTGAATGAGAGAGAGAGGTGGCACACCCAGGAGTCAAGACTGGCACACAAGCTGAAAGGGCAATATTACTCTCCCACTGTTTTTTTATGTATTTTTTGTTTTTTAAGGGAGACTTTAGAAACCAAATAATATTTAAAAAAAAACAAACAAAAAAAGGCTTTCTATGGCCCACAATTAGAGAGAGAGAGGTGGCACACCCAGGAGTCAAGACTGGCGCACAAGCTGAAAGGGCAATATTACTCTCCCACTGTTTTTTTAAGTTTTTTTTTGTTTTTTTTCAGGGAGACTTTAGAAACCAAATAATATTAAAAAAACCAAAAAAATAAATAGCCTTTCTATGGCCCACTGAATGAGAGAGAGAGGTGGCACACCCAGGAGTCAAGACTGGCACACAAGCTGAAAGGGCAATATTACTCTCCCACTGTTTTTTTATGTTTTTTTTTTTTTTTCAGGGAGACTTTAGAAACCAAATAATATTAAAAAAAACCAAAAAATAAATAGCCTTTCTATGGCCCACTGAATGAGAGAGAGAGGTGGCACACCCAGGAGTCAAGACTGGCACACAAGCTGAAAGGGCAATATTACTCTCCCACTGTTTTTTTATGTATTTTTTGTTTTTTAAGGGAGACTTTAGAAACCAAATAATATTAAAAAAACCAAAAAAATAAATAGCCTTTCTATGGCCCACTGAATGAGAGAGAGAGGTGGCACACCCAGGAGTCAAGACTGGCACACAAGCTGAAAGGGCAATATTACTCTCCCACTGTTTTTTTATGTATTTTTTGTTTTTTAAGGGAGACTTTAGAAACCCAATAATATTTAAAAAAAAAAAAAAAAAGGCTTTCTATGGCCCACAATTAGAGAGAGAGGTGGCACACCCAGGAGTCAAGACTGGCACACAAGCTGAAAGGGCAATATTACTCTCCCACTGTTTTTTTATTTATTTTTTTTTTTTTCAGGGAGACTTTAGAAACCAAATAATAAGAAAAAAAATAAATAAATAAATAGGCTTTCTATAGCCCACTGAATAAGAGATAGCACACACAGCAGTGGCACACAAGCCCTGACTGAGGCCAATATTTTTCTACCACTGATTGATGTAGTGTTTTTGTGTTGAGGTAGAATTTAGAACACAAATCACGGAAAAAATAAATAGGCTTTCTATGGCCCACTCAGTGAGAGATGGCACACACAGGGATGGCACTGTAGCAGAAATGCCAATCTTAATCTCCCACAAAAAAAAAAAAAAAAAACAGGGACTGTCCTACAATTACTATCTCCCTGCAGTAATCTAAGCCAGGTATGGCAGGCAGCAATAGGAGTGGACTGATGCACAAATTAAATAAAAAGTGTGGACAAACAAAAAAGATAGCTGTGCAGAAAGGAACAAGAGGATATGTGCTTTGAAAAAAGCAGTTGGTTTCCACAGTGGCGTACACACAGCAATACAGCTATCACGGAGCCTTCTAGGGCAGCCCAATGAGCTACAGCGCTGAGGAAAAAAAAAAAAAATAGTTTCCACTGTTCCTGCACACCGAAGGTGGTGTTGGACAGTGGAAATCGCTACAGCACAAGCGGTTTGGTGGTTAGTGGACCCTGCCTAACGCTCTCCCTGCTTCTGACGAAGCGGCAGCAACCTCTCCCTAAGCTCAGATCAGCAGCAGTAAGATGGCGGTCGGCGGGAACGCCCCTTTATAGCCCCTGTGACGCCGCAGACAGCAAGCCAATCACTGCAATGCCCTTCTCTAAGATGGTGGGGACCAGGATCTATGTCATCACGCTGCCCACACTCTGCGTTCACCTTCATTGGCTGAGAAATGGCGCTTTTCGCGTCATTGAAACGCGACTTTGGCGCGAAAGTCGCGTACCGCATGGCCGACAAGCACAGGGGTCGGATCGGGTTTCATGAGACGCCGACTTAGCCAAAAGTCGGCGACTTTTGAAAATGATCGACCCGTTTCGCTCAACCCTAATTACTGGGCATCAAAATTAGACACCTGGCCTGAATTTGCAGAATATGCATTGCAGGAGCTTGCTTGCCCAGCAGCTAGTGTGCTATCAGAAAGAGTATTCAGTGCTGCTGGTTCAATATTAACCGAAAAAAGGACTCGTCTGGCTACCCAAAATGTGGATGATCTCACCTTCATTAAAATGAACCACTCCTGGATTTCAAATTATTTTGCCCCACCTTTCCCGGCTGACACCTAGCTTTCCTATAAAAAGGTCTTGCTTGTGGACTGGTCTTACTGAGTGTTCCAATCTGTTAATTTGCAGCAGCTGTCTGTCCAGCATACGACATGTTTACACCTCCCCCAATGGGAAAAATCCCCCCACGGGGCCGTTGTCTCGCCACTTGGCGCAAGCACCCCTTACAGTGCTGATTGTCTGAAGAGGCGGGAGTGCCCGCTTTTGGTCGACGGCATTGCCACTGGGTCCCTCATAGTACAATGTAGTGTCTCTGGCGGTGGTGGTGCGCACCCAACATCAGACACACCGTTGTAACATGAGGGGCCCTGGGGCGGTACCGCCGGCCACAAGAGAGTTCCCCCCCCAGCTCAAACTGTGCTCTACCACGTGCAAAATTATCTCGCACAGCTCCACCAATGTTTAGTCTATGCACTGACATCATTCAATGCCTGGCACTGACAAACAATACCAATTTGTTTGCATCTATGATGCTAGTTAAAGTAGTCTGGGTCAGTGTCCTATATTGACACCAGTAAATACTAATTTACTGCCAAATTACTTTGTCATAAACTCTGCAGATGAGCCCACCCCTGTACCTAAGCATGCCACCCTTTTTTTACTTATAGTTGTTTTGCGAGACATTAACATCTATTTATTTTTTTGGAGTACTAACTGTGTCAGACACTCCTTGCAATACTCCTCCACTGACCACAATGCTGCCTGCCTGTGTATCCATGTAACCGATGTAAAACTGCCATGAGCCTATTGTTGGTTATTTTAGGCCTTTGATAGCCTGTCTGCCGTCCCTACTTGCATTACTCCTCCACTTACCACAATGCTGCCTGCCTGTGTATCCATGTAACTGATGTAAAACTGCCATGACTGCCTACTGTTTGTTATGTTAGGCCTTTGTGAGCCTGTCTGCGGCCCCTACTTGCAATACTCCTCCACTGACCACAATGCTGCCTGCCTGTGTATCCATGTAACCGATTTCAAACTGCCATGACTGCCTACTGTTTGTTATTTTAGGCCTTTGTGAGCCTGTCTGCGGCCCCTACTTGCAATACTCCTCCACTGACCACAATGCTGCCTGGAGTGCCTGCCTGTGTATCCATGTAACCGATGTAAAACTGCCATGACTGCCTACTGTTTGTTATTTTAGGCCTTTGTGAGCCTGTCTGCCGTCCCTACTTGCATTACTCCTCCACTGACCACAATGCTGCCTGCCTGTGTATCCATGTAACCGATGTAAAACTGCCATGACTGCCTACTGTTTGTTATTTTAGGCCTTTGTGAGCCTGTCTGCGGCCCCTACTTGCAATACTCCTCCACTGACCACAATGCTGCCTGGAGTGCCTGCCTGTGTATCCATGTAACCGATGTAAAACTGCCATGACTGCCTACTGTTTGTTATTTTAGGCCTTTGTGAGCCTGTCTGCGGCCCCTACTTGCAATACTCCTCCACTGACCACAATGCTGCCTGCCTGTGTATCCATGTAACCGATGTAAAACTGCCATGACTGCCTACTGTTTGTTATTTTAGCCCTTTGTGAGCCTGTCTGCGGCCCCTACTTGCAATACTCCTCCACTGACCACACCAATGCTGCCCGTGTACCCCTGGAACCTATTTAAAAGTTCATAGAGCCTAGTTATATATTTTATTTACTATTAATAAGGCCATGATGGACTACGCTGTACCACGCTACAAGCTAACCAGTCGACACTTCTTTTGCGAGAAAAGCCCTCCCAACCCTCCACCAGCATGTAAAAGACCGCATTGTCCATGCACTCTGGCAATCTGCGAGTACAAAGGTGCACCTGACAACAGACGCATGGACCTGTAGGCATGGCCACGGAAGATTACGTGTCCATTACGGCGCAATGGGTTAATGTGTTGCATGCATGGTCCACAGGGGACAGCATACTAAGTCTGTCTGCAGTCCCTAATTCAAATTGTCCTCCACTGTCTAAATCGGAGCTTCCACCTTCTGGCTTTCGGCCTATAGTATCAGAAATTAAACTGCATTTGGCCTTCAACTTTGGTTACGGCCTACTAACGGTGTCTGCCCCTGCCTGGTGTTTGTCCTCAACTGAATAAAGCTGAGCTTCAACCTTCTGGCTTTGGGCCTATAGTATCAGATATTAAACTGCATTTGGCCTTCAACTTTGGTTACGGCCTACTAACGGTGTCTGCCCCTCCCTGGTGTTTTTCCTCAACTGAATAAAGCTGAGCCTCAACCTTCTGGCTTTCGGCCTATAGTATCAGAAATTAAACTGCATTTGGCCTTCAACTTTGGTTACGGCCTACTAGCGGTGTCTTCCCCTGCCTGGTGTTTTTCCTCAACTGAATAAAGCTGAGCTTCAACCTTCTGGCTCTCATTAAGTGCTGTTATTTTAAAAATTGGTGGTTAGGGCCTACTAACGGTGTCTGCTTCTCCCTGGTGTTTGCCCTCAACTGAATAAAGCTGAGCTTCAACCTTCTGGCTTTGGGCCTATAGTATCAGATATTAAACTGCATTTGGCCTTCAACTTTGGTTACGGCCTACTAACGGTGTCTGCCCCTCCCTGGTGTTTTTCCTCAACTGAATAAAGCTGAGCTTCAACCTTCTGGCTCTCATTAAGTGCTGTTATTTTAAAAATTGGTGGTTAGGGCCTACTAACGGTGTCTGCCCCTGCCTGGTGTTTGTCCTCAACTGAATAAAGCTGAGCTTCAACCTTCTGGCTTTGGGCCTATAGTATCAGATATTAAACTGCATTTGGCCTTCAACTTTGGTTACGGCCTACTAACGGTGTCTGCCCCTGCCTGGTGTTTTTCCTCAACTGAATAAAGCTGAGCTTCAACCTTCTGGCTTTGGGCCTATAGTATCAGATATTAAACTGCATTTGGCCTTCAACTTTGGTTACGGCCTACTAACGGTGTCTGCCCCTCCCTGGTGTTTGTCCTCAACTGAATAAAGCTGAGCTTCAACCTTCTGGCTTTCGGCCTATAGTATCAGATATTAAACTGCATTTGGCCTTCAACTTTGGTTACGGCCTACTAACGGTGTCTGCCCCTCCCTGGTGTTAGTCCTCAACTGAATAAAGCTGAGCTTCAACCTTCTGGCTTTTGGCCTACAGTAGCAGATATTATACTGCATTTGGCCTACTAGTGTGGTTGGGCCCTTAAAACAGTGTCTGCTGCTCCTGGGTTTGCTACTCCACTGAACAAAGCAATGCCGCCTGTTTAGTCCTGTTACCAATTTTGAACTGCATTTAGCCTACTTTATTCTTTGGCCCTATATCTGTTTCCTCCTCATCCTGCCCATTGCCCAGCCACTGCTAGATGAGTCTGCTGGTACATTGACCTAGACCACTACATTCCCCTTGCACTCTACACAGCCAGAATCTGACCCTGCTGAAAGTAAGGTTCCCCTTCCCGCATGTTATACCACCTTACACAGGGACAAAGAGGAAGGTGCAGATGAAAGTGCAGGTTCCTTCATCAGGTGGGGGGGGCATACTCGTTGGCGACGTCACTGGCACAGGGCCCCTCAGAGTACGCAAAAGTGTCGCTGCTGGTGGGAGGCGCCCCCGCCATGCAAACACACCGCTGTACTTTGAGGGGCCCTGTGCCAGTGCCAATGCGAACAAGTGTGCCCCCCTGCTTGCTCAGGATCACAGCACTTGCAACGTTGAAATACTTTCCTCTCCCTGCTCCACCGCCGTGACGTAGTCCACGATTCCTGGGCCCACTAAAACCTTGAACCAGCCCTACCCCCCACAAATTTGCCAAATGACCCCCAAGTTCCATTGAACAACTATTATTATAAAGTTAATTAAGATTGACAAGCTTCAGAAACAAGAATGGATGTTTTTGGCATTAAAATGGGCACTGTAGGTGTTTTCCTGGCCTCCACTCACTGCCGACTATGCTTCCCCATTGACTTGCATTGGGTTTCGTGTTTCGGTCGATCCCCGACTTTTAGCGATAATCGGCCGACTGCACTCGACTCGACTCTGGACAAAGTCGGGTTTCACAAAACCCGACTCGATCTTAAAAAAATGAAAGTCGCTCAACGCTACTCACAAGCTCTAGCCTTTGCAAGCTTCTTAGAAACAGAAACTGAAAATGAATCAGATTTCCTCTCAACAGCTTATCTTTTCACAGGTCCTTCAGCAATTAGCTCACAGTGTATACTGTCCTCAGTACTCTATACACAGCTCATTACTGTGTTCCGAAGGACCTGAGGTGATGTCATGGCCTTATCACTCCCTCCAAAAATCACATGACATCCTCACATGTTATTATCCACACCCTGGCCCCTCCACCAGCATTACTGAGTACAAATAAAATAACTTGAGACACAAACACTACTGAGAACATGATAAAAATAGCGGGGGCCTAAAAGGCCCCCAATTCGTACAGATATAGTTTTCACCAAACAAGCATTGTTACACCATAATGCCTATGAAAAAAATTATATGAACAACTGGATATTATCAACAATGACATACTTGAGGAATACCTGGAGTTTCAAAATTCTAACTAAAGTAATTTTGCAGATAATAGCAAAAATGTAAGCATGGGGGCCTAAAAGGCCCCTAATATGTGTTCTAGGGTTAAACCCGACCGGGGATATGCCTTAAAGGGGTCCTTAGTTCCAGGAGGATTCCAACGTCTGCACATGTTTTTGCACAAGTTGTTTTATACCAAAGAACTGCAGAATCATGGACTGTTGAATGATTCACAAACTGTTCCTGTAAATAGTTACGCCTTCTTAAAGGTGCTCCCTACTGGTTTTACAAAGGAGGCTTTTACAGAGACTGCCTCTTAACAGAAACTGCTGTTGATTTTGCTGTAAAATAACTTTGCCTTACAGACCTGAAGAAAAACCCGTTGGTGTGGCAGAATTCCGGGTCAGGATTACACGTCTTGTAGCCCACACAAGACCAACGTTTGGGGGTTCGTCACGGGTCCCTCGCATCACGTCACCTTTAAATAAACTTGAGTGTTGATGATGTGATTGTTTGCACTACCTCAGAAAAAGACTTGGATGTTATTTCGCCCTTAAAGAGATGGTTTACCTGTTGCACTGCACCAAAAAGTTAATGTATTACATAGTTAATAGTATGTAGCTGGAAAGTTAGTTGATAATGCACTGTTGAATAAAATAAAGGGAGCTTGTCATGGAACATCAGCTAGGCGGAGTTGGTACGTAAGGAGAATAGCTGAGCAGGCGTGAGAGTCTGTAGCTCCTGGTAGCACGTTTAATGTACTTTGAGAATAAAATGTTAGATGATGTACTTTGAATAAAATTGAGGTTTCATGTGAGAAAATTGAGGAAAAATGCAGTGAGCCCGTGGGGCTTGATAGACAGTCCTGCATGTGTAGAAGAGTAAGAATAAAATGTTAATTTGCACTTTGAGGTTTTACGATAGTACACCCTTAGAGGGTAATTGCACTTAGTAGATAATAGATAGTATACCTGAATGGGTAATTGTGTTTCATAGCTAGTTAACAGCCGTTTTCTACTTGACCTAAAGTCGCACGCACAATGTAAATATGTTCTTGTTTGGAACGTTCAAGTGTTCTCACCTCTTATAAAGGGAAGCACAGTTAAATTAATTTGTTTTATAGCATTTCAAAAATGTTGCATGTCTTTCTGCTAAAGTATTGTTGTTTTCTTTTCCCAGTCCGGGAGTACTGGATTTAACGCGGGGGAGTGCAGCGCCCCAGAGTCCTGGTCGTTGCAGTAATGTTGTTCTTCCACCAGGGGGAGTGATGTTACATCTAAAGGCAATAAAGGAGATCTTTTTGCCAGGTATCACAAACCACACAACACACTTCACACTCAGGCCGCCAGGGGAAGCTATGCTCCTATCTATTAGGGCACTCCTCACAGTAGGGTAAAACTGGTGGTTTTGGATAGGAAGTTAATCAGACTCAGAAGTCAGCAGCAGAGAGAAGCTGGCTGGAGTGAGCTCCAGTCAGATCCAGACTGTGGTCTGAGGAGGATGAGGGTCCACAGAGCTGCGCCTGCCCCACGTGCGGCAGCATCCAAAGAAAGAGGCATTGAAGGGATTTGTGTTGCAGTGAGTGAGAAAGAGTGAGTCATAGCAAAAAGGAGAGGAAACCAGAAGGAGTTCTGCCCTGCAAAAGGCTACCTCCTTCTGAGGCACAGTAATCCGGTAGCCAGAACACTGAGGGAGTAAGGATCTCTACGCTTTACTTCAGAGACTGGCAGGACAGTTAATTCCACGTTAGCTGCCCGACCTTATACCCAGGAGGCACGGTGGAAACTTGTGGGGGCCGGGGCGTGGTAGAGTCCCTGTAAAAAGCCTCAGGCCATCAGTCATATGGGCCGTTTGTCCTATCCTATTCATCAGGGGGACAGAGAGAAAGAGACATAACATCTACAATAGTTGTGAGGACCTCACAGAGAAGCTCAGCAGGGAGGTACTACAACACCCAGGCGCTAGAGGAAGGCTATTGAATTCCACCTGGATAAGTGGACTCTGGATTTGCCTTCAGATTGGGCGGACTCTGCCTACCCTGGATTGTGGACACTGAAGCCTTTGTAAAGGTAAAGAGACTGCAACCTTGTGTCCTCGTTATTCACTGCCCCTTACATCAACCACCATCACCATCTACACTCTGGGAAGCCCTGGGGATACACTTCACCTGTGGGAAGGTATACCATCTAGCTGCCATTACATCATCCCCAGCGGACCCCTAAGCAGTGTCGGTCACCCTGACTGAATACCACAGGTGGCGTCACGAACACTATTCCCATAGAACTATTCCTTTTATTGAACTCCCCTCAAAGGGCCACGGACCGGGCCAGGCCACCGTGGCATCCCCGCGGGCTGCAGGTCTTTTGTGACAAATACTGATGTAAAATACTGACCAAATACTGATAGTGTGACGGCAGCCTAACAATAAGTGCCCCACGAATGCCTCTTAGGCTGCCATCACACTATCAGTATTTGGTCAGTATTTTACATCAGTATTTGTAAGCTAAAAACCAGGAGTGGGTGATAAATGCAGAAGTGGTGCATGTGTTTCTATTATACTTTTCCTCTAATTGTTCCACTTCTGGTTTTGGCTTACAAATACTGATGTAAAATACTGACCAAATACTGCTAGTGTGATGGCAGCCTTAAAGAAGGGATCAAACAGACCCCATGGGAAGGAAGGCGTTGACCAAGCAACTGTGAAAAGAGCTCAAAATATAGGTAGAATAGTTTTAAACTAGCTGAATCAAATGGTGGAGGACCATATCCGTGCAAGTCTCTACCTAAAAAGAAGAAAAAAACACAACAGAGAAGCAAAGGGTGACGGAACCTGAACAATCAAAGCCTTACAGGAAAATTAGGTCAAAAAATGTAATGTTTACAATCAAAAGAATCCAGCATACTCTTCTTTAGCTCAACCATTCTCATCTTCAGGCTGGGCTGGATGAAGTTTCATTGATTTACGTTTGGTTCGCTGGGTTTGGAAAGATTGAACCATGCTCCAAGGTGATGATTGGGGCATGAGATTTAGGGAAGATGTTGAACGAAATGTTTCCAGGTCTGGAAATTTTTCCAGAGTGATCCTTAGTTCTTTGCATGTTTCTTGGATCTCCGCCGAGGTTCTGGCCTGGATGCGCTTATCTTTGGTTGTTATAGCAATGCCGAAGGGGTAAAGTCAACGATATTGAAACAAATTGTGGAGTAAAGCTTCCGTAAAAGATTTAAATAAGTGTTTTGTATTCAGTGTTAAAGTCGCCAGGTCTTGGAAGATCAAGATCGATGAGTCCTCAAATAAGATGTCTTGGTGCGATAGTCCAAGAAACGGCAAATGACATCACGTGGGGGTCCCTAGCTTTAGGCCTGGGTCTTAGCGATTTATGTGCTCTCACTATTGAAATGTGAGAGGAATCCTCTTGAGTAAGGATTTTAGAGAATATCTCTATCAGAGTCGGAGATAGTGATAGTTGCTAATGATTCAGGGATGCCTTTTATACGCAGGTTATTCCATCGCTCTCTATTTTCATGGTCTTCAAGGATGGAATATATTTGGTTGATGTGATTGTAAGTGTTTGCAAAAATGATCTTGTTCCCCCACACACGTCCTGGTAAACTAACGATTAATGTTTTACACTTGTCTGCCGCTATATGTATATCTTGAGTTGTAATGCCCTTAACACTATCCGATTAATGTCTTCCATGCTGCCAAATGTCTATGTTTCTATTGTGTCATGCTATGTGTTATAGGGAAAGTGCAGTACTCTAACACACTTGGTGTAGTATGCAGTCCAGCCACTAGAGGAGGGCATATTAGAATACTTTAGAGATAGGAATATAGAGTTAGGAACTAGTTAACTTAGGAGGAGTTTGCTGTGGGAAAGAAAGGGAATTTCCTGTATTCTAGTGAGTGTAGCCTGGGAGCTGAGGCAGGTCAGGAGGCCCAGAGAGCCCAGGCAGTCCCGTGGGGCTCTACAGCCCGGGGCAACACAGTGTGCCCTGCAACATTCGAAGTAAGAAGCCCAGCTGTCAGCCCAGGGTCAGCAGGCCAGAAGTGCGGCAGTGACAGCAGCAGTGCAAGAAGCAGTGACAGCAGCAGTGCAAGAAGCAGTGACTGTGGTAGTAAGAGCGGGAGCTACTGCAAAAGTCACAGCAGGACAGTACCGCAGGTCACTCCGAAAATGTGGCAGCTTGCTACTTGGGCTGATGCCCTTATGTCTGATGCGAAATGGACAAGGGAACTCCTAAAGGTAGTCAGGCCAGACAGGGAGGACGCAGCGATACCGAGCGGAACAAGATGTTCTTGGAACACTGGAAAAGCACAGGGAAAGCTAAAGAAATGTGCTGTGTGGAAACTAATATTAATGCTGTAACTGAAAGGGCAAAGGAAATATGCTGTGTGGAACCTAATGTTGATGCTGCAAGAGACATTGATGTGCTGAAAGTAGAAATCAGTAGTTATCTGTTTTAAGTTGGATGTGAACTCTGTCTCTATTTGTGTAACAACACCAGCAGCAGAACTTTGGACGCTCAGATGGGACCCTGACGGTGCAGATGATGTAGCTGAAGGTAAGCTAAAAAGGGGACATTGTTTTCATGTGATGGGAGACCAGGGAGCGTGTAAAGGGATATACTCAGTCACGACTATGGCCCTGGCGCTCCCTCACATGATCTTCATGACCTTGAGAGCAAGTTATGACGGCATTGGTTTTTTGGATTAAGTTGGCGTTAGACGTTTCAATGGCATCCACTCTGTGACCTAAGCTTATGCTTAATGTCAGACAGATCTTTAACAACCGGTTCTAGGGACTCCGCAAGTATTATTTTAATAAAAGATTGAGATACAGGGTGTTCACCTGAGGATCTTCAATCTTCCATCTCACTTTCTGAATCAGAGTCATCTAGAGGCTGCAAGTCGATAGGCATAGGAGGCATAGATTTGGGAGAAGAGGATTTTGTCTGCTTTTTATTGAGGAATTCATGCCAATTTGGGTGAGTGAGGCATTAGACCTGGTGGTGGCTCCTGATGCTTTATTGCCAATTTTGACCATTATTAGGCGTTCAGGTTCAGTCTTGAAGAATAATTGTTATGGCACCCAACACATCCCCCAATGCATAAAGTGGAGGATAGGGAAAAAATACATTTTAGAATATAGAAATTCAAATAGGATCCTTATATATTTATGAAGGACTTTTGTAGCTGATTTTCTGAGAGCCACTAGATGTCGCCTTTGCCCCAATAATAAATCTGCTCAGCTTATTATATGGAATATTCTGTCACTCCTGTCTTTGATACCTGCTTGAAAATCTCTAGTCACAGTAACACAAAAATAGTATGGTGGTAACCAGTGGAGCAGGAGCTTACAGAAAAAGTATTCCAAAGAGTTGATAAATCCTCCCTCTATGCTATATTCACTTTAGGGCTTTTGTGCTGACTTTAAATTTATTCTTCTTGTCCTCCCTCTTCTCCTTTCCCCTCTCCTCCAGTCCAGCACAGTCCCTCCTTTCTGTCTCTCCAACACCTCTCTGGGTATCAGTAGTGCCTCCGTTTCTATGTGTTCCATTGACCTCTGGCTGACAGCTGGTCCCACCGGTTCCGTCCTCAGCATTAAAGAGGGCGGATCATTATGGCACCGGCCAGGGGAGGGATCTCGGGCGCCACAGCCGCAGGTCCAATCCCGGCATATCGGGTCCCCGTACCATGGTGTGGGATGAGAGAGGAGCCAAGAGGGAGCACCACGCTACTCAGCAGCGGAAAAGGCCTGCGCACTACTCAATGAAGCGCTCTCTCCTGTCCATCCAGAAGAGTGAGGGGGAGGGGCGGGAGCTCGCCGAAGCACCCCTCAGCAGTCGAATGCCGGTGACCGAGGGAGAGCCAATGGAGGGCGGCAAGCCCGGCAGGGATAATGGAGAGTCTGGCAGGCATGACGGTGAGTCTGGCAGAGGCAGCGGGGGATGAATCAGGGGTCTCTGAGGGACTGTACCTCTGCGGTAGTCACTGCTGCTTCTGCACCGCTGTATGGTACCAGAGCTTGAGCTGGTAAGATGGCGCCTGTCCTCTCCCCACCGAGTCCAAGCAGTTCTGTCCAGGCAAAAGGGGTCACTTTTTAACCCAGAGCCTCCTCCAGAGAGCACAGAAAGGATTCACCCAGGTCTGAGAGTCAAAAGCCATAATGTTTTTTTCTTTAGTGTGCCCTGGCCTTTTCATGAGCTCGTGCCAGGCACATCTTCTCCCTCCTGCAGTCAGGCCATGCCCCCGAGACCAAGCTTTCTGACACTGGGCAGCACATTTCTCTCTAGAATCACTTGATAGTCTTGAGATTTCATTGTACCCTGCACAGATTCTAGAACCATGTGCCAGATGCAGCAAAGCAGAACATAACTTAGCATCCCCCATGTTTCACAGTAGGGACAGTGTTTTTTTTCTTGATATGCTTCATTTTCTGTCTGTGAACATAGAGCTGATGTGCCTTGTCAAAAAGTTCCATTTTTGTCTCATCTGTCCATAGGACATTCTCCCAGATGCTTTATGGCTGGTCAACATGTAGTCGGCAAATTCCAGTCTGGCTTTTTTATGATTTTCTTTCAACAATGGTATCCACCTTGGTCGTCTCCCATGAAATCGCTTTGGCTCATACAGCAACAGATGGTGCAATCTGACACTGATGATCCTTGAGCTTGAAGTTCACCTTTAATCTATTTAGATGTTTTTCTGGGCTCTTTTGTTACCATTCGTATTATCCATCTCTTTGATTTGTCATCAATTTTCCTCCTGCGACCAAGTGCAGGGAAGTTGGCTACAGTCCCATGGATCTTAAATTTCTGAATAATATGTGCAACTGTAGTCACAGGAATATCAAAGTGCTTGGAGATGGTCTAATAACTTTTACCTATAACATACTGTATTTGTCTATAATTTTCTTTCTAATCTCCTGAGACAACTCTTTCCTTCACTTCCTCTGATCCATGCTGAGTGTGATTCACACCATGTCACCAAACAGCACAGTGAGTATCTGTAGCCCTATATACAGGCCCACTCACTGATTCCAATATTATACACTTGTGATGCTAGTTAGTGGACACACTTTGATTTAACATGTCCCTTTTGTCACATTATTGTGAGGGGTACCATCATTTCTGTCAAGGCATATTTTGTGAGTTTAATTTTTTTTTTAATTCTGTGGAAGCATGGTTGAAAAGCAATGTCTGAATTTCATTTGTTCATTTTCATAGATGTTTTATTTATTATTACTTTTGTCAGATTCAAGTTATTTCTGTGACCATTGTGGGTTTTTCTTTACCTGGTTTACTGGTTGTTGTAGCCACAGTCCAGGGTACCAGCAACAGGTGATGTTGTGGTCCGGCCGGCCTGGAGGCAATGGTGGATCCCTCTCACAGGTGAGGACTGTAAGCCTTCCTTCTAGCGCTCTTTTGTGAAGTCCTTGCTGCCTGTGGCTCCCTTACAAGTTCCTCACTCTCCTGTCCTGGGACAGTACCCCATATGGTGGGCAATGCGAGCCCTTTTACAGGGTCTCTATCATGACCCGGGGTCTATGTACTGCTGCACGGGTGAGGTTGCGGACAGACGATGTACAATCTTCTGTCCTTTCGGTTCTGCTGCGGGACGTGAAGTATGACACAGCCTCCCGGTGCCCAGTTCCTGCACTTGAGCTTATAGGGTGCCCGGTCACGGTTCCCCTCCAGCTCCCTTGTTCTCCTTTGCTACTCCCGTCTCACACATGTTATCACTGCAATGCTGTATGCCTCTCTTCTCTTCCTGGAGCTGCAGTACCACATGTGGCTGCACGTCTCCACTCTCTGCTCACATTCTCTCTCTCCTCCACTGTTTACTACTAACTGATCTAACTCCTCTTCCAGACCAGAATACTTAAAGATGGGGAAGCTCCCCTGAATCCAAGTTCAGAGCTCCCCCTTCTGGCCTGGATTCAGAATGTGTTGCATGTAGGTATATTACCTGTTAAAGGGAATCCTCCTTTCCTCCAGGCATGACATCACCCTCCCCTGAAAGGAAGGCAATATCACTTTAACAACCAGTTACCTGGGGTGTTAAACTGCCGCCTGCCGTGTTTGTGTGCATTCTAAGACCTCTCATACTCGTCCGTTGGGGCTCTCCAACCATTGGAGACTCCCAGTAGACCTTGGACTCACTTGTCTGTCGATTTTATCACAAATCTACCATGTCAGCGAGGAATACGGTAATTTTGGTGATCGCGGATAGATTCAGTAAGATGTCTCGTTTTATTGCATTACCAGCTTTACCAAACACCAAGTCCTTGGAGCAAATTTTCATCAGTAATTGTAAAATGACATGGGATCTCAACCGATATTGTTTCTGACCATGGTTTACAGTTTGTTTCCAAGACTAATCTGGCCACATGGATATCACATAGCACACTCTGATAAACCCAATTCTGAGGTCCTGGAGGTCATTTATAGAAAGGGGGTTACTGTCACAGGGTTACCGCAACAGAGAGGAGCCAGAAGACTGCAACATGTGATTGCTGCTACTCCTGCGCTGAATATAAGCATGTCACCTTCTTTCCAAATGGTGTTTATTTCTTTTGGCAGAACAGGGGTTAATCGGCCATGTTGGGAGCTCTGGGAGTCTGAGCTCCAGCTGAGCTCGGTTGGCCACTCCTATCCTGTATATAATCTGGGCCCTGATTAAAACATATCGTCAGAGCTAGCTTATGCTGCATGTCTTGGAGGAGAGGTGTTTTGGTGGTTATATGAGAAGGAGTTTGGAGGAGTTATAGTGGGGAAAAAAAGCATTTAGTCAACCAACAATTGTGCAAGTTCTCCCACTTAAAAAGTTGAGAGAGGCCTGTAATTGAAATTATAGGTAAACCACAACTATGAGAGTCAAAATGAGAAAACAAATCCAGAAAATCACCTTGTCTGATTTGGCAAGATTTATTTTGCAAATTATGGTGGAAAATAAGTATTTGGTCACCTAAAAACATGCAAGATTTCTGGCTCTCACAGACCTGTAACTTCTTCTTTGGGAGGCTCCTCTGTCCTCCACTCATTACCTGTAGTAATGAGACCTAATTGAACTTGTTATCAGTATAAAAACACCTGTCCACAACCTCAGTCACACTCCAAACTCCACTATGATGAAGACCAAAGAGCTCTTTAAGGACACCAGAAACAAAATTGTAGCGCTGCACTAGGCTGGGAAGACTGAATCTGCAATAGGCAAGCACCTTCATGTGATGAAATCAACTGTGGGAGCAATAATAAGAAAATGGAAAACATACAAGACCACTGATAATCTACCTCGATTGGGAGCACCATGCAAGATCTCACCCTGTGGGATCAAAATGATCAATAGAACGGTGAGCAAAAATCCCAGAGCCACACTGGGGGACCTAGTAAATGACCTGCATTGAGCTGGGACCACCGTAACAAAGGCTACCATCAGTAACACACTGCTCCGCCAGGGGCTCAAATCCTGCAGTGCCAGACATGTTTGCCTGCTTAAGCCAGTACTATTCCAGGCCTATCTGAAGTTGCTAGAGAGTATTTGGATTATCCAGCACTGAGTGATGAGAAATTGGTGTGGAATTTGATATCAAATCTTACCTTGTCCATACACTTGCCCAGCTTACAGAGAACAACAATGACCGCCTGATGACACCATAGTTCTCACTTACAAGCAAGAAACGTGCCACGCTGATTAGTGCCTATGCTTCCGAGTCGCCCCACGGGCTAAGGGTACTCGGTACCGGGTCCAGTGTTCACAGGGGGATGTCACGGTGGCTGACCCAGTCTGTGGCCCTGGTCAGATGTCCGTATAAAAGGGAAAGGTCTTTAAAGGGATAAGGTTTATGTTCGTGACGCCACCTGTGGTATTCGGTCAGGGTGACCGACACTGCTTTAAGGGGTCCGCAGGGGTGATGTTATGGCAGCTAGTTGGGTTCGATGAACTTGTGAACAGCAACAGTCAATTTAGAAACTTGTAGCAAAAAGGTTAAATTAACTATTTACAGTTATTTTCAGATTTGCTTTTTTCTATTATAGCAATTGCCAAGGCACCAGTCGGTATTGAACACTTCCTGGCCTGAAAAGATTTGTATCCGGATCCTCATCTGATGCTAGATCAACGTCATGGGTTTGCCTCTCATGTATGGTCAAGTCATTAGCTCCTATCAAAGTTTGCGTGGCTTGAGTATGTATGTCGGCTAGTGCAGTTGCCACAGCAGTTGTCTCAGTGGTGGTGATCATGCACACAGTAGTAGTAGTAGTAGTGAGGGTTTGAGGAGTTGCAGGCTCTGTAACTGGAGGGATAGTGGCAGTATCAACTTTGACACTAGGTGGTGCTGTGGTGGGTACACATTTCTCAGCATTCCGAGCGCACCAGCCCTTTTCATCCAGGTGACGGGTGTAGGTCACATGATCCCCTCGGCACAGATCCCGTTCAGAATGTCCCTCCCAGAGATGAAATTCCACATCACTGCGGGTGACATAGACCTTCTTCGGTAGCCCGGATTCCTGAATGAAACCCCAACCCCTTTTAGGGTAGAAGGCCACTACTATACCCCATCTTCATGGGCTTTTGTCACCTTGCTGGGTGTTATGGGTCTGCATTTTGCGTTGGGCCTCACTCCCGTTCCCCTCTTCCCATTTTAGCACCAGACGTCGGATATACTCCTGCCAGGTGAGGGCTTCAATATGGGACCCTTCCGGTTGGGCTTCCCCAGGGGACCCGATTGGTTCTGCCCTCGGATTGTCCCATTGGAAAATCACCTCCTCGGGGCTCACCTCCAGCGGTGTGCCTATAGTTGTTGGGAGCTGGCCTGTCAACATCTCGTCGTCGGTGGTAATAGTCGCTGGAGCAGGGCCTTCATCTGGGGCAGGCGCTGCCACTGAAGCGAAGTCAGTGACTGGGGGAAGCGCGGTCGCTGGAGCGAGATCGGTCACCGGGGCAGGGTTGCTTTCTGTACCTGCGTCTGATGTGGTTCCACCGATGTCGGTCTGCTCTGCTGATGAGGATGCTGGAGTCGGCTGCGGCATGGACTGCGACTCCTCCAGCATGATCTTCCTGCACAGGACTGACTTCCATTTCTTCACCGCTGTCAGTTCTGTGTCCAGGAGCTGGCGGCTCAGCGCTTCCACCTGCGGTTCCGGGAAGACTGGATCCTCCAGCAGTGGTGAGTTCAGGTCCTCCTCCTGTGGCTTGGGATGGTCCTGGGTTGCTTCTCCACCTTTCAGGTACCCGTTGGTCCCCATTCTTCCTCCGGATCTGCAGCCACACATGCATGCTGCTCCTCCATCTCTTGGGGGCGGGGCTCCTTCTCCTCTGTGTTCCCGCCATTGCAGATCAGGAGGCGGATCTCTTTGGCTGATGAGCAGGTCCTCATCGTGTAATAGCATTTGTAGGGGGCGTTCATCACTGTTCGCGCCACTTTGGTTGTCTCCTCCCATGATGGCACGCCCTTCTTCTTCGGCACTCCTCATGGCGCTGTAATGGCGGAGGTTTTGGCAGCAGTTTTGGCAGTCTTTTGCGATACACAGTCCCTCAGCACAAAACAGTTAGGCACAGTCCTTTAGGCGCACATGACCCGATTTTCAGGATCGGTCCATCCTGTTTGTGACATGAAAAGATGAGTCACGGATGTCACGGGGATGTCACGGTGGCTGACCCGGTCCGTGGCCCTGGGACGTCCGTATAAAAGGGAAAGGTCTTTAAAGGGATAAGGTTTATGTTCATGACCGCACCTGTTGTATTCGGTCAGGGTGACCGACGCTGCTTTAAGGGGTCCGCTAGGGTTATGTTATGGCAGCTAGATGGTATACCTTCCCACAAGTGAAGTATATCCCCAGGGCTTCTCAGTATGTAGATGGTAGAATGGTGAGAGGTACAGTGAAGAACGAGGACACAGGATTGCAGTCTCTTTACCTTGTTTACTGTTGGTTTCAGCAGCCACAGTCCAAGGCACCAGATTACAGGGCAGGTAGAGTCCAGCCGGTTTAGAGGCAATTCCAGAATCCCCTTGTCCAGGTGGAAATCAATAGCCTTCCCTTGCGCTGTAGTGGTGTAGTCCCTTACTGCATAAGCTTCAAATAAGGTCCTCATAGATGTGGTGTTTCTCTCTCTCTGTCCCCTGTAGTCTGATAGGACAAAACCCATATGACTGGTGGCTTGAGGCGGTTTATAGGGACTCTAGCATGACCCGGCCTCTGAGGGGTGCCACCGTGCCTCCTGGGTGTAGGTGCGGACAGGTAACGTGCAATTAGCTGTCCTGCCGGTCTCTGAAGTAAAGCGTAGAGGTCCTTACTACCTCGGTGTTCCGGCTACCGGTTATCTGCGCCTCAGAAGGAGGCAGCCTGCTCGGAGCTGGTCCTCTTCTGGTATCCTCTCCTGTGCTTTGCTTTCCTGCACACTCACTGCAACATATTCTGCTTTCTGAAATGTCTAATTCTGGGAGCTGCAAAGAAACAGATTCTGGAAGGTGGACTGAGCACTTTAACAGCATCTTTAATCGCCCTTCAGATATCAGCGATGAAGCCATTGTTCACCTTCCCCAGGTAGAGATCAACAAGGATCTCGATGTTCTTCCCACTGAAAATTAAGTCAGGAAGGCAGTAAAACAACTCTCCTGTTGGAAAGCACCAGGAAACCATGCTAATTCTGCAAGGAATACAAAGCAGGTGGCCCTGCACTGAGGGAAATGATGACTAAACTATTCCAGTCCATTTGGGAAAGGGAACAGGTTTTGCAACAGATGAAAGATGTCAGCATAATTTACATCTACAAGAGAATGTGCAACCGCCAATCTTGCAAAAAACTACGAGGCATCTCTCCTTCTGTCCACTGCTGACAATATTCTGGCACTTCTCTTGCTTAACCCCTTCCTCCAACAACTTGAACAAGGTCTATTACTAGAAAACCAGTCCAGCTTCCGTGTTAAACATGACATGGCAGATATGGTGTTCACAAAAAGTCAACTCCAGGAAAAGTGCCAGGAGCAATGCAGCGACCTTTTCATGTCCTTTGTCGACATGACTAAGGCTTTTGAAATAGTCAGCAGAGACAGCGTGGGGAAAATCATGTGACAGTTTGGCAACCTGAGCAAGTTCATCACAATTGTCAGGCAGATCCATAATGGTATGATGGTGAAGGTTTTAAATGATGGAGACCAATTCAAGGCCTTCCCAGTCACAAACAGCATAAAACAAGGCTGCATACATGCCCTCACCCTGTTCAATGTGCTATTTTCTGCCATACTGACAGATGCTTTTGGCAACTGTGATGACAGAAACCATGTCAGATGCAGAATTGTTGGTAAGCTGTTCAACCCCAGATGCCTGATTGCTGTTACAAAAATGAATCAGACTGTCATCTGTGACTTTTTGTTTGCTGATGACTAGAGATGAGCGAACTTGTTCAGAAAACATTTGCAAATCTCAAATTTGGCATGAACATTGCACATTTGGATTCAAGTTCGAATACTCAAGCATTCTTCCTCAAAATCAGCAAAATTCAGCCAAAGATTGGTAATCATTGAGTTTCCACTAAGGCTTTTGTTAGGACTTTGGCTAGGATAGTGGTACTGTATGATGAGCGGGGGGACGTGTTTGATGAGGGTAGTGGGTGGGGAGAGGTCAGATCAGCAGCAGACTATATTGCTTTTTTTATTAACTTAATGTGTGGAGATTCCAGCAGCCAATAAGGGTGCATAAACCATCCACAATGTTCAGACACAGGAGCTTCTGTCATTGGCTGTCGAAGTCACATGTCCCTCTCCATAAAAAATTGTTTCTCAGCCATTTGGTCCTGCTTCAAGTAGTCAGATATTTCAGATAGAAGGGATCTTGTGTGAAATCGACCTTCCAGCATCTAAATTGTCTGTACTCATAGTGTGGGTCAGTCACCAGGCCACATTTTAGAATCTATATCATTTGTGCTAATAGTGTGGGCCAGCCAGAAATCCACATTTCTGAATCTAAATCTTTTCTGCTAATAGTGTGGGCCATATACTAGGCCACATTTCAGAATCTACCGTAAATCGGTAGGACCCTTGGAGGATTGCTGGCATGACATCTCAGTGGTCTTCATAAGCTAAGTGTTTCCACATCTGTCTACCCTCTCTGTCTTTAGTTTTAGTGGGGACTGACTAGTGTTCTGTCCCCTCCATATGTAGGACCTATCGCTAGGGTCAGGCAGGAATTAGGTTCCTGTAAGGAGGAGAGCCAGCCTCGGTGTGCTTTATCAGGGACGAGTCTGGAACCATCGGTACTGTCACCCAAGTTGCAGGGGGGAGAATTTAGCACCCCGGACAGACCTTTGAACTTGAGATCAGTGAGGGGTATAAGAGGGAAACAGTGCGCTGGAACAGAAACTCGGTTGGCGAGAAGCTGTAGCGTGCGAAGGCAGAGTGAGAGCCATCCTGTGTTGACTAGTCAGGACACAGTAGGCTTAAGTCAGAGAGGCCTATGGAGACTTACCGGAGACTGTAGAAAGAGATGTCTCCAGAGAACCCTGACATCCACTCCCGCAGTGCCACTGTGCGTGAGTGAGCCCACCCCATGACCAGACCATAGGGGGTGCAAGTCGAGACTCGAGATCCTGGCAGTAAACCGAGTGTGTCAGTCGTATGTAGACTCTCCTGCCCGTATTAGTGCTGTGCCAATGCTTATAAAGAAAGGACTATTCTCTCTCCATCATTACCCATCGTGGAGCCAGGACCTGCGAAAGGGCATTCCAGGACCCTCGCCGACACCGGAACCCAGGACCCATCTCCCACCAGGACGACGCCAGATTCTTCAAGCGTTCAGGCCTGAACACCACCACTATCTTCACAGAGACTGATCCTCAACATCACCGGACTGATAAGTTTGATACCTTTCTACTTTCCTCAACCCTCTATTGCCCTTGCTATGCCTATGCCCACCAAACACCATTTTACTATCCTTATTCCCCCCATTTACCCTCTCCCTGCATGGAATAACGCTGTTTCATTAAAAAACTCTGTTAAACCTTGTTCTGCTTCTGATTGTTACTGCATCTTGTTACGTGCTCACACTTGGCGTAGTTTGCAGGATGCAGTCTTTAGGTGCGGAGGGGGCAGACCAAGCATCTTGAGCACTCCCCAGGTCTAATATCTCCCTAGGGGCTATGCTGTCTAACTTGCCAAAGTTCAATGGGAACAATATTATGTTGTACAGCTGGACAGAATGCATTTGGGGGATGATGACAATGCACGCTATGGTTCCCGCATTACAGGCAGAGGTTGCCATAATGGCATTAGAGGGGGAGGCAAAAGATTCAGTGATGTTGAGACCGCCCCGAGAGTGTGACATGTTTGACAAGGTCCTGCATATACTGGAGGAGATGCATGGGGACCCCACAGATGCAGGGGAGCTGTTTAGTTGCATGTAGAGGGAGGGGGAGACAGTGAACTAGTATATGAACGTGTTACAGGAGATTCACACGGCCGTGACCAGAAAAGGAGGGATGGGAATAGGCCCCATTGACGTAGTACTCCGGGATCAGTTGGTGACCAGACTGAGAGACTCCATACTGAAACAGGCCCTGTGACAGCGCTTGATAGTGAATCCAAATATGATGTTTGTGTGGCACCCCAGGAGTTCGGGTACCACAGTAGTGCTGCCTTCCTCTTGCCTGGAGACAAGTGAGATTCCCTTTGGCAGGTTATTACACACACAACACCTTTCAAAGCCAGGCCAGGAGGGGGAGCTCAAAACCCTGTTTTAGGGCAGCTTCCCTGGATAAAGATCCTGGTTTGGAGGAGGAGCTAGATCAGTTGGTACAGAGAGTCTGTGAGTGAGGACAGACAGGAAGGGAGCACAGTGGAGATACAGGACTCAGGGAGGCTACAAGTAGGCCTTCAGGGAGTCAATGTGCAGAATCCGGGTACAGGGAGCCCAAGGCTTTTGTGGAACTATAAGACACAAAGCAGATCCGGAGGGCAGAAGATTACATGGACTTTGCCCATATTCACCTGTGGTACAGCAGCACATTGGAGCCTGGAGTCTCTGTGAAAAGACCCCAGTAAGCACGGCTCGAGCTGCCTACCATACAGGTACCTGTCCCAGGACAGAGGAATGAATTAGGACTTTGCTGAGAACACTTAGTGGCAGCAGGAACCTCAGTTACAGCAAGTGCAAAGTGGAAGGCTTCTACCTGACCTGCCAAGGGGATGCTGCTTGTCTCTGGACTGCCTGGACTTCTAACTCACCTGTTGCAGGTGCCCTGGACTGTGGCCTGTCACCCATAGTAAACCAGGTAAAGACTTACAGCTTGTCTCCTCTATTTAGTTACCGGCTATACCATCCACGCCCTACACCATAGGACCCCTGAGGACCCCGCTTCACCTGTGGGAAGTATAACATCTGTGCTGCTGCAACATCCCCCAGGGGACCCCTTCAATGCAGCGTTGGTCCTACTACTGACCAAACTCCACAGGTGGCATCACAACAAACTTTGAACATTGTCCTCTTTAATGTTGAGGCCCCCATGCGACCAGACCCGGTAACAAATACCTCACTGCCCTGTGGGCAAATCATTTGCAGAGGTGGGAGGTGAAGCTCAGGCGTGAGAGCAGGAACAGGAGGTGACAGTGCCGGTGGCGAAGGTTCGGAGCGGGGAGGCAACTGTGAGCTCGGTTACTGAACCAGGCTGGGCGGAAGACCTGCACAGAGAGATCTTAGCCATAAGAGGACATTTGACAGAGACTAAGAAAAGATGACTTTCTTGAGTGTCCCAGGGGCCAGAACTTACTCAGAGTTGAGACAGAGAGAAAGGACAGCTTGACGGAAGAACTTCTTACCTGCTTCATATGTGGAGAGCTCAGGCATATGGCTCAGGTCTGCCTACAATGGGGACGACCTCTATAGCGCCGTCCGTTAAATTAGGAGGCTCCGAGGCTGGGGAATGTCGCCCGGAGCCAGAACAGTCAGTGAGAACGAGAAGTTCCACTCATCTAGTTTCAGTGTGTCCTTTAGTCTGTGCCGAAATTGATGGGCGGGCTGTGCGATGCCTGGTGGATACCGGTTCTCAAGTGACCACGATGCCAGAGGCGTACTATCGAAGACATTGACATTTGCCGAGGCAATGAGGCCTGAATGGGGGCAGGTGATAAGATTGACGGCTGCCAATCAACTACCCATCCCAGTCGCAGGGGTGGTGTGGATGCAAATTAAGGTCTGCGGAAGAGATCTGGGCCACAAAGGAGTGGTGCTGACCTCAGTGGACATAGAATGGGGGTATACGATCATCTTGGGGATGAATGTGTTGAAAAAGATCGGAAGTGTGTTGATGAACGAAACCCTGGATGTATTCCTTCAGCAGTGGAGTCCATAGACACCCCAGAGAAAGTTATTCCAGCAATTGATACGGTGAGCACAGGCCCAAGAAGCCTCCGATGAAGTGAGAGTGCTGGGAAATTTAATCACCGCAGCTACAGGTGGACTAAAAATACCTCCTGGCCAGACTGTGCTATCCTTGCCTGTCTGGGCCTGCACACCCCTGGAAGGGGTAGAGATACAACTAGAGCCAGCCGCCCTGGAGAATTTACCACCCGGGTTATCGGTTGCACGGACGCTGGCTACCATATGTGAAGGAAAGGCACCAGTTCGCTGTATAAATTTAAGGCAAGAACCGGTCACTTTGTCCCCCAGGAGTGAGTTAGCCCAAATCATCAGCATGCCAGAGGAATTAATACCTCCCCAGACCGTCCAATTGACCATAAGGGAAGAAGACCGTTGGGTTGTAGCTGTCAGAACTCTCTCAATGTCAGAGCCATCCCAGCAGAAAGAGGGGTGGAAAATACTTGACCAGATGGGGGCTGAACTTACTGGGCTTACACCTAGCCAGATACAACAAGTGGAAGTCCTACAGGGATGCAATCAGGATGTGTTCGCTCAGCACGTAGAAGACTTCAGCTGTACAACCGCCATCACCCACGAGATCCCAATTGGACAAGCGGCCCCCATAAGAGAGCATTACCAGCAGATTCTACCACAACTGTATCAGGAAGTAAAGGGGATGCTCTCTCAGATGCTACAGAATGGAGTGATCCTGGGAAGCCAGAGCCCATGGGACGCTCCGATAGTTCTTGTCAGAAAAAAAGATGGAACCCTTCGATTCTGTGGGGACTACCGCAAATTAAACTCCTGTACCGTACGAGATTCATACCCACTGCCCCGTGTGGAAGAGTCTCTCTCCATCCTTGGACACGCAAAGTATTTTTCTATGCTGGATCTGGGAAGTGGCTACTGGCAGGTGCCAATGTCGAAGCACGACCGGGCAAGGGCGGCCTTCATACTACCAATGGGGCTGTTTGAATTTAATCGGATGCTGTTTTGCCTGGCCACTGATCTGGGAACTTTTCAATGGCTTATGGAGAAGTATCTGGGGGATATGAATTTTAACCCCTTCACCCCCGGAGCTTTTTCCGTTTTTCCGTTTTCGTTTTTCGCTCCCCTCCTTCCCAGAGCCATAACTTTTTTATTTTTCCGTCAATTTGGCCATGTGAGGGCTTATTTTTTGCGGGACGAGTTGTACTTTTGAACGACATCATTGGTTTTACCATGTCGTGTACTAGAAAACGGGAAAAAAATTCCAAGTGCAGTGAAATTGCAAACAAAGTGCAATCCCACACTTGTTTTTTGCTTGCCTATTTTGCTAGGTTCGCTAAATGCTAAAACTGACCTGCCATTATGATTCTCCAGGTCAGTACGAGTTCATAGACACCTAACATGACTAGGTTATTTTTCACCTAAGTGGTGAAAAAAAATTCCAAACTTTGCAAAAAACAAAACAAAACAAAATTGCGCCATTTTCCGATACTCGTAGCGTCTCCATTTTTCGTGATCTGGGGTCAGGTGAGGGCTTATTTTTTGCGTGCCGAGCTGGCATTTTTAGTGATAGCATTTTGGTGCAGATACGTTCTTTTGATCGCCCGTTATTGCATTTTAATGCAATGTCGTGGCGACCAAAAAAACGTAAATCTGGCGTTTCGATTTTTTTTCTCATTACGCCGTTTAGCGATCAGGTTAATGCTTTTTTTTATTGATAGATCGGGCGATTCTGAACGCGGCGATACCAAATATGTGTAGGTTGGGGTTTTTTTAATTGATTTATTTTGATTGGGGCGAAAGGGGGGTGATTTAAACTTTTATATTTTTTTTATTTTTTTCACATTTTTTTTTACTTTTTTTTTTACTTTTGCCATGCTTCTTTAGCCTCCATGGGAGGCTAGAAGCAGGCACAACGCGATCGGCTCTGCTATGCAGCAGCGATCATAAGATCGCTGCTACACAGCAGAAATGCCGGTGTGCTGTGAGCGCCGACCACAGGGTGGCGCTCACAGCCACCGGCGATCAGTAACCATAGAGGTCTCCAGGACCTCTATGGTTACAATGTACAAGCATCGCCGACCCCCGATCATGTGACGGGGGTCGGCGATGCGCTCATATCCGGCCGCACGGCCGGATGCGGTAGTTAAATGCCGCTGTCTGCGTTTGACAGCGGCATTTAACTAGTTAATAGCGGCGGGTGATCGCGATTTCACCCGCCGCTATTGCGCGCACATGTCAGCTGTAAAAAACAGCTGACATGTCGCGACTTTGATGTGCGCTCACCGCCGGAGCGCACATCAAAGCAGGGGACCCGACATCTGACGTACTATAACGTCAGATGTCGGGAAGGGGTTAAAGCCACCCTGATCTATCTGGATGACATAATCGTCTAGTCCAGCACGTTTGATGAACATCTGCAACGACTAGAGCAAGTATTGTGCCGACTTCAAGGTCAAGGCTTGAAAGTGAAGCCCTCAAAATGCCACCTGTTCTGTTCCCAGATTGAATACCCAGGGCACATGGTTTCAGCTGAAGGGGTAAAACCATCTCCAGAAAAGATTACGGTGGTACGAGACTGGCCCACTCCGAAGACCGTAAAGGATGTAAGGGCTTTCCTGGGACTAACTGGCTATTACCAGCGGTTCGTGAAGAACTTCATGCACATAGTGAACCCATTGCTGGAACTGTTGAGGGGTATGAGATTCTTTCCCTGAGGAAGCCGCTATCTAGGCGGCGATACGCGTGGGAGCCTATTCCCCACTTTGTCTCCCAACTTCACAAGACTTCTCTCCATGACTTTGGACTGTGGGTATGATGGGGTTTTTTCTCTTTTTTTGGGATTGAGGTTTTGGGTTCTTGTATTGTTCTAGTTCCCCCTCTCCCTCCCCTATCCCGCAAGTTCCTGCTGCGTACCATTGTTGAGATATTTATATTTCATATCTCCATATTTATTCTTACATTCATTATTTTTCTGTGTTTGAAGTCTTGTAGCACCAAAAATCTTTGCACAAAAATTGTGCACCTTATTTCAGGGATGTATGGTATTGCAATATTGACACCACTGCATCCTTTGCATGGATTTGTCATGGGTTTTTGCACTATTTATGTGTGTGTAGTCAGTTTATTGTAACATCTCTATTGTGAGTTTACTATAACATCTTTTTGTGGGGGACACATGCTTTGTGGGTTGTCAGTTTTCCTTATACTAGGACATGACATATTAATAGGCATGTTGTTGCATGTTTGCATTTTTAAGTGTTTTTAATTGTATTTTGTGTCTTTTCTCTGCATGTACATAGATGTAGTTTGTTAGGGTTTTTGCCAGTTCAATAAAAATACAACCTCATTACTATATACATGGAAGTGTTCCCATTATGTGGGCATGATCTTTCTCTTGTCTTGTTTCATACTTAATTACAAGCCCACGGTGAACTTTCCTTTCTTTTGATATATTGTGCGGTGCCCTCCATTTATCTATACATTCCTAGACTCGGAGCAGTATTGTCACAAATCCAAGATGGAAAAGAACAGGTGATTGCATATGTGAGTTGGTCCCTGCATGACTCTAAACGAAATCCCGACAATAACAGCTCATTCAAGTTGGAGCTGCTGGCACTGGTGTGGGCTTTGACCGAGAAATTTGCAGAATATTTGGCAGGGTCTGAAGTGCGTACTGACAATAACCCGTTGGCTCATCTAGAGAATGCAAAGTTGGGGGCCTTAGAACAGCGCTGGGTAGCAAGAATGGCCAAATTTCTATATAAAATCACTTACCGCTGAGGGGCTGAAAACAACCATGCAGATACCTTTTCAGAGTCCCACATGGAGAGCCTAGTCCCAATCGGGATGAAGAACTTGATGAGGAAGTTCCTGTTTTCAGAGGTACTGTCAGGACGTTGACAGCGATGCGGGATCAGCTACTGGCGGGTGTCCAAAAAAGTATCCTGAGACATCCTCGTGATGAATGGGTGAGAATTCAGCAAGAAGATGAGGAACTGGCACGGATTCAGTCTTGGGTGGCCCTACCACAGCTACCCATCAAGAGTGAGAGAGAAACGCTGACCACCGGGGCTTTTCAAGTACTCCGGCAGTGGGAAAGTTTACATCTGCAAGACGGGCTCCTATACTGGCAGATTCAGCTACAGAAAGCTTTGCCCATTGTCTGGCAAGTGGTGGTTCCAGAAAAACTGATGCATGAAGTTGCAAAGAGACCCACGAATAAGGAGCACACTTTGGTCCTAGAAAAACTCTACACTGGTTGCAGAAAACAGTTTATCATCCCCTACTAAAAACTGCGGTTGAATAGGTGTGCCAGCAATACAGGAACCATAAGCTTACCAAACCACCACAGCAGACGGTAGTGACCTCAGCCCCATTAGATGTGCTGATGATCGACTATATAACGATAGGACCAGCTTGCCAAGGATACGAGCACTGCCTAGTGATGGTGGATCATTTCACTAAATTTGCGGTAGTGACCCCAACTCGAGACCAGACTGCAGAGTCCGCAGCACATGCCATCTGCAAGAACTTCATTAAGGTATATGGATGTCCGAAGAGAATACATTCAGATCAGGGGGCCTGTTTCCTGAGGAAGGTAATGGAAGTACTGCTCCGTTTATACCAGATTGAAAAGTCGCGAACGACCCCTTACTACCCTCAGAGCAATGGGGCCTGTGAATGTTTTAACCACCCTCATCCAAATGTTAAGAATCTTGGAGGAGGACCATAAGGCCCGTTGGCCAGAGTTTGTACCAGAGCTGGTGTGGGTGTATAACAACAGAGTCCATAACACCACGGGACACACACTTTACTCCCTACTTTTCAGCCGAGTCGGCAAAGAGATTACTGAGCTGGACCCAGAGGAGGACAACCCACGGATGGGTGTGTCCAACTGGGTGCGAGAACATCGGCATCGGCTACAGACCTTGCATCGCCTGGTAAAGGCCAGGTTTCAAGAATTGGAACATGTTGCGGTGGCCCCACTGAGAGGGACAGCTCTGCAGGCAGGAGATCGGGTGCTGGTGAGAGATAAGCATCCGTGAAACAAGCTTGGCTACCGGTGGGAAGAAACACCACACCAGGTCGTGCGTCGAGTCTGCCCTGGTGGTCCAGTCTATGAAATCCGCCACGAAAAAGAAGAGAGTGCTCCTTCCTGTGTGGTCCATCAAAACATGCTTCGGCAATGTTTGTCTCATGATCCCATAGTAAAAGAAGAAGAAGAGGCCCCTCCGGCTGAGATCTCACCTGTGACTCAAGTTGAGGAAGAAGAATGTGAGGAACAGTTGACAGTTGAAGAGAAAGAAGAACGGACACCTGAGACATCTGAGACTCCTGTAATTCCTGAAAAGACTGTTCAACCTGTATTAGGCGTGTCCCCAGCCCTGTCGGTCCAACCGAATCCATCCACCCCTCAGGACTCTCCCAGTTTACGTCGCTCTTAATGTTCAACCCCAGGAAGACCCCCTAACTGTTTGACCAGGAACATTTTGTCTGGAGACAAATTGTACAAGGAAGAGGAGAATGTAAGCGCCTACTGCAAGAGATCTCGCCCGTGGAATGGCGAGCACAAAGGAAGGAGGAATGTAAGGAGGAGAGCCAGCCTCGGCGTGCCTTATCCGGGACGAGTCCGGAACCATCGGTGCTGTCACCCAAGTTGCAGGGGGAAGAATTTAGTGCCCCGGACAGACTTTTGAACTTGAGATCTGTGGGCGCGAGGGGAATAAGAGGGAAACAGTGCGCAGGAACAGAAACTCAGTTGGCGGGAAGCTGTAGTGTGCAGAGGCAGAGTGAGAGCCCTCCTACGCTGAATAGTCAGGACACAGTAGGCTTAAGTCAGAGAGACCTAGGGAGGCTTACCAGAGACTGTAGGAAGAGACGTCTCCTAAGAACCCTTATATCCACTCCCGCAGTGCCACTGAGCATGAGTGAGCCCACCCCACGACCAGACCACAGAGGGTATAGGTCGAGACCCGAGATCCTGGCCGTAAACCGAGTGCGTCCATCGTACGTAGACTCTCCTGCCCGTATTAGCGTTGAGCCAATGCTTATAAAGAAAGGATTGTTCTCTTTCCATCATGACCCAACGTGGAACCAGGACCCGTGAAAGGACATTCCAAGACCCTCGCCGACACCGGAACCCAGGACCCATTTCTGACCAGAACGACGTTGGATTCTTCAAGCGTTCAGGCTGGAGCACCACTGCTATCTTCACAGAGACTGATCCTCAACACCGCCGGACTGATCAGTTTGATACCTTTGTACTTTCCTCAACCCTCTATTGCCACTGCTATACCTACGCCCACCAAACACAGTTTTACTATCCTTATTCTCCCCATTTACCCTCTCCCTGAGTGGAGTAATGCTGTTTCATTAAAAACCCCTGTTAACCCTTGTTCTGCCTCCGACCGTTACTGCATCCTATTACCTGCTCACACCTGCTCGGCGATAGGTGCAAAACCTACAGCTCTGGCAAAAAATAAGAGACCACTGCAAAATGTTCAGTTTGTCTGATTTTTCTATTTATAGGTATATTTTTGAGTAAAATGTAAATTGTTCCTTTATTCTATAAACTTCTGACATGTCTCCGAATTTCCAAGCAATACATTTTGTATTTTAATTCGGACAAAGAAAAATGTTCAAAATTAAAAAAACCCAGTGCTCTGAGACCTCAAATAATGCAAAGAAAACAATTTAATAATAATTTAGAAACAACAATACTAATGTTTTAACCCAGGAAGAGTTTAGAAATCAATATTTTGTGGAATAACCATGATTTTTAATCACAGCTTTCATGAGTCTTGGCATGCTTTCCACCAGTCTTTCACACTGCTTCTGGCACAAAAATGTAAGCAGTTCTGCTTTGTTTGGTGGCTTGTGACTATCCATCATCCTCTTGATTACATTCCAGAGGTTTTCAATGGGGTTCAGGTCTGGAGATTGGACTGCCCATGACAGGGTTTTGATGTGGTGGTCTCTTAATTTTTGCCAGAGCTGTATATAGGGGTGTTTAGGGCAGAAAGGGTGATTTTATATCTCCCAAAGAGGCTCCACTCCAATTTTCCCTTGTGTTTGGCTCCCCCTTCCCTCTTCCTGTTGTTGTGCACTTACTTATCCTTCACCCAGTGTGACAGTGGGCCAGACACCAGACCACATTTCAGAATCTAAATCCTTTCTGCTAATAGTGTGAGCCATACACCAGGCCACATTTCAGACTCTAAATCGCTTGTGCTAATAGTGTGGGCCATTCACCAGACCACATTTCATAATCTAAACATATGCTTAGATGCATATGTCTACATTTGTCGAGCAACTGCAGAAAGTTTGGCAGTGTGTGCACACTTTTCCCGTTCTCACCCTGTCTGTGCTGCAGCATCACATTTTCCTTTCCGCCCACCGGCAGTAATGCGACGTACCACCAAGGTATACCTCCACCTTGCATATGCTGGAGAGACTGTGCACGCAGCAGCAGGCCATGATGGAGTTTCAACTGCAGCAAGCATGGGTGAATCATTCTGCAGAAAAACACCACTTCACAACCAATAGAGTGGGCCTCCATGCAGGACATGTGCTTTGAATATTCCACCAATATGGCCAGCACTGATGACACCATCATCAGAGTTTCTATACCACTTACAGTATTTGCCTGCTGGAAAAAATAATTTAGGTGATGATGAATGAGGCATTGGCACAGGATGAAGAGGAGCAGGGCCAATTCACACCGTTATCAGGCCTGTCATCCACAAATGGCTCAGAGGGTTGGTTACTGTCCCAACAGTGGCCAATTAGCCAACTGTACAGCCAGGTGACAGTTTGGGAGGATGGGGAAGAGGATGAGGAGGAGGAACAACTGTGTCCACAGCAAGGCAGCATTCAGAGTAGCTCTCCAACAACACTGGAGCATGTGCTGGGGAAAACAGAGTACCCAGATGATACACATCCCACCGAAGACAGCAGGTCGTTGTCTCAGTGCAGCCTTTTACGCATGAGGCAATACATGCTGTTGTGCCTGCACAACATCTGCCGAGTTGCCAGTGTTGCTACCAGTGCAGATTACTGGGTGTGAACTCTGCTGGATCCCTGCTACAAGGACAACATATTATCATTACTTCTATCACTGGAACGGGATAACAAACTGCGTGAATAAAATCACATGATGGTAGAGAGACTACTGAAGGCTTTCCCACCTGACAGTTGGGGCTCAGTGGAAGAACAAGGCAGAGGTGGAGGAGGAAGTCACCAAAGCAACTGGGGCACTACCAGCACCTAGGTAGGCAGGGTTAGCATGGCCAAAATGTGTCAAAACTTTATGAGAACACAGAGTCAGGCACCACTTTCTAATACGATCCATATTAGCAGGAGGCAGCACTACAACAACATGGTGGAAGAGTATCTGTCCACACATCTCCATGTACTAACAGATGGGCCTGACCCATTTAATTTCTGGCTCTCCAAATTGGACACAATGTCTGAGCTTGCTGTTTATGCTTTGGAGGTGCAGGCCTGCCCTGCAGCAAGTGTACTGTCGGACAACAAGGGGTGTGATAACAGACAGACACATGCCCTGTACACATCCAATGTAGAGAAGCTAACATTCCTTAAAATGAACCATTCATGGATCCCACAGGACTTGTCCATACCGTTGGATGACCAGACAATTATACCAGCCGCATCCAGACAGTTTTCAACTTTGATTGCCATTAGTTTAGATAGGCAAATTTGAAAAAAAAAACTGTGTTGGCTATCTCCTCTTTTGCCTCTTCCACCTACACCACCAAGTCCACCTCCTCCTTAATTTGGACCTCCGCCCCTTGGTTGTAGCTTGTTAATTTATTTTCAGTTCATTGTATGTACTTTTAAGTCAGTTCCCTAAAAATAAAAATAAAAAATAAATAAGCACAAAAAATGCTGGATTATTTCTCTCTTGCCTCTTTCACCTATACTGCTACTTACTCCTCTTCCTCCATTTAGACCTATACCTCCTGGTTCTAGATTGCTAGATTTAGTTTTGTCAGTTCCATAAAAAAAGAAAAAAAAATACAAAAAAAACAGTGTAGGATTACTCCTCCCTTTCCAGTTCCACCTATACCATCCATACACTCCTTCTTCCAGTTGGACCTACTCCTCCTGACTCTAGATTGCTCATTTTAGTTTTGTAAATTCCAGGTTATTTTATGTCAGTTCATTAAAAAATAAATAAATAAAAAGAAACTGAAAAAAGAAAAAGAAATACAAAGAAAGTGTTGGATTATTTCTCCCTTGCTTAGGCTAAGTTCCCATTAGCATTCAGCTGAGCTGCAGCGGGCTGCGTACATCATCTGTTAAGCTCCGTCCACTTCCACACTTCTCTCGCTTATCTCCACCTACTTCTGCATGCATCCTGTGTACCTATCTTTAACATTGGGTACGTAGGACGCATGCAGAAGTTGGCAGACCTAATCAGAAGTAGGCGGAGCTTAATGGAGGAAGTACGCAGCCCTCCGCAGCTCATCCGTATGCTAATGTGAACCCGGCCTTACTCCACTTATACTGCCACATCCACCTCTTCGTCAACTTGAACACATGCCTCCTGGTTCTAGATTGCTAGTTTTAGTTTTCTTAATTCTAAGTTTTTTATGTCAGTTCCATAAAAAAATTCCATAAAAACAAGAAAAAATATACAGACAATACAAAACAAGCAAACAAAAAAACAGTGTTTGACTACTCCACCCTTGCCTCTTCCACCTATACCCCCACATCCACCTCTGTCATGGTTCCCAATGGCAAGAGAACGTCAGAAAAACATAAATAAGGACTAGCTCTTGGGTGATGGAATCTCGAGCTGACCGTGAGCTAAACCTACCACACAACTAATAGTGGCCGGGTGGCGTACCTACGTTGCCCCTAGACGCCCAGCGCCAGCCGGAGGACTAACTAACCCTAATAGAGGAAAAACAGACCTGGCTTACCTCTAGAGAAATTCCCCCAAAAAGGAGACAGAAGCCCCCCACATATATTGACGGTGAATTCAGAGGAAAAGACACACGTAGTATGAAGGTAGGTTCAGCAAAGCGAGGTCCGCTTACTAGATAGTAGGAAAATACAAAAGGGGACTTCACGGTCAGCTGAAAACCCTCTTTAAAATACCATCCTGAAATTACTTTAAGACTCATGTGTCAACTCATGACACCGGAGTGGCAATTTCAGTCCACAAGAGCTTCCAGCTACAGAAAAATAACACAACTGTGAACTGGAACAAAAATACAAAACAAACTTAGGACTAAGAGTCCAACTTAGCTGATCAGAAGACTAGGAGCTGGAACATGCAACAGAAAGGCTCTGGTAACATTGATGGCCGGCACTAGAATGACTGAGCAGCAAGGCTAAATAGGATACTCCCATATCCTGATGGAAACAGGTGAACAGAGAAAGTGAAGCACACAAGTCCAGTACCACCAGTGACCACCGGGGGAGCCCAAAAACCAAATTCACAACAGTACCCCCCCCTCAATGAGGGGGCACCGAACCCTCACAAGAACCACCAGGGCGATCAGGATGAGCCCTATGAAAGGCACGGACCAAATCAGAGGCATGAACATCAGAGGCTGTCACCCAAGAATTATCCTCCTGACCGTAGCCCTTCCACTTGACCAGATACTGAAGTTTCCGTCTGGAAACACGGGAGTCCAAGATCTTCTCCACAACGTACTCCAATTCACCCTCAACCAACACCGGAGCCGGAGGCTCAACGGAAGGCACAACCGGTACCTCATACCTGCGCAATAATGACCGATGGAAGACATTATGGATAGAAAAAGATGCAGGGAGGTCTAATCGAAAGGACACAGGGTTAAGAATCTCCAAAATCTTATACGGGCCGATGAACCAAGGCTTAAACTTGGGAGAAGAAACCCTCATAGGGACAAAACGAGAAGACAACCACACCAAGTCCCCAACACGAAGACGAGGACCAACACGACGACGGCGGTTGGCAAAACGCTGAGTCTTCTCCTGGGAAAACTTCAAATTGTCCACCACCTGTCCCCAAATCCGATGCAACCTATCCACCACAATATCCACTCCAGGACAATCCGAAGACTCCACCTGACCGGAAGAAAAACGAGGATGAAACCCCGAATTGCAAAAGAAAGGAGAAACCAAAGTGGCAGAACTAGCCCGATTATTGAGGGCAAACTCCGCCAACGGCAAAAAGGCAACCCAGTCATCCTGATCCGCAGACACAAAACACCTCAAATAAGTCTCCAAGGTCTGATTAGTTCGCTCGGTCTGGCCATTAGTCTGAGGATGGAACGCAGACGAAAAAGACAAATCAATGCCCATCCTAGCACAGAACGCCCGCCAAAATCTAGACACGAACTGGGTCCCCCTGTCAGAAACGATATTCTCCGGAATACCATGCAAGCGAACCACATTTTGAAAAAACAGAGGAACCAACCCGGACGAGGAAGGCAACTTAGGCAAGGGTACCAAATGAACCATCTTAGAAAAACGGTCACACACCACCCAGATGACAGACATTTTCTGAGAAACAGGGAGATCAGAAATAAAATCCATAGAGATGTGAGTCCAAGGCCTCTTCGGAATAGGCAAGGATAACAACAATCCACTGGCCCGAGAACAACAAGGCTTGGCCCGAGCACAAACATCACAAGACTGCACAAAAACTCGTACATCTCGAGACAGGGAAGGCCACCAGAAGGACCTAGCCACCAAATCCCTGGTACCAAAGATTCCAGGATGACCTGCCAACGCAGAAGAATGAACCTCCGAGATGACTCTACTGGTCCAATCATCAGGAACAAACAGTCTACCAGGCGGGCAACGATCAGGTCTATCCGCCTGAAACTCCTGCAAAGCCCGTCGCAGGTCTGGGGAAACAGCAGATAATATCACTCCATCCTTAAGGATACCTGTAGGTTCAGAATCACCAGGGGAATCAGGCTCAAAACTCCTAGAAAGGGCATCCGCCTTCACATTTTTAGAACCTGGTAGATATGAGACCACAAAATTAAACCGAGAGAAAAACAACGACCAGCGCGCCTGTCTAGGATTCAGGCGCCTGGCAGACTCAAGATAAATCAAATTCTTGTGATCGGTCAATACCACCACCTGATGTCTAGCCCCCTCAAGCCAATGACGCCACTCCTCAAAAGCCCACTTCATAGCCAAAAGCTCCCGATTACCAATATCATAATTTCACTCGGCGGGCGAAAATTTTCGAGAAAAGAACGCACAAGGTCTCATCACGGAGCAGTCGGAACTTTTCTGCGACAAAACTGCCCCAGCTCCGATCTCGGAAGCGTCGACCTCAACCTGAAAAGGAAGAGTAACATCAGGCTGACGCAACACAGGGGCGGAAGAAAAGCGGCGCTTAAGCTCCCGAAAGGCCTCCACAGCAGCAGGAGACCAATCAGCAACATCAGCACCCTTTTTAGTCAAATCAGTCAAAGGTCTAGCAACATCAGAAAAACCAGTTATAAATCGACGATAAAAATTAGCAAAGCCCAAAAATTTCTGAAGGCTCTTAAGAGAAGTAGGTTGCGTCCAATCACAAATAGCCCGAACCTTGACAGGATCCATCTCAATGGAAGAGGGGGAAAAAATGTACCCCAAAAAAGAAATCTTTTGAACCCCAAAAATACACTTAGAACCGTTCACACACAAGGAATTAGACCGCAAAACCTGAAAAACCCTCCTGACCTGTTGGACATGAGAGTCCCAGTCATCCGAAAAAATCAAAATATCATCCAGATACACAATCATAAATTTATCCAAATATTCACGGAAAATGTTATGCATAAAGGACTGAAAGACTGAAGGGGCATTTGAAAGACCAAAAGGCATTACTAAATACTCAAAATGGCCCTCGGGCGAATTAAATGCGGTTTTCCACTCATCCCCCTGCTTAATTCGCACTAAATTATACGCCCCACGGAGATCAATCTTAGAGAACCACTTAGCCCCCTTTATTCGAGCAAACAAATCAGTCAGCAGTGGCAGAGGATACTGATATTTGACTGTAATTTTATTCAAGAGTCGATAATCAATACACGGCCTCAAAGAGCCATCTTTTTTAGATACAAAGAAAAAACCGGCTCCTAAGGGAGATGAAGAAGGACGAATATGTCCCTTTTCCAGGGACTCCTTAATATATTCTCGCATAGCAGCATGTTCAGGTACAGATAGATTAAATAAACGACCCTTTGGAAATTTACTGCCCGGAATCAGATCTATGGTACAATCGCAATCTCTGTGAGGAGGTAGTGAACCAAGCTTAGGCTCCTCAAAAACATCACGATAATCAGATAAAAATTTCGGAATCTCAGAGGGAATAGATGACGAAATGGAAACCAAAGGTACGTCCCCATGAGCCCCCTGACATCCCCAGCTTAACACAGACATTGCTTTCCAGTCAAGGACTGGGTTATGAGATTGTAACCATGGCAATCCAAGCACCAAAACATCATGTAGATTGTACAACACAAGGAAGCGAATCATCTCCTGATGGTCTGGATTCATACGCATAGTCACTTGTGTCCAGTATTGTGGTTTATTACTAGCCAATGGCGTAGAGTCAATACCCTTCAGAGGTATAGGAACTTCCAGAGGCTCTAAATCAAACCCACAGCGCCTGGCAAAGGACCAATCCATAAGACTCAAAGCGGCGCCAGAGTCGACATAGGCATCCGCGGTAATTGACGATAATGAACAAATCAAGGTCACAGATAGAATAAACTTAGACTGTAAAGTGCCAATTGAAATAGACTTATCAACCTTTTTTGTACGTTTAGAGCATGCTGATATAACATGAGTTGAATCACCACAATAGAAGCACAACCCATTTCTTCGCCTAAAATTCTGCCGTTCGCTTCTGGACAGAATTCTATCACATTGCATATTCTCTGGCGCCTTCTCAGAAGACACCGCCAAATGGTGCACAGGTTTGCGCTCCCGCAAACGCCGATCTATCTGAATAGCCATTGTCATGGACTCATTCAGACCAGTAGGCGCAGGGAACCCCACCATAACATCTTTAACGGCATCAGAGAGACCCTCTCTGAAATTCGCCGCCAGGGCGCACTCATTCCACTGAGTAAGCACAGACCATTTACGAAATTTTTGGCAGTATATTTCAGCTTCATCTTGCCCTTGAGATAGGGCCATCAAGGCTTTTTCAGCCTGAATCTCTAAATTAGGTTCCTCATAAAGCAACCCCAAAGCCAGAAAAAACGCATCCACATTGAGCAACGCAGGATCCCCTGGCGCCAATGCAAATGCCCAGTCTTGAGGGTCACCCCGCAGCAAGGAAATTACAATCCTAACCTGCTGTGCGGGATCTCCAGCGGAGCAAGATCTCAGAGAAAGAAACAATTTACAATTATATCTGAAATTCAGAAAACGAGATCTATCCCCGGAGAAAAATTCTGGTAAAGGAATTCTAGGTTCAGATATAGGAGCATGAATAACAAAATCCTGTAAATTTTGAACCTTCGTAGCAAGATCATTCAAACCTGCAGCCAAACTCTGAGGATCCATTTTAATCAGGTGGAATCAGAGCCATTCAAGGATTAGAAGGAGAGAGAGACAAAGGCTGCAATTAGAGCAGAAATGCAACTGAGTCAACTATAAAGCAAACTCAGAAAAAAAAAAAAAAATCTGCAGACTTCTTTTTCTCTCCTTTCTTCTGCCAACAGTTTTAACACTTGGCCGGCCATACTGTCATGGTTCCCAATGGCAAGAGAACGTCAGAAAAACATAAATAAGGACTAGCTCTTGGGTGATGGAATCTCGAGCTGACCGTGAGCTAAACCTACCACACAACTAATAGTGGCCGGGTGGCGTACCTACGTTGCCCCTAGACGCCCAGCGCCAGCCGGAGGACTAACTAACCCTAATAGAGGAAAAACAGACCTGGCTTACCTCTAGAGAAATTCCCCCAAAAAGGAGACAGAAGCCCCCCACATATATTGACGGTGAATTCAGAGGAAAAGACACACGTAGTATGAAGGTAGGTTCAGCAAAGCGAGGTCCGCTTACTAGATAGTAGGAAAATACAAAAGGGGACTTCACGGTCAGCTGAAAACCCTCTTTAAAATACCATCCTGAAATTACTTTAAGACTCATGTGTCAACTCATGACACCGGAGTGGCAATTTCAGTCCACAAGAGCTTCCAGCTACAGAAAAATAACACAACTGTGAACTGGAACAAAAATACAAAACAAACTTAGGACTAAGAGTCCAACTTAGCTGATCAGAAGACTAGGAGCTGGAACATGCAACAGAAATGCTCTGGTAACATTGATGGCCGGCACTAGAATGACTGAGCAGCAAGGCTAAATAGGATACTCCCATATCCTGATGGAAACAGGTGAACAGAGAAAGTGAAGCACACAAGTCCAGTACCACCAGTGACCACCGGGGGAGCCCAAAAACCAAATTCACAACACACCTCCTTGTCCACTTGGATCTGTTCCTCCTGGTTCAAGATTATTCTTATTTATTTCTGCTCTACTTAGCATATGTACAGGACGCAGTTGTAGTGAGGGACATTATTAGTTTTAGTTTTCGCGTGTATGCAGTTTTCCAAAAATACTCTCTACAGTATGTGTACTCTGCAGCCGTGCTGTGCATACCCAAAAGTTTTTCTTATCTGCAACTGTGTCAGTGTTAGTGATGTGTGTCTAAACAAATTTTTCTACTCTTATGCACACATGTCTCTGATAGTACTGTTCCAAAAACCCACTGTGTTTTCTCTGAACCCATATCTGTGTCTTTCAGCCTCTGTGTGTACTCTGCCCACCTGTGTGAGTACTGTTCCGAAAAGCCTCTGTGTACTCTGCAGCTGTGTCTGTACAAGTAGTGTCCCCCAAAAAATATTCTACTCTGCAGTTGTCTTTTTGGGAGTAGTGTGTCTAAAATAAAATTCTACTCTACAGCCATCTATTTCCCATTTGTGGGCATAATATATTATTTTTTTGTACCACTGTGTCTATATGAGTAGTGTTTCTAAGAAGAATTGTATACTCTGCAGCCATGTTTTTGGGAGTAGTATATCAAAAATAAAATTTTACTCTGCAGCTGTCTTGTTCCCATTTGTGGGCCAACATAATTCTTTTATTGTACCACTGTGTCTATACAAGCAGTGTTCCTAAAAAAATTTGTTCTCTGCAGCCGACTTTTTCTGAGAAGTCTATCTAAAAATGTTTGTACTACACAGCTGTCTCTTTTTGATTTGTGGACCAAATAAATTATTTTATTGTACCGCTTTGTCTATACAAGCAGTGTTTCTAAAACAATTTTCTGTTCTGCAGCTGTCTTTTTGGGAGTAGTGTATCTAAAAAATGTTGTACTATGCAGCCGTCTCTTTTCTATTTGTGGGCCAAATAAATTCTTTTATTCTATACTGTGTCTATAAGAGCAGTGTTTCTAAAAAAAAAGTTTCTACTCTGCAGCCGTCTTTTTATGAGTGGTGTGTCTTTGACTTTCCAAAAAGCTTCTGGCAGTACTGTGCAAAAAACCTTGGTTTGTACTGTACCAAAAAACCTTTAGGAGTACTGTGCCAAAAAGCCTCTGTGTATAGTCTGCCAAAAAGTCTTTGTTTCTACAGTGCCTTGCGAAAGTATTTGGCTCCCTGGAACTTTTCAACCTTTTCTCACATATCATGCTTCAAACATAAAGATATCAAATGTAAATTTTTGGTGAAGAATCAACAAGTGGAACACAATTGTGAAGTTGAACGAAATTTATTGCTTATTTTACATTTTTGTGGAAATTCAAAAACTGAAAAGTGGGGCGTGCAATATTATTTGGCCCCTTTAACTTAATACTTTGTTGTGCCACCTTTTGCTGTGATTACAGCTGCAAGTCGCTTGGGGTATCTCTCTATCAGTTTTGTACATCGAGAGACTGAAATTCTTGCCCATTCTTACTTGACAAACAGCTCGAGCTCAGTGAGGTTTGATGGAGATCGTTTGTGAACAGCAGTTTTCAGCTCCTTCCACAGATTCTCGATTGGATTGAGGTCTGGACTTTGACTTTGCCTAACACCTGGATACGTTTATTTGTGAACCATTCCATTGTAGATTTTGTTTCATGTTTGGGATCATTGTCTTGTTGGAAGACAAATCTCCGTCCCAGTCTCAGGTCTTTTGCAGACTCCTAAGGGTTTTCTTCAAAAATGGTCCTGTATTTGGCTCCATCCATCTTCCCATCAGTTTTAACCATCTTACCTGTCCCTGCTGAAGAAAAGCAGGCCCAAACCATGATGCTGCTACCACCATGTTTGACAGTGGGGATGGTGTGTTCAGGGTGATGAGTTGTGTTGCTTTTATGCCAAACATATCGTTTGGCATTGTTGACAAAAAGTTTGATTTTGGTTTTATCTGACCAGAGCACCTTCTTCCACATGTTTGGTGTGTCTCCCAGGTGGCTTGTTGCAAACTTTCAACAACACTTTTTATGGATATCTTTGAGAAATGGCTTTCTTCTTGCCACTCTTCCATAAAGGCCAGATTTGGGCAGTGTACGACTGATTGTTGTCCTATGGACAGACTGTCCCACCTCAGCTGTAAATCTCTGCAGTTCATCCAGAGTGATCATGGACCTCTTGGCTGCATCTCTGATCAGTCTTCTCCTTGTTTGAGATGAAAGTTTAGAGGGACGGCCGGGTCTTGGTAGATTTGCAGTGGTATGATACTGCTTCCATTTCAATATGATCGCTTGCACAGTGTTCCTCGGGATGTTTAAAGTTTTGGAAATCATTTTGTATCCAAATCCGGCTTTAAACTTCTCCACAACAGTATCACGGACCTGCCTGTTGTGTTCCTTGGTCTTCATGATGCTCTCTGTGCTTCAAACAGAACCCTGAGACTATCACAGAGCAGGTGCATTTATAAGGAGACTTGATTACACACAGGTGGATTATATTTATCATCATCAGGCATTTAGGACAACATTGGATCATTTAGAGATCCACAATGAAATTCTGGAGTGAGATTGCTGCACTGAAAGTAAAAGGGCCGAATAATATTGCATGCCCCACTTTTCATTTTTTGAATTTCCACAAAAAGTTAAAATAAATAATAAATTTCGTTCAACTTGTGTTCCACTTGTTGTTGATTCTTCACCAAAAATTTACATTTGGTATCTTTATGTTTGAGGCATGATATGTGAAAAAGGTTGAAAAGTTCCAGGGAGCTGAATACTTTCGCAAGGCACTGTATTGCCTCATGTGTGCCAGGCTGACCAGAGGCAACAACAAGCTGTCCTCAATGGGAGGTGTATGATCTGGGATCTCTGTATCATCTGTATCTCTCCAGCCACACTCCAGTGATACCCGTGGGCTGCTTTGTGTGCCACCCTGCTGTGAACACAGTTGTTCCTCATTCTCCAAAACTCTCCCTTATTTGGACATTTGTTTTCCGGGCCACTGTTGGTACAGGAACCCATCCTCCAAGACTTGTGTGGAAGTGTAGAAATCGCAGAAATGTGAGATGTCATCACGGACAGGAGGCAGATCAATAGTTAACAGGTTTATTAACAACACATATACTCCGCACAGGGATTGGTAGGTGTCACGCTCATGCCCAGACTGGTTGGCGCGGGCGTGCGGGGGGAGTGGCCCCACAGGACCACAGACCAAACTTCCCTGGAAGGGGCGTAACTAAGTAGCTTCCTAGGTGTTCGCTGGAGCCTCTGATGGTGAGGTCAGACTTATCCAATAGGAAGCTACCAGGTACCACTCCAGGGTAGTGTCTGGCTGTGGCTGCTGATCCCACCAGGGAACGGAACATAAACAGGCAAGCGGGCACGGCTGGCACTCTGGCAGACAGGCGGGCATGGCTGGGACACAGGCAGGCAGATGGGTACAACAGAGACACTGGCAGGTAGGCGGTCATGGCTGGCTCTTTGGTAGGCAGGCAGGTACGGCTGGCTTTCTGGAAGGACAGGTGGACAAGACTGGTACACTGGAAGAACCGGTAGGGACTGGTCTGCAGGCAGGTATGTAAAACAGGTAAGAACCTGTTCAGACAGGAGGATTTAAGAATAGGTAGATAAAGACCGCAAGAGCGGATGCAGAGCGAAAGCATAGGAACTAGAGCCAAGAACAGAAAGGCAGGAGGCGGAGCCAAGAGCAGGAGGCGAAGCCAAGCACAGAAACACAGGAGGTGGAGCCAAGAGCTGGAGGCGGAGCCAATAGCAGAAACACAGGAGGCGGAGCCAAGAGCTGGAGGCGGAGCCAAGCGCAGAACCACAGGAGGCGGAGCCAAGAGCTGGAGGCGGAGCCAAGTGCAGAAACACAGGAGGCGAAGCCAAGAGCTGGAGGCAGAGCCAAGTGCAGAAACGCAGGAGGCGGAGCCAAGAGCGGGAGAAGTAGAACCGCAAGGAGCAGAGCCAGGTAGAACCGCAAGGAGCGGAGCCATAGAGCAAGAGCTGAGCGGAGCCGCAGAGCAGGGCCACAGAGTGCAGAGCAGAGAGCAGAGCAAAGTCTGAGTGCAGAGCAAGACACAGAGTACGCACAGCAGAAAAAGCAAACCAAGACAGGGATATAAACGGAACGGGACTAGACTAAGACAGAGTCAGGAACGAGACAAGACACAGAGACATGGACACAAGCCAGGGTACGATGCCCCTCTGGGTGGCAGACATAGGCCAGGGTACGAAGCCCCGCTGGGTGGCTACACAGGAAACAGACCACGGTACAATGCCCTCCTGGGTGGCAGATATAAGAGTAAGTGAGACAGGGCCTGGCACCTCAGCAGCTAAGAACTGACTGAGGGAGTAAGTTGCACAGGCCCCCACCAATGGGTGGGGATGTCCTAAATACAGGAAGCCTCATGGTGATTGGCCAGGGACACCTTAGCAAGGTGCACACAGTCTCTATAAGAAACAGGAGTTGCCGGTGCCACCCCCCTATGCACACAGACAGAGCATGCACAGAGCGAACAGCAGACTTGAGGCACACAGCATGGAGCTGGCAGCAGAGAGAAGTCACAACAAGGCCCAGAGAAGTAAGTGAGTTTGAGTGTAATGCAGGTGGGGGATGGGAGGCCATGCAGTGATTCCAGCAGAGTTATTACAGTAGGATATGAGAGGTGTGTTAGGGAGAAGGGAAGAACTGGTAGCTAGAACGGGGTAGGGCAGGAATGAACGATAGTTCGATAGGTAGAAACAAATGCAATTAAACTTATCAGTCTGTAGTCTTCTTGATTGCAGCGTCTTGGTTCTCCAATGGTGGCACCGACAACAGAGGCATGTGACGTCTCAGAGGTGTCTGTAGAGGATGGGGTTGCAATCCACGGAGCGGTTGAAGAGTCTTTGAAGGGTGTGGGAAGTTCCTGCACTCACGGATGCCAAACACTGTGCTAAGTCCAGAACGAAGAATCTCTGGAACAAGGCTTTGCTCCGCGGTGTATACAGGTGCTTGGCTAAGAGGCTCTGGCCTAGTCACCTTTTTCTCACTGCACTGCGCGCACATTACAGTCTATGGTTTGAAGTGTGCATCACATCCTGGCACGGAGGTTAGTGGGGAACTGACAGTCGGTTTTCCACCTACAGTGGACTGGTATGCCGGGGTTCTGTCAAGTCGTCCTGCTTTAAAGGGATGCTCTGCTTTCACAGCCGAAACTGCACCCAACTGTCCACTTAGGTTTCCCGCATGGATGTCTCTTTTCCCGTGCATAGTACTTTTTAACATGGGACCGCCTACCACAGTCAAATGCAAGGGTCGGTCCTTGTCTGAAATTCTTCCCAACTGCAACATTGGTGACAATCCCGGTAGTTCCGGAACCAGTGTGAGAATGGTATACACGATTTTTTTCTTCCTCTTACATTCTCCCCTCTCTTTTAGCTCTCCATTCCGTGGGCGAGAGTTTTCTTAGCTCACGCTGACACTCTTCCAGTCCTTGAACTATTTGTCACAAAACAAACTGATCCTGATTGTATCGGTTAGGGGGTACACCTGCTGAAGATTGTTCAGAGCACCGTAGGATAGAAGGGGCAGTAGATTCCATTGGAGCAACTGAATCAGGTTGTCCTCAGGGAATGGAAGACATAATTTCCCCGAATGAACAGTCGGCATCTGATTTTTCCTCTTCATATTCAGTAAGGACTGGCGGTACTACATTTGGAGCATCCATTGTCTCCTGTTCTTGGTCGGATCTCTTGATAAGCAGGGGCATAACATGTTTCGATGGACTATGCAAGTGGGGGCACTTTCCACTACCTCAGGCTGACTCTCATAGATGGCTCCCTTAGCGTCGACTTTACGGTTCACGAGATATGGGTCTGTGGCGCCCCAGGAGTCTGGTTGCCAAAATGGCATTGCCTTCATCATGAGGGAGGTGATGTCATGCCTGGATGCTAGGAGGGATTCCCTAATCAGGTAACACAACACCTTCCTAACTCCGGAAGGGAGAGCTCCAAGCCCGGTTTCAGGGTAGCTTCCCTTATAAATTATGGTCTGGAGACAGGGTTAGAGAGTTGAGTGTGAGACACTGATGGGAAAGAAAGGACATGAGGAGAGGAGACTGGGGTCTGGAGATGCGATTGGGCTCACCCCAAGATAAAGCGCCAAGAGACCGGACACCGGAGTCCGTGGTGATGAGAGGATTGCATTCCAGCCACCGAATCCAGAGGGAAGAAGATTCCAAGTCTTCTGACCCCAACTGACACCCAGAGGCAACACAGCAGGTCCGGAGCCTGGGGCTGCCACTGAAAAGGCAGTGCCCATGACAGGCTCAGGCTGTCAGCCATATGGGTTAGGAGTACAGACACTGAGAGGACTTTTGCAGAGCTTCAGGCAGCAAGGGTCAGAGTACAAAGCGCAGAAGGAAAGCCTCTGAACCCACCTGGCTAAGTGGATTCCAAGCTGTTTCCAGGCTGCCTGGACCCCAACACCACTTGCTACCTGTACCCTGGACTGTACTGTATTTCATCAGTAAAAATGTAAAGGAAACTGCTACCCTTGTTTTCCTCAATCATTTACCTATGCCCTCAGTCCTGCACCCCATCGTTTACCATCCCCTACAAACTGTACCAGGTAGCCCTGGGGCCCCGCTTTACCTGTGGAGAGCAGAACCATCCAAGCCCCAGAAGTCGGCCGAACACCACAAGTGACGTCACAATTCATCCATTGAATACTATATTTCCATCCACTTTTATTCACATCCCCTTTAACTGGACGCCCAGGGCCATGGACCGGGTCACTGCCACTATGACCACCCCTTTAAGTACCACCGGACCTAGTACCGAGTACCCCACGGTCCTAGCGGGCACCCCAAACTTGGCATAACAAACAAGATTTTTACCCCGGCATTGTCAGGTGCTGTGTGCCATAGACTTTGTTAAACTGAGTGATAACCACGTGGCGCACGAGGAACAGAGGAGGTGTGTCTTCGTGGGTGGAGATAAAGGAAAGAGCGCAAAAGGAAGCTGGGCTCCGTGCTCTGCTGTGCGCGGATAAAAGAAGCAGGAGGCCCCGGATTGGAGAACGGGTAGGAGCACCATACAGACGGGCAGTGGAGCAGCCGCAAACTCCGGTAACAAAACACCAGGCCTGGCTGATGTTAACTAGGGGTAGGAAGGAACATGTCCAACCCGGGTGGAGATTTAGCAGCGGCTGCAGCCCCCATGGTGCCGCCAGATCCCGCGGTGGCCGCAGCCCCTTTAAACCAGCCGGGCCCAGCCACAGCTACAGCGTGCATAATGCTGCTATCGATGCCATCCATACCGGGAGCCACCTAGTTACCGCAGTACTCGTGGAAGTCACACAACCTGAGCGATTTTAAGGAGAGAAAGTCAGCATCCTCACTGGCCATTCAACTGGCGCAGAGGGAAGAAAAGTCCTGGCTGGACGCTGATAAAAGGACTGTTAAACAAATCTTGTCCAGGTTAAAGGACACCTCTGACACCCGCACAGCAGCAGAGATAAAGATGAGATTCTTTGGGTGCAAACAAAGGGTACAGGACAGTATACGGGACTATGCCCTTAATCTCCAGGAGGCACTGCAGGCTATTAAGCAGGTTGACCCTGACAGCGTGCAGGATGGGGACAAACTGTTAAAGGAGCAATTTATTGAGGGATTTCTGTCTAGCACCCACAGGACACAGCTGCGCATCTTGGCCCTACAAAACCCTGACATGGACTTTGCACACTTTAAAGATAGGGTCATCCGGGTGCTGCTTGAACCAAATTCCAGCCGCACAGCACCCCCTAGGCGCCCAGTGATTACATACCACCAGGAGGTGGCATCTATTCCTTAGGCCCCCGTTGAGGCCAATGCACAGAACCTAGATAATGACCCTGCTGCAGGACTGCGCCTCCATGTCCAGGAACTGACCAAAAGTGTGACTGCACTAGCCAAAACCATGCAGTCCATGCAATTGTCCCCAAAGGAAAAGATCCAGCTGGCTTCCAGTCCAGATGACATCCCGTGGCGATGGCAGAAGAGGGTCCCACCAACCATAGGAAGAGACAACGACCGCTATGACCAGAATGGACAACCAATTTGTCGCCGCTGCAGCAAGACAGGACACGTCGCAAGATTCTGTAATGTAAATAATTAACCCCTGGGGCAGAGGGCCAACCCCCAGGAGTAAGATGACCAGGCCCACAAAGCTGGTGAGCCAATTACGTCAGAGGACGACCGGACCTATCATTTGTGATTGACGGCATCCCGATGAACCCTTTAATGGACACCGGCTGTCAGGTGATGAATATGCCATATATTCTTTACAAACGGTACTGGGTTGACTCAGACATTACCCGTGGCCCAGATAGTGATTTGGCAATAGTTGCCAGCAATGGTCAGCCTTTGCCACAAGTGGGTAAAAGGAGGTGACCATTTAGATGGGGCGGGTAGAGTTGAAAGCCCAACGTCTAATAATTGTAGATATTGATCAACGAAAATGCAATCCAATAATGACCTAAGGTACTAATGTAATAGAAAACCACCTTGGCGAGGTTATTGTGTTGTTGCAACAGGTGGCCGATACTGCTGGTTCCAGTGAGCAGCATGTCTTGCAGAAGGAGATCAAAGCCCTGATGCAGAGACAACAGGTAGAACTGACTGGTGGAGAAGTCAACATTGTCAGAGTGAGTGATCCTTTCCCTATTGCAGTACCCCCAAGGAGTGAAATGTTAGTTTGATGTCGGGCAGCCATAGGCCTCAGGGGCCAAGATTACCAGGCCCTAGTAGAACCAGTATACTCTGACAGTAGGTCCACTGTCCTGTCAGTCAGAGGGGTAGTTGATAATACCTATATAGAAAAAAGGAGCTCAAGACTCAAAACTACACAGGGCCACTCTAAGTCCGATTAAATATAAATTTTATTGAGTTCAACATAAACATCAAGTACAAAACAAAGGACATACAAGCCCAATCTGTATATATATGAATTTTTATGGACGAGTGTCCGGAAGGGGATATAAGAGCAATAAATAGTATGCCCAATGGCTGCAAACAACACCACTGAGAAATGGGTCAGAAGGGGGTTACATCACAGGCATATTAGCCCTGTACCCATAACAATAGGCCGAAAAACAAGTTTTAAACAATAAGAAATATATTGCACATGTGGTACAGAAACCTACATCTATATAAATACCCGGCCATATACAGGTAAGGAGAGTACTACTCATACCGTCCCCCAGACAAAGTGCTCGTGCTAAAGTGCATTTATACAGGACAGCATCGGTTAAAAACCGAACTTACCCATATCAGAAGGTGATAGCGCAATCACTGTGCATACAGCATGCCCCGACGCGCGTTTCGCGTTGCGGGCTTCTTCAAGGGGCAATGTGGATCTACCTGACATGATTCTATTATTTATAGGACTTGTTAAGCGCTGCACCTGCGAGCGCATGTGGAATGGGACCGGGGCCGCCGCATCGCTCGTCCGTACGTCCGGCTTCCAGTGCGGGTCAAAGGAAAACTTCCTGTGACGTCACTGGCCCGCACCGAAGCCTTCAGGATGACTTCGGAGACGGCGGCGCGCCCAGGACACCACAGCGCATGCGCGTCTGGCGGCGCACAGATGCATAACGGTATCCAAGCGACCGTATGCGCTGTAAGATGAAGATAGAGTACATACATGTCAGGTAAGCAATATTTAGTACAGTATGCATAAATAGAGAAATGGGCGCACACAACAATTAAACCACATAAAAACCAATAAGAAAAAAGAAAGAAGAAGAGAGCGCCTGCTATGCTGATGATACTGTTGATAAGTAGCGGGGAGCTTAGAATGTCCATATACTGCTGGATATAAGAATCTGCTCTTGAGTCCCAATATTTCCACATTCCTCACAACAAATGGAGAGAGATGAATATAGTGTATATTCCACTGGTTCCCATATATCGATCCAGCAAAGTAATGTCATCACCGTCTCCATAGCATAAGTACATTCCAGATAAATATTTCCACCTTGTGCTTAATAGATTAAATATAGGGAGGCAGAAGCAACCCCATAAAGCAAGGCACTAGTATCAAAGAAAAAATATAAAATTAGTTAAAAATAAAATATGCACACATAAAACATACTATACAGAGAGAGGAAGCAGATGTAATAGCCAATTTAAAGCTACAGAAATGGAGTAAACGACAACTTCTCATTCAAACCATGAGGAGACATTGTATTCAGAGAGACTATCCATCGACATTCAAGCTGCGCCAGAACACGTTTGGAATTGCCCCCACGTGTGCCCATTTGCACTTTATCAATACCCCTAACCCGTAATCCAGTGGGGTCACAGTTGTGGCGCAGCCTGAAGTGTCGAGGGATAGTCTTAAGAGCAGAGGGATCAGTGCAGGTTTTTGCCGCCATGATATCTCTCACATGTTCCCTTGTTCTAGTTCTTAGTTCACTTGAGGTAAGCCCCACGTAGATCAGATTACAGGGACAAACAGCGTACTACACCACAAATGTGGTGCTACAAGATATGTAGTGAACAATCCGGTAGTCCCTACCTCCATCCGATGTAGTAAAGGATGTAGCCCGATCTATGTTGCGGCACGCCAAACAGGATCCACAAGGGTAACAGCCCCATCTCTGTCTTGGAGCACCAAAAATATTAGGGGAATTAGCCACATAGTGGCTCCTAACTAGAATGTCTTTGAGGTTCCTCCCTCGCCTGGCCGTCAGCAGCGGTCGATCTGGAATAATACGTCTTAAAGTGGGCTCTGTTCTAAGGATCCCCCTTAGAGGGGTAGTTGATGTCCGCAAAGGGAGGGTACTAAAACGCATCCTGAATTGTGGGGAAAAAGAGGTCCATTTACTCAGATATAACACCCATATATACCAAACTGTTCACTGTCAGTAACAATGCCATATAAACAGCAGAACCCTTGGTCCCATCCAACCAGGAGGAGGACAATGACTGTGCAGGACAGCTGGAGGATTGGTGTCAACAGTTATACGTAGGCACTGACTCCACTCCTTTGCACCAAAAGCATGGAGCTTACTATGTGGTCCAAAAATATGAGCAGGTATTCAGAAAACACCAACTAGACTTTGGGCAAGTAAAAGGGGTCCAACACCATATCCCCATTGGAGTTCATCCACCCATTGAAGAGAGGTACCGACCTGTACCTCCAGCTCACTATCAGTGTGCCAAGGGTATGTTACGAGAGATAAAGAAGGCTGGGGTGATCAGAGACAGTTGTAGCCTGTGATGGTGTGATATGCTATGTGGGTATCATTTTTGTGTATATTTATATTTTACTTATTTTCATGGTGTTCACTTGTAGGATGAGTTGTTATTTGCCATCTGATATTCTCCCCACAGATCTGTATTGTTATCTATCCAGAGGGTCAGTGAATAATGTTATTTGCTAATATGCTAATGACATGTTGACCTAGTTTGTTGAAACAATGAGCCCCTGTGACCCCCCCCCCCCCCTAACCTGTGAATGAGGAGAGGGACTTGTAAATATCAGGGAGGTGAGACAGAGATCAGATCCTGTGTGGAACCATGATGTGAAGAGCATATCAGAGAGAAAGAAGAGTATATGGACTATGCTATCCTCTGCTGGATTGTTGGACTTTTATCCTGTTACTGAACTGCATTCGTGTTCTGGACTATTGTATCCTCAGTGTGGTGGATCGTATATATGGACCTTTTGTATTTTTGCCTAAATAAAGGTTCTTGGATCTTTTCACTCATCTCTCGCTCTGTTGATTGTGTGATACCGGAGAAGGAACCTGTGACAACAGGTGGCAAGCAGAGAAATCAACAGAGTGTAACCTAGTGGAGAACCACACACAGAGTGAGTACAGAAATTGGACTGTATGCAGTTTACAGGAGAGAGCCAGAGACGTGGGCCTGAACTACCAGGGACTGACTAAAGAAGACTTAATTGATCTACTGGTGGGTGCTAGCCAGACCACCTACTCCCATATGTCTGAAGGACGAGGACTGGAGACGATTACCCCCACCCCAAAAAGCCAGTGGTGGTGTGGTACGAAGAAGAGATGGCGGTTCTGGGCCCAGGCGTCTCTCAGGAGTACAAGGAGGAGGCTGCCCACCGGGCACAGCGGAGACAAGAAGCAATGGAGCTTGAAAGAGGGAGTAACGCAATGTGGAATGTAAACCCAATGATCCGGGAGCCTGTATGGATCACCCGGACAGAGTTTAAGCCATTTGATGAGGCTTCCGGAGATATGGAGGGGTTCTTCAAGGACTTTGAGCAGAAGTGTGCTGAGATGGAGGTGCCCCACTCTGGCTGGATGCGTTTGCTAGTGGGACTCCTGAACGGTAGCCTGGCGGAGGCTTACCAAACCATTGACTCACAGCGGAATCGGGATTATAACATTGCAAAGCAGACTATCCTGGATTACCATGCTATCACCTCAGACTCATATAGGGCCAGGTTCCGAGACCTCCCATGCACTACGGGGGGATCATTTAGGATGTATGCAAATATGATGTCCCAGGCATGTCGGAGATGGCTGGAAGCAGAAAACGCCTTTACTGTGGAGTTGAAGATGTTATACAGGCGTTCCTTATAGAGCAATTTCTTGCCAAGTGCCCCGCAGAGGTATGGGAATGGGTCCGGGAGTGCACACCGTGCACCGTTGATAGAGCTGCAGCCCTGGCCGATGAAGCCCTTACTATCCAACCGCAATGGAGGAGGCTTCTGGACAATGAACCACGGCCTTCTCCCGCACCCCGTCCCCCTCCGATTATATCTGCCCCTCCACCCAGCCGCAGGCCAATGACAATCACAGCTCACAATCCTGGGCCCCAACAGTTCCGAACATGACCTGGGGGTATCACAGAGAGGAGATGTTATGGGTGTGGGCAACCTGGACATTTGCAGTCTGGATGTCCCTCAAGAATTCAAAGGGAGCCCCACGCAGCCCCACCTCGTCCAGTGCATCTTGTGCACTCCATCCTGCCTGAGGAAGAGCTACCACCACCCCCAACAGAGTGGACCACCGACCACGGCACCATAGATACCCCTCCTGGAGTGTACGGACTCCGGCCTTTGTCCATCAGAAATACAGAGCAACTGCATTGCCACCTGCAGGATAAATTGATGGATACAAAGTGTCGGGATTTAGAGACACGGGGGCATTCCTGACTATCGCTGACCCCCGTGTGGTTAGACCCGAGGCAATTCACCAGGGCCCGGGAATTCCCATTGTCCTGGTGGGGGGTGTCTGCAAATATATACAGCGAGCTTTGGTACGTTTGGATTATGGTTTTGGAGAAAAACTGTGTTTGATTGGCGTTATGGGAGGACTTCCTGCAGACATCCTCCTTGGAAATTACATTGGGGAGTTGCAAAGTCATTTTGTGGGAGCAGAAGGTCCGTGGGCCTCTCCTTCTTCTGAAAGAACAATTGGAGGGAGATATCGCAGATACTGTATCGCCCATCATTCCCTACGTTCTAGAGTTCAGAGACTGTCTCGTCCAGCTAGCTATCTTGGCTAATGAACATCAGCGAACGGCCCAGTCCAGACAAAAAACCTGATATGACCGTAAAGCCAGGACCCGGGAATTTATGGACAAGTGCATGATTATTGCAACCTCTGCCACTGTACAAGGAACTATAAACAGTGGAGCAAAGTGGACTAAAGTGAACAGGCCAGAGGTCTGTGTAGACCTAATGGCATGCTCACTTACTATGAGGGGGAGAGGTTTTGATGGTGTGATATGCTATGTGGGTATCATTTTTGTGTATGTTATGAGAGATGAAGAAGGCTGGGGTGTTCAGAGACAGTTGTAGCCCTTGGGCAGCTCCGTTAGTCCTAGAAAGAAAGATGGTACAATGAGGTTGTGTGTTGACTACAGGCGAATTAGCAGCATTACACACAAGGACGCCTACCCATTACCTAGAATTGAGGAGTCACTAGCTGCACTGAGATCTGCTAACTATTTCTCAACCTTAGATCTCACTAGTGGGTATTGGCAGGTTCCCGTGGTAGAGGCGGATAAAGAGAAGACCGCCTTCATGACACCAATGGGCCTCTCCGAGTTCAACTACATGCCATTCGGGCTTTGCAACGCACCAGGGGATGATGGAGTGTTGCCTTGGGCACAAGAACTTTGAGACCATTCTGCTGTACCTGGATGACGTCATCGTTAGTGTTGAGCGATACCGTCCGATACTTGAAAGTATCGGCATCGGAAAGTATCGGCCGATACCGGCAAAGTATCGGATCTAATCCGATACCGATACCCGATACCAATACAAGTCAATGGGACTCAAGTATCGGACGGTATTCCTGATGGTTCCCAGGGTCTGAAGGAGAGGAAACTCTCCTTCAGGCCCTGGGATCCATATTAATGTGTAAAATAAAGAATTAAAATAAAAAATATTGCTATACTCACCTCTCCGACGCAGCCTGGACCTCACCGAGGGAACCGGCAGCGTTCTTTGCTTAAAATGCGCGCTTTTACTTCCTTCCGTGACGTCACGGCTTGTGATTGGTCGCGTGCCGCCCATGTGGCCGCGATGCGACCAATCACAGCAAGCCGTGACATAATTTTCAGGTCCTCAATGCCTTATTCTAGGCATTCAGGAATTTAAAATTACGTTCCGGCTTGTGATTGGTCGCGTCGCGGTCACATGGGCGACGCGACCAATCACAAGCCGTGACGTCACGGGAGGCAGGAGACGCGCGCATTTTTAAAATTACGTCACGGCTTGTGATTGGTTGCGTGCCGCCCATGTGACCGCGACACGACCAATCACAGCAAGCCGTGACGTAATTTCAGGTCCTGATGCCTATTTCTGCATTGAGGACCTGAAATTACGTCACGGCTTGCTGTGATTGGTCGCACGCGACCAATCACAAGCCGTGACGTCACGGAAGGAAGTAAAAGCGCGCATTTTAAGCAAAGAACGCTGCCGGTTCCCTCGGTGAGGTCCAGGCTGCGTCGGAGAGGTGAGTATAGCAATATTTTTTATTTTAATTCTTAATTTTACACATTATTGTTGTTTCGATACCGATACCCGATACCACAAAAGTATCGGATCTCGGTATCGGAATTCCGATACCCGCAAGTATCGGCCGATACCCGATACTTGCGGTATCGGAATGCTCAACGTCTTTTCCAAAACCTATGAAGACCATTTGAAGCACCTGGCTGAGGTATTTGAAACCCTGTCCTTCTTTGGCTTGAAGATGAAGCCGTCCAATTGCCACATGCTGAAGTCCAAAGTGTAGTACCTAGGTGATGTGGTAAGCGCAGAAGCTGTGGCACCAGACACTGACAAAGTCACCGTGATTAGGGACTGGCCAAAACCCAGCAACATTCATGAAGTACAGCGGTTCCTCGGGTTGGTAGGCTACTACTGAAGATTCATCAAGGACTTCACCAAGTTAGCTGAACCCCTGCAAGACTTGCTAGTGGGCCAATCTAAAAAGGCCAAGAGTAGTGTTGAGCATTCCGATACCGCAAGTATCGGGTATCGGCCGATACTTGCGGTATCGGAATTCCGATACCGAGATCCGATACTTTTGTGGTATCGGGAATCGGTATCGGATCCATATTACTGTGTAAAATAAAGAATTAAAATAAAAAATATTGATATACTCACCTCTCCGGAGGCCCCTGGACATCACCGCTGGTAACCGGCAGCCTTCTTTGCTTAAAATGAGCGCGTTTAGGGCATTCCATGACGTCACGGCTTCTGATTGGTCGCGTGCCGCTCATGTGACCGCCACGCGACCAATCACAAGCCGTGACGTCATTCTCAGGCCCTAAACTCCTCATTCTAGGAATTTAGGACCTGAGAATGACGTCGCGGCTTGTGATTGGTCGCGTGGCGGTCACATGAGCGGCACGCGACCAATCAGAAGCCATGACGTCATGGAAGGCCCTAAACGCGCTAAGAAGGCTGCCGGTTACCAGCGGTGATGTCCAGGGGCCTCCGGAGAGGTGAGTATATCAACATTTTTTATTTTAATTCTTTATTTTACACAGTAATATGGATCCCAGGGCCTGAAGGAGAGTTTCCTCTCCTTCAGACCCTGGGAACCATCAGGATACCTTCCGATACTTGGTGTCCCATTGACTTGTATTGGTATCGGGTATCGGTATCGGCGATATCCGATACTTTTCGGGTATCGGCCGATACTATTCGATACCGATACTTTCAAGTATCGGACGGTATCGCTCAACACTAGCCAAGAGCAAGAATCCTCAGTTCAAGTGAAATGATAGGTTGGAAGAATCCTTCACCCGTTTGAAGTTGGCTCTCACGGGAGATGAAGTCCTGGCCTATCCAGACTATGACCAACCGTTTGTACTCTACACAGATGCCAGCAATGTCGGATTGGGAGAAGTGCTGTACCAGGTGCAGAAAGGCAGAGAGAGAGTAATTGCCTATGCCAGCAGGATGCTTCATCCCTCATCTGCTGGTATAGGTACACTATCCTTTATCAAGATCAAAGTCAGCGCCGCCGTCTACCAGGAAATTTTAGAGCACTTCCCTCTGCCGACAATCTTTTTGGAGATGGAAATGTCTTTCTCCAGCAGGACTTGGCCCCTGTCCACACTGCCAAAAGTACCAATGCCTGGTTTAAAAACATCAGCATCACTGTGCTTGATTGGCCAGCAAACTTACCTGACCTTAACCCCATAGATAATCTCTGGGGTATTGTCAAGTGAAAGATGAGAGACATCATACCCAACAATGCAGACGAGCTGAAGCCTGTTATCAAAGCAACCTGGCCTTCCATAACACCTGAGCAGTGCCACAGGCTGATCACCTCCATGCCAAGCAGCATTGATGCAGTAATTGATGCAAAAGGAGCCCCGACTAAGTATTGAGTGCATTTACTGAACATACATTTCAGTAGTCCAACATTTCAGATTCTAAAATCATTTTTTCAAGCTGGTGTTATAAAGTATTCTAATCTACTGAGATAATGACTTTTGGGTTTTCATTGGCTGTAAGTCATAATCATCAATGTGATGGTGTGATATGCTATGTGGGTATCATTTTTGTGTATATTTCTATTTTACTTATTTTCATGGTGTTCTCTTGTAGAAGGAGTAAAGGTACCGTCACATTAAGCGACGCTGCAGCGATAGCGACAGCGATGCCGATCGCTGCAGCGTCGCTGTTTGGTCGCTGGAGAGCTGTCACACAGACCGCTCTCCAGCGACCAACGATGCCGAGGTCCCCGGGTAACCAGGGTAAGCATCGGGTTGCTAAGCGCAGGGCCGCGCTTAGTAACCCGATGTTTACCCTGGTTACCAGCGTAAAAGTTAAAAAAACAAACAGTACATACTCACCAGCGCGTCCCCCAGCGTCTGCTTCCTGACACTGACTGAGCTCCGGCCCTAACAGCACAGCGGTGACGTCACCGCTGTGCTTTCACTTTCAGTTTAGGGCCGGCGCTCAGTCAGTGTCAGGAAGCAGAGGCTGGGGGACGCGCTGGTGAGTATGTGTTGTTTGTTTTTTTAACTTTTACGCTGGTAACCAGGGTAAACATCGGGTTACTAAGCGCAGCCCTGCGCTTAGTAACCCGATGTTTACCCTGGTTACCAGTGTAAAATATCGCTGGTATGGTTGCTTTTGCTGTCAAACACGGCGATACACGGCGACCTAGCGACCAAATAATGTGCAGACCTTCTAGCAGCGACCAGCAATTTCACAGCGGGATTCTGATCGCTGCTGCGTGTCAAATACAGCGATATCGCTATCCAGGTCGCTGCAACGTCACGGATCGCTGGCGATATCGCCTAGTGTGACGGTACCTTTATTTGCTAATTGATGAATGGCTGTTGCTGCCATCTGATATCAGCCCCCACAGTACAGTATTGTTTGCTAATATGCTAATGACATGTTGACCTAGCTTGTTGAAACAATGAGCCCGTGAGACCTTCCCCCTCCTGACCTGTGAATGAGGAGGGAGACTTAAAATATCAGGGAGGTGAGACACAGATCAGTCTTGTGTGGAATGATGATGTGAACACAGCACGTCAGAGAGAAGGGGAAGCATATGGACCATTTTTTATCCTCTACATAAGAAAGGAAGGACAGCATCCAGTCCAGGTGAAGGTGTTCAAAAACAAATTCCTTTATTAGCCACGGTGCGACGTTTCGACCCAGGTGGGTCTTTATCATTCTTGATAAAGACCCACCTGGGTCGAAACGTCGCACCGTGGCTAATAAAGGAATTCGTTTTTGAACACCTTCACCTGGACTGGATGCTGTCCTTCCTTTCTTATGTGGTATATTATTTTCCATGGGGGTCCAGTGGAACTAGGACGTGCATCCACCCATCTGTTGTGCTGTCGGTCAGCTGCTCTATTTCTAAGACTGCATTTTTTATCCTCTGTCTGCTGGATTATTGGACTCTCATCTCCTTGGACATTTATCCGGTTACTGAACTGCATTCGGCTTCTGGACTATCTTATCCTTTGTGTGGTGGATCGTATATGGACCTTTCGTGTTTTTGCCTAAATAAAGCTATTGGAATTGTTCACTATTCTCTTGCTCTGTTGATTTTGTGGTATCGGAGAAGGACACTGTGACAATCAACATTAACAGAAATAAACACTTGAAATAGATCACTCTGTTTGTAATGACTCTATCTAATATATGAGTTTTACTTTTTGTATTGAAGAACTGAAATAAATTAACTTTTTGATGATATTCTAATTTTGTGAGATGCACTTGTATACCTGTGCTACGTAGAGGCCCCTGGCCCCGTAGCATAGCTTATAGTGAGCACACTACACCAGTGATAGCAAGTATAGTGAATCCAGTCAGGACACTATCAGTACCTGTACTGCGTAGATCTACTCGTAGTACCAGAGGTCAGATCCCAGCTCGGTTTAAGGACTAAAATGTGACTAAAATGTGAATGTGTTGAAAATGTATAAATAAATTAAAATGTATAAGTTTGCAACAGTAAAAGCGTGAGTACCTAACCTTACTACTGTATGAACTATTAAAAAATGCATAATAACCTGTTAAAGGACAATTGGGCCACAGGACTATGTATGGTCAGGACCCTTTTCTTGTACATAGTTACCCTACTTTGGCCTAAAAAATAAACCGCTGGCGTGGCCGAAGATCAGGTCCATCAACAGAGAGTCCCGTAGCCACGCCTGGAAACAAAGTAAAGGTGGGTTGGGGTGGTTTCCACCTAGGCAACTCAAAAGCCTGGAGGTAACACAAATTTACCATTGTTGTCCCCAGGAACTTAATTGGCCAATTCAGACTGTTTGTTTGCTTTTTGTCGTTTTTACATTTTTGAAAACCTTGTAACCTTTACAATTGTTCAACTGTTATAATGTTTTCATTTTGTTTCCTCAGTCCAGGAGTACTGAATTGTACTAGAGGGGAATGTGGCACCCCAGGAGTCCGGTTGCCATAATGGCATTGCCTTCTTCACAGGGGAGGTGATGTCATGCCTGGACGCAAGGAGGGATTCCCTAATCAGGTAACACAAACATGCAACACCTTCCTAACTCCGGACCAGAAGGGGGAGCTCTAAGCCCGGTTTCAGGGTAGCTTCCCTTAAAAAATTCTGGTCACGAGGCGGGGTTAGAAAGTTGAGTGTGAGACCCTGAAGGGAAAGGAAGGACGTGAGGAGACTGGGGTCTGGAGAGTTGCAATTGGGCTCACCCCAAGCTTAAGCGCCAAGAGACCAGACACCAGAGTCCATGGTGGTGAGAGGATTGCATACCCAGCCACCGAATCTGGAGGGCAGGAGATTCCAAGTCTCCTGACCCCAAATGACACCCAGAGGCAACACAGCAGGTCAAGAGCCTGGGGCTGCCACTGAGAAGGCAGTGCCCATGACAGGCTCAGGCTGTCAGCCATATGGGTTGGGAGTACAGATACTGAGAGGACTTGTGCAGAGCTTCAGGTAGCAAGAGTCAGAGTACAAAGCGCAGAAGGAAGGTCTCTGAACCCACCTGGATAAGTGGATTCCAAGCTGTTTCCAGGCTGCCCGGACCCCAACACCTCCTGCTACCTGTACAACGGACTGTACCTGCATTTTGTCAGTAAAAGGTAAAGGAAACTGCTACCCTTTTTTTCCTCAATCATTACTGGTGCCCTCAGTCCTGCACCCCATCATTTACCATCCCCTACCAACTGTATAAGGTAACCCTGTGGCCCTGCTCTACCTGTGGAGAGCAGAATCATCCAAGCTGCATTAACATCAGTCCCAGAGGTCGCTTTAAGCAGCGTTCACCATCCCACTTGAACACCACAGGTGGCATCACGAATCATCCGTTAAAGGCTTTATTTTCACTTTTATCCACATCCTCTTTAACTGGATGCCCAGGGCCATGGACCGGGTCACTGCCACTGTGACCACCCCTTTAAGTACCACCGGACCCGGTACCGAGTACCCCACTGTCCTAGCGGGCGCTCCAGGTCCTTTTCCCACCATTATTCCAGCTTATCTCGAGGGCCCCTGTCTCATACCAGGACATGTTTTCCAGCCCGGAGAGCTGTCCCACACAGACGAGTGGTCCTGGGATGTTCCAATTCTTGAAACTTGGTCCGTACCATACGATGCAAAGTCTGCAACCAATGTCGACGTTCTGAAACCCAAGTGGATACCCCCCTCCGTGAATAGTCTTCCTCAGGCTCTAGCTCCAGTTCAGTAATTTCTTTCCCTGGTTGACCAAACAGGAGAGTATACGGCGTGTAACCCATGGTGCTGTGTTTTTGATTGGTATACACATATCAACACGGCCATGTACTCAAGCCATCGGGCCTTCCTATCCTCTTCCAAGGTCCTCAACATCTGGATCAAAGTACAGTTGAACCGTTCACAGGCCCCATTTCCCTGGGGGTGGTAGGGTGTCGTCCGAGGCTTCCTGATCTGGTACAGCCGATGTAACTCCTCCATCACCCTTCCAAGAAAACAGGCACCTTGATCTGAGTGTATGTGCTTTGGACATCCGTACACCTGGATGAAGTTCTTATAGATGGCATATGCCGCGGATTCGGCAGTCTGATCTCACATCGGAGTCACAGCAGCAAACTTCTTGAAGTGAGCCATCATCACTAAGCAATGTTCATATCCCTAATACGCTATGCCAATGGTCAGATAATCTATCATTAGCAACTCTAGAGGAGCAGACGTCACTATGGTCTGTGTGGGGGCCCTTTGTTCAGGTGGCTTGGCCAACTCGCAGCTCCAACATAGTTGACAGATTTCCTCCATTACAGTTTTTAATTGAGGATGATAAATTAGTCGTTGCAGCCACTGGCGAGGTCCAACTTGGAAAAGTATTTAGCATTTCCCAGGGCGGACAGGGACTCCTCAATTCTCAGCAGTGGATAAGAATCCTGTACCATACAAGCGTTGAGTTTGCGGTAATCCACACAGAAATGTAACGTCCCGTCCTTCTTCCGTACCAGCACGATGGGGGCAGCCCATGGGCTCTGACTCTCTCGAATTACCCCCTTCTGTAACATCTTGGTCAGCATGCCTTTCACCTCCTGGTACATTTGGGGAAGAATTTGACGGTAATGCTCTCTTTTGGGCGCAGCATTTTCAGTTGGAATCCCATGTGCAATTGCTGTTGTGCAACCAAAGTCATCCTGGTGTCTCGTGAACACATCCTGGTATCTTCCCAACAATGCCTCTACCTAGTATACCTGTTGTGGTGTGAGTTCATTAAGCTCAGCTCTCATCTGTTCCAGGATTCGGTGCCCCTCCTTCAAATGTTGATGGTTGGGTGACAAAACAGTGTCCACGGTCACCATCCAAGGATCCCCTTGTTTGACAGTCAGCTGTACAGCCTGAGGTGATATTAGCTCTTCTGGCATACCCAGGACGTGAGACACTTCACTTCTGGGAGTTAGTATGACATCACTTCCCCCAAATTCACACAGCATACAAGAACTACTCCATCACGCACCGAAGCTAATGTCCATGCCACAAGAATTCCCGGTAGTAACTGGTCAGCATTACTCAGCTTGATCTGAACCTCGATGCCTTCCAGAGGGGTACATGCTCAGAAGGGCATGGTAAGCACTGTTTGACCTTGCGGAAGGACCCTATTGATTAAAGTGGGAGCAATTACTTTCCCCAGTGTCTTTCCACCGCTGGAGGTCTCTTGGGATCGGGCCGCCCTAATCAGCTATTGGAAGACTCTCCCCTGTGGTGTATGGGTACTCCATTGCTTAAGGAACCTGTCTGGGGACTCTTTAATAAGAAGACTTCTGAACTCTTTCAACACTTTCATGCCTAGCGTGACAGTATGTTCATTATGCGCCTCTCCAGCTGTTAACACTAGTGATGAGTGAGTGTACTCTTTGCTCGGGTTTTCCCGAGCACACTCGGGTGGTCTCTGAGTATTTATGACTGCTCAGAGATTAAGCTTTCATCGCCTCAGCAGCATGATTTACAGCTATTAGCCAGCTTGATTGCATGTGGGGATTACCTAGCAACCAGGCAACCCCCACTTGTACTCAGCCTGGCTAATAACAGTAAATCATTCAGCTGCTGTGATGAAAACTAAGTCTCTGAACACTAACAAATACTTGGAGGTCACCCGAGCAACGAGTACACTCGCTCAACACTAGTTAGCACCACTCCTTTTCGTCCTAAGTCTTTCCCACAGACTACTGTATTCATCCAGACCACCCCTGTGACCGGGAAGGGCAATTGATTGGCGGCCGTGAGCTTGATCACTGGTCCCCATTCAGGCCGCATCGCTTCAGTAAAGTGCCGGTGGAAGTATACTTCAGCCATTGTGGTCACCTGTGAGGCCATATCAATCAGACAACATACAGCTCGGCCGTTCATCTCTGCCCAGACGAATGGGCACATGGAAACAAGATTTGTGGGACTTTTAGTACTCCTTCTTAACGGTACAGGCTCCGGCCGGCTTCCCCCTGGCTCGGAGCCCCCCAGTTTAACGAATGGCGCTGGAGAGGCCTACCCCATTGGGTGCACCACCCGGCCACATGTCCTACTTCTCCACAGTTATAACACGTGGGGGGGTCCTTCTCTGCTGGACATTCTCATCTCACGACGGGGGGCAGGTTCACATCGATTTTCAGGCAGACTGGCAGCTACTACGGGTACTTTCTTTGAAACTGCCAACTTTTCATGTATCTGCTGTATCTCCTTTCGCAATTCTTCTACCCATTGGGGTTCAGTAACCATGGTTGCGGTCACCTCTCCACTCCAGACCTTCCCCACTGGAACTGTCACCCCCTGCTCTTGCTCGCGAATGCGCGCTTTACTCCCTGTTTCAGAGAAAGTTATGCTGGGTTTTAATCTCAAGCACTCCCGCAGACCCTGTTTCAGTAGCCAGTCCCGTAGGCCCGTCATTAATTCGTTTTGTAGCAATACGTCAATAGACCCTATGCCTACACTGTCTTTGTGAGCAATGGCAGTATGAAGTTCCTGCAGCGCATTCATAAACTGGGTGACCATCTTCCCCTCTCTTTGAACTCATCCGAACAGGCACATACGTAACTCCCATATGTCCGTGGGGTCCCCATGCATCTCCTCAAGTATGAGAAAAACTTTATCCAGGGTATCTCTCGCCTGTGGGGCGTAGCATGAAAGAGTCCCTGGCCTCCCCATCTAGTGCCATCATAGCCACCTGTGCTTCTAGGGCCGGAGTTATGGGATGCATCCTCATCATCCCCCTTATATGTTCAATCCAACTCCAAAGCATCATGTTATTCCCAGTGAACATCTGAAGGTTATTTAGCATGGCCCCCAGGGAGATATTGGATCTAGGGCCACCTCCAACTGCTTGATCTGCCACCTCTGCGCCATTGAAAGACATCCTGCCGATTACGCCAAATGTAGAAATCGCAGGAACGTGAGGACAGGAGGCAGATCAAGAGTTAACAGGTTTATTAACAACATGTATACTACATGCAGAGAGTGGTAGGACACGGGAGGTGTGTTAGGGAGAAGGGCAGAACTGTATAGAGGTAAAATTATGTTCTCCTCATGAGCATCTATGCCTCTTTTAATGCATCCCATTATTTTATTTGCCTTTGTAGCAGCAGCCTGACACTGGCCACTAAATGTGAATTTGTCATCCACCGATACACCCAGGTCTTTTTCATTGACGGTTTTGCCCAGTGTTTTACAATTAAGCACATAATTATACATCTTATTTGCTCTACCCAAGTGCATGACCTTACATTTATCCCCATTAAAGCTCATTTGCCATTTATCAGCTTTATCCCCTTTTTGAATATTGGCACCACATTTACTATACGCCAGTCCTGTGGTACAGACCCTGTTATTATGGAGTCTTTAAAGATTAAAAATAATGGTCTATCAATGACTGTACTTAATTCCTGCAGTACTCGGGGGTGTATCCCATCCGGGCCCGGAGATTTGTCAATTTTAGTGATTTTTAGACGCCGCCGTACTTCCTGCTGGGTTAAGCAGGTGACATTTAATGGGGAATTTTTTTTGTCAGTGATCATTTTGTCTGCCATGGAACTTTCTTGTGTAAATACTGTTGAAAAAAGTAATTTAGCATATTGGCATATTGGCTTTTTCCTCATCCTCATCCACCATTTCACCCAGACTATTTTTAAGGGGGCCAACACTATCATTTTTTAGTTTCTTACTATTTATGTAGTTAAAGAATATTTTGGGATTATTTTTACTCTCTCTGGCAATGAGTCTCTCTGTCTCAATCTTTGCTGCCTTGATTTGCTTTTACAGAATTTATTTAATTTTCTGTATTTATTTAATGCCTCATCACTACCTACTTCCTTTAATTCTCTAAATGCTTTCTTTTTGTCACTTATTCCGCCCCTTACAGCTCTATTTAGCCATATTGGTTTCCTCCTATTTCTAGTATGTTTATTCCCATACGGTATATACTGTGCACAGGTCCTATCCAGGATGCTAATAAACGTCTCCCATTTTCTTTGTGTATTTTTATGTCTCAGGATATGCTCCCAGTTAATTGCACCAAGATCATCTCTCATCCGTTGGAAATTTGCCCTCCTTGAGTTTAGTGTCCTTGTAACCCCTCTACTACACAACTTATTAAAGGATACATGAAAACTTATTATTTTGTGATCACTATTCCCCAAGTGACCCCCAACCCTTATAGTTGATATGCGGTCTGGCCTGTTGGTTAATATTAGGTCTAGCAGTGCCCCCCTTCTTGTTGGGTCCTGAACCAGTTGTGAAAGGTAATTGTCTCTCATAGCTGTCAAAAACTGATTACCTTTGCTGGAACTGCAGGTTTCTGCTCCCCAATGTATTTCAGGGTAGTTGAAGTCCCCATTAGGCTATGTGCACACGTTGCAGATTTGACTGTGGAATTTTCTGTGCAGATTCTGCATTTCTTGGCAGAAAACACAGGTAAGGCTGGTTTCACACTTGCGTTTTGATCTGTAGCGTTTGAAAAAAAACGCAGGTGGTGAAAAAATGCATGTAAACGCGTGCAAACGCTGCGTTTTTTAGACGTACATGCGTTTTTTCTTGCGTTTGCGTTTTTGAAACGCATGCTGAGAAGTGTGTGACAGCTGCCAATCATCAAAATCAACTAGAAAACCCACTATTAATAGAATTAGCTAGGGTTAGGGTTAGGGTTAGGGGTAGGGTTAGGGTTAGGGTTTGGATCCCTAGGGTTAGGGTTAGGGGTAGCTTTTTATTAGAAGAATGTCCTGGTCACCAGGTCACTGATAAACCACCCCCCACCATCAAGGTGATAAAGGGATCCAAACCCTAACCCTACCCCTAACCCTACCCCTAACCCTAGGGATCCAAACCCTAACCCTAACCCTACTCCTAACCCTAACCCTAGGGATCCATAGGGATTGGTTATTATGTTGACCTGGAGACCAGGACATTCTTCTAATAAAAAGCTTTGTTCAATGTGGACACCCCAAGATATACGGTATTGCTATAGAGTACTAAAAATATAAACTCGGAGAGTATTCACTGTCATATTGTTAGGGTTAGGGGTAGGGTTAGGGTTAGGATCCCTAGGGTTAGGGTTAGGGTTAGGGTTTGGATCCCTTTATCACCCTGATGGTGGGGGGTGGCTTATCAGGGTGTATTCTTGTTTTGTTCTATAAAAACGCATGCGTTTAAAACGCAAGCAAACGCATGTACGCAAAAACGCATGCGTTTCCATAGACATCAATGTATTTTTTGACGCAAATCAAACACAAATGAACGCATGCGTTTTTTTGCGGCAAAAAAAACGCCTCTGAAAATTACTACATGTTGCATTTCTGCAAAAGAACGCATGCAGCAAAAAAACGCATGCGTTGTCAAACGCGGCAAAACGCATGCAAAAAAAACCGCATGCGTTTTTAACCCCTTCCCGACCCATGACGCCACGTAGGCGTCATGAAAACCGTGCCAATCCGACCCATGACGCTTATGTGGCGTCATGGAATGATCGCGTCGCTGCAGAGCGGGTGAAAGGGTTAACTCCGATTTCACCCGTTCTGCAGGGACAGGGGGAGTGGTACTTCAGCCCAGGGGGGGTGGCTTCACCCCCCCGTGGCTACGATCGCTCTGATTGGCTGTTGAAAGTGAAACTGCCAATCAGAGCGATTTGTAATATTTCACCTAAAAAACTGGTGAAATATTACAATCCAGCCATGGCCAATGCTGCAATATCATCGGCCATGGCTGGAAATACTGAAGTGACCCCCCCCACCCCACCGATCGCCCCCCCAAGCCACCGATCTGTCCCGTAGTCCCCTCCGTCCTGTGCTCCGCTCCCCCGTCCTCCTGTCCGCTCCCCCCGTGCTCCTATGTCACCCCCCCCCGTGCTCCGACGCCCCCCCCGTGCCCCGATCTCCCCCCCCTTATACTTACCGAGGCTCCCGGTGCCCGTCCGCCTCCTCCATGGGCGCCGCCATCTTCCAAAATAGCGGGCGCCTGCCGAATCTGCCGGCCGGCAGATTCATTACAAAGTACATTTTGATCGCTGTGGTAGGTTCTATCACAGCTATCAAAATAAAAAAAATAATAAATAAACCCCCCCCTTTATCACCCCCATACGTAGGGACAATAATAAAATAAAGAAAATATTTTTTTTTCTTTTTCCACTAGGGTTAGGGTTAGAACTAGGGTTAGAACTAGGGGTAGGGTTAGGGTTAGGGGTAGGGTTAGGGTTACGGGTAGGGTTAGGGTTAGGGGTAGGGTTAGGGTTATGGCATGTGCACAGAGTGCGGATTTGGCTGCGGATCCACAGCGGATTGGCCGCGGATCCGCAGCGGATTGGCCACGGATCTGCAGCGGATTGGCCGCGGATCCGCAGCGGATTGGCCGCGAATCCGCAGCGGATTGGCCGCTGCGAATTCGTAGCAGTTTTCCATCAGGTTTACAGTACCATGTACACCTATGGAAAACCAAATCCGCTGTGCCCATGGTGCGGAAAATTCCGTGCAGAAACGCTGCGTTGTATTTTCCGCAGCATGTCAATTCTTTGTGCGGATTCCGCAGCGTTTTACACCTGTTCCTCAATAGGAATCCGCAGGTGAAATCCGCACAAAAAAACACTGGAAATCTGCTGTAAATCCGCAGCTAAAACGCAGTGCCTTTTACCTGCAGATTTTTCAAAAATCGTGCGGAAAAATCTCACACGAATCCGCAACGTGGGCACATAGCCTTAGGGTTAGGGTTGGAATTAGAGTTAGGGTTGGAATTAGGGCTAGGGTTGGAAATAGGGTTAAGATTAGGCTTGTGGTTAGGGTTACGGATAGGGTTAGGGGTGCATTGGGGTTACAGTTGTGGTTAGGGTTGGGATTAGGGTTAGGGTTGGGATTAGGGTTAGGATTAGGGTTGGAATTAGGGTTACGGGTGTGTTGCGGTTAGGGTTGTGGTTAGGGGTGTGTTGGTGTTAGGGTTGTGATTAGGGTTATGGCTACAGTTGGGATTAGGATTAGGGGTGTGTTGGGGTTAGTGTTGAAGGTTTCCACTGTTTAGGCACATCAGGGGTCTCCAAACGCAACATGGCGCCACCATTGATTCCAGCCAATCTTGCGTTCAAAAAGTCAAATGGTGCTCCCTCCCTTCCAAGCCCCGACGTGCGCCCAAACAGTGGTTTACCCCCACATTTGGGGTACCAGCGTACTCAGGACAAACTGGGCAACAACTGTTGGGGTCCAATTTCTCCTGTTACCCTTGCAAAAATAAAAAATTACTTGCTAAAACATAATTTTTGAGGAAAGAACAATTATTTTTTATTTTCACAGCTCTGCGTTATAAACTTCTGTGAAGCACTTGGGGGTTGAAAGTGCTCACCACACATCTAGATAAGTTCCTTTGGGGGTCTAGTTTCCAAAATGGGGTCACTTGTGTTTCTACTGTTTAGGCACATCAGGGGCTCTGCAAATGCAACGTGATGCCCGCAGACCATTCCATCAAAGTCTGCATTTCAAATGTCACTACTTCCCTTCCGAGCCCTGACGTGTGCCCAAACAGTGGTTTACCCCCACATATGGGGTACCAGCACACTCACAACAAACTGGGCAACAAATATTGGGGCCCAATTTCTCCTGTTACCCTTGTGAAAATAAAAAATTGCTTGCTAAAACATCTTTTTTGAGGAAAGAAAAATGATTTTTTATTTTCACAGCTCTGCGTTGTAAACTTCTGTGAAGCACTTGGGGGTTGAACATGCTCACCACACATCTAGATAAGTTCCTTGGGGGGTCTAGTTTCCAAAATGGGGTCACTTGTGGGGGGTTTCTACTGTTTAGGCATATCAGGGGCTCTGCAAACGTAACATGATGCCCGCAGACCATTCCATCAAAGTCTGCATTCCAAAACGTCACTACTTCCCTTCCGAGCCCCGGCATGTGCCGAAACAGTGGTTTACCCCCATATATGGGGTATCAGCGTACTCAGGAGAAACTGGACAACAACTTTTGGGTCCAATTTCTCCTGTTACTCTTGCAAAAATAAAAAATTCTGGGCTAAAAAAATATTTTTGAGGAAAGGAAACACATTTATTATTTTCACGGCTCTGCGTTATAAACTTCTGTGAAGCACTTGGGGGTTCAAAGTGCTCACCACACATCTAGATAAGTTCCCTTGGGGGTCTAGTTTCCAAAATGGAGTCACTTGTGGGGAGTTCCTACTGTTTAGGCACATCAGGGGCTCTGCAAAAGCAAGCTGACGCCCGCAGAGCATTCCATCAAAGTCTGCATTTCAAAACATCACTACTTCCCTTCCGAACCCCGACGTGTGCCAAAACAGTAGTTTACCCCCACATATGGGGTATCAGCGTACTCAGGAGAAACTGGACAACCAGTTTTGGGGTCCAATTTCTCCTGTTACCCTTGGGAAAATAAAAAATTGTGGGCTAAAAAATCATTTTTGAGAAAATAAAAATTATTTTTTATTTTCATGGCTCTGCGTTATAAACTTCTGTGAAGCACTTGGGGGTTTAAAGTGCTCACCACACATCTAGGTTAGTTCCTTGGGAGGTCTAGTTTCCAAAATGGGGTCACTTGTGCGGGAGCTCCAATGTTTAGGCACACAGGGGCTCTCCAAACGCGACATGGTGTCCGCTAATGATTGGAGCTAATTTTCCATTCAAAAAGCCAAATGGAGTGCCTTCCCTTCCGAGCCCTGCCGTGCGCCCAAACAGTGGTTTACTCCCACATATGGGGTATCATCGTACTCAGGACAAACTGGACAACAACATTTGGGGTCCAATTTCTCCAATTACCCTTGGGAAAATAAAAAATTCTGGGCTAAAAATCATTTTTGAGGAAAGAAAAATTATTTTTTATTTTCACGGCTCTGCGTTATAAACTTCTGTGAAGCACCTGGGGGTTATAAGTGCTCACTATGCATCTAGATAAGTTCCTTGGGGGGTCTAGTTTCCAAAATGGGGTCACTTGTAGGGGATCTCCAATGTTTAGGCACACAGGGGCTCTCCAAACGCGACATGGTGTCCGCTAACGATTGGAGCTAATTTTCCATTCAAAAAGTCAAATGGCACGCCTCCCCTTCCGAGCCTTGCCGTGCACCCAAACAGTGGTTTACCCCCACATATGAGGTATCGGCGTACTCAGGAGAAATTGCCCAACAAATTTTAGGATCCATTTTATCCTGTTGCCCATGTGAAAATGAAAGAATTGAGGCTAAAAGAAATTTTGTGTGAAAAAAAAGTACTTTTTCATTTTTGCGGATCAATTTGTGAAGCACCTGGGGGTTTAAAGTGCTCACTATGCCTCTAGATAAGTTCCTTGGGGGGTCTAGTTTCCAAAATGGGGTCACTTGTGGAGGAGCTCCAATGTTTAGGCACACAGGGGCATTCCAAAAGCGACATGGTGTCCGCTAACGATGGAGATAATTTTTCATTCAAAAAGTCAAATGGCGCTCCTTCCCTTCCGAGCCTTACCATGTGTCCAAACAGTGGTTTACCCCCACATATGAGGTATCGGCGTACTCAGGAGAAATTGCCCAACAAAATTTACGATCCATTTTATCCTGTTGCCCATGTGAAAATGAAAAAATTGAGGCTAAAATAATTTTTTGGGGAAAAAAAAGTACTTTTTCATTTTTACGGATCAATTTGTGAAGCACCTGGGGGTTTAAAGTGCTCACTATGCTTCTAGATAAGTTCCTTGGGGGGTCTAGTTTCCAAAATGGGGTCACTTGTTGGGGAGCTCCAATGTTTAGGCACACGGGGGCTCTCCAAACGCGACATGGTGTTCGCTAAAGATTGGAGCCAAATTTTCATTCAAAAAGTCAAATGGCGCTCCTCCCCTTCCGAGCCCTGCCGTGCACCCAAACAGTGGTTTACCCCCACATATGAGGTATCAGCGTACTCAGGACAAATTGGACAACAATGACTTCAAATGTGAGGTGGTCCCTAAAAAAAATGGTTTTGTAAATTTTGTTGTAAAAATGAGAAATCACTGGTCAAATTTTAACCCTTATAACTTCCTAGCAAAAAAAAAATTTGTTTCCAAAATTGTGCTGATGTAAAGTAGACATGTGGGAAACGTTATTTATTAACTATTTTGTGTCACATAACTTTCTGGTTTAACAGAATAAAAATTCAAAATGTGAAAATTGCGAAATTTTCAAAATTTTTCGCCAAATTTCCATTTTTTTCACAAATAAACTCAGAAATTATCGACCTAAATTTACCACTAACATGAAGCCCAATATGTCACGAAAAAACAATCTCAGAATCGCTAGGATCCGTTGAAGCGTTCCTGAGTTATTACCTCATAAAGGGACACTGGTCAGAATTGCAAAAAACGGCAAGGTCATTAAGGCCAAAATAGGCTGGGTCATGAAGGGGTTAATGTTAAACATAGGGGAAAAAAACGCATGCTTTTTTTTCAGTAAAAACGCTGCAGATCAAAACGCAAGTGTGAAACCAGCCTTAGAATCCTTTTTTTGGTATGTGCACATGTTGCAGATTTTTGTGCAGATTTCTTCCTTTTTTTTACCCCTGCAGATTTCTATTATGGAATGGGTGCAGAAACGCAACAGATCTGCAAAAAGAAGTGACATGGTCCTTTTTTGAATCTGCTGCGTTTTCTGTGCAGATTTTTCTGTACCATTAGCACAGCATTTTTTTTTCCATTGATTTACATTGTACTGTAAATCACTTGCGTATCTGCAGCGTTTCTGCGCTGAAAAAAAAGCTGCAGATCTGCAGGAAATCTGCAACATGTGCACCTACCCTAATAATGACTTCTCCTTGAGTCGCAGCTTCATCTATTTGCTTTACGAGGATATTCTCTGTTGCTTCCATTATTTTTGGGGACTTATAACAAACCCCTATCAGTAATTTATTATTTTTTCCCCCTTCCCTTATCTTCACCCACAGGGACTCTACATTATCATTAGATTCACCTATATTATCACCCAGGATGGGTTTTAAGGATGATTTTACATATAAACACACACCCACCTCGATTATTTATATGGTCATTTCTGAACAGACTATAGCCCTGAAAATTAACAGCCCAGTCATGGTTCTCATCCAGCCACGTCTCAGATATCCCCACGATGTCATAATTATGCTCCAACAAAATTAATTCTAATTCGTCCATTTTGTTGATGAGGCTCCTGGCAATAGTATACATGCACTTTAGGTATCTCTCTTTACCTCTATTCTTTCTAAAATCATTAACTGTTCTAATGAGTCGTCCGCCAGGGTCGTGGGGTACTCGGTACCGGGTCCGGTCTTAAAGGGGATGTCACGGTGGCTGCGACCCGGTCCGTGGCCCTGGGCACCCAATTTAAGGGAAAGGTCTTTAATGGGATTTGTAATGTCTATGTTCGTGACGCCACCTGTGGTTTTCGGTCAGTAGGGACCGACGCTGCTTAAAGGGGTCCTCTGGGGTGAAGTTATGCAGCAAGATGGTGATGCTTCCCACAGGTGAAGTGGGGTCCCCAGGGCTTCCCTAGTGTAGGGCACCGATGGTGGTGGATGGTGTAGCAAAGAACAAGGACACAGGTTTGCAGCCTTTACCTGGTTTATTGATGAATACAGTCTTCAGTCCAGGGTACCAAGTGCTGGGAAGGTAATAGGAGATCCCTCTCCAAGGTGAGGTCCGTAAGCCTTTCCTACTTGCACTAAGATGGCGAGGTCCCTGCCGCTTGAAGCTTAGTTTCAAAGTCCCCTCTCTCCTGTCCTAAGACAGATGTCTGTACGATAGGCAGTGCGAGCCTGTTTATAGGATCTCTATCATGACCCGGGCTCTCAAGTTACTGCTTCACCTCAGACTTGGTGCAGGCAATTGACATACAGTCCTATGCCCTCTGGTTCTGTCGCGCGTCCTGGAGAACAACACTACCTCAGGCTCCTGGTACCCAGCTTCTGCACGCTAGCTCCCAGGGTGTCCTTCCGCTGTTCCCCTGCTGAGCCTCTTCTTCCTTTGTGATTCTTCCCTCTAAGCTCCTCCACAATTCAACTCCTCATGATATCTCTCTTTACAGGGGTCGCAGCTCCCACGTGGATGCTCGGCCCCTACGTCTGCTAAAGACATCCTTCTCCTCTCCTCACTCCTCTACAAACTCACTGGCTCCTCCTCCAGACCAAGATACATAAAGTCTAAGGAAGCTCCCCTGAATCCGGGTCCTGAGCTCCCCCTCCTGGCCTAGATTCAGATGTGTTGAATGTGAGTGATTACCTGATAGAGAGAATCTCCCTTGCCTCCAAGCGTGGCATCACCCTTCCCGAAAGGAAGGCAACATCACTGCAACAACCAGTTACCTGGGGTGTTGCACTAACCCAACCCCCCATGCCACCGCCCGCCCCCAAAGTGACACTGCACCACGTCAAGCAAGCAGCGGAAGGGTGAGAGCATCAAAAGCGCTCACACACTGCCTACACTTTCTGGCCAGATGAGATAATGGAGGAAGTGGAGTAGTAGGAGGAGGCAAGATGGACAGAGAAAATGCTAGGGGTAGGCCGTGCTGCACAGTAGCATTAACTTAATGGCTAAGATCTCTTTTGCACCCTGGTCCCTCGTTTGCTGTGCAGCTGGTGCAGCTTGACTATAACCTCTTCTTCCGAACTGCCTATGTCACTCGGATGGACCCATTGCATCATCACACCTCTCCAGTCTGTCTGTACCTCTGCTGTGCTATTAATCCACTTCTGTCTTCGCTACTTACTCCTCTGCTTCTCCTCTCTGCAAATCCCTTCATTGTCTCCCAATTTCACAACATATCCTCTTCAAGCTACTAACACTGACTTATTTGAAAGCAGGGCGTTACGCCTGCGAAACGTGCTTCGGGATTGCTTCACCTGATCTGATTTAGGGTATCACTGCTTTACATCTTGGTAAGGACCTGCTAGAAATAGGCTTGACATTTATATGCCTAGAAACAATAATGTGGGTTCTGTGGAAACAATGTCCTTCCCTGATATAACTGCACTATAGCACTTAATCTCTGTTCCTCCCAAGACCTCTTTCTCTCCCCTGGAATCGTATGTTTCTCATCCAATCTCCTGCAAGACTTCTCCTGAGTATCCCCCTTCCTGCAGAATTATGTGTCCCAACACATACAAATATCACCTATATTCTGAACTTTCATTCTGAGCGTGAAATTCCATGTTTTCAGGGCAGCTTACAGCCTGCAATGACCCCACTGCCACCTCACCAACACTAGAGCTGCTGCAGCCCCCCAATCTCCTGTGACTTTCCCCATTATACTGTAAAATGTAAGGCCACAAGAGTAGGGTCCTCTCCCCTCTGTACCTGTATGTCACTATTACTTTGTTCACTGTAATTTCTATTTGTGCTTTGTATGTAGCACCTCCTTTCATACAGCACCAATGGAATCAATGGTTCTAAAAATAAATAGCCTGTATTTTTCGGTGTATAAGACGACCCCCAACTTTTCGGGGGTCATCTTATACACTGGATGTCGTCTTATACGGTGTGTGCAGGGAGCGGTACCGGATGGTTCCCAGGGTCTGGAGGAGAGGAGACTCTCCTTCAGGCCCTGGGATCCATATTCGTGTAAAAAAAAAGAATGAAAATAAAAAATGACCGCGATGTCACAAAGGTCCTTTGCGACGTGCAATGCATCCCTGGGAACGGAAGCCGCGGCATGCACTGCTGAGAACCAGGAGAACTCCGGGGGGCCGTCGGAAGGTAAGTATATCCATACTTTTTATTTGTATACTTTTTTTTTACACAAATATGGATCCCAGGGCCTGAAGGAGAGTCTCCTCTTCTCCAGACCCTGGGAACCATCCGGGACTCCTCCCTGCACCATATGCGGCGACCTCACAGCTCCGCACATACCGTACCCGGCGTATAAGACGACCCCCGACTTTTGAGAAGATTTTCAGGGGTTAAAAAGTCATCTTTATGCCAGAAAATGCGGTAATAATAATCCCCACCATTATTTTCCACCCTGTCTTCACGCTTGCCCTCCTTGTCAGTGTACACATAGCAGAAAGCTGCATGGTAACACAAGCCCCAAAATAATTAACCCAAATAAATCACACATGACACCAGATTGTTTTGGAATAAAAATGGCCGTGGCGTTTATTTTGAGTTACCTTTTGTTTATGTAAAATTATATTCCAATCCAATAGCCAAAGAATAATCCATTTAAACTTAATAACTGAATTAACTCATACCAACAATACCAAATTCACCCAGAAAGCCGGGCGATTTTCCCACAAATAAACGACACGACAACCAAAATTAGCAATAAAATTAAGGCAGGGAGGGCGGGATCTTCAGTTTTCTTCAGGTGACTGCTGTATAACCGCCCAAAACAGCTGTTGTTATAACATGAATCTTTCCGCACTTTTTGTAACTTCCAATCATAATAAGTACTATTAATAGCTACCAATCATATTCCAATAAAATTGCGGGAAAAACAGACCCACTAAAACCAGATTGAACCTGCTCGTGCGATGCACAGCTTACCACAGATAATTAACCCTTTAATAAATTGTCATCCTCATCATTTTTTTTTTTATAAAACCACCTCAAGCAAAATGCCATAACAGAAATATACCAGGGTCTAGGGCTGTGTTATCATGTGACCCCCCTTTTATTTCAAAGGGGAGGGCATCCATGGTAACACAAGCCCCAAAAAACTGTATATACTCGAGAATAAGCCGACCCGAGTATAAGCCGACCCCCCAAATTTTGCCACAAAAAACTGGGAAAACTTAATGACTCGAGTATAAGCCTAGGGTGGGAAATGCAGCAGCTACCGGTAAATGTCAAAAGTAAAAATAGATACCAATAAAAGTAAAATTAATCAAGACATCAGTAGGTTAAGTGTTGAATATCCATATTGAATCAGGAGCCCCATATAATGCTCCATAAAGTTTATGATGGCCCCATAAGATGCTCCATATTAAAATATGCCCCATATAATCCTGCATAAAGGTTAATAATGGCCCCATAAGATGCTCCATAGACACATTTGCCCAATATAATGCTGCACAAATGTTTATTATGGCCCCATAAGATGCTCCATAAAGATATTTGCCCCATATAGTGCGGCACAAACCTTGATTATGGCCCCATAAGATGCTCCATACAGACACTTGCCCCATATAGTGCTGCACAAACGTTATGGCCCCATAAGATACTCCATACAGACATTTGCCCCACATAATGCTGCACAAACGTTAATAATGGCCCCATAAGATGCTCCATAAAGATATTTGCCCCATATAGTGCTGCACAAACGTTTTGGCCCCATAAGATACTCCATGCATACATTTGCCCCCTATAGTGCTGCACAAACGTTGATTATGGCCCCATAAGATGCTCCATACAGACACTTGCACCATATAGTGCTGCACAAACGTTATCACCCTATACAGACACTTGCCCCATGTAGTGCTGCACAAACATTATGACCCCATAAGATGCTCCATACAGACACTTGCCCCATTTGCTGTTGCTGCGATAAAAAAAAAAAATCACATACTCACCTCTCAGTTGCTCAGGCCCCCTGTGTTGTGAATTCTGCTCTTGGGTTCCCTCCGGTGGTTGTTGGTAGTAATGCAGTTGTCCCTGGGTTGCAATCCTGGGCAGGTGTCCCTGCTGATTGCAGCTCTGACTGTGATATTTAGGTGTGCAGGATTCATTAGCCCTTGCCAGTTGTCCATTGTTCTTGGAGGTTTTGCATCTCTGTCTGGTTCCTCCAGCCCTGCTGCCAAATCAGCAAAGATAAGTGTCTGGTTTTGTTTCTACAGCACACATGCTGTGTGCTTCACAGTTCAGTACTATTCAATGTTTTTTCTTGTCCAGCTTAGACTGTGTTTGGATATTTCAGTCAAGTTGGATTCTCAGGAGATGCAGATATACATTCCATGTCTTTAATTAGATGGTGGAATTTTTGTATTATCTGCTGTGGATATTTTTAGGGTTTTAATACTGACCGCTTAGTATTCTGTCCTATCCTTTCCTATTTAGCTAGCGTGGCCTCTTTTGCTAAATCCTGATTTCTGCCTGCATGTGTCTTTCCTCTAATACTCACAGTCAATATTTGTGGGGGGCTGCCTATCCTTTGGGGTTCTGCTCTGAGGCAAGATAGAATTCCCATTTCCATCTATAGGGGTATTTAGTCCTCCGGCTGTGTCGAGGTGTCTAGGATGTGTTAGGTACACCCCACGGCTACTTCTAGTTGCGGTGACAGTTTAGGGTTTGCGGTCAGTACAGGTTCCACCTACTCCTGAGAAAGTCTCATGCGGCTCCAAGGTCACTGGATCATAACACCCCTGGCACTTGCTATATTCACCTGCTCCACGTTCCAGCGCCGCTCCATCTTCAGCATCTTCTGCACTGATGTTCAGGCAGAGGGTGCGGACTAACCACGTTACCGCGCCCTCTGACCTCAGCGTCACTGCAGAAGACGCTGAAGATGGAACGACACTGGAACGGGGAGCAGGTGAATATCCCTGTTATACTCACCTGCTCCTGGCGCTCTGCAGTCCCTGCTTCCCCGGTGCTGCTGCTTCTTGCTGTACTGAGCTATCACCGTTACCGCTCATTACAGTAATGAATATGCGGCTCCACCCCTATGGGAGGTGGAGCCGCATATTCATTACTGTAATGAGCGGTACCATGTGACCGCTCAGTACAGGAAGAAGCTGCTGGCGCCGGGGAAGCCAGGGATGTGCAGGGACCGCGCCAGGAGCAGGTGAGTATAATTAGACAGCCCCCGCTCACCCTGCCCTGCCGACCCCTGGGTATGACTCGAGTATAAGCCAAGAGGGGGACTTTCAGCCCAAAAAAATGGGCTGAAAATCTCGGCTTATATTCGAGTATATACGGTAATTAACCCAAATAAATCACACATGACACCAGATTGTTTTGGAATAAAAATGGCCTTGGTGTTTATTTTGAGTTACCTTTTGTTTATTTAAAATTATATTCCAATCCAATAGCCAAAGAATAATCCATTTAAACTTAATAACTGAATTAACTCATACCAACAATACCAAATCCACACGGAAAGCCGGGCAATTTTACCAAACGGCAAGCCTTAACAAGGCGAGGCCCCCCAAAACGCCAAAGCCATTTTTCGATGATGGCTTGGAGATCCAAATTCAAGATGTCCAAGCCAACATCAGAAAGATGAATCAAATCATTCCTGTACATACCCGGAATTACATCCTCCAAATCTTTGTGCCTAGAAGAAAAACCATTAATTAAAAGTATAAACTTTTCCATATTACGATTAACCCATTTTCAAATTTTTTCCAAACATAGCATATCCTTTCTTAGCCATAAAAACCAAGGAATAATCTCAGAAAAAAAAAAAATTGAACCAAAAAACTCAGTTCTCAAAATGGAAATATCTCTCCTCATTGCAGCTAAAAGATTCAATGTGCTAATTTTACCCAGATCATTTCCACCTAAATGAAGAATTACCAGGTCCAGATTGGGCCATAACTGAGCTAACTTTCGCATCTCACCAATTAAATTCTTCCATTGCATTCCTCTCCTGCTATGCCACAAAATCTGAAGAGAATAAGAGTTAAATGAAAGATTCTCAGAATAGCATCTTACTCTCGCCCTTCTTTCAGCCTAAAATATATAAGAGTGCCCGATGATCCAGACTGATAATAAACCTAAAAAACGAAGAATATATTAGAAATCATACAAATTTGGACGAATATACAATTTAAATCTGTTGGAATTCCATCGTCCGACCGTTTTTATATTGCCCTCATGAAAACCTAACCTAGAGGCCTCAGTAGCAGCCCCAATACGAAATGAGTGTGAAATAATCTATAAATCAGCCAAATTAAGATGATTAATTAGGCATTTTCTGAGTATCGCATTAAACTGAAAAATTGTCACAGGTAAACCATCAGAATGAATAAAAAATGGGCCTTCCATTTTAGGACACAATAAAAGCCATCTTTTTGTATTCAACACTGGGCAAATAACATTAAAAGCGATGGAATTCAAACGTAATGAAGAACCTCTACCTATCTGGTCTGTTTTCGACCTTTTTATAAATAGCATCAAATGAGATTTAAAAAGCTTCACGTCATCAATAAACAGACCAGAAGGGAGAGATTTATTCTGGGAAACCAGTTCGCCAACTCTCAGTGCTGCAAAAAGTGCTAATGAAAAAGCCGTAGAAAAAAGGCAGGATTCAAATCCATCCCTGCAAACTGAAGAAAGAGTTAATGAAAGATCCTTAAGCAATTGAAAGGATATAGGTCTACAAACATCCGGCCTAAAATTGTATCTCTTAAATCCCTTTAAAAACTGTTTAACATGAAATAACTCAGACATTGGTTTCTTGCCTAAAAATTTAAGGAAAAATGAAATTCCTGCAACGCTTTTTGCTAAAGTTGAGTAAGATAAGTCCTGGGAAACTAAACTTTCTAAAAAATTAATAGCCATCTCTAGAGTGCATATCTCATGCAAATAATCCTTACTCAGACAAGACTTCACCCATGAATTCCATGCAACCGAGTAATCTGCCCACGTTCTATCTGACAAAGACTGCCTAATAAAATGTGGAATTAATCCTGAATAATGTCCCAGATCCATTGAGGGCAGACTGCTCCTTTGGTGTCTGCATCTGGAACCTCTTTCAGGAACAGAGACTGTTGGTGGTGACAAACAAATTTAGCATTACTATTGTTCACCTTGTGAGAAAATACAGCTTTCAACCAAATATTAAAATCCAAACAAAGAAAAATAATCTGCCTAATGATTTGGGAAGCCCACTTATTTTTAGATGATAAAGTATTCAAGGCAAAAACCAAACCTTGATTACTAGAGGAAAACAATATCCTCCTGTTCTTCAAGTATGAACTCCAAAGATGAATACAGAGCAAATTTGCGAATAAATATAAAACTGTCTGGTTTTTAATGATTTTCCTACGAATCCATGAAATTGGCCAACGCTCAAAAACCCAATGAGTAGCAAATACAGCACCAAGGTCTAGCTGTTCGTCAGAAAAATAGGACAAGGATAACAGTTCTGCATTCACAAATGGAGCTTGCCAAACTGCTCTTCCATTGAATCGAGACAAGAAACTCAGCCAAATCCTCAAGTCTTCCTTCAATTCCTTGCCCAGTCTGATATGAGAATTGGGGTTGGAATAACCTGCAGTAGCTGCATACAGTCGTGTAGAAAAAACCCTGCCTATAGGAACAATTCTAAGGGCAAAATTCAAAAGACCTAATAAGGACTGTAGCTCCAAATCTCCAAAAAAAAAATTAACAATGAATCACAAATGTCAGAATCTTCCGGACCAATAAATAAAAAGTCATCTAAATAATGTAACAAACCCCAATTTTACAATTGGATTCCACCACCCATTGCAAAAACGTAGAAAACGACTCAAAATAAAAGCAAGAAAGGGAAAAACCCATAGGAAGGCACCTATCAAAAAACAATTTACCTTTAAACGAAAAACCCAAAGAACTGAAACCTTCCGGGTTGACAGGTAAGAGACGAAAAGCTGATTTAATATCTGATTTTGACATAAGAGCATTACGCCCAAACCTTTGAAGCAAATCTAGGGCTACATCAAATGAAGTGTATTTAACTGAACATTTATCAGTGTCCACTTCATCATTCAGAGAACAACCTTTAGGATATGACAAATGGTGTATGAGCCTATAAGCCCCTTGTTCCTTTTTGGGTACAATTCCCAAAGGAGATAATAATTTTTTCTTCAACAATGTGGGGAAATTCCAGAGCAGAAGGAAAATTAGCCATAACTTTACAACCTATACTTGAAAATGGGGGGACAAAAAAAATGTTAAGAAAGCCATTATAAAGCAGCCTGCTAATCTCCCGATTTGGGTATGCTTCTAGCCAAGGGACCATTTTTCCAGGTTCACCGGAGTCAACCTTTTGAAAATGGGTCCTTGAAATTACCATGTTGACCAGTTTGTAATTGCTTTTTGAAACATTTCAACATTAGGTGGGATCCCCCTCAGAAGGAGCACTCATGGCGAAAACGGCAATTCTGTGCCCATTTGCAATTATTCTCATTAAAAGCAAAGCATATTCCTTTTCTAACAGGGGCATTGGAAACTTGCCTGTTAGAAGAAGATCTCTGAGGTAACATCATATTTATCCATAACCCAACATCCTTGGAGCCCCAAGATAAGTTGCGATACATGGACAATTTCTGACGAAACGCTTCGTCATATAACAACCATGCCATCCCGCCAAAATTACGATATGCCTCCAAAATAGAATCCAAATGCTGAAACAAACCTGAACAAAGGCCAGGATGCTTCTCACCAATGACAGCAGAATATATAGAAAAGGCCTGAAGCCAGTTATTGAAAGATTTAATAGGAGAATTCCTCCTTTTGTCATCAGAATCATCCTTCCTATTCAATCTATTTTGCTGTTCCCTACCAGATGGTAAAAGGGAAAACAACTCAACAAAATCATTATTCCAGATCTGTTCCTTTAAAGAAATGCTCAAGTGAAAGCCTAAAGGCGAAAACCTCACAAGTGAGCTTTTCCTTCAAAAGAACATAGGGAAGTCTGGGTTTTAAAACCACACCAGAGCTGCTAACATTAGCGTCTACTGAGGAAGATCTGGGTACTGCCTTAGATATGCTATTACCCAAATAATCCTCAAAAGCCTCTTTCCCTAAGGCTTTCATATTTACCAATGGGACAGACAGGGGCACATTTAATATTAATATCTCACCCCTGGAGCGATGACCTGGCTCAATGTTGTCCTGAATGCCGACACTCAAGCCCCAATAGGAAGCGAATGTGGCTGCTGGAAAGAAAAATGCTCTTCATCTGTGGCTGTGTGCTGTGAGGTAATCCAGGATCCAGCGGCTGCAGCATCAGCTGTGACTACCGACTGAGCACCATTCTTGTAAGAAAAATTCTCTGACATCCTTGACCTCTGTTATACCGCAGCGTTGTCGAAGCTGAGGCGATTAGGCGCTCCGTCGGGGCTTCCCCCAGGAGCTTGGACGCGCAATTCTTCAACATCGTTCCATGTTCCCTGACCGTCAGCACCTCCTGATGACGTCGAGCGACGAACCCCTCCTCCGGCCGCGTACATCCTGTACGCTCAGAGGGACGCTGGAAGATGGCGTTGTGGGTGAGTAAGCGATCATCTTCCTCCTGCTCCTCTTGGAACTGCACATCAGTGCACTCTCTTCCAGTTGTGGAGCAAGGCTAGGTGGATGGCCCACAGGACCAAAGCAAGCAGAGTCATCAAAAGGGGTGAGGTGGAAGAGAGATGCCCACAGGTCGCAGATGCAGTATCTGTGCTTTCAGCAGAGGTCCAGATGGAAGACTAAGCAAAGGGTTTGAAGGCACTCTCAACCAACCAATCCAAAATTACCTGTACTTGTTCTAGTCTCACCATTCATCCAACAGCACTCGGGCCTACCAAATTACACAGAACAACCTCCTAACACCTGCTTGTACCAGAGGAAGGTGTTTCATTTGGGCGCTTAGCATTCACAGATCAACCACAGCCTATCTCTCCTTGTATCAGCTACATCACTACCTCCAGCAAAACAGCTACATCTCCTATTTGTTGTTTTCCTCATTGTTTTCACCCCAAAAAAATTGCAGAGAATTGCATGGCTTGTATACAGAGAGAGGAGCCAGCAAATTATTACACTGCCAGTTTTCAGAGTACCCCAAAAAAATGTAATAATAAAGAAAAACAAAAAAACACAAAAACATTGTTGGCTACCTCCTCCTCCAACAGCTTTTCCACCTCCACCCCCACCTCCACCTCCTACTCCTCATCCTCATCTACAACCTCCTGCTTGACTTGGACCTCTGCCTCCTTGTTCAAGATTAAGTCAGGGCAGCACAGTGGTCAATGGTTAGCACTGCAGCCTTGCAGCGCTGGGGTCCAGGATTCAAATCCAACCAAGGCAACATCTGAAAGGAGTTTGTGTGTTCTCCTCGTTTTTTATGGGCTTTCCCAGGGTCTTGCAGTTTCCTCCCACACTCCAAAGACATAATGATAGGAAATTTAGATTTATGTGAGCCCCAATGGGAAGTGTCTGTAAATCAATGTGGAATTAATAGCACTATACAAGGCTGGTTTCACACTTTGCATTGTGCCGATCTGCAGAGGGCTGCATGCTTCCTCGTACTTCCTCCTTTTAACACCGCCCACTGCTGCTCCTCTTCCATTCAGCTCCGCCTATGTTGGCATGCATCCTGCGTACCTATCTTTAACATGTGAATGTATGCAGATGCCTCCACATGCGTCATTTTGACGCTGCGCCGACTGCAACAAAATGCAACATGTTGCGTTCGACGCAGTTCAGCGCAGCTTCAAAACGATGCATGCGGAGGCATCCACATACATTCGCCTGTGTACACATTGTTAAAGATAGGTATGCAGGACGCATGCCGAAGTAGGCGGAGCTGAATGGAAGAGGTGCGGCAGTGGGTGGGGCTTAATGGAGCTCGGCACAACGCAAGTGTGAAACCAGCCTAAGTGAGTAAAATAAATTTAAAAAAATTCCCTATACACATTTGTCTGCAGGACACTTGTCCTGCTCTTACCCCCATTTAGCTTCCTTTTGCAGTCCCCTAGCTCTCACTATGACCATTTTACAGGCATTTTAAAGCACTAAAGTTCGGGTCTCCATTGATTTCTATTGGGTTCAGGTCCGAGGTTAAGTGAGTGAAGATTTTATCTTTATTTTGGCAAACTACAGTGTTAATTTTTCAATTTGAAATTTACACTGGTAAATAATGTCTTAAATCTTATATATGTGTTTTATAAAGTGTATTATTTTCTCTTAAAGGGTTATCCACGTACATCATATTGATGATCTTTCATGATTATAGGTCGTCAGTATGAGAACGGTTGCTGCCGTTCAAAAAGTGACCTCACTGATCAGCTGTATTTTGCTCTAATAAGTACTGTTCTGCAGTACCTGTCAGGGGTTGCTGTGTAACAGAGTCCAGGGAGGTAGTCGTGGCTGAGGGTGGTAGTACTTGCACACCCTGGCCCTCCGTCACATAAATACATAGTCCCTTCTGTTGTGTGTGGGATGACTTGCTTACTTGCACATCCGAGTTCTCTCCAATCTGTTGGGATTTCTTTTATCAAATATCGTGCAAAGACAGGCAAAGTCCAAATTCATTTTCAAACAAACAACTTATTTATTGTCTCAGCTCGTCCAGGTCAATCACAGGTACGACACAGGATCCTTCACACATCATAACCTTTCCTTTCCCTGTGCCGTCCCGTACACCTCCCGGAATATTGCAGGGTCGTACCGTCATCTCCAGAACAGCAGCGTTCTGTCTGGCCAGCCTAACTACCTTCAGGAGTTACCTGTCCATTTCACACCGGACATTTAGGTGTCTTCCCACGTAGTTTACTGCAAGTGCAGCGCCCCAGAGTCCTGGTCGTTGCAGTACTGACGCTCCGCCGCTAAGGGGAGTGAAGGTACGTCTGATGGCACTTAAGGAGTTCACCTGACCAGGTATCACAGTCACACATTACACTTCACACTCTGGCCACCAGGGGGAGCAAAGGGTTCTATGCATTAGGCCACTCCTCACAATCTGGTAAAACTGGGGGGCTGGATAGGAAGTTAGTCAGAAGCTGACTGGGTTGGAACCAAGCAACATCCTGTGGCAGAGGGTGTTGCAGGGGAAGATTGAGGGGGGTCTCTGTCAGGGGGGGGATCCTGACAGTGGCCTAGCGAACAGAACAGAACGTTACGGAGCCGCGCCTGCACTCGAATGCGGTGGCATCCTAAGAAAGGAAAAGAAGCAAGGTCTACTGTGGAGAAGTGAGAAACAAGATTGCAGCAAAAAGGAGATAAAGCCAGTAGGAGTCGTGCCGTAAGATCGAGGCAACATCCTACTGAGGCGCGTAGCCGGTGGCCGGAACGCCGAGGAAGTATTAGGCTCCAAGCAATACTTCAAACAGCGGCAGGACAGTTAATTTTAGGTTCGCTGTCTCACCTAAATCACCTAAGAAGACATAGGGGGCAATTGTGGGAGAGGGGCGACGCTAGGGTCGCGGAAGAACTCCAGGCCTACCCGTCATGCGGGTGCGTCCTATCCATATCATCTGGGGGATGGAGAAAGAACATCAGAATAGATACGAGTTGTGAGAGAAGAACATCAGAAACAGACACAACAGTTGTGAGGACTATCCCGTGGTGCTCAGCAGGGAGGTACTACAACACACAGGCGCTAGAAGATAGGCACTGATTTCCACCTGTGAAGGAAACTCTGGATGTGCCTTCGGACCGGCCGGTCTCAGCCAGCCCTGTTAGCAGTACTCTGGATTGAGGATCCTGAAGCCTTCAGTAAAGAGGTAAAGAGACTGCAACCCTGTGTCCTCGTTATTCATCGCGACCTGCACCACGCACCATCATCACATCTTTCATTGGACGCCCCTTAGCAGGGTCACGGACCGGGTCTAGCCACTGTGACAACCCCATAACTGAGCCAGAGAGGCCCGGTATCGAGTACCCCGCGGCCCTGCGTCTGGGGGCGCTCCACAACCATGTTGAAGCTGCCCTGTATTCCTTTGTCTCCCAAATGACCAATGCTCCTAGGCCCTGGATGAGCTGGGCTCCTTTCCTAGAAACTTGCATGGCACAACTGCCCTGTCCGGGCTTCCAGGCCCTACTAACTAAATGCAGGAAGCTCTCTCTAACTTACACCAGTTGGCCCCTCCTAATTAACTAGTTCCTATCTTAGCCTATTGTGCCCTCCTCTAGTGGGCTAATCTATAGTAAGTACTACGCTGTCCCTATATCTGTACAGTACAGGAACAATGTGCATTAGCAGCATTATGATACAAGGCATTATACAACATAGCAATACGTATATATGTCAGAATATACCAAACATATAAGATATACCAGCACTTTCAGGGACAGAGAAGCAGGTGCAGGGTATAAGCTGTCCCCTGTAACCCCTTACAGCTATACATTGAATTAAATTACATATTGCAGCTCTGTTTAAAGTGTTTACACTTGGCTGCCACCAGCGACACGAGCAGCTGATAAGTGAATGGGCCTAGTGCTGGACCCTCAGGGATCTAATATTGATTACCTATGCTAAGGATAGGCGATCAATGTGTTGTGACAGGACAACCCCTTTAACTGCAAAGATATGTTGAAAAAAATATAGAAACAAAATACCAGATAATGAAACTAAGAGTGATAAAAACAATGCCAGTATATGATGACGTAGATGTATCTATCCTAAGAAAGTGCTTTTTTTTACGTCAAAAGGAAATAACTGTACTGACAACCTTAAAAAGAATTAACCCTTTTTTTTAAATATTAATAAGGAACATTTCCTAAAATTGTGGCTTTAAAACCTGTGGCAAAATCAGAGTACTATTTTACCATCTTTTTTTCCATCATAGTTTGAAGTTTGAACCTAACCTTCAAGTTCATACAGCAGTGAAAAGTGTAATGGTAGTCAGATTAGTTAAATACACGTGCTTCTCACTAAATTAGAATATCATCAAAAAGTTAATTTATTTCAGTTCTTCAATGCAAAAAGTGAAACTCATATATTAGATAGAGTCATTACAAACAGAGTGATCTATTTCAAGTGTTTATCTCTGTTAATGTTGATGATTATGGCTTACAGTCAATGAAAACCCAATTAGCAAACAATACTGTACTGTGGGGGCTGATATCAGATGGCAGCAACAGCCATTCATCAATTAGCAAATAAGTCCTTCTACAAGAGAACACCATGAAAATAAGTAAAATAGAAATATACACAAAAATGATACCCACATAGCATATCACACCATCACATTGATGATTATGACTTACAGCCAATGAAAACCCAAAAGTCATTATCTTAGTAAATTAGAATCCTTTATAACGCCAGCTTGAAAAATTATTTCAAAATCCAAAATGTTGGCCTACTGAAAAGTATGTTCAGTAAATGCACTCAGTACTTGGACAGGGCACCTTTTGCATCAATTACTGCATCAATGCTGCGTGGCATGGAAGTGATCAGCCTGTGGCACTACTGAGGCGTTATGGAAGCCCAGGTTGCTTTGATAGCAGCCTTCAGGCTCATCTGCATTGTGGAGTCTGGTGTCTCTCGTCTTCCTCTTGACAATACCCCAGAGATTATCTATGGGGTTAAGGTCAGGTAAGTTTGCTAGCCAATCAAGCACAGTGATACTGATGTTTTTAAACCAGGTATTGGTACTTTTGGCAGTGTGGACAGGGGCCAAGTCCTGATGGAGAATAACATTTCCATCTCCAAAAAGCTTGTTGGCAGAGGGAAGCATGAAGTGCTCTAAACTTTCCTGGTAGACGACTGCTCTGACTTTGGTCTTGATAACACACAGTGGCCCTACACCAGCAGATGACATGGCTCACCAAACCATCACTGATTGTGGAAACTTCACACTAGAGCTCAAGCAGCTTGGCTTGTGTGCCTCTCCACTCTTCCTCCAGACACTGGGACCTTGATTTCCAAATGAAAAGCAAAATATACTTTCACCTGAAAACAACACCTTGGACCACTGAGCAACAGTCCAGTTCTTTTTCTCCTTGGCCCAGGTAAGATGCTTCTGGCCTTGTCTATTGGTCATGAGTGGTTTGACACAAGGAATGCAACACTTGTAGCCCATGTCCTGGATACGTCTGTGTGTGGTGGCTCTGGAAGCAATGACTCCAGCAGCAGTCCACTCCATGTAATTCTCCCCAAAATTTTTGAATGGCCTTTTCTTAACAATCCTTTCAAGGATGCGGTTATCCTGGTTGCTTGTGCACCTTTTTCTACCACACTTTTTCCTTCCATTCAACTTTCCATTAATATGCTTGGATACAGTGCTCTGTGAACAGCCAGCTTCTTTAGCAATGACCTTTTGTGGCTTACCCTCCTTGAGGAGTATGTCAATGACTGCTTTCTGGACATCTTTCAAGTCAGCAGTCTTCCTCATGATTGTGGAGCCTCCTGAAACAAACTAAAGGACCTTTTTAAAAGCTTAGGAAACCTTTGCAGGTTTTTTGATAATTATTCTAATTTACTGAGATAATGACTTTTGGGTTTTCATTGGCTGTAAGCCATAATCATCAACATAAACAGAAATAAACTCTTAAAATAGATCACTCTGTTTGTAACGACTCTATAAAATATATGAGTTTCACTTTTTGTATTGAAGAACTGAAATAAATTAACTTTTTGGTGACATTCTAATTTAGTGAGAAGCACTTGCATAAAAGGCTTTGCAATAGCAGCTATATAGTGGTCCCGTTTTGGGTGTAGCAATAATGAGATTCCGTGGAGGTGCATGGGGCATACCAGTATGTTAGCCTCCAACTTCTAGGGGAAAATAGTTCCATACTGCACATATAACAACTGCTACAGTGTGGATTCATGGTGTCCCTACCGCACTGTAATTTGGAGGTGTGGAGCACCATAGAAGCCTCCTATGTGCCTGTGCTATTAAAATAAAAATAAAAATATGCAAAGTGAAAGTGTGCAAGAAACAAACCTTTATTTACACCCAATAGATTATTAACATAGATGGGAAAGCCATACAGATAGAAAGCTGACACTACAGTCATAATATAATTAATTACAACAGACTTGTAAGCTTTTCTTTTCAAATAATGCTTACAAAATGAAAAATTAATTGCAGGACACATGAGAAGCCTTCAATAATTATGTTAAAGTGAATCTGTGAGCAGGTGTTTACTATGTAATCTGAAGGCAAAATGATGTAGTGCAAAACAGTCTAATTTCAGTGATGTGTCACGTACTGGGCTGTGTTTTGCTGCTTCAATACAGTCAGTATTTTATCAGCAGGAGATTATCACTAGAGAAAAAGCTGTCTTGTGCCTCCTAGTCCAACCAGGCCCCCAACAGTGATTAGCAGCTCTCTGACACTATACAATGTAGATAAGGAAAATGTGTGGATACCTCCTCAATTCTTAGGAATTTATCCAAACATGTGGTTTGTATTCAAACACTTCTTCATCTGGAAATGGCCACATGAAGAAGAATTGGTTGACACTTTGAAACGCGTTGAATAAATACCGCCTGCTTGAGTAAATTCCTGAGAATTGGCGTCTAACATACACAGCAACATGAGTGGTATCCACAAATCTTCTTCATTCTTATGGGTTTGACAACCAGTGGATCAGCTGTGCAATAATTTAAAAATGCTTTTAAATCCTAGATCAGGTTAGTACAATCTGATTAATAGCTCTAACTGTATGTCAAATAACACCCTATTTGCGCTACTTTCTCCTTAGAGTTTTTTTCTACTATACAATGTACACAGAAAGCTGTGGTGTGGACTTGGTTAAACACAGCTCAACATCTCAGCTCTGCTAGATCTTCAGCAGAGAAAACTGAATTTATCCCAACAGCTGCACCCAGTAAACTAAGTGACACATCACTGGAATCAGGGTCTCTGAGTCTACCTCATGCTGCTGTCAGATTACATAGGAAAAACATGCTGACAAATTTTCTTTAATCAGAAAGCCAATGTAACCCCGGCCCTTGTTTATTTAAAGCGGGTAAAATACTACTCATTATATATATATATATATATATATATATATATATATATATATATATATATATATATATATATATATATATATATAGCTATTGTATATGTAGATCATACAAACATAATCTCTCTAAATACTATACTGTACATTCTCATAAATGTGTACCTTACTGCAGTTGTTTCAGACAGAAAGACTAATGGAAGTTTCACTGTTTCACTTGTTAAGAAAAGACAAAAAACAGTGGCAATAAAGATTTAGAAACTTAATGGAATGTACAGCTTTTGGCAAATCCGTTAGGGCCTACTACAATCTCTTCCTCAGTGGTAGTAATGGTGGTGGTGGTGGAGGCTGATGTGACCTTGGAGCAGGTGTTTCCAGCTATTGTGGATGTCTCTGTACTAGTGCTGGTCTGTGCTGGCGTACTACAGTAAGAATCAGGATTAAAGGCATCAGTATTTGCAGCTGTGCTTTCAGTTGTGGTGATTACAGGGTCAGTAGTGTTCCTAGAAGTTTGGGGGCCATCACTACCAATAAAAATTAATATTGAGGTAGGGGAAACAGATTTTGTTGTCTTAATGTAGATTTTACTAGGACTAATTGTCTTCACATCAATATTAACAGTTGTGGTTTCATTTATTTCCAGGATTTTTGCCTCTTGGTTGTTTATTAGTTGGGTTAAAATTTGGACAGTTAATACGCTCCTACTTTGCACATTGGTGACAGTTATGTTCTCTTCTTTAGGAGTATAAGGTGTTGGTAACGTAGGTAGAGAAAATGTTGTGTTGTCGCATGGTGTTGTTGGTGTACTTGAGTGAGTTGTTAGAGTTGTAGTTCCTATTGTCGTAGTTGTAGTAGATGGTGTTGTGGCTGTATCCATAGTACTTACTTTTGGGGTAGGTGTAGTAGTGGTTGTTGTCGGTGTGGATGTTGTTGGAGTTGTAGAAGATACAGTAGTTGTAGCAGTGGTTGTTGTAGGTGGGGGGGGTGTTGGTGTTGTAGTGGTTGTAGTAGTGGTAGCAGTTGTTGTAGGTGTAGTAGTGGTAGCAGTGGTTGTTGTAGGTGGGGGGGTTGTTGGTGTTGTAGTGGGTGTAGTAGTGGTAGCAGTGGTTGTTGTAGGTGTAGTAGTGGTAGCAGTGGTTGTTGTAGGTGAGGGGGTTGTTGGTGTTGTAGTGGGTGTAGTAGTGGTAGCAGTGGTTGTTGTTGGTGTAGTAGTGGTAGCAGTGGTTGTTGTAGGTGGGGGGGTTGTTGGTGTTGTAGTGGGTGTAGTAGTGGTAGTAGTGGTTGTTGTAGGTGTAGTAGTTGTAGGAGTGGTTGTTGTAGATTGCGGTGTTGGTGTTGTAGTAGATATAATTGTTGAAGCAGTGGTTGTTTTTGGTGTTGTAGTCGTAGTAGTGGTTGTTGTTGGTGTAGTAGTTGGTGTTGTAGTTGGTGTTGGTGTAGTAGTTGGTGTTGTAGTGGTTGTTGTTGATGTAGTAGTTGGTGTTGTAGTGGTTGTTGTTGATGTAGTAGTTGGTGTTGTAGTGGTTGTTGTTGATGTAGTAGTTGGTGTTGTAGTGGTTGTTGTTGGAGTAGTAGTAGTAGTTGTTGTTGGTGTAGTAGTTGGTGTTGTAGTTGGTGTTGGTGTAGTAGTTGGTGTTGTAGTGGTTGTTGTTGATGTAGTGGTTGGTGTTGTAGTGGTTGTTGTTGGAGTAGTAGTAGTAGTTGTTGTTGGTGTAGTAGTTGGTGTTGTAGTGGTTGTTGTTGATGTAGTGGTTGGTGTTGTAGTGGTTGTTGTTGGAGTAGTAGTAGTAGTTGTTGTTGGTGTAGTAGTCGTTGTTGATGTGGTGCTGGTGGTGGTCGTAGTTGTAGTAGTAGTTGGAGCAAAATCTGCAAAAGAATAAAATATAGTCATTACATTCAAAGAATTGTTTTTGGAAAGTATGTTATCAAAGGGATTATTACACTATTAAATAACATATTTATTGTAAGAATCATTAAAAATGAGTGTTTGCCATTCACTTTCTGTTAAAGGGGCTCTTTCAGGACAGGATGACTGTTCAAACCCAGTACTGCGTCACAGCAGGGCCAATCATCTAAATACCCCTTCCCACTTGCTTGGTGTCCATCTAGCTCCACCCTTTTCTGGCTCTATAAGGCCACAGCTGTCAATCAGATAAGGGGAGATAAGATTGAGGGAAAACAAGCATGTGTGAAGGTGTACTTGAATGATTGGCACTGAGTAGTGTATTTAAATGATAGCACATGCAGCACCGAGCGGTGGGACTTACTATGAACAGGCGTCCTGTGCTGACAGAGTCCCTTTAAAATTGATTTTGTGCCATTATGATGTTGGCTTACATAGTATGGTGCCACCTGGTGTTCACCTGGTGCAGCTTGCACCAAATGAGTTAAATGCTGGCAGATGCACATTCTAAGTTACGTTCTTCACTATTGATGGTCAAAATGTCTCTTTGGTGAACTGGATCATTTGGCTATGGCAGCTCTTTTGGACCCCAAACAGATCCCTATTAAACATATATTCACATGCAAGTGAACACATTCCTATGGTAAAATCAGTTTAATGCAGTTGATGACAGATAATTTTTCAGTGCTGGTGGTCAGGGTATCAGCCGTATCAGCAGCCAAACACTGACATTTTACTCCCAGTGAGAGTCATTCAGAAACTGCCAGTGGCTGTGGAGGTGACTCCTATCCTTACAGAGCTGACCCTTTGTCACCAATGACCCAGTTCTTCACTCCACTGACTGTAGATCAGCCAAATAGACATACGTTTATGGCCTACTAGTCGGAGAGCGGTCTGGGCCTCTGCACAGAAGGCTGCATTGCTGAGAAGACTCCTTCTGCAGAATGAATATACCATCCTATGACAGAGGATGAAGAAGATGTTTTCCAGCACGTTCCCCAGCAGTAAAGATTAGTAGCAGGACTGAGGGAGGCGCATAGATTGCATTGCATTGTGCTGTTAGCCCTGTCAGTGATTGAGTCTATTATTACAGCTCAGCCCCATTTACATGGGGGGTGCGGTTTACTGAAATAAGAAGGTAGATCCATTTTTATTAATCTGGAAAAAGCTTTTGGGGTGGTTTTTATTTCTGAATATAAAATCAATAAAAATCCATAAGTAAATGACATATATGTTCGTCGTATGCATTGACTAAGGGTGCGCTCACACTAGTAAATAGCATCCAATGATTCTCTCTCCTCAAAATCTGCTGCGAGCATGAGCCAAGTGTCATTTTACTGTGATCCAATTCTCTCGCATGCAAAAATCAGATCACAGGTGTGGACAAGACGAAGAACTTAATTTTTCCATGTTCTCCATTGTGTGAGTCGACGTATGTCGGACTGCACTCAGATGACATCTGAGTGCAGTCCGATGTTTTGCACGCACCCACAGTCTATTATGGGTGCACGCAGTCCAATATATGCTGCCAATCACAGTCTGCAGAGATTTTTTTTCTCATGCCGATTTGACTAGTCGACACTGTTCCATAGTATAACATATCCAATGAAACATTGCACTCGTCCGAGTTATACGTCAGTATTAGGGAACCCCAATATATGTAGCATTGTTGTTGCGTTTTTTTATTTAGGAGTCGGACATACGCCCATAATAATATTTTCAGTAAAAAAAAAAAGGAGGTGTTTTATGTATTTTTTATGCGCATTTTTACACATTTGCTGTTTAGTATAAGTGATGTGATAACTTTATTTTGTGACTTGGACTAATTACACTGATAATAATACTGTCATAAAAATTACATTATTTGCTTTTGTGTTGTAATAATCTAAGAGCCAAATCTTTTTTTATTTTTTCAGTAAGTGAAGTTTTTAGAGTTTTCTAATTTTCATTTGTACAATTTGGGGGAAAATATGAAATTTTGATTGCCTGCTATTCAATGTTTTGGAAGGTTGACAAATAATATACAACAATTCTAGAATTTTTTTTTACACCGTCCACCATACAGAATAAACAATATGTGGGTCATTACTGCCATGTCCATACCATTTCAGCATTTTTTTATTGTTTGATTGATTTTTTTACATCATAAAGCAACTAGTAAGGGGAAAAGGTGATGTTTTCATATATATTTTTGACGTTTTATTAAACTTTTTATACTTTTTGTTTTAGTCTAACTTGCGCGAAACTCAGATGAGTCTCGCAAGGCTATACCCGGCGCTGCTGCCGGCACTCAGATCGGAGCGTGCGGCCGCATAGGAATACATGCAGCCGCACGCTCCGCTCCTCTGTGCCAGGTGCAGTGCCGGGGATTGCCGTGCGAGACTCATCTGAGTTTCGCGCAAGTGAGTATGAGCCCTAAAGCTGATGGTTCATGTGATATACTGCAAAACTCCTGCTGTTGAACAGGTACAAAGGCAGCACTCTCAAAATCTGTCTGATGGCTGTTTCCTTCATAGAGCAGCTCGTAGCAGTATATATATATATCATGGAGTAGGGAGGAGTTAATGGAGTTAATAGTCCTAAAATCTGGAGGAAGAATATTTAGAGATATCACGTCTTTTCCTTCCGATGTCCCTGAAAAGATAATAAGCCAGCTGACATTTTCCCTGGAAACAGCTACTCTCATAGAGGCCTGCAATGTGAGCAAATGGGCAGTGTTATTCTAATATTAACCATTTATATAAATAATGTTACAAATACAAAATTAGAAAACAAAGTGCTGGCTAAGCCTAGAAACTCACCTGTGCAATAGACCTCAAATTTCATCAGTCCGGCAAACTTGTACACGTAATATCCTCCAGGGCAAGCTTTCACCATTATAGATGGTCCAGTTGTATTCGCTGTTAGTCCGTTCGTCAGAAGGGGGACTGATACCACACCATCACTGACTGATGGATGGCTGCTCAAAGTGTAGGGCTCAACAGAACCGCACTTTAGACAGCCAACATATCCTTCTCTTAAACGTAGGCCATTTGCGTAGCGGTACCACCCGAACAAGTATCTGTCAGTGGGGAACCTTCCTACAGAGTTTAAGGTGTAAAGTCTTTGTGATCCATCAATCTCTTGGTAATTCGTACAGGGATCAACACAACTCAGGACAGCGCCATTCCTTACACAATCCTGATCAGAACTACAGGGGGCTGAAGGACAAACTGGGTTCTTGACTGCATTGCAAATATAGATGCCATTCTTATTTATGCATTCAGCTTGGGTAAGGCATGTGTACAATGAACTACTTAGGCATTCATTAATATCCACACATAGTTTTTGGGTACTATCCCATGTGTATCCCGGAGAGCAACATGAAGCAGTGTTGCAAAACACCACTCTTGTGCAGTTTAGACCGTTTCCAATAAAACCACTTTTACAAGAGCACATTACGTAGCCTTGTTTCGCATTGCAATCAGCACTGGTTGTTGTGTTACAATCGCTGCATGTTTTTGCATCTGCAAAAGAAAAAGATCACAAATTAAATACTCTTGCTTTACTCAATGGCAGAATTCTGCTGTCCCCCACATATTTTATTGCCGAATGATCATTTGCAATTTGTCAGTTTTATCAGAAATTTATCTAATATATATGTCTATCTTAATCATTTATAAATTCAAACTCTGGCATCTTTTAATGGCCAAGAAATATGGCCAAAAGGCTTCTAAGATACTAAAAATATTTAAATTACTCATTTACAATACAAAAGTATACACAGATAAAATATGTATAACTATAGATACTAATATGAGCTTTTTATTGTTATTTCATGAAACTACAGCGTTTTGTTTCGGAAGTAATTCAAGTGTCCAAATTGGTAGCGTGTGACAATGATGAGCAATTGCTGCATTGAGTCTTCATGCTATTTTGGAAAAAAAAAGTCACCACAGCCCACTGAGATCAAGTGACTTAATAAATGACATGTGATCCTGACTACAGCAAAACACCATGGTGGTTAAGGAACAAAGTGACAGTGCCGCATATTTGCCAGATTTCATATACTGAAATATCTATATATATAATTGTCTAAGGGGTACTTCCGTCTTTCTGTCTGCAACTTCCGTCACGGAAATCCCGCGTTGCTGATTGGTCTCGCCAGCTGCCTGTCATGGCTGCCGCGACCAATCAGCGACGGGCATAGTCCGATTAGTCCCTCCCCTACTCCCCCGCAGTCAGTGCCCAGCGCCCGCTCCATACTCCCCTGCAGTCAGTGCCTGGCGCCCGCATACTCCCCTCCACTCAACGCTCACACAGGGTTAATGCCAGCGGTAACGTACCGCGCTATTAACCCTGTGTGTCCCCAACTTTTTACTATTGATGCTGCCTATGCAGCATCAATAGTAAAAAGATCTAATGTTAAAAATAATTTCTAAAAAAACCTGCTATACTCACCCTTCGTAGTCCGACGATGCGCTTGCGCCGGCCGCCATCTTCCGTTACCAGAGATGCTTTGCGAAATTACCCAGAAGACTTAGCGGTCTCGCGAGACCACTAAGTCATCTGGGTAATTTCGCAATGCATCCTGGGAATGGAAGATGGTGCAGCCGCGCGCATAGGGACAGCTTCACTGGATCCCAGGGAGTGAGTATATAACTATTTTTAGTTTTAATTATCTTTTTTTAACACAGATATGTGCCCACACTGCTATAAACTATGTGGGCAGTGTTATATAGCGCGTAGGCTGCGTTATATACAGCGTGGCTGCTATATACTACTTGGCCAGTGTTATATACCACGTGGGCAGTGTTATATACCATGTGGGCAGTGTTATATACCACGTGGGCTGCGTTATATACCGCATGGGCTGCGTTATATACCGCGTGGGCTGCGTTATATACCGCATGGCCTGCATTATATACCGCGTGGGCTGTGTTATATACCGCATGGGCTGCGTTATATACTGCATGGGCTGCGTTATATACCACATGGGCTGCTATATACTACGTGGGCAGTGTTATATACCACGTGGGCAGTGTTATATACCGCGTGGGCTGCGTTATATACCACGTGGCTGCTATATACTACGTGGCCAGTGTTAGATACTATGTGGGCTGTGTTATGTACTGCGTGGCCTGTGCTATATATTACGTGGCCACTGTTATATACTGCATGGCCTGTGTAATATATTACGTTGACTGTGTTATATACTGCGTGGCTGCTATATACTGCGTGGGCTGTGTTATATACTATTTGGGCTGTGTTATATACTGCCTGGCCACTGTTATATATTGCGTGGCCTGTATTAATGCATCGGGTATTCTACAATATGTATGTATATATGTATATAGCAGCATAGTATATGGGCAGCACGGTGGCGCAGTGGTTAGCACAGCAGCCTTGCAGCGCTGGAGTCCTGGGTTCTAATCCCACCTTGGACAACAACTGCAAAGAGTTTGTATGTTCTCTCCGTGTTTGCGTGGGTTTCCTCCGGGCACTCCGGTTTCCTCCCACATTCCAAAGACATACTGATAGGGAATTTAGATTGTGAGCCCCATCGGGGACAACGGTGATAATGTGTAAAACTGTAAAGCGCTGCATAATATGTTAGCGCTATATAAAAATAAAGATTATTATTATATAGCACAGGCCTATAGGAGCACTATTTAACAGCGCATGTATACACCTCTACAGTACAGTTATAGGAGCACTACTTAACAGCGCAGGTGACAAACCTATATATGTTTTATTAATTTCTAATATGTATGGAGCTGTACTCTTCAGGTACATTCACTGTACACATCTCCCTCTAGCGGGAGCTTAACACAGCTGATTAGTGGAAGTGCCAGCTGTTTGATCCGCACCAATCTGATTAATATATCATAATGACCTATCCTGATTGTTCTAATTGCTGTGTGTTCTGTCAGCGTGTCTGTATTTCCTCACGTCGTAAAGTGCAGTATGATAATTGTCTGCAAAGAGCCTGTGTAGACAGGTATCTGATCACCATATGGTCATTGTATGGCAGCATTATTGGTTTCATTGTTGGTTGTACTGTGGTAATGTACATTTGTCCTTGACCATATAATTAGGTACTTCTATGTTCCGCTTTCATGTTAATTCTTGCGTTAATTGCATACTTAATTGTGTAAAGGGAATCTAATTTTTCTATGTCTATTTGAGAGCAGAATTATGTAGTTGCTGGGAGCCTGATTCCATTGAAGTATCACTTACTGGACTGTTTGGTGTAGTTTTGCTGTAGCATAGCTCAGAAAGCTGCTCTGTGTACACCATTTACTGGCAACTTACTGTGTACATTGTGCATTGTGAGCAAGCTGCCAATCAGTGGTGGGGGTCAGGTTACACAGATTAGCTGGACTTGTCTGCACCAAACACCTTGTCCTCTAGTGATAATATGCTGCTGATAAAACACTGGTTGTACTAATACAATTGTACGTAACCTAAGTGACACATATCTGGAATCAGGCTCTCTTGTGCTATATTATGCTGCTCCAAGATTAGATAGAAAACCGGCTGACAGATTTCCCTTAAGGGAGTGCTGAAGGACATGCCAAGGTAAAGCAATATTTTCTGAACCTTGCATTGCTCGCTGCTACTTTTCTTTATTGCAAGAGGGAGGAGGGTTCATATTGTACATAGGCTGGTGGAGTTTGTGTGTCGAGGCTGCTTTTTAGTAACAGTCTGTCCCTAACCACTGGTCCTTTCTAAAGTTCTTGGAATAAAAGCGCATGTGCCTATTTGTTTTGGTCCCATATGCATTTATACATGTGAATGAGATCATCTAAAAGGGGAACTATTTTTGATTGAGATCTAGCCAAATATTTTAATTTTCTAATTGAAAAAGAGACAAACTATAAAATGTATTAAAGAGGTACTCTCATTATGGACTTAGCATATGTTAGAACTGTCTGACAGGTGTGGTTTTGTCCAACCCCTAACTTTCCTGATGCAGGGAGCCATTGGGTACAGCCAAAGTGGTCCACAGTAGAATTGATCACAACATATCTGGGAAACGAGAAACACTGGGATGTAAGATCCAGAAAGGCCATCACAGGTCAGCAATATTTGATCTGTGGCAACCAAAATTTCGGAGCAAATTTGGCAGTCATTGTCACATATATGCTCACACAACCTTCCCCGAATCGATGTTTACTTTCCACTAGGCCATGACCCCTTGCCGAGCAAGGTGGAAAAAGAGTCTATATCACATAAAGAATGTAGTGCAAGGCATGTATTGTTATAGAACAAACAGGCACATTTAGATCAGTAAATCTTCCCAGATAAGTTATAATAAAAGTGTTTCTTAATGAGAATGAACCATTAGTCCACAGAGAACAGCTCGCTGAATACTTACTTGATGTCAAGTCTGAAAAACAAAGCAAAAGAAAAAATATTAATAAAATAAAGCATCCACATTTGCACAGCATGTAAAATAAATTGCTGAATAGTTCCTAAAGGTTCAGAACCTATAGTAAAAGAAATAAAAGGAAATATGGAATGTTATAGAACATTAGGTTCTCTGATGTGAGTATTCATCCAACACCGTAGGGCAAAAGGTTGTGTCCAGGCTTAGATTACAGTTAAAAAAATGTGCTGAGCCAAAATTGAGCGAGCACTGGTGTATTCACAGCAGGAAACAGAAGGCAGTGCCACAGGGAATTTAAGGGATTTTCTAAGATTTTTTTTATGTGTATTCTCGGCTTAAGGGGTCGCTCACATCTGTGTATATAAAATCGCTCAGATTCCCAGCCAGAAAATTTGACTAGTGTCATACGAGTGTCATTCCGTATGTCATGTGAGTGCTATGCGGGTGTGCATTTTTTTCTTGCCTACCATCCATATGACATGCGTATGACATCATCTTTTACATACTATAGTAATACTCTATGTAAATTAAATCTAATTGTCATAAATAATTAAGCAATCTTATATGAGATATGGTAGATGCTAAAAAGATATTAGATATATGATAGATAGATAGATAGATAGATAGATAGATAGATAGATAGATAGATAGATAGATAGATATCCTGCAGATATATGTCACAAACCCCTACATATTATAAACTTGCACCCTTTAGTGACTTCCATGTGGCACTAAAGGATAGTTAGCCTGTTAATTAGCCTGGTAATAAATAAATGATTTAGAAAAAAGATGTGGGGTTTCCCCTATTTTTGACAACCACCAAAGGTAAAGCAGATTGCTGTGGGCTGAAATTATCTGGCTGGGAAAGTCCCAGCCTAAAACTTTCCCTTCCAGCTGCTGTCCCAGAAGTGGAGCATCACATTAGATGCCAACACTGGTGCTTTCCCTTGGCTCTTCCTGATTTTCCTGGTGCGGTGGCAATTGGGGTAATAGTAGTTGGGGGTTGATGTCAGCTGTGAATTGTCCAAAGACACAGTTGACATCAAACCCTTGTGCTAGTAATGGAGAGGTATCTATCGGACACCCCAATTACTAACCCAGTTAGTAAAACTTAAAAAAAAACACATGCAGAAATATTCTATTTAAAAAAACATTTGCTGGCTTTCTTTGGTTCACCAATTTATTTTAAAAAAACATGCAGCTCTGACATAGTCCAGGGAATCTGATAATAAATTGGTGAACAAGTGACAGTGTCTTGTTTTTATTGCTCTCTTTTTAGTTTTTTGTAGTTTTCCATTTGTGTACTACATCGGATTCCCTGGACTACGTTGGACCTGCATGGGTTTATTTTTTCAAATAAATTTGTGAACCAGTGAAAGAGTCAGGGATTGTTTTTTAAAATAAAATATTTTTGTGTGTGTGTTTTTTCTTTTTACTAACTGGGTTACTATTGGGGGTCTGATAGATACCTCTCCATAACTAAAGGTACCTTCACACTAAACGATATCGCTAGCGATCCGTGACGTTGCAGCATCCTGGCTAGCGATATCGTTTAGTTTGACACGCAGCAGCGATCAGGATCCTGCTGTGATATCGCTGGTCGTTGAACAAAGTTCAGAACTTTATTTGGTCGTCAGACCGGCGTGTATCGTTGTGTTTGACACCAAAAGCAACGATACCAGCGATGTTTTACACTGGTAACCAGGGTAAACATCGGGTTACTAAGCACAGGGCCGCGCATAGTAACCCGATGTTTACCCTGGTTACCAGTGTAAAATGTAAAAAAACAAACAGTACATACTCACCTGCGCGTCCCCCGGCGTCCGCTTCCCACACTGACTGAGCGCCGTAAAGTGAAAGTGAAAGTACAGCACAGCGGTGACGTCACCGCTCTGCTGTTAGGGCCGGCGCTCAGTCAGTGCAGGAAGCGGACGCCGGGGGACGCAAATGTAAGTATGTACTGTTTGTTTTTTTTACATTTTACGCTGGTAACCAGGGTAAACATCGGGTTACTAAGCGCGGCCCTGCGCTTAGTAACCCGATGTTTACCCTGGTTACCCGGGGACCTCGGCATCGTTGGTCGCTGGAGAGCGGTCTGTGTGACAGCTCTCCAGCGATCAAACAGCGACGCTGCAGCGATCGGCATCGTTGTCGCTATCGCTGCAGCGTCGCTTAATGTGAAGGTACCTTAACACTAGGGCTTGATGTTAACTGTGCTTTTGGACAATTCACAGCTGACAACAAGCAAAACTACCATTAGCCCGATTGCCAACACATCAGGGTAATTGCGAAGAGCCGAGGCTAAGCGCCAGAGTTGGGGCATCTAATGTGATGCTCCATATCTGGGGCAGCTGCGGGCTGCTATTTTTAAGCTGGGAAGGGCACAATAACCCAGCATAATAATATCAGCAAACAGCTGTCTGCTTTATCTTTGCTGGTTATCAAACATAGGGGGGGGCCACGTTGTTTTTTTACAATGATTTATTTGTTAAGTTAAACCAGGCTAGACACCCTTTAGTGACACATGAAAGGCACTAAAGGGTGTAAGTGTATAATATGCATGAGAGGTGTGACATTATTTATATGCAGGATATCTATCTATTTTATCTATATTCTGTCTAATATTTTTTGAGATATGTGAGTAAAAATTGGACAGCATATGAATGGTCCGTGTGCCGTCTGATTTTTTTTTTATCACAACCATTGACAAGCATTGGTGAATCTCTGACATTTTAATCGACCACTTCCAGCATGCTGCGATGTTTTCCTCAGCCCGATTACAGCTGAGGAAAAACTTGCAGATGAAGGCTATGTGCACACGCTGCATCCTGGTGTGCGGATTTTTCCGCGCTGATTTTGATAAATCCGCAGGGCAAAAACACTGCGTTTTTCCTGCGGATTTATCGCGGTTTTTGTGCGGATTCTGCTGCGGTTTTACACCTGCGTTTTTTTAATATGGAGCAGGTGCCAAACCGCTGCGGATTCCGCACGAAGAATTGACATGCTGCGGAAAAAAAATGCAGTGATTCCGTCTGTTTTTTTTCTGCAGCATGTGCACAGCGGTTTTTCTTTTCCATATGTTAACATTGTACTGTACACCACATAGAAATCTGCTGCAGATCCGCAGCAAAAGCCGCAACGTGTGCACATACCTTAACACTGCCTCATTGAATAACATTGGTGTGAGTGAAATGTGATTTTTTTGTATCATATCACACTCGGTGTATTTATACGGAGATGTGAGCAATCCCTAAAAATGACAGAGGCATCACTGCTGATTCTAGTGTTTGGCTGCTGTGGTTTATGTGCTGAAGCATTGATATCAGCCCTGTAATCCAAAGACTGAGTGCAGTGTCGGAGAGGCAGTGCTGGAACACTGGGTAAGTATGGCTCATTTTGCTTATTTTAAGTAAAGCATGTCTAAAATTTAGACTATAACAAATCTTGGAAAAAAAACGAATTAAAATTACTTGATCAGCATGAATGAATTATAGATCAGGGGTGGGGAACCTCAGGCCCAGGGCCATTTACGGCCCTCGATGACCTTTTATCAGGCCCCAGGGCAGATTCTCAGGGACCGCATTCTTGGCAAGGGAGGTGTATTTTGATTACAACCAGCGCATTAATTTCTTCTTGCTCTTAGCACACGCATGCAGTGTTCACTACTGAACAGTGAAGGGCATGCAATGAAAGATTATGTCCTAACACCAGTGCCAGAGTCAGGATGTACTTTGTAGGTGGGGTTTGTACGGCCCCTGAAGGATGGTATAAATATCCTAATGACCCTTGGCAGAAAAAAGATTCCCCACCCCTGTTATAGATGAACAGTTTAGAAGGTTGGGTAAATGTAAATGAACAGAAAATAAAGATATGGTGGTAATAATAGATTGGAAGAAGCTAATTTGGGTCACTAAAATCAAAGACCATCAAGCCTCTATATATATTTAGAATTTATAGAAACATTTGCCACATTTTTGTTTATCTCACCTTTGTGATACTTATTTTCAATAAATGTATAACAGACATGGTAATTAAAGGAAATATGTAGCTAGGCTTTTGCCAATAAATTTGAGAAAGAATAATGTAGAAACAAAGACCCTGATTCCAGTGATGCATCACTTACTAGGCTGCTTAGTGTAGTTTTGTTAAAATTACTGTCTTATCAGCAGGAGATTAGGGGACTAGTAAACCTGCTGTCAGGTAGTCAAGCATCACTATGAGCTGTGTATAACCCCATCCCACCACTGATTGGCAGCTTTCTGTGTACAGTACATAGGCAGAAAACTGCCATTTAGTGGTGTGGGCGGGGTTATACACAGCTCAGCCTTCAGAGAACTGTAAGATCTGCACCAGATAAAAGTGTGAATTTATACAAATTCTAGCAATCAGCCTAGCAAGTGAAACATCTCTGGAGTCAGGGTCTCTGCACCTACTTCATGCTGCTCTCAGATGGGGTAGCAAAAACTTGGCAAAAGATTCCCTTTAAAAAAATATATAAAGTACTTACTTTGTGAAAGGCACACATTGAAACAGATGGCCAGGGTGAAAGCTCCCAGCAAGAAGTTGATTGTGTTCATGTTGATTGACGTCGTCCTAAAAAGAATTTCAGATGTTTATTTTTCTCTGTATTTTTTTGAATATCACAAGTATATATTTGCTAGTCTGAAAAGCTAAATCCTTCCATTTATCATAAGCTGGTATTATTCAATACTAACTCTTCACTGAACTGAAATTATATGGCAAACATTATTACTTTGGCTAGTGATGTCCGTGAATGGATATACCGCTGAGGGTAGAAATGTTGTCCCACTAGTTAATTTTTTTTTCTTTCAAATACCAGTTCTCTCAATGGTCGTACATTACAAATGGCAAGACATATTTGTCTATACAGCTATCTGTCTGTCTATCATTGCAGGAAGTAATATCTGGAAAGTTTGGTCACAAAATCAGAATATTACTTTAACTCTGACTATGACAACTATCGTTATATATCTGTGGCCACATTCACAAGTTCAGGATTTGGTCAGTATTTTACCTCAGTATCTGTAAGCCAAAACCATGACAATGGCATTGTCGATACTTTGGGTATCCCGGGTGGACCCCCTTTCCCTCCCTCCAAAACCCACCTATCACCACCTCCCCATCTACCACCCCAGCCCCCATCCACACTCCAACTCACACAAAAAACACATGACAATAATTACTTTTGGAATAACTTGGCCACAGCAGCCTTTTTATTTTAACACAACAAATAAATAATAATTACACACAATGTAGACACATCTTTTACTAGGAGGAGTCCTTGAAGCTACAAAGAATCTGGCGAATACCCCATAACAATAACTGTGAACATAACAGTAAACACAGAATTACTCCCAGCCGTTACCACCCTGGCTCGGGAGCACCAATAAACTCAAAGGTTTAACTGTTCACGATAACTACCCGGGGATTCGGCCACACTAGCCGAAAGTCCCCACCACAATTCACCAGGTCCGAACCCAGTTAAACTCTGAAAAAACAGGGGACCCATAAGCCAACGGATCCCCCGAACCAATTTTCCACCAACTCCAAGGACTCCCCCCAGCCGCCTAGGCCACAGTGACCCGTAAAAGCAAATAAACACATGACCTACCACACAATATTCATATAAAAACCTAAAGGGGGCGGGAGGGCGGGATGCTTCAGGGTTCGGAGAGCGGGAACTGCCAGGCCCCTCCCCCAACTGACCCATAAAACCCTTCTCCATAGTTCCCTCCCTTAAATTACCCTAAATACCCACCTCCAACCCACTGTCATGCTGGCCTCCGCTTCAGGCCTTGGGTGAGGGGGTTGGGCGGCCTCGCTCCGGCCATTTCTGGAGTGGGTGATAAATACAGAAGTGGAGCATATGTTTCTATTATACTTTTCCTCTGATTGTTCCACTCCTGGTTTTGGCTTACAAATACTGATGTAAAATGCTGACCAAATACCGAATGTTTGAACATGGCCTACAGTGGGTACGGAAAGTATTCAGACCCCTTTGCAGCATCAATAGATATAATGTTAAAAATAATAAAACAATACAAAATCGTGATATTCTCACCTTCCGGCGTCCCCCGCAGCCTTCCAGCTCCTCGTGATGCTCTCGGCAGCACTCCCATTCTCAGTAATGCCTCGCGGCAATAACCCCAGATGACTTGGCATCACGCGAGACCGCTACATCATCACAGGTCATTGTCACATTGGCATTACTGGGAACGGGAGCATCGCGAGGAGCGGGAAGGCAGCGGGAGCCCCCGGAAGGTGAGAATATCACAATTTTTTATTTTAATTGTTTTTTTGTTTTTTTTTACAGGTATATGGTTCCCAGGGCCTGGAGTAGAGTCTCCTCTCCTCCACCCTGGGTACCAACCGCACATGATTCCGTACAATGAATGAACATGCTGCGTTTTTTTCTGGAATGCGTTTCTGATGCGGAAAAAAAAGCAGCATGTGCACAAAAAATGCGGAATGCATTAAAAATGATGGGATGCTTATGTAAGCGTTTTTTTAGCACTTTTTCGGCGGAAAACAGCCAAAAAACGCTAAAAAAGGCTAAAAATCCTGAACGTGTGCACATAGCCTAAATATGAGTGTTTGAGCAAAGGGTCTGAATACTTATGACCATGTGATATTTCAGTTTTTAATTTTTAATAAATATGGAAACATTTCTACATTTCTGTTTTTTTGGAAGATGGGGTGCAGAGTGTACATTAATGAGAAAAAAATAACTTTTTTGAATTTACCAAATGGCTGCAATGAAACAAAGAGTGAAGAATTTAAAGGGGTCTGAATACTTTCTAGAGCCACTGTATATGTTTTCATTGTTTGACTACCATTTCCAATGCTGAATCTTGAATCTGAACAGCATAACCTGGGCCAAATAGTTGTTGTATTGATTTTGGCCTGACCAATATGTTATATCTAAGCTAAATCTCTAACAAATTTTTCTAGGCATGACTCACTGAGGACTAGTGGCGTGCTGCCAATGGTGGCAGATCAAGTGCTATGGGGCCCACGATACAGTTGAAAGCAATGATTGAGGATGAGGCTATCAGCTCCCTCTTCCATCATTCTCCCTGCATGTCTGCGCTCTAACATCTCAGCGCACCAGGTGCAATGACGTCACTACACTGCATCCGCTGTGCCAAGCAGTGCAAAGCTGTGGAAGACACGCTGCGGAAGACCGGAGCAGAGAGAGAAACAAGGAGAGGTGAGTATATTGTTTTAGGTTCTTTTTAATCAATGAGTACATTGTGGAGCCCATTATATTGAATGGAGGACTATGTGGAGGTCATTATATTATACTAGATTGTGGCCCGATTCTAACGCATCGGGTATTCTAGAATATGCATGTCCCCGTAGTATATGGACAATGATGATTCCAGAATTCGCGGCAGACTGTGCCCATCGCTGATTGGTCGAGGCAACCTTTATGACATCATCGTCGCCATGGCAACCATTATGACATCTACGTCGATACTGTGCCCGTCGCTGATTGGTCGAGGCCTGGCGGCCTCGACCAATCAGAGACGCAGGATTTCCATTATGACATCATTGTCGCCATGCTGTGCCCGTCGCTGATTGGTCGAGGCCTGGCGGCCTCTACCAATCAGACGCGGGATTTCCAGGACAGACAGACAGACAGACAGACAGAAAAACCCTTAGACAATTATATATATAGATGGAGGGCTTTGTGAGGGTTTTTATATTATATGGAGTGCTATGTGTGGCAAATGTATTAAATGGAAGGCTATGTGTGGGGTCATTATATTATATGGAAGGCTATGCGGAGCCCCTTATAACAAATGGAGGATATGTGAAGGCCATTATATTATATGTAAAACTATGTGAGGGGCCATTATATTGTATAGAAAGCTATTTAGGGTTGTTTTATTATATGGAATGCTATGTGGGGCAAATGTATTAAATGGAAGTCTATGTGTGGGATGTTGTATTATATGGAAGGCTATATGGGGCCCATTGTATCAAATGGAAGGATATGTGGAGCTCATTATATTATATGCTTCCAGAAGAATCAAGAGGTGAAATGCACGTCGGGGTGAGCGGGACTCTGCTCTTTCCAGACACGCTGCTCCTGCTGTCATCCATATCTAAGGTATTGTAATATTATGGTGTTTCCCCTTGATAACAATCACTAACGTATGCAATCTTACTCTCTAGCTTACTGCTAGCCCAGTTATACTTAGATGGGTCATATATAATATAAGGAGAGCTGCTCATTTGTAACTATGGGTCACCAAAACCTTTGATGTTACTTTGGATACACATTAGTTTATTAATAGCTCAATCTGTGCTTATTGTACAGTTCAGCGGCAGCATCCTATTTAAATTATACTTGCATACTAACTGGTTATTAATCCTGGATTTAGCAGGGTCCGCTAAGTAGAGTTATTTTCCAATAAAAATGTATTTGATGTACTGATGGGTCTCTTCCTCTTTCCATATGACTAATCTCATATTGGAACTGGTGTTTATATTTAAGGCTATGTTGGACCCATTATACAGTTTAGAGGGCTATGTGGGGGCGTTTTTTTACTGTATGGAGGGATATCAGGGGCCTTTATACAATGTGCAGGTTTGTGTGGGATCCAACATGCCATGTGGAGGGAGTGGGAGCCATTATCCTGCATGGAGGGCTGTGTGGGGGCCATCATGTTGTGTGGTGGGCTGTGTTGGGGTCACAGTTGGAGCATTATACTGTGTTGAGGTCACCATACTTTGCCGGATTGGTACAGTAGGGTCATCATACTGTGCAGGTGGAGGGTACTGTGCAGGAATTCCCTGTGGAGGTATCATACTGTGTTTGGGGGAGCATTTTTGTTGGGATCGGCATCATAATTTAAGTGGGTAACAACAGGTTAGTCTAGGGCTTCAATAGGAGGAAAATTACTTGTAAGGGCTGCAGAGTTGTGAGATATGCTCCTCTGTGACTCCACCTAATATTTTTTTGTGTGGGAGGGGGGCCCGATTAGAACTTCTGCAATGGTGCACCACGATTTACGTATGCACCCCCTGCCAAATACAATGGTTTACCTTTGTTAAATCTTGTCTTGTATTCTAGGATATATTGGTAGAATTGCTAAAATATCTGTTTAAGCCTCATTCAAATGTCAGCAATTTTTCTGGTTAAAAAACGTCCACAAAAAAAAAAACCTCTATCAGAGTTCGTATCTGAATTTTTTAATTGTTCTGTCAGCATTTCAGTTTTTACCATCAATGTGTCATCAGTGATTTTCTTGTATGCAAAAAAAATTAATTTCAAAGCTTCTCCTATCCACTTCATTGTTCAAACGGACAGCACATGAAATACACACGGATGACAATCTGTCCTGTCAGTGCTTTTCATGGATCCATTGTATGACTAATTTTGATCTGTGGCCCAGATCAAAACAGAACATGTCTTCATTTTTTTGGGCAGACCACTCGGTCTGCAACAAAATAAGGTCATGTAATCAGCCATTGAACTATAAAAGGTATGCAGTCTATCCATGAAAAAAATGGAAAAAAAAACTTATGGTATGGTGCACATGGAAATCTGTATGTGGCCTTATGAATGGGAAAAAGGGAGAGCAGACTTTTGATGATGCATATTCTCCTATGTACCATTCACAGAAGATAGTTGCCTTACATCATGACTCTATTCCGTGGCTTGTGAGACCAGACAATTTTGAAAACGCTCCTCAGCCATCTCCACTAACAGAAGGTAGATGTTTAGCCTTATATCAATGAGCATATTTATTATATCATCATACTGAAGTACAATCTAACATATGACAGAATAACTCAATAATTGATGTAGGTGTTTTTTTTCCACAACTGTTCCAATTACAAAATTTTCATCCTTCACCTTACATTTTGGGTGGAGGTTGTCCGAAATAGCAATTTCCCATTAAGAGAAATCTGCCATGATAGAGCACTTTCTAATATTAAAGACAAGATTTCCTGTCTGAAAATATAAGATGTTTCATTTAGGCCATATCAGTAAGTAACCACAGATTTGATTCTTGTCCCTAAAATATTTAAAGTGAGAATGCAAAAAACCTAGCTAATAATGTTAGCAGGTGTACAAAAAATAAACACAAAAATAAATGACATCAATGTACTAATGTAAAATGTATATGTAAAGCATTTGTTTTTATTTTAGAGGGAGCTATAAAAAAAAGTCCAAAAATGATCAAATATCTCCAAAAATTGTATCAAATTGCCTTTAAAATTCCATATTTTCCATTCAAAATATTTAGTATGCCTGTTACCAATATTGTATTTCATGTATATGCTGGCTGGCCCATGAGGATCCCCAGACATCGTTATAAGCACTTTGTATGCTGTAATATAAATGAGCACATCTCCAATATTATCATTTACTAGTAATGTGGGAAAATGATAATATCTCAGAAGTCACAAAGGACATTGAAGATAATTCCAGAATGAGACACTTGACTGAGATTGATTCTGATGTGTTGTCTATGATTTCTTACCTTCTATTAGTTGTCGGTGTCACCAGTCAGAGTCATCTGTTCATCTGGTCACCTTAGTAAGATGGAAATGTGGATTTAAAACATTTCACCAATGAGTATTTGTGACCACACCTGGGATAGTAGAAATTGCACAAATAGTACCTTACTTACTGCCCTTAGCCTGCAGCAATTGGTCACAGAGCATACTCAAATCCTCAAAGCCTCACCAGCCTTAGTCTCAGGTTTCTCAAAGAACCCTAGAGACAAAATACTGAAATATCTAGTCTGTCAGTAACGTCACAGAAAGCTTTATTCCGCCCTGTATTTTATAACACAGGACAAAAATAAAATTGAGATACTGTATATAGGTATGTAGGTATATTGGCGCTAATGAGGGAATTCTGGCAATAGGGTGACTGTAGCTATCACTGTAGGTATACTGTGGATAATAAGAACATTCTGGCCATAGGGAGATGGTAGCTGTCATTGTAGGAATATTGCGACCAATGATGGCATTCTGGCAATAGAGGGACTATAGCTGTCCCTGTAGGTATATTATGGCCAATAAACATAACACTGCCCAAAAACCCTAACCTAGAAGAACTACACTTCACAATAAACTAGAGCATAATGGCCCAAGGAAAGTACATCACTGGATCAAAGAAGTGAACATAGAATCAATTATGAATAAAATATAAATCTTTTATTAATTAATAATCATAGAGCACAGTTAAAATAGGATAAGGAACCTCATGTCAACAGGAGACGCAGTAACAAAAAACTTAATAGGCTATATATAGGACTAATATAGCACACTGATTTCATTAATAGTCTAGGTACAGGTACAAGTGCTTCTCACAAAATTAGAATATTATCAAAAAGTTAATTTATTTCAGTTCTTCAATACAAAACGTGAAACTCATATATTAGATAGAGTCATTGCAAACAGATTGATCTATTTCAAGTGTTTATTTATGTTAATGTTGATGATTATGGCTTACAGCCAATAAAAACACAAAAGTCATTATCTCAGTAAATTAGAATACTTTATAACACCAGCTTGAAATATGACTTTAAAATCCGAAATGTTGGCCTACTGAAATGTATGCAAAAGGAGCCCCGGCCAAGTATTGAGTGCATTTATTGAACATACATTTCAGTAGGCCAACATTTCAGATTTTAAAATAGTTTTTCAATGTGGGGGTTATAAAGTATTCTAATTTACTGACATAATGACTTTTGGGTTTTGGCTGTAAGCCATAATCATCAACATTAACAGAAATAAATGCTTGAAATAGATCACTGTTTGCAATGACTCTATATAATATACGAGTTGCTCTTTTTGTATTGAAGAACTTAAATAAATTAACTTTTTGATGATATTCTAATTTTGTGAGAAGCACCTGTATATACCAGGTTGTGGAACAAACATAACATGATGGGACCAGGATGGGGAACATACAGTGGCATGTAATAGATGGGACACCCCTGGTAAAAATTACTGTAATTGTGAACAGTTAAGCAAGTTGAAGATTAAATCATCTCTAAAAGGCCTAAAGTTAAAGATAACACATTTCCTTTGTATTTTAGGCACAAAAAATATATTTTTTCATTTTCTACATTAACCTCTTTCTGACATCGGGTGTAATACTACACCGATGCCGGACTCCCTCCCTTTGATGTGGCCTCTGGCGCTAAACCCACATCTTTTCCAGCACATGTCAGCTGTTTTGAACAGCTGACATGTGCCTATAACAGCCGAGGGTGTAATCGCGATCTGTTAACTAGTTAAATGCCGCTGTCATACTCTGACAGAGGCATTGAACGCGCGCCTCTGGCAAGCACGCCGGAAATCCCATCCATCGGTGACCCCGTCACGTGATCCCGGGTCACGGATGGGTTGGCCTGACAAACAGATATCTCCAGCAGACCTCTATGATTGTCACTGCCGTATTGCTATGAGCGCCTCCCAGTGGTCGGCACTCATAGCAAGTCAGCAATTCCTCTACATACAGTGGATCAGATCATCACCCATATGTAGCAGGACTGAGCAGGTTATGGCAGTTTCTAGTCTCCCATGGAGACTAATAAAGCATGCCAAAAGTTAAAAAAAGTTTTAAAAAATATTTTAAAAAATATATATAAAAGTTCAAATCACCCCCATTTTTGCCCTATTCAAAATTAAACAATGAAAAAAAATAAAACATACACATATTTGGTATTACCACGTTCAGAATCGCTCGATCTATCAATATAAAAAAATAATTAACCTGACTGCTAAACGACGTAATGAGAAAAAAAGTCAAAACGCCAGAATTATTTTTTTTTTTTGTTCCCGCTACATTGCAATTGTGTCTATGAACTCATATGCGCAGGCGCCGGGAAAGGTCAGAGAGGCCCAGCGCCTGCGCACTGCAGTACTTTGCTCTGCCCTCAACAGGGCAGACAAAGTACGCCTGCGCCGGAGCTGCGGCGTGAAGACAAGAAGAGGACGTCATCATAAGAAGATAGGAGGCCCCGGACCGCGACGCCCATCGGACCTGGACTGCAGCGGGACCGCCCCTAGGTGAGTATAATATAACCTCTTTTTCTCATCTTTCAGGATACATCGGAGGCTTATCTACAGCATTAAAGAATGCTGTAGATAAGCCCCTGATGCCGGTGGATGCAGCTCATCTTCGATTTTTGGGGTGACAGGTTCCCTTTAATTAGCCTGTTAGGGTTATGGCTTGTTCACCATCATTGTTAGGAAAGACCAGGTGATGAAAATTTCCAAGCTTTATAAAAATGCAGCCTCCTCTAACCTTGTACCAAAAATAGCAGACACTTGTTCTTCTAAGTAGCTGCCTAGCAGTCTGAAAATGAACATGGTGAAGACCCATAAAGCAGGAGAAAGCTACAAGAAGATAGCAAAGCGTTTTCAAGTTACCTTTGCCTAAGGGTACTGTCTCACAGTGGCACTTTTGTCGCTATGATGGCACGATCCGTGACGTTCCAGCGATATCCATACGATATCGCTGTGTCTGACACGCAGCAGCGATCAGGGACCCTGCTGAGAATCGTACGTCGTAGCAGATCGTTTGGAACTTTCTTTCGTCGCTGGATCTCCCGCTGTCATCGTTGGATCGGTGTGTGTGACACCGATCCAACGATGCATTCGCTTGTAACCAGGGTAAACATCGGGTTACTAAGCGCAGGGCCGCGCTTAGTAACCCGATGTTTACCCTGGTTACCATCGTAAAAGTAAAAAAAAAAAAAACAGTACATACTCACATTCCGGTGTCAGTCAGGTCCCTTGCAGCCTGCTTCCCGCTCTGACTGACTGCCGGCCGGAAAGAAAGAGCAGAGCACAGCGGTGACGTCACCGCTGTGCTCTGCTTTCACTTTACGGCGGCACTCAGTCAGAGCGGGAAGCAGACTGCAAGGGACCTGACGGACACCAGAATGTGAGTATGTACTGTTTGGTTTTTTTTACTTTTACGATGGTAACCAGGGTAAACATCGGGTTACTAAGCACGGCCCTGCGCTTAGTAACCCGATGTTTACCCTGGTTACCCGGGGACTTCGGCATCGTTGGTCGCTGGAGAGCTGTCTGTGTGACAGCTCTCCAGCGACCACACAACGACTTTCCAACGATCACGGCCAGGTCGTATCGCTGGTCGTGATCGTTGGAAAGTTGCAGAGTGTGACAGTACCCTTAGTTCAAAATGTAAATAAGAAATGTCAGTTAACAGGAACAGTGGAGGTCAAGATAAGGTCTGGAAAACAAAGCAACATTTCAGTAAGAGCTGTTCATGGGATTGCAAGAGAAGAAAATCAGAACCCCCGCTTGACTGGAATAGACCTTCAGATACATTTAGCAGACTCTGAAGTTGTGGTACATTGTTCTACTGTTTAGAGATTTAGAATGGTAGTGTAGCGGCGCTAGTGTAAAAAAGCATAAAAAAGCAGCTAGTATAGCCCTTAAACCACACAGGGCGAAAAGAAACTCTGATAAATACAATAAAGAATTATACCTGCGCTCAAAAATGCATAGAAATTAAATAATCACTATTTACCTGTCGGAGGGGAGACAGTACTGGAAGCGATAGGGTTACTCGTATATGAGTCAGACTCTAACTCTAACCTTCGGACTCTGAGGACAAGGATAAAAAAGGGGGGAACAGATGTGTATATGTATACTGCTCGGAAAGTATATTGCTATATATTAGGCAGTTTAATAAACAAATCGATACTAGGAGAACTACTATAACTTAAAAACAAAAGCTAATTCCATCAAGGCTTGCGGAGCTGTGCTTCTATGTATAGACACGCGATAGTAATCCAGGAAAGGTCATACGTACTATTCAGCGTGTAGACACCTGGGTCTGAAGAAAGTCAGCAGGAGCAACACACGTGCACTTATAAGGTTGTAACTTGGTTATTACTTCCCTTGTGACAATCAGCGACGTTCAGAGATGATGGTTCCCCGGCGTGCTGTCCTGGCCGGTGACAGCCGCCCGTGCGGCAGGAAGTAAATGGGAGCTGAGCGCTCAGAATCGTTGCAGCTGACAGGATCTGCGGAGATTTCGGGTCACGTGTCCTGTACGTCACGTGGTGGCCCCTGTTAGAGGTACGGAGCACTGTAGGAGCCTACAAGGGTGCTCAGCAGGGAGGTACTACAACACACAGGCGCTAGTAGGAAGGCTACTGATTTCCACCTGCAAAGGGAACTCTGGATGTGCCTTCGGACCGGCCGGACTCAGCCAGCCCTGTGAACGGTACTCTGGACTGTGGATGCTGAAGTCTTCAGTAAAAGGTAAAGAGACTGCAACCTTTGTGTCCTCGTTATTCATCGCACCCTACAACATCCACCATTACCACCTACTCATCAAGGGAAGCCCTGGGGACATACTTCACCTGTGGGAAGGTATACCATCTAGCTGCCATTCCATCACCCCAGCGGACCCCTAGCAGCGTCGGTCACCCTGACCGAATACCACAGGTGGCGTCACGAACACTTGACAAACTATCACCTTTAATTGGGCGCCCCTTAGCAGGGCCACGGACCGGGTCGGGCCACCGTGACATCCCCAGAACCGAGACAGAGGGACCCGGTACCAAGTACCCCACTGCCCTGCACCTGGGGGCGATCCATTCACACATAGCATTTTTGAACTTTAGCATTGCTTTCAACCAAGACAAATGCAATCACTGGGAAATGTAATTTTAACATTTTACAACCTTAGCTGGCCATGTGCTGTGTGACATATCCTGCTTCATTTATGAAGGAGGGACTCAAAGTCACAAAGTCTATTTTTATAGGGCCATCAGGCGGACTGTAATATTCTTAAAGGGAAAGCAGTTGGTCCTCACGATTCTATGAGAAGCATCAGCCGGCTATGCGTTGTTGTTCCCATTATTAAAGGGAACCTGTCACCCCCAAAATGGCTGGTGAGGTAAGCTCACCGGCATCAGGGGCTTATCTACAGCATTCTGTAATGCTGTAGATAAACCCCCGATGTTACCTGAAAGAGGAGAAAAAGACGTTAGATTATACTCACCCAGGGGCGGTCCCGGTGCGGTCAGGTCGGATGGGTGTCTCCGGTCCGCTCCGGCGCCTCCCATCTTCATTCCATGACGTCCTCTTCGGGTCTTTACGCCGCGGCTCTGGCGCAGGCGTACTTTGTCTGCCCTGTTGAGGGCAGAGCAAAGTACTGCAGTGCGCAGGCGCTGGAAAGGTCAGAGAGGTCAGAGGTCAGAGAGGCTGAAGAACCTGCATTGGTGAATTGCAGTATTGAGGCTGAACACCCAGCAGTGGAGCATTGCAGTGTTGAGCCTGAAGAACCAGCACTGGAGAATTGCAGTGTTGAGGATGAAGACCCAGCAGTGGAGCATTGCAGTGTTGTGGCTGGACACCCAACAGCAGAGCACTGTAGTGTTGAGCCCGGAGAACCTGCATTGTAGCATTGCAGTGTTGAGGATGAGCACCGGGCAGTGGAACATTTCAGTGTTGAGCCTGAAGAACCAGCAGTAAACAATTGCAGTGTTGAGGATGAAGAACTGGCAGTGGAGAATTGCTGACTAACCAACAAAGTTCACATTATTAGGAAGTGGGTCTCCTATACTGTTTGCCTATGCACTGAATGCAATGCCTGCCCCAAATTTGGACTCACCCCAATACCCCTTGGAAGAGACATGGAGAAAGGCCTCCTAAGAACCTGTTCCCATTACAAAGGAGCAGTTCTCCATTACTTGCAATGCCCAAGCAGTAAGTGTATGGGCTATCAAACATTTCCCTCTGAGGGTTATACAGTACCATACTGTCAAAAAATTTTGTTTAAGGGCATCATAAACACCCTTAAAAACAATAACATGGGTGTTACATCACAGACCACGGTCACCCTGGTGATCTAGTGGTGGTGGATGAAGATACGTGGAGGAGGGCCTCCTAAAAATCTCTTCCCATTACAAAGGAGCGGGTCTGCTATACTTGTAATGCCAAGGCACTAAGTGTATGGGCTGACAAACATTTCCCCCTGGGGGGGGTATACAGCAACATACTGTCAAAAAATTGTTACTGGCATCATAAACACCCTTACACCCTTAAAAACAATAATGTGGGTGTTGCATTACAGACCATGGTCACTCTGGTGATCTAGTGGTGGTGGATGATGAGCATGAGGAGCAGGAGAAGGACAATAGCAAATATGCCAAATCAGTAAGCATACACCCATGTGTGGGTGTCAAGAGGTGCATGGGAATAGACCTCCCAAAACAAAACACTAGATTTGAGTTTATGTTACGCTGCTATCATTCGGTGGTGTTGAGAAATCTGGCCCAATCCATCCCTTGTTCATTTTTATAAAAGTCAGCCTGTCAGCATTTACAGTTGACAAGCAGATGCGCTTATCAGTTATAATTCCACCAGCGGCACTAAATACCCACTCTGACAAAACGCTAACGGCAGAGCAGGCCAAGACCTCCAAGGCGTAGAGAGCCAGTTTATGCCACGTGTCAAGCTTGGATACCCAATAATTATAAGGCACAGAGGAATTATGGAGGACGTTGGTACAGTCAGCAAGGTACTCCCTCAGCATCTTCCAAAACATTGCACTCCTTGTGAGAGTACCCCACACCTCAGGGCCTGTGCGATGGGTGGGTCAGAGAAAACTCTCTCAGAACTTTGTCAGTATTCCCCTGCCTCTGCCGGATTGAGTTGTGTCTCTCTTGCCTGTACTCCTTGGTTGTCCAAGAAACAGTGTTGTCTGTGTATTCAGATGGGAATTTTTTTAATAATTCCGCAACAAGGGCCTTCTGTGACTGCACCATTTTAGTACACCTGTCTGCCTCTGGAATACGAAATAGAAAGTTCTCCTTGTAGCATGGGTCTAGAAGTGTCACCACCCAATAATGGCTGTCACCCAAAATTTTGAGAATGCAAGGGTCACGGGAAAGGCAGTGTAACATAAACTCAGCCATACATGCCAGACTGCTAACAGGAAAAACACCAAAAAAGGAAAAATTCAAGAAAATACACCAAAAACAGGCAGAGATGCTTACCTGTCTGAATGGGCCTCAATACAAATGCACAAGCAGTGTGCAGCGGACCCAAACAAAATAGCAAATGCACAGGTGCAATACCTAATGAAATAGCCTTGCTTGTGCATTTGTATTGAGGCCCATTCAGACAGGTAAGCATCTCTGCCTGTTTTTGGTGTATTTTCAGACTGCTAACAGACAAGACTTCTTTGTCCTCAAAAAGAGGATGACTGACCATGATTCCTCCTCCTTGTCCTCCTCCCTGTCCTCAGGTCATCCACACTGAACGGACCGTATGACAGTTGGGCTTGTAGTACCGTCTATAGCGCATGAAACTAGCTCCTGTTCTTTCTCCTCCTCTTCCTCATTGTCACCCAATACACGTTGGGATGAGATGAGCCTGGGCTGTGTATAATCACTCTGTATGGTTCCTTGGTTTGTCTTATCATGCTCCGCCTGCAATGCATCTTCTTTGATTGTGAGCAGAGAGTGTTTCAGAACACAAAGAAGTGGGATGATGAGGCTAATAATGGCATCATCGCTGCTCACCATCTAGGTGGAGTCCTCAGTTTTGGAGGATGGTACATATGTCTGACATCCATGTCCACTCCTGATGTCTTATGTGTGGAGTCTGAACTGAATACCGACAGCCATGTTGATGCTGGTAGTCAACAACTGCCCTCTTCTGCTCACAAATCCTTTCCAACATCTGCAGTGTAGAGTTCCAACGCGTGGGGACATCACACACCAGTCGGTGAGCTGGAAGCTGCAAATGCTGCTGATGCATGGCAAGGGCGAAGGAAGCTGTAGCTGACATTCTAAAATGGGCACACAGGCGGCGTACTTTGACAAGCAGATCTGGTAGCTCCGGGTAGCTATTGAGAAACTATTAAACAGCAAGTTTAAGCACATGGGCCAGGCATGGGACGTGTGTGAGCTCGCCTCGCCTCAGAGCGGCCACCAGGTTCCAGCCATTGTCACACATGACCATGCCTGGCTGTAGGTTCAGCAGTGTGAGCCACAGATCTGCCTGTTCTTTCAGAGCTGTCCACAACTCTTCAGCATTTTGCGGTTTGTCACCTAAGCATATTAGCTTCAGCACAGCCTGTTGCCACTTGGCTGAGGCAGTGCTGCAGTGCTTCCAGCTTGTGACTGATGTGGTCATTTCAGAGATGGAGGCTGAAGAGGAGGAGGAGGTGCAGGAGTTGTGGACTATGGGGGAAACCCTGATTGGCGTAGGGTCTGCAATCCTCAGCGTTGGGAAGACGTGTTCCATTCCAAGGTCCGACTGGGTCCCTGCTTCCACTATGTTAACCCAGTGTGCCGTCAGTGAGATGTACTGTCCTTGCCCAGAAGCACTTGTCCACGTGTCCGTGGTTAGGTGGATTTTCCCAGTAGCAGCATTATTGAGGGCATGGCTAATGTTGTTGGACATGTGCTTGTGTAATGCGGGTACGGCATACCAGGAGAAATAGTAGCGGCTGGGGACCGAATCCATTGGGACAGCCGCTGTCATCAGGTTGTGGAAAGATTCCTTCTCCTCGAGCCTAAAAGGCAATATTTTGAGCGTAAGCAGACGAGAAATGTGAGAATTTAGAAGTGTGTCCTGTGGGGCATTGGCAATGTATTTCCGATTGCGTTCCAAGGACTGGAGTATGGACAACTGAATGCTGGGCTGCGACAAAGACGTGCTTGATGATGGTGCTAGTTGAGTGTGTTCAACGACAGGTACATTGCAGGAGGCATCTTCACATGCACCATAGACAGGGGATTGGCTGGCAAGCACAACAGCGGAAGAAGCAGTGGTGTCACCCGCAGACACTGTTCCTGGACCCTGGGGTTCAGCCCACAAAGTCGGGTGCTTTGCTGCCATGTGCCTGATCATGCTGGTGGTGGTCAGGCTGGTAGTTTTGCTACCCCTGATGATGCGGACATGGCAGGTGTTGCAAATGGCCTGTTTGGGGTTATCGGCAGAGTCTTTAAAAAACAACCAGACTCAGGAAGACCTAACAGTTGTACTGCCAACTTCCATTGTGTTGGTGTTACAGGGAACGGTTGCCCACCTTCTGTCTGCAGCCACCACACTGCTTCTTCCTGTCTGTTGAGGTGCTACGCCTCCCTCCTTCTGTGTGTTGCTGACCTCGCTCTGCATGTCCTCCTGCCAGGATGGGTCAGTTACTATATCATCCACCACCTCGTATTCCATTTCCACACCCTTGTCGTCCTCTTGACTTTCTGGCAATTGTGTCTCATCTTCATCCACTTATTGTGACACGTTCCCACTGTCGCATTTGTGTGACCATGGCTGCTCAAATATTTGGGCATTGCTACATGCGATCTCATCTTGCCCTGCTTCAAGTGGACCAGGAGAGAGGCCTGAGTCTCTAAATGGAAAAGTGAACAGCTCTTCGGAGTGTCCAAGTGTGGCATCAGTTGTCTCCGGGCACTTGGCATGGTGGGAGAAAGGAGGATCACGGTGAGGAATATGTGGTCCAAACTCACGGCTACTCAGACTTGACTGTGTGGAAGACAGGGTGATGGTGGCAAAGTGACTGTAACCATTATCCGCTATCCAACCAACAATTTTTTGACACTGCTCTCGGTTCAATAATGGTGTGCTGCTGTCGTCCCCTAGTAATTGGGACAGGAAGGCCGAGCAAGAAGATGTGGGTGTTTGTTGGGGCCCAATTTCAGCTTGCCCATGGCTTCGGCCTCTGCATGCACCATCAACATCACGTCCACTTCCCCGTCCCTTACCACACGCCTTGCCCATTTTAAATGGAGTACAATATTTTCCACGTTCACTACAATGGCTGAATTTGGAGTGAACTTATATGTGATCCATGTGTGGGAAAACCATAGTTTAAAATATCTGTCCTGTAGCTAGCAATTTATTTTTCAACAAACTGGAGTCAATAACTAGGCTAAGACACAGCAAAAAAAATTCAATGGAGGCCTCAAATGTCACAATTTTTAGCCCCCAGATAGGTGAGGCATGTAACGGAGATACCCCACTTTTAAATATCTGGCCTGTATTTTTTGTTTTTTTTCCAGCAAACTGGTGTCAATAATGAGGCCAAGACACAGCAAAAACAGTTCAATGGAGGTCTCAAGTGCCACAATTTTGAGCCCACAGATAGGTGAAGCGTGTGACGGAGATACCCCACTTTAAAATATCAAAAAAGTTCATTTTTTCATATTAATATACACTCTGCACCCCATCTTGACTGATAAAAACAGAAATGTAGAAATTTGTGCAAAGTTAATGAAAAAGAAAAACTGAAGTCACATGGTCTTAAGTATTCAGACCCTTTGCTCAGACACTCATATTTAAGTCACATGCTGCCTATTTCCCTGTGGTCCTCCTTGAGATAGTTTTACTTCATTGAAGTCAAGCTGCGTTTAATTAAACAGATAGGACTTGATTTGGGAAGGCACACACCTGTCTATATAAGACCTCACAGCTCATAGTGCATGTCAGACCAAATGAGAATCATGAGGTCAAAGGAACTGACCAAGGAGCTCAGAGACAGAACTGTGGCAAAGCACAGATGTGACCAAGGTTACAACAGAATTTCTGCAGTACTCAAGGTTCCTAAGAGCACAGTGACATCCATAATCCTTAAATGGAAGAGGTTTGGGACCACCAGAAGTCTTCCTAGACCTGGCTGTCCAGCCAAACTGAGCAATCGTGGGAGAAGAGCCTTGGTGAGAGAGGTAAAGAAGAACCCCAAGATCACTGTGGCTGAGCTCCAGAGATGCAGTAGGGAGATGGGAGAAAGTTTCACAAAGTCAACTATCTCTGCAGCCCTCCACCAGCTCATGGCAGAGTGGCCCGATGGAAGCCTCTACTCAGTGCAAGACATAAGAAAGCCTGCATAGAGTTTGCTAAAAAAAACACATGATAGACTCGCAGACTATGAGAAATAAGATTCTCTCATCTGATGAGACGAAGATAGACCTTTTTGGTGATAATTCTAAGCGGTATGTGTGGAGAAAACCAGGCACTGCTCATCACATGCCCAATACAATCTCAACAGTGAAACATGGTGGTGGCAGCATCATGCTATGGGGGTGTTTTTCAGCTGCAGGGACAGGACGACTTGTTGGCATTGAAGAAAACATGAATGTGGCCAAATAATGATAACCTGGATGAAAACCTCTTCTAGGAGTGCTCATGACCTCAGACTTGGCCAAAAGTTCACCTTCTAACAATATAGTGACCCTAAGCACACAGGTAAAATTACAAAGGAGTGACTTCAGAACAACTCTGTGACCATTCTTGACTGGCCCAGCCAGAGCCCTGACATAAACTCAATTGAGCATCTCTGGAGAGACCTGAAAATGGCTGTCCACCAACATTCAGCAACCAACCTGACAGAACTGGACAGTATATGCAAGGAAGAATGGCAGAGTATCTCCAAATCCAGGTGTGAAAAATTTGTTGCATCATTCCTAAGAAGACTCATGGCTGTACTAGCTCAAATATTGCCCCCCCCCCCAGGCTAAAAACATCAACTCTCAGCTGCCCTAGAAATGGTGCATCTCTAAGATGTACCAATTCTTGCACTTAGTCTTGCTATTCCCACTTGCACTGTAGCGGTGAAAAGTGGGGTAATAGTTGGGGGGGTTGATGTCGCCTTTGCATTGTCAGGTAACATCAAGTCCAGAGGTTAGTATTGGAGAGGCATCTATAAGATGCCCCCATTACTAACCCCATAGTCATATTGTATAAAAACACACACACCAAGACTAAGGTACTTTAATTGAATGACACAGACTCCTTCAATAAATCTTAATTAAACCATACTTACGACCTCGTTACAGATGCCATTGTCTGCTGCAAGAGAATTCAAATAAAAAACAACAATACCCCTCAACTCTCCATCATCCTGTCCGATACCGTAATCCATGCCTACGGAATTAACAGTTTTCAACCTGGAAGGTGTCAAGGTGAGACCACTGATGAATTTTCTGCTGTGAGCACAGCATCAGTGACTAGTCGTGACATCACTGTGGATGTGTTTTTAGATGAACTTTAGTGACCTCGGTGAAATCCCTGCTAGCACCGTGAGAAAGTTGCACAGTGAATTGGAGAGTACCCCGCCATTCAAATTCACCACAGTGAAATTCTCCAGGTGAACTACGGTGAACTCTCCTCTGCACCATGCGACTTTCTCACGGTGCTAGCGGGGATCTCACTGAGGTCACAGGAGTTCAGCCCAGCTGAGAACGCAGCCTTAGTGAAGTCACTGCAGGTCACTGAGGCTGTGCTCGCAAAAGCTCATTCACCAGTGGTTTTCAGCCTGGACGGTCGCATCTTGGCACCGTCCAGGTTAAAAACTATTAATCCCCAGATAAAGATTTTGGCATTGGTCAGAATGACGGAGAGATGAGGGATATTGTTATTTTTTCTGTTTTTTGTTTTATTGCAGAAGACGAGGGCACGTGACTGCCAAGGGGCGGATCCTTCCACAGGTCTCTCAGAGGAAGCATTAGCAGAGAGAGACTGCTTCAGGTCAGATAGGATCTGAAGCACCTGACTGCTGGGGGTGTGGCCTAAGCTCCGAGAGCTAGGAGCAGAAGGAAAACTCCTAGAAGGGTAACTACCGGATAAAGTTACCAAGGGATTAGACAGAACAGATAGTCAGGATGTAGCCAAGGGGTTATACACAGAGAGAACAGCGCAGTACAAGAGAAGCAGGCAGAGGGTAGTCATGACGTAGCCAAGGGGTCAGAAAACCAGAACTGGCAAATACACAGTACCAAGACAGTAGACAAACACACAAAGAGACGGACCGGGTCAAAACTAAACAAGCAACAGGATATCAGGCACAAGGCACAGGCACGCAAGAGGTCAACCAACTCAGCCAAGGGCAGGAGTATAACTGATAGCAGACCTAAATCAATTGGCAACTAAATAGCCGCCCTCTGCCAGAGAGAGGCCGAAACAATTAACCCCTGTCTGATCAGGATGGGACAAAGACAAAATCCCATCCTGGATCATGACAGATGACATCTGTGTATCATCAATGTCACACATAACAGCGCCTGGAAATCAGCAGTACTGTTCACCCTGTTCCCTGGCACTGCATGCTGAAGTAAAGACAGCTCGTGCCACTGTCCCCTGCTCGCACTGTGATGAGCATTAGCAGGGGACAATGTTGGGAGTTGTAGTCAACTGTTAACAGCGAGAGCAGGCTGTGGCTGATTGGAGTATCATTATTATCTTCTTGGAGGACAGGTAAGGAATAATGTATGTTATTTTAATTCTGTTACAGGAGACCATGACTTCTGTGGACTGGGCGATGACGTGAGTATGGTTTAATTTAGATTCATTAAAGGAGTCTGTGTCATTTTTTCTATTAAAGAACTTTATTCTGGGTATGTGTTTATTTACAATATAACTATAGGATTAGTAATGGATAGGAGTCTTATAGACCCCTCCTCGTTACTAACCTGTGGGTTTAATGTCACCGGACAATACAAAGGTGAAATCAACCCCACAAATATGAACCCCACTTGCCACCACCACAGGGAAAGTGGGAAGGGCCAAGAGATGTTCATTTCTGGATGACTCCGGGCTGCTATTTTTAGACTGGAGGGGGCCAATATTCATGACCCCTTATCAACCTGAGAATACCAGCTCCCAGCCATCAGCTTTAGCTTGGCTGGTTGTTAAAAATGGGGGAACACTATGCCATTTTTAAAATTATTTACTTAAATAATTAAAGCAGTATGGGGACCCCTCTATTATTGATATCCAGCGTTGCTGACAGCTGAGAGTTGCAGCCCGCAGCCATCAGTTTTGTCTGTCTGGTAATAAAAAAAATTATTATTTTCTCATTTATTTATAAAGCAAATGATGGGTCAATTGATAACATTTTTCCTGGTATCTACCCCTAATTTGAGCTGTTTTGGCAGCTTTTTATCCCTCCAGAAGGTGTTGTCTATGCATTTTGTTTTGCCTCCCTTTGAATTCAATAGGGTTCAGATATGTTCATTGAACCGTTGGCCGAACATGTTCAGCAAACATCGGGATGTTCACAGAGCTGAACCGAACCTTGAAAGGTTCGCTCATCTTTAGTAATCAGTATTAGCTTAACACAAACTGTTTAAAAACAATAGCATCTATAGGAATAGCCAGGTGTCATTACTCAGCAACAATTTTATTTAGGAAGAAAGTGTCTCATAATTGAGACATTGTACACTTTAAAATAATAATAATATAGGACAAATCAAATAATTGAATAGTAACTATACTAATAACCTCCAGTGCTGTGAGACTCTAAATTTTTAATGAAACTCTAATTGTATGATTTTGGGACTTTTAAATTAAATGCTAAAAGTTATATTTTAATAAATTACGTCAATTGGATTAGCTTGTAGGAGGTTTTAAAAAAAATAGTTTCACCTGTAAAAATTACATAAACAACACCCACATTCAAGAGCTGCATCCATATGGTTGTGTGGCACATAAGATGGTACCGGTGTGTCCTGAAACTGAAATAAAAGTGTTCTTGCTGGGCTCAGTACCAAACATGAAGCTCTTATGGAATGCTGATCTCCCGAATGCAAGGCTTCCCTAAGTCCTAAGAGATAAAAATACCTTCTTCAACCTCTTAGGGAATGCCGATCTCTCCAACTAAGGGCTTCCCTAAGTCCTTAGAGATGAGTCCGCAAGTGGAATAGCCCAAGATGCTGTGTACTTGGTTGTCCTTGCCGAGACGGCTCATGTCAAACCTAACAACTGGTCCCACAGTCACCAACAGCAGATCTAGAGAAACACCGCTCTATCTAGACTTTCTCCAAGGATCGCAGATTTACTTTCAACTGGACTCTCCTTTCGCTCCTCCCAACCGCCCACCAACTGCCAAAAACCCCCATGCTCCAACTCCTGTCCCTTGCTGATGCCTTCTACTGGCCAGATCATATATTACATCACAAATCTCCAACAATACAGTAAACTGTGATTAACCCTCACACACGTGTGACATGTCACCCATGAGGCCAATTGTATGCAACTGTCACACATCTGTTGGATTGCTTGAGTGACTGCTGGAGGACATGATTAAGCTAGTTCTTATTAACAGAATAGTCAATCATAGCATTTAGTGTAAACTTCAACTCTCCAGGACTTTGTCTGGGACTTTTGTTAATATCTGCAACAGTTATGGGAGTCTATTAGCGAAATACAAAGGTCCACAAAATGAGGCCAAGAAATTCATGAGGGCATCATGATAAACATTTGGCATATACCATTGTGGTTAGTTACTTGTACTGACCAGCATATTTTGCAATGAAACATATCTGGAACATAACACTATTTTTTGTAGTAATTTAATTATTCCATTTTCTAATAAATGTAATTCTCATCAGCCTGAGTGCTGAATTTATAGCAGCTTCTCTGAACTGTTTTGCAAACAGTCCTCAAGGGCTCAACACTTTGAACCATAGCAATGCATTATATAATTGTGCACCCGCAATGAAGAGTGCAGTCCACTGCTCTTTTAAAAACAGATAGGGTTGTGATATTCCAACTAATGACTCACTTTAGACTTAAAAAAATAGAAGCATTACAGTCAGCCAGGACATTGGCCTCCCAACATCTAGTGAGATTTTCTGCCATATATGGCCATAATTCACTTCAGATGTGAATGCATTTTTATTTTTTTTCTGTATTAGTAGCATAGAGCTTAATCGGAATACTGTATTGTTTTCTTTTCACAATATATTATTGCAATAAAAGGAAATATGTTATTCTAGCATGAACATTAGATTTATTATTGTACATTATCCAGCTTTTTCTGTGACATCAAACATTCTTATTGCAGACATGGGCCCCTACCTGCTTGTTGTCAGATGCATGGGCCTTTGTAGCATTTTCAATCCCTTGGTTGGCTTTGGGAGTGTATTGCAATGCAGGGACCCAGCAGGTCTTTGCACCGCAGTGCTTTTCAGCTGGATATGCATCCTCGGACACACATCCAGCTGAAATAGGAGCAGCAATCATTGGGCCCCCCTCCCTCATGGGCCCGGTAGCAGTCGTATTCCCTGCAACCACAATCATTACGCCCCTGATGGACCCAATGTCTGTTAAATGCTGCCCATGTTTCAGGCAGCAAGTATCAGCTGTCAAGTTTCCTTAAAAAGTGTAGCAGATTTCCTTTTGCGGCAGGGTAATGACCTAAAACACATATGTAAACTTTGATTACCAAAGCTACTTTACAACTTAAGGATCACCCACTGAAATGTTATGGGTAGTGGACAGTCCTTAAGATAAGACATTACATTTTTACTGGGTGGACTGGCAGCTGAATGTCAGGTTTCATGCTGCTAGAGACAGCTGAGCACCTAAGGAAGAAAGACAAAAGCGATTTACACGTACTGTGGCTGCCTCTTTTGGCTGCCTCTGTTGGTTCCGGAGGAAAACAACGATAGCTGCTGGGTCTAACTACATCTAGAACAGCCCTATCAGTGACAGCTGACATTGAAGCAGGGCTGATTTGCCTGTAGCTGAAGCTGCTTTGGAAGCCCCTTTGTAGAGGTAAAAAATTTAATTGTAAAATAATAAAGTCTTGGCATTTTTGTTTGCATCCTTTCGGTTTAACAATGAAAAGAAATAAATGCAAACCTATAATATGCTGCTGAGTTACTTAACACTGGTTAATATTGGACTCTGTCAGAATTACTAACAATTCCTATACAATAAGAGCATGCACCACTTCATAAATTATAAAAATAGCATAAACATAGTTATTTTTATTAGCAATTTCCATTACTATTTGACCCTGTTTCATATGTCCTAAGTCTTCAATGCTTGTCTAACATAGTTTCATTATCCGTGCTTCTTCTCTGAACGAATATGGGTGCAGGCTAAATGATCCACTGTTGACATGCCAGCACCCTTCCTGCTCTGTAATGTCCATCTACCTCTCTACTAAAGATAAAATGAGGGTAACATGTCATTCCGCTCTTGATGAGCTTGAAGTTGTCTTAAATCGAGTGACCATTTCTCTGAGAATGTGCTCGACAGACATAATCAGTCTGCAGTACGCAACCTCAGTTATATATTGGCTGCTTTGGAGTGCATAGTAGACTGCAGTGACACTGCAATTTGCTTGTCAATTGAAGAGGACAATGTATGAGCTCCAAAGCATTGGCAGGGTCATTGCAGAGGATAGCAAACACATCTGTGCTTGCTGATGCAAGCACTGCAATGTGTTTCTTCTGTCATGCATATCACAATGCATGTCAAATTAAGGGGTCTGCATCTGCAAGATAAATGCATAATAACAGGATCAATGCAGAAGGCAGTGAAGACTGACATCTCAGCTTCTATACTTCAGACTGATTGCTAAATATTATTATACATATTTTCATAGTTTTCCATGCAGTGTCTATATTTAAATACATATGAGGGGTGTTCAATAATTTATCTACCTGAATAAGAAAATAGAATTTTCGGACAAACTTGACCTTATTGCTTTTCAATGTAATCACATTTGACTTCAACACACTCATTCCACTTTTCCTCCAGTGATCGGATGCCTCTAGGTTACAAAAGAAGAAGAATAGAAGGAGACATCTTGCAGCTGCAAGAACCCTGTTGCTGCCTCTTTGGATGCATTGTTATCTGGAAATCGTTCTGAAATGGAAAATAATCACTGGGAGCCAGGTCTGGGTTGTGGGAAGGATGGTTAAGTTCCATGAAGCCACATTCTCTGATAGCAGCTTGTGATTTGTGAGACTTGTGAGCTGGCGCATTTTCGACAAGCAGCAACAAACCTGCCGACTACTTCCCACGGTGTTTCTCTTGATTGCCTCATGTAATTAATTCATTATTGAGGCATTGGTGTCTCCAGTAATTCTTATCTTGTGTGGCATGAATTCTAGTAATAAAATGCCTTCTGCATCCCAAAAAACTGTTACCGTCATTTTTCCAGCTGACTGTTGGACACAAAATTTTTTGAAGTTGGTAACCCCTTGTGCTTGTGTTCATGGACTCTTGTTTGGTGCCAGGATTATTATGGTGGCCTATGTTTCATCACCCTTGATAATTAGAGAATAGAAGTCTCCTGGATTTTCTACAAGCATGTCTACATTCTCTTGGCTAAATTGCTGTTTTTACTCAGGTATCAACATTTGTGGCGCCCACCGGAATTGACCATTGACATCATAAAACATCATGAATGACACTAGAAACTGTGGTAACTGAAATGCCTAATTCATGATTTATAACACTGACTTTGATCTGACAATCTTCCAAAATTATGGCCTCCACTTTACAGCACATTTCTTTATAAGATGCTTTGACAGGTCGACCTGAAAAGGGGTAATTTTTAATTGATTCCCTACCCGACTTAAACTGCTTGACCCAAAACTTTACTTGATAGTGGGAAGATGCATCAACATCATCATATACAGCAATCAACCTTTCTTGAATTCCCTTGTGTCTTATGTTTTTTGTCTTCAATAAATTTATTTGAGCGATTTATATATAACTTGCCTGTTTTCTGAATACATATCTTTTGGGTTTGGAGCCTGATTGTGTCTACAGCGTTCTTTCTCAAATGCAATTATTTCAAGGTAGCTCATTCACCATCAGGAGCAGATTGAAATGCATAAGTTAAAACAGCTAAAATGAGCCTAGTTCTAAGCCACCAAAGGACCCTAGGCTTGGAACCAGTGCGGACATTTTTGGACATCCCTACATAACAATTTGTCTTCACAAGTCAAGCAATTTAGTACCAACCCAGTGCTGTCATCAGGTTTCATACATTGGGGAATCCTCTAAAACTACAAGCCATAATATTAGCAACATTGTTCTATAAGCTATTTTCTGAAGATGGGCCATTAGGTAGGTAAAAGCTGAAGTCTGTTAATTTTTGCTTTTTATTGTCTGCTTTAGATTAATAGCTTTAGTATTGAAGCTTTTAACAAACCTGTGGGTTACAAGCCATTTAAATTTATAAAGTATCTAAAGTTTCTTCTTGATTTTTCAGGTTTGGCTTTAACTTGAATTTCCAGCAGATTGGTGGGATTCTGGGTCTTTAGAACCACACCAAGAAGTTCACAGCTCAGCAGACAGGAATGTAGAGCTCCTAATAGAGTACACACACAGATTAAAATACAGATTCAACAAACAGCACAAGTTTTTCTCCTGTGCACTCCTGTCTGCTGAGCTGGACACTCCTTGGGAGTCTATCATGCTATCAATGGGGACTGAGCATGTGTAATCTCACTGATCCATAGGCAATTCAAGTGCCTGCATATATGAAAAATCAGAAAGAAAATTATAGGGGTTCTCCAGTGAAGACATATTATCACCTATCCCAGGATGGGTAATAACTTGTTGATCAGTAGGTGTCCAATCAAGTTTTATCTCCATTAGAATTGTGTTGCAATGCGCATGCTCAACCTTTATCCCATTCATTCCCTATGGAGTTCCATTCATTCTCTAAGGGACACCCCCTGATCAGCATGTGGATAGAGGAGTTCTTGTTTTCACTGGTCAGTTAACTCCTTTAAGCTAATCTTTAAGTGCCACGTTATTAGTAAAGCAAAAATACTTAAAATTAGCGATCAAAACATTGTATGCACCCAAAGATTATGCCAACAAGAAAATATGCATAGAAAATTTCAAGAGTTGTTTTTTCTTTCATCTACCTCCATCCTTCATCAAAAATTGCATATTTTTGACACTGACTTATTCTTTAACTATTATCCATAGATAACTATTATTTTAAATGTCACTTCAGCCTGAACAGAAATGCAAGTGTATATCACGCAAGAATTACGTAACTAATTTTGCTTTGATGTTCTTGCTTTTTTCCAATCCAAACCTTTCACCTTTTACACTGAACAGACTCGCCCACAAAATGTATGACAAGAAAACATGAAACATGCCATCAAAGGCACGCAGAATAATAGACAAATAAAACTGTAAAAAATCACCTAGTTCACCTGGGGCCATGCTTCTTAACCTGTGTGGCAGACCTCATCAGTAAGGCGCCAGGCATCAACTGGGAATGTCTAGTGAACTCCAGTAGAAAAAGTTTGATAAACCCTGCTCTGGAGTATAGCTTTCTGTATAAGATTTAGTTTGCATCATTTCACATTAGTCTCTGAGCAACCATGGTCGGAACAGAGTTCTGGCCAGTGAAATTACCCACTTAAACACCACTCTCAATCTCTGAAATCGGCATTTAAATAGATGCATGCCAATGTTCGTCCGCCCCAGCTCCTATCTACCTCGGACAACCGATGGGCTACTATGATAGCTGGTGGTCTGCTGAAGACCCCGGTCACTGCCATCCTGGCCCTCCAGTGAAGGTCATAATACTGTTGAACTGCAGTATATAATATAATCGATCATTGTTGAAGTCTTCCGTTGAAGTCTTCCAAGGTGCCTAACAGATACTCTAGACAGGAGTCTTTTTATAAAGATGACTATGTAAGACAGCTGTCTTTAATGCAGGTAACAAGTTGATTAGGAGCATCTAACTGGTTTGTAGGAGCTAGAACTCTTAATGGTTGGTAGGGGATCATATACTTATTTCTCACTGCAAAATGCAAATAAATTTATGATTGATTTTCTGGATTTTATTTTTGATATTGTATCTCTCAATGTTAAAATCAACCTACCCTTAAAATTATAGGCTGTTCATGTCTTTGTCAGGGGCAAACTTACAAAATCAGCAAGGGTTAAAATACTTATTTCCCCCACTGTATAACACAAAATAAAATATATATATATATATATATATATATACCTCCCCTTTAGCGTACACTCACACAGAGTGTTTTGGCTTTATTTTTTAACTTTAACATTTGTGAGGGCTCTCATTCCTACATTTGGGAGGACTCTCTTTCTTGCCAAATAGTGAGCAAGATAGTGGAATACATTTTCCCAATCCCTTTACAATGCCATTACAAACATGCCCGTTTTAATTTTGGGCATCGCCCGTCACCACCACCATGTCCACAGCTATGTCATTATACGGCCCTCTCTGACAGTTAACAGAGTGCCAGCAGGTGCTGTGGAACCTGAGTTTGGTAAGGGCCCTCAAGTGGCCCTGTATCATACATTTGGGAGTGCTCTCACTCCTACATTCGGGAGGTCCCTCCCTCATGCCAAATAGTTAGCCAGATAGTGGAATACGTATTCCCCATCACTTTACAGTGCCAGATTAAACATGCCCATTTGAATTTTGGGCTTTGCCCACCACCATGTCCACAACCATGTCATTATGCGTTCCTCGCTAACAATTAGCAGAGGGCCAGCAGATGCTGTAAAACCTGTGTTTTATAAGCTCCACATTTCATTTTTGCCACCGAATCTCAATGGAACAACTGTCATAGCGTGTGAAGCCGCTGTAAGGTGAATATAATACAGGAGTTGGGGGAGCTGTATGATCAATGTCAGTAAACTGGATTCTACCAGACACCAAAAGCATTAGAATAAAATTCTGAATACAGTGTATGCAAGCGAGAGCCTGTATTGTGGTCAGTTGTCATGCCTGAAACCCATCTCAGGAACATGTACTAGCCTCATTTTACTTGGAAACAGCCTCCTCTAGGGAAAGAGCCAGGAGTGCTATTGACCTATCTGCACAAGCCTACCCATTTTCTATTAGTTAAATAAATAGCATATCTTTATCTAGCAGTTGTGTGACTGGCACAAAGCTTGCAGAGATATGCAAACGTGACTATTTATCTAAAATTTCCGTGTGTCTGCCATTGCGTTGTGTAATAAAGCTGATATCTTAAAAAAATTGCCACACATTGCTAGATATATTGAATTTGTACATAACACCTCTGTGAGGATACCTGTCAAAAATAAAGCCAGGAATTTTTTTTTCATAAGCCTAAAGCATTCAATATGAGAAAAGTTGATGTTTAGGAACGTGGATGTGGTGGTGCCCGTCAAGGCCGTGTTACAGATCAGAAGGTAACTGGATCTCGTTCAGCTTCCTATCAAAATATGGTCAGCCAGCTGGCCACTCTGATGTACTATTTACGTTCCCTTCTAATTTGTCAGGCCTTTCAACTTTCACCATTAAAGAGGGTCATGAGGTGGTGGAGTACAGTGATATCCAAACATTTGAGCACCCACGGCCAGGAGAAAGCCACGTTGGGGAAGGTCAATTCATGTCTGAAGAGGTGGATGATAATCATGACGCACAGTTGTCATCAGGTCAGTCTAAAATCGCAACTCAAAAGGAGAATCAGATTGATGAATTGGAAGATGACGTGGTCGATGATGAGGCCACTGATCCAACCTGGTATGGTGGAATGCCTAGCGAGCACAGCAGTGCATACAGGGATTGGTACATAGCACAAAAACAGGCAAGAAGAGGTAGTGGTTTGACCAGAGGGAGAACTTTGTCAACTGTGCAACAGAGCCCCCCCCCCCCCCCCACTTGGTTAGATAACAGGCCAAGGGTGCGTTGTTCCCCTGTATGGCAGCTTTTTCTGAAAGTCCTTCAAACAAACAATTGTAATTTGCATCGTCTGACAAACCAAGCGAAGAAGAGGCAAGAACACTGCCAACCTGAGCAACACCAGCATGCAAAAGCACATGGCAACCAAGCACCAGCAGTAGGTGGGCGGAACACCTGGGTATAAAATCTTTGATGGTGAAACCACTGCCTCTTCCCCTGTGTTATGGTCTTCCCAATCTGCTGTCCGTGAAGCAGGCGCTGATGCCTCCTGCCCACAACCTGCAGTTGCACAGACATAACAGTAAGCAACCACGTCCAGTTCATTGTCCAAGCGCATATGACCCCAACACTGGCCACTAGGAGGAACTGTTTACATTCCCTTGCAAATTGTCAGGCCTCTCAACATGCACCATTAATGACGGTCATGAGAAAGTGGAGTGCTGACCCTGGGACATCACACATCTTACCCACACCAAGAATACCGGGCCCAAATTCCTTCAGGGTCTACTCGTATTCCAATTCCTTTCTCTCCTCCTCCTCCTCATCCTCAGCGGAGCTAGCCTCCCCATCACTACCCAGCTAGGAAATCTGCAGCACTGGCTTGGGAAAGCGGCAGCACGCTCTGCTGAAACTCATCTGTTTAGGTGATAAAGCTCACAATGCAGCCGAGCTGTTGAAAGGGCTAAAAGAAAAGAACGATTAGTGGCTCTCCCCTGCTGAACCTGTAACCATGTCTGGTTGTGTGCGACAATGGGCATAACTTGGTGGCAGCTTTAAAGCTCGGCAAGCTAGTACATGTTCCATGCATGGACCATGTGCTGAGCTTGGTTGTGCAGCGTTTTTTAAAAACAAGCCCTGACTTGCCAGACCTACTTGCAAAGGTACGCCGTGTCAACGTATATTTCCAAAAGTCATCTCAGGCTTTCACCGGTTTAGCTTCATTGCAGCAGCACTTTAATTTTCTTTGTCATCGAATGATTTGTGACCTGCTCATACACTGGAATTCTTTCTTTCATATGTTGGCAAAGCTTAGTGAGCATTAGAGGGCAGTCTCTGAATTCCAATGTACTGCACCAAGATGATAAGCATTGATGATGCTATTATGAGAGTTTGCTGCAGAATCTGAAAGAGGAAGCAGGTGACTATGGAGCAATATTGTGCAGGCCACATACAGTAGGGTGATGATGAGGAACAGGAGGAGGAGGAGGAACATGATTTTTTCCTCTGCGCTACAGAGGGGACTCCCAATCCCAGCTTCATGCCTCTCAAGCATGGATGGCCTGATGAGGAGGCTATGTGTCGTGAGGAGGAGAGGATGGTTACTGTTCTTCCTGGTTCCTTGACTCTTTGTAGTCTGCCACACATGGCAGAGTTCATCTCCAGATGCCTTTCCCAAGAACATTGCGTTAAACACATTTTGTCCACCATTAAATAGTGGCTGTGCACCTTTCTTGACCCATGGTACAAGGAGAAATTTGCTTCTCTCATGTAAGAGGCAGAAGTGCCATTTTCAATGCATGTATGCCAGAGGGCCATTGTGGAAGACTTGCTCAAAAGATTTCTCTCAGACAATGCTGCTTTTCAGCCACAAGGATTACATGGGAGGGCCACAAACATCAGGTGCAACTCAGTGGGGGGGAATGCCCACCAACTGGGCCATTTTCATGAGAACATCACATCAGCAAGGGTTATCTGTGAGTGTAAATATGACGAAAGGGGAGAAGTTGACCAAGATAGTGAATGACTGCTTAAGTGACCATACCAGTGTCCTTCCTTATTCTTCAATACCCTGTAACTATTCATTGTCCAAGCTCCACATTTGGCCCGACCTCTCCTTCTACACCTTGGAGGTGCTGCCATGCCCTGCTGCAAGTGTGTTGTCTGAGAGGGGTTTTAGTTTGACTGGTGCAATTATAAGGGATAGGCGCACATGTCTGTAAACGGAAAATGCAGACAAGCTGACTGTTCTAAAATTGAACAAGGGCTGGATTTCTGCCAAATTTATAAGCCCTACGGATGACAGCAACGTAATTTAAAAGCAGCCCACATGTTTTGTTTGGTAAATTGTCTTAACATCCATCCCTTATCATTCAAATCCATTTTGATCATGAAATCGCTTGCTCCTCCTGCTTCTGCAATAAGTACTTAGTGGTCATGTATGTGTACCCTATGTGGCTAATGTTTTGTACTTTGTGTAAACTTGGCACATTAGGCTATGGTGAAACTTGCACTCCCTATCGATTCAAAATGCAGAGTAATGAAGATCATTGCCCCTGCTAAATTGTCACGTACGATTATCTGTACTCAGATTGCGCCAGTCGCACAACTGCTAGATAAAGATACACAATTTTTTCAACCAGTGGAAAATTATGATTTTTTTTCAGTCGGCTTTCTGACATACTCCAAATATGGAGTAATGAAGATTATTGCACCTGCTAAATTGTCATGTAAGATTATCTGTACCCGGATTGCGCCAGTTGCACAACTGCTAGATAAAGATATGCTATTTTTTAAACCGATAGGAAATTGTGATTTTTTTCAATCAGCTTGCTGACATACTCCAAATGCGGAGTAATGAAGATTATTGCCCCTGCTAAATTCTCGCGTACAATTATCTCTACCTAGATTGCACCAGTTGCACAACTTCTAGACAAATATTATGTATTTTAAGTGGAAAATAGTAGAGATCTGCAACATGTACTTGTAATGATCAGAACACCCAGGTATTTGCCTTTCACCTCCCTCATATTAAATCTCTCCTTTTGTAAATCCTCACCTAACAAACAAGTAATCTCTTGACAATCTTCAGCTCTTAAAAGAGCTTCTTTGAATAAATAATGCTCACTATAATCTCCAATCACTCTCCCTATGCTACTTTCACTCTCACTACTGTAAGGCACCAGTAGCAGTGAAGAGGCAGTGACCCACAAAGTTCAAACATAAAAGTCTATATAATGTGTTATCTTCACACAGAAAAGGTTCCAAACATATAACTTCAATGCATATAACTTCAGTGTTCAATTCACACCAGTTCATAACAGCATGCTTTAGATCTTTAGATTGCAGTCACTACACACGCTAGTCCTCCTCTGACTAGTTTTGTGGGTGTCCTGCACCGCTGAATCACAGTCTCTACTCACAGCCTTACACAGACCTTGACATCCTCCTGTCTGCAGCTGTGACATACGTCAGTCCTTCCTTCGGCACAGGACAGTCTACCTTTGGTTCATCTCCGGGAACAAGACCTGTCCACATACATGATCAGTCATCATGGACAGCAGCACTATTGTGTATGCTGTGGGTTGTCAGGCCTCACTCTGACCTTGACACACCTGAGACTCCTCAGACTCAATTCTAAAACCTCTCAATACTACAGGACTTTTAACAATTGTAATCACAGCTACACCTGCGACTACAACCCCTCTCATGGCCTCACTACGCCTCTGTGCGCATCCTGGGGAGAACAAACAGTGCCCCCCTAGCTGTAACAGGGGTCACTTCCTCACACTATGCTGGAACTACGCTTTCCCTATGCTGTTTCCGGCTGCAATGTGCGCAAGATGGCATCGGCAGCCTTTAAATTGTCCCTATGATTCTGGAAGGCCAGCCAATCACAGTAATGCCAGACCAAAGATGGCACCAGCATTATTGTGATTGGCAAGCCAGCCCAGCATGTTCATTGGCTGCAAATAAAGTGCCAAACATGCTGGGAAGGTCACTTGACTATACTGAGGTGAATACCTCGAGTGATACCGAGTAATGAATAGCCTGAATAAAATACTATTCTTGCAAGTAACGAATAGTGCCGAATGTATTTGCTCATCACTAATAATTATAAGCAATCAAAGCATTGTATGTACGGGAAATTGGTATCAAGTAAAAGATTAGCTCACCACATTAAAAACAAACCCTCATTTAGCTTCATGAACAACATAAAAAATATGGTATGGGTCTTGGAAAATAGGTCAAGCAAAAAAATGTTTTTTACAATATTCACAATTTTTATTGCCATTTAAACAGAAGAAAAATAATGTATGTATTGCCATAGTCGGACAGATCTGGATAATTGTGTTTCCAGGTCATTTTTATCATGCCATGAACGTTATAAAAACAAAATCCAAAAAACAATGGCAGAATTGTATTTTTTTTTTACCATTTCACCCCATTTGGACTTTTTGCTCAGATTTTATATTACATTATATGGTATTACAAAATTACAACTCTCCTGTGAAAAATAAGTCCTCATATGCCTGTATCAACAGTAAAATAGAAATGGTATGGCTCTTGGAAAAAGTTGAGAATGAAAACAAAAGTGAAAAAAACTTTAAAAAATCCCTGGCCCTTAAAGGTTTAATCACAATGGGCTAAATATTTATCTAGTGTGACGCCCCAGGGACCTGGTTTTTACAGTGGCATTGTTTTCCTCACGGGGAGATGTCACATTTGGAAGCAATGGAAGATTCCTCTTAACAGGTAATTAGCACATATAACACCGTTCTGACTCCAGGCCAGAAGGGGGAGCTCTACACCCAACTTCAGGGGAACTGCTCTCTCTGGTTGGGAGGAGGAGTTAGGTACTAGTCAGTTGCTAGGCAGTGAGGAAGTTGGTGCCGGACAGCAGACTGGAGCAGTCTGAGGCAGAAGGACAGGTGAGGGGCCTGAGGTGCTGTAGCTCCTAGATAGCGAAATACAGAAGGAAGAACAGCCTTTAGCTAACGTGCCGAGAGCAAAGCACAGGAGAGTTACAACAAGGGACAATAGCTGCGACTGGGCTACCTCCCTGATAGAGCGCAGATACCGGTAACCGGTAGACCGAGGTTGTGTCATACTCTAGGAGGCACAGCACAAACCAGTAGGACAGCTAAACTACACATAACCTGTACGCCCTAATGCCCAGGAGACACAGTGACACAAAGAGGCTTGAGTCATCTGTCATACGGGTTTGTGTCCCACACCAATAAAGGACAGAGATAACTGAGAGGACCTTGCTAAGAAACCATAGGCAGTAAGGGACTATTATACCACCCCGCTAAGAGGAAGCTGCCGGCTGCCATAACATCACCACAGAGGACCCCTTTAGGCAGCGTTGGTCATCCCTGACCGAATACTACAGGTGGCGTCACGAACATTTATTATTTTACAAATCCCTTTAAAGACTATCCCTTTAACATGGGCGCCCAGGGCCACGGACCGGTAACCGCTGTGACACATCCCTTTAAGTACCAGACCCGGTACCGAGTACCCCACGGCCCTGGTGGGCGACTCCCTTGCACCCTGACTGTGCAAGATGTTAAGGCTGCAGTCACACTAGCAGTATTTGGTCAGTATTTTACATCAGTATTTGTAAGCCAAAACCAGGAGTGGAACAAATAGAGGAAAAGTATAATAGAAACACATGCACCACTTCTGCATTTATCACCCACTCCTGGTTTTGGCTTACAAATACCAATGTAAAATACTGACCAAATACCGCTAGTGTGACAGCAGCCTAATAGGCACTAACATAATTAGAATGAAAGTCAGTTCTTTCTACTCTAACCCCTTACTGACATCGGGCGTAATAGTACGCCGATGTCGGTCTCCCTCCCTTTGATGTCGGCTCAGGCGGTGAGCCCACATCTTTCTGGGGAAATGTCAGCTGTTTTGAACAGCTGATATGTGCCCGCAATAACCGTGTGTGGAATCGCACTCCACCTGCGGCTATTAACCAGTTAAATGCCGCTATCAAACTCTGACAGCAACATTTAAATTGCACGTCTGGCCATCAGGCCGGAAATAAGCACACCGGTGACCCGCGTCATCGGTGTGTTGGCATGAGAACCTGAGATCTCCTGGAGACCTCTATGGTTGTCAGTGCCGGCTTGCTGTGAGCGCCACCCAGTGGTTCGCGCTCATAGCAAGTCAATATATCTGCTATTTAGAGGTGATCTGAACATCGCCTTTATGTAGCAGAGCCTATCGGGCTATGGCAGCTTTTAGTCTCCTATGGAGACTATTGAAGCATGCCAAAAGTAAAAAAAATCTTTTTAACAATATAATTTTTTTTTTTTTAAATATATAAAAGTTCAAATCACACCCTTTCACCTCATTCAAAATAAAACAATAACAAAAAAAAGGATTAACCTGATCGCTAAATGGCGTAGTGAGAAAAAAATTCAAAAGGCCAAAATTATGTTTTTTTGGTCGCCTGTTATTGCATTAAAATGCAATAATGGGTGATCAAAAAATCGTATCTGCACCAAAATTGTATAATTAAAAAGGTCAGCTCGGCACACAAACAATAAGCCTTAACCCAACCCCAGATTACGAAAAATGGAGACGCTAAGGGTATTGGAAAATGGCGCAATTTTTTTTTTTAACAAAGTTTGGAATTTTTTTTTCACCACTTAGATAAAAAAAAACTAAACATATTTGGTGTCTATGAACTCGTAATAACCTGGAGAATCATATTTGCGGGTCAGTTTTAGCATTTAATGAACCTAGTAAAAAAGCCAAACAAAAAACAAGTGTGGGATTGCACTATTTTTGCAATTTCACTGCACTTGGAACTTTTTTTCCAGTTTTCTAGTACACGGCATGGTAAAACAAATGGTTTCATTCAAAAATACAACTCGTCCCGCAAAAACAAGCCCACACATGGCCATATTGACGGAAAAATAAAAAGTTATGGCTCTGGGAAGAAGGTGAGCAAAAAACGAAAATGCAAAACCGAAAAAAGCTCTGGGGGTTAAGGGGTTAAAAAGCCCTAAAAAATTGGATTCATATTTTATGATCTATATGGCTACATAAAGAACATTGATATGATACCCAAGTACCACACTTCATGTAGTAAATAGTGTTGAGCATTCCGATACTGAAAATATCGGGTATCGGCCGATATTCGCTGTATCGGAGTTCCGATAATGAGTTCCGATACTTTTAGAGTATCGAATACCGGAATCGGAAGTTCCTATAGTGCAATGATGCACTATAATGGAGTGTGGGCGGTGCGTGGGCGGAGACTGCGTGTCTGTGTGTGCAGGCGGGGTCTGTGCGTGACCGAGGGGGGTCTGTGCGGGCCTGCCAGGGGTCTGTATGGGCCTGCTGGGGGTCTGTGCGGGCCTGCCGGCGGTCTGTACGAGCCTGTCGTTGGTTTGTGCGGGCCTGCCGGGGGTCTGTACGGGCCTGCCGGGGGTCTGTATGGGCCTGCCGGGGCTCTGTGTGGGCTGCAGGGGGTCTGTGCGGGCTGCCGGGGGTCTCTGCAGGCTGCCGGGGGTCTGTGCGGGCCTCTCGGGGGTTGTGTGTGTGCAGGCATCGTCCGATGGGACTACAAGTCCCATCGGGCTATGCCTGCTACAATGACAGTGATTGACACATTAGCCAATGATGGGACAGTAGTAGTCCCATCATCCGGCTAATGTGTTGAATGTTAAAAAAAGCAAAACACAAACATACATGCCGCCTCTGTTTTTCAGACTGAGCCACTACTGCCAGTGCACTGCAGATTTGGATTTTCTAAGGGGTACGCTAGTCACCGGCCGGGACTGTGTCCTCTGTACCACTATTTACAACCTACTACTCTCCGGTACCTGGCATTATTGTGACAAAAAACTTAAACAAGAAGCCAGACGTATGCTATATACCGTACATCAAAAGGACCTTTCCAGACGCAAGAGGCATCACTTGAATACAGTCCAAAGGACCGAGGTAATCATATATTAACATCCGTCAGGCTGTCAATGTGGGGTTGAGACGGTGTTTCATGTATTTATGCTTTTAACTGAATTTTTAGCTCAAATATTTTAGATATTCTTTTTTATATTGTTTATTTTTTGGACGAATAGAGTGGTTTTGTCCTTATATTTGCTGCAATTATTTTCAGGTGTGAGTGCAGCGCCTTCTGGTTCATTTTATATTTGTATTTACTATTTTTTTTACCACTTTCATCCAGTGGCAGCAGCACTTTTTACATATCTCTCACATGTTTAGAGTTAAATACAACATATAGCTACCATGAGTGAACTATGGTGCGATAGAAAAGATAGAGCGTATGCAATCCAAAGATTTTTTCATATAGTCTACCCGGAGACACCTATGGAGTCTAACAAGGAGGAAATAAAAAAGCGATAGAATCTCTAAAAATTCTAGAACAGTACTTAATAAAAGAAATGAGGGACCTGTGGGAAATAGCCACATTAGAAAGGTATTTATCCTTCAATTATATACCCAAAGGCCTAGTGGTCTACAAGTCACTATCAGGTGATATTGGAGACTCCAATACTATGGAAGAATGGGACGCCATGTTTCATGACTTCTCTGTAAAAGCAGTGTCATTTATTATTGAAAAAAGAAGGAATGAATTAATAAGGGTAAGGAACGAGATAACTAGGCTTTTTAAAGAGATCAAACCATTTGAGATGCATCCAGAGATCATTAAACTCTCTAATAGTATCCGTAGAAGGATAAATCATAATGATTACTCTGACAAAAGTAAAAAGAGGAAAGAAAAGACACATAATTTAGAATATTGTCATACACCAAAACACAACTTCCAAATGGTAACAATTGACGAAACTAATGGGGACGATAGTTCATTGCTATCATCAAGTGAAAGATTTTCCATTCATCTAACCTCTGATATGGAAAATTTCACTATGCAAATAATGGTGCAACAGAAATTAACATGAATGAATATATAAACCATTAGAGTATTGCACCAGACATCTGATGTCAAAATAGGTTTCTAGCACTTGAAAACATCGATAACTCTCCTGGGACTTCTCGTGACGAGTCTAATCCACAACCGCCACGGTTAAATGGGGCGTCATCTCGCATGTTAGAACAAAAGAAACAACAACAACAAGTAAAAACCAAATTTGAAACCAAACAGAGCAATCTCCCTCCTTTTTTTCAGGCAGACCAAAAAAAACATGAAAAAGAGGTGTAGGGGCAGGAAATCAACCAAAAAAAAGAGGAAATTACACCAACACCAGGAATACACCCCAGCCCCATTAGAACAGAAGATTTTCAATCTAAGTGATCATATAATGAATAATAATGAAATTTGCCTATTTAACAGAGGCCTTAAATATGCACCAAGCACTAAGTTCGATAAATTTCAGGCATATATAGGGATTAAATTGTTTATGAGGAAATTGGCGATTAAGAAATATTATATAAAGAAAAAAACAACTAGAGATAATGATGACGGCTCTAAAGACACATTTGATCCATATAATCATACCTCTCTAAAAAAGAAATCAAATTTTAACCCTATTCAAGAATATTCTGAAGCCTTTGAAGCTTTCCAGAATAACGTCACTCGTGACATTAGAAAAAAATTTCAAACAATAAGTGTTCTAAATTTAAATATAATTTATCATACCAAGAACGTAGGGCAATTCAACAACTGCAAAACAACAAAAAGATCACCATTAGGATGGCCGACAAAGGCAGTGGAATAGTTGTTTTGAATACCACTGATTATAATAAAGAATCCTTGCACTTGTTAAGTGACACCCGTACCTATAGAGAACTCGTGGTAGATCCATCAGCTCATTATCTCAAGGAGATGCAATATTTAATTAAAATAGGTTTTCAGAAAGGGTTTTTAAACAAAAACGAACTTGATTCCATTAATACGACTCATCCCAGGGTCCCATATTTCTACTATTTACCAAAAGTTCATAAAGATCCTATACATCCACCCGGTAGACCAATCCATAGGTGGTCTTACATCTAATCTTTCTAAATTCGTGGATTGTTATTTACAGAAACTATGCCTTAAACTCCCGTCCTATCTGAAGGATAGTTCACACATTTTAAATATTTTACAGAATGTACCATGGGAAGAACATTATATAATAGGAACTTTAGATATCACTTCCCTATACACCGTAATTGACCACAAAAAAGGGTGTGAAGCAGTAAAGCACTTCATGTCGAAAAATAGCCAGACACCAGAAGATCAAACCTCTTTTATTATAGACTGTATAGATTTTATATTATTTTAAATTTGGGACGCACTACTACTCCCAGGAGTGGGGGACTGCCATGGGTACCAGGTTCGCTCCCAGTTATGCAAATCTATATGTCAGGAAATGGGAAGAGGAAAGCATTTTCCGTGGGGGCATGCTGCGGGCGGACTTGGTCCTATGGCAGAGGTTTATTGATGATATAGTATTCATATGGTCAGGTGGTCCCATTTTATTAAGTAATTTTATTCATGATTTAAATAAAAATGATTATTTTTTAAAGTTTACTGCAACGACTAGCATTAAAGAAATACATTTTTTAGATTTAAAAATTTTGGTAGAAAATAGCAGAATTCAGACTCAAATATATCATAAACCAACTGACTCTAATAATTATATTGCCCTAGATAGTTGCCATCTCCCAAGTTGGCTCCTTAACGTTCCGAAAAGCCAATTTATAAGAGCTCATAGGAACTGTTCCAGGCCAGAGGACTATAACACAGAAGCAGACCTTCTAGTGGAGAAATTTGAATGTAAGGGATATGATATGCAATTTTTGATAGAAACCAAAAGGCAAGTTGGAGAATATTCACGAGAAAGATTGCTAAAGCAGAAGGAAAAAAAAGACAAAAAAGAGAATAGTAGGGAAGAAAGGGAAAATTATGAAATTCCAATTATAACACAATATAATTCCAACAGTAAATTGTTAAACAAGATTATCAATAAACATTGGAATATCCTGAAGGAGGACGAGGTAATTGGACAACTATTACCAATGCGTCCAAGATTTGTTTATAAAAAGGCAAACAACTTGGGAAATATAATAGCTCCCACGATCTGTAGACCTCTGAAGATAAAAAATTCCCTCTTATCACAACGTCCTAATGGTTTTTTTCCTTGCAAAAAATGCTTACCATGTAAAAAATAGGGTACTAAAAAACAGACTTCAATCTCAAATCAATCGTCAGTGATTAACCCCTTACTGACCTCGGATGGGATAGTACGTCCGAGGTCAGCTCCCCTGCTTTGATGCAGGGCTCCGCGGTGAGCCCGCATCAAAGCCGGGACATGTCAGCTGTTTTGAACAGGTGACATGTGCCCGCAATAGCGGCAGGTGAAATCGCGATTCACCCGCCGCTATTAACTAGTTAAATGCCGCTGTCAAACACAGACAGCGGCATTTAACTACCGCATCCGGCCGGGCGGCCGGAAATGACGTCATCGCCGACCCCCGTCACATGATCGGAGGTCGGCAATGCTTCAGTATTGTAACCATAGAGGTCCTTGAGACCTCTATGGTTACTGATCCCCGGCAGCTGTGAGCGCCACCCTGTGGTCGGTGCTCACAGCACACCTGATTTTCTACTACATAGCAGCGAACAGCAGATCGCTGCTATGTAGCAGAGGCGATCGTGCTGTGCCTGCTTCTAGCCTCCCATGGAGGCTATTGAAGCATGGCAAAAGTAAAAAAAAAAAGTTTAAAAAAATGTGAAAAAAATAAAAAAATATAAAAGTTTAAATCACCCCCCTTTCGCCCCAATCAAAATAAATCAATAAAAAAAAATCAAACCTACACATATTTGGTATCGCCACATTCAGAATCGCCCGATCTATCAAAAAGAAAAAAGCATTAACCTGATCGCTAAACGGTGTAACGAGAAAAAAAATCGAAACGCCAGAATTACGTTTTTTTGGTCGCCACGACATTGCATTAAAATGCAATAACGGGCGATCAAAAGAACGTATCTGCACCGAATTGGAATCATTAAAAACGCCAGCTCGGCACACAAAAAATAAGCCCTCAACCGACCCCAGATCATGAAAAATGGAGACGCTACGAGTATCGGAAACTGGTGCAATTCATTTTTTTTTTTTTTTAGCAAAGTTTGGAATTTTTTTTCACCACTTAGATAAAAAATAACCTAGTCATGTTAGGTGTCTATGAACTCGTAGTGACCTGGAGAATCATAATGGCAGGTCAGTTTTAGCATTTAGTGAACCTAGCAAAAAAGCCAAGCAAAAAACAAGCGTGGGATTGCACTTTTTTTGCAATTTCACCGCACTTGGAATTTTTTTCCTGTTTTCTAGTAAATGACATGGTAAAACCAATGATGTCTTTTAAAAGTACAACTCGTCCCGCAAAAAATAATCCCTCATATGGCCAAATTGATGAAAAAATAAAAAAGTTATGGCTCTGGGAAGGAGGAGAGTGAAAAACGAACACGGAAAAACGAAAAATCCCAAGGTCATGAAGGGGTTAATATTAAAGATTTTATCACCTGTTCCACTAAAGGTATAATATATATAGGCCGGACTATACGTCCAATGTATGTGAGGATCAGAGAACATTTGCGCAACATTAGCAAAAAGTTCATGGGACATCCTCTATCCCAACATTTTGTAAAATACCATGGGGGTTCATTAAAGGATATAGTTACCGGACTTAAAATAGTTAAAAAAGACTGGCGTGGGGGCAACTTTATTCAGCAAATGTCTCGTGAAGAAACCAAATGTATATTTGAGATGAACACCTTGGCACCTAATGGTCTAAACAGCGAAATAGAATTGTTCGGCTTCAATTAATAAGAGAATAACAACAGACCCGGCATGATATAAAAGGCACACACTATGCACACAGAACCATCCCTGAGGAAGGAATCAGCGACTCCGAAACGCGTAGGATAGCGTCATCCTGTGTGCACCCTGTAGCCGGTAACGTGAAGTGATCACATGTCAGTGACGTCACGCAAGGTCCTGTACCTTGCCGGCTCTGTTTTTCAGACTGAGCCACTACTGCCAGTGCATGGCAGATTTGGATTTTCTAATGGGTACGCCAGTCACCGGCCGGGACGGCGTCCTCTGTACCACTATTTACAACCTACTACTCTCCGGTATCTGGCATTATTGTGACAAAAAACTTAAACAAGAAGCCAGACATACGCTATATACCGCACATCAAAATGACCTTTCCGGACGCAACAGGCATCATTTGAATACAGTCCAAAGGACCGAGGTAATCATATATTATCAATGTAGGGTTGAGACGGTGTTTCATGTATTTATGCTTTTAACTGAATTTTTAGTGCAAATATTTTAGATGTTCTTTTTATATTGTTTATTTTTTGGACGAATAGAGTGGTTTTGTCCTTATATTTGCTGCAATTAACTTCAGGTGTGAGTGCAGCGCCTTCTGGTTCATTTTATATTTGTACATACTACATACTACATACAACATACTACATGCATACATCATACATACTACATACTACATACATACATGCAACATCCATACTACATACATACTACATACAACATACATACAACATACATACATACAACATACATACAACATACTACATACATACTACATACATACATACAACATACTACATACATACTACATACATACAACATACTACATACATTCTACATACATACTACATACATACAACATACATACAACATACTACATACATACTACATACATACAACATACTACATACATACTACATACATAAGACATACATACAACATACTACATACATACTACATACATACCACATACTACATACATACTACATACATGCCACATACATGCCATCACTTGTCCCTTTGTTCCCCGAAGCCAGTGTCATCTGTAAAAAATATTAAAATAACAAACAAACAATATACTCCCTGATCCGCAGAAATCCACGAGTGTCCCACGACGATCTCCCGTGGAGAACGGCAGCATCAGCTGATGCGACCGCTCTCCAGGGGCTCCAGGAATACAATGATGGGAGGAAGGTAGCCTTCCGCACTGTATTCCTCTGCAACTGTAAAAAATAGTCCCTAGTCTCACTTATGGCATTGTTGTGTGAGAAAGTTCCCACGCAGCTTTTTGCCATAAAGTGAGACCAGGGAACTAAAGTAACCTCTCAGTGATGCACTGCAGGAGCCATTGTCTCATGTCAGTGTGTCACTGAAGGTCCTATAGAGCTATGTTCTATAGGGGAGATCGTCGTGGGACACTCATTATTAATTGGACTACAGCGGACAGGTAGTATACGATTTATTATTTTACGTTTTTTGCAGGCGCTGAAGTATGGTAAGTATGGTTAAATTAAGAATATTAAAATACTTTTTTCTGGCTGTGTCTTTATTTTGTTTTCAACTCTTTCACTACCCTTTTTACCCCATATCCCACCACTACACGGGAGTGGGAAGAGAGGGGCTAAGTGCCGGAATTGGCACATCTCACAGATGCGCCATTTCTGGGGCGGCTGCGGACTGGTATTTGTAGCCGGGGGGAAGGGGGGGGGATAGCCATGGCCCCTCTCTATGCTATATCAGTCTTTCTGGCTATAAAATATAGGGGGACCCCACCTCATTTTTTTGGGGGGGGTCCCCCTATTTTAATAGCCAGTAAAGGCTACGCAGACAGCTGTGGGCTGATATTCATAGCAGGCTACAAATATTGGCCCCCGGCCATCGGCTTTCCCCCTCTGGCGCAAAAAATTGCGCATGAGCCCACGCCATTTTTTTCTTTTTTTTTTAAATTAAACGCTCAGTAAGGCCTCTTTCACACTTGCGTCGGTACGGGTCCGTCGCTATGCGTCGGGCTGACGTACCGACGCACGTTGTGAAATTTGTGCACGACGTGGGCAGCGGATGCAGTTTTTCAACGCATCCGCTGCCCATTCTGAAGTCCGGGGAGGAGGGGGCGGAGTTTCGGCCGCGCATGCGCGGTAGAAAATGACGGACACGACGGACAAAAAAGTTCACTTGAACGTTTTTTCGTGCCGACGGTCTGCCAAAACACGATGGATCTTGTAGTCCCATCGGACTATGCCTGCACACTGACACAAAGACCCCCGAGAGGCCCGCACAGACCCCCGAGAGGCCCGTACAGACCCCCGGCAGGCCCACACAGACCCCCGAGAGGCCCGTACAGCCCCCCGAGAGGCCCGTACAGACCCCTGGCAGGCTCGCACAGACCCCCCATGGTCCCGCACAGACCCCGCCCGCACACACACAGACACGCAGTCTATGCCCACGCATCGCCCACACTCTTCCCCCCTCCAGATCTGGATGTGCAAGGAAAGAAAGGGTTTATTTTCATTCCGATATTTGTGTCCCATTGACTTGCATTGGTTTCCGGTATCGGAATCAGCGATACCCAATACTTTTTTGGGTATCGGTCCGATCCAATCCGATCCGATATTTCAGGATATCGAAAGGTATCACTCAACACTACAGTAGTAGTAAACCAGATAAAGTCAAATGTTTTACGGTGATCACAGTTTTACAAAATATAATGATGATTCCCTAGATCTAAATTCCCAGAAAAGTAAACTATTAATTTTCCCTTTCAGGTCACTTAAGAATAATACAGCAAAACTGGTGAGAAAATATAAGTCTGTATCAATTAATTCTAAAAGGGGATCTGTCACCCCAATTATAGCCTATAAGATGCGGCCTCCACCATCATGGGCTTATCTACAGCATTCTGTAATGTTGTAGATAACCTCCCGATGTAACCTGAAAGATAAGAGAAACAAGTTAGATTATACTCACCCAGGGGCGGTCCCGGTGCGGTCCGGACCGATGGGCGTCGCGGTCCGTGTCCGGCGCCTCCCATCTTCATACGATGACCTCTTCCTTGCTTCTGTCGTGGCTCCTGTGCAGACCTACATTATCTGCCCTGTTGAGGGCACAGCAAAGTACTGCAGTGCGCAGGCGCTGGAAAAGGTCAGAGAGGCCCGGCGCCTGCGCACTGCAGTACTCCCAATACAGATACATCCATAAGATGTATGAAGGTATAATATCATGAGAAATATTACAAGAATTTATATGGATTAAAGCAGATATTTTTTATCTAAATACAGTATATTGGGGTAAGAAATAAGTTTTCCCAGTCAACAACTAAAGAAACTACCCATAAAGTCCCCTCATGCTGGAATGCCATCACACCCCAATGCTGGCGGTGGTGACATCCCTTTTAAAATCCCACTATTGAATCCCAGATGCTTCACACCATGCAAACTGCTACCAACTTTGGATCCGATGGAATAAAGGCACAACTAGGGTAAAAGCATAACTTTTGCATTTTGGGTACTCAGTCATGTGGTCATAATGTCAAGAATGTCGGAGATGCATTACCAAAATAAAAGTTGGAGTATAAGGATATGAGCGCAGCTGGTACATGGACATTACCACAAATATCAGAGGAGAAGGTCAGAGTCCAGACAAATGAAGGATAATGTTAAGAAATAGCAATAAAGTACACTACATGGGAATTAAATCAAAGAACCTAATTTAACATTGACCATTTATTGACTAGTGATTCTTTATAGTACTTTATCAAATATACACATATAGTTAAGACCACGGAGATCAAAGTAAAAGCCCTCCTCCTCTAGGCGATGGTCTTTATAGTCTCATTCCTGTAAAGCAGGGGTCTCAAACTGCATTCCTCGAGGGCCTCAAACCATGCGTATTTTCAAGATTTCCTTAGCATTGCACAAGGTGCTGGAATCATTCTCTGCAGGTGATTAAATTATCACCTGTGCAATACAAGGAAATCCTCAAAACATGACCTCTTTGTGGCCCTCGAGGAATGCAGTTTGAGACCTCTGCTCTAAAGCACAATTCCTCTCTTTCATTTTAAACTCCGTGGTCACAACTATGTGTGTATGTTTGTTAAAGGTCTATATTATCCAAAACGTTACAGAAACTATATATGCAAATTACCCCTTCAGAGAGAAAGAGAACTTAAACTCTATAGCGCCACCTGATGGAAGTGAGTCGCCTGCCAGGGCAATGGGGATACTCGATACCGTTCCGGTCGCACTTAAAGGGGGAAGTCATGGTGGCTGCGACCCGGTCTGTGGCCTTGGGCGCCCAATTAAAGGGGAAAGGTCTTTAAAGAGATTTGCATTAAAGTTTGTATTCGCGACGCCACCTTTGGTTCTCGGTCAGAGGGGACCAACACTCCTTAACCCCTTTCTGACATTAGACGTACTATCCCGTCGAGGTGGGGTGGGCCCGTATGACCACCGACGGGATAGTACATCATATGCAATCGGCCGCGCTCACGGGGGGAGTGCGGCTGATTGCAGCAGGGTGTCAGCTGACTATCACAGCAACGCGACGTGATCGCATTGCTCCGAGGGTCTCTTACCTCCTCCTTGCTGCAGCAGGCCTGGATCCAAGATGGCCGCGGCATCCGGGTCCTGCAGGGAGGTGGCTTCACAGCACCTGCTCAGAAAAAATTAAAAAAAAAATATATATATTGTTCCTATAAATACATTTCTTTATCTAAATAAAAAAAGAACAATAAAAGTACACATATTTAGTATCGCCGCGTCCGTAACGGCCCGACCTATTAAACTGTCCCACTAGTTAACCCCTTCAGTGAACACCGTAAAAAAAAAAAAAAAAGAGACAAAGAACAGCGCTTTATTATCATACCGCCAAACAAAAAGTGGAATAACATGCGATCAAAAAGACGGATATAAATAACCATAGTACCGCTGAAAACGTCATCTTGTCCCGCAAAAAACAAGCCACCATACAGTGTCATCAAAGAAAAAATCAAAAAGTTATAGTCCTCAGAATAAAGCGATGCAAAAATGATTATTTTTTCTATAAAACTGTTTTTATCGTATAAAAGTGGCAAAACATAAAAAAAGATATAAATGAGGTATCGCTGTAATCGTACTGACCCGAAAAATAAAACTGCTTTATCCATTTTACCAAACGCGGAACGGTATAAACGCCTCCCCCAAAAGAAATTCATGAATAGCTGGTTTTTGGTCATTCTGCCTCACAAAAATCGGAATAAAAAGCGATCAAAAAATGTCACGTGCCTGAAAATGTCAGCAATAAAAATGTCAACTCGTCCCGCAAAAAACAAGACCTCACATGACTCTGTGGACCAAAATATGGAAAATTATAGCTCTCAAAATGTGGTAACGCCAAAAAATGTTTTTGCAATAAAAAGCGTCTTTCAGTGTGTGATGGCTGCCAATCATAAAAATCCACTAAAAACCCGCTATAAAAGTAAATCAAACCCCCCTTCATCACCCACTTAGTTAGCGAAAAATTAAAAAATTTAAAAAATGTATTTATTTCCATTTTCCCATTAGGGTTAGGGCTAGGGTTAGGGCTACGGTTAGGGTTAGGGCAAGAGTTAGGGTTAGGGCAAGGGTTAGGGTTAGGGTTGGGGCTAGGGTTAAAGCTACAGTTAGGGTTGGGGCTAAAGTTAGGGTTAGGGTTGGGGCTAAAGTTAGGGTTAGGGTTTGGATTACATTTATGGTTGGGATTAGGGTTAGGGGTGTGGTTAGGGTTACCGTTGGGATTAGGGTTAGGGATGTGTTTGGATTAGGGTTTCAGTTATAATTGGGGGGTTTCCACTGCTTAGGCACATCAGGGGCTCTCCAAACGTGACATGGCGTCCGATCTCAATTCCAGCCAATTATGCGTTGAAAAAGTAAAACAGTGCTCCTTCCCTTCCGAGCTCTCCCGTGCGCCCAAACAGGGGTTTACCCCAACATATGGGGTATCAGCGTACTCAGGACACATTGGAAAACAACTTTTGGGGTCCAATTTCAACTGCTACCCTTGGGAAAATACAAAACTGGGGTCTAAAAAATAATTTTTGTGGGAAAAAAAAGATTTTTTATTTTCACGGCTCTTCGTTATAAACTGTAGCGAAACACTTGGGGGTTCAAAGTTCTCACAACACATCTAGATAAGTTCCTTGGGGGGTCTAGTTTCCAATATGGGGTCACTTGTGGGGGTTTCTACTGTTTAGGTACATTAGGGGCTCTGCAAACGCAATGTGACGCCTGCAGACCAATCCATCTAAGTCTGCATTCCAAATGACGCTCCTTCCCTTCCAAGCTATGCCATGCGCTGAAACGGTGGTTCCCCCACATATGGGGTATCAGCATACTCAGGACAAATTGGACAACAACTTTTGGGGTCCAATTTCAACTGTTACCCTTGGAAAAATACAAAACTGGGGGCAAAAAAAACTTTTTGTGGAAAAAAAAATAATTTTTATTTTCACGGCTCTGCGTTATAAACTGTAGTGAAACACTTGGGGGTTCAAAGCTCCCACAACACATCAGGGGCTCTCCAAACGCAACATGGCGTCCCATCTCAATTCCTGTCAATTTTGCATTGAAAAGTCAAACGGCGCTCCTTCCCTTCCGAGCTCTCCCATGCACCCAAACAGTGGTTTACCCCCACATATGGGGTATCAGTGTACTCAGGACAAATTGTTCAACAACTTTTGAGGTCCAATTTCTTCTCTTACCCTTGGGAAAATAAAAAATTGGGGGCAAAAATATCATTTTTGTGAAAAAATATGATTTTTTATTTTTACGGCTCTGCATTATAAACTTCTGTGAATCACTTAATGGGTCAAAGTGCTCACCACACATCTAGATTAGTTCCTTAGGGGGTGTACTTTCCAAAATGGTGTCAGTTGTGGGGGGTTTCAATGTTTAGGCACATCAGTGGCTCTCCAAACGCAACATGGAGTGCCAGCTCAATTCCAGTCAATTTTGCATTGAAAAGTCAAATGGCGCTCCTTCGCTTCTGAGCTCTGCCATGCGCCCAAAAAGTGGTTTACCCCCACATATGGGGTATTGGCATACTCAGGACAAATTGTACAACAACTTTTGAGGTCCATTTTCTCCTGTTACCCTTGGTAAAATAAAACAAATTGGAGCTGAAGTAAATTTTTTGTGAAAAAAGTTAAATGTTCATTTTTATTTAAACATTCCAAAAATTCCTGTGAAACACCTGAAGGGTTAATAAACTTTTTGAATGTGGTTTTGAGCACCTTGAGGGGTGCAGTTTTTAGAATGGTGTCACACTTGGTTATTTTCTATCATATAGACCCCTCAAAATGACTTCAAATGAGATGTGGTCCCTAAAAAAAAATGGTGTTGTAAAAATGAGAAATTGCTGGTTAACTTTTAACCCTTATAACTCCCTAACAAAAAAAAATTTGTTTCCAAAATTGTGCTGATGTAAAGTAGACATGTGGGAAATGTTACTTGTTAAGTATTTTGTGTGACATATCTCTGTGATTTAATTGCATAAAAATTCAAAGTTTGAAAATTGCAAAATTTTCAAAATTTTTGCCAAATTTCCATTTTTTTCACAAATAAATGCAGGTAATATCAAAGAAATTTTACCACTATCATGAAGTACAATATGTCACAAGAAAACAATGTCAGAATCACTGGGATCCGTTGAAGCGTTCCAGAGATATAACCTCATAAAGGGACAGTGGTCAGAATTGTAAAAATTGGCCTGGTCATTAATGTGCAAACCACCTTTGGGGGTAAAGGGGTTAAAGGAGTCCTCTGGGGTGATGTTACTGCAGCAAAGATGGTGACGCTTCCCACAGGTGAAGAGGGGTCCGCAGGGCTCCCGGTGTGCTGGGCAGAGATGGTGTATGCCAGCAAATAAATGGAGGACACAGAGTTGTAACGTCTTTACCTGGTTTACAGATGGTAGCAGTCCACAGTCCAGGGTACCAGGAACAGGTGGTGATGTGGTATGGCTGGCCTGGAAGCAATGGTGGATCCCTCTCCCAGGTGAGGTCCGTAATCCTTCCTACTCGCGCTCGTATGCAAGGTCCCTGCTGCCTCTAGGTTGCTGGCAAAGTCTTTTCTCTCGTGTCCAGGGACAGCTGCCGGTATGATGGGCAATGTGAGCCTTTTTATAGGTTCTATATCACGACCCGGGCTCCTAGTATACTGCTGCACCTTCAGGTGTGGGTGTGGGCAAATTACATAAAGTCCAATGCCCTCCGGTTCTGCCATGCGACCAGGAGTACAACACAGCCTCGAGCTCCCGGTGCCCGGTTCCTGTGCTTCGGCTCAGAAGGTGCCCGATCACAGTTCCCATCTTAGCCTTTTCCTTCTCCTGTGCTTCTTTCTTCAGATGCTCACTAACATGCAACCCTTCAGGTTATCTCTTCCTTTTCCTGGAGCTGCAGCTCACACGTGGCTGCACGGCCCCACTGTCTGCTCTCAGTCGTCACTCTTCCACTGTCTCTCCAGACTGAACTAACTCCTCCTCCACACCAGAATACTTAAAGCTGGGGAAGCTCCCCTGAATCCGGGTTCAGAGCTCCCCCTTCTGGCCTGGATTCAGAATGTGTTGAATGTAGGTGCTTACCTAGTAAAGGGAATACTCCTTGCCTCCAAGTATGATATCGCCCTCCCCAAAAGGAAGGCAACATCACTGTAACAACCGGTTACCTGGGGTGTTACACTCCCCCCGTTAACTCCAGTACTCCCGGACTGGGAAAAGAACAGTTAAACAGGTTAAAGATGCAAACACTTTTTTTTTTAGACATGCATGTTAATAGGTTTAACTGGTAAAACTTAGGCATCCCTTTATCGGCCGATATTTGCTGTATCGGAATTCCGATACCGAGTTCCGATATTTTTGTGATATCGGAAATCGGAATCGGAAGTTCCCAGTGTATGGTTCCCAGGGTCTGGAGGAGAGGAGACTCTCCTTCAGGCCCTGGGATCCATATTCATATAAAAAATAAAGAATTAAAATAAAAAATATGGATATACTCACCCCTCCGGCGGACCCTGGACCTTAGCGATGTAACCGGCAGCCTACTTTCCCAAGAATGCAGTGAGTTTAGGACCTGCGATGACGTCGCGGCTTGTGATTGGTCGCGTGAGCGGTCACATGAGCGGTCACGCGACCAATCACAAGCCGCGATGTCATCGAAGGTCCTTAACTCTGCATTCTTAAGAACGGAGGCACCGCTAAGAGCAGGGGCCGCCGGAGGGGTGAGTATATCAATATTTTTTATTTTTATTCTTTATTTTATACATGAATATGGATCCCAGGGCCTGAAGGAGAGTTTCCTCTCCTTCAGACCCTGGGAACCATTCCGATATTTTGTGTCCCATTGATATGCATTGGTATCGGGTATCGGTATCGGCGAGATCCGATATTTTGCCGGTATCGGCCGATCCAATCTGATACCGATACCTTTGCATATCGGAAGGTATTGCTCAACACTACTCACAAATCCTTTCCAACATCTGCAGTGTAGAGTTCCAACGTGTGGGGACATCAAATACCAGTCGGTGAGCTGGAAGCTGCAAACGCTGCTGAAGCATGGCATGGGTGGTGGAAGCTGTAGCTGACTTTCTAAAATGGGCACACAGGTGGCATACTTTGACAAGAAGATCCAGCAGCTCCAGTTCGGTTTTGAGAAACTGCTGAACCACGAGATTAAGCACATTGGCCAGGCATGGTACGTGTGTGAGCTCTCTCAGTTTTTTTTGCAAAGTTGCAGATGACGCGAGTTGGCTCATCCTTTGCAATGTCAAAAAAGGCCCAGGCAAGGCAACACTTGCCACCCCTGCGAGCTGCAGACCCGCAAACGCTGCTGCTCAGAGCCACAGTTGTGGCTGAGGATGCATTGCTCATCATGGCTGCATCACTACCTGTCTGCGATGTACGGTGTAATGTAACCTCCTTGTCTTCCTCCTCAGATGACCTACTCAGCTGTATGCCTTTATGTTCACACCAACTGGGATCTATCACCTCATCATCATCCTCTGTGTTATCACCTTGGAGTCACCTTCTTCCTCTATCTGCCCTGACAGCACAGTACAATCCGTGTGAGCCTCAGATGTCTGAGTCTTATCAGGATCACTTCCCCCAGCGGTTAACATCTGATAACGAGGGTCAGGATGATGTTCGGACCCTACTTCGTCCTGCCCTGGATGCAAGCTAAAAATATTTTGGGCATCGGTGCAGATTTCCACCTCTTGACTCTGTGAAGCTTTTGAGTACACTTCTGATGACCATGGCATAGAATGTGTGAACGGCTCTTCAGACTTACCCTTCTGTGGTTCTGTACAGTCAGTTGTATGGCTGGAGAGTTGGGATGCGGGGGAAGCAATGGGAATTTGTGTGCAACCTTTGTGAACTGTACTGGGTGTGATATTGAGGTGGAGGAAGAGGAGGAGAGGCCACCTGAAGCTGCGTTTGTCATTCACTCGACCACATTCCCCACCGGTCAGAAAGCTACAGTTCGCACGCTGTCAAAAAACAGTGCGAGCACTCAGCTGTGATCGGAGGTATAAAGTTTACCTCCTGTCAATGGTATCAGCTGATGGGACAACTGCTCCCATCATCCAAAACCTGCTGCCACTAATAACAGCGAGAGCAGGAGCGGCAGATGGGAGTACTGCACTGTAAATAAATAATTTAAAAACACCCTGCGTGGGTTCCCCCTATTTTTGATACTCAGCCAGGCAAAACTTACAGCTGGGGGCTACAACCCTCAGCTGTCAACTTCAGCAAGGCTATTTATCAAGAATAGTGGGGTCCCCACGCCATATTTTTTAATTATAGAAATAAATAATTTTAAAAAACGGCGTGGGGTCCCCCTCATTTTTGACAACAAACCTTGCTAAAGCAGACAGCTGGGGGCTGGTATTCTCAGGCTGGTAAGGGGCCATGGATATTGCCCCCAGCCTTAAAATAGCAGCCTGCAGCTGCCCAGATAAGGCACATCTATTAGAAGCGCCAGTTCTGGCGCTTTGCCCAGCTCTTCCCACTTGCCCTGTAGCAGTGCAAAGTGGGGTGATAGTTGGGGGAGGTTGATGTCACCTTTGTATTGTTACAACGATACCTACGATCACAGCTGAGCACTCATGCTGTCTTCTGACAGTATGGGATCCAACACAGAAGCGGTGTTTGCCGTGCTGTCATGCACAGTTACAGTGCAGCAAACACTGGATGTTTGGGACCCCCATTCAAGTGAATGGGCTCTGGGTACTTTTCTGGTACACAAACTTTTTGCAACTGTTCGGCCTAACCCAGGTGTCTGCCCTTCTCTAGTTAGGAATGCAAGAATGTTTTGTGGCCTTTGGATCAAGCCTCTATAACACTAGATGCTGCCAGCTATTTAAAAGTCAGGTCTCCTACTGCATGACACTAGGAACAGAACAATTTTTGTAGCCTCTGTATCAGGCCTCTATAGCACACTAGATGTTACAAACTATTTTAAAGTCAGGTCCCCTACTGTATGACACTAGGAACAGAACAATTTTTGTGGCCTCTGGATCAGGCCTCTCCAGCTTAATTTCAACCCAGCAAAATGACAAAGTGATACGGCGGGCTGTCTAACTTTTTGCAACTGAAAAATTATATTTTTTTTTAATGTGCCTTAGGTCTGCAGACAGTTTCATATTACAACAGCACATAATGACAAGGTGAGATATAGCAGGCTGTTTCACATTTAGCTAGTGAAAAAATATTAATTAGAATGCTATACTCATGCATGGAGCACAATAGAAGCAGTGCACAACACACTTGTAGGATATGTACCCTGCTGGCTTTGTCTGTGGACCTCAGTAATGGCCAAAAAAAATGCTTGAAGGTAAATTTAACAGCCACATTGGATACTAGCTAGCTACACTATCTGACTGATGTACAACCACCTAGCTATGTAGGTAAAATATTGCTGCTAACAGTGCCAGCGTCAGGAGCAGCCTCTCTGCGCTGTTACAGTATGGCCGCTATTTATATGGAGAGGGACATGTGCTTTCAGCAGCCAATGACACAAGCCGCTGTGTCAGGACATTGTGGGTGTTTCCTGCATCCTGATTGGCTAGCCACCATGTGCACACATAAAGTTAAGAAAAAAAATGACTGTTTACAAGAACGCCACGTATCTGAGCTTTGCAACCAAATGCTCACGATACACCACCCTTATCATTGCTAAAGTGCTGAAAATACTTTTGTGGCAGCGCAAATATTTTCCCGAATCCGAATGTGCCATATTCGTGCCGAATTTAAGTTTGGTGATTGTTTGCCTAACAAATTCGCTCATCACTTCTCGTTGGTCTGGGTGTATTTTTTCTTTCTCTCAAGAGTTTGGGGAATTGAGAGCTGAATACTTCCATGAGACGGTGTGGAGATGCTTGGTGACACTGGTGATGATGTTGGTGATGCTGTCAAATCCTCTCTTGGCGGGGAGGTGGGTGGCCCTGTTGATCGTGAGTGGGAGGAAAAGGCTGAGGCTGCAGCTGAACTGGGAGCTGGAGGAGGCTTAGATCTGTCATGTTTTTTAAGCTGTGTTCTTCACTGCAACTTGGAATTCAAATGCCTCCTCATGCAGGTGGTGCTCAGGTTCAGAAGATTTATGCCTCGCTTTAAGCTCTGACAGCACAACATGCAAACTACCTGTTGCTTGTCATCAGCACATTGCCTTAAGAAATATAATGCCAGGGAACTCTTGAGCTAGCTTTGGAGTGCTCTTTTCAGCAGCATGGTGGTTTGTAGCAGCTGACGTACTGACTAGGGCTCAGCTGCTGTGCTTTTGCACCCTACCTCCTCTTTTGCTGTGCTGCTGGGGCAGCATGACCACCTCCTCTTCCTCTGAATGGCGCACATCACTAGGATGGACTTCGCTCTATGTGGGATGTTGGTCTTCTTTATCCCCCGCATCATCTTCCACTTAGTCCTCGCCCTTGCTCTCCTTGCTGTTCTGCACACTGCAGAAAGATGCTGCAGTTGGCCACTCTGTTTTTTCATTCTCTGAGATGTGCTACGGTGGTCCACTGACCATGAACACTAGCCCACCTACGTACTCATCCTCGAACCTAACAAGTGGTTGGGCATTAGTGCCCACAGTCTCTTCCACTTTTGGAGTAGGACCATAAGGATGGGTCATGCAACCCTAGCCAGTGGACTCATCAAAAAGCTGAAGAGACTGCTTCATGACTTGGAGCTCAGACAGCTTGGCTGATTTGCAAGGGGGTGAGGTGGAAGCTGGATGACCATGGTCCTCCGGTGCCAATTCTGCATTTTTTGCAGGGGACCGGGTGTAAGATAATTAGAAGAAGCTGGAGGCATTTTCAGCCATCCAATCTAACACCATATCAACATGTTTTGGCCTCACCATTTATGTAGTGTAGTCGGCCCTACAAAATTATGCAGAATGTCCTGTCGCCTGTGTGCACCAAAGGAAGATGTTTCATTTGGGCACATAGCAGGCAAAGAAAAGAATGACCATGTTCTCTCCCTGCAGCAGCTACACCACCACCAGCAGTAGCTACCCCATCACCACCATGGCCACGTATATGTCCCCTATTTGATGACCTCCTCATTTTTTTTAACTGTTTTTCACTTACACTACAGACACAGATACAGGTGCACAGTATAAAAAAAATGGTAAGGCACACTACTCCCACAGACACAGGTGCAGAGTAGAAAAAATTGGTTAGGCATGATACTACCACAGACATGCAACAATTTGTTTTTATGCACCCTACTCCCACAGACACAAAGAAGAGAATAAAAAGTTGGTTAGTCATGCTACTCCCACAGACATGTATACAGAGTACAACAATTACTTTTTATGCATACTATTCCCACAGACACTGGTGCAGTGTAGAAAAAATTTATTAGTTACGATATTCCCACAGACAGACGTGTAGAGTAGAAAAAACTAGTTAGGCACACTACTCCCACAGACACATGTGTAGATTACACACAGAGAGGCTTTTTGTAAAAATGCACATACACTAAACCTAATATTGTCCCTTACTCCAGCTGTTTCCTGTCCCTATGCTAAGCAAAGCAGAATGGCGGCAGCTCTTGTGATCCGGAGTAACAGGACAGAATATACCCCATCCCAGACTATGCCCGGGGTTAAAGTGGCCTAGGCCAGAATATACCCCAGGTATATTCTGGCCTAGGTCAAAGTATACCCCAGGGTATATTCTGGCCTAGGCCACATTATACCCCTCCAGGCCTGAATATACCCCCCAGGGGTGTAAAATAGCCTGGGCCAGACTATGCCCGGGGTTAAAGTGGCCCAGGCCAGAGTATACCCTGGGTATATTCTAGCCTAGGCTAAACTATACCCCTCCAAACCCGAATATTGGTGTGTTTTTCCTGCTGTAGTTGTTATATAGAATGACTACAAAGGCAGAATGTAGGGCTACACTTACAGTATGTGTTGGAGGAGTTGCATTACACTGACAGTAGATGGCGCTGTTACATCAGTGCATAGTTAATGTTATGTTTTATTGTACTTGCTATGTATGTTTCTCTCTGCTCTCTATGATATGCATTCATTTCTCCAGTGTGAGTTCCTCTTCTATCCTGATAAGATATGTAAAGTGAGTTTGCAACACCCCCAACACCAAAATAAGTTTTCCAATTTTGGCAACCATGGAAGACCAACTGTATAACTAGCTATTGAGATTCTATTCTGCAACAGAACAAAAGTACCCCCGGTGGATCTATGATCTACCTCCAGAGAAACGTGTAAGTGCCAAGTCCCAGTTTAGACAAACATCTAAGCCATATCGAGCAGAAGGAGGGATTTATTACCATGGGTAAAAGGAGGTTCTCACTAAAAGTCAACTTCCAAATATCCTAAAGGCCTATCATGACAATACAATTTATGGTGGCCATTTTGGCAGAGATAAAACGTTACACAAAATCTCTGACCGCTATTACTGGAAGGGAATGAAAAACGACATTCTCAATCATGTCAAAGCCTGTCAAAAATATTTTGTCATAAATCCCAAAACCAGCAAGAAAGCTCCACCACTCACCAGTATGCCAGTGCCTGGAAAAGTATGGAGCTTAGTCGGTATTGATATGATTGGTCCTCTTCAGGAAACATCAAACGGCAACAAATATATAGTTGCTGCCACTGATCATTTCTCCAAGTGGACAGAAGCAACAGCTGTTCCAGGCAAGAGTGCCAAGTCAGTAGCAAAATTTTTGAATACCGTTCCTTGGCTGTATGGACACTCTGATTAGCAACCAGGGAAGAGAGTGTGTGAACTCGATCATTGACAACCTGATGGAACATTTTCAAACAGATCACCATATTTCATCTGCCTTCCACCCACAAACAAATGGCCAGCGTGAATGTGACAATCGAACATTTAAAGAATCTCTTTGTAAGCTTGTCAATGACAAGGAAATACCTGGGACCAGTTCATCTCTGGTGTTTTGTTTGTCTATCACACATCAGTTCATGCCTCAACCACGTGCACTCCATTTGAGGTCATGTTTGGATGGAAGGCCAAGCTTCCTATCGACCTCAATCTCTCAGAAAATGACACCTCATGCCCCAAACAGATGATACTAATCCTGATGTGCTAAATACACTAACAATCATTCGTAAAAAACTCCACTCAATCATCAGTACCAACATCCAGTCTGCTCAGGAACACCAGAAATGTGTATTTGATTGCCAACAAACAGCAACAATGAATTCACTGCAGGCACCATCTTTTATATGAAGAATCAATGCCATATTCATTGCATGGGTTCCAAGATGGAACCGCACTGGGTTGGACCCTACTTAGTTGTGGAATCCTTGATCAAGGTATGAGTAAAACTTAAGAACCATAAGACTGGCAAGATACTGAGCAACACTTATCATGCCAGCTACCTCAAGATTTACCAAGATGATGAAACTTCTGTACCCCTCATTTTATTGTTGTTATCAGTGTTTGCCTTTAACCCCTTCGTGCCATGCGCCGTACTAGTACGGCGCTGCCGGCACTGCATTAGTGCCAGCGGCAGTACTAGTACGGCGCATCGATCACCGCGGTCTCGCGCTGAGCGCCGCGGTGATCGGGTGCGGGTGTCAGCTGTATATGACAGCTGACACCCCGCAGCAATGCCCACGATCAGCGCTATCGCCGATCGCGGGCATTTAACCCCTCTGATGCCGCTGTCAATAGTGACAGCGGCATAGAGGGGGATTGCGCAGGGACGGGGGCTCCCTGCGCTCTCCCACCGGAGCAACGCGATGAGATCGCGCTGCTCCGGTGACCTGGAAGGAGTCCCCGGATCCAAGATGGCCGCGGGACTCCTTCCGGGTCATTTACTGACCTGGCTTGCCGGCGCCTGCAAGAGCTGCTGAGAGCAGGCGCCGGCAAGCCTCTGCTCTTGTGTGTGAGATCGGTGATCTGACAGAGTGCTGTGCACACTGTCAGATCACCGATCTGTGATGTCCCCCCCTGGGACAAAGTAAAAAAGTTAAAAAAAAAATGTCCACATGTGTAAAAAAAAAAGAAAAAAAAAATTCCTAAATAAAGAAAAAAAAAAAAAAAATCCCATAAATACATTTCTTTATCTAAATAAAAAAAAAATCACACAATAAAAGTACACATATTTAGTATCGCCGCGTCCGTAACGACCCCACCTATAAAACTATATCACTAGTTAACCCCTTCAGTGAACACCGTAACAAAAAAAAAAAAACGAGGCAAAAAACAGCGCTTTATTCTCATACCGCCAAACAAAAAGTGGAATAACACGCAATCAAAAAGACGGATATAAATAACCATGGTACCGCTGAAAACGTCATCTTGTCCCACACAAAAAAAGCTGCCATACAGCATCATCAGCAGAAAAATAAAAAAGTTATAGCTCTCAGAATAAAGCGATGCAAAAACAATTATTTTTTTATATAAAATAGTTTTTATTGTGTAAAAGCGCCAAAACATAAAAAAATTACATAAATGAAGTATCGCTGTAATCATACTGACCTGAAGAATAAAACTGCTTTATCAATTTTACCACACATGGAATGGTATAAACGCCCCCCTAAAAGAATTTCAGGAATTGCTGGTTTTTGTTCATTCCGCCTCCCAAAAATCGGAATAAAAAGCGATCAAAAAATGTCATGTGCCCGAAAATGGTACCAATAAAAACGTCAACTCGTCCCGCAAAAAACAAGATCTCACATGACTCTGTGGGCCAAAATATGGATAAATTATAGCTCTCAAAATGTGGTGATGCAAAAACTATTTTTTGCAATAAAAAGCGTCTTTTAGTGTGTGATGGCTGCCAACCATAAAAATCCACCCCAAAAACGCTATAAAAGTAAATCAAATCCCCCTTCATCACCCACTTAGTTAGGGAAAAATAATAAAATTTTAAAAAATATATTTATTTCCATTTTCCCGTTAGGCTACTTTCACACTAGCATCAGTACGGGGCCGTCGCGCTGCATCGGCCCGACTTACCGACGCATACTGTGCAAGCGCCGCACAACGGGGGCAGCAGATGCTGTTTTTCCACGCATCCGTTGCCCCATTGTGAGGTGCGGAGAGGTGGGGGCGGAGTTCCAGCCGCGCATGCGCGGTCGGAAATGGTGGACCGTCGCCACAAAAAAAGTTACATGTAACGTTTTTTGCTGCCGGCGGTCCGCCACAACACGACGCAACCGTCGCACGACGGTTGCGATGTGTGTCAATATGTCGCAATGCGTCGCTAATGTTAGTCTATGGGGAAAAAACGCATCCTGCAGATGACTTTGCAGGATGCGTTTTTTCGCCAAAATGACGCATTGCGACGTATGCAAAAAAACGCTAGTGTGAAAGTAGCGCTAGGGTTAGGACTAGGGTTAGGGCTAGGGTTAGGGTTGGGGTTAGGGCTAGGGTTAGGGCTGGGGTTAGGGTTTCAGTTAGAATTGGGGAGTTTTCACTGTTTAGGCACATCAGGGGATCTCCAAACGCGACATGGCATCCGATCTCAATTCCAGCCAATTCTGCTTTGAAAAACTAAAACAGTGCTCCTTCCCTTCCGAGTTCTCCTGTGCGCCCAAACAGTGGTTCCCCCCAACATACGGGGTATCAGCGTTCTCAGGACAAGTTGGACAACAACTTTTGGGGTCCAATTTGTCCTGTTACCCTTGGGAAAATAAAAACATGGGGGCTAAAATATCAGTTTCGTGGAAAAAAAAATATTTTTTACTTTCACGGCTCTGCGTGATAAACTGTAGTGAAACACTTGTTGGTTCAAAGTTCTCACAACACATCTAGATAAGTTCCCTGGGGGGTCTAGTTTCCAATATGGGGTCACTTGTGGGGGGTTTCTACTGTTTAGGTACATCAGAGGCTCTGCAAATGCAACATGACACCTGCAGACCAATCCATCTAAGTCTGCAATTCAAACGGCGCTCCTTCCCTTTCGAGCTCTGCCGTGCGCCCAAACAGTGGTTCCCCCCCATATATGGGGTATCAGCGTACTCAGGACAAATTGGACAATAACTTTTGTGGTCCAATTTCTCCTGTTACCCTTGGGAAAATAAAAACGTGGGGGCTAAAATATCATTTTTGTGGAAAAAAATATATTTTTTATTTTCGCGGCTCTGCGTTATAAACTGTAGTGAGACACTTGTTGGTTCAAAGTTCTCACAACACATCTAGATAAGTTCCGTGGGGGGTCTAGTTTCCAATATGGGGTCACTTGTGGGGGGTTTCTACTGTTTAGGTACATCAGGGGCTCTGCAAATGCAACATGACACCTGCAGACCAATCCATCTACGTCTGGATTTCAAACGGCGCTCCTTCCCTTCCGAGCTCTGCCGTGCGCCCAAACAGTAGTTCCCCCCAATTTATGGGGTATCAGCGTACTCAGGACAAATTGGACAATAACTTTTGTGGTCCAATTTCTCCTGTTACCCTTGGGAAAAAAAAAATTGCGGGCTAAAACATCATTTTGTGGAAAGAAAAAATGATTTTTTAATTTTCACAGAGCTACATTCTAAACTTTAGTGAAACAATTGGGGGTTAAAAGTGCTCACCGCACATCTAGATAAGTTCCTTAGGGGTCTTCTTTCCAAAATGGTGTCACTTATGGGGGTTTCCACTGTTTAGGCACGTCAGGGGCTCTCCAAACACGACATGGGTTCCGATCTCAATTCCAGCCAATTTTGCATTGAAAAGTCAAATGGCGCTCCTTCCCTTCCGAGCTCTGCCATGCGCCCAAACAGTGGTCTATCCCCATATATGAAGTATCAGCGTACTCAGGACAAATTGCACAACAACTTTTGGGGTCCAATTTATCCTGTTACCCTTGGGAAAATAAAAAATTGGGGGCAAAAAGATCATTTTTTGTGAAAATTAATATGAATTTTTTTTTACGGCTCTACATTATAAACTTCTGTGAAGCACTTGGAGGTTCAAAGTGCTCACCACACATCTAGATTAGTTCCTTAGAGGGTCTACTTTCCAAAATGGTGTCACTTGTGGGGGTTTCCACTGTTTAGGCACATCAGGGGCTCTCCAATCGCGACAGGGGTTCCGATCTCAATTCCAGCAAATCTTGCATTGAAAAGTCAAATGGCGCTCCTTCCCTTCCGAGCTCTGCCATGTGCCCAATCAATGGTTTACCCCAACATGTGGGGTATCGGCGTACTCAGGACAAATTGTACAACAACTTTTTTGGTCCAATTTCTCCTGTTACCCTTGGTAAAATAAAACAAATTGGATCTGAAGTAAAAATTTTGTGAAAAAAAAGTTAAATGTTCAATTTTCTTTAAACATTCCAAAAATTCCTGTGAAGCACCTGAAGGGTTTTTGAATGTGGTTTTGAGTACCTTGAGGGGTGCAGTTTTTAGAATGGTGTCACTTTTGGGCATTTTCTGTCATATAGACCCCTCAAAGTCACTTCAAGTGTGAGGTGGTCCGTAAAAAAAATGGTTTTGCAAATTTTGTTGCAAAAATGAGAAATCGCTGGTCAACTTTTAACCCTTATAACTCCCTAACAAAAAAAACTATGTTTCCAAAATTGTGCTGATGTAAAGCAGACATGTGGGAAATGTTGTTTATTAACTATATTATGAGATATAACTCTCTAATTTAAGAGCATAAAAACTAAAAGTTTGAAAATTGCTAAATTTTCATAATTTTCGACAAATTTTTGTTATTTTCACAAATAAATGAAAGTCATATCAAAGACGTTTTACCACTATCATGAAGTACAATATGTCACGAGAAAACAATGTCAGAATCGCCAGGATCCGTTGAAGCGTTTTAGAGTTATGACCTCATAAAGTGACAGTGGTCAGAATTCTAAAAATTGGCCCTGTCACTTAGGTGAAAACAGGCTTCGGGGTGAAGGGGTTAAACATTTATATTGTAGCAAGGACTTGCTAGTCTAAAGCCAGGGATAAAAAGTTGCATGCAACAATGATCATTTTAATGTTGTTATCAGTTTTTGCCTTTAAACATTTATATTGTAGCAAGAACTTACTAGTCTAAGGCCAGGGATAAAAAGTCGCATGCAACAATCGCATACAAAGTCGCCTTGTGTCCCTGTCCTAAAGGTCACAATACATGGGACAACTCTAAAGGGGACAACTATTATGTGATTTGGGTGGATGAGCAGGAAAAACACCAATATTCGGGCTTGGAGGGGTATAGCTTAGCCTGGGCTAGAATACACCCGGGGTATACTTTAGCCTAGGCCAGAATATACCCATGGTATACTCTGGCCTAGGCCACTTTAGCCGGGGCATAGTCTGGCACAGGCTATTTTACACCACAGGGAGGTGTATTCTGGCCTGGAGAAGTATAATGTGGCCTAGGTCAGAATATAGCCCGGGGTATACTTTGACCTAGGCCAGAATATACCCAAGGTATATTCTGACCTAGGCCACTTTAACCCCAGGCATAGCCTGGGACGGGGTATATTCCGGCCTGTTACACCGGCATTTATGTAGGCTGGGTCACAACATTTTTGAATACCGTTCCTTGGCTGTATGGACACTCTGATTAGCAACCAGGGAAGAGAGTTTGTGAACTCGATAATTGACAACCTGATGGAACATTTTCAAACAGATCACCATATTTCATCTACCTTCAAAGCAAAAGGTGGCTACTTTGAAGAACCTAGAATATAAGACATATTTTCAGCTGTTTCACACTTTTTTGTTAAGTATATAATTCCACATGTGTTAATTGATAGTTTTGATGCCTTCAGTGTGAATTTACAATTTTCATAGTCATGAAAATACAGAAAAATCTTTAAATGAGAAGGTGTGTCCAAACTTTTGGTCTGTACTGTATATGGAGCAACTTGCCATGTAATTTGAGAAATGATTCAATCAAGGTGACGACCCTAACACATGTATATATGACTCAGTGTTTTTTATATGTAACAAAACCTAAATATAAAGTATTGCTGAGTGTGCACAAGTGTGCGAGGTAGCCCACAGTATGTAATGAAGGAACAGATGAATGACCTCGGGGAGACCAAAACATCCAACACTGCGGAGACACCATCACGTGTTTCTCAACGCAGTGATCCAGAACACTGCCCCCATCCCTTATGGGAAATATGCAAACGCATGTAAAGTAAGCTGCGGAGACAGCATCACGTGTTTCTCAACGCAAGCAATGAATAGCCAGGCCTTTCTCCGGGAAGGAACAAACACAGGAAGGGCAGCATCCAATAAAGGAGAATATCCAATAAAGGAAGACCACCTATGCCAAGCATGGTATCCATCCACAAACAGCTGTTTCGGGGTTTTTGCCCCTCATCAGTGTGGAGTAGGAAACTGGCTATTAGGAGCAGTGCCTGGTGAAAGGCTATGAAGGAACAGATGAATGACCTCGGGGAGACCAAAACATCAAACACTGCGGAGACACCATCACGTGTTTCTCAACGCAGTGATCCAGAACACTGCCCCCATCCCTTATGGGAAATATGCAAACGCATGTAAAGTAAGCTGCGGAGACACCATCACGTGTTTCTCAACGCAAGCAATGAATAGCCAGGCCTTTCTCCGGGAAGAAACAACCACGGGAAGGGCAGCATCCAATAAAGGAGAATATCCAATAAAGGAAGACCACCTATGCCAAGCATGGTATCCATCCACAAACAGCTGTTTCGGGGTTTTTGCCCCTCATCAGTGTGGAGTAGGAAACTGGCTATTAGGAGCAGTTCCTTCATTGTTGTGAATTCTGTTCTCGAACTCCCTCCTGTGGTTATGAATGGTACTTCGGCGAGTTCTGTCCATGGACTCCCTCTGGTGGCTGTGAGTGGAGCTGCTGGTTCTGAGGTTCTTTCCTCAGCTGATCTCGTTTAGTCCTAGGCTGGCTGCTCTATTTAACTCCACTTAGATCGTTACTTGATGCCAGCTGTCAATGTCCTAGTACTGGTTCAGTTCTCTCTTGGATCTTTCAGATGACCTGTCTATTCCAGCAAAAGCTAAGTCCCTGCTAGCTTATTTGTTTATCACTGTTTTCTTGTCCAGCTTGCTATCATGATTATGCCTTGCTAGCTGGAAGCTCTGGGATGCAGAGTGGCACCTCCACGCCGTGAGTCGGTGCGGGGTCTCTTTTGCACACTCTGCGTGGTTTTTTGGTAGTTTTTTATGCTGACCGCAAAGATACCTTTTCTATCCTCAAGTCTGTTTAGTTAAGTCTGGCCTCCTTTGCTGAAACCTATTTCATTCCTGTGTTTGTGACTTCCATCTTAACTCACAGTCAATATGTGTGGGGGGCTGCCTTTTTCTTTGTGGTATTTCTCTGAGGCAAGTTAGGCCCTATTTTCTATCTTTAGGGGTAGTTAGCTCTTAGGCTGTGAAGAGGCGTCTAGGCAGAGTCAGGTACGCTCCACGGCTATTTCTAGTTGTTGTGATAGGATTAGGGGTTGCGGTCAGCAGAGCTCCCACTTCCCAGAGCTTGTCCTGTATTACTAGTTTGCTCATCAGGTCATTCCTAGTGCTCCTAACCACCAGGTCATCATAACACTTCATAGCCTTTCACCAGGCACTGCTCCTAATAGCCAGTTTCCTACTCCACACTGATGAGGGGCAAAAACCCCGAAACAGCTGTTTTTTTCTGTTATGTCTTTTATGTCTGTACAAGTCCCCTCTAAAATGTAAAGTGCTGTGGCACTAAATAATTTTATTTCTAATCATTTCAATAAGTGATGTAGCTAAGCGCTGACAGAACTTCCAAGACCAGTTTTGGAGCAAGCAGCAGCAGCATGCTGGGTCCGAAGAAAAGGCCCTACATATACACGCAGCGTTTCCTGCACCAATTGTGGACATGCGCCCGTAAGTGGCTGCATTTGCCCTTTTTTTATGTATTGTTTAGTTGTGTTTTAGTTAAGTGTTAAGACTCCTGTTTCCACTTACTGATTCCAACATATGAGACAAGGATGGCTCAAAACCATGGATGGTATCTGGAAGATATAAAAGCAATAGTGATGAGCGAACGTGCTCACCACTACTCGATACTCACCCGAGTATCACTATGCTCGGTGTACTTGGCGAGCACTGAGTATTTCTGGGATTATTCGGTGGGAGCTGGGGTCTCCTCCCTGCAATTTTGGCGGTCTTAAGAGCGTCAATAACCATGCAGGGATTGTCTGCCATGCACTGTAATGCCGCAGCCATCTTTGTTGTGGTATTACAGTGATTGACTGGCTGCACAGTGTCATCAGGTCTATAAGAGACCTGACGCCGTCCTGCTCGCCACATTCTGCTCCAGACGCAGCTAGTGTAGGGAGAGCTGCTGCTGAGATAGGGTCAGAATCGTTCTTTTAATAGTTAGTGTGGGTCTGCTAGTGTTCAGTCCACAAATCCTGATAAACCAACAGTCCTTTTTAGGGCTAATTCGGGGGTACATAGATTACAGCGCTAGGTAGGCAGGGGAGTCTATGTGCGCATATCCACATCAGTGCAAGGCCTGTAGGCACTGTATGTGAGTATATAGATCTCACTGCATACCTCAAAAAGATCCATTACTGTCTGCTGCTGCTTATTTTATATATACCTGGCTGCAGTTATCCGTGGCAATTTTTTTTTTTTTTGCAGCTTATACCTGCTCATTTTATTATACAGCAATCCATAGGCCCCTTTTTTCTACATTAATTTGCTTGGTCACACTGCAGACTACAGCCAGGTCACTGCAATACAAGAGCGTGAAAATCTAAGAATTTAAAAAAAATAATTTTGTCCCAGGCATCAGATGTGAGTGATCCAAAAAAATCTGTCCTTTTTTTTGGTACTATCTAATATTTTGCAGTGTCTTACAACATTTTTGGACACCATTTTGCTGCCCCCAGACTCTGTAGCTGGCCCAAAAATATTTAGCTACAGTTCTTACATTTATCACTGTGAGTTGTACGCCACATGCATCGCATATCATTGCGCAAAATATCTTACAATTTTAGTACTCCAACTATTTTTTTAGTGTCATAGCCAACTTATTGACACAATTTTGGTGTGCCCAAAAAAATCAAGGCCACATTTTGATCAGTCTGTTATCTCTGGCTAATGCCTGGTGTATCTGTGGTGTCAAAATCCTTGCTTTTCAGGCCTACATTGCATTGTTCTGTCTGCTAGCCTTGGTCTACTCAGTGTTTAGTCATTTCAAAAATTAAAAAAATGCATACAGTCTGTTATCTCCGTCCGACGCCTGGTGTATTTGTGGTGTAAAAATCTTTGCTTTGCAGGCATACATTGCATTGTTCTGTTTGCTAGCCTTAGTCTACTCTGTATTTAGTGTTTTCAAACATTACAAAAAAAAATTAAAAAAAATGAATGCAGTTATCTCCGTCAGACGCCTGGTGTATCTGTGGTGTCAAAATCATCTCTTCATAGGCATACATTGTATTTTTTTTGTCTGTTAGCCTTGGTCTGCTCATTATTTGTTGTTTAAAAATATTTAAAAAAATAAATTAAAAAAACACATTTTAACTGCTATCTCCGTCAGATGCTCGGTGTATCTGTGGTCTCCAAATACTTGCTTTTCAGGCATACTGAATCATCAAATAAGTTTTCCCCAAATAAATCCATATGTATTGAGTTTTTCAAATATTTCAGTAGTCCACTTAAAATGGGCAAGGCAAGGGGCAAGGGACGGGGAAGTGGACATGATGCTGATGGTGCATGCAGAGGACCGAGGCCGTGGCCAAGGTGAAAGTGGGCCACAACAAAGACCCACATCTTTGCACTCGACCTTCCTGTCCTAGTTTCTAGGGGACTGCAGCACACCATTATTGAAGCTAGAGCAGTGTGAAATGGTTGTTGGTTGGATAGCGGATAATGCTTCCAGTCACAGCCACCACCACCATGTCTTCCACATGGTTAAGCCTGAGTAGCCGTAAGTGTGGAGCGGATATTACTCACCCTGATCCTCCTTCCTCCCACCATGCCGAGTGCCCTGAGACAACTGATCCCACACTTGGACACTCCGAAGAGCTGTTCAGTTTTACCTTTAAAGATGAGAACGCATGTAGCAATGCCCAAAGATTTGAACAGCCACGGTCACATGAAGGTGATGGTGGGAAAGTGTCACAAGAGGTGGACGATGATGAGACACAATTGCCAGAAAGTCAGGAGGAGGAGCACAGTGCACATGTGGAAGACGAGATGGTGGATGACATAGTGACTGACCCAACCTGGCAGGAGGACATGCAGAGCGAGGACAGCAGCACACATGGGGAAGGAGGCATATCACCCCAACAGGCAGGAAGAAGCAGTGTGTGGCCACAGACAGAAAGCTTGCATCCGTTCCCCGTAACACCAACATGATGGAAGTTGCCATTCCAACTGTTAGATCTTCCTGAGTCTGGTTATTTTTTAAAGACCTGCCAATAACCCCAAATAGGCCATTTGCAGCACCTGCCATGCTCGCATCAGCAGGAGTTGCAAAACTACCAGCCTGACCACCACCAGCATGATTAAGTGATTAGGCACATGGCAACAAAGCACGTGACTTTGTGGGCCAAACCCCAGGCTCCAGGAACACTGTCTGCAGGTGACACCACTGCTTCTTCCACTGTTTTGTGTAGAAGTCAATCCCCAGATCACCGTGCCTGTGAAGATGCCTCGGACCCTGCACCTGTTGTTGCCCATAGTCAACCAGCACCATCATCAAGCCAGTCCACGTCCTTGTCCCAGAGTAGCCTTCAGTTGTCTATACCCCAGTCATTGGAACGCAAGTGGAAATACTCAGCCAATCCCCCATAGGCCACAGTACTAAATTCGAACATTTCTCATCTGCTTGCACTCCAAATCTTGCCTTTTAGTCTCATTGAGACGGAAGCTTTCTGCAACCTGATGGCGGCGGCCGTCCCAAGGTACTCGGTCCCCAGTCGTCACTATTTCTCCTGGTGTGCCGTCCCGGCATTAGACCAGCATGTGTCGCACAACATTACCCGTGCCCTCAACAATGCTGTTACTGGGAATGGCCACCTAACCATGGACACGTGGACAAGTGATTGTGGGCAAGGATGGTACATCTCACTGACGGCACACTGGGCTAACATAGTTTGAAGCCGGGACCCAGTCGGACATAGGGATGGAACACATCCTCCCGACGCCGAGGATTGCGGGCCCTACGTCAATCAGGGTTGCCCCCACAGTCTACAGCTACAGGCCTCCTCCTCTTCAGCCTCCATCTCTGTAATGAACACATCAGTCAGAAGCTGGTAGCACTGCGGCACTGCCTCAGCCAAGCAGCAGCAGGCTGTGCTGAAGCAAAGCTTCTTAGGCGACAAACCGCACAATGCAGAAGAGTTGTGGACAGTGCTGAAGGAGCAGTTAGATATTGGGATGGCAATGCTGAACCTACAACCAGGCATGGTCATATGGGACAATGGTCGGAACTTGGTGGCAGCTCTGAGGCAAGGGGAGCTCACACACGTACCTTGCCTGGTCCATGTGCATAACCTCGTGGATCAACGTTATCTCAAAAGCTACCTGGAGCTGCTGGATCTGCTAGTGAAAGTATCCTGTCTGTCTGCCCATGTTAGAAAGTCAGCTAGAGCTTCAGCCACCATTGCCGTGCTTCAGCAGCATTTGCAGCTTCAATCTCACCAACTGGTGTGTGATGTCCCCACGAGTTGGAACTCTACACTGCATTTGTTGGAAAGGATTTGTGAGCAGAAGAGGGCAGTTGTTGACTACCAATATCAACTATGTCGTCGATATTCAGTTCAGACTCCACACTTAAGACCTCAGGAGTTTGGATGGATATCAGACATATGTACCATCCTCCAAAACTTTGAGGACTGCACCAAGATGATGAGTAGCGATGACGCCATAATTAGCATCACCAACCTGCTTCTCTGCATTCTGAAAATCTCTTTGCTCACAATTACAGAGGATGCATTGCAGGTGCGAGGACATGGAGCAAGGAACCATACAGGTTGATTACACTCAGCCCCGCCTCATGTCGTCCTCATGTCGTCCCAACGTGGATTGGTAGACAATGAGGAGAAGGAGGAAGAACAGGAGCTACTTTCATGCGCTATAGACGGTACTAAAAGCACAGCTGTCTTACCGTCTGTTCAGTGGGGATGGCCTGAGGACAGGGAGGAGGAGGACTTCATGGTCAGTCGACCTGTTTGTGAGGACACGGAAGTCTTGCCTGTTAGCAGTCCGGCATGCATGGCTGACTTTATGTTGTGCTGCATTTCCCGTGACCCTCGCATTATTAAAATTTTTGGTGACACTCATTACTGGTTGGTGACACTTCTAGACCCACGCTATAAGGAGAACTTTCAATCTCTTCTTCCAGAGGCAGACAGGTGTACTAAAATGTTGCAGTACCAGAGGGCCCTTGTAGCAGAATTAATGACAAAATTCCCATCTGAGAACACTGGCAGCAGACTTCAGAGTTTGTTGTACAACCAAGGAGTCCAAGCGAGAGAGACAGAAGCAGTCCAGCTCAGGCAGAGGAACAATGGCAAAGTTCTGGGACAGTTTTCTCAGACCCTCCCATCATGCCGGCACAGAGACAAGGGGTGAGTACCTTGCAGATCACACAAATGTCCTCCAGGATTCCTTTGTGCCTTTTAATTATTGGGTATCCAAGCTGAACACGTGGAATGAACTGGCTCTCTACACTTGGAGGTCCTGGCCTGCCCTGCTGCTAGCGTTCTGTCAGAGTGGGTTTTTAGTGCCGCTGGTGGAATAACAGATAAGGGCATCTGCCTGTCATCTGAAAATGCAGACAGGCTGACTCTTACAAAAATGAACAAGGGCTGGATTGGGCAAAACTTCTGTACACCACCAAGTGAAAACAGCGAAACATAACCTCAAATACATTGTCTTTTTTGTGTAGGTGTATTCTCATGCACCTCTTCACAACCACACATGGGTATATGCTTCCTGGTTTGATCTGTTTGGTGTTATCCTCCTCCTTATCCTCATCTTCATCATCCACAACCACTAGAACACCAAGGTGAATGTATTCCGTGATGCAAAAGTCACTTAAATTTTTGCAAGGGTGTTTCTATGATGCCCGTTACTAAATTGAAGCCAAACAAATATTATTTCCCCAGGAGGAAATGTCATAAAAATGAGATGTACGTATATTTTTCCCATTTATTCTTATCTTTTCCTTTTTTCCTATCTCTGGACCATCCTCTTATGACCTAGTGTATACCTCTCCAATATAAAAATAATGAAATATTATTATATTATGTTTTTAATTATATTCCTGTCTCTAAGCTGTTGCTAGGGACCAACATATCTCGCTAGACACATTCTGGCTTCATATCTATGAACCTGTGTTCTCCCCTCCCTTTTGTTATTTTTTTCATAGGTGGATTCACATCCTTTATTCATTTGTTTGATTTCAGTATGATTGATCACATTATGTCTCCTCATTCTCCGCCACTAGATCACCAGGGTTAACGTGTTCTGTGCTGCTACAGCCAGTCCAATTTCTGGCAAGGGAGTCTATGATGCCCATAAAATAGTTTTAAAAAATGTACCCCCCATGTGGAAATGTTTGTCAGCCCATGTACTTCGCGTATGGGCATTACAAGTCTAGGAGACCCTCTCCTTAACATTGGGCCTAGTTTTTAGAGAGGCCTTCCTCAACGTGTCATCATTGTCTGCCACTTGATCACCAGGGTTAACGTGTTCTGTGCTGCTACAGCCATTCAATTTTTGTTCAAGGGTGTTTTTATGATGCCCGTTACTAATTTGAAACAAAAACAAATGTTACTCCCCAAGGGGCATAAGAATGAGATGTACATATATTCATCCCATTTATTCTTATCTTTTCCTTTTTTCCTATCTCTGGACAATCCTGTTACGACCTAGTAGTGTATACCGTCTCCAATATAAAAGTATTGAAATACTATTGTATTATATTTTTATTCATATCTCTGTCTCTGAGCTGCTGCTAGGGACCAGCATATCTCATTAGACACATTCTGGCTTCATATCTATGAACCTATTGTTATTTTCTTTCATAGGTGGATTCATATCCTTTATTCATTTGTTTGATTTCAGTATGATTGATCACATTATGTCTCCTCATTCTCCGCCACTAGATCACCAGAGTTAACGTGTTCTGTGCTGCTACAGCCAGTCCAATTTTGGGCAAGGGTGTCTATGATGCCCATAAAATAGTTTTAAAAAATGTACCCCCCCCGTGGGGAAATGTTTACCAGGCCATGCACTTAGTGTATGAGCATTACGAGTCTAGGAGACCCGCTCCTTTGTAATGGGAATTTTTTTACGAGGCCCTCTTCCATGATTCTTCCAAGGGGGGATTGTGTTGAGTGCAAATTTGGGTCAAGGCGGCCCTTGCATTCAATGCATAAGGAAACAGTATGGCAGGACCTACTGAAGAATGTGAAGTGAGCTTTCCTGTGTCCATTCAGTACCTGGGTTCAAAGAAAATTGGGGTGCATATGACTTGATAGCAGGGCAGGCCTTGCATTCAATGCAACTTTTTTTCAGGAGGCCCTCCTGTACCTCTCGTGAAAGGGGTATTGGGGTGCGTTGTAATTCTTGGCAGCCCAGCCACTCACCGCACAGGCAATAACAGCATAGGAGACCCACTGTTTAATAATGGCCCTTTAGGAATATTAATGCTGCCTGATACCCTTCTAAAAATAGGCTTTGTGACTTTAAGAGCCCCTCCTTCAGAAATGAAACAAGATGTGTCTCCTTATGTGTCACACACCACATGGCCAGCTAGGGTTATTAAATGTTACAATGACATTTCCCAGTTAATGCATTTGTATTGGTTGAAAGCAATGTTAAAGTTGAAAAACGCATCAAAAACGCTGCGTGTGAATATAGCCCAAGTGGTGGAGGAACATTTTGGTCTGGGGTTAATTATTTTACCTTATGTACAAGTCATTAGCCTGGAAAGGATGTGCCTTAACATATGTTCCAGCAAAATCCATTTTGGTTACATGTTTGTATGTTTTTTGGTGCACCTGTAAAAATGGAGTGAAATTCTGACAACATTGCTTACAGCTGTGACCTAGGGAGTCAGAATTGCTTCCAGGGGCAATCCCCATGATGTTACTGTGTCATTTGAGCAGTGTTTCCATCATTTTCTGACGTTTTTAGACCTTAAAAGGACCCCTGGGGGGATCACAGTAAAAATACTCGGGTTTCCCATAGACTTACATTGGGCTTGTTGCTCGGGTCGAGTACCCGAGTATTCCAATGTGCTCTTCCCAAGCAACGAGCACACAAACATTTTAGTGCTCGCTCATCACTAACAAGCAACTTAGCTGTGCCTCATTTTTAATGCCAGCTGGGCTTACACAAAATGTGCATTAAGAACCCCACATAAAAAGTAAAGTACAGTTATGTGCAAAATAATAGCAGTTTAACAACACTAATGTGCTTAATTACTGGTTTTGTTATTAAAGTTCACACAACATGGGAAAAAATAATGACTAGGTTTAAGTGAGTAATGGGCAACCAATAGAATCAACAGTTATGACATGCAATTTGGCTTAATTGACTCATTTAATGAGGGGGTGTTCTAATTAATAGCAGTGATGAGTTCAATTAGTGGGGTCACTTGTTCTATGAAGAAACAGATGTCAATTATGGCCCTTATTTAAAGAAGGAGGGCAGTAAAGGTTGTACCTGCTTCTTGTAGCCCTTGCTCAATTAGTAAAATGGTTTGTTCCAGACATTGTATCGAAGGAGAAAGAACTTTGATCAAGAAGTTGATTGGAGAGGAAAAAACAAACAAAAAAATGCATAACAAATGCATAACATAATTGGCTTCTCAGCTAAAAAGATTTCCAGTGTTAAAAAATGGCAAACAAAACCAGAAACGTGGCAGAAAAAGAAATACTACCATCTGCATAGATCATGGAATCACAAGAATGGCAAAGAGGCATCCAATTAGCTCCAGGAAGATCAAAGAAGATCTTCAGTTACCTGTGAGACCTGCAACCAATAGAAAATGCCTTCAAGAAGCCAAACTACTGCATTTGCAAGAAACTATCCTAAAGTACCATTGTTGAGAAAAGACGTGCTCAAAATGTTACAGTTTTCCAAAAAATACATTGACTAGCCAAAAGAAAAGTGGTGCAACATTTTATGGCCAGATGACAGCCAGATTATTCTTATTGAGTCAAAAGGCAGCAGACAGTTTGTGAGATGACCCATAAACACTGAATTCAAGCCAAAGTATGTTGTAAAGACTGCAAAACATGGAGGTGCAAGCATAATAGTTTGTGGCTGTTTCTCATAATATGGAATTGGGGCCATTTATCGCATACCAGGCACCATGGACCCATTAGAATATATTAAAATACTGGAAGAGGTCATTTTGACTTATTCTGAAGAAGAAATGCCCTTGAAATGGGTGTTTCATCACCACAACAACCCCCAAAAAACACCAGCAAGCAGGCAATATTCTAGTCCCAGGCCAACAAGATTGATGTTATGATGGGGCCAGCCCAATCCTCAGACGTCAATCCGATTGAGAATTGAGGAGTGACGTCAAAAATGCTATTTTTAATATTAAACGCATGAATGCAAAAGAACTGAGGAATGTAGCCCAGTCAGCTTGGGCTGGGATGTCTGTTCACAGGTGTCAGATATTAGTTGACTCCATGCCACACAGATGTAAAGCAGTTAACAGAAATAAAGGTTATACAACTAAATATTAGTTCACTGATTAACAGAAAAGCTAAGTCTGTAAACAAATTTCAGCTTACCAAATTTCAAATTATAAAAACATAATCGGTGACACATTTTCAAATTTTATAGAACGATTAAAAGTTGGAACAATCTTCCAGCAGATTTGATTGGAAAATCACCCTTACTTGAAATAGAACATGTCTGGAATAAACAAAAATCTATCCTAAAAATGGATAGATGAGTGTCAAATATAAATGCCAACTTTTCCAGAATGTCTTGGAGGATTCTGGAAATAGGAAAGACTTCCTGACCTCCCGGAAGAATTTGCAAACCTACTGAACAAACAGCATTATGGCAGTTCAGGAAGTCATCTTGTTCTTGCTCTGTCTCTTACTCTGGAAAACCAAACTGGCTACCTACCAGAGATTTGTAACATGTAGAACAAGTCACTGCAACTTACCTTCTGAAAGCAGGGAGGCGAAAGACAGGAAACATGACTGTCAATCATGAGTGCAGGGGGTGATGTAAGCATAGAGATAATGGTTTTTTTTATTAGCACAAATGGGTCATAGGAGGGCGAGGGCAATATTTTAGTTTGAGAGGTAACTATTATTATTGTGAAGGAAGCAATTAGGTACTTTACTCTGTGTGGGAACTTCTATTATAATTATTATTGTAGCAGCTTAAATGTTGTGTTGATAGGTGATATTATTAGTAATTTTATTTCAACTTTATTTTTATTTTATTTTCAGATTAGGATAAAAACAATAACAATTCAGAAGGCAAAAGAAAACAGACAAAAGTAAAAAAAAAACACATGGTATTATTACAGTAGATAATACCACTGTGGGTAAAACTGTGTCCGTACCGTTTTTACCCCAGGTTCAGTCCCCAAAGTTGAATCGGATGAATCAATTTTTTTCACCAAAACAGGTAAAAAGAAAAAATCTTACAGAGGAAAAAGGGGAGGAAGAAAGAAAGAAAGAAAGAAAGAAAGAAAGAAAGAAAGAAAGAAAGAAAGAAAGAAAGAAAGAAAGAAAGAAAGAAAGAAAGAAAGAAAGGGAAAACCACGACTACACACAATAACACCAATATAAAGAATAAAAGCAATATTTTTAACTTATCCCATTATCAATTATCTACAGCTGAAACATCCCTTTTGGAGAAAGGACTATCATTTTGTACAACTTTCTCATCTAAGGAATTCAATCTATTTTTAGATCTTCAGGTTTTCATCAGAAAATTCACCCTAAAATGACATTTTTCCATTCTTCAGGATAAGTTCCTACTTTTATACTATCCACAGATACAAATTTCCATATAGACCTCAAAAGCAAATCTCAATTTTATCCCAGTAGAAAGTAGGGGCCATCTCTTCAATACTTTTAATGACCTAGTCCTTCAAGACCATTAAATTCAAGACCATTAAAAATAACAAAGGGTTAACCAGGTTCCCAAAAATCTGTCTAGGAGAGAAAAAGAAGCCTTTATATCCCCACGTGATAATAGGAATATTGTCATAAAAGCCGCAGATAAAGGGGGTGTGTTCAGAATTTCACAGACTACATTAAAGAAGTTAATAGGATACTCTCTGACCCTAGTTATTATATAAAAATCCGCCAGGATCCGTTCCCTCAGATCAATCCAGTGTACAATTCCTTAATCAAAAGGGCATTCAATAATAATCTATTAAATGATCAGGAGAAAAGGGTTTTACCCATCTACCATCCTACTATTCCATTTCTTTATCACTTACCAAAGATCCACAAAAGTCTAACTGATCCCCCTGGCAGACCGATAATCTCGGGGATTGGATCTCTGACAAGTAGGCTTGCAGAATACATGGATACCATTATGCATCCACATGTGAATAACCTGCCGAGTTTTCTTAGGGATTCCACTCAGCTTATTGAGACACTGAAAAACATCAATTGGAATCCATCATTTTTAATCCTAACATTGGATGTGGCGTCTCTATATTCCAATATACCCCATGAAATTGGACTATTGTGTTTTAACAAATTCTTACCAATAAGACTCACAGTCCCACATAAAGAGTTCAGTTTAGAAGGACTTTCTTTCATATTTTCTTGAAAGATTTCTACCATCAAACTAGAGGAACAGCTATGGGATCAAAGGTCTCACCAACCTATGTGCAACCTATTTATGGGCATTTTTTGAGGATCTTTACATCACTAAGAACCAATACTAAAATAGTAATATTCTGTATAAAAGATATATAGATGACCTCTTTATAATGTGGGACAATTCCCAGATAGGTATTGAGGTCTTCATAAGCGAACTTAATTTGAGTAAGTTGGGTTTATCTTTCTTACCAAAAACAGATAAACAATCTTCATTTTTTGGATCTGTCCATTTTTATTTTTGCTAACCGCATCTGTACCAAAACCTTTTTTTAAAAAAAGATGATGCTAATAGTTACATTCACTTCAAGAGTAGTCATTATTCCAAATGGCTTTTAAACATACCCTAAAACCAATTCAGAAGGATTAAGAAAAAACTATACCTTGAAGTCTGATTTCTCATCTCAAGCCAATATCATTAAACAAAGATTTTTTGAACAAAAATACCCCAAAGATCTCATCATGGGTGCTTTTATATAGTCCAGTAATATCAGCCAAGAATCAAGGTTAAAAAAGGATGAGAAAAAGAAAAACAATCATTTCGATTGTAAATTTGTCACCACTTTCAGCAACCAACATAATAATTATATACGGAAAATTATCCAAGATTACTGGCCTATCCTATTGAATGATCCCATACTGTCAAAATCATTACCAAAAAATCCTCTGCTTACTTTCAGGAGATACCCTACACTGAAAAACATCTTAGCCCGCAGTAAAGTCAGGGAGAAGGCTAATCATGCTTCCATTGCCACTCATCATATTAATAGGATTACTAAATGTGCCACTAGCTGGCCTGGCTGGTTAACAAAAATACAGGGGAACCCATGCTGGGATTTTAAAAAATTATTTATTTACAGCACAGGAGCGGCTGATGAATACTCCCATCCGCCGCTCTTGCTCTCGCTGTTATTAGCGGCAGCATGTGTCAGATGATGGGAGCAGTTAGCTGACACCAGTGACCGGAGGTAAACTTTATACCTCTGATCACTGTTGAGCACTCACACTGTCTTCTGGGAACAGCAGCTCTCTGACCGGCAGGGATGATTTCACTGCCGATCAGAAGCAGTGTCATGCACATTACAGCGCAAAAACACTGGTTGTTTAGGCCCCCCATTCAAGTGAATGGGGTCCAGGTTCGAGCCTGGGTACTGTTCTGGAACCCGCCGGACACGAACATCAAGGTGTCTGCCCATCTCTATTGGTGACCAAGTATTTGAAGCATTCCCTATCTCTTGGAAGTGACTTTACGAATTGCTTCATCAAGCCCAATTTTATGTGGAGAGGTGGTAGAAGAACTTTATAGGGAGGTACCAAATTTTCTCGGATGACTTTTTTTCACCTACTGTGGCACCCTCGGCTGCCAACTCTTCTTGGTCCAGTGATTTTGTCGGTCTCGACTGTCCCACAGTCACAGATAGCAAGAGTATTTGGAACTCATCATCTTTTCTCCATCTCATAAATCTTCCTTACCTGACCTATCTATCGCAATTAACGACATCACGCTTTCCCCCGTACCGGAAGTCCGCTGCCTCGGAGTAACCCTTGACTCTGTCCTGTCCTTCAAACCGCTTATCTAAGCTCTTTCCACCTCCTATCGCCTCCAGCTCAAAAATGTCTCCAGAATCCGTCCTTTCCTCAACCGTCTATCTACTAAAATTCTTGTGCATGCCCTCATCATCTCCCGCCTTGACTACTGCAACATCCTTTTCTGTGGCCCCCCTGCTAACACCCTTGCACCTCTCCAGTCCATCCTTAACTCTGCTGCCCGACTAATTCATCTCTCTCCTCGCTACTCCTCCACTTCCCCCCTCTGCAAATCTCTTCACTGGCTCCCATTCCCTCAGTTATCCAATTCAAATTACTAATACTAACCTACAAAGCCATCCATAACCTGCCTCCTCCATATATCTTTGAACTAATCTCCCGATATCTTCCCTCACATAATCTCCGGTCCTTCCAAGACGTCCTTCTCTCCTCCACAGTTATTCGCTCCTCACCTAACCGCCTCCAAGACTTCTCCTGAATATCCCCCATCCTCTGGAATTCTTTGCCCCAACACGATCGACTATCAACCACATTCGGATCCTTCAGACGGAACCTGAAAACACACCTCTCCAGGAAAGCCTCCCGCTGCCTCCTAACCACTACCGAAGCTACCGCCTCACCAACATTGGAGCTCCTGCAATCCTCAACCTATTATCTCCTTCCCCACCATCCTGTAGAATGTAAGCCCACAAGGGCAGGGTCCTCACCCCTCTGTAATTTGTATGTAACCCCTTCTCATGTACAGCACTATGGAATCAATGGTGCTATAAAAATAAATAAATAAATAATAATAATAATAATAATAATGTGCCCATCTTGTTGCCTAAGCAGCATGCACAAGACCTTCAACTCCCCACAGACTTGTCAACCATGGTCTTCATATTTAAGTTTACGAAGAACCAATTCCAAGTTTTGGTAGGTTTCTTTCAAGTGTATGGAATGACCTAAAGGGATGGAAGTGTAAAAAAATGCCATTGTGGAATAAAAGTGCTTTGAGACTTCTTTTTGAAGAATCTATAAAAAGATGCCATTGAGTTGAATCATATTGGATTTTGAATTGACCCATCAAACCTTCGACATCAATGCAATAAACCAACTTGTCTTCCTGGGCAAAGTAAGGAACGAACTCCTTTTCATAATGTCTGAACCATGAAAAAGACACTCCTAGTAACAGTAAATTCCCGCTTTTGAGCCTTGATCCGAGTAACTCAGTGACATCTTTGGGAAAATTAAATTATCTTACTAAATCCTTCATCTCCTTCTGGGAAGAAATTTTTTTGTCTTGTATCATCTTCAAAGTCAGAACTTGATTCGTCATCTGGTTCAGGTATCTGGTATATGTTTTTGTATCCCTTTTCTGTTTTATACAGTTCAACTACCTTCAACTATAGATCCGTTGACAATTCTTTTGCTTTCCCCATGACTCACAATCCAGAAACATCAGTGGCTGGATGAAAGATGCAAGAGTCTGTCTGGTTCCCAGAAACTCACTTAACTCTTATGCACACACACTGATTACAAGCAAACAGGTCACAGGTGAGGATGTTACCTTTAGTATCCATTCAAACCCATTTGTGTCAACTTCTGTGCATGTTATCAAGTCAAAATCACCAGGGTATGTGAACTTTTGATCAGGGTCATTTGGATGTTTTCGGTTGTCATCATGATTTAAAAAGAGAAAACACAGTAGTTTGACAATAAATGGCTTCACCAAACTACTAACCATGAGTGGAGAAAAAGTTTTGGTGTTATTATTCATATTCTCTGAAAAAAGGTCAAGAAAGCAAAAATTCTGTCGGGGTATGTAAACTTTTGAGCCCAACTGTATAATGCAGAGCACCCTTTGGATCTTTAATTCCGTAAGAGGTAGTACTAACTGTTTGATCTCTCAACTTTTTAGCCAGAAAAGAGTTTTTTATATTGCTATATTCATAATAGCACTGCCGAGAATAGAAGAGTAATTTTTAACCTTAATAAGGGAGAGAGTATTTAATTGCCCCAAGGTCAATTGCTTATTTAAAAAGATGATAAAGGAGTGTGTATTTTATTAAATCTCAACTGATTTAAATTCCTTTTCACAAAGAAGATATTAACCCCTTCAAGCCACAGCCCTTTTTCGTTTTTGCGTTTTCGTTTTTCGCTCCCCTCCTTCCCAGAGCCATAACTTTTTTATTTTTCCATCAATATGGACAAGTGTACTTTTGAACGGCGCCATTGCTTTTACCATGTCTTGTACTAGAAAACGGGAAAAAAATTCCAAGTGTGGTGAAATTGCAAAAAAAGTGCAATCCCACACTTGTTTTTTGTTTGGCTTTTTTGCTAGGTTCACTAAATGCTAAAACTGACCTGCCATTATGATTCTCTAGGTCATTGCAAGTTCATAGACAGCTAACATGTCTAGGTTATTTTTCATCTAAGTGGTGAAAAAAATTCAAAACTTTGCTAAAAAAAAAAAAAATTGTGCCATATTCCGATACCCGTAGTGTCTCCATTTTTCGTGATCTGGGGTCGGGTAAGGGCTTATTTTCTGTGTGTTGAGCTGACATTTTTAATGATACCACTTTTGTGCAGATACATTCTTTTTATCGCCCGTTATTGCATTTTAATGCAATGTCGCAGCGACCAAAAAAACGCAATTCTGGCGTTTCAAATTTTTTTATCGCTACGCTGTTTAGCGATCAGGTTAATGCTTTTTTTTATTGATAGATCGGGCGATTCTTAACGCAGCGATACCAAATATGTGTATGTTTGATTTTTTTTATTGTTTTATTTTGGATGGGGTGGTCATTTAAAATTTTATATTTTTTTATTTTTTTCATATTTTTTTAAAACATTTCTTTTAACTTTTGCTATGCTTCAATAGAAGCTAGAAGCTGGCACAACTGGATCGGCTCAGCTACATAGCAGCGATCATCATAGCAGGCTACTACTAGTACAGGGCAAAACTGTTGTCTTGCCAAAATCTGACCATTCTGTGTCCATTAACTGATAAATATTTCTGCATTAATGCCAATTTATTTTGATAACCTAAACCACATTTCAGAGGGTTTCAGCTCTTAAAAGAATAATTTATACAACCAATGGATGAATTTAACGTTAGGTTATAATCTTTTATTTACATAACATGGATAAGCGACATAACTTCTGTCAGGGAGTGTATATGGTTCTTATGTGTGAGGTGAGTAGACAACTTAGGGCTATTATGTTTCCAAAAAAATAGTCTATATGACTGCGAATTTGGTGGAGGTGAAAATAAAATGTGTATTCTATAGATGTAGAGTTATCTACTCTCCATATTGATAAATAAGAGGTTTTTTGTCCTGTATGAGAAGATGGAAATGTGTGTTTATCCCTAGTCTCTGAAAAGGACATATTGAAGCTCCCCCCCAAAAAAAAACAATTTGGGCAGAACCCCTAGTGGGGCCGGTACTAGTATCTTGCATGCCGGGTATTATGTTGCCAGATGATTATTACTGACCTGAGCTGACAACGGAATGGACACTGTCACTGTACAGATAGCACAGCGCACAGCTCACAGGGAATGACATAGCAGGGCTACAGCAGGGACGATCACAGCCCCTGAAAATAGCATAACTGATGATCCTTCATTTCAGGGGCGGGGCAGGGGCTGTGGCAGAGACAGTGGCCTCTGCCCCATGTTCTGGTGATGCTTCATTCTCAGAAAAAGGGTCTTCACAGTGGAAATAGGAAAAAAATAGAATAGCCATTAAATAGTGTAGTTAGGGAACATTAGGGAATTTATAATATAAGTATATTAGAAAATAGCTTAGGTTACCCATTAAATAGATAAGGATTTAGTATGAACTTTAGTTTGACTTTGGACCATCCCTTTAACCAGTTTCCAAGAGAGAAAGTATCCAGGATAGTTAAGAATATGAAGCGGTGAAGGCCCAGCCTCGATGACAGAATACCAAATGCTCTGTAAGGTGGCCAGGGTGGTAGTCGTGGCAACGGTCTGTTCTGTTCCCACACCCTGGTGCCCCACAGATGAAATGTAATGTCTCTCTTGCTGTGTGTATGTAAGATATCAAGCAGGAACGCGGGATGCATTGACAGACGCAGGCAGAGCAAGGGTTAACAGGTTTATTTACAGGGGAATACTCCACGCAGGGAGGTAAAGGGTTAGACAGCAGAAAGGGAAAAGGATGCTGGGAGACAAAGAGTTTTACAGGGGAGACAAACAGTACATTAAGTCAGAGGATATTCTTGAGGTGAAGAACAACAGTTCAAAATAAAGGCAGTTCGTTAACACTTATGTCAGGAAGTCCTTAAACTGCAGCTCCTGCTGAGAACTCAATAACGCCGGCAATGGCTGGTGTGGCGTCCTTTCCAGGAAAACACTGTGGACCGATGGTCCATCTTCTGGAGACAATGGTCGGTCTCCGGTACCTTCCACTGCCCCTTGTCCATATAAAGATGTGGCTACTAAAGGCATGGGCCACAGACCTGTACGAGCCCAACGTGGCTCCGGAAAACTGTGTTAGCTAATATAGTAAGGTCATAAGGGTCAGAACAACTATAGTGTGTCCATGTCAGGGTGCAGGTGTCGGTCTTATTTGTGGTCTCACTTGGGCACCGCATGTGCGGTACTCACGGTCGTGTACGGCACCTGATATTCTTTGGCTGTCACTGGACACACACTGCTCATCCCGCTCTCCCTGGTCCCCGCTGTTGGCGGTGGGTGACGCTGGTCTGTTTAGCGACAGGGCTCTCAGCCAGAGCACTACTCTCTGTGACTGCTGCAACCCCCACCTCTACTCCACAAGGCTTGGCTCTGCAAGACTCTGCTCTGCATGGCTTGGTTCTGCAAGGCTCTGTTCTGCATGGCTTGGCTCTGCAAGTCTCTGCTCTGCTGGCAACAGGCTGCTTCTATATGGCCCATTGCCAAGTCAGTCCTCTCAGGTGGGGGATGCAGAGCATGCCACTTCCTGCGCTGCCCTCTGCACTGCTCTTTGCCAGTGCCAGACTGACTCTTTTGGTGAAATTTTCCCTTTTATCTGTCAGCTGCTGCTCGTGCTTTCCAGGGTGAGCAGGAAGCTCTGTCTCTCTCCTCCTTCCTTCCTGCAACAGGGGAAGGTCCGCCTTCCTCAGGCTTCCCCCAGGAACAGAGGATGCAGCCCTTTCAGTTCCGGACCCAGCATGCAGGTACCCGCGGTCCGGTCTATCTCCCTACATTTACAGTGTGCACAGCAAAATACTTACGGTCACTGCCAGGTTCTTCTCAGGTCCTGTCACTCCGGCTTCAAAAAGCATTTAAAAGTCACAAGTCTTTTCAAACAACACAACTTAATTGGGCAGCAACACCTTCATCACATAGGCAACACAAGGCAAACACAGAGGTATTTTCATATCTTTCCCTGTCGTCCTGCCAGGCTCTAACTTCTCCCACAGCTTCCCTTTTCCCGGCAAGCTCAGCTATATCCTCGGACAAACCGTGTCCCAGCTATATCCTCAGACAATCTGTGTCACACCTGTTTCCTCAGACAATCCGTGTCCCACCTGTATCCTCGGACAGTCTGTGTCCCACCTGAGCCTTTCCTGTCACAAGCTCCTCTCAGCCCTCTTCTGGCTCCAATGCTGGCAACACTATCTCAGCTGCTCCCACCTTGGTCTTAGACCCCGAATCCTGCTTGGGATGATCCTGTAGAGCTGGTGCTCGCCGGCACTGTTCTCTGCCTGGGGCCCCTTACTGCAGCAACAGCTTTATCCCCATGGCCTGTGAAACTCTGCTTCACTACTGCTCACATGACCTGCCTTGGGCAGGCTGCCCGTGCTTCTGCCACAAATCAGGAAGTATCCTGATTATACTTCCCTGCTCTGTGCTGTGTCTCCCATTTACTTAGCCCCTGTGCTGTTCTCTATCACTAATGTGCCCCCCTCTATTCTACCCCACTATTGTCCTATACTACCTAAGTTCCTATTCTAGCCCTAATCCTATAAACAGTACATTCACATTACAATACATGACATCACATTATATGAACATTAATAAACAGTGAGGTGCCGCATGAGACAGTGTGAATAGCGTCCAGGAGAGAGAAGGCACATGAGGGTCCCGGCCACCTCCTTGTAGCTCCCTGCTGCATTCAACTATGTGCAGGCACTGGGCAGCATCATAACGCTGCTAACCTGCAGATTAACTGCATATCTGCAGGTTAACAGTGGTAATCCTGTGACATGTTCCCTTTAAAGTAAATCAGATCATTCAGAGACTAATGAAGAATGAATGGTAAAACCGATAAGGATTCCTTTCTGAGTAAGAGGTTTAACCCCTTAACGTCCAATGATGGACACAATCCATCGCTGGACGTCTCCCCCTGTTTAGAGGTGGCGATGAGCCCACACCTTTTCCGGCACATGACAGCTGATCTGATCAGCTGACATGTCCCTGGAACAGCCGCGGGTGTAATCACGGTTCACCCGTGGCTGTTAACATGTTATTTTGCCCATGTAATGTTGCGTATGTAATCCGTATGACATCCATAATGCGTTTTTTCCACGCAACCTGACAATATGGACATTTAACGGTTTTGGAGGCTGAAATTAATTTAAATCAGCATCAGCAACCCTATTTAAGGCCTCTACAACAGGTGGCATCCTCCCATATGGCCATTTTGTGGTTGTGCATCTGTTGGTGTGTTGTGGTAAAGTTTGCACCATGTCTGACCTACTGCACTTCACCCCAACTCAGCGGGTTTTGTTTAACTGGGTCTTGTCACGTCAGTTTGGCCAGCCATACCCTGTGATTGTAGATCCGCGAAGGAGGAGAAGAAGAATGTGGGTACATCCTCTTTTGACCCAACACCTCACTAAAGGCCATTTTCAGAGGCTCTACACAGCTCTGCGTGCACATCCTGATAAGTTTTACCTATACTGTCGAATGACAATACCAACATTTGATATCTTGTTGGAGACAGTACGTCCAGGACTCACGTATCAGGACACCAGGATGCGAAAAAGCATATCCGCAGAGGAGCGTCTTCTCCTTACCTTACGGTATGTATTCAACATCCTCACATACTGTATTTGATGATGTTTTTTTTTTCTGGGTTGTTTGCTATCAGCTATTTTAAAATATATGTGTTACTTAGGAGAAAACCACAAGAAAAATATATATTTTTAATGGTCTACTTATGTACACTAGGTAAATATCGATTAATTTAATTGATATTCCTGTGTTTTTTAGCAAACAACATACTTGCGTTTTATCATGTTTTCTCTAAACTATTGTTACCTAACTAATATGTTTTTTGTGTCCTTTCAGCTTCCTTTCAACTGGCTTGTCTTATGCGGGACTACACCTGGAGTTTCTCATTGGTCTCTCCATGATTTCTGGCATTGTGCGCTCAACATGTATTGAAATATGGGAGAAACTCCATGAACTTGTCATGCCTGAGCCAAAAATGGCTGATTGGCTAAAAATAGCCAGTGGGTTCAGTGACACCTGTGACTTCCCACACTGCATTGGAGCCCTGGATGGGAAACATATCATGGTGCGTAAGCCGCCAAACTCTGGGTCCCAATTCTACAATTATAAACAGTTTTTCTCTGTAGTTTTGTTAGCTGTAGTTGACAGTAATTACAGGTTTATAATTGTAGACATTGGGGCCTATGGGCGAACAGGAGACTCAAGGGTCTTCAATTCGTCCATTATGAGTCGGCGAACCAGTTAGACCTCCCACCACCACAACAACTCCCAGGCTCCAATGCTAAAGCAGTGCCATATGTTCTTGTGGGAGATGAGGCCTTCCAATTGACAAGGAATGTCATGAGGCCTTATCCCAGGCGCAACCTGGATCACCGGCGGCATGTTTTTAATTTGAGGCTTTCCAGGGCACGTAGACTGGTGGAGTGCGCCTTTGGGATTCTGTGTGCCAAATAGCGTCTCCCCCAGTCTGCGATTCAGCTGAGTGAGGCTACTATTAATGAAGTTATTAAAGCGTGTGTTGTTTTGCACAATTTTACCAGACTTCATGATTGCCCGTCATCTGTTCTTGGTGAAGAAATGTTGCCCAATGTGAGTAGCCCTATACCACATGGCCCTCCTCCGCACCGTCCCCTTTCTGGAATCAAAGTGAGAGATATTTTCACAAATTATTTTGTTTCTCCTCAGGGTGCTACTCCCTGGCAAGATTATGCTGTTTCTCAGTTGTGATTTCCTTATTTTCAAAATATATTATCACCATAAAATATTTTATACCTACAGAAACTGTACTCTGTGTGTTGTATTTACTTAATTACCAGATGCTTATGAACAGAGCATATGTGTGTGATGTAAGAATGATTGTCCCACAAATGTCAATTTGTTTTTGACAACATTTTTTACTTAGAGCAAAAGCCTTTTGTTGTAAACTTTAAACCATATTTGTTTCATATGGTTTTTTTGTTTTGTTTTGTTTTTTTGGTAAACCACAACAGAACAAACTGCAATTACAGCACAAAGTTAACCAAAACATGGTTACGTGTAACAAATATAGCCAAAAATAACTTAGGGTTACAAATTTCTGTAAGTTGGTAGAGGTGATGGCGGCAGCTCAGGGTCCTGCTCAGGTGGCCTTTGTTGGGCCAATTGTCCTTCACCCTGTGTGGATGCTGTGTGTGGCGGATCCAAATACAGGCCTTGATCATATTGGCCAGTTGGGTATTGGCCATAAGGGATTTGTCTCTGGCCCTCATGCTGATGAACATATTGGCTGGACTCATAGCCACCCCCAAAATGGCCATGTTGTCCAAACCCAGGTTGGGACCAGCCTACAGCACTGGGTCTAGAAAAGTGGGCATATTGGGAAGGTTGGTTGTAGGCTGCCATATGGTACGGTGCTGGCCTTGGTTGATTTTGGGTTGGGAGGGGTTCAGGTGTAGGCACACGTGGAGGAGGTGCTTCAAATCCTGATTGGCAATGCAACTGTTGAGTTCGTGGAAGGCGCAAGAGGTTATGTGGTGAAAGCTGCCTTCTCTCAATAAATTCAAAAACCTCATAGGGGTCATTTGGGGCGGTGCTTAAATCAATTAGGATTTGAATACACCCTCTCACACGTAGCCTCACCTCACGGGGAAGGGGACGAAGGTATCGGGCCAGGCTGCGAGCAAAGGCCTCCTCACCATCATCCGTGGCTGCCCTGGCCAAAAAATTGAAGACCCCAGCATCCACATCCCTCCTAGTGGCTTGCAGCTCTCTCCTTCTGTGGCCTCTGTGTAAGGGCCCAGATGCCTGTGGGGAGGACACCAGTGGGACAGTAGGGCTGCAGCTGTGTCCATGCTCTTCCTGGTTTACAGAATCAGGTGCTGTTGAGGGTGGTGGTGCTGCATCTTAGAAACTTGTTGCTGTCTCTTGTGATGCAGAAGCCGATGGTCCAGGAAGGATGGAGCTAGAAGAGGCCAAAGATGGGCCTGCCACCTCTTCTTCAACAGCAACCGGATCTATGACAACCTCCGAGTCCGACCCGGTCTCCCTCTCAGTGAGGTAGGACTGTGTTCTGGTAGGAAAAAAATAAAAAGAATACCCCAAATTAATAGTTGAGTCATTTTCTAACATAAGTTTATTATACATCTGTGACCTCGTCTTCCGGTAATTACCTACACACAACCTACTATCCTCACAAGATCTCCTTCTCTACTCCCCTTTTATCTCCTCTTCCCACAATCGTATACAAGATTTATCTCGTGTATCACCCCTACTCTGGAACCCTCTACCACAACACATCAGACTCTCGCCTACCATTGAAAGCTTAAAAAAGAGCCTGAAGACCCACCTCTTCTGACAAGCATATAACCTGCAATAACCACCGATCGACCAAACCACTGCATGACCAGCTCTACCCTCGCCTACTGTATTCTCACCCATCACTTGTAGATTGTGAGGCTTCGTACAGGGTTCTCTCTCCTCCTGTACCAGTTATGACTTGTATTGTTTAAGATTATTGTAATTTTTTTATTATGTATACCCCTCCTTACATGTAAAGCGCCATGGAATAAATGGCGCTATAACAATAACAAATAATAATAATAATAATAATAATAATTGTGTTGTGATGTTTTTTACTTACTGTCTTAGATCCATACTGGGATCCAAAAAGGAAAGTCGATCGTAGTGTATGTACTTTCGCTTTTTCGTTGGAGCTGCTGACCCACTTCTTGCCTGCTGCTGCCTTTCCCGCTGATATTGGTCCCTGAAGCTGCACCATCGTGTCATAACATCTTCCACTGCAATGACATGGTAACAAATATTCTATAAGCTCATTCTGCACATTGCTTAAAACAGTTGGCATTGATTGATCATAATTTAACGATGCTAATAAAATGCCTTCTTAAATGATTTTCCTTTCTCATGTTCATCATCTTTGTTTTGGCCAATACGCTGACAAACGCAGCATGCTGCGATTTTCTACGGTCGTACAAGACCGTATAATACGGATACGTAAAATACGGCAGATAGGAGCTGGGCCATAGAGAATCATTGTACCATGTGCAATCCGTATTTTCTGCACCTCTCATACGTCCGTAAAACTCGCTAGTGTGACGCCGGCCTAATAGCCTCCTCTGCTCCATGGAATAATCAAATACAACTGCACACCAGTCATGTTTAATCACAATTATGTAAATTAAACGCATATGTATGCAAGGTGAAAAGCATGACTGGCTCGAGATATTGCACTGTCTCTTTAAAGAGCTAGTGCATAAAGAAAATTCAAAATATTATACAATAGTAGTAGTAGCAGCTCATGATTGCACATCACCCATATACCTATGTCTAATGCATAATTTCAATGTTAGTTTATCATAAATTATGAAGTATGTTGCCAACTGTATACAAGGTGCCAATGAACAAAAATAGTCAAGATCCCTAAATAGGAATAGATGCAAGCATGTGGGAATATTGCAATGCAACTTACATGAGATGATGTAGTGGCCTGGTCTGTCCCACATCCTTCAGCCCCGACGCTCGATTTGTCCACACTTCCTCAGGGGGGGTGTTGGGGAGGAGAGACACCGGACCTTTTAAAGAAGCAAAGTGCCAATGAGAAGGATTAGCGGCAATATTACGTAGACAGAGGATATTGCAGGGAGGATGGTCCTGAACGTACCCTGTCTAGTTCGTGGGCCAGTCCCACTACTACAAAAAAAAACACAAGGGTGGTAAGACAAACAGTGGGAAAAGATACAACAAATAGCACTCCTCAGCTTCTCCAACAAGAAGCGTCACTGCTGCAACAGAATGAACACCACAGCTTATCCACAGACAGGATTCTTCAAAGAGGTCAGTATAATTATATCCAGCAAGGAATGGAGCTAGCAGTGGGTTTATATAGTGGAAGGCAGTGGTCACAAGGTGCTGCAGCTGAGTACTCAAGCTCCAAGTCCACAGCCAGAAGAAAAAGCATCCTTACCTATTTCAACAACAAATTAAAGTAAATTCACTCAAATTCAAGTTAAACAGCAAACTAATCCTAAAGAGGACCTGCAATCTATTAAACATTGTGATCTGCTGATCCCAGATCCTCCAGGAGTTACATCAGGACGTGACACACCAATGACAGTACCCCTTCTTCTACGAGAGGCCACTGGACCCTCATGACCAGGTTTATCCAGATGAGCAGCATGGAAGAATGTGCAAACCTACAAGCATTAACTTCTGATGCAGATGCCCACATCGTTTCCTCCAGAACATAATCCCTCCAGTGAACCAAGTACTGGAGAGAGTAGCAAACAAAATGAGAGTCAACTATTTTTTCTACCTAAAATGATAAATTACCATCAACAATAACAGGAGGCGACGGTAGGGGTGACAGCTCCAAAGGTGCGACATATTTCTTGAGCAAAGACCTGTGAAAAATGTTACAGATTTTAAGTGCTTGAGGTAAATCAAGATAAAAAGCAACAGCGTTAATTATGGCGACCACCTTATATGGTCCAATACGCCTAGCACCTAGTTTCCAAGAAGAAATCTTCAATGTAATATTCCTGGTGGACAGCCGTGCATAACCATTTACACACAGGTCCGGACCTGATAAACTTTATCAGCCATTCATTGGTATCTGTCCCCCATAACTTTCAAGTTGTTCTGTACCCCATGTCATACAGAAGAGAGCAATGAAGAAAAACTTTCCTCCCCAGGAACCTCCAAAGACCCATCTCTACTGAAAGAACTGAACTACAGGTGGAAGCTGAATGCACCAAAAAAAATGGTGACTTACCAGAGAATTAGTTATGACGATTGTTCATGCTCAAAACCTATAACTCTGCCCTTTATCTGGCCAAACAATCCTACATCACCTCACTATCCAACAGCCCAAAACGACTTTTTGAAACCTTAAACTCCCTCCTGAAACCTAAAGTACAGGCCCCCATCACCAACCTCAGCGGTGAGGATCTGGCCACTTATTTCTTAGAAAAAATCAACTACATCCATCAGGATATCTCAGCGGAATCTCCTAAGTGCCTGGATCCCATTCCCTGCCGCACCTCAAGCTCACTAGACACCTTTGAGCCTGTTTCAGAAGAAGAAGTTTCCAAGCTCCTCGCTTCTGCTCGGCCTACAACCTGCAACAGTGACCCCATTCCTTCACATATCCTGCAGTCTCTCTCACCAGTGGTGACTATTCACCTGACTAAAATATTTAACCTCTCTCTTTCTTCAGGTATCTTTCCCTCCTTATTTAAACATGCCATCATAACCCCTTTACTTAAAAAGTCATCCCTAGACCAGAACTGCACTGCTAACTACAGACCTGTCTCTAACCTTTCCTTTCCTGGAACGCTTGGTCCACTCCCGTCTAATCCGCTATCTCTCGGATAACTCTCTTCTTGACCCCTTACAATCTGGTTTCCGCTCTTTACACTACACTGAAACTACCCTCACTAAAGTCTCTAATGATCTAATAACAGCTAAATCCAAAGGTCATTGCTCCCTGCTGATTCTCCTGGATCTCTCTGCCGCAGTTGACACTGTGGATCACCAGCTCCTCCTCACTATGCTCCGCTCTATAGGCTTCAATGACACAGCCCTCTCCTGGTTCTCCTCCTACCTCTCTGACCACTCCTTCACTGTATCTTTTGCCAGCTCCTCTTCCTCTCCTCGTCCCCTTACTATCGGGGTTCCGCAAGGCTCAGTCCTAGGCCCCTCCTCTTCTCTCTTTACATGGCCCCTATTGGACAAACAATCAGCAGATTTGGGTTCCATTATCATCTCTATGCTGATGACACCCAATTATACACTTCTTCGACATCACCCCTACCCTAATTCAAAATAACAAGGATTGTCTGTCTGCTGTCTCTAACATCATGTCCTCCCTCTACCTGAAACTAAATCTCTCCAAAACGGAACTTCTTGTGTTTCTCCCTTCTACTAACCTCACTCTACCCAACATTGAAATTACCCTGGAGGGTTCAACCATAACTCCCAAGCAGCATGCCCACTGTCTTGGGGTCATATTCGACATCGAACTTTCCTTTACTCCCTTTATCCGATCACTCACTCACTCTTGTCACCTGCATCTTAAAAACATCTCTAGAATCTGACCTTTTCTCACCGTTGAAACTGCTAAGACTTTTACTGTCACTCTTATTCATTCTCGTCAGAACTACTGCAACACTCTTCTAATCGGTCTACCTCTTACCAAACTTTCTCCTCTCCAATCCATCTTGAATGCTGCAGCCAGAGTCATATTTCTGTCCAGCCACTTCACCGATGCCTCCATCTTGTGCCAGTCATTACACTGGCTACCCATTCGCTACAGGGTCCAGTATAAACTCATCTCTCTCACCCACAAAGCTCTCCACAGTTCTGCACCGCCTTATATCTCCTCTCTCATCTGTCTATCACCCTACACGTGTCCTCCGTTCTACAAACGACCTAAGACTAACATCCCCTGTAATCCGAACCTCACACCTCCGTTTCCAAGACTTCTCTCGTGCTGCGCCAGCTCTCTGGAATGCACTTCCCCAGACGATCAGACTGATACCTAGCCCCGACCTATTCAAGTGTGCTTTGAAAACCCATCTCTTCAAACAAGCCTACCAACATCAACTACTCAGTAAACTAACTTTGCCCTGTTCCCTCCTTCCAAATATTATTCTGAATTTACACCCTACTATTCATCTGTCTCCACACCCTCCATGCACATGATAACTGTACTTGATACTTGACTATTGCACTTCATCATCTGGGTAATTTCGCAATGCATCCTGGGAATGGAAGATGGCAGCCGGCGCGAGCGGCTCGGCGGAGCTTCAGTGGATCCCAAGTGTCGGTAACCGCTTCCTGGATCCACGCGCCATTGGAAGGTGAGTATATAACTATTTTTTATTTTAATTCTTTTTTTTAACAGGGATATCATGCCCACAATGCTATATATGTGGGCTGCGCAATATACAACGTGGGCTGCGCAATATAGTACGTGGGCTGCGCAACATACAACGTGGGCTGCGCAATATACATGGTGGGCTGGGCTATATACTACGTGGGCTGCGCACTATACAACGTGGGCTGCGCAATATACTACATGGGCTGCGCAATATACAACGTGGGCTGCGCAATATACAACGTGGGCTGCGCAATATACAACATGGGCTGCGCAATATACAAAGTGGGCTGCGCAATATACTACGTGGGCTGCGCAATATACTACGTGGGCTGCGCAATATACAACGTGGGCTGCGCAATATAAAACGTGGGCTGCGCAATATACAACATGGGCTGCGCAATATACAACGTGGGCTGCGCAATATACTACATGGGCTGCGCACTATACAACGTGAGCTGCGCAATATACTACATGGGCTGCGCAATATACAACGTTGGCTGCGCAATATACAATGTGGGCTGCGCAATATACAACGTGGGCTGCGCAATATACAAAGTGGGCTGCGCAATATACAAAGTGGGCTGCGCAATATACAATGTGGGCTGCGCAATATACAACATGGGCTGCGCAATATACAACGTGGGCTGCACAATATACTACGTGGGCTGCGCAATATACTATGTGGGCTGCGCAATATACTACGTGGGCTGCGCAATATACTGCATGGGCTGCGCAATGTACTGCGTGGGCTGCGCAATGTACTGCGTTGGCTGCGCAATGTACTGAGTGGGCTGCACAATGTATTGCATCTGCTGCGCAATGTACTGTGTCGGCTGCGCATTGTACTGCGTTGGCTGCGCAATATACGGCGTTGGCTGCGCAATGTACTGCTTGGGCTGCACAAGGTACTGCGTGGGCTGTGCAATGTACTGTGTGGGCTGTGCTATACACTACGCCTACATATTCTAGAATACCCGATGCGTTAGAATCGGGCCACCATCTAGTTCTTAATAAACTTCCTATAGTACACTCCCTGACAGAAGTTATGTCACATATCCATGTTATGTGAATAAAAGCTTATAACCTGACGTTAAATTCATCCATTGGTTGTATAAATTATTCTTTTGAAAGCTGAAACCCTCCGAAATGTGGTTTAGGTTAAGAAAATAAATTGGCATCAATGCAGAAATATTGATCAGTTAATGGACACAGAATGGTCAGATTTTGGCAAGACAAAAGTTTTGTCGCCCACAGAAAGTAATGTGATATTCAAACAAATAATTAACTTAAAATACAAATATATGTTGCAAAACATTGGTGAATGAAGCTGTGGTGCTATTAGAGTCATGTTTAATATTTTATGTGACTTCCATGAACTCGAAGGACTGCATCTATGCGGTTCAACAATGATTCATACAATTTATTAATGAAGTCATCAGGAATAGCAAAGAATGCTGTCTTACTTGCCTCCAAGAGTTCATCTAGATTCTTTGGTTTTGTCTTCCAAGCTTCCTCTTTCATCCTGCCCCAAACATGCTCAATGATGTTCATGTCTGGTGACTGGGGTGGCCAGTCCTTGAGCACCTTGATCTTTTTTGCCTGGAGGAACTTTGTTGTAGAGATGGATGTATGAGATGGAGCATGATCCTGCTGCAGAATTTGACCCCTTTTATGATTTGGAATATAAGAGGTAGCTAATACTTCTTGATATTTAAGGTTATTGATATTGCTTTCCACCTTGAAAATGTTTCACACACCCCCATACTGAATGTAACCCCAGACCATGATCCTTCCACCACCAAATTTAACTGTTTTGTGGGTGTATTTTGGATCCATACGGGCTCCAGTAGGTCTCCTGCAGTATTTGTGGCGGCTGTGGTGTAATTCTACTGAAGATCCATCAGAGAAATCCAACTTCTGCCACTTTTCCAGCGTCCATCTGTTTAGCAGGCTGTGGGACTTTGCAAACGCCACATGATTTTTTATTTGCCTTTTGTTTAGTGCTGGCTTCTGGGCACTGATTTGACCATGGAGGCCATTTTGAGACGGAATCCTACAAAGTGTTCTAGTTGACACAGAGACTTGAGGTGACAAGGCCTGTTGGAGCTCTGCTGCAGTGGAAGAGGGGCTTGCTTTGGATTTTCTAACCAACAAACGTTCCTCCTGAGCAGTTGTCTTGCGGGGTCTGCCGGACCTGGGCTTGTAAAACACATCTCCAGTCTCTTCAAATCTTTTTTTAATTAATTGTACTTGACATTGAGACACATTAAAGGTGCCAGCCTTCTCTGCAGTGGATCTGGTCTTCAGCCTCTTGATAATCCAGGCTTTGGTTGCAGGGTGGATTTTTGGCCTGTTGTCAGAGCTCAAGTTGCAGTTCAAGTGAAGGTCTGGGGTGCTGGGTTTCTTTTTATACACACACACTAATTAACCGATCATTTACTGAGCACAGGTGAGGATGTAAACTAGGATTGGGTGCATTATATGACCAGGCGACAAAGCTTTTGTCTTGCCAAAATCTGACCATTCTGTGTCCATTAACTGATCAATATTTCTGCATTGATGCCAATTTTTTGTATTAACCTAAACCACATTTCGGAGGGTTTCAGCTTTCAAAAGAATAATTTATGCAACCAATGGATGAATTTAACGTCAGGTTATAAGCTTTTATTTACATAACATGGATAAGGGACATAACTTCTGTCAGGGAGTGTAGTTGGCAAACCCTAGAAAGCATTGCAAGGCTTTCAGATTTTCCAGAAGATCCCATTCCAGAACTGCACAGACATTATCTGGGTCCATCTGTAAACCCGCAAATGACACCAGGAAGCCCAAAAATTGAAGCTCCTATTCAGCGAATACACATTTTTCCAGTTTGGCATAAAATTTATTATCCCTTAATATCTGTAACACCTGCTTGAAGGGAATCTGATATGTCTTGGGATCTGGCAAGTATATCAAAATATCATCGCGATAAACTACCACAAATCAACCCACCAGATTACAAAAAATGTAATTGACAAAATGTTGAAAAACGGCAGGAGCATTATTCAGTCCACAAGGCATGACAAGGTTTTCATAATGTCCTTCAAGAGTGTTAAAGGCCATTTTCCAATCATCGCCCTCTTTGATTCTAATCAAATTATAGGCCCCCAGAGATCCAATTTGGAGAACCATTTAGCACCAACAATATGATTAAGTAAGTCACAAATGAATGGGAGATGATAAGGGTACTGAATGGTAACTCACAAAAATCTAAAGTGGGACGCAGAAAGAAGAAACATGCCACCACAGGAGAAAAGGAGGGTCTAATGTGTCCCTTTGCAAGACTCTCAGAGATGTATTTTTTCATTGCCTGCCTTTCAGAATCAGAAAAGTAATATAATCTGGTCTTGGGTAGTTTTGCTTCTGGGAGCAAATACTGGGCCAATCATATGCACGATGGGGAGGCAGTTCTTGCCACCTCTTTTCCGAGAATACTTTCACAAAATTGGACAGAAAAGAGGATACAGTTTTAGAGGAGACGGTAGAGACAATGGTACTCAGGCAATTATTCTTACGGAAATCACTACTCCATCTATTTCCCTGGACTGTCAGTCAACTACAGGATTATGCATTACCAACGAGGGAAGGCCCAGTACAATAGGTGTATGCAGACCTTCCAAGACAAAGCAAGAAAGGAGCTCCTTATGGAGAGACCCTATGCGTAGGTTTAGATTTTGCACTGCCTGAGTAAAACTACCCTGACTGAGGGGTGCAGAGTAGAATATAAATACGTGGATGGACTTCGTCAGCACGATACAGTAGAGACTATCCACCATATTGGCTTCTGTCCCACTAACCAAGAGGACAGGTAAAGTAAACTGAGATGTACATGAGGAGATGACAAGGTTGTAATCCCAAACACAACCTGGGGTCAGAAGTTTTCCAATGGTTTCTTGTTCTTAGGAACAGAGGGACAGACCCCAATAAAATGACCCTCTCAAACACAGAAGAAACACACTCCTTTCTTAGCCCCTTTCTGACCTCGGACGGGATAATATGTCTGAGGTCAGAACCCCCGCTTTGATGCGGGCTCCGGCGGTGAGCCCGCATCAAAGCTGGGACATGTCAGCTGTTTTGAACACCTGATATGTGCCCGCAATAGCGGCAGGTGAAATTTTGATTCACCCACCGCTATTAACTAGTTAAATGCTGCTGTCAAACGCAGACAGCGGCATTTAACCGGCACTTCCGGCCGGGTGGCCGGAAATGAGCGCATCGCTGACCCCCGTCACATGATCGGGGGTCAGCGATGCTTCTGCATAGTAACCATAGAGGTCCTTGAGACCTCTATGGTTACTGATCCCGGCTAGCTGTGAGTGCCACCCTGTGGTCGGCGCTCATAGCACACCTGCATTTCTGCTGCATAGCAGCGATCTGATGATCGCTGCTATGTAGCAGAGGCGATCGAGTTGTGCCAGCTTCTATTGAACCAGCTTCTATTGAACCATGGCAAAAGTAAAAAAAAAACCATGGCAAAAGTAAAAAAAGTAAAAAAAATGTGAAAAAAATTAAAAAAAAATATAAAAGTTTAAATCACCCCCCTTTCGCCCCATTCAAAATAAATCAATTAAAAAAAAATCAAACCTACACATATTTGTTATTGCCGCATTCAGAAATGCCCGATCTATCAATAAAAAAAAGGATTAACCTGAAGCGCCAGAATTATGTTTTTTTGGTCGCTTCGATATTGCATTAAAATGCAATAACGGCCGATTAAAAGAACGTATCTGCACCGAAATGGTATCATTAAAAATGCCAACTCGGCATGCAAAAAATAAGCCCTCAACCGACCCCAGAGCATGAAAAATGGAGACGCTACGGGTATCGGAAAATGGCACAATTTTTTATTTTTTTTTAGCAAAGTTTGGAATTTTGTTTCACCACTTAGATAAAAAATAACCTAGTCATGTTAGGTGTCAGTGAACTCGTAATGACCTGGAGAATCATAATGGCAGGTCAGTTATAGCATTTAGTGAACCTAGCAAAAAAGCCAAACAAAAAACAAGTGTGGGATTGCACTTTTTTTGCAATTTCACCGCACTTGGAATTTTTTTCCTGTTTTCTAGTACACAACATGCTAAAACCAATGATGTTGTTCAAAAGTACAACTTGTATTGCAAAAAATAAGCCCTCACATGGCAATATTGACGGAAAAATAAAAAAGTTATGGCTCTGGGAAGGAGGGGAGCGAAAAACTAACACATAAAAACGGAAAATCCCAAGGTCATGAAGGGGTTAAGGAGAACCATATTGAGGAGAGGTCCGGCCTAGCTGTATTGATTTATCGGGGCGCAGAAGAGAACTTTCAGCTTTTGGAAGCACATCTGGGAGCGGAGTCATCACTGGTCTTTCCCAGAGGCGTCTATCAATATGTATGGCAAGAGTCATAACGGCCTCTAGTGACTAATGAGTCTGATAGAGCACCAGTGCATCTTTTAATATGTCATACATACCCTGACAAACATGGCTTCTCAAGGCAGGGTCATTCCATATGGTGTCAGCAGCCTATCTATGAAATTCTGAGTAAGACTCCTCAGCCGGCCGGTCTCCCTACTGGACCTTAAGTAGCTTAGACTCAGCAAGAGAGACGCAACCAGGATCATCGTAAACGAGGCCTAGAGCCCAAAAAAATTCATCAACTAACCGGAGCGACTGTGAGTCAGATGGAAGTGAAAGGACCCAGGATTGAGGGTCTCTAAGAAGGAGCTAACAATCCCTACCTATTATTTTTCACTCCAAGACAATCATGGGCGAAGCTAAAAATAGAGCTTGCAGGCCTCATGAAAAACAACAAACTTATCACGTCCCCCAGAAAACCAATATGGGAGGGCCACTTTGGGTTCAGATTCTTCATAGCTGACTGCCAGACCCATGGTCTGCTGTTGATGTAGCAAAATCCTAGATCGCAGGGTCTGTCACCTCAAGAGACAGACTCCGCATCTGTATTGCCAGGGCCTTAATGGGATCCATGTTTGGATCCAGAAAAATTGTGAGCTATTTATGATGTCACTCAGGGGGTGAGAGGACACCCAGCGTGCACCCAACACAAGGGGGACACCAGGGAAGACGTACAAGGAAACCCTGGTGATAGGGAGAAGGGAGAGGGGTCACCTCCTAACATATACCTGAGTCTGATCATTGCACTCTATATAGTCCCTAGATGGGTCCTTCCTCATGTGCGTGATCACATGCCTAAGCCCTTACTGGCCCTCATCTTACCCTGTCTAGTGCATGGGCCAGCAAAACCCTAAAACCACTACTACAAAAAGACAACACGAGGGAGGAAGACAAACAGTGGGAAAACAAATAGTCTACGTTCACATTTGCGGTCTGCGCCGCAGCGTCGGGCGCCGTAGCGTCGCCGCATGCGTCATGCGCCCCTATATTTAACATGGGGGCGCATGGACATGCATTGCACTTGCGTTTTGCGACGCATGCGTCACTGCGGCGCACGCGTCCGGGCGCAGAGGACGCAGCAAGTTGCATTTTTGCTGCGTCCAAAATCAATCAAAAAAAGGACGCATGTGGCACAAAACGCAGCGTTGTGCATGAGTTTTGCTGCGTTTTTGTCTGCGTTGTGCGTTGCGTCGCCGACGCTGTGGCGCACAACGCAAATGTGAACGTAGCCATAGCACTCCTCAGCTTCTCCAATAGGAAACTCCACTGCTGCAACAGAATGAACATCACAGCTTATCCAAAGACAGGTTCCTTCAAAGAGTTCAGTATACATGAACTATAACTAGCAAGGAATGAAGCTAGCAGAGGGTTTATATAGTGGAAGGGAGTGGTCACAAGGTGTTGCAGCTGAGTACTGAAGCTCCACGTTCACAACTTGAAGAGAAAGGGTTCTTAAACCTTTCAGCACCAAATGAAAAGTAAACCATAAACGGATCCTAAAGAGAATCTGCGATCTATTGTGACCTTCTGATCCTAGATCCTGCAGGAGTCACATCAGGATGTGACACACCCATAACAATGTGGGACCAAAATAGTCACTGCAGCGATAGATGCATTCATTGAGAATTGTAATTTCTAAAATGTGTTCACTGTAGGGAAGGGGGATTCTGCTGTCCTGGCACCTTAGGGGTTTCCTCTCTCACCCCCCTTTACCACTCAAACTATTCTATCAAACTCTGTGCTCCAAAAGCTAAACAGGACACATGCGGCATCACCATGTTTGGGAGAAATTGTGCAATAAAGTTTCAAAAAGTCCAGTTTCATCTATTAAACCTTGTGTAACTGACAAGTTTGCAGGTAATAAAAAAAATGTGACCACTAAAATGTTATATATTCATGTCCCAGTGTCCTTAAATTCTGAGCGGCACCTGTGGATTCAAAATACTTACAATATATCTCTAGATAAAATCCTTAAGCAGTGAAGTTTCCAAATTGGGTCACTTGAGGGGGTTTCTGCAATTGTGGCACCTCAGTGGCTCGGCCAATAGTGCCCACAATCTATTCAAATGGGATCTGCATTTTAAATGCCCAATAGCACGCCTTCTCATCCTATCTCTTCCATGTGCTCAAACAATAGCGTACAACCACACATGAGGTTCTGCCACATTCGGTAAAAATTGCATAAAAAAAGTTCTGTCCATTTTCTCCTTTTACCCTTTGTGTGAATTAAGAAGCTAAAGGAAAATTTTAGAGAAAACCTCATTCATTTTCACGAACCAATCTTATAAAATTCTGTGATCTGGTTTGCGGAGATAAAAATGCTCACTACATTAATATATGAATCTCTTTGTGGGGTTTAGTTTGTCAAAAGGGTTCACTTGTGGGGGTTTCTGCTTTTTGACACCTCAAGGGCACTGCAAGTGCAACACAGTGCCCAAATTTACGTTACAAATATAAATAGCACCCTTTGCTTTCCGAATGTTGCCATGTCCCCTGACATTACTTTTGACCACATATGGGTATCACTGTGTTTGGGAGAAATTGCATAACAAATTATAGGATCCATTTTCTCCTGTTACCCTTGTGAAGATTACAAACTTGGGGGTTACAAAACATTTTGCTGGAAAAAAATGAAATTTTTCATGATCATACCCAAATGTTCTAAAGTTCTGGGAAACACCTGTGGGTTCAAAATGCTCAACTCGTCCCTATATGAATTCATAGTGGGGTTCAGTTTTTTTCATTTTTTCAATCTACTTTGCCTTAATTCCTGTGAGTACCTAAACTCTGAGACATGTGGGAAATATTATTTATTAACCATTTTGTGTTATTACTATCAGGTTTAAGGAAATAAGTATCCAAAGTTCGAAAATCACAAATTTTTTGCCATTTTCATCAAATTTCAGATATTTTCACACAAAAAATGAAACATCTATTGATCTAAATTTACATTTAATATAAAACACATTGACACTAAAAAAAACAGTCTCAGAATTACCAGGATACATAGAAACATTCCAGAGTTATTGCCACCCTGGTCAGATTTGAAAAATGGGACTCTCTCGTTAAAGGGGATATCTGGGACTTTATTAAAAATGAATATGTACCTGAGCACTAATAGGCAAGTAATTGCAACTTCCCTGCCTGTTGTGCACAGCTCCATTCTTTTCCCACAAAGAGCGGTCACAGACCGCTCCTGCTGGGGATTCAGAAGCCTTTTGATGACGCCACGTCCACCGAGCGAAGGCTTCTTTTCCTCTCCGCTCTGTCGCTGGGGCAGGACTTCTGACACCATTCTGATTGACAGCCAGATCCCCAGCTGCCTGACTAGGGGAACTGTCAATCAGAATGATGTCGGAGGTCATGCCCCAAATGTCAGCAGAGGTTTCCTAATCCCCAGCAGGAGCTGTCTGTGATTGCTCTGTGCCAGAGAAGAACGGTGAAATGCACAAAAGGCAGCTTTGTAATTTTTCCCATAAAGTCCCAGATATAACCTTGAAGCTGAAAATTTGTTCCGTCACTAAAGGGTTGAAGGGCTTGTCCAAGATTAGAAAAAAAAGAATGTTTATTTTTTCTGCAAATGCTGCCACATCTGGATACACATGGCAACATTTCTGCAAAATAAACTGGTTTATCTAATACTAAAGAAGAAACATTTTAAGATTGATCGTTATTGTTTCAAGCTGTTAACTGATTAAAGGTCATTACAATGGTAAGATCAGTAGAGGATTAGACCTGAATGACAAGACAAAACTATCCTGCCAGTCCATGTAATTACAACTAAAGGTGTTGGCTGCAGAAACCGGCAGCTGTAGATCACATGCTAAAACTGTGAATAAGAAACTGTTTTAATGAAAGCAAAAATACAAAATCCTAACAATAAATTGATATAGTGATATAGCAAACAGTGCAATAGTTATCTGGACTGCAGACTGTAACCCTCCATAGTGGAACAATCACATCTTAGCTGGGTTGACAGCATTGCCATGTGTTTCTGTGCTAAAGAACAGTGCCCCCTAGTGTGAGACTGATTAAATACAATCAACAGAAGAATACAGAAACACTAAATGCAGTACATCAGGTGGACAAGCAAAGTCATACCTAAAAGTTCTGGTTTGACTTGGTATTAGTGATGAGTGAGTGTGCTCATCACTACTCATTACTCGCTCCAGCATTAGTGTGCTCATGATGCTCGGTACCCAGCAAGTAAGTTTTAATGCTCGAGTCCCTGCCCCACATGTGTGGTGTTATTTAGATACCCACTGAACATGAAGGGAATTGCCTGCCAGTCACTGTAATGCCGTAGCCATCTTGGTTCTGGCATTACTGTGATTGGCTGGCTGCATACCGTCATCGGGTCTGTATATGTCCCGTGATGCCATGCACGTTACACTGTAGCTCGGAAACAGACAGAGCAGGGAGAGGTGATGGTGAATTGGGAAGATAATTTTAGCTGCGTATAGGCAAGGATTACACAGCAACAATAATATTTCTTTCAACTGCAACAACAGCCCTTCTTAGGGCTAATTATAGTAAATGTTCATACTGCTGTTAGCAGCGCTTAGGGAGAGATTGTGGTGAGGGTTGATATAGTGTACGGAAGGATAGGGCTAATTGCACTTGTTTTCTGCTGCAACTCATACAATTAGCTTTTCTCAGAGCTCATAATATGTTTGCTCTTAATCCTCCAAATTGTTCTGAGCAGGGAAATATTATACACCATTTTTACTGTGACAATTGTTTACCAAAAGCATACAACCAGACTTGGTTAGATCTCAACAGCATTGCTATATTGCTCCTGCAGTGTCACAAGTCCATCTGAGGTGGGCACATTTTCCAGTTATAGTAATACTGCAAAGTTTTTTCAGCAGTGAAATATTTTACAGCATTTATATTGCGCCAGTTGTGCATCAAAAGCATACAGCCAGACTTGGTTGGATCTCAATAGCAATGCTATATCGCTCCTGCAGTGTAACACGGACATGTGAGGTGGGCAAATTTTCCTGTGATAGTATTCCTGACAATTTGTTTTCAGCAGATAAATATTATACACCATTTATGCTGCACCAGTTGTGCTATCCCTACCTTACAAAAATATGTGTCCCATAACATCAGCCGTGCCCTGACCAAAGCAGTTACTGGGAAGGTCCACTTAAACATGGACATCTGGACAAGTGCTTGTGGCCAGTGATGCTACATTTCCGTGAAAGCACACTGAGTGAACATTGTGGGAACCAGTATCCAGTCAGACCCTGGGATGGAACATGTGCTACCGACACCAAAGATTGGGGTCCCTTGTTCAATCAGAGTTTTCTCCTTCTACAGCAATTTGTGCACCTTCTTCCTCACATTCCATCTCCAAAACATCAACATCAGTCTCAAGCTGGAAGCACTGCAGCACTTTCTGGGTAAAGCGGGAACAGGCTCTACTAAAGCTTATCTGCTTAGGTGACAAACCGCACATCGCCACAGAGTTGTTGAAAGGTCTAACAGACCATACTGATCTGTGGCTCTTGTCCTAGGCACGATCATGTGTAACAATGGCCATAGCCTGGTGGCTGCTCTCTCAGAAGCTTGGCAACCTCGCACAGGTACAATGCCTGGCCCTGATGATCAACTTAATGGTTCAGCAGTTTCTCAAAACTGAGAGATCTTCCTGAACTACTTGTGAAAGTTGGCCCCTTGTGTGTCCATTTCCTCACACCAGCCACGGCTGCTGCCATCCTGGCAGTGCTGCAGCAGCATTTACAACTTCCAACTCATCCACTGCTGTCACCATGCATTGGAACTCAATGTTACATATGTTGGTAAGGCTTTGTGAGCAGCAACAGTAGTTAAATACCAGCTGCACCATGCCCATAGGTGTTCCAGTCAGCCTCAGCAGATGAGAGCTTAGGAGTGGCCATATATGCATGTGCATATAAAGGTATGGCATGCCTTTCCTTTGAGCTGGGTATTATATTGATGTGGTCTCCCATGGCTGTGTGTCCACAGTCCTTCTCAGCCCTTATTCACATGCATGTCATTTGATAAACGGCAATGTTTTTAATATAAGGGCTCATACTCATTTGCGAGAAACTCGGATGAGTCTCGCACGGCAATACCCGGCACTGCACCTGTCACAGAGGAGCGGAGCGGAGCGTGCGGAGGCATGTATTCCTATGTGGCCGCACGCTCCGATCTGAGTGCCAGCAGCAGCGCCAGGTATTAACATGCAAGTCTCATCCGAGTTTCTCGCAAGTGAGTATGAGCCCTAAGAGTTAGCACTGTCCCAATGACGGTCACTGTGGAGTGGTGGGATGGCTTTCGCATATTTTTATCCATAAACATTGTAAACTTAGTACCTTATATCATTTTCATGCAGTATGCTTTTTGTTTATTTACTGCAGGGTATTTAATCATTATGTTTCTGTCTTTGTTCTTTTCTGTTCAGTGGTCAGTGTGAACATGCGCTTACAGCGTGTAAGCGCATGTTCACACTGACCACTGAACAGAAAAGAACAAAGACAGAAACATAATGATTAAATACCCTGCAGTAAATAAACAAAAAGCATACTGCATGAAAATGATATAATACACACCAGTTTGTATCCCACTTCATTCCTTTGGGGGGGTTTCAGTCTTTTTGTATCATGTGCATATAAAGGTATGGCCTGCCTTTCTTTTGAGCTGGGCATTAAAATGATGTGGTCTCCCATGGTTGTGTGTCTACTAGTTTGGCCCAGTCCCTTTCAGCCCTTATCCACAAGCATGTCACTTGACAAACGGTAAGGATTTTAATATTAGAGTTAGGACTGTCCCAATTACGGTCACCGTGAAGTGGTGGGATGGATTTTTATTTTATTTTATCAAAAAACATGGTGACTTAGTACTGCATATTATTTTCATGCATTATGCTATTTATTTATTTATTTATTTACTGCTAGATATTTAACCTCTTAACGTCCAATGACGGGCATAGTCCGTCAATAAACACCTCCCCCTGCTTGATGTGGGCTACAGCGATGAGCCCACACCTTTTACGGCACATGACAGCTGATCTGATCTGATCGGCCTTCCCGAACAAGGGGAGGGCAGAGACTGGGGTTCTGTGGCAGCTGAGCATGTGGACAAGGAAAGAAACACCTAGGACTTGATGACACCGCACAACTTCAGGTATAGAGAAAGTAAGGATTACTAAAGTAAAGTCACACAGTACATAAACCAAACATGACTATGCCAGGCTCCCGATTTCACACCTCCCAGAAGGGTACTACCCAGTGGACCCCAAGGCACCAATGGATCTCTGAGGCATACTTAGGCGGGACATCAGGATGCAGGCAGGACAACAGGGTACACGAGGTCATCAGGATGCAGGCAAGACATCAGGTCACAGACAGGACATCAGGATATCAGAGTACATGAGGTCATCAGGACATCAGGATACTTCTGGTCATCAGGACATCAGGGTACACGAGGTCATCAGGACATTAGGGTACACAAGGCCATGAGGACGCAGGCAGGACATCAGGGTACAGTCAGGGCATCTGGACACAGGGTCACCGGCAGACATCAGACAAGAGTCATTCAGTTCCGGACATCCGACACAACCTACAGACACCACCACAGTCATCAGGCTCCAAGCTCCAGGCAGCGGTCATCAGATTCTAGACTGCGGTCGTCAGGCTCCAGACATCGGACCTAGGAAGGTACTCAAGCGGGATGGTGCTAGAACCACAGGATTGCTGGGCCTGCCAGGAGCTAGTGCAGTGCCCCAGAGTCCTGGTCGTTGCAGTACTGAAGCTCCGCCACTAAGGGGAGTGATGGTACGTCTGATGGCACTAAAGGAGTTCACCTGACCAGGTATCACAGTCACACATTACACTTCACACTCTGGCCACCAGGGGGGCAAAGGGTTCTAAGTATTAGGCCACTCCTCACAATCTGGTAAAACTAGGGGTTGGATAGGAAGTTAGGGAGAAGCTGACTGGGTTTTGCCCAGGCAACATCCTGTGGCAGAGGGTGTTGCGGGGAAGATTCAGGGGGGTCTCTGTCAGGGGTGGGATCCTGACAGTGGCCTAGCGAAAAGGACAGAATGCTATGGAGCCGCGCCTGCACCCGTTGCGGTGGCATCCTAAGAAAGGACACGAAGCGAGGTTTATTGTGGAGAAGTGAGAAACGAGATCACCGCACAAAGGAGAATAGAACCAGTAGGAGTCGTGCCTTAAGATCGTGGCAACATCCTACTGAGGCGCGTAGCCGGTGGCCGGAACGCCGAGGAAGTATTGGGCTCCAAGCATTACTTCAAACAGCGGCAGGACAGTTAATTATAGGTTGGCTGTCTCACCTAAATCACCTAAGCAGACATAGGAGGCAATTGTGGGAGAGGGGCGTCTCTAGGGTCCCAGAATAACTCCAGGCCTACCCGTCATACGGGTGCGTCCTAGCCAAATCATCTGGGGGACGGAGAAGAACATCAGAACAGATACGATAGTTGTGAGGAAGAACATCAGAAACAGACACAACAGTTGTGAGGACTATCCCGTGGTGCTCAGCAGGGAGGTACTACAACACACAGGCACTAGAAGGTAGGCACTGATTTCCACCTGCAAAGGAAACTCTGGATGTGCCTTCGGACCGGCCGGTCTCAGCCAGCCCTGTTAGCAGTGCTCTGGATTGCGGATCCTGAAGCCTTCAGTAAAGAGGTAAAGAGACTGCAACCCTGTGTCCTCGTTATTCATCGCACCTTGCACCACGCACCATCATCACATCTTTCATTGGACGCCCCTTAGCAGGGTCACGGACCGGGTCTAGCCACCGTGACAACCCCAGGACCGAGACAGAGAGGCCCGGTACCGAGTACCCCGCGGCCCTGCATCTGGGGGCGCTCCACTAGCACCGCATGGTAGCCAGAGCACAGAGAAGTAGATGCTCAGCAGAAACACCGGTTACCAGAGACTCAAAGTCACTGGGTGCGAGGCTCCAGATGCTGAGAGATTCCAGGAGCATAACACAGCAGACACAGTTCAGACAGGGTCAGGTACAGGACAGGTAAAGGATCAAGGATTCAGGCCTGGATATACTGCCTCCAGGACAGGCGCCAGAACAGGAATCAAGGCAATGACTTTGGAACCAAAACATAGACAGGAGAGGTGCAGGAACACCAAACACACATAGCAAAGTTCAAGAGCTTTGTGAGTAGCTCAGGACCCGCCCATAGGGCAGGGGAAACATATATATAGGAGCTGCCCCTCAGCAATTGGCTGGGGACAGCATTTCAAGTACACACACTAACCCTGATAAAAGCAGGGGAGGTGTGGCAGCGCACGCCCATAGCACAAACAGAAACCATTACAGCACAATCAGTGCAGGAACTGAGGTTCAAGGCACCTGGCAGCGGCTGCACGCCCAGACAAACGTGGAAAGTCATGCACCAGCTGCAAATGACCTCGTAACCCGCAGACAGCTTCCACAGCGGCAACCGGGGACCGCACATGCGGATGGTCATGCAGCAGAACAAATTTCAAAAAACTGACCGTCACATCCAAACATAGACTAAGTGTGAACAGGTGCTGAACCTAGAGTCACCAACTCATATACAGTCAAGTAAATAAGGCAGCACACTGCAGCGCTGAAACATGCAAACATGAAACATGAAAACTGAACTGCATTACTGCACTAGAAATATGAAAAATGAGAGCATTTAGAGCATAAAAATGGCCAATTTTATGTGTACCTGGTAGCCACTTTAGGGCATCTCTCATATACCAGGTCCTACACTTTCCTTTCCTCGCTGAGAATAAACGTCTCCATCTGAATGGGTACCTCTCCACAGAGAGAGAGAATGTTAGTCTAAGAAGAGGTTTCACAGGTACCCATTCAGATGGAGACGTTTATTCTCAGTGAGGAAAGGAAAGCGTAGGACCTGGTATACGAGAGATGCCCTAAAGTGGCTACCAGGTACACATAAAATTGGCCATTTTTATGCGCTAAACGCTTTCATTTTTCATATTTCTAGTGCAGTAATGCAGTTCAGTTTTCATGTTTCATGTTTGCATGTTTCAGCGCTGCAGTGTGCTGCCTTATTTACTTGAATGCAGCAGAACAAAGACCTAACCACCCATGTTCGGCTACACAGCAGAGCATGGACCTAAGCAGGCTGCATACAGGTAACAGCCAACAGTATCCCAGCTCAATTAGGGGGAAAGGAGCAAAGGGTTAAAGCAAAGACATGCATTGTCACGTCGAAAACCAGATACAGACAGAACAGCGTGACATATAAGATAACCCTTGAAAATATTGAGTCTTTGCCTAAACTGGATGAATTTGTTAATAAAAGTATAAAAAAAGTTTTGAAATGCTAATAATTGCACTTCAGTAACCATAGAAACATATGACTAAAAGATTCAAAGACACTAAAGCAGCTTTGTTAGAGGTAAAATATGTGTGAGCCTCAATACTTTTGGCCATGACTGTATCTTCTGTACCAATACATTCTGTTACTTCAGCAAATAGAATTTAGGTTAAATGCATTAGATGACTACAGTAACACATTTTGTAGCATCATCTTATGGTATGTGGAACATTACATTTATCAAAGCTGTCAAACAGCAAAACTCACCTTGTTGCCTATGGCAAACATTTACAGAGCAGCCCACAGTAATTATTTTATTAAGAGACTGAACACATTTTTCTGTTTCTAATCATACTATTATTTACCCTGGGTGATGATTGTAAAGTTGATAAAGAGGTTGTATATAACATGACAACATAAATGAAGTAGTCCAGTTACAACTCTCTGACTGGTGGTGGTCCGCCTTGCTGGGACCTGCACCGACTGGCAGAATGGCGGAGAATAGGGAACTTTTACTTTCATTAGCATGGCATGGTAGTGCACATGCCTAACTACCACGCTATTCATTTCTTATGGGGTTCTTAATGGCTGCTCTCAGCTTTTTCCGACAGTCTCATAGGGAAAGAATGCATCTAATATATAATTGCCTAGAATACTACTTCCTGCAATTTGTGCCAACTTCCGTGGCTTTGTCCGGAGCTAATGTCCGGAGCTAATGTCCGGAGCTAATGTCCGGAGCTAATGTCCGGAGCTAATGTCCGGAGATAAGTGACGTCACCAGTGTCCTACACCCAGGCAGAGCACAGTGGCCCCAGGCAGAGCACAGGGGCCCCAGGCAGAACATGGGGCCCCAGGCAGAGCACAGGGGCCCCAGGCAGCATATGGGGCCCCAGGCAGAGCACAGGGGCCCCAGGCAGCATATGGGGCCCCAGGCAGAGAACAGTGGCCCCAGGCAGAGCACACACCAAATCGGAGGCCGAGGGGCCCCGCCAACCAAATCGGAGGCCGAGGGGCCCCGCCAACCAAATCGGAGGCCGAGGAGCCCCGCCCACCAAATCGAAGGCCGAGCGGCCCCGCCCACCAAAGCGGAGGCCGAGGGGCCCGGCCCCGCCCACCAAAGCGGAGGCCGAGGGGCCCCGACCACCACATCGGAGGCCGAGGGGCCCCGCCCACCAAATCGGAGGAAGAGGGTCCCCGCCCACCAAATCGGAGGCCGAGGGTCCCCGCCCACCAAATCGGAGGCCAAGGGTCCCCGCCCACCAAATCGGAGGCCGAGGGTCCCCGCCCACCAAATCGGAGGCCGAGGGTCCCCGCCCACCAAATCGGAGGCCGAGGGGCCCCGCCCACCAAATCGGAGGCCGAGGGGCCCAGCCAACCACATCGGAGGCCGAGGGGCCCCGCCCACCAAATCGGAGACCGAGGGTCCCCGCCCACCAAATCGGAGGCCGAGGGTCCCCGCCCACCAAATCGGAGGCCGAGGGTCCACACCATCCAAATCGGAGGCCGAGGGGCCCCGCCCACCAAATCGGAGGCCGACGGGCCCCACCCACCAAAGCGGAGGCCGAGGGTCCCTGCCCACCAAATCGGAGGCCGAGGGTCCTCGCCCACCAAATCGGAGGCCGAGGGTCCCCGCCCACCAAATTGGAGGCCGAGGGGCCCCACCAACCAAATCGGAGGCCGAGGAGCCCCGCCCACCAAATCGAAGGTCGAGGGACCCCGCCCACCAAATCGGAGGCCGAGGGGCCCCGCCCACCAAAGCGGAGGCCGAGGGTCCCCGCCCACCAAATCGGAGGCCGAGGGTCCCCACCCACCAAATTGGAGGCCGAGGGTCCCCGCCCACCAAATCGGAGGCCGAGGGTCCCCGCCCTCCAAATCGGAGGCCGAGGGGCCCAGCCAACCACATCGGAGGCCGAGGGGCCCCGCCCACCAAATCGGAGACCGAGGGTCCCCGCCCACCAAATCGGAGGCCGAGGGTCCCCGCCCACCAAATCGGAGGCCGAGGGTCCACACCATCCAAATCGGAGGCCGAGGGGCCCCGCCCACCAAATCGGAGGCCGACGGGCCCCACCCACCAAAGCGGAGGCCGAGGGTCCCTGCCCACCAAATCGGAGGCCGAGGGTCCTCGCCCACCAAATCGGAGGCCGAGGGTCCCCGCCCACCAAATTGGAGGCCGAGGGGCCCCACCAACCAAATCGGAGGCCGAGGGTCCCCACCCACCAAATTGGAGGCCGAGGGTCCCCGCCCACCAAATCGGAGGCCGAGGGTCCCCGCCCTCCAAATCGGAGGCCGAGGGGCCCAGCCAACCACATCGGAGGCCGAGGGGCCCCGCCCACCAAATCGGAGACCGAGGGTCCCCGCCCACCAAATCGGAGGCCGAGGGTCCCCGCCCACCAAATCGGAGGCCGAGGGTCCACACCATCCAAATCGGAGGCCGAGGGGCCCCGCCCACCAAATCGGATGCCGACGGGCCCCACCCACCAAAGCGGAGGCCGAGGGTCCCTGCCCACCAAATCGGAGGCCGAGGGTCCTCGCCCACCAAATCGGAGGCCGAGGGTCCCCGCCCACCAAATTGGAGGCCGAGGGGCCCCACCAACCAAATCGGAGGCCGAGGAGCCCCGCCCACCAAATCGAAGGTCGAGGGGCCCCGCCCACGAAAGCGGAGGCCGAGGGTCCCCGCACACCAAATCGGAGGCAGAGGGACCCCGCCCACCAAATCGGAGGCCGAGGGGCCCCGCCCACCAAAGCGGAGGCCGAGGGTCCCCGCCCACCAAATCGGAGGCCGAGGGTCCCCACCCACCAAATTGGAGGCCGAGGGTCCCCGCCCACCAAATCGGAGGCCGAGGGTCCCCGCCCACCAAATCGGAGGCCGAGGGTCCCCACCCACCAAATTGGAGGCCGAGGGTCCCCGCCCACCAAATCGGAGGCCGAGGGTCCCCGCCCACCAAATCGGAGGCCGAGGGGCCCCACCAACCAAATCGGAGGCCGAGGGGCCCCGCCCACCAAATCGGAGGCCGAGGGTCCCCGCCCATCAAATCGGAGGCCGAGGGGCCCCGCCCACCAAATCGGAGGCCGAGGGGCCCCGCCCACCAAATCGGAGGCCGAGGGTCCCCGCCCACCAAATCGGAGGCCGAGAGTCCCCGCCCACCAAATCGGAGGATAAGGGGCCCCGCCAACCAAATCGGAGGCCGAGGGGCCCCGCCAACCAAATCGGAGGCCGAGGAGCCCCGCCCAACAAATCGAAGGCCGAGCGGCCCCGCCCACCAAAGCGGAGGCCGAGGGGCCCGGCCCCGCCCACCAAAGCGGAGGCCGAGGGGCCCCGTCCACCACATCGGAGGCCGAGGGGCCCCGCCCACCAAATCGGAGGCCGAGAGGCCCCGCCCACCAAATCAGAGGCCGAGGTCCCCGCCCACCAAATCGGAGGCCGAGGGTCCCCGCCCACCAAATCGGAGGCCGAGGGGCCCCGCCCACCAAATCGGAGGCCGAGGGTCCCCGCCCACCAAATCGGAGGCCGAGGGTCCCCGCCCACCAAATCGGAGGCCGAGGGTCCACACCATCCAAATCGGAGGCCGAGGGGCCCCGCCCACCAAATCGGAGGCCGACGGGCCCCCGCCCACCAAAGCGGAGGCCGAGGGTCCCCGCCCACCAAATCGGAGGCCGAGGGTCCCCGCCCACCAAATCGGAGGCCGAGGGTCCCCGCCCACCAAATTGGAGGCCGAGGGGCCCCACCAACCAAATCGGAGGCCGAGGAGCCCCGCCCACCAAATCGAAGGTCGAGGGGCCCCGCCTACGAAAGCGGAGGCCGAGGGTCCCCGCACACCAAATCGGAGGCAGAGGGACCCCGCCCACCAAATCGGAGGCCGAGGGGCCCCGCCCACCAAAGCGGAGGCCGAGGGTCCCCGACCACCAAAGCGGAGGCCGAGGGTCCCTGCCCACCAAATCGGAGGCCGAGGGTCCCCGCCCACCAAATCGGAGGCCGAGGGTACCCGCCCACCAAATCGGAGGCCGAGAGTCCCCGCCCACCAAATCGGAGGCCGAGGGACCCCGCCAACAAAATCGGAGGCCGAGGGGCTTCGCCAACCAAATCGGAGGCCGAGGAGCCCCTCCCACCAAATCGAAGGCCGAGCGGCCCCGCCCACCAATGCGGAGGCCGAGGGGCCTGGCCCCGCCCACCAAAGCGGAGGCCGAGGGGCCCTGCCCACCACATCGGAGGCCGAGGGGCCCCGCCCACCAAATCGGAGGCCGAGGGTCCCCGCCCACCAAATCGGAGGCCGAGGGTTCCCGCCCACCAAATCGGAGGCCGAGGGTCCCCACCCACCAAATTGGAGGCCGAGGGTCCCCGCCCAGCAAATCGAAGGCCGAGGGTCCCCGCCCACCAAATCGGAGGCTGAGGGGCCCCACCAACCAAATCGGAGGCCGAGGGGCCCCACCAACCAAATCGGAGGCCGAGGGGCCCCACCCACCAAATCGGAGGCCGAGGGTCCCCGCCCACCAAATCGGAGGCCGAGGGGCCCCACCAACCAAATCGGAGGCCGAGGGGCCCCGCCCACCAAATCGGAGGCCGAGGGTCCCCGCCCACCAAATTGGAGGCCGAGAGTCCCCGCCCACCAAATCGGAGGATAAGGGGCCCCGCCAACCAAATCGGAGGCCGAGGGGCCCCGCCAACCAAATCGGAGGCCGAGGAGCCCCGCCCAACAAATCAAAGGCCAAGCGGCCCCGCCCACCGAAGCGGAGGCCGAGGGGCCCCAACCACCACATCGGAGGCCGAGGGGCCCCGCCCACCAAATTGGAGGCCGAGGGGCCCCACCCACCAAATCGGAGGCCGAGGGTCCCCGCCCACCAAATCGGAGGCCGAGGGTCCCCGCCCACCAAATTGGAGGCCGAGGGTCCCCGCCCACCAAATCGGAGGCCGAGGGGCCCCGCCTACCAAATCGGAGGCCGAGGGTCCCCGCCCACCAAATCGGAGGCCGAGGGGCCCCGCCCACCAAATCGGAGGCCGAGGGGCCCCGCCCACCAAAGCGGAGGCCGAGTGTCCCCACCCACCAAATCGGAGGTCGAGGGTCCCCGCCCACCAAATCGGAGGCTGAGGGTCCCCGCCCACCAGATCGGAGGCCGGTCCCCTCCCACCAAATCGGAGGCCGAGGGTCCCCACCCACCAAATCGGAGGACGAGGGGCCCCACCAACCAAATCGGAGGCCGAGGAGCCCCGCCCACCAAAAGTAAGTGCGGCCCCAAAAGTAAGTGCGCCCCCGGGTGCAAAAGTAAGTGCGCCCCCGGGTGCAAAAGTAAGTGCGCCCCCGGGTGCAAAAGTAAGTGCGCCCCCGGGTGCAAAAGTAAGTGCGCCCCTGGGTGCAAAAGTAAGTGCGCCCCCGGGTGCAAAAGTAAGTGCGCCTCCGGGTGCAAAAGTAAGTGCGCCCCCGGGTGCAAAAGTAAGCGCGCCCCCGGCCCCGGGTGCAAAAGTAAGCGCGCCCCCCAGTCCCGTGTGTGAAAAGTGCTGCTGTAAAGCTGGTAGCGCTGTTCAAGCACCATGTATTTCCTTCAGGAAATGCCCATCTAATATATAATTGCCTAGAATACTACTTCCTGCAATTTGTGCCAACTTCCGTGGCTTTGTCCGGAGCTAATGTCCGGAGCTAACGTCCGGAGCTAATGTCCGGAGCTAATGTCCGGAGATAAGTGACGTCACCAGTGTCCTACACCCAGGCAGAGCACAGGGGCCCCAGGCAGCATATGGGGCCCCAGGCAGAGCACAGTGGCCCCAGGCAGAGCACAGGGGCCCCAGGCAGCCTATGGGGCCCCAGGCAGAGCACAGTGGCCCCAGGCAGAGCACAGGGGCCCCAGGCAGCATATGGGGCCCCAGGCAGAGCACAGGGGCCCCAGGCAGCATATGGAGCCCCAGGCAGAGCACAGTGGCCCCAGGCAGAGCACAGGGGCCCCAGGCAGAACATGGGGCCCCAGGCAGAGCACAGGGGCCCCAGGCAGAGCACAGGGGCCCCAGGCAGCATATGGGGCCCCAGGCAGAGCACAGTGGCCCCAGGCAGAGCACAGGGGCCCCAGGCAGCATATGGGGCCCCAGGCAGAGCACAGGGGCCCCAGGCAGCATATGGGGCCCCAGGCAGAGCACAGGGGCCCCAGGCAGCATATGGGGCCCCAGGCAGAGCACAGTGGTCCCAGGCAGCATATGGGGCCCCAGGCAGAGCACAGTGGCCCCAGGCAGAGCACAGGGGCCCCAGGCAGCATATGGGGCCCCAGGCAGAGCACAGTGGTCCCAGGCAGAGCACAGGGGCCCCAGGCAGCTTATGGGGCCCCAGGCAGAGCACAGTGGCCCCAGGCAGAGCACAGTGGCCCCAGGCAGAGCACAGGGGCCCCAGGCAGAACATGGGGCCCCAGGCAGAGCACAGGGGCCCCAGGCAGAGCACAGGGGCCCCAGGCAGCATATGGGGCCCCAGGCAGAGCACAGGGGCCCCAGGCAGCATATGGGGCCCCAGGCAGAGCACAGTGGCCCCAAGCAGAGCACAGGGGCCCCAGGCAGCATATGGGGCCCCAGGCAGAGCACAGTGGTCCCAGGCAGAGCACAGTGGCCCCAGGCAGAACATGGGGCCCCAGGCAGAGCACAGGGGCCCCAGGCAGAGCACAGGGGCCCCAGGCAGCATATGGGGCCCCAGGCAGAGCACAGTGGTCCCAGGTAGAGCACAGGGGCCCCAGGCAGCCTATGGGGCCCCAGGCAGAGCACAGGGGCCCCAGGCAGCATATGGGGCCCCAGGCAGAGCACAGGGGCCCCAGGCAGCATATGGGGCCCCAGGCAGAGCACAGTGGCCCCAGGCAGAGCACAGGGGCCCCAGGCAGAACATGGGGCCCCAGGCAGAGCACAGGGGCCCCAGGCAGAGCACAGGGGCCCCAGGCAGCATATGGGGCCCCAGGCAGAGCACAGCGATATTTTGGACCACTGTGCGGTGTTTCAGACCCCCTGTGTGATGTCTGGGGCCCTGTTCTTAAGTATATTAAAGATTAAAGTAATGTATATTAAAGTATATTATAGATCAAATTTGACACGTTTATGAGCACCATTGAGTGATATACTCAAGAATGACATAATTTTTCAACATTTTATGGTTTCAAACTGTAAACACTCAGAGTTTTTTTTACTTCAACCAGAAAACCTTAACGGTTCATAAAAAACTTGACTGTTCAGGATATGATAAAAGTCATAGTATTCTGAATCTTTAACTTATAAAGATACCTTTACATGGGGTGATTATTGGTTCCAGAGAGGCTTTCGGCCGATAATCGTACACATGGCTGGTGACAGGACAATACAATATAAACGTTCAAAGGTAAACACTGATAACATTAAAATCTAATATATAATTGCCTAGAATACTACTTCCGGCAATTTGTGCCAACTTCCGTGGCTTTGTCCGGAGATAATGTCTGGAGATAAGTGACGTCACCAGCGTCCTACACCCGCTCAGGGTGGACAAAGATATATGCCTTCGTGGTGCGCGGCACTTTTCTGATTGGTTGCCGCCTGCTGCGAGCGACCAATCAGAAATGTGCCGTACTGTCAAGAATTGTCAAGAGCTGGTGAGTGCAGCCATTTTTTGTTCTTTCTTACTATTATTTATTAATTGTATTATTCTTCCATTTGAATAAATAAAGTATATATGGATTCTAGACTCCCGATTCTTTAGAATCGGGCTGCCATCTAGTAATATATAAGAGACTTCATTATGCATAATAGGAAAGGATATAGTGTTCTAAGGGACAGCACAACTCATATCAAGAGAGGACACTATATAATAATGGATTGGCGCTATATATAACAAGAGAGGACACTATACAATAATAGATTGCCACTATACATAACAAGAGAGGACACTATGTAATAATGGATTGGCACTATACATAACAAAAGACAACACTATGTAAAAATGGCAAGTGTTGAAAACTTTTTCAAGACTGTTGAAAGGACTAGACCAGAAGGATTTGGGTTCTTAAAGCAGTCAACTAACTTTTTATTGGGGTACTTGTATTCTGCAGATAAATTGCACCTGAATGAAAGGAGGTCTGCTGTGCTGGGGAACAGAATAATTGCAGGGGTGGTAGAGAAATTAAACTATGGATAAGGTGCGGGGGGTAGGACAAGGCAGAAAATAATGAAGTATATAGGTTAGAGATAGCTCAGACAATATCAAAGAGTGGAGAAGAGGACTGTGTGGGGGGAGGGAGGATTAAGCCAGTGAGTGTAAAGCATGACACTAATCCTGCCCATTGGTGACCCTGTCACATGATCGCGATTCTCAAGTCACCGATGGGTCGACATGACAACCAGAGGTTTCCAACAGATGATTTCTATGAGCGCCGCCTGGTGGTCAGCGCTCATAGCAAGTGAGCATTTATGCTACATACAGGCGTTCTGATCATCGCCTGTGCATAACAGAGGCGATCGGGTTATCGCAGCTTCTACTCTCCCATGGAGACTAATGAAGCATGCAAAAATTTAAAAAAAAATAGTTTTTAAAAATTTAAAAAAATTAAAAAATATGAAACTTCAAGTCACCCCCCCATTCAAAATAAAACAATTTAAAAAAAATAAAACATACACATAATTGGTATCACCACGTTCAGAATTGTCCATTCTAGCAAGCTATAAAAAGAATTAATCCAACTGGTAAGCGACGTAGCGAAAAAAAAAGTCAAAATGCCAGAATTACTTTTTTGTTAGCCGCAACATTGCATTAAAATTCAATAACGGGAGATTAAATATCGTATCCACACCAAAATGGTATACTTAAAAATATCAGCTCAGCACACAAAAAATAAGCCCTTACCAAGCCCGAGATCACAAAAAATGGAGACACTACGGGTCTCGGAAAATGACACAACTGTTTTTTTTTACAAACTTTGGAGTGTTTTTACCATTTAAATATAAAACAACCTATACATGTTTGGTATCTACAAACTCGTAATGACCTGGAGAGTCATAATGGCAGGTCAGTTTTAGCATTTGGTGAACATGGCAAAAAAAATAAAAAAAACAGTTGTGGAATTGCACTTTTTTTGCCAATTCACAACACTTGGAATCTTTTACCCATTTTCGAGTATCCGACATGGTAAAACTAATGGTGTCGTTCAAAAGTACAACTGATCCCACAGAAAACAATCCCTCACATGGCCATATTGATGGAAAAATAAAAAAGTTATGGCTCTGGGAAGAAGGGGAGTGAAAAACAGAAATGCAAAAACAAAAAAGGGCAGCGGCATGAAGGGGTTAAAAAGTACCATTTTTCCAGACTTAAGTTTACACTTCAGGACCTTGCCTGGAAGCAGCTACTGTAAGATAGAGATAATAATGTAAATGTTAAATGGGAGTACCTAAAGCCCATATTAGACAATTTGCCTAAGGGTACTGTCACACAGTACCATTTTGATCGCTACGACGGCACGATCCGTGACGTCGCAGCGATCGTATGAATATCGCTCCAGCGTCGTAGACTGCGGTCACACGTTGCAATCACGGCGCTGGAGCGATGCCGAAGTCCCCGGTAACCAGGGTAAACATCGGGTAACTAAGCGCAGGGCCGCGCTTAGTAACCCGATGTTTACCGTGGTTACCAGCGTAAACGCAAAAAAAACAAACAGTACATACTTACATTCCGGTGTCTGTCCCCGGCGTTCTGCTTCTCTCCACTGTGTAAGCGCCATAGCCGGCAAGCACAGCGGTGACGTCAGACGTCACCGCTGTGCTCGCTTTCTGGCTGGCAGACGCTCACACAGTGGAGAGAAGCTGAGACGCTGGAGGACTGACACCGGAATGTGAGTATGTACTGTTTGTTTTTTTACGTTTACGCTGGTAACCACGGTAAACATCGGGTTACTAAGCACGGCCCTGCGCTTAGTTACCCGATGTTTACCCTGGTTACAAGCGAACACATCGCTGGATCGCTGTCACACACAACGATCCAGCGATGTCAGCGGGTGATCAAGCGACGAAAGAAAGTTCCACACGATCTGCTACGACGTACGATTCTCAGCAGGATCCCTGATCGCTGCTGCGTGTCAGACACTGCGATATCGTAACGATATCGCTAGAACGTCACGAATCGTACCGTCGTAGCGATCAAAATGGTACTGTGTGACAGTACCCTGAGTATAGATGACAAAAAACCACATGGCTTCAATCTACTGTTAGAAAGGTCATTAACCCCTTAGAGACAGAGCCAATTTGGTACTTAATGACCGAGCCAATTTTTACAATTCTGACCAGTGTCACTTTATGAGGTTATAACTCTGGAACGCTTTATCGGATCCCGCTGATTCTGAGATTGTTTTTTTGTGACATGTTGTACTTCAAGATAGTGGTCACATTTCTTCGATATTACTTGCGATTATTTATGAAAAAAATGGAAATATGGCGAAAATTTTTAAAATTTTGCAATTTTCAAACTTTGTATTTTTATGCCCTTAAATCAGAGAGATATGTCACAAAAAATAGTTAATAAATAACATTTCTCACATGTCTACTTTACATCAGCACAATTTTGGAAACAATTTTTTTTTTGTTAGGGAGTTATAAGGGTTAAAATTTGACCAGCAATTTCTCATTTTTACAACACCATGTTTTTTTTAGGGACCACATCACCTTTGAAGTGATTTTGAGGGGTCTATATGATAGAAAATAACCAAGTGTGACACCATTCTAAAAACTGCACCCCTCAAGCTGCTCAAAACCACATTCAAGAAGTTTATTAACCCTTTACGTACTTCACAGGAACTAAAACAATGTGGAAGAAAAAAATGAACATTTAACTTTTTTTGCAAACATTTTACTTCAGAACCATTTTTTTTAATTTTCACAAGTGTAAAAACAGAAATTTAACCACAAATTTTGTTGTGCAATTTTTCCTGAGTACGCCGATACCCCATATGTGCAGGTAAACCACTGTTTGGGCGCACCGCAGAGCTTGGAAGTGAAGGAGCACCGTTTGACTGTTTCAATGCAGAATTGGCTGGAATTGAGATCGGACGCCATGTCGCGTTTGGAGAGCCCCTAATGTGCCTAAACAGTGGAAACCCCCCACAAGTGACACCATTTTGGAAACTAGACCCCCCAAGGAACTTATCTAGATGTGTGGTGAGCACTTTGAACCCCCAAGTGCTTCACAGAAGTTTATAACGTAGAGCCGTGAAAATAAAAAATCGCATTTGTTTTCACAAAAATGATTTTTTCGCCCACAAATTCTTATTTTCACAAGGGTAACAGGAGAAATTAGACCACAAAAGTTGTTGTGCAATTTCTCCTGAGTACGTCGATACCCCATATATGGGGGTAAACCACTGTTTGGGCGCACCGCAGAGCTTGGAAGAGGAGTGTCGTTTTACTTTTTCAATGTAGAATTGGCTGGAATTGAGATCGGACGCCATGTCACGTTTGGAGAGCCGCTGATGTGCCTAAACAGTGGAGACCCCCCACATATGACACCATTTTGGAAACTAGACCCCTTAAGGAACTTATCTAGATGTGTGGTGAGCACTTTAAACCCCCAGGTGCTTCACAGAAGTTTATAACGTAGAGCCGTGAAAATAAAAAAATCGCATTTTTTCTACAAAAATGATCTTTTTGCCTCCAAATTTTTATTTTACCAAGGGTAACAGGAGAAAATGGACCCCAGAAGTTGTTATACAATTTGTCTTGAGTACGCCGACACCCCATATGTGGGGGTAAACCACTGTTTGGGTGCATGGCTGAGCTCGGAAGCAAAGGAGCGCCATTTGACTTTTCAATGCAAAATTGACTGGAATTGAGATCGGACGCCATGTCGCGTTTGGAGAGCCCCTGATGTGCCTAAACAGTAGAAACCCCCCAAAAGTGACCCCATTTTGGAAACTAGACCCCCCAAGGAACTTATCTAGATGTGTAGTGAGAACTTTGAATGCCCAAGTGCATCACAGAAGTTTATAAGGCAGAGTCGTGAAAATAAAAAATATATATTTTTTAACAATAAAGATTTTTTAGCCCCCAAGTTTTTATTTTCACAAGGATAACAAGAGAAATTGGACCCCAAAAGTTGTTGTCCAATTTGTCCTGAGTATACTGGTACCCCACATGTGGGGGTAAACCACTGTTTGGGCGCACGGCAGAGCTCGGAAGGGAAGGAGCGCCATTTTGGAATGCAGACTTTGATAGAATTGTCTGCGGGCGATATGTTGCGTTTGCAGACCCCTAATGTACCTAAACAGTAGAAACCCCCAACAAGTGACCCCATTTTGGAAAATAGACCCCCCCAAGGAACTTATCTAGATATGTGGTGAGAACTTTGAATGCCCAAGTGCTTCACAGAAGTTTATAATGCAGAGTAGTGAAAATAAAAAATATTTTTTTTCCCACAAAAAAGATTTTTTTAGCCCCCAAATTTTTATTTTCACAAGGGTAACAAGAGAAATTGGACCCCAAAAGTTGTTGTCCAATTTGTCCTGAGTATGCTGGTACCCCACCTGTGGGGGTAAACCACTGTTTGGGCTCATGGCTGAGCTCGGAAGGGAAGGAGCGCCATTTTGGAATGCAGACTTTGATAGAATTGTCTGCGGGCGTTATGTTGCGTTTGCAGACCCCTAATGTACCTAAACAGTAGAAACCCCCAACAAGTGACCCCATTTTGGAAAGTAGACCCCCCAAGGAACTTATCTAGATATGTGGTGAGAACTTTGAATGCCCAAGTGCTTCACAGAAGTTTATAATGCAGAGTAGTGAAAATAAAAAATATTTTTTTTCCCACAAAAAAGATTTTTTTAGCCCCCAAATTTTTATTTTCACAAGGGTAACAAGAGAAATTGGACCCCAATAGTTGTTGTCCAATTTGTCCTGAGTATGCTGGTACCCCACATGTGGGGGTAAACCACTGTTTGGGCGCACGGCAGAGCTCGGAAGGGAAGGAGCGCCATTTTGGAATGCAGACTTTGATAGAATTGTCTGCGGGCGTTATGTTGCGTTTGCAGACCCCTAATGTACCTAAACAGTAGAAACCCCCAACAAGTGACCCCATTTTGGAAAATAGACCCCCCAAGGAACTTATCTAGATATGTGGTGAGAACTTTGAATGCCCAAGTGCTTCACAGAAGTTTATAATGCAGAGTAGTGAAAATAAAAAATATTTTTTTTCCCACAAAAAAGATTTTTTTAGCCTCCAAATTTTTATTTTCACAAAGGTAACAAGAGAAATTGGATGCCAATATTTGTTCTCCAATTTGTCCTGAGTATTCTGGTACCCCATATGTGGGGGTAAACCACTGTTTTGGCACACGGCAGAGCTCGGAAGAGAAGGAGCGCCATTTTGGAATTCAGACTTTGATAGAATTGTCTGTGGGTGTTATGTTGCGTTTGCAGAGCCCCTGATGTACCTAAACAGTAGAAACCCAACCCCCACAAGTGACCAAATTTTGGAAACTAGACCCCCTAAGGAACTTATCTAGATATGTAGTTAGAACTTTGAAAGCTCAAGTGCTTCACAGAAGTTTATAATGCAGAGTAGTGAAAATAAAAAAATATTTTTTTTTCCAACAAAAAAGATTTTTAGCCCCCAAGTTTTTATTTTCACAAGGGTAACAGGAGAAATTGGACCCCAAAAGTTGTTGTCCAATTTATCCCGAGTACGCTGATGCCCCATAGGTGGGGGTAAACCACTGTTTGGGCGCACGGCAGAGCTCAGAAGGGAGGGAGTACCATTTGACTTTTTTAGCGCAAAATTGGCTGTCGTGTTTGGAGACCCCCTGATGTACCTAAACAGTGGAAACCCCCAAATTATAACTCCAACCCTAACTCCAACACACCCCTAACCCTAATCTCAACCCGATCCATAATCCTAATCACAACCCTAACGATAATCACAACCCTAACCCCAAAACAGCCCTAATCTCAACCCTAACCATAACCCTAATCAAAACCCTAAATCCAACACACACCTAACCCTAATCCCAACCCTAACCCTAATCCCAACCCTAATCCCAAACGTAACACTAATCCCAACCCTAATCCAAACCCTAACCCTAATCCCAACTCTAACCCTAACTTTAGCCCCAACCCTAACCCTAACTTTAGCCCCAACCCTAACCATAACTTTAGCCCCCGTAGTCACAAAAAAAGTTCAATGTAACCTTTTTTTTGTACGTCGCGTCCGCCATTTCCGCGCATGCGTGGCCGTAACTCTGCCCCCTCCTCCCCAGGACATAGACTGGGCAGCGGATGCGTTGAAAAACTGCATCCGCTGCCCACGTTGTGCACAATTTTCACAACGTGCGTCGGTGCGTCGGGCCGACGCATTGCGACCTCCCCGTACCGACGCAAGTGTGAAAGAAGCCTAAGGCTACTTTCACACTAGCGTCGTACTCAGCCCATCGCAGTGTGTCGGGCCGACGTACCGACGCTAGCGTTGTAAGCGCCGCACAACGGGTGCAGCGGATGCTGTTTTTGCAACGCATCCGCTGCCCCATTGTGAGGTGTGGGGGGGCGGGGGCGGAGTTCCGGCCACGCATGCGCGGTCGGAAATGGCGGACACGTCGCACAAAAAAGTTACATGTAGCTTTTTTTGTGCCGACGGTCCGCCAAAGCACGACGCATCCGTCGCACGACGGATGCGACATGTGGCAATCCGTCGCAATGCATCGCTAATGCAAGCCAATGGAGAAAAAACGCATCCTGCAAGCACTTTTGCAGGATGCGTTTTTTCTCCAACGACGCATTGCGACGGAAGCCAAAAAACGCTAGTGTGAAAGTAGCCTAACCCTAACCCTAGCCCTAACCCTAACCCTAAATTTAGCCCCAACTCTAACCCTAACCCTAACCCTAACCCTAACTCTAACCCTAACTCTAACCCTAACCCTAACCCTAACCCTAACCCTAACTCTAACCCTAACCCTAACCCTAACTCTAACCCTAACCCTAACCCTAATTTTAGCCCCAACTCGTCTTCTCCTGCCGGCCGGCAGATGGCAGCAGATGGCGGGCGCACTGCGCATGCAAACCGACCCCGATCATGTTCTTTGGGGTCTCGGCTACCCCCGGCAGCCGAGACCCCAAAGATCTTCTGGGTGCCGGGCGGCGGGCGCACTGCGCGTGCGCCGGCCATTTTTTCCCGGAAAAAAGATGGCGGCGCCCATCGGGAGCCACGAGGAGCACCGGGGGAGGTAGGTAAGTATCGGGGGGCTATTGGGGGCCATCGGGGACCACATTTCTCTGTCCTCCGATGTGCGATCACATCGGAGGACAGAGAAATTAAACGGCAAATCGCGTTTTTTTTTTTTTGTTGCGACCGCCGGTAAACGGTTAATTACCGGCGATCGCAACTCGGGGGTCGGTAAAAAACCCCCGAATCATGTTCTCTGGGGTCTCGTCTACCCTCGGCAACCGAGACCCCAGAGAAAATCCGACTCTGGGGGGCGCTATTCACTTTTTCCACAGCGCCGTTAATTAACGGCGCTGTGGTTTAAGTACCCTTAGCGGCCGCCGTTAAAAGGCGTATCGGCGGTCGTTAAGGGGTTAATATAAATCTGAGCGGTCAGCTCTAGTATTTAAAAATTACAAAGAGCTGAATAGAAAAATATTAAAATTTGAGAGTCCTCAGTGATTGATACATTTTAATGACTAACTGAAAAGAAAAGATAGTAACAAATAGCAAGCTTTCGAAACTACACAGGTCACTTCATCAGGCATAGTATAACACAAAATCTGAAGAGTTATATTTATAAACAATGCAGTAAATAAGTGATGTGAAGCAGCTGCCAGGTCAACTTGATCTTCCCTTAGTCGATTTTACCTAGATCAACTAAATTCCCCCCTTTCTCCCTATGCCCTGTGGTAGAGATTTTCACTTAATTTGTTCTCCAAGACTTCAAAGAAATCTCCACAAGTCGAAATGTTGATAATCTGACTGAGGCCCATCTCAATGCTCTAAAAGAATTGCAGTCATATGATGATATTGTAATCAGTTTGGGTATGCCCTGCCCTGCGCATACATAGGTTTCAACAAATTTTGATCTCCACAAACTGCGTTTACAGGAGATACATATACACATTTTTTATGTTATATATATTTTTTAAATTTTATTAATTGCTTTTAATTATTTTTATCTTGTCAATATCAATAAATATTTCAAGCATATGAATTGTTGTGGTGATATAATTGTGATTCTGTTAAAATAAAATTAATTTTTATTTTAAATTTTGTTTTTTATAAAAAAAACTTTGGTCTGATTAATATTTTTTGAGGGTTGTATTTTGTAGTTATATTCATTGACTATACAAGGTTATTATTTCTGGTATTTATTTTCTATATAGGAGTTTGCTTTGTTTCAATTCAACAAGGACCTTCGTCAAGAGAGCCGGGTTCCTAGTGGTTCTGGAGCAAGGATACAAATATCACCACATCCTTGCATTTTTTAGACTGGTCCTTGCCCAGAGAACGTAAGTATTTTTTGTGGTGTAATGGGTTGTGTTGTATTGCCTAAGCTGTTTTTTTCTATTCCACAGGAGTTGGCGCTTTACTATTGTAAATGTTTGGCACTAATGGTTTTTTTTTCACAGCACATGGAGCAGCACTCTTGACCCTGGTTCTGGAGCGGTCATTTGTCAAACAGCCACGAACCCGTCTCAGTCTTCCAGAAGCGCTGCAGGAAGTGGGCCTGCAACACAAACTGGAGACCAGGAAGCTAGTCCATCAGGTGTTCCCCTGTCCCAGTCCTCTGCCTTTTTTTGGGGGGATCTTCCCGGCAGTGGCAGAGGGCCTCAGACAGGTCACTCATGCCCGAGTTTTTGCACTTGAGCTCGGTCTTTCATGATGGACTCAAGGCGATGGGTGACCGACTGGGTAGTGCCATAAACCATATGAATACACTTATCCAGGAGGTCACCAAAAGCCTTGACCAAGTGAAAGCCGACCTCCAGAGTCAGGCACATCATTTTTTCATCAAATAGAGAAGGGCCTGTCGGAACACCTTACTCCTGATCTCCAACTTAGTGTCATGCAGGCCTGCAATGCTGCTTACGTGCAGCAGTCGGTATTTTCAGCAGCCAGTGGTGTCATTTCCACCTGTGCCAACACTGTGACGCTTGACCTCAATGCCGACCTCAGCTACATGGCCTTCCGCTCTACCACCATGATGCAGCAGCAGCAGAACCCAGGCAAGGCCTTCCACTCTACCACCACGATGCAGCAGCAGGACCCTGGCATGGCCTTCCCCACGACCATGCAGCAGCAGGACCCTGGCATGGCCGTCCCCATCACTACAACAATGCAGCAGCAGTGGCACACGGACCCTGACAGGTCAGCCACCATGACCAGGCCACAAGAAATGAGCCCACTGAGGCTCCCCAGACTGCAGCACCGATTCCAAAAAGGGAAAGGGAGAAAGAAACAGCAGACTATCGCTATCCCTCCCCCTCACCTCCCAATGTGTCTGTAATGTCAGGTTTGTCTCACCCTTCCAGTGTGTCTCTGCCCTCTCATGCATCAAGCATCATCCCTGAACTCCCAGACCCCAGTACTTTAATTGCCCCTTCACCTGCCACCCCTGCGTCGTCCACAGATAGCCAGGCTTCACAGCTACACACCCCCCAGTTCCGTCACTCTACCCCAAGCAGGCGCAGTTAATTTTTTTTATGTTTAAAAATAAATGTTAATGTTTTTTGCCCCAAATACTGTTTGGTTATTTGTGTATTTCGCCACTGGCAACACACACCGTGCGCCAAATAAACACACTGCGCTGTACACTTTGATTTTTTGCCACCTCATAGCTCCTGTAGTTAACAACACTGCAGCTTTGTGTGTTTGGTATGGAGCTATGAGCTGTCAAAAAAAAGTTTTATTTTTTCTTCATAATCTTTTCGGTTTGCTTAATCTGTGTCACAGACTGAAGAGACAATGGCTGTAATACAAAGCAGAACTATACTCAACAGGTCATGTGTGAAAAAACTCATTAGTTATGACACCTGACCTGGTGAGTAGAGAACTGCCTTGTATAAAACCCATTTTCTCTTCAGTCTACATAATCTATTTCACACAAACTGAAGAGACGATGGTGGTCATACAAGGCATATCTATACTCACCTGGACAGGTGTCAGAAATAGTGAATTCATGAGGCGGGTTTTGAGTTTATTTCTGACACCTGACCTGGTGAGTATAGATCTGCTGTGTGTTATACCTCCCTCTTCTCTTCAGTCTGCATCCAATAGATACTGCAGTACAGAATCAGGACACAATGATGTCAACTACCTTACCACTAAGAACATAAGTGGTTTTTAGAGGAAATACATAGGAGACTCAGTAAAAATATCAAAACACATAGTTTATTACCAAAAAATATTAGTGACATTTAAAACATAACTGGTACAGACCCAAACCCAACAGGACATTTTGCACAATATTATCTTGCCATGCTACACGTCTGATGTCAGAAACAAAATAGGCAGCAAATTGGTCCCGCATGTGAACAACTTCAACAGTTGACCGCGGCGGGTGATGCTGGTAATCTGGCAATGGGTTTGCAACTAGTTCATCCAGTTCAATGTTGGGTTGCTCCTTAGCCATTATGTAATTGTGGAGAACCACACAGGCTTTGACCACCTCATCGACTGTCTCCATTTTTAGATTAATGGCTGTCGCAAGAATGCGCCATTTTGAGACAAGAATCCCAAAGGTACACTCCACTGTTCTTCGGGCCCTGGTCAGTCTGTAGTTATAAATCCTTTTAGTGTGGTTCAAGTCCCAACTGGAATATGGCTTCAGTAGGTTTTCACATATCTGAAAAGCCTCATCCCCAACCATAACAAATGGCATCGTTGGGCCTTGAGTGTTGGGGAGAGGTCATGGCAGGGGAAAATTAAAATTTTTGCCATACACACGTCGGCCCATATCAGAGTTCTTGAAAATCTGTGAGTCATTGCCACGGCCAAAAGCTCCAATGTCCACGGCGATGAAGCGACAGTCCGCATCTGCTATTGCCATGAGCACTACAGAAAAATATTTTTTGTAGTTGAAGTACTCAGATCCAGTTCTGGCTGGTTTGATAATGCGTATGTGCTTTTCATCCACCGCTCTCAGTTCAACAGTTGGTGAAATCACACACACTCTAGAATTTTTCTGCAATATCCATCCACATTTCCGCGGTGGGTAGGGGGATAAATTCATCCCGGAGAATGCTCACAAAGCCCGGCAGGTGTCCGCAACTATTCCAGACAAGGTGGAAATTCCAAGCTGGTACTGAAAGTGGAGAGATGACAAGCTCTCTCCGGTAGCCAGAAATCTGAAATAAAATAATTAAAAAAAAAATTACAAACAATTCTATTTATGGTGGTGTTTAGCTAAAGACATAAAGGAAAATACAAAGAATACATGGCAGACCAACAATAATTATGACTGGCATTTGTGTAGAATTATTACGTAACTTAATGTGACCAGGAGACGTTCCTCTGCAGGAATCAATGTACGGAGCTGAGTGTCCTGTCTCCGGGTGGCTCCTTGGACACAACCAAGCAAATACCGAAAAGACTCTTGAGACATCCTGGTATATTCCAGGAATTTGTCCGGGTTGGAATTAAGCTCGCCATATAGTGTGTGGTAGGCTCCATGGTTCTCCCGGAGTTCAATAATGGGGTGTCCCCAAAAACGCCGACGTCGTGTCCTTCTCTGCCATTCTCTATTTCTTTGTTGCTCCCAAGCAAACACACAGAAAAGAAACAGCTTGATACTTAAATCCAGGTTAAAATAAAAGCTCTCCATGCGAAGATCTATCATGACACAGGATACAGTAGCAAAATCTGTAGGTCCAAGGGTCTGTATAAAGACATCCCATAATACACGCCCACTGTAGTCGCATTGGCGGTGTCTGTTTATCTAGATTTTTCTCCTGCTAAATTTTCCACCATGAGCACAGAAAACGCAAACACATGCAAAATGCATGAAAAAGAGTGAAAACGCAGCTTTTTTTAACCACATGCGTTACTTTACACATCTAAAAAACGCTGCGTTTGCACGTGTTTGCATGCGGTTTATTGTGCTTTTCAGGTTGCAGTTTAAACGCTGCGGATTCTACCGCAAATGTGAAACTAGCCTAAATGAGACACACTTTCCAACAGTGCAGACAGAGTCCTGCCCACGTCTGTACTGTGCAGTCAGGGCTCAACGCAATCAGGCAGTGTTACATTTAATATAAAAAAAACGATGTTCCAGCTCCAAAATTGATAAAATGAAAAAACTTTAATGAAAAACATTAAAAACAAATTGCACAGATGCTCCTGTAGCAAGGAGCATCTGTGCAATTTGTTTTTAATGTTTTTCATTAAAGTTTTTTCATTTTATCAATTTTGGAGCTGGAACATCGTGTTTTTTCTATTGCCACACGTCTCGTCAGGATCAAGTTCCGTGCTCCATTGGAAACGGTGAGCTGGCAATTTTTTCTCTTTTTTTGCTTATTACATTTAATATGCCTTTGAAACCATAATCACACAGCTCAAGAGTTGTGGACAGCTATCCAAGTCCAGTTACAGCAATGGCTGTCTCCACTGAACCTCAAGCCAGGGAAGGCCGTGTGCAGTAACTGTGCAATTTCTCAGCCACAATCTTGGCCTTGATGAGCTGCTGCAGAAAACATAGTCGCTGTGTGCACACTTCCAACAATCGTACCCCGCAGATTGACAACTTGCATCACCACCGAGGTCTTTCGGCCAACCATTGAACCAATTGATTTGCAATGTTCCAACACAATCGAATTCCACTCTGCTCATGTTCCAGTGACTGCGGCAGCAGCGACTAGCACTGGTGCAGGATGTACTTTTGCATTGCCTGGGCCAACGCAGTATGGACAGATGAAGAACCTCTGCACCTTCTGCACAGTTTCAAAATGGCTGCCACGATGGTTATCACTGATCACTGGTCATCAGCATCACTATTCCAGTCAACTACATGCTGGAGCACATTTTGAATAGTCTGCATGAGGAGGTCTTGGTCCCAGAGGGAGAGGTGGAAGCAGAGGAGGATGTGGAAGGGATAACAATATCTGTAAGTTCCGGACTGTCATCACACAGGCCACGGCCATGGGAGGGTGGATTACAGCGATCGAGGGAGGGCTCATGGAACCAGACAAACTGTTAGTGAAGGTGCAGGAGCCAAGGAACAAATTGAGGAGGACGAGGAGGAATGTAACAATTATAGTGGAGCACTCAGGAACCTTTTGGCTTGAGACAAATGAGTCAATTGAACAAGGGTATGATAACAAGTCTGTATTTACACAAATAAACCTAGGTGCAGCACTGTTGTGAATTCCGTTCTCGGACTCCCTCCTGTGGTCATGAATGGTACTTTGGTTAATTCTGCTCTTGGACTCCCTCTGGTGGCTTTGAGCGGAACTGCTGGTCACTGAGGTTGGCTTTCTCAGCTGCCCTCGTTTATTGTTATGCTGGCTTCTCTATTTAACTCCACTCAGATCGTTACTTCATGCCAGCTGTCAATGTCTCAGTATTGGTTCAGATCTCTCTTGGACTTCTCTGAGGACCTGTCTACTCCAACAGAAGCTAAGTCCTTGCTAGTTCATTTGTTGTTACTGCTTCCTGAATATATTTCTTAGTATTGCTAAATTCTAGTCCAGCTTGCTATCATGATATTCCCTTGCTAGCTGGAAGCTCTGGGGGTGCAGAGTTGCACCTCCACACCGTGAGTCGGTGTGGGGGTCTTTTTGCATACTCTGCGTGGTTTTTGTAGTTTTTTGTGCTGACCGCATAGTTCCCTTTTCTATCCTCTGACTATTTAGTGAAGTCTGGCCTCCTTTGCTAAAACCTGTTTCATTCCTGTGTTTGTGACTTTCCTCTTAACTCACAGTCAATATATGTGGGGGGCTGCCTTTTCCTTTGGGGAATTTCTCTGAGGCAAGGTAAGGCTTTTATTTCTATCTTTAGGGGTAGTTAGCTCTTAGGCTGTGAAGAGGCGTCTAGAGTTAGGTACGCTCCACGGCTATTTCTAGTGTGTATGATAGGAGTAGGGTTTGCGGTTAGCAGAGTTCCTACTTCTCCAGAGCTTGTCCCGATTTCTAGTTTACTCATCAGGTCATTTCGGGTGCTCCTAACCACCAGGTCCATAACACAGCACGTGAGCAACAGTTGAAGAAAACACAGTAAACAGGGAGATACTAAAGGTATTTCATATGCAGTACTGCTGCAATCAGAGTCTCTTGGGAGAGGCAAAAACACTGGGGAATGCTGATCAGAAGACACAGTACACAACAGAACTGGCAGTCACTGAATAAGAGTCCAAAAGCACTGCAGAGCGGAGAGTCTCTTATGAAGTCCAGAGCAGTAAAATATACCGCCACTGCACACGAGCAATATTAGCTGAAGCAGGCCAAGCTTACGAGTCCTAGGCAGGCAGGCTGAGGCAGATGAGAGAAACACAGACACACAACTTGTAGCACCACTGCGAGTTGGGAAGCTTTGCTGGAAGGGCTGAACCGGTTTCTCTGGTGAGGAACAGTCTCTTGCAACACAGAGCCAGGAATTCAAGCAGAATACACAAGCATGGACTGGAAGGCAAACTAGGGTTATAAAGACAGAGAAGGCAGATCACATGAGCAGGAGCGAGGCAGCAGATGCCATCTTGAAAAAGGGCTATAAAGCACAAAAGATGAACACGGAATCCTGACAAGGAATGATCGGGCAACAATCAGCAGATGAAGAGGATAATGATTCCCTCTCTATTGTCCGTGGTTGGCGGGAGGGGATATGTTGTGAATTCTGCTCTTGGGCTCCCTCCGGTGGTTATAAGTGGTAGCGCTGCTGTCTGTCCTTCACAGCAGTCATCAGGTGTGTCCACTTCGGACTGGGCTATTTAGTCTGGCGTCACCCTTTAGTCAGTGCCAGTTGTTCATTGTTTCTGGAGGATTCACATCCCTTCTGGTCTCTCCTGCTTGCTGTTCATTTCAACCATGATAAGTTCTGCTTGTTTTTGCAGCCCACATTTTGTGGGCCTTATTGTTCAGTGCATTTCATGTTTTTTCTTGTCCAGCTTAATCTGTGTAAGGATTTATGCAGCCAAGCTGGAATCTCTGGAGAGGCAGATATACCCTCCATGTCTTTAGTTAGATGTGGAGTTTTTGTATTTTCTGTGGTGGATATTTCCTAGTATTTTAATACTGACCGCATAGTTCTCTGTCCTATCCTTCCTATTTAGCTAGATTGGCCTCCTTTGCTAAATCCTGTTTTCAGTCTGTGTATGTTTTTTCCTCTCCTCTCACAGTCAATATTTGTGGGGGGCTGTCTATCCTTTGGGAATTTTCTCTGAGGCAAGATAGTTTTCCCTTTTCTAGCTATAGGGTTAATTAGTCCTGTGTCGAGGTATCTAGGATTGGTAGGTACATCCCACGGCTACTTCTAGTTGCGGTGTTAAGTTCAGGGTCTGCTTTCAGTACAGATACCACCTTCTCCAGAGTACGTCTCATGCTGCTCCTAGGCCACCAGATCATAACAGGGATGGAGGTGGATCGCCCCCACATAAGGGCAATGGGTACTTGGTACCGGGTCCTTCGGTTCGGGGGATTTCAGGGTGGCTGACCCGGTCCGTGGCCCTTAGGGGTGTCCAGTAAAAGAGTTTATATATGGGCAAGGTGCAATGAAGAATGAGGAGACAGGTTTGCAGTCTTTTACCTTGTTTACTGAAGACTTCAGATGGCTTCCTCAGCCCAGAGCGCCAGATGACAGGGCAGACAGTCCGGTCGGTCTGAAGGCAAATCCAGTGTCCCCTTATCCAGGTGGAAATCAGTAGCCTTCCTCTAGCGCCTGGGTGTTGTAGTACCTCTATGCTGAGCTTCTCGGTAAGGTCTCACAACTGTTGTAGATGTTCTGGATGTTATGTCTTCCTCTCTGTCCCTCAGATGGTATGGATAGGACAAACCCGTATGACTGATGGCCTGAGGCTTTTTACAGGGACCCTAGAGTCGCCCCGGCCCCCACAGTTGCCACCGTGCCTCCTGGGTATACGGTCAGGCAGCCAACGTGGAATTAACTGTCCTGCAAGTCTCTGAAGCAAGACTTGGAGACAATTGCTTCCTCGGTATCCTGGCTACCGGCTCCTGTGCCTCAGAAGGAGGCAGCCTTCTACAGGGCAGAACTCCTTCTATTTCTCTCCTGTGCTCTGCTTTCCTGCACACTCCCTGCAGTATGTTCACCTTTTAGTGTCTTTTCCCAGGAGTTACAGCACTTCATGCCAGCAGAGCTCCTCTCCTTCTGTCTGCCTGACAGGAACTGCACTCTGAACCCCTTTTTCCTCCAGATCAGGATGTTAAATTGGGGAGTTCACCCTAAACAGGCTTAGAGCTCCCCCTTCTTGTCTGGAGTGTGAACATGTTGCATGTGTGTGGATCGCCCCCACGTGTAGGGCAATGGGGTACTCGTTATTCGGTTCGGGGGATGTCACGGTGGCCCGACCCGGTCCGTGGCCCTTTGAGGGGCGTCCAATTAAAGGTGTATTTTGTCTGGTGTTCGTGACGCCACCTGTGGTATTCCGTCAGGGTGACCGCTGCTTAGGGGTCCGCTGGGGTGATGGAATGGCAGCTAGATGGTATACCTTCCCACAGGTGAAGTATGTCCCCAGGGCTTCCCAGATGTGTAGGTGGAAATAGTGGACGATGTAAGGCGCAATGAATAACGAAGACACAAGGTTGCAGTCTCTTTACCATTTACTGAAGACTTCAGCGTCCACAGTCCAAAGTACAGATCACAGGGCAGGCAGAGTCCAGCCGGTCCGAAGGCAAATCCAGAGCACTCTTATCCAGGTGGAAATCAGTAGCATTCCTACTAGCGCCTGTGTGTTGTAGTACCTCCCTGCTGAGCACCACGGGATAGTCCTCACAACCTTTGTAGATGTTTCTGATGTTCTCTCTCTCTGTCCCCCAGATGGTATGGATAGGACAACCCATATGACGGGGTAGGCCTGGAGCTTGTTTATAGGGACCCTAGAGATGCCCCTCTCCCACCATTTGCCTCCGTGTCTTCTTAGGTGTTAAGGTCGGGCAGCCAACTTGGAATTGACTGTCCTGCCGGTCTCTGAAGTAATGCGTAGAGTCAATTACTCCCTCGGTGTTCCAGTCACCGGCTACACGCCTCAGAAGGAGGCTGCTGATCTCGGGGCAAAACTCCTCCCGGTGTTTTCTCCTTGTGCTGTGACTTAGTTTCTCACTCTCTACAATACAATTCGCTTCGTGTCCTTTCTTAGGATGCTGCCGCACGTGGGGCTCCGTAGCTTTCTGCCTCGCTAGGCCTCTGTCAGGATCCCACCCCTGACAGGGACCCTCTGTCTGCAGCTCAGATGTTCCTCCTTTCCCCCTGTCTGCCTGACAGGTGTTGCCTGGGCAAAGCCCAGCCAGCGACTCCCTAACTTTCTATCCAAATCACCAGTTTTACCCTTCTGTGAGGAGTGCCCTACTAGATAGGAGCATGGCTCCCCCTGGTGGTCTGGAGTGTGAAGTGTGTTGTGATGCCGTGATACCTGGAAAGATGAACTCCTTTATTACCTTCAGATGTAATATCACTCCCCCTGGTGGAAGAATGACATTACTGCAGCAACCAGGACTCTGGGGCGCTGCATGTGTGATACCTGAATGTGGTAATCTTTCATTGCCTTCAGACATGACATCACTTCTCCCCTGAAAGGATAATGAAATCACTACGACGACCAGGACACTGGGGCGCCGCAGAGGAATCATCCTTGAGTGTTAGCATGCCACCAGCACACCATGGACTTGGACCACATGGAAGCACCCGACACATGAGCGCCTTCTTGCTGCACTATCTTGATGCTCATATTCTTAGGGTTAGAAATAATGCTGACTACTCGGTTGCCACTCTGTTAGATCCATAGTACAAGAGTAAATTTTGCCAGATGCTTCACTCCCTGGAAACGGACGCTCACATGCTAGAGTATCGAAACACGCTTGTAGACAATCTTAAGAGTGGTTTTCTCCAAGACAGCAGTGACGCTCACAGTGTGCATCCCAGTTCTAGACTTCTAACCCTGGGAACGTCAATGCATCATTTCAAAAACATTAGCAGCAGCCGCAGTATAAGTGGCATAACTAATTTCTGTGAGTCATTTCACACATTTTTTTTAGACCAGCCTGTGCACCAGCAAAACAAAGTACAAGTCTAACAGTAAACGACTTGAAAGGATGGTGCAGGAGTATCTTGAGTTCAATATAAATGCCATCAGGGGGAACTTGGACCCTTTTGGGAAACTAGAAGCTGTGATTTTTAGTAAGAAACTAAAAAATGAAAGTGTTGGCCCCCTTAAAAATAGTCTGGGGGAAATGGTGGATGAGGATGAGGAAAAAGCCAATATGCTAAATGACTTTTTTTCATCAGTATTTACACAAGAAAATCCCATGGCAGACAATATGATCAGTGATAACAAAAATTCCCCTTTAAGTGTCACCTGCTTAACCCAGCAGGAAGTACGGCGGCGTCTAAAAATCACTAAAATTGACAAATCTCCGGGCCCGGATGGGATACACCCCCGAGTACTGCAGGAATTAAGTACAGTCATTGACAGACCATTATTTTTAATCTTTAAAGAGTCCATAATAACAGGGTCTGTACCACAGGACTGGCGTATAGCAAATGTGGTGCCAATATTCAAAAAGGGGACAAAAACTGAACTCGGAAATTATAGGCCAGTAAGCTTATCCTCTACTGTGGGTAAAATCCTGGAGGGCATTCTAAGGGAGGCTATACTGGAGTATCTGAAGAGGAATAACCTCATGACCCAGTATCAGCACGGGTTTACTAGGGACCGTTCATGTCAGACTAATTTGATCAGCTTCTATGAAGAGGTAAGTTCCGGACTGGACCAAGGGAACCCAGTAGATGTAGTGTATATGGACTTTTCAAAAGCTTTTGATACGGTGCCACACAAAAGGTTGATACATAAAATGAGAATAATGGGGATACGGGAAAATATGTGTAAGTGGGTTGAGAGCTGGCTCAGGGATAGGAAACAAAGGGTGGTTATTAATGGAGCACACTCGGACTGGGTCACGGTTAGCAGTGGGGTACCACAGGTGTCAGGATTGGGCCCTCTTCTTTTTAACATATTTATTAATGACCTTGTAGGGGGCATTCAGAGTAGAATTACAATATTTGCAGATGACACTAAACTCTGCAGGGTAATCAATACAGGGGAGGACAATTTTATATTACAGAATGATTTATGTAAACTAGAAGCTTGGGCTGATAAATGGCAAATGAGCTTTAATGGGGATAAATGTAAGGTCATGCACTTGGGGAGAAGTAATAAGATGTATAACTATGTGCTTAATTCTAAAACTCTGGGCAAAACCGTCAATGAAAAAGACCTGGGTGTATGGGTGGATGACAAACTCATATTCAGTGGCCAGTGTCAGGCAGCTGCTACAAAGGCAAATAAAATAATGGGATGCATTAAAAGAGGCATAGATGCTCATGAGGAGAACATAATTTTACCTCTATACAAGTCACTAGTTCGACCACACTTAGAATACTGTGCACAGTTCTGGTCTCCGGTGTATAAGAAAGACATAGCTGAACTAGAGAGGGTGCAGAGAAGAGCGACCAAGGTTATTAGAGGACTGGGGGGTCTGCAATACCAAGATAGATTATTACACTTGGGGCTATTTAGTTTGGAAAAATGAAGGCTAAGGGGTGATCTTATTTTAATATATAAATATATGAGGGGACAGTACAAAGACCTTTCTGATGATCTTTTTAATCATAGACCTGAGACAGGGACAAGGGGGCATCCTCTACGTCTGGAGGAAAGTAGGTTTAAGCATAATAACAGACGCGGATTCTTTACTGTAAGAGCAGTGAGACTATGGAACTATCTGCCGTATGATGTTGTAATGAGTGGTTCGTTACTTAAATTTAAGAGGGGACTGGATGCCTTTCTTGAAAAGTATAATGTTACAGAGTATATACACTAGATTCCTTGATAGGGCGTTGATCCAGGGAACTAGTCTGACTGCCGTATGTGGAGTCGGGAAGTAATTTTTTTCCCCAATGTGGAGCTTACTCTTTGCCACATGGTTTTTTTTTGCCTTCCTCTGGATCAACATGTTAGGGCATGTTAGGTTAGGCTATGGTTTGAACTAGATGGACTTAAAGTCTTCCTTCAACCTTAATAACTATGTAACTATGTAACTATGTAACTATGTAACTATCATCTGATTGCTTGTGTTACACACAGCAGGGGTTCAGCCCTGCACTAGGTAGCTAAAATGCTCACTTGCTATGAGCGCCGACTGCTGGGCGTTGCTCAATGACAACCAGTGGTGTTTGCTGCAGACCCCGGGTTGTCATGCCAACCCATTGGCATCTATCCATCATGGCATCCGGCATTCTTACCATCTTTGTAACCTCCTGATAAACCGTGCTATTGACGGGGAAACGCTTCTGGATACATCTGATTCATGAATTCATACTCCAAACTATTCATAATGTTTATTTATCTGTTATATATGGGCCTATATTATCTATTTTTTTCACCAAGTTTATCATATGAGTTGTTGCATTGTGGAATATCAGTCATGATTTTGGATGTCAGTTTGGGGTGTATCTAATCCTTCCCATATTTTTAATTCTAAATCAATTATTCAGACTTCCTATTTAGATGTTATATTTGGGCCTGTGTTATGTGATTGTCAATTTTATCATATGGCATGTTACATTGTGCAGCATTAGTCCTGATCTTGTATGATAATTTCTGTTATCTGTTTCCATTGCAAGATACCCGCTGGGAACCTACATAGATTATAGTTATCAAAACTTTCTTTATTTCTGCTCTATAATACATTGTTTTCCCACCTATAATTGATAGGGCTGTGATAGGGAAGAGAGGGATAGCCTACATTGAGTGGGGGCACCAAAAAATCATTCTTTAGGGTGCCATCCTCCACAGCCAGGTAGGGGCATAATTAAGCCTATTGAAGGGTATCTGTTTAGGCTAGTCTTTTTCTAGGTCAGTATATATATTTTGTTTGGTATATTGCTTTTTTCACTGGGTAGGTGTTTTTTTAAGAATCTAATTATTAAAGATTGTTTTTAAAGGGAATATATGTTCAGAAAACCCATTGGAAATCCCCGGACATGTGACACAGACACCAATGGGCAGGATTGGTGACAATCTTCCAGCATGAGCATATTACATGCCACTGTCAGAAATTAACAGGGGTATTTAACATGTTAGCAGCCATGGGTGGATCACGATTCCTCCCGGGGTTGTTGGGGGCACATGTCAGCTATTCAAATTAGTTGACATGTGCCGGAAACTTTGCAGGCGTACCACACTGCAGCAAACAGGGGGAGCTCACCTTAGACGTGGGAAAGGAGTTAAACTTTCTACTGTGTGGAAATTGATGCCACTTTAGTGGTATGTGACAAAAAAAATTTGAAATGTGGAAACTCCAAGTTGGGTCTCCATCTGCTGGGTTGCCTGTATTGGAAGAAGTGTCAGAAATAGTGTTGAGCATTCCGATACTGCAAATATCGGGTATCGGCCGATATTCGCTGTATTGGAATTCCGATACCGAGTTCTGATATTTTTGCGATATCGGATACCGGAATCTGAAGTTCCCATAGTGCAATAATGCACTATATAATGAGTGTGGGCAGTGCGTGGGCGGAGACTGCGTGTCTCTGTGCGGGCGGAGTCTGTGCAGGACCGTGCAGGGTCTGTGCAGCCTGCCGGGGGGTCTGTGCGGCCGGACGGGGGGGTCTGTGCGGCCTGCCGGGTGGTCTGTGTGGCCTGCCGGGGGGGTCTGTGTGGCCTGCTGGGTGGTCTGTGCGGGCTGCCAGGGGCTCTATGCGGGCTGCCGGGGGCTCCGGGCAGGCTGCCGGGGCTCTATGCGGGCTGCCGGGGGTCTGTGAGTGTGTGTACTGCTACAGTGACAGTGATTGACACATTAGCCAATGATGGGACAGTAGTAGTCCCATCATCTGGCTGATGTGTTGAATGTAAAAAAAAATACTACCGTGTTTCCCCGATAGTAAGACAGCGTCTTACTTTCTTTTACCACTCAAAAGTCCCACTATGTCTTACTATCGGGGGGGTGTCTTACATTGAAAAAAAAACCTGTGTGGTCGCTGGAGAGCTGTCACACAGACAGCTCTCCAGCGACCAACTATGCGAAGTCCCCTGGTAACCAGGGTAAACATCGGGTTACTAAGCGCAGGGACTCGCTTAGTAACCCGATGTTTACCCTGGTTACCAGTGTAAATGTAAAAAAAAAAAAAAAAAAAAGTGAGGTGTCATATCTTGTTTTTTCCAGAGGTGATTTTGGAGTTTTTGGGCTGTCAGAAAGATACTGTTGACTTCCATCTCCGAGGGCGCCCCAGTGCAGGCTGCAGTAGGCCGGCTCTGGCGGCGGGTCCATGCAGGGTGGAGTAGATGAAGCTGGCCGCTGCTTGCTGCCCCGGAGCGCACAGTCCGTGCGGGGGATGGTGCACCGGGCCGGGGGAGGACAGGACGTGCAGGTATCCGCCGCCTCCTGCGCCAACCACAGCGCCGCCCCCGGCCACGAACTCCCCGGAGAAGCTGGAGCATTTGTCGGGGAGCAGCAGCTGGTCGTGCCCGAGGTGGCTTCCCTTTCTCATGGTACGGAGCCGCCGCCTTCTCCGCTCTCCTCCTTGTGACCCCAGTAATCCGCACTGCCCGGCCTGCACCCTACAAATAGCCGGGGCTGCAGTTAGAGCAGGTCCCCTCGGTGCTGAGGTGAGCTCGTCGGAGCGGGGGAGGCAGATGGAGGCGGATTGTACGGCTGTGTGTGCTCGGGCCCCAGCTCCGACCTCCCTGCCACCGCCGCGGCTGAAAAATGGCTCCAGGAAGCTGACAATGAATGAAGGGATGCGGTTCACGCGCGAAGGTCGGAGCTGGGGCCCGAGCACACACAGCCGTACAATCCGCCTCACGAGGAGAGCGTAGAAGTCGGCGGCTCCGTACCATGAGAAAGGGAAGCCACCTCGGGCACGACCAGCTGCTGCTCCCCGACAAATGCTCCGGGGGGTTCGTGACCGGGGGCGGCGCTGTGGTTGGCGCAGGAGGCGGCGGATACCTGCACGTCCTGTCCTCCCCCGGCCCGGTGCACCATCCCCCGCACGGACTGTGCGCTCCGGAGCAGCAAGCAGCGGCCAGCTTCATCTACTCCACCCCGCATGGACCCGCCGCCAGAGCCAGCCTACTGCAGCCTGCACTGGGGTGCCCTCGGAGATGGAAGTCAACAGTATCTTTCTGACAGCCCAAAAACTCCAAAATCACCTCTGGAAAAAACAAGATATGACACCTCACTTTTTTTTTTTTACATTTACACTGGTAACCAGGGTAAACATCGGGTAGCTAAGCGTGGCCCTGCGCTTAATAACCCGATGTTTACCCTGGTTACCAGTGAAGCCTTAGCTGAATTGTCTGCATCCCGCAGTTAATGCAGCAAAAGGTACCGGTACGGCTTATATTTTTCCAACGTGCAGTACTATGTCTTACTTTCGGGGGTGCGTCTTACATTAGCCGACCCCGCTAAAACCCCCACTACGTCTTACTATCGGGGGTGTCTTACTATCGGGGAAACACAGTAAATACATGCTACATACATACTACATACATACAACATACATACTACATACATACTACATACATGTTACATACATACTACATACATGCTACATACATGCTACATACATGCTACAAACATACAACATACATACTACATACATGCTACATACATGCTACATACATACTACATACATACTACATACATAATGCATACTGTACATGCTACATACATACTACATACATGCTACATACATACATACATACATACTACATACATACATACTACATACATACATACATACTACATACATACATACTACATACATACTACATACATTACATACATACTACATACATACATACTACATGCATACATACATACTACATACATACTACATACATTACATACATACTACATACATACATACTACATACATACTACATACATTGCATACATACTACATACATACATACTACATAATACTACATACATTACATACATACTACATACATACATACTACATACATACTACATACATTACATACATACTACATACATTACATACATAATACATACATACAACATACATACTACATAACTACTTCATACATACATACTACATACATACTAGATACATACTACATACATACTACATACAATACATTCATACCATACAATACATACATACAGACATACAGTACATTAAACATAGAGTTCATACTCACCATTACTTGTCACTTTGTTCCCCGAAGCCAGTGTCATCTGTAAAAAAGATTAAAATAACAAACAACCAATATACTCCGTGTCCGCAGAAATCCACGAGTGTCCCATGACGATCTCCCGTGGAAAATGGCAGCATCAGCTGATGCGACCACTCTCCAGGGGTTCCAGAAACACAATGACATCCACAGCTGTCTGCGTAGCCTTTACTGGCTATTAAAATAGGGGGACCCCCAAAAAATGACGTGGGGTCCCCCTATATTTTGTAGCCAGAAAGGCTATGCAGACAGCTGCGGGCTGATATTCATAGCCTAGAGAGGAGTCATGGATATTGCCCCCCGGCTACAAATACCAGTCCGCAACCGCCCCGGAAATGGTGCATCTGTAAGATGCGCCAATTCCGGCACTTAGCCCCTCTCTTCCCACTCCCATGTAGCGGTGGGATATGGAGTAATAAGGGGTTAATGTCACCTTGCTATTGTAAGGTGACATTAAGCCAGGTTAATAACGGAGAGGCGTCAATAAGACGCCTATCCATTATTAATCCAATACTAGTAAAGGGTTAATAAAACACACACACATTAGGAAAAAAGTATTTTAATAGTCTTCATTTCACCATACTTACCATACTTCAGCGCCTGCAAAAAACGTAAAATAATAAACCGTATACTACCTGTCCGCCACAGTCCAATTAACGAGCGTCCCATGACGATCTCCCCTATAGAACAGTGACATCGGGTGATGTCACTGCTCTATAGGACCTTCAGTGACACACTGACAGGAGACAATGGCTCCTGCAGTGCATCACTGAACTATAGTAACCTCTGAGTCTCACTTTGTGGCAATTGCTGCATGGGAAAATTTCTCACACAGCAATGGCATAAAGTGAGACTAGGGACTATTTTTTTACAGCAGCGGAGGAATACAGTGCAGAAGGATACCTTCCTCCCGCCATTGTGTTCCTGGAGCCCCTGGAGAGGGGTCGCATCAGCTGATGCTGCAGTTCTCCACGGGAGATCGTCGTGGGACACTCATGGATTTCTGTGGACAGGGAGTATATTGGTTGTTTGTTATTTTAATCTTTTTTACAGATGACACTGGCTTCGGGGAACAAAGTGACAAGTAATGGTGAGTATGAATGTACTGTATGTCTGTATGTATGTATTGTATGTAATGTATGAATGTATTGTATGTAGTATGTATGTATGTAGTATGTATGTATTATGTATCTAGTATGTATGTAGTATGTAGTATGCATGTAATGTATGTATGTAGTATGTATGTATGTAGTATGTATGTAATGTATGTAGTATGTATGTAGTATGTATGTAATGTATGTAGTATGTATGTAGTATGTAGTATGTATGTAATGTATGTAGTATGTATGTAGTATGTATGTAATGTATGTAGTGTGTATGTATGTAGTATGTATGTAGTATGTATGTTGTATGTATGCATGTATGTAGTATGTATGTAGTATGTAGGTATGTAGCATGTATGTAACATGTATGTAGCATGTAGTATGCATGTAGTATGTATGTAGCATGTATGTAGCAAGTATGTAATATGTATGTATGTATGTAGTATGTATGTTGTCTGTATGTAGCATGTATGTAGTATGTATGATGTATGTAGTATGTTGTATGTAGTATGTATGTAGTATGTATGTTGTATGTATGTAGTATGTATGTAGCATGTATGTAGTATTTTTTTTTTACATTCAACATATTAGCCGGATGAAGGGACTACTACTGTCCCATCATTGGCTAATGTATCAATCACTGTCACTGTAGCAGGCATCATCCGATGGGACTTGTAGTCCCATCAGACGATGCCTGCATACACACACAGACCCCTGGCAGCCCGCACAGAGCCCTGGCAGCCCGCACAGAGCCCCCGGCAGCCTGCAGCCTGCACAGAGCCCTGGCAACCCGTATAGAGCCCCAGGCAGCCCGCACAGAGCCCTCGACAGCCCGTACAGAGCCCCCGGCAGCCCGCACAGAGCCCCGAGAGGCCTGTACAGATCCCCGGCAGGCCCGCACAGACCCCCCAGCAGGCTGCACAGACCACCCGGTAGACCGCACAGACCACCCGGCAGGCTGCACAGACCCACTGGCAGGCCGCACAGACCCCCTGGCAGGCCGCACAGAGCCCCGGCAGCCCACACAGAGCCCGCGGCAACCTACACAGAGCCCCGAGAGGCCTGTACAGATCCCCGGCAGGCCCGCACAGACCCCGCCCGCACACACAGATACGCACAGTGTCCCGCAACGCACTGCTCACACTCTTCCCCCCTCTGGAACAGGATGTAGAAGGACAGAAAGGGCTTATTTACGTTCCGATATGTTTGTCCTTGCATTGGTATCGGGTCTCGGTATCGACGATATCCGATATTTTTTGGATATCGGCCGATCCAATCCGATAACGATACTTCTGGATATCGGAAGGTATCGCTCAACACTAGTCAGAAACCTATTATACTGTTTCTCTCAGAACAGGTCTTCATTAAAACTTCAATTCAAAGCTGTAAATTCTAGCCCAGACCCTGATACCTCATGCATGTCCCATGGTTGACTGCTTCAGTGTCATTATGAAAAGTTCTACTGTGGGTCAATTGATCAGTCAATTGGCTGACTGCTGCTGTGCCATTAGCAAATTTCTACTGTGGGTTAATTGATGCCACTTTGCATGGTGTATGCCCATTTAGCTGTTTGGGAAGCTTTTTGTCACCTGTTAAAGTGTTGTGTATATGTTTGGTTTGGCCTACCATTGAATTTAATGTGGTTTGGGTACGTTCATCAAAATGTTCGGCGAACATCAGGACATTTGGCGAACGGAACCATAAAAGGTTCGCTCATCTCTACTTACCACTAATACCACATGATGAACCTCACAAAAATAAAAATAAGAACTATTCTTGTACTGCTGTCTATTTGTTCATTCCACCTCTCAAAAATCAGAAAAAGGATTGGTTCACATTTATCCTGTGCTCTCTGCTGAGCGTTTCCTTTGGGGTTTCCGTGTAAATCCCAAAAATTGTGATTCAAAACCGCTGACGAAACCACTCACTATAATGAGGTAGATGGAGTCACTTTGGACTCCGTCTGGTCTCTGTTCTGGCAGTGTCCCATCATTTTAGGAGTCTTTTTAGCACACAAGTGTGGTTGATTACAGTTCTGTGATCACCTAAAAAGATGGCTACCACCGGAATACATACCAGAGTCCAAAATGTCTCCATCTGCCTCATTATACTAAGTGGTTCTGTCGGGAGTTTCACCTGAATTGCTATTTTGTGGGATTTACTTAGAAACCCCGACATAAGTGCTCATTGTAGAACACAGGAATGTAATCACAGCCTTGTACAGAAAGCGATCAAAAAAAGTTATGTACCCCAATATGTTGCCAATAAAAATCCTAAATTATCCAGCACAAAACCAGCCCCCATTCAGGTCCATCATTTGTCATGGAAATATGGGGGGTTCCCACGTCGCTGGTAGAACAAAGACTCTGGAAAAGCGACATGACTCCAAGCTCCTTAAATGAAATTCACTGGCATCTGTGCTCCCAAATCCAAATACCCCCCTGCCTCTGAAAACTCTGTGCCTAAACCACAGTAAGTGGTCACATGTTTGACATTATTGTAGTGGGGAGAACCCACTTAAAAATGTACAGGGTGAATGTCTTCAGAAGCACAAACTGGGCACAATGTATGGGCACTAAATTGGCATATTTTCAATTCTCCCGAAAGAAGCATAGCGTGGATGTTATAAAATCGTAACCGCATCTATAGATTATTTCATTGAGAGTTGCAATTTCTACAATGGTGTCACTTTTGGGGCGTTTCATGTAAACGGGAGAAAAAGACCAATACAAAAATAGGTGTGCACACCTGGTAAATAATCAAAGAATACAAAACTTTATTTCATAATTATGGATACACAAACCCATCAAAAACATTTAAAAACATGTAAACACAACACAATCATTATCCAACACCCCTGGTACTACATCAAATGCCTAAATGGCCACAAATGTAGTAAGGAGCAATAAACAAACAATATTTGTAAGACTCATGAATGGTATATGCATATATTCACCCCTATGTAGAATGGAAATAATAATCATGCATGGTATAGAGGTCACACATAGACCGGGAAACAAGTGCTGTTTACGCATACGAATGGAAGGAAAACCACCAAAGAAGGCTGAATAATAGGAGCAAATCAAATAGTGCTGCACTTGCATGAATACTACCTCATGTGCTCCATAAGCGCTCCAGGCCACTGGAAAATACCTTAGTGAGCAAAAGGAGCGCAAGGATCAGGGTGTGTGGAGAACCCCATGCATATCACTGTCCTGCGACAGCTTCGTCAGGAGTAGTATGTCCATAGACAGAAATAAGCAGGATATAAAGTGAGCCTAATAAGGGAGAAATGCTTACCGATGTGCAAAGTCCACACAATCAATGAAACCCAGGGAGGCGTATACATCAAGAAGCGTGCCCGGTAACCGGTGAGAACGGAGCCGCCGGCCTGGAAGTAGACGTCTCCGCAATCAGCTGCTGGGGTAAACATGCCCACAGCTGCTCAAAATAGTAAGAAAATGGCAACTATATGTGCCCGTACTTATATACTACATTCAATGTTGCGGAGAAGAATCTGGCAGATATACATAACAGAGAGGAGCCCAGTGACATTATTATGGGCTTCCCTGCAGGGAATGCATGGGCCAAAGAAAACTGTTAAACATACAATATATAATACATAAAAGCAATGCCCACTGAGTATTACAAATACCAAAGGAAGGAAATAACGATAGTGATTAACCATAAAAACAAAAACAAACATTATAATAGACATGTATTGCAACAGGGAGCACAGCAACATTAATATAAACCCCCATGGAGCAAACACAAATGTCAGAGAGATATTTATATCCACAATGTCTAACTAGACAATACATAATGAAAAAAATCACAACGATATTCATTAACCCTGCTATTCTCCTGGTCACCACTATACACTTGTTATCTTCCGGTCATTTTTGACCGGACCTAATAAAGTCTTGATTTTTAGCTAATTTAAGTGTTTTAATTGAATAATTTTTGCAGTATTATATTGTATGTGAACCTGCTTGTTTATAAACAAATGAAAAATGGAAAGAAAAACTTACTTTTAATTTTTTTGTGTGTCAAAACATTTAACATGGCTTTATTGGAATATTTATGCATATTGCATATTTGCACATACAAAAATAATTATTCATCCAACTGTAAACTATAACTAATAACAATAAATTAAATGTAATTATATTATTTTCTAACAAAAAAACCAAAACAAAACAAATTAACAGTTAATTTTTTTTTAATGTAAAATGATAAATAAGTCACATGGTGCAAAATTTACTGTTTGCCATTGTCACAGGTATAATTGACATGTCTTTTGCATAAATATTTTTCACATCTGTAACATATCACATTTGATTTGTGATTGCTTGATGTTGGACAGAAGTCGCATCGTTTCCGTTTTAGGCTGGTTGCGTTGCTGGTGGCGTCCGTGGGTATTGTAGCAGTGCTGGTGTAAGCTGTTGGTTCACTTTCTTTATCTTGCTGTTGGATCCTGTGGACAATGGCTGCCGCTCCATCAGCTCTGGGTGTTACCTTTCGTTCTTCAATATATGGGCTAACCAGTGATTTTCCCAACTCCTCTATAAAAAGTCTTCTCTTATATAGTTTATTTTTTTTCAATTTGGGTCTATTTCCTTCCATATCACGGATGCATTGTATGCTGACACATCAAGCATATTGTAAAAAATCACCATTGGCCAGTAAAGCAAACACACTTTTCAGACAGAATTTATTAGTACTCTTTCAGGTCAGCTTTTCACAGAAATTAGATCAGGGAACACAAGTAAAAAAAGAGAATATATTAATTTACAATATGAAATGTTGAGAACTGAATTGAACTATTTTACAGGAACAGCAGGGTAAAAATATTTGGCACATAACTATACTGGAAGGTAATCCATCAGCAGTATTGTAATGAGAAAATGTATGTATGTGTAAATCTGCATGGACCAAAAGGACCTAAATAAATTGATAAATAGTAGTAGATGTAATATATAGTCCAAAATGAGATTATAGCTCCTTTATTTTACTCATAAAATGGCTGGAGATCACTATAAAAGGCTATCGGTCATTTTTGACCGAAGAGTACAAGTGTATAAAAAATTGTGGAGCAAAAAGTAAACATAAAAAAAATATATAACAATACGCATAGTAAGAACCCCTCAAATGAGGATAAGTCAATCAACCACAAGTTTCAGAACCGCATCTTGAATATTTTAAAAAATATTAAAGTTCAAAATCGGTCATTTTTGACCGAAGACAACAGCAGGGTTAAAGAAGGCCTCGAGATGTTTTATACCCTTACAATAGATGTGAGGTGTAACACCAAGAAGTAAAGAGTATGCATTTATCGTATGGATCATAAGATAATTTGAACCATCAAAAGAAGAGCTATGACTATCATCAACCCAGTGTCATAGCGGGAAATGAGGCCCCCAATAATATAGGCCTCGAGACACCGTAATAATTACCGTAAATTTATACGAGAAAAATGCGCAAAAAAGCTTTTTGTGACATACTGTATACCATGCATGAGCAAAAAAGCGGGTGAAACATCATTGCCCAAACTCAGGAATAAGTATCATATGGTGGTGGAACCCTAGAATGGGGGGTACAAATAATTGTAACTCAGCACCATGTATGTAATCCATATGCAGAAAAAACCATGAAATATGTGCCATGCCGATAAAAGGAAATTTTTTTAATATTTTTCTTAGGCTGGTTTCGCATTTGAGTCTCTGTGTGCAGCGTAAGATCCGCATAGATCCGCATGTGTCATGCATACCTATCTTTAACATGTTGTACGCATGCTTTTGCGTACACATGCATTTTTCGCGGCAGAGCGCATCGAATGCAACATATTGCATTTTTGGAACCATCAAAAATACAGGACAGACCAAAGTTTGGACACACCTTCTCATTTAAAGATTTTTCTGTATTTTCATGACTATGAAAATTGTACATTCACACTGAAGGCATCAATACTATGAATTAACACATGTGGAATTATATACATAACAAAAAAGTGAGAAACAACTGAAATTATGTCTTATATTCTAGGTTCTTCAAAGTAGCCACCTTTTTGCTTTGATGACTGCTTTGCACACGCTTGGCATTCTCTTGATGAGCTTCAAGAGGTAGTCACCCGGAATGGTTTTCACTCGACAGGTGTTCCCTGTCAGGTTTAATAAGTGGGATTTCTTGCCTTATTAATGGTGTTAGGACCATCAGTTGTGTTGTGCAGAAATCTGGTGGTCCTACTGAATAGACTGTTAGAATTTGTATTATGGCAAGAAAAAAGCAGCTAACTAAAGAAAAATGAGTGGCCATCATTACTTTAAGAAATGAAGGTCAGTCAGTCCGAAAAATTGGGAAAACTTTTAAAGTGTCCCCAAGTTCAGTGGCAAAAACCATCAAGCGCTACAAAGAAACTGGCTCACATGAGGACGGCCCCAGAAAAGGAAGACCAAGAGTCACCTCTGCTTCTGAGGATAAGTTTATTCGTGTCACCAGCCTCAGAAATCGCAGGTTAACTGCAGCTCAGATTAGAGACCAGGTCAATGCCACACAGAGTTCTAGCAGCAAACACATCTCTACAACAACTGTTAAGAGACGACTTTGTGCAGCAGGCCTTCATGGTAAAATAGCTGCTAGGAAACCACTTCTAAGGACAGGCAACACGCAAAAGAGACTTGTTTGGGCTAAAGAACACAAGGAATGGACATTAGACCAGTGGAAATCTGTGCTTTGGTCTGATGAGTCCAAATTTGAGATCTTTGGTTCCAACCACCGTGTCTTTGTGCGACGCAGAAAAGGTGAACGGATGGACTCTACATGCCTGTTTCCCACCATGAAGCATGGAGGAAGAGGTGTGATGGTGTGGGGGTTCTTTGCTGGTGACACTTTTGGGAATTTATTCAAAATTGAAGGCATACTGAACCAGCATGGCTATCACAGCATCTTGCAGTGGCATGCTATTCCATCCGGTTTGCGTTTAGTTGGACCATCATTTAATTTTCAACAGGACAATGACCCCAAACACACCTCCTCCAGGCTGTGTAAGGGCTATTTGACCAAGAAGGAGAGTGATGGGGTGCTACGCCAGATGACCTGGCCTCCACAGTCACCAGACCTGGAACCCAATCGAGATGGTTGGGGTGAGCTGGACCGCAGAGTGAAGGCAAAAGGGCCAACAAGTGCTAAGCATCTCTGGGAACTCCTTCATAATTGTTGGAAGACCATTCCCTGTGACTACCTCTTGAAGCTCATCAAGAGAATGCCAAGAGTGTGCAAAGCAGTCATCCTAGCAAAAGGTGGCTGCTTTGAAGAACCTAGAATATAAGACATATTTCAGTTGTTTCACACTTTTTTGTTAAGTATATAATTCCACGTGTTAATTCATAGTTTTGGTCCCTTCAGTGTGAATTTACAATTTTCATAGTCATGAAAATACAGAAAAATCTTTAAATGAGAAGGTGTGTCCAAACTTTTGGTCTGTACTGTAAGTCAAATATGCTCAGGCATGCGCATGCGGATGAGTGCGTTAAAATACGCATTACTGTCTATGGGAACGCATGCGTACACAAGGACATGCGTACGCATGCGTTCGATGTGCTTGCGTACTTCGGACAGCGCATGTCCAGGAACTGTTTTGAGACACGCCCTCCGGGAAATATCAAACGCATGCGCATAAAAAGTGCAATCGCAGGCAAATACTCATGCAAACACTGCATTTTTTTGCCGTCATGTGTAAGCTGATGCGGATAAAAAAACTCTGTGTTAGCATGCGTTTGCATGCGTCTTTGCATGTGTTTGCAGTTGCGGATGATACGCTGCACACATAGACGCAAATGTGAAACTAGCCTTACTGTGCAAAGGAACACACATCAAGGCGAGTATTTTTTGTAAGGTACTGTGCTAGAAATCCCTTGGCCATTGTAACGCCATATGTGTCCATCAATAAAGTTTGAAAAGGATTGCATAAAGAGGTACATATGGTAATTTCCAAAGTCCTCCGGAAGTTGTCATCAACTCAACGCTATATACGGCCCAGCGCAGAGCTGGGGGAAAGTCCATGAAGGACTGTATGGCTCAGAAAGGTAAAGACATATGTGGTCATATGGATACAGCAGAACTGATCCTTTGTATAGGACCCAAAGCCGATGGTAGGATAGGAGCTTCACTCTTGTTGGGTTCATCATCCTAGTTCCGAATTCAGCTAAATTCAGAGTATCCAGATCATAAGAAGAGGGCTATCTGAAAGTTCAGTCAATCTAATCCTGAATAAGGCCCCCAGAGGCACAGTGAAGGCCATAAAGGTTTCATGTGTCACAGACAACCAGACCTAAGCAATAAGAAAACGTAGGAACACTAATTAGTTAACATTGACAGTGCTATAGGGGAGTCATCAGAGCCATATGGAAAAACAGGGAAAATGTGGACCCCCAAGAAAAAAAGGCGAGAAAAGATGGCAATGAGTCTCAGCCCAGGAAGCCCGTAAACAATAATTCCTCGTTGAGCCCAGTAGGGGTCACAGACTGAAGCTCAAAAATCCATTTGTATTCAGCTTGCAGTAGTTTTTCCTTTTGCTGCCACCCCTTGCATTGCTAATTATTTTTTGGAGCCCTAAATATCTGATATTATTTGTTTTTATTTGTTTTGCCCTGATGTAGAGAGAGAAAATGGGCAGCCATGGGAGTGAGCACTTTACCTTTTTTCTCATCTGTAGCAGCCAGGTTGATGGTGTATATGTACTTTTGGGCTCTCCTCCTGAATTCTTGTGAAGTTTGACCAACATACACCTTCCTACATGGACAAATCAGTGCATAGATGATGTTTTTGCTTTTACAATTAATGTAGGACCTCAATGGATGTTTTTTAGAATCTAGGGGATTAACCTAGGTTAATCTTTTTTGTGCATTTTTCTGCTATATACGTAATTATTATGGTGGCTCAAGGCCTATATTATTGGGGGCCTCATTTCCCCCTATGACACTACATTTAGGATAGTCATAGCTCTTCTCTTGATTGTTCAAATTATCTTATGATTCACACGATAAATGTATAGTCTTTACTTCTTGGTGTTACACCTAACACCTATTGTAAGGGTATAAACCCTCTCATATATACATCTTGAGGCCTTCTTTAAATGAATATCCCCGTGATCTTTTTCATTATGTATAGTCTACATAGGTGTCGCTTATATAAATATCTCCCCGACATGTGTGTTTGCTTCATGGGGGTTCATATTAATGTCGCTGTGCTCCCTGTCGCAATACACATCTATTATAATGAGGGGCTTTTTTGTTTGTTTGTTGTTTTTTTTTTTTTTTTTGCGTTCTGAATTTGCAAATATGCCACTGCCCCTTATCCATTATGTTAAACAATTACACATACATGTATACATATACTCATTCATTGTGCCGGACACTGACTCTGGTTAATCACTACTGTTGGTTCCTTCCTTTGGTATTTGTGCAGCGCCCCAGAGTCCTGGTCATTGCAGTACTGATGCTCCGCCGCTAAGGGGGGCTATGGTACGTCTGATGGCACTGAAGGAGTTCACCTGACCAGGTATCACAGACACCAATACACTTCACAGTCTGGCCTCCAGGGGGAGCTAAGGGTGCTATGTATTAGGCCACTCCTCACAATCTGGTAAAACTGGGGGTTAGATAGAAAGTTAGAACAGAAGCTGACTGGGTTGGAACCAGGCAACATCCTGTGGCAGAGGGTGTTGCAGGGGAAGATTCAGGGGGGTCCCTGTCAGGGGTGGGATCCTGACAGAGGCCTAGTGAACAGAAAGAACGTTACGGGACCGCGCCTGCACGTCATTGCGGCGGTACCCCAAGAAAGGACAAGAAGCGAGGTTTATTGTGCTGAGTGAGAAACGAGATCAACGCAACAAAGAGAAACACCAGTAGGAGACGTGCTGTAAGACGAGGCAACATCCTACTGAGGCGCGTAGCCGGTGGCCGGAAACGCCGAGGAAGTATTGAGCTCCAAGCCTTACTTCAAACCTACGGCAGGACAGTCAGTTATAGGCGGGCTGTCTCACTCAAATCACCTAAGAAGACATAGGGGGCAACATTTGGAGAGGGGCGACACTAGGGTCCCGGAAGAGCTCCGAGCCTACCCGTCATAGGGGTGCGTCCTAGCCATATCATCTGGGGGGACGAAGAAGAACATCATAATCGACTTGTGAGGGAACTTCAGAAACAGACACAACAGTTGTGGGGACTATCCCGTAAGCACAGCAGGGGAGGACCGCAACACACAAGCGCTAGAAGGTAGGCACAGATTTCCACCTGCAAAGGGAACTCTGGAGGTGCCATCGGACCGGCCGGACTCAGGTAGCCTGGTTAACCATATTCCGGACTGAGGATCCTGAAGCCTTCAGTAAAGAGGTAAAGAGACTGCAACCTGGTGTCCTCATTATTCACCGCGACCTGCACCACACCACAACAGCATCACTCTCCACCTTCATTGGACGCCCCTCAGCAGGGTCACGGGCCGGGTCTAGCCACCGTGACAACCCCAGAACTGCGACAGAGAGGCCCGGTACCGGGTACCCCTCGGCCATGCGGCAGTGGGGGCGCTCCATTTGCAATACTCAGCGGGCATTGCTTTTATGTATTATATATTGTATGTTTAACAATTTTCTTTGGCCCATGCATTCCCTGCAGGGAAGCCCATAATAATGTCACTGGGCTCCTCTCTGTTATGTATATCTGCCAGATTCTTCTTCGCAACATTGAATGTAGTATATAAGTACGGGCACATATAGTAGCAATTTTCTTACTATTTTGAGCAGCTGCACACTCAGGCATGTTTACCCCATCAGCTGATTGCGGGAGATGCCTACTTCCAGGCCGGCGGCTCCATTCTCACCGGTTACCAGGCACGCTTCTTGATGTATACGCCTCCCTGGGCTTTATTGAGTGTGTGGACTTTGCACACCGGTAAGCATTTCTCCATTATTAGGCTCGCATTAGATCCTGCATATTTCTGTCTATGGACACACTACTCCTGAGAAGCTGTCTCAGGACAGTGATACACGTGGGGTCCTCCCCACACCCCTGATCTTGCGCTCCTTTTGCTCACTATGGTATTTTTCTGTGGCCTGGAGCGCTTATGGAGCACATGAGGTAGTATTGACTACAGGCTCTTTCTATCTATCGTTATGCATGCAAGTGCAGCACTATTTGATTTGCTCCTATTATTCAGCCTTCTTTGGAGGTTTTCATTCCATTCATATATATAAACAGCACATGTTACCCGGTCAATGTGTGACCTCTATACCATGATTATTATTTCCATTCTACATAGCGGTGAATATATGCATAAACCATTCATGAGTCTTATAAATATTGTTTGTTTATTGCTCCTTACTACATTTGTGGCCATTTAGGCATTTGATGTAGTACCAGGGATATTGGATAATGATTGTGTTGTGTTTACATGTTTTTAATAGGTTTGTGTATCCATAATTATGAAATAAAGCTTTGTATTCTTTGGGTGTGCACACCTATTTTTGCATTGGTCTTTTTCTCCCTTTTACGTGTACTTTGTCTCCCATACAAAGTGTAGCACCTGGATGTGTATTTAGCTTTGTGTTTCTCTATATTATTCCATCATAAGTGTTCCCTAGTTTCTTTATTATACTTTTGGGGCTTTTCTCTGCAAATTTCACCCACAAACCAATGTACCAAAATCTGTGCTCCAAAAGCCAAATTGTGCTCCTTCCTAGTAAAGCCCTGATGTGTGGCCTAACAGTAGTTTCTGAGAATAGGGCATGACTGCATTCAGGAGAAATGGCACAATAAATTATGGGGTCCAGTTTCACCTATTATTTTTACCCCTATAATGTTGTACTTCCATATACCAATGTTACAAAATTATGTGAGATACATGTGGGTTCTAAATACTCACTACACCCCTTGATGAATTCCTTAAGCGGTGAAGTTTGCAATATGGGGTCACTTGTGGGAGTTTCTAATGATCTGGCACCTCAGTGGCTCGGCTAATGGAGCTCACAATCTATTCAAAAGGAATCTACATTTTAAAAACCAAGTAGTGCTCATCCCATCCGAACCCTGCCATGTGCTCAAACAATAGCATGCAACCACATACAGTAACAGTTTTTGATCGCTTTCTATTACAATATTTGAGAGGCAGAATTAACAAAAACCAGCAAGTCAGGAACTGCTTTCAGGTTTTTTTTTCATGCCGTTTCTTGTGTGGTAATATTGATAAGGTATCTTTAATTCCTCAGGTTACTACAATTACAGCAATACCACATATATATTTTTTTTTATGTTTTGGCACTTTTACACTATCAAAAACTATTTTATAGAAAAAATTATTCTTTAATTGCTTTATTCTGAGAGCTATAATTTTTGCACTGATGGAGTTGTATGTTGACTTGTTTTTGAAGGACAAGATGGTGTTTTCAGAGATACCATTTTGTTTTACTTTTTTTTTTTTAATTGCGCTTTATTCCACTTTTTGTTTGGCGGTATGATGAAAAACCATAGGTTTTTGTCCCCTTTTTTTATGGTGTTCACTGGGGTTTAACTAGTGCGACAGTTTTATGGGACTGGTTGTTCCAGACGCGGCAAGGCTAAATGTGTACTTTCTGTTTATTTAAACATTATATTACATAAAATACAAATATATGGGTACAATTTGTTTATATTTTTTTATTATTTTGTGATTTTTTTTTTTTTTTATGTTTTTATAATTTTTTTAACTTTATTTTTACTTAGGTCCTCTATAGGCTATTCAATTTTAGCAGGCTGATCACTCTGATAAAACATTGCAATGCACTGACACACAAGGTTGCTAGTCTGGTGACCCAAGGATCGTCATGACTACCTCGGGTCTTAATGTCAATGATCGAGCCCTCGCGATGACGTCGTGGGGGTGCCCATCGGAAGGGAGAGGGAGCCTTCTTGCTCTCCCTGCCTTCTAAATGCTGCAATGATATCAATTGCAGCACTTAGGGGATTACACTGCAGGGAGCGGTGTTGGCACCCCTCCAGGCAGTGAGGGTAAGGTGTCAGCTATAATGCTAGGTGAACACCCAGGGGCTATTGCGCACTCACAACTCCTGTGCGCGCAAAATTGCCATGACGTATTCGTCCAAGGTCAAGAAGTCATTCCCTTCCATTACATACTGGATATGTCCAAGGTCCGAAAGGAGTTAACAAATCCAGTTGTATAGCCATCAGGGTTTTTCCCAAATTTCAATTCTTTAATAGCTGTGGTCACCTCTCGCAATGTGAAATTATCTTCAAATCCTTTTAGTAACTCAATCGGCAAGGACGGGAGCCTATGTGAATGAATATATGACTTGTCTTTAAGTTGAGGGATCGAAAGATCATTGAAATGGTCTATGATTTTATAATGAGATTGGTCAAAATTTCTGAAACTGGAAAGGATGTCCTGGGAGTTATGCACCTTTTTTCCTATCTGAACTATTGATAAAGGAAATATTAGTAGTTAAAGAGCATGGATGTAGGACTTTATTACCTAGATGATAAATGTGACTAGGTTTCCACATATAATGAGATTTCTGCTCTAAAATGGCTAGAAGTTTATAATGAGTAGTGGAAAGTTTAGCATATGTAGGGGGTGTTGGATGACATTTATATTGGAGCTCTGCTAAGATGACCGAAACGTTATTTCCTCAGCACGTTCCTTCTTTAGATGTGTACCATGTGAAATGGGAAACCCAGTAGAACACTTTTAAGCATTTCCAACTTGATGGCGGGAGAGGTGAGATCCCCAAAATGATCAGACATGAAATTTTGAATATATTCTTTCAGATCCGAAACAGAGAAATGATCCTGAAGTAGGTTCTCATTCAGATGCCTTATACAGTTAGGTTTCAAATTAGTTCCAAACTGCATTAAAAAAAAATACATAGGAGCATAATCTGAACATAATACTGATCCCACCTCTGCCCCTACCTGGGGATCAAGGAGTGAATGGAAAATAAATAATATATCAATAGTATTATACATAGAATGACCTTGGAAATAAAAACTAAAACCCTTAGTCTCTAGATGAAGGCTCCTCCTAACGGCCATTAGACTCAGGCTAATGAGGAGTCTATTGACTCTCTGTATGGATGACACAGGATGAGAAGACCTACCTGTAGACACAACAATCATGGAATTAGATTTTTTTTTTTGCGTCTTGAGAAGAGACATCTAAGGGGGAGATGATTAACTTGTACAAGTGCATAAAGAGTCCATATAAAACCAAATGGTTAAAAAGCTGTTTCATATGTAAAGTCTCCTCAAAAGACATAGAAGGTCTCCGTTTGTTAAAAATTCTACCAATAGATCATGATTATGAACACTCCAAAGGGTTATAAATGGAAGACAACACTTGACAACATTCAGTATTGCATTTTACATTCAATTACTTTATTTACAACATACAAACTTAAATGAGTATTATATGAGTTTGTATTACATTCAGGTACAAAGTTTCTTCAGGTCCACAAGGCCAGTAACCTAGAATTGGTTCTAATTTAACTTAATATCAGTCTTTATGCACTAATAGGCCACAGAGCATCACACGTATCTACTCACAAACACCATGTCCCCAGTGAGTAATAAATTAAGTGACTCTAATAGGATAGGCAGGTTTGTAAATATGCTTAGATCAAGTGGCTAGATGTGAGAAATTTTACTTTCTTCCCTATTGTAGATGTAATGAGACATTGGAAATCCAACCTTAGCATATGGACATGAATGTGGTAAAATCTGATACATGTGTAAATGGTTTATCCATGAGAGGGATTTAAGGCATAACTAAAATAGTGGTTGCAACACTATGATCTCCTCTGTTGTAATAGTTGTTGTTGTAGTGGTGCTTGTAAAATTGACCTTATCAACTGTAAAGGTCTCAGTTATGGTTTTGGTTTGTGCAGGCTCATCTGTGTACATATTAGCCTGGAAAAGTTGCTGGTTGGGAGTAACAGTTTCATTTTCTGAGTTTTGAGGTTGTGGTCTGTCAATGAATGTGTCAGGGTTACCAGACCCAATTATTGTTCTGGAGTAAAAAGGTATGACTGTGCTATTGATATAGGTTGTTATATTGGTGGGACTAATGTTTTTCACTTCAATATAGAGAGATGTAGTCTCATTCAGCTCTAAACTTGTGATTTCAGTGCCATTCACAAGTTCTGTTGTGGATGTGACATTCATTATGCTTGTGCTCCTTAATGTGGTCACAGTGATATTTTGCTCTGGTTGAATGGTAGTTGGCAATGATGTTGTTGTAATTAGTGTGGTAGTTGGGGTGGTGGTTATTGGGGTTGTTGGTGTGGTAGTTGGGATGGTAGTTGTAGAGGTTGTAGTAGTTGGGGTGGTAGTGGTTTGAGTTGTAGTAGCTGGAGTAGTGGTTGTTGGAATAGTAGTGGTTGGAGTTGTGGTAGTTGGGGTAGTAGTAGTTGGGGTAGTAGTAGTTGGAGTTGTGGTAGTTGGAGTTGTGGTAGTTGGGGTAGTAGTAGTTGGGGTAGTAGTAGTTGGAGTTGTGGTAGTTGGGGTAGTAGTAGTTGGAGTTGTGGTAGTTGGGGTAGTAGTAGTTGGGGTAGTAGTAGTTGGAGTTGTGGTAGTTGGGGTAGTAGTTGTTGGGGTAGTAGTAGTTGGAGTTGTGGTAGTTGGAGTAGTAGTAGTTGGGGTAGTAGTAGTTGGAGTTGTAGTCATTGGAGTTGTTGTAGTTGGGGTGGTAGTCGTTGGTGTGGTTGTTGTCGTGGTAATAATAGTTGTAGTTGGAGCCAGAGTTGGAACAACAAATGGAGATGCATCTGAAATGAAACATCAATCATGAAAAAATCAATAATGACTCAAGGCAAACAGTAAACATAATTTATCCTATACCATAAAATATTTTAAACCTTTAGCCTCATAGTGTAAATTGGTTCAATGCAAGGTGAAACATACAATTGAAGGAAGGTGCATGCATATTTATTGAAAGTCATGAAACCATTTTTAATAAGATTAAGGTTGCATTAAAATTGCATGTAAACTGCTAAAGCCCGTTTCAAAAGATCACTAATAGGGATGAGCGAAGCTTTGGATAACTCTTTATCCGAATAGCTATAGTGCTTACCGAATAACTGCATTGGGAACCTGGATACCAGGAGCTCTCCTAATAATCAGCTGTTCAGCATCGTGGCTGTGTGACAGTCACAACACATGCATGGAGATCCTGAAGGTTGTGACCGTCACACAGCCGGTACTCGTGCAGCTGCGGTGCCGAACAGCTGATTTTTGGGAGCGCTCCAAGTAATGTGTATCACTACTGATTTATTATAATCTACGGGAAAACCTGGCAAGAGTTTAGTTCCCCTGTAATACAAACACAGGGAAAGTAACCATTGAATTATGGGGGGTTTTTCAACAAACTATCCATTTAATGCAAGCACAGACCTAGTATTCTAGAAAGGCTGACTTTCTGTTTCCTCAGTCTAATTGATGGGAGTCCTAAATATGTAATTCACTTTTAGAAGCTTAGATGATTTTAACAAATCATTTGACTACGGGTTTTCTTATAATAAGACAAATCATTTAGTTTAGTCATATGGGGTCATTGAGCCTCACTTACCTGTGCAATAATCCTCAGACTTTAAGCTTCCAGAGAATTTATAGACATAGTATTGCCCTGGGCAGGCTTTCACAGGGATGGTTCCTGCGGCTGTGCATCCAGTTGCAGTGTTAGCTATAAGATTCATCAACACAACTCCTTGTCCAATCGCTGGATGGCTGCTGTTAAGGGTAAAGGGTTCAGCTGATCCACATTTTGTGGAACCAATACAACCTTCTTTCATTCTCAAACCAGTTCCATTGTATCGGAACCAACCAAAGTTGTATCGATCAGTGGTGAACACACCGGTGGAGTTTATTGTAGACAATCGATTGGTTCCATTTAGCTGCTGGTAGTTTTGACATGGGTCTGCACATTGTACAGTACCTCCAACATTTAGACAGTCTTGGTCAAAAGCGCAGACTCCAGTGTTGCATGCAATATTTTTGGTGCTGCCACAAAGATAGATGCCAATCTTGTTTACACAAGTTGTTGAAGGGACACACTTGTTCAAAGTCACATCGGTGCATTCATTGATATCTGTGCAGATTTTATAACCTACCCTGTTATCCCAGTAATAGCCTTCGGAGCAGCATGTTTCTGTAGTGCATGAGGCAATGGGGGTGCAGTTAATGCCATTCCCTGCAAAGCCAGACATACAGCTGCATGTCACATAGTCTGTTTTCTGGGTGCACAGGCCAGCCGTAGGATGACAGGAAGCACAAGTCTTTGCATCTGTGTTAAACGAAGAGACAAAGAATATAGCAGTTACAGGAAAAAAATTGTAACAGAATATCTTCCAAAGCAGACGAAGTATAGAATTCAGAGGCATAAAGGGTTGTGCAAAGGTAACACTGAAGCCTGGCCGCTCATGCTTCAGGCTCCTCTACCCATGACAAAATACCAGTGCTATAAATGGCACATGTGGGGTGCTGAAGAGCTAGGCACATAAGCTTCAAATTAAGCCTCTGACCATAGTACACACATATATCTCTACAAGGATGGGACTAATAAGACAAAAGTCTTATGTAGGGATCATTGCGCTATAAAATGAGAACCTCTCGTGATAGATGCCTATTTCAAACATGGTTGGGTATGGCATACTTGCCTAAAAATATCAATAACAACTGAATTTTCATAGTATACATATAAAAAGCTTCTACATTACCTAATATTTAGTAGAATCAATGATTTGGAGCAACTTTTTGTACATATTGTTGGGAAGCTTAGTACCATATAAAATCTTTATATTAAATCATTGTATTTAGTATCTAACAGATTTCATGTAATCTAGCCTTGAACTGCCCTGCCTCCACCCAGAAAGGACTAACTGGAAGCTTAAATGGGTTGTTCATCACTGGAAAACCCCTTATCAATGGCCTCATAGATCTACAGAAAATATAGAAACCCTTTGGTCATATATGCTAATGAGGTGAACTCTTGCCCAGGCCAAGCAGTTCAGTGCAACTTCCCACTACTTGCTTTCCATCTATTTCTAGCCCTCTTGCTTGATTGATAGCTCTGGTTTTACTGGAGCCAGAAGAAAGTGGAGAGAGAGTATAAGCTAAGTAGGTGAGAATTTAATCAGAACTGCTTGGACACTGCAAGGGTGCACCGAGTGCCTCATTAGCATAGCTGAATTAAGAATAATTTTGGCAAATGCAGCATTTGATGTGGATACAGGAGGGACAATTTTTATTAGGGCTATGTTCTCTACATTGTGTTCTTTTTGGTTTGAACAGTCATTTTGTGCTGATAACCAGATAATTTCCACTTTTAAAATTGGTGCGATTATCATAAAAACAATATCTCAATGAATTGCTAAATATTAATTTCACAGATTACCGTAAGTGTACGTTCACACTGGTTGCAAACCTTCCAACCAGAAATTCCACATTTTAGTGAACCAACATTGCGCAGGAGTTTTTTTTTTTTTAAATCTTGTACATACACTGCAGATAATATCCACAGCGCAAATGGCACAAATCTGACAAAAAGGAAACTCTGATTTTACACAAAGACCTCAAAAATCTTTATATCATGACTTCATATAATTCAGAGCCTGCATGGAGTCGTTATACAACCATTTCTTTGTATGAGGCTTTATAGTAATAGCCGTATTAATCTACACTCAGTTTTAAACCACATCAACAGTATCCAATAAGCATATTACCCAGGGCCCATTTTCCTCACACGAGGAGCGGGCAACACTCTATATAAGTTAGAACCAATTAGGCAGCATGAAGATCAAAAAGTGCTTTAGCAATGGCAACATAAAATAAAACACTTTATTTCAACATACACACGTGGTCAAAATTGTTGGTACCCCTCGTTTAATGACAGAAAAAAACCCACAATGGTCACAGAAATAGCTTGAATCTGACAAAAGTAATAATAAATAAAAGATCTATGAAAATGAACAAATGAAAGTCAGACATTGCTTTTCAACCCTGCTTCTCAGAATTTTTGAATAAATTGTGACCTTTGTGGGTTTTTCTGTCATTAAACGAAGGGTACCAACAATTTTGACCATGTGTGTATGTTAAAAAATTCACAAAACACAGACAATAAGAATAAAAAGGTGCCTCAAACCATAACACACACAACGGGAAGGACAGCTACACACCACTTACCACCAGTGTATTGGTATATGTATGCCTTATGTTTTATTTTCTGTCGCCTTTGTTAAAACACTTTTTGATCTTCATGCTGCATAATTGCTGCTTGATCGATATGGTTCTATCAAGAGTATCCACCATAATTATTGTCAGATTCTGCTTCCTTTTTGGCAGCTTTGGCTAAATTATTAATTAGCATGGTTGTTTTAGATCTAGAATAAGGCTATTGTGTCTATAGGTTTTGTCTGGCATTGCTGTTCAGTCCTACTGCCTGAAAGGGGGTTACGTTGCGATACAGCCTATGGACAAGAATGGTGCTGATTCTGGACAAAAGCAGATCCTGATTGTAAATTCAAGAAAAACAGATCTAAATAATGTTTTTTAATGAACGTTGGCAATCATTTTGATTGTTAATCATTCTGGTATATCTGGACAGAGAAGAAAAGTCTATAGTCACAGTATGTGAGTGTAGACTGCCAAGATGTGACAGTGTGTGCACTGGCAATCACAAGATCGCATATATGCAATTTGCATATTTTTGGCCATATGTCAACTTTCTTCCATAGAAAGAAGCTGAGGAGAGTCTTTTTGGCACCTGGCTTCAAGTATTCAATATGAAAATTGTCTCCAGAGAGGAAGAGGACTTGAACTCTAGTGCCACCTATAGGAAGTTGCAATCCTACAAGTCAATATCGATTCTTTAATAAGCCTTGCAATATGACTTAGGATGTCAATCTCAATTTGCAGACACAGTGTTTTGGGGTATTGACCCTCATCAGTGCAAAGCATGAGATCTGATTTGGACAGGTTAGAGGCTTAGAATGGGATCTAAGGGGTAAAGTTTCTCCTTCTGGAGAGTGACATGCTAGGTCTGGCACACCAGTATGAGGAGACTTAAACACCTTGCATGCTCCTCTGGGAAATTAAATATGCAAATTGTCTTTTCAGAGACGAAGAGGACTTGAACTTTAGTGCAACGTATTGGAAATCCTACAAGTCAGTCTCAACTCTTTAACGAGCCTTGCAATATGCATATTTAATTTCCCAGAGGAGCATGCAAGGCTTTTAAGTCTCCTTATGCTTCCATGCCAAACCTGGCTTGTCGCTCTCAACAAGGAAAAACCTTACTCCTTAGATCAGTGTTCCCCAAGTCTGGTCCTCAAGAGCCACCAACAGGTCATGTTTTGAGGATTTCCTTAGTATTGCACAGGTCATTGAATGCTTGCCTGTCCAGGTGATGCAATTATCACCTGTGCAATACGAAGAAAATCCTGAAAACATTACCTGTTGGTGGCTCTTGAGGAACGGACTTGGGGAACACTGCCTTAGATTTAGAGATGAACGAATTTGTTCGGATTTGTTTCCGAGTACGATCGGCATCGAATATTGTCGAATATTTGTCAAACACATCCGAATGTCATTAGAGTCAATGGCAGTAGATATTACTGATTATGTTGGGAACCGATCATTAAAGGGAACCTGTCACCACGTTTTTGGAAGATGGGATAAAAATAGCGTTAAATAGGGGCAGAGGTGGGCATTACATTAGTGTGTTTGTTATGCGTTTATTACCCACCTAAGTTGCCGAAATACCTTTGCAAAGTCTCCGTTTTCGCCTGTCAATCAGGCTGGTCTGGTCAAAAGGGCGTTGTCTTCCCCCAGATTTTGCGTAGTTTTCCGTTGGTGGCGTAGTGGTGTGCGCATGCCCAAGGTCCCGAATCCTCTGCCAGGGGATTTAAAAGAGCGCGCTGTTCGTTTTCATTGGTGATCGGTGGGCGCGGCCATCTTCCTTTGGCCGCGCGTGCGCAGAAGCGGCGCTCTGCTGGCCGCGGCTTCAGGAAAATGGCCGCCGCGATATCCATCTGCGCACGCGCGGCATCCCGCGGCCATTTTCCTGAAGCCGCGGCCAGCAGAGCGCCGCTTCTGCGCACGCGCGGCCAAAGCAAGATGGCCACGCCCACCGATCACCAATGAAAACGAACAGCGCACTCTTTTAAATCCCCTGGCAGAGGATTCAGGACTTTGGGCATGCGCACACCACTACGCCACCAACGGAAAACTACGCAAAATCTGGGGGAAGACAACGCCCTTTTGACCAGACCAGCCTGATTGACAGGCGAAAACGGAGACTTTGCAAAGGTATTTCGGCAACTTAGGTGGGTAATAAACGCATAACAAACACACTAATGTAACGCCCACCTCTGCCCCTATTTAACGCTATTTTTATCCCATCTTCCAAAAACGGGGTGACAGGTTCCCTTTAAACATACATTCGGCACAAATAGTGTTTGAATATGGCACAAATATGTCAAAATCAGATTTGGGGACAAAAACCGAACAAATTCGCTCATCTCTACTTAGATTCAAGTATTCATATCGCATACATTTAGCTCACCCTGTCACTGTCACGATTTGGTAGACTGCAGTCAATTAGAGTGGCTGTAAACTTTTCTTCTCAGCCCAGAAAATGTTTTCATTTTTGAATTGAGACAATCTTATCCCCTTTCCGACATCGGGCGTACATTTACGCCAATGTCGGACTTCCTCCCTTCGATGTGGGCTCCAGCGGTGAACCCACATCTTTCCCAGAACAAGTTAGCTGTTATTAACAGCTGACATGTGCCCGAAACAGCGGTGGGTGGAATCGCGATCCACCTGTGGCTATTAACCCATTAACCCGGTAAATGCCACTGTCAAACTCTGACAGCGGCATTTAACGCATTCATCGGGACGGAAATCCGCCCATCGGTGACCCCCGTCATGTGATCGTGGGTCATCGATAGGTTGGCATGACAACCAGAGGTCTCCTGGAGACCTCTATGGTTGTCACTGCTGGATTGCTATGAGCGCCGCCCGGTGGTCCACGCTCATAGCAAGACAGCAATTCTGCTACATACAGGTGATTTGATCATCACCTGTATGTAGCAAAGCCGATCGGATTATGGCAGCTTCTAGTCCCATGGATACTATTGAAGCATGCCAAAAGTAAAAAAAAAAAAGTTTTAAAAAATATTTTAAAAATAAGAAAAATACAAAAGTTCAAATAACCCCCCTTTTGCCTCATTCAAAATAAAACAATAAAAAAACAAACATACACATATTTGGTATCGTTGTGTTCAGAATCGCCCGATCTATCAATAAAGAAAGAATTAACCTGATTGCTAAACGGCGTAGCGAGGAAAAAAAGTAAAAACGCCAGAATTACTTTTTTTGGTCGTGGTGACATTGAATTAAAATACAATAACGGGCGATTAAAATATTGTATCTGCACCAAAATTGTAACACTAAAAACGTCAGCTCGACGCACCAAAAATAAGCCATAACCTGACCAGAGATCACGAAAAATGGAGAAGCTACGGGTATCAGAAAATGGTGCAATTTTTTTTAATTTTTTCTTTTTTAAAGGAACTTTGGATTTTTTTTTCACCACTTAGACAAAAAAGAACCTAGACATGTTAGGTGTCTATGAACTCATAATGACCTGGAGAATCAAAACAGCAGGTCAGGTTTAGCATTCAATGAACATGGTGACAAAAAAAAAAAAAAACAACTGTTGGATTGCACTTTTTTTGCAATTTCACTGCACTTGGAATTTTTTTTCCTCTTTCGAGTACATGATATGGTAAACCCAATGGAGTCGTTCAAAAGTACAACTCGTCCCGCAAAAAACAAGCCCTGACATGGCCATTTTGATAAAAAAAAGTTATGGCTCTGGGAAAAAGGGGAGCAACAAATGTAAATGCAAAACCAAAAATACCTCTAGTCGTTAAGGGGTTAAAAAACTGGTGGCTACTAAAACTTCACTAACCATTAAAGGGAATTTGTCACCTCATTTTTCGTATATAAGCTGCGGCCACCGCCATTAGGGGCTTATCTACAGCATTCTGTAATGCTGTAGATAAGTCCCCGATGTAACCTAAAAGATAAGAAAAACAAGTTTGATTATACTCACCCAGGGGTGGTCCCGGAGCGGTCCGGGTCCAGCGCCTCCCATCTTCATACGATTACATCCTCTTCCTTGCTTCTGTCGCGGCTCCTGCACAAGCATGAATCTCTGCCCTGTCGAGGGCAGAGCAAAGTACTGCAGTGCGCAGGTGCGGGGAAGGTCAGAGAGGCCCGGTGCCTGCGCACTGCAGTACTTTACATTGCCCTCAACAGGGCAGACAAAGTACACCTGCGCAAGTGCCACAACAGAAGCAAGGAAGAGGACGACATCGCATGAAGATGGGAAGCGCCGGACCTGGAACTGCGATGCCCATCAGACCCGGACTGCAGGGGGACCGCCCCTGGGTGAGTATAATCTAAGTTGTTTTTATTATCTTACATCTGGGGCTTATTTACAGCATTACAGAAAGCTGTAGTTAAGACCCTGATGGCGGTGGCCGCAGCTTATATGCGAAAAATGAGGTGACAGATTCCCTTTAATAATAGTTCGGCATTTTTTGGGCAGTTTTTGTGTGAGGCAAACTTATCCTCATAAAGAATACACTGACTTTGTGATGAGATGTTGATGAAATAGAGATACAGATCTCATGTAATTAAACAATGATCATCGTAAATAATCACATTATATGCAATATATCCTATAATGTCAGTTTATTATACCTATACATATCACTTTCTGGTATAAGAATCATTGATGGTTTTACTTAATACATTTTTAACATATCACATTTGTATATTAATTTCTTAAAGGAAATCCAATCTTAGCTTACTTTGGGAGTAGGCAACTCCTAACCAGAGGGCCAGGGTGGATAGCCAGAGCAATGCATTCATGTTCTATCCTATGGAAGTAAAAGATGGGAAATAAGCCAAAAATAACATCGAGTTTCAACATTTTAGCCACAGATAACGTTAATGAAATGAAAAACTCATCACTACAATATAATGGTAGAAGAACATGAATAGTTGTTGCGAAGGTCAGATTACCATTGGAGTCAGTTTACCATAATGCCTTAGTTTTGGTCATACATGATGGACTTTAATTTACCACTTCTATGAAATGTCAACCTACATACTAATAAAATACTTGGTGTCTCTCTTACCTTGTTGCTCTATCCAATTCCTATCCTGAGTATAAGACTCTGACTTCTGTGTCCCTGCTTCCAGAATTTGGAATTAAACCTCTCTGAACACAACGGACTCACCGATTTGACCAATCAGAGACCAGGGGCTGTGCTACATGCAAAAGCATATAATAGTAAGTGATGGCACATTGGTGAAGAGAAGGCATACAATTTCTATTTAGTTTAGAACAATACGGAAATCCATTTTGTTTGCTTTTACACATAGTTTTGTCTTTTATCGTCTATGACCATGAGATCTAACGTCACACCCATACTTCAACTTGGAATTTGGTCTAAAATCATTACCATCTTTTTTTTGTCAATAGATTGAGGTCACAAATGGCCTTTTCTTCTTTACATCTATCAGCAAGCATTTATGTAGGAATTAGATGCGGTTTCTCATAATAGTGACATACAATTGCTACGTCATTGTAATGCAGTTATCTGTACAACACCATAGGTGATAAGATCTGATTAATCTGACATACTATATCAGACATTTGAAATATATAGATATCCTATTTGTGAACTGAGACTCAGGGACAACATAGTGAACTCAGGTGTAGAAAGCAGTATAAGAAAAAAAGATTTTAGAATAACTTCCCAGTGACCTAATTAGAGGAGACTATAAGGTCATTAGCACTGTTGACCCAAGTTATTGTACCTTCCTTGTTAGGCACAGGACAATTCTAGTCATAACAGGTCATAATTTTAGGCTATCCTAAAACATCATCTAAGCAATACTAAAGAAACCATGAAAGCATGACTTGTTGGGGAACATGTGGACTTACGAGGAGCGTTCATTAAAGAGTTCCCCTGAACCACTTCCTGTTGGCTGAGAGCAATGAAACTTAGCACAGTTATTAGTCCTTCTCTACATAGGTCCTTCTCTACATAGGAGAAGACACACTTCTCCCATCTCTTTAAGCAACTGTAAACACCTCACTTGTAGAAGTGGACAGGTTGCTCCAAAAGCCTCATTGTGACTTTGGAAATCAGAATCTCATCATCTGGTAAATGCTTTCCCTTCAAAAATAGCTTAATTGTTGGAAAGAGGTGGAAGTCTGATGGTGCAAGGTAAGGTGAATAAGGGGAATGCTGTAGAATTTCAAAGCCACAGGAGCATGCTTCCATTTGGGCAACATGTGAGTTGTGATCTGGTGCACTGTCTTGCAGAAGGTGGACACCTTTGGTTAGCATGCCACTCTGGTTTTGATGGCCTCCTGCAATTTCCGCAGCAGAGAAGCATAGTATGCCACAGTGATCATGGTACCCTTTGCTAGGAAATCCATCAATACTACTCTGTGCTGGTCCAAAAATACTATGAGCATGACCTTGCCTGCCGAGGGTTGGGCACGTACTTTCTTTAGAGGCGGTGAGTCATGATGTTTCCATTGCATCAACTGGACTTTAGTCTCAGGGTCATAGTGATGGACCCAGCTTTCATCCTGTGTGATCAGTCTGTTGAAAAAGTCCTCCTGGTTTCCATGACACATCGTCAATAGAGCCTGAGAGCATTTGACTCGTTCCAGCTTCTGGAAAGGTGTGAGCAGCCGGGGAACCCAGCAAGCGGATACCTTATGCATGTGAAGATGGTCTTGGATGAGGTTTTCACGGACCCCACACTAGTCTTTACATTTTGGGCTAGGTGGCGAATGGTTACGTGGCGATTTTACAAACTGGTGACCTCCACTTGCTGGATGGTGTGTTCATCAATAGCAGAGTGGGGTTGCTCTGGAATTGGAGCTGTTTTCACCAAAGTCCGACCACATTTTAATTGATGATGCTAGTTCTTGACGATGGGGAATCATCACCATAAACCTCTTTCATCTCATTGAACGTCTCCTTTGGTGTGCAGCCTTTCAAGTTAAGGAACTTGATGACTGCTCTGTATTCCACTGGATCCATTATCAAACCTCACACCACTTCAGCACCTGCAAAATCAAGACCATTATCAGTTCTGAGTTGCAAATTGGCGTGTAACCTATAGAGACTTATATCATTACACATGTGCAGTTTTAGCATCCTGTGATAAATAGAAGTTGTTCTGGGGAAATCTTTAATGAATTCTCCTCATAGGTTGACACATGCTGGTTAAGGATAAAAAGTGGCTATATATTTGTTTATTTGGGTGTTCTACAGTAAATGAGAAGGGTTCTTATTTTATTGTCTGGCGGGATGAGATAGAAAAACATGTTAATGCCTGGTGCTCTTGTGTATAAGTGGTGAAAATTCTATTCCCTGGTGGTCACGAATGAAGGAAAGGGCTAATACCTGGTGGTTTATGCACCTAACCAGGCGCCAGAATTGGGTCCTGCAGTTCCCTGTCTCTAACAGGAAATAGAACACATTGTAAATGTGGCATTCAAAATTACTTCCTTCCCTGATCATACAATGCAGTGCTAGCCTAATGGGGTATCCGATCTTCTGATAAAAATCTGTATTCACTTTAAATCACTATAAACTTCTGAATGCTGGTGGTAGAATATGGTGCACACTCCGTCAGGAATCATTGGCATTTCCATTGAATCGAGCAGTTACATGACTACAAGTATGTGATTTGCATACTTCCAGTCACTTTCTGACTAGACATGCCTGGCATCTCTCAATATAAGTGAATTGAGAAAGGCCGAATAGGTCTAGTCTGCATATGAACCTCATGTATGCAAATCTCTTACTTCCATTCACATGACCGCCTGATCTCACTGGCATTATTTTTTTAATGCAAATTGAGAAAAGTCAAGAACATCTAGGCAGCATGTGACAGCATAAATGCAAATCGCATACTGAAGTTGTGGTCACATGACCGCCTACACTGGCAATATCTGTCAATACAAAAGAATTGCCAATTATGTCTAGTCAGTACATGACCGCATGTATGCAAGTCTCATATTTGTGGTCACATGACCAACCACTCTATCCGGCAATACCGGTGAATACTGACAATGTGCATACATGCTGTCAGGATTTGGATTTGTACAGTAACTTATAGTGGCTGCAGACTTTTATCAGAAGATCGGACAACCCCTTTAAGAGTGGGGACTTTTCAACTGTGAACAAGCAAAGTGCTTTATAAAAGTTCTGCCTTATCATTAAAGGGAATCTATCAGCAGGCAGACCCATGGATGTTCGGGGCCGTCGGGTTAAGCCGAACATTTAAAATAAGTTTGGTTCAAGTACCAGAACTGTACCCAAACTCGATCCCGAAGCTCATTAAAAAATGAATAGGGGGTCCGAACATCCGGTGTTTCCCATGCTCTCATCTATATGACAGAATGAGAAACACCAGCTCTGATCGTTGGTAAGTTCGTTACCGCTGTCAGAGCGCTGCGGTTGCCATGATGTCACGCAGATGACAATGTATGAGCCAGCAGCTGTGACCAGTGGTAAAAAGGTTACTGCCAGTCCAGGTGTTAGCTGACAAGAGGACTAATCTCATCAGCATATAAAAGCAAAATTATACTCACCTTTCTGCAGTTAAATCATTAATAGCCATGTCCCGTGACGATGCGAATGGTTTGGAGAGCAGTTACATCAGTGATGCAACCACTCTCCACGCCATCCGGAACACACTAAGCAGAGGGTGAGAGGCTCTTCCTATGACCGGCGGTAACCTTAATGACGTGTTCTTACTCTCTGTTCAGTGAACCCTGGATGCAGGGCTGAGTAGTTGCATCATGCCATCGCTCAGCAATGCATCCAGATGTAACTGAGCTGGAGCATGTGGTGGGACATATAGAATATTGATGGACAGGTGAAGAATTATTTTTTTTATTTTTATTTTATTTATCTCCATTACTAATCCCTGGGCTTGATCTCAGTGGACATAAAACAGCTGACATAACCACAAAACCATTACATTACTTGCCACCGCACCCTGACAAGTGGAAAGAGCCAAGGTTAAGCTCCAGATTTGGAGCATCTTATGGATGCACCATTTGTGGAGTGGCTGAGGGCTGATATGGGCAGTATCATATGGCGAGGCCAGATGTTGTGGCATGCTCATAAAGTTTTGCCGAATTGCAGTGCCTTTTGAAGTGGTTGCAGTGCCACAGCTGTGTTGTCGACTTCCTGCTCCGCCTCTGCCTTGTTGTTCCACGGAGTCTCCACTGTCAGTTGGGAAAGCCATTAATAGTTTCTCTACCAGCGCATTCTTGTATTCATGCATTTTTCTATCCCGCGCCAGTGACGGAAGCAATGATGTGATGATACATTGTCCTTGTACCGGAGATCCAGCAGGGTGGCCACCCAGTAATCTGTACTTGTGACAATACAGCCAACTCGGCTGTTGTTGTGCAGGCACTGCAGCAAATATTGGCTCATGTGTGCCCGGATGCCCAGAGACAACGACAAGCTGTCCTCGGTGGGAAGTGTATCGTCTGAGTGCTCACTATCCCCCCAGCCACGCTCCAGTGATACCCATGAACTGAACTAGGGGCCACCCTGCTGTGAACACAGCTGTTCCTCCTCTTTCTCTTCCTCCTCATCCTCCAAAACTGTCCCATGGCTGTACACTTGTGTACCTGTTGGCTGTTGGTATAACAACACACCCTTCGAGCCATGTGTGGCTGAAAGGCCTGATGATGTTGAAAATGGTCTCTGTCCCTCCTGCTCATGTTCATCCTGCACCACTACCTCATGCATCATTGCCTGAAGTGTTGTTTGCAACAGGCATACAAGTGGTATTGTAGCTCTGATGATGGTGCCCATGTTGCTGGAATATTCAAAGCAAAGCAGAACACCACACACATTCTGCATGGAGGCTCACTCATTGGTGGTAAAGTGGGGTTGTTCAGCCGGGCAACTCACCCGTGCGTGCTGCAGTTGGAATTCAACTATCGCCTACAGCTGCTCACCCAGCCTCTCCAGCATATGCAGGGTGGAGTTCCATCTTGTTCGAATATTATATATGAGGCAGTGACAAGGAATACAGAAGTGGCGTTGCAACGCAGATAGGCGAGCAGCAGCAGGGTGAGAACGCTGAAAGTGCTCACACACTGCCATCACTTTCACCAGCAGATTAGACATATCTGAGAAATTTTTGAGGAAGGTCTGCACAACCAAATTAAACCCATGTGCCAGGTAAGGTATGTGTGACAGTCCAGGTAGGCCCACAGCTACTACCAAATTTCGCCTACTATCGCACATTAACAGGCCAGAATTGAAGTGCTGCTGTCACATCCTCTCTTTGCGAGGAAGCAGGTGGCCCTGTAGATCGTGAATGGTAGGAAGAGGCCAAGACAGCCACAGAAGAGGAAACAGGAGGAAGCTCACATCTGTCATGCTTTCTAAGATGTGTACTCCTGCATCCCATGCTTAGATTTCAGATGCCTCATCATGCAGGTTGTGCTCAGGTTCAAAAGATTAACGCCTTGCTTCAGGCTCTGGTGGCACAGCGTGCAAGCCACCCGTGTCTTGGCATCAGCCCCCTGTATCATTTTCCACCCATTTCGCACAACTGCCCTCTTTGCCGGTCGTCACACTGCAGAAAGAAGCTGCAGTTGGCACCTGTGCTTCCTCATCCTCAGAGATGTGCCGTAGTTGTCCACCTACTGTGTGCACCGACCCACCCATGTACTTATCCTCCAACTTAACAAGTGGTTGGCCATCTGTGCACTAAGTCTCTTCCACTTGTGGGGCAGGGCCAGGTGAATGGGCTATGAAATCCTAGACAGAGTAGTCATCAAATAGCAGAAGAGATTATTGCTTGATCATGGTCCTCACGTGCCAAATAAGCACCTTCTGCAGGGGAATGGGTGAAAGACAATGCCAAGGAAATGGAGCCATTGTCACCCATGCAATCTACGACCTTTTCAGCATTTGTGTTCTCACTATTTTAGCATTACTCGGACCTACAAAAAAATGCCAAATGTCTGAACGCCTGTGTGCACCAGAAGAAGGTGTTTTGTCACTCGGGCCCTTAGAAGTCACCAAACGACCATTGCCTCTCCCTGCAGCAGCTCCACCATCACCACCAGCAGCACCACAACCATGTCCCTTATTTGATGCTCTCTTCATATGTACTTCCCCCGGAAGAAGGCACACAAACCGAAACGCGCGTAGGGGTTGTGGGACCGCAGGTCTGAGGTAATTATTGTTTACTTCCTTTCATTTACCCTTCCATTTTCCACTATCTTTTGATGATACTTACCAGTGGTTTTACTCAGTTTCATAATGGCATAATATGATATATGCACACAACTGTTGTTTGGTGTGGGTATTTGGATTCATAATTTTTTTTTGCCTCTGACCTGTGGTTCAACTAGTAGTTTTCATTGTCTTATCTTCCTATACTATTGTATCAGCTATAATTTTTTAATTTAAAGTTGTTTAATACAAATTCATTTATAATACCTTTTGGTTTTTCCGTGTGCAATCCTTTCTCTATACGGGTTATTGATTTTCTTGCACTGGACTTCTTATAATTCCCTGAATGGGCACAGGTTTTCATATTTGTTCAACACTGTGCATTGTTGTCTATATTTGTTCATATGTACTGACAATATACACTACACTGGAGGTGGACGTGCACCAGGCTGGGCAGGCACTATACTCCACACTGGAAGTGGACTAGGACATAGGGGCACTATACACCAAGCTGAAGGTGGACTGTGCACCAGACTGGATGTGCACTATAAACGATGCTGAAAGTGCACTGTGCATCAGGCTGGATGGGCACTATACACCATGCTAGGAGTGGACTGTGTACCAGACTGAAAGAGTACTATACACCGCGCTGGAAGTGGACTTGACTGTACGGCCACTATACACCACGCTGGAGGTGGACTGTGCACCAGATTGGACAGGCACTGTAAACCACTCTGGAAGTACACTGTTCACCAGGCTGGATGGGCGCTATGCCCAAGGCTGGATATTCATTCTGTAATAGGCTGTAATCAGGCTGTAAAAATGTAATATAGGGGCTGTATGCACTAAGCTGTACTACACTCTATTCTCCTCTCACACAACGCTGATAGTGACGGCGCAACCCTTGATCCTGCCTGTACATGGTTTAAATGAATGAATGAATAAATAAATATATAAATAAATAATTTTTAAAAATGGCATAGGGTCCCCTCTATTCTTGATAACCAGTGCAGGCACAGTTGACAGCTGCAGGCTGAAGCTCTCAGTTGTCTACGTTATTTTGACTAGTTATAAAAAATAGAGAGATCCCCACGCCATTTTTTTAAATAATTTGAATAATTAAAAAATGGTGTGGGGTCCCCATGTTTGACCAAAAGGGGAGCTAAAGTGGATAGCTGGAGGCTGGTATTCTCAGACTGATAAGGGGCACAGGATATTGGCCCTCCCCAACCTTAAAATAAGAGCCCACAGCTGCCACAGAAAAGGCGCATCTATTAGATGTGTCAATTCTGGCACTTTGCCCGGCTCTTACCACTTGTCCTCGCCTCGTGCATTGGCAAGTAGGGTAATAGTATTGGAGTTGATGTCAGCTTTATAATGTCAGCTGATATCAAGCCCAGAGGTTAATAATGGAGAGGCATCAATAAGACACCCCCATTACTAACCCCATAGTCAAATGTAATAAAGTCACTGATGTGACCACTCTCCACACCATCCCGATCTTCATGGGACATGAGCTTTATGGATTATCTGCAGATATGTCTTTATTAAATTTGACTATGGGGTTATTAATGGAGGTGTCTGATAGACATCTCTCCATTAATAACTAGTGGGCGTGAGATCAGCGGCCAGTTGACATCAACACTACAACTATTACCCCACTTGTCATCAAACTAGGGCAAGTGGGAAGAGCTGGGGAATTGGCAAATCTAATAGATGTGCCTCTTCTGGGGTGGCTGCAGGCTGCTATTTTTGTGCTGGGGAGGGCCAATATCCATGGCCTTTTCCCAGTCTGAGAATACCAGCCCCCAGCTATCTCCAGCTTGGCTGGTTATCAACAATGAGGGGGACCCCATGCACTTTTTTTAAAATTATTTAAATAATTTAAAAAAAAACAGCCAGGAGTCAGGACATCTCTATTTTTGATGTCCGGCCAAGATAAAAGTCACAGCTTTGAGCTGCAGCCCGCAGCTTTTGGTTGTACCTGCGCTGGTTATCAAAGTAATCCTTTTTGATTGGCTGCACTGCAGCTTTTTAACTAGCTTTGTTGGGCTGATGAACCTGAACAGTGATTGGAAAAGTCTGTGTATGGACACTAGGTGTCATTCTTATAATTTCTAAGCAATGAAAAAAACATAATATCTTGTTGTGGCCAATTTTGAATTTGCACAACAATTGGTAATTTGTGTGTGCACATGAAAGAACTGGTCAATGCTCATAATCCTTATGCAGGTTGAAAGAGTTTGAAATGTTTGCAAACAAGAAACGGAAGCAATTACTGCAAAAAAATATGAGTCATAATATTGAAATGTTGACTTAAGGTGATGTTTTATAAGTTATTATATTATTTTGTAACAAATGTAGACCAGTTAGTACAAATGCTATATGATGTAGAAATTAACAAAATTCACCATATATTTTTACAATTACTGAGGCCACCATGCAAGAAACTGTTCTAGCAAAAGCACTTGGCAAGTAACAAAATTGAATATTTCATTTTCTTCAGGGGAGAAATGAACATAAAATAAATCATCTAAATTGATGGCATCAGAAGCAGCACAGACACTTTTTAGCATATAATAAAATTTAGTCCCTAGTGTTTGTAAATTTATGAAGTGATTAAGTATGCGCATTTTGGTGCAACATCACAAACTAAAGTCGAGAGACACTGGTTTTTAAAGAGGCTGTACAGGATTAAAAAATGGTTTGCTTTATCCGTAGAAACAGCACCATGATTTGTGTTAACGTTTGACCATATCTACACTAGTATGAGGTTTGTATGCTCTCCCCAAGTTCTCATGGCTGTCCAACAGGTTAGTTGACTTCTTTCAAAATTGTGAGAAGGTTTTCACAAGGGCTAGAATAGTGCTAGTAATTTTGGGGAAAAAACACCAAGGGGCCAATACACAAAAAATTGGTGTAAATCACTGAAACACAACGCAAAATTGTGCAAAAACTGTACGATTCTTGGGTTTTTCATATCAGTTTCAGGGAAAATGGGGGGAGCTGAGGAGGAGTAGGAGCAGGGTAACGCATGGCTACATCCATCCAACAAATTATTCAATATAGGCAGGGTTTGTTACACAAGAAATGTTACTCTAAGGGTACTGTCACACAGTGGCACTTTGGTCGCTACAACGGCACGATCCGTGACGTTCCAGCGATATAGTTACGATATCGCTGTGTCTGACACGCTACTGCGATCAGGGACCCCGCTGAGAATCGTACGTCGTAGCAGATCGTTTGAAACTTTATTTCGTCGTCAAGTGTCCCGCTGTGGCGGCATGATCGCATCGTGTAAGGTGTGCACGATATTCCCAATGTCCCGTATGACTTCTACATCACAACTACGTCATGAAATTATCGCTCCAGCGCCGTGCATTGCAAAGTGTGACCGCAGTCTACGACGCTGGAGCGATAATCAAGCGACGCTGCAACGTCTCGGATCGTGCCGTCGGAGCGATCAAAGTGCCACTGTGTGACAGTACCCTTACTGGAGTAACATTTTTGGGGAGGCACACTCCACTGCTGAGATGTGTTGAATTTACTAAGCGTAGTGCACCTTTAGACTGACGTACAAAATGCCAGTCTTTTTAATGAATCGTGGACCATGTTTCAGAAATCTTGAAACAACGCTCCAAGAAGAATTGATCCACTGTACCCTTAGGTCCCGCAGTGAAAAAAAACAAACTGTTTTGTCCAGAGCTCATTTAACCCCTTAATGTCCACCCAGGCTTGGAGCTAAATGAGTCAGTAATGTTTTGATTCTGCATTTTGGCAGCCATAACTCTTAAACTTGTTGTGTGACTTGGCTGTACGATTATGCATGTTGTTTTTTTTTTGTGTCACCTATATACAACAGTATTGATGTTTCTTATTATTATTTTGCGGGACAGTCACAAAAAAATTTTAATTTCTTAATGTTTCATTTTTTTACATTGTTTACAACCAATAGTAAATCAGTTCTTTATATTATTGCTGTAATATAATTACAATACATTATTCTGTGTCATTAATACATAGGCTGCTGTTAGGGCAAAAATCAGGGGAAACATCACAGAAAACAGGACATACTTACCAATGCCTGGTTACAATGTCCTTTTCTAAGAATTGCACCATTCAGTGTACCCCAACACCTGGCAAGGTTTTATAATCCCCAATCACATAATTGAGAAGCCCAGTTGTCCTCTCAAAACTTTGACCACTGACCATGAAGATCAAAGTGTTATTAGATAATCATTAGGAACAGGGTGAAACTCGGTCAAAGGAGCGCCGAAAGGAAACTCTGACACCCAAATGGGGTTTAAGCCACAACGCGTTTCAACAGAAGTACCGTCTTCATCAGGTGGACATTTATTGGTAACAATAAGGAGGCAGTATATAAATACAAAACAACCAATAACAACACTATTAAAATTACGGTACATATGCAAATTGTGTCACATATAACACAGCCTGTCACAAAATATGGCCATGAACTTGTATTGAACACATTTGGAAACCTGCAAGGTAAATGCAATGGAATCCCTATAAAAAAAAGCAATATAAACAAAGCAATATAAAAAATAATAAAAATGAATAAATAAATAATAAAAAAAAGAGTAATGAAGGAAAATAAAAAATAAATAGAAGAAATAAAAAAATGTTTATCTGGTCACTTTTTCTATCATAAGATTCAGTCCCTTGGGGGCCAAATTGCCGAGCTTAAATATCCAAAAGCTTTCTTTGTTTATTAGGCTACTAAAACGGTCTGACACAGTGTCAGGTATGTGGTCAATCATTGTTAGTTTCAGAGATTTTAAAATTTTTATGGGTATTAATTAAAACACACGCGTGGCCACTTCTTATTGGCCTTATATGATAGTTGAATTGCCACTAGACTGTCTCCATTTTCCTAAGATGTGGGGATCACAGATATAAGTAGTTTATGTATTACTATAGCCATTTACCCCATACAATTATAAGATAGGTAGTTATGAAATAGATAAATAGAAAGAGAGATAGACCTAAATGCTCTTTCATGAGTTTTTAAAAACCCCATTTGGAGGTCACTTCATAATCTTTACTTGGGTAGACCTTGCTTGCAGGGCATATAACTTTTTTAATGTGGAATTGCTCTGTGCATAATCAATGAATATACCGTAATACAGAAGAATAAATGCCCTTCTTATGTTGACGCTAGGCTTCCATGGATGGCACCATTAAAACACTTTGCCTTGGGGTATGTAGAACAACCAGGTGACATTAACACATATGGTATGTATAGTTGAAAAAAATCATTTATGACTTTGTCCTTGACACAGCTATTTTAGTCACATTTTGAATGGCCTTTATTGAAAGATTTGTGTATGGCCAACAAGTGGCATTCAGCAAAGACATCTTTTCAGCAGAGTATGTGTGGTTAGGTCTTCATATTTGCTGCACCCTTCCTTTGCACTCGAAGCATTTAAGAAATGTTTACACTCAACACAAAATGCCTACCTAGTTCTTTTGTTCTCTTCTGAAATAGAAGAATTTCCTAGAGCTATTAGCTGAATCAAGCAAATAGCAGGCACCGATGTATACAAACATGCTTTGAAGAACAACACTCCTCAAATTGTGACGTTAGTTCGAACATTGCCTGTAGCTAACCTTAACTAAGTATGCTGGCCACTCACCAGCTATAACTGCAAGAGCATGTTTCTCTTTCTTTGGCCCTACCTAGGTGATTTCCATTACCGTTCCACCCTATGTACTATGCGGAAGGTTTAATCACGAAAAGGTTGTGACATATTGAAAATATCAAAGCTGTTGCTCTTTCTCAACTTTTGACATTAAAAGTTAATTTGCACTCAGATAACAAGGAAGCAATAACAATAAATGTCTATTAATGAGTGATATAAAATCCCCCTTGAAATGTCCCATAACATGGTGTTACCTTCTATTTTTTCTACTAGTGCACCAGTAATTGATGACCTTATTTCATGATTAGAGACGTGGATGTTCAAGAAATTAGAAAAAAAGTTTTAGCAGGACGCTAGCCCAGTTGCAACAAAGGTTGTCTGTGGACATCGCGAATCTCCTAAAATTTGTGGTATCCCAGCACCCCTTTCAGATTAGTAGACTCAGAATTACATCATGTCTGTGTGATGACTAAAATTAGTCACTGGTGAGGGGGATGGAGGAGGAGGAGGAAAGAAACAGGGGAAACTCTCCCCTTAAGGCCGGGATCACACACACAGGGAGATATGGCCAAGTCTTGCAGGTTAAAACCAAGCTCTGGCACCGGCACTCTGGAGCGGAGCGTGCAGCCGCATAGCAATACATGGAGCTGCACGCTCCGCTGCGGAGTGCCCGAGCCAGAGCTTGTTTTTAACCTGCGAGACTCGGCCGTATCTCGCTGTAGTGTGACCACGGCCTAAGAATAAAGCCGATTCCTTCATATTGTTCATTAGGTTTTATCAGTGGCAGAACATTTTTGGTCTCATTCAGGATAATAGTAGAGAATATCTTTTAAGTTTATGTTGCTTTTACAAATAGCAGTTGTTAGTAGCTGACCGTAGAGCAGGTTGACCATAGCGTTTTTCAACTGTGCCCTGGTCCCCAAAATGGCCCAAAAGCTATTTTCTCTGATGTAGCCTCCTTCACACTTTTTTAAGACATTTGTAAGAATGATTGTCTGGAGAATAAAAGGTGAGCGCTACCATGAGACAAGTGTCATAGTGGCAGTAAAGCATCCTGAGACCATGCATGTGTGGGAGTGTTTTTCATCCAAGGGAAGTGGACTCTGACACTTCTACCTAAGAACACTGCCATGAATAAAGATTGATATCTAAACATCCTCCAAGAGCAGCTTTTCCTAATGATCCAGAAGCAATTCGGCGATGAACAATGCTTTTTCCAGCATGATGGAGCAGCATGTAAAGCAAAAATGATAACTAAGTGGTTCACTAAACAAAACATTGAAAGTTTGGGTCCATGGCCAGGAAACTCCCCAGATCTCAATCCCTTTGAGAACCTGTGGTCAATCCTCAAGAAGTGGGCTGGCAAACAAAAATACAGAAATTGTGATAAACGCCAAGCACCGATTAGGCAAGAACTGATTTTCCTCAGTCAGGGTATGGCCCAGAAGCTGCTATGCAGAGCACATTGACGAATGTTTGAAAAATAAGGGACAACACTGTGAATATTGATTCTTTGAAGAAACTTGATGTTTTTGGTAATGAAAGTATAAAAACTTATGAAATGCTTATAATTGTACTTCAGTAACCATACAAATACCTGACTAAAATATCTGGAAACACTGAGACTGCAAACTCTGTGAAAACCAAAATGTGTATCAATCTCAAAATTGTTGGCCATGACTGTAACTACACTTGCACAGTCAGGGATTTTGTAGGTTTATAGTCAGATGCATGAGTAACCAATTATATCAAACAGGTGGTCATCATGATCATTTTCTTATCTAGTTTGAAATACAGTCATTACTTGAATAAGATATAGTTGTATAGGCGCCTTAAAACTGTGTGAGGAATATCCAAACTCCCCTACAATGAGGGGGTTGTGGAAGACCGTTTCATGTGATGTGACATGTCATTTACCATGGCAAAACACGGCATAGCATCAAGACACAAAGTAGTTATACTGCATCAACAACATCTCTCCAAAGCATAAGATTTAAATGAAGACTGAAGTGGTAAGATGTGCTGTTGAAGCTCTTTTGAAGACACATCAAGAAATGGGCAACATTGAAAACTGTAAACAATGTGATTGTAAGGTACTATCATGTTTTTTTTTGCAGGCAATAGTGAAGCATGGAGGAGGTTCCTCACAGGTTTGGGCTGTATTTCAGCAAATGGAATTGGGAATTTGGTCAGAATTAATGGTGTCCTCAATGTTGAGCATTCAAGGTAGATACTTATCCAACATTCAGTCATTCAATACTAGAGATGAGGTAATAAATTCAAGTGGAATTGCATTCTACTCTCAAATTTAACAAAAATTTGCATTTGCCAAAATGCAGGATTTTTGTAATTAACTTCAGCACAGATTACGCAAAATGGATATTTTTCTGAATCATGAAAGGCCATCAATACGTTAAAAAATAACCCTTATACTCATAAACCGAACCCTCTTCTACTCACCGCACGCCATAACAAACTGTAAAGCGCTGTGGAATATGTTGGCGCTATGTAAATAAAGATTATTATTATTATAACGTCATGGACCTTGACCTTTGCAGGTGCATGCACAGAGCCCTCTTGGGCCTAGCAAACAGAGAATCCTTAACCAAGAGTATGTTTCCACGGTCAGTAAACGCAGCGGGTTGGATGCTGCGTTCATCCGCAGCGTCAAACCCACAGCGGCCAGATGTTAAAGCATAGTGCATGCACTGACGTCTCCGGCTTCCCTGCAGAGATGAACATGCTGCGCGTCTTTCCAGACTGCAGCATGTCTAATTATGTTGCGGAGATGCTCCGTCTCTGCAACATAAATTTCTCATACACTATCATTAGATGTGGTAAAACTTTATAGTCACATGCGTATTAAATGCAAAAACGCAGCTTACTACACATGTGAACTAATTTAAATAATGTCTTACCTTGTGACACAGCTGGAACTTCACATCCAATGCAGTTCTCGCGATGAGCTGAGCTGAATTCTGAACTGCCATGCATGTGACCGCCAGAGATATCTCCGGTCACTTGCCAAGTTCTCACGATCAGCTGATCGTGAGAACTGCAGTGCAGGTGACCTCCGGTGGTCATCTACAAGCTCCGCTGTGTCTGGATGTCAGGCTGGATGGTAGCATAATTCATGGGACATTATGGATTATCTTCTATGCGGACAGGTATGGTATACTGTTGCTTTTTTATTTTACTATTTTTTACAGGAGATCGAGGGCTTCGGGGAATTAGGTGATGCAGTAAGTATGGCTTAATTTAGGATATTAAAGAAGTCTGGGTCTTTATTTCAATTAAAGGACTTTATTCTGGCTGTGTCTTTATTTACCATATAACTATAGGATTAGTAATGGATAGGTGTCTTATAGATGCTTCTCCATTTCTAAGCCATGGGCTTGATGTCACCTGAAAGGTGACATCAACCCACAAATATTACCCCACTTGCCACCGCTACAGGGCAAGTGGGAAGAGCCAGGTAAAGTGCCACATTTGGCGCATCTTTGGATGTGGGCTGCTATATTTTTAGGCTGGTGAGGGCCAAAATCCACGGGCCTTGCCATCCTGAGAATACCAGGCCGCAGCTGTCTGCTTTTTATTTGACTGGTTAACAAATATAGGGGGACCCCACGCTATTTTTTTGGAGAGGATCCTATTGTTTTTGCTAACCATCGAAGGTAATCAGACTGCTGCAGCCTGGTATTATCAGGCTGGTAAGGTACATGGATATTGGATCCTTATCAGCCTGAATTACCAGTCATAGTAGTCTGCTTTACTCTGGCTGGTTAACAAATATAGGGGACCCCACACCGTTTTACTTTTTTAATTATTATTTATTTATTAAAGAGGGGGCCTCCATGCTTTCCTCCAATTCCTGTGTCGTGTATGTCCGGCTGTGTCACAAGATTCACCATTATGTAAATTGGTTCACATGCGTAGTAAGCTGTGTTCCCGCACTTAATACGCATGTGATTAGGAAGATAATGTGGTTTTACCACATCTAATAAAAGTCTATGGGTTATTTACGCAGCGGAGACTACATAAATTGACATGCTGCAGTCTGGAAAGATGCTCCGCATGTCCGTCTCGGCATCGGGGCATGCATAGTGGACAAGAGATTTCTTGAAATCCCATTCACTACGCTGTAACATCTGGCTGCTGCAGGTTGGACGCTGCGGATGTACGCAGCGTCCAACCAGCAGCGCTTACTGACTGTGGGAACATACCCCAATATATCTGCCAACAGAAAATCACTTTTTTCCTTCCCAGAAGCCAACGTTCAATTAGATTCATTTCAAGTGACAAAAAAATACATGCAATGAAAAAACGCATGTAAAAAACGCATCAAAAATGCAGGTGACCTGCCAGTGACCTAAGATGCAGATTTGGTGCAGATTTCACCTGTGTCAAATCCTGAGCAAATACTGAGCCATTCCTGACCGTGGAAACATACCCTTAAGGCCCTGGGAATTTCAGTGCCGTCGCCGATCTGGAAATGCGACTAGGACCAGACAGGTGGTGATGAGCTGCAGAGGGGCTGAAAAGGTGAGCGGTAATGTGAGTATAAACTTTTTTTAAAACAATTATGGTTATTATTCTCCAGGGTGTGGAATCCCTAGAGCTTAGTAAGGCACATGAAATTTACTGAGAATAACTTATTCGTGAATTTTTTGTGAAACATTTTGCACATGAAAGTATTGGATAAATTCAATTTAAGCATAATCATTAGATGTCAGATTTCTATTGAATTAGAAAAATAATAGTCAAGAAAGATAGATGTGTCCTATATTAATCCACATTTATAAAATGGTAAGAATTGAAGTGTGCAGAAAACAGCAAAGTTTCTTCATATTATGATGACCAATATTTTCTTCACATACAGCATACATAGAGGAAAGTTCTAACAGAAGGCACATCTTCCCTGAGTAGCCATCCTCTGGAGGACCTTCCTTCTGAAGAAGACTTTAACTGATTCCATGTAAGTGTATGTCATTTTGTCAAGTGTTGGACCTGTAATTTATTTTTATGGCATTCCCCTAGTCATTAGACCTCACCCACCGAAGAATGCATGAGTAGTTTGTCCTAAAGCTATCGTTTCGTTTAAGAAACAGATATCATTTGGACAAAAGTTCACACTGATTGTCCAGGCGCTGCACTGATCTTATGAATTCCTAAAAATCAGTTGTGTCGTCATATTCTCTTCCATACTCCCTCAACAAGTTTCTAGGAATATGCTAGTAGTGCTGCAATAAATTCAGAACTCTCCACCTTTGCCTGGCACATAGGTCATTACAATGTGGCAGAAATAAGTATTTGATGCACTGCTGATTTTGCAAGTTTTCCCACCTACAAAGAATGGAGAGGTCTATAATGTTTATAGTAGGTACACTTCAACTGTGAGAGACAGAATCTTTAGAAAAAAAATCAGAAAATTGCATGGTATGATTTTTAAATAATTAAACTGCATTTTATTTCATGAAATAAGTATTTGATCCCCTACTAACCAGCAAAAATTCTGTCTATCACAGACCTGTTAGTTTTTCTTTAACCCCTTAATATATGATGTACTATCCCGTCGAGGTGGGGTGGGCCTTAATTCCCACCGACGGGATAGTACGTCATATGCGATCGGCCGCGCTCACGGGCCGCTCCTGGCACATTAACCCCCAGAACACTGCGATCAAACATGGTCTCAGTGTTTCGGCGGTATAGGGAAGCATCGCGCAGGGAGGGGGCTCCCTGCGGGCTTCCCTGAGACCCTCGGAGCAACGCGATGTGATTGCGTTGCTCCGAGCGTCTCTTACCTCCTCACCCTGCAGTCCCCGGATCCAAAATGGCCCAGTGCAGGCGCTGGTAAGCCAGGAGTGCTGTAAGTCAGATCGCCGATCTGACAGAGTGCTGTGCAAACTGTCAGATCAGCGATCTGTGATGTCCCCCCCGGGACAAAGTAAAAAAAGTTTTAAAAAAATTTTCCATATGTGTAAAAAAAAAAAAAAAAAATCCTAAATAAAGAAAAAAAATATATATATATTATTCCCATAAATACATTTCTTTATCTAAATAAAAAAAACAATAAAAGTACACATATTTAATATCGCCGCGTCCGTAACGACCCAACCTATAAAACTGTCCCACTAGTTAACCCCTTCAGTGAACACCGTAAAAAAGATTAAAAAAAACGAGGCAGAAAACAACGCTTTATTATCATACCGCCGAACAAAAAGTGGAATAACACGCGATCACAAAGACAGATATAAATAACCATGGTACCGCAGAAAACGTCATCTTGTCCCGCAAAAAACGAGCTGCCATACAGCATCATCAGCAAAAAAATAAAAAAGTTATAGTTTTCAGAATAAAGCGATGCCAAAATAATTATTTTTTCTATAAAATAGTTTTTATCGTATAAAAGCGCCAAAACATAAAAAAATGATATAAATGAGGTATCGCTGCAATCGTACTGACCCCAAGAATAAAACTGCTTTATCCATTTTACCAAACGCGGAACGGTATAAACGCACCCCCCCCCAAAAGAAATTCATGAATAGCTGGTTTTTGGTCATTCTGCCTCACAAAAATCGGAATAAAAAGCGATCAAAAAATGTCACGTGCCCGAAAATGTTACCCATAAAAAGTCAACTTGTCCCGCAAAAAACAAGACCTCACATGACTCTGTGGACCAAAATATGGAAAATTAATAATTCTCAAAATGTGGAGACGCAAAAACTTTTTTGCTATAAAAAGCGTCTTTTAGTGTGTGACAGCTGCCAATCATAAAAATCCGCTATAAAAACGCTATAAAAGTAAATCAAACCCCCCTTCATCACCCCCTTAGTTATGGAAAAATAATAAAATTAAAAAATTTATTTATTTACATTTTCCCATTAGGATTAGGGCTAGGGTTAGGGTTATAGCTAGGGTTAGGGCAAGGGTTAGGGCTAGGGTTAGGGCTAGGGTTGGGGCTAGGGTTGGGGCTAGGGTTGGAGCTAAAGTTAGGGTTAGGGTTGGGGCTAAAGTTAGGGTTAGGGCTAAAGTTAGGGTTAGGGTTGGGGTTAAAGTTAGGGTTGGGGCTAAAGTAGGGTCAGGGTTTGGATTACATGTATGGTTGGGATTAGGGTTGGGATTAGAGTTAGGGGTGTGTCAGGGTTAAGGGTGTCGTTAGGGTTACCGTTGGGATTAGGGTTAGGAGTGTGTTTGGATTAGGGTTTCAGTTAGAATTGGGGAGTTTCCACTGATTAGGCACATCAGGGCTCTCCAAACGTGACATGGCGTCCGATCTCAATTCCAGCCAATTCTGCGTTGAAAAAGTAAAACAGTACTCCTTCCCTTCCGAGCTCTCCCGTGCGCCCAAACAGGGGTTTACCCCAACATATGGGGTATCAGCGTATTTGGGACAAATTGTACAACAACTTTTGGGGTCCAAGTTCTCTTGTTACCCTTGGGAAAATATAAATTTGGGGGGCTAAAAATCATTTGTGTGGGAAAAAAATTACTTTTTATTTTCACGGCTTTGCGTTGTAAACTGTAGTGAAATACTTGGGGGTTCAAAGTTCTCATAACACATCTAGATAAGTTCCTTGGGGAGGTCTAGTTTCTAATATGGGGTCACTTGTGGGGGTTTCTACTGTTTAGATACATCAGGGGCTCTGCAAATGCAACGTGACGCCTGCAGACCAATCCATCTAAGTCTGCATTCCAAATGGCGCTCCTTCCCTTCCGAGCTCTGCCATGCGCCCAAACAGTGCTTCCTCCCCACATATGGGGTATCAGCGTACTCAGGACAAATTGGACAACAACTTTTGGGGTCCAATTTCTCCTGTTACCCTTGGGAAAATACAAAACTGGGGGCTAAAAAATAATTTTTGTGGAAAAAATGTTTTTTTTATTTTCACGGCTCTGCGTTATAAACTGTAGTGAAACACTTGGGGTTTCAAAGTTCTCACAACACATCTAGATAAGTTCCTTGGGGGTCTATTTTCTAATATGGGGTCACTTATGGGGGTTTCTACTGTTTGAGTACATCAGGGGCTCTGCAAATGCGATGTGACGCCTGCAGACCAATCCATCTAAGTCTGCATTCCAAATGGCGCTCCTTCCCTTCCGAGCTCTGCCATGCACCCAAACAGTGCTTCCCCCCACATATGGGGTATCAGCATACTCAGGACAAATTGGACAACAACTTTTGGGGTCCAATTTCTCCTGTTACCCTTGGGAAAATACAAAACTGGGGGCTAATAAATAACTTGTGTGGGAAAAGAAAAAGATTTTTTATTTTCACGGCTCTGCGTTATAAACTGTAGTGAAACACTTGGGGGTTCAGAGTTCTCACAACACATCTAGATAAGTTCCTTGGGGGGTCTAGTTTCCAAAATGGTGTCACTTGTGGGGGGTTTCTACTGTTAAGGTGCATCAGGGGCTCTGCAAATGCAACGTGACGCCTGCAGACCAATCCATCTAAGTCTGCATTTCAAATGGCGCTCCTTCCCTTCCGAGCTCTGCCATGCGCCCAAACGGTGGTTCCCCCCACATATGGGGTATCAGCGTACTCAGGACAAATTGGACAACAACTTTTGGGGTCCAATTTATCCTGTTGCCCTTGTGAAAATACAAAACTGGGGGCTAAAAAATCTATTTTGTGAAAAAAAAAGAATTTTTATTTTCACGGCTCTGCGTTATAAACTGTAGTGAAACACTTGGGGGTTCAAAGCTCTCAAAACACATCTAGATAAGTTCCTTAGGGGGTCTACTTTCCAAAATGATGTCACTTGTGGGGGGTTTTAATGTTTAGGCACACGAGGGGCTCTCCAAACGCGACATGGTGTCCCATCTCAATTCCAGTCAATTTTGCATTGAAAAGTCAAACGGCGCTCCTTCCCTTCCGAGTTCTGCCATGCGCCCAAACAGTCTTTTACACCCACATATCGGAGATCATCTTTGTGAAAAAATATGATTTTTTATTTTTACGGCTCTGCATTATAAACTTCTGTGAAGCATTTGTTGGGTCAAAGTGCTCACCACACATCTAGATAAGTTCCTTAAGGGGTCTACTTTCCAAAATGGTGTCACTTGTGGGGGTTTCAATGTTTGGGCACATAAGGGGCTCTCCAAACGCAACATGGTGTCCCATCTCAATTCCAGTCAATTTTGCATTGAAAAGTCAAATGGCGCTCCTTCCTTTCCGAGCTCTGCCATGCGCCCAAACAGTGGTTTATACCCACATATGGGGTATCAGCGTACTCAGGACAAATTGCACAACAACTTTTGGGGTCCAATTTCTTCTCTTACCCTTGGGAAAATAAAAAATTGGAGGCGAAAAATCATTTTTGTGAAAAAATATGATTTTTTATTTTTACGGCTCTGCATTATAAACTTTTGTGAAGCACTTGTTGGGTCAAAGTGCTCACCACACATCTAGATAACTTCCTTAAGGGGTCTACTTTCCAAAATAGTGTCACTTGTGGGGGTTTCAATGTTTAGGCACATCAGGGGCTCTCCAAACGCAACATGTCGCCCCATCTCAATTCCTGTCAATTTTGCATTGAAAAGTCAAATGGCGCTCCTTCCCTTCCGAGCTCTGCCATGCGCCCAAACAGTGGTTTACCCCCACATATGGGGTATCAGCGTACTCAGGACAAATTGTAAAACAACTTTTGGAGTCCATTTTCTCCTGTTACCCTTGGTAAAATAAAACAAATTGGAGCTGAAATAAATTTTGTGTGAAAAAAAGTTAAATGTTCATTTTTATTTAAACATTCCAAAAATTCATGTGAAACACCTGAAGGGTTAATAAACTTCTTGAATGTGGTTTTGAGCACCTTGAGGGGTGCAGTTTTTAGAATGGTGTCAAAACTGGGTATTTTCTATCATATAGACCCCTAAAGTAGACATGTGAGGGCAGAGCAAAGTACTGCAGTGCACAGGCGCGAGAAAGGTCAGAGAGGCCCGGCACCTGCGCACTGCAGTACTTTGCTCTGCCCTCAACAGTGCAAAGTACGCCTGCGCCGGAGCCACGGCATGAAGACCAGGAGAGGACGTCATGGAATGAAGATAGGAGGCGCCGGAGCGGACCTGAGAAACCCATCGGAGCGGACCGCAGTAGGACCACCCCTGGGTGAGTGTAATCTAACCTCTTTTTCTCCTCTTTCAGGTAACATCGGTGGCTTATCTACAGCAGTACAGAATGCTGTAGATAAGCCCCTGATGATGGTGAGCTTACCTCACCATCGATTTTGGGGGTGACAGGTTCCCTTTAAGAAGCCCTCCTACTCTGCACATATTACCTGTATTAATTGCACCTGTTTAAACTTGTTACCTGTATAAAACACACTTGTCCACACACTCAGGCAATCACACTAACCTCTCCACCACGGCCAAGAACAAAGAGCTGTCTTAGGACACCAGGCACACAATTGTAGACTTGCACAAGGCTTGGATGGGCTACAGGACAATAGGTAAGCAGCTTGGTGAGGAGTCAACAACTGTTGGCACAATTGTTAGAAAATGGAAGAAACACAAGAGGACTGTTAATCTTCCATGGTCTGGGACTCAAGATCTCGCCTTGTGGGACAAGGATGATTTAGAGAAAGGTCATGCATCAGCCCAGAACTACACGGGAGGACCTGGTCAATGACCTGAAGAGAGCTGGGACCACAGTCAAAAACATTACCGTTAGTAACACACTACATCGTCATGGATTAAAATCCTGCAGGCCACGCAAGGTCCCCGTGCTAATGTCAGCACATGTCTACGTATAAAGTTTGCCAATGACTAGTGTTGAGCATTCCGATACCGCAAGTATCGGGTATCGGCCGATACTTGCGGTATCGGAATTCCGATACCGAGTTCCGATACTTTTGTGGTATCGGAAATTGGAATCGGAAGTTCCCAGTGTATGGTTCCCAGGGTCTGGAGGAGAGGAGACTCTCCTTCAGGCCCTGGGATCCATATTCATGTAAAAAATAAAGAATTAAAATAAAAAATATGGATATACTCACCCGTCCGGTGGCCCCTGGACCTTACCGATTGTAACCGGCAGCCTCCGTTCCTAAGAATGAGGAGTTTAGGACCCTCGATGACGTCGCGGCTTGTGATTGGTCGCGTGCCGCTCATGTGACCGCTCATGTGACCGCTCACGCGACGTCATCGAGGGTCCTAAACTCCTCATTCTTAGGAACGGAGGCTGCCGGTTACAATCGGTAAGGTCCAGGGGCCACCGGACGGGTGAGTATATCCATATTTTTTATTTTAATTCTTTATTTTTTACATGAATATGGATCCCAGGGCCTGAAGGAGAGTTTCCTCTCCTTCAGACCCTGGGAACCATCCAGGATCACTTCCGATATTTGTGTCCCATTGACTTGTATTGGTATCGGATATCGGTATCGGCGATATCCGATATTTTTCAGGTATCGGCCGATACTATCCGATACCAATACTTTCAAGTATCGGAAGGTATCGCTCAACACTACCAATGACCATTTGGATGATCCAGAGGAAACATGGGAGAAGATCATGTGGTCAGGTGAGGCCAAAATAGAACTTTTTAGTATCAACTCCACTCACCATGTTTGGAAGAATAAGAAGGATGAATACAACCCTGGGAACACTGTCCCAACTGTGAAGCATGGTGTGGGAAATATCATACTTTGGGGATGCTTTTCTGCAAAGAGGACAGGATGGCTGGACCATATTGAAGGAAGGATGGATAGGGTCATGTATTGCAAAATTTTGGCCAACAAACGCCTTCTCTGTGTGAGCATTGAAAATGGAATATGGTTGGGTCTTTCACCATGACAATGACCCGGAACACACAACCAGGGCAAGTATGGAGTAGCCCCATAACAAGCATTTCAAGGTCCTGGAGTGATCTAGCCAATCTCCAAACATGAACCCAATTGAAAATCTTTGGAGGGAGTTGAAACTCAATGTTGCCCAGCGACAGCCCCAAAATTTGAAAGATCTGGAGAAGATCTGTATGGAGCAGTGGGTCAAAATCCCTCCTGCAGCGTGTACAAACTTGGCCAAGGACTACAGGAAACGTCTGACCTCTGTAATTGCAAACAAAGGTTTCTAAACCAAATATTAAGTTCTGTTTTTCTATTGTATAAAATAAAAACGTACAATGCGATTTTTTTTATTTTTTTTAAGATTCTGTCTCCCACAGTTGAAATGTACCTACAATAAAAATTATAGACCTCTCCATTCTTTATAGGTGCGTAAATTGGCAATGAATCAAATACTTATTTTCCCCACAGTATCAGTCAGTGTGATCTTGCACAAATCTCATATTTTAATCATCTGCAGTGTCCCTGCCCCTTTACTTTAATAATCTGATTTCTAAGTATGCAGGTTAGTTTTACTGCATATGTATTAAGAAATAGCTTTATAAACAACCTAATATGATAGTAATGATTTGGAAAGATAAACGCAAAATGCGGAAAGTAATGTTGCTTGCCCATTGTTACACAATAAAGCTGCTATACAAAGTGTGTCCAGTAGATGGCAATACAGTCCTATCTTTCTGAAAGTGGCTCAGGTGTGGTAAAAGGGAATCGGTCACCAGAAAAAAATGCTATTAAAGTGCAGATATGGGGTTAATCTGCAGGTTAATAGCGTTCCTAACCTGCCCCCTGCGCGCATTTGGCTGAACGTTGTGGCGAGAAAATACACTTTATTCTCCCTGGCAGCATTCCGGTGTCATTCAGGGGAGCGGCGTAGGTTCAGTCACCAATCTAAGTATACACAGCAGCGGCTGTAACAACGCCCCCAACCCTGACTGACAACCAGCCCCTAATGCAGAGCCAATGTCAGTGAGGGGGGCACAGTTACAACAGCCGCTTTGTATTCTTAGAGCGGTAAATTAACCCGCGCCGGCGCCGGCCCTGTGACTGAAATGCTGTGGGGGGGGAAAAAAGTTCATTTTTTCCCCTCAGCATTTGGCTAATTGTGGCTTCCGGGCAGCTTAGTAATACTATTAACTGGCACATTAACCCCATGTCTGCAAGTTAATAGCATTTTTTTTGGTGACAGGTTCCCTTTCAACCTCATACTGTTGTCCGTGGCACCATATAACTCTTCACGGTCTCACGGAATCCATAGGTAAACAATCTGCAAGACAGAATTCTTCGTTCTGGTTGAGAGCCATCTTCCATGTTTTGGGTATGCCACACACTGCACATTTGAAGAACGCATCTATATGCATGCTGGTCCAAAACATACTATGCTTTTAATTCTAAACCACTGAGAATTTACAGACATTTAAGATGACCAACGGCTCAGGGATGGACTAAAACTAAAATCAAGTCCTGACATTTTAACGCACACAGGCCCATGCTGTACGCGCCCCTTCACAGACTAGTGTCTCTATTATTAAAATGACTTTGCGAGCAGGAAATCAAAATTACTACAAGACCTATATTTCCAATAATATCTGTATATAAGATTTAATAACAATAATAATACTGCAATAATATTGCAGTATAACAAATACCATCAGGCCATAGCAATGGTGACAACACAGCATTTAGTCTTAATTATCCAGATGTATTATTTCAGTAGGCCTGGACACAGAGTATTGTTTCTATGTTGACTCTTGAGTTGTTTGGTGTAGCTTGTTGTCTGTTATCTTAGGGGGACAGGGACATAGGGTAATTGAGCAATAGATGCTTGCCAATATGTTGATTACCTATTGTATAAGTCAAGCTAGTTTATTGACCTGCAATATAGAAAAGGACGAACTATGCGGATTGATTAAATACATAATAAGCCACTGCTGCCTTCCTCCAATCCTGTGGAAAAAGGCCTGAATAAAAGCTCTGAACTATAAAAAAGGGCATATGCCTCTGTATCAAAGGTGTCCTGACAGAGCACAGCCAGGATACCATGACTGAATAAAGGAACATTCTACAGGACAGCTGCCAGGACACCATGATTCCATCAGAAGGGAAACAGATTTGACAATCTACGGGATGCCAGTCTAAGGACCATAGCCCTAGCTGGAAGTATACAGATCTGCTCCACTGACCATCACTGAACCAATGGATACGTTTGGGGAAACCAAGATTAGGACCCTCCAGTCACCTGCCCTCATGGAAACATTCGTAAAAGCCAGGTTGTGACCCACCGGTCAACTGGTCCCACGGATACATTTGGGAAAGCCAGGATTGTGACCCTCCAGTCACCTGGCTCCATAGAGACGTTCAGAGAAGCAAGGTTGCAATCCTCCAGTCACCTGGCCACGTACCTCAATGGACTGTTACCTCCTCTCTGTGGGTGCCCGCCAAAAGAGGGCTGCCACTGGTGGGGGTAGTCAGCCCTGAAGTCGCAGTTGCTCTATTCCCAGTGAGTCAGCGGAAAGGTAAGACTCTGTAATTTTGCACCATCATGGGGATTTAGCTGGGACTGTTCTATATGTCTATTGTCTGTTTGGTGGTTCAATAAAGTATTGCCACACTGTTTTACTCTTACCCTGTGTTGTCTAAGTAGTATTATGCCCACAGGAAAAAGAACACGGACGTTCAGTGGGATGAGCCCAAGTCCATGCGGTCTCAGGCCAGCGGACTAAAACACCCACTGACCCCCCATGTCTCCACGTCAAGATATTACCAGTATATACAGTGGAGATAATACCGCTATACTGATTATTAACCAAAACCACTGTATTTGGACTTATTTTACCACCGTACAAAGATTATACAATGGCAATATCAGTTTTACATCAGTGCTCTGCTGACCATGTGTGTATATACTGTACAGGTTCTCACCTGATTGCAGTCATTCATTTTTGCCTTTATTAGTCAGCCACAATATCCATAGACTTTTGTTCCATCTTTAATTTGTCCCTGCAAAATGTAACATACAAATACCTTTGGTTTACTGCTTTTCAGACCCATTTCTCACATTACCCCGCTACTACACAAATGAGCAGTTCTAAATCTAGTGCCCTAGATGGACAGTAATAATGTCCCTCTGTGTCCTGAACAGTAATAGTACCTTTTTTTTAGTGCCCAACAATACCAGTGTCCCCTCTGTACCTTTTTGTAGGAATAATGCTCCCCTGTGCCTCCTTAGTTATACAGCAACATATGGTAATAATATGTGAATCTCTTAATAATAATACACCTTGATCCCTTATTATAAGGAGGTACAGGGTCATTGGTCATTATTATAATTAAACCCTCCCTGTGCTAACTTATAATAATTCCTACTGTGCTTACATTATTATATAATGAACCCCCAACCTGCCTTCTTATAATAATGCCACCATCCATTTTGCCTCCTTTTTAATAATGACCCTCAGTGGCTCTTTATTTTAATAATGCATTGAGCAGGAAAACACATAGATATCAAGGGTCCCCATAGCAAAAGTCCTATCATGGCACATAGGCAAAGTGACAGAAGGGCATGCCTCACAAACTTTTAAGAAACAGAGAGGGATATGAATTGTGGCACTTACACTGTTATTTTGACCCTACTGAAGCAGCTTGGTGCTCTTAAACACTAGTATACCCTTCTCATGACTCCTACACAGTATGATGTGCCCACACAAACTGATCTCCCTCATTCCTCACCTACACAGTATGATGACCCTATAAACCCCCATAAAAAGCATTAAGACACCTAAAAGAACTCAACTCAATTACATGGTCACCACAGCTTTCCAAATACAGTATGATGTCCACCACAGTCCCTCATAAAATATGATGGTCATCATAGCCCAACACAATTAGATGGTCACCACAGCCCCCCCCCCACCTACAGTATGACCACCACAGTCATCCCACACAGTGAGACAGTCCCCTGTTGTGGATTCTGTTTGTGGGCTCCCTCTGGTGGTTACTGCTGGTACTGGGTGACTTTGGTGGGTTGCGGCCTTTGGTTTCCACCTGTCCATCAGAGGCTGGGTGTTTCCTTTTTTACCTGGCCTTTCTGTCATTCCCTTGCCGGCTATCAATGTATTCAGATGTGCTCTGTTTGGTTCCTGCCTACCTGCTCCCAGATCTTTCAGGATAAGCTAAGTGCTGATTTTCAGTTGTTGGTTTTTTTGTCCAGCTTGCTTATTATGTCTCTATGCTAGCTGGTAGCTCTAGTGGACTGAGGTTCTCCCCATGTGCCATGAGTTGGCACATGGGTTCTTGTAATCTCAGGATGGTTTTTTGATTAGGGTTTTTTGATGACCGCTCAGACCCCTTTTGTATCGTTCTGCTTTCTAGTTTACAGCGGGCCTCAATTTGCTGAACCTATATATATCATCTCTATGTGTGTGCCTTCCTCTCATTTCACCGTCAATACATGTGGGGGGCAACTATACCTTTTGGGGTTCATTCCTCTGGAGGCAAGTGAGGTCTTATTTTCTCTGCAGTACTAGTTAGCTCTTAGGCTGGTGCGTGGCGTCTAGAACCAACGTAGGCACGCTCCCTGGCTATCTCTAGTTGCGTTTGTCAGGCGTAGGGCAGCGGTCAGCCCAGGTTCCATCACCCTAGAGCTCGTCCGATATTTTGTATTACTTTGCTTGTCCCTTGCTATCCCTAGCCATTGGGATTCATGACAGTATAGCCGGCCCACAAAGTGTTAATTGTTTGGGCTGAAGCAGGAGAAAAATAAGTGTTTAAGGGAAATTTATTTATTTATTTATTTATTTTTTTTCCTTCAGAGTTTTGCTGCCTAGCCCTTAATTGCTGTCTAGCTGCTTCTTACCTCCTCTTAACCCTTGAATGGCTCTGATATTAGCTGTTTAACATGGATGTCCAGAGTTTGGCTTCCAGCCTGAGTAATCTCGCGGCAAAAGTTCAAAACATACAGGATTTTGTTGTTCACACTCCCATGTCTGAACCTAGAATTCCTATTCCAGAGTTCTTTTCTGGAGATAGATCTACCTTCCTGAATTTCAGGAACAATTGTAAATTGTTTCTTTCTTTAAAATCTCGCTCCTCTGGAGACCCTGCTCAACAGGTCAAGATTGTAATATCTTTCCTGCGAGGCGACCCTCAGAATTGGGCATTTGCATTGGCACCAGGGGATCCTGCATTGCTCAATGTGGATGCGTTTTTTCTGGCATTGGGATTGCTCTATGAGGAACCCAACCTGGAGATTCAGTCTGAAAAGGCTTTATTAGCCCTCTCTCAGGGGTATGATGAAGCGGAAATATATTGTCAAAAATTTCGGAAATGGTCGGTGCTTACTCAGTGGAATGAGTGCGCCCTGGCTGCAAACTTCAGAAATGGTCTTTCCGAGGCCATTAAGGATATTATGGTGGGGTTCCCTACGCCTACAGGTCTGAATGAGTCGATGGCTATGGCCATTCAGATTGATCGGCGTTTACGGGAGCGCAAACCCGTGCACCAGTTGGCGGTGTCTTTTGAACAGGCACCTGAGACTATGCAATGTGATAGAATTCAGTCCAGAAGTGAACGGCAAAATTATAGGCGGAAAAATGGATTGTGTTTTTATTGTGGTGATTCAGCTCATGTTATATCAGCATGCTCTAAACGCACAAAAAGGGTTGATAAATCTTTTGCCATTGGTACTCTGCAGCCTAAGTTCATTTTGTCTGTGACTCTGATTTTTTCACTGTCTTCCATTTCCGTCGATGCCTATGTGAATTCGGGCGCTGCCCTGAGTCTTATGGATTGGTCATTTGCTAAACGCTGCGGTTTTAGTCTGGAACCTCTGGAAGTTCCTATTCCTCTGAAGGGAATTGACTCTACACCATTGGCTATGAATAAACCGCAGTATTGGACACAAGTGACCATGCGCATGACTCCCGTTCATCAGGAGGTGATTCGCTTCCTTGTACTGTATAATTTACATGATGTACTAGTGCTTGGTCTGCCATGGTTACAAACTCATAATCCTGTCCTGGACTGGAAAACAATGTCTGTGTTAAGCTGGGGATGTCAGGGGGTTCATGATTATGCACCTCCGATTTCAATCGCTTCATCTACTCCTTCTGAGATCCCTGCGTTTTTGTCTGACTATAGGGATGTTTTTGAGGAGCCTAAGCTCAATTCGCTCCCTCCGCATAGAGATTGTGACTGTGCTATAGAATTGATTCCTGGCAGTAAGTTCCCTAAGGGTCGTTTATTTAATCTGTCACTGCCAGAGCATACTGCTATGCGGAATTATATTAAGGAGTCCTTGGAAAAGGGACATATTCGTCCATCTTCGTCCCCTCTGGGAGCAGGTTTTTTTTTCGTGGCAAAAAAAGATGGTTCCCTGAGGCCTTGTATAGATTATCGCCTTCTGAATAAGATTACAGTCAAGTATCAGTATCCATTGCCATTATTGACTGATTTGTTTGCTCGCATTAAGGGGGCTAGGTGGTTCACTAAGATAGATCTTCGCGGTGCGTATAATCTGGTGCGGATAAAACAGGGTGATGAGTGGAAAACCGCATTTAATACGCCTGAGGGCCATTTTGAGTATTTGGTAATGCCTTTTGGACTCTCCAATGCTCCGTCAGTCTTTCAGTCCTTTATGCACAATATTTTCCGTGAATATCTGGATAAGTTTATGATTGTGTATTTGGATGATATTTTGGTGTTTTCTGATGACTGGGAGTCTCATGTTCTACAGGTCAGGAAGGTGTTTCAGGTTCTGCGGGCCAATTCTCTGTTTGTGAAGGGCTCAAAGTGTCTCTTCGGAGTCCAGAAGATTTCTTTTTTGGGGTACATTTTTTCTCCTTCTACTATTGAGATGGATCCCGTCAAGGTTCAGGCGATTTGTGACTGGACACAACCTACATCTGTTAAGAGCCTTCAGAAGTTCTTGGGGTTTGCTAATTTTTATCGTCGGTTCATTGCTAATTTTTCCAGTATTGTTAAACCTTTGACTGATTTGACTAAAAAGGGTGCTGATGTTGCTGATTGGTCTCCTGCGGCCGTGGAGGCCTTTCAGGAACTTAAGCGCCGGTTTTCTTCTGCTCCTGTGTTGTGTCAACCAGATGTTTCACTTCCTTTTCAGGTTGAGGTTGATGCTTCCGAGATTGGAGCGGGGGCGGTTTTGTCACAGAGAAGTTCTAATGGCTCGGTGATGAAGCCATGTGCATTCTTCTCTAGAAAATTCTCGCCCGCCGAGTGCAATTATGATGTGGGTAATCGGGAGCTTTTGGCCATGAAGTGGGCATTTGAGGAGTGGCGTCATTGGCTTGAGGGTGCTAAACATCGTGTGGTGGTCTTGACTGATCACAAGAATCTCATTTACCTTGAGTCTGCCAGGCGTTTGAATCCTAGACAGGCTCGTTGGTCGTTGTTTTTTTTCTCGTTTCAATTTCGTGGTTTCATACCTGCCAGGTTCAAAGAATGTGAAGGCAGATGCTCTTTCCAGGAGTTTTGTGCCTGACTCTCCTGGAGACTCTGGGCCTACTGGTATCCTTAGGGATGGGGTAATATTGTCCGCCGTATCCCCAGACTTGCGACGTGCATTGCAGGAGTTTCAGGTGGATAAACCGGATCGTTGTCCACCAGAAAGACTGTTTGTTCCGGATGATTGGACCAGTAGAGTCATCTCCGAGGTCCATTCTTCTGTGTTGGCTGGTCATCCTGGAATATTTGGTACTAGAGACTTGGTGGCCAGGTCTTTTTGGTGGCCTTCCTTGTCTAGGGATGTGCGTACCTTTGTGCAGTCTTGTGAAGTGTGTGCTCGAGCTAAGCCTTGCTGTTCTCGGGCCAGTGGGTTGTTGTTATCCTTGCCCATCCCGAAGAGGCCTTGGACGCACATTTCCATGGATTTTATTTCTGATCTCCCGGTTTCACAGAAAATGTCCGTTATCTGGGTTGTGTGTGACCGCTTTTCTAAGATGGTTCATTTGGTGCCCTTGCCTAAGTTGCCTTCCTCCTCTGAGTTGGTCCCTTTATTTTTTCAGAACGTGGTTCGTTTGCATGGGATTCCGGAGAATATCGTTTCTGACAGGGGATCCCAGTTTGTGTCTAGATTTTGGCGGACGTTTTGTGCCAAGATGGGCATTGATTTGTCTTTCTCGTCTGCATTCCATCCTCAGACGAATGGCCAGACGGAGCGAACTAATCAGACCTTGGAAACTTATTTGAGGTGTTTTGTTTCTGCTGATCAAGATGACTGGGTTGCTTTTTTGCCACTGGCCGAATTTGCTCTTAATAATCGGGCTAGTTCTGCCACGTTGGTCTCTCCTTTTTTTTGTAATTCGGGGTTTCATCCTCGTTTTTCCTCAGGTCAGGTGGAGTCTTCGGATTGTCCTGGAGTGGACGTGGTGGTGGACAGGCTGCATCAGATTTGGAACCAGGTGGTGGACAATTTGAAGTTATCTCAGGAGAAGACTCAGCAGTTTGCTAATCGCCGTCGCCGCGTGGGTCCCCGACTTCTTGTTGGGGATTTGGTGTGGTTGTCTTCTCGTTTTGTCCCTATGAAGGTCTCTTCTCCTAAGTTCAAGCCTCGGTTCATCGGTCCTTATAGGATCTCGGAGATTCTTAACCCTGTATCTTTTCGTTTGGATCTCCCAGCATCGTTTGCTATTCATAATGTGTTCCATCGGTCGTTGTTGCGGAGGTATGAGGTGCCCGTTGTTCCTTCGGTTGAGCCTCCTGCTCCGGTGCTGGTGGAGGGAGAATTGGAGTATGTTGTTGAGAAGATCTTGGATTCTCGTGTTTCCAGACGCAAACTCCAGTATTTGGTTAAGTGGAAGGGTTATGGTCAGGAGGATAATTCCTGGGTGGTCGCCTCCGATGTTCATGCGACTGATTTGGTCCGCGCCTTCCATAGAGCTCACCCTGATCGCCCTGGGGGTTCTCGTGAGGGTTCGGTGACCCCTCCTCAAGGGGGGGGGTACTGTTGTGGATTCTGTTTGTGGGCTCCCTCTGGTGGTTACTGCTGGTACTGGGTGACTTTGGTGGGTTGCGGCCTTTGGTTTCCACCTGTCCATCAGAGGCTGGGTGTTTCCTTTTTTACCTGGCCTTTCTGTCATTCCCTTGCCGGCTATCAATGTATTCAGATGTGCTCTGTTTGGTTCCTGCCTACCTGCTCCCAGATCTTTCAGGATAAGCTAAGTGCTGATTTTCAGTTGTTGGTTTTTTTGTCCAGCTTGCTTATTATGTCTCTATGCTAGCTGGTAGCTCTAGTGGACTGAGGTTCTCCCCATGTGCCATGAGTTGGCACATGGGTTCTTGTAATCTCAGGATGGTTTTTTGATTAGGGTTTTTTGCTGACCGCTCAGACCCCTTTTGTATCGTTCTGCTTTCTAGTTTACAGCGGGCCTCAATTTGCTGAACCTATATATATCATCTCTATGTGTGTGCCTTCCTCTCATTTCACCGTCAATACATGTGGGGGGCAACTATACCTTTTGGGGTTCATTCCTCTGGAGGCAAGTGAGGTCTTATTTTCTCTGCAGTACTAGTTAGCTCTTAGGCTGGTGCGTGGCGTCTAGAACCAACGTAGGCACGCTCCCTGGCTATCTCTAGTTGCGTTTGTCAGGCGTAGGGCAGCGGTCAGCCCAGGTTCCATCACCCTAGAGCTCGTCCGATATTTTGTATTACTTTGCTTGTCCCTTGCTATCCCTAGCCATTGGGATTCATGACAGTCCCCCCCACAGCCACTCATATACTATAATGGTGGTCTCCCCACAGCCTTTCATGCAGTATAATGATCCACCACAGTCCCTCCCCCCCAAAAAAAACCCTTTATACTCACTATATCCAGGCTCCATGTCCCAGTAACCTTCATTTTCTCATCTATCCTATAATAGAATGGATGCGGGCTATGCAATGGAGTAACGTCATTGCACCACCAGATGTGCCCTGGGTGGTGCTATTTTCCAGCAGGACGCAGGTCGAATGTAGCTTGCATGCTGCTGGATTAAGTGATGGAGCATGTCATCAGTGGCTCCGTGGCCACAACAGTTTTTAAACAGCACCAGTATCCCGAAGATAATCAATAAGGCCAGTTTCACACGTCCGTTTATTTCCAGTATCAGAAAAAACGGTACCAGAGATATCCATGTCTGTGTAATACTTGCGGCACACGTGTGGCAACCGTGTGCCACCCGTGTGCTGCATCAGTACCACATGGATAGCCGCCGAGGAAGAAGTGCTACAGTAAACGTTGTTCCCCGGCGGTTGCTGATGACGGCTCTCATCATTCTCCCCTGCTCTGCCGGCTATCGGCACGAGCAGAGGAGAATGATGAGAGTTATATTAAAGTCAGAACAATGACAGCAGGTGGGGGCTTTTGGGATTCTTACTCCCATCATCTGACACCTGCTGCCACTAATAACATGACAGCAGGAGCAGATGATCGGGGTATTCCCCAATGGCCACCTGCGCTATAACAAAATAAATGAATGAAAAAGCTGGCGTGGGTTCCCCCCTATTTTCTTGAACCAACCAGGCAAAACTCACAGCTGGGGGCTGCAACCCTAAGCTGCCAGCTTCAGCAAGGTTGGTTATCAAGAATAGAGGCATCCCCACGTGGTTTTAAAAAAAAATATTTAAATAACTAATTTAAAAATGGCGTGGGGTCCCCCCATTTTTGACAACCATCCTCATAAAGCTCACAGCTGGGGGATGGTATTCTCAGGCTGGTAAGGGGCCGTTGATATACTCCCCAAGCCTAAAAACAGCAGCCCGCAGCTGCCCAGAAAAGTCACATCTATTAGATGTGCCAATTCTGGCACTTTATCTAGCTCTTCCACTTGCCCTGTAGCGGTGGCAAGTGGGGTTCATATTTGTGGGGTTGATGTCACCTTTGTATAAGACACCTCTCCATTACTAATCCTATAGTTATATGTAAATAAAGACACAGCCAGAATAAAGTCCTTTAATTGAAAAAAATGACACGACTCCTTTATTAATCTCAATTAAACCATATTTACGACCTCACCTAATTCCACCGTAGCCCTCGATCTCCTGTAATAAAAGTAAAATAAAAAAACAACAATATACCATATCTGTCGGTCATTCTGTCCCATGCTGTAATCCATGCCTGGGGGCTATACAAAGGATTTTTGTGGATATTGTTCGCTCTGCTGAACAAATAGAAATCCGGACATATTGATGAAAAGGAATGGTGGTTTTATTCAACGCATTTCAAAGTCTATACATGACTTCTTCCACATATGTGTGTGGTATTTCCTGAGGAATAAGTCATACATAGACTTCGAAACAAGTTGAATAAAATCACCATTCCTTTTCATCAATACGTCCGGATTTCCATTTGTTCAGCAGTGCAGACAATATCCACAAAAATCCTTTGTATTGTTACTGATATGGTCAATCATTGACCCGTGGATCTACGGCAGCTGACATTTATATGCCCTATCAAAGAGGCACCAGGTGAGCAGTTTTCTGAATAACAGATTCTGAAATTGTAGGATAAGACCCTATGTGCGCTTCTTCTCTCCTATAGTTTCTTTGTCTGGGGGCTAAATAGTTTTCAATCTGGACGGTGCCAAGATGCGACCGTCCAGGCTGAGAACCACTATATTCTGAAGAGACAAGTTGAGCATCACTCTACAGTCAGCATTCAGGCTGTAATAAGTTGATCCTGAAGAATGAATAAAAAAAAAGAAGTTGCAATGTGTTGCCACATTGTTCATTCCATGCCTAGACAACTCGGTGCCTTCCTTAAATATCATGGAGGTCATACACAATACTGGATGTAGTCAGAGGAATAACTAAGGGTTCAGCTCAAGGTATGGCAAAACATTTGAGTAGGGCCCAAACCAGGTAACCCTGATTACAACTACAGTGGTGCACTCTAATTTTGGGTATAGGGATACATCAGCCAAAGACCATGGTGTTACTGAAAATAAATCTCAAAGACCAACACTGCTATTTCCGCCATATGGTGACCATATAAAAGGTAGATACCAGATCTGCAGAACATGAGAAATGGCTGTAAGTCAATATCTGTAATTACTGCAAACATTCTATCTGATGGAGTCAATCACTTTTCCATTCTTTTGCTTCTGCCCCAGACTGACATACTGTAACTTCTCTAGCCATGGCTCGAGAAAACAGCAAACTCCTTAGTGCCCAACATAATAATGCCCAACACTGTGCACCTTTAAATTAAAAACCCTCCTTTGTGCCCACTAGAATATATTAGTACCCTAGAAAAGAGTGTCCAGTTTGCCTCTAGAAAGTAATAATTCCCCTTTGATGGTAAAAAACACTCTGAATGCACTTATAAAAAAATATTGCTTCTTAATTGCCAGCTTAACATTTAATATTGCCCAGAGTTCAACCCTGAACTGCTCCCCTATATACAGTATGATGGGCCCACAGCTCCCCCTATACATAATGTATTTACTGCTCTCCCAAAACATGGTAAAATGATCCCCACAGTAGTCCCCACACTAGACCATAAACTATAATGGCCCTCAGATTAGCTCCCATACTGTATTATAGTCCCCACACTGTATGATGGCCCCCACATTAGTTCCCACACTAGATAATAGCCCTCACAGTAGTCCTCAAACTGCATAATGGTCCCCACATTAACTCCCACGTTGTATAATAGTACCCACACTTTATTAGGACCCCCCACAGTAGTCCCTACAGTGTATGAGGGGCACCCATACCTTGAAGCCCCAACAGTCACACCACAAGTTTTAATTAAAGTAAAAAACCATCATATACTATCCTAATCCAGGATCCTGCCAAGTCCACTAGCAAAGCACCGGCGCACGTGCATGGCTAGAGTTCAAACACATAGCGATAACTTCACTAACCCGGCACCTTGGCCACTACACCACCCTGATGTCCTGTAGACTGCAGACTTAAAGCGACCTGTGTTCTACAGAACGGAGAGCGGTAGTACAGAGAAAGCACATTTGTTTTGTGCACATCGATACAGTTAAGAGTAGTGCTAGATCCAGACAGACCCTTCTGAGAGGGGAGCCTGGTGCAACAGCCCCTTTTGCTCCCCTCCAGTAGCTATGCTATGATGTGGGGTGTATTCATTTTTATATCAACTAATCTGAGTATAACTAAAGATTTCCCATTTCTTATTATGGGTTAAAAAATATTCTATGAAACTCAGTCTTGTCAAAATTTTAGATATTATTACTGTGTTCAGAGAGCTAGTGATTCAAATCTTACTTTTAAAAGATCTGTATCTGGAATTGAAATTAATGACAGAAAAAAGACTGGCACATCCAAACTAGTGTGAATAGGTGCATACCAGGAGCAGCTACCTCCATACATACAGTAAATATACAAAAAAGGTTGCACTCTATCGTGCCAAAGCATGTCTAATATGAAATACATGAAATATGAATAGCAAAATGGCTTTTGAACATTAGGAAAATATTTAAGAGACGCATTGCACAGAATTTGATATAATCAAATATTGTGAGCCCATCAACCATCGTCAAGGTGGTCTCATACAACTGATGGGTCCCTGACCTCCCTGTCCAAATGTGAACACTTACCGAAGGCCAATGTCTGTATGCCTGGGTGAATGTGGACACCTCTGTTCAGCAAAGCCTACATATGGGTTGGCCGGGACCAAGTGTGATGAGATGCAATGCAATTAAAAACCACATGGTGATGGGAGGAGTGCTCAGTCAGTCAGCTAACATAGAAATGACAGAAAAAAGACTGGCACATCCAAACTAGTGTGAATAGGTGCATACCAGGAGCAGCTACCTCCATACATAAATATACAAAAAAGGTTGCACTCTATCGTGCCAAAGCATGTCTAATATGAAATACATGAAATATGAATAGCAAAATGGCTTTTGAACATTAGGAAAATATTTAAGAGACGCTTAAGAGCTCTGAGACAATACCATCCATGAGTTTATTTGAATAACAAAAAAAAACTTAAATCTATATGACACTTAAATCCAATTTGCATAATAATTTGGAAACCAGTGTAGTTCAAATAATATTTTAAACCTTAATAAAAACTAGTAAAAAAGCAAAATATAAAATCCTATAAAACAATGAGTTGGTTCACATTTTTCAGTTCTGACCAGTGTCACTTTATGTGGCTATAACGTTGGAATAGTTTCATATATCCCAGCAACTCAAACTTTTTTCAGGACATGCTGTACTTTATGTTATTGGTAAGTTTAGATACCATTAGATGGTAAAGAAAAAAAAAACATTTTTACCACTAAAATGTTGTGTCAGCCCCAGATTTTACATTTTCACAAGTGTAAATATGTAACAATGGCCCCAAAATATGTTATACAACTTTTCTTGAATGTGGCAATACCCCACATGTTGCTGTATAGTACGGTTTGGCCACCCAGTAAGGGTCAGGAGGAAAGGTGTAATATTTTTCTTTTGTAGACAGATTTTCTCAAGTTAGTTTGCAGAGCCCCCAAGTGGAAACAAAAACCAATTAAATATAACTTAATTGTTGGCATAAAAGCAACATCCAATAGCATATATCCTAAAAGGCGAGTTAGGTAGTCCAAGTCAAATATTCAAGTATTAATACCAGAGTACTATTTCAATACTCAGAAAATATTCTAAGGGAGACAGAAACTTTGCCTCAGTATCCCTTCCTACCAGTAGAGGTTGGCACCCTAGGGGATTCATTATGGCGCCCCCTCCACCTAGGCTGTCACTATAAATAGAGAACAATACAATAAGAGCATTTAGTAAAGATGACAGGTTGTCACTTATCTCAAGCGGAGTACCGCACCCGAGACGTTTCCGTCCTTCCTGTTCTGCTAAGGAGTTCATCAGGGGATTAATAGATAAAGGGCAGAACTTCAAGCAGCTCCTGCCATGTGGACAGTATCTCTCCATTTAATATGGTTTACATCAATGTCTGATGGTGATATGGCTGAGCAGATTGCTTATTGATTGGCAATTCCCTATATGATATGATTGTGCACCTATTAAGTGCAGCTATTTTTGGATTGATAATCTTGACAATTTTATTTTTATGGCTCAGTGGAATACTCCCGAGTCCCCATATATGGATGGGAGTGTCATATTAAGTATCTAACCTATTCATGTTCCACTCATTGGGCTTAAGCTCTGGAGGTGTAAAGCTTAAAACTCCACATAATATACACTCACCGGCCACTTTATTAGGTACACCATGCTAGTAACGGGTTGGACCCCCTTTTGCCTTCAGAACTGCCTCAATTCTTCGTGGCATAGATTCAACAAGGTGCTGGAAGCATTCCTCAGAGATTTTGGTCCATATTGACATGATGGCATCACACAGTTGCCGCAGATTTGTCGGCTGCACATCCCAAAGATGCTCCATACAAGGCAGGATGGATCCATGCTTTCATGTTGTTTACGCCAAATTCTGACCCTACCATCCGAATGTCGCAGCAGAAATCGAGACTCATCAGACCAAGCAACGTTTTTCCAATCTTCTACTGTCCAATTTCGATGAGCTTGTACAAATTGTAGCCTCAGTTTCCTGTTCTTAGCTGAAAGGAGTGGTACCCGGTGTGGTCTTCTGCTGCTGTAGCCCATCTGCCTCAAAGTTCAACGCACTGTGCGTTCAGAGATGCTCTTAGGCCTACCTTGGTTGTATCGGGTGGCGATTTGAGTCACTGTTGCCTTTCTATCAGCTCGAACCAGTCTGCCCATTCTCCTCTGACCTCTGGCATCAACAAGGCATTTCCGCCCACAGAACTGCCGCTCACTGGATTTTTTTTCTTTTTCGGACCATTCTCTGTAAACCCTAGAGATGGTTGTGCGTGAAAATCCCAGTAGATCAGCAGTTTCTGAAATACTCAGACCAGCCCTTCTGGCACCAACAACCATGCCACGTTCAAAGGCACTCAAATCACCTTTCTTCCCCATACTGATGCTCGGTTTGAACTGCAGGAGATTGTCTTGACCATGTCTACATGCCTAAATGCACTGAGTTGCCGCCATGTGATTGGCTGATTAGAAATTAAGTGTTAACAAGAAGTTGGACAGGTGTACCTAATAAAGTGGCCAGTGAGTGTATATAGCTCATTCTATATATTGGCTTAGTGGAGTGTTCATCAAATATGGATACGATTGCTTACATTTTTTTGATAGGATTCTCTCCATTGTGTGTAATGAGCACGTTTTCTCTCCAAACCTCTTATCTTTACACCCATACAATTGTCATTAAATGCCAATAGTGGCTTCTCCAGATATGGACATTGTAAGGCACTTAAGCACTTTATTTGGGAGGTGGTGTTTTGGTGAGGCAAGCCCTTTTAGGGTCAGGTAGGGACAGCCTACGTGGAGCAGGGGCGCCATAACAAATCCCCTATTGTGCCAACCTCTGCTGGTAGGAAGGGATACTGAGGCAAAGTTTCTGTCTCCCTTAGATTTTTTTCAGAGTATTTAAATAGTACTCTAGTATTAATATTTGAATATTTGACTTGGACTACCTAGCTCACCTTTTGGGATATACAGTATGTTATTTGATGTTGCTTTTATGCCAACAATTTAAAGTTATATTTTAGGGTTTTTGTTTTCATTTGGGGGCTCTGCAAACTAATCTAGGAAAATCTGTGCTCCAAAAGTCAAATATTACTCCTTTCCTCCTGACTCTTACTGTTGGTACAGGGGGTAAAAAAGTATTTAGTCAGCCACCAATTGTGCAAGGTCTCCCACTTAAAAAGATGATAGATGCCTGTAATTGACATCATAGGTAGACCACAACTATGAGAGTCAAAATGAGAAAACAAATCCAAAAAAGCACCTTGTCTTATTTGGCAAGATTTATTTTGCAAATTATGGTGGAAAATAAGTATTTGATCACTTAAAAACATGCAAGATTTCTGGCTCTCACAGACCTGTAACTTCTTCTTTAAGAGGCTCCTCTGTCCTCCACTCATTACCTGTAGTAATGGCACCTGTTTGAACTTATCAGTATAAAAGACACCTGTCCACAACCTCAAACAGTCACACTCCAAACTCCACTATGGTGAAGACCAAAGAGCTGTCGAAGGACACCAGAAACAAAACTGTAGCCCTGCACCAGGCTGGGAAGACATAATCTGCAATAGCCAAGCAGTTTGGTGTCATGAAATCAACTGTGGGAGCCATAATAAGAAAATGGAAAACAGACAAGACCACTGATAATCTCCCTCGATCTGGGGCTGCACGTAAGATCTCACCCCGTCAGGTCAAAATGATCACAAGAACAATGAGCAAAAACCCAGAACCACACGGGGGGACCTAGTGAATGACCTGCATAGAGCTGGGACCACCATAACAAGGGCTACCATCAGTGACACACGAACAGTTGTGGTCTACCTATGATGTCAATTACAGGCCTAAGTGGGAGAACTTGCACAATTGGTGGCTGGCTAAATACTTTTTTTACCCACTGTATATCCCCAATCTAGGCTCTCTATATCTTGTAGTTTTTCTCTGGAGCCCCCAAGTGACAGAACAACAGAAATTTCTGAGTGAAAGCACAAAAGCACACTATTCTGAGAATTCAACTGCAGGTGTAGTGATGATTTTGACTCCATTGGGCGTATTCCAGAAACAAGCAGCAATGGATGTTGCAGAGTGAAAATCGCAAATATGCAATATATTGCACCCAGCTGTGGATAAACGCCCCCCGTAAATTAAGTGGGCTCTCCCTGCTACAGTACTGAAACATGTGGATGATAACTGCGGTTTAGGCACACTGTGCGGCTCAGAAAGGAGGGAGTTATTTAGATTTGGGAGTGTAGATGTCACTGGATTTCTTTTTAGGGGATACGGTTTGGCTTTTCCACAGCCTTTGTTACTAGTATCACAATCTCCTCTGTATTTCCATTATAAAATAAAAGGCTGAGTGGGAGTTTGTTTTTAGGGGGTTGAGCTGAAGCTTTTATTGGTACCCAATGGTTTTATTTAGGTTAAGCAATATTTTGGATTACTTTTAAAATTTGGTTCACATTTATCCTTTGATGGAATTCCCTTTTTTAATTCCTCAGTGTAGAACAATCTTTGAAACATGAGACTCAGATTAAACCCCCAAACTTCACTATGAGGCAGAGTTACTCTGGATTTTATCAGTCTTCTGTACTGCAATGGTCATATTACAACGGTTATCGATTGCTCCTATAAAGACAGTCACCAATGGATCATAGAGCAGACTGAATCCAAAGGGTCTCCATGTGTCTCATTATAGTGAATGTTCCATCATGGGTTCTGTCTGAATCACGTATTTTAGAGACTTACATGTAAACCCTGATGCAAGTGCTCAGCGTAGAGCGCAGGATAAATGTGAAGTAAGTCGTATTGCGCTCTTTGGGAGGGAGAATGAACAACTCCGCACCAGTTCAAGAATTGGTTGCATTTATTTTCACATCGGTCAACATGCGGTATACGGTAAATAAGACTGCTTTATTCTTAGGGTCACTAGGATTATAGCGATGTTGGGTTTATATAAATTATTTAGGTTTTGCTAATCATACTAAAAAAAATTTTTTTTGCATCACATTCTGCAAGCTAGAGTTTTTCTAATTTTCTGCAGACAGTAATGTGAGAGCTTATTCTTTGGGGGATTAGTTTTATAGCGATGTCAGATTTATATAAATTATTTAGGTTTTGATAATAATCACAATAAAAATTGTTTTTTGCATCACACTTTGAGAGCGAGAGTTTTTCCAATTTTCTGCAGTCATGTAAGGGCTTGTTCTTTGCGGGACTAGTTGAAGTTTTATTGATACCCTTTTGGAGTACATAAAAATGTTATCTCTTCCTATTCTGATCTTTGGAAGGCAAAATAAACAAAATACAGCAATTCAGGAATTGTTTTTTATTCAGTTCACACTGTGGTAAAAGTGAATAGACAGTTTTATTCTTCAGGTCAGTACAATTCCAGTGATACCATATTTAAGTAGACTTTTAATGTTTGCTGCTTTTACACAATAAAAAGATTCTAGAAAAAAAATTAAAGAATTGTGTTGACATCTCCACTAGCTGAAAGCTACAGCTTTTTACATTCCGGCTAACAGCCAAGTGGAGGCTTGTTTTGAAGGTGAAAATATGTCATTTTCAGGGATACGATTACTAGGTTTCCATATGACTTTTTGTTCGTGTTCTATTAGGCTGTATAAGGCCAGTCTCACACGTCCGGATAATTCCGGTACCGGAAAAATCGGTACCGGAGTTATCCGTGTCTGTGTGCCCGTGTGCTCACGTGGCACATCAGTGTGGCACACGTGCGGTAGCCGTGTGCCACCCGTGTGCCGACTGAGGACCACACGGACCGTGCAGGAGACAGCGCTAGAGTTAAGTGCTGTCCCCCCTGCGTGTGGTGCTGAAGCCGGCATTCATTCCTTCTCCCCAGCAGCGTTCGCTGGAGAGAAGGAATGAAAAATCAAGGTTTGTTTTTTTTTTGTGTGTTTAAAATAAAGTTCTTGGTTACCTCCCGCCTCCCACCCCCTGTGCGCCCACCCGCTTGCATTAAAATACTCACCCAGCTCCCGCGATGCCTATGGGAGGTGGAGCTGCATATTTATCCCTGTAATGAGCGGCACCACGTGACCGCTCACACAGGACAAGCTGCCGGCGCTGAGAGGAAGCATCGCGGGAGCTGGGTGAGTATTTTAATGCAAGCGGGCGGGCGCACAGGGGGTGGGAGGCGACCACGAACTTTATTTTAAACACACAAAAAAAACAAAAAACCTTGATTTGTTATACCTTCTCTCCAGCGAACGCTGCTGGGGAGAAGGAATGAATGCCGGCTTCAGCACCACATGCAGGGGGGACAGGGCTTAACTCTAGCGCTGTCTCCTGCATGGTCCGTGTGGTCCTCAGTCGACACATAGGCGGCACACGGACAGCATCCGTGTGCGGTACGCGTTTACATGGACCCATTGACTTTAATGGGTCTGTGTGATCCGTGCGCTCCCACGAACACTGACATGTCTCCGTGTTTTGCAAACGGACACACGGTCCGTGAAAACACGCTGACATGTGCAGAGACACATTTATTTTAATGTGTCTACGTGAGTAAGTGTCTCCGGTACGTGAGGAAACTGTCACCACACGTACCGGAGCCACTGACGTGTGAAACAGGCCTAATGAAAACCCATCATTTTTGCCTTATTTGTACTTATTCATTTCTTATAGTGTTCTCTCTAGGGGTTAGATATCGGGACAGTTTCATAGATCAAGTGGTTCCAGTCACAGAAATATTAAATATGCATATTTATTGGTGTAATAAAAATATTATAAATATTATATTATAATATAAATATATAAATAATAAATATTTGTGGGGTTTTGGGGGGTTTATATTTGTTTGTGGCTTTTTAACTTTTTTTTTTAGATTTTTACACTTTTTTTTTTACTTAGTCTGAAACCAAACTGAAAGAAAAAAAGTAAACAAGTCCGCACTGAACAGCTGCTGAATCACTGATATAGGGTATACAAAGCTTGCTGTGCGTTAATGAAGCCAGTTCATTGGATTCGGGTGCTCATTGAAAAAAGCCAAAGTCCAATACAATATGCAAAAAGCAAAAAAGAGCACTCACAGTCCAAATGAATTCTTAGTCTTTATCGTGGCATTAAAATAACAGCAGGATCCCACAGGGAGAACAGTAGTGTCAGGAGACGACGGCCGTTTCGCGCTGCCGCGCTTCTACGGGTCTGATGAAAGACTGAGGGAAGGGGGCCTCCTATAGCTGAACCGCCCTGAAGTTAACACCCCTCCCTCAGCATCAGCTGTAACACCAGGAAACCTACTATTCAGGTAAAATCAACATTAAAAACAAAACAGAAACAACGATAAACATGAACACCAATAGAACCAATATTATTTCCCAAAAGAAAACATACCCACTGAGTTACAAAAAAACTGACATGTCCGTTCTCTCAATGAGACCCATAGGTCCTGTAGCATTAACGCGCAAAATCCATCTCCCCTCTCTTTGAAGCAGCAACCTATTGTGATACCCACCTTGAAGCGGTAAAGCTACGTTCACATTTGCGGTCGGCGCCGCAGCGTCGGGCGCCGCAGCGTCGCCGCATGCGTCATGCGCCCCTATATTTAACATGGGGGCGCATGGACATGCGTCGCACTTGCGTTTTGCGCCGCATGCGTCCCTGCGGCGCCCGCATCCGGGCGCAGAGGACGCAGCAAGTTGCATTTTTGCTGCGTCCAAAATCAATGAAAAAAAGTACGCATGCGGCGCAAAACGCAGCGTTGTGCATGTGTTTTGCTGCGTTTTTGTTTGCGTTGTGTGTTGCGGCGCCGACGCTGCGGCGCACAACGCAAATGTGAACGTAGCCTTAAATTAACTCTTTCTAAACTGGCAAACCGCAACACTGCCGCGTTACCATCATGGTGTGCTCGCAAATGGTTAATTAAGCGGGGAACCCCTTTGCCTGTGCTGATAGAATTAAAATGTTCTCTGAATCTCACAAAAAAAGGGCGAATGGTTTTACCCACGTAATAAAAGCCACATGGACAAAACAGTACATACACTACATGTGTTGTTCCACAGGATATAAAGTCACGAACCTTGTGGCAAATGGAACCTATTTGGATTATTTTATCAATTGGGTGGTACATGCAAAAATTTCAATGACCACACTTAAAATTTCCCTGTGGAATTCCTGTTTGTAACCAATTATTGCTTTCAGTGACTACCCTATTGTGGACCAGAACATCTTTTAAATTCTTCCCTCTGCGACAAGCAAAGGTCCCCTGCTAGTGAGTTCTGAGAGAGCAGGGTCTTTTTCTAAAATATGCCAACTTTTTCTGATGGCCGATCTTATACAACTATCCATAGGGCCAAATTTAAAGCTGAAAATAAATCTTTTTTCCAAAGTTTTTTTCTTTTCCTTCTCAATCTCTTCCAGACACAAAACTGCATGTTCCTCAACTTTACCTTTGGCATGATCCAAAACTGAACAAGGGTAACCTCTTGCTCTAAATCTATTGTACAATTCCTGAGACTGTCTTTGATAGCCTTCCTGACTGCTGTTAACCATTTTTACCCTCAGGAATTGGCTATAAGGGAGGGAATTTTTTGTGTACTGGGGATGTGCACTGCTGTAATGTAAAAGGGAATTAGTAGCTGAGGATTTGCGAAATACCTCTGTTTGTATCGATCCATCACTGATCCACAATCTCACATCTAAAAATTCCAAACTTAACCCACCAAAAACGGACGTAAGCCTCATATTCATGGTATTAACTTGTCCCAAATAGCTAACGAACTGATGGAACATCTCCTCACTGCCATCCCAAATTATGAATATGTCGTCCACAAATCTAACGTACAGTTTTCTATGTTTCAAAAAGGGATTAGTATCTGCATAAAGATAGCGATTTTCGAAGACTGCTAAAAATAAGTTAGCCAGGGCACATGGGACGGGCGTACCCATTGTAGTCCCTTCTATTTGCAGAAACCATGTAGAATCAAACTGGAAGGCATTGTTTGTCAACACAAATTTTAAACCATCACAAATGAACCTGATGGTGTTCATATCTGTTGTAGTGAAGGAGAGAAATTCCCTTACTGCTTCCACCCCTAGATCCTGTGGTATACGAGTATATAAACTCTCTATGTCTACTGAAGCCATAAAAAAACCTTCCTGCCATGTGAATTTTTTCAAAACTTAAAAAAAAAATTTTTGTATCCCGTATATAAGAGGGTATATCGGGCAGAAGAGGATGCAAAAGCCAGTCAAGGTAACGTGATAGAGGTTCTGTCAAAGAACCTACCCCAGACACAATGGGGCGACCCGGTGGTGTTATTAGGGGTTTGTGAATCTTTGGTATATGATACCTGTCATACCGGCCTTCCCTGACGCTGCGGCCGCTTCTTAAGTCAGCTCCTCCCGCTGTGTCTCCGCCCACCGCTCTGGGTATCACGCTGGTTCCTCGGTCCCTCTTCCTGCTGCTCGGGGATTTCGGCGTGGTGTCCGTGCTTCCGCCTTCCTCCGTCCTGTGTCTGCTCCGCACATGCGCCTTAGGTCGTGGGCGCGCGCTCCTCCCTCTTCTTAACCCTTTCCGCGTCCTCTCTGCTCCTGGGTTCTCCAATCAGGTAACCGCTTGGGCTATATCAGGCGTCTCCTCCATAATGGAGGCACCTGATTATTGTGTGCAGTTCGTACTCAGTTTAGGCCTTGTCTGTTTAGTCTCCTTGTCCGCTCTAGGCTAGTTTGCTCTCTCAGGCTATTTTCCCGTATTATCCTCCTGTCGCCTTCCATTTCCTAGCCCAGTCTCCTGTAGTCCGTTCTGTGTTTCCCGTTTTCTTTTCCATACAGTCCTCTCCTCACTCCCGTCCTCCCTCTCCTGTCTCTTCCTGAGCCGTCCCTCTTGGTGCTGGCTGTTGCGGTATTTGACCCCCTCGGGCCTGCTCCCAACTATCCCTGTATAGGGGTTGTCAATCCCGGGTACGCTCGTTCGTGGGTGCGTCAGTACCGTGAACCAGAGGGTCCACTCTCTTTTCGTGCGTCTCTGACGTCACAATACCAATGTGTTTTTTTTGGAAAATTTGGAAATGATTTTTCTGCCTGTTTTGTTGAAATAATCCCACCTTAAGATCTCAAAAATGTGCGCAGTTCGTTTTTATATTTAACCATTGGGTCTGCTTTTAATTTCAAATAAGTGTCAGCTCTGGCTAATTGGCTATGGGCTTCTGACAAGTAAAACTCCTTGGATAACAAAACGGTGTTACCACCTTTATTCTGCTGTACGTATTACTGTGTCGGACCAACTTTTTATATCCCGCAAAGCCCCTTTTTCGGCTAAAGTTAAATTTGACGGTAATTTACAATAAAGCAAAGCCTCTACATCTTTGATGACCTGAATTTCCAAGGCATCTATTAAGTTACCTGGTGTAATCAATGGCATAAATGTAGAAGGCACTCCTCCTATAAAAGGAGTTGTAGCTGAAACCCGTACACTACTCTCCTCTATCTGGGTTAGTGAGACTAAGTAACAATTGAACATCATTGAGGATACCAGTATCAGTGTGCTGAACTACCATAAAGCCCAGAGGACCTATAGTGCAAGGGATCTCACCCGGGCATTTAGCCGATTCATTACCTGTAGAGGAAGCAAAAGATTTGAATAAATGAATTCTCCTTACTGCTTTAAATAAATCTATTTTGAAGTCAACAATATCAAACTCTTCTAAGTTCTGGTAGACTATAATTCAGACCCTTAGACAAAACCGCTTGGTGTGCTGCACTCAGTTCATGAGAAGACAAATCAATTATCGTTGTTGATGATACACCGGCTGAGGAGTCCGCTTCCAAGATACTTGCTTTCTCTTTCGCTGATTGTCGGGCTCTATGCCTCCTGCCACCTCGGCGCGTCCTACGCCTAAAGGGGCTACCGGCTGTGGAAGTAAGTCACCTGTAGACGTGTTGGAGAGTGTGATACACTCATCATTATTGCTGGAATCCGAGTCTGTAGTCAAATAATCTCTTTTCGCTTGCCTCCTAGGATTCTTAAATCTGTTCACCCTTGGTCTAGAAAATCTTCGATAATTCTGTGTATTTCTGTTCTTCGCAAATCCTCTACTAATTCCCTTTTACATTACAGCAGTGCACATCCCCAGTACACAAAAAATTCCCTCCCTTATAGCCAATTCCTGAGGGTAAAAAGGGTTAACAGCAGTCAGGAAGGCTATCAAAGACAGTCTCAGGAATTGTACAATAGATTTAGAGCAAGAGGTTACCCTTGTTCAGTTTTGGATCATGCCAAAGGTAAAGTTGAGGAACATGCAGTTTTGTGTCTGGAAGAGATTGAGAAGGAAAAGAAAAGAACTTTGGAAAAAAGATTTATTTTCAGCTTTAAATTTGGCCCTATGGATAGTTGTATAAGATCGGCCATCAGAAAAAGTTGGCATATTTTAGAAAAAGACCCTGCTCTCTCAGAACTCACTAGCAGGGGACCTTTGCTTGTCGCAGAGGGAAGAATTTAAAAGATGTTCTGGTCCACAATAGGGTAGTCACTGAAAGCAATAATTGGTTACAAACAGGAATTCCACAGGGAAATTTTAAGTGTGGTCATTGCAATTTTTGCATGGAACCTATTTGGATTATTTTATCAATTAGGTGGTACATTTGCCACAAGGTTTGTGACTTTAAATCCTGTAGAACAACACATGTAGTGTATGTACTGTTTTGTCCATGCGGCTTTTATTACGGGGGTAAAACCATTCGCCCTCTTTTTTCAGAGAACATTTTAATTCTATCAGCGCAGGCAAAGGGGTTCCCCGCTTAATTAACCATTTGCGAGCACACCATGATGGTAACGCGGCAGTGTTGCGGTTTGCCGGTTTAGAAAGAGTTAATTTACCGCTTCAAGGTGGGTATTCACAATAGGTTGCTGCTTCAAAGAGAGGGGAGATGGATTTTGTTAATGCTACAGGACCTATGGGTCTCAATGAGAGAACGGACATGTCAGTTTTTTTGTAACTCAGTGGGTATGTTTTCTTTTGGGAAATAATATTGGTTCTATTGGTGTTCATGTTTATCGTTGTTTCTGTTTTGTTTTTAATGTTGATTTTACCTGAATAGTAGGTTTCCTGGTGTTACAGCTGATGCTGAGGGAGGGGTGGTAACTTCAGGGTGGTTCAGCTATAGAAGGCCCCCTTCCCTCAGTCTTTCATCAGACCCGAAGAAGTGCGGCAGCGCGAAACGGCCGTCGTCTCCTGACACTACTGTTCTCCCTGTGGGATCCTGCTGTTATTTTAATGCCACAATAGAGACTAAGAATTCATTTGGACGGTGAGTGCTCTTTTTTGCTTTTTGCATATTGTATTTTACTTAGTCTATTTGCACTGGCAGAACGCATGTTAGACCCTGTTTAATATTATTTGACGTTAAGTCCCCCATTACTATAATCGGCTTTTTTCCAGTGCTGCACTCCTCCAACCAATTGTCTTTCCACTTGTCTTATATATGAGCAGCTAGAGTTCAGCATCCTCCTTGATTCCTACATTTCTTCCTGCATTTAATTCCTCTATGCTTTACTATAAGTTGCATGATACTTTATTACCGCATCACATGGTCTGCTAGAGCTATTACCATCTTTGCCTGCTGTAATGACACTGTGATTATTCTTCCCACTGCATACTCCCCTATAAAATAACATACAATAAGTGTAAAGTACAGGGGCTGAACTGTGATATCCTACATTGCAATAACAATACAGACTTAATTTAAACACTAAAGATATGTAAAGCATAACCCCAGTTTCAACTGAAAGTGAGCAGCATGTTTTGAATCTAATGTTTTCTGCTCCCCGGACACTGCGTCCATCATGACTGAAGTATATTTATTATTCCTACATGCTTATCTAAGACTGATAGGTCAGCTGCAACCAAGGGAAACATGGAAATGATCTACTGAGTATAGTGGCCAATTGTATTGACACAGTCCGTAGCATTTTGCTGAATTATATTGGTCAGTACTAAGCAACAATAAGATTTATGGCCTCAGGATAAAAATGTGACCACTTTGTTACTGCATTTTTACATGGATAAATATAGGCCACAAATAGAGTGTTAATAAAAGCAGCTCAAGAGATGAAGTAAATTCTATGATGTGCCATAAGGGGCAGCTACTATATTTATTCCTTTGATAAATGAGTGGCTGACAGCTAAAACTGGGGGTCTGTTTACATATCTGTAGAGTATGCGTATTAACCCCTTCAAGACTAACTGGCAAATAACCCTTCTAAAATATACATTTTAATTAATTTTGTTTAAAAAAAAAAAAAATGTTATACCCAAAACAAAGGTGAAAAGTGCAACATGAAAAACCATGCATTTAACATATACATGTAATTATAATGGGCTAATGAGAACAGAAGGTAGGCTGGTACGATATACAGAGTCTGTCTAATACAGTAGTATAGTTAATTACAACTACTGTCTATATTCGGATGTCGCCTTAATCTGACCGAAAAATTTAGTCACAGAAGCGAGAAGGAGCAAGAGATGACTGTGCCCTAAAAATAACACCTCATCAATGCAGGCAGTATAACTGATTGCCTAGGGAGCCTAAAGGTTGAAGTCTACAATGCCTATATGGATAGGTAATTAGTCATAACATTTCCGTGTCTGCGGTAACTGTGCTTCAGGTACTAACAATTCATACTAGGCCAATGTGAAGGAAGGGTGCAATGACCCTACATACCACCCCTGCCTATTTGCAGAGGTTGGCACCCTAAGATGGTAAGAAATGGCGCTCCCACTCATGCGTCGGCTGCCCCTATGCTCCTGCATAAAACCCTACGACACACATATACTGTAGTAAGAAACAGAGGGCCAGTTGGCCTGCATCTGCTAATTTAGCCACAGATGAGGGTATCAGATGTTATAAGGAAATAAATCTCATAGATAAATAGAAGGGTAGGGGTTTATGTGTCAAAGTGACAGTAGAAGAGCAGACACTTTCATGTATACCGTACAAGCCATAAGTGCAGATTACATAAAATACACCTGATATGCACAAAATCCTATACAAGGTTTTCCCCTGGCATTTTTTCCGGGATGAGTTTTTATTGGTACCATTTTCGGGAACATAACATTTTTTGACCACTCTCTATTCTGATTTTTGGGAGGCAGAATGAACAAAAACCAGAAATCTAGAAATTGTTTTTTCTTTTTGTTTTTTTAATGTCGTTTCGCGTAAAATTTATTAGGCAGCTTTATTCTTTGGGTCAGTACGATTACAGCAATACCCTGTGACGACACAGCATTTCTCCTTAATTATGCCAGATGTAAATTGAGTAGTCCCAGGATCATAAACTGTTGTCTGAAGTATTGACTGAATATTCACCTCTAATATATTATCTCCTACAGTTTACCTTGTTATCTCTGCAGAACAGTAAGGTATGGCCACTGAACAATGATGTGTGCTGATACATTGATTACCGTATATACTCGAGTATAAGCCGAGATTTTCAGCCCAAATTTTTGGGCTGAAAGTGCCCCCCTCGGCTTATACTCGAGTCACGGTCGGCGGCAGGTTCGGCGGGTGAGGGCGCTGAGGCATACTTACCTGCTTCCGGCGCTCTTGGCGCTGTCCCTGCAGTCCCACGGTCTCCGGGTGCCGCAGCTCTTCCCCTGTTCAGCGGTCACATGGGACCGCTCATTAGAGAAATTAATATGGACTCCACTCCCATAGGGGCGGAGCCGCATATTCATTTCTCTAATCAGCGGTAACGGTGACCGCTGATAGAGGAAGAGGCTGCGGCACCGAAGACCATCTGTCCGGGGGAAGGAGAGGGACGCCGGGAGCAGGTAAGTATTACATATTCACCTGTCCACGTTCCACACGCCGGGCGCCGCTCCATCTTCCCGGCGTCTCTCCGCACTGACTGTGCAGGTCAGAGGGCGCGATGACGCATATAGTGTGCGCGCCGCCCTCTGCCTGATCAGTCAGTGCAGAGAGACGCCGGGACGGGACCCTGAGTAGCTGCAAGCAAGAGAGGTATGTCATTTTTTTTTTATTGCAGCAGCAATGGTACAGCTTTCTATGGCACATCTATGGGGCAATAATAAACGGTGCAGAGAACTATATGGCACAGCTATGGGGCAATAATGAACGGTGCAGAGCACTATATGGCACAGCTATGGGGCAATAATGAACGGTGCAGAGCACTATATGGCACAGCTATGGGGCAATAATGAACAGTGCAGAGCACTATATGGCACAGCTATGGGGCAATAATGAACGGTGCAGAGCACTATATGGCACAGCTATGGGGCAATAATGAACGGTGCAGAGCACTATATGGCACAGCTATGGGGCAATAATGAACGGTGCAGAGCACTATATGGCACAGCTATGGGGCAATAATGAACAGTGCAGAGCACTATATGGCACAGCTTTCTATGGTACAGCTATGGGGCAATAATGAACGGTGCAGAGCACTATATGGCACAGCTTTCTATGGTACAGCTATGGGGCAATAATGAACGGTGCAGAGCACTATATGGCACAGCTATGGGGCCATAATGAACGGCATGGAGCATCTATTTTTATTTTTGAAATTCACCGGTAGCTGCTGCATTTTCCACCCTAGGCTTATACTCGAGTCAATAAGTTTTCCCAATTTTTTTGTGGCAAAATTAGGGGGGTCGGCTTATACTCGGGTCGGCTTATACTCAAGTATATACGGTACTTACATTGTTTATGCCAGCCAGTTTCTTGGCATTCCCAAACAGAGGAGGAAAAACTATGCAAACAGCTTACATAACTGAACAATGCAGGTTGGCCTCATTCACATCTTTCTCTGACCTCTGGATGCTGGCTAAAGGCCAGTTGAGAACTATATAAGGAGACTTTCTTCTGGTCGTGGTAACTCTTCAGGATCTCAGCTTAGAGTACTATGGACCAGGCTGGAAAAAACACAGGACTGCTTCACCTAACATCAATGAAAACCCTGACACTTCTTAAAGAATCCAGGTTGGGACAATCGGGTCACCCAGCTACATACCTCACTGCTCTCGTTTAGCTTTTTAAGGCTGGTTTCACACTTGCGTTTAAAAATGCAGCGTTTTTACCGCAAAAGCATTTGGTGCAAAAACGCATGTAAACGCGTTTAAACGCTGCGTTTTTTAGACGCATGCGTTTTTGCATGTGGTAAAAGAAACGCAGCGTTTTGACGCGTTTACAAGCGTTTTTTCCTGCGTTTGCGTTTTTGAAACGCATGATGAGAAGTGTGTGACAGCTGCCAATCATCAAAATCAACTAGAAAACCCACTATAAACAGAAATAGCTAGGGTTAGGGTTAGGATCCCTAGTAACCCTAGGGATCCTAACCCTAACCCTAGGGATCCTAACCCTAAGGGTTAGGATCCTAACCCTAAGGGTTAGGATCCCTAGGGTTAGGGTTAGGATCCCTAACCGTTACCCTAGGGATCCTAACCCTAACCCTAAGGGTTAGGATCCTTACCCTAAGGGTTAGGATCCCTAGGGTTAGGGTTAGGATCCCTAGGGTTACTAGGGATCCTAACCTTAGGGTTAGGATCCCTAGTAACCCAAGGGTTAGGGTTATCTTGTTTTTTTCTTGTGTTTTTCTATAGAAACGCATGCGTTTACATAGACAGCAATACATGTTTTTGCTGCGAATAAACGCAAGCATTTTTTTGCGGCAAAAAAACGCCGCTAGAAATTACTACAGGTTGCATTTCTGCAACAAAACGCACGCATAAAAACCGCATGCGTTACAAAAAACGCGTCAAAACGCATGCAAAAAAACCGCATGCGTTTTTAATGTTAAGTATAGAAAAAAAAACGCATGCGTTTTTTAGCGCTAAAATGCAGCGGCAAAAAACGCAAGTGTGAAACCAGCCTAAGCTGCTCATTACCTCCTCACTGTGGGGGGTCTGCCAAAAGCGGGAAGCCACTGGTGGTGGTATGCGACACTGAAAGCAGTTCTAATCACGGCAAGTCAGCAGAAGTGTGAGACCCTGTAATTTGCACCATCTTGGGTATTTGATAGCACTGTTCTGTTTGCTATTGTGTGTTTGTGGTTCAATAAATTATTGCCACAGCTCACCCTGTGCTGTTTGTGTAGTGTTCTGCCCACGGGGAGAGAGAGCGGGCGTTTAGTGGTAAGAGCTCGGGTCCATGCAGTCTTTCTAAAGGCAGCAGGGCCAGCGGACGAGAGCACCCACTGACCCCCGTGTCTCCACACACTCCATTTTATTTTTTTATGTTTTCGCACTTTTACACAAACTTGTACAGAAAAAAATAATTATTTTTGCATCGTTTTATTCTGAGAGCTATATATTATTTTTCTGCTGATAAGTCACCATACAGCTCTGTTTTTCGCGGGACAAGATGGCTTTTTCAGCGCTTCTATTTTTATTTACATTTGTCTTTTTGATCGTGTTTTATTACACCTATTGCTCAGTGGTATGATAAAGCATTGCTTTTGCCTCTTTTTCACGGTGTTCACTGAAGGGGTTAACTAGTGGGACAGTTTTATAGATCACGTTGTTACAGACCCTGCGATACCAGACGTGTACTTTTATTGTTTTACATAAATGTATTTATTAGAAAAAAAAATAAAATATTTTTACACTTAAAAAAAAAAAAAAAAAAAAAAAAAAAATTAACATTGTCCCATCCTGGGACATCACTGTATAGCATCAGATCGCTGCTCTGATGCTCTGCGGTGCAGAAGCATTGCAGAATATTGGAGCAGAATCTGACAGGCAGGGAAGGAGGCATGTACAGGTGTTCACAAGCCATCTCCCTGTAGGACCTTGAAGGACCCCGTGGCCATTTTGGGGCTGGGGGGTCTCCATGGAGACCATCATAACATGATTGCATCGCTTTGTTCTGATAGGAGCCCCCTCCCTGTGTGCAATCTCCTCGATGTCGCTGTCACTGACAGAGGCATCAGAGGGGCACCAATTGTGGGAGTTGCTGTGGGGTGTCAGATCTCACACAGAGCAGACACCCGCACCCGATTGCCGCGGTTCTCAGCGTGAGGTTGCGCGATCAGTGCGCCGTACCTATACTGCGGTTTGCAGGAATGCAGCTCCCGCAAAGCAGTATATATATATAGCCATGTCGGAAGGGGTTAATGCTTTATACCCAATTTCTTTTGTAGAAACAATACGAATTAAGTAGCAATCGTAAATCTAATAAAGTTTGGATATTGTTTCTTTAACCCCTTCCTGATATAGAACATAAAAAAGGCTGTATTAAATAAAAAATAATTTTTAGTTTTTTCATGGAACTGCTAAGCTTGAACAAAAAATATACTTAGAAAAAAAATATATAATGTTCCTTTAGTTTGAGAGTCAAAACCGGACACTCTGAATACTCCCGTAGATTACAGTTGTATTGTGCGTGCTATAATATTTGCAGTACACTACTTGTTGTAAAAAAGCCATTAGTCTACCCTCCTTGTAAGTATTTTGGAACAAATGTAACATACAGATATAATGTGGCATAATATGCCCAAGTATTTATGGACATTACACATATACAAATGTCTATTGAAAGAACAAAAATGCATATAAAACATGAATATACCTAAAATATCTATAATTACATATTCAAACTTTCTTTGAAACTTTCCATTTCCCTGTACATCACCAGACAACGCTGCTTTATGTAGAGGGAAGCACAATACTGGACAGCTCTGGACTCTCTAAAACCTAAAATAACAAATTATTGCGCTGGTCAAAGAATACAGCGGACACAGTTATGAGTCCAATGTCATTAAGGGAGTGTTCATTGTGTGTGCAGTTACACAGTAATCACCGCCGGGACTGGCAAAGAGAGATGGAGGCTGTGCTCCCGTCATCAATACACCGGACTCACAAACCTACATGCAAGTGTATTCTTTGATCACTCCCATTAGCCAAATGATAACACACAAAAACTGTGCTTTGGAAATGGGAAACTGAAAATGTCCCCATTCTATACTGCCCTTACATAGGTGCAGCCCAGTCCAATGACAGATTAGCTATACTAACTAAAAATGTTAAAATAGGTTCAAAATGAAAAACACTTGGCTTTACATTTACTTTACAGTAGATACAGCAGCTTGATATAATTTCATACTGTTATAAATAAATTAGTTTATGGTATATGCGTTATGCCTATGGCACATCATTAGAGATAAAACTCCTGTAGTCCGGTGTATTCCAGTTATATCCATCCATCTTCTTTGGTAAAGTGCCTACTCTAGTAAAAGTCAATCATAAGATCTTTACATCTGAAAGAAGAGACGCAGTGACAATATGGTCTGATGCACTGATTCATGGAGAGCAAATAAAGTCCGGACTGGTGGGCGGTGTCTGCAAAGCAAGATCCTGGTGGGCGGTGTCTGCAAAGCAAGATCCCGGTGGGCGGTGTCTGCAAAGCAAGATTCTGGTGGGCGGTGTCTGCAAAGCAAGATCCCGGTGGGCGGTGTCTGCAAAGCAAGATTCTGGTGGGCGGTGTCTGCAAAGCAAGATCCTGGTGGGCGGTGTCTGCAAAGCAAGATCCTGGTGGGCGGTGTCTGCAAAGCAAGATCCTGGTGGGTGGTGTCTGCAAAGCAAGATCCTGGTGGGCGATGTCTGCAAAGCAAGATCCCGGTGGGCGATGTCTGCAAAGCAAGATCCTGGTGGGCGATGTCTGCAAAGCAAGATCCTGGTGGGCAGTGTCTGCAAAGCAAGATCCTGGTGGCCAGAGCTGCATAAATGCAATAGTCCAACTAAAAATTATTATGGATAATCTTGATTAACAGAGAATGAATTTTAATATCACAAAAAAATGAACAGTGAGACATAGAGAATGTTTAGTATTGGTCGCTGTCGTACATAACGCTCAGTCACTTTCTTCACTTTCTCTGCTGTCCTGATTACTTGTATCACTCTTATTACCAGTAACCGCTCTCTGTGCCTGCGGACTCTGTCCAAGTCTGCCATACAGATGTTCATGCTCAAACTTCCATTTCTGAAATGCAGCAGAGTTTAGGTCTGAATTCTCCAGGACTTGGTTAAGTGATTGCAACTCCAAAAGCTTTGCCTGCAAGACAGAAAATAATTAAAATGTAGAGTTCATTAACAAATGTATAGTTTTAGGAGGCTGGCTAACCAGAGACAGCTTTTTTTTTAAAGTGGATCCATCAGAAGATTGTTATGAAGCAGCACATGCCACGCACAGCAAACAATTGATCTAACCAGAATAACATGAAGAAAAGTTGGCATAGGAGATTTTACAGTTATTTTTTATTACAGCCCCTCCAACTGGTACAACACACAAGGATTAGATTACCAGTTGATGATGCTGGTGGCTGGTTAGCCAGGGACAGAACGTTCAGGTTATCTCTCCACTTATGTGGATCAGTTGCTGTAATCATTTTTATCCAAGACTACTTGAAACTTTCAGGCACAAAATGTTGGTAGTACAATCGTTCTCTACTCCCTTTCAGGCCAAAATTTTACTTTATTATTATTATTAACATTTTAATGTGATATACTTTGTATATTGGGGCATACTAGTAACAAACCTGTTCTCAGATATGAGTACATGAACCTCTTCTAGTGAATATAGCGGATCATAGTATTCCTAACTCACCTTCAGTGTGCTTTGGAGAACACGTAGAGCGTGTGCTTTATGGTTTATATCTGGATTTTTGTTGCGGCGTATGAAGGATTTCCTGTACTCATCCCGTGTCATTGCAGTCTTCTTACCAATAAGAGATACACCTCCTTGTTTTAGGCACGTCATCATCACATGAAGATCATCTTCAGCTACAGGAATAGAGAAAGGTCTGGTCACATTTCTTTTTTTTTTTTTAAACATTTTTACCCTTTTTTGCACAATGCGGATTTACAAAATGATATAAATATAGAAAAACAGGGGTCCTTATGATCTAATGTTCTATAATGGTTGTAAAAGTTAGACCTGACATTTTTTTTTTATATTCTAAGGGTGTTTAGTTTAAAAGGTATTGTCCGCTACGATAGTGTCCTAAAGATAGGTCATCGATATAGTAGTGGACAACCCATTTAATGATTGGCTGTGGTGGTCACATGCCCATGTGGACCGATCCAGTACCCAACACCCATTGCAAATAATTCTGCAAAAGATTTAAGTAAAAGCACAAAATAACACTGGACTTTACTAGATTTTGCTGCTTGTCCGCCTTCTGCCCCTCCTTCACAAGGAATTACTGGCATTGGTTCAGGTATATTTTTGACAGGTGACTGTTTCAATGGTTGGGTATTACTGGATTTTGGAGACTGTCCCCCTTCAGCACCTCCATCTTCACGAGCAGATATTAGCTTTGGTGGTGGAATATTCTTTGATGGCGACTGTATTAAGGGCTTCTTTACCTGCATATGAAGCGAAAAGGAGAATTTACTCAGAATGCTGTCAGAGATAGATTGCAGGAATTTGTCTGCAAAAATAGTTGTATAAAATTGAAAACTGGATAAAGTCTCACTATATCATGTGATCGGACTTGATGCTCATCATCTTCAGCTTCTGTCTCACTGTAACAGTCTAAAGAGAAGGATAATAGGTCACTACATACAATTACAGAATTGAAAACCAGGCACTATACTTTTAGTACATTCATTATTATATATATTGTAGAGATCACTTTCTTAACCATTTTCTATTTGTTGTACCTGGAATATATACTGTATGCAAGCAGAAAAAAAAAAATCACCTTCACTGAAATCACCTTCTTCAGAAATGCAACAGTGGCCTTAGATGTACTTAGCATTGTCTTTTTCATTACAGAGCAGTACATCTGTGAATTCATGAGATCAATGAAATGTAGCTCCTTGACACCAGCAGAACTCATACAGCCCCTCAAAGACACTGCCACCACCATGTTTCACTGTAGGAACCATGCATTTAGAAAAAGTACACATCTACCAAGGGCCAGGATTGATGGTAGCATCTTCTCTTTCAATATAGAGCAGCATATCTTTGAATTCATAATACCATCAATGAAATGTAGCTCCTCAACATCAAAAACATTCATACAGCCCCACTTACAGTCATGGCCAAAAGTATTGACACCCCTGCAATTCTGTCAGATAATACTCAGTTTCTTCCTGAAAATGATTGCAAACACAAATTCTTTGGTATTATTATCTTCATTTAATTTGTGTTAAATGAAAAAACACAAAAAGAATTGTCCTAAAGCCAAATTGGATATAATTCCACACCAAACATAAAAAAAGGGGGTGGACAAAAGTATTGGCACTGTTCGAAAAATATGGTAATATTTATGGATGAAGTGGAGGAGACCCTACCACATGTGATCACCATTATAGAGGGATTTGGTAGGCATTCTGGACTATATATCAACTGGGATAAGTCCGCCTTAATGCCTCTTGCCCATGTCTCATCAGATCATCTTGACGTGTTATCCCCATTACCGGTCGTCTCTAAATTTAAATACCTAGGAATAATTATACCAACATGCAGTAGACTTGATCTAAAGTTTAATATTCTCCCTCTATTGGATTTCGTGAAACACAAATTTGTTATATGGAGTAAATTACCATTGTCTGTTTCTGGCCGCATAAACCTGATTAAAATGATATTGCTCCCGAAGCTTAATTACTCTCTCCAACGTAGTGCAGTACCAGTCCCTAGATCCTTTTTTCCAAGTTTACATTCGCTAGCTACGTCCTTTATATGGGGAAAGGCTAGACCTAAACTTAAAATGTCTACTTTAAATAGGTCTAAGCAATTAGGAGGGGCGACGTTACCAGATTTTTTTTTTATATTATTTAGCTGGACAACTTAGAGCTCTGGGAAAATGGATGCCTGGGGCTTTCTACCAAATTCAGAGAGCCATCTGGCTCATGCAGCAAAGATTGATTGCCCGTTGGGTTTCTTGGAAGTAAACAGACCTTATACCCCTAGACTATTACCACTATTTTAGTTGGCGAGGTTAATTTGGAGGCATGTAAAAAAGGTAACCCACTTTAATGGCATTATAGCTGAAATGCCCTTATGGAATAATGAATACTTCCCGGGGCTACTGAATCACCCATCTGCTCAATTGTGGCTATCACATGGAGTTTTGTCGCTTAATGATCTTTATGAACGGGGTGCCTTAATGTCCTTTCACCAACTGCAACTTAGGTATGATATACCAAGGCCTCAATTTTTTCGCCATCTCCAACTTAGATCGGCGATTCAGTCACATGCTCGTAGCATAAACATGACGCAAGCAATATCTTCCTTCCCACTGATTGGGATCCTTAAATCACAGGGACCCATGGTCTCATCTCCGCATTATATACTTATATGTTATCCGTAGGTGCTGATTCTGTTCTATTGCCAGTCAGAGAAAAGTGGAAGGTCCTGGTGCCTGATCTTCAAGGTGAGGACTGGGAGGTGGTTCTTGAGTCCCCAACTAAGGTATCCCCCCTCAGCTAACAATAAAATGATGCAAATGTATATATTACATGAATCATATCTAACCCCGTTACGACTATTCAAAATCGGATGGTCTCAATCCTCAGAATGCCTCAGATGCCGTGCAGGGGAGGCAGATTTTATACACATGATATGGGAATGTCCAGTTGTTCTATCTTTTTGGGAGGAGGTAACTTCGTTGTTGACCTCCCTTGTACATATTCCCATCCCTCTGACTCCGTTAGTATGTTTATTTGGGGTATTAGAGGAAGAGATGTGGGGGCACCACGTTCAAATCTTCTTAAGTCTACGTTCACATTTGCGGTCTGCGCCGCAGCGTCGCCGCATGCATCATGCGCCCCTATATTTAACATGGGGGCGCATGGACATGCGTTGCACTTGCGTTTTGCGACGCATGCGTCACTGCGGCGCACGCGTCCGGGCGCAGAGGACGCAGCAAGTTGCATTTTTGCTGCGTCCAAAATCAACCAAAAAAGGACGCATGCGTCGCAAAACGCAGCATTGTGCATGCGTTTTGCTGCGTTTTTGTTTGCGTTGTGCGTTGCGTCGCCGACGCTGCGGCGCACAACGCAAATGTGAACGTAGCCTAAGAGAGACACTTTTCCTGGCAAGGAAATTAATAGCCTTACGCTGGATGGGCACTACACATCCATCTCTCAGGGCCTGGATAGAGCTGGTAAATTCAATCATACCATACGAACGAACCTTATATATCAGAATAGAGGCTGTTTAGAGAAATGTTATAAGATTTGGGATTTATGGAACTCGTCGTACCTCACTATGTCATCACGCGGTTAACGGCCTAGATCCAATATGATAGAGCTCAAGGTGAAATGTACGTTGCTCACGCTGCGCTTCAGTATTACTTTATTAATATGATGGGGATTGTTTTGGCAGTAAAATAGTTTTAGGGTTTTCAGTATTCGAGACATACTGCAATATCTTGAGTTCATATGATCCGGTCTATGTATTGAGATTTATATTAATGGAAACTATCACGATGAGTGTATTTGTACTGACCTGGATATTTGTAAACTGTGTATGTAGACTTGCTTTTTTGTGGTTTAATAAACTAATTTAAAAGAAAAAAAAAAAAAAGAGTGCGGACGCCATGGCACGTTTGGAGAGCCCCTGATGTGCCTGAACAGTGGAAACCCTTTACAAGTGACCCCATTTTGGAAACTAGACCCCTCAAGGAATGTATTTAGATGTGTGGGAGCACATTAAACCCACAGGTAGAAGTTTATAATAACGTTGAACTTTGAAAATGAAAAAAATATATTTTTCACGCAAAAATGTTGGATTTGCCCCAAATTTTTCATTTTTAGAAGGGTAACAGGAGAAAATGGACAATACAATATATTGTGCAATTTCTCCAGAGTACAAAGATACCACATATATGGTGAAAAAATACTTTTGAGGCACAGTGCAAAACTCAGAAGGGAAGAAGCGAATGAATTGGAGTTTAGATTTTGCTGGAATTGTTTGAGGGTGCCATGTCAAATTGGTGGAGCCTCTGGAAGGCATCAGAACAGCAGAACCCCCTCATAAGTAACATAATTTTACAAACTACACCTCTCAATGAATTCATCTTGGGGTGCAGTAAGCATGTTGGCACTAACATGTGCCTCACAAATTTATACCATTGGGAGGTGAAGAAAGTATAATTAAATTTTTACCCCCAATTTTTTTATTTTTATAAGGGCCAATAGGAAAAAATGGACCTCTCGGTTTGTTGTGCAATTTCTCCTAAGTATGCCAATACCCTACATGTAAACCGAGAACTACTTTTGAAGGCACAGTGCAAAACTCAGAAGTGAAGGAGTATCATATTATAGTGCAGATTTTACGTTTATGGGCTGTGGGTGCCATGACCCACAGGGAGACAGGACTTAGAGGGGGGTTTATATATGGGAAACTCCCCAAAAGTGATACCATTTTAAAAACCATACCCCTCACATACTTTAAGGCTATGTGCACATGCTGCAGCGTTTTTTTCCACGCAGAAACGATGCAGATCCTCAAGTGATTTACAGTACAATGTAAATCAATGGCAAAAAAAAATGCTGTGCTAATGGTGCGGAAAACTCCGCACGGAGAAGCTGTGGATTAAAAGAAAGAGCATGTCACTTCTTTTGTGCGGATCTGCAGCGGTTCTGCACCCATTCCATAATAGAAATCCGCAGGGGTAAAAATGCATGAGATCCGCACAGAATCCGCAACAAAAACGCACAAAATCCGCTTAAAAAACAAACAGATATTGACCTGCATTTTCTGCCAAGAGTTGCAGAATCCGCACAGAAAATTCCACAGGCAAATCCGCAACGTGTGCACATTGCCTAAAACTGTTGTTGGGAAAAAAATAATCCTTCAGTTGCTACAAAAGGAATGAATGCAAAGTGGAATGAAAAAATAATAATTTTACCTCTAAAATCTTGCTTTAGCCCCAAATTTCTTACTTTTGCAAGAGGAACTACTAAAAAGTGGACCCCCACAGTTTGTTACCCACTTTACATGTGGGGTATTGCCGCATTCACAGTCAAAAAGTTCTATTTGGCAAAAGGAAAGGCTCGGAACGGATTGCAGGCGACATGTCACATTTGCAGGTCCCCCAAGGCACCCAAACAGCAGACCCCCCCCATTAAGAACTTTAGGTAGTCATATTGAATATGTCTCGCTTGCATCTGGTATGCACCAAGTATCGCGGGTGCTAAAGCAACATGTTTGAGTAACCACTTCACATGTTTCATGGCTGTTAGACACCCAAAAAAAAAAAAAGTTTTATTTTTGGTTGTCTAACAGCGGCGAAACATTCAAAGTGGAGACTAAATTACCCATGATACTCTGTGCATACCCGAGCATCCCGATGCAAGCTCCACTAGCATGCACTTGTAATCAACACTAGTTGTCATATCGACCTAATCCCAACCCCAGCAATAAGTCCAACCTCAACAATAAGGCCAAGCCCATGCCCGAACCCCAACAATAAAGCACTAACCCTACAGGCCTCAGCCCTAACACCAACCACAAAGAATGAAAAACAAAAAAATAACAAAAAAAATTAATCGGACTAAGGTAGGCCTTGTGGACATGTATATCATGTCAGAAGAGAGTGAAATGATTAATAGCAGACACGCTTTTTTCTTACGTGATCAGGGACTGGAAAATCTGGCCCTGATCGTGTTCTTCCGGGTCTCAGACGCCCCTGGTAGCTGAAACCCCGGAGATTTGCGGACTCTGGGGTGGCCATAACCTTAATCCTGATCACCGTTTTAAAACGGCGATAAAGGAATAAGGCCCCTTAGCGGACACCGTTTTAATGCACAGCAGTGTCGTTAAGGGGTTAAACTAAGTTTTTGTAATATTGCACTTCCCCCATCAATTATACACCACTATGTATATCAAAAATAAATACCTTCCTCTCGCGAATGGCTTGAACTTTGTGGAGCTTTGTATTTCTGCAGTGTTTTTAAGAGAGAAGTTAACCACCTGCAAATGAGAGAAAAAGGAAACCATAGAGAAAGATACTGGCAAGGGAGATTATTTTGTGATTAACGCACTTTTAAAAGCCCTTGCACAGTTTACAAATTGAATTCAAAAAAATTGAACGTTTTCAGTTTTCCATAGTGGCTCTGTGGGAAGCATTTATGCTGCAGTTGTGTACATGGTGGCAAGATTATTATCCGCAGAGCAGTATTCAGCCAGATCACATTTTTCCTCCATATTTAAAATGGTATTTTTCGGACTATAAAGGTGCACTTTCCTTGGGAAAATGGGGGTGCGTCTTATAGTTTGAATATACTTACAAATACTGTGGCGGCAGCAAGAGTCGGGCGATTCTGTGGCGGTCCCGGTCAGACGCTGCCACACAATGATCACACTCCCTTCCCAGGCTGGAGCAGCAGGTGCGGCAGGCTCGGCGGTGGTGCAGGGGGTTCCGCCGGCATTTTGTGAAAGCCCAGAGGCCCTGCACATCCATTTCTGCAATGCGGTGGCCTCCGGGTATATGGCCGCCGGGGCCAGCGAATGCTCAGACTTAGAGCTTGGCAGCACCAGCGTCACCTGCCCGCACTTGCCCACACCAGCCTGACAAAACAATTATTTGCTAAATTAAAGTACTTAGGAATTTATTTATAATGCCTTTCTTTTTTACATTTACAGAGAACCCCCTTAAAGGTATGGTTTTCATAGTCAACACCAAGCTCACAGAAAATAGCTTTAAAAACCAGGAATTAACAAGATATTGGTTGATGCACTCACATTTCCATGTCAGTCAGCTTGTCTGCGGCAAATACAAATTGCTTGGAAGTTGGGTGGGAGAGCTGAAATTCACTGGAAGAAACAAGAATATAAACCCCCTAAATTGGCTTTTAGTTATATTTTAAAGATGGCTTTCTAAAATTACTTTAATACTTACTACTTTTTTTTGGATTTTGCCTCCGGAGGTTTTTCCAAACTATATACAGAAATATTTAGCAGTCCCACAGCCTTTTCCTCCTAGAAGACAAAGACACCAAATAAAAACGGTTTATGTTTATACAAGATTTCTTTAACCCCTTCCACCTTCCTGACAAGGTTAGATTTTTCGATACTTCGGTATCACTTTATATATGGTAATACGTCTGGAATGCCGCTACATATTTCTGTGAACGAGTCTTTTTCATGACACTTTGTACTTTATGTCTGTGGTAAAACTGTATCACTACAATTTGCATACATTTTAATTTATTTTTTTAACATTTATAAACTTGTCATTGCAAATAATAGTTAATCAGGTGACAGACCCCCACTGATCTTATACTGATGACCTATTACATGGATAGGTCATCAATATGGTGTGACCAGACAACCCCATTAAAGCAAAGCAGTCCTTGCCTTGGAGGTGATATAGGATTTCTTAGAATAGGGACTAGGGCACTGACTCGCCTCAGTTATTGGACTGGTCTAAGATGGCTGGGAGTCAGAAGATAGATTTAATACGAGATCAACTAATGTGGGAATAAATTGCCAGATTCATCAAGCTGTTTTTGGAAGAATTCTGGTATAAAACTTGAAATGTCGCAACATTTTTGTGCAACTCAGATGAGCAAAAATTATGACTTTAAGTTCTTACAAGGTTCAGTGTCAGTCAGTCATGAATTTCGAGGACAATCAGGTTGCACAGCCTTCAGCAGTGTCTTCTGAATTTCAGGCTCCGTGCTTGTTTGTGTGGAGTTTTGATCTGGATGGAGGATCGTGCCAAGTTTGATATCTCCTCTTGTGCAGGTTGTGCTTCACTCTCAGCAGCCAGTGTGTTATCAGGCAATGGCGCAAAGAAATCAGAAACAGATTGAGATGGCGTCTGTTGCAGGGCTTGGGTGCATTTTCTGGGGGGACTTTACCCATATGGAAGACTGCATTTATTTGATTATTGCTGTTAGGCAATCCCTGCATGTGTTGTAGCTGACGAACAGCCATGAGACATGCAGCTGATGGGACCCGAAGGTACTATTCAAGCACGCCGAAGACACTTCATTACCAACCGAGCATGCTCGATAACACCTTATCCAATCATGTTCATCACTACTAATTACCAAACAGTCACTGCTTCTGTGAATCCACAATCTCCATGACTCACTATTACATCAATTTTTGGGAACAAACCTCTACGGGAATGGTTATTTTATTATATTAACACTTTACTGTTCTTAGCAGAATTATAACATATAGTTGGCTGGATGTTATTGTATGTAATCAGCACAAAGGGACAAAGACAGAAAACACACATGCACATAAAGGGCTTTCAAAACATCACAATATCAGTTCTTCTAAAGGTCAATGAGTTTTAATAGTGACTAAAGCTACATAATTACAAAGTATTCATCTACTTAGTGCCGTGTATACCTGTGGTGAGCTGTACCAGTACAATCGATCTTTCTTAAGAACACACCAGCAACGTTTCCACTTTTGGGACATGAAGCCAACATTTTCTTTTCTCTGCCACAGCCATCCATCACAATCAGGGCTACCCAAGTCCTTGCAGGACACCCGCCTACGACTAAGCTTGGTTATAATACCTAGGTTTTAAGAGGCACACATTCAAATAGTAATTATAGACATAGTAAGTGTCCGACAAAGCAGTATTACTAATTCTAAAACTTAGTACTTTACAAGACAAGTATTCTTCTGTTAAACAATTGGTTTTTACATTTATCCACACATTTTAGGACATCTTAAATATTTTTATAAATTGTGTTCTGAATGATATTCACAGCTATTAATACATATTAAATTATGAATTTCCAATATGTAGGAGTGCCAGTGATAGTAATATAATCACCTTTCTGACTTTGTGGTAGTCCTCCTGGAACCTATGAATGAATACAACAAATTAATTGCAATGGAAATTAAAGGCGTACCCTTCATTCCAGATGAATTCATAAAATAAGCAGCTATGTATACTGATCAAGGTATGCCTGTAAGGTCTTTTCATTAACACTAGGGATGAGCGAATAGCTTCAGATAACTCCTTATCCGAATAGCTGCACCAGGAACCCGGATACCTGGATCACTCCCGATAATCAGCTGTTCGGCGCCGCAGCTGCATGTGTGACGGCTGTGTGATAGGGTGTTGGGTTCTCCATGCTTGTGTTGTTACTGTCACACAACCTTGACACATGCAGCTGGTTATCGGAGCGCTCCAGGTATCCGGGTTCCTGCGGCAGCTATTCAGTAAGTGCTATAGCTATTCGGATAAGGACTTATCCAAAGCTATTCCCTCATCCCTAATCAACACCTTTCCCCCAGTTTTATCATAATTTTTTTCAGGATCTCAGCCCCAGGAGTGGCAGACACCAGCTACTAGGACCCCACACTTACCCAACACTAAGCCATGTCTCATATCCTAGCAGAGCAGCCCTCATTTTGTCATTATCAAATATCTACTAATTTATAAGGCCTCAATAGCTGTGAGAAAATTAAGTTGGGGAACTGTAGGGGAATTTTTAAATCAAGCATATTACCACAGGTGTATCACAGAATTTTATACCATTGCACAGTTAAGAAAAAATAATTACACTTTTACCAGCAAAAAAAAATTTTTAGCCCCAGATTTTAAATTTTCACACTGGGAAATGGGTGAAAATGACACCAAAATTTGTCCCACAATTTCTGCTGAATGAGGAACTACCCCATATTTGGCTGCACAGAATTGCTCAGCCATGCGGTGAGATTCGGGAGGGATGGAGCGCTATTTTCCTCCTGGAATGCAGGTTTTGATAAAATAGTTTGCAGACTCCATATACAGAGCCCCTAAGTGCTAGAAGAGCAGAATTCCCCCTAAAGTGACCACATTTTGGAAATTATACACCTTTGGGAATTTATCTACAGATGTAGTGACAATTTTGTCTCCATGGGTATTTTCCAGAAGCAGATGTGGCGCCCCTAGGGGTATTTGCCACAAAAATAGTTATTGACACCAAATACAAATACTAGAATAGCAAGACTGCACTACCATCTCCGGCCAGAAGGGGGAGCTCCAGAGACTCCCCTTGATCTATTCTGGTCTGAGAAAAAGACTGGCAGTTGGGTTGAGGAGCTGAAAGTGAGAGGTCGTATAACTGAACTCCTAACAGCCCTATGACGGATTATAGGCCCGTAATACCCATAGTAGGAAAAGAGGAATAGAGAAAAAAGGACATTGTGAGAACCGGGTAGCAATAACCTCTACCCAGAATAGGCGCAGAGACAGATACCGGATCCGTGGCTATATTCATTACATATAATACAGCAACCGGAAGGAAGTGAGGTGATATCAGCTTCACCAGGGTAAGACGCAGCAACAGACACAGAGTTCAGCGGTACTCCCAGAGGGGGTAAGCCGACAAAAAGGACTCGGGTTGTTCGTCGAACTAGAGCATAGAAGAGACAGATTGGGCCGGCAGCCAGTTCACATACAGCAGCAGGGCCATACAAAAACTGCGCATAAGAAGAGGTGGAAATCCTGACAGGGTCAGAGTAATTCAGAATTCTTATACAGACTCCGGTGACAGTGTTGGTCACAAATCCCTTTTTGTTGAAGTAAACTGGTTAAACGTTTCAGCGCTTCAGTCTTTCATTTGGACAATAGCCATCGATCCAGGATCGGGGTCATCACAGCTGAGAGGACCTGCTGCTGATCAAGTAAGTGTCTGTTCCTTCATGATATCCCTTATACTGTGCATCGCCTGAGGCCACAGCACCTGGTCAAGCCACTAGTGACATCCCCCTCAAGAGACGGACCTCATTGATCTGGTGCTGGGTACCTCGGTCTCCCGGGCGTTACACAAGCAGCGGTTGATGTTGCTGAGTGAAAATTGAGAACTGCCATTGTAGTGCCCAGTACGTGGTAGACGCCAGTAGGAGGGCTGTCATCGCTACAGAAATGCACCCCTCCGCCTGTATCCCTGTACACCATGGCCCAAGGTAATGTAATTTCTTGCATTGTCTTGTGATTCAATACCAGATGTCACTGGTGTCTGTAACCGCTTCAATTATAAGTTGATACCTTTAGGCCGAGATGATATTTGACTCCTACATGCTCAGCCTTTGATACCTATAGGCTAAATTGTCCACACATGGTAGCCTTGCATTTCTACCAGACCTATTGGTCTAGTTTGTGAATTTCTTTTTGCAGATACTTTTCTTCCCGGTGCGGGGGGTTCACTGAGACACATGCGTCTCTTTTCCGCTGCAGCATTTCTATCTTATTTTATTTTTCTCATTTATGTTACTTTGTTAGCACCGGTTTCATTTAGCCATCATTAATCTTGCCTGATTCTGCTTTTTTGCCTGTTAATTATTTATGTGCAATAAAATTTATATTGATTAATATCAAATCCCCTTTCCATATTTGGATCTTAGGTCATTATTTATCTACCGCATGGTCTGGAGATGTATTTGGATTCCTTTTCATACATAGAGATCCTTTTCTTTTTTGCTTCGGTTTACTTCACTAGCATAATAGGTCTGATTCTCTTGCATGAGAGAATATACGGCTGTGTGAGGAAACCCTAATACATCATCCAAAGGTTTTGCATGGCTTCTTACCCTTTTATCAATGTTTGGTGATTTCTGCTGCTTCTTATCTGCTTCTTGACTTTTAGGACTTATTAATGTGGTCTGCAAATTCTTGATTGAATCTTAAAAAAAGGAAAAAAAAAAAAATTATTAAAGTTTGTTACCATGCCTGTTACATTTTTAAAAATGTTAACTTTTTTTTCCCAAGGGGTTGTCCACTACTTGAACGACCCCTTCTTGATTTGAATGTTTGCCTTCATGAAAATAAAAACCTCTCCAGCGCTGGCACTGACCTTCCATTGGCTCATGTATGGTTTTTATGACACATGAGTCTTGCGCCCAATCAGTGTTGATGTCACTGTCCCCTGCACCCAATCAGTGCTGGCGCTCACTTCCTCTTGTTTATGTATATGTCGTAAGGAGGGGACAGCGACGCCAGTGCTGATTGGGTGCAGGGCTCACATGTCTTAACCACACGAGTGCCCCAGAACTGCGAGTGCCGACACCGCAGGAACAGCGCCGGCAAGGGAGGCGAGTACAAGTGTTTTTAAACTTTCAGATCGAAAAAGAGTTCTCCTAGTAGTTGACAGCCTCTTTCATTTTGGCCATTTTTTCTTATAACAATCTTTACTTAAGAGAGAAATCGTAGTTTTGTACTTTTCTTACTGACCATTTTTAGAAAACACTCATCAAGCAGCGGTATAGGAAAAGTCTACATCTTTGAAGAAACCATGATTTTATGAAGGACAATGCTCCAGTACAAATGTCAGATCTCACCTTCTTGTCCTTGGATTTCGTCTTTATTAGAAACAGCTACATTTGCTGTATTGGAGAGATTACTTTCAGACACAGAAGACCTCAGGACTCCAGTAGAAAAAGGAACAGACAAAAGGCTAAAATAAGACAAAAGGTAAAACAGATCATTTCTACACAAAGGATACAATTAACACCCACAACAAATATGTTCTATAGAAACATGATCTGAAAGAAGCAAACAAATAACAAACAAATAACAGACATTTACTTGAATAAAATATGGGAACCTGTCAACATAAAAGCATAGGAGGTCTAGGTGGAATATTTTATCCGGCTCTAGTATAGCACAATTTAAGCACACGTTAAGCCTCCCATTTAGATAGTTGGCAGCCAAATGATGATTTGGCCAATCAATGGGCTGACAGCTATCTCGCCTGACTGTGTCATACACAGATGCGCTTGCTCTGCAACCCGAACTGGTGTTCTCTATATCAGAGAGTCACTACCAGACTCCTCTGGTGGCGGCTTATCTCCTGAGGAAAAAAAAAAGGATCAGTAGTCTGAAATGGACAAGCAGGGCCTTATCTTCCCTAACATCACCTGTCTGTTCCCCTGTACAAAATAGACTGTCAACTGAGCCAGTCAATATTGTAGGGTTTAGCTAACATTCATTTAACATGTACGCGGTCCTATACCCCCAAAATAACCACAAACAGAGATGCCCCAAACTCTCACTTGTCTTAACAATGCAATTGAGGGACGCAGAAATGTACTTGTTGTCTTCCATTTCATCACACAATGCTCAACATGATGGGTAATCAGGAGATTTCTGTCCTAATAAGATGGATATAATATATGATAAAATAATGTATTAAATATATGAATGTGGATGGCACACCATAACCACTAAAGCATATAGGATAAGTGTCTGATTCATATGGTCTGGCTGCTGGGACCCACACCTATGCCCAGAACAATGCTCTGGAGGAAAGTGGACCTTGTGTCTATGTGATAATTATGGTGGCCAAAACTTGTAAAATTTAGTCCAGGGTTATAATTTCTCTTACAGCTCCATATCCTCTACTTCGATTAATGCAGTAAAATTCTAGATACCTGAAGGCTCCATTAAGGAGCGCTTACTCCACATTTATTCTGCTCTGACTGAAGCTGACCCATGTGGTTTGATTGTCAACTGGGAATATAGGCAGGTAAAATTTCTGCACAAGTTGGAAGGTGCACTAAAATATTTGGCCACGCCAAGGGTGCACCGAGCACCTGTACCTGGTCATTTTATGCTGAAAGATTCCCTTAACTACATACAATGTAACGTTACCTCATGTCAGGTCCCTGCCTATTGATGCAGACTCACACACTGAGCCCGAATCTTTACCAGCAAATGATGGCTGATTTTATCAGCCAACATGTGCCTTTAACAGCCACAAACGGAGCAATGCTCCGCTTACGGCTGTTAACCTGCTAAATCCTGCTGCGAATAGCATTTAAAAAGCGCTGACAGAAGGTTGCATCATTCCACTCTCCCATCAGAGCTCCTATGAGCTGATGACCCCCGTTCTGGTCATCAAGATCCTCCTGTGAAAGCCTGGCATTCATAGGAGAGTGTGATTTTCTCTATACATAGCAGTGCTTTAGCCCCATTGAAAAAAAATAATACACATTTGGCTTCGCTGCATTCATAAAAGTCCAATCAAAATATAAAAGAAATTAATCAGATTAATAAACTGCATAAGGAACAAAAAAAAAAAACACACCAGTATTAATTTTTTGGGGGCAACCACAGCATTGCTATAAAATGCAATGGGAGGCAATCCAAGCATCTCAGCTAGCCCAACGTCACGAATTTCGGAAAATGGTGACGAAAATAATTCTTTTTCACCACCTGGAGAATTATATTGCCATGCCAGTTTTACCTTATAGTAAACATAGTAAATAAAAAAAAATGTGAAATTGCACTTTTATTGCAATTTCAGTGCACTTGCAATTTTTTTTTACCCATTTGCCAGTACACTATGAGGAAGAATGTATGGCGTTACTCAAATGTACAACTCATTCCACTAAAAAGAAGCCCTCACATGGCTATGTTAACGGGAAAATAAAGTTATGGTTCATGAAGGGGTTAAAGAAGCACGCTCACAAAAAGCTGTATTCCCTAAACCTAGGTAAATGTGATTAGTATATGTGCGGTAATATAATCACGGAGTGAGAAGATGAACTGAGCGGCGCTGGAAACCAGGGAAGACTGTGATTGACGAACATACAAGCACACTTACACTACATTCCATGCACAATAACACAGGTTTAGAGAACACTATTTAGTGAGAGTGCCTCTTGGGTGCTGCACACAGTAAAGGGAATCAGAAGGAAATTAACATCTATGTTCATTTATGTTACCTGACTGCAGATTCTGAGCTAGAGTAAGACCCACTCCTTGGACGAGAGACATCCTGGAAGAAGAAAAACATTGTAAAAAAAAATGTAAAAGCACAAATTGTAATAAAAGAAAGTTCTAATTATGCTTGCTGCACATGATGAGTGTACTGTGATCATCATGCTAATCGGACAGCTATGAATCCGACCCATAACCAGACATTGTGCCCCAGACCAGGCGACCACTTTCCAAGGAGATCCCCATGAGAGTCATTCTGTCTGACAGACCCTAATCACACAGTAAACAGTCCTCATTGGAAACGTATTTATGACTCTTATTATATAATTTTGTAAATATTATTAAACATTATTTTATAAATATGTATGTTTTATTCTCAAACCTACAGGAAAAAAAACAACCAATGAAAGCAAAGTTTTTTTCTGTTTTAATTTTGTCATCAGAGCTTATCATGTAAGGATCGCTTGTGCTGTAATTACAGAATAACCTTGCATAGATTAAAAATGGAGTCAAAGTAAAATCTGAAAATCTGTTCTATGTTCTCTCTATTCTGTCGATTTTTAGCTTCCTCAGTCTCAACAAAACCTGCATGTGTTCAACAGCCATAGAAATACTAATAAATCACCCCCATGCCAAAAACACGCAGCTGGTATTGGTGACCTCAGGGAACACCATGTTATGGGGATTTATTTTGCCATTCTGCTGTATGTTCTCATCCCACCAAAACAACCAGTGTTAAATGCCGGTGTCCACTTACGGCATGGATTCCTCAAGGGAGTTTTCGGTGGAATCCTGGCATGTTAATACGCAAATGATGGAAAATTGGGAACTAAATTTTCAAACACCTCAACTTATTCAGTATTGAAGCGCAGAAATACTCACACTCACGCTTGCCATGATAACAATGAGGTTATTACTGACTAATGCCCTTACAGATGTGATTGATGGGAGACAAGTCCGCAAACATACCGAACATCACGTATGAAACCTAAGGGGTCTTTGTCTACACAAACCATGAGAAGGCATTGACATGACAATGGGCTACAAGCCATACATTCAAGAACAGGTGCCTCATTGACCTCTCTACACCACTCTGAAAAGAAGAAAGACTGCAATGGAGGTATATCCTCTTCAGTGAGGAGTCCCGTTTTTGACTTGGATGCAATGATAACCATAGCTTTGTCCTGAGATCATGTTGGCAACACCAGAAAAAGGCATTCACGAGCGAATGTCACATTGGGCAGCTTCTTAATATTATGGTGCAGGATGTGTGGTAGAAGGGCCCCTTTTAGTCTTCATTCCAAATACAGCTCAGCGTTGCATGGATTTAGTGGGGAATCAGTGGTAAGACCATTTTAATGAAGTTTCAGGCTGCATATTGCATGTGCTAGTGTGAGCAGCTTTCTGGCCTAGATGTGCTACAATAGCCTGCAGTGCATCTGGACTGGTCTATCACAGAGCACATCTGGGATGTCATTGGTCAGCAATTGCAAAGGGAGATGCCACAGTGGATCTTGAGGATTTGGTTGCCGAAGTGCATTCAGCGTGGCAGAAGATTAGCCAACCATTAACAACCTACCGTAATTTCATGCTGTGGCGTGTAAATGCATATATTTCTGCCCATGGTGTTCATACTCAATTCTACTAAATCTAGTTCCATAATTCCATATTTGCTTCTCAGTATTGCAATATCAATGTTGAAGAGAATGTGAATTGTCTCTTTAGAGAGAAGAGGACTAGAACTCTTGGGCCACCTATTGGCACTAAGAATCCTTAACCCCTTCATGCCGCGGCCCTTTTTCGTTTTTGTGTTTTCGTTTTGCGCTCCCCTCCTTCCCAGAGCCATAACTTTTTTATTTTTCCGTCAATATGGCCATGTGAGGGCTTATTTTTTGCTGGACGAGTTGTACTTTTGAACGACATCATTGGTTTTACCATGTCGTGTACTAGAAAACGGGAAAAAAATTCCAAGTGCGGTGAAATTGCAAAAAAAGTGCAATCCCACACTTGTTTTTTGTTTGGCTTTTTTGTTAGGTTCACTAAATGCTAAAACTAACCTGCCATTATGATTCTCTAGGTCATTACGAGTTCATAGACACCTAACATGTCTAGGTTATTTTTTATCCAAGTGGTGAAAAAAAAATTCCAAACTTTGCTTAAAAAAAAAAAAAAAAAAAAAAAAAAAGTGCCGTTTTCCGATACTCGTAGCGTCTCCATTTTTCGTGATCTGGGGTCGGGTGAGGGCTTATTTTTTGCGTGCCGAGCTGATGTTTTTAATGATCCCATTTCGGCGCAGATGCGTTCTTTTGATCGCCCGTTATTGCATTTTAACGCAATGTCGCGGCGACCAAAAAAACGTAATTCTGGCGTTTCGGATTTTTTTCTCGCTACGCTGTTTAGCGATCAGGTTAATGCTTTTCTTTAGTTGATAGATCGGGCGATTCTGAACGCGGCGATACCAAATATGTGTAGGTTTGTTTTTTTTTTAATTGTTTTATTTAGGATGGGGCGAAAGGGGGGTGATTTAAACTTTTATATTTTTAATATTTTTTTCACATTTTTAAAAACTTTTTTTTTTCACTTTTGCCATGCTTCAATAGCCTCCATGGGAGGCTAGAAGCAGGCACAACACGATCGCCTCTGCTACATAGCAGCGATCATCAGATCGCTGTTATGTAGCTCAAATGCAGGTGTGCTGTGAGCGCCGACCACAGGGGGGCGCTCACAGCTACCAGCGATCAGTAACCATAGAGGTCTCAAGGACCTCTATGGTTACCTTCCTGATGCATCGCCGACCCCCGATCATGTGACGGGGGTCGGCGATGACGTAATTTCCGGCCACACGGCCGGATGCGGTAGTTAAATGCCGCTGTCTGCGTTTGACAGCGGCATTTAACAGGTTAATAGCGGCGGGTGAACAGCGATTTCACCCGCCGCTATTGCGCGCACATGTCAGCTGTACAAAACAGCTGACATGTCGCGACTTTGATGTGCGCTCACCGCCGGAGCGCACATCAAAGCAGGGGACCCGACATGCGCAGTACATGTACGGCGCATGTCGCGAAAGGGTTAAAGTCAATACGAACCCTTTAGCGAACCATGCCAAAATGTTGAGGGCAATTAAACACAAGTAAAAAGTGTCATAAATTACAGCAGAAATTTATGACAGCACTTTAAAGAATTTACTACAGCAGTGCCTTTATCAAGACGGGCATACAAAATACCAGTCTTATTGAAACAAGGACATTTATGATTATTTTATCATGTTAGGCGGTTAGTAATATATACCGAAACCTTTACGATCCTCCTCCTGCACAGCTTCAGTCCAAAATAAGTGTGCTGATGGCGAAACATGTGACCCAACCTTAAAAATGTTTAAACAAATACAATTTATGTGCCTAGAACCAGGTAATAAGTGTGTTTGAATATTTTTCTGCTTAGTTGACACAAACAGGAATAATAATGAGAGAGCCAGAGAACATGGCTGCTAAAACAAGTCATCATATCTATGACCATCTCTGTAGTGGTAGTAAAAAACAGATTTATCAAATTCTGAAAACTGCATCATACGGAGAGCTTGAGAAGTTAAAATGGTTTATTCCAATAACCATTTTCTCAGATACAAGTTATTGACATGTAACATGATGAAAATCATAGAAACGGAGAACCTCTAGCCCCTGCGAACAATTAAGTCAAACGCAATAGTGAGGGGTTTTGAGAAAGTCGGGTTAGGACAAGATATAGCCTACAAATAAAGTCCTAAATATACCAACCCTTAAATCTTGAGGATTCAGCTCTGGATAAATTTGTGAAATTGGAGTCAGAGTTTTGGCATATATAGTTGAAGACATTGTATTCTGGAGGCTTAGTTCTTCAGAAGGAGGTTGAGAAGGCGCTGAATGGAAAATAATGTTTACTGGAAGTTTGCCATGTGATGAAGTCCCAGCACTTGGCCAGGTATTATGGGTCGGTGAGAAAGACTCACTAGACAGTTGTTGATTTTCTTCAGAAAAGTGTATATTGGAGGGTGAGGTCGTTTCCAATTGTTCCAGAGATGAAGAAAGTTTAGCCTCAGATTGTAAAGAAGGTAATGGATTCCTCAAATGTATAGTGGGCACACTGTATGCTGGCAGAAGGCTTTTGTGTGCCAACAATGAGGCTGCGTGTCGTTTAGTTGGAGAGGTAGGTATGTCAGTCAAAAGTGAAGAAGAACGTGTTGATGAAGTGAGTGTTTTATGTACTTTCTTTTTGCTTGGAGATATGGGAGATTCAGACTGGAAGATAGTGACTTTCTTTAAAACAATCGCCACATAGTTCGGTCTTTCCTGTAATTTCAGCACGAGATTCTTCTGCGTCCATCCAACCTAGGCAAGAACTACAAGTTAAAATTTGATCAGTAGTCCAGTCTGCATTTTCAAAACAATTTGGAAAGATTCCTACTTACCACCACCTGATCATTCACTTTAATAATTTCATCTCCTGGAAAGATCTGGCCACAACGCTGTGCTGGAGTCTGAATATCAAACAGACTTCATTATTTCAAAAGATCAAATTAATATTAAAAGGGGTTATCCAACTGTAAAAACATCTACAAATTGCTTAAAAATAAAAAAAAAATACATGTATACAAGATATGTGAATGAAAAATGGGAGCAGGAGATCTCCAGCTCCCTGACAGCTACAATCATAGTTTGGGTTCGAAATTTTAAATAACTTACTGTGTTAGCAAGTATATAAATGATCCACGGCACTCAAGGTTCCTTGGTGGTGCACAAGTAGGGTATCCAACCCGTATATAAATAATAAAGCACTTGGCACTCAGAGATTCATTTGCAAAAAAAACGTGAAAGTTTTTGTTTATTTGTGCGACCAGTTCAGAAGTGTTTAAACGTTTTCGGTCATAAGACCTTCATCAGAAACATTTCTCATGAAACTGGAGGCAAGGACAGCGCAATATACAGGCCTCAAAGACCCATATACATGTATGAAAGACCTGGCAAAGACCACCTCGGGGGTCCTGGAGGAGCCGCTTCTGGCTACACCGGCCCCTCAGCACCTCGGCACCCCGGACCTGGATCTATAGGCGCCATTTCCTGCAGCGGTTTTTTGCTCTCCCAGTGCGCTCTCCTTCTCACATATCCTCCAGGACCCCCGAGGTGGTCTTTGCCAGGTCTTTCATACATGTATATGGGTCTTTGAGGCCTGTATATTGCGCTGTCCTTGCCTCCAGTTTCATGAGAAATGTTTCTGATGAAGGTCTTATGACCGAAAACGTTTAAACACTTCTGAACTGGTCGCACAAATAAACAAAAACTTTCACGTTTTTTTTGCAAATGAATCTCTGAGTGCCAAGTGCTTTATTATTTACTGTGTTAGCAAGTTACCAGTTAAGAATATGAAGGGGGTTGGCCAAATGTCTCATTTCAATAGGTAACTTAGCCCAATTTATGATTGACTGACTGGAGCGCTAGCTTCCCTTTCGAAATGACTCAGCCAGCCCTCTTAACCCCTTAATGACAGTCTATACGTCTTTTAACTGAACTGAGATAGAGACTAGCAGTCCCATACAGGTGACAATCCAGCAGCTGTGGGCTGTACACTATAGCTGACAACTTGCTGTATCAGCCACGATCAGCATTAGCACCGTCCATATCTGTTTAACCCCTTAGATGCTGCTGTCAACAATGACTATATCATAGAAATGTTTCAAAGAGTGTGGATTCTCCCTCTTTATCCCCATCGGCACCCTGAAATCATGATTGTGTGGTCCTGATGTTTGCCATGGCAATTCACGAGCAAATAGCGGCCTTAGAGTCTGACGGCTGTAATAAACTGTTCAAAAGTCACCGACATTTAGGTGGTAAAAATGTACTTTTTTATTCCTGTCATGTCACTTTGCATTAATTCCTTAAAATCACCTGAAGGGTTAATTAACTATGTGATGACAAATTTTAATATGTCCAGGGGTGCTGTTTTTAAAATAGTATCACTTTTGGGGGTTTTCCAATATATAGGGCCCCTAAACTCACTTCAAACCTGGATAGGTCCCTAAAAAAATAATTTTGTAAATTTCCATGAAAAAAAAGTAAAATTTACTGCTACATTTTTAAACTTCCTTAAATGCTAACAAAATAAAATAATATTTTACAAATGGTGCTAATGTAAAGCAGACATGTGGGAAAAGTTATTTATTAATGTTTTGCTGTGGTATCACTATCTGAATTAAAGGGATAATCATTCAAAGTTTGAAGATTGCTAATTTTTCTACTTTTTTTTTCAAATTTCTGATATTTTTTATAAATAAATACAAAACATATCAACCTAAATTTACCATTATCGTAAAGTATAATGTGTCACGAAAAAACTATTTCAAAATCACTGGAATTTGTTGAAGCGTTTCAGAGTTATTACCACATAAAGTGGCATTGGTCAGATTTTTAAAATTTGGCTCTGTCACTAAGGGGTTAATACATACGTCAACAAAAAGCGCTACATATCAATCTCAAATAAGAAGTTAAGGTGTCAGGAAAGGAAAATCGGGGGAGCCTTTCTAAAAACGTATAATAACAAGTTGCTTATAATGTTATATCAAAATATATTTAAAGATTTCATTTCCAACTGGTCAACTTGCAAAATAGGAATAAAATATTAACTATAGTGAACAGAGGGAAAGAAAAAGCAAAGCAGTGCAGAAAAGGATCCCCCCAGATTGGTAAATACATTATATTACCCATTTTCTACTGACCAGGAAATATTTAATCCCTTAGTGACCAAGCCAATTGACCTTAAAGACCAGGCCAAATTTTTTTTTTCTTTTTAAATCTGACCAGTTTCACTTTGTGTGTTAACTCTGGAACGCTTCAACGTATCTCTGCGATTCCGAGACTGTTTTTTTTTCTTGACACATTGTACTTTAGATGTTATATCCAAAAGAAAAGGGAGGTACCACGCAAAGGAAGTATAAAATTCAAATTGTTTTATTAAAGATAATTAAAAACAAAAAGAAATATTTAAACAAACACATATTAAAACAAGGGTATAGGAACAAGGCAGAGTGGCCCCACAGCAGTCCACATAAAGGTCAAATAACCAAGCATATACATATAGACATAATGAACTTGTACTAAATATACGATAAAATTCTATGCAACAGCAGGCTCAGGATTTGTACTAGCAAATATCACTGAAATTAATTCTATATAGATAGATATCATGGCTCATAGAAATATATAGGTATGTCCCATAGATGTTATGCTGCACGTATATGTGTATTGAAAGAATATATGACCAAAATCGTAAGGTAAGTAGTGAATTAATAAAGTGTCAGTGCATGCACAGGATTGACCATCAGGCCTGTGGACAATAATAAAGGGACAACGCAAGAGCAATGAAAAATAATACGAGCACTCAATATCATATAACTACCTGCTGGCAAGAGGGCTGCGGTGTGGGAATGAACCCCGACGCGCGTTTCGCAACGTAGCTTCTTCCTGGGGGTAGTGGTCCACTACTAAAGTGCACTGACACTTTATTAATTCACTACTTACCTTACGATTTTGGTCATATATTCTTTCAATACACATATACGTGCAGCATAACATCTATGGGACATACCTATATATTTCTATGAGCCATGATATCTATCTATATAGAATTAATTTCAGTGATATTTGCTAGTACAAATCCTGAGCCTGCTGTTGCATAGAATTTTATCGTATATTTAGTACAAGTTCATTATGTCTATATGTATATGCTTGGTTATTTGACCTTTATGTGGACTGCTGTGGGGCCACTCTGCCTTGTTCCTATACCCTTGTTTTAATATGTGTTTGTTTAAATATTTCTTTTTGTTTTTAATTATCTTTAATAAAACAATTTGAATTTTATACTTCCTTTGCGTGGTACCTCCCTTTTCTTTTGGATATATATGATTATGGTGGCACACCTTATATATTTATTGGTCTAATTTATGTTGGTAAACTACTTTAGATGTTAGTGGTAAATTTAGAGCAATATATTTTCGCAATATCAACATTTGGGTAAAAGTTTGAAAAAAATTACAATTTTAAAGTTTTTATACCCTTAAACCAGTCATGTTGTACAAAAGAATTAATAAATAACATTCCCATATGTCCACTTTACATTTGCATCATTTTTCAAACTTCATTTAATTTTGTTAGGATGTTAGAAGAGTTAAAAAGTTGAGCAGCAATTTCTCATTTGTTCAAGACATAAACAGAACCTTTTTCTTTAGGGAACTAAAGAGATTGAAACTGACTTTGTGGTGCTTATATATTGGAAACTCCCCAGAAGTGATACCATTTTAAAAACCGCACCCCTCAAATACTTCAAAACTGCTGTCAGGAACACTTTTTTAACCCTACAGGTGCTACACAGGAAATAATGCTAAGTAAAATGTAAAAAAAAAATAATAATTTTTCCCTTTCACAAGGAATAGCGCAAGAAAATGGACCCCACAATTTACCCAGTTTCTCCGGAGCACGCCGATACCCCCCTTCCCCCCTCATGTGGTCAGAAACCTCTGTTTGGATAAACGGCAGGGTTCGGAAAGGAGCACCATTTCAATTTTATAACACAAATTTGGCTGAGGTAGATTGTGGGCACCATGTCGTATTTGCAGGGCCCCAAAAGTGCCTAAACCGCAGAACACTCACCCACCCATGTGACCCCATATTGGAAACTACACATCTCAAGGATTTTATCCAGGAATATAGCAATGATTGTGAACTTGCAGGTATTACACAGAATTTCATAACATTAGGTTGTCATATTGGAAAAAAAAAATTCACTTAAATGTTGCTTAAGCCCCAAATGTTTCACTTTCTCAAGAGTTAACAAGAAAGAGTGGATCACAGTTTGTTACCCACTTTCTTCTGAGCGTAGCAATATCCCACATGTAGTCAAAAAGTTCTGTTTGGATACACAGCAGGGCTAGGAATGGAAGAAGTGATATTTGGCATTCTAAATGTAAAATTTGTCTGGAATAGGTTTCAGACACCATGACTCATTAGCAGAACCACTGAGGTATCAAAACTAGAGATGGGTGAACCAGAACAGCAAAGTTCGTCATCTGTACAGAACACCTACTGTTCAGACACGGACTTCACAAGGAAGTCTATGTCACTGTTTGGGTTCGGCCACCCAAACACTGGGTGTTTGTCGCACTCATCTATTAGATTCACCAATTTTGGCCCTTTGCATGGTTCTTCCCACTTTCCCTGTAGCAGTGGGGAGCTTATATTTGTGGGGTTGATGTCACCTTTGTATTGCCTGGTGACATCAAGCCCACGGTTTACTAATGGATAGGCGTTTATAGGACGACTATCCATTACTAATCCTATAGTTATATGGTAAATATTCACACAGCAAGTATAAAGTCCTTAATTTGAAATAAAACACAAACACAATCAATTTTTATGTAAAAATAACAAACACCGTTATACTCACCTATAGCCCATTCCACCAAAGCCGTCATCTTCTGTAATAAAAAAAAAAACAACAATATCCCTCACCTATCAGTTGTTCTGTCCCACGTCGTATTCCATGACAGTGGGATAAATAGTTTTCAACCTGGACGGTGCCAAGATGCGACAGCCCAAGCAGAGAACCCCTGGTGAATGATCTGCTGTGAGCATAGCCTCAGTGACTAGCGGTGTCATCATCGAGTGATGCCTCAGTGAGATCCCCCGCTAGCACCGTGATACAGTCTCATGGTGCAGAGGCAACTTCACAGGGAAAATTTCACTGCGGTAAATTTGAACTATGGTGAACTCGCCTCTGCACCGTGAGGCTCTCTCACATTGCTAGCGGGGATTTCACCCAAGTCACCGCAGTTCAGCCCGGCTGGGAACCCAGCCTCAGTGACCAGCGGTAACCTTAATGACGTCACCGCTAGTCAGGACCGTATTTGCCACTAGGCACTTGAGGGCATGTGCCTAGGACGCCAGGTTGAGGGGGGCGGCACCTGAGCAAGATTTTTTTTTTTTTCCGGGGTCATTCTATGGAGCATATTATTGGGGCCCCATCAACCTTTATGGAGCAGCATATGGGCATATTATTCTATGGAGCATCTTATGGGGCAATTATTAACCTTTGTGCAGCATTAGGCTATGGGTTGAACTAGATGGACTTACAGTCTTCCTTCAACCTTAATAACTATGTAACTATGTAACTATTATATGGGGCATATTGTTCTATGGAGAATCTTATGGGGCAATTAACCTTTGTGCATTATATGGGGCATATTATTCTATGGAGCATCTTATGGGGCAATCAACCATTATGGAGCAGCATATGGGGCATATTAATCTATGGAGCATCTTATGGGGCCATCAACTTTTATGGAGCATTATATGGGCCATATTATTCTATGGAGCATCTTATGGGGCCATCATTAACCTTTTATGCAGCAATATATGGGGCATATTTTAATACGGTGCATCTTATGGGGCCATTATTAACCTTTGTGCAGCATTATATGGGGCATATTTCTTGTATGGAGCATCTTATGGGGCTCGTGATTCAATATGGATATTCAAAAACATTTAACCTACTGATGTCTCAATTAATTTTACTTTTATTGGTATCTATTTTTATTTTTGAAATTTACCAGTAGCTGCTGCATTTCCCACTCTAGGCTTATACTAGAGTCAAATAATTACAAAAAATCCGGCACTCAAGAAAGAATTTCTTTATCCATTATTTTATTTAATCATGTATTCCCAGTATATTTCAATGTAACGTTTCGGTCTTTACGACCTTCATCAGACTAGGGTACAAACAAAGAAAAGAGCTTAATATCATAACAGCCATATATAATCCATTCTAAACATAATTATGCATATTACATAATCTTCGTCTCTACATAAACAAAATAATTTTATTAACTTATCTCTCCGGATCAAAGACATTTATTTTTAATTGAATCTATATACTTTTATGTGTTCATTTACATAACAGATTAATCTCACATGAGAGGTCTTCCATGTGTAATCGCCTTCATAGAAAAATAAAAATTACATACACCTGATGAATCATGTATACTAGAGTCAATACGTTTTCCCAGTTTAGGCTTATACTCTAGTATATATGGTAATTCTCTTGTTTTTATTTATGTTAAGAGCATTAAGGCCATGTTCACACAGTGCGTTTTTTTCCGCAGCTTTGGTACAGTACAATGTACCCTATGGAAAACGGGAACCACTGTGCACACGATCCTGAATTTCCAAAAAAAAGCCGCGCTGAATAGCTGCGGGAAAAAAGAAGGAGCATGTCACTTCTTTGTGCAGAACAGCAGCGGTTCTGCACCCATAGACCTCCATTGTGAGGTCAAACCCGCAGTAAAACCCGCAGATCAAAAATATATCTGCGGGTTTTATTGCGGTTTGTGGTGCAGAACCGCTGCAGCAGGAAGTGCGGGGAAGCGGCCGGAAGTGCGTGGGCGGAAGTGCTTGGGCGGAGAGACATGGAGGCATACCGTCGCATGGGGGTCGTGTCGGCCGTTTGATTGATTTGGTATGTGTGTGTGTATGTGTGTGTGTGTATATATATGTGTGTGTGTGTATGTATGTGTGTGTGTATGTGTGTGTGTATATATATATATATATATATATATATATATATATATATATATATATATATGTATGTGTGTGTGTGTGTGTGTGTGTGTGTGTGTGTGTGTGTGTGTGTGTGTGTGTGTGTGTATATGTGTGTGTGTGTATGTGTGTGTGTGTGTATGTGTGTGTGTGTGTGTGTGTCCCCATGCGACGCTAGTGCCACCATTGTGCTAAGTCGCCGTATGGGACTACTACTCCCATCCGGTATTAGGATGGGAGAGTTGTCCCTGTGTCCGGCGACTTAGCACAGTTGTAAAGTTACACAAAACACACACAATACACATACATGACACACAGTACATACAACATATAACACAGAGTATATACTCACCAACAGCACACTTGTAGGCGAAGCCCTCGATCCCCTAGATAAAATCCCAAAATAAAAAAATCAAATCCATACTCCCTGTCCGCAGAATCCATAAAACGAGTGTCCCACGCCGATCGGCTGCTCTCCGGCGATACACTGCCAGGAGCGAAGCTCCTAGCAGTGTATCGCGTACTGTTCCGGAGTTCAATGGCTCCGGCGTCTCGGTTAACGGCAGTACAGCTGCGTTGAACTTTCCCACGCAGCACTGCCGTTAAGCGAGAGTGCCGGGGTCAATGACCGCCGGTAAACTCGCTCGCGCATGTGCAGTGACACACCGACAGGAACTATGGCTCCTGTCAGTGTGTTATACGTTATATATATGTGTGATACGTGGCACGTGATACGTGGCACTTAAATACGTGATACGTGGCACTTAAATACGTGGCACTTAAATACGTGGTACTTAAATACGTGGCACTTAAATACGTGATACGTGGCACTGAAATACGTGATACGTGGCACTGAAATACGTGATACGTGGCACTGAAATACGTGATACGTGGCACTGAAATACGTGATACGTGGCACTGAAATACGTGGCACTGAAATACGTGGCACTGAAATACGTGATACGTGGCACTGAAATACGTGGCACTGAAATACGTGATACGTGGCACTGAAATACGTGGCACTGAAATACGTGGCACTGAAATACGTGGCACTGAAATACGTGGCACTGAAATACGTGGCACTGAAATACGTGGCACTGAAATACGTGGCACTGAAATACGTGGCACTGAAATACGTGGCACTGAAATACGTGGCACTGAAATACGTGGCACTTAGGCTATGTTCACATTTGCATTGTGCGCCGCAGCGTCGGCGCCGCAACACACAACGCAAACAAAAACGCAGCAAAACGCATGCACAATGCTGCGTTTTGCGCCGCATGCGTCCTTTTTTTGATTGATTTTGGACGCAGCAAAAATGCAACTTGCTGCGTCCTCTGCGCCCGGATGCGTGCGCTGCAGTGACGCATGCGGCGCAAAACGCAAGTGCGACGCATGTCCATGCGCCCCCATGTTAAATATAGGGGCGCATGACGCATGCGGCGATGCTGTGGCGCCCGACGCTGCGGCGCAGACCGCAAATGTGAACGTAGACTTAAATAGCTGGATAGAGCTGGATCCGCGGGCTGTGATCTGGCCTACGCTCAGCACTCTGCGGAGCGCTGTCATTCAAAACACGTCCAACTCATTTTGGTGTTTAGTCCCAAAATGGAGGATGGAAGAAGAAAAGGGTTGGACAAGGAAATGACATCATTTCTTTTTTTTTTCCCCCCACTGCAGTTAAAGCTTTATTTGTGTCAAACACAGACAATCTGCAGAGAAAACTGCATCAAAAACCGCATCAAAAACCGCATCAAAAACCGCACCAAAAACGCACCTGCGTTTTCTGCCAAGAGCTGCGGTTTTAGTCCTCAAAAAAAAGGATTGAAATCAGGAACGTGTGAACATACCCTAAAGGGAATGTCCAGGTTTGTGATGAGTGTGCAGTCATTCTTTGTGACTGCAGACTTCTGAGTTCTCAGAGAGGGCACTGCACGCTGTGTCAGGAGTCTCTCGTGCTGGCGAAATACATACATGTTGTCACATGCTGAGTAGACATGTGTGGCCTCAATGAAAATGAACTGAGCGAGACCAGGCACGTCTAGTCGGAATGTGGTCAGAAGTATACAAATCACATGCTTGTGCTGACATGACTGTCCACCGGCAAGGGAGAATCCTAAAAGTGTGCAGTGCATTAGTTGTGATAAATTAGAAGCCTGCGATGTCAGGATTCAGCTCTGCAGGTTCCAGCAGTCATCACATGGACACTTCACTCATATGCAACTTTCATACTTATGGTCTTGTGACAACGAGCTTCTCTTCTGCTTCTCTCAGTTTTTCACTGAACATTGAGAGCATTAGGGAGAGGAGCTCGTGGGTACATGACTAAGTGTGCAAATCGCATATGTCCTCGGGAAGGGGGTGTGCCAAAATTAATTCTTGCCCCGGGTGCCAGAAACCCTAGATACACCTTTGCCGGTATGCTACTGCGAGCAGTGATTACCGGATCCGGTGGAGGGTTGTCTGTGCACAGTGCAGCACAGGGAGTGAGGCAGGGACTGAGGATGTGCACAGAGAGAATGGAGACACGGAGACTGCCCGTCCCAGTCTACGCCGTAGCCTGGAGCCCTCATTATCATAGGAAAATGTGAGTTAATTGTTTTTCTAAAGCTTTACAGTGTAGTTTTAGGTCAGAGAGGGATGGTTAGGGATGAGCTAGCAAGGTGCAGGGACAGGTAGTGATGGCTACTTGCGGACATGTGCGGCACTTGCGGTTTTGCACTTGCGGTGAGACAAAAAAAAACACTGCTAGCAGCGGTTTTTTTCCATTGCTGCAAGTATCGCATTTGCCGGATCACCGCAAAACCACAAGTGCCACACATGTCCGCAAGTCCCATAGGCAATGAATGAGGCCGAACACAGTGTTGTAAGTGATCCGTTACGCGGCAGATGCGGAAAAACTGCCGGATCTGCTGCAAAAGGCTACTTTCACATCAGCGATTTTTGCCAAAGTCACTGCCGATAGTGTCATACTCACCAATGGGGGAGGCAGCAGCAAAAGTGCCTAGGGCAGCAGAAACTCTAAATATGACCCTGCCACTAGTCACTGATGCTGCGCAGGTCATTCACCAGTGGTTCTAAGCCTGGACAATCATCTTGGCACCGTCTAGGTTGAAGACTATTTATCCCAGAGTCATGGATTATGGCATGGGACAGAACGACTGACAGGTGAGGGATATTGTTTTTTGTTTTATTACAGAAAATGAGGGCTTTGGTGGAATGGGCGTTAGGTGAGTACAACTGTGTTTGCTATTTTTAAATAAAAAAGTAAAACAGTGTTTCATTTTATTTCAAATAAAACACTTTATTCTGGCTGTGTGTTTATTTACAATATAACTATAGGATTAGTAAAGGACAGGAGTCTTATAGATGTCTCTCCATTATTAATCCGTGGGCTTGATGTTACCAGACAATACAAAGGTGACATCAACCCCACAAATATGAACCCCACTTGCCACCGCTACAGGACAAGTGGGAAGAGCCAAGCAAAGTGCCAAAATAGGCGCATCACAAGGTTTTTTTTTTTTTTTTTTTTTTACATTTATATAAATAATTAAAAAATACGGCGTCGGGGCCCATCTATTCTTCATAACCAGCCATGCTGAAGCTTACAGCTGAGGGTTTCAGCTCCCAGCTGTGAGTTTTGCCTGAATGGTTACCAAAACTACAGGAGAACCCACGCCTTTTAAAAAAACAAATAAATAATTGATTTACAGCGCAGGAGCTGACTGATGAATACTCATGAATGCTCCTGCTCTCACTGTTATTAGCGGCAGCAGGTATCGGATGATGGAAGCAGTAATCCCATCAGCTGACACCAGTGACCAGAGGTAAACTTTATACCTCCGATCACAGCTGTGCACTCACGCTCTCCTTTGGGGACTGTGGCTGTCTGACCAGCAGTGATGATTTTATCGTCAATCAGAAGTGATGTTTGCCGCACTGTCATACACATGACAGCATGGCAAACTCTGGATGTTCGGGCCCCCCATTCAAGGGAATGGGGTCCGGGTACTGTTCTGGTACCCAAACTACTTGTAACTGTTTGGCCAAACCCGACGAACCCGAACATCCAGGTGTCCATCCACCTCTTATCAAAACAGCAGAAACCCTACACAAGTGTCCCCATTTTGGAAACTAGACCCATCAAGGAATTCATCTAGGGGTGCGTCAAGCTTGTTGAACCCGTAGGTGCTTTACAGAACTTTCTAAAATGTGGATATGAAAACGAAAATTACAATCATTTTCCACTAAAATAATGTTTTAGCCTAAAACTTGTAATTTTCACAATGGATAATAGGAGAAAACAACCCCGTAATTTGTTACAAAATCTATCCAGGTGACTCCATACTGGAAACTTTACTGCTTAATGAATTCATCTATGTGTGGAATGAGTATTTTGAATCCACAAGTGCCTCACAGAATTTTATAACATTGTGACATGGGAATAGATCACTTTGGTGGTAAAAATGTATTTTTTTCTATTTGCTGCAAATTTGTTAATTTCACAAGGGTTAATAGGCAAAACTTGACCCCACAATATACTGGGCAATGTCTCCAGAACGTAGTGATGCCACATAAGTCGTTGGAAACTACCGTTTAGCTTTTGGAACACAGACTGTGCTAGTATAGTTTATGAGCAACACTTGGGGAAATCCTAGGATTAGAGAACAGCAGAAAAACCTCAAAAGTGACATCATAGTAGAAATTGCAACCCTCAATGAATTCATCTAAGGCTGCACTGACTATTTTGTAACATACACATCATGCTTTATTCTGGAGAACTGCAAATATGCCAGTTTAGTTCCCATACATTGTACCCCTTATACAGTTTAGTGCCCTCATATATTTTAGCACCACCATACATTGAGTCCAGCTTGTGCTTCTAGACACACCCCATAAATTGTTAAGTGCGCTCTCCCCGCCACAATAATGCCAAACATGTGGCCAATTACTGTGGTTTAGGCACAGTGGGGCATTTGGATTTGGAAGCTCAGATGTCACTAGATTTTAAGGGGGTGGGAGCCATGTCCCTTTTCCAGAGTCTTTGTTCTACCAGTAACGTGGGAACCTCGTATAGTTCCAGTGACAGCTGACGGACCTGAGAGGGGACTGGTTTTGTGGAGGTTAAGTTAGGGGTTTTATTGGTAACATTTTAGGGGCTCACAACATTTTTTGATTGCTTTGAGTATAAGGCTGGAATTACATTCCTGTGTTCTAAGCGAAGAATTACCTTGAGGTTTGTGTATAAATCAAAGAAAAATTAGATTCAGGCAATACCCTCTAAGAAACCACTCACTAATGAGGCAAATGGAGATAGTTTGGGCTTCCTTTGTCATCTGTTCCAGTGGTATCCATCTTTTTAGGCGTTCACAGAAGTGTGGTCAACTATGTCCACTAGAAAAGAGAACAGAGAGTACAAAGTGACGCCATCTACTTTATAAGCGAGTGGTTTCTTCTGTGATTTTGTCTGAAACGCATTATTGTGGATTTACACGGAAACCCCGATTAAGCGCAGAGAGCACAAGATACATGTGAACCGAGCCTTGTTCTGATTTTTGGGAGGCACAATGAACAATTAGACAGCAGAACAACAATAGTTCTTATTTTTGCACGGTTCACAAGTGCAGTATTACCGGGCCAATTTTTACAATTCTGACCACTGTCCCTTTATGAGGTTATAACTCTGAAACGCTTCAACGGATCCTGATGATTCTGACATTGTTTTCTCGTGACATATTGTACTTCATGATAGTGGTAAAATTTCTTCGATAAGACTTGCGTTTATTTGTAAAACAAAAAATGGAAATTTGGCAAAAATTTTGAAAATTTTCCAACTTTGAATTTTTATGCCCTTAAATCACAGAGATATGTCACACAAAATACTTAATAAGTAACATTTCCCACATGTCTACTTTACATCAGCACAATTTTGGAACCAACATTTTTTTTTGTTATAAGGGTTAAAAGTTGACCAGCAATTTCTCATTTTTACAGCACCATTTTTATTTAGGAACCACATCTCATTTGAAGTTATTTTGAGGGGTCTATATGATAGAAAATAACCAAGTGTGACACCACTCTAAAAACTGCACCCTTCAAGGTGCTCAAAACCACATTCAAGAAGTTTATTAACCCTTCAGGTGTTTCACAGGAATTTTTGAAATGTTTAAATAAAAATGAACATTTAACTTTTTTTCACACAAAATTTACTTCAGCTCCAATTTGATTTGTTTTCCCCAAGGGTAACAGGTGAAAATGGACCCCAAAAGTTGTTGTACAACTTGTCCTGAGTACGCCGATACCCCATATTTGGGGATAAACCACTGTTTGGGCGCATGGCAGAGATCGGAAGGGAAGGAGCGTCATTTGACTTTTCAATGCAAAATTGACTGGAATTGAGATGGGACGCCATGTTGCGTTTGGAGAGCCACTGATGTGCCTAAACATTGAAACCCCCCAAAGGTGATACCATTTTGGAAAGTAGACCCCCTAAGGAACTTATCTAGATTTGTTGTGAGAGCGTTAAACCCCCAAGTGTTTCACTACAGTTTATAACGCAGAGCCGTGAAAATACAAATTTTTTTTTTTCCCACAAAAATTATTTTTTAGCCCCAGTTTTGTATTTTCCCAAGTGTAACAGGAGAAATTGGACTCCAAAAGTTGTTGTCCAATTTGTCCTGTGTACGCAGATACCCCATATGCTGGGGTAAACCTGTTTGGGCGCACGGGAGAGCTCGGAAGGGAAGGAGCACTGTTTTGCTTTTTCGAATTGGCTGGAATTGAGATCGGACGCCATGTCGCGATTGGAGAGCCCCTGATGTGCCTAAACAGTGGAAACCCCCAATTCTAACTGAAACCCTAACCCTAGCCCCAACCCTAACCCTCGCCCCAACCCTAACCATAGCCCTAACCCCAGCCCTAACCCTACCCCTAACCCTAATGGGAAAATGGAAATAAATACATTTTTTAAATTTTATTATTTTTCCCTAACTAAGGGGGTCATGAAAGGGCGTTTGATTTACTTTTATAGCAGTTTTTTTAGCGGATTTTTATGATTGACAGCCGTCACAGACTAAAAGATGCTTTTTATTGCAAAAAATAGTTTTTGCGTCTCCACATTTTGAGAGCTATAATTTTTCCACATTTTGGTTCACAGAGTCATGTGAGGTCTTGTTTTTTGCGGGACGAGTTGACGTTTTTATTGGTAACATTTCCGGACATGTGACACTTTTTGATCGCTTTTTATTCCGATTTTTGTGAGGCAGAATGACCAAAAACCAGCTATTCATGAATTTCTTTTTGGGGGGCGTTTATACCATTCCACGTTTGGTAAAATTGATAAAGCAGTTTTATTGTTCGGGTCAGTACGATTACAGTCATACCTCATTTATATCATTTTTTTATGTTTTGGCGCTTTTATACGATAAAAAACTATTTTATAGAAAAAAAATAATTATTTTTGCATCGCTTTATTCTGGTGACTATAACTTTCATTTTTTCACTGATGCTGTATGGTGGCTAGTTTTTTGCGGGACAAGATGACGTTTTCAGCGGTACCATGGTTATTTACATCCGTCTTTTTGATCGCGTGTTATTCCCCTTTTTGGCGGTATGATAATAAAGTGTTGTTTTTTGCCTCTTTTTTTTTACAGCGTTCACTGAAGGGGTTAACTAGCGGGACAGTTTTATAGGTGGGGTCGTTACGGACGCGGCGATACTAAATATGTGTACTATTATTGTTTTTTTTTTATTATTTAGATAAAGAAATGTATTTATGGGAACAATATTTTTTTTTTTCTTTACACATGTGAATATTTTTTTTTCTACTTTACAACATTGCCCCAGGGGGGCATCATGTTATAGGGTCAGATCGCTGATCTGACACTTTGCAGAGCACTGTGTCAGATCAGTGATCTGACATGCAGGGCTGCAGGCTTACCAGCGCTTGCTGTGAGCAGGCGCTGGTAAGCCACCTCCCTGCAGGACCTGGATGCAGCCCCGCGGCCATTTTGGATCCGGGCCTGCAGGGAGAAGAAGGTAGATCGCAGTGTGCTGGGGGTTAATGTGCCAGGGCCGGTCCGTGCTGGATGTCAGCTGCGATAGTCAGCGCGGCCGATCGCATATGACGTACTATCCAGTCACTGGGAATTAAGTCTCAGGTCACCTCGACGGGATAGTACGTCATATGGGATTAAGGGGTTAATGATAAGACAGCTTTATTCTTTGGTTGGTTTATTCTTCGGTTTGGTGTCAGTTCAGTAATACCAGATTTATATCGGGGTTTTCGTTTTTTCATCTTTTGCTGCTAACACATCATAAAAAAAAGCTTTCTTACTTTTTGGCGAACAAAGCTGAATAGGGCTTATTTTTCGCATGAAGAACTGGAGGTTGTTTTGGTACCATTTTGAGGTAAATAACATTTATTGATTGCTTTTTAATCAGATTTTTCAGACGCAGAGTGAACAAAAAGCATTAAGCTACTTACGGGTAGCTGCGTTTTTCGGAGGCCCATGACAGCACTACGAGAGGGGATCCGCCCTTCAGGAACAGGAAACCTACAGAGATACAAAAGGGCGGCACCTCTCCCTATGCATCAGTTGTATATTAGAGCCTGAGAGGACTACCGCGGTTAGTAGCACACAAATATTATATACAGTTTATATACAAAACTTAATCCAATACAAATACCACACGTGAGATCTATATATATCTCATTATATACATTATAGGAAGTGCAACCCCCCGTGAATAGGGAGGGAACTAAGGGTGCTGTCATGGGCCTCCGAAAAACGCAGCTACCCGTAAGTAGCTTAATGCTTTATTCGGACTCCCATGACAGCACTACGAGAGAATTACAGAGATGCAAAACTACCTTAGGGAGGGACTATAGCCTGCAGCACCCTTAACCCGAAGGTGAGATCAGAGGAGCACCCCAAGTCCAACCGATAGTGTTTGAAAAAGGTGGAAGGGGACGACCACGTAGCTGCCTTACATATCTGGTCGATTGATACTCCAGATCTTTCCGCCCAGGATGTAGCCATGGCCTTGGTGGAATGCGCCCTCAGATTCTGCGGAGCCGGACCTCCACCTGCAGTATAAGCCAGAGAGATAGCCTCCCTAATCCACTTCGCTAGTGTGAACTTTGAAACTCTAAGCCCTTTCCTAGGACCTTGGAAGGATAAAAATAACGCATCCTCTCTCTTCCAAGCGTTAGTGACTGTGATGTATTCTAACAGGCATCTCCTAACATCTAATGTATGGAGTAGTTCTTCTTTGGCGTTAGAGGGGTTAGGGAGAAATGATGGTAACACTATCTCCTGTGATCTGTGAAAATGTGAGGCGACTTTTGGCAAATAGGCGGGGTCCGGTTTTAGGACCACTCTGTCCTGTAAAAACTCTGTATATGGGGAGAGTCTAGAGAGCGCTTGAATGTCCCCTACTCTACGAGCAGATGTTATCGCTACCAAGAACGCTGTCTTGAGGGACAATAATTTAATTGAAGCAGAATGTAAGGGCTCAAACGGTTCTCTAGTCAAGGCTGACAGGACTAGGTTGAGATCCCAAGGTACCGACCTGTTCTTGTGTATAGGTCTAGCTCTACTAGAAGCTTTTATAAACCTTGATACCCAATAGTTATTAGCAACGTTACAAGAAAACAGGGCCCCCAGGGCTGAGACTTGTACTTTTAGTGTACTCGTGGATAGGTTTAACTCTAACCCTTTCTGCAGGAATTCTAAAATTTGGTTAATTGGTAACCCTTCTTCAATTCTGAAATCTGAAGAGGCCAAGAACTTCCTCCAGGTTCTAGAGTAGATCTTTGTTGTGATATTTTTTCTACTCTTCATAAGGGTATCAATTAAGTTTGGGGAAAAACCTCTGTTTTTTAATAATGACCTCTCAAACACCATGCCGTCAAATGGAGCCCCTTCACTTGCGGATGGGTGATCGGACCTTGATGGAGTAAATTGGGAATGTCCGGAAGTACCCAGGGGTCTTCCACCGACATGGTCCTGAGCCACGCGAACCAAGCTCTCTTGGGCCAGAAAGGGGCGACCAGTATGACCCTTGCTCGGTCCTCCCTTATTTTCCTGACCACAAGAGGTAATAGGCCCAGCGGGGGAAACGCATAAGCCAAACGGAAGTCCCATTTGATCAGGAAGGCGTCCACTGCCAACGGATTCTCCCTGGGATTCAGAGAACAGAATTTTTTTGTTTTTCTGTTGTCCCTGGTGGCAAACAGGTCCACGTCTGGATGACCCCACATGTGGACAATCTGACCGAAGATGTCTCTGTTCAGGGACCATTCCCCTTGTTTTAACGTGTTGCGGCTTAGAAAGTCCGCTTTTATGTTTTCTTTCCCTTTTAAATGTAGAGCAGTTAAAGATAGTAAATTGCTCTCTGCTGTCTGGAGAAGGCGGTCTGCTACTTCCATCAGAGCTTCGGAGTGTGTTCCACCCTGGTGGTTTACGTAGGCTACTGCCACCTGGTTGTCGGAGAGGATCTTGACATGGTGACCCTGTAGATACACGAGGAGTTTTTTAACTGCTAGCTCAATAGCCATTAACTCTCTCTGATTGGAGGAAGCTGATGTTTGAGGGTCCCATAGCCCTTGAACTACGATGTCACCCATGTGCGCCCCCCATCCCGTAGGGCTGGCGTCAGTTGTTATTACACGAGTCACATGTGTCACCCAGGGAACTCCTGCCGACAGATTGCCTTCTACTAGCCACCATCTGAGAGATGTAAGTACTACTGGACTTAACGTCACCTGACCCTGCAAGGACCCCTGTAAGGCTCTATCATTGTCCAGAACCTCAAACTGTAAAGGTCTGGTATGGAATTGGGCCCAACGGACGGCAGGAATGCACGAAGTTAGGGATCCTAACAGTGACATAGCCTGTCTAAGGGTCATGGATGGTTTATTAATCGCTTTCAACACCTGTTGTTGAATGTGGAGTAATTTATCAGGCGGCAAACAGCATTGTTGGGTCTCTGAATTTAATAACAGTCCGAGGAATCTCTGAATTTTTAGGGGCTGTAAACGGGATTTGTCATAATTTATAATCCAGCCCAGATGTTCTAGTTTGGCTATGGCTGTCATTGCTTGCGAAAGGCAATGATCTGCTGAATTCCCCACAATAAGGAAATCATCCAGATAAGGTATTATGAGGATATCGGATTCTCGCAAATATGCCATAACCTCAGCGACTACCTTGGTAAATACCCTAGGAGCTGCAGAAATGCCGAAGGGAAGGGCTCGATATTGAAAATGACGAACCATTCCCTCTATAGACACCGCCACCCTCAGGAACCTCTGGAAGTTCTCATGGATAGGAACATGATAGTATGCGTCCTTAAGATCTACAACTACCATAAAGCAGTGTTTGAACAATATCTTTATTGTAGTATTGATAGACTCCATTTTGAAGGTTTTATTAACCAGGAATTCATTAAGAGATTTAAGATTAATGATGGTCCTAAATGACTTATCTGGTTTTTGAATCAGAAATAGAGGAGAGTAGAACCCTCTTCCTCTTTCTGAATCTGGGATCTCAATCAGCACCTTTTAAGACATAAATTGGTGACTTCAGCTTCCAAAGCCGTTTGTTCAATAGAGGAGGAACGCAAGGGGGTTAATTTGAACTTATCCTGAGGCCAATGGTCAAACTCCAGTCTCAGGCCGTCTGATACAATGCCTCGGACCCAGTCACTATTAGTGATGTCAGACCATGCGGAAGAGAAGGCTGCCAATCTCCCTCCCACAGGGATTGCTAGTCATTGGTCTGACTTTTTACGTTCTTTTGAGGAACGGCGGAACATATAGCCCGTACCTCTCTTGCGTCTATCCTCCCATCTGAAATTATCTCTCGAGGGTGAGGACGCGCGTTTCCTTCCGCGACCAAACCTCCTTCTGTTGAAGGGGCGACGGTAAGATGCTGATGCCAGATTAGGGAACTTCTTCTTGTCATCACTTGCTTTTTCAAGCAAGTCATCCAGAGTTGGTCCGAAGAGATATTCCCCTTTACAAGGAATAGCGCAGAGCTTGGATCTTGATTGGATGTCACCGGACCAACATTTTAACCATAAGGCTCTACGAGCCGCGTTGGAAAGACCTGCTGCTCTGGCCGCCATCTTGACAGAATCCAATGAAGCGTCCGACAGGAAGGCCGCAGCATCTTGAATTACTGGGAGCGCATTCAGGATTGTATTCCTGGACGCACCTTCCTTAAGTTGTGACTCCAGTTGATTCAGCCAGACCATTAAGGATCTTCCTGTACACGTTGCGGCCACCGCTGGTCTCAGAGATCCAGCCGCCATCTCCCAGGTACCTTTAAGAAAGGTGTCTGCCTTCCTATCAAGCGGATCTTTAAGGGACCCCATATCCTCAAAGGGTAATGCGGCTTTTTTGGACGCTTTTGCCACCGCAGCATCTAGCTTAGGGGCCTTGTCCCAGGTATCAACCGCTGCATCCTCAAAGGGATACCTGCGTTTTAAAGCTGGTGGTAACGAGCCTTTTTTCTCCGGTTTCTTCCACTCTCGGAGAATTAACTCTTGAACTTTATCTATCACCGGAAAAGATCTGCGTTTCTTATGGTCTAATCCGCTGAACATTAATTCCTGCCTGGAAGGTTGAGTTTTTGGCTCTTCCAGGCCCATCGTACCCCTGACCGATTTAACTAGTTTATCAACTCGGTCCAGCGGTAGACAAAAACGGCCAGAGTCCTCTTCCGATGACGAGGAAGAGGGAATAGAGCCATAGGAACCTTCCTCTCTTTCTTCCTCCGAAGACTCAGAGATTAAGGGAGTTCTAGGTTTTGAACTTCCCGCCTGGGATAGAGACCGCAGGGATTCCCTTACTTCCAGACGGATCATCTCTTTTAAGTTAGCCGTAGTTGCAGATTCTTCCGCTACCTAGGGTAGGACAATAAGGTGATACCATCTATCCGACCTGATGTCCCTTAACCCCTACCACACCTGTAGACCTCACCGTCTGCTGTATACAGGGGGCACATAACTTTTTGGGATAAGAATCTGGTAAGGGGATTCCACATAGGGCGCACTCCTTATGTTTCGTCTTTGCACTTTTCTTCCCCTAGAATGACAAAGTATAAGGGGGCCCGCGTCACTGAGTGAACATTCACGTAGATCACTTACCAGTGTACGCCAAGAAAGGTACCGGAACACGAGGGGGTTCTTTCCCAGTCGACGCTCTCGATCCCTGCTTGGACGAGCTTTTGCGGCTGGACTGGTCACTCCTGACATGCTCCTTCTCCAAGGGCTTCTGTCGCACCTCCAGTAGCTGAGGCTGCTCACCACCACTCTCCATGATGGAAGTGTGACCAAAAGCAGGGCTCTAAGTCCGATACCTGCTTAAATCCCCCTGGGTTCCGGTCAGCAGGCTGCCTGGCGTCATCCCATTGGTTTCTGCTTACCAGACTGCAGCTGGGAGGTCAGCGGTAGTTAGTGGGGAATCCGGTGTCCAGGATCGATGGGCGCCGCCATCTTGGATAGACTGCGCATGCGCAGCCATCCAGTAACCCGGAAGCGCCTGCCGACTCCGCCCCCGGCGTCACAGCACTCCGGAAACGCTCCTGAGAGCGGTGCAGGACGCCGGAGATGTGCGACAGCGCTCCGGTCGGCGCCGCTCTCCCGTCACCGCTACCCCACTCCACCGCCGCACCGCATCGCTGCAAGAACCAAGGGGGGAGATATACTTACCAACGCCGGCATAGAATGGAGATCAGGCAATCCTCCGGACCCTGCTCCCTGCTGCCATACGCCACCGACGTGCAGTCCAGCCAGGACCACCGTGGCGCCTCCAGGGACATCCGCACCGGCCGAGGTAGGAGACCCCCCCGCTACCAGATTCGGCCGGCCGGCCTGGGATCCACTACGGAGAATTTCATCTGTAGGATCCTGTCCCTCCAGGAACAGGAAACCAACTGATGCATAGGGAGAGGTGCCGCCCTTTTGTATCTCTGTAGGTTTCCTGTTCCTGAAGGGCGGATCCCCTCTCGTAGTGCTGTCATGGGAGTCCGAATAAAACAGCGATTCATTGTTTTTATTTTTTGCACGTTCACTCTGACAAAAAATATATAGATCTGGTATCTCTTATGCTTTGCTACTTTTACAAACTAAAACTAAAATGTTACAACAATGAATTTATTTTTGCATCATCATATTCTGAGAGATGTAAATTTTGGAATTTTTTTTGCCTCAAATGTGAATCGGGCTATAAATGCTGAGCCCCATCACATGTCCAGCCAACAGATTAAGGTCACATGGATGGCATTTATAAAACCAGGAAACACCATTAATGAGGTGACATTTTATCATTCTACAGACTGAATGGCATGCGTATGAAGAAAAATAAAAAAAATGCAATTTTCACTCTTTAAATTCTAATCCATGCTAATTTCTGGAATACAATGGTGGGACCAAAATGCTCACTTCACTCATTGATAAATATCTACAACAATGAGTGCAAGCCATGTTGCTTTGGACAAGTGACCACATTTGGAAAACTATTCCGCGAAAAGGTATTTATTAAGGGATGAAGCAAGCATTTTGGTTTAGTCTATACTCCCATCGTTACAAATATTTTAATCGTCTGTGCTCCTGCAAGTATGTGACTAAGGGAAGGTGCCACCAGTTTTCTTGTAGTTTTTTTTTTGTGAAATTAAGCTTAAAATAGTAATTAAAATGTATTAATGCAATGTTTGCAAACATTCCTATATGAAAAAATATATAATATTTTCTTACAAATATATATATTTACCAATAGGGGGATTATTTTCCATTTTAGACCTCAAGCAGCTATAGTAAGACTTACCAGCTTTACTGTTAGCTGGAAAATTGGGTAGGTAACTGCTGTCATCACCATTTCCCTCTTCTTTTGGGTGTTCTAGTATCCCTGGGGCAGAATGAAGAGTAGAATCACAAGGCAGTGCTACTTTGTGGGTGACTGCCCTGTGATCTGCTATTACCAGCAGTTACTGTCTCTCTCTCTCCCCCATCATTCTCTCTCACCCAGATTACATGATTCTCTCACCCCCCTCCACAATGTCTGGCCATTCACTTCAGACCCACAGCTCCTTATCCTATCTTACTGAGGGATGAATCACAACTCCTGCCAGCAGCTGACAGCTCCTGTTCCAATAATGCTAATGGTACACTGTTCCTCCTTGATGTGTCCGCTATTCTACCTGTACTTTTCTCCTGCATTTTACTCCCCTCAGTCTTCAATCTAGGATCTGTTCTGCTGGAAGCAGTACTGCTTGTTAGCAGATCCGAGGGCTTCATGAATATGGCAGCAGAACACTCCCACTATTGTGAATTCTGCAGCCCACAGAGGCATGCCCAGTTCACATTAGTGATAGTTGTATTATAATAGAGAGAGTCAACATCAGTCTTTTATCTGCTATGACCATGGGGTGCCCTATTATGACACTGAAAGTGTCGTGCTGCTACTGTGAAAACAAGATGTCAGCCCCCAATACCCTCTTTAAACTCATAACACACGAAATGTTTCAAATGCATTCAAAACTTGGTTATAACAGCATGTTATGCTACATTACATTGATTAATGATCTACAAACGCGGAACCTTCCTTTAAAAAAATAAATAGATAAGCTTTCCTAGAATGAAGGTACACCATCACAGATTATACAATATATATGTGTAATATTATGTATATTTATTACGCACACCTCACAAAAAGTTAGGGATGTTTGGCTTTCTGGTGAAATTTCATCATGATCCTAAAATGCACTCTAACCTTGTCAGGAGACCACAATGTGAAATCTCTAAACTATACATGACCCCGTGTTCAATGTTTCAGTACTTTTTGCACAACTTGTGCTTTTCTAGCAAGAAGCTTAATGGCAAAATTCACAGGTATTTGATCCATGAATCGGAAAATAAATTTTGAGGGTTTAATTAGAATGGGTATTAAAAAACAGTCCTCATCATGCTGTTCACATTTGGACAACATGAGACAGATGATCATCAGTACCTCGCCGTTGCGAGGCTTCAAGCAGGATGTTCTCAGATGGAAGTGACCACTGAGCTTAAAATGTCAGATTCTGTCATCAACAAGTTGCAACAGAGACACAGACTGGAAGAGTTCCAGAAAGGAAGAGAAGTGAATGTCCTTGCGCCACATCCCACACCGATGACAGCTTCATTGTGAACAATGCCCTTCGGAACCGGATGATGAATGCTACACAACTCCAGGCACATTTAAGGGAGGGGAGAAACAGCCAAGTGTCACGTCAGACCATTCAAAGCAGTTTACATCAGCATGGTCTGCGTGCTAGATGACCTGCAAGGGTGCCTGACCACACCATCATCACTGATGAAAATCGATTCAAGCTGAGCAGAAATGATGGCCGCTAAAGACAAGCCTCTACAACTTACAAACATCGTTAATTCAGTTATTGTGCCTCTGCATGAACAACACTGGCCTAATTTCAACTTCATAGTCGACAATGCTCAAGCTCATTGAGGTCACATCATTAGGGAATGTCTGCTGGAGACTGGGGTACCTCAAATGGAGCAGCTTGCACTTTCTCCAAACCTGAATACCATAGAAAACCTATGAGATCAGCTGAGTCACTGTGTAGAGGTTCATAACTCTGTACCCCAGAACCTCAATGACCTGAGGACCGCCCTTCAAGAAGAGTGGGATGCCATGCCGCAGCAGACAATAACTTAATTAGTGAACAGCATGAGACGTCTGTTACGCCCGTGCCTGCGCCCGTACCTCCCACACTCTCTCTGCTCCCCGAAGCCCTGCCGCGGTCTCTAGCCTTCCTCCTGCTTCCTGCGCGCAGCCAGCACTTTCCCGGGTATGGAGCTGAACGCCCCCCCCCGTCTCTTAAAGAGACAGCGAGCATTTTTTAAAATATGCTATTAACCAATCAAGGTTCCGTTTGCTCTGAGCTCTGCTGTGCCTTGCCTGAGTCCTAGTTGTATACGGCTAATACTGTTTGTCTCCTCAGACTACTGGTGACTCCTTATTCGGAGCCTGGAACGATACCTTCACTGCCTCTACTACTGCTACGCGGTCCAGCCGCTCTACTAACCCGGACCCAGTATCATATTTACGTTGTTTTTTCTTTATTCTAGTGATTTTTGTTTAGTTTGTTGCCCTTGGGTGTCGTTGGAGTCCTGCCAAGCTAGGAAGATGAAAATGAATCATGGATACTTCTACTTCTTTGTATTTTGCCTGTTATCATATCTGCCCAGTTACATCTGGTCTTATTGTATATTGTGCTGTGTATTACTTACATGTATATACGCAATATTGGTTTCTAAAGCTGATATTTATCCATGTATGTGTATATTGTATTTCATCTTCCATTTCTCTAATTATGTCTAATTGTTATATGTATTTTAATATTTGTATGGGTTTATTTGGTACACTTCTGTGTATATTTAGATAATTACATGTTAGTTTTGCCCTTTATTGTTTTATTAATATATGTATTTGTTTGGCATCCTCTGTATATTATATAGTGCTGCTGGTTACGGCAACGTCTTGGTAATTTTTCCCACATTAATCATGGCGGCCGGTTTGATGACGACGTATTGTTCCGCCTCTGGTGCGCTGTCACTTGCCGTCTGTTGGTGTGATCACATGGGGCCCCATGTGTATCCACGTCAGCTGTGTTGTCAGCGCCGGATAGAGGTGTGTTCCTAACGTCCGAGAATCTATGACGACATCCGGTCTTGCCTCTTCTTATACAGCATTGGCACACTGTAGGGCACGCCCCCTGAGGAAGGAAGCCTAGTGCTTCCGAAACGCGCGTCGGGGAGGGCTGAGGTCCATACGTGCTTGGTCCACATACCTCTGGGTAGGTAACGCTGACATGCGGTCACTACATTCTAGCTATATTGCGCATTTGCGCTTGTGATATGGTTGTAGCGTATATGGTTACCATATTTTAGCTATATGGCGCACTTGCGCTTGTGATGTGTTCGCAGCATATGTGGTTCCTCATTTGCTATGTGTTTTTTCACCACCTACTCCTGTCATGCCCCTGTTTTGTACCTTGGTATATGTAGTTTTAATTAATAAAGACATTTTCATTAGTTTGTGTTATTCATGGACTTTTTTTCCACCAATTTGTTTGTGGTTCTATTAGAGTTTTTTGGTGGGTCCGGATTTGTCCCATGATTTGGGTGTGAACGCCTTTCATTTACTACACTGGTAGCTATCTTATGATACCATGTGGCATTCCTCCCATTGTGTGCGTTTATCTGTTTATTATCCAGTATCACGACAGTATTGCCTGAGCCAGCTCCATCCCTTGCTTACGCTACCATTAATCCGACTACTACTACTCTGTCTGTTATCCCTGCCTGAATATCTGACCCGCTGGACCAGCTTCCACATTTCCGGGCTCTGTCTGTAGGTAGCACCTGCGTCCCCTGGGCATTCTATTCTGACCATATTCGAGGGGTTTTACTACGGGTGTCTGGGGCTCGCATAGTTACGCCCCCTGCAGTTATCTCAGTTCGTGGTTCCACAAAATTGAAATAAACGAATGTGCACTGCAACACCTGTGCCTCCGCTTTCATTCGTTACAGTTTGCTCCAGCCATGGAACCCGCTGGGTCCCATGCACCTCTGGCTGCAGAGTTGTGTCAAGAGGTTACTCGCCTGAAGGATCAGCAGGACAAAACCACCACTTATCTACGCAACTTGTCTACTTGAGTGAACTCGGCATTATCTTCATCTACTCCTGTCTCGAACACCGGCTTCCAGGTTCCCTGTTGTACGGCAGGTAAAGGTCTTCGCTTGGTGGCTCCCTCTATGTTTGATGACGAACCTGCTCAGTGTCGGGGGTTCATAAATCAATGCACACTGCACTTTGAACTCCTGGGGCATATATTTGCTTCTGAAAAGGCCAAGGTGGGCTTCATTATGTCTCACCTCGCTGAAGAAGTTCTCGCCTGGCTAAACTACTTGTCGGAGAGAGGGGATTCTCTGGTTTATAACCTTCAGTCCTTTCTAGAATCCTTCCGCAGGACATTCGATGAACCCGGCCAAACCTCCTCGACCGCTTCTGCGCTTCTCTAGCTGCGCCAGGAGAGCCTCACAGTGGCTCAGTATGCAGTACGTTTCCGCACTCTCTCCTCAGAGTTATCCTGGAATGAGGAGGCCTTGGTGGCTACCTTCTGGGAGGGTTTATCCGAGGATAAAAAACGAGCTGGTGGGTTGGGATACTCCTGCTACTCTGTATGACCTGATATCCTTGGCAACCCAGATTGATCTGCGTTTTCAAGAGCGGACTAAGGAGTCTAAGCGGTAGAAGAAACCTTTTTGGATGGATCCCAAGTCTCCGAGCCTGTCGGTGTTCCCAACCCCAGCTTCTTTTCCCGAGCCTATGCAAGTGGATCAAGTGAGCTTGACCAGGCAGCGCCAGGAGGCGCGTTGCATGGAAGGAAAATGTTTCTACTGCGGCAGTTCTGAGCATCAGATCCGCTCCTGCCCACTGAGGCCGGAAAACTGCAGAGCCTAGGATTGGTAGGAGAGGCCACGCTAGGTAAGGTTCATCTCTTACCATCTCTGCAAATGACTGTTTCGGTGTCCTTCGGAACTGTAAAATTTTCAGAACTTTGTCACTTGGATTCCGGATCCGCCGGGAATTTTATCCAACAAGAGGTTGTGAATCGCTATCAGATTCCAGTTCAGCTTCTCACTAATCCGCTACGAGTGACTTCCGTGGATGTTAAACCATTGACCAAGCCCGTTCAGTTCCAGACTGTGCCAGTGGAACTCCGGGTAGGTCTAACGCATTCTGAAAGAATCTGCTGTTATGTTTTGTCCCATCCTTTGCTTCTAGGTTTACCCTGGCTCTGAGTCCATGAACCCATTTTGAATTGGAGAACTGGAGAGGTCCTGCGCTACTGTTCTGATCATTGCATCACCTCCATTTGTCCAGTTGCTCCTTCTGTTCAACCAGCCGCCCTACTGGGGTTACCATCCGCTTATTGGGCCTTTGCTGATGTCTTTGGGAAAAAGGAGGCTGAGAGCCTACCTCCGCACAGGTCGTATGATTGTTACATACATCTGCTTCCCGGAACATCTGCCCCTCGTGGGCGAATCTGTCCTCTTTCCCATGCAGAGACCCAGGCCATGTCAGAATATATCCAGGAGAATCTGACTAGAGGTTTTATCCGAAAATCATCTTCTTCAGCAGGGGTAGGATTTTTCTTTGTTAAGAAATAGACTGATCCTTATGGCCCTGCATCGTTTACAGGGAATTGAACCAGATCACGGTAAAGAATAGATACCCGTTACCGCTTATTTCAGAGCTGTTTGATCGTCTCCAAGGGGCCAAGAGCTTCTCAAAACTTGATCTCAAAGGGGCCTACAACATGATTCATATACGTGAAGGAGACGAGTTGAAAAACAACTTTCAATACCCTAGATGGACATTATGAATACTCGGTAATGCCATTTGGTCTCAGTAATGCACCCGTGGTCTTTCAGTAGTTTGTGAACGACATTTTTAGAGATCGCCTCTATTCATGTGTTGTTGTCTACCTGGATGACATCTTGATTTACTCTGAAGACATAACTACCCATCGGAAGCATGTCTGCCAGGTCCTACAAAGGCTCAGGGAGAACAGACTGTATGCTAAATTTGAAAAAATGTGTGTTTGAGCAGTCCTCCCTACCTTTTCTCGGTTACATTGTTTCGTCCACTGGTCTAAAGATGGATCCTGAGAAACTATCTGCCGTCCTCAAATAGCCTTGTCCGTCTGGTCTTAAAGCAATACAACAGTTCCTGGGATTTGCTAATTATTATAGTCAATTTATTCCACATTTTTCCACCCGGGTGGCTCCCACCTCAACCTTAACCCGGAAAGGCGTGAATCCCAGAAGATGGACCCCGGAGGCGGAGGATGCCTTTACTTCTTTGAAAGAAGCCTTCTCTTTCACTCCCGTTCTCCATCGACCAGACTCTGATAAACATTTTTTTCTCAAGGTAGATGCCTCCTCCATAGGCGCTGGAGCGGTACTCTCTCAGAAATCATCTACCGGTCGTATGGTTTCATGTGAATTTTTTCTCTAAGGTTTTTTCCACTTTCGAAATTATTCAGTTGGAGATCGGGAGTTGTTGGCGATCAAGATGGCCTTGCAAGAATGGAGACATCTTCGAGGGAGCAGTTCACCAGATTGTCATTTTTATTGATCATAAAAACCTTGCTTATCTCCAGCCTGCACAGAGGTTAAATCCCCAACAGGCCAGGTGGTCCTTGGTTTTTTGCTCAATTTAATTTTGTTCTTCATTTCTGTCCAGCAGACAAGAATGTCCAGGTCGATGCCCTTTCCAGAGCCTTCCTGCCACCCGACTTCGAGGAAGAACCTCAACATACCATTGAACCGTCCAAGTTAGTGCCAGTAGCCTCTGTTAATCTCACCCAGCCTCCTCCAGGTAAAAAATTTGGTGTCCACCTTGAACTGAAATCGTGTCCTTCGGTGGGGTCATTCTTCCAAATTGGGCTGTCATGCTGGTCAGAAAAAGACCTTACAACTAATCTCCCGTCATTACTGGTGGTCAACCATGGGCAAAGATATCTCGTGATGGACTTTATTACGGATCTCCCTATCTCTTCTAGCTGTACTACTATCTGGGTTGGGGTGGATCATTTTTCAAAGATGGCTCACTTCGTTCCTCTGCCTGGGCTTCCGTCAGCACCTGAGCTTGCTGAACACTTCATACAGACACATTTTCCGCACAGCCAGGACTTCCACGGGTATGGTGCTGAGGGTGCGCACGCTTCCAGTCTCTTAAAGAGACAGCGCGCATTTTAAAAAATATGTTATTAACCAATCATGTTATGCTGTGTTATTTCTGGCCCTTCTGCCATTGGGAGGGAGCCGGAGCAACAAGTGATTCCTGTTGGTAATTTCCAGTTTAGTGTTCCGTGTGCTCTGAGCTCTGCTGTGCCTTGCCCGAGTCCTCCTTGTATACGCCTAATACTGTTTGTCTCCTCAGACTACTGGTGACTCCTTATTCGGAACTTGGAACAACACCTGCACTGCCTCTACTACTGCTACCCGGTCCAGCCGTTCTACTAACCCAGACCTAGGACAGTATTGCCCGAGCCAGCTCCGTCCCTTGCTTACGCTACCAGTAATCCAACTACTACTACTCTGTATGTTATCCCTGCCTGAATATCTGCACCGCTGGGCCAGCTTCCACATAACCGGGCTCTATCTATAGGCATCACCTGCGTCCCCTGGGCATTCCATTCTGACCCTGTTCGAGAGGTTTTACTACGGGTGTCTGGGTCTGGCATAGTTGCGCCCCCTGCAGTTCTCGGTTCGTGATCCTGTGGTTCCACAAAATTGAAATAAACGAATGTGCACTGCAACACCTGTGCCTCCGCTTTCATTCGTTACAACATCATTGTCAAGCTGTAAATGATGTTCAAGGTCACATAAGCTATTGACACTGACATTTTTTCTTGGGGTATTCGCACCACTGTTTGCTTTTGTTTCAATAAATTAGTTTGAGATGAGGAAATAACCATTGCACACTTCTACTTAATTGCCTTACTTTCAGGTTCAAATGGTCTCTGCAAATCGAGATTCTGGTTTGGCTTTTATCCTAAGTCATGTGAAAAGGCTCGTTAAAGGGTCGACATTGACTTTTAGAATTGCTAACTCCAATAGGTGGCTCTAGAGTTCTAGTCCTCTTCCTCTCTGAAGAGACAATTTGCATATTTCCCAGAGGAGCATTGCGGCTTTAAGTCTCCTCATCGTGGCATGCTTAGCATGTCAATCTCCACAAGGAGAAATTATATTTCTTGGATACTACTTTCATGTTAAAATATCACTGTAGCATGAACTTTTTATCTTTTCCATAAATCAAAATATTCCTATCTTTTTGTGAGTAGTGTATATATAATATATTATAATATATATTTTACACACACATTTATATTATACAGTACTTACAGTATATATTAGGGAGCCAAGGAAAAGTGAACTTTGCAAATTGGTAAGTCTTACCCCTCAGATTTGTTCCTTTTGGCATAAGGATTCACCATGTAAAATATGTTGACATTAAATTTAGATTTACCACTTGCTCAAGGCATGTGAATTACTCCATGTTTCTCATTTTGCACAATATTGTACATACAATAACCACTCAGTTTGTCATCATATCTTTAACTGGATATACTATTTATAATTCAAAAAACATAGAATGGCAATAAGCATTCTATTACAGTAAAATATGCATTACACAATTATATACATTGTACATGTATCAGTACTTAGAAGCAGGATAGCAATCAGTTCAGTCTTTCGCGTAAATATAATATGATCGGTAAACGGTATAACATACCATACATAACGCTGGATATACCAATAAAAGTAAAATAAATTGAGACATCAGTAGGTTAAATGTTTTTGAATATCCATATTGAATCAGGAGCCCCATAAGATGCTCCATACAAAAAATATGCCCCATATAATGCTGCACAAAGGTTAATAATGGCCCCATAAGATGCTCCATAGACACATTTTGCCCCATACAGTACTGCATAATGGGTAATAAGGGTCCCATAAGATGCTCCAGAGATATTTGCCCCATATAGTGCTGCACAAACGTTGATTATGGCCCCATAAGATGCTCCATAGAGATATTTGCCCCATATAGTGCTCCACAAATGGCGATTATGGCCCCATAAGATGCTCCATAAAGATATTTGCCCCATATAGTGCTCCACAAATGGTGATTATGGCCCCATAAGATGCACCATAGACACATTTGCACCATATGCTGTTGCTGCGATTAAAAAAAAATAAAATAAATAAATGACACACTCACTTCTCGTCGCTCAGGCCCCCGGCACTTGCAATATTCACCTCTCCTTGTTCCGACGCCGCTGTGTCTTCCGTGTTTTCTGCAGTGACTGTTCAGGCAGAGGGCGGCGCGCACTAACCACATTATTGCGCCCTCTGACCTGAGCGTCACTGCAGAGGACGCAGAAGACGGAGCGGCGCCCGGAACGAGGACAGGTGAATATTGCGCAGTGCTCCCCCTCCCCATTGTACTCACCTGCTCTTGGCGCGGTCCCTGCACATCCCTGGTTCTCCGGGCGCTGACAGCTTCTTCCAGCATTGAGCGGTCACCGTTACCGCTCATTACAGTAATGAATATGCAGCTCCACCCCTATGGGAGTGGAGTCGGGTCCATATTCATTACTGTAATGAGCGGTACCACGTGACCGCTCAACGCCTGAAAGAAACTGTCAGCGCCCGGAGAATCAGGGACTTGCAGGGAGCAGGTGAGTATGTCACAGCCGCAGCTCCCCCTCCCCCGCTGACTCCCTGGGACAATGACTCGAGTATAAGCTTAGAGGGGCAATTTCAGCCTAAAAAAATAGGCTGAAAATCTCGGCTTATACTCGAGTATATACGGTATATACACACACACACACACACACAGTGTATTGCAGTCGGAGTGCAATGCAATCTAACTGCTGCAGAAATACTTTTGATCCTTCTAATTTTTTTATTTTTTTTTTACACATCCTGTTGCAATTAAAAACGTATCTTGTATGGGGTATTACATGTACCTTTATAGAAGCAAAAGAATAAAAGATAGTATTCAGCAAGTGAAGTTTTTGCCGTTAAAGATATTTTGCTATAAACCATTACATATTACTGTATGCTAATTACTAAAAAATATATGGCGGGAAAATATACAGAAAAAGCAAAGACTGAAACAAGTTGGCAGCAGACGACATTTTAAAAATTTGAGAACCTCTTAAATCACAGTATAAAAAATAAGCATAATTGAGGCACATACTGACCTCAGGTGCAATCCGGCAGACAAAATGCTGTCCAGAAGAAGTAGACTTAAATTCAATACCCTAAAAAATAAACATTACATGCCAGTAATTTAATAATTCAACTGAAAAAGGAGAAAGTTGCAAAATATGTAACATCCCATAACAAAACAAACATAAAAGAGGCCGCTCACACTGCTGTTCCCCTGATGTAATACTAAAGATAGGAGCGGTGCTTCGGTAAGAAGTGGCACTTATACAATTGTACACCCTGCTCTCCTGAATCACAATACAAGGTATAGTTATCTCCAGGTCATAGCAGTGGACATGCCTACCACTGCACATGCTCACAGGCACCTGTACTAACACAACACTAACAAGATGGCAACCATTGTAATTCTATAGTTATTGCCTCCCAAGACAAAACTATTGTCATTTTCAAACTAAAAGTATTTTTTGAATTTATAATAATATTTATTTTACATATTTTTTTTACCTATTACAAGAGAATCACTTTAAAGGGAACCTGTCAGCATGATAGTGCTCAGTAACCTACACACAGTGTCAGGCTGGCGCCGTTATACTGATTACAATGATACCTGGGTGATGACCTCCGTCTTGTGGCTGTTTACTAATCCTTATTTTCAGTTTTGAGTTAATGATATGCTCGTGCCTAGAGGTGGCCTGTGGGGGGTCTTCATGTGGTGCTCTGCTTACAGTAGGTATTTATAATGCAGCCTGCTGACAGGTCACTGATCCCTCACTAACCTGCCCCCTAGATTGCATAATGAAAATATGTACATAGTGAAGTAAAAAAAAAAAACTGATTCTGCAGGCAGGTGCTGGCCATGACACTTGCGCTGCAGCATAATTGCATGTGTATTGTGCACTTATTCCCTTTGGCTTATTTAATTGAGCGAGGTTAAGGCTACTTTCACACTAGCGTTAACTGCATTACGTCTCAAAACGTCTTTTTTCAGAAAAAACGCATCCAGCAAAAGTTTTTGCTGGATGCGTTTTTTCCCCATAGACTTGTATTGGCGACGTATTGCGACGGATTGGCATACGTCGTGTGCGTCGTACGACGGATGCGTCGAAATTTGGCGACACGTCGTCGGCAAAAAACGTTGCTTGTAGCGTTTTTTGTCTCCGCCTAAAAAACGTGTCGCGACGCATCCTGCGGCATGCGTCGTTGGCTACAATGGAAGCCTATGAGCGACGGATGCGTCGGGACACGTCGTACGACGCAATGCAGCGCTGCAATACGTTTTTTTACACTGAGCATGCTCAGAAGCTGGATTTTGTTGCCAATTGGCCAGACACCCCCAAATCTATATAAACCTGGCCTGGGCCTTCAACCCCACATATATGGCCACGTACTTAAGTGCCACGTATATAGGTGCCACGTATTTCAGTGCCACATACTATAAATACTATAACCACGTGGTTATACGTGGCACTGAAATATCGTGGCACGTAAATACGTGGCACTTAAATGCGTGGCACTGAAATATCGTGGCATTTACATGAAGTACGTGGCACTTCTGTACGTGGCACTTCTGTACGTGGCACTTCTGTACGTGGCACCTATATACGTGGCACCTATATACGTGCCACCTATATAGGTGCCACCTATATAGGTGCCACGTATATAAGTGCCACGTATATAAGTGCCACGTATATAGGTGCCACGTACATAAGTGCCACGTACATAAGTGCCACGTATTTCACGTAAATGCCACAATATTTCAGTGCCATGTATTTCAGTGCCACGCATTTAAGTGCCACGTATTTACGTGCCACGATATTTCAGTGCCACGTATAACCACGTAGTTATAGTATTTATAGTACGTGGCACTTAAATACGTGGCACTGAAATACGTGGCACTATGACTGTCAGAAAATGTTCATTAAACGGTTAGGGGTGAGGTTAGGGGTAGGGTTAGGGTTTGGATCCCTTTATCATCATCCGTAGTTCATTAATCTGATGTATCCAGAGTCGCCTCCGTCTCCGTTGCTGCAGAAGCATCCTACGTCTTTCCGCTGCCGCCTCCTTCTCCCGCACTATGATATCCAGGCGATTCGTCTCAAAGATAACGTCGGTAACCAAGCTAGCAATCCTCACAAGAACACCTTCCATCGCTGCCACAAAACTAAAACCCTCAAAGATGGGCTGTAAAAACAGTAACTATATAGTTTTCCATATTTTCCAGTAGCCAATCAAATTTGGGAGCCTCCCATTTTAAAAACGGATCCGTCGTAAAAACGGATGCAACGGATGGCAAAAACGGATGCAACGTATGCAACGCATCCAGTATTTCGACGGAAACGTTTAGCGGATTTGCGACGGATCCGTCGAAATGCTGTATGCGTTGCATACGTTTTTCACTTTTTTTGACGCATCCGTTTTTTTCGGTAAAAAACGGATTTGCGACGTAATGCAGTTAATGCTAGTGTGAAACTAGCCTAAGAGAAAAACAAAAAAAGGCAATTTGAAAATGGCGTCCTCCGTGCCTGCGCAGTAGCAGCTATCGGTGTGTATAGATCCAACAGCTGCTATTAAACAGGCCCCGGTGGTGCCATCTTGCTAGAGAAGAAAAAAAAAAAGTCCTCCTCCAAGATGGCACCGCCAGCGCCTGCGCAGTAGCAGCTCTTGGAGATCACTGATAGCTACTATTGCGCAGACGCCATCATCTTGAAGGAAGAAATCTTTTTTTTCTTCTCCAGCAAGATGGTGTCGCCTGCGCAATAGCAGACATCGGCGATCTCCAAGCGCTGCTACTGCGTAGGCAGTGCCATCTTGGAGGAAGAAATCTTTTTTTCTTCTCTAGCAAGATGGCAACACCGGCACCTGCACAATAGCAGCTGTTGGATCTATACACACCGGTGGCTTCTACTGCGCAGGCGCGGAGAACGCCATTTTTTTTTTTCTCCTCTTTACCTTGCTCCATTAAATAAGCAAAAGGGAATAAGTGCATAGTACATATGCGATTATGCTGCAGAGCAGGGGCCACGGCTGACACCTGCCTGCAGAAGCGTTTTTTTTCTTTCTTACTTATGTACAGATATGCATTGTGCAATCTAGGGGGCAGGTCAGTGAGGGATCAGTGACCTGTCAGCAGGCTGCATTATGAATATATAATCAGAGCACCACATACCCCAGCCCCACCCCGGGGCACGAGCATATCATTAACACAAAACTGAAACTAAAGATTACACAACAACTACAAGACGGATTTCATCACCCAAGGTATCATTTTGTTCAGTATAACAGCGCCGACCTGACACTGTGTGTAGGTTACTGTGCACAATCCTGCTGACAAGTTCCCTTTAACAAAGTACCTTTAGCTGTGCCTAAAATTTTAGCCATTCAAACACTATTACGGCCTCATGCATCGGTGCTTGTTCACGCAAGAGAAAAAGTAGTAGAAAAAAAAGTCCCTGGATAAAATTTTCATCAGTGTTTGTTTGGTCAGTGTCAGTTTTCACCACCATTGTTTTATCAGTGATATGTATGCATGCCAGTACGTATGGCACAACTTGTTGGTCCTGCTAAGATAATGGATTGCTGCTGGATCCATTTCAAATGGATGATTACTGGGCATGTGAACTCAGCCCGAGATCTCCAGCGACCAAAGCCTCTATCATGAGCGCAGAGTGAGCTAAGATAGGGACAGATACATGTAACCTTTAGCTATAGAGTGGAGAAAAAAGTAGAGTAATACAAATCTGGATTCAGCACATGTAATAAATCACTCTTCTCACCAGACTGCTAGAAGACTCGGGATAAACCTGCACCAGCTCTAGTGTTGCGGTCTGACCAAGGAGGCTCTCTGGGCTGCAGTGCAGAATACTCCTACATATTCCACAGATATTGCCACACTGAAAAAGAATAGCGCTATTAGAACTAACCAAACACAAAGGTGGTGGGAGAGGGATCAGGACAGGAGATGCAGGGGAGGACAGACAGAAGAGGGCCCATGCTGTGCAAGAACACTATGTGGGCAAATAATTCATCTTATTGCCCCCCTTTTTAGTGCTGCTTTGGAGGTAAAAATAGGCCCCTTACCTCTTGGGCTCAGATGCAGTTGCCCAATGGTGTGTTCTCCTCTTTGAAGATGGGATGAGGAGTCTTGCAGAAACAGTGTGAAAGGTTTACAGACAGAAAGAGGCCATAAGGAATAACACGCAGAAGGTCAGTAGGCAAAGGGTATATTATAAGTACCATAGAGGAAAAGTTTAAAAAACAGACTATTAATGGAGAGTGAGATCACTGGTAAACATTACTCTGAAACGGACAGGCACAGCTTGTGATGACAGCACATTATGCAATGGTAAGAGATCTCACATACTAAAATAGAGTCACCTCATGCAGAAAATCTTTCATCTAGGCATACAGGAAAGTAAGCTATACCCAATGTCCGATATCAGCAGACATCAAGATGTGTCCGCTTGAATAGTCAACAGCAAGGAGATCATGGTAGTCACTTACAATAGCTAGAACTCTGTTCTCCACCGGCAAATCTGACCAGTCCTGAAATAAAAGTAGTAAACTGGGTTATAAAGCAGCTCTCCCCCCGTCTTCCCCCTATTATCACACATAAGGTGTCAATCAGCCATCCTTTCCTACTGGCACTCCTGTCTATAAGGTGGTCACAGATGGAAGGGTATGTGACCAGACTCCTCATTCAGCCCTTTAACCTGCAGTGGTACCAGGCTTGTATAGTCCCATGTTCCCCCATCTACAGCCTTCTCATGGACAGGAGCGCTATAAGGGCAGGTCCAAAGGCTAAAAGAAGAAAAAAAGCAGCCTCACAAATAAAATGGGACAAACCGTCAAACTGTACTGCATCTTAAAACCCTATTTCTTAACACGAGCCATAAAAGGGGGCCAACCCTACCCAAGCGTTTAGCTTCAATTGTATAAATGAACCGTGAATATTTGTATGTTACATTAAATCAATGATGAGCAAAACATTACCATCACAGTAAGCTCTTCATGTGACCACTAAATCATTCTAAGACCCTCAATACCCAGTGGAGAACACACTTTACCTAGAGGTGTCCTGTCTCACCTGAATGTAAAGCAAGGGGAGTATGGCCTCTGGTTCCAGCGGGCTGCTTCAGCTCGAAGATTATTTTTGCTGATGTTGTTTTGTGAAATTGGACACAGTTATAAAAATAAACTGCCCTCTCATGGCACTCAGGAGAGAGCATGCACGCATTGAGTGGGAGGAAATTCTTACAGAGAGCCCAAATGACAGGTTACAATGTTCAATGAGGCATTTAGGACTATATGTAACTAGCTATTGAACCCATTCTACGCCCGGGTGGCGAGCATTTATATTGGTATATGGTCACCATCCTGGTATGTGCTGCTCCCATCTTGCTCTCCCATCCTGTCATGTGCTGCTCCATGATGCGTCCCCATCCTGTCATGTGCTCCCATCCTGCGCCCCCATCCTGTCATATGCTGCTCCATCCTACACCCCCATCCTGTCATGTGTGTGCCCCCATTCTGTCATGTGCTGCTCCCATCCTGCTTCCCATCCTGTCATGTGCTCCCATCCTGCACCCCCATCCTGTCATGTGCTGCTCCCATCCCGCGCCCCCATTCTGCCTGTTCCTGTTTCCATTATGCCATATGTTGCTCCCATCTTTCTCTCTCCGGCTCTACTGCCCGAGTGCGGCTGTGCTGAGTGCGGGCGGCTGGCTGTGCTGAGTGCGGGCGGCTGTGCTGAGTGCGGGCGGCTGTGCGTGGCTGTGCTGAGTGCGGGCGGCTGTGCGTGGCGGTGCTGAGTGCGGGCGGCTGTGCGTGGCGGTGCTGAGTGCGGGCGGCTGTGCGTGGCGGTGCTGAGTGCGGGCGGCTGTGCGTGGCGGTGCTGAGTGCGGGCGGCTGTGCGTGGCGGTGCTGAGTGCGGGCGGCTGTGCGTGGCGGTGCTGAGTGCGGGCGGCTGTGCGTGGCGGTGCTGAGTGCGGGCGGCTGTGCGTGGCTGTGGTGAGTGCGGGCGGCTGTGCGTGGCTGTGGTGAGTGCGGGCGGCTGTGCGTGGCTGTGGTGAGTGCGGGCGGCTGTGCGTGGCTGTGCTGAGTGCGGGCGGCTGTGCGTGGCTGTGCTGAGTGCGGGCGGCTGTGCGTGGCTGTGCTGAGTGCGGGCGGCTGTGTCATGCCACAGCGTCATGGCACAGCAATTTGTTACTTGCGCTACCTGATTCATTTCCGCCGCCATTTTCTGTGTCCTCCTGGTGCCGGAATCGGCGCCTGCGCAGTCCGCGCTTTCCGGCGCCATTTTCTTGAAGACACACTGCAATGTGTCTTCAATAAAATGGCGCCGGAAAGCGCGGACTGTGCAGGCGCCGATTCCGGCACCAGGAGGAGCAAGACAATGGCGCCGGAAAGGAATGGCGTACGTAATAAACTGCTGTGGCATGAAGTGCCACAGCATAATCAGGGCGGAAATATGTGGACGATGTACCCCTGCTCCCGACCCCCTGCTCCCGGCAGTCCGCGCCTTCAGGCGCCATTTTTTTTTTCCGGACACTATAATGTAATGCTAGGAGCGTCGCGCCTGCGCAGTCTATAAAGGCTTCGGACAGTGACGCTCCCAGCGTTATATTATAGATCCCATCCACTATGTACAGTATATATGAACCATGAGATTAGGTGCTCTACCCACCATACTCGCCTATGGATATTGTTGTACTTGGTCAATTATGGTGACTAAATACCTACAATATTGGCCAAAGCCCAAGAGACCTGTGAGGAATGAGTGTAGGGAGGTGGTCCTAAATCAAAACTACTAACCCCACAATAATTACTACGTACATCACATCTCCATACATCAAGTACAGGAAGTATGCTTTATTAAAAAGCGGAGCAAAATCATATAAATACCATTAAAGAGGGGTGGAATTATAGTGTGGATGTGAAATTCAAAGTGTATATGTATATAAAATGTACAAGGCACTTGACAAAGCGACGGCGAAACATTTGGTAAACAACCTGCTCTTGCCTATGTACCGTATGTTTATTTACATATAATCCTATTGCATATACTTGAGACAATCAACCACCTGACTAGTGTGAAGGGGTCTCATTTATTCTTCACCTTCTATGCTTGTAGATATGCATTATAAAGGTTTTCAACTACTTATTCATGCACTAAGCACCATTCATACACTAAGCACCTTTTTGCCTCGATTATATAAGCTTTCATTCTATACTTTTGAGAGATGCACACCTTATAGCATTTATCTGCATCATATTTATGTAGAGGTGCAAGTCTCTCTAATATTTATATTAAAATTTAATCCATTTTGAGAGGTAATCTATGCACTTTACACCCACATTTTAGGTATTGATTTCTCCTGCACCTTTTTTGATGTTGCTAGCAATTTTGTAAACCCAAGTACACGTAAGCATTTTTAGAACATTTTATATGTACACATATGATTTCGGAAGTCACGTCTAGACTGGTGCCTTTCCATATTTACTAGTATTTATATGATCAGCTCCGCTTTTTAATTATGTCATATTGTGCATATTGTAGTTAATAAAGCTATACTTTTTTGACTTGATATATGGCGTATGTAGTCATTGTTATAGGTTCATAAATTACGGTGACTGTAAAATACGGTAGGTTTGTCTTTTCATTGTGCAAACATGGCTACATTCAATAGTTAAAACCAAAGTGTTCCAGGTTCAGTAATTGATAACTGGTTAACCATTACGCTGACCTTTTGTCTTGTCATAGATGACCAGTGCAGGAACTATAACCGCCAATTAGGCCGCTTGCAAAAAGATGAGAGCTGGGATCTGATTGGTCACTGTGAGCTTGCTCCAATAATCCTCCACACTGCAGAGGTCATCAGATTTCCACGAATGCGACAGCTCAGTATTGCTATTCCCCATTCAAATAATACAACCTTACACTAAGGCTATGTGCACACTTTGCGGCGTCCTCTGCGAGTTCTCCCGCAGCGGATTTGATAAATCTGCAGGGCAAAACCGCTGCGGTTATCCCTGCAGATTTATCGCGGTTTGTTTTGCGGTTTCCGCTGCGGGTTTACTCCTATACTATTGATGCTGCATATGCAGCAATATGCAGCATCAATAGTAATGTTAAAAATAATAAAACATGATTATATACTCACCCTCTGACGTCCCGATCTCCTCGGCGCTGCACGCGGCGGTCCGGTTCCAAAGATGCTGTGCGAGAAGGACCTTCGTGACGTCATCACAGGTCCTGCTCGCACACCAACCCTGATACCGGACGGCCGCGTGCAGCGCTGAGAGGTGAGTATATCATTATTTTTTATTTTAATTCTTTTTTTTTTTACACAAATATGGTTCCCAGGGCCTGGAGGAGAGTCTCCTCTCCTCCACCCCGGGTACCATCTGCACATTATCCGCTTACTTCCCGCATCGTGGGCACAGCCCCATGCGGGAAGTTAGCGGATCAATGCATTCCTATGGGTGCAGAATCGCCGCGATTCTGCACAAAGAAGTGACATGCTGCGGAATGTAAACCGCTGCGTTTCTGCGCGGTTTTTCCCGCAGCATGTGCACAGCGGATTGCTGTTTCCATGGGGTTTACATGTAAATGTAAACGCTATGGAAACTGCTGCGGACCCGCGGCATCAAAATCGCTGCGGATCCGCGGTAAAACCCGCAAAGTGTGAACATGGCCTAAGGGTCCATTTAAATGGACAGTGGCAGAAAATGTCCACCGATGGGTAAATATGTAAAGATCAGCAGTCGTTTGTCGGTTTACACAGGCAGACCGCGCTAAACAATGTGCACTGAACAATTTCCAATAGATTGTTTTCGTGTTTACACAAGAATATGTGCTGCCAAGAAGAATGATTTTTAAGACTATATAAAAATCATTTCACCCGATGAATGAGCATTCATCCAGTGAGCGGCAGCCTGATGACACAAAGATTATAGTGAAATGAGCGTTTCTAGGAAGATTTGTTTCCAATAATCTTGCAGTGTAAATGCATCTTCATAATTTGGTAGTCTTGTATGGAAATCTGGTGTCAGAAGGCAAAATGATAATTGTAAACTGGAAAATAAAAGGTCTCTGGATATAAACACCTTTCGATAACACTTATGGGAAAACTTTGCTTTGCTCTTTTGCCATTTTTACTCACATCAAGTGAAATGACTATGGAGGCAATAGCTGCTGTGAGATATGACCTCCGTATACACAAAAATGTCACATCGGGCAGATACATGCCCACATAATCATGAAAAAAATGCCACACTGGGGAAACTTCTGGGGTATAATCAGTAGCGTAGCTTCCCGGGGGGATGGGGAGGGGCAGAGGGGGCGGTTGCCCAGGGCCCTGCGCTCTGGGGGGCCCACCCGGCGCTACACTACTGTAACTATCGGCATGCACAGCGTGCCCATACAGTTACGCTCTGTGACAGAGCAAGGACACACGACCTCCCTGCAATGCCATCGGTGCCAGCAGTGGCCCCCACCTCCCCAGTCATCGCAAGTGTAAGTGTGTCGGCTAGATGCCGATACAGCTGACCGCATTGATGAGAGAGGGAGCGTTACGCTCCTTCTCCCATCATTCCCCCTGTCAGCGTCTGACGTCACTGACGCAGACACTGACAGCGGGCACGATGAAGTCACTACCCGGCACCCGCGGTCCAGAGATGTGCAGGCACTCAGAACAGCAGAGGAACCAGGAGGAAAGGGGAGCACTTATTTATTGTTCTTATGGGGTGCATTATACTCTAGAGTCTGCATATGGGAGGGGGTGCGTTATAATATAGACTCTGCCTACGTGGGGGGGTGCATTATAATATAGACTGCCTACGTGGGGGGGCTACATTATACTACAGAGTCTGCGTGTGTGCATGTGCGTGTGTGGGGCTGCATTATACAATATAGAGTCTGCCTATGGGGGGTACATTATACTAAATAGAGTCTGCCTATGGGGAGTGCATTATACAATATAGACTCTGCCTGACTCTGCTATGGGGGGTGCATTATACAATATAGATTCTGCCTATGGGGGGTGCATAATACAATAGAGAGTCTGCCTATAGGGAGTGCATTATACAGTATAAAGTCTGCCTATGGGGGTGGATTATACAATATAGAGTCTGCCTATGGGGGGGTGCATTTTACTATATAGAGTGCGTCCATGAAGAATGCATTATACTATAGAGGCCTATGAGGAGTTCAGTAAACTATATGTATGCATATGGGGAGTGCATTATACTATATTGAGAACTATCTGGTGTATTATACTATATGGAGGCTATCTAGGAGGCCATCATACAGTGTTGGAGACATTAAACAGTTTGGAGGCTACTAAGTGGTCAGTATACTGTGTGGGTGGTGGTACTATACAGTGAGGAGTCATACTGTGTAGAACGAGCTGTGCGGGGGGGAGACTCGGGACATTATTAAATGTAAAGTGGGCACTTATTGTTGTAGGGGAACTCAGGATACTGTGACTGTCAAAGGGGCACCCAGAGGGCATTATTACTTTCTAGGTTTCTAGGGGGCAAAATGTGGGCACCGTTTTCTAAGGCACTTACATACAACATTATTACAGTTGCATCTCACAAAATTATAATATCATCAAAAAGTTATTTTATTTCAGCTCTTCAATACAAAAAGTGAAACTCATTATATAGAGTCATTACAAACAGTGATCTATTTCACTTGTTTATCTCTGTTAATTTTGATGTTATGGCTTACAGCCATTGAAAACTCAAAAGTCATTATCTCAGTAAATTAGAATAATTAACAAAAAACACCTGCAAAGGCTTCCTAAGTGTTTAAAAAGGTCCCTTAGTATTTCAGTAGGCTCCACAATCATGGGGACATTACAACTCTATATAATATAGGAGTTTCACTTTTTGTATTAAAGAACTGAAATAAATTAACTTTTTGATGATATTCTAATTTTGTGAGAAGCACCTGTATCTTCTAGAGGTTTGTTTCGCCATCTAGAGGGCACAGCACAGAGAACAACACAACAGGTGCAGTAATAGGGACACAGACGGCAGCAGCGGCTCAGTATTGGGTATCAGGTGCAGTAATGGGGACACAGACGGCAGCAGCGGCTCAGTATTGGGGTATCAGGTGCAGTAATAGGGACACAGACGGCAGCAGCGGCTCAGTATTGGGTATCAGGTGCAGTAATAGGGACACATACGGCAGCAGCGGCTCAGTATTGGGGTATCAGGTGCAGTAATAGGGACACATACGGCAGCAGCGGCTCAGTATTGGGGTATCAGGGGCAGTAATAGGGACACATACGGCAGCAGCGGCTCAGTATTGGGGTATCAGGTGCAGTAATAGGGACACATACGGCAGCAGCGGCTCAGTATTGGGGTATCAGGGGCAGTAATAGGGACACATACGGCAGCAGCGGCTCAGTATTGGGTATCAGGTGCAGTAATGGGGACACAGACGGCAGCAGCGGCTCAGTATTGGGGTATCAGGTGCAGTAAATAGTGCAGTAAATAGGGTCACATATGGCAGCAGCGGCTCAGTATTGGGATATTAGCAGGATGAGGAGTTTGTGTGATGGTGATGGGGCTGGAATATGAGAAGTGAAATGTGTCTTTGTTGTATTCTCTGCAGACGAGTCCTGACTGGAAGAAGTTGTCGTGTCGGTCTGGGCCAGATGGAAAAGACGAGAAAAGTGAACGATTCCATCAGAAAGAACGTCAGCGGTGAGTCATTATCTGTAACTATACTGTGATCTCTTATATGCTATGCAGGACTGGTATCTACCACTGACCATATGGAGATAATATCAATGTTGGTCTTTATATAGAGATTATTTTCAACAACAGCGCGGTCATCTGCTGAGGTTCACCTCCACTATTAGGGTATGTGCACACGTTGCGGATTTGCTGCGGATCCGCGGAGGTGCAGAAACGCTACAGATCCGCAATTGATTTACAGTACAATGTAAATCAATGAGAAAAAAAAAATGTTGTGCACACTTTGCGGAAAATCCGCTGCGGAAACGCTGCGGTTTAAAAGAAGTAGCATGCCACTTCTTTTTTGTGAATCTGCAGCGTTTTTGTACCTACTCCATTTTAGAAAACCGCAGGGGTAAAAACCGCAGCAAATCCGCAAGAAAACCGCAGCAAAAACGCACAAAAAAACGCTGTGGAACCGCACAAAAAACCGCAGGTGCGTTTTCTGCCAGGAGAGACACAATCCGCACCAGAAATTCCTAAGCCTAATCTGCAACGTGTGCACATAGCCTTAGGGTGCGTCACCCAGTTGTAATCAAGGTTACCTTTTTAGGGGCCCACACAGAAGTTTCGCCCCACTGAACCAAAACCCTAGCTACGCCTCTGGGTACAATATTTGAAGAAAAGATGTGTACTAGGAATTTGCAAATATGAAGACTGAGGGTAAGTGAACACCTATATTTAGTGCAGATTTTTCCACAGCATGATCAAAACTTGTTACATGCAGATTTTGCTGAAGAATAGTCTCTGATTTCACCCTTTCAATTGCAAAGGGTAAGGCTATGTGCACACGTTGCGGATTAGGCTTAGGAATTTCTGGTGCGGATTCTGCCTCTCCTGGCAGAAAATGCACCTGCGGATTTGTTGCGTTTTTTGTGCAGTTCCGCAGCGTATTTTGTGCATTTTTGCTGCGGTTTTCTTGCGGATTTGCTGCGTTTTTTACCCCTGCGGTTTTCTATAATGGAATAGGTACAAAAACGCTGCAGATTCACAAAAAAGAACTGACATGCTACTTCTTTTAAACCGCAGCGTTTCCGCAGCGGAATTTTCCGCAAAGTGTGCACAGGGTTTTTTTTTTCTCATTGATTTACATTGTACTGTAAATCAATTGCGGATCTGCAGCGTTTCTGCACCTCAAAAAACGCTGCGGATACGCAGAGAATCCGCAACGTGTGCGCATACCCTTAGTCCACACTGAATTCTGCACAAATAATTGAGATGTTGTAAATTTTACATTTCTAAGCAGAAGTATATGGAAATCTCATTTATTTAGCTGGCATGGAACTCTTCCGCACCTGCAGCAAAATCTGTGTTGGACACGTGCAAATTTTGCAGCCAATGCGTATTTCACTCTTTCCATTGAAATCCGCCAATTTTCTTTACCAAAAACACAAAAGGTGAATTTACCCCAATAGGGATTAAGCCTTTAAATTGCTATTCAAGTTTAACTTTCACAAAAACTACTGTATATACTCGAGTATAAGCCGACTCGAGTATAAGCCGACCCGAGTATAAGCCGACCCCCCTAATTTTGCCACAAAAAATTATTGACTCGAGTATAAGCCTAGGGTGGAAAATGCAGCAGCTACCGGTGAATTTCAAAAATAAAAATAGATGCTCCATACCGTTCATTATGGCCCCATAGCTGTGCCATATAGTGCTCTGCACTGTTCATTACTGCCCCATAGCTGTACCATAGAAAGCTGTGCCATATAGTGCTCTGCACCGTTCATTATTGCCCCATAGCTGTGCCATATAGTGCTCTGCACCGTTCATTATTGCCCCATAGCTGTGCCATATAGTGCTCTGCACCGTTCATTATTGCCCCATAGATGTACCATAGAAAGCTGTGCCATTGCTGCTGCTGCTGCAATAAAAAAAAAATGATATACTCACCTCTCTTGCTTGCAGCTCCTCAGCGTCCCGTCCCGGCGTCTCTCTGCACTGACTGATCAGGCAGAGGGCGGCGCGCACACTATATGCGTCATCGCTCCCTCTGACCTGCACAGTCAGGGCGGAGAGACGCCGGGAAGATGGAGCGGCGCCCGGCGTTTGGAACGCGGACAGGTGAATATGTAATACTTACCTGCTCCCGGCGTCCCGCTCCTTCCCCCGGACAGCTGGTCTTCGGTGCCGCAGCCTCTTCCTCTGTCAGCGGTCACCGTTACCGCTGAATAGAGGAATGAATATGCGGCTCCACCCCTATGGGAGTGGAGTCCATATTCATTTCTCTAATGAGCGGTCCCACGTGACCGCTGAACAGGGGAAGAGCTGCGGCACCCAGAGACCGTGGGACTGCAGGGACAGCGTCAGGAGCGCCGGAAGCAGGTAAGTATGCCTCAGCGCCCTCTCCCCCTCACCCGCCGACCCTGCCGCCGACCGTGACTCGAGTATAAGCCGAGAGGGGCACTTTCAGCCCAAAAATTTGGGCTGAAAATCTCGGCTTATACTCGAGTATATACGGTATATCACAGAGGCATAAGTGACATACCCTTATACACATAGCAGGGATTTTCACCCATAGAAAACAAGATTTTTGTGGCAATTTCACAACATTTTTCAAGAGAATTTGGTAAATAAAATCCAACTTTTTTTGTTTTTAAACATCTACTGTAAACAAAGCACGCATGTAACGGGCACCCAAATAGTAGGGACAAAATGGGAATTTTGAATGCAGCATTTTTGCTGCCAAGAGAACAGAATTTGGCTACGTGTGAACACAGCCTAACAGACTCCGCATAAATCAATGTCTGCCTCAGGTGCACGCTGACCAACAAAGGTGTAAAAAAAATTCCTACTAAACAATTACTAGAACATGAAACCTAGTTTAATATTCTTTCCCATTATACAAAGCAAAATATTAGGTTTTGCTTGTTAAACAGTGTTATATTTACAGATACATCTGTTCTTACTCTGGAAAGACCCTGGTGAAAGAATCGGCTCCTGCAAAGGTCACATCTTCAGGCTGATAACGGGACTATAGAAATTATTTATTTGTGTCTCCTTAATAGGTGATCAAACATTGACTGAAAGGTGAAATATACAGAAAGTCTGCGCTGTACGTACCTTATGTAGCAGCTCTGCCAGCTCTACACACAGAGCAATAACATCCCGACTAGCGGAGTAATCATTCAGGCGTGTGAACAGATACCTGGAGATGGAATTTATACAATACAATTATACACAAAATATACAATACACTGTGTGCACAATTATTGGGCAATTGACCATGTCATTTTTATACATATTTTCCAAAGCCACGTAGTATAAACCTGAATGCTTATTGGATGAAGCAGATCAGCTGATATGTTGTGTAATAAGGGAGGATGAGACCTAATGATATCACCACCCTTTATCAAGGTGTGCAGAATTATTGGGCAGCTTCTTTTCCTCAGGCAAAATGGCTCAAATAAGAAATGTAATTGAAAAATTTTTTTAAAAAAATCATGACAAGTCTTATAGAGGGATGCAACACTCCTGAAATTGCAAAGATATTGGAGTGTGATTACAGTACAATCAAAAGTTTTGTTGCAAATAGTCAACAGTGTCAGAAAAAACGTGATGAGAAAAAAAAAAAAAAAGACGCACATGAACTGCCAAAGATTTGAGAAGCTTCAAATCTGAAGCAACAAGGAACCCAGTAACCTCCCGTATTGTCATATTCCAGAACTGCAACCTCCCTGGAGCGTTCAGAAGTACAATATCTGACGTTATCTATTGAGCTATCTGTACTTGTAAACAAGATTGCTTTATTACTTAGAAAACTAGCTTTAAATTACATAGAGATTCCTGTACGTAACATACGTAAGCGAGCTGAGAAAACTAGGCAGACACTCGCCCTACTTTTCAGGGTCAACATCAAAGTGATTCTTTTGCGTACAAAAATGTCTATGTCAACAGATACAAAACAAAAGTTACAGATCTTGGAAGAAGGAACAGAGGAAATGAAACTGTAAAACTAAAAATTGGCCTGGGCAAGAATGGGTTAAAAATGTTCCCAAATCTGTTTAAGGGCAATATTTTTAACCCACTCCTGCCCAAGCCAACTCCGGCAGTTAACTAGGCCCTGACCTAGCTGTTGGCTGTATAATACAGCCATAACAATTAATGGTAAGGGCGTAGCTCCTGTGCCCACAGCATTAGGCCAGTCTCACAAGTCCAGATAATTCCGGTACCGGAGTTATCCGTGTCCGTGTGTTCACGTAGGCCATCCGTGTGGGATTCGTGTGATGTCCGCGAGTACGTTTTTAGGGTCCGTGTGCTGTCCGTGTGTCTGTGTATTGCAAACAATTTTTTCTATTTTAACCCTATGACAGGAAAAAACGCACACGGACAGCACACGGATGGCACATGGACGGCATCCGTGTGCGGTACGTGTTTACACGGACCCATTGACTTTAATGGGTCCGTGTGATCCGTGCGCTCCCACGAACACTGACATGTCTCCGTGTTTTGCAAACGGACACACAGTCCGTGAAAACACGCTGACATGTGCAAAGACACATTTATTTTAATGTGTCTACGTGAGTCAGTGTCTCCGGTACGTGAGAAAACTGTCACCACACGTACCGGAGCCACTGACGTGTGAAACCGGCCTAATTAGTGTGTAGTAAGAATGGAGCAGTTTACTCGAACACTACCACCGCAAAAGGAAAAATTATTAAGGAAAAAAAAAAAAGAAGCTTTATAAGGAACAATAAAGAATAAAAAGCACTAGACTGTATACTTGTCCTGGATGTGCACGAAAAAAAAAAACTAACTGACCAAGGCACTAGGTTTTTAGATTAAATGTAAAAAGTTTGTATCAATATAGGGCTATGTTCAGAGGAATGGAGTTTTGGTCCATATGTGCAACCAATGGAAACTGAAACCAATGTAAATAAAGCGATAAGGAGTTAGTAGACTCGCTCAGGATCCAGTAGGTTGTCAATATCAAGCTGTGCTATAAATTTCTAGAGGAGAGGCCTAGTAAATCCCGGAAAGAATGCAGCGGAGCATTACAATCTGGCAGGTCATTTCAGTGACCTCTAGGGCACAAGCCTGCCGGGCTCCATCGGTCTGGTAAAGTACGGTAGCTGGAGTTAGAATAAAATATTTTCAATTTGTAGAATTTCCACAATAAAAGTAACATTTCTTGCTACTCTAAAAAAGTAACCTACCTTTCAGTATGACAGAACACTACACAATAAAGGGGGGTTATCAGTGGTGAGAAAAAGTTTCAGATTTTGATATATGCCATTTCTGAACTTGTTTTTCCCCCATTTTATGCCACTCTCACCGTTAATCCAAAAATAAATGATTCCTAGAAGGTGGAGCGACGTCAACCAATGCCTCGTGACAAATCTATTAGTGTGCACTTAAAGGGAACCTGTCACCCCCCAGGGCCTATTAAGGTAAAAGAGCCACCTTCAGCGGCACTAAGGCTGCATTCTGTGAAGGTGGCTCTTATGTTTATTATCCCTAGGAACGCTGAAATAATGAGTTTCATAAATTTCCCGCCATACCTCCATTGAGTCAGGGAGGTATGTTTTCTCCCCTTGACTCAACCACCTCGCAGCCGTCCATAGTTCCCTTCTGGCCTCCGGGCATCGCCTCCTCACTTTCTCGTGATGTCACCTGCGCTCTGCAATCAGTTCTCGGGCATGCGCCGTGCGCGTTGCCTGGGAAATTACATCAGGTGATATAAGGATATCGCGAAGGCCCCAGATCTCGCCCTGCAGTGTGTTATGATGTATGCATACCGCGGGGCTAGGAATCTGATGCCTGCGCAGTGGAGCGGATCACCGTGTTCCTCGATAGAAGTGCTGATGTCTTGCGAAACTTCACAAATCTAGCGAGACATCAACACTATCTTCAATGGAGCACAGTGACCCGCTCCACGGCACAGGTGCCAGATTCCCAGCCCTGCAGTATGAATACATCATAACACTGCAGGGCGAGATCTGGGGCCTCCTCTACACACAGGCGCGATATCCTTATATCACCTGATGTAAGTTCCCAGGCAGCGAACGGCGCATGCCCGAGAACGGATTGCAGAGCACAGGTGACGTCACGAGAGAGAGGAGGCGGCGCCCGGAGGCCAGAGGGGGACTATGGACAGCTGCGAGGCGGTTGAGTCAGGGGGAGAAAACATACCTCCCTGACACAATAGAGGTATGGCGGGAAATTTATAAGTGATTATTTCAGTGTTCCTAGGCATAATAAACATAAGAGCCACCTTCACAGAATGCAGCCTTAGTGCTGCTGAAGGTGGCTATTTTACTTTAATAGGTCCTGGGGGGTCACAGGTTCCCTTTAATAATATCAGGTGTCTTATTCCATTACCTCTTAAATGCAATAGTGCCCCATAGATAGTGAACACATTACACTCACCTCCCACACCCGTGCCTCGTCTCCCAGTGGTCGGGTGACATTGCTATGCCACATGAGCGCTGCAACCTATCAGCCGCTACCAATGGGCTGCAGTGCTCAGACTGTCAGGCGAGCACTGGGAAACCAGGCACTGATGATGGAGGCAAGTATATGGGGGTTTTATTTTACAATGGAGAATATAGAAGGAGATGTCGGACTAGTAGACAATCCCTTTAAGCCAGTCTAATAAATCCTCCCCAGAACTAAAAGGTCAGTTTCACAAGAAACTAACATTTCAGTATGAGAAAGTGTACGTGCTCAGCAGGTTAGGATTTTATGGGCATTTCTACCGTTGAAGGTGTCAAGTATTTTTTTTTTTTTCAAAGGTCAATAATGTTATTAATGAATGATTTTATTTCTATAGCGCCAACATATTTCGCATCACTTTACAATTATTTTACAAAATATTACTGAATGTGCACGAACCAATCATTGTGACCCCAATTTATGATACATGGCAAGTAAATCTCAAAACATGATATATTTCTATGTCAGCACTAGTGATGAGCCAGTGTACTCGTTGCTCGGGTGACCTCTGAGTATTTGTTATTTCTCGGAGATATAGTTTTTATCGCCTCAGTTGCATGATTTTCGGCTTCCAGATACACTGAATACATGTGAGGAATGCCTGTTTGTTAGGGAATTCCCACATGTATTCAGCGTATCTGGAAGGCGTAAATCACGCAACTGAGAAGATGAAAACTATATCTCCGAGCAATAACAAATACTCGGAGGTCATCCGAGCAACGAGTACACTCTCTCATCACTTTCTAGTAGGAGGTAGACTGGATTCCCGGCTAAGCAGTGTTGCAGCCGATCATTCCTAGGATTCCTTAGATCCCAAATACCTGTTAAGCCAGGAGAAGAGGCCGCGTGCTGCAGATACAATGTCTATGATGCAGGCCAGCTGCTTCTGGGTGGGAGACAGCACCAGGGACTGGGAGACTGGGGAGGCCTTCCTGAGGCTGAGGATGTGCGAGCATAGCGACTGCGAGACACGATACAGTTTATCAGTGAGAGACCTCAGAGTTTCACTGTGCAACTCATAGTGCTACAAAAGAAAGAAAAAAAAATCAGAACACTAAAGGGAGGAATTACAAATAAAAAAATATAAAAATCACAGGCAACAGGAATAAATAAAATACACTAGTGTAGAATAATATATATTTAAACATATACACATACACACACACACACACACACGAATGTTAAAATGGCCTTTTTCCTTTTAAAGAAAAACACAAAAAAACCTTTCCAAAGCAACAGTTTGTTTAAAACAAACAGCATTACCCTGGGTTTGGGCACAGAGTATCCTCCACTGCTCCTGGGGTCTGGTACCAAATAGCACTGAAGACAAAAGAAAAAATCCAGCTCACCATAGTTGTAGTCCCTGGAGGCTCGGAGCACGGAAACACTGTGTCAAGGCGTGAGTGCTCATGACTAAGGGTGCTATGTCACCAGAAACGCGTAGATAGTGTTTTTAATTATATTGTGCTGTTGTTTTATCCTCTATTTTTTGATATGAAGTGAATAAAGTACCAAGACTTTGCTTTTTCACCACCTCGTTGAGCTGGATTTTTTTCTATTTCCACCAAATAGCACTGCAGACAATCCATGAGCTCAGCAGCTCTGCACAAGTTAATGGCATGAGACACCAAAGCTGCTGCACACACTGATTGGCTGCAGGGCTGCTGACATGTCAGCGCTGCAGACAATAACAGACACTGGGCGTAGTGGAGACTCAGCGTCGGACCTGAGGACAATGAGTAAAACTCTTTGTTTAGAAAAAGAACTGTGACTTTGGAAAAGGGTTTTATAAAAGTGCAAAACCGCAGTCCTCGGTTTTCTGAGTTCTGATAAACAGCATTTCGGTGCACATGTACAACCAATGCAAGTGTATGCGAGTGCAATAAGAAACAGGTTTAACCATTGCAAGAACCAAAAAACCAATCCCTGCCTGCACTAGTGTTGGCCATTATGAAAATGATAAGAAAACAGTCTGCATTTATTGTCAGGACGATGATCACCCTAATAATGAGATAATATTGGGAATCTGCGGCCGACACAATGGCTTATATAGGGGCATGTACAGGAATATTCTCTTATCAGGGGGCTGAAAACCTGCAGATGTGTCCCAGAGCAGAGGGTTTGTTACAGGGTTCTCCAGGCTGATACCTGCATTTATTGACCCGAGTGAGTTTGGAGCTCCTGAAGGGTAAGGCTACTTTCACACTAGCGTCGTTCGACGCACGTCGCAATGCGTCGTTTTGGGGAAAAAACGCTTCCTGCAAAGTTGTCCGCAGGATGTATTTTTTCTCCATAGACTTGCATTAGCGACGCATTGCGACGTATGGCCACACATCGCATCCGTCGTGCGACGGATGCGTCGTGTTTTGGCGGACCGTCGGCACAAAAAAAGTTCCATGTAACTTTTTTGTGTGTCGTGTCCACAATTTTCGACCGCGCATGCGCGGCCGGAACTCCGCCCCCTCCTCCCCGGACATCACAATGGGGCAGCGGATGCGTTGTAAAACTGCATCCGCTGCCCCCGTTGTGTTACATTAACACACTGTCCGTCGGTACGTCGGCCCAACGGTTTGCGACGGCCCGTACCGACGGACTAGTGTGAAAGTAGCCTTAATCTCACAAATGGAAGTTTCAAGAACGGCTTTGTTTTTTTACAATCAGATCTTGAAAATGATACAGAATAAAGAATAATGAAAATGTGGTTTCACTAAAGGGATTTTCCACTTACAGGAATACACCGTATACTACCATTCAAAAGTTTAGGGTCACCCAGACAATGTTGTGTTTTCCATGAAAGCTCATACTTTTATTAATCAAATGAGTTGCCGAATGAATTGAAAATCTAGTCCACACATTGACAAGGTTTGAAAAAAGATTTTTATTTGAAATAGTAATTTTCTCTTTTGCTTTTGTCAAAGAATGCTCCCTTTGCAGCAATTATAGCATTGCAGACCTTTGGCATTCTAGCAGTTAATTTGCTGAGGTAATCTGGAGAAATGTCACCTCATGCTTCCAGAAGCCCCTCCCACAAGTTGGTTTGGCTTGATGGGCACTATTGCGTACCATACGGTCAAGCTGCTCCCACAACAGCTCAATGGGGTTGAGATCTGGTGACTGCGCTGGCCACTCCATTACAGATAGAATACCAGCTGCCTGCTTCTTTCCTAAACAGTTTTTGCATAATTTGGAGGCATGCGTTGGGTCATTGTCCTGTTGTAGGATGAAATTGGCTCCAATCAGGCGCTGTCCACAGGGTATGGCATGGCGTTGCAAAATGGAGTGATAGCCTTCCTTATTCAAAATCCCTTTTACCTTGTACAAATCTCCCACTTTACCAGCACCAAAGCAAACCCAGACCATCACATTACCTCCACCATGCTTGACAGATGGCATCAGGCAATCTTCCAGCATCTTTTCCGTTGTTCTGCATCTCACAACTGTTCTTCTGTGTGATCCAAACACGTCAAACTTGGATTCGTCTGTCCATAACACTTTTTTCCAATCTTCCTCTGTCCAATGTCTGTGTTCTTTTGCCCATATTAATCTTTTCCATTTATTAGCCAGTCTCCGATATGGCTTATTCTTTACCACTCTGCCCTGAAGGCCAGCATCCTGGAGTCGTCTCTTCACTGTAGACGTTGACACTGGCGTTTTGCTTGTACTATTTAATGAAGCTGCCAGTTAAGGACCTGTGAGGCATCGATTTCTCAAACTACAGACTCTAATGTACTTGTCTTGTTGCTCAGTTGTGCAGCGGGGCCTCCCACTTCTCTTTCTACTCTGGTTAGAGCCTGTTTGTGCTCTCCTCTGAAGGGAGTAGTACACACCGTCGTAGGAAATCTTCAGTTTCTTGGCAATTTCTCTCATGGAATAGCCTTCATTTCTAAGAACAAGAATAGGCTGTCGAGTTTCACCTGAAAGTTCTTTTTTTTCTGGCCATCTTGAGAGTTTAATGGAACCAACAAATTTAATGCTCCAGATTCTCAACTAGCTCAAAGCAAGGTCAGGTTTATAGGTTCTCTGATCAGCCAAACTGTTTTCAGCTGTGTTAACATACTTGCACAAGGGTTTTCAAGGGTATTCTAACCATCCATTAGCCTTCTTACACAGTTAGCAAACACAGAGTACCATAAGAACACTGGAGTGATGGTTGTTGGAATTGGGCCTCTATACACCTATGAAGATATTGCATTACAAACCAGACGTTTGCAGCTAGAATAGTCATTTAGCACATTAACAATGTATAGAGTGTATTTCTGAATCATTTAATGTTAGCTTCATTGGAAAAAAAAAAGTGCTTTTCTTTCAAAAATAAGAACATTTCTAAGTGACCCTAAACTTTTGAACGGTAGTGTCTATAACAATGTTTCCACCCCCACTTCCCACTGCTGTGCTGTGATTGGCTGCAGTGGTGACATCACATCGATAGCCCACATCACCGCTGCAGCCAATAACGGAGCTCAGTATCTCCCGGCTGCATTCGCTGGACCTGGGGATGGGGGGAACACCCACTTTTTATTTAAGGGCAGAGAGTGACAATCCCTTTTAATTATTTCCATAGAGCAAGGAAAAAGAGCCGCCTGTGACCGTCAGAGGCTCCGTGCGCTGTGATCCTGGGGGTCCCGTGTAAGGAGGGCTAGACGACTTTGGGAACGGTGGGCTTCGAGTTTTAGGTGGAGACTAATGACACTACACCCCTCCATACAGAACCGCGCCCTCCCCCCACAATACTGCGTCTCCTGGAGCAGACCGGTCACCCCCACAGCTGGACCCCCGATCTGCTGGCGGATGTGTCCGCGGACCCTCGAGCATTATTACTGCCTTACCAGGGCGCACAGCTGCTCCACAGCTTCCAGAAATATCTCCTGGTGTCCAATGCTCCGGACTCCGAGGGCATCCAGGTGCTGAGGGGACAGGTCCAGCAGGTCCTGCCCAGAGATACTCCAGCCCTGGAAGCAGTAATGCTGCACTGAGGGGTCCAGACCTGCGGACAACACACACATACTGCAGTGATCAGTCACCTCCCGCCCACCAGGGCTTCACCAGCCTCCAACACAAGCCATACCCTCCCCACCCAGGACGCCGTGCACCGCGCATGCAGGACGGTGTGTGGAGCGCCGCCACCTGCCGCACTCACCCTCCAAATAGCCACTGACGGTGTCCGGAGACCATGAAGAAATGAGTTCCATGCTATCTCCCCAACTTCCTGGCGGACCACCCTGGTGACGTCACGCAGGTGAGGTGGAGGCGGTGACCACGCCCCTTGGCTGTGACTGGAGCCGGCCCGGGACTATTTTCTGTTGTGGGACTAGTACGGTCCTGCTGCATTCCTGCGCAGCGGCAGCACATGCGGGAGCCCGAAGTGACGGTCTAGCTCCGATCTTTCATTCATTCCCTCTGTGTCCTGGGAAGATTGGAATAATAGACTGCTGTTTAATTTAAAATGTCTCATTTTACTTTTCATTTCTCTACCCACCAACCTCACCAATAAAGTAACGCAGAAAAAAAATTATATAGAACATTAGTAAAGTTACAAGGCACAGTCATGGGGGCACTGTGTGACTGACACGGTTATGGGGGCACTGTGTGACTGACACGGTTATGGGGGCACTGTGTGACTGAAACAGTTACGGGTCACTTAATGTCTGGCACAGGTATAGGGGCACTGCGTGTCTGGCATGGTTATGGCGGCACTGTGTGGCTGGAGTGGTTATAGGGGCACTCTGGCTGGCATAGATATGGGGTCAATGTGTGGCTGGCACGGTTATGGGGAACTGTGTGGCTGGAACGGTTATGGCAGCACTGCATGACTGGCACGGCTATGGGGCACTGTGTGGCTGGCATAGATATGGGGTAATGTGTGGCTGGAACGGTTATGGGGCACTGTGTGGGTGGCATAGATATGGGGTAATGTGTGGCTGGAACGGTTATGGGGCACTGTGGGTGGCATAGATATGGGGTAATGTGTGGCTGGAACGGTTATGGGGCACTGTGTGGGTGGCATAGATATGGGGTCAATGTGTGGCTGGAACGATTATGGCAACACTGCATGACTGGCATGGTTATGGGACACTGGGTGGCTGAAACGGTTATGGGCCACTGTGAGGATGGCATGGTTTTGGGGTACTTTGTGGCTGGAACAGTTATTGGGCACTATGGCTGGCATGGTTATGGGACACTGATATGAGGGAACTGTGGCTGGCAGAGATATCGGGGCACTGCATAACTGGCATGGTTATGAGACACTGTGGTTGGAACGGTTATGGGACATTGTGTGGCTGGAACAGTTATGGGGTACTGTGAGGTTGGCATGGTTATGGGGCACTGTGTGGCTGGCACAGATATGGGGGCACTTTATGACTGGCATGGTTATGGGAAATTGTGTGGTTGGAACGGTTATGGGGTACTGTGTGGCTGACATGGTTATGGGGCACTGTGTGGCTGGAACAGTTATGGGGCACTGTGTGGCTGACATGGTTATGGGGTACTGTGTGGCTGACATGGTTATGGGGTACTGTGTGGCTGGAACGGTTATGGGGCACTGTGAGGCTGGAACGGTTATGGGACACTCTGAGGCTGGAACGGTTATGGGGCACTGTGTGGCTGACATGGTTATGGGGTACTGTGTGGCTGGAACGGTTATGGGGTACTGTGTGGCTGGAACGGTTATGGGGCACTGTGTGGCTGACATGGTTATGGGGCACTGTCTGGCTGACATGGTTATGGGGTACTGTGTGGCTGACATGGTTATGGGGTACTGTGTGGCTGGAACGGTTATGGGGCACTGTGAGGCTGGAACGGTTATGGGGCACTGTGTGGCTTTTTATTTTTTCCCTAAAGCTTTTTCATAAATTCACAGAGAGCGAACTTTTTTATAGATATGTTAGAAAACTATACTAAACGCAGGGCCGGTTTTAGGCAAAGTGGGGCCATAAGCAAAGTTTAAAATGGGGCCCCAAATGCTAACATATTGCACATCACACAGAAGCATTTCGGTTGTATTTACATGCGCTGAGTTCAGGCCGCTAAATGAGTGTGATCGACAATATTGAAATCGTTCAAAGCTGGTTTCCCTGCCTCTTTCCAATGTCTGAGAAAGAATGATGGGGACAGAATGATCACTAATAGATCAATAACAGATCACCATACAGTATCATGTTATCAGCAGCATAGCTACAGATTACATCGGCGAGGTGCTGCTGAGAACAATGATTTTTGTTCCGGCATAAAAAATCCAATCACTCTATAAATATGCAGCATTTTGCTTGTTTAGTATAATACACCCCATAGTATAGTATCCACATAGTATAATATGCACCAAAGTCCTCCATATTGTAAAATGCACACCCCATAGTCCTCCATATAATATAATATGCCCCATAGTCCTCCATATAGTATAATACACTCCTCATAGTCCTCCATATATTAAAATACACTGCTCAGTCCTCCACATAATATAATACACTCCTCATAGTGCTCCATATAGTATAATGCACCTCCATAGTCATCCATGTAGTACAATTCACTTCCCATAGTATAACGCACCCCATAGTTCTTCATATAGTATAATGCATAATGCTGCCACCCCACAGAGTATAATGTAACCCACCATAGACTATAATGCAGCTCCCCTCATACATGTACAGTATAATATAGCCTCCCTCACAGAGTATGATGCTATCACACCTCATAGAATATAAATATAATACAGCTGCCCATAGAATATAATGTAGCCCCGAATAGAATAGAATACAGCCCACCTCCCCATAGAATATAATGTAGCTCCCCATAGAATATAATGCAGCCCCCATAGTATATAATATGCCCCCTATAGTATATAACACAGCCTCCCATAGAATATAATGTATAATGTACCCCCATAGTATATAACACAGCCACATAGTATAAAACACAGCCTCCCCCATAGAATATAATATACCTTCCTACTCCCCTGTTTCTCCCCTCTGCAAATCCCTCCACTAGCTCCCAATTCCCCAACGAATCCAGTTCAAACTACTAACAGTGACCTACAAAGCCATCCACAACCTGTCCCCTCCCTATATCTCTGAACTAATCTCCCAATATCTTCCCTCACGTAATCTTCGATCCTCCCAAGACCTCCTACTCTCATCCACACTTATTCGTTCCTCACTCAACCGCTTCCAAGATTTCTCTCGAATATCCCCCATCCTCTGGAATTCCACGCCTCAACACGTCGGATTATGCACCACCCTCGTATCCTTCAGACGGAACCTGAAAACCCATCTCTTCAGGAAAGCCTACAGCCTCAATAACCATTCTGATGCCTCACCAACCACCTGAGCTGCCGCCTCACCACAATCCGAGCTGCCGCCTCACCACCACTTCTGTGTCTTCCCCATTATCCCGCAGAATGTAAGTCCACAAGGACAGGGTCCTCTCCCCTCTGTACCAGTCTGTCATGGTAAATTTGTTTACTGTAAACGATATCTATAATGCTGTACGTAACCACTTTCTCATGTACAGCACCATGGAATTATTGGTGCTATATAAATAAATAATAATAATATACCGCCATAGTATATAACACAGCCCGCATAGTAGAGAAAGTTGGAGCCAGATTGATGAAGAGCACTGTTTGACACTCATTAAGTCCATGCCTCAGAGCCTGCAAGCTGTTATAAAAGCCAGAGGTGGTGCACAAAATACTAGTGATGTTTTGGATTATTTTTTGTTTGCTTTTCATGATTTCATATTTTTTTCCTCATAATTGAGTGATTCCATAATTTTTCCCCTATGCTCGGTTAAAAAAAGTAACCAATACTGACTACCACATTTTTTGTTCTTGATTTCTTTTAGTGTTTCTTAAAGCCAGAAAGTTGCCATTTGAAATGACTTTAGTTTTGTGCCATGTCTGTGATCTGCTTTTTTTCTACAAAATTACAACAAACAACTGAATGAACATCCTCCAAGGCCGTTGATTCCATAATTTTTGCCAGGGGTTGTATATAGCACAGCCCTCATAGTATATAGCACAGCCCGCATAGTATATAGCACAGTCCGCATAGTATACAGCACAGCCCACATAGTATATAACACAGCCCGCATAGTATATAGCACAGCCCTCATATTATATAGCACAGCCCGCACAGTATATAGCACAGCCCGCATAGTATGTAGCACAGCCGGCATAGTATATAGCACAGCCCGCATAGTATATAGCACAGCCCGCATAGTATATAACACAGCCCGCGTAGTATATAATACAGCCCGCATAGTATATAGCACAGCCTGCATTGTATATAACACAGCCCACATAGTATATAACACAGCCCGCATAGTATATAGCACAGCCCTCATAGTATATAGCACAGCCCGCATAGTATATAGCACAGCCCTCATAGTATATAACACAGCCCGCATAGTATATAGCACAGCCTCACAGTATATAGCACAGCCCGCATAGTATATAGCATAGCCAACATAGTATATAGCACAACCCGCATAGTATATAACACAGCCCGCATAGTATATAATATAGCCCGCATAGTATATAACACAGCCTGCATAGTATATAGCAAAGCTCACATCTCCCTCCATCCGAGAATGGCCCCACAGTCCAGTACTCACTGTTATAGTAAAAAAAAACACACTCCTCACCTCTCCTCGTGCCCGCACTGCTCCCTGCTCCTGTCTCAGCGCATGCACTGCCTGGCACACAGTGAGTGCTCAATGATGCCGGTATAGTTCAATGCAGCGAGGGGTGGCAGGCGGGTCCCCGGCCTCACAGGGGCCCCATAGCGGCGGCGTGATGTGCTGCTAACTGGGGCACCTGGGGGAGCAGGGGCCCGAGGCAGCTGCCTGGACGGCCTGCCCCTAATGCCGGCACTGACTAAACGGTATAGTGAAAGACATCGGCTGCATTCACTGTCTATGATAAAAGTACGATAATCACAGTCAGAAAAAGCTCTACAAGTTTCTCCAGCTTAAAAAAAAATCACATTTTTAGTTCGGACAGGAAAAAATGACCCCCAATTTTACAAACTGTTCAGGAATTCTGGACAGTTGGCAACTCAATTGGCTTCACCTTCATTTTTCTGAGCACAAGCAGTGGCGTACCTTGAAACTTGTGGGCCCCAATGCAAAATCTCCATCATGGCATCTACCTATCTTGGGACTGTAATAGTACAGATCTTCTGATGTGGGCCAAATGGACCATTTGTACCCCTTAGGCTACTTTCACACTAGCGTCGGTACGGGGCCGTGAAATAAAAGCACAACGGGGGCAGCGGATGCAGTTTTTCAACGCATCCGCTGCCCCATTGTAATGTCCGGGGAGGAACGGGCGGAGTTTCGGCCGCGCATGCGCGGTCAGAAATGGCAGACACGACGCACAAAAAAAGTTACATGGAACATTTTTTTGTTCCAACGGTCCGCCAAAACATGACACATCCGTCGCACGACGGATGCGACATGTGACCATACGTAGCAATGCATCGCTATTACAAGCCAATGGAGAAAAAACGCATCCTGCGGGAAACTTTGCAGGATGTGTTTTTTCTCCAAAACGACGCATTGCGATGGACAGCAAGCGACGCTAGTGTGAAAGTAGCCTTGGGCTCAAGGGACCGGGTTTGATTGCAGCCCCTGCATCTATTATAGTTACATCACTTGGCACTTGCCATTCTGATCCTGATACTAGGATTCCTATTATATGTGACTTAAAGAATAGCGGAAAGATATATATCTTGGTACCGTGTATTTAGAACTAGAAATAGGCCCGATGCTATTGCATCGGGAGTGCGATGAAATTAACATCCCCGATCAGCCAATGAGCGGCGTGGGATTCAAATACCGCGCCCCGCCGGCTGAGCCAATGAGCGGCATCGAGCGGCTTTGGGGGGAATCTGAATCCCGCACCGCTTATTGGCTCAGCCGGTGGCAGCTCAGACAATGAGAGGTGCTGCGCGCCTTTGAGCCTCGCGGGATTCAAATCCCACGCCAAAGCCATGCTGCACCGCTCATTGGCTGAGCGCCCCTGGCGCTCAGTAAATGGGCGGTGTGGGATTCAAATCCCCCACCCCACCGGCTGAGCCAATGGATTTGATTCCCCCGCCAAAGCCGTGCAGCGAGGGGCGGCTCAGCCAATGAGTGGTGCCGCACGGCTTAGGCAGGGGATATGAATCCCGTGCCGCTCATTGGCTCAGCCGGTGGCAGCTCAGCCAATGAGCGGTGCCGTGCGGCTTTGAGCGGTGGGGGATTCAAATCCCCTGCCAAAGCCACGCTGCACCGCTCATTGGCTGAGCGCCCCTGGCGCAGGATTCAAATCCCCCACCGGCTGAGCCAATGAGCGGTGCTGCGTGGATTTGAATCCCCCACCAAAGCCGCGCGGCCATTGAGCGGTGTCACGCGGTTTTGGTGGGGAATTTGAATCCCGTGCCAATGAGCGGTGCCGCTCAGGATTTGAATACCCCACCAAGCCTCAGCCGGCGGGCGGCTTTGGCGGGGGATTTGAATCCTGCGCCACTCATTGGCTGAGGCCAGGGGTGCTAAGCCACGGCTTGGCAGGGGAATTAAATCCCGCATGGCAACGCTCATTGGCTCAGCCGGCAGCTGGTGGATTTGAATCCCGCGCCGCTCATTGACTGAGCGCCAGGGGCCACTTTGCCACCTGGCTTACTCACTTTCTATCATGTGACATCCCCACCCTCATCATGGGAGACTTTAACATACCCATCAAAGATCCCCTCTCCCAATGTGCCTCTCATCTTCTTTCTCTAACTTCTTCATTCGGCCTCTCACAGTTTACTAATTCTCCTACGCATGATGACGGGAATACTCTGGACCTGGATTTCTCCCGTCCCGGCTCGCTGGATGACTTTACTAACTCCCCTCTCCTGCTCTCGGACCACAACCTTCTTTCCTTTTCTGCCAAGAATTGTCTCCTCACCCGGGACACCCCCACTTACCACACTTATCGGAATACACGTACCATTAATACCCAGCAGCTTATGGGCAATCTCCACACAACTTTAGCCCCCATCTCCTCCCTCGCCTGTCCAGACTTAGCATTGTCACACTACATTAATACACTGAAGAATGCCCTAGATGAAGTAGCAGCTTCTACATGCAGAAAGACCTGACACAAACAACGGCAGCCCTGGCACACAATGCAAATACGCTTTCTTCAGCGCTGCTCAAGGTGTGCAGAGCAGCAGTGGAGAAAATCTCTCTTAGCAGAAGAATTCATCCACTATAAGTTCATGCTCAAAACTTATAACTCTGCCCTTCATCTGGCCAAACAATCCTACTTCACCACCCTCATCACCTCACTATCCAACAACCCAAAACAACTTTTTGAAACCTTAAATTCCCTCCTGAAACCTAAAGTACAGGTCTCCATCACCAACCTCAGCGGTGAGGATCTGGCCACTTATTTCCTAGAAAAAATCAACCACATCCATCAGGATATTTCAGCCCAATCTCCTCAGTGCCTGGATCCCCTTCCCTACCGCACCTCAAGCTCACTAGACATCTTTGAGCCTGTTTCAGAAGAAGAAGTTTCCAAGCTCCTCGCTTCTGCTGAACCTACAACCTGCAACAGTGACCCCATTCCTTCACATCTCCTGCAGTCTCTCACCAGTGGCCACCACTCACCTGACTAAAATATTTAACCTCTCTCTTTCTTCAGGTATCTTTCCCTCCTCATTTAAACATGCCATCATAACCCCTTTACTTAAAAAGCCATCCCTGGACCACAACTGCACTGCTAACTACAGACCTGTCTCTAACCTTTCCTTCATCTCTAAACTCCTGGAACGCTTGGTCCACTCCTGTCTAGTCTGCTATCTCTCGGATAACTCTCTTCTCAACCACTTACAATCTGGTTTCCGCTCTTTACACTCCACTGAAACTGCCCTCACTAAAGTTTCTAATGATCTAATAACCGCTAAATCCAAAGGTCATTGCTCCCTGCTGATTCTCCTGGATCTCTCTGCCGCATTTGACATTGTGGATCACCAGCTCCTCCTCACTACGCTCCGCTCTATAGGCCTCAAGGGCACAGCCTTCTCCTGGTTCTCCTCCTACCTCTCTGACCGCTCTTTCACTGTATCTTTTGCCGGCTCCTCTTCCTCTCCTCGTCCCCTTACTATCGGGGTTCTGCAGGGCTCAGTCCTAGGCCCCCTCCTCTTCTCTCTATACACTGCCCCTACTGGACATACAATCAGCAGATTTGGGTTCCAGTATCATCTCTATGCAGACGACACCCAACTATACACTTCTTCCCCTGACATCACCCCTACCCTAATTAAAAATACCAAGGATTGTCTGCCTGCTGTTTCTAACCTCATGTCCTCCCTCTATCTGAAACTAAATCTCTCCAAAACGGAACTTCTTGTGTTTCTCCCCTCTACTAACCTCACTCTACCTAACATCGAAATTACCTTGGAGGGTTCAACCATAACTCCCAAGCAGCATGCCCGCTGTCTTGGGGTCATATTCGACACCGAACTTTCCTTTACTCCCTATATCCGATCACTCACTCGCTCTTGTCACCTGCATCTTAAAAACATCTCCAGAATCCGACCTTTTCTCACCTTTGAAACTGCTAAGACTCTGTCGCCCTTATTTATTCTCGTCTGGACTACTGCAACTCTCTTCTGATCGGTCTCCCTCTTACCAAACTTTCTCATCTCCAATCCATCTTGAATGTGGCAGCCAGGGTCATATATCTTTCCAGCCACTTCACCGATGCCTCCATCTTGTGCCAGTCATTACAGTTATCTCTCTCATCCACAAAGCTCTCCACAGTTCTGCACCGCCTTATATCTCCTCTCTCATCTCTGTCTATTGCCCTACACGTGCCATCCGTTCTACAAATGACCTAAGACTAACATCCCCCGTAATCCGAACCTCACACCTCCGTCTCCAAGACATCTCCTGTGCTGCGCCAGCTCTCTGGAATGCACTTCCCTAGACGATCAGACTGATACCTAGCCCTGACCTATTCAAGCGCGCTTTGAAAACCCATCTCTTCAAACAAGACTACCACATCAACTACTCAGTAAACTAACTTTGCCCTGTTCCCTCCTTCCAAATATTATTCTGAATCTGCACCCTACTATTCATCTGTCTCCACACCCTCCATGCACACGATAACTGTACTTGATACTTGACTATTGCACCTAAACATACGGGCTGATGACCAGATCATGCAGCTTTATATGAAAATCCTTATCTACTTCCTTCTTTCTGTCTGTCTTTCTGTCTGTCATGGAAATCCCGCGTTGCTGATTGGTTGCGGCCAGCTGACGACGGGCACAGTCCGGCCGCAAAATTTCCGCTCCCTACTCCCCTGCAGTCAGTGCCCCCTCCATACTCCCCCCAGTCAGCGCCCACATAGCGTTAAAAGGACATATCGCGGTGTAAGGCAGTCCGTTAACGCCGCCATTAACCTCCTGTGTGACCAACATTTTACTATTGATGCTGCCTATGCAGCATCAATAGTAAAATCATAAAATGTTAAAACTAGCAAAAAATTAAAAAATCATTATCTACTCACCCCCCGACGGCTCCCGGATCCAGCCCAGGCCTTTCCAGCTCCTCGCGCGCCGCTCCGGTCGCAATAATGCATTGACTGGAGATGATGTAGCAGTCTCGCGAAACCGCTACATCATCACGTGTTATTGCCGTTTGGGACCGGAGCAGCGCGCGAGGTGCGGGAAAGGCCTGGAATCGATCCGGGGGCCGTCGGAGGGTGAATATATAACTATTTTTTGTTTTATTTCTTTTTTTTAACAGGGATATGGTGCCCACATTGCTATATACTGTGTGGGCTGTGTTATATACTATGTGGGCAGTGTTATATACTATGTGGGCAGTGTTATATACTGCGTGGGCTGTGTTATATACTATGTGGGCAGTGTTATATACTGCGTGGGCTGTGTTATATACTGCGTGGGCTGTGTTATATACTATGTGGGCAGTGTTATATACTGCGTGGGCTGTGTTATATACTATGTGGGCAGTGTTATATACTGCATTGGCTGTTATATAGTACGTCGGCTGTGCAATGTAATACGTGGCTGTGCTATATACATGGGTTGTGTAATATACTACGTGACTGTGCTATATTCTGCGTGGCCTGTGCTATATACTGCGTGGGCTGTGTTATATACTGCATAGGCTCTGCAATATACTGCGTCGGCTGTGCAATATACTACGTGGCTGTGCTATATACTACGTGGGCTGTGTAATATACTACGTGGCTGTGTTATATACTACGTGGGCTGTGCTATATACTATGTGGACTGTGAAATATACTATGTGGGCTGTGCTATATACTACGTGGACTGTGAAATATACTACGTTGGCTGTGCAATATACTACGTGGGCTGTGTAATATATTATGTGGCTGTAATATACTGCGTGGGCTGTGCTATATACTGCCTGGGCTGTGTTATACACTGCGTGGGCTGTGCTGTATACTGCATGGGCTGTGTTATACACTGCGTCGGGTGTGCAATATACTACATGGCTGTGCAATATACTATGTGACTGTGCAATATATTTCGTGGCTGTGCTGTATACTATGTGGACTGTGAAATATACTACGTGGGCTGTGTAATATACTGCATGGACTGTGCAATATACTACGTGGCTGTGCTATATACTACGTGGGACTACATGGCCGTATATACTACATCGCTGTGCTATATACTACGTGGGCTGTGTAATATACTGCATGGACTGTGCAATATACTACGTGGCTGTGCTATATACTACGTGGCTGTGCAATATACTACGTGGCTGTGCAATATACTATGTGGGCTGTGCAATATATACTACGTGGCTGTGCAATATACTATGTGGGCTGTGCAATATACTACGTGGCTGTGCAATATACTACGTGGCTGCAATATACTACGTGGGCTGTGCAATGTGGCTGTGTAATATACTATGTGGCTGTGCAATATACTACGTAGGCTGTGCAATATACTACGTGGCTGTGCAATATACTATGTGGGCTGTTCAATATACTACGTGGGCTGTGCTACATACTATGTGGCTGTGCAATATACTACGTGGACTGTGTTATATACTACGTGGCTGTGTTATACACTACGTGGGCTGTGTTATATACTGCGTGTACTGTTACATACTACGTCGCTGTGCTACATACGTGGGCTGTGTAATATACTACATGGCTGTGCTATATACTACGTGGGCTGTGCAATATACTTCACGGCTATGCAATATACTACATGGGCTGTGCAATATACTACATGGGCTGTGCAATATACTACGTGGGCTGTGTTATATACTACGTAGCTGTGTTATGCACTATGTGGGCTGTGTTATACAATACGTGGGCTGTTATACACTACGTGGGCTGTGTTATATACTGCGTGGGCTGCTATATACTACGTGAGCTGTGTTATATACTACGTGGCTGTGTTATATGCTATGTGGGCTGCTATTACTACATGGCTGTGCTATATACTACGTGGCTGTGCTATATACTACGTGGCCGGCCGCCAACAACCAGCAACAGGCACGCTACGGCCGCGAATTGGTGCGGGATTTGAACGCTTCGCTAATTGGTGGCGCCCGGCCAGCCGAATTCTGTGTATTCATTGTATTATTCAAAAATCTTCATAAATAAACTACATACATATTCTAGAATACCCAATGCGTTAGAATCGAGCCACCATCTAGTCTACTTTATAATCGTCTAATTCTGTCTGTTTGTCTGTAACGGAAATCCTGCATCGCTGATTGGTCTCGCCAGCCACCAGCGACTAATCAGCGACAGGCGCATTTCTGTCAGTCACAGTGCCACGTAGTTCAGTCACGTTTACTGAATAAGTTCTGTCAATCACAGTGCCATGTCGTTCAGTCACGTTTACTGAAGAAGTTCTGTCAGTCACAGTGCCACGTAGTTCAGTCACGTTTACTGAATAAGTTCTGTCAGTCACAGTGCCACATAGTTCAGTCACGTTTACTGAACAAGTTCTGTCAGTCACAGTGCCACATAGTTCACTCACGTTTACTGAACAAGTTCTGTCAGTCACAGTGCCACGTAGTTCAGTCACATTAACTGAACAAGTTCTGTCAGCCACATTGCCACATAGTTCACTCACGTTTACTGAACAAGTTCTGTCAGACACAGTGCCACGTAGTTCAGTCACGTTTACTGAACAAGTTCTGTCAGTCACAGTGCCACATAGTTCAGTCACATTTACTGAATAAGTTCTGTCAGTCACAGTGCCACATAGTTCACTCACGTTTACTGAACAAGTTCTGTCAGTCACAGTGCCATGCACAAATATATTATAGGGTCGATGTACTTCTTTCGCCGATGATTTATTTAAATACAGTTAGATATTCATGTAATGGTTTATATATTTTGATGACCTGTTTAATAATTTCGTTCAGTTGTATTAAGTTCTATGAGCAATAAAATTTAATGATAATGTATATATTTTACCCGGAAAATCCTGTGTATTCATTGCATTATTCTTAAATCTTCATAAATAAACTACCGTATATACTCGAGTATAAGCCAACCCCCCTAATTTTGCCACAAAAAATTGGGAAAACTTAATGACTCGAGTATAAGCCTAGGGTGGGAAATGCAGCAGCTACCGGTAAATGTCAAAAGTAAAAATAGATACCTATAAAAGTAAAATTAATTGAGACATCAGTAGGTTAAGTGTTTTTTAATATCCCTATTGAATCAGGAGCCCCATATAATGCTCCATACAGTTCATAATGGGCCCCATAAGATGCTCCATATTAAAATATGCCCCATATAATCCTGCATAAAGGTTAATAATGGCCCCATAAGATGCTCCATAAAGATATTTGCCCCATATAGTGCTGCACAAACCTTAATTATGGCCCCATAAGATGCTCCATACAGACACTTGCCCCATATAATGCTCCACAAACGTTAATTATGGCCCCATAAGATGCTCCATAAAGATATTTGCCCCATATAGTGCTGCACAAACGTTGATTATGGCCCCATATAGACACTTGCCCCATATAATGCTGCACAAACGTTGATTATGGCCCCATAAGATACTCCATACAGACATTTGCCCCATACAATGCTGCACAAACGTTGATTATGGCCCCATAAGATGCTGCATACAGACACTTGCCACATATAGTACTGCACAAATGTTGATTATGGCCCCATACAGACACTTGCCCCATATAGTGCTGCACAAACGTTGATTATGGACCCATACAGACACTTGCCCCATATAGTGCTGCACAAATGTTGGTTATGGCCCCATACAGACACTTGACCCATATAGTGCTGGACAAACGTTGATTATGGCCCCATATAGACACTTGCCCCATATAGTGCTGCACAAACGTTGATTATGGCTCCATACAGACACTTGCCCCATATAGTGCTGCACAAACGTTGATTATGGCCCCATATAGACACTTGCCCCATATAGTGCTGCACAAACGTTGATTATGGCTCCATACAGACACTTGCCCCATATAGTGCTGCACAAACGTTGATTATGGCCCCATACAGACACTTGCCCCATATAGTGCTGCACAAACGTTGATTATGGTCCCATACAGACACTTGCCCCATATAGTGCTGCACAAACATTATGGCCCCATACGATGCTCCATACAGACATTTGCCCCATTTGCTGTTGCTGCGATAAAAAAAAAAAATCACATACTCACCCCTCCGTTGCTCAGGCCCCCGGCACTTTCAATATTCACCTACTCCTCGTTCCGGCGCCGCTCCATCTTCAGCGTCTTCTGCACTGAAGTTCAGGCAGAGGCCGTGCACTAACCACGTCATTGCGCCTTCTGACCTGAGTGTCACTGCAGAAGACGCTGAAGACGGAGTGGTGCCAGAACGGGGAGCAGGTGAATATCGCACAGCGCTGCGCTCCCCTCCCCTCCCCGTTATACTCACCTGCTCCTGGCGCGGTGCAGTCCCTGCTTCCCTGGCGCTGCAGCTTCTTCCTGTATTGAGCGGTCACCGTTACCGTTCATTACAGTAATGAATATGCAGCTTGACCCCTATGGGAGGTGGAGCCGCATATTCATTACTGTAATGAGCGGTACCATGTGACCGCTCAGTACAGGAAGAAGCTGCCGATGCTGGGGAGCCAGGGACCTGCAGGGACCGCGCCAGGAGCAGGTGAGTATAATTAGACAGCCCCCACTCCCCCACCGACCCCTGGGTATGACTCGAGTATAAGCCGAGTGGGGGACTTTCAGCTCAAAAAAATGGGCTGAAAATCTCGGCTTAAACTCGAGTATTTACGGTACATACATATTCTAGAATACCCGATGCGTTAGAATCAGGACATCACCTAGTTTCTTATAATTGCCAGACCTGAAATAACAAACACTTTTCACCTATTGTGTCCCCCCCATTTCCTTGTAGATTGTAAGCTTGCGAGCAGGGACCTCACTCCTAATGTCACTGTTTAAATTGTCTTAACTTGTATTTAATTTATTGTCTGTACATGTCCCTGCTTAATTGTAAAGTGCTGTGGAATATGTTGGTGCTATATAAATAAAATGTATTATTATTATTATGGAACATCGTTAGCTGTGACTCAGACTCCTTACAGATCATTAAAATATTATCAATGTAGTAGGTAAGAGGCCTGATGGGACATGAGGACAAAAAACGGTAATTAGTCTTACCGGTAATAGTATTTCCAGGAATCCATCCTGACAGCACCATGGAGGTTGTCTTCTTATCCACAGTGGGACAGGAAACCACGAGTATAAAAGGACCCTCCCCTTACCAAACTTCAGTGATTTTCAAAGAACCACATCTGGATGGATGCCAAAAAGAAAGTTTTATTTAAACATAAACAAGATACAAATGTTTACATCACATCAGTACTTAGTGAATTAGCATGGGAAGGGAAACTAACAGTGCTGTCAGGATGGATTCCTGGAAATACTATTACCGGTAAGACTAATTACCGTTTTCCAGTTCATCCACCTGACAGCACCATGGAGAAGTACCAAAGCAGACTACTTCCTAGGGTGGGAATACTGCCTGGAGTACCCTCCTGCCAAAACTTAATTGCGTTGACGTGACGTCTAGTTTGTAATGTTTGGAGAATGTACTAAGATTCGACCAGGAAGCGGCGTTACAAATTTGATCTGCTGAAGCCCCCCCTTTTTCTGCCCATGAGGCTGCCATTGACCTAGACGAATGTGCTCTGATATACCCCGGTGGATCCCTTCCCCGGGCTTTATAAGCCGAAATTATCGTAGATCTAATCCATCTTGCGATTGTGGATTTAGACACTTTCCTACCCTTATTTGGGCCTTTAAACTGAACAAAAAGATTATTATCCACCCTCCAGGGCGCTGTAACCTCTAGGTATTTAAGAACCGATTCTCTAACGTCCAGGCTATGGTAAAGAGACTCTTTTTGATTTCTGGGAGACTGAAAAAAGGAAGGAAGTATGACCTCCTGGTTAATATTTGATTCAGAGACCACTTTCGGGAGGAAAGCTGGGTCCAGTCTCAGAACTAGTCTATCATGAAAGACCTGTAAATATGGATCCTGAATAGAGAGGGCCTGAAGCTCTCCTAGTCTCTTTGCCGAAGTAATGGCTACAAGAAAGGCCGTTTTTAGGGACAATTTACCTATGTCTGGATTATCCCCCGAATCAAGCTGAATTTTACACAATTCGTTAAGGACCAAATTTAAATCCCAAGGCGGAATAGTTTTCCTTATTAATGGTTTTAGTCTTGAAACTGCCCTGGAGAATCGACTTATCCATGGGTGAGCTGATAAAGAACAATCATAAAAAACGCTAAGGGCCGCTACTTGTACCCTTAAAGTGCTAGGTCTAAGACCTGCTTTAAACCCTGCCTGTAAAAAGTCAAGGATTTTAGGTACGTTAGGCTGGTCAGTATCGACTGTAGTTTCTCCACAGTAGCTGCAGAATTTTTTCCAAATTTTGGAATAGATTGAAGAGGTTACTGGCTTTCTACTTGCTTTCAATGTAGAAATCACTTCATCTGATAAACCCTTTGCTCTCAGGACTTGCCGCTCAGGATCCAGGCCGATAGACGAAGGGTTTCTGGATTCCGGTGGAGAACAGGACCTTGAAAGAGGATGTCTGCTCTTTGTGGAAGAATAATTGGTTTCTCCTTTGACATTTTTTTCAGTAAGGCAAACCAGCTCCTCTTCGGCCAGTATGGTACCACGAGCAGGACTGTGGCTCTGTCTTCTGCAATTTTCCTGAGAGTTTTCGGTATTAGTGCAAGCGGAGGGAACGCATACAACAGACCTCTTTCCCATGATTGGGAGAAGGCATCGACTCCCGCCGGGTTTTCCTGGGGGTTCAGCGAGTAGAAGATGTTGACCTTTGCATTTTGTCTGGTCGCAAAGAGGTCTATCTTCGGGTTTCCCCAATGATGACACAAGTTTTTGAAAACCTCGTTGTTTAACTCCCATTCTGTTGATAGAACCGCTCTTCTGCTCAGGAAGTCCGCCACTTGGTTGCTGGAGCCTTCCAAGTGAACAGCCGAGACCGAGAGTACCGTCATCTCTGCCCACCTGAAGATTCGTTCCGCCAACTGTTGTAGAGCCCTGTGCCTCGGACCACCCTGATGTCGAAGGAAGGCAACTGCTGTTGTGTTGTCCGAGAGTACTTTCACGTGTTTGTTCTTCACCAAAGCTTGTGCTGAAGATAGAACCTTCCAGACTGCGAGTAGTTCTCTGAAATTTGAGGACCGCGAACTGTCTTCCCGAGTCCACTGGCCCTGGTAATATCTTCCCTGGATGTGACCGCCCCAGCTTTGTTGACTTGCGTCCGTGGTAATTATCACCTCGGGAACATGATTCCAAACCACTCCTTGCCTGAGATTCTTGGGATTTGTCCACCAACGTAACGAGGTCTTCACTTGGTTTGGCAGCTGTATAATTTTGTCCAAGGATCCCTGTCTTCTGTCCCAGGATGAGAGAATCGCCTGTTGAAGCCGTCTGGAATTAAATTGACTCCAATTTACACAAGGCATGCAAGCCGTCATCAGTCCCAGGATCTTCATGGCATCTCTGATGGAAACCCTGCTCTCTGTAAAAAGATGAATTTTGTCTATTATGCCTCGCAGTTTTTCTTCTGGCAGAAAAGACATTCTCACATTCGAGTCTAGTATGACTCCGAGGAATTTTATTCTCCGTTTGGGAACCAGATCGGATTTTGCCCAATTTATGATCCACCCCAAATTCTGCAGAGTGGAGATTACAAACTGACAGTCGGTCCTGAGTTGACTCACTGTGTCTGCAACCACTAAAAAATCGTCCAGATACGGAACGACTATGACATCTCGATTTCTTAGGTAGGCTACTACCTCTATCATAATCTTCGTAAAAACCCTTGGGGCCGAAGCTAGACCAAACGGAAGACAGCGAAACTGGTAATGAAGGACTTTTCCTTCTTTTTCTACTGCGAACCTCAGATATTTTTGGTGGTTTAGGCAGATAGGAACGTGGTAATACGCACTCTTTAAGTCTAGGGTGCACATCACCACCCCCCTGTCCAAGAGGGGAACCGTAGATTTTAGTGACTCCATCTTGAACCGTTTGTACACCACCCAAGTATTTAGATGTTTGAGGTTTATAATGGTCCTTGACTCCCCCGAGGGTTTTATAATGGAAAATAGGCTTGAGTAAAACCCTTGCCCTATTTTTTGGGGAGGTACTGGGACAATCGCGGCTGTTTTCAGAAGATCCTGAATATCTACCCACATGGGAGATGATGAGGCGAGATGGGAGCTGGAGATCAGGAATTTCCATGGGGGAGGGGAGGAGAATTCTATTCTGTAACCCTGAGCCACTAGTTGTAGCACCCATGGGCTTGTAGTGATTTTTTGCCAGCCCTCCAAAAAATCGGTTAAACGCCCCCCCACACTGATGGCGTCACTTTCTGTGGTAACCTGACGTTGTGCCTGAGAAGGTGGATTCTTTACTTTTATTTTTAGTTTCTCCACCCTTTGGGTAACTCCACCTTCCTTGTTTCCCTTTCCCCCTATAGTCAGTTCTCTGATTAAAACGTGACCTCCGAAAGGGCTGATACTTTTTGCGTTTGTCCTCAGGGAACCCCTTTTTATCATCTGACGCTTTCTCTAAGATGTCGTCTAGTACCGGACCGAATACCCTCCCGCCTGAAAATGGGATGGCGCAGAGTTTATTTTTGGAATGTACGTCCCCTGACCAATTTTTAAGCCAGATTGCTCTTCTGGTCGCATTTGTTAAGGACTGATTTCTAGCCGTAAATCTTACTGATTCTGCCGATGCGTCTGCTAGGAAATCTGTTCCCATTTTAAGAAGGGGAAGGGATTTTAATATAGCTTCTCTAGGGGTTTTAGAGGAAAGTTGATCCGCTAGGTCATCTACCCATAAGTGCATAGACCGTGCTACTGATGTCGCCGCTATGTTAGCACGCATTACAGCTGCTGAGCTCTCCCAGGCTCTTTTCAAGAGACTGTCTGCTTTTCTATCCATAGCCTCCTTCAAGTTAGATGAGTCCTCGAAGGGTATTGCCGTTCGCTTGGAGACCCTAGCTAGAGGAACGTCTATTTTGGGAACGTCCTCCCAGTCTTTGACTTCCGCTGGATCAAATGGGAGGCGTAGTTTAAAGTCTTTAGGGACAATTAGGCGTTTTTCCGCCTCTTCCCACTCCTCCAGGATCATCCCGCGAATATGAGCATTAACGGGAAAGACTTTTGAGGTGTGGGCTCGTAATCCGCCGAACATCTCATCTTGTATTGAACGAGAGGTTGGTGGTTCTTCAATTTGCATGGTGTGCCTCACAGCACCTAGCAACTCATCCGTGTCAACTGAAGAAAACAAGTACTTTTTTCCCTTCTCAGGAGGGTCTCTAAACTCGTCTTCCTCCAGATCTGAATTGGACAATGCTCCTTCAGACGTAGAGTCCGAATCCCTCATTCTCTTCCTATTATCCGGCTGTGAGATTTGAGGGGTCATTAAACCAGAGACTGACGCCTGCACCTCCTCCCTGATAATAGCCCGCATGTTAGACATGAGAGCGGCCTGTTCTTCCCCCAGGATGCGATTAGTGCAGGGCTCACACAGGGGTTTTTGCCATGTCTCTTTCAATTTAATGGAGCATATGGGGCATTTCTTATATTTTCCTTTCTTGGCCGCAGTGGCGGGGGCTACCTACAACAATAGAAACAGCCCCGTTTTAGAAGGATGTGCATGTTATTGGGAGGTAAGCCTTAGTGGTTGCCCTCTCTAGGGGACTTACGTGTGCCTGGCTCTCTCCCTCTATCCTGGCGGTATCCTCCATTTCGGACCATACGCATGATAGTGTCTAATGCTCTTTTTACCTTATAAGCTTGTCCTCCTGGCGTTGGAGCGTTCGCGCTCGCCGGTATGCCCCGGAAGTGCTCTGTTCTCCCATAGAGAGAGAGACAGAGACACCGACCCTGCCCACCGCTGACCGCGACCCGGAAGTAGTATGCGGGGTTACAGCGTGCAGCGCTTCAGTGACGCTGCGGTGAGATGCAGGGCTGCCCGCCCGCCGGAGAAAGTCTGGGCGGCGGTGAACGGCAGGGCCGCCCGCCTGTTCACAGGGGCAGCGTGCACGGTCAAGAGCCCCTCAAGAGGAGTGACCGGCGATCCCAGGAGCAGCGCTGCACTGGGTAAGCTGAGGGACCCTGTGTCGGGTTTCAGTGCACGGGGTCTTGCAGTGGGAAGGGTAAAAAGGGCCTAAGCCCCCCGATCCACACTCCCCGGAACGGAGCTACCGGAGTCTCGTAGTTCCTATCCAAAGTGGGACAGGAAAAACACTGAAGTTTGGTAAGGGGAGGGTCCTTTTATACTCGTGGTTTCCTGTCCCACTGTGGATAAGAAGACAACCTCCATGGTGCTGTCAGGTGGATGAACTGGAAAGTTGCTTTCAAGCTTGGCCATGAAAAGATTTGCATACTGTGGGGCCATTTTACTTCCCATTGCTGTGCCAGTCTCCTGTAGATATATCTTGTTGTCAAATTCAAAGTAATTGCGGGTGAGGATGAATTTTATAAGTTTCACCACAGAATTTGCATCAGTCCCTGTGTTTTCCAGGAAGAATTTGCAGGCATTTAATCCATCCTGGTGTGGGATATTGGAGTACAAAGATTCCACATCCATGATGGCCAGGATGGTTCCTTCTGGTAGAGAACCTATTGCTGATAGTTTATTCAATAGGTCAGTTGTGTCCTGAATGAAGCTGGGTGTATCCTTTACCAGGGGTTTAAGAATCCCTCTACCCAAACCCTCTACCCAAATAGAAACTTCCCTGTATCAGAAGCCAGTCGACCGGCCAACATACCTTAAATGGGACAGTTTCCATCCAAAACACATAAAAAACTCTATTGTCTACAGCCAAGCCATCAGATACAATTGTATATGTTCCAACCCCATGGATAGAGATGGACACCTTGGTCGCCTCACAAAGACCTTTTTGAATCAGGGCTACCATCCAAGAACAATTAAAAACCAAATTCCAAGAGTAACTAGAATATCAAGGAATCACCTGCTACATTACAAAGCTAAAGAATAAAGTAATCAGGTGCCTCTACCTGTGGCAATACATTTTTGTCTCCCTGATCATAGTATTATGGACATGAAATGACTTGTATTAAAAGGTAACTTCAAATCTCAGAGAGACAGAAGGGTCTGTGAGTATAAGCTGATGATGACCTTTGACACTCTCATTGCAGGAATGAATGCGTCGCATGGATTTATGTCTTTTTACATCAACTAAGGAATTTGCTCCTCAGACCATGTAGGGTCACCTTAACATAAAACCAGACCCCAATCAGAGGACAATAAAACATTCACACTCCTCATCTTTGAAGTGCTCCAATATTTATGGACATAACTGTTTATCACTCACATAATGGTAGTTCTGCTTCACGTCACCTGTCTTATCTATGGCATTTTTCTGTGCTGTGTTGTGCATAAATATGTGATTCTTCAGAGTTTCTATTAGTCTATGCCTGATGAAGAGACCTGAGTAGTCTCGAAAGCTTGCAATTTGTTACCATCTTTTCAGTTAGCTATTAAAAGGTATCAACCACTGATGACACTCAATTCTAAATATTTAAAGAGTAGTGGTCACCTATCTGTGGCTGCCCCTAATGTTCCCCGAACGGGCCCCTCTCATTGTGGAAGGGTGAGATCTCGCTCTTCACTCTAACCCAGTGCTGCTGCGTACTTTACTATTATGGCAATGGGCAGTAACCACTATAATGATGTTGCCATTCAGTAACAACTTAGTAAAGTGCGCAGAAGAAATTTCACTCTTTCACAGATGCTAGTCACTACTGACGCACATGCCATGAGACAGGGTAGTTAAACTTTATGGGGTAAGAGACACGATCTGAGGTCAGAATAGCAGAACGATAGTGGATCAGGGCAAAGGGGCTAGGCAAATGAATGGTCAAAATGAGGTCCAAGGTCAGGCAGCAATAGATCAACAAACAAAGCACAGGAATACAAGGCAAACATGCACAGCAAGCAAATGCAACAACTGGCAGAGATCTGGGACTGACAGTTCAGCTAGGTAGCTGGGTACCTCAGATTGGAATGCTGAGCTGTCATTCACAGTGTCCAAGACACACTCAGCAGAAGAATCATGACACCCATAATCCAGAACTTTGGTCCTGACTTTTTGTAGAAAGTCTGTTTGTTTTTTTTCAGGAGGACATTAGAGTCACTTAGGACCTCTTTTTTTAATTGGTGATATTTTGAAAATTTAATACTCATTTGTTAAACAAAATCTGGTTGAAAACAGTATCTGATATGCAGACAAAGATAAACTGAAACTGAAAATCAACCCTGGCATTTGAAAACAAACAGGCCCATGCCAGCTGCGTACTCTTCTGCAGGTTGGGGTCTCAATTACTAATATTACCCTGCCTGTAGGAAATCAAGACCTATATTTGCATTTAATACCGCATAAGATTTAATAATAATACTGCAATAAAAAGTGGAATTGTGTATTTTAAGCCCTTCATGACCAGAGGTATTTTCGTTTTTTGGTCACCTTCTTCCCATAGCCATTACCTTTTTATGTTTCCATCAAAACGGCCATGCGAGACCGGGAAAAAATTCCAAGTGTGGCGAAATTGCAAAACAAAGTTCAATTCCACAGTTTGTTTTTTTTTTTAGTTTGTTCATAAATGCTAAAACTGACCTGCCATTATGATTCTACAGGTCGTTACGAGTTCATAGGATCTAAACATGCCTAGGTTCTTTTTTATTTAAGTGGTGAAAAAAATCCATACTTTGTTAAAAAAAAAGGCGCCATTTTCCAATACCCGTAGCGTCTCCATTTTTCATGATCTGGTGCTGTGTAATGGCTTATCTTTTGCACACCGAGCTGACATTTTTATTGATACTATTTTGGTGTAGATATGATATTTTGATCGCCCGTTATAGATTAGGGAATCTAAGCTAAGTAGTCTTTATGGCTGAGTTCAGCATTTATTAAAAAGGTGTAATAATCGTTTTTATCTGTTTATTCTATTGGGCTCATTGCTTGCAGCGTATGTGACTGCGGTCCGTTAATTATATTGGTCAGTATTTCTGATTATGGGCTTTGTATAGCATTTCTACTTACCCAGGTGGGATTATTGAATTAATATAATAATATTGCACGACTTACAGCCCCTGCCTTGCATGATTTGATCAGTATTCTTGAACATACGCATAACATTCTAGGATAACAACAACATGTGTCAAAGTTAATTTTATTGAGATATTTTCTCAGCATGCTTAATTGTCAGGCTCAATAAATGAAAGATTGTCTATATTACCTGGTGCTTTCCTGCTACCATTAGAATTCTTGCTACGCTTACCTGCTATCACATAATTGATTTGTATGGTTTTGAGGCATTGTTTTATCTTTTGTATTGTTTGTGTTAATAAAGTTATAACTTTTTAAAAAAAAGTACAACACTTCTTGATTCAGCGTGCAGTTTAATAATTGCTGAGCGGATCAGTATGTCTAGCATTTTATTGCAATGTAGCGGTGAACAAAAAAAAGTAATTCTGACGTTTTTTATTTTTTTTCTTGTTATGTCCTTTAGCGATCGGGTTAATTATTTTTTTATTTTTATAGATCGGGCGATTCTGAATGGCGATACCAAATATGTGTATATTTGAGGTTTTTTTGTTTGATTTTGACTGGAGCGAACGGAGGGTGATTTGAACTGTTATATATATTTTTTTAAATATTTTTAAAAACATTTTTCTTTTACTTTTTGCATGCTTCAGTAGTCTGCTACATACAGGCGATCTGATTATGGGAGACTACAAGCTGCAGTTGTCTGATTGCCTCTGCTACGCACAAGCAATGGTCAGATCGTCTGTGTGTAGCAGAACTGCTCACTTGCTTGCCATGAGCGCCGACCACCGAGTGGCACCACAACAACCCGGCTGTGACAATCATAGAGGTCTGCTGGAGACTCTGGTTGTCATGGCAACCCCTGATGGGCAGGGTTTCTGTGGATGGGCAGATGGATTATGAGGTGGAATGGATTGTGGATTCACGCATGGTCCATAGTTCGCTACAGTATTTGGTCCATTGGAGGGGTTACGGTCCTGAGGATCTATCCTGGGTCCCGGCGTGATCGGTTTATAGCAATCCATTGATTCGGGCATTTCATGCACGGTATCCTGGGAAACCTGGGGGTTTGGTGGCCCCCCTTGAGAGGAGGGTACTGTCATGATTCAGATTGAGTTTTGAGTCCTGTTTTCCATTTTTCCAGGTCTGGTCATGTCAAGAGTTAACCTTTCTCAGCCTCTGTCTGGGTTCAGGTTGGCTATTTATCACCACTGCTTCCTGCAGGCTCTGATTGGTCCTGCTGTGTTTGCTGTCTGAATCTGTGTCTCTGTTTTCCCCAATTCCCGTCTTGACTCAGTGTTTCTTTATTGTGCAGACTCCCTGGTTTTGACTTGGCTTGTATCCTGACCTGTTTCTGTCTTTTGTTTTATCCACTCCTGACTGTTACTGACCCCCTTAAAATAATTTAAAAAAATAATTTAATTCTAGAATAGTGCATACAAGTAACTTTACATGTCTATAAATCTGCAAAACTTCAAACTTCAAACAAGTAATATTCGTATGCAGAAAGTATCTTTAAAATACTTTCATCTGTAGATGCTTTTCACTAATTTCCAGACTTGCTGTCACGATGTGACCGAAGTGGTATGACACGACCTAACCGTAGGTCAGTCACCAACAGTACAACAAACAAGGGAACACCGGGGACACAATTACATTGGTGGGCCCTGCGATAGGGAACAGTGAGATGGACACCTCCTGCACTCTCCTAAGGATGTGCCCTGATCTCCCTGACGTCCCTATACAGGTTTTTTCAACCTGTCGCCGAGCAGGATACCTAAGCCCTTGCTTGCCCTGCACGTATTCCTGGGTAGGAAATTGGCAAGTGAGAACACTTGTCCCACCGCTGCACTAATAAAACACCACGGGAAGGTATGATAGACAAGGTATAGGAAAACTCAAGGGAAAAGAATGCGGTCACTAGGGAGCGCTGTGAGGGTCACAGTTAAAATTGAAGGTAAAAGGTCCATGGCAGCTCCGGCCGTTAACCTTCTAGGATACAAAATGCAGTAGAAAATAGTAATAACGGTCCTAGGAGCGCTGGAAATGAGACCGTTCCACCAATAAGAAGTTCCACCTGATGAAGACGGTTTAACCGTTGAAACGCGTTGTGGTTTAACACTAAAATCCTTGTTTTGGTCTCATTTCCAGTGCTCCTAGGACCGTTATTACTATTTTCTCCTGCAAGGTATAGGAAAACAACACTTAGACTTCCGGGAGGCGGGGCATCTGAATGGCCGCATCTTAACAGAGCTCCTGTATGCAGTGCCAGAATCCATGTCCATCTGGCTTCAGATCTCCACAGAAAGGGGAGAGAAGACGCTGAGGAGCTGTGGACACCATCAGGCAACAGGAGCAGTGTGCTTGTCCCGGAAGACAGGGCTGGAAGAGCCTGAGAGCAGCTTGCAGACATCGTGGGTGCAGACGGCCGCCATCTTAGGGGCCTGGAGGACCTGACCATCGAAGTGATCTGCTGCACTACCTGGTAGCTGGAAGCAGGTAGGAGTGGAGCCTGATAGTGCCCTCTCCCTGGAGCTGTGTGCCTGTCGAGGACTGTACGAACTGCAGCAACTGTGAGCACATTGTCCCCCTCCCCTTCCTTCATCGTCCATCACTGCAGTGGGGGAGAGACTGTTCTGTGGGGATCCCAGATTCACACGGAGAGACAGCAACACCTCCTCCCCCCAGCAAAGACTTAACCCTAAAGGAGGCACAAAGGAGAGAGTCACTTGGAGGTTTGTGCAGGGGCAGTGTGTACGGACAGAGGGGGCCCTTCCCCCCTCCTCTCACAGGAGAGCTACTAGGTGCAGGGCAGTGAAGACTGTGTTAACCCCTTCAGCCTGAAAGTCGCCTAATGCATCAGCTATCAGTCTGTGACTGGGGTGAGACAAGATTATCACGCACACGGGACTCACTGTGGAACGGGTTTTCTGGGGTGGGGGCTGTGTGTGTGGAGGAGCGATTATAAGCTTCATTCCTGCGGGAGTTTTTGCTGGGAGCGTGCTGCTTACATGACTGCTATTTGATCATTGTTTGACAGAGGAACTGTTCACCCCTGTGGTATTGGTTGCTGCACAGCCTTTTTTGCATTGATCAGAGACTGTCATAGGGCTGCATGTGACTCACCAGAAGGAGCTGAAAGTGCTCCCGAGCTCAGTAATAATCCACGTAATGGAAGGTTTTGTAACCCTTTGTTAAATGATTTGAAGTACCGTGAGTAGGGACATGGGGTAGAAGGTCGTACAATTCTCCGAAGCCGCCACATAAGCCTCATCTTTTTGATATTGCTAATCTAATGGAAAGGTTTCTTACAGTACCTGTGTATAACATGGCACCCAAACCACTAAAAAAGACCACAGACCTTACCAGCAAGGACAAGACAAAAGCAATGGCTGAGCCTGCTCCATCACCTCCTAAGCATGCAGGTACAGGCTCGCCCTCAAGTGGACAATCTGCCAAAGTACGCCCCCAGAACAACTTAGAGCAGACCAGAGCCGACACTCTGGCTCTGGATGTTTCACGTATTTTAATGCCCATGTTTGACAAGAAATTCGATGAATTACGGGACTCAATTACAGCAGTGCTGGCGCAGGTCACGACTCTATCGCACACAGGGGGGAACCTGGAGGCTCGCACCCAGACATGTGAAACATCAACCGCAGAGCTTCATCAGATGCTTGCACAGCAACAGGAGGAAATTAAGCAATTGAGGGAGCACAATGATGATCTGGAAAACCGCAGCCGAAGAAATAATCTACGATTTGTGGGTATCCCAGAAACCATCAGAGGAGAGGACCTTACTCTTTTCCTGACCAAAGACTTGCCTGCGGCTCTGGAACTTTCCTTCCCACAATACCCCCCACTGCTTGAAAGGGCTCACCGTATAGGGGACACCATGCCAGCAGACAACAAGAAACCGAGACCTGCAATAGCCAAATTCCTGCACTACGTGTCCAAGGAAGCAATCCTTAGAGCATATCGACAAAAGCGTAATGTCTCAGTCCGTGGCCTCAAGATCTTAATTTTTCAGGACTTTTCAAAACAGGTCTCAGACAAGAGAAAATTATTTACGCCTGTGTGCTCCTATCTGGCGGAACACAGCATTAGATTCCAGTTGCAATATCCTGCTAAACTCAGAGTGCGGGAAAATGGACGTTTTACGGTGTACACAGATCCTGATGAGGCTAGGGTTAGGCTCATTCCTCAAGAGGACACTGGCTAGGAGAAGTTATAGGGTGTTAAACACCTAGCTTGAGATTATTGCAATGTTCTACCCTGTATGCTCACGGCTTCAGATTAATGTTTTAATATGTTATAACTGATGTTTTTCTATCATAGGTTTGTTCTTATGTTGTTTTTACCCTTGTGTGGACTCCCCTTCCCCTCTCCACCAACACACGACTCTGTACGCCTTACCGACTTCCTGGAGGGTCCTGCTCGCTGGGACAGGGACCACAGGATCCAGATGCAGGATTTTCAGCATTTTGAGACGCCCAGGACTGGGGTAGGATGAGTAACACACCACTTAACACACAGCCATACACTTTTGTATCTTGGAATGTGGCGGGCCTGAATTCCCCGATTAAACGTAAACGGGTCCTTACGCACCTAAAGAGGCTGAAGCCTGATGTGGTCTTCTTGCAGGAGACTCACTGGAGGCAAGGGGATGATAACACTTTGAGAGCACCTTGGATTCAGCATTGCTTTTCAGCGCCGTTTGTTTCCAAGTCGCGCGGAGTGGCGATTTTGCTGGGGAATTCTCTGCCTTACACCTTGCTTGATGAATACTCAGACACTGAGGGACGGTTTTTATATCTTGCGATCCAAATTGGAAACACAGTATACACACTATTGAATATCTATGCTTCAAATTATCCCAATACTACTTTCTTTTCAGAGTTATATCAATTTATTCTGACAAAGCGCACAGATAATTTAATTGTGGGCGGCGACTTTAATGCTGTCCTTGATCCACACCTGGATAGGTCTTCCGCGGCTTCCCATGACAAACGTGCTACTTCAGTCATTTTAAAGATTATGCAGCACACTGGGTTGTGTGATCCGTGGCGGGTGCTCCATACCACGGAAAGGGACTACACATTCTACTCGAGGGTCCATGATACCCATTCTAGGATAGACTACTTCCTAGTAACAGAAACTCTATTCGAAAGGATATCAGAAACCACAATAGAGTCTATCATGATATCGGACCACGCACCAATTAGACTGCAACTGGGGATGGAGCCTCCTGACTAAGCCGCATACCTCCAAGCGCACAATCCTGCAGATTCAACAACCCAAAAGTAACCGACTGGTCACCTCGCCACTTGAGATACAGCAAGCGTTTATAACATATTATACCACACTTTATAAAGAGAGACCGTATGACGCCCAGGGTGCACGGGACTTAATTTCCTCGGTGGAGCCCACAAAGCTGACAGCAGAGCAGAGAGATTTTTTGTCTGCCCCGATAACCATTGAGGAGGTGCAATCGACGATTAAATCTTTCCACAATAATAAGTCTCCGGGACCTGATGGACTGACCATAGAATATTATAAGCTTTTGCAACCGTATAATACCCCTATTCTAGTGGATATACTTAATGATATTTATCTTAAGGGGGAGGTGCTGGAGGGCTTTCATGAGGCCCACAAAATTCTTATACCCAAGCCAAATAAAGATCCCCTTGATGTGGGTTCCTTTCGCCCTATTTCACTAATGAATGTAGACTACAAACTTTTAACTAAGATATTGGCGAATAGAATGCAGGTATTTCTGCCACAGGTATTGACACCCTCACAGTTGGGGTTTACGAGGGGGCGACACTCGACCTTAGGGGTCCGATTGGCGGTGGCGGCTACGGTTATGGCCAAACAACAAAACTATCCCCGGACAATGCTTCTCAGCCTTGACGCGGAGAAAGCGTTTGATTCTATCTCATGGAAATTTTTAAATACAGTACTGCGCTACAGGGGTTTTGGGGAGACTTTCCTGGGATTCTTGCAGAATATTCAGCGTGGCGCGGCTACTAGACTCTGGGTGAACAACTTGATGTCCCCTCAGATTAATTTGGAAAGAGGGGCGAGACAGGGATGCCCGATATCGCCCTTATTGTTCAACCTGGCTTTGGACCCTCTTTTACAGTATCTCCATGGCTGGGCAGGTCTTGAGGGCATACGATGTGGGGCGACAGAAATTAAGACTGTGGCCTTTGCCGATGACTTATTGATCTTCCTGTCAAATCCACGGGAGTCTCTGGGCCCGCTCCTTAGAATAATAGAACAGAAGGGGGCGTTGGTGGGTTTCACCATAAATGTTGGTAAATCTGAGGCAATGATGCTCTCTGGGCCTCCCGAACCACGCTGGACACAGGAACACTCTTTACGTTGGAAGACTCACTCCTTGACTTACCTGGGGGTTCAGATCACGAGAGACCCGGCAAAACTTTACAAAACTAACCTGCAAACGTACATCACCTCATTGCAGGACGAGTTGACAGCATGGGAAAAGTTTACCTTGTCCTTCATAGGCCGGGCAAATTTGATAAAAATGATCTCATTTACCCGATTATTATACCTATTCAATGTCCTGCCATTTTATCTGAGACCAGTGGATGAACATAATATTAACCGTCTGTTTCGCAGATTTGTTTGGCAGGGGAAGAGGCCCAGAATAGGATTCCACACCCTCACACAAACCCGAACCAGTGGCGGAGTGAATTTCCCAGACATTAAGCTGTATAACCTTGCAGCAAACATGCGAATTCTCCGAGACTGGTTGAAGGGTACCTCTACATACTCAGCTCTAGCAGTTGAAACATCATTAGTGGGAGGCAGGTCACTGGTAAACGTACTACATGAGCCTTACACATTGGTGCCCCAGGAGCTGAGATCCAATCCTCTGTTTATAACAATCTGGCGGTCTTGGGCGGTCATACGTCGTAGATTAAAGCTATCACCACGGGTGTCACTGGCACAGACGTTTTGTACTAATTCTAGGTTTCAGGCAGGGAAGGCACACCACATTTTTCATGGTTGGCAAACATTAGGCCTGGGCAGGGTGGGAGACATAGTAGATGTACATTCCAAAAAGGTCCTTACCTTCAACCAGGCGACACTCTTATTTGATTTCATTAGTATACACCCTTTCCACTTCATGCAATTACAGAGTTATGTGACGAGTGTTACTTGTGGTTTCAGTGATAATGACTGGCAGGATAGGCTGATAACCAAACTTACCACATGCAAGCTGACGAAAAGGCTTGTGTCAGACTACTATACATTTCTAAGATCTGAGACCGAGAGGGAAGAACATTCCACAGGAATAATGAAGTGGCAGCTCAGTGACCCGTCATTAACACCTACTCTGATTCTACAAATGTTGAGGAATACGCTTAAATTTACACCGTTTACATCTTATTGGGAAATGACGTTGAAGATTATGCATAAATCCTATATCTCGCCAAGGCGCAACTTTCTTATGGGTAATATACCGAGTCCGATCTGTTCCAGGTGTGGAGAGGTCGAGGCAGACATGTTCCACTGCTTGTGGGCTTGCCCACAAATCCAACAATTTTGGCAACGCATACTTGTATTTACTCATACGCATACACCATATAGGGTGGCTCTCACTCCAGCCTGGGCTCTTTTCGGGTACATTACTAATGAAGGGGCTGTGATCCCCACTTATGGTAGAAAATTCTTGTACATGATTTCGGCCTCGGCCCGGAAAACGATTTTACAAACCTGGCTGGCACCTAATGTGCCCACCCTGAGGATCTTCCTGGACAAACTCTCCTTCCTATTTAGGATGGATTGGGTGGAAGCATCCCTTCAGAAAGAACTAAAAACCCAAACATTTTTTGAACTATGGCAGCCACTTATACCCATTCTTCCGACGCATATACAACAGAGGCTCAAACAATGCTTCTGCACAACTACATGGTTCCTGGAACAGACGGTAGCGGGCCGAGCACCCTTGTGAGTGGAGTTGTCTCTTAAATAACACATTGGGCGAAGTGCGGAGCCGTGTGTTCCCCCCCCCCCCCCCCCCCCCTCCCTTCGACTTTCCCTAGTCTGTCTGTTGACCCCTCCCCCCTTTTTTTTTTTTTTTTTTTTGTTCTTCATTTTCTCTTTGGCTATAACTTCCCCTCTTTCACCATTTGGGGTTATCTAGTTACAGAATGGTAGTCCACTCGTATTGTATTTCCATGTTGAATTCTATGCTTTATCTTGATTGAGAGGTATTTTGCCTTTAATTTGCAAACTGGAACGCTAAAATAGTTACCGTCTTTAATAATGGGCTTCTGTAATACCGGAGGGAAATAATCCCGTGTACCTATGTTTGCATATTGATATGCTAATGTTGAAAATGTTTAATTGAAAATGTTTAATAAAAACAGTTTGGAAAAAAAGGAAAACAACACTTAGCTTATTGCTGCAAAGCACAGCAGGAAAGAAACACCAGATACACTAAAGACATACTGATAGGGAATTTAGATCATGAGCCCCATCGGGGACAGTGATGATAATGTGTGCAAACTGTAAAGCGCTGCGGAATATGTTAGCGCTATATAAAAATAAAGATTATTATTATTATACACCGGACTCAGCTGAAGAACTAATGCACCCAGCAAGCTCCTTCTCCCAGCTTGGTCGCTGCAGAATGAACTAACACCAACAGTCAGCTGATGCACCAGGTGACCTCTTAAAGAATGGTGGGAGTGGTCACCACCCACATCAGCTGACCCAGCAGCAATGCAATGCAATACACCAGCAGGCCACCAGGCAAACTGCATTAAACTCTGATTACCGAAAAGGAAAAAGGTTTTAAACTGAGGGAAACCTAATCTGCCACAAATCCAAAAATGGATCGTGACACTTGCGCCTTTGTGTAGAGATATACTCATCTACATATGACGACTTAATTGTTTTTTGCTCCTTTAAACTTGTATGTTGCAGATTTATAGATACGTAAAGTTACTTGTACTCACTATCCTAGAATTAAATGTTACTGACCCCTGGCTTGTCTCTGACCGTGAGTTTGCTTATTCCTTTGGTACTGCGCTATAGTCTAGGATTTGACCCGGCTTGTTTACTGCCATTGGCCAATTATTTTGGTTTTATTCATTTTGATAAATAATTCGGTTCAAGCAAAATAAGTGATTTTTTTAAACCTGCGTACCATAAATTTTCATTGCGTGAAGACGCCATGAATTTACAAAAACTAGGTAGCCCTTGACTTATGCCATACATGCCAGACCAGAAGTCATGATGACCTTGTGACAACACATGTCCTCCTCACAGTATAGTGATAGGGCTATATATACACTTATATATGCACACATACTCCTCCCTTCACATACCAAGTTATACAAGAAGGATACGAAAAGAGCAGTCAAACCTTCTGACATGAACACATTATGCACAGCTCTTTGCAAACATAGTGACGATTAATTTTCCCGAACTACACAACCCTGAAGCTACATAGCTTCATTTACACCTAACTTTTAATTGCTTCAGTGATCTTATTGTCTTTCAAGCGTCTGGTTGTGACTCTTCCTCTGGATCAGTGTGGTGAGTGTGTGCACCATTCACTCCGATAGTTACCATGCTAAATCAAGACTTCATGCATAGTTCTTCATGTTAATATAGTTGCATGTCGTACATTATGTGTCGTTGTTCTAACCTCTGCATCTATCTAATCTATATCTGTCTGCATAATGTGCTATCAGTAACTTTACTATCGTGAAAAGCCGCCGTGAAGGTCTCGTCACCTGGCTTGGACACTCCTATGGACCTCATCTTACAAAACACTGCAGAAGAACATAGGTGCTGCACTATTGGAAATTTGGGCTGGTGCAGAAAATTGATTTATACTGTTTTTTCTACATTTGTATTAATTTCTAAGGAATTATTTAGGGTATTGCTTAAGACTGGATTCACATCCAATATTGTTGCTAATAGTATGAAAATATAAACCTTTGGCACACTCTGTTCCACTGTTGTTCTCCAAAATTCAACATGCACTAGGGTCATTAAGAGTTTTTTCCCTCCACACATGATATGAAATTTATCAAGACTTTTTCAACAGTTTTTGGTCTGCAAAATGCTTTGATAGTTTAGTCTTTTGCAGTTTTACTCTGTTCTTTAAACAGAGAACATGGTTAACTATGTGAGACCTACAGGTGTTTCTCACAAAATTAGAATATCAGCAAAAAGTTAATTTATTTCAGTTCTTCAGTACAAAAAGTGAAACTCATATATTATGTAGAGTCATTACAAACAGAGTGATCTATTTCAAGTGTTTATTTCTGTTAATGTTGATGATTATGGCTTACAGCCAATGAAAACCCAAAAGTCATTGTCTCAGTAAATAACAATACTTTATATCACCAGCTTGAAAAATGATTTTAAAATCCAAAATGATGGCCTACTGAAAAGTATGTACAGTAAATGCACTCAAATGCTTGGTTGGGGCAACTTTTGCATCAATAACTGTATCAATGCGGCGTGGCTTGGAGGCGATCAGTCTGTGGCACTACTGAGGCGTTATGGAAGCCCAGGTTGCTTTGTTAGCAGCCTTCAGCTCATCTGCATTGTTGGGTCTGGTGTTTCTCATCTTCCTCTTTACAATACCCCATACATTTTCTATGGGGTTAAGGTCTGAAGAGTTTGCTGGCCAATAGAGATACTGTTGTTTTTAAACCAGGTATTGGTACTTTTGGCAGTGTGGACAGGTGCCAAGTCCTGCTGGAGAATTAAATTTCCATATCCAAAAAGAGTGTCAGCAGAGGAAAGCTTGAAGTGCTCTAAAATTTCCTGGTAGACGACTGCGTTGACTTTGGTCTTGATAAAACAGTGGACCTACACCAGCAGATGACATGGCTACCCAAACCATCACTGATTGTGGAAACTTCTCACCCAGCTTGGATTGTATGCCTCTCCACTCTTCCTCCAGACTCTGGGACATTGATTTCCAGATGAAATGCAAAATTTACTTTCATCTGAAAAAAAACCACCTTGGATCACTGAGCAACAGTCCAGTTCTTTTTTCTCCGTGGCCCAGGTAAGACGCTTCTGGTGTTGTCTATTGATCATGAGTGGCTTGACACAAGAAATGCAACACTTTTAGCCCATGTCCTGGATACATCTGTGTGTGGTGGATCTTGAAGCAATGACTCTAGCAGCAGTCCACTCCTTGTGAATCTCCCCAAAAATTTGAATGGTAATTTCTTAACAATCTTTTCAAGGCTGAAGTTATCCCGGTTGGTTGAGCACTTTGTTTCCACCACACTTTTTTCCTTCCACTCAACTTTCCATGAATATGCTTGGATACAGAACTCTGTGAACAGCCAGCTTCTTTAGCAATGACCTTTTGTGGCTTAGCCTCCTTGTGGAGTGTATCAATGACTGCCTTCTGTACATCTGTCAAGTCAGCAGTCTTCCCCATGATTGTGGAGCGTACTGAAACAGACTAAGGGACCTTTTTAAACACTTAGGAAGTTTTTTGTTAATTATTCTAATTTACTGAGATAATGACTTTTGGGTTTTCATTAGCTCTAAGCGATAATCATCAACATTAACAGAAATACACACTTGAAATAGATCACTCTGTTTGCAATGACTCTATATAATATATGAGTTTCACTTTTTGAATTGAAGAACTGAAATAAACTAACTTTTTGATGATATTCTAATTTTGTGAGAAGCACCTGTATATAAGACTTGTAACAGTTTTAAAAAGTTGCCCCAAAAAATGGCAAACTCATTCCAGTATGGGGTGGTAGCATAAAAAGCGGAGAAACATGACAAATTCTCTGCACAGACTTTACATTTAAGAATAACTGCACTAAAAATGGCAATTACCTGCGTGAGACGTGGTTTTGTGTCTGGGATAGATTTTTTGTGTATTATCCAACAAAAGAAAATGTGTGAAGGAGAACATGTAGTAAGTAAAGTTTACAGGACACTTTAAGGTAAAATGTGTAAAACAAATGTGACAAAAGGTGCATGACACATAAGAGTTAACTGATGTATAGCGTAAAATTGCACTTCAATATCAGCAATTTTAGCTTCAATGCTTTGTGGCATTTTGGCTTCTTTTAGACGTCCATTATTTTTCTCATACGTAAAAACATGGACTATTATTTTCATAGAGAAACATTCAAATCCATCTCCAGGGAGGGGCATGTCCTCCTCACATTAAATATATGGGGAAGAGGGACTAATTAAAACAAGGGAAATGGGAGAAAGCGCTAACACTTCAATATTCATTGCAGTAGCAGCCCTCTGCCGTGGCCGGGTAGGTACAGCAGGGAAATTTGCTAATAAGGGAACACCAAGGTTGAGATTCATTTACTCAGAGGAGGAAAATGCCTCCCAGGCATAAGCTCCTCTGATCAAAGCATCTTTTTTCAGCATTGTAGCAAAGGTATGACCAGAATGCATTCATTCACATAAACGTAAGGTCGGCAGAACCCCTCCAACTAGTGGATGGTGCTGTCCATGTCATGTTTCATCTGTATATAAAGATAAAATTCCAATCGGAAACATCACAACAATATCTACCACCTGGGACCTCCAGAGTCGAAGATATCCTGTAAGTAAGGGGGATCTCATAAAACTCTAACAGACCTAGTTCAACCCACAATCAGCTCCGACATGAGCTCATCAAGGGGAGGTATGTGGACGTAATCATTGAGCTAATAAAAAGCAGTATTTGGATTTTAGTAATTTGTCAGCCCTTGAAAGGTACAGCTTGCTGTAGGTTCTGTCCATGTCCTAAGGAGTACCTCCCTCTGCTAAGCTCTGACCCATTTCTGTGACATCAGATTTAGTAATTCTCTTTCTTTATTCCATTTCACGTCATGTAATTGCATATGCCGTATTGTTTTGTTCCCATTTTATATAATCTTTGTATATTTTTTTAAAAAATACTGTTTACCTTCCTGGATTAAATATAAAAAATTGAATAACTCTGTTCCTTTTGCTCTGTAAACTGCACCCCAGAAGCCATACACTACCTGTAACGGGTGTCCAATCAGCCTGATTGGTAGTGGCAGCTAGTAGGAGTTTCTTTTTTGTTATTGTGGAGTTGGCAGTGACCGTACCGAGGTATATATATATTCAATGAGCCAAAATCAGGTGTAAATGCCATATGTTCACAGTGAGTTCTCCAATAACCAACGCAGTAGTGAAAGCAGCCGTGACCTCATCCATCACTCATCAGACCATTGCGTAATTGTCCTGATGATTGTAGGCACCACAGTTGCTTTCCTTGACAACTGGTGATAGCGGTGAGATCTGTGTGATCTCCCCGATGTCAACTGTGACAAATTGGTGGCAGTGGTGTGCTCTGTGCAACCCCCGGCTGTTATTTTTGACATTGTTCATCAGTGGCTTGAAGCAGAGTTTAATCATTGATTGGTCAGTATCAGTGTTTCATCAGAGTGGAAAAAATGCAAAGCTTCTCCACCAGTGTTATTCATGGACAGCGCATAGATTGCACATGACTGGTATCCGTGCACTGTCTGTGATTTTCACTGATCTATAGACTTGTATGGGTAATTTTGATCCATGATACATATAAGAAACGGACATGTCTCCATGATTTTTTTGTGGACACAGTCCGCCAAAAAACACAGTCATGTGAACAACTCAATAGGTTATAATGGGTACATGTTCTATCCCTGAAAAACACAGATAGAATACGTACATCAAAAAATGAGGCCTTTGTTTGCATCCAAAATTCTGCACAATATATAGGGTCTGCAGCAGAAAGCTTCCTGTAGCATGCCAAAAAAAGGACCACAGACTATAGTGGGTATGTGTAATATCTGCACAAAAAATCTTTACAAATTGCAAGGGGGGTAGACTGTGACTGGGTCAGCAGCTGAGGGGGGCCACATCGGGGTCTGTGCTATTTTCAACTGAATGTATGCCCTTGGACACACCTCTGGAACGCCCGCCAGGGCCGTGGGGTACTCGGTACCGGGTCCAGTACTTAAAGGGGAAGTGTCATGGCGGCGACCCAGTCCGTGGCCCTGGGTGCCCAACTAAAAGGGACGGTCTTCAAAGGGATTTATAAAGTAAGAACAGTTTGTGAAGCCACCTGTTGTACACGGTCAGGGGTGACCGATGCTGCTTAAAGAGGTCCTCTGGGGTGATGTTATGGCAGTAGGGATGGTATGGCTTCCCACAGGTGAAGCTGGGTCCCCAGGGCTCCCGGTATGGTTTGGCAGGGATGGTGTGATGCCGAAAATAAACAGAGGACATAGGGTTGCAGTCTCTTTACCTGGTTTACAGATGTATACAGTCACAGTCCAGGGTACCAGCAACAGTTGATGGTGTGATCCGGTTGGCCTAGAGGCAATGATGGATCCCTCTCCCAAGTGAGGTTTTTAAGCAGATTCAAATTTTGCCCTGAGGCCCATAGGACTCTAGTTACACTCCCCCGAGAAAAACAAATGCCAACAAATTCACAATAAATAAACTTCCCAAAAGGACATTTTGGTGATACAAATGAATGCATACCACTTGTCCTTCTTCTGGAAGATCTAGAAAATCATTATAATACCAAATTGAAAACCCCTTAGTATCTTTTAACAAGCAAAATGAAACCTCATTGGAATAAATGAAATATATAGTACAGACTATATTGCACATACTTTTTAAGTTTATACATGGTTAAGGACAGCGCAATCATTCGAAGTGGTATCTTTAAAACATATAACCAACTATTAGTGCCCCAGGACTGTAGCTACATGAATGTGAAATGTGCCATATGTATGTGAAGAAAATTTTTATATTAGCATTTTACGTTTCCCAGTGTCCTTATTGTTCCATATTCCTGCGTTCTGCTTATCAGACAGGAAGCCTGTGAAAGGAGATGGACATATTGGCCGAGTTTTCCCCCTTGAAGAACAAGTATATTGTTATTTTGTGTAATGTGAATTGGTCCTGGCCAACCAGCGTCATCGGCTACACAAGGCCAGCAAGGGCGTAGCGCCCCCACAGCAAAAGTCCACCCACACAGCCAGGACCTCCACCTTCATGTAACGTGGTGGGGCACAAGACATGAGTGCCTCGCCCACACCTATTTCCCCATCCACGTTACACTTGCATTCTAAGTATGAGAATCCATGGTGTTATCATCAAGATGATTTAGTGCCTGTTAGAAAAAAAAACATTATTTTGCCTTATATGTTTAGTGTTTCGATATGTACAACGCTTTATTTTTAATAAGCTTCAGTTTCTTTCTATCGATAAATCACATTCCTGAGTTAGTTGGCTTTTTATCTTTAGAAATCAGCTTACCAACATGTTGCCTCATGGCCTGTGAATATCTTGAGGGAGATTCCTAAACACAACTCAAGTTCTACCGGTTTTACTGTTTGTGTGCAGTGATAAGTAGCTCTAACTGTATGTCTTTTAGATATTATACAGAAAGTTCTCTTGAGACAAGATCATTTTCTCTAGCGGTGTTAGCAGACAGGTCTGTACAACACTTGAATCTGATTCATGCAATTAGTCAATGTATAGCAGTATATGAAACACTATTAGAGGCAATCTGTCAGTAGTTTTTTGGTATGGAATCCAAGAGTAGCATTGTATAGCGGCAGGGAACCTGATTCCAGAGAGGTATCACTTATTTTACTGGATGCAGTAGGTGTGATAGAATTACAGTTGTCTCTGTTGCAAATCTAGTAGAGCTCAGAATGTTGAGCCTTGTGCAAGCAACCCCACCCACACCACTGATTGGCAGTTTTCTGTGTACAATGTATAGAAAGCTGGTAATCAGTGCTGGGGGATTGGTTGGATAAGAGACACATAGTCCTATAGTAATAATCTTTTGCTGATAAAACAGATTTTATTAAAACAGCAAACAACAGCCTAGTAAGTGACACATATCTGCCCCTACATTATGCTGCTGTCAGATTACATAGCTATATACACCCACCGGCCACTTTATTAGGTACACCTGTCCAACTTCTTGTTAACACTTAATTTCTAATCAGCCAATCACATGGCGGCAACTCAGTGCATTTAGGCATGTAGACATGGTCAAGACAATCTCCTGCAGTTCAAACCGAGCATCAGTATGGGGAAGAAAGGTGATTTGAGTGCCTTTGAACGTGGCATGGTTGTTGGTGCCAGAAGGGCTGGTCTGAGTATTTCAGAAACTGCTGATCTACTGGGATTTTCACGCACAACCATCTCTAGGGTTTACAGAGAATGGTCCGAAAAAGAAAAAAAATCCAGTGAGCGGCAGTTCTGTGGGCGGAAATGCCTTGTTGATGCCAGAGGTCAGAGGAGAATGGGCAGACTGGTTCGAGCTGATAGAAAGGCAACAGTGACTCAAATCGCCACCCGTTACAACCAAGGTACGCCTAAGAGCATCTCTGAACGCACAGTGCGTCGAACTTTGAGGCAGATGGGCTACAGCAGCAGAAGACCACACCGGGTACCACTCCTTTCAGCTAAGAACAGGAAACTGAGGCTACAATTTGTACAAGCTCATCGAAATTGGACAGTAGAAGATTGGAAAAACGTTGCTTGGTCTGATGAGTCTCGATTTCTGCTGCGACATTCGGATGGTAGGGTCAGAATTTGGCGTAAACAACATGAAAGCATGGATCCATCCTGCCTTGTATGGAGCATCTTTGGGATGTGCAGCCGACAAATCTGCGGCAACTGTGTGATGCCATCATGTCAATATGGACCAAAATCTCTGAGGAATGCTTCCAGCACCTTGTTGAATCTATGCCACGAAGAATTGAGGCAGTTCTGAAGGCAAAAGGGGGTCCAACCCGTTACTAGCATGGTGTACCTAATAAAGTGGCCGGTGAGTGTATATATATATACATATATATATACATATATATATATTTATATTCGGTACCGGTATTGACTGCTAGATGTTGGTAGCGCTGATGCCTAGCACCATTAGATGATTGTGTTTGATGACGAAATGATGTAACAGGGGGTGCTGCTTGAACATTTGTTTTATATTATAAATGTGTTACCTAATATGCTCTGAAAAAGTTCTTATGGTGCGGCCCACATACATTTTCCCACAAGGACAAATGATCGCATAAATGACCCCTTTGGAATCGAATTGGGAAGGATTCTGTGCTGTGTCTGTTGACACAATCAAATGCTGGTCATAGTTCAGGTCCCTCAACAGCTGTTTCATGTTGTCATAGGTTTCTTTCATGTGGACTGCATAACCAACTGGAACTTAAGGTAGCGCATTGCCATTATGGCTTTTAGGCTTGTTTTAGACGAATCGATGAAGAGCCTCCATTCCTCTGGATTATGACTTATTTTCAGAGCTTCCATTAAACTGTTGATGTTGCATTCCACAAGATCGCCTTCCATGAAGAAGTATTGGGTACGATCTTCATCACGTTTGCAGAACAAAGAAATCCGAACATCACCCACTAGGAGATTCCACTTCTGTAGCCTGGAGCCTAAGAGCTCAGTGTTACTCTTGGGCAGATCCAAATCCGTAATAAGATCGTTCAGTTCACTTTGTGTTATAAGATGTGGTTCAGTTGAGGTTCATGACAGAAAGTCTGAGTCGTGAGAGGAAGATGTTTCATGACACCAAGCACCTTCCTTTTCCTCACTTGACTAGACTGAAAATGTTTCTGGTGCTTTTGGAACAGTTCCTCTGTATGTGGTACTGGGCCATATAGTAGAAGAAATGTTTGGATATTGTAAAGTCCACTTCTTCCTTGAAACTCCTTTCCTAATGGGGGCACCATGCAGAAATATCAATTGGTAGTCTGATTGATTGGCTCTCTCCAGAGCAACGGGACTGCAAAAGGCATAGATTGCCTCTTCCCATGTAACCACTGGGTAAGGCTACGTTCACATTTGCTGTGTGCGCCGCAGCGTCGTCGCCGCAAGAAAACGCATGCGTCGTGCGGCCCTATCTTTAACATTGGTGCCGCATGTACATGCGTTGTCATGCGTTGTGTTGCGTTGTGCGCCGCATGCGGCGTTAGGGCGCACCTGTCAGGGCGTGGCAAACGCAACATGTTGCATTTTTTTCGGGCGGCGCCGACCTTTTAAAAAACGCATGCATCGTGTTTGCGTCGTCGATGCGCCTTATTCCCCATTGAATTGCACTGACAACGCAGACGACGCAAGTACTTGCGTCGTGGTGCGTTGTACGACGCATGCGTTTTCAATTAAAAAATGCAAAACATTGTCTAGACTTTGTCTAGACACTAAAAAACACTATATATATGTAAAAAAAAAGGGGGGTTGTCATTGTCTTTCACAAGGCTATCAGAGAAGACAGAGAGAGGATCAGAGAAGACAGAGAGAGGATCAATCTGCTTTCAAAAACTGTAAGTATATTAATTTCTCTTTGCATTTTTTTTTATTCTGTGTTTTATTTCTTGATTTTGATTTAATTTGTGCAATGTTTGGTCTGTGCTATTGTACGGTTATGGCACTGTGGGTTGTTATTGAAATATTGTGTTTTTTAATCTGGTTCTGATGTACTTCTGGCGTTATATGATGGCGTTTCTTGTCTTCGGCCTTGCTTGGTTTTGGATTGGTTTTGGATTGGTTTTGGGTTGTTCTGGTGTCATGCGGTTGATCAATGTCTTTTTTTTTGCTGATTTTTTATTGTTAAATTTCTGTTGCATGTCTTTTTCTGGTTTCTATTGTTGGGGGTAACCGTATGGCGTTTTCTTGGCTCATGTCTTGCTGTGTTTTATTATGCTGTTGGCATTTTTTTTTCTTTCCTTGAGTGTCTTTTCTTGCTGGTGGGGGGGCTACATTTATGATGTTTCATTTGTATTGTATTGTATTGTTCCGTGTGGCTATATGCCATTCTATTTTCAATTGTATTTTTTTTTAATCTCTGATGGTTTTACGTCGTTTTCCGTATGGCATATACCTCCTTCCTTGACTGTTTGCATTGCCAAGTGTGTAGTATGCATGTTTTTTTTTTTTGTTGGTGTGGCACTTTTTTTTTAGTTTCATGTTTTTTTTTTTCTATTTGACTATGGTTTATCTTTTGGGTTGCTGTATATTGTAAAACAGCGGTTGTCCGGTAATGTTTATTGCTTATTATCTAGAATGGTATTTATCACCTTTTTCTGATGTATTTCTGTGGTTATATGTCACCAGATGGTGTTGTTTTGGATCATGTCTTGTTGTAATTGTAAAGTATGGCGTTCATTAGTTTGCTATTTCATTGTGCCTTATTTTTTTCTGTATAAATAAAGGTGTTTTTTTTTTTTTTTTTTTATTTTTTTAAATTTGGACATAGGTGTCTATTTTTGCTTTATTTTGTTTGGGTCTATTCTGGATGAAACTTTTTCATACTCTGCATTGTGTTGTATCTTCTATTGTATTCTCTTGCAATGTATGGCGTTGTGGTGTCGCTTGTTGAGTTTGCATTGTCCTATCAGTCAACAGTCCATTGTGGGTTTTTTTTTTTGGTTTTGGCTATTTTATTGTATGTGGCATTGTTAGCTTTGGATGTGATTTTTTGCTCATTTTTTCATTGCAGAACAAACTTGCAAGAATGGCGAGTGACTCCGAACATAGCCAATCGGCGCAGGGGAGTGCGGTGAGTAATTATGTCCAGTTGCTTACTATTTGCTGTCATTTGTAGCATTGGCAATAATTTTTGTCTACAATTTTTACAGGCTTCTTCAAGTGAGGGGGAAGGCACTCAGCGGGAGCAGAGAGCTCGGGGCCAAGGTGTGGCGTCAAGACGGCGAGTGAGTATTTTTTTTTTTATTTTTTATTTTTTTTCTTGACTAGCATCCTGCTGTGAGGAACAGTACATTTGAGGAGCATCCTGCTTTCACTAGGGATAGCTTTTAAGGGCTGCAAGTATTGGGGGAAGGTAACATAAAGTTGAACTCCCTGCACAAAAACATACCTAAATACAGGTGTAGAAACCAGAAATATACATACATCAAATGGCAAAGACAGGACAGGGCAAAGGTACATATCATGACAGGTGCTGGTGGTTGTTAATATTTGCATATTTGTAACTTTAATGTTTTCTAATTTTTCTAGGTTTCACAACGGGACCAAGGAGATAGTGGGATTGATGTGGACCTCCTTATCACCTGCATACAGGAGCGTGGCCCGTTGTGGGACAGCCGTGACCCCCGGCACATGGACCAGGTGGTGTTGAGGCGTTTGTGGGTTGAGGTGGCAAAGTCGCTGTGGGATGGCTTTGAAAGCGCTTCAAGCAGTGACAAAAGCAACTTTGGTGAGTATTGCTGATACGCCGTGCTGATACGCTGCTATGACCCATCATGCCAGGATAAACACAACTGTGTGTGATGCGATCAACGCCTTCAACTTTGCATCACACACGGTTGTTTTATCCTTTTTAAATGCTAAATATGTAACCTTTTTTTTTCTTTGCATTCACAGTTAAAAAGTTGAGGACCAGATGGCGATCCATGAAGGACCGTTTCAATAAGGGGCTCCGTACTGAGGAGGAGCAATCTCGGAGTGGTGCTGCTGCGGCCAAGTCTGTGCCCTACAAATACCACAGGGCATTACAGTTCTTAAGACCGGTCCTTGGCCGCCGACAGTAAGTATTTTGTCCACATACCATATTGCACAACCACATTGTACATTGCCCAGCCACGTACATTGTGCATCCACATAGTATATTGGCAGGCCACTATATCGCAGCCACATAGTACACGTTCTAGCCACGTACCCACATAGTATATTTCACAGGCACATAGTGTATTGGCCATCCATGTAGTCAGCGTAGCATATTGGCCATCCACGTAACTTTTTCCCTAGTGGGATGGTATATAGCCCATTAGTAATTTTTTGGGTTAAGCGTGAGTCCTTGTAGTCCATGACAGGTTACGTTCTGAGTCAGGGTAGTTCTGATCGCAGGAATAATGATGACGTCTCGATCACATGATCCTAACGTCATGGCCGTTCCTGCGATCAGATCAGCAAAGTCACTGTGTATATATATATATATATATATATATATATATATATATATATATTTTTTTTTTTTAAGTTTAATCTTGACTTTAAATTTTATACTTTTTTTGCGGCATAGGCAGCGTCAATAAAGAGTTTTTGACAAAAAAGTTTTTTACCGATGACAGTGGTATGCGGTCAAAAGGCTTTGGCAGCGGGAATGAGCAGTCATTTTCTGCCGTTGGTATGTCCATGATTGTTATCGTCAGCCATAACGGTCAGCTGGCGATAACAATCAGCAGTTTATTATAGGCCACACAGACTGAGAGACAGAGGATTGTAATGTATTGTTGTGTCATGTAATGTTAATTTTATTACAGGAGTTGGCGTATGTGATAGGTTTTTAATTGAAGACTAATTTTTCCCTTATCTTTTCACAGAACACACAGCAGCACCCTTGAGCGAGCTCGCCCCTCAGGAGCGGACCTTCATGAATCGCCATCTGACCCGTCACAGCCCTCCCACAGCGACAGCAGGCTTGCACCACCATCTGGAGAACCGGCAGCCGGTCCATCAGGTGTTCCCCTGCCTGAGGCCTCTGGCGCTCCTTCGTTCGGGAATTCCCGACAGCGCCAGCGGGCCTCGGACAGGCCAACCATGCCCGAATTTTTGCATTTGAGCACGGTCTTCCAGTACTGTTTCAAGGCGTTGGGCGATAGAATGGACACTGCTCTGTCCAATATCGACCGGCGCCTTGAAAATATGGAATCCGAGCTCTCGAGGCCGGCCAAACATTTTTTTAGTGCCATTGCTAAGGGCATGGTGGAACACCTTACGCCGGAACTCCAGATTTCGGTGATGCAGGCCTGCAACACTGCCTACGTGAGGGCTCTGCAGCAGGCTCGGGTCATGCAGTCAGCGACAATGTCCGTAGTGCCGTCGCTGGCTAGCATGACTCCGACTCCTGCTGCAGAGCCACTCCAGCCACCCCACCGAGGTCCACGTGCGGAGCGACGCCACCACAGGCACCCCATTGTGCCGCCGACTCCTGCTCCTGCCAGGCCCTCATCCTCCCGTAGCCGTCATGATGTGGGAGCTGCCGCGGGAGAGCAAAGAAAAAGCAAAAGAAAAAGAAGGAGGACACACACTGAGGCTCTGGCTACTCCAATACAGACACCAAGTTCGCGTCAGGGCTCTAGCCGCAGCAGGAGCAGCCAGGGCCATTCAAGAACCAGGCAAAGACTTGTGTTGCCTCCTCCCTCCCCTACAGGGGTGGCGGTTTCTTCCCCAGTGTACCCTGCGGAGGGTTTGGACCTGCCATCGAGCCTCCTGGACTCTGGCTCATCATCCTCCTCTTCCTCTCCCCATTCCCAACCAGAGACATACCATTCCCCATGGTGGCAGAGGTTGATACCCCCTAAGTTTATTTCCCCTTTTTTTTCCTGTTTCCCCCCAATAAAAATTGTTCTTTTTAAAACAATATTTGTTCTTATTTTGCAGTATACTTCTCGGCAATTCAAGCCGTGCGCCATCTACACATATTTTGTGCTTCAAACACCTCATATATGCAATGTCAGACAGTATTTTTACAATTTTTTTTGCCTTTTTTTGGGTGTCTCTCATTGCTGTATGAGGTGTTTACAAACACTAAAGTGTATGAGGTGTTTACCAACACTAAGGGTATGTGTCCACGTTCAGGATTGCATCAGGATTTGGTCAGGATTTTACATCAGTATTTGTAAGCCAAAACCAGGAGTGGGTGATAAATACAGAAGTGGAGCATATGTTTCTATTCTACTTTTCCTCTAATTGTTCCACTCCTGGTTTTGGCTTACAAATACTGATGAAAAATCCTGACCAAATCCTGATGCAATCCTGAACGTGGACACATACCCTAAAGGTACCTTCACACTTAAAGGGCCACTGTCACCCCCCCCCAGCCGTTATAAACTAAAAGAGCCACCTTGTGCAGCAGTAATGCTGCAGTCTAACAAGGTGGCTCTTTTAGTTTTTGATTCATTTATTACCTCAAAAAAGCGTTTTAAAAATTGGCCACACATACCAGATATTGTACCTGGAGGCGGTCCGAATCGTCCTCTATGAAGCTCCCAACTTTGTCAGTGCGGCCATACTGTTGCTGAATCCCCCGACCCGCACTGTTATTCATTATGCACAGTGCGGGGCTGGGGTTCCTGGGAAGGCGGGGGAGCTGGGGAGCGTCGGAGCTGGGGAGCGTCTAAACAGCGCAGTGCGCATGCCCAGGAACCCCAGCCCCGCACTGTGCATAATGAATAACAGTGCGGGGCGGGGGATTCAGCAACAGTGTGGCCGTACTGACAATGAACACTGCGCATGCCCGCATGCCCCAGGCCCATGCCCCTGAAGAGAAGAGTGACGGCAGTTGGGAGCTTCATACAGGACGATTCGGACCGCCTCCTGGTACAATATCTGGTATGTGTGGCCAATTTTTAAAACGCTTTTTTGAGGTAATAAATGAATCAAAAACTAAAAGAGCCACCTTGTTAGACTGCAGCATTACTGCTGCACAAGGTGGCTCTTTTAGTTTATAACGGCTGGGGGGGGGTGACAGTGGCCCTTTAAGCAACGCTGCAGCGAAAAAGACAATGATGCAGATCACTGCAGCGTCGCTATTTGGTCGCTGGAGAGCTGTCTTTGTGACAGCTCTCCAGCGACCAACGATGCCGAGGTCCCAGGGTAACATCGGGTTGATAAGCGCAGGGCCGCACTTCCGATGTTTACCCTGGTTACCAGTGTTAAACGTAAAAAAAAACAACAGTACATATACTCACAATCGCGTCCCCCGGCGTCCGCTTCCCTGCACTGACTGAGTGCCGGCCCTAACAGCAGAGCGGTCACGTCACCGCTGTGCTGTGCATTCACTTTACGGCCGGCGCTCAGTCAGTGCAGGAAGCGGACGCCGGGGGACGCGAAGGTGAGTATATGTACTGTTGTTTTTTTTACATTTAACACTGGTAACCAGGGTAAATATCAGGTTACTAAGCGCCACCCTGCGCTCAGTAACCCGATATTTACCCTGATTACCATTGTAAAACATCGCTGGTATCGTTGCTTTTGCTGTCAAACACAACGATACACGGCGATCTGACAACCAAATAAATATGATATGGTATGGTATAAATATGTTCTTTGAAGCAGGGTAGAAAATTTTTTTATTAAACAACAACATTTAAAAAAAAAAAAAGGGTTCCAATTTTTTAGATAAGGCACATTACATTTGTGAAGTATAGGTAGATGTAAAAGTTGACCTAACAAAACCAACCTAAATGGATGACATTTATTGCACATAATACTGGAGAATTAGTTTATTATTATATTATATTTTTAGCACAGTCACAGTAGAGGTATTTATTGGTGTAGTTAAAACCAGAATACAGTCCAACAGTAACATTAACACTACACCATTTGATCTTGCCATGACACACGGCCAACATCTGAAACAAAATAGGCCGCAAAACGATCCCTCATCTGCGCAATTTCCACACTTGTCCTCAGAGGATGATCATGGTAATCGGGCAATGAGTTTGGTATGGGTTCATCGAGTTCCACGTTCAGTCTCTCTTTGGCCATAATGTAATTGTGGAGAACCACACAAGCCTTCACCACCTCATCCACTGTTTCAATTTTAAGATTAATGGCGGATCCCAATATACGCCATTTGGAGACAAGGATGCCAAAGGCGCACTCCACAGTCCTTCTGGCCCTGGACAGTCTGTAATTGAAAATCCTTTTGGTGTTGTCCAAGCCCCGACTGGAGTAGGGTTTCAATAGGTTGGCAGACATTTGAAATGCCTCATCCCCAACCACAACAAATGGCATCGCAGGGCCTTCGGTGTGGGGAAGAGGTCGTGGCTGTGGGAAATGAAAATTGTTTCCATATAATTTTTGGCCCATATCCGACTCCTTAAATGTGCGTGAGTCATTTGCACGGCCAAACGCACCAATGTCCACTGCGAGAAACCTGCAGTCCGCACCTGCAATTGCCATGAGCACAGTTGAAAAGTATTTTTTATAATTGTAGAAAAGGGATCCACTTTTTGCAGGCTTGGTAATCCGAATGTGCTTTCCATCCACTGCGCCAATACAGTTTGGAAAAGAACACACTTGCTCAAATTTCTGTGCGTTTGCCTCCCAGATTTCACTTGTAGGGACGGGTAAAAATTCCTCCCGGAGATTATCCCACAAAGCGCGGCATGTCTCAGCAATAATTCCGGAAAGAGTGGAGACTCCAATCCTGAATTGAAAATGAAGTGATCTCAAGGTCTCTCCGGTAGCCAGAAAACTGCCAAGAAGATAAAGAAATTACATTAAAGTACATTGCAATTTATAAAAGTACATTGACCATACCAACCCCCCCCCCAAAAAAAATAAATAAAAAAAACAAAGGGAAGAACATATCACAGTCATTCAAACAGCTACGTACCGTAGAGTCACCAGCAGCCGTTCCTCTGCGGAAATAGCTCTCCGGAGCTGCGTGTCCTGCCTGCTAATGGATCCTTCCACCCGACGCAGAAGATAGCGGAAGCTGTCCTGAGACATCCTGGTATATTCAAAATATTTCTCCAGGTTGTCATTGTGCTCGCCAAACAAGCAATGGTAGGCTCCACGGCTCTCCCGGACTTCCACGATAGGGTGTATCCAAAAGCGGCGACGACTCCATCTCCGTTTTTCCCTTTCCCTTTCATGAAAACAGGCGACAGCATAGGCATTAGCCAAGGCAAATTCCATCTCCATATCCATGTAGATACTGTCCATGGGACGCTCCATCATGAATACCAGCAAAATGGGAGGAATTCATCTCTGCCAGGGTATATATACACAATTACATTACACCAACCCTCTTCTAGCCATTGGTGGTCCTTATCTAGTGTGTACACACTTTTTTTTGGGGGGGGGGGATGAAGAATGACTCACTGTAGGAAAACGCATGCGTCAAAAAACGCAGCGTTTTTTGGTCAAAACGCAACTGCGTTTCCAAAAAACGCAGCGTTTTTCGACGCATGCGTTGAACGCATGCGTCGAAAAACCATGCGCTTCTATTGCGTTTTTGTTGCGTCGTGCGTTGCGGCGACGACGCTGCGGCGTACACCGCAAATGTGAACGTAGACTTAGATGTCATGCACAAGTATTGCAGCATATGTATAGAGCACAACTCTTGTCCTGATGTCCTATTCTGCAGCCAAAATACAGGTCGGTTGTAGGCTTTCCTTATCATGCTAGTGAAGTTTTGCCTTTGTGTCTCAAAAGTGACTATCCGCTTTGTTAATGCAAGAACGATGCATATCTGAAAAAAAAAACATATAGAAACATGTCACTATGCTAAGAAACTAAGCTAAGAAATCCTAAATCTGTATACCTTACACAGAGAGCATTTAGACAAGCAGGTGATACAACTGTAATTAGAATTACATCATTGGAGTTGGCGTTTTCTGATAAGTGACCCTAAGATTATTGAATTCTTAATGCTCATTAGACTAAATAGATGATGTAATAGACAAGCTACTAACAATGCGATGATGATGAAATAATAAAGATGCAAGGCTGTAAGCCTGCATGAAAGGTGTCATAAGTAATTACATCCTCCTCTGGATCTTGAAAATTAGAGTCAATCAGCAAATTTAAGCATCATATTTGTTTTCAGCACCATAAAATGAGTCAAGCTTAACTGTCTTTGTCTCTGAACCAATTTGGCTGCAGAACAGTGTGATTTAAAACCTTTTCATGTTTTCAATTTTTTAACACCAGGGGAGCAGCTGCGCACATTTGACATGATTAGGATTCCTGTAAATGTGGGCAGGATTTGATGTAATCTGAAGTTTAGGATTACTGCGCAGTGACATTTTGTTGGTGACTGCAATTTGATACTGATGTGTGGACAGCGTTGAAAGAAAATGATGAATAAGTGTTGGAAGATTTTCAAGAAAATGCCATAGCTCTGAAAATTTGGTTTGTGGCACCATTATCCATTTCATTTTTATTTTCCCATCAGTAGACAGTGTAAGGCAACTTTCACACGTTCAGTATTTCACATCAGTATTTGTAAGCCAAAATAAGGAGTGGGTGATAAATGCAGAAGTTAGTGATGAGTGAGTGTGCTCGCCGCTGCTCGATAACTGATTATCGCAGGTGCTCAAGCGCCGAGCTTGAGTCCCCTGCCCGCATCTTTCGCGGATGTTAGACAACCAAGAAACATGTGGGAATTGCCTGCCATACACGGTAATGCTGTAGCAATGTTGACTACTGACATTTCTTTGATTGGCCGGCTGCACTTCGTCAACAGTGATGCAATGCACGGCCCTCTCCTCTGGAAGCAGTTCAGCGAAAGTTGATCTAGGAGGTAGAGCTTAGATTAATGGTTGCCCACCCTAACAGTAGCACAGCTACCGAGAGGCAGAGGGTGCAGCCACCTCAGGCCCCGTGCTTTGAGGGGCTGACCCAGAGCTACACTACTGTAACAGTATCAGTTACACTCAGCGGCAGAGAAGGGAGACACAATCACCCTGCACTGCGGAGCGGCCGCTATGAGCCCGTGAGCTGGGGGGAGCCCGGTGTCAGCGCTGGCACCAGGCTCCCCTACCATAAGTTCAACCGTATCTGCATCTGCCGATACAGTTGAAAGCAAAAATGGAGGAGGGATTGTCAGCTGACGCTTCCTCCCCGTCATTCTTCCTCGGATTCTGACATCTCAGCGCAATGATGTCACTGCATGACGTCCTATATGCCAAGATTCGCGAAGCTTCAGAATATAAGCTGTGGAGACTGGAGGAACAAGAAAGAGAGGCGAGTATTGTATTTTTTTTTAGAACATTGCGGTGGCCATAAAACTGTATTGAGGACGGTGGAATGCATTATACTGTATGATCTATCGGATGGATTATACTGTATGGACTATGGGGTGCATTATGCTGTAAGGACTATGGGGTGCATTATACTGTACAGGCTATGGGGTGCACTATACTGTATGGACTATGGGGTGCATTATACTGTATGAGGTACATTATACTGTACAGGCTATGGGGTGCATTATATTGTATAGGCTATGGGGTGCATTATACTGTATGGACTATGGGGTGCATTATACTGTATGAGGTACATTATATTGTACAGGCTATGGGGTGCATTATGGTCTATGGAGGACTACGTGGGGGCTATTATAATATTTGGAAGGCAATGTGGGAGCCTTCAAACTGTATGCAATCAATTATAGTGTGTAGGATTTGTGTAGGGTCCATCACACTGTGTACAGGGCTGTGTGGGGGCCATTATACAAAGTGGAGAGGTGTGGGGATCACAGTTGGGGGATCATACTGTGTTGGGGTTACCAAACGTTTCCGGGGTAGTGGAAGGGTGGGGTACAGTAGGGTCATCAAATGTGCGTGTGGAGGAATTCACTATAGGGGTATCTTAGTATTTGTTGGGCACTTTTTTTGACATCATACTTTACGAGTACAATGAAAAGGGAATCTAGGGCTCCAGTAGGAGGAATATAAGGCCGGCGTCACACTAGCGTATTCCCTTCGATGCGAGAGCATCGGATGCGATATGCTAATGACACTCGGCTCCTGCTCGCAGCAGAGCAGGAGCCGAGTGTCATGCCTCTGTGCTCCGATTCTCTCGCACAGGGAGGATCGGAGCACAGCTGCGGAGGAGGCGGAGAAATGAATTTCTCCATCTCCTCCATTGCTGGGGTCCGCTTATAACGCACATCATTCGGATGATATCCGAGTGGTGTGCACTGTCTCACTCGCACCCATAGGCTTATATGGGTGCGAGTGAGCCGAGAGTTTTCCTCGGTTCGAGACAATCGCAGCATGCTGCGATTGTCTCGGACCGAGGAAAACGGCCGACAAAAAGTCGGCTGGTGGGAGCTGCCCCATAGCTGAACATTGGTCCGAGTGCAATGCGATTTTTTATCGCATTGCACTCGGCCGTTTAAAACGCTAGTGTGATGCCGGCCTTAGAGGGCACACAGTACCACACAGCAAGTGCAGTAATAGTGACACATACGAAAGCAGCAACTCAGCTTTGGGGTATTGGCAGGATAAGGAGTTTGTGCAGGTCAGGGATACATGGAGACAGTGCCTGAAAAGTGAGTAGTCAAATGTCTTTGTTGTAATCTTTGCAGCCGAGTCCTGGCTGGAGAAGTTGCCTTGTTGGTCTGGGCCTGATGGAAAAGACGGGAAAAGTGTATGACTCCACCAGAAAGAACGTCACCTAAAAGTCACCATCAATAACTGTACTGTGATCTCTTATATGTTTCATAGGACTGATATTTACCAATATATGGTCACCATATGACGGTAATATCAGTGTTGGTCTTTGTATCAATATCTTTTTTTTTAGTAACAGCTCTGTCATCTGCTATTAGGGTGCGCAACCATATTTAACGTTATCCAAGCACGTATTACTACAGCCATACTTCCTGTCAGCATGGACCAGGGAACCATGCTGTTTTGCCTATGTAGTGCCCCCTCCCCCTGCATCACCACGGAGACACAATGTTGGCGCTCCACAAATTCACACCGGTTCTGCGTGTAATACCCATTGCTGGCCGGTCAGGGACCATGAAGATTTTCCCCTTCTGCTCCACTGGCCCCGACAAGGCGAAGCTGCACCCTATCGCGCGTCACGCCTTTGCTATATTTGAGGCTGCGGTTCTGGATTGGAGCCTATGTCAACTTCTGAAAATAAGGATAGCATCTAGCACTTTAATGACCTAGGTCTACTGTTTGTGTGACTATGTTGTCTTTTTCGGAGCTCAGCTCTTTCATGGAAACAATTATTTTACATAAATGATTAAAAGTTATTTTTTAATAATCCATTTGGGATCCTTCAGCTATAGATTCCCTTGAAGTGATACTGATGCCACTCTTTGAATGAGGGTATAGGGCTCACCCCTATGGCAACTAATCAAACACAGCAGCAGATACATTTACAATACATCTTCATATTGGTGCAGCAGAGAATTTAGAGTGGACGGAAAAGAAATTCTCACCATTTATTTTATGTTCATTAATATCTAAGGAATAAGAAAATTTATATAGGCTGGATTTACATATTTAGATCAGTTTTGTGGTGCAGTTTACTGCCTTTTTGTGACTTTCAGATGTTGTTTCTATTAGTATGAAAATATAAATTTCTCAACACAGAAATGAATTTGTGTTTAACTAAATCTGCACAGAAGTAAGAAAGGAGGTGATGTAAAAAAAAGGGTAAATTGAATCCAGCGAGCAGTAGTAATCACTTAAAATATAGCTTTTAATGAGCCATTTAAAAAAAAAACAGGAAAACAAACACAATGGTGTTCCACAAAAAATGTAAAATAGCAGCACATTATAGGAGTATACACATTATGCAGCGTTATAACCTACGCGCTTCGACTATTGTCTTACTCATGTATCATTGTTACCATGAGTAAGGGTACTGTCACACTCTGCAACTTTCCAACGATCACGACCAGCGATAACGACCTGGCCGTGATCGTTGGAAAGTCGTTGTGTGGTCGCTGGAGAGCTGTCACACAGACCGCTCTCCAGCGACGCCGAAGGCCCCGGGTGACCAGGGTAAACATCGGGTTACTAAGCGCAGGGCCGCGCTTAGTAACCCGATGTTTACCCTGGTTACCATCGTAAAAGTAAAAAAAAACAAACAGTACATACTCACATTCCGGTGTCCGTCAGGTCCCTTGCCGTCTGCTTCCCGCACTGACTGACTGATGTTTACCCTGGTTACAAGCGAACGCATCGTTGGATCGGTGTCACACACACCGATCCAACGATGACAGCAGGAGATCCAGCGACGAAATAAAGTTCCAAACGATCTGCTACGATGTACGATTCTCAGCAGGGTCCCTGATCGCTGCTGCGTGTCAGACACAGCGATATCGTATGGATATCGCTGGAACGTCACGGATCGTACCGTCGTAGCGACAAAAGAGCCACTGTGAGACAGTACCCTAAGACAATAGTTGAAATGCGTAGGTTATAACGCTGCATAATGTGTATAGTGCTATAATGTGCTGTTTTTTTTATTTTTTGTGGAACACCATTGTATTTAATCTTTCCTGTTTTTTAAAAATGGCTCATTAAAAGCTACACTGCTCAAAAAATAAAGGGAACACTTAGACAACAGAATATAACTCCAAGTAAATCAAACTTCTGTGAAATCAAACTGTCCACTTGGGAAGCAACACTGTTTGACAATCAATTTCACATGCTGTTGTGCAAATGGAATAGACAACAGATGGAAATTATTGGCAATTATCAAGACACACTCAAAGGAGTGGTTCTGCAGATGGGGACCACAGACCACATCTCAGTACCAATGCTTTCTGGCTGATGTTTTGGTCACTTTTGAATGTTGGTTGTGCTTTCACACTCGTGGTAACATGAGACGGATTCTACAACCACACAAGTGGCTCAGGTACTGCAGCTCATCCAGGATGGCACATCAATGCGAGCTGTGGCAAGAAGGTTTGCTGTGTCTGTCAGCGTAGTGTCCAGAGGCGCTACCAGGAGACAGTCCAGTACACCAGGAAACGTAAAGAGGGCCGTATGAGGGCAACGACCCAGCAGCAGGACCGCTACCTCCGCCTTTGTGCAAGGAGGAACAGGAGAAGCACTGCCAGAGCCCAGAGCCCTGCAAAATGACCTCCGGCAGGCCACAAATGTGCATGTGTCTGCACAAACGGTTAGAAACCGACTCCATGAGGAGTCCGAGTGCCCGATGTCCACAGATGGGGCTTGTGCTCACAGTCCAACACCGTCGTGCAGGACGCTTGGCATTTGCCACAGAACACCAGGATAGGCAAATTCGCCATTGGCGCCCTGTGCTCTTCACAGATGAAAGCAGGTTCACACTGAGCACATGTGACAGACATGACAGAGTCTGGAGACGCCGTGAAGAGCGATCTGCTGCAACATCCTTTAACATGACCGGTTTGGAAGTGGGTCGGTAATGGTGTGGGGTGGCATTTCTTTGGAGAGGTAGCCTGACTGCCATTAGGTACGAAGATGAGATCCCCAGACCCCCTGTGAGACCATATGCTGGTGCGGTAGGCCCTGGGTTCCTCCTAATGCAGGACAATGCCAGACCTCATGTGGCTGGAGTGTGTCAGCAGTTACTGCAAGATGAAGGCATTGAAGCTATGGACTGGGATGCCCGTTCCCCAGACCTGAATCCAATTGAACACATCTGGAACATGATGTCTCACACCATCCACCAACATCACGTTGCACCAGACTGTCCAGGAGTTGGCAGATGCTTTAGTCCAGGTCTGGGAGGACATCCCTCAGGAGACCATCTGCCGCCTCATCAGGAGCATGCCCAGGCGTTGTAGTGAGGTCATGCTGGCAGGTGGAGGCGACACCAACTACTGAGCATCATTTCCTTGTCTTGAGGAATTTCCACTGAAGTTGGATCAGGCTGTAACTTCATTTTCCACTTTGACTTTGAGCATCATTCCAACTTCAGACCTCCGTGGGATATAAGTTGTGATTTACATTGATCATTTTTACGTTTTAGTGTTCTCAACACACTCCACTATGTAATGAATAAAGATTTACAACTGGAATATTTCTTTCAGTGATATCTAGGATGTGGGATTTTAGTGTTCCCTTTATTTTTTTGAGCAGTGTATATTTTAAGTGGATACTACTGCTCGCTGGATTCAATTTAACCATTCGTTTGCTTCATGACTGGCTGCCCAACCGTTTCTGTGCGAGCTGTAAACATAGGGAAACACTGCAAGACAGGTGAGCTGACTACAATTTTTTTTTCTTATGCGAGGTAAAAAAAAAAACGTACCAATGGATTTCAATCTCTTTTCTGTCTGAATAGAAATATTCTTTTATACATGATGGAAAAACACTGTCCTGAAAGATGTGATGTTCCAGCAGTTACATGGCTCATGAGCATAAAAAATGCCGCAATCTACGTAACTATAGACTGACCTGTGCAGATGTGGATTTTATGTCGCCGATTTCAGTGCAGAGTTTGAAATAAAGAAGAAGTCTTACATCCGAAATCTGCAGAAATATAGAGCCTATAGCCAAAGAAATTCCACAGAGGAAAAAATTATGCACGAAAAATTAATTCATGTTAACTGCAGAAATCTCTTTTTCATTAATTTTAAGAGTAGGAAATCACCATTGCACTGCATGTACATAGGCAGCGACTGAAATGACAGTATACTAAGATCTTTGTCATCTTGGTTGCTGTCTAATCAGAGTGCAGAAGACGATGACTACTTACCTCCACTGTTGTGCTCTCTATAGCAGCGCCGAAGGGAACTGCAAAACTCTAAGGCTATGTGCACACGATGCGGATTTTGCTGCGTGTCCGCAGCAGTTTCCCATGAGTTTACAGTACAATGTAAACCTATGGGAAACAGAAAACGCTGTGCCCATGCTGAAGAAAAAAACGTGCGGAAACGCAGCGGTTTACATTCCGCAGCATGTCAATTCTTTCTGCGGATTCCGCAGCGGTTTTACACCTGCTCCAATAGAAAACCACAGGTGGAAAACCGCAGTGAAATCAGCAGAAAAACCGCTGTAAATCGGTGATAAATCTGCAGCAAAAACGCAGCGTTTTTGTCCTGCAGATTTATCAATTCCGCTGCGGAAAACTCCGCAGAGGATCATTGTACATGTGCACATACCCTAAGAATCAGTGCTTGCCAGGCTTACTCTCAGGGTGGATTGTATGTTCTCCCCGTGTTCACACTGGCTTCCTCCAATATGAAATTTAGATTGTGAGCCCAATTGGGGACAGTGATGATAATGCCGGTAAAGCTCTGAAGAATATTATAGCGCTATACAAGGAAACAATTTGGGCAGTGGGTCAAAATTTTGCACTCCCAATGAATTTGACATCTGCCAAACACGCCTGTCCCCTTCCCATGCTATGCCATTGGATAGCTGATAAATGTATTTAGTTGGACAAATATAAGAACTTGTTTTAACAAACTATTTTGGGATAACTTGTCTAAATTGTTTCCAAACCTGGGGAAATGACAACTTATTTGCATAAGTTATTTCCTTTTTCTGTCTTGTGGTTTTAGGTGCCAAACTCTTCAAAATGGTGTTTTTTACTCTGTTCAACCGTTTTTGTCGACAAGTTTCTGAAAATGGTGGAGAATTTGCAGCAAAATGCCTGGTCACTCAAAAATACACAGGAGGGGTAAAACTAGAGTAGAATTGCACCAATTTTTTTTTACTTTTTAAAAAGTCACTATTGATAAATCAGATTAATTTTATTGATCTGAAATAAATTAAACTCCGACCTACTAAGCGAAAAAAAATGAGAACAAAAAAAACACAGGGGACACGTAATATAGACTTAAAAAAGGCACAAATAGAATAATTAATTGGGTGAAAACAACAAAAAAAGTACAAAACTAAACAAAAAAAACAGTGCAAAAGGCAATAATGAATCGGGCCCTTAACTTCTTGGCATGTAATAGGTCTTCTCATGTTTTGCCATAAATGCACTACTAGCGCACCATTTCGATAAGAGGATGATGTGGGAGATTAGTGATAAAATGAAAGTGGAAAAGGTCGTATCCCTGTAAGAGGATTTGGCGATTCCTAATGATCATTGGTATATTGCAGCACAGACCCAATTGTTTCGTCCTTTCACTAGAATAACTGACTTTCGGTATCACGCTATGTGTTGTAAGTTGGTACTGAAATAATTTCTTGTCCATAATCTGTCGGTCAGGTCCTGTATGAATGAAAGCTACTGAATGGATGAAACCAGTGACTGGCATCAGTCTGCCCTAATGATGTCTTTCTGTGCTAGACAAGTAGGAATGCCAACATGGCTGTCAGTAACATTAGCGTTTCTATTGTTATGTTACCATGAGATCTGGGAATATATGCAGAAGAGATCCGGCAACTGTACTGTGTGTTTTTTCTCTCATCTCCGTTTGCTTAACCTACATTTTTCTTCTGTCCTCATGCTCCCCTCTGGCCGTTTTAGACAACCATTGGTCTGATCTCTTCTGACAGCTGTTCTTATTGGGAGGGGCTCTGTTCATGTTCTTATAAGGGGAGGGGTCTTCAATATCAGATAGACTGGAGAGCAGCGTCTCGTCATTTGTTGTAGCCATCCAGCGAACGGCACCATTCTGCGTGATCAGGGTGAAATGGACACCCGCTTCCGTAGGTATGAAGGCGAAGACATAATGATGGCTTGGGGGTGATGTGCGCAAATGGATTTTAAGAACAAATACTGGATTTAACTGGGTTTAGTGACATGCAATAGCAGGATGGACTAAAGGAAGACATGGCGAGCTGACGCCGGGCTACAACTGGCAGTCATTACAATACAAGCCAAGGACCTTATCAACCATCTCATTGTTTTCGTAGGAGACTCAATACTCTTACGAACAAAAACCCTTCAGGAAATTAATATGATGAATATTACACTTTTTTACTGTCCGCATGTTTATAATATGTAATATTATTCCGCAGATTGATTTATCACAAACCCAATTGAGCTGGAAATACAGATTATCAGACTGTAAAGGCAAAATGCTAATCCGACTTGGACGGCTCACCCCTGGATATTTCCGACTGCTGCAGGTAATCTTAAAGCGAATGGTTTATTACTCACGGCGACATCATACATATTTTTCACTAAAATTCAGCGTATTGACACATCAGCAATGTGCAAGTAACGTGACGTCATTTTGTTAAGTCTATTTTATTCTATTTCAGATGCAGGTTTCTGGAGAACTGGCAGCAGAGCCCAAAGACAGACTAGTAAATCACTTGGCTTTACTCTTTGCCCTAATGGGCCTCGGACTGTCCTATTACAGTGCCCGTCAGATGATGCAAGAGTCAAACCTTCCACCTTCACAATGAGGCTCCTCTACATAAACTGCGTGAACATAGTAGATCTCTAAAAAGTCTTCACTTCAGTAATGATCTAAAAAAAAGGTAGCTGGCAAGTGAAGGGGGTGAGAAAGAATGTATTTTGAAGACTACGAACGTTCAAGAAATGGCAGCAGTCATCCAGAAGGCTGTTCATCCGAATGTGTGGTTTGTGTCTAATAGGCTGAAGTTCTGGAAAGGAATCTGACTACAAGATCTCACTGATGATATATTAAACACTCTACAGTTATTAGTACAGCTTCGGCACAGATAAAGCGACCATACGTTCAGCACATTAGAGTCTGTCCCTTTATGATTGGTGATCATGCTTTTTAAGTAATATACTATATAGTATCAGTTTGTAGGCAGCCTAGACCCCTTTATTAGACCTTTACATTATAAATTTAGTGTGGTTGGTGGCTCTCATGTAGACATGTGTCCGTCTTCACCAGGATTCAGTGACTGTCTATTCTGCATTTACCAATTGTAGTGGTCAGGTTGTAAAAGCTGCGCACAAATGCAGCCTGCTAGTCACAACTTTACAATGGAGAAAATGCTTTAAGTAACATGAACATATTGTTCGTCTTCAGTCAATAAATCTCGGTGACAGAAAAAACATCTTGCATTTTCTTCATTTGTGATTTTTTTATTTTGGTGAAATACTGAATCGTAAGTGTTTTACTTCAATAGAGACTGGGCAAATTCTCTTGTAAAAGATATAAACCCTACCTCTTCGAATGTCTAACTCCTGGCTGGCGTTCAGTGTTCACAGCAATGCAGAGGTTAAACGCTATAGCGCCAATTGTGCATCCGTGCGAGATAAGTGAGCAGACATGATTGGAAGTGACAAGCGGACGTGTTCATGGATGCCTGAGCAAGCTACACATTCATTCCCACCCTTAAAAAGAGGTCATCTTATTATGCAACACATGGATTCATACGATTCATAGCAGTGCAGTGACTTTTAGATAATGCAGCATATGTAGAAGAGCAGCTGAAAGGCAAAAGTCATGCAACCAAGACAAACAAGAATTTGAATGTGAAAATATAGTTTTTATCATCACGTCGGGTTCACAGTAAGTCATTACAGCCCCGCAATAATTTACAACACCACACTCGTTCAGGTGACTGAGGTCATGGCATCCTCCGCATGACAGTAGCTGTTACAGAGGTTGATCACAAGAATGGACATCGGTGGGATGTCACCTTACGGCTGCAGCAGGAATAGTCTCCACAAAGTCTGACAGCAAAATCCCACATGTGCTATTCCATCGGCATCTCCTGTGTCTGGACTTCCACTTGCTTGGGCGGTTTGTAGGAGCCCATCCCTGCTGCTCGCTCTGCCTCTTCCTGGGTGTACGGCTCCTCTTTCAGCTGCTTCAGTCTGTAGGAGACAGATCACATCCACCGTGTCACTGCCCATTCTGAACCCTGTATGGTATTCCCACAACACTTCACTCAACCTCCCAAATCACAACGCACTCATCCGGACACGCTTACACGTCACCGTTTGCCTCTTCTGTAGAAATGGCAACATATCTTTTACCTGCGCTTGTGAACTTTGGTTTTAAAATGTTCCTTCAAAGTCTTCAGATCCACAAAGTATCTCCTTAAAAATAAGAAAAACTTCAAGTGAGGACACACAGCAGGCTTGGAATGAATAGATTACATGTCTGCACAATTTCACTTGTCTGTTACAAGGGTCTACTGTTTGGACCTGCCCAATTAGTACCCCCTGCCGCACCAGCCTCTGTGCTGCCTAGATCTTACCCGCACATGCAGCTCGGATGGCTACAGCCTGGAGACGGAGCTATGCGGTGCACACATTACAAGCATGTCCTTCTCCCACCCCTGGTGACAACAGAGGAGCGAATGCGCGTGATGGGTGCATAGCAGAGCTGCGTGCGCATGCAAGGCCGGTATCAAACTAACAAAATTCAGGCACTATATAGGTGAAGAAAAAAAGTAAGTAAATATGAAGAAGATAAAACCGTTTTTAATCAAAGCACGCTGTAAAGTAAATGACACATTGCTGGCTGTGCTGCTCACAGATGTGGGGGAGCAAAAACAGATTTCCTTTAACCTCTGCACGACGCAGGCTATTTCTCTATTTGCATTTTTGTTTTTCCTTTCCTTCTTCCTAGAGCCAGAATTTTTTTTAAATTTTTGGTCCACAAAGACATGAGGCTTGTTTCTTGTGAGACGAGTTGTACTTTTGAACGACACCATTCACTTACCACAAAGTGTACTGAAAAATTAGAAAATAATTCCAAGTGGGGAGAAATTGTGAAAAATAACTCAATTCTTTCAATGTTTTTTTAAGGTGTACATATGTGGTAAAAATGACCTTACAATATGATCCTGCTCATCGGTACGATTACTGCGATACCAAACATGCCCAGATTTTGTATCTTAGTGGTTGGAAAAACAATGAGATGTGTGCAAGCTAAAATGTGGGGTTGTGTCGGCATTTTCCGTGACCCGTAATGTTAGCAATTTTCGGTCGATAGAGCTGTGTGGGGATTACTTTTTGCAGGGAGAGATGTAGTTTTTAATGGATACAATTTTGGGATAGATGTGATGTTTTAAATCGTTTGTTACAACATTTTTGTGCTATTGCCGAGACTAGAAAAAAAACAATAATTTTGGTGTTCTAAAATTTTTCATTTACGTTGTTTACCAATTGGGTTAAATATTTTTAGATTTTGATACATTGGACTCTTCTGAATGCGGCAATGCCAAATGCAATTTATTTTTATATCTTTGTTTTTGATGGGGAACAGTGGGGTTATTTGAACTGGTGCTTTTTACATTTTAATTTTTATTTTACTCTTCACTGTTCTGATTAGTCCTCTTAGGGGACTTGAAGCTGCGATCATCTTATTGCCTGTGTGCTATATCCACTGATGCCTCAGCATTGCTGTCTCCTTGAAGCTCGACCACACACAGGGTTTCAAAGGAGCGATGATGTCGCGGTCACATGACCGTGATGTCACGAAGGTCCTTCTCGCGTAGCATCTTTGGAACCGGACCGCCGCGTGCAGCGCCGAGGAAATCTGGACGCCGGATGGTGAGTATAACCTTTTTTTAAATTATTTTTAACATTACTATTGATGCTGCATATGCAGCATCAATAGTAAAACAAGTGCAAGAGTAAACCCGCAGCGGAAACCGCAAGACAAACTATGATAAATCTGCAGGGATAACCGCAGCGGTTTTGCCCTGCAGATTTATCAAATCCCTGCGGGAGAACCCGCAGAGGACCCTTCCTACGTGTGCACATAGCCTAACACTTTGTCATGACCTGCACAGAGGTTTTCAACAGACCCCCTGCTGTTATAGCAACCAATCAGCGTGCTTGGAATGATGTGCCCCCATGCACGCATGTGTTAAATGCCGCTGTCAGAGTTTGACAGTCGGCCTTAACAGGTTAGCAATTGTGGGCGACGCTCTGCTCCACCTGCAAGTGTTGTAGGAAGGGTCCTCTGCGGGTTCTCCCGCAGCGGATTTGATAAATCTGCAGGGCAAAACCGCTGCGGTTATCCCTGCAGATTTATCATAGTTTGTCTTGCGGTTTCCGCTGCGGGTTTACTCTTGCACTTGTTTTACTATTGATGCTGCATATGCAGCATCAATAGTAATGTTAAAAATAATTTTAAAAAAGGTTATACTCACCATCCGGCGTCCAGATTTCCTCGGCGCTGCACGCGGCGGTCCGGTTCCAAAGATGCTACGCGAGAAGGACCTTCGTGACATCACGGTCATGTGACCGCGACGTCATCACAGGTCCTGCTCGCATAGCAACCCTGCGACCGGACGGCCACGTGCAGCGCTGAGAGGCGGGAGGACTTCAGGGGCCATCAGAAGGGGAGTATATCATTATTTTTTATTTTAATTTTTTTTTTCTTTACACAAATATGGTTCCCAGGGCCTGGAGGAGAGTCTCCTCTCCTCCACCCCAGGTACCATCCGCACATGATCCGCTTACTTCCCGCATGGTGGGCATAGCCCCATGCGGGAAGTAAGCGGATCAATGCATTCCTATGTGTGCAGAATCTCTGCGATTCCGCACAAAGAAGTGACATGCTGCGGATTGTAAACTGCTGCGTTCCCGCACGTTTTTTTCCGCAGCATGTGCACAGCGTTTTCGGTTTCCCATAGGTTTACATTGAACTGTAAACTCATGGGAAACTGCTGCGGACCCGCAGCTGCATAAACGCTGCGGATCCGCAGCAAAATCCGCAACGTGTGCACATACCCTTAGAGGCAGGTCATGGCTGTGCCATCACCCTCCGAGAGGTGGCGAATCATGTTATCATGCTCACAGGTGTGAGTGAGTGGGACAACTACGGAAAAATGCCCCCTGGACTGGTCACAAAGTTAACTTGCATTAAAACAGACTTTAGAAACACTGTGACAGATTAAGACAGGTTAAGAAAAAGTATGAAGGGACTATTAGGCAGGGGTTTATACAGGAATATACAAAGGCTGGTGCTTTGGGGATCTGTCAGGTTCTCTTCAATCAAACAATCAATTAAGCAATGTATAGAAATTCAACTTCCACAAATGAAAGAATATATGTAAATAGAGATGACACGACATGTCGTCAGGGATTGCTATATTTCCCCAAGATTCCTCCTGTATCCATAGTAGTAATGGAGTAATCCATCCAGGGATGGATAGATTATATATATGACAAAAAATGGAGGCACCACACCAGTTAAAAGTGAAAAAAACACTATTTAATAGCCCAAAGTGGCAACGTTTTGGCTCAGATGTGAGCCTTTTTCCAAGCTTGAAAAAGGATCACATCTCTGAGCTGAAACGCCGCTAGCATTTTTTTCACCTTTAACTGGTGTGTTGCCTCCATTTTTTGTCTTTTATACTGAGGTATGGTCATTACCTTGGAGGCACGGCACCTAGTTACGCCGTCTGCCTGTTACTGCTTTTTGCTATATATATGATAGCTAGCTAGATAGATAGCTAGATAGATATACACACGCACACACTGCCAATGCAAAAGTAAGAGAGCTCCTTTAAAAAGGTAGCCATACTAAAGGTACCGTCACACTAAACGATATCGCTAGCGATCCGTGACGTTGCAGCGTCCTGGCTAGCGATATCGTTGTGTTTGACATGCAGCAGCGATCAGGATCCTGCTGTGATATCGCTGGTCGTTGATTAAAGTTCAGAACTTTATTTGGTCGTCAGATCGCCGTGTATCGTTGTGTTTGACAGCAAAAGCAACGATACCAGCGATGTTTTACAATGGTAACCAGGGTAAATATCGGGTTACTAAGCGCAGGGCCGCGCTTAGTAACCCGATGTTTACCCTGGTTACCAGTGTAAAATGTAAAAAAATAAACACTACATACTCACCTTCTGATGTCTGTCACACGTCCCCCGCCGTCCGCTTCCTGCACTGACTGAGCGCTGGCCGTAAGTGAAAGCACAGCACAGCGGTGACGTCACCGCTCTGCTGTTAGGGCCGGCACTCAGTCAGTGCAGGAAGCGGACGCCGGGGGACGCGAAGGTGAGTATGTACTGTTTGTTTTTTTACATTTTACACTGGTAACCAGGGTAAACATCGGGTTACTAAGCGCGGCCCTGCGCTTAGCAACCCGATGTTTACCCTGGTTACCCAGGGACCTCGGCATCGTTGGTCGCTGGAGAGCGGTCTGTGTGACAGCTCTCCAGCGACCAAACAGCGACGCTGCAGCAATCGGCATCGTTGTCTGTATCGCTGCAGCATCGCTTAGTGTGACGGTCCCTTAAGAGATCAGACATGCCTGTCAAACAATGCATTCTACCACATACATGTAATGACCCTTTGAAATGAGACGCATGTTGATTGTTTAAAGCTGTGGTGGAGCATATTCTATCAGGATGGTCTTTGCTGCCAGCAGGGAAGAATTTTGTTTGTGCCTTGGCAAGACATGTCATTGTTGTTAACTAGGGATGGCTCTCACCTAGAGCAGTCAACAGTATGAAAGACATTACAGATCGCACCAGCTGGAACAATTTTTACTGCAGCAATAAATAAAATTTAGCACATTTATTTCTAAATGCCCAATTACAGTTATTCTTAGAGACAATCTGGCAGCTGGAGTTCATCCTTAAACGACAGAGGCAAGGACTGGGGACAACTATATGCAGATGGATAAGGAATTGGATAAATGACCGGAAACAAAGAGTCGTCATAAATGGTAAGTTCTCTAAATGGGATATAGTCAGCAGTAGAGTACCGCAGGGATCTGTACTGGGAGCAGTGGGGACCGCAGGGATCTGTACTGGGAGCAGTGGGGACCGCAGGGATCTGTACTGGGAGCAGTGGGGACCGCAGGGATCTGTACTGGGAGCAGTGGGGACCGCAGGGATCTGTACTGGGAGCAGTGGGGACCGCAGAGATCTATACTGGGAGCAGTGGGGACCGCAGGGATCTATACTGGGAGCAGTGGGGACCGCAGGGATCTATACTGGGAGCAGTGGGGACCGCAGGGATCTGTGCTGGGAGCAGTGGGGACCGCAGGGATCTGTACTGGGAGCAGTGGGGACCGCAGGGATCTGAGCTAGGACTGATTATTTTTAAACTCTTTATTAATGACCTTGTGGATGGGATTAAGAGTAAAGTTTCAGTCTTTGCTGTAGACACCAAATTATTAGAACAGAACTAGGCAACATATTTATCTGGGAAATCTAAAACACTGAATCGTGCCAGAAAAACCCAAAGTCCCAAGGACAAAGAAACTCCATAAGAATGATAGAAAAAAGGAGTGAAACGGAGAAAGCAAATACTACAAATAATTTTATTTAATCATACAAAAGTTAATACATACAAGTATAATAGCAATATAAAACGGATGGTAAGAATAGAGCGAGTCCCCACCAGTATAGTCCACCACCTAGGAAATATAATTTATTTACCAGTAATAGGAAGGCAGCCGCCCATATACATAAGGTTAGCCCTGGGGGACATAAATTCATCCCCCACACCAAAAATATTGGCAACCAAACAGGTGCTTACCGACAAGATGCGGAGGTGGCGTATACCGGGTGGGATTCAGTCCAACAGGACCCCCTGTTGGACTGAATCCCACCCGGTATACGCCACCTCCGCATCTTGTCGGTAAGCACCTGTTTGGTTGCCAATATTTTTGGTGTGGGGGATGAATTTATGTCCCCCAGGGCTAACCTTATGTATATGGGCGGCTGCCTTCCTATTACTGGTAAATAAATTATATTGGTGGACTATACTGGTGGGGACTCACTCTATTCTTACCATCCGTTTTATATTGCTATTATACTTGTATGTATTAACTTTTGTATGATTAAATAAAATTATTTGTAGTATTTGCTTTCTCCGTTTCACTCCTTTTTTCTAGACACCAAATTATGTAGGATATTAAAATCTGACCTTGACATTACAATATTGCAAAACGATCTGAATAAAATGGCTGAATGGGCAAATGAGATTTAATGTACATAAATGTAGTGTAGAGTAATACACCTGGGATGGAGTAATCCTATTGCTGCATATACATTAAACGGGAGTATACTCAGGACTACAGATCTCTCTCTCTCTCTGGAACAGGAAGTCACTGTATTCTGGGCGAAAAACAAAAAACGCATCAATTTTTCACTATTTGCGACGGATCCGTTTTTTATACAATTATCCGGATTGTGTCTGAAAAAAAACCTGATGTGTGAAAGTAGCCTAAGCTGAGCAGCAGTACTCAAAGTCAAGCAGCAGCCGCAAAAACAAACAAGATTTTAGTATAAAAAGAGAGATAAAATCCCGCAATACCAACGTATTGTTACCCCTTTATAAATCACCGGTGAGGCCACATCTAGAATATGGGATCCAGCTTTAGGCCCCACATTTAAAAAAGGGACATTCAGAAATTAGAGTTAATAATAGTTAATTTAGAGACAAAAAAAAACATTTGGCAGAGAAAGGTTGTATTTGATGGACCTAGGTCTTTTTTCAACCTATAACTATTTATAGGTGCATGTAGCTCTTGCAAAGACAAGTCCAACAATATCCTCACAATGGCCAATCTAGTCCTCCATTACTGAGAATTGATATGCAAATGAGGCTGCAGAGCTACTATATATTTGAGGCATCTGTCACTCCCGCTCTATTCGCCGCCTGCTTGATCATCAGTCTCTGTGCTATGTGACTTCAGAGCTGTCAGTTGCACTGGGCAGGAAATAGAGCTGGAGTGACAGCGGTTTCAGGTTTTCCATAGTTCTTCAGCCTTATTTGCATATCAATTCAAATACTACTTTCTCAGTAATGGAGCAATGAACTGGCTATATTTAGGATATTTAGGTAATGCTGGACTTGTCTGTGAAAGAGCTGCATACCGATATAAGAGTGGGGGGTGACAGCATTTCCTCTAAGGCTATGTGCCCACGTTGCGGATTGGTGTGCGGATTTTACCGCACTGTTTTTGCAAAATCCTCAGGTAAACCCCACTGCGGGTTACCTGCGGATTAACCGCGGTTTTTGTGTGGATTCCACCTGCGGTTTTACACCTGCGGATTCCTATTGAGAAGCCGGTGTAAACTGCTGCGGAATCCGCACAAAGAATTGATATGCTGCCGAATAAACAAGCAGCGTTTCCGCGCAGTATTTTCCGCAGCATGTGCACTACGGATTTTGTTTTCCATACCTTTACAAGGTACTGTACAACGCATGGAAAACAGCTGCAGATCCGCAGCGTCAAATCCGCAACGTGTGCACATAGCCTTAAAGATTCCTTTTAAGACAACATTAGAGAATCAGGACAATACTAGCCTGATGTAAGAAGGCCGTTAAGCTGCTCTGGTCACCAGATGTATCTCTGCTGTGAACACTACTATACACTATAGTTCTTAGATTTTTCAGCAAATATTTACTTTTGTAGAACAATAGAAACCTAACATTATAAATTACTTCTACACTACTGCGCCCCAGGATGCATATGAAGAAATTCTTTCCTTTCACACCAACACGTAACACTGAACGCTTCTTGGATTCTGCACCGTTTATGCGCTGCTTTCCCTGCTGGGCCCCGGTCCTCCGGGTCATGCGATAGCCAAGTTAAGGACCATCACACTAATGTGTATATTCTGTATTCTCCTTCCCAATGTACAAATCCTGCACATCATAAATAGCAGGACACAGAACACTATTACTCACGCGCAGTGTATGCAGTAATGCTGTGCATTGCCGGGAAGACTGTAGTCTATCTCCTGCCTTAGTAAACGAGGAGCATTTTCAGGTCGGAGATCTTCATGAATCTGGTCTATGTCTTTAACTCTCCTTTTGGTTTTCCATAGTTTTGAAATATTTTTCTTTTTGTCATTTTTGTGATTTCCAATCTGCTTTGAGCGAGTCATTGTGGTCTAAAAAAACAACAAAAAAACAAACAAACACATGAACCCAAAATTTGTGAAAAAGTAATAGGCTAGCATCAAAATAATAAAGAGAATCTGTCAATATATTTTTGCTGATCTGATATTATTATAGGCATCAGTGGGCATACACTGACTGAGGAAGATGATGGAATCACTAACATTAGAAGATTGCACAATGACTGTACAGAAGAGTAGTCTTATCCACTCTGGGCCTTTCTAGCTGTTTCCAGTGTTGGTGAGGCCGTCATCTTCCTCATTCAGCCTATGTACACTGAGGCCTGTAATAATAGTATCGATATCTGCCATCTACCAATCTATATATCAATGTGGGTTTATATATGAATCACAATCATTATTTACTGTCACTAACAGCTGCTGCTACACATATTCTGGATTATTAAACATCCCATTCTTTGAGCTACCTTGCTGAATTTCATTTATATTTCATGTTTGTTTAAGAATAAGTCTTTTTAACAACCGTAATTATTTGTCTCACTGGTATAATCGGGGTTTGATGACCCCAGATTTTAGTTGATATGGTATATACCGTATGGGAATAAACATACTAGAAATCGGAGGAAACCAATATGGCTAAATAGAGCTGTAAGGGGCGCAATAAGGGACAAAAAGAAAGCATTTAGAGAATTAATGAAAGTAGGTAGTGAGAAGGCATTAAATAAATACAGAAAATTAAATAAATTCTGTAAAAAGCAAATCAAGGCAGCAAAGATTGAGACAGAGAGACTCATTGCCAGAGAGAGTAAAAATAATCCCCAAATATTCTTTAACTACATAAATAGTAAGAAACTAAAAAATGAGAGTGTTGGCCCCCTTAAAAATAGTCTGGGTGAAATGGTGGATGAGGATGAGGAAAAAGCCAATATGCTAAATGACTTTTTTTCATCAGTATTTACAAAAGAAAATCCCATGGCAGACAATATGATCAGTCATAAAAAATTCCCCATTAAATATCACCTGCTTAACTCAGCAGGAAGTACGGCGGAGTCTAAAAATCACTAAAATTGACAAATCTCCGGGCCCGGATGGGATACACCCCCGAGTACTGCAGGAATTAAGTACAGTCATTGATAGACCATTATTTTTAATCTTTAAAGAGTCCATAATAACAGGGTCTGTACCACAGGACTGGCGTATAGCAAATGTGGTGCCAATATTCAAAAAGGGGACAAAAACTGAACTCGGTAATTATAGGCCAGTAAGCTTAACCTCTACTGTGGGTAAAATCCTGGAGGGCATTCTAAGGGATGCTATACTGGAGTATCTGAAGAGGAATAACCTCATGACCCAGTATCAGCACGGGTTTACTAGGGACCGTTCATGTCAGACTAATTTGATCAGCTTCTATGAAGAGGTAAGTTCCGGACTGGACCAAGGGAACCCAGTAGATGTAGTGTATATGGGCTTTTCAAAAGCTTTTGATACGGTGCCACACAAAAAATATAGTTCTTACCGATAACGGTATTTCTCTGAGCCCATGACGGCACCACAGAGAGAGGGGATCCGCCCACCAAGGACAAGAAACCTACGGATAAAAAGGCGGTACCACTCTCCTGCATCAGTTGTTTTACATAGAAAATGATGGGAGACTACTAAAACATTTGTTAATTTTAACTGTTTAGCATAACGAGATACCGCGTGACTTTAAAACTATGAATAGACTATGGCACTATTTTGATGTGAGCACCCACAAGTGAAGGGAGGGAATGTACGGGTGCCGTCATGGGCTCAGAGAAATACCGTTATCGGTAACAACTATATTTTTCTCTGATCGCCCATGACGGCACCACGGAGAGAATTGCATAGATAGTACATTCAGGGAGGGACCACCGCTTCCAGAACCCTTTTACCGAAGGTAAGGTCTGAAGAGGAGATTAGGTCCAATCTATAGTGCTTATAGAATGTGGATGGTGAGGACCAGGTAGCAGCTCTACATATCTGGTCGATAGAAGCTCCGGCCTTCTCCGCTCAGGAAGATGCCACTGCCCTTGTCGAGTGAGCCTTAACCTCCCCGGGAACGGACATCCCACTTGCCGAGTATGAAAGACTGATGGCGTCCGTGATCCATCTTGCTATGGTGGCTTTCGATGCTTTTTTCCCCTTTCGGGGACCCTGGAAACACACAAACAGAGAGGGATCCTCCCTACTCTCTCTAGTGACTTCTAGGTAACGTAAGAGACATCTTCTTACATCTAGTGTATGTAATGTTTGTTCCTTCTTATTTATAGGGTTGGGACAGAAGGAGGGGAGAGATATCTCTTGAGACCTGTGAAATTTTGAAGCCACTTTCGGGAGATATGCTGGGTCTGTTTTTAAAATGACCCTATCCTCTAGAAATTGTGTGTAAGGAGGGTTAGCTGAGAGAGCCTGTTAGTCGCTGACCCTACGGGCAGAAGTGAGGGCGACTAACAGAGCGGTTTTGAGAGATAGGTTTTTTATTGAAGCCCCTGTTTTAGGCTGGACCGACTGAGGAAGTCTGCTTTGTAATTGTCTACTCCCTTTATGTGCAGGCTTGTTAGGGATAGGAGGTTGCTCTCAGCTATTTGTAGGATTGAGTTGGTCACTTCCATTAGATTTTTGGAACGGGTGCCCCCCTGGTGATTTAGGTAAGATACTACCACCCGGTTGTCCGACATCACTCTTACGTGATGAGAGTGAAGGACCCCCAAGAATTCCTGAAGGGCAAATTTGACCGCAAGAAGTTCCTTCATGTTGGAGGATTTGTTTGCTAGAGACGGGAGACCAGATGCCCTGGGCTACCAGATCGCCCAGATGAGCCCCCCACCCTGAGGGGCTTGCGTCCGTAGTCAGGACCTTTGAGATCTGAATTACCCATGGGACCCCCTGGGAAAGATTTTCCTGCGATTTCCACCATGTCAGAGAGTGATTGGTACGAGGAGATAGAGTTAACCGCCCGTCTAAATGGGTCCTAGATGGGTTTGTTCTGATAATATCTGCCATTGGAGATCTCTTGAATGTAATTGGGCCCACTGGACCGCGGGGATGCAAGAGGTCATGGAGCCTAGGAGGGACATACCCTGACGGAGTGTTATGGAGGGGAGAGATTGAACTCTTGATACTAAACTTTTTAGTTTCTGTATTTTGTTCTCCGGGAGCCGACATTCCATTTTTTTGGAGTCTAGAGTGAGACCTAGGTACTCCTGGACCTGAGAAGGCATTAGTCTGGATTTTTCTATGTTTATTAGCCAACCCAATTCCTTTAGGGAATGAATCACTGTTGCCAGTTGATTCTCGCAATGCTGCGGGGAGGAGCCTATCACCAAGAAATCGTCCAGATATGGTACAATCAAGGTATTTTCTTCCCTGAGGTGAGCCATTACCTCCACGATCAGTTTTGTGAAAATCCTCGGGGCTATGGCTAGACCAAAAGGCAGAGCTGAGAACTGGAAGTGACTTAGGACTCCTCTGATGTGAACCGCCATCCTGAGGAATCTTTGGTGATCTTTGTGTATTGGGACATGATAATATGCGTCCTTTAGGTCTAGGACCACCATGAAGCATTGAGGAAACAGCATTTTGATAGATGATTTTATCGTTTCCATCTTGAATGCCTGAACCTCTAGGTAATCGTTTAGGTTTTTCAGATTTATAATGGTCCTGAAGGAACCGTCTGTTTTTTTCCTCAGAAATAGAGGGGAATAGTACCCTTGTCCTCTTTCTTGAGGGGGAACCTCCAGGAGTACTCTCTTTTCTACTAACCCGATGACCTCTTTTTCTAGTGCCAGCTGCTCTTCTGCCGAAGATCTTGTAGAGGTCATCGTAAAAGAGGGACGAGGGCATCTTTTGAATGTTAACCTCAGTCCTGATTCTATGATGTTCAGTATCCATTGACTGGAGGTAATCCTTTCCCAGGCTGGGAGAAAGAGAGATAATCTCCCTCCCACCTGGGGCGAACCTTCAATGTGAAGGTTGCTTGTTATCGTTGGGGTTTTTGTTGAAGATAAACCCCTTATTTTTGTTCCTCTTATCCTCCCACTTTCCTTGGCCTCTCCCCGGGTTTTTGCGGAAAAACCTCTTGTTCCGAAAGGGCTTCCGGTAAGAGGGGAGACCCAGAGAAGGAAAGGACTTTTTCTTGTCCCCTGCTTTTTCCAAAATGTCGTCTAAGGTAGAACCGAACAAAAATTCTCCTTCGCAGGGGATGGTACACAGTTTTGTTTTTGTTTGGAGGTCGCCTGGCCAGTTCTTAAGCCAGAGGGCGCGCCTGGCCACGTTAGCAAACACTGCTGACCTAGCGGCCAATCTGACTGAGTCGGCCGAGGCGTCGGCCAGGAAAGCCGCAGCCCCCCTCATTACTGGTAAAGTATTCAGTATCGAGTCTCGGGAAGTCTTCCCCTTTAATTGACCCTCTAGCTGATTCAGCCAGATCATTAGGGAACGAGATGTACATGCAGCTGCTACTGCAGGTTTTAGGCCTCCTCCCGCTGCCTCCCAAGAGCCTTTGAGGAAGGTGTCCGCCTTCTTGTCCATAGGGTCTTTTAGAACCCCCATGTCTTCAAACGGGAGAGCGAATTTTTTTGACGCTTTAGCTATTGCTACATCTAATTTGGGGGCTTTCTCCCAAAAGGAGCAGGATTCATCCTCGAAGGGGTATTTCCTTTTTGGAGTTAAAAGAGACTTTTTCATGGGTTTTTTCCATTCTTTTTTAATTAAAGCTGCAATTGCGTCATTAAGCGGAAAAGCTCTTCTCTTTTTTTGTTCTAGGCCCCCAAACATGATGTCTTGTACCGATTTTTTAGGGTGGGAGTCTACTAACCCCATAGTACTTCTCACTGCTTTTATAAGGCCATCGGTGTCCTCTAGTGAGAAACAGTTGTGCCCCCCTGAAGAAGTGGATGATGCAGACGAGGAGGACGAGTCGGAGGATACTGAACTCGCACTACCGCTGTCAGATTTTGAGACCGGAGACGGAGACCTGTCTCTGGTCCTTCTCCGTTTTTTCCCCCTATTTAGGGATCTGAAGGTGTCTTCCACTTGCTCCTTAATCAGGTTTTTTAGATCGGTTGCAAACTCAGGCAGGCTTTCGGATACTGTCTGCTGTATGCAAGTATTACATAGCCTCTTCTCCCAGGCAGGTGGAAGATCTTCTCTACAGATGGCACAGATTTTATGCTTTGTTTTACCTACGCTTTTCCTCCCCTAAAAGAGACAAATAATAATCTTACTGTCTCTGACTTTCACGAAGATCAACTTACCACCTCCAGGACCCCTAAATACCGGTTGGGGATTCTCTGCCTCTGGCTTTTTCCCCGACGCCGTACTGGACCCCTTACTGTGTTGGGACCTTTGGCGTTCTTTGCTGGTGTCCTGGTCTTTCTGCTGTCGCCTTTTTTGCTGCTGCTGTGGCGATGCTATAGGTGGAGGTGATTCTGGCAAGGGAGATGCCGGGTCGCTCATACTGCTGTTGGTCTGCGGTTGTCCTAGATAGCGCTCTGGTGCTGTGGCGAGTAGTAGCTCTTGAGGCTCCTGCCGATATATTGCTGAGCCACTGGGAGGATGTAACTTCTCCCATTTAAAGCTTTCCCGCCGCTTTTGCTGCACTCTTTTTTTTTTTTTTTTTCTCCGCGCCTGCGCAGTAGCACCCAGCGGACGTCAAGGAGCGCCGAACGCCGGCGCCTGCGCAGTCGAGCTTCTGCGGCGCCTGCGCAGATCGTCTGTGCGCTCGAGCGGTAACCCCGCCGGCGCCTCGCGAGACCAGCGCAATCCCGGGCATGCGCCGAACTTTCAAGATGGCGCCCGGAGTGCAGATATGGCGCTGCTGACCGGCGCTCCCGTTCCTATGCAGTCCCTATCGCGCGGCTCTGCACGCCTGATGGCGGTGCAGTGTGCAGACTGACGCTTGTTTGGGGAGGGCCGCGCCGCCCCTCCCGCAACCACAGAGGGACCCCCCTGGATGTTGCCGCTGCTGCATCTTACCTGGGGAGGTGACCGCGAACTCCTTGTCACCTCCCCCGCACACCCTAGAGGCCCACTAGCCCCCAGCGGTGGCGCTTCGGGTCACCACCTCAGCCGAGGCAGAGGGACCCCAGCTGCCTGAGTCGGACTGGTTGGCCCCGGAATTCCAACGTCGATCTGGTAAGTCCGTAGGTCTCCCATCAAGGACAGGAAACCAACTGATGCAGGAGAGTGGTACCGCCTTTTTATCCGTAGGTTTCCTGTCCTTGGTGGGCGGATCCCCTCTCTCCGTGGTGCCGTCATGGGCGATCAGAGAAAGGTTGTTACATAAAATGAGAATAATGGAGATAGGGGAAAATATGTGTAAGTTGATTGAGAGCTGGCTCAGGGATAGGAAACAAAGGGTGGTTGTGGTTATTAATGGAGCACACTCGGACTGGGTCGCGGTTAGCAGTGGGGTACCACAGGGATCAGTATTGGGCCCTCTTCTTTTTAACATATTTATTAATGACCTTGTAGGGGGCATTCAGAGTAGAATTTCAATATTTGCAGATGACACTAAACTCTGCAGGGTAATCAATACAGAGGAGGACAATTTTATATTACAGGATGATTTATGTAAACTAGAAGCTTGGGCTGATAAATGGCAAATGAGCTTTAATGGGGATACATGTAAGGTCATGCACTTGGATAGAAGTAATAAGATGTATAACTATGTGCTTAATTCTAAAACTCTGGACAAAACAGTCAATGAAAAAGACCTGGGTGTATGACAAACTCATATTCAGTGGCCAGTGTCAGGCAGCTGCTACAAAGGCAAATAAAATAATCGGATGCATTAAAAGAGGCATAAATGCTCATGAGGAGAACATAATTTTACCTCTATACAAGTCACTAGTTCGACCACACTTAGAATACTGTGCACAGTTCTGGTCTCCGGTGTATAAGAAAGACATAGCTGAACTAGAGCGGGTGCAGAGAAGAGCGACCAAGGTTATTAGAGGACTGGGGGGTCTGCAATACCAAGATAGGTTATTACATTTGGGGCTATTTAGTTTGGAAAAACGAAGGCTAAGGGGTGATCTTATTTTAATGTATAAATATATGAGGGGACAGTACAAAGACCTTTCTGATGATCTTTTTAATCATAGACCTGAGACACAGACAAGGGGACATCCTCTACGTCTGGAGGAAAAAAGGTTTAAGCATAATAACAGACGCGGATTCTTTACTGTAAGAGCAGTGAGACTATGGAACTCTCTGCCGTATGATGTGGTAAAGAGGGATTCGTTACTTAAATTTAAAGGGACTCTGTCACCTGAATTTGGAGGGAACAATTTTCAGTCATATGGGCGGGGTTTTCGGGTGTTTGATTCACCCTTTCCTTACCCGCTGGCTGCATGCTGGCTGCAATATTGGATTGAAGTTCATTCTCTGTCCTCCGTAGTACATGCCTGCACAAGGCAATCTTGCCTTACACAGGCGTGTACTATGGAGGACAGAGAATGAACTTCAATCCAATATTGCAGCCAGCATGCAAGGAAAGGGTGAATCAAACACCCGAAAACCCCGCCCATATGACTGAAAATTGTTCCCTCCAAATTCAGGTGACAGAGTCCCTTTAAGAGGGGACTGGATACCTTTCTGGAAAAGTATAATGTTACAGGGTATATACACTATATTCCTTGATAGGGCGTTGATCCAGGGAACTAGTCTGATTGCTGTATGTGGAGTCAGGAAGGATTTTTTTTCCCCAAGGTGGAGCTTACCCTTTGCCACATGGGTTTTTTTTTTGCCTTCCTCTGGATCAACATGTTAGGGCATGTTCGGTTAGGCTATGGGTTGAACTAGATGGACTTAAAGGGCCACTGTCACCCCCCTCCAGCCGTTATAAACTAAAAGAGCCACCTTGTGCAGCAGTAATGCTGCAGTCTAACAAGGTGGCTCTTTTAGTTTTTGATTCAGTTATTCCCTCAATAAAGCGTTTTAAAATTTGTACAAAATAACCTGTCCTTAGACCTGGAGGCGGTCCGAAGCTTCCTCGGTGAATCTCCCAACGGCCGTCACTCTTCTCTTCTGGGGATGTGGTCGCCGCCCCCTGAGCGCTGTTTCTTCTTAAATCCGGCGCCTGCGCTGTGCGTGCCTGCCTGGGGCAGGCGCAGTCTTCATTGTCCGTCATAGGTCAGATGCAGGGTGCCTGACTGCGCCTGTGCCGGCAGTGCGGCCACCCTGTTGCTGAATCCCCGCCCCGCACTGTTATTCATTATGCACAGTGCGGGGCTGGGGTTCCTGGGCATGCGCACTGCGCTGTTCAGATGCTCCCCCGGTCCCCCGCCTTCCAGCGTTGCCGTAATATACAGGTTTCCTTGCCAGCGTTTGGAATTAAGCAGCCGCAAATAACAACGCTGGAAGGCGGGGGAGCGTCTGAACAGCGCAGTGCGCATGCCCAGGAACCCCAGCCCCGCACTGTGCATAATGAATAACACAGTGCGGGGCGGGGATTCAGCAACAGGGTGGCCGCACTGCCGGCACAGGCGCAGTCAGGCACCCTGCATCTGACCTATGACGGACAATGAAGACTGCGCCTGCCCCAGGCAGGCACGCACAGCGCAGGCGCCGGATTTAAGAAGAAACAGCGCTGAGGGGGCGACGACCACATCCCCAGAAGAGAAGAGTGACGGCCGTTGGGAGATTCACCGAGGAAGCTTCGGACCGCCTCCAGGTCTAAGGACAGGTTATTTTCTACAAATTTTAAAACGCTTTATTTAGGGAATAACTGAATCAAAAACTAAAAGAGCCACCTTGGTAGAATGCAGCTTTACTGCTGCACAAGGTGGCTCTTTTAGTTTATAACGGCTGGAGGGGGGTGACAGTGGCCCTTTAAAGTCTTCCTTCAACCATAACTCTTACCCCTCCAGAAAGCCCTCTCGTTTTGTCCTACCACATCATATAACTCCTAAGTTGGAACAGAACTTAGAGATTCTATAGAACCCTGCATCTCAAATCACATTTTGGTTTAACAACTAAAATAATCTTTAGTACAATGTCCACTGAAGGTGACCTTTCCAAGTCAGAAATACCCATCATACACTTAGGCCTCCATAAACAGCAACTTCAACAATACTCCATATATACCATGCCATTGAGACTATGATAGATCTCATCAATTGCAACGTTGGTCATATCATAAACCGACAATGCCTGGGTTTTCAACCATCATCACAACCTCACACTTAAAGAACAATCGGTCATTAACAACTTAGTCCAGTGCAATCACAGGATCATAATCAAACCAGCAATTAAAGGAGGCACCACTGTGGTTATGAACGGTCATGAATATCTAGAAGAAATACACCATCAATTATCAGGCAGAAACACATACAGAACCATTCCATATGACACCACATACAGTTATATGAAAAAGTTTGGGCACCCCTATTAATCTTAAGCTTAATGTTTTATAAAAATTGTTTTTTTTTTGCAACAGCTATTTCAGTTTCATATATCTAATAACTGTTGGACACAGTAATGTTTCTGCCTTGAAATGAGGTTGTATTGTACAGAAAATGTGCAATCTGCATTCAAACAAAATTTGACAGGTGCATAAGTATGGGCACCCTTATTATTTTCTTGTTTTAAATACTCCTACCCACTTTTTACTGACTTACTAAAGCACTTTTTTTGGTTTTGTAACCTCATTGAGCTTTGAACTTCATAGCCAGGTGTATGCAATCATGAGAAAAGTTACTTAAAGTGGCCACTTGCAAGTTGTCTATTTAGAGTGGCATCATGGGCTCCTCAAAACAACTGTCAAATGATCTGAAAACAAAGATTATTCAACATAGTTGTTCAGGGGAAGGATACAAAAAGCTAAGAGATTTAACCTGTCAATTTCCACTGTGAGGAACATAGTAAGGAAATGGAAGAACACAGGTACAGTTCTTGTTAAGGCCAGAAGTGGCAGGCCAAGAAAAACATCAGAAAGGCAGAGAAGAAGAATGGTGAGATCAGTCAAGGACACTCCTCAGACCACCTCCAGAGAGCTGCAGCATCAACTTGCTGCAGATGGTGTCACTGTGCATCGGTCAACTATACAACGCACTTTGCACAAGGAGAAGCTGTATGGGAGAGTGATGCGAAAGAAGCCGTTTCTGCAAGCACACCACAAACAGAGTCGGCTGAGGTATGCAAAAGCACATTTTGAGAAGCCAATTTCTTTTTGGAAGAAGGTCCTGTGGACTGATGAAACCAAGATTGAGTTGTTTGGTCATACAAAAAGGCGTTATGCATGGCGGCCAAAAAACACAGCATTCCAAGAAAAACACTTGCTACCCACAGTAAAATTTGGTGGAGGTTCCATCATGCTTTGGGGCTGTGTGGCCAATGCCGGCACCGGGAATCTTGTTAAAGTTGAGGGACGCATGGATTCCTCTCAGTATCAGCAGATTCTTGACAATAATGTTCATGAATCAGTGACAAAGTTGAAGTTACGCAGGGGATGGATCTTTCAGCAAGACAATGATCCAAAACACCGCTCCAAATCTACTCAGGCATTCATGCAGAGGAACAATTACACTGTTCTGGAATGGCCATCCCAGTCCCCAGACCTGAATATCATTGAACATCTGTGGGATCATTTGAAGAGGGCTGTCCATGCTCGGCGACCATCAAACTTAACTGAACTGAAATTGTTTTGTAAAGAGGAATGGTCAAAAATACCTTCCATCCAGGATCCAGGAACTCATTAAAAGCTACAGAAAGCGACTAGAGGCTGTTATTTTTGCAAAAGGAGGATCTACTAAATATTAATGTCACTTTTCTGGTTAGGTGCCCATACTTATGCACCTGTCAAATTTTGTTTGAATGCAGATTGCACATTTTCTGTTAGTACAATAAACCTCATTTCAAGGCAGAAACATTACTGTGTCCAACAGTTAATAGATATATGAAACTGAAATAGCTGTTGCAAGAAAACAAATTTTTATAAAACATTAAGCTTAAGATTAATAGGGGTGCCCAAACTTTTTCATATAACTGTACATGGGCAGCACGGTGGCTCAGTGGATAGCACTGCAGCCTTGCAGCGCTGGAGTCCTGGGTTCAAACCCCACCAAGGACTACATCTGCAAAGAGTTTGTATGTTCTCTCCGTGTTTGCGTGGGTTTCCTCCGGGTACTCCGGTTTCCTCCCACATTCCAAAGACATACTGATAGGGAATTTAGATTGTGAGCCCCATTGGGGACAGCAATCATAATGTGTGCAAAACTGTAAAGCGCTGCGGAATATGTTAGCGCTATATAAAAATAAAGATTATTATTATATAAAAAATAAAGATTATTACATATTAGACTCTCGCCTACCATTGAAACCTTCAAGAAGAACCTGAAGACTCACCTCTACCAACAAGCTTACAGCCTGCAGTAACCCCTGATCCACCAAGCCACTGAACGACCAGCTCTACCCTCACCTACTGTATCCTCACCCATCCCTTGTAGATTGTGAGCCCTCACGGGCAGAGTCCTCTCTCATCCTGTACCATTGTGACTTGTATGGTACTGTACTTATTTTTATTATGTATACCCCTCCTCACATGTAAAGCGCCATGCCCAATAGTGGCATCCACTGGCCATCTTATCTCCTCTCTCCATTTTCCTTGAAAAAATTCTTACACGACTAACCAAACAAACTAACTATAAAGCTTTCCTTCTAGATACTGGACATTTCTTGGATATCATTAACAATCTGAACACAGCCCGTACCAACAGCATACTGGTCACCCTTGATGGCTCTAGCCTATGTACATCCATCCATCATAATGAAGGCTATCTGGCAGTCCACAATCTCTTGCAGACAGCAGAATATTCTCACAATACCATTAACTTCTCCTAGACTTATTACATTTGACTTTACATGAAAATATTTTTCTATTTGGAGACACCTACTAAATGCAGACATGTGGCACAGCTATATGCTCTATTGTAACGCCCCCAACCGCCTCCAACACTTCTCCCGAATATCCCCCATCCTCTGGAACTCTCTGCCCCAACACATCCGACTATCAACCACATTCGGATCCTTCAGACGGAACCTGAAAACCCATCTCTTCAGGAAAGCCTACAGCCTACACTGACCCCGCTGCCTCCTCATCACTACCGAAGCTACCGCCTCACCAACACCAGAGCTGCTGCAACCCTCCACCTACTGTCTCCTTCCCCTCCATCCTGTAGAATGTAAGCCCGCAAGGGCAGGGTCCTCGCCCCTCTGTATCAGTCTGTCATTGTTAGTTTGCTTACTGTAAGTGATATCTGTAATTTGTACGTAAAACCTTCTCATGTACAGCACCATGGAATCAATGGTGCTATATGAATAAATAATATAATTAAACCAACAACCATAGGAAACATTTTGAAGAAAAATATGTCTACACTAATACATGCCATCCCTTAGACAATATCTTCTCCATTTTGGATAGTTCAGTTGACAGTTGATTCTCCGTTATCTATATATATAATTGTCTAAGGGTTTTTCCGTCTGTCTGTCTGTCTGTCTGTCTGTCTGTCCTGGAAATCCCGCGTCTCTGATTGGTCGAGGCCGCCAGGCCTCGACCAATCAGAGACGGGCACAGCATGGCGACGATGATGTCATAATGGCAATCCCGCGCCTCTGATTGGTCGAGGCCGCCAGGCCTCGACCAATCAGCGACGGGCACAGTATCGACGTAGATGTCATAATGGTTGCCATGGCGACGATGTTATAAAGGTTGCCTCGACCAATCAGCGACGGGCACAGTCTGCCGCGAATTCTGGAATCATCATTGTCCATATACTACGGGGACATGCATATTCTAGAATACCCGATGCGTTAGAATCGGGCCACAGTCTAGTCTTTTATATTCTCCTTTAACCAAATAAGTGCCAATTTTCAAGTTGGTCTTAATTACAATTCCTGAAGCAATAGTTTCCTTGACACCCTGGTCATCAAGATTGAACAGGAAATCCTTAGCACTGACCTTATTCCAAACCCACCAACAGGAATAGTCTGCTACATTACTCCAGCTGTCATCCTAAAATGATGAAAGACTCCTGCCCTTGTTCACAATTCAAAAGGGTTAATAGAATTGTCTCAACTGAACCCCTCAGACCTACTAGATTGTGATCTCGCTCAAACAAATTTCAGACAAGAGGTTATCCATCAAGGATACTGGATAAATTCAAAAGTAATCTCGACACCCACAGATCATCACCTAACAATCAAACCAGAATACCTTTGTACATTCATACCACCCAATTACACCATCCATTCACTATGCCATACAGAACACACTGGCCTCTATTGAGTAGCGCATACCTCAAAATCCCTGAGTTCAAACTACAGCCTCTGATGTGAAATAAAAGAGCACAAAACCACTGTGGCCATCTTGTCAGGGCCGGCATTGGTAGTCTAACATGCGAACCTACCCAATAGTTACTAAAAAGTCAGAAGACAGGTTCTTTTCCCTGCCTTCACGGCTTCAGTGGCTCTCATGTGATCAACTCTGAATATTTCACACACCTACATACTGGTAAAGCGTATCAGATTAAAGGACTCTCAAATGCGAGTCAAATTTTGTATTTTATCTGATCAAATGTCCCGGCTGCCTATTAAATATAGAGACCACATAGAACAGATGGAAGTGGTATCCAAACAACCACCATTCTGGCATTATCAGCAATAGATAGATCTAGTCTGCTCTCCTCTCTCACTGATTCTGCCTTACTCCTCTCACCAGCACATGCAGAACCAGCAGCAGTGTGATCCAGAGGAGCCATCACTGCTATCAGTACTCACAAAAGTATCACTGTATTATCTGTGGAGTTACATGGGACTGCAGGTCAGATCTAATACATTATCATCTCAGTGGGTGCCCACCAAAAGCAGGGAGCTGCTGGCTGAGATAGATGGTCCTGGAAGCCCAGAAGGCACCGCAGAAAGGTGAGATTCTGTCAGAATCTGTCAGAGGAGCGGAAGTGCCATAGCAGCGCCACTCTCCCATTGACTTCAGTGGCAGTGAATCTGGGGCCTGCACTTCCTTCCCTGTCCACTTATGACTACCAAGAGTAAGAGAGAACAGACCCTACCTAGTTATGTATCATACACATACAGTATACTGCAGGTGCAGGCAGGCATAGGATGGAAGAAAATGCAGAGTGGATTTGAATAAGGTTATGTGCACACGTAGAATGGTCCTCTGCGCATTTTTCCTGCGGATTTACCGCGGTTTTGGTGCGGATTCCACTGTGGTTTTACACCTGCGGTTTTCTATTATGGAGCAGGTGTAAAACCGCTGCGGATTCCGCACCAAAAATTGACATGCTGCGGAATGTAAACCGCTGCGTTTCCTCGCGTTTTTTTGTGCATTGTACAGTACATTGTACTGTAAACGCATGGGAAACCGCTGCGGACCCGCAGCAAAATCTGCAGCGTGTGAACATAGCCTAAGGGTCTCTTGGCCCAGACACACTACAATGAGAGCAGAATTATTGTTAGCACAGTGGAATGACAACTCCTAAGAACAGAATCCGTACTCTGGGACTAGGGATGAGTGAACCGAACCTGTAGAACCTGGAGAAGTAAACTGGGCCCAGAGACCTTTGCTGAAATCCATTCTGCATTTTCTTTGCTGCCTGTGTTGTGCTGTATTGTATTTCAATGGAGCCCATGGAAGTCAAGGACAATCACCCGGCAGCTAATTATTTGCAGGTGTGCAATGATTGTTTAATAAACTTGTTATTGTTGTTATTAGACCTCCTTAATAAACTGTTCTTAATAAACTTGTTGGTAGTTTTTTTATGTGGGCAATTTTTGCCGACATTCTTCTGTGCTGCAGAGCATCTCACCTATAATTCTATACTATTCTCTGTTCTGCAGAGCATCTCACGTATACCCGCATACTATCCCCCTGTCCTGCAGAGCATTTAACCTATCTTTGCTATTCTCAATCCTGCAGAGCAACTCACCTATAATTCTTTATTATTCTTCTGCCCTGCAGAGCATCTCACGTATACCCGTATTATTTCCCCTTGACCTGCAGAGCATTTAATCTATATCTCTTTGCTATTCTCTGTTCTGCAGAGAACGCACCTACAATTCTATATTATTCTTCTGCCCTGCAGAGCATCTCACGTATACCTGCATACTATCCCCCTGTCCTGCAGAGCATTTAACCTATATCTCTTTGTTATTCACCTGCCCTGCAGAGCATCTCACCTATAATTCTATATTATTCTTCTGTCCTGCAGAGCATCTCACCTATAATTCTATATTATTCTTCTGTCCTGCAGAGCATCTCACCTATAATTCTATATTATTCTTCTGCCCTGCAGAGCATCTCATGTATATATGCATATACTATCCCCCTGTCCTGCAGAGCATTTAACCTATATATCTTTGCTATTCTCTGTCCTGCAGAGCATCTCACCTATAATTATATATTATTCTTCTGCCCTGCAGAGCATCTCATGTATATATGCATATACTATCCCCCTGTCCTGCAGAGCATTTAACCTATATCTTTTTGCTATTCTCTGTCCTGCAGAGCATCTCACCTATAATTATATATTATTCTTCTGCCCAGCAGAGCATCTCATGTATACATGCATATACTATCCCCGTCCTACAGAGCATTTAACCTATATTTAAGCCTGTGGGCAATTTTCTGTGGGCATTCTTCACCTTGCACCTCAAATATCACGGATCTGAAACCTTGTGATGCTGCAACTGGCAATTTTCTGTGTGGGCAGTTTTCTGTGCGGGCAATTTTCCGGTCACCGTGTTTGGGGCGCTCTTGCTTCCTGGACGATGAGTGATGGACTTCTACCTTGAAAGCGTAATGTATGACTATTGATTATGTGTTATTTTGAGTGACTGTTTATATTTATTACCTATTATTAAGTAAATTCATATTAGTTTATTCAATTGTCGTGTGAGCATTTATTTATTCATCATAATTCTTTGAACCTAACAAAACACAGACCCCAAGGTGTCATTTTATCCATCTTCCTGTGACCCACATGCCCATATAGATGTCTTATAAGGGTTGATCCTACTGACAGATTCCCTTTAACAATTTATCAAACTGCACATTTATCACTAAATGAGAGCACAGCTCATACCACTGTTTCATTGTGCAGATGAACTGGTTAGGCTTCTTTCACACCTCCGTCGGCGCGACGTACCGACGGACGTTGGCGATATTTTACACAACGTGGTCAGCGGACGCAGTGTTTCAACGCGTCCGCTGCCCATAGTAAACTCCCAGGGAGGAGGGGGTGGAGTTACGGCCGGGCATGCGCAGTTTAAAATGCAGGACACGACATACGAATATACGGTCCGCCAAATACCGACGCATCCAGTGCATGACGTATGGAACGTGTGTCCATACGTTGCGATGTGTCGGTAATACAAATCTATGTGAAAAAAACGCATCCTGCGGGCAACTTTGCAGGATGTTTTTTTTTTTTTATTTCCAACAACGACGCATTGCAACGGATTTCAAAAGACGTAAATGTGAAAGTAGCCTAAGGCCTCTTTCACACTTCCGTCTTTTGTCTCACGTTGAAATCCATCGATTTTTGAAAATGTATGATCCTGCATTTTCCCATAGACTTGTATTAGCGAGGGATTGTGACGGATGGCCGTCTGTTTCATCTGTTGTTCACTGGATCCGTTGGAAAATAGCGGTCTATCATGGAGAGAAAACGTTCAGAGGAACATTTTTTCTGCACGTCGGAAAATCATTCAGCGACGGGTCCTGCGCTGTCCGTCGTCAGCCATAATGGAAGCCTATGGACTCAGGATCCGTCGCTGACCGTCACATACAGGAATCCAGCGACGCATCACGTTTTTTCCCACTGAGCATGCCTGGAAGGCTTTTCAAGGCAGGGGAAATACCTCTCTCTCTGTGTCCCCGGAATACCAACTCCCATGTCTACACTGGAAAAGCTCAGCCGACGCATCCGTTCTAACACTGGATGCGTTCCCTATATCACTATTTTATCGACATCAGTCGGCACATCTTCCCGACACATTAGGACGGGACACTGCAGACGGAAATGTGAAAGAAGCCTAAGGAGGAAAATGGGACTGGAATCCCCTGCAATGGTGACTTTGGGGGGGATCCTGTAATCTAGCATTTAGATTGGCCAGTAATGATGTTCGAGGCGATACTATCATGTATTATGACAGCTTTAACCATGGAATCTCCCATAAAAATAATTCGCTTATAAAGTCGCCATCAGCTGCTCATTTTCCCTGGAGCAATCACCACAGATGCAATGTAGTTCAAGGAATGAAGCAGGGGAGCCAAGTGCGGGATCCCACTCCGAGATTCCCAAGAGGGTCATGTAAGTGGGTTGACAGAATGTGATAGCACCTTATTAAAAGGGGTTATTACTAGTGATGAGCGAATATACTCATTACTCGAGATTTCTCGAGCACGCTCCGGGGTCCTCCGAGTATTTTTTAGTGCTCAGAAATTTAGTTTTTCTTGCCGCAGCTGAATGATTTACATCTGTTAGCCAGCATAAGTACACATGGGGGTTGCCTGGTTGCTAGGGAATCCCCACATGTACTTATGCTGCCTAACAGATGTAAATCATTCAGCTGCAGCGAAGAAAACTAAATCTCCAAGTGCTAAAAAATACTCGGAGGTCACCCGAGCGTGCTCGAGAAATCTCGAGTAATGAGTATATTCGCTCATCACTATTTATCACAACTTGTCTAAAAATACCAATGACAGCATACCCACTAGAGTTGCAAATCGACTGGCAAGACCCATTCCATCAGTAATCGGCGGCCGCTGGACGTCAGTACGAGAACCGCCTCCTTCCTGATGGCATCCACGGCTCTACTGTTTACCAGCATGAAGTAAACAATGTGACATGACACACGTGACATTGCATCAAGACAGATATTAAAAAAAAAAGCCACAGATGCCGTCAGGTAAGAATTGGTTCTTCGTGCTCCTGTCCAGGGACCACACATTATGGTCATGGTGGATAGAATGGGTCATTGGCACAGATTTACTCCAAATCTAATAGCAACATACTGATTCCGTGCTGCCCCTTACCTAGTACTGCCCCAGTCCCTCCCTACCTTTTCTGAGGGGCTACACCCCCACTACTGCACAGCCGCTCTCTGTATCCCCCCCACTACTGCACAGCCCCTCTCTGTATCCCCCCCACTACTGCACAGCCCCTCTCTGTATCCCCCCCCCACTACTGCACAGCCCCTCTCTGTATCCCCCCCCACTACTGCACAGCCCCTCTCTGTATCCCCCCCCACTACTGCACAGCCCCTCTCTGTATCCCCCCCCACTACTGCACAGCCCCTCTCTGTATCCCCCCCACTACTGCACAGCCCCTCTCTGTATCCCCCCCACTACTGCACAGCCCCTCTCTGTATCCCCCCCACTACTGCACAGCCCCTCTCTGTATCCCCCCCACTACCGCACAGCCCCTTCTCTGTATCCCCCCCACTACTGCACAGCCCCTCTCTGTATCCCCCCCACTACTGCACAGCCCCTCTCTGTATCCCCCCCACTACTGCACAGCCCCTCTCTGTATCCCCCCCACTACTGCACAGCCCCTCTCTGTATCCCCCCCCACTACTGCACAGCCCCTCTCTGTATCCCCCCCCACTGCTGCACAGCCCCTCTCTGTATCCCCCCCACTGCTGCACAGCCCCTCTCTGTATCCCCCCACTGCTGCACAGCCCCTCTCTGTATCCCCCCCACTGCTGCACAGCCCCTCTCTGTATCCCCCCACTGCTGCACAGCCCCTCTCTGTATCCCCCCCACTGCTGCACAACCGCTCTCTGTATCCCCCCCCTGCTGCACAACCGCTCTCTGTATCCCCCCCCACTGCTGCACAGCCGCTCTCTGTATCCCCCCACTGCTGCACAGCCGCTCTCTGTATCCCCCCCCTGCTGCACAACCGCTCTCTGTATCCCCCCCCTGCTGCACAACCGCTCTCTGTATCCCCCCCCTGCTGCACAACCGCTCTCTGTATCCCCCCCACTGCTGCACAGCCGCTCTCTGTATCCCCCCCACTGCTGCACAGCCGCTCTCTGTATCCCCCCACTACTGCACAGCCGCTCTCTGTATCCCCCCACTACTGCACAGCCGCTCTCTGTATCCCCCCACTACTGCACAGCCGCTCTCTGTATCCCCCCACTGCTGCACAGCCGCTCTCTCTACACCCTCCCTATACAGCCGCTCTCTACACCCTCCCTATACAATCACTCACTAATAAACAGTTGTCACATTAATCCCATCAATGATATGTTGGAATTACAAGTTGCGCAATTCTCGGATGTTCCTCTCTTTCACCATACCAGTCAGGCACCCACGAATCCTCACACTGGAGGACTCACGATTTACTAAGCGCCTGTATAGGTAAGGTTACGGTCACATATTCAGTATTTGGTCAGTATTTTACATCAGTATTTGTAAGCCAAAATCCGGAGCGGGTGATAAATGCAGAAGTGGTGCATATGTCTCTATTATACTTTTCCTCTGATTGTTCCACTCCTGGTTTGGGCTTACAAATAATGAGGTAAAATACTGACCACATACTGATAGCGTGAATATAGCCTAAAGCTGCGGAACAAACCGAGAACAGCCGGCAGTGACAGCGGGAGAGATCCTGAGCGACAATTCTGCGCCAAGAGTGCGATGAGACAGAAAAACAGAAAACCGGACAGAACTCACCTACCGTACAATCCGGTGCTGCTGCGCTACCATGCCGCACAGAATAAGGGCGTGTCACAAGAGAACGAACTGCAAATTGTCTACAATGGCCTAAAACGGTATTGCTTAGCGGCCATTTTACCGTAGTCTGTGGCCATACGATACATTGTTTCACTGCAATAAAATGGCTTCCTCCATAGAGGACGGAAACGGCTCACAGCAGAGCGACCCAAACTGGCGTCATAGAGGCGGAAAGACGAGTCAGTCCGAAAGCCGAGCTCTGCAGCAGGCCTGTGCTCATTCTCTACAGCGACCTCACAAGGTTGCTGTGTGGAATTGCATCTGAGCGCCGTTCCAGAGCTCCAAGCTGCTGCGTGTGCAGAGGGCAGTGGCCTGGTGGAGACGTAACTGAGGAGCTGCAGCACACGAGCCGCAGACCTCCAGGAAGCCGCCTGCTCACATTACAAGCCTGTGATATTTATAGTCAATGACCGAGCTCCTGGGCAGAGGCTGGCCGCTTCTCTCATAGATTTGTTTCTGGACCAGGCAAAAAGAGACCTACATTTACCGACTGTCCAGGAATTTCAGGCCTCGTGGCAGCAGTGTATTTGTCAGGGCTGGTGCATGTGTGCTGGCTGACAGGAGGCCTGTGCAGTGATGCTGCCCCTGTGCAGTGATGCTGCCTCCTGCCTGTGCAGTGATGCTGCCTCCTGCCTGTGCAGTGATGCTGCCTCCTGCCTGTGCAGTGATGCTGCCTCCTGCCTGTGCAGTGATGCTGCCTGTGCAGTGATGCTGCCTCCTGCCTGTGCAGTGATGCTGCCTGTGCAGTGATGCTGCCTCCTGCCTGTGCAGTGCAGTGATGCTGCCTCTTGCCTGTGAAGTGATCCTGCCCCTGTGCAGTGATGCTGCCTCCTGCCTGTGCAGTGATGCTGCCTCCTGCCTGTGCAGTGATGCTGCCTCCTGCCTGTGCAGTGATGCTGCCTCCTGCCTGTGCAGTGGTGCTGCCACCTGCCTGTGCAGTGCAGTGATGCTGCCTCTTGCCTGTGAAGTGATCCTGCCCCTGTGCAGTGATGCTGCCTCTTGCCTGTGCAGTGATGCTGCCTCCTGCCTGTGCAGTGATGCTGCCTCCTGCCTGTGCAGTGATGCTGCCTCCTGCCTGTGCAGTGATGCTGCCTCCTGCCTGTGCAGTGATCCTGCCTGTGCAGTGATGCTGCCTCCTGCCTGTGCAGTCATGCTGCCTCTTGCCTGTGCAGTCATGCTGCCTCTTGCCTGTGCATTCATGCTGCCTCCCGCCTGTGCAGTGATCCTGCACCCCTGCCTGTGTAGTGATGTTGCCTGCTACCTTACAAAGCAGACTAGAGGACACAGGCATAGCTAGGCTTTTTGGTTCGGGAGGGTGAAACCTCTGAGTGGACCCCTAACCAGGTAACCCCTGATTACAACTCTGTGACGCACCCTAATAGTGAATGTACAAGAACCTCAGCAGATGACCGCACTGTTGCTGAAAAAAACGCTATAGAAAGAACAACACTGATATTATCGCCATATTATAACCATATAGTGGTAGATACCAGCCCTACAGAACATACAGTTAGGTCCATATGTATTTGGACAGAGACAACATTTTTCTAATTTTGGTTACAGACATTACCACAATGAATTTTAAACCAAACAATTCAGATGCAGTTGAAGTTCAGACTTTCAGCTTTCATTTGAGGGTATCCACATTAAAATTGGATGAAGGGTTTAGGAGTTTCAGCTACTTAACATGTGCCACCCTGTTTTTAAAGGGACCAAAAGTAATTGGACAGATTCAATAATTTAAAATAAAATGTTCATTTTTAGTACTTGGTTGAAAACCCTTTGTTGGCAATGACTTCCTGAAGTCTTGAACTCATGGACATCACCAGACGCTGTGCTTCATCCTTTTTGATGCTCTGCCAGGCCTTCACTGTGGTGGTTTTCAGTTGCTGTTTGTTTGTGGGCCATTCTGTCTGAAGTTTAGTCTTTAACAAGTGAAATGCATGCTCAATTGGGCTGAGATCAGGTGACTGACTTGGCCATTCAAGAATATTCCACTTCTTTGCTTTAATAAACTCCTGGGTTGCTTTGGCTTTATGTTTTGGGTCATTGTTCATCTGTAGTATGAAACGACGACCAATCAGTTTGGCTGCATTTGGCTGGATCTGAGCACACAGTATGGCTCTGAATACCTCAGAATTCATTTGGCTGCTTCTGTCCTGTGTCACATCATCAATAAACACTAGTGACCCAGTGCCACTGGCAGCCATGCATGCCCAAGCCATCACACTGCCTCTGCCGTGTTTACAGATGATGTGGTATGCTTTGGTTCATGAGCTGTACCACGCCTTCGCCATACTTTTCTCTTTCCATCATTCTGGTAGAGGTTGATCTTGGTTTCATCTGTCCAAAGAATGTTCTTCCAGAACTGTGCTGGGTTTTTTAGATGTTTTTTAGCAAAGTCCAGTCTAGCCTTTTTATTCTTGATGCTTATGATTGGCTTGCACCGTGCAGTGAACCCTCTGTATTTACTTTCATGCAGTCTTCTCTTTCTGGTAGATTTGGATATTGATATGCCTACCTCCTGGAGAGTGTTGTTCACTTGGTTGGCCATGGAGATTATTCTGCGATCATCCACCACTGTTGTCTTCCGTGGGCGCCCAGGTCTTTTTGCATTGATGAGTTCACCAGTGCTTTCTTTCTTTCTCAGGATGTACCAAACTGTAGATTTTGCCACTCCTAATATTGTAGCAATTTCTCGGATGGGTTTTTTCTGTTTTCACAGCTTAAGGATGGCTTGTTTCACCTACATGGAGAGCTCCTTTGACCGCATGTTTACTTCACAGCAAAACTTTCCAAATGCAAGCACCACACCTCAAATCAACTCCAGGCCTTTTATCTGCTTAATTGAGAATGACATAACGAAGGGATTGCCCACACCTATCCATGAAATAGCCTTGGAGTCAATTGTCCAATTACTTTTGGTCCCTTTAAAAACAGGGTGGCACATGTTAAGGAGCTGAAACTTCTAAACCCTTCATCCAATTTTAATGTGGATACCCTCAAATGAAAGCTGAAAGTCTAAACTTCAACTGCATCTGAATTGTTTTGTTTAAAATTCATTGTGGTAATGTCTATAACTAAAATTAGAAAAATGTTGTCTCTGTCCAAATATATATGGACTGTTATGACCCCAATGGCGAGGGTCTCAGAGGAACGTGGAAATCCGCAGAATACAAAAATCCAGCTCATAGGGCAGTGGTAACTGGGTTGACCATATATCTACTCCTAACGCCAACACTAGAAGTAGCCGGGGATCATTCCTACGTTGATTCTAGATGACACGCGCCAGCCGGAGAATCTAGCTACCCCTAGTAGAGGAAAACAAAGACCTTTCTTGCCTCCAGAGAAGGGGACCCCAAAGCTGGATAGAAGCCCCCCACAAATAATGACGGTGAGGTAAGAGGAAATGACAAACACAGAAATGAACCAGGTTTAGCACAGAGAGGCCCGCTTACTGATAGCAGAATAAAGAAAGGTAACTTATATGGTCAACAAAAACCCTATTAAAATCCACACTGGAAATTCAAGAACCCCCGAACCGTCTAACGGTCCGGGGGGAGAACACCAGCCCCCCTAGAGCTTCCAGCAAAGGTCAGGATATAGATTTGGAACAAGCTGGACAAAAATACAAAACCAAAACAAATAGCAAAAAGCAAAAGGCAGACTTAGCTGATATAACTGGAACCAGGATCAGTAGACAAGAGCACAGCAGACTAGCTCTGATAACTACGTTGCCAGGCATTGAACTGAAGGTCCAGGGAGCTTATATAGCAACACCCCTAAGTAACGACCCAGGTGCGGATAAAAGGAATGACAGAAAAACCAGAGTCAAAAAACTAGTAACCACTAGAGGGAGCAAAAAGCAAATTCACAACAGTACCCCCCCCTTAGTGAGGGGTCACCGAACCCTCACCACGACCACCAGGGCGATCAGGATGAGCGGCATGAAAGGCACGAACTAAATCGGCCGCATGAACATCAGAGGCGACCACCCAGGAATTATCCTCCTGACCATAGCCCTTCCACTTGACCAGGTACTGAAGCCTCCGCCTGGAGAGGCGAGAATCCAAGATCTTCTCCACCACGTACTCCAACTCGCCCTCAACCAACACCGGAGCAGGAGGCTCAGCAGAAGGAACTACAGGCACAATGTACCGCCGCAACAAGGACCTATGAAATACATTGTGAATAGCAAACGACACAGGAAGATCCAGACGAAAAGATACAGGATTAAGGATTTCCAATATCTTGTAAGGCCCAATAAAACGAGGTTTAAATTTGGGAGAGGAGACCTTCATAGGAACAAAGCGGGAAGAAAGCCATACCAAATCCCCAACGCGTAGTCGGGGACCCACACCGCGGCGGCGGTTGGCAAAGCGCTGAGCCTTCTCCTGTGACAACTTCAAGTTGTCCACCACATGATTCCAGATCTGCTGCAACCTATCCACCACAGAATCCACCCCAGGACAGTCAGAAGGCTCCACATGACCCGAAGAAAAGCGAGGATGGAAACCAGAGTTGCAGAAAAAAGGCGAAACCAAGGTGGCGGAACTAGCCCGATTATTAAGGGCAAACTCAGCCAACGGCAAGAATGTCACCCAATCGTCCTGATCAGCAGAGACAAAACACCTCAAATAAGCCTCCAAAGTCTGATTGGTTCGCTCCGTCTGTCCATTAGTCTGAGGATGGAAAGCAGACGAAAACGACAAATCAATGCCCATCCTACTACAAAAGGATCGCCAGAACCTGGAAACGAACTGGGATCCTCTGTCTGACACAATATTCTCAGGGATGCCGTGCAAACGAACCACGTTCTGGAAAAACACAGGAACCAGATCGGAAGAGGAAGGCAGCTTAGGCAAAGGAACCAAATGGACCATCTTGGAGAAGCGATCACATATCACCCAGATAACAGACATGCCCTGAGATAGCGGAAGATCAGAAATGAAATCCATGGAGATATGTGTCCAAGGTCTCTTCGGGACAGGCAAGGGCAAGAGCAAACCGCTGGCACGAGAACAGCAAGGCTTAGCTCGAGCACAAGTCCCACAGGACTGCACAAATGACTGCACATCCCTTGACAAGGAAGGCCACCAAAAGGACCTGGCCACCAGATCTCTGGTGCCAAAAATTCCCGGGTGACCTGCCAACACCGAGGAATGAACCTCGGAAATGACTCTGCTGGTCCACTTATCTGGGACAAACAGTCTGTCAGGTGGACAAGACTCAGGCCTATCAGCCTGAAATCTCTGCAACACACGTCGCAGATCCGGAGAAATAGCTGACAAGATAACTCCATCTTTAAGAATATCAACAGGATCAGCGACTCCAGGAGCATCAGGCACAAAGCTCCTAGAAAGAGCATCGGCCTTCACATTCTTTGAACCTGGTAAATACGAGACAACAAAATCAAAGCGGGAGAAAAACAATGACCAGCGGGCCTGTCTCGGATTAAGGCGTTTAGCAGACTCGAGATACATCAGATTTTTGTGATCAGTCAAGACCACCACACGATGCTTAGCACCCTCGAGCCAATGACGCCACTCCTCAAATGCCCATTTCATGGCCAACAACTCCCGATTGCCCACATCATAATTTCGCTCGGCAGGCGAAAACTTCCTAGAGAAAAAGGCACAAGGTTTCATAACAGAGCAACCAGGGCCTCTCTGCGACAAAACGGCCCCTGCCCCAATCTCCGAAGCATCCACCTCAACCTGAAAGGGAAGTGAGACGTCAGGCTGGCACAAAACAGGCGCCGAAGTAAACCGGCGTTTCAACTCCTGGAAAGCCTTCACGGCAGCAGGAGCCCAGTTAGCTACATCGGAGCCCTTCTTGGTCATATCCGTCAAAGGTTTCACAATGCTAGAAAAATTTGCGATAAAACGACGGTAGAAGTTAGCGAAGCCCAAGAACTTCTGAAGACTCTTAACTGACGAGGGCTGAGTCCAATCAAGAATAGCTCGGACCTTGACTGGGTCCATCTCCACAGCAGAAGGGGAAAAAATGAACCCCAAAAAGGGAACCTTCTGCACACCAAAGAGACACTTTGAGCCCTTGACAAACAAAGAATTTTCACGCAAAATTTTAAAGACCAACCTGACCTGCTCCACATGCGAATCCCAATTGTCAGAAAAAACCAAAATATCATCCAGATAAACAATCAAAAATTTATCCAGATACTTCCGGAAAATGTCATGCATAAAGGACTGAAAAACTGAAGGCGCATTGGAGAGCCCAAAAGGCATCACCAAGTACTCAAAATGACCTTCGGGCGTATTGAATGCGGTTTTCCATTCATCACCTTGCTTAATGCGCACAAGGTTGTACGCACCACGAAGGTCTATCTTGGTGAACCACTTGGCACCCTTAATCCGGGCAAACAAGTCAGACAACAGCGGTAAAGGATACTGAAATTTGACAGTGATCTTATTTAAAAGTCGATAATCAATACAAGGTCTCAAAGATCCATCCTTTTTTGCCACAAAAAAGAATCCCGCACCAAGAGGGGAAGAAGACGGACGAATATGTCCTTTCTCCAGAGACTCCTTGATATATGAACGCATAGCGGTATGTTCAGGTACCGACAGATTAAAAAGTCTTCCCTTAGGAAATTTACTGCCTGGGATCAAATCTATAGCACAGTCACAGTCCCTATGAGGAGGCAGTGCACTGGACTCAGACTCACTGAAGACATCCTGATAATCAGACAAATACTCCGGAACTTCCGAAGGCGTAGAAGAAGCAATAGACACAGGCAGGGAATCCCCATGAATACCACGACAGCCCCAACTTGAGACTGACATAGCCTTCCAGTCCAGGACTGGATTATGGGTCTGTAACCATGGCAGCCCTAAAACAACCAAATCATGCATTTTATGTAAAACCAGGAAACGTATCACCTCGCGGTGTTCAGGAGTCATGCACATGGTAACCTGTGTCCAATACTGCGGTTTATTTGCTGCCAATGGTGTAGCATCAATACCCCTAAGAGGAATAGGATTTTCTAATGGTTCAAGAGTAAAACCACAGCGCTTAGCAAATGAGAGATCCATGAGACTCAGGGCAGCACCTGAATCTACAAACGCCATGACAGGATAAGATGACAGTGAGCAAATCAAAGTTACAGACAGAATAAATTTAGGTTGCAAATTACCAACGGTGACAGGACTAACAACCTTAGCTATACGTTTAGAGCATGCTGAGATAACATGTGTAGAATCACCACAGTAGTAGCACAAGCCATTCCGGCGTCTATGAATTTTCCGCTCATTTCTAGTCAGGATTCTATCACATTGCATTAAATCAGGTGTCTGTTCAGACAACACCATGAGGGAATTTGCGGTTTTGCGCTCCCGCAACCGCCGGTCAATTTGAATAGCCAGTGCCATAGTATCATTCAGACCTGTGGGAATGGGAAAACCCACCATAACATTCTTAATGGCTTCAGAAAGGCCATTTCTAAAATTAGCGGCCAGTGCACACTCGTTCCAATGTGTCAGCACGGACCATTTCCGAAAATTTTTGGCAATACACTTCAGCCTCGTCCTGCCCCTGAGACATAGCCAGCAAGGCCTTTTCTGCCTGAATCTCAAGATTGGGTTCCTCATAAAGTAAACCGAGCGCCAGAAAAAACGCATCAAGATCAGCCAATGCCGGATCTCCTGGCGCCAGCGAAAAAGCCCAATCCTGAGGGTCGCCCCGTAAGAACGAAATAACAATTTTTACTTGCTGAGCAGAATCTCCAGATGAACAGGGTCTCAGGGACAAAAACAATTTACAATTATTCACGAAATTCCTAAACTTAAACCTGTCTCCGGAAAACAGTTCAGGAATCGGTATTTTAGGTTCTGACCTAGGATTTCTGATAACATAGTCTTGTATGCCCTGCACACGAGTAGCCAGCTGGTCCACACTTGTAATCAAGGTCTGGACATTCATGTCTGCAGCAAGCATAGCCACTCTGAGGTAAAGGGGAAGAAGAAAAAAAAAAAAAAAACTCAGAATCTTCTTTCTTATAATCCCTCTTCTGCAATGCATTAAACATTTAATACTGGCCTGGCAAACTGTTATGACCCCAATGGCGAGGGTCTCAGAGGAACGTGGAAATCCGCAGAATACAAAAATCCAGCTCATAGGGCAGTGGTAACTGGGTTGACCATATATCTACTCCTAACGCCAACACTAGAAGTAGCCGGGGATCATTCCTACGTTGATTCTAGATGACACGCGCCAGCCGGAGAATCTAGCTACCCCTAGTAGAGGAAAACAAAGACCTTTCTTGCCTCCAGAGAAGGGGACCCCAAAGCTGGATAGAAGCCCCCCACAAATAATGACGGTGAGGTAAGAGGAAATGACAAACACAGAAATGAACCAGGTTTAGCACAGAGAGGCCCGCTTACTGATAGCAGAATAAAGAAAGGTAACTTATATGGTCAACAAAAACCCTATTAAAATCCACACTGGAAATTCAAGAACCCCCGAACCGTCTAACGGTCCGGGGGGAGAACACCAGCCCCCCTAGAGCTTCCAGCAAAGGTCAGGATATAGATTTGGAACAAGCTGGACAAAAATACAAAACCAAAACAAATAGCAAAAAGCAAAAGGCAGACTTAGCTGATATAACTGGAACCAGGATCAGTAGACAAGAGCACAGCAGACTAGCTCTGATAACTACGTTGCCAGGCATTGAACTGAAGGTCCAGGGAGCTTATATAGCAACACCCCTAAGTAACGACCCAGGTGCGGATAAAAGGAATGACAGAAAAACCAGAGTCAAAAAACTAGTAACCACTAGAGGGAGCAAAAAGCAAATTCACAACAATGGACCTAACTGTATATGTGATTACAGCACAGTTACAGATAATGACTTACAGCTGACGTTCTTTCTGATGGAATAGTCCGCTTTTTCTGTCTTTTCCATCTGGCCCAGACCGACACGACAACTTCTCCAGCCACGACTCGGCTGCAGAGAAAACAACAAATACATATTTCACGTCTCATATTTTCAGCACTGTCCCCATCTATTTCCAACCTGCACAAACTCTTCATCCTGCTGATATCCCCAATACTGAGCCGCTGATGCCATATGTGTCCCTATAACTGCAACTACTGTGTGGTACTATGTTATTATTTATTTATATGTGCCCTCTAGATGGTAAAACAAACCTCTAGAATATAGTAATGCTGTGTGCGCAAGTTCCCTAGAAAACAGTGTCTACATTTTGTCCCCTAGAAAGCAATGCCCTCTGTGTGCCCCTTTGACAGTCACAATAACCAGAGTGCCCCTATAACAATAAGTGCCCACTTAACATTTAATAATATCCCGAGTCTTCCCCCGCCCGTACAGCTCCCCTCCACACAGTATGATGCTCTCCTATACACAATATAATGCTCCCACACAGTATACTGACCCCTTAGTGTCTCCTAAACTGATGGCTACAATACTATATGATGGCCCCCACACTGTATAAAGACCCTACATTAGCTCCCACACTGTTTGATGACCCCCTCACTGTAATCCCCACACTGTATGATGGCCCCCTAAATAGACTCCATATAGTTTAATGAACCCCATATTCCTCCATGTAGTATTCTGCATTCCATAAAGTATAATGTATCCCATAGTTCTCCATATATTATAACTCACTTCTCATAGGCCTCTATATTGTATAAAGTATTCCCCATAGACCTCCATATAGTATAATGCACTCTTCATAGGCCTCTTTACAGTATAGTACACTCCCCATAGGCCTAATATTATGCACTTCTTATAGGCCTCCATATAGTATCATGCACTTCCCACAGGTCTTCATATAATACCATGCCCTCCCCATAGGCCTTTATGTAGTGTAATGCACTGCCCATAGACCTCCATACAGTATAATGTACTCCCCATAGGCTTTGATATAGTATAATACACTAGCACTCCTCATAATAAAAAAATATAATACTCACAGCTCCTCATTCCCCACTGCTCCAGTCTCTGCAGTGAGTGCCCGCACATCTCAACACAGCTGGCACCATGAACTGTCAGTGTCTGCGTCAGTTATGTCATACGCACAAGAGGAATGATGGGAGAGGGAACTTGTCACTCCCTGTGTCATCATTGCTTTCATACAGCCGAAACAGTTGTACTTGTTATGACGGGTGGGGAGCTCGATGCTGGCATCGGGTTCCCCACTCTCCTGCTTAAGGTCCCCATAGTGGCGGTACAGGGAGATGGAGTTCAAACAAGCGTGTAAAAAATTTATTCAAACCCACAAAAAAACACGATTATTGCATATTGTCATGCGTATGTTGATTTTATACATCCATTTTTATACATCAACAATTAACTCCTTCACCCTGAAGCCTGTTTTCACCTTCATGACCGGGCCAAATTTTACAATTCTGACCACTGTCACTTTGAGGTAATAACTCTGGAACGCTTCAACGGATCCCACTGATTCTGAGGCTATGTGCACACGTCAGGATTTTGTCAGGCTTTTTCCTCAGGTTTTGTAGCCAAAACCAGGAGTGGAACAATTAGAGGAAAAGTATAATAGAAACATATGCACCACTTCTGCATTTATCACCCACTCCTGGTTTTGGCTACAAAACCTGAGGAAAAAGCCTGACAAAATCCTGACGTGTGCACATACCCTTAGAGTGTTTTTCGTGACATATTGTATAGCATGATAGTATTAAAAAAATTTCGATATGGCTTACGTTTATTTCTGAAAAAAATAAGACTTTTAATCTTTTAATTTTTATGCCCTTAACCCAGAGAGTTATGTCACACAAAATTCCAACAATATTTAGCAAACCATTTTTTTTAAGGACCGCATCACATTTGAAGTGACTTTGAGGGGACTATATGACAGAAAATACCCAAAAGTGACACCATTCTAAAAGCTACACCCCTCAAAGTGCTCAAAACCACATTCAATAAGTTTATTAACCCTTCAGGTGCTTCACAGAAACTGAAGCAGTGTGGAAGGAAAAAATGAACATTTAACTTTTTTTCCTCAACATTTTTACTTTAGTCCCCAATTTTCTTTTATTTTCACATGGGTGACAGGAGAAAATGAACTTCAAAATGTATTGTGCAATTTCTCCTCAGTACTCCGATACCACATGTGTGGGGGAAAAACATTGATGCTGGTATAAAAGTTACCTATGTATACCTATATATCACCTGATAGCCTTGATCCTGCAGTGGGTGCACCAGATCCTGCAGTGGGTGCACCAAATCCCACACAATATTCCCACTCACTCCCAGGACAGGGGGACATTCAGGTGATTGAATCTGTGTGTCCTTCCCTTTGTAAAGTCTAAACCTGTGGGTGTACCCTGAGGTTCTCTCGCATAGTTTGTCCAGCTTAATTCCGTACATTGCCCTTACTAGACAGGTATTGCCGGAATCTGAACCTCCCGTTAAATTGTTTTAGCAACCCATCCACGCAGATGTCCCTTTGGGGGAACATTCAACTCGGCAAACTTGTTGCTGAACTGGTCAATGACCAGGCAAACTTTGAAAAGTCGGTCAAAGTTGGGATAATCTCTGTGAGGACATTGTGCATTATCACTGTAATGGAAAAATTTGGGAATGGCCTTACCATGTTTACAGGTCATAGCAATCTGGAACACTGAATTTCTGGCTTCTTCACTATCCCCTTGTGAAGAAACAGGCCCCAAAACGTTATCATTTCAACATCATCTACAGGGGTCCTGTTGTCAAATGATGAACTGGGTTTTTGGGATAAAAATTGATGGGCGTACAAATTGATCTGCAACACCATGAGATATACAAAATCCTCAAAAAAGAAGACTTTTAAAATTAAATTTCTGTGAGGCCGGTAATGTCAAATTGGATTCCTGATTGCTCCACAAAATAAGGAATCTGTGGCTCATAGTCTTCTGGGGGCTGAGGTTCATACATAGTAACAGTGGGCGCTGGTTCATTTTCTGTCCTGGGGTGTCTGCGTGGCGGTTCGGTATCACTAGAGGGAAAGGAGGAGGAGGAAAAGTAAAGGAAGTTGTGATTATCTCCATCACTATCAGTGTCAGAGGCAAGGAAGGCGTATGCCTCCTCAGCTGAATACCGGGTTTAGAACAAGCGGAGCAACATTTTTTCATGTAGGCAATATTTGTGTGTGTGTACCAAATTTTATTCAGGTGTGTGTGAGTGCTTGGTGTAAATGTCTTTTTCTTATTTAGAAGAGAAAAAAAAAGAAAAGAATATAGAAAGAAAAATATTAAACTTTGGTAAAGTAAAAACAAACTTACGTCATTGTCGATCGCACCAATCAGAGCTGGCTCCGGTGAAGTCAGCATTGGTAGGCTTCAGCCTATGATCGGTTCTCTTACAGCACCGATCATTACTTTGAATTTGACAACAAGATTTATCTACAGGAGACTGGCACAGCAATGGGAAGTAAAATGGCTCCACAGTATGCAAATCTTTTCATGGCCAAGCTTGAAAGCGACTTTTTGTCCTCATGACCCATAAGGCCTCTGGCCTACTACCGCTACATTGATGACATTTTAATCATCTGGACGGAGTCTGAGCAACAGCTAAAAACGTTCCATGAACAGTTTAATCAATTTCATCCTACCATCAACTTGACACTCAACTACTCCTGTACTGAAATTAACTTTTTGGACACCATCATTAAGCTGCAGAACAATAAAATAGAGACATCCCTGTATCAGAAGCCAATCTACCGTCCAACATACCTTAAATGGGACAGTTTCCATCCAAAACACATAAAAAACTCTATTGTCTACAGCAAAGCCATCAGATACAATCGTATATGTTCCAACCCCATGGATAGGGATGAACACCTTGGTCGCCTCAGAAAGACCTTTTTGAATCAGGGCTACCATCCCAGAACAATTGAAAACAGATCACAAGAGCCACCAGAATATCAAGGAATCACCTGCTACATTACAAAGCTAAAGAAGAAAATAACCAGGTACCTCTAGTAGTTACCTACAATCCAAATCTGGAGGTGCTAAGGGGAGCTGCACGGAAATTACAACCTTTACTGCAAAAAGATGCCCGACTACAATCCATTTTTCCAGACTCTACTACTGTTGATGTAGGCAGCCCCCAAATCTAAGAAGCATCATTGTCAGAAGCTCCCTATCCTCTACAACAGCTGCAGGAACCTTTCCTTGCAACCAGAAAAAATGTAAAACCTGTCCATTTATAATGACCACGGACAAGATAAAGATCCCCAATTCACATCAGGACTACAAGATCCCAGGTACCTTCAGCTGCATCACATCTAATGTGGTGTACTTAATTATTTGTACTAAATGTCCAAACTGGGGGGTCTGTATGTTGGGGAGACAGGGCAAAAACTGAGAACAAGGATAAATTCTCACCGCCATACATTAAAAGAAAAAAGAATGGATCTACCTGTGGCCAAACATTTTTGTATGCCTGACCATAGCACCATGGACCTGAAATTACTTGTATTGAAAGGTAACTTCAAATCTCAGACAGGAGAATCTGGGAGTATAAACTTATGACGACATTTGACACACTTAGTGCAGTAATGAAGGTGTAGCATGGATTTATGGCTTTTTACATCAATTAAGGAATTTGCACTTCAGACCATGTGGGGTCATCATTACAGAACCAGACCCCAATCAGAGGACAACAAAACATTCACTCCTAATCTAGGAACTTTCCAATATTTATGGACACAACTGTTTATCACTCTCCCATAATGACAGTTCTGTGCTGTGTTGTATATAAATATGTGATTCTTCAGAATTTGCTTTAGTCTGTGCCTGATGAAGAGACCTGAGTAGTTTCGAAAGCTTGCAATCTGTTACAATCTTTTCAGTTTGCCATTAAAAGGTGTCAACCACTGAGGACTCTCAATTCTAAATATTTTTCTTTTTTTTCTAGTCATTTTGAGAGTTTAAAGGAACCAACAAATGTAATGAAGGTGAAGCAGAAGTCCAGCGTGGGTAATACCCATAAAAAATAACTTTCATTCCATTTTCATTGAAAACACATAAGTCCAAAATCCATCTTTATATCCAGAGACACAAAAACGGGTAATTCATACCAGTGACAGTCACAGGCATAAAGTGCATTTAAAATCATGCGCGTTGCAACGGTTAAGGCGGCACGACCGTTGAAACGTGTATGAGCTTTGGGGAACGCACAGTTTGGATCATTGGTGCATCTGTGCCTGTGTCAGACTTACTGAACATGACAAGTGAGAAAAACCCATTCATTTAGAGCACGTGAACTCAGTAATGTATATCCGTTTTCAACCAGCATGACTAACTTGGCTGTCACAACATTTGGATATGTGTTTTTACATGTACAGTAAGTTAATGTAGTTTGCGTAATGGGGTTATCTAAGATATTAACCCCTTTCTGTCATTGGACGTACTATTCCGTCCATGTGGGGTGGGCCCTACTTCCCAAGGACGGAATAGTACGTCCAGCACGATCAGCCGCGCTCACGGGGGGAGCGCGGCCGATCGCGGCCGGGTGTCAGCTGACTATCGCAGCTGACATCCGGCACTATGTGCCAGGAGCGGTCAAGGACCGCCCCCGGCACATTAACCCCCGGCACACCGCGATCAAACATGATCGCGGTGTACCGGCGGTATAGGGAAGCATTGCGCAGGGAGGGGGCTCCCTGCGTGCTTCCCTGAGACCCCCGGAGCAACGCGATGTGATCGCGTTGCTCCGAGGGTCTCCTACCTCCCTCCTCGCCGCAGGTCCCGGATCCAAGATGGCCGCGGCATCCGGGTCCTGCAGGGAGGGAGGTGGCTTACCGAGTGTCTGCTCAGTGCAGACACTTGGTAAGCCTGCAGCCCTGCACAGCAGATCGCAGATCTGGCAGAGTGCTGTGCACACTGCCAGATCAATGATCTGTGATGTCCCCCCCTGGGACAAAGTAAAAAAGTAAAAAAAAATGTCCACATGTGTAAAAAAAAAAAAAAAAATTCCTAAATAAATAAATAAAAAAAATTATTCCCATAAATACATTTCTCTATCTAAATAAAAAAAAAATCAAACAATAAAAGTACACATATTTAGCATCGCCGCGTCCGTAACGACCCCACCTATAAAACTACATAACTAGTTAACCCCTTCAGTGAACACCGTAAAAAAAAAAAAAAAAAACGAGGCAAAAAACAACGCTTTATTCTCATACCGCCAATCAAAAAGTGGAATAACACGCGATCAAAAAGACAGATAAAAATAACCATGGTACCGCTGAAAACGTCATCTTGTCCCGCAAAAAACGAGCCGCCATACACCATCATCAGCGAAAAAATAAAAAAGTTATAGTCCTCAGAATAAAGCGATGCCAAAATAATTATTTTTTCTATAAAATAGCTTCTATCGTATAAAAGCGCCAAAACATAAAAAAATGATATAAATGAGATATCGCTGTAATCGTACTGACCCGAAGAATAAAACTGCTTTATCAATTTCACCAAACGCGGAACGGTATAAACGCCTCCCCCAAAAGAAATTAATGAATAGCTGGTTTTTGGTCATTCTGCCTCACAAAAATCGGAATAAAAAGCGATCAAAAAATCTCCCGTGCCCGAACATGTTACCAATAAAAACGTCAACTCGTCCCGCAAAAAACAAGACCTCACATGACTCTGTGGACTCAAATATGGAAAAATTATAGCTCTCAAAATGTGGTAACGCAAAAAATATTTTTTGCAATAAAAAGCGTCCTTCAGTGTGTGACGGCTGCCAATCATAAAAATCCGCTAAATAACCCACTATAAAAGTAAATCAAACCCCCCTTCATCACCCGCTTAGGCTATGTTCACATTTGCGTTGTGCGCCGCAGCGTCGGCGACGCAACACACAACGCAGGAACACCGCATGCACAACGCTGCGTTTTGCGACGCATGAGTCCTTTTTTTGCTTGATTTTGTACGCACAAAAAATGCAACTTGCTGCGTCCTCTGCGCCATGACGCGTGCGCCGCAGTGACGCATGCGTCGCAAAACGCAAGTGCAACGCATGTCCATGCGCCCCCATGTTAAATATAGGGGCGCATGACGCATGCGGCGACGCTGTGGGGCAGAACGCTAATGTGAACGTAGCCTTAGTTAGGGAAAAATAAAAAAAAATAAAAAAATGTATTTATTTCCATTTTCCCATTAGGGCTAGGGTTAGGGTTAGAGCTAGGGTTAGGGCTAGGGTTAGGGCTAGGGCTACATTTAGGGTTGGGGCTAAAGTTAGGGTTAGGGTTGGGGCTAAAGTTAGGGTTAGGGTTTGGATTACATTTACGGTTGGGAATAGGGTTGGGATTAGGGTTAGGGGTGTGTCTGGGTTAGAGGTGTGGTTAGGGTTACCGTTGGGATTAGGGTTAGGGGTGTGTGTGGATTAGGGTTTCAGTTATAATTGGGGGGTTTCCACTGTTTAGGAACATCAGGGGCTCTCCAAACGTGACATGGCGTCCCATTTCAATTCCAGCCAATTCTGCGTTGAAAAAGTAAAACAGTGCTCTCCCGTGCGCCCAAACAGGGGTTTACCCCAACATATGGGGTATCAGCGTACTCGGAACACATTGGAGAACAACTTTTGGGGTCCAATTTCTCCTGTTACCCTTGGGAAAATAGAAAACTGGGGCTAAAAAATAATTTTTGTGGAAAAAAAAAATATTTTTTATTTGCATGGCTCTGCGTTATAAACTGTAGTGAAACACTAGGGGGATCAAAGCTCTCACAACACATCTAGATGAGTTCCTTAGGGGGTCTACTTTCCAAAATGGTGTCACTTGTGGGGGGTTTCTACTGTTTAGGTACATTAGGGGCTCTGCAAACGCAATGTGACGCCTGCAGACCATTCCATCTAAGTCTGCATTCCAAATGGCGCTCCTTCCCTTCCGAGCCCTCCCATGCGCCCAAACGGTGGTTCCCCCCCACATATGGGGTATCAGCGTACTCAAGACAAATTGGACAACAACTTTTGGGGTCCAATTTCTCCTGTTACCATTGGGAAAATACAAAACTGGGGGCTAAAAAATAATTTTGGGGGGAAAATTTTATTTTTTTATTTTCACGGCTCTGCGTTATAAACTATAGTGAAACACTTGGGGGTTCAAAGTTCTCACAACACAACTAGATAAGTTCCTTGGGGGGTCTAGTTTCCAATATTGGGTCACTTGTGGGGGGTTTCTACTGTTTAGGAACATTAGGGGCTCTGCAAACGCAATGTGACGCCTGCAGACCAATCCATCTAAGTCTGCATTGCAAATGATGCTCCTTCCCTTCCGAGCTCTGCCATGCGCTCAAACGGTGGTTCCCCCCCAGATATCAGGTATCAGCGTACTCAGGACAAATTGGACAACAATATAGAGGGTCTAATTTCTCCTGTTACCCTTGGAAAAATACAAAACTGGGGGCTAAAAAATAATTTTTGTGGAAAAAAAAAATATTTTTATTTGCACGGCTCTGCGTTATAAACTGTAGTGAAACACTTAGGGGTTCAAATCTCTCACAACACATCTAGATGAGTTTCTTAGGGGGTCTACTTTCCAAAATGGTGTCACTTGTGGGTTTTTTTACTGTTTAGGTACATTAGGGGCTCTGCAAACGCAATGTGACGCCTGCAGACCATTCCATCTAAGTCTGCATTCCAAATGGCGCTCCATCCCTTCCGAGCCCTCCCATGCGCTTAAACGGTGGTTCCCCCCCACATATGGGGTATCAGCGTACTCAGGACAAATTGGACAACAACTTTTTGGGTCCAATTTCTCCTGTTACCCTCGGGAAAATACAAAACTGGGGGCTAAAATATAATTTTTGTGGGAAAAAATTTGTGTTTTATTTTTACGGCTCTGCATTATAAACTTCTGTGAAGCACTTGGTGGGTCAAAGTGCTCACCACACCTCTAGATAAGTTCCTTAGGGGGTCTACTTTCCAAAATGGTGTCACTTGTGGGGGGTTTCAATGTTTAGGCACATCAGTGGCTCTCCAAACGCAACATGGCGTCCCATCTCAATTCCTGTCAATTTTGCAGTGAAAAGTCAAACGGCGCTCCTTCCCTTCCGAGCTCTCCCATGCACCCAAACAGTGGTTTACCCCCACATATGGGGTATCAGCGTACTCAGGACAAATTGCACAACAACTTTTGTGGTCCAATTTCTTCTCTTACCCTTGGGAAAATAAAAAATTGGGGGCGAAAAGATCATTTTTGTGAAAAAATATGATTTTTTATTTTTACGGTCCTGCATTATAAACTTCTGTGAAGCACTTGGTGGGTCAAAGTGCTCACCACACATCTAGATAAGTTCCTTAGGGGGTCTACTTTCCAAAATGGTGTCACTTGTGGGGGTTTCAATGTTTAGGCACATCAGTGGCTCTCCAAACGCAACATGGCGTCCCATCTCAATTCCTGTCAATTTTGCAGTGAAAAGTCAAACGGCGCTCCTTCCCTTCCGAGCTCTCCCATGCGCCCAAACAGTGGTTTACCCCCACATATGGGGTATCAGCGTACTCAGGACAAATTGTACAACAACTTTTGGGGTCCAATTTCTTCTCTTACCCTTGGAAAAATAAAAAATTGGGGGCGAAAAGATCATTTTTGTGAAAAAATATGATTTTTTATTTTTACGGTTCTGCATTATAAACTTCTGTGAAGCACTTGGTGGGTCAAAGTGCTCACCACACCTCTAGATAAGTTCCTTAGGGGGTCTACTTTCCAAAATGGTGTCACTTGTGGGGGGTTTCAATGTTTAGGCACATCAGTGGCTCTCCAAACGCAACATGGCGTCCCATCTCAATTCCAGTCAATTTTGCATTGAAAAGTCAAATGGCGCTCCTTCGCTTCCGAGCTCTGTCATGCGCCCAAACAGTGGTTTACCCCCAAATATGGGGTATCGGCGTAATCAGGACAAATTGTATAACATCTTTTGGGGTCCATTTTCTCCTGTTACCCTTGGTAAAATAAAACAAATTGGAGCTGAATTAAATTTTGTGTGAAAAAAAGTTAAATGTTCATTTTTATTTAAACATTCCAAAAATTCCTGTGAAACACCTGAAGGGTTAATAAACTTCTTGAATGTGGTTTTGAGCACCTTGAGGGGTGCAGTTTTTAGAATGGTGTCACACTTGGGTATTTTCTATCATATAGACCCCTCAAAATGACTTCAAATGAGATGTGGTTCCTAAAAAAAAATGGTGTTGTAAAAATGAGAAATTGATGGTCAACTTTTAACCCTTATAACTCCCTAACAAAAAAAAATTTTGGTTCCAAAATGATGCTGATGTAAAGTAGACATGTGGGAAATGTTACTTATTAAGTATTTTGTGTGACATATCACTGTGATTTAATTGCATAAAAATTCAAATTTGGAAAATTGCGAAATTTTCAAAATTTTCACCAAATTTCCATTTTTTTCACAAATAAACGCAGGTAATATCAAAGAAATTTTACCACTATCATGAAGTACAATATGTCACGAGAAAACAATGTCAGAATCACCAGGATCCGTTGAAGCGTTCCAGAGTTATAACCTCATAAAGGGACAGTGGTCAGAATTGTAAAAATTGGCCCGGTCCATAACGTGCAAACCACCCTTGGGGGTGAAGGGGTTAAAAATCCTGAATTCAGGCAACAATATTTGTAAAATAATGGAATTATATATACTCAGCCTTTTACTCCCAGCTGTTCCACTGCCATGCCACTGATGCTTATGTTGACCTTGGCTGCAATTGTCACAGTACAATGCAGATCAAGAGAGACCACTGAGGCCAGTGATTGGCTGTAGATGCCTATTGGGGCATACAGCCTATGACAACTATAGCCAATGCAAAGAGCATTGGAAGCATTGCTGGAACTTCCAGGAGTAAAAGGTTGTGTATATATTATTTCATTTTTTTTTTGTGTATTGCTGCTTGTGTAAATCTTTTTTCAATAATTAGGACAATCCCTTTAAAGGTAATCTGTCACCAGGATTTTGCTATCCCATCTGAGAGCAGCATAATGTAAAAGTTTATTAATATTTATCATTATTATAATATTTATTAATATTTATTATTATCATTATTATTATTTAACGGCCTTTAGCTTATTCTTGAGCTTGATGGATGAATGCCCTGTAAGAAGATCGATCTTGTGCAAGTCTAGATAAGTCCACCAGGGTCTTCTCTGCCATTATCTTGATAGTATCATGCCATCATGCTGTGGTCTTCCTCTTTGCGTTTTGCCTTCTATTCTTCCGACCATGATGTCCTTCTCCAGTGATTGCTCTCTTTGTATGATTTGTCCAAAGTAGGCAAGTCATAGCTTGGTGATCCTAGCTTCAAGTGACATGTCTGGCTTGATTTGTTTCAAAATGTATTTTTTCTTCTTGCCATCCATGGTATTGATAATATCCTTTTCCAGCACCACATTTTGAAGGCTTTGTTTCTTCTTCTGTCTTGTTTCTTTATTGTCCAGGATTCGCATCCATATATTACTACAGAAAAGACCAAACTTTGTATGAGCCATGTCTTTGTCACCAGTGAAATGTTCCTTGATTTAAAAACCTTGACCAGTGACCACATTGTTGCTTTACCCATAGCTATTCTCGTATTCACTTCCAGTGTCATTGCTGCTCCTTGATTGATCATCGATCCAAGTAGGTTGAAGTCCTTTACAACTTCCAGTTCGTTGCCGTACATCTCAAATGTCTCCCGGTTATTCCTGGTAGTTGTCAATATCATTGTCTGGTGTTGAGTAGCTGTCCCATGTTCGAGCTTTCCATCTTAACACTACATAATAAGTCCTTCAATCCGTCTACTCTTGTTGCTATCAATGTTGTATCATCTGTGTATATAAGATTGTTGATAATTCGCCCAGTAATTTTGATTCCTTCTTCTTTTTTGGCAAATCCAGCCTTCCTAAAAATAGCTTCTGCATATAAATTGAAGAGAAGTGGTGACAGGATGCAGCCTTGTCTGATACCTCGCTCAACTATGAGCCATGTCGCATTGTAAGGGGAACAACCTGGGCAGTAATCATGGCCGGACACTCCGATGCATCTGTGCCCTGGCCTCCCATTGCATGAAAACATTGTCCATCACTTTGTGTACCTGTGGCTCCATTCTCTACGCCAACAGGGTCACCTCCGCTTCGCCGTGGGCTCCCATCAGATAGCGTAATAAAGATTGAGACACTCCTTTTCAGCTTTCAAAAAAGTCCACTGTTAGCCCTATGCAGCACATCCAGATCCCCCACAGCAGTCACAATGAAGTCAGCATCACACACTTCCTCCTCTCTCCCTGCACCCTCCTTCCCTTCACACAACGCATACCAGGGTCGGACCATGCCATAGTTCCCCAGCATCCCCCCAACTCAGCTTAGCCACAGATAGACCTTCCCTAGTCTGTTTCGCACCAGACAAGACATCCTCCATTTCCAAAGCTAGTTGCCACCTGGTGAGTGACCCGCCCTTCAGTATTGTGTGATGTCCCAGCGCTGTCCTGCTTCCAGCTCACTGCTTCTGGGATCTGCCCCAGCCACTGTTTCGCCCTGGTACTGGGAACATGTAACCAAGCTATAAGCTGCCACATTCTAGGGCTACCTGTGCTCGTGTACTGTCTTCTTTCCTCCTTTCCCACTGCTATACTGGCCTTCGCTGTTCTTGCCCGATGCTGTGGATGGCTGGGCTCTCTCTTAATCAAACAATGTTGCATGGTAGCTGCTAATGTCCAGGGCACTTAAGCCCGTGTGGACCGCCTGGGCACCAGGGTCCTCTCACCTGAATCAGGAAATGTTCTCTCTCTCTCTAGCTGCAGCTGACCCCTCCTACATTAACCAGTAATATTTACACTCTTCTAAGGTACTTCCATCTAGAGGACAAACTTCAGTACTACATTGTCCCTATATAACAGGCACACCAAATAGCAATATATACATTTAGCAGATTAAAGGAAAAGAAAGGCAATATAACATTCTCTCTCTCTCTCTCTCTCTCTCTCTCTCTCTCTCTATATATATATATATACTGTATATCAAGACATGGTAATACACCTGTTAGTGCAGCATTATCATTATATAAGGGATGGTAATACACTAAACCATGTAGCAATACCATCATGTGTTAATCCATACACATACACAGAAAACATACGGCACCGGGACGAGAGAGAAAGGAAACGTAATATAACGTAATATAATAACATGCCCATCAGTGGTGGTGGCAAGGTCATACAGAGCTTATGAATATGGAGGACTACCAGACAACAGGTTTAATAGTCCTCTAGTAATAATCCCCTGTTGATAATACAGTGGCCTTATCAAAACTATAGCAAATAGCCCAATATGTTACACATCTCTGGAATCGGTCTCTCTCTGTACATTATGCTGCTTTCAATTGAGGTTGCAAAAACCTGGTGGCAGTCTCTTTAACCCCTTAAGTCCATTGGACGTACTATCCTGTCAAGGTGACCTGGGACTTAATTCCCAGTGACGGGATTGTACATCCAGCACGGTCGGCCGTGCTCACGGGAGCGGGGCCGATCGCGCCTGGGTGTCAGCTGACTATCGCAGCTGACATCCGGCACTATGTGCCAGGAGCGGTCACAGACCGCCCCCGGCACATTAACCCCCGGCACACTGCAATCAAACATGATCGCAGTGTTCCGGCGGTATAGGGAAGCATCGCGCAGGGAGGGGGCTCCCTGCGGGCTTCCCTGAGACCCTTGGAGCAACGCGATATGATCGCGTTGCTCCGAGGGTCTCCTACCTTCTCACTGCAGGCCCCGGATCCAAAATGGCCACGGGGCTGCATCCGGGTCCTGCAGGGAGGTGGCTTACCAGCGCCTGCTCAGAGCAGGCGCCAGGAAGCCTCCCTGCTGTGCACGTCAGATCCCTGATCTGACACAGTGCACCGCAAAGTGTCAGATCAGCGATCTGTCACTTTACTGTGATGTCTTCCTCGGGGCAAAGTAAAAAAAAAAATATTTACATGTGTAAAAAAAAAAATTCCTAAAAAAATAATAATAAAAAAATATTGTTCCAATAAATACATTCCTTTATCTAAATAAAAAAAGAACAATAAAAGTACACATATTTAGTATCGCCGCGTCCGTAATGACCCGACCTATAAAACTGTCCCACTAGTTAACCCCTTAAGTGAACACCGTAAAAAAAAACAAGAGGCAAAAAACAAAGCTTTATTATCATACCGCCGAACAAAAAGGGGAATAACATGCAATCAAAAAGACAGATATAAATAACCATGGTACCGCTGAAAACGTCACCTTGTCCCGCAAAAAATGAGCTGCAACACAGCATCATCAGTGAAAAAATAAAAAAGTTATAGTCCTCAGAATAAAGCGATGCAAAAATAATTATTTTTTCTATAAAATAGTTTTTATCGTATAAAAGCGCCAAAACATAAAAAAAATATAAATGAGGTATCACTATAATCGCACTGACCCGAAGAATAAAACTGCTCTATCCATTTTACCAAACGCGGAACGGTATAAACGTCCCCCCAAAAGAAATTCATGAATAGCTGGTTTTTGGTCATTCTGCCTCACAAAAATCGGAATAAAAAGCGATAAAAAAATGTCACATGCCTGAAAATGTTACCAATAAAAACAGCAACTCATCCCGCAAAAAACAAGATCTCACATGACTCTGTGGACCAACATATGGAAAAATTATAGCTCTCAAAATGTGGTAACGCCAAAAAATATTTTTGCAATAAAAAGCGTCTTTCAGTGTGTGACAGCTGCCAATCATCAAAATCCACTAAACAAACCCTATAAAAGTAAATCAAACCCCCCTTCATCACCCCCTTAGTTAGGGAAAAATAAAAAAAATTTAAAAATGTATTTATTTCCATTTTCCCATTAGGGTTAGGGCTAGGGTTAGGGTTAGGGCTAGGGTTAGGGCTAGGGTTAGGGTAAGAGGTTAGGGCTAGGGTTAGAGCTATGGTTTGGATTACATTTACGGTTGGGATTAGGGTTAGAGGTGTGTCAGGGTTAGGGGTGTGATTAGGGTTATGGTTGGGATTAGAGTTAGGGGTGTGTTGGAGTTAGGGGTGTGGTTGGGATTAAGGTTAGGGGTGTGTTTGGGTTAGGGTTTCAGTTAGAATTGGGGGTTCCACTGTTTAGGCACGTCAGGGCTCTCCAAACCCGACATGGCGTCCGATCTCAATTCCAGCCAATTCTGCGTTGAAAAAGTAAAACAGTGCTCCTTCCCTTCCGAGCTCTCCCGTGCGCCCAAACAGGGGTTTACCCCAACATATGGGGTATCAGCGTACTCAGGACAAATTGGACAACAACTTCTGCTTTCCAATTTCTCTTGTTAACCTTGGGAAAATAAAAATTTGGGGGGGGGCAAAAAACATTTTTGTAGGAAAAAAATGATTTTTTATTTTCACGGCTCTGCGTTATAAACTGTAGTGAAATACTTGGGGGTTCAAAGTTCTCACAACACATCTAGATAAGTTCCTTGGGGGGTCTAGGTTCCAATATGAGATCACTTGTGGGGGGTTTCTACTGTTTAGGTACATCAGTGGCTCTGCAAATGCAACGTGACGCCTGCAGACCAGTCCATCTAAGTCTGCATTCCAAATGGCGCTCCTTCCCTTCCGAGCTCTGCCTTGCGCCCAACCGGTGGTTCCCCCCACATATGGGGTATCTGCGACTCAGGACAAATTGGACAACAACTTTTGGGGTCCAATTTCTCTTGTTACCCTTGGGAAAATAAAAATTTGGGGGGCTAAGAAACCTTTTTTGTAGGAAAAAAATTACTTTTTATTTTCACGGCTTTGCGTTATAAACTGTAGTGAAATACTTGGGGGTTCAAAGTTCTCACAACACATCTAGATAAGTTCCTTGGGGGGTCTAAGTTCCAATATGGGGTCACTCGTGGGGGTTTCTACTGTTTATGTACATCAGGGGCTCTGCAAATGCAACATGACGCCTGCAGACCAATCCATCTAAGTCTGCATTCCAAATGGCGCTCCTTCCCTTCCGAGCTCTGCCATGTGCCCAAACGGTGGTTCCCCCCCCCACATATGGGGTATCAGCGTACTCAGAACAAATTGGACAACAACTTTTGGGGTCCAATTTCTCCTGTTACCCTTGGGAAAATACAAAACTGGGGGCTAAAAAATAATTTTTGTGGAAAATTTTTTTTTTTTTATTTTCACGGCTCTGCATCATAAACTGTAGTGAAACACTTGGGGGTTCAAAGCTCTCACAACACATCTAGATAAGATCCTTAGGGAGTCTACTTTCTAAAATAGTGTCACTTGTGGGGGGTTTCAATGTTTAGGCACATTAGTGGCTCTCCAAAAGCAACATGGCGTCCCATCTCAATTCCAGCCAATTTTGCATTGAAAAGTCAAATGGCGCTCCTTCCCTTCCGAGCTCTGCCATGCGCCCAAACAGTGGTTTACCCCCACATATGGGGTATCCGGGTACTCAGGACAAATTGTATAACAACTTTTATGGTCCATTCTCTCCTGTTACCCTTGGTAAAATAAAACAAATTGGAGCTGAAGTAAATTTTTTGTGAAAAAAAATTAAATGTACATTTTTTCTTAAACATTCCAAAAATTACTGTGAAGCACCAGAAGGGTTAATAAACTTCTTGAATGTGGTTTTCAGCACCTTGAGGGGTGCAGTTTTTAGAATGGTGTCACACTTGGTTATTTTCTATCATATAGACCCCTCAAAATGACTTCAAATGTGATGTGGTCCCTAAAAAAAAATGGTGTTGTAAAAATGAGAAATTGCTCGTCAACTTTTAATCCTTATAACTCCCTAACAAAAAAAAAATTTGTTCCAAAATTATGCTGATGTAAAGTAGACATGTGGGAAATGTTACATATTAAGTATTTTGTGTGACGTATCTCTGTGATTTGAGGGCATAAAAATTCAAAGTTGGAAAATTGCGAAATTTTCAAAATTTTCGCCAAATTTCCATTTTTTTCACAAATAAATGCAGGTAATGTCAAAGAAATTTTACCACTATCATGAAGTACAATATGTCTCGAGAAAACAGTGTCAGAATCACCCGGATCCGTTGAAGCGTTCCAGAGTTATAACCCCATAAAGGACAGTGGTCAGAAATGTAAAAATTGGCCCGGTCATTAACGTGCAAACCACCCTCGGGGCTTAAGGGGTTAAAGGGGTATTTCCAACTTTAATATCCTATCCCAATATGTACTAGGTGTGATAATAATAATCTTGGTAAATACCTCCCATTCAAAATGTAGTATATTTTTTCTGATAAGCTATGTCTCTTACCCCATGTGCAGGGCATTGCAGTAGCTTAGTCAGCCATGATTACAACAACTCATATAGTGACAATTAATTAATTGTTAGTGGTCATAACCATAGATACCTAGGCTACTGAAATGCCGTGCATATAGGAAGTGACAGAGCGAATCAGAAGAACTGTACAAATTTATAATTTTAGCTATTTGCTTATATTATTATTATCACACCTAAGACATATTAGGATAGGATCTTGGAGATGGGAATACCTCCTTTAAGGTTTCATTGCAGATGGTAACAGACTAAGTAATATTCATCTCCATAGTGACACACAGTGGAGTCACAAGGCTCTTATTGTGCTGGGGTAAGCTGATCAGCCTCACCCATTCTGGAGAACCTTATGAAAAAGTAATTCTCCATAGGATACCTAGAACTGAAGCAATCTTGTGCTATACCTTGAATACTTTACATAAGAAAAAAAATAAAATTGTTTTTGTGGAGCTCCAGCTCGAACACAAACATTCTAACAGAAAAAAAAGGAAACATTCTTTTTATTCATCCATTGCAAACTTCCCTATCTTTAAAGGTGTTCTCCAGGATTTATTTATGTACCATACTTGTTTTACTCCCTGGCTTGCTCACTGTAAAGATGACAAAATGGGTATAACCGTATATACTGGAGTATAAGCCGAGAATTTCAGCCCATTTTTTAGGCTGAAATTGCCCCTCTTGGCTTATACTCGAGTCATTCCCAGGGGGTCGGCAGGGAAGGGGGAGCGGCAGCTGTCTAATAATACTCACCTGCTCCTGGTGCGGTCCCTGCACGTCCCTGGTTCTCCGGGCGCTGACAGCTTCTTCCTGTATTGAGCGGTCACATGGTACCGCTCATTACAGTAATGAATATGGACCCGACTCCACTCCCATAGGGGTGGAGCCGCATATTCATTACTGTAATGAGCGGTACCATGTGACCGCTCAATACAGGAAGAAGCTGCCGGCGCCCGGAGAACCAAGGACGTGCAGAGACCGCGCCTGGAGCAGGTGAGTATGACGGGGGCAGTGCAGATATTCACCTGTCCCCCGTTCCACCGTCGGCGATGCTGTGTCTTCTGCGTCCTCTGCAGTGACGCTCAGGTCAGAGGGCACGATGACGCGATTAGTGTGCGCGCCGCCCTCTGCCTGAACAGACAGTACAGAGGACACGGAAGACACAGCGGCGCTGACAGTGGAACGCGGACAGGTGACTATAGCAAGTGCCGGGGGCCTGAGCGACGAGAGGTGAGTATGTGATTTTTATTTTTTTTTTAATCGCAGCAACAGCATATGGTGCATAATAGTCCATAGAGCATCTTATGGGGCCATAATCAGCATTTGTGCAGCATTATATGGGGCAAATATCTCTATGGAGCATCTTATGGGACCATAATCGGCATTTGTGGAGCATTATACGAGGCAAATGTGTCTATGGAGCATCTTATGGGGCCATAATCTGCATTTGTGCAGCATTATACGGGACAAATGTGTCTATGGAGCATCTTATGGGGCCATAATCTGCATTTGTGCAGCGTTATATGGGGCAAATATCTCTATGGAGCATCTTATGGGGCCATAATCAGCATTTGTGCAGCATTATATGGGGCAAATATCTCTATGGAGCATCTTATGGGACCATAATCGGCATTTGTGGAGCATTATATGGGGCAAATATCTCTATGGAGCATCTTATGGGGCCATAATCAGCATTTGTGCAGCATTATATGGGGCAAATATCTCTATGGAGCATCTTATGGGACCATAATCGGCATTTGTGGAGCATTATACGAGGCAAATGTGTCTATGGAGCATCTTATGGGGCCATAATCTGCATTTGTGCAGCATTATACGGGACAAATGTGTCTATGGAGCATCTTATGGGGCCATAATCTGCATTTGTGGAGCATTATACGGGACAAATGTGTCTATGGAGCATCTTATGGGGCCATAATCAGCATTTGTGCAGCATTATATGGGGCAAATATCTCTATGGAGCATCTTATGGGGCCATAATTAGCATTTTTGCAGCATTATATGAGGCAAATATCTCTATGGAGCATCTTTTGGGGCCATAATCAGCATTTGTGGAGCATTATATGGGGCAAATGGCTGTATGGAGCATCTTATAGGGCCCATCATAAACTGTATGGAGCATTATATGGGGCGTATTTTGTATGGGACATCTTATGGGGCCCATCATGAACTGTATGGAGCATTATATGGGGCTCCTGATTCAATATGGATATTCAAAAACACTTAACCTACTGATGTCTCAATTAATTTTACTTTTATTGGTATTTATTTTTATTTTTGACATTTACCGGTAGCTGCTGCATTTTCCACCCTAGGCTTATACTCGAGTCATTAAGTTTTCCCAGTTTTTTGTGGCAAAATTAGGGGTCTCGGCTTATACTCGGGTCGCTTATACTCGAGTATATACGGTACTCATTCACCATAGCTCCAAGCTGCTTCTCCACTGCTGCCGCCAATCTTTATTGACAATCTGTACTATCTGGAATGGTTGGAGTTTAAAAAAATTGGACCAGGTTTCATCAGTGATTTTCAACAGAACTTTATTAGATTTTCATCACTGATGAGAAAAAAAAAAGTTTCTCCACCTTCTCCTATCTGTCAGTGAAAACCGGACAGCACACAGATGACAACCAAATGCTGTCAGATCTTTTCATGGACCCACAGACTTTCATTGCCAAGTTTGATCCGACACGTGTACAATATCGGTCATGTCGCCACGATTTTTCATGGACCACTTGATCCTCAAAAAATGACTGACATGTTAACAGCCCCATAGACTATTGCAGGTATGAGTGCTATTTGTGAAAAACACAGACAGCACTTGCATGAAAAAAAAAACTGACACTTGAATGAATGGTAGGGTAATTTGGGTCAAGTGCGGAGGAACTAAAAAACATATGTAACAGCTGGTAATAGTATCATTTGGATGTCCAGCCATACTGCTGTAGTTTAAGCCAGTCAGTGAAAGACCAGCTAAGGTTTATATCTCTGCTGTTTACGTACCGTATATACTCGAGTATAAGCCGACCCGAGTATAAGCCGACCCCCCTAATTTTGCCACAAAAAACTGGGAAAACTTATTGACTCGAGTATAAGCCTAGGGTGGAAAATGCAGCAGCTACCGGTAAATTTCAAAAATAAAAATAGATGCTCCATACCGTTCATTATGGCCCCATAGCTGTGCCATATAGTGCTCTACACCGTTCATTATTGCCCCATAGCTGTGCCATATAGTGCTCTGCACCATTATTGCCCCATAGCTGTGCCATATAGTGCTCTGCACCGTTCATAATTGCCCCATAGCTGTGCCATATAGTGCTCTGCTCCGTTCATAATTGCCCCATAGCTGTGCCATATAGTGCTCTGCACCATTATTGTCCCATAGCTGTGCCATATAGTGCTCTGCACCATTATTGTCCCATAGCTGTGCCATACAGTGCTCTGCACCATTATTGCCCCATAGCTGTGCCATACAGTGCTCTGCACCATTCATTATTGCCCCATAGCTGTGCCATATAGTGCACTGCACCATTATTGCCCCATAGCTGTGCCATATAGTGCTCTGCACCATTATTGCCCCATAGCTGTGCCATATAGTGCTCTGCACCATTATTGCCCCATAGCTGTGCCATATAGTGCTCTGCACCGTCCATTATTGCCCCATAGCTGTGCCATATAGTGCTCTGCACCATTATTGCCCCATAGCTGTGCCATACAGTGCTCTGCACCGTCCATTATTGCCCCATAGCTGTGCCATATAGTGCTCTGCACCATTATTGCCCCATAGCTGTGCCATACAGTGCTCTGCACCGTCCATTATTGCCCCATAGCTGTGCCATATAGTGCTCTGCACCATTATTGCCCCATAGCTGTGCCATACAGTGCTCTGCACCGTTGCCCCATAGCTGTGCTGCTGCTGCTGCAATAAAAATAATAAAACACATACTCACCTGTCTTGCCTGCAGCTCCTCGGCGCCATCTTCCCGGCGTCTCTCCGCACTGACTGATCAGGCAGAGGGCGGCGCGCACACTATATGCGTCATCGCGCCCTCTGCCTGAACAGTCAGAGCGGAGAGAGAGACGCCGGGAAGATGGAGACAGCGCCCAGCGTGTGGAACGAGGAGAGGTGAATATGACATACTTACCTGCTCCCGGCGTCCCGCTCCTTCCCCCGGACAGCTGGTCTTCGGTGCTGCAGCCTCTTCCTCTGTCAGCGGTCACCGGCACCGCTTCATTAGAGAAATGAATAGGCGGCTCCGCCCCTATGGGAGGTGGAGCAGCCTATTCATTTCTCTAATGAGCGGTCCCACGTGACCGCTCAGGGGAAGAGGCTGCGGCACCCGGAGACCGTGGGACGGGCAGGGGGAGCGCCCGGAGCCCCGGAAGCAGGTAAGTATATGACAGTGCTCACCCGCCGACCCCACCACCGATCATGACTCGAGTATAAGCCGAGAGGGGCACTTTCAGCCCAAAAATTTGGGCTGAAAATCTCGGCTTATACTCGAGTATATACGGTACTTTTCCTTTCACCTATCTTCTGTTTCTTTTTATATACTGTATATTCTCTAACTCTACGTATTTAATCCTTTATTTTGTATTTCGTGGCTTGTTTTACTCATTCTGGTATCTCTTTATATTTTAGCACATTTTCCATTTTGTAGCTAATTTGCACTCTGCTCCGCCCTCCGGTTCTTTAGGAGGAAAGTGAAGCCCTTGACGGCCTTTCATGCAGCATAGGTCCAAGTTGCCATTGACTAGTCTGTGATTAGGGCTATCTAAGCTCAAGCAGGAACCAGTAGAGACTGAGGGGTCAGGATCTCTAGTCTGTTCAGGAATCAGCAGGGTCAGTTGCAGTTTTCAGTGCGTTACCTATTTTGAATGAGTTAATACACTCCCATAAGAAACAGTAGAGATTGTAATTCTTGACACTGGTTTTGCATGTAATATACACTGCTCAAAAAAATAAAGGGAACACTCAAATAACACATCCTAGATCTGAATGAATGAAATATTCTCATTGAATACTTTGTTCTGTACAAAGTTGAATGTGCTGACAACAAAATCACACAAAAATCATCAATGGAAATCAAATTTATTAACCAATGGAGGCTTGGATTTGGAACGATACTCAAAATCAAAGTGGAAAGTCAAATTACAGGCTGGTCCAACTTCAGTGGAATTGCCTCAAAACAAGGAAATGATGCTCAGTAGTGTGTGTGTGGCCTCCACGTGCCTGTATGACCTCCATACAATGCCTGGGCATGCTCCTAATGAGGCAGCGGATGGTCTCCTGAGGGATCTCCTCCCAGACCTGGACTAAAACATCCGCCAACTCCTGGACAGTCTGTGATGCAACTTGTCATTGGTGGATGGTACGAGACATGATTCAGGTCTGGGGAACGGGCGGGCCAATCCATAGCTTCAATGCCTTCATCTTGCAGGAACTGCTGACACATTCCAGCCACATGAGGTCTGGCATTGTCCTGCATTCGGAGGAACCCAGGACCAACCGCACCAGCATATTGTCTCACAAGGGGTCTGAGGATCTCATCTCGGTACCTAATGGCAGTCAGGCTACCTCTGGCGAGCACATGGAGGTCTGTGCGGCCCTCCAAAGAAATGCCACCCCACACCATTACTGACCCACTGCCAAACCGGTCATGTTGAAGGATGTTGCAGGCAGCAGGTCGCTCTCCACGGCGTCTCCAGACTCTGTTACGTCTGTCACATGTGCGCAGTGTGAACCTGCTTTTATCTGTGAAGAGCACAGGGCGCCAGTGGTGAATTTGCCAATCCTGGTGTTCTGTGGCAAATGCCAAGCATCCTGCACGGTGTTGGGCTGTAAGCAGAACCCCAATCTGTGGACATCAGGCACTCAGACCATCTTTATGAAGTCGGTTTCTAACCGTTTGTGCAGAGACATGCACATTTGTGGCCTGCTGGAGGTAATTTTGCAGGGCTCTGGCAGTGCTCCTCCTGTTCCTCCTTGCACAAAGGCTGAGGTAGCGGTCCTGCTGCTGAGTTGTTGCCCTCCTACGGCCCCCTCCACGTCTCCTAGTGTATTGGCCTGTCTCCTGGTAGCACTTCCAGCCTCTGGACACTACTCTGACAGACACAGCAAACCTTCTTGCCTCATCTCGCATTGATGTGCCATCCTGGAAAAGCTGCACTACTTGAGCCACTTGTGTGGGTTGTAGAATCCGTCTCATGCTACCACAAGTGTGAAAGCACAACCAACATTCAAATGTGACCAAAATATCAGCCAGAAAGCATTGATACTGAGATGTGGTCTGTGGTCCCCACCTGCAGTGGCATCATTATGTTTTGTTTATGCACTGTGTTTTCATTAAAGTAAGCTTTTTTCTTCATACCTGAAGTTGTGCAGTGTAATCTAGTTCTGCATATTGCCATCTGCTCAGCTGCCACAGACCCTGCTTGCTGCCCTTCCCTAATCTGGGTACGTCCAGGTTACTCTATGTGGTCTAGTGGGTCCACATTCCGTTCTCACTTGGGACGCTCGCCTACGTCGTCACGGTCTGGCGACGTGGAGGCGTCGGCTGGGCCGCGTCTGCGGTCGCAGCCGTAACATATAGCTTGGTGCTCAAGCAAGGTCCCACCCCTTTCTTGGTTTTGCATGTGTCTGTATTGCAGTTGGAGGATCAATACGACTGCATGGAAATACCTTTGCATGGAGATACCTTTACCAGATGTGGTGGTGTGTGGATCCAGTCTTGCCAATTTAGATAGCGTGTCACCAGAGGAATGGGAGACTCACACTTCTTATAGCTTGGACTTTGTAGGAATGCTGTGTCAAGTTGATGGTGTTTACCCATTTCTTCAGCTATACTATATAGTCATTTATCCATAATATGTTAAATCATATTAGATCAAAACATAGAACATGATAAAGATTTTAAACACAGGTATATTACAAAGTGGTAGATCTTTTTTTTTATAAGACGGTAAGCCTGTATTTACATGGCTGAAACTGGCTTTAAAGGGAGCCCTACGCTGGATTCATGCTGCCAGAAACATGAGAATCAGAGGCTTGCTGCACATTTGCAGTTGGGTTTATTTTGCTCTGAAAATCTGGAGTGTTTCAAGAAAATATTTGAAAAGCCATCCAGGGACCATAGGAGAAACCTGACTAGTCCAGTGCGGCATGGTAGCCAACCTTCCTGAAGTTCCCGGACAGCCTGTAAAAATAAGGCACTTTTTTTCCCATCTGTAAAAAAAAATTAAGTCGTTCATGAATTTTTTGAAACTGCAGAAACTTATACAAAATTATTTTGTATTACATTTTACAGTGAATGCAACTAATGTCTTCATATCAAAAGTATTACATGTACACATGTAACACTTATAATCATAATGATTTATTATGGTTTTCCATGTATCCTTAAAAAATATTGTCTGTCCGTGATTTTTTGATAAGCTGACCAGAAAAAATAAAAAGGCAGAGTTGGCGTTCCAGAGGCATGGCTCCCGGTCATCTTCTTCCTATCCCACCCCAGGTGATTGACTGGTCTCATCCATGTGTGCACATACCTGACTACAACCATGAATTCAGGTTTGGGCAACATGAATCTTATAACAGGCTCCCTTTAAGATTTTTTTTCTCATTAACCTCATGATTCCCTCAAATACAGATGCAATTTTTAAAAGATCCTAACAAGTTTGATGCATATATTAATTTATTGTCGTAAACTCACCTTCACACAATCCAGTGCTGATCATTTGTTTCATGCATTGCAAGGTAAAACAGGATTAAAGGCAGGGATTCTGGCTAGTTGCAGAAACCATTTTACCGGTTATTTGGATAACTCTTTGTTCTTGCATTCTAACCTGGCATTTCTCTTGACCATTCTTCCGGGTTAACCTATGTCAACTTTGGTTTGCCCTCCTGGTTCTGGCTAGTGTAGCTTTGTGTTTCCTCTTGCTTTTTCTACTGGTCAGTGGCTGCTTCGCAGACACAACTTGTAGGGCCTTTGCGGCAAAGGCAAGATTCTTTTATAGGGTTTAAAGGGTGAAAACCAGGGCGTTAAAGGATCTTAGAGAAATGGAGCAGAAATCTGTTTGAAGGGTAACAGTGTTTGCTTCACTATTTCTTCATATTTCCTCATGTGTGGTACAAACACGTGGTTACTGAACATGATGGTTCCACATTTATGAGTGCATTGTGTTTTGCTGTATGTATATATTTCCTGGATAACTATAGGAAGCAGTTCAGCTTTAGGGAGACGTGACAAATTATTTATTTGCTGATACTATTTCCACACACAGAATGAGCTCCTATTCATGTGTATCAGTTACACATGAAACCAGAACTCCTCCAAGAAGGCAGTGAGAGAGGGTGTTGCATGCAGAGATACCACAGAGATAACCAGAAAACAAGGTCCAGATCTAGTAGCATAAGGAGTTTAATGCATCATTACAAAGGAAAAACATGAGAAGTGATGTCCATTATCGGAACCACCCTAACCAATAATAAAACTGAACCCAAGCGAATAGGATTTGGGAAAAAGAAGGAGACTTCCTGGATATTATACATTGTTGTTACGTAAAGCTTGCTGGGTAGGTGAGGTGGATCCTCTAAGCTCAAGGTCCTTGTGGGCACACGGGCCATGAGCGTCAGTGCAGTAGGCAGGTGTTGCACACGGGAAACAAATAGCAGAGTTACTGGAAGTCGGAGACAGACATGAGAAGTCCAGAAGACTGCAGACAGGTAGTCTCAAACAAAAAGTCTCAATGATGTCTCTGAAGCCGCAAGCGGACAGGAGATATCCTTGAAGCTGTAGACGGACACGTAGGAAAGTAAAGTAAAACATTTTAATGAGGTCCTGTAAACCGCAAGCGAACAGAAGATGTCCTGGAATCCAAAGGCGGACACGTAGCAAAAGTAAACTATAAGTCTTAATAAAGACTTGGAAGCTACAAGTGGACACATAGCAAGGGTTACTGGAAGATAAAGGCAGACAGATGAAGTCTTAGAGACCACTGACAGGTAGCAGGGTTATTAAGAGCCACAGACAAAAAGGTGAAGTCCTGGAGACCACTGACAAATAGCAGCATTACTGAAAGCCATAGGCAAGCAGCAGAGTTAGGGCAGAGAAAGGATGCCGTATTTCTCATGCAAGAATCGCATTGTAATCGTCCTACTGGCTGTCGGCTCTCCTGACCCGAGCTTGACCGCTGCATAGTAATCCATAATGCTGTCTTGCTCAGGTCAGGAGAGGTAACAGGTCAGTCTGTGTAACTTAAGAGTTACTAAGAAGTCTTAATAAAATACCAAGTTGGAGGTCTGTCTCTGGGAGGCTCTATATAGGCCTAGGCACATGAGCACACTTGGTCACTTGCAAAGCCTGATGTGGAGTACAAGAAAGTCTAATGGACTGAAGTGAGGGAAGTAAAGTACAGATCTGGCGTAGGTGGAAAATATTACCCTCCTCAAAGGACCCCTTCTCCCAAAAAGTGCACAACACATGGCAACAAAATTGTTGCTGCAGCTCCTTTGGATGCCCTAGTTGTAGTATTTTTTAACATAAAGCAGGCTCACTAGGTGAGGTGGATCCTCTAAGTCCTAGGTCTGGGTGGCCCATGGACATCAGTGTAGGAGGCGAGTGTTGCACATTGTAAACATGTAAGCTGCAGGCAGACGAGAGACATCCGGGAGACCGCAGGCAGGTAGCAGAGTTCCTGGAAGCCGCAGGCTGACTGGAGATGTAAAGGAGACCACAGACAGGCAGCAGAGTTACTGGAAGCCACAGTAGGACACAAAGTAGAGACAAACAAAAATCTTGTTTAGGTCCTGGAAGCTTCTGCCAGACATGTAGAAAATGCAAATTAAAAGTCTTAAAAAGGTTTTCCCATGAACAAAGTTCACTTTAATCAACATTTTAATCAATAGATCTTTGAATAATAATAATTTCACAATTGGATGTTTAAAAAAAAAAAAAAATGTTCCTGTACTGAATACTGAGAAAATCTTTTAAATGTGCTCCTTCCATGTACTGTGTAATGGTTGTATCTGACTGTGCAGGGACATGGCCTGATCATACCACAGCTCCTGGGCAAGTGAGGAAGCAAACAAATATACAGACATTACAGCACTGGATCACAGCTGATTCTTTCTTTCAGGTAAAACATTGCTTAAAAACAAGCAGTGAAATGTTTTACTTCACAAAAAGAATCAGCTGTGACCCCGTGCTGTATTGACAGTATGTTAGTATATTCTTTTGCTTCCTACCCTACATGGTAGATGTGGTACATTCAATTGAGACACAGATATTGCGTAATACAGAGAAGTGGCACATTTATAAGATGATTATCTCAGCATGAGAACATTTTTTGAACACATCCAATTGTAGAAATTATTATTATTCAAAGATCTATTAATTATAATGTACTTTGTTGATGGGAAAACCCTTTTAATAAGGTTCTGGAATCCATAAGTGGACAAGAGACATCCAGAAAACCACAGGTGGACACATAGCAAAGTCAAACTAAAAATGTTGATCAGCTCCTTGAAGCTGCAAGCAGACAGGAGACGTCTTGGAAGCTGGTGGCAGACACATAGCAAAGGCAAGCCAATAGTCTTAATATTGACCTGGAAGCTGCAAGCAGATCCGTAGCAAGGGTTAATGGAACCCGCAGTCACACTGCTGACGTCCTAGAGAATACTGACAGGTAGCAGGATTACGGCAAGCCTTAGGCAAACCAGTGAAGTCCTGGAGACCACTGACAGATAGCAGGGCTACTGGAAACAGCAAACAAACAGGTAAAGTCCTGGAATCCACTGGGAGGTGGCAGGGTTACTGGAAACTGCAAACAGGTTAAGTCCTGGAGTCCACTGACAGGTAGCAGGGTTACTGGAAACTGCAAACAAACAGGTGAAGTCCAGGAGTCTACTGACAGGTAGCAAAATAACTGTAAGCTGCAGATAAACCGGTGAAGTCCTGGAGATCACTGTTACTGGAAGACTGTTACTGCATGCTGCAGGCGAATTGGTGAAGAACTGGAGACCGCTGTTACTGGAAGTCACATATAAATAGGTAGAGTCCTGGAGACCACAGACAAGTAGCAAGGTTACTGCAAGTTGTATCGGTGGTGCAAGCTCATGGATTGCTTCCAGAGCCCCAAGGGTTAAATGTGTTTTATGTACTTGTTTGTGGTACAGGTAGAATACCCCATGGGGCTGCAGTCAGCTGGGACAGAGTTAACTGTAGCGGCCAACCCAAATGGGAGGGGGGAACTGAGTGTTAGAGGCAGAGGCAGGAAGTGACAGTTCAGTTAATGGGAGGGCAGGAGTGCATATGCATCAGGAATAGTAGGCTGCTAGAGACCACATGAGCGATAAATAGCCAACCTGAACCCAAACACAGGCTGAGAAAGGTTAACTCTCGACATGACCAGACCAGGAAAAAGGGAAAACAGGACTCAAAACCCCGTCTGGATCATGACACCAGAATGGGGCATATGCCACCTATCTCGAGAACCAGGGCTAAAGTTGTATCCGGTACCTGTGGGAAAGATGACAACCCGTTGGGCCTTATCCTTTAAACCTGCTTGTAAGTATTGTACAGACTGTCAGACTGCATCACATACACAGCAGCACACCAGGACTGAGACACCCCTTGTCTGTAGGATGCCAGAGTGAGTGGGGACCTAAGCTCGCCCATTACTACCTTGTTTGGGCATCTTACAAAGTCACAGACAAACAGGTGAAGTCCTGGAGAATACTGACCAATAGCAGATTTACTGGAAGACGCAGAGAAGTACCTCAGGGACGGGAAATCACAGGCAGCCAGGAGATGTCTTGAAGCCTGTATACAGGAACTATGGACAGACCAAATTAAAGAGTTACTAGGAAGTCTTAATATAATACCGTGACACAGGTGTGTGTCTTGGGAGATCTTATATAGGCCATGAAAGTTCAACATACTGTATGTGAGCATGCAGGACCACTTCCAAAGCCAATGTGGAGCACAAGAAAATCTAATGGACCGAGATGAGGGAAGCAAAGCATGGATACTGGACAGCTGCTTAACAAATACAGTGGCATGTAAAAGTTTGGGCACCCTTGGTAAAAATTACTGTTACTGTGAACAGTTAAGCAAGTTGAAGATTAAATGATCTGTAAAAGGCCTAAAGTTAAAGACGACACATTTCTTTTGTATTTTAGGTAAATATATATATACTAGATGGTGGCCCGATTGTAACGCATCGGGTATTCTAGAATATGTATGTAGTTTATTTATGAAGTTTTCAGAATAATGCAATTTATACACAGGATTCGGCCGGCCGGCCGTGACCAATTATCGAAGTGTGGTTCAAATTCCGCGCCAATTCGCGGGCGGACTGCAACTGTTGCTGATTGTTCGCGGCCGGGCATGACCAATCAGTGAAGCCAGGGCCGGCTCCAGGTTTTTGAGGGCCCCCCTCTTTAACACATACCACGATTCATGATGCACAGATACAGCAGAGAAATATAGCACAGCCAAGTAGCGTATATCACAGCCCATGTAGTATATAACACAGCCACGTAGTATATAGCACAGCCACGTAGTATATTGCCCAGCCACGTAGTATATTGCCCAGCCACGTAGTATATAGCACAGCCCACGTAGTATATAACACAGCCCACGTAGTATATAACACAGCCACGTAATATATAGCACAGCCACGTAGTATATTGCTCAGCCACGTAGTATATAGCACAGCCCACGTAGTAAATAGCACAGACACATAGTATATTGCCCAGCCATGTAGTATATTGCCCAGCCACATAGTATATTGCCCAGCCACGTAGTATATAGCACAGACACGTAGTATATAGCACAGACACATAGTATATAGCACAGACATGTAGTATATTGCCCAGCCACGTAGTATATTGCCCAGCCACGTAGTATATTGCCCAGACACGTAGTATATAGCACAGCCCACATAGTATATAGCACAGACACGTAGTATATTGCCAGGCCATGTAGTATATTGCCCAGCCGCATAGTATATAGCACAGACACGTAGTGTATAGCACAGACACGTAGTATATTGCCCAGCCACGTAGTATATAGCACAGCCCACGTAGTAAATAGCACAGACCCGTATATTGCACAGGCACGTAGTATATTGCACAGGCACATAGTATATTGCCCAGCCACGTAGTATATTGCCCAGCCACATAGTATATTGCCCAGCCACATAGTATATTGCCCAGCCACGTAGTATATAGCACAGACACATAGTATATAGCACAGACAGGTAGTATATTGCCGAGCCACGTAGTATATTGCCCAGCCACATAGTATATTGCCCAGCCACGTAGTATATAGCACAGACACATAGTATATAGCACAGACAGGTTGTATATTGCCGAGCCACGTAGTATATTGCCCAGCCACATAGTATATTGCCCTGCCCTGTAGTATATAGCACAGACACGTAGTGTATAGCACAGACACATAGTATATTGCCCAGCCATGTAGTATATAGCACAGCCACGCAGTATATAGCACAGCCACGTAGTATATTGCACAGCCACGTAGTATATAGCACAGCCACATAGTATATAGCACAGCCTTGTATATAACACAGGTCACATAGTATAGAGCACAGCAATGTAGTATATTGCCCAGCCACGTAATATATAGCACAGCCACATAGTATATAGCACAGCCCACATAGTATATAGCACAGAGATGTAGTATATACCACAGCCCACGCAGTATCTAACACAGTCCACATACTATATAGCAATGTGGGCACCATATCCCTGTTAAAAAAATAATTAAAATAAAAAATAGTTATATACTCACCTTCCGTCGGCCCAGGGAGCCAGCCCAGGCGTTACCGATGCTCCTCGTGACGCTCCGGTCCCAAGAGTGCATTGCGGTCTCATGAGATGATGATGTAGCGGTCTCGCGAGAGCGCTACATCATCATCTCGCGAGACCGCAATGCATGGACCGGACCGTCGCGAGGAGCGGTAAAGGCGCCGGAAGGTGAGTATATAATGATTTTTTTTATTATTATTTTTAACATTAGATCTTTTTAATATTGATGCTGCATAGGCACCATCAATAGTAAAAAGTTGGTCACACAGTGTTAATAGCAGCGTTAACGGACTGCGTTACACCGTGGCATAACGCGGTCCATTAACGCTGCCATTAACCCTGTGTGAGCGCTGACTGGAGAGGAGTAGGAAGCAGCCATTTCGCGGCCGCGCTGTGCCTGTCGCTGATTGGTCGTGGCCTTTTGACCGCGACAAATCAGCGACTTGGGATTTCCGTGACAGACAGACAGAAAGACAGACAGACAGAAAGACGGAAGTGACCCTTAGACAATTATATAGTAGATTCATATATTCATATTTTACATTTTCAAAATTACAAAAAGGAAGATGAGCCGATGCAAAAGTTTAGACACCCATTGAGATTTGTGTGCTCAGATAACTTTGAACAATGTTTCAGACATTAATTAGCCTGCTATGGTTATGGTTTGTTCACTATCATCAGTAGTCATGGGTTTTTATAAGCAGCTGCCTAGTACTTTGAAAATGAGAATGGTGGAGACCCTCAAAGCAGGAAAAGGCAAAATGGTGGAGACCCGCAAAGCAGGAAAAGGCAATTAGAATACAGCAAAGCATTTTCAAGTTGTCCTTTGCTCAGTTCAAAATGTAATTAAAAAATGGCAGTTAGCAGGAACAGTGGAGGTCAAGATAAGGTCTGGAAGACCAAGTAAAATTTCAATGAGAGCTGCTTGTAGGATTGCTTTAGAAGCAAATGAGAACCCTTGCTTGACTACAAAAGTCTGGGGTCCAGCGTGCAGAGATGATACCTGCTGCTAGGTAATGGCAGACAGTAAATGGCAGTATAATGAAAACACACACGGGTTAGCTACACCCAGTATGAAGGAAGTGAACCCTGTTGCCTCACAGGGCCGCAATACCGCAGAGAAAACACAAGTAAAGAGTCACAGAACTCTGCCCCAAGATGCGGTTAGAGTCCCTCAAGATGACTTGCGATGTCACGGGCCATATGCAGCCACCAGTACATCCACGCCAGGAGCTCAGATGTCCTCTTAGTCCCAAAATGTCCACCCACGCTAGAGGAGTGGGCCCAAGAGAGAACCTCAGGCCGCAAATTAGGTGGAACAAAAGTCTTGCCTGGAGGCACAGACTCTAGCGAAACCGGGGCCACAGTTCTAAGGCTCTCAGAAGGGACAATAAGCCGGGGCTCCTCCTCCTCTGATAACATTAAGGAGCGGGAGAGAACGTCGGCAGGAGTGTTCTCCCCGGAGAGAAAATGGAGGGTGAAGTGGAACCGGGAGAAGAACAGGGACCATCTGGCCTAGCGAGGGTTTAACCGCTGGGCTGTTTGTAAATATACCAAATTTTTGTGGTCGGTGAATACTTGGAAGGGATAGCGAGCCCCCTCCAGGAGGTGTCTCCACTCCAAAAAGGCCAACTTCATGGCTAGTAACTCCCTGTCCCCGATGGAATAATTCCTCTCTGCCGGTGAGAAGACCTTGGAGAAGAAGCAAGGATGCTTCCGACCTTGAGCATCCTTCTGGAAGAGGACTGCTCCAGCACCGACAGAAGAAGCATCCACCTCCATGATAAATTAGTTATCAATATTGGGGCGATGTAAAATGGGAGTGCTAGTGAAGTGTGACTTCATAGAGAGGAAGGCCTTGGAGACCTCCTCCGACCACAATTTGGGATTTGCTCCCTTATTGGTGAGGGCAACCAGGGGAGCTACCAAGGTTGAGAAGTGGGGAATGAACTGGCGATAATAGTTAATGAACCCCATAAAGCGCTGCACTGCTTTGAGAGAATGGGGTTCCTGCCAGTCCATCACAGCCTGTAGCTTGGCAGGATCCATAGCCAACCCCTGGGTGGAGATGATATAGCCCAGGAAAGGCAAGGACTCCTGCTCAAACACACACTTCTCCAAGTTGGCATATATGGAATTTGCCCGTAAGAGGTCGAAGACTTTGCAAACATCTCTCCGGTGGGAGTCTATATCTGGAGAGTAGATGAGAATATCATCCAGATAGACTACGACCAAGGTGGTGCGCATATCCCTGAAGATATCGTTCACAAAGTCTTGGAAAATGGCAGGAGCATTACAGAGCCCGAAGGGCATCACCAGATATTCATAGTGCCCATCCCTGGTGTTAAATGCCATCTTCCATTCATCCCCCTCACGGATGCGAATCAGGTTGTAAGCACCCCGCAGATCAAGCTTAGTAAATACCCTCGCCCCCCGCAACCTATCGAAGAGCTCAGATATAAGTGGCAGAGGGTACTCAAATACTCACTAGTGTTGAGCATTCCGATACTGCAAGTATCGGGTATCGGCCGATACTTGCTGTATCGGAATTTCCGATACCGAGATCCGATACTTTTGTGGTATCGGGTATCGGGTATCGCAACAACATTAATGTAATAATGTGTAAAAAAGAGAATTAAAATAAAAAATATCGCTATACTCACCTGTCCGACGCAGCCTGGACCTCAGCGAGGGAACCGGCAGCGTTGTTTGTTTAAATTTCGCGCTTTTACTTGGTTACGTGAAGTCCCGGCTTGTGATTGGTCAGGGCGGCCATGTTGCCGGGACGCGGACCAATCACAGCAAGCCGTGACGAAATTACGTCACGGCTTGCTGTGATTGGTCCGCGTCCCGGCAACATGGCCGCCATTAACCAATCACAAGCCGTGACGTCACGGGAGGCTGGACATGCGCGTATTTTGAAAAGCGCGCGTGTCCAGCCTCCAGTGACGTCCCGGCAACATGGCCGCCATTAACCAATCACAAGCCGTGACGTCACGGGAGGCTGGACATGCGCGTATTTTGAAAAGCGCGCGTGTCCAGCCTCCAGTGACGTCCCGGCAACATGGCCGCCATTAACCAATCACAAGCCGGGACGTCACTGGAGGCTGGACACGCGCGCTTTTCAAAATACGCGCATGTCCAGCCTCCCGTGACGTCACGGCTTGTGATTGGTTAATGGCGGCCATGTTGCCGGGACGCGGACCAATCACAGCAAGCCGTGACGTAATTTCGTCACGGCTCGCTGTGATTGGTCCGCGTCCCGGCAACATGGCCGCCCTGACCAATCACAAGCCGGGACCTCACGTAACCAAGTAAAAGCGCGCATTTTAAACAAACAACGCTGCCGGTTCCCTCGCTGAGGTTCAGGCTGCGTCGGACAGGTGAGTATAGCGATATTTTTTATTTTAATTCTTTCTTTTACACATTAATATGGTTCCCAGGGCCTGAAGGAGAGTTTCCTCTCCTTCAGACCCTGGGAACCATCAGGAATACCGTCCGATACCTGAGTCCCATTGACTTGTATTGGTATCGGGTATCGGTATCGGATTGGATCCGATACTTTGCCGGTATCGGCCGATACTTTCCGATACCGATACTTTCAAGTATCGGACGGTATCGCTCAACACTAATACTCACCTCTCTTTGTTCCACGCAGCTCCAGTGTCTTTAGCGCCGCTGTCTTATGATATCTCAGGACAGATGGCGTGTTGACGTCACTACAGCGTTCCCTGTGCCGAGCAGTGCAGAGTGAGTATTTGTTTTTGTTTTGTTTTTTCTTGTATGGAGCTTTATATGAGGCCCCATTATACTAGATGGAGCATTATATATGGGGTCCATTATTCTGTATGGAGCAATATATGGGGCCTATTGTACTGTATGCAGCAATATATGGGGCCCAATATACTGTATTGAAATTGTATAGGGCCATTATACTGTATGGAGCAACATATGGGGCCATTATACTGTATGGAGCAATATATGGGGCAATTATATACTGTATGGAGCAATATATGGGGCCCATAATCCTGTATGGCGCACCATGTGGTGCCCATAATTCTGCATGGAGGTCTATACTGTTCGGTCTAAAATGATAAGTCTGGAGTCACTCTGTATGCTGTGCGCTGCGAAGATTGGCCGGTTTCTGAGCCCCTGGCCCACAAAAGCCTGGAGCTGGTCCTGGCAACATAAAATGTCTGAAATATACCCTTTAAAGGCCCAATAACATGAATAAATTAATTTTATTAATCCCATAATATCTGAGGGAACAGTGCAAAGTAGTATTTACAGGCAAACATATAATATACTCGTACACACAGACACATGTGAGACTCCTAGACATAAAACATCAGAGCTAATCGTTTTCCTTTTGTCTGTTACTGCATTAGTTCAGCCTTTCACATGTCACCTATTAAATTTCCCCCGTATGAAGAACTTCCTGCAACTTTAATGAGGTCACAAAACTCCAGTGCGTCTGAGCCAATGAAGCCAAAGATTGGTGCACCTGAGATGTTTCGCATATTGTGAGATGCCACGCATACCCAAATTAAATTTGCAGACCGTTAGATACTCAGCTGACCTAGCAAGAGACACATCGTGTTGGAAGACTTGATGTATAACTGAAGACCACTTGTCATCAAGTGTGCAAACCTGGATGAAAGTCAAACCTGGATCTATTTCACGTATTCCCAACAATCTTTGCTGGGAAGCAGAGTTGACGATCACAGAAAGGTTGTATGCACCAGACTACGTTACCAGATATTTCAAATAGTCATTCTCTTCTACATCTTTCACAGTATTTTCTACCATGAGCCAAAACTTTTGGAAAGTTTATAAGGCAAAAGTTCTGCAGACGTTCAATGCAGACGACGATGAAGAAACGCTGGAAGAGGTAAGCACTGAAGGGTTCAATTCAAGAGATATCTATGGAAAATGAAGAAATAGATGATGCGTTAGTGCTTAAACAAAATGGCATAATGCTGCACAAGTTTTATTTTTTCGGGTTCCAATCATAGTTAAATTATCTACAGCTAAACTGGTGTGTCCAGAATCTGACACAATAGTGGGCCACCAAAGGTCTAGTGGAAGTCAACCATATTTGCCACTTTTCAATATCTTCCACTGCAACCAAAACATGCACGCGTAGATGTGTACATTTCTTATATGTAGTATAGTAGATTGATCATAGACCCTGGGAATCATTTCCTTTTGTGAGCAACAGAAACCCCAATTAAATGATGGATTTAAGGCACTGCAGTGTGGTCTCCAATATTTCCAATGTAGCCCTGCCTCTGTGCCATTATGCTATATAGAAGACACCAAGTAAATAGATCGTGCAATGGAAAAAAATGTATGTATATAACTGTGTCAATTGGTAATTACTATTTTAGAAGTGACTTTGAAAAATATTCAGATATTAATAAATTAGGTGATATTGTGATTCTAACATAAGAGTACACAAGAGTAAAAGCAATGTGAATAATGTATTTCAGAGCGACAGCACAGAGATTATTGAGCCTGAAAACCCAGAAAATGGAGGTGAAGGGTTAAACATGTCCCACTTTGCAAAAAAGGTCAGTGGAATAAGAATTCTGTATATGGAGAAATACAGTGTTCATCTGCATCAGAGTCATATGTACATGTGAAGATTGGGGAACATACCATGTCAATTTTAATGACTTTTGAAGGAATGTTGGTTATCAAAACACAGAACTCTAATGATCTGAGTGGAACTAAAGGAATAAAAAAATCTATATATTTTTTGCAAACTTGAACTTGTGTTAGGAAAACGAATAATCCCAACATAAAAATTCATGGCATATTAAAAAGTATAACAAAAGATAAAGGTAATGTAACTGAACAATAATACATTGACTTTGGAATAATTTCTTACATTAAATTGACTGATGTACCATTTGCTTTTTTGGAAGCTTAGCAATAATGCTTTTCATTTCCCTTCTTTGACAGAAAATCCTAAAGTAGGTGTTTCTTATAGTTGTCTGCCAGTCTTTGACGTCAATCAACATTGAGGATATTTGAGGATTTTTTCATGCACAGCCCTCAAGGCAACTTCATGGCTTTTAAAATAATGCTTTGACTTGAACTTAAAGCTCATTCTCACCTATTCCTTGGTTTCACTAGCATGTTTAGATGCTTAGAGTAAATGTCCTGTTGCAAGGTCTATTCTCAGTTTTCTGATGGATGTTCCGCACATTATACATTTAACAATCCCTGGTACAATGAAAAATTCATAGTACTTTCTATTATTGCAACAGGCCCAGGGCCTGAAGCCCCCCAAAGTCATAGACTTTACGGCTGGTTTCAGGTTTACTCTACCAGTGGCTTCATGGTCTAGACTCTAGAACCATCCCCTCTCCCCTCTGTACCAGTGTGTCACTGTAAACCTGTTTACTGTAAATGATAGCTATAACCCTGTATGTAACCCCTTTCTCATGTACAGCACCATGGAATTAATGGTGCTATATAAATAAATAATAATAATAATAATAATAATAGAACAAAAGTATGTGTTCATAACCTTGATACCCGCCTGAAAAGGCGCTAAAAAATGGCAAAAAGAATGATCATATGCAGAGTAATGTCAAAATGACTTGCTGTAGAGCATATATTCCGTCCTTTGTAACTTCTTTTATCCATTTCAGGTTTTGAAGTATAATGGCTGAAACAAGTGACTGGTCCATTCTTCTAGCAGCTTCCGCTTGGAAGTCGCCAGTATCTATATATATAATTGTCTTAGGGGTACTTCCGTCTTTCTGTCGGCAACTTCCGTCACGGAATTCCCGCGTTGCTGATTGGTCTCGCCAGCTGCCTGTCATGGCTGCCACGACCAATCAGCGACGGGCACAATCCGATTAGTCCCTCCCTACTCCCCTGCAGTCAGTGCCCGGCGCCCGCATACTCCCCTCCAGTCAGTCAGTCACCGCTCACACAGGGTTAATGCCAGCGGTAACGGACCGCGTTATGCCGTGGGTTACGCACTCCGTTACTGCCGCTATTAACCCTGTGTGACCAAGTTTTTACTATTGATGCTGCCTATGCAGCATCAATAGTAAAAAGATCTAATGTTAAAAATAATAAAAAAAACAAAACCTGCTATTCTCACCTTCCGTAGTTCGAAGATGCGCTCACACCTGCAGGTTCCGGTGCTAAGGATGCTATGCGAGAAGGACCTGACATGACGTCACGGTCATGTGACCGCGACGTCATCACAGGTCCTGCACACCTGCGCGAGAAGGACCTGCCATGACGTCACGGTCATGTGACCGCGACGTCATCACAGGTCCTGCGCTCATACCAACCCTGGGACCGGAAGCTGCCGCGTGCACCGCACACAGGCGACAGGACTACAAGGGGCCCTCGGAAGGTGAGCATATGTTTATTTTTTATTTTTTAACCTTTGACATACGTGGCTGGGCAATATACTACATGGCTGGGCAATATACTACGTGGCTCTGTGCTGTATACTACGTCGCTGTGCAACATACTACGTGGCTCTGTGCTGTATACTACGTCACTAGGCAATATACTACGTAACTGGGCAATATACTACGTGGCTGGGCAATATACTACGTCACTGGGCAATATGCTACGTCCCTGGGCAATATACTACGTAACTGGGCAATATACTACGTGGCTGGGCAATATACTACGTGACTGGGCAATATACAACGTGGCTGGGCAATATACTACGTGGGCTGTGCAATATACTACGTGGACATGCATATTCTAGAATACCCGATGCATTAGATTCGGACCACCATCTAGTGATATATAATGAGGCAATACAAAAGATGTCCAGAGAGACGTCAGAAAAGACAAATCAGGGAAAAAAACAGTGTTTTCTTGCTTAGTCTGAAGCTTCAAAAATGATGTGAATATGACTGTGTCTAAAAGACATTGTGTGCGAATGGTTAAAAGCATTGGTCCCCAACCTTTCTGACCTTGAGAGCCATAGCTTTAAGAAAGGGTCACGAGCCACATTTACAGTGGGTACGGAAAGTATTCAGACCCCTTTAAATTTTTCACTATTTGTTTCATTGCAGCCATTTGGTAAATTCAAAAAAGTTCATTTTTTTCTCATTAATGTACACTCTGCACCCCATCTTGACTGAAAAAAACAGAAATGTAGAATTTTTTTGCAAATTTATTAACCCCTTCACCCCCAAGGGTGGTTTGCACGTTATGGACCGGGCCAATTTTTACACTGTCCCTTTATGAGGTTATAACTCTGGAACGCTTCAACGGATCCCGGTGATTCTGACACTGTTTTCTCTTAACATATTGTAATTCATGATAGTGGTAATTTCTCTGATATTACATGCGTTTATTTTTGAAAAAAACGGAAATTTGGCAAAAATTTTGAAAATTTTGCAATTTTCCAACTTTGAATTTTTATGCAATTAAATTACAGAGATATGTCACACAAAATACTTAATAAGTAACATTTCCCACATGTCTACTTTACATCAGCACAATTTTGGAACCAAAATTTTTTTTTGTTAGGGAGTTATAAGGGTTAAAATTTGACCAGCAATTTCTCATTTTCACAACACCATTTTTTTTAGGGACCACATCTCATTTGAAGTCATTTTGAGGGGTCTATATGATAGAAAATACCCAAGTGTGACACCATTCTAAAAACTGCACCCCTCAAGGTGCTCAAAACCACATTCAAGAAGTTTATTAACCCTTAAGGTGTTTCACAGGAATTTTTGGAATGTTTAAATAAAAATGAGCATTTAACTTTTTTTCACACAAAATTTACTTCAGCTCCAATTTGTTTTATTTTACCAAGGGTAACAGGAGAAAATGGACCCCAAAAGATATTGTACAATTTGTCCTGAGTACGCCGATACCCCATATGTGGGGGTAAACCACTGTTTGGGCGCATGACAGAGCTCGGAAGCGAAGGAGCGCCATTTGACTTTTCAATGCAAAATTGACTGGAATTGAGATGGGACGCCATGTTGCGTTTGGAGAGCCCCTGATATGCCTAAACATTGAAACCCCCCACAAGTGACACTATTTTGGAAAGTAGACCCCCTAAGGAGCTTATCTAGAGGTGTGGTGAGCACTTTGACTCACCAAGTGCTTCACAGAAGTTTATAATGCAGAACCGTAAAAATAAAAAATCATATTTTTTCACAAAAATGATCTTTTCGCCCCCAATTTTTTATTTTCCCAAGGGTAAGAGAAGAAATTGGACCCCAAAAGTTGTTGTACAATTTGTCCTGAGTACGCTGATACCCCATATGTGGGGGTAAACCACTGTTTGGGCGCATGGGAGAGCTCGGAAGGGAAGGAGCGCCGTTTGACTTTTCACTGCAAAATTGACTGGAATTGAGATGGGACGCCATGTTGCATTTGGAGAGCCACTGATGTGCCTAAACATTGAAACCCCCCCACAAGTGACACCATTTTGGAAAGTAGACCCCCTAAGGAACTTATCTAGAGGTGTAGTGAGCACTTTGACCCACCAACTGCTTCACAGAAGTTTATAATGCAGAGCCGTAAAAATAAAACAAACATTTTTTTCCCACAAAAATTATTTCTTAGCCCCCAGTTTTGTATTTTCCCGAGGGTAACAGGAGAAATTGGACCCAAAAAGTTGTTGTCCAATTTGTCCTGAGTACGCTGATACCCCATATGTGGGGGGAACCACTGTTTGTGCGCATGGGAGGGCTCAGAAGGGATGGAGCGCCATTTTGAATGCAGACTTAGATGGAATGGTCTGCAGGCGTCACATTGCGTTTGCAGAGCCCTAATGTACCTAATCAGTAAAAAAACCCACAAGTGACACCATTATGGAAAGTAGACCCCCTAAGCAACTCATCTAGATGTGTTGTGAGAGTTTTGAACCCTCAAGTGTTTCACTACAGTTTATAACGCATAACCGTGAAAATAAAAAAAAAAAATTTCCCCCCAAAATTATTTTTTAGCCCCCAGTTTTGTATTTTCCCAAGGGTAACAGGAGAAATTGGACCCCAAAAGTTGTTGTCCAATTTGTCTTGAGTACGCTGATACCCCATATGTGGAGGGGAATCACCGTTTGGGCGCATGGGAGGGCTCGGAAGGGAAGGAGCGCCATTTTGAATGCAGACTTAGGGTACCGTCACACATTGAAATTTTCATCGCTGCGACGGCACGATTCGTGACGTCGCAGCGATCGTATGATCATCGCTCCAGCGTCGTAGACTGCGGTCACACGTTGCAATCACGGCGCTGGAGCGATGCCGAAGTCCCCGGGTAACCAGGGTAAACATCGGGTAACTAAGCGCAGGGCCGAGCTTTAGTAACCCGATGTTTACCCTGGTTACCAGCGTAAACGTAAAAAAACAAACCGTACATACTCACCCGTCGGTGTCCTTCAGGTCCCTTGCTGTCTGCTTCCTGCTCTGAGTGCAGCCGTACAGTGAGAGCAGAGCGCAGCAGTGCTGTGATCTGCTCTTACTTTCCGGCCGGCACTCAGAGCAGGAAGCAGACTGCAAGGGACCTGAAGGACACCGACGGGTGAGTATGTACGGTTTGTTTTTTTACGTTTACGCTTGTAACCAGGGTAAACATCGGGTTACTAAGCGCGGCCCTGCGCTTAGTTACCCGATGTTTACCCTGGTTACAAGCGAAGACATCGCTGGATCGCTGTCACACACAACGATCCAGCGATGTCAGCGGGAGATCCAGCGACGAAAGAAAGTTCCAAACGATCTGCTACGACGTACGATTCTCAGCAGGGTGTCTGATCGCAGTAGCGTGTCAGACACAGCGATATCGTAACGATATCGCTAGAACGTCACGAATCGTAACGTCGTAGCGATGGAAATTTCAATGTGTGACGGTACCATTAGATGGAATGGTCTGCAGGCGTCACATTGCGTTTGCATAGGCCCTAATGTACCTAAACAGTAGAAACCCCCCTCAAGTGACACCATTTTGGAAAGTAGACCCCCTAAGGAACTCATCTAGATGTGTTGTGAGAGCTTTGAACCCCCAATTGTTTCACTACAGTTTATAACGCAGAGCCATGCAAATAAAAAATATTTTTTTTTCCACAAAAATTATTTTTTAGCCCCCAGTTTTGTATTTTTCCAAGGGTAACAGGAGAAATTGGACCCCAAAAGTTGTTCTCCAATGTGTTCCGAGTACGCTGATACCCCATATGTTGGGGTAAACCCCTGTTTGGGCGCACGGGAGAGCTCGGAAGGGAAGGAGCACTGTTTTACTTTTTCAACGCAGAATTGGCTGAAATTGAGATCGGACACCATGTCGCGTTTGGAGAGCCCCTGATGTGCCTAAACAGTGGAAACCCCCCAATTATAACTGAAACCCTAATCCAGACACACCCCTAACCCTAATCCCAACCCTATTCCCAACCGTAGATGTAATCCAAACCCTAACCCTAACTTTAGCCCCAACCCTAACCCTAACTTTAGCCCCAACCCTAACTGTAGCCTTAACCCTAACCCTAGCCCCAACCCTAGCCCTAACCCTAACCCTAGCCCCAACCCTAACCCTAGCCCTAACCCTAACCCCAGCCTTAACCCTAGCTCTATCCCTAACCCTAGCCCTAACCCTAATGGTAAAATGGAAATAAATACATTTTTTAAATTTTTTTATTTTTCCCTAACTAAGGGGGTGATGAAGGGGGGTTTGATTTACTTTTATAGCGGGTTTTTTAGCGGATTTTTATGATTGGCAGCTGTCACACACTGAAAGAAGCTTTTTATTGCAAAAAATATTTTTTGCGTTACCACATTTTGAGAGCTATAATTTTTCCATATTTGAGTCCACAGAGTCATGTGAGGTCTTGTTTTTTGCGGAACGAGTTGACGTTTTTATTGGTAACATGCTCGGGCACGGGAGATTTTTTGATCGCTTTTTATTCCGATTTTTGTCAGGCAGAATGACCAAAAACCAGCTATTCATGAATTTCTTTTGGGGGAGGCGTTTATACCGTTCCGCGTTTGGTAAAATTGATAAAGCAGTTTTATTCTTTGGGTCAGTCCGATTACAGCGATACCTCATTTCTATCTTTTTTTTATGTTTTGGCACTTTTATACGATAAAAACTATTTTATAGAAAAAATAATTATTTTGGCATCGCTTTATTCTGAGGACTATAACTTTTTTATTTTTTCGCTGATGATGCTTTTTGGTGGCTCGTTTTTTGCGGGACAAGATGACGTTTTCAGCGGTACCATGGTTATTTATAACTGTCTTTTTAATCGCGTGTTATTCTACTTTTTGTTTGACAGTATGAGAATAAAGCGTTGTTTTTAGCCTCGGTTTTTTTTTGTTTTTTTTTTACGGTGTTCACTGAAGGGGTTAACTAGTGATATAGTTTTATAGGTGGGGTCGTTACGGACACGGCGATACTAAATATGTGTACTTTTATTGTTTGATTTTTTTTATTTAGATAAAGGAATGTGTTTATGGGAATAATATATATATTTTTTTCTTTATTTAGGAATTTTTTTTTCTTTTTTTTTTTTTTTACACATGTGGGAATTTTTTTTTTTACTTTTTTACTTTGTCCCAGGGGGGGGACATTACAGATTGGTGATCTGACAGTGTGCACAGCACTCTGTCAGATCACCGATCTCACTTACAGCCGTGCAGGCTTACAAGCACCTGCACGGCACCCGGAAGTAATCCCTGCAGGACCCGGATGCAGCCCCGCAGCCATTTTGGATCCGGGGCCTGCAGGGATAGGAGGTAGGAGACCCTCGCAGCAACGCGATCACATGCGTTGCTCCGGGGGTCTCAGGGAAGCCCGCAGGGAGCCCCCTCCCTGCGCGATGCTTCCCTGTACTGCCGGCACACCGCGATCATGTTTGATCGCGGTGTGCCGGGGGTTAATGTGCCGGGGGCGGTCCGTGACCGCTCCTGGCACATAGTGCCGGATGTCAGCTGCGATAGGCAGCTGACACCCGGCCGCGATCGGCCGCGCTCCCCCCGTGAGCGCGGCCGATCGTGCTGGACGTACTATTCCGTCCTTGGGAATTAGGGCCCACCCCATATGGACGGAATAGTACGTCCAATGGGAGAAAGGGGTTAAAAAGAAAAACTGAAATATCACATGGTCATAAGTATTCAGACCCTTTGCTCACTATTGAGTAGAAGCACCCTTTTAAGCTAGTACAGCCATGAGTCTTCTTGGGAATGATGCAACAAGTTATTCACACCTGGATTTGGGGATCCTCAGCCATTCTTCCTTGCAGATCCTCTCCAGCTGCATCAGGTTGGATGGTGAACATTGGTGTACAGCCATTTTCAGGTCTCTCCAGAGATGCTCAATTGGGTTTAAGACAGGGCTCTGGCTCAGTCAAGAATGGTCACAGAGTTGTTATGAAGCCACTCCTTTGTTATTTTAGCTGTGTGCTTAGGGTCATTGTCTTGTTGGAAGGTGAACCTTCGGCTAAGTCTGAGGTCCAGAGCACTCTGGAAGAGGTTTTCAATCCAGGATATCTCTGTACTTTGCCACTTCCATGTTTCCTTCAATGGCAACCAGTCATCCTTTTCCTGCAGCTGAAAAACACTCTCATAGCATGATGCTGCCACCACCATGTTTCACTGTTGGGATTGTATTGGGTAGGTGATGAGCAATGCCTGGTTTTCTCCATACCACTTAGAATTATCACCAGGTCTATCTTCATCTCATCAGACCAGAGAATCTTATTTCTCATAGTCTGAGAGTCCTTCATGTGTTTTTTAGCAAACTCTATGCGGGCTTTCATATGTCTTGCACTGAGGAGAGGCTTCCGTCGGGCACTCTGCCATAAAGGCCCAACTGGTGGAGGGCTGCAGTGATAGTTGACTTTGTGGAACTTTCTTCCATCTCCCTACTGCATCTCTGAAGCTCAGCCACAGTGATCTTGGGGTTCTTCTGTACCTCTCTCACTGTGGCTATTCTCCCATGATACTCCCATGATTGCTCAGTTTGGCTGGACGGCCAGGTCTAGGAAGATTTCTGGTGGTCCCAAAGTTCTTCCATTTAAGGATTATGGAGGCCACTGTGCTCTTAGGAACTGCAGAAAATATTTTGTAATCTTGTCAAGATCTGTGCATTGCCACAATTCTGTCTCTGAGCTCCTTGGCCAGTTCCTTTGACCTCATGATTCTCATTTGGTCTGACATGCACTGTGAGCTGTGAGGTCTTATATAGACAAGTGTGTGCCTTTCCAAATCAAGTCCTATCAGTTTAATTAAATACAGCTGGACTCTAATTAAATACAGCTGGACTCCAATGAAGGAGTAGAACCATATCAAGGAGGATCACAAGGAAATGGACAGCATGTGACTTAAAAATGAGTGTCTGATGAGTGGTGAGCAGCCTACCCGTCCTAACTCTTCAGCTGCTCATAATATAATATATGCACTAGAGCAATACTCCAGATTGATATCATAGATAACATGTACCTCTGTGATACATATCTCCCATCCACTATGTGTCTGGCCACCACCTTACAGCTCTATTAACACTAGACATCATGACTGTTGTTTATAATGAAAGCCATGATGTTGCGATTGAGCTTGAAAGTACTCCATTGAGTTGGTTATATATTGGTTATTTTCATCTTAAATGGAATTTGTCAAATTGATCATGCAGTATAAGCTGTTAGGAAAATGTTAAAGAACAACAAAACCTGAAAAAAATTAATATTAGTGCTCAGTCAGAGGGCTGTATTACTCACGCGAGGATCTTTTGGCAATCCTTGGACTGATCGTCGGCTCTCCTGACCTGAGCGCGATAGCTGCATACATGCTTAGGCCAGTAGAGCAGATAGCCAGTCTGAGGATTGGGATGTGATCCTCACACGAGTAATACAGCCATCTGACTGGGCCCTAATTTACATTGTATTAATTAAAATCCCGCTCATTCTAAACTCAGCAGTAGTGTTGAGCGATACCGTCCGATACTTGAAAGTATCGGTATCGGAAAGTATCGGCCGATACCGGCAAAGTATCGGATCCAATCCGATACCGATACCCGATACCAATACAAGTCAATGGGACTCATGTATCGGACGGTATTCCTGATGGTTCCCAGGGTCTGAAGGAGAGGAAACTTTCCTTCAGGCTCTGGGAACCATATTAATGTGTAAAATAAAGAATTAAAATAAAAAATATTGCTATACTCACCTCTCCGACGCAGCCTGCACCTTACCGAGGGAACCGGCAGCGTTGTTTGCTTAAAATTCGCGCTTTAACTTCCTTACGCGAAGTCCCGGCTTGTGATTGGTCGCGCGCCGCCCATGTGACCGCGACGCAACCAATCACAGCAAGCCGTGACGTAATTTCAGGTCCTTCAGGATTTTAAAATTACGTTCCGGCGTTGTGATTGGTTGCGTCGCAGTGACATGGGCGACGCGACCAATCACAAGCCGTGACGTCACGGGAGGCTGGACACGCGCGCATTTTAAAACAAAATTACATTAATGTTGTTTCGATACCGATACCCGATACCACAAAAGTATCGGATCTCGGTATCGGAATTCCGATACCCGCAAGTATCGGCCGATACCCGATACTTGCGGTATCGGAATGCTCAACACTACTCAGCAGTCAAGCAGGCTGTACATATCAACTAACAGCTATCTCTGTATGTACACTTAGACAGGGAAGGTTGTGACTCTCTGACTAGGGCCAGCAACTTGACTGCTAGGTCTAGAATGAGCAGGGATTTAAAACAATAAAAAACAGGTTATATTAAATCTTTACCCACAAACCTATATATTAATCTGTTCAGCTTTTCCTATTCTGCAATATGCTTCCAATAGATCACACACCCTTTCCAAATGGACAAGTCTCCTTTAACTCATTCACCTCCAGACCATTTTCCTTTTTTTTTTTCTTCTCCTTCTTCCAAGAGCTTGTTTTTATTTGCAGGACGAGTAGTACTTTTGAATTACACCATTCATTTTTTCATGTGATGCACTGGAAAGCAGGAAAAAAGTGTAATTTCACTTTTTTTTAAATTTATTTACTATGTTCACTATACTGTAAAACTGACTTGACAAAATGATTCTCCAGGTCAGTGCGAATGCACAGATACCAAACATGCATAGTTTTTTTTTATTATTTAAATGTTGAAAAACAATTAGGAAATTGTGAAAAAAAAAAACCCTTTTCTTGTGTTGCCATTTTCCGAGATCTTTCTTTTTGGGGGCTATGCTGCTGTCTGAGGGCTTATTTTTGCACCCTAAGCTGACGTTTATACCGATACCATTTTAGGGTAAATACGATACAATGTTTTGAACAACACTTATTGCATTTTATTGCAATGTTGCTGTTTCCAAAAAACATAGCTCTGGGATTTTGATTTTTTTTCTCATTACTCCTGTGAAGAATATTGGAAACATATTTTCATGTCAATCATTTGAATCCTATTTGACATGGGATTATAAAAGCCACTTCCTTTGTGCAGCTGTATCTGGATGCCTGGCCCAGCAGGGTGTCAAGTCTCAGGAGGGTTAGAGTGGTGGATCTCGCACTTGTCGTGCATCATGGCCACACATCAGCTGCATTTTCGAGATCTCAGGAAAGGGTCGAACGCCTTCCAGAGTCTTGATCAGTTCTTGCACCTAGGGATGGGAGGTACATAGAATGGCTAGTAGGAGCCAGGAAACAAAGCTGTGTTTGGTCTCAACGCCTAGCAGGGGCCCGGTGGGATCTGATGGCACCAAAACCACCTAGGGAGACACAGCATTGTATCTTAATTAACTAGACAACTATTTTTAGCAAGCCAGAACGAATAGACTGTTATCTATATGTTGACTTTTGAATGTATGTGTCACGATCCATGTTTGGATCTGTGGCAGATCTGACCTCTCAGATTAAAACTTTTTTCCTTTCAGGCTATCGGGGGTTAATTCAGTTTTTCCCTGGTGGCAGCTGGTGTAATTACATTGCTGCCTAGTTTGCTTATGCAGGTGGTGACCACTCCCACCTCCCTTTAAAAGGTCACCTGATGCATCAGCTGATCATCGGTGTTAGAGTTCATTCGGCAGCGACCAAGCTGGGAGTAGGAGCTTCCTGGGAACAGTTTATTGTCAGCTGAGTCTGGTGTTTCATTCCTGCTGTGCTGTGCTTTGCAGCAGTAAGCTAAGTGTTATTTTCCTTTACCTTGTCTGTCATACCTTCCCTTTGTGTTATATTAGGGCAGCGGTGGGACCAGTGTCCTCACTTGCCAATTCCCTACTTAGGGATAGGTGCACGGCAAGCAAAGGCTTAGGTATCCTGCTTGGCGACAGGTTGAAAAAACCTGTATAGGGACGTCAGGGAGATCAGGGCGCATTCTTAGAAGAGTGCAGGAGGTGTCCATTTCCCAGTTCCCTATCGCAGGGCCCACTGATGTAATTGTGTCCCCGGTGTTCCCTTGTTTGTTGTGCTGTTGGTGACTGACCTACGGTTGGGTCGTTTAATACCGGGTCAGTCACTTTTGTGACAGTATGTGTTTGTTTCTGTTTGGTCAAGAAAACAGACTTTTGCTTGTGTAAGCCTGAAATATTGACTTGTAAGTTGACATTTGATGTCACATTGTGTTCTTATCCTTGATGACTAGTGATGTTTACTGATATGCTAATTATGCATTGTGTAGGCCAGATGTGGCATTTGGCATTCCAAACAGAGGAGGAAAATCTATGAAAATAGATTCCATAATCAAACAATGTGACTTGGTCGTCACCAATCTACCCCTTATTAGTGATGCTCAATTGAAGGACACTTGTTAAGCATAAAAAGAGGTGATTAGCCTCTCTGAGAGTGAGACAGGCAGAAATTCAGCCAAGACATCAAAACATCCAAAGGACCAGAGACAGGACAGCAGCCAATGCATCATGGCTCCATCACGAGGGTCAAAGATTTATTATTCTACAGGATGCCAACTTAGGGAACCTTGGACCCAATTGGAAGAATAAAGATCTGCTCCATGGACCATCACTAAACTATGGATACATTTGTGAAACCCAGGTAGAGATCATTCGGTCACCTGGAACCCATGGATTTGTTTGGAGAAACCAGGTTGGGACCATCCAGTCACCTGGCACCTATGGATATGTTTGGAGAAACCAGGTTGGGACCATCCGGTCACCTGGCACCTATGGATACGTTTGGAGAAACCAGGTTGGGACCATCCAGTCATGTGGCACCATGGATATGTTCAGAGAAGCCAGGTTGTGACCCTCCCGTCAACTGACCATTATACCTGAATGGATTGTCATCTTCCTACGCTTGTCGTTACCTCCTCTCTGAGTGTGTGTCACAGGTTTGCGTAGTCGACCCTGGAAGCTTTGAAGTCACAGCTGCTCTTATCCCAGGGAGTCAGCAGAAGGGTGAGACTGTAATGTGCACCATCTTGGATTATTTTGCTGGGACTGGTTTACATGTTATCTGCCTTTTTTGTGTTCCAATAAAGTATTGCCACACTGTTTTACCCTCACCCTGTGTTGTCTGAGTAGCGTTTTGCCCACGTTAAAGGGAGAGTGGGTGTGCGGTGGGACGATCTTTGGTCCATGTGACCGAGGTGCCTCATGTCTCCACACCTTCTCCCTAGGAGCATAAATTAAGGAGTTATGATCCATCATAGGCTTTGGAGTTTTTAGCTGCCACAGCCAAGGGGAGGGGATTTAGGTTGAGTTCAGGGGGCAGCAGGGGAGTGACCCAACGAGGTTAAGTGCTTGTGTAAGGCATGGCCTATTGCTTTTTCTCAAGGGAAGTCGCAACAACATATTGTGTGGGGAGAAGTCAAGGTGCAGAGGGGACCACAAGCCTCCCATATGGCAGGCCCTCCCCCGCAAGCCAGGTCTTTCATCTGACTGATAACTGACTCTTATATTCTGCATACTTTGTTCTACCACTATTGTATTTGCATATCTGACCATTGTATATGTATAACCATCATGTATTTAGTGTAATGTTTAGTGTGCCCTTAAGGCGATTAAGCAGTTGTCCTGTGAGCCGGCATGCTGGAACCAGTTGTCCTATAAGCTCAGTGTGCAAGAAAAGTTGTCTCCAACGACCACAGAAGATATGATTCTTAAAACTTGACGTTTATTTATCATCATACTAAAAAGCACAGGTATGCAGATATGAGCAATCCCAGTGCAAGGAATGAATCCTACATGTTTCAACCTAAATTGTCTTAATCAAGACCATGTAGTTTGAAACATGTATGATTCATTCCTTGCACTGGCATTACTCATATCTGCATATCTGTGCTTTTTAATATGATGATAAATAAACATCAAAATTTAAGAATCATATCTCCTGTGATCGCTGGAGACAACTTTTCTTCCACATTGGATTTCTATACTGACAGGACCAGGGCGGCTCCGTGTGCTGATGACCAGCCAAGGAACCTGGACAAAACGGGTGAGCTGAACATTTTTCTTTTTATATAGTTGTCCTATAAGGTTGTTGTGAAAAAGCCAGACAAGGGACAGACAGCTGTGTGCAATTGAAGGCGGAGCTGTCCCAGGATAGGTAGAGCTCCCAGGTAAGGCTTCATTGCAGGGTTTCTCCACAACTGGGATGCCAGAGGGCCAGGATAGTCAGTCTGGACCGATGACTTGGTAGGTAGGAGAAGTGGGCATGAACCGCTGTTGCTGCGTCCGTGGCCAGTCACAAGCAGTGGTAGCGACAGGCCCCCAGGGGCCACTCGGGGATTTGATGGCTTTTCTTCTTCCGACCAAGTGGCTGCAGGGCAAGATGGAAGCCAGAAGACAGGTCCCTGGGAACTGACAGAAGATGTGGCAGTCCTGTCTATTTATGTCCAGTCAGGGGTTTTAGGTGGCATTGGAAACTGATGATAGCCTGAAAGCTCTCAAGGAGCAGGCGGCACAGCCTCTCTCGGACTCAGACCTTGGGTGGTCTGGGACCATGGAAGGTTTTATCGGATAATGGTCCAACAGGGTCCTCCAGAGGTGTGGCCCAGGGACCGAGATTTGGTGGTACCCTATCTGTACAGCATGGATTTGCTGCAGATTGCACATGAGATTCTGATGGCCGGACATCTAGGGATCACTAAGATCAAGGCCAAGCTAGCCCAGCATTTCTACTGTCCAAGGATGGGGACCGACGTGGCTGCCTACTGCCGTTCATGCAACACCTGTCAGAGGGTGGGGAAGGCAAGGAAGTGCCTCAAAGCCCTACTTGTAACGCTTCCCGTTATTGAAGTCTTTCAGAAGGGGGGCTGTGGATTAGGTTGGCCCAATGGCCACTCCAGCTGCTCTGGAAAAAGCTTTGTACTGACGGGAGTAGACTATTGCACCCGGTACCCGGAAGCGGTAGCCTTGTCATCCATTCTGGCTGACAAGATGGCCACCACCTTACTAGAGATTTTATCTAGAGTGGGTTTTCTCCAGGAAATGTTCAACAACCAGGGGACCCAGTTCAAGTTGCAGCTGATGGAGTCCCTCTGTAAACAAACACAGGTGCAACATCCAGTGACCAGCCCGTACAACCCACAAACCAAAGACCTGTGCTAACAGTTCAATGGCTCCCTGAAGCAGATGCTTAAGATGTTGGTTGACTCCCACTGGTGCGCCTGGGAGTGGCACCTCCCACACTTGCTATTGCCTACCTGGAAGTTCCACAGGCCTCAATGGAGTTCTTCCCCTATGAGTTTTTGTACAGGTGACGTGTGCGGGGGCCCCTGGCTCTGGTGAAAGAGGACTGGGAAGGAGACTTAGCAACTCCAGGAGTGTCGGTCATCGAGTATGTCATGCTCTTCCGTGTCAAGATGAAGGCAATGGTGCAGTTGGTGCACAATAATATGACGCGAGCCCAGTCTGATCAGAAACAATGGTACAACCAGAATGCTTGAGAGGGGACCTACTAGGTGGGCCAAAAGGTATGGGTAATGGTCCCCACACCTCAGAACAAGCTTCAGCTAGCCTGGGATGACCCATACTTTGTGAACCAGCAGCTAAATGCCGCAATGTACCTGGTCACCCTGGACCACGCCAGGGGAAAGCGGAAGGCCTTCCACATGAACATAATGAAGGCACATCATGATTGGGAGGCCTGCAATCTCCCCGTATGCAATCTGCCGGAAGAGGGAGAAGCGGAGACCCACCTCGGTATACTTGTCCAGGCTAGGGCGGGTAGGACTATCGAGGATATAGAGGTTTGCTGCCAAATCTTGTCGGACCAACGGTCCCAGCTGTGGGCAACCCTACACCCCTTCAAGATTTGTTCAGCAACAAGCTCAGAAGGACAGAGTCGGCTGTCCATCACGTGAACACTGGGGTTCACCCCCAAATCCGGCGTTCAGCATATCAGGTCTCCCTGGAGTTACAGCAGCACAGGCACCAGGAGATTGATGAAATGCTGAAGCTGTGGGTCATCCAATCCACTTAGGCCTGGCCCATAGTACTTGTCCCAAAGAAAGACCAGACAACTCTGTTCTGCTTTGACTACAGGGGGCTCAACACTGTCACGGTCACCAATGTGTACCCAATGCCATGCATCAATGACCTGCTCGTTCAGTTGGCACAGGCCACGTGTCTGGTTCTCATAGATCTGGGATGTTGGCAGATTCCCTTGATCTGTGGGGCACGGGAGCCCTCTGTCTTTGTTGCCCCATTCGGACTGTACAAGTCTGCAGCTTTTCAGAGGATGGACAACATGCTGCTCAAGAGCCTTGAAGGATACGCAACATCATACATGGATGACATTGCCATTTTCAATCTCACCTGGGAGGATCACCTAGAGCATTTGGCTCAGGTGCTCTGGCAGATCCACTGTGCAGGCTTGACCAATGGGTCGGTGGGGTGTCTGCTGGGTGTGAGTGAGGTCCACTGCCTTGTACATCGGGCTTCTGGCGGGGCTGTAGGGTCGGAGCTCAGGAGTCTGGATGCCATCGCATCCTGGCCCACCCTCGGGGCCTAGGACCGGGAATGTCCTTCCTTGGCACCGCTGAGTACTATAGGAGGTTTGGCGCCCACTATAGTAGCCTGGCGAAGACTATGATTAACCTCACCAAGAAGAAGCTGCTCTTTGCAGTCGATTGAACAAACAACTATGAGACGGCCTCCGGGCACTTAAGCATGCCCATTCCAGTTTCCCGGTACCATAAGCAACTGACTGTACACCGCCTTTCGTAAGACTTTTGGTTGACTGTTTTGGTCGACTCTACGGGCCAAGAACATCCTGTGCTATCCCTGAGCAGGAACCTCCTACCGAGGGAGGTGGCCTACTCCACCATGGATAAGAAATGTCTGGCAATTCTGTGGGTCCTGCAACATCTGCAACGATACTTGTACAGATGCCAATTCACCATGGAAATGGTCCACAACCCTGTGAGCTGTTAAATCACTGTATCTACAATGAATTATATGCACATTTGGTTGATGTAATCCCGAAGTTCCTAGAAAAAACATACATTTGAAAATAGCACCAGCCGCGCCTGCGCAGTAGCAGCTATTGGTGATCGGATAGCTGCTACTGCTCAGCTGCCATTTTCAAACTGATTTATTCATTTTATTTTTTTAGGAACCTTAGGATTACGTCAATCATGCTGCAATGCTGGCACCTGCTTGCAAAAGTTTTTTTTTTTAAAGATATATATATATAATATTCATTATGTAAACTAGGGGACAGGTCACTGAGGGATCAGTGACCTGTCGGAAGCCATACACATGAATACCTAATCAGAGCACCACATAAAGACCATGGCCAGAGGTCTGCCCTGAAGCACTCAAAACTGCAAATAAAGATGAAACAACAACCACAAGACGGATTTCATCAACAAAGATATCATTTTAATCAGCATAACGGCGCAAACCTGACAGTGTCTGTTGGTTACTGTGCACAATCCTGCTGACAGGTTCCCTTTAACCCCTTTCTAACCTCGGACAGGATAGTACGTCCGAGGTCAGCTCCCCTGCTTTGATGCAGGGCTCCGCGGTGAGCCAGCATCAAAGCCGGGACATGTCAGCTGTTTTGAACAGCTGACATGTGCCCGCAATAGCGGCGGGTGAAATTGCGATTCACCCGCCGCTATTAACTAGTTAAATGCAGCTGTCAAATGCTGACGGCGGCATTTAACCGACGCTTCCGGCAGGAAATGAGAACATCGCCGACCCCATCACATGATCGGGGGTCAGCGATGCTTCTGCATAGTAACCATAGAGGTCCTTGAGACCTCTATGGTTACTGATGCCGGTTTGCTGTGAGCGCCACCCTGTGGTCGGCGCTCATAGCAAGCCTGCAATTCAGCTACATAGCTGCGATCTAATGATCGCTGCTATGTAGCTGAGCTGATCGAGTTGTGCCGGCTTCTAGCCTCCCATGAAGGCTATTGAAGCATGGCAAAAGTAAAAAAAAAAAAGTTAAAAAAATGTGAAAAAAAATAAAATATATAAAAGTCTAAATCACCCCCCTTTCGCCCCATTCAAAATAAAACAATAAAAAAATTAAAAAATACACATATTTGGTATCGCCGCGTTCAGAATCGCCCGATCTATCAATAAAAAAAGCATTAACCTGATCGCTAAACAGCGTAGCGAGAAAAAAATTTGAAACGCCAGAATTACGTTTTTTTGGTTGCCACGACATTGCATTAAAATGAAATAACGGGCGATCAAAAGAACGTATCTGCACAAAAGTGGTATCAATAAAAACATCAGCTTAGAACGCAAAAAATAAGCCCTCACCCAACCCAAGATCACGAAAAATGGGGAGGCTACGGGTATTGGAAAATGGCACAAATTTTTTTTTTTTTAGCAAAGTTTGGAATTTTTTTTCACCACTTACCTAAAAGAGAACCTAGACAAGTTTGGTGTCTATGAACTCGTATTGACCTGGAGAATCAAAATGGCAGGTCAGTGTTAGCATTTAGTGAACCTACTAAAAAAGCCAAACAAAAAACAAGTGTGGGATTGCACTTTTTTTGCAATTTCACCGCACTTGGAATTTTTTTCCCATTTTCTAGTACACGACATGGTAAAACCAATGATGTCGTTCAAAAGTACAACTCGTTTCACAAAAAATAAGCCCTCACATGGCCATATTGATGGCTCTGGGAAGGAGGGGAGCGAAAAACGAACACGGAAAAACGGAAAATCCCAAGGACATGAAGGGGTTAACAAGCTTGCAATATATCTTCTACATTGCCTAAAAAAGTGTAAAAAATAATAAAAAATATAGTTCCAAAAAATAAAGTTCAAATCTCCCCTTCATTTTCCAATTTTAATAAAATAGCAAATTTGTAAAAGTTAAATCTTTAAAAATGTAAAATTATGCAACATACAGTATAATAAATGCTGTTAAGAATAAAAACTAAACCTCAGATTTTTATTTTTTTTTCAGTCGCCTAAGCTCACCAAAAATGAAGCACAGAGCAATAAAAAAAAGTCACATTCACCCCAAAATAGTACTAATAAAAATGGCTGTTCAACTCACAAAAAAAGTTATTAAATAGATCCATTGATGGAAATATATAAAAGTTATGGATCTTAGAAAATAGTGACTCTAATCAAGTTTTTGGAACCTTTTACAATTTTAGCTGAGCACCTCAAAGAAAAACATAAAAAACAGTGCCATATTTTCATGTTATTTATCATTATTATTCAATTTTCTGTACATTACATTGTAAAGTGAATTGTCCTAGCCAAAACTACACTCATCCTGCAAAAAAAAGTGGTCCAGAAATTGGTGTAGGATGAGAGTAGTGGGCTGACTTCTCTGTTACTTACAGGCTCCAGGCTAGAGATGGGCTGCACCTCAATGGGGAGGGTGCAGCTGTGCTGGTGGAAAGAGTGGCTATAACATTGGAAGAGTGTTTAAACTAGGGACAGGGGAAGGGCAATTATTGTATAGAAGAGGGAGATTTTGTGACCTGGGCCTAAATAATGAAAGTGGAAGGTGGTAATGGAAGAAAATTATGATATCGCGGATAACAGAGACATGGTTGAACAACAGCTATGACTGAGCATAGGTCTATAGTCTGTTGAGGAATGAATATTAGTGATGAGTGTGCTCGTTACTCGAGTTTTCCGAGCATGCTCGGGTGTTCTCCGAGTATTATGGGCGCGCTTGTTTTGTCTCTGCAGCTGCATGATTTGCGGCTGCTAGACAGCCTGAATACATATGGGGATTCCCTAACAAACAGGAAATAACTGTGTATGTTCAGGTTATCTAACAGCCACAAATCATGCAGCTACGAGCACGCCCAAAATACTCGGAGAACACACGAGCATGCTCGGAAAACTCGAGTAACGAGCACACTCGCTCATCACTAATGAATATACAAATAAGCAAGGGGGAGGAGTTTTCTTTTATGTAAAATCTTCCCTAATATTCCTCCAGTGTGCTAATATGTTTGAGGAACATGAAAATTTCAAATCCATATATGTGAAGATAAGGTAGATAAAAAAGAATAATAAAATATTGATGGGGTCTGTTATAAGTCTGCACGTAAAATGGAAGCAGCAACAAATATCCTCATAAAGCAAATAGATGAGGCAGCGAATCAGGAAGAAGTAATTATTAAGAATAATCCAAAAATATTCTTCAACTTGCAGGAATGTCATGTAGACATGTCATGTAGGGTTAAATCTTAGCTCTGCAGCTTTGCGTAGTTCATCTGGTTAGCTCTGCAAATAAAAAGGCTAGGTGTTGATCTAAGTCAGTCAGCTCAGGGATGTGTCTTGGAGCTAAAGAGAAAGAGCCAGGACAGAGTTCTTCTCTCAGAAGAGTCTGCACAGGCCGTGTGCACAGAACCACAAATAGCAGTGGTTGCTATGGACAATAGCTGTTTTGTTTGGCTGAGCTGGGGCTAGCTCACCCGTGGTTGAGTAATAATAATAATCTTTATTTTTATATAGTGCTAACATATTCCGCAGCGCTTTACAGGTTGCACACATTATCATCACTGTCCCCGTTGGAGCTCACAATCTGAATTCCCTATCAGTATGTCTTTGGAATGTGGGAGGAAACACGGAGAGAACATACAAACTCCTTGCAGATGTTGTCCAAGGTGGGATTAGAACCCAGGACTCCAGCACTGAAGGCTATCCACTGAGCCACCGTGCTGCCCTAGTAGCCAGGGTTTGTTCTATTTAGTTAGTACCTGGGCAGGCTAGGAATTTATCTTTATGAGTTTGTTTTTGGTGCTGTGCAATCTGTGGAAAGCAATAAAAACTTCACGTGTTTGGCCCTAAGCTGTATTGCTTGTGTGAATGCTACCTAAGGCCTAATGCCTATCAGAAAAAGTGAATCTCTACAAGCTATATAAATAGGAAGAGACTCAAAAATGATAGCATTGGCTGCCATAAAAATAATCTAGGTGAAATGGTACAGGAGGATGAGGGAAAGACCAATGTACTAAACACCTTATTCTCTACTTTATTTATACAAGAAAATCCCATGACAGATGACATGTAAATTCTCCATTAAATGTCACATGCTTAACCCAACAGGTGCCACCTCAAAAACACTAAACTAGACAAATCACCGGGCCTGGATGGCATACACCCCCAAGTACTGCAGTAATGAAGTACTGTGATAGACAGACCACTCGAAAACTGAACTCCTTGTGTTTCCTCCCTATCCTAACCTACCTATGCCCAACATTGCCATTTCCGTGTGTGGTTCCACCATTACACCACAAAAACATGCCCGCTGTCTTGGGGTCATACTTGATTCAGAGCTTTCATTCACCCCCCCACATCCGATCACTGGCTCACTCTTGTTATCTGCACTTCAAAAATATTTCTAGAATTCGACCTTTTTCTTATTTTCGACTCTGCAAAAACTCTTACTGTTGCTCTTATTCATTCTTGCCTGGACTATTGTAACTCTCTACTAATCAGTCTCCCTCTTACCAAACTCTCCCCGCTCCAATCTGTCTTGAATGCTGCAGCAAGGATCATATTCCTCACCAACCGTTACACCGATGCCTCTACCTTTTGACAGTCATTGCACTGGTTACCTATCCACTCCAGAATTCAATATCAACTTATTACTCTCACCCACAAAGCACTCCATGGTTCAGCACCACCCTACATCTCCTCTCTCATCTCAGTCTACCACCCTACCCATGCCCTCCATTCTGCGAATGATGTGAGGTTAACTTCCTCAATAATCAGAACCTCCAATGCCCGTCTCAAAGACTTCTCATGTGCTGCGGCAATTTTTTGGAATGCACTACCCAGGATAATTTGATTAATCCCCAATACCCACAGTTTTAAGCGAGCCCTAAAAACGCATTTCTACAGACTGACTTACCACCTCAACACATTAATCTAAGTATCCCTGTGTTGCCTATTCAAAAAACTTACCATAACCAGGGGCAGAGGGACCTCACCGCATTCATCAGGTTTAGTGCAATACAGGTATAGGCTTTACCCACTTTGTCTCAGAAGTCTTATATTTGATTCCTGTGTGGGCCGGGCTATATGTGCCCTAAGCTATAACTCCATATTCAGTGCAATATAGGCACATCCTCTACCCACACCGTCACATAAGCCTTACCAGTGATTTCCAGGTTGACCGTTTTATATACAGTGGGTACAGAAAGTATTCATACCCCTTTAAATTTTTCAATCTTTGTTTCATTGCAGCCATTTGGTAAATTCAAAAAAGTTCATTTTTTTCTCATTAATGAACATTTTGCACCCCATCTAGATTGAAAAAAACAGAAACGTAGCCATTTTTGAAAATTTATTAAAAAAGAAAAACTGAAATATCACATGGTCATAAGTATTCAAACTCTGCTCAGACACTCATATTTAAGTCACATGCTGTCCATTTCCTTGTGATCCTTCTTAAGATGGTTCTACTCCTTCATTGGAGTCCACCTGTGTTTAATTAAACTGATAGGACTTGATTTGGAAAAGCACACACCTGTCTTATAAGACCTCACAGCTCACAGTGCATGTCAGACCAAATGAGAATCATGACATCAAAGAAACTGGCCATGGAGCTCAGAGACAGACTTGTGGCCAGGCACAGATCTGGCCAAGGTTACAACAGAATTTCTGCAGTACTCAAGGCTCCTAAGAGCACAGTGGCCTCCATAACCCTTAAATGGAAGAATTTTGTTACTACCAGAAGTCTTCTTAGACCTGGCCATCCAGACAAACGAACAATCGTGGGAGAAGAGCCTTGGAGAGAGGTAAAGAAGAACCCCAAGATCACTGTGGCTGAGCTCCAGAGATGAAGTAGGGAGAAAGTTCCACAAAGTCAACTATCACTGTAGCCCTCCACCAGTTGGCCCTTTATGGCAGAGTGGCCCGACAAAAGTCTCTCCTCAGTGCAAGACATATGTAAGCCTGCATAGAGTTTGCTAAAAAACACATGAAGGACTCCCAGACTATGAGAAATAAGATTCTTTGGTCAGATGAGATGAAGATAGACCTTTTTGGTGATAATTCTAAGTGGTATTTGTAGAGAAAACCAGGCACTGCTCGTCACCTGCCCAATACAATTCCAACAGTGAAACATGGTGGTGGCGGCACCATGCTATGGGGGTGTTTTTCAGCTGCAGGGACATGATGACTGGTTGTCATTGAAGGAAACATGAATGCGGCCAAGTACAGAGATATCCTGGATGAATACCTCTTCCAGAGTGTTCTGGACCTCAGACTTGGCCGAAGGTTCACCTTCCAACAGGACAACACACAACTAAAATAACAAAGGAGTGGCTTCAGAACAACTGTGACCATTCTTGATTGGCCCAGCCAGATCCCTGACCTAAACCCAATTGAGCATCTCTGGAGAGACCTGAAAATGGCTGCCCACCAACGTTCACCATCAAACGACTGAACTGGATAGGAACTGCAAGGAAGAATGGCTGAGGATCCCCAAATACAGGTGTAAAAAAACTTGTTGCTTCATTTCCAAGAGGACTCATGGCTGTACTAGCTCAAAAGGGTGCTTCTACTCAATACTGAGCAAAGGGTCTGAAAACTTATGTTCATGTGATATTTCAGTTTTTCTTTTTTCATAAATTTGCAAAAATTACTTCATTTCTGTTTTTTTACAGGCTAGATGGGGTGCAGAGAGTACATTAATGAGAAAAAAATTAACTTTTTTGAATTTACCAAATGGCTACAATGAAACAAAGAGTGAAAAATGTAAATAAGTATGAATACTTTCCGCATCCACTGTATGTCCAAGATTGCTACAGACAGTGTACTAGTTTTTATCATAGTACCAGCAGATACTTATACTTCTTCATAAGGTATGCTCGTGAAGCAGCCATTGGTAACTGATTATTTGTATATCAGCCGACTTCTATGACAGTTTACATGCTTACGCGGCGCCCCAGGGTCCTGGTCGTCACAGTGGTATTGCTTTCCTCTCGGGGAGAGTGATATTACGTTTGGAGGCAAAGAAGGATAACTGCATCCAGGTCTCACAAACATGCAACACATTTCACACTCCAGACCACCAGGGGGAGCTTCTGCTCCTATTTATTAGGTCACTCCCCATATATATATAACTGGTAGTCTGTAGGGAAAGTGAGTTCAGTTCCTGGCAGAGCTCCAGACAGGAGTTCTGTTAGAAAGTTCCAGACCAGAGTCTGAGGAGGATGGAAGGTCAAACGAGCTGTGCATGCCCTCAGAGCTGCTGCTCCCAGAAAGAGACATTCAGAAGGCAGAATTGTATTGCAGCGAGCGTGAAGGAAGTCGTAGCAAAGGAGAGGATACCAGAAGGGGACTAACCCTGCACAGGCTGCCTCCTTCTGAGGCACAGAATCCCAGTAGCCGGAACACCGAGGGAGTAAGGACTTTTATGCTTTGCTCCAGAGACTGGCAGGATAGCTAATTGCAAGTTACCTGTCCGCCCTACACCCAGGAGGCACGGTGGCAACCCATGGAGGCCGGGGCATGCTAGAGTCCCTATAAACAGCCTCAAGCCACCAGTCATACGGGTTTGTTCTATCCTATATGGGGGACAGAGAGAAAGACATTACATCTGTGAGACCCTTATGTGAAGCCATAGGCAGTAAGTGACTACACCATCGCAGCGCAAGGGAAGGCTACTGATTTTCACCTGGACAAGGGAACTCTGGACTTGCCTCCATACCGGCTGGACTCTGCCTGCTCTGTGATCTGGTGCTCTGGACTGTGGATGCTGAAGTCTTCAGTAAAGGTAAAGAGACTGCGACCCTGTGTCCTCGTTTTTCTCTGCGCCTCTCACCATACCACCATCTACACACCGGGAAGCCCTGGGGACATACTTCACCTGTGGGAAGGTATACCATCTAGCTGCCATAACATCACCCCAGCGGACCCCTTAAAGCAGTGGCGGTCACCCTGACCGAATACCACGGGTGGCGTCACGAACATTCCCCTTAAAGACCTTTCCCCTTTTACACGGACGTCCCAGGGCCACGGACCGGGTCAGCCACCGTGACATCCCCCTGTGAACCGAAGGACCCGGTACCGAGTACCCCACGGCCCCATGGGGGCGCTCCACTTATAAACTAACCATTGGTAACTGACTATTTTTGATTATCAAATGTGGTATATTTGGTGATTTTTCGTGTTTGCATTTCACTCACTTTGCTTTATTTGTTCATTTTTTGGCATAAATTTAGGGCCCTATTTACTTGATCCAGAAATCTTTCCAGTCAGACATGGTTTTGTGGCCTGGAAATATATTGGTAATCTAATAATTTTGTTTTTGGCCAATTAATGAATTGTGGAATTTTGACGTTACTGTATGTGGGATCCCTTTGAGATGTAGTGAATATAATCCCTCTTTTATTCCAGCACTTTTATTTGTAATTGTGTTTTTTTTTTACAAAAAATACATTTTTTAATATCATTATCAACAAAATTTGTATGTTTTATCCTTTATTAGTGTACTTCGTTTTTTTACCAATGGTTATATCTTAGTGGTAAATTTTGTGTGAAGTATGTATTCCTTGAAGTACTAAACTCCAACTTCTAGTTACGAGTACATTATTCGTGGACGTCATTTGAGTTATAAAATTGAAATTTAGTGTAGATAAATGTAAGGTTATACACTTGGGCCAAGATCTTTCTAATTATCTTTTTAAAACTAGGTTAACATCGATGACAAATGTTGATCTTCTATGTCTAACATTAAAGGGAACCTGTCACCCTGTTTTTTCCGTATGAGATAAAAATACTGTTAAATAGGGCCTGAGCTGTGCATTACAATAGTGTATTTTGTGGACCCCGATTCCCCACCTATGCTGCCGAAATACGTTACCAAAGTAGCCGTTTTCGCCTGTCAATCAGGCTGGTCTGGTCAGATGGGCATGGTGTCTTCCCCCAGATCTTGCTTAGTTTTCCGTTGGTGGCGTAGTGGTTTGCGCATGCCCAAGTCCAGAATCCATTGCACAGGGGAGGGAAAAGAGCGCGATCTGCGCTATTCCCCTGGTGATCGGTGGGGGCGGCCATCTTCCTGTGGCCACGCGTGCGCAGATTGAGCGCTCTGCTGCCCGGGGCTTCAGGAAAATGGCCGTGGGATGCCGCGCGTGCGCAGATGGAGATCACGGCGGCCATTTTCCTGAAGCAGAGATGCGAACTCTGCTTCAGGAAAATGGCCGCCGCGATCTCCATCTGCGCACGCGCGGCATCCCACGGCCATTTTCCTGAAGCCCCGGGCAGCAGAGCGCTCAATCTGCGCACGCGCGGCCACAGGAAGATGGCCGCCCCCACTGATCACCAGGGGAATAGCGCAGATCGCGCTCTTTTCCCTCCCCTGTGCAGTGGATTCTGGACTTGGGCATGCGCAAACCACTACGCCACCAACGGAAAACTAAGCAAGATCTGGGGGAAGACACCACGCCCATCTGACCAGACCAGCCTGATTGACAGGCGAAAACGGCTACTTTGGTAACGTATTTCGGCAGCATAGGTGGGGAATCAGGGTCCACAAAATACACTATTGTAATGCACAGCTCAGGCCCTATTTAACAGTATTTTTATCTCATACGGAAAAAACGGGGTGACAGGTTCCCTTTAAGAAGGTTTAAAGGGGTTGTCCAATCTAGAATGACAAGTCTGCAGTCCAGTCACTCTGTGTGTGATGCAGTCTTGTGAAACCTTCCAGCGTGTGCTGCGAGGATTTGCTGGTGTCTGTGCCAGGAACGGCAGTCAAGTATGTAAGATGCAAATTCATGGCCAGTGGGCGAGGCTTTGCTCAATACACTTGTCAGAGAGGCTGCAGACTTGTCATTCTAGACCGGACAACCACTTTAATCATAATCATGTATGGTGATCAGGGGCTGGCTGGCACTTTTCAGCCTGGGGGGCAATCACAAGGCAGTGGCCCTCGAGTTGCGGTGGCCCTCCTTTTCCCTGCTTACCTCTGGCCACTGCATTAAAGCAGCAGACATAACAGGCTTTAAAAACAGGCTGGTACAGAGATATGGGAACAGAACTGAGCTTGCTGCATAGATATGGGAGCAGAACCGAGCTTACTACAGAGATATGGGAGCAGAACCAAGCTTACTACAGAGATATGGGAGCAAAACCGAGCTTACTACAGAGATATGGGAGCAGAACCGAGCTTACTACAGAGATAAGGGAGCAGAACCGAGCTTACTTCAGAGACATGGGAGCAGGACAGAGCTTCCTATAGAGATATAGGAGCAGAACAGAGCTTACTGCAGAGATATGGGAGCAAAACGGAGCTTACTACAGACATATGGGCGCAGAACGGAGCTTACTACAGACATATGGGCGCAGAACGGAGCTTACTACAGACATATGGGCGCAGAACGGAGCTTACTACAGAGCAGTATAATATAGTAAAATATATAGATGAATTAGAAATGGCGACACACGCAAACGTCATCTGCATTAGTAATACATGCACCATTACATAATTAGTTGTAGGCTGGGTTCACAAGAGTGAAGTTTACATTCTGTATACACACCACAACCTCCAGCCTCGCGGAGGGTATCCCTCCTGTAAACCCAGCCTGACGGGGACAACCCCTTATAAATGGAAGTGTGCTCCTCTAAACCATGCAATCACTGCCAATCCTCCAACCGTAAGTGGTGAATTTCCAGAGCTGGGAAATGGGATTTCAATATTAGAACACGTCAACTTTGGTTCCCATCCCTCCTCAAGGAAGTAAGGCAGACAGGTGTGATAAGACTATTAGAAAAACTACTGCCACACACACGGCAGTACATACTGGCAGAAGTGTGAGGGCATTAGTGCCTGTGTATGGACATGTCAGAGGCTAGAGAGAAGAAAGCTTGGTCCCTCTTAGCTTCTGGCAATGTTTTACCTCAGCTCACATTTGGGCCATACCATTGTAAAACAGGTAGACACATTTACCCACTGACCCTACTATTCATAAGGAACTGCTGTCTACCCCTTAGTTGCCCACTGTATATAGTCAGTGTGGGGATGTGGGCTACAGAACAACACAGGGCGATGACACTGCTACCTGAACCCTTCAGCTGCCCCACAATATGCAGGGAGTAAAACCAGTACAAAGTATGGCAGCCTCCCTGCAGAGCTGTCCAGGGCCGGACTGGGACAAAAAAGGAGCAATGCCACACAAACCCCACCAGCCCACAGACTATAAAGGTACCGTCACACTCAGCAACTTTACAACGAGAACGACAACGATCCGTGACGTTGCAGCGTCCTGGATAGCGATCTCGTTGTGTTTGACACGCAGCAGTGATCTGGATCCCCCTGTGATATCGCTGGTCGGAGCTAGAGGTCCAGAACTTTATTTGGTCGTCAGGTCGGCGTGTATCGTCATGTTTGACATCAAAAGCAACAATGCCAGCAATGTTTTACATGGAGCTAACGACCTGTGAGAACGATAAGTGAGTCACCGTTACATCACAGGATCGCTCCTGCATCGTTCTGGAGTTGCTGTGTTTGACGTCTCTACAGCGACCTAAACAGCGACGCTCCAGCGATCGGATCGTTGTCTATATCGCTGCAGCGTCGGAGTGTGACGGTACCTTAACACTCCCCCCACACCCGATCAGTGAATTTTCCTATACTGTGTTGTGCCCTTCAACGCTCCTCTTAAAGGCGTTATTTGAAGAGCTATGTGTGAATGTCACCACAGTGCCCACGATTGATCGCTTCTTTAGAGCGCCGGTTCCCGAGATCATGGGGGACCCAGCGGTCGGACCCCAGCAACTACAAAGTTCTCGGGAAAGGGGATTACTTGGTATAATCCATTTAAATGTGTTTTCCAATATATATATATATTTTATTTTCCCATAGTATTCCTGAAAATAATAAACCAATATTAACCCTCCCAAAGACCAATGTCACCTATCCTCATAGATTGTAAGCTTGCGAGCAGGGCCCTCATTCCTACTGGTATCTGTTTTGAACTGTGATTTCTGTTATGCTGTAATGTCTATTGTCTGTATAAGTCCCCTCTATAAGTTGTAAAGCGCTGCGGAATATGTTGGCGCTATATAAATAAAATTATTATTATTATTATTATTATCCGAGAACAGGACAGGAACAGGATTGGCAGGAGGAGTGGTACTGTGCAGTGTATATATACAGGACAGGAGGAGTGGTACTGTGCAGTGTATATATACAGGAGGAGTGGTACTGTGCAGTGTATATATACAGGAGGAGTGGTACTGTGCAGTGTATATATACAGGAGGAGTGGTACTGTGCAGTGTATATATAGGACAGGAGGAGTGGTACTGTGCAGTGTATATATACAGGACAGGAGGAGTGGTACTGTGCAGTGTATATATACAGGACAGGAGGAGTGGTACTGTGCAGTGTATATATACAGGACAGGAGGAGTGGTACTGTGCAGTGTATATATACAGGAGGAGCGGTACTGTGCAGTGTATATATACAGGACAGGAGGAGTGGTACTGTGCAGTGTATATATACAGGACAGGAGGAGTGGTACTGTGCAGTGTATATATACAGGACAGGAGGAGTGGTACTGTGCAGTGTATATATACAGGACAGGAGCAGTGGTACTGTGCAGTGTATATATACAGGACAGGAGGAGTGGTACTGTGCAGTGTATATATACAGGATAGGAGGAGTGGTACTGTGCAGTGTATATATACAGGAGGAGCGGTACTGTGCAGTGTATATATACAGGACAGGAGGAGTGGTACTGTGCAGTGTATATATACAGGACAGGAGGAGTGGTACTGTGCAGTGTATATATACAGGACAGGAGGAGTGGTACTGTGCAGTGTATATATACAGGAGGAGCGGTACTGTGCAGTGTATATATACAGGACAGGAGGAGTGGTACTGTGCAGTGTATATATACAGGACAGGAGGAGTGGTACTGTGCAGTGTATATATACAGGAGGAGCGGTACTGTGCAGTGTATATATACAGGACAGGAGGAGTGGTACTGTGCAGTGTATATATACAGGACAGGAGGAGTGGTACTGTGCAGTGTATATATACAGGACAGGAGGAGTGGTACTGTGCAGTGTATATAAACAGGAGGAGCAGTACTGTGCAGTGTATATATACAGGACAGGAGGAGTGGTACTGTGCAGTGTATATATACAGGACAGGAGGAGTGGTACTGTGCAGTGTATATACAGGAGGAGTGGTACTGTGCAGTGTATATATACAGGACAGGAGGAGTGGTACTGTGCAGTGTATATATACAGGACAGGAGGAGTGGTACTGTGCAGTGTATATACAGGAGGAGTGGTACTGTGCAGTGTATATATACAGGACAGGAGGAGTGGTACTGTGCAGTGTATATATACAGGACAGGAGGAGGGTACTGTGCAGTGTATATATACAGGAGGAGCAGTACTGTGCAGTGTATATATACAGGACAGGAGGAGTGGTACTGTGCAGTGTATATAAACAGGAGGAGCAGTACTGTGCAGTGTATATATACAGGACAGGAGGAGTGGTACTGTGCAGTGTATACATACAGGACAGGAGGAGGGTACTGTGCAGTGTATATACAGGAGGAGTGGTACTGTGCAGTGTATATATACAGGACAGGAGGAGTGGTACTGTGCAGTGTATATATACAGGACAGGAGGAGGGTACTGTGCAGTGTATATATACAGGAGGAGCAGTACTGTGCAGTGTATATATACAGGACAGGAGGAGTGGTACTGTGCAGTGTATACATACAGGACAGGAGGAGGGTACTGTGCAGTGTATATACAGGAGGAGCAGTACTGTACTGTGCAGTGTATATATACAGGACAGGAGGAGTGGTACTGTGCAGTGTATACATACAGGACAGGAGGAGTGGTACTGTGCAGTGTATATACAGGAGGAGTGGTACTGTGCAGTGTATATATACAGGACAGGAGGAGTGGTACTGTGCAGTATATTTTTACAGGACAGGAGGAGTGTTACTGTGCAGTGTATATATACAGGAGGAGTGGTACTGTGCAGTGTATATATACAGGACAGGAGGAGTGGTACTGTGCAGTATATTTTTACAGGACAGGAGGAGTGGTACTGTGCAGTATATTTTTACAGGACAGGAGGAGTGGTACTGTGCAGTGTATATAAACAGGAGGAGTGGTACTGTGCAGTGTATATAAACAGGAGGAGTGGTACTGTGCAGTGTATATAAACAGGAGGAGTGGTACTGTGCAGTGTATATAAACAGGAGGAGTGGTACTGTGCAGTGTATATATACAGGAGGAGCGGTACTGTGCGGTGTATATATACAGGACAGGAGGAGTGGTACTGTGCAGTGTATATATACAGGACAGGAGGAGTGGTACTGTGCAGTGTATATATACAGGAGGAGTGGTACTGTGCATTGTATATATACAGGACAGGAGGAGTGGTACTGTGCAGTGTATATAAACAGGAGGAGTGGTACTGTGCGGTGTATATATACAGGACAGGAGGAGTGGTACTGTGCAGTGTATATATACAGGACAGGAGGAGTGGTACTGTGCAGTGTATATATACAGGAGGAGTGGTACTGTGCAGTGTATATATACAGGACAGGAGGAGTGGTACTGTGCAGTATATTTTTACAGGACAGGAGGAGTGGTACTGTGCAGTGTATATAAACAGGAGGAGTGGTACTGTGCAGTGTATATATACAGGACAGGAGGAGTGGTACTGTGCAGTGTATATATACAGGAGGAGCGGTACTGTGCGGTGTATATATACAGGACAGGAGGAGTGGTACTGTGCAGTGTATATATACAGGACAGGAGGAGTGGTACTGTGCAGTGTATATATACAGGAGGAGTGGTACTGTGCAGTGTATATATACAGGACAGGAGGAGTGGTACTGTGCAGTGTATATAAACAGGAGGAGTGGTACTGTGCAGTGTATATAAACAGGAGGAGTGGTACTGTGCAGTGTATATATACAGGACAGGAGGAGTGGTACTGTGCAGTGTATATATACAGGAGGAGTGGTACTGTGCAGTGTATATATACAGGACAGGAGGAGTGGTACTGTGCAGTATATTTTTACAGGACAGGAGGAGTGGTACTGTGCAGTGTATATAAACAGGAGGAGTGGTACTGTGCAGTGTATATATACAGGACAGGAGGAGTGGTACTGTGCAGTGTATATAAACAGGAGGAGTAGTACTGTGCAGTGTATATATACAGGACAGGAGGAGTGGTACTGTGCAGTGTATATATACAGGACAGGAGGAGTGGTACTGTGCAGTGTATATACGCAGATACTTAGATTTACACCATGCAAGCAATATATATATATATATATATATATATATATATATATATATATATATATATATATACACTCACCGGCCACTTTATTAGGTACACCATGCTAGTAACGGGTTGGACCCCCTTTTGCCTTCAGAACTGCCTCAATTCTTCGTGGCATAGATTCAACAAGGTGCTGGAAGCATTCCTCAGAGATTTTGGTCCATATTGACATGATGGCATCACACAGTTGCCGCAGATTTGTCGGCTGCACATCCCAAAGATGCTCCATACAAGGCAGGATGGATCCATGCTTTCATGTTGTTTACGCCAAATTCTGACCCTACCATCCGAATGTCGCAGCAGAAATCGAGACTCATCAGACCAAGCAACGTTTTTCCAATCTTCTACTGTCCACTTTCGATGAGCTTGTACAAATTGTAGCCTCAGTTTCCTGTTCTTAGCTGAAAGGAGTGGTACCCGGTGTGGTCTTCTGCTGCTGTAGCCCATCTGCCTCAAAGTTCGACGCACTGTGCGTTCAGAGATGCTCTTAGGCCTACCTTGGTTGTAACGGGTGGCGATTTGAGTCACTGTTGCCTTTCTATCAGCTCGAACCAGTCTGCCCATTCTCCTCTGACCTCTGGCATCAACAAGGCATTTCCGCCCACAGAACTGCCGCTCACTGGATTTTTTTTCTTTTTCGGACCATTCTCTGTAAACCCTAGAGATGGTTGTGCGTGAAAATCCCAGTAGATCAGCAGTTTCTGAAATACTCAGACCAGCCCTTCTGGCACCAACAACCATGCCACGTTCAAAGGCACTCAAATCACCTTTCTTCCCCATACTGATGCTCGGTTTGAACTGCAGGAGATTGTCTTGACCATGTCTACATGCCTAAATGCACTGAGTTGCCGCCATGTGATTGGCTGATTAGAAATTAAGTGTTAACAAGAAGTTGGACAGGTGTACCTAATAAAGTGGCCGGTGAGTGTATATATATATATATATATATATATATATATATATATATATATATATATATATATATATATATATATATATATCTGAGCAGCACCAAATATTTAAGGGCTTGTCCACTACTAGGACAACCCCTAAATGTTCGGCCCCGATAAATTAATGAAGCCTATACTCACCTCCTGTGCCGCGCCGTTCCCACAGTGGCTGTGATGTGGTGTTATGACACGTGATGCCCTGAACCAATCAGTGCTGGTGTCACAGTCTCAATCTTCGCACAAACTGAACATGAAGAGGACGTCCGGGATCAAGCAGCTCATCCTGCACTTCCTCTTCATGTTCAGTTTGTCTGAAGGCAGAGACAGTGACACCAGCACTGATTGGTTCCAGGCAACATGTGGCATAACACCACATAACAGCCACTGTGGGAACGGCGCGGCACGGCAGGTGAGTATAGGCTTTATTAATTTATCGGGGCCAGACATTCAGTTTAAGACGAGGTTATCCTAGTGGGAGACAATCCCTTTAAGCAGTGGACTCTTTATTAGCCCATATTCTTGGCCATATTCTCGGAGTCCACCGCACACACACAGGGAACCGTGGAATTACCGGGGCTCTGGCCTGTCGCAAAATGGCAGCGCCGGACACCCACGCAGCGCTGCTGGGCCCCGGAGACACCCGCAGCTCCGGCCAGCAACCGCCAGGCACCCAGAGACACCCGGCAGCAGCATCGGACATGCACCAGCACAAGACCCCCCCACACCATCACGTCGCACATCAGAGCCCCCCTCATCCTGGCCTGCAGCATCACCCCACTCCTGCCTCCTCCAGCAACGACCCTGAGACCCCCCTTCACTGCACCCACTACTCCCAGTAAGCAATAAGACGCATGGATTATAAGAAGCACCACCATTTTATGAAAAAATATTTTTTCTTATTATTTGGGGTGCGTCTTATAATCCGAAAAATAAGTGGTGTGTATAACATATATATATATATATATATATATATATATATATATATATATATACACACACACGCACACAGACACACACATATATATATATATATACATAGACACATAATTACACGCGCACACACACACACATATATATGTATATACATACACATACATACATAGACACATATACATGCATACGCACACACACATACAGACACACACACACACACATATATATATTATATATATATATATATACATACACATATATATATACACATACATACACACACACATACATAGACACACACACATATGTATATACACATACATACATGCACACACACACACACATATATATATATATATATATATATATATAGATAGATATAGATAGATATAGATATATATACATACATACACACACATACATACATACATGCACACACTCACTCACACACTATATAGGTGAAACTGCGACTGCAGTTTGTGTGTGTGTATATATATATATATATATATATATATATATATATATACACATATACATACATACACACACTGCGGCTGACCTATATGGGCTATACACAGCGGTCGCAGTATATTACACACAGTGGTATCACCTATATAATGTATGTACCGCAGTTTCACCTATATAATGTATATAGACTGCTGTACATACATTATATAGGTGATACTGCTACTGCGGTATATAATCGCAGTATCACTTATATATTGCATATACAACAGTCAATATACATTAGACAGGTCAAACTGCAAATGCTGCATATACATAAAAAAGTTTTCATCTTGGGTCTCATCTGAGATAGGGGAGGATGAGGAGGGTCCACTGTCCAGCCAGCATCGGAGGTGCTGAGGACGTGGAGCAGATGCCGGCCAGGGATTGGTGAGGAGAGCGTTGTTCTCTGACACTGGTTCTGACCAGGGTCAGACACAGTAAGGCTCAGGCATCTCTGCGTGCGGTGGCGGCCTTTTCAAACCTTTGCACAGGCCCTGGTGCGTGCGCTCTCCTGTTTTCCCTCACTGACAAAGGCGGCAGCCATGTACGCAAGCAAGAACGAGGGCTGTGCTCATGTGGGCCGCCACGGCCTTGGTCAGCGCGTTCACCAAGAGAGCACGCACCAGGGCCTGTGCAGAGGATTTAGAGGGCCGGCGGCCCATTTTGTAGCTCAGCGTGCTTAGGGGCCCCTTAGCACTCCGGGCCCCGCTGCAACCTCTGTAGTTACGCCCCTGATAGTGGTATACTATAGGCACAGGTACACAATGCTATATACACTGGATGGATCAATCCTGCACCTGGCCCTGGCCATACATGCACTGTGTATATACAGGGCCATGTATACAGCATGTGATGTCCAGTCACCAGGTTCAGGCTTGATCACTCCAGTGCTGGATTCTGTAGACAGTCTCTGCTCACTCTCAGTATAGGGAGATTTATTGCAGGAGACTGAACTTTCCTGCAGTCTGGTGACCCTGGAGCCGATGACCTGGCACTGACAGGGTGAAAGTTCAGACTCCTGCAATAAATCTGTGAGCATCAGCAGAGCGGCCACTGATACTATAGGGACCGGCCCCGGACTAATCGGGAGGTGAGCAGCAGCGTCCATCTCCTCTCCACACACAGAGCTGAAGGTACTCACTGATGTCTGAGCCGTCCACATGCAGATCTCCAGCAGTTACATGCAGCAGTGTTCCCTCTTCCTCAGCAGCCGGCCGCACACAGGGGGCAGGGGCGTGTCTGCTCCACTGTGAGGCCGCTGTCAGGACATAGAGAACACAGCGCCGGCCACCAGCAGCCCGAATCAGCTGCTTGGTGACCGGCCCGGGGGGGCACATGCCCCTTTGCCACCCGGCCCAGTCCGCGCCTGATGGTGATTATTTACCGTATAAGCAATGAGACTATGGAACTCTCTGCCACATGGTGTATTGGTTGATTCACTAAAAAAGTTCAAGAAGGGTCTGGATGCATTACTTGAAAGAGATAATATTATAGTTATGGTACAAGAATCTCTGATGGGATGCTGATCTAGGGAATTAGCCTGATTACTGGATGTGGAGCTGGAAAATCATTTTTCCGCTAATATAGGACAGTTAGCATCTGGTTTTTTTGCCTTCTTATGAATCAACATTTTAGGGAATAAGTTGTACTGAGTGAAATTTGTGTCTTCTTTCAATCATGAAACTATTAACGCATTTAGCCTTTTTGATGAAAGACAAACATAATCACACTTGGAAGAAGAGGAGGTAAACATAAAAGGGGCAAAATAAAAGTGTCCAAGTATGGAAGAGGTTAAAAATAAATGGGCTATAGTCCTCTATTCAGTGACTTAAACACTAGGCCCCACTCAGAGATTTCTATATGCTGATTTATGTGGCACAAAATTGTATGAAAAGTACCTTTGGTGTGAATGACCTTTGTTTAGAATGTAGAGTCACAGATTTCCTGTGATTGAAATCTGCAGGCACAGCTTAATAGATATTGCTGATCCATATTTTAGGTAAGCAGTGTATACTTAAATTCACACATATTGTTGTAAACTGCTACCGAACCCTAAGGGTATGTTTCCACGGTAAGTAAACGCTGCTTGTTTGACGCTGCAGCGTCAAACAAGCAGCGTCCAGATGTTCCAGCATAGTGGAGGGGATTTTATGAAATCCCGTGTCCACTATGCGTGGAAACCCGCACGCGGCGGCCCTGCGACTCCGGACATGCTGCGCGTCTTTTCAGATCGCAGCATGTCCGTACACCTTGTGGGGACGCAGCGTCCCCGCAAGGCATATCACAGGGCCCTATGGGAGCGAGCGATCATCCCGGATGTGAAGAGTTAACACATCCGGCATGATCGCGTCCCAGAAAGGGGGCGGGGCTTAGCGCCGAGCGGCTTCGCCGCTGCGGCGTAACCGCCGGCCATCCTGAACGTGGAGACATGCCCTAAGGGTATGTGTCCACGTTCAGGATTGCATCAGGATTTGGTCAGGATTTTTCATCAGTATTTGTAAGCCAAAACCAGGAGTGGGTGATAAATACAGAAGTGGTGCATATGTTTCTATTATACTTTTCCTCTAATTGTTCCACTCCTGGTTTTGGCTTACAAATACTGATGAAAAATCCTGACCAAATCCTGATGCAATCCTGAACGTGGACACATACCCTAAGGGTATGTTTCCACGGTACGTAAACGCTGCTTGTTTGACGCTGCAGCGTCAAACAAGCAGCGTCCAGATGTTCCTGCATAGTGGAGGGGATTTTATGAAATCCCGTCTCCACTATGCGTGGAAACCCGCACGCGGCGGCCCTGCGACTCCGGACATGCTGCGCGTCTTTTCAGAACGCAGCATGTCCGTACACCTTGCGGGGACGCAGCGTCCCCGCAAGGCATATCACAGGGCCCTATGGCGAGGGGTGCGATGATCCCGGATGTGTACTGTACACATCCGGCACTATCGCGTCCCAGAAAGGGGGCGGGGCTTAGCGCCGAGCGGCTTTGCCGCTGCGGCGATCCCGCCGGCAAGCCGTACCGTGGAGCCATACCCAACGGCTGTGTTCACACTTTGCGGTTTTTGCTGCGGATCCGCAGCGGATTTGCAGCAGCGGATTTGCAGCTGCGGATCCGCAGCCGTTTTCCATGCAGGGTACAGTACAATGTTACCCTATGGAAAACAAAAACCGCTGTGCCCACTTTGCGTTTTTCCGCTTGAAAATCAGCGCGGATTTTCTGCGGAAAAAAAGAAGTAGCATGTCAATTCTTTCTGCGGATTCCGCAGCGGTTTTCCACCTGCACCAATAGGAAAGTGCAGTTGGAAACCCGCAGTGGAATCCGCAGTAGAAACCGCACAAAAAACCGCAGTGAAAACCACCGCGGTTTTGCACTGCGGTTTTTCCAAATCCGCAGCTGAAAAATCCGCAGCAAAAAAAGGATAGTGTGAACAAGGCCTAATACACCTTAGATTTTCACTTTGAGCCCATGCTCCTGTGTTCTCTATGACAGAGCCACTGGCAGATTCTTCAAGGGCAAGCTTACCTGCAAGGATAGATGTCCCCAACCTTTCTGACCTTAACCCCTTCATGACCTTGGGATTTTCCATTTTTCCGTGTTCGTTTTTCGCTCCCCTCCTTCCCAGAGCCATAACTTTTTTATTTTTCCGTCAATTTGGCCATGTGAGGGCTTATTTTTTGCGGGACGAGTTGTACTTTTGAACGTCATCATTGACGTTACCATGTCATGTACTAGAAAATGGGAAAAAAATTCCAAGTGCAGTGAAATTGCAAAAAAAGTGCAGTCCCACACTTGTTTTTGTTTGGCTTTTTTGCTAGGTTCACTAAATGCTAAAACTGACCTGCCAATATGATTCTCCAGGTCAGTAAGAGTTCATAGACACCTAACATGACTAGGTTATTTTTTATCTAAGTGGTGAAAAAAAATTCCAAACTTTGCTAAAAAAACCCAAAACAAAAATTGCGCCATTTTCCAATACTCGTAGCGTCTCCATTTTTCATGATCTGGGGTCGGTTGAGGGCTTATAAAAAATATAAGCGCGCCGAGCTGGCGTTTTTAATAATACCATTTCGGTGCAGATACGTTCTTTTGATCGCCCGTTATTGCATTTTAATGCAATGTTGCGGCGACCAAAAAAACATAATTCTGGCGTTTCAAATTTTTTTCTCGCTACGCTGTTTAGCGATCAGGTTAATGCTTTTTTTTATTGATAGATCGGGCGATTCTGAACGCGGCGATACGAAATATGTGTAGGTTTGATTATTTTTTTATTGATTTATTTTGAATGGGGCGAAAGAGGGGTGATTTAAACTTTTATATTTTTTTTATTTTTTTCACATTTTTTTTTTACTTTTTTTTTTTTTTACTTTTGCCATGCTTCAATAGCCTCCATGGGAGGCTAGAAGCTGGCACAACGCGATCGGTTCTGCTACATAGCAGCGATCTGCTGTTCGCTGCTATGTAGCAGAAATACAGGTGTGCTGTGAGCGCCGACCACAGTGTGGCGCTCACAGCTGCCGGGGATCAGTAACCATAGAGGTCTCAAGGACCTCTATTGTTACTATTCAGAAGCATCGCCAACCTCCGATCATGTGACGGGGGTCGGCGATGCGCTCATGTCCTGCCGCCCGGCCGGAAGTGCCGGTTAAATGCCGCTGTCTGCGTTTGACAGCGGCATTTAACTAGTTAATAGCGGCGGGTGAATCACATGCAGCTGACATGTCCCGGCTTTGATGCGGGCTCACCGCAGAGCCCTGCACCAAAGCAGGGGATCTGACCTCGGACGTACTATCCTGTCCGAGGTCAGAAAGGGGTTAAAAGCCACATTCAGCTATGAAACAGGGTCACGCACCACATCTAGCTCCTGCCCTACTTACAGTTGTGACACCCAGAACCCCTTACTACCAGTATAATGACAGTCAAAGCTTTTCCACTGAAATCACACCAAGGCAGTATGTCAAGCTCCAGGGTTTTCTATCCTACCCCCATTCAGATCTGCTCTTCTGTGCAGGACTATACACAAATGACCCATCTTGAGATCGACTCTTAATAGCTAGTTGCTATTCCTGGTGCTAATGCACCAAGCTGGCAGACAGCCGTGAGTCACACATCACAGGCCCACGAGCCACGTGTGTGTCTCGAGCTACAGGTTGGGGACCCTTGCTCTAGGAGAAAAAAAATCAGCAACTGAACTTTTCTACCATGAGTGTATCTGCTGAGAGAGTTGGGAGGGCCCCATACACATCAGACTGTCAGACGATAGAATGAGAGGCACCATGTATAGACTGTCAGCCTAGTCAACTAGTAACGGTGGCTTTGGCCAACATTAGTCTAACTTGTATGGGGGCCTTTGACATGTCTGAATAGCACAGTAGACTATAACTTTAAGGTGTTATCCAATGACTGCATTTAAAGCTGAAATGTGATCTTTCTTACTGGAATAACCATTTACATGTTACACATTTACAGCTCAGAATGAGGAAGTGTTAATTCTTATTCTGTTTTTAATTTCAGTCTCCAATTAAAATGTATGGACATTTTGTTTGTTATCTGTGAAAGTTAGAGAGATAAGGAGTTATTTTAATGTTTAATCAGAAATGTTGGTATTGATGATTGATGTTTAGTATATTGTATGACATCTATATATTATATATTGATCAATATTTCAGTACTGTACATATTGTTTCCAGGTTCAAGGAACATTTGGTTGGAAAACTGTAACATCTTTGTTCACTAAAGAAGAAGAACATGGAACAGATGGGAGAGTTGAACAAGAACCGGAGATTACAACTGAAGAGTAAATATCAACTTGTGTGGCGCTGATTAAGGTAAATCATTGGTGGTACTAGTTGGGAGCACTGACAAGGTTTACTGCTTTTCTGCAGGACCCCATCTTCATGCACTTCAGACAACCATCCACAGAAAAGTTCCTCCGCACTCTGGAATGTATTCACTAGCAGGTGGCAACAAAATACTGTTCAACGCTCCGAAGCAAGAGGAGTATTGGCAGAGCCTCCAGAAGAACGCAATGAAGCCCAGCATGTAGAGGAGACACCGTTTAAGTGGAGTTTCCTCACTAAAAAACTAGAAGAGCTAAGAAGCAAGAATGAGTAAGAACTAGAACCTAAAGGAACATATAGAAATGATTCCTTGAGGAACTCCGTATCTTAGCATCCTGTACCCAAGCTGAACAGATTTTGCTCTAACAGAACTGTGTGACATAATCAGGGTTGGAATTGCACCTGTATCCATTTTTTGTAGCATCTAAACGAAAGGCAACTATTTTTTCTCCTAAACGCAAGATCATATATGTATTTTTTTTTACAAAGGGCTCAGATTGGTTAAAAAAGAAAACCATAAAAAGACGATACCCATCCTCACAGATTCCCTGCTGCTTCAGCTGTAGTTTTCTCAGGTCTCTACATTTTCCTTCTGTCTCGACAGGCAAGAAATCCCAGGATAAAGGCCCCGTCTCACTAAGCGATTTACCAACGATCACGACCAGCGATACGACCTGGCCGTGATCGTTGGTAAGTCGCTGTGTGGTCGCTGGGGAGCTGTCACACAGACAGCTCTCCCCAGCGACCAACGATCAGGGGAACGACTTCGGCATCGTTGAAACTGTCATCAACGATGCCGAAGTCCCCCTGCAGCACCCGGGTAACCAGGGTAAACATCGGGTTACTAAGCGCAGGGCCGCGCTTAGTAACCCGATGTTTATCCTGGTTACCAAAAAAAACAAACAGTTCATACTCGCCTTTCGGTGTCCCTTGCCGTCTGCTTCCTGCTCTGACTGAGCCGCCGTACACTGAGAGCAGAGCGCAGCGGTGACGTCAGCGGTGCTGCGCTCTCACTTCTCACTGTACGGCCGGGAGTCAGTGAGAGCAGGAAGCAGACGGCAAGGGACCTGACGGACACCGAAAGGCGAGTATCATGTACTGTTTGTTTTTTTTGGTAACTAGAGTAAACATCGGGTTACTAAGTGCGGCCCTGCGCTTAGTAACCCGATGTTTACCCTGGTTACCAGTGAAGACATCGCTGGATCGGTGTCACACACACCGATTCAGCGATGTCAGCGGGGCCTCAACGACCAAAAAAAGGTCCAGGCCATTCTGACACGACCAGCGATCTCGCAGCAGGGGCCTGATCGCTGGTACGTGTCACACATAGCGAGATCGCTATGGAGGTCGCTGTTGCGTCACAAAACTTGTGACTCAGCAGCGATCTCGCTAGCGATCTCGCTATGTGAGACGGGGCCTTTAGTGTCAGAATGGGTGTAGCAGGGGATTGGTGAGAGTGAGTATTGTTTATTTTACTTCTTAAGCCACTCTGAGCCCCTTATAAAAAAAAAAAATCCAGCTGGCAAACACTTTCACATTTTTGACCATAGGTTCTTTCTACAATCTATAACACATTCTGTATATGTGAACTATAAAATGGACATAAAAAAAGGAATCTTTCCAGATCTTATTTTCTATCTTCAATTATTCAAATAATTTTATTGATGTTTTATAAAGCAAAACACTTAGCGATTATCATGGACAACAAAAGAAACCCACACAAGAGGTTTTATTGGTATGTACTGTTGGTGAAAATAATACAAAATCTAATAAATTAAAACATAAGACATGGTAATAAGGCTGTGTCATTCAACGCACAATTCACATTAGGTAGATAAACATGATCTGAGGAAGTGCCACCTAAAAAGGTACTTGGTGTTCATCAGATATGGGTAAATGAATTATTGGTAGAGGTTTAAAGGCAGAGGTTGAGATCATATTGGTCAGGCCAGTAAGGTAGAATAAGGCGAACCAAGGGAGTCACAGGGCATCAAAAGGATCTCTGTTGCTAAGCTGGGCAACCTGTCTCTACAATAGCTGCTGAAACAGAGGAAATTTTTCATCTCTATAAAATTTGTTTTAGATGCTATGGCTTTAAATTATATAGGTTTTTGTGTTTAAAAGTTTCTTTTTATCCAACATCAATGTGGCCATCAAGGCAACAATGTAAACTTCAGATTTAAAAATGTTCTAAAAATAAATAACCAGATTAATCAAAATAGATTTTTTACATATTCTAGGAACCAAGACAATTCTATAATACTGTAATATTATTTGATTTATTAGCATATTTTGATTTTCTTAATGCTTTAATATTGACAGCATCCACAATAAAAATTACACACTATGAAGTAGGTGGCATGGATACATAATGTAAAGTAAAATAAAAAAGTTGTCCATAAATTTTAATTAGGCAGTCAGGAAAATGTTTTGTTCATATTCGTGTTTTTCAGCTAGGGTTTCCTAGAATAATGGGGTAACATGAACTTTATACGGAAGGCAAACCTATCTCAGCCTTGTTCAAGGAAGCTTTCCAAAGCAGTAAACATATGTGAGCAAACTTATTACAAGGGACCATAATTATATCAGCCACCTACACCAAACTTCTTGCTTCATGGAGGCAGAAAATGGCATTTGGGGTAGTTGAGAATCAATGACATAAAGGTATAAAATTAACATTTATCTTTAGAACTAATTATAAGATTTGAAAACATAATTTAGGATGTAAAAGTTAAGGAACTCACCGTATATTCTTACACTTTAGATAAAATATCAATCTTTATTATAATATATCAACAACAATACAGAAAAATCAAAGGAAAAAAATGAAAAAGCACAACACCAACACCAGACAAAATATAGAAATGAACACCATAGGGAGGTGCCTGCACCTGTACTGGTCTGAGTATCCCTACCTACTAGTGGAGGTTGGCACCTTAAAAACCTGTGCAATGGCGCCCCCGCTCAACGCGGCTCACCCTGCTAACCCTATATGGCCCTACTTTTTGGCAGGGAGGTGATAAGATGTTCAGTAGGTGGGATAGAGAGAATATGAAATGTAAGAAGAAATCTATATGTCTTGAATAAATGGCGAGACAAATCGATGTAGGTTGCTTCTCTAGGTCTATATGCACTAATGTAAATTCACTCTAACTACTAATAATCTATCCTTATGCTCTATTATCTTCACATGCGGAGGTAGACGAATGATGTCTGGGGTCAATCCCCTCTCTGGTGTGATACAGTATCACACCAGAGAGGGGATTGACCGCAGACATCGTTAGTTATCTGGCCACTGAGCATTCTTTGAACTGGGACAACATTGAGCTGAGTACTCTGTGCTTCTTACCATACTCCTGATGAACCTTGGAAAAGTGACAACACGTTGAGTTGCATTGTAGCTTGGAGTGTTATTTTGTTTTGCAAACAGGTGGTGTGGCTATATGACATTTTGTTTGCTGTGTTTATCCATAGGGGTGAAGCATATGTGTCTAAAGGAAGGAGCCTTGTTATGGTTAGACATGAGTGTTTTATTTATGAAATAAAAATTTGGGGAATGACAGTAGTGATCTGATGCCTATCCCTTCTTTGTGACAACATATAGAAGATCATTTGAATAATAACAGTCATTTAAATTTTGGCATGCATGTTTGGATATATATATATATATAATCTGATTTTGCTCCACTATCCATAATCACCCTTCTTTAAACACTTTTTTTTTTTTAAATGTTACTGGACTGAACTATCTCTTTTATCTTTCGTTGCTCTTAACTCAATTTTCTTTTGAGTATCACAAATATTTACTGTCCTTTGATAAAGGATGGAATTATTATCCTTTTGACAATCAGGAACACCAACTATGTGATATCAGCCATGTGGTCCCATGGAGTCTACCCCCGCATGTGGAGATAATAGAGCATATGGATAGATTATTAGTAGTTAGAGTGAATTTACACTAGTGCATATAGACCTAGAGAAGCAACCTACATCGATTTGTCATGCCATTTATTCAAGACATATAGATAACTTCTTACATTTCATATTCTCTCTATCCCACCTACTGAACATCTTATCACCTCCCTGACAAAAATTAGGGCCATATAGGGTTAGCAGGGTGAGTTGCATTGAGCAGGGGCGCCATTGCACAGGTTTTTAAAGGTGCCAACTTCCGCTGGTAGGTAGGGATACTCAGACCAGTACAGGGACAGGCACCTCCCTGCAGTGTTCATTTCTATATTTTGTCTGGTGTTGGTATTGTGCTTTTTTCATTTTTCCTTTTATTTTTTGGTATCATTGTTGATATATTATAATAAAGATTGAAATATTATCTAAGGTGTAAGAATATATGGTGAGTTCCTTAAATTTACTCTCACAATTTTCATATTTTTTCAGCTGTGAAAGCAAGATGTAAAAAGTTACTGTTTCTTTTTTAGCCCTGGAAATGTTGGTGAGTCATCGATGGCTTGTAGTAGCTATCATTTGGGTCATGAACCATGTCAAACTGTAGATTCCCTTGTCAGCTGCTTATTTCCTTGCCCTTCAATGTTACGTGCTTGATGACAGCTGTATATCCACTTTATCACACGGGCATTTCGCTCAATAACAGATACAGGAGCTTTATCTTCTTTCTCTTCTTCTGCAGCACCAAGGGCACAACTCACTCTATCCATGGATTCCAGGCTGCCCATTGGTGTATTTTCTCCCTTTTGGTAGCTGTTAAGCAAATTCAACAAACTACCTTCTAGCCCACAGCTCTCAAAAAAATGTTGAGCTTCCAAATCAGTAAAAGTCAGCTGCTCTGCTAATTGGATCTCCTTAACATTAGAGGATGGGGGGCTAGGAAGCGGGCAAACAATAGTTTTACTTTTTCCCCTTTGCAACCGAGGTGATAGTGGTTCCTCTTGATTGCTGGTTTGGGCTGGATTTTGTGATAACCGAGAGCTTCTTCTTAAGAGTGGGGTCCCCTGGAGAAGCCGAATGACCAGTCCCACCTCCTCATTATTGTTTTCTTTGCTAGATGATGCTACATCGCGCTTTTGTCTATAAATAATAAGGGAGTCTGGTCGGTTCATTCTTTTACCACTCAATCTCCTTAAACAGTGAGATTTGTCTGTTGGAGACACAAGAGCTTTTTGTGGGTTATTTCCATGATTGGATGTCAAAGAACTCTGGGATAAAGGATATTTGCCACATAGACTACTTATTTGTTCTTTCTGAGGATCAAAATTAAGATTTACTTGCTTTTTCAGCATACTTGGAGAGAGGCTACTGCAATGAGATGGGATAGTTTCTGGTTTACACCTTTGTTCTGGTGAGGAAGGCTTTGATACAGTAGAAATTTGAAATACATCATTACACTTGTTAAAATGTGAGTAACTTTCCTTAGGGGATTCTTGTTGTTCAGTTGAGCTAACGAGATTGTGAAAAGTGTCTTCACTTTGCAATTGTAAACTACAAGGTAATACTTTTTGTTTCCTTGACAGCACAGGGGTGAAGTTGGTGTTGATGGCAGGATTTTGCCTGCGATGTATTACTTGTGGAGATTTCACATACTTTGCTTTATCTGCCTCAAGACGGTCAGATGCAGTAACCCTCCCACTGGATCCACTGAGTGGTACAAGATGCACCACTGGTGTCATACTAACATTTGATCAGTCATGGATTGCCAAAGAATAATGCCAGAACTTCAAGGAAAACAGCAGCTGTAAAATATAGAAGATATACATTTATACCAAAGTAGAGAAAATTATAGAAAACACAATAAATAATAGAATAATAGACCAAAAAGGAAATAATAACATTGGAAAAATTATTGAATAATATAACTAATAAAACACAGGTATCACTAGATAAAAGTGTTCACTGAAAGGAATCATGTGTAATTGCATACCCACATATATATCTCTATATACACAGTTGGATAAGGATGCAATTTACATGTGTGTGTATATATACACTGTGCGCAGAATTATTAGGCAAGTTGTATTTTAGAGGATTATTTTTATTGTTGATCAACAACTATGTTCTCAATCAACCCAAAAGACTCAAAAATCAAAGCTTAATATTTTTGGAGGTTGGAGTGTTTTTTTTTTTAGATTTGGCTATCTTAGGAGGATATCTGTTTGTGCAGGTAACTATTACTGTGCAGAATTATTAGGCAACTTAATAAAAACCAAATATATTCCCATCTCACTTGTTTATTTTCACCAGGTAAACCAATATCACTGCACAAAATTTAGAAATAAACATTTCTGACATGCAAAAGCAAAACCCCAAAAAATTAGTAATCAATATAGCCACCTTTCTTTATGATGAAACTCAACAGGCTTCCATCCATAGATTCTGTCAGTTTCTTGATCTGTTTACGATCAACATTGTGTGCAGCAGCTGCAGCGCCCCAGATTCCTGCTCGTTGCAGTAATGTCATTCTTCCACCAGGGGGAGTGATATTACGTCTGATGGCAATAAAGGAGATCTTCTGTCCAGGTATCACAACGACACACACACACTTCACACTCCAGCCGCCAGGGGGAGCAAAGGTTCTATCTACTAGGCCACTCCTCACAGTTAGGTAAAACTGGTAGTTGGAGGGAAAGTTAGAGAGTTCCTGGCTGGAGACTGAGAGAGAAAGGTCTGCAGACTGAGCTGGCCGGAGTGTTTTCCAGTCAGATCCAGACTACGGTCTGAGGAGGACGAGGGTCCACGGAGCTGCGCCTGCCCCACGTGCGGCAGCATCCACAGAAAGAGACATTGAAAGGAAGCGTGTTGTAGTGAGTGAGAAACGAAGGCATAGCAACAAGTGGATACCAGAGAGGATAGTAGCTGAGAGAAGCGGCATCCTTCTGGTGCGCGATCCGGTAGCCAGAATACCGAGGGAGTAAAGTGCTCTACGCCATTGCTTCAGAGACTGGCAGGACAGTCAATTTCAAGTTGGCTGCCCGACCTTAATACCTAAGAAGACACGGTGGCAACTTGTGGGGGTCGGGGCGTCTCTAGAGTCCCTATAAACAAGCCTCAGGCCATCAGTCATACGGGATTTGTTCTATCCGACCACGGGGAACAGAGAGAAGAGTAATAACAGTGAGGACCTTATTAGAGCTTAAGCAAGTGAGGACCTACTGTGTTACTGTGCGCATAGGAAGGTTATTGAATTCCACCTGGACAAGGAGACTCTGGATTTGCCTTCAGACCGGCCGGACTCAGCCTACCCTGTGATCCGGTGCCCTGGACTGAGGACACTGAAGTCTTCAGTAAAAGGTAAAGAGACTGCAACCTGGTGTCCTCGTTATTTACCGTTCCTTATATCATCCACCATCACCATCTACACATCTGGGAAGCCCTGGGGATACACTTCACCTGTGGGAAGGTATACCATCTTGCTGCTATAACATCACCCCAGCGGACCCCTAAGCAGCGTCGGTCACCCTGACCGAATACCACAGGTTGCGTCACGAACATTATACAAACTCTCCCTTTACGAACAGGATCTACTTAAGCCTGAAGAATCGGGTCATGTACGCTTAAGAACTGTGCTAGAACTGTATTGGAACTGTGATTTGCTTAAAGACTGTGTATTGCAAAAGACCGCCAAAAATCCCTGCCAAAACCGCAGCCATTACAGCACCATGTGGCGTGCAGGAGGAGTGGGGCGTGTCATCATGGGTGTAGCCTGGAAGAATGGCGCAAAAGTGGAGCCAGTCCCAAACAGATACTACTACGTCAGAAAAATATGCCCATCAACCAAAGGAATCCGCCTCCTAGTATGGGATGGTGGAGGAAGAAGGAACCGTCCTCCAGAAGAGGAGGAAGCAGACACTATCCTGGTTGGCAAGATGGCGACTGGAGGACACCAGGAGGAGGGGGAGAATACCCGCAGTGCTGTCTGCCAATCGGAAGCTGAAGAGGCTCTGCCGCCATGTATGAACCTGGAGGTTCTCGGCGCGGAAGTCGAGGAGCTGTGCCACCAGCTCCGGAAATCCTGGTACCGTGCAGCTGCCAGCGTCCAGGAGCTGCAGCGCAGCCAGCCGACAGAGCCGCCACCTGCAGTGGAGGAGCCCGGCACAGGAGATGCCGCGGCGGCAGGTAAGCAATCCGAACCTGCCCCGGCCACCGACGAGAAACTCCTAGTGCCCATCGACTCCCTGCCATCGCCACCTAGAGACTCGGAGCCATTGTCACCAGAAGCTCCACAGTGCCCAACATCGCCCTCATCTGGCCAGGTGAGGAAAACAACGACCGCCACCATCTCTGATAGAGAGTAAAGTGCTCTACGCCATTGCTTCAGAGACTGGCAGGACAGTCAATTTCAAGTTGGCTGCCCGACCTTAATACCTAAGAAGACACGGTGGCAACTTGTGGGGGTCGGGGCATCTCTAGGGTCCCTATAAACAAGCCTCAGGCCATCAGTCATACGGGTTTTGTTCTATTCGACCACGGGGAACAGAGAGAAGAGTAATAACAGTGAGGACCTTATTAGAACTTAAGCAAGTGAGGACCTACTATGTTACTGTGCGCATAGGAAGGTGTTGTGACCCCAATGGCGAGGGTCTCAGAGAAATAGGTAAGTCTGCGAAGTACAAAAATCCAGCTCATAGGGCAGTGGTAACTGGGTTGACCATATATCTACTCCTAACGCCAACACTAGAAGTAGCCGGGGAACATGCCTACGTTGGTCGCTAGATGTCTCGCGCCAGCCGGAGAACTAACTACCCCTAGAAGAGGAAAACAAAGACCTCTCTTGCCTCCAGAGAAAGGACCCCAAAAGTAGGATACAAGCCCCCCACAAATAATAACGGTGAGGTAAGAGGAAATGACAAACATAGAAATGAACTAGGTTTAGCAAAGAGAGGCCCGCTTACTAATAGCAGAATGTAGTAAGATAACTTATATGGTCAACAAAAACCCTATCAAACATCCACGCTGGAAATTCAAGAACCCCCGAACCGTCTAACGGCCCGGGGGGAGAACACCAGCTCCCTAGAGCTTCCAGCAAGGACAGGATACAGATTAAGTACAAGCTGGACAAAAATGCAAACAAAAACAAATAGCAAAAAGCAAGAAAGCAGACTTAGCTTAATCTAGCAGGAACCAGGATCAGTAGACAAGAGCACAACAGATTAGCTCTGATTACAACGTTGCCAGGCATTGAACTGAAGGTCCAGGGAGCTTATATAGCAACACCCCTGAACTAACGGCCCAGGTGAGCATACAAGGGATGACTGACATACCCAGAGTCAAATCACTAGTAACCACTAGAGGGAGCCAAAAAGCAAATTCACAACAGTACCCCCCCCCTTAGTGAGGGGTCACCGAACCCTCACCAAGACCACCAGGGCGATCAGGATGAGCGGCGTGAAAGGCCCGATCTAAATCGGCCGCATGCACATCAGAGGCGACCAACCAGGAATTATCCTCCTGACCATAGCCCTTCCACTTGACCAGGTACTGAAGCCTCCGCCTGGAGAGACGAGAATCTAAGATCTTCTCCACCACGTACTCCAACTCGCCCTCAACCAACACCGGAGCAGGAGGCTCAGCAGAAGGAACCACAGGCACAACGTACCGCCGCAACAAGGACCTATGAAATACGTTGTGAATGGCAAACGACACCGGAAGATCCAGGCGAAAGGACACAGGATTAAGGATTTCCAATATCTTGTACGGACCAATGAAGCGAGGCTTAAATTTGGGAGAGGAGACCTTCATAGGAACAAATCGAGAAGACAGCCATACCAAATCCCCAACACGAAGTCGGGGACCCACACCGCGGCGGCGGTTGGCAAAACGCTGAGCCTTCTCCTGTGACAACTTCAAGTTGTCCACCACATGATTCCAGATCTGCTGCAACCTATCTACCACAGAATCCACCCCAGGACAGTCAGAAGGCTCCACATGTCCCGAGGAAAAACGAGGATGGAAACCAGAGTTGCAGAAAAATGGCGAGACCAAGGTGGCGGAACTAGCCCGATTATAAAGGGCAAATTCAGCCAACGGCAAGAAGGTCACCCAATCATCCTAATCAGAAGAGACAAAACACCTCAAATAAGCCTCCAGAGTCTGATTAGTTCGCTCCGTTTGTCCATTAGTCTGTGGATGAAAAGCGGACGAAAACGACAAATCAATGCCCATCCTACCACAAAAGGATCGCCAGAACCTGGAAACAAACTGGGATCCTCTGTCCGACACAATATTCTCAGGAATGCCGTGTAAACGGACCACGTTCTGGAGGAACACAGGAACCAGATCGGAAGAGGAAGGCAGCTTAGGCAAAGGAACCAAATGGACCATCTTGGAGAAACGATCACATATCACCCAGATGACAGACATGCCCCGAGACACCGGAAGATCAGAAATGAAATCCATAGAGATGTGTGTCCAAGGTCTCTTCGGGACAGGCAAGGGCAAGAGCAACCCGCTGGCACGAGAACAGCAAGGCTTAGCTCGAGCACAAGTCCCACAGGACTGCACAAAAGACCGCACATCCCTTGACAAGGACGGCCACCAAAAGGACCTGGCCACCAGATCCCTGGTGCCAAAAATTCCCGGGTGCCCTGCCAACACCGAGGAATGAACCTCGGAAATGACTCTACTGGTCCACCTAGCAGGCACAAACAATCTGTCAGGTGGACAAGAGTCAGGCCTACCAGCCTGAAATCTCTGCAACACACGTCGCAGATCCGGAGAAATAGCTGACAAGATAACTCCTTCCTTAAGAACACCCACAGGTTCAGCGACTCCAGGAGCATCAGGCACAAAGCTCCTAGACAGAGCATCGGCCTTCACATTCTTCGAACCTGGTAAATACGAGACCACAAAGTCAAAACGGGAGAAAAACAATGACCAGCGGGCCTGTCTAGGATTCAGGCGTTTAGCAGACTCGAGATACATCAGATTTTTGTGATCAGTCAAAACCACCACACGATGCTTAGCACCCTCGAGCCAATGACGCCACTCCTCAAATGCCCACTTCATGGCCAACAACTCCCGATTGCCCACATCATAATTTCGCTCTGCAGGCGAAAACTTCCTAGAGAAAAAGGCACAAGGTCTCATAGTAGAGCAACCAGGACCTCTCTGAGACAAAACGGCCCCTGCCCCAATCTCCGAAGCATCCACCTCAACCTGAAAGGGCAGTGAGACATCAGGCTGGCACAAAACAGGCGCCGAAGTAAACCGGCGTTTCAACTCCTGGAAAGCCTCCACGGCAGCAGGGGCCCAGTTAGCTACATCAGAGCCTTTCTTGGTCATATCCGTCAAAGGTTTAACAACGCTAGAAAAATTAGCGATAAAACGACGGTAAAAGTTAGCAAAACCCAAGAACTTCTGAAGACTCTTAACTGACGAGGGCTGAGTCCAATCATGAATAGCTCGGACCTTGACTGGGTCCATCTCCACAGCAGAAGGGGAAAAAATGAACCCTAAAAAGGGAACCTTCTGTACACCAAAGAGACACTTTGAGCCTTTAACAAACAAAGAATTTTCACGCAAAATCTTGAAAACCATCCTGACCTGTTCTACATGCGAGTCCCAATCATCAGAAAAAACAAGAATATCGTCCAGATAAACGATCAAAAATTTATCCAGATACTTCTGGAAAATGTCATGCATAAAGGACTGAAAAACTGAAGGCGCATTAGAGAGCCCAAAAGGCATCACCAAGTACTCAAAATGACCTTCGGGCGTATTGAATGCGGTTTTCCATTCATCTCCTTGCTTAATGCGCACAAGGTTGTACGCACCACGAAGATCTATCTTGGTGAACCACTTGGCACCTTTAATCCGAGCAAACAAGTCTGACAACAGCGGCAAAGGATACTGAAATTTGACAGTGATCTTATTTAAGAGCCGATAGTCAATACAAGGCCTCAAAGATCCGTCCTTTTTGGCCACAAAAAAGAATCCCGCACCAAGAGGGGAAGAAGAAGGACGGATATGCCCCTTCTCCAGAGACTCTCTAATATATGAACGCATAGCGGTATGTTCAGGTACCGACAGGTTAAATAATCTTCCCTTAGGAAACTTACTGCCTGGAATCAACTCTATTGCGCAGTCACACTCCCTATGAGGAGGCAGTGCACTGGACCTGGACTCGCTGAAAACATCCTGATAATCAGACAAATACTCCGGAACTTCCGAAGGCATAGAAGAAGCAATAGACACGGGCAGGGAATCCCCATGATTTCCACGGCATCCCCAACTTGACACTGACATGGCCTTCCAATCCAAGACTGGATTATGGGTCTGCAACCATGGCAACCCTAAAACAACCAAATCATGCATTTTATGCAAAACAAGAAAACGTATAACCTCCCGATGTTCAGGAGTCATACACATGGTAACCTGTGTCCAAAACTGCGGTTTATTTTCTGCCAACGGCGTAGCATCAATACCCCTAAGAGGGATAGGATTTTCTAATGGCTCAAGAACAAAACCACAGCGCTTGGCAAATGACAGATCCATAAGACTCAGGGCAGCACCTGAATCTACAAAGGCCATGGCAGGATAAGATGACAGTGAACAAATCAAAGTTACAGATAGAATAAATTTAGGTTGCAAATTACCAACGGTGACAGGACTAACAACCTTAGTTAGACGTTTAGAGCATGCTGAGATAACATGTGTAGAATCACCACAGTAGTAACACAAGCCATTCTGGCGTCTATGAATTTTCCGCTCATTTCTAGTCAGGATTCTATCACATTGCATTAAATCAGATGTTTGTTCAGACAGCACCATAGGTGAATTTGCGGTTTTTCTATCACATTGCCTTAAATCAGGTGCCTGTTCAGACAACACCATAAGGGAATTTGCGGTTTTGCGCTCCCGCAACCGCCGGTCAATTTGAATAGCCAGGGCCATGGAATCATTTAGACCTGTGGGAATAGGGAAACCCACCATCACATTCTTAATGGCTTCAGAAAGGCCATTTCTAAAATTTGCGGCCAGTGCACACTCGTTCCACTGAGTCAGCACGGACCATTTCCGAAATTTTTGGCAATACACTTCAGCCTCGTCCTGGCCCTGAGACATAGCCAGCAAGGCTTTTTCTGCCTGAATCTCAAGATTGGGTTCCTCATAAAGTAAACCGAGCGCCAGAAAAAACGCATCAATATCCGCCAATGCCGGATCTCCTGGCGCCAGCGAGAAGGCCCAATCCTGAGGGTCGCCCCGTAAAAAAGAAATAACAATTTTCACTTGCTGAGCGGAGTCTCCAGATGAACAGGGTCTCAGGGACAAAAATAATTTACAATTATTCCTGAAATTTCTAAACTTAAATCGGTCTCCGAAAAACAATTCAGGAATCGGTATCTTAGGTTCTGACATAGGATTTCTGGTAACATAATCTTGTATGCCCTGCACACGAGCAGCAAGCTGGTCCACACTTGTAATCAAGGTCTGGACATTCATGTCTACAGCAAGCTTGAGCCACTCAGAGGTAAAGGGGAAAAGAAAAAAAAAAATGAGAGAGAGGAAAAAAAAAAAACTCAGAATTTTCTTTCTTATAATCCCGCTTCTGCAATGCATTTAACATTTAATACTGGCCTGGCAAACTGTTGTGACCCCAATGGCGAGGGTCTCAGAGAAATAGGTAAGTCTGCGATGTACAAAAATCCAGCTCATAGGGCAGTGGTAACTGGGTTGACCATATATCTACTCCTAACGCCAACACTAGAAGTAGCCGGGGAACATGCCTACGTTGGTCGCTAGATGTCTCGCGCCAGCCGGAGAACTAACTACCCCTAGAAGAGGAAAACAAAGACCTCTCTTGCCTCCAGAGAAAGGACCCCAAAAGTAGGATACAAGCCCCCCACAAATAATAACGGTGAGGTAAGAGGAAATGACAAACATAGAAATGAACTAGGTTTAGCAAAGAGAGGCCCGCTTACTAATAGCAGAATGTAGTAAGATAACTTATATGGTCAACAAAAACCCTATCAAACATCCACGCTGGAAATTCAAGAACCCCCGAACCGTCTAACGGCCCGGGGGGAGAACACCAGCTCCCTAGAGCTTCCAGCAAGGACAGGATACAGATTAAGTACAAGCTGGACAAAAATGCAAACAAAAACAAATAGCAAAAAAGCAAGAAAGCAGACTTAGCTTAATCTAGCAGGAACCAGGATCAGTAGACAAGAGCACAACAGATTAGCTCTGATTACAACGTTGCCAGGCATTGAACTGAAGGTCCAGGGAGCTTATATAGCAACACCCCTGAACTAACGGCCCAGGTGAGCATACAAGGGATGACTGACATACCCAGAGTCAAATCACTAGTAACCACTAGAGGGAGCCAAAAAGCAAATTCACAACAGGAAGGCTATTGAATTCCACCTGGACAAGGAGACTCTGGATTTGCCTTCAGACCGGCCGGACTCAGCCTACCCTGTGATCCGGTGCCCTGGACTGAGGACACTGAAGCCTTCAGTAAAAGGTAAAGAGACTGCAACCTGGTGTCTTCGTTATTTACCGCGCCTTATATCATCCACCATCACCATCTACACATCTGGGAAGCCCTGGGGATACACTTCACCTGTGGGAAGGTATACCATCTTGCTGCTATAACATCACCCCAGCGGACCCCTAAGCAGCGTCGGTCACCCTGACCGAATACCACAGATGGCATCACGAACATTATACAAACTCTCCCGTTATTGGACACCCCTAAAGGGCCACGGACCGGGTCAGGCCACCGTGACATCCCCTGAACCGAAGGATCCGGTGTCGAGTACCCCATTGCCCTTGCGCGGGGGCGCTGCACAGCCACCACAGCCTCCCAGGCACTGTTCCGAGAGGTGTACTGTTTTCCCTCCCTGTAGATCTCACATTTTATGAAGGACCACAGGTTCTCTATGGGGTTCAGATCAGGTGAACAAGGGGGTCATGTCATTATTTTTCCTTCTTTGAAACCTTTACTGGCCAGCCACGCTGTGGAGTAGTTGGAGGCATGTGATGGAGCATTGTCCTGCATGAAAATCATGTTTTTCTTGAACAATACCAACTTCTTCCTGTACCACTGCTTGAAGAAGTTGTCTTCCAGAAACTGGCAGTAGGTCTGAAAGTTGAGCTTCACTCCATCCTCAACCTGAAAAGGTCCCACAAGTTCCTATTTGATGATTTCGGCCCATACCAGTACCCCACCTCCACCTTGCTGGCATCTAAGTCATAGTGGAGATCTCTGCCCTTTACTGATCCAGCCTCTGGCCCATCCATCTGGCCCATCAAGAGTCACTCTCATTTCATCAGTCCATAAAACCTTTGAAAAGTCAGTCTTAAGATATTTCTTGGCCCAGTCTTGACGTTTTATCTTATGTTTCTTGTTCAAAGGTGGTCATTTTTCAGCCTTCCTTACCTTAGCCATGTCCCTGAGTATCGCACACCTTGTGCTTTTTGTTACTCCAGTTACATTGCAGCTCTGAAATATGGCAAAACTGGTGGCAAATGGCATCTTGGCAGCTACACGCTTGATTTTCCTCAATTCATGGGCAGTTATTTTGCGCCTTTTTTGCCCAACACGCTTCTTGCGACCCTGTTGGCTATTTGCCATGAAATGCTTGATTGTTCGGTGATCACGCTTCAAAAGTTTGGCAATTTCAAGACTGCTGCATCCCTCTGCAAGACATCTCACAATTTTGGACTTTTCAGAGCCCGTCAAATCTCTCTTCTGACCCATTTTGCCAAAGGAAAGGAAGTTGCCTAATAATTAAGCACACCTTATATAGGGTTTTGATGTCATTAGACAACACCCCTCCTCATTACAGAGATGCACATCACCTGATTTACTTAATTGGTAGTTGGCTCTCAAGCCTGAACAGCTTGGAGTAGGACAACATGTATAAAAAGTATCATGTGATCAAAATACAACCTGCCTAATAATTCTGCACACAATGTATATATATATATATATATATATATATATAAGATTTGCAAGTTAAATATTTCATTCAGTGATATCTAGCATGTGGTATTTTAGTGTTCCCTTTATTTTTTTGAGCAGTATATATATATACACTGTGTTCCAAATTATTATGCACAAAGAGTTTAGGAGTGATAAGGTTAGAACTTTTTTGTTTGTCATTTAAACTCATTGATGGTGATGTGTGTCAGGGCTCTCTATATCACTGAAAGCAATTGCAGATACCTGTGCACATTAATTTGGCAGGTGTGTCCAAATAAAGGCAAGACTACTTAAGAAGGCTGTTCCACATTATTAAGCAGCCTACATTTTTTGCCAAAATGGGAAAGAAAAAGGATGTGTCGGCTGCTGAGAAGCAACAAATTGTCTAGTATTTAGGTCAAGGCATGACTACAATCAACATTGCCAAGACACTTCATCGTGATCATCGCACAATCAAGAAGTATGTAGCTGATTCCTAGCACACATGTGTGCGTGGTGAAAAGGAAAAATTGAGGACTCTTTCCAACAGGCAATTGCGTAAGGTTAAAAGAGCAGCTGCAAAAATGCCTTGTCATAGCAGCAGACAAGTTTTTGAAGCTGCTGGTGTCTCCAACGTCCCCAGAACAACAAGATGCAGGGTCCTTCAGAGGTTTGCAGCTGTGCGTAAGCCATCCTGTCGACCACCTCTATCCACTGCACACAAGCAGAAACGGCTCCAGTGGGCCAAACGATACATGAAGACTGACTTCCAAACTGTTTTGCTCACCGATGAGTGCCGTGCAATGCTCGATGGTCCAGATGGATGGAGTGGAGGATGGCTGGTTGATGGACACCCCATGAAAACACGACTAAGGCGCCAACAAGGAGGAGGTGGAGTAATGTTTTGGGCTTGAATCATGGGTAGAGAGATTGTCGGCCCCTTTATGATCCCTGAAGGGGTAAAGATGAACTCCATAATCTATGTGGAGTTTCTAAAACAACTCTTCCTGCCATGGTTCAAAAGGAAGAACCCTGCTTTCCGCAGCAAGATCATTTTCATGCATGATAATGCATCGTCTCATGCTGCAAAAAACACATCTGCATCTCAGGCTGCTATGGGCATAAAAGAGGACAAACTTATGGTGTGGCCACCATCTTCCCCTGACCTCAACCCCATTGAGAACCTCTGGAGCATCATCAAAAGGAGTACCTATGATGGCGGGAGGCAGTTCACATCTAAGCAACAGCTCTGGGAGGGTATTCTGTCCACATGCAAAACAATTGAAGCAGAAACCATCCAAAAACTGACAAATTCAATGGACGAAAGAGTTTAGAAGCTTCTTTCGATCAAGGGGTCCTATGTGCAAATGTAACATCACCTAGAATAAAGTTTTCACTTGAAAACTGTTTGATTTCATTTTCTAATAAGCTGATAATGCTTATAACTTCACAATTGACCATTTTTTTGTTCAAAAGAAAAAAAAAGGTTGAAAACTCTGCTGTGCATAATAATTTGGAACATGCATTTTGAGTGTTTATTTTTTTTTTAAAAGATACTGTTTTCATAGGCAGTTTGTTCCAAAACATTGCAATTATACTAGAATAGTAGATGACTGGAAAATAACAATGACTGCAATTCAGATAGGTAATTTAGAGAAAATATGAGGAAATATTATTTGTATAATAATTTGGAACACAGTGTATGTATATATATATATATATATATATATATATATATATATATATATATATATATATATATATATATATATATATATATATGGTTTCGGGTGAGCTGGACCGCAGAGTGAAGGCAAAAGGGCCAACAAGTGCTAAGCATCTCTGGGAACTCCTTCAAGATTGTTGGAAGACCACATCTTGAAGCTCATCAAGAGAATGCCAAGAGTGTGCAAAGCAGTCATCAAAGCAAAAGGTGGCTACTTTGAAGAACCTAGAATATAAGACATAATTTCAGTTGCTACGCACTTTTTTGTTAAGTATGTAATTCCACATGTGTTAATTCATAGTTTTGATGCCTTCAGTTTAAATGTACAATTTTCATAGTCATGAAAATACAGAAAAATCTTTAAATGAGGTGTGTCCAATCTATTGGTCTGCACTGTGTATGTATATATATATATATATATATATATATATATATATATATATATGTATATATATATATATATATATATATATATATATATATACACACAGTATATATATATATATATATATATATATATATACACACACACTGCTCAAAAAAATAAAGAGAACACTAAAATACCACATCCTAGATATCACTGAATGAAATATTTCAGTTGCAAATCTTTATTCCTTACAGAGTGGAATGTGTTGAGAACACTGATGAGCAAATATATTTGTTACTCGAGATTTCCCGAACATGCTCGGGGGTCCTCCAAGTATATTTTAGTGCTCAGAAATTTAGTTTTTATTGCAGAAGCTGAATGATTTACATCTGTTAGCCAGCATAAGTACATGTGGGGATTCCCTAGCAACCAGGCAACCCCCACATGTACTTATGCTGGCCAGGGCCGCCATCAGGGCATGACAGCCATTACTGCTGTATGGGGCCCGGTCAGCAGCAGTACACAGAGGGGCCCGCAGATCCGGGGCCCCACTGTTGTGCTTCTTCTACTGACCGGGCCCCATCATGCACTAAAATACTGTGCACTGCGGCGCACATGTCGGCACTGGGGCCCAGTAGCCGTTTTGGAGCTGTGCACGGCCGTCTTACCTAGTCGGCTGCGCAGCTCCTGCTCGGCTGTAGCTAGAATGTATGGGCTCCCTGCAGGTCCTGACTACAGCCCATACATTCTAGCAATCTCAGTAGTGAATGTGCTAGAATGTAGGGGCTCCTGTCAGGTCCTCTCAGCAGCCCATACATTCTAGCTGCTGCTTCACTGCTGGAAACCCTAGACGGCCCGGGAACGACTGAGGTAAGTATAAAAAACATTTTTATTTTTTAAATAGGTGAGGTGGGGGGGGGGGAGAGTGAGACTGCAGATGATGGAGTGTGTTTTAGGGAGTACTGCACATGAAATGATAGGGTCTGCAGATGATGAAGTGGGGGGGGGACTGCAGATGAAGTGAAGGGGGGACAGGGGACTGCAAATTATGTGGGGGTGATGGGGACTGAAAATGATGATGTGGGGGTGATGGGGAATGTAAATGATGATGTGGGGGTGATGGGGACTGCAAATGATGTGGGGTCACTGCAAATTATGTGGGGGTGATGGGGACTGCAAATGATGTGGGGTCACTGCAAATGATGTGGGGGTGATGGGGACTGCAAATGATGATGTGGGGGTGATAGGGACTGCAAATGATGTGGGGGTGATGGGGACTGCAAATGATGAGGGGGTGATGGGGACTGCAAATGATGTGGGGGTGATGGGGACTGCAAATGATGTGGGGGTGATGGGGACTGCAAATGATGTGGGGGTGATGGGGACTGCAAATGATGTGGGGGTGATGGGGACTGCAAATGATGTGGGGGTGATGGGGACTGCAAATGATGATGTGGGGGTGATGTGGACTGCAAATGATGTGGGGTCACTGCAAATGATGTGGGGGGACTGCAAATGATGTGGGGGGACTGCAAATGATGATGTGGGGGTGATAAGGACTGTAAATGATGTGGGGGGACTGCAAATGATGATGTGGGGGTGATGTGGACTGCAAATGATGTGGGGGTGATTGGGACTGCAAATGATGATGTGGGGGTGATGGGGACTGCAAATGATGATGTGGGGGTGATGGGGACTGCAAATGATGATGTGGGGGTGATGGGGACTGCAAATGATGATGTGGGGGTGATGGGGACAGGAAATGATGTGGGAGTGATAGAGACTGCAGATGATGAAGTGTGTTTGAGGGGGTTCTGCACATGATGAAATGATAGGGGGCTTCAAATGATGAAGTAAGGGGGACTGCAGATGAAGTGACGGGGGGATAGGGGACTAAATGATGATAGGGGACTAAATGATGAAGTGGGGGTGATGGGGACTGCACATGAAGTGAGTGTGAGGAACGTGGACAGCAATTGAATTGAAGGTGGGGGTGGGGAGAGCCAATGGTGTATTGAAGGTAGGGAGAGCAAATAATGAATTTTGAGGGTGGGGAAGAGCAATTCATAATGAATAGAGGGTGGGAGAGAGAGAAGACATGGCAATGAATTGAGGCAGAAGGGGCATGTAACTATAATGAATTGGGGTAAGGGTTAGAGCGGGAGGTAAATAGTGGGGGTCGTTGAGGATAAAGTGACTGGTAATAAATTGGGAGAAAGAATACAGGTGTTAATTAATTTATATATTACATGGGGAAAGTGGCTATATACAGATAGTGGGGGCTCAGTGGCGAATTATAATTTATATTTGGAATGGTGGGTTGCATAATAACCAATTATACATTAATGGCGGGTGAACGTCTGTAGTCAGATGTGTAGTGTAGAAGAAATGGAAAAAATGGGGAATGTGCTCTGGAAGCGGTGCTCTAAATAACTGTGTTATTTTATGCAGAGACGAGTCCTGGCAGAAAGAAGTGATAGCGGTCTGCGCTGGATTAAAAAGAAACGCAAAGATGAAGGACTTTAGCTAGATACGTCACTGGTGAGTATGTTACCTGTACACTGACACCATACACTGTATACTGTATACAGAGCTCCTGTGTATAATGTCACTGGTGATCACTATATTAGCTGTACACTATACACTATATACAGAGCTCCTGTGCATAATGTCACTAGTGATCGCTGTATTACATGTACACTGTACCCTATATACAGAGCTCCTGTGTATAAAGTCACTGGTGATCCCTGTATTACCTGTACACTGACACTATATAAAGAGCTCATGTGTATAATGGCATCGGTGACCACTGTATTACCTGTACACACACTGCATACTAAGTACAGATCTCCTGTGTATAATGGCACTTATGGTGATAGTACTTTTTTTAAATTAATGATCAGTATTGTACTATTCAGTCACAATGTGGTGGTAATATGTTGTCCGGCCATGGTGTAGCGGTATTTGTTCCTTGTATGTGCTATTATTTGGTCACTATGTGGTGTTAATATGTGGTCTGGTCATGTTGTGTTGGTATTTGTTCCTTGTATGTAGTTGGTCACCATGTGGTGGTAATATGTGGTCTGTACATGCTGCGGTGGTATTTGTCCCTTGTATGTGATATTGTTCAGTCACTGTGGTGGTAATATGTGGTCTGCACATGGTGTGGCGGTATTTGTTCCTTGTAGATAGTATTATAGGTCACTATGTGGTGATAATATGGTGTCTGGTCATGGTGTTGTGGTATTTGTCCCTTGTATGTGGTATTATTGGTCATTTGAAAAATTGAAAAATAAATAAAAATACACCTAAATTGTATTGCATATTTTAACAAATGTCTAATAGGTTAGAGTAGAGTAGGGCCCGGCCAAAGGAGTCTACCTTGTTGTCGTCTTAGATTAAAAAAAACCTTTTGGCCAAAACAAACAAAACTATGTGTTTGATCTGGTGATGGGAACTGTTAATGTGTGATTTGTGAGAAGTGGAGTTTTGCCAAGAGACAGCAGTGGGGCTGTGGACAGTTCGAGGGGTGGAGGCGGGGCTGGGGTGGAGCCTGGGCGGAGTCTTAAGGGGGCCCTGAAAATGTTGCCAGTATGGGGCCCTGAAATTCCTAGTGGCAGCCCTGATGCTGGCTAACAGATGTAAATCATTCAGCTGCGGCAATAAAAACTAAATTTCCGAGCACTAAAAAATACCGTATATACTCGAGTATAAACCGACCCGAGTATAAGCCGACCCCCCTAATTTTGCCACAAAAAACTGGGAAAACTTATTGACTCGAGTATAAGCCTAGGGCGGAAAATGCAGCAGCTACTGGTAAATTTCAAAAATAATAAAAATAGATACCAATAAAAGTAAAATTAATTGAGACATCAGTAGTTTAAGTGTTTTTGAATATCCATATTGAATAAGGAGCCCCATATAATGCTCCATACAGTTCATGATGGGCCCCATAAGATGCTCCATACAAAATATGCCCCATATAATGCTCCATATAAAAATATGCCCCATATAATGCTGCACAAAGTTTAATAATGGCCCCATAAGATGCTGCATAGAAACATTTGCCCCATACAATGCTGCATAAAGGTTGATGGCCCCATAAGATGCTCCACACATTATGGCCCCATAAGATGCTCCACACATTATGGCCCAATAAGATGCTCCACACATTATGGCCCCATAAGATGCTCCACACATTATGGCCCCATAAGATGCTCCACACATTATGGCCCCATGAGATGCTCCACAAATTATGGCCCAATAACATGCTCCACACATTATGGCCCCATGCGATGCTCCACACATTATGGCCCAATAACATGCTCCACACATTATGGCCCCATGAGATGCTCCACACATTATGGCCCAATAAGATGCTCCATACATTGCTGGCGCGTTGCTCCGATGGTCTCCTATCTTCTCCCTGCAGGCCCCGGATCCAAAATGGCCACGGGCTGCATCCGGGTCCAGCAGGGAGGTGGCTTACCAAGCGCCTGCTCAGAGCAGGCGCTGGTAAGCCAGGAGCAGTGCACGGCAGATCGCTGATCTGACACAGTGCTCTGCAAAGTGTCAGATCAGCGATCTGACCTTATATCATGATGCCCCTCCCCCCCCGGGGCTATGTTATAAAGTAAAAAAAAAATATTTAGATGTGTAAAAAAAAAAATAAAAAAAAAAATCCTAAATAAAGAAAAAAATATATATATTATTCCCATAAATACATTTCTTTATCTAAATAAAAAAAGCAATAAAAGTACACATATTTAGTATCGACGCGTCCCTAACGACCCTACCTATAAAACTGTCCCACTAGTTAACCCCTTCAGTGAACACCGTAAAAAAAAAAACGAGGCAGAAAACAACGCTTTATTATCATACCGCCGAACAGAAAGTGGAATAGCACGCGATCAAAAAGACGGATATAAATAAGCATGGTAACGCTGAAAACGTCATCTTGTCCCGCAAAAAACGTGCTGCCATACAGCATAATCAGCGAGAAAATAAAAAAGTTATAGTCCTCAGAATAAAGCGATGCAAAAATAATTATTTTTTCTATAAAATAGTTTTTATTGTATAAAAGCGCCAGAACATAAAAAATTATATAAATGAGGCATCGCTGTAATCGTACTGACCCGAAGAATACAACTGCTTTATCCATTTTACCAACCGCGGAACGGTATAAACTCCCCCCCCCAAAAAAGAAATTCATGAATAGCTGTTTTTTGGTCATACTGCCTCACAAAAATCGGAATAAAAAGCGATCAAAAAATGTCACGTGCCAGAAAATGTTACCAATAAAAACGTCAACTCGTCCCGCAAAAAACAAGACCTCACAAGACTCTGTGAACCAAAATATGGAAAAATTATAGCTCTCAAAATGTGGTAACGCAAAAAATTTTTTTTTGCAATAAAAAGCATCTTTTAGTGTGTGATGGCTGCCAATCATAAAAATACACTAAAAAAACGCTATAAATAAAAAAATCAAACCCTCCTTCATCATCCCCTTAGTTAGGGAAAAATAAAAAAATGTAAAAAATGTATTTATTTCCATTTTCCCATTAGGGTTAGGGCTAGGGCTAGGGTTAGGGTTAGGGATAGGGTTAGGGGTAGGGTTTGGATTACATTTACGGTTGAGATTAGAGTTAGGGGTGTGTCAGGGTTAGGGGTGTGGTTAGGGTTATGGTTGGGAATAGGGTTGGGGGTGTGTTGGAGTTGGGGTTAGGGGTGTGGTTGGGATTAGGGATAGGGGTGTATTTGGTTTAGGGTTTCAGTTAGAATTGGGGGTTTCCACTGTTTAGGCACATCAGGGCTCTCCAAACGTGGCATGGTGTCCAATCTCAATTCCAGCCAATTCTGCATTGAAAAAGTAAAACAGTGCTCCTTCCCTTCCAAGCTCTCCTGTGCGCCCAAACAGGGGTTTACCCCAACATATGGGGTATCAGCGTACTCAGGACAAATTGGACAACAACTTCTGGGGTTCAATTTCTCTTGCTACCCTTGGGAAAATAAAAATTTGGGGGGCTAAAAAAACATCTTTGTAGGAAAAAAATGATTTTTTATTTTCACGGCTCTGCGTTATAATCTGTAGTGAAATATTTGGGGGTTCAAAGTTCTCACAACACATCTAGATAAGTTCCTTGGGGGGTCTAGGTTCCAATATGGGGTCACTTGTGGGGGTTTCTACTGTTTAGGTACATCAGGGGCTCTGCAAATGCAACGTGATGTCTGCAGACCAATCCATCTGAATCTGCATTCCAAATGGCGCTCCTTCCCTTCTGAGCTCTGCCATGCACCCAAACGGTGGTTCCCCCCCACATATGGGGTATCAGCGTACTCAGGACAAATTGCCCAACAACTTTTGGGGTCCAATTTCTCCTGTTAACCTTGGGAAAATACAAAACTGGGGGCTAAAAAATAATTTTTGTGGAAAAAAAAATATTTTTTTTTTCACGGCTCTGCGTCATAAACTGTAGTGAAACACTTGGGGGTTCAAAGCTCTCACAACACATCTAGATACGATCCTTGGGGGGTCTACTTTGCAAAATGGTGTAACTTGTGGGGGGTTTAAATGTTTAGGCACATCAGGGGCTCCCCAACGCAACATGGCATCCCATCTTAATTCCAGCCAATTTTGCAGTGAAAAGTCAAACGGCGCTCCTTCCCTTCCGAGCTCTCCCATGCGCCCAAACAGTGGTTTACCCCCACTTATGGGGTATCAGCGTACTCAGGACAAATTGCACAACAATGTTTGGGGTACAATTTCTTCTGGTAACCTTGGAAAAACAAAAAATTGGGGGCAAAAATTTAATTTTTGTGAAAAAATATTATTTTTTTATTTTTACGGCTCTACATTATAAACTTCTGTGAAGCAGTTGGTGGGTCAATGTGCTCACCACACATCTAGATAAGTTCCTTAGGGGGTCTACTTTCCAAAATGCTGTCACTTGTGGGGGGGTTTCAATGTTTAGACACATCAGGGGCTCCCCAACGCATCATGGCATCCCATCTCAATTCCAGCCAATTTTGCATTGAAAAGTCAAATGGCGCTCCTTCCCTTCCGAGCTCTGCCATGCGCCCAAACAGTGGTTTACCTCCACATATGGGGTATCGGGGTACTCAGGACAAATTGTACATTTTCTCCTGTTACCCTTGGTAAAATAAAACAAATTGGAGCTGAAGTAAATTTTTTGTGAAACAAAATGAAATGTTCATTTTTTTTAAACATTCCAAAAATTCCTGTGAATCACCAGAAGGGTTAATAAACTTCTTGAATGTGGTTTTGAGCACCTTGAGGGGTGCAGTTTTTAGAATGTGTCACACTTGGTTATTTTCTTTCATATAGACCCTTCAAAATGACTTCAAATGTGATGTGGTCCCTAAAAAAAAATGGTGTTGTAAAAATGAGAAATTGCTGGTCAACTTTTAACCCTTATAACTCCCTAAAAAAAAAAATTTTGTTTCCAAAATTGTGCTGATATAAAGTAGGCATGTGGGAAATGTTACTTATTAAGTATTTTGTATGACATATCTCTGTGATTTAAGGGCATAAAAATTCAAAGTTGGAAAATTGCGAAATTTTCAAATTTTTCGCCAAATTTCAGTTTTTTTCACAAATAAACACAGGTAATATCAAAGAAATTTTTACCACTATCATGAAGTACAATATGTCTCGAGAAAACAATGTCAGAATCACCGGGATCAGTTGAAGCGTTCCAGAGTTATAACCTCATAAAGGGACAGTGGTCAGAATTGTAAAAATTGTCCCGGTCATTAACGTGCAAACCACCCTCGGGGCTTAAGGGGTTAAGGAACTTTCATTGGAAAAAAAACAGACCAACATAAGTCTGAAATAAATAAGAAATCCATTGGAGGGATAGTAGAAATGTTAGAAGAGGTTAAATCAACAGTTTGGTACATTCTGCAAAAAATAAAAAGCACATTGGTGAGCTTGGGAAATCAAAAAGGCCTGGATGTTCACATAAGACAACAGTGGTAAATGATTGCAGAATCCTGTACCAGGATGACACTGGGACACTAGTGTTTATTGCTGATAAGACAGAAACAGTTGGATGACTTCTGAAGTGTACAGGGCTATATTTTCTGCTCAGATTCAACCAAATGCAGCAAGGTTGATTGGACAAAACCTCAAAGTAGAGATAAACAATGACCCAAAATATAATGCGATAGCAACCCAGACGTTTTTTAAGGCAAAGGCTACATGCCCACTATCAGGAAGACCAGTGTTTTTTATGCAGGTCAACTGCACTGTGCCCAAAAAACTGGATTCTACATTAGAAGCGTAGTGGATGGGATTTCTATAAATCCCATGCCCACTATGATTCTATTTAACGCTGAGTAAAGTCACCCGCGCTGCAGGTATACGAGCCACGGCATGTCAATTATCTGCAGCGGAGAATAGCGTCTCCACTGCGTAGTTTCACCCATAGCCAGAGGCATAGCTAGGGTTTTGGTTCAGGGGGGGCGAAGCTTCTGAGTGGGCCCCTAAACAGGTAGCCTTGATAACAACTGGGTGACGCACCCTAATAGTGGAGGAGAACCTCAGCAGATGACCGCGCTGTTACTGAAGATAATCTCTATATAACGACCAACATGGATATTACCGCCATATGGTCAGTGGTAGATAACAGCCCTACAGAACATATACACACAGTTACAGATAATGTCTTACCGCTGACGTTCTTTCTGATGGAATCGTTCCCTTTTCCCATCTTTTCCATCTGGCCCAGACCGACATGACAACTTCTTCCAGCCAGGACTCGTCTGCAGAGATTACAACAAAGACACATTTCACTTCTCACATTCCAGCCTCATCACCATCTATTACCAACCTGCACAAACTCCTCATCCTACTGATACCCCAATTACTGCACCTGATACCCCAATATTGAGCCGCTGCTGCCGTATGTGTCCCTATTACTGCCCCTGATACCCCAATACTGAGCCACTGCTGCCGTATGTGTCCCTATTACTGCCCCTGATACCCCAATACTATGCCGCTGCTGCCATATGTGTCCCTATTACTGCACCTGATACCCCAATACTGAGCCGCTGCTGCCGTATGTGTCCCTATTACTGCCCATGATACCCCAATACTGAGCCGCTGCTGGCATATGTGTCCCTATTACTGCACCTGATACCCCAATACTGAGCCGCTGCTGCCGTATATGACCCTATTACTGCCCCTGATACCCCAATACTGAGGCGCTGCTGCCGTATGTATCCCTATTAGTGCCCCTGATACCCCAATACTGAGTCGATGCTGCTGTATGTGTCCCTATTACTGCACCTGATACCCCAATACTGAGCCGCTGCTGCAGTATGTGTCCCTATTACTGCACCTGATAACCCAATACTGAGCCGCTGCTGCCGTATGTGTCACTATTACTGCACCTGATACCCAATACTGAGCCGCTGCTGCCGTATGTGTCCCTATTACTGCCCATGATACCCCAATACTGAGCCGCTGCTGGCATATGTGTCCCTATTATTTCACCTGATACCCCAATACTGAGCCGCTGCTGCTGTATGTGACCCTATTACTGCACCTGATATCCCAATACTGAGTCGATGCTGCCGTATGTGTCCCTATTACTGCCCCTGATACCCCAATACTGAGTCGATGCTGCCGTATGTGTCCCTATTACTGCACCTGATACCCCAATACTGAGTCGATGCTCCGTATGTGTCCCTATTACTGCCCGATACCCGAATACTGAGTCGATGCTGCTGTATGTGTCCCTATTACTGCACCTGATACCCCAATACTAAGCCGCTGCTGCCGTATGTGTCCCTATTACTGCCCGATACCCGAATACTGAGTCGATGCTGCCGTATGTGTCCCTATTACTGCACCTGATACCCCAATACTGAGCCGCTGCTGCCGTATGTGTCCCCATTACTGCCAATGATACCCCAATACTGAGCCGCTGCTGCCATATGTGTCCGTATTACTGCCCCTGATACCCCAATACTGAGCCGCTGCTGACGTGTGTCCCTATTACTGCCCCTGATACTCCAATACTGAGCCGCTGCTGCCGTATGTGTCCATTTTACTGCCCCTGATACCCCAATACTGAGCTGCTGCTGCCGTATGTGACCCTATTACTGCACCTGATATCCCAATACTGAGTCGATGCTGCCGTATGTGTCCCTATTACTGCCCCTGATACCCCAATACTGAGTCGATGCTGCTGTATGTATCCCTATTACTGCACCTGATACCCCAATACTGAGTCGATGCTCCGTATGTGTCCCTATTACTGCCCGATACCCGAATACTGAGTCGATGCTGCCGTATGTGTCCCTATTACTGCACCTGATACCCCAATACTGAGCCGCTGCTGCCGTATGTGTCCCCATTACTGCCCATGATACCCCAATACTGAGCCGCTGCTGGCATATGTGTCCCTACTACTGCACCTGATATTCCAATACTGAGCCACTGCTGCCGTATGTGACCCTATTACTGCCCCTGATACCCCAATACTGAGCCGCTGCTGCCGTATGTATCCCTATTAGTGCCCCTGATACCCCAATACTGAGCCGCTGCTGCTGTATGTGTCCCTTTTACTGCCCCTGATACCCCAATACTGAGCCGCTGCTGCAGTATGTGTCCCTATTACTGCCCATGATACCCCAATACTGAGCCACTGCTGGCATATGTGTCCCTATTATTGCACCTGATACCCCAATACTGAGCCGCTGCTGCTGTATGTGTCCCTATTACTGCACCTGATACCCCAATACTGAGTCGATGCTGCCGTATGTGTCCCTATTACTGCCCCTGATACCCCAATACTGAGTCGATGCTGCCGTATGTGTCCCTATTACTGCCCCTGATACCCCAATACTGAGCCGCTGCTGGCATATGTGTCCCTATTACTGCACCTGATACCCCAATACTGAGCCGCTGCTGGCATATGTGTCCCTATTACTGCCCCTGATACCCCAATACTGAGCTGCTGCTGCCATATGTGTCCGTATTACTGCCCCTGATACCCCAATACTGAGCCGCTGCTGCCGTATGTGTCCCTATTACTACCCTGATACTCCAATACTGAGCCGCTGCTGCCGTATGTGTCCCTATTACTACCCTGATACTCCAATACTGAGCTGCTGCTGCCGTATGTGTCTCTATTACTGCACCTGATACCCGAATACTGAGCCGCTGCTGCCGTAGGTGTCCCTATTACTGCCCCTGATACCCCAATACTGAGCCGCTGCTGCCGCAGCGGTGCTGCGATCTGCTCTCACTGTACGGCTGCACTCAGAGCAGGAAGCAGACGGCAAGGGACCTGAAGGACACCGACGGGTGAGTACGGTTTGTTTTTTTACGTTTACGCTTGTAACCAGGGTAAACATCGGGTTACTAAGCGCGGCCCTGCGCTTAGTTACCCGATGTTTACCCTGGTTACCCGGGGACTTCGGCATCGCTCCAGCGCCGTGATTGCAACGTGTGACCGCAGTCTACGACGCTGGAGCGATGATTATACGACGCTGCGACGTCACGAATCGTGCCGTCGCAGCGATGAAAATTTCAATGTGTGACGGTACCCTAATGAGATGAAGATAGACCTTTTGGGTGATAATTCTAAGCAGTATGTGTGGAGAAAAAGTGGCACTGCTCATTACAATCCCAACAGTGAAACATGGTGGTGGTGGTGTTTTTCAGCTGCAGGGACAGGATGACAAGTTGTCATTGAAAGAAACACGAATGGGGCCAAGTACAGAGATATCCTGGATGAAAACATCTTCCAGAGTGCTCTGGGCCTCAGACTTGGTTGAAGGTTCACCTTCCAACAAGACAATGACCCTAAGCTCCCAGCTAAAATAACAAAGGAGTGGCATCAGAAAAACTCTGTGACCATTCTTGACTTGCCCAGCCAGAGCCCTGACCTAAACCCAATTGAGCATCTCTGGAGAGACCTGAAAATGGCTGTCCACCAACATTTACCATCCACCCTGATGGAACTGGAGAGGATCTGCAAGGAAGAATGGCAGAGGATCCCCAAATCAAGGTGTGAAAAACTTGTTGCATCATTCCCAAGAAGACTCGTGGCTGCACTAGAAAGGGTGCTTTTACTCAATACTGAGCAAAGGGTCTGAATCCTTATGACCATGTGATATTTCAGTTTTTCTTTTTTTTTTTATAAATTTGCAAAAATTACTACATTTCAGTTTTTTTTCAGTCAAGATGGGGTGCAGAGTGTACATCAATGAGAAAAAAATGAACTTTCTTGAATGTACCAAGTGGTTGCAATGAAACAAAGAGTGAAAAATTTAAAGGAGCGTGAATGCTTACCATACCCACTGTGTGTATATATATATACACTCACCGGCCACTTTATTAGGTACACCATGCTAGTAATGGGTTGGACCCCCTTTAGCCTTCAGAACTGCCTCAATTCTTCGTGGCATAGATTCAACAAGGTGCTGGAAGCATTCCTCAGAGATTTTGGTCCATATTGACATGATGGCATCACACAGTTGCCGCAGATTTGTCGGCTGCACATCCCAAAGATGCTCCATACAAGGCAGGATGGATCCATGCTTTCATGTTGTTTACGCCAAATTCTGACCCTACCATCCGAATGTCGCAGCAGAAATCGAGACTCATCAGACCAAGCAACGTTTTTCCAATCTTCTACTGTCCAATTTCGATGAGCTTGTACAAATTGTAGCCTCAGTTTCCTGTTCTTGGCTGAAAGGAGTGGTACCCGGTGTGGTCTTCTGCTGCTGTAGCCCATCTGCCTCAAAGTTCGACGCACTGTGCGTTCAGAGATGCTCTTAGGCCTACCTTGGTTGTAACGGGTGGCGATTTGAGTCACTGTTGCCTTTCTATCAGCTCGAACCAGTCTGCCCATTCTCCTCTGACCTCTGGCATCAACAAGGCATTTCCGCCCACAGAACTGCCGCTCACTGGATTTTTTTTCTTTTTCGGACCATTCTCTGTAAACCCTAGAGATGGTTGTGCGTGAAAATCCCAGTAGATCAGCAGTTTCTGAAATACTCAGACCAGCCCTTCTGGCACCAACAACCATGCCACGTTCAAAGGCACTCAAATCACCTTTCTTCCCCATACTGATGCTCGGTTTGAACTGCAGGAGATTGTCTTGACCATGTCTACATGCCTAAATGCACTGAGTTGCCGCCATGTGATTGGCTGATTAGAAATTAAGTGTTAACAAGAAGTTGGACAGGTGTACCTAATAAAGTGGCCGGTGAGTGTGTGTATATATATATATATATATATATATATATATATATATATATATATATATATATATGTATATATATATATATATATATACACATATATGTATATATACACAGAGTATACATATGTATATATATATATATATATATATATATATATATATATATATATACACATACACACACATTTATTATATATTTATAAAACAGGAATATATATACATTTATATATACACACAAGCATGCATATAACATGTAGTCTGGACAAACTGGCAATTCTGTAAAATTATTTGATTTATTAGCATATTTTGATTTTATCAATGCTTTAATATTGCCAGCAGCCACAAACGTTTCACACAAAAAGAATTAGTAGCCAGGAAAATGCTTTTGTCTAAAGGCACATTTTTCAAATAGAAACTATTCCAGCCTGTTCAACTTTTCACAAGGGACAAGAATTATATCAGCCACCTACACCCAGTTTCATTCATTTACATATACATATATATATACAGTTGTGCTCAAAAGTTTACATACCCCAGTAGAATTTTTGCTTTCTTGGCCTTTTTTCAGAGAATATGAATCATAACACCAAAACTTTTTCTCCACTCATGGCTAGTCGTTGGGTGTAGCCATTTATTGTCAAACTACTGTGTTTTCTCTTTTTAAATCATAATGACAACCCATAACATCCAAATCACCCTGATCAAAAGTTCACATACACTGGTGATTTTGGCCTGATAACATGCACAGATGTTGACACAAAAGGGTTTTAATGGTTACTAAAGGTAACATCCTCACCTGTGACCTGTTTGCTTGTAATCAGTGTGTGTGCATAAACGCTGAGTGAGTTTCTGGGATCCAGACAGACACTTGCACCGTTCATCCAGCCACTGACGTTTTTGGATTGGGGGTCATGGGGAAAGCAAAAGAATTGTCAGTGGATCTACGGGAAAAGGTAGTTGAACAGGAAAGGGATACAAAAAGATATCCAAGGAATTGATAATGCCAGTTAGCAGCGTTCAAACTGTGATTAACAAATGGAACATCAGGGCCTCTGTAAAAACAAAACCACGATCAGGTAGACCAACAAAAATTTCGTCCACAAATGCCAGGAAAATTGTTCGGGATGCAAAGAAAAAGCCACAAATAACATCAGCTGAAATACTGGACTCTCTGAAAACTAGCGGTGTGGCTGTTTCAAGATGTACAATAAGGAGGCATTGGAAGAAATATGAGCTGCATGGTCGAGTCGCCAGAAGAAGGCCATTACTGCGCAAATGTCACAAAGTATCTCGCCTACAATACGCAAAACAGCACAGAGACAAGCCTCAAAACTTCTGGAACAAGGTAATTTGGAGTAATGAGACCAAAATTGAACTTTTTGACAACAACCATAAACGTTACATTTGGAGAGTGGTCAACAAGGCCTATGATGAAAGAAACACCATTCCTACTGTAAAGCACGGAGGTGGATCGCTGATGTTTTGGGGATGTGTGAGCTACAAAGGCACAGGAAACTTGGTCAAAGTTGAAGAAAAGATGAATGCAGCACGTTATCAGCAAATACTGTAGGCAAATTTGCACTCATCAGCCCGGAAGCTGCACATGGGACGTACTTGGACGTTCCAACATGACAACGATCCAAAACACAAGGCCAAGTCGACCTGTCATTGGCTACTGCAGAACAAACTGAAGGTTCTGGAGTGGCCATCTCAGTCTCCTGACCTCAATATCATTGAGATCTCAAGCGCGCCGTTCATGCTAGATAGCCCACAAATTTACAGGAACTGGAGGCTTTTTGACAAGAAGAATGGGCAGCTTTACCATCGGAGAAAATAAAGAACCTCATCCAGAACTACCACAAAAGATTTCACGCTATCACTGATGTTAGAGGGGGCAATACATAGTATTAAGAAATGGGGTATGTAAACTTTTGAACAGGGTCATTTTGATGTTTTGGTTGTCATTATGATTTAAAAAGAGAACATACAGTAGTTTGACAATAAATAGCTTCACTCAACCACTAACCATGAGTGGAGAAAAAGTTTTGGTGTTATCGTTCATATTCTCTAAAAAAAGGCCAAGAAAGCAAAAATTCTGCCGGGGTATGTAAACTTTTAAGCACCACTGTACACATATATATCTCTCTTTCAATATATCTATATATACATATGTATAATGACATATATACCGCAATCATATGTGTATATTTATATATACAAGTATAGTTATATACATGAGTATACACAGATATACATGCACGCATACATAACACGTTGACTCCATCCTTATCCAACCAACAATTCAGAGATCTAAAAATACAGACATCTGAGACAGCCAGAAATAGATAGAAATCTCCAGGAGATGCCAGGCCACAACCAGCTAAATGGTAGCTGAGCACTGGATGCATTTAGCTACAGTGTGTGATTTGGAGCAAAATAAGAATAAAGACATCATACAGGGAGACAATGGAGGAGACCTGCAGTATAGGAAACTAATCGCTAAAGAAGCACTTACATTTTCTTATCTAAGCCACAATGGACAAAATCAAATTTGAAATGCTTGAGTAATTCATGAAAAATAAAACTGTATATTCCAATGATGTTATTCACATTTTAGAATAAGATACCATATGTGAAAGCAGACAGTATAAGGCACTCTCCTCTGCTTTAGATTAAGTCATACATATCGGAATAATCACACTCAGGCATACTCCTCACCTCAAACAGCTGTTGCAGAAGGTGTCCTCAATCGTCTATGAATCACATCTTTTAACTTGCAGAATAGATATGAGATAGACCCAAAGTCTGTTTTTTGTGGGGGTTAAAAAAGATGGTTGAAGGCAGAGTGTGGGTGCGTGAGAGAGTGCAATAAGTTACCTACTGTGTCATAGTGCAGTGTAAAGTGTGAATGTGTGCGCTTGTCACACAAGGAAATCTCCACCCTTTCCAGACATAGTCTCCTTTCTCATCCGTTTGTTGACTGCTATGGAGGTTAACTCCTCATTCACCCTATAAACGTTCCTCTTTAACCATTACGCTGACTCTTGGGTCTCGCATTGTCACACCATGGGAGATGTTCCACTACAACTATTTTACAGAAAGTTTATGGAATGTGTTTTTTTTAATGAAAGAGTTTATTTTCTCTTTCTACCATTATTACCCCTAATTTCTGTAGTATATAGATGCATATTCTTTTTCTGCCATTTGTGGCTGTTGTAATATATAGCCCTTGCGGGCAGGGTCCTCTCTCCTCCTGTACCAGTTGCGACTTGTATTGTTCAAGATTACTGTACCTGTTCTTATTATGTATACCCCTCCTCACATGTAAAGCGCCATGGAATAAATGGTGCTATAATAATAAATAATAATAATAATAATAATAATAATAATAATATAATTTCGTTCTAAATGGTCAATTTAGATGTGTATTGTGCAACCCAAAAATCAAGAAAAAAAAGACACATTTATGTAGGCTAATATTCATATCAGGAAGTTGTCAATGGAAGAAGGGGGCAGTGTTTCAGCCATGGCATTGTGGCTGGGCGAGGAGTTAACACTGATTGCCCTACCAGATGATTCATTATATCTCACCCTAAATGCAGATACCAGATGGCAAAGTCTGAGGGTAGGGCAAACAGATGAATAAACATTCTGTGACTGTGTCCAAGGAAGGACTGGACAGTTTATTACAGACCTTGGAGAGTTTATAGCACATTCTTGTCTTCAGAGCCTTCATTTAAACTAAAGTAACAGATTTTTTTTCTTGCAAACAATAAAAAGTTTAATAAAGACGTTTAAATCATAGAATTTAGATTTTTTTTTCATTGTATGTTATTGTTTTTACTTTTGAAATATCAATAAATGATTTAAACATTGGAGATAATATCGTTTTCTGACAAATACACTTTAATTTAAGAGAATCCTCTGTCATTATCAGTATATTCCGAGTTCCTCCAAAACAACTGTATAAACAGATTCCCTGAGGCCAAGAATATTTCAGAATAATTTAGAGCTGTTTGGGTAACAATAAAGATGTCACTGTCCCATTGCTGCCACAGACAGCACCAGCTGTTTTTTACTCTCTTCAATACCATGATAAATCAGATACCACTATGTGCTGCCATGTATACCTGTCACTCCATGTCCTGTATATAACTTTTTTGCATGCTCACTGTAAACCAGCTCTGCTTAATAGTAAGTGCTGCATTTAAAAAAAAAAATTATTCCATCTAAATTCAGCTTCACACATAAGTTGATATAAGGAGAGTGGAGCAGATTTTAGTTTTGTAGATTGGTATACAGACCAAGCAGTTGTAAGAAAATAGCTTTCTCTGATGCCACCAAAGCTGCTCTGACCAAGCAAAGCATGGCCTCCATAATACCTTGGAAGGTGTCCTGTGGTGTCTGGTGCTAAGACATTTGCAGTTTGGATTGTTTAACTCAAGTGTAAGAAGTGTGGACAATGACTGGCGCACTCCTATCCGTGGAGACACCAGTCGTGTCATATTAGTAGTGTTATAGGTAATATTAGTAATGTATAATGCCCAGCAACAGACTGCAGGGTCAGAGCGAGTTAATGTTGGAACTAGCCCAAAGGGGGAGGGCTTAGTATTAGGGCAAGTGACTGCTTCCTGATAGTCAGAGAGAGACAAATTTAAGTAGCACCAGGAGGTGTCTGTCTGTGAGCAGTGCTGGCGTTTGGGTGAACTACAGCAAAGGAGGCAAAGGGATAAGGAAGTAGAGTGACCTGAAACTTACAGAAGAGACAGACTGGCCTTCCACCTTAAAGGGGTCCTTGAATAGGACGACGTGCTACAAAAAACCCTGAGTTTGCTAAACGGTAACAGACCTAAACAGGACTGAGTTGCTGGGAACTAGTGGGTGGTCCAGGGTGTCCAAAGTGATAAGACACGGAACCACTGAGCAGGTAGAGAAACCTGCTCATCAGAACTGTGGCGATAAGCAAGACTGTGACACAGTAGGGCAAAATAGTGTTCTTCATTGGTCCTGTAGTAGACTACAGTGGAAGGATCCTGTTTCTGTGTGAAAAAGCATTACACTGTGATAGAAACGTCCATAAGACTTTGTACCCACTAACCCTCATACATAACCCTTATCAAGTTCAGTAAAGGCCCCATGTTTGAATGGAAGTCTCCTTCACTAATCTGTGGAGCTCATGGTCCTGGCCAGTCAATACCACTGGCTACTGGTGGCCTTCATGGGCACAAGACCCTCACAACACTAACACCCAGCCAGGACCTACAATTTTCTGTTAAGTTCCAGGGTGTGATGGAGCAGATACCCAGTGAAAAAATGCAGTTCTATATTAGGCTAGCATTTAAGCCTGTCTACAGTGCCAAGGCAGGTAATAATCATGATGGAAATATGGCACTTTACCTTGCGACATGGTACTCTCTGTGTGCCGCCGTGTCTGTGAGACGTGCTGTGCCTCATATAGCCTAATATAGACCTGCATTTTTTCACTGGGTATCAGCACTGATTATCTGAGCTCACTAACTGTCGCTAATCATTCAGATTTTTACCATGCTTCAATGCGGCCATGCATTAGGTGCTAGTTTCTTTTATTTTATTTTATTTGTAATTCAGTTTTAACCTTTCTATTTTTTATAATATTTGCAGTGGGACAAAAATTGTGGTCCTCTTTACATCTACGTTGGACATTGGAATAACAGATTTATTTGCCTTACCATCCACTCAACCCATCAACTATGTTATAATACTACTATATGATGATTTATGGAATTGGTGGACACTGGAATTATTATATACTTGATATATGCAATCTATACCCGCCTCCATGACCCATAGTGTTATATGTTTTGTATCGCTACTGTGGTTACCTTAGATACCATCTGTATGTGATGTTAGTGGATGGTAGAATGGCTATCTAGATTCTACGTTGGTGATGCAGTGGTTGTGCGCATGCGCACCGCCTTCCACCAGAAATCCAGAGTGGCAGCTCTGCCTTGTTCTGTTGTGCCGTGCCTTGCTCGCACACCCGGGGACTTTCTCCTCCCTGCGCGTGCGCAGTAACGCGTGACGCTCTGTTGTACCTCCAGAACCTGAGATGTGCGGTGCGCATGCGCCACCTATAACCACTGTGATTGGCTCCCTAAATACCATGTGACCATAAAAGGTCCTTGCTGCTATGCTTCCTCACTCCCCTTGAAAAAGCAGTGTATTGGACACGCGAAACGCGCGTCGGGGCTATCTAACACCCCGCCCAGGGTCCTCTAGTCTCTGTCCGCGGTAAGTGCTTGTTTTTCCCGCATGATGGGTTTATTTTGACCCAAGTTATTCTATGTATTCTTTGGGGGAGGCAAGCCAGCCGGTGCTACACCTTATTGCACAAGCACTTTAGAGAAGGATTGATTCCTATGCACAATCGAGCAGTTGCAATTAGTGGTGCCCTGGTACCCCTGTTCTCTTCCTGCATATGTTTCACTTTATGTGTGTTCTTTGATGATCTGTGTATTCAATGATTTATGTGAACTTTCAATAAAATATGGCTTTTTATTCACTGTACCTAACAACATTCAAAAGTGACCAAAACATCAGCCAGAAAGCATTGGTACTGAGATGAGGTCTGTGGTCCCCACCTCCAGAACCACTCCTTTATTGAGTGTGTCTTGATAATTGCCAATAATTTCCATGTGTTGTCTATTCCATTTGCATAACAGCATGTGAAATTGATTGTCAAACAGTGTTGCTTCCTAAGTGGACAGTTTGATTTCACTGACGTTTGATTTACTTGGAATTATCTTCTGTTATTTAAGTGTTCCCTTTATTTTTTTTGAGCAGTATATAACAATAAAACTGATTTTTTTCAACATCTAGACCGCAGCTGTGAGGCATACAGGTAAGGCTGGTTTAACCATTCTTTTACCTGTATGCCCATAGTAATAGCTTAAATTCGTTCAGCGGGTGACAGATTCCCTTCAAGGTTTAGCTAGATAGGGAAAAGTGTTGAGTATTGTACAGTAAGTCAAACTATAAAAGTTGTTAGGGTGTAATGATAGATATGTAGATATTTTAGATGCCAGACCATCCCTTTCAGTAGTAGGTATCAAAATTCACTGAAAGATGCTACATATAATGTCCAACTGGGCCTATATAGAAGACCAGAAAACACTGTTAAAAGGGAACCTGTCAGCAGGATTTTGCACAGTAACCTACACACAGTGTCAGGTCGGCGCCGTGATACTGAATAAAAAGACGCCTTAGTTGATGAAATCTGTCGTGGTTGTTTGCTTATTTTATTTCTTTTATTTATTCCTGAAATCCAACCTTTCTGTAGCTGACAGCTGAGGGTTGCAGTTTTGTCTTGCTGATTATCAAAACTAGGGGGAACCCACAACGTTTTTTTTTTTTTTAAATTACCGTAACTATTTACAGCGCAGGAGTGGAAGATGAATACTCCCATCCGCCACTCCTGCTGTCAGTTATTAGCAGCAGCAGGGGTAGGCTGATGGGAGTAATGGTCCCATCAGCCATCGCCTGCTGTCTCTTTTATAACTTAAATGTAACTCTCATCATTCTCTCCTGCTTGCCGGCAGAGCAGGGGAGAATGATGAGAGTTGTGCTCTGCACCCGGTGCCGGGGAACAGCGCTTACTGTAACGCTTCTTCCCTGGCACCCATCTGTGTGGTATTGATGCAGCACACACATGCCACATGTGTGCCTCAAGCATTACACACACGGACACTGACATCTCCGGTACCGGAAATATCAGAGACCTTACAGCGGGTTGTTATGTTTTGCTGCTGTCACACACTAATACTTTTTGCATCGCCATATTTTGATAGCTATAATTTTTTCATATTTCGGCAGACAGAGTCATGTGAGGTCTCGTTTTTTGAGGGACGAGTTGACTTTTTTTTATTGGTACCATTTTCGGGCACATGACATTTTTTCATGACATTCTATTCCAATTTTTGGGAGGCACAATTAAAGACCAGCAATTCATGAATTTCTTTTGAGGGTGGGCATTTATACCATTCCATGTGTGGTAAAATTGATTAGGCAGTTTTATTCTTCGGGTCAGTACGATTACAGCGATACCTCATTTATATCAATTTTTTTATGTTTTGGCGCTTTTATACAATAAAAACTATTTTATGTAAAAAATAATTATTTTTGCATTCCTTTATTCTAAGAGCTATAACTTTTCTATTTTTCCACTGAAGGAGCTTTATGAGGGCTTGTTTTCTGTGGGACAAGATGACGTTTTCGGCGGTACCATGATTATTTATATCTGTCTTTTTGATCACGTGTTACTCCATGTTTTGTTTGGCGGTATGATAAAGCATTGTTTTTTGCCTTTTTTATGGTGTTCACTTAAGGGGTTAACTAGTGGGACAGTTTTATAGGCCGGGTCATTACGGACGGACGCGGCGATACCAAATATGAAGCAGCATCTGCATGCTACAGAAGCTGTCAGCGCTGCACTTAATGCACTGACACTGAGAGACTTCCTGATCATGTACTGCGCATGACCAGGAAGTTTCTTAGCTCTGGTAACCCGGATGTCGTCATGACGACATCGGGTTACCATGGCAGCGATCGGGACCCCGCGTCACGCCGTGGGGTCTCCGATCCAAAGGCAGAGGGGCTGTCAGCCCCTGCAGCGGCTTCAGAAATGCTGCAATCGTGTTCGATCGCAGTATTTCGGGGGTTAAATTGTCAGGAGCGGTCTGTCACCACTCCTGGAACCTAGTGCCGGGTGTGGGCTGTGAGAATCAGCTGACTCCCGGCCGTGATCGGCAGCACACCCCAGCGTGTGTGCGGCTGATCACGATGACATACTATTCCGTCCATTCCACTCTGGAATTCTGGACAGTAAAGAGGTGTCATCTTGGGTAGACAGGTAAATTTTGTGATTAGCATATACACTGGGTACTTAAAGTATTCAGACCACTTAAAATTTTTCACTGTTTCATTGCAGCCATTTGGTAAATTCAAAAAAGTTAATTCTTTTCTCATTAATGAACACTCTGCACCCCATCTTGACGTTGAAGGAAACATGAATGCGGCCAAGTACAGAGATATCCTGGGTGAAAACCTCTTCCAGAGTGCTCTGGACTTCAGACTTGGCCGAAGGTTCACCTTCCAAAAAGACAATGACTAAGCACACAGCTAAAATAACAAAGGAGCGACTTCAGAACAACTCTGACCATTCTCGACTGGCCCAGCAAGAGCCCTTACCTAAACCCAATTGAGAATCTCTGGAGAGACCTGAAAATAGCTGTTCACCATCCAACCTGACAGAACTGGAGAGGATCTGCAAGGAAGAATGGCAGAGGATCCCCAAATCCAGGTGTGAAAAACTTGTATCATTCCCAAGAAGACTCATGGCTGTACTAGCTCAAAAGGGTGCTTCTACACAATACTGAGAAACGTGTCTGAATACTTATGACCATGTGATATTTCATTTTTTCTTTTTTTAAATAAATTTGCAAAAATTCCTACATTTCTGTTTTTTTTTCCAGTTAAGATGGGGTGCAGAGTGTACATTAATGAGAAAAAATTAACTTTTTTGAATTTACCAAATGGCTGCAATGAAACAAACAGTGAAAAATCTAGTAGTGCTCAAAGTCAATGGAATTGATGAGCTGTACAGGCCAAAGATGTAGATCAAGTAGAAGTAGAGTAGAGGACCCAGGACAGAATTTTGAGGGACACCAAGTTAGAGAGGACTAAGTGAGGGGGTAGTGGGAAACACCATCAGGTTCATTCAGATTTTCGCCAGAAATCTGACGTTAAAAACTTTGCAAAGTTTTTGTGCAGTCCTGGGTTGCGTAAAAATCTTACGACTTTTGGCATTTTCATGCCACTTTCACCCAGCTCTACAAAAATGAATGAAGCTAGGGAGCAACAGGAGCAGAGCAGGAGCATGATGCCACAGCTCAGCTAGATCATGATGAGCTGTGACGTTCCTTATGCCCAAAATCTTACTCCAGTGCAAAGAAGTGCTCACAACTTTTTAGACGCACCAGATACATTAAGAGGTGTGCCTCCTAATGAATCACAAAAATCTGACCCCAAATCCCTGCCTCATCAAGATCGGTGTGAACAATACAGGACTCGATGAATTGGGGCCTAAATCTACAGTTAAGGTATATATGAAGTAATCCAGGAAAAGCGAAATGAAGAGACTCCAGCTTATTTAATCCAGGAAAGGGCCAAATCTGTGATGCCAAGAGATGAGAGCATTTGTAAGAGTAGAGGGAGATTGACTGTGTCGAGTACATAGAACTTGTCAAGGAGGAGTCATAGAATAGTGTATTTTGTCTTTAATAGATCATTAGTGACTTTGTGTTGGATTCAGTAGAATGTTGGGGTTGGAAGAGTTGCATGGAAGGTTACAAGGGAAGCTACTGCAAGGTGAAAATGCTTTTCATGCAGGGGCGGACATATCATTGGTGCAACCTGTGCAGTTGGGAAGGCCCAAGAGGTGAAGGGGCCTATTTATACCTCCGAAGCAGGTGTAATTTAGCATTTTTAGGACATATTGGGCAGGAAAGGGCCCATGTATTGTTCTTGCACAGTGGCCCTTTTTTTGTCTGTGTCCCCCAGTGGTTTCATGGGTTTTACAGTCCACTTAGGGCGTTAGCTAGACATAAAGGACTGATGGAGGGATTTTTTTTTTATCAGTCTGATGGTGTGTGTGTGAACATGGGAAGATGGCAATGGTTAGTAACAGGTTAAAGAGGTGTGTTTTGGTTGGGATAAACACTGTAGTAAGGTTATGGTTGAGATGGGAAAGGATAAGTTCAAGTGGACATATAGTGAGATTATATTTGGAGTGTAGGGTGGACAGCTCTACATCTTTAATGATGGAGAAGAAGGTTATAGAGAGGGGGACTGGACACTTAAGTAAATGGGTAGCAGGGACTATTGGATCAGGCGTGCTCAAGATATTGATTTTTTGTTTGAAGTGCTAAATGTGAAGAATTCCTCAGGTGAGATAAGAGAGGTGGGAGAAAGGACTGGGGGAGTTAAAAGTGTTGATTTCTGATTATGTGACACAGAAAATATCAGTGGATTCCACAGAACTTAAAGGGAACCTGTCACCACGTTTTTGGAAGATGGGATAAAAATAGCGTTAAATAGGGGCAGAGGTGGGCGTTACATTAGTGTGTTTGTTATGCGTTTATTACCCACCTAAGTTGCCGAAATACCTTTGCAAAGTCTCTGTTTTCGCCTGTCAATCAGGCTGGTCTGGTCAAAAGGGCGTGTTGTCTTCCCCCAGATTTTGCGTAGTTTTCCGTTGGTGGCGTAGTGGTGTGCGCATGCCCAAGGTCCCGAATCCTCTGCCAGGGGATTTAAAAGAGCGCGCTGTTCGTTATTTCATTGGTGATCGGTGGGCGCGGCCATCTTCCTTTGGCCGCGCGTGCGCAGAAGCGGCGCTCTGCTGGCCGCGGCTTCAGGAAAATGGCCGCCGCGATATCCATCTGCGCACGCGCGGCATCCCGCGGCCATTTTCCTGAAGCCGCGGCCAGCAGAGCGCCGCTTCTGCGCACGCGCGGCCAAAGGAAGATGGCCGCGCCCACCGATCACCAATGAAATAACGAACAGCGTGCTCTTTTAAATCCCCTGGCAGAGGATTCGGGACCTTGGGCATGCGCACACCACTACACCACCAACGGAAAACTACGCAAAATCTGGGGGAAGACAACACGCCCTTTTGACCAGACCAGCCTGATTGACAGGCGAAAACGGAGACTTTGCAAAGGTATTTCGGCAACTTAGGTGGGTAATAAACGCATAACAAACACACTAATGTAATGCCCACCTCTGCCCCTATTTAACGCTATTTTTATCCCATCTTCCAAAAACGTGGTGACAGGTTCCCTTTAACAGACATCATCATCACTGTCCTCACAATCTAAATTTCCTATCAGTATGTTTTTGGACTACGGGAGGAAACTAGAGTACCTGAAGGAAACCTATGCACATGCACAAACCTTTGGAAGAGGTAGTCTTGATGAGATGTTAACCCAAGATCCTAGAGCCATCGTGCAGCCCAAGTACTCATTTTTAGCAGTTGTGAGGGTGGACCTGAAGTTGGGAACTGTTTGTCTATATACATTATGCATGTTTATAATCGGTTAGTTCAATGGTAGGAATAATATAGGATTCCTGATTACATACCATAGCACCCCACTAGCTCATCTTTTTTTCTTTGGTGGGCATTTAACAGATGCCCTCTGCTAGAGGAAGTTTGTATATCAAAATCGGTTTCCTAAACAATGTTTGGAGAAAAACAAGCTTTGTAGTGGCATTTTCCGTTAATTCTTTAGGGGCCAAAGCACAGCAACATTACCTCTTATGTCATTTGTGTACAAGATTTTTATACACTGTGTTCCAAATTATTATGCAAATAATATTTCCTCATATTTTCTCTAAATTACCTATCTGAATTGCAGTCATTGTTATTTTCCAGTCATCTACTATTCTAGTATAATTGCAATGTTTTGGAACAAACTGCCTATGAAAACAGTATATTTTTTTAAAAAAATAAACACTTAAAATGCATGTTCCAAATTATTATGCACAGCAGAGTTTTCAACCTTTTTTTTTTATTTTGAACAAAAAAATGGTCAATTGTGAAGTTATAAGCATTATCAGCTTATTACAAAATGAAATCAAACAGTTTTCAAGTGAAAACTTTATTCTAGGTGATGTTACATTTGCACATAGGACCCCTTGTTCGAAAGAAGCTTCTGAACTCTCTCGTCCATTGAAGTTGTCAGTTTTTGGATGGTTTCTGCTTCAATTGTTTTGCATGTGGACAGAATACCCTCCCAGAGCTGTTGCTTAGATGTGAACTGCCTCCCGCCATCATAGGTACTCCTTTTGATGATGCTCCAGAGGTTCTCAATGGGGTTGAGGTCAGGGGAAGATGGTGGCCACACCATAAGTTTGTCCTCTTTTATGCCCATAGCAGCCAGAGATGCAGATGTGTTTTTTGCAGCATGAGACAGTGCATTATCATGCATGAAAATGATCTTGCTGCGGAAAGCACGGTTCTTCCTCTTGAACCATGGCAGGAAGTGTTGTTTTAGAAACTCCACATAGATTATGGAGTTCATCTTTACCCCTTCAGGGATCATAAAGGGGCCGACAATCTCTCTCCCCATGATTCCAGCCCAAAACATTACTCCACCTCCTCCTTGTTGGCGCCTTAGCCGTGTTTTCATGGGGTGTCCATCCTCCACTCCATCTGGACCATCGAGCGTTGCACGGCACTCATCGGTGAACAAAACAGTTTGGAAGTCAGTCTTCATGTATCGTTTGGCCCACTGGAGCCGTTTCTGCTTGTTGCAGTGGATAGAGGTGGTCGACAGTATGGCTTACGCACAGCTGCAAACCTCTGAAGGACCCTGCATCTTGTTGTTCTGGGGACGTTGGAGGCACCAGCAGCTTCAAAAACTTGTCTGCTGCTATGACAAGGCATTTTTGCAGCTGCTCTTTTAACCTTACGCAATTGCCTGTTGGAAAGAGTCCTCAATTTTTCCTTATCAGCACGCACATGTGTGTGCTGGGAATCAGCTACATACTTCTTGATTGTGCGATGATCACGATGAAGTGTCTTGGCAATGTTGATTGTAGTCATGCCTTGACCTAAATACTCCACAATTTGTTGCTTCTCAGCAGCCGACACATCCATTTTCTTTCCCATTTTGGCAAAAAATGTAGGCTGCTTAATAATGTGGAACAGCCTTCTTAAGTAGTCTTGCCTTTATTTGGACACACCTGCCAAACTAATGTGCACAGGTATCTGCAATTGCTTTCAGTGATATAAAGAGCCCTGACACACATCACCATCAATGAGTTTAAATGACAAACAAAAAAACTCTAACCTTATCACTCCTAAACTCTATGTGCATAATAATTTGGAACACAGTGTAGAGGGAGCTCTAAACGGAAGCCTCATACACAAAGGTATCGGCTCTACACTCACAGTCATGGCAAAACGGTTTGAGACTCACACAAATTTTAGTTTTAACAACCTTTGCTCCTTCAGTGCGTTTAGATCTTTTAGTTAGATGTTTCTATGGTTACAGAAATACAATCACAAGCATTTTATACATTTTTAAACAGTAATTGACAAGTATATCATGTTTATGCAAAAACTCAATATTTAAGCTATGTGCACACGTTGCGGATTTTGCTGCGGATCCGCAGCGGATCTGCAGCTGCGGGTCCGCAAGCAGCTTTCCATGCGTTTACAGTACAATGTAAACCTATGGAAACCGCAATCCGCAGTGCCCATGCTGCGGAAAAAAATGCGCTGAAACGCTGCGGGTTACATTCTGCAGCATGTCAATTCTTTGTGCGGATTCCGCTGCGGTTTACACCTGCTCCACAATAGGAATCCGCAGGTGTAAACCGCAGGTGGAATCCACACAAAATCCGCATAAAAACCGCAGTAAATCTGCGGTAAATCCGCAGGTAAAACACAGTGCCTTTTACCTGCGGATTTCTAAAATCTGCTGCGGAAAAATCCGCAGAGCTCCAAAATACATGTGCACACACCCTTACAGTGTTGACCCTTATTTTTGAAGACTCCTACGATTCTACCTGGCATTGCATATCAGCTTCCGGAACAAATTCTGACTGATGACAACCCATTCTTGCCTAATAATTGCTTGGAGTTTATAACGATTGTGTGGTGACAGCTGACCATAGGTTCTCAATGTATTTCAGATGTGGGGAGTTTTTTGACCATGGACCCACAATGAATGTTTTCTTTACCAAGCCACTTAGTTATCACTTTTGCCTTGTGAAATGGTGCTTCATCAGGCTTAAAAAGACATTTTTCATAATTGTTGTTCATCATTTTCCCTGGTTCAATGAGAGAAGTTGCTCTTGAAGGCGGTTTAGATACCATTCTTTATACATGGCAGTGTTTTTAGGCAAAATTGTGACTGAAAAACAACCCACGCATGAATGGTCTCAAAATTATTTACTGATGGCATTACACAGGACTCATGGTATTACTCATCTTTTATTCACTTGACGATCATTCTTTCATTGTGGAAGTGGGCTTCACCAAAGAAATAACTTTGCAGGAAATGCTAGAAGAGGACTGCTGTATAAAAACTGTTTTCAGGGTTAAGTGTCTAAAAGAGATTAACCTACTAGGCTCTAATGGGTATTTGGTAAGGACACTTAGAACCAAAAATAAATCCCAGGAAATAGCTGTACATAGTCTATCAGAGCAGATTCTATTTTCTGCTTTAATAAATCTTATTACCAAGGGATGACATGCAAGTTAAGTATCTTAGAAGGTACAGTGGGTACAGAAAGTATTCAGACCACTTTAAATTTTTCACTCTTTGTTTCATTGCAGCCATTTGGTAAATTAAAAAAGTTCATTTTTTTCTCATTAATGTACACTCTGCACCCATCTTGACTGAAAACAACCCAGAAATGTGGACATTTTTGCATATTTATTAAAAAAGAGATTAACAAATATCACATGGTCATAAGTATTCAGACCCTTTGCTCAGACACTCATATTTAAGTCACATGCTGTCCATTTCCTGGTGATCCTCCTTGAGATGGTGCTACTCCTTCAATGGAGTCCAGCGGTGCTTAATTAAACTGATCGGACTTGATTTGGAAAGGCACACTTGTCTATATAAGACCTCACAGCTCACAGTGCATATCAGACCAAATGAGAATCATTGAGGTCAAAGGAACTGGCCAAGGAGCTCAGAGACAGAATTGTGGCAAGGCATAGATCTGGCCAAGGTTACCAAAGAATTTCTGCAGTATTCAAGGTTCCTAAGAGCACAGTGGCCTCCATAATCCTAAAATGGAAGAAGTTTGGGACCACCAGAAGTCTTCCTAGATCTGGCCGTCCAGACACACTGAGCCATTGTGGGAGAAGAGCCTTGGTGAGAGAGGTAAAGAACCCAAGATCACGGTCACTGAGCTCTAGAGATACAGACAGGAGATGGGAGAAAGTTCCACAAAGTCAACTATCACTGCAGCCCTCCACCAGTTGGGCCTTTATGGCAGATAGGCCCGATGGAAGCCTCTCCTCAGTACAAGACATATGAAAGCCCACATAGAGTTTGTTAAAAAAACACATGAAGGACTCCCAGACTATGAGAAATAAGATTCTCTGGTCTGATGAGACGAAGATAAACCTTTTTGGTGATAATTCTAAGTGGTATGTGTGGAGAAAACCAGGCACTGCTCATCACCTGCCCAATACAATACCGACAGAGAAACATGGTGGCAGCATCATGCTATACAGGTGTTTTTCACCTGCAGGGACAGGACAACTGGTTGCCATTGAAGGAAATGTGAATGCGGCCAAGTACAGAGGTATCGTGGGTGAAAACTTCTTCCAGAGTGCTCTGGACCTCAGACTTGGCCGAAGGTTCACCTTCCAAGAAGACAATGACCCTAAGCACACAGCTAAAATAACAAAGGAGCGGCTTCAGAAAAACTCTGTGACCATTCTTGACTGGCCCAGCCAGAGCCCTGATCTAAACCCAATTGAACATCTCTTGAGAGACCTGAAAATAGCTGTGCACCTAAGTTCACCATCCAAACTGACGGAACTGGAGAGGATCTGCAAGAAAGAATGGCAGAGGATCCCCAAATCCAAGTCTGAAAAACTTGTATCATTCCCAAGAAGACTCATGGCTGTACTAGCTAAAAAGGATACTTCTACTCAATGCTGAGCAAAGGGTCTGAATACTTATGACCAGGTGATATTTTAGTTTTGTTTTTTTTTATATAAATTTGCAAAAATGTCTACATTTCAGTTTTTTTTTTTAATCAAGATGGGGTTCAGAGTGTACATTAATGAGAATAAAAACTTTTTTTTTTAATTTACCAAGTGGCTGCAATGAAAGAGTGAAAAATGTAAAGGGGTCTGAATACTTTCCGTACCCAATGTATACAGAGCTGAAACCTGAACCTCAGGTTTTCTGACTCTTCAGTGGTAGATGTCAACCTATATTGGTAGCTTAAACTTTTTTTCAGGCAGGACTGGGGAAAGGTTTAAAACTAGCTACTCAATGTATGGGATCAAATAACTAAAAATTGGCATGTGCATATGTATGCACCTCTTTTGCAATGAAGCACCTAAAATTTCTGTTGCAATCAATTACCTCCATAAGTCACATGCTTAGTTGAAGGAAGTCCACAGCATATACACACTTTTTCTGAAAGGCCACAGATGCTGCAAGAGAGGGACGCACACCAAAACTCTCAGCCTGAGCAAGGAGGGCATGAATCAGAGAGGCAGCACAGAGACAAAAGGTAAACCTGAAGGAGCTGCAGAGCTCCCAAGCAGAGGCAGGAGAATCTGTCCATTTGACCTCAATAAGTTTCAACACTACACAGCACCTCTGGATGCTGCCTTGCCACCTGCCTTTATGGACGAGTGAGGAGAAGAAAGACTTTACTTGCACAAAAATTGAAAGGCTTGTTTTGAGTTTGCCAAAAGACATGTGGGAGACTCCCCAAATGTGGTCAGATGAAACCAAAATGTAACAGTTTTGCCACCAAGGTAAACAAAGCTCATCACCCCAAGAACATCATGTTTTTCAGCAGCAGGTACAGGGAAAATGGTTCGAGTTTTGGGGAAGCTGGACGGTGCAAAATACAGGGATATTCTTGAGCAAAACCTGCTTCAGTCTGTCAGTGATTTGAGACTGGGATGGAGGTTTACCTTTCAACAAGACAATGACCTAAAAATACTGCTAAAGCAGAACTGGAGTGTTTCAAGGGGAAATGTGTTAATGTTTTGAAGTGGCCTACTCAAAAGCCTAGCCATGAATCCAATTGAGAAGCTGTGGTCAGACTTGTAGATTGTTGTTCACCAGATGAAACCATCTAACATGAAGGAGTTGATGCAGTTTTGTCTTGTGGTTTGCTTCACGATAAAAAGAAAAACAAATGATCACAGTTGCAGGCATGTTCTTTACATGAACTGATGCAAACCCTAAAATACAAACGTGAAATTCCAGATTGTAGAAAGCAAAACAGGAAAAATGCCAAGGAGTGGGTGAGGGATGTATACTGTTGCAAGTCACTGTACAGGGGTTGGACAAAATAATGGAAACACCTGGAAACATCAACAAAAGATAGTTTAATATGGTGTAGGTCCACCTTTTGCGGTGATTACAGCCTCAATTCTCCGAGGTATGGATTCATACAAGGTGTGAATTGTTTCCAAAGGAGTTTTAGCCCATTCTGCAGTTAAAACACCCTCCAGTTCTTTGAGCGACGATGGCGGCGGAAATCGACATCTAACTTGAATCTCTAAAATCGACCAGAAATGCTCAATAATGTTGAGGTCTGGGGATTGTGGGGGCCAGATGAGATGCTCAACTTCATTAGAATGTTCCTCGTGCCATGCTTTAACGATTCTAGCTATATGAATTGGTGCATTATCTTCCTGAAACATGGCGTTCCCCTCCGGGAACAGTGCTTGAACCATTGGATGCATGTGGTCGCCCAAAATGCCTAAATAATCTCGGCTGTTAATTCTTCCATGAAGGGATATCATTGGCCCGGCGGATCTCCACGAAATAGCACCCCAGATCATCACAGAACCTCCGCCATGTTTTACGGTTGGGAGAAGGCAGTCTGGATGGAATGCTTCCTTCGGCTGTCTCCAAACGTACACTTAGCCGGAGGTCGGAAATAGGGTAAACGATGATTCGTCTGAGAATATCACGTTTCCACTGCTCGAGGGACCAATTCTGGAGGTTTCTACACCACTCTAAACGCTTGGAAACATTTGTCATTGAGAGCAGCGGTTTTCTAATTGCAGCTCTTCCGGGGAATCCAGATTTGTGCAGCTCCTGATGAACAGTTTTCGTGGAAACTGGGTTCTGTAGGTGTTCATTGAGCTCAGCAGTGATTTTCGTAGCCGTGGTCTTGCGATCCCTCTCTTAAAATTCGCTTTAGAGTCTGACGGTCTCTCTCAGTCATCTTTGACTTTCGGCCGGACCTGTGCTTTGCTGCTGACGTTTTTCCTTCTCTTTCAAATGCAGTCATTAGTTTGGAGACAGTACCTCTTGACACGCCAAGCATTCAGGCACTTTCTGTTACACTAGCGCCTGCCATATGAGCACCAACAATTTGGCCTCTTTGATGAGAACCTGATACAAATGGCAGACCTCTCGGATTTTCAATGTTCTTACAATTCTGCAAAACAAACAGTTAAAGGGAACCTGTCACCTGAATTTGGCGGGACCAGTTTTGGGTCATATGGGCGGGGTTTTCGGGTGTTTGATTCACCCTTTACTTACCCGCTGGCTGCATGCTGGCCGCAATATTGGATTGAAGTTCATTCCCTGTTCTCCGGAGTACACGCCAGCGCAAGGCAATATTGCCTTGCACAGGCGTGTACTCCGGAGGACAGAGAATGAACTTCAATCCAATATTGCGGCCAGCATGCAGCCAGCGGGTAAAGAAAGGGTGAATCAAACACCCAAAAACCCCGCCCATATGACCCAAAACTGGTCCCGCCAAATTCAGGTGACAGGTTCCCTTTAATTTACATACACATATCACAAATAATCAACTACAAAACATTACCATTTGTCACTTTTTGCATGTTTATCACATGTTCGAAGATTATGATGCCAAAATGTTAGGCGTTTCCATTATTTTGTCCAACTCTTGTATATGCAGTTTTTTCACTTATGGGTGAAGAACTGGACACTGATGTAGTTAATCTGGCAGTTTTGGAACCACTCAGGAATCTCATATTGACAGCGATCTTCAGCGAGGAAATCCAAGCCTGGCAATGCGAGGATGGGGCTATCAATTTTTTTTCAGCACTCTAGGGATTATCACCATAACCAGTAATTGTGCAGCTACTCCCTCCAGGAGACCTACCTGTACATTGTGAAAATTCACCCAGGTTGAAAGACCTTAGATAAAAGGAAAATCTCTGAATCCAGACTCTAAATACTACTGTACCATTCCCTCAGGATCTGAAGTAACAAAGAACAGGAATGCAATTACACCCATGGTATGGCCTGAATACACACAATGGCTTATGAAAGTATTCAATCCCTCAACTTTTTACCTATTTTGTCACATTGCAACCTGTGTTTAATTTTTTTTGTAATCCGATTTGTGTGTGATGCATCAGCACTAAATAGTCTAATTTGGTGTAGTGAGAAAAATATAGGCATAAATGTATGGGATCAGGTAACTAAAAATTGGCATCTGCATATGTATTCACCACTTTTGCACTTAAAAAATTCTGGTGCAAGAAATTACCTTTATAAATGATATGCTTAGTGAATAAAAGTCCATCTGTCTGCAATCTAAGTGTCACATGGTCTGTTAGTATATACACACACACCTTTTATTAAAGGCCCCAGAAGCTGCAACATTATTAAAACAAGAGGCACCACTAACCAAAGAATACCATGAAGACCATGGAGATCTCCAAACAAGTCAGAGACAAAGTAGTCAGGGATGTGTTGATCCCCCTGAGCACCATCAAATCCATTTTCAAATGGAAAGAACATGGTTCCACAACAAACCTGCCAAGAGAAGGTGGCCCACCAAGACTCTCAGCCCAGGCAAGGAGGGCATGAATCAGAAAAGCAGCACAGAGACCAAAGGTAACTGTGAAAGAGCTACAGAGTTCCCAAGCAGAGACTGGAGTATCTGTCCATAAGACCACAGTAAGCAGTACACTCCATAGAGGTGGCCATTAAGGAAAGAGTAGGGCAGAAAACAACCTTTACTTACAAAAAGTGTAAGGCTATTTTCGAGTTTGCCAAAAGACATATGGGAAACTCCCCAAATGTATGGACAAAGGTGCTGTGGTCAGATGAGACCAAAATTTAACTTTTTGGCCATCAAGGTAAATACTATTTCCAGTGCCAAATCAAAACAGCTCATCACCCCAAGAACACCATCCCCACATGGTTGTGGCATCATTAGGCTGTTGGGATGTTTTTCAGCACAGGGACAAGGATAATAGTCCAAGTTCAGGGGAAGGATGGTGAGAAATACAGATTCTTGAGCAAAACCTGTTTCAGTCTGTCAGTGATTTGAGACTATTCAAAAATTGAAGAAAACAACCGCACTCAATTTGTATATTTGCATTATGAATGTGAAGAGTCTTTTAATAGGAACACCACAGTGATTTGAGACTGGCATGGAGGTTCACCTTCCAACAAGACAATGACCTAAAATATACTGCTAAAGCAACACTCAAGTGGTTTAAGGGGAAACATGTAAGGCTAGGTTCACATTGCGTTAGCGCAATCCGCTAGCGCTAAACGGATTGCCCTAACGCAATGTATTTGTAGGGGCCGCGTTTAGGGGTCGCGCTAACGTCCCCGCTCTCGCAGATCCCCGATCTGCGAGAGCGGTTAACGGACCTCGGGCGCACCGCGGACGCTGCAAGCAGAGTCCGAGGCGTGCCACAAAAGAACGGCACATCGCTAGCGCGAGCCGAAAAAGGCACGCGCTAGCGATGCGCTTCAGGCTGAAACAACATTGCTGTCAATGGGTGCGCTAACGGACCCGTTGCAGGGCGTTAATTGCGACATTTTCGCCGTGCAACGGTGTCCGTTAGCGATCACCCACTAACGTAATGTGAACCTAGCCTAATTGTTTTGGACCTTAATCCAATTGAGAATCTGTGGTCGGACTTGAAGATTGCTGTTCACCAGAGGAAACCATCTAACTTGAAGATGCTGGAGCAGTTTAGCTTTGAGAAATGGGCTAAAACCACAATGGCAAGATGTGGAAAGCTCAGAGACTTATCCAAAGTGACTTGCAGCTGTAATTGCTACAAAAGGAGGATCTACAAAGTACTGACTTTAGGGAGGGGGTAGTTATGCACACAGAAGCTTTCAGTTATCTTGTGTGTCATTTGCTTCACAATAGAAAAGAAAACCAAATGTTCACAGTTGTAGGCATGTTCTTTACATGAACTGATGCAAACCCTGAAAAAAAAAACACCCTGAAATTCCAGGTTGTACGATAGCAAAACATGAAAAATGCCAAGGGGTGAATACTTTCGCAAGGCACTGTATCTGAGGAGTCCAAACCTACTTCCTCATGTTCTAATGATTATTTGCCCAAGTCAGAATCTCATAAGGCACAATAGGAACTAGCTCAATCCATTTTTTTTAGTGAGGCATTTAAATTAGTTTTTTTTTTTTTACTTCCTTACCGGTTACACAAGTGCATGTAGTGGCAGAAGCTCCTGCTTGAATTGCACAGAGACCTTAGAATTGTACAAACAATATAGAGTGTCCCTTTAAATTCTACCTAAAGATCAGGTCTCTGGAGTAGGGGAGGTCCAACATTACGTGCACTTCTTGGTGCCCATGGGGACAGGAAACCACTGAGGCTAGGTAGGATGCGCTTCATTTCCAGGTTTCATTTCCCTGTGAGTGAGGCTCTCTCTCTCTGGTGGGGCTGTTATGGTGAGGGGGAAGAATAATTACATCATCAAGTAGTTAAAGTGAAATACAATACAAAAGGACCACATTAATCACTTGCATTTTTCTTAAAATCCTTTTTTTTTATCGTGATATTAACTGATATTTGTAACAAATTCTGTAAAATGGCGCACATGGGTCATGAATAATGTGCAAAATCAAAAATGTTTTATTTTTGTCTTTAACCTTTTTTGTGACTTTAGCGTTTGTTCTGGTATAAGGATGCAAAATGTTTGCAAAAAAAGATGTAATTACTTCCCGATAATGGGATTTTTGAGAATCCATAACAGCACCACAGAGAGGCGATCCACCATTCCAGGACAGGAAACCTATAGAATAAAAGGGCGGAACCTCATGCTCACATCAGTTGGATTACAGAGCACGAGAGGACCTCCAATAGTTATTACAATTCAATCATCAATATCATACTGCTTTCAACACTCTGTAACTTGCACAAAAACACTCAAAGTGTGCTCGTCCACACATGATGGGAGGGAATGTAAGTGTGCTGTAATGAGAATTAGAATTCAGGGATGGACCACAGCCTGTAGAACCCTTCTCCCAAATGCGAGACTAGAGGAAGAAGCCAGATCCAACTTATAGTGCTTATAGAACGTTGAGGAAGATCATGTTGCTGCATTACAAATTTGCTCTATGGAAACATCCGACTTTTCTGCATAGGAGGTTGCTACTGTTCTTGTAGAATGAGCTTTTAATCCTTCTGGAACAGAAGAGAGGGCCTGCATGTCACTAACCCCGCAAGCTGATGCTAAAGCCACTAGTAAAGCAGTCTTAAATGAGAGGATCTTAAGTAATGTTGATTCTAGAGGTCCAAATGGAAAGTTAGCCAGATATGTCAGAACCAAATTCTAGTCCCAATAGGGACATTTTTGCCTGAAAACTGGTCTAGATCTAGGCCCTAATAAACCAGGAGACCCAGCTAATACCTGCCAGTTTATAGTTATAAAGAGCTCCATGCACAGATACTTCGACTTTAAGAGTACTGGTAGAAAGGCCTTAGCCTATACCCCTCTGTAGAAACTATAGGATGCCAGTAATTGGTACCCCTTTCTGCGCCTTTGCACCTGAGGTGGAAACGTTTTTCCAGGTATTACTGTAACCTTTAGTGGCAACAGCCTTCCTACTCTGAAGGATAGAAATTAAATTAGGAGAAAATCCTGTGTCCCTCAATAGTGCCCTCTCAAATTCCAATGTGTCAAATGCAGATTGGCTACCTGGGGATGGTGCACCAGCCCCTGGGAGAAAATGTCTGGAAAGTCCAGAAGCACCCAGTGGTCAGTGACCGACATTATCTTCAACCAGGAGAACCACGTACTTCTTAGCCAAAAGGGGGCCATTAGAATAATCCTTGCTATGTCTTCGCTTATCTTCCTCATGGCAGATGGAATCAAAAATCACAGTTGGAAATTCATAGGCCAGACTGTGATCCCAAGTAATCAAGAAGGCTTTCAGAACCCGAGGACTCCTCCTGAGAGTCTAGAGAGCAAAACTTTCACAATTCTATTCAGATACAGGAAAGATATATATCTTGGTACCATGTTAGCCAGTAGATAGAAAAATATATGGACATAACTGTATCACTCATGGTAATTCTGCTTCATGTCACCTATCTTATCCATGGTTTTTTCATTTTTTTTTCTGTGCTATGTTGTGCATAAATGTGATTCTTCAGAATTTGTTTTATTCTTTGCCTGATGAAGAGACCTGTGTAGTCTCGGAAGCTTGCAATTTGTTACCATCTGTTCAGTTGGCCATTAAAAGGTATCAACCACTGAGGACTCTCAATTCTAAATATTTAACAATTCTATTCAATGATTGGTAACCGTGCTACTTCCGGGAGACAACACACACACACACACACACACTCTCTGGTTGAAGATGTACTTTTTCAACACTCACTTCTCCCTGCCTTAACTGGTTTCAGCTGAGAAAATATGTTCTGTAATTTATTTTCATTTATGTGGAGTGCTGTCAGTGAAAGGAGATGGTCCTCCGCTACCTGAAAAATGCTCCCTGCTATTTCCATAATGGGCCTGTACCGGGTTTAGATAAGCTACCACTACTTGATTGTCTGAGAAAACTCACATGGTAGCCCCGAAGGGAGAATAAGCGTTCTCTTATAGCCGGTTCTACTGCGATTAACTCTTCAAGTTCAATAAAACTACTACTATCTGGTCTCTTGTCCAAACCTCTGACTAGGATATTATTTAGATGAGCCCCTAACCCTGGGGCTTGCATCTGTAGTCACAACACAAGTAATCCTATTTACCCAAGGTACTCCACTGACTAGCTTCTCTACTTTTAGCCACAAACAGAATGTGCAGTCTATGAAGTGTCATCTGACCCTCTAGATGCCCTCCCAGGGAAATCTCATTCCTCAAGACATACCAGTGTAGTTCCCTGGTGTGAAACATTTGTGATTGTCCTGTGGAAGAAGCTGTATGCTTTGAAACATGTTGACTAATAAACCACTTACTATTGGATTGGCATCCTCCATTCTTTCACAGCAGAGAACAACGCATTTGCTGCTTTTAAACAATACAATGCTGACATCAACCCAACCCTATTACCCCACTTGCCACTGCATCAGGGCAAGTGGGAAAAGCGAGGAAAAGCCAATTTGTGTTTGAGGGATGAACTTGGTAGCCTGGGAGGAGGGCCAATATCCACGGCCCCTGCCCTGGCTATTAATATTAGCCCACATCTCTCAGTTTAACTTTTGCTGGTTAGAATTAACAGAGGGACCCCATGTCTTTCTGGTGTCCCCATAAACTAACCAATCAAGGCTGTGAGCTATTAATAGCCTGGGAACCTTTTGGGATATTGTCCCCTTTCCAAGATTAGCAACATCAGCCCCCAAAACAGGGCTTTCCCTCTGCTGGCAATCAAAATTACGCAGGAGCCCAAGCCAATTTTTTTTTCCTTTATTTTACACACCATGTACACAGTCGATGCTGAATACAAACTCCTATCATTGTCAACTAGCAGCGCTGAGCTCAGGGAGACCAGGCGATAATGAAAAGCTGTCTCCAGAACCTGGTGCCTTTGAACAGTGCGAAATGTACCGCTTTTTCCCAGGCGCCGATGTGTCATGCTGATGACATACGAATGTCAACCACGCGTTGTGTGTGATGTTTTGTGGCCCATGCTACGGATAAAAACCCCCCTAAAAAATGGACATGTATGCAGGTTTTTCCACACCGACCATGAAAAAAAACCTGATGTGGCCCCCACTACTGAATAAAATGGGTGGGCGTGTCTGTATTTGCGGTCCTAAAAAAAAAAAAAAAAAAAGTATGTGTGAAGGAGGCCTAAAGGCCCCGTCTCACATAGCGAGATCGCTAGCGAGATCGCTGCTGAGTCACAAGTTTTGTGACGCAACAGCGACCTCAGTAGCGATCTCGCTATGTGTGACACGTACCAGCGACCCGGCCCCTGCTGCGAGATCGCTGGTCGTGTCAGAATGGCCTGGACCTTTTTTTGGTCGTTGAGGTCCCGCTGACAATCGCTGAATCGGTGTGTGTGACACCGATCCAGCGATGTCTTCACTGGTAACCAGGGTAAACATCGGGTTACTAAGCGCAGGGCCGCGCTTAGTAACCCGATGTTTACCCTGGTTACCAGCGTAAATGTAAAAAAAAACAAACAGTACATACTCACCATCTGTTGCCCGTCAGGTCCCTTGCCGTCTGCTTCCTGCTCTGACTGAGCCGCCGTAAAGTGAGAGCACAGCAGTGACGTCACCGCTGCGCTCTGCTCTCACTGTACGGCACTCAGAGCAGGAAGCAGACGGCAAGGGACCTGACGGGCAACAGATGGTATGTACTGTTTTTTTTTTTTTTACATTTACGCTGGTAACCAGGGTAAACATCGGGTTACTAAGCGCGGCCCTGCGCTTAGTAACCCGATGTTTACCCTGGTTACCCGGGTGCTGCAGGGGGACTTCGGCATCGTTGAAGACAGTTTCAACGATGCCGAAGTCGTTCCCCTGATCGTTGGTCGCTGGAGAGAGCTGTCTGTGTGACAGCTCCCCAGCGACCACACAGCGACCACACAGCGACGCTGCAGCGATCAGCATCGTTGTCTGTATCGCTGCAGCGTCGCTGTGTGAGACGGGGCCTTTACATACAGTGGGCAGGCAGCCGGCGTGCCTGTGCCTAGTCACGATGATATGTAAAGCAGGTAGAAAAACCACGATGGGACAGGTAAGGAGATGTTTGACAGTGTTTTGCTAGCAACAGCTGCCTCAGCAGCAGTACTACAGCATAAATAACATGATGGACACGAAGAGTGGGCAATCGGTGCTGGTGCAAGAACTATGTAGAAGGTAGACAGTCAGATGGTATGTATGACGTAAAAAATCCATCATCAGCCATAGGTGAATGAAACTTGGTACTGATCAATGCCTGATTCATTTTGACAAATGTTTTCCATGCTTCAGGCAGATTAAGTGGTCCACTTTGATGTGACCAAGCTACCAGGCGCACTGAATACCATTTTGCAATACACTGGACGCCGGACATGACAGTACTCCCATAGCAAAATGGGCCAGCTGTTGCCACTGGCATGATCTGCTGATGTAGAAGTCCAATGAATTAGAGTATTAAATCGTAAGGAGGAACAAAATCTAGGTATGATTTAACCTGGCTGTTCAGCCAAAGCATCTCTTTATTGAAGCGTGTCAGCTTGGTGCTATGGCACCTAAAACATCTGGTCCATTATGTCAAAGATATTGTAGCGTTACTGCTGTCTGCTACTTGTAGCCCTATTGATGGCACAAGCAGGAGCTTGGACAGGGGTCTCTTGGTGACTCATGCCAAAAGTGTTGTGAAAAAAAAAAATGTATGTAGGTTGCATTATTCGCCATCCCCTCCTGCATTCTGGTGTTATTCCAGGATAGAGGGATGACAGTTGTTACTGCCGAGACCTATTCAAATTTCAATCAGATTAAAGCTTTTTTTTGCCCTCTCCATGTGTAATGAGCTGTGCACTTGACCTCCTACCCATAGATTGTAAGATCCTAAAATGGCCACAACATTTCCTGCTCTCTACTTTTAGGGTATGTGCACACGCTGCGGATTTTGCTGCGGGTCCGCAGCTGTTTCCCAAGAGTTTACAGTACAATGTAAACCTATGGGAAACAAAATCCGCAGTGCACATGCTGGGGAAAAAAAAAAGGGCGGAAACGCAGCGGTTTATATTCCGCAGCATGTCAATTCTTTGTGCGGATTCTGCAGCGGGTTTACACCTGCTCCAATAGAAATCTGCAGGTGAAAAACCGCAGAGGAAACCGCAATAGAAACTGCAATAAATCCGCAGTAAAAACTGCAGCGTTTTGCACTGTGGATTTATCAAATCCGCTGCAGAAAATTCCTCAATGGAATCCACAGCGTGTGCACAAGCCCTTATAGTCTCTATGATAATCCCCTATACCGATTGGCTGTGAGAGACCATGTTAGTTGATAGCTGCAAGGAGATATGGCAAATCGACTGATCTGCTAAGCCCAATCTATGGATGCTGCAATCTCCAGCAATAGCAGAAATGGCTCCGGGAATTCTATATTTTTGGTGATATTCGCAAATTGTTCAAGTTTAGGAGAACCTTCGAATTTCAGGAAATTTTCTAAATCTGATCAAAATAAATTGCGGGGTAGCATTTCAATCATTTGAGACTGATGTCAGACCCAAAGTTAATTGTACCGCCATTTTAGTTCCTTTATAAGGAGATCTAAAGAACCTTGAGAACAAAGCACATAGGGCTTCAATGGTAAATTCACCCTTGTTCCACCCTTCGAAGAAGTAATCGAAAACACAAATAATGCATGTTAATTCCCATATGACATTTATCTGAATAACAGTAAAAGTGCAGTGTTTGTGTGCTTCCTATTTCTATAACACAAGCTGTTGAGCAGAATTACCAACAGGTTCCCAGTGCAAAGCAGGAAATAATGAACTAGGTTGTCAAGAGATATAAATTCTCTTTGCTGTATGGTGAAAAACAGCTTCAGCTTATCTCAGTACAAAGTCTGTGTAGTCATGCTGGAGTAAGAACTGTAAAACAGGGCGTTATCCCGCCAATTTTTGAAACTGTCATTATTTATCTTTAAGAAAAAAAAAAAAAAAGCTACACTTAACTGTCAAGTAGACAAGAGAAAAGAGGAAAGATACATCTTAAAATGACTTTGTAGCCATCCAGAAACATCACAACTAGACTTCTTTTCACCATTTATTAACAGAAAAAAAATTCACAATAAAATTGTTTTTCCTTCAAGGTTTTAAAATAAATTTGAAAGTTTAAACAATAAAAAAAAAAATTAGTCACAGAAAATACATTGATGAATAGTTTAAAACTGCTCAAACCCACTATGTGAGAATAATCATAATCTGGGAGGTAGGATGTCATTTCTTTCCATGCAAACCATTATTATTTTGGAAATGAGCTTTGAAGGCCAGTGGTGCAACAATTACTGCTCAAAGCAGGGATGAGGATGAGTGCTAAAGTTTATCAAAGGGTTCAACCATCTTGAAGCAGCCTCCAAAACATTAATTTAGTATGAAAAGGTTTCATAATTACATTGTGTAACCTAAATATAAAAAAACCCTCCTGTCTTTGCCATAACACAGGGCCCCTACACATCAATTCCATAATTCTATCACAAATAAGGATCATAAATAATCAGTTGTTCACAAGGTTAGGTGGTCAATCAAAATAAGCCATAATTAAAAAACGGCTGGCAACAGTCGCATGTGACACCAAACAAGCATCTTCTGTATCAATAAATACACATTCAGAGTGATTCATGCAATCTGGCACTTCACTCACACAGCAGCAGGTAGCACATACATTCTTTGGGAGGGTTAGTAATCCCAATGGAATGTGCAATGGTAATGGTAAATTCGCTCTTTCCTCATAGTTGGCCAATATCCAATATTTTTCAAGAACTCCTAAACTAAGAAAATGGTTGAGCTACCTAGCAATAAAAGCAAAATATTTAGGACAGATTCCGTAATGTCACAACACGCAAAGAAGGAAAGTAACCGGTTATTTTATCTTATTTCCAGCACCCTTGTATTCAGGGTTACCATTCTGCAAACAACAGCCACAACCCATCACAAATACACAATGGCTGCTGCATTTTGAATACAAAAAATTGCAGAGAAGGACTTTAGAAGCAGTATCGGGCCACCTCAGCTTCTTTAGTGCACCCCACTGACTACAAGAAAAGAATTGAAGAGGTTGTCCAAGAAGTTGACAACTCCTCCTAAGTGCTGTACTCCCTAGCGTAAAAATTATAAAAACAAAAATAAAAACAGATACTCGCCTCGCTCATCAGCATCATTATATGACTTTGCTACACCACATGAATGCTACAGGTAATCAGCAGCAGCTAATGGACTGCTTTAACGCACTTCCACCGGACATCTGATTAAAGTGTGAAAAGTGCAGCCCTCCCATTAGTGGGCACAAGAGTGCCAGAACAAGTGCAGACATTACTGGAACAGTGCCTATGAGGGAGGCGAGTATTAGCTTTTCTTATTTTACTCAGGGGTAGTGGACAATCCCTTAATAAGAAACTCTTTTCTTATTGCCTTGTAATACATAAACTCTTTAAATTGCTTTCTCACCAGATCTCTGGAATCTCCCTCTAAAAGGAAAAACAGAAAAGGTTTTCCTTTGATTTAAAAAGTGTATTACAAGGCTTCTGGATAAGGTCTTTCAATGTTTGCAAAAATAAAAAAATGTGTATGTGCTCATTAAGGCAGGACAGAACATATTGAAAAGAGGTAAAACAAGAGTGAATCAAACATTACAGCTTTTATCGGTCTATGGGTATAAGTAATGTATAAGGGTCAGTACGCCTGCAATGCAATTAAACATACCTAGAAATTTACATTTCAAAATGTTCTGCAAGCTCTAAAACTTAAAAAGTCACGTTTCCCATGTATAGTCTCTGAAAGCAATCTGAATGAGGCGAAGTTCAAGCTGAAAGGCATCTGGGCGCTCCTGAGGGTTAGCGGATAGCATCTGCTCAAGCAGCTGTTTCATATGTCGATTCATTGACTTTTTCTTCAAGGGAATAGTGAGTTCCATTTTAGGGTTTTCCAGCAATGCCTCCCCAACAGGAACAACTTGAGCACCCCTCTGCACATATCCACCAAGAAGCCTTTTTTTGGTGTGAGTATCCAAAATAGTTATACGCTCTAGCATGGCCCAAAGAATAATTCCAAGTGCAAAAATGTCTGCTTTTGCGGTATAATGACCCTCCCATACCTCAGGAGCCATGTAGAAATCAGTACCACAAGCTGTGGATAAAAAGCTCTTGTTGACACTTGCTGGTTCCTCTGGATTCAGCCCTGAACTGGAGCATACTTTGCTTAATCCAAAATCAGCTACTTTCAAAGTAGGCTCGTCAATACCATCCCGGGCTTTGCAGACAAGAATGTTGTCAGGTTTTAGATCGCGATGTATGATCTGATTCTTGTGTAGGAATGCAAGTGCACTACTTAGTTGAAGCATGAAGCTGGTGTTTGTTCGACGACTTGGCCTTCGAGTTAAGATGTATTCATTCATATCCCCTCCATCACAGAAGTCCATTACAAACCAAAGGCAGTAAGTGCTGCGTGGGTCAAATGCAATTTCACCTTTCAAAGAAGTTTCTACCAACTAAGAAAAGAAAAAGAAAAACAAAATTCAGAAAAAAAGTTATTATAAGAAAGGAAAAACAAAAAAATATAAGAGCAACCGTCTCCCAAGCTCTAAAATGGTGTGTTTACAGTGAATATTTACACTTTTTAGCTTACCATCATTGAGGCACAGCTGTAATGTATGGCTACAGTTTATCTACAATGTTACTACAGGGAGTAGTCTGAGACACACCTCTTGGCTCTAATAAGGATCTGCCTCCTCAGGCTGGCTAATGCACATATAGGCTACTTTCACACTAGCGTCGTTTGGAATACGTCGCAATGCGCCACTGTGGCAAAAAAACGCATCCTGCAAACGTGCCCATATACTTACATTAGCAGCGCATTGCGACGTATGTCCATGCGTCGCACACTGGAAGCGTCGGCACAAAAAAACGTTCCATGTAACGTTTTTTCGTGCGTCGGGACCGCCATTTCCGACCGCGCATGGGCGGCCGGAACTCCGCCCCCTCCTCCCCGGACTTAACAATGGGCAGTGGAAGCGTTGTAAAACTGCTTCCGCTGCCCATGTTGGGCATTATTTTCACAATGGGCGTCGGCACGTCGGGCCGACGCTAGTGTGAAAGTAGCCATACACAAATCTATTACGTTGTTACTTGAAGTATCGTATATACTCGAGTATAAAGCAGAGAATTTCAGCCCATTTTTTTAGGCTGAAATTGCCCATCTCTGCTTATACTCGAGTCATACCCAGGGGTCTGCAGGGGAGGTGGAGCAGCAGCTGTGTAATCACACTCACCTGCTCCTGGCGCGGTCCCTGGTTCCCCGGCAGCTTCTTCCTGTAGTGAGCGGTCACATGGTACCACTCATTAAAGTAATGAATATGGACCCCACTCCACTCCCATAGGGGTGGAGCCGCATATTCATTACTGTACTGAGCGGTAACATGTGACCGCTCATTACAGGAAGAAGCTGCCGGCGAACCAGGGACACCGCCACGAGCAGGCGAGTATAACACAGTGCGCGATATGCACCTGCTCCCCGTTCCACCGCCGCTGCGTCTTCCTCATCCTCTGCACTGACGCTCAGGTCAGAGGGACCAGTGACGTGATTAGTGTGCGCGCCGCCGTCTGCCTGAACAGCCAGTGCAGAGGACGGGGAAGACGCAGCAGCGGTGGCGGAACGGGGAGCAGGTGAGTATAGCAAGTGCCGGGGGCCTGAGCGACGAGGAGTGTATGATTTTTTTTTTTTTTTATCGCAGCAACAGCATATGGGGCAAATATCTATATGGAGCATAATCAATGTTTGTGCAGCTTTATATGGGGCAAATATCTTTATGGAGCATCTTATGGGGCCATAATCCGCATTTGTGCAGCATTATATGGGGCATATTTTAATATGGAGCATCTTATGGGGCCCATCAAACTTTATGGAGCATTATAGGGGGCTCTTGATTCAATATGGATATTCAAAAATACTTAACCTACTGATGTCTCAATTAAATTATACTTTTATTGTTATCTTTTTATTTTTGACATTTACCAGTAGCTGCTGCATTTTCCACCCTAGACTTATACTCGAGTTATTAAGTTTTCCCAGGTTTGTGTGGCAAAATTAGGGGGGGGGGGTCGGATTATACTCGAGTATATACGGTAAGTGGATTTACAGTACAGGTTTCTTAGGACTCTCTCACACTTCCGTCTTTGAGCTCCCGTCACAATCCGTCGATTTTTGAAAAAACAGGATCCAACAAATTTTTCTGCTGGATCCTGTTTTTTCCCCATAGACTTGTATTAGCTACAGATTGTGACGGATGGCTTCATCCGTCGTGCACTGGATCCGTCGGAAAACTGCTGTCTGCCGGGCAGGGAAAACATTCAGAGGAATGTTTTTTTTCTGCACGTTGGAGAAAAAAATAAATAAATAAATTAGTGGCTCAGCGACGGGTCCTGCGCTGCCTGTCGTTGGCTATAATGGAAGCCTATGGGCGCAGGATCCGTCGCTGACTGTGAAAAGCAGGAATCCAGTGATTGGTTCCGTCTTTTGAAACTGAGCATGCGTGGAAGAATTTCCAGTCAGGGGAATTCCCTCTTTTTACTATTGATGCTGCCTATGCAGCACCAATAATAACAAGATATAAATGTTTATTTAAAAAAAAAAAAAAAAATTCAATATTCTTACCTTCCGGCGTCCCATGCAGCGTTACCGATGCTCGCACCGCTCCTGGCAGCTAGCGTTCCCATGGATGCATTGCGAAATGACCCGATGACGTCACGGTCCCGCGAGACCGCTACGTCAGAGGTCATTGCACGCAAAGGCATTACTGGAAACACTAGCTGCCGCGAGCATCGTAACACTACGCGGGACGCCGGAAGTTAAGAATATTGCGATATTTTTAAAAATTATTTTTAAACCTGGGTTGTGTTATGTATGCGTTAGACGCATACACAACAGGTGCACATAGCCTCGACGGGTCCGTCAGAAAAAACAGACCCAGTGCACCCAGTGCAGTGTTTTTTTTGTTTTTCTTTAACAATCTGCACAGGATCCGTCATTTCAACATTTTGACGGATTACGTGCAGATTGTAAAAACAGAAGTGTGAAAGAGTCCTTAATCACCAGGGAACGATCGTTATCATGTAACTGCCACACATATTGAAGGGAATGAGCCTTAGTAAGGTGGGAATTGAAGGGTCACTTTAAATATACCAGCTGTATTTTGCATTTAAATATTAGAGGCTTAGTGCAATCAAATTTGGACACTTAATAGTCGGTTTCATATAAACACTTTATAACACAAATTAGTCCATTCAACCAAAATACTAAAGGTACCGTCACATTAAGCGACGCTGCAGCGATATAGACAACGATGCCGATCGCTGCAGCGTCGCTGTTTCGTCGTTGTGTGGTCGCTGGAGAGCTGTCACACAGACAGCTCTCCAGCAACCAACAATGCCGAAGTCCCCGGGTAACCAGGGTAAACATCGGGTTACTAAGCGCAGGGCCGCGCTTAGCAATCCGATGTTTACCCTGGTTACCAGTGTAAATGTAAAAACAAAAACCACTACATACTTACATTCCGGTGTCTGTCGGGTCCCCCGGCGTCCGCTTCCCTGCACTGTGTAAGCGCCGGCCGTAAAGCAGAGCGGTGACGTCACCGCTGTGCTCTGCTTTACGGCCGGCGCTGACAGTGCAGGGAAGCAGACGCCGGGGGACCCGACAGACACCGGAATGTAAGTATGTAGTGTTTGTTTTTTTTTACATTTACAATGGTAACCAGGGTGAATATCGGGTTACTAAGCGCAGCCCTGCGCTTAGTAACCCGAAGTTTACCCTGGTTACCAGTGAAGACATCGCTGAATCCGCGTCACACACACCGATTCAGCGATGTCAGCGGGTGATCCGGCGACGAAATAAGGTGCTGGCCTTCTAGCTCCGACCAACGATGTCACAGCAGGATCCTGATCGCTGCTGCGTGTCAAACACAACGATATCGCTATCCAGGACGCTGCAACGTCACGGATCGTTATCGTTAAGTTGTTCAGTGTGAAGGTACCTTTAGCTTGGAAAATTTTGTGTAGATATTCGTGAAACATATGATAACTGAGCACTCACTTCAGAATCTAGTCAACAGCAATAACCATCTGTACCTTAAAAAAAAAAAAAAAAAAAAAAAAAAAAAGGGAGGTACTAAGTTCAGCTGTTAACCCCTTTCTGACATTGGACGTACTATCACGTCGAGGTGGGGTGGGCCCGTATGACCACCGACGGGATAGTAAATCCAGTGCGATCGGCGGCGCTCACGGGGGGAGCGCGGCCGAGTGTCAGCTGACTATCGCAGCTGACATCCGGCACTATGTGCCAGGAGCGGTCACGGACCACCCCCGGAACATTAACCCCCGGCACACCGCGATCAAACATCATCGCGGTGTGCCTGGCGGTATAGGAAAGCATCGCGCAGGGAGGGGGCTCCCTGCGGGCTTCCCTGAGACCCCCGGAGCAACGCGATGTGAAAGATTATAGGTCTCAAAATGTGGAGACGCAAAAACTTTGCTATAAAAAGCGTCTTTTAGTGTGTGACGGCTGCCAATCATAAAAATCCGATATAAAAAAATGCTATAAAAGTAAATCAAACCCCCCTTCATCACCCCCTTAGTTATGGAAAAATAATAAAATAAAAAAAAAAATGTATTTATTTCCATTTTCCCGTTAGGGTTAGGGTTAGGGCCAGGGCTAGGGTTAGGGTTGGGGCTAAAGTTAGGGGTGTGGTTAGGGTGGGATTAGGGCTAGGGGTGTGTTTGGATTAGGGTTTCAGTTAGAATTGGGGTGTTTCCACTGTTTAGGCACATCAGGGGCGCTCCAAACGCGACATGGCGTCCGATCTCAATTCCAGCCAATTCTGCATTGAAAAAGTAAAACAGTGCTCCTTCCCTTCTGAGCTTTCCCGTGCGCCCAAACAGAGGTTTACCCCAACATATGGGGCATCAGCGTACTCGGGACAAATTGGACAACAACTTTTGGGGTCCAAGTTCTCTTGTTACCCTTGGGAAAATATAAATTTGGGGGGCTAAAAATCATTTTTGTGGGAAAAAAAGGATTTTTTATTTTCAAGGCTCTGCGTTGTAAACTGTAGTGAAACACTTGGGGGTTCAAAGTTCTCACAACACATCTAGATAAGTTCCTTGGGAGGTCTAGTTTCCAATATGGGGTCACTTGTGGGGGATTTCTACTATTTGGGTACATCAGGGGCTCTGCAAATGCAACGTGACGACTGCAAACCAATCCATCTAAGTCTGCATTCCAAATGGCGCTCCTTCCCTCCCGAGCTCTGCCATGCGCCCAAACAGTGGTTCCCCCCCACATATGGGGTATCAGTGTACTCAGGACAAATTGGACAACAACTTTTGGGGTCCAATTTATCCTGTTACCCTTGGGAAAATACAAAACTGGGGGCTAAAAAATCATTTTTGCGAAAATAAAAAAAAGAATTTTTATTTTCACGGCTCTGCGTTATAAACTGTAGTGAAACACTTGAGGGATCAAAGCTCTCAAAACACATCTAGATAAGTTCCTTAGGGGGTCTACTTTCCAAAATAGTGTCACTTGTGGGGGGTTTCAATGTTTAGGCACATCAGGGGCTCTCCAAACGCAACATGGCGTCCCATCTTAATTCCAGTTAATTTTGCATTGAAAGTCAAATGGCGCTCCTTCCCTTCCGAGCTCTGCCGTGCACCCAAACAGTGGTTTACCCCCACATATGGGGTATCAGCGTACTCAGCACGAATTGTACAACAACTTTTGGGGTCCATTTTCTCCTGTTACCCTTGGTAAAAAAAACAAATTGGAGCTGAAATAAATTGTGTGAAAAAAAGTTAAATGTTTAATTTTATTTAAACATTCCAAAAATTCCTGTTAAACACCTGAAGGGTTAATAAATTTCTTGAATGTGGTTTTGAGCACCTTGAGGGGTGCAGTTTTTAGAATGGTGTCAGACTTGGGTATTTTATGTCATATAGACCCCTCAAAATGACTTCAAATGAGATGTGGTCCCTAAAAAAAAAAAATGGTGTTGTAAAAATGAGAAATTGCTGGTCAATTTTTAACCCTTATAACTCCCTAACAAAAAAAATTTTGGTTCCTAAATTGTGCTGATGTAAAGTAGACATGTGGGAAATGTAACCTATTAAGTATTTTGTGTGACATATCTCTGTGATTTAACCCCTTCCTGACATCGGACGTACTATCCCGTCGAGGTGGGGTGGGCCCCCATGACCACGGACGGGATAGTACGTCCAGCGCGATCGACGGCGCTCACGGGGGGAGCGCGGCCGAGTGTCAGCTGCCTATCGCAGCTGACATCCGGCACTATGTGCCAGGAGCGGTCACGGACCGCTCCCGGCACATTAACCCCCGGCACACCGCGATCAAACATGATCGCAATGTGCCGGCGGTGCAGGGAAGCATCGCGCAGGGAGGGGGCTCCCTGCGGGCTTCCCTGAGCCCCCCGCAGCAACGCGATGTGATCGCGTTGCTGCGAGGGTCTTACCTCCCTCCCTGCCTGCTCCAGACCCGGATCCAAGATGGCCGCGGATCCGGGTCCTGCAGGGAGGGAGGTGGCTTCACAGAAGCCTGCTCAGAGCAGGCACTGTGAAGCAGCCTGCACTTCTCTCAGATCGGTGATCTGTCAGAGTGCTATGCAAACTGGCAGATCACCGATCTGTATTGTCCCCCCCTGGGGCAAAGTAAAAAAGTAAAAAAAAAATTTTCCAAATGTGTAAAAAAAGAAAAAAAAATATTCCAAAATAATGAAAAAAAAAAAAAATATTATTCCCATAAATACATTTCTTTATCTAAATATAAGAAAAACAATAAAAGTACACGTATTTAGTATCGCCGCGTCCGTAACGACCCGACCTATAAAACTGACCCACTAGTTAACCCCTTCAGTAAACACCGTAAGGAAAAAAAAAAAAACGAGGCAAAAAACAACGCTTTATTATCATACCGCCGAACAAAAAGTGGAATACCACGCGATCAAAAAGACGGATATAAATAACCATGGTACCGCTGAAAACGTCATCTTGTCCCGCAAAAAACGAGCCGCCATACAGCATCAAAGAAAAAATAAAAAAGTTATAGTCCTGAGAATAAAGCGATGCCAAAATTATTATTTATTCTATAAAATAGTTTTTATCGTATAAAAGCGCCAAAACATAAAAAAATGATATAAATGAGGTATCGCTGTAATCGTACTGACCCGAAGAATAAAACTGCTTTATCAATTTTACCAAACGCGGAACGGTATAAACGCCTCCCCCAAAAGAAATTCATGAATAGCTGGATTTTTGTCATTCTGCCTCACAAAAATCGGAATAAAAAGCGATCAAAAACTGTCACATGTCCGAAAATGTTACCAATAAAAACGTCAACTCGTCCCGCAAAAAACAAGACCTCACATGACTCTGTGGACCAAAATATGGAAAATTTATAGCTCTCATAATGTGGTAACGCAAAAAATATTTTTTGCAATGAAAAGCGTCTTTCAGTGTGTGACGGCTGCCAATCATAAAAATCCGCTAAAAAACTCGCTATAAAAGTAAATCAAACCCCCCTTCATCACCCCCTTAGTTAGGGAAAAAAAATAAATGTATTTATTTCCATTTTCCCATTAGGGCTAGGGTTGGAGCTAGGGTTAAGGCTACAGTTAGGGTTGGGGCTAAAGTTAGGGTTGGGGCTAAAGTTACGGTTAGGGTTTAGATTACATTTACGGTTGGGAATAGGGTTGGGATTAGGGTTAGGGGTGCGTCAGGGTTAGAGGTGTGGTTAGGGATACTGTTGGGATTAGGGTTAGGGGTGTGTTTGGATTAGGGTTTCAGTTATAATTGGGGGGTTTCCACTGTTTCGGCACATCAGGGGCTCTCCAAACGCGACATGGCGTCCGATCTCAATTCCAGCCAATTCTGCGTTGAAAAAGTAAAACAGTGCTCCTTCCCTTCCGAGCTTTCCCGTGTGCCCAAACAGGGGTTTACCCCAACATATGGGGTAGCAGCGTACTCGGGACAAATAGGACAACAACCTTTGGGGTCCAATTTCTCCTGTTACCCCTGGGAAAATACAAAACTGGGGGCTAAAAAATAATTTTTGTGGGAAAAAATAATATTTTTTACTTTCACGGCTCTGCATTATAAACTGTAGTGAAACACTTGGTGGGTCAAAGCGCTCACCACACATCTAGATAAGTTCCTTAGGGGGTCTACTTTCCAACATGGTGTCACTTGTGGGGGGTTTCTACTGTTTAGGTACATTAGGGGCTCTGCAAACGCAATGTGACGCCTGCAGACCATTCCATCTAAGTCTGCATTCCAAATGGCGTTCCTTCACTTCCGAGCCCTTCCATGCGTCCAAACGGTGGTTCCCCCCCACATATAGGGTATCAGCGCATACAGGACAAATTGGACAACAACTTTTGGGGTCCAATTTCTTTTGTTACCCTCGGAAAAAAACAAAACTGGGGGCTGAAAAATAATTTTTGTGGGAAAAAATGTTTGTTTTATTTTTACGGCTCTGCATTATTAACTTCTGTGAAGCACTTGGTGGGTCAAAGCGCTCAAAACACATCTAGATAAGTTCCTTAGGGGGTCTACTTTCCAAAATGGTGTCACTTGTGGGGGGTTTCAATGTTTAGGCACATCAGTGGCTCTCCAAACGCAACATGACGTCCCATCTCAATTCCTGTCAATTTTGCATTGAAAAGTCAAACGGCGCTCCTTCCCTTCCGAGCTCTGCCGTGCGCCCAAACAGTGGTTTACCCCCACATATGGGGTATCAGCGTACTCAGCACGAATTGTACAACAACTTTTGGGGTCCATTTTCTCCTGTTACCCTTGGTAAAATAAAACAAATTGGAGCTGAAATAAATTGTGTGAAAAAAAGTTAAATGTTCATTTTTATTTAAACATTCCAAAAATTCCTGTGAAGCACCAGAAGGGTTAATAAACTTCTTGAATATGGTTTTGAGCACCTTGAGGGGTGCAGTTTTTAGAATGGTGTCACACTTGGGTATTTTCTATCATATAGACCCCTCAAAATGACTTCAAATGAGATGTGGTCCCTAAAAAAAAAATTGTGTTGTAAAAATGAGAAATTGCTGGTCAACTTTTAACCCTTATAACTCCCTAACAAAAAAAAATTTTGGTTCCAAAATTGTGCTGATGTAAAGTAGACATGTGGGAAATGTTACTTATTAAGTAGTTTGTGTGACATATCTGTGATTTAAGGGCATAAAAATTCAAAGTTGGAAAATTGCAAAATTTTCAAAATTTTCGCCAAATTTCCATTTTTTTTGCAAATAAACGCAGGTAATATCAAAGAAATTTTACCACTATCATGAAGTACAATATGTCACGAGAAAACAAGGTCAGAATCGTCAAGATCCGTTGAAGCGTTCCAGAGTTATAACCTCATAAAGGGACAGTGGTCAGAATTGTAAAAATTGGCCTGGTCATTAACGTGCAAACCACCCTTGGGGGTGAAGGGGTTAAGCAAAAATATATTCGCTGAAATTACCAAAGTGAGACCTCCATCAGATTTCAGTACAGTAGATTCATACTTTTTTTTTTTTTTTTAAATAGATCTTGGATCTGATAAGGCTGGTAAACCGACTTAGAAAATCGACCAAAGAATGGCTGTGTACCGTATATACTCGAGTATAAGCCGACCCGAGTATAAGCCGACCCCCCTAATTTTGCCACAAAACCACAAAAAACTGGGAAAACTTATTGACTCGAGTATAAGCCTAGGGGGGAAAATGCAGCAGCTACCGGTAAATGTCAAAAGTAATAATAGATACCAATAAAAGTAAAATTAATTGAGACATCAGTAGGTTAAGTGTCTTTGAATATCCATATTGAATCAGGAGCCCCATATAATGCTCCATACTGTTCATTATGGCCCCATAAGATGTTCCATATTAAAATATGCCCCATATAATCCTGCATAAAGGTTAATAAAGGCCCCATAAGATGCTCCATAGACACATTTGCCCAATATAATGCTGCACAAATGCTGATTATGGCCCCATAAGATGCTCTATAAAGATATTTGCCCCTTATAGTGCTGCACAAACATTATGGCCCTATAAGATGCTCCATACAGACACTTGCCCCATATGCCGTAGTGCCCTACAAACGTTAATTATGGCCCCATACAGACACTTGCCCCATATAGTGATGCACAAACATTATGCCCCTATATAGTGCTGCAGAAACGTTATGGCCCCATATACTGCTGCAGAAACGTTATGGCCCCATATAGTGCTGCAGAAACGTTATGGCCCCATATAGTGCTGCAGAAACGTTATGGCCCCATATAGTGCTGCAGAAACGTTATGGCCCCATATAGTGCTGCAGAAACGTTATGGCCCCATATAGTGCTGCAGAAACGTTATGGCCCCCATATAGTGCTGCAGGAATGTTATGGCCCCCATATAGTGCTGCAGGAATGTTATGGCCCCATATAGTGCTGCAGGAACGTTATGGCCTTATAGATGCTCCATACAGACACTTGCCCCATTTGCTGCGATAAAAAAAATTAATCACATACTCACCTCTCCGTCGCTCAGGCCCCGGGCACTTTCAATAGTCACCTCTCCTCGTTCTGGGCGCCGATCTGTCTCCAGCACTGACGTTCAGCAGAGGGCGCGCACTGACCACGTCACCGCGCCTTCTGACCTCTCCCCTCCCCGTATACTCACCTGGTCAGGCCGCTGTGTAGATCCTGCTTCCCCGACGCCGCAGCGCTTCATCCTGTACTCAGCGGTCACATGGTACCGCTGATTACAGTAATGAATAGGCGGCTCCACCCCTATGGGAGGTGGAGCCGAATATTCATTTACTGTAATGAGCGGGACCATGTGACCGCTGAGTACAGGAAGAAGCTGAAGCTGCTGCTCCCGGCGCCGGGGAAGCAGGGACCGCGCCTGGACTAGGTGAGTATTTTTAGACAGCCCCCGCTCCCCCTCCCCTGCCGACCCCGGTATGACTCGAGTATAAGCCGAGAGGGGCAATTTCAGCCCAAAAAAGTGGGCTGAAAATCTCGGCTTATACTAGAGTATATACGGTAATTCTTTTTCAGTTTCTCTCAAGCGCCATCTACCTAACCTGACTCACAGCTCTACAAGGTACCTCTTCACTGTTGCTGCCAAGACCTCACACGGCTTAGCGCAAGCAGTCAGCATCAGCGAGGCTGGGTGGATGGACATTGATCACAGTTGGAACTCTGTTTTCTTAATATCAGGATTGTACAGTCAAGCTGACTTGGAATTTCAAATTAATTACACCAGACTCAGGTTTAAAAGATCTATTTAACAATGAATGCAGTTTACAGCTGTCAGCAGAAGCAGATTTCACAGTGCAATTTAATATTCAGGCTTGCAGTAACACATGGTCAACATAAATTACATTTTACCATACTTTGGAGTTAACCACACCAAAAAATGCTGTCGCCTTCTTACCGGAAGATAAAGCCCAGAGCTGGATCCATGTAGCATGCGTTGCACTGTGCCATCTCTCTGTAGGACACACTCCTCCAGGTGAATTACATTAGGGTGCTGACCCTGGATGCTGCTCAATGCCCAAAATTCACGCAATGCTAATTCAACATTTTCTGGTGCCCGACAGCGAATTTTTTTAACGGCTACACGTTGACAAGTTCTGCGAACTAATGCTTCATATACCACGCCATAGCTGCCTCGACCAACTTCCTTTATAAGGTCATATTTGGGCTGACTGGTGACCATCTTCAGGTTCACTGAAAAAAGTAAAAATGTCACTAATGTGAATCTCTGCAAATTAAGGTTAAAGTAGAACTTTAAAGAGGTTTACCACCTAAAAACTTTTTTTTAGCAAGTTAATGAGACATGCAAAATAGTGTGACAGGTGGGGAGGGCGGGGACTAACTGCTGGAATCTCCAGGTTCCTTTATTGAGAAGGGACAGACTGCTTGAACAACAACTGATCTTTAGGACTTGTGCAGATGAGCGTATAATTTGGACGTATGCTAGTAAAAAGGTACTTGATCATGTACATTTTTTTTTTATGTAGATGGATGAAAATACATGGCTGATGAATGTAACAAAACAAATGCAATGAAAATCAGTTTGTTTTTTTATAGAAGAAACTTGGATGATTTTTTTTATATGCTCGTGGACCATGGTTTTAGTTCTAGGCAACAAGGTGCTGTTATAAAAAAAAATAAAAAAAAATAAATAAATAAATAAATAAAGTAGGGAGAAAAGAGACCAGGCTTTGCTCCCCTAACTTATTTTATCGTGGTTCTTTGACTTTTTCCTGCACCTGCGCACTGCAGTGCTTTGCTCTGCCCTCAACAGGGCAGAGAAGTACGCCTGGGCTGGAGTGTGATGCCGGGGAGTCTGTGTGGATGATGCAGGGTCGCATCATCCACAAGCAGCAAGCAGGAGGGTGGCAATCATAAGATGGAAGGCGCCGGACCAAGAACAGTGGCATTCATTGGACCGGACCACCCCGCATGCGAGTATAATAAAACTTATTTTTCAGTTTTTCCAGGTCAGGTTGGGGGCTTACAGTTATATAATTATATGATGCGAACTCTGCTTCAGGAAAATGGCCGCGGGAATGCCGCGCGTGCGCAGATGGAGATCGCTGCGGCCATTTTCCTGAAGCCCCGTGCAGCAGAGCACTCCCATCTGCGCACGCACGGCCTCAGGACGATGGCCACCCCCACCAATCACCAGGGGAATAGGGCAGATCGCGCTCTTTTCCCTCAGCTGCGCAGTGGATTTGGCAGTTGGACATGCGCAAACCACTACGCCACCAACGTACAGATAAGCAAGATCTGGGGGAAGAAACAGCGATGTCACCACGCCCATTTGACCAGACCAGCGTGAGTGACAGCCCAAAACGGCGACTTTACAAAGGTATTTCGGCAGCATAGCTAGGGAATAAAAGGCACAAAAAAGACACTAATGTAAAGCCCAGCTCTGCCCCTATTTAACGCTATTTTTATCTCATCTTTAAAAAAAAACGGGGTGACAGGTTCACTTTAAGTAGCTTTTCTCATGATTGCATACACCTGGCTATGAAGTTCAAAGCTCAATGAGGTTACAAAACCAAAAAAAGTGCTTTAGCAAGTCAGTAAAAAGTAGGTAGGAGTATTTAAAACAAGAAAATGATAAGGGTACCCATACTTATGCACCTGTCAAATTTAGTTTGAATGCAGATTGCACATTTTCTGTTAGTACAATAAACCTCATTTCAAGGCAGAAACATTACTGTGTCCAACAGTTATTAGATATATGAAACTGAAATAGCTGTTGCAAAAAAAAAAAAAATTTTATAAAACATTAAGCTTAAGATTAATAGGGGTGCCCAAACTTTTTCATATAACTATATACAGCACTAGATGGTGGCCCGATTCTAACGCATCGGGTATTCTAGAATATATATAGTTTATGAAGATTTTAGAATACAAATACACAGAATTCAGCTGGCCGGGCGCAACCAATTAGCGAAACATGCTTCAAATCCCACGCCTGTCACCGACTGTTCGCGGCCGGCCACGCAGTATATTGCACAGCCCACGCAGTATATTGCACAGCCCACGCAGTATATTGCACAGCCCACGCAGTATATTGCACAGCCCACGCAGTATATTGCACAGCCCTGATGACAGGTTCACTTCAACATTTGATGGTTTTGCAATGCAATTTTGCAGTAAAAACAAAAAACACAAAAAAAAAAAACCACATCCCCCCAAAAAAAAGACAGAAAACAACAATAGCTAGTGAAAAAGAAAGGATGGGAGATGCATAAAAACCATACCTTTCTTCATGCTTTCACTTGAATAAGCTTTCAGATCGTAGACATTGTCATCATGAATTTTCAGTATCATACCACTGCGCCAAATTGCAGTTTGCATTGCGGAGAAAAATTGTAAAAAGCTGCTGCCCAGTAACACCTGAAAGATAAAGATTAAACAAAAACATGAATGGGAAAACCTTATAAATGAAGCCATTCCACTATGGAAGGAGATTCGTGCTACCTGAAGCACGGGTAGCATGAATCAGAGCCTGGCAGCACTTCTGCAGTCATTTATGTTTATGGTGCTTTCACGTTGTTCTGTCACACGTTCGTTGGTCCTGTCAGGGATTACGTCTGAACCTCCCCCCGGTAAAACGGGATTCCGGCGTATGTGCCAATGGGGCCTTAATGGTGCAGACCGTTAACGTGCCCTGAGGTGCACTATTTTTGGGCATATACACAGACTACCAAATATGTTGAAAATAGTATTGACTGTAGGCAATTATAATCTTAGTTTTGCTGGCAGATTTAAAAAGGAACCAACCTCTCAACCATACACAGTAGGTTAAATTATGCTGCTGGTTGAATGATTGTAATGTTGTCACAATGTAAAGTACAGAGTAGTATTGCATTCCAGAATCCAGAAAGAAGGAATATAAACCAGCTCACCCGTGATGCATAACCCAATCTTCAGGAGCACGGACCCGCTGTGTCCAAGCGTATAAAGTCCAAAAGAGAAGAGAATGTCCAGCTTCACCGAATCTCAACGCGTTTCTGGAGAATAAGCTCCCTTAATCAACATAATTAAGGGAGCTTAGTCTCCAGAAACGCGTTGAGATTCTTACCCATATGGTTTGTGCTGAAGTCTGTATCCTCTATGTTTAAAGTCTGCGAATAAAGAAAACTCTTTTACGGAAGCTGGACATTCTCCCTTTTTATTCCAGAATCCAGCATGTTCTCAGATAGGGTCCAACCTCGTAATATATGAACGAACATTTTAAAAATTGTCTATGTCTGACCGTGTACAGAACATACCACAGCTCCTGGGCAGAGGAGAAAGCATAAGACAATACAGCAAGAAATCGCAGAGGATACATTTCGTGAGGTAAAATATTATTTAAAAACAGTCAGTGAAATATTTTACCTGAAAAAAGAAATCCTCTGTGATCCCCTGCTGTAATGTCAGTATTGTCTTTTGCTTCCTCCCCTGCCCAGGAGATGTGGTATGATCCATACACGGTCAGACAGACAATTTTTTTTTTTTATAATTACTTTTCGTTCGTGGAAAAACCCCTTTAATGTGACCGGCTTCCTCTGCTTGTAGACACGTTACGCATCTGCTGCCAGGATAAGCCAAATGTTTCACTGCGCAGAATTCACACAGGCGCAGTAATTAAGATCGCCGCAATCTTTGTGCAGACAGATAGCGGCGGTCACATTAAAACTGTGCATGCACTCCTCCTGTACAAAGATGGCGGTGGTCAGTGAATCATTCGGCCTGTTGTGCACGGCGTATACAGTGTGCTTGTTGCGTACGTGTGTAGTGCGACAGTGTTCCGCTGGTGGTACCACGCAAGAGACTGTTACCCACCAGCAGTTTCCATATTGAGACACCCATCACTTGGGTGTCCCAATATGAAGGTCGGTGAACTTCCACCACTTGGAATTCTGGGATCTGGACGGAACAGGATGTGAAGACATTACAAGGTAAGTATATATTAAGATAATCAAGAAAATAGTACTGTACATCAGGGCTGTGAAGTTTGTAAGCCAACCCTCCGACTTCCAGCACCGCCTCACTACTGAGCATGTACATGCAGCACAGTCATCTCAACTAAAAGCCACGATCCTTAGATCCAGAATACAACAGACATTTATAAAACAAGTCATAACTCTCCAAAAGTAATGAAAAAAAATTTACAGCATATTTTATGAGTCTGTATTTTATACCAACTCCACCAAAATGGACACTGACTCCACATATACTGACTGCATTTAAATGTAACGTTTCGGTCAGACCTTTCTCAAACATGCACTATGCAAAAAAAAAAAAAAAAAAAAAAAAAAGTGACAAACTCTCAAATAGGCATGAATAAATAAATAAATATCAGATGAAACCATGTATACGAGGCCGTTGTAAAATATATAATGAAAAACAAAACTACATAGAACTAAGTGATACAAGAGTATTTACTCCTCAGGATGGATTTCGCTGTATATATACACTGTAGCTTTATATTTTCATCTTGGATTTTATGATGTTATTTTATACATTTTGTCATTCTTTTTTGCACAGTGCATGTTTGAGTAAGGTCTAGTTGACCGAAACATCACAATTACAGTATATGCATAGTGTCGGATTTTCTGGATTATAATAAAGTTCAAGATCCTTTGATTTTGGAGTGCTAGAGTCTTTTCTGCATGTAATGTTGACACAGTCACACACATTCTAGTTCATACTGCTCATTAGTCATTCATTGTGGCCATAAACGTTCAGTGACACCAGGCAAAGAACAATTTTTCTAGGATTGTTTTATCAACTATTTATAGATTAACAAATTTCCAGTGAAAATAGTTAAAGAGAAGGTGCCGCATTTTTTTGTATTAAAAATGATTGTTTATTAAAAATTTTTTATCTTTAATATTTTTTATTACTATTTTTGCAGCAACTGGGGGCTGCCGTTTTGCAGGAGTGTAAGATACTTACACTCTGCAAATATGGCTGCCCTGGGCATAGGAGACAGCAGTCGCCTGCTGACGCTATACCTTGCATTGAGCCGCTCTCTGCTGTGATCTGGGCATGCCCCCTGGGCTGTACAGATCACAGCAGATGGAGGAGACAGGCGCCATTTTTCTGGAGCCCACAGTATACTGTGATCTCCACTTTCCCCCTATAATCGCAGGAGCAGCGCAATTATAGGAGGAGATAGGAAGGGAGGGGGTGGTGGTGCAGCAGTCGTATATCTAATCCTACCCTGTGTGATACTGTCTGCTGAGCTGTGTAAAGGTACCGTTACACTAAACGACTTACCAACGATCACGACCAGCGATACGACCTGGCCGTGATCGTTGGTAAGTCGTTGTGTGGTCGCTGGGAGCCGTCAGACAGACAGCTCTCTCCAGGGACCAACGATCAGGGGAACGACTTCGGCATCGTTGAAACTCTTCAACGATGCCGAAGTCCCCCTGCAGCACCCGGGTAACCAGGGTAAGCATCGGGTTACTAAGTGCAGGGCCGCGCTTAGTAACCCGATATTTACCTTGGTTACCATTGTAAAAGTAAAAAACAAACAAAACAAACAAAAAAAACAGTACATACTCACATTCTGATGTCTGTCACGTCCCCCGGCGTCCACAGGGTTAAAACTGCTTTTGGCAGGAGCGCTGCTATGCACGCGCTGCTGCCGAGAGCTTCCCTGCACTGAATGTGTTAGCGCCGGCCGTAAAGCAGAGCACAGCGGTGACGTCACCGCTGTGCTCTGCTTTACGGCCGGCGCTGACAGTCAACCCTGTGGACGCCGGGGGACATGACAGACATCAGAATGTGAGTATGTAGTGTTTTTTTTTTACTTTTACAATGGTAACCAGGGTAAATATCGGGTTACTAAGCGCGGCCCTGCACTTAGTAACCCGATGTTTACCCTGGTTACAAGTGAACACATCACTGGATCGGCGTCACACACGCCGATCCAGCGATGACAGCGGGTGATCAGCGACCAAAAAAAGGTCCTGCTCATTCCCATCGACCAACGATCTCCCAGCAGGGGCCTGATCGTTGGTCGCTGTCACACAACGAGATCGTTAGCGGGATCGTTGCTTACGTCACCAAAAGCGTGACGTTGCAAAGATATAGTTAACGATATCGTTATGTGTGACTCAGCCTTAATCCTATCCTGTGTGATACTGTCTGCTGAGCCATACCTAATCCTATCCTGTGTGATACTGGCTGCTGAGCCTTGTATCTAAGCTGCGGGCTGCTATTTTTTAGCCTGTGAGGGCCAAAATCCATGGGCAGCGCCAGCCTGATAATACCAGGCTGAGCTGTCTGCTTTTTCCTTGGCTGGTTAACAAAAAGAGGGGGACCCCACTTTTTTTTTTTTTTTTGAGGGGATGACACTATTTTTGCTAACCATCCAAGTTAAGCAGACTGCTGCGGCCTGGTGTTATCAGGCTGGTATTGTTCATGGATATTGGATCCTTACCAGCCTGAAATACCAGCCCCAACAGTCTGCTTTACTCTGGCTGAATAACATATGGGGGGGGGGGGGACCCCACATATTTTTTTTTTTTTTAATTAAAAAGAGGGGACTTCTCTCTGTGCTTTCCTCCACTACCTGTGTCATGTATGTCCGGCTGTGTCACAAGATTCACCGTTATGTAAATCAGTACACATGCATATTAAGCTGCATTCCGCACTTAATACGCATGTGACTAGGAAGATAATGCAGTTTTACCGCATCTAATGAAAGTGTATGGGTAATTTATGCACTGTAGTGTCTCCACTAAACTGACATGCTGGGGTCTGGAAAGATACTCCAGATGTCCATCTCTGCGGGTGAGCCGCCAGCAATCAGTGCACGCATAGTGGACATGGGATTTCTTGAAATACCATGCACTATGATGTAACAGCTGGACGCTGCAGGTTGGACATTGTGAATGTATGCAACGTCCAACCTGCAGCGTTTACAGACCGTGGGAACATATTCAATATATCTACAAACAGGAAAATCACTTTTTTTCCCTTCACAGAAGCCAACTTTCAATTACCGTATATACTCGAGATTTTCAGCCCCCCAAAAAATGGGCTGAAGGTGCCCCTCTCAGCTTATACTCGAGTAATGGTAGGCGGGGATCAGCGGGTGAGGGGGAGCGACGACAGTCAAACTCACCTGCTCCTGGCGCTCCTGACACGGTCCCTGTGTCCCATGGTCTCCGGCACCTTCTTCCTCTGTTCAGCGGTCACGTGGTACCGTTCATTAAAGTAATGAATATTGACTCCACTCCCATAGGGGTGGAGCCGCATATTCATTACTGTAATGAGCGGTACCAGTGACCGCTGAACAGAGGAAGAAGCTGCGGGCGCCGGAGACCATCTGCCGGGAGAAGCTGCCAGGGACCGCGCCGGGAGCGTCGGCGCCGCTCCGTCTTCCACAGTGACTGTTCAGGTCAGAGGGCGCGATGACGTATTAGGCTGTGTGCACACGTTTCAGATTTTTTGCGTTTTTTCCCGATAAAAACGCTATAAAACCGCAAAAAGTATGCATACATTATGCATCCCGTCATTGTTAAAGAATTCCGCAATTTTTGTACACATGATGCGTTTTTTTCCGCGAAAAAAAACCGCATCGTGGTAAAAAACATAGCATGTTTATTAATTTTGCGGATTTTTCGCGGATTTCCCACTATACATAATGTATTGGGAAATGTCTGGAAAAATCCAAGCAAAAAACGCATGCAGATTTCTTGCAGAAAATCTCAGGATTTTCTCAGGAATTTTCTGCAAGAAATCCTGAACGTGTGCACATAGCCTTAGTGTGAGCGCTGCCCTCTGCCTGAACAGTCAGTATGGAGAGACAGTACGCTGAGGAGCAGCGACGAGAGGCGAGTATGTCATTTTGTTTTTTATTGCAGCAGCATTATATGTGGCACATTGTTATATGGAGCTTCTATGGGGCCATAATGAACTGCAGGGAGCATTATATGGGGCATATTTGCATATGGAGCCATAATGAACTGCATGGCGCATTATATGGGGATATTTGTATATGGAGCATCTATGGGGCAAAAATCAACTGTATGGAGCATTATATGGGGCATATTTGTATATGGGGCATCTAATGGGGCCATAATGAACTGCATGGAGTATTATATGTGGCACATTCGCATATGGAGCATTATATGAGGCGTATTTTAATATGGAGCATCTTATGGGGCCCATCATGAACTGTATGGAGCATTATATGGGGCTCCTGATTCAATGTGGATATTCAAAAACACTTAACCTACTGATGTCTCAATTAATTTTACTTTTATTGGTATCTATTTTTATTTTTGAAATTTACCAGTAGCTGCTGCATTTCCCACCTTAGGCTTATACTGGAGTCATTAAGTTTTCCCAGTTTGTGGCAAAATTATGGGGGGGGGGGGGGGGTGTCAGCTTATACACAAGTATATACGGTAGCTTTATTTCAAATGACAAAAAAAAAACAAACAAAATGCAATGAAAAAACGCATCATAAACCTTAGAAGCAGATTTAGTGCAGAATTTACTTGCGTTAAACCCTGAGCAAATACTGAGCCATTCCTGACCGTGTAAACATACCCCAACACATTTTTCCATTGTCCAAGTTATATTTTGTGGCATAAATCAATTTTTGTACCATTTTTGGTACATACTTCATCACTATTTATTTAAAGGGAACCTGTCACCCCGTTTTTTCCGTATGAGATAAAAATACCGTTAAATAGGGCCTGAGCTGTGCGTTACAATAGTGTATTTTGTGTACCCTGATTCCCCACCTACGCTGCCGAAATACGTTACCAAAGTCGCCGTTTTCGCCTGTCAATCAGGCTGGTCTGGTCAAATGGGCGTGGTGACATCGCTGTTTCTTCCCTTAGATCTTGCTTATTTTTCCGTTGGTGGCGTAGTGGTTTGCGCATGCCCAACTGCCGAATCCACTGCACAGGTGAGGAAAAAGAGCGCGATCTGCGCTATTCCCCTGGTGATCGGTGGGGGCAGCCATCTTCCTGAGGCCGCGCGTGCGCAGATAGAGCGCTCTGCTGCCCGGGGCTTCAGGAAAATGGCCGCAGCGATCTCCATCTGCGCACGCACGGCATTCCTGCGGCCATTTTCCTGAAGCCCCGGGCAGCAGAGCGCTCCATCTGCGCACGCGCGGCCTCAGGAAGATGGCCGCCCCCACCGATCACCAGGGGAATAGCGCAGATCGCGCTCTTTTTCCTCATCTGTGCAGTCGATTCGGCAGTTGGGCATGCGCAAACCACTACGTCACCAACGGAAAAATAAGCAAAATCTGGGGGAAGAAACAGCGATGTCACCACGCCCATTTGACCAGACCAGCCTGATTGACAGGCGAAAACGGCGACTTTGGTAACGTATTTCGGCAGCATAGGTGGGGAATCAGGGTACACAAAATACACTATTGTAACGCACAGCTCAGGCCCTATTTAACGGTATTTTTATCTCATACGGAAAAAACGGGGTGACAGGTTCCCTTTAATCTTTGTGAGGCAGGATGAGTAAGAACCAGTGATTCAGGTATTTCTCTTACATGGTTTATAGTATGGGATAAATATATATACAGGTAGTTTGAGGCTTTTACGCTTTGCTACATTTGAAAAAAAAAAAACAAAAAAAACAAAACGTACTTTGCATCACGTTCTGAGCCATAACTTTCATTTTATCACTTACACAGATTAAGACTTAACCCCTTAGTGACGGAGCCCAATTTTTTAAATCTGACCAGTGTCACTTTATGTAGTAATAACTCTGGAACGCTTCAACAAATCCCAGTGATTGAGTGTTTTTTCGTGACACATTATACTTTATGATAATGGTAAATTTAGGTCGATATGTTTTGTGTTCATTTATAAAAAAAAATATATCAGAAATTTGAGAAAAATGGTAAAAAATAAGCAATTTTCACACTTTGAATGATTAGCTCTTTAATCCAGATAGTCCTACCACAGCAGAACATTAATAAATAATATTTCCCACGTCTGCTTTACATCAGCACCATTTGTAAAATGTTATATTTTGTTAGCATTTTAGGAGTTTTAAAAATGTAGCAGTAGTTTTTAATTTTTTCAAGGAAATTTACAAAATTTACTCTTAGGGACTTATCCATGTTTTAAGTGACTTTAGGGGTCTCATATTGGGAAACCCCCAAAAGTGATACCATTTTAAAAACAGCACCCCCGACATATTGAAAACTGCAGTCAGGTGGGGCGTGGCGATGTAGAGGAGCTGTGCGGACGTGTTTGGCTGGAGCTCCCATAATCCTGACACATATCGTGCCATATACTTACCCAGGAGGGTCTTCTTGGACACCGCTGTACTCCTCTGGGTGCCTGGAGGTGCCCGGCTTCTGAGAGGGCGCGAGGTGCGGCTTCGGTCGGGTGAGCTCCTGGAGTGCGCGGACGGAGGACAGACGGCGGCCATTTTCCCTGCAGCGTGCGCTGGAGGCGGAAGGCGCGAAGCGAGCCCTGCGGCTCATGAGGGAGCTGGCTGGATTTCGGTGCAGCTTCTCAAGGTACGGGAGGGGGACCGCGCGGTGTGAGTCCTGAGAAACGGACCCCGTGCTCCCCCTCATTAATACCATATAGCGCCGACTGGCTCCGGCGCCTGCACCATGGACACTTCTCTGCCCTGCTGCCCAGACGAAGGGTGCAGAATCTGTCACGCTTTGCTGACGGCCAGCCATATTGATTATACCCTGCAGCTGCTGGGAGGCAGAGCCCGCATTTATTATAGACACTGTGTCCTATCGGTGGTGGGAACTGCTCCTTGGATTCTCCCCCTCCTTGCAATCATAACGGTGAGGGTTGCAATATACTACAGACTCAGCAGGGTGTTACAGGAAGGACCTTACTGGCTGTGTGTGCACTGCGATATATTGGTGCATTAACCGGGCAGTGTCTGTATCCTGCTGAAGTGATAATTTGACTTTACAGTATCAACTATGCACCGCTCCAAAACTCCCAGCGCAGCTGACAAGCTTAAAAAATATGCACGGTCAGATCCTCCTGATAATCTGCGCTCAAAAAAAGAATAATCCCTCACCTGTGGGCAGACCGGAACACCAGTCAAAAAATTATGCCTCCGATGATGAGGAGGATGGAGATCAGGAGGAATTAACTCTGAAACAGGCATCTGAACAAATGATGCAAGCTATATCTCTGACCAGGACGTCTTTAACTGGGAAAATAGAGGAGGTACACTCTGAGGTGGGGCGCCTTCGACAAGACATGCAGTCCATGAGGGGTCGTATAACGGAGGTGGAATCACGGTTATCTCGCTTGGAAGATAACCATGCACCGGTGGAGGCTAAACTGACAAAAGTAGCCGGCTCTATAAATGCGTGGAAACAGAAGGCGGATGATCTTGAGAACAGACTACGACGGAATAACATCCGCATTATCGGCCTGCCAGAGCGCTCAGAGGGCCAACACCCCGAAAAATTCTTGGAGGGGTGGCTCAAAGACACTTTGGGGGATGAATTCTCCACCACATTCACCGTGGAAAGAGCCCACAGGGTTCCAACAAAACCTCTCCCTCCGGGCGCCCCGCCGAGACCCTTCTTGGCACGTCTTCTCAATTGCAGAGACAGGGACACTGCCCTTCGCATGGCAAGACAAAAAAAGTCTTATCAAGTATAACAACGCCACTATCTCAATATTCCCAGATTTCTCCATAGAGCTGCAAAAACAAAGGGCTCAGTTCATGGAGATAAACAAACAGCTCAGAGAGAAAAACATCTTATATTCAATGCTCTATCCTGCCAGACTCAGAGTTGTCCATGGGGGCTCTTCCTCCTTTTTTGCAACCCCGGCGGAGGCTGAGGAGTGGATGCGGTCGTGTGTGTCGGCGGGCGGAGGAGGAGAAAAATCCTAAGTGGATTGCTGTCTTCAGCTACATGAATGTTCAGAATTTGGAACTCTCTTTTCGGGTTTTCTTCCATGGTTATTCCCTTTTTTCTCTTTACTGACTCTTTGCCAAAGTCCAGGAAAACAACTTTACTGGACTCTGTATTCAGAGATGGTACCCCCTTTTTTTGGACTGGGATAGGAGGAGCATGAATCTTTGCTCCCTTCTGAAGCATTTTTTGCTTTTCATTGTTTTGGTTTTGTTAGTTGTTATTTGTATAGAAATTGCTGCCATGTTTTTCTCCACTATCATTGCGATAGAAGCTCGGCGTGACTCTCTATATTATGTTAGGTTGACAGGATATGGCGTCTGAGATTACATGCACGACTCGGAATGTGAGAGGCCTTGGATCACCTCGAAAGAGTTAAAGTATTCTCTCAGATACCACGTTATCATCCCTATACTGTAGCTTTGATTGAAACACACTTGCCCAGAGACTCTGTTCGTTATGTGCAGAAGCCTTGGGTACAGTGGTCTGTACATGCATTTCATACCAGCTATTCCAGAGGAGTCTCTTTATTAATACACAAAGATATTAGATGGGAGGTTAGAGAGGTCCAGAGAGATCCAGAGGGTCGTTTTGTGTTTGTACGCGCGATTGTGAACTCAGATGACTATGTTATAATGTGTATATATAACCCTCCCCCTGCTAATATGTCAATTGTCAAAAAAGCGGTGAGCTTTGCCTTAAATTATCCAGATGCGCATGTTATGTGCATGGGAGATTTTAATTTGATAATGGACGAATGTCTAGATAGGCTCAGGCTAGATGGTGGGGCCACTGGGGTGAGCCCTTCACCGTCTCAATTATCAATATTTATGGAAGGTACTGGTTGGCTAGATCTATGGAGAACGCATCACCCTGACGTAAGGGAGTTTACTTGTCACTCATCCGTTAGACGCACTCTATCCCGATTAGATTACGTATTCGGCTCCAGCAACTTGGCGGTGTGGGTGGGGGAGGTGAGACATGGGAGTAGGGGCGTTTCAGACCATAGTCCGGTGATTCTTAAACTTAGGCTTTTTTCAGATAAAGAATATTATGACTTGGAAAATAAATCCATTTTGGCTGAAGGTAATAGGCCCAGAGGACAGGACTATTGACCAACTGGACTGTTTCATTACATCCCACCCAATGCCGCAAAATATTAATATTTTTTGGGATGCTCTTAAAGCATATTTGAGAGGATGTTTATCCTCTACCATCTCTTATATTAAGCGCTTGACTTCAAGGGAAGATTATGACATGGAGAAAAGACTGAAAGACTCGGAGGCGGCCTATATAGCTAACCAGACAAGTGAGAACAGAGCTGAGTGGTTACACTCGTATAGATTACATAGTCAATATACTGACACTAAATCTAAACGTAAGCGGTTTTTTACTAAACAGGCATATTTTGAACTGGGAAACCAGTCCAGTAAACTCTTAGATGTATTATGCTGACGCACCATAAATGCTAATACTATACTTAAAATCCGGAAACCAGACGACTCAATAGTAACCTCGACAGATGACATACTCCAATGCTTTTATGACTTCTATAAAGAGCTGTATAGCTCCAAAGGGTATTCTGATACTTTGGAATGCCTAAATTATTTATCTGACAGAATTCCCTGCACCGAGTCCTACACAACAAGCTTTTTTAGATGCAGACTTTACTCTTGATGAGATAAACATGGCCATAACAGATATGGCTTCTGGTAAGGCGCCCGGCCCAGATGGTTTCCCCATAGAGATGTATAGAAAATATAGAGATATTCTGGTACCAATCCTTTTGAAAGTATTTCAGGGGATTTGGGAGGGAGGTTCTTTGCCGGATTCCTATTATGAAGCAAATATTATAGTCTTAAAAAAAAAAAAAAAAAAAAAAAAGGGGAGGACCCCTTGGATTGTGGATCTTATCGTCCTATTTCATTAGTTAATGTAGATTATAAGATTTTTACTAAAATTCTAGCTACCAGGTTAAATACGGTAATACTGGATATAATACACCCAGACCAGACGGGTTTTATGCCGGGTAAGTACGTCTATCAATATTAGGAGGGTTCAGTCAATAGCGCAATATAGTACATTGGTATCTGAGAATAAATGGGCCATGGCCTCGCTGGACGCGGCTAAGGCTACTTTCACACTAGCGTTAACTGCAATCCGCCACAATGCGTCGTTTTGCCGAAAAAACGCATCCTGCAAAAGTGCTTGCAGGATGCGTTTTTTCCCCATAGACTTACATTAAGCGACGTATTGCGACGGATTGACACGTCGCAACAGTCGTGCGACGGTTGCGCCGTGTTGTGGCGGACCGTCGGGACCAAAAAACGCTACATGTAACGTTTTTTGCTCACGAAGGTCCGCTTTTTCCGACCGCGCATGCGCGGCCGGAACTCCGCCCCCACCTCCCCGCACCTCACAATGGGGCAGCGGATGCGCTGGAAAAATGCATCCGCTGCCCCCGTTGTGCGGCGGAGACAGCGCTAGCGTCGGGAACCTCGAGCCCGACGCTAGTGTGAAAGTAGCCTTAAGCATTTGATTCTCTTGAGTGGCCTTTCCTATCTGCATGTTTACAAAAGGTATCAATTTGGTCCTAAATTCCAAAAATGGATCGCCGCAATATATTTGAAACCAAGAGCCCGGATAATTATTAATAACTATTTCTGAATCATTCTCCTTAAAAAGAGGGACTCGTCAGGGATGTCCTCTCTCTCCAGCCCTATTTGCCCTGGCGATAGAAGCATTAGCAATTCGTATGAGGTCCACTTCATCTATTAGGGGCATTACGATAGCAGATCGCACGGATACTATTGGTCTATATGCAGACGATATGGTAATATTTCTGGACGAAGTGGAGGAGACCCTGCCGCATGTGATCACCATTATAGAGGGATTTGGTAGACATTCGGGACTATATGTTAACTGGGATAAGTCTGCTTTGATGCCACTCTCTCATGATTCAGTAGCTCACCTTGATGCTTTATCCCCATTGCCGGTTGTCTCTACTTTTAAATACCTAGGAATAATTATTCCAAAATATAGTAGACTTGATCTACAGTTCAATACTCTCCCACTACTGGATTTTGTTAAACATAAATTCGCTATATGGAATAAATTGCCTTTATCTGTTTCTGGTCGCATAAACTTGATAAAAATGATACTACTCCTGAAGCTTAATTATTCCCTCCAACATAGTGCAGTACCGGTTCCTAAATCCTTTTTTTTCCAAGTTTGAATTCGTTAGCTACGTCCTTTATTTGGGGGAAGGCTAGACCCAAACTTAAACTGTCTACTTTACATAGGTCTAGGCAAATGGGAGGGGCGGCGTTGCCAGATTTTTTTTTAATATTATTTAGCTGGACAACTCAGAGCTCTGGGAAAATGGATGCCTGGGGAATGTCTGCCAATTTCAGAGAACCATCTGGTCCATGCTGCCAAGGTTGATTGTCCGTTGGGTTTCTTGGAAGTAAATAAACCTTATGTCCCTAGATTATTACCACTACTTCGGTTGGCGATGCTAATTTGGCAGCAGGTAAAAAAGGTAACCCACTTTGATGGTATTGTAGCCGAAATGCCCTTATGGAATAATGAATACTTCCCGAGACTATTGAATCACCCATCTGCTCAATTCTGGGTATCGCACGGTGTCTCGTGGCTTAATGATCTTTATGAACAGGGTGCCCTAATGTCCTTTGAACAACTGCAACTTAGGTATGATATACCAAGGCCTCAGTTCTTTCGCTATCTCCAGCTTAGATCGGCGATTCAGTCGCATGTTCGTAGCATGGAAATGACGCAAGCAATATCTTCCTTCCCATTGATAAGGAATCCTCAAGTCACAGGGGCCTCATCTCTGCATTATATACTTATATGTTATCCGTAGGTGCTGATGCTATTTTACTGCCAGTTAGGGAAAAGTGGAAGGTCCTGGTGCCTGACCTCCAAGGTGAGGACTGGGAGATGGTTCTTGAGTCCCCAACTAAGGTGTCCCCCTCAGCTAACAATAAAATGATACAGTTGTATATATTACATCAGTCATATTTAACCCCGTTACGACTATTTAAAATTGGGTGGTCCCGGTCTTCGGAATGCCTCAGATGTCATATGGGGGAAGCAGATTTTATACACATGATATGGGAATGTCCAGTTCTCTTTCTTTTTGGGAGGAGGCAACTTCGTTGTTGACCTCCCTTGTACATATTCCCATCCCTCTGACTCCGTTAGTGTATTTATTTGGGGTATTGGAGGAGGAGACATGGGGCCACCATGTTCAAATCTTCTTAAGAGACATTTCCTGGCAAGAAAATTAATTGCCTTGCGTTGGATGGGCACTACACATCCGTCTCTCAGGGCCTGGATAGAGCTGGTAAATTTAATCGTACCGTACGAACGTACATTATATCAGAATAGAGGCTGTTTGGAGAAATTTTATAAAATCTGGGATTTGTGGAACTCATCGTACCTCACTATCACAATGTGGTTGATGGCCTAGACTTAATATGATAAAGTTTGAGAAACTGTTCACGTTACGCTTCAGCACTACTCTGTTAATGTGATGGAGAATGTTTTGGCAGTAAAATAGTTTTAGGATTTTCAGTATTTGAAACATACTATAATACTTTGAGTTTATATGATCCGTTCGGTGTATAAAGATTTATATCAATGAAGCTATTATCAAAGTGTATTTGCACTGACCTGGATACCTGTAAACCATGTACCGCATATACTCGAGTATAAGCCGAGATTTTCAGCCCAAATTTTTGGGCTGAAAGTGCCCCTCTCGGCTTATACTCGAGTCATGATCGGCGGTGGGGTCGGCGGGTGAGGGGGAGAAAGGACTGTCGCATACTCACTTAGTCCCAGCGCTCCTCCTGCCCGTCCCACGGTCTTCGGTGCCGCAGCTCTTCCCCTGTTCAGCGGTCACGTGGCAACGCTCATTAAAGTTATGAATATGGACTCCACTCCCAAAGGGGCAGAGCCGCATATTCATTCCTCTAATGACGGTAACGGTGACCGCTGACAGAGGAAGAGGCTGCGGAACCCGGAGACCAGCTGTCCGGTATAAGGAGCCAGGGATGCCGGGAGCAGGTATGTCAGTTACCTGTCCACGTTCCACCCGCCGGGCGCCGCTCCGTCTTCCCGTCCTCTTGCTCTGACTGTTCAGGTCAGAGGGCGCGATGACGTACTAGCGTGCGCGCCGCCCTCTGCCTTAACAGTCAGTGCGGAGAGACGCCGAGACGGGACGCTGAGGAAGAAAGGAGAGTATGTCATTTTTTTTTTTTTTTTATTGCAGCAGCAGCATTATATATTGCACAGATTTATATGGAGCATCTATGGGGCCATACTGAACGGTGCAGAGCATTATATATGGCACAGCTTTCTGTGGAGCATCTACGGGGCCATACTGAACGGTGCAGAGCATTATATATGGCACAGCTATATATGGATCATCTATGGGGCCATACTGAACGGTGCAGAGCATTATATATGGCACAGCTTTATGTGGATCATCTATGGGGCCATACTGAACGGTGCAGACCATTATACTGTATATGGCACAGCTTTCTGTGGAGCATCAGTGGGGCATAATGAACGGTGCAGAGCATTATATATGGCACAGCTTTCTGTGGAGCATCTATGGGGCCATAATGAACGGTGCAGAGCATTATATATGTGGCACAGCTTTATATGGAGCATCTATGGGGCCATAATGAACGGTATGGAGCATCTATTTTTATTTTTGAAATTCACCGGTAGCTGCTGCATTTTCCACCCTAGGCTTACACTCGAGTCAACAAGTTTTCCCATTTTTTTGTGGCAAAATTAGGGGGGGGGGGGGGGGGTCGGCTTATACTCAAGTATATACGGTATGTATATTTGATTTATGTGATTTAATAAACAAATAAAAAAACAAAAAACAAACACAAAACCTGCAGTCAGGTAGTTTATTAACCCTTCAAATGCTTCTCAGGAATTAATGCAAAGTGGCATGACGGAAATTAAAGTGTGTATTTTTACCACCTAAATGCCTCTAACTTCTGAACAGATTACTAGAGCCGTCAGACTCTAAGGCCGCTACTTGGTTGTGAATTGCCATCGCAAACATCAGGATCACAAAATCATGATCTGAGGGCACCAATTTGGATAAAGAGGAAGCCCCCACACTGTTAACCATTTATAATGATGTAGTCACTATTGACAACAGCATCTAAGGGGTTAAACAGATATGGATGGTGCAAATACTGATCATGGCTGATGCAGCAAGTTGTCACCTATAGTGTACAGCCGACAGCTGCTGGATTGTCACCTGTATGGGGAGGCTATTCTCTTATATCTCAGGTCAGTTAAAAGACGTATTGGCGGTCATTAAGGGGTTAAGCAATTTAGTGTTTTGTTTTTTTAACCTTCGTATTTGTAAGCGAAAACCAGGAATGGGTGAAAAAAAATAAAATAAATAATATATGAAGATGCGGTGAGGTTATACGGTGAGGTTATACTACCCGTATATACTCGAGTATAAGCCGACCCGAGTATAAGCCGACCCCTCTAATTTTGCCACAAAAAACTGACAAAAACTTATTGACTCGAGTATAAGCCTAGGGTGGGAAATGCGGCAGCTACCGGTAAATGTCAAAAATAAAAATAGATACCAATAAAAGTAAAATTAATTGAGACATCAGTAGGTTAAGTGTTTTTGAATATTCATATTGAATCAGGAGCCCCATATAATGCTCCATACAGTTCATGATGGGCACCATAAGATGCTCCATATTAAAATATACCCCATATAATGCTGCACAAAGGTTAATAATGGCCCCATAAGATGCTCCATAGAAACATTTGCCCCATACAATGCTGCATAAAGCTTGATGGCCCCATAAGGCTAGGTTCACATTGCGTTAGGGCAATCCGTTTAGCGCATATGCTAGCGGATTGCGCTAACGCAATGTCCCAAAAGGGATCGCGTTTGGCGATCCCGCTAGCGCAGATGCCCGATCTGCGCTAGCGAGGAACGGACCTCGGACGCTGCAAGCAGCGTTCGAGGTTCGTTCGAAAATAACGGGACACCGCTAGCGCATGCCAAAAATGGCATGCGTTAGCGACCCGTTAGCACATTGCGGTCAATGGGTGCGCTAAAGGACCCGTTACATAGCGTTAATTGCGACAATTGCGCCATGTATCGGAGTCCGCTAGCGGACACCCATTAACGCAATGTGAACCTAGCCTAAGATGCTCCACACATTATGGCCCCATGAGATGCTCCTCATATATGCCCCCATAACATGCTCCTCATATATGCCCCCATAACATGCTCCTCACATATGCCCCCATAACATGCTCCTCATATATGCCCCATAACATGCTCCTCATATATGCCCCATAACATGCTCCTCATATATGCCCCGTAAAATGCTCCATAAGATGCTCCATACATTATGCCCCGTAAGATGCTCCACACATTTGCCCCATTTGCTGGTGCTGCGATTAAAATAAAAAAAAAAAAATCACATACTCACCTCTCTTCGCTCAGGGCTCCGGCACCAGCGATAGTCACCTTCCACGTTCCATCGCTGCGCGCTGCTCTGTCTTCCATCCTCTGCACTGACTGTTCAGGCAGAGGGCGACGCACACACTAATCGCGTCATCGCGCCCTCTGACCTGAACAGTCACAGCCAGAGGACGGAAGACAGAGCAGCGCGCAGAGGTGGAACGGGGGACAGGTGACTATCGCGCAATGCTCACCTCCCCCGATATACTCACCTGCTCCCGGCGCGGTCCCTGGCAGCGTCTCACTGTCAGATGGTCTCCGGGAGCATCTTCCTGTGTTCAGCGGTCACGTACCGCTCATTACAGTCAGGAATAGGCGTGCATATTCATGACTAATGAGCAGTACCACGTGACCGCTGAACACAGGAAGAGCTGCCCGCAGACCATCGGACATGCAGGGAAAGCGCCAGGAGCAGGTGAGTATGTCACCGCGCTGCTCCCCCTCACCCGCCGACCCCCCCCGCCAACACTGACTCGAGTATAAGCCGAGAGGGTCACTTTCAGCCCAAAAAAGTGGGCTGAAAATCTCGGCTTATACTCGAGTATATATACGGTACTTTTCCTCTGACTCTTCAATTACTGGAGGTGGAAAACAACGTGTGCACGTGGCCTTAGATTCTGAAACACCTACCGTATTTTTCAGACTATATGATGCACTTATTTATTCCAAAATCTTAGAGGAAAGTGAGGGGTGCGTCAAGGTAAAGAGGCTTATTCGCCATGCAATGCTCCTCTGGGAAATTAAATATGCAAATTGCCTCTTCTGAGAAAAAAAGGACTTAACTCTATAGCGCCACCTGTTGGAAGTAGCGATCCTACAAGTCACAATCAACCCTTTAACGAGTATTGCATGGCGAATAAGCCTCCTTACCTTGACAAGCCAGCTGGTATGTCACTCTCCATAAGGAGAAACGTTAACCCTTAGACCCCAGTCCAGAGCCTCTCACCTAGCCAAATCAGTTCTCATGCTTCGCACTGACGAGGGCCAACAACCCAAAACACCGTGTCTGCAAATTGAGATACTGATTTGGCTTTTATCCTAAGTCATATTGCACGACTCGTTAAAGGGTTGATCGTGACTTGTAGGATCGCTACTTCCAACAGGTGGCGCTATAGAGTTTAAGTCCTCTTTTTCTCATTAGAGGCAATTTGCATATTTAGTCCAGATGTACACTGATAGTCTGCGGCTGGGGGTGGCAATGGATGAGCTACATCAGCGGAGGAGCGGGTCACAGGAGTCAGCAGCTGCAGATAACACGTGTGCCTGCTGTTGAAGATGAATATTCACTGCTCCCCATGCCTATAGTCCCTCCCACCTCTATGCACTGAAGCCAGCGCCCAGAGGTGGGAGAGTATGGGCGTGGGCAGCACTGAATATTCATTTTCCTTAACAGTGGGCACAGATATTAGCTGCAGCTGCTGGCTCCATAGCTGCTGGGCGATCGTGTGCCCGCTATTAAAGAATAAATATTCACTGCTCCCCACACCCATAGTCCCATCCACTTCTATGTACTGAAGCTGGTGCGAAGAGGTGGGCGGGACTATGGGAGTGGAGAGCAGTGAATATTCAATCGCATCAATAGCGAACACATGTGATCGCCGAGCGGGCAGAAGACATGCGGGCCCGTTAAAGAAAAAATATTCACTGCTCCCCACGCCCATAGTCCCAGGCATGGGAGCAATGAATATTATGGAAGCTGACCTCAGCATATGGGGGCGCTTAGCAGTGACGTCATACGTTGCTACTCGCTGAAACCAGCTTCTAGCATCAGAATAGGATGCCATGCTGTGACGAAGCAGAGGGAAGGCAAGTAAAAAAAAAAAAAAAAAAATACATACATACAGTACAGACCAAAAGTTTGCACACCTTCTCATTTAAAGATTTTTCTGTATTTTCATGACTATGAAAATTGTCCATTCACACTGACGGCATCAAAACTATGAATTAACACATGTGGAATTATATACTTAAAAAAAGTGTGAAACAACTGAAAATGTCTTATGTTCTAGGTTCTTCAAAGTAGCCACCTTTTGCTTTCATGACTGCTTTGCATACTCTTGGCATTCTCTTGATGAGCTTCAAGAGGTAGTCACTGGGAATGGTCTTCCAACAATCTTGAGGAGTTCCCAGAGATACTTAGCACTTGTTGGCCCTTTTGCCTTCACTCTGTGGTCCAGCTCACCCCAAACTATCTCGATTGGGTTCAGGTCTGGTGACTGGAGGCCAGGTCATCTGTTGTAGCACCCCATCACTCTCCTTCTTGGTCAAATAGCTCTTACACAGCCTGGAGGTGTGTTTGGGGTCATTGTCCTGTTGAAAAATAAATTATGGTCCAAGTAAACGCAAACCGGATGGAATAGCATGGTACTGCAAGATGTTGTGGTAGCCATGCTGGTTCAGTATGCCTTAAATTTTGAATAAATATCCAACAGTGTCACCAGCAAAGCATCCCCACACCACCTCCTCCATGCTTCACGGTGGGAACCAGGCATGTAGAGTCTATCCGTTCACCTTCTCTGCGTCGCACAAAGACATGGTGGTTGGAACCAAAGATCTCAAATTTGGACTAATCAGACCAAAGCACAAATTTCCACTGGTCTAATGTCCATTCCTCGTGTTCTTTAGCCCAAACAAGTCTCTTCTGCTTGTTGCCCGTCCTTAGCAGTGTTTTCCTAGCAGCTATATTATCATGAAGGCCTGCTGCACAAAGTCTCCTCTTAACTGTTGTAGTAGAGATGTGTCTGCTGCTAGAACTCTGTGTGGCAATGACCTGGTCTCTAATCTGTGCTGCTGTTAACCTGCGATTTCTGAGGCTGGTGACTCGGATAAACATCCTCAGAAGCAGAGGTGACTCTTGGTCTTCCTTTCCTGGGGCTGTCCTTATGTGAGCCAGTTTCTTTGTAGCGCTTGATGGTTTTTGCCACTGCACTTCGGGACAATTTCAAAGTTTGCCCAATTTTTCGGACTGACTGACCTTTATTTCTTAAAGGGAACCTGTCACCCCCAAAATCGAAGGCGAGCTAAACCCATCAGCATCAGGGACTTATCTACAGCATTTTGGAATGCTGTAGATAAGCCCCCGATGTATCCTGAAAGATGAGAAAATAGTAGTTACTCACCGATAACGGTGTTTCTCTGAGCCCATGACGGCACCACGGAGAGAGGGGATCCGCCCACCAAGGACAGGAAACCTACAGATAAAAAGGCGGTACCTCTCTCCTGCATCAGTTGTTTACTAGAGAACGATGGGAGACTATGAACGGAGACTTTATCATTATTATTTTAACATTACTTAGTTGAGATACCGCGTGATTATTTACACTATTAACATAAGGCACTATATTTCTGTGCACACCCAAGAAGTGAAAGGGAGGGAATGTACGGGTGCCGTCATGGGCTCAGAGAAACACCGTTATCGGTGAGTAACTACTATTTTCTCTGACGCCCATGACGGCACCACGGAGAGAATTGCAGAGATTTGTACATTAGGGAGGGACCACCGCTTCCAGAACCCTTTTACCAAAAGTAAGGTCCGAAGAAGAGGAAAGGTCCAATCTATAGTGCCTATAGAAAGTGGACGGTGAAGACCAGGTAGCAGCTTTACATATCTGCTCGATAGAAGCTCCGGCCTTCTCCGCCCAAGAGGTTGCCACTGCTCTTGTTGAGTGTGCCTTGATATTTCCCGGAACGGGTACGCCACTCGCTGAGTATGACAGGCTGATGGCTTCTGTAATCCATCTTGCCAGGGTGCCCTTAGATGCTTTCTTCCCCTTCCGGGGACCCTGGAAACACACAGAGAGGTATCCTCCCTACTCTCCCTAGTGGCTTCTATGTAATGCATCAGGCATCTCCTCACATCTAATGTATGTAATGCCTCTTCCTCTTTGTTTTTGGGATTAGGACAGAAGGAGGGCAGAGATATTTCTTGCGTCCTATGGAAACGGGATGCCACCTTTGGGAGATATGCTGGGTCAATTTTTAGGATGACCCTATCATCAAGGATTTGTGTGAAAGGGGGGTTAGCGGATAGGGCCTGGATATCACTGACTCTACGTGCGGAAGTGAGTGCCACGAGCAAGGAAGTTTTAAGGGATAAGATTTTGATAGGAGCTTCCGCTAAGGGTTCAAAGGGAGGTTTAGATAATGCTTTAAGCACTAAATTTAGATCCCACTTAGGGGTAACCTTCACAGGTAGAGGTCTTGATCTACCGGCTGCTCTGATGAATCTGGCAACCCACCGATTCCCTGCTAAATCATAGTTGAATAAGGCTCCTAGAGCCGCTACATGTACTTTTAGGGTATTTGTGGCCAGACCCAGTTCTAACCCTTTCTGCAGAAACTCAAGTATGGCTTTAAGGGGGACACCTTCCCCCATTTTGACACCTGAAGATGAAAGAAATTTTTTCCATACTTTCCCGTACTGCTTGGTTGTAACAGGCTTCCTACTTTTGAGCAGTGTAGATACCAGCCCCGGAGAAAACCCCCTGTTTTCTAGTAACTCCCTTTCAAATGCCAAGCTGTCAAGTGCAAACTCTCCACCTGTGGATGATGAACTGGGCCTTGGGAGAGGAGGTTCGGGAGATACGGCAGTACCCATGGATCGGAGATGGACATTCTCATTATCCAGGAAAACCAAGGCCTCTTTGGCCAGAACGGGGCTGTTAAGATTATGTGGGCCCCGTCCTCCCGAATCTTCCTCAGCACTGCTGGAATCAGAGCAACAGGGGGAAAGGCATACGCTAGTGGCTGGTTCCAGGGAATCAGGAACGCATCTAGAGATACCGGGTTCCCCCAAGGTGTTATTGAGCAAAAGGAGTTCACTTTTTTGTTTAGATGGTTTGCGAAAAGGTCTATATTTGGTTTGCCCCATTTTTCTGAGATCTGAGAGAACACTGACTGATTCAGTTCCCATTCTCCCTGTTTCAAGCGAGAGCGACTTAGATAATCTGCCCTGTAGTTGTCCACCCCTTTTATATGAAGGCATGATAGTGATTGGAGGTTGGTTTCGGCTATGTGGAATATCGATTTGGTTATCTCCATCAGACTCTGAGAGTGGGTACCTCCCTGGTGATTTAGGTACGCTATCACCACCTTGTTGTCCGACATTACTCTGACATGGTGAGACTGAAGGGGACCCAGGAACTCTAATAGTGCATACTTGACCGCCAGCAGTTCCTTCATATTGGAGGACACCCTCATCAGATGAGGTGGCCAGGCTCCCTGGGCTAACAGGTCGTTCAGGTGTGCACCCCACCCGCTGGGACTCGCATCCGTTGTCACTATCTGTGAGACTGGGGTTACCCATGGGATTCCTTGAGAAAGATTGTCTAGCGATGTCCACCAATTCAGAGACTGAATTGTGCTTGGAGACAAGTTGAGCCGACCTTCTAAATTTCTTTTTAGAGAGACTTCTTCTGACAAGATTTGCCATTGAAGCTCCCTTGAGTGTAGCTGAGCCCATTGGACTGCCGGGATGCAGGCCGTCATGGACCCCAGGAGCGACATAGCTTGACGGAGAGTTATGTAGGGGGGTGTCTCGCCTTTTGGATACTAGATTTATGATGTTCCGAATTTTCCCCTCTGGGAGACGGCATTCTTGTTTTAAAGAGTCCAGCGTAAGACCCAGGTACTCCTGGATTTGACATGGTGATAAAAAAATCCAGGTTAAGTTCACTAACCAGCCCAGATTTTCTAGTGAATGTCTGATTGTCTTTAGCTGTTCCTCGCAATGTTGCGGAGAGGAACCGATTATCAAAAAATCATCGAGGTATGGCACTATCAGGGTATCTTGCTCCCTCAGGTGAGCCATTACCTCCGCCACTAATTTTGTGAAGATTCGTGGCGCTATAGCCAGGCCAAAGGGAAGGGCTAGAAACTGAAAGTGGCATAACACACCCCCAATGTAGATACCTATCCTGAGGTATTTTTGGTGATCTTTGTGGATGGGGACGTGATAATAGGCGTCCTTTAGATCCAGGACTACCATGAAACACGATGGGAACAACATTTTTATTGAGGTTTTTATTGTTTCCATTTTGAAGGACTGAATCTCCAGAAATTTGTTCAGATTTCTCAGATTTATAATTGTCCTGAAAGAACCGTCCGGTTTCTTTCTCAAGAACAGAGGAGAGTAAAATCCTTGTCCTCTTTCTTGAAGGGGAACTTCCGTAAGAACCCCCTTGTTTACTAGTCCCATGACTTCTCTTTCCAACGCTAGCTGTTCTTCCTCCGAAGACCTTAGCGATGTTGTCATAAAGAAGGGGCGAGGGGTTTTTTGGAACCTCAGCTTCAGTCCTGACTTTATTATACTCAACACCCAAGGACTGCTGGTAATTTTCTCCCAGGCCGAGAGGAAGAGGGACAACCTTCCCCCCACCTGGGGCAAGCCTTCATTGGGCAGGCTTTTTGTTGTCGTTGGGGTTCCTATTGAATATGAACCCCTTGGTCTTATTTCGCTTATCTTCCCATTTATCTTGATTTTTCCCCGGTTTCCTTCGGAAGAACCTCTTGCTCCGAAAGGGCCTCCTGTATGAAGGGAAACTCAGGGCGGGAAAGGATTTCTTTTTATCCCCAGCTTTCTCCAAGATATCATCTAGAGTGGGCCCGAATAGGAATTCCCCTTCACAGGGGATGGTGCATAATCTAGACTTTGTTTGGAGATCTCCCGGCCAACATTTAAGCAAAAGGGCTCGTCTAGCGGCATTAGAAAAAACCGCCGCTCTTGCTGACAATTTGATTGAGTCGGCTGAAGCATCTGCTAAGAAGGCAGCTGCTCCACGCATAACTGGTAAGGTATTTAGAATAGAGTCACGAGATGATTTGTTTTTGAGTTGGCTTTCTAACTGGTCTAACCATATCATCAGGGAGCGGGATGTACATGCTGCCGCGACTGCTGGTTTAAGGCCTCCACCAGCTGCCTCCCATGAGCCTCGGAGGAAGGCATCTGCCTTTTTGTCCATAGGGTCTTTCAAGACCCCCATGTCTTCGAATGGGAGGGCATATTCCTTGGATGCCTTAGCGATGGCCACATCTAGCTTAGGTGCTTTATCCCAAAAGGAGCAAGATTGATCATCGAATGGGTATTTCCTTTTTGGTGTGAGTAGTGTCTTTCTTACGGGTTTTTTCCATTCTTTCTTAATTAAAGCCTGGATTTTTTCATTAAGGGGGGGAAGGCCCTTCTCTTTTTTTGGTCGAGCCCCCCAAACATTATGTCCTGGACAGATTTTTTGGGGTGAGAGTCTGCCAACCCCATAGTGCTTCTGACAGCCTTAACCAGACTGTCTGTTTCCTCTAAGGGAAAGCAACTACGCCTCCCAGAGGAGGTCGAGGATGATGATGATGATGCCGAGGAGGAAGAAGAGGTGGAGGAGTCTGAATCCATATCCTCCCCTGAATCACCGGACTCAGGAGACGGGGATCTGTGCTTGGTCTTCCTCCGCTTTTTCCCTCCTTTAAGGGACTTGAAGGTCTCTTCTACCTGAACCTTGATCAGGTTTTTAAGGTCCGCTGCGAACCCGGGGAGGCCCTCTGACACTGTCTGTTGGATACACACACTGCAAAGCCTCTTTTCCCACGAAGATGGAAGATCTTCCCTACACAGAGCACAAATCTTATGCTTAGACTTGCCTGTGCATTTCTTCCCCTATAGTAAGGAAGCACAAAAAATAGGCCCTCACTATCACTAACATTCACGTAGATCACTTACCACCTTATGGACCCATAAATACCGGTTGGGAGTGATCCAATGTCGGTCTATCCTTAGGGCCGGATGCTGTGCTGGAGTCCTTGCTGCGCAGTGATCCAGAACGTCCTTTACCGGTATCCTGGTGCCCTTTCTGGGGACGCTGCCTCTGCTGCTGCTGCGGCGGCGCCGGTGGAGATGCCCTGGACAGGGGAGATGCCTGCTCGACGTCGCTCATTGCTGGTGAACGCTGGTCGGATTCCATAGGAAGCGCTTGCCCCCATGTGTGTGCTCATTAAGTAGTAGTGGAAGGCGCCATTTTTTTTTTTTTTTCCTTTCCCCGCGCATGCGCAGTTCCGGCGAGATCGCGCAGAATCTCGCGCCTGCGCCGATCGCCGCGTGTAGCGTGCCACCGCCAGCACAGCGCTGTATTCCGCGCGCCTGCGCGGCCCTTCTGCCCGCGCGCTGACAGGAATCCCGGCACGAGCGGTGCCACAGCCAGCCGCGCGTGCGCAGAGACCCCTTCTGTCATAATCCCGGGGAATCTCGCGCGTGCGCAGCGGAATCCAAGATGGCGTGCATCACCGTACCTTGTTGCTGGCTTCCCGGAACCCCCGGGAGCTACAGCCCGCAGTTTTACGCCGGAGGAGCAGGATGTAGGCTCCTTATCCACAGAGGGACTCCCCTTGGATCATGCTGCTGCCGGTGAGTCTTACCTAGAGAGGTGGCCCTGGTCCAGCCACCTCTCTCCGCGCACCCTAAAGGCCTGCCAGCCCCAGCGGTGGCGCTTCGGGTCACCACACCAGCCGAGGCAGGGGGGCCCCCGCTGCCTGAATCGAGCTGATTGGCCCCGGCATTGACCACGAAGAATCTCTCTTGACGACACCACGGAGGTGAATCTGTAGGTCTCCCATCAAGGACAGGAAACCAACTGATGCAGGAGAGAGCTACCGCCTTTTTATCTGTAGGTTTCCTGTCCTTGGTGGGCGGATCCCCTCTCTCCGTGGTGCAGTCATGGGCGTCAGAGAAAAAGAGGTTAGATTATACTCACCCAGGGGCGATAGGTATTGAGGTCCGGGGCCTCCCATCTTCTTACGATGACGTCCTCTTGTATTCACGCTGCGGCTCCGGCGTACTTTGTCTGCTCTGTTGAGTGCAGAGCAAAGTACTGCAGTGCACAGGCGCCGGGAAAGGTCAGAGAGGCCTGGCGCCTGCGCACTAGAGTACTTTGCTCTATCCTCAACAGGGCGGACAAAGTACACCTGTGCCGGAGCCGCAGCGTGACTACAAGAAGAGGACGTCATCGTAAGAAGATGGGAGGCCCCGGACCTCAATACCTATCGCCCCTGGATGAGTATAATCTAACCTCTTTTTCTCATCTTTCAGGATACAACGGGGCTTATCTACAGCATTCCAGAATGCTGTTGATAAGCCCCTGATGCTGGTGGGCTTAGCTCACCTTCGATTTTGGGGGTGACAGATTCCCTTTAAAGTAATGATGGGCAGCACGGTGGTTCAGTGGTTAGCACAGCAGCCTTGCAGCGCTGGGTCCTGGGTTCAAACCCCACTAAGGACAACATCTGCAAAGAGTTTGTATGTTCTCTTCGTGTTTGCGTGTGTTTCCTCCGGGTTCTCCAGTTTCCTCCCACATAACAAAGACATACTGATAGGGAATTTAGATTGTGAGCCCCATCGGGGACAGCGATGATGATGTGTGCAAACTGTAAAAGCGCTGCGGAATATGTTAGCGCTATATAAAAATAATAATAATTATTATTATTATTATTATATAAAAATAAAGATTATTATGGCCACTCTTTTTCTTTACTTAGAATTTGTATTATGGCAAGAAAAAAGCAGCTAACAGTCTATTCAGTATCAGCTAGGTAACCACCAGACTTCTGCACAACACAACTGATGGTCCCAACCCCATTTATAAGGTAAGAAATCCCACTTATTAAACCTGACAGGACACACCTGTGAAGTGAAAACCATTCCCAGTGACTACTTCTTGAAGCTCATCAAGAAAATGCCAAGAGTGTGCAAAGCAGTCAAAGCAAAAGGTGGCTACTTTGAAGAACCTAGAATTTAAGACATTTTCAGTTGTTTCACACTTTTTTGTTAAGTATATAATTCCACGTGTTAATTCATAGTTTTGATGCCTTTAGTGTGAATGTACAATTTTCATAGTCATGAAAATACAGAAAAATCTCTAAATGAAACTCAATCAAGCCGCAGCTCTTTTTTTTTTTTTATTCTCTCCCCTTCTTCCCAGAGCCATAATTTTTTTTATTTTTCTGTCAATATCGTTATGTGAGGGCTTGTTTTTTGCAGGACATGTTGTACTTACACCATTGGATTTACCATGTTGTGTACTCAAAATCAGGAAATAAAATCCAAGTGCGGTGAAATTGCAAAAAAAAGTGCAATTCCATGTATTGGATTTTTTTTTTTTTTTTTTTTTAATTGAACAAATACTAAAACTAACCAGCCATTATGATTCTCCAGGTCATTACGAGTTCATAGACACAAAACATGTATAGGTTCTTTTTTATTTAAGTGGTGAAAAAACAAACAAACAAAAAACTCATTTTCTGAGACGCGTAGCATCTCTATTTTTTTTCGTGATCTCGGGTTGGGCGAGAGCTGACTTTTTTCATGATACCATTTTGATGTAGATATGATCTTTTGACCACCTGTTATCACATTTTCAGGCAATGTCGCGGCGACAAAACCCCCCCCAAAAAAACAGCGTAGTTCTGGCATTTTGACTTTCTCCGTTACATCATTTCGCAATAGGGCCAATTCCTTTTTTATATTGATCGGGCAATTCTGAACACGGTGATACCAAATGTGTATGTTTGATTTTTTTTTTTTTTTTTTAATGGTTTTATTTTGAACTAGATGGTGGCCCGATTCTAACGCATCTGGTATTCTAGAATATGCATGTCCATGTAGTATACTGCCCAGCCACGTAGTATACTGCCCAGCCACGTAGTATACTGCCCAGCCACGTAGTATACTGCCCAGCCACGTAGTATACTGCCCAGAGCCACGTAGTATACTGCCCAGAGCCACGTAGTATACTGCCCAGAGCCACGTAGTATACTGCCCAGAGCCACGTAGTATACTGCCCAGAGCCACGTAGTATATTGCCCAGAGCCACGTAGTATATTGCCCAGCCACGTAGTATATTGCCCAGTGACGTAGCATACAGCACAGAGCCACGTAGTATATTGCCCAGCCACATAGTATATTGCCAAGCCACGTATGTGACAGGTTAAAAAATAAAAAATAAACATACTCACCTTCCGATCCGAGGGCCCCTTGTAGCTCTAACATACTCACCATACTTGTAGTTCTGTCACCTGTGCGAGGTACAGGCGGCAGCTTCCGGTCCCAGCCTGCTCGTGCAGGCGCGCAGGGCCTGTGATGACGTCGCGGTCACATGACCGTGACGTCACGGCAGGTCCTGCTCGAGCAGGCGCGCAGGGCCTGGGATGACCTCGCGGTCACATGACCGTGACGTAACGGCAGGTCCTTCTGCCAGAACATCCGCGCCAACGGAACGTGGCGGTTGCATCGTGAGGAGCGGGAAAGGCGGCGTAGGGGAGTATATAATCATTTTTTATTTTTTTAAATTATTTTTAACATTAGATGTTTTTACCATTGGCGCTGCATAGGCTGCGTCAATAGTAAAAAACTTGGTCACACAGGGTTAATAGCAGCGGTAACGGAGTGCCTTACCCGCCGCATAACGCGGTCCGTTATCGCCGGCATTAACCCTGTGTGAGTGGAGGGGAGTATGCGGGCGCCGGGCAGTGAGTGCGGGGAGTAAGGAGCGGCCATTTTCTTCCGGACTGTGCGCGTCGCTGATTGGTCGCGGCAACCATGACAGGCAGCTGGCGAGACCAATCAGCGAACGAATAACCGTTACAGACATAAGGACAGAAAGATGGAAGTGACCCTTAGACAATTATATAGTAGATGGGGCGATTTAAACTTTTTAAAATTATTAGTTTTTTTTTTTTTTTCCTCTCTCTCTCTTTCTTCTACTCTTGCCATGCTTCAACAGTCTCCATGGGAGACTAGAAGCTGTCATAACCCGATCGGCTCTGCTACATACAAGCGATGATCAGATCGCCTGTATGTAGCAGAATTACCGTATATACTCGAGTATAAGCCGACTCGAGCATAAGCCGACCCCCCTAATTTTGCCTAGGAGAACTTAATGACTTGAGTATAAGCCTATGTTGGTAAATGCAGCAGCTACCGGTAAATGTCAAAAATAAAAATAGATACCAATAAAAGTAAAATTAATTGAGACATCAGTAGGTTAAGTGTTTTTGAATATCCATATTGAATCAGTAGCCCCATATAATGCTCCATACAGTTCATGATGGCCCCATAAGATGCTCCATACAAAATACGCCCCATATAATGATCCATACAGTTTATGATGGGCTCCATAAGATGCTCCATGTCAAAATATGCCCCATATAATGCTGCACAAATGTTGATTATGACCCCATAAGATGCTCCATAGACACATTTGCCCGTATAATGCTCCACAAATGTGGATTATGGCCCCATAAGATGCTCCATACAGATATTTGCTCCATATAATGCTGCACATTGCCCCATACAGATATTTGCCCCATATAATGCTGCACATAGCCCCATAAGATGCTTCATACAGATAATTGCCCCATATAATGCTGCACATGGCCCCATAAGATGCTCCATACAGACATTTGCCCCATATGCTGTTGCTGCGATATAAAAAAAAAAAAAAAAGAAAAAAAAAAAAAAAAAAATCACTCACCTCTCAGGCCCCCGGAACTTGCTATATTCACCTGCTCCCCGCTCCACCGCCGACCGCCACTGTGCCTTCCCCCTCCTCTGCACTGACGTTCCGGCAGAGGGCGGCGCGCACTAATCGAGTCATCGCGCCCTCTGACCTGAGCGTCACTGCAGAGGACTGGGAAGACACAGCGGCGCCGATGGTGGAATAGGGAGCAGGTGAATATAGCGCACTGCGTTATACTCACCTGCTCCTGGCGCGATCCCTGCACGTCTGTTCCCCGGCAGCTTCTTCCTGTAGTGGATGGTACCGCTCATTACAGTAATGAATATGCGGCTCCACCCCTATGGGAGTGGAGTCTGGTCCAAATTCATTACTGTAATGAGCGGTACCATGTGCCCGCTCACTACAGGAAGAAGCTGACGGCGCCAGGGAACTAGGGACGTGCAGGGACCGCGCCAGGAGCAGGTGAGTATTATTACACAGCTCTGCTCCCCCTCCCGACCCGTGGGTATGACTCGAGTATAAGCCGAGAGGGTTACTTTCTGCCCAAAAAAGTGGGCTGAAAATCTCGGCTTATACTCGAGTATATACCGTACTCGCTTGCTATGAGTGCCGACAACCAGGCGGCACTCAGCAATCCAGTATTGACAACCACAGAGGTCTGCAGGAGACCTTTGGTTTTCATGCCAACCCATCAGTGACCCACGATCACCGATGGGCGGATTTCAAGCGATTGCTGAAAGCGCATGATAAATGCTGCTGTCAGAGTTTGACAGTGGCATTTAACAAGTTAATTGCCGTGGGTGGATAACGATTACACCTGCGGCTGTTCCGGGCATGTCAGCTGTTCAAAACAGCTGACATGTGCCGGAAAAGATGTGGGCTCAGTGCCGGAGCCCACATCAAAGGGGGAGACACGACATGTGCCGTACTAGTATGGTGTATGTTGTGAAGGGGTTAATGTGTCAAGCGTAATGGTGGGCCATATATACCAGGATGGTGATGGGGGCCATGTACAATGGTGTGAAAAAGTGTTAACCCCTTCCCGATTTCCTAATCTTTTGCATGGTTGTCACACTTTGTTTTAGAGCAAACAAATTTAAATATTAGACAAAGATAACAAGTATCAAAATGCAGTTTTTAAATGAAGATATTTATTATTAAGGGAAAATGAAATCCAAATTTACAGGGCCCTGTGTGAAAAAGTGATTGTCCCCTAAACCTAATAACTGGTTTGGCCACTTTTACCAGAAACAACTGCAATCAAGCGTTTGCGATAACTGGCAATGAATCTTTTTACTATGCTTTGGAGGAATTTTTGCCCACTCATCTTTGAAGAACTGTTGTAATTCTGCCATGCTGGAGGGTTTCTGAGCAGGATCTGCCTTAAGGTCATGCCACAGCATCTCAATCAGATTAAGACCTTTGACTAGGTCACTCCAAAGACTTAATTTTGTTTTTTTCTTAAGTTGTTCAGAGATAAATTTGCTGGTGTGTTTTGGATCATTGTCCTGCTGCATAACCCAATTGCGCTTCAGCTTGAGGTCATGAATAGTGATGAGCGAATATACTCGTTACTCGAGATTTCTCAAGCATGCTCGGGGGTCCTCCGAGAATTTTTTAGTGCTCGGAGATTTAGTTTTTCTTGCAGAAGCTGAATGATTTACATCTGTTAGCCAGCATAAGTACATATAGGGTTTCCCTAGCAACCAGGCAACCCCCCACCTCATGAGTAGTCGTTGTGCTCTTGGGATAATTTTAGTCAAATGGTTCAGCACTGTTCCATGTTTTCGCCATTTGTGGATAATGGCTCCCACTGTGATTTGGTGGAGCCCCAAAGCTTTAGAAATAGCTTTATAACTTTTTCCAGACTCATAGGCCGGCGTCACACATGCATGTTTTACGGACGTAAGAGCGCAAAAACTACGTCCGTAAAACTCGCATTACACACGGCACAATGATTCTCAATGGGTCTAGTCCTATCAGCCGTATATTACGGATCCGTAATATACGGCGTTCTACGGCCGTACAAAATCGCAGCATGCTGCGTTTGTCAGCGTATTGCGCAAAAAAAAAAAAAAAAAAAAAGCCAATGAAAGTCTATGGGGGCGAGAAAAATACGGATTCCACACGGACCAGCAGTGTGACTTGCGAGAAATACGCAGCGGTGTTAGTGAAAAGTCGGTAACTCAATTGCCGGCTTTTCATTTCTCCTGCCTAAACCCGACAGGATATGAGACATGGTTTACATACAGTAAACCATCTCATATCCCATTTTTTTTTTTGCATATTCCACACTACTAATGTTAGTAGTGTGTATGTGCAAAATTTCAGCGCTGTAGCTGCTAAAATAAAGGGTTAAATGGCGGAAAAAAATGGCGTGGGCTCCCGCGCAATTTTCTCCGCCAGAGTGGTAAAGCCAGTGACTGAGGGCAGATATTAATAGCCTAGAGAGGGTCCATGGTTATTGGCCCCCCCGTGGCTACAAACATCTGCCCCCAGCCACCCCAGAAAAGGCACATCTGGCTATGGGAAATGAAATCCACAGTGCACATGCTGCTGAAAAAAACGTGCGGAAACGCAGCGGTTTATTTTCCGCAGCATGTCAATTCTTTGTGCAGATTCCGCTGCGGGTTTACACCTGCTCCAATAGAAATCTGCAGGTGAAAACCAGGAGAGGAAACCGCAATAGAAACCGCGATAAACCCGCAGTAAAAACCGCAGCGGTTTTGCCCTGCGGATTTATCAAATCCGCTGCGGAAAATTCCACAATGGAATCTGCAGCGTGTGCACAAGTCCTTAAAGAGACATTGTCAGCACATAATGACTGTTCAAACTAATTGCAGGCACTCTGTGCTATATGGTGGGGCTAATCATTTAAATACTTTCCCACCTGCTTGTTTTCTACCTCTGCCCTCCACGCTTTGACAGTTCAGGCTTGGAGATATATGGAAACCAAGCAAGTGGGAAGGTGCAATAAACGGTTTGGTCCCACCAGGATGCATAGTGTGCCTGTACTTGGTTAGAACAGGCCTCTTGTGCTGACAAGACTTCTTTTAATTATACATTCTGTCTGAGGATCCTCATCGTTTTTTGTTTTTTTTGTTATTATTATTATTATTATTATATATGGAGGGGACAAGTTTTATGGAGCACTGACAAGAGCAGAGAACATTTTTTAATATATCCCCTTAGTAATATCATACCTCAAATTAATCAAAGGGAACAAAGTAAGGTTCAATTCACAACATCAGGACTTCCACTTAAAGTGGAAGCCATGATAGGTCCATATGGACCTCGCTAGGATTGGTCCCAAGTGCTGCCTACAGGAGTGCACTGCTCCCCGGCCTCCGGCGGTCCAGGGAGTAGTGCACTCTCTAGTGTTGCCAACAGAGGCAGCGTGGTCTCTGCAGCATCGGAGGACTGTAGGAGGGCACTAAAGCTTGCCCGATCCAGCGACCTACAGCGCCTCAGAGCAGATGGTAACCCTGTAACATTGGCAACGGGCAGTAAACAAAATTAAAAATCTTTGTTCTAGGGAACAGAGCATTTTTTAATAAGTTAACTGCACATAATCTAGTTTAATCATTTGTCACAACTCCTATAGACCAATCTCCGCAGAATTCCCACTCACGCCAGCATTTGTTGGTCGGATTGGGGGGCACCCTGAGGATAGCCATTCCAGCAGTCACACTGTGGCATCCCTGTGGTACTGTGTGACAAAGCCCTGCTAACACTCACTACATGGGATGTCGCCCACTGTGTGGTAGCAGCCCCATGTAACTGTACACAGGCCTGCACCTACCATGTAACCCCTGGCCTGCACACACGCCTACCCTGTCTATTGTGCAGCCACAGTGTAGATTACTGCACCTTATTATTCAGCACCTCAGCTCTCTCCTTGCCCCAGTACAAGCGCCTGAAACATTGATGTGACTAGAAGACAATGCGTCCACAGCACCCAGCTACTGCGCGAGCGGAGGGCAATGAAACAACAGACATTTTCTGTGCTCTCACCTCAGCTTTCCTCTCCTGTGGCCGCCGCCATTTTCCTCCGCTCGCTCCCACAAGCTCGTGCTTGAGATATGACGACACACAATGAAAACCCGCGCATGTGCCTGAGCGCAGCGGTTCTAGAGGCCTAAGGGCGGGGCCCGGGCAGTGACGTAACGCTGCTGTGTGGCGGGAAACAGAATGCCCCACGAGCGCGAAGAAGGCGGTGTGCTGCTGTGTGCGGGCCTGACTGACTGGCGTAATTGCCTCAGACCTGAGAAAGGCTGACTATAGAGAACTGCCCCGTGCCCAGTGTGACTGCCACTTACATGGGGCGATGTATGAGGACTCGCTGCCATTCCATGGGTTACTGATATATTATTTTTATACATGTTTATGGGCAAATAGACTATACTGTGTCCACACTGGTGTCATCTCTATTCTATATGGAAACCGTATGGAAAATAGTAGTCACACCTGCACCAGGGCAGCATCGGCGAATGCTGCTTAGCAGGCAGGCGCGGTTTATCCTACAGTTATACATACTGCCCAACTTTTGAAGAAGGCAAAGCGGGACTAAGGTAGTGGCGTGCATAGTCCGCAGTGACGAATTTTAGGCCAAAACCCTGACACCCATTTCTCAACTAATCACACCCATATCCACGCCCCAACCACACCTAGTTAGCACTGCTGATCACACTTTCATAAACAATAATTATAAACAGAAAAAAATGGTCACCCAGTACTCCATATTGTATAATGGCAACACACTGCTCCATACTGTATAATGGCCACACACGCTGCGCCATACTGTATAATGGCCACACAGTGCTCCATACTGTATAATGGCCTCACAGTGCTCCATACTGTATAATGGCCACACATGAGGCTGCATAGTGCATACTGTATAAGGACCCCACATGAAGCTCCATACTGTATAATGGCCGCACATGATGCTCCATACTGTAATAATGGCCACACACAATGCTCCATACTGTATTTTGGCCTCACATGATACTCCATACTGTATAATGGCCACACATGATGCCCAATACTGTATAATGGCCACACAGTGCTCCATACTGTATAATGGCCACACATGATGCTCAATACTGTATAATGGTCACAGTGCTCCATACTGTATAATGGCCACACAATGCTCCATACTGTAAAATGGCCCCACATGATGCTGCGTACAGTATAATGGCCACACATGATGCTCCATACTGTATAATGGCCACACAGGATGCTCAATACTGTGTAATGGCCACACAGTGCTTTATACTGTATAATGGACACACATGATGCTCCATACTGTATAAAGGCCCCACATGATGCTGCTACAGTATAATTGCCCCACATAACGACGCCAGTGTACAGTCAGGGCTGTAGATGTGTCCCAGCAGCTTTGCTTACAATGCAGGCAAAGATTTCACCACCTGTCGCTGTCCACACTGCTACCTTCCAGATCCTGCACATTGCAATGTAGCCCAGCTCTGCGAATTCTGCATGTACTCAGACAACACTATCTACTGGCTCCACTCCATAACTACTGTAGTATATAAAGGATCCATATATAGTAAGATTGTAGTAGCATTGTATACAGGAGGAGATGACACACAGGTATATACTATATACAGGAGGAGATGACACACAGATATATACTATATACAGGAGCAGATGACACACAGGTATATACTATATACAGGAGGAGATGACACACAGGTATATACTATATACAGGAGGAGATGACATACAGGTATATACTATATAAAAGAGGAGATGACACATAGGTATATAGAGGAGGAGATGACATACAGCAGGTATATACTATATACAGGAGGAGATGACACACAGATATATACTATATACAGGAGCAGATGACACAGGTATATACTATATACAGGAGATGACACACAGGTATATACTATATACAGGAGATGACATACAGGTACATACTATATATAGGAGGAGATGACACACAGGTATATACTATATACAGGAGCAGATGACACACAGGTATATACTATATAAAAGAGGAGATGACATAGGTATATAGAGGACATGACATACAGCAGGTATATACTATATACAGGGGAGATGACATACAGGTATATACTATATACAGGAGATGACATACAGGTATATACTATATATAGGAGAAGATGACATACAGGTATATAGTATATACAGAAGAGGTGACATACAGGTATATACAATATACAGGAGGAGATGACATACAGCAGGTATATACTATTTACAGGGGAGATGACATGCAGGTATATACTATATACAGGAGATGACATACAGGTGTATACTATATATAAGGGAGATGACAAACATGTATATACTGGGGAAAATGAGAGGTGTGAGGTGAAAATGAGGGGTGTGAGGTGAAAATGAAAAGGTGTGAGTGCAAAATGAGAGGAGTGAGGGAAAATAGTGGAGTGATCGGAAAATGACCGATGTGAGGTCGAAATGACAAGTGATAGGGGGGATGAGAGGATTGAGGGGAGAATGAGAGGAGTGAGGGGGAAAATAAGAGGAGTGAGGGGGAAAATGAGAGATGTGAGGGGGAAAATGAGAGGTCACTATGTGGTGGTAATATGTGGTCTGGTCATGGTGTGGTGGTATTTGTTCCTTGTACATGCTATTATTCGGTCACCATGTGGTGGTAATATGTGGTCTGGTCATGTTGTGTTGGTATTTGTTCCTTGTATGTAGTTGGTCACCATGTGGTGGTAATATGTGGTCTGTACATGCTGCGGTGGTATTTGTCCCTTGTATGCGATATTGTTCGGTCACTGTGGTGGTAATATGTGGTCTGCACATGGTGTGGCAGTATTTATTCCTTGTAGATAGTATTATAGGTCACTATGTGGTGATAATGTGGTGTCTGGTCATGGTGTTGTGGTATTTGTCCCTTGTATGTGGTATTATTGGTCATTTGAAAAATTGAAAACTAAATAAAAATATACCTAAATTGTATTGCACATTTTAACAAATGTTTAATAAGTTAGAGTAGAGTAGGGCCCGGCCAAAAGAGTCTACCTTGTCATCGTGGCAGATTAAAAAAAATCTTTTGGCCAAAACAAAATCTGGCTATGTGTGTGATCTGGTGATGGGAACTGTTAATGTGTGATTGGTGAGAAGTGGAGTTTTTCCAAGAGACAGCGGTGGTGCTGTGGACAGTTCGAGGGTTGGAGTGGAGCCTGGGCGGAGTTTTAAGGGGGCCCCAAAAATTTTGCCAGTATGGGGCTCCGAAATTTCTAGTGGCAGCCCTGATGCCTTGCATACAGTCAAGGCACCCAGGGCCAGAGGTAGTAAAACAACCCCAAAATATCTTTAAACCTCCACCATATTTGACTGTAACTACAGTGTTATTTTATTTGTAGGCCTCGTTCCATTTACAGTAAACGGTAGAATGATGTGCTTTACCAAAAACTCTATCTCATCTGTCCACAAAATGCCTGCTGGCCCTCTAAAATTAGTGGGGGCTGCATGCTGGCCCTCTTTAAATTGTGAGGCCCCCTGCTGGCCTTCCAAGTTTCACACTTCACAGTATTAATATGAAAAAGAAAATTTGCCCACCTCAGATGGATAAATTATATTGCAGTAGCAGTATCCAGCTATGCAAAACATAGCCATCTGCTGGTGATGGCCGCCTGATTGCCCTGAAAAAAAATTTTGACTTTCAAAGTCTGTCCTTCATAAATTAATCAGGATGTGTCTGATCATGTCTCACACACCACATGGCCAGATAGGGTATTAAAATGATAAAATTACATTTCCTGTTAAATGCTTTTTTTACCATTGAAAGCAATGCAAACGTGCAAAAACCAACAAAAACACTGCGCGTGAACATAGCCCAAGGTGTGGAGGAGCATTTTTTTTCTCTTATTTATTTTGCCTTATATACAAGTCATTATCCTGGGAAGAATGTGGCTTAATACTCAGACAACATTGTTCTGAGCAGCGACCTGGGATTCAGGAGGGTTCTTTCCCATACTGTTCCCATGCCATTTCAGCGCTGTTTCCATTGATTTCAGCAACTTTTACACCCCCTTCAGACCTCCGGGGGGGGGGGGGGGGAGGTGGCCACCGGAAAAATGTACGAGTTTCCCATTGACTTCCATTATACTGGGGATTTATTATGATGGAATATAGGAATATAGGCTGAACTGGATGGACAAATGTCTTTTTTCGGCCTTACTAACTATGTTACTATGTTACTATGTTACTCGTTACCCTGGTTGAGCACCCAAGCGTTACGATTTGATGCACTCGAGTAACAAGTACCTGAGCATTTTAATGCTCGCTGATCATGCATACTCATTACAAACATTTCTTTTTTATTTTCTTAGCAGCAAAGTAAACAACAGCCCACGCTTAGAAAAAAAATTGCATATACTATATCCAGATCTTCTAACCTGCGTAGATAACTTTATACACAATGAATAGCTTACAGGTACCTTAGATGACATGGAAGCCACATTTTTCAAAATCTGGGATCCATGGATAATATATGCGCATCCACTGCTGCCAGATGTTATTGGATACAATTTATATCAATATCTGGCTCCTGTCTTTTCACCTTTCTTGTTCTCTTCCTCCCATTTCCTCTCACCTTCCTATTTTTTCAGGACTTCTGGGCTCTGTTCTTTTGTTTTTCTGTAGTGAGTCTAAGTGCCATTATTTTTCTTTTGTATTTTTTATGTTTTATAAAACTTACTGTTGTTGTACAACAAATTTCTGACTTTTTACAGTGATGAGAATATAATAAAACTACTTGAGAAAAAAAAATTAACTGTTCTTATAACTATTCTGTGGGATTCAGAAAGGTACCCAAGCATTTTCCTGGTTGCAGCATTTATCAAGTGTTTACCTGTGGAAAAGACCTCACATCTATGTATGCTAATTAATATTCTATGGATATTAATAAATAAGCCTCATTTGTCTGACACACAATACATCTCACAGAGACTACCTCTTTTAAGCTGGTATTGTATTCCTCAAAGGCTGGTTGCTGCTTAGCAGATACAGTGTCTCAGTGCCTGTGTCAAAGTAGGGCTTATTTTCACGTTCTCAGGATATACTCATGTGAATAATTCAGTATGCATACTGGCAGTTTCCTCAGAGTGCCCTCAACAGGACAGAAGTAGGTACTTGAAGAACATACAGAACAAAACCACACATTAGGGAAGGAGCATGCAGGAAATGGAAATGTGAATATTGTTGGCAGTGTGTTAACCACCATTCCTTATTAACAAGGACATGGCTTTTCTTCAACTGGATATCCAGCCCTTTCCTGTAGTAATTACAAGTGGGCACATGTTTTCTTTCTCAGTTATCTTTGCTCTTAGTCAGGGCCGCCATCAGGGCATTACTGCCCTGACTGGCATAGGGGGCCTGGTGGGCAGAGAGGGCCCGCTTCGGGCCCCGTCTCATCTGCTCACCGGGCCCCTACCGGCATGCTAAACCGAGCCCTTAGTGGCGCTGCGGCAGCAAAGCTATTGATGTGCGAGCCCGTGCCCGCACGTCAATAGTTAACAGCCGCCAGCCAATTGGAGGCTGGCAGATGACGTCAGCCGCAGCATGCACGTTGCCAGCATCTGATGTCATTGTCAGTCACCGGCGAGTGCGCGGTTCATCTGAGTGGAGGGAGCTTCGCCTTCACCGCAGGAGCGCGGCCAGGTAAGAACTTTTTTTTTTATTATTGAGAGCGGCGATCCAGGGGGCGCGGGGCAGAATGCTGGAGACACGGGGCGAGGGGCAGAATGCTGGACACACTGGGGCACAATGCTGGACACACTGGGGCAGAATGCTGGACACACTGCGGCACAATTCTGGACACACTGGAGGCAGACTGCTGGACACACTGGGGGCACAATGCTGGAGACACTGGGGCAGAATGCTGGACACACTGGGGCACAATGCTGGACACACTGGGGCACAATGCTGGGGGCACAATGCTGGACACACTGGGTGCAGAATGCTGGACACACTGTGGCAGAATGCTGGAGACACTGGGGCAGAATGCTGGAGACACTGGGGGCAGAATGCTGGAGACACTGGGGCAGAATGCTGGAGACACTGGGGGCAGAATGCTGGAGACACTGGGTGCAGAATGCTGGACACACTGGGTGCAGAATCCTAGACACACTGGGGCACAATGCTGGACACACTGGAGGCACAATGCTGGAGACACTGGGGCAGAATGCTGGACCCACTGGGGGCAGAATGCTGGACACACGGGAGGCAGAATGCTGGACACACTGGGTGCAGAATGCTGGACACACTGGGTGCAGAATCCTAGACACACTGGGGCACAATGCTGGACACACTGGGGGCACAATGCTGGACACACTGGAGGCACAATGCTGGAGACCCTGGGGCAGAATGCTGGACCCACTGGGGGCAGAATGCTGGACACACGGGGGGGCAGAATGCTGGAGACATTGGGAGCAGATTGCTGGAGACACTGGGGCAGAATGCTGAACACATTGAAGGCACAATGCTGGACACATTGGGGGCACAATGTTGGACACACTGGGGCAGAATGCTGGACACACTGGGGGCAGAATGCTGGAGACACTGGGGCAGAATGCTGGAGACACTGGGGGCACAATGCTGGACACACTGGGGGCACAATGCTGGACATACTGGGTGCAGAATGCTGGACACACTGGGGCACAATGCTGGACACACTGGAGGCACAATGCTGGAGACACTAGGGCAGAATGCTGGACCCACTGGGGGCAGAATGCTGGACACACGGGGGGCAGAATGCTGGAGACACTGGGGGCACAATGCTGGACACATTGGGGACAGAATGCTGGACACACTGGGGGCAGAATGCTGGAGACACTGGAGCAAAATGCTGGAGACACTGGGGGCAGAATGCTGGAGACACTGGGGGCAGAATGCTGGAGACACTGGGGGCAGAATGCTGGAGATGCTGGGGTAGAATGCTGGAGACACTGGGGGCAGAATGCTGGACACACTGGGGGCAGAATGCTGGACACACTGGGGTCAGAATGATGGACACACTGGGGGCAGAATGCTGGACACACTGGGGGCAGAATGCTGGAGACACGGGTAGAATGCTGGAGACACTGGGGGCAGAATGCTGGACACACTGGGTGCAGAATGCTGGACAAACTGGGGGCAGAATGCTGGAGACACTGGGGCAGAATGCTGGAGACACTGGGGGCAGAATGCTGGAGACACTGGGGGCAGAATGCTGGAGACACTGGGGCAGAATGCTGGAGACACTGGGGGCAGAATGCTGGAGACACGGGCAGAATGCTGGAGACACTGGGGCAGAACGCTGGAGACACTGGGGGCAGAATGCTGGACACATTGGGGGCACAATGCTGGAAACACTGGGGGCACAATGCTGGACACACTGGGGGCAGAATGCTGGACACATTGGGGACAGAATGCTGGACACACTGGGGGCAGAATGCTGGAGACACTGGGGGCAGAATGCTGGAGAAACTGGGGGCAGAATGCTGGAGACACTGGGGGCAGAATGCTGGAGACGCTGGCGCAGAATGCTGGAGACGCTGGGGCAGAATGCTGGAGACACTGGGGCAGAATGCTGGAGACATTGGGGCAGAATGCTGGAGACACATTGGGGGCAGAATGCTGAACACATTGGGAGCAGAATACTGGAGACCTAGGGGGCAAAATGGAGATACGGGGCATGATTGGATCATGGGGCAGGATGGATACGATGGAGACAGATGGGGCAGGATGGGGAGATCATATGGGCAGAACGGATACTCATGAGGGCAGAATGGGAGATCATATGGCTGACGTCAGGAATGAGACACACGGGGGCCAGGATGGCAAATATTATTACCATAGGGGCTAATTAAGGGATATTATTACTGCAGTGATGTGTTTATTTATTTTTTGAGTATACTGTTTTAAATGGGGGGGCAGTCCTGTTACTGTGTAGAGTGATACTATGTCGCCTTTTTTTCTTCATGTGGTGTAATGTAGAAGTTGGGAAAAATTAATTAATGTATTCTACAAGCGGAGCTCCAGATAACTGTGTTATTTCCTGCAGAGATGAGCCCTGGCTGGAATAAGTGATGGCGATCTGTGCTGGATGAAAAACAAAGTTGAAGGACTTCACCTAGAGACGTCACTGGTGAGTCAGTGTGTTACCTATACACTGACACTATACACTGTATACTATATACAGAGGTCATCTGTATAATGTCACCAGTGATCACTGTATTACCTATACTTTATATACAGAGCTCCTGTGTATAATACCACCAGTGATCACTATTACCTGTACACAGACACTGCATACTAAGTACAGATCTTCTATGTATAATGGCACTGATGGTGATAGTATTGTGTTTTTTTTATTACTGATCAGTATTGTAGTATTCAGTCACTATGTGGTGGTCATATGTGGTCTGGACATGGTGTTGCGGTATTTGTCCCTTGTATGTGCTATTTGGTCACTATGTGGTGGTAATATGGTTTCTGGTCATGGTGCGGTGGTATTTGTTCCTTGTATGTGATATTATTTGGTCATTGGTGGTAATACGTGGTCTGGTCATGGTGTTGTGGTATTTGTTCCCTGTATTTGATATTATTCGATCACTGGTGGTAATATATGGTCTGTACATGGTGTAGCGGTATTTGTTCTTTGAGTGTGATATTGTTGGTCATTTTAAAAAGTGAAAAATAAATAAAAATATACCTACCGTATTTTTCTGACCATAAGACGCACTTTTTTTCCTCCAAATTTGGGAGGAAAGTGTGGGTGCGTCTTATGGTAGGGATGTAGCATGTGGGGAGGGGGGCAGCAGCGAGTTGGATCGCACTGTTATCCCACTTCAGGAGGCAGAAAAATTTCCCCACTGCCGGGAATCTGTGCTAGGGAAACCATGTGGTCCCGATGATTAAGTGCAGAGAATATTCATTAGCTGCTTCCCCGCCCACCTATCAGCTGAGTGGTGAGTCGGGAGCAGCAAATGAATACTGCACTTAAGCAGGGACACACATGGTTTCCTCAGCGCTGATTCCTGCAGCAGCTGGGGAGATCTGTGTGTCCGGGGGAGGAGGAGGCAGCAGCAGCAGGGTCCGGGGGAGAGGAGATTGCTGGTACCTTCCTGGGCTGGAGCTGAGTGCTGTGCAGAGTGCACAAGGAGGACCTGTGATGATGTCAGAAGTGGGCGGGCTGGAGCATCACATGGCAGCACAGAGTCCTCCCTCTTCTTGACATCATCACAGGTCCTTCAGACTCCAACATTAGAATCTGCTGGCTTCCATTACCTGTGCTGTGGAAAGGCAACAAGAGGGAGGGCTCTGTGTGTGCAGTCATGGGATGCTTTTACCTCACTACAGGCTGGCTGCCACAATTAAGAGGTTAGTCTTTCCAAAACACAATAAAGCACTCTGCCACTCCTTTAGTGAACTATAAGGGTACTTTCACACTGGCGTTTTTTGTCCTCTGTCGCAATGCGTCGTTTTGGTCAAAAAACGCATCCTGCAAAAGTGCTTGCAGGATGCGTTTTTTCTCCATAGACTAACATTGGCGACGCATTGCCACACGTCGCAACCGTCGTGCGACGGTTGCGTCGTGTTGTGGCTGACCGTCGGCAGCAAAAAACGTTGCTTGCAACGTTTTTTGGTACGTCGGGAACGTCTTTTCCGACCGCGCATGCGAGGCCGGAACTCCGCCCCCTCCTCCCCGCACCTCACAATGGGGCAGCGGATGCGCTGAAAATCTGCATCCGCTGCACCCGTTGTGCAGCGCTAACAACGCTAGCGTCGGTACGTCGGCCCGACGCACTGCGACGGGCCGAGTACGATGCTAGTGTGAAAGTAGCCTTACTCCTAGCATGTCATAGGATCTGCAGGACATGCTGGGAGTTATAGTTCTCCCATGGGATTTTAAAGCAGCACTCCAGTGTTATTTTGCAGTGCTGGAGTGGTGCTTTCAATATAAGCCCTGTGCCCCCATTCTTATACTCACTCTCCAGCAACTTCATATAGTACTTCACAGACATCACACTGGTCCCGCAGCTTCCAACATAATAACATACTATTATATATAATAACACCACATATAATAGTATGTTATTAAATATTTTACCACATTTTTTTGCTTCAAATATTTTTTTCCCTATTTTCCACCTCTAAAACCTGGGTGCGCCTTATAGTCCGGAACGTCTTATAGTCCGAAAAATACGGTAAATTGTATTGCATATTTTAACAAATATTTAATAGGTTACAGTAGAGTAGGGCCTGGCCAAAAGTGTCTACCGTGTTATGGTGGCGGCTTAAAAAATCTTTTGGCCAAAACAAAAGCTGCCAGCTATATGTGTGATCTGGTGATGGGAACTGTTAATGTGTGATAGGTGAGAAGTGGAGTTTTTCCAAGAGAGAGTGGTGGGACTGTGGACAGTTCGAGGGGTGTAGCGTGGAGGCGGGGCTGGGGTGGAGCCTGGGCGGAGTCTCAAGGGGGCCCCGAAAATTTTGCCAGTATGGGGCCCCGAAATGTCTAGTGGCAGCCCTGCTCTTCGTATTTACAACCTGCTTTACACATGGTTTAACCTGGTTGGTATTAAAGGGATTGTCTTCTTCCTGAAAGCGTTCTGCTATCAGCAGCTGTAGTTAGAAAAATCTAACTAATTGATTACTTACACTTCCTGGATCCAGCGCCGGCTCTCCACCACTACCCTGTCTCCCTGTCATTGAGCTCAGCAGCTGGCTCTGCCTATGTAGATGGCAAAATCTACTGACCTCATGGATTGACTGCAGAACTGTCAAAGAGATGTCATCGCTGCAGCATACAAGAGAGACGTGGCAGCGGTGGGCAGTTCGGGTAGGATAAGTCTTTTTTTTATATAAGCTACTTTCTGAACAACTTTCTTAATCTGTTGGCCTTCATTGAAACCTGGATTCAGGATACTGACACTGTTTCCCCTGCTGCTATTTCTCATGGCAGCTTACATTTTTCTCATTCCCCAAGACCCTGTCCCCACAATGCACCTTCCAGGTCATAGTTCTATCAATCTGATTCTCTTCTTTTGACGTCCACACCATTAGAATCTTCCATCCCCTCTCCCTCAAAGTAGCGGTTCTATACCCCAGGCTCACTGTCACGGTTCCATCCCACAGTGTGTCTGGGATGCAGCTACTGACAGCACAGCCGTTCAATCGGATTTAGGGGTGTGCTGAAGCTGTCAGCTATCCAGAGACTGTGAGGCGTCGGCTGTCTCCATGTGTTCATTATTCCAATTAATTGCCATGCTTCTGAGCTGAGCTGTGTCTCCCAGAACTCTGCCAGACGTACATTCAGCTTGTGATGTTTGTGCTGTGCTTTCCTGTGCCTTGACTTCTGTTTTCTTGATATGTTGCCTAACCTTGGACTTCATTCTGACTATCCTCCTGTTTAACCCCTTCAGCTCTGATCCATTATCCTCCAGTACCCTGACTTCGGAACTTGGACTCCTTGACCACTCTGACTCACGGCTTGGCCATGAGAAGTGACTAGCGTCACACTCACCCACCTCCTTAACCATTTGTTTGTGTGGCTGCCACACCTTGTGCCCTCAGAATTACCAATCCTTATCCTGGGAGACTTCAACATCCCCATGAACAGTCACCCCTCCTCATCTGCATCCCAGCTTCTATCTCTAATCACTTCGCTTGGCCTCTCAGAACTTTCAACCTCTGAGACTCACAAAGACAGTAACACCCTTGATCTGGTCTTTGTCCAGCTCTGTTCAGTATCCTATCTAGATAACTCACCTCTTCCCCTCTCTGGCCACAATATTCTCTCCTTCATGCTCACAAATCCTTGGCCACCCCAGCATACTTCTACCTATCACACATTAAGGCTACGTTCACATTTGCGGTGTGCGCCGCAGCGTCGTCGCCGCACCAAAACGCATGCGGCGTGCGGCCCTATCTTTAACATTGGGGCCGCATGGCGCCACATGTACATGCGTTGTCATGCGTTTTGGTGCGTTGTACGCCGCATGCGGCGTTAGGGCGCACCTGTCAGGGCGCGGCAAACGCAACATGTTGCATTTTTTGGGCGGCGCAGACTTTGTAAAAAACGCATGCGTCGTGTTTGCGTCGTGTTTGCGTCGTCGATGCGCCTTTTTTCCCATTGACTTGTATTGACAACGCAGACGACGCAAGTACTTGCGTCGTGGTGCGTTGTACGACGCATGCGTTTTCCAATAAAAAATGCAAAACATTGTCTAGACTTTGTCTAGACAAAAAAAACCCACTATATATAGAGAGAAAAAAAGGGGTTTGGCATTGTCTTTCACAAGGCTATCAGACAAGACAAGTCACTGAGGAGAAACTTGCTTTCAAAACCTGTAAGTATATATTTCTCTTTGCATATTTTTTATTCTGTGTTTTATTTTTTGATTTTGATTTAATTTGTGCAATGTTTGGTCTGTGCTATTGTACGGTTATGGCACTGTGGGTTGTTAGTGAAAAATTGTGTTTTTTAATCTGGTTTTGATGTACTTCTGGCGTTATATGATGGCGTTTATTGTCACCGGCCTTGCTTGGTTTTGGGTTGTTCTGGTGTCATGCGGTTGTTCAATGTCTTTAATTTGGCAGATTTTTATGTTAAATTTCTGGTGCATGTCTTTTTCTGGTTTCTATTGTTGGGGGTAACCGTATGGCATTTTCTTGGCTCATGTCTTGCTGTGTTTTATGCTGTTGGCAATTTTTTTTCTTTCCTTGAGTGTCTTTTCTTGCTGGTGGGGGGGCTACATTTATGATGTTTCATTTGTATTGTATTGTTCTGGGCTGCTATGCCATTCTATTTTCAATTGTATTTTCCCTTTTTTTTTTTTTGGTTTTAACTATGATGGTTTTACGTCGTTTTCCCTATGGCTTCCATATGTATCTCCTTTCTTGAATGTTTCCATTGACAAGTGTGTAGTATGGCCTTTTTTTTTTTTTTTTTTTAGTTGGGGGCCTTTTTTTTAAAATTTATTGTGTTTTCTTTTCTATTTGACTATGTTTTATCTTTTGGGTTGCTGTATATTGTAACAGCGGTTGTCCCGTAATGTTTATTGCTTATTATCTAGAATGTTATTTAGCGCCTTTTTCTGATGTATTTCGGTGGATGTCACCAGATGGTTTTGTTTTGGATCATGTCTTGTTGTAATTGTAAATTATGGCGTTCATTAGTTTGCTATTTCATTGTGCCTTTTTTTTTCCTGTAAGTTTTTTTTTTATAATTTTGTAGCTTTAGAAATTTTTACATAGGTGTCTATTTTTGCTTAATTTTGTTTGGGTCTATTCTTGTATTGTTTCTTCGATTGTATTCTCTTGCAATGTATGGCGTTGTGGTGTCGCTTTTTGAGTTTGCATTGTCCTATCAGTCAACAGTCAATTGTGGTTGTTTTAATGTTTTGGGCCTATTTTATTGTATGTGGCATTGGATGTGATTTTTTGCTAATTTTTTCATTGCAGAACAAACTTGCAAGAATGCCAAGTTCTTCTGAGCATAGCCAATCGGCGCGGGGGAGTGCGGTGAGTAATTATGTCCAGTTGCTTACTATTCGCTGCCATTTGTAGCATTGACAATAATTTTTGTATACAATTTTTCCAGGCTTCTTCAAGTGAGGGGGAAGGCAGTCAGCGGGAGCAGAGAGATCGGGGCCAAGATGTGGCGTCAGGCCAGCGAGTGAGTATTTTTTTTTTTTTATCTTTTTTTTTTCAGTAGCATCCTGCTGTGAGGAACATTACATTTGAGGAGCATCCTGCTTTCACTAGGGATGTTTACTAAGCTTAGGCCCCCGTCACACATAGCGAGATCGCTAGCGAGATCGCTGCTGAGTCACAAGTTTTGTGACGCAACAGCGACCTCAGTAGCGATCTCGCTATGTGTGACACGTACCAGCGATCAGGCCCCTGCTGTGAGATCGCTGGTCGTGTTGGAATGGCCTGGGCCGTTTTTTGGTCGTTGAGGTCCCGCTGACATCGCTGAATCGGTGTGTGTGAGACCGATCCAGCGATGTCTTCACTGGTAACCAGGGTAAACATCGGGTTACTAAGCGCAGAGCCGCGCTTAGTAACCCGATGTTTACCCTGGTTACCCGGGTGCTGCAGGGGGACTTCGGCATCGTTGAAGACAGTTTCAACGATGCCGAAGTCGTTCCCCTGATCGTTGGTCGCTGGAGAGAGCGGTCTGTGTGACAGCTCCCCAGCAACCACACAACGACTTACCAACGATCACGGCCAGGTAGTATCGCTGGTCGTGATCGTTGGTAAATCGCTATGTGAGACGGGGCCTTTAATTACATTATAGATTTTCAGGGCAGCAAGTATTGGGGGAAGGTAAAATAAAGTTGAACTCCCTGCACACAAACATTCCAAAACACAGGTGTAGAAAACATCAATATACATACATCAAATGGCAAAGGATAGGGCAAAGGTACCTATCATGCCAGGTACTGGTGGTTGTTATTATTTGCATATTTGTAACCTATTTGTTTTCTAATTTTTCTAGGTTTCACAACGGGCCCAAGGAGACAGTATTGATGTGGACCTCCTGATCTCCAGCATCCAGGAGCGTGGCCCGTTGTGGGACAGCCGTGACCCTCGGCACATGGACCAGGTGGTGTCGAGGCGTTTGTGGGCAGAGGTGGCAAAGTCGCTGTGGGATGGCTTTGACAGTGCCTCAGCGAAGGCCAAAGGCAACTTTAGTGAGTATTGCAGATACGCTGCTATGACCCATCTTGCCAGGATAAACACAACCGTGTGTGATGCGATCAACGCCTAAACTTTGCATCGCACACGGTTGTTTTATCCTTTTAAAATGCTAAATATGTAACCATTTTTTTGTCTTTACATTCACAGTGAAAAAGTTGAGGACCAGATGGCGATCCATGAAGGACCGTTTCAATAAGGGGATCCGTGCTGCGGAGGAGCAAGCTCGGAGTGGTGCTGCTGCGTCCAAGTCGGTGCCCTATAAATATAACAGGGCACTCCAGTTCCTAAGACCGGTCCTTACCCGCCGACAGTAAGTATTTTGGCCACATACCATATTGCACAGCCACATTGTACATTGCCCAGACACATAGCATATTGCACAGCCACATAGTACATTGCCCAGACACATAGCATATTGCACAGCCACATAGTACATTGCCCAGACACATAGCATATTGCACAGCCACATAGTACATTGCCCAGACACATAGCATATTGCACAGCCACATAGTACATTGCCCAGACACATAGCATATTGCACAGCCACATAGTACATTGCCCAGCCACGTACATTGTGCATCCACATAGTAGATTGCCAGGCCACTATATCGCAGCCACATAGTACACGTTCTAGCTACATATACACATAGTATATTTCCAAAGGAACATAGTGTATTGGCCATCCATGTAGTCATCGTAGCATTTTGGCCATCCTTTTACCCTAGTGGAATGGTATATAGCCCATTAGTAATTTTTTTGGTTAGGCGTGAGTCATTGTAGTCCATGACAGGTTACGTTCTGAGTCAGGGTAGTTCTGATCGCAGGAATAATGATGACGTCTGGATCACATGATCCTAACGTCATGGCCGTTCCTGCGATCAGATCAGCAAAGTGACTTTTTTTTTTTTTTTTTTTTTATGTTTTTCTTGACTTTAAATTTTTTACTAATTTGGCGGCATAGGCAGCATCAAGAAATATTTTTTTTAAAAAAAATTTTGAAAACGATGACAGAGGTATGCATTGGCTTTGGCAGCGGGAATGACCAGTCATTTTCTGCCGTAGGTATGTCCATGATTGTTATCGTCAGCCCTAATGGTCAGCTGGCGATAACAATCAGCAATTTATTATAGGCCACACAGACTGAGAGACAGGTGATTGTAATGTATTGATGTGTCATGTAATGTTAATTTTATTACAGGAGTTGGCGTATGTGATAGTTAATTAATTGAAGGCTAATTCTTTCCTTATCTTTTCACAGGACACACAGCAGCACCCTCGAGCGAGCTCGCCCCGCAGGAGCGGACCTTCATGAATCGCCATCTGACCCGTCACAGCCCTCCCACAGCGACAGCAGGCTTGCACCACCATCTGGAGAACCGGCAGCCGGTTCATCAGGTGTTCCCCTGCACGAGGCCTCTGGCGCACCTTCGTTTGGGAATTCCCGACAGCGCCAGCGGGCCTCGGACAGGCCAGCCATGCCCGAATTTTTGCATTTGAGCACGGTTTTCCAGAACTGTTTCAAGGCGTTGAGCGATAAAATGGACACTCGTCTGTCCAGTATCGAACGGCGCCTTGAAAATCTGGAAGCCGAGCTCTCAAATCCGGCAAAACATTTTTTAAGTACTATTGGTAAGGGCATGGTGGAACACCTTACGCCGGAACTCCAGATTTCGGTGATGCAATCCTGCAACAATGCCTACGTGAGGGCTCTGCAGCAGTCTCGGGTCACGCAGTCAGCGACACTGCCCGTAGTGCCGTCGCTGGCTAGCATGACTCCGACTACTGCTGCAGAGCCACTCCAGCCACCCCACCCTGGTCCAAGTGCCGAGCGACGCCACCACAGGCACCATAGCAGTGTGCCGCCGACTCCTGCTCCTGCCAGGCCCTCATCCTCCCGCAGCCATCATTCTGGGGGAGCTAATACCGATCGTGGAAAGAAAAGGAAAAGAAAGCACAAAAGCAAGAGGACACGCACTGAGGCTCTGGCTGCTCCAGTACAAACAACAAGTACACGTCGGGGCTCTAGCCGCAGCAGGAGCAGCCAGAGCCAACCAAGAACCACGCAAAGGCTCGTATTGCCTCCTCCCTCCCCTACAGAGGTGGCGGTTTCCTCCCCATTATACCCTGCGGAGGGTTTAGACCTGCCATCCAGCCTCCTGGACTATAATAGGTCAACATCCTCGTCGTCGTCGTCATCATCCTCATTTTCCGCTCCCCATTCCCAAAAAGAAACATACCATTCCCCCATGGTGGCACAGGTTGATACCCCCTAAGTTTATTTCCCCTTTTTTTTTCCTGTTTCCCCCCAATAAAAATTTTTTGTTTTAATACAACAATATTTGCTCTTATTTTCCTGTATACTTCTCAGCAAGTCACACCGTGCGCCGTCTACACATATTTTGTGCTTCAAACAACTCATATATGCAATGTCAGACACTATTTTTACCATTTTTATTTTGCCTTTTTTGGTGTGTCTCTCATTGCTGTATGAGGTATTTACAAACAATAAAGTGTATGAGGTGTTTTCAATCACTAAGGGTATGTGTCCACGCTCAGGATTGCATCAGGATTTGGTCACGATTTTTCATCAGTATTTGTAACCCAAAACCAGGAGTGGGTGATAAATACAGAAGTGGAGCAGATGTTTCTATTATACTTTGCCTCTAATTGTTCCACTCCTGGTTTTGGCTTACAAATACTGATGAAAAATCGTGACAAAATCCTGATGCAATCCTGAACGTGGACACATACCGTAAAGGTACCTTCACACTTAACAATGCTGCAGCGAAACATACAATGATGCAGATCACTGCAGCATCGCTAGTTGGTCGCTGGAGAGCTGTCTGTGTGACAGCTCTCCAGCGACCAACGATGCCGAGGTCCCCGGGTAACCAGGGTAAACATCAGGTTGCTAAGCGCAGGCCGCCGCGCTTCCGATGATTACCCTGGTTACCAGTGTTAAATGTAAATAAAACAACAGTACATACACTCAGAATTGCGTCCCCCGGCGTCCGCTTCCCTGCCCTGACTGAGTGACGGCCCTAACAGCAGAGCGGTCACATCACCGCTGTGCTGTGCATTCACTTTCCGGCCGGCGCTCAGTCAGTGCAGGAAGCATACGCCGGGGGACGCGAAGATGAGTATATATATATATTTTTTTTTAAATCTTTCACACTGGTAAACAGGGTAAATATCAGGTTACTAAGCGGCGCCCTACGCTTAGTAAGCCGATATTTACCCTGATTACCATTGTAAAACATCGCTGGTATCGTTGTTTTTGCTGTCAAACACAGCGATACACGGCTATCTGACAAACAAATAAATATGTTATATGGTATGGTATAAATTTTGTCTTTGAAGCAGGGTAGAAAACTGAAGAAATTTTTTTTATTAAAACACAATGTTGAGTCCTTATCTGTCCCTGGCTTCCAGGATGCAGAGATCCAAGTAATGACACGCAGCACAGAGGTTGTGTGATCATATACAGGGAAAGCCCAGGAGCCCGTCTGAGCTCACTGAGCTCTACCCCTCCTTTATAAAAAGAGTTAGACATTTTACAGACATGCGTACAAGCGCTCATATTACACATCCTTTTACAATAACAGTCTATACAAGAGATAAGGCACGGCTTCTTGTATGTAGGTAAAGGTTACAATACAGGAAAGGAATGCGTCCATAAAAGGAAATGTCAACTTTGCTCTACTTTCTTGCTGATAAGCCAGACGTCTCAGCAGAAAGACATAATGGATTCTTTCAGTCTAATCTCTACAATTCCCCCCTTTGACATATTCCTTTTATTTATTACCATAGGGCCAAAGACAAAGCCTTTATTTTTGGTATTACACATACACACACTTATATTATTAATAAGAGAATCAAATCTAGTATTAATTCTTCTATCGCAAATTATTTTCTTCTTTTGCAGTATACTAAAATATAAAAACAAAAATTAGTACAGTAAAATTAATTAGAATCACTAGAGGATAATATAAGAATAAAGGAAAAAAAAACAAAAAACTTTATACTCTTGCATCTATTACACAAAGTTTATCTGTGCATACTGAGATACCCTTGAGCACAATCTGGAATAGTACGTATATGACTACAATAATCATAACTATATGTATTATGCTCTGCATAATCCCAGCAACCCACCCACCGATTCCTCTGAACCAGTTGGCTGGATTAAGAAAAGAAAAGGTATCTGACCACCAGCTATCCTTATTCTGGTCATTATCTTTGTCATACTGATCTCTGAGTCGTTGTACGTCCTTTAATTTAAATGTCATACTCATAGTACTATTCGGGTCTATATAATGACAGCAGGTAGGTCCGATGATTTGACACATACCCCCTTGTGAGGCAGTTAGGTAATCCAATACCAGGGTATGTTGGTTGATGACTATTATAAGCTGATTCTGTACAGCTATACTAGTGTTTAGTATATCCAATATATCCCAGATCTGATCATCTAGATAGTCTGTGGCCCTAACTAATTTATCCCACATTTGTGTAATCATAGGGTAAATAAAAATAGAACTGACAATTTTATTGGCTATACCCATTTGCACTATGTGTGGTCTCCCCGAGGGACGTGGTGAGTTATCTGCAGCTCTTTTATACAGTGTGTGCTTGGGCACGGCTTGCATATTCACTTGTTTATTTGAAATTATGAAAGTAGCCGGGGTTAGGCGTCCTAATGTACAAGTACCCTTTATACCTACGGGAAGCCATTTATATGCTCCTTCTCCGCATATCCAAAATGTACCTTCAGGCAGATCCCATAGAGCTGAGTGCTGCAATACCAATCTGTGAGCCAAATCCACAAATCTAGATACATTCTGAAGCATACACCAAGAGGGTTTTTGTCCCAAAGGGCTACAGTACCCGGCTGCGGGATTTCCACATACAGGCATTCCATTGACATACTCATCGGATTCATTACAAACCAGGTTCCCCGGTTTGCTTGTACAATCTCTTTCATTACCTTGAGGGAACAACTCAGAATGTTCCCAATTTCTATTGTGTATGTATCTTTCCAATACTACAGGTTTGAAGGCATCAGAGGAAGGGACGGTTGTACTGAAACTGAGCTGTAGATTTTCAGTGGGGACCTGTCCTAGATCAGTTAATCCAGTCTTATTCCTAGGTACCCATTTTCCTCCCTTGAATGCTAAATATTGTAGATGTGTATTACTCCCTGAGAGATTACCCTGCCACCAAGGAAATTCTACCCATCCCACAATTGGTATGGCGATTGTAGTATTCCACAGCCTAGCATTACCAGTTTGGTTATTGGCCAGTTTGTCTGAACAATTAGGCCAAGCGAATATTTCTTCTGCTGATACGGGAACTGCTAGAAAAGGTATACTTGTGGCTGATACCGGTGAATGGGTACAGATCCAACAATCTGCCAGGGGTTGTGTATTATTTAACAAGTCATGCACTAATTTTCTATGATGTTGTACGAATCTATTGTTCAAAGGGGTTAGAGATTTTAGTCTATCCCATGCCTCCGTTGAGATTAACATTATTAACATCAATATCATGAGTTTTGTACTGCTTTTTTGCAGTGGCTTGCATGTATCCATGATGCCTTTCCTTCTAGCTTGACTGATGTAGGTGTTGTCAACAGGACTTGGAAGGGTCCGTCAAATCTTGGTTCAAGAGCCTTTCTGGTGTGTCTTTTTACATAGACTTGATCACCTGGTTCCAACTTGTGACTTCCTTCAATGTTGTCAGGATCTGGAAGGGAAGCAAAAACTTGTGCATGCACCTTAGTTAATTGTTTCTGAAGATTTTGCACATAAGAAGTCAATGACTCAATATTTAACACAAGTTGTTGTGGAAAATAACATCCTAAATTGGCAGTCCTGCCAAACAAAATTTCATATGGAGACAGTTTAGTCTTACCCCTTGGGGTATTGCGTATTGAGTAAAGGGCCAGTGGAAGGCATTCTGTCCAAGGCTTTCCTGTTTCAGCCATGGCTTTCTGTATTTTTAATTTTAAAGTTCCATTCATGCGTTCCACCTTACCAGAACTTTGAGGATGGTATGGAGTGTGCAACTGACTTTCAACACCCAACATTTTCAGTACATTTTGAAATATTTCTCCAGTGAAATGAGTACCCCTATCTGACTCGATCACTTCAGGGAGACCGTAACGGGGTATCAGTTCGGCAACTAGCTTTACAGCAGTGTTTTTAGCTGAAGCCTTCCGAACTGGATAGGCCTCTGGCCACCCTGAGAACATGTCCACACACACCAACACATACTCATACCCATTACTTTTTGGCAGCTGGATAAAGTCTATTTGTAATCGCTGAAACGGATAGAGAGGTCGGACGTGGTGCTTCATAGGGGTCTTTGTCGTCTGTCCGGGATTATGTGCCAGGCATATAACGCATGCAGCACAATAGTCTCTTGCGTAGTTGCCAAAACCTGGAGCCAACCAGACTTGCTTTGTCAGTAGTGTCATTGCATTTGCAGACACATGAGTAGGGTGGTGTAGTCCACCAACTACAATCGGGTACCAGGCTCTAGGTAGACATATTAGTCCATCTTTCTTCCAAATTCCTGCTTGTTCTTCTGCCCCTTCCTTTTTCCACCTGTCCCTCTCCTCTTCTCCTGCATCTTCCTGTGCTTGTCTCAGTCTATCTTCAGTATTTTCTGTGGGGTTTACAGTATGAACTTGCTGTAAGGGTTTGACCGCTGCTGCCTTGGCTGCTTTATCAGCCCTATCATTTCCCCTAGATTCCCTAGTGTCGAGTCTCACATGTGCAGCTACCTTAATTACTGCTACTTCTTTTGTTTCTTGTGCAGCCTCTAAGATCTGTTTGATCAGAGAAGCATGTTTTACAGGTTGGCCTGACGCTGTCATGTAACCTCTAGCTCTCCAGATTACTCCAAAATCAAACACAATACCATGTGCATACCTAGAATCAGTGTATATATTAGCTGTCTGATTCTCAGCTATTTTTAGCGCTTCAATCAATGCTGTTAGTTCTGCTTCTTGTGCAGACTGTTTTGGTGGAAGTGGTTCTGCTTTGAGAGTTTCAGATTCTGACACAACTGCATACCCTGTATGGAAGTTACCTGTGTCATCTGCAAACCTACTACCATCTATAAACAGCTCTAAATCTGGATTTTGAAGTGGTGTTTCGGATACATTGGGTAAGCCTGCTGTTTCTTGTAAAATGAGCTCTGTACAATCATGTGTGTCTGTAGGGAAAAAATTTGCGTGTGGATCAGTGTCCTTATTCCCCCCTTCAGACTCGAGAGGTAGCAATGTTGCTAAATTAAGAGTCTGAAGCCTTGCAAATGTGATAGTAGAGGGGAGCAGCAAAGAACACTGTAGCCGCAAATGTCTGGCCATGGAAATGTGTTTTGGTTGGACCTGGTTTAATATCCCATAAACATCATGTGTAGTTTGAACTGTGAGTGGATGCTCTAGGACAATTTCTGATGCTTTGTCCAACAATAGTGAGACAGCAACAACTACACGTACACAGGTTGGCGCTGCTCTAGCTACGGGATCTAACCTTGCTGAAAGATATGCAATTGGTCTTTGTTTCCCTGCATGCTTCTGGGTAAGAACTCCTGTAGCATGGGAATCAACTTCTGCAGCCATAAGCTGAAATGGTTTGGTGTAGTCTGGTAGCCCTAACGCTGGAGCTGAAACAAGGGCATCTTTTAATTGTTGGAACGAAATCTGACCTTCTTTTGTCAACAAATAAGGTTCACTTTTTACACAGTCATACAGTGGTTGCATTAGTTGACTGGCATGTATAATCCATTGTCTACAATGAGACACTATTCCTAAAAATGCTCGTAGCTGTTTATGATTTCTAGGCTCATTCATCTGTCTTATTGCTTCAGTTCTTTGAGGTGTAAGATGCTTTTTACCTTGAGAAATGCAATGACCTAGAAAGACCACTTTGATCTGACAAACTTGTAGCTTTTGTCTATTCACTTTACACCCTTCTTTTTCTAGAAAACATAGTAAACTCACAGTGGACCTTTCTGCAGTTTCTAGATCTGGGCAGCAAAGTAGTAGGTCATCCACATACTGCAAAATTACTACCTGTGATTCAGGTTCAAACCTTTGAAGAACTGTTTGTAGGGCATTTGAATAAAGAGTAGGGGAGTGTATCATTCCCTGTGGAAGGCGTGTCCACGCCAACTGTTTGCCCTTAAATGTAAATGCAAACAAATGCCAACTATCTTGGTGTAAAGGAACCGAGAAAAATGCATTTGAAAGATCTATTACAGTAAACACTTGAGAACTGGCTGGTATCTGTGATAGTAACGTATGAGGATTGGGTACAACTGGGGTGATTGGATCTAGAACTTTGTTTATTTCTCTTAGATCATGTACCATACGATATTTGGGCATAGAACCCTTATCAAGAGTTCTCTTCTTGACTGGATACAGAGGAGTGTTAGCAGGTGATTGTATCTCTACCAAAACTCCTTTCTCTCTATATCCCTCTATCTGTTTTGTAATTGCTAATTCCTGCTGGGCACTCACAGGGTATTGTCTGAGCTGTGGGAGAACAGCTCCTGGTTGCACAGATAATTTTACAGGAGAAATATGCAATAATCCCACATCAGTGTCACCCTGTGCCCACAGTGTTTCTGGGATCATTGAGAGGTCTAGATCTGTGGTGTACTCTTTTTCTTCAGTATAATCCTCAAAAGCCTGAATTCTAACATATTGTTCTAATGTTTCTGCATCATCAGGGATAGTCAGCATAACTGTACCATCTTCCCTAAAATTGATGTTAGCTTCTAATTTCTTTAGTACATCAGTTCCTAACAGACATGTTGGGGCACCTCTGGCATACAAAAATCTGGATGCAAAACATTTAGGTCCTAATGAGACCTCTAGGGGCACAGTATATGGCAGTGTTCGAATTACCCCATCATAACCCTCAGCAAAAGTTGTTTGTTCTGAAATATCTTCCGGATTCGGAAGAAAATCTTGATTCAAAATTGAGGAAGTTGCACCTGTATCTATGAAAAATGGAATCTCTCTCCCCCCCACATTCACCTGTATCATAGGTCTTCTAGCTGGTAGGGAAGTTTGTAACACATCGAGTCAATCTGAATCTGGTATGGAACCATCTATGATGGTAGATTTCTGCTGGTTGTCCGTTTGGAGAGGGTTATTTCTGGGAACAAATTTGCCTGACTTTATATCTGCCAACTTCTTCCTGCACTCCCTTTGGAAATGACCTGGCTTTTTACAGTAGTGGCAAGGAAAATCGTGTCTCACTCTTCCTCCTGTATTAGCTTGTGCTATTCTAACAGGCTTACGATTCTCTCTCATATCCATGGCTATTCCTAAACATCGTTGTTTCACAATATTTGGTTGTTCAATTGTTCTCCAATCTGGAGTAGAGGATTTAAATTTTTCTCTGATTTTCGGATCTAGCCCCTCTATCAATTGTTTTGTAAAAAGTCTCCTTACTGAAGCATCAGTCAAATCCAATCCTTCATCCCTAAAGCTATTTTCTAGTTCTTGACTATATTCTTCAATACTTTGCCCAAATTTCTGCATAATCACACCTGTAGACCCCCTTTCCCTCTGTTTTCCTCTCATGAAAATTATTAATGCCTCTGTGAACTGGGTACCTGATGCTTCTGTCTGTAAGGCACCCCCTTCTGCCACTGGTCTATTGGGCTGTAGGTGTGTCAATAATTCCTGAAAAAGTCCGGGGGACATTTTCATTCTACATAATTCTTCCCCGTCCGCCCAGACCCCAGCATGAGTCTGCATGATTTGTTGTATATACTGCGCAAACCTTATGGGGTATTGAGTGGGATCCGGTGCATTATGCAGGAGGGACATACCCTCAGCAGGGGACCAAGGAAAGTATTGTCTGGTCTGGTGATATCTGGTGTTCATTACTCCTCCTTCACCAGCTTCTCTAAAAGGTCTTGGTACTACCCTAACAGGGGCAAGTACAGCGCCATATCTAGGTGTACCACAGGCTAGGCAATCATTTCTCCAATCTGGATTTTGTTGTCCACAGTGTGAACATTCCCATCCTCCTACCCCACCAAGATTGGGATACAAGGCTGGAAATTGTTTTCCTCCTTCTGCTCTTCCAGATGGTACAAATGATTGGGCTTTTGGATCTAGGTAAGAAGGTGGAATACATCCTTTCCTTCCTATAGACCATTTGAAAGTGTCTGGATCATATCTCCAATTTTCTTCTCTTGCTATTTTTGAGACCTCTATCATACAGTGTATGATTTCTTCCCACCCATTGTCTTTGATAATTCCACCTCGTTCTTTACTCAGTCTTTCCCATTCTGTACTGAACATAAGTGCTTCTGAAATTCCCAATTTTTCTCTTACCCTTCTAATCTGCCTTCTGACTGTCTTTCCACATCTTTCCTGTATGATATCTGCTGCTTCTACTTGTCCTAAGACGGTTTTGGTCTGTTTATTTCCCATTTTTCTTTTCAATATTAGCTATGACTACCCTAGGTGACGTTTGGACAACCACTTCCTCTGTTGGTGGCGTCTCGTTGCCTTCTCTCCTAGGGAGCTAAAATATTGAAAGGCTCGTCTGCTCCATTTCTTCTAATATGCAGGACGTACTTAAGTGCTATTATGCACGCAAACAGACCCAGCAACACCATACAGATCACAAAACTTTCTGTGTCAGTTAGCATACTTGTCCCAGGCTCATGAAAACCCGCGTCCTGGGCTCATTCTATCAAACCTTATCCAGAAATGAAGGAGGTTAAGCACTTAATGAATAGTCAAGCATGGGCGGAGGTCTCCCAGAAGGACGCAACCACATGACCCAGTTAGGCTGACTTCCGTGTATAAGGCTTATACCCCAACTATTTCGGCTTATTTTTCTATGCACTTTTGCTCTTCTTTCACAACATACCACAACCTTCACACTGTTCACACACTGCCAGGGACAGGACTCATAAATCTATACAATATGGTAACCCGAGTTTTATAGGTATCTACTCACTACTAGACTAACCCAGCGTGACACGGCTCATAGAGATCTTTCGGATAATACAGGGCAGATAAAAGAGAACTAATAATGTCTCTTACCTGGCCAGGTTTTTCAGTTCATTTGCCGTCCATTATCCCAGATCTCCGTTGTCCGTATCCGCAGGTAAATCTCGAGCAAATACTCTTATCTCAGGTCCCTGTTCAGGCGCCAGAGAAATGTTGAGTCCTTATCTGTCCCTGGCTTCCAGGATGCAGAGATCCAAGTAATGACACGCAGCACAGAGGTTGTGTGATCATATACAGGGAAAGCCCAGGAGCCCGTCTGAGCTCACTGAGCTCTACCCCTCCTTTATAAAAAGAGTTAGACATTTTACAGACATGCGTACAAGCGCTCATATTACACATCCTTTTACAATAACAGTCTATACAAGAGATAAGGCACGGCTTCTTGTATGTAGGTAAAGGTTACAATACAGGAAAGGAATGCGTCCATAAAAGGAAATGTCAACTTTGCTCTACTTTCTTGCTGATAAGCCAGACGTCTCAGCAGAAAGACATAATGGATTCTTTCAGTCTAATCTCTACACACAACATTTTAAAAACAAAGGGTTCCAAGTTTTTAAGATAAGGCACATTACATTGGTGAACTATTTTTAGCATAGTCACACCAGAATACAGTCCAACAGTTTACTACACCATTGTATCTTGCCATGACACACGGCCAACATCTGACACAAAATAGGCCGCAAAACGATCCCTCATCTGCGCAATTTCCACACTTGTCCTCAGAGGATGATCATGGAAATCGGGCAATGGGTTGGCTATGGTTTCATCGAGATCCGCGTTCAGTCTCTCTTTGGACAGAATATAATTGTGGAGAGCCACACACGCCTTCACCACCTCATCCACTGTCTCAGTTTTCAGATTAATGGCGGATCCTAATATCCGCCATTTGGAGACAAGGATGCCAAAGGCGCACTCCACAGTCCTTCTGGCCCTGGACAGTCTGTAATTGAACACCCTTTTTGTATGGTCCAAGCCCCGACTGGAGTAGGGTTTCAATAGGTTGGCAGACATTTGGAATGCCTCATCCCCAACCACAACAAATGGCATCGCAGGGCCTTCGGTGTGGGGAAGAGGTCGTGGCTGTGGGAAATTAAAATTGTTCCCATATAATTTTTGGCCCATATCCGACTCTTTAAATGTGCGCGAGTCATTTGAACGGCCAAACGCACCAATGTCCACTGCGAGAAAACGGCAGTCCGCATCGGCAATTGCCATCAGCACAGTGAAAAAGTATTTTTTATAGTTGTAGAAAAGGGATCCACTTTTCGCAGGCTTGGTAATCCGAATGTGCTTGCCATCCACCGCGCCAATACAGTTTGGAAACGAACACACTTGGTCAAATTTCTGTGCGTTGGCCAACCAGATATCGCTTGTAGGGACGGGTAAAAATTCCTCCCGGAGATTATCCCACAAAGCGCGGCATGTCTCAGCAATAATTCCGGAGAGAGTGGAGACTCCAATCCGGAACTGAAATTGAAGGGATCTCAAGGTCTCTCCGGTAGCCAGGAAACTGCCAAGAAGATAAAGAAATTACATTAAAGTACATTGCAATTTATAAAAGTACATTGACCATACCACCCCCAAAAAAAATTAAGAAAAAAAAAAAAAAGGGAAGAACATATCTCAGTCATTCAAACAGCTACGTACCGTAGAGTCACCAGAAGCCGTTCCTCTGCGGAAATAGCTCTCCGGAGCTGCGTGTCCTGCCTGCTAATGGCTCCTTCCACCCGACGCAGAAGATACCGGAAGCTCTCCTGAGACATCCTGGTGTACTCGAAATATTTCTCCAGGTTGTCATTCAGTTCGCCAAACAAGCTATGGTATGCTCCACGGCTCTCCCGGACTTAGAAGATAGGGTGTATCCAAAAGCGGCGACGACTCCATCTCCGTTTTTCCCTTTCCCTTTGATGAGAACAGGCGACAGCATAGGCATGACCAAGGCAAATTCCATCTCCATATCCATGTAGATACTGTCCATGGGACGCTCCATCATGAATACCAGCAAAATGGGAGGAATTCATGTCTGCCAGGGTATATATACACAATTACATAAACACCAACCCTCTTCTAGCCATTGGTGGTCCTTATCTATTGTGTAGACACTTTTTTTTGTGGGTGGGATGAAGAATGACTCACTGCACAAAAAAACGCATGCGGCGCAAAACGCTGCGTTTTTTGTTGAAAACGCAACTGCGTTTCCCAAAAACGCAGCGTTTTGCACCGCATGCGTTGAAAGCATGCGGCGCAAAACGCAGCGTTGTGCATGCATTTTGCTGCGTTTTTGTTTGCGTTGTGCATTGCGGCGCCGACGCTGCGGCGCACAACGCAAATGTGAACGTAGCCAAGAAATCTGCAAGCCATTAACCCTCATATACTTACAGACTCCCTACACTCATCACTGTCCCCAATCTCCACTTTTTCCTTTCCTGATCTGGCAGTAAATCACTACAAAGACACTCTCAGAAGCACCTTGGAAAAAGTAGCAACCTTCATCTTCAGAACCTCAAAACATAGAGTAAAACAGCCCTGGCTCACATTGCAAACTCAATTTCTACAGCAATGCTTTAGGAGTGCCAAACGCCTATGGAGGAAAACTCGTACACCAGAAAATATTATCCACTACAAATTTATGTTGAGAACCTATAACTGCCCTTTACCTCGCCAAACAGACCTGCTTCACTATGATCTTTTCACTCTCTTCTGTTCTCTTCCTCACTTTCTGACCGCTCCTTTGTAAGGAGGAGAATCAGGCCATGGGTACCTGTCCTGTGCCGGGTCCAGAACTGTCTGGGCTGACTCCTCTGTTGTCTGGGGGAAGGAGTAAGAGACCTGACAGACCTTAGCACTCGGAAACAGGGGGTGTGGATAAGCTGCCACAGCCACAGCGTGCGCGGAAGCAGGCAGTCGTGGCAGGAACAGGCAGCGCGCAGCACAGAGAGAGAAGTTCTCCATCTGTTGAGCACATTGGCTGTGCTAGCACGCGTCCGTGTACTCCCGCTGTGACCAACGTGGATTGCAGAGAGAGAAGTACAGCGCGCCTGGTAACTGGGAGAGATCGGGGTGCCGTGTGCTTCTGGTCGTGAGTACAGCGCACGTGCCGCAAAGAGAGAACCAAGTACTGGACAGACGTTTGCAGCCCACTTTACCAGCATATCCTTTTCCGCCCACGGGGGGGCTCTGATCGAGCTACGGCCTTGTTTGCTCCGGCCGCATATGTTCATGGACTAGGGGCTCAGCGGAAGGTACTGGAGACCGACCGCTGCCGCAAGAAGACCGACCGCCGTTATCAGCTGAATCTCCTTAGACAAACACTGCTCCAGCCATTGTCGGCGCTACCAACCCCCAAGTGGTACCTGCATTCTGAAGAACTCCTGACACGATAAGTGCACAACAGAACTACCGTCACTTTGTTGGTTAACCCTGCATATTCTTCTCAATTGGACTGCTATTCCCCCGTTTAACCCTTCATCTCCCTGCGAGGCGTTAACCCCCTGTTAAATTTAAACTGTTAAATTTGTTAACCCTGCCCTGGCTTCTGTCTGTCACTGCATCCCGCAACCTGCTTACACCTTCAGTGTATCATTCGCTGGCCCCACTTCTCTTTCTCTCACTATTGGGGTCCCTCAGGGCTCGGTCCTTGGACCTCTTCTCTTCTCTCTTTACTCAGCCCCAATTGGACAGACCATTAACAAATTTAGCTTTCAGTACTATCTTTTTGCTGATGACGCACAACTATACACTTGTTATATACTCACCGTCCGTCGGCTCCCGGATCGACAACAGGCCTTTCCCGCTCGCGACGCTCCGGTAACCGGTCCATGCTGCGATCTCGCGAGATGATGACGTAGCGGTCTTGCGAGACCGCTACGTCATCATCTCGCAAGACCGCAATGCACTCTTGAGACCGGAGCGCCCGAGCAGCGTCGGTAACCACTTCGCTTGGATCCGGGGGCTCCAGAAGGTGAGTATATAACTATTTTTTATTTTATTTCTTTTTTTTAACAGGGATATGATGCCCACATTGCTATGTACTACGTGGGCTGGGCAATATAATACATGGTCTGGGCAATATACTACGTGGCTGGGCAATATACTACATGGGCTGTGCTATATTCTACGTGGCTGGGCAAAATACTACATGGGCTGGGCAATATACTACATGGGCTGTGCTATATACTACGTGGCTGGGCAATATACTACATGGGCTGTGCTATATACTTCGTGGCTGGACAATATACTACTTGGGCTGGGCAATACACTACATGGGCTGTGGTATATACTACGTGGCTGGGCAATATACTACGTGACTATACAACGTGGGCTGCGCAATATACGTGGACTGCGCAATATACAACGTGGGCTGCGCAATATACAACGTGGCCTGCGCAATATACAACGTGGGCTGCGCAATATACAACATGGGCTGTGCAATATACAACGTGGGCTGCGCAATATACTACGTGGGCTGCGCAATATACTACGTGGGCTGCGCAATATACTACATGGGCAGCGCAATATACTACGTGGGCTGCGCAATATACTACGTGGGCTGCGCAATGTACTACGTGGGCTGCACAATATACAACGTGGCCTGCGCAATATACAACGTGGGTGGCGCAATATACAACGTGGGCTGTGCAATATACAACGTGGGCTGCGCAATATACTACGTGGGCTGCGCAATATACTACATGGGCAGCGCAATATACTACATGGGCTGCGCAATATACTACGTGGGCTGCGCAATGTACTACGTGGGCTGCGCAATATACAACGTGGCCTGCGCAATATACAACGTGGGTGGCGCAATATACAACGTGGGCTGCACAATATACAACGTGGGCTGCGCAATATACTACGTGGGCTGCGCAATATACTACGTGGGCTGCGCAATGTACAATGTGGGCTGGGCAATGTACAACGTGGGCTGCGCAATGTACTACGTGGGCTGCGCAATGTACTACGTGGGCTGCGCAATATACAACGTGGGCTGCGCAATATACTACGTGGGCTGCGCAATGTTCTACGTGGGCTGCGCAATGTACTGTGTGGGCTGCGCAATGTACTGCATGGGCTGCGCAATGTAATGCGTGGGCTGCGCACTGTACTGTGTGGGCTGCACAATGTACTGCGTGGGCTGCTCAATGTACTGCGTGGGCTGCGCAATATACTACGTGGGCTGTGCTATACACTACGCATACATATTCTAGAATACCCGATGCGTTAGAATCGGGCCACCATCTAGTATATATATAATTGTCTAAGGGTCTGTTTATCTGTAACTGAAATCTCGCGTCGTTGATTGGTCGCGCCCTGCCGACCTCGACCAATCAGCGTTGATAAATAAACTACATACATATACTAGAACGAGAATAACATGAAGGACAGTCTGTGAGGGAGAGAATAACATGGAGGTCAGTCTGTGAGGGCGAGAATAACATGGAGGACAGTGTGTGAGGGAGAGAATAACATGGAGGACAGTCTGTGAAGGAGAAAATAACATGGAGCACAGTCTGTGAGGGAGAGAATAACATGGAGGACAGTCTGTGAGGGCGAGAATAACATGAAGGACAGTCTGTGAGGGAGAGAATAACATGGAGGACAGTCTGTGAGGGAGAGAATAACATGGAGGACAGTCTGTGAGGGAGAGAATAACATGGAGGACAGTCTGTGAAGGAGAAAATAACATGGAGGACAGTCTGTGAGGGAGAGAATAACATGGAGGACAGTCTGTGAGGGAGAGAATAACATGGAGGACAGTCTGTGAGGGAGAGAATAACATGGAGGACAATCTGAAAAGGAGAGAATAACATGGAGGACAGTCTGTGAGGGAGAGAATAACATGGAGGACAGTGTGTGAGGGAGAGAATAACATGGAGGACAGTCTGTGAGGGAGAGAACAACATGGAGGACAGCGTGCAAGGGAGAGAATAAATATTTTCCCCGTTTTTAAGTTTATCATATGGTAAAATAAATGGTGTCCTTGAAAACTATAAGTCATCCTGTAGAAAACAAGCTGTCATACAGCGATAGATGACTAATAAAGTTTTGACTCTTAACCCCTTCGCGCATGCGCCGTACTAGTACTGCGCTGCCGGCACTGCATTTGTGCCAGCCGCAGTACTAGTACGGCGCACCGATTACCGCGGTCTCACGCTGAGCGCCGTGCGGGTGCGGGTGCGGGTGTCAGCTGTATATGACAGCTGACACCCCGCAGCAATGCCCACGATCGGCGCTAGCGCCGATCCCAGGCATTTAACCCCTCTGATGCCGCTGTCAGTAGTGACAGCGGCATAGAGGGGGATCGCGCAGGGACGGGGGCTCCCTGCTCTCTCCCACCGGAGCAACGCGATGAGATCGCGCTGCTCCGGTGATCCGGAAGGAGTCCCCGGATCCAAGATGGCCGCGGGACTCCTTCCGGGTCATGGAATGACCTGGCTAGCTGGCGCCTGCTGAGGGCTGCTGAGAGCAGGCGCCGGAAAGCCTCCTAACCTTCCTGTCAGATCGTTGATCTGACAGAGTGCTATGCACACTGTCAGATCAACGATCTGATCTAATACAGTGATGTCCCACCCTGGGACAATAGTAGAAAGTAAAAAAAAAAAAAATAGAATGTATAAAAAAAAAAAAAAAATCCCCAAATAAAGGAAAAAAAAAAACATTTCCCAGTAAATCCATTTATTTATGTAAATTAAAAAAAACAATAAAAGTACACATATTTGGTATCACCGCGTCCGTAACGACCCGCTCTATAAAACTTTCCCACTAGTTAACCCCTTCAGTTAACACCGCAAAAAAAACAAAAAAAAAAACAAGGCAAAAAACAACGCTTTATTATCATACAGGCGAACAAAAAGTGGAATAACACGCGATCAAAAAGACGGCTATAAATAATCATGGTACCGCTGAAAACGTCATCTTGTCCCGCAAAAAAAAAGCCACCATACAGCATAATCAGCAGAAAAATAAAAAAGTTATAGCTCTCAGAATAAAGCGATGCAAAAACAATTATTTTGTTTATATAAAATAGTTTTTATTGTGTAAAAGCTCCAAAACATAAAAAAATTATATAAATGAGGTATCGCTGTAATCGTACTGACCTGAAGAATAAAGCTGCTTTATCAATTTTACCATACGTGGAACGCTATAAACGCCCCCCCTAAAAGAATTTCAGGAATTGCTGGTTTTTGTTCATTCCGCCTCCCAAAAATCGGAATAAAAAGCGATCAAAAAATGTCATGTGCCCGAAAATGGTACCAATAAAAATGTCAACGCGTCCCGCAAAAAACAAGATCTCACATGAGTCTGTGAGCAAAAATATGGATAAATTATAGCTCTCAAAATGTGGTGATGCAAAAACTATTTTTTCCAATAAAAAGCATCTTTTAGTGTGTGACGGCTGCCAATCATAAAAATCCGCCAAAAAACCGCTATAAAAGTAAATCAAACCCCCCTTCATCACTCCCTTAGTTAGGGAAAAATAATAAAATTTACAAAAATGTATTTATTTCCATTTTCCCATTAGGGTTAGGGTTAGGGCTAGGTTTAGGGCTAGGGTTAGGGCTAGGGTTAGGGTTGGGGTTAGGGCTAGGGATAGGGTTGGGGTTAGGGCTAGGGTTAGGGCTGGGGTTAGGGTTGGGGTTAGGGTTTCAGTTAGAATTGGGGGGTTTCCACTGTTTAGGCACATCAGGGGCTCTCCAAACGCAACATGGCGTCCGATCTCAATTCCAGCCAATTCTGCTTTGAACAAGTAAAACAGTGCTCCTTCCCTTCCGAGCTCTGCCGTGCGCCCAAACAGTGGTTCCCCCCCCATATACGGGGTATCAGCGTACTCAGCACAAATTGGACAACAACTTTTGTGGTCCAATTTCTCCTGTTACCCTTGGGAAAATAAAAATGGGGCTAAAATATCATTTTCGTGGAAAAAAAAATATTTTTTATTTTCACGGCTCTGCGTTATAAACTGTAGTGAAACACTTGTTGGTTCAAAGTTCTCACAACACATCTAGATAAGTTCCTTGGGGGGTCTAGTTTCCAATATGGGGTCACTTGTGGGGGGCTTCTACTGTTTAGGTACATCAGGGACTCAGCAAATGCAACATGACGCCTGCATACCAGTCCTTCTAAGTCTGCATTTCAAACGGCGCTCCTTCCCTTCCGAGCTCTGCCGTGCGCCCAAACAGTGGTTTCCCCCCATGTATGGGGTATCAGCGTACTCAGGATAAATTGGACAATAACTTTTGTGGTCCAATTTCTCCTGTTACCCTTGGGAAAAAAAAATTGCGGGCTAAAACATCATTTTGTGGAAAGAAAAAATGATTTTTTAATTTTCACGGCGCTACATTCTAAACTTTAGTGAAACAATTAGGGGTTAAAAGTGCTCACCACACATCTAGATAAGTTCCTTAGGGGGTCTTCTTTCCAAAATGGGGTCACTTGTGGGGGGTTTCTACTGTTTAGGCACGTCAGGGGCTCTCCAAACGCGACATGGGTTCCGATCTCAATTCCAGCCAATTTTGCATTGAAAAGTCAAACGGCGCTCCTTCCCTTCTGAGCTCTGCCATGCGCTCAAACAGTGGTTTATCCCCATATATGAAGTATCAGCGTACTCAGGACAAATTGCACAACAACTTTTGGGGTCCAATTGATCCTGTTACCCTTGGGAAAATAAAAAATTTGGGGCGAAAAGATCATTTTTTGTGAAAATTAATATGAAATTTTTTTTACGTCTCTACATTATAAACTTCTGTGAAGCACTTGGAGGCTCAAAGTGCTCACCACACCTCTAGATAAGTTCCTTAGGGGGTCTACTTTCCAAAATGGTGTCACTTGTGGGGGTTTCCACTGTTTAGGCACGTCAGGGGCTCTCCAATCGCGACATGGGTTCCGATCTCAATTCCAGCAAATCTTGCATTGAAAAGTCAAATGGCGCTCCTTCCCTTCCGAGCTCTGCCATGTGCCGAAACATTGGTTTACCCCAACATGTGGGGTATCGGCGTACTCAGGACAAATTGTACAACGACTTTTGTTGTCCAATTTCTCCTGTTACCCTTGGTAACATAAAACAAATTGGAGCTAAAGTAAAAATTTTGTGAAAAAAAAGTTAAATGTTCAATTTTTTTTAAACATTCCAAAAATTCTTGTGAAGCACCTGAAGGGTTAATAAAATTTTTGAATGTGGTTTTGAGTACCTTGAGGGGTGCAGTTTTTAGAATGGTGTCACTTTTGGGTATTTTCTGTCATATAGACCCCTCAAAGTCACTTCAAGTGTGAGGTGGTCCGTAAAAAAAATGATTTTGCAAATTTTGTTGCAAAAATGAGAAATCGCTGGTCAACTTTTAACCCTTATAACTCCCAAACAAACAAAAAAAAATTATGTTTCCAAAATTGTGCTGATGTAAAGCAGACAAATGTTGATTATTAACTATATTATGTGATATAACTCTCTAATTTAAGGGCATAAAACCGAAAAATTTGAAAACTGCTAAATTTTCATAATTTTCGAAAAATTTCTGTTTTTTTCACAAATTAATGCAAGTCATATCGAAGAAGTTTTACCACTATCATAAACTACAATATGTCATGAGAAAACAATGTCAGAATCACCAGGATACGTTGAAGCGTTTCAGAGTTATGACCTCATAAAGTGACAGTGGTCAGAATTGTAAAAATTGGCCCTGTCACTTAGGTGAAAACAGGCTTCGGGGTGAAGGGGTTAAAATAAAGACAGGAGAAAAACAATGGCAGTGTGTCCAATGGGTTAAAACATAAATGTAAGCACCAATGTTTATATGAATACTAGATGGTGATTCTAACGCATCGGGTATCTACTATATAATTGTCTAATTCTGTCTGTTTGTCTGTAACGGAAATACCGCGTCGCTGATTGGTCTCGCCAGCTGCCTGCGACCAATCAGCGACAGGCGCAGTCTGGCCGCGAATTGGCCTGGGATTTAAACACCGCTTCACTGATTGGTCGCTCCCGGCTGGCCGCGACTTATCAGCGACAGGCGCAGTCCGGCCGCTGATTGGTCGAGAGCAGCTGGGGAGACCAATCAGTGACGTGGGATTTCCGTTACAGACAGACAGAAGTAGACGATTATATAGTAGATACCCGATGCGTTACAAGCGGGCCACCATCTAGTATATATATACTGTGTGTATATATTTGTATTAGTGTGTATCAATGTTTGTGTATATCTGCATATTTTCACAATGTAATATGCAAAAAAGGTGGGGTGCTGTGTAAAACGTAATGAAAACAGGAATGCAATGGTTAGGAAATCTCTTACAGTCACAAAAGAACTTTTATTCACAAAAAAACATGGAACACATATAAGTTGAGAGTTAGGGTATGTCTCCACGTTCAGGATTGCATCAGTCTTTGGTCAGGATTTTATGCAAGTAAAATCCTGACCAAAACTGCACCTGAGGTCACTGGCAGGTCACCTGTGGTGTACCTGCGTGTTTTGCTCATAGTAGCAACATGCAGCGTTTTGAAAAAACGCACAACGCATGCGTTTTCGCGGCAAAAACGCATGCGTTTTTAAACGCATAGTGGAGTCTGGATTTCATAAAATCCCATCCACTATGCTGTAACATCTGGACGCTGCGTTTTTGACGCAGCAGAAAAACGCAGCGTCAAAAACGCAGCGTTTCCTGAACGTGGAAACATACCCTTAGAATTTTTTTTAAATTAATTAAAAAAAAAAAAGATTTAGAAATTGATGGCAGTTTCTCAGAAGCAAACATTGTCAGAGGTTCATCAATCTGTGAACTGAGTCTAAAAATTGTTGAATAATTTTAGAAAATTTTTCCTAATCTTAAAATTGCAAAAACTTTCAATATCTCACCATCTACAGTACAGAATATTATAAAAATATTTAGTTAGTTTGGGGAAATCCATTTGCACAAGGGAGCAGGTCGACAGTCAATATCAGATGCTCATGATCTAATAGCTCTCGGGCAGCACTGTATTAAAAACAGGTTTTATTCAGTCATGGAGATCACTGTTTGTCATGCAATTGTAAGGGTGCGACAGGAAGATAATGTCTTCAGGAACTGTACAGGAATATGTTAGAATATGGTTTTATTGTATTGTATTGCATTGTATGAGTAATGTAAAATGTGAAACTCCATTGAATCGTATAGGTACTAATATGTGTAGTAAATGTATTGTGAATGTATGATGTATTTTATGTAAAAGATTTAGGGAAAGTTTAGGTATAATCTTACAATAGCATAAGGTATAGCATAGCATATAGGGATTAAGATACAGTAGGAAAAGTTCAGTTGTGGGCACATTAGATATAGGAAGTAAGTTGCACAGGTTTAGGGACAGTTAGATGGTTGGGACCAGCCCAGCCAATGGCAGATGGCTAGGTTATAATAAGGGGAGCACTTCCTGACTAAGATCAGGTAGAGTTGGAGATAAATTGTCATAGTAGAAGTTCAAGATCAGTAGGCTGACAGGCACAAACTTTTACGAATTGTTGGGCAGCATGAGAACAGCCGTGACAAACTGCACCTGTTCTTCCCGGGACTTATGGGACCTGTGGTCAGGGCCGGCGTCAGCACCCGGCGCACCCGGGCAAGTGCCGGGGCCCTGGCGAGACGGGGGGGCCCACTCACGCTGTCATAGATACAACACAAGCATCTTCTCACTGGGTCAGTGCAGCCAGGCAGCCACATAGGGGTTAAGAAAGCAGCCAGCGTGACTGTTTGTGGGCGGAGAGCACGTTCTCCTGCTCTGCTCTTGGCCCCTGGCTGCACTGCTAAAGTGCAGATTCTGGAGGAGCTCCTACCGGCGCCTGAGTGAGTGCAATGATATCCCTGTATTCTGGGGTTCTGGGTGAGCTGGGCGGCTGCAGGTTGCAGCTGAGATGCTGAAGTATACACACTGCACAGTACCACTCCCCCTGTATATATAAACTGCACAGCATCTCTCCCCCTGTATATATACACTGCACAGTACAACTCACCCTGTATATATATACTGCACAGCACCTCTCCCCCTGTATATATATATACTGCACAGCACCTCTCCCCCTGTATATATACACTGCACAGTACCACTCCCCCTGTATATATATACTGCACAGCACCTCTCCCCTTGTATATATATACTGCACAGCACCTCTCCCCTTTTATATACAGTATATACTGCACAGCACCTCTCCCCCTGTATATATATACTGCACAGCACCTCTCCCCCTGTATATATACACTGCACAGTACCACTCCTCCTGTGTATATATACTGCACAGCACCTCTCCCCTTTTATATATATACTGCACAGCACCTCTCCCCCTGTATATATATACTGCACAGCACCTCTCCCCCTGTATATATATACTGCACAGCACCTCTCCCCCTGTATATATATACTGCACAGCACCTATCCCCCTGTATATATATACTGCACAGCACCTCTCCCCCTGTATATATATATACTGCACAGCACCTCTCCCCCTGTATATATATACTGCACAGTACCACTCCTCCTGTCCTGTGTATATACACGGCACAGTACCACTCCTCCTGTCCTGTGTATATACACTGCACAGTACCACTCCTCCTGTATATATACACTGCAGAATTTACAATAGCTATCACTCATGTAAGAAGTGAAATCTGGCATTGTGCTATACCTATATTTCTCTGTTGTATCTGTGCATCATAAATCATGGTATGTGTTAAAGGGGATGGCCCACTGAGACTCTTTCGCCCGGGGCCCTCAAAAACCTGGAGCCGGCCCTGCCTGTGGTCCAAATTAAGCATGAAGAAGGAATGGGGAAGCCTGCCTTAATGTCTTTCCATATGGGAAAGTCGGATGGGGAATAGCTTACGGGAGTTGGGAAGGGACTTGTTGGAGCTGCAAAGCTGGATCGACTATCTCAGGGGCCAGAGATGATAGAGAAGAAAGGGATAGCTCAGGATGGAGAAATCTCAACTATTGTGCTGTAACAGCAATTGATCTTGGACTGCTCAGTAAAGTTAAACTATTTGAAAAGAACAAAGTGTCTACTGTTGAATGTGCGACTGGATCCAGAATCAAGGGAAACAGCAGTGACCTGTGGTGAAATGAGAGTTATATAGTACACACACAGCACAAGGAAATCGGGACACTATTTACTTGTGGGGTGACAGGGTGTGGGAACACAGTAGCCCCTCATTCATGACTACCGCCCTGCGCACCTTACAACTTGGTGTAGTCAGCAGAACTCCGAGTCCTCGCCTTCAGAGAGTGGAGGAACCCTCGAAAAGGCCAAGATGGCAGCTATTAGAAGTACAAGATGATGGATGATGGTGTGGAGGCTGACAAAAGCTCTGCCTATCTTGGGCATCCCAGAAGTAAAACGGTGTAAAAATCCATCTGGCATGTGCGGTAGCTTGAGCCCAAAATTCAGGCCCCTGTGAGCAGTATGAGTACGCGGTGGGTGTGATGAAGAAATATGAAACCCCACCCATTTATGCAAATCCACTGCAAGGAAAGGGCAGAGCAACTGGAAGTGGCCCCAACTAAGGATGGGGGGATCCAGAGAATGAGGCTCCATGGGTCAAATGCGGTCATGTCATCGCTAATCATTCCGGATGTCACGCTGTACTCTGGATCTGGTGGAGTACAGCATGAGACCCGTCAGTAGCTGCTTTTTTTTAATAAATGAGTGAAAGAGGGAAATTATTTGGGAGTTTTTTCTTCAAATAAAGATTTTTCTCTGTGTGGTTTTTCAAATAAAGATTTTTTTGTGTGTTTTTTTTTTCTCTTTTTACTTACTGGGGTGATTGATGCCTCTCCATTACACCTTTGCTTGATGTCAACGGACATTACACATCTGACATCAACTACACAATCACGTTATCCGATTGTCACCGCTCCAGGGCAATCACAAAGAGCCAAGATAATATCCATGGACCTTCCCAGCATATTAATATCAGCACCCCAGCTGTCTGCATTACCTTAATAATAATAATAATCTTTATTTTTATATAGCGCTAACAGCGCAGAGCTTTACAGTTTGCACACATTATTATCGATGTCCCAGATACGGCTCACAATCTAGAATCCCTATCAGCATGTTTTTGGAATGTGGGAGGAAACCGGAGTACCCGGAGGAAACCCACGCAAACACGGGGAGAACATACAAACCTTATCAGGTAATTAAAAATATGGAGGCCTCCACATAATTTTTTTTTAGAGTTCCCCATTTTTAACAGCCAGCTAAGGCAAAGCAAACAGCTGAGGGCTGATATTAATAGGCTATAAAGGTCCATGGATATTCGCCCCTTCCCAGCATAATAAGACCAGCTCACAGCTGTCTGATTTCCCATGACTGGTTAATAAAAATAGGGGGGACCCCACATTGCTTTTTTTAATTATTTATTATATATCAACAAAAGACCGAAGCAACAAATTAGAGGCAGTGATTGACCTGCAGAGGATGAGTATAACGGAGTTTGTTATGTTATGTCTGCAAGCCAGTGGAATAAAAAAAACAATATTAGATAATCCTCTGTTTACATGAAGTTGGCTGGTTACAGTGCTCATCACTTGACTACTCATATGCGCTTTTTATACTTATAATCACATGCCAACTAGCTTTTCTTCCTGATTCTCTCAAGGAAACAGGCTCTGTAGTTTTTCACTGAACACTGAGAGAATCAGGAAAAGAAGCTAGTCACCAAGTGACTAAGTACATAAATCACATACGAGCGGTTACGATACAACCACTATAAGATGCTTAAAGAAGCACTCCCATCAAAGTTTTTATCCTCTTAATGTATTGCAGCCATAATATTACATGGCACTATGTACTTACAATTGCTCATTTTGCCTTTTTTACCAAGTTGACACTTTTGTTTTCCATTACATCTGTGACATCACGTGATTAAAAACTGACTAGCTGAATCCTTCTAAACTCTATGTAGAAACAGCATGTCAATTTTCCCTGCATGACTCATGAGTCACTGTAAAAGTCCCTGGGAGTGTGGAGAAGGGAGCAGCTGGGTCAGGAGTTGAAGAAAATGATTTATGCAGGGTCAAGAGACTTCCTGTTTGTCACGCCCACAGGTGGCGCACATGGTTTGCAGGAAGGGGCATACCTAAGCTTCTACCTGGTGTTCACTGGTGCTTCTGATGGTACAGTGATCACCAGTGACATTATACACAGGAGCTCTGTATATAGTGTCAGTGTACAGGTAATATAGTGATTACCAGTGACATTATACACAGGAGCTCTGTGTATAGTGTCAGTGTACAGGTAATACAATGATCCCCAGTGACATTATACACAAGAGATCTTTATATAGTGTCAGTGTATAGGTAATACAGTGATCCCCAGTGACATTATACACAGAAGATCTGTATATAGTTTCAGTGTACAGGTAATACCGTGATCACTAGTGACATTATACACAGGAGCTCTGTGTATAGTATACAGTATATAGTGTAAGTGTTGTAAAGATGTAGTAGCATCGTATGCAGTGAAGAAGCAGTGACCCACAAATTCAAACACAAAAGTCTCTTTTAATGTGTTTCTTCACAGCATTAAAGTCCAGTTCACATAAATGCATATAACTTCAGTGATCAGTTTACACCAGTTCAATACAATACATTTCACATGGCTTTAGATTTGCGGTCCCTAAACAGGCCAGACTTCCCTTGTCCAGTTTCCCTGGGCGACCGCACGCCATCTCAGACTCTATACGTCTCCATACACACAGCCTCATATGTTGCAGACACTACTCATGCCAGCCCTCCTCTGACTAGTTCCCGTGGGTGTCCTGCATCGCTGTATCACAGTCTCTGTACTCACTCAGCGCACTGCACTCTTTATCCTCTGGAGTGCAGCCGGGTACAAATAAGACAGAGTCTCTTACAGACTCTCTACTCACACAGTCGTACACAGTTCAGGATATCCTCCGGATAGCAGCCGGGCACCATATCCATCTGTTTGCAATCGTTGCACATGCTAGTCCTCTTTCGAGCACAGGACATCCACCTCTGGGCACAGAACATCCACCTCCGGGCACAGGACTGTCCACATCCGACTCCTACGGGCACAGGACATCCACTTCCGGGCACAGGACTGTCCACCTCCGGGCACAGGACTGTCCACCTCCGGGCACAGGACTGTCCACATCCGAGACCAGTACCATGGACGACTTGCATCTCTGTGTACGCTGCGGGTGCCAGGCTATTCAGCTGCCCTGGGTGCTGGCTCTGCTGGCCTCCATACACTCTGCAGACCAGCACACACCAGACTGACACTGACGTGCACCTCGCACACCTGGCCTCACCTGGCCAGACACCTGACACGGCCTGACACGGCCTGCACGGCCTGACACGCCCAAACCCCTTACTGCAGGGCTTTTAAACACACACAAACCTGTGGCCTTCAGCCACCTGGAAAACCTGGACCGGAAATCCATGACTCTCATGCACACCTATGGACTTCATCCGTCTGCATGCACATTCTGGGGAGAACAAACAGCGCCCCCTAGCTGTATCAGAGGCCACAGCCTCACATAGTACAGGTAACACAGTGACTCACTGTTGACGTCTCTAGTTGAAGTCCTTTATCATCACTTTTCTTCTTCATCCAGTTCAGACTGCCATCACTTCTTCCAGGCAGGATTTGTCTCTGCAGGAAATAACACAGTTATCTAGAGCACATTCCCCAATTTTTCCACAACCTCTATATTACGCCAGATGAAGAAAAAAGCAACTTTGTCGCCCTGCACAGCAACAAGACCTCTTCTTCCCACACTGAAAACAGTATCTTCAAAAATATCCTTTAATTAGCCCCTACTGTAATAATAATATCCCACATTCTGGACTCCACATGCCCTCCTATTTTCGACCCATGTCCTCCCATTCTGGACCCCATGTGTACACCCATTCTGCCTCATGCCTCTCCATATTGCCCCAATAGTCATCCATAATAGTACAATGCATCCTATATGTCATATATAGTATGAATGAATGAATGAATGAATGAATGAAGCCCCATAGCAGTATAATGCAGCCCCATAGCGGTATAATGCACCTCCATAGGGGTATAATGCAGCCGCATAGCGGTATAATGCCACCTCATAGTAGTATAATGCACCCCATACTATAATGCAGCCCCATAGTGGTATAATGCACCCCCATAGGGGTATAATGCAGCCCCATGGCACTATAATGCACTCCATAGAAGTATAATACACTCCCATAGTAGTATAATGCAGCCTCATAGCAGTATAATGCACCCCCATAGTATAATGCAGCCCCATAGCAATATAATGCAGTCCCCATAGTATAATGCACCACCATAGTATAATGCAGCCCCATAGGGGGTATAATGCAGCCCCATAGGGGTATATTGCACCCCCAAAGGGGTATAATGCAGCCCCATGACAGTATAATGCACTCCATAGAAGTATAATACACTCCCATAGTAGTATAATGCAGCCTCATAGCAGTATAATGCACACCCATAGTATAATGCAGCCCCATAACAATATAATGCAGTCCCCATAGTATAATGCACAACCATAGTATAATGCAGCCCCATAGAGGTATAATGCAGCCCCATAGGGGTATAATGCACCTCCATAGGGGTATATTGCACCCCCAAAGGGGTATAATGCAGCCCTATAGGGGTATACACTGTGCAGAATTATTAGGCAAGTTGTATTTTAGAGGATTATTTTTATTATTGATCAACAAGTATGTTCTCAATCAACCCAAAAGATATAATAATTTTGGAAGTTGGAGTGGTTTTTTTTTTAGATTTGGCTATCTTAGGAGGATATCTGTTTGTGCAGGTAACTATTACTGTGCAGAATTATTAGGCAACTTAATAAAAACCAAATATATTCCCATCTCACTTGTTTATTTTCACCAGGTAAACCAATATAACTGCACACAATTTAGAAATAAACATTTCTGACATGCAAAAACAAAACCTCCAAAAATTAGTGACCAATATAGCCACCTTTCTTTATGATGACACTCAACAGCCTTCCATCCATAGATTCTGTCAGTTGCTTGATCTGTTTACGATCAACATTGCGTGCAGCAGCCACCACAGCCTCCCAGACACTGTTCTGAGAGGTGTACTGTTTTCCCTCCCTGTAGATCTCACATTTTATGAGGGACCACAGGTTCTCTATGGGGTTCAGATCAGGTGAACAAGGGGGCCATGTCATTATTTTTTATCCATTGAGACCTTTACTGACCAGCCACGCTGTGGAGTAGTTGGAGGCATGTGATGGAGCATTGTCCTGTATGAAAATCATGTTTTTCTTCAACGATACCGATACCTGTACCACTGCTTGAAGAAGTTGTCTTCCAGAAACTGGCAGTAGGTCTGGGAGTTGAGCTTCACTCCATCCTCAACCTGAAAAGGTCCCACAAGTTCATCTTTGATACCAGCCCATATCAGTACCCCACCTCCACCTTGCTAGCATCTGAGTCGGAGTGGAGCTCTCTGCCCTTTACTGCTCCAGCCTCTGGCCCATCCATCTGGCTCATCAAGAGTCACTCTCATTTCATCAGTCCATGAACCTTTGAAAAGTCAGTCTTAAGATATTTCTTGGCCCAGTCTTGATGTTTTATCTCATGTTTCTTGTTCAAAGGTTTTTTTTCAGCCTTCCCTACCTTGGCCATGTCCCTGAGTATCGCCACCTTGTGCTTTTTGTTACTCCAGTAACGTTGCAGTTCTGAAATATGGCAAAACTGGTGGCAAATGGCATCTTGGCAGCTTCACGCTTGATTTTACTCAATTCATGGGCAGTTATTTTGCTCCTTTTTTGCCCAACACGCTTCTTGCGACCCTGTTGGCTATTTGCCATGAAACGCTTGATTGTTCAGTGATCACGCTTCAAAAGTTTGGCAATTTCAAGACTGCTGCATCCCTCTGCAAGACATCTCACTTTTTTGGACTTTGCAGAGCCCCTCAAATCTCTCTTCTGACCCATTTTGCCAAAGGAAAGGAAGTTGCCTAATAATTAAGCATGCCTTATATAGGGTTTTGATGTTATTATTATTAGACAACACCCCTCCTCATTATAGAGATGCACATCACCTGATTTACTTAATTGGTAGTTGGCTCTCAAGCCTGAACATCTTGGAGTAGGACAACATGTATAAAAAGTATCATGTGATCAAAATACAACTTGCTGTCACGGGAAGTCTAGGTAGGCAAGAGCTAATAACCCGGGCCCCTGCGATTTCCCTCAGACTAGGGAAATCCTGACTGACCCTCTCCCAGAGTTTACACTGATGGTGTGCATGTCTGGGCCTCCATCCTCACCCTATCTCCTGTTTCAACCCTAGGCTGAAACCACCACCCACCACCCAGTGAAGAGACCACACACCAATACCCACAGTTAGCTCAGACAAGGATAACGGTAAATATGAACCACGCCGCAGTCACACAGGAATAAACTATAAATGCACAGGGCAAAATAAATACAAATATAGGAAGGAGAAAATAAGACAAAGGGAAATACACCACCAGATACGATACTCCTTCTCCTAGATCACCACTCCAGACCGAGATAACCAAGCACAAGACAGAAGCTATAACCGGCGATGCCCAATGTTCAGAAGAACTATATAAAGGCAGTGGGCGTGACCCAGCTTCCAATCCGAGCACGAGCTAAATTAACCCCGGACCAGCTAGATAAAATCTAGCCGATGCCACTGAGCAAATAGTGGACAAAGGCGGAATTACCGCTGTCTGTCGAACGCCCTAGTATGAACAGCGTCCGACATGACAGTACCCCGCCTTCTACGAGGGACCCTAGGGCCCTCAGGACTTACAGGGCCGGGCTTGTCCGGATGGCGGCGGTGAAACACACTGACCAGCCAATCCGCATGAATGTCCGAGGCTGGTACCCAGGACCTCTCCTCAGGCCCATAACCACGCCAGTGTACCAAGTACTGTAAAGTGCGGCGCACTACACGAGAGTCAACCACCTTGGAGACTTCAACTTCCAAATTACCATCCACCAAGACTGGAGAAGGCATCGGTGTCGCGTCCACAAGACCCACCATCTTTTTTAGCAATGATCTGTGGAACACGTTGTGTATCTTACACACCGCAGGAAGCTCCAAACGGTACGCTACTGGGTTAATGACGGCGGCGACCCTAAATGGACCAATAAACCTTGGACCCAATTTAAGGGATGTTATTTTGAGTCTTATGTTTTTTGTGGATAACCACAGCCAGTCATCCACACTCAGGTCCTGTCAGGGAGAGACTTGGTGAGCGAGAGCTAATAACTCGGGCTCCTGCAATTTCCCTAAGACTAGGGAAATCCTGACTCACCCTCTACCTGAAGTTTACACTGAAGGTGTGCATGTTCAGGCCTCGAACCTCACCCTAACTCCTGAACTCAGCCCTAGGCTGAAACCTCCACCCCCCACCCAGTGAAGAGGTAATACTAAAATACCCACAGTTAGCACAGAAAAGGATAAAGGAAAACATACACCACGCCGCAGACACTCAGGAATACACTATAAATGTGCAGGGCAAAATAAACACAAATATAGGAAGGAGTAAATAAGACGAAGGAATATACACCACCAGCAACGAATCTCCAACCACCAGCTCTCCACTCCAGACCGAGATAACAACGCAAGACAGAAGCTATAATCGGCGACGCCCAATGATCAGCAGAACCATTTAAAGGCCATGGAAATGGCCCAGCTTCCAATCTGAGGATCAGGTAAATTAACCCCGGAACAGCTAGACAAAATCTAGCAGACGCCAATGAGTAAATAGTGGTCAAAAGCGGGATTACCGCTGTCTGTCGGACGACCTGGTCTGAACAGCGTCCGACATGACAGGTCCGGACCTGGCACACGCCTACTGTCAGCCACACGTTTGTACCTAGCACCTACGCTCAACAGGCGCTGTTTAACTCTCCTCCAGACTGATGACAATTGTGCTCCTAACTGGTCTTCCTCCGGGACGCCGGAAGAGCCCCCCTGACTCAAAGTACAAAATTGAGGATGTAGCCTGTAAACACAAAAAAACGGAGACTCCCCAGAAGACTCCTGGCGGTGATTATTGATAGCAAACTCAGCCAAAGGAAGGAACGTCGACCACTCCTCCTGATTGTCAGAAACAAAGCGTAAGTACTGTTCCAAATTTTGGTTCATACGCTCGGTCTGACCATTTGACTGAGGATGGAATGCCGAAGAATGAGACAACTTGATCCCCAGCCGTGAGCAAAATGCTTTCCAAAATTTTGCCACAAACTGAGACCCCCTATCAGAAACTATGTCAGACGGAACCCCATGAAGTCTGACCACCTCCTGCACAAATACCTGAGCCAGAGTCTTAGCATTAGGCAACGAAGGCAACGACACAAAGTGCAACATTTTTGAGAACCGATCAACAATCACCAAGATGACTGTGTTCCCAGCTGAGGAGGGCAAGTCAGTGATAAAATCCATGGAGATCTCCGTCCATGGCTTACTAGGTACCTCGAGAGGAAGTAATGTGCCAACAGGACGGAAGCGGGGCGTCTTAGCCCTAGCGCACGTGGTGCAAGCAGACACGTATGAGACCACGTCCTGTCGCATTTTGGGCCACCAAAACCGACGTGAAACCAACTCCAAGGTACCCCTAACCCCTGGGTGGCCAGCCAGGACAGCATCATGACGCTCCGCCAAAACCTTTAAGCGGAGATGAAGCGGTACAAGCGATTTGTTGATGGGAAGCTCAGATGGTACTTCCTCCTGGGCCTCGGCAATCTCAGCCTCAACCTCGGTAGTGAGAGCCGAAACCACAACACCCTTTTGGAGGATGGGTACCGGATCTTCCCGAGGTTCTCCCCGCGGAAAACACCTGGACAGAGCATCCGCCTTAGTGTTTTTAGACCCAGGTCTGTAAGTAACAATAAAGTTGAACCGCGTGAAAAACAATGCCCAGCGAGCCTGCCTGGGAGATAGACGCTTGGCAGACTCCAAATAAAGCAAATTCTTATGGTCGGTAATAACAGTAACCTGATGAACCGACCCCTCCAGGAAGTGTCGCCATTCCTCAAAGGCCAACTTGATTGACAACAACTCCCTGTTGCCGATATCGTAGTTACGTTCGGCAGGCGACAGTTCCATGGAGAAATAGGAGCGTGGACTCAAATCGCTCAAGGATGAGCCTTGTGACAGCACCGCCCCTACACCAACCTCAGACGCATCGACTTCCACGACAAAAGGTTTCGATATGTCTGGCTGCACAAGAATGGGGGCCTAAACAAAACTGTTCTTAAGAAATTCAAATGCGCGCACATCAGCCTCAGGCCACACAGAGAAATTGGTACTCTTTTTAGTCATGTCAGTTAGCGGTTTAGCAATGATAGAAAAATCCTTGGTAAACTTCCTATAGTAGTTAGAAAACCCAAGGAACCGCTGAAGTGCTTTCAGATTATCAGGCCGTTCCCAATGCAACACCGCTTGCACCTTAGCGGCGTCCATTTTAAAACCAGAAGCAGACACAATATAACCCAAGAAAGGCAACTCCTGAACCGAAAATACACATTTCTCAAGTTTTGCATATAGCTTATTCTCTCTGAGAAGCTGTAACACCTGCCTGACATGATCCAAATGAGTATCACAGTCGCAAGAATATATGAGAATATCATCTAGGTACACAATAACGAATTTTCCCAAAGCATGCGAGAACACATCATTTCTGAAATGTTGAAACACTGCAGGCGCGTTTGTCAACCCAAAAGGCATCACCAAATTTTCAAAATGACCCTGAGGAGTATTAAAAGCCGTCTTCCACTCATCACCTTGACGGACTCTTATGAGGTTGTATGCCCCCCTGAGGTCAAGCTTGGTAAACCACTTAGCACCTGCCACCTGGTTGAATGGCATAGGGTATGGATCACGAACCGTAATCTGGTTTAACTCCCTGAAATCCAGACACGGGCGTAGTCCGCCATCTTTCTTCTTTACGAAGAAGAACCCCGCTGCCACAGGCGAGGATGAAGGCCTGATGTGCCCTTTGCTCAAACTTTCAGCAATGTAATCCTTTAACGCTTGTCTCTCCGGACCGGAGATGTTAAACATCCTTGCTTTAGGCAATTTGGCCCTTGGTTTAAATCTGATAGTACAGTCATAGGGGCGATGTGGTGGCAACTCTGAACAACCCTTCTCAGAGAAAACATCCGCAAAATCCAGAAGTGACTCAGGAACGCTTGAAGTCACAGCAGACACACATGTGGCCAGGCAATTCTCCTGGCAGAATTCGCTCCACTGAATTATGTCCTGAGTTTTCCAGTCAATAACCGGGTTGTGCATAGACAACCATGGAACACCCAAAACCACCTGTGCAGGAAGATTCTTGAGCACCTTACATGTAACCTGCTTGAAATGTAGAACCCCAATGTGGAGTTTCTCCTCAGTCACAAACTCAGTAATCTCCCCCTGTGAGAGAGGAGCAGCATTGATGGTGACCATGTGGATAGGATGAGGCAGTTTTTCGATCCTAAAACCGGCAGTGCGCGCAAACTCCTCATCAATGAGATTTGTGGCAGAATCCCTATCCACAAAAACATTGATTGTCAGCTCTCTGCCAGCAATAATAACTTTAGCAGGAAGCATGCATTGAGAAACCACCATGGAGGATATACATAAGCTCAGATTGGTCTCCTCCACACCCTCTGAGCTTGGAAGTTTTCCGCTGTTGCATTTTTCTTAGACAGCAGAGGACAAATGTTAACAAAATGACCAGTTTTACCGCAGTAAAAACAGGCTCCCTGCTTCCTGAGCACAGGGGCTCGACGCTTAACATGGGACACCCCTGCGATTTGCATAGGCTCCGTGGGCTCACCTGCAGCAACCTCACGTGAACCTAAACCCTCTCCCATAGGCGGCGTCTCATGCTCCCCCTGACGCAAACGGCGATCAATGCGGACAACCAGACTCAGCGGAATCTAGAGAAGCAGGAGTCTCGTAAATCAGGAGGGCTTTTTTAACCCTTCCAGAAACCCCATGAATAAACTGACTCCACAGCGCGGGATCATTCCACTGTGTGTCGACCGCCCAGCAGCGAAATTCAGAACAGTAATCCTCTGCAACACGCTGCCCCTGGCGAATAGTGCGTATCTTAGATTCTGCTAGAGCCATTCTGTCAGGATCATCGTAAATGTGTCCAAGAACAGAAAAAATACTCTCCACAGAGTCAAATGCAGCAGAATCAGATGGCAAAGAAAACGCCCATGCTTGGGGGTCCCCGTTTAATAATGACAACACCAGGCCCACTCGCTGAGCCTCATTACCCGAGGAGATCGGGCGCATACAGAAATATAGTTTGCAATCTTCACGAAAAGAAACAAATTTACTGCGTTCCCCAGCAAACTTTTCAGGCAAAGGAAACTTAGGCTCAGCAACTCTACCTGTCGCTCCAGCCTGCACATTAGATACTGCTAGTCCCTGTTGCTGCACTGCCCCCCTCAACTCAGTGACCTGTAGGGACAGCGCCTCCAACTGGCGGGTTATGGAAGTCATGGGATCCATGGAATTCAAATAATGTTGGCCGATTATAATGTCACAGGAAGTCTAGGTAGGCAAGAGCTAATAACCGGGGCCCCTGCGATTTCCCTCAGACTAGGGAAATCCTGACTGACCCTCTCCCAGAGTTTACACTGATGGTGTGCATGTCTGGGCCTCCATCCTCACCCTATCTCCTGTTTCAACCCTAGGCTGAAACTACCACCCACCACCCAGTGAAGAGACCACACACCAATACCCACAGTTAGCTCAGACAAGGATAACGGAAAATATGAACCACGCCGCAGTCACACAGGAATATACTATAAATGCACAGGGCAAAATAAATACAAATATAGGAAGGAGAAAATAAGACAAAGGGAAATACACCACCAGATACGATACTCCTTCTCCTAGATCACCACTCCAGACCGAGATAACCAAGCACAAGACAGAAGCTATAATCGGCGACGCCCAATGTTCAGAAGAACTATATAAAGGCAGTGGGCGTGACCCAGCTTCCAATCCGAGCACCAGCTAAATTAACCCCGGACCAGCTAGATAAAATCTAGCGGACGCCACTGAGCGAATAGTGGACAAAGGCGGAATTACCGCTGTCTGTCGAACGCCCTAGTATGAACAGCGTCCGACATGACACTTGCCTAATAATTCTGCACACAGTGTAATGTAGCCCCATAGTATAATGCAGTCCCATAAGGATATAATGCATCCCCATAATATAATGCTCCCCCATAGGGGTATAATGCAGCCCCATAATATGATGCTCCCCCATAGGGGTATAATGGATCCCCATAATATAATGCTCCCCATCGGGGTATAATGAAGTCTCATAGGGGTATAATGCAGCCGAATAGGGGTGTAATGCAGCCCCATAGGGGTATAATGCAGATCCATAGGGGTATAATGCAGCCCCATACCGTGGCTATACAAAAAAACAAAAAGGTTCTTCATACCTGGCCGAGATCCAGTGATGTCCTTGGCTTGATAAACCTGAGGCTCGCAACGATGTCATATGCAGGCGAAGTGCCTGCTGATGTCATCTGCTGGCCTCGGATTCTCTGTTTTTAAAATTCATGTGTATTAGAATGACATTGGTTCTGTCTTACGCATCACAAAGAATATATTGCAACTATCATATCTTACATTGTCACTGTCCCTGTTTGCAATATATCATAATATTGAACATTTTCTATTTTTTTCTTCTTTTTATTTTAATAAATCTTGCCATGCATTCTAAGTATATATACTATGTGCATTTCTCATAAGCAAATTGTATGGGGTAGGGCAATACTTATGTAACAACTGTATATGCTGTGATACAAAATTTATTGACGCATTGCCTGGACCTGTGCTCAGTGCTGTGTTATGGGGGTGTACGAGGACTTGACTGCAGAGCAGTGTCATCTTCTATTTCGGTTTGTGCTGTCACTCTGTCCATTCTGGGAGCTGCGGGAAGCACAGCCAAAATAACCAGACTAAATTCATCTATGTCAGTGGAGAAGAGTAATGAGAAAGAGGGAGAGCTTTTATCCAGATGTCCATATAACACAGCACCCTAACAAACTCGGCCAAGACCTTGTAATAGCAACTTTTACGTTCATCAGCTTTCCTTTTCTCATATGACAAAATTACAGGCATCTCCAAGATTGACAATACCAAGCTCATACATCTGCAGGGGCAGTACATTTTCCTGTTACATCTCTAGGGGAAGTTAGGCTAATATGGCTAAGGTTTAAAGGGGTGTTCTCAAGTTATTAAATTACTTTAATTTGACAGTGTTTGAAATTCTTTTTGCTTTTTTATGTGTTGTCATTCTCCTGCAATGACAACTTTTATCTTTCATAATAACAGTACAGTTGGCTCTAACGGAGGTCGGCAACTAGTTCCTGCCTTCACCATGGCCAAAAATGCTCAGTAGTTTTATTACAGGAGGAAAGTTACCTCCTAACATACCAGTGAGCTCCTGACAGGCTGCTGTTATAAATCTTGCAAAATCACCAGCCCATTGCATCGGCTTCTCTCTGTGCAGGCCTCCTAATCACAGCTGGTTGGTTAGTGCCACCAGTAGGCCTATGCAAATGGATCCTTAGGGTTTGCACACATGGCAGATTTTATGCAGCAAAATTGATTTTAAACTATCTGCAAAATCCTCATTTGTGACATGCAAATTTTGTTGCAGAATTGCTGCAGACTTCATCTTATATTTAATATTGCAATGTTAAATTATGTGATAGATTTTGCAAAAACAATAGACCTGCTGCAAATTTTAAAGTCTACAACATGATGCAGATAAGATTTGTTATAGCTCACCTCTATTGCTATTATGCTGCTTACTTATACAGCGTCATCATATTCCACAGCACTTTACACTGTCCCCGATGGGGTTCACAATCCTGATTCCCTATCAGTATGTCTTTGGAGTGTGGGAGGAAACTAGAGAACCTGGAGGAAACCCACGCAAACATGGGGAGAACATACAAACTAATTGTAGATGTTGTCCAAAGTTTACAATTTTCGAGCTACATTCTTAAGTTTCAAAAGTCGTTACTGTAGTTTATTTCAATGCAACAAAACAACCCTGAGTTGGTAAGTTTTCATATCACTGCAGTTTAGTAACTGGGAAATACAGATAGATAAGAATATTACAATTGATCTGCATGTTTTCTTTGTTTCAATAGTTGTATTACTGTTATTATTAACAAGGACTCATCCCATTGAGATCTGGTCTTCTCTTTCCCTCTAATTTTCCTTTATCCTTCAATCAGCTTATTTCTCCTCCCTCCTCTTTGATGTTTGTTTATCTGTTCCTCCTCTTGTTCCTGCAGCCTGACACCAAACATCATGTGCCCCTGAGGCAATATGTCTCTATGCTACCTTCTTGTCATTGGACTCTATCAATTTCTGGGAACCTATGTAACTATTGCCATTACTCAACAGGACATATGACCCCAATAGTTACAAAATGAAGCAGGTTTGTGAAACTGGGCACATATGGCAAGATGTTTTGTCTTGGACTTGTAAACAGGTTGCATAAGATTCATATGGGCAAAAAAATATGACATTGTAAATACTTGCCTATAGTTAAAGGTTGTTGTTTTTCTTGAATCCAAATAATGATGCAAATCATTTAGATAATTAGATTTTTTGTATCTTATTATGCAAATAATTAATTTAGCAAATTAGAATTATCTAAAACTTAATTAGCCACTGTCACCACCTCGCGGTCCGGGGCGCCCACTTTCTCTTCCCCGCCTGCTCATACCTCTTCTGGTCCTGTCCTGAGCCAGCAGGGTCACGCTCCGGTCGTCCGCCGGCGCTCCGGGGTCCGTCCCTGCAGACATGCTGCCCGGGTCCTTGCTCCCATGTCTGCTGCACTTCCTCCTTCCTCTTCCTCTCCTAGGGAGTGCATAGGGGGCAGGCAGGCGAGCTCTCTGGCTTCTTAAAGGGCCAGCCCCTCTCCACTCACTGCCCCTCCTCCCGGCCTATCACCTGAGGCTGGAGGTATATAAGGATCTCAGTCACTCCTGGACGCTGCCTGGGCAACTTCTATTATCCTGAAGTCTCTGCTCCAGGTCTTGTCTAGCTAGGCTTACCAGTCCAATTTGCCTGTCTTACTCTGTTTACCTTTTTCCCTAGGATCGTGTCTGGTCTTCTCGGCTTCCTGAGTCCCGTATCCAGTGCGGTTCCCTGCAGTCTTCAGCCTGCTTCCAAGTTCCTCATTCTGCCCCGTTTTTGTCCGTTCATTTCTTCCCAACCTCCTAGGTCGGTTTAACACAGGTTTCTGCTTCATCGGACCCTCTATTGGAGGTCAAGGGGAAATCCCTGTATAGGGGTCACTCCAAGCCTTGGACTCCTTAGAGGCACCCTGGTGTTTTGGTCCTGTGGCCTTCCTTTGGGGTGTCTCCCCTAGTATATTTGTATTTCTTTACAATAAAGCTTTTGAACCTGCTTCCCTGGTCTGGCTCTCCCTTCCTGGTATCAGCAACCGCTGTATTTGCGGTCCAGTGGGTACACCCGATTGATCCTTCGGTAGGGCGTGACAGATTTTGCCCAGGCCATGGACCCCGCTGATGCCAGGTTCGATGCTCAGAGGGAGCTCGCTAGTCTCCGCCAGAGCCAGGAACAGCTTGTTGCGTTCATGCGGACCCTTGAGGCCCGTCTAAGTTCCCCTCAGGGGGTGGATGCATCTTACTCCTCTCATCTTGCAGATCTCCATCAGGAGCTGGATCAACAAGGACGGATGCAGACCCAGATGCTGGATTACATGACGTCTGTGGACGAGCGGCTCTCGAATCTGCAGCGGTCTCCTTCTGCCCCGGTTGCTGCATCCGTGTTGAGTTCCGGTGCCGTAGGAGGCGTCTTCTCTTCCCCTCGTCTCTGCAAACCCACCAGGTACTCTGGGGATTCAAAAATGTGCAGGGGTTTTATCAACCAATGCCAGCTGCATTTCAGGCTTCTCCCTCATTAATACCCTACGGATGTGGCGAAAGTGGCCTTTCTGGCATCACACCTGGAGGGCGAGGCCTTGGCCTGGTTCAACCCACTACTGGAAAGAGAGGACCCCATTGTTTCCGATTTGCGGGCCTTCTTGGACACCTTCCGGAAGATCTTTGATGAGCCAGGTCGGGTGGCTTCTGCCACGGAGGAGTTGTTCAACTTACAGCAAGGTACTCTGTCGGTTGGCCAATACGCCATACAGTTTCGCACTTTGGCTTCTGAGCTTCGCTGGTCGGACGAGCCCCTGATCGGTGTCTTCCGGAGAGGGTTATCCAGTCGCCTGAAGGACGAGCTCGCCGTACAAGATCTTCCCGGTACCCTCGACGAATACATCTCCCTTGCCGTCCGGATAGATCGCCGCCTACAAGAACGCACCAAGGAGAGAACCCAGGAGAGAAGACCACCTCGATTGGCACCCTCTTTTCAGAGGCCTCTGTTACCAGGTAACGCTTCATCTGCTGAAGCACCCGAACCCATGGAGGTGGATCGTCTCCGGCTGAGTCCCCGGGAGCATGAGGAGAGAGTCGCCCGGAGGTTGTGTCTCTATTGTGGTGGCTCCAACCATTTTCGCCGGCAATGTCCCAGAAGACCGGAAAACTCCTCCACCTAGGACAGGTAAGAGAGGCCATCCTAGGTGAGAGTGATACCTCTCAACCGTTAACTGTTTCCATACAGGTGAAGGTCGGTGACAGGCGATTCTCAGAGTTGGTGTATTTGGACTCGGGATCTGCAGGTAACTTTATTCAGCGAGACATGGCTCTCCGCCTCGGCATTCCTATACACCCCCTGCAGCATCCCCGCATCATCACCACCATAGACGGGAGACCCCTACAAGATTCCGTTGAGGGCATTACCAGTGAGGTGGAGCTTCAGATCGGAGCTCTCCATGCTGAGAAGATTGCCTTTTACGTGCTACCCACTCTCTCCCCGCCTTTCATGCCCGGTCTGCCATGGCTGCGTATTCATGAGCCAGTCATAGACTGGCGTAATGGGGAGGTCCAGCGTTGGGGTTCGGCCCGCCATAGCCGTTGCCTACTGTCCGTCCGGCCTATCCGTTTTCCTCCCTCACCTACGTCCTTGCCTGGACTTCCGGAGGCCTACTGGGCGTATGCGGATGTCTTCGATAAACGAGAAGCAGAGGTCTTGCCCCCGCACAGGCCTTATGATTGTCCCATCGATTTGGTTCCAGGTGCTTCTTTTCCTACAGGACGAATCTACCCTCTGTCCCCTGCTGAGACTCAGGCGATGTCAGAATACGTCACAGACAGCTTGGCCCGGGGATTCATCCAGGGGTCCACATCCCCTGTGGGAGCCGGGTTCTTCTACGTGAAAAAGAAGGATGGGTCTTTGCGTCCTTGCATTGACTACCGCGGATTAAACGCTATCACGGTAAAGAATAAGTACCCACTACCTCTTATTCCAGAACTCTTCGATCGGCTCCGGGGAGCCCGGATCTTCACCAAGCTGGACCTGCGAGGGGCTTACAACCTAGTCCGCATCCGGGCCGGTGACGAGTGGAAAACCGCCTTCAACACCCGTGATGGTCACTTCGAGTACCGGGTGATGCCCTTCGGACTGTGCAACGCACCAGCCGTTTTCCAGGAGTTCGTGAACGACGTCTTCCGTGACATGCTGTATGTATGTGTAGTGGTATACCTGGATGACATCTTGGTTTTCTCCCCAGACCTACCCACACACAGAAGAGACGTCCGACGAGTTCTCCTTCGATTACGGGAGAATCGCTTGTATGCCAAGTATGAGAAATGCCTCTTTGAGCGGTCTTCTCTGCCGTTCCTTGGATACATCATCTCTGACTCTGGGCTGGAGATGGATCCTGACAAGGTGTCGGCCATCATGAACTGGCCTCGGCCGGTCGGGATCAAAGCCATCCAGCGGTTCGTAGGATTCGCCAACTACTACCGGCAGTTTATCCAGCACTTCTCGGATCTGGTCAAGCCTCTCACAGGACTCACATGCAAGGGAGTACCTGCTAATGGATGGACTCCAGAGGCCGAGTGTTCCTTCCAGGCACTCAAACGGGCCTTCTCCTCCGCACCAGCCCTGCACAGGCCCGTCGCGGAGAAGCAGTTCTTTCTGGAGGTGGACGCATCCTCCACAGGTGCCGGGGCCGTCCTCACGCAGAAAGCCGCCTCCGGACGTATGGTTTCTTGCGGCTTCTTTTCGAAGGCCTTTACCCCCTGTGAGCGGAACTACTCCATTGGTGACCGTGAGTTGCTTGCCATCAAGATGGCCTTGGAGGAGTGGCGTTACCTCCTAGAGGGCGCGGTGCACCCAGTGGTGATCTACACCGACCACAAGAACTTGGCCTATCTCCAGTCTGCCCAGAGGCTCAATCCTCGCCAGGCCCGTTGGTCTTTATTCTTTGCTCGGATTGACTGCCGTCTTCATTTTCGTCCCGCAGATAAGAATATCAAGGCTGACGCCCTTTCCCGGTCTTTTCTTACCAACGATCAGGAGGAGGAACCTCGTCCCATCATCGATCCGTCCAAGGTGATCATGGTTGCACCGCTTCTACTGTTGCAGGTACCTCCTGGTAAGACGCTGGTTCCCGAACAGAATCGAGAACGCGTCCTTCGCTGGGGACATTCCTCCTTACTAGCCGGTCACGCGGGTCTGACAAAGACTCTACAGTTGATCGGTCGGCACTACTGGTGGCCTGGGATGCGTCAAGAGGTGTCAGACTACATCCCTGCCTGTTCTTCCTGTGCCCGCAACAAGACCCCCAAAAAGCTTCCCGCCGGTCAACTCTTGCCCTTGCCTATACCATCAGAACCATGGCAACACATTTCTATGGACTTCATCACGGATCTCCCTGCATCCTCCGGGAATACTGTCATCTGGGTCGTGGTGGACAGATTTTCCAAGATGAGTCACTTCGTTTCTCTGCCTGGTCTTCCTTCGGCACCCAAGCTGGCCGAGTTGTTTGTTCAACATATCCTCCGGTTGCATGGTTTACCCTCCAACATCGTTTCCGATAGGGGAGTACAATTCGTGTCCCGATTCTGGCGGTCTCTGCAGGAAACTCGATATTGCCTTGGACTTCTCTTCGGCTTATCATCCACAGTCTAACGGACAGGTGGAACGGGTAAACCAGGTGTTGGCAGGTTTTCTACGACACTTTGTCAACGCACACCACGACAACTGGACGTCCCTACTGCCTTGGGCGGAGTTCTCGTACAATAATCATGTTGGTGAGTCCTCTTGTAACACTCCATTTTTTATTGTATATGGACAGCACCCGAGGATCCCGACTCCCTTGGACATCACGACTCCCAATCCTGCAGCAGAGGCTGTGGCTCGCGACTTCGCCAACATCTGGAACAAGATTCGTGAAGCTCTTGTGAAAGCATCCCTGCGTATGAAGGACCATGCCGACAAGAGAAGACTTGATGCCCAGATGTTTCAACCGGGTGACAAGGTATGGTTATCAGCCAAGTACGTCCGCCTTAAGGTGCCCTCCTTCAAGCTCGGACCTCGGTACATCAGACCATTCGAGGTGTCCCGGAGACTCAACGATGTGTGCTATCGGCTACTACTGCCTCCTTCTCTGCGAATACATAATTCTTTCCACCGTTCCCTCCTCAAACCTGTGATCCTCAACCGCTTCTCCCAGGATCCGGGAGAGCGTCCGCCTCCGATTTCGGCCAATGATGAGTATGAGGTCAGTGCCATTCTGGACGTGAAGAAGAGAGGGCGTGCCACATGGTACCTGGTCGACTGGAAGGGGTTTGGTCCCGAGAACCGGAGGGCAACATCCATGCTCCTCGTCTCCTACGTCGGTTCCTTGCCAGTCGCCGCCCAGGGGGGCCTAGAGGGGGGGTACTGTCACCACCTCGTGGTCCGGGGCGCCCACTTTCTCTTCCCCGCCTGCTCATACCTCTTCTGGTCCTGTCCTGAGCCAGCAGGGTCACGCTCCGGTCGTCCGCCGGCGCTCCGGGGTCCGTCCCTGCAGGCATGCTGCCCAGGTCCTTGCTCCCATGTCTGCTGCACTTCCTCCTTCCTCTTCCTCTCCTAGAGAGTGCATAGGGGGCAGGCAGGCGAGCTCTCTGGCTTCTTAAAGGGCCAGCCCCTCTCCACTCACTGCCCCTCCTCCCGGCCTATCACCTGAGGCTGGAGGTATATAAGGATCTCAGTCACTCCTGGACGCCGCCTGGGCAACTTCTATTATCCTGAAGTCTCTGCTCCAGGTCTTGTCTAGCTAGGCTTACCAGTCCAATTTGCCTGTCTTAGGGTACTGTCACACAGTGGCACTTTTGTCGCTACGACGGTACGATCCGTGACGTTCCAGCGATATCCATACGATATCGCAGTGTCTGACACGCAGCAGCGATCAGGGACCCTGCTGAGAATCGTACGTCGTAGCAGATCGTTTGGAACTTTCTTTCGTCGCTGGATCTCCCGCTGTCATCGCTGGATCGTTGTGTGTGACAGCGATCCAGCGATGCGTTCGCTTGTAACCAGGGTAAACATCGGGTTACTAAGCGCAGGGCCGCGCTTAATAACCCGATGTTTACCGTGGTTACCATCGTAAAAGTAAAAAAAAAAAAACAGTACATACTTACATTCCGGTGTCTGTCCCCCGGCGTTCTGCTTCTCTCCACTGTGAGCGCCGGCCGGCCGGAAAGCGAGCACAGCGGTGACGTCTGACGTCACCGCTGTGCTTTCCGGCTGGCGCAGACACAGTGGAGAGAAGCAGAACGCCGGGGGACAGACACCGGAATGTATGTACTGTTTTTTTTTTTTTACTTTTACGATGGTAACCACGGTAAACATTGGGTTACTAAGCGCGGCCCTGCGCTTAGTAACCCGATGTTTACCCTGGTTACCTGGGGCCTTCGGCATCGTTGGTCGCTGGAGAGCTGACTGTGTGACAGCTCCCCAGCGACCACACAACCACTTACCAACGATCACGGCCAGGTCGTATCGCTGGTCGTGATCGTTGGTAAATCGTATAGTGTGACAGTACCCTTACTCTGTTTACCTTTTTCCCTAGGATCGTGTCTGGTCTTCTCGGCTTCCTGAGTCCCGTATCCAGTGCGGTTCCCTGCAGTCTTCAGCCTGCTTCCAAGTTCCTCATTCTGCCCCGTTTTTGTCCGTTCATTTCTTCCCAACCTCCTAGGTCGGTTTAACACAGGTTTCTGCTTCATCGGACCCTCTATTGGAGGTCAAGGGGAAATCCCTGTATAGGGGTCACTCCAAGCCTTGGACTCCTTAGAGGCACCCTGGTGTTTTGGTCCTGTGGCCTTCCTTTGGGGTGTCTCCCCTAGTATATTTGTATTTCTTTACAATAAAGCTTTTGAACCTGCTTCCCTGGTCTGGCTCTACCTTCCTGGTATCAGCAACCGCTGTATTTGCGGTCCAGTGGGTCCACCCGATTGATCCTTCGGTAGGGCGTGACAGCCACTTCAACTTTTTCGTCACAGGCATAGGATGTCACAAATAGTTTGAGGGAAAATTATACTAATAAACGGAGTCTCAAGTAAAATGTCTAAGCAAAAAGTACAGACCTGCTTCTAGAGATTCCTTGTGGTAAAAATTGAACTAGTGGTGTCCCAGGAGTGGGCATCACTAAAATTAAGAGTCACAACAAGGTTTAGATGATTGCACCGCATAAATATGGATACATCCCAGAAATAAAAAAATTAAAAAACAGCAAAACACAAACGCTTCACGTCATTTTTGAAAAAAAAAAAAAGACATGTATACATGTCAGAGCAATATAGTTAGCATTCAAATGCATCTTTTTTTCAGTAACTAGTAAACAAGGAAAGGATGTAAGCTATGAGATTTCAAATATAGATTGCAAATATAGGAAAAGCAGCAACTAGACAGCAGGAAGAAGTAGCAGTTAGATCTTGGATCTAACAATAAGTCTAATATTTAAGAATTTCAACAAAAAAATTGACTGGTGCCAGAAGAAGGATGAAAGTCTGACAAATAATGTAAAGATTGCTATACTTTGTTTTATCGATACATAACCTGGGCCAAGGAGAAAAAGATCTGGACTGTTGCTCAGTGGTCCAAGGTGTTGTTTTCAGATGAAAGTAAATTTTGCATTTCATTTGGAAATCAAGGTCCCAGAGTCTAGAGGAAGAGTGGAGAGGCACACAATCCAAGCTGCTTGAGGTCTAGTGTGAAGTTTCCACAATCAGTGATGTTTGGGGAGCCATGTCATCTGCTGGTGTAGATCCACTGTGTTTTATCAAGACCAAAGTCAGCGCAGCTGTCTACCAGGAAATTTTAGAGACCTTCATGCTTGCTTTTGCTTTCAAGCTTTTTGGAAATGGAAATTGTATTATATTTATTATATTATATTTATACTATATTATATTATAATAAATATTATAATAAATATTGAAATATATTAATTAATTAATATATATAAAATATATAAATATAAAATTTATTATAATAAATAATAAATATAATATATTATTTTATATATGCATAATATATTATATTATTATTATATATTATAATATATTTTATTATATTTTATTTATATTTTTTTCGGAGCTACTGCAGCCCTCAACCTACTGTCTCCTTACCCATAATCCTGTAGAATGTAAGCCCGCAAGGGCAGGGTCCTCTTCCCTCTGTATCAGTCTGTAATTGTTAGTTTTGTTTACTGTAACCCCTTCTCATGTACAGCACCATGGAATTAATGGTGCTATATAAATAAATAATAATAATAATAATAATTCTCCAGCAGGACTTGGCACCTGTCCACACTGCCAAAAGTACCAATACCTGGTTTAAAAACAACAGTATCACTGTGCTTGATTGGCCAACAAACTCGCCTGACCTTAACCCCATAGAGAATCTATGGGTTATTGTCAAGAGGAAGATGAGAGACACCAGACCCAACAATGCAGATGAGCTGAAGGCTGCTATCAAAGCAACCTGGGCTTCCATAACGCCTCAGCAGTGCCACAGACTGTTCGCCTCCATGCCACGCCGCATTGATGCAGTAACTGATGCAAAAGGAGCCCCAACCAAGTACTGAGTACATTTACTGAACATACATTTCAGTAGGCCAACATTTTGGATTTTAAAATCATTTTTCAAGCTGGTGTTATAAAGTATTCTAATTTACTGAGATAATGACTTTTGAGTTTTCATTGGCTGTAAGCTATAATCATCAACATTAACAGAAATAAACACTTGAAATAGATCACTCTGTTTGTAATGACTCTATATAATATATGAGTTTCACTTTTTTGTATTGAAGCACTGAAAGAAATTAACTTTTGATGATATTCTAATTTTGTGAGAAGCACCTGTATCTGTTATGTACTGTAAGTTTACTACATTTATACTTTACTTTCCATCATAGCCTACCAGAAAAGCTCCTCGTTTTAAAACATGTCACTTAACGTGGTATAAACTGATTCTGAGACTATTTTTCATGATACAGGTCCTTCTCAAAAAATTAGCATATAGTGTTAAATTTCATTATTTACCATAATGTAATGATTACAATTAAACTTTCATATACTATAGATTCTTTATCCACCAACTGAAATTTGTCAGGTCTTTTATTGTTTTAATACTGATGATTTTGGCATACAACTCCTGATAACCCAAAAAACCTGTCTCAATAAATTAGCGTATCAAGAAAAGGTTCTCTAAATGACCTATTACCCTAATCTTCTGAATCAACTAATTAACTCTAAACACATGCAAAAGATACCTGAGGCTTTTAAAAACTCCCTGCCTGGTTCATTACTCAAAACCCCCATCATGGGTAAGACTAGCGACCTGACAGATGTCAAGAAGGCCATCATTGACACCCTCAAGCAAGAGGGTAAGACCCAGAAAGAAATTTCTCAACAAATAGGCTGTTCCCAGAGTGCTGTATCAAGGCACCTCAATGGTAAGTCTGTTGGAAGGAAACAATGTGGCAGAAAACGCTGTACAACGAGAAGAGGTGACCGGAACCTGAGGAAGCAGTGGACTGAGTCTGGTGTGGAAACATCCAGAGCCACCGTGCACAGGCGTGTGCAGGAAATGGGCTACAGGTGCCGCATTCCCCAGGTAAAGCCACTTTTGAACCATAAACAGCGGCAGAAGCGCCTGACCTGGGCTACAGAGAAGCAGCACTGGACTGTTGCTAAGTGGTCCCAAGTACTTTTTTCTGATGAAAGCAAATTTTGCATGTCATTCGGAAATCAAGGTGCCAGAGTCTGGAGGAAGACTGGGGAGAAGGAAATGCCAAAATGCCTGAAGTCCAGTGTCAAGTACCCACAGTCAGTGATGGTGTGGGGTGCCATGTCAGCTGCTGGTGTTGGTCCACTGTGTTTCATCAAGGGCAGGGTCAATGCAGCTAGCTATCAGGAGATTTTGGAGCACTTCATGCTTCCATCGGCTGAAATGCTTTATGGAGATGAAGATTTCATTTTCCAGCACGAACTGGCACCTGCTCACAGTGCCAAAACCACTGGTAAATGGTTTACTGACCATGGTATTACTGTGCTCAATTGGCCTGCCAACTCTCCTGACCTGAACCCCATAGAGAATCTGTGGGATATTGTGAAGAGAAAGTTGAGAGACGCAAGACCCAACACTCTGGATGAGCTTAAGGCCGCTATTGAAGCATCCTGGGCCTCCATAACATCTCAGCAGTGTCACAGGCTGATTGCCTCCATGCCACGCCGCATTGAAGCAGTCATTTCTGCCAAAGGATTCCCGACCAAGTATTGAGTGCATAACTGAACATTATTATTTGATGGTTTTTTTGTTTGGTATTAAAAAACACTTTTATTTGATTGGTCGGGTGAAATATGCTAATTTATTGAGACAGGTTTTTTGGGTTATCAGGAGTTGTATGCCAAAATCATCAGTATTAAAACAATAAAAGACCTGACAAATTTCAGTTGGTGGATAATGAATCTATAGTATATGAAAGTTTAATTGTAATCATTACATTATGGTAAATAATGAAATTTAACACTATATGCTAATTTTTTGAGAAGGACCTGTACATTGTGCTCCATGTTAGTGGTGAACAGGGTCGGACTGGCCCACCAGAGAACCGGAGAATTCTCTGGTGGGCCCAGGCACTGAAACCTGCTGGCATACAGGGCCAGCAGCTGCCTAGGGCTCTCGCTGCTCCAGGGGCCACCAGCCAGTGGCGTGTCACTAATAGCGGCACACCATGCAGCTGCTATGAAGCCCGTGAGTCAGGGAACCGGCCCGATACCAGCAGAGCAGCGGGTGACAGGAGGCAGAATCCTGTCCCCACTGGTAAAGAGAAATGAATATTCAATCTTCCCCAAGCCCCCATGGGTGTGGAGAGGGGTGACTATTCATTTCACTGTAATAGCTGGCAGTGTTAGCTGCAGGTTGCGGCTAACATTGCCAAACGGGTGGCGGACATATCGCATGTTAAGACTGTGTGGCTGCACAGGAGCCTGGTGGTCTTGTATTTATATCTATGTAGCTACATAGTGGGCCCCAAGAATAATTTTCTCTGGTGGGCCCAAAGGTACTCCAGTCCGACGCTGGTGGTGAATTAAGTTTATGTGTTTCATTGTTTATGAGAATATGTCAAATTTGATTAAAATTTATATAAATGGCATGGCCTAATTGGCCGTCATAGCAGGTAGATACGGAGGGTCTAAAGGCATGAAAAGAGAGAGCCCTCTCCTTCTCACAACCACTTAAATGCCGCAATCCATATTGATAACGGTATGTAGAGGGTTAAACAACCAGAATCAGTGCTGCAAAATGCACATTAGCTGTTTCTGCATGAGCTAAGCTGTCAGTTAAGATGACCTCCCATTGATAGCTCCAGTGCTGCCCAATTATCATGGCAGATGTGTACGTTAATTAATACTTCACAACCATGCATACAGGAATATCATATTTTGAGAAGCTGCTGAAATTATTTAAATTTTGAAAGTAACCTGTCACCAATATGTCACAGATGACACCGGGGAGATCACGCTGTTCTGTAGGGGGTGACCACAGACCATTTCTCTGTTATCATCCTTTTTGGCTGTTGTTTTCATCACTTTTGCATTTTGTTATTGCTTCTCCTAGAGGTACTGACTGTACAGTAGTATGACGCAGTGTCTACAACCCACAGAAGTTGCTTAAATTGTACAACTCATCCAGAATGGCACATCAATGCAAGCTGTGGTAAGAAGTGTAGTTGTGTCTGTCAGCACATTGTCCAGAGCATGGCCAGATACCAGGAGACAGACAAGTACACCAGGAGACGTGGAGGGGGCCGCAGGAGGGCAATAATCCAGCACCGGGACCGCTACATCCTCATTTTGTGCAAGGAGGAAAAAAAGGTGCAGTGCTAGAACCCTGTAAAAGGACATCCAGCAAGCCACAAACATCCATGTGTCTGATCAAACTGTCAGAAAAACAGACTCCATGAGAGTGGTATGAGGGTTCAATATCCACAAGTGGGTGTTGTTCTTACATTCCAACACCGTGTAGGTCGATTGGCATTTGCCAGAGAACAACAAGATTGGCAGATTTGACACTGGCGCCCTGTGCTCTTCACTGATGAGAGCAGGTTTACACTGAGCAAGTGTGACAGTCTGGAGATGCCGTGGAGAACATTTCAATGCCTGCAACATATTTCAGTATAAATGGTTTGGTAGTGGGTCAGTAATGGTGTGGGGAGGCATTTCTTTGGAGAGCCACACAGACTTCCATGTGCTAGCCAACTGTACCCTGCCAGCCATTAGGTAAAAGGATGAGATCTTCAGACCCATTATGAAACGATATGCAGGTGCAGAGGCCCTGGGTTCCTTCTTATACATGACAACAATGCTAGGCCTCATGTGGCTGAAGTGTGTCAGCAGTTCCTGCATTATGAAGGCATTGATGCTATTGACTGGCTTGCCCGTTCCCCAGACCTGAATCCAATCAAGCACATCTGGGATATCATATCTCATTCCATCCACCATCACATTGCACCATAGACTCTCCAGGCGATGACTGATGCTTTAATCCAGTTCTGGGAGATCCCTCAGGAGAACATCTGCTGCCTCATCAAGAGCATGCCCAGGTGTAGTAGGGAAGTTATACAGGCACGTGTATGCAACACATATTACTGAGCATCATTTACTTGTCTTGATTAGAAATGAGTGAATTTGATCGGGTCCATGCTGATTCGGCAAGCTATAGCGCTTATCGAAAAAGCTGCAGAGGGAACCCCGACACCTGGAGCGCTCCGGCTGATCAGCTGTTTGGCTCCGCAGCTGTATGTATCGCGGCTGTGTCATAGTCACAACACATGCATGGAAAGCCTGTGTGTTGGGCTCTCCATGCATGTGTTGTGACTGCGACACAGCCGTGACACATGCAGCTGCAGAGCCGAACAGCTGATCAGCCGGAGCGCTCCAGGTATCCGGGTTCCCTCTGCAGCTTTTTCGGTAAGCGCTATAGCTTGCTGAATAAGCAGGGACCTGATCAAACTCGCTCATCTCGGTCTTGATGCATTTCCACTAAAGATGTATCAGCCTATAATCTGATTTTACGCTTTGATTTTGAGTATCTTTCTTAATCCAGACCTCCATGGGATATTAGTTGTGATTTACATTGATCATTTTTATGTTTTATTGTTCTCAACACATTCCACTATGTAATGAATAAAGATTTTCAACTGCAGTATGTCATTTAATGATATCTATGATATGGTATTTTAGAGTTCCCTTTATTTCTTTGAACAGTGTATACAGGTGTCGGGGCCGTAATAACGACAATTAAATCCTCATTCACCAGTCATTCCAAATTAATATGTGTGCAGGGCATCTGGTACCGGAAAAAGGAATGATTCAGACACGTAGCTGATTCAATCTTTGCTGATGCTCTTGCGATCACCTCAGTGAGGAGCTGAGCAGCAACTGTGCTTTATTTTCCAATACGTAATACTAAAAAGGGAATGCAATGGGTGGGGTTTAAGCAGTGTATGTCTAGTGCTCAGTCTCTCTGATTCGTCGAATGTCTCCTGATGGATTCCTCCCCTTCTTCTCATTCTTTTAGTTTCGTTTCCAAAGAACTGAATCTTGTCCCTCCAGACACGAATCTAAAACAAAACTGAATTCTGGCGGCCATCTTTAGATACAATTACATTTGCATTAGCTAGCAGATAGGAAAAACTTATTGTTTCACAGTATAAAAGTATAACAGTACAAAAAGAGTATAAATCTTTATATAAAAGTACAAAGGTATATCAGAAAATACATTTTCACCTTGACAATCCCCCCTAAACACTAAGTTTTTCCCTTCAGTCCCTTCCCTTCAGTGACTAAACACTGGTTCGGTCTCTTTTACAGTGTGAAGCGTGAATACAGGTGCTCTTTCCTTCAAGTTTTACTGCAGTGGGGGTGACCAGGATCACCGTGTGAGGTCCTTCAAATCTCGGCTGGAGACAATCTCTACGCACAAACTTTTTCACATACACCAGGTCTCCTGGCACAAAGGGATGGTGTCCAGGAACCTTGTCTGGGTCTGGAAGAGAACTGAAGACAGTTAAATGCACTTTGGCAAGGTGTCCATGTAAGGCCTGCACATAACTAGTCAAGTCCTGGTACTTGAGTTGCAACTGTTGTGGAAAGAAACATTCAAAATTGGGGCTCCTGCCAAACAGAATCTCATACGGTGACTGTCCTGTCTTCCTGTTTGGGGTATATCTTACTGAAAACAAAGCTAGAGGAAGGCATTCTGTCCATGGTTTACCAGTCTCTGCCATTGCCTTCTGGATTTTAAGCTTAAGAGTTCCATTTAGTCTCTCCACTTTTCCACTACTCTGCGGATGGAGTATGCAATGCTTGACTTACCCCCAGTGCTGCCATTACCTCTGACATGATCTCTCCAGTAAAATGGGAACTCCGATCGCTTTCAATGACTTCAGGAACTCCATACCTGCTTATGATCTCAGCCATCAGTTTCTTCGCCGTTGTCTTAGCCGTAGCTTTGGCAACTGGGTAGGCTTCTGGCCAACCTGAAAATAAATCAATGCAGACCAACACATACTCATACGTCCCTACCCTGGGTAACTGAATTTAATCATTCTGCAGTCTCTGGAATTGGTTAAAGGGGCCGGGGAGTGTGTTTGGATGGGGTTTTCACTGTCCTACTCTGATTATGTGTGGCACATATCATGCAGCTCTGTACCTGCCTTTCTGCGCAGGTGGAAAACTCGGGGGCAATCCATTGTTTCTGTAGGGTGTCACACATGGCCGTCTTCGAGTGGTGCACATTCCCGTGCAGAACCTGTGCCATCATTGGGTACAGTACCTGTGGTAGGCAGACCTTTTCACCCCTCCCCCATAGTCCGGTAACGGTATCAGAGCAAGCCCCTATCTTTTGCCACCTATTTCTCTCCTCCTTACTTGCCTGTTCTTGTAACCGGGCTAAGATGTCTTTCAACACAAGTGGAGATGGTGGGGTGTCTAGGTGATGTACTTGAGAGGCTACAGGAGTGCTTGCTGCTTTCTTGGCAGCCTGGTCTGCCAGTGCTTACCCTTTGTCCGTCCATCAGTGCCTTTGGTATGTGCCTTTACCTTTATGATGCCTGATTGGGTGGGAAACTGTAGTGCATTCATAAGTTGCTGGACTGCCTCAGCACGTTTAGAGGGGTGGCCATTTGCTGTCAGGAAAGCCCTGGCTCTCCAGATAGACCCATAACCGTGTGTAATGCCAAAAGCATACCTGGAATCAGTGTAGATATTTACAGTCTTACCTTCTGCTTCTTGTGCAGACATATGAGCTGGCATTAACTCTGCCTTGATTACCTCATGTTCTGAGACCACAGCATATCTGGTACAGTAGCATCCTCGGTCATCTTGGTGACGGGATCCATCTACAAAAAGCTCAAAATCAGCATTAGAATAGGCACACTAGAGACCAGCCGTTTCCTGAGACATCAATTCTAGACAATCATGTGGTTTGGAAACCTAATCTTGTTCCTCTGGATCCATTCTAGAAAGAAAAAGAGTGTCCTTGCTCATGTCACCTTCATGTCACCTACTCCTCCCCCCTTTGGATCCAGGGGAACTAGGAGAAGAGTAGCGGGGTTCAGGACAGTGCACCTTTTCAATATCACATTAGTAGGCATGAGAATAGCACACCAAAGTCGCAGCTGTCCAGCCATGGATATGTGGCTAGATTGTACTTGGTTAGGGATACTATATACATTGTGTGGGGTGTGGACCATCAGTGGGTGATCCAAAACAATCTCTGAAGACTTGTGTAGCAACAGCTGGACAGACAACACGGCCCGAATACAGGAGGGACTTCCTCTTGCCACCCTATCCAGGCGGCCGCTGTAATAAGCAACAGGTCTCTATTTGTCTCCATGAAGCTGAGTCAGCACACCTATATCATGTCCTGCATAGGTGAGCTCTGTCTGCAAGGCAGTCTGCAATACTGTACGGCAGTGCTCGGGTGTCTTGTAATCATATACGGGGCCTGCAATGTGTAACACTGTATCACAGGGCAAATTCCCTCTTTGGGTGGACATAGCGTCTCCTGGATGCAAGGGGCCATAAGTGGCAAGGTAGGCCTGACACTCTTGGGCTATGACTGGCCCCCCTTTGGCATAACTGTCCACGTCAATTATCATCCCTGATAAATGAATGCAAACAGAACTGGCAATCTGGGTGTAATGGAATGCTGAAAAAGACATTGGCAAGATCGATAACTGTGAACCAAGCAGCATCCTGAGATATCTGGGACAAAAGAGTATGTGGCTTAGGCACCACCGGAGTTTCTGGAACAGTAACTGCATTAAATACCTGTAGACCTTGTACCAGCCGGTACACAGGGGGTTGGCCGGGTGGGGTGTTTTTCTTAACGGGAAACAAGGGTGTGTTACATGGGGAAACACAGGGTATCAGGGCACCATTATCGAATAACATTTGTATTTGCCCCTTGAGACACTGCTCCTGATCATATTTCAAAGGGTATTGATGGACTTTAGAAAAAGGGGTACCAGGTTTGAGAAACACTTTTACTGGTTCTACAGGCATTATTGGGGGAGAATCTGGGTCTATCAGGACCATCATAACTGTGGGAAGGGCGTGTAGGATACACATCTCATTATATTCATCTGCATAGGAGTTATATAACGCAAGGACCATCTGACCATCATCTTGGAATTATATCCTGGAGCAGAACTGTAATAATAAATCTGCCCCCAGTAAATTTACCGAACATATAGAAAAGATTACGAACTGAGCAGTAACTTCAGGGAAAGGTCCCACAGGGATAGGTTTTATCAGAGTATATTCATTGGGTCTGTCATCCACTCTAATTAAAACAAGCTCTTGATCTGAGAATTTGCATGGCGGGGCTGGGGAGATAATAAAATTCCCATACGGGGTTAAAGGCGTATTGGAATGTGAAGCTGGACTCAATTCTTTTGAAAACCTTTTACTATTTGCAATGCATCATCCGGAGTGGAAATCTTAATATCGGGTCTACTACAAAAAGGTATGAATGGGCTTTTTGTTACAATGGGAATCCCAGATCTTTAAACACTACCATAAGACGCCCATAGAACTTCTCGGCAATCCAGAATATATTGGTGCCTTTTACCAATCTTTCAATTACTTACAAGTTTTCATCTAGGACTAGGCAGGTCTATCTCACTTTCAATTTCATACAGTACTTATTGCTGTAAACATAAATCTCTCAGTGTGTATTGTACCAAGGACAGAGAAAACTTAGAATGCAATACATGGCCCCCCCCTCCCCCGTAGCCCACAGCGCCGAGGGGAAAAATTGCAAGCAAATAGCGCAGGGGCTCACTCAGCCCCTCCCATCTAGTAACACGGAGATAAGAAAAAAATCACTGCATTCCACAGCGCTGAAGGGAGAGCACAAAAACCCAGCCCTTAGCCCCCCTTACTCCAGCACGTAGCGCAGATAAGGAGAAAAGAGAAGCTCACAGCGATCTGCTCAGCCCCTCCCCTACAGTACACAGCACTGATACAAAGCTCCGTATCTTCTACAGTCACAAATTACAGCAGTTTCCAGACCTAATTTCTACAAAACTTTCCTATAATCCTCCGTGGTCTGGGCGGAGCCCCAAGGACGGTCCGTACGCACACACAAGGCAGGTTTCCACCCAGGTTGGATTCTGCACAACACAAACAGGACACACCTACGCTTTTGGAGAGCTCGTCCCGCCATTACAGGGCGGTGGCTGAGACTGCATTTTCATCATCAGTGGCACGGCGGCCATTTTACAATCTGTAAGATCACAGTTCACAGGCATTTTATAACCAAATACGGGTTCTGTATTATCTGATCCTTCCTCTCCATCAACCTATTTTCATCCTTTGTTCTTTAAGCCTCGCGCAACTCGCAGATAAGCTTCTTGACTGTCTCTTGCCCTCCCGTGACCATTGTCTTGACTTCCACGGCATCCTCATCTAACTTGTGGGGCACTGACTTCTTCTGCTTTAAGATACGCAGCTTGGCTCCCAGGATACTATGGTTTTCTGCAGTAAACCACTGGCAGCGATCGTCAACGCTGAGTTCCACAGTACGGAGCCTCACGTTCGACGTACTAGGAAAAGAGCCTCGCGCTCAATATTTCCTGTCCCTAACCTGAACACAGTGATTACAGACTATCCTGCCACGATATCCCAAACAGTCGGGAGGCAGCCTCCTAATGAGACCCCTCCACAAAAATATAGGTGGTCCCCTCACGGAACGCCTTATTTACCTGCCTGGACAGGTGGTCCCCTCACGGAACGCCTTATTTACCTGTCAGCACAATATCACAGAGGCTGCGTCTCCTATCCCTTTCTCTAAGCTGCCCCACACTCTACAAGTAGCTCAATCTTTCACTCCACTTCACTACTAGACAATAGTCACGGGCAGGGTGGTTGAACGGAGTACAATGACCGGTGAAGAAGGTGTGGTGTACAGAGATCGCACAGAATGCGACATTCTCTCAGTTGCTGGTTCAGAGCGTGGCACAGGATCACGTTTGATCTCACCACTCGATCATTCACCTCCCGGACCCAAGGAGACTACAGACAAACCAATAACGGCTGAGACACTAGCAAGTGTGACATATACAGTGTACATGATCGCCACTTACCGTGTACGGAGGGTGATCAGTCCTCGAGGTCAGCCACTACGGGTATCATCCACAGACATCCAGGCATGGGTCCAGAGAGTCTCGGATCGCTGGCCACGCCCCACGTTGGGCGCCAAAATTGTCGGGGCCGTAATAACGACAATTAAATCCTCATTCACCAGTCATTCCAAATTAATATGTGTGCAGGGCATCTGGTACCGGAAAAAGGAATGATTCAGACACGTAGCTGATTCAATCTTTGCTGATGCTCTTGCGATCACCTCAGTGAGGAGCTGAGCAGCAACTGTGCTTTATTTTCCAATACGTAATACTAAAAAGGGAATGCAATGGGTGGGGTTTAAGCAGTGTATGTCTAGTGCTCAGTCTCTCTGATTCGTCGAATGTCTCCTGATGGATTCCTCCCCTTCTTCTCATTCTTTTAGTTTCGTTTCCAAAGAACTGAATCTTGTCCCTCCAGACACGAATCTAAAACAAAACTGAATTCTGGCGGCCATCTTTAGATACAATTACATTTGCATTAGCTAGCAGATAGGAAAAACTTATTGTTTCACAGTATAAAAGTATAACAGTACAAAAAGAGTATAAATCTTTATATAAAAGTACAAAGGTATATCAGAAAATACATTTTCACCTTGACACAGGTCCTTCTCAAAAAATTAGCATATAGTGTTAAATTTCATTATTTACCATAATGTAATGATTACAATTAAACTTTCATATATTATAGATTCATTATCCACCAACTGAAATTTGTCAGGTCTTTTATTGTTTTAATACTGATGATTTTGGCATACAACTCCTGAAAACCAAAAAAACCTGTCTCAATAAATTAGCATATTTCACCCGTCCAATCAAATAAAAGTGTTTTTTAATAACAAACAAAAAAACCATCAAATAATAATGTTCAGTTATGCACTCAATACTTGGTCGGGAATCCTTTGGCAGAAATGACTGCTTCAATGCGGCGTGGCATGGAGGCAATCAGCCTGTGACACTGCTGAGATGTTATGGAGGCCCAGGATGCTTCAATAGCGGCCTTAAGCTCATCCAGAGTGTTGGGTCTTGCGTCTCTCAACTTTCTCTTCACAATATCCCACAGATTCTCTATGGGGTTCAGGTCAGGAGAGTTGGCAGGCCAATTGAGCACAGTAATACCATGGTCAGTAAACCATTTACCAGTGGTTTTGGCACTGTGAGCAGGTGCCAGGTCGTGCTGAAAAATGAAATCTTCATCTCCATAAAGCATTTCAGCCGATGGAAGCATGAAGTGCTCCAAAATCTCCTGATAGCTAGCTGCATTGACCCTGCCCTTGATGAAACACAGTGGACCAACACCATCACTGACTGTGGGTCCTTGACACTGGACTTCAGGCATTTTGGCATTTCCTTCTCCCCAGTCTTCCTCCAGACTCTGGCACCTTGATTTCCGAATGACATGCAAAATTTGCTTTCATCAGAAAAAAGTACTTGGGACCACTTAGCAACAGTCCAGTGCTGCTTCTCTGTAGCCCAGGTCAGGCGCTTCTGCTGCTGTTTATGGTTCAAAAGTGGCTTTACCTGGGGAATGCGGCACCTGTAGCCCATTTCCTGCACACGCCTGTGCACGGTGGCTCTGGATGTTTCCACACCAGACTCAGTCCACTGCTTCCTCAGGTTCCCCAAGGTCTGGAATCGGTCCTTCTCCACAATCTTCCTCAGGGTCCGGTCACCTCTTCTCGTTGTACAGCTGTTATGATTTTCCCAATGGCAGGGAAATCAAAATAACAACGGACTAGCTCTCGGGTGATGGGAACTAAAGTGACCGTGACCTGAACCTGACACGACACTGGAAGTAGCCGGGGAGTGTTTCCTACGATGCCCTAGACACCACGCGCCAGCCGGAGATCTAACTACCCCTATCAGAGGAATATACAGGCCTGCCTTACCTCCAGAGATGAACCCCAAAAGGAGACAGCAGCCCCCCACAGATATTGACGGTGAGTCAAGAGGAAAAGACATACGTAGGATGAACAGCAGATTTAGCACAGTGAGGTCCGCTTACTAGATAGCAGAAGTACAGGAAAGAGTCACTTCACGGTCAACTTCAAAACACTACTCAAAAACACCATCCTGAAATTACTTTAAAACTCCAGTGACAACTCATGCCACTGGAGTGGCAATTTCAGTCCACGAGAGCTTCCAGCTACAGAGAGTCACATTGCAAATAGCTGGACAAAAATAGCATAAACTAGAAACAAAATTCAACTTAGCTGAACAGGATCTTGAGGCAGGAGAATGCAACAGAATGCTACTGATACATTGTTGGCCGGCATCAGACCAGCAGCCAAGCAGCCTTAAATAGGAAACTCCCCTAATGGGTGTCAACAGGTGATCAAGGATAGAAGAAGGCAAATAAGTGACACTACCATAAAACACCACCGGGGGAGCCCACAAACAGAATTCACAACATACAGCGTTTTCTGCCACATTGTTTCCTTCCAACAGACTTACCATTGAGGTGCCTTGATACAGCACTCTGGGAACAGCCTATTTGTTGAGAAATTTCTTTCTGGGTCTTACCCTCTTGCTTGAGGGTGTCAATGATGGCCTTCTTGACATCTGTCAGGTCGCTAGTCTTACCCATGATGGGGGTTTTGAGTAATGAACCAGGCAGGGAGTTTTTAAAAGCCTCAGGTATCTTTTGCATGTGTTTAGAGTTAATTAGTTGATTCAGAAGATTAGGGTAATAGGTCGTTTAGAGAACCTTTTCTTGATATGCTAATTTATTGAGACAGGTTTTTTGGGTTTTCAGGAGTTGTATGCCAAAATCATCAGTATTAAAACAATAAAAGACCTGACAAATTTCAGTTGGTGGATAATGAATCTATAATATATGAAAGTTTAATTGTAATCATTACATTATGGTAAATAATGAAATTTAACACTATATGCTAATTTTTTGAGAAGGACCTGTATACCCTGGCACGATCACTGTAAACTCCACAATAATGACATGAACTACTAGCTGTCACCACCAATCAGTTATAGAGGCCGTTTTGCTACTACCCACACAAGTAGCGTATGGATTCAGGGGTGCAGTTTACAGAGCAAGAGGAAAGCGCTACGAAATTTTATATATTTAATCCAGAAAGTTAGGCAGTGTTTATAAAAAATATACAAGGATGATACAAAATGGGAACAATACAATACAGTATTTACAGTACAATTACATAGTATAAAAAGGAATAATGAAAGAGAAGTACTAAACCTGATGTTGCAGGTATGGCTTTTATCTTTATGGAGGGAAGCGCTTCGATTAGGAAAATGGAACACTCTCACAGTGAACTAGGTCTTCCAGAATGAACGATGACAGATACTGAAACTCTCATTTTTATTAGATCAAGGATATGCCCACATACCTCCCCTTGGTGAGATCATATGGGGGCTAGCTGTGAGGTGTGCTAAATCTGTTAGGACTTTATGAAATCTCTAACATTCAGGATATCTTTGCCCTGGGAGGTTTCAGATGGATGATCTTGTCGTCATGTTTGCTATTGCGATTTTACCTTTCTAAAGAGATTAAACATGTGAGTGAATGTGTTATGCATTCGCTGCAACAACTGTAAGGCTGGTTTCACATTTGCTTTTGTTGCCGCAGCGTTTGTACCGCATATAAACGCATGCGTCGTGTTTTCCTATATTTAACATTAAAAACGCATGCGTTTTTTTTTGTTCGCGATTTGCTGCGTTTGACGACGCATGCGTCGTCTCGTCGTTTGCGGCTTGACGCGGAAATGCAACATGTAGTAATTTCTAGAGGCGTCTATTTGCCGCCAGGAAACGCATGCGGTCGATTGCACAGGATTGCGGCAAAAAAACGCATTGCTGTCTATGTAAACGCATGCGTTTTTTTGCACATGCGTTTGGTTGCGTTTTTGAACGCATGCGTTTCAATTGAGAAAAACATGTCTAGACACTGATAAGCCACCCCCCACCATCAAGGTGATAAAAGGGAGGGTGTGGACAGTTGCAGGTCACTTCTCACCAGACCCTGAAGCAGACGAGACACAGACAGGCTACATCTTGGAGGAAAACTAGACCCTGAACAATGTGAGTATATCCTAGCCAATGCCTTCATTTTCTATTTTCTGTCTCTACATGTCCTAATTTCTGCCATTTCTTTCTTTCTACATGCATCAGAATGTCTTCTTCGGATTCTTCATCTGGTGAGGAGTTTCAGCCAGGACAGTCGGAAGTGGAGCATGTCATTGAGGGGAGTACTTGCCTCGTCAGATTGGTAAGTATTCACTGTCACATCGACACATGTGACAATTTGTTTTTTTCTGTTTTTTAGAGCTCTTCTACTGCGGATGAGACAGGGCAGGAGCAGCGGAGTCAAGGTCCGGTGGAAAGACGGCAGCGGGTACGTTTACAAGGCTGACTGTCCTCAGTGTATTATTCTTGAATCTTCCTTTCTTTCCATTCGTATTTCTTAACTTTTTTCTTCTGGAATCCTTTTGTATGTTTACTTTCCTATTCATGCCATTTCTCAGCATCTTTTTTCTTTCTTTTCCTTATGTAAATTGAGCAAACTTTAATGACTTTATTTAATTTTTAGGTTTCACAACGGGAGGATGACCTAATTGAGAATGACCTCCTTATCACCCTGGTCCAGGAGCGAGTCCCGTTGTGGGACACCCGGGATCCACTGCGCTCGAACAACGTCACGATCCGGCGGTTATGGAATGAGGTGGCCCAAGCGATTTGGGATGGCTGGGACAATGCCCCGACACAGGTCCGAGCTGCATTTGGTAACTATTGCACTGCAGTGTGAAGTAGCAGAGACCTTGTCCGTGCTCACTCGACTGTGTGTGATGAAAGAAACTCAGGAGTTTCTCTCATCACGCACAGTTATGTGAGCACGGCCAAAAGTACTTTTTCTGACCACAATTTTTTTTTTAACAGTATCCAAAGTCAAAACACGTTGGCGTTCGATGAAGGACCGCTTCAACAAGGACCTGCGTCAAGAGAGCCATGTTCCCAGTGGTTCAGGAGCAAGGATCAGACGCTACAAATACCATCAAGTTCTGGCATTTTTAAGACCGGTCCTTGCCCAGAGAACGTAAGTATTTATCACGTGCATTAGGTTGTATTGTATTGCCATAATCTGTATTTTTTAATTCCACAGAATATTGCTTCTGGTAATTTTTTTTATATTAATTATCTTTTTCCTTTTTTACAGCACATACAGCACGACTGTCGGCCCAGGTTCTGGAGCGGTCCTTCATCCGACAGCCATGGACCCGTCCCAGCCATCCACCAGCGCAAGTGGGCCTTCCACACTAACTGGAGACCAGGGAGCTGGTCCATCAGGTCTTCCCCTTTCGCAGTCCTCTTCCACTGCCCCCTTTTTTTTGGGCTCATCCCGGCAGCGGCAGAGGGCTTCGGACAGGTCACTCATGCCCGAGTTTTTGCACTTGAGCTTGGTTTTACACGATGCGATCAAGGCTTTGGGTGACCAAATGGATGCTTCGCATAACCTCTTAAATGCACGTATCCAGGAGGTCAGCAAAAGCCTTGATCAAGTGAAAGCCAATCTCCAGAGGCCAGCACATCATTTTTTTAATCAAATTGAGCAGGGCATGTCGGAACACCTTACTCCTGATCTCCAGCTGAGTGTCATGCAGGCCTGCAATGCTGCTTACGTGCAGGCTATGCTGCAGAGTCGGTATTTTCAGCAGACAGTGGGGGCATATCCACCTGTGCCTTCACTGTCACGCTTGATGTCCACCTCTGCTGCATCCCACTGCACGGCCACCTCAATTCCTTCCACAGCCGGACACCACTACAGTACCACAACCATGCCGAGTGCAGTTGGACATCCCACCGCCACCACCATGACATCCGCTGCTCCTGCTTGGACCTCCTCTACTTCCTCAACGATGCAGCAGGACCCTGGCATGGCCTTCCGTACCGCCTCCTCCATGATGCAGCAGGACCCTGGCATGGCCTTCCGAACCGCCTCCTCCACGATGCAGCAGGACCCTGGCATGGCCTTCCGTACTGCCTCCTCCACGATGCAGCAGGACCCTGGCATGGCATTCCGTACCGCCTCCTCCACGATGCAGCAGGACCCTGGCATGGCATTCCGTACCGCCTCCTCCACGATGCAGCAGGACCCTGGCATGGCATTCCGTACCGCCTCCTTCACGTTGCAGCAGGACCCTGGCATGGCATTCCGTACCGCCTCCTCCCCGATGCAGCAGGACCCTGGCATGGCATTCTGTACCGCCTCCTCCACGATGCAGCAGGACCCTGGCATGTCCTTCCCCTCTACGAGCGTTATGGACTCTGGCATGGCTGCACCCTCTACGAGCGCTAGGGACTCTGGCATGGCTGCACCCTCTACGAGTGGTATGGACTCTGGCACAGTGCAGCTGGACCCTGACAGGTCACCCGCCACCACGCCACACCCTATGACCCCACCAAGACCTCCCACAACCAGGCAAGCCAAAAAAAGGACCAAAAACTAAAAAACCGAGGACTCAGCATTCCTCCCCCTTCACCTCCCAATGTGTCTGTAATGTCAGGTTTGTCTCACCCTTCCAGTGCGTCTGAAGCCTCTCATGTGTCAAGCCCCATCCCCGAACTTCCAGACCCTTCTAGTTTCATTGCCCCTTCTCCTGCCACCTCTGCGTCGTCCACGGTTAGCCAGGCCTCAGTTCTTCACACCCCCCGTTTACATCACTCTACCGCAAGCCGGCACAGTAAAAAATAATTTTTTAAATTAACAAAATAAAAAAAGTTTGGTTTGCCACAATTATGTTTGGTTTATTGTGTCTTCTACCGCCGGCAACACACACCGTGCGCCATGAAACTTCGCCATACACTAATTTTTTGGGCCACATCATATATCCACTAGTTAAAAATTAAAAGACTGCAGCTTTATGTGTCTTTAGTATACAGATATGAGGTGGCCCAAAAATATTACATGTATCTCCATAATCTCTTTTGGTCTGTGCTTAGTGTGCCAGTCTGAAGAGAAAATGGTGGAAATACAGTGCAGACCTCTACTGAACAGGTCAGGTGTCAAAAAACTCATTAGTTATGACACCTGACCTGTTGAGAGAACTGCCTTGTATAACCACCATTTTCTCTTCTTATATTACACACAACTTGAGGGACAATGGTGGTCTATGCTCACCTGCACAGGTGTCAGAAATAGTGAATTCATGAGCCTGTATATGTTTATCATGAATTCATTATTTCTGACACCTGACTTGATGAGTATAGATTGTGTGACAGTGATTGTCTCTTCATCTTGTGTCCAATGGATACAGGAGAAGAGAATCATGACGCAATGACGTCAACAAGCTTACCAATAAAGCAACATGGCTGCCACTACTAGCAGTATGTGGCCAGTGTTGTATATCAGTATTTGTAAGCCAAAACAAGGAGTGGAACCATTAGAGTTAAATTATGATATTAATATAATAACTAGCACTTCTGCTTTATCGCCCACTCCTGGTTTTGGATTATAAAAACTGATATTACATACAGATCAAATATTGGAAGTTTAGGACACCCTGGGTTTGGAGAGGAAAAAGATAGGAGACACGGTCAACTCAACCAAAACTAAAGTTTATTAATGAGAAATATTATAAAGTTTATTAATGAGAAATATTATTATCATTGTAGAAAATAACAGATCTAATTACAACAGGACATTTACACTACATTGTCCTGCCATGACACACGTCCAATATCTGAATCAAAAAAGGCCGCAAATTGGTCCCGCATTTGACCAACTGCTGCTGTTGACCGCAACGGGTGATGCTGGAAATCGGGCAGTGGGTGTGCAACTGGTTCATCAAGTTCAATGTGGGGTTGCTCCTTAACCATTATATAATTATGCAGAACCACACAGGCTTTGACCACCTCGTCGACTGTTTCCACTTTTAGATTTATGGCTGATGCAAGAATGCGCCATTTAGTGACCAGAATGCCAAAGGTACACTCTACAGTTCTTCGGGCCCTGGTCAGTCTGTAGTTAAAGATCCTTCTAGTGTGCTTCCCGACTGGAATAGGGCTTCAGTAGGTTTTCAAACATCTGAAAGGCCTCATCCCCAACCATAACAAATGGCAGCGGTGGTCCTTGAGTGTTGGGAAGAGGTTGTGGTGGGGGAAAATTGAAATTTTTGCCATACACACGGCGGCCCATATCCGAGTTCTTGAATGTCTGGGAATCGTTGCCACGGCCAAAAGCTCCAATGTCCACGGCGATGAAGCGACAGTTCGCATCGGCTATTGCCATGAGCACAACAGAAAAATATTTTTTGTAATTGAAATACTCCGATCCTGTTCTGGCTGGTTTGATAATGCGAATGTGCTTTCCATCCACCGCTCCTAAACAGTTGGGGAAATCACACACACTCCAGAATTTCTCTGCAATTTCTAGCCACATGTCCAAGGTGGGTAGGGGTATATTCCACAAAGCCCGGCAGGTGTCCGCAACTATTCCGGACAGGGTGGATATTCCAAGCCGGTATTGGAAGTGGAGTGATGATAAACTCTCTTCTGTGGCCAGAAATCTGTAAGAAAAACAAACACAAAAACCATTACAATCTATTCTTTTTATGGTGTGGTTATGCTCAAGAAAGAAAGGAAAATACCCCAAAAATACATGTCAGAAAACACTTAATTTGGACTGTCATTGGTTTAGATTTTGAACGTACCTTAATGTAACCAGCAGACGTTCCTCGGTTGGAATAGCTTTACAGAGCTGGGTGTCCTGTCGCCGTATGGCTCGTTGGACACGAGACAACAAATCCAGGAATGAGTCTTGCGACATTCGTGTGTATACCTGGAATTTCTCCGGGTTGGGATTAAACTTGGCATAGAGCGTGTGGTAGGCTCCACGGCTCTCACGTAGTTCGATAATGGGGTGCCTCCAAAAACGCCTACGTTGTCTCCTTCTCCATCTTTGGCGATTTCTGTCTTGCTCCCAAGCGAAAGCACAGGCAAGAAACAGCTTGAAGCTGAAATCCAGGTTGAAATAAAAGCTTTCTATGCGAAGATCCATCATGACACAGGATACAGTAGAAAACTGTAAAAATTTCAGTAGCCCTAGGGTCTATATATAGAGATTCCATAACACACGCCCTCTGTAGTCCCATTGGCGGTGTCTGGTTATCTTTATTTTTCTCTTGTGAAATTTCTCATCATGCGCACCAAAAACGCAAACGCAGGAAAAAACGCATGTAAACGCGTACAAACGCGGCGTTTTTTTAAACGCATTCGTCAACGCATGCGTCAAAAAAACGCCGCATTTGTACGCGTTTACATGAGTATTTTCCACCACTTGCGGATTCGTATTAAACGCTGCGGATATAGACGCAAATGTGAAACTAGCCTTAGAAATTCCTTACTGAGCTGGAAGAGCTGAGAAAAATATGTAGACAATCCTCTTTTCAAGGAGAGGCTGAAGTTTATTCGGAGATATCGCAGCAGAACAGTTCATAGAAGTTAGAGAGATAAAGCATGTGAGCACGAACAGAAGTCCAGACAGACAAAGTAACGCTGGGACATCTGGTGGTGGTCTGGCCGTTGCCTGGCCATGGTGTGGCACAGCAGCAGAATGGAAATGGAATGGCCATGTTGTGGCACGGCAGCAGGTTGGCGATGTAATGGCCCCAAACAACAGTAACAGATGCTTTTTATACATTATTTAGACAAAGAAAGCTGCACCTTGCAGCAAAGGGCGTATACATGATAAACTCATATTGCATAGAGAAACGTGTTTTAGAACAAAGAATATAATGACACAATACGACTAATTAATGTTTCCCCAAACCACATTAAAAATCATACATTTCCATGTCCCTCTTAGCTAACCTCATTATTCCCATCATGCTTTTAGCGTGCTGTTATAACTCTTCATACACTAACAGCTCGATTCTGGTTTCTATCTTAACTCAATAAATATACTATTCACTGACATATAATACCACTTATTTCCTATCACATTGCCCTGCAGCTGTTCCAATTAGTCTCCCTGGACTCCATCCATACTAAGTAATGGCACTGAGGTCATTTTATACCTTTATTCTGGGGAGAGGCTCAGCTATTTTAGCAAAGTTAGTTGACTAGAGTTTGTCCAAGATGGCTGCTAGAGCCAACATGGCTGTTTGGTATATTATGGTTGACCATTCTCTTACTCACCGAAAATATATTTCCCATAAATATTGGATTGATGCAAACTTCTATATTCATCACTGACCACTGACTCCAAAAAGTCTGGAACCAATGCTTTGATCAGAGGAAGCTCATGCCTTGGAAGTGTACTTCCTTGCCCCTGGATAAACGAATCCCAAGCTTAGTGTTTGGCGCTAAGAGCAAATCTCCTCTTGTAATTACCTGGCAACTGCAGGTCTGGCGGTCCCTACTCCAATGGAAGTTGAAGTGTCATTTTTTTCTCACTTCCCCAGTTATTATTAATCCTCGTTCAATGTGAGGGTGATATGTCACCTCTTCGGAGATGTATTCATGGGTTTTAATTTTTCTCTGAAAATACCTGTAAATAATAGATTGTTCATCAACCCAATCAAGGCCTCTGTAATTTGAATCTTGAATATTTGTAACACTAAAGTTCACAAGTATGCATATTATGTGAGATACAGAATTCAATTTGAATAAGACTTTTAATAAATACAGTGCCTTAAAAAAGTATTCCATATCTTGTGAACTTTCCCACATTTTTTCATGTTACCCCCACAAATGTAAATGCATTTTATCCAATATAGCAAGTATTTGTGAAGTGTAAAGGAAATGATACATGGTTTTCTAAATATTTTACATTCAGCCCTCCTGAGTCAATACTTTGTAGGACCACCTTTTGCTGCCATTACTGTTGCAAGTCATTTAGGGTATGTCTACCAGCTTTGCACATCTACAGGCTGAAATATTTGCCCATTCTTCTTTGCAAACTAGTTCTAGCTCAGTGAGATTGGACGGTGAACAGCGATTGTCAAGTCTTGCCACAGATTCTCAATGGGATTTAGGTCTGGACATTGAATAGGCCTTTCAAACACATGATATGCTTTGATCTAAGGCTACTTTCACATTTGCATTTAAATCTGCAGCGTTTAATCTGCAAACGCAAGGTCAAGAAAAACGCAAGAAAACGCGTGTAAACGCAGCGTTTTGTATCTGCATGCGGTTAACGCATGCGGCATTAAAACGCTGTGTTTACATGCTTTTTACGCGTTTTCCATGCGTTTGCGTTTTTTTTGCGCATGTTGAAAAAATTTACAGGAGAAAAATCTAGATCACAAGAAACAGCCAATGGGACTACAGAGGGCGTGTATTACGGGATATCTATATATAGACCCTAGGACAGCTGAAATCTTCAGATTTTGCTCCTGTATCCTGTGACATGATGGATCTTCACATGGATAGCTTTTACTTCAAACTGGATCTAAGCATCAAGATTTTTCTGGCGTGTGCGTTTGCTTGGGAGCAACACCGAAACCGGGAAAGACAGAGAAGGACACGGCGTAGGCGTTTTTGGCAACACCCCATTGTAGAACTGCGGGAGAGCCGTGGTGCATATCACACCCTGTATGGCGAGCTCAATGAGAACCCAGAAAAATTCCCGGAATATACAAGGATGTCACAAGACTCTTTCCGGGATTTGCTTGATCGCATCCAAGGAGCCATCCGGAGACAGGACACACAGCTCCGTAGAGCGATTCCACCAGAGGAACGTCTCCTGGTTACCTTAAGGTACGTAATAATTCTAAACAAATGCTAGTCATAATTTTTGCTGGTCTGACATGTATTTTTGGCATTTTTGTAAATTATTTTTCCTTTCTACAGATTTCTTGCAACTGGAGAGAGCTTGTCATCCCTTCATTTCCAGTACTGCCTTAGAATTTCCACCCTGTCCGGAATTGTTTTTGACACCTGCCGGGCTTTATGGACCATTCTCCGTGAAGAATTTATACCCATACCCACGGAGGACATGTGGATGGAAATTGCGGATAAATTTTGGACTGTTTGTGATTTCCCCAACTGTTTGGGTTCGGTGGATGGGAAGCACATCCGGATTATCAAACCAGCCAGAACAGGATCACAGTTCTTCAACTACAAGAAATATTTTTCTGTTGTTCTCATGGCAATAGCCGAAGCGGACTGTCGCTTCATTGCCGTGGACATTGGTGCTTTTGGCCGTGGCAACGATTCACAGACTTTTAAAAACTCGGATATGGGACGACGTGTTTATGGCAAAAATTTTAATTTTCCACAGCCACGACCTTCCCCCAACACTCAAGGCCCACCGCTGCCATTTGTTATGGTTGGGGATGAGGCCTTTCAGATGAGTGAAAATCTCCTGAAGCCCTATTCAAGTCGGGACTTGAACCGCACAAAACGGATCTATAACTACAGACTAACCAGGGCCCGCAGAACAGTAGAGTGTGCCTTTGGGATTATGGTGTCCAAATGGCGCATTCTAGCAACTGCCATAAATCTAAAAATGGAGACAGTGGATGAGGTGGTAAAAGCCTGTGTGGTTCTCCACAATTTCATTCTGGCTAAGGAGCGACCCACCATAGAACTTGATGAACCTGTTGGAAACCCTTTGCCTGATTACCGTCATCACCCGCTGCGGTCAACAGTTGAAGTAGGCCACATGCGGGACCAATTTGCTCCTTTTTTTTATTCAGACCTCGGACATGTGGAATGGCAGGACAATATGGTGTGAAATGTCCTGTTGGCTTTGGGTGTTTTACAGTTATTTTCAAAATGTTGATAATGTTGTTTGTTTTAATAAAAAAATTCTGTTTAAGTATCTACACCATGTCTCCCATGTATTTTCTTACACACCACTAACGGTTCTTGGGCTGTTGACGTCATTGCGTTATGACTCGGTTCACCAGTTGGTAAGTGAGGCAGACTGTGTAGACGATGGCTGTTTGGTGCCATCACATTCTCAGTATTTGTTCATTACTTAATATCAGTATATAAGCCGACACCAGGAGTGGTTGTTAAATCCAGAGGTGGTGTTTATATTTTTATATGATTTTTACTCACATTCAACCACTCCAGGTTTTGGCTTACCAATAGTGATGTTAAATACTGAGCCAATAATTTCATTGTGACGGAAGCTTCACACAACAGATCAATAGTCATCAAGTCAGGTGTCATAAATAATGAATTCATGATGCATCAATAAGTAGCTCATGAATTTATTTATTCTGACACATGTCCTGGTGAGTATAGATATGCCTTGTATCACCTCTATCGTCCCTTCAATTTGTGTGAAATAGATTTAATGTACAAAGAAGATAAAATGGAGGTAATACAAGGCATTTCTCAACTGTAAAGGTCTGGTGTCATAACTAACGATTTTGTTAAGACACGACCAGTTGAGTATAGCTACAGCTATGTATTCAGCTGTGTATTGCCACCATTTTGTCTTAATTCTGAAACAAAAAGTCACAGACTGAAAATACAAGTGTTTTTTTGGGGGGCAACCTCTTTTCTCTATACCAAGCACACACAAACCTTATGTGTTGTACTAACTAACAACTGGAGCAAGGAGGTAGCCCAAAAATAATTGTTCGGCGCATTTTTGAATTTGGCGCACGGTGTGTGTTGCCGACGACGAAATACACAGTTATCCAAACCTTATTGGGGGACCAAAAAAAGAATATTTATTTTAACAACATAAAACCAAAAAAACAAATTAACTGCGCCTGCTTGGGGTTGATTGCCGTAATTGGGGGGTGTGGAGCAGTGAGGGCTGGCTAACTGTTGACGACGCAGGGGTGGCTGGAGAAGGTGCAATAAAACTACTGGGGTCGGGAAATTCGGGGATTGGGCTAGACACATGAGAGGGCAGAGACACACTAGAAGGTTGAGACAAAGCAGACATTACAGACACATTGGGAGGTGAGGTGGGAGGGATAGCTATTGTCTTTTTTTTATTGCCTTTCACTTTTTTTGCTTGGCGCTGCCGTCCGGGGAGCCTCGTTGGGCTACTGGGTATTGGCCTTGATGTGGTCGCCGACATGTCACGGTCCATCTGCCGTTGTTGTTGCCTTCTAGTGGTGGCGGGTAACGCCAGGGCAGGGTCTGGCATTTGCATTTCTGTGGTGGTTGTGGGTAACAGGCCTGGGTCCGGCATCGGCATTCTTGGGGTGGTAGCGGATAACATGCCTGGGTCCGGCAGCGACATTCTTGTGGTATGGGCGGGTAACAGGCCTGGGTCCGGCAGCGGCATTCTTGTGGTGGTGGCGGGGAACGGGCCTGGGTCCGGCAGCGGCATTGTTGTGGTGGTGGAGGAGGCCCAAGCAGGAGCAGCAGTTGTCATGGTGGTGGCGGTGGGCTGACCCACTGCACTGGGCATGGTGGTGGTGCTGTAATACGGTCCGGCAGTGTTTGGAATGGAGGTGGCCGTGCAGTGGTATGCAGCAGATGTCGGCATTGAGGTAAAGCGTGACAGTGTGGACACTGGTGGAAATGCCCCCACTGTCTGCTGAAAATACCGACTGCACGGAAGCAGCATTGCAGGCCTGCATAACAGTAATCTGGAGATCGGGACTAAGGTGTTCCGACATGCCCTGTTCTATCTGATTAAAAAAATGATGTGCTGGCCTCTGGAGGTCGGCTTTCACTTGGGCAAGGGCTGTGGTAACCTCCTGGATACGTGTGCTCATATGACTAATGGCAGTATCCAGTCGGTCACCCATCGCCTTGAGTCCCTCGTGGAAGACCGAGCTCAAGTGCAAAAACTCGGGCTTGAGTGACCTGTCCGCGGCCCTCTGCCGCTGCCGGGAGGAGCCCATAAAAAATTGGCTAGAGGCAGAGGACTGGGGAAGGGGAAGACCTGATGGACCAGCTTCCTGGTCTCCAGGTTGTGTGGCAGGCCCACTTGGTGCAGCGCTGGAGGATGGCTGGGACAGGTCCTTCATCAGTCAGCCACGGACAGCTCCAAGTGCTGTGAAAAAAGATAAAAAAAAAAAATTAATACCAAACAGTTACAAAGCGATAACTCCTGTGTTATATACTGTACATTGAGATTAAAGCAGAGGTCACACTAGCACTATTTGGACAGAGTTTTACATCACACTTTGAAAGCCAAAATCAGGAGTACAACAATAAGAAGAAAAGTATAATAAAACCATATGCTCCACTTCTGCATGCATCAACCACACCAGGTTTTGGATTAAAAAAACTGATGTAAAATATGGAGAGACGATGGAGACGATACAAGCCATATCTATATACAAGGCACATCTATACTCACCAGGACTATTGGTAAGCCAAAACCTGGAGTGGAACTATGTGAGGAAAAGTATTCAAAGAACACGTGCCCCACTTCTGCATGTATCAATCACTCATGGTTTTGGATTTCAAATACTGATGGAAAATATAAATGGACGATGGAGGTCATACAAGGCACATCTATACTCACCAGGACAAGTGTCAGGAAAAATTAATTCAGGAGCCATTTGTTTGTGCATCATGAATTCATTATTTGTGACACCTGACTTGATGAGTATAGATCTGTTGTGTAGGCTGCCGTCACACTGTCAGTATTTGCTCAGTATTTCACATCACTATTGGTAAGCCAAAACCTGGAGTGGAACTATGTGAGGAAAAGTATTCAAAGAACACGTGCTCCACTTCTGCATGTATCAATCACTCATGGTTTTGGATTTCAAATACTGATGGAAAATATAAATGGACGATGGAGGTCATACAAGGCACATGTATACTCACGAGGACAAGTGTCAGGAAAAATGAATTCAGGAGCCATTTGTTTGTGCATCATGAATTCATTACTTCTGACACCTGACTTGATGACTATAGATCTGTTGTGTAGGCTGCCGTCACACTGTCAGTATTTGCTCAGTATTTCACATCACTATTGGTAAACCAAAACCTGGAGTGGCACTATGTGAGGAAAAGTATTCAAAGAACACGTGCCCCACTTCTGCATGTATCAATCACTCATGGTTTTGGTTTCCAAATACTGATTCAAAATATTGACCAAAAAAATGCTAGCATTAATTACAAAACTTTTTTTAATTTTTTTTTTAACCAATATACTTACGTTCTTCGTGCAAGGACCGGTCTCAAAAACGCAAGGATGCGGTGGTACTTGTATTTTCGTATCCTTGCTCCAGAACCACTTGGAAGCCGGCTCTCTTGGTGCAGGTCCTTGTTGAAGCGGTCCTTCATCGATCGCCAACGTGTTTTGACTTTTGACACTGTTGACAAAACAAAACATAATAGTTAGGACAATGCTCTTTTGACCGTGGTCACACAACTGTGTGTGCTGAGAAAAAGCAATGACTTTCTCTCATCATACACAGTTGTGTGAGCATGGCCAAGGTCTTGACTACATCACACTGCATGGCTATACTTACCAAATGCAGAACGGACCCGAGTCGGGGCATTGGTCCAGCCATCCCACAACGCTGTGGCCACCTCATTCCAAAGGCGCCGGATCGTTACGTTGTTTGGCGTGCAGTGGATCCTGGGTGTCCCACAACGGGACTCGCTCATGGACCAGGGAGATGAGGTGTTCATTCTCGATGAGGTCCTCATCCCGTTCTGGAACCTAAAAACAAAAAGGACATTAATATTGGAGACATAAACATAAGGAAGACAGAAAACAGAAGCAGAGGAATGGCATGGATATTGAAATTATAAAAAACAATGGTGCTGAAGCAAAAGGGAAAGAAAGAGAGAAGTAGAAAGAAATGAAGATTCAAGAATTGTAAAATGAGGATACAATAAACAGTCAGCCAGGTATACTTACACGCTGCCGCCGTGCCATCCGACCGTGACTACGCTGCTCCTGCCCAGTCTCCTGCCCAGTCTCTTCCGCTGTAGAAGAAGTGGTCTGAAAAAAGGAAAATATACATTGTCATATGTGTAGATGTGACAGTGAATACTTACCAATCTGAGGAGGTGAATACTCACTTCGCTGACATGTTCCCCTTGTGCAGGCCCAGGCGTTTGCTCATCATCACCATCAGAAGAAGAAGACATTCTGATGCGTGCAGAAACAAAGAAATGGCAGAAATTAGGACATGTAGAGAAAGAAAATTGAAAAGAAAGTCATTGGATAGGATATACTCACATTGTTCTGAGGCTTGTTTGCTGCTCCAAGGTGTTGTGTGGCGTCTCGTCTGCAAGGCAGTCTGCTGAGTAGTGAACTGCAAATGTCCACTACCTCCCTTTATCACCTTGTATGTGGGGGGTGGCTTATCAGTGTCTAGACATGTTTTTCTAAATTGAAACGCATGCGTTGAAAAACGCAACCAAACGCATGTGCTTAAAAACGCATGCGTTTACATAGACTACAATGCGTTTTTTAGGCGCAAACCTTACGCAATCGACCGCATACGTTTCCAGGCGGCAAATTGACGCCTCTAAAAATTACTACATGTTGCATTTCCGCGCCCAGACGCAGACGACTAGACGACGCATGCGTCGTCAAACGCGGGAAAACGCGAACACACAAAAACGCATGCGTTTCTAATGTTATTTATAGGAACACAAAACGCATGCGGATATTTGCGGAAGAAACGCTGCGGACACAACCGCAAATGTGAAAGCGGCCTAAACCAGTGTTTCCCAAACTCTAGTACTCACAGCCCCCAACAGATTATGTTTTCAGGAATTCCTTAGTATTGCACAAGTGATGGAATTATTATCAAGGCATCAGAAAGTGCTACAGGTTCTCTCACCTGTGCAATACTAGAGGAATCCTGAAAACATGATCTGTTGGGAGGGTTGTGAGGACCGGCGTTTGGGAATCACTGATCTAAACCATTCCATTGTAGTTTTGGCAGTATGTTTACGGTCGTTGTTCTGCTGAAAGGTGAACGTACGCCCCAGTCTCAAATCTTGTTCTGTCTCTATCAGGTTTTCCTTAAAGATTGCCCTGTATTTAGCTCCATCCGTCTTCTCATTAACTCTGACCAGCTTCCTTGTTGCTGGTGAAGAAAGCATCCCCGCAGCATGATGCTGCCATTTTCTTCTTTTATTTTTATTGCACAGGTGCTGGCTGGTGAATACTCGCATCAGAGTACACGTGCTCTTGCTGCTATCGGCGAGATCATGCATAGGATGATGACAGTAGTACTCTCATCAGCTGATGCATGTGACCGGGGGTAACCTGGTCACAGCTGCTGGCTCACACGCTGTCATCTGTGTGACAGCGTGGGGACTGCAGCGCTTTGACGGGTGGTAATGATCAGAGATGGTGGCTCCCGTGCTGTCACACAGATGACAGTGTGGGAAACGTCAGATTTTAGGGTCACCCATTCATTTAAATCGGGTTCAGGTTTGAGTTTGGGCACCAGAACCAAACTTTTTTTCAAAGTTTAGCAGAACCCGACAGAACTGAACATCCGTGGGTCTGCCCATCACTATCTCTGAGACCTTCACAGAACAGCTGTCAATTAAACACAGTTGGACTCAATGTACTAATTATGTGACTTATGGAGGTAGTCACTAAGGATTTTATTTAGGAGTATAAGACTACAGTGGGCTGAATACAAATGCAAGTCATAATTTTCAGATTTTATTTATTATGCTTACCCATACTCGAGTATAAGCCGACCCGAGTATAAGCCGAGACCTCTAATTTTGCCACAAAAAACTGGGAAAACTTAATGACTCGAGTATAAGCCTAGGGTGGGAAATGCAGCAGCTACCGGTAAATGTCAAAAATAAAAATAGATACCAATAAAAGTAAAATTAATTGAGACATCAGTAGGTTAAGTGTTGAATATCCATATTGAATCAGGAGCCCCATATAATGCTCCATACAGTTTATGATAGGCCCCATAAGATGCTCCATATTAAAATATGCTCCATATAATGCTGCACAAATGCTGATTATGGCCCCATAAGATGCTCCATAGAAATATTTGCCCTGTATAATGCTGCACAAATGCTGATTATGGCCCCATAAGATGCTCCATAGACTATTATGGCTCATATGCTGTTGCTGCGATTAAAAAAAAATAAAAAATCACATACTCACCTCTCGTTGCTCAGGCCCCCGGCACTTGCTATAGTCACCTGTCCGCGTTCCACCGCTGGGCGCAGCTGTGTTTTCCGCATCCTCTGCAATGAAGCTCAGGCAGAAGTCGGCACGCACACTAATCGCATCATTGTGTCCTCTGACCTGAGAGGACGCGGAAGATGGAGCGGCGCCGACGGTGGAACGGGGGACAGGTGAATATCGCGCACTGCCCCCGTCATACTCACCTGCTCCTGGCGGGGTCCCTGCACATCCCTGGTTCTCCTGGCGCTGACAGCTTCTTCCTGTATTGAGTGGTCACATGGTTCCGCTCATTACAGTAATGAATGTGCGGCTCCACCCCTATGTGAGTGGAGTCGGGACCACCGCTCAATACAGGAAGAAGCTGTCAGCGCCCGGAGAACCAGGGACCGCGCCAGGAGCAGGTGAGTATGATTAGGCAGCTGCCGCTCCCCCTCCCCTGCCGACCCCTGGGAATGACTCGAGTATAAGCCGAGAGGGGCAATTTCAGCCTAAAAAAGGGGCTGAAATTCTAGGCTTATACTCGAGTATATACGGTACTTATATAGAGCGCCATCATATTCCACAGCACTTTACAGATATTGTCATAGTTGTCCCATTGGGCCTCACAATCTAAATTCCCTATCAGTGTGTATTTGGAGTGTGGGAGAAATCTGAAGTACCTGGTGGAAACCCATGCAAAGATGTGAATATCATCGAAACTCCTTGCAGATGTTGTCCTTGGTATGATTTATATTTTTAAAATAATTAGAAAATGATGTATCATCTCGTTTACACTTCACAAATACTTGCTACTTTGTGTTGGTACTGTATATCACAAATAAAATGCATTAACATTTGTGTGTGACTTGTAGGATCGCTACTTCCAACAGGTGGCGCTATAGAGTTCAAGTCCTCTTTTTCTCTTAAGAGGCAATTTGCATATTAACCCCTTTCTGACATTAGACGTACTATCCCGTCGAGGTGGGGTGGGCCCGTATGACCACCGATGGGATAGTACGTCATATGCGATCGGCTGATGTCTCAGCTGACATCCGGCACTATGTGCCAGGAGCGGTCACGGACCGCCCCCGGCACATTATCTCCCGGCACTCTGCGATCAAACATTATCGCAGTGTTCCGGCGGTATAGGGAAGCATCGAGCAGGGAGGGGGTTCCCTGCGTGCTTCCCTGAGACCCCCGGAGCAACGCGATGTGATCGCGTTGCTCCGAGGGTCTCTTACCTCCTCCTCCCTGCAGGCCCCGGATCCAAAACGGCTGCGGCATTCGGGTCCTGAAGGGAGGTGGCTTCACAGCGCCTCAAAGCAGGCGCCTGTGAAGCCTGGAGCTGTGCATGTTAGATCGCCGACCTGACACAGTGCACAACAAAGTGTCAGATCAGCGATCTTACACTATAACATGATGCCCCCCCCCCCTGGGGAAATGTTATAGTGTAAAAAAAAAAATATTCACATGTGTAAAAAAAAAATTAAAAAAAATTCCCAAAAAAATTCCCCCCCCCAAAAAAAAAAATTGTTCCTATAAATACATCTCTTTATCTAAATAAAAAAAAAACAATAAAAGTACACATATTTATATCACACGGAGAAAATAAGAGTCACTCATTAGGTATAAAAATAGTAAATTTATTTGTACTTAAAAAAAATCAACATACTAAATCCATTACATCAAAAAAAAAGTATCTGCAGGAAATTGAAACAGAAAAGAAGGAACCCTGCTGATTACCCCTGCCCACTCTGTGCAAAAATCGCATTAGATAAGGTGCAAATACAGTAATATATTGCACATAGAAGGTAAGCAAAAAAAAAAAAGCCAGCCAGGATTCTAAGATCACTCTATCAGTATATCGGCCAGAGAGTAACAAAATGCTTACCAAAGGCAGGGACGTTCCAAACCCGGGCGTGGATGCCCCAAAACACCCCGACGCACGTTTCGCGTGACTATAACACCGCTTTCTCAAGGGGAATCGCTGCGTCCGTAACGACCCGACCTATAAAACTGTCCCACTAGTTAACCCCTTCAGTGAACACAGTAAAAAAACAAACAAATAAAAAGGGGCAAAAAACAACGCTTTATTATCATACTGCCAAACAAAAAGTGGAATAACACGCGATAAAAAAGATGGATATAAATAACCATGGTACCGCTGAAAACGTCATCTTCTCCCGCAAAAAACGAGCCGTCATACAGCATCATCAAAGAAAAAATAAAAAAGTTATAGTCCTCAGAATAAAGCGATGCAAAAATAATTATTTTTTCTATAAAATAGCTTTTATCGTACAAAAGCGCCAAAACATAAAAAAATGATATAAATGAGGTATCGCTGTAATCGTACTGACCCGAAGAATAAAACTGCTTTATCCATTTTACCGAACACGGAACGGTATAAACACCTCCTCCAAAAGAAATTCATGAATAGCTGTTTTTTGGTCATTCTGCCTCACAAAAATCGGAATAAAAAGCGATCAAAAAATGTCATGTGCCCGAAAATGTTACCAATAAAATTGTCAACTCGTCCCGCAAAAGACAAGACCTCACATGACTCTGTGGACCAAAATATGGAAAAATTATCTCAAAATGTGGTAACACAAAAAATATTTTTTGCAATAAAAATCTTACACTATAACATGATGCCCCCCCCCCCCCCCGGGGAAATGTTATAGTGTAAAAAAAAAATATTCACATGTGTAAAAAAAAATAAAAAAAAATCCCAAAAAAATTCCCCCCCCCAAAAAAAAATATTGTTCCTATAAATACATTTCTTTATCTAAATAAAAAAAAAACTATAAAAGTACACATATTTATATCACACGGAGAAAATAGGAGTCATTAGGTATAAAAATAGTAAATTTATTTGTACTTAAAAAAAATCAACATACTAAATCCATTACATCAAAAAACAAGTATCTGCAGGAAATTGAAACAGAAAAGAAGGAATCCTGCTGATTACCCCTGCCCACTCTGTGCAAAAATCACATTAGATAAGGTGCAAAATGCAGTAATATATTGCACATAGAAGGTAAGCAAAAAAAAAAAGCCAGCCAGGATTCTAAGATCACTCTATCAGTATATCGGCCAGAGAGTAACAAAATGCTTACCAAAGGCAGGGACGTTCCAAACCCGGGCGTGGATGCCTCAAAACACCCCGACGCACGTTTCGCGTGTCTATAACACCGCTTTCTCAAGGGGAATCGCTGCGTCCGTAACGACCCGACCTATAAAACTGTCCCACTAGTTAACCCCTTCAGTGAACACAGTAAAAAAACAAACAAATAAAAAGGGGCAAAAAACAACGCTTTATTATCATACCGCCAAACAAAAAGTGGAATAATACGCGATAAAAAAGACGGATATAAATAACCATGGTACCGCTGAAAACGTCATCTTCTCCCGCAAAAAACGAGCCACCATACAGCATCATCAAAGAAAAAATAAAAAAGTTATAGTCCTCAGAATAAAGCGATGCAAAAATAATTATTTTTTCTATAAAATAGCTTTTATCGTACAAAAGCACCAAAACATAAAAAAATGATATAAATGAGGTATCGCTGTAATCGTACTGACCCGAAGAATAAAACTGCTTTATCCATTTTACCGAACACGGAACGGTATAAACACCTCCCCCAAAAGAAATTCATGAATAGCTGTTTTTTGGTCATTCTGCCTCACAAAAATCGGAATAAAAAGCGATCAAAAAATGTCATGTGCCCGAAAATGTTACCAATAAAATTGTCAACTCGTCCCGCAAAAAACAAGACCTCACATGACTCTGTGGACCAAAATATGGAAAAATTATCTCAAAATGTGGTAACACAAAAAATATTTTTTGCAATATAAAGCGTCTTTCAGTGTGTGACGGATGCCAATCATAAAAATCCGCTAAAAAACCCACTATAAAAGTAAATCAAACCCCCCTTCATCACCCCCTTAGTTAGCGAAAAATTAAAAAATTAAAAAAATTTATTTATTTATTTCCATTTTCCCATTAGGGTTAGGGCTAGGGTTAGGGTTAGGGTTAGGGCTAGGGTTAGGGCAAGGGCTAGGGTTGGGGCTAGGGTTAAGGCTACAGTTAGGGTTGGGGCTAAAGTTAGGGTTAGGGTTGGGGCTAAAGTTAGGGTTTGGATTACATTTACGGTTGGGAATAGGGTTGGGATTAGGGTAAGGGGTGTGTCAGGGTTAGGGGTGTGGTTAGGTTTACTGTTGGGATTAGGGTTAGGGATGTGTTTGGATTAGGGTTTCAGTTATAATTGGGGGGTTTCCACTGTTTAGGCACATCAGGGGCTCTCCAAACGCGACATGGCGTCCGATCTCAATTCCAGTCAATTCTGCGTTGAAAAAGTAAAACAGTGCTCCTTCCCTTCTGAGCTCTCCCGTGCGCCCAAACAGGGTTTACCCCAACATATGGGGTATCACCGTACTCAGGACACATTAGACAACAACTTTTTGGGTCCAATGTCAACTGTTACCCTTGGAAAAATACAAAACTAGGGGCTAAAAAATTATTTTTATGGAAAAAAAATATTTTTTATTTTCACGGCTCTGCGTTATAAACTGTAGTGAAACACTTGGGGGTTCAAAGTTCTCACAACACATCTAGATAAGTTCCTTGGGGGGTCTAGTTTCCAATATGGGGTCACTTGTGGGGGGTTTCTACTATTTAGGTACATTAGGGGCTCTGCAAACACAATGTGATGCCTGCAGACCAATTCATCTAAGTCTGCATTCCAAATGACGCTCCTTCCCTTCCGAGCTCTGCCATGCGCTCAAACGGTGGTTCCCCACACATATGGGGTATCAGCGTACTCAGGACAAATTGGACAACTTTTGGGGTCCAAATTCAATTGTTACCCTTGGAAAAATGCAAAACTGGGGGCTAAAAATTAATTTTTATGGAAAAAAAAAGGATTTTTTATTTTCACGGCTCTGCGTTATAAACTGTAGTGAAACACTTGGGGTTCAATGTTCTCACAACACATCTAGATAAGTTCCTTGGGGGGACTAGTTTCCAATATAGGGTCACTTGTGGGGGGTTTCTACTGTTTAGGTACATTAGAGGCTCTTCAAACGCAATGTGACGCCTGCAGACCAATCCATCTAAGTCTGCATTCTAAATGACGCTCCTTCCCTTCAGAGCTCTGCCATGTGCACAAATGGTGGTTCTCCCCCACATATGGGGTATCAGCGTACTCAGGACAAATTGGACAACAACTTTTGGGGTCCAATTTCAACTGTTACCCTTGGAAAAATACAAAACTGGGGGCTAAAAAATGATTTTTATTGGAAAAAAAGGATTTTTTATTTTCACGGCTCTGCCTTATAAACTGTAGTGAAACACTTGGGGGTTCAAAGTTCTCACAACACATCTAGATGAGTTCATTAGGGGGTCTACTTTCCAAAATGGTGTCACTTGTGGGGGTTTCAATGTTTAGGCACATCAGTGGCTCTCCAAACGCAACATGGCGTCCCATCTCAATTTTTGTCAATTTTGCATTGAAAAGTCAAACGGCGCTCCTTCCATTCCGAGCTCTCCCATGCTCCCAAACAGTGGTTTACAACCACATATGGGGTATCAGCGTACTCAGGACAAATTGGAAAATAACTTTTGGGGTCCAATTTCTTCTCTTACCCTTGGGAAAATAAAAAATTGGGGGCGAAAAGATCATTTTTGTGAAAAAATATGATTTTTTTATTTTTACAGCTCTACATTATAAACTTCTGTGAATCACTTAATGGGTCAAAGTGCTCACCACACATCTAGATAAGTTCCTTAGGGGGTCTACTTTCCAAAATGGTGTCACTTGTGGGGGTTTGTCAATGTTCAGGCACATCAGGGGCTCTCCAAACGCAACATGGCATCCCATCTCAATTCCAGTCAATTTTGGATTGAAGAGTCAAATCGCGCTCCTTCGCTTCCGAGCTCTGCTATGCACCCAAACAGTGGTTTACCCCCACATATGGGGTATCGGCGAACTCAGGACAAATTGTACAACAACTTTTGTGGTCCATTTTCTCCTAGTAGCCTTGGTAAAATAAAACAAATTGGAGTTGAAGTAAATTTTTGGTGAAAAAAAGTTAAAAGTTCATTTTTATTTAAACTTTCCAAAAATTCTTGTGAAACAGCTGAAGGGTTAATAAACTTCTTGAATGTGGTTTTGAGCACCTTGAGGGGTGCAGTTTTTAGAATGGTGTCACACTTGGTTATTTTCTATCATATAGACCCCTCAAAATGACTTCAAATAAGATGTGGTCCCTAAAAAAAAAATGGTGTTGTAAAAATGAGAAATTGCTGGTCAACCCTTATAACTCCCTAACAAAAAAAAATTTGGTTCCAAAATTGTACTGATGTAAAGTAGACATGTGGGATATGTTACTTATTAAGTATTTTGTGTGACATACAGTACAGACCAAAAGTTTGGACACACCTTCTCATTTAAAGATTTTTCTGTATTTTCATGAATATGAAAATTGTAAATTCACACTGAAGGCATCAAAACAATGAATTAACACATGTTGAATTATATACTTAACAAAAAAGTGTGAAACAACTGAAATTATGTCTTATATTCTAGGTTCTTCAAAGTAGCCACCTTTTGCTTTGATGACTGCTTTGCACACTCTTGGCACTCTCTTGATGAGCTTCAAGAGGTAGTCACCGGGAATGGTTTTCACCTCACAGGTGTGTCCTGTCAGGGTTAATAAGTGGGATTTCTTGCCTTATAAATGGGGTTGGGACCATCAGTTGTGTTGAGCAGAAGTCTGGTGGATACACAGCTGATAGTCCTACTGAATAGACTGTTAGAATTTGTATTATGGCAAGAAAAAAGCAGCTAAGTAAAGAAAAATGAGTGGCCATCATTACTTTAAGAAATGAAGGTCAGTCAGTCCGAAAAATTGGGAAAACTTTGAAAGTGTCCCCAAGTGCAGTTGCAAAAACCATCAAGCGCTACAAAGAAACTGGCTCACATAAGGACTGCCCCAGGAAAGGAAGACCAAGAGTCATCTCTGCTTCTGAGGATAAGTTTATCCAAGTCACCAGCCTCAGAAATCGCAGCACAAATTAGAGACCAGGTCAATGCCACACAGAGTTCTAGCAGCAGACACATCTCTACAAAAACTGTTAAGAGGAGACTTTGTGCAGCAGGCCTTCGTGGTAAGATAGCTGTTAGGAAACCACTGCTAAGGACAGGCGACAAGCAGAAGAGACTTGTTTGGGCTAAAGAACACAAGGAATGGATATTAGACCAGTGGAAATCTGTGCTTTGCTCTGATGAGTCCTAATTTGAGATCTTTGGTTCTAACCACCGTGTCTTTGTGCGACACAGAAAAGGTGAACGGATGGACTCTACATGCCTGGTTCCCACCGTGCAGCATGGAGGAGGATGTGTGTTGGTGTGGGGGTGCTTTGCTGGTGACACTGTTGGGGATTTATTCAAAATTGAAGGCATATTGAACCAGCATCTTGCAGCGGCATGCTGTTCCATCCGGTTTGCCTTTAGTTGGACCATCATTTATTTTTCAACAGGACAATGACCCCATACACACATCCAGGCTGTGTAAGGACTATTTGACCAAGAAGGAGAGTGATAGGGTGCTACGCCAGATGACCCCAATCGAGATGGTTTGGGGTGAGCTGGACGCAGAGTGAAGGCAAAAGGGCCAACAAGTGCTAAGTATCTCTGGGAACTCCTCAAGATTGTTGGAAGACCATTCCCGGTGACTACCTCTTGAAGCTCATCAAGAGAATGCCAAGAGTGTGCAAAGCAGTCATCAAAGCAAAAGGTGGCTACTTTGAAGAACCTAAAATATAAGACATATTTTCAGTTGTTTCACACTTTTTTCATTAAGTATATAATTCCACATGTGTTAATTCATAGTTTTTATGCCTTCAGTGTGAGTTTACAATTTTTCATAGTCATGAAAATACAGAAAAATCTTTAAATGAGAAGGTGTGTCCAAACTTTTGGTCTGTACTGTATCTCTGTGATTTAATTGCATAAAAATTCAAAGTTGGAAAATTGCGAAATTTTCAAAATTTTCGCCTAATTTCCGTTTTTTTTCACAAATAAATGCAGGTAATATCAAAGAAATTTTACCACTATCATGAAGAACAATATGTCATGAGAAAACATTGTCAGAATCACCGGCATCCGTTGAAGCGTTCCAGAGTTATAACCTCATAAAAGGGACAGTGGTCAGAATTGTAAAAATTGGCCTGTCATTAACATGCAAACCACCCTTGGGGGTAAAGGGGTTAAAATCTGTGGGTATAGCATGAAAAATTTTTGAAAAGTTCACTGTGCATGAATATTTTTTAGGCACTGTAGTGTAAGCATATTATTATTATTGTTATTTGTTTATATAGCACCATTAATTCCATGGTGCAGTACATGAGAAGGGGTTACATACAAATTACAGATATCACTTGCAGTAAGCAAACTAACAATGACAGACTGATACAGAGGGGAGAAGACCCTGCCCTTGCGGGCTTACATTCTACAGGATGGAGGGGAAGGAGACAATTGATTGAGGGTTGCAGCAGCTCCAATGTTGGTGAGGCGGTAGCTCCAGTAGTGATGAGGAGGCAGCGGGGTCAGTGCAGGCTGTAAGCTTTCCTGAAGAGGTGGGTATTCAGGTTCCGTCTGAAGGATCTGAATGTTATTGATAGTCGAACGTGTTGGGGCAAAGAATTCCAGAGGATGGGGGATATTCGGGAGAAGTCTTGGAGGCAGTAGGGTGAGGAGCGAATAAGTGTGGAGGAGAGAAGGAGCTCTTGGGAGGACCAGAGATTGTGTGAGGGAAGATATCGGGAGATTAGTTCAGAGATATATGGAGGAGACAGGTTATGGATGGCTTTGTAGGTCAGTATTAGTAATTTGAACTGGATACACTGAGGGAATGGGAGCCAGTGAAGAGATTTGCAGAAGGGGAAGCGGAGGAGTAGCGAGGAGAGAGATGAATTAGTCGAGCAGCAGAGTTAAGGATGGACTGGAGAGGTGCAAGGGTGTTAGCAGGGAGGCCACAGAAAAGGATGTTGCAGTAGTCAAGGCAGGACATGATGAGGGCATGCACAAGTATTTTAGTAGATTGTCGGTTGAGGAAAGGACGGATTCTGGAGATATGTTTGAGCTGGAGGCAGAGTCAAGGGTTACTCCGAGGCCGCAGACTTCCGGTACGGGGGAGAGCGTGATGTCGTTAATTGCGATAGATAGGTCAGGTAAGGAAGATCTATGAGATGGAGGAAAGATAATGAGTTCAGATTTGTCCACATTGAGTTTGAGGAAGCGAGAGGAGAAGAAGGAGGATATGGCTGATAGACACTCTGGAATTCTGGACAGCAGAGAGGTGACGTCTGGGCCAGAGAGGTAGATCTGAGTGTCATCAGCATAAACGTGGTACTGGAATCTATGGGACTTTATGCGTTGCCTCAGGCCAAGTGTATAGATTGAGAAGAGTAAGGGTCCTAGAACAGAACCTTGGGGGACGCCAACAGAGAGAGGGTGGGGTGAGGAGGTAGTGTGAGAGTGGGAAATGCTGAAGGTGCGGTTGGAAAGGTATGAGGACATCCAGGATAGGGTGAGGTCTTTGATGCCAAAGGAGGAGAGGATCTGTTGTAGGAGGCAGTGGTCAACTCTGTCGAAGGCAGAGGACAGGTCTAGAAGGAGGAGTATAGAGTACTATCTGTTAGCTTTGGCTGTAAGTAGGTCGTTAGTAATTTTGGTCAGGGCTGTCTCAGTTGAGTAATGGTTGTGGAAACCAGATTGTAGATTGTCAAAGAGCAAGTTAGATGAGAGGTGGGAGGAAAGTTCAAAGTGGATGTGCTGCTCCAGGAGTTTGGAACCGAATGGGAGTAGCGATATTGGGCGATAGCTGGACATAGCAGTTGGATGGAGGGTTGGCTTTTTAAGGATAGGCGTGATTGTGACATGTTTGAAAGAAGAAGGGAGGGTTGTCAGAAGTTAGTGATAGGTTGAAGAGGTGGGTTAGGGATGGGATAAGAGTGGCAGTGAGGTTGGGGAGGAGGTGGGATGGGGTCGATCGCACAGGTGGTGAGGTGCGATTTGGAGAGGAGACAATTAAGCTCCCCTTCAGTGATGTTGGATAGGGAGGTTATGGGGTTTGGGCATTGGTCTGGTTTACAAAGGGGTTGTGGTGGTTGAACAATGAAGACTTGCCTTGTTTGGTCGATCTCATTTTTAAAGTGTGTGGCCAAGTCCTCAGCAGAGATGAGGGAGGTTGGACGGGGCAGAGAAGGGAGTTAAAAGTTTTGAATAACTGTTTGGGGTTGTAGGATAAGGAAGATACGAGGGTTGTGAAGTAGATTTGAAAGCGAGTGTTGCCTGTTTGAAGGCAGTGAAGTCATCTTGCGAATGTGTTTTCTTCCAACGCCACTCTGCAACCTTGGACACTTGCTGGAGCTTTTTAGTGGTGCTATTGTGCCAGGGTTGTCTATTGATACGTCACACTCTGCCATGAACGAGAGGGGCAACCAAGTCAATAGCTGATGCGAGAGTGGCATTTAATAAAGCAGTAGCACTGTCGATGTAGTGGCATGAGGATATGGATGCCAGTGGTAGGATAGTCAGAAAGTGTGTGGGTGTCTAGGTGTGTGAGGTTTCTGCGGGGGTGCACATGTTGCTGGACATGGGTGACTGGTGAGGAGGACAGGGATGAGAAAGTGAGCAGATGGTCGGATAGAGGCAGAGGGGAGGTGGTGAAGTTAGATAAAAAGCAGAGACTGGTGAAGACCAGCATATGATAACATAACTTATTGTTGCTGGGTATCTATGCTTTTCTGGATCTGTTTGTTTGAATGCCTGTCAAAGAAAAACAAGATCACATAATGCAGAGCTACCCTGTTTACAGAGTGTGTTCCCACAGATTACTCATTGCTCCATGTGACAGCTCAAAGAACTGTCAGGGACCACAAGAAACCTGAAGCTACAGAACAGACAAAGGAATGTGTGACATGTCCGTCCCCACCATATGCATGTGACCAGCACACAAGTTATATATAGGATGGTCAGAGTGGGGACAGAGAAATCACAAGCTAACCCTGGAGTATAAGACGTGCACAAAAGAGACATTAATAGGTAGGACTTCTGGGACAAAAGCCACGTTCAGGAAAGAAGAACATCTTCACCGTTGTGAAAAAACTTAACCAAAGTGGGAGAAACATTTCAAGGTTGAAGACCTTGGAAAAAAAGATTTGTTAAGGACTATGGATTACAATGCAGACATTATCCGGGACAATAATCCTATGGACAGCTTGGAGAAACAACTAATTTGCCCTATTTGCCTTGAAATGTTCAATAAACCGGTGGTGATCCTGCCATGCCAACACAACCTGTGTCGGAAATGTGCTAATGATGTATTTCAGGTAAGGGATACAAGATCTATTAATATACCAATGCAAAAATTATTTGCAATTCATGCTTGGTGTGTATGTGTGCTATATGGTATCTGATTTATAGACTTGTATCGACCATACAATTTTTTTGCTTTACCTTTATCCATAGAACCTTTGCCAATTGTGTGGATTTTTTTTGTATGCAGATCTACCTATTTCTATCTGTGGAATAGTATCCTAAAAGTGCAAGAATAATTTGTAATGATGTTTCAGTAATGATCATTATTTAATATAGAGATTTTCATTATTGAACACCTTTATTTTTTAGGCTGGAAATCCATACTGGCCCACACGAACTTCTGTGTCTGGTGGGAAATTTCGATGCCCAACATGTCGTCACGAGGTCATTTTAGACCGCCATGGAGTTTATGGGCTTCAAAGGAACCTGCTTGTAGAGAACATAATAGACATCTACAAACAGGACTGCACCAGGTAAGCAGCCCAAGAATAAGATACAAAACATGTCATTTCAGTAGGCCTTTACAATGTTCTAATCGTTATTATTCTATTTCTACATCTGTTTACAATGCATTTGCTTCCTTTTCTTAATGGCTAGTAGACCTGAGAAAAAAAATGAAAATCATCCTATGTGTGAGAAGCATGAAGATGAGAGGATAAACATCTATTGTATAAGCTGCCAAGTGCCAACTTGCTCAATGTGTAAAGTATTTGGAGCTCATAAAGACTGTGAAGTTTCTCCCCTCCAGAACGTGTACCAGACTCAGAAGGTGAGTGGCACACAATGGCCTTGCATGGTGCACAGAGAGCTCGCTCAGCATATCAATACTGCACACAAGTAGTGCCCAGCCAAGTCACCTGTTATATTTAGAAAGCGTTGAGACTGCAGCCAGGTCTCACAGGGGACACAGCTGTGTGGGGGTGTGAAGCTGAACAGGTTGGAAGGGGACATCTGAGATAAAAGCTATTAATGGTTGTTCAGAGTTAATATTTATTTAGTCTTTTGAAGATCTTTTTTATCATCCTTGAAATAATCCAGAAAAAAACAATATATGTTTATTATCTATTTAAATAAATACAAACCGCTTCTATCCTTTTTGGCTTATTTTAAATGTATATTTTGGGGAGTATCCTGTCCTGTTGTACACAGTACATTTTTCAGGCTGGCATGTTCTAGAGCAGGGTCCGCTGAACAAGGCCATTTAAAATTTTGTAGAAAAATATTCAGAATAACGTGTAGTTTATTAGGGGTTTAAAGAGTAAGAAACCTTTTTTTTTATTAAATATTGAACAGTATTTGTAAGTTTCCTTGATAGGGTACTGATCCAGGGAACTAGTCTGATTGCCGTATGTGGAGTCAGGAAGCAATTTTTTTTCCCCAATGTGGAGCTTACTGTTTGCCACATGGTTTTTTTTGCCTTCCTCTGGATCAACATGTTAGGGCACATTAGGTTAGGCTATGGGTTGAACAAGATGGACTTAAAGTCTTCTTTCAACCTTAATAACTATGTTACTATGTTACTCCATTATCATACTATCACCATGCTGAAAGAGATGATTTATCTGCCCAGTTAACATTGTGCAGGGTGCTTTTGCATTGTGTTCAGGCACCCGTTCCTTGGCTCCGTTGAGGCTTGGGTCTGGATCTCCCGCAAAACTAGATTCAGATGCATGCGCCAACGGGGCAGTAGACTGTAATGGTGCCAGCAGAGCGAACATGCTTCAATTTCGGGAGTGTATGTCTACTAGAAGCGGACACTCAGACAGTAGACTGAGAAAATGGTGCACGTCAGAGAGCGTGTTCACTCTGTCAACACCATTGCAGTCAATGGACCCATCGGCGCATACGTCCGAATCCTGTTTTGTAGGTTTGGGCATAAAACCCAACAGGGTGACTGAACGGGTACCTGAACGCAATGTGATAGCACTCCAAGAAGCCTATTTGAACTCGAGGTCTACCAAAGATTTGTATTCCTGTATGAGCTTCTCTGCTCCCCTCCCCCATTCTCAGACACTATTTACAAACACTTTTCATGTCTGAGCATGGGGGAGGGGAATAGAAAAGCTCATACAAGAATACAGATCTTTGCTAGACCTGCCCTTCAAATTGGCTGCTTAGAGAACATGAACTAGGCAGATAAGCCAACACTTTTTAGCATGGTGGTAAAGATAGAAGGAACTAAATTAGGTAATGCAGTATTTTAAAAAGATTCATAAACTTACAGAGGCAGATCAATAATGAAATAAAATGAAAAGTTTAGTTACCTTTTAGATTCCTACTAATTCTGGCTTTAGGTTCCCGTTGAGCGCTCTTACCGTTATTGAGTTAGCATGTCAACCTGACTCCATGACCCATAATCAACAGGGATAAAATAAAATACAAATAACACAGTATCTTTTCCTAAAATACAATATATAAATAAAATCTAAACCTTATCAGAACATATAGGTTTATAGTGGCAGATAGTGATGAGCGAATGTGCTCTGATAAGTTGTTATCCAAGCACGTTCGTGTGCTAACTGAGTGTCTTTGGCGAGCTCGAATAATATGCTCGAGTCCCCGCGATTAATGTCTCGTGACTGTTCGACAGCCACAACACTGACAGAGATTAACTAACAAACAGGTAATGTGTTGTGGCTGTCAGACATGCAACCGCTGGGACTCGAACATATTTTTCGAGCACACCGAAGCATTTATGTTAGCACACGAGAATGCTTGGATAAGACCTTATCCGAGCATGTTCGCTCGTCACTACTGGCAGATAAAATATTTAGCCAACAGTTATCTATCATGTATCTACATTGAGTTACTTTTTGTCTTTGTCTAAGGGGATTACAGGCCCTCATACATTATAGACTAACGTCAGCTGACCTCACTGATTTCGACGGGATTGGCCTACAGTGTAATGTGTTTGGGGTCTCCCAAGCGAAGAATCAATTCAGATTGCCAGTTCTATTGTTCTCAGCTTTAGGGTATGTGCACACGTCAGGATTTCTTGCAGAAATTTTCCTGACAAAATCCGGACATTTCTGCCAGAAATCCGCATGCGTTTTTTTTTTTGCGTTTTTTGTGCGTTTTTTTTGCGGAATGTTTGCGTTTTTTTCCTGACACTGCAATTTAATGGGAAATCCGCAAAAAATCTGCAAAAATAATGAACATGTTGCTTCTTTTTCCAGAATGCGTTTTTTTTTGCGGAAAAAAACGCAACATGTGCCCAAAAAATGCGGAATGCATTCTAAATGATAAAAAAACGCATACATTATGCATCCTATCATTTAGAATGCATTCCGCATTTTTTGGGCACATGTTGCGTTTTTTTCCGCAAAAAAACCCGCATACATTATGCATCCTATGCGGTATTATAGCGTTTTTGTCGGGGAAATCCGAAAAAAAAACCCCACAAAAGTTCCTGAAGAAATCCTGACGTGTGCACATACCCTAAAGCTGCTGCCTGATTAGTCTGGCAGCGATCTCTCATAGAGAGAACAGGAGAGCTCTATTAGGACATGCCTACATGTTGCATTTTTGCCGCAACCAATGTGCTAGCAGGAAAAACACTGCATTCAATTCATTTGCCCTGACCTTTTCAGCACACATTGTATATGTTATGATTCTCTTACAAGCAAGTTAATACATTTCTGACTTTTATTCTTTTCACAGACAGAACTCAATGGCTGTATATCAATGTTGGTAGCTGGTAATGACAGAATTCAGACTATAATTAACCAACTGGAAGAGTCCTCTAAAACAATAAAGGTATAAATAAAAAACATGGGCATGCAATGTACCCCTAGGTTTATCCTGGTCATTCATTTTAAATTATAAAAACCAAGTTCCCGTTAGCAAACGCCTGTAAACAGTCAACAGTCCGTATTTTAAGAGTTGACACAATGGTATATCAGCCACCCATATGCCAAAAGGCACGTTTGCTAATAACATTCTTTGGGCATTTTAGATCTATGCAGTCAGAAACATGTTTGAATTCATTTACCATATGTTGATTTCCCAGCTTTACAGGCAAACTGATTATTAAGTTCTAGTGATAAGCATAAAGAATAGTGATGAGCGAATATACTCGTTGCTCGGGTTGTCCCGAGCACGCTCAGGTGATCTCCGAGTACTTATGACTGCTCGGAGATTTCATTTCAGTTGATTCAGCTGCTTGATTTACAGCTATTAGCCAGCCTGAGTACATGTGGGGGTTGCCTGGTTGCTAGGGAATCCCCACATGTAATCAAGCTGTCTAGTAGTCCAAATCACCTAGCTGCGGCAAGGAAAATTAAATCTCCGAACACTAACAAATACTCGGAGACCACCCTAGCATGATAACCCGAGCAACGAGTATATTAGCTCATCACTAATAAAGAATAAAAATTGGCACATGGTGCTCGGAGCATTGGTCCATTTTTCAGATTGCAAGAACGGGGTAAAAGGAGCTTTCCAGGATGGGCAGAAGAAGCTTAAACTTTTGAGACCTAACCATTTTTCTTTACCTGATACATAGGAAAGCAGTCAAAGGAAGAGGGAATCTGTCAATGAATTATTTGTGGAACTAAACAGAGTGATCGAGCAGAAGAAGACAGATCTTGTGGAGAGGATATCTCATGCTGAGGAAGAAAAGCTAGATTTTGCAAGGTCCCTCATTGTTAAATATCAGGAACAACTTCAGTCCTCATCTGACCTCTTACAAAGTGCACTTCAAGCGGTGGAGCAGACTGGTCATGCCACTTTCCTTCTGGTGAGTCAGTACAGAGAATATGGTCAACAGACTTTATGATGTCCATAATAGAGAGTTTAACTAAGGCTACTTTCACACTAGCGTCGGGCTCGGCCCGTCGCTGTGCGTCGGGCCGACGTTCCCGACGCTAGCGTTGTCTCCGCCGCACAACGGGGGCAGCGGATGCATTTTTCCAGCGCATCCGCTGCCCCATTGTGAGGTGCGGGAAGTGCGGGGAGGTGGGGGCGGAGTTCCGGCCGCGCATGCGCGGTCGGAAAAAGCGGACCGTCGTGAGCAAAAAACGTTACATGTAGCGTTTTTTGCTCCCGACGGTCCGCCACTGCACGACGCATCCGTCGCACGACGGGTGCGATGTGTGGCAATCCGTCACAATGCGTCGCTTCATGTTAATCAATGGTGAAAAAACGCATCCTGCAAACACTTTTGCAGGATGCGTTTTTTCGGCAAAACGACGCATTGTGACGGAATGCAGTTAACGCTAGTGTGAAAGTAGCCTAAGGCTGTGTGCACACAGTGCATTTTTGTTGCAGAACATACACAGCGTTTACAGAACCAGCAAAGTGAATGAGATTTCTGACCGCTCATGCACATGCTGCTTATTTGTGTGTATTTGTAGCAGATTCACATCTGCAGCATGTCGATTCTTGCAGCATTTTTGCAGCCTATTTCACCCATGCTAATGAGTGGAGAAAAATATGCAACAAAAGCGCATGAGAAAAATATGGCTAAAATGCTTGTATAATGCAATGTTTTTCCTTTCAATATATCAGAATTTGTAGAATTTCCTGCTTCAATTTCTGAATGTGTGCACGGACCCTAACACTACAGTCAGTAAAACAAGTTTACAGTCATATACTGCAGGTCAATTGTTTTAGCTGGTAGTGTGAAAGTGCCGTCATTTTTTTTTAATGCCAATGTTTCTTTTTTGTAGAAATCCAAGCAGCTTATGAAAAGGTGAGTGTGAATTTCATACTCAGTAGTCATATGACCATACAGATGTTTGAATCAATTGATAAAGGCATAATAATGAAAAATTTAAAATTGTATCAACCCCTTCACTACTGTTGATGTATATATACGTCAGAGGTAGCGTCCTTGCCTTTGATCAGGGCTCACATACGCTGCCTGCATCTTTCCACACACTTGATGGCTGATTTGATCAGGCATCAAGTGCCTCTATCAGCTGCGTGTAGAACGGTGTTCCACCTGCTGCTGTTAACCAGTTAAATCCCATTGTCAACACTGACATCCCACCAATCGGCGCCCCTCTCATTTGATCCTTGAGTGCCGACAGCCAGGGGTCTGCTGATGACCACTATTCCTGTTATTACAATCCTCCTGTGAATGCTGGCCCATGGCTGGTGTTCATAGAAGATTGTGATTTCTGATATCCATAGCAGTGCTGTAATACCAGCAAACTAGTTATTTTTTCAGTAGGGCAGTCCGAGAGACACTGCTGTCTTATTTTTTTTTACAATTTACAGTCAGTACTCAGTAGTAGTGAATCTGGATGGTTCCATTAGTCACTTACTACCTAACAGCTGAGGTTGAACTCCACTTACTTTGTGTCATATGAAGCGTGTCGTGAGACACAGCATGGAGTCTTCACAGGTGGCCAGCCTTCACTAGTTTCCTTTGAATTGGCTTGGCTGTGTGCCGCATACAGGTGGCAGTCCTCAAGTCCAAGCTACAGTGACCAGAATTAATAGAAAACAGAGCTCCAGAATCATGCCAAATAATGGTGCAGACTTTGTATAGACTCTGACAAAGACTAGATACCGGTATCTATGTTGAAAATGAAATGAGGCCTTATATATGTATGATCAAAATAGAAGAATTTAAAGGTGCACACATGGAATAAAATTAAGCATCACAATCAGAAATGCAGAAATACTATTGTTGTGGTAGGAATACAGAGAGGGGCAACACATAAAGTGCATCTGTCATTTTCATTTTTATTACATAAATCAATAGTACATATGAAAATAAGTAACTATGTAATAGATCTTATCAGAGAAATCTGCTTCTCTCTCCTCCTGGACTGACCTTTCATTTTTAAAAATTCTCAATTCACGGGTAATATCTATATTCTGTGAAGACATACTATTAGATTATGGCGATAGAAGATGCCAGTTGGTGATCATAAAGATCTGATGAGAGGATGGAGGAGCTAGAGACAAAGCTCCTTTCTCCTCTTCTCCCTCCTATCTACATAAGAGTCTTATCAGCAGCAACTGTCATCATTGTCAGTACTGGCAAAGTCTGTCTTCACTGAATACAGATTTTACCTCTGAACTGAGATTTATTATAATGACTGATCAGTCCAGGAGGAGAAAGAAGTAGATTTGGCTGATAAAATATATTACATAGTTTCTTATTTAATGCGTGCCATTAATTTATGAAATAAAAAATAAAACAACGGTTACACTTTAAATGGGTTCACAGGAAAGTGAAAAAATGAGCACTACTCAACTAACCGATCCCTCATCACTTCTGGTCTGTTGCTGCCCTATCCCACATCGGCCTTTACAATGTGGAGCAGAGATGACATCTCATCACAGGGATAAGTGACGGCTATAGCCAATAACTCTCCAGACAACCTCTTTAGGTTATATCAGATATTGCACATTGAGTGCCATTTATCATAAATATAATTTAAGCCAAATTACACAACACATACACTAAATTGATTTGTGACAAAGGACAAGGATTATTCTGATCGTTCATTTTTCTTCTTGCAGAATCACGGAGGCCTCTAAAGGTTCCCTGCTTGAGAAGACAGAATCTGATTTTGAGAATATGGACCAATTTACTTTGGACATCGAGCATATTACTGAATGTTTAAGAAGCCTTGATTTTAGTACATGTAAGTTTAACAAAAGAAGAATTTGGAGGTGTTGGAAATACTATGATTTGGTTCTATTTGGCTTATTAATACATCTAATGCAGGTTGCGAATACGAGGAGGAAGAGGAGGATGTAGAGGAATATGAAGAGCCAGAAGAAGAAAGACTTGAAGGTAAGAAAATGCACCACTTAGGTATATTTGCAGGATAAAATGCCACAATTGCGCTATGGGTTCTACTTGGTTATAACCATATGTTTAATCATACTATGATTATGATCACTACTTGGTTATGTATAGAGCCGTAGCCGTGTGTGAGATGCTCGTCTCCTTGCCCCAACATGTTACATGAAAGTGGAAGCCCTGTCTGTATGCATGGACTTGTGCTGTAAGGGCAACATGCCTGTGCAGGCCGCATGTAACCATTGTTGCAGGTTTGCCAGGACCAGATGTTTCACAGGTCAATGAGGGTGATCACGATTGAAAAAAAACTTTTTACTGAATGGCAGCTTCATAAGGATTATAGGTACACAGTCTTCTGAACATGTCCTGTACAACTGGATGCATTTTCCACACAGTTTCCTTCCTTAGTTTACTCCAGGGTTCTCTATGTCCACTGTTTCTCACTATTTCACCACAACCCAGCTTTAGCACAAAAGTCCTGATTAACAAGTGCTATCTACTTGTTCTGCGGTTCCATGTCTTCTTTTCCATTCGGCTTGCCAGTATAGCCAGTAAAGCTGAAACGCTGGAACTCCCTCCTGGGACATTATGTTTGTCCCATGTACTCAGTCCTGTCTAACTCCATTACCTTCCAGCGTTATAAGCTTGTGGTCTTGTGGCTAGGCATCTTCTCCTTTTACCTGCTTCTGGAAGGTCACTCTATCTCTTAGTCACTTATCAGGATCTCGCTATGCCTTTTCTTCAGTCTCCTCTCATTTAGAGTCACCCTAGAATGCGGCACTTCTCACCTGGACCTTTTGGTCCACTCACTATACACACCAGGCTCTATCAGTCAAGCATGGGCGGCCCGTGTGCAGCGCAATGAAATTATCCCTGGGGGAAGCGCTTTCCCCAGGGATTATTTCATTGCTTTGTACACAGACCGTCCATACTTGACTGCAATCTGCATTCCTCTTAGAGATTTTCCCAATACTCTATACCGTGTATGGGCCATCCACATCTCAATATTAGTGATGAGCGAGTATACTCGGTACTCGAGATTTCTCGAGCATGCTCGGGTGTCCTCTGAGTATTTGTAAGTACTCGGAGATTTTGTTTTCTGCACCGCAGCTGAATGATTTACATCTGTTAGCCAGCATAAGTACATGTGGGGGTTGCCTGGTTGCTAGGGATACTCAATATATCTCATCTGAGGAGAGTCTGATTGTAAGACCGAAATGTCACACAAGATTTAGGAATTGTATAAACTTGAATAAACTGATTCGAAAAATGTAAGAGTGCCAGGAGTGGTATCCTTTTCTGGGCACCTTTTATGAACAGAGTGATGTGTATCTCATCTTTATCATATATATGGAGCATCATATGGGGCCCATCATATACTGAAGCATGATATGGGACCATCATATACTGGAGCATTATATGGGGCCCATCACATACAGGAGCATCATATGGGGCCCATTATATATGGAGCAATATATGGGGCCCATCATACACTGGAGCATTATATGGGGCCCATCATATACTGGAGCATTATATGGGGCCCATCATACACTGGAGCATCATATGGGGTCCATCATATACTAGGGCATCATATGGGGCCCATCATATACTGGAGCATCATATGGGACCCATCATACACTAGAGCATTATATGGGGCCCATCATATACTGAAGCATCATTTAAGGCCTATCATATACTCGAGCAACATATGGGGCCCATTCTGTATGGAGTATTATATGGGGCCCATTATACACAGGAGCATTATATGGGCCCATTCTGTATGGAGTATTATATGGGGCCCATCATATACAGGAATATTATATGAAGGCCATCATATACTGGAGCAATATATGGGGCCCATTCTGTATGGAGTATTATATGGGGCCCATCGTACACTGGAGCATTATATGGGCCCTATCGTATACTGTATGGAGCATTATATGGGGCTCATTATGTATAGACCAAAATATGGGGCTAATTATGTATGGAGCAATATATGGGGCCCATCACATACTGTATGGTGCATTATATGGGCCCATTATGTATGGAGAATCATATGGGTCTTATTATTTTTGGAGCCATATATGGGGTCCATTATTCTGTATGGAGTATTATATGGGGTCCATTATACTGTATGGAGCATTATATGGGCTCATTATACTGTATGGAGCAATATATGTGGCTCATTATACTGTATGAACCAATATATGGGGCTCATCATTCTGTGTGGAGCACTATGTGGTGTCCATAAAACTGTATGGAGCACTATATGGGGATCAATCTGTATGGAGCAATATATGGGGCTCATTATACTGTATGGAGCAATATATGGGGATCATTCTGTATAGAGCATTATCTTGGGCACATTATTCTGTATGGAGCACTATGTGGTGCCCATAATACTGTATGGAGAACTATACTGTCTGGTTTCTGAGCTATTGATATTACTCATGTAATATAAGAAGTGAAATATTTGGCATTACACTATACCTATATTTCTCTGCCGTATTTGTGCACCATGAATTGTGTTAAAGGGGCCCACTGAAACTCTTTCGCTCGGGGCCCACAAAAACCTGTAGCTGGCCCTGCACCACATAACAGTAAACTTATTTATTCAGAGGAAAACATAGGCAGCATGCCCATATCCTTACAGTTATGATCACATCTTTATAGTAAACCTACATAAAGTTTTCAGACTGAATTTATCAAGAATAATTGACATTTGTACTATTCCTGTCTATTTGCAGGGCAGCAATAACTTGAAAGCATGCGAAAAAAAAATCATCAGACTGAGAAAGAAAAAAGCATGGGCAATCCTCAGGATGAAAGCAGGTCATCACATGAGTCAGGAGGATGGAGATCCTGCGGGCAAAATAACTCAGGACTACTGCTAGGAATCAGAGGACCTTTCTTGTTGGTCATCTGATCAGGGTGTATATAATTGTTCGGCTGTCATTTTTAAGTATGTTGGGTGCCTTGACTCTGCATGTGGGTTGATCTGCACACGGTCAGGAATCCTGCTGTGGGATTTGGGTCGCACAAACAATTCTTCCAGGCATGTTCTAAATGTAATGACTTAAACTTGAATAAATGTTTTCTCTTGTTGTGATACATTCCTGAGAAGGAGTGTGTGTCGCCATGCTATATGACTGCGAACCTCGACAATAACAATGTTTCTCTAGAAGATAGAAAAGATTTAGCAAAAATGTAAATCTAGTTACCGTAGTTTCCTTCAGACTCTTTACTTATTGAAGGTTGCAGTTTGTAATGCATCATGAACATTGATGAGCCTGAGCAATGACATATGTTCTCTAGTTACTACATAGTGTGATGTAAGGGTGGGACTTCTATTACTATACAAAAGTTTTGGGCAGGAGTGGAATAAATGCTGCATAGCAAGAAGGCGTTCAAAAATAGAAGTGTTACATTTATAAAAAAAAATAAATAAATAAAAGGGAGTGAAAAAAAAGAAATAAAAAATTTGGTGTGACCGCCCTTTGCCTTCAAGATATGAGATGTAACTGGTGCAGCCTGACATAGTAACAGTATCAGCTAAATCACAAAAAATTTACACCTTATTGACATATGACGCAATAGTACGCCATGTGCCAGCTTCCTGACTTTTACGTGGGTTTGCACGCTGACCCCTCATCTTTCCCTGCACATAACAGCCGATTTGATCAGTCATCAACTCCCTCTAACAGCCGCTGTTGATCTCTAAAATCCCACGGGCAATCTCTGACAGCAGCCTTTAACACATGCTAGCAGGGGGCGCGTCATTCCACCTGCCCATTGGTGCGCCCATGACATGATTGTGGGGTTCCAATGAGTTGTCATAACAGCTGAGGGTCTGCTGTAGACACCTGTGCCTGTCGTTACAATCCTCTTGTGAACCCCAGCATTTAGCGGGCATTCATAGGAGACCGTGATTTTAGCTATAAATTGCAATGCTGATGCACTGTTATGTATAGCACAAGAGATCAGTCGATTGCAGCTTTGTTAGAGGACTAACACTTAAAGCAAAAAGTAAAAATCTTAAAATATAGGAAAAAATAAATAAAAAAAACACAAAAGTTCATATCACCCTTCTTCTACCCACACAAAAAAATAAAAATTATATATACACTGCTCAAAAAAATAACAGGAACACTAAAATCCCACATCCTAGGTATCACGGAATAAAATAGTCCAGTTGTAAATCTATATTCATTACATAGTGGAATGTGTTGAGAACAATAAAACATAAAAATGATCAACGTGCATCACAACTAATATCCCACGGAGGTCTGGAGTTGGAATGATGCTCAAAATCAAAGTGGAAAATGAAGTTACAGGCTGATCAAACTTCAGTGGAAATGCCTAAGACAAGGAAATGATGCTCAGTAGTGTGTGTGGCCTCCACGTGCCTGTATCACCTCCCTACAACGCCTGGGCATGCTCCTGACGAGGCGGTGGATGGTCTCGTGGGGGATCTCCTCCCACACCTGGACTAAAGCATCCACCAACTCCTGGACAGTCTGCAGTGCAACATGATGTTGGTGGATGGTTCGAGACATGATGTCCCAGATGTGTTCAATTGGATTCAGGTCTGGGGAACAGGCGGGTCAGTCCATAGCTTTAATGCCTTCTTCTTGCAGGAACTGCTGACACATTCCAGCCACATGAGGTCTGGCATTATCCTGCATTAGGACGAACCCAGGGCCAACCGCACCAGCATATGGTCTCACAAGGGGTCTGAGGATCTCATCTCGGTACCTAATGGTACCTAATGGCAGTCAGGCTACCTCTGGCGAGCACATGGAGGGCTGTGCGGCCCCACAAAGAAATGCCACCCCACACCATTACTGACCCACTGCCAAACCGGTAATGCTGAAGGATGATGCAGGCAGCAGATCGCTCTCCACGGCATCTCCAGACTCTGCAACGTCTGTCACATGTGCTCATTGTGAACCTGCTTTCATCTGTGAAGAGCACAGGGCACCAGTGACGAATTTGCCAATCCTGGTGTTCTGTGGCAAATGCCAAGCGTCTTGCACGGTGTTGGGCTGTGAGCACAACCCCCATCTGTGGACGTCAGGCACTCAGACCATCCTCATGGAGTCAGTTTCTAACCATTTGTGCAGACACATTCTAATTTGTGGCCTGCTGGAGGTCATTTTACAGGGCTCTGGCAATGCTCCTTCTGTTCCTCCTTGCACAAAGGCTGAGGTAGCGGTCCTGCTGCTGGGTTGTTGCCCTCATTCGGCCCCCTCCACGTCTCCTGGTGTACTGGCATATCTCCTGGTAGCGCCTCTGGATACTATGCTGACAGACACAGCAAACCTTCTTGCCACAGCTCGCAATGATGTGTTATCCTGGATGAGCTGCACTACCTGAGCCACTTGTGTGGGTTGTAGAATCTGTCTCATGCTACCACAAGTGTGAAAGCACAACCAACATTCAAAAGTGACCAAAACATCAGCCAGAAAGCACTCCTTTATTGAGTGTGTCTTGATAAGTGCCAATAATTTCCATCTGTTGTCTATTCCATTTGCACAACAGCATGTGAAATTGATTGTCAAACAGTGTTGTTTCCTAAGTGGACGGTTTGATTTCACAGAAATTTGATTTACTTGGAGTTATATTCTGTTGTTTAAGTGTTCTGTTATGATCCGGTGGCCTTGGAGCCGCATGAGACCTTCTCTGGAGAAGGTGGTACCTGTACAGACCACAACCCTAAACTGACACCGCAACTAGAAGTAGCCGTGGGGTGTACCTAACACATCCTAGACACCTCGACACAGCCGGAGGACTAAATAACCCTATAGATGGAAATGGGAATTCTATCTTGCCTCAGAGCAGAAACCCCAAAGGATAGGCAGCCCCCCACAAATATTGATGGTGAATATAAGAGTAAAGACACACACAAGCTGAAAACAGGAATTAGCAAAAGAGGCACTTCTAGCTAAATAGTAAAGGATAGGACAGAGTACTAAGCGGTCAGTATTAAAACTCTGAAAATATCCACAGCAGAAAATACAAATATTTCACATCTAACTAAAGACATAGAATGTATATCTGCATCTCCAGAGAATCCAGGGCAATCAGGACGAGCCAGATGAAAGGCACGGACCAAATCAGCAGCATGGACATCAGAGGCAAAAACCAAGAATTATCCTCCTGGCCATAACCCTTCCATTTGACAAGACACTGAAGCTTCCGCCTCGAAAAACGAGAATCCAAAATCTTCTCAACCACATACTCCAACTCCCCATCAACCAACACAGGGGCAGGAGGATCAACAGAGGGAACAACGGGCACCACATATTTCCGCAATAAAGATCTATGGAAAACATTATGGATGGCAAAAGAGGCCGGAAGGGCCAAACGAAAAGACACCGGATTGATAATCTCAGAAATCCTATAAGGACCAATAAACCGAGGCTTAAACTTAGGGGAAGAGACCTTCATAGGAACATGACGGGAAGACAACCAGACCAAATCCCCAACCCGAAGCCGGGAACCAACACGCCGACGACGGTTAGCAAAACGCTGAGCCTCCTCCTGAGACAACACCAAATTGTCCACCACATGAGCCCATATCTGCTGCAACCTGTCAACCACAGAATCCACACTAGGACAATCAGAAGGCTCAACCTGCCCTGAAAAAAAACGAGGATGAAAACCAAAATTACAAAAGAAGGGGCGAAACCAAGGTAGCCGAACTAGCCCGATAATTAAGGGCAAACTCGGCCAATGGCAAGAAAGCCACCCAATCATCCTGATCAGCAGACACAAAGCATCTCAAATAAGTTTCCAAAGCCTGATTAGTTCGCTCGGTCTGGCCATTTGTCTGAGGATGAAATGCGGAGGAAAAAGACAAATCAATGCCCAGCCTAGCACAAAAGGCTCGCCAAAATCTAGAAACAAACTGTGAGCCTCTGTCAGACACAATATTCTCCGGAAACGAACCATGCAAACGAACCACATGCTGAAAAAACAACGGAACCAAATCAGAAGAGGAAGGCAATTTAGGCAAAGGCACCAAATGGACCATCTTAGAGAACCGGTCACAAACCACCCAGATAACAGACATTCTCTGGGAAACCGGAAGATCTGAAATAAAATCCATAGAAATATGCGTCCAGGGCCTCTCAGGGACCGGCAAAGGCAAAAGCAACCCACTAGCACGGGAACAACAAGGCTTAGCCCGCGCACAAGTCCCACAGGACTGCACAAAAGAACGCACATCCCGCGACAAAGAAGGCCACCAAAAGGACCTACCAACCAAATCTCTGGTACCAAAAATACCAGGATGGCCAGCCAACACAGAACAATGAACCTCAGAAATCACTCTACTAGTCCATCTATCAGGAACAAACAGTTTCCCCACTGGACAGCGGTCAGGTTTGTCAGACTGGAATTCCTGAAGAGCCCGTCGTAAATCAGGGGAAATGGCAGAAAGGACCACCCCCTCTTTCAGAATGCCGACCGGTTCAAGGACCTCAGGAGAATCAGGCAAAAAACTCCTAGAGAGGGCATCAGCCTTAATATTCTTAGAACCCGGAAGATACGAGACCACGAAATCAAAACGGGAAAAGAAAAGGGACCATCGAGCCTGTCTAGGATTCAGCCGCTTGGCAGACTCGAGGTAAATCAGATTTTTATGATCGGTCAAGACCACAATACGGTGCTTAGCTCCCTCAAGCCAATGTCGCCACTCCTCAAACGCCCACTTCATAGCCAACAACTCCTGATTGCCGACATCATAATTGCGTTCAGCAGGCGAAAACTTACAGGAAAAGAAGGCACACAGTTTCATCAAGGAACCATCAGAATTCCTCTGAGACAAAACGGCCCCTGCCCCAATCTCAGAAGCGTCAACCTCAACCTGAAACGGAAGAGAAACGTCCGGTTGATGCAACACCGGGGCTGAAGTAAATCGGCGTTTAAGCTCCTGAAAGGCAGAGACAGCCGCAGAGGACCAATTCGTCACATCAGCGCCCTTCTTCGTCAAATCGGTCAAAGGTTTAACCACACTGGAGAAGTTAGCAATGAAACGGCGATAAAAATGAGCAAAGCCCAAACATTTCTGAAGGCTCTTCACGGATGTGGGCTGAATCCAATCATGAATGGCCTGAACCTTAACCGGATCCATCTCAATAGATGAGGGAGAAAAAATGAAGCCCAAAAAAGAAACCTTCTGCACTCCAAAGAGACACTTAGACCCCTTCACAAACAAAGCATTATCACGAAGGATCTGAAATACCATCCTGACCAGCTCCACATGAGACTCCCAATCATCGGAAAAAATCAAAATGTCATCCAAATATACAATCATGAATTTATCAAGATAAGTCCGGAAGATGTCGTGCATGAAGGACTGAAAAACAGATGGAGCATTAGAGAGCCCGAATGGCATCACAAGGTATTCAAAATGGCCTTCGGGCGTATTAAACGCAGTTTTCCATTCATCCCCCTGCTTAATACGAACAAGATTATATGCCCCCCGAAGGTCAATCTTAGTAAACCAACTAGCACCCTTAATCCTGGCAAACAAATCGGAAAGCAAAGGTAAAGGGTATTGAAACTTGACCGTGATCTTATTCAAGAGGCGATAATCAATACAGGGTCTCAAGGAGCCATCCTTCTTAGCAACAAAAAAAAATCCCGCTCCCAACGGTGAAGAAGATGGCCGAATATGCCCTTTCTCCAAAGACTCCTTAACATAACTCCGCATGGCGGTATGTTCCGGCACAGACAGGTTGAAAAGTCGGCCCTTAGGAAACTTACAGCCTGGAATCAAGTCAATAGCACAATCACAGTCCCTATGCGGTGGAAGGGAACTGGACTTGGGCTCATCGAATACATCCTGAAAGTCAGACAAAAACTCTGGAACTTCAGAAGAGGAGGAAGAGGAGATTGACATCACAGGAACGTCATTATGAACCCCCTGACAACCCCAACTAGTCACAGACATAGACTTCCAATCCAACACTGGATTATGTATCTGCAACCATGGAAAACCCAGCACAATAGCATCATGCAAATTATGCAACACCAGAAAACGACAATCTTCCTGATGGGCTGGCGCCATGCACATGGTCACCTGTGTCCAAAACTGGGGTTTATTTTTAGCCAAAGGTGTAGCATCAATGCCCCTTAAAGGAATAGGGTTCTGCAAAGACTGCAAGGGGAAACCACAACGCCTGGCAAATTCAAAGTCCATTAAGTTCAAAGCGGCGCCTGAATCCACAAACGCCATGACAGAAAATGATGACAATGAGCAGATCAGGGACACAGATAACAGAAATTTAGGTTGTACAGTACTGATGGTAACTGAACTGGCGATTCTCCTTGTACGCCTAGGACAGACTGAAATAACATGAGAAGCATCGCCACAATAAAAACACAACCCATTCTGACGTCTGAATCCTTGTTTTTCTGTTCTAGACAGAATCCTATCACACTGCATAGGCTCAGGCATCTGCTCTGAGGACAACGCCACAGCGCGCACAGCTCTGCGCTCACGCAAGCGCCAATCAATCTGAATGGCCAGAGACATAGAATCACTTAGACCGACAGGCGTGGGAAACCCCACCATAACATCTTTAACGGATTCAGAAAGACCCTTTATGAAAATTGTCGCCAAAGCATAATCATTCCATTTAGCCAGCACAGACCATTTTCTAAATTTCTGACAATACAATTCTGCCACCTCTTGACCCTGAGACAGGGCCAACAAGGTCTTCTCCGCTTGATCCTCAGAATTAGGTTCATCATATAATAATCCTAGAGCCTGAAAAAAGGTGTCTACATTAAGCAAGGCCGGATTCCCAGATTCCAGGGAAAATGCCCAATCCTGAGGATCGCCACGCAGCAGGGAGATGACAATTTTAACCTGCTGAATGGGATCACCGGAGGAATGAGGTTTCAGAGCAAAAAACAGTTTGCAGTTGTTTTTAAAACTCCAAAATTTGGACCTGTCCCCAAAAAACAAATCAGGAGTAGGAATCCTAGGCTCTAAAACCGGAGTCTGAACAATATAATCTGCAATACCCTGTATTCTAGCAGCAAGCTGGTCTACACGAGAAGCTAATCCCTGAACATCCATACTAGCACAAGACTCCACAGCCACCCAGAGGAAAAGAGGGAAGGAGAGAGAAAGCAGACTACAGAAAAAAAAATGGCTCAACACCCTTCTTCCCTTCTTCTGAGATGCATTTAACTCATTGTTGGCCAGTTGTACTGTTATGATCCGGTGGCCTTGGAGCCGCATGAGACCTTCTCTGGAGAAGGTGGTACCTGTACAGACCGCAACCCTAAACTGACACCGCAACTAGAAGTAGCCGTGGGGTGTACCTAACACATCCTAGACACCTCGACACAGCCGGAGGACTAAATAACCCTATAGATGGAAATGGGAATTCTATCTTGCCTCAGAGCAGAAACCCCAAAGGATAGGCAGCCCCCCACAAATATTGACGGTGAATATAAGAGTAAAGACACACACAGGCTGAAAACAGGATTTAGCAAAAGAGGCACTTCTAGCTAAATAGTAAAGGATAGGACAGAGTACTAAGCGGTCAGTATTAAAACTCTGAAAATATCCACAGCAGAAAATACAAATATTCCACATCTAACTAAAGACATAGAATGTATATCTGCATCTCCAGAGAATCCAGCATGACTGAAAAAATCCAAACAAGTCTAAGCTGGACAAGACAAAACAATAAATTGTTTTGAACTGAAAAGCACACTGCATGTGTGCTGCAGGAAAATAAACCAGACACTTATCTTGGCTGAATTGGCAGCAGAGCAAAAGGAACCAGACAGGGATGTAAACCCTCCAAGAACAATGGACAACTGGCACTGACTAATGAATCCAGCACACCTAAATACCGAATAGAGCTGCAATCAGCAGAAACACCTGCCCTGTATTACAACCCAGAGACAACTGCACTATCACAAACAACCACCGGAGGGAGCCCAAGAGCAGAATTCACAACAGTGTTCTCTTTATATTTTTGTGCAGTGTATGTATGTGTATATATATATATATATATATATCTACTATATAATTGTCTAAGGGTCACTTCCGTCTTTCTGTCTGTTCTTCTGTCTGTCTGTCACGGATATTCATTGGTCGCGGCCTCTGTTTGTCATGGAATCCAAGTCGCTGATTGGTCTCGCCAGCTGCCTGTCATGGCTGCCGCGACCAATCAGCGATGGCCACAGTCCGATTAGTCCCTCCCTACTCCCCTGCAGTCAGTGCCCGGCGCCCTCTCCATACTTTCCGCAGTCACCGCTCACACAGGGTTAATGCTAGCGGTAATGGACCGCGTTATGCCGCTGTAATAATTATAGGGAATAACTCAGGAGACTCTTTGCGTGGAACAAGACAACTACAGGACACAGTTTTATAAGTGGTAAAGTCTATATTATCACACAGTGATTCAAACAGGTGCAGAGAGAAACTCAAGTCCACAACACTTGGTGCAAATAATAAACGCAGCTTAGCAGTCTATAGGAAACTTCAAAGGAAAATGCAATCAAGCAGAAAGTCTATGAAACACAGTTATTCTTGAGGATACTTGACACGAATAAATCCTTGTCTTAGTCCAGGCACAGATAGATATGCTTATTAGGCAGTTCAAATCATATCTTAGCTCAACCAGGGAGGCCTGGTTAATAGTCTCAGGTTATTGCAAAGCAGAAACAGCTTACATGTCCAGCAAATGCAGATGGAAGTAAATACGAGCAGCAGATGAAGGAGGATTACTGGAACTGGTGTATGCAGCAGGAACTCAGAGCAGAGTAGCAGGATCACCACACAGGTTCACAAGAGCAGGTATATAGCCAGGGAGTAATCAGAGGTCAGGAGCTGGATGCAAGGCAGAATACTCTAGCACAGACTGAAGGCTGGGGTGGAGTTTTATAGCAGGAAGACACAGTGCACGAGACCAAAGACGCCATCTTGGAAAAGGGCAGTAATGCACAAAAGGTAAAAAATGTTTAGAGTCCTGACAGCCGCGGGTAACTCACTCCGTTACCGCTGCTATTAACCCTGTGTGACCAAGTTTTTACTATTTATGCTGCCTATGCAGCATCAATAGTAAAAACATCTATTGTTAAAAATAATAATAAAAAAAATAATCATTATATACTCACCTTCCGCCGCCTTTCCCGCTCCTCGCGACTCTCTGGTGACCGCTCCATGTAAGCGGCAGGTTCCGGTGGCAAGGATGGTATGCGAGTAGGACCTGCCATGACGTCACGATCTTGTGACCGCAACATCATCACAGGGCTTGCGCGAGAAGGACCTGCCATGACGTCACGGTCATGTGACCGTGACGTCATCACACCCTGGGACCGGAAGCTGCTGCCTGCACCGCACACAGGCAACAGAACTACAAGGGGCCCTCGGAAGGTGAGTATATGTTTATTTTTTAACCTGTGACATACGTGGCTGGGCAATATACTACGTGACTGGCCAATATACTACGTGGCTGGGCAATATACTACGTGGCTCTGTGCTGTATACTACGTTGCTGTGCAATATACTACGTGGTTCTGTGCTGTATACTACGTCACTGGGCAATATACTACGTAACTGGCCAATATACTACGTGGCTGGGCAATATACTACGTCACTGGGCAATATACTACGTAAATGGGCAATATACTACGTGGCTGGGCAATATACTACGTGGGCTGTGCAATATACTATGTGGACATGCATATTCTAGAATACCCGATGCGTTAGAATCGGGCCACCATCTAGTATATATATATATATATATATATATATATATATATATATATATATATATATAAAGTATATGTATGTATCGTTTGGTTTGTGGGAGGGGACACAGTGGTGGGCGGTGTCATGGCCGGCACTACATTTCCACTGTTTCACCTATGCACAAGCTGACCTGTAGAAGCGCAAAGCACAGCGCGAAACAGCTGTCGTCTCTCGCCTGCTCACACGGGCTTCGGCTCTCTCTCTTCCCCGGCCATGTGTTTTAACTGGATCGTGTTGCAATAAAGGATTAAGAACGTGAAAGATTGGTGAGTGCCCTCATTTTCTTCTTTTTCATTGCTACATATTTATGGACACATTTTCATTGAGGTGCACCACCAAGTCACCACTGTATGGTTTGTCCATCCGAAGTCTGCACAAATGCACCTTGACTAGAGCCTATGAGAAGTCGTTAAGACACATGCAGTGCCGCTCTTCTCCTTTTTTCTTTTGATTTTGGATATATATATATACTAGATTGTGGCCCGATTCTAACGCATCGGGTATTCTAGAATATGCATGTCCCCGTAGTGTATGGACAATGATGATTCCAGAATTCGCGGCAGACTGTGCCCGTCGCTGATTGGTCGAGGCAACCTTTATGACATCATCGTCGCCATGGCAACCATTATGACATCTACGTCGATACTGTGCCCGTCGCTGATTGCCGCCAGGCCTCGACCAATCAGAGACGCGGGATTTCCATTATCACATCATCGTCGCCATGCTGTGCCCGGGATTTCCAGGACAGACAGACAGAAAGACAGACAGACAGACAGACAGACAGACGGAAAAACCCTTAGACAATTATATATATATATATATATATATATATATATATATATATATATATATATATATATATATATACACTCACCGGCCACTTTATTAGGTACACCATGCTAGTAACGGGTTGGACCCCCTTTTGCCTTCAGAACTGCCTCAATTCTTCGTGGCATAGATTCAACAAGGTGCTGGAAGCATTCCTCAGAGATTTTGGTCCATATTGACATGATGGCATCACACAGTTGCCGCAGATTTGTCGGCTGCACATCCCAAAGATGCTCCATATAAGGCAGGATGGATCCATGCTTTCATGTTGTTTACGCCAAATTCTGACCCTACCATCTGAATGTCGCAGCAGAAATCGAGACTCATCAGACCAAGCAACGTTTTTCCAATCTTCTACTGTCCAATTTCGATGAGCTTGTACAAATTGTAGCCTCAGTTTCCTGTTCTTAGCTGAAAGGAGTGGTACCCGGTGTGGTCTTCTGCTGCTGTAGCCCATCTGCCTCAAAGTTCGACGCACTGTGCATTCAGAGATGCTCTTAGGCCTACCTTGGTTGTAACGGGTGGCGATTTGAGTCACTGTTGCCTTTCTATCAGCTCGAACCAGTCTGCCCATTCTCCTCTGACCTCTGGCATCAACAAGGCATTTCCGCCCACAGAACTGCCGCTCACTGGATTTTTTTTATTTTTCGGACCATTCTCTGTAAACCCTAGAGATGGTTGTGCGTGAAAATCCCAGTAGATCAGCAGTTTCTGAAATACTCAGACCAGCCCTTCTGGCACCAACAACCATGCCACGTTCAAAGGCACTCAAATCACCTTTCTTCCCCATACTGATGCTCGGTTTGAACTGCAGGAGATTATCTTGACCATGTCTACATGCCTAAATGCACTGAGTTGCCGCCATGTGATTGGCTGATTAGAAATTAAGTGTTAACAAGAAGTTGGACAGGTGTACCTAATAAAGTGGCCGGTGAGTGTATATATATATGTATGTATGTATATATATATATATATATATATATATATATATATATATACACATACACACACACACACACAGTATATATATACAGCTCTTTGCAATTGCACTTTGCAATTTCAAAGCACTTGGAATTTTTTTCCCGCTTTCCAGTAGATCACATGATAAAATGTATGGTGTAATTCAAAAAGTTCAACTTGGCCCTCAAAAAATAAGCCCTCACATGGCTATATTGGCAGAAAAATAAAAACGTTATGGCTTTTGGAAGAAGAGAAGGAAAAAATGAAAACGACTAATGGCCACGCCTTGACAGGGTTAAAGTAGTAAGCACCCAAGAGGACAAAAAGAAGCATATAAAGCAAGAGGCTACCAAAAATATTCATTTTATTAACTTATCATTAAAGACATACAGGAAACACCTTAAAATTGCACAGAGGCGCCAGGAGACATGAGAATATGGCTAAGATCTGCCAAAAATTTGCTCCCCCATTTTCCAATAAATTAAGTTAAATAAACAAATTACTTTACATATATATGTATTCAAAGGGAATTTGTCACCAGATTTTAGCTAATCGCTAACCCATGTTAGGGCAGCAGGATGTAGGGTCAGAGACACTGATTTCTTGTTGATCTCACTCTGCTGCTTACTGCCATTTTGATAAAATCAGTTTTATCTACTGCAGATCTACCAGTGTTCTGAATGCTGAGCTATGTATAACTCTGGCCACACCAATGATTGGCAGCTTTCTGGCTACACTGTGCATAGGCTGAAATCTGCCAATCAGTGGTGGGGGAAGGTTATACAGAGCTTATGAATATGGAGGAGTACATGGCTGCAGGATTACTAGTCCTCTAGTGATAATATCCTGCTGATTAAACAGTGATTTTATCAAATGTACAGCAAGAAGCCAAGAAAGTGACACATCTTATCTACTATATAATTGTCTAAGGGTCACTTCCGTCTGTCCTTCTGTCTGTCTGTCTTTCTTTCACAGATATTCATTGGTCGCGGCCTCTGTCTGTCATGGAACCCAAGTCGCTGATTGGTCGTGGCAAAACAGCCACGACTAATCAGCGACAGGCACAGTCCGGCGGAAAAATGGCCGCTCCTTCCTCCCCGCAGTCAGTGCCCACTCCATACTCCCCTCCAGTCTGCCCTCACACAGGGTTAATGGCAGCGGTAACGGACCGCGTTATGCCGCGGTGTAAAGCACTCCGTTACTGCCTATGCAGCATGAATAGTAAAACGATCTAATGTTAAAAATAATAAAAAAAATAAAAAATCGTTATATACTCACCATCCGTCGGCCCCCGGATCGACAACAGGCCTTTCCCGCTTGCGACGCTCCGGTAACCGGTCCATGCTGCGATCTCGCGAGATGATGACGTAGTGGTCTCGCGAGACCGCTACGTCATCATCTCGCGAGACAGCAATGCACTCTTGAGACCGGAGCACACGAGCAGCGTCAGTAACCACTTCGCTTGGATCCGGGGGCTCCGGAAGGTGAGTATAACACTATTTTTAATTTTATTTCTTTTTTTTAACAGGGATATGATGCCCACATTGCTATATACTACGTGGGCTGGGCAATATACTACATGGGCTGTGCTATATACTACGTGGCTGGGCAATATACTACATGGGCTGGGCAATATACTACGTGGCTGGGCAATGCACTACGTGGCTGGGCAATATACGTGGGCTGGGCAATATACTACGTGGCTGGGCAATATACTACATGGGCTGTGCTATATACTACGTGGCTGGGCAATATACTACATGGGCTGTGCTATATACTACATGGCTGGGCAATATATTACGTGGGCTGCGCAATATACAAAGTGGGCTGCGCAATATACAACGTGGGCTGCGCAATGTACAACGTGGGCTGCGCAATGTACAACGTGGGCTGCGCAATATACTACGTGGGCTGCCCAATATACTATGTGAGCTGCCCAATATACTACATGGGCTGCGCAATATACTACGTGGGCTGCGCAATATACTACGTGGGCTGCGCAATATACTACGTGGGCTGCGCAATGTACTACGTGGGCTGCCCAATGTACTACGTGGGCTGCGCAATGTACTGTGCGGGCTGCGCAATGTACTGCGTTGGCTGCGCAATGTACTGCGTTGGCTGCGCAATGTACTGCGTTGGCTGCGCAATGTACTGCGTGGGCTGCGCAATGTACTGCGTGGGCTGCACAATGTACTGCGTGGGTTGCGCAATGTACTGCATGGGTTGCGCAAATTACTGCGTGGGCTACGCAATATACCACGTGGGCTGTGCTATACACTACACATACATATTCTAGAATACCCGATGCGTTAGAATCGGGCCACCATCTAGTGTCTCTATATTATGCTACTTCCAAGGAGGCAAAAATGGTTGACATATTCCCTTTCTAAATATACTGTATGAATGTGACCTAGCCATCCCTTGTTATCAAATGGAAGGTACAGATAAATGCACTTTTCATACCTGTATTTAATAGCATGGACTAGCCATTAGTGATGAGCGAGTGTACTTGTTGCTCGGGTGGTCTCCGAGTATTTGTTAGTGCTCGGAGATGTAATTTTCCTTGCAGCAGCTGCATAATTTGTGGCTACTAGCCAGCTTGATTACATGTGGGGATTCCCTAGCAACCAGGCAACCGCCACATGTACTCAGGCTGGCTAGTCGCTGTAAATCATGCAGCTGTGTCAGCAAAAACTAAATCTCTGAGCAGTCACAAATACTCGGAGACCACCCGAGCAACGAGTACACTCGCTCTTCACTACTAGCCATCAATAGTTCTATACCTACAGTAGGTTACCAAAGAACCGAGCTTGTTACTAGACCCACACCTGAGTCAAGGTCTCATCTGAATGCTCTCTCATTGCTTTCCTGTTATCAAGGAAAAATATACTGACACAACAGGTAAGACACAACTGGGCTGCCGTGCCGGGATAGCTGTTATTTGATTAAGGCCACGTTCACACGTGCAGTATTTGGTCAGTATTATACATCAGTATTTGTAAGCCACAACCAAAAGTGGGTGATAAATGCAGAAGTGGTGCATATGTTTCTATTATACTTTTCTTCTAATTGTTCCACTCCTGGTTTTGGCTTACAACATGTGAACGGGCCTAAGGACCAGTATATAGTACCATTCCATCAAATAGTTAGGACATCGATGTCATGTCGGACGCTGTTCAGACCAGGTCGTTCGACAGACAGTGGTAATTCCGCTTTTGACCACTGTTTGCTCATTGGCGTCGGCTAGATTTTGTCTGGCTATTCCGGGGTTAATTTACCTGATCCTCGGATTGGAAGCTGGGCCATGCCCATTGCCTTTAAATAGTTCTCCTGATCATTGGGCGTCGCCGATTATAGCTTCTGTCTTGTGCGTTGTTATCTCGGTCTGGAGTGGAGAGCTGGTTGTTGGAGATTCGTTGCTGGTGGTGTATTTTCCTTAGTCTTATTTACTCCTTCCTATATTTGTATTTATTTTGCCCTGCACATTTATAGTGTATTCTTGAGTGACTGCGGCGTGGTGTGTATTTTCCTTTATCCTTGTCTGTGCTAACTGTGGGTATTGGTGTATTACCTCTTCACTGGGTGGTGGGCTGAGGTTTCAGCTTAGGGTTGAAACAGGAGACAGGGTAAGGTTCGAGGCCTGGACATGCACACCATCAGTGTAAACTCCAGGTAGAGGGTCAGTCAGGATTTCCCTAGTCTGAGGGAAATTGCAGGGGCCCGGGTTATTAGCTCTCGCTCACCTAGTCTCCCCGTGACATTATAATCGGCCCAAAAAAAAAAAAAGAAAAAAAAAAGGGGTTTCTTTTTTTTCTTTTGTCATGGATCCCATGACTTCCATAACCCGCCAGTTGGAGGCGCTGTCCCTACAGGTCACTGAGTTGAGGGGGGCAGTTCAGCAACAGGGACTAGCAGTATCTAATGTGCAAGCTGGAGCAACTGGAAGAGTTGCTGAGCCTAAATTCCCTTTGCCTGAAAAATTTGCTGGGGAACGCAGTAAATTTGTTTCTTTTCGTGAAGCTTGCAAACTATATTTCCGTATGCGCCCGATCTCCTCGGGTAATGAGGCTCAGCGTGTGGGCCTGGTGTTGTCATTATTAAGCGGGATCCCCAAGCATGGGCGTTTTCTTTGCCATCTGATTCTGCTGCATTTGACTCTGTGGAGAGTTTTTTCCTCTCTTGGAAAAATCTACGATGAACCTGACAGAATGGCTCTAGCAGAATCTAAGATATGCACTATTCGCCAGGGGGAGGGAGTTGCAGAGGATTACTGTTCTGAATTTCGTCGCTGGGCGATCGATACACAATGGAATGATCCAGCATTGCGGAGTCAGTTTATTCATGGGGTTTCTGGAAGGGTTAAAAAAGCCCTTCTGATGTACGAGACTCCTGCTTCTCTAGATTCCGCTATGAGTCTGGTTGTCCGCATTGATCGCCGTTTGCGTCAGGGGGAGCATGAGACACCGCCTATGGGAGAGGGTTGAGGTTCACGTGAGGTTGCTGCAGGTGAGCCCACGGAGCCTATGCAAATCGCAGGGGTGTCACATGTGAAGCGTCAAGCCCCGAGCTCAGGAAGCAGGGAGCCTGTTTTTACTGTGGTAAAACTGGTCATTTTATTAACATCTGTCCTCTGCTGTCTAAGAAAAACGCAACGGCGGAAAACTTCTAAGCTCAGAGGGTGTGGAGGAGACCAATCTGAGCTTATGTATATCCTCCATGGTGGTTTCTTAATGCATGCTCCCTGCTAAGGTTTTTATCGCTGGCAGTGAGCTGCCAATTACTGTTTTTGTGGATAGTGGTTCAGCCACAAATCTCATTGATGAGGAGTTTGCGCGCACAGCAGCTTTTAGGATTGAAAAACTGTCTCATCCTATCCGCGTGGTCACCATCAATGCTGCTCCTCTTTCTCAAGGGGAGATTACTGAATTTGTGGCTGAGGTGAAACTCCACATTGGAGTTCTACATTCCGAGCAGGTTACATGTAAGGTGCTCAGGAATCTTCCTGCTCAGGTGGTTTTGGGTTTTCCTTGGTTGTCCATGCACAACCCGGTAATTGACTGGAAAACTCAGGACATAATTCAGTGGAGCGAGTTCTGCCAGGAGAATTGCCTGGCCACATGTGTGGCTGCGGTGACTTCAAGCGTTCCGGAGTCACTTCTGGATTTTGTGGATGTGTTCTCTGAAAAGGGTTGTTCAGAGTTGCCGCCACATCGTCCCTATGACTGTTCTATCAGGTTTAAACCGGGGGCCAAGTTGCCTAAAGCAAGGATGCTTAACATCTCCGGTCCGGAGAGACAAGCGTTAAAAGATTATATTGCTGAAAGCTTGAGCAAAGGGCACATCAGGCCGTCATCCTCGCCGGTGGCAGCAGGGTTCTTCTTCGTGAAGAAGAAAGATGGCGGATTACGCCCGTGTTTGGATTTCAGGGAGTTGAACCAGATTACGGTTCGTGATCCATACCCGATGCCACTGATACCAGATTTGTTCAACCAGGTGGCGGGTGCTAAGTGGTTTACCAAGCTTGACCTCAGGGGGGCGTACAACCTCATAAGAGTCCGTCAAGGTGATGAGTGGAAGACGGCTTTTAATACCCCTGAGGGTCATTTTGAAAATTTGGTGATGCCTTTTGGGTTGACTAACGCACCTGCAGTATTCCAACATTTCATCAATGATGTGTTCTCGCATGTTTTGGGGAAATTTGTTATCGTGTACCTAGATGACATCCTCATATATTCTTGCGACCGTGATGCTCATTTAAATCATGTCAGGCAGGTGTTACAGCTTCTCAGAGAGAATAAGCTGTATGCTAAACTTGAGAAATGTGTATTTTCTGTTCAAGAGTTGCCTTTCTTGGGTTATATTGTGTCTGCTTCTGGTTTTAAAATGGACGCCGCTAAGGTGCAAGCGGTGCTGCATTGGGAACGTCCTGATAACCTGAAAGCACTTCAGCGGTTCCTTGGGTTTTCTAACTACCATGGGAAATTTATCAAGGATTTTTCCATCATTGCTAAACCGCTAAATGACATGACTAAAAAGGGTACCAATTTCTTAAGAACAGTTTTGTTTCAGCCCCCATTCTTGTGCAGCCAGACGTATCAAAACCCTTTGTTGTGGAAGTTGATGCGTCTGAGGTTGGTGTGGGGGCGGTACTATCTCAAGGCTCATCTTTGAGTGGTTTGCGTCCGTGCGCCTATTTCTCCAAGAAACTGTCGTCCGCCGAACGTAACTACGATATCGGCAACAGGGAGTTGTTGGCAATCAAGTTGGCCTTTGAGGAATGGCGACACTTCTTAGAGGGGTCGGTACATCAGGTTGCTGTTATTACCGATCATAAGAATCTGCTGTATTTGGAGTCAGCCAAGCGTCTGTCCCCCAGGTAGGCTCGCTGGGTATTGTTTTTCACGCGGTTCAATTTTGTTGTCACTTACAGACCGGGTTCTTCCCTATAGGGTATGATGCAGCTCCCTCCCCATAGGGTATGATGCAGCTCCCTCCCCATAGGGTATGATGGACGGACTGGAGCACCTTGGGCCCACCAGAGAAAATCATTCTTGGGGCCCACTATGTAGCAACATAGAAATAAATACAAGACCACCAATTGTGAGGTGAAACACCCTACTATCAGGGTATAATATAAGGTAGTACATGTCTTAATTATGTGGCAGGGGTTGGGGTAGCCTCCTCATAGAACATAAAGTAGCCCCCTTAAAGGGTACAATATATCCCCTCATAGTATATAAAGTAGCCCCCTCATATAGTATAATGCAGCCTCCTCACAGAATATAATGTAGCCCCTTCATAGCATATAATGCAGCCCTCATAGAATATAATGTAGCCCCCCCATAGAATATAATGCTACCAGCCTCATAGAGTACAGTGCAACCCCCTCATAAGGTATAATGCAGCACCCCACAGAATATAATGTAGCCCCCTCATAAGGTATAATTGCAGCACCTCCATAGAATATAATGCAGCCAACAGAATATAATATAGCCCCCTCATAGGGTATCATGCTGCCCCCTCCCATAGGGTATCATGCTGCCCCCCTCCAAAAGGGTATTATACTGCCCCCCTCCAATAGGGTATCATGCTGACCCCCTCCACAGGGTATCATGCTGACCCCCTCCACAGGGTATCATGCTGCTCCCCCTCCACAGGGTATCATGCTGCCCCCTCCATTAGAGTATCATGCTGCCCCCCTCCAATAGGGTATCATGCTGCCCCCCTCCAATAGTGTATCATGCTGCCCCCCTCCAATAGGGTATCATGCTGCCCCCCTCCAATAGGGTATCATGCTGCCCCCCCTCCAATAGGGTATCGTACTGCCCCCTTCCAATAGTGTATCATGCTGCCCCCCTCCAATAGGGTATCATGCTACTCCCTCTCCACAGGGTATCATGCTGCCCCCCTCCAATAGGATATCATACTGCCCCCCCTCCAATAGTGTATCATGCTGCCCCCCTCCAATAGGGTATCATGTTGCCCCCCTCCAATAGGGTATCATGCTGCCCCCCTCCACAGGGTATCATGCAGCTCCCTCCCCATAGGCTATCATGCAGCTCACCCACATAGGGTATCATGCAGCTCACTCCTCATAGGGTATCATGAAGCTCCCCCATAGGGTATCATGCAGCTCCATCCCCATAGGGTATCATGCAGCTCACCCCCATAGGGTATCATACAGCTCACTCCACATAGGGTATCATGAAGCTCCCCCCATAGGGTATCATGCAGCTCACCCCCATAGGGTATCATACAGCTCCTCCCCACAGGGTATCATGAAGCTCCCCCATAGGGTATCATGCAGCTCCTCTCATAGGGTATCAAGCAGCTCCCCCTCATAGAGCATGATGCAGCTCCCTCCCCTGATATGGAGCTGGTGGTTAGGAACACTTGGGATGACCTGATAGGTAAACCAGAAATATAGGACAAGCTCTGGGGATGTGGGAACTTTACTGACCGCAACCCTGATCCTATCGCACACACTATAGGCAGCCGTGGAGCGTACCTAACTCTCCCTAGACGCCTCTTCACAGCCTGAGAGCTAGCTACCCCTAGAGAGAAACAAAAGCCTCACTTGCCTCAGAGAAATTTCCCCAAAGTAATAGCAGCCCCCCCACAAATAATGACGGTGAGTTAAGAGGAAAATACAAACATAGGAATGAAAACAGGTTTTAGCAAAAGAGGCCCACTAATACTAAATAGGAAGAAGATAGCAAGGTAACTGTGCGGTCAGTATAAAATACTACAAAAATATCCACGCAGAGAATACAAAAGACCCTCACATCGACTCACGATGTGAGGGAGCAACTCCGCACCCCAGAACTTCCAGCTAGCAAGAAAATAGCATATAAGCAAGCTGGACTGAATTAATCATATACTGAGAAACATTTTCCAAAAGCATTGAGCAAAATGAACTAGCATAAACTTAGCTTCTCCAGGAGGAGACAGGTCACAAGGAAGTCCCAGAGAGATCTGAACCAGTACTGAATACAACGACAGCTGGCAACAAGTAAAGATCTAGGTGGAGTTAAATAGGCAGCCAGCATAGCAGAAAACGAGGCAGCTGGGAGCCCAGCTAAAGACCAGCAGTATCACTCAAAGCCACCAGAGGGAGCCCACGAACAGAACTCAACAAAGTACCATTCACGACTACAGGAGGGAGCCCGAGAACGGAATTCACAACAGTACCCCCCCCTTGAGGAGGGGTCACCGAACCCTCACCAGAGCCCCCAGGCCGATCAGGATGAGCCAAATGAAAGGCATGAACAAGATCGGCAGCATGAACATCAGAGGCAACAACACAGGAATTATCCTCCTGACCATAGCCCTTCCATTTAACCAAGTACTGAAGCTTCCGTCTTGAAATACGAGAATCCAAGATTTTCTCCACCACATACTCCAATTCTCCCTCAACCAACACCGGAGCAGGAGGATCAACAGAAGGAACCACAGGCACCACATACCTCCGCAACAATGACCTATGGAACACATTATGGATGGCAAAAGATGCTGGGAGGTCCAAACGAAATGACACAGGATTGAGGATTTCAGAGATCTTATAATGACCGGTGAAATGAGGCTTAAACTTAGGAGAGGAAACCTTCATAGGGACATAACGAGAGGACAACCAAACCAAATCCCCCACACGAAGTCGGGGACCCACACAGCGACGGCGGTTAGCAAAGCGCTGAGCCTTCTCCTGTGACAGCGTCAAATTGTCCACTACGTGGTTCCAAATCTGCTGCAACCTATCCACCACAGAATCCACACCAGGACAGTCAGAAGGCTCAACCTGCCCTGAGGACAAACGAGGATGAAAACCAGAATTACAAAAAAAAGGTGAAACCAAAGTAGCCGAACTAGCCCGATTATTGAGGGCGAACTCAGCCAATGGCAAAAAAGTCACCCAATCATCCTGATCAGCAGAAACAAAACATCTCAGATAAGTTTCTAAGGTCTGATTAGTTCGTTCGGTTTGGCCATTTGTCTGAGGATGGAAAGCCGAAGAAAAAGAAAATTCAATGCCCATCTTAGCACAAAAGGACTACCAGAATCTGGACACAAACTGGGACCCTCTGTCAGACACAATGTTCTCCGGAATACCATGCAAACGAACCACATTCTGAAAAAACAGCGGAACTAAATCGGAGGAGGAAGGCAATTTGGGCAAAGGCACCAAATGGACCATCTTAGAAAAACGGTCACAAACCACCCAGATGACAGACATCCTCTGAGAGACCGGAAGATCTGAAATAAAATCCATGGAGATATGCGACCAGGGCCTCTTTGGGACTGGCAAAGGCAAAAGCAATCCACTGGCACGAGAACAGCAAGGCTTGGCCCGAGCACAAATCCCACAGGACTGCACAAAAGAACGCACATCCCGCGACAAGGAAGGCCACCAAAAGGACCTAGCCACCAAATCTCTGGTACCAAAAATCCCAGGATGGCCTGCCAACACTGAACAGTGAACTTAAGAAATAACTCTACTGGTCCATCTATCAGGGACAAAGTCTCTCCGGTGGACAACGGTCAGGTCTATCGACCTGAAACTCCTGCAGCACCCGCCGCAAATCAGGGGAGATGGCAGACAGAATCACCCCCTCTCTGAGGATACCAGCCGGTTCAGGAACTCCCGGAGAGTCAGGCACAAAACTCCTAGAAAGGGCATCAGCCTTCACATTCTTAGAGCCCTGAAGGTACGAAACCACGAAATCAAAACGAGAGAAAAACAGTGACCATCGAGCCTGTCTAGGATTTAGCCGCTTGGCCGACTCGAGATAAATCAAATTCTTGTGATCCGTCAAGACCACCACACGATGTTTGGCTCCCTCAAGCCAATGACGCCACTCCTCAAATGCCCACTTCATTGCCAACAACTCCCGATTACCAACATCATAATTACGCTCGGCAGGCGAAAACTTTCTCGAAAAGAAAGCACATGGCTTCATCACAGAGCCATCAGAGCTTCTCTGAGACAAGACAGCCCCTGCTCCAATCTCAGAGGCATCAACCTCGACCTGAAAAGGGAGAGAAACATCCGGCTGACGCAAGACAGGAGCCAAAGAAAACCGACGTTTCAGCTCCTGAAAGGCCTCAACGGCCGCAGAAGACCAGTTCGTCACATCAGCACCCTTTTTGGTCAGATCAGTCAAAGGCTTAACAACACTAGAAAAATTAGTGATGAAGCGACGGTAAAAATTAGCAAAGCCCAGGAACTTCTGAAGACTCTTCACAGATGTAGGTTGAGTCCAATCATAAATGGCCTGGACTTTAACTGGATCCATCTCGATAGTAGAAGGGGAAAAAATAAAGCCCAAAAAGGAAACCTTCTGGACTCCGAAGAGACATTTAGAGCCCTTCACAAACAAGGCATTAGCACGCAGGACCTGAAATACCATCCTGACCTGCCTCACATGAGATTCCCAATCATCAGAAAAGACCAGAATATCATCCAGGTATACAATCATGAATCTATCCAGATACTCTCGAAAGATGTCGTGCATAACGGACTGAAACAGAAGGGGCATTAGAAAGCCCAAATGGCATCACCAAGTACTCAAAATGGCCTTCGGGAGTATTAAATGCTGTTTTCCATTCATCGCCCTGTTTTATACGCACAAGATTATACGCTCCTCGAAGATCTATCTTGGTGAACCATCTAGCCCCCTTAATCCGAGCAAACAGATCGGACAGCAGAGGCAGAGGGTACTGAAATTTGACCGTGATTTTATTAAGAAGGCGATAATCTATACAGGGTCTCAGAGAACCATCCTTCTTGGCCACAAAAAAGAACCCTGCTCCCAAGGGTGACGAGGACGGGCGAATATGCCCTTTCTCCAAGGACTCCTTTATATAACTCCGCATAGCGGCATGCTCTGGCACAGACAAATTAAAAAGTCGACCCTTAGGGAACTTACTACAAGGAATCAAATTTATAGCACAATCACAATCCCTATGAGGAGGTAGGGCACTGGATTTGGGCTCATCAAATACATCCTGGTAATCTGACAAAAATTCAGGGACTTCAGAAGGAGTAGAAGATGCAATTGATACCAAAGGAGCATCGCCTTGTACCCCTTGACAACCCCAACTAGACACAGACATTGATTTCCAATCCAATACTGGATTATGAACCTGCAGCCATGGCAACCCCAAGACGACAACATCATGCAAATTATGTAATACCAGAAAGCGAATATCCTCCTGATGAGCAGGAGTCATGCACATGGTCACTTGAGTCCAGTACTGAGGCTTATTCTTGGCCAATGGCGTAGCATCAATTCCCCTCAGTGGAATAGGGGACTGTAAAGGCTCCAAGAAAAAACCACAGCGCCTGGCAAAATCCAAATCCATCAAATTCAGGGCAGCGCCTGAATCCACAAAAGCCATAACTGAGTAGGACGACAGAGAGCAAATCAAAGTAACAGACAAAAGAAATTTAGGCTGTACAGTACCAATGGTGACGGACTTAGCGAACCCTTTAGTGCGCTTAGGACAATCAGAGATAGCATGAGTGGAGTCACCACAGTAAAAACACAACCCATTCTGACGTCTGTGATTTTGCCGTTCAATTCTGGTCAGAATCCTACCACATTGCATAGACTCAGGCTTCTGCTCAGAGAACCCCGCCAGATGGTGCACAGGTTTGCGCTCCCGCAAACGCCGATCAATCTGAATGGCCAAGGACATTGATTCATTCAGACCTGCAGGCGTGGGAAACCCCACCATAACATCCTTAAGGGCTTCAGAAAGACCCTTTCTGAAAATCGCTGCCAGGGCCAGAGACAGAGCCAGCAAGATCTTTTCTGCCTGGTCTACTAAATTAGGTTCCTCATAAAGCAATCCAAGTGCCAGAAAAAACGCATCCACATTTAGCAATGCAGGATCTCCTGGCGCCAGGGAAAATGCCCAATCTTGAGGGTCACCACGTAACAAAGAAATAATAATTTTAACTTGCTGAGTAGGGTCACCAGAGGAGCGGGGTTTCAGAGCAAGAAACAATATGCAATTATTTTTGAAATTCTGAAACTTAGATCTATCGCCAGAAAACAAATCAGGAATTGGTATTCTAGGCTCTAACATAGGATTCCGAACTACATAATCCTGAATGCTTTGTACCCTTGCAGTGAGAGGATCCACACTAGAGGACAGACTTTGAATATCCATATCTGCAGCTGAGTCCTGAACCACCCAGAGATTAAGGGGAGGAGAGAGGCAAAACACACTGCAGAGAAAAAAAAATGAGCTCAGGACTTCTCTTATCCCTCTTTTGCGATGCATTAACTCTTTGGCCAGCTGTACTGTTATGGAGCTGGTGGTTAGGAACACTTGGGATGACCTGATAGGTAAACCAGAAATATAGGACAAGCTCTGGGGATGTGGGAACTTTACTGACCGCAACCCTGATCCTATCGCACACACTATAGGCAGCCGTGGAGCGTACCTAACTCTCCCTAGACGCCTCTTCACAGCCTGAGAGCTAGCTACCCCTAGAGAGAAACAAAAGCCTCACTTGCCTCAGAGAAATTTCCCCAAAGTAATAGCAGCCCCCCCCACAAATAATGACGGTGAGTTAAGAGGAAAATACAAACAGGAATGAAAACAGGTTTTAGCAAAAGAGGCCCACTAATACTAAATAGGAAGAAGATAGCAAGGTAACTGTGCGGTCAGTATAAAATACTACAAAAATATCCACGCAGAGAATACAAAAGACCCTCACATCGACTCACGATGTGAGGGAGCAACTCCGCACCCCAGAACTTCCAGCTAGCAAGAAAATAGCATATAAGCAAGCTGGACTGAATTAATCATATACTGAGAAACATTTTCCAAAAGCATTGAGCAAAATGAACTAGCATGAACTTAGCTTCTCCAGGAGGAGACAGGTCACAAGGAAGTCCCAGAGAGATCTGAACCAGTACTGAATACAACGACAGCTGGCAACAAGTAAAGATCTAGGTGGAGTTAAATAGGCAGCCAGCATAGCAGAAAACGAGGCAGCTGGGAGCCCAGCTAAAGACCAGCAGTATCACTCAAAGCCACCAGAGGGAGCCCACGAACGGAACTCAACAAAGTACCATTCACGACCACAGGAGGGAGCCCGAGAACGGAATTCACAACACTCCCCATAGGGTATGATGCAGATCCCTCCCCATAGGGTATGAGGCAGCTCTTCCCTAGGGTATCATGCAGCTCCCCCTCACAGGAAATGATGCAGCTCCCTCACCATTGGGTATGATGCAGCTCAATCCCCATAGGGTATGATGCAGCTCCCTCCCTATAGGGTATGATGCAGCTCCCTCCCCATAGGGTATGATGCAGCTCCCTCCCCATAGGGTATGATGCAGCTCCCTCCCCATAGGGTATGATGCAGCTCCATCCCCATAGGGCATGATGCAGCTCCCTCCCCATAGGGTATCATGCAGCTCCCTCCCCAAGGGTATCATGCAGCTCCCCTCCTGTAATAATTATAGGGGATAACTCAGGAGACACTGCGTGGAACAAGACAACTACAGGACACAGTTTTATAAGTGGTAAAGTCTTTATTATCACACGGTGATTCAAACAAGTGCAGAGAGAAACTCAAGTCCATAACACTTGGTGCAAATATCAAATGCAGCTCAGCAGTCTATAGGAAACTTCAGAGGAAAATGCAATCACGCAGAAAGTCTATGAAGCACAATTATTCTTGAGGATACTTGACACGAATAAGTCCTTGCTTAGTCCAAAACACAGATAGATATGCTTTAAAGGCAGTTCAAATAATATCTTAGCTCAACCAGGGAGGCCTGGTTAATAGTCTCAGGTTTTTGCAGAGCAGCAAATGCTTACATGTCCAGCAAATGCAGATGGAAGTAAATACGAGCAGCAGATGAAGGAGGATTACTGGAACTGGTGTATGCAGAAGGAACTCAGAGCAGAGTAGCAGGATAACCACACAGGTTCACAGGAGCAGGTACATAGCCAGGGAGTAATCAGAGGTCAGGAGCTGGATGCAAGGCAGAATACTCTAGCACAGACTGAAGGCTGGGGTGGAGTTTTATAGCAGGAAGACACAGTGCACATGAGACCAAAGACGCCATCTTGGAATAGGGCAGTAATGCACAAAAGGTAAAAAATGATCAGAGTCCTGACATTACTCCCTCCTTAGAAGCGGCCTCAGGACGATCCTGGACCTGGTTTCTCAGGGAATCTCTGATGAAAACAAGAAATCTTCTGTTGGGCATTGATGTTTTCCACAGGTTCCCAAGAGTCTTCCTCAGGGGGATATCCCTGCCATCTTATCAGATATTGGAGCCGATTCCTGCGAATCCTGGAATCAATAATTTCCTCCACCACAAATTCTTCTTGCCCATCAATCACCACAGGCTGCAGAGGTGGCACAACACGTCCCTGGAAGGTATTAGGAGATACAGGCTTTAGTAAAGATACATGAAAAACTGGGTGTACCTTCATAGTCCTAGGCAGCTTCAGCCAGCAGGCCACAGAGCTCACAATACCGTTGATCTTGAAAGGGCCAATGAATTTCTGTCCAAGTTTTTGTGAAGGAACGTTTAACTTCAGATTCTTAGTTGCTAACCACACGGAATCTCCTACCTTGAACATGGGTGCAGGTTTACGGAATCTATCAGCCGATCTCTTATAACGTTCCTGAGCTGTGGTCAGGGATTCCTTCAGAACCTCCAGATTTTGTCTCACCGCAGTCAGCCTTTCCTCCACTGCTGGAACCGGAGAATTAATTGGAGACCTAGGAAAAATACATGGATGATAACCCAGATTGGCAAAGAAAGGTGTAAATTTAGTGGAGGCGCTCTGAGAATTATTATATGAAAATTCGGCTAACGGCAACAACTCCAACCAATCATCCTGGAGATGGCTGACATAGCATCTTAGATATTGTTCCAGCGTCTGGTTGGTACGCTCAGTCTGACCATTTGTTTGGGGATGGTAAGCAGAAGAGAGACAGACATTAATATTTAGTGCAGAGCAAAACCCCTTTCAGAATCTTGAAGTGAACTGTACTCCACGGTCAGAGATGATCTCATCCGGAACCCTATGCAACCGAAAGACATTCTGAATAACCAAGTTCACTGTATCTTTAGCTGAGGGGAGGCCGGTGCATGGAACAAAATGAGCAGCTTTAGTCAGGCGATCAACTACCACCATGATTGTATTCATGCCCTCCAATGTAGGCAGCTCCACAATAAAGTCCATTGATATAGACCCCCAAGGGCGGGACGGAACAGGTAATGGTTGTAGAAGACCCGTAGGTGCCGCATGAGGAATCTTGTAACGGGCACATACCTCGCAAGAGAGAACATAGTCCTTGGTATCCTTCAGGCAAGTTGGCCATCAGAAGAATCGGCTCAGGAATTCTTGTCTTCTGTACCCCCCTGTGACCAGCCAACTTGGAGTCATGTACCAACTTGAGGATCTGCAGACGGACGACCTCAGGGACATAGATACGTCGATCTCTGAATCACATGCCACCCTTAAAGACAAGATTAATATCCACAGGTGGGTTGGCCAGAAATACATCACCGTCATAGGCCTCCCTGCACTCCTTCCACAAGTCCTGATCGTGGATAACTCCGATGAAATTGGCATCAGATAGAATGGTCTTGGATGGGGCTCCAGGTACGGAATCCGCAGCATGGATTCGGGATAAAGCATCAGCCTTCCCATTACGAGAACCTGGACGGTGCGAGATAACAAAGTTAAATTGATTTAAAAATAAGTTCCAACGAGCCTAACGAGGAGAAAGACATCTAGCGGATTTAAGGAACTCTAAATTGCGATGGTCAGTTAGCACTATGATCTGTTGTGCAGCTCCTTGCAGATGATGCCTCTATTCTTTGAAAGCCGCAATAATAGTGAACAATTCCTGTTCTCCCACGTCGTAATTCTTCTCTGCTGAGGTTAGTCTACGGGAAAAGAAAGCACAAGGATGTAGCAGACCCTTCTCTCCAGTTCTTTGGGAGAGAATAGCCCCCAAAGCATTATCAGAAGCGTCCACCTCCACAATGAATGAAAGTGTTGGATCTGGGTGTATCAACAGCGGTGCTGATGTAAAACAGATCTTAAGCCGATCAAAAGCTTCTTGAGCCTGTGATGACCACCACTTAAAGGGCTTTTCCTTCCTTGTCAAGGATGTAATGGGACGGACAATATCAGAAAAATTTCGAATGAAGCTGTAACGGGGTCTACTGTGCTGTAGTACCTCTTTCAGTACCACCCCATGGTTCAGGAGGTCCACTCTGCTTTTGCTGGATTCTGAATGAAGGACGCTGGCTGGAATTCCTTGGTTACATGGGTGCATATAAAATCTCACTGCTTCTCCACGTATTTCCAGTCTAACAACACTTTATTCACAGCACACAGAATATATAACACAGATACAGAGGGCAGGCCAATAGAAAAACAGCAGGCCAGACATACATTACAATAGCCGCAGGTGGCCGGAGCCTGCCGATATTTACTGTGGGAATTACAAAGGTGGGGGAGGTCAGAAGGAGAATATCTTGTCCAGGGTCGCAGCTGTGGACTGATGCATTTCACATGGAACCTATTATACATACATATACTGCATAACATATTCTTGGTGCTGGGGGGTTCTGTAACACGGCTCCCCTTTTCAGCGACGCGATCGGCATACACAGTCTGATCCTTAACGGATCGGTTTGGGGATGACTGAAGTTTATGGGGTTGGTACAAGTTCCGTTTGTCGACTTAGTCCATCGGCATTACCGTTTTGTTTGCCGGGTCTGTAGTGGATGGTGAAGTCCAGAGGTTGTAGGGCTAAACTCCACCGCAGTAATCTGGCGTTGTCTCCGGAGACCTGATTAAGCCAGACTAGGGGATTATGGTCCGTTAGGAGGGAAAACTGTCATCCATACAAATATAGTTGTAACTTTTTGAGTGCCCATACTATTGCCAGGCACTCCTTCTCGATGGCCGCATAGCTCACTTCACGTGGCAGTAGTTTCCGACTCAGGTAAGCTACCGGGTGTTCTTGGCCGTCCGGCCCGACTTGGCTTAGTACTGCCCCCAATCCAAACATAGAAGCGTCTGTGTGAACTAGGAAACGTTTAGTTGGATTGGGTGCGGCCAATACAGGGGTATTGGTGAGGGCATCCTTTAGCTGGTGGAAGGCTTCCTCACACTCTGGGGTCCAGGTTAGCTGGCGGGGTTGGTTCTTACCGGTCAGATCAGTGAGGGGCTTGGCTACGCTGCTGTAATTGGGAATGAATTTCCTGTAATACCCCGCTGTCCCTTGAAACGCCATGACCTGGGTTTTAGTGCGTGGGGTTGGCCATTGCCTCAATCTTGGCTGGTTCTGGTCGCTGTTTCCCACTTCCCACCTAATGCCCTAAATACTGAACCTCTGCTTTGCCCACATGACACTTGTTTGGGTTCAGGGTGATTCCGGCCTTGTGGATCTTGTCCACCACTGTCTCTAGGTAATTTAGATGCTCTTCCCATGTCGCATTGTAGATGGCGATGTCATCCAGGTAGGCACACGCATAGTCCTGGAGACCATCCAGAAGCCGGTCAGCCAGCCTCTGGAAGGTCGCCGGGGCAGTCTTCAACCCGAATGGCATAACTCGAAACTGGAATAAGCCAAACGGGGTGACAAATGCCGACTTGGGAATAGCATCAGGGCTAAGGGGAATCTGCCAGTAGCCTTTGCATTGATCGATGGTGGTCAAATACGTTGCCCCTGCCAGCCGGTCTAACAACTCAACCACACGCGGCATGGGACACGCATCCGTCACTGTTTTCTCATTGAGCTTACGATAGTCTACACAAAACCATGTAGTCCCATCCTTCTTGGGCACTAACACTACGGCGGATGCCCAGGGACTATCTGACTCTTCAATGACCCCTAAACGCAACATCTCTTGTATCTCTTGTCGCATCCCTTCTCGTACAGACTCCGGGACGTGGAAGGGGGGTTGTCGCAGGGGGGTCTGATCCTGGGTCTCAACCTTGTGTTGTGCCAGGTGAGTGTACCCGGGTTTCCCTGAAAACATCCTCTGTCGCTGCCTCAACAATGCCTCCACCTGCTGTCTCTCCCGGGGGCCTAGGTATTCACCCAAGTGTACCTGGTCCCATGTTTTAGACTGAGTCCTTTCCCCTAAAACATCAGGCAAGGGAAGTCCGGCTAAATCCTCTGCTTCAGGTGCACAGATGGCCACTACCTCTTCAGGGCGCTCCCGGTAGGGCTTCAGCATATTCACGTGGAACATGCAGATAACCCTGCGGTCGTCACAATCGGCGACATTATAGGTGGTGTCGGCTATTTTCCCCACTATCTGGTAGGGCCCCTGCCATGCAGCTTGGAACTTGTTCTGCCTAGTGGGCTCTAACACCAGGACCTTCCGTCCTATTTCCAAGGTGCGCTCTCTGGCCCTCCGATCGTACCATACGTGCTGGCGCCACTGAGCCACCTGCATGTTCCCACGTACAGCCTGGGTCAGCTCCTGTAGGCGGTCCCGGAATTCCAGCACATAGGGTACAATATGTACCCCTTCTATGATGCCCTCCCCTTCCCAGTGTTCTAGCACTAAGTCTAGGGGTCCCCTTACCCGTCTCCCGTATACCAGTTCGAACGGGGAGAACCCCGTGGATTCTTGGGGCACCTCCCAATAGGCAAACAGGAGGTGAGGCAAGAATTTCTCCCAGTCCCTGTAGGTCCTGGTAAAAGTCCCAATGAGTTGTTTTAACGTCCCGTTAAAGCGTTCACACAACCCATTGGTTTGCGGCGCTTCTAGTGGACTTTACGCCGCACAGCTTCCACAGTTGGTTGGTCACCTCTGCTGTAAACTAGGTACCCTGGTCCGAGATAATCTCCCGGGGAAATCCAACCCGTGAGAAAACCTGGAGCAGGGCAGCCACCACCGTCTCTGCCAGTATGTTAGGTAACGCAACCGCCTCTGGATACCGTGTGGCATAATCTACCACTGTCAATATATACCTTTTCCCTGACGGACTGGGTTTGGCTAACGGCCCTATCAGATCGACCGCTACTCGGCTAAATGGTTCCTCCACAATGGGGAGGGGGCGTAATTTGGCCTTGCATCGATCTCCCCTCTTGTCAATGCGCTGGCAACTGTCACAGGTCTGGCAGTACTGACGAACATCATAGGTTACCCCGGCCAAAAGAAGTTTTGTGTCAGACGATGCCTGGTGCGACTGACGCCGAAGTGCCCGGCCAAGGGTATGTCATGAGAGATTCGCCGTAACTCCTGCCTGTATTTCTTGGGAACTACCAGCTGTTGTTTTATAGTGGGGCTCGTCCCTGTGTGGTGCTGCTCTGTGATCCGGTAGAGGAGTCCCTGCTTCCATATAAACTGTTCCCCTTCCAGTACCCCTTTCCCCTCTTGTGCCTTCCCACGATATCCCTCCAATGAAGGATCCTCAAGTAACTCCCTCTTAAATTCATCTGGTGTGGCCCAAGAAATGTGCCTGGTTATGGGAATATGTGTAGGGCTGGGATGTCTTACCTGGGGCTCCTCTGAGTGCGATTTCGCCTCCGCAGCTCGAGCTTGTCTCCGGGTGGTCACAAGATATGTCTCAGCCAGAGGGGCAACCGAGAAGGCAGACAACATGGGCCCCAAGTCATTTCCCAGCAAGACATCTGCGGGCAAATCCTCCATCAAGCCGACCTCAACAAGGCCATCCCCGACTCCCCAGTTCAGGTGAATCCGGGCAGTGGGCAGTCGATGTATGGCTCCCCCTGCTACATGGACTGCCACTGTCTGGTCTGTCTTCTCTTGGTCCCGAACGAGATGAGGCTTCACAAGGGTCAAAGTTGCCCCTGAATCTCTTAGTCCCTGCATATGTTTCCCATTAATCCACACGACCTGTCGATGCTGTTGTTGGTTATCTGCCCGGGCTGCCTGCACGGGGTCCACTTCATGCCGCACTTCCTCCATCTCTTCCACCTCTTGGTTAGTCGTAGCCCCCAATGTCGGGTCAACTTCGCCTTGGTAGCAGTGTACAGCGGCCCGGCTGAAGGTAGCTGTTCCCGCCTTTGGCCACTGGGTATGCTGAGTCCGGTTGGGACATTGTCTTTGCAGGTGGCCCAGCTGACGGCAGGAGTGGCATCGCGCCCCAGGGGAACTGTGGTAGGCCAGGTTTCTAGCTGGTCCCCCTACAATCTTCTGTGGTTTGGGGCCCTCCAGGTCCATAGGCGGACCCTTAGTGACCATCTTTGATCCGGACAACTGAGGCCTCCTGGCATCATGATGTTCATCAGCCAGACGAGCGGCTTCCTCAAGTCGTTGGCCGCCTGTCCCGAAGCCATTCCTGTGTCTCGGGGGTTAGTCCATTAAAGAATCGTTCTAACAAGACGAGCTGGAGTGGTTGCTTGGCTCCCTTGTACCCACTGTAGCAGTGACCACCGTAATTTACAGGCCCATTCAGCGTGGGTATCGATTACTCGTTTTATAAGTCCGCGGAACTTTTGGCGGTATGCCTCTGGTGTCAGCGCATACCGGGCCAAGATCACTTCTTTGATCCGCTCATAGTCCATACAGTCCTCATCAGGTACCGTGCGATAGGCGTCCGCTGTCCGGCCTGTCAGCTTGCTGGCCAGAACCTGAACCTGTTCCTCCGGCTTCACTTGATGAAGGGCACACTGCCGCTCAAAGTCTTGCAGAAAGCCAACAATGTCTTCCTCTGCCTCCCCCAACTGTCGGAAGGCATTATACTGGATCTTTTTGTGGCTTACTGTTGAAGGTACCTGGTCGGAGGCCAGAGCTCCCTCTGCTCGCTGACTCTCCTCTCTCCGCTCTGCCAGCTCCATCTTGGCCAGCTCCACTTTGGTCCGCTCTGCCATCTCCATCTTGGCTAGCTCTATCCTGGTCCGCTCGGCCATCTTTTCCTTCACATCAGTACGCACATCAGCCATCACCTCTCCTATGATCTCTACTGCAGGGTTTGGGCCATAGAAATCCAGTCTGTTCTTTACCTCCCTCTGGAATTCAGTCTCCTCCAAGTTCACATTGGGGGGTGCAGCACTGTCGTGTTCCATGATGGCTGCTATCAAATCCGCTTTTGTTTTGTTGCTGGCGATTAACCCTCGGGCTTCCACCAGATCTTTTAATGTAGTCCTCTTTAACAGGGTAGTTATTTTCCATTCATTCCTTTCCTCCTGTAGAAGGGGTCTCACATCCCGCTGTCTGCCACCAGTGTAACGGGGTCTACTGTGCTGTAGTACCTCTTTCAGTACCACCCCGTGGTTCAGGAGGTCCACTCTGCTTTTGCTGGATTCTGAATGAAGGACTCTGGCTGGAATTCCTTGGTTACATGGGTGCATATAAAATCTCACTGCTTCTCCACGTATTTCCAGTCTAACAACACTTTATTCACAGCACACAGAATATATAACACAGATACAGAGGGCAGGCCAATAGAAAAACAGCAGGCCAGACATACATTAAAATAGCCGCAGGTGGCCGGAGCCTGCCGATATTTACTGTGGGAATTACAAAGGTGGGGGAGGTCAGAAGGAGAATATCTTGTCCAGGGGCGCAGCCTGTGGACTGATGCATTTCACATGGAACCTATTATACATACATATACTGCATAGCATATTCTTGGTGCTGGGGGGTTCTGTAACAGAAGCGTCTGTAGAAATTTGCAAAACCAATAAAATGTTGGACCTCCTTAACGTTCTTGGGTACCGGCCAGTCAAGAATAGCCTGAATCTTACCAGATTCCATGTTCAGCCCCTGGGGAGAGATGATATAACCTAAGAACTGTATCTCAGAACGATGGAACTCGCATTTCTCCGGCTTAATATACAGATGGTTCTCTTTCAGACATCTTAAAACAGTTTTGACATGTTCTTCATGTTGCTGTAGAGAGTCAGAAAAGATTTGTATATCGTCCAAATAGATCACCACAAACTGATCCAAAAAATCTCTGAAAATGTCATTAGCAAGGTGTTGAAACGTTGCAGGGGCGTTACAAAGCCCGAAGGGCATCACAAGAGGTTCAAAGTGTCCATACCGGCATCTGAATGCTGTCTTCCACTCATCCCCTGGACGAATACGCACCAAATTATAAGCCCCACGAAGATCCAGTTTAGCGAACACCTTAGCATGGCGGACTCTTTCCAGTAATTCAGAAATCAGAGGCAAAGGGTAACCGTTTCGTACGGTTACCTTTTTGAGTTTTCGATAGTCAACACAGGGTCTCATCCTTCTTTTTTACAAAAAATATAGGTGCCCCTGCTGGTGAGGAAGAAGGACGTATGAAGCCTTTGGCCAGATTTTCATCAATATACTCCTTTAAGGCTTGCAGCTCAGGTGCCGCCAAAGGGTATACGTTACCAAAAGGAATAGCTGCCCCAGGAAGCAGCTCAATGGGACAGTCATAATGCCTGAGTGGAGGAAGCTGATCTGCATTCTTCTTGTCACAGATGTCAGAGAACTCTTTATATGCTGGAGGTAAAGTAAATACCTGTACATGTAGTTCCGTAGCCGTGGACTCCGGGACAGCTTCTGTTAACGCTGAGTTGCTCCTTGCTGGAAAGGTAATCTCCTTGGTCTCCCAGTTGATAATTGGGTTCTGAGAACGCAACCAAGGAATGCCTAAAATCACAGGAAAATGAGAAGAAATTAGCAAGAAAAAAAGTTGTTCCTGATTAGGCTCCAACACAATTTCAAGGGGTACGGTCTCCTGATCCACAGGCCCAGAGATTAAAGGTGACCCATCCACTGTTTCCATGGTAATTGGAGAGGCTCTTTGCTGAATTTCAATACCATGTTCCTTGGCAAATGCGATATCCATGAAATTGCCACCTGCACCAGAGTCAATCATAGCTGCACTGGAAATCCACTGTCCTGAACACAGGATCTTAATAGGGAGAGAACAGTGAGAGTTCTTTTCCTTCAGCTCCTTAGGGGGTGAAGTCATAGAAAGTGAATGGAATACAGCGTTTAAAAGCAGGCTACATTCAGAGATGTCAGATTCATCATCACAGTTGTCATACTCCCCTACTGCTGCTAGCACCTTGTTAGGCCGTCTAGGACACTTAGGACAATTGATCAAGAAGTGGTCAGACTGGCCGCAGTAGAAACATAGACTTTCACGAAGGCGATGCTCCAGGCGCTCATTGATCTCGAGCTTCTGAACGGAATCAATTTGCATGGGCACCTCCTCCACCTCCAGAGAGGTTTTACCTGCAGGCTCTTTGGAAGGAATGGAAAAGTTAGAAATACGGTTATAAGCAGTAAATTTCTCCTGCCTACGCTCAGTAAGGCGAATGTCTATGCTCACACAATGCTGTATAAATGTCTCTAGCTCTTGGGGTGACTCTGAGCGAGCTAGTTCATCTTTTATAATACTAGACAGACCCCTTTTAAAAATAGGCAATTGTGCATAACTGTCCCAATTGGTATCTACCGCTAATCTCCTGAATTCAGTGGCATACTCAATAACAGAACGTTTAGCCTGGCATAAAGAAAACAAAGCAGATTCAGCGGTTGCACGGCGATTAGGGTCATCAAACATTAATGCCATAGCGGCCAAGAAATCATCCAAGTTATTTAACCGTGGGTCACGAGACTCAATCATCGGATTCGCCCAGGCGAGCGCTCGTGCGGTCAGCAGCATTATTACACACAATACTTTGGATCTATCAGTAGAAAAATGGTCAGCATGCACATCAAAATATAGCATATATTGATTCACAAAGCCACGAAATTTGTCGCGATCAGCATTAAATCTGAATGGGGGCAACTTAGGTGGCGGTTGCCCAGAGGGTAAAGTCACTTGTGCAGCTATTTGCGTGCTTATGTTCTGAAAAGCCCTTCCATACTGGGACTCTATGCCAGCAAGTTTGTTTTCCTGGACTGCCATGCGGTTGCTTAAGTCCTGCAAAGTCTGTCCAAACACTTGTTGATTGAGTTCAAAGCTTCCAAACTTCTTTTGCAGACCTTCCACATCTTTCTGCAGTGATCTAATTATGGAAAACACCTGCTCTAGTCTGCTTTCTGCAGTCATAGTTCCAGCAGTCTCCTTTTTTTTATGGCTAGAGTATCCTGTAATAATTATAGGTGATAACTCAGGAGACACTGCGTGGAACAAGACAACTACAGGACACAGTTTTATAAGTGGTAAAGTCTATATTATCACACAGTGATTCAAACAGGTGCAGAGAGAAACTCAAGTCCACAACACTTGGTGCAAATATCAAATGCAGCTCAGCAGTCTATAGGAAACTTCAGAGGAAAATGCAATCACGCAGAATGTCTATGAAGCACAATTATTCTTGAGGATACTTGACACGAATAAGTCCTTGCTTAGTCCAAAACACAGATAGATATGCTTTTAAGGCAGTTCAAATAATATCTTAGCTCAACCAGGGAGGCCTGGTTAATAGTCTCAGGTTTTTGCAGAGCAGCAAACGCTTACATGTCCAGCAAATGCAGATGGAAGTAAATACGAGCAGCAGATGAAGGAGGATTACTGGAACTGGTGTATGCAGCAGGAACTCAGAGCAGAGTAACAGGATAACCACACAGGTTCACATGAGCAGGTATATAGCCAGGGAGTAATCAGAGGTCAGGAGCTGGATGCAAGGCAGAATACTCTAGCACAGACTGAAGGCTGGGGTGGAGTTTTATAGCAGGAAGACACAGTGCACATGAGACCAAAGACGCCATATTGGAAAAGGGCAGTAATGCACAAAAGGTAAAAATATTCAGAGTCCTGACACCTCCATAAGGTATGATGCAGCCCCCCCATAGGATATCATGCAGCTCCTCCCCCCATAAGGTATGATGTAGCTCCCACCCCATACAACCAGGACTCACTGATATATCTATAAATATAAAAATGAGTGTATGTGTTTATCGAAGATGTCATAATGGTTGCCATGGCGACGATAATGTCATAAAGGTTGCCATGGCGAAGATGATGTCATAATGGATGCCATGGCGACGATAATGTCATAATAGGTTGCAATGGTTACGGTTAGGTCATAATGGTTGCCATGGCGATGATGTCATAATAGGTTGCAATGGTGACAGTTATGTCATAATGGTTGCCATGATGACGATGATGTAAATATATGTGTATCGACGATGATGTCATAAAGGTTGCCATGGCAAAGATGATGTCACAATGGTTGCCATGGCGATGATGAGGTCATAATAGGTTGCAGTGGTGACGGTTATGTCATAATGGTTGCCATGGCGATTATGATGTTATAATAGGTTGCAAACTGAATTTCAATAACAAAAATTCTTCTTTATTTCATTCTTTATTCTTCGACTAAGGGCTACGGCCAGAAACGCGTAAGAATGCTACATGATTTTATCATCTGTCTGGACTAATTTTTTTTAATAAGAATGAAATAAAGAAGAATTTTTTTTATTGAAATTCAGTTTGCTGATCCAATTTTTTTTTCCTAACTTATCCGATGGTCAAAGGGAATCTTTATCCTAACTGCAGTATCAGAAGCTACCTACTATATAATACACGGTGAAGCACCATTCCCTTTCTTTTGTTTGCCTTTTCTCATTTGGTTATATCATAATGGTTGCCATGGTGGTGATGTCATAATAGGTAGCCATGGCAACTATGATATCAGAATGGTTGCCATGGCGAAAATGATGTCATAATGGGTATATGGGCGCGGAACTATGGGATGGAGGATGTGTGATGGGTATATGGTCATGGGACTATGGGATAGAGGATATGTATGATGGGAATATGGGCACGGGACTATGAGATGGAGGATATGTATGATGGGTATATGGGCACGGGACTATGGGATGGAGGATGTGTATGATGGGTATATGGGCACGGGACTATGGGATGGAGGATGTGTATGATGGGTATATGAGCAGGGACTATGGGATGAAGGATGTGTATGATGGGTATAATGGCTCGGGACTATGGGATGGAGGATGTGTATGATGGGTATATGGACACGGGAGTATGGGATGGAGGTTATGTATGATGGGGTTATGGGCACGGGACTATGAGATGGAGGACATGTATATGGGTATATGAGCACGGGATAATCATTATAATTTGTTATAACTAACCAGTTAGTTACTATGCCCGGTTAACGCTAGGCTCTTCAGCTAGTATATAAAAAACCCAAAACACAATACTCACCTCTCCTCCTTGCTCCCATGCTGCTCCTATGTCAGGAGCTGCTCTGCAGTTGGGATCACAGTAAAGGGACGCTCGGCTCAAACTCTGACATTTCAGTTGAGCATCATTGGTATAATAGGCTCAATTCTCTTGCATGAGAGAATATACGGCTGTGTGAGCGAGCCCATACATGAAGTATAGGTGGCCTTTCCATGTCAGTGCAGCGCCCCAGAGTCCTGGTCGTTGCAGTACTGACGCTCCGCCACTAAGGGGAGTGATGGTACGTCTGATGGCACCTAAGGAGTTCACCTGACCAGGTATCACAGTCACACATTACACTTCACACTCTGGCCACCAGGGGGGCAAAGGGTTCTAAGTATTAGGCCACTCCTCACAATCTGGTAAAACTGGGGGCCGGATAGGAAGTTAGTCAGAAGCTGACTGGGTTGGATCCAGGCAACATCCTGTGGCAGAGGGTGTTGCGGGGGAAGATTCAGGGGGGTCTCTGTCAGCGGTGGGATCCTGACAGTGGCCTAGCGAAAAGAACAGAACGTTATGGAGCCGCGCCTGCACCCGTTGCGGTGGCATCCTAAGAAAGGAAACGAAGCGAGGTTTATTGTGGAGAAGTGAGAAACGAGATCGCAGCAAAAAGGAGATAAAGCCAGTAGGAGTCGTGCCTTAAGATCGTGGCAACATCCTACTGAGGCGCGTAGCCGGTGGCCGGAACGCCGAGGAAGTATTGGGCACCAAGCATTACTTCAAACAGCGGCAGGACAGTTAATTATAGGTTGGCTGTCTCACCTAAATCACCTAAGCAGACATAGGGGGCAATTGTGGGAGAGGGGCGACGCTAGGGTCCCGGAAGAACTCCAGGCCTACCCGTCATACGGGTGCGTCCTATCAATATCATCTGGGGGATGGAGAAAGAACATCAGAACAGATACGAGTTGTGAGAGAAGAACATCAGAAACAGACACAACAGTTGTGAGGACTATCCCGTGGTGCTCAGCAGGGAGGTACTACAACACACAGGCGCTATTAGGTAGGCACTGATTTCCACCTGCAAAGGGAACTTTGGATGTGCCTTCGGACCGGCCGGTCTCAGCCAGCCCTGTTAGCAGTGCTCTGGATTGTGGATCCTGAAGCCTTCAGTAAAGAGACTGCAACCCCGTGTCCTCGTTATTCATCGCGCACCACGCATCACATCTTTCATTGGACGCCCCTTAGCAGGGTCACGGACCGGGTCTAGCCACCGTGACAACCCCAGAACTGAGACAGAGGCCCGGTACTGAGTACCCCGCGGCCCTGCGTCTGGGGGCGCTCCAACTGCACTCTTGCATGACATCTAGGAGCAGAACCCATATTAGCACCCATACATGAGGTGTAGGCTCAGTACCAATGTCAGCACCCATACATGAGGTGTAGGCTCATCTCCCGTTTTAGCACCCATACATGAGGTGTAGGTGCAGCACCCATACATGAGGTGTAGGCTTATCTCCCATATTAGCACCCATACATGAGATGTAGGCTCAGCACGCATATATGAGGTGTAGGCTCATCTCCCATGTTAGCACCCATACATGAGGTGTAGGCTCATCTCCAATATTAGCACCCATACATGAGGTGTAGGCTCATCTCCCATATTAGCACCCATACATGAGGTGTAGGCTCATCTCTTGTTAGCACCCATACATGAGATGTAGGCTCAGCACGCATACATGAGGTGTAGGCGCAGCACCCATACATGAGGTGTAGGCTTATCTCCCATGTTAGCACTCATACATGAGGCGTAGGCTCATTTCCCATGTTAGCACCCATACATGAGGTGTAGGCGCAGCTCTCATGTTAGCACTCATACATGAGGCGTAGGCTCAGCACCCAAACATGAGGTGTAGGCGCAGCTCCCATGTTAGCACCCATACATGAGGTGTAGGCGCAGCACCCATGTTAGCACCCATACATGAGGTGTAGGCTCAGCACCCATGTTAGCACTCATACATGAGGTGTAGGCTCATCTCCCATATTAGCACCAATACATGAGGTGTAGGCTCATTTCTCATGGTAGCACCATTGCATGAGGTGTAGGCGCACCCTCCATGTGAGGCTCTCCGGAGGGATGACATGGCGCCCCTCACCTCGGGCTCCCTCCAGCAGTGCTGGAATGCGCGGCTCGTGTGCACTGACCCCGGTCATGAATGGAGGGGCTCCGGCTGTTCCACGCGGGAGGCGCTGTTAGATGTTTGGGAACTTTTGCAGCCGGCCCTTTGCACTCGGCGCTTCATTCACACGGACTCCGGGCAGATAAAGGACAGACATCCCGACATCGGTGAGAGCAGTCATAGCTGCGGAGCGGACAGAGCCGGACAATATGGACGTGGACGAGAAGCTGCAACTGCTCCATGGAGAGAACCGGTGAGAAGCTCAGTATTGCCACCTGTGCGCGCCGGCTGTAGCCCGTGTCCGGGGGATGGGAGCACCGGGGCTGGCTATAGATTGACTGACTCCACGGGAAACGTTCTCATGTGTATAGTGTGCACAGGGTGGGAAGAATCTCGGGGCTGTGGCTACCAGCGTCCTGTCACTGACCACCCATGAGGTATAGGGGTCCACCTGAGGTATTGGGGTCCACCTGAGACGGTCACATTACAGCAGGATATTTCTGGACAGTGGAGCTCCAGCTTTCTCTTTGCGGATTGTTTCCCTCAGGGTTTTGTAACGTTGTAAGATACCGATGGAATCTCCCCCCTGAGTGCCAGGACAGGTGAGCATGTGCAGCCGGTGAGCATGTAGTACTGCGATCTCACCTTGTGAGCGATATTTCAGCACTGAGCCCTAGTTTTATGTAATATTGGGTGTGAGCTAAATTCCGCATTAAGGCTACGTTCACATTAGCGTTCTGCGCTGCAGCGTCGGGCGCTGCAGCGTCGCCGCATGCATCATGCGCCCCTATATTTAACATGGGGGTGCATGGACATGCGTTGCACTTGCGTTTTGTGACGCATGCGTCACTGCAGCGCACGCGTCAGGGCGCAGAGGACGCAGCAAGTTGCATTTTTTGTGCGGCCAAAATCAAGCAAAAAAAGGACGCATGCGTCACAAAACAATGCATTTTGCATGCGTTGTGCGTTGCGTCGCTGATGCATCGCCGACGCAACACACAACAACGCAAATGTGAACGTAGCCTAATGCACACCTCCCATATGAGATGCTGCGTGTGCGCTAAATTCAACATTTATTAGGCTTCTTTTACACTTACCGTGTTTTTTGGCCGCCCTTTATTGTGGGCCTTTTTTGCGGGCCGTATTGCCACAATTTTCAAGGTCTGCCTCAATAACGGACCACAAAAAACTTGCTGATCACCGTTTATCGGGTTTTCAATGCTATTGCATAAGTATTAGGGGGGGGATGGGGTTCCTCAAAACTGGAAGTCACAGTGCACCTCAAAAACAAGCTTCTGTTGTTTTTGCAGCCCCATTGATTTTCAATGCAGACCGTGTCCGTAAGCCATGAAAAATATCGAGCAGGCTCATATGGCCCTCACGGCCATACGGAGTACGGCGCTCCTTGGAATTATTGCGGCCCTATAGAAATCTGTTGGGGTCGTAAAAAGGGGACGCAAAACCACGGTAACTGTAAAAGAAGCCTAATGCACACCTTTCGTATGATACGCTGCGTGTGCGCTAAATTCCAGATTAATCCACACCTCCCATATGATACGCTGCGTGTGGGCTAAATTTCGCATTAATGCACATCTCCCATCTTTTACACGCTGTGCTCACTAAATTCCCCTGTATGGTGCACATCTCATAGGATGCCCTAAATTTTTCAATGTGGTGCGTGCATACTTTAAAGGGAACCTGTCACCCCCAAAATCGAAGGTGAGCTAAGCCCACCGGCATCAGGGGCTTATCTACAGCATTCTGTCGGCCCAACGTACCGACGGACGTTGTGAAATAAATGCACAACGGGGGCAGCAGATGCAGTTTTTCAATGCATCCGCTGCCCCATTGTAATGTCCAGGGAGGAGGGGGCGGAGTTTCGGCCGCGCATGCGCTGTCAAAAATGGCAGACGCGACGCCCCAAAAAAGTTACATGGAATGATTTTTTGTGCCGACGGTCCGCCAAAACACGACGCATTCGTCGCCCGCTCTGGTTCTGGTCCAATGGGTGTCGCGGTCCGGTCCGGGGCTTCCCATCTTCTTACGATGACGTCCTCTTCTTGTCTTCACGCTCCGGCGCAGGCGTACTTTGCTGCCCTGTGGAGGGCAGAGCAAAGTACAGCAGTGTGCAGGCGCCGGGCCTCTCTGACCTTTCCCGGCGCCTGCGCACTGCAGTACTTTGCTGTGCCCTCAACAGGGCAGGCAAAGTACGCCTGCGCCGGAGCCGCAGCGTGAAGACAAGAAGAGGACGTCATCGTAAGAAGATGGGAGGTCCCTGACCGGACCGCGACGCCCATCGGACCAGAACCGCAGTGGGACCGCCCCTGGGTGAGTATAATTTAACGTCTTTTTCCGATCTTTCAGGATACATCGGGGGCTTATCTACAGCATTACAGAATGTTGTAGAAAAGCCCCTGATGCCGGTGGGCTTAGCTAACCTTCGATTTTGGGGGTGACAGGTTCCCCTTAATATGCCTTTTTTTAATTGAGTCTCGTTGCATCCCACAAGGTCCTGTCCCTGCAACCAGCAAAAATTTAACTGCTTTCAACTTTTTGTGACTTAACTGGACACAGTCACTGCACCTTAATGCCACCCTGTCCTTCATCTTCAAAATTGTTAATGGCCGAGCACTCCTTCTCTATAGTGGAATAGGCCATACGTCGGCAGGAGCTTGCGGCTTAGGTTCAACACGGGGTGATCTTGGTTCCTAGAGTTGACATGGCTAAGCACAGCACCGAGGCCAAACTCGCTGGCATCGTTCTGTACTAAGAAAGGCTGACTGTAGTCGATCGCCCTTAGCACAAGGGAAATGTTAAGGGCAGTCTTCAAAACCCGAAAGGCCACCTCACAGTCATTTATCCAATCGACTGTATGGGGTAGGTTACTCTTGGTGAGGTCCGTCAAGGGTTTTGCAAGGCTACTATAGTGTTGTACAAAGCGCCTATAGTACCCTGCAGTGTTGGAGAAGGACATCACCTGCTTCTTGGTCCTGGGGATGGGCCAGGATGCAATAGTGTCCACTTTCCCATGCTCTGGTGACCATCCTCTGGAATGTGGCGGGAGCATTCTTCATGCCAAAAGGCATGACCGTGGACTCATACAGGCCAAAGGGTGTGATAAAGGCAGACTTCTCCTTTGCCTCGGGGCTCAGGGGAATCTGCCAATATCTACGGCTCAGATCCATAATGGATTAGCTAGCGCCCGCTAGCTAACTGCTCAAGCAGCTCCTTGATGCGTGGCAATGGGTGTGCACCGGAGGCCGTTATGGCGTTGAGCCCCCGTCACACGCTCTTAGACCGTTTAATCACCCCCAACTTCAGCATCTCACCGATCTCTTGGCGCATGACAAGCTGCAACTCGTCCGATATTCGATAGGATGTCCGCCGGATTGGGGTATGATTCCTGGTGTGCACTTCGTGGACCGCTACCTCTGTCCTTCCAGGCATGTTGGTAAACACGGCCTGGAAGGATTTTAGCGTTGCTTGCAGCTGAGACCGCTGGTCTGTGGATAGCAAGGCGCTTATCTCCACATCCTCTATGGACCGTCCGGCCTTCACTTGGGCCATATTTAGTCCCTGGGGCCTGTCGCTGCAAATATGGTTCTGTGAGATGCTGGATCTCTTCACCTTACTTACAATTGGCGACGTTCGCAGATAGCTTAACTCAGCTGCAGGCACACGTTATGAAGAATCCAGAAGAGACTTTGCTTTCTTTAAGAATTCTTGTTGAATGCATACAAACAGCAGCAGGTAAAAAATACTTTCTTCAGACAGGCTGAAAGCACATGTGCCTCTAATGAAGCCAAGATGGAAACTGAGACACAGGGAGAAGGAAGTGACATGACACCCAGCAGAGGGAGACAGAAGGGACAAACATCATGGAAAGGGAGGATTTAAGCTATGCAAAACACAGGAACACATAGCAACAATAAACGATATGAGAGACTGTAATACAGCATGTAAAATGTACAGGACAGTCTGTAAAATGTCTCATTCATGGGACATAACAGGCCATATGTCCAAGAGGGGGTCTTCCTCCCCATCCTCTGGCAGGTTGCAGACCGGTAGGACACAGGCTTCAGGTTCTTGATGAGCCTTCATTAATGTGGAAGGCCTTTTCTCCTACCCAGAGTGTGGTCAAGAGTGACCACGTAGGTGACTGTGTTGAGCTGTTGGTGTATGACGTATGGGCCTTCCCAGGTCTCCTGAAGCTTGTCTATTGGTATGGGGACCGGCACACACACCTGATAGGTCCGCTCTTGGGTGTTCTGTTCGTTCAAATGCTTCTGGTCAGCCTAGTCCTGAGACATGTTGTCGTGACCCAACTGCGTCAAAGTCTGAGTCTTGTCACAGAAGCGCAGGACATACTCCACGATGGACACTCTTGGAGGGCTCTTCCCAGGATTCCCTTACCAAACCAAGGAGTCCCCGGACTCGCCTGTCGTACAGGAGCTCTAAGGGGGAGAACCCCGTCAAGGCTTGCGGAACCTCTCGGTAAGCAAACAGCAGATGTGGGAGGTACCACTCCCAGTCACGTCCCTGGGACTCAACTAACATTTTTAGCATCTGTTTGAGGGTACAGTTAAAGCGATCACACAAACTATTGGTTTGGGGATGATATGCGCTCGATACCAGACGCCGCATCTGCATTTTCTTTCAGAGAGCCTCCATTAGGCGAGATATGAATTGAGTCCCCTGGTCGGTAAGCATCTCCCTGGAAAATCCTACTCGAGAAAAGATGGCCAACAGGGCATCCACCACCTTATCCGCCCTAATTGAGGACAGAGCCACTGCCTCTGGATACTGGGTAGCATAGTAAGGATGAAATGGTTTCCAGAGCTCCTGGGTATGGCCAGTGGTCCCACAATGTCCACAGCAATCCTCCGGAAAGACTCAATTGCTGGCAAAGAGATCAGGGGAGCTTTGGGAGCAGGCCCTGACTTTCCAACTCTTTGACACGTGATACAGGAGCACCAGTAGTTTGTCACATCTGTCCCCATTTTGGGCTAATAGAAGTGTTGAGACAGCCGGGCCTTAGGTTTACTGACCCCCAAGTGTCCAGCAAGTGGAATCTCATGGGCAATCCATAACAACTCATCCCTAAATTGGTAGGGTACGACCAGCTGTCTCTCCCTCAACCACTCCTGTTGGGGTTTACAGGGAACTATCTCCCGGTAAAGCCTCCCTTGTTCCCATAATACCCTCTCCTTATCAGTCTCGAAGGTGGGCTTCTCAGCGAGGTTGCTCAACGTCTCCAGTAGTGATGAGCGAGTATACTCGTTGCTCGGGTGATCTCCGAGTATTTGTTAGTGCTCGGAGATTTCGTTTTTGTCCCTCAGCTGCATGATTTGTGGCTGCTGGACAGCTTGTATACATGTGGGGATTCCATAGCAACCAGGCAACCCCCACATGTACTCCGGCTGGCTAGCAGCCATAAATCATGCAGCTGAATCCACAAAAATGAAATCTCCGAGCTCTAACAAATACTCAGGGATGACCTGAGCATGCTTGGGGAAAACCTGAGCAACGAGTACACTCGCTCATCACTAGTCTCCAGGCTAGCATCTGAGTGCAGAGCTGCCTGGAACTCCTGGATGGAGGCAGACAGAAGTGTCGTTAAAGTCCCGTCCTCGCGGGGACCCTCTGGGACCTGTTCTGGGTCCCTAACTAGTTGTTATTCCTCTGGCTGAGGAGGGTCCAGAAGGCAGGGCGTTACTTGCGTTCTGAGCACTCTGACTGCAGGTGACAGCAGCTTTATAGGCCATCTCACCAGGAAATAACAGTCCCATCTGCCTGCCTGGCCATGGGTACTACCTCCCCATCCTCCCCTATTGCCTCAGGAGCAGTGCTGATTATGGGGCAGCTACCATCAGCCAGGTCACTTTCCTTTGTGACACTGGTCAGTTTCACAACATCACCTGCTTCATGGTTCCCGTGCTTCTCCCCATCCCCCCCCTAGCACTGACGCATGCTCATGTTAGGCGGTGCTGAGCAATATCACCCCGCTGCGTGACATGGCTGAGCCCTCCTGTACCTCCAGATACATCATTATCAGGTAAAGCATTGACATTCACATCATTAGCATTAACATTACCATCAGTATCAAACATCCTCCCCAAATCAGTCCCCAACAAAATGTTTGTGGGTAGGTTTTCGGACACCACCCATTTCCTTCACCCCACTCTCGACACCCCAATCGATTAAAAACCTGGGCCATCAGCAAGGGACAGCGGACGCCCCCAATTCGAGTGACAGTCAGGGTTTTCCCCGTGATAATCTCTTCAAGGTAATCCAGTGCGGGTCGGATGAGGGATCATTCGGCCCCAGTGTCCTTGAGGCCTACAGTGACAGTGCCCCCCACGGTGTCAGACTGAAAATTTTCACAGGCCGTTCCCACTGTCCCACCCACAAAAAGAACTGCTGCATTAGGCCCTGGGGCCTTGGATGGGGGGCACTTTGCTTCTCCAGACAAGTGGCACTGAGGTGTCCAGTCCGTATGCAGAAATAACACTTGCGGGGATCAGATGTAGGCCTGACGTTGGCAAAAGGAGCTAGTACTCCGGATGGTTGGCTGGCAGGGACAGGTAGGGTGGTCGATGGCTTACCCCCTTTCCAGCTGGTGATGACCGACTTCCGCACCTTCGGTTTACGATTGGCCTCGTAGGTGTCGGCTATCTTTGCTGCTTTATCCGCCTCTTTTGGCTCCCAATCCATCACGAACTGTCGCACCTTAGCTGGACAAAGATGTAGGAACTAGGGTTGAGCGACTTTGACTTTTTTAGGGTCGAGTCATGTTTCACGAAACCCGACTGTTGGAAAAGTCGAGTCGTGCGAAATCGGCCGTTTACTGCGCAAAGTCGAGGATCGGCCGGAACACGAAACCCTATGCACGTCAATGGGGATTTTTTTTTTTTTTTTTTAATTTAATCTTCTCCCTCTCCCTCTCCCTCTCCCTCTCCCGAAAATTTCGTTTTACACATTCCAAATCGCTACTGCGCACAAGCGATAAAATGGTGATGGCCGTGCACGCCCTAACCCCTATGTCATCACTCTGCCCACGCTCCTTCATTGGGTGTAAAAATGGCGCTAAACGCGTCATACGAAACGCGACTTTGGCGCCAAGATCGCGTACCGCATGGCCGACCCCACACAGGGATCAGGTCGGGTTTCATGAGACGCCGACTTTACCAAAAGTCGGCGACTTATGAAAATGAACGATCCGTTTCGCTCAACCCTAGTAGGAACTGGTCTTTCAACATCAGGTCCTTTAGCTGCTCAAAGGTGGTCACTGACAGTCCTTGGACCCACTGCTCAGTGTCAAATACCACTGTCAGAGATTGACAGCAGCATTTAACAGGTTAATGGGCTCCACTTTCATCTGTTGGAGGCAGATGATGGCTGAAGGATTCTAAGGTAGGCACACCATATACAGTACGTTTTTGTATGTCATGTAGGGGTTAACATCTATGCATGGTCTGGAAGTGGTCAAACAAGCAGTCCGCTCTTAACGATGCGCATTGAAGAAACTATAATGGATCGCACAGTACTCGGCAGTTTGAGTCCTGTTTGCTAGGCAGTTGCGTTGCTGTGAATAACCTTTTGAGCAGCACAAAAGATAATTTCGACAATAAATTAGTGTTTTGCTCATTCATCGGGTGATGGAAAGCCTATTTTATAATGCAGAATTACCATGAAATGAGCCATCTTGGTTTCTGTTAGTGTTTTTTGTGGCTCCTGTACACAAGTAATATTCACTAATACTCCACTCGCTAAAAGAAGCCATGCTTTTTGGTTGCTTATCTGGGTTCTGTTTTTTTTATGACCACTTCTTGTATTTGCTAGGTTGTACTCTGGCGTTTTGGGCAAAGACTTCCATAACCAAATGTTTGCATATATGTCGGATCTAAATGGCATTGAATTGGGTAACCATGGGAAGAAGCACTGCCACTCCAACAGAGCACAGGATGAGTGGCACAGCACCGAAAAGGAACGTGCTCGAAGGAAACTTTATGTGGCATCGGCAGTGTGTCTGCTGTTCATGATCGGAGAGGTTATAGGTAGGAGAACCATAACATTGTGAATTATTTCCAATAATACTGGAATTCCAGTCACTGAAATCAATCTTTAATAGCCACTGATGATGTCATGCTGGCCATAGCAATAAGTTACATACTGTATTCACATATGTTGAGAGATCGTTTTAACTCATCCAATCCTATTAATTTTTTTTCTTAATTTAGCAAAAATAAGTGCCAGATGTATCTGCCAACAAATTATGTCCAACTTTTTTTTTTTTTTTTTGAGAAATGACATGATTTGTTCATAACAGTTGAAAGGATGCACATGGACCCATAGTGTGAAAGGGTACATGAGGCTTGATATGGTAGCTGTGTGAGAGGGATAGCTATTGGTGACAAAACAGTTGTATATGTGTATTGTACATCTTAGCGGGGTTTACAGCCACTTTAATAATAGGAAGCCATAAGGTTATATTGGTTGGACATGCATGCTTTGATGTATGGCCATTATCAAATGGCACAGTGCTATCAATTAATTTTTAGTTACTAGTTTCTGACCTATAATGTTGCTGTTCCTCATGTGTAATGCCTCTAGCTGAAGAGCCTCGTGTTTAACCCCTTCATGACCCAGCTTATTTTGACCTTAATGACCTGGCCATTTTTTGCAATTCTGACCACTATCCCTTTATGAGGTAATAACTCAAGAACGCTTCAACGGATCCTAGCATTTCTGAGATTGTTTTTTTTTTTTTTTTTTTTTTTTTTTTCGTGACATATTGGGCTACATGTTAGTGGTAAATTTAGGTCGATATTTTTTGCGTTAATTTGTGAAAAAATTGGAAATTTGGTAAAAAATTTGAAAATTTCGTAACTTTCAAGTTTTGAATTTTTATTCTGTTAAACCAGAGAGTTACGTGACACAAAATAGTTAATAAATAACATTTCCCACATGTCTACTTTACATCAGCACAATTTTGGAAACAACATTTTTTTTTGTTAGTAAGTTATAAGGGTTAAAAGTTGACCAGCGATTTCTCATTTTTACAACAAAATTTACAAAACCATTTTTTTTCACCTTGCCACGACAGCACCCACTGAGAGAAGGGATCTGCCCCTAGGAACAGGAAACCCTATGCAGAGATAAAAGGGGCGGTCCCCCTCGCTCCCACAGTTGGTTTCCTGTTCCTAAGGGAATTCGTGGAGAGAAGAGGATACCTGGCCTGGATGCCGCTTGCGCGGCTACCTTGAGGGTGGCAAAGGCTTCAGAGCTGGAAGCCGCGTCGGGGGTCCTGTCTTCAGCTCCTCCCTCTGCTGGCAGGACACCGTGAGGCCAGGATCCGGGGAGTCGCCTGGCTCACGGAGGATAGGGAGCGGAATTCTCGTTGCCTGCAGGAGGGTGCTACACTCAGGTAAGCGCGCCGCCACGCCGTGTTTGGCTGGCGCACGCACGAGTGTACAGTCCCATGAACCTTTCCCCCGGAAGTGATGTAAAGCTTCCGGGGGTGTTAGAAGAGAGAGGGCGCCTGCGCTGAAGCAGCGATGGTGCGCACAGCGTGGCCGTGACCCGGAAGTGATGAGTACTTCCGGGCACAGAAGAAAATGGCTGCCTCCAGTATAAAGGACACCGGCGGTGAGACCTCCGGTGTCCAACTTGGCATCCCCCAAGGTCTCAGCTGTGCCTTCCTTAGAAGACACTGCGATAGCCGTTCACAGCCATAGGCTACGTTCACATTTGCGTTGTGCGCCGCTGCGTCGGCGACACAACGCAAACAAAAACGCAACAAAACGCACGCTAAAACGCTGCGTTTTGCGACGCATGCGTCCTTTTTTGCCGAAAGTTGGACGCAAAAAAAATGCAACTTGCTGCGTTTGCTGCGCCCAACGCTTGCGGCCAAAAAAACGCATGCGTCGCAAAACGCAGCACAATGCATGTCCATGCGCCCCCATGTTAAATATAGGGGCGCATGACGCATGCGGCGATGCTGCGGCGCCCGACGCTGCGGCGCCGAACGCTAATGTGAACGTAGACTAAGCGGTACACAGCCATAGAAGCAGCAGTGGAAGCCCCAAGCAGAGTAGATCCTCTACAAGGAGCGCTAAAGACAAAACATCCGATCGTTCCACATCACAGCCTGTGCCTTCACCTCCTCCTCTTCAACCGGTACCTTGACTGACAGAAAGCTTCACTGGGTGAGTGTGTTTCCCACCCTATTAAGCTAATCATTCCCCCCTTTTTTCTTCTATGCACCCTAGGCAAAAAGAACTGAAAAATCTAAGCAAAAACAATTTGCTTTATGCTCCCAGCCCCTCCCGGATAGCTATCCAAAGTGGATGTGTCATACATGCATTGAGAACACCCTACATGAAGAATCCTCTATAAGAACAGAGGATATCAGGCTAATGATCAGAGAGGAATTACGGGCCTTGAAAGGTTCAGGTAGTATTCCAGAAATAAAATCCAATAAAAAATATGATTCGCCAAAATCTGACCTTACCACAGATATTGATCATAGGGGTTCAGATTTTTCCCAGGAATCCCTTTCCTCAGATGGAGAACAGGACACATTTTTTCTAATGGAAAGTTTTGTTAGGGTATGTGCACATGTCCGGATTTCTTGCAGAAATTTCCTGAAGAAAACCGGAAATTTTCTGCAAGAAATTCGCATTTTTTTTTTTTTTTTTTTGCGTGTTTTTTCCGTTTTTTTTTTGCGTGTTTTTAGCATTCTGCAAGCGTAATTAGCTTGCAGAATGCTAAAGTTTTCCAAGCGATCTGTAGCATCGCTTGGAAAACTGACTGACAAGTTGGTCACACTTGTCAAACATACTGTTTGACAAGTGTGACCAACTTTTTACTATAGATGCTGCTTATGCAGCATCTATAGTAAAAGAATGTTTAAAAATAATAAAAAAAATAAAAAAATGGTTATACTCACCCTCTGCAGACAGCCGATCTCAGCGGCGTCCGTTCCTATAGATGCCGGTGTGGTTCAGGACCTTCGATGACGTCGCGGCTTGTGATTGGTCGCGTGAGTCACATGAGCGGTCACGCGACCAATCACAAGACAGCGACGTCATCACAGGTCCTGAACCACACCGGCATCTATAGGAACGGAAGAGAAAGCATGCACCGGAGAGGCTGGAACACTTCGGGGGCCATCAGAGAGCGGGGGCCATCAGAGGGTGAGTATATCACTATTTTTTATTTTAATTCTTTTTTTTTTTTTTACCAATTATATGGTGCCCAGTCCGTGGAGGAGAGTCACATAATCTGCTTACTTCCCGTATGGTGGGCATAGCCCTGTGCGGGAAGTAAGCAGATCAATGCACTCCTAGGTGTGCGGAATCCCCGCAATTCCGCATTTTTAATGAACATGTTGCTTTTTTTTCCGCGATGCATTTTTTTCCACGAAAAAAATCGCAACATTTGCACAAAAAATGCGGAATACCCTGTAAATAATAGGAGGCATATGTTAGCGTTTTTTTCACGTTTTTATCATGTTTTTATAGCGAAAAAACGCGAAAAAAACGCGAAAAATCCTGAACGTGTGCACATGGCCTTAATCTTGTTAAATCAGTGCGAGATACCATGGGTATAACAGATACCATAGACCCCAAAACGCCACAGATATCATGTTCACAGGTCTGTCTGAGAGGAAAATACCAACATTTCCAGTGATTATGGCAAATAAAAATTTGGTCAAAAAAGAATGGGAAAGTCAGGGACAAAAAGGGTTGCCTTCAACATCCAAAAGACGCTATCCCTTTAATGATGTGGATCTGTCTACTTGGACAAAAGCCCCAAAAGTAGATGCAGCTGTAGGGTCCACATCAAGAAGGTCCTTGTTACCAGTAGAGGACTCGGGTTCTTTTCAAGACCCGTTGGATCGTAAAGCTGACTCCCTTCTAAAGAGATCTTGGAAATCATGTACAGGGGCATTTAAACCAACAATATCATGTACATGGTACGGCAAGATCCATGTTAGTCTGGTTAAATGATCTGGAGGAAGGCATAAAAGGTGGTCTCTCCAGAGATAAGTTAATCTCCTCCATACCTTTGATTAGAGGCACTACAGCCTTCCTGGCAGATTCCTCAGCTGACTCTATTCGTTTAGCGGCCAAATCAGCAGGCTTGACCAACGCAGCACACCGGGCTCTTTGGTTAAAGGGTTGGAAAGGAGATGAGCAGACTAAGTCCAAACTCTGTAGCCTACCATGCCAGGGTGAGTACCTGTTTGGTACAAAATTGGATGAGATTCTCACCAAGGCGGGTGAGAGGAAAAAGGGGTTCCCTAATAATAATTTTCCGTCTTATAGGAGAGCATTCCGAAAACCCATGTTTAATAAGAGGAAGGACTTTAGGAACCAGGACAGCTGGGCCAATAGAGAGGCTAAACAAAAAGGTGCATTCATCGGCAAACGTCCATTTAGAATGGAAGATAAACCACATTAGAACAGACTTACCAGTGGGTGGTAGATTGTCCTCCCTTTTTTTTTTTTTTTTTTTTTTCCAACAATGGAGAGGGATAACATCCAACTCATGGGCTATTAGCCTTGTAACTTCAGACTTAAAATTTAAAATTTGCCCGGGTCCCTCCGGACACCTTCCTGTTGACTTCTCTAAAATCCCAATCTCAACAGGGGTTTTTGGAGCAGGAAATAAGAATTCTATTATCCAAACGGGTTCTAACAGAAGTCCCGTTTCATCAAAGTGGGAAGGGATTTTACTCCCCTTTATTTTTGGTTCCGAAACCAGATGTGTCATATAGAACCATAATAAATCTAAAGAAATTTAATATCTTCTTAGATTCCATTTTGAAGGTCTGGGTTTTCTATCTGATAAAACTTCTATTTCCCAGGTGCATTATGGCGGTCCTCGACCTCAAAGATGCGTATTACCATCTACCAATTTATATCGAACATCAACAATACCTCCGAGTGGCGGTCATGATGAAAGGACAAGTCTGTCATTTCCAATATACAGCAATGCCCTTTGGACTGTCAGTGGCTCCCAGAGTCTTCACCAAACCTCATATTTGAGGTTAAAAGACACTCTTATAGTCCCATACTTAGACGACCTTCTAGTGGTAGGAACTGCCTCTGTGGTCTGCCTCAGTGTCAGCAACATTCAGTTAATATGCAGCGCCCCAGAGTCCTGGTCGTTGCAGTAATGTCACTCTGCCACTAAGGGGAGTGATGTTATGTCTGATTGCACTAAAGGAGTTTCTCTGACCAGGTAACACTCACACTACACTTCACACTCCGGCCACCAGGGGGGGTGGTTCTATCTAGTTGGCCACTCCTCACACTCTGGTAAAACTGGGGGTTGGACAGGAAGACAGAGAGAGAAGTAACTGGGAAGAGCTAGTGAGAGGACCTGTCAGGGATGGGATCCTGGCAGACTCCTAAGAGCAGAACTAACCAGTGAACAACAGGAATACAGTAAAGAGGAATTAGGACCGGAAGGAGTCGTGCTGTTAGACCGAGGCAACATCCTTCTGAGGCGCAAATAGTCGGTGGCCGGAACGCCGAGCAAGTAAGAGACTCTAAGTACTACTGCAAACCACGGCCGGACAGCCAATTATAGGTTGGCTGTCTCACACAAATCACCTAAGCAGACAACGGAGGCAGCTGTGGGAGAGGGGCGACTCTAGGGTCCCGGAAGAACTCCAGGCCTACCCCGTCATACGGGTGCGTCCTACCATATCACCTGGGGGACGGAGAGAACGAACATCAGAGACAGGCAGAATCAGTTGTGAGGACTATCCCGGGAGCTTAGCAGGGAAGAACTACAACACCCAGCGCTAGAAGGTAGACACTGATTCCCACCTGTAAAGGGAACTCCTGATGTGCCTTTGGACCGGCCGGTCTCTGACAGCCCTGTTGACAGCGCTCTGGACTGAGGACTCTAAAACCTTCAGTAAAGAGGTAAAGAGACTGCAACCTGGTGTCCTCGTTATTTACTACAACCTGCACTGCACCGCAACATCACCACCATTTACCATCACTTTTCATTGGACGCCCCTCAGCAGGGTCACGTACCGGGTCTAGCCACCGTGACAACCCCAGAGCAGAGACTCAGAGGCCCGGTACCGGGTACCCCTCGGCCCTGCGGCAGTGGGGGCGCTCCAAATACAATCTCATCTTTACAGGAATTGGGATGGTTAATCAACTGGGAAAAATCCAGATTGTGCCCGCCAACCCGCCAAACATTCCTAGGCCTTCTCCTAGACTGCTTAAGTCAGAAGTGCTTCCTTCCAGAAACTAAACAACTGACAATAATGAATAAAGTACAATCAGTGGTCAACAACCCTACGATTTCCCTCAGGGAGGGCATGTCCCTTCTTGGTTCCTTTACATCATGCATTCCAGTAGTCCTATGGGCTCAGTTCCGTACTAGGCAGCTACAGTATACCATACTGCAGGAAGAAGAGAAACTACAGGGTTATTTAGGAAGTCTTCTATCCCTACCAGCAGACATAATTGAGTCTCTTGCCTGGTGGCTAGAGCCAGACCATCTCGTAGGAGGGGTTCCTTGGGTAACTAAACCTTCAAAACAATTTTTACAGTTGCCAGTCCTAGAGGCTGGGGAGCACACCTAGGAGAACAGACCATTGTCCCTGAGCTATTACTGAGTCAAATGATTCCTCTAATGTAAGGGAACTAAAAGCCATCTATCATGCCATATGTGAATGTCTTCCGCAGTTGCAAGGAACACACACAAGAGTACTGTCAGACAACATGACATCCGTCGCGTACATAAATCATCAAGGAGGAACGAGATCAGGAGCTCTCATGTCTATAGCAGACAAGATCCTAACAATAGCCGAGAAACATCTCCTATCCTTATCAGCTCTGCATGTCAGGGGAGTAGACCATTCCAAAGCAGATTTCCTCAGCCGTCACACCCTGCACCAAGGAGAGTGGGTACTCAATCGTCACATCTTCAGAATGATAACAGAGAAATTAGGCACACCCGAAATAGACCTTTTTGCAACAAGGAGCAACAGGCAAGTCAAAGTTCACTTCTTTGTTTCTGACAGAGAACCCCAATGTTCTTGACGCCCTCCAAGTCGCATGGACATACTGCCGAGCATATGCATTCCCTCCAATGATAATCCTACCGGCAGTCATCAGGAAGATAAGGAAGGAGAGAGCAAATGTGATCCTGATAGCACCATTTTGGCCCAAGAGGCCATGGTTCTCTTGGCTCCGAGTCATGTCGATCTCGGATCCATGGATTTTCCCGGAAGACCAGGATCTCCTGTCTCAGGGGCCCTTCTACCACCCTCATGTGAAGGGCCTACGACCGACAGCCTGGAATTTGAAAGGCAGTTACTAAGACTAAGAGGCTTTTCAGAAAAATTAATCGATACCCTTCTACTAAGCAGGAGAACTGCCACCACAAGAATATATGTAAGGGTATGGAGGAAATTTCTTAGTTTCCACTCCGCTTCTCTGTCCAAAGAAATTCCCATTCCTGCTATTTTAGAGTTTCTACAGAAAGGGCGTGACTTAGGCCTTTCAGTCAATACTTTAAAAGTACAAGTATCTGCTCTAGGAGCCTTATATAGTCACAGTATTGCAAGAGACAGATGGATAGCCCGTTTAATTTCAGCATGTCAGCGGACAGAACCTGTCCAGATTCCCCAAATACCACCATGAGATCTCAACCTAGTCCTAGAAGCCTTGACAGGGGACCCATTTGAGCCACTGCACTCGGCCCAGATAAAATATGTTTCACTTAAGACAGCCCTTCTAGTTGCCCTAGTGTCAGCAAGAAGTTTAAGTGACATTCAGGCATTATCGATAGATACCCCCCCCCCCCCTTCCTGTTAATATTTCAAGATAGGGTCTGTTTTTAGGAGAATTCTTTCTACTTGGTGACTAAAGTAGGCACTAAATTCCATAGCTCTCAAGAGATCTTCCTTTCTTCTTTCTATAATAACCCCGCAAACCAGGAAGAAGAAAAATATCATACACTAGATGTAAGAAGGGTTATAATAGCTTACTTAGATAGAACTAGCCCCTGGAGGAAGAGCAGGGCTCTCTGTTACCTTCCAGGGCCATAAGAAAGGATCTGGAGTCACGAAACGCACGTTATCCCGGTGGATTCGGGATGCAAAATGCCTGGCTTATTCATCAAAAGGAGAGAATCTGCCTGAAGCCGAAAAAGCACACTCTGCCCGGGCCATAGCATCATCCTTTGCTGAAAGAGCGGATTTCCCAAATGAACTAATATGTAAGGCTGCAACTCGGTCTTCTCCTTCCACCTTTTACAGTCACTATAGATTGGACTTGTCTTTCTCTACTGACTTAATTTTTGGTAGATCCGTTCTTATCACGGTGATTTACCCTTAAACCCCCCCCCCCCCCCCCCCCCCCCCGGGATTGCCTGTGAAAATCTCTGTGGGTGCTGTCGTGGCGAGGAGAAGAAAACAGATTACTTACCGGTAGTGCTCTTTTATAGAGCCACGACAGCACCCACTCTCTTCCCCAATGGTTGTTCTGCATAGCGCACTGTTAGGGGTGAATGGTTCAATTGGTTAGTCATACTTAGTTAAGTAATCATAAATAGAAATATTGAATTGCATCATTCCAAAAGTTAATTGTAAGAAAATAGCGGCACTCACCAGTTGGCTGATCCACAATGTTTAATCCATGTGCAGGTTAATACAAACACATCTTGGAAAGTGCAGAGGGTGCGGGTAGAGCAGAGGGACGACGGCCGTTTTGTGCGATTAGCACTTCTACGGGTCCAGGTGTGATAAAAGTGATGTCATTTCCTTTTATACAGGTTACATCAGTAAAAAGAACAACAAATTACTGGCATTTTTTTTTTTTTTTCAAGGACATAAGAAAGTTACACTTGCACAAATATTATAACAGTGGGGAAAATAATAAAAAAGGACTGCAACAAGTGGTCTCAACGGACATCCCAGCGACCATAGGTAATTTGGGCTTCATAGCTTATCCTCCTGATGACACCCAGGATGTAGAAGACGCACGTCTCCTGATGAGCAGTAATGAAAATAGTGATTCAGCTGCACAGGATGGCATCAAAAAAGACCAGTGGGCTCCATTTAAAGGTGGTGTCCAATCCACATTTATGCCCCCAACATCTTCCACGAATGTAATTGATGCGTTTCACAATGCGGTATTAAAAGACATTGAAGCGATTATCTACCCAACGCCTGCCAGGAATCTCTCACAGCGGGAGGAGACTAAAGCACTCCGAGAAATACGAGCCTGGGAGGATGTAGTGATCAGAAAATCAGGGGGGCAATCTTGTTATCTTAGAAAGGGATTACTATACCAGTGAGGCGTTATCACAATTAAACGATGCAGAAACATATCAATTACTTGATGGAAACCCTACGTATAAACATAAAGAAAAATTAAGGGTACTACTTAATAAATATGTAGAAAAAGGTGTCTTGAAAAAACTAGGGCAGGAAAACTCATGCCTGACTGCCCTAATATTCCTCACTGGTATAGTATCCCTAAGATACACAAGTGTGCAAAAAGGCCCCCGGGACGTCCAATAATCTCGGGTCTGAATTCTCTGACAGAACCCCTCTCGCAGTTCTTGGACTGGTTGTTGAAACCACTGCTGAAAAAAATTCCTGCCTTTGTTAAGGACAGTGGTGATTTTTTTTATGTGCCTTGAGAAATGTGGATTGGCAAAGTACCGTATTTTTCGGACTATAAGACGCACCGGACTATAAAGGCGCACCCAGGTTTTAGAGGTGGAAAATAGGGAAAAAAAATATTTGAAGCAAAAAAATGTGGTAAAATATTTAATAACATAAATAACCTACTATTATATGTGGTGCTATTACATATAATAGTATGTTATTATGTTAGAAGCTGCAGGACCAGTGTGGTGTCTGTACAGTACTATATGAAGATGCTGGAGGGTGAGTATAAGAATGGGGGCACAGGGCTGATATTGAAAGCACCACTCCAGCACTGCAAAATAGCACTGGAGTGCTGCTTTAAAATCCCATGGGAGAACTATAACTCCCAGCATGTCCTTCAGATCCTATGACATGCTGAGAGTTATAGTTCACCACAGGAGTGGCAGAGTGCTTTATTGTGTATTGTAAAGACTAACCTCTTAATTGTGGCAGCCTGCCAGCCTGTGGTGAGGTAAAAGCATCCCATGACCGCACACAGAGCCCTCCCTCTTGTTGCCTCTCCACAGCACAGGTTTTGAGGAAGTCTGCAGATTCTAGTGGGGAGCCTGAAGGACCTGTGATGATGTCAAGAAGAGGGAGGGCTCTGTGCTGCCATGTGATGCTCCAGCCCGCCCACTCCTGACATCACACAGGTCCTGTTTGTGCACAGCACTCGGCATCCAGGCATGGCAGGCAGGTGTACAGCGATCTCCTCTCTCCTCTGGCCCCTGCTGCTGCCTCCTCCCCAGGACACACAAATTTCCCTAGCTGCTGCAGCAATCAGCGCTGAGGAAGCCATGCGTGTCCCTGCTTAAGTGCAGTATTCATTTGCTGCTCCAGGCTCACTGCTCAGCTGATCGGTTGGCGGGGAGCCGCTAATGAATATTCACTGCACTTAATCATCGGGACCACATGGTTTTCCCAGCGCTGATTCGGGGCAGCGGGGACATCCTGAAGTGGGATAACAGTGCGATCCCACTCACTGCTGCCCCCCTCCCCACATGCTACATCCGTACCATAAGACGCACCCACACTTTCCTCCCAAATTTGGAGGAAAAAAAGTGCGTCTTATGGTCCAAAAAATACGGTACTTTCTCACTCGTATCTATAGACGTGGTGAATCTCTATACGAGAATCCCCCAGTCAAAGGGAATTGAAGCAATAGAAAAAATCTTAAAAAAATACTGAAAAAGACGATTTGTTTTTCTTTTATTATAGAAAGTCTCACATTCATTCTGTCCCATAATACATTTGAATTTTTGGACAAATGGTACGCACAAAAAACGGGCACCGCGATGGGTACACCGGTAGCTTGCGTATTTGCAAATTTATTTCTTGCGGCATTTGAGGAAAAACATATTACAAATATTAATAATCCATATCTAAAATTTATTCGCACATATTTGCGATTCGCAGATGATATTTCTCGGTCCCCCATGACAGCACTACGGAGAGAGGGGATCCGCCCTTCAGGGACAGGAAACCTACAGATAAATGGTCCACAGTCCACAATAAAGAAAAAAATGCTATCGCACAGCCGCTATACGCCAGACCCTTTTTGCTCCAGAGGCATGAAATCGCACCGTCTATACCTTTTGTCAAATAAACCAAAAACCGCTGCAAAGGTTCCACCTTGGTGCTGCTTTTGAAAAAAACAATTCCACTGTAACATATAAGAAGAAAATAAAAGCGCACTCACCAGTTTTGAACTATCAGGGCGGTTTATTCACATGTAATCATGCAGTGCAGGGAGGGTTTGTGAATACAAAGAGGATCCTCTTTCTTCTTATATGTTACTACAGATAAAAGGGCGGTACCTCTCTCCGAGGGAGGAAGGGGCGCTGGTCACCCGGAGCTCCGGTGCCGGCTGCTGCACGCTCCGGGTGAAGAAAGATGGCCGCCGCTCCGGAAATGCGGCGTTAACTTCCGTGTCATCTCCGCGCGCATGCGCGGTACTCTCTCCTCTCCCTGGGATGTGCGCAGGACCGGAAGTGAGGCAGAACGCCGGGGGTGGCGCCGAATTCAAAAAGGGAGATAGTGCGACAACTATGTGCGCACCATCTCCCTGTAACCATGGAGGACAGCGATCCACAGCAGCTGCAGCCCAGACAGCAGCACCATAAGAAAGGGGACCCAAAGAGCTCCAGAAGAAGTGAATCAAGCAGTCGGTCCACACAGCGCAGCAGATCTGCTGCAGGGACTACCTCTCCTCCTCAAGAAGCTCCACTGCCAGACCCGGGCCCGCCTCCAGAATCGGTACCTGCCTCCACATCCGGATGGTGAGTGATCTCCGTGAAAGTGTACTTTTTTTATAATAGGGCTCCCTCTTCTCCCTTACTAGGGTAAGAAGAGCCTGGAGAAAAAGAAAAATAGGGTCTGTCCCACCTGTAACAAAGCTTTGCCGGTAACCTGGAGAAAAAAGCTTTGTAAATCTTGCATTCAGCGATTATTATGTGAAGAGACCCCTGACTTCGCATCTGAACTAAAAACTATAATTAGATCTGAAGTTCAGAATGCCCTGTTATCTTCCAAAAAAGGGAAGGAAAAGGTGGAGACGGTATATTCTCACTCTGTCCGATCCTCGTCTGAGGACGCGGACTCTGACGATTCCAAATCCTCCCTATCTTCCTCTGATGAAGATTCGGGCCGTCATTGCTTCCCACTAGAGGAAGTGGACGCTTTAGTTAAAGCCGTCAGAGCCACTATGGGGGTTGAGGATCCCAGACCCGATAAAACGGCTCAAGATATTATGTTCGGAGGTCTGGGACAAAAAAAGCGGAGAAGTTTTCCGTTAAATCCCAATGTCCAGACACTGATCAAAAAAGAATGGGAAAAACCGGACAGGAGGAACTCTTCAGTACCCTCGCTTAAAAGAAAGTATCCCTTCGATGATGAGGCGTCCAATTTTTGGGACAAGGCACCCAAATTGGACGTGGCAGTGGCCAAAGCCTCGAAAAAATTCGCGCTCCCGTTTGAGGATATGGGTACCCTCAAAGACCCCTTAGACAAGAAAGCGGATACCTTTCTTAAAAGGGCTTGGGAATCGGCTGGAGGTAGCTTGAGACCTGCAGTTGCAGCGACCTGCACCTCCAGATCTTTGATGGTGTGGGTTGACCAGCTGGAAAACCAGATCAAGGACGGGTCACCCAGAAATAAATTGCTGGACTCAATCCCTGCAATTAGGGCAGCAGCAGCAGCATTCCTAGCGGAATCCTCAGCGGACTCAGTACGTTTAACATCCAAGGCCGCTGCCCTCTCCAACGCAGCCAGAAGGACCCTATGGCTTAAGAGCTGGCCAGGGGATCTCCAGACAAAGTTGAAATTGTGTTCTATTCCATGTGAGGGAAATTTCGTGTTTGGGGAAACCCTGGATGACATCCTCCAGAAAGCAGGAGACAAAAAGAAGGGGTTTCCAAACCTGGGGCCAGCCCCATTTAAACAGTCCTTTCGGAACCGTAAATTTTTTCGTCGGAGACCTCCCAGAGAACAGAATAAATGGGAAGAAGGGAGAAGACGAGATAGAGGTTACCTCTTTGGCAACACCTCCCGTGATAAAAAAAACCCTCCAAATGACATTTTCCCTACGGTGGGGGGAAGGCTCACCTCATTTCTTCCTGCCTGGGAAAAAATATCCAACAACACCTGGATTTTAAGACTAATACAATCTGGTCTAAAAATAGATTTCTTTTCTCCCCCCCCCCCCCCGAAATTATGTAGTGACAAAGACGAGGTCTTCGGCAGCAGAACAAGCGGCATTAGAGAGAGAATTTATTTCCCTACTGCAGAAAGCCGTAATTCAGGAGATCCCTCCTCAAGAAATAGAGGAAGGGTTCTTTTCCCCTCTCTTTCTAGTACCGAAACCCGACGGATCTTTTCGGACGATTATAAACTTGAAAAATCTAAACAACTATGTAAGAAATCACAAGTTCAAAATGGAAACAATAAAATCTACAATAAAAATTCTCTTCCCAAATTGCTACATGGTTGTGATAGACCTAACCGACGCATATTACCATGTGCCCATCCACGAACATTCTCAAAAATTTCTCAGGATGGCAGTGTCCATAAAGGGAAAAATAAGAAACTTCCAGTACAGGGCCCTCCCGTTCGGGATTTCTATTGCTCCGCGGATATTCACAAAAATAGTAGCGGAGATGATGGCCCACATAAGGGAACAAAACATTATCATAGTCCCTTACTTGGACGATTTTCTTATTGCCAGCGACTCGGCTCAAAGTTGCAGAGAACAGAGAGACCGAGTAATGACTATTCTGACGGACTTGGGTTGGCTCATAAATATAAAAAAATCAAAATTGGAACCCTCTCAAGTGCAGGAGTTCCTAGGGCTGACGTTAGACTCCCAGGTTCAAGAATGCCGACTCCCGGGCCCCAAAAAAGACAAAATATTAACCATGATAGCACAAACACTGAAAAACCCCTCCATGACTCTAAGGAGGGCAATGTCACTGCTGGGGTCTCTATCTTCATGCCTGCCGGCGATACCCTTTGCACAATTCCACACAAGGGAGCTTCAGTGGCACATACTAGAATGGCAGGTAATATTAAAAAACAATTTAGAAAGCAGGGTCATTCTAAATTCCTCCGTTATTCATTCCCTTCTCTGGTGGGGAAAGAATCAGAATATCTCAAAAGGGATTCCTTGGGTACCAAAAATATCTCGGGTGATAACAACCGATGCAAGTCCCAAGGGGTGGGGGGCCCACATGGCAGACAAAGTGGCTCAGGGCAACTGGTCAATTCAGGAACTGTCAGCATCCTCAAATCAAAAAGAACTCTGGGCGATGCATCAGGCTGTTCTATCATTCCTTACCTACATTCGGGGACATCATGTCCGAATTCTCTCGGACAATATAGTGACAGTAGCCTACATAAATCACCAGGGAGGAACAAGGTCTCGGTCACTGATGAATTCCTCCGCCAAAATTTTCAGCCTTGCAGAAACAAATCTACTATCCCTTTCTGCACTGCATATTCAAGGTTCAAAAAACGAGAAAGCAGATTATTTGAGTCGAACCCAGTTGAAACAAGGCAAATGGTCCCTGAATCAGTCTGTCTACAACCAGATCACGAGGATGTGGGGAACCCCAACAATAGATTTGTTCGCCAATTACAAACACAAAAAAGTAAGCAAATTTTGTTCTAAGCCCGGAAGGGAATCCTCAGGCTCTGGATGCCTTTCTGATTCCATGGACACACAAACTGACATACGCTTTTCCACCAACCATTCTGATTCCGGCAGTCATTCGGAAAGTCAGAGAGGACAAAACAAAAATGATCCTTATTGCCCCATTCTGGCCCAAAAGGACATGGTTTTCCTGGCTAAGGATGCTATCGGTCTCAGACCCATGGGTTCTACCGAATCTGCCAGACCTATTACAGCAAGGACCGATCTTCCACCCACAGGAGACGAACTTGCATTTGACAGCCTGGTTTTTGAACGGGAACTATTAAAAAAAAGAGGCTTCTCAGACAACTTGGTCACAACATTATTAAAATGTAGAAAACCTATTACTACTAAGATATATGGGAAAACATGGAAAAAATTCTTGTCTGTATCCAAAGTTAAAATCCAGGAGGGACCCTCAATTAATAAAATACTTGAGTTCCTACAAAAAGGTCTGGAACAGGGGTTAGCGGTTAGTACTCTTAAAGTACAGATAGCAGCCCTGGGTGCACTCTATAAACAGAATATTGCAGCCAACCCATGGATAATAAGATTCATTAAAGCGGTAACAAGAGCAAAACCTGTAGTTACCCAAAAAATGGCCCCATGGGACTTAAATCTAGTACTCTCGGCATTATCTGGTCCTCCGTTTGAACCAATAGACATGATTCCCATTAAAATACTATCTCTTAAGACCATTCTTCTAGTAGCCTTAACATCTGCACGCAGGATAAGCGACATTCAAGCCCTGTCCTCTAACCCCCCCTTTACAAAAATCATGGATGATAGAGTCACTCTAAGACCTGACCCGGCCTATTTGCCAAAAGTGGCGACAAAATTCCATAGGTCACAGGAAATATCCCTGCCGTCCTTCTGCCCGAACCCTAGAAATGAGAAAGAGCAGAACTTCCATAATCTAGACGTCAGAAGATGCCTAGTCCAATACCTAGATTCCACCAGGGAGTATAGGAAGGAAGGCTCTCTGTTTGTCTGTTTTCAGGGTCCCAGAAAAGGATTCCGGGCATCTAAAGGTACCTTGGCAAGGTGGATAAAAGAGGCAATAGCGTTGGCATATTCATCCACGGGGAATGCGATCCCGGACGGTATAAGAGCGCATTCCACAAGAGCAGTAGCTACCTCATGGGCTGAGAGGTCAGAGGTATCAATAGAACAGATCTGTAAGGCGGCCACCTGGTCATCACCGTCAACCTTTTTTAGGCACTATAGATTAAATCTAGCCTCTGTGTCTGACCTGACCTTCGGTCGTAGGGTTCTTGAGGCGGTGGTCCCTCCCTAAGCTTAGTCTCTGCAATTCTCTCCGTAGTGCTGTCATGGGGGACCGAGAAAGTCATAGTTACTCACCGATAACTGTGTTTCTCGGAGCCCATGACAGCACTCGCTTATTCCCTCCCATCACGAGTGCGGTGAGCCACCTTTAATTACATATGATTTATATAGTTATATATTATAATTTAGGCACGGGGTTCCTTTTTTTTAAGAAATGTTATAATATGGTATTTTCTCTGTTGTAAACTAACCTGGAGGTCCTCCGATGCTCTGTAAACCAACTGATGCGAGGGAGAGGTACCGCCCTTTTATCTGTAGGTTTCCTGTCCCTGAAGGGCGGATCCCCTCTCTCCGTAGTGCTGTCATGGGCTCCGAGAAACACCGTTATCGGTGAGTAACTATGACTTTTCATCATATGGGATGGAACTGAATGTGACTTCAATGACTTTGTATCACATTTGAATATGAATAATGATGAAAACATGCGGTTTACCGCGTGTTTTGGTAAAAACTCCCTGGAATTTCTAGATGTGAAAATAGATGTGATAGAGGGGGAAATCCAGACTAGTGTATTCAGAAAGCCCACAGCGACAAATAATGTGTTGCACTATGAAAGTGCCCACCCGCCCCATACAAGAAACGCAATCCCCTACAGTCAAATGGTGAGGTTGAGAAAAATAAATAATAAAGACAAAAAGTATAAAGAGCAAATTGTCGAACTCAAACAGCGATTCAGAAACGGGATATCCAATAGAAATCTTAAATAAAGCAGAAAATAGGGCAGATAAATTATCACAGTCTGCATTGCTCAAAAAACGAATGGTTAAAAATCAGACATTAGATAACAAAGCTCTACGCAGGTTTAATTTCACATTTAAACATAGCCCAATGGACAGAGCAGTTCACACTGCAGTGAGAAAAAATTGGCATATTCTGCAAAACGACTGGGATTTAGTAAAAATTACGACACTAGATCCACAGTTTGCGTATAAACGCACAAAAAATCTTGGTGATCTGGTTATTACCAGCGCATAACAATTGGTTATCAAAGGATTTACCAAAAGGTAACTTTAAATGCAAAAATTGTAGATTCTGCCACCTGCACAAATTGGATAATCCATTAACTATTGGGGGGATCTCCCACAGAATACAAGATTTTATGACATGTAAGAGCAAATATGTGGTCTATATTATTTTTTGTCCTTGTAATTATTTTTATATCGGCAAGACAATACGTCCTTTGGCCACCAGATTTAGAGAGCATTATAATTCCATTACTACAGGCAAGGGCTGCATGAGGCTTATTAACCACATGCAAGAAAAGCATAATACTAACCCTGAATTAATGCACTTTGCTGGCTTAGAGTTAGTTAAATTTCCCCCTCAAGGAGGTAACCATAACGGGCTCCTATTAAGAGAGGAAGGAAAATGGATTATAAGCACCAATGCTCAAGGTCCGTTAGGCTTAAATGAGAAGCTGGATATGGCCGTATTTTTATAAATGTCGTCACACACAGTAAGCATACGATAAAATAGTTACTGACATATGTGAAAAATATTTAGATATAACTTATTTATAAGATTGTCTAAAAAAAAAAAAAAAAAAAAAGCCAGTAATTTGTTGTTCTTTTTACTGATGTAACCTGTATAAAAGGAAATTACATCACTTTTATCACACCTGGACCCGTAGAAGTGCTAATCGCACGAAACGGCCGTCGTCCCTCTGCACTCCCTGCACCCTCTGCACTTTCCAAAATGTGTTTGTATTAACCTGCACATGGATTAAACATTGTGGATCAGCCAACTGGTGAGTGCCGCTATTTTCTTACAATTAACTTTTGGAATGATGCACTGCAATTCTTGAATACATAGTTGAGCACCATAAACCCAGTTGTTCCACGCCGACTGCACCCACATGGAGAGATGTGATTGAAAGTCTGCGTGCTGTGATTCATGTGGTCCTAGTGCCATTCCTTTTCTGAAGATTATAACGACTACTTTAGAAATATTGAATTGCCTACTAAATCTGGTGGGCGGTTCCTCTAATTCTCTGTAACCCAACTGTGGGAGCGAGGGGTACCTCCCCTCTTATCTCTTCATAGGGTTTCCTGTTCCTAGGGGCGGATCACCTCTCTGTGGGTGCTGTCGTGGCTCTATAAAAGAGCATTACCAGTAAGTAATCCATTTATTTTATATTTTCTTTAGGGACCACCTCACAATTGAAGTCAGTTTGAGGGGTCTATATGGCTGAAAATACCCAACAGTGACACCATTCTAAAAACTGCCCCCCTCCAGGTGCTCAAAACCACATTCAAGAAGTTTATTAACCCTTCAGGTGTACGTGTGGGGATTCCCTAGCAACCAGGCAACCCCCACATGTACTTATGCTGGCAAACAGATGTAAATCATTCAGCTGTGGCAATAAAAACTAAATCTCCGAGCACTAAAAAAATACTCGGAGGACACCCGAGCGTGCTCGGGAAATCTCTAACGTGTATATTCGCTCATCACTAGTCATATTGGTTGCCATGGTGACGATGATGTCATAATAAGTTGCTATGACGAAGATGATGCTATAATGGGTATATAGGCACGGAACTATGGGTTGGACTGTGTAATTGGGTATATGGGCACAGGACTATGGGATGGAGGATGTGTATGATGGGTTTATGGGCAAGGGACTATGGGATGGAGGATGTGTGTGATTGATATATGGGCATGGGACTATGGGATGGAGGATGTGTATGATGGGTATTGGTTGCCATGGTGACAATGATGTCATAATAAGTTCCTATGACGAAGATGATGCTATAATGGGTATATAGGCACGGAACTATGGGTTGGACTGTGTGATGGGTATATGGGCACAGGACTATGGGATGGAGGATGTGTATGATGGGTATATGGGCAAGGGACTATAGGATGGAGGATGTGTATGATTGGTATATGGGCACGGGACTAAAGGATGGAGGATGTGTATGATGTGTATATGGGCACGGGACTATGGGATGGAGGATAATCATTATAATTTGTTATAACTAACCACAATTAGTTACTATGCCCGGGCAACGCTGGGCTCTTCAGCTAGTATTTGATAAAGCTGCATGCACATATGAATAGTTTAGAGTGTGAAATCCTGCAGACAGATTCCCTTTAAAGATGTCTGCATTCTCTACAAACTGGATTTTATCTTTTTATGAGTGAGTGGACAAAAAATCCCACATTTATACCATTTTCCCCACCTTTTTCTCTATTGACAGGTGGGTACATTGCACACAGTTTGGCCATCATGACTGATGCTGCCCATCTTCTGACAGATTTTGCAAGCATGATGATCAGTTTATTTGCCCTCTGGATGTCTTCTCGCCCAGCCACAAAAACTATGAATTTTGGCTGGCATCGGGCAGGTGAGCAGCCACTTTACTACAGTTGATGGGAAGGAGGATTTGTAAGACTAGATGGTAGAATATTTCTGTAAGTCTTTCTCGATGTGTTTTTTTTTTTTTTTCCCCAAAGTTATCCCTAATTTTACTTAAGACATAAATCACACCATGATCTACCGTACCACCAACATTCAACGACTTGCTCATTACACAAAGGTTTAAAGGCGTTGCCTAGCCATTTAATGTACAGTGAAGGAAGTAATTAGAAAATCAGCAAGGGATCAAATAAGTTTGCCCACTGATCAAGACCTTAACAGTCTAATTTTAAGGGTAGATTAATTTTAACATTGAGAGAATATCAAAAATAAAATCCAGAAAATCATTGTATAAATTTATATACATTTATTTGCATTTTGAAATGAGAAATAAGTATTTGATCCCTGTGGCAAACAAGACTTTATACTTGGTGGCAAAACCCTTGTTGGCAAGCACAGCAGTCAGACTTTTTTGTAGATGATGAGGTGTGCGCACATATCAGGAGGAATTTTAATCCACTCCTCTTTGTAGATCATCTCTAAATCATTAAGATTTTGAGGCTGTCGCTTGGCAACACGGAGCTTCAACTTCTTCCATAAGTAGGTCTGGAGACTCGCTAGGCCCCTCCATGACCTTAATGTGCTTCTTTTTGAACCACTCCTTTGTTGCCTTGGCTGTATATTTTTGATCATTGTCTTGCTGGAAGACCCCGTCACGACCCATTTTTAATGTCCTGGCAGAGGGAAGGAGGTTGTCATTTAGGATTTTACAGTACATGGCTCCATCCATTCTCCCATTGATGCGATGAAATAGTCCTGTGCCCTTAGCAGAGAAACACCCCCAAACATAATGTTTCCACCTCAATGTTTGACAGTGGGGATGGAGTTCTTTGGGTCATAGGCAGCATTTCTCTTCCTCCAGTTGAGTTAATGCCAAAGACCTCATTTTTTGTCTCATCTGACCACAGCACCTTCTCCCAATCACTCACAGAATCATCCAGGTGTTCATTGCAAACTTCACATGGGCCTGCACATCTGCCTTCTTGAGCAGGGGGACCTTGCGGGCACTGCAGGATTTTACACCTGTACGGCGTAATGTTTTACCAATGGTTTTCTTGGTGACTGTGGTCCCAACTGCCTTGATCATTAACAAGTTCCCCCCATGTAGTTTTAGCCTGATCTCTCACCTTCCTCATGATCAACGATACCCCACGAGGTGAGATTTTGCATTGTGCCCCAGATCGATGTTGATTCACAGTCATTTTGTATTTCTTTCATTTTCTTACTATTGCACCAGCAGTTGTCTCCTTCTCATCCAGCGTCGTACATATGGTTTTGTAGCCCATTCCATATTAGTGCAGGTCTATGATCTTGTCTCGGACATCTTTAAAAAGCTGTTTGGTCTTGCCCATGTTGTAGAAGTTAGAGTCTGACTGACTTATTTAATTGACTCTGTGGGCAGGAGTCTTTTATAAAGGTGACTATGTAAGACAGCTGCCTTTTTAATGCAGGTAACTGGTCTGTAGGAGCCAGAACTTATAATGGTTGGTAGGGGATCAAATACTTATTTCTCACTGCAAAATGCAAATAAAGTTATATAACTTATACAATGTGATTTTCTGGATTTTATTTTTGATATTCTATCTCTCAATGTTAAAATTAACCTACCCTTAAAATAGACTGTTCATGTCTGTCAGTGGGCAAACCTACAAAATCAGCAAGGGATCAAATAATTATTTCCTTCACTTGAAATCATCAGTATCGGATAGATGGTGGTCCGATAATTGGCTCCCTGGCTGATTGGTTATAGTCACCGCTGGACCTAATATATAAACCTTGGATAGAGCTGAACAGCACAACAAAATGGAGCTGTGCTGTTCAGCTATGTTGAATGTTTATATTCGGCCACCGATAGAGCTTATCACAGCTAATCGGTGTGGGTGCCATGTGTTGAACCCCCACCGATCCGATATTAATGATCTTTCCTAAGTTTAGGCCATGAATATTATAGGCCTGGACAACACCTTTTGAGCTTGTTACACTGTACATGGCATATACAAAGTGAAATTGTCTATACATATTGTATATACGAAAGTAGATTTTATCTGGTGGTATGCTATGACGTACAGTGTCAAATTCTGAGCCTTACCTTTATTATACTCCACAACATAGCCTTCTCACACACACAACATAGCCTTCTCACACACATGGGTAGTGTATATTTCTACTGCCTTAAGTTTCCTGAAAGCTTTGTGATTGCAGTCAGCAGATCTTAGATTATGCCATTGGGGAAAAAATAATGGCACACTGAAAATACAAAACCTTTGCTTCTCCTTTATTAGAAATCCATTATACCGGTATAAAAATGTAATCAACATTGATAGATTATGCCACACAGTCTTCAGAGCTGATGCTAGCTTGCTATGCCTCCATTTACACTTGGATCTAGTGGATCTGCCAGTCTAGTATTACCACAGTGAATTGCTGCGTTATCTGCATATATACGACATTTGGTTTCCTAAATGTAGTCTTGAGTGTGCATTGTTGTCTCCTCTTCAGAAATCCTGGGAGCCCTCCTATCTGTCCTGTCCATCTGGGTAGTGACTGGTGTCTTGGTGTATTTGGCTGTAGAACGGATAATTTCAGGAAACTATGAAATTGAAGGAGAAGCAATGTTAATCACATCCGGCTGTGCAGTTGCCGTGAATATTATGTATGTAATGGATTCTTTTTGCTCTCACTAACAATTGTCTGTAACATTCTGTTTATTGGTCCACTAGTGTGTAGTTAAGAACATAAAAAGATCTTTGGCATTAAGATATGTCCACCATGAACCACAATTAATTGATATATATATATATATAGCTGTTAAAATAAGTACCGTATTCCTAAATTATGGGAAAGCATGACCATAATAAGCTGCAGTAAACTCCTATTTATGAAATCCACATCCAAAAGTTAATGTACATACGACATCTGTGATCTTTCTCGTAAGAAATAATTACCGTATAAGCCGAGGCAGCTAATTTTGCCACGAAAAACTGTGAAAACTTACTGACTCGAGTATAAGTCGGTTATTCATTGTCCCCTCATCCCTTTCCTGGGATGCATGGCTCCTCATTCCTATCCTTGTATGCATGGTTCCTCATTCCTATCCTGGTATGCATGCCCCCTTCATCCCCATCCTTGTATGCATGGCAATCTCATCCCTGGTATGCTTGGTTCGTCATCCCCATCCTGGTATACATGGCTCCCCATCCCCTATCCTGGTATGCATGGCTCCTCATCCCCTATCCTGGTATGCATGGCACCCTCATTCCTATCCTTGTATGTATGGCCCCCATCAAAAAGGCATAAAAAAAACAAACAAAAAAAAACCTGTCATACTTACCGTCCCTGCACTCCCTCCCAGCATCTTGTTCCAGTGCCAGCATCTGCCGGGTGATCATATGTCCCCCGCTACTTAAGGAAATTAATATTCACTGCACTCCATGCCTATGGGCGCGGAGAGAGGTGAATATTCATTTCTCTTAAGTTCTGGGCACACGTGATCGCCCGGCTGCTGCTGGGGGCTGCAGCTGACACTGTGCGCGCTATTACAGAGAAATGAATATTCACTGCCAGCGCAGTGAATATTCATTTCTCTTTACTCTTTAGCAGCTGGCACAGGCTTTAGTTGCAGCAGCTGCCTCCTGTGACCCGCTGCTTCGCTGCTGCTGCCCTGCTGCTGTAAGCCAAGAGGGGCGTTTTCATCACAAAAAATGTGCTGAAAAACTCTGCTTATAATCGAGTATATACTGTACGATATACTATTTATGTGTTTCATTTTTAATGTTTGTGTCCTAGGTGAAACATACTGTTAAGTCCAGAAATATTTAGAAAGTAGCACAAGTTTTGGCATTTTAGCTGCTTACCAAAACATATTTAACCCCTTAGTGACAGAGCCAATTTTGACCTTAATGACCAAGCCAATTTTTACAACTCTGGCCACTGTAACTTTAGGAGGTTATAGCTCTGGAATGCTTCAACGGATCCCACTGATTCTGAGATTGTTTTTTTTTTTTTTTTTCGGGACATATTCTACTTCATGATAAAGGTAAAATTTCTTCGATAAGACTTGCATTAATGTATGAAAAAAAGAGGAAATTTGGCAAATTTTGACAATTTTCAAACTTTTAATTTTTGTGCCCTTTAAATCAGAGATAAAATGATAAAGTTATACTTAGGCACACTCTGGGGAGTCTGATGCAACAAAGTGTTTAATACATACAGTATTCACAATGTTCACAAACGTTTTGGTCTGCAAACAACCTTCATAAGTGTGCTCTATAGCTAATCGGAGAAGGGTATGTGGAATAAACCCTTGAGAAGGATATTGCATCAGAAAAGATTTATTTATTTGGATACACAGGCAATCCTGTAGATAGAGGGCTAGGCCAGCCGATCAAGTTAGAAGCAGCTGGAGAGCAGGAGGGAGACGTGGTATCCACCACAAGTCTGGTAACTTGCGGTGGATACCGCATCTCCCTCCTGCTCAAGGGTACAGGATAGAATTCACCCAGCTACCAAAAGATTTGAAGACACAAAAGAGCATAGTAAAACCAAAAACACTCAGTTTCAAAAAAATCACAGTAATCCGCAAGTGCTAGTTTAAAGATGTAAAAAACAGGGTATTTGGTTGATACGTTTTTTGCAAAAAATGTATACCAAGCTGCTCCACCAAACGTCAAGGTATACCCATATAGAGCAGTCCTAACTGATGTATGCAATCCCTATCTGATTTATTTAAAAACCTGATCATCTGTATATTACCTGTTTGGACAGGGTTCAGAGAGGAAATGTCCATGTGGAACAGCTTTTGTGCAGATACCCACCACTCCTTGTGGGCTAACTCCCTAGTCTTGTAGACACAAGAGAACAATTATGGAAACAGGAACACATGGGCTACTTGCACAGTGAACAAGTCTGTAGGAACATGTTCACATACCACCAAGAAACTTGAAGACCCAAAAGAGCATAGTAAAACCAAAAACACTCCGTTTCAAAAAAATCCACATGGACATTTCCTCTCTGAACCCTATTCACACAGGTAATATACAGATGATCAGGTTTTTAAATAAATCAGATAGGGATTGCATACATCAGTTAGGACTGCTCTATATGGGTATACCTTGACGTTTGGTGGAGCAGCTTAGTATACATTTTTGGCAAAAAACGTATCAACCAAATACCCTGTTTTTTACATCTTTTAACTAGCACTTGCGGATTACTGTGATTTTTTTGAAACTTAGTGTTTTTGGTTTTACTATGCTCTTTTATGTCTTCAAGTTTCTTGGTGGTGTGTGAACATGTTCCTACAGACTTGTTCACTGTGCAAGTAGCCCATGTGTTCCTGCTACCTCCCAAAAGATACTGCCTATCTCCAGCAGTCCATCAAAGGCTTCTAAAGGATATACAAGAGCTTACAGAACTGCAGGTCATAGTTCAGGTGCCCTGTTCCCTACGTTTCCATGGACATTGTTCCAGTCTGTTCTTTATTAAAAAAAAAAAAAAAACCAGGAGGGGAATACCGTACAGTAATAAACCTAAAACCATTAAATCAGTGGGTAGCTTGCAGGCGCTTCAAAATGGACTCTCTCAGATCGATCATACCATCAATAAGGAAGGACTCCGTAATGAGCACGCTAGATCTCAAAAATGCTTATTACCATGTACCCATCCATGCCTCACATCAGAAATTCCTCAGATTTGCTATAAAAGACCACGGGAAAATACATCCTTTCCAGTTCCGTTGCCAGCCATTTGGTCTCGCCTCTGCTCCATGTATAGTCACAAAACTCATGGCAGAAGTTATGGCCTCCTTGAGAGAAAAGAACATTCTTATCGTCCCTTACCTGGACGACCTTTTGTTGGTGGCAGACTCACCACAACAGATGGAGTCTCTAACCGTAACCACGTCACTCCTGCAGAAGCTGGGGTGGGTAATAAATTTAAAAAAATCAAGTCTTAGACCAGAAAGGAAGAAAACATTCCTGGGGGTACTTCTAGACGCCGAACAGGAGTAGTCATTCCTTCCAGTGCAAAAACAGACTATCAAGCGAGATTCAGGCTCTAATAAAATGAAAATACATATCCATCAGGAAAGCCATGAAGCTTCTAGGTCTAATGACTGCATGTATTCCCAGCATCCAGTGGAGTCAGTTCCATTCAAGGATCCTACAACGGGAGGTCCTTTCAGTATGGGATAGCAAGAAAGCTTCGTTGGACGACAAGATGTTATTGCCCAAAGAGGTAAAACAGTCCCTGTCATGGTGGACCAGCATAGCAAACCTCAGGGAAGGGATACCCTGGAGGGTTGTCCCATGCATAAAAATCACCATAGATGAAAGCCTCAGTGGCTGGGGAACTCGCATAGATGGGCATTACCATCTGTATGCAACATTTCCTCAAACCACAGGGAACTCAGAGCTGTTTGGGAAGCACTGAAAAGATGCCAAGAAGAGTTGCCACAGCTGAAGTACGCCGCCTGCCTTGACTGACTGAGGTAGTGGAGGTATTTCTCTTAAAGGAGGGACGCTCCCCGGACCTCATCCTCCCTCCTCCACATCTAATTCCAGCATCGGGATCTACGGAGCAGTGTATCCATATGTGGACCCATACTTCCTAGTTATCTACTGTACCACACTTTGTACACAGGATCGACATTACGGCTTACTACCAGTAAGTTTTATACCCTATACAGCATTGATTGCCATTGTCATATATGTGCTGGCTGGTCTTCTAGTATACAACTATTTGGATATTGCTATATATTATCTACTATTATGTTAGTGCACTTAGCAACATACTATCTACAATTTTATCAGTACATGTAGCCGTTTACAATTTAATTGTAATTATAGAATCTTTTTACAGTATTGTCCGTAAGTGTAGCATTCCATATGTTGATTTGTCTATCATAGCTTTAGCGCGGTGTCCTTCTACTCTTATGTAGTTCCTTGTAGTTTGACAGATCTAGCACAGAAGCTGTCTAGGCACCAGCGGCTTTAGTTCACTTTTATTTATACCAGGAGCACCGGTGTGTTTACAACTCAGTAATGTTATTTAACTATTTTGTGTGATATATCTCTCTGATTTAAGGACATAAAAATTAAAAGTTTGAAAATTGCAAATTTTTCACCAAATTTACTCTTTTTCAAAATTATATGCAAGTCCTAACGAAGATATTTTACCACTGTCATAAAGAACAATAAATCACGAAAAAACAAGCTCTGAATCAGTGGGATTCATTGAGGCTTTCCAGAGTTCTTACCGCACTAGATGGTGGCCCGATTCTAACGCATTGGGTATTCTAGAATATGTATGTATGTATGTGTGTGTGTGTGTAATAAATATATATATATATCTATATCAGCCACACAGTATATAGCACAGGCCACGTAGTATATAGAAGCCATGTAGTATATAGCAGACAAATACTACGTGGCCTGTGCTATATACTATGTGGCTGCTACATACATACATACATATTGTAGAATACCCAATGCGTTAATGCAGCCCAAACAGTATATAACACAGCCCATGCAGTATATAGCAGCCACGCAGTATATAGCACAGGCGACGTAGTATATAACACGGGGCACGCAGTATATAACACAGGCCACGCAGTATATAACATTGCCCACATAGTATGTAGCACAGCCCACGTGGTATATAGCAGCCCACGCAGTATATAGCAGCCATGTAGTATTATCACACAGCCCTCATAGTATCTACCAGTGTGGGCACCATATCCCTGTTAAAAAAAATAGTTATATAATCACCCGCAGGGATCCAGCGAAGTCCTGGCAATGCGCTCGCACCTGCCGCCATCTTCTGTTCCCAGGATGCATTGCGAAATTACGAGACCGCTAAGTCTTCTGGGTAATTTCGCAATGCATCTCTGGGAACGGAAGATGGCGGCGGGCGCGAGCGCATTGTCCGACGACGGAAGGTGAGAATAGCCGTTTTTTTGTTTTATTATTTTTAACATTACATCTTTTTACTATTCATGCCGCATAGGGAGCATCAATAGTAAAAAGTTGGGGACACACAGGGTTAATAGCAGCGGTAACGGAGTGCATTACCCGCACCATAACGCGGTCCGTTACCGCTGGTATTAACCCCGTGTTTGCGGTGACGAGGGGAGTATGCGGGCGCCGGGCACTGACTGCAGGGGAGTGGGGAGGGACTAATCGGACTGTGCCCGTCGCTGATTGGTCGCGGCAGCCATGACAGGCAGCTGGCGAGACCAATCAGCGACGCGGGATTTCCGTGACGGAAGTTGCAGACAGAAAGACGGAAGTACCCCTTAGACAATTTATATATTTTGTCCTGGTCATGAAGGTGAAAACCGACTCTGGGTTAAAGGGGTATTCCCATCTCCAAGATCCTATTCCAATATGTAGTAGGTGTAGTATCAATAATATTAGCAAATGCCTGCAATTAGAAATGTACTATAGTTTTTTGTTTTGTTTTTTTTCTCGTTATGCCTCTTTCCTTTTGTGCAGACATTGCAGGGCCTTGGGTATCGACGGTTACAACCACTAGCAACTAGCTATCACTTCATCAGTGGACGTAATCATAGATACCTTTTGAGCCCCTGAAAGGATTTACTTGTTCAATCCCTTTAATTAAACCTGAAAGTCTGCACTTCAATTGTATCCTAATTGTTTCATTTTTAAATAAAGAATAGTGGTATGTGGATGCCACATTGCGAAGATTCGGTCCTATCCAAATATTTCGGGACCTAAGGGTACCGTCACACAGTGCCATTTTCATCGCTACGACGGCACGATTCGTGACGTTTTAGCGATATCGTTACGATATCGTTGTGTCTGACACGCTACTGCGATCCGGATCCCCGCTGAGAATCGTACGTCGTAGCAGATCGTTTGAAACTTTCTTTCGTCGTCTAGTGTCCCGCTGTGGCGGCATGATTGCATCGTGTGACACAGGTTGTATACGATGTGCGCACAGTAACCAACGGCTTCTACATCGCAAATACGTCATGAAATTATCGCTCCAGCGCCGTGTATTGCAACGTGTGACCGCAGTCTACGACGCTGGAGCGATAATCATACGACGCTGCAACGTCACGAATCGTGCCGTCGTAGCGATGAAAATGGCACTGTGTGACGGTACCCCAACTGTATGTCTTATGCAGTGTAATGTTTGTGTAAATTCATTATCTTAATTATTGTTCTATAGCATGGGTGTGACACTTCATCAGACTGGACACGGACACAGTCACGGAGGTGAAAATACTCACACTCATTCGCACAGTAATGGAGAGCTGCATAACCCTAGTGTTCGTGCTGCCTTTATTCATGTGGTGGGAGACCTGCTGCAAAGCTTAGGTGTCTTAGTTGCTGCCTATGTCATCTATTTCAAGGTAATTCGGTGATAACAGAAATCTTTAATGGGTTGTCCCTTTTAATTTTTTCTTTTCATAACCTATTCGTGATTATCCCATTATTTCTCAGTCGCCCATGACAGCACACCAGAGAGAGGGGATCCGCCCTTCAGGGACAGGAAACCTACAGGATAAAAGGGCGGTACCTCTCCCCTGCATCAGTTTGGTTTCCTGTCCCTGACGGGGAACCTTCTGGACGGTACCTGAGAAGCTGGAACCGTGAAGAAGCCTGGAATCCGGAGCCGGCCAGTCCGAGTCCTGGCAGCGGGGAGGCCCCTGCCACGGCTGGTGCGGTGTCCGAAGCTGCCACGGCTGTGACCGACGGGCCGTCAGCGTGAGCGGGGGGAAGTGTAGCTGCCACTCCGGATAGGAGGCTGGGGCTCCCGACACTCGGCCGCACTCAGGACGCTGGCGTTTCCAAAATGGCGCCGCACCGGAGGTGATGTGACGACTTCCGGTTCGGGGGCAGCGCTGTAACTAAGGTGTACCAAGATGGCGCTGCCCCGGAACTGGATTGCTTCATTTCCGGGTCCCTGACTGTGCGCGCATGCGCAGTAGCATGTCGGAAAAAAAAAAAAAGGGACGCTTCCTCCTTGACGCAGCCACAGAGGAGGGGCTATTAAGAAGCGCTCTGCTTAAAAGATGGTGCGCATAGGAGACTCCTTGCTGCATGCCGTCCCAAGGTAATAGAGCCATGGAAGACAGCGATCAGCAGCTCCAGCCGCCGCCACCGCAGCAGCAGCAGCGCCACCATCAACGACCGAAACCGGACGCACAAAAGAAGCGAACCTCTACGGGCACCCGGAGTTCTCGGTCTGGTAGCCATTCCACACAACGTAGCAAGAGTTCCAGTGTGGTGAATCAGCTACCATCTACGGATCTCTCACTTCAAGATCCTACCCCTCCTCCAGAACCGGTACCTGTGGCTGCGTCTGATTGGTGAGTGATCTTCGTGAAAGCTCATTTGTTTGTAATTGGGGTCCCTCTTCTCCTTTATCCTAGGCAAGGAAGAGAACGGCAAAAACAAAGCACAGAACCTGCCCATTATGCGATATAGAATTACCGCAATCTTGGGATAAAAAGTTATGTGATTCGTGTATTGGTCAAGTCCTCTGCGAGGAGACTCCAAACTTCGCCTCTGAGTTACGGTCCGTAATCAAAGCAGAGGTGGAATCTGTGTTTAAAACCCTTAAAGGAGAAAAGAAAGTCAGTAAGGAAAAACCTATTCCCTATAGGAACTCTGATTCCTCCAGCTCTGATATCGTAAACTCAGATACACAGGACTCCTCCTTCTCTTCTTCAGATGACGAAAGGGGAGGTCGTCATTGCTTTCCCTTAGATGAGGTTGACGGCCTTGTTAAAGCGGTGAGGTCGACAATGGGGGTATTGGACCCTCGTCCTGACAAAACCGTTCAGGATGTCATGTTCGGAGGACTATGCCAAAAAAAGCGGAAAGTTTTTCCCCTAAATGAAAATATACAAACCTTAATCAAAAGAGAGTGGGAAAAACCAGAGAGGAAAAATGCATCAGTTCCCTCTATTAAAAGAAAATATCCATTTGAAGAGGAAGCTTCCTCTTCATGGGATAAGGCTCCCAAACTCGACGTGGCGGTAGCTAAAGCCTCAAAAAGATACGCGTTACCATTTGAAGATATGGGAACCCTTAAAGATCCTCTTGACAAGAGAGCCGACACTTTTCTCAAAGGTGCCTGGGAGTCGGCAGGGGGATGCTTGAGACCGGCCATAGCAGCGGCTTGCACGTCACGCTCCCTTATGATCTGGATTGACAACTTAGAGAAACAGCTGACGGATGGGGTACCCAGAAATAAGGTGTTAGACTCTATTCCCATGATTAGAGGTGCTGCGCCATTTTTAGCCGATTCGTCTGCCGATTCGATTAAATTAACGTCTAAATCTGCAGCCCTCTCGAATGCTGCACGCAGAACCCTGTGGCTTAAAAGCTGGCCAGGAGATTTACAAACTAAACACAAACTGTGTTCTATCCCGTGTGAGGGCAAGTTTCTCTTTGGAGAGACTCTAGACGATATCCTGCAAAAAGCAGGTGATAAAAAGAAGGGGTTCCCCATCCTACCTCAAACGTTCAATAAACGGCCCTTTCGGAGTAGGAAATTCTTTAGGAGAAGACCGCCAAGAGAACAAAACCGCTGGGATGATGGGAAAAGAAGAGAAAGAGGTTTCCTCTTCGGTAGTTCCCCACGAGATAAGAAACCCCCCCCTAAGTGACATCTCCCCCAGGGTGGGAGGGAGGTTGTCTCAGTTCCTCCCGGCCTGGGAAAAAATCACTACCAGCCCCTGGATACTAAATCTGATAAACGCAGGACTTCAAATAGAATTTTTTTCCCTACCCCCCCGACATTATGTAGTAACTTCACCAAGGTCTTCTCCCCAACAACAAGAAGCTCTAGAACTCGAAATCCTAAAATTATTGGACAAAAATGTCATTCTGGAAGTTCCCCCTCTGGAGAGGAAGAAGGGTTTCTACTCCCCATTATTTCTGGTTCCCAAACCAGACGGGTCTTTCCGGACCATAATAAACTTACGGAAATTAAACACTTACGTAAAGAACAAACGATTCAAAATGGAATCAATAAAGTCGACAATAAAAAACCTGTTTCCGAACTGTTTTATGATAGTTCTAGATCTCAGCGACGCGTATTATCACGTCCCCATCCACAAGGATTCTCAAAAATTCCTCAGACTGGCAGTGGTCATGAAAGGGCAGATAAGGGAATACCAATACAGAGCCCTTCCCTTTGGCATATCAATCGCACCTCGCATCTTCACCAAATTGATAGCAGAGATGATGGCACATCTAAGAGAAGAGGACATTTTAATCGTTCCATATTTGGACGACTTTTTGATTGTAAGCAGCTCGGCCCAACTCTGCAGTCAGCATTGCCAAAGAGTGATAGACATTTCGAAAAAACTAGGCTGGTTGGTGAACCTTCAAAAATCAAAACTGGAACCAACCAGGGTTCAGGAATTTTTGGGTCTCACTTTGGACTCAAGTTCCCAAGAATGTCGCCTCCCAGTTCAGAAAAGACAAAAGATATTACATCTAGTGTCGGAAGCTTGTTCAAAACCATCCATGTCTCTGAGGAAGGCGATGTCGTTACTGGGGTCCCTCTCTGCTTGCCTTCCAGCAGTTCAGTGGGCGCAGCTCCACACGAGACCCCTCCAGTGGGACATTTTAAAAAACCAGAGTTTACTAAGAGGTCGGTTAGAGGGTCGCATGACTCTAAGTTCGCCTGTTATTCATTCCCTAACCTGGTGGTTAAATCCCACCAATCTATCAAAAGGGATTCCATGGGTGATAGAGAACCCTCAGATAGTAACAACAGACGCAAGTCCCACAGGGTGGGGGGCTCACCTGAACAACAAAGTCGCTCAGGGGGTATGGTCGAGTCAGGAACTCGAGACTTCCTCAAACCAAAAAGAGCTGAGAGCGGTGAATCATGCACTGCGTTTTTTCCTAAGAGAATTACAGGGGCATCACGTCCGAATTTTTTCGGACAACAAAGTAGTTGTAGCTTACTTGAACCACCAGGGGGGTACCAGGTCTCAAACATTAATGGAAACTACCTCCGAAATTCTCAGCCTAGTACAGAACAGTTTTCTATCCATATCAGCCCTACACATAAAAGGAGTAGAGAACCAGGAAGCGGACTTTCTAAGTCGTACCCAACTAAAACAAGGGGAATGGTCCTTGAATCAGGGAATCTTCAAAAAAATCACAGACTTATGGGGCATCCCTGTAATAGACCTCTTTGCAAACATGCACAACAAGAAGGTGAAAACCTTTTGCTCCTTAGATCCCAGAGGGAATCCTCAGGCAGTAGATGCATTTACGATTCCCTGGACACAAACCCTTGCATACGCATTTCCTCCCATCATCCTCATTCCAGCAGTTCTGCGAAAAATCAGGCAGGACAAATCCAGACTTATCCTAATAGCCCCCTTCTGGCCCAAAAGGGCCTGGTTCTCCTGGCTGAGGATGCTATCGATCACCGATCCCTGGGTCCTTCCGGATCTTCCGGACCTTCTGTCTCAGGGACCGGTGTTCCACCCCCAGTCACAGAATCTCCACTTAACAGCGTGGAATTTGAGAGGTCACTATTGAGGGATAGAGGTTTTTCTAACAAACTAGTTTCTACACTAATGAAAAGTAGAAAACCCGTGACCACAAAAATATATGGTAAAACTTGGCAAAAATTTTTATCCTCCTCCGGGGTCTGGTTGCAAGACGGGGTTCCAGTGACTGAAATATTAGAATTTCTACAAAAGGGGTTAGACCTGGGCCTTCAATAAGTACCTTTAAAAGTACAGATATCAGCTCTAGGAGCACTGTACTGTGAAAACATAGCAGCAAACCCTTGGGTGATGCGGTTTATCAGAGCAGCCGCAAGGTCTAAACCTGTAACAGTAAAAAAATTACCAACTTGGGACTTGAACCTGGTCTTGTCAGCCCTGACAGAACCCCCGTTTGAACCTATAGAGTCAATACCTCTTAGGATTCTATCACTTAAAACTGCCCTCCTAATAGCCCTGACATCGGCCCGTAGAATAAGTGATCTCCAAGCCCTGTCCGCAAACCCTCCCTTTACACAAATCCTGGATGATAAGGTTGTACTAAAAACAGACCCTGCCTATCTACCCAAAGTAGCATCCATATTTCACAGGTCCCAGGAAATAATCCTTCCTTCCTTCTGCCCAGACCCTAAAAATAGGAAAGAAGAAAAATTCCACACACTAGATGTGAGAAGGTGTCTAATCCAATACATTAAATCCACCCAACAGTGTAGGAAGGAAGGGTCTCTTTTTATCTGTTTCCAGGGGCCTAGGAAAGGACTCAAAGCTTCTAAGGGCACTATTGCTCGATGGGTGACAGACGCAATAGCCTTGGCCTACTCATCCACCGGGAACGCCATTCCACAGGGACTGAAGGCCCACTCTACAAGGGCTATGGCGACCTCCTGGGCCGAAAGGTCAGAGGTACCATTAGATCAAATCTGTAAGGCGGCCACCTGGTCATCACCTTCAACCTTTTTCAGACACTATCGCCTAGACCTAGCCTCCTCGTTTGACCTAACCTTCGGAAGAAGGGTTCTACAGGCTGTGGTCCCTCCCTAACCAATATATCTCTGCAATTCTCTCTGGTGTGCTGTCATGGGCGACTGAGAAAGTCATAGTTACTCACCGATAACGGTGTTTCTCAGAGCCCATGACAGCACCTACTTATTCCCCCCTCATCACGTGTGCGGTGAGCACATTATTTTGTGTGAAGTGCCTTTTCATATAGACACGGTGTTTACCTGTTAAGCAATATGATAAAATTGTACATTTTTTGTTGTTGTGACTAACCTGGAGGACCTCCGATGCTCTGTAAACAAAACTGATGCAGGAGAGAGGTACCGCCCTTTTATCCTGTAGGTTTCCTGTCCCTGAAGGGCGGATCCCCTCTCTCTGGTGTGCTGTCATGGGCTCTGAGAAACACCGTTATCGGTGAGTAACTATGACTATTGTTCCCAGCATGTTTGATGACAAGTTCACTGCACACTCTCGAAATGGTGCAAACCTGAAATAATATATTTAATAGAAGATGTCATTAAAGGATATCTCAATTTATATATTAGAAAATACAGTGGTTCATACAACATTAATTCTCTGTTTCGACCCTCCCGGGTCTCTCTCAAGCTATTATTTTGCTAGGTAATAGTCTTCAATGTGTCTAAAAAGAAAATAAGAAGGCGTGAATATGAATTAAAATTTAAGAAGTTAGACCAAAGTAAATTTTAAAACCATAAATCCTACATCCTATTTAGACCTAAGGGGTCAGGGTTTGTAGCATATGGATCTCGTTGTTTTAATAGTCTCTTATGACATCCTCCTCTTCTTGGTCTAGAGACCTGTTTTATCACCTGAAATCTAGTGTGAGCCATGGTGTGCTTTGCATGTTTAAAGGGAACCTGTCGATACGAGTTACGGCCATCACCTTTCAGGCCTTATATACCGCATTCTATAATGCTGTAGATAAGCCCCTGATCCGACCTGCAAGAGCAGAAAAATAACTTTTATTATACTCACTTGGGGGCGGTCCGGTCCGATGGGTGTCGCAGGTCCTGGTCCGGCACCTCCCATCTTCTTGTGATGCCATCCTCCTGCTTGCTTCACAGGGTCCCTGGCATCGCGCTCCTGCACAGGCATACTTATCTCCACTGTTGAGGGCAGAGCAAAGTACTGCAGTGCGCAGGCGCTGGGTCTCTCTGACCTTTACTGGCGCCTGCACACTGCAGTACTTTGCTCTGCCCTCAACAGTGGAGATAAGTATGCCTGTGCAGGAGCGCGATGCCAGGGAGCATGTGTGGATAACTCAGGAACGCGTCATCCACATGAAGCAAGCAGGAGGATGGGGATCGTAAGAAGATGGGAGGCGCCGGACCAGGACTTGCGACACCCATCGGACCGCACCACCCCCAGGTGAGTATAATAAGTTATTTTTCTTCTCTTGCAGGTCAGATCAGCGGCTTATCTACAGCATTATAGAATGGGGGTGGCCGTAACTCATATCAGCCAAACCTGGTGACCGGTTCCCTTTAAAGTTATAGGGAGAGGAACCATGTTCGTATGGTAGATTTGAGGCTGGTTATCTTATCGCAGACATATTGTCTGGTTTCTCCAATATATAGCAGACTGCAATGGCAGTTGATAAAATAAATCCTAGTTGGTCGCACAGTTATGTTATCCCTTGATCGGGTATGATTTTGCCTGTATGTGGATAAAGGAAGTTATTGGACATAAAGGTACTGTTCAAAACAAGTGCAGGTGCTCAGTGCATCATGGTGGGGCCAAACATGTTAATACATCTTCTCAACTGCTTGTTTTTCCCTTATCTCCACCCTCCCCTCCTTGACAGTTTAAGCTTCATAGAGAAATAGAAGGGCGGAGATGGATGGAAAACAAGCAGGTGGGAAGGCGTAGTTAAATGTTATGCCCTATCGTGATGCACTGAGCAACTGTACGTGGTTTGAACAACCATTTTGTGCGGACAGTCCCTTGAACAACATTCGAAGCAACTAGAACTGTTTAGGTGTAGGACTGTGCCCATTCTCCTGGTGTCCAATAACTTATGTGAGTCTACTTGTATGGCTCCCAATGTCGGCTTTAACATGAAATGTTAATGACATGGAATCCTTTGTGGTCTGGGGTGGCAGCTTGAATAGTGTAGAAGGCCATATTTGTCTATATATAGTATATAGGTATATTTTGTATATAGGTCTGTTGCTTTGTATTCCATGTTCATCTTTGATGACTAGGGAATTAAGGAAATTCAATTTTCTTGGATGAATTAATGCTAAACTGCAAATGAGGTCTGACTTGGTTGATGGCGGAAACAAAAGAATACATAAGATTTCATCTACATATCTGTACCAACAGATGGTATGTTGTCTGAGCAACTTTATGTATACACAACATTTATTCAGACAACATGACATCTGCTGGTAAATATATGTAGATGACCTCTTTTACGTATGGGTCAGCTCTGCTCTATTGATTCTCTACATTATTCTGCTTCCTTTTTGTTTCCTCCATCAGTCAATTCATAAGTCAGGTGATGCACAATTGACTTGACTCTGGTAAAGGGAATCTGTCACCCCAAAAATCATATGAGCTGCGGCCACCGCCATCAGGGGCTTATCTACAGCATTCTGTAATGCTGTAGATAAGCCCCCGATGTAACCTGAAAGGTAAGAAAAACAGGTTATATTATACTTACCCAGGGGCGGTCCGGGTCCGATGGGCGCCACGGTCTGGGTCCGGTGCCTCCTATCTTCATTCGATGACGTCCTCTTCTTGTCTTCCAGCCGGGGCTCCGGCGCAGGCGTACTTTGTCTGCCCTGTTGAGGGCAGAGCAAAGTACTGCAGTGCGCAGGTGCTGGGAAAGGTCAGAGAGGCCCGGCACTGCAGTACAGAATGCTGTAGATAAGCCCCTGATGCCGGTGGCCTTATCTCATATACGATTTTTGAGGTGACAGATTCCCTTTTAAAATAAAGTTGCTCAACCCCTTTAATTACATTGGCACATCCTGCTAACTGTGTATGAAAATGCTAGAGCGTGAGTTCGAAATACCGGATTCCAGTATCTGAATATAAATAATCTCTGTGTCTTCTACCAGCCAGAATACAAAATTATCGACCCTATCTGCACATTCCTGTTTTCTATCCTGGTCTTGGGTACCACATTAACCATTCTTAGAGATGTTCTGCTTGTGCTAATGGAGGGTAAGTAGGATGACTCAAATGTTATATTGATTGTGATTGAAGCTGAGGCAATTGTGCTGGGGTCCTATTTGTCCATAACAGAATATAGTATTTTTGTCTCGCTACAGGTACTCCTAAGGGTGTTGACTTTAACATGGTCAGGGATACCCTTCTTTCTATCCATGGAGTGAAAGCTCTTCACAGCCTGCATATCTGGGCCCTTACAGTGTCCCAACCTGTTCTTTCTGTTCACATAGCAATAAGTAAGTGATTACCTGTCCAACTAGCATTAACTATTTTTCTTGTATATAAAATCTAGACTTGTATGTGGACTGTCTTACATTTTCTGTCTAATTATTTTGTTCACTTAATGGGCTTTTCATATAAAATCATCACTACATCAGTTTGATATGTGGGGGCTGTGACTGCTGACTTTAGTGAAAATCTGTTGAATAAAAGGTATTTGACTAGTCCCTTTCTTTATTTGGTAGGCACAGCACTGGGCATTTTAGTTGCTGTAAATGAAGAAATAGTCCAAGTGCATGACTAGATTCTTCTTTATCGATCATGATAAAGGGTGAGTGATCACCTGAGACATGTAGATATGAGCGTTACATCAATGCTAGATCATCTGTCATCGTGACTTCTATTCTGGTGTATAGATTTCATCTGAATAAAGAACAATCTATTCATGAAACTGGACTATTTCTTCATGTATCATTTATTTGGGCTGTGGCTGTGCTGTCTGAGATCCGAGTGGATAGGGTGAAAGTCAATGGTAGCTGGACTCTACGTCATTGTATTTAGTTGCTGTGCCTAGAACTGCCACTCGCAGCAACTGTTCACATTCAATAATTGCAGTACCAATCACAGTCTCTAACAAATTTGTGGCATTTAGCAATGTTGTCAATAATTGAATTGGGTGCTGGAATTTGGACTCCCAAGATAACACAACAATAACTGATGGCAAGATCTCTCACTGATGCCTAACTGCCAATTAGAGCCACCGTGTGTCATCCAGGGGTCTGGTAGTGACCAAGGTGGCTGCTGATTCTTACCTGAATCCTCTGTGCTGCTGTGGGTGTTTTCAGACTGTCTCTTCATTTGCAGACCTATACTAACGTTGACATAGATCCAGATTTGTCAGAAGGAGGCCAAAAATGTTTTCTTTTGTCTTCAGACTGACTAGTATTCCTCTGCAAACCATTTGTTCAACCTTACACTAAAGTGCCCAGTCAGTACAAAAAAACAAATTCAGGCTGGTATGTCTCTTTTGTAATGGGCGCATACGAAGGATTGATGTCTCCTCATCTATCCAGACTGTAGTCATTGTCTGGCTTAAACTTCTTGCGCATAGAACCCAGTATGCGCATAGCCTTAAGGTACCTTCACACTAAACGATATCGCTAGCGATCCGTGACGTTGCAGCGTCCTGGCTAGCGATATCGTTGTGTTTGACACGCAGCAGCGATCAGGATCCTGCTGTGATATTGCTGGTCGTTGATTAAAGTTCAGAACTTTATTTGGTCGTCAGATCGCCGTGTATCGTTGTGTTTGACAGCAAAAGCAACGATACCAGCGATGTTTTACAATGGTAACCAGGGTAAATATCGGGTTACTAAGCGCAGGGCCGCGCTTAGTAACCCGATGTTTACCCTGGTTACCAGTGTAAAATGTAAAAAAACAAACAGTACATACTCACATTCGCGTTCCCCGCCGTCCGCTTCCTGCACTGACTGAGCGCCGGCCGTAAAGTGAAAGCACAGCACAGCGGTGACGTCACCGCTCTGCTTTTAGGGCCGGCGCTCAGTCAGTGCAGGAGGCGGACGCCGGGGGACGCGAATGTAAGTATGTACTGTTTGTTTTTTTACATTTTACACTGGTAACCAGGGTAAACATCGGGTTACTAAGCGCGGCCCTGCGCTTAGCAACCCGATGTTTACCCTGGTTACCCAGGGACCTCGGCATCGTTGGTCGCTGGAGAGCGGTCTGTGTGACAGCTCTCCAGCGACCAAACAGCGATGCTGCAGCGATCAGCATCGTTGTCTGTATCGCTGCAGCGTCGCTAAGTGTGAAGGTACCTTTACTCCTAGGTGGCTGTACATGGACTTCAAATTGTGCTTAGAACAGGTTTCTCAAGCATGTCATGTGTCTCACTGTGCACACAGTCAGTTGGTGCTCTACACTGTCTTTTATAGACTTCCCTTTACTTCAATTCTCCATTCGCCAATGATGTGGTGCAGTATCTAAGCACAAGAACTGTCACATTGGTGTAGGAATCTCTGGATTATAGCTCCATCTGATTGGCACTTTGTTCACCTCCATGGCTACATCTAGAAAACCATAATTGTGGTGTCCACTACTCTAACAAGGTATGTCTGTACTGATGGAGCAGTTCACCAGCCCCTTAGGGTATGTTCCCATGGTCAGTAATTGGCAGCGCTTTGGACGCAGCACATGTCTGCTCCATCCAAAGAGCTGCCGGCTTTTGAACGCATGTGATTCCACATGTGTTCATTGAACTATGCGGAATCCCCGCATGCAATACATTGGGCTGGTGATATTTATCTTGTGGAGACTGAGCCTCTCTGCAAGATAAATAGACATGCTGCAGTCTAGGAAGACGCACTGCATGTCCATCTTCGCAGGGAAGCCGCTGGCACCGGTGCACGCATAGTGGGCATAGGATTTCTTGAAATCCCATCCACTATGCTGTAACATCTGGATGCTGCGAATGAACGCAGCGTTCAACCCGCAGCGTTTACTGACCGTGGGAACATACCCTTACAATTACAGACTAAGAGGAGCATGGAATGTGAGGTACATGTTCACACTGAACAAATATGGCATTGCTACTCAGCAACAGAAATAGTTTTCTAAATGTGCTTATAGGCAGAATATAAAGTTGGGGGGAAAGGATGAGGTACAGTCCCCTTTACAGAGTTATGGTGCGATTTTTAGCTATTTGTAAACCAAAAGCATCTTTATGAAAGTGATAGTAAGATCCCTTAACACATGCATATAAAAACTTGTAGCAAATCTGTACAGTCAACAACAATTTGTGGTTAGCACTGCTTCCTTGTGTTGTAACGCTGGAGTCCTGGGTTCAAATCTCACCATGGACAACATCTGCAAGGAGTTTATATGTTCCCCCCCGTGTTAGTGTGGGTTTCCTCCAGGTTCTTTGGTTTCCACCCACATTTTAAAGACTGATAGGGAATTTCAGTTGTGAGCCCCAATGGAGAATGTCGCCTGTAAAACATGGTGGAATTTATAGGGCTATATAAATAAGTAAATTAAGTAATAAAATTGCATTGCAGGCCATCACAAGTGTTTCTTTTTTTTATATTTGGACCAAGTGTGAATTTTCTACACCGTGTGAATGAGATGTAGTAAACTCTCATCTACAATGTATTTTCTGTATATTACCTTTCTGACCTCTTTGAGCACCCTCTTCCAGCTTAATTGTTACTGTAATGACAATGGAGTCTCACCATACAGTAATAAGGTTTTCTAAAAATGTATATCGTTGGAGAACCTACAAGCTTGATCTGTCCTTACTATTTATCTGCATGTGTGTTTCCTTTTGTGTAAACGCTCTCCATCTCTTGTTTGACGTAGATGAAGATGCAGACTCTCAGATGGTGCTGAAAGAAGCCAGTTTGCAGCTACAGTGCAAATTTCACTTTCACACAACTACTATCCAGATAGAAAATTACTCTGAAGATATGAGAGATTGTCAAGAATGTCAGGATCCTACTGACTAATACATCTTCGATCTGGAAGCCTTCCATCCATCGGATCCTGTTGATTTCTGTGCCATTGGTGGTGTTCATTGGATGTGAATTCCATTTGCACTGGCTTCTCTAGCCCAGGATTACATTCAACCTAATGTGAGAATTGTGTCCTGCTCAAGGATTTAAGGAGAGAAGTATTCTAAAGCTGCATAGGTCCGCTGCATGCCATCAGTTATCTCTTCACCCCTCCTGAAATTTTCTTCAAGATGAGTAGTAAGAAGGATCCATTCTCCACCATGGAGTGCTTCACATATTTGCAGACTTTTGCACATTATAAAAAGGAGAAACTTTATCATAACTAGATAAGAAATAAAACATGTCATTGGACATGAGGAATTGCTGTAATTTGTTGTTACATTTCTGTAATATAACTACAATTGTAGAAATTAACAGTTATGATACTCCTCTGCTAACATTGCTATTTTATCTTCGTGGTAACCTTCCTTAAATGAAGTTTGATCTTAAGATAACTGTTGTGCATAAATATATCTCTTCATAAAATATATTTTTTTTTTTTACAATATTAGGTTAAGTAGTATTGAGCTTAAAAGGGTTGGCCACTAATTTATTAATGGCCTACGTTTAGATTCATCCATGAATGTCTGGTCAATTGGGTGCAACTCCTGACATCCCCACCTATTAACTGTTACCGGCGGTGGCTGGAAGTTCTCAGATACTGCCAGAACACAGCGCCACCGTCACTATTGTGGCTGCAGCTGAGTATTGTAGATCCAAACCCTTACTCAATTGAACAGAGGGCGGATATGTAATACCCATCTGTTGAGCTCAGGCAGAATCAAAGTACTTTTAGCCACCACTGGTTAAAGCTGACTGGTGGGGCTAAGGGTGCTGCATCTCTTTGATCAGATACTGATCACCCACTCTAAGCATAGTTTGGTTTAAAAAAAAAAAAAAAAAAAAAAAAGGAAAACTGTGCTTGTGAGACAGATAAAAGATATATATGTATGTATGTATGTGTGTGTGTGTGTATATATATATATATATATATATATATATATATATATATATATATATATATATATATATATATATATATATATATATATACAGTGGGGCAAAAAAGTATTTAGTCATTCAGCAATAGTGCAAGTTCCACCACTTAAAAAGATGAGAGGCGTCTATAATTTACATCATAGGTAGACCTCAACTATGGGAGACAAACTGAGAAAAAAAAATCCAGAAAATCACATTGTCTGTTTTTTTTATCATTTTATTTGCATATTATGGTGGAAAATAAGTATTTGGTCAGAAACAAACAATCAAGATTTCTGGCTCTCACAGACCTGTAACTTCTTCTTTAAGAGTCTCCTCTTTCCTCCACTCATTACCTGTAGTAATGGCACCTGTTTAAACTTGTTATCAGTATAAAAAGACACCTGTGCACACCCTCAAACAGTCTGACTCCAAACTCCACTATGGTGAAGACCAAAGAGCTGTCAAAGGACACCAGAAACAAAATTGTAGCCCTGCACCAGGCTGGGAAGACTGAATCTGCAATAGCCAACCAGCTTGGAGTGAAGAAATCAACAGTGGAAGCAATAATTAGAAAATGGAAGACATTCAAGACCACTGATAATCTCCCTCGATCTGGGGCTCCACGCAAAATCCCACCCCGTGGGGTCAGAATGATCACAAGAACGGTGAGCAAAAATCCCAGAACCACGCGGGGGGACCTAGTGAATGAACTGCAGAGAGCTGGGACCAATGTAACAAGGCCTACCATAAGTAACACACTACGCCACCATGGACTCAGATCCTGCAATGCCAGACGTGTCCCACTGCTTAAGCCAGTACATGTCCGGGCCCGTCTGAAGTTTGCTAGAGAGCATTTGGATGATCCAGAGGAGTTTTGGGAGAATGTCCTATGGTCTGATGAAACCAAACTGGAACTGTTTGGTAGAAACACAACTTGTCGTGTTTGGAGGAAAAAGAATACTGAGTTGCATCCATCAAACACCATACCTACTATAAAGCATGGTGGTGGAAACATCATGCTTTGGGGCTGTTTCTCTGCAAAGGGGCCAGGACGACTGATCCGGGTACATGAAAGAATGAATGGGGCCATGTATCGTGAGATTTTGAGTGCAAACCTCCTTCCATCAGCAAGGGTATTGAAGATGAAACGTGGCTGGGTCTTTCAACATGACAATGATCCAAAGCACACCGCCAGGGCAATGAAGGAGTGGCTTCGTAAGAAGCATTTCAAGGTCCTGGAGTGGCCTAGCCAGTCTCCAGATCTCAACCCTATAGAAAACCTTTGGAGGGAGTTGAAAGTCCGTGTTGCCAAGCGAAAAGCCAAAAACATCACTGCTCTAGAGGAGATCTGCATGGAGGAATGGGCCAACATACCAACAACAGTGTGTGGCAACCTTGTGAAGACTTACAGAAAACGTTTGACCTCTGTCATTGCCAACAAAGGATATATTACAAAGTATTAAGATGAAATTTTGTTTCTGACCAAATACTTATTTTCCACCATAATATGCAAATAAAATGATAAAAAAACAGACAATGTGATTTTCTGGATTTTTTTTTTCTCAGTTTGTCTCCCATAGTTGAGGTCTACCTATGATGTAAATTACAGACGCCTCTCATCTTTTTAAGTGGTGGAACTTGCACTATTGCTGAATGACTAAATACTTTTTTGCCCCACTGTGTGTATATGTATATATGTATGTGTATGTATATATATATATATATATATATATATATATATATATATATATATATATATATATATATATATATATATATATATATATATATATATATATATATAATATCTCTCTCACAGCCAATATAATCACTGGGTTAAATACCAGTTAGTGTGCCCCCTGGACTGAATGGCCTATTGGCCAAATTAATTAAATAACAACATATGTTTCTTTTCTCTATCGCTTCATTAGGGGACACAGGAAACCATGGGTGGATGCTGCTGCCACTAGGAGGCTGACACTCTGCACAAAAAAAGCTAGTTCCTCCCCTGCAGTGTACACCCCACCGACTGGCTCTAGGTTAGTCAGTTTAGCATAGTGTCAGTAGGGGGTGGACACAGGTCTTTCGTTAGACTCATACCTACCTTGGTTTTTGGCGTTTTCCAGTAGCGTCTCTTCTTTTTCATATGGATCTCCTCCCCTACCTCTGGAGGGATACAGTGTGAACACACTGTATTCCCACGTAGAGACTGAGTACTGTGTGTACTGCTGCCCCGTATTCTCATATGTTTAGTCAGCAGGACCCCAACCCCTAACACATGAAGAGTGTTTAGGTGATCTGTACTTGGTCCTAGCCCCCGTCTCCTACCCACTCGCCCACCAGAGCCTGTCAGTTTCAGGAGGCATGGACATCCCACAATACAGGAGGTTGGGACGTCTAATTCTTCTCTCTCCTCCAGGTACAGGTAAAGAAAAAGATACGAAGAACAAAAGATGAAGACAGAATAAAGATCGAAGATGAAGGGATAAGATGATGAGATTTTTTTTTCCCCCCTAAACCCTCACTTTATTTCTAGGGCTTTACTGTAAGTGTAGGCCTTTTGAGATCTACGTTTGGCTGTTTTCTTTTGTTCTCCTCTGGGTTAGGGTACTGGGCTACCTTTTTCAGCACTTTTAGGGCCTCTGTGCCGCTTATCCCCTTTGTCGGCCACCATCCTTAACCCCTTCAAGACATAGCCCTTTTTCGTTTTTGCGGTTTCGTTTTTCGCTCCCCTCCTTCCCAGAGCCATAACTTTTTTTTTTATTTTTCCGTCAATATGGCCATGTGAGGGCTTATTTTTTGCGGGACGAGTTGTACTTTTGAATGGCACCATTGATTTTACCATGTCTTGTACTAGAAAACAGGAAAAAAATTTCAAGTGTGGTGAAATTGCAAAAAAAGTGCAATCCCACATTTGTTTTTTGTTAGCATTTAGTGAACCTACCAAAAAAGCCAAAAACTAACCTGCCATTGTGATTCTCCACATCATTATGAGTTCATAGACACCAAACATGTCTAGGTTATTTTTTATCTAAGTGGCGAAAAAAAAAATCCAAACTTTGCAAAAAAAAATAAAAATTGCACCATTTTCCAATACCCGTAGCGTTTCCATTTTTTGGGATCTTGTATCGGGTGAGGGCTTATTTTTTGCCGAGCTGACGTTTTTAATGATACCACTTTTGTGTAGATACGTTCTTTTGATCGCTCGTTATTGCATTTTAATGCAATGTCGCGGCAACCAAAAAAAACGTAATTCTGGCGTTTTGAATTGTTTTCTCAATATTTTTTTTAATGTTTTCATATTTTTTAAAACTTTTTTTTTTTTTTTTTTACTTTTGCCATACTTCAGAAGCTGGCACAACTGGATCGGCTCTGCTACATAGGAGCGATCATCAGATCGCTCCTATACAGCTGAATTACAGACTTGCTATGAGCGCCGACACAGGGTGGCGCTCACAGCAAGCCGGCATCAACAACCATAGAGTCTCGAGACCTCAGATTGTCATGCCGACGCATCGCTGATCCCCAGTCACATGACAAGGGTCGGCGATGCGCGCATTTCCGGCCCGATGGCCGGAAGCTGTAGTTAAATGTCGCTGTCAGCGGCATTTAACTAGTTAATAGCGGAAGATGGATCGCGATTCCACCTGCCGCTATTGCGCGCACATGTCAGCTGTACAAAACAGCTGACATGTCGTGACCTTGATGTGGGCTCAGCGCCGGAGCCCACATCAAAGGGGAAGACATGACATAGGCTGTACTAGTACAGCGCATGTCGTGAAGGGGTTAATCTAGGTCTTGGCTTCTCTCTGGCCTAGTCTTGGTGTCTGGCTCCGCCCCTTCTCCCCTTCTTCAGGTAGGCTTTTCTCCTGCCCATCGCTTGCACACTTCCTCTTCTGTCCTTGGTGGCTAGCTCCCCCCTCCTCCCGCCTTCATCAGGCAAGCTCTGCAGCCATTGCCATCTTTCTCCTCTTCTGCACCCGGCTGTTAGCTCCGCCTCAGTGAGCAGGCCTTTTCAGCATTCGCCCACTCCTCCGCAGTGCATGCTTTCACACTTAAGGTCCTCTTCATCCTCCCCACAGTCGCCATTTTCTGGCTTTTTGAACTGGAAGATGGCATTTCCCTGCAGGACCTGCATCTTCTCTTCCTACAATTGACTACAGCCCGGAAGCAGACTTCAGGACACCTGCAGACTGCCACTCTCCTCTGCATTCTCTTCCTGTCCCCCTAACCTTTCTTTTGGCATTAGTTAGTGGGTCTGCTCATTAGCCTAATCCTAAAAGAGTTCTCTCATCCTCCTGCCTCTCTTCTTCTTCTGCTCTTGAGACACTTTGTCTGCTCTTCATGTACAGTAGATGCAAGCTCCCTTCAGGTCAGTCCTCTCCCTTCAGTCAGGACTGCAGCAGCCCCCCGTGCCTGCTACCCAGGAGCCCCCTTCTGCCCCAGGAGAGAGTGGTGCCCCTATCCCAGTGTGGGCAACCTCTTTGTCACAGTCCATGGCGGACCTCACCAAGGTATCGCAGACCCTGGTGTCCGTTCTTGACAGGTTGCTCCTTCCTGCCTCCGCTGTTGCTAGTGGGTAGCAGGACTCACCAGCTGCACCTACCACCAAAGGCCAAAAGAGATCCAGGCAGGAGCGTCGTTCTAGGTCCTCGCTCTCTCTCCCGGCGGTCAGCTTCTTCCCGGTCCTTCTCTCCAGAGTCTGGCGAGGCGGTTTTGGATGTATTGTCAGAGGATGGCTCGGACCTGGATTCTGACCAGGCCTCTAATATGAGAGTCATAGTCCAGAGCTTCACTGTGGTGGTACGGGCAGAGAGTTCCATAGTCTCACTGCTCTTACAGTAAAGAATCCGCATCTGTTATTATGCTTAAACCTTCTTTCCTCCAGACGTAGAGGATGCCCCCTTGTTCCTGTCTCAGGTCTATGATTAAAAAGATCATCAGAAAGGTCTTTGTACTGTCCCCTCATATATTTATACATTAAAATAAGATCACCCCTTAGCCTTCGTTTTTCCAAACTAAATAGCCCCAAGTGTAATAATCTATCTTGGTATTGCAGAACCCCCCCCAGTCCTCTAATAACCTTGGTCACTCTTCTCTGCACCCGCTCTAGTTCAGCTATGTTTTTCTTATACACCGGAGACCAGAACTGTATACAGTATTCTAAGTGTGGTCGAACTAGTGACTTGTATAGAGGTAAAATTATGTTCTCCTCATGAGCATCTATGCTTCTTTTAATGCATCCCATTATTTTATTTGCCTTTGTAGCAGCTGCCTGACACTGGCCACTAAATGTGAGTTTGTCATCCACCCGTACTCCCAGGTCTTTTTCATTGACGGCTTTGCCCAGAGTTTTAGAATTAAGCACATAGTTATACATCTTATTACTTCTACCCAAGTGCATGACCTTACATTTATCCCCATTAAAGCTCATTTGCCATTTATCAGCCCAAGCTTCTAGTTTACATAAATCATCCTGTAATATAAAATTGTCCTCCTCTGTATTGATTACCCTGCAGAGTTTAGTGTCATCTGCAAATATTGAAATTCTACTCTGTATGCCCCCTACAAGGTCATTAATAAATATGTTAAAAAGAAGAGGTCCTAATACTGACCTCTGTGGTACCCCACTGCTAACCGTGACCCAGTCCGAGTGTGCTCCATTAATAACCACCCTTTGTTTCCTATCCCTGAGCCAGCTCTTAACCCACTTACACATATTTTCCCCTATCCCCATTATTCTCATTTTATGTATCAACCTTTTGTGTGGCACCGTATCAAAAGCTTTTGAAAAGTCCATATACACTACGTCCACTGCGTTCCCTTGGTCCAGTCCGGAAGTTACCTCTTCATAGAAATTGATCAGATTAGTCTGACAGGAACGGTCCCTAGTAAACCCATGCTGATATTGGGTCATGAGGTTATTCCTCTTCAGATACTCCAGCATAGCATCCCTTAGAATGCCCTCCAGGATTTTACCCACAGTAGAGGTTACGCTTACTGGCCTATAATTTCCGAGTTCAGTTTTTGTCCCCTTTTTGAATATTGGCACCACATTTGCTACAGGCCAGTCCTGTGGTACAGACCCTGTTATTATGGAGTCTTTAAAGATTAAAAATAATGGTCTATCAATGACAGTACTTAATTCCTGCAGTACTCTGGGGTGTATCCCATCAGGGCCCGGAGATTTGTCAATTTTAATGATTTTTAGACTCCGCCGTAATTCCTGCTGGGTTATGCAGGTTACACTTAATGGGGAATTTTTGTTATCGCTGATCATATTGTCAGCCATGGAATTTTCTTGTGTAAATACTGATGGAAAAAAAGTCATTTAGCATATTGGCTTTTTCCTCATCCTCATCCACCATTTCACCCAGACTATTTTTAAGGGGGCCAACACTATCATTTTTTAGTTTCTTACGATTTACGTAGTTAAAGAATATTTTGGGATTATTTTTACTCTCTGGCAAGGAGTCTCTCTGTCTCAATCTTAGCTGCCTTGATTTGCTTTTTACAGAATTTATTTAATTTTCTGTATTTATTTAATTTTATTTAACCTCCCTAATCTCCCGTTGCCTCTCTGGCGTGGTACAGGCAGTATTTCGGAAAATACCACGTTGGAGGTCCTTGCTTTCAGCTTGCAGCCTAATTCCCTGAAATCGTTTTTAAGGACCTTCCAACTACCTCTAACTTTGTCATTTGTGCCAATGTGCACCATGACCGCTGGGTCCTCACCAGCCCCTCCCAGTAATCTGTCCACCCGATCAGCGATGTGTCGGACTCGAGCGCCAGGTAGGCAGCACACCGTTTGACGATCTGTGTCTTTGTGACAGATTGTTCTATCTGTTCCCCTAATAATTGAGTCCCCCACTACCAGCACCTGTCTGGCCTGCACTAAGCTCCTATTTCCCTCCTTACTGTAGCAGTCACTCCTTTTGGCTTTCAGAGCACATGCCTGGCTGCAGCAGTGCTACCCCTGTACTGGCACCCCCTCATCTGCCAACTTAGCAAACTTATTGGGGTGTGCCAGATCAGAACTAGCCTCCCTGGCACTCTTCCCTCTACCCAGCCTTCTAACCAGGGCCGGCTCCAGGTTTTTGAGGGCCCCGGGCGAAAGAGTCTCAGTGGGCCCTCCTTTAACACATACTACGATTCATGATCGCATATAACACAGCCATGTAGTATATAACAGCCCACGTAGTATATAGCACAGCCACGTAGCATATAACACCGCCATGTAGTATATAACAGCCCATGTAGCATATAACACAGCCACGTAGTATATAGCATAGCCCACGTAGAATATAACAGCCCATATAGTATATAGCACAGCCACAAATATAACACAGCCCACCTAGTATATAGAACAGCCATGTAGTGTATAGCACAGCCCACGTAGCATATAACAGCCCATGTAGTATATAGCATGGCCATGTAGTATATAAAACAGCCATGTAGTATATAGCACAGACATGTAGTATACAGCACAGCTCCCCTCCCCCCAAGAATAGCCCCATAGTCCAGTACTCAGTTACAGTTACCCCCCAAAAAAAACACTCCTCACTCTCAACGTTCCCGCGCCGCGCTGCTCCTTCCCTGCTCCGGTCTCGGCGGCTGCTGCTGCTGACACAGCGAGTGCGCGATGACGTCATTGCGCACCCGCAGTGGCAGTGTCAGAGGCAGAGTGGGGAATGATAAAATTGATAAAGCAGTTTTATTCTTCAGGTTCACGATTACAGTGATACCTCATTTATATCATTTTTTTGTGTTTTGGCGCTTTTATACAATAAAAACTTTTATAGAAAAAATAATTATTTCTCGGTCTCCCATGACAGCACTACGGAGAGAGGGGATCCGCCCTTCGGGGACAGGAAACCTACAGATACATAAGGGCGATACCTCTCCCTCGCATCAGTTGGTTTCCTGTCCCTGAACGGGGAACCTCCTTTCGGCGGTACCTGCAAGGAAGACGTCGTATCCACGGACCGGGACCGGACAGTCGAGTTCTGGCAGCGAGGAGGCTCCTGCCGCGGCTGGTCCGGCACCCGAAGCCGCCACCGCTGAGACCGATGGGGTTTTCAGGGTGAGCGGGGGAGAGGCCGCCGCCAGACTCCGACAGACGAAGGGGCGCTGGTCACCCGGAGCTCCCGTGCCGGCTGCTGCACGGGCCGGGTGTAGTAAGATGGCCGCCGCTCCGGAAATGCGGCATCAACTTCCGGGTCATCCCCGCGCGCATGCGCGGCAAGTTCTCCTCTCCCAGGGATGTGTGCAGGACCGGAAGTGACGGAAAACGCCGGAGCTGACGCCGGATTTAAAAAGGGAGATGGTGCACACATGATTGTCGCACTATCTCCCTTTCACTATGGAGGACAGCGATTCACAGCAGCTGCAGCCAAGGCAGCAGCATCATAAGAAAAATGACCCAAAGAGCTCCAGAAGTGGATCAAGCAGTCGATCCACACAGCGCAGCAGATCTGCTGCAAGGACTAACTCTCCTCCTCAAGAGGCTTCACTTCCAGATCCCGGCCCTCCTCCAGAACCGGTACCTGCCTCCACATCTGAATGGTGAGTGATCTCCGTGAAAGTACACATTTCCTATAATAGGGCTCCCTCTTCTCCCTTACTAGGGTAAGAAGAGCCTGGAGAAAAAGAGAAATAGAGTTTGCCCCACATGTAACAAAGCTTTGCCAGCAACCTGGGGAAAAAAGCTTTGTAAATCTTGTATCCAGCGTTTGTTATGTGAAGAAACCCCTGACTTCGCTTCCGAACTTAAAACCATAATTAGATCGGAAGTTCAGAATGCCCTATTATCCTCCAAAAAAGGGAAGGAAAAGGTGAAGGAGACGGTATATGCTCACTCTGTCCGATCCTCATCTGAGGATGCGGACTCTGATTCCAAATCCTCCCTATCTTCCTCTGACGAAGATTCGGGCCGTCACTGCTTCCCATTAGAGGAAGTGGACGCTTTGGTTAAAGCCGTCAGGGCCACCATGGGGGTTGAGGATCCCAGACCCGATAAAACGGCTCAAGACATTATGTTCGGAGGTCTGACACAAAAAAAGCGGAGAGCTTTTCCATTAAACTCCAATGTCCAGACACTAATCAAAAAAGAATGGGAGAAACCGGACAGGAGAAATTCTTCAGTACCCTCGCTGAAAAGAAAGTATCCCTTTGATGATGAAGCGTCCACTTCTTGGGACAAGGCACCCAAATTGGACGTAGCAGTAGCTAAAGCTTCAAAAAAATTTGCGCTCCCATTTGAGGATATGGGTACCCTCAAAGACCCCTTAGACAAAAAAGCAGATACCTTTCTCAAAGGGGCTTGGGAATCGGCTGGAGGTAGCCTGAGACCTGCAGTCGCAGCGACCTGCACCTCCAGGTCTTTGATGGTGTGGGTTGACCAGCTGGAAAGCCAGATCAAGGACGGATCACCCAGAAGTAAATTGTTAGACTCAATTCCTGCAATTAGAGCAGCAGCAGCTTTTCTAGCAGACTCCTCAGCGGACTCAGTACGTCTAACATCCAAGGCCGCTGCTCTCTCCAATGCGGCCAGAAGGACCCTATGGCTTAAAAGCTGGCCAGGGGATCTCCAAACCAAATTAAAGCTGTGTTCTATTCCATGCGAGGGAAACTTCTTATTCGGGGAAACCTTGGATGACATCCTCCAGAAAGCGGGAGACAAAAAGAAGGGGTTTCCAAATCTGGGACCAGCCCCATTTAAACAGTCCTTTCGGAATAGAAAATTTTTTCGTCGAAGACCTCCTAGAGACCAAAATAAATGGGTAGAAGGTAGAAGGCGAGATAGAGGCTACCTCTTTGGCAACACCTCCCGTGACAAAAAACCCACCAAATGACATTGTCCCTGCGGTGGGGGGAAGACTCACCGCATTTCTTCCTGCTTGGAAGAAAATATCCAACAACACCTGGATTCTAAGACTCATACAGTCTGGCCTAAAAATAGATTTCCTTTCCCTCCCCCCTCGAAATTATGTAATAACAAAAATGAGGTCTTCGTCGGTAGAGCAAGCGGCACTAGAGAAAGAGATTATCGCCCTACTGAAGAAAGCTGTAATTCAGGAGATTCCTCCTCAAGAAATGGGGGAGGGGTTTTTCTCCCCTCTGTTTCTAGTACCAAAACCCGACGGGTCCTTTCGGACAATTATAAACTTAAGAAACCTAAACAATTATGTAAGGAATCACAAATTCAAAATGGAGACAATAAAATCTACAATAAAAATTCTCTTTCCGAATTGCTACATGGTTGTGATAGATCTAACCGACGCATATTACCATGTGCCCATCCACGAGAATTCTCAAAAGTTTCTCAGGATGGCGGTATCCATAAAAGGGAAAATAAGAAACTTCCAGTACAGGGCCCTCCCGTTCGGGATTTCTATAGCTCCGCGGATATTTACAAAAATAGTAGCGGAGATGATGGCCCACATAAGGGAACAGAACATTATCATAGTCCCTTACTTGGACGATTTTCTTATTGCCAGCGACTCGGCTCAAAATTGCAGACATCAGAGAGACCGGGTAATGACTACTCTGACGGAATTAGGTTGGCTCATAAATATAAAAAAATCAAAGTTGGAACCCTCTCAGGTACAGGAGTTCCTAGGGTTGACGTTAGACTCCCGGGTTCAAGAATGCCGGCTCCCGGGCCCCAAAAAAGACAAAATTTTGGCCATGATAGCACAAACACTGCAAAACCCCTCCATGACTCTAAGGAGGGCAATGTCTCTACTGGGGTCTCTATCCTCATGCCTGCCGGCGATACCCTTTGCACAATTCCACACAAGGGAGCTTCAGTGGCACATACTAGAATGGCAGGAAATTTTAAAAAACAATTTGGAAAGCAGGGTCACTCTAAATTCCTCCGTTATTCATTCCCTCCTCTGGTGGGGAAAGAGCCAGAATATTTCAAAAGGGATTCCTTGGGTACCCAAAATATCTCGGGTAATAACAACCGATGCGAGTCCCAGGGGGTGGTGGGCCCACATGGGAAACAGAGTGACTCAGGGCAACTGGTCAATTCAGGAACTATCAGCATCCTCAAATCAAAAAGAACTCTGGGCGGTGTATCAGGCTCTCCTGTCGTTTCTTCCCTACATTCGAGGACATCATGTCCGAATTTTCTCGGACAATATAGTGACAGTAGCTTACATAAATCACCAGGGGGGAACAAGGTCTTGGTCACTGATGAATTCCTCCGCCAAAATTCTCCGCCTTGCAGAAACGAATTTACTTTCCCTTTCCGCACTACATATTCTAGGTTCAAAAAACGAGAAAGCGGATTACCTGAGTCGAACTCAGTTGAGACAAGGCGAATGGTCCCTGAATCAGTCTGTCTACAACCAGATCACGAAAATGTGGGGAACCCCAACAATAGACCTGTTCGCCAATCACAAAAACAAAAAAGTAAACAAATTTTGTTCTCTAAGCCCAGAAGGGAATCCCCAGGCTCTGGATGCTTTTCTCATTCCATGGACACACAAACTAACTTACGCTTTTCCACCAACCATTCTAATTCCGGCGGTCATCCGCAAGGTCAGAGAGGACAAAACAAAGATGATCCTTATTGCCCCATTCTGGCCAAAAAGGACATGGTTTTCCTGGCTAAGGATGCTATCGGTCTCAGACCCATGGGTTCTACCGAATCTGCCAGACCTATTACAGCAAGGACCGATCCTCCACCCACAGGAGACGAACTTGCATTTGACAGCCTGGCTTTTGAACGGGAACTGTTAATAAAAAGAGGCTTTTCAGACAACTTGGTTGCAACATTATTAAAATGTAGAAAACCTATTACTACCAAAATATATGGCAAAACATGGAAAAAATTCTTGTCTGTATCCAAAGTCAAAATCCAGGACGGACCTTCAATTAATAAGATACTTGAGTTCCTACAAAAAGGACTGGAACAAGGATTAGCGGTTAGTACTCTTAAGGTGCAGATAGCAGCCCTGGGTGCTCTCTATAACCAGAATATAGCAGCCAACCCATGGATAATAAGATTCGTTAAAGCGGTAACAAGATCAAAACCTGTAGTTACCCAAAAGATGCCCTCATGGGACCTAAGTTTAGTCCTTTCTGCATTATCTGGTCCACCATTCGAACCTATAGACACGATTTCCATAAAAACACTGTCACTAAAAACCATTCTTCTAGTAGCCTTAACATCGGCACGCAGAATAAGCGATATTCAAGCCCTATCCTCTAACCCTCCTTTTACAAAAATATTGGATGATAGAGTTACTCTTAGACCTGACCCGGCCTATCTGCCAAAAGTGGCGTCTAAATTCCATAGGTCACAGGAGATATCCCTTCCGTCCTTCTGCCCGAACCCTAGAAATAGGAAAGAACAGAAGTTCCATAATTTAGATGTCAAAAGATGCCTAGTCCAATACCTAGATTCCACCAGGGAGTATAGGAAGGAAGGCTCTCTGTTTGTTTGTTTCCAGGGTCCCAGAAAAGGATTCCGGGCATCTAAAGGCACGTTGGCAAGGTGGATAAAAGAGGCAATAGCATTGGCATATTCATCTATGGGAAATGCGATCCCGGACGGTATAAGAGCGCACTCCACAAGAGCAGTTGCTACCTCATGGGCTGAGAGGTCAGAGGTATCAATAGAACAGATCTGTAAGGCGGCCACCTGGTCATCACCGTCAACCTTTTTTAGACACTATAGACTAAATCTAGCCTCTACGTCTGACCTAACCTTCGGTCGAAGGGTTCTTAAGCCGGTGGTCCCTCCCTAAGCTTAGTCTCTGCAATTCTCTCCGTAGTGCTGTCATGGGTGACCGAGAAAGTCATAGTTACTCACCGATAACGGTGTTTCTCGGAGCCCATGACAGCACTCGCTTATTTCCCTCCCATCACGAGTGTGGTGAGCACCTTTAATTACATATGATTTATATAATGTATATATTACAATTTAGGCACGGGGTTCCTTTTTTTGTTAAGAAATGTTATAATATGGTATTTTTTCTGTTGTAAACTAACCTGGAGGTCCTCCGATGCTCTGTAAACCAACTGATGCGAGGGAGAGGTACCGCCCTTATGTATCTGTAGGTTTCCTGTCCCCGAAGGGCGGATCCCCTCTCTCCGTAGTGCTGTCATGGGCTCCGAGAAACACCGTTATCGGTGAGTAACTATGACTTTTTGCATCACTTTTTATTCTGAGGGCTATAACTTTTTAATTTTTTCGCTGATGACGCTGTTTGGTGGCTCGTTTTTTGCGGGACAAGATGACATTTTCAGCTTTACCATGTTTATGTATATCCGTCTTTTTGATTGCGTGTTATTCCACTTTTTGTTCGGCAGTATGATAAAGCATTGTTTTTTGCCTCGTTTTTTATTTTTTTTACGGTGTTCACTGAAGGGGTTAACTAGTGGGACAATTTTATAGGTTGGGTCGTTACGAACGCAGCGATACTAAATATGTGTACTTTTATTGTTTATTTAAAGAAATATATTTATTGGAAAAATATATATATTTTTTCTTTATTTAGGATTTTTTTTTTCTTTTTTCACACGTTAATATTTTTTTTTTTTACTTTGTCCCAGGGTGGGACATCATTGTATAGTGTCAGATCGCTGATCTGACACTTTGCAAAGAACTGTGTCAGATCAGTGATCTGACAGACAATGTAGGAGGCTTGCCGGCAAGCCACCTCCCGGAAGGACCCCCGCGGCCATCTTGGATCCGGGGCCTGCAGGGAGGAGGACGGAGGAGACGCTCGAACAACGAAATCACATTGTTTTGTTCCGAGGGTCTCAGGGAAGCATGCACGGAGCCCCCTCCCTGTGCGATGCTTCCCTATGCCGCCGAAACGCTGCGATCATGTTTGATCGCAGTGTTCCGGAGGTTAAAGTGCACTATGTGCCAGGAGTGATCACGGACTGCTCCCGGCACACAGTGCCGGATGTCGGCTGTAATAATCAGCTGACACCCGGCCGCGATCAGCCGCTCTCCCCCCGTGAGCGCGGCTGATCGCCTATGATGTACTATCCCGTCCCTGTGAATTAAGTCCCAGGTCACCTTGACGGGATAGTACGTCAGATGGCAGAAAGGGGCTAACATTAACGATACTTCTACGGAACCTGCAGAGCGTGGGTCGAGACCAATCCCAAGATCTTTGCACCACAGAGAATTTGAGAAGGTACTTTCCAGGGCGTGGGAAAACCTGACCAGACGCTTTCAAAGAGGGAAGCGCCTTGGTATCCTATATGCCTTAGCTCACTGCGAACTGGACCACATCTCCAACTGGGAATCCTCCAGTTTCCAGACTGTGCACCAACACAGTCCTTCTGCTTACGAATGGAGCATCCCTCAAGGACTCCAATGACAGGATCATAGTCTTTTGCAAAGTCTGCCTTTGAAGCGACCACTTCTACATTGTGCCCTGCCTTTTCCAATACGTGGGTGGGTTAATCAATTCCGTTAGGGCAATCTTTTTGGAGCTTGACCGGAGGAATTGGTCAACCTCGCGGACTAGATTTCTCATGCCGGGAAGCACATGATATCTGCCTCCCTGGTCACTATTTCATGTGTGGCTCAGGTGTCCAGCAATATTGTGGTCATCCGATGGACTGTTTGGTTTAAAGCGTGGCAGGCGTACTTATCTTCAAAAAAGTGCCTTACCAACTTGCCTTTCCAGGGTTCCCGTCTATTTGGCTCCAAGTTGGTTCAAATTATAAAGAAGGCCACCGGAGGGACGAGCTCCCTCCTTCCTCAGTCTAAACCTCTCCAGCCTTCTCAGAAGCATCAGTTTCGGTCCTTTCGGCCCTTTCGGCATTTCTCTGCAGCGGAGGTTTTTTCCTGTCAAGAGAGGCCACAGGCTCGCTGGGATAGCAAAAGAGTGTCCTTTAAACCCACCCCCCGGAATCCCCATAACACGCAGGGTAGATCCTCCAGGCCTAGACCCGGCAGAGCTTCCTCTGTGTAACTCAACTCCAGATCCCAGAGAATCCCCCAGGCTGGGCAGCCATCTCTGGTTTTTCAGAGACATCTGGCTTGCCTCAGTGGAGGACACATGGGTCATGGAGGCTGTATCCTCCAGATACAAAATAGATTTAGTTTCGGGGCCCCGAGATCGATTCTTCGAATCCCATTCTCCAAGAGATGCTTCTCTGGTTCCAGGTTTCTCTGCATCCATTGTCTCCCTTCTCAGTTCAGGGGTCATAGTTCTTGTCCCTGATCGGGAACGTTTCACAGGTTTTTATTCAAACCTATTTGTGGTTCCGAAGAAGGATGGCGTGGTTCAACCCATTCTGGATCTAAAGTTACTGAACAAAAGGGTCTGTCTATGACATTTCAGGATGGAGTCTCTTCGTTCAGTAAGGGTATGTGCACATGTTGCAGATTTGCCTGTGGAATTTTCTGTGCAGATTCTGCATCTCTTGGCAGAAAACGCAGTATTTGATGCGGATTTTCATGCATTTTTTCCTTACGGATTTGTATGCGTTTTTGTAGGCTAAATAAAGATCTATTATTTAACAAAAAAAAAAAGTTGTGAAGTCATTTTCTGTCGTACCTCTTCATTGAAGAATGTTCATGCGCACACACACCTGTAGACACATAATAAATAGATCTATAGATAGATATATCTATAGATGGATAGATAGATAGATGATACCAAGACTGATGTTTAGTAATAAATATAATAAAATGGTACATAAAGAGTTAAATAAAGACACACACACGAAATATGCGTTAAGCCGGTGTCACACTTGCGAGAAACTCGCACGAGTCTCGCACCTCAGTACCCGGCACTGCTACCAGCACTCGGACTGGAGCGTTCAGCTATATAGAAAGACATGCAGCCGCACACTCCAGTCCCGAGTACCTGTTGATGTGAGAGACTCGTGTGAGTTTCTTGCAAGTGTGACCCCGGCCTTAAACGCAATATCTGTTTAATTTAAAAAAAAAAAAATGGTGTGGTCTCCTGTGCAATTTTCTGCACCAGAGAGGGAAAGCCAGTGACTGGGGGCTGATATTTATAGCCTAGGAAGCGGTTAATACCCATGGATCTTCCTAGGCTATGAATATCAGCCTGCAGCTGTATATTTAGCCTTTACTGGCTATTAAAATAGGGAGACCCCCTAAAAAATACGACATGGCGTCCCCCTATAATTAATAGCCATAAAAGGCTATGCAGATTGCTGCGGACTGATATTCAGAGCCTAGGAAGGGACCATGGATATTGGGCCCCCCCGGCTACAAACACCAGCACACAGCCACCCCAGAAATGGCACATCTCTAAGATGTGCCAATTCCTGCACTTAGCCTCTTTCTTCCCACTGCCCTGTAGTGGTGGCATATGGGGTAATGGGTTAATGTCACCTTTGTATTGTAAGGTGACATCAAACCGGCAAATCAGCATGTTTTTTTCCACAGCATGTGCACACCAATTTCCCATTGACTAACATTGCTTGTGCACTACACTGCGGAGTTGATGCAATTCCGCGTGTCCAAAAACACTGCAGAAACGCATCAAAATCTGCAACTTGTGCACATAGCCTAATTGCCTCCATGGATTCGCAGGAGTTCCTATGCTCCATAGACTTCCAAGATTCCTATCTCCATGTCCCTATCTTCTCAAGGCATCAGATTCCTGTGTTGTGCGGTGCAGCAGGACCGTTTTCAGTTCGTAGCCCTACCGTTCGGCCTCGCAACCGCTCTCAGGGTTTTCACAAAAATTATAGCAGCGTTAACCCCTTTATCCCTGAGGGTGGTTTGCATGTTAATGACCAAGCCAATTTTTACAATTCTGACCACTGTCCCTTTATGAAGAAATAACTGTGGAACGCTTCAATGGATCCCGGTGAAAAAAACCTGAAATTTGGCGAAAATTTTGAAAATTTCACAATTTTCCAACTTTTTATCTTCATGCCCTTAAATCACAGAGATATGTCACACACAATACTCCATAAGTAACATTTCCCACATGTCTACTTTACATCAGCACAATTTTGGAAGTAATTTTTTTTTTATTAGGAAGTTATAAGGGTTAAAAGTTAAACAGCAATGCTCATTTATACAACACCATTTTTTTTTCTTAGGGACCACCTCACATTTGAAGTTACTCTGAGGGGTCTATATGATAGAAAATACCCAAAAGTGACACCATTCTTAAAACCGCACCCTTCAAAACCACATTCAAGAAGCTTATTAACCCTTCAGGTGCTTCACAGGAATTTTGGAATGTTTTAAAAAATGAAAATTTAACTTTTTCGCAAAAAATTTAATTCAGACCAAAATGTTTTTTTATTTTACCAAGGGTAACGGGAGAAACTGGACCCCAAAAGTTGTGCAATTTTTCCTGAGTATGCTGATACCCTATATGTGGGGGTAAACCTCTGTTTGGGTCCATGGCAGAGCTCAGAAGTTAAGGAGCACCGTTTTACTTTTCAATGCAAAATTGACTGGAATTAAGATCGGACGTCATGTTGCGTTTGGAGAGATGTGCCTAAATAGTGGAAACCCCCCACAAGTGACAACATTTTGGAAACTAGACCCCCTAATAAACTTATCTAGATGTGTGGTGAGAACTTTGAACCCCCAGCTGCTTCACAGAAGTTTATAATTTAGAGCCATAAGAATAAAAAATCATAATTTTCTCAACAAAAATTATTTTTTCGCCCCCCATTTTTTATTTTCCCAAGGGTAACAGAAGAAATTGGACCCCAATGGTAATTGTGCAATTTGTCCTGAGTATGCCAATACCCCATATGTGGGGATAAACCACTGTTTGGGTGCAAGGCAGAGCTCAGAAGGGAAGGAGCGCCAGATTTTACTGTTATGGTTTGCAGGTGCCATGACACACTGGGAGAGCCCATGAGGTGCCAAAAGAGCAAAATCCCCAACAAGTGACCCCATTTTACAAACTACACCTCTCAATGAATTCAGCTAGGGGTGCAGTGATCATATTGACACCATGGGTGTCTCACATAATTTTATACCATTGGGCAGTGAGGACAAAATAACTACATTTTTACCACCAAAATTTTGTTTCAGCCAAAGATTTTACATTTTCACACAAGAAGTGGGTAAAAATGGCAACAAAGTTTGTCCCACTATTTCTACTGAATGTGTGCAATACCCCATATGTGGCTGTACAGTGCTGCTTAGCCATGCAGAGAGACTCGGGCGTTCTATTTGCCTATTCAAGTGAGTGGGTCTGTGCACATGTCAGTGTGTTTCCATGGACCGTGTGTCCATTGGCAAAACACTCTGACATGTCCATTTTTTCATGTCAGCACGGGCCATAAAATGTCCCGCACATGTGCATACACATAACACACATGGATGTCATCCATGTGACACGCATCGGCACCGTGGAAGAAGCGGTACAGTAAGCGCTGTTCCCCGCGGTGCCGGGTGCTGAACACGGCTCTTCTCATTCTTCCCTGCTCTGCCGGCAATTGGTACGAGCAGGGGAGAATGAAGAGAGCTACATTACAGTAATAAAAGAGACAACAGGCTGCTGCTGCTAATACCAGTGACAGCAGGAGCAGCGGATGGGAGTATTCATCTGCTCCTGTGCTGTAAATAAATATGGTAATTAAAAACAAATCTGCTTGGGTTCCCCCTACTTTTGATAACCAGACAGACAAAACTCACAGCTGGGGGCTGCAACCCTCATCTGTCAGCTTCACCAAGGTTGCATATCAAGAATAGAGGGGTCCACATGCCATATTTTTTAATTATTTAAATAAATAATTTAAAAAAAACGGAGAGGGGTCCCTCCATTTTTGACATCAAGCTTTGCTAAAGCTCACAGCAGGGGGCTGGTATTCTCAGGCAGGTAAGGGGCCATGGATATTGACCCCCCCAGCCTAAAAATAGCCCACAGCTGCCCAGAAAAGTCACATTTATTAGATGCACCAATTCTGGCACTTTGCCCTGCACTTCCGACTTGCCCTGTAGCTGTGGCAAGTGGGGTAATAGTTGTGGGGTTGATGTCATCAAGCCCACGGTTTAGTAATGGAGAAGCATCTATAAGACACCTATCCATTACTAATCCTATAGTTGTATAGTAAATAAAGTCACAGCAAGAATAAAGTGTTTTATATGAAATAAAATCAAAACACAAAAACATTTTTATTATTACTGCGCCTAATTCCAGCAAAGCCCTCGATCTCCTGTAATAAAAGTAAAATAATAAAACAATAATATACCAGCCCTGTCCATCGTTGTGTCCCATGTAATCCATGTCTGGGAGATATACATTTTCAACCTGAACGGTGTCAAAATGCGACCGTCCCGGATGAAAACCACTGGTGAATGATCTGCTTGGGAATGCAGCGTCAGTGACTGGGGGTGATGTCATAAAGGTAACCTCCGGTCCCTGAGCTCTGTTTCCAGCTGGGCTGAGCTGCAGTGACTTCTGTGAGATCCCCGCTAGCACCGTGAGCGCTTATTGTGCTAGCGGGGAACTCACTGGAAGAGATCCCTTTTCTAGGTATGTGTTGTCTTCCACCGGTTTTCGCATGGATCCAGCGAAAGTCCGGGCGGTTTTGGATGGGATCATTCAGAGGATTTGAAGGCCTTACAGAGATTTTTTTGGTTTCACCAACTACTACCGTAAATTCATAAATAACTTTTCGGTAGTAGCCAAACCTCTTACAGATATGACCAAGAAGAGGATGGACTTCTCCAGGTGGACCAATCCTGCCAGGAAAGTGTTTGACACATTGAAAAGGTGTTTTTCTTCTGCGCCGATTTTTATTCAGCCTGTTTGTTGGGCTTTTCTTGCATGCTTTGTGACTGTCACACAGCCACGAAAAATGAAGCTGCGGTGCCGAATAACTGATTATCCGGAGCGCTGCAGGTATCCGGGTTCCTGATGCAGCTATTCGGTAAGCACTATAGCTATTCGGGTAAGGACTTATACGAAGCTATTCTCTTATCCCTCTTGCTAACGTAATTTAGCACGACATATCTCACCTTATCATTTAGTGGCAGTGAAATTCATCTGTATGCAGAGCTCATGCAGAGTAAAAAAAAAAAAAAAAAGCATTTTTTTTCTGTGACAAACGTGATACAGCAGATCTGAGTTTGAAATTCTTTGGAACATATATTCTGTTGTATACAGGCCTCAGCCACAGTAAAAAAAAAAATACTTTTTTCTGTTAGTAATGTCTTACAGTAGGCTAGATGTCAATATGAAATTGCTTGGAGCATATCTTCTATGTTATACAGGCCTAATCTACACTAAAAAAAATACTTCATTCTGTTACTAACGAGATGCAGTAGGGGAGATCTCAGTTTGAAATAGTTTGGAGCATATACTCTTTGTTATGCAGGTCTCATCCACACTAAAAAAAATAATTTCTTCTGTTACTAATGTGACTTAGCACACCATATTTCACATTGTCATTTAGTGGCGCTGAAATTCAGCTGTGTGCAGAGCTGGTGCAGAGTAAAAAAATCTATCTTTTTGTTGCTAATACTGTGCTCCTACCACGCTATCTGAGCAACATAAGTGGGGAAAAAGCAAGGTCGTGGTGGAAGGGGGCATAGGCTTGTTGTTCAAGGCGTACATGGGGTAGGTGGTAATGTTAAGGTGGCAACCCAATTACCCTTGCTTCCCGCCATGTCACAACTCTTCAACCGCCCAACTGACTGTAGGGAACCATAGATGAGTGAGTCTGCATTGCTGTCCACACATTCTATGCCATGGGCTTCAGAAGTGTACTCAAAATCTTCACAGAGTGAAGAGGAGGAAATTATCTGCACTGATGCCCCCAATTATTTTTTATTGGATCCAGGGCAGAACAAATTTGGGTCCGAGCAGCATCCTAACCCTCATCACAGACGTTAACCCCTGGAGGAGGAGTTGATCCTGATGAGACGAAGATATCTGAGGCTCACGCGGACTGTACTCTGCTGTCAGGGCTGGAAGAGGAGAAGGGTGACTGTCAGGGTGAGGAATGGGATAACAGAGAGGTTGATAAGGTTGTAGATCCCACTTGGTGTGAACACAGAGGCACGCAGCTGAGTATGTCATCTGATGAGGTGGAGGAAAAAGAGGTTATGTTGCACCCTACGGTGCAGACACAGAGTGGTGTAACCACGACGACCACTGCATCCTCAGCCACAACTGTAGCCAGCAGAGTTTGTGTGTATGCAGCTCACAGGGGTGGCAAGGGTTGCCTAGCCTGGGCCTTTTTTGACATCACAAAGGATGAACCAACTCACGTTATCTGCAAACTTTGCAAAACAAAACTGAGTAGAAGGAAAAAGTGCAATAATTTGACTATTACATGCATGAACCTTCACATGCACAATCAACATGCGTTACTCTGGCAATCCCACTGTTATAAAATATGGACCAGCAGACCTCAGCAACCATGAGCCATCTCATCAACCGCATCTGCTGCTTCGTCCTCCTCTTTTACCGTGCCAAGTATTGTCACACAGGCCTCTGACCGCAGAACCTCCGGTTCTCTACCCACTCCAGTCAGACTGATTGAGAGTCCATCAGTTGTAACTGAAGCGGACATGTCTGCTGTTTTTGACCGATGTCAGAGAATGAGCACACCACAACTTTATCAATCCACCGTAAATCTCAGCCTGCAACTCTCTCACAGTCCAGCAGTTGTCCAATTCACCATACTCCACCATCTCTGAGCACTGTATCCAGCCCTCGGTTCCGCAGTTGGGATCACGTAAAAGATTGTTTCCACCTACGCATGACAAAGCTAAGAGGTTGAACTCCACCATCTCCAATCTGTTTGCCACCGAAATGCTGCCTTTCTGCCTAGTGGATACAGACGGTTTCTGAAAGCAGATGGATGTTGCAGTCCCCCAGTACCAATTTCCCAGTTGCCATTATTTCTCTAAGAAAGCGGTGTCTGCGCTACACCAGCATGTCACAGATAAAATCACCTGTTCCTTGACTAAATCTATGTCTGCCAGGGTGCATTTCCCCACAGACACTTGACCGAGCACGCTACATCTTGCTGACTGGGAACTGGGTAACTGATGGCTGTGGGGAGCAGGCGGGGATGGTGCTGCTCCACAAGTCTTGGAATCCCCAAGGCTTGCAGGACAAACCTCTGTATTTCACATTTCCTCCACTGCTTCTGCCTCCTCCAGCTCTTCTAAGGGCCTCCACCTTTGCCCTCAACTCTGCCTTAATGAGACATGTGTTCAAACAGTGCAGAGTGAATCCCCACCACATCCGTACTGCGGAGCCAGGGCTCGCCATAATCAGGCAGTGTTAAAAGTGATATGCCTTGGAGATCACGATCATATACCTGAAGAGTTGTGGACAGCATTCTAGGTCCATTTTGAGCAATTGCTGTCTCCGTTAAACTTTGAACAAGGAAAGGCCGTGTCCTATAATGATGCGAACCTGGTGGCAGCCCTATGCAGAGGCAAGCTCACACATGTGCTTTGTATGGCCCACGTCCTCAACCTGGTAGTAGAGAAATTTCTTCACTATCCTGGCCTGGGTGAGCTGCTGCATAAAGCATGGAAACTGTGTGCTCACTTCCACCGTTTGCACCCCTCACGTTATCGACTTGCATCGATACAGAGGTTTTTGTCAATGCCGGTTGACAGGATGATATGCAATGTGCTGACACCGTGAAATTCCACTCTGCACATGTTGCAGTGACTTTAGTAGCAGAAACTAATCTTGATGCAGTACAGCATGTGATATAGACTGGGCCAACGCAGTACGGACGTAGGGCATATCACGTTTATGGAGTGGGCACAGATTAAGAAACTTCAGCACAGTTTCGAAATGGCTACAAAGATGGTTAGCATTGACGATGCAAACAACAACATCACTATTTCGGTCATCTACATGCTGGAGCAGACTTTCAATAGCCTGCGGGAGGTGGTGGTCCCAGAGAAAGAGAAGGAAACAGAGGAAGTAAACATGGGTTTACTGTCAGACAAATCTGATCAATTTCTATGAAGAGGTAAGTTCCAGACTGGACCAAGGGAACCCAGTGGACGTACTGTATATGGACTTTTCAAAAGCTTTTGATACAGTGCCACACAAAAAGTTGATACATAAAATGAGAATAATGGGGATAGGGGAAAATATGTGTAAGTAGGTTAAGAGCTGGCTCAGGGATAGGAAACAGGGTGGTTATTAATGGAACACACTTGGACTGGGTCGTGGTTAGCAGTGGGGTACCACAGGGGTCAGTATTAGGACCTCTTCTTTTTAACATAGTTGTTAATGACCTTGTAGGGCGCATACAGAGCAGAATTTAAATATTTTCAGATGACACTAAACTCTGCAGGGTAATCAATACAGAGGAGGACAATTTTATATTACAGGATGATTTATGTAAACTAGGAGCTTGGGCTGATAAATGGCAAATGAGCTTTAATGGGATTAAATGTAAGGTCATGCACTTAGGCAGAAGTAATAAGATGTATAACTATGTGCTTAATTCTAAAACTCTGGGCAAAACCGTCAATGAAAAAGACCTGGGAGTATGGGTGGATGACAAACTCACATTTAGTGGCCAGTGTCAGGCAGCTGCTACAAAGGCAAATAAAATAATGGGATGCATTAAAAGAAGCATAGATGCTCATGAGGAGAACATAATTTTACCTCTATACAAGTCACTAGTTCGACCACACTTAGAACACTATGTACAGTTCTGGTCTCCGGTGTATAACAAAGACATAGCTGAACTAGAGTGGGTGCAGAGAAGAGCGACCAAGGTTATTAGAGGACTGGGGTTCTGCAAAACCAAGATAGATTATTACACTTGGGGCTATTTAGTTTGGAAAAATGAAGACTAAGAGGTGATCTTATTTTAATGTATAAATATATGAGGGGACAGTACAAAGACCTTTCTGATGATCTTTTTAATCATAGACCTGAGACAGGGACAAGGGGGCATCCTCTACGTCTGGAGGAAAGAAGGTTTAAGCATAATAACAGACTGTAAGAGCAGTGAGACTATAGAACTCTCTGCCGTATGATGTTGTAATGAGTGATTCATTACTTAAATTTAAGAGGGGACTGGATGCCTTTCTTGAAAAGTATAATGTTACAGGTTATAAATACTAGATTCCTTGACAGGGCGTTGATCCAGGGAACTAGTCTGCTTGACATATGTGTCGGGAAGGAATTTTTTTCCCCAATGTGGAGCTTACTCTTTGCATCATGGTTTTTTTTGCCTTCCTCTGGATCAACATGTTAGGGCATGTTAGGTTAGGCTATGGGTTGAACTAGATGGACTTAAAGTCTTCCTTCAGCCTCAATAATATTCTGTTACTATGTAAGTTGCGGAAGGGATAACAATGTCTTAAAGTTCCAGACTGTCGTCACACAGGCGTGTGCCAAGGGAGGGTGGATTACTGCGATCGAAGGGGGCTGGTGATACCAGACAAAGTGTTTAGTGAAGGTGCAAGAGCCAAGGAACAAATGGAGGAGGTAGAGGTGATGAACGAGCAACTGTCAGGAGATGAAGAAGATAATCATCCCATCTGTGTTGATCGTGGTTGGTGTGAGGGGATGGAGGAAAAAAGCATCAGTGTTATCCAGCCGCCAACACCGCATGAGCTTGGACCTCATGGAAGAGCCCGACTAGCTGCAACATGATCCCTGTATAGTTATAATTCAAAATAGTGCTGACTACTGGATTGCCATTCTGTTAGATCCACATTATGAATGTAAAATTTTGCCAGATGCTTCCTGTTCTGGAAAGAGACCTGCGAATGATGAAGTATTGAAACACGCTTTTACACAACCATAAGAGAGGTATTCCCCAAGACAGTGGTGAGGCACACAGTGTGCATTGCACCTGTAGACTTCTAACCTCCAGCAAGCCAATTTGTCAATGCTAAAACATTAGCAGCAGCGGTGTTAGTGGCAGAAGCAATTTCTGTGAGTCCTTTGACATATTTTTTAGACCAGCTTGTGCACCAGCACAACAGAGTCCAAGTCTGACACGTGGTGAATGACTGGAGACTGAATGACCCAGTATCAATGCCATTAGGGAGGGTTTGGACTTTTACAGTTTGGTGTTCAAAAATGGATGAGTTGCCTGAGCTCGCCTGTCATGCATTGGAGGTTTTATCATGCCCAGCAGCCAGCGTTCTCTCAGAATGTGTCTTCTGCACTGCTGGTGGTGTCTTGATATATAAGCGCAGCCGACTGTCCCCTGAAAGTGTAGACTGCCTAACTTTCATCAAGATGAACAAGTCATGGATTCTCCAAGGACGTTTGCACCCCAATTGCAGACTGTACAAACTAGGCGATGTTGTAGTTTTTAGTATGCTGCATTGATCTTGCGTAATTTCAATCTGTAATATCTATAGTGGGGCTTGTATGCCTGCTGTTGTTGCTGCTGCAGATGTTAACACTAATTTGTGGAAATGTGGAGACTCCTGATTAGGTCTAATCATCTGCTGGGTTGGCTGTAGTAGAAGAGTTGTCACTCCCCATTATACTATTTCTACTATGGTGAAATTGATGTTACTTTGGTGGTGCCTACCCCTAATTATTTTAAATTTGAAGACACCTAATTGGGTCTCCATCTGCTGGGTTGGCTGTAGTAGAAGATGTGGCGATCCCTATTATACTATTTCTAATCTGGTGAAATTGATGCCAATTTGGGTGTGTCAGGCCCTAATTTTTGGAAATGTGGAGACTCCTGATTAGGTCTCTCCATCTGCTGGGTTGGCTGTAGTGGAAAATGTCTCGGTCCCTATTCTGCAATTTCTACTCTGTAAAATTGATGTCACTTTGGTGGTGTCAGGCCATAATTTTTAACCCCTTAATGATCGCCAACTGGTCTTTTTACTGACCTGAGATATAAGAGAATAGCATCCCCAATCAAGTGACAATCCAGCAGCTGTCGGCTGTACACTATAGCTGACAACTTGCTACATAAGCCACGATCAGTGTTGGCACCGTCCATATCTGTTTAACCCCTTAGATGCTGCTGTCAAAAGTGACTACATCATATAAATGGTTAACAGAGTGTGGGGCTTCCTAGTTAACCCCATCGGTACCAAGAGATCATGATTTTGTGGTCCTGATGTTTGCCATGGGAATTCTTCGCCAAATAGTGGCCTTAGTCTCCCGGCTACAGAGACCTGTTCAGAAGTCAGTGACATTTAGGTAGTAAAAATACACTTTTTTGTTTCTTTTATGCCACTTTGCATTAATTCCTGAATATTACTTGCAGGGTTAATAAACTACCTGACAGCAGTTTTCAATATGTCGAGGGGTGCAGTTTTTAAAATTAGTTTTTTCAATATATAGGACCCTCAAAGTCACTTCAAAACTGGATAAATCCATAAAAAATGAATGTTGTAAAGTTCCTTGAAAAAAATGAAAAGTTACAGATACATTTTTAAACCTCCTAAAATGCTAACAAAATAAAAGAACATCTTACAAATGGTGCTGATGTAAAGCAGACATGAGGGAAATGATATTTATTTATGTTTTTCTGTGGTATAACTATCGGGATTAAAGGGGTAATCGAAAATTGCATATTTTTTTACATTTTTTGCCAAATTTTTTATGTTTTGTGTTTATAAAACATATCGACCTAAATTTACCATTATCATAAATTACAATGTGCCATGAAAAAATAATCTCAAAATCACTGGGATTTGTTGAAATGTTCCAGAGTTATTACCACATAAAGTGACACTGGTCAGATTTCAAAAATTTGACCTGGTCACTAAGGGGTTAAAAATGAGGAGACTCCTCATTGGGTCTCCATCTGATCAGTTGGCTGTAGTGGAACAGGTGCCGGTCCCTATTATACTATTTCTACTCTGGTAAAATTGATGCCACTTTGTTGGTGTCTGCCACACATTTTTGGAAATGTAGAGACTCCTGATTGGGTCTCTTCATCTGCTGGTTGGCTGTAGTGGAAGAGATTTCGCTCCCCATTATACTATTTCTACTCTGGTGAAATTAATGCTACTTTGGGGGTGCCTTCCCATAATTATTTTAAATTTGAAGACTCCTGATTGGGTCTCCATCTGCTGGGTTGGCTGTAGTGGAAGATGTGTCGATCTCTATTATGCCACTTTGGTGGTCTAGGATTATTATATGATGAACCAAATTCTGTGGATCAAGCGGAGAAGACCTTGTTGGCCCTGTCTCAGGGTCAAGAGGCGGCAGAATTGTATTGTCAGAAATTTAGAAAATGGTCTGTGCTGACTAAATGGAATGATGATGCTTTGGCGGCAATTTTCAGAAAGGGTCTTTCTGAATCCGTTAAAGATGTTATGGTGGGGTTTCCCACGCCTGTCGGTCTGAGTGATTCTATGTCTCTGGCCATTCAGATTGATCGGTGCTTGCGTGAGCGCAGAGCTGTGCGCGCTGTAGCGTTGTCCTCAGAGCAGATGCCTGAGCCTATGCAGTGTGATGGGATTCTGTCTAGAACAGAAAAACAAGGATTCAGACATCAGAATGGGTTGTGTTTTTATTGTGGCGATGCTTCTCATGTTATTTCAGTCTGTCCTAGGCATACAAGGAGAATCGCCAGTTCAGTTACCATCAGTACTGTACAACCTAAATTTCTGTTATCTGTGTCCCTGATCTGCTCATTGTCATCATTTTCTGTCATGGCGTTTGTGGATTCAGGCGCCGCTTTGAACTTAATGGACTTTGAATTTGCCAGGCGTTGTGGTTTCCCCTTGCAATCTTTGCAGAATCCTATTCCTTTAAGGGGCATTGATGCTACACGTTTGGCTAAAAATAAACCCCTGTTTTGGACACAGGTGACCATGTGTATGGCGCCAGCCCATCACGAAGATTGTCGTTTTCTGGTGTTGCATAATTTACATGATGCTATTGTGCTGGGTTTTCCATGGTTGCAGGTACATAATCCTGTGTTGGATTGGAGGTCTATGTCTGTCTGACTAGTTGGGGTTGTCAGGGGGTTCATAGTGACGTTCCTTTGATGTCAATCTCCTCTCCCTACTCTTCTGAAATTCCTGAGTTTTTGTCTGATTTTCAGGATGTATTCGAAGAGCCCAAATCCAGTTCCCTTCCACCGCATAGGGACTGTGATTGTGCTATTGACTTGATTCCAGGCTGTAAGTTTCCTAAGGGCCGACTTTTCAACCTGTCTGTGCCTGAACATACCGCCATGCGGAGTTATGTTAAGGAGTCTTTGGAGAAAGGGCATATTCGGCCATCTTCTTCACCGTTGGGAGCGGGATTCTTTTTTGTTGCTAAGAAGTATGGCTCCTTGAGACCCTGTATTGATTATCGCCTCTTGAGTAAGATCACGGTCAAGTTTCAATACCCTTTACCTTTGCTTTCTGATTTGTTTGCTAGGATTAAGGGGGCTAGTTGGTTTACTAAGATTGACCTTCGGGGGGCATATAATCTTGTTCGTATTAAGCAGGGGGATGAATGGAAAACTGCGTTTAATACACCCGAAGGCCATTTTGAACACCTTGTGATGCCATTCGGGCTCTCTAATGCTCCATCTGTTTTTCAGTCCTTCATGCACGACATGTTCCGGACTTATCTTGATAAAATCATGATTGTATATTTGGATGACATTTTGATTTTTTCCGATGATTGGGAGTCTCATGTGGAGCAGGTCAGGATGGTATTTCAGATCCTTCGTGATAATGCTTTGTTTGTGAAGGGGTCTAAGTGTCTCTTTGGAGTGCAGAAGGTTTCTTTTTTGGCCTTCATTTTTTCTCCCTCATCTATTGAGATGGATCCGGTTAAGGTTCAGGCCATTCATGATTGGATTCAGCCCACATCCGTGAAGAGCCTTCAGAAATTTTTGGGCTTTGCTAATTTTTATCGCCGTTTCATTGCTAACTTCTCCAGTGTGGTTAAACCTTTGACCGATTTGAAGAAGAAGGGCGCTGATGTGACGAATTGGTCCTCTGCGGCTGTCTCTGCCTTTCAGGAGCTTAAACGCCGATTTACTTCTGCCCCGGTGTTGCGTCAATCGGACATTTCTCTTCCGTTTCAGGTTGAGGTTGACGCTTCTGAGATTGGGGCAGGGGCCGTTTTGTCTCAGAGGAATTCTGATTGTTCCTTGATGAAACCGTGTGCCTTCTTTTCCCGTAAGTTTTCGCCTGCTGAACGCAATTATGATGTCGGCAATCGGGAGTTGTTGGCTATGAAATGGGCGTTTGAGGAGTGGCGACATTGGCTTGAGGGAGCTAAGCACCGTATTGTGGTCTTGACCGATCATAAAAATCTGATTTACCTCGAGTCTGCCAAGCGGCTGAATCCTAGACAGGCTCGATGGTCCCTTTTCTTTTCCCGTTTTGATTTCGTGGTCTCGTATCTTCCGGGTTCTAAGAATATTAAGGCTGATGCCCTCTCTAGGAGTTTTTTGCCTGATTCTCCTGAGGTCCTTGAACCGGTCGGCATTCTGAAAGAGGGGGTGGTCCTTTCTGCCATTTCCCCTGATTTACGATGGGTTCTTCAGGAATTCCAGGCTGACAAACCTGACCGCTGTCCAGTGGGGAAACTGTTTGTTCCTGATAGATGGACTAGTAGAGTGATTTCTGAGGTTCATTGTTCTGTGTTGGCTGGCCATCCTGGTATTTTTGGTACCAGAGATTTGGTTGGTAGGTCCTTTTGGTGGCCTTCTTTGTCGCGGGATGTGCGTTCTTTTGTGCAGTCCTGTGGGACCTGTGCGCGGGCTAAGCCTTGTTGTTCCCGTGCTAGTGCATTGCTTTTGCCTTTGCCGGTCCCTGAGAGGCCCTGGACGCATATTTCTATGGATTTTATTTCAGATCTTCCGGTTTCCCAGAGGATGTCTGTTATCTGGGTCGTTTGTGACCAGTTCTCTAAGATGGTCCATTTGGTGCCTTTGCCTAAATTGCCTTCCTCTTCTGATTTGGTTCCGTTGTTTTTTCAGCATGTGGTTCGTTTGCATGGTATTCCGGAGAATATTGTGTCTGACAGAGGCTCACAGTTTGTTTCTAGATTTTGGCGAGCCTTTTGTGCTAGGCTGGGCATTGATTTGTCTTTTTCCTCCGCATTTCATCCTCAGACAAATGGCCAGACCGAGTGAACTAATCAGACTTTGGAAACTTATTTGAGATGCTTTGTGTCTGCTGATCAGGATGATTGGGTGGCTTTCTTGCCATTGGCCGAGTTTGCCCTTAATAATCGGGCTAGTTCGGCTACCTTGGTTTCGCACTTCTTTTATAATTTTGGTTTTCATCCTTGTTTTTCTTCAGGGCAGATTGAGCCTTCTGATTGTCCTTTTGTGGATTCTGTGGTTGACAGGTTGCAGCAGATATGGGCTCATGTGGTGGACAATTTGGTGTTGTCTCAGGAGGAGGCTCAGCGTTTTGCTAACCGTCGTCGGCGTGTTGGTTCCTGGCTTCGGGTTGGGGATTTGGTCTGATTTGTATTCCCGTCATGTTCCTATGAAGGTTTCTTCCCCTAAGTTTAAGCCTTGGTTTATTGGTCCTTATAGGATTTCTGAGATTATCAATCCGGTGTCTTTTCGTTTGGCCCTTCCGGCTTCTTTTGCCATCCATAATGTTTTCCATAGATCTTTGTTGCGGAAATATGTGGTGCCCGTTGTTCCCTCTGTTGATCCTCCTGCCCCTGTGTTGGTTGATGGGGAGTTGGAGTATGTGGTTGAGAAGATTTTGGATTCTCGTTTTTCGAGGCGGAAGCTTCAGTATCTTGTCAAATGGAAGGGTTATGGCCAGGAGGATAATTCTTGGGTTTTTGCCTCTGATGTCCATGCTGCTGATTTGGTCCGTGCCTTTCATCTGGCTCGTCCTGATCGCCCTGGGGGCTCTGGTGAGGGTTCGGTGACCCCTCTTCAAGGGGGGGTACTGTTGTGAATTCTGCTCTTGGGCTCCCTCCGGTGGTTGTTTGTGATAGTGCAGTTGTCTCTGGGTTGTAATCCAGGGCAGGTGTTTCTGCTGATTGCAGCTCTATTCGGTATTTAGGTGTGCTGGATTCATTAGTCAGTGCCAGTTGTCCATTGTTCTTGGAGGGTTTACATCCCTGTCTGGTTCCTTCTGCTCTGCTGCCAATTCAGCCAAGATAAGTGTCTGGTTTATTTTCCTGCAGCACACATGTAGTGTGCTTTTCAGTTCAGAACAATTCATTGTTTTGTCTTGTCCAGCCTAGACTTGTTTGGATTTTTTCAGTCATGCTGGATTCTCTGGAGATGCAGATATACATTCTATGTCTTTAGTTAGATGTGGAATTTTTGTATTTTCTGCTGTGGATATTTTCAGAGTTTTAATACTGACCGCTTAGTACTCTGTCCTATCCTTTACTATTTAGCTAGAAGTGCCTCTTTTGCTAAATCCTGTTTTCAGCCTGTGTGTGTCTTTACTCTTATATTCACCGTCAATATTTGTGGGGGGCTGCCTATCCTTTGGGGTTTCTGCTCTGAGGCAAGATAGAATTCCCATTTCCATCTATAGGGTTATTTAGTCCTCCAGCTGTGTCGAGGTGTCTAGGATGTGTTAGGTACACCCCACGGCTACTTCTAGTTGCGGTGTCAGTTTAGGGTTGCGGTCTGTACAGGTACCACCTTCTCCAGAGAAGGTCTCATGCGGCTCCAAGGCCACCGGATCATAACAGTCTGCCACTAAGTTTTGGAAATGTGGAGGCTCCTGATTGGGTCTCTCCATCTGTTGAGTTGGCTGTAGTGGAAGAAATGTCGCTCCTTATTATGGAAAGTGTGGCACAGGATCTGTGTGAAGTGTCAGTTGATGCGCTGCTGATGAATATATCCGGATAGTCGATAATATTTTCAAAAAGCTTTATTGGACAGGTTTCAGGTCAACATAGGTTTTGTCCTAATGAAGAGGTCCTGTGTATGACTTGAAACGCGTTGACCTGAAACCTATCCAGTAAAGCGTTTGAAAATATTACCGACTATCCGAATATATTCATTACCAGCACATCCACTGACACTTCACCCAGATCTTGTGAAACTCTTGCCTTATGGACCTGTGTCTTGCAGAGGCTGACATGTGCTAAACATGTTACTTAGGTGCAACTTCATCAGGTGAGCATATTCCTTTTTTCTCTACACCTTATTGTGTTATCAGTTAAGACCCTATTGCAATCTGTTTTTCCTTTTTTCCCATATCTGCTCCCCATTTTACTATGATGTTGCCGATCTAGGGGCACGATGTTGTGAATTCTGCTTTTGGGCTCCCTCCGGTGGTTGTAGGTGGTAATGCAGTTGTCCCTGAGTTGCAGTCCTGGTCAGGTGTATCTGCTGATTGCAGTTCTGACTGGGGTATTTAGGCGTGCAGGATTCATTAGTCCTTGCCAATTGTCTATGGTTGTTGGGAGGTTTTGGTCCTGGTTTGGTTCCTTCTGCCTTCTGCCAAATCAGCAAAGATAAGTGTCTGGTTTTGTTTCTGTGGCACACATGCTGTGTGCTTAATAATTCTGTGCTATTCAGTGTTTTTTTGTCCAGCTTAGATTGTGTCAGTATTTTCTCAGTCTTGTTGGATTCTCTGGAGTGGCAGATATACATTCCATGTCTTTAGTTAGATTGTGGAACTTTTTGTATTATCTGCTGTGGATATTTTTGGAAGGGTTTTAATACTGACCGCTTAGTATTCTGTCCTATCTTTCCCTATTTAGCTAAAGTGGCCTCTTTTGCTGAATCCTGTTTTCTGCCTGCGTGTGTCTTTCCTCTCCTACTCACAGTCAATATTCGTGGGGGGCTGCCTATCCTTTGGGGTTCTGCTCTGAGGCAAGGTAGTATTCCTATTTCCATCTATAGGGGTATTTAGTCCTCCGGCTGTGTCGAGGTGTCTAGGGTTTGTTAGGCACACCCCACGGCTACTTCTAGTTGCGGTGTTAGTTCAGGTTTTGTGGTCAGTACAGTTTCCACCTACTCCAGAGAAAGTTCATGCGGCTCCAAAGTCACCGGATCATAACAGCACGACTCCTTTTGGTTCTATCTCCTTTGTGCTGTGATCTCGTTTCTCACTTCTCCACAAAATACTTCGCTTCTTGTCCTTTCTTAGGATGCTGCCGCAAGGAAGTGCAGGCGCAGCTCCATAACGATCTGTCTCGTGCTAGGCCACTGTCAGGATCCCACCCCTGACAGGGACCTCCCTGAGTCTTCCCAAGCAATGCTCTCCTCTCACTAGATGTTACCTGGGCAAAACCCAGTCAGCTTCTCCCTAACTTCCTATCCGACTCCCAGTTTTACCAGAGTGTGAGGAGTGGCCTAATACATAGAACCTTTTGCTCCCCCTGGTCGCCGGAGTGTGAAGTGTAGTGTGTGACTGTGATACCTGGTCAGGTGAACTCCTATAGTGCCATCAGACGTACCATCACTCCCCCTTGTGGAAGAGCAACAATACTGCAACGACCAGGACTCTGGGGCGCTGCACTCCCCCCCGTTAAATCCAGTACTCCCGGACTGGGAAAAGAAGAACAATAATACATGTTAGCAAAAGACATACAACATTTTTGGAATGCGGTAGACAACTAAATTTAACAGTGCTTCCCTTTATGGGAGGTGAGGACACTTGAACGTTGCAAACAAGAACATATTTACATTGTGCTTAAGATTTTCAATAACACTCATAATTAACTAACTATAAATAACTATCATTACCCAGCAGGGCATACTATCTACTATCTACTAAGTGCAAACTTTTCTTGAACAATAATTTAACTTTTACTTTAAGGGCGTAAGGGCAGGTACCCACTAAAGGTATATTATAAAACTTTAAGGCATAAGTCATCATTTTCTTCTTTTAACACTTACTTTCACATATGCAGGACTATCTGTCTACCTCTACGGGCCTACTGCATCTTTCTTCAGCTTGTCTCTCATAGAATTCTGGTAATTACTCTAACTTCAGTTTTATTCAGCAAACATTATCAACATTCCTATTTCTAGCTACATACTATCACTATTTACTATTTAAGGCAACATTATCAGGTTTCAACTAAGTGCAACAAATGAACATTCCCTTTAAGAGGGACCCAAGTCTCTTCTGAGGTAGTGCGAACTCTCAAGTTGCAAGTCAGTTTAAAATCAAGAACCTCTGCGCTGTAATCAGGAACAGTCTCTTCAAAAAGCTCTTCTTTTTGTAAAACCAGTAGGGAGCACCTTTAAGAAGGTGCAAACTATGTACAGGCAGTTTGTAATCATGCGCAGTTCATGATCCCAGCAGTTCTTTGATGCAAAATTAGAAAAACTTGTGCAAACTCAAAAACAATAAGGATCCCAGGTCAACAAAGGGATCCCTTTAAGAACTAACCCTGGTCGGGTGTAAAGCAGCAAAACGGCAGTAAAACAAACAGTTAACTATTTACATACTCCTGGCTCCGAGGTTTATTGCAGCTCTGGAGGTAGCACTGGTGGAGGTAGCCCGGTTGGATACTGGCGGCTACCAGGTGCTACATAGGGTGCTCCCTCACTCCAGACGAGGGTCTGAGTACCCACAATGTTCCGTTCAGGGGTAACCTGGGCACCGGTTACCATTGGAGTTGGCTCTATGGCCACGACAGCTTCAGTATTTGTGACAGTGCACACAGTTGTCTTAGTAAAGGTACAAGTAGGCATAATAGTCGTAGTGGTAGTAGTGTTGGGACCCGCTAGTTCAGAGACTAGGGGATTAATGTCGTTAGTCTTAGTTGTGGCAGCAGGTAGCACTGCTGCAGGATCAGTCACTGGAACGGAGTCAGTAGCGGTGGCACGAGCAGTCGCTGGAGTGGTGTCGGACTTCAGGGCAGGGTCGTTCTTCATACCTGCTTCAGATGCGGTCCCTCCGGTGCTGGTCTGCTCCGTCTCTGCTGGGGTCTGGAACGCTGGTTGCAGGGCCTTGTGCTGCGGCGTTGTCATCTCTGTTTGCAGCATCTCGCTTTCCGGCAGGGCCTTGCTTTCTGGCTTCGGAGCGCTGGAACTTCTTTCTTGCTCCGTACCAGACGAGGCTGCCGACAGGTGTCTGGGGAGGCTCCTGACGAAGGTCTTTTTCCACCAGGCCTCAGTGCTCAGCTGCGTCCACCGGAGTTGGTCGCTGGGCTCGTCCACTCCGACCTGCAGGAATTCAGCATCAGCGGTGGAGGCCTGGTTACGGTGCCTGTCATGGATCCCAATGGCTGGGGATCGCACTGGACAAGCAAAATAACATAAATAACGGACGAGCTCTAGGGTGATGGAACCTGGGCTGACCGCTGCCCTACTCCTGACAAACACAACTAGAAATAGCCAGGGAGCATGCCTACGTTGATTCTAGACGCCACGCGCCAGCCTAAGAGCTAACTAGCACTGCAGAGGAAATAAAGACCTAGCTTGCCTCCAGAGGAATGAACCCCAAAAGGTATAGTTGCCCCCCACATGTATTGACGGTGAAATGAGAGGAAGGCACGCACATAGAGATGAAAATAGATTTAGCAAAATGAGGCCCGCTATAACTAGAAAGCAGAATGATACAAAAGGGGTCTGAGCGGTCAGCAAAAAACCCTAATCAAAAACCATCCTGAGATTACAAGAACCCATGTGCCAACTCATGGCACATGGGGAGAACCTCAGCCCACTAGAGCTACCAGCTAGCATAGAGTCATAATTAGCAAGCTGGACAAAAAACCAAACAACTAAAAAACCGAACTTAGCTTATCCTGAGAGATCTGGAAGCAGGTAGTCAGGAACCAAACTGAGCACATCTGAGTACATTGATAGCCGGCAAGGGAATGACAGAAAAGCCAGGTTAAATAGGAAACACCCAGCCTCTGATGGACAGGTGGAAAGCAGAGACCGCAACCCACCAAAGTCACCCAGTACCAGCCGTAACCACCAGAGGGAGCCCAAAATCAGAATCCACAACAGTACCCCCCCCTTGAGGAGGGGTCACCGAACCCTCACGAGAACCCCCAGGGCGATCAGGATGAGCTCTATGGAAGGCGCGGACCAAATCAGTCGCATGAACATCAGAGGCGACCACCCAGGAATTATCCTCCTGACCATAACCCTTCCACTTAACCAAATACTGGAGTTTACGTCTGGAAACACGAGAATCCAAGATCTTCTCAACAACATACTCCAATTCTCCCTCCACCAGCACCGGAGCAGGAGGCTCAACCGAAGGAACAACGGGCACCTCATACCTCCGCAATAACGACCGATGGAACACATTATGAATAGCAAACGATGCTGGGAGATCCAAACGAAAAGATACAGGGTTAAGAATCTCCAAGATCTTATAAGGACCGATGAACCGAGGCTTGAACTTAGGAGAAGAGACCTTCATAGGGACAAAACGAGAAGACAACCACACCAAGTCCCCAACAAGAAGTCGGGGACCCACGCGGCGACGGCGATTAGCAAACTGCTGAGTCTTCTCCTGAGACAACTTCAAATTGTCCACCACCTGATTCCAAATCTGATGTAGCCTGTCCACCACCACGTCCACTCCAGGACAATCCGAAGGCTCCACCTGACCAGAGGAAAAACGAGGATGAAACCCCGAATTACAAAAGAAAGGAGAGACCAAAGTAGCAGAACTAGCCCGATTATTAAGGGCAAATTCGGCCAGTGGCAAAAAGGCAACCCAGTCATCTTGATCAGCAGAAACAAAACACCTTAAATAAGTTTCCAAGGTCTGATTAGTTCGCTCCGTCTGGCCATTCGTCTGAGGATGGAATGCAGACGAGAAAGACAAATCAATGCCCATCTTAGCACAAAACGTCTGCCAAAATCTAGACACAAACTTGGATCCCCTGTCAGAAACGATATTCTCCGGAATCCCATGCAAACGAACCACGTTCTGAAAAAATAAAGGGACCAACTCAGAAGAGGAAGGCAACTTAGGCAAGGGTACCAAATGAACCATCTTAGAAAAGCGGTCACACACAACCCAGATAACGGACATTTTCTGTGAGACAGGGAGATCTGAAATAAAATCCATGGAAATGTGCGTCCAAGGCCTCTTCGGGATAGGCAAGGATAACAACAACCCACTGGCCCGAGAACAGCAAGGCTTAGCCCGAGCACACACTTCACAAGACTGCACAAAGGTGCGCACATCCCTTGACAAGGAAGGCCACCAAAAAGACCTGGCCACCAAGTCTCTAGTACCAAATATTCCAGGATGACCAGCCAACACAGAAGAATGGACCTCGGAGATGACTCTACTGGTCCAATCATCCGGAACAAACAGTCTTTCTGGTGGACAACGATCAGGTTTATCCGCCTGAAACTCCTGCAATGCACGTCGCAAGTCTGGGGAGACGGCGGACAATATTACCCCATCCCTAAGGATACCAGTAGGCCCAGAGTCTCCAGGAGAGTCAGGCACAAAACTCCTGGAAAGAGCATCTGCCTTCACATTCTTTGAACCTGGCAGGTATGAAACCACAAAATTGAAACGAGAAAAAAACAACGACCAACGAGCCTGTCTAGGATTCAGACGCCTGGCAGACTCAAGGTAAATCAGATTTTTGTGATCAGTCAAGACCACCACACGATGTCTAGCACCCTCAAGCCAATGACGCCACTCCTCAAATGCCCACTTCATGGCCAAAAGCTCCCGATTACCCACATCATAATTGTGCTCGGCGGGCGAGAATTTTCTAGAAAAGAACGCACATGGCTTCATCACCGAGCCATTGGAACTTCTCTGTGACAAAACCGCCCCCGCTCCAATCTCGGAAGCATCAACCTCAACCTGAAAAGGAAGTGAAACATCTGGTTGACATAACACAGGAGCAGAAGAAAACCGGCGCTTAAGTTCCTGAAAGGCCTCCACAGCCGTAGGAGACCAATTAGCAACATCAGCACCCTTTTTAGTCAAATCAGTCAAAGGTTTAACAACACTGGAAAAATTAGTAATGAACCGACGATAAAAATTAGCAAAACCCAAGAACTTCTGAAGACTCTTAACAGATGTAGGTTGTGTCCAGTCACAAATCGCCTGAACCTTGACGGGATCCATCTCAATAGTAGAAGGAGAAAAAATGTACCCCAAAAAAGAAATTTTCTGGACTCCGAAGAGACATTTTGAGCCCTTCACAAACAGAGAATTGGCCCGCAGGACTTGAAACACCTTCCTGACCTGAAGAACATGAGACTCCCAGTCATCAGAAAACACCAAAATATCATCCAAATACACAATCATAAACTTATCCAGATATTCACGGAAAATATTGTGCATAAAGGACTGAAAGACTGAAGGAGCATTAGAAAGTCCAAAAGGCATTACCAAATACTCAAAATGGCCCTCAGGCGTATTAAATGCGGTTTTCCACTCATCACCCTGTTTTATCCGCACAAGATTATACGCACCGCGAAGATCTATCTTAGTGAACCACCTAGCCCCCTTAATGCGAGCAAACAAATCAGTCAATAATGGCAATGGATACTGATATTTGACTGTAATCTTATTCAGAAGGCGATAATCTATACAAGGCCTCAGGGAACCATCTTTTTTTGCCACGAAAAAAAAGCCTGCTCCCAGAGGGGACGAAGATGGACGAATATGTCCCTTTTCCAAGGACTCCTTAATATAATTCTGCATAGCAGTATGCTCTGGCACTGACAGATTAAATAAACGACCCTTAGGGAACTTACTGCCAGGAATTAATTCTATAGCACAGTCACAATCCCTATGAGGAGGGAGCGAATTGAGCTTAGGCTCCTCAAAAACATCCCGATAGTCAGACAAAAACGCAGGGACCTCAGAAGGAGTAGATGAAGCGATTGAAATCAGAGGTGCATCATCATGAACCCCCTGACATCCCCAGCTTAACACAGACATTGTTTTCCAATCCAGGACAGGATTATGAGTTTGTAACCATGGCAGACCAAGCACTAGTACATCATGTAAATTATACAGTACAAGGAAGCGAATCACCTCCTGATGAACGGGAGTCATGCGCATGGTCACTTGTGTCCAGTACTGCGGTTTATTCATAGCCAATGGTGTAGAGTCAATTCCCTTCAAAGGAATAGGAACTTCCAGAGGCTCCAGATTAAAACCGCAGCGTTTGGCAAATGACCAATCCATAAGACTCAGGGCAGCGCCCGAATCCACATAGGCATCGACGGAAATGGATGACAGTGAACAAATCAGAGTTACAGACAAAATGAACTTAGACTGCAGAGTACTAATGGCAAAAGATTTATCAACCTTTTTTGTGCGTTTAGAGCATGCTGATATAACATGAGCTGAATCACCACAATAAAAACACAATCCATTTTTCCGCCTATAATTTTGCCGTTCACTTCTGGACTGAATTCTATCACATTGCATAGTCTCAGGTGCCTGTTCAGAAGACACCGCCAACTGGTGCACAGGTTTGCGCTCCCGTAAACGCCGATCAATCTGAATGGCCATAGTCATAGACTCATTCAGACCTGTAGGCGCAGGGAACCCCACCATAATATCCTTAATGGCCTCAGAAAGACCATCTCTGAAGTTTGCAGCCAGGGCGCACTCATTCCACTGAGTAAGCACCGACCATTTCCGAAATTTTTGACAATATACTTCCGCTTCATCATGCCCCTGAGAGAGGGCTAATAAAGCCTTTTCAGCCTGAATCTCCAGGTTAGGTTCCTCATAGAGCAATCCCAGTGCCAGAAAAAACGCATCCACACTGAGCAATGCAGGATCCCCTGGTGCCAATGCAAATGCCCAATTCTGAGGGTCGCCCCGCAGGAAAGATATTACAATCTTAACCTGCTGAGCAGGGTCTCCAGAGGAGCGAGATTTCAAAGAAAGAAACAATTTACAATTGTTCCTGAAATTCAGGAAGGTAGATCTATCTCCAGAAAAAAACTCTGGAATAGGAATTCTAGGTTCAGACATGGGAGTGTGAACAACAAAATCCTGTATGTTTTGAACTTTTGCAGCAAGATTACTCAGGCTGGAAGCCAAACTCTGGACATCCATGTTAAACAGCTAAGGTCAGAGCCATTCAAGGGTTAAGAGGAGGTAAGAAGCAGCTAGACAGCAATTAAGGGCTAGGCAGCAAAACTCTGAGGGGAAAAAAAAAAAAAAAAATTTCCCTTAAACACTTCTTTTTCTCCTGCTTCAGCCCAAACAATTAACACTTTGTAGTCCGGCTATACTGTCATGGATCCCAATGGCTGGGGATCGCACTGGACAAGCAAAATAACATAAATAACGGACGAGCTCTAGGGTGATGGAACCTGGGCTGACCGCTGCCCTACTCCTGACAAACACAACTAGAAATAGCCAGGGAGCGTGCCTACGTTGATTCTAGACGCCACGCGCCAGCCTAAGAGCTAACTAGCACTGCAGAGGAAATAAAGACCTAGCTTGCCTCCAGAGGAATGAACCCCAAAAGGTATAGTTGCCCCCCACATGTATTGACGGTGAAATGAGAGGAAGGCACACACATAGAGATGAAAATAGATTTAGCAAAATGAGGCCCGCTATAACTAGAAAGCAGAATGATACAAAAGGGGTCTGAGCGGTCAGCAAAAAACCCTAATCAAAAACCATCCTGAGATTACAAGAACCCATGTGCCAACTCATGGCACATGGGGAGAACCTCAGCCCACTAGAGCTACCAGCTAGCATAGAGTCATAATTAGCAAGCTGGACAAAAAACCAAACAACTAAAAAACCGAACTTAGCTTATCCTGAGAGATCTGGGAGCAGGTAGTCAGGAACCAAACTGAGCACATCTGAGTACATTGATAGCCGGCAAGGGAATGACAGAAAAGCCAGGTTAAATAGGAAACACCCAGCCTCTGATGGACAGGTGGAAAGCAGAGACCGCAACCCACCAAAGTCACCCAGTACCAGCCGTAACCAAAAGAGGGAGCCCAAAAACAGAATCCACAACAGGTGCCCCTCCGGGTAGCTGGGGGAGTCCTCTGCTCCGACCCCACGCTCCGGGTGGCTGGCCATGGCATCCTCCACGTGGCTGACTTCTGCTTTGTCCTTTTCCCGCTCTCTCCTTCGTGGGCGGTTTCGCTTTCTTTGTCTTCGCCCTCCATTGAGAATCAGGAGGCGGATCTCGGCTGCTGACGGACACGTCCTCAAGGTACAGAAATACTTAGACTGGGCGGCCATTGTTCTTCGCGCTCTTCAGTTTGTTCACGCCCACAACTCCACGCCCTTCTTCTTCTCCTGCGCTCCTCGTGGCGCTGTAATGGCAGCGGTTTTGGCGGGAATTTTTGGCGGCAAATGGCAATACACAGTCTTGGCAATAAATCACAGTTCAAGCACAATTCTGGCACAGTTCCAAGGCACACATGACCTGATTCTCAGGCTTAAGTAGATCCTGTTCGTGACGCCAAGTTTGGAGCGGCCCCCAAACGCAGGGCAGTGGGGTACTCGGTACCGGGTCCCTTCTGTCTCGGTTCTGAGGATGTCACGGTGGCCCGACCCGGTCCGTGGCCCTGCTAAAGGGCACCCAATTAAAGGTGTAGGTGAGAGTTTGTCAAGTGTTCATGACGCCACCTGTGGTGTTCGGTCAGGGTGACCGACGCTGCTAGGGGTCTGCTGGGGTGATGGAATGGCAGCTAGATGGTGTAACTTCCCACAGGTGAAGTATGTCCCCAGGGCTTCCCTTGATGAGCGGATGGTGATGGTGTAGGTCGCAGTAAATGACAAAGACACAGGGTTGCAGTCTCTTTACCTTTTTACTGAAGGCTTCGGCATCCACAATCCAGAGCACTGCTAACAGGGCTGGCTGGGACCGGCCGGTCCGAAGGCACATCCAGAGTTCCCTTTGCAGGTGGAAATCAGTAGCCTTCCTACTAGCGCCTGTGTGTTGAAGTACCTCCCTGCTGAGCACCACGGGATAGTCCTCACAACTGTCCTGTATGTTTCCGTTCTCTCTCTCTCCGTCCCCCAGATGGTTTGGATAGGACGCACCCGTATGACGGGGTAGGCCTGGAGTTATTTTATAGGGACCCTAGAGACGCCCCTCTCCCACAATTTCCTCCGTTGTCTTCATTAGGTGTAAAGGTGAGACAGCCAACCTAGAGTTAACTGCCCTGCCGTAGTTCAGAGTAATGCGTAGAGCCTATTACTCCCTCTGCGTTCTGGCTGCCGGCTACGCGCCTCAGAAGGATGTTGCCGATCTTGGGGCACGACTCCTCCTGGTTCTATCTCCTTTGTGCTGTGATCTCGTTTCTCACTTCTCCACAAAATACTTCGCTTCTTGTCCTTTCTTAGGATGCTGCCGCAAGGAAGTGCAGGTGCAGCTCCATAACGATCTGTCTCGTGCTAGGCCACTGTCATGATCCCACCCCTGACAGGGACCTCCCTGAGTCTTCCCAAGCAACGCTCTCCTCTCACTAGATGTTACCTGTGCAAAACCCAGTCAGCTTCTCCCTAACTTCCTATCCGACTCCCAGTTTTACCAGAGTGTGAGGAGTGGCCTAATACATAGAACCTTTTGCTCCCCCTGGTGGCCGGAGTGTGAAGTGTAGTGTGTGACTGTGATACCTGGTCAGGTGAACTCCTTTAGTGCCATCAGATGTACCATCACTCCCCCTTGTGGAAGAGCAACAATACTGCAACGACCAGGACTCTGGGGCGCTGCATCTGCCCCTAATTATTTTCAATTTTAAGATTCCTGATTGGGTCTCCATCTGATTGATTGGCTGTAGTGGAAGAGATGTCGATCCCTATTATACTATTTCTACTCTGCTAAAATTGATGCCACTTTGTTGGTGTCTGCCACACATTTTTGGAAATGTGGAGACTCCTGATTGTGTCTCTTCATCTGCTGGTTGGCTGTAGTGTTGGTCTCTATTCTACTATTTCTACTTTGGTGAAAGTAATGCCACTTTGCTGGTGTCAGGCCATAATTTTTTGGAATGTGGAGACTCCCGATTGGGTCTCTCCATCTGCATACCTACGATAGAAGATACCCAAAAGTGACACCATTCTAAAAACTGCACCCTTCAAGGTGCTCAAAACCAAATTCAAGAAGTTTATTAATGCTTCAGGTCCTTCATGGGATGTGAATCGGAAAAAAATAACATTTTATTTTTTTCGTAAAAAAATTATTTCAGATCCAATTTTTTTATTTTGACTAGGGTAACAGGAAAAAATGGACCCAAACATTTGTTGTGTAGTTTCTTCTGAGTGTGCCGATACCCCATAAAAGGAAGAAAACCACAGTGAAACCCCCCCACAAGTGACACCATTTTAGAAACCAGATCCCTCAGGGAATTGATCTAGATGTGGTGAGCACTAGGGTTGAGCGACTTTCATTTTTTTAAGATCGAGTAGGGTTTTGGGAAACCCGATTTTGTCCAGAGTCGAGTCGAGTGCAGTCGGCCGATTATCGCTAAAAGTCGGGGATCGACCGAAACACGAAACCCAATGCAAGTCAATGGGGAAGCATAGTCGGCAGTGAGTGGAGGCCAGGAAAACACCTACAGTGCCCATTTTAATGCCAAAAACATCCATTCTTGTTTCTGAAGCTTGCCAATCTTAATTAACTGTATAATAATAGTTGGGCATAGGGAATTGGGGGAAAGTTGTGGGGGGAGTAGGGCTGGCTCAAGTTTTTCGTGGGCCCAGGAAATGCGGACTACGTCACGGCGGTGTTGCAGGGAAAGGTAAGTATTTAAAAGTTGCAAGTGCTGTGATCCTGAGCAAGCAGGGGGGGCCCACTCGTTCGCATTGCCACTGGCACAGGGCCCCTCAAAGTACGGCGGTGTGTTTGCATGGCGGGGGCGCCTCCCACCAGCAGCGACACTTTTGCGTACTCTGAGGGGCCCTGTGCCAGTGACGTCGCCAACGAGTATGCCCCCCCACCTGATGAAGGAACCTGCACTTTCATCTGCACCTTCCTCTTTGTCCCTGTGTAAGGTGGTATAACATGCGGGAAGGGGAACCTTACTTTCAGCAGGGACAGATTCTGGCTGTGTAGAGTACAAGGGGAATGTAGTGGTCTAGGTCAATGTACCAGCAGACTCATTTAGCAGTGGCTGGGCAATGGGCAGGATGAGGAGGAAACAGATATAGGGCCAAAGAATAAAGTAGGCTACATGCAGTTCAAAATTGGTAACAGGACTAAACAGGCGGCATTGCTTTGTTCAGTGGAGTAGCAAACCCAAGAGCAGCAGACACTGTTTCAAGGGCCTAACCACACTAGTAGGCCAAATGCAGTTTAATATCTGATAGTATAGGGCGAAAGCCAGAATGTGGAAGCTCAGCTTTGTTCAGTTGAGGACAACACCAGGGAGGGGCAGACACCTTTAGTAGGCCGGAAAAGCCTATTGCATTTTTTAAAATGGTAATTTGGAGCAGAAGGTTGAAGCTCAGCTTTATTTAGTTGAGGGCAACACCAGGGAGGGGCAGAAGCCGTTAGTAGGCCCTAACCACCAATTTTTTTTTTTTTAAAACCACTTAATGAGAGCCGGAAGGTTGAAGCTCAGCTTTATTTAGTTGAGGACAACACCAGGGAGGGGCAGAAGCCGTTAGTAGGCCCTAACCACCATTTTTTTTTAAAAACCACTTAATGAGAGCCGGAAGGTTGAAGCTCAGCTTTATTTAGTTGAGGACAACACCAGGGAGGGGCAGAAGCCGTTAGTAGGCCCTAACCACCATTTTTTTTTTTAAAACCACATAATGAGAGCCGGAAGGTTGAAGCTCAGCTTTATTTAGTTGAGGACAACACCAGGGAGGGGCAGAAGCCGTTAGTAGGCCCTAACCACCATTTTTTTTTTTTTTAAAACCACTTAATGAGAGCCGGAAGGTTGAAGCTCAGCTTTATTTAGTTGAGGACAACACCAGGGAGGGGCAGAAGCCGTTAGTAGGCCCTAACCACCATTTTTTTTTTAAAACCACTTAATGAGAGCCGGAAGGTTGAAGCTCAGCTTTATTTAGTTGAGGACAACACCAGGGAGGGGCAGAAGCCGTTAGTAGGCCCTAACCACCATTTTTTTTTTTAAAACCACATAATGAGAGCCGGAAGGTTGAAGCTCAGCTTTATTTAGTTGAGGGCAACACCAGGGAGGGGCAGAAGCCGTTAGTAGGCCCTAACCACCATTTTTTTTTTTAAAACCACATAATGAGAGCCGGAAGGTTGAAGCTCAGCTTTATTTAGTTGAGGGCAACACCAGGGAGGGGCAGAAGCCGTTAGTAGGCCCTAACCAAAGTTGAAGGCCAAATGCAGTTTAATTTCTGATACTATAGGCCGAAAGCCAGAAGGTGGAAGCTCCGATTTAGACAGTGGAGGACAATTTGAATTAGGGACTGCAGACAGACTTAGTAGGCTGTCCCCTGTGGACCATGCATCCACCACATTAACCCATTGCGCCGTAATGGACACGTAATCTTCCGTGGCCATGCCTACAGGTCCATGCGTCTGTTGTCAGGTGCACCTTTGTACTCACAGATTGCCAGAGTGCATGGACAATGCGGTCTTCTACATGCTGGTGGAGGGTTGGGATGGCTTTTCTCGCAAAAGAAGTGTCGACTGGTTAGCTTGTAGCGTGGTACAGCGTAGTCCATCATGGCCTTATTAATAGTAAATAAAATATATAACTAGGCTCTATGAACTTTTAAATAGGTTCCAGGGGTACACGGGCAGCATTGGTGTGGTCAGTGGAGGAGTATTGCAAGTAGGGGCTGCAGACAGGCTATCAAAGGCCTAAAATAACAAACAGTAGGCAGTCATGGCAGTTTTACATCGGTTACATGGATACACAGGCAGGCACTCCAGGCAGCATTGTGCTCAGTGGAGGAGTATTGCAAGTAGGGGCCGCAGACAGGCTATCAAAGGCCTAAAATAACAAACAGTAGGCAGTCATGGCAGTTTTACATCGGTTACATGGATACACAGGCAGGCACTCCAGGCAGCATTGTGGTCAGTGGAGGAGTATTGCAAGTAGGGGCCGCAGACAGGCTATCAAAGGCCTAAAATAACAAACAGTAGGCAGTCATGGCAGTTTTACATCGGTTACATGGATACACAGGCAGCTAGGTGGTGAGTGGAGGAGTATTTAAAGTAAGGACCGCAGACAGGCTATCAAAGGCCTAACATAACAAACAATAGGCTCATGGCAGTTTTACAGCGGTTACATAGATACACGGGCAGGCAGCTTGGTGGTGAGTGGAGGAGTATTTAAAGTATGGACCGCAGACAGGCTTCGAAGGCCTAACACAATAAAATGGGCTGGCTGTAGGCACTTTAAAATTGGTTCCAGGGGTACACGGGCAGCAGTGGTCTGGTCAGTGGAGGCCTAGTGGAAGGAGGGACCGCAGACAGGCTTCGAAGGCCTAACACAATAAAATGGGCTGGCTGTAGGCACTTTAAAATTGGTTCCAGGGGTACACGGGCAGCAGTGGTCTGGTCAGTGGAGGACTAGTGGAAGTATGGACCGCAGACAGGCTTCGAAGGCCTAACACAATAAAATGGGCTGGCTGTAGGCACTTTAAAATTGGTTCCAGGGGTACACGGGCAGCAGTGGTCTGGTCAGTGGAGGCCTAGTGGAAGTATGGACCGCAGACAGGCTTCGAAGGCCTAACACAATAAAATGGGCTGACTGTAGGCACTTTAAAATTGGTTCCAGGGGTACACGGGCAGCAGTGGTCTGGTCAGTGGAGGACTAGTGGAAGTATGGACCGCAGACAGGCTTCGAAGGCCTAACACAATAAAATGGGCTGGCTGTAGGCACTTTAAAATTGGTTCCAGGGGTACACGGGCAGCAGTGGTCTGGTCAGTGGAGGACTAGTGGAAGGAGGGAGCGCAGAAAGGCTTCAAAGGCCTAACATAACAAACAATAGGCTCATGGCAGTTTTACAGCGGTTACATGGATACACGGGCAGGCAGCTTGGTGGTGGTGAGTGGAGGAGTATTTAAAGTATGGACCGCAGACAGGCTTCGAAGGCCTAACACAATAAAATGGGCTGGCTGTAGGCACTTTAAAATTGGTTCCAGGGGTACACGGGCAGCAGTGGTCTGGTCAACAAAGGCCTAGTGGAAGGAGGGACCGCAGACAGGCTTCGAAGGCCTAACACAATAAAATGGGCTGGCTGTAGGCACTTTAAAATTGGTTCCAGGGGTACACGGGCAGCAGTGGTCTGGTCAGTGGAGGACTAGTGGAAGGAGGGAGCGCAGAAAGGCTTCAAAGGCCTAAAATAACAAACAATAGGCTCATGGCAGTTTTACAGCGGTTACATGGATACACGGGCAGGCAGCTTGGTGGTCAGTGGAGGAGTAGGGACCGCAGACAGGCTATCAAAGGCCTAAAATAACAAACAATAGGCTCATGGCAGTTTTACAGCGGTTACATGGATACACGGGCAGGCAGCTTGGTGCTGAGTGGAGGAGTAGTGCAAGGAGTGTCTGTCCCAGTACTCCCAAAATATAAATAGATGTTAATGTCTCGCAAAACAACCAAAACAAAAAAAAAGATGGCATACTTAGGTACAGGGGTGGGCTCATCTGCTGTGTTTCTGACATAGTAATTTGGCAGTAACTATTTAATGGTGCCAATATAGGACACAGACACAGACTACTTTAAGTTGCATCATAGATGTCTACAAATTTGTATTGTCAGTGCCAGACATTGAATGATGTCAGCGAATAGACTAAAGATTGGTGGAGCTGTGCGACATAATTTTGCACGTAGTAGAGCCCAGTTTGAGCTGGGGTAGGGGGGAACTCTCTTGAGGCCGGCGGGACCGCCCCAGGGCCACTCATGTTACAACGGTGTGTCTGACGTTGGGTGCGCACCACCACCGCCAGAGACACTACATTGTACTATGAGGGACCCAGTAGCAATGCCGTCAACCAAAAGCGAGCACACCCACCTCTTCAGACAAACAGCAGTCTCACGGGTGCTTGCGCCAAGTCGCGATACCACGGCCCCGTGTGGGGAGTTTGGCCATTTAGGGAGGTGTAAACATGTCGTATGCTGTACAATCTGCAGCAGCAAATTAGACATTAGAAAAGTAATTCACAGGCAAGAGCTTTTCATAGGAAAGCTAGGTGTCGGCCGGGCAAGGTGGGGCAAAAGATTTTGAAATCCAGTTGTGGTTCATTTTAATGAATGTTAGATCGTCAACATTTTGGGTAGCCAGACGAGTCCTTTTTTCGGTTAATATTGACCCTGCAGCACTGAATACTCTTTCTGATAGGACACTTGCTGCCGGGCAAGCAAGCTCCTGCAATGCATATTCTGCCAATTCTGGCCAGGTGTCTAATTTGGAGGCCCAGTAATCAAATGGGAATGACGGTTGAGGGAGAACATCGATAAGGGATGAAAAATAGTTAGTAACCATACTGGACAAATGTTGTCTCCTGTCACTTTCAATTGATGCAGCAGTACCTGTCCTGTCTGCGGTCATAGCAAAATCACTCCACAACCTGGTCAGAAAACCCCTCTGTCCAACGCCACTTCTGATGTGTGCACCCCTAACACTCCTAGTCTGCTGCCCCCTGGAGCTCGTGTGAGAACGATCACGTGCGCTGTGTGCTGGGAATGCCTGAAGCAAACGGTCAACAAGAGTTGATTGTTTGGTTGCTAATATTAGTTCCAAGTTCTCATGTGGCATAATATTTTGCAATTTGCCTTTATAGCGTGGATCAAGGAGGCAGGCCAACCAGTAATCGTCATCGTTCATCATTTTCGTAATGCGTGTGTCCCTTTGTAGGATACGTAAGGCATAATCCGCCATGTGGGCCAAAGTTCCACTTGTCAAATCTCCGGTTGTGATTGGTTGAGGGGCAGTTGCAGGCAAATCTACGTCACTTGTGTCCCTCAAAAAACCAGAACCCGGCCGTGACACGCAACCAATTTCCTGTGCCCCCGTGAAAGTTTCCGCATTAAAAATATACTCATCCCCATCATCCTCCTCGTCCTCCACCTCCTCTTCGCCCGCTACCTCGTCCTGTACACTGCCCTGACCAGACAATGGCTGACTGTCATCAAGGCTTCCCTCTTCCTCTGGTGCAGACGCCTGCTCCTTTATGTGCGTCAAACTTTGCATCAGCAGACGCATTAGGGGGATGCTCATGCTTATTACGGCGTTGTCTGCACTAACCAGCCGTGTGCATTCCTCAAAACACTGAAGGACTTGACACATGTCTTGTATCTTCGACCACTGCACACCTGACAACTCCATGTCTGCCATCCTACTGCCTGCCCGTGTATCCTCCCACAAATAAATAACAGCACGCCTCTGTTCGCACAGTCTCTGAAGCATGTGCAGTGTTGAGTTCCACCTTGTTGCAACGTCTATGATTAGGCGATGCTGGGGAAGGTTCAAAGACCGCTGATAGGTCTGCATACGGCTGGCGTGTACAGGCGAACGTCGGATATGTGAGCAAAGTGCACGCACTTTGAGGAGCAGGTCGGAGAACCCAGGATAAGTTTTCAATAAGCACTGCACCACCAGGTTTAAGGTGTGAGCCAGGCAAGGAATGTGTTTCAGTTGGGAAAGGGAGATGGCAGCCATGAAATTCCTTCCGTTATCACTCACTACCTTGCCTGCCTCAAGATCTACTGTGCCCAGCCACGACTGCGTTTCTTGTTGCAAGAACTCGGACAGAACTTCCGCGGTGTGTCTGTTGTCGCCCAAACACTTCATAGCCAATACAGCCTGCTGACGCTTGGCAGTAGCTGGCCCATAATGGGACAACTGGTGTGCAACAGTGTCATCTGCCGATGGAGTGGTTGGCCGACTGCGTTCTGTGGAAGAGCTGTAGCTTCTGCAGGAGGACGAGGAGGAGGAGGAGGGGGTGCGAACGCCTACAGCCAACTGTTTCCTAGACCGTGGGCTAGGCACAACTGTCCCTAAATTGATGTCGCCTGTGGACCCTGCATCCACCACATTCACCCAGTGTGCCGTGATGGACACATAACGTCCCTGGCCATGCCTACTGGTCCATGCATCTGTAGTCAGGTGCACCTTTGTACTCACAGATTGCCTGAGTGCATGGACGATGCGCTGTTTAACATGCTGGTGCAGGGCTGGGATGGCTTTTCTGGAAAAAAAGTGTCGACTGGGTAGCTCGTATCGTGGTTCAGCGTACTCCATCAGGGCTTTGAAAGCTTCGCTTTCAACTAACCGGTAGGGCATCATCTCTAACGAGATTAGTCTAGCTATGTGGGCGTTAAAACCCTGTGTACGCGGATGCGAGGATAAGTACTTCCTTTTTCTAACCAGAGTCTCATGTAGGGTGAGCTGGACTGGAGAGCTGTAGATCGTGGAACTTTCGGGTGTGCCGGTGGACATGGCAGACTGAGAGACGGTTGGAGACGGTATTGTTTCCGCCGGTGCCCTACATGCAATATTTCCTCCTACAAAACTGGTGATTCCCTGACCCTGACTGCTTTTGGCTGGCAAAGAAACCTGCACAGATACTGCCGGTGGTGCGGAAAATGGTGGCCTTACAGTGACGGAAGGGATGTTGCGTTGCTGACTAGCTTCATTGGCCGAGGGTGCTACAACCTTGAGGGACGTTTGGTAGTTAGTCCAGGCTTGAGAATGCATGGTGGTTAAGTGTCTATGCATGCAACTAGTATTTAGACTTTTCAGATTCTGACCTCTGCTTAAGCTAGTTGAACATTTTTGACAGATGACTTTGCGCTGATCAGTTGGATGTTGTTTAAAAAAATGCCAGACTGCACTCTTCCTAGACTCGGATCCCTTTTCAGGGATTGCAGACTGAGCTTTAACCGGATGGCAACGCTGTGCTCCAACAGGTTTTGGCTTTGACACGCGTTTTGGGCCAGATACGGGCCCGGCAGATGGAACCTGTTGCGATGTTGATGCCTGCTGCGGCCCCTCCTCCACCTCCGCTTCTGAACTACTGCCGCCTGCACCCTGTTCCCCCAATGGCTGCCAATCGGGGTCAATAACTGGGTCATCTATTACCTCCTCTTCGAGCTCGTGTGCAACTTCGTCTGTGTCACTGTGTCGGTCGGTGGTATAGCGTTCGTGGCGGGGCAACATAGTCTCATCAGGGTCTGATTGTGGATCTGTACCCTGAGAGGGCAATGTGGTGGTCTGAGTCAAAGGAGCAGCATAGTACTCTGGCTGTGGCTGTGCATCAGTGCACTCCATGTCAGAATATACTTGTAATGGGCATGGCCTGTTAAATGTTTCACTTTCTAAGCCAGGGACGGTATGTGTAAAGAGCTCCATGGAGTGACCCGTTGTGTCGCCTGCTGCATCCTTCTCTCTTGTTGTAGTTTTTGCTGAGGAGGACAAGGAAGCGACTTGTCCCTGACCGTGAACATCCACAAGCGACGCGCTGCTTTTACATTTACCAGTTTCGGAAGAGGAGGCAAAAGAGCTAGAGGCTGAGTCTGCAATGTAAGCCAAAACTTGCTGTTGCTGCTCCGCCTTTAAAAGCGGTTTTCCTACTCCCAGAAAAGAGAGCGTTCGAGGCCTTGTGTAGCCTGACGACGAAACTGGCTCCACAGCTCCAGACTTAGGTGGAATATTTTTATCCCCACGACCACCTGATGCTCCACTACCACTACCATCATTACCAGCTGACAATGAACGCCCACGACGACCTCTTGCACCAGACTTCCTCATTGTTTTAAAATCTTAACCAAAGTAACTTTATTTGTTGCTATCAAACAACTTACACGGTGAGCTATAACTTCAGTATGATTTCAATATCCCTTAACAGGTTGGTGAGACCACAAGGAAAATCAGGCACAATGTTACACACTCTGTTTTCTGTGGCACAAAATCACAGAGATGACACACACGCAGGACTGTCACTCAAGCACTAATGTCAATATTAATCTCCCACCTAATTTATTTTTTTTTTTTTCTCAGGGAGACTTTAGAAACCAAATAATATTAAAAAAAAAAAAAAAAAAGGCTTTCTATGGCCCACAATTAGAGAGAGAGAGGTGGCACAACCAGGAGTCAAGACTGGCGCACAAGCTGAAAGGGCAATATTACTCTCCCACTGTTTTTTATGTTTTTTTTGTTTTTTTCAGGGAGACTTTAGAAACCAAATAATATTAAAAAAACCAAAAAAAAAAAAGGCTTTCTATGGCCCACTGAATGAGAGGGAGAGAGGTGGCACACCCAGGAGTCAAGACTGGCACACAAGCTGAAAGGGCAATATTACTCTCCCACTGTTTTTTTATGTATTTTTTGTTTTTTCAGGGAGACTTTAGAAACCCAATAATATTTAAAAAAAAAAATAAATAGGCTTTCTATGGCCCACTGAATGAGAGGGAGAGAGGTGGCACACCCAGGAGTCAAGACTGGCACACAAGCTGAAAGGGCAATATTACTCTCCCACTGTTTTTTTAGGTTTTTTTTTTTTTTCAGGGAGACTTTAGAAACCAAATAATATTAAAAAAAAAAAAAAAAAAATAGGCTTGCTATAGCCCACTGAATGAGAGATAGCACACACAGCAGTGGCACACAAGCCCTGACTGAGGCCAATATTTTTCTCCCACTGATTGATGTAGTGTTTTTGTGTTGAGGTAGAATTTAGAACACAAATCACGGAAAAAATAAATAGGCTTTCTATGGCCCACTGAATGAAAGGGAGAGAGGTGGCACACCCAGGAGTCAAGACTGGCACACAAGCTGAAAGGGCAATATTACTCTCCCACTGTTTTTTTATGTATTTTTTGTTTTTTCAGGGAGACTTTAGAAACCCAATAATATTTTAAAAAAAAAAAAAGGCTTTCTATGGCCCACAATTAGAGAGAGAGAGGTGGCACAACCAGGAGTCAAGACTGGCGCACAAGCTGAAAGGGCAATATTACTCTCCCACTGTTTTTTATGTTTTTTTTGTTTTTTTCAGGGAGACTTTAGAAACCAAATAATATTAAAAAAACCAAAAAAAAAAAAGGCTTTCTATGGCCCACTGAATGAGAGGGAGAGAGGTGGCACACCCAGGAGTCAAGACTGGCACACAAGCTGAAAGGGCAATATTACTCTCCCACTGTTTTTTTATGTATTTTTTGTTTTTTCAGGGAGACTTTAGAAACCCAATAATATTTAAAAAAAAAAATAAATAGGCTTTCTATGGCCCACTGAATGAGAGGGAGAGAGGTGGCACACCCAGGAGTCAAGACTGGCACACAAGCTGAAAGGGCAATATTACTCTCCCACTGTTTTTTTAGGTTTTTTTTGTTTTTTCAGGGAGACTTTAGAAACCCAATAATATTTAAAAAAAAAAATAAATAGGCTTTCTATGGCCCACTGAATGAAAGGGAGAGAGGTGGCACACCCAGGAGTCAAGACTGGCACACAAGCTGAAAGGGCAATATTACTCTCCCACTGTTTTTTTATGTATTTTTTGTTTTTTTCAGGGAGACTTTAGAAACCCAATAATATTTAAAAAAAAAAATAAATAGGCTTTCTATGGCCCACTGAATGAGAGGGAGAGAGGTGGCACACCCAGGAGTCAAGACTGGCACACAAGCTGAAAGGGCAATATTACTCTCCCACTGTTTTTTTAGGTTTTTTTTTTTTTTCAGGGAGACTTTTGAAACCAAATAATATTAAAAAAAAAAAAAAAAAAAAAATATAGGCTTGCTATAGCCCACTGAATGAGAGATAGCGCACACACAGCAGTGGCACACAAGCCCTGACTGAGGCCAATATTTTTCTCCCACTGATTGATGTAGTGTTTCTGTGTTGAGGTAGATTTTAGAACACAAATCACGGAAAAAATAAATAGGCTTTCTATGGCCCACTCAGTGAGAGATGGCACACACAGGGATGGCACTGTAGCAGAAATGCCAATCTTAATCTCCCCCAAAAAAAAATCAAAAAAAAAAAAAAAACTGTCCTACAATTACTATCTCCCTGCAGTAATGTAAGCCAGGTATGGCAGGCAGCAATAGGAGTGGACTGATGCACAAATTAAATAAAAAGTGTGGACAAACAAAAAAGATAGCTGTGCAGAAAGGAAGGAACAAGAGGATATGTGCTTTGAAAAAAGCAGTTGGTTTCCACAGTGGCGTACACACAGCAATACAGCTATCACGGAGCCTTCTAGGGCAGCCCAATGAGCTACAGCGCTGAGGGGAAAAAAAAAAAAAAATAGCTTCCACTGTTCCTGCACACCGAAGGTGGTGTTGGACAGTGGAAATCGCTGCAGCACAAGCGGTTTGGTGGTTAGTGGACCCTGCCTAACGCTCTCCCTGCTTCTGATGAAGCGGCAGCAACCTGTCCCTAAGCTCAGATCAGCAGCAGTAAGATGGCGGTCGGCGGGAACGCCCCTTTATAGCCCCTGTGACGCCGCAGACAGCAAGCCAATCACTGCAATGCCCTTCTCTAAGATGGTGGGGACCAGGATCTATGTCATCACGCTGCCCACACTCTGCGTTCACCTTCATTGGCTGAGAAATGGCGCTTTTCGCGTCATTGAAACGCGACTTTGGCGCGAAAGTCGCGTACCGCATGGCCGACAAGCACAGGGGTCGGATCGGGTTTCATGAGACGCCGACTTAGCCAAAAGTCGGCGACTTTTGAAAATGATCGACCCGTTTCGCTCAACCCTAGTGAGCACATTGAACCCTCAAGTGCTTCAAAAAAGTTTATAATGTTGAGCCGTAAAATTGCTATTTGCCTCCTGGAGCGCAGATTTTCCTGGAAGAGTTTACCGACCCCATATACAGAGCCCCTAATTGATAGAAGAGCAGAATCCCCCCTCAAGTGACCCCATTTTAGAAATTATACTCCTTTGGTAATTTATCTACAGGTGTAGTGCCAATTTTGACTCCATGGGTATTTTCCAGAAAGAAGCAACAATGAATGTTTCCGAGTGAAAATTGTAAACTGCCATTGTAGTGACCAGTAGGTTGCAGTCACCAATACGTTATGCTCAGTCCGTGCTTCTGGAGACATGCACCCGTAAGTTTGGCAGTCTCTCATCTCTTCGGGAATGCCAAACATGTGGATGCTATATGTGGTTTAGGTAATAATAATAATTATAATCTTTATTTTTTTATATAGAGCTAACATGTTCCACAGCGCTTTACAGTTTGCACACATTATCATCACTGTCCCCGATGGGGCTCACAATCTAAATTCCCTATCAGTATGTCTTTGAAATGTGGGTCTAAGCCGGAGTACCCGGACGAAACCCACGCAAACACGGGGAGAACATACAAACTGCTCGCAGATGAAATGTTGTCCTTGGTTGGATTTGAACCCAGGACTCCAGCTCTGCAAGGCTGCAGTGCTAACCACTGAGCCACCTCAGATGTGGCACTGTGCCACTGTGGAGCTCAGAAGGGAGGGGGCATTTGGATTTGGGAGCACAGAATTTGCTGAATTTCTTTTGGCAGATGAGGAGCCATTTCGCTTTTTCATAGCCTTTGTACTACCAGTAAAGTGGAAACCCCCAATATTTCCATTAACAGATGACAAACCTGAGTTGGAACTTGCTTGTTTTGTGGATTGAGGTAAAGCTTTTACTGGGAATATTTTACATAACGCTTGAGATCACATTTATCCGGCACTCTACACTGACCACTTTCGGGTTTTCATTTAAATCTCCGAGTGACTTAACAGATGAAACCCCGGAGGGGTCTATTCACTGGCATCCACAGTGCCTCCATCTGCCTCTTTATTGGGCATCTTCCTCCGTGGCTTCTGTCTGAATCCCGTATTTCAAAAATTTACATGGAAACCCGGTGTAAGCGCTCAATGTAGAGCGCAGGATAAATGTGAGCCGTGTAGTGATGAGCGAGTATACTCGTTGCTTGGGTTTTCCCGAGCACGCTCGGGTGGTCTCCGAGTATTTGGGAGTGCTCTGAGATTTAGTTTTTGTCTCAGCAGCTGCATGATTTGCGACTGCTAGACAGCTTGAATACATGTGGGGATTCCCTAGCAACCAGGCAACCCCCACATGTACTTAGGCTGGCTAGCAGCCGTAAATCATGCAGCTGAGTCAACAAAAACGAAATCTCCGAGCACTCACAATTACTCGGAGACCACCCAAGCATGCTCGGGAAATCTCGAGCAACGAGTATACTTGCTCATCACTAGAGCCGAGCCTTACTGTGATCTTTGGGAAGCAGAATGAACAAATCAACTATAGGTGAAGATTTGCTTTTATTTATTTTTTATGCTGTTCCTCGTGTGCTATAATTGATTGGATAACTTTATTTTTTGGGTTGGTGCGATTACAGCGATATCAGATTTATATTGTGTTTTTATGTTTGGCTGCTGTTTTTAAAAACTAGTTTTTTGGGTCACCATATTTTGAGAGCTATAATTTTTACATATTTCTGCTGACAAAGTCATGTGAGGGCTTGTTTTTTATGGGATGAGTTGACGTTTTTATTGGTACCATTTTCAGACTCATGACGTTTTTTCATTGCTTTCTATTCTGATTTTTAGGAGACGGGGGGGGGGGGGGGGGGGGGCTTTTTATAATGTTGTTCCGCGAATGGTAAACTTGATAAGGAGGCTTTATTCTTCGGGTCAGTATGATTACAGCGATACCCCATTTATATATTTTTTTATGTTCTGGCGCTTTTACACAATAAAAACAATTTTATAGAAAAAGTAAGAGCCCAGGGCAATGGCCGGTAGCCCAGATTGCCCTCATTATATTTAGCCTATGGATATAACGTTATTATCACCTGCCCTCCGACTAGTAATATGTTGTATTGCTCCACAGCGTGTGTACAGTGTGACCCCAAATGTACCGATATAATGTTATCTCTCATCTCCCCCCCAACCTGCAATATGTTATATAGCTCCAGAGCCTGTGTATAGTGTGACCCCGGCTGTATCAGTATAATGTTATTATAAACCTGTAATATGTTACATATAGTGATGGGTAAACTCCTGAAATTTTGGGTACGACCATGTAAAAAAAAGTTTTATTTGGGTACCAGAACAGAACCTGAACCTGGACCACATTCAGATGAATGGGGAACATCCATTGTTTGCCACACTGTCATCTGCATGACAGCATGGTAAACACTGCTTCTGATCAGCGGTAAGTTTGTTACTGGCGCTCAGAGAGCTGTGGTTCCCATGCTGTAAGATGACAGCATACGCTAGCAGCTGTGACCAGCGGTAAAAGTTTTCCTCCGGTCACAGAGGTGTCAGATGATGAGAGAGTACTACTCCCATCAGCCTACACCTGCTGCCACTAATAACAGTGAGAACAGGCACCACTGATGGGAGTATTCATCAGCCGATGCCTGTGCTAGAAATATATTTATATATATTTTAAGCTGACCCCTGTGCTAGAAATATATTTATATATATTTTAAATTATGTGGTGTCTTTTCTAATTTTTATAACCAGCCAGGCAAAACTGACAGCTGCAGGATGCAACCCTCAACTGTCAGCTTTATCATGGCTGGTTATTAAGAAAAAAAAGTGGTCCCTACGCTGTTTTTTTTTTAATTATTTAAATAAATAATTTAAGAAAACGATGTTGGGGTCCCCGATTCTCAGGCTGGTAAGGGACCATGGATATTGGCCCCTCCAGCCTAAAAATAGCAGCCTACAGCTGCCTCAGAAAATACGCATCTATTATATGTGCCAATTCTGGCACTTTGCCTGGCTCTTCCTACATGCCCTATGGTGGTGGCAAGCAGTGTTAATTTTTGTAGGGTTGATGTCACCTTTGCATTGTCAGGTGACATCAAGCCCACAATTTAGTAATGGAGAGGCGTCTATAAGATATTGTAAATAAAGAACACCCAGAATAAGTTTCTTTATTCAAAATAAAAATTCAAACTCTGTTTTACAAATTGAATTAAATTGAATTAAAAACAAAGTTATACCTTACCCCCATTTTATTGAAGCTCTTGTCTTCTATAAAGAACAGAAAATAATGAACAACAATAATACTCACCTTACGCTTAATCCACTGATGCCCATGTCTCCTGTAAAAAAGAAAAATGATAAACAACCATATTCCTCACCTGTCCAAAGTGAAGCTAATCCATGCTGTCCCACAACTATCGTATGACTTGGAAAGCGCTTCTTTCAGTGTCTAGCGCTGAGCTCCAGCAGTGAGAGTTCATAGCTGAACCCTGGTAAACTCACAGCACTGCTCACTGAGTAAGAAAGTTCTCACTCAGCGGTGCTGTAAGTGAGTTACATCAGAGTTCCTATCCTGTCAGTATGTGTCGGCTGGTGGGGCACTATGGACAGTATGGATTAGCTGCGCTTTGTACAGGTGAGGAATATGGTTGTTTATTACTTTTCTACTGGGGACATGGGCATCAGAGGATTAGGTGTAAGCTAAGTATTTTTGTTGTTTATTAGTTTCTGTTTTTTACAGGTGACAAGAGCTTCTGTGGAATGGGCGTAAGGTGAGTATAACATTATTTTTTATTTGTTAAATGGGGATTTTTATTTCAATTAAAGGACTTTATTCTGGATGTTTTTTTATTTACAATACTATATGACTATGGGGTTAGTAATGGATAGGTGTCTTATAATCTTATCAGTGATCAGAGCCACTGGTGTTTATCGTGCTGTCATGCAAATGACAGCGTCGGAAACACCTGTTTGTGGTGCCGAGACTGAAGTCCAAGTTTAGGGTCCGTGCCCAAACCGTTGGTGTTCGGAATAGACCCCGAAGATTACTGTTGGGGTTTGCCCATCACTAGTTATATCACTCAGTAATCTGTGAACAGATATAATGTTATCACCCCCCTGACCTGTAATATATTATATTGCTCTAAAGCCTGTGTGCAGTGTGACCCTGGCTATACTGATATAATGTTATCATTTAACCCCGATCTGTAATATGATATAGTGATCCGGAGCCTGTGTACAGTGTGACCCCTGGTGTACCAGTATAATGTTATCATTCATCACCCCACCACCCACCTGTAAGCATAGGCTTTTTCATGTTTTTAATATGACTTGTTATGCCTGAATAAAGTTTTTTTCATTTTTTCATCAGTGGTGTGCCGCTATCCTCTCAAGTTTTCCTGTTTGGCTGTGCTCACTAGCCTTGAGAGCACCCACCTGCCTTCTGATTTGTCTCTACCCATTTGGTGTTGCATGTGGATCCCATTGAAGCTCCCAGACCTCCTTCTCCTGCATATTTAATTTAAAGTCAATGTTACATCTGGAAATCACCATAATCTTTGGCTATTTCTGTAGCAAGCTGTTAACCAAGACCTTTCCTTGTCTCATTTTAAAACCGCTTTTTGTTGTTGAAATAATGTGGCATTTCAGAGTAAAACCTATTAGTAATGTGGCGGCCTGTTGGTATTTCATGATGTTTATGTATTGGCCAATATGAGTTTTCTGACTGCTTCTCCCTTGGAGTGTGTTCACTTGATAAATAAATATTGTCTTATAGTGCCATCTAGTGTTAGAAATAACTAGTTACACTGAAGGCTGACTTCTGCAAATCAGCCCGCATACATCAGTTTGCTCCAGTCATGTGCGAAAAATTCACTTGTTTCAGCTCAGGTAATGCATAATCATTGAGAAATAATTTAACTGTTTGTTTTTGTCTCGTCGGTTCTCTCTAGCTGCTAGGTCATTTACTTTTCGGGCTCACCAGGAACGGACAAGGACTGAAATTCAGCCTTGGGATTATAAAGCACACAGGCCCTTACTGTCCCTGCCCCCGAGACCCAGATTGTAATATCTATTACTAATATTACCCTGCCTGGATGAAATCAAGATTTTCAATATTTCTAATAATGCCAATAATTCTGCCAATAACAATACCACAATAGCAATATTGCAATATAACAGACAAATACCAACAAACCATAACCAAATATTACCAGCATATATAGTAGTCATAATAGCACCATGTTGATCATTAAAGAGGTTGTCCAGTCTTGGGGCTAAAGTCTTTGTGACTTCAGACTTCTGAATCCTCATAGCAACGCTGTCGGCAATGGGAGCTGCCATCATGGGACCACAAGAATGTGATTTCCACATCTTCTGCCACATTCCAACTAAACATGCACATGACCGCATGTATTCAAATCACACACTTGTGGTCACATGACCGGCCGCTCTTGGCACCAGAGAATCCTCACAGCGCGTGATTCATACACTGTGAGGATGCCAAAGTCTGCATTCATACGGAGTGACCGCAAACTTTAACTTCAAGCCTGGACAACTCCTTTAACCAAAACAACTGTTCTTGGACTGGTATCACCACATATAGTCATATCATACAAGAATGCAGCCTGCCATCTAGATGTAGCAGAGCTAGACGCGTTGAGGGACAAATGGATTATTATCTTCTTGGCAGATAGGGGAGGAATATTGTTGTTTATTATTTTAATTCTGTTATAGGAGACATTGGCTTCAGTGGACTGGGCGATGACGTGACTATGCTTTAATTTAGATTAATTAATGGAGTTTGTGTCATTCTTTCAATTAAAGGACTTTATTCTGGGTGTGTGTTTTTTATATAGGGACGAGGATGTCGCCTGGAGCCCGCATATCCAATTTTGGGGCCGCTACATAGACAACATCCTTGTCTTCTGGATGGGAAATCTACCTACTTTTGGTGAGTTTATGGAACACTTGAATGATAACCAACTAGGCCTGAGCTTCACATATAAAGCAGTAGCAAAAAAGACCACTCTCTAAAGAGTTTCTAAAGACCACTCTCTATCGGAAACCCTCAGCAGCTAATAGCCTGCTTAGGTGGGAGAGCCACCATCCTGCTCACCTGAAACGTGGCATTTCCAAGGAGCAGATCCTTAGACTTAGGAGGACTTGGACTTGGGTACTGACTATCACAAAAAAGTCAAGGACCTGAAGAAAAGGTTCCATGATCGTGGCTATCCCAGAGCCCTGATAGATCAGGCGAGCCAGGAAGCGTGGATCATTGAAAAATCTACACTATTCAACCCACGAACAAAGACCAATGAGGACCCCATCACTAGATTGATAGGTACATATGACGACCAGCAGACAAAAGTGATGGGTATCCTGAGAAAGCACTGGGGCATTTTAAAAACTGACCCTGACCTTGCTAAATGGATTTCCTCTTTTCCATCAGTAACCTATAGCAAGGGGAGATCAATAAAAGATCAAGTTGTTAACAGCCATTATGTCCCCCCCCAAAAAGCGGGCACATGGCTGGACAACAGATCTGTGGGTACATTCAAATGTGGACACTGCAGCTTTTTGTAAGTGTATTACACCATGTAATGTAATACCTTTCAAAGCTCAGTGACCAAAAGAACATACAAAAAGAAATGTTTTGCAAATTGCAAACATGAAGAATGGACTATGTCGGAAAAACAAAGAGACACTTACGTGTTAGAATAGGGGAACACCTTGGTGACCTCAGTAATAAAAAGGATATCCCGCTGGCGAGACACGTCAACTCCCAACATGGAGGTAACCTTGAGGGCATCACATTCCGGGTGATAGAGGTAGTTAATCCTCCTATCAGACAGGGGAATTGGGACAACAAAATTTTACAGAGGGAAAGCAGGTGGATTTTTTAGTTGGAGAGTATGAGCCCTACGGGTATAAAATGAACAGATGAGATTCACCAGTTTCTTTTAAGCCTAATTGTATGATATTTCAAGATAGAGGACCCCTTTAAGCCAAATAACTGATCAAAATGGTCGTTTTAAAGCCTCAGGCCAATTAGGCACTAATGGCACTGTAAGCACCTTATTCTCTAAGGCTATGTGCACACGTTGAGGATTTTGATGCGGATCTGCAGCATTTTTGGACACGTGGAATTACATCAAATCCACAGTGTAGTGCACAAGCAATGTTAGTCAATGGGAAATTGACAATTGGTGTATACATGCTGCTGACAAAAACGTGTGGATTTGCAGCGTTTTATTTTCCACAGCGTGTCAATTCTTTTTTGCAGATCTACAGCGTTTCTGCACCCATTGACTTCCATTGTGTCAGGCAAATCTGCAGCAAAACCGCAGATTTAAAAAAGATCAGCGGGTTTGCTGTGGAGTTGCCTGCGAGAAATGCTGCAGATTGGGAGGAGGAAGAGTGTGTGGGTGGAGATTGTGTGTGTGGGCAGAGACTGTGTGTGTGGGCGGAGAAGATGTGCATGTCTGTGTGCGGGTGTTTGTGTGTGTATGCTGTGCGGCTGTGTGTGGTGCGGGGCTGTGTGTGTGCGGTGGTCTGTGGGGCTATGTGTGTGTGTGTGTGCGGGGCTGTGTGTGTGTGTGCAGGGCTGTGTGTAGGCAGGCATCCTTCGGTGGGACTACTAGTCCCAGCCGGCTATGCTTGCTACAGTGACAGCTAGCCGGATGATGGGACAGTAGTAGTCTCATCATCTGGCTACTGTATTCAAGTGTAAAAAAACCCACAAAAAACTCACACATATATAGACATACAGTACATACAACATACAGTATATACTCACCCTACACCTAGTCCCTGATGCCCTCCATCACCTGTAAAAAAAATAAAATAATAATAATAAAACAACAGTATACTCCCTGATCTGATAATCCATTTAATAACGAGTGTCCCATGACGATCTTCCGTGGAGAGCTGTCACATCGGCAGATGCGATCACTCTCCAGGGCCTCCTGTGATACATTGTCACTTGCGGCACCGCTGCGTTGGAAAATTCTCATGCAGCAGTGCCGTAAAGTGAGAGCCCATTGAATCCTCAGTGATAACAGTGATAGCTATTGTCCCCTGTCAGTGTGTGACTGGAGGTCTATAGAGCAGTCACATCTTCTGATGTGACAGCTCTATAGGGGAGATCATCGTGGGACACTCGTTATTAAATGGACTGTGTCGGACCAGGGAGTATATGTGCTGGTTTTTTCTTTTTTCTTTTTCTGCAGGAGATCGAGGGCGTCGCATGGATTGGCAGAAAAATAAAGATGGCAAAACTGTGTTGTGTTTTATTTCATTAAAATACTTTATTCTGGCTGTGTCTTTTTTTAATCCTTTCACAACTATAGGATTAGTAATGGATAGGTCTCTTATTGATGACTCTCCATTACTAAGCCGGCTTGATGTCACCTTACAATTCAAAGGTGGCACCATCCCCCAACTATTACCCCATATGCCACTGCTACAGGGCAGTGGGAAGAGAGAGGCTAAGTGCCAGAACTGGCATATCTTAGAGATGCGCCATTTCTGTGGCGGCTATGACCCCGGTTTGTAGCCGGGGGGGCAATATCCATGGTCCCTTCTGTAAGAGTCATGTCGGCCTGGTAGTCGGGGGCAGGTATATCTCGCCCAGGTATTTGTCCTATGTGAATTAGGCCGCTCAGTATCTTCAGGATACCGAGGGGTTAATAACTGCAGGAATAAAGGCTGACCAGCTGGAGGTTTCAGGTGTCAGCCTGGGGCACACAGAATGCCTGTCTGTGTGAGACAATGTGAGTAAGAGCTGTGCTCATGACCTGTTATGTTTGCTGGGTGGGAGTAGCCCCCCAGTTGTTAGATAGGAACGTGTTTGTTTAGTAAGTGCCGGACAGGCAAGGGTTTATTTTTATGATTTGTTTTCTGTATTTGCTTTCACTTTAATAAACCTGACCTGAGGTCAGTTTACCTGGAAACCTGCTGTCGCCTCAGAGTTTAATGCACAAACCACATGACCTTTGACCCCAGCAAAGGCGATCCCGGAGTGTTTTGTTACATTGTGGTGGAGAATGCGGGCACTCCGTGGCACAGGCGACAGTATGGAAGACGTGGTGAAAGCACTAGTGCAGGCCACTGCCGCACAGCAGGAAGCTAATCGCTTGATGGCCGCACAGCTGAAGGAGTTACTGGACATGACGGCTGCAGACCGCCAGCTTCTCCAACAGGTGGCGCAACGCTTGCTGAGCATGCCTGAGGCTAACCCGGAAGCAGAGTCCAGGAGGATCCATGTGAGTCGATACTGGCAAAAGCTGACCGCAGAAGATGACGTCGAGGCATACCTGACAACGTTTGAGCGGACAGCGTTGAGAGAGAAGTGGCCGAAGGAACGATGGGCCGATCTAATTGCTCCGTTTCTTTCCGGCGAGGCCCAAAAAGCTTACCATGACTTGGACCCGGAAGTCGCGCAGGACTTTGAGAAGCTGAGAGCTGAGATCCTGGCCCGGCTCGGTGTGACGACGGCTGTCCGTGCACAGAGGGTACACCAGTGGACATACCAGCAAGATAAACCGGCGCGCTCTCAGATGTTCGACCTGATCTACTTGACAAAGAAATGGATGCAACCCGAGGAACTGACAACGCCCGAAATAATCCAGCGGATTGTCTTGGACAAGTACCTGAGGGTACTACCACCAGCGCTGAATAAGTGGGTAAGCCAAGGAAATCCCACGACAGCGGATCAACTTGTGGAGTTGGTCGAGCGTTATTCCGTGGCAAAAGGACTTCCCGACGACACCGCCAGCACCCGGTCTGTGCCTCCTCCTCGTGGAACCGGTAAGACTGTTCCAGCGATTACGGGTGAAGGAAAATCGCCAAAAACTGTGGGGGAGGAACCCGGGACTGCTCGCGCTCCGAGACCGAGAGTATGGGACGGTGGTCTCAGTAGGGGGCCTGTTAGGTGTTTTCGTTGCCGTGAGAAGGGCCATGTTTCTGCGAACTGTCCTGTTACCACTGAACCCATGCAGTGCGATGTTATAGACTCTAAGAAACGCATGTCTTTGGTTACACAGCTGGTGAATGTGAATGCGGGCCAAAATGATATAGCAAAACACCTGTGTGAATTATCTGTTGATGGGAAAAGTGTTGTGGCGTTACTAGACTCTGGAAGTGTGGTGACTCTGGTGAAAGCTAGTCTGGTGGCACTTCCGTCTGGTTCGTCTGACAAATTCTCTGTAACGTGTGTGCATGGTGACACCTGCTCGTACCTAACAGCGGTCATACTGATTTCCACTCCCTATGGGTCTGTGCAACACAAAGTGGGACTCGTTCCCGCACTGTTACATGATATAATCCTGGGCAGGGATTTTCCTCATTTCTGGCAGTTGTGGGAGAATCAGTTGCTCCTTCACGGTAGCTGTAACCGTGAATCTTCCCCCATGCCATCTGGAGGTCCCGAGTTCCTAGACGAGACCCCACAGGAAGATGTTGCTGGGGAGGTTATTGAATCTAACCTTCAGTTCCCCTTCTCAGTTATGGCGGGGGAAACTGAGGAAACTGAGGAAACTCAGCGAGAGGCGGAGGCAGACAGTCATCCAGCACCCTGCCTACCCGATTTGGGAGTTCAGTTGGATGACTTCCACAGCGAACAAATGAAAGATCCTACCCTGACTCAGGCTAGGAAAAATGTAAAAGTGATAGATAGCGTACCCGTGGAACCTGACTCTAGGCTAGCGTACCCGTACATGGTTCTTGAGAATGATTTACTCTACCAGGTAGAGAAAAAAGGGGAAGACACTGTGCAACAGTTAGTGGTACCCAAACCTTATCGGCGGAAGGTACTGGACCTGGCCCACGGACATATAATGGGGGGACACCTGGGGGTACAAAAAACCATAGAAAGGATATTGCATTGTTTTGTGTGGCCCGAAATACACAATGATGTGCGTAACTATTGTGAGTCCTGTCCAGAGTGCCAAATCTCGGCACCTAAACCTCGGTTCCGTAGCCCTTTGGTACCCCTCCCTGTTATTGGGGTCCCGTTTGAGAGAATTGGGATGGATTTGGTTGGGCCCCTTCCCCGGTCCGCACGTGGGCATCAACATATCCTCGTCATCATGGACTATGCCACTCGTTATCCCGAAGCCATCCCTTTGCGTAACACTGCTACCAAAACGATCGCCAAAGAGTTGGTACACGTGTTTAGTCGGGTGGGAATTCCAAAACAGATACTCACCGACCAGGGGACTCCCTTTATGTCAAGGGTGATGAAGGAGCTCTGCAGGCTCTTACAAATAGACCAGTTGCGTACGTCTGTCTATCACCCTCAAACAGATGGCCTGGTTGAGCGGTTCAATAAAACCTTAAAACAGATGCTCCGGAAGGCGATAGACAAAGATGGGAAGAACTGGGATTACTTGTTACCCTATTTGCTGTTTGCCATTAGGGAAGTTCCCCAGTCTTCCACAGGATTCTCGCCTTTCGAGCTATTATATGCCCGTCGTCCCCGTGGACTGTTGGACGTCGCAAAAGAAACCTGGGAAGGTCAAGTCACTCCCTTTAAAACGGTAATAGACCATGTAACGCAAATGCAGGACCGGATTGCTGCTGTCATGCCCCTTGTTAGGGAACATATGTTACAGGCCCAGGGAGCCCAGAGGCAAAGTTATGATAGCGGCGCCAAGGTCCGTACGTTTGCACCCGGGGATAGGGTGTTGGTCCTAATCCCTACGGTGGATAGTAAATTTCTGGCAAAATGGCAGGGCCCCTTTGAGGTCATGGAACGAGTTGGAGAAGTGAACTATAAAGTGCACCAGCCTGGTAAGAGAAAACCAGAGCAGATTTATTATGTGAATCTGATAAAACCCTGGAAAGACCGCGCTGCCCTAACAGCGGATCTGCCCCGTCCGGTTTGCTCACCTACCATACCGGAGGTGCAGATTGCCGAGACTCTGTCTGAACGACAAAAATCTGAGGTTAAGCAGTTTTTGTTACAGAAACAACAGTTTTTCTCGGAAAAACCTGGCCAGACTAGGCTAGTGAAACATGAGATTGTCACAGAGCCTGGTGTCACAGTTCATGTGAAGCCATACCGGATTCCGGAAGCACGCCGAGAAGCCGTCTCCCGGGAGGTGAAGGCCATGTTGGACTTATGAGTCATTGAAGAGTCGCACAGCGCCTGGTCCAGTCCAATCGTGTTGATACCTAAGCCGGATGGCTCTATACGGTTTTGCAATGACTTTCGGAAACTGAATGCGGTTTCTAAATTTGATGCCTACCCTATGCCCCGGGTCGATGAGTTGATCGATCGGCTGGGTAAAGCCCGATATATTACGACCCTGGATCTAACAAAGGGGTACTGGCAGATCCCTCTGGCCGAGGCGGCCAGAGAGAAGACGGCATTTGCTACACCGGAAGGGCTGTTCCAGTATATCTACATGCCGTTTGGACTTCACGGAGTCCCAGCAACGTTCCAGAGATTGATGGATCGAGTCTTGAGGCCCCACAGGCAGTACGCCTCTGCCTACCTAGACGACATCATAATTTACAGCGTGGACTGGGAAACTCACCTCCGGAAGGTACAGGCGGTGATTGATGACCTGAGAGATGCAGGCTTAACGGCGAATCCCAAGAAATGTCACATCGGCCTTGAAGAAGCCCGATACTTGGGCTATGTGATTGGCAGAGGAGTGGTTAAACCCCAGATCGACAAAATACAGGCAATTCAGGGCTGGCCGCAACCAGTGAACAAGAAACAAGTTCAAGCTTTCCTGGGCATTGCCGGCTATTATCGCCGGTTCATACCCAACTTTGCGGCCATGGCTACCCCCTTGACGGATCTTACCAAAGGGAGGGATTCCGTCATGGTAAAATGGACCTCAGCGGCTGAAGAGGCCTTCCACAGCCTGAAACGGGCTTTGTGCTCTCAGCCCGTACTAGTGACTCCTGATTTCAGCAGCGAGTTTGTGGTGCAAACGGATGCTTCTGATACTGGTATTGGAGCTGTACTTTCCCAGGTCAGGGACGGAGTCGAACACCCAGTCCTCTACCTCAGTCGGAAACTGAATGTGCATGAGCAGAGGTATGCCGTGGTTGAAAAAGAGTGCCTAGCCATCAAATGGGCTCTCGACTCCCTCAAATATTACCTGGCAGGTAGGAAGTTTAGGCTGGTCACGGACCATGCCCCTCTCAAATGGATGCACCTCCACAAGGACCATAATAGTCGGGTAACCCGGTGGTTCCTTGCCCTGCAGGCTTACTCGTTCACGGTGGAGCACCGCCCCGGGGTACAGATGGGGAATGCTGATGCCCTGTCCCGAGTGCACTGTTTCAGGAGTGTCTTTGCTCGACCGGAGTGGTCTGAGCAGGGGGGGAGGATATGTAAGAGTCATGTCGGCCTGGTAGTCGGGGGCAGGTATATCTCGCCCAGGTATTTGTCCTATGTGAATTAGGCCGCTCAGTATCTTCAGGATACCGAGGGGTTAATAACTGCAGGAATAAAGGCTGACCAGCTGGAGGTTTCAGGTGTCAGCCTGGGGCACACAGAATGCCTGTCTGTGTGAGACAATGTGAGTAAGAGCTGTGCTCATGACCTGTTATGTTTGCTGGGTGGGAGTAGCCCCCCAGTTGTTAGATAGGAACGTGTTTGTTTAGTAAGTGCCGGACAGGCAAGGGTTTATTTTTATGATTTGTTTTCTGTATTTGCTTTCACTTTAATAAACCTGACCTGAGGTCAGTTTACCTGGAAACCTGCTGTCGCCTCAGAGTTTAATGCACAAACCACGTGACCTTTGACCCCAGCAAAGGCGATCCCGGAGTGTTTTGTTACACTTCCTAGGCTATTAATATCAGCACGCAGCTGTCTGCATAGCCTTTTCTGGCTATTAATTATAGGGGACACCACATCATTTTTTGGGGGGTCCCCCTATTTTAATAGCCAGTAAAGGCTAAATATACAGCTGCGGGCTGAGATTCATAGCCTGGGAAGAGCCATGGGTATTAACCTCTTCCTAGGCTATTAACATCATCCCCCAGTTGCTGGCTTTCACTCTCTGGTGCAGAAAATTGCGCGGGAGTCCACGCCATTTTATTTTTCCTTTTTTTTAAAATTAAACAGATATTGCATTAAAGGCCAGACTCTCACGAGTCTCGCATCTCAATACTTCGCACTGATGTCGGCACTCGGGACCGGAGTGTGCGGCTGCATGTATTTCTATGCAGCTGAATGCTCTGGTCCCGAGTGCCAGCGGCAGTGCTGGGTATTGAGGTGCGAGACTCGTGCGACTTTCTCGCAAGTGTGACCCCGGCCTAAAGCAGATTTTGTGTGTGTGTGTCTTTATTTAACTCTTTATGTACCATTTTATTATGTTTTTTTACTAAACATCAGGCTATCTATGTATCTATAGATATTTCTATCCATCTATCTATAGATCTATCTATCTATCTATCTATCTATCTATCTATCTATCTATCTATCTATCTCTCTATCTATCTATCTATCTATCTATCTATCTATCTATCTATCTATCTATCTATCTATCTATCTATCTCTCTATCTATCCATAGATAGATATATCTATAGTTACTGAAAAAAGAGGGGAAACAGCATAGTACACTTCCAAAAAAGTGATGTTTAATGCCCAAACGGCGTGGCGACGTTTCGGATACAATCCTTTATCAAGCTTGAGAAAGAATTGTATCCGAAATGTTGCCACGCCGTTTGGACATTAAACATCACTTTTTTGGAAGTCTGCTGTGCTGTTTCCCCTCTTTTTTTCATTATCCTAAGGAGCCTTCTGTGACTGCTGGCTGGGGATGCATGCACATTGTAAAGGTATTTTGTCTGGTGCTGTTCCAAATTTTTTCACTATATATCTATATATAGATATATCGATAGATAGAAATATAGATAAATTGATAGATATGGGATAGATGCTAGAGCTATAGATAGATGATAGATCTACAGATAGACAAATCCGCATCAAAAATGCATAAAAAAGTGCAGATTTTTACTTGTGTTTTCTGCCAAGAGATGCAGAATATGTGCTGAAAATTCCACAGGCAAATCTGCAATGTGTGCATATACCCAATAGTATGTGGGGGGGTGGGTTTTATCCAACTTATGGGCCCCCACTTCATGATAACCTAACATGCATTTAATCTACGGGTATGGTGGACTCTGACCCGATGGTATAAAAAGAGGACCCGGCTCGGGTTTGACCATTGGCTAGTGAGAGATGATTACCGATGTTGCGGTAGCTGGAATGAATCCTTATTGCGCAGGTCACAGATGCTGAAATGCACTTGCGGTTCAACTCCTGAAAGTGGGCGTGGCGTGGCCAGGCAGCAACTGGGGTCATAGCGCATGTGTTCCACTTTCAGTTCAATTCCCGGAAGTGGACGCGACCAGGACGGTATTAGGGCCATAGTACGTGCGTTCCACCAACTGGAAGTGCGGCCGGTATTTCATACCGGATGCATACACCAGCACTGCTGCAGGACAAGGAGGGGGCACATGGGGCAGACAATGCGGGCATCCCTCCCCTCCTTGCAAACAAACCAGAAAAGGTAAATACTGTAGCCTCATAATAAATTGAGGCATGTGCAGTCCAGTCACACCCATTTTTCCTTTTTTCCTACTATAGCACACTCCTATTTGTGGTCCCCTGATGAGCCCCAATAACAGAAGGTGGCAAAATGCGTAGGGCCAAGGGACATCAACACTGGAAGTTACCACAGCTAGCTAAGTGATCCATTGAAATGGTTTTTTTGTCTATATGGCTTTGCAAATGGTTTATTTGTCTATGAAAACTGATAGAGCACTTTACTATGTGTATGAGGCGCCCTAAACTACATCTGATGGCGACCTAGACTAAATGCACTGTTTATATTGGTTTGAGCACACATGGACTTTAATATATAATTAAAAAAAGCTGTGATCTAACTTAGATAATCATGTAACTAGCTAGAGAGGTTATCTATAGACACATTAACCTCCAGCTCTATGGCCTCTTATTAAGAGATACATTATTCCTATAGACACAGCTCAGCAGCACCATAGACAATAAGCTGTATATCATTGTCATGGTGGTTTATGGGTACGGGTCCAGAATAGGGACATGCAGGGATATTTGGGGACTGCTGACATTGAGCAAGGGTGCCATATCGAATTCTAGGGTGCCAACTTCCGCTGTTAGGCTATGTGCACACGTTGTGGATCCGCAGTGTTTTTTAACTCGCGGAATTGCATCAAATCTGCAGTGTAGTGCACAACCAATGTTAGTCAATGGGAAATCCAGAATTGGTGTGCACATGCTGCGGAAAAATCCACGCAGATTCGCAGCATTTTATTTTCCGCAGCATGTCAATTCTTTTTGCAGATATGTAGCGTTTCTACACCCATTGACTTTCACTGAGTCAGTCAAATCCACATCAAAACCGCAGGTGTAAAAAGACTCGGAGTTTTGCTGCCGATGTGAGTGCGAAAAACGCTGCAGGTAGGAAGGAGGCAAAGTGTGTGGGCGGAGACTATGTGTGAGCGGAGAAGATTTGCGTGTCTGTGTGCAGGAGTCTGTGTGTGTCTGCGGGTGTGTGCATGACTGTGTGTGTGTGTGTGTCTGTGTGTGTGTGTGCGCGGCCGTGTGTAGGCAGGCATCGTCCAATGGGGCTATGTCTGCTGTCACATAGAACAGTGACAGCATTAGCCGTTGATGGGATAGCAGTCCCATCATCCGGCTACTGTGTTCAAGAGTTAAAAGAAAACCCCACATACAACATACAGTTAGTGTTGAGCATTCCGATACCGCAAGTATCGGGTATCGGCCGATACTTAGCGGTATTGGAATTCCGATACCGAGATCCGATACTTGCCGCGTATCGGATACCGGAATCGGAAGTTCCCAGGATTCAAACTGCACAAATTTGTACGAAATCAGCCAATGAGAATGATTCCAAGTGTGGGCACATCCTGTTCAGCATGGAGGGCATGAAACTACTGGCAAGGCTGTGATTGGCTGCTGAAATGATGTCATGATGCAGTTTAAAAGTCGCTGGCGCCATTTTGCGCTCACTCTGCTGTGAATTCAGTTAGTGACAGGACGCTGTTTGCTGACTGAGGGCCAGTTTAGAGATAGCAATTTGCTTCTTTGTGCTTTTCCAAGGCTAATTTAGCAACCGCTGTGTTCACCTACTAATCACCTTGCTTTTGCCTTGCAGCGCTGTTTTCACAGCGATCTGCAAGGTCTGTGTGTGTGTGTGTGTGAGTGCAGCCCACTCTCTAGTCTGTGTGCAGCCATAGGCCATCCATAGCTGGTTGTATTCAGTTCAGGGAGGGTGGTTCATTGCCTCATACTGTTCTATTTTTTTTTTTTTTTCAAGTAGTGTAGTCTGCTGCTCATTTTTTCTAATAATTCCTATTAGTGACTTTCCACCCGTATCCAGCTAACTTGTGGAAAAACACTACATAGGATAAAGTAGAGGAGGTTTTTTGGGCCTTGCAGCGCCGTTTACGGCTGTCTGCACGGTCTCCGTGTGACTGCAGCTCGCCCTGTAGTATGTGAGCAGCCATAGCCTGGTTGTATCCAGCTCAGGGTTGTTCACTGCGTCATACCGTCAAATCAATTTTCCTTTTGTTTTAAGTAGTGCAGGCTGCTGCACATTTTTTCAAAAAATTCCTATTAGTGTCTTTCCACCCGTATCCAGCTAACTTGTGGAAAAACACTACATAGGATAAAGTAGAGGAGGTTTTTTGGGCCTTGCAGCGCCGTTAACGGCTGTCTGCACGGTCTCCGTGTGACTGCAGCTCGCCCTGTAGTCTGTGAGCAGCCATAGCCTGGTTGTATCCAGCTCAGGGTTGTTCACTGCGTCATACCGTAAAATCAATTTTCCTTTTGTTTTAAGTAGTGCAGGCTGCTGCACATTTTTCAAAAAATTCCTATTAGTGTCTTTTCACCCGTATCCAGCTAACTTGTGGAAAAACACTACATAGGATAAAGTAGAGGAGGTTTTTTGGGCCTTGCAGCGCCGTTAACGGCTGTCTGCACGGTCTCCGTGTGACTGCAGCTCGCCCTGTAGTCTGTGAGCAGCCATAGCCTGGTTGTATCCAGCTCAGGGTTCTTCACTGCGTCATACCGTAAAATCAATTTTCCTTTTGTTTTAAGTAGTGCAGGCTGCTGCACATTTTTTCAAAAAATTCCTATTAGTGTCTTTCCACCCGTATCCAGCTAACTTGTGGAAAAACACTACATAGGATAAAGTAGAGGAGGTTTTTTGGGCCTTGAAGCGCCGTTTACGGCTGTCTGCACGGTCTCCGTGTGACTGCAGCTCTCTCTGTTGTCAGTTCAGCCCCCAAAAAATAAATAAATAATAAAGTTCACCAAACACACCACTTTACATTTGTGTAGGCCACATTAGCTCATATTAAAGTCTAGTCCACACTTTAGAAAATTATTGTTTCCTATACCTGTTAGGACTCGGAGCTTTTCAGGAATAAGCACACAAAGCCGTTAGTACTTTTCTGCTTATCTTTATCAGTCAACCAAGATGAATAAGGCACGTGGGCGCGGAGCAGGGAGAGGACGTGGGGATTCTGTGCCTGCTGCGGGCACCGGTGACTCCTCAGCACCCAGTTTCACCAGGGAACAGTCTTTCATGCGCAGCTTTGTCGCAGAGCGCCGTACACCACTGCTGCGTGAAGACCAAATTGAAGCCGTTGTCGGATGGATGGCAGCTAACGCATCGACTTCAATTAGTGCCACATCCTCACAGACACAGAGCACTGGAGAGCAGCCATCTGTCTCTTCACCACCTGCCAAATTGGCCAGGCAGACAGAGAGCCCAGGACAGGAGCCGTCTCTACTTCTGTTCTCTGAATCTCTTGGCTTGGAAACAGGGGGCCAGCCAAGCAGCATTGGAGAAATGGAAGAAGAGGCAGGGTGCAGTGATGCCCAACAGCTTTTTCTCTCTGAGTCTGAAGAGGCGGGTGGGCCAGTGCCTCCGGTCACCACATCGCAGGCCGCATCCGCTGATGATGACACTCAGGTGCCACTTTCTGGTACGTGCTCTGCTGCTGAGACTACCCAGGAGGAGCAGTTGGTGGCAGAGGGTGGTGTAGATGATGAGGTCCTTGACCCATCGTGGCGTGAGGGACAGGAAGGTGGTGGGAGCAGCTCCGAGGAAGAGATTCCTAGAACGGGCCAAAGAGGTAGAGGGAGGGGGAAGACTGTGCAGCCTGTAGCCTCCACTTTGGCACCCGTTGGGAGCGCCCTTTTTGGCTTTTGGAACAGACATGCTCCTAAGACTTGCAGTGTCTGGCCCTTTTTTGACACAGTTGCAGATGACATTTGCTATGTCAAATGCAAGGTGTGTCATCACAAAGTCAAAAGAGGTCGAAATGTCAGCAACCTCAATACCTCCAACATGTGGAAACATGTGCGCAATAGGCACGCGGCGGAGTTAGAAAAACACACTGAAGAGCTTGGCCAACCAACAGCGGCAGCTACCACCTCTTCAGCTCGTGTTGCCTCTTCCTCCAGCTCACACGCAGCTGGTTCGGCTTCCTCCCAGGATCGCCGTGGAAGAACCTCTGGCCCTGTTGTCCAGAGACCCGCTGTAATTCCACCCGCAGCACCACTTTCCCAGTCATCCACACACTCCCAGCCCAGTCTACAGCCATCGGTAGTACAGGCATGGGAGAAAAGGCGGCCTTTCTCGTCAAACCACCCACGAGCACAGGCTCTGACTGCAGGCATTGCCAAACTTCTGTCACTGGAAATGCTGTCATTCAGGCTGGTGGAGACTGACAGCTTCCGTGACTTGATGTCATTGGCAGTCCCACAGTACAATGTGCCCAGCCGCTTTTACTTCAGCAGGCAAGCTGTCCCTGCCCTGCACAAGCATGTGAAGGGACACATAAAACACGCGCTACTGAATGCCGTCAGTAGCAAGGTCCACCTCACCACCGATGCGTGGACCAGTCAACATGGACAGGGGCGATACCTTTCCCTCACTGCCCATTGGGTTAATGTTGTTGAGCCGGGTACAGATCATGCGAGTGGTGCAGGACGTATCCTGCCCACTCCAAGGATTGCAGGAATCCATTCTGTACGCATTGACTCCTCCTCTTACACCAGTTCCTCAGAATCATCGCTGCAGGAGCCGTCACAGTCCACCTCCACATGGACCCGTGATGAACGTTTACCTGTTACGACCGACATGAGCACAGCCGTGGCCAAACGTCAACACGCCGTCTTGAAATTAATTTCTTTGGGGAATCGAAGCCACACAGCGCAGGAGCTCTGGAATGCCATCAAGCAGGAGAGCGATGTGTGGTTTGTGCCAGCGAATCTCCAGCCAGGCATGGTAGTGTGTGATAATGGCCGAAATCTGGTGGCAGCTCTGGGCCTCGGCAACCTCACTCACATCCCATGTCTGGCACATGTGCTCAATTTGGTCGTGCAGAGTTTTTTGAGGGACTATCCGGATCTTGATGCACTGCTGCACAAGGTCCCCCTAGAGTGTGCTCACTTGCGGCGTTCCAGCACGGCAAAAGCGTGCATTGCGGCTCTGCAGCGCCGACACCACCTGCCGGAACATCGCATCATATGTGACCTACCTACCAGGTGGAATTCCACATTACATATGTTGGAGCGGTTGTGTGAGCAGCAGCAAGCTGTAATGGAGTACCAGCTGCATCAGGCGCAAAGAAGTCGCACTCCGCGCCGTTCAGACTTCACAACCACAGAGTGGGCCACTATGAAGGACGTCTGCCAGGTTTTGCGTCCCTTCGATTATTCCACGCGGATGGCGAGTGCAGATGATGCACTAGTCAGCATGACTGTCCCCCTTATCTGCCTGCTTGAAAAATCACTGCAAGCGCTAAGGGATGATGTTGTGGAAGAGGTGGAGGATGAGGATTCACCATTTCCATCATCTTCTGGACAGTCAGCGCCACGTGGTTCCTCACAAACGCGTAGGCAGGGGACACTTTTTGAGGAGGATGAGGAGGAGTCAATGGAGGAGGAAGACATCCGTCCAGAGGAGGGAGTTACACAATTGTCCAGTACTCAGTGTGTACAGCGAGGGTGGGGTGATGACGAGCGGGCAGAGATCATGCCTCCAGCAAGGGACAGCATTTCTTGGCCAGTTGGCAGTCTGCAGCACATGGTGGATTACATGCTGCAGTGCCTGAGAAACGACCGCCGCATCGCCCACATTCTCAACATGTCTGATTATTGGGTGTTCACCCTCCTCGATCCTCGCTACCGGGACAACGTAGAAAGCCTCATCACACCGTTGAACCGGGAGCGAAAAATGCGGGAGTACCAAGACACACTGGTGAATTCCATCATCTTCTCCATTCCAAGTGAGAGAAGTGCTGCTAGTGCATTACAAAGCAGCTCAGTGCGTCCAGGCAGTGGTGGAGGCTCTGCACAAAGAGGGAGCAGAAGCAGTGCCTCTGCCCAAGGCAAGACCAGTATGGCCCAACTGTGGCACAGTTTTCTGTGCCCGCCACAAAAGTCTACACCATCATAGATGGCTCCAGTCAGCAGGAGGCAACAGTTCCGTCAGATGGTGACAGACTACATGTCTTGCCCTCTTGCTGTACTCCCAGACAGCTCTTCACCTTTCAAGTTTTGGGTCTCAAAGCTGGATACATGGCCAGAGCTAAGCCAGTATGCATTGGAGGTGCTGGCTTGCCCTGCGGCTAGTGTATTATCGGAACGCGTCTTTAGTGCTGCAGGTGGTGTACTAACTGACCGTTGCATGCGACTATCCTCCGATAACGTTGACCGGCTTACTTTCCTGAAAATGAACAAGGCCTGGATCTCGCAGGAATTTGCCACTCCTCTTCCTGATTAAATAATTAGGTGACTGTCTACGTTATCCAGGTATCCTGTTGTGTTCATCTTTCTACCACCTGAACTTAAATTCCTGGGCTCCAACACCGCCAGTTGAGGCTCAGAAGTGCCGTCTGCACAGTCAAAACATATGACCCAGTGTTATTGGGTTTCAGTAACGTCAGCTGATCCCCAGCTGTGTAGCCGGCAATGTGTCCTGCGACCGCCACGCTGACACAACAACTGAAATGTAAGGGAACCTGTCCCCCCCCCCCCAAGGCGTTTGTTACTGACAGAGCCACCTTGTGCAGCAGTAATGATGCACAAGGAAAAGGTAGCTATTTTTGTTTAGCTCCTTGCACACGCAGAACTTAACACTTATAAAATGTGTCCACTGATACCGTAAAACCGTCCCGGAGGTGGGACTTTTGGGACTTTCCTTCGTAATGTGATGCAGCACAGCCGTCATTCTTACCCCCACGGCGCCGTGCGCCGGCTCCTCAGCGTTGTTTGATTCTGTCTCAAAGCCTGTGCTGTTATGTTATCCCTTGGCCAGGCACACTTAGCGCTGCCCCTCTTCTGACATCATTTGGTGTCAGGCTGGCTGCGCCTGTGCGGCCGCGCTGGACGAGAGCCCGCCTCGCTGATTTAATCCCACTGCGGGCCTGAGATCCATGGACATGCGCAGTGCATATCTCAACCTCCGCCTCTCACTCATCTCCCTACGCCTTCTTCAGACTATGCGCCGTCAGCTGATCCCTAATAGCATGCCACGGCCGTGACGCCGCACAGTCTGAAGAAGCCGTAGGGAGGGGAGTGAGAGGCGAGGATATGCACTGCGCATGGCCACGGATCCCAGGCCCGTGGTGGGATTATATTAGATGACACTGCGAGGCGGGCTCTCGGCCAGCGCGGCCGCACAGGCGCAGCCAGCCTGACACCAAATGATGTCAGGAGATGGGCAGCGCTAAGTGTGCCTGGCCAAGGGATAACATAACAGCACAGGCTTCGAGACAGAATCAAACAACGCTGAGGACCCTGGGCACGGTGCCGGCGGGGGGGGGGGGGGGTAAGAATGACAGCTGTGCTGCGTCATATTACGAAGGAATGTCCCACCTCCGGGACGGTCTCACGGTATCAGGGGACACATTTTATAAGTGTTTAGTTCTGTGTTTGCAAGGAGCATAATGAAAAGAGCCACCTTTTCCTTTTGCATCCTTTGTGCGGCACAAGCTGGCTCTTTCAGCTACAAACGCCTGGGGGGGGGTTAAAGGTTCCCTTTAGACTTTCTCCAATCAGGCTTCGGCCTACACTGTGTTCCTCTGCTCCTCCTGCTGTCCCTGGGCTCCAACACCGCTAGATGCCGCCCAGAAGTGCTGTCTGCACAGTCCCAACAGTCCCTCCTCTGTTATTGGGGTTCAGTAACGTCAGCTGTTCCCCAGCTGTGTGTGTGGCAATCCCTCCTATCTCCTCCACCTCCTCCTCCTGCTGCTGTCCCTGGGCTCCAACACCGCTAGTTGCCATCCAGAAGTGCTGTCCGCACAGTCCCAACAGTCCCTCCTCTGTTATTGGGGTTCAGTAACGTCAGCTGTTCCCCAGCTGTGTGTGTGGCAATCCCTCCTATCTCCTCCACCTCCTCCTCCTGCTGCTGTCCCTGGGCTCCAACACCGCTAGTTGCCGTCCAGAAGTGCTGTCCGCACAGTCCCAACAGTCCCTCCTCTGTTATTGGGGTTCAGTAACGTCAGCTGTTCCCCAGCTGTGTGTGTGGCAATCCCTCCTATCTCCTCCACCTCCTCCTGCTGTCCCTGGGCTCCAACACCGCTAGTTGCCGTCCAGAAGTGCTGTCCGCACAGTCCCAACAGTCCCTCCTCTGTTATTGGGGTTCAGTAACGTCAGCTGTTCCCCAGCTGTGTGTGTGGCAATCCCTCCTATCTCCTCCACCTCCTCCTCCTCCTGCTGTCCCTGGGCTCCAACACCGCTAGTTGCCGTCCAGAAGTGCTGTCCGCACAGTTCCAACAGTCCCTCCTCTGTTATTGGGGTTCAGTAACGTCAGCTGTTCCCCAGCTGTGTGTGTGGCAATCCCTCCTATCTCCTCCACCTCCTCCTCCTGCTGCTGTCCCTGGGCTCCAACACCGCTAGTTGCCGTCCAGAAGTGCTGTCCGCACAGTCCCAACAGTCCCTCCTCTGTTATTGGGGTTCAGTAACGTCAGCTGTTCCCCAGCTGTGTGTGTGGCAATCCCTCCTATCTCCTCCACCTCCTCCTGCTGTCCCTGGGCTCCAACACCGCTAGTTGCCGTCCAGAAGTGCTGTCCGCACAGTCCCAACAGTCCCTCCTCTGTTATTGGGGTTCAGTAACGTCAGCTGTTCCCCAGCTGTGTGTGTGGCAATCCCTCCTATCTCCTCCACCTCCTCCTCCTCCTGCTGTCCCTGGGCTCCAACACCGCTAGTTGCCGTCCAGAAGTGCTGTCCGCACAGTTCCAACAGTCCCTCCTCTGTTATTGGGGTTCAGTAACGTCAGCTGTTCCCCAGCTGTGTGTGTGGCAATCCCTCCTATCTCCTCCACCTTCTCCTCCTCCTGCTGTCCCTGGGCTCCAACACTGCTAGTTGCCGTCCAGAAGTGCTGTCCGCACAGTCCCAACAGTCCCTCCTCTGTTATTGGGGTTCAGTAACGTCAGCTGTTCCCCAGCTGTGTGTGTGGCAATCCCTCCTATCTCCTCCACCTCCTCCTCCTGCTGCTGTCCCTGGGCTCCAACACCGCTAGTTGCCGTCCAGAAGTGCTGTCCGCACAGTCCCAACAGTCCCTCCTCTGTTATTGGGGTTCAGTAACGTCAGCTGTTCCCCAGCTGTGTGTGTGGCAATCCCTCCTATCTCCTCCACCTCCTCCTCCTCCTGCTGTCCCTGGGCTCCAACACCGCTAGTTGCTGTCCAGAAGTGCTGTCCGCACAGTCCCAACAGTCCCTCCTCTGTTATTGGGGTTCAGTAACGTCAGCTGTTCCCCAGCTGTGTGTGTGGCAATCCCTCCTATCTCCTCCACCTCCTCCTCCTCCTGCTGTCCCTGGGCTCCAACACCGCTAGTTGCCGTCCAGAAGTGCTGTCCGCACAGTCCCAACAGTCCCTCCTCTGTTATTGGGGTTCAGTAACGTCAGCTGTTCCCCAGCTGTGTGTGTGGCAATCTGTTGTGAATTTGCTTTTTGGCTCCCTCTAGTGGTTACTAGTGATTTGACTCTGGGTATGTCAGTCATCCCTTGTATGCTCACCTGGGCCGTTAGTTCAGGGGTGTTGCTATATAAGCTCCCTGGACCTTCAGTTCAATGCCTGGCAACGTTGTAATCAGAGCTAATCTGTTGTGCTCTTGTCTACTGATCCTGGTTCCTGCTAGATTAAGCTAAGTCTGCTTTCTTGCTTTTTGCTATTTGTTTTTGTTTGCATTTTTGTCCAGCTTGTACATAATCTGTATCCTAACCTTGCTGGAAGCTCTAGGGAGGCTGGAGTTCTCCCCCCGGGCCGTTAGACGGTTCGGGGGTTCTTGAATTTCCAGTGTGGAATTTTGATAGGGTTTTTGTTGACCATATAAGTTATCTTACTACATTCTGCTATTAGTAAGTGGGCCTCTCTTTGCTAAACCTAGTTCATCTCTGTGTTTGTCATTTCCTCTTACCTCACCGTTATTATTTGTGGGGGGCTTGTATCCAACTTTTGGGGTCTATTAATTATCTGGAGGCAAGAGAGGTCTTTGTTTTCCTCTTCTAGGGGTAGTTAGTCCTCCGGCTGGCGCGAGACATCTAGCGACCAACGTAGGCATGTTCCCCGGCTACTTCTAGTGTTGGCGTTAGGAGTAGATATATGGTCAACCCAGTTACCACTGCCCTATGAGCTGGATTTTTGTACTTCGCAGACTTACTTGTTCCTCTGAGACCCTCGCCATTGGGATCATAACAGTTTGCCAGGCCAGTATTAAATGTTAAATGCATTGCAGAAGCGGGATTATAAGAAAGAAAATTCTGAGTTTTTTTTTCTTTTTCTCATTTTTTTTTTTCTTTTCCCCTTTACCTCTGAGTGGCTTGTGTTTGCTGCAGACAGGAATGTCCAGACCTTGATTACAGGTGTGGACCAGCTTACTGCTCGTGTGCAGGGCATACAAGATTATGTTACCAGAAATCCTATGTCAGAACCTAAGATACCGATTCCTGAACTGTTTTCCGGAGACCGATTTAAATTTAGAAATTTCAGGAATAATTGTAAATTGTTTTTGTCCCTGAGACCCTGTTCATCTGGAGACTCCGCTCAGCAAGTGAAAATTGTTATTTCTTTTTTACGGGGCGACCCTCAGGATTGGGCCTTCTCGCTGGCGCCAGGAGATACGGCATTGGCTGATATTGATGCGTTTTTTCTGGCGCTCGGTTTGCTTTATGAGGAACCCAATCTTGAGATTCAGGCAGAAAAAGCCTTGCTGGCTATGTCTCAGGGCCAGGACGAGGCTGAAGTGTATTGCCAAAAATTTCGGAAATGGTCCGTGCTGACCCAGTGGAACGAGTGTGCATTGGCTGCAAATTTCAGAAATGGCCTTTCTGAAGCCATTAAGAATGTGATGGTGGGTTTTCCCATTCCCACAGGTCTGAATGATTCCATGGCCCTGGCAATTCAAATCGACCGGCGGTTGCGGGAGCGCAAAACCGCAAATTCCCTCATGGTGTTGTCTGAACAGGCACCTGATTTAATGCAATGTGATAGAATCCTGACTAGAGATGAGCGGAAAATTCATAGACGCCAGAATGGCTTGTGTTACTACTGTGGTGATTCTACACATGTTATATCAGCATGCTCTAAACGTCTTACTAGGGTTGTTAGTCCTGTCGCCATTGGTAATTTGCAACCTAAATTTATTCTATCTGTAACTTTGATTTGCTCACTGTCATCGTATCCTGTCATGGCGTTTGTAGACTCAGGTGCTGCCCTGAGTCTGATGGATCTGTCATTTGCCAAGCGCTGCGATTTTGTTCTGGAGCCATTAGAAAATCCTATCCCTCTTAGGGGTATTGATGCTACGCCTTTGGCAAAAAATAAACCGCAGTTTTGGACACAGGTTACCATGTGCATGACTCCCGAACATCGGGAGGTGATACGTTTTCTTGTTCTGCATAAGATGCATGATTTGGTTGTTTTGGGTTTACCATGGTTACAGACCCATAATCCAGTCTTGGACTGGAAGGCAATGTCGGTGTCAAGTTGGGGCTGCCATGGAATTCATGGAGATTCCCTGCCCTTGTCTATTGCTTCTTCTACGCCTTCGGAAGTTCCGGCGTATTTGTCTGATTATCAGGATGTCTTCAGCGAGTCTAAGTCCAGTGCACTGCCTCCTCATAGGGAATATGACTGTGCAATAGATTTGATTCCTGGCAGTAAGTTTCCTAAGGGGAGACTGTTTAATTTGTCGGTACCTGAACATACCGCGATGCGTTCATATATCAAGGAGTCTCTTGAGAAGGGGCATATCCGTCCTTCTTCTTCCCCTCTTGGTGCGGGATTCTTTTTTGTGGCCAAAAAGGACGGATCTTTGAGGCCTTGTATTGACTATCGGCTTTTAAACAAGATCACTGTCAAATTTCAGTATCCTTTGCCGCTGTTGTCAGACTTGTTTGCCCGGATTAAAGGTGCCAAGTGGTTCACCAAGATAGACCTTCGTGGTGCGTACAACCTTGTGCGCATTAAGCAAGGCGATGAATGGAAAACCGCATTCAATACGCCCGAAGGTCATTTTGAGTACTTGGTGATGCCATTTGGGCTCTCTAATGCACCTTCAGTTTTTCAGTCCTTCATGCATGACATTTTCCGGAAGTATCTGGATAAATTTTTGATTGTTTATCTGGATGATATTCTGGTTTTTTCTGATGATTGGGACTCGCATGTGGAGCAGGTCAGGATGGTTTTTAAGATTTTGCGTGAAAATTCTTTGTTTGTTAAAGGCTCAAAGTGTCTCTTTGGTGTACAGAGAGTTCCCTTTTTGGGGTTTATTTTTTCCCCTTCTGCTGTGGAGATGGACCCAGTCAAGGTCCGAGCTATTCATGATTGGACTCAACCCTCGTCAGTTAAGAGTCTTCAGAAGTTCTTGGGTTTTGCTAACTTTTACCGTCGTTTTATCGCAAATTTTTCTAGCGTTGTTAAACCATTGATGGATATGACCAAGAAAGGCTCTGATGTAGCTAACTGGGCTCCTGCTGCCGTGGAGGCTTTCCAGGAGTTGAAACGCCGGTTTACTTCGGCGCCTGTTTTGTGCCAACCTGACACCTCACTTCCCTTTCAGGTGGAGGTGGATGCTTCGGAGATTGGGGCAGGGGCCGTTTTGTCGCAGAGAGGCCCTGGTTGCTCTACTATGAGACCTTGTGCCTTTTTCTCCAGGAAGTTTTCGCCGGCAGAGCGAAATTATGATGTGGGCAATCGGGAGTTGTTGGCCATGAAGTGGGCATTTGAGGAGTGGCGTCATTGGCTCGAGGGTGCTAAGCATCGTGTGGTGGTCTTGACTGATCACAAAAATCTGATGTATCTCGAGTCTGCTAAACGCCTGAATCCTAGACAGGCCCGCTGGTCATTGTTTTTCTCCCGTTTTGACTTTGTGGTCTCGTATTTACCAGGTTCTAAGAATGTGAAGGCCGATGCTCTGTCTAGGAGCTTTGTGCCTGATGCTCCTGGAGTCGCTGAACCTGTGGGTATTCTTAAGGAAGGAGTTATCTTGTCAGCTATTTCTCCTGATCTGCGGTGTGTGTTGCAGAGATTTCAGGCTGGTAGGCCTGACTCTTGTCCATCTGACAGATTGTTTGTGCCTGCTAAATGGACCAGCAGAGTCATTTCCGAGGTTCATTCCTCAGTGTTGGCAGGGCACCCGGGAATTTTTGGCACCAGAGATCTGGTGGCCAGGTCCTTTTGGTGGCCTTCCTTGTCAAGGGATGTGCGGTCATTTGTGCAGTCCTGTGGAACTTGTGCCCGAGCTAAGCCTTGCTGTTCTCGTGCCAGCGGGTTGCTCTTGCCCTTGCCTGTCCCGAAGAGACCTTGGACACACATCTCTATGGATTTCATTTCTGATCTTCCGGTGTCTCAGGGCATGTCTGTCATCTGGGTGATATGTGATCGTTTCTCCAAGATGGTCCATTTGGTTCCTTTGCCTAAGCTGCCCTCCTCTTCTGATCTGGTTCCTGTGTTCTTCCAGAACGTGGTTCGTTTGCACGGCATTCCTGAGAATATTGTGTCGGACAGAGGATCCCAGTTTGTTTCCAGGTTCTGGCGATCCTTTTGTGGTAGGATGGGCATTGATTTGTCGTTTTCGTCCGCTTTTCATCCCCAGACTAACGGACAAACGGAGCGAACTAATCAGACTCTGAAGGCTTATTTGAGGTGTTTTGTCTCTTCTGATCAGGATGATTGGGTGACCTTCTTGCCGTTGGCTGAATTTGCCCTTAATAATCGGGCTAGTTCCGCCACCTTGGTTTCGCCATTTTTCTGCAACTCTGGTTTCCATCCTCGTTTTTCCTCGGGACATGTGGAGCCTTCTGACTGTCCTGGGGTGGATTCGGTGGTGGATAGGTTGCAGCGGATCTGGAGTCATGTGGTGGACAACTTGAAGTTGTCACAGGAGAAGGCTCAGCATTTTGCCAACCGCCGCCGCGGTGTGGGTCCCCGACTTCGCGTTGGGGATTTGGTATGGCTGTCTTCTCAATTTGTTCCTATGAAGGTCTCCTCTCCCAAATTTAAGCCTCGCTTCATTGGTCCTTACAAGATATTGGAAATCCTTAATCCTGTATCCTTTCGCCTGGATCTTCCGGTGTCGTTTGCCATTCACAACGTATTTCATAGGTCCTTGTTGCGGCGGTACGTTGTGCCTGTGGTCCCTTCTGCGGAGCCTCCTGCTCTGGTGTTGGTTGAGGGCGAGTTGGAGTACGTGGTGGAGAAGATCTTAGATTCTCGTCTCTCCAGGCGGAGGCTTCAGTACCTGGTCAAGTGGAAGGGCTATGGTCAGGAGGATAATTCCTGGGTGGTCGCCTCTGATGTGCATGCGGCCGATTTGGTTCGTGCCTTTCACGCCGCTCATCCTGATCGCCCTGGTGGTCTTGGTGAGGGTTCGGTGACCCCTCACTAAGGGGGGGGTACTGTTGTGAATTTGCTTTTTGGCTCCCTCTAGTGGTTACTAGTGATTTGACTCTGGGTATGTCAGTCATCCCTTGTATGCTCACCTGGGCCGTTAGTTCAGGGGTGTTGCTATATAAGCTCCCTGGACCTTCAGTTTAATGCCTGGCAACGTTGTAATCAGAGCTAATCTGTTGTGCTCTTGTCTACTGATCCTGGTTCCTGCTAGATTAAGCTAAGTCTGCTTTCTTGCTTTTTGCTATTTGTTTTTGTTTGCATTTTTGTCCAGTTTGTACATAATCTGTATCCTAACCTTGCTGGAAGCTCTAGGGAGGCTGGAGTTCTCCCCCCGGGCCGTTAGACGGTTCGGGGGTTCTTGAATTTCCAGTGTGGAATTTTGATAGGGTTTTTGTTGACCATATAAGTTATCTTACTACATTCTGCTATTAGTAAGTGGGCCTCTCTTTGCTAAACCTAGTTCATCTCTGTGTTTGTCATTTCCTCTTACCTCACCGTTATTATTTGTGGGGGGCTTGTATCCAACTTTTGGGGTCTATTATCTGGAGGCAAGAGAGGTCTTTGTTTTCCTCTTCTAGGGGTAGTTAGTCCTCCGGCTGGCGCGAGACATCTAGCGACCAACGTAGGCATGTTCCCCGGCTACTTCTAGTGTTGGCGTTAGGAGTAGATATATGGTCAACCCAGTTACCACTGCCCTATGAGCTGGATTTTTGTACTTCGCAGACTTACTTGTTCCTCTGAGACCCTCGCCATTGGGGTCATAACAGCAATCCCTCCTATCTCCTCCACCTCCTCCTCCTGCTGCTGTCCCTGGGCTCCAACACCGCTAGTTGCCATCCAGAAGTGCTGTCCGCACAGTCCCAACAGTCCCTCCTCTGTTATTGGGGTTCAGTAACGTCAGCTGTTCCCCAGCTGTGTGTGTGGCAATCCCTCCTATCTCCTCCACCTCCTCCTCCTCCTGCTGTCCCTGGGCTCCAACACCGCTAGTTGCCGTCCAGAAGTGCTGTCCGCACAGTCCCAACAGTCCCTCCTCTGTTATTGGGGTTCAGTAACGTCAGCTGTTCCCCAGCTGTGTGTGTGGCAATCCCTCCTATCTCCTCCACCTCCTCCTCCTCCTGCTGTCCCTGGGCTCCAACACCGCTAGTTGCCGTCCAGAAGTGCTGTCCGCACAGTCCCAACAGTCCCTCCTCTGTTATTGGGGTTCAGTAACGTCAGCTGTTCCCCAGCTGTGTGTGTGGCAATCCCTCCTATCTCCTCCACCTCCTCCTCCTGCTGCTGTCCCTGGGCTCCAACACCGCTAGTTGCCGTCCAGAAGTGCTGTCCGCACAGTCCCAACAGTCCCTCCTCTGTTATTGGGGTTCAGTAACGTCAGCTGTTCCCCAGCTGTGTGTGTGGCAATCCCTCCTATCTCCTCCACCTCCTCCTCCTCCTGCTGTCCCTGGGCTCCAACACCGCTAGTTGCCGTCCAGAAGTGCTGTCCGCACAGTCCCAACAGTCCCTTCTCTGTTATTGGGGTTCAGTAACGTCAGCTGTTCCCCAGCTGTGTGTGTGGCAATCTCTCCTATCTCCTCCACCTCCTCCTCCTCCTGCTGTCCCTGGGCTCCAACACCGCTAGTTGCCGTCCAGAAGTGCTGTCCGCACAGAGCCAAACACCTCGCCAATGTGCTAGTCGGGATCAGTAATGCCTGCTGCTCCCCTGCTGTGTATACGGCAATGTGTCCTGCGACCGCCACGCAGGCACAACAAGTTAAATTTAAGGGAACCTGTCCCCCCCGCAGGCGTTTGTTACTGAAGGAGACACCTTGTGCAGCAGTAATGATGCAAAGGGAAAAAGTGCCTCTTTTCGTGGTGCTCCTTGCACATGCTGAACCTAACACTTATGAAATGTGTCCCCTCACACGGTTAAACCGTCCGGTCGGTGGAACTTTCCTTTGTCATGTGACGCAGCACAGCCGTCATTCTTACCCCCTTGGCGCCGTGCGCCTCCTCCTCAGCGTTGTTTGAATCTGTCCCGGAGTCTGCGCTGTTATGTTATCCCTTGGCCAGGCACACTTAGCGCTGCCCGTCTTCTGACATCATTTGGTGTCAGGATGGCTGCGTCTCTGCGGCCGCGCTGGACGAGATCCCGCCTCGTAGTGTCTTCTGATTTAATCCCACTGCGGACCTGTGATCCATGGACATTAGCAGTGCATATCTTAACCTCCGCCTCTCACTCATCTCCCTACGCCTTCTTCAGACTTGCGCTGTCAGCTGATCCCTAATAGCATGCCACAGCCGTGACGCCGCACAGTCTGAAGAAGCCGTAGGGAGGGGAGTGAGAGGCGAGGATATGCACTGCTCATGCCCATGGATCACAGGTCCGCAGAGTGATTACATTAGATGACACAGCGAGGCGGGATCTTGCCCAGCGCGGCCGCACAGGCGCAGCCAGCCTGACACCAAATGATGTCAGAAGACGGGCAGCGCTAAGTGTGCCTGGCCAAGGGATAACATTACAGCGCAGACTCCGGGACAGATTCAAACAACGCTGAGGAGGAGGCGCACGGCGCCAAGGGGGTAAGAATGACGGCTGTGCTGCGTCACATGACAAAGGAAAGATCCACCGACCGGACGGTTTAACCGTGTGAGGGGACACATTTCAAAAGTGTTAGGTTCAGCATGTGCAAGGACCATCATTAAAAGAGCTAAGTTTACCTTTTCCAGCATTAGTGCTGTACAAGATGGCTCTTTCAGCTACAAACGCCTGGGGGGGGGGGGGTTAAAGGTTCCCTTTCAACTTGCTCCAGTGCAGGCTGCGGCCTACACTCTGCTCCACCTGCAGAGCCCGGGCTCCAACACCGCTAGTTGCTGTCCGGAAGTGCTGGCTGCACAGAGAAAAACACCCGCCAATGTGTCAGTGGGGTTCAGCACCGCCAGCTGTTCCCCTGCTGTGTAGCTGGCAACGTGTCCTGCAACAGCCACGCAGACACAACAGACCCAAAGCTGCCGCCAGTGCAGGCTTCGGCCTACACTCTGCTCCCCCTGCTCCTCCTGCTGACCCTGGGCTCTAACAACGCCAGTTGGGGCCCAGATGTGCTAGCTGCACAGAGAAAAACACACGCCACTGTGTCAGTGGGGTTCAGCACCGCCAGCTGTTCCCCTGCTGTGTAGCCGGCAACGTGTCCTGCAACAGCCATGCAGACACAAGAAATGAAATTGAATGGAACCTGTCCCCCCTCCCCCAGGCGTTTGTATGTTTCACAGCCACCTTGTACAGCGGTAATGCTGCATGTGTGCAAGGTGGCTCATAAACTTATTCTCCTTGCACATGTGGAACTGAACACGTCAAAAATGTGTCCTCTGTGACCATTTAACCGTCCCGGAGGTGTGACTTTCCTTTGTAATGACACGCTGCAACCCCCTTGGTAGCGCTGCCCGTCTTCTGGCATCATTGTTTGGCTGGCTGCGCCTCTGCGGCCGCCCTGACCCACACAACGCCCCTCGGTGTCTTATTTATTTTGACTGCGAGGGTGTGATTGATGGGCATGAGCAGTGCATATGTTCGCCTGTCCCTCATCTCCTTCCGCCTTCTTCAGACTGTGCGGCTTCATGGCCGTGGCATGCGATAAGGGATCAGCTGATGCCGCACAGTCTGAAGCAGGTGTAAGGACCCGAGTGTGAGATGCGAATATATGTACTGCGCCAGGCCATGAATCCCAGCCCCGCAGTGTTTTAACTATGTAAAGACACTGCGGGGCTGGGATTCATGGTCATCGCGAACCGCAACGGCCGACATTAAATGATGTCAGAAGATGGGCAGCGCTAACAGCGCAAGGCCAAGGGATAACACGACAGCGCAGACTCCTGTACAGCAAATAACAATGCTCAGGAGGCTGCGCCCAGCACCAATGTGGGATTCTTGACATCTGTGCTGCGTCTCATTACGAAGGGAACTCTCGCCTCCAACACAGTTTGACTGTATAAAGGGCTAAATGTTATACGTGTTTCATTCAGCTTGTGCAAGGAGAAAAATTAAAAGAGCAACCTTTGACTTGTGCTGCACTACTGCTGCATAAGGCGTGGCTCTTCTACTTTGTAACACCTGAGGGGGGGTTAAAGGTTACCTTTAAAATTGGTTCAATTAGGCTTCGGCCTACACTCTGCTCCCCCTGCAGATCCTGGGCTCTAACACCGCCAGTTGGTGCCCCGAAGTGCTGGCTGCACAGAGAAAAACACCCGCCAATGTGTCAGTGGGGTTCAGCACCGCCAGCTGTTCCCCTGCTGTGTAGCCGGCAACGTGTCCTGCAACAGCCATGCAGACACAACAGACCTACAAATGCCTCCAGTGCAGGCTTCGGCCTACACTCTGCTCCCCCTGCTGACCCTTTGCTCCAACACCGCTAGTTGGGGCTCTAGGAGCACAAGCTTGAATAGGTCCCCATCCTGGTTCCAGCACCGTCAGCTGGTTCCGGGCAGAGCCTTTGGCTTAGGTGCCTCCTTCTGGGTATCCGAGTTCCACCAACGTCAGGTGGTCCTTGGTAGTGCTTTCAGGCACGGGTACCTCCTGCTTAGTAACCGGGTTCCAGTAACGTCAGCTGGTCCTCGGTAGTTCCATTGGCTTTTGGACCTTCGGCTACCCATCCGGGTTCCAGTACCGTCAGCTGGTTCTCGGCAGTGTCTTTTGCTCTTGTACCTTCTGCTCCCCATCCTGGTTCCAGTACCGTCAGCTGGTTCCGGGCAGAGCCTTTGGCTTTGGTGCCTCCCTCTGGGTATCTGACTTCCACCAACGTCAGGTGGTCCTTGGTAGTGCTTTCAGCACGGGTACCTCCTGCTTAGTAACCGGGTTCCAGTAACGTCAGCTGGTCCTCGGTAGTTCCATTGGCTCTTGGACCTTCGGCTACCCATCCGGGTTCCAGTACCGTCAGCTGGTTCTCGGCAGTGTCTTTTGCTCTTGTACCTTCTGCTCCCCATCCTGGTTCCAGTACCGTCAGCTGGTTCTGGGCAGAGCCTTTGGCTTAGGTGCCTCCCTCTGGGTATCCGAGTTCCACCAACGTCAGGTGGTCCTTGGTAGTGCTTTCAGGCACGGGTACCTCCTGGTTAGTAACCGGGTTCCAGTAACGTCAGCTGGTCCTCGGTAGTTCCATTGGCTCTTGGACCTTCGGGTAGCCATCCGAGTTCCAGTTCCATCAGCTGTTTCTCGGCATTTTCTCAGCCTTCTTGTACCTTCTGCTACATTTCCAAGTTCAAGACCCTAAAGACGACGACCCGGAAGACCACCCCTAAGATGACGACGACACCAGAGACGACAACCACTGAGATGACGACGACACTGGAGACGATGACCCTGAAGACCACCCCGATGACGACGACCCCGGAGACGACGACCCTGGAGACGACGACGACCTGGAAGACCGAGAAGCAGAAGAACAAGAGGCTGCAGAACAAAGAGCAGAAGAACATTAAGCATGAGACTAAATATCAGAGCAAAAGATATTATCTAAATTATAAGCAGAAGAAGACTAAGCAGTGTATGGGGGTGAGTCCGTTCCTCCTCGTGGTGCCCCTGGATAAAGCCTGATGCTGCATCTCCTCATCGTGGGACTCTCGTTATTAAATGGATTACATCGGACCATGGAATATACTATTGGTTTATTATTTTATTTATTCTGGTTATGTCTTTATTTAATATATAACAACTATATGATTAGTAATGGATAGGTTTCTTATTGACCCTTCTCCATTACTAAGCCGGGCTTGATGTCACCTTACAATACAAAGGTGACATCAACCCCACAACTATTACCCCACTTGCCACCGCTACAGGGCAAGTGGGAAGAGTGAGGCTAAGTGCCAAAATTGGCGCATCTTAGAGCTGCACCATTTTGGGGGCAGCTGAGAGCTGGTGTTTTTAGCCAGGGGGGTCAATATCCATGGCCCCTTCCTAGGCTATTAATATCAGCTGTCTGCATAGCCTTTGCTGGTTATTAATTATAGGGGGAACCCAAGTCATTTTTGGGGGGGCTCCCCTATTTTAATAGCCAGTAAGGGCTAAATATACAGCTGTGAGCTGATATTAATAGCCTGGGAAGCTCCATGGGTATTACCTCCTTCCCAGGCTATAAACATCGGCCCCCAGCCACTGGCTTTCCCTCTGCTGGTTTTGAAAATTACACCGGAGCCCACGCAAATTTTTTTCCATTTTTTCTTAAATTAAACAGATATTGAGTTTAAGGCCGGGGTCACACTTGCAAGAAACTTGCATGAGTCTCGCACCTCAATGCCCAACAGCACTCAGGACCGGAGTGTGTGGCTGCATGTACTTCTATGCAGCTGAACGCTCCAGTCCAAGTGCTGGCGGCAGTGACGAGAAATGATGCAAGAGACTCGCTCAAGTTTCTTGCAAGTGTGACCCCGGCCTTAGGGTATGTTTCCACGGTCAGGAAACGCTGCGGATTGGATGCTGCATACAGCCGAAGCATCCAGATGTTACAGCATAGTGGAGGGGATTTTATGAAATCCCATCTCCTCTATGCATTCAAAGACGCAGGTGGCAGACCTATGTATACACACATGCGGCTCGTCTTTATAGACCGCAGCATGTCTATTTATACAGTCTATGTATAGAATGCGGTGATTCCGCATGTGTTCAATGGACACATGTGGAATCACCGCGTGTACAAAAGCCGGCAGCGCTGTGGATGGAGCAAGTATCTGCTGCGTCAAAAGTGTTGCATATCCAGACCGTGGATACCCTAACGTAGATTTTGTGTGTGTCTTTATTTAACTCTTTATGTACCATTTTATTATGTTAATTACTAAACATCTATCTATCTGTGTGTGTAAACATTATTCTTCAATGGAGTATGCAAATGAAGAGGTTGGACAAGAAATGACATCACAATTCATTTTTTGTTGTTAAATTATATATTTTTATTTTATTTTACAAAAATGCATACAAATCAGCATGAAAAAAACACATGAAAATCCACATAAAAAACGCATCAAATCCATGCAGATTTTGAACTGCATTTTCTGCCGAGAGGAAGAATCCGCATAGAAAATTCCACAGGCAAATCTGCAACGTGTGCACATACCCTTAGGTTTAGAAGGGACCTTTTAGGGTCATTGTAGGATTGCTGCACTACACTGCATTTTTCACTCCCTGCCTAACACAATATTTCCCGAGCTATAGGACCTGGGAGGTGTATGTGTATTATTATTCATTAATAATTTTTTCTGTTTTTAATAACATTAAGCATTAAAAGTTAAATTTTAAGGGCTGTTTTTCTTTTTTGGCTTACGTTAAACATGTACATGACCGCATGTATTCAAATCACAAACTTGTGGTCACATGACCGGCCGCTCTTGGCACCAGAGAGTCCTCACAGAGCGTTATGCACACACTGTAAGGATGCCAAAGTCTGCAGTCATACAGAGTGACCGCAAACTTTAACTTCAGACCTGGACAACCCCTTTAACCAAAATAACTGTTCTTGGACTGGTATCACCACATATAGTCACATCATACAAGAATGCAGCCTGCCATCTAGATGTAGCAGAGCTAGATGCTTTGTGGGACAAATGGATTATTATCTTCTCTGCAGACAGGGAAGAAATTATTATTAGTTAAATTCTGTTATGAGAGACATTGGCTTCAGTGGACTGGCCGATGACATGACTATGGTTTAATTTAGATTCATTAAAGGAGTCTGTCATTCTTTCAATTGAAGGACTTTATTCTGTGTGTGTGTTTTTATGCAATAACACTATGGGGATCAGAATGGGAGCGTATTATAGATGCCTCTCCATTACTAACCTCTTGGCTTTATGTCACTTGATAATACAAAGTGTTGTGAACTGTGTTTCTGGGCTCCCTCTGGTGGTCACTAATGGTATTGTATGAGTCAGGTCTTTCTGCATGCCTGGGCTTCAGCTGTTTCATTAAGCTGTGGGTTTTCCCTATTTAGTCCTCCTTAGGACTCAGTCTCTTGCCTGGTATCGATGTATTCAGTCCTATTTGGTCTCCTCCTGATTCCTTGCCATCTGCCTCATGCAAGAAAAGCTAAGTCCAGTTTGCATACTTTGGATCATTTGCATTATCAGTGTTTTTTGTTCAGCTTGCTCAAAATGTGATTTTCTAGCTCGCTGGAAGCTCTAGGGTGCTGATATTCTCCCCCCACACCGTCAGTCGGTGCGGGGGTTCTTGAATATTCAGCGTGGATGTTTTTGCAGGGTTTTCTGCTGACCGCATAGTTCACTTTCTATTTTCTGCCTATCTAGTTTAGTGGGCCTCACTTTGCTAAATCTAGTTCATCTCTACGTTTGTGTTTTCCTCTTTGCCTCACCGTTATTATTTGTTGGGGGCTTTCTATATCTTTGGGGTTAATTTCTCTGGAGGCAAGTGAGGTCTTATTTTCCCTCTAGGGGTAGTCAGTTCTCCGGCTGGCTCGAGACGTCTAGAATCAACGTAGGCACGTTCACCGGCTACTTCTAGTTGTGTGTTAGGATCAGTTATGCGGTTAGCCTAGTTTCCACCTCCCTAGAGCAGTTCTATGTTATTGCGGACTTAGTCTGAATACCAGAGATTCTCTACCACTAGAATCATAACAGTATACCAGGCCCAAAAAGAAAATGTTTAAAGCATCGCAGAAGCGGGATTAAAAAGAAGTTCTGAGGTTTTTTTTTTTTTGGTTTTTTTTTGTTGCAGTCTGTCTAGCTTCTTTCTTCCCCTTATACTCTGAGTGGTTTTGAGCTCTGCTGCAGACATGGATTTTCAGACTCTGACTTCTAGTGTGGATCAGCTTGCTGCAAGGGTGCAAAGTATTCAGGATTTTGTCACTCATAGTCCTATGTCTGAACCAAAAATACCTATCCCTGAGCTGTTTTTTGGAGATAGATCTAAGTTCCTGAATTTTAGGAATAATTGTAAATTGTTTCTGTCTCTGAGACCTCGTTCCTCTGGGGATTCCACTCAGCAAGTTAAAATTGTTATCTCCTTCTTGCGTGGCGACCCTCAAGATTGGGCTTTCTCTCTGGCGCCAGGAGATCCTGCATTGGTGAATGTTGATGCGTTTTTTCTGGCGCTTGGTTTGCTTTATGAGGAGCCTAATCTTGAAAATCAGGCCGAAAAGGCCTTGCTAGCTATCTCTCAAGGTCAGGACGAAGCTGAGGTATATTGTCAAAAATTTCGGAAATGGTCCGTGCTTACTCAATGGAATGAGTGTGCCCTGGCCGCAAATTTCAGAAATGGTCTTTCTGAAGCCATTAAGAATGTGATGGTGGGGTTTCCTATCCCTATGTGATGGCTTTTGTGGATTCTGGTGCTGCTCTGAGTCTGATGGATTTGTCGTTTGCCAGGCGCTGTGGTTTTGTCCTGGAGCCGTTGGAATTTCCTATTCCTCTTAGAGGAATTGATGCTACGCCATTGGCGGAGAATAAACCTCAGTATTGGACGCAAGTGACCATGTGCATGACTCCTGTACATCAGGAGGTGATTCGCTTCCTTGTTCTGCATGATTTGCATGATGTGGTCGTTTTGGGTCTGCCATGGCTACAGATCCATAATCCAGTTTTGGATTGGAAAGCTATGACTGTGTCAAGTTGGGGTTGTCGGGGGATTCATGGTGATACTCCGTTGGTGTCTATTGCTTCTTCCACTCCTTCTGAGACCCCTGAGTTTTTGTCAGATTACCAGGATGTATTTAGTGAGCCCAGGTCCAGTGCCCTTCCTCCTCATAGGGACTGTGATTGTGCTATAAATTTGATTCCTGGTAGTAAATTTCCTAAGGGTCGACTCTTTAATTTGTCTGTACCAGAGCATGCCGCGATGCGGAGTTATATAAAGGAGTCTTTGGAGAAGGGACATATTCGTCCATCCTCTTCTCCTCTTGGTGCAGGATTCTTTTTTGTGGCCAAAAAGGACGGGTCTTTGAGACCTTGTATAGATTATCGTCTTCTGAATAAGATCACGGTCAAGTTTCAGTATCCTTTGCCATTGTTGTCTGATTTGTTTGCTCGGATTAAGGGTGCCAGTTGGTTCACTGTTGTGAATTTGGTTTCTGGGCTCCCCCGGTGGTCACTTGTGGTACTGAACTTGTGTGCTTCATCGCCTCTGTTCACCTGTTTCCATCAGGATGTGGGAGTTGTCTATTTAGCCTTGCTCCTCAGTTATTTCTATGCCGGCCAACAATGTTACCAGAAGCCTTTCTGTTGCATGTTCCTGCTCCTAGACTACTATCAGCTAAGTTGGACTTGTAGTCCTAAGTTTGTTTTGCATTTTTGTTCCAGTTCTCTGTGTTTGAATATTTCTGAGGCTGGAAGCTCTTGTGAGCTGAAATTGCCACTCTGGTGTCATGAGTTGATATTAGAGTCTTAAAGTAATTTCAGGATGGTGTTTTGAAAGGGTTTTCAGCTGACTGTGTAGTTCCCTTTTCTGTCTTCCTACTATCTAGTAAGCGGACCTCAATTTGCTAAACCTATCTTCATACTTCGTATGTCAATTTCCTCTAAAATCACCGACATTATATGTGGGGGCTACTGTCTGCCTTTTGGGGAAAATTTCTCTAGAGGTAAGCCAGGTCTGTATTTTCCTCTGCTAGGGTCAGTCAGTTCTCCGGCTGGCGCTGGGCGTCTAGGGATAAAACGTAGGCACGCTACCCGGCCACTGTTAGTTGTGCGGTAGGTTTAGCTCACAGTCAGCTCGAGTTCCCATCTTCCAAGAGCTAGTCCTTTTGTATGCTTTACTACGGTCTCTTACCATTGAGAACCATGACAGTTTGGCCGGCCAAGGGTTAAAATAATTGGCAGAAGAAAGGAGAGAAAAGAAGTCTGCAGAGAATTTTTTTTTTTTTTTTCCCTGAGTTTGCTCATTAGTTGATTCACTAGCATCTCTGCTTACTGAAGCCTTCGTCTCTCTCGCCTTCTAATCCTTGAATGGTTCTGATTTCACCTGATGAAAATGGATCCTCAGAGTTTAGCTACAGGTTTGAATAATCTCGCTATGAAGGTTCAAAGTTTACAGGATTTTGTAATTCATGCTCCTATATCTGAACCTAGAGTACCTTTGCCTGAATTTTTCTCCGGGGATAGATCTCGCTTCCAGAATTTCAAACATAATTGTAAATTATTTTTGTCTCTGAGATCTCGCTCCGCTGGAGATCCTGCACAGCAGGTCAGGATTGTAATTTCCTTGCTCCGGGGTGACCCTCAGGATTGGGCATTTGCTTTGGCACCAGGGGATCCTGCGTTGCTCAATGTGGATGCGTTTTTCCTGGCTTTGGGGTTGCTTTATGAGGAACCTCATTTAGAGATTCAGGCTGAAAAAGCCTTGATGGCCCTGTCTCAAGGGCAAGATGAGGCTGAAATATACTGCCAAAAATTTCGTAAGTGGTCTGTGCTTACTCAGTGGAATGAGTGCGCCCTGGCGGCGAATTTCAGAGAGGGTCTCTCTGATGCCATTAAAGATGTTATGGTGGGGTTCCCTGTGCCTGCAGGTCTGAATGAGTCCATGACAATGGCTATTCAGATTGATCGGCGTTTGCGGGAGCGCAAACCTGTGCACCATTTGGCGGTGTCTACTGAGAAGGCGCCAGAGATTATGCAATGTGATAGAATTCTGTCCAGAAGCGAACGACAGAATTTTAGGCGAAAAAATGGGTTATGCTTCTATTGTGGCGATTCAACTCATGTTATATCAGCATGCTCTAAACGTACTAAGAAGGTTGATAAGTCTGTTTCAATTGGTACTTTACAGTCTAAGTTTATTCTATCTGTGACCCTGATTTGCTCTTTATCGTCTATTACCGCGGACGCCTATGTCGACTCTGGCGCCGCTTTGAGTCTTATGGATTGGTCCTTTGCCAAACGCTGTGGGTTTAATTTAGAGCCTCTGGAAGTTCCTATACCTCTGAAGGGTATTGACTCCACGCCATTGGCTAGTAATAAACCACAATACTGGACACAAGTAACTATGCGTATTAATCCGGATCACCAGGAGATTATTCGCTTCCTTGTGTTGTATAATCTACATGATGTGTTGGTGCTTGGATTGCCATGGCTGCAATCTCATAACCCAGTCCTCGACTGGAAAGCAATGTCTGTGTTAAGCTGAGGATGTCAGGGGACTCATGGGGACGTACCTTTGGTTTCCATTTCGTCATCTATTCCCTCTGAGATTCCGGAATTTTTATCTGATTATCGTGACGTTTTTGAGGAGCCTAAACTTGGTTCACTACCTCCGCACAGAGATTGCGATTGTACAATAGATCTGATTCCGGGCAGTAAGTTTCCAAAGGGTCGTTTATTTAATCTATCTGTGCCTGAACATGCTGCTATGCGGGAATATATTAAAGAGTCCTTGGAAAAGGGACATATTCGTCCTTCGTCATCTCCCTTGGGAGCCGGTTTTTTCTTTGTATCTAAAAAAGATGGCTCTTTGAGGCCGTGTATTGATTATCGGCTTTTGAATAAAATCACGGTTAAATATCAGTATCCTTTGCCACTGCTTACTGATTTGTTTGCTCGAATAAAGGGGGCCAAGTGGTTCTCTAAGATTGATCTTCGTGGGGCGTATAATTTAGTGCGAATTAAGCAGGGGGATGAGTGGAAAACCGCATTTAATACGCCTGAGGGCCATTTTGAGTATTTAGTAATGCCTTTTGGTCTTTCAAATGCCCCTTCAGTCTTTCAGTCTTTTATGCATGACATTTTCCGTGAATATTTGGATAAATTTATGATTGTGTATCTGGATGATATTTTGATTTTTTCGGACGACTGGGACTCTCATGTCCAACAGGTCAGGAAGGTTTTTCAGGTTTTGCGCTCTAATTCCTTGTGTGTAAAGGGTTCTAAGTGCGTTTTTCGGGTTCAAAAGATTTCGTTTTTGGGGTACATTTTTTCCCCCTCTTCCATTGAGATGGACCCTGTCAAGGTTCAGGCTATTTGTGATTGGATGCAACCCTCTTCTCTTAAGAGCCTTCAGAAGTTTTTGGGCTTTGCTAATTTTTATCGTCGATTTATAACTGGTTTTTCTGATGTTGCTAAACCGTTGACTGATTTGACTAAGAAGGGTGCTGATGTTGCTGATTGGTCCCCTGCTGCTGTGGAGGCCTTTCGGGAGCTTAAGCGCCGCTTTTCTTCCGCCCCTGTATTGCGTCAGCCTGATGTTACTCTTCCTTTTCAGGTTGAGGTCGACGCTTCAGAAATCGGAGCTGGGGCGGTTTTGTCGCAGAAAAGTTCCGACTGCTCCGTGATGAGACCTTGCGCGTTCTTTTCTCGTAAATTTTCGCCCGCTGAGCGAAATTATGATATTGGTAATTGGGAGCTCTTGGCTATGAAGTGGGCTTTTGAGGAGTGGCGTCATTGGCTTGAGGGGGCTAGACATCAGGTGGTGGTATTGACCGACCACAAGAATTTGATTTATCTTGAGTCTGCCAGGCGCCTGAATCCTAGACAGGCGCGCTGGTCGTTATTTTTCTCTCGGTTTAATTTTGTGGTTTCTTACCTGCCGGGTTCTAAAAATGTGAAGGCGGATGCCCTTTCTAGGAGTTTTGAGCCTGATTCCCCTGGTAATTCTGAACCTACAGGTATCCTTAAGGATGGGGTGATATTATCTGCTGTTTCCCCAGACTTGGGACGGGTCTTGCAGGAGTTTCAGGCGGATAGACCTGATCGTTGCCCGCCTGGTAGAATGTTTGTTCCTGATGATTGGACCAGTAGAGTCATCTCGGAGGTCCATTCTTCTGCGTTGGCTGGTCATCCTGGAATCTTTGGTACCAGGGATTTGGTGGCTAGGTCCTTCTGGTGGCCTTCCCTGTCGCGAGATGTGCGAGGTTTTGTGCAGTCTTGTGATGTTTGTGCTCGGGCCAAGCCTTGTTGTTCTCGGGCTAGTGGATTGTTGTTATCTTTGCCTATTCCGAAGAGGCCTTGGACTCACATCTCCATGGATTTTATTTCTGATCTCCCTGTTTCTCAGAAGATGTCTGTCATCTGGGTGGTGTGTGACCGTTTCTCTAAGATGGTCCATTTGGTCCCCTTGCCTAAATTGCCTTCCTCATCCGAGCTGGTTCCTCTGTTTTTTCAAAATGTGGTTCGCTTGCATGGTATTCCGGAGAATATCGTGTCTGACAGGGGAACCCAATTCGTGTCTAGATTTTGGCGAGCGTTCTGTGCTAGGATGGGCATTGATTTGTCTTTTTCGTCTGCTTTCCATCCTCAGACTAATGGCCAGACCGAGCGAACTAATCAGACCTTGGAGACTTATTTGAGGTGTTTTGTGTCTGCGGATCAGGATGATTGGGTTGCCTTTTTGCCCTTGGCGGAGTTTGCCCTCAATAATCGGGCTAGTTCTGCCACCTTGGTTTCTCCTTTCTTCTGTAATTCGGGGTTTCATCCTCGTTTCTCTTCCGGTCAGGTGGAGTCTTCGGATTGTCCTGGAGTAGATGCTGTGGTGGAGAGGTTGCATCAGATTTGGGGGCATGTGGTGGACAATTTGAAGTTGTCCCAGGAGAAGACTCAGCATTTTGCCAACCGCCGTCGTCGTGTTGGTCCTCGTCTTTGTGTTGGGGACTTGGTGTGGTTGTCTTCTCGTTTTGTCCCTATGAAGGTTTCTTCTCCTAAGTTTAAGCCTCGGTTCATCGGCCCGTACAAGATATTGGAGATTCTTAACCCTGTGTCCTTTCGATTGGACCTCCCTGCATCTTTTTCTATTCATAATGTCTTCCATCGGTCATTGTTGCGCAGGTATGAGGTACCGGTTGTGCCTTCCGTTGAGCCTCCTGCTCCGGTGTTGGTTGAGGGTGAGTTGGAGTACGTTGTCGAGAAGATCTTGGACTCCCGTGTTTCCAGACGGAGACTTCAGTATCTGGTCAAGTGGAAGGGCTACGGTCAGGAGGATAATTCTTGGGTGACAGCCTCTGATGTTCATGCCTCCGACTTGGTCCGTGCCTTTCATAGGGCTCATCCTGATCGCCCTGGTGGTTCTGGTGAGGGTTCGGTGCCCCCTCCTTGAGGGGGGGGTACTGTTGTGAATTTGGTTTCTGGGCTCCCCCGGTGGTCACTTGTGGTACTGAACTTGTGTGCTTCATCGCCTCTGTTCACCTGTTTCCATCAGGATGTGGGAGTTGTCTATTTAGCCTTGCTCCTCAGTCATTTCTATGCCGGCCAACAATGTTACCAGAAGCCTTTCTGTTGCATGTTCCTGCTCCTAGACTACTATCAGCTAAGTTGGACTTGTAGTCCTAAGTTTGTTTTGCATTTTTGTTCCAGTTCTCTGTGTTTGAATATTTCTGAGGCTGGAAGCTCTTGTGAGCTGAAATTGCCACTCTGGTGTCATGAGTTGATATTAGAGTCTTAAAGTAATTTCAGGATGGTGTTTTGAAAGGGTTTTCAGCTGACTGTGTAGTTCCCTTTTCTGTCTTCCTACTATCTAGTAAGCGGACCTCAATTTGCTAAACCTATCTTCATACTTCGTATGTCAATTTCCTCTAAAATCACCGACATTATATGTGGGGGCTACTGTCTGCCTTTTGGGGAAAATTTCTCTAGAGGTAAGCCAGGTCTGTATTTTCCTCTGCTAGGGTCAGTCAGTTCTCCGGCTGGCGCTGGGCGTCTAGGGATAAAACGTAGGCACGCTACCCGGCCACTGTTAGTTGTGCGGTAGGTTTAGCTCACAGTCAGCTCGAGTTCCCATCTTCCAAGAGCTAGTCCTTTTGTATGCTTTACTACGGTCTCTTGCCATTGAGAACCATGACAGTTCACCAAGATAGATCTTCGTGGTGCGTATAACCTTGTGCGCATTAAGCAGGGAGATGAATGGAAAACAGCATTTAATACGCCCGAGGGTCATTTTGAGTACTTGGTGATGCCGTTTGGACTCTCTAATGCCCCTTCTGTGTTTCAGTCCTTCATGCATGACATCTTCCGGAAATATCTGGATAAATTTATGATTGTTTATCTGGATGATATTTTGGTTTTTTCTGATGATTGGGAGTCCCATGTGAACCAGGTCAGGATGGTGTTTCAGGTTCTGCGTGATAATGCTTTGTTTGTGAAGGGCTCAAAATGTCTCTTTGGAGTACAGAAGGTGTCTTTTTTGGGTTTTATTTTTTCCCCTTCTACTGTGGAGATGGACCCAGTCAAGGTCCGTGCCATTCATGACTGGACTCAGCCCACGTCTGTTAAGAGCCTTCATAAGTTCTTGGGCTTTGCTAACTTTTACCGTCGTTTTATCACTAATTTTTCTAGCGTAGTTAAACCTTTGACGGATATGACCAAGAAAGGTTCTGATGTTGCTAATTGGTCTCCTGCGGCCGTGGAGGCCTTTCGGGAGCTGAAGCGCCGGTTTACTTCAGCACCAGTCTTGTGCCAGCCGGATGTCTCTCTTCCCTTCCAGATTGAAGTTGATGCTTCTGAGATTGGTGCGGGGGCCGTTTTGTCGCAGAGAAGCTCTCTGATTGCTCTGTGATGAGGCCATGCGCTTTCTTTTCCAGAAAATTTTCGCCTGCTGAGCGGAACTATGATGTTGGTAATCGGGAGTTGTTGGCTATGAAGTGGGCATTTAAGGAGTGGCGTCATTGGCTCGAGGGAGCTAAGCATCGTGTGGTGGTCTTGACTGATCATAAAAATCTGATTTATCTCGAGTCTGCCAAACGTCTGAATCCTAGACAGGCTCGTTGGTCGTTGTTTTTCTCCCGTTTAGACTTTGTGGTCTCATACCTGCCTGGTTCGAAGAACGTGAAGGCTGATGCGCTTTCTAGGAGTTTTGTGCCTGACTCTCCGGGAGTCTCGGAACCGGCTGGTATTCTCAGAGAGGAAGTGATTTTGTCTGCCATCTCCCCAGATTTGCGACGAGTGCTGCAGAAATTTCAGGCTGATAGACCTGATCGTTGCCCACCAGGGAGACTGTTTGCCCCTGATAGATGGACCAGCAGAGTTATTTCCGAGATTCATTCTTCGGTGTTGGCGGGGCATCCTGGGATTTTTGGTACCAGAGATTTGGTGGCTAGGTCCTTTTGGTGGCCTTCCTTGTTGTGGGATGTGCGTTCCTTTGTGCAGTCCTGTGGGATTTGTGCTCGGGCTAAGCCTTGCTGTTCTCGTGCCAGCGGGTTGCTTTTGCCCTTGCCTATCCCGAAAAGGCCTTGGACGCACATTTCCATGGATTTAATTTCGGATCTTCCAGTATCTCAGAAGATGTCTGTCATCTGGGTGGTGTGTGATCGTTTTTCTAAAATGGTCCATTTGGTGCCCTTACCTAAGTTGCCTTCCTCCTCCGATTTGGTTCCTTTGTTCTTTCAGAATGTGGTTCGTTTGCACGGCATCCCTGAGAATATTGTGTCTGACAGAGGGTCCCAGTTTGTGTCCAGATTCTGGCGATCCTTTTGTGCTAAGATGGGTATTGACTTGTCGTTCTCATCGGCTTTTCATCCTCAAACTAATGGCCAAACCGAGCGAACTAATCAGACGTTGGAAGCTTATTTAAGATGTTTTGTTTCTGCTGATCAGGATGATTGGGTGACCTTTTTGCCACTGGCCGAGTTTGCCCTTAATAATAGGGCTAGTTCTGCCACTTTGGTTTCGCCCTTTTTCTGCAATCTTGGTTTTCATCCTTGTTTTTCCTCGGGTCAGGTTGAACCTTCTGATTGTCCTGGGGTTGATTCTGTGGTGGATAGGTTGCAGCGGATTTGGAACCATGTGGTGGACAATTTGAAATTGTCACAGGAGAAGGCTTAGCGTTTTGCCAACCGTCGCCGCGGTGTGGGTCCCCGACTTCGTGTTGGGGATTTGGTTTGGTTGTCTTCTCGGCATGTTCCTTTGAAGGTCTCCTCTCCTAAGTTCAAGCCTCGCTTTATCGGTCCTTATAAGATTTTGGAAATCCTTAACCCGGTGTCTTTTCGTTTGGACCTTCCAGCGTCATTTGCTATTCATAATGTATTCCATAGGTCCTTGTTGCGGCGGTACGTGGTGCCTGTGGTCCCTGCTGTTGAGCCTCCTGCTCCGGTTTTGGTTGAGGGCGAGTTGGAGTACGTAGTGGAGAAGATCTTGGATTCTCGTATCTCTAGACGTAGACTTCAATATTTGGTTAAATGGAAGGGTTATGGTCAGGAGGATAATTCCTGGGTTGTCGCCTCTGATGCTCATGCGGCTGATTTGGTTCATGCCTTTCACGCTGCTCATCCTGATCGTCCTGGGGGTCTTGGTGAGGGTTCGGTGACCCCTCCTCAAGGGGGGGTTACTGTTGTGAACTGTGTTTCTGGGCTCCCTCTGGTGGTCACTAATGGTATTGTATGAGTCATGTCTTTTTGCATGCCTGGGCTTCAGCTGTTTCATTAAGCTGTGGGTTTTCCCTATTTAGTCCTCCTTAGGACTCAGTCTCTTGCCTGGTATCGATGTATTCAGTCCTATTTGGTCTCCTCCTGATTCCTTGCCATCTGCCTCATGCAAGAAAAGCTAAGTCCAGTTTGCATACTTTGGATCATTTGCATTATCAGTGTTTTTTGTCCAGCTTGCTCAAAATGTGATTTTTTAGCTCGCTGGAAGCTCTAGGGTGCTGATATTCTCCCCCCACACCGTCAGTCGGTGCGGGGGTTCTTGAATACTCAGCGTGGATGTTTTTGCAGGGTTTTCTGCTGACCGCATAGTTCACTTTCTATTTTCTGCCTATCTAGTTTAGTGGGCTGTTATGACCCCAATGGCGAGGGTCTCAGAGGAACATGGAAGTCTGCAGAATACAAAAATCCAGCTCATAGGGCAGTGGTAACTGGGTTGACCATATATCTACTCCTAACGCCAACACTAGAAGTAGCCGGGGATCATTCCTACGTTGATTCTAGATGACACGCGCCAGCCGGAGAATCTAGCTACCCCTAGTAGAGGAAAACATAGACCTTTCTTGCCTCCAGAGAAGGGGACCCCAAAGCTGGATAGAAGCCCCCCACAAATAATGACGGTGAGGTAAGAGGAAATGACAAACACAGAAATGAACCAGGTTTAGCACAGAGAGGCCCGCTTACTGATAGCAGAATAAAGTAAGGTAACTTATATGGTCAACAAAAACCCTATCAAAATCCACACTGGAAATTCAAGAACCCCCGAACCGTCTAACGGTCCGGGGGGAGAACACCAGCCCCCTTAGAGCTTCCAGCAAAGGTCAGGATATAGATTTGGAACAAGCTGGACAAAAATACAAAACCAAAACAAATAGCAAAAAGCAAAAGGCAGACTTAGCTGATATTACTGGAACCAGGATCAGTAGACAAGAGCACAGCAGACTAGCTCTGATAATTACGTTGCCAGGCATTGAACTGAAGGTCCAGGGAGCTTATATAGCAACACCCCTAACTAACGACCCAGGTGCGGATAAAAGGAATGACAGAAAAACCAGAGTCAAAAAACTAGTAACCACTAGAGGGAGCAAAAAGCAAATTCACAACAGTACCCCCCCCTTAGTGAGGGGTCACCGAACCCTCACCACGACCACCAGGGCGATCAGGACGAGCGGCATGAAAGGCACGAACTAAATCGGCCGCATGAACATCAGAGGCGACCACCCAGGAATTATCCTCCTGACCATAGCCCTTCCACTTGACCAGGTACTGAAGCTTCCGCCTGGAGAGGCGAGAATCCAAGATCTTCTCCACCACGTACTCCAACTCGCCCTCAACCAACACCGGAGCAGGAGGCTCAGCAGAAGGAACTACAGGCACAATGTACCGCCGCAACAAGGACCTATGAAATACATTGTGAATAGCAAACGACACAGGAAGATCCAGACGAAAAGATACAGGATTAAGGATTTCCAATATCTTGTAAGGCCCAATAAAACGAGGTTTAAATTTGGGAGAGGAGACCTTCATAGGAACAAAGCGGGAAGAAAGCCATACCAAATCCCCAACGCGTAGTCGGGGACCCACACCGCGGCGGCGGTTGGCAAAGCGCTGAGCCTTCTCCTGTGACAACTTCAAATTGTCCACCACATGATTCCAGATCTGCTGCAACCTATCCACCACAGAATCCACCCCAGGACAGTCAGAAGGCTCCACATGCCCCGAAGAAAAGCGAGGATGGAAACCAGAGTTGCAGAAAAAAGGCGAAACCAAGGTGGCGGAACTAGCCCGATTATTAAGGGCAAACTCAGCCAACGGCAAGAATGTCACCCAATCGTCCTGATCAGCAGAGACAAAACACCTCAAATAAGCCTCCAAAGTCTGATTGGTTCGCTCCGTCTGTCCATTAGTCTGAGGATGGAAAGCAGACGAAAACGACAAATCAATGCCCATCCTACTACAAAAGGATCGCCAGAACCTGGAAACGAACTGGGATCCTCTGTCTGACACAATATTCTCAGGGATGCCGTGCAAACGAACCACGTTCTGGAAAAACACAGGAACCAGATCGGAAGAGGAAGGCAGCTTAGGCAAAGGAACCAAATGGACCATCTTGGAGAAGCGATCACATATCACCCAGATAACGGACATGCCCTGAGATAGCAGAAGATCAGAAATGAAATCCATGGAGATATGTGTCCAAGGTCTCTTCGGGACAGGCAAGGGCAAGAGCAAACCGCTGGCACGAGAACAGCAAGGCTTAGCTCGAGCACAAGTCCCACAGGACTGCACAAATGACCGCACATCCCTTGACAAGGAAGGCCACCAAAAGGACCTGGCCACCAGATCTCTGGTGCCAAAAATTCCCGGGTGACCTGCCAACACCGAGGAATGAACCTCGGAAATTACTCTGCTGGTCCACTTATCCGGGACAAACAGTCTGTCAGGTGGACAAGACTCAGGCCTATCAGCCTGAAATCTCTGCAACACACGTCGCAGATCCGGAGAAATAGCTGACAAGATAACTCCATCTTTAAGAATACCAACAGGATCCGCGACTCCAGGAGCATCAGGCACAAAGCTCCTAGAAAGAGCATCGGCCTTCACATTCTTTGAACCTGGTAAATACGAGACCACAAAGTCAAAGCGGGAGAAAAACAATGACCAGCGGGCCTGTCTCGGATTAAGGCGTTTAGCAGACTCGAGATACATCAGATTTTTGTGATCAGTCAAGACCACCACACGATGCTTAGCACCCTCGAGCCAATGACGCCACTCCTCAAATGCCCATTTCATGGCCAACAACTCCCGATTGCCCACATCATAATTTCGCTCGGCAGGCGAAAACTTCCTAGAGAAAAAGGCACAAGGTTTCATAACAGAGCAACCAGGGCCTCTCTGCGACAAAACGGCCCCTGCCCCAATCTCCGAAGCATCCACCTCAACCTGAAAGGGAAGTGAGACGTCAGGCTGGCACAAAACAGGCGCCGAAGTAAACCGGCGTTTCAACTCCTGGAAAGCCTCCACGGCAGCAGGAGCCCAGTTAGCTACATCGGAGCCCTTCTTGGTCATATCCGTCAAAGGTTTCACAATGCTAGAAAAATTAGCGATAAAACGACGGTAGAAGTTAGCGAAGCCCAAGAACTTCTGAAGACTCTTAACTGACGAGGGCTGAGTCCAATCAAGAATAGCTCGGACCTTGACTGGGTCCATCTCCACAGCAGAAGGGGAAAAAATGAACCCCAAAAAGGGAACCTTCTGTACACCAAAGAGACACTTTGAGCCCTTGACAAACAAAGAATTTTCACGCAAAATTTTAAAGACCAACCTGACCTGCTCCACATGCGAATCCCAATTATCAGAAAAAACCAAAATATCATCCAGATAAACAATCAAAAATTTATCCAGATACTTCCGGAAAATGTCATGCATAAAGGACTGAAAAACTGAAGGCGCATTGGAGAGCCCAAAAGGCATCACCAAGTACTCAAAATGACCTTCGGGCGTATTGAATGCGGTTTTCCATTCATCACCTTGCTTAATGCGCACAAGGTTGTACGCACCACGAAGGTCTATCTTGGTGAACCACTTGGCACCCTTAATCCGGGCAAACAAGTCAGACAACAGCGGTAAAGGATACTGAAATTTGACAGTGATCTTATTTAAAAGCCGATAATCAATACAAGGTCTCAAAGATCCGTCCTTTTTTGCCACAAAAAAGAATCCCGCACCAAGAGGGGAAGAAGACGGACGAATATGTCCTTTCTCCAGAGACTCCTTGATATATGAACGCATAGCGGTATGTTCAGGTACCGACAGATTAAACAGTCTTCCCTTAGGAAATTTACTGCCTGGGATCAAATCTATAGCACAGTCACAGTCCCTATGAGGAGGCAGTGCACTGGACTCAGACTCACTGAAGACATCCTGATAATCAGACAAATACTCCGGAACTTCCGAAGGCGTAGAAGAAGCAATAGACACAGGCAGGGAATCCCCATGAATACCACGACAGCCCCAACTTGAGACTGACATAGCCTTCCAGTCCAGGACTGGATTATGGGTCTGTAACCATGGCAGCCCTAAAACAACCAAATCATGCATTTTATGTAAAACCAGGAAACGTATCACCTCGCGGTGTTCAGGAGTCATGCACATGGTAACCTGTGTCCAATACTGCGGTTTATTTGCTGCCAATGGTGTAGCATCAATACCCCTAAGAGGAATAGGATTTTCCAATGGTTCAAGAGTAAAACCACAGCGCTTAGCAAATGAGAGATCCATGAGACTCAGGGCAGCACCTGAATCTACAAACGCCATGACAGGATAAGATGACAGTGAGCAAATCAAAGTTACAGACAGAATAAATTTAGGTTGCAAATTACCAACGGTGACAGGACTAACAACCTTAGCTATACGTTTAGAGCATGCTGAGATAACATGTGTAGAATCACCACAGTAGTAGCACAAGCCATTCCGGCGTCTATGAATTTTCCGCTCATTTCTAGTCAGGATTCTATCACATTGCATTAAATCAGGTGTCTGTTCAGACAACACCATGAGGGAATTTGCGGTTTTTCTATCACATTGCACCGAATTAGGTGTCTGTTCAGACAACACCATGAGGGAATTTGCGGTTTTGCGCTCCCGCAACCGCCGGTCAATTTGAATAGCCAGTGCCATAGTATCATTCAGACCTGTGGGAATGGGAAAACCCACCATAACATTCTTAATGGCTTCAGAAAGGCCATTTCTAAAATTAGCGGCCAGTGCACACTCGTTCCAATGTGTCAGCACGGACCATTTCCGAAATTTTTGGCAATACACTTCAGCCTCGTCCTGCCCCTGAGACATAGCCAGCAAGGCCTTTTCTGCCTGAATCTCAAGATTGGGTTCCTCATAAAGTAAACCGAGCGCCAGAAAAAACGCATCAAGATCAGCCAATGCCGGATCTCCTGGCGCCAGCGAAAAAGCCCAATCCTGAGGGTCGCCCCGTAAGAACGAAATAACAATTTTTACTTGCTGAGCAGAATCTCCAGATGAACAGGGTCTCAGGGACAAAAACAATTTACAATTATTCACGAAATTCCTAAACTTAAACCTGTCTCCGGAAAACAGTTCAGGAATCGGTATTTTAGGTTCTGACCTAGGATTTCTGATAACATAGTCTTGTATGCCCTGCACACGAGTAGCCAGCTGGTCCACACTTGTAATCAAGGTCTGGACATTCATGTCTGCAGCAAGCATAGCCACTCTGAGGTAAAGGGGAAAAAGAAAAAAAAAAAAACTCAGAATCTTCTTTCTTATAATCCCTCTTCTGCAATGCATTAAACATTTAATACTGGCCTGGCAAACTGTTATGACCCCAATGGCGAGGGTCTCAGAGGAACATGGAAGTCTGCAGAATACAAAAATCCAGCTCATAGGGCAGTGGTAACTGGGTTGACCATATATCTACTCCTAACGCCAACACTAGAAGTAGCCGGGGATCATTCCTACGTTGATTCTAGATGACACGCGCCAGCCGGAGAATCTAGCTACCCCTAGTAGAGGAAAACATAGACCTTTCTTGCCTCCAGAGAAGGGGACCCCAAAGCTGGATAGAAGCCCCCCACAAATAATGACGGTGAGGTAAGAGGAAATGACAAACACAGAAATGAACCAGGTTTAGCACAGAGAGGCCCGCTTACTGATAGCAGAATAAAGAAAGGTAACTTATATGGTCAACAAAAACCCTATCAAAATCCACACTGGAAATTCAAGAACCCCCGAACCGTCTAACGGTCCGGGGGGAGAACACCAGCCCCCTTAGAGCTTCCAGCAAAGGTCAGGATATAGATTTGGAACAAGCTGGACAAAAATACAAAACCAAAACAAATAGCAAAAAGCAAAAGGCAGACTTAGCTGATATTACTGGAACCAGGATCAGTAGACAAGAGCACAGCAGACTAGCTCTGATAACTACGTTGCCAGGCATTGAACTGAAGGTCCAGGGAGCTTATATAGCAACACCCCTAACTAACGACCCAGGTGCGGATAAAAGGAATGACAGAAAAACCAGAGTCAAAAAACTAGTAACCACTAGAGGGAGCAAAAAGCAAATTCACAACAGTGGGCCTCACTTTGCTAAATCTAGTTCATCTCTACGTTTGTGTTTTCCTCTTGCCTCACCGTTATTATTTGTTGGGGGCTTTCTATATCTTTGGGGTTAATTTCTCTGGAGGCAAGTGAGGTCTTATTTTCCCTCTAGGGGTAGTCAGTTCTCCGGCTGGCTCGAGACGTCTAGAATCAACGTAGGCACGTTCACCGGCTACTTCTAGTTGTGTGTTAGGATCAGTTATGCGGTTAGCCTAGTTTCCACCTCCCTAGAGCAGTTCTATGTTATTGCGGACTTAGTCTGAATACCAGAGATTCTCTACCACTAGAATCATAACAACAAAGGTAACATCAACCCCACAACTATCACCCTACCACACTAGGACAAGTGGGAGGAGCTGGGCAAAGTGCAAGAATTGGAGCTTCTAATAGATGTGCCTTTTCTGGACAGCTGCAGGCTGTTATTTTTAGGCAGTAGGACCTATATCCACGGCCACTACCAGCCTGAGAATACAAGCCCCCTGCTGTGTGCTTTAACTTGGCTGGTTCTCAAAAATGGGGGGACCCCTACACTATTTTTTTAAATTATTTAAATTATTTTAAAAAACAGCATGGGACCCCTTGATCTTTGATAACTAACTAACGCTAACAGTTGGGGGTTGCAGCCCGCAGCTGAGGGAAGGGACGCTGACATAGTCTCTTAAAGGAGTAGCATGCACATTTGGGAAATGCCCCCAGACAATAGCTGGGTACCATCAGGTATATAAGGCATCTTCCCTAATAGGTAGTTGCCTGAGCAACCCCTGTATTTTCCCTACGTATTGTGTGTGCCACTAGTATGTTGCCAGATCCCTGTCCTTGAGTCCCGTTTTGTCTGAAGCAGAATCTGTTCCTGAAACGTGCATTTGAACCAGTACCAGTGCCCATCCTGTCTGATGATCCAGAATCCATACCATCTGTACCTGCTTTGATATTTGTTATACCAGTATCCGAATCCTGTCCTACGAGTGACCCTGAACCAGTGTCCGTGACTACAATCCTGACTCTTGGGGTCAACTGCTGCAGTACCTGGGACTGCCGAGGAGTGGTACCTGGGCAGTCCCTGGTACACAACAATCTGTCTTAGGGTACTGTCTCACAGTGGCACTTTGGTCGCTACGACGGTACGATCCGTGACGTTCCAGCGATATCCATACGATATCGCTGTGTCTGACACGCTACTGCGATCAGGGACCCCGCTGAGAATCGTACGTCGTAGCGATCGTTTGAAACTTTCTTTCGTCGTCAAGTGTCCCGCTGTGGCGGCATGATTGCATCGTGTGACAAAGGTGTGCACGATATTGTATACGATGTGCGCACAGTAACCAACGGCTTCTACATCGCAAATACGTCATGAAATTATCGCTCCAGCGTCGTGCATTGCAAAGTGTGACCGCAGTCTACGACGCTGGAGTGATAATCGAGCGACGCTGGAACGTCACGGATCGTGCCGTCGTAGCGACCAAAGTGCTACTGTGAGACGGAACCCTTAGTCATGTGAAGATGACACAAGTGCAGGACTGATTGCAGTCACAATACCTACCAGACCTGTGTATTGTACTGAGCTGTGTATCTGTGTGTCAATCAGATAACCTGGACTGAATTTGTTTCTTCCCTGGAAATAAAGGTCACTTTTGAATAACTGCAAATTTTGAAAACCACAATAAAATGATCGCAAAAGTATGTGTAAAAACTGTATAAACTTTATTTGCTGAAACCAAAATGAATACATTTCTTTCCCAAATCAGCTGTTACAGCTCAAGGCCCAGAAAGCTATGCCTCTGATCACAGGCCACAATACATCTATGTCTAACATGCCACTGTCATGTCAGGGTCAACAAGAGGGGCAGAGTGGGTCAGTGTCAGCGAGGAAATTAAGCATCTTTTAAAATATGGCTATTAGGCACATGTTTATACAAACCTGGAAAACAATCGTTTTTTTTTCTCTAGGGAGTGAAACATTACAATGTTCCCTGAACTTTTTTTTAAGCCCCCAAGGTTACTGTACATAGCGAAGGATGTGATTAGAGGTGGCTAGAAACTGGTCAGTCAGAAAAGAACAAGCAGGATTAGTAGTGTCACTACTAATTGTTATTTTACTGCTATTTAAATTCTACCTACCCATTATTTTTATTTTATGGTGGAATATTTTTTTAATCATATATATATTTTTTTACAATTTTTTTTTTATTAGTTATTTCCTTTCGCTTCATGTTCCTTGAGTAACTGCTTTGACTACTACATCCCAAAGACAGAAGCATGCTGGTATGTTGTATGTGCTAAATAAATGTCACTGTCAATTACAGGCAGTCATGCTCTGAGGCTACAGGACAATTTACAGGTGCTACAGGAAATACCTGACAAAGGAGTGTAGTCGTCATTAGTCCCCCAGTATTCTGCACAATTTGTAAAACCTGGGTGGACTCTGACTAGAAGCGCCTCATATTGCTATGTTTGGCTCAATAGAAATGAAGAGCCAATACCTGACCTTTTGTTATTTCTAGATATATCATCTCATGCGGTTAAGGAACTGAGGATTAGATGTTTAGAACGAGGTGTAACCAGTCACACTAAAAAGGTTACGGTGAAATGGTTTCTTGCTATATATATTCACTAGAAACTGGTAACAACGTAGGCAGCGCGGGAAACAAGTGAAAAAAACCAGCAAAATTCCTCCATATAGCATCAAAGGTGTAATCGAGCAACTAGAATCTCAGTGATGAATTCTCGAGCCAGGATTACACTGGGCACATGTATAATACAGGTTGATGGAGTTTTTTTTAACATGCTTGTATGCTTCATAGCTTGCATCAAAAATTGCATGTGTAACTGTAGCTTAAGGACTTCTTCGCACAAACTTCTTTTCTTTCTTTTTTATGCTTATTAAACAATATCTATTAAAGTTGGGCAAATTTATTAAAGTGGAATTGAATTCTACTCGAATTTTAGAAAAATTCGTATTCTGCAGAATGCCAATGTTTTGCAGTGGGCTCCGCATGAATTCATGCAGTATGCTTCTAACCTCTAGTATTAAAACCTTACCATATGTGAAATGATGTAAATGTGAATAAGGGCCGAGCAGGACCGAAACCCGGACTACCTGACTAAAGGACACCCAGCCATGGGGAGCTATATAAACGTAATGTCCAGTTCAAAGAAAAGGAAGCATACACTGTTATTTGCACAGAGTGAAGAAGCCTGAAACAAAAACCTAAAGAGATGAACTGGAATATAAAGTGGTATGCATGCAACGTGTAGGCGCATGTTCACACTGGCCACTAAACTGCAGGTTATTTGCTCATTTTGTTTTTACTTAAGGTTTTGTCTGTTTAGTGGCCAGAGTGAACATGCGCCTACACGTTGCATGCATACCAACTTATATTCCAGTTCACCTCTTTACTTTTTTTATTTATACTCACCTGACTATTCACCTCTCTGGCCACCTTCACTGCTTAGGGCTTGTTCACACGATCCTTTTTTTGCTGCGGATCCGCAGCGGATTTGCAGCTGCGGATCCGCAGACGTTTTCCATGCAGGGTACAGTACAATGTAACCCTATGGAAAACAAAATCCGCTGTTCCCACGTTCCTTTTTTCCGCTGGAAAATCCGCGCTGATTTTCTGCGGAAAAAAAGAAGTACCATGTCAATTCTTGCTGCGGATTCCGCTGCGGGTTTCCACCTGCCCCAATAGGAAACTGCAGTTGGAAACCCGCAGTGGAATCCGCAGTAGAAACAGGACAAAAAACCGCAGTGGAAAACCACCGCGGATTTGCACTGCGGGTTTTCAAAATCAGGATCTGAAAAATCCGCAGGAAAAAAAGGATCGTGTGAACATAGCCTAACTCTTCCCCATATGGTTTTTAATTCCTCTTGTTATTGCAGCCACATGCTAAAAACCTAGGACTTAAAACATACACTCTAGGCCAGGACTACCGGGAACATCTAGGTCTGAATTTTTACCCTTTGCAACGAGGCAAAATCTATGAATTACATGCCTTACAGAATCTTCACATTTTACTGTTATGTGTGTTTTTTTTTATTGCAACTATTTCTGCATTTTTCCATTACAACTATTGATGAGCAAGCAATAAAATGCTCAGTTGTCAGTACTCTAATCGAGCAGTTCGGACGCCCAGTCGGGCTCGATTTGAGTAACGAGTATAATGGGAGTCAATGGGAAACTCAAGCATTTTTCTGGAAGACCCTAACAAGAGGGCAGAAAAATCATTGTAAGGCTATGTGCACATGCAGCACCCCAGGTAACCAGTTGTTGCAGTGTTGTTGCCTTCCTTTTGGGGAGGGTGATATCATGCTCAGAGGCAATGGAATTCCCTTTACCAGGTAAGGCACTCCCATGCAACATATTCCAAATACAGACCAGGAGGAGGAGCTCAAAACCCGGATTCAGGGGAGCTTCCCTCAAATATGGATATATGTCCTGGTCTGGAAGAGGAGTTAGCCAGTCTGGGAGAGACACAGAAAAATCTCTGAGACAGCTTTTTGTATCCTTCCCCTGAACAACTATGTTGAATAATCTTTGTTTTCAGATCATTTGACAGTTGTTTTGAGGAGCCCATGATGCCACTCTTTAGAGGAGATTCAAACAGGAGAACAACTTGCAAGTGGCCACTTTAAGTATCTTTTCTCATGATTGCATGCACATGGCTATGAAGTTCAAAGCTCAATGAGGTTACAAATCCAAAAAAAGTGCTTTAGTAAGTCAGTAAAAAGTAGGTAGGAGTATTTAAAACAAGAAAATGATAAGGGTGCCCATACTTATGCACCTGTCAAATTTTGTTTGAATGCAGATTGCACATTTTCTGTTAGCACAATAAACCTGATTTCAAGGCAGAAACATTACTGTGTCCAACAGTGATTAGATATATGAAACTGAAATAGCTGTTGCAAAATTTTTTTTTTTTTTTTTATAAAACATTAAGCTTAAGATTAATAGGGGTGCCCAAACTTTTTCATATAACTGTATATCCCAGATTGTCAAATGGATAGTGATTTATTCTATGTGTTTCAAAGTACAAAACACTTCTTCATCAGGAAAGACCACAAGTATCCTTGATACTTAGTTTATGTAAACTTTGAACTTTGCAGTAAGTAATAAAAATGCCTAGAAAACATTCTCTCTGTCATTATTCTGGCATTTGGCAAATATTAATAATTATGGTAATCCTAGTTAACCTAAAACGTGAAAGTTTTATTCTGATTTCATGTCAGATATTGAGAAAAACATGCTATGTGTCTTTTTATATAGTGCATAAAAACTTCTGGTTTCAGCTGTATGTCTTTATAGGATTTAGAACGCTATAAGGGCCCCTTCATCGGACCAACATGCAGGGGAGGGGGAGCAGGTCCAAATTTTGCACCCATTGGACTCTAGTTGCACCACTGAATAAATGTCTCACAAAACAAGTCTAAGGCTAGGTTCACATTGCGTTAATGGGTTAACGCTAACGGACTGCGTTGCACGGCGAAAATGTCGCAATTAACGCCCTGCAATGTTACGCACCCATTGACAGCAATGTGATTTTTCCCTGTAGCGCACCGCTAGCGCATGCCACTTTCGGCACGTGCTAGCGATGTGCCGTTCTTTTTTGACGGACCTCGGACGCTGCTTAACGCTTAACGGATTGCCCTAACGCAATGTGAACCTAGCCTAAGTTCATTAGCACACACCGAGTTGAGTATATACGTGATCTTACTTAAATATTTGCTGTTGTATAACAAAAAACACATTACTGGAATACCTGAATGAAGGAAGAAAAAAGGCCATAGGCACAGTTTAAAAGGTTCCATTTAATAATAGATACTTACCACACCTATCCCATTTATAACGTAATGCTGAGAACAGGATTATCATTTTTAAGAATAAAGCAATGCTGGCTTGATTCTGTGTTGTTACTGCGTGGGGCCAGAAAAGGAGCAAAATTACTGTGTAGTGAGCAAAAAGGGTGCACTCTTACCATATGGTGCATGATATGGGCCACTATGTGTTTGGTACTATTTTGGCAGTTACAATTTTAATCTGGCCCCATTGTTTTCAGGGTGCTATCTGTTCGCTACTACGCGGTAACATCATTGTCTTCTGCTGAGTCACCCACTGATTATGACATGCACATCAGTTTTGACCAGTCAGCTCTTTTCCTTTGCTTGAGCTGGACACCACAGATGGAAAGATTGTGTAGTTTGTGTCTTTTTCCGTTGTTGAAGAAGGCCTTCCATCGACATTTTAAGGCTACTTCCCCACAATCAAGAATAGCAGCATTTTGGATGCGGCGTATCTTCGCTGCTTCTAAAACGCTGTGTTCTAACTGCTGCACTTGTTTGTCAGTGCATGCGGATTCACCGCATGTAATGACTTTCTATTGGTCAATATCTGCTACAGAAATTGGCATGCTGCCACTCGTAAACCCGCATAGTGGGTGAGCTTACGCAGAGTTAAATAAAAGCACAGTGGGCAGAGGATTTTTTATAAATCCCATCCACTGTGCTTGTAACAAATGCATGTTTTGTACACAGTATAAATGTACTGCATCTAAAACACTGCTATTCCTGATCGTGGGCACACAGCCTTAGGCTATGTGCACACTTTGCGGATTCCACTGCGGATTTTTCCGCAGCGGAATTCCAAAATCCGCAGTGAAAACCCGTCTCAGTTTTTACTGCGGATTTATCGCGGTTTTTACTGCGGATTCTTCTGTGGTTTTTCATCTGCATTTTCCTATTGGAGCAGGTGAAAATCCGCAGAAAAGAAGTGACATGCTGCGGAATGTAATCCGCTGCATTTCCGAGCGTTTTTTTCCGCAGCATGTGCACAGCGTTTTTTGTTTCCCATAGGTTTACATTGTACTGTAAACTCATGGGAAACTGCTGCGGATCCGCAGCGGTCAAATCCGCTGCGGATCCGCAGCAAAATCCGCAAAGTGTGCACATAGCCTTATCCTCTCAATATATTGCAGTCATCCTATTCCTGTATATAACACTGTGTACTTAAAATTGCTCATTTTACTCTTTTACATAGTTAATTCTTCTGTTTTCTATTAGGTCTATGGCATCAGATGATTAAAAACTGACTAGTAGGGATGAGCAAACTTGAACAGTAAAGTTTGGGGTCCGTACCTTACTTAGGCCGGAGTCAGACACAACGTGTAAAAAATCAGTCTGATTTTATCTGCCGAGAATCGCATAAATGTTCTCCGTATGGTGACCTGTATGTAATCCGTTTTCAATGCGCAGATGTGATTTTCTCACATCTAAGGATCCGTATGACATCCGTAAGACATGTGTATGGCTTTACATTTCTCACTGCTTTTCCTCATTGAAATTAATGGGTCAATGGGCTGAAATGAGGAATGTGTGTGTATTTCTCGCAAGTCACACTGATGGTCCATATGGTGTGTGATTTTTTTCTAACACCCATAGACTTGCATTGGCGAGACTCAGCCGATATACGTGTAAAGTCGCAGCATGCTGCAATTTCACTCGCATGATGAATACGCAGGAGAAAAAAACAGTGATCTGAGTTTCCCCATAGATTAATACTGGTCCGAGTGCTATGCGATTTTTTAGCGCATAGCACTCGTACGTAATCTACGGTAGTGTGACTCTGACCTTAGTGTCTGAAACCGAATCCCGAACGAAGACTTTTTACTATACGTCTGGTTTCGTGTTCATGTTTGCCAGTCTAATAAAGCTTGTTGAAAGGCTGCTGGACAGCCAAGCAACAAGCTTTCAGAATGTGGGCACGTCCGGAGCCATCATAGCCATGCCAGGTATTAACATGGCTATCCAAAAAAAGAAAAAGTAAAGCAACACAGCCCACCAATAGAGATTTTAATCTGTACTCAGTCCTGGAGACCGTGGACCCGACAGTATCAGGAGGTGCTCACGTGAAAAACAGGTAAAACCATGTAGCATATCAGAGAAGAAAACGCGGCAACACTCACCAATCCTGTGGTCAAAGCTTGTCTTTATTGAAGCATAGTGTAGCACATCTTCACGGCACGGGGGAGTGAAACATGAGGTGAGGTGAGCAGTGAGGGACGACGGCCGTTTCACGCCAAGAACAGCGCTTCTACGGGTCCATCCCGTGAGTGATAGACTCTGCAAAAAATATCTCTGTGTGCTCTTCAACCCATATTTGTGAGTGCAATGTGCCAAAAGACGCTGTTTGTTCTCTGCAACCCATGTCTGTGGGAGTACTGTCCCAAAAGCCACTGTATGTACTCTGCAACCCATATCTGTGAGAGCACTGTGCCTTTAAGCAGCTGTGTGTACTCTGCAACCTGTGCCTGGGGGTATACTGTGCCTTTAAGCTGCTGTGTGCTTTTAAGTAGTCTGGGAAATAAATAATTGGCATAAGGCATCTCATTGCCATTTGTAGGCCAAAGCAATAATTCTTATTGTCCACTGTGTTTTTTCTAGTAGTCTGGGAAATAAATAATTGGCATCAACTAATTTTTTGCCATTTGTAGGCTAAAGAAATACAATTTCTGGACCGTGGCGTGTTTTCTAGTACTGTTGCAAATAAATAATTAGCATAAGCTGTCTCGTTGCCAATTGTAGGGCAAAGAAATCAATTTTCTGGTCCGGTGTGTGCTTTCTAGTAGTCAGGGAAATATATATTTGCCATCAGATGTCTCGTTGTCATTTGTAGGCCAAAGAAATCATTTTTCTGAACCGCTATGTGTTTTCTAGTACTGTTGCAAATAGATAAAAATTAACTCTTCTGCCATCTCTTTGCGAGTAGTGTTGTCACGAAAAAGGGGGAGGAACGAGGGATGGGGCACCTCCTAACTCAGCCTGTGCCTATCCCTAAGCTCCCCTAATGCCCTATGTGGGTCCCTTTCCCCCGCCGCCATCACAAACCTCGTCCCTAGCTGTCAACTCACTATACACTGGCTAGTGAGCAGACGCTAACCTCACCACTGCAGATAATAAAAACACAGGGGGTAGTGACAATCATGAGACAGGCAAAGACAGGGAATAATGAAGCTTAACATCCAAGCTGCTGCTGGAAACTCCACTCAGCAGAGGATACAGAACCTGGACCTCAAACAGCTGATACATGCAGACACCAGAGAGCTCCACAGTCGTCGGCTGGTCTCCAGAGAAACTCTATCACTAACAGTCAGCTGATGCCTCATGTGACTATTTAAAGGATGGTGAGAGTGATCACCACCCACATCAGCTGACCAGCAACACCACAGCTGCCAGAAAGGAAAACTGACATTAACTCTTGCTGGCCTGAAAGGAAAGAAGCTGCAATTAAGTTATAGTGGTGCCAGAGCTGACATTAATCCAAAAATGAATCGTGACAAGTGTGCAGAAAAAACACTTCTAAAAATTAGAAGAGCATCAAATAGAGGACATGGACATGGCTGTGGTGGTGCTGATGAAACTGTTGATGATTGTGGTGGTGGTGGTGTAGCTTCTGCAAAAAGTGAACATTCTCATTCTGTACCTGCTATGTGCCCATATACAACTCCTTCATCTGGAGCACGCTGGCGACAGAACGTTATGCGTGCTTTTGTAGACCCGAATACCGCTGCACAATTGGTGAGGCCACAAGGTGTTGAAAAGGTGTTAGGTTGAATGGATGAGAGTGGCTCCAGTTCCTACGCATTATCTTTCACTCAGTCCACTGCAGAAAGTGCACAGTTGGCACTTTCGCCCCCTTGTAAATTAGTGAAGCAGTCTGAGTCCCAAGTCATGCAGCATTTTCTTCTGCTTTTTGATGAGTTTGCTAGTGTTCCGTGGCCCATCTACTGTGCCCATCCCAAAAGTGGAAGAGACTCAGTGCATTTTTGCCCAACCACTTGTTATGTTGGAGGATGAGCACGTGGCAGGGCTAGTGCACATGGTCAGTGGACCAACGCAGCACATATCAGATGATGCCGAAACTCAGTTGCCAACTGCAGCATCTTTTCTGCAGTGTGGTGACCGGCAAGGAGGTCAGGGTTGAGGAGTCAATGCAAGATGATGCAGGGGATGAGGACCTAGACTTCACATGCAGCGGAAGTTATCTAGTGACATGCGACGATCAGAGTAAGAAGAGGTGGCCACGCTGTCCCAGCAGCACAGCAAAAGAGGGAGCAGGGTGCAAAGGCACAGCAGTGGCCCCTCACCTGTATGTCAGCTTTTATTGCCAACCGCGTGAAATGAGCACACCAAAGAAAGCTCTAAAGCACTCCCTGCCTTGGCCTTTCTTCAAGGAATGTGCTGCCAACAAGGGACAGGTTGTTTGCCTGCTGTGCCATCAGACTCTGAAGCAAGGCATAAATCTTCTGAACATAAGCACCACCTGTATGACGAGGCATCTGAATTCTAGACACGAGGTGCAGTGGAGTGCACACCTTAAAAAAGCATGACAGATCTGAGCCTACTCCTGTTCCCTCTTCTGCTGCAGACTCGGTCTCTTCCTCCTGCTCACGACTCACGATCAACAGGGTTACCTGCCTCCCTGCAGAGATAGGATGTGATAGAATCACCACCACCACCATCACCGAGCATCTCTACACCATCGGATGGAAGTGTTCAGCTTTCCATCCCACAAACCCTCAAAAGAAAGAGGAGATACCATATAGCCACCAACGAGCCATGGCCCTACATGACAGCGTTTCCAAATTACTGGCCTTTGAAATGCTGCCATTACGGCTGGTGCAAACTGTTTGAAAAAGCTAATAGCGTTTGCTGTTCCACAATACATTGTTCCCATCCACCACTACATTTACAGGTGAGCCATCCCAGCCCTGCGTAAATATGCTGTTATGACAGCTAATTCCTCCTCTACTTCTTCCACCTACATCGTCACATCCACCTCATCCTCCAGTTGGACCTCCGCCCCTTTGTTGTAGCGTGTTAGTTTACTTTGGGTTCTTTCTATGTTCATTCAAGTTAGTTCCCAAAAAAACAAAACACCCAAAAAATAAAAAAATAACAAAACCAAAATAATAGAGTGTCTCTTTCACATATATTGCCTCCTCCACCTACCCCAACACGTCCACCTCCACCTCTTCCACCTCCTCCTCCACTTGAACTACTTCCTCCTGGTTCAAGATTATTACTTTTTTAAATATGCTCAGTATACTGACAGGATGCAGCTGTAGTGAGGGACAGTATTAGGCTTCGTGTTTGCACAGTTTTCCATTTTCCAAAAACACTCTCTACGTGTGCTCTGCACCCTGTGATAGTACTGTGAGTACCCAAAAGTTTTTCTAATATGCAACCTTGTCTCTGGGAATCATAAGTGTTTAAACCTATTTTTCTACTCTTATACACCCATATCTCTGATAGTACTGTGAGTAAAAATTTTTTTTTTACTCATATGCACAAATGTCTGATAGTACTGTGCGTACAAACAAATTTTTCAACTCTTATGCATCCATGTCTGCGATAGTACTGTGTGTAAAAAAAGTTCTACTCTTATGCACCCATGTCATGTATGGTGAGTAATTTTTTTTTCTTATAATCTGCAACTGTGTTTGTGGGAGTACTTTTCTAAAAAAAAACCTTTAACCCCTTAAGCCCTGAGGGTGGTTTGCACGTTAATGACCGGGGCAATTTTTACAATTCTGACCACTGTCTCTTTATGAGGTTATAACTCTAAAACACTTCAACGGATCTTGGAGATTCTGACTCTGTTTTCTCGTGACATATTGTACTTCATGATAGTGGTAAAATTTATTCGATATAACTTGTGTTTATTTGTGAAAAAAATGGAAATTTGGTGAAAATTTTGAAAATTTCGCAATTTTCCAACTTTGAATTTTTATGCCCTTAAATCACAGAGATATGTCACACAAAATACTTAATATGTAACATTTCCCACATGTCTACTTTACATCAGCACAATTTTGGAACCAAAATTTTTTTTTGTTAGGGAGTTATAAGGGATAAAAGTTGACCAGAAATTTCTCATTTTTACAACACCATTTTTTTTTAGGGACCACATCTCATTTGAAGTCATTTTGAGGGGTCTATATGATAGAAAATAACCAAGTTTGACACCATTCTAAAAACTGCACCCCTCAAGGTGCTCAAAACCACATTCAAGAAGTTTGTTAACCCTTCAGGTGTTTCACAGGAATTTTTGGAATGTTTAAATAAAAATGAACATTTAACTTTTTTCACACAAAATTTATTTCAGCTCCAATTTGTTTTATTTTACCAAGGGTAACAGGAGAAAATGGACCCCAAAAGTTGTTGTACAATTTGTCCTGAGTACGCAGAAATCCGATATGTGGGGGTAAACCACTGTTTGGGCGCATGGCAGAGCTCGGAAGGAAAGGAGCACCATTTTACTTTTCAATGCAAAATTGACTGGAATTGAGATGGGACACCATGTTGCGTTTAGAGAGCCCCTGATGTGCCTAAACATTAAAACCCCCCACAAGTGACAACATTTTGGAAAGTAGACCCCCTAAGGAACTTATCTAGATGTGTTTTGAGAGCTTTGAACCCCCAAGTGTTTCACTACAGTTTATAACGCAGAGCTATGAAAATAAAAATTCTTTTTTTTTTTTTTTCAGAAAAATGATTTTTTAGCCCCCAGTTTTGTATTTTCCCAAGGGTAACAGGAGAAATTGGACCCCAAAAGTTGTTGTCCAAATTGTCCTGAGTACGCTGATACCCCATATGTGGGGGGGAACCACTGTTTGGATGCATGGCAGAGCTCGGAAGGGAACGAGCGCCATTTGGAATGCAGACTTAGATGGATTGGTCTGCAGGCGCCACGTTGCATTTGCAGAGCCCCTGATGTACCCAAACAGTACAAACCCCCCACAAGTGACCCCATATTGGATACTAGACCTCCCAAGGAACTTATCTAGATATGTTGTGAGAACTTTGAACCCCCAAGTGTTTCACTACAGTTTATAACGCAGAGCCGTGAAAATAAATTTATTTTTTTTTCAGAAAAATGATTTTTTAGCCCCCAGTTTTGTATTTTCACAAGGGTAACAGGAGAAATTGGTCCCCAATAGTTGTTGTCCAATTTGTCCTGAGTACGCTGATACCCCATATGTGGGGGGGAACCACTGTTTGGATGCATGGCAGAGCTCGGAAGGGAAGGAGCGCCATTTGGAATGCAGACTTAGATGGATTGGTCTGCAGGCGCCACATTGCATTTGCAGAGCCCCTGATGTACCCAAACAGTAGACACCCCCCACAAGTGACCCCATATTGGAAACTAGACCTCCCAAGGAACTTATCTAGATGTGTTGTGAGAACTTTGAACCCCCAAGTGTTTCACTACAGTTTACAACGCAGAGCCGTGAAAATAAAAAATCCTTTTTTTTTCCCACAAAAATGATTTTTAGCCCCCCAAATTTTTATTTTCCCAAGGATAACAAGAGAACTTCGACCCCAAAAGCTGTTGTCCAATTTGTCCTGAGTACGCTGATACCCCATATGTTGGGGTAAACCCCTGTTTTGGCGCACGGGAGAGCGCGGAAGGGAAGGAGCACTGTTTTACTTTTTCAACGCAGAATTGGCTGGAATTGAGATCGGACGCCATGTCACGTTTGGAGAGCCCCTGATGTGCCTAAACAGTGGAAACTCACCAATTCTACCTGAAACCCTAATCCAAACACACCCCTAACCCTAATCCCAAAGGTAACCCTAACCACACCCCTAACCATGACACACCCCTAACTCTATTCCCAACCCTAATCCCAACCGTAAATTTAATCCAAACCGTAACCCTAACTTTAGCCTCAACCCTAACCCTAACTTTAGCCCCAACCCTAACCCTAGCTTTGAAAAAGAAAAAATCTCCAGCATGGATCTTCTAAAAGTCAATTTATTAGAAACACTTTAAAATGCAAACATTTGCAAAAAGGAGAGATGGGGGTCCCAGGTGGTCAACGCCGACGCGTTTCGACCATCAGGTCTTAGTCATGACATGTCATGACCTGATGGTCGAAACGCGTCGGCGTTGACCACCTGGGACCCCCATCTCTCCTTTTTGCAAATGTTTGCATTTTAAAGTGTTTCTAATAAATTGACTTTTAGAAGATCCATGCTGGAGATTTTTTCTTTTTCATTGCTGGCTCTGGACTACGCCCTTGACCAAGGCGGCTCCGTGCGTGGACATCATTGCACTGTTGAGGGATTGGTGAGCTGACTTATTTTTTTCCCATTTTTTCCTTTTTCCCTATTTTTGTAACCCTAGCTTTAGCCCCAACCCTAACTTTAGTTCCAACCCTAGCCCCAACCCTAGCGCTAACCCTAGCCCTAACCCTAGCCCTAAACCTAGCCCTAACCCTAGCTCTAACCCTAACCCTAACCCTAGCCCTAACCCTAGCCCTAACCCTAGCCCTAGCCCTAACCCTAACCCTAGCCCTAGCCCTAATGGGAAAATGGAAATAAATACATTTTTTAAATTTTTTTATTTTTCTCTAACTAAGGGGGTGATGAAGGGGGGTTTGATTTACTTTTATAGCGTTTTTTTTTAGCGGATTTTTATGATTGGCAGCCGTCACACACTGAAAGACGCTTTTTATTGGAAAAAATATTTTTTGCATTACCACATTTTGAGAGCTATCATTTTTCCATATTTTGGTCCACAGAGTCATGTGAGGTCTTGTTTTTTGCGGGACGAGTTGACATTTTTATTGGTAACATTTTCGGACATGTGACCATTTTTGACCGCTTTTTATTCCGATTTTTGTGAGGCAGAATGACCAAAAACCAGCTATTCATTAATTTCTTTTGGGGGAGGCGTTTATACCGTTCCACGTTTGGTAAAATTGATAAAGCAGTTTTATTCTTTGGGTCAGTACGATTACAGCGATACCTCATTTATATCATTTTTTTATGATTTGGCGCTTTTATATAATAAAAACTATTTTATAGAATAAATAATTATTTTGGCATCGCTTTAGGCCATGTTCACACGATCCTTTTTTTGCTGCGGATTTTTCAGGTCCTGTTTTTGTAAATCCGCAGTGCAAAACCGCAGTGCTTTTGCAGTGCTGATTTTCCTGCGGATTCTTCTGCGGATTCCTCTGCGGGTTTTCAACAGCACTTTCCTATTGGTGCATGTTGAAAACAGGAGCGGAATCCGCAGAAAGAATAGACATGGTACTTCTTTTTTTCTGCAGGCAAATCCGCGCGGATTTGCCTGCGAAAAAAAGGATAGTGGGCACAGCGGTTTTTGTTTTCCATAGGGTAACATTGTACTGTACCCTGCATGGAAAACGGCTGCGGATCCGCAGCCTCAAAACCGCTGCGGATCCGCAGCAAAAAAAGGATCGTGTGAACATGGCCTTATTCTGAGGACTATAACTTTTTTATTTTTTCTTTGATGACACTGTGTGGCGGCTCGTTTTTTGCGGGACAAGATGTCGTTTTCAGCGGTACCATGGTTATTTATATCCGTCTTTTTGATCGCGTTATTCCACTTTTTGTTCGGCAGTATGATAATAAAGCGTTATTTTTTGCCTCGTTTTTTTTTCCCTACGGTGTTCACTGAAGGGGTTAACTAGTGATATAGTTTTATAGGTGGGGTCGTTACGGACGCGGTGATACTAAATATGTGTACTTTTATTGTTTTTTTTTATTTAGATAAAGAAATGTATTTATGGGAATAATATATTTTTTTTTCTTTATTTAAGAATTTTTTTTTTCTTTTTTTTACACATGTGGAAATTTTTTTAAAAACTTTTTTACTTTGTCCCAGGGGGGACATCAGAGATCGATGATCTGACAGTTTGCAGAGCACTCTGTCAGATCACCGATCTGCCTCACAGCACTGCAGGCTTACCAGCGCCTGCTCTGAGCAGGCACTCGGTAAGCCACCTCCCTCCCTGCAGGACCCGGATGCCGCGGCCATCTTGGATCCGGGCACCTGCAGCGAGGAGGAGGTAAGAGACCCTCGCAGCAACGCGATCACATCGCGTTGCTCCGGGGGTCTCAGGGAAGCCCGCAGGGAGCCCCCTCCCTGCGCGATGCTTCCCTGTACCGCCGGCACACCGCGATCATGTTTGATCGCGGTGTGCCGGGGGTTAATGTGCCAGGGGCGGTCCGTGACCACTCCTGGCACATAACGCCGGATGTCAGCTGCGATAGTCAGCTGACACCCGGCCGCGATCGGCCGCGCTCCCCCCGTGAGCGCGGCCGATCGGCTATGACGTACTATCCCGTCCCTGGGAATTAAGTCCCAGGTCACCTTGACGGGATAGTACATCATATGGGATTAAGGGGTTAAAAAATAAGGATAGCAACAAATAAGGGACGTGGACGTGTATCATCTACTGGAAATGAGTGTTCATTCTGGTCACCTACATCTCTTCCACAGTCCATAAATTGATACCATTTTTCCATATATTCATTGACAGAATGGTGGTAATCGACTTTAGTGTACACCAGTGGGGCTGGAATTTCCATTGCTTCTGGCACCAGATTTGCCCTCCAGTAAATGCTATTTAAAGGATTCAACTACTCATTCCAATTACAGAGCCTCTAAATTGTCATGAATGGCTATATTTTCACTCTACATCAACTGCTGACTCTACCTCCCTTGGATGTGTAACCTCTTTATCAGGCTGTCTTTCCGATACAGAACCTTGATTGTCTATTACCCGTGTGTACTCTGCACCTGTGGGAGTACTGTGCCCAAAAACCTCTGTGTACTCTGCAGTAGAGATGAGCGAATATGTTCGGAAAACGATCGCCAAAGATAAATAAAGCAAAAATATGACACATTCAGATTCGTGATCAGAAACACGAGCATTTTTTCTTAAAATCTGGTATAGTAAGTATAATTTGGTAAAACTGTGGGAAAATAATTGCATTGCCACTAAAGTATTTTAAAGTAGATAGAGAGATATAAAAAGCCGGCAATTCAGCAGCCGCATACAGTAAAATCAAATCGGGACTAGACAGGATAGATGAATTATATACAGAATATACACATAGAATAGATAGATATATAGCTATCAGTGACATATATAATTAGTATATTGTGTTTGCAGCTTATTGTACATGTATTTAATCATTAAAAGATTATTTTTATGAAAAAAATGGCATGAGCTCTCGCGTAATTTGCTTAAACAGCAGAGAGAAAGTCAATGGCTGGGATCAAATGTTTATAGCCTGGGAAGGGAATAATACCCACGGAGCTTCCCAGGCTATTAATATCAGATCACAGCTGTATACTTAACCTTTCTGGCTATTAAAATAGGAGATCTCCCCCAAAAAAGACGTAGGTCCCCCCTATAATTAATAACCAGCAAATGCTTTGCAGACATCTGTGGGGTAATATTAATAGCCTAGGAAGGGTCCATGAATATGACTTGAATGTGAGCTGGCTGGCATGGATAGCAGTCACAGCACTGATGTGACTGCTGTCCAAATCATCCGGTGAAGGATATGGTTGTTTATTATTATTTTTTTTTTACAGGGGACATGGGCATCGCTGAATTAGGCATAAAGGTGAGTCTTACGGTTGTCTATTATTTTCTGTCTTTTACAGGTGACATTGGTTTCAGTGGATTAGGCGTAAAGTTGTACAGAGTACAACTGTGCTTTATTATTTTTATTTCAAATAAAGGAGTCTGTGTCATTATTTCAATTAAAGGATTTAATTCTGGATTTTTTTTTGCTACAATTTAACTATGGGGTTAGAAGTTACAGTCTTATAAATGCCTCTCCATTACTAACCCCTGGGCTTGATGTCAGCGACCATAAAACAGCTGACATCAACCCCAAGCCTATTACCAAATTGCCACCGCACCAGGGCAAGTGGGAAGAGCTGAGAAAAATGCCAGAATTGGCGCATCTAATAGATGCGTCTATTCTGATGTGGCTGTGGGCTGTTATTTTTAGGCTGAGGGGCCAATATCCATGGCTCTTTACCAGTGTGAAAATACTAGCCCCCAGTTGTCTGCTTTAGCTTGACTGATTGTCAAAAATAAGGGGGACCCCAAGCCGTTTTTTTAATTTATTTATTTCAATAATTTAAAAAAAATGGCAAGGGACCCCTTTTGTTCTTGATTACCAGCCATGATAAAGCTGCCCACAGCAGTCAGTTTTGCTTGTGCTGGTTAACAAAAATAGAAGAGACCCCACGTCATTTTTTTTCTTTATTTTTAGCACAGGCGCTGGTTTACGAATACTCACATCAGTGGCATCTGTTCTTGCTATTATCAGCGATAGTAGGCTGATGAGAGTAGTACTCTCTCACCATTTGACACCTGTGACAGGTCGGTAATCTTTTTACCGCTGGTCACAGCTGCTGGCTCACGTTGCCATTTGACAGCATGGAAAATGCAGCTCTGTGACCGGCGGTATCTAACTTACCACCAATCAAAGCCCGCCAGTGCTTCTTGCGCTGTCACACAGATAACAGCGTAGGAAACAGCTAATGTTCTCGATGCCAAACCGAAACAGTAACTGTAACCGGGTCTGAGCACGGATAATAGATGTTCTGGTTTGCTCATCTCCATTACAGACTGCAAGAAAAGGAAATTATTCATGATTGCAAATGCAATATTTCAATATATTTCAGTGCAATATAGTTTCTATGCTTTTGGGCATAGTTGAGTCACTTGGGCTCATTTACATGTTAAAGGTATGTTTTTTGTCCACAATACTTGCATGAAGACCACTTCTAGACGGAATTCTATGATCGGTAAATGGATGTAAATTTTTTAAGAGACGCATGCCTCTTGGTTAATCAGGTAAAATGAGAAGTGGCGTTGGCGTCCGTGTGCATCTCGCCACAAATGTTACTCCTGTCATAGAGTGAATTTGACTCCAATGCCTATACCCATCCCTGCTGCTCCAGGTCCAACCACTGTGTTGGAGCAGAGCAAAAATGTTGTGAAAAGTATCCACATTTTTGAGACTTCTGAAAGCTTTTTATGCCAATTTTATGCACATTAAATCCAACCAGGGCATTTCTGGAAGAGTGTGGTCTTTCTGACTACCACTAAGTGTTGCATCACTTGTTAATCATTGCAGACCAAGAGGTAGCAGGAGCCAAGAATAGCATCTTTTAAACCAGAAGAAAGTGAAAGGTGGACCTCTGACACATGTTATATAAGTTACCCATTGTTTGTTACCAATGTGATTATGTTCACTGTAATTTACTATTCAGATTTAACCCCTTCACCCCGAAGCCTTTCTTCACCTTCTTGACCAAGTCAAATTTTACACATCTAACAAGTGTCACTTTATTTTGTAATAACTCTCAAGGCTTCAATCCCACCGATTCTAAGACTGCTTTCTCTTGACATATTGTACTTGATGATAGTGGTAAAATTCATTCGATATGACTTGAATTTATTTGTGTAAAAATTGTAAATTTGACCAAAAGAGATTTATGTCACACAAAACAGTTAATAAATAAAATTTCCCACATGTCTACTTTACATCAGCATAATTTTTTAAACACAATATTTTTTTGTTACGTACCTTGCATTAGCTCATGAATCCGCCCTCAGTCTGTACCCTTCCCCCAGCCAGGAAAGAGGGGAGTAGTAGTGTACAGTAATACACTAACCAGACTAAGTAATTATAAAAAAGGGTGTGGGGTCCTCCTATTTTTGACAACAAGCCAAGTTTAAGCAGACAGCTAGGGGTCTGGTATTCTCAGGTATTCTCAGGCTGAAATGGTTAGCGGATGCCATGTCGTGTTTGGGGAGCCACTGATTTGCCTAAAGAGTGGAAACCCCCCACAAATGATCCCGTTTTAGAAACTAGACCCTTCAAGGAACCTATCTAGGTGTGTTTTGAGCACTTTCATCTCACAGGTGCTTCAAAGAAGTTTAAAACATTGAGCCATGAAAAAACAAATCACATTTTCCCCATTTTTCACAAGGGAACAGGAGAAAATGAACCCTACAATGTGTTGTACAATATCTCCTGAGTATGCCAATACCACATATATGGGGAAAAACTACTGTTTGAACACACGGGAGGGCTCAGAAACGATGAAGTGACGTTTTGGAACTAAGATTTTTATGGAATATTCTGGGGGTGTCATGTTGTGTTTGGAGAGTTTCTGATGTGCCTAAACAGTGGAAACCCCTCACAAGTGACCCCATTTTGGAAACTAGATCCATCAAGTAATTTATCTAGATGTGTGGTGAGCATATTCAACTCCCAGGTGCTTCAAAAAAGTTTATAACGTTGAGCCATGAAAATAAAAAAAAATCACATTTTCCCCACAAAAAAATTCTTTTAGCCCCAATTTTTTTTATTTTTACAAGGGTAACAGAAAAAAATGGACCCCAAAAATTGTTGTGCAATTTCTTCTGAGTAATTAATACCCTATATGTGTTTAAAAACTACTCTTAAGGCACAGTCCAAAGCTCAGAAGGGAATAAGAGCCATATTGGAGTTTAGATTTTGCTGGACAGGTTTGAGGGTGCCATGTCACATTGGTAGTGCCCCTGAGGTGCCAGAACAGTAGAATACCCATAAGTAACCCCATTTTACAAACTACACCTCTCAATAAATTTATCTATAGGTGCAGTGATCATATTCACACCACAGGTGTGTCACAAAATGTTATACTGTTGGGCAGTAAAATGAAAATAATTACATTTTCACCACCAAAATTTTGTTTTAGCCCCAGATTTTACATCTTCACACTGGGAAATGGGTAAGAATGGCACCAAAAGGGAACCACTCATTTTAATGAGGTAGCAGATTTACTCTAGACTCCACCTGGCCTCTGTTCAGAGGTGTCCTTTTTAGAAATGCACAAAACTGTGACGGACTGCACTTTTATGCATGCCTAAAATGATGGACACTATCGGATCACAAGTTAGACGGCGTTCACAGTGCCTCCATCTGCCTTATTACAGGGAATCCTCCTCTGGGGGTTCTGTCTGAATCACGTATTTCAGAGATTTACATGAAAACTCCGGTGTAAGTGCTCAGCATAGTGCGCAGGATAAATGTGAACCGAGCCTTACTGCAATCTTTGGGAGGCAAAATGAAAAATTCAACAGCAGGTGAAGAATTGGTCCTAATTATTTTTCATGCCGCTCCTCGTGCAATATAAGTGATAAGATGACTTTATTCTTCGGGTTGGTGTGATAATAACAGTGACAAGTGTTCATCAGCCGGCGCCTGTGCTCTAAATAACTAATTAAAAAAACAACCTGCTTTGATGCAGTGACCCCTGTTACATGTAGGGTGTGCTGCATGATCTCCTCAGGGTGCGCGTATTGAGACCCTAGGAATGCATGGCAATCGCAGGCATAACTGTGGTGATGATTCAATGTCCGGCATTATTGTGAATAATAGCTGGAGAGCTGGGCGGGTCTGGCTAACCACACACACCTCTCACCTATGGGAGTGGTTACAAGTATGTAATGTGACCAAGATGTGGGTCACATGGTTCTGAGTGTATGGACCTGAATGGTTCTTGGCTGTAAGGTCATGTGAGAGGAAAGGCCTGGGTGTTGGGAGGTCCAGAGTGTGGACCGGATCCCTGAAGAGCACCCGGTGAGGCCAAGATCCTGAGTGGCCTCTGTGTTGGGAGGTCCTGTATGTGGACTGGATCCCTGAAGAGCACGATGTGAGGCCATGACCCTGAGTGGCCTCTGTGTTGGGAGGTCCTGTGTGGGGACCGGATCCCTGAAGAGCACGAGGTGAGGCCATGGATCTGAAGAGCTGGTGACGGCTACTGTGTTGGGTTCTGTAGCCAACTAGTATGTGTCTGTCAGGGAAGTTGGTGATTCCTGTAAGGCTGCTCCTCCGGAGGATATAATGAACTGTTTGGCGTACGGTCACCCATGATAACTGGACGAAGTGAGAAGTCCGGCATGTTTAGTGTCTGTGAGATGAAGCTGTAAATGAAGTGAAGTAATGAACTGTTCGTGATTGCGGTTTATGATACCTGAATAAACTGGACAGACTCTTTTATGTGCAAAAAGTGTTCCTTTGTGCATTTATCCCATTGCCAAGCAAGAGTCCCCAACCCATTAGTGATCGCTGCATCACAATGGGTTCACCTGTATTTTTGATAACCAGAAAGGCAAAACTGACAGCAGGGAGCTGCAACCCTCAGATGTCAGCATTAGCAAGACTGGTTATCAAGAACAGAGGGGTCCCTATGCTGTTTTTTTAATTATTTAAATAAATATTTAAAAAAAAAACAGCCTGGGGAAACACCCATTTTTTACAACCAGCCTTGCTAAAGCAGACATCGGCAGAATTGTATTCTCAGACTGGTAAGGGGACATGGATGCCACCCCAGCCTAAAAATAGCAGCCTGCAGCTGCCCAGAAAAGGCACATATATTAGTTGAGCCAATTCTGTTTCTTTGCCCGACTCTTCCCACTTGCCCTGTAGCGGTGGCAAGTGGGGTAATATTTGTGCGATTGATATCATTTTTGTATTGTCTGGTGACATCAAGCCCACGGATTAGTAATAGAGAGGCATCTATAAGATGCCTCTCCATTACCAATCCTATAATTGTATTGAAAATAAAGAGACAGCAAGAATAAATTCTTTTACTTGAAATAAAAACAAAACACACTTTTCTTTTTTTATTTAAAAGTAACAAACACAGTTATACTCATTTAACGCCCATTCCATTGAATCCCTTGTCTCCTATAATAAATCAAAAATAAAAAAACTGTATCCTTCACCTGTCCGACGTTCTGTCCCATGCCGTAATCCATGTCCCATAGCCAACATTACTCCATTGTGCAGTTCCATTTGCATTCTCATGAGAACATCAGAATTAGCAAGTCCACCATTGGTGCTCTTTTCTTTTCACAAATTATAAAAGGTTCACACTGAGCACTTGTAATACACTTGGAAGAGCCTGGAAATATTGTTGTGAACTTTATGCTGCCTGCAACATCATCCAGCATGACCAGTTGTGTGATGGGTCAATTATAGTCTGGGCAGACATATCTTTTGGAGAGTAACATTGAGTGCGTCTGAGGCAATATATGTCTCATGCCAACAAGTAGCACCGCAGACTGTCTAGTATGGTCAAGTCTAGGTCTAGGAGAAGATTCCAGCAGACACCATCCTTCACCTCATCAGGAAAATGTTTTCTGGACTGCATACAAACACATGGGTGCTTTACAAGCTACTGAGTCACATTATGAGTTCGACTTCAATATGAAACTCGGCACTCAATATGTTGAAAAAGTAGAATTATTTTATTTGGCATTTACAATCCAGAATATTTTACAAGTTTCGGTCTTTATGGCAGACCTTCATCAGTACGGATTGCATATGGGAACTTCAGAATCAGTGTATTGCAGGTGTGCGGTATCCACTGCTGACAGGAGGAGTTGATGATTTTGGTTTCTATTGACCGCTGATGCTTGGGATCATTGTCTTGTTGGAAGACAAATCTCCGTCCCAGTCTCAGGTCTTTTGCAGATTCTAACAGGTTTTCTTCAAGAATGGTCCTGTATTTCACTCCATCCATCTTCCCATCAATTTTAGCCATCTTCCCTGTCCCTGCTGAAGAAAAGCAGGCCCAAAACATGTTTCTGCCACCACCATGTTTGACAGTGGGGATGGTGTGTTCAGGGTGATGAGCTGTGTTGCCTTTACGCCAAACATATAGCTTGGCATTGTTGACAAAAAGTTCGATTTTGGTTCCATCTGACCAGAGAACCTTCTTCCACATGTTTGGTGTGTCTCCCAGGTGGCTTATTGCAAACTTTAAACGACACTTTTTGTGGATAACTTTTAAGAAATGGCTTTCTTCTTTCCACTCTTCCATAAAGGCCAGATTTGTGAGGTGTACAACTGATTGTTGTCCTATGGACAGACTGTCCCACCTCAGCTGTAGATCTCTGCAGTTCATCCAGAATGATAATGGGCCTCTTGGCTGCATCTCTGATCAGTCTTCTCCTTGTTTGAGATGAAAGTTTAGAGGGACGGCTGGGTCTTAGAAGATTTGCAGTGGTATGATACTCCTTCCATTTCAATATGATCACTTGCACGGTGTGCTCCTTGGGATGTTTATAGTTTTGGAAATCATTTTGCATCCAAATCCAGCTTTAAACTTCTCCACAACAGTATCATGGACCTGCCTGTTGTGTTCCTTGGTCTTCATGATGCTCTCTGTGCTTTAAACAGAACCCTGAGACTATCACAGAGCAGGTACATTTATACGGAGACTTGATTACACACAGGTGGATTATATTTATCATCATTAGGCATTTAGGACAACATTGGATCATTCAGAGATCCACAATGAACTTCTGGAGTGAGTTTGTTGCACTGAAATTAAAGTGGCTGAATAATATTGCACGCCCCACTTTTCAGTTTTTGAATTTCCACAAAAATTTAAAATAACCAATAAATTTAGTTCAACTTCACAATTGTGTTCCACTTGTTGCTCATTCTTCACCAAAAATTTACATTTGGTATCTTTATGTTTGAAGCATGATATGTGGGAAAAGGTTGAAAAGTTCCAGGGAGCCAAATACTTTCGCAAGACACTGTATTGTATGGAGCATTATATGGGGCCCATTTTGTTTGGAGCAATATATGGGGCTCATTATGTATAGAGCATTATATGGGGCCCATTATGTATGGAGCATTATATGGGGCCCATTATGTGTGGAGCTTTATATGGAGCCCATTATATACTGTATGGAGCATTATATGTGGCCTATTATGTATGGAGCAATATTTGGGGCTTATTATACTGTAAGGAGCAATATATGGGGCACATTATTCTTTATGGAGCATTATATGGGGCTCATTATACTGTATGGAGCATTATATGGGACCCATTATATTGTATGGAGCAATATATGGTGCTCATTATACTGTATTGAGCAATATATGTGGCTCATTATTTTGTATGGAGCAATATGTGGTGCCTATAATACTGTATGGAGCAATACATGGGGCTTATTATCACGTATGGAGCACTAGGTGGTGCCCAAAATACTGTATGGAGCAATATATGGGGCACATTATTCTGTATGGAGCACTATATGGTGGATACACAGCTGATAGTCCTACTGAATAGTCTGTTAGAATTTGTATTATGGCAAGAAAAAAGCAGCTAAGTAAAGAAAATTGAGTGGCCATCATTACTTTAAGAAATGAAGGTCAGTCAGTCCGAAAAATTGGGAAAACTTTGAAAGTGTCCCCAAGTGCAGTTGCAAAAACTATCAAGCGCTACAAAGAAACTGGCTCACATGAGGACCGCCCCAGTAAAGGAAGACCAAGAGTCACCTTTGCTTCTGAGGATACGTTTATCCGAGTCACCAGCCTCAGAAATCGCAGGTTAACATCAGCTCAGATTAGAGACCAGGTCAATGCCACACAGAGTTCTAGCAGCAGACACATCTCTACAACAACTGTTAAGAGGAGACTTTGTGCAGCAGGCCTTCATGGTAAAATAGCTGCTAGGAAACCACTGCTAAGGACAGGCAACAAGCAGAAGGGACTTGTTTGGGCTAAAGAACACAAAGAATGGACATTAGACCAGTGGAAATCTGTGCTTTGGTCTGAGGAATCCAAATTTGAGATCTTTGGTTCCAACCACCGTGTCTTTGTGCGATGCAGAAAAGGTGAACAGATGGACTCTACATGTCTGGTTCCCACTGTGAAGCATGGAGGAGGAGGTGTGATGGTGCTTTGCTGGTGACATTGTTGGGGGTTTATTCAAAATTGAAGGCATACTAAACCAGCATGGCTACCACAGCATCTTGAAGCGGCATGCTATTCCATCTGGTTTGCGTTTAGTTAGACCATCATTTATATTTCAACAGGACAATGACCCCAAACACACCTCCAGGCTGTGTAAGGGCTATTTGACCAAGAAGGAGAGTGATGGGGTGCTACGCCAGATGACTTGGCCTACACAGTCACCAGACCTGAACCCAATCGAGATGGTTTGGGGTGAGCTGGACGGCAGAATGAAGGCAAAAGGGCCAACAAGTGCTAAGCATCTCTGGGAACTCCTTCAAGATTGTTGGAAGACCATTGCTGGTGACTATCTCTTGAAGCTCATCAAGAGAATGCCAAGAGTGTGCAAAGCAGTTGTCAAAGCAAAACGTGTCTACTTTGAAGAACCTAGAATATAAGACATATTTTTCAGTTGCTTCACACTTTTTTGTTAAGCATATAATTCCACATGTGTTAATTCATAGTTTTAATGCCTTCAGTGTGAATTTTCAATTTTCATAGTCATAAAAATACAGAAAAATCTTTAAATGGAGAAGGTGTGTCCAAACTTTTGGTCTGTACTGTATATACTGCTCAAAAGAATAAAGAGAACACTAAAATCCCACATCCTAGATATCACTGAATGAAATATTCCAGTTGTAAAGCTTTATTCATTATATAGTGGAATGTGTTGAGAACAATGAAACCTGAAACCTAAAAATGATCAACGTACATCACAACTAATATCCAACGAAGGTCTGGAGTTGGAATGATGCTATAAATCAAAGTGGAAAATGAAGTTAAAGGCTGATCCAACTTCAGTGGAAATGTCTCAAGACAAGGAAATGATGCTCAGTAGTGTGTATGGCCTCCACTTGCCTGTATGATCTCCCTACAATGCCTGGGCATGCTCCTGATGAGGCAGCGGATGGTCTCCTGAGGGATCTCCTCCCAGACCTGGACTAAAGCACCCGCTAACTCCTGGACAGTCTGTGGTGCAATGTGACATTGGTAGATGGTGCAAGACATGATGTCCCAGATGTGTTCAATCTGATTCAGGTCTGGGGGACGGGCGGGCCAGTCCATAACTTCAATGCCTTCATCTTGCAGGCGCTGGTGACTCACTCCAGCCACATGAGGTCTGGCATTGTCCTGCATTAAGAGGAACCCAGTGCCAACCGCACCAGCATATTGTCTCACAAGGGGTCTGAGGATCTCATCTCGGTACCTAATGGCAGTCAGGCCACCTCTGGTGAGCACATGAAGGGCTGTGCGGCCCTCCAAAGAAATGCTACCCCACACCATTACTGACCCACTGCCAAAACCGGTCATGCTGAAGGATGTTGCAGGCAGCAGATCGCTCTCCACGGCTTCTCCAGACTCTGTCACGCCTGTCCCATGTGCTCAGTGTGAACCTGCCTTCATCTGTGAAGAGCACAGGGCGCCAGTGGCAAATTTGCCAATCCTGGTGTTCTGTGGCAAATGCCAAGCGTCCTGCACGGTGTTGGGCTACGAGCACAACCCCCATCTGTGGACTTCGGGCACTCAGACCATCCTCATGGAGTCGGTTTCTAACCGTTTGTGAAGACACATGCACATTAGTGGCCTGCTGGAGGTCATTTTGCAGGGCTCTGGCAGTGCTCCTGCTGTTCCTCCTTGCACAAAGTCTGAGGTAGCGGTTCTGCTTCTGGGTTGTTACCCTCCTACAGCCCCCTCCATGTCTGCTGGTGTATTGGCCTGTATCCTGGTAGCACCTCCAGCCTGTGGACACTACGCTGACAGACACAGCAAACCTTCTTGCCACAGCTTGCAATGATGTGCCATCCTGGATGAGCTGTACTACCTGAGCCACTTGTGTGGGTTGTAGAGTCCATCTCATGCTACCACGAGTTTGAAAGCACAATCAACATTCAAAAGTGACCAAAACATCAGCCAGAAAGCATTGGTACTGAGATGTGGTCTGTGGTCCCCACCTGCAGAACCATTCCTTTGCTGAGTGTGTTTTGATAATTGGCAATAATTTCCATCTGTTGTCTATTCCATTTGCACAACAGCATGTGAAATTGATTCTCAATCAGTGTTGCTTCCTAAGTGGAGAGTTTGATTTTGCAGAAGTTTGATTTACTTGGATTTATATTCGGTTGTTTAAGTATTGCCTTTATTTTTTTGAGCAGTGTATACTGTATATATATATATATATATATATATATATATATATATATATATATATACAGGAGATGGCAGATGCTTTAGTCCAGGACTGGGAGGAGCTCGCAAGCTTACAAACTATGAGGAAAAGGGGAGACACGAGAGGTGGATGGTAACAATTGCTTTAGTTATTTGGACCAGCCATAGTGTAAGGCTCGGGTGTTCATGTAAAGCTGCATGAACCAGTTAACTGCCTAAGTAAGTAGCAGTACAGACACAGAGTGCTATTAACTGCATAAAGTGTATGAGAACATGATGCGAGGAACCTGATTATGTTGTTTTTTTTTTTTTTTAATAGGCCACACAGGGATAGTTAGGTTAATGCATTGAGGCGGTAGGCCAGTCTGAACAAATGAGTTTTTAGGGCACGCTTAAAACTGTGGGGATTGGGGATTAATCGTATTAACCTAGGTAGTGCATTCCAAAGAATCGGCGCAGCACGTGTAAAGTCTTGGAGACGGGAGTGGGAGGTTCAGATTATTGAGGATGCTAACCTGAGGTCATTAGTGGAGCGGAGGGCACGAGTAGGGTGGTAGACTGAGAACAGAGAGGAGATGTAGAGTGGTGCTGAGCCATGGAGTGCTTTGTGGATGAGGGTAGTAGTTTTGTACTGGATTCTGGAGTGGATGGGTAGCCAGTGTAATGACTGGCACAAGGTAGAGGCATCGGTGTAACGGTTGGTGAGGAATATGATCCTGGCAGCAGCATTCAGGAAAGATTGGAGCGGGGAGAGTTTGGTAAGAGTGAGGCCGATTAGTAGAGAGTTACAATAGTCCAGACGAGAATGAATAAGTGAGACAGTAAGAGTTTTTGCAGAGTCGAAAGGAAGAAAAGGGCGAATTCTAGAAATGTTTTTGAGATGCAGATAAGAAGAGCGAGCCAGTGATCGGATGTGGGGGGTGAATGAAAGCTTGGAATCAAGGATGACCCCAAGACAGCGGGCATGTTGCTTTGGAGTAATGGTGGAACCGCACACGGAGATGGCAATGTCAGGCAAAGGTAGGTTAGTAGAGGGAGAGAACACGAGGAGTTCAGTTTTTGACAGGTTCAGTTTCAGATAGAGGGAGGACATGATGTTAGAGACAGTGGTAAGACAATCACTGGTGTTTTTTAAAAAGGTCGGCGTGATAACAGGAGAAGAGGTGTATAATTGGGTGTCGTCAGCATAGAGATGGTACTGGAAACAAAATCTACTGATTGTTTGTCCAATAGGGGCAGTATACAAAGAGAAGAGGAGGGGGCCTAGGACTGATCCTTGAGGGACCCCAACAGTAAGGGGAAGGTGAGAGGAGGAGGAACCAGCAAAACGTACAGTGAAGGATCGGTCAGAGAGATAGGAGGAGAACCAAGAGAGAACTGTGTCCTTGAGGCCGATGGAGCAGAGCATAGTGAGGAGGAGCTGATGATCCACAGTATCGAATGCTGCGGAGAGATCCAAGAGAATTAGCATGGAGTGGTGACCATTAGATTTAGCTGTTAGTAGGTCATTAGAGACTTTAGTCAGGGCAGTTTCAGTAGAGTGTAAAGAGCGGAAGCCAGATTGAAGAGGGTCAAGAAGAGAGTTATCTGAGAGATAGCGGGTAAGACGTGAGTGGACCAGGCATTCGAGGAGTTTAGAGATGAAGGGAAGATTAGAGACAGGTCTATAATTAGCGGCACAATTTTGGTCGAGGGAGGGTTTTTTAAGTAATGGATGTATGATGGCATGCTTAAATGAGGAGGGAAAAATACCGGAAGTGAGGGAAAGGTTGAATATTTTTGTTAGGTGAGAAGTAACAGCAGGGGTAAAAGACTGGAGATGTGACGGAATGGGTCACTGGTGCAAGTGGTCGGGCGAGAAGATGCAAGGAGCCTGCTTACTTCTTCTTCTGTAACTGGTTGAAAGTCAGAGAGTGAACTAGATGCAGTGGGGGAGGGAGGACAGTGCAGATGATTTCCCGTAGAATGTGGTCAATTTTTTCTTTAAAGTAATTGGCCAGATCGTCAGCGCGGAGATCTGTGGTTGGGGCCTGCTCTCTTGGGTTGAGTAGGGACTTGAAAGTGTCAAAGAGACGTTTAGGGTTATTTGACAGTGAGGTGATGAGGGTGTTGCAATAGGCTTGTTTGGAGAGGTGAAGGGCAGAGTTGTATGTTTTTAGCATGAACTTATAATGGAGGAAATCTTCGGGTAGATTAGATTTTCTCCACAGACGTTCGGCGCACCTGGAGCACTGCTGCAGGAAACGTGTTTGCAGCGTGTGCCACGGTTGTTGCCGTCTGTGCCGAGTTGTTCTATGTATAGGAGGTGCAGCTTCATCCAGGGCACTTTTCAGGGTTTCATTGTAATGCTTCAGAGCAGAATCAGGACATGAGATGGAGAAGATTGGGGCCAATGAGGACTGCAAGTTCTTCATAAGTTTCTGTGTGTTAATGGCCTGTATGTTTCTATAAGTGTGGAAAGTGGGGGTGACCTGAGCGGGATGGCAGTTCTTGATAGAGAATGAAAGAAGGTTGTGGTCAGAGAGCGGGAGAGGGGAGTTTGTGAAATCATCCACTGAGCAAAGCCGGGAGAAGACCAAGTCAAGGGAGTTTCCATCTTCATGAATTGGAGAGTTAGTATGCTGCGAGAGGCCGAAAGAGGAGGTTAGAGATAAAAGGTGAGAAGCAGATGGGGAGAGGAGAGAAGCAATGGGGATGTTGAAATCACCCATGATAAGGGTGGGGGTGTCACAGGAGAGAAAGTGTGGACGCCAGGTGGCAAAGTGATCCAGGAACTGATGAGAGGGGACGGTGTTATGGTTCTGGTGGTTAGGAACACATGAACTGACCTGATAGTTAAACCAGAAATAAAGGACAAGCTCTGGGAATGTGGGAACTTTACTGACCGCAGCCCTGATCCTATAAGCACACACTATAGGCAGCCGTGGAGCGTTCCTGACAGGCCTAGACGCCTCTTCACAGCCTGAGAAACTAGCTATCCCTAGAGAGAAACAAAGCCTCACTTGCCTCAGAGAAATTTACCCCAAAGTTTAGACAGCCCCCCACAAATAATAACGGTGAGTTAAGGGGAAAACACTAACGTAGAAATGAAAACAGGTTTTAGCAAATGAGGCCCGCTAATCACTAGATAGTCAGAAGATAGCAAGGAATCTGTGTGGTCAGTATAAAATACTACAAAAATTATCCACGCAGAGAATACAAAAACCCCCACACCGACTCACGATGTGAGGGGCGCAATTCTGCACCCCAGAGCTTCCAGCTAGCAAGAAAATAGCATATAAGCAAGCTGGACTGAATACATCATATACTGAGAAACATTTTCAAAAAGCAATGAGCAAAAAATGAACTAGCAAGACTTAGCTTCTCCAGGAGGAGACAGGTCACAAGGGAAGTCCCAGAGAGATCTGAACCAGTACTGAATACAACGACAGCAGGCAACAAGTAAAGGTCCAGGTGGAGTTAAATAGGCAGCCAGCATAACAGAAAACGAGGCAGCTGGAGCCCAGCTACAGACCAGCCACAACGCTCAAAGCCACAAGAGGGAGCCCAAGAACAGAACTCACAAAGTACCACTCATGACCACAGGAGGGAGCCCGAGAACGGAATTCACAACAGTACCCCCCCCCTTGAGGAGGGGTCACCGAACCCTCACCAGAGCCCCCAGGCCGATCAGGACGAGCCAAATGAAAGGCACGAACCAAATCGGCCGCATGGACATCAGAGGCGACAACCCAGGAATTATCCTCCTGACCATAGCCCTTCCATTTAACCAAGTACTGAAGCTTTCGTCTAGAAATACGAGAATCCAAGATCTTCTCCACCACATACTCCAATTCTCCCTCGACCAACACCGGAGCAGGAGGATCAACAGAAGGAACCACAGGCACCACATACCTCCGCAACAATGACCTATGGAACACATTATGAATGGCAAAAGATGCTGGGAGGTCCAGACGAAATGACACCGGGTTGAGGATTTCTGAAATCTTATAAGGACCGATGAAACGAGGCTTGAACTTAGGAGAGGAAACCTTCATAGGAACATAACGAGAAGACAACCATACCAAATCCCCCACACGAAGTCGGGGACCCACACAGCGACGGCAGTTAGCAAAGCGCTGAGCCTTCTCCTGTGACAACGTCAAATTGTCCACTACGTGGTTCCAAATCTGCTGCAACCTATCTACCACAGAATCCACCCCAGGACAGTCAGAAGGCTCAACCTGACCTGAGGAAAAACAAGGATGAAAACCCGAATTACAAAAAAAAGGCGAAACCAAAGTAGCAGAACTAGCCCGATTATTGAGGGCGAACTCAGCCAATGGCAAAAAAGTCACCCAATCATCCTGATCAGCAGAAACAAAACATCTCAGATAAGTTTCCAAGGTCTGATTAGTTCGTTCGGTTTGGCCATTCGTCTGAGGATGGAAGGCCGAAGAAAAAGACAAATCAATGCCCATCTTAGCACAAAAGGACCGCCAAAATCTGGACACAAACTGGGACCCTCTGTCAGACACAATGTTCTCCGGAATACCATGCAAACGAACCACATTCTGAAAAAACAGCGGAACCAAATCAGAGGAGGAAGGCAGTTTAGGCAAGGGCACCAAATGGACCATCTTAGAAAAATGATCACAAACCACCCAGATGACAGACATCCTCTGAGAGACTGGAAGATCCGAAATAAAATCTATGGAAATATGCGTCCAGGGCCTCTTCGGGACAGGCAAAGGCAAAAGCAATCCACTGGCACGAGAACAGCAAGGCTTAGCCCGAGCACAAATCCCACAGGACTGCACAAAGGAACGCACATCCCGCGACAAGGAAGGCCACCAAAAGGACCTAGCCACCAAATCCCTGGTACCAAAAATCCCAGGATGACCTGCCAACACCGAAGAATGAACCTCGGAGATAACTCTACTGGTCTATCTATCCGGGACAAACAGTCTATCCGGTGGACAACGGTCAGGTCTATCGGCTTGAAATTCCTGCAGCACCTGCCGCAAATCAGGGGAGATGGCAGACAAAATCACCCCCTCTCTGAGGATACCAGCCGGCACAGAAACTCCCGGAGAGTCAGGCACAAAACTCCTAGAAAGGGCATCAGCCTTCACATTCTTTGAGCACGGAAGGTACGAAACCACGAAATCGAAACGGGAGAAAAACAGCGACCATCGAGCTTGTCTAGGATTTAACCACTTGGCATACTCGAGATACGTCAAATTCTTGTGATCCGTCAAGACCATCACGCGATGTTTGGCTCCCTCAAGCCAATGTCGCCACTCCTCGAATGCCCACTTCATTGCCAACAACTCCCGATTACCAACATCATAATTCTGCTCGGCAGGCGAAAAATTTCTAGAAAAGAAAGCACATGGCCTCATCACAGAGCCATCAGAGCTTCTCTGCGACAAGACAGCCCCTGCTCCAATCTCAGAAGCGTCCACCTCGACCTGAAAGGGAAGAGAGACATCCGGCTGACGCAAGACAGGAGCCGAAGAAAACCGACGTTTCAGCTACTGAAAGGCCTCAACGGCCGCAGGAGACCAATTCGTCACATCAGCACCCTTTTTGGTCAAATCCGTCAAAGGCTTAACCACACTAGAAAAATTAGTGATGAAGCGACGGTAAAAATTAGCAAAGCCCAAGAACTTCTGAAGACTCTTCACCGATGTAGGTTGAGTCCAGTCATAAATGGCCTGGACTTTGACTGGATCCATCTCGATAGTAGAAGGAGAAAAAATAAAGCCCAAAAAGGAAACCTTCTGGACTCCGAAGAGACATTTTGAGCCCTTCACAAACAAGGCATTGGCACGCAGGACCTGAAATACCATCCTGACCTGCTTCACATGGGATTCCCAATCATCAGAAAAGACCAAAATATCATCCAGGTACACAATCATAAATCTATTCAGATACTCTCGGAAGATGTCGTGCATGAAGGACTGAAACACGGAAGGGGCATTAGAAAGCCCAAAAGGCATCACCAAGTACTCAAAATGGCCTTCGGGCGTATTAAATGCTGTTTTCCATTCATCGCCCTGCTTTATACGCACAAGATTATAAGCTCCTCGAAGATCTATCTTGGTGAACCAACTAGCCCCCCTTATCCGAGCAAACAGATCGGACAGCAGAGGCAAAGGGTACTGAAATTTGACCGTGATTTTATTTAGAAGGCGATAATCTATACAGGGTCTCAGAGAACCATCCTTCTTGGCCACAAAAAAGAACCCTGCACCCAAAGGTGACGAGGACGGGCGAATATGCCCTTTCTCCAAAGACTCCTTTATATAACTCCACATAGCGGCATGTTCAGGTACAGATAAATTAAAAAGTCGATCTTTAGGGAACTTACTACCAGGAATCAAATTTATAGCACAATCACAATCCCTATGAGGAGGTAGGGCACTGGATTTGGGCTCATCAAATACATCCTGGTAATCCAACAAAAATTCAGGGACTTCAGAAGAAGTAGAAGAAGCAATTGACACCAAAGGAACATCGCCATGTACCCCTTGACAACCCCAACTTGCCACAGACATTGCTTTCCAATCCAGGACTGGATTATGAACCTGCACCATGGCAGACCCAACACGACAACGTCATGCAAATTATGTAACACCAGAAAGCGAATAACCTCCTGATGTGCAGGAGTCATGCACATGGTCACTTGAGTCCAGTACTGGAGCTTATTCTTGGCCAATGGCATAGCATCAATTCCCTTTATTGGAATAGGGAATTGCAAAGGCTCCAAGATAAAACCACAGCACCTGGCAAATGACAAATCCATCAAATTCAGGGCAGCGCCTGAATCCACAAAAGCCATAACTGAGTAGGATGACAGAGAGCAAATCAAAGTAACAGACAAAATGAATTTAGGCTGTACAGTACCCATGGTGACAGACCTAGCGAACCTCTTTGTGCGCTTAGAACAATCTGAGATAACATGAGTGGAGTCACCACAGTAAAAGCACAACCCATTCTGACGTCTGTGATTTTGCCGTTCAATTCTGGTCAGAATCCTGTCACATTGCATAGACTCAGGCTTCTGCTCAGAAAGCACCACCAGATGGTGCACAGGTTTGCGCTCCCGCAAACGCCGATCAATCTGAATGGCCAAATACATTGACTCATTCAGACCCGCAGGCGTGGGGAACCCCACCATAACATCCTTAAGGGCTTCAGAAAGACCCTTTCTGAAAATCGCTGCCAGGGCACACTCATTCCATTGAGTGAGCACAGACCACTTCCTAAACCTCTGACAGTAAACCTCTGCTTCATCCTGACCCTGAGAGAGAGCCAGCAAAACCTTTTCTGCCTGGTCTACTAGATTAGGTTCCTCATAAAGCAATCCAAGCGCCAGAAAAAACGCATCCACATTTAGCAATGCAGGATCTCCTGGCGCCAGGGAGAATGCCCAATCTTGAGGGTCACCACGCAACAAAGAAATAACAATTTTAACTTGCTGAACTGGGTCACCAGAGGAACGAGGTCTCAGAGAAAGAAACAATTTGCAATTATTTTTGAAATTCAAAAACTTAGATCTATCTCCAGAGAACAGCTCAGGAATGGGTATTTTAGGCTCTGACATAGGACTGTGAACTACATAATCCTGAATGCTTTGTACCCTTGCAGAGAGATGATCCACACTAGAGGACAGACTCTGAATGTCCATATCTGCAGCTGAATCCTGAACCACCCAGAGATTAAGGGGAGGAGAGAGGCTAAACACACTGCAGAGGAGAAAAAAAAAATGAGTTCAGGACTTCTCTTATCCCTCTTTTGCAATGCATTAACACTTTACTGGCCTGCTGTACTGTTATGGTTCTGGTGGTTAGGAACACATGAACTGACCTGATAGTTAAACCAGAAATAAAGGACAAGCTCTGGGAATGTGGGAACTTTACTGACCGCAGCCCTGATCCTATAAGCACACACTATAGGCAGCCGTGGAGCATTCCTGACAGGCCTAGACGCCTCTTCACAGCCTGAGAAACTAGCTATCCCTAGAGAGAAACAAAGCCTCACTTGCCTCAGAGAAATTTACCCCAAAGTTTAGACAGCCCCCCACAAATAATAACGGTGAGTTAAGGGGAAAACACAAACGTAGAAATGAAAACAGGTTTTAGCAAATGAGGCCCGCTAATCACTAGATAGTCAGAAGATAGCAAGGAATCTGTGCGGTCAGTATAAAATACTACAAAAATTATCCATGCAGAGAATACAAAAACCCCCACACCGACTCACGATGTGAGGGGCGCAACTCTGCACCCCAGAGCTTCCAGCTAGCAAGAAAATAGCATATAAGCAAGCTGGACTGAATACATCATATACTGAGAAACATTTTCAAAAAGCAATGAGCAAAAAATGAACTAGCAAGACTTAGCTTCTCCAGGAGGAGACAGGACACAAGGGAAGTCCCAGAGAGATCTGAACCAGTACTGAATACAACGACAGCAGGCAACAAGTAAAGGTCCAGGTGGAGTTAAATAGGCAGCCAGCATAACAGAAAACGAGGCAGCTGGAGCCCAGCTACAGACCAGCCGCAACGCTCAAAGCCACCAGAGGGAGCCCAAGAACAGAACTCACAAAGTACCACTCATGACCACAGGAGGGAGCCCGAGAACGGAATTCACAACAGGACGGGAGGACGATACACCACCGCCACTTGCATGGAGAAGGGGACGTAGAGTCTGACAGCATGGACCTCAAAGGAAGGGAATACAAGTGAGGGTACTTGGAGGATAACTTGGAAGGTACATTTGGGTGAAAGGAGCAGACCAACGCCTCCACCTGCTCTGTTGTCTGATCTTGGGGTATGAGAAAAGTGTAGTTCACCATATGAAAGAGCAGCAGCAGCGGTGGTGTCTGACTGCAGGATCCAGGTTTCAGTAAGAGCCAGGAGATTGAGAGAGTTATAAATGAAAAAGTCATGACTGAAGGAGAGTTTATTACACACAGAGCGAGAATTCCAAAGGGCACAATTGAAAGAGACAGAAGGCATGCATGGAATATTAATAAGGTTAGAGGGGTTTCTGGGTGTAGCAATTGGGAGGTGTGACTGGCTATAACATGGGGGGCCGGGGTTGGGAGAGATGTCTCCATCGACTAGGAGAAGGAGAATAGAAAGAGTGAGCAGATGGTTAAGTGATTTGTGGGAGCGTCTCTTGTGTTGGATGGTGGGACTGAATGGATCTGCGCTGTTAAGCAATGTGAACAGAGAATGAGTGCTATACATAGGAGAGGCAAGGACAGAGGGGCCGATGTTGTGAATTCCGCTCTTGGGCTCCCTCCGGTGGCTGTAAGTGGCACTATTATGAATTCTGTTCTTGGGCTCCCTCCGGTGGTTATAAGTGGTACGGCTGCTCCTTGGATTTAGCAGTCTGCAGCTGCTTCCACTGATTGTCTATTTGGGCTCGGCTATTAAGCCTGGCTCTATCCTTCTGTTAGTGCCAGTTGTCAATGTTCCTTGTTGGAGTCACATCTCTGCTTGGATTTCTTTGCTATTCTGACCAGATCATCAAAGATAAGTCCTGGCTTGGTCCTTTGCAATTTATTTGTTGTGGACTTAATAGTTCAGTACATTCTATGTTTTTTCTAGTCCAGCTTGTCAGTATGGATTTATTCAGTTAAGCTGGAAGCTCTGGAGAAGCAGATTTATCCTCCACACCTTTAGTCAGGTGGTGGAGATTTTTGTAAACTCTGTGGTGGATTTTTCTAGTATTTTAATACTGACCGCACAGTACTCTATCCTGTCCTATCTATCTAGCTAGATTGGCCTCCTTTGCTATATCCTGGTTTCATTCTGTGTATGTCATTTCCCTCTCCACTCACAGTCAATATTTGTGGGGGTCTGCCTATCTTTTGGGGATTTTCTCTGAGGCAAGATAGCTTTCCTGATTCATTCTATCTTTAGGGGTATTTAGTTCTCCGACTGTGACGAGATGTCTAGGGAGTGACAGGAACATTCCACGGCTACTTCTAGTGTTGTGTTGAGTTCAGGGTCTGCGGTCAGTAAAGGTACCACCTCCTCCAGAGCACGTCCCATGTTGCTCCTAAACCACCAGTTCATAACAGGCCGATATGGATGGAGTGTAGAGAGTTAATGCAAGGGTGGTGAATGTGAGTGAATGCAGCAGCTAGGATATAGATTATACAAATACATATGGTGAGTATTTGTTCTGTTTCAAGTGAATAGGGAATAGATTTAGATTGTCTTACCTGTCTCCTGCCCTGTCTAACTGCCATGTTATAACTGCTGAATAATTAGAAAAAAGTACTGTGAATAAATGTACACGAATAATAGTGCACGAATGCACCCCTGCACGAATGCATCCCCAAGCTATGTCTACATTTATTAGGAGCATGCCCAGGCATTGTAGGGAGATCATGCACGCACGTGGAGGCCACACACACTACTGAGCAAAATTTCCTTGTCTTGAGGCACTGAAGTCAGATCATCCTGTAACTTCATTTTCCACTTTGATTTTGAGCATCATTCCAACTCCAGACCTCCGTGAAATATTAGTTGTGATTTACGTTGATAATTTTAGGTTTTATTGTTCTCAACACATTCCACTATGTAATGAATTTAGATATTTCATTCAGTGATATCTAGGATGAGGGATTTTAGTGTTCCCTTTATTTTTTGAGCAGTGTATGTATATATATATATATATATATATATATATATATATATATATACACTCACCGGCCACTTTATTAGGTACACCATGCTAGTAACGGGTTGGACCCCCTTTTGCCTTCAGAACTGCCTCAATTCTTCGTGGCATAGATTCAACAAGGTGCTGGAAGCATTCCTCAGAGATTTTGGTCCATATTGACATGATGGCATCACACAGTTGCCGCAGATTTGTCGGCTGCACATCCCAAAGATGCTCCATACAAGGCAGGATGGATCCATGCTTTCATGTTGTTTACGCCAAATTCTGACCCTACCATCCGAATGTCGCAGCAGAAATCGAGACTCATCAGACCAAGCAACGTTTTTCCAATCTTCTACTGTCCAATTTCGATGAGCTTGTACAAATTGTAGCCTCAGTTTCCTGTTCTTAGCTGAAAGGAGTGGTACCCGGTGTGGTCTTCTGCTGCTGTAGCCCATCTGCCTCAAAGTTCGACGCACTGTACGTTCAGAGATGCTCTTAGGCCTACCTTGGTTGTAACGGGTGGCGATTTGAGTCACTGTTGCCTTTCTATCAGCTCGAACCAGTCTGCCCATTCTCCTCTGACCTCTGGCATCAACAAGGCATTTCCGCCCACAGAACTGCCGCTCACTGGATTTTTTTTCTTTTTCGGACCATTCTCTGTAAACCCTAGAGATGGTTGTGCGTGAAAATCCCAGTAGATCAGCAGTTTCTGAAATACTCAGACCAGCCCTTCTGGCACCAACAACCATGCCACGTTCAAAGGCACTCAAATCACCTTTCTTCCCCATACTGATGCTCGGTTTGAACTGCAGGAGATTGTCTTGACCATGTCTACATGCCTAAATGCACTGAGTTGCCGCCATGTGATTGGCTGATTAGAAATTAAGTGTTAACAAGAAGTTGGACAGGTGTACCTAATAAAGTGGCCAGTGAGTGTATATATACAGACACACACATACAGCTCTCGCAAAAATCTGTCTGATTTTTCTCTTTGTAGGTATATCTTTGAGTAAAATGTAAATTGTTCTTTTAGTATATCAACTTCTGACAACATATCTCCGAATTTCCAAGCAATAAATTTTGTATTTTTTTTCTGACAAAGAAAACTGGTCAAAAGTAAAAGAAACCCAGTGCTTTCAGACCTCAAATAATGCAAAGAAAACAAGTTCATAATCATTTAGAAACAACAATACTAATGTTTAAACTCCGGAAGAGTTCAGAAATCAATATTTTGTGGAATAACCATGATTTATAATCACAGCTTTCATGCTTCTTGGCATGCTTTCCACCAGTCTTTCACACTGCTTCTGATGCAAAAATTTAAGCATTTCTTCTTTGTTTGATGGCTTGTGACTATCCATCATCCTCTTGATTACATTCCAGAGGTTTTCAGTGGGCTTCAGGTCTGGAGATTGGGCAGCCCATGACAGGGTTTTGATGTGGAGGTCTCTTAATTTTTGCTAGAGCTGTATATATATAAAAGCAATACGGCATTAATCAACTGATTTAAATGGGAAAATTGTACCTCCTGATCCTGAGTGACGATCAGATGATATCAACATTCTATAAGAATTTTAAACATTTATATAAATGTTTATGTTATGTTGGTCTAAGAAATTGTCTAATTCAGTGTTCTTAACTGGTGTGCCATTGAACACGCCCAGAGGTGCCATTTTAAAGCGAATCTGTCACCCCCAAAATTGATGGTGAGGTAAGCTCACCGGCATCAGGGGCTTATCTATAGCATTCTGTAATGCTGTAGATAAGCCGCCGATGTTACCTGAAAGAGAAGAAAAAGACGTTAGATTATACTCACCCAGGGGCGGTCCCGCTCAGATGGGTGTCTCAGGTCCGCTCCGGCACCTCCCATCTTCATTCCATGACGTCCTCTTCTGGTCTTCGCGCCGCTACTCCGGCACATGCGTACTTTGTCTGCCCTGTTGAGGGCAGAGCAAAGTACTGCAGTGCGCAGGCGCCGGTAAGGTCAGAGAGGCCCGACGCCTGCGCACTGCAGTACTTTGCTCTGCCCTCAACAGGGCAGTCAAAGTACGCCTGCGCCGAAGTCGTGGTGCGGAGACCAGAAGAGGACATCATGGAATGAAGATGGGAGGCGCCGGGCGGACCTGAGACACCCATTTGACCGCGGACCAGCAGCGGGACCGCCCAGGTGAGTATATTATAACCTCTTTTTTTCCTCTTTCAGGTAACATCGGGGGCTTATCTACAGCATTACAGAATGCTGTAGATAAGCCCCTGATGCCGGTGAGCTTACCTCACCATCGATTTTGGGGGTGACAGGTTCCCTTTAAAGGCGACAGCAAAAAAAAAGGCAACATAGGGACAAATCAAGTAGTTGATCATAGCAGCGGGCACGGTTATCTTACAGTATCTTATAGTTAGGAGGCACAGTGGCTTTATGTTAAATTTAGGGGGAATAGTGGCTTAATTTGAACCATTTTGTCTTGTGTGAGATCAACCTGAGTTCTTCATGCAAGTTGAACTGTGAACTTGGACAAATTGGCTGCAAAAGAGGTGTTCAGCAACAATTTTACTTACTGTGAGCATGAGTAAAGTAAAATTATGAGAATCATAGCCATTGTGTATTGTGTTTTTATGCATTTTTGGCCATTTGTAAAAACTTATTTGATAGGGGTTCCTCAAGGATAAAAATGGTTGGGAAGCACTGATCTAAGCATTTCTTGAATCCATCAACAGTTACTGCTCTCATTTGCTTCTAACTATTAAAAAAATAACATTCCCCTGGCAAAGAAGGAATTCTGTAGCAAACCTTACCATGCACCAGTGATGTCTGCATCTGTTGCCAGGTGCCACTGCACTTTCTGTTGGTGGTCTTGCGACATAAGAAAAAAACATGCTATTTGAACGTGATCCTGTCCTAGCATGTGGCTCCAACTTTGTCTAATTTCTTGTCTCCCCATGATTTTGGATTTCTTGACTCTTCTCTGACTAACCTCTTTATTCCGCTACATCTCCTAGTTTTAGACAATCCAGATATTGATATGAACAAGTTTCACTACTGCTTTTTTAAGCTTTCTCCTTCATACAGCATCTACACTGTGGTTGCAACCCAGGGGGCCCTGTTGTAAGTCTGGATTTTTGGATGTGATTTGAAATGCCAGGGTGCCTTCAGGACTTGCAAAGAAGAGTCACTTGTGCCAAGTCAGTGTGAGGTAGTCTATTTTCTTGTCTTTTGTGACAATTTTACATAAAACAGAATTTCACTATATTATTTCTTTTAATCTTTTCTTATAATTAAGATCCTATTAGCCTTTGATCTATATTGTATTGTAAATCTTCCTTGTACATTTTCTAACTCCAGGGCATCCTTTCTATGAACTGGTGCCAAGAACTATGTTGCATTTTCCAGATGAACTCCAGCATAATGGATATAACATTTGCATGACACTTTCTATGTCAGAAGGCATTTAGCAGCTGAAACTTACAAATGTATTGGTATATTGGTATATACAGGTGACATATGGATAATATTTATGTGGAAGGATATAAATTTATCTTTTTTGAGGAACTAAAATATTTAATAGTGAACACTGTGTAATGGATGCAACATGAAATGGAAGCATGATTTGTCCTACATAATGAATGCACAAGTTTCTGTGAATCTAAATGGTATTTATTAAAATCGTTTTTTTGGGTAAATCCCCCAGTATGTCAACGAAAAAGTAGCTGTTTATGCAAAGGTGTATGTTCACTGCATTAACAACATTTTGTTCATATACCTATGTAATGGATGTAGGACAGTTACCGTAACTGACGTAACCTCTGATGTATCTCTATACAGAAGACCATTAAATGTCCAGATGGTGGGATTAATGAAAGAAAAACACTCCTCTATTTTTAACAGGAACAGGCGGGTCCACGTTGTGGATGGCATCTGTTGCAGGATGCCACATTTAATCTTTTGAGTGAGGCTAGATCCATCCATTTCTTCTCTTTTGTATGGCATTGACCAATACTTCCCCATGATCAGAAATGTCAGTTACAATACCATAGTCCTCCTGTGCATCGTAGAGAACAACAACAATGTCTCCATCCGTCAGAGAAGCAAAAGAAACTGATGCCTCTGCGGAACCTCCAGACATCTTTTTTTTATGGCATTTTGATAAAAGGCCAGTTATATTCTAAAGGCATGATGTCACACATTTCAAAACTATCTCCACTCATCCTAAAGTAATACTTGTCAAGGAGTTGTGATAGGGCAGCAACATTTCTGCTTGTCCACAGGGTCTTTCCTGCTTTTTCTTTCTTCGTGCACAGTTTCTTTGTACGCATAAACCACAGATATTGTGTCGGACACAGAACAAGCAACATTGTAAAACTCAGTTGATGAGTTTTCTACTACTCTTCCTTGTAGTATGTGCCTCCAAATGGCTCTCTTGATAATCCCACCTTCACCGTCACCTGGACCCTTACCATGGGCAGTACCAAAATATGTCCATGTGACATTCTCTATTTGCAGGTGATTGCTTTGTGAATCTTGAACCACCAGCAAAGTTTATCTCTTTTTAAACTGGCTTGCTGCCCCATCAGGCCACATGTGAAGATTATGTTTTGGTGAACATTTTTGATGGTTTTGCAGTTATTCAGGTTTCTTATGTTTTTTCGTATAAATGATGGACTGCACAGCAAATGTTAAACATATATGCCTGTAAAGTATGCAACGATTGTTATGTTACGTCCTTTACATTGCTTTGTTGCATCAGTAATGTGTCTTTCTTTACCACTGCTTAAAGTGAGCAAAAAATTGTGATGACAAATATGTACAGAATGCAGTTAATTAGAATATCTGTGATTGTGTTTCCGAAATCTCAGACTGTGCTGTTGTAACATTAAACAACCATACCCCCAAGCCTGTTTCCACCTTTATGACCAGGCCAAATTTTACATTTCTGACCAATGTCACTTTACGTGGTAGTGCTTCAATGGATCCCACTGATTCTGAGACTGTTTTTTGTGACATATTGTACTTCCTGATAGCGGTAAAATTTATTCGATATGACACATTCATTTGTGAAAAAATCTGAAATTTGATGAAAATTTTGCAATTTTAAAACTTTGAATTTTTATGACAAGAAAATGTAGGAAATGATCCAGCAAAAATATTCATTGTCTAATAAAACTTATGTTGAGGTCCTAACTTTTAAACTGCACTCATGCCAAAATGTTTTTTGGAACATTATATTTAAATGGCTAATTAAAAGCTAAGTTATATTCAAAGCACTGAAGTCTTTTTCGCTGGATAATTTCCTTCCTCACCTCAGTTGCTCTGGCTGCATCCGTGCGAGGTTGTGTTTGCTCCACATCCTGTAAGGTGAGCGGACTTTTTCTTCCATTTTGTTGTATTTGAATTTTTATGCCCTTAAATCAGAGAAATATGCACAAAATAGTTAAAGGGGTTGTCCACTACTTTCAATTAACCCCCCAATGTATCCCCCCGGGGCCCCTGATGAATTGTGTGATTACCTTCCGTTGCCGTTTTCGCCTGTGAGCGGCGCTATTCCGGCGGCTGAGTCCGGGTCACGTGACCCCCAGGCTGCAGCCGCCGCTTATTTCCGCCGACGTCACGTCAATTTCCAGACTCTGGAAATTGACGTGACGTCAGCAGCAGGCGTGTCCCAGCCGCACAGTCATCAGTCACTCAAGAGTGACTGGGCTGTGGGCGGGACTGTGGGCTGCCTGCGGGGCTGTGCTAGGGGCGGGCGGGACTTGCTGGGGGCGGGGCTAGGCAGGGAATACACGATGTGATGTGCGGGGCTCTGCGTGCCGGCGCCGGTATGTGCGGGCAGCGCCAGCCCGCACATACCGGCACGCAGAGCCCCGGCCCGCACATACCGGCACACAGAGCCCCGGCCCGCACATACCGGCGCCGGCATGCAGAGCCCCAGCCCCGCTGCCTGCGGGGCTGTGCTGGGGGCGGGCGGGGCTGTGCATGTGCTGGGGGCGGGGCTAGGCAGGGAATCCTCGATGTGATGTGCGTGGCTCTGCGTGCCAGTATGTGCGGGCGGCGCCGGCCATCACATGCTGGCACGCAGAGCCACGGCCCGCACGTACCGGCGCCGCCCGCACATACCGGCACCGGCATGCAGAGCCCCGGTGTCTCTGTGCAGGCATCGTCCGATGGGACTACAAGTCCCATCGGGCTCTACCTGCTACAGTGACAGTGAGTGACACATTAGCCAATGATGGGACAGTAGTAGTCCCATCATCCGGCTAATGTGTTGAATGTAAAAAAAACCCCACACATATACAGTACATACACACATACAGAACATGCGCCATGCAGCATGCGACAACATGCGCCATGCGACGACATGCAGCATGCGAAAACATGCGCCATGCGACAACATGCACCATGCAACGACATGCGCCATGCGACGACATGCAGCATGCGAAAACATGCGCCATGCGACAACATGCACCATGCGACGACATGCAGCATGCGACCACATGCGCCATGCAACGACATGCAGCATGCGACAACATGCGCCATGCGATGACGTGCAGCATGCGATGACATGCAGCATGCGACAACATGCGCCATGCGACGACATGCAGCATGCGACAACATGCACCATGTGACGACATGCAGCATGCGACAACATGCGCCATGCGACGACGTGCAGCATGCGACAACATGCGCCATGCGACGACATGCAGCATGCGACGACATGCAGCATGCAACAACATGCGTCATGCGACGACATGCGCCATGCGATGACATGCCGCATGCGACGACATGCGCCATGCGACGACATGCAGCATGCGACGACATGCAGCATGCGACGACATGCACCATGCACCATGCGACGACATGCGCCGTGCGACGACATGCAGCATGCGACAACATGCGCCATACGACAACATGCAGCATGCGACAACATGCACCATGCGACGACATGCAGCATGCAACGACATGCGCCATGCGACAACATGCACCATGCGACAACATGCAGCATGCGACAACATGCGCCATGCGACGACATGCAGCATGCAACGACATGCGCCATGCAAAGACATGCAGCATGCGACAACTTGCGCCATGCGACGACATGCACCATGCGACGACATTCAGCATGCGACGCTATGCGCCATGCAACAACATGCGCCATGCGACGACATGCACCATGCGACGACATGCACCATGCTACGCCATGCGACGCCATGCGACGCCATGCAGCATGCGGCAACATGCAGCATACGACAACATGCGCCATGCGACGACATGCGCCATGCAACGACATGCGCCATGCAACGACATGCAGCATGCGACAACATGCGCCATGTGACAACATGCGCCATGCGATGACATGCGCCGTGCGACAACATGCGCCATGCGACGACATGCGACGACATGCAGCATGCGACGACATGCAGCATGTGATGACATGCGACGACATGCAGCATGCGACAACATGCGTCATGCGTCAACATGCACCATGCGACGACATGCAGCATGCGACAACATGCAACATGTGACATCATGCAACATGTGACATCATGCGACATGCCACATACAGTACATACATACAACATACATACAGTACATATAACATAGAGTACATACTCACCATCACTTGTCACTTTGATCCCCGAAGCCATTGTCATCTGTAAAAAATATTAAAATAATAAACAAACACTATACTCCCTGATCCGCAGAAATCCAATTAAAACGAGTGTCCCACGACGATCTCCCGTAGAGAGCAGGAGCATCAGGTGATGCAACCACTCTCCAGGGGCTCCAGGAACACAATGAGGGGAGGAAGGTATCCTTCCACAATGTATTCCCCACAATGTATTCCTACGCCCCTGTGAGAAAATAGTCCCTAGTCTCACTTTATGGCATGCTGTATGAGAAAGTTCCCACGCAGCTTTTTGCCATAAAGTGAGACCAGTGAACTATAGTAACCTCAGTGATGCATTGCAGGAGCCATTGTCTCCTGTCAGGGTGTCACTGAGGGTCCTATAGAGCAGTGACATCACCCGATGTCACTGTTCTATAGGGGAGATCGTCGTGGGACACTCGTTATTAATTGGACTACGGTGGACAGGGAGTATACGGTTTATTATTTTACGTTTTTTGCAGGCGCTGAAGTATGGTAAGTATGGTTAAATGAAGAATAATAAAATACTTTTTCCTAATGTTTGCGTGTTTTATTAACCCTTTATTAGCATTGGATTAATAACGGATAGGCGTCTTATTGACGCCTCTCTGTTAGTAACCCGGCTTAATGTCACCTTACAATAGCAAGGTGACATTAACCCCTTATTACCCCATATCCCACCGCTACACGGGAGTGGGAAGAGAGGGGCTAAGTGTCGGAATTGGCGCATCTTACAGATGCGCCATTTCTGGGGCGGCTGCGGACTGGTATTTGTAGCCGGGGGGGGACCAATATCCATGGCCCCTCTCTAGGCTATGAATATCAGCCTGCAGCTGTCTGCGTAGCCTTTCTGGCTATAAAATATAGGGGGACCCCACGTTATTTTTTTTGGGGGTCCCTCTATTTTAATAGCCAGTAAAGGCTACGCAGACAGCTGCGGGCTGATATTCATAGCAGGCTACAAATATTGGCCCCCGGCCGTCGGCTTTCCCCCTCTGGCGCAGAAAATTGCGCGGGAGCCCACGCCGTTTTTTTCTGTTTCTTTATTAAATTAAACGCTCATTAAGGCCTGTTTCACACTTGCGTCGGTACGGGTCCATCGCTATGCGTCGGGCCTACATACTGACGCACGTTGTGAAATTTGTGCACGTCGTGGGCAGCAGATGCAGTTTTTCAACGCATCAGCTGCCCATTCTGAAGTCCGGGGAGGAGGGGGCGGAGTTTTGGCCGCACATGCGCGGTAGAAAATGGCAGACGCGAGGGATGTGCCAACGGTCCGCCAAAACACGACGCATCCGTTGCACGACTGACGCGACGTGTGGCAATCCATCGCGATCCCTCACTAATACAAGTCTATGGGTAAAAAACACATCCTGCGAGCACATTTGCAGGATCCGTTTTTTTCCCAAAAAGACGGATTGCTAAAAACGCAAGTGTGAAAGTAGCCTTAGGCTGCTTTCACACTAGCATCGTGGCCGTCGCGCTGCGTCGCTAATAAAAGTCTATGGAGAAAAAACGCATCCTGCAGACAACTTTGCAGGACGCGTTTTTCTCCACAACGACGCATTGCGATGTGCAGTGCACGACGCTAGTGTGAAAGTAGCCTTAGAAACATCGGCCTTTCTATTATATATCTATGGATATATCTATCTATAGATATATTTATAGATAGATATATCTATAGAAACATAGATGTATCGATCCATATATTTGGCTGCTTTCACACATCAGGTTTTTGCCGTGAGGCACAATCCGGCAAGTTTTGAAAAAAACGGATCCATTTTTTTCCACCGGATCCGTTTTTTTCCTCATAGAGTTGTATTTGCGCCGGATTGCGCCTGATGGCCACACGTTCTGTCCGGCGAAAAAACGCACAGCGACGGATCCGGCAAAAAAACCTATGAAACTGAGCTGTGAAATGATGAATCCGGCCTTGGAATCCTTTTTTTCATGCATGTTTCCATTCAAATCATGCACATTTTCCGTTTATTTACTTATTTCCAAAAACGGCATTAAAACCGCGCATAAACCGCACCAAAAAAAGCATCAAAACTGCACCAAAAACTGCATCAAAACTGCACCAAAAACTGCATCAAAACCTGGTGCAGTTTTGCAGTTTTGGTGCAGTTTGCAGTTTTGGTGCGGTTTTGATGCAGTTTTTGGTGCGGTTTTGATGCAGTTCTTGGTGCGGTTTTGATGCAGTTTTTGGTGTGGTTTTGGTGTGGTTTTGATGGAGTTTTTGGTGCAATTTTGATGCAGTTTTTGGTGCGGTTTTTGCGCAGTTTTGATGCAGTTTTTGGTGCAGTGTTGATGCAATTATGGTGCGGTTTTGATGCGTTTTTTTCAGTTTTGATGCGTTTTTTATGCAGTTTTTTGCACGGTTTTGATGCATTTTTTAATTAGCTTTTGTTGCGGTTTTTGCGCGGTTTTTAGGCGTTTTGGTGCGTTTTTGAAAGGTAAATAAAGATGTATTATTGAACAAAAAAAAAAAGATTTGTGATGTCATTATTGTCCAACCTCCTCTTTTACATTTGTCCAACCCACACTCCATTAAACAAACAGACAGATAGATGATAGATGAAATGGATAGACAGGTCTACATATAGATAGATCTATAGATGTATACATCTATCTATTCATATATCTATCTGTAGATGTGTCTGGATAGATATATCTATTGATAGACGTATGGATAGCGTAGGGTGTGTGTCCACTGTCCGGATTACATCCGAATGAGCTGCAGATTGTATGCTGCGTACTTGTAGTTCCATCGGATGATGCCTGCACACACCCCAAAAGACCCCCCGCACACATCCGAACAGCCCACAGACCCCGCACACACCTGAACAGTCCCGCACAGCGCCGCACACATCCGAACAGCCCACAGACCCCGCACACACCTGAACAGTCCCACACAGCACCGCACACATCTGAACAGCCCACAGACCCCGCACACACCTGAACAGTCCCGCACAGCGCCGCACACATCTGAACAGCCCGCATACCCCGCCCGCCCACACATAGACGCACACCGTCACCGCCCACACACTTCCATCCTCCCGAGCTGCAGCATTTCTCGGACCCACATCCGCAGCAAAACTGCAGATCTTTTTTACATCTGCGGTTTTGCGGCGGATGTGCCCGACTCAATGAAAGTCTAAGGCCATGTTCACACATAGCGGTTTTTACCGCGGATCCGCGGCGATTTTGTTGCTGCGGGTCCGCAGCAGTTTCCATTGCGTTTACATTAACATATAAACCCTATGGAAACCGCAAACCGCTGTGCACATGCTGCGGGAAAAACCGCGCAGAAACGCAGTAGTTTAAAACCCGCAGCATGTCACTTCTTTGTGCAGAATCGCTGCGATTCTGCACCCATAGGAATGCCTTGAACCGCTTACTTCCCGCATGGGGCTGTGCCCACGATGCGGGAAGTAAGCAGATCATGTGCGGTTGCTACCCGGGGTGGAGGAGTGGAGACTCTCCTCCAGGCCCTGGGAAGCATAAATAGTGTAAAAAAAAGAATTAAAATAAAAAATGATGCTATACTCACCTGTCAGCGCTGCACGCGGCCGTCCGGTATCAGGGTTGGTGTGCGAGCAGGACCTGCAGTGACGTTGCGGTCACATGACCGTGATGACGCCCGGGTCACATGACCGTGACGTCACGAAGGTCCTTCTCGGCACAGCAACTTTGGAACTGGACCGCCGGGTGCAGCGCCGAGGAGATCGGGACGTTAGAGGGTGAGTATAACCAATTTTTATTATTTTTAACATTACTATTGATGCTGCATATTGCTGCATATGCAGCATCAATAGTACAGGAGTAATCCCGCAGCGGAAATCGCGGAACAAACCGCGATAAATCTGCAGGGATAACCGCAGCGGTTTTGCCCTGCAGATTTATCAATTCCGCTGCGGGAGAACCCGCAGAGCACGCCGCAGAGTGTGCACATAGCCTAAAGGTGCAGAAACGCTGCAGTTCCGCACAAAAGAAGTGACATGCTGCGAGAAAAAAAAGCTGCGTTTCGGTGCGGCCTTTTCCGCAGCATGTGCACAACAAGTCTGCGGCTCCCATAGACTTACATTGGTTGTGCACTACACTGCGGATTTGATGCAATTCAGTGCGGCAAAAAATGCTGCAGATCTGCAATCAGATCCGCAATGTGTGCACACAGCCTTAGCATTCAGTGAACCTAGCAAAAAAGCCAAGCAAAAAACAAGTGTGGGATTGCACTTTTTTTGCCATTTCATTGCACTTTGAATTTTTTTCACATTTTCTGCTACACGACATGGTAAAACCAATGGTGTCGTTCAAAAGTAGACCTTGTCCCGCAAAAGATAAGCCATATTGACGGAAAAATTATGGCTCTGGATAGAAGGGGAGCGATAAACGAAAACAAAAAGCTCCAGAGGTGAAGGGGTTTAGAAACATGGATGTGGACATATCTATGGAAATAGACATAGATATATCTGTGTGTAATGGAGTGTGGGTTGGACAAATGTAAAAGAGGAGGTTGGACAGAAATGACATCACAAATCTGTTTGAAGATAGAGGAGGCAGGGGTTGGGGTGTGTTTTGGAGTGGGTGTGCTAAGTTCGGGCTTAGAGGACAGTGCAATGCATCATGGAACTTGTAGTATTAGAGCACAATAACTCAGGAGAAAGGAAGTTGTCGATTAACCCCATGAGAGCTGAATCCAGCACTGAAGTGGGCTGCTATAGCATGATAAAAGGTAATATTGCTAAAATAAACACAGTAGATGTTTTCAGTGGCACATAATAGCAAGATTTATGAAAAAAAAAAAAAAAAGGTTATAGTAGTGGACAACTTCTTTAATAGATAACATTTATCAAATGTCTTCTTTCCATCAGCACAATTTTTGAAACATATTTCTTTTTGTTAGAAAGTTATAAGGGTTAAAAGTTGATCAGTGATTTCTCATTTTTCCAACAAAATTTACAAAATCATTTTTTTAGAGACCACATCACCACACACCACATTTGAAATGACTTTGATGGGTCTATATTACAGAAAATACCCAAAATTGACACAATTCTAAAAACTGCATGTCTTAAGGTACTCAAAAACACATCCAATAAGTTTTTTTTACCCTTCAGGTGCTTCACAGGAACTGTAGTAATATGGAAGGAAAAAATGAACATTTAACTTTTTTCACAAAAAGTTTAATTTAGACTCAATTTTTTTATTTTCACAAGGGTAAAAGGAGAAATTGGACCCCAAAATCTAGTGTGTATTTCTTCTGAGTATGCTGATTCCCCATATGTGGAGGAAAACTACTGTTTGGGTGCATGACAGGGTTCAGAAGAGAAGGAGTGACGTTTTGAAATGTCTCAAGCATGGCCAATGCATGACTTCTGCACTACTATTATAACTGTTCTGCCTTCCTCCACATAGGATGCTGTGTGGATTCCAACATACGGCTAAACCTTCATCCACATCCCAGTAAACAGACTGTGTTGATGCTTAAGTCTTATTTATTAGGGTGATGATAACATAAACTATAACGCTGAACAACAATGGTGGATAGTATTCATAGTAGATGATCGAATAGTGAATGATATTGATGTACAAAGTGGATGTTCAGTGAATAATCATAGTGGATGACTGGTGAAAAACTGTAAAGAATAACAGCATATCAGTATATGCACATACAGGGTGCAATCACATAAATAACTGGGACATTACAGCAAGAATTATACAGAGTGCATTGCACAGTAATTCTAACAGCACTGCCCTATTCTATACAAAGATGCCTCTATCTACATGCAGAGTAAACATTAACCTAACTGCAAGCTGCCGAGCACAATCTGCCTAATTATATCAGACTATAGGAGCTGCATAAGGCTCAAATACTAACACAAACATAAGATGCATTTAACCCTTTATAAACGTACCGAGATCCGTTAGGACAGGGGTAGGAAAGTAAGTGAGACAGGAGCACGTGTGTCTCTCTTCAGACCTGAGGAAAAATGGCTACTGAAGCTTCTCTTCCACAAGAAGAATGAGGGCAGAACTCACCCAGAAGACATTGCTCTTCTGAGGGAAAAGTTGGTAAACAACATGAAAAGTAGGCAACTGATGACCTCCAGTGGCCACAACTTGAATAACATGATAATTAACTTTCTGCACATTAAGATGGGCAGAACAATAACATTTCTACTTGATGCCACGTTTCATTGTTTTTTAACCTAATTTTTGGAAATGTTGGGACTCAGTTTGAGTTTCCTTCATGTGTGTTGTCTGAATTTGGTAGGGCATCAATTGATGCCACTTTTTCTGGTGTCTGCCTCTAATTTGAGCTGATTTGGCAGCTTTTGGCCCTCCCTGAAGGTGTTGTCTATGCGTTTTTAGTTTTGCCTCCCATTGAATTCAATGAGGTTTGGATATGTTCGGTTAACTGTTCAGCAGACATCAGGAAGTTCGCCAATTGCAACCAAAGCAATCCTTAAAAGGTTTGATCTTGATCAAACAGATCAACTAACCATGTGTTCTTGTTGTTCCCCAGTACACAGTCGGGTTTGTTGACCTGTGTAGAGGTCGCTCATATCGCGGTAGGGGTGCTTCCAACACCCTATATGGTGGTAAAGAAAAGGACATCCCTCTTGTCCATGTACATGACCACCAGCACGTTGTCACTACATTGGACTCTACTCTCACCCTTTTTGAGCAGCTGCCTAATTGGCATCTTAGGGAGGCCTCTATGATTTTTGCAGAAAGTACTGCATGCTGCGGTAGAGAAGGACTTGAAGAATGGGATTTTGGTATAAACGTTATCTACGTAGAGGTGATAACCTTGATGCAGCAATGGGTACACCAAATCCCAGGCAGTTTTCCCACTCACTTCCAGGACAGGGGAAATTCAGGGGGTTCAATCTAAGTGTCCTTCCCTTCATAAACTCTAAATTTGTTGGTGCACCCTGAGGTACTCTCATACAGCATTTAGAGTTTAATTCCATACCTGGCCCTCTTACTGGGCTGGTATTGCCAGAATTTCAGCCTCGCTTGAAATGTATTAGGGACTTATCAATGCAGATGTCCTTTTGGGGAACATACATCTTGGCAAACTTGACGCTGAAGTGCTCAATGACCGGCTGAACTTTGGAAAGTCAGTTAAAGTTGAAGTCATCTCAGGGAGGACATTGTGATTTATCATTGTAATGCAAAATTTTTTGGATTGCCTCAATCGTGTATGGGTCATTGCCATGTGGAACACTGGAGTGTTGTACGAAACATCAACACATCAATATTGCCAAAGTTCTGGCTTCTTCACTAACACATAACAGGCCTCAAAACCCATAATTTATATTGCATCTATGGGGGACCAGAGAATGATGAAGGACGGTTTTGTGTCAAAAATTGCTGGGCATACAAATTTGTTTTGGGCCAAAATGATATTTACAAAATCCTCAGAGAAAAAGACTTTGGAAAAGTCTATTTCTGTGAGGTCGATGGTGAGAAATTTGATTCCTGATTGCTCCACAATATCAGGACTCAGTGGCTCATAATCTTAGGAGGGTGAGATCCATATGGGGTCAGTAATTGGGGGGCACAGTTTAACCTTCTGTCCTGGGGCATCTGTTTGGCTGTTCAGTATCACTTGAGGAAGAAGAGGAGTAGGAGGAAAAATAAAGGAAGGTGGGATCCTCTCCTTCACTATCACTGTCAGAGTCAAAGACTCTGCAGCTGAATACACTGATTGAGAAGAACAGGATGTTTTTTCACATATGCAGTGCTTGTAAGTTTACCAAATTTTATTTAGGTGTAAGTGTGAGTGCGTGGCGTAAACTTCTTTTACTTAGAAGAGAAACAAAAGAAGAACAGAATCTAGAAAGAAAAAGATAAAAATAAAAAAATATATAAAAATTTTGTAAAATAAAAAACAAGCTTACTAAACGGCCATCAGTATAAAAAAAATTACTGAGAATCCACAGCTAACACTAAACCTGACTATATTCAGCAAAAATACTGTAGTAGATGCCAATTACTACTATATATTTTTACTGTCCCAAATCTGGTCCTATCAACTAATCTAAAATTTTAACTTATTTTTTTACACAAAAAAAGCAACAATTGGAGTTCAATCAGTGATGTGCTTCAGTGATTAGCACTCGACGGCTGTAGGATGCGTGCACTTATGTGATTCTTTTTTTCTGCACTTTTCTGACACTAACCCTGACTCAATTCAGTAAAAAATGCTGTAGTAGATGCCGAATGCAACAGTATATTTTTACTGTCCATTATCTAGTCCTATCAACTAATCTAAATTATTTTCTTTTATTTTTACTCTTTACTAGCTCATACTAACTCTGAGGGGGAAAAGGGGGGAGGCGGTAAAGGGGGATTGGGGTAAATTAGAAAAGATCAGGCATGAGGAAGGGATTAGGAAAGGATCAGGAATGTCTTCTTTCTTCTTCAGCAGGAGCATCAGCAACGATGACACAGACTTGAAAAAGTCCGTGGCACCACAAGACAAAGCACAGCACCACAGAACAACACAGTAACCACCTTGTATAAGTCTGCAATTAGAATGAGGAAGTTCAGGGTGGTCACTGTGGGGTCATTCTGATGCAATCAACGTCATCATCAACAGAGCTTGCCCCGGAGATGCCGTGGTTGCTCTTACAGCACCGATCGTAGGCTTGACGTCAGTGTTTCAGGCAAGTGTTTAATTGCCTGAATCACTGAAAACACTGTGAATGGCTGTTCAGAATTGAACAATCAATCACAGCGATCGTACTTGCAGAGGGATGCATTGCCACCTCCTGGGACGACGACTCTAGGTGACCTGCTGTAAGATTCAGCAGACACCTTAATGCAATTACTACAACATTAAAATATGATGTATCCATATGTCCAAGGTCTGTAAGTACCTATCAACCTGGACGTATGGATACAACTAAGGTAATAAAAAAGTTTAATTTGATAATTGCCAAATTTGCTAAGCACAGCTTTTTTGTGGATTATAAGCACGCTAAAGTTAACAAGATATATCTACCTTTGAACGTTCATGAATTTCACTGCACTTCACCTGCACGTTTTGAAATGGTGGCACCTAAAAATAGAGCAAATTTCTGCACTCCCAATCACCGATACACATGTGTTCACAAAGTCCAATATGGCTGTCTGGTCATGTGATCCGGGATTGCCAACCACACATCTTCAGATGGTTCAATGTTTTAGTAATATGAGTAAGTTAAAATTTCTTAAAAATATGGCAAATGCTTTTTCAGTGTCAGATTCCCTTTTTGCTGGATTGCTATCGATGTTATCGATTTGTCAGATGGTGATATTTTGTCCCTGTCTTGCAAGTCGAAGCCACTTTTAATATGTGACAGCATACTGCTGTCTTGAGGTGCTTCTGATTAGTATTGTAAGCTGTTGTTTAGTCTATGATCTATTAGTATGGCCAGATTCTTCCCAACAAGAGGTTATTTCTGTTTTAATCCCCCAAGGAAATATGGTGCGTGTACTGTAGATTATTAGAATTATTATGCAAATTGGATTTAAGTGTCATAAAGATTTAATTGTTTTGGTTTACAAATAAACTCATGGATGGTATTGTGTCTCTGGGCTCAATGAATGACTGAAATCAATCTTAAACAATTGTGATAAGTAGTTTTCCAGGTGATTCTAATTAAAGGAAAACTACTTAAAAATGATGTTCCACATTATTAACCCCTTTCTGACCTCGGACGGGATAGTACATACGAGGTCAGATCTCACTCTTTGATGCAGGGCTCTGGCGGTGAGCCCGCATCAAAGCCGGGACTGTTTTGAACAGCTGACATGTGCCCACAATAGCGGCGGGTGAAATGGCGATTCACCCGCCGCTATTAACTAGTTAAATGCCGCTGTCAAACGCAGACAGCGGCATTTAACCAGCACTTCCGGCCGGGCGGCTGGAAATGAGCGCATCGCCGACCCACATGATCAGGGGTCAGCGATGCTTCTGCAGAGTAACTGTAGAGGTCCTTGAGACCTTTATGGTTACTGATCGCCGGTAGCTGTGATCGCCACCCTGTGATCGGCGCTCACAGCACACCTGCATTTCTGCTGCATAGCAGCGATCTGATGATTGCTGCTATGTAGCAGAGCCGATTGCATTGTGCCAGCTTCTAGCCTCCCATGGAGGCTATTGAAGCATGGCAAAAGTAAAAAAAAAAGTGAAAAAAAAATAATAAAAGTTTAACCCCTTTACCCCCAAGGGTAGTTTGCACGTTAATGACCAGGCCAATTTTTACAATTCTGACCACTGTCCCTTTATGAGGTTATAACTCTGGAACGCTTCAACGGATCTTGGCGATTCTGACATTGTTTTCTCGTGACATATTGTACTTCATGATAGTGGTAAAATTTCTTCGATATAACTTGCGTTTATTTGTGAAAAAAATGAATATTTGGTGAAAATTTTGAAAATTTCGCAATTTTCCAACTTTGAATTTTTATGCCCTTAAATCACAGACATATGTCACACAAAATACTTAATAAGTAACATTTCCCACATGTCTACTTTACATCAGCACAATTTTGGAACCAAAATTTTTTTTTGTGACGGAGTTATAAGGGTTAAAAGTTGACCAGCAATTTCTCATTTTTACAACACCATTTTTTTTTAGGGACCACATCTCATTTGAAGTCATTTTGAGGGGTCTATATGATAGAAAATACCCAAGTGTGACACCATTCTAAAAACTGCACCCCTCAAGGTACTCAAAACCACTTTCAAAAAGTTTATAAACCCTTTAGGTGTTTCACAGGAATTTTTGGAATGTTTAAATAAAAATGAACATTTAACTTTTTTTCACACAAAATTTATTTCAGCTCCAATTTGTTTTATTTTACCAAGGGTAACAGGAGAAAATAGACTCCAAAATTTGTTGTACAATTTGTCCTGAGTACGCTGATACCCCATATGTGGGGGTAAACCACTGTTTGTGCGCATGGCAGAGCTCGGAAGGAAAGGAGCGCCATTTGACTTTTGCATTTGGGGAGCCCCTGATGTGCCTAAACATTGAAACCCCCACAAGTGACACCATTTTGGAAAGTAGACCCCTTAAGGAACTTATCTAGATGTGTGTTGAGCACTTTGACCCAACAAGTGCTTCACAGAAGTTTATAATGCAGAGCCGTAAAATAAAAAATCATATTTTTTCACAAAAATGATCTTTTCGCCCCCAATTTTTTATTTTCCCAAGGGTAAGAGAAGAAATTGGACCCCAAAAATTGTTGTGCAATTTGTCCTGAGTACGCTGATACCCCATATGTGGGTGTAAACCATTGTTTGGGTGCAGGGCAGAGCTCGGAAGGGAAGGAGCGCCATTTGACTTTTCAATGCAAAATTGACTGGAATTGAGATGGGACGCCATGTTGCGTTTGGAGAGCCCCTGATGTGCCTAAACATTGAAACCCCCCACAAGTGACACCATTTTGGAAAGTAGACCCCTTAAGGAACTTATCTAGATGTGTGTTGAGCACTTTGACCCAACAAGTGCTTCACAGAAGTTTATAATGCAGAGCCGTAAAAATAAAAAATCATATTTTTTCACAAAAATGATCTTTTCGCCCCCATTTTTTTATTTCCTCAAGGGTAAGAGAAGAAATTAGACCACAAAAGTTGTTGTGCAATTTGTCCTGAGTACGACAATACCCCATATGTGGGGTAAACCACTGTTTGGGCGCATAGCAGAGCTCGGAAGGGAAGGAGCGCTATTTTACTTTTCAATGCAAAATTGACTGGAATTAAGATGGGATGCCATGTTGCGTTTGGAGAGCCCCTGATGTGCCTAAACATTAAAAACCCCCACAAGTGACACCATTTTGGAAAGCAGACCCCCTAAGGAACTTATCTAGATGTGTTTTGAGAGCTTTGAACCCCCAAGTGTTGTCACTACAGTTTATAATGCAGAGCCGTGAAAATAAAAATTCTTTTTTTTTTCACAAAAATGATTTTTTAGCCCCCAGTTTTGTATTTTCACAAGGGTATCAGGATAAATTGGACCCCAAACGTTGTTGTCCAATTTGTCCTGAGTACGCTGATACTCCATATGTGGGGGGGAACCACTGTTTGGGCGCATGACAGAGCTCGGAAGGGAAGGAGCGCCATTTGGAATGCAGACTTAAATGGATTGGTCTGCAGGCATCACGTTGCATTTGCAGAGCCCCTGATGTACCCAAACAGTACAAACCCCCCACAAGTGACCCCATATTGGAAACTAGACCCCCCAAGGAACTTATCTAGATGTGTTGTGAGAACATTGAACCCCCAAGTGTTTCACTACAGTTTATAATGCAGAGCCGTGAAAATAAAAATTCTTTTTTTTTTTCACAAAAATGATTTTTTAGCCCCCAGTTTTGTATTTTCACAAGGGTATCAGGATAAATTGGACCCCAAAAGTTGTTGTCCAATTTGTCCTGAGTACGCTCATACCCCATATGTGGGGGGGAACCACTGTTTGGGCGCATGACAGAGCTCGGAAGGGAAGGAGCGCCATTTGGAATGCAGACTTAAATGGATTGGTCTGCAGGCGTCACGTTGCATTTGCAGAGCCCCTGATATACCCAAACAGTACAAACCCCCCACAAGTGACCCCATATCGGAAACTAGACCCCCCAAGGAACTTATCTAGATGTGTTGTGAGAACTTTGAACCCCCAAGTGTTTCACTACAGTTTACAACGCAGAGCCGTGAAAATAAAAAATCTTTTTTTTCCTACAAAACTTATTTTTTGGCCCCCAGTTTTGTATTTTCCCAAGGGTAGCAGGAGAAATTGGACCCCAAAAGATGATGTCCAATTTGTCCTGAGTACGCTGATACCCCATATGTTGGGGTAAACCCCTGTTTGGGCACACGGGAGAGCTCTGAAGGGAAGGAGAACTGTTTTCCTTTTTCAACGCAGAATTGGCTGGAATTCAGATCGGATGCCATGTCCCGTTTGGAGAGCCCCTGATGTGCCTAAACAGTGGAAACCCCCCAATTATAACTGAAACCCTAATCCAAACACACCCCTTACCCTAATCCCAACAGTAACCCTAACCACTCCTCTAACCCAGACACACCCAACCCTATTCCCAACCATAAATGTAATCCAAATCCTAACCCTATCTTTAGCCCCAACCCTAACTGTAGCCCCAATCCTAGCCCCAACCCTAACCCTAGCCCTAACCCTAGCAATAACCCTAGCCCTATCACTAGCCCTAACACTAGCCGTAACACTAGCCCTAACCCTAACCCTAGCCCTAACCCTAGCCCCAACTCTAGCCCTAGCCCTAACCCTAACCCTAGCCCTAACCCTAGCCCTAACCCTAACCCTAACCCTAACCCTAGCCCCAACTCTAGCCCTAGCCCTAACCCTAGCCCCAACCCTAGCCCCAACCCTAGCCCTAACCCTAGCCCTAACCCTAACCCTAGTCCTAACCCTTGCCCTAACCCTAACCCTAACCCTAGCCCTAACTCTAGTCCTAACTCTAGCCCTAACCCTAACCCTAACCCTAACCCTAATGGGAAAATGGAAATAAATACATTTTTTAATTTTTTTATTTTTCACAAACTAAGGGGGTGATGAAGGGGGGTTTGATTTACTTTTATAGCAGGTTTTTTAGCGGATTTTTATGATTGGCAGCCGTCACACACTGAAAGACGCTTTTCATTGCAAAAAATATTTTTTGCATTACCACATTTTGAGAGCTGTAATTTTTCCATATTTGAGTCCACAGAGTCATGTGAGATCTTGTTTTTTGCGGGACGAGTTGACGTTTTTATTGGTAACATTTTTGGACACGTGTCATTTTTTGATCGCTTTTTATTCCGATTTTTGTGAGGCAGAGTGATCAAAAACCAGCTATTCATGAATTTCTTTTGGGGGAGGCGTTTATACTGTTCCGCGTTTGGTAAAATTGATAAAGCAGTTTTATTCGCCAAGTCAGTACGATTACAGCGATATCTCATTTATATCATTTTTTTTATGTTTTGGCGCTTTTATACGATAAAAACTATTTTATAGAAAAAATAATTATTTTGGTATCGCTTTATTCTCAGGACTATAACTTTTTTATTTTTTTGCTGATGATGCTGTATTGTGGCTCGTTTTTTGCGGGACAAGATGACGTTTTCAGCGGTACCATGGTTATTTATATGCGTCTTTTTGATCGCGTGTTATTCCACTTTTTGTTTGGCGGTATGATAATAAAGCGTTGTTTTTTGCCTGGTTTTTTTTTTTTTTTCTTACGGTGTTTACTGAAGGGGTTAACTAGTGGGGCAGTATTATAGGTTGGGTCGTTACGGACGCGGTGATACTAAATATGTGTACTTTTATTGTTTTTTTTATTTTATTTAGCTAAAGAAATGTATTTATGGGAATAATATTTTTTTTTTTCTTTATTTAGGATATTTTTTTTATTTTTTTTTACACACATGTTGGGAATTTTTTTTTAACTTTTTTACTTTGTCCCAGGGGGGGACATTACAGATCATTGATCTGACAGTGTGCACAGCACTCTGTCAGATCGATGATCTGCTGTGCAGGGCTGCAGGCTTACCAAGTGTCTGCTCTGAGCAGGCACTCGGTAAGCCACCTCCCTCCCTGCAGGACCCGGATGCCGCGGCCATCTTGGATCCGGGACCTGCGGCGAGGAGGGAGGTAGGAGACCCTCGGAGCAACGCGATCACATCGCGTTGCTCCGGGGGTCTCAGGGAAGCCCGCAGGGAGCCCCCTCCCTGCGCGATGCTTCCCTATACCGCCGGTACACCGCGATCATGTTTGATCACGGTGTGCCGGGGGTTAATGTGCCGGGGGCGGTCCGTGACCGCTCCTGGCACATAGTGCCGGATGTCAGCTGCGAAATGCAGCTGACACCCGGCCGCGATCGGCCGCGCTCCCCCCGTGAGCGCGGCCGATTGCGTATGACGTACTATCCCGTCGGTGGTCATACGGGCCCACCCCACCTCGACGGGATAGTACGTTTGATGTCAGGAAGGGGTTAAATCACCCCCCTTTTGCCCCATTCAAAATAAATCAATTAAAAAAAAAAACCTACACATATTTGGTATCGCTGCGTTCAGAATTGCCCGATCTATCAATAAAAAAGGACTAACCTGATCGCTAAACGGCGTAGCGAGAAAAAAATTAGAAATGCCAGAATTATGGGTTTTTTGGTCACCGCGACATTGAATTAAAATGCAATAACGGGCGATCAAAAGAATGTATCTGCACCGAAATGGTATAATTAAAAACGCCAGCTCGGCACACAAAAAATAAGCCCTCACCTGACCCCAGATCATGAAAAATGCAGACGCTACGGGTATCGGAAAATGTCACAATTTTTTTTTTTTTTTTAGCAAAGTTTGGAATTTTTTTTCACCACTTAGATAAAGAATAATGGAGCGCCCCCACGTGTAAGGGCAATGGGGTACTCGGTACCGGGTCTATCTCTCTCGGTTCTGGGAATGTCACGGTGGCCCGACCCGGTCCGTGGCCCTTCTGAGGGGCGTCCACGTAAAGGAGTAGTTGTTTGTACGGTGTTTGTGATGCCACCTGTGGTATTCAGTCAGGGTGAACGACGCTGCTAGGGGTCCGCTGGGGTGATGGAATGGCAGCTAGATGGTGTAACTTCCCACAGGTGAAGTATGTCCCCAGGGCTTCCCAGATGTGTAGGTGGTGATGGTGGGAGTTGTAAGGCGCAATGAATAATGAGGACACAAAGGTTGCAGTCTCTTTACCTTTTACTGAAGAATTCAGCATCCACAGTCCAGAGCACTGTTCACAGGGCAGGCTGAGTCTGGCCGGTCCGAAGGCACATCCAGAGTTCCCTTATCCAGGTGGAAATCAGTAGCCTTCCTACTAGCGCCTGTGTGTTGTAGTACCTCCCTGCTGAGCACCACGGGATAGTCCTCACAACTTTTGTGGATGTTTCTGATGTTCTCTCTCTCTCTGTCCCCCAGATGATATGGATAGGACAACCCGTATGACGGGGTAGGCCTGGAGCTATTTTATAGGGACCCTAAAGACGCCCCTCTCCCACAATTTTGCCTCCGTGTCTTTATAGGTATTAAGGTCGGGCAGCCAACTTGGAATCAACTGTCCTGCCGGTCTCTGAAATAATGCGTAGAGCCTATTACTCCCTTGGTGTTCCGGCCACCGGCTACGCGCCTCAGAAGGAGGCTGCCGTTCTTGGGGCAGAACTCCTCCTGGTATTATCTCCTTGTGCTGTGACTTCGTTTCTCACTCTCCACAATATACTTCGCTTCGTGTCCTTTCTTAGGATACTGCCGCAATGAAGTGTAGGCGCAGCTCCGTAACGTTCTATCTCGTGCTTGGCCTCTGTCAGGATCCCACCCCTGACAGGGACCCTCTGTCTGCAGCTCAGATGTTCCTCCTTCTCTCCCTGTCTGCCTGACAGGTCCTCTCTGGGTCAAACCCAGGTAGCTTCTCACTGATTTCCTATCCAACCCACCAGTTTTACCCGTGTGTGAGGAGTGGCCTAGGAGATAGAACCTTTGCTCCCCCTGGTGGACTGGAGTGTGAAATGTAGTGTGTGACTGTGATACCTGGTCAGGTGAACTCCTTTAGTACCATCAGACGCAACATCACTCCCCCTGGTGGAAGAGCGACATTACTGCAACGACCAGGACTCTGGGGCGCTGCAATAACCTATACATGTTAGGTGTTTATGAACTTGTACTGACCTGGAGAATCATAATGACAGGTCAGTTTTAGCATTTAGTGAACCTAGCAAAAAAGCCAAGCAAAAAGTGTGGGATTGCACTTTTTTTGAAATTTAACCGCACTTGGAATTTTTTTTCCCAATTTCTAGTACACGACATGGTAAAACCAATGATGTCGCTCAAAAGCACAACTCGTCCCGCAAAAAATAAGCCCTCACATGGCCATATTAACGGAAAAATAAAAAAGTTATGGCTCTGGGAAGGAGGGGAGCGAAAAACGAACACAGAAATATGGAAAATCCCAAGGTCATGAAGGGTTTAAGCAGGCCACAGTTTTCATGTAACATGGGAAAGAAAAAGGATCTCTCTGCTGCTGAAAAGCATCAAATAGTGCAATGCCTTGATCAAGAGATGAAAACATTAGATATTTCCCGAAAACTTAAGCGTGCTCATCGTACTGTTAAGAGATTTTTGGCTGAATCTGAGCACAGACATTTTCGTGCTGATAAAGGCATAATGAGGAAGGTTTCTGCCAGGCAAGTTCATCGGATTAAGAGAGCAGCTGCTAAAAAGCCATTACAAACCAGCAAACATATATTTGAAGCTGCTGGTGCCTCTGGAGTCCCTCAAACCTCAAGGTGTAGGATCCTTCAAAGGCTTGCTTTGGTTCATAAACCTAATATTCGGCCACCCCTAAACAGTGTTCACAAGCAGAAATCGTTGCAGTGGGCCCAGACATACATGAAAACTAATTTTCAAACAGTCTTGCTTACTGATGAGTGTCGAGCAACCCTGGATGGTTCAGATGGATGGAGTAGTGGATGGTTGGTGGATGGCCACCATGTCCCAACAAGGCTGCAATGTCAGCAAGGAGGTGGAGGAATCATGTTTTGGGCTGGAATCATGGGGAAACAGCTGGTAAGGCCCTTTAAGATTCCTGAAGGTTTGAAAATGACCTCTGCAAAATATATAGAGTTTCTGACTGACCATGGTATAAAAAGCAGAAACGTGCCTTCAGGAGCAAGAGTCATTGGCTGCTATGGGCATAAAAGGAGATAAACTCATGGTGTGGCCACTAGGGTTGAGCGAAACGGATCAGTCATTTTCATAGGTCGCCGACTTTTGGCAAAGTCGGGTTTCATGAAACGCTACCCGATCCCAGCGTGGGATCGGCCATGCGGTACACGATCTTTGCGCAAAAGTCGCGTTTCATATGATGCTTAAAGCGCCATTTCTCAGCCAATGAAGGTGCATGCAGAGTGTGGGCAGCGTGATGACATAGGTCCTGGTCCCCACCATCTTAGAGAAGGGCATGGCAGTGATTGGCTTGCTTTCTGTGGCGTCACAGGGGCTATAAAGGGGCGTTCCCGCCGACCGTCATCTTACTGCTGCTGATCTGAGAATAGGGAGAGGATGCTGCCGCTTCGTCAGAAGCAGGGATAGCGTTAGGCAGGGTAAATTAACCCCCAAACCGCTTGTGCTGTAGCGATTTCCACTGTCCAACACCACCTTTTCTTTGCAGGGACAGTGGAGGCAAGATTTCTGTGCAACAGCTCTGTAGCTTATAAGGCTCCCTGATCGCTGCGTTTGTTTGTCCTCATTTTTTGTGTGCAGCAGTCCTTTTTATTGCTGCCTGCCATACTTTTCAGAGACTATTGTAGGGAGATAGTAATTGCAGTACAGTCCCTTTTTTTTTTTAAATATCTTCCAGCCACTTTCAGCCCCTGAAACAGTGTAGTGTAAAACAGTGGGCCTGTATTTTTCTGCACTGTCCCACACCTAAGAAGGGAGATTTATATTGCCAATCAGTGCATCTGTGCCAGTGCTGTCTGTGGTATCTGTCATTCATTTTTTGCCACAGAAACTTTACTGTGATATAGTGGGCCTGATTAAATCACTTGTCTCCCATAAAAAAAAAAAAATAAAGGGAGAATAATCTTGCCAAATCTGTGCATCTGTGCCAGTGCTGTCTGTGGTATCTGTCATTCATTTTGTGCCACAGAAACTATACTGTGATATAGTGGGCCTGATTAAATCACTTGTCTCCCATAAAAAAATAAAAATAAAGGGAGAATAATCTTGCCAAATCTGTGCATCTGTGCCAGTGCTGTCTGTGGTATCTGTCATTCATTTTGTGCCACAGAAACTATACTGTGATATAGTGGGCCTGATTAAATCACTTGTCTCCCATAAAAAAAATAAATAAATAAAGGGAGAATAATCTTGCCAAATCTGTGCATCTGTGCCAGTGCTGTCTGTGGTATCTGTCATTCATTTTGAGCCACAGAAACTATACTGTGATATAGTGGGCCTGATTAAATCACTTGTCTCCCATATCACAAAAAAAAATTAAAATAAAGGGAGAATAATCTTGCTAAATCTGTGCCAGTGCTGTCTGTGGTATCTGTCATTCATTTTGTGCCACAGAACATATACTGTGATACAGTGGGCCTGATTAAATCACTTGTCTCCCATATAAATTAAAAAAAATAAAATAAAGGGAGAATAATCTTGCCAAATCTGTGCATCTGTGCCAGTGCTGTCTGTGGTATCTGTCATTCATTTTGTGCCACAGAAACTATACTGTGATATAGTGGGCCTGATTAAATCACTTGTCTCCCATATCACAAAAAAAAAATGTAAATAAAGGGAGAATAATATTTCCAAATCTGTGCATCTGTGCCAGTGCTGTCTGTGGTATCTGTCATTCATTTTGTGCCACAGAAAATATACTGTGATATAGTGGGCCTGATTAAATCACTTGTCTCCCATAAAAAAATAAAGGGAGAATAATCTTGCCAAATCTGTGCATCTGTGCCAGTGCTGTCTGTGGTATCTGTCATTCATTTTGTGCCACAGAAACTATACTGTGATATAGTGGGCCTGATTAAATCACTTGTCTCCCATATCACAAAAAAAAAATTAAAATAAAGGGAGAATAATCTTGCCAAATCTGTGCATCTGTGCCAGTGCTGTCTGTGGTATCTGTCATTCATTTTGTGCCACAGAAAATATACTGTGATATAGTGGGCCTGATTAAATCACTTGTCTCCCATATAAATAAAAAAATAAAAATAAAGGGAGAATAATATTACCAAATCTGTGCATCTGTGCCAGTGCTGTCTGTGGTATCTGGCAGTCATTTTGTGCCACAGAAACTATACTGTGATATAGTGGGCCTGATTTTTCCCTGCATTCTCCCACACATAAAGAGGGAGATTTCTATTCCCAGTGTGTGCATCTGCGTCACTCCTGTTAGTGGCATATCTGCCAGCCTCTTTCTGCCAATCAAACTGTGTAGTGTAATCCAGTGGGCCTGATTTTTCCCTGCATTCTCCCACACATAAAGAGGGAGATTTCTATTGCCAGTGTGTGCATCTGCGTGCGTCAGTCCTGTTCGTGGCATATCTGCCAGCCTCTTTCTGCCAATCAAACTGTGTAGTGTAATCCAGTGTGCCTGATTTTTCCCTGCATTCTCCCACACATAAAGAGGGAGATTTCTATTGCCAGTGTGTGCATCTGCATCAGTCCTGTTAGTGGCATATCTGCCAGCCTCTTTCTGACAATCAAACTGTGTAGTGTAATCCAGTGGGCCTGATTTTTCCCTGCATTCTCCCACACATAAAGAGGGAGATTTCTATTGCCAGTGTGTGCATCTGCGCCACTCCTGTTAGTGGCATATCTGCCAGCCTCTTTCTGCCAATCAAACTGTGTAGTGTAATCCAGTGTGCCTGATTTTTCCCTGCATTCTCCCACACATAAAGAGGGAGATTTCTATTGCCAGTGTGTGCATCTGCGTGCGTCAGTCCTGTTCGTGGCATATCTGCCAGCCTCTTTCTGCCAATCAAACTGTGTAGTGTAATCCAGTGGGCCTGATTTTTCCCTGCATTCTCCCACACATAAAGAGGGAGATTTCTATTGCCAGTGTGTGCATCTGCGTCACTCCTGTTAGTGGCATATCTGCCAGCCTCTTTCTGCCAATCAAACTGTGTAGTGTAATCCAGTGGACCTGATTTTTCCCTGCATTCTCCCACACATAAAGAGGGAGATTTCTATTGCCAGTGTGTGCATCTGCGTCACTCCTGTTAGTGGCATATCTGCCAGCCTCTTTCTGCCAATCAAACTGTGTAGTGTAATCCAGTGGGCCTGATTTTTCCTTGCATTCTCCCACACATAAAGAGGGAGATTTCTATTGCCAGTGTGTGCATCAGCATGCGTCAGTCCTGTTCGTGGCATATCTGCCAGCCTCTTTCTGCCAATCAAACTGTGTAGTGTAATACAGTGGGCCTGATTTTTGCCTGCATTCTCCCACACATAAAGAGGGAGATTTCTATTGCCAGTGTGTGCATCTGCGTCACTCCTGTTAGTGGCATATCTGCCAGCCTCTTTCTGCCAATCAAACTGTGTAGTGTAATACAGTGTGCCTGATTTTTCTCTGCATTCTCCCACACATAAAGAGGGAGATTTCTATTGCCAGTGTGCGCATCTGCGTCACTCCTTTTAGTGGCATATCTGCCAGCCTCTTTCTGCCAATCAAACTGTGTAGTGTAATCCAGTGGGCCTGATTTTTCCCTGCATTCTCCCACACATAAAGAGGGATATTTCTATTGCCAGTGTGTGCATCTGCGTCACTCCTGTTAGTGGCATATCTGCCAGCCTCTTTCTGCCAATCAAACTGTGTAGTGTAATCCAGTGGGCCTGATTTTTCCCTGCATTCTCCCACACATAAAGAGGGAGATTTCTATTGCCAGTGTGTGCATCTGCGTCACTCCTGTTAGTGGCATATCTGCCAGCCTCTTTCTGCCAATCAAACTGTGTAGTGTAATCCAGTGTGCCTGATTTTTCCCTGCATTCTCCCACACATAAAGAGGGAGATTTCTATTGCCAGTGTGTGCATCTGCGTCACTCCTGTAAGTGGCATATCTGCCAGCCTCTTTCTGCCAATCAAACTGTGTAGTGTAATATAGTGTGCCTGATTTTTCCCTGCATTCTCCCACACATAAAGAGGGAGATTTCTATTGCCAGTGTGTGCATCTGCGTCTGTCCTGTTAGTGGCATATCTGCCAGCCTCTTTCTGCCAATCAAACTGTGTAGTGTAATCCAGTGGGCCTGATTTTTCCCTGCATTCTCCCACACATAAAGAGGGAGATTTCCATTGCCAGTGTGTGCATCTGCGTCACTCCTGTAAGTGGCATATCTGCCAGCCTCTTTCTGCCAATCAAACTGTGTAGTGTAATCCAGTGTGCCTGATTTTTCCCTGCATTCTCCCACACATAAAGAGGGAGATTTCTATTGCCAGTGTGTGCATCTGCGTCACTCCTTTTAGTGGCATATCTGCCAGCCTCTTTCTGCCAATCAAACTGTGTAGTGTAATCCAGTGGGCCTGATTTTTCCCTGCATTCTCCCACACATAAAGAGGGAGATTTCTTTTGCCAGTGTGTGCATCTGCATCACTCCTGTTAGTGGCATATCTGCCAGCCTCTTTCTGCCAATCAAACTGTGTAGTGTAATCCAGTGGGCCTGATTTTTCCCTGCATTCTCCCACACATAAAGAGGGAGATTTCTATTGCCAGTGTGTGCATCTGCGCCACTCCTGTTAGTGGCATATCTGCCAGCCTCTTTCTGCCAATCAAACTGTGTAGTGTAATCCAGTGTGCCTGATTTTTCCCTGCATTCTCCCACACATAAAGAGGGATATTTCTATTGCCAGTGTGTGCATCTGCGTCACTCCTGTTAGTGGTATATCTGCCAGCCTCTTTCTGCCAATCAAACTGTGTAGTGTAAACCAGTGTGCCTGATTTTTCCCTGCATTCTCCCACACATAAAGAGGGAGATTTCTATTGCCAGTGTGTGCATCTGCGTCACTACTGTTAGTGGTATATCTGCCAGCCTCTTTCTGCCAATCAAACTGTGTAGTGTAATACAGTGGGCCTGATTTTTCCCTGCATTCTCCCACACATAAAAAAGGGAGATTTAAATTCACAACAAGTTTACGTACACCTTCTACCTGGTTGTACAGGACCACATAACGGTTGTTAGTTTGGTTTCATTTTTCCAAGAATGAGGAAGTCTGGTGGAAGAGGTCGTGGCCGTGGGCGGTCATTGCCAGCTGGTAATGATGGTAGTGGTGGTGGTTGTGGAGCATCAGGTGGTCGTAGGAAAAGCAATATAGACCCTAAGTCTCGAGTTTTTGAGCCCGCGTCATCGTCTGGCTACACAAGGCCTCGAATGCTCCCTTTTCTGGGAGTAGGAAAACCGCTTTTAAAGCCGGAGCAGCAGGAACAAGTTTTGTCTTTCCTTGCAGACTCTGCCTCTAGCTCTTTCGCCTCCTCCTCGGAAAGTGCAAAATGTTAAAGCAGCGCGTCGTCAGTGGATGTTCCCGGTCAGGGACAAGTCGCTTCCTTGTGTTCTTCACCCTGAGCAACAGAGAAGGATGCGTCAGGCGACACAACAGGTTACTCCATGGAGCTCTTTACACATACCGTTCCTGGGTTAGAAAGGGAAATTGTTAACAGGCCATGCCCATTACAAGATGAATCGGACATGGAGTGCACAGATGCACAGCCACAGCCAGATTATTATGCTGTTCCTTTGACTCAGATCAGAATATTGCCCTCGCAGTGTACTTATCCAGAATCTGACCCTGATGAGACTATTAAGCCCCGTCACGAACGCTATAGCACCGGCTTACACGGTGACCCAGAGGAAGGTGCCCAGGACATAGAAGAGGAGGTCATAGATGACACAGTTGTTGACCCCGATTGGCAGCCATTGGGGGAACAGGGTGCAGGCAGCAGTAGCTCTGAAGCGGAGGAGGAGGAGCCGCAGCAGGCATCAACATCGCAACAGGTTCCATCTGGCAGGCCCGTATCTGGTCAAAAACGTGTGGCAAAAACAAAACCAGTTGTAAGACAGCGTGGCCATTCGGTTAAAGTAGCTCAGTGTGCAATGCCTGAAAAGGTATCCGATAGTAGGAAGAGTGCAGTCTGGCATTTTTTTAACCAAGATCCAAATGATCAGTGCAAAGTCATCTGTAAGAAATGCTCAAGGACCTTCAGCAGAGGTCAGAATGTTAAAAATCTAAATACAAGTTGCATGTGTAGACATTTAACCACCATGCACTTGCAAGCCTGGACTAACTACCAAACGTCCCTTAACGTTGTAGCACCCTCTCACAATGAAGCTAGTCAGCAACGCTACATCCCTTCCCTCACTGTAAGCCCACCGTTTACCACACCACCTGCAGTAAATGTGGCGGTTTCGTTGCAAGGCCAAAACAGTCATGGAATCACCAGGTTCGTGGTAGGAAACACTGTATGTAGGGCAACAGCAAGAATACCATCACCAACCCTCTCTCAGTCTGCCATGTCCACCGGCACCCCCGCTAGTTCCACCCTATGCAGCTCTCCTGTCCAGCTTACCCTACATGAGACTCTCGTTAGGAAAAGGAAGTACTCATCCTCGCATCCGCGTACACAGGGTTTGAACGCCCACATTGCTAGACTAATCTCGTTAGAGATGATGCTCTACCGGTTAGTTGAAACCGAAGCTTTTAAAGCCCTGATGGACTACGTTGTACCACGCTACGAGCTACCCAGTCAGCACTTCTTTTTGAGAAAAGCCATCCCAGCCCTCGACCAGCATGTAAAAGACCACATTGTCCATGCACTCAGGCAATCTGTGAGTAGAAAGGTGCACCTGACAACAGATGCATGGACCAGTACGCATGGCCAGGGGCGTAACATCTCCATCACGGCACACTGGGTTAATGTGGTGGATGCAGGGTCCACAGGGGACAGCAATATTGGGACAGTTCTTCCTAGCCCACGGTCTAGGAAACAGTTGGCTGTAGGCGTTCGTCCCCCCTCCTCCTCCTCGTCCTCCAGCAGAAGCGAGAGCTCGTCCACAGACCGCAGTCGCACGACCACTCCATCCGCAGCTGGCACTGTTGCACACGAGGTGTCTCATTATGGAACAGCTAGTGGCAAGCGTCAGCAGGCTGTATTGGCAATGAAGTGTTTGGGCGATAACAGACACACTGCGGAAGTTCTGTCCGAGTTCCTGCAGCAAGAAACTCAGTCATGGCTGGGCATTGTACATCTTGAGGCAGGCAAGGTAGTGAGTGATAACGGAAGGAATTTTATGGCTGCCATAGCCCTTTCACAACTGAAACACATTCCTTGCCTGGCTCACACCTTAAACCTGGTGGTGCAGTGCTTTCTGAAAAGTTATCCGGGGTTACACGACCTGCTCCTGAAAGTGCGCAGACTTTGCTCGCACATCCGCCGTTCGCCCGTACACTCCAGCCGTATGCAGAACCATCAGCGGTCTTTGAAACTTCCCCAGCATCGCCTAATCATTGACGTTGCAACAAGGTGGAACTCCACACTGCACATGCTTCAGAGACTGTGCGAACAGAGGCGTGCTGTTATGTATTTGTGGGAGGATACACATACACGGGTAGGCAGTTGGATGGTAGACATGGAGTTGTCAGGTGTGCAGTGGTCGAAGCTACAAGACCTGTGTCAAGTCTTTCAGTGTTTTGAGGAATGCACACGGCTGGTTAGTGCAGACAACACCATAATAAGCATGAGCATCCCCCTAATGCGCCTGCTGATGCAAAGTTTGACGCACACAAAGGAGCAGGCATCTACAGCCGAGGACGAGGGAAGCCTAGATGACAGTCAGCCATTGAAGAGGAGGAGGACGAGGAGGATGATGGGGATGAGTATTTTTTGGATGAGGAAGCTTTTCAGGGGGCAATAGAAACTGCTGTCGTTGCAAGGCCGGGTTCAGGCTTTTTGAGGGAGACCAGTGACGTTGATTTGCCCGAAAGTGCTCCTCAACCCAGCACATGCACTGATTTGACAACTGGAACATTGGCCCACATGGCGGATTATGCCTTGCGTATCCTCAAAAGGGACCCACGCATTATAAAAATGATGACCAATGACGATTACTGGTTGGCCTGCCTCCTTGATCCTCGCTATAAAGGCAAATTGCAAAATATCATGCCACATGAGAACCTCGAACAAATATTGGCAACCAAACAAGCTACTGTAGACCATTTGATTCAGGCATTCCCAGTGTAGCGCCCCCACTGCCGCAGGGCCGAGGGGTACCCGGTACCGGGCCTCTGAGTCTCTTTTCTGGGGTTGTCACGGTGGCTAGACCCGGTCCGTGACCCTGCTGAGGGGCGTACAATTAAGATAGATGTATGGTGATGATGTTATGGTGCGGTGAAGTGCCGGTCGCAGTAACTAACGAGGACACCAGGTTGCAGTCTCTTTACCTCTTTACTGAAGGCTTCAGGGTCCTCAGTCCGGAATACGGTTAACCAGGCTGCGCAAGTCCGGCCGGTCCGATGGCACCTCCAGAGTTCCCTTTGCAGGTGGAAATCTGTGCCTACCTTCTAGCGCTTGTGTGTTGTGGTCCTCCCCTGCTGTGCTTACGGGATAGTACCCCACAACTGTTGCGTCTGTTTCTCGTGTTCCCTCACAACTCGATTCTGATGTTCTTCCACGTCCCCCAGATCTTATGGTTAGGACGCACCCGTATGACGGGGAGGCTCAGAGCTCTTCCGGGACTCTAGCGTCGCCCCACTCCTGTTGTTACCCCCCTGTGTCTTCCTAGGTCAATTGGGTGAGACAGCCCGCCTCTAACTGACTGTCCTGCCGTAGGTTTGAAGTTTGGCCTGGAGCTCTATACTTCCTCGGCGTTCCGGCCACCGGTTATGTGCATCAGACGTACCATAGCCCCCGTTAGCGGCGGAGCACCAGTACTGCAACGACCAGGACTCTGGGGCGCTGCACTCCCCCCCGGTTAAATCCAGTACTTCTGGACTGCGAAGAAAACAACAATACATGTCAGCAAAAAGACATACAATTTTTTTTTGAAATGCAAGTACAAGTAAACTTTTTATCAGAGCTTCCCTTTATGGGAGGTGAGGACACTTGAACGTTACAAACATAGTTAAATACTTTAAATAACCTTGCTATGAATAACTTTTCTTACCCAACCGGGTATTCTACTAAGTGCAAATTCTTTGAACAATAATTTAACTTTGCCTTTAAGGACGTACTCGCTAAATCCACTAAAGACCTTCTTATAAAACATTATAAGGCTAATCAACTTTTATGCATTCTCCTTCTTTACATCTGCAGGATCGCCTGTCCTAACTTCTCCAGGCCTACTGCCTCTCCTTTCTGTTACAGGACCGCCCCTTTCTGCCTGGGCCTACTGTCTTTCTACTACTATACACGGTATAGAACATATCATCCATCTTTCAGTTCAGGATTATTGAGCCATCTCTGTATGGCTCCTAAGAGGACTCACTGACTAACCCCGTACGGGTTCACTTTCTGTCCTCATTCTTCTATCAACATTATTAAACATTTCTTACAATTAACTAGCTTTCTACATATAACTTTTACATATCAGCATTATTACTTCTTCTTTTAAAGCATCATCATTTCTTAAGTGCTGTCGATGAACATCCCCTTTAAGAGGGGACCAAGTCTCTATGAGGTAGTGCAACTTCTCAAGCTGCAAGTCCGTATGCAGCAAGGACTCCGGTACTGCTTCCAGGAACAGTTTCTTAGCAAAGAGTCCTTTCTTTTATAAAACCAGTAGAGAGCACCTTTAAGAAGGTGCAAACTATTTACAACATCAGTTTTTGAATCATTCACCGTCCATGATTCGGCAGTCTCTTGATAACTGAGGCAAAAAAGTAGAAACAACCAAAAGGCAATAGGGATCCCGGGTCAACAAAGGGATCCCTTTAAGAGTTAACCCTGGACGGGTTTTAGCAGCATAACAGCAGAAAACAATGAACTATTTACAATCAATAAAGCATTTTTGCTTACTCAGTTTTCTGGCGGTGCAGGGGGCAGTCTCTGATCTGCGGCTGATGCAGTATCAAGGGTTGGTCTCTCGGGTGCAATCAGGTCGCCCGGTGTCTGGATTTGAAGGCTAACCCTGTTTGCAAGTTCGGTAGCCGCAACAAGGCGCACAGTGGCGATAGTAACAAGATCTGTCAAGTCCGGTTCAATCATGGTCGGGGCAACAGGTGATGCCCCTTCAGGCTCACAGCGTTGGACGTTCCGAGCGCACCATACTTGCGCACTCCGGTGGCGGGTGTAGGTCACCTGATCCCCCCTTTGCAATGGGTCACCATATTGGTTGCAGCAGAGAGTTTTCACATTGTAACTAGTAACGAAGATGTCAGTCGGTAGTCCCGGTTCCTGTATGGAGCCCCAACCCCGCTTTGGGTGAAAGGCCAGCACAGTTCCCTGCTTTACCGCGTCTTTCCTGCCGTGCGCAGGCTTTGGGCGTCGTACTGTTAGTGGATCAGTCTGTTCGGTCTCTTTTCGGTTTTTCCAATGTAGGATCAGACATTGTTTATATTGTTCCCAAGTGAGCACAGCAAGGGTGAGGCCCTCCTCCCAAGCCCCATCTGGCCCGATCCAGGGGGTGTCCCACCGGAGGACCACCCCGTCTGCGCTCACGTCTATGGGTTCCCCCATCCTGGTCGGTAGTGGAGGTACCAGCCTCCCCATCATGTCGGGTGTGAGCACCGCCAACCCCGCCGAGAGGAGACAGTTATTGTTGGGGTGAGGAGCGGTCGCGGGAGCGGGATCGGTCAGGGGAGCAGGATCGGTCGGGGGAGCAGAATCGGCCGGGGAAGTAGGGGCGCCCTCCATACCTGCGCCTGATGTGATTCCACCGATGTCGATCCGTTCCGTTGGCAAGGACACTGGAATCGGCTGCAGCCCGGACCGCGGTTCCTCCGAGATGGCTTCTTGATGTGGCTCCGCCCTCCATGGCTCCGTGGCTGGGATAGGTAGGCTCGGCTCCTCCACCGGCGGCTCCAAGGAGTTCAGATCCTTCACCGGCGGTGGACGCGAGTCCGCCTCTGGTGGGTGAGGGCAAGCCGGGATCACCTCGCTGTCGCTCGGGCACTTGCTGTTCATCATCGCTGTCCGGCATTCGGCGGCAACGCATGCACCTGGCTTCGCCATTTCTCCAAGGTCGAGCTCCTTCTTCGCCTTGTTCCCGCCGTTGCAAATCAGGGGGCGGTTCTCCTCTGCTGCTGGGCAGGTCGTCATCTCGCAGCAGAAGTCGGAGGGGGCAGTCGCTACTTCTGGCGCCGCTTTGGTAGTCTCCTCCCATGGCACGCCCTTCTTCTTCCTCTGCGCTCCCTGTGGCGCTGCAATGGCGGCGGCTTTTGGCGGGAACTTTTGGCGGCAAGTGGCAATACACAGTCTTTGCAGTAAGTCACAGTCCAAGTATAATAAATCACAGTTCCAAGGCACACATGACCCGATTTTTCAGGCTTAAGTAGATCCTGTTCGTGACGCAAAGTTGTAGCGCCCCCACTGCCGCAGGGCCGAGGGGTACCCGGTACCGGGCCTCTGAGTCTCTGTTCTGGGGTTGTCACGGTGGCTAGACGCGGTCCATGACCCTGCTGAGGGGTGTACAATTAAGATAGATGTATGGTGATGATGTTATGGTGCGGTGAAGTGCCGGTCGCAGTAACTAACGAGGACACCAGGTTGCAGTCTCTTTACCTCTTTACTGAAGGCTTCAGGGTCCTCAGTCCGGAATACGGTTAACCAGGCTGCGCAAGTCCAGCCGGTCCGATGGCACCTCCAGAGTTCCCTTTGCAGGTGGAAATCTGTGCCTACCTTCTAGCGCTTGTGTGTTGTGGTCCTCCCCTGCTGTGCTTACGGGATAGTACCCCACAACTGTTGTGTCTGTTTCTCGTGTTCCCTCACAACTCGATTCTGATGTTCTTCCACGTCCCCCAGATCTTATGGTTAGGACGCACCCGTATGACGGGGAGGCTCGGAGCTCTTCCGGGACTCTAGCGTCGCCCCACTCCTGTTGTTACCCCCCTGTGTCTTCCTAGGTCAATTGGGTGAGACAGCCCGCCTCTAACTGACTGTCCTGCCGTAGGCTTGAAGTTTGGCCTGGAGCTCTATACTTCCTCGGCGTTCCGGCCACCGGTTATGCGCCTCAGTAGGATGTTGCCTCGTCTTACAGCATGACTCCTACTGGTATTCTCCTTGTTGCGTTGATCTCGTTTCTCACTCAGCACAATAAACCTCGCTTCTTATCCTTTCTTGGGGTACCGCCGCTATATCGTGCAGGCGCGGTCCCGTAACGTTCTCTCTGGTTGCTAGGCCTCTGTCAGGATCCCACCCCTGACAGGGACCCCTCCGAATCTTCCCCTACAACACCCTCTGCCACAAGGTGTTGCCTGGTTCCAACCCAGTCAGCTTTCTAATCTAACTTCCTGCCTAACCCCCAGTTTTACCAGATTGTGAGGAGTGGCCTAATACATAGAACCCTTAGCTCCCCCTGGAGGCCAGACTGTGAAGTGTACTGGTGTCTGTGATACCTGGTCAGATGAACTCCTTCAGTGCTATCAGACGTACCATAGCCCCCCTTAGCGGCGGAGCACCAGTACTGCAACGACCAGGACTCTGGGGCGCTGCACCAGCACACAGCGCCGGTGATGGTTCTCACACGAGCTGCAGGGGGCAACAGGGCAGAGGTGTTAGAGGTGCACAAATCAGAAGTGGCGTTGGACAGAGGGGTTTTCTGACCAGGTTGTGGAGTGATTTTGCAATGACCACAGACACATCAATTCAAAGTGACAGGAGACATCATTTGTCCATATGGTTACTAACTATTTTTCCTCCATTATCGATGTTCTCCCTCAACCGTCATTCCCCTTTGATTACTGGGCATCCAAAATAGACACCTGGCCTGAATTGGCCGAATATGCATTGCAGGAGCTTGCTTGCCCAGCAGCTAGTGTGCTATCAGAAAGAGTATTCAGTGCTGCTGGTTCAATACTGACTAAAAAAAGGACTCGTCTGGTGACCCAAAATGTTGATGATCTAACCTTCATTAAAATGAACCACTCATGGATTTCTAATTATTTTGCCCCACCTTTCCTGGCTGACACCTAGCTTTCCTGAAAAAAGGTCTTGCTTTGGAACTGGTGTTACTGACTGTTCCAATCTCTTAATTTGCAGCTGCTGTTTGTACAGCATATGACAGGTTTACAGCTCCCTAAATGGCCTAACTCCCCCCACGGGGCCGTGGTCTCGCCACTTGGCGCAAGCACCCGTCAGAGTGCCGTTTGTCTGAAGAGGTGGGTGCGCCCACTTTTGGTCGACGGCAATGCCACTGGGTCCCCTCATAGTACAATGAAGTGTCTCTGGCGGTGGTGGCACGCACCCAACATCAGACACACTGTTGTAACATGAGGGGCCCTAGGCCTGTACCGCCAGCCATGAGAGAGTGCCCCCCCCAGGTCAAACAGTGCTCTACCACTTGCAAAATTATCTCTCGCTGCTCCACCACTGTTTAGTCTATGCGCTGAAATCCTTCAATGCCTGGCACTGACAATAACCATTTTTTTGACACGTATGATGCTATTTAAAATAGGCAGGGGCCCTGTCCTACATTTACACCAGTAAATACTTTGCGCCAAATTACAATGTCTGAAAGTCAGCATAGGAGCTCACCCCTGTACCTAAGTATGGCACCTTTTTTTTTTTTTGCGAGACATTAACATCTATTTAGTTTTTTGGAGTACTTACTGTCTGAGGTCCCTCCTTCCAATTGTCCTCCGCCGAGCACACCAATGCTGCCTGTGTACCCCTGCCACATAATGGAAGCTGCATAGAGCCTATTTTGTTAATTTAGGCCTACTAAGTCTGTCTGTGGTCCCTCCTTCCAATTGTCCTCCACTGAGCACACCAATGCTGCCTGTGTACCCCTGCCACATAATGGAAGCTGCATAGAGCCTATTTTGTTATTTTAGGCCTACTAAGTCTGTCTGCGGTCCCTCCTTCCAATTGTCCTCCACTCAGCACACCAATGCTGCCTGTGTACCCCTGCCACATAATGTAAGCTGCATAGAGCCTATTTTGTTATTTTAGGCCTACTAAGTCTGTCTGCGATCCCTCCTTCCAATTGTCCTCCACTCAGCACACCAATGCTGCCTGTGTACCCCTGCCACATAATGGAAGCTGCATAGAGCCTATTTTGTTTTTTTAGGCCTACTAAGTCTGTCTGCGGTCCCTCCTTCCAATTGTCCTCCACTCAGCACACCAATGCTGCCTGTGTTCTCCTGCCACATAATGGAAGCTGCATAGAGCCTATTTTGTTTTTTTATTTTTTTTAGGCCTACTAAGTCTGTCTGCGGTCCCTCCTTCCAATTGTCTTCCACTGAGCACACCAATGCTGCCTGTGTACCCCTGCCACATAATGGAAGCTGCATAGAGCCTATTTTGTTATTTTAGGCCTACTAAGTCTGTCTGCAGTCCCTCCTTCAAATTGTCCTCCACTGAGCACACCAATGCTGCCTGTGTACCCCTGCCACATAATGGAGGCTGCATAGAGTCTATTTTGTTATTTTAGGCCTATTAAGTCTGTCTGCGGTCCCTCCTTCCAATTGTCCTCCACTCAGCACACCAATGCTTCCTGTGTACCCCTGCCACATAATGGAAGCTGCATAGAGCCTATTTTGTTATTTTAGGCCTACTAAGTCTGTCTGCGGTCCCTCCTTCCAATTGTCCTCCACTGAGCATACCAATGCTGCCTGTGTACCCCTGCCACATAATGGAAGCTGCATAGAGCCTATTTTGTTATTTTAGGCCTACTAAGTCTGTCTGCGGTCCCTCCTTCCAATTGTCCTCAGCTGAGTACACCAATGCTGCCTGTGTACCCCTGTAGCCTAATTTAAACCGCATAGAGCCTGCTTTATTATTTTATGCCTAGGAAGTCTGTCTGCGGTCCCTCCTTGAAATCGTCCACCGCTGACCTCAACAATGCTGCCTGTGTACCCCTGTAGCCTACTTTAAACTGCATAGAGCCTACTTTCTTTGGTAGGCCTACTACCTGTGTCTGTCTCGGCCAGTCCACTCCTTGCAGTTGTCCTCCACTGAACAAAGCTATGCTGCCTGTGTACTCCTGTGACCAATTGTGAACTGCATGTATCCTACTTACTTTTTTGTGCTTAGTAACTGTGAAAGCCTGTCATAACAGTTGTCCTCCACTACAGAACCCAGCTATGCCACTTTTGTACTCCTTTTACCAATTTTGAACTTAAAATAGCCTTCATTTTTATTTTAGGCCTACTACTTCCTGTGTCAGAGCCACTAATTACACATGCCCTCCTCCGCTGAACCACGCTATGCTGCAAGTGTACTCCACTTACCAATTTTCAACTGCATTTATTTTTGCCTAATTACTTATTTAGGCCTACTTATTGTGTCTGTCTCCCATTACAGTTGTCCTTCACTGTACAAAGCTGAGCTTCAATCTTCAGGCTCTCATTAAGTAGTTGTTGTTAAGATAACAGTGCAGTTGGCCTACTATTTCGGTTGGGGCCTACTAACGGTGTCTGCCGCTCAATGTTGTTGTCCTTCACTGTACAAAGCTGAGCTTCAATCTTCAGGCTCTCATTAAGTAGTTGTTGTTAATATGTGTGGTTGGGGCCTACTAACGTTGTCTACCGCTCCCTGGTGTTGTCCTCCACTGTACAAAGCTGAGCTTCAATCTTCAGGCTCTCATTAAGTAGTTGTTGTTAATATGTGTGGTTGGGGCCTACTAACGTTGTCTGCCGCTCCCTGGTGTTGTCCTCCACTGTACAAAGCTGAGCTTCAATCTTCAGGCTCTCATTAAGTAGTTGTTGTTAAGATAACAGTGCAGTTGGCCTACCATCTTGTTTGGGGCCTACTAATGGTGTCTGCCGCTCCCTTGTGTTGTCCTTCACTGTACAAAGCTGAGCTTCAATCTTCAGGCTCTCATTAAGTAGTTGTTGTTAATATGTGTGGTTGGGGCCTACTAACGGTGTCTGCCGCTCCCTGGTGTTGTTCTCCACTGTACAAAGCTGAGCTTCAATCTTCAGGCTCTCATTAAGTAGTTGTTGTTAATATGTGTGGTTGGGGCCTACTAACATTGTCTGCCGCTCCCTGGTTTTGTCCTCCACTGTACAAAGCTGAGCTTCAATCTTCAGGCTCTCATTAAGTAGTTGTTGTTAATATGTGTGGTTGGGGCCTACTAACGGTGTCTGCCGCTCCCTTGTGTTGTCCTTCACTGTACAAAGTTGAGCTTCAATCTTCAGGCTCTCATTAAGTAGTTGTTGTTAATATGTGTGGATGGGGCCTACTAACGGTGTCTGCCGCTCCCTGGTGTTGTTCTCCACTGTACAAAGCTGAGCTTCAATCTTCAAGCTCTCATTAAGTAGTTGTTGTTAATATGTGTGGTTGGGGCCTACTAACGGTGTCTGCCGCTCCCTGGTGTTGTTCTCCACTGTACAAAGCTGAGCTTCAATCTTCAAGCTCTCATTAAGTAGTTGTTGTTAATATGTGTGGTTGGGGCCTACTAATGGTGTCTGCCGCTCCAAGGTGTTCTCCAGGTTTACTTGCCTGAGCTTCAATCTTCAGGCTCTCATTAAGTAGTTGTTGTTAATATGTGTGGTTGGGGCTTACTAACGGTGTCTGCCACTCCAAGGTGTTCTCCAGGTTTATTTGCCTGAGCTTCAATCTTCAGGCTCTCATTAAGTAGTTGTTGTTAATATGTGTGGTTGGGGCCTACTACATTGTCTGCCGCTCCCTTGTGTTGTCCTTCACTGTACAAAGTTGAGCTTCAATCTTCAGGCTCTCATTAAGTAGTTGTTGTTAGTATGTGTGGTTGGGGCCTACTAACGTCTGCCGCTCCCTGGTGTTGTCCTTCACTGTACAAAGCTGAGCTTCAATCTTCAGGCTCTCATTAAGTAGTTGTTGTTAATTTGTGTGGTTGGGGCCTACTAACGGTGTCTGCCGCTCCCTTGTGTTGTCCTTCACTGTACAAAGCTGAGCTTCAATCTTCAGGCTCTCATTAAGTAGTTGTTGTTAATATGTGTGGTTGGGGCCTACTAACGGTGTCTGCCGCTCCCTTGTGTTGTCCTTCACTGTACAAAGCTGAGCTTCAATCTTCAGGCTCTCATTAAGTAGTTGTTGTTAATATGTGTGGTTGGGGCCTACTAACGGTGTCTGCCGCTCCCTTGTGTTGTTCTCCACTGTACAAAGCTGAGCTTCAATCTTCAGGCTCTCATTAAGTAGTTGTTGTTAATATGTGTGGTTGGGGCCTACTAACATTGTCTGCCGCTTCCTGGTGTTGTCCTCCACTGTACAAAGCTGAGCTTCAATCTTCAGGCTCTCATTAAGTAGTTGTTGTTAATATGTGTGGTTGGGGCCTACTATCGGTGTCTGCCGCTCCCTTGTGTTGTTCTCCACTGTACAAAGCTGAGCTTCAATCTTCAGGCTCTCATTAAGTAGTTGTTGTTAATATGTGTGGTTGGGGCCTACTAACGTTGTCTGCCGCTTCCTGGTGTTGTCCTCCACTGTACAAAGCTGAGCTTCAATCTTCAGGCTCTCATTAAGTAGTTGTTGTTAATATGTGTGGTTGGGGCCTACGAACGGTGTCTGCCACTCCCTGGTGTTGTTCTCCACTGTATAAAGCTGAGCTTCAATCTTCAGGCTCTCATTAAGTAGTTGTTGTTAATATGTGTTGTTGGGGCCTACTAACGGTGTCTGCCGCTCCCTGGTGTTCTCCACTGTACAAAGCTGAGCTTCAATCTTCAGGCTCTCATTAAGTAGTTGTTGTTAAGATAACAGTGCAGTTGGCCTACTATTTTGTTTGGGGCCTACTAACGGTGTCTGTCGCTCCCTTGTGTTGTCCTTCACTGTACAAAGCTGAGCTTCAATCTTCAGGCTCTCATTAAGTAGTTGTTGTTAAGATAACAGTGCAGTTGGCCTACTATTTTGTTTGGGGCCTACTAACGGTGTCTGCCGCTCCAAGGTGTTCTCCAGGTTTACTTGCCTGAGCTTCAATCTTCAGGCTCTCATTAAGTAGTTGTTGTTATTATGTGTGGTTGGGGCCTACTAACGGTGTCTGCCGCTCCCTTGTGTTGTTCTCCACTGTACAAAGCTGAGCTTCAATCTTCAGGCTCTCATTAAGTAGTTGTTGTTAATATGTGTGGTTGGGGCCTACTAACGGTGTCTGCCGCTCCCTGGTGTTCTCCACTGTACAAAGCTGAGCTTCAATCTTCAGGCTCTCATTAAGTAGTTGTTGTTAATATAACACTGCAGTTGGCCTACTAGTGTGGTTGGGGCCTGCTAACAGTGTCTGCCGCTGCTTTCTGTTCTCCACTGAACAGAGCTGAGCTTCAATCTTCAGGCTCTCATTAAGTTGTTGTTTATATAACACTGCAGTTGGCCTACTATTTTGGTTGGGCCTAGTAACAGTGTCTGCCACACCTTGGTGTTGTCCTGTGTTATTTTCCAGAGCTTCAATCTTCAGGCTTTCGGGCTAGATTTGTAATATTAAAATGCATTGGGCCTACTAGTGTGGTTGGGCCCTTAAAACGGTGTCTGCCGCTCCTGGGTTTTCTCCTGTTTTGTTTTCCCGAGCTTCAATCTTCAGGCTTTCGGCCTTTATTTGTAATATTAAACTGCATTGGGCCTACTACTGTGGTTGGGCCCTTAAAACGGTGTCTGCCGCTCCTGGGTTTTCTACTCCACTGAACAAACCAATGCCGCCTGGTTAGTCCTGTTACCAATTTTGAACTGCATTTAGCCGACTTTATTATTTGGGCCTATATCTGTGTTTCCTCCTCATCCTGCCCATTGTCCAGCCAGTGCTAGATGAGTCTTGTGGTACATTGACCCAGACCACTACATTCCCCTTGCACGCTACACAGCCACAATCTGACCCTGCTGAAAGTCAGGTTCCCCTTCCCGCATACTATACCACCTTACACAGACACAAAGAGGAAGGTGCAGGTCCACGTTTCCTGGGCCCACTAAAAACTTGAACCAGCCCTACCCCCCACAACTTTAGCCAAATGAAACCCAATTTCCAATGCCCAACTATTATTATAAAGTTAATTAAGATTGACAAGCTTCAGAAACAAGAATGGATGTTTTTGCCATTAAAATGGGCACTGTAGGTGTTTTCCTGGCCCCCACTCACTGCCGACTATGCTTCCCCATTGACTTGCATTGGGTTTCGTGTTTCGGTCGATCCCCGACTTTTCGCGATAATCGGCCGATTGCACTCAACTCGACTTTTGAGATAGTCGGGTTTCGCAAAACCCGACTCGACCCCAAAAAAGTAAAAGTCGCTCAACCCTAGTGGCCACCATCTTCCCCTGACCTCAACCCTATAGAGAACCTTTGGAGTATCATCAAGCAAAAGATCTATTAGGGTGGATGCAGTTTACTTCAAAACAGAATCTCTGGGAGGCTATTCTGGCTTCATGCAAAGAAATACAAGCAGAAACTCTCCAAAAATTCACAAGTTCAATGGATGCAAGAATTGTGAAGGTGATATCAAAGAAGGGGTCCTATGTTAACATGTAACTTGGCCTGTTAGGATGTTTTGGAGTTAAATAGCTTTTTTATTCAGTGAATGTGACCTCCTAATGCTGTAAATTCCACAAATGAGCATTTTCAGTTCTTTAAAACATATCAAATGTTTAGAAATTCTACTGTGCCTAATAATTTGGAACAGTGCATTTTGAGTTTTTATTCATTTTGGAGATTATACTGTTATCATTGGGAGGTTTCTTCAATAAAATTCAATGTATACTCTAACGGGTGATAACTTTTATTAGACTGTCATTTGCACTGACCATTTAGGAAAATTCGAGAAAAACATAATTTGCATAATAATTTGGAACATGGTGTAAACCACCACCCCATCTACAATTCTCTCTCCCAGCACAGCAAACACCCTTTCATTCAAGCGCAACTCATCCCACTGTTATTATTATAAGGTCAATAGAGAATGCCACTTGCTGCCTGGGCCACCCTGATTTTCTTCATCTTATATCTCCAGAAATGGCTTTGGTTCTAAGAAACCAGGTACTCTGCTCCCTCAAATCAGCCATATACCAATGAAATAAACAATGATCCAGAGCCAGCCACAATCATTACATGATGGTAAACTTGCTTTATGCTTATCTTATGTCCTTCTGTAGACAAGGGGCAAGAGCTAAAAGTTGGTTCTTATGCACATGTTCCTTTTCTTCATGTGCCGATTTGAACAGTAGGATGTCTTCCAGGCTAAATCTTTGATAAACCACTTCCGGGAACTAAGTATAGACAAAGGGAATCCTGGATGTCCTACTCAGTCCAGGACATAAGGAGTTTTGTTATCCTTCATACTTGCCAATGTTGATATTCTGTATACTATAATTGAATTTTACCTTTAACGTACCTTTTTTAGGGAAACTAAACAATAAATAAATGCAAATGAAGCAAATGTTTAAAGGGAACCTGTCACCCCCCAGGCGTTTTTAACTAAAAGAGCCACCTTGTGCAGCAGTAATGCTGCATTCTGACAAGGTAGCTCTTTTAGTTCTGCGTGCTGTAACTGCCGAAATAATCAGTTTTATAATTTGTCCTAAATACCTTTTCTTCAGTCAAGGAGGCAGGCCTTTCCCCCGTGCTGCAGACGCCACACAGCCGTCACTCAAATCTTCTTGGCGCCGGGCACCGCCTCCTCGCCGCTGTTTTGAAATGAGCCGGCGCCTGTGCTCTTTTCTCCTGCCTTGGGCAGGCGCAGTGAGCGCTGCCCGTCTCTCCTCATATGCAAGCAGAAGGAAGAAACGGGGGCGCACCAAAATCATATGTGATTGGTCATAGTGGGGTGCAGTACTGAGTCTATAAATAGCAATATGCAACAACCAGAAAAGATAGACTCATATAGTATGCACACCCACAAAAAATAAAGGACATGTATATATGGATATATCAAAACCACACCATTCACGGTGGAAAATGAAATGCTAGGTGAAATCCCAAGAAACAATGAAAACCCTATATTAAGGGTCACCAATCTAACCCAAGAAGAGGTGCGAAACCGGCTAAATAAGATTAAAATAGATAAATCTCCGGGTCCGGATGGCATACACCCACGAGTACTAAGAGAACTAAGTAATGTAATAGATAAACCATTATTTCTTATTTTTAGGGACTCTATAGCGACGGGGTCTGTTCCGCAGGACTGGCGCATAGCAAATGTGGTGCCAATATTCAAAAAGGGCTCTAAAAGTGAACCTGGAAATTATAGGCCAGTAAGTCTAACCTCTACTGTTGGTAAAATATTTGAAGGGTTTCTGAAGGATGTTATTCTGGATTATCTCAATGAGAATAACTGTTTAACTCCATATCAGCATGGATTTATGAGAAATCGCTCATGTCAAACCAATCTAATCAGTTTTTATGAAGAGGTAAGCTATAGGCTGGACCATGGTGAGTCATTGGACGTGGTATATCTCGATTTTTCCAAAGCGTTTGATACCGTGCCGCACAAGAGGTTGGTACACAAAATGAGAATGCTTGGTCTGGGGGAAAATGTGTGTAAATGGGTTAGTAACTGGCTTAGTGATAGAAAGCAGAGGGTGGTTATAAATGGTATAGTCTCTAACTGGGTCGCTGTGACCAGTGGGGTACCGCAGGGGTCGGTATTGGGACCTGTTCTCTTCAACATATTCATTAATGATCTGGTAGAAGGTTTACACAGTAAAATATTGATATTTGCAGATGATACAAAACTATGTAAAGCAGTTAATACAAGAGAAGATAGTATTCTGCTACAGATGGATCTGGATAAGTTGGAAACTTGGGCTGAAAGGTGGCAGATGAGGTTTAACAATGATAAATGTAAGGTTATACACATGGGAAGAAGGAATCAATATCACCATTACACACTGAACGGGAAACCACTGGGTAAATCTGACAGGGAGAAGGACTTGGGGATCCTAGTTAATGATAAACTTACCTGGAGCAGCCAGTGCCAGGCAGCAGCTGCCAAGGCAAACAGGATCATGGGGTGCATTAAAAGAGGTCTGGATACACATGATGAGAGCATTATACTGCCTCTGTACAAATCCCTAGTTAGACCGCACATGGAGTACTGTGTCCAGTTTTGGGCACCGGTGCTCAGGAAGGATATAATGGAACTAGAGAGAGTACAAAGGAGGGCAACAAAGTTAATAAAGGGGATGGGAGAACTACAATACCCAGATAGATTAGCGAAATTAGGATTATTTAGTCTAGAAAAAAGACGACTGAGGGGCGATCTAATAACCATGTATAAGTATATAAGGGGACAATACAAATATCTCGCTGAGGATCTGTTTATACCAAGGAAGGTGACGGGCACAAGGGGGCATTCTTTGCGTCTGGAGGAGAGAAGGTTTTTCCACCAACATAGAAGAGGATTCTTTACTGTTAGGGCAGTGAGAATCTGGAATTGCTTGCCTGAGGAGGTGGTGATGGCGAACTCAGTCGAGGGGTTCAAGAGAGGCCTGGATGTCTTCCTGGAGCAGAACAATATTGTATCATACAATTATTAGGTTCTGTAGAAGGATGTAGATCAGGGGATTTATTATGATGGAATATAGGAATATAGGCTGAACTGGATGGACAAATGTCTTTTTTCGGCCTTACTAACTATGTTACTATGTTACTATGTTACACCTTTATTACAACTCAGAAAAACACTCAGAAAAAATATGCAGTCTAGCTGACTGCACCTGTGCGGACCCCCTGCCTGTGAATCCCAGCCCCGCAATGTGAATAAATCAGAAGACACTGCGGGGCTGGGATTTACAGGCAGGGCGGCCGCACAGGCACAGTGAGCTAGACTGCATATGAGGACTGAGGACGGGCAGCGCTCACTGCGCCTGACCAAGGCAGGAGAAAAGAGCGCAGGCGCCGGCTCATTTCAAAACAGCGCTGAGGAGGCGGCGCCCAGCGCCAAGAAGATTTGAGTGATGGCTGTGGGGCGTCTGTAGCAGGGGGGAAAGGCCTGCCTCCTTGACTGAAGAAAAGGTATTTAGGACAAATTACAAAACTGATTATTTCGGCAGTTACAGCACCCAGAACGAAAAGAGCCACCTTGTCAGAATGCAGCATTACTGCTGCACAAGGTGGCTCTTTTAGTTAAAAATGCCTGGGGGGTGGTGGTGACAGGTTCCCTTTAATTGGTGACAATCCAACACTCGGACCCCATTGTCAGAACAGAGGTTATTTGACTCTTTTGCCATGCATGTGTATGACAATCCCTTTTGCAGTAAATGAAAGTAATGGAAATTTTGGAAGATTATTTATCTCACTAAGCATTCATGCAAGTGTAAAGTGTTAATAGAACTTGTTTTTGTACTGGATGTTCCAGTATTCAGACATTAGCTAAACCCTAAAAAAAGGGCACCTATTATAAGATTCATGATAGGTCTTTCCTTCTAGTCCCCTGACAACTTTTAATAGTGTATTTTCTCTGAAAAGTAACAACATTTCAGAATAAAACATACATGGCTGCAGTCTTGCTTCCAGTGGTTTGGATTCCCTTTAATCCTTAATAAAAATCTATTAGGTTTGACTCACATGCTACATTTTTCTAAATATCACACCAGAAAAAAAAGAACAAATCAGGACTTAAATAGGTCAAGTCCAAAAATATAAACATGCACACTTTCAATTACATAGTAAATATAGGTAAACTGACTGAACAGCAATCTAGTCTGAACTGGTGCATAACCAAAAAAGACTTATATAGCAAATAGATCAATGGCTGCACTCAACTGTACTAAAGCAAGGAAATGTGCGATACATGAAATGTGAATAGCATAATGGCTTGTGAAATCTATGAAAAAACACATGAGATGTTTAGCACAAGATTTGGCCAAAAAATGTGAGCCCATCCACCAAACATCAAGGTAATCTCACTAGGCAGTCAGGTCAGGGACCCATCCGATTTGAGATTACCTTGATGTTTGGTGGATGGGCTCACATCCACAGATTTCACAAGCCATTATGCTATTCACATTTCATGTATCGCACATTTCCTTGCTTTAGTACAGTTGAGTGCAGCCATTGATCTATTCACTTTCAATTACATACATACACATATGAACATATATAGTCATACTTGCACTGCAGAAGCCGTCATTAGTCTTTCCACTGAAGACTAGGATCGACCTCAGAGTAGGAGCCACTTTCTACATCTTGCTGTTTTCTTACACTGCTAAAGTAGGAGGCAGAGCTAGGTTGTACAATTAATTGTGTCTCCCCAGTCAAGGTCTCATAAATAGTTTTCTGCAATTTCTGAAAAATCAGGGAAAAACACAACATTTTTTGGGGTGTGGGTGTGTGTGGGGGGACTATGAGCCCATCTTAATTAGCTTTTGTGGTTCTGCATCTAACAATTACTATTACATACAGTTGTGCTCAAAAGTTTACATACCCCGTCAGAATTTTTGCTTTCTTGGCCTTTTTTTTTTTTTTAGAAAATATGAATGATAACACCAAAACTTTTTCTCCACTTGTGGTTAGTGTTTGGGTGAAGCCATTTACTATCAAACTAATGTGTTTTCTCTTTTTAAATAATAATGACAATCCAAAACATCCAAATTACCATGATAAAAAGTTCACATACCCCACTTCTTAATACCGTGTATTGCCCCCTCTAATATTAATGACAGCTTGAAGTCTTTTGTGGTAGTTGTGGATGAGGTTCTTTATTTTCTCAGATGGTAAAGCTGACCACTCTTCTGTAAATTCCTGGGCTGTCTGACATGAACTGCGCTCTTGAGATTTCCCCAGAGTGGCTCAATGATATTGAGGTCAGGAGACTAAAATGGCCACTCCAGAACCTTCACTTTGTTCTACTGTAGCCAATGACAGGTCGACTTGGCCTTGTGTTTTGGATCATTGTCATGCTGGAATGTCTACGTTTGTCCCATGCACAGCTTCGGGGCTGATGAGTGCAATTTTGCCTCCAGTATTTACTAATAATGTGCAGCATTCATCTTTTCTTCAACTTTGACCAAATTTCCCGTCCCTTTTTAGCTCACACATCGCCAAAATATGAGCGATCCACCTCCGTGCTTTACAGTAGGAATGGTGTTCCTTTCATCATAGGCCTTGTTCACCTCTCTCCAAATGTAACGTTTTTGCTTGTGGCAAAAAAGTTCAGTTTTGGTCTCATCACTCCAAATTACCTGGTTCCAGAAGTTTTGAGGCTTGTCTCTGTGCTGTTTTGCATATTGTAGGTGAGATACTTTGTGCCATTTGCACAGTAATGGCTTTCTTCTGGCAATTCGACCATGCAGCCCATTTTTCTTCAAGTGTCTCCTTATTGTGCATCTTGAAATAGCCACACCGCTAGTTTTCAGAGTCCTGTATTTCAGATGATGTTATTTGTGGGTTTGTCTTTGCATCCTTAACAATTTTCCTCGCAGTTGTGGACAACAGTTTTGTTGGTCTTCTTGACTGTGGTTTTGCCCCTGATTATCCATTTTTTAATCACAGATTGAACGCTGTTGACTGGCATTATCAATTCCTTGGATATTTTTTTGTATACCTTTTATATTTCATACAGTTCAACTACCTTTTCCCATAGATGCGTTGACAATTATTTTGCTTTCCCTATGACTCACAATCCAGAAACGTCAGTGGCTGGATGAAAGATGCAAGAGTCTATCTGTATCCCAGAAACTCACTCAGCTTTTATGCACACACAAGGATTACAAGCAAACAGGTCACAGGTGAGGATGTGCATGTTATCAGGCCAAAATCACCTGGGCATGTGAACTTTTGATCAGGATCATTTGGATGTTTTGGGTTGTCATTATGATTTAAAAAGAAAAAACACAGTAGTTTGACAATAAATGGCTTCACCCAACCATTAACCATGTGTGGAGAAAAAGTTTTGGTGTTATTGTTCATATTCTCTGAAAAAAGGCCAAGAACGCAAAAAGTCTGCTGGAGTATGTAAACTTTTGAGCACAACTGTACATCCTTACAAGGCTACACTAGCTAGTAGACTGCAGCCATTCATTTAGTTGAAAGAAATATTAGCAATCAGGATAATAATGTTAGATATGGGAAACTATTAGTATTGATTATACAGCAATACCACTTAAGTGATTTTAATCATTTAGAACAAGTATATTAAATCAATTCAAATAAAAGTCAAGATTTTGTTACAAGAACAAATCCCTTAAATTGGGCCTATATATCCTATGGGTACATTGTATTACCTGCACACTGACACTATATACAGAGTTCCTTTGTATACTGTCAGTGTTGATCACTGTATTACCTGTATACTGACACAATATACAGAGCTCCTCTGTATAATACCACGAGTGATCATTATATTACCGTTACACTACATTACGTTATTATACACTATATACAGAGCTCCTGACTCTAACTGGTGATCACTGCATCACCTGTATAGTATACATCATACACAGAGCTACTGTGCATAATGTCACTGGTGATCACTGTATTATCTGTACACTATACACTACAGTGAAGGAAATAATTATTTGATCCCTTGCTGATTTTGTAAGTTTGTCCACTGACAAAATATGAACAGTCTATAATTTTAAGGGTAGATTAATTTTTAACATTAAGAGACAGAATATCAAAAATAGAATCCAGAAAATCACACTGTATAAATTATATAAGTGTATTTGCATTTTGCAGTGAGAAATAAGTATTTGATCCCCTACCAAACATTAAGAGTTCTGGCTCCTACAGACCAGTTAGATACTCCTAGTGAACTCATTACTTGCATTAAAGACAGCTGACTTACATAGTCACCTTAATAAAAGACTCCTGTCCACAGACTCAATTAATTAGTCAGACTCTTACCTATACAACATGGGCAAGACCAAAGAGCTTTATAAAGATATCATGCACAAGATCATAGACCTGCACAAAGCTGGAATGGGCTACAAAACCATAAGTAAGACGCTGGGTGAGAAGGAGACAACTGTTGGTGCAATAGTAAGAAAATGGAAGAAATACAAAATGACTGTCAATCGACATTGATCTGGGGCACGATGCAAAATCTCACCTCGTGGGGTGTCCTTGAGCTTGAGGAAGGTGAGAGATCAGCCTAAAACTACATGGGAAACTTGTTAATAATCTCAAGGCAGCTGGGAACACAGTCACCAAGAAAACCATTGCTAACACATTACGCTGTCAAGGTTTAAAATCCTGCAGTGCCCGTAAGGTCCCCCTGCTCAAGAAGGCACATGTGCAGGCCCATCTGAAGTTGGACAATGAACATCAGGATATATCTGCGAGTGATTGGGAGAAGGTGCTGTGGTCAGATGAGACAAAAATTGAGGTCTTTGGCATTAACTCAACTCGCCGTGTTTGGAGGAAGAGAAATGCTGCCTATGACCCAAAGACCACCATCCCCACTGTCAAGCATGGGGGTGGAAACATTATGTTTTGGGGTGGTTCTCTGCTAAGGGCACAGGACTACTTCACCGCATCAATGGATAAATGGATGGAGTCAGGTACCGTAAAATCCTGAGTGACAACCTCCTTCCCTCCACCAAGACATTAAAAATGGGTCGTGGCTGGGTCTTCCAGCAAGACAGTGACCCAAAACATACAGCCAAGGCAACAAAGGAGTGGCTCAAAAAGAAGCACGTTAAGGTCATGAAGTGGCCTAGCCAGTCTCCAGACCTTAATCCCATAGAAAACTTATAGAAGTAGTTGAAGCTCCAAGTTGTCAAGTGACTGCCCCAAAATCTTAATGATTAAGAGATTATCTGCAAAGAGGAGTGGACCAAAATTTCTCCTGACATGTGCGCAAACCACATAATCAACTACAAAAATCATCTGACTTCCGTGCTTGCCAACAAGTGTTTTGCCATCAAGTCCATTAAGTCTTGTTTGCTAGAGGGATCAAATACTTATTTCTCACTGCATAATGCAAATACATTTTTGTAAAATAAACAAGAGGTGCCGCACTGCACGAAGGCTATAGACGTATGGTGAGTGGATTTCTATGTCCTACCTCACAGACGGTAAGGCTTCCCTGCTTGTACTAGTTGTTAATATAGCCGCAAACACTAAGTGTCATGCACCGCGTGACATCCACCTCCAGCAGAGCCCACCCACAAATACAAGAACACAAAGATCAAAGCCTGCACGTTGGACCCTCCTTGATCTATACAAAGATAATAAACCCTATGGTGATGCCCAAATTAAAAAACATAAATGGATAGGAATGCTAATGCTGTGTTACCAGTTACGAACAAGGTATACCCCCAACCCCACTTAAATGAATTAAAAACAGCAACCTTTAATAATACCTTTAAAACTAATGAGTACAAGAATAAATACCCAACCCTATTTAAAAAACACAACATACTTTAGATGCTTTCTTAAAAAAAACAAAAAACGAAAAAAAAAACGGTGATATTTAATCATTACTACCAGTATTCACAGTAAATGTGGACTCCTCGAACAAAAGGTGCCCTGCTCAAAACCAGCATCCACGGACAGTACATTATGGACCGGAATACATGGAAATGTATATATAAACCTAAAATCTAAATATAAAAATGTATTTGTCTACATATTACCATAAAAATGTCCCTTTTTTTTTTTTTTTTAAATATAATATATAACAGTAACAATACACATAACAATACTCACAATTTATCATTTAAAATTTAAAGCAACTGCTCCCATTGCAAAAACACTTCTTCTTATAGGGCATACAATTCAATCTCAAAATTTAATCCCTTAGGGGCCAGACTGTCCAACGCGAAGATCCACTTCGATTCTACTCTAGACATACTCTTCAAATAGTCCCCGCCCCTAGGGTTTTATTTAACAATTTGGATCTCACAGAAGGAGGTGCGGTACCATGACCGGTTGTGTTGATCTGTAAAATGGCGCGATAACGGATGCCCCAAAAAACCTTTGCCAATGTTGTCCAAATGTTCTTTTATTCTATCTTTGAGACGCCTCTTAGTGCGTCCCACATAGAGCTCATCGCATGGGCATCTTACCGTATAGATGACCCCTTTGGAATGACAGGAGATTTTGTCTCTAATCAGAAATGATTCAGTTCTATCTGCATTCCAAAACGGTGTCTGAGCCGATCGTTTACTTTCTGTACGTACACAGCATATACAACTTCCACAATTGAAAAATCCTTGATCCATAGAATGCTGGTGTCCTGATGGTTCACGCCCCATAATGCTCAATCCCATTTTAATAGTGGGGGCCAGGATGTTACCCACATTCTGGACCTTCCTATAGATAAACCTCGGATTCTCTGGAAGTAATTCACCCACACTTATCTCCTTTCAAGATGGACCAGTGTTTCTGAATGATATTGGTAAATTTCTTCCTGTTAACATGAAATTGGGTGATAAAAGGTAACTTACTAATTGCTTGTGCCGTACCGCAGCTCAAATACATTTTTATAATTTAGACAGTGTGATTTTCTGGATTTTATTTTAGATATTCTATCTCTCAATGTTAAAAATTAACCTACCTTTAAAATTAAATAACTAATCTCACACAATATCTGTATCTGTGAGAAGAAGAGATGTCAAATATTTATAAAAGCATTATTTAAGAATTTATTAAAAATACATACAAATGCAATAAAAAAAGCAAAAATACCGCTTTTTTGCTTTTTTATTGCATTTGTAAGTGTTTTTAGTAAATTCTTAATAAATAATGCTTTTATAAATATTTGGGATCTCTTCTTCTACTCACAGATACATATATTATGTGAGATTAGTTGTTTAATTATTGTGAAGTGCCCTTTAGCGGGACATTTGTTGATTTGGCTACCCTTAAAATTATAGACTGTTCATGTCTTTGTCAGTGGGCAAACTTACAAAATCAGCAAGGGATCAAATTATTATTTCCTTTACTGTACTGTATATACAGAGCTCCTGTGTATAATATCACTGGTGAGTCCAAACTTTTGGACTGTACTGTATATAAAGAGCTCCTGTGTATAATATCACTGGTGATCACTATATTCCCTGTACACTGACACTATATACAAAGCTATTGTGTATAATGTGACTGGTGATCACTTTATTACCTGTACACTGGCACTATTCACAGAGCTCCCATGTATAATGTAATTATTGATCACTGTATTACCTGTACAATGACACTTTATAGTTCCTGTGAATAAAGTTACTGGTGATCACTGTATTACCTGTACAGTATACACTATATACAGAGCTTTTGTGTATAATATCATAGGTGATCATTATAATACCTGTGCACTGACACTATATACAGAGCTATTGTGTATAATGTCACTGGTGATTACTGTTCAATCTGCCCATTATACATTATATACAGAGCTCCTGTGTATAATGTCACTGGTGAGTCACTATATTACCTGTACACTATACACTATATCCACTGATCCTGTGCATGATGTCACCAGTGATCACAGTATTACTTGTACACTATATTCTGTATATAATATACAGAGCTCCTGTGTATAATGTCACTGGTGAGTCACCATATTACCTGTAAACTATACACTGTATACTATATACAGAGTTCTTGTGTATAATAGCACTTTTTGTAATATTAGTGTTATTAGTATTGTGTTTTTTTATGATTAGTATTGTTGTATTCGGTCACTATGTGGGGGTAATATGTGGTCTTGTCATGGTGTGGCGGTATTTATATCCTGTATGTGGTATTATTTGGTCACTATGTGGTGGTAATATGTACTCTGGTCATGGTGGGATGTTATTTTGCACATATTTGATGCTGATGCCAGAGATTAGAATAACCAAAAGAGAATGACGCTACAGCTGAATAAAAAATTACAATCTTTATTCCGAATAGGTAATTTCCATTTAAAACAACAAAATCATATAGATAAATATAATTCAGCTGTAGCGTCATTCTCTTTTGGTTATTCTATACTCCTTATGGCAGAGCTTATACTTATACCCCTCTTTCTGGTTTGATGCCAGAGATTAGTTGCAGCAGAGAGTGGAGGTGACATATGGCCAGGAGGTCATCCTTTCTAATCTAAGTGGGTTCCTTTGATACAAACTTTCAAAACTTGTAGAAAACCCTTTAAAACTGTCCACCATACTTAGAAGTGACTGACAGTGACTGGGACAATGTGGGCTGGACAAGATGTAATGAGACTATACTGTAGATGAAGGTACAGGTGGGGTAAGAAGGTTAAAGCGCCTTTACATTTAGGTAATGTTACTTGTAAGTTGTGGTTAATGTGCATGAAAATGGGCTTGGCTAGCAAAATGGGTTAAACTTTTAAATTTGTGTGACTTTTTAAATAGGCGTGGCTTCCTAACACACACAGGGAACCTGTTGATAAAAAATATAATTCCACTTATGAATATAATAACGCTAACCACTGAGAAAACTAAACTTTTTCCAGCAGTGCATTTGAGGTCTGTTTTTTATCTATCTATGCAAAAAAACATATAGTAGTAACTTTTATAGAATATACAAGATGAAAATGTTGTATAGTCTGTTCCTGTGTACTGTTGCCCTACAATCTTTGTACATCAATATGATCCAAACTGGTAAATCACTTTTTAAAATGAGATTATATCAATCTGGAATTTGCTACATTTTAATTATAATGTGACTCAAAAAATATGTTTTGTGAAAGTAAAGAACTTTGAAATGTCATGAGATATAATTAGTTTCCCCAAAACAGCTCCCGAAGTTTATCACGCGACTGCATTGCATTGTTTCATCTGCTGACACCTGAAGGCACTAGTCACATACAGTAAATAAGACTATATTGACATGCTACCAGCGATGTTAAAAATAACATACGTACTGTAGGTCCCCTTCACACATCCTGGTGAATCCTGTACTAGACAAACCAGTACTGGTGCGATCTGTAGTCCGTGTCCATGTGCCATCTGTGCATACGTATGCGACATTCTTGTGAAATCCATGTGATGTCCGTGTTCTGTCAGTGTGACATGTATGGAATGAAATGCAGCATAGAAATGAAAGAATTTTATGCTATGTTTTAAAATGTTCAAAGATAGAGATAGATAGCAATGAGGAACATGATAGATGATAGATAGACGGCATGGGGTCGCCCTTAAATTTCATAACCAACTGAGGGAAACCGACGGCTTGGGGCTGATGTTAATTATTTGGGATGGTGCCAATTGCCATTAAGGTTTCCAGCCTATAAGATTACCAGCTCCTGTGTATAATGTCACTGGTGATCAGTATAATACCTGTAAATTATACACTATGTAGATAGCTCCTATCTATAATGCCACTGGTGATCATCATTTTTGTCTATCTGCACAGTATACAACCTATTCAGAGCTCCTGTGTATAATGTCACTGGTGATCACTGTATTACCTATACAGCATGTGCTATATAAAGAGTTCCTGTGTATGATATTACCAGTGATCACTATATTACATGTATACTAACACTATATACAGAGCTCATGTGTACAATGACACTGGTAATCACTGTATTACCTGTACACTGGCACTATAAACAGAGCTCCTGTGTATAATGTCACTGGTGAACACTGTACTACTACCTGTACACTATTCACCATTTAAAGAGCTCCTGTGTGTAATGTCACTGATGATCACTTTATTATTAGTGATGAGTGAATATACTCATTACTCGAGATTTCCCAAGCACGCTTGGGTGACCGCCGAGTATTTTTTAGTGCTCAGAGATTTAGTTTTCTTCGCCGCAGCTGAATGATTTACATCTGTTAGCCAGCATAAGTACATGTGGGGGTTGCCTGGTTGCTAGGGAACATGTAATCAAGCTGCCTAAGAGATGTAAATCATTCAGCTGAGGTGAGGAAAACTAAATCTCTGAGCACTAAAAAATACTCGGAGGTCACCCGAGCATGCTCGGGAAATCTCGACTAACGAGTATATTCGCTCATCACTATTTATTACCTGTACACTTTACACTTCTATATACAGAGCTCTTGTGCATAATGTCACTGGTGATCACTGAATTACTTGAACAGTATACACTATATACAGAGCTCCTGTGTATAATATCACCAGTGATATCTATATTACCTGTACGCTGACACTATATACAGAGCTATTGTGTATAATGTCACAAGTGATGACTGTAATAATAATTGTAATAATAATGTCACTAGTAAGTCACTGTATTACCTGTATACTATACACTTCATACATAGCTCCTCTGTATAACGGCATTGGTGATCACTGTATTACCTGTACACTATATACTGTATACTATATACAGAGCTTCTGTGTAAATTTTTACCAGTGATCACTGTATTACCTGTACACTATGCAATGTATACTATATACAGAGTACTTGTGTAAAATAGAACTTTTGGTAATATTAGTGTTATTAGTATTGTTTTTTTTATTAATGATCAGTATAGTTGTATTCTGTCATTATATCGGGGTAATATGTTGTCTGGTCAAGGTGTGACGGTATTTATACCCTGTATGTGGTATTATTTGGGCACTATGTGGTGGTAATATGCAGTCAGTTCATCATGATATGTTATTTTGCACATATTTGCTGCTGATGCCAGAGATTAGTTGCAGCAGACAGTTGAGGTGACATATGGACCGGAGGTCATCTTTCTAACGTGAGCGGATTCCTTTGGTACGAATTATCAAAACTTGTAGAAAACCATTTACAACTATCCACCATACTAAGAAGTGACTGACAGTGGACTAGGACACTGTGTGCAGGACAGGAGGCAATGAGATTATAGATGAAGGTACAGGTAAGGTAAGAAGGGTAAAGCACCTTGACTTTTAGCTACCATTAGTTGTATTTTGTGGTTGATGTGTGTGAAAATGGGCATGGCAAGCAAAATGGGTTTGTCTTTTTAATGGGTATGGCTTTAAAAAAAAAAAAAAAAGTCGTGGCTTCCTAGCACAAACAGGAAACATGCTGTTACAAAATTGAATCCCACACCTGAACATATTAATGCTAACCACGGAGTTAACTATACTTTTCCAGCAGTTCATTTGATGTCTGTTTTTTTGTCTATCTATGCAAAAAAATATATAATAGTAACTTTCATATTATATACAATATGAAAAAAGTTGTAAAATCTGTTTCTTGTGTACGGTTGCCCTACAATCTTTACACATACTGTAAATATTATACAAACTGGTAAATCACTCTTTAAAATTAGGTAATATTAGTCTGGAATTTCCTACATTTTAATTATAATGTGCCTCCATCTATATATATAATTGTCTAAGGGTCACTTCCGTCTGTTTGTCTGTCACAGAAATCCCGCGTCACTGACTGGTTGCAGCCACCAGGCCGCAACCAATCAGCGACGGGCACAGTCCGGCCGCGAATTCGCCCCTTCCTACTCTGTCAGTGCCCCCTCCTTACTCTCCTCCAGTCAGCGCTCACACAGGGTTAATGGCATGCATTACACCACGTTATGCCGCAGTGTAACGCAGTCCGTTAATGCTGCTATTAACCCTGTGTGTCCAACTTTTTACTATTGATGTTGTCTATGCAGCATCAATAGTAAAAAGATCAAATGTTAAAAATAAGAAAAAAAATAAAAAATCATTATATACTCACCTTCCGGCGCCTTTCCCGCTTATCGTGACTCTCCGGGCCATGCATTTCGGTCTCGCAAGATGATGAAGTAGCGGTCTCGCGATACCGCTAAGTCATCTGGGTAATTTCGCAATGCATTGCTGGGAATGGAAGCTGGCGGCCACATCGCGCACATAGGGACAGCTTCGCCGGAGGGTGAGTATATAACTATTTTTTATTTTCATTCTTTTTTTAACAGGGATATGGTGCCCACAGTGCTATATAGTACTTGGGCTGTGTTATATACTGCGAGGCTGCTATATACTACGTGGGCAGTGTTATATACTGTGTGGCCTGTGTTATATACTGCGTGGGCAGTGTTATATACTACGTGGGTAATTTTATATACTATGTGGGCAATGTTAAATACTACGTGGGCTGTGTTATATACTGCGTGGATGCTATACATCACGTGGGCTGTGTAGTATACTACGTGTACAGTGTTATATACTACGTGGGCAGTGTTATATACTATGTGGGCAGTGTTATATACTACGTGGGCAGTGATATATACTACGTGGACTGTTATATACTACGTGGGCAGTGTTATATACTACATGGCCAGTGTTATATACTACGTGGGCAGTGTTATATACTACGTGGGCAGTGATATATACTACGTGGACTGTTATATACTACGTGGGCAGTGTTATATACTATGTGGGCTGTGTTATATACTGCGTGGATGCTATATATTACGTCGGCAGTGTTAAATACTACGTGGGCAGTGTTATATACTATGTGGGCTGTGTTATATACTACATGGGCTGTGTTATAAACTACATGGGCAGTGTTATATACTGCGTGGATGCTATATATTATGTGGGCTGTGTAATATACTACGTGCGCAGTGTTACATACTACATGGGCTGTGTTATATACTACGTGGGCAGTGTTATACACTGCGTTGATGCTATATATTTCGTGGCTGTGTTATATACTACGTGGGCTGTGTCATATACTACGTGCGCAGTGTTATATACTACGTGGGCTGTGTTATACACTGCGTGGATGCTATATATTACGTGGGCTGTGTTATATACTACGTGGGCAGTGTTATATACTATGTGCGCAGTGTCATATACTATGTGGGCAGTGTTATATACTACGTGGCAGTGTTATATACTATGTGGCAGTGTAAGTATACTACGTGGGCAGTGTTATATACTACGTGGGCTGTGTTATATACTACGTGCGCAGTGTTATATACTACGTGGGCTGTGTTATATACTACGTGGCAGTGTTATATACTACGTGGCTCCTATATACTACATGGCTGTGCTATATACTACATGGCTGTCTGTGTTACATGGCCTCTGCTATATGCTATGTGGCTGCTATATATGTACATACATACATACATACATGCATACATACATATTCTAGAATACCCGATGCTTTAGAATCGGGCCACCATCTAGTACAATATATTTTGTGACCAAAAGAACTTTGAAATGTCATGAGGTATAATCAGTTTTCCAAAAACAGCTCTCGAAGTTTAACACTTGACTGCATTGCATTGCTTCTTCTGCTGATACCTCGAGGCAGTAGTCATATACAGTGGGTACGGAAACTATTCAAACCCTTTTAATTTTTTCACTCTTTGTTTCATTGCAGCCATTTGGTAAAATCAAAAAAGTTCATTTTTTCACATTAATGTACACTCTGCACCCAATCTTGACTGAAACCCCCCCCCCAGAAATGTAGTAATTTTGACAAGTTTATTAAAAAAGCAAAAAATGAAATATCACATGGTCATAAGCATTCTGACTCTTTGCTCAGTATTCAGTAGAAGCACCCTTACGTGCTAATACAGTCATGACATGAGTCTTCTTGGGAATGATGCAACAAGTTTTTCACACCTGGATTTGGGGATCCTTTGCCATTCTTCCTTGCAGATCCTCTCCAGTTCCGTCAAGATGGGTGGTAAACGTTGGTGGACAGCCATTTTCATGTCTCTTCAGAGATGCTCAGTTGGGTTTAGGTCAGGGCTCTGGCTGGGCCAGTCAAGAATGGTCACAGAGTTGTTCTGAAGCCACTCCTTTGTTATTTTAGCTGTGTGCTTAGGGTCATTGTCTTGTTTTAAGGTGAACTTTTAGCCAAGTCTGAGGTCCAGAGCACTCTGGATGAGGTTTTAATCAAGGATATCTCTGTTCTTGGCTGCATTCATGTTTCCTTCAATGACAACCAGTCTTCCTGTCTCTGCAGCTGAAAAACACCCCATAGCATGATACTGCCATCACCATGTTTCACTGTTGGGATTGTATTGGGCAGGTGATGAGCAATGCCTGGTTTTCTCCACACATACCGCTTAGAATTATCACCAAAAAGGTCTATCTTCATCTCATCAGACCAGAGAATCTTATTTCTCATAGTCTGCAAGTACTTCATGTGTTTTTTAGCAAAGTCTATGCGGGCTTTCATATGTCTTGTACTGAGGAGAGGCTTCTGTCGGGCCACTCTGCCATAAAAGCCCAACTGGTGGAGGGCTGCAGTGATAGTTGACTTTGTGGAACTTTCTCCCATCTCCCTACAGCATCTCTGGAGCTCAGTCACAGTGATCTTGGGGTTCTTCCTTACTTCTCTGTTGTGAATTCTGCTCTTGGGCTCCCTCCGGTGGTTGTTGGTAGTAGTGCAGTTGTCTCTGGGTTGTAATCCAGGGCAGGTGTTTCTGCTGATTGCAGCTCTACTAGGTATTTAGGTGTGCAGGATCCATTAGTCCTTGCCAGTTGTCCATTGTTCTTGGAGGGATTGCATATCTGTCTGGCTCCTCATGCCCTGCTGTCAATTCAGCTAATATGCCTGTTTTTTTGTCTCTGCAGCACACATGCAGTGTGCTTTACAATTCAGTGCAATTCATTGTGTTTTTGTCCAGCTTAGACTTTGTTTGGATTTTTCAGTCATGCTGGATTCTCTGGAGAGGCAGATATACACTCACTGGCCACTTTATTAGGTACACCTGTCCAACTTCTTGTTAACACTTAATTTCTAATCAGCCAATCACATGGCGGCAACTCAGTGCATTTAGGCATGTAGACATGGTCAAGACAATCTCCTGCAGTTCAAACCGAGCATCAGTATGGGGAAGAAAGGTGATTTGAGTGCCTTTGAACGTGGCATGGTTGTTGGTGCCAGAAGGGCTGGTCTGAGTATTTCAGAAACTGCTGATCTACTGGGATTTTCACGCACAACCATCTCTAGGGTTTACAGAGAATGGTCCGAAAAAGAAAAAAAATCCAGTGAGCGGCAGTTCTGTGGGCGGAAATGCCTTGTTGATGCCAGAGGTCAGAGGAGAATGGGCAGACTGGTCAAGCTGATAGAAAGGCAACAGTGACTCAAATCGCCACCCGTTACAACCAAGGTAGGCCTAAGAGCATCTCTGAACGCACAGTGCGTCGAACTTTGAGGCAGATGGGCTACAGCAGCAGAAGACCACACCGGGTACCACTCCTTTCAGCTAAGAACAGGAAACTGAGGCTACAATTTGTACAAGCTCATCGAAATTGGACAGTAGAAGATTGGAAAAACGTTGCTTGGTCTGATGAGTCTCGATTTCTGCTGCGACATTCGGATGGTAGGGTCAGAATTTGGCGTAAACAACATGAAAGCATGGATCCATCCTGCCTTGTATGGAGCATCTTTGGGATGTGCAGCCGACAAATCTGCGGCAACTGTGTGATGCCATCATGTCAATATGGACCAAAATCTCTGAGGAATGCTTCCAGCACCTTGTTGAATCTATGCCACGAAGAATTGAGGCAGTTCTGAAGGCAAAAGGGGGTCCAACCCGTTACTAGCATGGTGTACCTAATAAAGTGGCCGGTGAGTGTACATTCTATGTCTTTAGTTAGATGTAGAATTTTTGTATTATCTGCTGTGGATATTTTTAGGGTTTTAATACTGACCGCTTAGAATTCTGTCCTATCCTTTTCTATTTAGCTAGAAGTGCCTCTTTTGCTAAATCCTGTTTTCTGCCTGCGTGTGTCTTTCCTCTTATACTCACAGTCAATATTTGTGGGGGGCTGCCTATCCTTTGGGGTTCTGCTCTGAGGCAAGATAGAATTCCCATTTCCATCTATAGGGGTATTTAGTCCTCCGGCTGTGTCAAGGTGTCTAGGACGTGTTAGGTACACCCCACGGCTACTTCTAGTTGCGGTGTCAGTTTAGGGTTTGCGGTCAGTACAGGTACCACCTACTCCAGAGAAAGTCTCATGCGGCTCCAAGGTCACCGGATCATAACACTTCTCTCACCAAGGCTCTTCTCCCATGATTGCTCAGTTTGGCTGGACGACCAGGTCTAGGAAGACTTCTGGTGGTCCCAAACATCTTTCATTTTAGGATTATGGAGTCCACTGTCATCTTAGGAACCTTGAGTAGAAATTCTGTTGTAACATTGGCCAGATCTGAGTCTTGCCACAATTCTTTCTCTGAGCTCCTTGGTCAGTTCCTTTGACCTCATGATTCTCATTTGGTCTGACATGCACTGTGAGCTGTGAGGTCTTATATAGACATATGTGTGCCTTTCTAAATCAAGTCCTATCAGTTTAATTAAACACAGGTGGACTCCAATGAAGGAGTAGTATCAACTCAATGAGGATGACAAGGAAATGAACAGCATGTGACTTAAATATGAGTGTCTGAGCAAAGGGTCTGAATACTTATGACCATGTGATATTTAAGTTTTTCTTTGGCAAAAATTTCGACATTTTTGTTTTTTCAGTCAAGATGGGTGCAGAGTGTACATTAACCCCTTTACCTTCAAGGGTGGTTTGCATCTTAGGCTTCTTTCACACTTCCGTCTTCCAAATCAGCTCAGGATCCGTCAAGACGTTGAAATGACGGATCCTGTGCAGATTGTGGAAAACGTGTGCACTGAGCCCATCTTTCAGACGGACGCATCGAGGCTATGTGCACCTGTTGTGTATTCGTCTTCGCAGCTGTTTTCCGCTGCGAAAATGCATACACAACACTAACCAGGTTAAAAAAATTAAAAAAATCGCAGTATTCTCACCTACCGGCGTTCCCGCACAGCAATGCTCTCGGCAGCTAGCGTTTCTAGTAATACATTGCGAAATCTTGCGAGATTTCGCAATGTATTACTAGGAAGTAACGCTAGAGAATATTGCGATTTTTTAATTTTTTAAATTATTTTTAAGATTATATCTTGTTACTATTGATGCTGCATAGGCAGCATCAACAGTAAAAAGAGAAAGAGAGCGAGCGAGAGAGAATTTCCCTGATGGGAAATTCTTCCACGCATGATCAGTTTGAAAAGACAGGACCCGACGCTTGGTTCCTGCTTTTCACAGTCAGGGACGCATCCTGTGCCCATAAGCTTCCATTGTAGCCAGTGACGGGCAGCGCAGGATGCGTTGCTGACCGATTTTCCGACGTGCAGAAAAAACGTTCCTCTGAACGTTTTCTCTGCCCGACGGACCGTTTTTTTTTATGCAGGATCCAGTGCACGACGGCTGAAACGTGTGGCCATCCGTCACAATCCGTCGCTAATACAAGTCCATGAGAAAATTTTTTGCAGGATCCTGCATTCTCAAAAATCGACGGATTGTGAAGGGAGAAAAACGCTAGTGTGAAAGTAGCCTTAATGACCAGGCCAATTTTTACAATTCTGACCACTGTCTGTTTATGGCTACTTTCACACTAGCGTCTTTTGTCCTCCGTTGCAATGCGTCGTTTTGGAGAAAAAACGCATCCTGCAAAAGTGCTTGCAGGATGCGTTTTTTCTCCATTGACTAGCATTAGCGACGCATTGCGATGGGTTGCCAAACGTTGCATCCGTCGTGCGACGGATGCGTCGTGTTGCGTCGGACCGTCGGCACAAAAAAAGCTACATGTAACGTTTTTTTGTGCGACGTGTCCGCCATTTCTGACCGCGCATTTGCGGCCGGAACTCCACCTGCGCCTCCCCGCACATCACAATGGGGCAGTGGATGCGATGTAAAACTGCATCCGCTGCCCCCGTTGTGCGGCGGTTTCACTGCTAGCGTCGGTGCGCCGCAACTAGCACGACGCTAGTGTGAAAGTAGCCTAAGAGGTAATAACTCTGGAATGCTTCCATGGATCTGACATTATTTTCTTGTGACATATTGTACTTCATGATAGTGGTAAAATTTGTTTTATATGACTTGCGTTTATTTATGAAAATTAGAAATTTGGTGAAAATTTTGAAAATTTCACAATTTTCCAACTTTGAATTTTCATGCCCTTAAATCACAGAGATAGTAACATTTCCAACATGTCTACTTTACATCAGCACACTTTTGGAAACACATTTGTTAGGAAGTTATAAGGGATAAAATTTGACCAGCGATTTCTCATTTTTACAACACCATTTTTTTTAGGGACCACATCACATTTGAAGTCACTTTGAGGGGTCTATATGATAAAAATATACCCCAAAGTGACACCATTCCAAAAACTGCACCCCTCACAGTGCTCAAACCCAAATTCAAGAAGTTTATTAACCCTTCAGGTGCTTCACAGGAATTTTTGGAATGCTTAAAAAAATGAACATTTAACTTTTTTTTTCACAAAAAATTTATTTCAGATTTAATTTGTTTTATTTTATCAAGGGTAAAAGGAGAAATTGGACCCCAAAAGTTGTTGTATAATTTCTCCTGAGTACGCCGATACCCCATATATGGGGGTAAACCACTGCTCATGGCAGAGCTAGGAAAGGAAGGAGCACCATTTAACTTTTCAATGCAAAATTAGCCGGAATTGAGATCGGACGCCATGTCGCATTTGGAGAGCCCCTGATGTGCCTAAGCAGTGGAAGCTACCACAATTGACACCATTTTGGAAAGTAGACCCCCTAAGGAACTTATCAATATGTGTGGTGAGCACTTTGAACCCCCAAGTGCTTCACAGAAGTTTATAATGTAGAGCCGTAAAAATAAAAAAATCATATTTTTTTTCACAAAAATGATATTTTCGCCCCAAATTTTTATTTTCCCAAGGGTAACAGGAGAAATTGGACCCTAAAAGTTGTTGTGCAATTTTCCCTGAGTACGCTGATACCCCATATGTGGGTTTAAACAACTGTTTGGGCACATGGCAGAGCTTGGAAGAGAAGGAGCGCCATTTGACTTTTCAATGCAAAATTGGCTGGAATTGAGATCGGACGTCATGTCGCGTTTGGAGAGCCACTGATGTGCCTAAACAGTAGAAACCCCCAGAAGTGACAGCATTTTGGAAAATAGACCCCCTAAGGAACTTATCTAGTGTGGTGAGCACTTTGAACCCCCAAATGCTTCACAGAAGTTTATGTTAATGTAGAGTCGTAAAAATAAAAAATCATTTTTTCACAAAAATGATCTTTTTGCCCCCAATTTTTTATTTTCTCAAGGGTATCAAGAGAATTTGGACCACGAAAGTTGTTGACCAATTTGTGCTGAGTACACTGATATCCCATATGTTGGGGTAAACCACTGTTTGGGCGCATGGCAGAGCTTGGAAGGGAAGGAGCACCATATGACTTTTTCAAAGCAGAATTGGCAGGAATTGAGATCAGATGCCGTGTCGCGTTTGGAGAGCCACTGATTTGTCTAAACAGTGGAAACCCCCACAAGTGACCACATTTTGGAAACTAGACCACCCAAGGAACTTATGTAGATGTGTTGTGAGAACTTTGAACCCCCAAGTGTTTCACTAAAGTGCCGTGAAAATGAAAAATATTTTTTGTCCCCAAAAAATGATTTTTTAGCCCCCAATTTTGTATTTTTCCAAAGGTAACAGGAGAATCTGTACCCCAAAAGTTGTTGTGCAATTTGTCCTGAGTTCGCTGATACCCCATATGTGGGTGGAACCACCGTTTGGGCTCATGGCAGAGCTCAAAAGGGAAGGAGCGCCGTTTTAGAATGCAGACTTTGATGGAATGGTCTGCAGGCGTCACGTTGCGTTTGCAGAGCCCCTAATGTACCTAAACAGTAGAAACCCACACAAGTGACCCCATATTGGAAACTAGACCCAGCATGGAACTTATCTAGATGTGTTGTGAGAACTTTGAACCCCAAAATGTTTCACTAAAGTTTATAACGCAGAGCCGTGAAAATAAAAAATCCTTTTTTTTTCCACAAAAATGATTTTTTAACCCCCAATTTTGTATTTTCGCAAGGGTAACAGGAGCAATTGGACCCCAAAAGTTGTTGTCCAATTTGTCCTGAGTATGCTGATACCCCATATATGGGGTTAACCACTGTTTGGGCACACAGCAGAGGTCGGAAGGGAAGGAGCACCGTTTTACTTTTTCAACGCAGAATTTGCTGAAATTGAGATTGGATGCATGTCACGTTTGGAGAGCACCTGATGTGCCTAAACAGTGGAATCCCCCCAATTCTAACTCCAACCCTAACCCCAACACACCCCTAACCCTAATCCCACCCTAACCACACCCCTAACCCAAACACACCCTTAACCGGAATCCCAACCCCGACTTTAGTCCCAATCCTAACCCTAACTTTAGCCCCAAGCCTAACCCTAAGTTTAGCCCTAACCCTAATGGGAAAATTGAAATAAATCCATTTTTTTTTCATTTTATTATGTTTCCCTAACTAAGGGGGTGATGAAGGGGGTTTTGATTTACTATTTATGGCTGGTTTTTAAAGCAGGTTTTCATGTTTGGCAGCTGTCACACACTAAAAGATGATTTTTATTGCAAAAAATAGTTTTTGCATCACTACAATTTGAGAGCTATAATTTTTCCATATTTTGTCCCACAGAGTCATGGGAGGTCTCGATTTTTCCAGGCTGAGCTGTTGTTGTTATTGGTACCATTTTCGTGCACATGACATTTTTTGATCGCATTTTATTCCTATTTTTGTGAGGCAGAATGAGCAAAAACCAGCAATTCATGAATTTCTTTTGGGGGGACGTTTATATTGCGGTACAATTGATAAAGCAGTTTTATTCTTCAGGTCAGTACGATTACAGCGATACCTCATTTATATTTTTTCTATGTTTTGGCGCCTTTATACAGTAAAAACTATTTTATATTAAAATACATCGTTTTATTCTGAGAGCTATAACTTTTTTTACTTTTCCGATGTTGGAACTGTATGGTGGCTTGTCTTTTGCGGGACAAGATGATGTTTTCAGTGGTACCACATATATTTATATCCATCCTTTTGATCGCGTGTTCCATTTCCACTTTTCGTTCGGCAGTATGATAATAAAGCATTGTTTTTTTGCCTTGTTTTTTTAATGGTGTTTACTAAAGGGGTTAACTAGTGGGACAGTTTTATAGGTCGGGTCATTACGGACGTAGCGATACTAAATATGTGAACTTTTATTGTTTAGATTTTTTTCATTTAAATATTTATTTATTGATTTGTTTATTATTATTATTATTATTTTTATATTTTTACCCTTATTTTAAATTTTTTTTTCTTCATTCTTACTTTTACACTTTGTCCCAATATGGGACAATCATTTTGTGCAAGCTGATCGCTTCTACAGCATGCTGCGGGGTCTCCGATCAAAAGTCAGAGGGGCTGTCATCCCCTGTGCCGGCTATGGAACGCTGCAATCATGTTTGATCGCAGTGGTTCGGGGGTTAAAGTGCCGGGAGTGGTCCGTGACCACTCCTGGCTCTTAGTGCCAGGTGTCAGCTGTGAGAATCAGCTGACACCCGGCCACGATCAGCCGCGCTCCCCCCGTGAGCGCAGCTGATCGCCTAAGACGTACTATTCTGTCCATGGGAATTAATAAGTCCCAGGTCAAATGGACGGAATAGTACGTCTAATGCCAGAAAGGGGTTAATGTGAAAAAAATTGAACTTTTGTGAATTTACCAAATGGCTGCAATGAAACAAAAAGTGAAAAATGTAAAGGGGTCTGAATACTTTCCGTACCCGCTGTAAAGTAAATATGACTTTATATTGACATGCTACTATCTATATATAAAAAAAACATACTTATGTCCCCTTCACACATCCTGGTGAATCCTGTACTGGTGCAATCTGTGGTCCGTGTCCATGTGCCATCCATGCATACGTATGTGACATCCATGTAAAATCCATGTGATATCCGTGTTCTGTCCGTGTCCATGTGCTGTTATTGTGCTGTAAGTTTGACACATATGGATTGAAATGCAGAATAGAAATGAAAGAAATTTACATATTAAAGATGTTCAAAGATAGAGATAGATAGCAATGAGGAACATGATAGATGATAGATACATGGTGTGGTGTCGCCCTTAAATTTCATTACCAGCTGATGGAAAGCCGACACTAGGTAAAGAGCTCCTGTTTATAATGTCACTGATGATCATTTTTTTACCTGTACAGTATACACCCTATTCAGAGCTTGTGCGTATAATGTCACTGGTGACCACTGTATTATCTATATAGTGTATGCGCTATACTGTATATAGAGTTCCTGTGTATAATATCACCGGTAATCATTATATTACCTGTATACTATATCTGTTTACAGAACTCCTGTGTATAATGTCACTAGTGATCCTTGTATTATCTGAACAGTATACGCTATATACAGAGCTTATGTGTATAATATCACCAGTGATCACTATATTACCTGTACACTGACACTATATACAGAGCTTCTGTGTATAATGACACTGTTAACACTATATTCTCTATATGTTATACATTATATAAAAAGCTTCTGTGTATAATGTCAGTGGTGAGTCAGTGTATTACCTGTACACTATGCACTATATACAGGGCTCTTGTGTATAATGTCACTGGTGATAACGGTATTAACTGTACAGTATACACTGTATACAGAGCTCCTGTGTATAATATCACCGGTGATCACTATATTACCTGTACATTGACACTATATACAGAGCTTGTGTGTACAATGTCAGTGGTGAGTCACTATATTACCTGTACACTATGCTCTGTGTAATACAGAGTTCTTGTGTATAATAGCCCTTTTAGTAATATTAGTATTATTAGTATTGTGTATTTTTTTTTATTAATGATCAGTTGTATTCGATCAGTATGTCCGGGTAATATGTGGTCTTGTCATGGTGTGGCTGTATTTATACCCTGTATGTGGTATTATTTGGTCACTATGTAGCAGTAATATGTATTCTGGTCATGGTGGGATGTTATTTTGCTCATATTTGCTGCTTATGCCAGAGATTAGTTGCAGCAGAGAGTTGAGGTGACATATGGCAAGGAGGTCATCCTTTCTAATCTAAGTGCGTTCCTTTGATACTAATTTTCAAAACTTGTATTAAACCCTTTAAAACTATCCACCATACTTAGAAGTGACTAACAGTGTCTGGGATAATGTGTGCTGGACAGGAGGCAATGGGACTATAGATGAAGGTACAAGTGGGGTAAGAAGGGTAAAGTGCCTTGACTTTTAGTTACCGTTACTTTTATTTTGTGGGTATGGCTTTTTTTAAATTAAGGTGTGGCTTTCTAACACAAGCAGAATATCTGTTGTTACAAAATTGAATTCCGCTCCTTAACATATTAATGCTAACTACTGAGCCAACTATACTTTTCCTGCAGTGCATTTGAGGTCTGTTTTTTATTTATCTATGCAAATAAATCATATAGTAGTAACTTTCATATTATATACAAGATGAAAATGTTGTAAAATCTGTTTCCTGTACTGTTATTCTACAATCTTTGCAGATAAATATTATACAAACTGGTAACTCACTCTTTAAAATTAGGTAATACTAGTCTGGAATTTCCTACAAAAGCAGCTCCCGAAGTTTAACACGAGGCTGCATTGCATTGTTTCTTCTGCTGACACCTGGAGGCACTAGTCATATACAGTAAATAAGACTCTATAATGACATGCTACCATCTATAATAAAAATAACATACTTAGGTCTCCTTCACACATCTTGGTGAATCCTGTACTGGACAAACCAGTACTGGTGTGATTTGGGGTCCATGTCCATGTGCCATCAGTGCATATGTATATGACATCCGTGTAAAATCCGTATGACATCCGTGTGCTGTCCATGTCAGTCTGTCCATGTGCTGTCAGTGTGACACAAATGGAATGAAATGCAGCATAGAAATGATAGAATTTTATATACTAAAGATGTTCAAAGAGATATAGATAGTGATGAGGAATGTGATAGATGATAGATAGATGGTGTGGAGTACCCCTTAATTTTCATAACCAGCTGACGGAAAGCCGACGGCTGGGGGCTGATGTTAATATTGTGGGAAGGTACCAATAACAATAAACGTTTCCAGGCTATCGTTATCAGCTCACAGTTGCTTGCTTAGCCTTTACTGACATGAAATGCCCCTATATTTACTAACCTGCAAAGGCTATGCAGACAGCAGCAGACTGATATTAATAGACTAGGATGGGGCCCTGGATATTGGCTCCCTCCCAAACTAAGAACATGAGCTCTCAGCTGACCCAGAAATAGCGCATGCATTGTGCTTGATGTCAGCTGTTTTATGACCACTGATATCAAACCCAGGGGTTAGTAATGGAGAGGTATCTATAAGACCCCTTCATTTATTTGGAATTAAAACTCCCCAACCTTTGATTATTTATTATTATAGTCTTTATTACATTTGACTATAGGGATAGTAATGGGGGTGTCTAATAGACATTTATCCATTACTAACCCCTTTGCTTGATATCAGCTGCCATAAAACAGCTGACATCAACCCCACAAATATTACCCCACTTGCCTCCACACCAGAGCAAGTGGGAAGAGAGGAGGCTAGGTGCCAGTATTAGTGCATCTGGAAAAGCCATTTGTGGGGCAACGGATGACTAATGTTCTTAGTCTGGAAGGGGGCCAATATCCATGGAGGGCACCACGCCTTTTTTATTATGTATTTAATACACACTAGACAAAGACTACAGCCACTGACTACAACAGTCATCATACCTGCATTTCCTCGCTGATCGCAAGGAGATCAGGTGCCAATGATGACAGTAGGATTCAGCACCTGGCACCTGAGAACAGCATGAACTTTACTGCTTTTTCCTAGGTGGCGGTACACGTCTCAATGATGACACACGGATGTGATATGTGTGTCATCAGTGTGCATGTATGCAGCATGCATTTCTGTGGTACGTTGAAAAAAGGAAAATGACTGTGGGTTTATCACATGGGCACATGATCCATGTGAAAAACATGCCATGTGTGCACCATCATTGAATACAATGGGTATGCGAATGTCCGTATTTGTGATCCTTAAAAATGGACAGCATACGGACAAAAAAAATTACATGTGAAAAAGACCTTAAATAGTAAAAAAATACATCATGAGCATTGGCAGTTTCCTTTTCTGCATATGAATGAAAGAAAATATACACAGTGGTGTTCTCCTTGAGAAAATCAGAGTGCTCCTGATGTGTGGGGTATCATTGAAGCCTCAAGAGGTAAGTATTAGGGCTTTATGAAGGCTGACAAATTTATGATCACCTGGTTAGCCTGGTTGAATTGAAAGTAACTTCTAAAATTTCTAGACATTTTTGGACCTGTATGATCTTTACAGTGTTATAGGGATCCTTTTCATTCTCTAGACTAGTTGTTTTTTAATCCTTTTCTCTTTTTATTGATTTTGCATATGATTTCGGGATATGGATAATTTGCCTTAAACTCAGTGAGTGGTGTTACCTGTGGTTGGGGACATTGACTGAGTGGATGTACCTCCTGGAAGTTGATTAGTTTTAATCTTACTGAATCGGTTACGTTACGTTGGGTGAACAAGAATGATGATTACAATGGGATCTACCCAATCAATGCAGAAAGGGTAGAAGCTGGTCATCCAGTTCTTGACTGTGAAGTGAGGAGATTAGGACCACCTGGACTTCACAGGTCATAATGGCAATTGCCCACCACATTTTCTGGTCTTCCATTTGCCCAATGTTCTTGGGCTTGCAAGAGGGTCAGACATTTGTGTATAGTAATTTTTCCTTAATATGGTACCTGGTTCTGAGCATAACAGTTACAGTCTGTCAAGTAGGTCAAATCTTGATGGTTACTCACAGAATTGAGACAAAAAGCTTGGTGGTTATACATCAGAGTTGAAGCACAAAGCTTATTAACAGCAACAGTACTAATCTATTAATACGCTGCAGTATAGCTCACATCACAGTTTGTTGGCTCAGATGTAACTTGGCTCAATTCTCAACAAAGCTTTTTTGCTAATTCACCACTTGCCAATCTAGGCTGTCCTCCCCCTGAGTAGTGATGAGCATGCACTAAAATGCTTGAGTGCTCTGTACTCGAATCAAACAGATCGGATGCTTAGACGGGCTCCGCTCGAGTACCGAATATAATTGAAGTCAATGGGAAACTGGAGCATTTTTCCTGAAGACCCCAGCAGGAGGGCTGGGGATGCGTGGGCACAAAGATGGCTAAAATGAATGGAAACAGCACTTAAATGGAATGGGGACAACATGGGAAAGACGCCTGTACACATCTCTAACTCAGAGGTCGCTGCTGAGAACAATGTGGTCAGGGTATTTCTCCACTTTTAGGGTACATTTCCATGGTCAATATTTGCTCAGGCTTTCACACAGCTAAGTTTCCACATAAGGTCATGGTCACACTATTAGTATTTAGTCAGTATTTCACATCAGTATTTGCAAGCCAAAACCAGGTGAATAACAATCAGAGAAAAAGTGTAATAGAAACACTTCCACCCATTCAACATTTTTGGCCCACTCATGGTTTTGGCTTACAAATACTGATGTGAAATATTGACCAAATACTGATAGTGTGACCGTAGCCTTAATCCCACTCCTCAGCTCACTTGCATTTTTCCTTGCATTTTTGCACTTTTTTTTGTCACGTTCGCTTTTGTCTTTCTTTTGTATGCTATAACATGTGCAAGCATATGGGGTAGATAGATAGCTATCCATGAGATATATAATTAGTGACATGCATGTGTGATTTACAGTACATGGATTAATCTAATAAATAAAAGAAAGAAGAATATGGGTCCCCATATTTTTGATAGCCAGCCAAAGTAAAGCAGACAGCTGTGGGCTTATATAATAATAATAATAATAATAATCTTTATTTATATAGCGCCAACATATTCCGCAGCGCTTTACAGTTTAACAGTTTCATACACAACAGTCATAAGTAACAACGTTAGCAATACAATAATTAAAGCGCAATAAGACGACCCTGCTCGTGAGAGCTTACAATCTACAATGAGGTGGGGGAGATACAAAGCACAGGTGTGTATTTACAATGATGTATGTACAATGATGGCACAGCCATCTTCAGGGGGTGGGGGATAGATGGAGATAGTGAATGGGCTACACACACACAAACATACAATTACTTTGATTAGTGAACATGGTAGGCCGCTCTGAACAAATGTGTTTTGAGCGAGCGCCTAAAACTGTGCAAATTGTGGATGGTCCTAATATCTTGGGGTAGAGCATTCCAGAGGATTGGCGCAGCGCGGGAGAAGTCTTGGAGTCAGGAGTGGGAAGTACAGATTAGTGCAGAGGTTAGATAGACAGAAATGAGGGAGGAGATGTATGGGGGGTGCCGCACTGTGGAGAGCTTTGTGGGTGAGAACAAGTACTTTGAATTGTATCCTGTAATGAATAGGCAGCTAGTGTAACGACTGGCGAAGAGCGGACGCGTCGGAGTAACGATTAGCCAGATGGACGACCCTGGCTGCTGCATTAAGGATATTATCAAGCTAAGAAGGTCTATGGTTATTGGGCTGTTCCCTGCCTAAAAGTAAAAGCCCACAGCCACTCCAAGATTGGCACATCACATTAGATGTGCCAATTCTGTCGCTTTGTCCACCTCTTCTTGTTTGTCCTGGCGCTGAGGTAATTGGGGTAATGGTAATTGGGTTGATGACAGTAGTGATTTGTAAATCACTACTGTCATTTGTGAATCCACTACTAACCCAAGTGCAATTAAGCACTTGGGTTAGTAGTGGATAGGTGTTTATCAGACACTCCCATTACTAACCCGACAGTAAAAAATAAAAACACACACACAGAAAAAAATACTTTATTTGAATAAAGACACCCCCTCACTATTTCTTGTTCAATTTATTGAAAAAAAAATCCCATGCAGTAATCCAACGAATCCTAAGTAGTCCAGAAATGGATTCCTGAAAGGTATAGAAAGACAGAAATAAAGATAATAATCAGTCCCTTGTTCACCAATGTATTACCCAAATGTTTCCACGCATGTCCGATGTAATCCACGTTCCCCTATTCTGTCTCTGATGTCTGTGAATAGCAGTAAAGTGACTCTATTCACAAGCTCTGGGTAGTGACTACAATGCTCATCAGAGCCACCGAGTCTTTTTGGGGGTATTGGTTATCTACTGTCTTTATTACTGTTATTAAATAGCTTTACTGGCACTCACTGCATGTAATATTCAGTAAGTATCTATTGATAGATAGTTGTTTCACCAAATATGGGTCCCAATTTATTGGAATATATTGGACTTATATATACACTAGATGGCAGCCCGATTCTAAAGAATCGGGAGTCTAGAATCCATATATACTTTATTTATTCAAATGTAAGAATAATTTGGTGGGCGGGGACCCTCGGCCTCCGATTTGGTTGGCGGGGCCCCACGGCCTCCGATTTGGTGGGCGGGGTCCCTCTGTCTCCGCTTTTGTGGGCGGGGCCGCTCGGCCTTCGATTTGGTGGGCGGGGCTCCTCGGCCTCCGATTTGGTTGGTGGGGCCCCTCGGCCTCCGATTTGGTAGGCGGGGCCCCTTATCCTCCGATTTGGTGGGCGGGGCCCCTCGGCCTCCGATTTGGTGGGCGGGGCCCCTCGGCCTCCGATTTGGTGGGCGGGGCCCCTCGGCCTCCGATTTGGTTGGCGGGGCCCCTCGGCCTCCGATTTGGTGGGCAGGGACCCTCGGCCTCTGATTTGGTGGGTGGGGCCCCTCGGCCTCCGATTTGGTTGGTGGGGCCCCTCAGCCTCCGATTTGGTGGGCGGGGACCCTCGGCCTCCGATTTGGTGGGCGGGGACCCTCGGCCTCCAATTTGGTGGGCGGGGACCCTCGGCCTCCGATTTGGTGGGCGGGGACCCTCGGCCTCCGATTTGGTGGGCGGGGACCCTCGGCCTCTGATTTGGTGGGCGGGGCCACTCGGCCTCCGATGTGGTGGGCGGGGCCCCTCGGCCTCCGCTTTGGTGGGCGGGGACCCTCGGCCTCCGATTTGGTGGGCGGGGCCCCTCGGCCTCCGATGTGGTGGGCGGGGCCCCTCGGCCTCCGATTTGGTGGGCGGGGCCCCTCGGCCTCCGATTTGGTGGGCGGGGCCCCTCAGCCTCCGATTTGGTGGGCGGGGCCCCTCGGCCTCCGATTTGGTGGGCGGGGCCCCTCGGCCTCCGATTTGGTGGACAGGGCCCCTCAGCCTCCGATTTGGTGGGCGGGGACCCTCGGCCTCCGATTTGGTGGGCGGGGACCCTCGGCCTCCGATTTAGTGGGCGGGGACCCTCGGCCTCCAATTTGGTGGGCGGGGACCCTCGGCCTCCGATTTGGTGGGCGGGGACCCTCGGCCTCCGATTTGGTGGGCGGGGACCCTCGGCCTCCGATTTGGTGGGCAGGGCCCCTTGGCCTCCGATGTGGTGGGCGGGGCCCCTCGGCCTCCGCTTTGGTGGGCGGGGCCAGGCCCCTTGGCCTCCGCTTTGGTGGGCGGGGCCGCTCGGCCTTCGATTTGGTGGGCGGGGCTCCTCGGCCTCCGATTTGGTTGGCGAAGCCCCTCGGCCTCCGATTTGGTTGGCGGGGCCCCTCGGCCTCCGATTTGGTTGGCGGGGCCCCTCGGCCTCCGATTTGGTGGGCGGGGACCCTCGGCCTCCGATTTGGTGGGCGGGGACACACGGCCTCCGCTTTGGTGGGTGGGGCCCGTCAGCCTCCGATTTGGTGGGCGGGGCCCCTCGGCCTCCGATTTGGATGGTGTGGACCCTCGGCCTCCGATTTGGTGGGCGGGGACCCTCGGCCTCCGATTTGGTGGGCGGGGACCCTCGGCCTCCGATTTGGTGGGCGGGGCCCCTCGGCCTCCGATTTGGAGGGCGGGGACCCCCGGCCTCCGATTTGGTAGGCGGGGCCCCTCGGCTTCCGATTTGGTGGGCGGGGACCCTCGGCCTCCAATTTGGTGGGCGGGGACCCTCGGCCTCCGATTTGGTGGGCGGGGACCCTCGGCCTCCGATTTGGTGGGCGGGGACCCTCGGCCTCCGATTTGGTGGGCGGGGACCCTCGGCCTCCGATTTGGTGGGCGGGGACCCTCGGCCTCCGATTTGGTGGGTGGGGCCCCTCGGCCTCCGATGTGGTGGTCGGGGCCCCTCGGCCTCCGCTTTGGTGGGCGGGGCCGGGCCCCTCGGCCTCCGCTTTGGTGGGCGGGGCCGCTCGGCCTTCGATTTGGTGGGCAGGGCTCCTCGGCCTCCGATTTGGTTGGCGGGGCCCCTCGGCCTCCGATTTGGTTGGCGGGGCCCCTCGGCCTCCGATTTGGTGTGTGCTCTGCCTGGGGCCACTGTGCTCTGCCTGGGGCCACTGTGCTCTGCCTGGGGCCCCATATGCTGCCTGGGGCCCCTGTGCTCTGCCTGGGGCCCCATATGCTGCCTGGGGCCCCTGTGCTCTGCCTGGGGCCCCTGTGCTCTGCCTGGGGCCCCATGTTCTGCCTGGGGCCCCTGTGCTCTGCCTGGGGCCACTGTGCTCTGCCTGGGGCCCCATGTTCTGCCTGGGGCCACTGTGCTCTGCCTGGGGCCCCATAAGCTGCCTGGGGCCCCTGTGCTCTGCCTGGGACCACTGTGCTCTGCCTGGGGCCCCATATGCTGCCTGGGGCCCCTGTGCTCTGCCTGGGGCCACTGTGCTCTGCCTGGGGCCCCATATGCTGCCTGGGGCCACTGTGCTCTGCCTGGGGCCCCATATGCTGCCTGGGGCCCCTGTGCTCTGCCTGGGGCCCCATATGCTGCCTGGGGCCCCTGTGCTCTGCCTGGGGCCCCTGTGCTCTGCCTGGGGCCCCATGTTCTGCCTGGGGCCCCTGTGCTCTGCCTGGGGCCACTGTGCTCTGCCTGGGGCCCCATATGCTGCCTGGGGCCCCTGTGCTCTGCCTGGGGCCCCATATGCTGCCTGGGGCCCCTGTGCTCTTCCTGGGTCCCCTGTGCTCTGCCTGGGGCCCCATATGCTGCCTGGGGCCCCTGTGCTCTGCCTGGGGCCCCTGTGCTCTGCCTGGGGCCCCATGTTCTGCCTGGAGCCCCTGTGCTCTGCCTGGGGCCACTGTGCTCTGCCTGGGGCCCCATATGCTGCCTGGGGCCCCTGTGCTCTGCCTGGGGCCCCATATGCTGCCTGGGGCCCCTGTGCTCTGCCTGGGGCCACTGTGCTCTGCCTGGGGCCCCATAGGCTGCCTGGGGCCCCTGTGCTCTGCCTGGGACCACTGTGCTCTGCCTGGGGCCCCATATGCTGCCTGGGGCCCCTGTGCTCTGCCTGGGGCCACTGTGCTCTGCCTGGGGCACCATATGCTGCCTGGGGCCCCTGTGCTCTGCCTGGGTGTAGGACACTGGTGACGTCACTTATCTCCGGACATTACCTCCGGACATTAGCTCCGGACATTAGCTCCGGACATTAGCTCCGGACAAAGCCACGGAAGTTGGCACAAATTGCAGGAAGTAGTATTCTAGGCAATTATATATTAGATTTGTTATGACTGAACCCTAACGGTCACACAGGGATGAACCAACCAGGGGAGATAATAAACCTGCACACCACAGGTTCTTATACAAACCATGCAAATCCCTAACCTGTCCATGATTTGTCCCTGCCCAACCACGGAGGTTGGCATCCTAAAATTATGCAATGCCACCACCACTCAACACCATTTGACACTGAGTGTCCTTAACTGCACCCTCAACTATATACTGAGTGTAACCCAAACAACAGAACGTAGTCCACACAGTTAGAGGGTGAGACACAGGGCTAAAGATGTATTCACACAGATAAAATGGATGAAAATAAGAAGAACCACACAACAAAAAGGAAAACATGGAAAACCTTCCAGAGCTCTAACAAAAACGTGGGGGAAAAAAGTATTTAGTCAGCCACCAATTGTGCAAGTTCTCCCACTTAAAAAGATGAGAGAGGCCTGTAATTGACATCATAGGTAGACCACAACTATGAGAGTCAAAATGAGAAAACAAATCCAGAAAATCACCTTGTCTGATTTGGTAAGATTTATTTTGCATATTATGGTGGAAAATAAGTATTTGGTCACATAAAAACATGCAAGATTTCTGGCTCTCACAGACCTGTAACTTCATCTTTAAGAGGCTCCTCTGTCTTCCACTTGTTACCTGTAGTAATGGCACCTGTTTGAACTTGTTATCATTATAAAAGACACCTGTCCGCAACCTCAAACAGTCACACTCCAAACTCCACCATGGTGAAGACCAAAGACCACAATTTGGGTGCGTCTCCATAGTTGTAATTAGTGTTACCGTTTAGGGGCCCACTCAGATGTTTCACCTCTCACCCCCCCCCCCCCCACAAGCTGAACCTCTACCTCAGGGGTGCACAACTACAGTCTTCAAGGGCCACCCACAGTGCATGTTTTCAGGATTGCCTTAGTATTGCACACGTGTTATGGAAAACATCTCTAAACAAAGACCAACGCTGATATTATTGCTATATGATGACCAATGGATCTTGGTGCAATTAACTGGGACGATATCCTGAGACACAAAAATACACAAAGAAAATGGGAGACATTTATTAGCATCCTGGATAGGACCTGTGCACAGTATATACCGTATGGGAATAAACATACTAGAAATAGGAGGAAACCAATATGGCTAAATAGAGCTGTAAGGGGCGCAATAAGGGACAAAAAGAAAGCATTTAGAGAATTAAAGGAAGTAGGTAGTGAGGAGGCATTAAATAAATACAGAAAATTAAATAAATTCTGTAAAAAGCAAATCAAGGCAGCAAAAATTGAGACAGAGAGACTCATTGCCAGAGAGAGTAAAAATAATCCCAAAATATTCTTTAACTATATAAATAGTAAGAAACTAAAAAATGACAGTGTTGGCCCCCTTAAAAATAGTCTGGGTGAAATGGTGGATGAGGATGAGGAAAAAGCCAATATGCTAAATGACTTTTTTTCATCAGTATTTACAAAAGAAAATCCCATGGCAGACAAAATGACTAGTGATAAAAATTCCCCATTAAATGTCACCTGCTTAACCCAGCAGGAAGTACAGCAGCGTCTAAAAATAACTAAAATTGACAAATCTCCGGGCCCGGATGGGATACACCCCCTAGTACTGCAGGAACTAAGTACAGTCATTGATAGACCATTATTTTTAATCTTTAAAGACTCCATAATAACAGGGTCTGTACCACAGGACTGGCGTATAGCAAATGTGGTGCCAATATTCAAAAAAGGGGCAAAAACTGAACTCGGTAATTATAGGCCAGTAAGCTTAACCTCTACTGTGGGTAAAACCCTGGAGGGCATTCTAAGGGATGCTATGCTGGAGTATCTGAAGAGGAATAACCTCATGACCCAGTATCAGCACGGGTTTACTAGGGACCGTTCATGTCAGACTAATTTGATCAGCTTCTATGAAGAGGTAAGTTCCGGACTGGACCAAGGGAACCCAGTGGACGTAGTATATATGGACTTTTCCAAAGCTTTTGATACGGTGCCACACAAAAGGTTGTTACATAAAATGAGAGTAATGGGGATAGGGGAAAATATGTGTAAGTGGGTTGAGAGCTGGCTCAGGGATAGGAAACAAAGGGTGGTTATTAATGGAGCACACTCGGACTGGGTCACGGTTAGCAGTGGGGTACCACAGGGGTCAGTATTGGGCCCTCTTCTTTTTAACATATTTATTAATGACCTTGTAGGGGGCATTCAGAGTAGAATTTCAATATTTGCAGATGACACTAAACTCTGCAGGGTAATCAATACAGGGGAGGACAATTTTATATTACAGGATGATTTATGTAAACTAGAAGCTTGGGCTGATAAATGGCAAATGAGCTTTAATGGGGATAAATGTAAGGTCATGCACTTGGGTAGAAGTAATAAGATGTATAACTATGTGCTTAATTCTAAAACTCTGGGCAAAACCGTCAATGAAAAAGACCTGGGTGTATGGGTGGATGACAAACTCATATTCAGTGGCCAGTGTCAGGCAGCTGCTACAAAGGCAAATAAAATAATGGGATGCATTAAAAGAGGCATAGATGCTCATGAGGAGAACATAACTTTACCTCTATACAAGTCACTAGTCCGACCACACTTAGAATACTGTGCACAGTTCTGGTCTCCGGTGTATAAGAAAGACATAGCTGAACTGGAGCGGGTGCAGAGAAGAGCGACCAAGGTTATTAGAGGACTGGGGGGTCTGCAATACCAAGATAGGTTATTACACTTGGGGCTATTTAGTTTGGAAAAACGAAGACTAAGGGGTGATCTTATTTTAATGTATAAATATATGAGGGGACAGTACAAAGACCTTTCTGATGATCTTTTTAATCATAGACCTGAGACAGGGACAAGGGGGCATCCTCTACGTCTGGAGGAAAGAAGGTTTAAGCATAATAACAGACGCGCATTCTTTACTGTAAGAGCAGTGAGACTATGGAACTCTCTGCCGTATGATGTTGTAATGAGTGATTCATTAATTAAATTTAAGAGGGGACTGGATACCTTTCTGGAAAAGTATAATGTTACAGGGTATATACACTAGATTCCTTGATAAGGCGTTGATCCAGGGAACTAGTCTGATTGCCGTATGTGCAGTCGGGAAGGAATTTTTTTCCCCATGGTGGAGTTACTCTTTGCCACATGGGTTTTTTTTGCCTTCCCCTGGATCAACATGTTAGGGCATGTTAGGTTAGGCTATGGGTTGAACTAGATGGACTTACAGTCTTCCTTCAACCTTAATAACTATGTAACTATATAGTGGTAGTTACCAGTCCTGCAGAGCACATTAGAAATTACAGTATAGTTGTTGATGGAGAATTACAGCTGCCGTTCATTCTGATGGAGTCCTTTACTTTTCCAATTGGCTTAGACATCATAACAACTTCTTCCAGCCAGGACTCGTCTGCAGAGATTGCAACAAATACAGATTTGACTTCTCACATTTTCAACACGTCTCCATCTATTCCTAACCTGCACAAACTCCACATCCTTCTGTCACCCCAATGCTGAGCCACTGATGCTGAATGTGTTGCTATTACTGCACCTGCTTGTGGTACAAAAACAACGCTCCCTTTATTGCCCCACATAATAATGACCACCACTGTGATCCCAACAAAGTATAATGCCTCTTCTATGCATTAAAGATGGTAAAATTGCTACCCTAGAAAATATTAATGCCGTGTTCAAGAGCCCTGTAACACAGTGCCTACATTATGATCCTGGAAAGTAATAATGCCCCCTATGTACACTTTTGATCTTCACAATACTCTGAGTACCCCTATAACAATAATGCTTAAGTGCCCATTTAACATTTAATGTCCTATGAATCCCTCCATGTGCGTGTTCCCTATACACTGCATGATGGGCCCAAAACTCCCCTATATATAGTATAATGGGTCAACAACTCATCTATACACAGTATAATGCCCCCACAGCTTCCCTGTATGCAGTATGGTTGGACCACAGCTTCCTTATTGTATTGATTCCATCCGTCAGTGTACCTTTGGATGCAGCGATTGACAACTCAGTGGTCAAGTTTAATGCTGTGGCGTGCTGAGCTGTCTGTGCAGTGATTGACAGCTCAGTCATCCATCTAATGCAGGGGCGTGTTGAGCTGTCTGTGTTTTTATTGACAGTTCGACCATCCAATCTGAGACTGGGAGGTACTGATCTCATCATGTACTGCCTGTTTGTTTGATTCCACAGATACTTAACTGGGCTTGCAGTCCCAGATACCTGCCAGCCATATCTTTCAGCTCTTTGTGGCTTGTTCCTCTGTGCCTTGATCTCAGCATTCTGACTTTCTGATACTTTGCTGCCGGACCCTGGACTCTCCTATTAACTACCCATTTGTATTACTCCTTTTGCTCTGATCTGCCGTCTTGCTGGTATTCTGGCCTTGGACCATTATCTAGCTACGTGTTTGTCTCTTCCTCTATTATGTACCCTACTGGCTCTTGATCTCAGGCTACCCTGACTCACGGCTTGTCAGTAAGAAGTGACTCAGCGTCACACTTATACACACAACTCCCCTGTACACAGTATGATGAACCAACAGAATGAAACCAACACATCTCCCCTATACATAGTATGATGTCCTCACTACTCCCACAAAACACAGTTTAATGGCCCCCACAGTAGTCATCATACTGTATAATGACACCACATTGTATAATTTCCCACACAGTATTCCCCACATTGTATGATAGACCTCACAGTAGCCTCCAAACTATATAATGGCCTTCACATTAGCTCTCACACTTATAATGGCCCCCCACAGTAATCCCCAACAATGTATGAGGGTCTCCCACTCTGTATAAGGGCTCCCACTGTAGCCACAAAACTGTATAATGGCCCCCATATTAGCTCAGCTCCCACACTGTATGATGTACCCCTCAATAGTCCCCACACTGCATGATTGACCCCTCAGTAGTGCTCACACTTAATGATGGCCACCCACACTTTATGAGGGCCCCCACATTGTATGAGGGGCCCCCATAGAAGTCCCCACACTGTATGATGTCCCCCCCCCATTAGCTGTCACACTGTAAGATGGAGCCCTAAATTATTACACTCTATGACTGACCCCTCAGTAGTCTCCACACTGTAGGATTGACCACTCAGTAGTCCTCACATTGTATAATGACCCCTACATTTTAGGAGGACCTCCACGCTGTATTAGGGCCCAGCATTATCTCCCATGTGCGCCAGTGGCTCTGTGCATCTCCCTGACATTCTGTAGACCACAAGGAGGACTGCAGCCTCTGCCCTCTCGATAGCAGCGCTACTACCTGACTCATATTCTCTGTTGCAATATATAAATAGTTAATTGTAACACTGTACATGAGAATGCAACATATTCATCTACATACCAAGACAATAGGTCACGAGATAATAAGTAACTTCTTTAAATTCATAAATTCATGACTTGTCCTTCAATAATGTCCGTTGTACATGGGCACAATTAAAGGCCAGCAATTTTAAAAAATTAAAATGTAAAGGAATGTAGAGATAGGAAGAGGTGAGCTATCAACAGATCTCACAATACAAACTGAATACATTAATTCTATTTTTTAGACCCGATTAGGCCATAATCACATTGCACCAACAATTTTGCCATTTAAATGCCACTATCAGTGCTTGACAATGGCATTTAAATGGTTAAACAGTAGCAATTAGAACAAGCTGATGTTGCAGGCAGATGCTGGCTGTGTAGTATAGTGCGAGCAGGCTCAGGTCTTGGGGGTGCGATGTAGTACTTTAAGTACATTGCATTAGCCTCCTCAGAGATGTATCTAATAATGTATGCAGCATGTATATCATCTTAATATACTGCTCAGATTATCAAGTGCATACTTAGTGGGGTTCAAATTAAAAGTTCATGCTAATAACAAGAAATGACTGCTCTCTACTCCCTGCATCATTGCAGTCTAAAGATAGCTGAGAATGTGCTCATGTGCGTAAGATGTCCACAGCTGCGTTTACCAAACTTCAAAATGGACACACCTTGCCCTATTCACGATATGTAGGAAGGCATTCAATTTTAGTATTTATTGAGAAACTGGAATATCCAGTACAACCCTCTCTCTCAAATATATCAGCAATTTTACATATTTAGTTTTGCTTTAGGCTTCTCTGTGGATGCATCTGAATGAAGACTTTCCAGTATTATGCAGGTCACCACGTTATAGTCTTCAAATTTTGAAAAGCGCAAAATTTTCTGTTGTCCACGACCTGTGCTACATCTTCAATGTTTTGACCACTACAAAGAACGAGCCTTATATGCCCTTGAGATTACAGAGTTTGATCAAAGTGTCAGCATAGCATGATCTGATTCTCTCAAATGTGAGAACCGTAGCACAGATAAGGAGATGGAGAACAAAATTTCTCCATCTTCTCCATTGTGTCAGTGAGCAAAAATTGGACTGCACTCAGATGTCATCTGATTGCTGTCTCATAATTTTCATAGACTCATTAACAAATATCGGACCAAACTCGGACATGCTGCTTTTTTCCCTTAGACTGACTCGATCTGCTGAAAAAATCATACATATGCGTGGCCCCGTAGAATATCATTGGTCCAGGTCAGGGGTGGGCAACTAATTTTCCCGAGGGGCCCCATGAGATACGATGAATATTGTGGAGGGTCAAACTAATAGCTTGAAATTAATTGTACTCAATATTAATTTATTAACATTAATTGCATCACTTAATATTGAGCATAATTAAGTATGCTGACACCCCCCTATATGTCTTTGAACCCCCACAACCCCTTATAAACAGCATGAGCCTCACACAACCTACTACACATGTGGCATGCAGTGGCGTATCCGGGGGGGCACCCGGCGGCATGTGCCCAGGGCGCAGCCGACAGGGGAGCGCCAACGGGCCGCCTGATGATGCGGCGGTCCAAGGAGGCTCCTTGTCGGTGGCATTCTGCCACCCCCACAATGAGATAATCCCATTCTCTGAGCCAGCTGTCAAATTGACAGCCGGCTCAGAGAAAGTGCTGCGCATCGAATCCCAAGTGTACAGCGACGCCGCCGACACTGTCGCTAGTACCCTTGGCTTGCCTTGTGATCCATTTGTAAGCCCTGACCGCTGAGGCGCTGACCGCCGCTGGCACTTCCGCATCAGTGAAGCGCCAGCAGCAGATGACGTCACTCTTCTCAGACACACAGCAGGGCACAGGCTGCGTTGTGGTTGGTGGTAAGTGCTCCAGCTCCAGACCACGGGGTAATGGAGCTGAATATACCGACCGAAGAATCAGATAATGTTTGAAATTTAAGGGGGCTGGTTGGGGTCAGCAATATGGAGCCTGCAGGATAGGTAGGGAGCAGGGGCCAGGAGCAATGGTAGTAAATTGTGTGTGTTGTGCGTGTGTATATATAGAGGTGAGAGGTGCTGTGTGTGTGTTGTGCGTGTGTGTATATAGGTGAGAGGTGCTGTGTGTGTGTTGTGCGTGTGTATATATAGAGGTGAGAGGTGCTGTGTGTGTGTTGTGTGTGTGTGTATATAGGTGAGAGGTGCTGTGTGTGTGTTGTGCATGTATGTATATAGGTGAGAGGTGCTGTGTGTGTGTTATGCGTGTGTGTGTATATAGGGGAGAGGTGCTGTGTGTTGTGTGTGTGTAGAGGTGCTGTGTGTGTGTTGTGCGTGTGTGTATATAGGTGAGAGGTGCTGTGTGTGTGTTGTGCGTGTGTGTATATAGGTGAGAGGTGCTGCGTGTGCTATGCGTGTGTGTATATGGGTGAGAGGTGCTGTGTGTGCAGCGCCCCAGGTTCCTGGTCATTGTCGTAATGTCATTTTCCTCTAGGGGAGAGTGATGTCACGTTTGGAGGCAAAGAAGGACAACTGAATCCAGGTATCACAAACATGCAACACATTTCGCACTCCAGGTCACCAGGGGGAGCTCTGCTCCTATTTATTAGGGCACTCCTCACACTTAGGTAAAACTGGTTGCCTGGGGAGGAAGTTAGACAGTTGCCGGCTGAGCTTCGCTCAGGTAGTTGGTCCCTGGCAGGAGTGGGAGCCTGTCATAGATCGAGACAGAAGGACACGGAGCTGTGCCTGCCCTAAGTGCGGCAGCTTCTAGAAAGAGACACTGAAGGAGAACTGTATTGTAGAGAGAGTGAAGAAGTCATAGCAAAGGAGTGGATACCAGGAGGAGTTCTGCCCTACACAGGCTGCCTTCTTGTGAGGTGCAGGATCCCGGTAGCCGGAACACCGGGGGAGAAACAGTCCTTTATGCCTTGCTCCAGAGACCGGCAGGACAGCTAATTTCACATTACATGTTCGCCCCTACACCCAGGAGGCAAGGTGGCACCCCGTAGAGGCTGGGGCATGATAGAGTCCCTGTAAAACGCCTCAAGCCACCGGTCATACGGGTTTGTCCTATCCATCTGGGGGACAGAAAGAGAGACATAACGTCTACAACATCTGTGAGGCCCTGTGATCTGGTGCTCATGACTGTGAATGCTGAAGTCTTCAGTAAAAGGTAAAGAGACTGCAACCTTGTTTCCTCATTCTTCTCTGTGCCTCTCACCATCCAACATCTACACACTGGGAAGCCCTGGGGACATGCTTCACCTGTGGGAAAGTATACCATCTAGCTGCCATAACATCACCCCAGCGGACCCCTTAAAGCAGCGTCGGTCACCCTGACCGAATACCACAGGTGGCATCACGAACATTTCCCCTTTAAAGACCTTTCCCTTTTACACGGACGTCCCAGGGCCACGGACCGGGTCACCCACCATGACATCCCCCTGTGAACCGATGGACCCGGTACCAAGTACCCCACTGCCCTGACGGGGCGATCTATCTTTGGTGTCATGAACAGGATCTACTTAAGCCTGAAAATCGGATCATGTGTGCCTAGAGACTGTGCTTGAATTGGGATTTACTAAAGGACTGTGTATTGCAAAAGACCGCCAAAATTCCCGCCAAATCCGCCGCCATTACCGTGCCACGAGGAGCGCTGGAGAAGAAGAAGGGCGTGCCAACATGGGAGGAGACTGCCAAAGCAGCGCCAAAAGTGACGACCGCCCCTTCCGACTGTTGCTACGGGATGAAGCTGTGCCCAGCAGTCAAGGAGGTCCGCCCCCTTATTTGCAATGGCGGGAACAAGGAAAAGAGGGAATCCTGCCCCCAGAAAATGGAGGGGCAGCGTGCATGTGCAGCCGCAGATCCAGGAGCAGGGATGGCGACCAGTGGGTACCTGAACGACGACGAAGTGACTCTGGGTCGTCGCGAGTCACCAAAGGAGTACCCGGGTCTACCGCCGCTGGAGGATGTGGACTTCCTGGAGCCGCCAGCGGAGGAGCTGAGCCACCAACTCCTGGATGCAGAGCTGACAGCGGTGAAGAAATGGAAGTCGGCCCTGTGCAGGAAGATCGCGCTGAAAGAATCGCAGTCCGGGCAGCAGCAGACTCCAGCGTCCTCATTAGCGTAGCGGACCGGCATCGATGGAACCACATCAGACGCAGGTACCGAAAGTGACCCTGCCCTAGTGACCGATCCTGCTCCAGCGACCGCTCTCCCCCCAGTTACTGATCCCGCTTCAGAGACCGTTCCTCCTCCAGACTGCGACCGAACACCAGCCGTCGCTCCAGCTCCAGCGACTCCCCGCACCACCGACGAGACACCACTGCCGCTCCTAGCGACCGATGGCATACCGCTGGACGTGAGCCCTGAGGGGGTGATCTTCCGATGGCACACTCCGAGAGACGGGGTGGATGGGGCCTATATTGGAATCTTCACTTGGGAGGAGTATAGACAATGCCTTCTCTTACACTGGAAAGACAGAAAGGGACTGGAAGCCCAACGCAAAACGTAGACCAACAAAACCAAACGATGTGACCGGCGTCCAGCGATGCAGGGGATAGTAATAGCCTTTCACCCGAAAAGGGGTTGGGGCTTCATTCAGGAACCGGGATTGCAGACAGAAGTGTATGTCACCAGCTGTAATGTGGAATCCCATTTCCGAGACGGGCATCCTAACCGAAACTTGTGCCGAGGGGATCATGTGACCTATACGCGCCACTGGAGTGAGCAAGGTTGGTACGCCAAGAACGTTAAATGATGTGCACCTGCAGTAGCTCCACCTGGTGCCAAAGCTGAGACTATCAGCACTACCCTTCTAGTCTCTGAACCATCAGCTCCTCAAACCAACACTACTACTACTGTGTGCATAATTACTACTACTGAACCTGCCACTGTGGCAAATGCTAAAGCTGACATCCGTACTCAGGCAGCTAATGACTTGACCACACCTGAGAGACAAACCAATGACGTTGATATAGCATCAGATGAGGACTCGGATACAAACCTTCCCAGGCCAGGAAGTGTTCGTTACGGACTGATGCCTTGCCAACTACTATAAGAGAACCACACAAATCTGAAAATGACTGTAAATAGTTAAAAGTTGAAAAGTTAACTCTTTTTGCTGCTTTAAACCCGACTAGGGTTCCTTTAAGGGGTCCTCAGTTATAGGAGGATTCAAAGTTCTGCACCTGTCCAGGGTATTTCTTAAAGGGATCCCATGTTAAAGGCATCCTGTGTGTTGCACAAGTTCAGCATTGCCTGTTGCCTTAAAGAACATTTGGATCATGGACAGTGAATGATTCACAAACTTTCCATTGTAAATAGTTTGCACCTTCTTAAAGGTGCTTCCTACTGGTTTTACAACAGAAGCTTTTACAGAGACTGCTTCTAAGAGACTGTTGCTAATCTTGTTGTGAGAACTGCTTTGTTTTTCCCAGACCTGAAGAAAAACCCATTGGTGTGGCAGAATTCCGGGTCTGGATACACGCCTTGTATCCCGCTCAAGGCCAATGTTGGGGATTGATAACGGGTCCCTCACATCGTTCCTGCTGTTATAATGTTATTGATTTGCACTTGAATATTGATTATTTGCACTACCTCAGAAAAGACTTGAGTTCACCCTTAAGGGGAATGTTTAACTGTTGTATTTGAAAGAGTATATTAGAGAGTTAATATGATAGAATTAAGTTTACATAGTCGATAGTATGTAGCTGGAAATATAGAGAATGATAATATAATGAGATTGAGACAGATAATAGAGAAATATTTAGTGATGTACTTTTGAATAAAATGAAGAGAAGGAAAATGCAGTGAGCCCGTGGGGGTAGATAGACAGTCCTGCATGTGAAGAAGAGTAGAAGTAATAAAATCTTGAATTGCACTTTGAAGTTTTCAGATAGTATACCTGTAAAGGTACTTGGGTTTCATAGCTAGTTTAAAGCTATATTGTTTATGACTAAGTCGCGCGCACAATGTAAATATGTTTGTTATGCAACGTTCAAAAGACCTCACCTCCCATAAAGGGAAGCATCAGTTTAAATTAATTTGTTTTATTGCATTCAAAAATTTGTATGTCTTTTGCTAACCTGTAAACTGTTGTTTTCTTTTCCCAGTCCGGGAGTACTGGATTTAATGGGGGGGAGGGGTGCAGCACCCCAGGGTCCTGGTCATTGCTGTAATGTCATATTCCTCTAGGGGAGAGTGATGTTACATTTGGAGGCAAAGACAGACAAAAGAATCCAGGTATCACAAACATGCAACACATTTCGCACTCCAGGCCACCAGGGGGAGCTCTGCTCCTATTTTTAGGGCACTCCTCACACTTAGGTAAAACTGGTTGCCTGGGGAGGAAGTTAGACAGTTGCTGGCTGAGCGCCGCTCAGGTAATTGGTCCCTGGCAGGGGTGAGAGCCTGTCAGAGATCGAGACAGAAGAACACGGAGCTGTGCCTGCCCTAAGTGCGGCAGCTTCTAGAAAGAGACACTGAAGGAAAACTGTATTGTAGAGAGGGTGAAGAAGTCATAGCAAAGAAGTGTATACCAGGATTAGTTCTGTCCTACCCAGGCTGCCTCCTTGTGAGGCGCAGGATCCCGGTAGCTGGAACACCGGGGGAGCAACAGTCCTTTATGCCTTGCTCCAGAGACCGGCAGGACAGCTAAGTTCACGTTACCTGTTTGCCCCTACACCCAGGAGGCAAGGTGGCACCCCTTAGAGGCTGGGGCATGATAGAGTCCCTGTAAAACACCTCAAGCCACCGGTCATACGGGTTTGTACTATCCATCTGGGGGACAGAGAGAGACATAACATCTTCAACATCTGTGAGGACTAGTGTTGAGCATTCATTCCGATACTGCAAATATCGGGTATCGGCCGATATTCGCTGTATCGGAATTCCGATACCGAGTTCCGATATTTTTGCATTATCGGAAATAGGAATCCATATTCATGTCAAAAATAAAGAATAAAAATAAAAAATATGGATATACTCACCCACCGACGGCCCCTGGCTCTCAGCGGTGCAACCGGCAGCCTCCGTTCCTAAGAATGCAGTGAGTGTAGGACCTGCGATGATGTCGCGGTCTTGTGATTGGTCGCGTGACCACTCATGTGACTGCTCACGTGACCGCGACGTTATCGAAGGTCCTTCACTCTGCATTCTTAGGAACGGAGGCAGATGCTTGCAGCGGTGACAGCAAGGGGCCGTCCGAGGGTGAGTATATCCATATTTTTTATTTTTATTCTTTATTTTTTACATGAATATGGATCCCAGGGCCTGAAGGAGAGTTTCCTCTCCTTCACACCCTGGGAACCATCCAGGATCGCTCCCAGGATCTATATTTGTGTCCCATTGACTTGTATTGGTATCGGGTATCGGTATCGGCGATATCCGATATTTTTTGGATATCGGCCGATCCAATCCGATACCGATACTTTCAAATATCGGAAGGTATCGCTCAACACTAGTGAGGACCTTATGAGAATATTAGCAGTAAGGTACTATAACTCGGCACTAGAGGAAGGCTACTGATTTCTACCTGGACAAAGGGACTCTGGATTTGCCTCCAAACCAGCCGGACTCTGTCTGCCCTGTGATCTGGTGCTCAGGACTGTGGATGCTGAAGTCTTCAGTAAAAGGTAAAGAGACTGCAACCTTGTGTCCTCGTTCTTCTCTGCGCCTCTCACCATCCACCATCTACACACTGGGAAGCCCTGGGGACATACTTCACCTGTGGGAAGGTATACCATCTAGCTGCCATAACATCACCCCAGTGGACCCCTTAAAGCAGCGATGGTCACCCTGACCAAATACCACAGGTGGCGTCACGAACATTTCCCCTTTAAAGACCTTTCCCTTTTACACAGACGTCCCAGGGCCACGGACCGGGTCAGCCTCTGTGACATCCCCCTGTGAACCGAAGGACCCGGTACCAAGTACCCCACTGCCCTGATGGGGCGATCCATGTGTGTTGTGCATGTGTGTATGTAGGTGAGAGGTGCTGTGTGTGTTTTGTGCGTGTGTGTATATAGGTGAGAGGTGCTGTGTGTGTTGTGTGTGCATGCATGCGTAGCGCTGCGGGTGAATGTGCAGAGAGGTAAATGGTTTTGTGTGTGTGTACGGGGAGGAGATGCGATGGCAATGATGGGGCTGGGTAGGACTGTAGTTACTATGTAAAAAATAACTTTTAATATATTTCTCTAAAAAACAGGCCAAGCCTAGAAACACCCAAACATGTACCCCCCCCAAAAAAAAAAAAACAAAGGGAAAAGAAAAAAACAACACAAAATACACATAAAAAACGCCCCTATTGAGCGTTATACCACTACTAGCCAGGTGAGATAATCAAGTTTTGAGCTAAAAAGCTCCCCACCAAACCAAAGATAACAAAGATACAAAGCGGCCTCCTTTGCTACTTATGCTACAATCTGCACATAACAATTTCAAATTCTGCAGAGAGCAAAGATAGGCACAATAGAATAAGGAACAATCTCACCCAAGGTGTGAACACCTTCCTTCTCAGTGTGAGATGCCGCAGTGCGTGATGACAGTGTTCCTGGGACCCGTCTTTATCATGACCAATGTAAGTCCCATTCCTTTCATTTGCATCCGGACTGCATTAGTATGCTCCCTCCTCGATATATCTCCCGACGCGTTTCCTGTGGCTTAATCATCAGGGGAGAGGCCACTTCAAAAATAGTGTGTGCTATCCACCGCACATCATAGATAAGAGGAGCCAATGCGCCGTGCCCGGCTGGACAGCTTTAAATAAAGGCGCCACCAGGGGAAAGTATCATGTGCCCCAAAGCTCACCCTTCATGCTGCACCATTTCCGGCACGCCGAAGATCACGTGACTCGCGACGAACACGCCCACGGGATCCTGTGTGAGCCGCAGATTGACACGCAAATGTCATTTCCGGTCGCCTGTAAGAGGGATATCCCCACCCCGCGGGAGGCGTGTGTAGATTGTGATGATTGACAAGTATCGCAAAAGAAGACAGTATCGTTACATTGTCGAATTTTAGCCCCCAAAGGTAAATTACAACCTAATTTTTAAACAACCTTAACATAAGGGGGATTAAAAAATAAAAAATAATACATCCTTCAACTTTGTATCCACAAAGGAGGATTAATAGTGGGGAATTGGTGGTTCCATCAAGGGATGCCAAAACACGGAGGTCTAAATGCTATAAAATAGTGCTAACAGAACACAATCCAACCATACTCTTTATGTCAGGTAGTTACATGCATAAATAATATTAATATTAAGCCCCATTCTAGGTACTTTTTCTCACCGCTGGAAATGTGAGCATGCTGAGATAACAGTCATCATATTATCCTTTTTCTTAAGGCACCAAACCCTGTTACAAATATTTTTTCTCACTACCGGGGCTGTAGACATGTTAGGATAATGGTCAAAATAAGCAATCATGTTGCCCTCTTTTTTTCTTTTTCTTTTTTTCAAGACTACCCATGGTTGGAAGCGCAAGATTGGGTGGGATGTTATACTTGGAATATCAAATAGTTCTAAATGGAAAAAACACTTTACACCGGTCCCATATTTGGGCATAACGCTGGCGTAAATCCGCTACCTGTTCCTGATAGTCACCTTCCGAGGAGCAGTTTCTGCGTGCCCTTATGTATTGCCCTTTAGGAATGCCCTTTTTCAATGGGGTTGGATGGTGACTCTCCCACCTCAAAAGGGCATTTGCCCTTTTGAGGTGGGAGAGTCACCATCCAACCCCATTGATTTACGCCAGCGTTTTCAAAATAGGGGCTATCCGGATGGTATCCTTCGCAAGGCGTATAGAGAAACTAAGGATAAAAGTAGGGCCCTTCTGTTAAATCCAACCAGTCAAAGAAAAGAACCCTTAGGGAGTCGTTTCATTACAACTTTTAACTCCGGAGCGGATCAGGTTAGATCCATATTGAAAAAACATTGGCCCATTCTACGGATGGATGACGACATTGGAGACTTAGTGGGACCCCATCCTCAGATCACTTTCCAAAAAGGGAGATCAATAGGGGATAGAGTTGTGCACAGTCATTTTGTTCCCCCTAAAAATGAAACATGGCTCATCAACAGAAGCAAGGGTTGTTATCGATGCAGTGGTTGTGTGGGATGTCCGTCTATGGAGACGGGACGGATTTTCAGGAGTAATGTCACTGAGAAGGAATATAAAATCCACCACTTCATCAACTGCCGATCGAAGGGAGTTATCTATAAGGCAACGTGTTCTTGCGGTATGGAGTATGTTGGAAAGACCATACGTGAGTTCAGAAGACGAGTGGGGGAACACTTGAGGGACATTGCCCTCAAGAGAGACACACCACTGGCAAGACACGTTAACATCGCACACGATGGGGATATCTCGGGCCTTAGGTTCATGGGGATTGACAAGATAGAGGCACCAAAAAGGGGTGGTAATTGGGATAGGAGGATACTACAATGTGAGACGAAATGGATTTTTCGTCTTAAAACACAACAACCTACAGGTCTGAATGAGACTCTGACTTTTGGATGTTTTCTATGAATTGTGTAGTTTATACCTTTGTTATCATACCCATTTTTCCGCACCCCCCTCTTTCCCCCCCCCCCTTTTTTCAACATTGGCTGTGTCTCTCCTGTCCCAAGGACCACCCCTCTATGCATCTTTCTACTCTATGCTTTGTATTTCCGTATTCAGGCACTTAGATAGTTCTAGTCAGTTTAGGGTCAACAAGGGGTGTGTAGGGACAGCCGTCGTGGAGTGGGGGCGCCATCTCTCGTTTTTAGGGTGCCAACCCCCACTGGATAGGCAGGTCCTTATCTAGGGTGGCCTAGGGAATTGCTAGGGCCCCTTTCCCACTAAGTCTCCTGTCGTAAAAAATCCGTAAAATAATTTGTAAAAAATCCTAAAAAATCCTGAAAGGAATGGGACAATATTATCGTCCTATGTATTTTTTATTATTTTATTCATGCCCAAATATGGGACCAGTGTAAAGTGTTTTTTCCATTTAGAACTATTTGATATTCCAAGTATAACATCCCACCCAATCTTGCGCTTCCAACCATGGGTAGTCTTGAAAAAAAGAAAAAGAAAAAAAGAGGGCAACATGATTGCTTATTTTGACCATTATCCTAACATGTCTACAGCCCCGGTAGTGAGAAAAAATATTTGTAACAGGGTTTGGTGCCTTAAGAAAAAGGATAATATGATGACTGTTATCTCAGCATGCTCACATTTCCAGCGGTGAGAAAAAGTACCTAGAATGGGGCTTAATATTAATATTATTTATGCATGTAACTACCTGACATAAAGAGTATGGTTGGATTGTGTTCTGTTAGCACTATTTTATAGCATTTAGACCTCCGTGTTTTGGCATCCCTTGATGGAACCACCAATTCCCCACTATTAATCCTCCTTTGTGGATACAAAGTTGAAGGATGTATTATTTTTTATTTTTTAATCCCCCTTATGTTAAGGTTGTTTAAAAATTAGGTTGTAATTTACCTTTGGGGGCTAAAATTCGACAATGTAACGATACTGTCTTCTTTTGCGATACTTGTCAATCATCACAATCTACACATGCCTCCCGCGGGGTGGGGATATCCCTCTTACAGGCGACCGGAAATGACATTTGCGTGTCAATCTGCGGCTCACACAGGATCCCGTGGGCGTGTTCTTCGCGAGTCACGTGATCTTCGGCGTGCCGGAAATGGTGCAGCATGAAGGGTGAGCTTTGGGGCACATGATACTTTCCCCTGGTGGCGCCTTTATTTAAAGCTGTCCAGCCGGGCACGGCGCATTGGCTCCTCTTATCTATGATGTGCGGTGGATAGCACACACTATTTTTGAAGTGGCCTCTCCCCTGATGATTAAGCCACAGGAAACGCGTCGGGAGATATATCGAGGAGGGAGCATACTAATGCAGTCCGGATGCAAATGAAAGGAATGGGACTTACATTGGTCATGATAAAGACGGGTCCTAGGAACACTGTCATCACGCACTGCGGCATCTCACACTGAGAAGGAAGGTGTTCACACCTTGGGTGAGATTGTTCCTTATTCTATTGTGCCTATCTTTGCTCTCTGCAGAATTTGAAATTGTTATGTGCAGATTGTAGCATAAGTAGCAAAGGAGGCCGCTTTGTATCTTTGTTATCTTTGGTTTGGTGGGGAGCTTTTTAGCTCAAAACTTGATTATCTCACCCGGCTAGTAGTGGTATAACGCTCAATAGGGGCGTTTTTTATGTGTATTTTGTGTTGTTTTTTTCTTTTCCCTTTGTTTTTTTTTTGGGGGGGGGGGTACATGTTTGGGTGTTTCTAGGCTTGGCCTGTTTTTTAGAGAAATATATTAAAAGTTATTTTTTACATAGTAACTACAGTCCTACCTTGCTGCTTATACTATTCATCTGATTGGTGGTGAGATTTACAATATACCAATGATGGGGCTGACAGAGAGAGGGCAATAATTGCGATGGAGGGGGAGGAGGAAATGATGGATGTGGTGGAATGGGCAATGATGGGGATGGTGGGGGAAGAGAAAATGATGGATATGGTGGAAATGGCAAAGGAGGAAATGATGGAGGTGGTGGAATGGGCAATGATGGGAGTGCTGGGGAAAGAGGAAATGATGGAGGTTGTGGAATGGGAAATTATGGGGTGGTGGGGGAGAAAGCAATGATAATGGTGGTGGAGAAGGCAAAGATGGAGGTGGTGAAGACAGCAATGATGGGGTGGGTAGAGGAAAATAATGGGCATATATGAGGAAACAGTACAGGAGAATAGGGACATGTATAAGGAAACAGTACTGGGGAATAGGGGGCATGTATGAGGAAACAGAACTGGGTAATGGGGGTATATTTGAGGAAACAGTATGGGGGATGGGTGCAGACAGTATGAGGAGCGAATGGGGGAATGTATGTAGACACAGTATGAGTAGTGATGTGAAAAATGTATGTGGCAGAGTACGAGGAGTGAGGGTGATGGGATGTGTGCAGGCACAGTATGGGGAGTCAGGTGAGCAGGCAGTATAGTGAGTGAGGGGGTAAATATTTGAGGAGACAGTATGGTGAACCGGAGGGACGTGAGAGGAGACAGTATGAGAAGGGATGGGAATAGTGTGAGGAGACAGTATGGGGGGAGAAAAATGAGTGGGCACAGAATAGTGTAGCGGGGGCGTAGCATGGGGGGACAGTGTAAGGGCACAGCCAGGAGGGGACGGTATACCAAGGAGAGGGAGTGTGATGAGAGTACAGTATAAATACTGTGCCCTATAGGGGGACACAGTATGAGAGGACAGTGTGAAGAGGGGCCTGGTATGGAAAGGAGAGATCAGTGTGAAGAGCATGTACCATAAGAGGGACAATGTGGGGGTCATATTTTGTGCAGACAATATAGCGAGGGGCAATTTTTTATTCAGGAGCATTATAATGACACTTAAATCTTTAAGGGCATCATGTGGAGATTTTCTGCAAAAGAGCGGAGAAGATGGAAGTCTGCAGAGACGAGCTGTGGATGAGAAAACTCATCATGGGGTCTGGACAAGATGAAGAAAAGGAGAACGACTCCAGAGACGACCATCTATAAGGAACCTGGATGTAAATGTTATTTGTGATACTAACTAACTCTCATGTTTTTATTTATGTTAGGAGCATTAACCCCTTAGTGACAGAGCCAATTTGGTACTTAGTGACCGAGACAATTTTTATAATTCTGACCACTGTCACTTTATGAGGTTATAACTCTGGAACGCTTTAACAGATCCTGCTGATTCTGAGAATGTCTTTTCGTGACATATTGTACTTCATGTTAGTGGTAACATTTCTTCGATATTACTTGCGATTATTTATGAAAAAAACGGAAATATGGCGAAAAATTTTACAATTTTGCAATTTTCAAATTTTGTATTTTTATGCCCTTAAATCAGAGAGATATGTCACAAAAATAGTTAATAAATAACATTTCCCACATGTCTACTTTACATCAGCACAATTTTGGAAACAAAATTTTTTTTTATTAGGGAGTTATAAGGGTTAAATGTTGACCAGCAATTTCTCATTTTTACAACACCATTTTTTTTAGGGACCACATCACATTTGAAGTCATTTTGAGGGGTCTATATGATAGAAAATACCCAAGTGTGATGCCATTCTAAAAACTGCACCCCTCAAGGTGCTCAAAACCACATTCAAGAAGTTTATTAACCCTTTACGTGCTTCACAGGAACTGAAACAATGTGGAAGGAAAAAATGAACATTTAACTTTTTTTTGCAAACATTTTACTTCAGAACCATTTTTTTTTATTTTCACAAGTGTAAAAGCAGAAATTTAACCATAAGTTTTGTTGTGCTGCAGCGCCCCAGAGTTCTGGTCGTTGCAGTACTGTGGCTTCGCCGCTAAGGGGAGCCATGGTACGTTCGATGGCACCGAAGGAGTTCCTCCAATCAGGTATCACAGACACCAATATGTTTCACAGCTGGGCCTCCGGGGGGAGCTAAGGGTGCTATTCATTAGGCCACTCCCCACCATAGTGGGTAAACTGGGGGTCAGGCAGGAAGTTAGTAGAGAACGCTGACGGGATTGAACGGAGCAACACCCTGTGGCAGGGGGTGTTGTGAAGGGAGAGACTGTAGGGTCTCTGCCAGGGGTGGGATCCTGGCAGAGGCTTGGCATTGAAAGAACGTAACGGGTCCGCGCAGGCTCCTGGAAGCGGCGGGACTCAAGAAAGGACTAGAAGCGAGATAGATTGTGCTGAGTGAGAAACGAGATCAAGCAGAAGGAGAATACCAGCAGGGGTTTTGTTGAAAGAGGCAGCACCCTGCTGAGGCGCAATACCGGTGGCCGGAACGCCGAGGGAGTGGATTAGAATACAGCTTCAAGCCATACTCCAAACAGCGGCAGGACAGTCGGTCTCAGGCGGGCTGTCTACCACATATCACCTATGAAGTCTTGGGGGGCAATTGCGGGAGAGGGGCGACTCTAGGGTCCCGGAAGAACTCCAGGCCTACCTGACAAACGGGTGCCATTCCAACCTGAATACAGGGAAGGGGTGGATTACAGAGGAACATCAAATCGAGTTGTGAGGGAACTTAAGAAACAGACACAACCGTTGTGGGGTTACTTTCCGTAAGCACAGCAGGGAAGGACTACAACACATAGCGCTAGAAGGAAGGCACAGATTTCCACCTGAGAGGAGAACTCTGGAGGTGCCATTGGACCGGCCGGACTTGCGTAGCCTGGTGAACCGTGTTCCGGACTGAGGACTCAGAGATCTCCAGTAAAGAGGTAAAGAGACTGCAACCTGGTGTCCTCGTTATTTACCGCGACTTACACCCCACAACTGCACCGCTCCACCGCTACCATTACTACCACCTATTACACCGGACGTCCCCCACTGACGGACAGGGCCACGGACCGGGTCTAGCCACCGTGACAACCCCGAGACTGAGACCCAGAGGCCCGGCTCCGGGTATCCCCTCGGCCCTGCGGCGGTGTGGGGGCGCTCCAGTGCAATTTCTCCTAAATACGCAAATACCCCATATGTGGGGTAAACCACTGTTTGGGCGCACCGCAGAGCTTGGAAGAGAAGGAGTGCCGTTTGACTTTTCAATGCAGAATTGGCTGGAATTGAGATCGGATGCCATGTCACGTTTAGAGAGCCCCTGATGTGCCTAAACAGTGGAAACGCTCCACAAGTGACTCCATTTTGGAAACTACACCCCTTAAGGAACTTATCTAGATGTGTGGTGAGCACTTTGAACCCCCAAGTGCTTCACAGAAGTTTATAAAGTAGAGCCGTGAAAATAAAAAAATCGCATTTGTTTACACAAAAATGATATTTTCGCCCACAAATTCTTATTTTCACAAGGGTAACAGGAGAAATTAGACCACAAAAGATGTTGTGCAATTTCTCCTGAGTACGTCGATACCCCATATGTGGGGGTAAACCACTGTTTGGGCGCACCGCAGAGCTTGGAAGAGAAGGAGTGCCGTTTTACTTATTCAATGTAGAATTGGCTGGAATTGAGATCGGACGCATGTCGCGTTTGCAGAGCCCCTGATGTGCCTAAACAGTGGAAACCCCCCACAAGTGACACCATTTTGGAAACTAGACCCCTTAAGGAACTTATCTAGATGTGTGGTGAGCACTTTAAACCCCCAAGTGCTTCACAGAAATTTATAACGTAGAGCCGTGAAAATAAAAAATCCTTTTTTTTCCCTCAAAAATGATTTTTCAGCCTGCAATTATTTATTTTCTCAAGGGTAACAGGAGACACTGGACCCCAAAATCTGTTGACCAGTTTGTCCTGAGTACGCTGATACCCCATATGTGGGGGGGGGCACTGTTTGGGCACCCATCGGGGCTCGGAAGGGAAGGAGTGCCGCTTGGAATGCAGACTTTGATGGGATGGTCTGCGGGCGTCATGTTGCATTTGCAGAGCTCCTGATGTACCTAAACAGTAGAAACCCCCCACAAGTGACCCCATTTTGGAAACTAGACCCCCCACGGAACTTATCTAGATGTGTGGTGAGAACTTTGAATGCCCAAGTGCTTCACAGAAGTTTATAATGCAGAGTCATGAAAATAAAATTATTTTTTTTTTCCACAAAAAAGAATTTTAGCCCCCAAGTTTTTATTTTCACAAGGGTAACAAAAGAAATTGGACCACAAAAGCTGTTGTCCAATTTGTCCTGAGTACGCTGATACCCCATATGTGGGGGGGACTGGAGCGCCCCCACACCGCCGCAGGGCCTAGGGGGTACCCGGAGCCGGGCCTCTAGGTCTCAGTCCTGGGGTTGTCACGGTGGCTAGACCCGGTCCGTGGCCCTGTCTGTCAGTGGGGGACGTCCGGTGAAATAAGAGGTGTTGTAACGGTGCAGTTGTGGGGTGCAGGTCGCGATAAATAACAAGGACACCAGGTTGCAGTCTCTTTACCTCTTTACTGAAGATCTCTGAGTCCTCAATCCAGAATACGGCTCACCAGGCTGCGCAAGTCCGGCCGGTCCAATGGCACTTCCAGAGTTCTCTTCACAGGAGGAAATCTGTGCCTTCCCCCTAGCGCTATGTGTTGTAGTCCTTCCCTGCTGTGCTTACGGAAAGTACCCCACAACTGTTGTGTCTGTTTCTGATGTTCCCTCACAACTCGATTAGATGATGTTCTGCTAATCCTCCGTCCCTCCCTGAGGTTCGGGTAGGAACGGCACCCGTTTGACGGGTAGGCCTGGAGTTCTTCCGGGACCCTAGAGACGCCCCTCTCCCACAATTGCCTCCCAAGACTTCATAGGTGATTTGAGTTAGACAGCCCGCCTGAGACTGACTGTCCTGCCGCTGTTTGGAGTATTGCTTGAAGCTGAATGTTATTCTACCCCCTCGGCGTTCCGGCCCCCGGTAGTGCGCCTCAGTAGGATGTTGCTTCGGTCTTACAGCACGACTCCTACTGGTATTTCTCCTTTGCGTGATCCCGTTTCTCACTCAGCACAATCTATCTCTCTTCTAATCCTTTCTTGGGCACCGCCGCTACCCGGAGCAGGCACGGTCCCGTTACGTTCGTTCTCGTTGCCAAGCCTCTGTCAGGATCCCACCCCTGACAGAGACCCTACTGCATCTTCCCCTACAACACCCTCTGCCACAAGGTGTTGCCTGGTTCCAACCCAGTCAGCTTCTGATCTAACTTCCTGCCTGACCCCCAGTTTACCCACTATGGTGGGGAGTGGCCTAATGAATAGCACCCTTAGCTCCCCCCGGAGGCCCGGCTGTGAAATGTATTGGTGTCTGTGATACCTGATCAGATGAACTCCTTCAGTGCCATCAGACGCACCATAGCTCCCCATAGTGGCGGAGCCACAGTACTGCAACGACCAGGACTCTGGGGCGCTGCACTCCCCCCTGGTTAAACACAGTACTCCGGGACTGGGAAGAAAACAACAATACAAGTTTAGCAAAAAGACATACAATTTTTTTTTTTTTTTTTTGTTGAGTGCAAATAACAATACGTATACTTGAACAAGCTTCCCTTTATGGGAGGTGAGGACACTTGAACGTTACAAAACATAGTTAAACATTAAACATTATAAATTACAGGCTATAAATAACTCCTGTTACCCAACCGGGTATTCTACTAAGTGCAAAAATTGCTGAACAATACTTTAACATTGCCTTTAAGGACATACACTCTGTATCCACCAAAGACCTTCCTATAATCACATTATAAGGTAAGTTAACTTTTTCATTCCCCTTCTTTAAATCTGCAGGACCGCCTGTCCTATCGGCACCAGACCTACTGCCTCTCCTTTCGGTTACAGGACCGCCCCGTTCAGCCAGGGCCTACTGCCTTTTCAACTTCTATACACAGTACAGATCATAACATTACTTTCAGTTTTAGAAGCACTGAGCCATCTACGTATGGCTCTTAGGAGGACTCTCTACCTAACCCCTACGGGTTCACTTTCTGTCCTATGTAACAAATTATTAACTCTTTCTTTACAATAACCAACTTACTATGGAGGACTCAGGGTTTACCTTCTATCCCCACTTTCTATCAACATTATCAATCCTTCCTTTTCTTCCGAGAAACATCATCATCATTTCTTCACAATTAACTCATTGGATACATATTACTTTCTCATGTACACATTATCATCACTTTCTTTCATCAAACATTATTGCTACCCGTCTTAAAGCAATATCACCGTTCAAGTGCAACAATTGAACATCCCCTTTAAGAAGGGACCAAGTCTCTATGAGGTAGCATTTCTTCTCAAGCTACCAGTCCTTACTCAGCAAAGGTTCCAGTGTGGTATCTTCACAAAGAGTCCTTCTTTAAGTAAAACCAGTAGGAAGCGCCTTTAATAAGGTGCGAACTATTTACAAGGAAAAGTTTGTATCATGCACGGTCCATGATTACTGCAGTTCTTAAGACTTGTGCAAAAACTTAGAAAAAATAAACAAAACAACAAGGATCCCGGGTCAACAAAGGGATCCATGAGGAATTAACCCTGGACGGGTTTAGCAGCAACAGTAAACAGTAACTATATACATACTCATGGTATCGAGGTTTATTCTTACTCAGGTGGTCTTGGCCCCTGGCCCCCGACTACTGTGGCACGGATTCCAGCGGCAGGCCCCGCAGGGACCACCAGATCACCCGTTGTCTGAATTTGAAGACTGACCCTGCTGGCAAGTTCGGGAGCCGCTACAAGGCGTACAGTGGTGACAGTAACGAGATCGGGCAAACCTGGATCAACCATGGTCAGGGCCACAGGTGACACTCCTTCAGGCTCACATCGCTGAACATTCCGGGCACGCCACCCCTGTTCATTCCAGTGACGGGTGTACGTCACCTGATCCCCCTCTCGCAATGGTTCGCCATCCCGATCACAGCAGGGAGTTTCCACGTCATAGCTGGCAACGAATACGTCAGTCGATAGGCCCGGTTCCTGTATTGAGCCCCATCCTTTCTTTGGGTGGAAGGCCGACACCCTTCCTCGCTTTACCACGTCTTTCCTGCCATGCACAGACTTCTTGCGTTGCGTCTCCCGTTGTTCCACTTCATTTCGCTGTTTCCAGTGCTGGAGCACGCATTGATTGTACTGGTCCCAGGTAAGTATCGCAATGGTGAGACCATCCACCGGAACCCCATCCTGCTCAACCCAGGGGGTGTCCCACCGGAACACCACTCCATCCGGGCCCATCTCTATGGGCTCCCCCCACCTGGTTGGTAGTGGCGGCAACAACTTCCCGATCGCGCTGGGGCCGAGGACCACCCGCTCGATGGTGAACGAAGGATTACTGCTGCGGGGAGGATCGGTCGCGGGAGCGGGATCGAGCGTTGGGGCAGGGGTATCTGTCGTACCTGCGCCTGATGTGGTTCCACCGGTGTCGATCCGGTCCGCTGACAAGAACGCTGGAGTCGGCTGCTGCTCGGACTGCGGCTCCTCCAATACGGTCCCCGGACGCGGCTCCGCTCGCTGTGGTTCTTCCTCCGCTGACTCCGAGGTCGGGATTGGTGGACTCGGCTCCGCTATCTGTTCCAGGGACTTCGGCTCCTCCGGCTGCAGGGAGCACGGGTCCGCCTCCGATAAGCGAGGGCAACCCGGGACTGCTCCTTCCCCGTTCCGGCACTCGCTGTTCTTCATCATGATCTGCTGATCGGTGGCAATGCATGCATCGGACTCCGCCATTTCTCCAGGGCCGAGCTTCTCCATCTCCTGCTTCCCGCCGTTGCAAATCAGGGGGTCGTCCTCCACTTGAGGGCAGGTCCTCACCTTGCAGCCAGAAGCGCAGGGGGCAGTAGCCATTTCTCGCGCCACTCTGGTGGTCTCCTCCCATGGCACGCCCTCCTTCTTCTCCGGCGTAGCAATGGCGGCGGCTTTTGGCGGGAACTTCTCTCAGCAAAGAGCAACACACAGTCTTTGCAATAAAGTACAGTCCAAGCACAACAAATCACAGTTCCAAGGCACACATGACCTGATTCTTCAGGCTTAAGTAGATCCTGTTCGTGACGCCAAGTTTGGAGCGCCCCCACACCGCCGCAGGGCCTAGGGGGTACCCGGAGCCGGGCCTCTAGGTCTCAGTCCTGGGGTTGTCACGGTGGCTAGACCCGGTCCGTGGCCCTGTCTGTCAGTGGGGGACGTCCGGTGAAATAAGAGGTGTTGTAACGGTGCAGTTGTGGGGTGCAGGTCGCGATAAATAACAAGGACACCAGGTGGCAGTCTCTTTACCTCTTTACTGAAGATCTCTGAGTCCTCAATCCAGAATACGGCTCACCAGGCTGCGCAAGTCCGGCCGGTCCAATGGCACTTCCAGAGTTCTCTTCACAGGAGGAAATCTGTGCCTTCCCCCTAGCGCTATGTGTTGTAGTCCTTCCCTGCTGTGCTTACGGAAAGTACCCCACAACTGTTGTGTCTGTTTCTGATGTTCCCTCACAACTCGATTAGATGATGTTCTGCTAATCCTCCGTCCCTCCCTGAGGTTCGGGTAGGAACGGCACCCGTTTGACGGGTAGGCCTGGAGTTCTTCCGGGACCCTAGAGACGCCCCTCTCCCACAATTGCCTCCCAAGACTTCATAGGTGATTTGAGTTAGACAGCCCGCCTGAGACTGACTGTCCTGCCGCTGTTTGGAGTATTGCTTGAAGCTGAATGTTATTCTACCCCCTCGGCGTTCCGGCCACCGGTAGTGCGCCTCAGTAGGATGTTGCTTCGGTCTTACAGCACGACTCCTACTGGTATTTCTCCTTTGCGTGATCCTGTTTCTCACTCAGCACAATCTATCTCTCTTCTAATCCTTTCTTGGGCACCGCCGCTACCCGGAGCAGGCACGGTCCCGTTACGTTCGTTCTCGTTGCCAAGCCTCTGTCAGGATCCCACCCCTGACAGAGACCCTACTGCATCTTCCCCTACAACACCCTCTGCCACAAGGTGTTGCCTGGTTCCAACCCAGTCAGCTTCTGATCTAACTTCCTGCCTGACCCCCAGTTTACCCACTATGGTGGGGAGTGGCCTAATGAATAGCACCCTTAGCTCCCCCCGGAGGCCCGGCTGTGAAATGTATTGGTGTCTGTGATACCTGATCAGATGAACTCCTTCAGTGCCATCGGACGCACCATAGCTCCCCATAGTGGCGGAGCCACAGTACTGCAACGACCAGGACTCTGGGGCGCTGCAGGACCACTGTTTGGGTGCACGGCAGAGCCCGGAAGGGAAGGAGCGCCCTTTTGGAATGCAGACTTTGATAGAATGGTCTGCGGGCGTTATGTTGCGTTTGCATAGCCCCCGATGTACCTAAACAGTAGAAACCCCCCAAAAGAGACCCCATTTTGGAAACTAGACCCCCCAAGGAACTTATCTAGATGTGTTGTGAGAACTTTGAATGCCCAAGTGCTTCACAGAAGTTTATAATGCAGAGTCGTGAAAATAAAAATAAAAATTTTTTTCCACAAAAAAGATATTTTTGGCCCCCAAATTTTTATTTTCACAAGGGTAACAAGAGAAATTGGACCCCAAAAGTTGTTGTCCAATTTGTCCTGAGTACAGCATGAGCCCCACACAGCCTCCCCATGTACTGCATGACCCCCACACAGCATTCTTATATACAGCATGAGCCCCACAGTTTCTCCACATACTGAATGAGGCCCCACACAGCCTCCCATATACTGCATAAAACCTCCACAGAGTCCACATATACTGATTGAGCCCCACACAGCCTCCCCATATATTGCATGACAGTATACAGCCTTCCCATAGCCTCACCATGTGCAGTATGTCATCCCCATAGCCTCTCCATGTGCAGCATGACACCCCCATAGTCTCCCTGTGTGCAGCATGACACCCCCATAGCCCCCCATGTGCAACATGACACCCCCATCGCCTCCCCATGTACAGCATGACACCCCCATAGCCTCCTCATGTGCAGTATATCACCCACATAGCCTCCCCATGTGCTACACGTCACCCCCATAGAATCCCCATGTTCACCCCCATAGAATCCCCATATTCACCCCATAGAATCCCCATGTTCACCCCCATAAAATCTCCATGTTCACCCCATAGAATCCCCATGCTCACCCCATAGAATCCCCATGGTAACCCCCATAGAATCCCCATATTCACCACCATAGAATCCCCATGTTCACCCCATAGAATCCCCATGTTCACCCCATAGAATCCCCATGTTCACCCCATAGAATCCCCATGTTCACCCCCATAGAATCCCCATGTTCACCCCATATAATCTCCATGTTCACCCCCATATAATCCCCAATGTTCACCCCATAGAATCCCCATGTTAACCCCCATAGAATCCCAATGTTCACCCCATAGAATCTCCATGTTCACCCCATAGAATCCCCATGGTCACCCCATAGAATCCCCATGGTAACCCCCATAGAATCCCCATGTTCACCCCATAGAATCCCCATGTTCACCCACATACAATCTGCATGTTCACCCCATATAATCCCCATGTTCACCCCATAGAATCACCATGTTCATCCCATATAATCCCCATCTTCACCCCATAGAATCCCCATGTTCACCCCATATAATCCTCATGTTCACCCCATAGAATCCCCATGTTCACCCCATAGAATTGACATGTTCACCCCTATAGAATCCCCATGTTCACCCCCATAGAATCCCCATGTTCACCCCATAGAATCCCCATGTTAACCCCCATGTAATCCCCATGTTCACTCAATAGAATCCCCATGTTCACCCCATAGAATCCCCATGTTAACCCCCATGTAATCCCCATGTTCACTCAATAGAATCCCCATGTTCACCCCATAGAATCCCCATGTTAACCCCCATGTAATCCCCATGTTCACCCCATAGAATCCCCATATTCACCCCATATAATCCCCACGTTCACCCCATAGAATCCCCATGTTCACCCCATAGAATCCCCAATGTTCACCTCATTAGAATCCCCATGTTCACCCTCATAGAATCCCCATGTTCACCCCATAGAATTCCCATGTTAACCCCCATGTAATCCCAATGTTCACCCCATAGAATCCCCATGTTGACCCCATAGAATCCCCATGTTCACCCCATAGAATCCCCAATGTTCACCTCATAGAATCCCCATGTTCACCCTCATAGAATCCCCATGTTCACCCTCATAGAATTCCCATGTTCACCCCACAGAATCCCCATGTTCATACACATGAAAAAAAACACCACATACTCACCTCGGTCCCATTCCTAAGCGCCCTGCTTCTGTAGCTGTCTCCGATGCGCTGACTCTCCGGTGGTACACAGCTGTTTCACACGCTGATTGGAGGAGGAAGTGGCCGGAGGCCCCTCCTCCACCAATGTTGACTGCGGGAGACAGCGAGCAAGTGGGCGGGCATGGTGCTGCCCGCGGACCTCAGGTTTTCAGCCCCATGGATGTCTCAGTCCGCGGGCCAGACTGAGACAGCCAGAGGGACGGATGTGGCCCGCGGGCCGCACTTTGCCCGGGTCTGGTCCAGGTGCAAACCAATGTTTTTTCAGATCGTACTTGGACAGAAAATAAAGTGGTGTGAGCAAGTCCCAACAAATCTAACTGCTGATTCTGCTGTCCCCTGTTGGGCCACATTCAGATATTAATATTTTTCATGTACACAAAGAAATAGTTCCTCTATCATCAGCGTTTGATCAGTGTGTCATCAGTGTATCATCAGCGTTTGATCAGTGTGTCACCAGTGTATCATCAACATTTGATCAGTGTATCGTCAGCGTTTGATCAGTGTGCCATCAGTATATCATCAGCGTTTCATCAGTGTGTCATCAGTGTATCATTAGCATTTGATCGGTATATCATCAGTGTATCATCAGCGATTGATCAGTGGGTCATCACTGTATCTTCAGCAATTGATCAGTGTGTCACCAGTGTGTCATCAGCGTTTGATTAGTGTGTCATCAGTGTATCATCAGTGATTGATCAGTGTGTAATCCGTGTATCGTCTGCATTTGATTAGTATGTCATCAGTGTATCATCAGCGTTTGATCAGTGTGTCATCAGTGTATCATCAGCGTTTGATCAGTGTGCCATCAGTGTATCATCAACGATTGATCAGTGTGTCATCAATGTTTTTCAAATATGTATAAATAAATAAGCAAATGAATTACAAAGCTTCTCCTGTCCTTTGCAATGTTAAACACAGACAGTACAGGAACTGTGAACATGTGAACAGCCCCAGAGGCGTATCTAGGGGGGCAGTCGACGCATCTGCCCCAGGCGCAGCGGGCAGGGGGGGCGCAGTCAGGCAGCCTAATGTGGTCTGCAGTGTCTCCCCCTGCAGCTGCATTCTGATGACCCCGGACTTGTCGGCCATTCTCTGTGGCAGCTGTCTAGCTGACAGCCAGCACAGAGAAGTTGCAGTGCCCTGGGTCCCAGTGATCAATTGTACTCACATCTTACAGACGCGAGTACAATTGAAGCTCTGACCTTCGGGTCAGAGCGACACCATCAGTGTGATCAGGTCATGTGATCACGCTGCTGACTTCACTTGCCCATGCTGCAAAGGCACACATTGGTGGTAAGTTGTTATGATCTGGTGGCCTAGGAGCGGCATGAGACGTACTCTGGAGAATGTGGTAACTGTACTGACCGCAGACCCTGGACTTAACACCGCAACTAGAAGTAGCCGTGGGATATACCTACCAATCCTAGACACCTCGACACAACCGGAGGACTAATTAACCCTATAGATAGAAAAGGGAAAACTATCTTGCCTCAGAGAAAATTCCCAAAGGATAGGCAGCCCCCCACAAATATTGACTGTGAGAGGAGAGGAAAAAACATACACAGGCTGAAAACAGAATTTAGCAAAGGAGGCCAATCTAGCTAGATAGAAAAGATAGGACAGAGAACTATGTTGTCAGTATTAAAATACTAAGAAATGTCCACCACAGATAATACGAAAAACCTCAACATCTAACTAAAGACATGGAGGGTAAATCTGCCTCTCCAGAGATTCCAGCTTGGCTGCATAAATCCTTACACAGATTAAGCTGGACAAGAAAAAACATGCAATGCACTGAACAATGAGGCCCACAACATGTGGGCAGAAAAACAAGCAGAACTTATCTTGAAGAAATGAACTGCAAGCAGGAGCGACCAGGAAGGGATGTGAATCCTCCAGAAACAATGAACAACTGGCACTCACTAAATAGCCCCGTCCGAAGTGGACGCACCTGATGACTGCTGTGAAGGACAAACAGCAGCACTACCACTTATAACCACCGGAGGGAGCCCCAGAGCAGAACCCACAACAGAATTCACAACAGTAAGTGTTCCAATTTGAGCTGAAGACACCAAAGATTAAGTGCATGGGGGTGGAGATTTATTGTACTGTATGTGGGGAGATTTGGAGTGGGGATGGAAAGATTTGATATGTGTGGGGAGATTTGCCATGGGGATGTTGAGATTTAATGTGTGTGGGGAGATTTGGAGTTGGATGGGAGGATTTAATGTGTGTGGGGAGATTTCGAGTGGGGATGGGGGGATTTAATGTGTGGGGGGATTTGAGGATACACCATGAAGAGCAAAGGGGAGATGCAGGGTATGTATGAGGAAACAGTATGGGGGATGGAACATGTGTATGGAGACAGCAAGTAGCAATGGGAGCATGTACGAGGAAACAGTATGGGGAATGGGGAGCATGTATGAGGAAACAGTATCTGAACAGCCTCTGATGGGTAGAGACAGTATGGGGAGTGAACGGGGGAATGTATGCATATACAGTATGAGTAGCGATTAGAAAAATGTATGTGGACACAGTATGGAGAGTGAGGGTGATGGGATGTGTGCAGACACAGTATGTGGAGTTGGAGGTATGTATGAGCAGGCAGTATAGAGAGTGAGGGGTAAATATATGAGGAGACAGTATGGTAAAGGGGGATGTGAGAGGAGACAGTATGGTAAAGGGGGATGTGAGAGGAGACAGTATGGGGAGGCAGGAGAATAGTGTAAGGAGACAGTATGAGAGGAGAAAAGTGAGTGGGCACAGTATAGAGACTGAGTAGTGGAGGCGTAGCATGGGGGGACAGTGTAAGGGTACAGCCAGGATGGGACAGGGAGTATGATGAGAGGGTACAGTATAGAGACTGGGCCCTATAGGGAGGACACAGTGTGAGATGACAGTGTGAAGAGGGGTCAAAGTATGGAAAGGAGAGGTCAATGTAAAGAGCATTTACCATAAGAGGGATAGTGTGGCTGTCATATTTTGTTCTGACAATATAGTGAGGGGCAATTATTTATTCAGGGGCTCAGCGTAGTGCAGATATTTTTTATTCAGGAGCATTATAATGACACTGCTATCTATAAGGGCGTCATGTAGGGATGTGCTGCAGAAGATAGGAGAAAATGAAAATTACCTGGCTGTAAATGTTATTTTTGATTGGCTAATTCTCATGTTTTTATTTATACTAGGAGCATTAAAGGGGTTGTCCAGGTTTGTGCTGAGTTTGCAGTCATTCTATGTGACTGCAGCACTTGGAATTCTCACAGTGCGCACTGCACGCTGTCAGGATTCTCTCGTCCCCGCGATTTATATACATGCGGTCACGTGCTGACTAGACATGTGTGGCCTTACCCAATGAAAATGAACTGAGCGAGGTCAGACATCTCTAGTCGGAATGTGGCTAGAAGTATACAAATCATACGCTTGTGCTGACATGACTGTCCACTCTTGTCATAGGCAAGAGAGAATCCTAAAAGTGTGCAGTGCATTTGTTGTGAGAATTCAGAAGCCTGCAATTGTCAGGGTTCAGCTCTGCAGGTTCCAGCAGTCATCACACGGACACTTCACTCGTATGCAATTTTCATACTTATTTTCCTGTGACAATGAGCTTCTCTTCCTGCTTCTCTCAGTTTATCGCTGAATATTGAGAGCATTAGGGAGAGGAGCTCATCGGTACAAGACTAAGTGAGCAAATCGCATATCTGCTTGGGGGAGGGGAGGGCACCAAACTGAATTCTTGCCCTGGGTGTCAGAAAACCTAGATACACCTCTGAACTGCTCCATAGATTATAATGGGTGTGTATTGTATCCATAAAACACGTATGTTGTTTTATGAGTGAGGGATGTCGGAATGAAGCCTTACTGTGTAACACTTTAAATAGAGTAAGTACCTTGTCTCCCAATAACATGGCTGCTGTTTCCCCAGTTCTTTGCCTGCTATTACATCAGGTACCTTACATGGGACATTTTCCACCTACAAAACTTTTTCATGCTGCAGCTGCAATACTACATGTCGATATTTAAATAGTACTCCCATATGGCCCAAAAATAACCAAAAATATTGTTAAAATTTTGAATGTCTCTCCCTCTTAGAGTATTAACAGATTCTAGTGAATGTCAGAGAAAAATACACATTTGCTGGCTTACTTGCAATACTAATTTCTGTAAAAGCACAATTCCCAGAATGATCTAGGACAATAATATTACTGTCACGGCCCCTGTTGTTGGGTGTCTTGAGACCAGGAGCTACTTCCATGTCCCTAAGACAAGGGGGGCCATAGCTTGCCATGCTCCCCTGATTACTTCTGATGGTGAAGACGCCAGGGCCACGGACCTTGCCTTAGTTCCTGAATCCGCCCTCAGTCTGTACTCTATCCCCACCCAGGGAGGAGTGGAGTAGTAGTGTACCATAGTACACCAACCACATTACCTAACAAGGTAATTTGAACAGGGGTAACGAAAAATAGCAAACATACAAATATGCTCACTCATATAACAGAGGACTGTACAGGGGAGTGGAGGATGGGGTTAAACTAAAGTAGGAGAAGAAAGGGAATTATCACACGCTCAAAACCTAGCAACAGTCACAGATAAATCCACCAAATGCCTTCTCCAATAATAGCCTACAACAACCTCCAGCGATGCAGCATAAGCTACTCTCACATTGAGTGATAGCCAGGACCATTTTATATAGGAGATGAAAGTGCATAGCTGAGAGCCTAAATGCTCCAGGAGCTCTCAACAGAGCAAATTAATCCCTGCACTGCCAAAAGAAATGTACACCGTTTAATAAGAAGGTGAACTGCTTCTAATCAGTGCAGGAGTAGGAGAAATCAGATCTGTAATCTTTCCAGCTCCTCTCTGTCATGATAAACCTATGAAAATCACATACCACACACTTGCCGCCACGGAAATAAAAATGCAGGGAGGTGGCATTGGTGGCATGAAACAAAAACCTAATCTAATCAGGCTTGAAAATAAATTGAGACCCGAAATCATACCTAAATATATTGAAATATAGCATAAATTCATTGCACTCCAATTGCAGTGAATGATTAATTATGTAATAGTAATTAAATGGCATGTATTTAATCAGCAAGGGAGACAATTCTTGTATTCAAGTGACACCAACATTTTTCAAAAGCCTTTTTCCACCATATCTGTCATATCGCATGCTGCATCATCTGCAAACTTTGACCACTCAATTGGTTATAATAAATTAGTTCAGACCCCAGACCAGACACAAATATTAATTCAGAATTTAGAACAAATCTCTTCATAATTTAATCCTCATTTTATACCTGTTAATAATTGAGAACCCTAAATTAATTTAGATGTCAGAGCAGACCACTAAATATATTGAGACAGTAGATTTACTGTACATCCCTCTATATATCTCTCAGTTGTGGATTTGGAGCACCCCAAAGCACAGGGCAGTGGGGTACTCGGTACCGGGTCCCTCGGTCTCGGTTCTGGGGATGTCACGGTGGCCCGACCCGGCCCGTGGCCCTGCTAAGGGGCGCCCAATTAAAGGTGATGAAAGTTTGTCAAGTGTTCGTGATGCCACCTGTGGTATTCGGTCAGGGTGACCGACGCTGCTAGGGGACCACTGGGGTGATGGAATGGCAGCTAGATGGTATACCTTCCCACAGGTGAAGTATGTCCCCAGGGCTTCCCTTGATGAGTAGATAGTAATGGTGTAGGTTGCAGTAAATGACGAGGACACAAGGTTGCAGTCTCTTTACCTTTTTACTGAAAGCTTCCGCATCCACAATCCTGGTGGCCGGATTGTGAAGTGTAGTGTGTGACTGTGATACCTGGTCAGGTGAACTCCTTTAGTGCCATCAGACGTACCATCACTCCCCCTTGTGGAAGAGCGACAATACTGCAACGACCAGGACTCTGGGGCACTGCACTTACACATACATAACATACCATATATTAAACTCACACAGTCAACTTTCTTTGCAGTTCCAGCAGCAGGAACTTGAATTAACTTTAACAATTCCGCTCTTTGAAAACTATTGAAAACTGACCTGTGATGCCCAGTGAGGAAGCGCCCTGAAACAGTCCATCTATAATAAGACAAAGCGTCCCCAAATCTATTGTTTAAGTCTGGAACATGGTGAGCCCTGCTCGACAGCCAGAATACATGTGGGGATTACCTAACAAACACGCACTCTGTTTGACACTCTCAAAATTTTTTGCCCGAGCATGCTCAGAAAACCCGAGTAATGAGCACACTTGCTCATCACTAGATGTGATAGCTGCAAGGCATTATGGAGAAGCCCATGCATCATACTAATGGTCATGTCAGCCTATGTGAGCATTCTTTTGTTGATTTGCCAAAATCAAATTGCAAATTGTTCGAATTTGGATTTGTGAATTTCATATTATTCTGCTTGAATTCAATTCACATTTAATAAATTTGATCATCTCTATTTGATATTTATTTGTTTTGGACATTTATTTAATTTGAAGCTAGGATATTATTTAAATTATTTGTTTCTGAAGCAATTATTGCATTTGTCATTTTCAGGGTATGCATTTTGTTGCCTAACATAAGTAGAATTACTATTGCACTTATTTTTAGTAATAATTTTAGCTCGGATCCTTGCTCGGGCCCTTTATAAGCAAATTTGGGCCATTAGAAGTATGGGTCGGTATGTGCTAGGTCAATCACCTCCATACCCGCCTCCACCAGCATACATTACTCTCCTCCAGCTGCATATAGAAACCCTGCTAATCTTATTAACATCCAGTGTATGCCTTCTCCTATCGCTCTCCACTGTGCTCTCTGGAATGCACGGTCTGTGTGTAACAAACTAACTTACATTCACGATCTTTTCCTCTCTAATTCCCTTAACCTTCTGGCTATTACAGAAACCTGGATCCAGCACTCAGACACCACCGCCGCTGCCACTCGCTCGTTTGGTGGGCTGAAATTTTCACATACCACCAGACCTGAGAACAGACAGAGTGGGGGTGTTGGTTTGCTCCTTTCATCACAATGTGCTTTCCAGGTCATCTCCCCGGTTCCCTCACTTACATTTCCTTCCTTTGAAGTCCACGCCGTCAGACTCTTTAAGCCCTGTCCTTGCGGGTGGCGGTTGTTTATCGCCCTCCTTGCTCCTCCCGCCTGTTTCTAGACCACTTTGCCACCTGGCTTACTCACTTTCTATCCTGTGACATCCCTACCTCCATCATGGGAGACTTTAACATCCCCATCAATGAAACCCCTCTCCCAATCTGCCTCTCATCTTCTTTCTCTAACTTCTTCATTTGGCTTCTCACAGTTTACTAATTCTCCTACGCATGAGGATGGGAATACTCTGGACCTGGTTTTCTCCCATCCCGGATAGCTGAAAAACTTTACTAACTCCTCTCTGCCGCCTTCGGACCACAACCTTCTTTCCTTCTCTGTCAAGAATTGTCTCCTCACTCGGGACACCCCTACTTACCACACTTTTCGGAATACACGTTCCATTAATACCCAGCAGCTTATGAACAATCTCCACACATCTCTAGCCCCCATCTCCTCCCTCTCCTGTCCAGACTTAGCATTGTCACACTTCAATAATACACTGAAGAATGCCCTAGATGAAGCAGCACCTTCTACACGCAGAAAGACCTGACACAGACAACGGCAGCCCTGGCACACTATGCAAACACGCTTTCTCCAGCATTGCTCAAGGTGTGCAGAGCGGCAGTGGAGAAAATCTCTCTTAGCAGAAGACTTCATCCACTATAAGTTCATGCTCAAAACCTATAACTCTGCCCTTTTTCTGGCCAAACTATCCTACTTCATCACCCTCATCACCTCACTATCCAACAACCCAAAACGACTTTTTGAAACCTTAAACTCCCTCCTGAAACCTAAAGTACAGGCCCCCATCACCAATCTCAGTGGTGAGGATCTGGCCACTTATTTCCTAGAAAAAATCAACCACATCCACCAGGATATCTCAGCCCAATCTCCTCAGTGCCTGGATCCCCTTCCCTGCCGCACCTCAAGCTCACTAGACATCTTTGAGCCTGTTTCAGAAGAAGTTTCCAAGCTCCTCGCTTCTGCCCGGCCTACAACCTGCAATAATGACCCCATTCCTTCACATCTCCTGCAGTCTCTCTCACCAGTGGTCACCACTCGCCTGACTAAAATATTTAACCTCTCTCTTTCTTCAGGTATCTTTCCCTCCTCATTTAAACATGCCATCATAACCCCTTTACATAAAAAGCCATCCCTGGACCAGAACTGCACTGCTAACTACAGACCTGTCTCTAACCTTTCCTTCATCTCTAAACTCCTGGAACGCTTGGTCCACTCCCGTCTAATCCGCTATCTCTTGGATAACTCTCTTCTCGACCCCTTACAATATGGTTTCCGCTCTTTACACTCCACTGAAACTGCCCTCACTAAAGTCTCTAATGATCTAATAACAGCTAAATCCAAAGGTCATTGCTCTCTGCTGATTCTCCTGGATCTCTCTGCTGCATTTGACACTATGGATCACCAGCTCCTTCTTACTATGCTCTGCTCCATAGGCGTCAAGGACACAGCCCTCTCCTGGTTCTCCTCCTACCTCTCTGACCGCTCCTTCACTGTATCCTTTGCCGGCTCCTCTTCCTCTCCTCGTCCCCTTACTATCGGGGTTCCGCAGAGCTCAGTCCTAGGCCCCCTCCTCTTCTCTCTATACGCGGCCCCTATTGAACAAACAATCAGTAGATTTGGGTTCCAGTATCATCTCTATGCTGATGTCACCCAATTATACACTTCACCCCTACCCTAATTAAAAATACCAAGGATTGTCTGTCTGCTGTCTCTAACATCATGTAATCCCTCTATCTGAAACTAAATCTCTCCAAAACGGAACTTCTTGTGTTTTTCCCTTCTACTAACCTCACTCTACCCAACATCAAAATTACCCTGGAGGGTTCAACCATAACTCCCAAGCAGCATGCCCACTGTCTTGGGGTCATATTCGACACCGAACTTTCCTTTACTCCCTATATCCGATCACTCACTCGCTCTTGTCACCTGCATCTCAAAAACATCTACAGAATCCGAAATTTTCTCACCTTTGAAACTGCTAAGACTCTTACTGTCGCTCTTATTCATTCTCGTCTGGACTACTGCAACTCTCTTCTGATTGGTCTCCCTCTTACCAAACTTTCTCCTCTCCAATCCATCTTGAATGCGGCAGCCAGGGTCATATTTCTGTCCAGCCTCTTCACCGATGCACTGGCTACCCATTCGCTACAGGGTCCAGTATAAACTCATCTCTCTTACCCACAAAGCTCTCCACAGTTCTGCACCGCCTTATATCTCCTCTCTCATCTCTGTCTATCGCCCTACACGTGCCCTCCGTTCTACAAATGACCCAATACTAACATCCCCTGTAATCCGAACCTCGCACCTCCGTCTCCTAGACTTCTCTCGTGCTGCGCCAGCTCTGTGGAATGCACTTCCCCAGACGATCAGACTGATACCTAGCCCTGACCTATTCAAGCGCGCTTTAAAAACCCATCTCTTCAAACAAGCCTACCACATCAACTACTCAGTAAACTAAATTTGCCCTGTTCCCTCCTTCCAAATATTATTCTGAATCTGCACCCTACTATTCATCTGTCTCCACACCCTCCATGTATACGATAACTGCACTTGATACTTGACTATTGCACTTAAACACACGGGCTGATGACCGGATCATGCAGCTTTGTATGAAAATCCCTATGTATTATAATTGCCAGACCTGAAATAACAAGCACTTTTCACCTATTGTGTCCCCCCCATTTCCTTGTAGATTGTAAGCTTGCGAACAGGGACCTCACTCCTAATGTCACTGTTTAAATTGTCTTAACTTGTATTGAATTTGTCTGTACATGTCCCCACTTAATTGTAAAGTGCTGCGGAATATGTTGGCGCTATATAAATAAAAATTATTGTTATTATACCTGTGATCTGCAAGTAGAAACAGTGAACAAGATGCAATCTGATTTTGCAGCATTTGTTAAATTAAAGGGGTTGTCCGGTCCAAAACGATAAGTCTGCAGTCACTCTGTGGGACTGCAGACTTATCAATGATTCACCGGTTTCTGCATTGGGACTGAAGGATATATATGAGAGAGCAAGGCTGTGCCGGTCCTGATTCAGAAACCAATCGAGTGCGCTGGGTGGATTCATAAGTCTGCAGCCACATAGAGTGACTGCAGACTTATCAGTTTGGATGAGACAACCCCTGTAATGACAATTTGCCACATTCAGGCTATGCCCTTAGTAATACTGTATACAGAACTTTTTGTCTTTGTACTGTTTACATGCTTACAAAATAATAACCAGGTATTTAAGGAATCCTACCGCAGGGAGATACACATGAACAGCAAGCTTGTGCTGAACTATTGTAAGAAAGTAAAAATGAGATGTTTGCTTAATTTCATGATTATTCATGCGTATTCATAGCTGTCACTACCAGACAAAAAAAATGTTGTTTAAGTTTTCAGCTTTTTTTTTAAATGGCTGTTTGCCTTATGTATTTTGTGGTATTTCTGAGACACAATTTGTTTTGACTCTTCAAAGCGGTGGTTTGAAGTCAAAGTAAATTTTGTTCTAAATCCCTATCTATATAATGCCATAATCTAAACTAATTTCTAATATGCTAGCATCAAAAATTCCTTAACCTTCCATAACTACACTAAGGGCTCATTTCCACATAAGAGGCACACGTTCGTATCTCGCATGTGGAAACCAAGCTATGGCGCCGGCACTTTGGAGCGGAGCGTGCAGCTCTATATGTTCCTATGCGGCCGCACGCTCCGCTCTGGAGTGCCGGCTCCACAGCTTGGTTTCCACATGCGAGATACGGACGTGTGCCTCGCATGTGGAAATGAGCCCTAAGTGTCTAAATCTAAGTGTCTAAGTCTAAATGCTTTTCTACTTTTATTCCCATACTTCTTTTCTGATGACACTTCCTTTGAGTATCCCAGTGCATGCTGTGATACTCAAATGAAGCCACCCTGGGGTGTCATCAGGGTGCCGCCCACGCAAGTGACTTCCCTGGCTTCTGCAAGCCAGGCTGTGTGACATCAATCTGTTGCTGGTTCAATACTGCTGATGTGAGCTGACAGAGATGAGCAAAGCTTAGCCATGCCTCCCCCTCCACCATCTTTTCAGGCACATGACATTGGAATGGGCTTAAGGTGAGTATAACTGTGTTTGTTATTTTTAAATAAAAAAGTTAAACTGTGTGTCTGCTTAATTCTAATAAAGGACTTTATTCTGGCTGTGTGTTTATTTTCAACTTGACTATGGGTTATTAATGGGGGCATCTTATAGACGCCTCCCCAATACTAACCTGTGGGCTTGATGTCACCTGACAATACAAAGGTGAAATCAACCCCACAATCAGTACCCCACATGCCACTACCACAGGGCAAGTGGGTAAAGCAGGGCAAAGCACCAGAATTGCTGCATCTAATAGATGTGTCTTTTCTGGGGTGGCTTCAGGCTGTTAATTTTAGGTTGGGGGGGGCTAATATCCATGGACCCTTCCCAGCCTTAGAATACCAGCCCCCAGCTGTCTGCTTTAGCTTGACTGGTTGTCAAAAATGAGGGGGAAACCTCAAGCCGCTATTTATTTAAATAATTAAAAAAATGTCGTGGGACCCCTCTATTCTTGATAACCAGCCAAGATAACACTGACAGCTGATAGGTTGTGGCCCACAGCTGCCAGTTTTGCCTAGCTGGTTATCCAAAATAGTGGTTAACCCACAGACATTTATTTATTTTTGTTATAGTGCAGGCGCCGACTGATGACTACTCCTATCAGCCTCGCCTGTGCTAGTTGTTATCAGTGGAGCAGGCATACGCTCATGGGAGCAGTAGTAACATTAACAGACATTTGTAAACCTTTTTACCTCCAGTCACAGCTGCGGGCGCTTGATGTCATCTGACAGCGTGGGAATCGCAGCGATCTGTCTGCCGGTAATAATCTTGCTGCTGATCGAGCCGCCGTCGTTCCTAATGCTGTCACGCAGATAACAGCGTGAGAAATATCGCTCCACACAAATTTACCAAACTGTGTCCGAACTTTGATGACTTTAAGGAAAAATACTCAGGAATCTGAACACAAATCTGAATCTGCAAGGTTCGTGCCGAATTTGAAATTGTCAATCTTTTTCACTCATCTCTACTGAAAACATAGAACGTGCGCTGTGATTGTGCTTATTGTACTGTGCACAGGGACAAATAAGGGATTAGCCCAGCCCCTGAAATTAGTGTAATTGATGACACTTCAATTCAGGGAGGTGGCAGAGGCTGTAGCGATGACCACAGCCTCTGCCCCTGAAGATGTTTTGTTTGAGTATCTCAGTAGGGGAAAAAAATAGAAAAGCAGTACGATAGTGTTGTTAGGGAACAGTAGGGAATTTTTACTGCAAGCATATTAGAAACTAGTTTTGATTATGGCACTGAATAGATAGGGATTGAGAATGAAATTGTCACGATATATATAGCGACCCCACGGGGGGTATGTAGTGGATGGCAGAGCAAACACACAACGGGATGTAAAAGGGCAGAAGAAGGCCCTATCAATACGGAAATGAAGGAATGGTTACCTTCTGCTCAAACCTGAGCTTGACCCTGCACTCTCCTAATGCCTTGAGCAGGTCCTCCGTCCCACCGCCGTCAGGAACCTCATTTCTCACTGTCACCTTACACTGCCCTGGCTAGTGCACAGGCCGGCAAGGAGCGCTAGCCTCACCACTGCAGAGAGTATCACACAGAGGACAGTGACAAACACGAAAGGGGCAAGGAGAAAACACCACACTTAGCTTCCAGAATCAGCTGCCAAGCTCCACACCATAGATGGCATAGAAGCCGGACTCCAAACTTCATAAACAGCAGACACCAGATAGCTGCTACTGCCAGGCTGGTCTCCATAGAGAAACTCTATAACCAACATTCAGCTGATGCATCAGGTGACCATTTAAAGGATGGCGGGAGTGGTCACCACCACAACTGCTGACCCAACAGCACTGCAGATACACCAGATTGCCAGCGGGGGAAAAACTGACATTAACCCCCGATGGTCCTGAACGGAAAAAGCAACATTTAAAACAGAGTGGAACCAGAGCTGCCATGAATGCAATAATAGATTGTGACTAGTGATCAGCGAGTATACTCGTTGCTTGGGTTTTCCTGAGCATGCTTGGGTGGTCTCCAAGTATTTGTGAGTGCTCGGGGATTTAGTTTTTGTTGATGCAGGTGCATAATTTGCAGCTGCCAGACAGCTTGAATACATGTGGGGATTCATTAGCAACCAGGCAACCCCCACATGTACTCAGGCTGGCAAGCAGCCGTAAATCATGCAGCTGCGTTGACAAAAACTAAATGTCCGTGCACTCACAAAATTCTGAGCATGCTCGAGAAAACCCGAGCAATGAGTATACTCGCTTATCACTTATCGTGACAGAAATTTACTTTAATTTCAGACTACCCCTTTAAGAAACAACAACAAAAAACTTATTGTGTCAAATGTGCCCGGCATCTACATATGTGCTCAATAATGTTGAACTGTTTGAATATCATTGGTCAGATTGTTTTTGTTTAAGGGAAAAACACTCAAAAATTATATACCCACACTCAAACTATAACTGATTCCGGATGACCCCTCATGTAACTTTTTCACCAGGAGTGATCCCTAATAGTTTACACAAGATTACTGAGAGTCCAGGCATTAGGACCTGTAACCAATTTAACTTCAGGGGTCCCTTCTAATAGAAGACTGTTTATAAAATGTACGAAAAATGAAAGAAGTGGAAATGTTTCAAATATTCCTCTTTAACCTACTTGCCATTGCAAAACCTGAGCATCAACTCATGTATGTCTCCCTGGTGTGAGATTGCTAAACTTTCTGTTTGTCTTTTTTCTCATTTTTCATTGTGATGGGGATCTGATATGCCTTTTCAGCCAATCCACACACACTAGACTCATGCAGGAGTCTAGACCAAGAGATCAAAAGTATATTATATCATCTCACACACTGCTTGTCACATCTCCACTAGGATCTCCTCCTGCAATTAGACAAATTGACAGAAAAAGACATGCATTTGTTCTGACATTCAGGGCTCCAGCTTGCAATATTACTCTAACGCCAGTCAATAACCAATTATGTTTACATAACCAAGGCATGCCCAAGACCACAACCACCGGCATGTTTTTAAGAGCACAAAATAACAGATTTAAAATGGAAAACGCCAACAAGCATGGACACCTCCTTTGTTATATACTTCACCACGCCTGTGAGTGAGAGGTGTATCATCAATAGCAGTGACTTTAATAGGAAAACACAATATTTGCAAGGGTAAGCCAAGATCCTTTGCCACCTTGGTATCAACAAAATTTGCTGCAGATCCACAATCAATAAAGGCCTGAAGCTACACAGATTTTTACTAATGGATAATTTAGCAGAATCATGGTGAAATATCTGTGCACCTATGTAGGCATCCTTGGGCCCACCAAGGCCCTGACGTTTCTCTGGTAGTGGTTGTCTTGGGCAGGAGTACCTCTCTGACGGTCAAACTCTCTACAATTATTTACAAAAAAACAGCTTATGTTGCTCTTCCCTTGTAGTTGATGCGAGTGAATTATCCCAATCTGCATGGGTTCCTCAGTAAGTGTAATAGGTACACAAGTTTATTGCATACAAGTTTTCTACTGTCAGCCCCTTAAGACACAGGCAGCCATAGAGCAGAAATGCTGAAGTACAGTATATATTGTAAAATGGTTTTAAATTTGTGTTATATATTTATTAACTTTTTCAGGTCGTTATAAACATCATTGTGAGATGACTTGTTCTATTCATTTTTGTATAAAACCAGATTTAGGCTATGTGCACACGTTTCGGATTCTGCATCTCCTGGCAGAAAACGCAGGTGCGGATTTGTTGCGTTTTTTACGTGGATTTTGTGTGTTTTTGGTGCGGATTTTTTGCGGATTTACTGCGTTTTTTCCCCTGTGGAATGGGTACAAAACGCTGCAGATCTGCAAAAAAATAAGTAACGTGCTACTTCTTTCAATCCGCAGCGTTTCCGCACGGAATTTTCCGCACCATCTGCACAGCGTTTTTTTTTTCTCATTGATTTACATTGTTCTGTAAATCACTTGCGGATCTGCAGCGTTTCTGCACCGCAAAAAACTCTGCGGATCCGCAGGAAATCCTCAACGTGTGCACATAGCCTTAAGGTTTTGTCTATCAAGACAATCTTTTTCCATAGATGGGGTCGGCAACTCCAGACTCAATCTATAGCCGGGGTCACACTTGCGAGTGCAATGCGAGAAACTCGAGCGAGTCTCTCGCCTCAATACCCGACACTGCAGCCGGCACTCGGGACCAGAGCATGCGGCTGCATGTATTTCTTTTTTTCAAAATTATTTTTATTAGGGGATTTTTACAGTATAGGGGATAATGGGTTAGGAAAGTAATGAAGGGAAAGGAAGGAATCCAAACAAAGGAAAAGAGGAAAGGGGTTAGGGAGGAAGAGGAGAGAAGGAAAATGAAGGGAAATGAAGATCATCTTAATATAGTTGCACCAAAACAATTAAAATACCAAGTGCAAAAACAACATAAAATAAAGTACAGATTAAAAGTATTCTGGCAAAGTAAAAAGGCATCAAATAAAGAGGCTTTTCTTGGTTGGAGAAAAAATACGTTCCAAGAGGACCATTTGGAATTATATTTAGGTAGTTATTCCTTAAACCTAAGGACATTTCAAAGGAGTTATGAGAGAACATAATATCAATTATGCATCAAAGTGGAAATTGATTGATACTCCCTCTATTGCTGCATGTATTTCTATGCAGCTGAACACTCCAGTCCCGAGTGCTGGCGGCAGTGCCTTGTATTGAGGCGAGAGACTCACACGAGTTTCTCGCATTGCACTCGCAAGTGTGATCCCGGCCTATGAGCCAAAATGGAGAGCTAGCAGTGCATATATAGATTAATACATGCTGCAGCTTTTTCCCCAAAGTTCTTGCAGCTTTTCTTGATGATAAAGACGAGTTTGCGCCCCATGGGGCCTCACTGAGAACTAAATTGTAGTACGAGTACGGTAAATTATTTTCCTTTATTTTCCACCAATTGTATCAATTCTTGAAATAAAAATACCATATTTTTTAGATTATAAAATTTGGAAGGAAAAACATATCTTAACGGGGTGGAGGAGGCTGCGAAGGAGCGGGGTCACAGAAGGCAGGGTCGCTGATTCAGGGGGCCGGCAGCAGTGGCACGAGTGGGGCAATGCTGCTGGCCTTGAGCTCTCAGAAGATGTCAACCGGCATCCTCCTGCCTGTGGATTTACCTGAAGTGGGCTTCTGGAAAATGGTCGCTGGAGGCACATGCACAGATTGAGACCTCAGGAAACAAGATCTTGCCTCCTGAGATGTTAATCTATGGATTATAGAAGATATGCTATTCCTTGCTTGACAAATTCTTTATTTTCCTGATCCTTAAAATGTATTTTAATTTTTTTGAGCTATCTTTGGTAACTGCATTGCTTTTCTTCTTAAAATTATATGAACTAATATAACGTGGCTAGAACAGAATGACTTTTAGCTTCTGGAATACATTTGTAAGTATAGCACTGAAATAGTCATGCGGTTTCAGTCCATTAATGTTACTCTTTTCAGTTAGTAAGTCCAAATATGATAACTCTGACTAAAAGGGCTTGTGCACATAACAAAACATCAGATCACACTTGCATCATTGTTTTTCTATGGGGCTGTGCACATGTGTGATTTTTGTCTTGTAACGAGCTGAGGCTGAGGAACAAATTACAGCATGCACCAGTTGAATCCGATCAGATCACACTAGACCATACAAGAGTCCATGGAAAACATCATACTGAACTTGGATGACATCTTAGTGCAGTACTACTTCTACAGACCTTTTTTTGCCCCTTCTTGTTTAATCCTCTTGCGAGGCATCCGGCTGAAGCTGCCACGTATCTTCCGTTTTAACCACCCCTAACACCAGCTTGGCACTCCTGTGAAGCCGTTCGTCATTTTCTTTTTCTCTATACTGGATCATACTATTATCACACACTGATCAAACTCTGTCCAAAACTGTTTCTGAAAAATTTGGACACACCTGTTCATGCAATGGTTTTCCTTGTTCTTATTGGAATGTGCACATTATAGATTCTGATTGAAATAAGAAAAACCATGGAGAAGCACGTATGGAAGCAAGGAATAAAGAAACACATGTGAAACCAACCAGAATATGTGTTAAATCTTCCTCAAAGTACCCCCTTTTACTCTGATCACAGTTTTAAACACCCATGGAATTCTCTCATTCTTTCAAGCAGCTTCATCAGGCAGTATCCTGGAATGGAATTTCTCTTTACTCTGCTGTTCAAGCAGGAAGCACACCAGGACCAAGATGAGGGGCAGGCACAGTGAGTGAGCCAGTGTCCCTGCAAGAAGGGGACACCAAGCAGGGGCGCCGTCAGCAGCTCTACAGTACCCCCACCCTTATGCCCCCTCTTCTCGAAGCCTGGGAGGACTCTGCAGAGAAGTTGGAGGTGACACCTCTTCATGGACTCCCACGACTTCTCTTCAGGACAATTACTTCTTCTGTCCACTAGAAGAATAGTGACACCTCTCATCATGTTCAGGAAAAGGAAGCTTCTCCACAGTACATCAACTCATCCTAAGCATAGGACGAAGTGGGCATAGTACCAGGAACTGGCCATTGGGAAGTCTCTCTCTGTACATTGAGATCAGTTACCACCATTGAGGATTCAAGTACCAACTGGAATTCCTCTGCTTGGTTGGTGGATTGCAGAGACTTGGCAGATGCCACTGACTCACCAGACCACCTAGAGACTAAAAATACCTCCTCTGGGCCTGTCCTCAGCCTGGTCTCCAAAATGACATGTCTACAAGGGAGAGAAGTTCCTGAAAGCAGATCATTGGTACAATCATTGGGACAGTGTGTGGACATGGTCTCCATTCCCTTTCTTCGGAGACACCATCACACAGCAACTCGGCTACTAGCAGACCTAGTGGAGAAGATGGTGACACTGATGGCTGACCTAGATGTATTGGGACATGACACCTTTTGTGACTTGGTTGTCCCCAATGAAGCACCACACAATCTCCAGACTCAAACGGGCCATTGAGTTTTCAGCTCTGGACGACAGGAATACCAGACAGCACATGGAAGGCAATCTTCTCCATGTATAATGCTCCAATTTGGATCTCAAGTTGTTCAGACTTGGTTTGACTGTTTCTGAGTATGGCTTGTCTTTCACTAGACAACACCTTCAAAGGATTCTGGAGCTGTCAGATGGGAGTCTGACACAGACTCTTCACAGCTTGCAGCACAAACTCTCTCACCGAACTGAAGCCTCCACTTGCCATGGCTACAGTCATTTGTGGAGAGGGAATACTCCTACCAAAAGCAGCCTCTTCCACTGGCGCAAGGAGTTTTTTTGGCTTCACTGGACAAAGACCGTCAGGATGTTACACACAACCTCAGCGATACCGCATTCCCATTTCACAACCAAGTTCCGGCTGCTACTTAGCCTGCCAATCAAGGTTGACCTTCACAGATTCTGCATGGGTAGCTGCCTTAACAGGCTGGTGAATGGGTGGTCTTTGAAAGGACAGGACCAGACATGACAGCTTCCTCACATGCGTAACCCATCTGGTCTGTTCCTGGAAGCTTGGAAGGCTTGTTTTTTCAGGAGACTCTGGGATCAGCTCGTCAACAACCATACGGAAGGCCACCAGGAAGGCCTGCAGGTCCGAGGATATAGGGGCCCATTTCTTTCACAGGGAATGAGCCATATTGCTGGCTAAAAACTTTATAGTGCCACATGCAGTGCTCCAGAAATCCACAGCACTACATCAGATCCCCATAGTACCCAGGTGAATCAGACAGGATGAGTTCCATTATGGGAGCACAAGTTGCTGCTTGTCCAGACGTTAGGGCTTAAAATCGGGCATCTAGTGTCTGCATATGGTACAACTTTTTTTCCTGGCTCTTTTGCTGTTACCTCAGCTGCCGACACAGCTCTGAGTGAAGAGAGAACTGGGGATCAGAGGGCCCATGGCCAAACAAACTGTTGCACCCAATGGTGGCACACGTGGATTTGTGGAGCCACTCTGCCACAGGACCGGGCCTGTCCAAGATGGGGCATAGCTAAGCAACTACATGGTGTTCACTGGAGTTACTGATGGTGGATACAGTCTGAGCTGCAGGTAGCAGCCAGGTATCACTTCTGGGCAGAATCTGGTACTGCAGCCACTGAACCCAAGGGTCCGGTTAGCTGACAATGAATTGGGCTAGGTCTCCATTCAGAATAGTAAGTTCTAGCACTTCTACAGAATGGTTACTGACATGTATTCAGGCTCGATTTGGACACTCCGGTCTAGGATACTGGATCAGGGTTTGGCCACACATGGACCAGGGAACAATGTTCAGGCATTGGCCACTCTCAGACCAAGGGACAAAGTTCATGCACTGGCTACTCCGGGACCATGGTTCGAGGTTCAGGCTCTGGCAGCTCCAGGACCGAGGGATGAGGTTAAGGCACTGGCCTCTCTGCCACCAGGCGAAATCAGATACAGGACTGGTCATACCGGGACAAGGGGACTTTAGATACAGGAAAAAAACCACCATAAGAGGAAAAACCTCCACTATTCTTAACAAAAAAAAAACCAGTACACAGGCAGAGATGCTTATCTGTCCAAGGCCTCCAAAAAAATTGCACTATCCAAGGTGCAGCGGACCCAAATTAAGATGGCAAATGCACAGGTGCAATAATAAATGGCGCTATAACAATAAATAATAATAATAATAATACCAATAAGGCAGCCAGTCTACAATCAGGAATTGGCTGCTTGTTTATTTTCATGACTATGAAAATTGTACATTCACACTGAAGGCATCAAAACTATGAATTAACACATGTGGAATTATATAATTAACAAAAAAGTGTGAAACAACTGAAATTATGTCTTATATTCTAGGTTCTTCAAAGTAGCCACCTTTTGCTTTGATGACTGCTTTTCACACTCTTGGCATTCTCTTGATGAGCTTCAAGAGGTAGACACCAGGAATGGTTTTCAATTCACAGGTGTGCCCTGTCAGGTTTAATAAGTGGGATTTCTTGCCTTATAAATGGGGTTGGGACCATCAGTTGTGTTGTGCAGAAGTCTGGTGGATACGTAGCTGATAGTCCTACTGAATAGACTGTTAGCTGCTTTTTTCTTGCCATAATACAAATACTAAGTAAAGAAAAACGAGTGGCCATCATTACTTTAAGAAATGAAGGTCAGTCAGTCTGAAAAATTGGGCAAACTTTGAAAGTGTCCTCAACTACAGTGGCAAAAACCATCAAGCAATACAACGAAACTGGCTCACATGAGGACCGCCCCAGGAAAGGAAGACCAAGAGTCACCTCTGCTTCTGAAGATAAGTTTATCTGAGTCACTAGCCTCAGAAATTGCAGGTTAACAGCAGCTCAGATTAGAGACCAGGTCAATGCCACACAGAGTTCTAGCAGCAGACACATCTCTACAACTGTTAAGAGGAGACTTTGCGCAACAAGCCTTCATGGTAAAATAGCTGCTAGGAAACGACTGCTAAGGACAGGCAACAAGCAGAAGAGACTTGTTTGTGCTAAAGAACACAAGGAATGGACATTAGACCAGTGGAAATCTGTGCTTTGGTCTGATGAGTCCAAATTTGAGATCTTTGGTTCCAGCCACCATGTCTTTGTGCGACGCAAAAAAGGTGAACAGATGGACTCTACATGCCTGGCTCCCACCATGAAGCATGGAGGAGGAGGTGTAATGGTGTGGGGTGTTATGGTTCTGATGGTTAGGAACACATGAACTGACCTGATAAGTAAACCAAAAATAAGGACAAGCTCCGGAAATGTGGGAACTTTACTGACCGCAATCCTGATCCTATCACCACACACTATAGGCAGCCGTGGAGCGTTCCTGACTCGGCCTCTTCACAGCCTGAGAAACTAGCTACCCCTAGAGAGAAACAAAGCCTCACTTGCCTCAGAGAAATTTTCCCCAAAGTGTAGGCAGCCCCCCACCAATAATAACGGTGAGTTAAGGGGAAAACACGAACATAGAAATGAAAACAGGTTTTAGCAAATGAGGCCCGCTAATAACTAAATAGTCAGAAGATAGCAAGGAATCTGTGCGGTCAATATAAAATACTACAAAAATTATCCACGCAGAGAATACAAAAAGACCCCCACACCGACTCACGATGTGAGGGGCGCAACTCCGCACCCCAGAGCTTCCAGCTAGCAATCAAATAGCATATAAGCAAGCTGGACTGAACTCATCATATACTGAGAAACATTTTCAAAAAGCAATGAGCAAAAATGGACTAGCATGAACTTAGCTTCTTAACGAGGAGACAGGTCACAAGGGAAGTCCCAGAGAGATCTGAACCAGTACTGAATACAACGACAGCAGGCAACAAGTAAAGGTCCAGATGGAGTTAAATAGGCAGCAAGCCTAGCAGGAAACGAGGCAGCTGGAGTCCAGCTACAGACCAGCCGTACCACTCAAAGCCACCAGAGGGAGCCCATGAACAGAACTCACAAAGTACCACTCATGACCACAGGAGGGAGTCCGAGAACGGAATTCACAACAGTGGGGGTGCTTTGCTGGTGACACTGTTGGGGATTTATTCAAAATTGAAGGCATACTGAACCAGCATGGCTACCACATCATCTTACAGCGGCATGCTATTCCATCTGGTTTGCGTTTAGTTGGACCATCATTTATTTTCAATAGGACAATGACCCCAAACACACCTCCAGGCTGTGTAAGGGCTATTTGACCAAGACGAAGAGTGATGGGGTTCTACGCCAGATGACCTGGCCTACACAGTCACTAGACCTGAACCCAATCGAGATGGTTTGGGGTGAGCTGGACCGCAGAGTGAAGGCAAAAGGGCCAACAAGTGCTAAGCATCTCTGGGAATTCCTTCAAGACCATTCCCGGTGACTACCTCTTGAAGCTCATCAAGAGAATGCCAAGAGTGTGCAAAGCAGTCATCAAAGCAAAAGGTGGCTACTTTGAAGAGCCTAGAAGATAAGACATAATTTCAATTATTTCACAATTTGTTGTTAAGTATATAATTCCATATATGTTAATTTATAGTTTTGATGCCTTCAGTGTGAATGTACAATTTTTATAGTCATGAAAATACGGAAAAATCTTTAAATGTGAAGGTGTGTCCAAACTTTTGGTCTGTACTGTAAATATAAGAGATAAGGGGATTGATTTATGGAACTCTGGTACATCGGCCAGGCCAGAATGCTCTGTGACTATTGGATAGGAGCTCTGTGAGCCTTTTCCCTTCTGGGATCTCCAATGCACCAATGACGATGTTGCATGAGCCCGTTTATTGAAATGTCATGCTGGGGATCCCAGAAGGTAAGATATTCGTGAGCCTCCCTTCCCGTGGCCGAAGACTACTGACCTGGCCGGTGGAGCAGAGTTCTACAAATCGACATCTCTAATTTGTATGGATATCTTTTATTTGTCTCTGTATGCATTACACATCAATGGGGTGGAAAATTCCCCTTCTTTTAAATAGTGTAACCCTACTTTTATGTGTCATATTAATAGTTAACATTAATACTAATGTTCCAGCCTAAGGGTGAATCTCAGTCCAGAAATGGCGTCATTTTAGGTTCAGTCTCAGTACACACCTTACCCGATGGCTTTTGTCCTTGCATACCAGTAACATTTTTCTTTTTCTGTTTTTTGTTCTAGTTGCTGAAGGGGTATTCATTATGTATGCATATAGGAAAGAGAACAAACTCAAGGTGCCGTGGGTGTCAACTGACATTTATGGCAACCAGAATTTACTAGGGGCGTTGTACAGTATGTAAAATTCTTATGTTATAACCATAGAAGTTTTTGGGGATGCCTTTCCCCCTAAGCCATTCTTAGCCTAAGTTCAGTTTGTGTTTACTTTACTCATTATGTTCAGTAGGTACATAATGCCATAGTATGTATGTCCTAGACAGATGAAACTATATGCTTATACAATTATATTAGTCTGCCGGGAGAGGTGACATCATCAAATACTTATCTCTGCAGTCCAACTAGGGCATTGTTGGCAAATCTACGTATCATATAGAGATTACAGCTCCGATGTTTTGATACAGAGCACCATGTATCATTTACTGATTTATGAGTTATTGGTAACATTTTATGGATTTATTACTTATTACTTAAAATGGGTTGTCAAAATTAGATAAACATTTCTGTACTGGTAGATAATAGTCTAAAAAAATAGATGAACGAATGCTCACCCAGCTGAACCCAGTTGCTTCAGCACAGGCCATTTGGGGGTTCCTACTAGTGTCTGAAGTACTAATGTTCAGATTCTTTTTCACTGGACTGTTGCGATCTGTGATTGGCTGCAGTGGTCAGGTAACTAGAAAAGTATGTTATTAGAAGAACAGCCGATGAAATACTGTTCCAGTGACCTCACGTCAACTAATCATAGGTATGGGCATTATGTATCCATTCAGCTCGATTAGAATTGAATACAAAACTTAAAAGGGTGTTCAAACCTCTAAAAATTATCACCTATACACTTTATCGGCTAGGCAGCTGCTTAAAAGTGCCCATGGCTGCTGTTTTTTGGCACAAGGTTACAGGAGGCTGGAGTTTTAGAAAGCTGGGAAATTTGCATCCCCTGGCCTTTCCTAAAGATGATAGTGAACAAGCCAAAACCCTAACAGGCTAGTTAAGGTCTGAAACCTTGGTCAAAGTTGTCTGAGCACACAATTCTCAAAGGATGCCCAAACTTTTCCATTAGACCATTTTTTTACTTTTTGTAATTTTTAAAGTTAAAAAATAAATAAATAAGATAATATATATATATATATATATATATATATATATATATATATATATATATACACCGTATATACCTGTCAAGAGGTGCTGAAGTCTCATTGACGGTTACAGGAATCATCTGATTGCAGTGATTGCCTCAAAAGGTTGTGCAACAAAATATTAAGTTAAGGGTACCATCATCTCTGTCCAGGCCTATTTCATGAGTTTTATTTTTTTTTTATTCTGTGGAAGCATGGTTGAAAAGCAATGTCTAACTTTCATTTTTTCATTTTCATAGATCTTTTATTTATTGTTACTTTTGTCATATTCAAGTTATTTCTGTGAACATTGTGGGTTTTTCTGTCATTAAATGAGGGGTACCAACAATTTAGGCCAAGTGTGTGTGTGTGTATATATATATATATATATATATATATATATATATATATATATATATATATATATATATATATATATATATATATAGTGGGTATGGAAAGGGTCTGAATACTTATAACCATGTGACATTTCAGTTTTTCTTTTTTAATAAATTTGCAAAAATTTCTACATTTCTCTTTTTTTTCAGTCAAGATGGGGTGCAGAGTGTAAGTTAATGAGAAGAAAATTAACTTTCCATACCCGCTGTATATTATATCCAATAGATGCGCCTCTTCTGGGTGGCTGCAGGCAGCAATTTTTAGGCTGGGCCCATACCAGCTTGAGAATACCAGCCCCCAGCTGTCTGCTTTAGCTTGGCTGGTTGCCAAAAGTGGGGGGGGACTCCACGTAATTTTTTAAAATTATTTATTTAAATGATTAAAAAAATGGTTTGGTGACCCCTCTATTCTTCATATCCAGCCTTGCTAACGCTGACAGCTGAGGGTTGCAGCCCCCTGTTGCGAGTTTTGTCTACTGGTTAGCAAAAAAACAGGGGAACCCACTTCATTTACTTTAACTATTTATTTATTTATTTAACCCCTTCATGACCCAGCCTATTTTGGCCTTAATGACCTTGCCGTTTTTTGCAATTCTGACCAGTGTCCCTTTATGAGGTAATAACTCAGGAACGCTTCAACGGATCCTAGCGATTCTGAGATTGTTTTTTCGTGACATATTGGGCTTCATGTTAGAGGTAAATTTAGGTCGATAATTTCTGAGTTTATTTGTGAAAAAAATGGAAATTTGGCGAAAATTTTGAAAATTTCGCAATTTTCACATTTTGAATTTTTATTCTGTTAAACCAGAGAGTTATGTGACACAAAATAGTTAATAAATAACGTTTCCCACATGTCTACTTTACATCAGCACAATTTTGGAAACAATTTTTTTTTTGCTAGGAAGTTATAAGGGTTAAAATTTGACCAGTGATTTCTCATTTTTACAACAAAATTTACAAAACCATTTTTTTTAGGGACCTGTTATGACCCCAATGGCGAGGGTCTCAGAGGAACGTGGAAGTCTGCAGAATACAAAAATCCAGCTCATAGGGCAGTGGTAACTGGGTTGACCATATATCTACTCCTAACGCCAACACTAGAAGTAGCCGGGGATCATTCCTACGTTGATTCTAGATGACACGCTCCAGCCGGAGAATCTAGCTACCCCTAGTAGAGGAAAACAAAAGACCTTTCTTGCCTCCAGAGAAGGGGACCCCAAAGCTGGATAGAAGCCCCCCACAAATAATAACGGTGAGGTAAGAGGAAATGACAAACACAGAAATGAACCAGGTTTAGCACAGAGAGGCCCGCTAACTGATAGCAGAATAAAGAAAGGTAACTTATATGGTCAACAAAAACCCTATCAAAATCCACACTGGAAATTCAAGAACCCCCGAACCGTCTAACGGTCCGGGGGGAGAACACCAGCCCCCTAGAGCTTCCAGCAAAGGTCAGGATATAGATTTGGAACAAGCTGGACAAAAATACAAAACCAAAACAAATAGCAAAAAGCAAAAGGCAGACTTAGCTGATATAACTGGAACCAGGATCAGTAGACAAGAGCACAGCAGACTAGCTCTGATAACTACGTTGCCAGGCATAGAACTGAAGGTCCAGGAAGCTTATATAGCAACACCCCTAACTAACGACCCAGGTGCGGATAAAAGGAATGACAGAAAAACCAGAGTCAAAAAACTAGTAACCACTAGAGGGAGCAAAAAGCAAATTCACAACAGTACCCCCCCCTTAGTGAGGGGTCACCGAACCCTCACCACGACCACCAGGGCGATCAGGATGAGCGGCATGAAAGGCACGAACTAAATCGGCCGCATGAACATCAGAGGCGACCACCCAGGAATTATCCTCCTGACCATAGCCCTTCCACTTGACCAGGTACTGAAGCCTCCGCCTGGAGAGGCGAGAATCCAAGATCTTCTCCACCACGTACTCCAACTCGCCCTCAACCAACACCGGAGCAGGAGGCTCAGCAGAAGGAACTACAGGCACAATGTACCACCGCAACAAGGACCTATGAAATACATTGTGAATAGCAAACGACACAGGAAGATCCAGACGAAAAGATACAGGATTAAGGATTTCCAATATCTTGTAAGGCCCAATAAAACGAGGTTTAAATTTGGGAGAGGAGACCTTCATAGGAACAAAGCGGGAAGAAAGCCATACCAAATCCCCAACGCGTAGTCGGGGACCCACACCGCGGCGGCGGTTGGCAAAGCGCTGAGCCCTCTCCTGTGACAACTTCAAGTTGTCCACCACATGATTCCAGATCCGCTGCAACCTATCCACCACAGAATCCACCCCAGGACAGTCAGAAGGCTCCACATGACCCGAAGAAAAGCGAGGATGGAAACCAGAGTTGCAGAAAAAAGGCGAAACCAAGGTGGCGGAACTAGCCCGATTATTAAGGGCAAACTCAGCCAACGGCAAGAATGTCACCCAATCGTCCTGATCAGCAGAGACAAAACACCTCAAATAAGCCTCCAAAGTCTGATTGGTTCGCTCCGTCTGTCCATTAGTCTGAGGATGGAAAGCAGACGAAAACGACAAATCAATGCCCATCCTACTACAAAAGGATCGCCAGAACCTGGAAACGAACTGGGATCCTCTGTCCGACACAATATTCTCAGGGATGCCGTGCAAACGAACCACGTTCTGGAAAAACACAGGAACCAGATCGGAAGAGGAAGGCAGCTTAGGCAAAGGAACCAAATGGACCATCTTTGAGAAGCGATCACATATCACCCAGATAACGGACATGCCCTGAGATAGCGGAAGATCAGAAATGAAATCCATGGAGATATGTGTCCAAGGTCTCTTCGGGACAGGCAAGGGCAAGAGCAAACCGCTGGCACGAGAACAGCAAGGCTTAGCTCGAGCGCAAGTCCCACAGGACTGCACAAATGACCGCACATCCCTTGACAAGGAAGGCCACCAAAAGGACCTGGCCACCAGATCTCTGGTGCCAAAAATTCCCGGGTGACCTGCCAACACCGAGGAATGAACCTCGGAAATGACTCTGCTGGTCCACTTATCCGGGACAAACAGTCTGTCAGGTGGACAAGACTCAGGCCTATCAGCCTGAAATCTCTGCAACACACGTCGCAGATCCGGAGAAATAGCTGACAAGATAACTCCATCTTTAAGAATACCAACAGGATCAGCGACTCCAGGAGCATCAGGCACAAAGCTCCTAGAAAGAGCATCGGCCTTCACATTCTTTGAACCTGGTAAATACGAGACAACAAAATCAAAGCGGGAGAAAAACAATGACCAGCGGGCCTGTCTCGGATTAAGGCGTTTAGCAGACTCGAGATACATCAGATTTTTGTGATCAGTCAAGACCACCACACGATGCTTAGCACCCTCGAGCCAATGACGCCACTCCTCAAATGCCCATTTCATGGCCAACAACTCCCGATTGCCCACATCATAATTTCGCTCGGCAGGCGAAAACTTCCTAGAGAAAAAGGCACAAGGTTTCATAACAGAGCAACCAGGGCCTCTCTGCGACAAAACGGCCCCTGCTCCAATCTCTGAAGCATCCACCTCAACCTGAAAGGGAAGTGAGACATCGGGCTGGCACAAAACAGGCGCCGAAGTAAACCGGCGTTTCAACTCCTGGAAAGCCTCCACGGCAGCAGGAGCCCAGTTAGCTACATCTGAGCCCTTCTTGGTCATATCCGTCAAAGGTTTCACAATGCTAGAAAAATTAGCGATAAAACGACGGTAGAAGTTAGCGAAACCCAAGAACTTCTGAAGACTCTTAACTGACGAGGGCTGAGTCCAATCAAGAATAGCTCGGACCTTGACTGGGTCCATCTCCACAGCAGAAGGGGAAAAAATGAACCCCAAAAAGGGAACCTTCTGTACACCAAAGAGACACTTTGAGCCCTTGACAAACAAAGAATTTTCACGCAAAATTTTAAAGACCAACCTGACCTGCTCCACATGCGAATCCCAATTATCAGAAAAAACCAAAATATCATCCAGATAAACAATCAAAAATTTATCCAGATACTTCCGGAAAATGTCATGCATAAAGGACTGAAAAACTGAAGGCGCATTGGAGAGCCCAAAAGGCATCACCAAGTACTCAAAATGACCTTCGGGCGTATTGAATGCGGTTTTCCATTCATCACCTTGCTTAATGCGCACAAGGTTGTACGCACCACGAAGGTCTATCTTGGTGAACCACTTGGCACCTTTAATCCGGGCAAACAAGTCAGACAACAGCGGTAAAGGATACTGAAATTTGACAGTGATCTTATTTAAAAGCCGATAATCAATACAAGGTCTCAAAGATCCGTCCTTTTTTGCCACAAAAAAGAATCCCGCACCAAGAGGGGAAGAAGACGGACGAATATGTCCTTTCTCCAGAGACTCCTTGATATATGAACGCATAGCGGTATGTTCAGGTACCGACAGATTAAACAGTCTTCCCTTAGGAAATTTACTGCCTGGGATCAAATCTATAGCACAGTCACAGTCCCTATGAGGAGGCAGTGCACTGGACTCAGACTCACTGAAGACATCCTGATAATCAGACAAATACTCCGGAACTTCCGAAGGCGTAGACGAAGCAATAGACACAGGCAGGGAATCCCCATGAATACCCCGACAGCCCCAACTTGAGACTGACATAGCCTTCCAGTCCAGGACTGGATTATGGGTCTGTAACCATGGCAGCCCTAAAACAACCAAATCATGCATTTTATGTAAAACCAGGAAACGTATCACCTCGCGGTGTTCAGGAGTCATGCACATGGTAACCTGTGTCCAATACTGCGGTTTATTTGCTGCCAATGGCGTAGCATCAATACCCCTAAGAGGAATAGGATTTTCTAATGGTTCAAGAGTAAAACCACAGTGCTTAGCAAATGACAGATCCATAAGACTCAGGGCAGCACCTGAATCTACAAACACCATGACAGGATAAGATGACAGTGAGCAAATCAAAGTTACAGACAGAATAAATTTAGGTTGCAAATTACCAACGGTGACAGGACTAACAACCTTAGCTATACGTTTAGAGCATGCTGAGATAACATGTGTAGAATCACCACAGTAGTAGCACAAGCCATTCCGGCGTCTATGAATTTTCCGCTCATTTCTAGTCAGGATTCTATCACATTGCATTAAATCAGGTGTCTGTTCAGACAACACCATGAGGGAATTTGCGGTTTTTCTATCACATTGCACCGAATTAGGTGTCTGTTCAGACAACACCATGAGGGAATTTGCGGTTTTGCGCTCCCGCAACCGCCGGTCAATTTGAATAGCCAGTGCCATAGTATCATTCAGACCTGTGGGAATGGGAAAACCCACCATAACATTCTTAATGGCGTCAGAAAGGCCATTTCTAAAATTAGCGGCCAGTGCACACTCGTTCCAATGTGTCAGCACGGACCATTTCCGAAATTTTTGGCAATACACTTCAGCCTCGTCCTGCCCCTGAGACATAGCCAGCAAGGCCTTTTCTGCCTGAATCTCAAGATTGGGTTCCTCATAAAGTAAACCGAGCGCCAGAAAAAACGCATTAATATCAGCCAATGCCGGATCTCCTGGCGCCAGCGAAAAAGCCCAATCCTGAGGGTCGCCCCGTAAGAACGAAATAACAATTTTTACTTGCTGAGCAGAGTCTCCAGATGAACAGGGTCTCAGGGACAAAAACAACTTACAATTATTCATGAAATTCCTAAACTTAAACCTGTCTCCGGAAAACAGTTCAGGAATCGGTATTTTAGGTTCTGACCTAGGATTTCTGATAACATAGTCTTGTATGCCCTGTACACGAGTAGCCAGCTGGTCCACACTTGTAATCAAGGTCTGGACATTCATGTCTGCAGCAAGCATAGCCACTCTGAGGTAAAGGGGAAGAAGAAAAAAAAAAAAAACTCAGAATCTTCTTTCTTATAATCCCTCTTCTGCAATGCATTAAACATTTAATACTGGCCTGGCAAACTGTTATGACCCCAATGGCGAGGGTCTCAGAGGAACGTGGAAGTCTGCAGAATACAAAAATCCAGCTCATAGGGCAGTGGTAACTGGGTTGACCATATATCTACTCCTAACGCCAACACTAGAAGTAGCCGGGGATCATTCCTACGTTGATTCTAGATGACACGCTCCAGCCGGAGAATCTAGCTACCCCTAGTAGAGGAAAACAAAAGACCTTTCTTGCCTCCAGAGAAGGGGACCCCAAAGCTGGATAGAAGCCCCCCACAAATAATAACGGTGAGGTAAGAGGAAATGACAAACACAGAAATGAACCAGGTTTAGCACAGAGAGGCCCGCTAACTGATAGCAGAATAAAGAAAGGTAACTTATATGGTCAACAAAAACCCTATCAAAATCCACACTGGAAATTCAAGAACCCCCGAACCGTCTAACGGTCCGGGGGGAGAACACCAGCCCCCTAGAGCTTCCAGCAAAGGTCAGGATATAGATTTGGAACAAGCTGGACAAAAATACAAAACCAAAACAAATAGCAAAAAGCAAAAGGCAGACTTAGCTGATATAACTGGAACCAGGATCAGTAGACAAGAGCACAGCAGACTAGCTCTGATAACTACGTTGCCAGGCATAGAACTGAAGGTCCAGGAAGCTTATATAGCAACACCCCTAACTAACGACCCAGGTGCGGATAAAAGGAATGACAGAAAAACCAGAGTCAAAAAACTAGTAACCACTAGAGGGAGCAAAAAGCAAATTCACAACAGGGACCACCTCACATTTGAAGTCATTTTGAGGGTTCTATATGGCTGAAAATACCCAAAAGTGACACCATTCTAAAAACGGCACCCCTCAAGGTGCTCAAAACCACATTCAAGAAGTTTATTAACCCTTCAGGTGTTTCACAGCAGCAGAAGCAACATGGAAGTAAAAAATGAACAATTAACTTTTTAGTCACAAAAATGATCTTTTAGCAACGATTTTTTTATTTTCCCAAGGGTAAAAGGAGAAACTGGACCACGGACGTTGTTGTCCAATTTGTCCTGAGTACACCAATACCTCACATGTGGGGGTAAACCACTGTTTGGGCACATGGTAAGGCTCGGAAGGGAAGGAGCGCCATTTGACTTTTTGAATGAAAAATTATCTCCATCATTAGCGGACACCATGTCGCGTTTGGAAAGCCCCTGTGTGCCTAAACATTGGAGCTCCTCCACAAGTGACCCCATTTTGGAAACTAGACCCCCCAAGGAACTCATCTAGAGGCATAGTGAGCACTTTAAACCCCCAGGTGCTTCACAAATTGATCCGCAAAAATGAAAAAGTACTTTTTTTTCACACAAAATTTCTTTTAGCCTCAATTCTTTCATTTTCACATGGGCAACAGGATAAAATGGATCCTAAAATTTGTTGGGCAATTTCTCCTGAGTATGCCGATACCTCATATGTGGGGGTAAACCACTGTTTGGGTGCACGGCAAGGCTCGGAAGGGGAGGCGTGCCATTTGACTTTTTGAATGGAAAATTAGCTCCAATCGTTAGCGGACACCATGTCACGTTTGGAGAGCCCCTGTGTGCCTAAACATTGGAGCTCCCCTACAAGTGACCCCATTTTGGAAACTAGACCCCCCAAGGAACTTATCTAGATGCATAGTGAGCACTTATAACCCCCAGGTGCTTCACAGAAGTTTATAAAGCAGAGCCGTGAAAATAAAAAAATAATTTTTCTTTCCTCAAAAATGATTTTTAGCCCAGAATTTTTTATTTTCCCAAGGGTAACAGGAGAAATTGGACCCCAAAAGTTGTTGTCCAGTTTCTCCTGAGTACGCTGATACCCCATATGTTGGGGTAAACCACTGTTTTGGCACACGTCGGGGTTCGGAAGGGAAGTAGTGACGTTTTGAAATGCAGACTTTGATGGAATGCTCTGCGGGCATCAGGTTGCGTTTGCAGAGCCCCTGATGTGCCTAAACAGTAGGAACTCCCCACAAGTGACTCCATTTTGGAAACTAGACCCCCAAGGGAACTTATCTAGATGTGTGGTGAGCACTTTGAACCCCCAAGTGCTTCACAGAAGTTTATAACGCAGAGCCGTGAAAATAATAAATGTGTTTCCTTTCCTCAAAAATATTTTTTTAGCCCAGAATTTTTTATTTTTGCAAGAGTAACAGGAGAAATTGGACCACAAAAGTTGTTGTCCAGTTTCTCCTGAGTACGCTGATACCCCATATGTGGGGGTAAACCACTGTTTGGGCACATGCCGGGGCTCGGAAGGGAAGTAGTGACGTTTTGGAATGCAGACTTTGATGGAATGGTCTGCGGGCATCATGTTACGTTTGCAGAGCCCCTGATATGCCTAAACAGTAGAAACCCCCCACAAGTGACCCCATTTTGGAAACTAGACCCCCCAAGGAACTTATCTAGATGTGTGGTGAGCACGTTCAACCCCCAAGTGCTTCACAGAAGTTTACAACGCAGAGCCGTGAAAATAAAAAATCATTTTTCTTTCCTCAAAAAAGATGTTTTAGCAAGCAATTTTTTATTTTCACAAGGGTAACAGGAGAATTTGGACCCCAATATTTCTTGCCCAGTTTGTTGTGAGTACGCTGATACCCCATATGTGGGGGTAAACCACTGTTTGGGCACACATCAGGGCTCGGAAGGGAAGTAGTGACATTTGAAATGCAGACTTTGATGGAATGGTCTGCGGGCGTCACATTGCATTTGCAGAGCCCCTGATGTGCCTAAACAGTAGAAACACCCCACAAGTGACCCCATTTTGGAAACTAGACCCCCGAAGGAACTTATCTAGATGTGTGGTGGTGAGCACTTTCAACCCCCAAGTGCTTCACAGAAGTTTATAACGCAGAGCTGTGAAAATAAAAAATAATTGTTCTTTCCTCAAAAATTATGTTTTAGCAAGTAATTTTTTATTTTTGCAAGGGTAACAGGAGAAATTGGACCTGAACAGTTGTTGCCCAGTTTGTCCTGAGTACGCTGGTACCCCAAATGTGGGGGTAAACCACTGTTTGGGCGCACGTCGGGGCTTGGAAGGGCGGGAGCACCATTTGACTTTTTGAACGCAAGATTGGCTGGAATCAATGGTGGCGCCATGTTGCGTTTGGAGACCCCTAAACAGTGGAAACCCCTCAATTCTACCTTCAACACTAACCCCAACACACCCCTAATCCTAATCCCAACTGTAGCCATAACCCTAATCACAACCCTAACCCCAACACACCCCTAACCACAACCCTAACCGCAACACACCCGTAACCCTAATTCCAACCCTAACCCTAATCCTAACCCTAATCCCAACCGTAACCCTAACCACAACTGTAACCCCAACACACCCCTAACCCTATCCGTAACCCTAACCACAAGCCTAATCTTAACCCTATTTCAAACCCTAGCCCTAATTCCAACCCTAACTCTAATTCCAAACCTAACCCTAAGGCTATGTGCCCACGTTGCGGATTCGTGTGAGATTTTTCCGCACGATTTTTGAAAAATCTGCAGGTAAAAGGCACTGCGTTTTACCTGCGGATTTACAGCAGATTTCCAGTGTTTTTTTGTGCGGATTTCACCTGCGGATTCCTATTGAGGGACAGGTGTAAAACGCTGCGGAATCCACACAAAGAATTGACATGCTGCGGAAAATACAACGCAGCGTTTCTGCATGGAGATCGGGGTCTCCAGCCATGGCAGATGCTATTGCAGCATCGGCCATGGCTGGATTGTAATATTCCACCATTTTCATAGGTGAAATATTACAAATCGCTCTGATTGGCTGTTTCACTTTCAACAGCCAATCAGAGCGATCGTAGCCACGGGGGGGTGAAGCCACCCCCCTGGGCTGAAGTACCACTCCCCCTGTCTCTGCAGATCGGGTGAAAATGGAGTTAACCCTTTCACCCGATCTGCAGGGATGCGATCTTTCCATGACGCCACATAGGTGTCATGGGTCGGATTGGCACGGGTTTTCATGACGCCTACGTGGCGTCAAAGGTCGGGAAGGGGTTAAAGTCTCACGGTGCAGTGCTGAGCTCAGAGAGGAATTTCTCACAGTGAACTGAGGTGAACTCTCTGAGCTCAGCGCTGCACCGTGATACTTTCTCACAGTTCTAGTGGTGATCTCACCAAGGTCACTGCAGTTCATTTGCCAGCTGGGAACGCAGCCTCAGTGACTGGCAGCAACCTTAATGATGTCACTGCTTGTCATTGAGCCTGAGTTTGCAGCAGTTCATTCCCCAGTGGTTCTCAGCCTGGACGGTCGCATCTTGAAAATTGTTTATCCCCCAGACATAGATTACGGCATGGGACAGAACGACGGACAGGTGAGGGATATTGTTGTTTTTATTTTTGTTTTATTACAGAAGACGAAGGATTCAGTGGAATTAGGCGTTAGGTGAGTATAACTGTGTTTGTTATTTTTAAATAGAAATGGAAAAGTGTGTTTTGTTTTACTTAAAATAAAAGACTTTATTCTGGCTGTGTCTTTATTTACCATACAACTATAGGATTAGTAATGGATAGGTGTCTTACAGATGCCTCTCCATTACTAAGTCGTGGGCTTGATGTCACCGGACAATACAAAGGTGACATCAACCCCACAAATATGAACCCCACTTGCTACTGCTACAGGACAAGTGGGAAGAGCAGGCAAGGGGCCAGAATTGGAGCATCTAATAGATGCACCTTTTCTGGGCAGCTGCGGGCCGCTATTTTTAGGCGGGGGGGCAATATCCATGGCCTCTTACTAGCCTGAGAATACCAGCCCCCAGCTGTCTGCTTTAGCAAGGCTGGTGTCAAAAATTGAGGGGACCCCACGTTTTATTATAAATTATTTAAATAATTTAAAAAATCGGAGTGGGGACCCTCTGTTTTTGATAACCAGCCTTACTGACGCTGACAGCTGGGGGTTGCAGCCCCAGCTCTGAGTTTTACCTGGCTTGTTATTAATAATACAGGTGAACCCACAACATTTTTTTTTATTATTTATTACAGTGCAGGCACCAGCTGATAAATTCTTTCATAATCTGCTCCTGCCCTCACTGTTATTAGCGGCAGCAGGTGTCGGATGATGGAAGCAGTAATCCTATTAGCTGACCCCAATGACTGGAGGTAAACTTTATACTTCCAATCACAGCTGTGCGCTCACGCTGTCTTTTGACAGCTTGGGAACAGCGTCTGTCTGACCGGCTGTGATGATTTGATCGCTGATCAGGACCCCGCTGTCATGCACATGACAGGGGGAAAACACTGGGTGTTCGCCTCCCCAAGTGATTGGGGTCTGGGCTGGGGTTCTGGTCTGGGTACTATTCTGGTACCCAAACTTTTTATAACTGTTTGGCTGAACCCGCTGGTCCCAAACATCCAGGTGTCCGCCCATCTCTACCAGCGATGAAAAGTTAAGTATAAAACTTTACCTTTATTACAGTGATTTAAAAAATTGTGGCTGGCATATCACAGACGTAAGGGCTGACCATTGCACTTTAGCATTAACACTTTAGTCATATAGATTTCTAAATGACAATATGCACTTATATGTCATTAGAACAAGTAACCCATGTGTGAATATCAACCAATACTAAAGAGTTTTACAAATGTGGACATTCACAACATATGCCACCAAAGGAAAAATATATATATATATATTTTTTTACATTTTTTATTTTCAAACTTTTCAACACATATAAACAGGCAAACAGTCATACAGGTTACATGAGTCAGATAAGGGTGGATACAATTTTAAAATGGAATATACTGTCGCATTTCGGCCGAACCCTCAATACGGAATAATAGCCGGAAGTATCCACAGTTCTGATTGTGGCAGAACTGTTATGCGATCCAAGTAATAGGCTACGCAATCCGTAACCTGAGTCTCAAGAAGATATCGAACAGAAATTAAAACCAACAATAACAATAAGACAATCAAAGAAAAATAAAAAATAAGAAGGAAGGGGAGAGGGAGTGGGGGGAGTACCGGGGGGGGGGACTCGAGGTGAGGGGGGAGAGAAGCGGTCAAAGCAGAGCTCTTTATACAAAAATACCCCGTCAGAGATAAAAAACGGTCAGAATGAAAACATAAACATACGGGGAGCAGAACAGATAATTATGACCGATTAGGAAGCAGAGAACAGGGCGAATATCGATCATGACTAGTGTTGAGCATTCCGATACTGCAAGTATCGGGTATCGGCCGATACTTGCTGTATCGGAATTCCGATACCGAGATCCGATATTTTTGTGATATCGGGTATCGGTATCGAAACAACATTAATGTAAAAATGTGTAAAAGAGAGAATTAAAATAAAAAATATTGCTATACTCACCTCTCCGACGCAGCCTGCACCTTACCGAGGGAAGCGGCAGCGTTCTTTGTTTAAAATTCGCGCTTTTCTTTCCTTTACGTGAGTCCCGGCTTGTGATTGGTTGCGTGCCGCCCATGTGACCGGGACGCAACCAATCACAGCAAGCCGTGACGTAATTTCAGGTCCTTCAGGATTTTAAAATTACGTTCCGGCGTTGTGATTGGTTGCGTCGCAGTCACATGAGCGACGCAACCAATCACAGCAAGCCGTGACGTAATTTCAGGTCCTTAAGGATTTTAAAATTACGTCCCGGCTTTGTGATTGGTTGCGTCGCAGTCACATGGGAGACGCAACCAATCACAAGCCGTGACGTCACGGGAGGCTGGACACGCGCGCATTTTAAAATGGGCGCGTGTCCAGCCTCCCGTGACGTCCCGGCTTGTGATTGGTTGCGCCGCGATCAACCAATCACAAGCCGGGAGGCTGGACACGCGCGCATTTTAAAATTTTAAAATGCGCGCGTGTCCAGCCTCCCGGCTTGTGATTGGTTGACCGCGGCGCAACCAATCACAAGCCGGGACGTCACGGGAGGCTGGACACGCGCCCATTTTAAAATTTTAAAATGCGCGCGTGTCCAGCCTCCCGGCTTGTGATTGGTTGACCGCGGCGCACAAAATGAGTGAGGATGAACTAAACCAAACAAGGGGAAACTGCCAATGTTGTCAAAACATCAATTATTGCATAATAAGTTTGGTCGAATTTGCAGGATGTGTCTCACATTCCCATGTATCACCTCTCAGCTGATGTATTATACAAGCCTCCCGGCTTGTGATTGGTTGACCGCGGCGCAACCAATCACAAGCCGGGACGTCACGGGAGGCTGGACACGCGCCCATTTTAAAAAGCGCGCGTGTCCAGCCTCCCGTGACGTCACGGCTTGTGATTGGTTAATGGCGGCCATGTTGCCGGGATGCGGACCAATCACAGCAAGCCGTGACGTAATTTCGTCACGGCTTGCTGTGATTGGTCCACGTCCCGGCAACATGGCGCCGTGACCAATCATAAGCCGGGACGTCACTGGAGGCTGGACACGCGCGCTTTTTAAAAAGCGCGCGTGTCCAGCCTCCCGTGACGTCACGGCTTGTGATTGGTTAATGGCGGCCATGTTGCCGGGACGCGGACCAATCACAGCAAGCCGTGACGTAATTTCGTCACGGCTTGCTGTGATTGGTCCGCGTCCCGGCAACATGGCCGCCCTGACCAATCACAAGCCGGGACTTCACGTAACCAAGTAAAAGCGCGAATTTTAAACAAACAACGCTGCCGGTTCCCTCGCTGAGGTCCAGGCTGCGTCGGACAGGTGAGTATAGCGATATTTTTTATTTTAATTCTTTCTTTTACACATTTATATGGATCCCAGGGCCTGAAGGAGAGTTTCCTCTCCTTCAGACCCTGGGAACCATCAGGAATACCGTCCGATACTTGAGTCCCATTGACTTGTATTGGTATCGGGTATCGGTATCGGATTGGATCCGATACTTTGCCGGTATCGGCCGATACTTTCCGATACCGATACTTTCAAGTATCGGACGGTATCGCTCAACACTAATCATGACTCAAACAAATAGGTAATTGAGCTGTATCTGGGTCCATCACAGTGCAGTAAAAGAACCTTAGGAGAAACAAGTAGCACAACCAAATGTTGTGTAAGGAGGATAGTGAATGGGAAACTAAGGGGTAGTTTGAGATGCTAGCTGCCAGGGCAGCCATACACGAAAGAATTTGTCAATTTGTCATGCGTATGTGAATCCCAACTGGTCAGCTCTTCCATCCTGAAGATGTCCTGGGCTTTTTTAAGCCATTCATTGATATGAGGGGGTACGTTTGTCTCCAGTGTATGGCGATCAAGTGCTTGGCAGCAGCTATTAGAAGGGGGAGTAGGTCATGCTTCTTAGGTTTGTAGGACTTCGTGGGGAGGGACAGTAGAACCTCTTGAGGAGTCAAACTCTGCGTTATTAGTTTCATCTGGCGGAGTCGATTAAAAATCTCCTCCCAAAATTTAGCGATAATTGGGCATGACCAAAAAATGTGCACCAAAGTGTTGTGAACTCTATTTTTGGGCTCCCTCTAGTGGTCACAAGCGGTACTGTGTAGTGTTGTCTTTCTGCAGGTTGCAGCATCAGCTGGTTCGTTATCCTGGTTGGTTTCCTATTTAGCTCACCTGGATTCTCAGTTCCTTGCCTGCTATCAATGTATCCAGTGCTCTTCAGATTCCTTGTGTCTACCTTGCTCCCAGTCTCTCCAAGACAAGCTAAGTTTTTGTTTGATAATTTTTTGATTATCAGCGTTCATTATGTTTTTAGTCCAGCTCGCTAAAATGTGATTTCCTCGCTTGCTGGTTGCTCTAGGGTACTGAGTTTCTCCCACCACACCGTTAGTTGGTGTGGGGGTTCTTGAAATCTCAGAGTGGATATTTTGTAAGGGTTTTTTACTGACCGCATAGATTCCCTTTTCTATTTTCTGCTATCTAGTATTAGTGGGCCTCATTTGCTGAATCTGCTTTCACCCCTGTGTATGTGCCTTCCTCTTACTTCATCGTTATTATTTGTTGGGGGCTTCTATATCTTTGGGGATTATTTCTCTGGAGGCAAGAGAGGTCTTTCTTTCTCTCTAGGGGTAGTTAGTTCCTCAGGCTGGCTCGAGACATCTAGGATTTTTAGGCACATTCACCGGCTACTTCTAGTGTGTTTGGTAGGTTCAGATTTGCGGTCAGTCCAGTTTGCCACCTCCCTAGAGCTTGTCCTATGTTTGTTACTTAGCTGGAGTAATTTGTGATCCTCAATCACTAAGGATCATAACACCAAAGAGCCTCTAGTCTTCATACATCTCCAGCACAGCGGAGAATCCGAGAGGCCAAAGTGGTAGAGCGACTCAGGGGTTCTGTACTATCTGGAGAGGACTTTAAAGGCATTCTCCTGGAGCAAGACACATCTTGAGAACCCATGTGAGTGTTCCAAGACCTGTGCAATTTCTCTATTGGAGAGAGATATATTCAGCTCAGACTCCCATGAGGAGATATATAGGGGTTTAAAGTAAGATTTAGGGGAGATTAAGTTATGATATAGTTTGGAAATTAATTTAGGGGGCGTAGGGTTGAGTTTAAGAAGAAGTTCCAGCCAGAGCCAATCTGAATTAGTTTGGATGTCCGACTTAAGCCTAGAAATAATATATTGTACATGGTGGATTTGAATGAAATCTTTGGGGTGTTTCTTGGCGTCTCGAGGCCAACTGTTTGTGCAACTAATTTGGTTGGAGAGTAGGTGTGAAATTGGGAGGGTCAGCAGGGATTTCCAGAGGTCAAATGTGTCTATATATTTTGGTTCAATGAGCCAAGGTATAACTCCCAGAGGCATACTGTCCAAAAAAAGGCAACGTGGCCAGTCTATATTAGACACTTTATCAGCTATATCACCACTGAGGTTATTTATTTGGTTAAATGTTGTATATGTAAAATACAGTATGTTGACTGTATGGTAGTACCCCTGAAAAGATGTATCAGAAGATACATGTCAGATGCGGCCAGTACAGCAGCGATTAATGTGTCAGTGATTTCCAGACATTTTTGCCAAGTCCACAAAGGAGATGTAACAGCACTTAAATTTATGGAAATAGATAAGGTCCATAAGCCTGTCAGGGGAGGAGACTTCAAAGGAAAGATTCTCGATAGAACATCGTTTTGTATTTTTAAACTGAAAGCCAGGACTCCAGGGGGAATGAACACTAGACAAGATCTTATATTTTGTCTCCTGTGCGCATGTGAATTTAAATGTTTTTAACCCTTCATTTCCCAAGGGTGTGTCCTTAATTGGGATAGTTTTAGTATTGGTTGATAATCACACATGGGTTATTTGTTCTAATGATATATATAAGTGCATATATGTGCGGCGCCCCAGTGTCTTGGTCGTCGCAGTGATGTCATTATCCTTTCAGGGGAGAAGAGATGTCATGTCTGAAGGCAATGAAACACAAACACATTCAGGTATTACACGCATGCAACATGTTCACACTCCATACCAGAAGGGGGAGCTCTAAGCCGGTTTAGGGTGAGCTCCCCTATTGACATCCTGATCTGGAGGGAAAGGAGTTCAGTTCCTGTCAGGCAGACAGAAGAAGTGGAGCTCTGCTGGCCTGAAGTGCTGCAACTCCTGGAAAAAGACACAAAAAGGTGAACATACTGCAGAGAGTGTGCAGGAAAGCAGAGCACAGGAGAGGAATATCAGAGGGAGATCAGCCAGGAACAAGCTGCTCCTTTCTGAGGTGCAGAAGCCGGTAGCCAGGAACACCGAGGGAGTAATAGACTCTACGCTTTACTTCAGAGACCGGCAGGACAGTCAATTCCAAGTTGGCTGCCCGACCTTAATACCTAAGAAGACACGGTGGCAAATTGTGGGGGTCGGGGCATCTCTAGGGTCCCTACAAACAAGCTCCAGGCTATCCCAGTCATACGGGTTGTCCTATCCATACCATCTGGGGGACAGAGAGGAAGAAATAACAACATCTAGAACATCTACAAGAGTTGTGAGGACCTTACCGAGAAGCTCAGCAGGGAGGTACCACAACACACAGGCGCTTGTAGGAAGGCTACTGATTTCCACCTGGACAAGGGGACTCTGGAATTGCCTTCAGACTGACCGGACTCTGCCTGCCCTGTCAGCTGGCGCTCCGGGCTGAGGATACCATCTGAAGTCTTCAGTAAACAAGGTAATAGACTGCAAACCTGTCTCCTCGTTCTTTATTGCACCTTGCCCATATATAAACTCTTTTACTGGACACCCCTGAGGGCCACGGACCGAGTCAGCCACCGTGACATCCCCCGAGCCGCAGGACCCGGTACCGAGTACCCCATTGCCCTACAATGGGGGCGATCCATTTTGGCGTCACGAACAGGATCTACTTAAGCCTGGAAAAATCGGGTCATGTGCACCTAAGAACTGTGCCAGAACTGTATGTGAACTGCGATTTGCTTAAAGACTGTGTGTTGCAAATTGCCGCCAAAATCCGCCATTGCCGCGCCGTGTGCAGCGCGAGGGGAGGAGCCATAGCTTCGTGGGCAGAGCCAGCCGAAAAGAGCGTGAAGCAAGAAGACTGGTGCCGTGCTGCTGCCTGGGAAAGCCGGAAGTGGAGACGCCGTGCAGCAAAGCCGCCAGAAGAGACGCTGCAAAGTGCCGATTCCAGAGAGGAGCCCAGACTTCCACCAGGTTAGCAGGGGGGAGGAACGGCCATGTCCGATCCGGGAAGAGAAGCAGCGGCGGTCGCAGCCGCAGACCTGGAAGCGCCTCCAGGCCTCACAATAGGCACAGCCACAGGCCTTGTACCACCGCCGGGTTCCGCAGAGCTTGCCGCTTCCATCAGCCAGCCGGACACCGCCACGGCTACAGCGGCCATAATGCCCTTCTCCATGCCATACATACCTGGAGCAGCCTGGCTCCCATGATACTCTGGAGAATCTCATACATTAACTGACTTTAAGGAAGGGATCTGCAGCCTGCTTGAGTTTTATCCCTTGACAGAGCCTCAGAAAGTTCACATGGTAACGGGCCAACTGTTTGGAGGGGCTCTGAGAAGAAGTGAAGTCCTGGCCTGCTGCAGATAAGAGACCTGCGCAGCAGGGCTTTGCAAAGCTTAAAACCACCTTTGACACCCTCACCGCTACAGAAATTAAATTGACGTTCTATGGGTGCAAGAAGAGGCAGCAGGATAGCTTACGGGACTATGCCCTTAATCTCCAGGAGGCACTGCGGGCAATCAAGCAGGATGATCCAAACAGCATGCAAGATGAGGATAAACTCTTAAAGGAGCTGTTCATCGAGGGGCTCCTATGAGGTCACCAAAGGGCCCAACTGCAACTCCTGGCCATGCAGAATCCTGAACTGACCTTTGCACAATTTAAGGACAAGGCCATCCAAGTGTTACAGGAGCGACAGCCCAGCTGTGCAGTACTTCCCAGGCGTCAAGCCCTCACGTACCACCAGGAGGTGGCGCCAGATGCTCAAGTTTCTGCCGAGGCCGATGCCCAGATCCTGGAAGACGATTCCCCTGCAGGACTATGCCTCCAGATGCAGGAGCTGACCAAGAGCGTTGCTGCCTTAGCTCGGACCGTGCAGTCCCTACAGGAGGCCCCCAAGGAGAAGATCAAGCTGGCTTCCAGACCAGAGGATGTTCCCTGGCAACGACAGAGGAGGATCCCACCGACCAGAGGCAGAGACGACGATCGCTTTCATCAGGACGGACGACCCATCTGCCCCCGCTGCAACCAGGTGGGCCACATTGTAAGGTACTGTCACTTAAACGAGCAACCCCTGGGGCAGAGGGCCAACCCCCAGGAGTAGGACGACCAGGCCCGCAAAACTGGAGAGCCAAGTACATTGGAGGACGACCTGTTCTCCCCATTGTGATTGACGGTATTCCCATGAATGCTCTGTTGGACACCGGTTCTCAGGTGACAACTATGCCTTACATCCTTTATAAACGTTATTGGGAGGACACCAACATTACTCGTGGCCCTGATGATGATTTCTGTTGTGAATTCAGCTCTTGGGCTCCCTCTGGTGGTTATAAGTGGTAGTGCTGCTGTCTCTGGATCACAGCATTCATCAGGTGTGTTCACTTTTTGTAAATCGGACTGGGCTATTTAGTCTTGCTTGACCCTTTAGTCAGTGCCAGTTGTCCATTGTTCTTGGAGGATTCACATCCCTGCCTGGTCTCTTCTGCTTTGCTGTTCATTTCAACAAAGATTAGTTCTGGCCTTGATTTTTTTTTGCTGTCCACATGCTGTGGGCCTTATTGTTCAGTTCTTTTCCATGTTTTTGTCTAGTCCAGCTTGGTCTGTATAAGGATTTGTTTAGCCAAGCTGTGATCTCTGGAGATGCAGATATACCCTCCATATCTTTAGTTAGATGTGGAGATTTTGTATTTTCTGTGGTGGATATTTTCTAGTGTTTTAATACTGACCGCATAGTACTCTGTCCTATCCTTTCTATCTATAGCCTCCTTTGCTAAATTCTGATTTCAGTCTGTGTATGTTTTTTCCCTCTCCTCTCACAGTCAATATTTGTGGGGGCTGTCTATCCTTTGGGGATTTTCTCTGAGGCAAGATAGTTTTCCCGTTTCTATCTCTAGGGGTAATTAGTCCTCCGGCTGTGTGTGTTGCGGTGTTAAGTTCAGGGTCTGCGGTCAGTACAGGTACCACCTTCTCCAGAGTACGTCCCATGCTGCTCTTAGGCCACCAGATCATAACAGATTTCACCATGATAGCCAGTAACGGTCAGCCATTGCCACAAGTGGGGTACAAAGAGGTCACCATTAAAGTGGGGCGGGTAGAATTGAGGGCCCAAGGAATTGTAATTGTTGATATTGACCGACGTGAATGTAACCCCATGATGACCATTGGTACTAATGTTATAAAAAATTGTCTTGCAGAGGTTATTGTCTTGTTACAGCAGGTGGCAGAAACAGCTGGTTACAGTGAACAACGTGCCCTGCAGAAAGAAATCAGAGCTCTGATGAAGAGACAGCAGGTAGAACTGACTGGTGGAGAAATTGGCCGTGTCACAGTGAGTGATTCAATCCCTATTGCAATACCCCCCAGGAGTGAAATGTTAATATGGTGTCGGGCAGCAATAGGCCTCACAGGTAAAGACTACCAGGCCCTGGTAGAACCTGTGTATTCAGATAGTAGGCATACCCTCCTGACAGCCTGAGGGGTGGTTGAAGTCCGCAAGGGGAGGGTTCCAGTACGTGTCCTTAACTGTGGAGAGGAAGAGGTCCACCTAACCAAATATAACACACTTGCCAAATTGTTTGCTGTTGATAATAATGTGATACAGCCAACAGAACCCTTGGTCCCGTCCAACCAGGCGGAGGACAGTGGATCTGCAGGATAAATGGAAGATTGGTGTCAGAAATTACACGTGGGCACTGACTATACCCCATCGCACCAAAAACAAGGGGCTTACAGGGTGGTTCATGAGTATGAGCGGGTATTCAGCAAGCACCCCCTAGATTTCGGGCAGGTAAAAGGGATCCAACATCATATCCCCACGGGAGATCATCCACCCATTAAAGAGAGATACCGTCCTGTACCCCCAGCTCATTATCAGTGTGCCAAAGACATGTTGCGAGAGATGAAGGAGGGTGGGGTAGTGAGAGACAGTTGTAGCCCCTGGGCAGCTCCATTAGTCCTTGTCAGAAAGAAGGATGGCACAATGAGGATGTGTGTTGATTATAGGCAGATAAACCGCATTACACATAAGGATGCATACCCACTGCCCAGAATAGAAGAGTTCTTAGCCGCTTTAAAATCTGCTAACTACTTCTCTACCTTGGATCTCACCAGTGGGTACTGGCAGGTTCCTGTAGCAGAGGCGGACAAGGAAAAGACGGCCTTCACCACACCGATGGGTCGCTGTGAATTCAACTACATGCCATTCGGACTGTGCAACGCCCCAGGAATGTTCCAGAGGATGATGGAGTGCTGTCTTGGACACAAGAACTTTGAAACCATATTGCTATATCTGGACAATGTCATTGTTTTCTCCAAGACTTACGAGGACCATCTGAAGCACCTGGCCAAGGTGTACGAAGCCCTGTCCAACTTTGGCCTAAAGGTAAAACTGTCCAAATGCCATCTGTTAAAGCCCAAAGTGCAGTACCTGGGCCATGTAGTGAGTGCCGAAGGGGTGGCCCCAGACCCTGACAAGGTCACTGTGATCAGAGACTGGCCGAAGCCCAGCAACCTCCATGAAGTCCGGCAGTTCCTCGGGTTGGTAGGCTACTACAGGAGGTTTATCAAAGACTTCACCAAGAAAGCCGCGCCATTGCAAGACCTGTTGGTGGGCCAATCCAAGAAAACCAAGGGTTAGAATACCCCATTTGACTGGAACGACAGACTGGAGGGATCATTCACTTGTTTGAAGTTGGCGCTGATGGGAGAAGAGGTACTGGCCTACCCTGAATATGACCAACCGTTTGTGCTGTATACGGATGCCAGCAACATTGGACTGGGAGCCATGTTGTGCCAGGTCCAGAAAGGCAAAGAGAGGGTAATTGCTTACGCCAGCAGGAAACTTCGTCCCACTGAAAGGAACCCTGACAACTACAGTTCCTTTAAGCTGGAGTTCCTCGCCATCGTTTGGGCAGTGACAGAGAGGTTCAAGCACTACCTGGCCTCAGCAAAATTCACCGTCTTCACGGACAACAATTCACTGACACACTTGGACACAGCAAAACTTGGTGCCTTAGAGCAGCGGTGGATGGCCCGGTTGTCCAATTATGATTTCACCATCAAGTACCGGGCAGGGCACAAGAATGCGAATGCCATTGTCAAGGATGCCCAACTTGCCAGAAATGGGAGAAGACTCGGAAGCACTCGAAGAAATAGAGTTGCCAGCTTTCCATCACCCCAAGGCCACTCAGTATTCCCATCATGTGGGGAACAGGTGCAAGAACAAGCAGGATGCCACGCTGAATCCCCTGCCCCACCACAGATGGGCAGAGACCCAAGACAGTTGCAGCGCCCCAGAGTCCAGGTCGTTGCAGTACTGATGCTCCGCCGCTAAGGGGGGCTATGGTATGTCTGATGGCACTGAAGGAGTTCACCTGACCAGGTATCACAGACACCAATACACTTCACAGTCTGGCCTCCAGGGGGAGCTAAGGGTGCTATGTATTAGGCCACTCCTCACAATCTGGTAAAACTGGGGGTTAGATAGGAAGTTAGTCAGAAGCTGACTGGGTTTGAACCAGGCAACTTCCTGTGGCAGAGGGTGTTGCAGAGGAAGATTCAGGGGGGTCCCTGTCAGGGGTGGGATCCTGACAGAGGCCTAGCGAACAGAAAGAGCGTTACGGGATCGCGCCTGCACTTCATTGCGGCGGTACACCAAGAAAGGACAAGAAGCGAGGTTTATTGTGCTGAGTGAGAAACGAGATCAACGCAACAAGGAGAAACACCAGTAGGAGTCGTGCTGTAAGACGAGGCAACATCCTACTGAGGCGCGTAGCCGGTGGCCGGAAACGCCGAGGAAGTATTGAGCTCCAGGCCTTACTTCAAACCTACGGCAGGACAGTCAGTTCTAGGTGTGCTGTCTCACCCAAAATCACCTAAGCAGACACAGGGGGCAACATTTGGAGAGGGGCGACTCTAGGGTCCCGGAAGAGCTCCGAGCCTACCCGTCATACGGGTGCGTCCTAGCCATATCATCTGGGGGGACGAAGAAGAACATCATAATCGAGTTGTGAGGGAACTTCAGAAACAGACACAACAGTTGTGAGGACTATCCCGTAAGCACAGCAGGGAAGGACTACAACACACAAGCGCTAGAAGGTAGGCACAGATTTCCACCTGCAAAGGGAACTCTGGAGGTGCCATCGGACCGGCCGGACTCAGGTAGCCCGGTTAACCGTATTCCGGACTGAGGATCCTGAAGCCTTCAGTAAAGAGGTAAAGAGTTGGTGTCCTCGTTATTCACCGCGACCTACACCGCACCACAACATCATCACATTCTCAACTTTCGCTGGACGCCCCTCAGCAGGGTCACGGACCGGGCCTAGCCACCGTGACAACCCCAGGCCTGAGACGCAGAGGCCTGGTATCGGGTGCCCCTCGGCCCTGCGGCAGTGGGGGCGCTCCACAGTGACCCCGTGGTCCGTCGGGTGAAAGAGCTCCTGACGCAGGCAGGTTCACACCCTGGCCCAGATGATCCTGTTTATTGGTATGGCAGATAGTAGTCCCAAGACAAGATGTGCCAATGGTTCTGGAAGCGTACCACCATGGAGCAGGACACTTCGGATGGAGGAAGTTGGAGAGTCTACTCCGTGGAAGGTTCTACTGGATTGGCATGAAGAAAGCCATCAAAAAGTGGTGCCGAGAGTGTGGCCCATGTAGCCTACGCAGGAAGGACCGTGACAGCCAAAGGGCTCCCCTGCAGCCTATCCTCACCAAACGGCTAATTGAACTGGTCGCGCTAGATCATGTAAAGCTAACACCCTGCCGGTCAGGCTATGTCTACGCTCTAACCATCGTGGATCACTACTCTGGATTTCTGGTTGTTGTGCCTGTCAAAGATCTGACGGCCAGGACAGCAGCCAAAGCCTTCCAGCAGTACTTCTGTAGACCACACGGGTACTCAGAGAAGGTACTGACTGATCAAGGACCAGCATTTGAAGCGGAAGTGTTCCAGGAATTCTGCAATTTATACGGGTGTAAGAAGATCAGAATGACACCATATCACCCACAAACCAACGGGATGTGTGAAAAGATGAACCAAGTTATAATCGACTTACTGAAGACCTTGCCTGTGGAGGAACGGAACTTATGGCCAACAAAGTTGCCTGACTTGGTAGACATGTACAACCACATCCCAGTGAATTCCACCAACTGCACTCCAGCATACCTGATGCGAGGAAGATCCAGTAAGTTACCTGTTGATCTAGACATGGGAGTCCTAACCCCAGAAGATACCTCGCCAGATGCAGATTGGGATACAGAAAGACAGCAAAGGTACCGCAAAGTACAGAAATGCATGGAAAGAAGTCTAGCCCAAGCCAGACAAAAACAAGAAAGGGACTACAACCAGCATGCTCCTGCAATTCCCTTGTCACCAGGTGAACAAGTACTCAAACGGAAGAGGAGACTACACAAACTTGACGACCAATAGGAAGCGGAACCATATACCATCCTGCCATCCGACTTTGACAATACAAAGGTCTGTCTCATTAGCAAAGTTGGAGGAGAAACCTCAACAGCAATATCCAGACACCACCTCAAAATATGCCCTAGTAAGTTGAGAAATAGGGAAACAGATCCAGGAACATCTCCACCCATAGAAGAGGAGAAGATGATACACACTGTTCTTGGAGACTTTCCCCAGTCTTTGACTCAAATAAATCAGGCCATCGTGGTACCTGTTTTGACGTTTCATCAGTCGAACCTGCCGGAACCAAATGTGATGCCAGATCATCTGGAGCCAAAAGAGACTCTGCACCAACAGATTCCAATAGCAGACGTGATCCCAGCCATAACTCAGCCACAGCAAACTCCAACAGAGGATGCCATGCCAACAGTTGAATCGGCAAGTCCACCCTCGGCTATCGGTGAATCCGCAATGCCCACAATTAGTAGCAGCAGTCCTGAGAGCTCCAGCATACCAGTGCTACCTAGACTCACTAGAAGTGTAGCCAGAAGACAGTGCACTACACCAGCGATAGCAAGTACAGCGGACCCTGTTAGGTCACTAGCAACCCCTGCACTGCGGAGGTCTACATGTAGCACTAAAAATCAGACCCCAATTCGCTACAAAAATTGGAAATATTAATGGTTGCTGCTGTTTGTTTGAAAATGTCTGTATATATATCTGTGTCACAGGTTTAAAATGGACAATGGAGTAATGGACAGTGAATTACTCAAAAACTTTCATTACACTTTTAAAAGGATGTCTTTGTTTACCCGGGATCCTTGCTGTTTCAAGTTTGCACTCACTGAACTGGGAGTCATGAACTGTGCATGACCAAGACTTTCGCAACGATCAAGTGTACTCACCTCCCATAAAGGGAAGCATTGTTATCTTAACCTGTTTTAAAGCATTCCAAAAATTTGTATGTCTTTTTGCTAACGTATTGTTGTTCTTCTTTTGCTAGTCCCGGAGTACTGGATTTAACAGGGGGGGAGTGCGGCGCCCCAGTGTCCTGGTCGTCGCTGTGATGTCATTATCCTTTCAGGGGAGAAGTGATGTCATGTCTGAAGGCAATGAAAGACAACCACATTCAGGTATTACACGCCAAAAGGGGGAGCTCTAAGCCTGTTGAGGGTGAGCTCCCTGTTATGGACTGGTGATTTAGGAGCGACATGCGACTAGCTCTGAGCAGGTGGTAACTATACAGACCGCAGTTCCTGATCTTAACACAACACTAGCAGTAGCCGTGGGATGTTCCTGTCACTCCCTGGACACCTCGTCACAGCCGGAGAACTAGCTACCCCTAAAGGTAGAAACAGGAAAGCTATCTTGCCTCAGAGAAAATCCCCAAAGGATAGACAGCCCCCCACAAATAATGACTGTGAGTAGAGAAGGAAATGACATACATAGAATGAAACAAGATTTAGCAAAAGGAGGCCACTACTAGCTAGATAGATAGTACAGGATAGAACACTGTGCGGTCCGTAATAAAAACTAGAAAAAGTCCACCGCAGAGAAATGCAAAAATCTCCACACCTGACTAAAGGTGTGGAGGGCAAAATCTGCTGCCCAGAGCTTCCAGCTTAGCTGAATAGATCCATACTGATAAGCTGGACAAATGACCAAAACATAGAATGTGCTGAACAATAAAGTCCACAACAAGAGGACTGCAATAGGACAAGCAAGGACTTATCTTTGCTGAACAGGTCAGAGTGTCAGGGAAATCCAAAAGAGCCATGACTCCAAGCAGGAACAATTGACAACTGGCATTGATTGAGGGATAAGGCCAGACTAAAATAGCCGAGCCAGAAAGACGATCAGTGGAAGCAGCTGCTGATGCTAAATCCAAGAAGCAGCCATACCACTCAAAACCACCGGAGGGAGCCCAAGAGCAGAACTCACAAAAGTGCTACTTACAACCACCGGAGGGAGCCCAAGAACGGAATTCACAACAGCTCCCCTATTGACATCCTAATCTGGAGGGAAAGGAGTTCAGTTCCTGTCAGGCAGACAGAAGAAGTGGAGCTCTGCTGGCCTGAAGTGCTGCAACTCCTGGAAAAAGACACAAAAAGGTGAACATACTGCAGAGAGTGTGCAGGAAAGCAGAGCACAGGAGAGGAATATCAGAGGGAGATCAGCCAGGAACAAGCTGCTCCTTTCTGAGGCGCAGAAGCCGGTAGCCAGGAACACCGAGGGAGTAATTGACTCTACGCTTTACTTCAGAGACCGGCAGGACAGTCAATTCCAAGTTGGCTGCCCGACCTTAATACCTAAGAAGACACGGTGGCAAATTGTGGGTGTCTCTAGGGTCCCTACAAACAAGCCCCAGGCTATCCCAGTCATACGGGTTGTCCTATCCATACCATCTGGGGGACAGAGAGGATGAAATAACAACATCTAGAACATCTACAAGAGTTGAGAGGACCTTACCGAGAAGCTCAGCAGGGAGGTACTACAACACACAGGCGCTAGTAGGAAGGCTACTGATTTCCACCTGGACAAGGGGACTCTGGAATTGCCTTCAGACTGACCGGACTCTGCCTGCCCTGTCAGCTGGCGCTCCGGGCTGAGGATACCATCTGAAGTCTTCAGTAAACAAGGTAAAAGACTGCAAACCTGTCTCCTCGTTCTTTATTGCACCTTGCCCATATATAAACTCTTTTACTGGACACCCCTGAGGGCCACGGACCGGGTCAGCCACCGTGACATCTCCTGAACCGCAGGACCCGGTACCGAGTACCCCATTGCCCTACACTGGGGGCGATCCATATGTCATTTAGAAATTTACAACGACTAAGGTTTGAACACCAAAATGCGTCGATCTGTCCTAACCTTTGTGAGATACCAGCCAGCATAATTTTTTTAATCACTGTAATAAAAGTGAAGTTTTATACTTATCGTTTCATTGTTGCAGAATTCATATTTTTCCTGTTTTTTGTATTTGCCTCGACCCGCACAGGGCAGACCCGTGCGCGGACTCCATTCTCACCCAGGTACAGAGCAATGAAAGTGGTGAGCTGACTTTTTCTCTTCTGGCTACACATATAGTATGGTGGCCCCAAAGTCCCCTGATAAACAGTATAATGGCCCTTTTGCTCACCTACATACAGTATAATGTCCCTGCAACCCCCCTCCACATACACAGTATGATGGCCCCACAGCCCTATTACATACAGTATAATGGCCCTTTTACTCACCTCCATCTACTATATAATTGTCTAAGGGTCACTTCCGTCTTTCTGTCTGTCCTTCTGTCTGTCTGTCTGTCATGGATATTCATTGGTCGTGGCCTCTGTCTGTCATAGAAATCCAAGTCACTGATTGGTCGCGGCAAAACGGCCATGACCAATCAGCGACGGGCATAGTCCGGCGGCAAAATGGCCGCTTCTTACTCACTGCAGTCAGTGCCCACTCCATACTTCCCACCAGTCAGCACTCACACAGGGTTAATGGCAGCAGTAAGGCTGGTTTCACATTTGTGTTTGTGGCCGCAGCGTTTGTACCACATATAAACGCATGCGTCGTGTTTTCCTATATTTAACATTAAAAACGCATGCGTTTTTTTCGTTTGCGTTTTGCCGCGTTTGACGACGGATGCGTCGTCTCGTCGTTTGCGGCTTGGCGCGGAAATGCAACATGTAGTAATTTCTAGAGGCGTTTATTGGCTGCCAGGAAACACATGCGTTCGATTGCGCAAGGATTGCGACAAAAAAACGCATTGCTGTCAATGTAAACACATGCGTTTTTAAGCACATGCGTTTTGTTGCGTTTTTGAACGCATGCGTTTCAATTGAGAAAAACATGTCTAGACACTGATAAGCCACCCCCCACCATCAAGGTGATAAAGGGAGGGTGTGGACAGTTGCAGGTCACTTCTCACCAGACTCTGAAGCAGACGAGACACAGACAGGTTACATCTTGGAGGAAAACAAGACCCTGAACAATGTGAGTATATCCTAGCCAATGCCTTCATTTTCTATTTTCTGTCTCTACATGTCCTAATTTCTGCCATTTCTTTCTTTCTACATGCATCAGAATGTCTTCTTCGGATTCTTCATCTGGTGAGGAGTTTCAGCCAGGACAGTCGGAAGTGGAGCATGTCAGTGAGGTGAGTATTTGCCTCGTCAGATTGGTAAGTATTCACTGTCACATCGACACATGTGACAATTTGATTTTTTCCTTTTTTTAGAGCTCTTCTACTGCGGCAGAGACAGGGCAGGAGCAGCGGAGTCAAGGTCCGGTGGCAAGACGGCAGCGGGTACGTATACAAGCCTGACTGTCCTCAGTGTAATATTCTTGAATCTTCCTTTCTTTCCACTAGTATTTCTTTACATTTTTCTTCTGGAATCCTTTTGCATGTTGACTTTCCTATTCATGCCATTTCTCAGCATCTTTTTTCTTTCTTTTCCTTATGTTAATTGAGCAAACTTTAATGACTTTCTTTAATTTTTAGGTTTCACAACCGGAGGATGATCTGATAGAGAATGACCTCCTTATCACCCTGGTCCAGGAGCGAGTCCCGTTGTGCGACACCCGGGATACACTGCACTCAAACAAGTCACGATCCGGCGGTTATGGAATGAGATGGCCCAAGCGATGTGGGATGGCTGGGACAACGCCCCGACACGGGTCCGAGCTGCATTTGGTAAGTATTGCACTGCAGTGTGAAGTAGCAGAGACCTTGGCCGTGCTCACTCGGCTGTGTGTGATGAAAGAAACTCTCTGGAGCTTCTCTCATCACACACAGTTGTGTGAGCACAGCCAAAAGTACTTTTTCTGATGACAATTTTTTTTTTAACAGTATCCAAAGTCAAAACACGTTGGCGTTCGATGAAGGACCGCTTCAACAAGGACCTGCGTCAAGAGAGCCGTGTTCCCAGTGGTTCAGGAGCAAGGATCAGACGATACAAATACCATCGAGTACTGTCATTTTTAAGACCGGTCCTTGCCCAGAGAACGTAAGTATTTATCACGTGCATTAGGTTGTATTGTATTGCCATAATCTGTATTTTTACATTCCACAGGATTTTGCGTCTGGTTAATTTTTGATAGTAATTTTCTTTTTCCTTTTTTCACAGCACATACAGCACTACTGTTGGCCCAGGTTCTGGAGCGGTCCTTCATCCGACAGCCACGGACCCGTCCCAGCCATCCAGCAGCGCAGCAGCAAGTGGGCCTTCCACACTAACTGGAGACCAGGGAGCTGGTCCATCAGGTCTTCCCCTTTCGCAGTCCTCTTCCACTGCCCCATTTTTTTTTGGCTCCTCCCAGCAGCGGCAGAGGGCTTCGGACAGGTCACTCATGCCCGAGTTTTTGCACTTGAGCTCGGTTTTACACGACGCAATCAAGGCTTTGGGTGACCGAATGGATGTTTCACATAACCTCTTGAATGCACGTATCCAGGAGGTCAGCAAAAGCCTTGATCAAGTGAAAGCCGACCTCCAGAGGCCAGCACATCATTTTTTTAATCAATTTGAGCAAGGCATGTCGGAACACCTTACTCCTGATCTCCAGCTGAGAGTCATGCAGGCCTGCAATGCTGCTTACGTGCAGGCTATGCAGCAGAGTCGGTATTTCCAGCAGACAGTGGGGGCATATCCACCTGTGCCTTCACTGTCACGATTGTCCTCAATGCCGGCCTCTGCTGCATCCCACTGCACGGCCACCTCAATTCCTTCCACAGCCGGACACCACTACAGCACCACCACCATGCCGAGTGCAGTTGGACATCCCACCGCCACCACTATGACATCCGCTGCTCCTGCTTGGACCTCCTCCACTGACACCTCGATGCAGCAGGACCCTGGCATGGCCTTCCGTACCGCCACCTCCACGATGCAGCAGGACCCTGGCATGGCCTTCCGTACTGCGACCACCATGATGCAGCAGGACCCTGGCATGGCCTTCCGCTCTACAAGCGCTATAGACTCTGGCATGGCTGCACGCTCTACGAGCACTAAGGACTCTGGCATGGCTGCACGCTCTACGAGCGCTATAGACTCTGGCATGGCTGCACGATCTACGAGCACTATGGACTCTGACTCAGTGCAGCCGGACCCTGACAGGTCACCCGCCACCACGCCACGCCATATGAGCCCCCCAAGACCTCCCACAACCAGGCAAGCAAAAAAAAAAACAGAGGACTCTTAGCATTCCTCCCCCTTCACCTCCCAATGTGTCTGTAATGTCAGGTTTGTCTCACCCTTCCAGTGCGACTCAAGCCTCTCATGTGTCAAGCCCCATCCCCGAACTTCCAGACCCTTCCAGATTCATTGCCCCTTCTCCTGCCACCTCTGCATCGTCCACGGTTAGCCAGGCCTCAGTTCTTCACACCCCCCCGTTTACATCACTCTACCCCAAGCCGGCGCAGTAAATAAATTTTCTAGTTGTTAACAAAATAAAAAAAGTTTGATTTGCCACAATTATGTTTGGTTTATTGTGTCTTCCGCCACCGGCAACACACACCGTGTGCCAAGAAAGTTCGCCACACACTTACTTTTTGGGCCACATCATATCTCCAGTAGTTAAAAATAAAAAGACTGCAGCTTTGTGTGTCTTTAGTATACAGATATGAGGTGGGCCAAAAAATATTACATGTATCTCCATAATCTCTTTTTGTCTGTGCCTAGTGTGGCAGTCTGAAGAGAAAATGGTGGAAATAAAGTGCAGACCTCTAATGAACAGGTCAGGTGTCAAAAAACTCATTAGTTATGACACCTGACCTGGTGAGTAGAGAACTGCCTTGTACAACCACCATTTTCTCTTCTTTATACATAATCTATTACACACAAATTGAGGGGACAATGGTGGTCACACACTGCATATCTATGCTCACCTGCACAGGTGTCAGAAATAGTGAATTCATGAGCCTGTATATGTTTATCATGAATTCATTATTTCTGACACCTGACTTGATGAGTATAGATAGTGTGACAGTGATTGTCTCTTCAGTTTGTGTCCAATGGATACAGGAGAAGAGAATCATGACGCAATGACTAGTGTTGAGCGATACCGTCCGATACTTGAAAGTATCGGTATCGGAAAGTATCGGCCGATACCGGCAAAGTATCGGATCCAATCCGATACCGATACCCGATACCAATACAAGTCAATGGGACTCAGGTATCGGACGGTATTCCTGATGGTTCCCAGGGTCTGAAGGAGAGGAAACTCTCCTTCAGGCCCTGGGAACCATATTAATGTGTAAAAGAAAGAATTAAAATAAAAAATATCGCTATACTCACCTGTCCGACGCAGCCGGGACCTCAGCGAGGGAACCGGCAGCGTTGTTTGTTTAAAATTCGCGCTTTTACTTGGTTACGTGAGGTCCCGGCTTGTGATTGGTCAGGGCGGCCATGTTGCCGGGACGCGGACCAATCACAGCAAGCCGTGACGAAATTACGTCACGGCTTGCTGTGATTGGTCCGAGTCCCGGCAACATGGCCGCCATTAACCAATCACAAGCCGTGACGTCACGGGAGGCTGGACATGCGCGTATTTTGAAAAGCGCGCGTGTCCAGCCTCCAGTGACGTCCCGGCTTATGATTGGTCACGGCGCCATGTTGCCGGGACGCGGACCAATCACAGCAAGCCGTGACGAAATTACGTCACGGCTTGCTGTGATTGGTCCGCGTCCCGGCAACATGGCCGCCATTAACCAATCACAAGCCGTGACGTCACGGGAGGCTGGACACGCGCGCTTTTCAAAATACGCGCATGTCCAGCCTCCCGTGACGTCCCGGCTTGTGATTGGTTAATGGCGGCCATGTTGCCGGGACGTCACTGGAGGCTGGACACGCGCGCTTTTCAAAATACGCGCATGTCCAGCCTCCCGTGACGTCCCGGCTTGTGATTGGTTAATGGCGGCCATGTTGCCGGGACGTCACTGGAGGCTGGACACGCGCGCTTTTCAAAATACGCGCATGTCCAGCCTCCCGTGACGTCACGGCTTGTGATTGGTTAATGGCGGCCATGTTGCCGGGACGCGGACCAATCACAGCAAGCCGTGACGTAATTTCGTCATGGCTTGCTGTGATTGGTCCGCGTCCCGGCAACATGGCCGCCCTGACCAATCACAAGCCGGGACTTCACGTAACCAAGTAAAAGCGCGAAATTTAAACAAACAACGCTGCCGGTTCCCTCGCTGAGGTCCCGGCTGCGTCGGACAGGTGAGTATAGCGATATTTTTTATTTTAATTCTCTTTTTTACACATTATTACATTAATGTTGTTGCGATACCCGATACCCGATATCACAAAAATATCGGATCTCGGTATCGGAAATTCCGATACAGCAAGTATCGGCCGATACCCGATACTTGCAGTATCGGAATGCTCAACACTAGCAATGACGTCAAAAAGCTTACCAATTAAGCAACATGGCTGCCATTACTAGCAGTATGTGGCCAGTGTTTTATATCAGTATTTGTAAGCCAAAACAAGGAGTGGAACAATTAGAGGTAAATTATGATATTAACATAATAACTAGCACCTATGCTTTTATCACCCACTCCTGGTTTTGGATTACAAAAACTGATATTAAATACAGATCAAATACTGCCAGTTTTAGGACAGCCTTGGTTTGGAGAGGAAAATGATAGGAGACACGGTCAACGCAACCAAAACTAAAGTTTATTAATGAGAAATATTATTATCATTGTAGAAAATTACTGGTACAGATGTAATTACAACAAGACATTTTCACAACGTTGTCCTGCCATAACACACGTCCAATATCTGAATCAAAAAAGGCAGCAAATTGGTCCCGGATGGGACCAACGGCTGCAGTTGACCGCAGCGGGTGATGCTGGAAATCGGGCAGTGGGTGTGCAACTGGTTCATCCAGTTCAATGTTGGGTTGCTCCTTAACCATTATGTAATTGTGCAGAACCACACAGGCTTTGACCACCTCGTCGACTGTTTCCACTTTTAGATTAATGGCTGATGCAAGAATGCGCCATTTAGTGACCAGAATGCCAAGGGTACACTCCACTGTTCTTCGGGCCCTGGTCAGTCTGTAGTTAAAGATCCTTCTAGTGTGTTTCAAGTCCCGACTGGAATAGGGCTTCAGTAGGTTTTCACACATCTGAAAGGCCTCATCCCCAACCATAACAAATGGCATCGGTGGACCTTGAGTGTTGGGGAGAGGTTGTGGCGGGGGTAAATTGAAATTTTTGCCATACACACGGCGGCCCATATTCGAGTTCTTGAAAGTCTGGGAATCGTTGCCACGGCCAAAAGATCCAATGTCCACGGCGATGAAGTGACACTTCGCATCGGCTATTGCCATGAGCACAACAGAAAAATATTTTTTGTAATTGAAGTACTCCGATCCTGTTCTGGCTGATTTAATAATGCGAATGTGCTTTCCATCCACCGCTCCTAAACAGTTGGGGAAATCACACACACTCCAGAATTGTTCCGCAATTTCAAGCCACATGTCGAAGGTGGGTAGGGGTATATCCCGGAGTACATTCCACAAAGCCCGGCAGGTGTCCACAACTATTCCGGATAGGGTGGATATTCCAAGCCGGTATTGGAAGTGGAGGGATGAGAAACTCTCTCCAGTTGCCAGAAATCTGGAAGAAAAACACACACAAAAAACATTACAATCTATTCTTTTTATGGTGTGGTTACACTAAAGAAAGAAAGGAAAATAGCCAATAAATACATGTCAGAAAACACTAAATTTGGACTGTCATTGGTTTAGATTTTGAACGTACCTTAATGTAACAAGCAGACTTTGTTCCGGTGGAATCGTTCTACGGAGCTGGGTGTCCTGTTGCCGTATGGCTCCTTGGACACGAGAAAGCAAATCCCGGAACGAGTCTTGCGACATCCTGGTGTATTCCTGGAATTTCTCTGGGATGGTATTAAGCTCGGCATAGAGCATGTGATAGGCTCCACGGCTCTCACGTAGTTCGATAATGGGGCACCTCCAAAAACGTCTACGTTGTCTCCTTCTCCATCTTTCGCGATTTCTGTCTTGCTCCCAAGCAAAAGCACAGGCAAGAAACATTTTGAAGCTGAAATCCAGGTTGAAGTAAAAGCTCTCCATGCGAAGATCCATCATGACACAGGGTACAGTAGCAAACTGTTAAAATTTCAGTAACCCTAGGATCTATATATAGAGATCCCATAATACACGCCCTCTGTAATCCCATTGGCGGTGTCTGGTTATCTTGATTTTTCTCTTGTGAAATTTCTCATCATGCGCACCAAAAATGCAAACGCAGGAAAAAACGCATATAAACGCGTTCAAACGCGGTGTTTTTTTAACCGCATGCGACAACGCATGCATCTAAAAAACGCCGCGTTTATATGCGTTTTTTCCACCACTTGCGGATGCGTTTTAAATGGTGCGGATTTAAACGCTAATGTGAAACTAGCCTAAGGGACCGCGTTATGCCGCGGTGTAACGCACTCCGTTATAGCTGCTATTAACCCTGTGTGACCAACTTTTTACTACTGATGCTGTCTATGCGGCATCAATAGTGAAAAGTTCTAATGTTAAAAATAATAAAAAAAATAAAAAATAGTTCTATACTCACTGTCTGTTGGCCCCCTGATCAGGAACAGGCCTTTCCCGCTCCTCGTGACGCTTCGGTGACCGCTCCATGCAATGCGGTCTCATGAGATGATGACGTAGCGGTCTCGCGAAACCACTACATCATCATCTCGCGAGACCACAATGCACTCTTGGGACCGGAGCGTGCGAGGAGCATCGGTAAACGCTTTGCCTGGATCCGGGGCCAACGGAAGGTGAGTATATAACTATTTTTTATTTTAATTCTTTTTTTTAACAGGGATATGATGCCCACATTGCTATATACTGCGTGGGCTGTGCAATACACTACGAGGGCTGTGCAATGTACTACGTGGGCTGTGCAATGTACTGCGTGGGCTGTGCAATATAGTGCTTGGGCTGTGCAATATAGTGCGTGGGCTGTGCTATATACTGCAAGGGCTGTGCTATATACTGCGTGGGCTGTGCAATATACTACGTGGGCTGTGCAATATACTACGTGGGCTGTGCAATATACTACATGGGCTGTGCAATATACTGCGTGGGCTGTGCAATATACTACGTGGGCTGTGCAATATACTATGTGGGCTGTGCAATATACTATGTGGGCTATGTGGGCTGTGCAGTATACTACGTGGGCTGTGCAATATACTACGTGGGCTGTGCAATATACTACATGGGCTGTGCAATGTACTACATGGGCTGTGCAATGTACTACGTGGGCTGTGCAATATACTGCTATTATCCTACTATTGATGCTGCCTATATAACTGCCTATATATGCTGAGTATTAACTATTTTTTATTTTAATTCTTTTTTTAACAGGGATATGATGCCCACATTGCTATATACTGCGTTGGCTGTGCAATATACTACGTGGGTTGTGCAATGTACTACGTGGGATGTGCAATGTACTGCATGGGCTGTGCAATATACTATGTGGGCTGTGCAATATACTACGTGGGCTGTGCAATATACTGCTTGGGCTGTGCAACATACTGCATGGGCTGTGCTATATACTGCATGGGCGGTGCAATATACTGCGTAGGCTGCGCAGTATACTACGTGGGCTGTGCAATATACTACGTGGGCTGTGCAATGTACTACGTGGGCTGTGCAATGTACTACGTGGGCTGTGCAATGTACTACGTGGGCTGTGCAATATACTGCATGGGCTGTGCAATATACTATGTGGGCTGTGCAATATACTATGTTGGCTGTGCAATGTACTATATGGGCTGTGCAATGTACTACGTGGGCTGTGCAATATACTACGTGGGCTGTGCAATATGCTGCGTGGGCTGTGCAGTATACTACGTGGGCTGTGCAATATACTACGTAGGCTGTGCAATGTACTACGTGGGCTGTGCAATGTACTACGTGGGCTGTGCAATATACTGCGTGGGATGTGCTATATACTATGTGGGCTGTGCAATATACTACGTGGCCTGTGTTATACACTACGTGGCCTGTGTTATACTCTACGTGGCCTGTGTTATACACTACGTGGGCTGTGTTATACACTACGTGGGCTGTGTTATATACTGCGTGCGTGGGCTGTTATATACTGTGTGAGCTGTGTTATATGCTACGTGTGCTGTTATAAACTACGTGGCTGTGTTATATGCTATGTGGGCTGTTATACACTCCATGGGCTGTGCTATATACTACGTGGCTGTGCTATATACTCCATGGGCTGTGTTATATACTATGTGGCTGTGCTATATACTCTGTGGGCTGTGCTATATACTCCGTGGGCTATGCTATATATTACATGGCTGTGTGTCATGATTCTCAATGGCGAGAGAACATAGCCCAGCATATATGAGAACTAGCTCTTGGAAGATGGAAACTATACTGACCATGAACTAAACCTGCCGCACAACTAGAAGTGGCCGGGTAGCATGCCTACGTTTTTTAACCCTAGATGCCCAGCGCCAGCCGGAGAACTACCTAATCCTAGCAGAGGAAAAGACAGTCCTGGCTCACCTCTAGAGAAATTTTCCCAAAAGGCAGACAGAGGCCCCCACATATATTGGCGGTGATTTTAGAAGAAATGACAAACGTAGTATGAAAATAGGTTTAGCAAAATCGAGGTCCGCTTTCTAGATAGCAGGAAGACAGAAAGGACACTTTCATGGTCAGCAGAAAACCCTATCAAAACACCATCCAGAAATTCCTTTAAGACTCTAGCATTAACTCATAACACCAGAGTGGCAATTTCCGATCACAAGAGCTTTCCAGACACAGTAACGAAACAGCAGCTGTGAACAGGAACAAAATGCAAAAACACACAAGGACAAAAGTCCAACTTAGCTGGGAGTAGTCTAGTAGCAGGAACAAGCACAGAAGGCTTCTGATTACATTGTTGACCGGCAAGAAACTGACAGAGGAGCAAGGTTATATAGCGACTCCCACATCCTGATAGGAGCAGGTGAAAAGAGGGGATGATGCACACAAGTTCAATTCCACAAGTGGCCACCGGGGGAGCCCAGAATCCAATTTCACAACAGTACCCCCCCCTCAAGGAGGGGGCACCGAACCCTCACCAGAACCACCAGGGCGATCAGGATGAGCCCTATGAAAGGCACGGACAAGATCGGAGGCATGAACATCAGAGGCAGTCACCCAAGAATTATCCTCCTGACCGTATCCCTTCCATTTGACCAGATACTGGAGTCTCCGTCTGGAAACACGAGAGTCTAAGATCTTTTCCACAACGTACTCCAACTCACCCTCAACCAACACCGGAGCAGGAGGCTCAACGGAAGGCACAACCGGTACCTCATACCTGCGCAACAATGACCGATGAAAAACATTATGAATCGAAAAGGATGCAGGGAGGTCCAAACGGAAGGACACAGGGTTAAGAATCTCCAATATCTTGTACGGGCCGATGAACCGAGGCTTAAACTTAGGAGAAGAAACCCTCATAGGGACAAAACGAGAAGACAACCACACCAAGTCCCCAACACAAAGCCGAGGACCAACATGACGACGGCGGTTGGCAAAAAGCTGAGTCTTCTCCTGGGACAACTTCAAATTGTCCACCACCTGCCCCCAAATCTGATGCAACCTCTCCACCACAGCATCCACTCCAGGACAATCCGAAGATTCCACTTGACCGGTGGAAAATCGAGGATGAAACCCCGAATTACAGAAAAACGGGGACACCAAGGTGGCAGAGCTGGCCCGATTATTGAGGGCGAACTCCGCCAAAGGCAAAAAAGCAACCCAATCATCCTGATCCGCAGACACAAAACACCTCAAATATGTCTCCAAGGTCTGATTAGTCCGCTCGGTCTGGCCATTAGTCTGAGGATGGAAAGCAGACGAAAAAGACAAATCTATGCCCATCCTAGCACAGAATGCCCGCCAAAATCTAGACACGAATTGGGTCCCTCTGTCAGAAACGATATTCTCAGGAATACCATGCAAACGAACAACATTTTGAAAAAACAGAGGAACCAACTCGGAAGAAGAAGGCAACTTAGGCAAGGGAACCAGATGGACCATCTTAGAGAAACGGTCACACACCACCCAGATGACAGACATCTTCTGAGAAACAGGCAGATCCAAAATAAAATCCATCGAGATGTGCGTCCAAGGCCTCTTCGGGATAGGCAAGGGCAACAACAATCCACTAGCCCGAGAACAACAAGGCTTGGCCCGAGCACAAACGTCACAAGACTGCACAAAGCCTCGCACATCTCGTGACAGGGAAGGCCACCAGAAGGACCTTGCCACCAAATCCCTGGTACCAAAGATTCCAGGATGACCTGCCAACGCAGAAGAATGAACCTCAGAGATGACTCTACTGGTCCAATCATCAGGAACAAACAGTCTACCAGGTGGGCAACGATCAGGTCTATCCGCCTGAAACTCCTGCAAGGCCCGCCGCAGGTCTGGAGAAACGGCAGACAATATCACTCCATCTTTAAGGATACCTGTGGGCTCAGAATTACCAGGGGAGTCAGGCTCAAAACTCCTAGAAAGGGCATCCGCCTTAACATTCTTAGAACCCGGTAGGTACGACACCACAAAATTAAACCGAGAGAAAAACAACGACCAGCGCACCTGTCTAGGATTCAGGCGCCTGGCAGACTCAAGGTAAATTAAATTTTTGTGGTCAGTCAATACCACCACCTGATGTCTGGCCCCCTCAAGCCAGTGACGCCACTCCTCAAAAGCCCACTTCATGGCCAAAAGCTCCCGATTCCCAATATCATAATTCCGCTCGGCGGGCGAAAATTTACGGGAAAAAAAAGCACAAGGTCTCATCACGGAGCAGTCGGAACTTCTCTGCGACAACACCGCCCCAGCTCCGATTTCAGAAGCGTCGACCTCAACCTGAAAAGGAAGAGCAACATCAGGCTGACGCAACACTGGGGCGGAAGAAAAGCGGCGCTTGAGCTCCCGAAAGGCCTCCACAGCATCAGGGGACCAATCAGCAACATCAGCACCCTTCTTAGTCAAATCAGTCAATGGTCTCACAACATCAGAAAAACCAGCAATAAATCGACGATAAAAGTTAGCAAAGCCCAAAAATTTCTGAAGACTCTTAAGAGAAGAGGGTTGCGTCCAATCACCAATAGCCTGAACCTTGACAGGATCCATCTCGATGGAAGAGGGGGAAAAAATGTATCCCAAGAAAGAAATCTTTTGAACCCCAAAAACACACTTAGAACCCTTCACACACAAGGAATTAGACCGCAAAACCTGAAAAACCCTCCTGACCTGCTGGACATGAGAGTCCCAGTCATCCGAAAAAATCAGAATATCATCCAGATACACAATCATAAATTTATCCAAATAATCGCGGAAAATGTCATGCATAAAGGACTGGAAGACTGAAGGGGCATTTGAAAGACCAAAAGGCATCACCAAATACTCAAAATGGCCCTCGGGCGTATTAAATGCGGTTTTCCACTCATCCCCCTGCTTGATTCGCACCAAATTATACGCCCCACGGAGATCAATCTTAGAGAACCACTTGGCCCCCTTTATACGAGCAAACAAATCAGTAAGCAGTGGTAACGGATATTGATATTTAACCGTGATTTTATTCAAAAGTCGATAATCAATACACGGCCTCAAAGAGCCGTCTTTCTTAGACACAAAGAAAAAACCGGCTCCTAAGGGAGATGACGAAGGACGAATATGTCCCTTTTCCAAGGACTCCTTTATATATTCTCGCATAGCAGCGTGTTCAGGCACAGACAGATTAAATAAACGACCCTTAGGGTATTTACTACCCGGAATCAAGTCTATGGCACAATCGCACTCCTGGTGCGGAGGTAGTGAACCAACCTTGGGTTCTTCAAAAACGTCACGAAAGTCAGACAAGAATTCAGGAATCTCAGAGGGAATAGATGATGAAATGGAAACCAAAGGTACGTCCCCATGAGTTCCTTTACATCCCCAGCTTAACACAGACATAGCTCTCCAGTCGAGGACTGGGTTATGAGATTGCAGCCATGGCAATCCCAGCACCAAAACATCATGTAGATTATACAGCACCAGAAAGCGAATAACCTCCTGGTGATCCGGATTAACACGCATAGTCACTTGTGTCCAGTATTGTGGTTTATTACTAGCCAATGGGGTGGAGTCAATCCCTTTCAGAGGTATCGGAGCCTCCAGTGGCTCCAAATCATACCCACAGCGTTTGGCAAAGGACCAATCCATAAGACTCAAAGCAGCGCCAGAGTCGACATAGGCGTCCGCGGTAATAGATGACAAAGAACAAATCAGGGTCACAGATAGAATAAACTTAGACTGTAAAGTGCTAATTGAAACAGACTTGTCAGGCTTCTTAGTACGCTTAGAGCATGCTGATATAACATGAGTTGAATCACCACAATAGAAGCACAACCCATTTTTTCGTCTAAAATTCTGTCGCTCGCTTCTGGACAGAATTCTATCACATTGCATATTTTCTGGCGTTTTCTCAATAGACACCGCCAAATGGTGCACAGGTTTGCGCTCCCGCAGACGCCTATCGATCTGAATAGCCATCGTCATGGACTCATTCAGACTCGCAGGCACAGGGAACCCCACCATAACATCCTTAATGGCATCAGAGAGACCTTCTCTGAAAATCGCCGCCAGGGCGCACTCATTACACTGAGTAAGCACAGACCATTTGCGGAATTTTTGGCAGTATATTTCAGCTTCATCTTGCCCCTGAGACAAGGACATCAAGGCCTTTTCCGCCTGAAGCTCTAAATGAGGTTCCTCATAAAGCAACCCCAAGGCCAGAAAAAAACGCATCCACATTGAGCAACGCAGGATCCCCTGGTGCCAATGCAAAAGCCCAGTCTTGAGGGTCGCCCCGGAGCAAGGAAATTACAATCCTGACCTGCTGTGCAGGGTCTCCGGCAGAGCGAGACTTCAGGGACAAAAACAATTTGCAATTATTTTTAAAATTTTGAAAGTGAGATCTATTCCCCGAGAAGAATTCAGGCAAAGGAATTCTAGGCTCAGACATAGGTGCATGAACAACAAAATCTTGCAAATTTTGTACCTTTGTGGCGAGATTATTCAAACCTGTAGCTACACTCTGAAGATCCATTTGAAACAGGTGAACACAGAGCCATTCAAGGATTAGAAGGAGAGAAAGAGAGGAAGGCTGCAGTATAGGCAGACTAGCAAGTGATTCAATTAAGAGCACACTCAGAACTAGAGGAAAAAAAAAAAAAAAAAAATTGTAGCAGACTTCTTTTTTCTCTCCTTTCTCAGCCAGTAATTTAACCCTTTTTTGGGCCGGTCAAACTGTCATGATTCTCAATGGCGAGAGAACATAGCCCAGCATATATGAGAACTAGCTCTTGGAAGATGGAAACTATACTGACCATGAACTAAACCTGCCGCACAACTAGAAGTGGCCGGGTAGCATGCCTACGTTTTTTAACCCTAGATGCCCAGCGCCAGCCGGAGAACTACCTAATCCTAGCAGAGGAAAAGACAGTCCTGGCTCACCTCTAGAGAAATTTTCCCAAAAGGCAGACAGAGGCCCCCACATATATTGGCGGTGATTTTAGAAGAAATGACAAACGTAGTATGAAAATAGGTTTAGCAAAATCGAGGTCCGCTTTCTAGATAGCAGGAAGACAGAAAGGACACTTTCATGGTCAGCAGAAAACCCTATCAAAACACCATCCAGAAATTCCTTTAAGACTCTAGCATTAACTCATAACACCAGAGTGGCAATTTCCGATCACAAGAGCTTTCCAGACACAGTAACGAAACAGCAGCTGTGAACAGGAACAAAATGCAAAAACACACAAGGACAAAAGTCCAACTTAGCTGGGAGTAGTCTAGTAGCAGGAACAAGCACAGAAGGCTTCTGATTACATTGTTGACCGGCAAGAAACTGACAGAGGAGCAAGGTTATATAGCGACTCCCACATCCTGATAGGAGCAGGTGAACAGAGGGGATGATGCACACAAGTTCAATTCCACAAGTGGCCACCGGGGGAGCCCAGAATCCAATTTCACAACAGCTGTGCAATATACTACATGGCTGTGAAATATACTATGTGGCTGTGCTATTTACTACATGGGCTGTTATATACTACGTGGCTGTGCTATATACTACGTGGCCAGCCGCGAACAATCAGCGACAGGTGCAGTCCGGCCACGAATTGGCGCGGGATTTGAACCACCCTTCGCTAATTGGTCGCGGCCGGCCGAATCCTGTGTATTCAATGTATTATTCTAAAATCTTCATAAATAATCTACATACATATTCTAGAATACCCGATGCGTTAGAATCGGGCTACCATCTAGTACAGTATAATGGCCCTGCAACCCCCTACATACACAGTAGGATGGCCCCATAGCCCTATGACATACAGTCTGATGAACTCACAGCCCACCTGTATACAGTATGATGGCTCCACAGCCAACCTGTATACAGTATGATAGCTCCAAAGACCATCTACACATAGTATGATGGTCCCACAATCCCCTATATACAGTATAATGGCCCCAAAGCCAACCCTACAATGATTACTTCCTCCCATGTGGTTGCTCCAAGTCTGCTTGGAGACAGTGTGTCCCTCTGCAGCTCAGTTACCCTTGGCTCTGGGCAAAAGGAATTGAGTGTTTGAGACTCCTGTATGTCCTTTCCAATGTTTTAAAAACACTGTAAGGATATAATAGTAGAACTGGAAAATGTTAGAAAGGCTCATTCTCTACCATTTTTTACTGAACAAATTAAGAGATCTCCTTGCCCCAATGAATTGCAATTTTCGTGAACTGATGTACCTACAAACTGTTCTGTGTCAAGGGTACAGAAAGCAATTTCTTTGATATAAATCATTAGACTTTTTTCGTAAACCTTTTTAGGAATGTGAGTTCAAAAACTCCCAATCTATAGGTCAGTGTGCCAAACAAAGCTGAAAGGCAGCGCTGGATTCATATCATATTTCATTTAGCAATCCTTCATTTATTTAATTAATTTTTATACGTGCATAGTACACGTCAATGGGACATTTCTATAAACATTTTTGTAATAACATATGTATTGTACATGTATTCTGATGTCAGAACCTGCCTATTATATAGAGATTAGTAGGACTATATCTATGCTATTTATCTATGCTCATTCTGCAAAAGCCGTCTTTCTCTTATGTCAACCACAGCAATCGCAGTGTGCATTATACACTTTAGTGACCACACTGCGGTGAACATCACTACATAATTCAGTGACTCACTATTGCAGCGCATCAGTAAAGGGGTTCTCTGAGAAATAAAATAAAATAAATAAATGCAGTTAAATATTAACCATTTTTCCAAATATCTTTATTTAGCTAAAAGCTATGCTTTGTCTACTGCACACTGTCAAAATTTCAATGATGACAACTGCCATACAGTGAAGGAAATAATTATTTGATCCCTTGCTGATTTTGTAGGTTTGCCCACTGACAAAGACATGAACAGTCTATAATTTTAAGGGTAGGTTAATTTTATCATTGAGAGATAGAATATCAATAACAAAATCCAGAAAATCAGATTTGTATAAATTATATAAATGTATTTTGCAGTGAGAAATAAGTATTTGATCCCCTACCAACCATTAAGAGTTCTGGCTCCTACAGACCGGTTAGATGCTCCTAATCATAACTCGTTACTTGCATTAAAGACAGCTGTCTCACATAGTCACCTTTACAAAAGACTCCTGTCCTCAGACTCAATTAATCAGTCAGACCTCTAACCTCTACAACATGGGCAAGACCGAAGAGCTTTCTAAGGATGTCAGGGACAAGATCATAGACCTGCACAAAGCTGGAATGGGCTACAAAACCATAAGTAACACGCTGCGTGAGAAGGCAACAACTGTTGGTGCAATAGTAAGAAAACGGAAGAAATACAAAATGACTGTCAATCGACATTGATCTGGGGCACCATGCAAAATCTCACCTCGTGAGTCATCCTTGATCATGAGGAAGGTGAAAGATTGGCCTAAAACTACACGAAAACACACCAAAAACAGGCAGAGATGCTTACCTGTCTAAATAGGCCTCAATACAAATGCACAAGCAGGGTGCAGCGGACCCACATAAAATAGCAAATGCACAGGTGCAATACCTAATGAAACAGCCAGCCTTCAATCAGGGATTGGCCGTGTGGTACACCAATGCACTAAGATACATACTCTGTATGTGGCGTGTTCACACAAGGAATGCAAGCATCTGGCTCCAGCCTATTAATGATGCCCTATGGCGGGCTGCCCAGTGCTAAAATGCATCCTGTGTGAACAGAGGCCACAGTGTACAGAACCATTTGGGCCCAACTGAACCCTGCAAAAAATATATGTGCAAATCCTGCAGTGCCCGCAAGGTCCCCCTGCTCAAGAAGGCACATGTGCAGGCCTGTCTGAAGTTTGCCAATGAACATCTGGATGATTCTGTGAGTGATTGGGAGAAGGTGCTGTGGTTAGATGAGACAAAAATTGACCCCTTTGGCATTTACTCAACTCGCCATGTATGGAGGAAAAGAAATGCTGTCTATGACCCAAAGAACACCATCCCCACTGTCAAGCTTGGAGGTTTAAACATTATGTTTTGGGGGTGTTTCTCTGCTAAGGGCACAGGACTACTTCACTGCATCAATGGGAGAATGGATGGAGCCTTGTACCGTAAAATCCTTAGTGACAATGTCCTTCCCTCTGCCAGGACATTAAAAATGGGTCGTGGTGGGTCTTCCAGCCAGACAATGACCCAAAACATACAGCCAAGGCAACAAAGGAGTCCCTCAAAAAGAAGCACCTTAAGGTCATGGCGTGGCCTAACCAGTCTCCAGCCATTAAACCCATAGAAAACTTATGGAGGGAGTTAAAGCTCTGAGTTGCCAAGCGCCAGCCTCAAAATCTTAATGATTTAGAGATGATCTGCAAAGAAGAATGGACATGTTCCATGTCCAAAGTTCCTCCTGACATGTGCACAAACCTCATCATCAACTACAAAAAACTGTGCTTGCCAACAAGGGTTTTGCCACCAAGTATTAAGTCTTATTTGTCAGCGGGATCAAATACTTATTTCTCACTGCAAAATGCAAATAAATTTATATAATTTATATAATGTAATTTTCTGGATTTTATTTTTTATAGTCTATCTCTCAATGTTAAAATTAACCTACCTTTAAAATTATAGGCTGCTCATGTCTTTGTCAGTGGGCAAACTTACAAAATCAGCAAGGGATCAAATAATTATTTTCTTCACTGTATATCATTGTGCAGCCCATCCTAGGTTTCAGAAGACAATGCCAAAGGATGTGCTGTGAGAAGCAGGAGACAAACGCAGTAAAACTGTCAGGCAGACTGAGATGGATGGTCATTCTCAGTCAGCTAAAGAAAGGTGTTTCTCTTCTCCTTTAGTCTGGCTGCATTGAGCATCCTGTCAGGGTGACTGTACAAAGGAATGTGTGCGCTCACATTGCCCAACAGGACATTGCTCTGAGGTGACTTCTGTCTATAGTCCATGAGCCGGGCCAGATATCGGTACCACCCGGAGTGACTAATTTTCTTTGGTATTTTTAGGTAGATGCATGTCTGTAGTTTATTTTTTGATATGATAGCCCTTACATATACGTAGCTTATTAACCCCTTCAGCCCTAGGCCTATTTGTACCCAAGTGCCTAAGCCAATCTGACCTGTGCCACTTCATGGGCTAATAACTTTGGAACGCTTTCACCTATCCAAGCCATTCTGAGACTGTTTTCTCGTGACATATTGTACTTCACGTCAGTGCTAAATGGGAGTCAATATATTTTACCTTTCTATATAAAAAAATGCTAAATATTCGGAAATTTTGGAAAAATCGGCAATTTTTTAACTTTGAAATTCTCTGCTTTTTACAAAAATACTGATACCCCCCATAATAGTTATTAATTTACACTCCCCACATGTTTACTTCATATTGGCATCATTTTGAAAATGAAACCTTATTGTTTTACGACGTAATAGGGCTTATAGTTTTATGCGCAATTTTTCACATTTACAGCAAAACCCACTTTTCAAAGGACCAAGTCACTTCTGAAGTCACTTTAAGGGGCTTACATAACAGAAACCACCCATAAATTACCCCATTTTGCAAACTACACCCCTCAAGCTGTTCAAAACTCATTTTTAAAAACTGTTAACCCTTTAGGTGTTCCACAGGAATTTTAGCAGAATGAAGGCGAAATTTCAAAATTTCATTTTTTTTTCCAGATATTACATTGTAATCCAATTTTACCTGCAACCTAGCAAGGGTTAACGGCAAACCCAAACTTGGTTACCCTAATTCTGCAGTTTATAGAAACACCCCACATGTACTCGTAAACTAAAGTATGGGCACACAGCACAGCTCAACACGGAAGGAGCGCTATGTGGTTTTTGGGTGGCGGATTCACTGGAAGAAATCTAGGGGGCCATGTCACATTTGAAGGCTGCCTGAGGTACCCCCACAGTGGAATCCCCAAAAAGTGACCCTATTTTGGAAACTACACCCCCAAGGAATCTTTTAGGGGGTATAGTGACCACTTTGACCCAACCAGTGTTTCACAGTAGTTGGAAACACTTGGTTGAGAAAATGGAAAAAGTGCATTTTTTACATGAAGGTGTCATTTTAGGCTCATTTTTTTATTTTTAAGAGGTGTACCAGCAAAAAATGCACCCCACTATTTGTTCACCAATCTCTCCCGAACACAACAACACCCGATATGTTGTCGTACACTGCAGTATTGGGGAACGGCAGGCCTCGGAAGGGAAGGAGCGCCAAATGACTTTTGGAGTGCAAATTTTACTGGAAGAAATCTAGGGGGCTATGTCACATTTGAAGACACCCTGAGGTGCCCCAACACACGCACACACACTGACACATACACGTTCTGTGCTGAACAGGACTCTCCGGTCTTCTCTGCAGAGCTCCTATCTCCCTCTGTAGAGGCTGACACCTCCCAGGCAGAGCAGTGAGACTACACAAGCTGGTCTATGAAGCACTTATGAGGCTTGCTTGGAAAAACTTCCTTCCATGGCTAGAAGAAAACCATGCAAGGGACCTTCACCATCTGGATGAAACACTGAAGAACATCACAAACTTTCGCATCAGTGTGTCGCAGGGATCCTTCGAAAAGCTCTTGGATAATGAATCTTGCACACTTACCCTGAAGCTCTTTCAAGTTTATCTTGAGACCCTCAGAAATGAACAACTCTCAGCATTCTGGATGTCATACTTGGACATGGTCGAGACCATGCTGGCCCTGGTTCGAGCTTCAAGAGAAGGCAACTGGATGCTTCACCTAGGAGCAATCCGACAGATGATACCATGGTGTTTTGCCTATGACAAGGTCAACTATGCCCGATACCTAACCTATTACTATGCCACAATGTCTCGGCTGCCCATAGAACACCCAGAGGTCCATGAATACTTCATGCAAGGTGGCTTTTCGGTCCAGATCGGTAGCAAGAATCCTTTTGGACGAATTCCTGTGGACCAGACCATTGAAGAGACAATCAACAAAGACACCCAGACACCAGGGGGCACAAAAGGCTTCAGCCTCAAAGTTGGAGCTGTTTCCAGGTTCTACCTGACATCAGAGTACCGCAGTATGTACTTGAGGCAGCTGAGGGCCCTGGTAGGCCAACAATATACTGACTTCAGCCATTCAGACCTACAGGTGTCTAGGATTAGAAGAGATGAAGCCGATGTCCAATCTTTCGTTCAACTGCTGGAGACAGGTTGGGTGAACCCCTTCAACAAAGAGCATAATGGTGAACTTATCAGTTTGTCAACAGCGACTGTAGCACCACCAGATGTAGCCAAAGACCTTCAAGGGGCATACAGTATAGGAGAGGATGCATATCAAACATTCAAGGATGAGCGTTTGGGTACCGATAAGCCAACTACATTGTTTCATGACAAGATGACGAAGAACAAACTTAAAACGTTCTCTAACATCCAAATGAAGACACGCAGACAAGGTCTTGGCAAGGAGGTAATTTTGAAGGCTGACAGAAACCTATTTGGCCAGATGATACTTGTAGCTGAGAACAGAAAGCTACAAATGAGTGATGTCTTGACTCATCCCCTGGGTCCATTGCCATGGGCACTTGCCAATGGTGATGGGTCTATCCGCAAGACCAACAAGGCTGCCCTCGCAAGGGAGTTGGAGAGGAATGCTCGTCCTGCAGAAGTGATCCCCGAGCCCTCTGCAACCATCATTGATGGGATGAGCCTGGTTCAGAAACTGAAGGGAAACAATGCAACATTTGGCCAGCTAGCAGGCACAGCAATGAGTCGCGCTATCCATGAGGGTGCTAAGAGCAAGCGCATTGATATTGTCTTTGACGTCTACAAGGAGACATCCATCAAAGATACAGAAAGAGTCAACAGATATGAAGGCACAGGGATCCATTTCAAGAACATTCAACATGGGCACAACATCCAGCAGTGGAAAAAGCTTCTAAGTAGTTCCTCCAACAAGGCAAGTCTCATAAAGTTTCTGGTAGAAGAATGGAAGGCGAAACACCACAGGGAGAAGCTTGAGGAGAAGGAGCTGTATGTCACATGTGAGCAGCTCTGCTTTAAGATCACCAAAGAACAGTGGGAAGAGGCTGCTGACCTTAAGTCAAATCAAGAAGAAGCAGACAAACGCCTCCTTCTCCATGCTCTTCATGCAGCAGAATCTGGTTACAAGTCGGTCATCATCACTTCGGAGGATACTGATGTCATGGTCCTGTGTCTGGGCATGTGCCACAAAATCCCATCCCACCTGTTCCAGAAATGCGGTACACAGAACCGGACAAGATTCCTGGATATCACCACTCTGAGCCGAACATTGGGAGGCAGCGTATGTGATTCATTGATTGGTATGCATGCATTTACAGGCTGTGACACCGTCAGTGCATTCGCTGGCCGTGGGAAGATGACGACACTCAAGCAGTTGAAGATGAACAAGACATACCAGGATGCCTTTCAGGAAGTTGGTCGTTCATGGGAAGTGTCTACCGAACTTTTTGAGAAGTTACAGGAAATCACCTGCCACATGTACCTGCCAACTACCCAAACAACTGAGGTAAACAGGCTCCGTTATCAGCTGTTCTGTGCCAGACGTGGAGTGGTAGAGTCAAGTCAACTCCCTCCTTGCCAGGACTGCCTTTTCATGCATGCACTGCGTGCAAACTACCAGGCTGCGATCTGGAGGAGAAGTCTGCAGAGCCAGCCATGGGTTGCAAACCCAACAGACTGCGGTTGGATGATAGATAACGACGGAAAGCTTGTTGTCAAGTGGATGCAAGGGGCACCAGCACCAGAAGCTATTATACAGCTACTGTCCTGCAAGTGTGTGCGGTCATGTGAACTTCCTCAGTGTACTTGCCTCAGCAATGGCCTGAAGTGCACAGACATGTGCAGATTACAGACATGCCAGAACAAGGGTACTGAAGACGAGCCAGTAGAACAACAGTCAGATTCAGAGTCCGATGTTGAAGATATTATGGAGTAACATATATATATATATATATATATATATATATATATATATATATATATATATATATATATATATATATGCACATGACATGTTCAGTGTGTATTTACATAACTTGGATTAAATTTTGTTACAAATACTACATCTAGTCACTCCGGGTGGTACCGATATCGTCATATTTGGTTCTTGGCTCATGCTAAAATTCCTGTGGAACACCTAAAGGGTTAACAGTTTTTAAAAATGAGTTTTGAACAGCTTGAGGGGTGTAGTTTGCAAAATGGGGTAATTTATGGGTGGTTTCTGTTATGTAAGCCCCTTAAAGTGACTTCAGAAGTGACTTGGTCCTTTGAAAAGTGGGTTTTGCTGTAAATGTGAAAAATTGCGCATAAAACTATAAGCCCTATTACGTCGTAAAACAATAAGGTTTCATTTTCAAAATGATGCCAATATGAAGTAAACATGTGGGGAGTGTAAATTAATAACTATTATGGGGGGTATCAGTATTTTTGTAAAAAGCAGAGAATTTCAAAGTTAAAAAATTGCCGATTTTTCCAAAATTTCCGAATATTTAGCATTTTTTTATATAGAAAGGTAAAATATATTGACTCCCATTTAGCACTGACGTGAAGTACAATATGTCACGAGAAAACAATCTCAGAATGGCTTGGATAGGTGAAAGCGTTCCAAAGTTATTAGCCCATGAAGTGGCACAGGTCAGATTGGCTTAGGCACTTGGGTACAAATAGGCCTAGGGCTGAAGGGGTTAATAAGCTACGTATATGTAAGGGCTATCATATCAAAAAATAAACTACAGACATGCATCTACCTAAAAATACCAAAGAGAATTAGTCACTCCGCTTGGTACCGATATCGTCAAATTTGGTTCTTGGCTCATGGACTAGTCCATGAGCCGGGCCAGATATCGGTACCACCCGGAGTGACTAATTTTCTTTGGTATTTTTAGGTAGATGCATGTCTGTAGTTTATTTTTTGATATGATAGCCCTTACATATACGTAGCTTATTAACCCCTTCAGCCCTAGGCCTATTTGTACCCAAGTGCCTAAGCCAATCTGACCTGTGCCACTTCATGGGCTAATAACTTTGGAACGCTTTCACCTATCCAAGCCATTCTGAGACTGTTTTCTCGTGACATATTGTACTTCACGTCAGTGCTAAATGGGAGTCAATATATTTTACCTTTCTATATAAAAAAATGCTAAATATTCGGAAATTTTGGAAAAATCGGCAATTTTTTAACTTTGAAATTCTCTGCTTTTTACAAAAATACTGATACCCCCCATAATAGTTATTAATTTACACTCCCCACATGTTTACTTCATATTGGCATCATTTTGAAAATGAAACCTTATTGTTTTACGACGTAATAGGGCTTATAGTTTTATGCGCAATTTTTCACATTTACAGCAAAACCCACTTTTCAAAGGACCAAGTCACTTCTGAAGTCACTTTAAGGGGCTTACATAACAGAAACCACCCATAAATTACCCCATTTTGCAAACTACACCCCTCAAGCTGTTCAAAACTCATTTTTAAAAACTGTTAACCCTTTAGGTGTTCCACAGGAATTTTAGCAGAATGAAGGCGAAATTTCAAAATTTCATTTTTTTTTCCAGATATTACATTGTAATCCAATTTTACCTGCAACCTAGCAAGGGTTAACGGCAAACCCAAACTTGGTTACCCTAATTCTGCAGTTTATAGAAACACCCCACATGTACTCGTAAACTAAAGTATGGGCACACAGCACAGCTCAACACGGAAGGAGCGCTATGTGGTTTTTGGGTGGCGGATTCACTGGAAGAAATCTAGGGGGCCATGTCACATTTGAAGGCTGCCTGAGGTACCCCCACAGTGGAATCCCCAAAAAGTGACCCTATTTTGGAAACTACACCCCCAAGGAATCTTTTAGGGGGTATAGTGACCACTTTGACCCAACCAGTGTTTCACAGTAGTTGGAAACACTTGGTTGAGAAAATGGAAAAAGTGCATTTTTTACATGAAGGTGTCATTTTAGGCTCATTTTTTTATTTTTAAGAGGTGTACCAGCAAAAAATGCACCCCACTATTTGTTCACCAATCTCTCCCGAACACAACAACACCCGATATGTTGTCGTACACTGCAGTATTGGGGAACGGCAGGCCTCGGAAGGGAAGGAGCGCCAAATGACTTTTGGAGTGCAAATTTTACTGGAAGAAATCTAGGGGGCTATGTCACATTTGAAGACACCCTGAGGTGCCCCAACACACGCACACACACTGACACATACACGTTCTGTGCTGAACAGGACTCTCCGGTCTTCTCTGCAGAGCTCCTATCTCCCTCTGTAGAGGCTGACACCTCCCAGGCAGAGCAGTGAGACTACACAAGCTGGTCTATGAAGCACTTATGAGGCTTGCTTGGAAAAACTTCCTTCCATGGCTAGAAGAAAACCATGCAAGGGACCTTCACCATCTGGATGAAACACTGAAGAACATCACAAACTTTCGCATCAGTGTGTCGCAGGGATCCTTCGAAAAGCTCTTGGATAATGAATCTTGCACACTTACCCTGAAGCTCTTTCAAGTTTATCTTGAGACCCTCAGAAATGAACAACTCTCAGCATTCTGGATGTCATACTTGGACATGGTCGAGACCATGCTGGCCCTGGTTCGAGCTTCAAGAGAAGGCAACTGGATGCTTCACCTAGGAGCAATCCGACAGATGATACCATGGTGTTTTGCCTATGACAAGGTCAACTATGCCCGATACCTAACCTATTACTATGCCACAATGTCTCGGCTGCCCATAGAACACCCAGAGGTCCATGAATACTTCATGCAAGGTGGCTTTTCGGTCCAGATCGGTAGCAAGAATCCTTTTGGACGAATTCCTGTGGACCAGACCATTGAAGAGACAATCAACAAAGACACCCAGACACCAGGGGGCACAAAAGGCTTCAGCCTCAAAGTTGGAGCTGTTTCCAGGTTCTACCTGACATCAGAGTACCGCAGTATGTACTTGAGGCAGCTGAGGGCCCTGGTAGGCCAACAATATACTGACTTCAGCCATTCAGACCTACAGGTGTCTAGGATTAGAAGAGATGAAGCCGATGTCCAATCTTTCGTTCAACTGCTGGAGACAGGTTGGGTGAACCCCTTCAACAAAGAGCATAATGGTGAACTTATCAGTTTGTCAACAGCGACTGTAGCACCACCAGATGTAGCCAAAGACCTTCAAGGGGCATACAGTATAGGAGAGGATGCATATCAAACATTCAAGGATGAGCGTTTGGGTACCGATAAGCCAACTACATTGTTTCATGACAAGATGACGAAGAACAAACTTAAAACGTTCTCTAACATCCAAATGAAGACACGCAGACAAGGTCTTGGCAAGGAGGTAATTTTGAAGGCTGACAGAAACCTATTTGGCCAGATGATACTTGTAGCTGAGAACAGAAAGCTACAAATGAGTGATGTCTTGACTCATCCCCTGGGTCCATTGCCATGGGCACTTGCCAATGGTGATGGGTCTATCCGCAAGACCAACAAGGCTGCCCTCGCAAGGGAGTTGGAGAGGAATGCTCGTCCTGCAGAAGTGATCCCCGAGCCCTCTGCAACCATCATTGATGGGATGAGCCTGGTTCAGAAACTGAAGGGAAACAATGCAACATTTGGCCAGCTAGCAGGCACAGCAATGAGTCGCGCTATCCATGAGGGTGCTAAGAGCAAGCGCATTGATATTGTCTTTGACGTCTACAAGGAGACATCCATCAAAGATACAGAAAGAGTCAACAGATATGAAGGCACAGGGATCCATTTCAAGAACATTCAACATGGGCACAACATCCAGCAGTGGAAAAAGCTTCTAAGTAGTTCCTCCAACAAGGCAAGTCTCATAAAGTTTCTGGTAGAAGAATGGAAGGCGAAACACCACAGGGAGAAGCTTGAGGAGAAGGAGCTGTATGTCACATGTGAGCAGCTCTGCTTTAAGATCACCAAAGAACAGTGGGAAGAGGCTGCTGACCTTAAGTCAAATCAAGAAGAAGCAGACAAACGCCTCCTTCTCCATGCTCTTCATGCAGCAGAATCTGGTTACAAGTCGGTCATCATCACTTCGGAGGATACTGATGTCATGGTCCTGTGTCTGGGCATGTGCCACAAAATCCCATCCCACCTGTTCCAGAAATGCGGTACACAGAACCGGACAAGATTCCTGGATATCACCACTCTGAGCCGAACATTGGGAGGCAGCGTATGTGATTCATTGATTGGTATGCATGCATTTACAGGCTGTGACACCGTCAGTGCATTCGCTGGCCGTGGGAAGATGACGACACTCAAGCAGTTGAAGATGAACAAGACATACCAGGATGCCTTTCAGGAAGTTGGTCGTTCATGGGAAGTGTCTACCGAACTTTTTGAGAAGTTACAGGAAATCACCTGCCACATGTACCTGCCAACTACCCAAACAACTGAGGTAAACAGGCTCCGTTATCAGCTGTTCTGTGCCAGACGTGGAGTGGTAGAGTCAAGTCAACTCCCTCCTTGCCAGGACTGCCTTTTCATGCATGCACTGCGTGCAAACTACCAGGCTGCGATCTGGAGGAGAAGTCTGCAGAGCCAGCCATGGGTTGCAAACCCAACAGACTGCGGTTGGATGATAGATAACGACGGAAAGCTTGTTGTCAAGTGGATGCAAGGGGCACCAGCACCAGAAGCTATTATACAGCTACTGTCCTGCAAGTGTGTGCGGTCATGTGAACTTCCTCAGTGTACTTGCCTCAGCAATGGCCTGAAGTGCACAGACATGTGCAGATTACAGACATGCCAGAACAAGGGTACTGAAGACGAGCCAGTAGAACAACAGTCAGATTCAGAGTCCGATGTTGAAGATATTATGGAGTAACATATATATATATATATATATATATATATATATATATATATATATATATATATATATATATATATATGCACATGACATGTTCAGTGTGTATTTACATAACTTGGATTAAATTTTGTTACAAATACTACATCTAGTCACTCCGGGTGGTACCGATATCGTCATATTTGGTTCTTGGCTCATGCTAAAATTCCTGTGGAACACCTAAAGGGTTAACAGTTTTTAAAAATGAGTTTTGAACAGCTTGAGGGGTGTAGTTTGCAAAATGGGGTAATTTATGGGTGGTTTCTGTTATGTAAGCCCCTTAAAGTGACTTCAGAAGTGACTTGGTCCTTTGAAAAGTGGGTTTTGCTGTAAATGTGAAAAATTGCGCATAAAACTATAAGCCCTATTACGTCGTAAAACAATAAGGTTTCATTTTCAAAATGATGCCAATATGAAGTAAACATGTGGGGAGTGTAAATTAATAACTATTATGGGGGGTATCAGTATTTTTGTAAAAAGCAGAGAATTTCAAAGTTAAAAAATTGCCGATTTTTCCAAAATTTCCGAATATTTAGCATTTTTTTATATAGAAAGGTAAAATATATTGACTCCCATTTAGCACTGACGTGAAGTACAATATGTCACGAGAAAACAATCTCAGAATGGCTTGGATAGGTGAAAGCGTTCCAAAGTTATTAGCCCATGAAGTGGCACAGGTCAGATTGGCTTAGGCACTTGGGTACAAATAGGCCTAGGGCTGAAGGGGTTAATAAGCTACGTATATGTAAGGGCTATCATATCAAAAAATAAACTACAGACATGCATCTACCTAAAAATACCAAAGAGAATTAGTCACTCCGCTTGGTACCGATATCGTCAAATTTGGTTCTTGGCTCATGGACTACTAGAGCAGATGTGCTCCAAGCCGCCTGTCCTAATGCGTGTCCTCAGAAATCTAGGACAGGCTGCACAATCATATAAGGCCGTTGCCATCTTTGAATTCCTGACAGACTGCACTAGATAAAGCATTAAAACATACATTTTTGCTATATAAAGGTATTTAGAAAAATGTTTAATATGTAAATGTATATTATTTATTTTAATACATTTCTCAGAGAACCCCTTTAACTATGCCTCATGTTGCAGAAGGTCTTTTCGAACGTGTTTTAGATCAATCAATGTTGAACAGAAAGCTTGCCCTTACATTTCAAAAGAAGATTCTGCAGAAGATGAGGCCATTATGTAATAATGTAATCCCTACTAAAAATGATGAAGAATTATATGATATCTCAGAATGTCACGCCATCTCCTGTAGCCTCATATTTTATATGGCCACAGAAGTCCTTGGAGACATTAATATTTGTTACATTTCATATACTAATTTCAAGCACTTATCTTTCCGTAAAATCTGGATTAAGAAAAATAAAAGTTTTATGCCTATATGCCTTTAATGACCTTGCTTAAGGAATACTAACTTACAAAGCAAAATGAATTTAGATCAGTAGGGAAGATTAGTGCTCAATTACAGAATAACACTGTGTATTTGGCCAGTGGCCATTTTCACATTCTCAAATCTTTAAACTGTTAATGGTTTAACACCAAGTCACACCCATTAGAATCCTGTATATTGCTGAATATTTAGGGCTTGGTTAAGTTTCATGAACTGGGGAAACATATTTTTGATGGGCTTGTGATAGCATGAATTACTTCATCTTTTATTAAATATATGCAATTTTAAGATATTTTATTTTTTGCATTTGTAATAATTTTCCAAGATACAATAAAGGGTTTTATCAGTGAATAGCTATCACAATCAGCAGCTTCTCCTCTGAAGTATCTAGATCAGCTTTTCATCCATGGACCTAGATTGGACCTAGTGACCTACTGAAACAGAGGGCATTGCTTGTAAAATCTTACAATCTATATGTAAGGGAGAAACGCTTACTATACATATATGTAACTTTGCTTTTGAAAGTTTGGATGGAGGAAGAGAGTTTGATCTTTTAGGGTAGTGAGTTTCAGTGTGGAGACAATGATGTAAAGAGCATAGATTAACAAAGGGTAATTGGAAAAATGGAGAGTAATATAGAGTAATGGAGGATAATTTTAAAAATAATACATCAACATTACATGCATATAATAGTAAATTCTTCTGTTAATACCATTGACCCATATCCCTAAACTATCTTATATGATCCCTAATATGTATTTAATCCTTTGAACCTTTTATTCACTAGTTATAAGGAGGATGATTAAATGCAACTTACAAAGACAATGTAATAAAGTAAGAATAAAATTGCTTTATCAAAGCTGAAAAAATTGCTGCATATTTAATAGTGTTCCTTCTGTTTTTTGTGTTTTTTTTTTCAAAGATTATTTTAACACAAATGTAAGACAATGTTTTAATTTATTTTAGATAAAAAAGCATAACACATAAACCCCTTTCTGACCTCGGACGGGATAGTACGTCCGAGGTCAGAAGCCCCGTTTGATGCGGGCTCCGGCGGTGAGCCCGCATCAAAGCCGGGACATGTCAGCTGTTTTGAACAGCTGACATGTGCCCGTAATAGGCGCGGGCAGAATCGTGATCTGCCCGCGCCTATTAACTAGTTAAATGCCGCTGTCAAACGCAGACAGCAGCATTTAACTGCCGCTTCCGGCCGGGCGGCCGGAAATGATCGCATCGCCGAGGTCGGCGATGCTTCTGAATGGTAACCATAGAGGTCCTTGAGACCTCTATGGTTAGTGATCCCCGGCAGCTGTGAGCGCCACCCTGTGGTCGGCGCTCACAGCACACCTGCATTTCTGCTACATAGCAGCGAACATCAGATCGCTGCTATGTAGCAGAGGCGATCGTGCTGTGCCTGCTTCTAGTCTCCCATGGAGGCTATTGAAGCATGGCAAAAGTAAAAAAAAAAAGTAAAAAAAATGTGAAAAAAATAAAAAATATATAAAAGTTTAAATCACCCCCCCCCAATCAAAATAAATCAATAAAAAAAAAAATCAAACCTACACATATTTGGTATCACCACATTCAGAATCGCCCGATCTATCAATAAAAAAAAACATTAACCTGATCGCTGGCGTAAACGGCGTAGCGAGAAAAAAATTTGAAACGCCAGAATTACGTTTTTTGGGTCGCCGCGACATTGCATTAAAATGCAATAACGGGCGATCAAAAGAACGTATCTGCACCAAAATGCTATCATTAAAAATGCCAGCTCGACACGCAAAAAATAAGCCCTCAACTGACCCCAGATCATGAAAAATGGAGACGCTACGAGTATCGGAAAATGGCGCAATTTTTTTTTTTAGCAAAGTTTGGAATTTTTTTCACCACTTAGGTAAAAAAAAACCTAGTCAAGTTAGGTGTCTATGAACTCGTACTGACCTGAAGAATCATAATGGCAGGTCAGTTTTAGCATTTAGTGAACCTAGCAAAAAAGCCAAGCAAAAAACAAGTGTGGGATTGCACTTTTTTTGCAATTTCACCGCACTTGGAATTTTTTTCCCGTTTTCTAGTACACGACATGGTAAAATGATGTCGTTCAAAAGTACAACTCGTCCCACAAAAAATAAGCCCTCACATGGCCAAATTGACGGAAAAATAAAAAAGTTATGGCTCTGGGAAAGAGGGGAGTGAAAAACGAACACGGAAAAATGGAAAATCCCAAGGTCATGAAGGGGTTAAATATTCAAAAATTGTGCCATTTTCCGATACTCGTAGCGTCTCCATTTTTCATGACCTGGGGTCAGTTGAGGGCTTATTTTTTGCGTGCTGAGCTGGCGTTTTTAATGATACCATTTCGGTGCAGATACGTTCTTTTGATCGCCCGTTATTGCATTTTAATGCAATGTCACGGCGACCAAAAAAACGTAATTCTGGCGTTTCTAATTTTTTTCTCCTTACGCCATTTAGTGATCAGGTTAATGCTTTTTTTATTAATAGATCGGGCAATTCTGAACGCGGCGATACCAAATATGTGTAGGTTTGATTATTTTTTTATTGATTTATTTTGAATGAGGCGAAAGGGGGGTGATTTAAACTTTTATATTTTTTTTCACATTTTTTTTTACTTTTTTTTTTTACTTTTGCCATGCTTCAATAGCCTCCATGGGAGGCTAGAAGCTGGCACAACACGATCGGCACTGCTACATAGCAGCTAATGTTCGTTGCTATGTAGCAGAAATGCAGGTGTGCTGTGAGCACCGACCACAGGGTGGCGCTCACAGCTGCCGGGGATCAGTAACCATAGAGGTCTCAAGGACCTCTATTGTTACTATTCAGAAGCATCGCCGACCTCCGATCATGTGACGGGGGTCGGCGATGCACTCATTTCCGGCCGCTCGGCCGGAAGCGCCGGTTAAATGCCGCTGTCTGCGTTTGACAGCGGCATTTAACTAGTTAATAGCAGCGGGTGAATCGCGATTTCACCCGCAGCTATTGCGGGCACATGTCAGCTGTTCAAAACAGCTGACATGTCACGGCTTTGATGCGGGCTCACCTCGGAGCCCTGCATCAAAGCAGGGGATCTGACCTCGGACGCACAATCCCGTCCGAGGTCAGAAAGGGGTTAAATACGAATTAAATATAATTAAAAATATAGGTTTCTTTACTTTAATTTTGTCCAAAGCTAATAAAATGTCAGTTTGTATACTTTACTGTTTATCATTACTTTCTATATATGCATATATATTATATGTATATTTATTGTATACAGTACATAAATTAACTGTTTTTTAGATCTAATGACTAAATTTTTATTGCCTGTTTGTTATTTTGTCGACAAGACCTTCATATACGAAGGAGGGAATATCATAACAACATGTCAGTTTTTGATCCTAGTCACAAATCAAAACCAACCATACAAGTCTAAGGCTAGTTTCACATTAGCGTTTAAGTCCGCAGCGTTTAAAACGCATCCGCAAGTGGTGGAAAAAACGCATATAAACGCGTACAAACGCGTTGATTTTTAGACGCATGCGGTGTCGCATGCGGTTAAAAAAATGCCGCGTTTGTACGCGTTTACACTGTGTTCCAAATTATTATGCAAATAATATTTCCTCATATTTTCTCTAAATTACCTATCTGAATTGCAGTCATTGTTATTTTCCAGTCATCTACTATTCTAGTATAATTGCAATGTTTTTGGAACAAACTGCCTATGAAAACAGTATCTTTAAAAAAAAAACAAAACAAAACACTCAAAATGCATGTTCCAAATTATTATGCACAGCAGAGTTTTCTACCTTTTTTTTTTATTTTGAACAAAAAAATGGTCAATTGTGAAGTTATAAGCATTATCAGCTTATTACAAAATGAAATCAAACAGTTTTTAAGTGAAAACTTTATTCTAGGTGATGTTACATTTGCACATAGGACCCCTTGTTCGAAAGAAGCTTCTGAACTCTCTCGTCCATTGAATTTGTCAGTTTTTGGATGGTTTCTGCTTCAATTGTTTTGCATGTGGGCAGAATACGCTCCCAGAGCTGTTGCTTAGATGTGAACTGCCTCCCGCCATCATAGACACTCCTTTTGATGATGCTCCAGAGGTTCTCAATGGGGTTGAGGTCAGGGGAAGATGGTGGCCACACCATAAGTTTGTCCTCTTTTACGCCCATAGCAGCCAGAGATGCAGATGTGTCTTTTGCAGCATGAGACGGTGCATTATCATGCATGAAAATGATCTTGCTGCGGAAAGCACGGTTCTTCCTCTTGAACCATGGCAGGAAGTGTTGTTTTAGAATCTCCAAATAGATTATGGAGTTCATCTTTACCCCTTCAGGAATCATAAAGGGGCCGACAATCTCTCCCCATGATTCCAGCCCAAAACATTACTCCACCTCCTCCTTGTTGGCGCCTTAGCCGTGTTTTCATGGGGTGTCCATCAACCAGCCATCCTCCACTCCATCCATCTGGACCATTGAGCGTTGCACGGCACTCATTGGTGAACAAAACTGTTTGGAAGTCAGTCTTCATGTATCGTTTGGCCCACTGGAGCTGTTTCTGCTTGTGTGCAGTGGATAGAGGTGGTCGACAGGATGGCTTACGCACCTCTGAAGGACCCTGCATCTTGTTGTTCTGGGGACGTTGGAGGCACCAGCAGCTTCAAAAACATGTCTGCTGCTATAACAAGGCATTTTTGCAGCTGCTCTTTTAACCTTACGCAATTGCCTGTTGGAAAGAGTCCTCAATTTTTCCTTATCAGCACGCACACGTGTGTGCTGGGAATCAGCTACATACTTCTTGATTGTAAAATAAGTCCCAAACGCATTTTTATATATCAAAAAGGTAAAGATGTTACCCAGCAAAAGTTTGCTTACACATGCTACATTGCATGCCGTGAAAACAGAACAAACGACTCAATAGCATATGAAACAATGGAGAACAAAACGAGTCTATTCTGGTATACAACAAGATGAAAAAACTTTATTAATATACATAAATCACATATAAAAATATTAAAACCAAAGAGCACAAAGAGCACTGTAGCGCATATACAAGTGTATGAAAACGCACAACAGTTTAAAGATGAATCCAAAGCTAAGTACCGATGCAGGAAATACCGGTGCAGCAAATGGGTACTATGTAACATATATCTAGTGTATCAATTAACCACTGCCAATACTCTCATGTGGAGCTTCAGAGAAGATATCTACATAACATCCCAAATAAGTATACGTCCCAGTGGACACCAGAGATCAGAAAAGATAGCTGACCCCCCCAGTATAATAAGTTACAACTACGGGACATGTTCAATCTACCTGGCTCAGTGAACATACGTGGCAGTGTTGATACAAATGCGGAGATAATAATTACCCGTCATTGCCGCTGGTACCTGCACCGACACTCGCTCCCCAATGCACGTTTCGGTGTGTAAATTCCTTCCTCAGGGGGCGTACTTCTTGATTGTGTGATGATCACGATGAAGTGTCTTGGCAATGTTGATTGTAGTCATGCCTTGACATAAATACTCCACAATTTGTTGCTTCTCAGCAGCCGATACATCCTTTTTCTTTCCCATTTTGGCAAAAAATGTAGGCTGCTTAATAATGTGGAAAAGCCTTCTTAAGTAGTCTTGCCTTTATTTGGACACACCTACCAAACTAATCTGGTAGGTAGGTAGGTAATCTGGTATCTGCAATTGCTTTCAGTGATATAAAGAGCCCTGACACACATCACCATCAATGAGTTTAAATGACAAACAAAAAAATTCTAACCTTATCACTCCTAAACTCTTTGTGCATATTAATTTATGTGTATATGCATTTTTTCCTGCGTTTGCGTTTTTGGTGCGCATGATGAGAAATTTCACAAGAGAAAAATCAAGATAACCAGACACCGCCAATGGGACTACAGAGGGCGTGTATTATGGGATCTCTATGTATAGACCCCTGAACAGCTGGAATCTTCAGATTTTGCTCCTTTATCCTGTGTCATGATGGATCTTCGCATGGAGAGCTTTTATTTCAACCTGGATTTAAGCATCAAGCTGTTTCTTGCCTGTGCGTTTGCTTGGGAGCAAGACAGAAATCGCGAAAGATGGAGAAAGAGACAACGTAGGCGTTTTTGGAGACACCCCATTATCGAACTACGTGAGAGCCGTGGAGCCTATCACACGCTCTATGCCGAGCTTAATGCCAACCCGGAGAAATTCCAGGAATACACAAGGATGTCGCAAGACTCGTTCCGGGATTTGCTTTCTCGTGTCCAAGGAGCCATATGGAGACAGGACACCCAGCTCCGTAGAGTGATTCCCCCGGAGGAACGTCTGCTGGTTACATTAAGGTACGTTCCAAATATAAACCAATGACAGTCCAAATTTTAGGAGCGGTAGATGGAAAGCACATTCGCATTATCAAACCAGCCAGAACAGGATCGGAGTACTTCAATTACAAAAAATATTTTTCTGTTGTGCTCATGGCAATAGCTGATGCGAACTGTCGCTTCATCGCCGTGGGCATTGGAGCTTTTGGCCGTGTCAATGATTCCCAGACTTTCAAGAACTCGGATATGGGCCGCCGTATGTATAGCAACAATTTCAATTTTCCCCCACCACAACCTCTCCCCAACACTCAAGGTCCACCGATGCCATTTGTTATGGTTGGGGATGAGGCCTTTCAGATGTGTGAAAACCTACTAAAGCCCTATTCCAGTCAGGACTTGAACCACACTAGAAGGATCTTTAACTACAGACTGACCAGGGCCCGAAGAACAGTAGAGTGTACCTTTGGCATTCTGGTCGCTAAATGGCGCATTCTTGCATCAGCCATAAATCTAAAAGTGGAAACAGTCGATGAGGTGGTCAAAGCCTGTGTGGTTCTGCATAATTATATAATGGTTAAGGAGCAACCCAACATTGAACTGGATGAACCAGTTGCACACCTACTGCCCGATTTCCAGCATCACCCGCTGCGGTCAACTGCAGCAGTTGGTCTCATGCGGGACCAATTTGCTGCCTTTTTTGATTCAGATATTGGACATGTGTCATGGCAGGACAATGTTGGTGTAAATGTCCTGTTGTAATTCGATCTGTACCAGTAATTTTCTACAATGATAATAATATTTCTCATTAATAGTGTTGAGCGATACTGTCCGATACTTGAAAGTATCGGTATCGGAAAGTATCGGCCGATACCGGCAAAGTATCGGATCTGATCCGATACCGATACCCGATATCAATACAAGTCAATGGGGCTCAAGTATCGGAAGGTATCCCTGATGGTTCCCAGGGTCTGAAGGAGAGGAAACTCTCCTTCAGGCCCTGGGATCCATATTAATGTGTAAAATAAAGAATTAAAATAAAAAATATTGATATACTCACCTCTCCGACGCAGCCTGGACCTTACCGCTGTGAACCGGCAGCCTTCTTTGCTTAAAATGAGCACGTTCAGCCCCTTCCATGATGTCACGGCTTCTGATTGGTCGCGTGCCGCTCATGTGACCGCCACGCGACCAATCAGAAGCCGTGACATCATCCCTCAGGTCCTAAATTCCTAGAAGGGAATTTAGGACCTGAGGGATGACGTCGTGGCTTGTGATTGGTCGCGTGGCGGTCACATGAGCGGCACGCGACCAATCAGAAGCCGTGACATCATGGAAGGTGCTGAACGCGCTCATTTTAAACAAAGAAGGCTGCCGGTTACCAGCGGTGATGTCCAGGGGCCTCCGGACAGGTGAGTATATCAATATTTTTTATTTTAATTCTTTATTTTACACATTCATATGGATCCCAGGGCCTGAAGGAGAGTTTCCTCTCCTTCAGACCCTGGGAACCATACACTGGAAACTTCCGATTCCCGATACCACAAAAGTATCGGATCTCGGTATCGGAATTCCGATACCGCAAGTATCGGCCGATACCCTCAATGCTCAACACTACTCATTAATAAAGTTTACTTTTGGTTGTGTTGACCGTGTCTCCTATCTTTTTCCTCTCCAAACCAAGGCTGTCCTAAAACTGGCCGTATTTGTTCTGTATGTAATATCAGTTTTTGTAATCCAAAACCAGGAGTGGGTGATAAAGGCAGAGGTGCTAGTTATTATGTTAATATCATAATTTAACTCTAATTGTTCCACTCCTTGTTTTGGCATACAAATACTGATATAAAACACTGGCCACATACTGCTAGTGTTATGGCAGCCATGTTGCTTTATTGGTAAGTTTGTTGACGTCATTGCATCCTGATTCTGTTCTGCTGTATCCATTGGACACAAACTGAAGAGACAATGACTGTCACACTATCTATACTCATCAAGTCAGGTGTCAGAAATAATGAATTCATGATGCACATATTACAGCCTCATGAATTCACTATTTCTGACACCTGTGCAGGTGAGCATAGATATGCAGTGTGTGACCACCATTGTCCCCTCAATTTGTGTGTAATAGATTATGTATAAAGAAGAGAAAATGGTGGTTATACAAGGCAGTTCTCTACTCAACAGGTCAGGTGTCATAACTAATGAGTTTTTTGACACCTGACCTGTTCAGTAGAGGTCTGCATTGTATTTCCACTATTTTCTCTTCAGACTGCCACACTAGGCACAGACAAAAAGAGATTATGGAGATACATGTAATATTTTTTGGCCCACCTCATATCTGCATACTAAAGACACACAAAGCTGCATTTTTTTTTTTAACTACTGGAGATATGATGTAGCCCAAAAAATAAGTGTGTGGCGAAGTTTCTTGGCGCACGGTGTGTGTTGCTAGCGGCGGAAGAGACAATAAACCAAACATAATTGTGGCAAATCAAACTTTTTTTATTTTGTAACAACCAAAAAATTTATTTACTGCGCCGGCTTGGGGTAGAGTGATGTAAACGGAGGGTGTGAAGCACTGAGGCCTGGCTAACCGTGGACGACGCAGAGGTGGCAGGAGAAGGGGCAATGAAACTAGAAGGGTCTGGAAGTTCGGGGATGGGGCTTGACACATGAGAGGCTTGAGATGCACTGGAAGGGTGAGACAAACCTGACATTACAGACACATTGGAAGGTGAAGGTGGAGGAATGCAAAGAGTCCTCTGTTGTTTTTGGTATTTTTTCTTGGTTTGCCTGGTTGTGGGAGGTCTTGGTGGGCTCATATGGCGTGGCGTGGTGGCGGGTGACCTGTCAGGGTCCGGCTGCACTGTGCCAGAGTCCATAGTGCTCGTAGAGTGTGCAGCCATGCCAGATTCCATAGTGCTCGTAGAGCGTGCAGCCATGCCAGAGTCCATAGTGCTCGTAGAGCAGAAGGCCATGCCAGAGTCCATAGCACTTGTAGAGCGGATTGCCATGCCAGGGTCCTGCTGCATCGTGGTGGTGGTGGTACGGAAGGTCAGGCCAGGGTCCTGCTGCATCGTGGTGTCAGTGGAGGAGGTCCAAGCAGGAGCAGCGGATGTCATGATGGTGGCGGTGGGATGTCCAACTGCACTCGGCATGGTGGTGGTGCTGTAGTGGTGTCCAGCTGTGGAAGAAATTGAGGTGGCAGTGGGATGCAGCAGAGGTCGGCATTGAGGTCAATCGTGACAGTGACGGCACAGGTGGATATGCCGCCACTGTCTGCTGGAAATACCGACTCTGCTGCATAGCCTGCACGTAAGCAGCATTGCAGGCCTGCGTGACACTCAGCTGGAGATCAGGAGTAAGGTGTTCCGACATGCCCTGCTCAATTTGGTTAAAAAAATGATGTGCTGGCTCCTGGAGGTCGGCTTTCACTTGATCAAGGCTTTTGCTGACCTACTGGATACGTGCATTCAAGAGGTTATGTGAAACATCCATTTGGTCACCCAAAGCCTTGATTGCTTTGTGTAAAACCGAGCTCAAGTGCAAAAACTCGGGCATGAGTGACCTGTCCGAAGCCCTCTGCCGCTGCCGGGAGGAGCCCCAAAAAAAGGGGCAGTGGAAGAGGACTGGGAAAGGGGAAGACCTGATGGACCAGCTCCCTGGTCTCCAGTTAGTGTGGAAGGCCCACTTGCTGCTGCGCTGCTGGATGGCTGGGATGGGTCTGTGGCTGTCGGATGAAGGACCGCTCCAGAACCTGGGCCAACAGTAGTGCTGTATGTGCTGTGAAAAAAGGAAAAAGACAATTAATACCAAAAAGTAACCAGACACAAAATCCTGTGGAATATAAAAATACAGATTATGGCAATACAATACAACCAAATGCAAGGGGAAAATACTTACGTTCTCTGGGCAAGGATCGGTCTTAAAAATGCCAGAACGCGATGGTATTTGTATTTTCGGATCCTTGCTCCTGAACCACTGGGAACACGGCTCTCTTGACGCAGGTCCTTGTTGAAGCGGTCCTTCATCGAACGCCAACGTGTTTTGACTTTGGACACTGTTAAAAAAAAATTGTCGTCAGAAAAAGGACTTTTGGCCGTGCTCACACAACTGTGTGTGATGACAGAAACTCCTGAGAGTTTCTTTCATCACACACACAGTCGAGTGAGCACGGCCAAGGTCTCTGCTGCTTCACACTGCAGTGCAATACTTACCAAATGCATTTCGGACCCGTGTCGGGGCGTTGTCCCAGCCATCCCACATTGCTTGGGCCACCTCATTCTATAAGCGCTGGATCGTGACGTTGTTTGAGTGCAGTGGATCCCGGGTGTCCCACAACGGGACTCGCTCCTGGACCAGGGAGATGAGGAGGTAATTCTCGATAAGATCATCCTCCCTTTGTGAAACCTAAAAATTAAAGAAAGTCATTACAGTTTGCTCAATTAACATAAGGAAAAGAAAGAAAAAAGATGCTGAGAAATGGCATGAATAGTAAAGTCAACATACAAAAAGATTCCAGAAGAAAAAAGTAAAGTGGAAAGAAAGGAAGATTCAAGAATATTACACTGAGGACAGTCAGCCTTGTATACGTACCCGCTGCCGTCTTTCCATCGGACCTGGACTCCGCTGCTCCTGCCCTGTCTCAGCCGCAGTAGAAGAGCTCTAAAAAAAAGAAAAAAATCAAATTGTCACATGTGTCGATGTGACAGTGAATACTTACCAATCTGACAAGTACTCACCTCACTGACATGCTCCACTTCCGACTGTGGTGAACGAAACTCCTCACCAGAAGAAGAATCCGAAAAAGACATTCTGATGCATGTAGAAAGAAAGAAATGCAAGAAATTAGGACATGTAGAGACAGAAAATAGAAAATAAAGGCATTGGCTAGGATATACTCACATTGTTCTGAGGCTTGTTGGCTCCAAGGTGCTGTGGTCCGTCTGCTCTGCTTGGCTGTCCGCTGTGGGCCGTCTGCTCTGCTTGGCTGTCTGCTGAGAAGTGACCTGCAACTGTCCACACCCTCCCTTTATCACTTTGATGGTGGGGGGGGGCTTATCAGTGTCTAGACATGTTTTTCTCAATTGAAATGCATGCGTTCAAGAATGCAACCAAACGCATGTGCTTGTAAATGCATGCGTTCATATAGACAGCAATGCGTTTTTTTGTCGCAAACCTTGCGCAATCGACCGCATGCATTTCCAGGCGGTAAATAGACGCCTCTAAAAGTTACTACATGTTGCATTTCCGCGCCAAGCCGCAAACGACGAGACGACACATGCATCGTCAAACGCGGCAAAATTCGAACAAACAAAAACGCATGCGTCGATAATGTTAAATAAAGGAATACACAACGCATGTGGTTATATGCGGTTCAAACACTGCGGCCACAACCGCAAATGTGAAACCAGCCTAAAGGTCAGCGAAATTCATGTACAGAACATGGATGACATCAAAGTTTGAACTTGAGCATGAACTTTGAAGTTGAGGAAAAATATAGTGAATTTTGGTGTTTACTTGCCAGTCTTGTCCTGCCTATCAAATTCTTCATGCGTTATGCTACTAAAGTGAAGTTCCAGCAGTGAACGTTGGGTAATAGACGCGCCTTCTTGATTAAGCGGATTACATCTATTAATGAATCAGGTTAGTCTACTCCAGTGACTGCACTATGCCAGACATCCTGAATTGCTGTTAGACAGTAGTGACTATAGGGTCACTCAGATGTCAGTGAGTTTTCTAGTGCGCAACAAACGGTTCGATGTTCATCAGTGTTTTTAATAAGAATTTCATTAGAATTCGTTCAACTGTTAGTTTTTACAATCAACGTTTCATCATTTTTGCTCTTATGAAAAAAAGTGATGGAAATTTCTCAAGTTTTTCCTACCAATCAATCCATGAAAGTAGACAGCACACAGATGTCATCCGATTTTTCTATGGATCCAAAGACTTGCATTGGTGCATTTAATCTGTGGCTCGAATGAAAATCGGATGTGTTTCTGTGTTATGGGGACTACTCGGTCCACAAAAACACAGACATGAGAACAGCCCCGCAGACTATAATAAGTACGAGCTGTATCTGTGAAAATCACGGATAGAACTCATGCATGGAATACAGACGCCTGAATGAGCCCTATGTAGCAATTCTAAAATTGATATTACTAAGATGAATTAGTAACTCATGCATATATTGCATATATAAGTATTATATTGCGACTTAAGTCAACTTTTCAAGTATATATATATATATATATATATATATATATATATACTGTATATATAGCAAATTAAAAATACATTTTCAGGGTTGCAGTTTAAAAGTTTTCTGTACTGAAGGATTGGTGGTGAGGATGGTGTGTAATCCATACTGTAATAGCACAGCTTCCTTTTCTAAATATTTGTAAAAAGGATGCAGTAATGATTCTGCACATAAGATTTTATAGTGATATACCAACATGTGGGCTCTTTTTTTATTTCATGATAATGAATTCCATTATTATCAACTTCAGAATATACCATAATTATTAGCATTGTCCCAATATTAAAGGTGATTGATAAAATAACAAAAGAACAGCAAATAACCTGCAAGTATATCAAATTCCCTACTTCTTATTTGTAAAACCATCAGCCGAAAACAGATTGTAAATCTCAAATCTCTCTGGTCACTTTATTTGCAGCCACCACAATCTGGATTAATTATTGGCAGGGCTCTAGATTGTAATGGTAGTAATACACATTATTATGTTATGTCATTACAGGTTATGTTATATTGCAGTTTCATTGTATACGTGAGAATGTTTATTATTTGAAATTCTTTTTATTTGAGATAAGAATCATGAAGACAGATTGTACTGGGAAATCAATGCAGGAAGAGGGTTCCAGAATCCCGAAGTTCAGTTTACTAAACTCTTTATTTAGGGGAGATGTATTTTTGGGACCTGATTGCATCTGTGTTCTCTTTTGATAGAGCAAAACATGTCTGCATCCTGTGACACGATTAGGCAACAGGTGCCGCACATCTACCATGGTGTCCAATGCACAAACGTATGAAATGCAGGCAGCTGGGAAGTTCCCCTTCCAGCAATATTAGATCCATAAGTGTCTCCGTCAGTACTAATGCCACCAGAATGCACCATTAGTAATAATAAAATATGATAGGTCCAGCAGGAAATTCAAGTAAAACTCTTATTTATTTCTTCATATTTAAAATATGGATAATGGTAAACCACTCAAAAAGTATTGCACAGCATCGCACATAAAAAGTTCATGGAGTGGCAGCGTTATTCCAACGCATTTCGACTTCATGTCTTAATCATGGCTTGTCTGAACTGGGACTGAACAATATCTTATATAGCTCAGTCCTTAAGGCAGCATCCCTGCAGCCAATTACCTTGATTTCTTCCCAGTATAAGGCCAGGATCACACACACGCGAGATACGGCCGAGTCTCGCATAGTAATCCCTCGCCCTGCCGCCTGCACTCCGGAGCGGAGCATGCAGCTCCATGTATTGCTATGCGGCGCTCCGCTCCGGAGTGCAGGCGGCAGGGCCAGGAATTACTCTGTGAGACTCGGCCGTATCTCGCATGTGTGTGTGTGTGTGATCCCGGCCTAACACCTATGGTACTCTGCAATGTTAAATGTTCTATATTAAGAACCATACAACATGGAAAAGTAAAAAAGAAAAAAAAACAATACAAATGCAAACCGTATAAAGCACAATACAATTAAAACCTTAGAACATTGTAAGATGTGAAAATGAAAATAAAGAAGAATGGAACATAATTATAATCAAAATTATCATTGATATTGAAGTATCATATCCTGCCTGGAATTCAAACCATATGGGTTTCTTGTTCCTAATGTAAAAATCCAAAAGGATTCTCTAGTTAGCAGTTTTCTTCTGTGGTCTCCACCTCTTGGTGGCTTGTACACCTTTTCTATGGCACAGAAAGAAAACGCTGTGGTATCTCCTTTGTGCACACTGGCAAAGTGTTTAGACACTGAAGAAGAGGAAAAAGCTGCTGGGTTATTAGCATCTGACAAATGTCTGCGGATTCTGGTTTTTAAAGTACATGTTGTGCATCCCACATATTGCAATTTGCACATTGTGCATTCTATCAAGTATACCACGTAGGTGTCATTACAATTAATGAAATCTCTGATAACAAAATTTCTATGATTTTGCTGTTATTGAAACGTATTAGTTTTGTTCACAAACCGACATGTCAAACAACGCTGTGCTCTGCATTTAAAAAATCCTGTTAAATTCAGCCAAGTCTTTTTTTTCTTTTGTTTTTATTAGCATCCTGCCCTATATAAAGACTGGGTGATAAAATGGAACCCATAGTTGGGGCTTTTTTGCCACATATTTAATGTTATTAGAGATGATATTTTTTATTTTAATGTCTTGATTCAAAATAGGGATATATTTTTGGATTATATTTACAATATCTCTATATTGAGGACTGTATTCTGTTGTAAATATAGTATTGGAATTATTTGTATTCTGTTTTATTTCATTCTGGTACAGCAGGGTATTTCTATCAATTTTGGCAGTACGTACCTTGGCTTTATTTAAAGTCCAATTCGGATATCCCCTGCTGAATAATCTTTTACAGACCTCCTCTTGTTCCAATCTGAACATGATCGGATCAGAACAGTTACGTTTTGTTCTTATTAGTTCATCAAAAGATATGTTATTTTTTATGTGTGCTGGATGACAAGAATTGGTGGCTAAAATGCTTTTACTAGCGGTTGGTTTGCGGTACGTAGCTATACTTACTCTGGAAGATGCAGAATCCGCTATTAATTTCAGATCCAAAAAATGTATTCTGTTTTGATCAAAAAATGGGTAAATTTCAAATTATAATTATTTGTATTCAGATATTTCACAAAATCAAAATGATAAAGCGAGCATTATTACAGCGAAACGCGCGTCAGGGTGGCACTCAATTCATTCGACTCCAGTATTTGGTAAGGCCAGTGTCACACGTCCAGATAATTCCGGTACCGGAAAGATCGGTACTGGAGTTATCCGTGTTCGTGTGTCCGTGTGCTCACGTGGCACATCAGTGTGGCACACGTACGGCAGCCGTGTGCCGCCGGTGTGCCGACTGAGTACCACACGGACAGTGCAGGAGACAGCGCTACAGTAAGCGCTGTCCCCTGCTTTGGGTGCTGAAGCCAGAATTCATTCCTTCTTCCCAGCAGCGTTCGCTGGAGAGAAGGAATGAAAAATCATAGTTTTTTTGTGTGGTTAAAATATGGGAGGTGGAGCCGCATATTCATCCCTGTAATGAGCGGCACCACGTGACTGCTCATACAGGACAAGCTGCGGCGCTGAGAGGAAGCATCGAGGGAGCTGGGTGAATATTTTATTTCCAGCGGGCAGGTGCACAGGGGGTGGGAGGCGGCAGGTGACAAGGATCTTTATTTTAAACACAAAAATAATAAAAAAAACATTGATTTTTCATTCCTTCTCTCCAGCAAACGCTGCTGGGGAGAAGAAATGAATGGCGGCTTCAGCACCACACGCTGGGTGGACAGCGCTTACTGTAGCGCTGTCTCCTGCACGGCACACGGACGGCACATGGACAGCATCCGTGTGCTGTACGTGTTTACACAGACCCATTGACTTTAATGGGTCCGTGTGGTCCGTGCGCTCCCACAAACACTGACATGTCTCCGTGTTTTTCAAACAGACACACGGTCGTGAAAACACGCTGACATGTGCAGAGACACATTGATTTTAATGTGTCTACATGAGTCAGTGTCTCCGGTATGTGAGAAAACTGTCACCACCACACGTATCGGAGCCACTGACGTGTGAAACAGGCCTAAGAGGATCACCATGTGTTATTCCCATGTGAGCTTTCACGCCAGTTGGCATTTTACGGACATTTCTCATGGGTTTTTCCATAGACTGGTCTGAACCTCGGGTTCATCACAAATTATGCTCCTACATTAGAGCCAGATTGGGCTAGACCTATGGGTAGGGGGCTATAGCAATATAATTGATGTCTCTGTTTTTTTTTGATGCGGCAGATCCTTTTTCCTTATTATGTGCAAACATGCTAATGTCACTGTTTACTGCTATGGACATAATACTGGATGTCAGCCAATGGTGTCCGTATTTGATGTAATTTTATGTGTGTTTTCTATTTTGATGTTTCAATAAATTTTGTACAGTTGGCATGATGCAGAAACATCATTGCAATGCATGAGCCTAGTTGCTGATGTCTTGAAGGCAGAAAGTCACCAGAAGCCAGTGGCCTACAAGACACTGAATGTGTGGTCAAGGTGCGTGTTATTCTCTGCTCAGCAACCAGATCAAACTGTATTGGTATCATGTTGATGCCAGAAAAGTTCATTATTCAGGCCTCGAGCCACAGATTTTTTACTCTAGCGACACCACTGCCCAACACTTGCTGAACTAACAAATAGCTGCGAACCACACAGCGATGGCCTGTGAGTCACATGTGGCTCATGAGTCGTAGGTTAAGGGCCCCTGATCTAGAATGTTATGTGTTCGCGTGTGATTATTTTTTAAGAATTTTACTCCAGTTGGCAGACTTGGACTAAAAACATCAGAAGCAACAATATCTTTGCATACATTTTTTTTTGCAATATTTTAAAAAAATGTAAACAAATTTTCTTGAACAAACTAATTAACTTGCCCTCATTTTTTAATTGCAATTTCATTAACTTTTTAATATTGTTTTTGCCGAGATAAAATGCTGCAAACAGGTATATATTTTATGATCTTTATTTTTTAGTAATCTTTATTTTTATATAGCGCTAACATATTCGGCAGCGCTTTACAGTTTGCACACATTATCATCGCTGTCCCCGATGGGGCTCACAATCTAGATTCCCTATCAGTATGTCTTTGGTCCATGTTAAAATATAAAATGTACTACATATAATGCATTTTTGTTTTGTCCCACTTTGGTGCTGTTTTTCAGTATGCAGCAGGGAGTAGTATTTCTACTTGCTTATCTTGACGTTTTGCCCCCACACAGCACATTTTTGTTTATAACATTTGGCAAACTGAATCTACGCTGAATCTATGCTTTCACTTAATATGAACCTTTGATTTCAATATTTTTTTAATGTATATAGTCTTACACATTTACACATTAATTCCTAAATAACATCCATGACTCAGTTTATCATTACCCAGGCTTGCTAATATGCCATGTAAAGTTGCAGGAAGCTCTAGGGCACTTTAGGCAATAGTTTTTCCATCTTCCTATTTACAGATGTATTGAGTGAGCTCAATCTATCATCAGTTCACCTGTCTGCACTTGTGCACCCACAATGAAGGAGCAAAGAGATCCTCCAAGTGTCAATGCAGGTGTGCATACTATGTGACAGTGGGTGCATTCTGACGTGTGGATCTTATGTCTTCGGCTGCCACTTAGTGCACAGGGAAGTAGTGAGCGAGCGGCTTCAGTGAAGAGAGGGACAAAACATTGCGATGAAGCATCCTGTATCATCCTGTGTCACACACCACCACCGCAGACACCGGATATTCTCATACTACAGGCTTCCTTTTTCATAGCCCCTAACAGGACTTCTGCATTTCTACAGGGATTTATGCCCTCTTCTTGGTATCTACCACTGAAAGTAAGGTTTGAGAAAGACCCTGTGGGTCGAAACGTTACCTACCTTGAAACACTGCGGTGATACCCTGATTTTGGTGTTTGTTCACAATAAAGAAATCACGTTTTTTTTGATTAACAAAAATTCTAAAAACTCCTTTATTGAGTGCGACTGTTGTTGTACAGGATTATAGTTTGGAGTATCCCTCCATGTTCAGTCTGCACCAGCACTAGCGAGAGTGCACGTCTTATCCTTCAACACATTCATTGCGATGAAGCAGGCAGCAACAAAGCATCAAAATGTGCTTGCTGTCATATTGTGTGCACATTCACACTGACATTTGGAGCGCTACTGTGCTCCTCTAGCGTGAAGGCACAAGTGAAAAAATGCAAAGTTATTTTAGACAACACTTACTCTTACCAAAGGGCCTCTGCCAATTAAGGGTGCATGTCCACGGGCCGGTTTACATCCGCATTAGCTGCAGATTGAATGCCGCGTACAACCGCAGTGTTCAACCCGCAGCGTCCAGATGTTACAGCATAGTGGAGGGGATTTTATGATCTCCACTATGCGTGCGAACATGCAAACGGTGGCCCTGCATTTCCGGACATGCGGCGCGTCATTTTAGATCGCAGCATGTCTGTTTACCATGCGGCGACCAGCCACCCCAGAAAAGGCACATCTGTAAGATGCGCCTAATCTGCCACTCTCTTCCCACTCCCCTGTAGCGGTGGGAAGAGAGTGGCAGATTAGGTTAATAATGGAGAGGTGTCAATAAGACACCTATCCATTATTAATTCAATATTAATAAAGGGTTAAAAAAACACAGACACATTTGGAAAAAAGTCTTTTAATGAAATAAAGACACATGGTGTTGTAATAGTTTATTATTCTCTCAATCCAATTGAAGACCCTTGTCACCTGAAACAAAGTTAAAAGAAAAAAACAACAATATCCCATACCTCTCCGCAGTTACAGTCAAGCCCCACACTGTAAATCCATCTGAAGGGGTTAAATAGTTTCACAGCCAGGAGCCTGCTAATGCAGCTGTGCTCCTGCCTGTAAAAACTGGGGAATGAATGGAATGCAGGTGACTTGCGGTGCTGCGCCCCCTGCTGGCATAACCTCATATGAACTCAAGCGTGGGAATTTTTCTGAATATTTTCTCACGCTCGAGTTCATATGAGGTTACGCCAGCAGGGGGCGCATCACCGCGAGTCTAGGTAACTACGTTCCCCTGCATTCCATTCATTCACCAGTATTTACAGGCAGGAGCACAGCTGCATTAGCAGAGCTCCTGCTTGTAAAATTATTTAACCCCTTCAGATGGATTTTTTCTCTCAAGTGGAAATGAGCCCTTAATGTGGCTACCAGGTACACATGAATTGGCCAATTTATGCGCTAAACGCTCTCATTTTTTCATATTTCTAATGCAGTAATGCAGTTCAATTTTCATGTTTGCATGTTTTAGCCCCGCAGTGTGCTGCCTTATTTATTTGACTGTATACAAGTTAGTGACTCTAGGTTCAGCACCTGTTCACACTTAGTCTATGTTTGGATGTGATGGTCTGTTTTTTGAAATTTGTAAAAATTTTACTTTAGACCCCTTTTTTTTCAAGGATAACAGGAAAAATAAACCCCAAAATCTGTAGTTCAATTTCTCCTGAGCATAGCAATACCCCATATGTGGGGGAGAACCATTGTTTGGGAACACAGCAGAGCTTGGAAGGGAAGGAACACTATTTGACTTTTTGAAAGTAAAATTTGCTGGAATAATTAGCAGATGCCATGTTATGTTTGGAGAGCCCCTAATGTGCCTAATCAGTGGAAACCCCAATAAGTGGCACAATTTTGGAAACTAGACCCCAGAGGTAACTTATTGCGATGTGTGATCAGCACCCTGAACCCCCAGATGCTTCACAGAAGTTTATAACGGTGAGCTGTGAAAATAAAAAAAAATCACATTTTACCCACAAAATGTTTTATTTCCACAAGGATAGCAGGAGAAATTGGACCCCAAAATGCGTTGTGTCATAGCCATGCGGTGAGATTCGGAAGGGATGGGGTGCTACTTACAAATTGTGATCTGTCCCTCCCGAGTCTCACCGTATAGCTAAGCAGTAATGTTATACAGGAGGCATCCTGGAGAGCAGAATTTTGTATAATAGTTTGCAGACTCCATATAAAGAGCCCCTAAGTACTAGAAGAGCAGAATCCTCCTTTAAGTGATCCCCTTTTGAAAATTATATCCCTATAGGAATTTATCTACAGGTGTAGTGGCGATTTTGAGTCCATCAGTGTTTTCCAGAAGCAATCAGCAGTGGATGTTGCTGAGTGAAAATTCCAAACTGCCATTGCAGTGACCAGTACGTTGCAGTGTCCAGTACATTGTAGTGCCTGTACATTGTGCCAAGCTCATGCACCTGTAAATTAGACGGGCTCTCATTGCTAGAGAAATGCCAAACATGTGGTTACTAACTGTGGTTTAGGTACACTGAAGGGCTCAGAAGGGAAAGTGGGATTTGGATGAACAAAAACCAACAATTCAGGAATTTTTTTTTCATTGCGTTCTGCATATGGTAAAATTGATAAAGCAACTTTATTCCTCAGGTCAGTACGATTGCAGTGATACCTCATTTATATCTTTTTTTTTGCTTGGGGCTTTTTCACAATAAAATCTGTATTATAGAAAAAATAATTATTTTTGCATTGCTTTATTTTGAGAGCTATAACTTTTAATTTTTATTTTTTTAATTTTTTTATGCAATATGACTATGGGGTTAGTAATGGGGGCATCTTATTGACGCCTCTCCATTACTAACTTCAGTGCTTGATGTCACCTGACAATACAAAGGTGACATCAAGCTCCCCCAACTATCACCCCACTTGCCACGCCTGCAGGGCAAGTGGGAAGAGCAAGGCTAAGTGCTGGAATTGGCACTTCTTAGAGATGCACCTTTTTTGGGGCAGATGAGAGCTGATTTTTTTTAGCCTGGGTGGATCCAGTATCCATGGCCCCTTCCTAGGCTATTAATATCAGCCTGCACCTGTCCGCATAGCCTTTGCTGGTTATTAATTTTAAATATTAATTATAGGGAGACCCTACTTTTTTATTTTAATTGCCACTAAAGGATAACTATACAGCTGTGAGCTGATATTAATAGCCTGTGAAGCTCCATGAGTATTACCCCCTTCCCAGGCTATAAACACCGGCCCCCAGCCATCGACTTTCCCTCTGCAGGTTAAGAAACTACTTGGGAACCTTGCCGTTTAAAAAAGATATACACATATTTAGTATCACTGATTTAAGAATCGCCCGATCTATCAATATAAAAATAGAATTAATCCGATCACTAAACGGTGTAATGAGAAAAAAATTAAAAACATCAGAATTACAGCATTACCAGGACGTCTTCGCCTATCATGACGATGTCCACAGCCATATCCCACGAGATACCTACAGGAGGTGCCGCACCAATCCGTGAGAGATATCGGCAGATCCCCCTTCAGATGTGCCAAGAAGTAAAAGGGATGTTTGCCCACATGCTGCGGAATGGAGTTATCTGGGAGAGTCAGAGCCCATGGGCAGCCCCCATCATCCTAGTTCGAAAGAAAGACGGAACCCTGCATTTTTGTGTCTATTATAGGTGACTGAATGCATGCAACGTGCGAGACTCTTATCCCGTACCAAGAATCGAGGAGTCATTGTCCGCCCTGGGAAAAGCTAAGTACTTCTCATCCATAGATCTGGCCAGTGGATATTGGCAAGTGCCTATGGCTGAACATGACTATCCGAAGACAGCATTCATACTGCCCATAGGGCTGTTTGAGTTCATCTGGATGCCCTTCGGCCTTACTAATGCTCCTGGAACCTTCCAGCAGCAGATGGAGAGGTGTTTGGGAGACCTGAACTTTGAGGCTACCCTCATTTATCTGGATGACATCATCATCTATGCCGCCACTTTTAAAGAGCATCTCCGATGGCTGGAGCAAGTGTTGAGCCGGCTGCAGAAACATGGCCTGAAAGTGAAGCTACAAAAATGCCACCTTTTCCACAAGCAAATTGAATACCTGGGACATGTTGTATCTGCTGAGGGAGTGAGACCTGCGTGTGAGAACATAGCGTCAGTACAGGACTGGTCCACGCTGAAGACAGAGAAGGAAGATTGGTCCTTTCTGGGGCTTACGGGCTACTATCGAAGGTTCTTTTTAAGACTTCACTCGCATTGCTAATCCACTGCTGGAGTTATTGAAAGGAGCACCATCCTGTGCGAAGAATTGGTTCATTCAGTGGGAAGATAGCAGGAAGAAGCCTTTCGAGCCCTGAAGATGGCCTATGCTGACTTCTCTCAATCTTTCATCCTCCACACCGATGGAAGATTACACAGCCTAGGAGCTGTTCTGTCACAAATGCAGGATGGGAAGGAGCGAGTGATTGCCTACGTAAGCCGGTCCCTTCATGACTCAGAGCAAAACCCGGATAACTACAGCTTCTTCCGCCAGCTAGAATTGCTGGCGCTGGTGTGGGCGATGACTGAGAAATTTGCCGAATACCTGTCAGGGTCCGAGGTCTTAGTGCGCACCAATAGCAACCCTCTGGCTCACCTATAAGATGCAGAACTGGGGGCCTTGGAGCAGAGATGGGTGACCTGCATGGTGAAGTATCGGTACAAGATAGCGTACCGAAAGGGGGCCGAGAACACGTATGCTGATGCTCTGTCGAAAGTGACCCATGACTGACCTGGACACAATCGAGATGAAGAGCTAGAGGCAGAAGAGATTCCTGGTTTCCGGGGCCTTTCCAGGACATTGGTGGCGACACAGGGACAGGTTAGAGAGGCGTCAGGAGAACGAGTGCTGGGACGACCTCGAAACGACTGGGTGCGACTCCAGCAGGAATATAGGGAACTTGCCCAGCTGAGACAGTGGGTGGCCTTGAATCAACTCCCTAGCCAAAGTGAAAAAGATGCTCTGTCCCCGGGAATGCTGCAGATTTTTAGGCAGTGGGAGAGGCTTCAGATGGAAGACAGCTTGCTGTATTGGAAAGTGCAGTCGGTACGGGAGTAGGGGGTTACCTGGCAAGTGATACTCCCGGAGAAGTTGATCAGCAGGGTAGCTACAGAGGCTCATGAGAGAGGGGCTCACTTTGGCCCCGAGAAGACATTCCAGTGGCTACAGAAGTTGGTCTACCACCCCCGATTGAAGACTGTGGTAGAAAAAACCTGCCAGCAATGTCGAAGCTGTGAACTGGTTAAATCTTCAGAACAGAGAGCCCCTACTCAGACTATCGTGATGTCTTTTCCCTTAGAGTTACTGATGATCGACTACTTGACAGTGGGCCCAGCTCATCTGGGATATTAACACTTTACCAAATTTGCTGTGGTGACCCCCACTCGAGATCAGACTGCTGAGTCGACTACACAGGCCATCTGTCAAGACTTCATCCAGGTGTATGGCTGTCCAAAGAGGATTCATTCCGATCAGGGCACTTGTTTCCAAGGCCGAGTGATAGAGGAGCTGCACTGCCTGTACCAGATTGAGAAGTCCAGGAAGACGACCTATCATCCCCAAGGGAACGGAGCTTGTCAGCCCTTCAACTGGATGCTGATCCAATTGCTGAGAATGTTGAAAGAAGACAGGAAAGTCCGTTGGCCTGAGTATGTGGCTGAGCTGGTCTTTGTGTACAACAATCGAGTGCACAGTACGACTGGACACACCTCATATACCCTGCTGTTGTGGCGAAAAGGACGGGAGATTATGGAATTGGAATTGGATCCAGCAGAGGACTACCCACGGATGGGGATGTCTTTCTGGGTCTGAGAACATCGGCACCGGCTGCAGACCCTTCATTGGCTGGTGCAGACCAGGTTTCGAGAGCTTGAGCATCATGAAGTGGTGCCTCTTCGAGGGACAGCTCTCAAGGCCAGAGATCATGTGTTGGTCCGAGATAAGCATCCTCGAGGCAAGTTTTAACACCGCTGGGAAAAGACTCCTTTTCAGGTGAAACGCCGCGTTAGGTCCAATGGTCCCATTTATGAAGTTCAACCTGAAGGAGAAGAAGGGGTGCCTAGTCGAATAGTCTACCGAAGTATGTTGCGCTCTTGCCTGTCCCGAGACCCTGAAGCAGGGGAGAAAATACCAAGTGCCCCTGCAACGCTCACCCCTATGGTTCTTGATTGTGATGAAGAGGACACATTTGTTCCTTTACCTGAAAGGGATGGCTCATTGCCTGGGAGTCACGAGGAAGAAAGTGGGCCTGAAACTCCAGAGATGGCTGCTCCAGAGAACTCAGGCGAACCCCAATCCTCCACACCTCAACCTGATTCTACCACTCAACCCGAGTTACGTCGTACCGAGCGGACAACAGATGGAATACCCCCACTCAATATATACAAGACCAATTTATTTGGCAGCGGATTATTCAAGAGATGGAAGAATGCCAACGTCTACTACAGGAACAGGACAATTACCTTTCACAACTGGTTCAGGACCCAACAAGGAGGGGGGCACTGCTAGACCTAATATTAACCAACAGGCCAGACCGCATATCAAATATAAGTGTTGGGGGTCACTTGGGGAATAGTGATCACAAAATAATAAGTTTTCATGTAACCTTTAATAAGATGGGTAGTAGGGGGGTGACAAGGACACTAAACTTCAGGAGGGCAAATTTCCAACGGATGAGAGAGGATCTTGGTGCAATTAACTGGGACGATATCCTGAGACATAAAAATACACAAAGAAAATGGGAGACGTTTATTAGCATCCTGGATAGGACCTGTGCACAGTATATACCGTATGGGAATAAACATACTAGAAATAGGAGGAAACCAATATGGCTAAATAGAGCTGTAAGGGGCGCAATAAGGGACAAAAAGAAAGCATTTAGAGAATTAAAGGAAGTAGGTAGTGAGGAGGCATTAAATAAATACAGAAAACTGAATAAATTCTGTAAAAAGCAAATCAAGGCAGCAAAGATTGAGACAGAGAGACTCATTGCCAGAGAGAGTAAAAATAATCCCAAAATATTCTTTAACTATATAAATAGTAAGAAACTAAAAAATGACAGTGTTGGCCCCCTTAAAAATAGTCTGGGTGAAATGGTGGATGAGGATGAGGAAAAAGCCAATATGCTAAATGACTTTTTTTCATCAGTATTTACAAAAGAAAATCCCATGGCAGACAAAATGACTAGTGATAAAAATTCCCCATTAAATGTCACCTGCTTAACCCAGCAGGAAGTACAGCGGCGTCTAAAAATAACTAAAATTGACAAATCTCCGGGCCCGGATGGGATACACCCCCGAGTACTGCAGGAACTAAGTACAGTCATTGATAGACCATTATTTTTAATCTTTAAAAACTCCATAATAACAGGGTCTGTACCACAGGACTGGCGTATAGCAAATGTGGTGCCAATATTCAAAAAAGGGGCAAAAACTGAACTCGGTAATTATAGGCCAGTAAGTTTAACCTCTACTGTGGGTAAAATCCTGGAGGGCATTCTAAGGGATGCTATGCTGGAGTATCTGAAGAGGAATAACCTCATGACCCAGTATCAGCACGGGTTTACTAGGGACCGTTCATGTCAGACTAATTTGATCAGCTTCTATGAAGAGGTAAGTTCAGGACTGGACCAAGGGAACCCAGTGGACGTAGTATATATGGACTTTTCCAAAGCTTTTGATACGGTGCCACACAAAAGGTTGTTACATAAAATGAGAGTAATGGGGATAGGGGAAAATATGTGTAAGTGGGTTGAGAGCTGGCTCAGGGATAGGAAACAAAGGGTGGTTATTAATGGAGCACACTCGGACTGGGTCGCGGTTAGCAGTGGGGTACCACAGGGGTCAGTATTGGGCCCTCTTCTTTTTAACATATTTATTAATGACCTTGTAGGGGGCATTCAGAGTAGAATTTCAATATTTGCAGATGACACTAAACTCTGCAGGGTAATCAATACAGGGGAGGACAATTTTATATTACAGGATGATTTATGTAAACTAGAAGCTTGGGCTGATAAATGGCAAATGAGCTTTAATGGGGATAAATGTAAGGTCATGCACTTGGGTAGAAGTAATAAGATGTATAACTATGTGCTTAATTCTAAAACTCTGGGCAAAACCGTCAATGAAAAAGACCTGGGAGTATGGGTGGATGACAAACTCATATTCAGTGGCCAGTGTCAGGCAGCTGCTACAAAGGCAAATAAAATAATGGGATGTATTAAAAGAGGCATAGATGCTCATGAGGAGAACATAATTTTACCTCTATACAAGTCACTAGTTCGACCACACTTAGAATACTGTGCACAGTTCTGGTCTCCGGTGTATAAGAAAGACATAGCTGAACTGGAGCGGGTGCAGAGAAGAGCGACCAAGGTTATTAGAGGACTGAGGGGTCTGCAATACCAAGATAGGTTATTACACTTGGGGCTATTTAGTTTGGAAAAACGAAGACTAAGGGGTGATCTTATGTTAATGTATAAATATATGAGGGGACAGTACAAAGACCTTTCTGATGATCTTTTTAATCATAGACCTGAGACAGGGACAAGGGGGCATCCTCTACGTCTGGAGGAAAGAAGGTTTAAGCATAATAACAGACGCGGATTCTTTACTGTAAGAGCAGTGAGACTATGGAACTCTCTGCCGTATGATGTTGTAATGAGTGATTCATTAATTAAATTTAAGAGGGGACTGGATGCCTTTCTGGAAAAGTATAATGTTACAGGGTATATACACTAGATTCCTTGATAAGGCGTTGATCCAGGGAACTAGTCTGATTGCCGTATGTGGAGTCGGGAAGGAATTTTTTTCCCCATGGTGGAGTTACTCTTTGCCACATGGGGTTTTTTTGCCTTCCCCTGGATCAACATGTTAGGGCATGTTAGGCTAGGCTATGGGTTGAACTAGATGGACTTACAGTCTTCTTTCAACCTTAATAACTATGTAACTATGTAACTATGTAACTCTCGCCCGTGGAATGGCGAGCTAAATGAGAGGGGGAGTGTAAGGAGAAAGACCGGGCTGAGGGTACGTGTACCTTGCCGGGTACAGAACTGTCAAGGCTGCGTGCCAGGTTGTACGGGGAAAAGAATAGGAACCGGAAAGACCTTTTCACCCTGAAGCAGGGGGCAGGGCAAACAAAAAAGCATGCATAGCGATGAGCAGTTTCCCGCTGATGGGGACAGAGCAGGTGTGTGCGAAGCATGCTCTGCTTAACATGCAGCAGCACCGCAATGTACCGTGGGTAGCTACACATGAACGCGCCACTGGGATCGGCAGCAGAGGAAGAGCCGTGGGCTCTGTTAAGATGAGTGCTGCGTGCATGCATAGGAATGAGGACCGTATTCAGGACTGTTCATTAAGGCCCTCTCTGCCGGACAGCACACCGCAGTTCTCCCTTGATAATAGATTGTATGCAACTCCTTTGACTTTGGCTGCACAAGTTTATGGACTGTTGGCTCAACGGGTAAAACTGAAGACTGCTTGTTGCCGCCAGAAGATATACTGTGAGCTGTGGAGTTTCCCCTAAGGACACTGCATTGGCCATTGCTGGGACTACAACCCTCATTAGATCATCTGTGGCTGAGGACGCCACAAACACGATAAGTTTATTGGGTGGACTGTTATCACGTTGTTGTCGTTTATTTTCCCTATCATTTACCATTTAACTGTTCATCTCCTTGCGAGGAGTATTTTCACTGTTAAATTAAATTGTTAACCCTTGATCTGCCTTTCTTGGGTCACTGCATCCCGCAACCTGCTTACATTTGTATCTTCTTCAGTTTTATAGGTCATCTCTTTTTATCACCTTGGCAAAAAAACAATTCCATGCTTAATGGGATTACGTAACGGACAAGTGCTGTGACAAATTATATTCTGTATAGATTTCACTGTGAATACTTTCTTGAAGATATTTACTTTGTGAGTTATTTTAGAAGATACAGTAGAGTGCCTATCCTGACCCTAGTATTACCTCTTCCCTCATCACATCCTCCAAATGAATTTTGACGTACATGTTGTTATATGCTAAGAAAACAAACTGCACCTTTTCTAAAGTATCCATTTTTCCTTACATATTTACTCCATTTAGATGTCAATCAGCTTACTTATTGAATGGAGCACCCCTCCCACGTCTCCCTATATAACGCTTCATTTTTACTGAATATCCTACTTGTCAGAAATTGTAACCATAAAGAGTAGAAGAGCCAACAAAACAACATGATTTTCCTTTACGTCCTAGTGGTGGCAACTGTATTAATACAGAAAGGTATGTTCATTTCTTCATACTTGGGCAACATCTTTAATCATAACTGCTCTCACTAGTGTGGATTTCATATAACATAGGTGGTACTTGGAGCCCATTACCTAACTTTATATAATTAGAACGTAGGTGGTACTTAGAGCCTATTTCCATACTTTGTTTAACTAGAACGTAGGTGGTACTTGGAGCCTAGTACCTAACTTTATATACGGTAACTACAATGTAGGTGGCACTTAGAGCCTATTACCTAACTTTGCATAACTAGAACGTAGGTGGTACTTGGAGACTAGTACCTAACTTTATATACGGTAACTACAATGTAGGTGGCACTTAGAGCCTAGTACCTAACTTTGTATAACTAGAACGTAGGTGGTACTTGGAGCCTATTACCTAACTTTATATAACTAGAACGTAGGTGGTACTTATAGCCTATTACCTAACTTTATATAACTAATCAGATTTTATATATAATAATTATGCAAAACTACATAACTGTGACTAGAGATTTATGTCTATTACCACTATAAAAGAACAGAAATTATTTCCTTGCACACAAATGTGCAGGTTCCTTTAAGACAAAAAGACAACAGTTCCTATCCTCAGATTCATAAAATACCACCTATACTAAATTGTAAGACTTCTGTTTGGACATTTCTTTTGTCTGTTCCATCTTGAGGAACACACAGAGGGATACGTTGCATAAACAATGATTCCATTGATTATTATGGGGTATGTCTACATTCTGTTCGTTTTTATAAACAATGGGCACAAAATGGATCCCAGCGCTGACTCCAAAATTATAAACGGGGTCCCTTGGCTTCTGTTTACATCAGTTATGCAATGGATCAATTTTGAACATGAATTTAATATGTTTATTCCTCAAAATGGAACAGACAAAAGGAATGTCTGAAAGGAAGTGTGAACGTAGACTAAACTTGAAAGTCTTGGCTTGAAAGTTTCAATAAAGTGAGTCATTACAAGGAGTCCTCTTGATAAGCACTTGGCTCAGTCTTTTGAGGTCACAACTACATGTTGAGTACAATTATCGGAAGACTGATTGTGTTGGACCCTATGTACTGCATTGTGCGTTGTATGCAATGTGTTTAATCACGCTTGAAGTAACATTTGGCCATAAAACCGGTAATAAAGAGCATCTTTAAAAATCATGAAAAAGGGTATAGCAATAAACGCCAAAAAAGGGTTAAAAATGCTACGAATAATGGCACCTCACAGCCACATCTTCATATTCCTAACAGACAAGAGCACAAGTACTGAAAAGATGCACGTTTGCAGCCCTTCATCGCTAAAGAATAATTTCAACTGATACATAGCAAATAGTGAACCTAAAAAATGATTCATTAGGAAACCTGAAAAGCTCCTAATAAACTAATAAAGTGAGAATTACTTTTTACTTCATTAAAAACAAACAAAATTCACTGCAGTCATTTGACAAAAAAACAGAATTCCCATATTCAATCATTGCTGCCTTTGTTTTCCTAATTTTTACATACACAGAGCTTACTGAGTGTTACATGTTTTGAGAATTGTATGAAAATAATATATAGAATGAGGTCTCATTGATTGCAACTTGTGTAATTTGTGTATTTGTAAGCAACGAGCTGTGCAAAAGAATCACACGGAAAGTATAAGAAAAAATCACCACAGCTAGAAAAGATGCCATCAATGCAGGGAATCTATCTATCTATCTATCTATCTATCTATCTATCTATCTATCTATCTCATATCTATCTATCTATCTATCTATCTATCTATCTATCTATCTATCTATCTATCAATCTATCTATCTTTTTATATTTTTGTATTATATTCCTCATGGATCTTTTTTTGAAAGTACAAGTCTCAAAAGCATTTTAAAGCCATACAGATGCTATGTTGTTTATGATCTTACTGTAAACTTAACTAGCTAAAATAATGGTAAACATTGATAAAGCTGCCGTATGACACATGGTTCAACAGCTTCTAATTGTTTTTTATGTGCTAGTGTGATATAATATTGTGTGACCTAGATTGCGTCTACTTTACATAATTCTTATAAAGTAATCTCAATATTCTTTTCTTTTTATTCAGGAGAGACATACTCATGCTACAGTAAGTACTTGCTCATGTGTTACATTAAATAAAATAAAATAATAAATCATAAAACAATAAATATCATATAGTGTCATGATTCAGTCCTCTATACATTAAGGAAGGAAGAATAGAAACCAGTATACTGAAATAAATAATAATATAATAGTAATTTGGCTACATGAGTACGTTTTATAAAGTTGTATTAACAGATAACATTGCACAGTATTAGGTAATGGATTTGCTTTCTCTCTGGAAGGCGGGAGGCAGCATAGTCAATGTTATACATATTGATCAGTGAGAATGGGTAGAGGTTACTTGTATTGTTATATGGGTAACTAATGGGTAGAGGTTACTTGTATATAGTTATCTGTATTGTGGACTTCAAAATTCCTAAACTTATTTTTAATGAAATGTTTGTAAGATAGATTAAAATAGCAATCTATTGCTTCCCTCGATAAGAGACAGGAATAACGACAATCTAAACATAGCAGTATTGTCTGGAGGGCCTCACTTGCCACTTCTGTTTGGTATGACTGCCTGAATCAAGTTGCAGCAGCTGCGGAAAAGCTTATATGGAGCTTATATGAAGAGCAGCACGGTGGCTCAGTGGTTAGCACTGCAGCCTTGCAGCGCTGGGGTCCTGGGTTTAAATCCCACCAAGGACAACATCTGCAAAGAGTTTGTATGTTCTCCAGGTGTTTGTGTGGGTTTCCTCCGGGTACTCCGGTTTCCTCCCTCAGCACCAAAGACATACTGATAAGGAAATTAGATTGTGAGCTGATAATGTCTGTAAAGCGCTGTGGCATTAATGGCACTGCATAAGTGAGTAAAATGAATAAATAAAAAGATAAATATGGAAAACCTGAAATCGTAACAAGATGTTACTTCTTTTCTAGATGGCAGTAATCCAGTATTGTGCAGTACCTGTGGTGGTGGTTCCTGTACCATAGATAATGGATGTTCATGCAATACTGACCCCACAATTACCTGTGCTCCCAGCAATGAGTGCGCTAGTGTAGGCACCAACATTTGTTGCCCTACAGGTTACTACTGGTCAACTGCAGACAATTGCTGCACAGGTAACATAAGACTTGGTTTGTTGGTACAAGTGAAGTTGTATGTGTGTGTGTGTATATATATATATACTGTATATATTATGTATGCATGCTATGGCAACTACATTACCATACTTTTTGTTCCTTACAGGTACACTGCTTTGCAACCCCTCCTGTCAGAGTGATGAGGTTTGCACAAATAATAGTAATGTAGCAACTTGTAGCTGTAACACTGCTCTCTACAGTGGACTGAGTAAGTGCCCTCAAAAAATTCAATTTATATTTCTCACGGATTAAAGTGATATTATTAATTAATTTTAAGGCATATGATGAATCTCAGTCTCTCTTTCCTTTTGATGAAATTCCATCCAATGCCAGAATGTAATGATTGTTAATCTGCACCAATGCTTTTGGAGTAAATTACGTCAATGGGAACTGAGTTGAGAATACAGAAAAATCAGTGAATTACAACACATAACTAGAGAAAAATAGATAATATTGGATAAATGGCAATATGCCTCCACTCTATTAGGAGCTGTTCTACTCATCTATAGGAGTTTCTGTCATACTGGCCACACACAGAGCTTGTGCATCTGGACGTAGAATATTGTCAAGAAGAAAAAGCCATGTTGCGAACAGCTGCTCGTTCATGGCCACTAGCTATTTGCACCACTGATCGCCATTATTATGAGCAACAGAAAAAAACAGGATTCAATTTGCTGATTTAAAAAAATGGCGGTATAGAATGAAGCTAAATCTGATCTTTATGATGTAAAATCCAACCTAAAATATCAAGGTTTTGTTGGCAAGTTGCTTTTTAAACATACACGGTGCTTACAAAAATGCATTAATTTTTGTATTCTAAAATGCTGATTATTCTCTTCTAGACTCATCGTCTCTTGCTCCAATTGTAAAATGTGGTTCCAGCATAATTACAGTTTCCCTGAGGAAATGCTTGCTCGAATCTCTTGGATATGATGCCACAAGTCTTCAGTTAAATAACAATTCTGTTTCCTGTGTTAATACATATTCTGAGATTATCAGCAACGAGACAATGCAGACTATACAGGCTTTACCAATCTCAGGATGGTGTGGCAATCAAGTGGCGGTAAGAATTCATTCCTGTATGAGGCCTTATTACCGCAGGTTAGGAATTAACCATATTTAAAGCATCAAAGAGAAATCCTGTGAAAAAGACATGAGTTTTGAGTTGCCTTGGTAAAGACTGTGATCTTGGACCTAAATTCCAAATTGAGTGCTGGAATACTCAAGGCACTGCTCCGATGAATCTGTTCCTGAGACTATGACACTTTGGCCCTGATTCATCATTTGAGTCTTTTTGAAGTCACTTTCCTTTTTTTTTTCTTTTGGTATTAGCTGCCGTTTTGGCAGTTCATCCAAATGGAATTATGAATTTGGTGTAAAGTTAAAAAAGGGTTTTCTTCCTGTCTTGAACTGGTTTTATGACTCTTTGGTGCCCAAAGTTGCATGTTGGCGAAAAAGTTGCAAAATTGCACCAAAATACTGCCATGCTCAAAAAAACTCAAGAGAGGGGACTGGAGTGTAGTTGCACCAAAGTTTTGCAACTTTTTAATAATTCAGGATTAATGAATCAGGTCAAAAACATCCTGAATTGATAGACTCCATCCACAAGGCAGAAAGCACAAATAAAACATGAAATAGAATTAAAAAAAGGCACAAATAGAATAATGAATTGGTTGCCTACAAAAAAGTTGCAAAATACTCAAAGCTAGATGAAAAACAGGCGCAAAGATAATGATGAATCCAGGCCTGTATTCTAGAAATCAGTATTTGTCCCAGTTTATAAATTTCAGTAGTGGGATCATCTCAAATATATGTAAAAGAAATAAAAAAATCAAAATGTATTGCCTTGTATGGTATATTAGATACTAAATCATGATGATGCAGTCATATCATTATACATGACCTTCTGACTTTTAGGATATAATATTTCAAAAAGTTGACTTACAATGTATTTTATTTTTTAGACTGATTCTTTAAAGGTTTATTATACAAACATGGTCCACATTGGACTTCATAACTCATCCCTTATTACTGTCAATCCCATCAACATCTCCTTTTCCTGCTCTTACAACCTCACAATAGAGACCGGTCTGGTTGCTACAATCAAGCCCTCGTTAAGGTACATTCAATTCATTTTTATAACATCTGATTCTTTTAAAATCATATACTGTACTATACTAGTCATTGCTGATCAATGCAGGAAAAAGAAAGAACTCTAGATAACTCTACAGCATAAAACAAATATATATATATAATTTCCAATTTTTTTATTCACAGCACTGTCAACATTTCTGTGAGTGGCGAAGGCTCAGTACTCCTGACAATGGATGCATATTTGGATCCACAATACAGTGTACCAGTGCAGCAGAATGAAGATGTTCCGGTCGGTTCAAATGTTTACCTGGGAATAGACGCAGATCTTGCGGATACAAGCAAATTTGTTCTGAGAGTAGAAAGCTGCTACGCAACTCCAGATAATAATATCAACAATGTCAACAAGGTGGCAATTGTGAGCGGAGGGTACGGTACTTTTGAATTCCTTGTATTGCTTTGACCTCACTTTATGAGACCACAACCAAAAGGCCGCCATCCCCAGTCAACTAATACTGGCTGAACCCATCCATATCAACAGACTAATGTGCATGGGAGCCTCCTCTCCGCCAGCAGACTAGGTTGGTGGAGATAAGGATCTGCCATGTCCTTCAGATTAAAAATCCTTTTGTTCTTAGCAAGATAAGCCACCAGAGGAGTCTCTCACAGCAGACTCCAGAAAGGTCCATAACAATAGGGTACTTTTTTGCCCTGTCCCAAACATTCTAAAGGCCCCGTCACACTTAGCGACGCTAAAGCGATCCCGACAACGATACGACCTGTCAGGGATCGTTGCTGCATCGCTATGTGGTCGCTGGTGAGATGTCAAACAGTGATATCTTCCCAACGACGCAGCAGCGATGTGGCGACCTGTAGCGACCTGTACAACGAAGCGACCACTGTTGTGAATCCGCTTTTGGGCTCCCCTGGTGGTTGCTGGTGGTACTGGTGACTTGTGTGTCTTTGCTGTCTCAGTTCACCTGCTCCCATCAGTGTTTGGGAGTTTCCTATTTAGCTTTGCTCTCTAGTCATTTCCTTGCCGGTCATCATTGTAACCAGAGCCTTCGGTTGCATGTTCCTGCTACTAGTCTGCTGATCAGCTAAGTGGACTTTGTCCTTTTGTTTTGTATCTTTTGTCCAGTTTGCAGTTTTGTTATTCTCTGTAGCTGGAAGCTCTTGTGGGCTGAAATTGCCACTCCTGTGTCATGAGTTGACACAGGAGTCTTAAAGTAATTTCAGGATGGTTTTTGAAAGGGTTTTCAGTTGACCGTGAAGTCCTCTTTGTATCTTTCTGCTATCTAGTAAGTGGACCTCTCTTTGCTACTTTCATACTGTGTATGTCTTTTCCTCTTAACTCACCGTTATTACATGTGGGGGGCTGCTATCATCTTTCGGGGTATTTCCCTAGAGGTAAGCCAGGTCTGTTCCTTCCTCTACCAGGCGTAGTTAGTCCTCCGGCTGGCGCGTGGCATCTAGGAAGCCGTAGGTATGCTCCCTGGCTACTGTTAGTTGTGTGATAGATTTAGCTCACGGTCAGCTTTAGATTCCATCACCCAGAGCTCGTCCGTTATTTTTGGTGTTCTGATGTTTCCCTGCCATTGGGAACCATGACAGACCACCAATCGGAGCAACGCAAATGCCGGTGGCGATGTCGTCAACGAGGTCATTGGTAAGGTGTCAAACACAGCGATGTGTGCTACCCAGCGGGACCTCAACGATCAAAAAAAGGTCCAGGCCATTCCGACACGACCAGCGATCTCACAGCAGGAGCCTGGTCGCTGCTACGTGTCACACATAGCGAGATCGCTACTGAGGTCGCTGTTGCGTCACAAAACTTGTGACTCAGCAGCGATCTCGCTAGCGACCTCGCTAAGTGAGACGGGGGCTTAAGGCATCCATGATTTTCCTAAAGCTGAAGAAACTTCTACAGATTCATTTGATTGCAGTTTTCACCATTTTATGGTTTACAGTGAAAGCAGCTAATGTCATCATATAGAATTTTGGTCTGTGGACATGAGTCTTTAGACTCAATGATTTATTATGGATTTCTAATGAATCTGTAAAAAATAAGGTATGTCCGTTATTTTTAGGTAAGCTGTCCAGAAAAAAAAAAGTCATGTTAGCAACCCTGTCTGGTAGAGGACACAAGATCGCTCAGCAGAGCTAGTACTTGTGTATGGAGGAGTCAGGAGAGATCATCATTCATCCCACAGAGATCTATGGCCTAGGAGGCCTCATTTGCTACCTAATATCTGAAGGATCATGTGGCCACTATTTTATGAGTGTAACCCACCTGAATGCATACTGGTTTACACAGCACAGCTTCGTGCTTTATTTTAGTAGGTTCTAAACAGAGAAAATGATAGATGCTTCTTCACACACTCTGTACTTAGATGTCATCTGAGTGTGGGCTGATTTTTTTTTTTGATGAACCCATTGAGTCGCATTGATTTGCACGAATGCAAATTGTGTATGCTATGACTTTTCCTTGGATAGGCTCGGTCCGAGTTAAAAAGCGAACATGTGCACAGCCCTATAGAATAACAATTGGTCCAAGTGCGATCCAATGTTTTGCCAGTCGGACTCAGAAGAAAATATGGTCGTCTGCACGGAGTTAAATAAACTATAATTACGTCTCTTTATTTTTCTGATATACTATATTGTTATATTTATATGTCTTACATCTTCCAGTATCATTGATTTGTGCAATCCTATGAAAACTTGTCTTAAAATTGTCATTTATGTCCTAGGTGTCCTGCCAACCAGGGAATAACTGCAGAGGTGCAGGAGAATGGAGCGTCTTCTGAATCCCGAATTAAATTTAGTTCATTTGCGTTTCAAGGACAACCTCTAGTTTACATTTCATGTATAGTGCGACTCTGTGACAAAAACACAACATGCACTGGGGTGAGAGCACCTTGCTGTTTTAGTATATCTGGTAACTGCATTGTCTTCAGTACTAGGTAGCAGCCATGTTCTTTGTTTTACAGTGTAGTGCTGGTCGTGCCAGTGATGACAGCTCCTCCGCGATGTTACAGATCCCACTGAACTTTGTTGGTATGTCCATTATTAATTGTGTTTAATCTTCCTTTTTCTAGACTGATATTTGAAACATCAAAAAACAATCAGTATTTCATGGTAATTATTATGTAGCAAGTTCTGGTCCTCTACTGATACTTTTCCAAGATTTTTTATATTTTTCTAATAATATTAAAGGGAAAGAGGTTTCTTGCTTCTAATACAAACCCCATTTTTAAAAAGGAATCTGTCAGAAGGTTTTCCTATGTAATCTGACAGCAGCAGAGACCCTATTGCTGCCATGTGTCACTAGGTGTACTGGGTGCAGCAGTTTTGATCCAATGATAGTTTTCTCTGCTTCAGATCTAGCACACCTCGGACTGTTAAGCCCTGTATAACCCTCACCCACACCACTGAATGGCATCTTTCTGTGTACACCGTATATCAACATACAGCTGCTCATCCGAGATGTGGGTGGACCTGCTGACAGATTCCCTTTAATGTTGTAAAAGCAACTGGCTCAACAGGGAGAATAAGACTACAGTATATAAGCTTCCAATTTCCAGTGTTATACAATGTGTACAATACCTGGTTTCATTCTGTTAGTAAAGTAACATTTATGTCACCCTTTAACATATGACAAAAATTTATTTTATTTCTAACCTTACTTTCAGATGACTACTTAAACTCAGCACCTAATACAGGTAAGATTGCTATATAACGTTACAAAAATAACCTGGCTGTGAATATACGGCACATTTAGCTTATACACCTGTTTTAGCCATAATCCTTACAGATATGAGTGCACCTGACTGATATCAGGAATACGGTAATCTATGACACACAATCCATGCATAATCTTATGATGTACTTACCTTCCTGATTTATAGGAAGATCATAGATCCGTAGGCAGAAATCACTGGAAGTACTCACTGTAAAAGAGAAAGCGTGATATACAAGTAATTCTGCTCATGTATCCACATAGAGAGCAGTAACATGGAAGACATAATGGTGCACAGGCTCCATGTAAAGGTGGTGGAGCTCTGAACTGCTGTCACCCAAAATAATTTCCGAGTCTGGGAAGCACCAAACAGAAGTTCAAGTAGATTTCAGAGGCCCCTATTGCAAATGAAGCCTGACTCTTACCTTGTTGCCCAGGTCACATTACCAGTTATCACTGATAGTCGGACCACTCACCCTGATGACCTAGCTACTCAATGACTGAACTCCAGAGCCCATACTATTATTTTTAATTAGGAATTATTTTGAGGATTTTATAGCTTAATTTTATTTCTCACGGTTCAGTGACAGCAGCACTTTTCAATGTTGCATTTGTGTTCTATGTAGCGCAAGTTCTAAGAAGTCTACTCCTATGTACCTACAGTCTACAGTGCTCCCATATTTCCTTCCCCGGACATTTGGCATTTTGTTAACGAAATCCCTTCAGGGACAAAAAGGTCCTTGTTTTCGCTACACATGCTTGGAAAAGGGTTGTTTAGCTTGAAACATTTCCACACTTATCTACATTGGAGCCAATAAAATGTTATACAAATTGCATCAGACTAAGTGAGCTCTGTCCCATTTTTGGACTAGCGCCATTTTTTGGGTAGTGCACAATATAGGTACTTTTACACTGTCTGACTGTATTACTCAGACACTACATAATAAAGAGAATGTGCCAGTAGAAAGTACTACACAAGACATATTACTGTCCTTCTGACAGTAATAAAAACTCTACTAAACTGCACATAACTAATTTTAGATAAAAAATAATGAACTATACCCAACATCATGCATATAGTAGAGCTAAGCAGCAGGAAGCCACTGCAAAAAAAATATTGTATCTGAATTTGCCTCTGTGCTCTATTGCATCTGCTATGGCCGTACTTCCAAGAGTGGTGGTGACAATAATCAGCGGTAATGTCACACATTTAGAGATCTTGATCAAACTCTGCATCTTTCACACTATCACTGCAAAGCATATGTAGACTTATGGAACATGAAAAACACAAGAATAATGAAGATGGAAATGTTTCCTAAAATAATCAACTTTTTATTGTTTTTCTCTTCTCTAGTCGTGTCCTCCTGGGTCTTGCTGGCCAGCTCCCTGATGACATATCTGTCTGTTAAACTATTCTAAGAATATCCCACTCAATGAGATCTGGAAGAAAAGGAACTTGAGATTGATTTACAGTTAATGCTTTATATTCAGGGACGTAATTTATTTGTATTCAGTTTCTAGAATAATTCCTATATTTTAGCCTTTACCTTGGCTCTTTTATGTTCGCACAATTCTCTTACCATGCAGTTCATGATGCAGACTGAGAAACCATAACAATTTGAGTCCTCGGACTCTATTTCTATCAATGTTATTAGATTTCTGCATACATGATTTTTCTGTTAGCTTTGACATTGTATAAAATAAATATATATTTGTAATATATGATCTTGGTGGTGTTTCTTTGAATAATCTGTGCATTATATCAGTGTAGAAAATAAAGCGTGCATAAAAGTACAAGCAGTTCGTATATTTTTATCTGTCAAGTCATGATTTCTTATAATAATATGTTGGGAAACTAAAGAAAAATGTTAACAATACTTGCATTTCTCTTGAATCTAGGGGATAACTACCAATAGCTGGAAAACACTTTTAAAACCATCTTAACAATTCCATCACCTCCAGTGTCATAAAAAAATGACCTATTATTTAAGGTCTCGTTCAGATGAGTGTATTATACGGACGTGTGCTATCCAAGTAGGAATCCAATGTTTTGTAATAGTAAGTCAGATACATGCCACCGGCCAATCAGAGGTTGACAGATGACGTTCAGTAATACTGAGCCGCTGCTGCCGTATGTGTCCTTATTACTGCACCTGATACCCCAATACTGAGCCGCTGCTGCCCTATGTGACCCTATTATTGCACCTACTCTGTGGTTCTCTGTACCCTCTAAAATCTAAAGCACCCCTCTATAATATAGTAATGCCGGGTGCAATTGCCGTAGAAAACAGAGCCCACATTTTGCCCCCTAGAAAATAATAATGCCCTCTGTGTGCCCCTTTGATAGTCACAGTAACCTGAGTTCCCCTATTACAATAAGTGCCCACTTTACATTTAATAATGTCCTGAGTCTCCCCCCTGTACAGCTCACCTATACACAGTATAATGCCCCCTAACTGTATAGTACCACCCACACAGTATACTGACCCGTTAGTAGCCTTCAAACTGTTTGATGGCTCCAACACTGTAATCCCCACACTGTATGATGGCCCCATAGATAACCTCCATATAGTATAATGTGCCAGATAGTCCTCAATATAGCACAAGGCAGCACCCCTATAGGCAGACCCTGTAGTATAAGGCAGCACCCCCCATAGGCAGATCCGGTAGAATAAGGCAGCACCCCCCAAAGGCAGATCCTGTAGAATAAGGCAGCACTCCCCCCATAGGCAGATCCTGTAGAATAAGGCAGCCCTCCCCCCCATAGGCAGATCCTGTAGAATAAGGCAGCACTCCCCCCATAGGCAGATCGTGTGTATAAGGCAGCACTCCCTCCCCATAGGCAGATACAGCAGAATAAGGCAGCACTCCCCCCTATAGGCAGATACTGTAGAATAAGGCAGCACTCCCCCCCATAGGCATATCCTGTATATAAGGCAGCACTCCCCCCCTATAGACAGATACTGTAGAATAAGGCTGCACTCCCCCCCTATAGGCAAATCATGTATATAAGGCAGAACTCCCCCCCTATAGACAGATACTGTAGAATAAGGCTGCACTCTCCCCCCATAGGCAAATCCTGTATATAAGGCAGCACTCCCCCCCTATAGGCAGATCCAGTGTATAAGGCAGCACTCCCCCCCTATAGGCAGATCCTGTGTATAAGGCAGCACTCCCCCCTATAGGCAGATACTGTAGAATAAGGCAGCACTCCCCCACTATAGGCAGATCCTGTGTATAAGGCAGCACTCCCGTGCATAGGCAGATCCTGTAGAATAAGGTAGCACTCCCCCCTTATAGGCAAATCCTGTATATAAGGCAGCACTCCCCCCCTATAGGCAGATCCAGTGTATAAGGCAGCACTCCCCCCTATAGGCAGATCATGTGTATAAGGCAGCACTCCCCCTATAGGCAGATCCTGTGTATAAGGCAGCACTCCCCCCTATAGGCAGATCCAGTGTATAAGGCAGCACTCCCCCCCTATAGGCAGATCCTGTGTATAAGGCAGCACTCCCCCCTATAGGCAGATCCTGTGTATAAGGCAGCACTCCCCCCTATAGGCAGATCCTGTAGAATAAGGCAGCACCCCCCCATAGGCAGATCCTGTGTATAAGGCAGCACTCCCGTGCATAGGCAGATCCTGTAGAATAAGGCAGCACTCCCCCCTTATAGGCAGATCCTACATATAAGGCAGCACTCCCCCCTATAGGCAGATCATGTGTATAATGCAGCACTCCCCCCTATAGGCAGATCATGTGTATAAGGCAGCACTCCCCCCCTTTAGGCAGATCCTGTGTATAAGGCAGCACTCCCCCCCTATAGGCAGATCCTGTATATAAGGCAGCACTCCCCCCCTATAGGCAGATCCTTTATATAAGGCAGCACTCCCCCCTTATAGGCAGATCTTGTGTATAAGGCAGCACTCCCCCCCTTTAGGCAGATCCTGTGTATAAGGCAGCACTCCCCCCTATAGGCAGATCCTGTATATAAGGCAGCACTCCCCCCCTATAGGCAGATCCTGTATATAAGGCAGCACTCCCCCCTTATAGGCAGATCCTGTAGAATAAGGCAGCCCCCCAGGCAGATCAAGCAGCCACCCCTCCCCCCGGCAGATCAAGCAGCCCCCATATAAAACACAGTAAAGAAATACTCACCTCTCTTCCTCCTTGTTCCAGCGGCGCTCCCTACTCCCGCTCATCTGACAGTGGGCGCTGGGCGGTGACGTCATCGCGCCTGCTGTCAGACAGTGTGGGGGATGATGGGAGGAGCGTAGCGCTCCTTCCCTCATCACTGCGGTGAGCTGTATCGGCTAGATGCCGATACAGCTTACCGTGCAATGACAGGCGGGGGGCCCACTGCTGGCACCGGGCCCCCGCCGCCTGCTCAGGGGCTCCATAGCGGCAGAGCAGGGGATCAATTCTCCCTGCTCTGCCGCAGAATGTAACTGCATCGGCACGCTGCGAGCGCCGATGCAGTTACAGTAGCGTAGCTCCGGGTGGGCCCCCTCAGAGCGCGGGGCCCGGGGCGATGGCCCCCTCTGCCCCCCGGTAGCTACGCTACTGCTGAGGGGTGATGCGCTAAAGGCCTACTTTGACCTCAGTCGGGAGGATGCCCAGGACTATTCCAAGCTAAAAGGTGAGATCCTTGCCCGACTGGGGGTTAATACTTATGTGAGAGCTCAACGGGTGTTTTCTTGGACTTATGTGGAAGCCCAGCCTGCCCGGTCTCAGATTTTTGACTTGCTGCAGCTTGTAAAACGGTGGCTCCAACCTGAGACTTTAACCACAAGTCAGATAGTGGAGAGGGTGGTGGTCGACCGACTGGTGAGGGCTCTGCCAGCAGCCATACAGCGTTGGGTGGGTCAAGGGGACCCGGGTACCCTAGACCAGGTTGTAGGTCTGGTAGAGCGGTATAAGGCCACCCAGGACTTTATACGCGACACTGCTCCGCTTCGGCTGTCACGTAAGGCTCCGCCAGCTCAGGAGTCTGAGAAAAGTCCACGACCCTCCACTGGGACAAAACCGGACCGAGTCCGTGCTGAGGGGTTGTCACGGAAAGAGAGTGACCACAGAACTGTGTCCCCTAAACTGGCCCCAAGGTTACCTCGGGCCACAGTCATTACGTGCCAAGAACCTGGACATGTGGTTGCTAATTTCCCTCTAACAACAGAACCCATGGACTGCAGGTATACCTGTCGGGTGTCTATGTATGCCCAGCCAGTCTGCATTGCCACTACAGACCCTGCCGGTACCGAACCTCAGCTGTGTAGAGTACTCGTTAACGGGTACCAGATGGATGCTCTCTTGGTCTCAGGGAGCTTGGTGACCCTGGTACACGGGTCCCTGGTTGCTGGGGACAGTCCTAATGGACGGAAGGTGGGGGTAGTGTGCATACATGGGGACCTCAGAGAGTACCCAACTGCGGAGGTCACTTTCTCCACCCCATGTGGAGAGATAAAACATGTGGTGGGCGTGGTAAAGACTCTTCCGTATGGGACTGTGATCGGTAGAGACTTGCCCCTGTTCTGGTCCCTCTGGGAGAACAGACTTAACTCTCTCATGGTAAAAAGCATTCCAGGTGCAGAATCTGAAGATCCCGAGTCAGGGATACCTGCCGTAGGGGTCGCCACCATAGGGACAGTGTGTAATCCCGATAGGTTTCCCCTAGAGGTATTGGCAGGAGAGGTGGAGGAGAATCCACCAATTCCTGAGCTGGAGGTGTCTCCTGGTAAGTTCGGGACTGCCCAGCTCCAGGATCCCACTCTGACCCGGGCAAGGGAAAGAGTAATCGAGGTGAATGGGGTGGCCCAACAACCTGGTGCAGAAAATGAGTTTCCCCGGATGATGATCAACCAGGAGTTACTGTACAGGGTTGATAAAATCCGGGACGAGGTGGTGGAACAACTGGTAGTGCCCCAACCCTATCGTCGGGCGGTGCTCGACATGGCTCATACTCACATGTTGGGGGGGCACTTGGGGGCCGAAAAGACGTTAGAGCGCATACTACAGAGGTTTTTTTGGCCTGGTGTCTACGCTGAGGTTACAAAGTACTGTGACACATGTCCTGAGTGTCAACTAACCTCACCCACCACGAACTACCGGAGCCCATTAGTGCCTCTGCCCATCATAGAGGTACCTTTTGAGCAGATAGCGATGGATCTGGTAGGACCAATAGTAAAATCCACCCGGGGCCACCAGCACATATTAGTAGTCGTAGACTACGCCACCCGGTATCCAGAGGCGATAGCGCTCCGGCACACTTCCGCTAAACTCATAGCCCGTGAACTGTTTGCCATGTTTTGTCGCCTGGGGCTTCCCAAGGAGATCCTTACAGATCAAGGAACCCCTTTTATGTCTAAAGTGACTAGGGAGCTATGTAAATTGCTCCAAATTAAACAGTTACGAACGTCAGTGTACCATCCACAAACCGATGGGTTGGTCGAGAGGTTTAATAAAACCCTCAAGGCCATGCTCAAAAAGGTGGTCGCCAAGGATGGGAAAGATTGGGATATGTTATTGCCATATTTAATGTTCGCCATACGCGAGGTACCGCAGGCATCCACGGGGTTCTCCCCATTTGAGCTATTGTATGGCAGACACCCGAGGGGACTGCTGGATGTAGCCAAAGAGACGTGGGAACAGGAGCCCACTCCACATAAAAGTGTAATCGAGTAAGTGGCAAGTATGCAGGATCGGATTGCGGTCGTGCAACCCATAGTAAAGGAGCATCTGTTGGATGCACAGGCCGCTCAGAGCCGTACATATAATAAAAGGGCCACGGTCAGGACCTTTAAAGAAGGAGACCGGGTGTTGGTACTAGTACCCACCCCAGAGAGTAAACTCATGGCCAAGTGGCAAATGCCTTATGAGATACGGGGGAAGGTGGGGGAAGTGAATTACAAAGTGTACCAACCCGGGAAAAGAAAACCCGAGCAGCTGTACCATGTAAACTTGCTAAAGGCCTGGAAGGACCGAGAATGTTTGGTCACAGAAGCAACTACGGTCATACAGTCGGAAGTCCCTCTGGCACTCGCCAAGGACACAGCCGGGTGTGAGGTAAAAGTCAATGATGACCTCACAAAACAACAGCGGCGGGAGGCTCGAGCTTTGGTACAGCAGAATATGGATGTATTCTCAGAGCTGCTGGGGCGAACCTCAGTGATTCAGCATGACATTGTCACTGAGCCCCGGGTAAAGGTGCGGATGAAACCCTACCGAGTGCCAGAAGCCCGAAGGCAAGCCATCGGTAAAGCAAATGCTTCAGTTGGGAGTCATTGAGGAATCCCGAAGTGAGTGGGCTAGCCCCATTGTACTAATACCAAAGCCTGATGGGTCATTACGGTTCTGTAATGACTTTAGGAAGTTAAATGAAGTGTCAAAATTTGACCTGTATCCCATGCCACGGGTGGACGAGCTAATTGAGAGACTGGGGAAGGCACAGTACTTCACCACGCTGGATCTCACGAAAGGTTACTGGCAGGTTCCCTTAACAGAGTCAGCGAAAGAAAAGACTGCTTTTATAACCCCAGAGGGTCTCTTTCAATACGTTGTCTTACCATTTGGGTTACATGGGGCTCCGGCCACATTCCAGAGGCTGATGGACATTGTGTTAGCGCCGCATAGAGATTACGCGTCGGCCTATTTAGATGACATAGTCATCTTTAGTACCGACTGGGATACCCATCTGTCCCAGGTACAAGCAGTGCTGGACTCTCTTAGAGCCGCAGGGTTAACAGCAAACCCAAAGAAATGCGCAATAGGTCTCACGGAAGCCCGGTACTTAGGATACGTGATCGGCCGAGGGGTGATCAAACCTCAAGTGAACAAAATTGAGGCCATTCAAAACTGGCCCAAGCCCTTAAGTACCAAACAAGTGAGGGCATTCCTTGGCATCATTGGGTATTACCGTCGATTTATACCCAATTTTGCTGGTAAATCGGCTTCCCTAACGGACCTTTTAAAAGGGAAGAAAACGGTGATGGTCAAGTGGAATCCTCAAGCAGGGGAATCTTTCCAGTCTCTGAAGTCAGCGTTGTGTGGACAGCCGGTCCTCATCAGCCCCGACTTCAAGAAAACCTTTATTGTGCAAACCGATGCCTCAGAGGTAGGCTTAGGAGCGGTGCTGTCGCAAGAGGTGAACGGGGATGAGCATCCAGTCACCTATTTAAGCAGGAAACTGACCCCGGCAGAGAAAAATTATAGCGTAGTGGAGAAGGCGTGCTTGGCGATTAAATGGGCCTTGGAGTCCCTACGCTACTATTTGCTCGGGCGTCAGTTTCGGTTGGTAACGGACCATTCACCCCTGGTCTGGATGAGAAATGCAAAAGAGAGGAATGCCCGAGTCACCAGATGGTTCTTGTCCCTACAAAACTTCAGCTTCTCTGTGGAACATCGGGCTGGGAAATCACAGGGAAATGCGGATGCCCTGTCTCGGGCACCATGTATGCTGACAAATGTTCAACCCCACAAGTCTGAACAGAGGGGGGGGTATGTAAGGCAGTGACCGGTGTCATATGCGAGGGTCGCTATGTATCCCCCAGGATGTGCTTAGAAGCATATTAGATCCGCTGGAGTGCCCTGTGCTCACAGCAGGTTTGCCTGTGAGACACAGGGAAGAATAAAAGTGAGTGTGAACTGGATCAAGTTATTTGACCCAGAAATTATTCAGGGAAACCCGGTATGGGCTTTTATTTTTGAAACGGACTGCAGGATGGCAGTGGGGCCGGTCCGTTTTCTCCAGCCCAGATCTTATAGTGGCCCATGGCCATAGAATCTGGAGGAAAGAAAAAAAAACCTTGCAAGAGAGTTTGGGTGTGTCAGTGTTGGTCTGGGAGTCAGACCTAGCAGGAGCTTGATGAGGAGCTCTGTCCGTGTGGTGCAACACGGGCCTGGCAGAGCCTGAAAAGCCTGACACCCCAGCTTACACGGTGGTGTAATACGTTCACGGCAACAGATTGTGGACTGTCTTTACTTTTCCCGGCTGCATACTGAAAAGACTTGTTTGCTTATTTGTCCGGTTTGTGAGTATGCTGTGAAATAAACAAGACTTATTTTGAACTTTATATGGGTCACTGCCTATTCACTGCACAGCAAGGACCTCGCTGCATCACACAGGATACAAATCTATATAAAAGTACATGTATAGATTATAACTCCAGGGTCAAAAAGGTTAAAAAATGAATCACCTAATGTTGCACATTAGTTACAATAATAATTTCTTATACACTATGAGTACACAGAGCAAACGTTAGCTTGGCACACACAAAATAATCCCTCACCCATACCGAGATCCTGAAAAATGGAGATGGAGGGTATCAGAAAGTAGCACAATATATACATACTGTATTTTTTAACAAACTTTGGAATTTTTTTCACCGCTTAGAGAACCAAGACAGGTTCAGTGTCTATGAACTCATAATGACATGGAGAATCATAATGGCAGGTCAGTTTTAGCATTTAGTGCACATAGTAAAAAACAAAACAAAAACAATTGTGGAATTGCACTTTTTTGCTATTTCACCGCGCTTGGATTTTTTTTCCTTTTTTCTAGTACATGTTATGTTAAATCCAATGGAGTCTTTAAAAAGTACAACTAGTCTCGCAAAAAGCAAGCCCTCACATGGCCATATTGACAGAAAAGTAAAAAAGTTATGGCTCTGGGAAGAAGGGGAGGAAAAAACGAAAATGCTGAAAGGAAAATACCTCCGGTCATGAATGGGTTAAAGAAATATGTGATTTCTGAAACCTCTCCTCCCTTACCACCACCTCAGGTCCTAGTTGATCGGTAATTCGAGTTTCAGGTATCCAAAATTATCGATTCCTGTCTCATTCGCCACTCATTGCAATATTTGGTTCTTTGGCAGGGTTATGGTGCTGAGGAGAGGACTCGGGTACCAGCCTCTGATATACCTACCGAATGTCTGGTTAGGTCCTTTCATTGCCTTCTTCCAAATAAACAATACCCAGAGGGTCCACGGTCCAATCTAAGGGTATGTTTCCACGTTCAGGAAACGCTGCGTTTTTGACGCTGCGTTTTTCCGCAGCGTCAAAAACGCAGCGTCCAGATGTTACAGCATAGTGGAGGGGATTTCATGAAATCCCGACTCCACTATGCATTAAAAAACGCATGCGTTTTTGCTGCGAAAACGCATGCGCGGTGCGTTTTTTCAAAACGCAGCATGTTGCTACAATGAGCAAAACACGCAGGCACACCGCAGGTGACCTGCCAGTGACCTCAGGAGCAGTTTTGGTCAGGATTTTACTTGCATAAAATCCTGACCAAAGCCTGAAGCAAAACTGGACGTGGACACATACCCTTAGAGGGAGGGGTACTGTCACAAGGAGGTTTTCTGAAACATCTCCAACTGTGATGGTGGTGTAATGGCCCCGTCTCACTAAGCGATTTACCAACGATCACGACCAGCGATATGACCTGGCCGTGATCGTTGGTAAGTCGCTGTGTGGTCGCTGGGGAGCTGTCACACAGACCGCTCTCCCCAGCGACCAACGATCAGGGGAACGACTTCGGCATCGTTGAAACTGTCTTCAACGATGCCGAAGTCCCCCTGCAGCACCCGGGTAACCAGGGTAAACATCGGGTTACTAAGTGCAGGGCCGCGCTTAGTAACCCGATGTTTACCCTGGTTACCAAAAAAAACAAACAGTACATACTCGCCTTTCGGTGTCCAGGTCCCTCGCCGTCTGCTTCCTGCTCTGACTGAGATCCGGCCGTACACTGAGAGCAGAGCGCAGCGGTGACGTCACTGCTGCGCTCTCACTTCTCACTGTACGGCGGCACTCAGTGAGAGCAGGAAGCAGACGGCAAGGGACCTGACGGACATCAGAAGGCGAGTATGTACTGTTTGTTTTTTTTTACATTTACGCTGGTAACCAGGGTAAACATCGGGTTACTAAGCGCGGCCCTGCGCTTAGTAACCCGATGTTTACCCTGGTTACCAGTGAAGACATCGCTGGATCGGTGTCACACACACCGATTCAGCGATGTCAGCGGGGCCTCAACGACCAAAAAAAGGTCCAGGCCATTCCGACACGACCAGCGATCTCGCAGCAGGGGCCTGATCGCTGGTACGTGTCACACATAGCGAGATCGCTATGGAGGTCGCTGTTGCGTCACAAAACTTGTGACTCAGCAGCGATCTCGCTAGCGATCTCGCTATGTGAGACGGGGCCTTAAGGGTCTGTGGATTCCACAGATTCAGACACTCCTCCATTTGACTCCATATATAGCTATGGACAGTACAAAGTGACTCTGGTGTCAACTCCTAGAGCTGCAAATCCTAAGCAGGTTAGAAGGAGTTAAATCTTTGCTGGACTCAGCTTGTTGATTGCCTGTGGTCACATGCTGTGGAAGAACCAGTCGTCTGCTCTTTCCATATTTAAACTGGCTCCACTGTTCAGGTAATGTGAGCAATAGTTCTCTATCCTGGTCTGAAGAGTTGGACACGTCCTGGTTATTAGTGGTTATTTCTAAAGTTGTTGCTAGCTGAGTTTGGTTTACCATTTCCTTTTCCCCTAGGTGTCTTTATATAACTGTGTTGCCTCTAGTGTTGTACACTTTATATTTCTCTGTATATTCCCCTGAGATAGTGTTGTGTTATTATGCTTCTGTTTCTGCCCTGTCTGTCTTATTATGTATTTCCGCATACACTGTACAGATTACTACTACCTAGGAGCATAGGAAGGAATGAGACTCAGGCATCTCCACCTTCTGGTGTAATCCTTGGACAGGATTAGCATGAGGGTCAGTATAGGTGCACATCAATTATCCCACAGTCACACTGTGACAGGACCAGGATGTGGCACATTAACCCATGAAGGGGATCAGGATGGGGCATATTATCCCACGAATGGGACCAGGATGGAGCACATTTACCAATGAGGGGGACCAGGATAGGGCACATTAACCCATTAAGGGGACCAGGAAGGGACACATTATACCAGGAAGAAGGCCAGAATGGGGTATATTATAACTTGATTTGATGGGGAACATTATTTTAAGAAGGAATCCAGGTTGGGAAACATCCTTGGAAAAGATTCAGTATGGAGGACATAATATTGGAAAGGGGACCAGGATGGAACAAGTTATAAAAGGAAAGGGACCAAGATGAGAGACATTATACCAAAAAGGAGGCCAGGTTGTGAGACATCTCAAGTAAAAGCTCATTATACCAGTAAGTGGCCAGAATGGTGGACATAATTATACGGGACGAATACATTTGTCTTTATAAGATCTAGGACAATACAAAGGCTGAAACAATAGACCAACATGCAGTTGGGGGCTATCAGGGCACAGCCAAATCAAGCAAATATCCCAAAGCTGCCACCAGTATGTTAGGAACGAACAGTCCGACGCCTCTAATCTTCAGGACAATGATGTAATTGACTAATGAGTGATGGACAAGGCCATGGCTGTTTTTTCACTACTAAGCCAGTTATTGGGGAACTCACAGTAAACATATAGTATATACGCATTGGATTCAAATGCATGGAATATATATATATATATATATATATATATATATATATATATATATATATATATATATACCCAAGTACGTTCATTGCCAAACTTCACAATTAGAAAAGGAACTAGCTGCCACCATCAATCATTTATACAGGCCGACTGGACACACATTACAGGTGGCGCATACATTAGTTCAGGGATGCGGTTTATAGACCAAGAGGAAATCAGCTATGCAATTTTATATATTTAACCTGAAAAGTAGGCAGTGTTTATAAAAATATACAAAATAGACAAAACAATACAGTATATACAATAACATAAAATAAAAAGGACCAACAAAAGAAAAGTACTAAACCTGTGTCATGGAAATGGCACAGATTACAGTGGAGAGAAGCACTCCATTTAGGGGATAGGTACAGTACCACAGCAAACTGTGTCTTCCAGGATTGACAATTACAAAAAATTAAACTTGGATTTCATTAGATAAAAGCCTTGCTCACATACCTCTCCCGGAATGGCTCAAATGGGGGCTGGTCATGGTATTATCTTCGCCCCTGGAGATCCTATGTGGGAGGTATTAATGCCCTGTTTCCTATCATGATTTTAGCTTTCTATAAATCGGAAACATGGCATATATATTGTCATCTATCTGTTAGATTTTAATTTGGAACTGATGCGGCGACTGCCCAGTGATGCAAGTCAATGTCTTATGTTTGCCACTTCATCATGATGCTCGAACTATGAATGCCATAACTGTAGCACATTTGCTGTTCACAAAAAAACAATATTTATAACTGGAACTCGGGCTTAAAGCTGTCTACTTGCAGTTCATTTTATATACGGAGGCAAGGGCCATAATACATAAAATGCATTTTACTGAAAAAATTGTTAAGAAACATTATTTCCAGGATAATGACTTGCATATCAGGCAAAATAAATAAGAGAAAGAAAAATGCTCATCCACACCTTGGGCTATGTTCACACGTAGTATTTTCGCCGCGTTTTTGCATGTTCACATTGCTTTCTATGGTGAAAAAAAGATTCACCAGGAAATGTAATTTTAACAGATACATCCTGTTTAATTTATGAAGGAGGGTCTCTAAAAGTCACAATTTTTTTTCAGGGCCATAAGGTGGCCCTCAGTATTGTCAGAGGGCCATCAGACTGCTCTCATTGTAATTTTAGAGGACAAAGGTAGCCTTCACCTAACAGTTTTAGATGGGCAGCAGCCAGCCCTCACTAAGCATTTTTGGAGGGCTTTGCATAGCCATATATTGCTATTGCAATATAATGTATCCATCTGAAGTGGGAAAATTGTCTGTTCCATAATAATACTGTAAATTTAGAAACTTGGAAGTCTAGCAGGCAGCCCTCACAGTTTATAGAGGGCCAGCCAGAGCTGCCACAAGGAATTTCAGGGCCCCATACTGGCAACATTTTCAGGGCTCCCTTAAGACTTTGCTCAGGCTCCACCCCTCAAACTGTCCACAACCCCACTGCTCTCTCTTGGAAAAACTCAATTTCTCACCAATCACACATTAATAGTTCCCATGACAAGATCACACATATAGCCAGCAGCTTTTGTTTTGGCAAAAAGATTTTTTAAGCCGCCACTATGACAAGGTACACTCTTTTGGCCGGGCCCTACTCTACTCTATCCTATTAATCATTTGTTAAAATATCCAATACAATTTTGGTATATTGGTTTATTTTCCAATTTTTAAAATGAACAATAATATCACATACAAGGGACCAATACCACTGCACCATGACCAGACACCATATTACTACCACATAGTGACCTATAATACCACATGCAAGAAATAAATACCACCACACCATGTCCAGACCACATATTAACACCACAGTGACAGAATAATATCACATACAAGGAACAAATACCACCACACCATGACCAGACCACATATTACCACCACATAGTGACCAAATAACAGCACATACAAGGAACAAATACCGCCACACCATGGCCGGACAACATATTACCACCACATGGAATCTGAATACTACAATACTGATCATTAATAAAAAATACTGATAGCACTATAAGTGCCATTATACACAGGATATCTGTACTTAGTATGCAGTGTCTGTGTACAAGTAATACAGTGATTACTGTGACATTATACACAGGAGCTCTGTATATAGTGGACAGTGTACAGGTAATACAATGATCACCAGTGACATTATACACAGGAGCTCTGTACACAGTATCAGTGTACAGGTAATACAGTGATCAACAGTGACATTATACACACGAGCACTGTATATATTGTACAGGTTACACAGTGGTCACTGACATTATACACAGGAGCTCTGTATATAGTGTCAGTGTAAAGGTAATACAGTGATCACTGGTGACATTGTACACAAGACCGCTGTATATAGTATACAGTGTCTAGTGTCAGTGTTCTGGTAACACACTGACTCACCAGTGACGTCTCTAGCTGAAGTCCTTCATCTTTGCTTTTCATCTTTAACCAGCACAGACCGCCATCACTTCCAGCCAAGGCTCATCTCTGCAGGAAATAAAACAGTTATCTAGAGCATCGCTTGTGGAACACATTACTTAGTGTTTTCCCAACTTATACACTACACCAGATGAAGAAAAAAAAAGGCAACATAGTGTCGCTCTGCAGAGTAACAGGACCGCCCCCCCATTGAAAACAGTATCCTCAAAAAATAAAATAAATACATTACTGCAGTAATAATATCCCTTAATTAGCCCCTATGGTAATAATATCCCCCATCCTGTCCCCTGTGTTTCTCATTCCTGGCTCCAGCCATATGTTCTCCCATCCGGGCCCCATATGTTCTCCCATCCTGCCCTCATCAGTATCCATTCTTCCCCCATGTGATGTCCCATGATCCTGCCTCATCTGCCCCATGATCCTGCCCCATCTGTCTTCATCCTGACCCATGATCCTGCCCCATCTGTCTCCAGCCTGCCCCATAATCCTGCCCTCTGTGTCTCCATCCTGCACCCTGTGTCTCCATCTTGCCCCATCATCCTGTCTGTGTCTCCATCCTGCCCCATGATCCTGCCCCTTCTGTCTCCATCCTGCCCCATGACCCTGCCCCCTGTGTCTCCATCCTGCCCCCTGTGTCTCTGATCTTCCCCCTGTGTCTCCATTCTTCCCCCTGTGTCTCTTCTTTCCCTGTGTCTCCATTCTTCCTCCTGTGTCTCCCATCCTGCCCCCGTATCTCCCATCCTGTCCTCCTGCTGCTTTCAATAAAAATAAGAAAAAACTTTCTGCTTACCTTGCCGTGCTCCTGTGGCGAAGTTCCCTCCACGCATTTCATGCACTCACTGTGCATGCTGACATCAGCTGCCAGGCTCCGTTTGGCTGGCGGCTTTTAACTATTGCCGTGTGGGCCGGCAATAGAGTATAACTGAACCTGCGTCTCGGACACAGGTTCAGTTATTGCCCCGGCAGAATCGGATTCTGCTGCTCGTGCCCGATGACCAGAAGAGACAAGGCCTGATGCGGGCCCCCTCTGGTCATCGGGCCCCATACGCCAGTCAGGGCAGTAATGCACTGATGGCAGCCCTGGGGCCAGCAGGCAGCCCCCACTATTTTTTAGAGGGCCAGCAGGCATTTTGTGGACAGAAGAGACCAAGATAGAGTTAGATGTTGCAGGCAGCAGAACATTCTCCATCGTGTCTCCAGACTGTTATGTCTGTCAAATCTGCTCAGTGTGAACCTGCTTTCATCCATGAAGGCCACAAATGCCAATCACCCTGCACGGTGTTGGGCTGTAAGCACAAGGCCCACGTATGGATGTTGAACCCTTATACCACCCTCATGGAGTCATGTTTCTGATAGTTTGAGCAGACACATGGATGTTAGTGGCCTGCTGGAGGTCAGTTTGCAGGGCTCTGGCATGGCTCCTCCTGTGCCTCCTAGCACAAAGGAGGAGGTGGCAGTCCTGATGCTGGGTTGCTGCCCTCCTACAGCCCCCTCCATGTCTCCTGGTGTACTAGCCCATCTCCTGGTATCTGCTCTATGCTCTGGACACTACGCTGACAGACACAGCTTCCCCTCTTGCCACAGCTCGCATTGATGTGCCATCTTGGATGAGCTGCACTACTTGAGCAACTTCTGTGGGTTGTACAGTAGAAACTGCCTCATGCTACTGTACCTCTAGGGGTGAGAGCAATAACAACAAGGAAAAGTGACCAAAACAACAGCTAAACAGGATGAGAACAGAGAAATGGTCTGTGGTCATCACCTGCAGAACCATTGTTTTATAAGAGTTGTCTTGCTAATTGCCTATCATTTCTACCTGCTGTCTGTTCCATGTGTACACCAGCTGTAGAAATTGATTTACAATCAGCGTTGCTTCATAACTGAAAAGGGTGATTATGCAATACAAGAAGCTGGTTGTTACAGTGGTGTTGCCGTGCCTGGAAGCGAGGAGGATCCCTTTAACAGGTAGCACATAAATGCAACATGTTCTGATTCCAGGCCAGAAGGGGGAGCTCTGAAGCCAGTCTAAGGGGAGCTGCCCTAGATATATGTTCTAGCTTGGAGGAGGAGTTAGAGTAGTTGATAGCAGACAGTGGAGAAGTGTGGAGAGAGCAGGAGAGCTGGAGCCATGCAGGCATGTGGTGCTGCAGCTCCTGACCAGAGTGGAGGAGTCAGACAGAGTTGTATCTGTAGGACTTGCCAGAGGAGAATAAGCATAGGAGAGCTGGAGGGGAGCTGTGACATCCCTGCTGCAGTACCATCATTCCTAGTGGACCCCCTTAAGCAGCATCGGTGGTCCCTGACATTTTTTATTCCAAATTACCCCTTAAAAGACCTTTCCTTTAACTTGGATGCCCAGGGCCACGGACCGGGTCGCTGCCTCTGTGACCACCCCTTTAACGACAACCGTACCCGGCTCGAGTACCCCAGAGTCCTAGTGGGGTGCTCCAATTACACAGACATGTAACTGACTTGGAGTAACAGTGTGTTGTTTAAGTGTTCCTTTTTTAGCATTGCACAATACACAAGGTGCAAAGGCACAGATTCACTGAGTGTGCTGTGCCAAATGCAGACCTGTGTGACAAGCCCCGCCCACCTGTGCAGCAAGCCCAGCTCTCCCTGTCAGTACTAGAGCCTGGAAGTTAGAGAATCTGACATGACATCACAGTAAGCAGGAGATTCCCAATTAGAATTCATGGGACCAGAAGATCTGCTTAGATTACATCACAATATGACAAAATAGGGCAAAAATAAAAATAATCAAAAATAATGATGCTAAAAATGAATGAAAGGAAAAAGCAAATTTTTTTTTAAAGAGGGACAATGATGAGCAAATGAATATAAACTGCGAAGAAAGGAAATCCAAAAATAAATAATAAAAAATAAGATTAAATAAAAGAAAAATAAAAAAATCATAAAAAATAAAAAAAACACTAGTTCCTTTCATTCATTTTTGCAATATTATTTTGATTATTTTTATTTTTGCCTTTTTCATTTATTTTTTGCATATTTACATTTTGTCCTCTTTTTCTCATTTAGCACTAGAAGTCCCGGGAATTTCAAGATCCCCCCTGAAGTCCTGAGAGAGGGTCAAATGACCCTCAGTCCATATTGACACCTTAATTAGTATCCTTTTATTTGTAAATGTGCTCTTGCCTGAGGAATCTGCAGGGGGGATTATCTAAGATAAGAGTGTGTAAACAGAAGAATGCAAGCTATTCCTGAGTGTGGGGGTTGCTTGTGAGAATGTGAGCTGCTCCTGAGTGTCTGCCCACCCCACCAGCTGCATTGCATTAGCAAATTTGCATGCAGCTTTATGTGCTGTGGGGGAGAAACCTATTTTGTTCACAGGAAAGAAAATGGAGAGAAGGCACACCATTGAAGAGGCATTGGACCTGATTCTGAGCAACACAAACCCTTCTGACTCAGATGGAGAAGACATAGTCCTTCAACCGGATTCGGACTCTGAGCTGTCTTCAGGTTAGGCTGGCTTCACACTCCCTTTTTTGCCTGTTCATTTGGATCCTATGTTTTGCAGGGGTTGGTGCAGATAAGGGTCGGTGACTTCCGTGTGCACGGACCACGGAGGAAAGTGAAAAGCCTAAAAATAAAGAATTTCATATTCACCTCAGTCCAGCGCTGACAGTTCCTCTCACTTCCGGTGCCGCTCATTAGGCTTATGAATATTCACTTTACTGAGCCCAAGAGTGAACCGGAAGTGAGAGGAGAAGAGGAGCTGGAGGGAGGTGAGTATGTGGTGACAGCAGACCGCGCTATCTGTGGATTCACGGATAGCACACGGACATCACCCACGGTGCATGGGGGCCAAAAGGGATCCTGTTCTGCTTGTTTCAAAAACGGACAGAACAGGATGCCAAAAAAGGCAGTGTGAGTTACCTATTTTATTTCCTGACTATCTTTTTTATCTTGAACCAAACAAAATGCTTATTTGAAATTATTTATCTTGCAGATGAGGAGACTCCGCCTCTACCAAAAAAGAGAGCTCGGTTGGCGAGTGAGCTGACAGAGACCGCAAAAGATGGCACAGTGTGGCATGAAGTACAAGTGGGGAAACATCTCCATTTGACCCCAATAGAACCGTACCCTACAGATGGAGAGCCAAGTGTTAAGGCCAGACGAAGTGTCCAGAGTCGCCTTCAGAGCTTCCTCTGTTTTATCAGTCTTGACATGCTTCGTAGCATTGAAGAATGGACTACTCAACATGCACGTCACACGGAGCAGGTGGATTGGTTCATGGGTCTCCCAGAACTAATGGCATTTATTTCAGTCATTATCTTGCGGGGGGTGACCAAGGTTCCATCACTACGTGACAGCTGGTCAGCAAACCTGGGAAACCCAAGGATCATTGCCACTATGACCCGAAACCGCTTACAAGACATCATGCAACACCTACGCTTTGATGACATGTTCACACGCAGTGAGCGAGTGGAGACCGATAAGTTTGCTGCAATCTCCGATGTGTGGAGATCGTTTGTCACCAACCGCATCGCATCCTACAACCCTGGTCGACACATCACTATTGATGAACAGCTTTTCCCATCAAAGACTCGCTGCTGTTTTCTGCAATACATTGCAACAAAACCAGACAAGTTTGGCATCAAGTTTTGAGTGGCTTGCGACTTGAAATCAAAGTACATCTGTAATGTCCTCCCATATCTTGGCAAGGACCCCAGTCGTCCCAGCGGGGAGAGACTGTCCGAAACTGTAGTGATGAGGCTGATGGAACCATTCATGGACAAGGGCAGAACTGTAACCACGGACAATTTCTTTACATCATTGTCACTTGCACAACGACTGCTTAGCCGGGAAACCACTATCCTCGGCACAGTCAACAAGAGTCGCCGGGAAATTCCTCAATCCGCTAGACAGATGGACCGCACTGAATTCACCACTCAGGTGTTTTCAACCACTGGTGCCACACTGACAGTGTATGCACCCAAACGAAAGAAGGCCGTCTACATTCTCAGCAGCATGCACAGCGTGGTTGAGACTGAGGATACCAACAAAAGGAAGCCAAACACGGTCACACAGTACAACCACACTAAGTGCGGTGTGGATGTAATGGACCAAATGGTGCGGGAGTACAGCGTGCGTGCAGGAACACGGAGATGGCCAGTCGCCGTGTTCTACAACATGATTGACATGGCAGCACTCAATGCTCATGTTCTTTATCAGGCATGCACTGGGGTGCGGGAGAGACGGGTGGACTTCCTGGTTGAGCTTGCAAAAGAGTTAGGTGGCAGTCATGTGACTGAAAAGAAGGCACGCAAGGAGAAACTCCTTTGGCAACTTCCTTCCACACCCAGCCCTGGCAAAAGGGTGAAGTGTCAGGTCAACCATCGATGCATGAACAATTGTGCAACTGAGAGATGTGTTGACTGCTACAAATACACGTGTGGCAAATGTACCAGGGACATACCCAGGCAGTGCCAGGTATGTTCCGACATGTTCAGACAGACTGCTGAGTGAGTGCTGAAATGCTAGTCACACAAGGACATGCCACTCACACACACACAGCCCCCCACTGCAGCCTATTGAAAATATGTGTGGAATTGTTTTATTCCTTGTATTTTTTTAACATTTTTATAACAAAAATAAAACGCATCCTTTACCCTTTCCCCCCTCCCCTCTTCCCACTCCTCCACCAACATCCCTCCCTGTTGTATAATTTGATTATATTGTTTTCTTGTTCACTGTTTTATAGCATTTGTTTGGCCATGCCGCTTATACACTGCTCATCTTGAAAATGTGACTATTTGTTTGATGTTGGTGTGAAATAACCGTTTAGTGAAAAAAAAATCTTATTGGTTTTTTTAAAAAAATAAAAAGCATCAAAACAAACAACAGTTGTTCTTTTGTATATTTTTACACTAAAATTTCAGTCCTCTTGTGCGAATTTTTTTCGCGCCAAATTTGCACAAGAATGAACATGCTGCGATTTTTTTTCGCTAGTGTGATTGAGGCCTAAAGGTACAGTTACACGTTACGATCTCATTGACGATATCGTTTGAAAACGTCACGTGATCACGTCGTTCATGCAATGTCGTTTTCACATCGTTGCGTGTAACGTGAAGATATCGGACGAACACATCGTTGGATCGCTGATCGCAGATTTGAGGTCAGGATCTCAAATCTGACGTTCCTCGTCCAATTATGTGTCAGAAGATGTGCAGCATCGTTCAGTGTAACGCTGAGATGAACGATGTCGGTCTAAATTCTCCTATTCCTGCCGTTGTGAAAAATCGTTCTGAAAACATTTGCAATGAGGCTAACGTGAAGCCAAAATTTACATCGTTAACAAGATAGTTGCATGTGACGCCTCTTGGACGATGTGAAACTGATTGCACGAACAATGTGATCACGTGACATTTCTAACTATATCGTCGACGAGATCGTAACATGTAACGGTACCTTTGACCGCTGCGGATCCGCAGCAGTTTCCCCTGAGTTTACAGTACAATGTAAACTTATGGGAAACAAAAAACGCTGTGCACATGCTGCTGAAAAATCAGCGCGGAAACGCTGCGGATTACATTCCGCAGCATGTCACTTCTTTTCTGCAGATTTTCACCTGCTCCAATAGGAAACTGCAGATGAAAATCTGCAGAAGAAACCGCAGTAAAAAACGCGATAAATCCGCAGTAAAAACCACAACGGGTTTTCACTGCGGATTTTGGAATTCCGCTGCGGAAAAATCCGCAGTGGAATCCGCAAAGTGTGCACATAGCCTTAGACACAAATGCTTCTGGTCATTACTCACAGCTGTACCTTGCTCTAAAATTTCTCATTCTCTGTTTAAAATATATAAAAAATGATTCATTGTTTCAGCGCTTTTTTGCTCAAATAAAACTAAACTAAATACAATATGTATAGTCTTTAAGGCCCCGTCTCACTAAGCGATTTACCAACGATCACGACCAGCGATATGACCTGGCCGTGATCGTTGGTAAGTCGCTGTGTGGTCGCTGGGGAGCTGTCACACAGACAGCTCTCCCCAGCGACCAACGATCAGGGGTACGACTTCGGCATCGTTGAAACTGTCTTCAACGATGCCGAAGTCCCCCTGCAGCACCCGGGTAACCAGGGTAAACATCGGGTTACTAAGCGCAGGGCCGCGCTTAGTAACCCGATGTTTACCCTGGTTACCAAAAAAAACAAACACTACATACTCGCCTTTCGGTGTCCAGGTCCCTTGCCGTCTGCTTCCTGCTCTGACTGAGCCGCCGTACACTGAGAGCAGAGCGCAGCGGTGACGTCACTGCTGTGCTCTCACTTCTCACTGTACGGCCGGGAGTCAGTGAGAGCAGGAAGCAGACGGCAAGGGACCTGGACACCGAAAGGCGAGTATGTAGTGTTTGTTTTTTTGGTAACCAGGGTAAACATCGGGTTACTAAGCGCGGCCCTGCGCTTAGTAACCCGATGTTTACCCTGGTTACCAGTGAAGACATCGCTGGATCGGTGTCACACACACCGATTCAGCGATGTCAGCGGGGCCTCAACGACCAAAAAAAGGTCCAGGCCATTCTGACACGACCAGCGATCTCGCAGCAGGGGCCTGATCGCTGGTACGTGTCACACATAGCGAGATCGCTATGGAGGTCGCTGTTGCGTCACAAAACTTGTGACTCAGCAGCGATCTCGCTATGTGAGACGGGGCCTTTATATTATCAAATACAATAAACTGAACAGAACTAACTTGAAACTTGAAACTACATGGGTAAACTCGATGGAAAACAGCAAACAACCTCCTGTGGTGCAACAGTAATGGCCCTAATTACAGAACAAAAGACAGTGAATAGAGATAAGATAAGCTATAGATAAAATCCTTTAGGTCATTTGACCCTTCTCTGGGTTTCAAAGGTAGAAATGTCAAATGACCCATCTCTGGGACTTCTAGTGTTAAGCATCATTTCCTTTGCAATTCCCTTGCATGCTCCCATTCCCTCTTGTTATATCCATCTTCGCTCAAGGTCACGCACCATGTTCCACACACTGCCATCATGTATTGCGTGAGCAGTGTCTTGCCTCTCCGCGCTACTGTGCATGTTCCACCATCCAAGCCTCGTTTTGACAAAGGTATATGCATCACTCGTGGCTTGCGCTTACTGAAAGTGCCGCTCAGAGCAGTTCTTTAAATAGGCAAAGCCACCACAGACACCACACCATTGCCTTTATGCTCCCCAGCTACTGACAGACTCAATTGTCACAGCCACCACAGACACCACACCAATGCTGGTAGCATGTGCAGCGCTGTTCATCCTTCCCACTTGGCTGTCTGGACATAGGTTATTATAACATATGGTCTCCCACCCAAAGCTTTAGCATAGGTCACATTGCCTTTCTGCTCCCCATACTGACAGACTCACCCCCCCAGTCCTATATTTGTTGCGTATACTCCTTGATTAATATTATCTATAGTACTCTTTCCTAATACTAACGTTTCTCTTTCCTCCTTCGTTCAGACTTTTTTCTTCTGTTTCCCTTCTTTGCTGTGATCATTACCACCCTAAGCATAATAAGCACGCTTAACAATGTTTCCCCCCTCCTTTTTTGCACAACTCATATGCACTTCTTAATTAAATTGTCTCCATCCCTAGTATGTTCAATACTCATATTGCTCTGATAACACTCTTATTCTATGGTCTAGCCCTGCCATTGATTGTTACTTGTCGTTTGTATTGTGCTTCTATTTTTTTGCTTTTGTACTGGTACTTGTTATTTTTTATTGTTTGTATAATTATATGTATATCTGTACAGCAGAGTAATTCTGTATATGCAGCACCCCAGGGTCCTGGTCGTTGCAGTAATATCATTCTCCTCCAGGGGGGAGTGATGTTACGTTTGGAGGCAATAAAGGTGATCTCTTTACCAGGTATCACAAACATGCAACACATTTTATACTCCAGTCCACCAGGGGGAGCTATGCTCCTATTTATTAGGGCACTCTTCACAATTAGGTAAAACTGGTGGTCTGGATAGGAAGTTAGGCAGACAGAAGCTGGCTGAGCTTGACTCAGGCAGCTGCTAGCTGAGCCCCGCTTTGTTAGTGGGTCCCTGACAGGGGTGGGATCCTGTCAGAGGCCTAGACAGAAAGACACGGAGCTACGCCTGCCCCATGTGCGGCAGTTCCCAAGAAAGGACACGAACAGAGAACTGTATTGTAGAAGGGGAGAAACGAAGTCATAGCAAAAGGAGAAGAAACCAGAAGGAGTTCTGCCCTGCACAGGCTGCCTCCTTCTGAGGCGCAGGATCCAGTAGCCGGAACACCGAGGGAGCAACAGTCCTTTATGCCTTGCTCCATAAACCGGCAGGACAGCTAATTTCAAGTTACTGATCCGCCCTATACCCAGGAGTAATAAATAACCAAACACATAACAAAAAGAAGCATAGCAGATGGTGAGTATTATCGATCCAATGATCCGAAAAAATCAGATTAACTATGCCAAAAATACAATACAATACTTTTCCCTGAGGAAGGTCTAATCACCGAAATGTGCGTCGGGTAGGGCGCACAGACCCCGGATACATTTCACCCGCCTGTCCCACTTAAGGTGATGTACATTTGTTATACTATCTGAACTCGGGCCTTAGGTCTGGTTATGTGGATGTTGGGGTTTGTACTTTGGTTAACACAGCAGTATGGGATTTAAGCCATCTCAACCCGTAGTCCACTATCATTTTTCTATGGGTGCATGTTCTGTTCCCGGCTCCGTGCGCCCTTAGTATGCTCTTTTAGTGGTGTCTTTGCACACCCCGCAGTATTGTGCCTCACCTGTTTCCTATGTGTGATGTTTTAATAAATATTGTGCAACAATAAAGTTTATACTTTTATATATATTACTATTTGGATTTTTTGGGTCTTTTTTTGGGTCCTTGTGACCCATAGTTCTTGTCCTATACCCAGGAGGCACGGTGGCAACTTGTGGGGGCAAGAGCATGCTAGAGTCCCTGTTAAAAGCCTCTGGCCACTAGTCATACGGGTTTGTCCTATCCATCTGGGGGACAGAGAAAGAGACATAACATCTAGAACATCTACAACAGTTGTGAGAACATTATGAGAGTGTCAGAACTCTGAACATTTTGATTACCTTTTGTGCATTACTGCCCTTTTCCAAGATGGCGTCTTTGGTCTCATGTGCACTGTGTCTTGCTGCTATATAACTCCACCCCAGCCTTTAGTCTGTGCTAGAGTTTTCTGCCTTGCATCCAGCTCCTGATGACTCCCTGGCTTTGCACCTGCACCTGCTCCTGTGAACCTGTGTGGAGATCCTGCTACTCAGCTCTGAGTTTCTGCTGCATACATCGGTTTCCAGTAATCCTCCATCTGGCTGCTTGTGTTTGTTTCCATCTGCATTTGCTGGACATGTAAGCTGTTGCTGCTCTGCTTAAACCTGAGACTTTTACCCAGGCCTCCCTGGTTGTGCTAAGATATTATTTGAACTGCCTTATAAGCATATCTATCTGTGTTTGGACTACCAATGACTTATTCGTGTCAAGTATCCTCAAGAATAATTGTGCTTCATAGACTTTCTGAGTGATTGCATTTTCCTCTGAAGTTTCCTATAGACTGTTAAGGTGCGTTTAACCCCTTCACCCCCGGAGCTTTTTCCGTTTTTCCGTTTTCGTTTTTCGCTCCCCTCCTTCCCAGAGCCATAACTTTTTTATTTTTCCGTCAATTTGGCCGTGTGAGGGCTTATTTTTTGCGGGACGAGTTGTACTTTTGAACGACATCATTGGTTTTAGCATGTCGTGTACTAGAAAACGGGAAAAAAATTCCAAGTGCAGTGAAATTGCAAAAAAAGTGCAATCCCACACTTGTTTTTTGCTTGGCTTTTTTGCTAGGTTCACTAAATGCTAAAACTGACCTGCCATTATGATTCTCCAGGTCACTACGAGTTCATAGACACCTAACATGACTAGGTTATTTTTCACCTAAGTGGTGAAAAAAAATTCCAAACTTTGCAAAAAACAAAACAAAACAAAATTGCGCCATTTTCCGATACTCGTAGCGTCTCCATTTTTCGTGATCTGGGGTCAGGTGAGGGCTTATTTTTTGCGTGCCGAGCTGGCGTTTTTAATGATAGCATTTTGGTGTAGATACGTTCTTTTGATCGCCCGTTATTGCATTTTAATGCAATGTCGTGGCGACCAAAAAAACGTAAATCTGGCGTTTCGAATTTTTTTCTCATTACGCCATTTAGCGATCAGGTTAATGCTTTTTTTTTATTGATAGATCGGGCGATTCTGAACGCGGCGATACCAAATATGTGTAGGTTGGGGTTTTTTTTATTGATTTATTTTGATTGGGGCGAAAGGGGGGTGATTTAAACTTTTATATTTTTTTTATTTTTTTCACATTTTTAAAAACTTTTTTTTTTTACTTTTGCCATGCTTCTATAGCCTCCATGGGAGGCTAGAAGCAGGCACAGCCCGATCGGCTCTGCTATGCAGCAGTGATCATAAGATCGCTGCTACACAGCAGATTTGCAGGTGTGCTGTGAGCGCCGACCACAGGGGGGCGCTCACAGCCACCGGCAATCAGTAACCATAGAGGTCTCAAGGACCTCTATGGTTACCTTCCTGACTCATCGCCGACCCCCGATCATGTGACGGGGGTCGGCGATGCGCTCATATCCGGCCGCACGGCCGGATGCGGTAGTTAAATGCCGCTGTCTGCGCTTGACAGCGGCATTTAACTAGTTAATAGCGGCGGGTGATCGCGATTTCACCCGCCGCTATTGCGCGCACATGTCAGCTGTAAAAAACAGCTGACATGTCGCGACTTTGATGTGCGCTCACCGCCGGAGCGCACATCAAAGCGGGGGTCCCGACATGTGACGTACTATACCGTCACATGTCGGGAAGGGGTTAATATTTACACCAAGTGTTGTGGACTTGAGTTTCTCTCTGCACCTGTTTGAATCACTGTGTGATAATATAGACTTTACTACTTATAAAACTGTATCCTGTAGTTGTCTTGTTCCATGCAAAGAGTCTCCTGAGTTATCCCTTATAATCATTACAGGATACTCTAGCCTTAAAAAAGGAGACTGCTGGAACAATGACTGCAGAAAGCAGACTAGAGCAGGTGTTCTCCATAATTAGATCACTGCAGAAAGAGGTGGAAGGTCTTCAAAAGAAGTTTGGAAGCTTTGAACACAATCAACAAGTGTTTGGACAAACTTTGCAGGACTTAAGCACCCGCATGGCAGCCCAGGAAAACAAACTTGCTAGCATAGAGTCCCAGTATGGACGGGCTTTTCAGGACATAAGCACACAAATGGCTGCACAAGTGTCTTTACCATCTGGGCAACCGCCACCAGCTAGCCCACCTAAGTTGCCCCCATTCAGATTTAATGGTGATCGCGACAAATTTCGTGGCTTTGTGAATCAATGTATGCTATATTTGATGTGCATGCTGACCGTTTTCCTAATGATAGATCCAAAGTATTGTGTGCAATAATGCTGCTGACTGTACGAGCGCTCGCCTGGGCGAATCCGATGACTGAGTCTCGTGACCCGCGGTTAAATAATTTGGACGATTTTTTGGCCGCTATGGCATTAATGTTTGATGACCATAATCGCCGTGCCACCGCTGAATCTGCTTTATTGTCTTTATGCCAGACTAAACGTTCTGTTATTGAGTGTGCTACTGAATTCAGGAGATTAGTGGTAGATACTAATTGGGACAGTTATGCACAATTACCTATTTTTAAAAGGGGTCTGTCTAGCATTGTAAAGGATGAATTAGCTCGCTCTGAATCACCACAAGAGCTAGAAACATTAATACAGCATTGTTTGCGTATTGACATTCGCTTTACTGAGCATAGGCAGGAGAAGTTTGCTGCATATAACCATATTTCTAACTTTTCCCTTCCTCCCAAAGAGCCTGAAGGTAAAACATCTCGAGAGGTAGAGGAGGTGCCCATGCAAATTGATTCTGTTCAGAAGCGCAATAGTAATGAGCGCAGGGAGCATCGCTTTCGAGAAAGTCTATGTTTCTACTGCGGCCAGTCTGACCACTTTCTAATCAACTGTCCCAAGTGTCCCAAGCAGCCTAACAAGGTGCTAGCAGCAGTAGGGGAGTATGACAACTATGATGATGAATCTGACATCTCTGAATGTAGCCTGCCTTTAAACGCTGCATTCCATTCACTTTCTATGACTTCACCAGCCAAGGAGCTAAATGAAAAGAACTCTCACTGTTCTCTCCCAATTAAGATCCTGTGTACAGGACAGTAGATTTCCAGTGTAGCTATGATTGATTCTGGTGCAGGTGGCAATTTCATGGATATCGCATTTGCCAAGGAACATGGTATTGAAATTCAGCAAAGAGCCTCTTCAATTACCATGGAAACAGTGGATGGGTCACCTTTAATCTCCGGGCCTGTGGATCAGGAGACCGCACCCCTTGAGATTTTGGTGGAGCCTAATCATCAAGAGCAACTCTCTTTCTTGTTAATTTCTTCTCCTCATTTTCCTGTGATTTTAGGCATACCTTGGCTGCATTCTCAGAATCGAACTATCAACTGGGAGACCAAGGAGATTATCTTTCCAACAAGGAGCAACTCAGAATTAACTGAAGCTGTCCCCGAGTCCACAGCTACGGAACCACCGATACAGGTATTTACTTTACCTCCAGCATATAAAGAGTTCTCTGACATCTGTGACAAGAAGAATGCAGATCAGCTTCCTCCACACAGGCATTATGACTGTCCCATTGAGTTGCTTCTTGGGGCAGCTATTCCTTTTGGCAACGTATATCCTTTGGCGGCACCTGAGCTTCAAGCCTTAAAGGAGTATATTGATGAAAATCTGGCCAAAGGCTTCATACGTCCTTCTTCTTCACCAGCAGGGGCACCTATATTTTTTGTAAAGAAGAAGAATGGGTCCCTGAGACCCTGTGTGGACTATCGAGAGCTCAATAAGGTAACCGTACGGAATCGTTACCCTTTGCCTCTGATTCCCGAATTACTGGAAAGAGTCCGCTATGCTAAGGTGTTCTCTAAACTGGATCTTCGTGGGGCTTATAATTTGGTGCGCATTCGTCCAGGGGATGAGTGGAAGGCAGTAGGGTTGAGCGAAATGGATCGGTCATTTTCATAAATTGCCGACTTTTGGCAAAGTCGGGTTTCGTGAAACCCGACCCGATCCTAGTGTGGGGTCGGCCACGCGGTCAGCGATCTTTGCGCCAAAGTCGCGTTTCGTATGACGCTTTCAGCGCCTTTTCTCAGCCAATGAAGGTGGACGCAGAGTGTGGGCAGCGTGATAACATAGGTCTCGGTCCCCACCATCTTAGAGAAGGGCATGGCAGTGATTGGCTTGCTCTCTGCGGCGTCACAGGGGCTATAAAGGGGCGTGCACGCCGACCGCCATCTTACTGCTGCTGATCTGAGCATAGGGAGAGGTTGCTGCCGCTTCGTCAGAAGCAGGGATAGCATTAGGCAGGGTACATTAACCCCCAAACCGCTTGTGCTGTAGCGATTTCCACTGTCCAACACCACCTTTTCTTTCCAGGGACAGTCAAGGCTAGATTTTTCTTCATCAGCTCTGTAGCTTATTGGGCTGCCCTAGAAGGCTCCCTGATAGCTGCATTGCTGTTTGTATGCTGCTGTGCAAACCAACAGCTTTTTTAAAAGCACAAATCCTGTTGCTCCTTCCTTTGTGCACAGCTATCTTGTTTGTTTGTCCACACTTTTGTGTGCAGCAGTCCTTTTTATTGCTGCCTGCCATACTTTTCTGAGATTATTGTAGGGAGATAGTAATTGTAGTACAGTCCCTTTTTTTTTTTTTTTAATATATCTTCCAGCCACTTTCTGCCCCTGAAACTGTGTAGTGTAAAACAGAGGGCCTGTATTTTTCTGCACTGTCCCACACCTAAAAAGGAGATTTATATTGCCAATCAGTGCATCTGCGCCAGTCCTGTCTGTGGTATCTCTGTCAGTCATTTTCTGCCACTGAAAGTATACTGTAATACAGTGGGCCAGATTTATTCACTAGTCTCCCACACATAAAAATGGAGATTAATATTGCCAATCAGTGCATCTGCGCCAGTCCTGGGGACTGGCACATCCAGGAGACAGCAGCATTTCAGGTAAAACCTGCTCTGGGCACTTTTCTCTCTTTTTTCCTTTTACCACTGATCGTTACATATGTACAATATTCAACCATTTACGGGTAGTATCTGGAATGATACTTGGATCAGTGCCCAATATATACCAGATGGCAGTTACCTGCATTAATTAGTTACTCCAGCAGCTTATTTCTGCACCTGTGCACTTTATTTTTGCACTTATCTTTGCACTTTGGCTACATATATATTTTCTTTTGCACTTTATGCTGTTACAAATAGAGTAACATCAATACTTGCCAGTCCTATATTTAATGATATGTATGCATTTATTTATTGATTTATTTATTCAGATTATGTCAGTACTGTAATATTCTGGGACTGTGTGTTTCATGCTGCTGTGTCTCCTTTTTCGTGCCCCATTTTTTGGTTTCTTCCCCCCCCCCTACTAATTATGTAGTATTATCTTTTCATAATAAATTTAATTCTTTGATCATTTGGGCATCAGTTCGGTTTTTGTCCTTTGTTTTTGAATATTAATTTTCCGAGTTGCCCGGTATTATGTCCATTGTTCTGGGTACATGTGCACGTATTAATATATATTAACCATTTGTGTACACGTGCGGTTCGGTGTATCCCTTGCCTTGAGTTGTTTGTTTATGTAATACAGTGGGCCAGATTTATTCACTATTCTCCCAAAAACAAAAAAAGGGAGTTTATTATTGCCAAATCTGTGCATCTGTGCCAGTCCTTTCTGTGGTATCTCTGTCAGTCATTTTCTGCCACAGAAACTATACTGTAATACAGTGGGCCTGATTTATTCACTAGTCTCCCCCCAAAAAAAGGGAGATTTATATTGCCAATAAGTGCATCTGTGCCAGTCCTGTCTGTGGTATCTCTGTCAGTCATTTTCTGCCACAGAATCTATACTGTAATACAGTGGGCCTGATTTATTCACTAGTCTCCCAAAAACAAAAAAAAAGGGAGATTAATATTGCCAAATCTGTGCATCTGCACCAGTCCTGTCTGTGGTATCTCTGTCAGTTATTTTCTGCCACAGAAACTATACTGTAATACAGTGGGCCTGATTTATTCACTAGTCTCCCAGAAACAAAAAAAAAAGGGAGTTTAATATTGCCAAATCTGTGCATCTGCGCCAGTCCTGTCTGTGGTATCTCTGTCAGTCATTTTCTGCCACAGAAACTATACTGTAATACAGTGGGCCTGATTTATTTACTAGTCTCCCAAAAACAAAAAAACAGGGAGATTAATATATTTCCAAATCGGTGCATCTGCGCCAGTCCTGTCTGTGGTATCTCTGTCAGTAATTTTCTGCCACAGAAACTATACTGTAATACAGTGGGCCAGAAAGGCCGTACTGGGGCCCCTGGCCATTAGGGGAGGCCGCCATGACAGGGGAACATGCGACGTAAGAGAGCTTATTAGGACTGCTGGGGGTTACAGGGTTAAAGGAGCTGAGGGGAGTGGAAATTTTTTTGAATTTGAAAGGGAAGGAGGGGTTATGGGCAGGGGGGGGGGACTTTATAAAAAGGGGCGGCCATGTGAGTGGGGCAACCATTTTGGGTACTCACCGGCCACAGACGAAAGCTCCTACCCACCCTCCCTTTTATTGTCATTGGTTTAAGGTTGTTGAATCGGGAGTTAGTAATTTTGGGTTAGGACTAGGCTTCTAGTTTTATGAAGATATTTAATTACGACTAAATATGGTAAATGATCTGTCGTGGCAGCATGGCAGGGGGTGGTGATCCTCGAAGTTGGTGGAAGTGGAAAATGGCGGATGGATGGGGGGGGGATCTCAATAGGTCCTGGACTCCCCGGGGTGATTTTAAAATGGTCAAAGGGGCACAGATAATCCCATGGAAGGGATTAGTAGGGGAACCAAAACAGGTGTGCGGGTTTGGCCTGGCGGGTGGAGTTTGCCTCCGAGCTGGTGCATAGCGGCTGGGGGTAAGGCGGATATAAGGCCAAAATAGGCGGGACGTTTGGCGGAAAATGTTGAACATATGTTTCGGGCTTCGAGGGTCACTCACTTCCGGGGTTTATTGTTTCATTATTTTGTATGTTTAAATGTTAATAAACGGCTGCTGTGGCCAATTAATCCAACCAAATTGTCTGTGTTTTTAATGGCGTTTTCTGTTTTATAGACAAATATGTAATATGAGGTAAGGTAAAAGTTTTTATACTAGAAGCTCACAGGAGTCACGGATACCCATTGTCATGATTAATTCACTAGTCTCCCAAAAACAAAAAAAAGGAGATTAATATTGCCAAATCTGTGCATCTGTGCCAGTCCTGTCTGTGGTATCTCAGTCAGTCATTTTCTGCCACAGAAACTATACTGTAATACAGTGGGCCAGATTTATTCACTAGTCTCCCAAAAACAAAAAAAAAGGGAGTTTATTATTGCCAAATCTGTGCATCTGCGCCAGTCCTGTCTGAGGTATCTCTGTCAGTAATTTTCTGCCACAGAAACTATACTGTAATACAGTGGGCCTGATTTATTCACTAGTCCCCCACATATAAAAAAGGGAGATTAATATTGCCAATCAGTGCATCTGCACCAGTCCTGTCTGTGGTATCTCTGTCAGTCATTTTATGACATAGAAACTGTGGTGTAATACAGTTGGCCTGATTTATTCACTAGTCTCCCAAAAAAAAAAAAAAAGGGAGATTTATATTGCCAATCAGTGCATCTGCGCCAGTCTTGTCTGTGGTATCTCTGTCAGACATTTTCTGCCACAGAAACTATACTGTAATACAGTGGGCCTGATTTATTCACTAGCCTCCCAAAAACAAAAAAAAGGGAGATTAATATTGCCAAATCTGTGCATCTGTGCCAGTCCTGTCTGTGGTATCTCAGTCTGTTATTTTCTGCCACAGAAACTATACTGTAATACAGTGGGCCAGATTTATTCAGCACTCACCTACACATAAAAAGGGAGTTTTATATTCACAACAAGTTAACATACACCTTCTACCTTGTTTTTCAGTACCATATAACGGTTGTTAGTTTGGTTACATTTTTCCAAGAATGAGGAAGGCTGGTGGAAGTGGTCGTGGCCGTGGGCGGTCATTGCCATCTGGTAATGCTGATGGTGGTGGTGGTGGTGCTGGTGGAGCATCGGGTGGTAGAGGGAAAATCAAAATTGCACCTAAGTCTCGAGTTGTTGAGCCAGCGTCATCGTCCGGCTACACAAGACCTTTTCTGGGAGTAGGAAAACCGCTGTTAAAGCCAGAGCAGCAGGAAAACGTTTTGGCTTTCCTTGCTGACTCTGCCTCTAGCTCTTTCGCCTCCTCTTCGGATAGTTCAAAATTGAAAAGTAGCCAGTCATCGGTGGATGCTCCCGGTCAGGAACAAGTTGATTCCTTGTGTCCTTCCCCCAAAACAACAGTGAAAGATGCGTTAGGCGACACAACAGGTTACTCCATGGAGCTCTTTACACATACCGTGCCTGGGTTAGAAAGGGAAATAGTTAACAGCCCACTAGAAGATGATGCGGACATGGAGTGCACTGATGCACAGCCACAGCTAGATTGTCATGCTGTTCCATTGACTCACATCACTACATTGCCCTCGCAGTGTACTGAGCCAGAAACTGACCCTGATGAGACGATGGTGCCCATTCCCGAATGTTATAGCACCTTACACGGTGACACAGAGATAGCTGAACATGAGATTGAAGAGGAGGTGATAGATGACCCAGTTGTTGACCCAGATTGGCAGCCATTGGGGAAGAGGGTGCCGCTGGCAGTAGCTCAGAAGCGGAGGAGGAGGATCGGCAGCAGCCATCTACATCACATTTGCTTTCATCTGGCAGGTCCGTCTCTGGCCAAAAAAGTTTGGCAAAACCAAAACCAGTTTTAGGACAGCGTGGCCATCCGGTGAAAGTAACACAGCGTACAATGCCTGAAAAGGTATTCCATAGTAGGAAGAGTGTAGTGTGGCAATTTTTTACCCAAGATTCGAATGATGAGTGCAAAGTTATCTGTAAGAAATGCTCAAAAACATTTAGCAGAGGGAAGAATCCCCACAATTTAAATACAACATGCATGCTCAGACATGTAACCAGTATGCACTTGCAAGCCTGGAATAACTCCCAAACGTCCCCTACCATTGGTGCACCTGCTCAGAATCCAGGTAGTCAGCAACGCTACATCGCTTCCCCCACTGTAAGCCCACCTGTTAGAACAACAACAGCAGCAAATGTGGAGGTGTCGTCGCTAGGGCAAAGCAGTAAGGAAATCACAAGTTTATTGGTAGGAAACACAGCATGTAGGCCTACATCGAGAATACCATCACCAACCCTCTCTCAATCCGCCATGTCCACCACCACCGCAAGTCCCACCATATGCACCTCGCCAGTCCAGCTCACCCTCCAAGAGACTCTCATTAGGAAAAGAAAGTACTCACCCTCTCATCCGCGTACACAGGGTTTGAACGCCCACATTGCTAGACTTATATCGTTAGAGATGATGCCCTACCGGTTGGTTGAAAGCGAAGCTTTCAAAGCCTTGATGGCCTATGCAGTACCACGCTATGAGCTACCCAGTCGACACTTCTTTTCGAGAAAAGCCATCCCAGCCCTTCACCAGCATGTGAAAGACCGCATTCTCCATGCACTGAGGCAATCAGTCAGTAGAAAGGTGCACCTCACAACTGATGCATGGACCAGTAGGCATGGTCAGGGATGTTACGTGTCCATCATGGCACACTGGGTTAATGTGGTGGATGCAGGGTCCACAGGGGACAGCCACAGTGGGACAGTTCTGCCTAGCCCCCGGTCTAGGAAACAGTTGGCTGTAGGCGTTCGCCACTCCTCCTCCTCCTCTTCCAGCCGAAGCGAAAGCTCATCCACAGAGCGCAGTCGCACGATCACTCCATCCGCAGCTGCCAGTGTTGCACACGAGGTGTCCCATTATCGAACAGCTAGTGGTAAGTGTCAGCAGGCTGTGTTGGAAATGATGTGCTTGGGCGACAACAGACACACCGCGGAAGTTCTGGCTGAGTTCTTGCAGCAAGAAACTCAGTCATGGCTGGGCAGTGTACATCTTGAGGCAGGCAAGGTAGTCAGTGATAACGGGAGGAATTTTATGGCTGCCATAGCCCTTTCAGAACTGAAACACATACCTTGCCTGGCTCACACCTTGAACCTGGTGGTGCAGTGCTTCCTGAAAAGTTATCTGGGGTTACCAGCCCTGCTCCTCAAGGTGCGACGACTTTGCTCTCACATCCGCCATTCGCCCGTACACTCCAGCCGTATGCAGAACCATCAGCGATCGTTGAAGCTTCCCCAGCACCGCCTAATAATCGACGTTGCAACAAGATGGAACTCTACACTGCACATGCTTCAGAGGCTGTGTGAACAGAGGCGTGCTGTCTTGTATTTGTGGTAGGATTCACATACACGGGCAGGCAGTTGGATGGCAGACATGGAGTTGTCTGGTGTGCAGTGGTCGAAGCTCCAAGACCTCTGTCAAGTCCTTCAGTGTTTTGAGGAATGCACACGGCTGGTCAGTGCGGACGACGCCATCATAAGCATGAGCATCCCACTAATGCGTCTGCTGATGCAAAGTTTGATGCACATTAAGGAGCAGGCATCTGCAGCCGAGGAGGAGGGAAGCCTTGACGACAGTCAGCCATTATCTGCTCAGGGAAGTCTCGGGGACGAGGTTGTGGATGAAGAGGAGGAGGAGGAGGAAGATGGGGATGATTATTTATGGGAGGAGGAAGCTTCTCAGGGGGGAATAGAAACTGTTGGTGGTGCAAGGTCAGGTACAGGTTTTTTGCGGTAGACAAGTGATGTGGATTTGGCAGAAAGTGCTCCTCAACCCAGCACAAGCATTGATTTGACACCTGGAACATTGGCCCACATGGCTGATTATGCCTTGCGTATCCTAAAAAGGGACCCCCGCATTATCAAAATGATGACAGATGACGATTACTGGTTGGCCTGCCTCCTGGATCCACGCTATAAAGGGAAATTGCAAAATATCATGCCACATGAGAACCTTGAGCAAATATTGGCTACCAAACAAGCAACTCTTGTAGACCGTTTGGTTCAGGCATTCCCAGCACACCGCGGTGGTGATGGTTCTCACAAGAGCTGCAGAAGGCAACATGCAAGAGGTGTTAGAGGGGCACAAATCAGAAGTGGCGTTGGACAGAGGTGTTTTATGACCAGGTTGTGGAGTGATTTCGCAATGACCACAGACACGACAGGTACTGCTGCATCGATTCAAAGTGACAGGAGACAACATTTGTCCAGTATGGTTACTAACTATTTTTCCTCCCTTATCGATGTTCTCCCTCACACGTCATTCCCCTTTGATTACTGGGCATCTAAAATAGACACCTGGCCTGAATTGGCAGAATATGCATTACAGGAGCTCGCTTGCCCAGCTGCTAGTGTGCTTTCCTGTTAAAAGGTTTTGCTTTTGGACTCCTCTTAGTGACTGATCCAATTCCTCCATTTGCAGCTGCAGTATGTCCATCATAGGCCATTTTAACACCTCCCTAAATGGCCTGACTCCCCCCACCGGGCCGTGGTCACCACTTTGCGCAAGCACCCATGCGAGTGCCGTTTGCCTGGACAGGTGGGTGTGCCCACTTTTGGGCGACGGCACTGGCACAGGGTCCCTCATAGTACAATGACGTGTCTCTGGCGGTGGTGGTGCAAACCCAACGTCAGACACACCGTCGTAACATGAGGGGCCCTGGGCTAGTACCGCCGCCCACGAGAGAGTGTCCCCCCCAGCTCAAACAGTGCTCTACCACCAATTGCAAAATTACCTCTCACTGCTCCACCACTGTTTAGTCTGTGCTGTTAAATCCTTCAATGGCACTGCCAATACCAATTTGTTGACATGATTATTGCTAGTAGTAAAAATATTCAGGGGCCCTGTCCTACATTTGCACCAGTTAATACTTTGCACCAACTACCACTGTCTGCAAGTCAGCAGAGGAGCCCACCCCTGTACCTAGGTATGCCACCTGTTTACTTGTGAAATTTTTTTTTGCAAGACATTAACCTCACTTTATTATTTTGGCCTACTAACTGTGTCAGACACTCCTTACAGTTGTCCTCCACTGAACAAAGCTAGGCCGCCTGCGTACTCCTGTAACCTATTTTTAACTGCATTTTGCCTATTACTTTTTTGGCCCTACTAACTTTGTCTGCCCTTCGGTGCTGACCACACCAATGCTGCCTGTGTACCCCTGTAACCTATTTAAACCTGCATAGAGCCTGCTTTTTTATTTTAGGCCTAGTAAGTCTGTCTGCGGTCCCTCCTTGCAATCGTCCTCCGCTGGCCACACCAATGCTGCCTGTGTACCCCTGTAACCTATTTAAAACTGCATAGGGCCTGATTTTTATTTTAGGCCTAGGAAGTCTGTCTGTGGTCCCTCCTTGCAATTGTCCTCCGCTGACCACACCAATGCTGCCTGTGTACCCCTGTAACCTATTTAAAACTGCATTGAGCCAACTTTTTGGTTTAAGGCCTACTACCTGTGTCTGTCTGCGCCACTCAATACAGCTGTCTTCCTCAGAAAAAATCTGAGCTTCAATTGTCAGGTTTTCAGCCTATAGGAATTTGAAAACTGCATTGGGGCTACTACCTGGGTTGGGTCTACTAAAGGTGTCTGCCGCTCCTCGGTGTTCTCCAGGTTTTTTTTCTTGAGCTTCAATCTTCGGGCTTTCGGCCTATATTTTTAATATTAAACTGCATTGGGCCTAGTAGTGTGGTTGGGCCCTTAAATCGGTGTCTGCCGCCCCTGGGTTTTCTCCTGTTTTGTTTTCCTGAGCTTCGATCTTCAGGCTTTCGGCCTACATTTTAAATATTAAACTGCATTTGGCCTACTACTTTGGATGGGCCTAGTAACGGTGTCTGCCGCACCTTGGTGTTGTCCTGTGTTATTTTCCTGAGCTTCAATCTTCAGGCTTTTGGCCTATATTTTTAATATTAAACTGCATTGGGCCTACTAGTGTGGTTGGGCCCTTAAAACGGTGTCTGCCGCTCCTGGGTTTTCTCCTGTGTTATTTTCCTGAGCTTCAATCTTCAGGCTTTCGGCCTATATTTTTAATATTAAACTGCATTGGGCCTACTAGTCTGGTTGGGCCCTTAAAACTGTGTCTGCCGCTCCTGGGTTTTCTCCTGTTTTGTTTTCCTGAGCTTCAATCTTCAGGCTTTCGACCTATATTTTTAATATTAAATTGCATTTGGGCCTACTAAGGTGGTTGGGCCCTTAAAACGGTGTCTGCCGCTCCTGGCTTTTCTCCTGTTTTGTTTTCCTGAGCTTCAATCTTCAGGCTTTCGGCCTACATTTTAAATATTAAACTGCATTTGGCCTACTACTTTGGTTGGGCCTAGTAACGGTGTCTGACGCACCTTGGTGTTGTCCTGTGTTATTTTCCTGAGCTTCACTCTTCAGGCTTTTGGCCTACATTTTAAATATTAAACTGCATTTCGCCTACTACTTTGGTTGGGCCTAGTAACGGTGTCTGCCGCACCTTGGTGTTGTCCTGTGTTATTTTCCTGAGCTTCAATCTTCAGGCTTTCGGCCTATATTTTTAATATTAAAATGCATTGGGCCTACTACTGTGGTTGGGCCCTTAAAACAGTGTCTGCCGCTCCTGGGTTTTCTCCTGTTTTGTTTTCCTGAGCTTCAATCTTCAGGCTTTTGGCCTATATTTTTAATATTAAACTGCATTGGGCCCTTAAAACAGTGTCTGCTGCTCCTGGGTTTTCTCCTGTTTTGTTTTCCTGATCTTCAATCTTCAGTCTTTCGGCCTACGTTTTAAATATTAAACTGCATTTGACCTACTACTTTGGTTGGGCCTAGTAACGGTGTCTGCCGCACCTTGGTTTTGTCCTGTGTTATTTTCCTGAGCTTCAGTCTTCAGGCTTTTGGCCTACATTTTTAATATTAAACTGCATTGGGCCTACTAGTCCGGTTGTGCCCTTAAAACAGTGTCTGCCGCTCCTGGGTTTTCTCCTGTTTTGTTTTCCTTAGCTTCAATCTTCAGGCTTTCGGCTTATATTTTTAATATTAAACTGCATTGGGCCTACTACTGTTGTTGGGCCCTTAAAACGGTGTCTGCCCTTCCTGGGTTTTCTCCTGTTTTGTTTTCCTGAGCTTCAATCTTCAGGCTTTCGGCCTACATTTTAAATATTAAACTGCATTTGGCCTACTACTTTGGTTGGGCCTAGTAACGGTGTCTGCCGCACCTTGGTGTTGTCCTGTGTTATTTTCCTGAGCTTCAATCTTCAGGCTTTCAGCCTATATTTTTAATATTAAACTGCATTGGGCCTACTAGTCTGGTTGGGCTGTCATGTTCTCAATGGCAAGAGAACATAGCATCAGCATATATAGGAACTAGCTCTTGGAAGATGGGAACTGAGCTGACCATGAACTAAACCTAACGCACAACTAGCAGTGGCCGGGTAGCATGCCTACGTTGATTCTAGATGCCCAGCACCAGCCGGAGGACTAAATAATGCTAGCAGAGGAAAATATTAGTCCTAGCTCACCTCTAGAGAAATACCCCGAAAGGAGACAGAGGCCCCCCACATGTATTGGCGGTGAATTAAGATGAAATAACAAACGTAGTATGAAAATAGGTTTAGCAAATTTGAGGTCCACTTACTACATAGCAGAAGACAGAAAGGACACTTTCATGGTCAGCTGAAAACCCTATCAAAACACCATCCAGAAATTACTTTAAAACTCTGGCATTAACTCATAACACCAGAGTGGCAATTCCTGTTCACAAGAGCTTTCCAGACACAGTAACGAAACTTCAGCTGTGAACTGGAACAAAAATGCAAAAACAAACATGGACAAGAGTCCAACTTATCTAGTAGTTGTCTAGGAGCAGGAACAAGCACAGAGAGGCTTCTGATAACATTGTTGACCGGCAAGCAACTAACAGAGCAGCAAGGTTATATAGCGACTCCCACATCTTGATGGGAACAGGTGAACAGAGAAGATGACAACACCAGTTCAATTCCACCAGTAGCCACCGGGGGAGCCCAGAATCCAAATTCACAACAGTACCCCCCCCTCAAGGAGGGGGCACCGAACCCTCACCAGAACCACCAGGGCGATCAGGATGGGCCCTATGAAAGGCACGAACCAGATCAGAGGCATGAACATCAGATGCATTCACCCAAGAATTATCCTCCTGGCCGTATCCCTTCCACTTGACCAGATACTGGAGTCTCCGTCTGGAAACACGAGAGTCTAAGATTTTCTCCACAACGTACTCCAACTCACCCTCAACCAACACCGGAGCAGGAGGCTCAACGGAAGGCACAACCGGTACCTCATACCTGCGCAATAATGACCGATGAAAAACGTTATGAATAGAAAAGGATGCAGGGAGGTCCAAACGGAAGGAAACAGGGTTAAGAATCTCCAATATCTTATACGGGCCGATGAACCGAGGCTTAAACTTAGGAGAAGAGACCCTCATAGGGACAAAACGAGAAGACAACCACACCAAATCCCCAACACAAAGCCGAGGACCAACACGACGGTGGCGGTTGGCAAAAAGCTGAGTCTTCTCCTGGGACAACCTCAAATTGTCCACCACCTGCCCCCAGATCTGATGCAATCTCTCCACCACAGCATCCACTCCAGGACAATCCGAAGTTTCCACCTGACCAGAGGAAAATCGAGGATGAAACCCCGAATTACAGAAAAACGGGGACACCAAAGTGGCAGAGCTGGCCCGATTATTGAGAGCGAACTCCGCCAATGGCAAAAAAGCAACCCAATCATCCTGGTCAGCAGACACAAAACACCTCAGATATGTCTCCAGGGTCTGATTAGTCCGCTCGGTCTGGCCATTCGTCTGAGGATGGAAAGCGGACGAAAAAGATAAATCTATGCCCATCCTAGCACAGAATGCCCGCCAAAATCTAGACACGAATTGGGTCCCTCTGTCAGAAATGATATTCTCAGGAATACCATGCAAACGAACAACATTTTGAAAAAACAGAGGAACCAACTCGGAAGAAGAAGGCAACTTGGGCAGAGGAACCAAATGGACCATCTTAGAGAAACGGTCACACACCACCCAGATGACAGACATCTTCTGAGAAACAGGCAGATCTGAAATAAAATCCATCGAGATGTGCGTCCAAGGCCTCTTAGGAATAGGCAAGGGCAACAATAATCCACTAGCCCGAGAGCAACAAGGCTTGGCCCGAGCACAAACGTCACAAGACTGCACAAAGCCTCGCACATCTCATGACAGGGAAGGCCACCAGAAGGACCTTGCCACCAAATCCCTGGTACCAAAAATGCCAGGATGACCTGCCAACGCAGAAGAATGAACCTCAGAGATGACTCTACTGGTCCAATCATCAGGAACAAACAGTTTATCAGGTGGGCAACGATCCGGTCTATCCGCCTGAAACTCCTGCAAGGCCCGCCGCAGGTCTGGAGAAACAGCTGACAATACCACTCCATCCTTAAGGATACCTGTGGGCTCAGAGTTACCAGGCGAGTCAGGCTCAAAACTCCTAGAAAGGGCATCCGCCTTAACATTCTTAGAACCCGGTAGGTATGACACCACAAAATTAAACCGAGAGAAAAATAATGACCAGCGCGCCTGTCTAGGATTCAGGCGCCTGGCGGTCTCAAGATAAATCAAGTTTTTGTGGTCAGTCAATACCACCACCTGATGTCTGGCCCCCTCAAGCCAATGGCGCCACTCCTCAAAAGCCCACTTCATGGCCAAAAGCTCCCGATTCCCAACATCATAATTCCGCTCAGCGGGCGAAAATTTACGGGAAAAGAAGGCACAAGGCCTCATCACGGAGCAGTCAGAACTTTTCTGCGACAACACTGCCCCAGCTCCGATCTCAGAAGCGTCGACCTCAACCTGAAAAGGTAGAGCAACATCAGGCTGACGCAACACAGGGGCAGAGGAAAAACGGCGCTTAAGCTCCCGAAAGGCCTCCACAGCGTCAGGGGACCAATCAGCAACATCAGCACCCTTCTTAGTCAAATCGGTCAATGGCTTAGCAATATCCGAAAAACCAGCAATAAATCGACGATAAAAGTTAGCAAAGCCCAAAAATTTCTGAAGACTCTTAAGAGAAGAGGGCTGCGTCCAATCACAAATAGCTTGAACCTTGACAGGATCCATTTCAATGGAAGAGGGAGAAAAAATATATCCCAAAAAGGAAATCCTCTGTACCCCAAAAACACACTTAGAACCCTTCACACACAAAGAATTAGACCGCAAAACCTGGAAAACCCTCCTGACTTGCTGGACATGAGAGTCCCAGTCATCCGAAAAAATCAGAATATCATCCAGATACACAATCATAAATTTATCCAAATAATCGCGAAAAATATCATGCATAAAGGACTGGAAAACTGACGGAGCATTTCAAAGACCAAAAGGCATCACTAAATACTCAAAGTGGCCCTCGGGCGTATTAAATGCGGTTTTCCACTCATCCCCCTGCCTGATTCGCACCAAATTATACGCCCCACGAAGGTCAATCTTAGAGAACCACTTGGCCCCCTTTATGCGAGCAAACAAATCAGTCAGCAACGGCAATGGGTATTGATATTTTACAGTGATTTTATTCAAAAGCCGATAATCGATACATGGTCTCAAAGAGCCGTCTTTTTTTGACACAAAGAAAAAACCGGCTCCTAAGGGAGATGACGATGGACGAATATGTCCCTTTTCCAAGGACTCCTTTATATATTCTCGCATAGCAGCATGTTCAGGCACAGACAGATTAAATAAACGACCCTTTGGGTATTTACTACCCGGGATTAAATCTATGGCACAATCGCACTCTCGGTGCGGAGGTAATGAACCAAGCTTGGATTCTTCAAAGACGTCACGATAGTCAGACAGGAACTCAGGAATTTCAGAGGGAATAGATGATGAAATGGAAACCACAGGTACATCCCCATGAGCCCCCTTACATCCCCAGCTCAACACAGACATAGCTTTCCAGTCGAGGACTGGGTTGTGAGATTGCAGCCAAGGCAATCCTAGCACCAAATCATCATGTAGATTATGCAGCACCAGAAAGCGAATAATCTCCTGGTGATCCGGATTAATACGCATAGTTACTTGTGTCCAGTATTGTGGTTTATTATTAGCCAATGGGGTGGAGTCAATCCCCTTCAGAGGAATAAGAGTCTCCAAAGGCTCTAAATCATACCCACAGCGTTTGGCAAAGGACCAATCCATAAGACTCAAAGCGGCGCCAGAGTCGACATAGGCGTCCGTGGTAATAGATGACAAAGAGCAAATCAGGGTCACAGATAGAATAAACTTAGACGGTAAGGTGCAAATGGAAACAGATTTATCAAGCTTTTTAGTGCGCTTAGAGCATGCTGATATAACATGAGTAGAATCACCACAATAGAAACACAACCCATTTTTCCGTCTAAAATTCTGCCGCTCGCTTCGGGACAGAATTCTATCACACTGCATACTCTCTGGCGACTTCTCAGTGGACACCGCCAGATGGTGCACTGGTTTGCGCTCCCGCAAACGCCTATCGATCTGAATAGCCATTGTCATGGACTCATTCAGACCCGCAGGCACAGGGAACCCCACCATAACATCCTTAATGGCATCAGAGAGACCCTCTCTGAAAGTCGCCGCCAGGGCGCACTCATTCCACTGAGTAAGCACAGACCATTTACGGAATCTTTGACAGTAAATTTCCGCTTCATCTTGCCCCTGAGATAGGGACATCAAAGTTTTTTCTGCCTGAAGCTCCAAATGAGGTTCGTCATAAAGCAACCCCAAGGCCAGAAAAAACGCATCCACATTGAGCAACGCAGGATCCCCTGGTGTCAATGAAAAAGCCCAGTATTGAGGGTCGCCCCGGAGCAAGGAAATCACAATCCTGACCTGCTGTGCAGGGTCTCCGGCAGAGCGAAATTTCAGGGACAAAAATAATTTGCAATTATTTCGAAAATTCTGAAACCCAGATCTATTCCCCGAGAAAAATTCCGGCAAAGGAATTCTCGGCTCAGATACAGGTGCATGACAAACAAAGTCTTGCAAATTTTGTACCTTCGTGGCGAGATTATTCAAACCTGCAGTTACACTCTGAAGATCCATTACAAACAGGTGGACACAAAGCCATTCAAAGATTAGAAGGAGAAAAAAAATAAAAAAATAAAAAAATAAATTCTCAGCAGACTTCTTATTTCTCTCCTTTCTCAGCCAAGGATTTTAACCCTTTAGTGGCCGGTCAAACTGTCATGTTCTCAATGGCAAGAGAACATAGCATCAGCATATATAGGAACTAGCTCTTGGAAGATGGGAACTGAGCTGACCATGAACTAAACCTAACGCACAACTAGCAGTGGCCGGGTAGCATGCCTACGTTGATTCTAGATGCCCAGCACCAGCCGGAGGACTAAATAATGCTAGCAGAGGAAAATATTAGTCCTAGCTCACCTCTAGAGAAATACCCCGAAAGGAGACAGAGGCCCCCCACATGTATTGGCGGTGAATTAAGATGAAATAACAAACGTAGTATGAAAATAGGTTTAGCAAATTTGAGGTCCACTTACTACATAGCAGAAGACAGAAAGGACACTTTCATGGTCAGCTGAAAACCCTATCAAAACACCATCCAGAAATTACTTTAAAACTCTGGCATTAACTCATAACACCAGAGTGGCAATTCCTGTTCACAAGAGCTTTCCAGACACAGTAACGAAACTTCAGCTGTGAACTGGAACAAAAATGCAAAAACAAACATGGACAAGAGTCCAACTTATCTAGTAGTTGTCTAGGAGCAGGAACAAGCACAGAGAGGCTTCTGATAACATTGTTGACCGGCAAGCAACTAACAGAGCAGCAAGGTTATATAGCGACTCCCACATCTTGATGGGAACAGGTGAACAGAGAAGATGAAGACACCAGTTCAATTCCACCAGTAGCCACCGGGGGAGCCCAGAATCCAAATTCACAACATTGGGCCCTTAAAACGGTGTCTGCAGCTCCTGGGTTTTCTCCTGTTTTGTTTTCCTGAGCTTCAATCTTCAGGCTTTCGGCCTATATTTTTAATATTAAACTGCATTTAGGCCAACTAGTGTGGTTGGGCCCTTAAAATGGTGTCTGCTGCTCCTGGGTTTTCTCCTGTTTTGTTTTCCTGATCTTCAATCTTCAGGCTTTTGGCCTATATTTTTAATATTAAACTGCATTGGGCCTACTAGTGTGGTTGGGCCCTTAAAACGGTGTCTGCCGCTCCTGGGTTTTCTCCTGTTTTGTTTTCCTGAGCTTCAATCTTCAGGCTTTTGGCCTACATTTTAAATATTAAACTGCATTTGGCCTACTACTTTGGTTGGGCCTAGTATCGGTGTCTGCCGCACCTTGGTGTTGTCCTGTGTTATTTTCCTGAGCTTCAATCTTCAGGCTTTCGGCCTATATTTTTAATATTAAAGGGAACCTGTCACCCCGTTTTTTCGGTATGAGATAAAAATACTGTTAAATAGGGCCTGAGCTGTGCATTACAATAGTGTAGTTTGTGGACCCCGATTCCCCACCTATGCTGCCGAAATACGTTACCAAAGTAGTCGTTTTCGCCTGTCAATCAGGCTGGTCTGGTCAAAAGGGCGTGTTGTCTTCCCCCAGATTTTGCGTAGTTTTCCGTTGGTGGCGTAGTGGTGTGCGCATGTCCAAGGTCCAGAATCCTCTGCCAGGGGATTTAAAAGAGCGCGCTGTTCGTTATTCATTGGTGATCGGTGGGCGCGGCCATCTTCCTTTGGCCGCGCGTGCACAGAAGCGGCGCTCTGCTGGCCACGGCGCTCTGCTGGCCGCGGCTTCAGGAAAATGGCCGCCGCGATATCCATCTGCGCACACGCAGCATCCCGCGGCCATTTTCCTGAAGCCGCGGCCAGCAGAGCGTCGCGGCCAGCAGAGCGCCGCTTCTGCGCACGCGCGGCCAAAGGAAGATGGCCGCGCCCACCGATCACCAATGAATAACGAACAGCGTGCTCTTTTAAATCCCCTGGCAGAGGATTCTGGACCTTGGGCATGCGCACACCACTACGCCACCAACGGAAAACTACGCAAAATCTGGGGGAAGACAACACGCCCTTTTGACCAGACCAGCCTGATTGACAGGCGAAAACGACTACTTTGGTAACGTATTTCGGCAGCATAGGTGGGGAATCGGGGTCCACAAACTACACTATTGTAATGCACAGCTCAGGCCCTATTTAACAGTATTTTTATCTCATACCGAAAAAACGGGGTGACAGGTTCCCTTTAAACTGCATTGGGCCTACTAGTGTGGTTGGGCCCTTAAAACGGTGTCTGCCGCTCTTGGATTTTCTCCTGTTTTGTTTTCCTGAGCTTCAATCTTCAGGCTTTCGGCCTATATTTTTAATATTAAACTGCATTGGGCCTACTAGTCTGGTTGGGCCCTTATAACGGTGTCTGCCGCACCTTGGTGTTGTCCTGTGTTATTTTCCTGAGCTTAAATCTTCAGGCTTTCGGCCTATATTTTTAATATTAAACTGCATTGAGCCTACTAGTCTGGTTGGGCCCTTAAAACGGTGTCTGCCGCACCTTGGTGTTGTCCTGTGTTATTTTCCTGAGCTTCAATTTTCAGGCTTTTGGCCTATATTTTTAATATTAAACTGCATTGGGTCTACTAGTGTGGTTGGGCCCTTAAAACGGTGTCTGCTGCTCCTGGGTTTTCTCCTGTTTTGTTTTCCTGAGCTTCAATCTTCAGGCTTTCGGCCTATATTTTTAATATTAAACTGCATTGGGCCTACTAGTCTGGTTGGGCCCTTAAAACGGTGTCTGCCGCTCCTGGGTTTTCTCCTGTTTTGTTTTCCTGAGCTTCAATCTTCAGGCTTTCGGCCTATATTTTTAATATTAAACTGCATTTGGCCTACTAGTGTAGTTGGGCCCTAATAACGGTGTCTGCCGCTCCTGGGTTTTCTACTCAACTGAACAAAGCAATGCCGTCTGGTTAGTCCTGTTACCAATTTTGAACTGCATTTAGCCCACTTTATTATTTGGGCCTTTATCTGTGTTTCCTCCTCATCCTGCCCATTGCCCAGCCAGTGCTAGATGAGTCTTGTGGTACATTGACTCAGACCACTACATTCCCCTTGCACGCTACACAGCCACAATTTGACCCTGCTGAAAGTCAGGTTCCCCTTCCCGCATACTATACCACCTTACACGGTGACAAAGAGGAAGGTGCAGATGAAAGTGCAGGTTCCTTCATCAGGTGAGGGGGGCATACTCATTGGCGACGTCACTGGCACAGGGCCCCTCAGAGTGCGCAAAAGTGTCGCTGCCGTTGGGAGGCGCCTCCGCCGTGCAAACACACCACCGTACTTTGAGAGGCCCTGTGCCAGTGCCAATGCGAACGAGTGGGCCCCCCCTGCTTGACCAGGATCACAGCACTTGCAAAGTTGAAATACTTACCTCTCCCTGTTCCACCGCCGTGACGTAGTCCGCGTTTCCTGGGCCCACGAAAAACTTAGCCAAATGACCCCCAATTTCCAATCCCTAACTATTGTTATAAGGTTAATTAAGATTGACAAGCTTCAGTAACAAGAATTGATGTTTTTGGCATTAAAATGGGCACTGTAGGTGTTTTCCTGTCCTCCACTCACTGCCGACTTTGATTCCCCATTGACTTGCATTGTGTTTCGTGTTTCGGTCGTATCCTCGACTTTTCGCAATAATCGGACGATTTCATCCAACCCGACTTTTGCCAAAGTCGGGTTTCTCGAAACCTGACTCGATCCTAAAAAAGCAAAAGTCACTCAACTCTAGAAGGCAGCATTCCGATGCCGGTATGGACACTTTGAATATCTCGTGATGCCCTTCGGGCTTTGTAATGCCCCTGCAACGTTTCAACACCTTGCTAATGACATTTTCAGAGATTTGTTGGACCAGTTTGTGATCTATTTGGACGATATTCTAATCTTTTCTGACTCTCTACAGGAACATGAAGAACATGTCAAAGCTGTTTTAAGACGTCTGAAAGAGAACCATCTGTATATCAAGCCGGAGAAATGCGAGTTCCATCTTTCTGAGATACAGTTCTTAGGTTATATCATCTCTCCCCAGGGGCTGAACATGGAATCTGGTAAGATTCAGGCTATCCTTGACTGGCCGGTACCCAAGAACGTTAACCCCTTTACCCTCAAGGGTGATTTGCACGTTAATGACCGGGCCAATTTTTACAATTCTCACCACTGTCCTTTTATGAGTTTATAACTCTGGAACGCTTCAACGGATCTTGGCGATTCTGACACTGTTTTCTCGTGACATATTGTACTTCATGATAGTGGTAAAATTTCTTCGATATAACTTGCGTTTATTTGTGAAAAAAACGGAAATTAGGTGAAAATTTAGAAAATTTCGCAATTTTCCAACTTTGCATTTTTATGCCCTTAAAGCACAGAGATATGTCACACAAAATACTTAATAGGTAACATTTCCCACATGTCTACTTTACATCAGCACAATTTAGGAACCAACATTTTTTTTTGTTAGGGAGTTATAAGGGTTAAAAGTTGACCAGCAATTTCTCATTTTTACAACACCATTTTTTTTAGGGACCACATCTCATTTGAAGTCATTTTGCGGGGTCTGTATGATAGAAAATACCCAAGTGTGACACCATTCTAGAAACTGCACCCCTCAAGGTGCTCAAAACCACATTCAAGAAATTTATTAACCCTTCAGGTTCAAAACAGCTGACATGTTCCGGCTTTGAAGCAGGCTCAGCGCCAGAGCCCACATCAAAGCGGGTGATACTGCCATCGGACGTACTATTCTGTCCGATGGCAGTAAGGGATGAAAAAGGTGGCAGGCATTTTTGGCGATTCTTACAAATCGAATTACAAATAGCACAAAATCTCTGGGACCTGCCAAACTAAAACAATTCTATTAAAATATGTTTTGCATCAAATCAATCATCGCTACCTGTCATATGTCACTGTTAACTTGGACCCAATCAGAGTGCATTTCATTTTTAACCACTGTTTGTTTCCTATCACTGAGCCAGTTGTTAACCCAATTACATACATTTTCCTCTAGCCCTAGACCCATTGTTCTCCTTTTATGTACAAATCTTTTATATGGCACAGTATCAATCGCATTTGAAAAGTCCATATAAACAACATCCATGGTCTTATCCTGGCCCACTCTGGAATCTATGCTTTTGCTTGGTTATGGGTTACTCCAGGATACCATCTCATAGAAAACCCACATAGATTTTGACCACAAATGAGGTTGACCTTATAGGTCTATAGTTTTCAGACTCAGTTTTTGACTCATTATTGTACATTGCCTCCATGTTTGCTATACACCAGTTCTGTGGTACAGACCTTGTTATTATGGAATCTTTTGAATATTAGAAATAATGGTCTGCCTATCACAGAACTACTTTTTTCTTGCAGGACTCGGAGGAGTATGGCATCTGGGCCTGTTGCTTTCTTTATTTTAGTGCTTTTAAAGCAGGGCTGCACTTCTTGCTGGTTTCAGCAGGTGACATTTAATGGGGGATTTTTGGTATTCCTGATCATAACATTTATTATAGTATTTTCTTGTATAAATACTGTATAAAATAAAGTCTTCAATAGATTATACTTTGCTTAATTTTTTTTCTCCATTGCACCCAGATTATTTTTAATGGGCCAACTTTTTTCATTTTTAAGTCTCTCACTGTTTATGAAGTTGAAGAATATTTTGGGATAATTTTTACTTAAATTGGCATTGAGTTTCTCTGACTCAGTCTTTGCTGCATTGATTTGGATTTTTTTACACAAATTATTTAGACCCCACTCCCCCATAATCATTTAATCTAATATATAAAGCTGAATGTGTGTATGTGTGTATGTGTGTATGTCCGGGATTGGCATCTGAACCGTCGCAGCTACAGCCACAAAATTTTGCACAGTCACACGTCTGGACCCCGAGAGCGTCATAGGCTATGTTGTGAGGTGAAATTTTAACCCCGCGCTTTCCAATTCACCAAACAATTTTGCCCCTATCTACATAATGGGGAAAAAGTGAAAGGAAAAGTGTTGGAGGCGTCGCAGCTACAGGCACAAAATTTTGCACAGTCACACGTCTGGACCCCGAGAGCGTCAAAGCTATGTTGTGACGTGAAATTTTAACCCCGCGCTTTCCAATTCACCAAACAATTTTGCCCCTATCTACATAATGGGGAAAAAATGAAAGGAAAAGTGTTGGAGGAAAATTAACAGCTGCCAGATGTGAACAAGGGGGACTTAAAGAATGAGAGCGATGGTGCCAAAGAGTATATACTGTACAGTTGCTAAGGTGGGGCCCCGACATGGGATAATCACCACACCACCACGGGGATATGAACACACACACAAAATGCGCCACACACTACCACGTGCTCGAACACATATACCACCCTCAGCGCACATTTCACCACACATACACCAACCTCGCCACATAAAAGTCGAAACACAAAAGTCGCCGCTCAAAACTCGCCACGCGCAAAACTCTCCACATGCAAAACTCGCCACACGTGCAAAACTCACCTCATGGAAAACTCGCCACACGCAAAACTTGCACACGCGGAAAAATTGCCACATGCACAAAAGTTGCAACACATGCAAAAGTTGCCTCACACAAAACTTGCACATACTCAAAAGGCACCACACATAAAACTCGCCACGCACAAAACTCTCCATGCGCAAAACTTGCTGCACACAACTTGCTACACTAACCTGTCACATGCAACTCGACACACAAAAAGTTGCTACACGCATGTCGCCACACAAAACTCATCTCACAAAAGTCGCTACATGCATGTCGCCACACGCAACTCAACACACACAACTTGACACACGAAACTCGCCCTAAAACACACACAAGTCTGGTATTATCCTTCAAAAATAAAAATCTGATTAATAAGCAGACAAACTACAAGAGCAACAAATGTACCATATAGGAATCCGGCAGCTGTCAGTCACATGACCAGTCTATTATGTGTATGTGTGAGCTAATATATACTGCCAGGGGGTGGGCTTACTGATGGCTGGGGATTTATCAGGCTGCCAATTTAGCTTACAAATACTGAGGTAAAAATACTGACCAAATAACGTGTGAACGAGGTCTAATACAGGAGGAGATGACATACAGATATATACTATATACAGGAGGAGATGACACACAGGTATATACTATTTACAGGGGAGATGACACACAGGTATATACTATATACAGGAGGAGATGACACACAGATATATACTATATACAGGAGAGATGACACAGGTATATACTATATAGAGGAGGAGATGACATACAGGTACATACTACATACAGGAGGAGATGACATACAGGTATATACTATATACAGGAGGAGATGACACACAGGTATATGCTATGTATAGGAGGAGATGACACACAGGTATATACTATATACAGGAGCAGATTACCTACAGGTATATAGTATATACAGGAGGAGATGACATACAGGTATATGCTGTGTATAGGAGGAGATGACATACAGGTATATACTATATACAGGAGGAGATGACACACATATATATAGTATATATAGGTGAGATGACACACAGGTATATACTATATACAGGAGGAGATGACATACAGGTATATACTATATACAGGGGAGATGACACACAGCAGGTATATACTATATACAGGGGAGATGACATACAGGTATATACTATATACAGGAGATGACATACAGGTGTATACTATATATAAGGGAGATGACAAACATGTATATACTGAGGTGAAAATGAGAGGTGTGAGGTGAAAATGAAAAGGTGTGAGTGCAAAATGAGAGGAGTGAGGGAAAATAGTGGAGTGATCGGAAAATGACAGATGTGAGGTCGAAATGAAAAGTGTCAGGGGGGAATGAGAGGAGTGAGGGGGAAAATAAGAGGAGTGAGGGGGAAAATGAGAGGTGTGAGGGAGAAAATGAGAGATGTGAGGGGGAAAATGAAAGATGTGATGGGGAAAATGAGAGGCGTGATGGGAAAATAAGAGAATTGAGGTGCTATAACTAACCACAGATATTTACTATGCCCAGGCAATGCAGGGCTCTTTAGCTAGTCTAATATATAAAGCTGAATGTGTGTATGTGTGTATGTGTGTATGTCCGGGATTGGCATCTGAACTGTCGCAGCTGCAGCCACAAAATTTTGCACAGTCACACGTCTGGACCCCGAGAGCGTCAAAGCTATGTTGTGAGGTGAAATTTTAACCCCGCGCTTTCCAATTCACCAAACAATTTTGCCCTTATCTACATAATGGGGAAAAAAATGAAAGGAAAAGTGTTAAAGGCAAATTAACAGCTGCCAAATGTGAACAAGGGGGACTTAAAGAATGAGAGCGATGGCGCCAAAGAGTATATACTGTACAGTTGCTAAGGTGGGGCCCCGACATGGGATAATCACCACACCACCACGGGGATATGAACACACACACAAAATGCGCCACACACTACCACGTGCTCGAACACATATACCACCCTCAGCGCACATTTCACCACACATACACCAACCTCGCCACATGAAAGTCGAAACACAAAAGTCGCCGCTCAAAACTCACCACGCGCAAAACTCTCCACATGCAAAACTCGCCACACGTGCAAAACTCACCTCATGGAAAATTCGCCACACGCAAAACTTGCACACGCGGAAAAATTGCCACATGCACAAAAGTTGCAACACATGCAAAAGTTGCCTCACACAAAACTTGCACATACTCAAAAGGCACCACACATAAAACTCGTCACGCACAAAACTCTCCATGCGCAAAACTTGCTGCACACAACTTGCTACACTAACCTGTCACATGCAACTCGACACACAAAAAGTTGCTACACGCATGTCGCCACACAAAACTCATCTCACAAAAGTCGCTACATGCATGTCGCCACACGCAACTCAACACACACAACTTGACACACGAAACTCGCCCTAAAACACACACAAGTCTGGTATTATCCTTCAAAAATAAAAATCTGATTAATAAGCAGACAAACTACAAGAGCAACAAATGTACCATATAGGAATCCGGCAGCTGTCAGTCACATGACCAGTCTATTATGTGTATGTGTGAGCTAATATATACTGCCAGGGGGTGGGCTTACTGTTGCCTGGGGATTTATCAGGCTGCCAATTTAGCTTACAAATACTGAGGTAAAAATACTGACCAAATAACGTGTGAACGAGGTCTAATACAGGAGGAGATGACATACAGATATATACTATATACAGGAGGAGATGACACACAGCACAGGTATATACTATTTACAGGGGAGATGACACACAGGTATATACTATATACAGGAGGAGATGACACACAGATATATACTATATACAGGAGAGATGACACACAGGTATATGCTATGTATAGGAGGAGATGACATACAGGTATATACTATATACAGGAGCAGATTACCTACAGGTATATAGTATATACAGGAGGAGATGACATACAGGTATATGCTATGTATAGGAGGAGATGACATACAGGTATATACGATATACAGGAGGAGATGACACACAGATATATACTATATATAGGTGAGATGACACACAGGTATATACTATATACAGGAGGAGATTACATACAGGTATATACTATATATAGGAGGAGATGACATACAGGTATATACTATATACAGGGGAGATGACATACAGGTATATACTATATACAGGGGAGATGACATACAGGTATATACTATATACAGGAGATGACATACAGGTGTATACTATATATAAGGGAGATGACAAACATGCATATACTGAGGTGAAAATGAGAGGTGTGAGGTGAAAATGAAAAGGTGTGAGTGCAAAATGAGAGGAGTGAGGGAAAATAGTGGAGTGATCGGAAAAGGACAGATGTGAGGTCGAAATGACAAGTGTTAGGGGGGAATGAGAGGAGTGAGGGGGAAAATAAGAGGAGTGAGGGGGAAAATGAGAGGTGTGAGGGAGAAAATGAGAGATGTGATGGGGAAAATGAGAGGCGTGATGGGAAAATAAGAGAAGTGAGGTGCTATAACTAACCACAGATATTTACTATGCCCAGGCAACGCCGGGCTCTTTAGCTAGTGCTTAATAAAACTGCAAATAAAGATAATTCTCTACCCTATGTATTAAAATAGCAGAATTTGCAGTCCTGCATTAGGCCGGTTTCACACGTCAGTGGCTCCGGTACGTGAGGTGTCAGTTTTCTCACGTACCGGAGACACTGACACACGTAGACACATTAAAATCAATGTGTCTCTGCACATGTTATTGATTTTTTGCGGACCGTGTGTCACACGGACCCAGTAAAGTCAATGGGTCCGTGTAAAACATGCTGTCTGTGTGCAGTCCGTGTGTCGTGCAGGAGACAGCGCTACAGTAAGGGCTGTCCCCCAGCGTGGTGCTGAAGCCGCCATTCATTTCTTCTCTCCAGCAGCGTTCGCTGGAGAGAATGAATGAAAAATCATTGTTTTTTTTGTTTTGTTTTTTTTTAAAATAAAGATCCTTGTCCCCACCCCCTCCCACCACCTGTGCGCCCACCCGCTGGAAATAAAATACTCACCCGGCTCCCTCGATGCTTCCTCTCAGCGCCGCAGCTTCTTCCTGTATGAGCGGTCACGTGGTGCCGCTTATTACAGTGATGAATATAGGGGTGGAGCCGCATATTCATGTGGTGGAGCCGGGTGAGTATTTTATTTCCAGCGGGCGGGCGCACAGGTGGTGGGAGGGGGGTGGTGACAAGGATCTTTATTTAAAACACACACACAAGAAAAAAACAATGATTTTTCATTAATTCTCTCCAGCTTACGCTGCTGGGAAGAAGGAATGAATTCCGGCTTCAGCACCAGAAGCAGGGGACAGCGCTTATCTCTAGCGCTGTTTCCTGCATGGTCCGTGTGGTACCCAGTCGGCACACGGGCGGCACACGGCTGCCGCACGTGTGCCACACTGATGTGCCACGTGAACTCACGGACACACGGACATGAATAACTCCGGTACTGATTTATCCGGTACCAGAATTATCTGGACATGTGGGACAGGCCTCACTGATCTATCTGTTTGCAGCAGGCTTCAAACACAGCTCAGCTCTGCTTGTCTAATCTCTGCATGGCTTCATTGTGCAGAGCAGAGTGCACAACTATTGATTTCTGTTGGAAACCAGCTAACAAATTAATGATGTAAAAACAGGTTTGATAGCAGAAGACAAAATTGGTCAGGCAGAGTTGTGTACACTACACAGAATAGGGTTTAGTCTAGACCAAGATAAGCTTGATGGTGTGCCAAACATCTGTTGTGGATACAGCAGAGGTGTGCTAGAGGCCTGTGCTATTTTACACATTTATCAGTTGGTCGGCTTCCAGGACAGTTCTGAGTCATTCATTCAGAGAGGTGTGGCGTGTCAGGAGCACACAGAGGGGTATGCAGCACTGAGGAGAAGCAAGGTGCTGCTGTGAAATGTAGTTTAAGTAGAGTGATTAAAAAAACACCCATTTAACTATGTTACTTCTCTTCCAGAAGAAAAAGTTACAACTGATTCACTGGTGATCCTCCAAACCACGCAGTGATGACTATGGTCTGCTTGATCAATATACAACTATGTTGGGCATTGCCTATCAAAGGTATAACATGTCATATATGATCAGTCGAGGTGTTGCTGTTTCAATCATATCTTGGACTCTTGTCATCTGTATACAAACTGTCACTATATAAACCTGTTGCCTAATTCAGAGGACTAGAAATTATTTTAAGCAAATTGGAACATGTATGTATCTACACTGTGTTCCAAATTATTATGCAAATAATATTTCCTCATATTTTCTCTAAATTACCTATCTGAATTGCAGTCATTGTTATTTTCCAGTCATCTACTATTCTAGTATAATTGCAATGTTTTGGAACAAACTGCCAACGAAAACAGTATCTTTTTAAAAAAAATAAACACTCAAAATGCATGTTCCAAATTATTATGCACAGCAGAGTTTTCAACCTTTTTTTTATTTTGAACAAAAAAATTGTCAATTGTGAAGTTATACGCATTATCAGCTTATTACAAAATGAAAGCAAACAGTTTTCAAGTGAAAACTTTATTCTAGGTGATGTTACATTTGGACATAGGACCCCTTGTTCGAAAGAAGCTTCTGAACTCTCTAGTCCATTGAATTTGTCAGTTTTTGGATGGTTTCTGCTTCAATTGTTTTGCATGTGGACAGATCACCCTCCCAGAGCTGTTGCTTAGATGTGAACTGTCTCCCGCCATCATAAACACTCCTTTTGATGATGCTCCAGATGTTCTCAATGGGGTTGAGGTCAGGGGAAGATGGTGGCCACACCATAAGTTTGTCCTCTTTTATGCCCATAGCAGCCAGAGATGCAGATGTGTTTTTTGCAGCATGAGACGGTGCATTATCATGCATGAAAATGATCTTGCTGCGGAAAGTACGGTTCTTCCTCTTGAACCATGGCAGGAAGTGTTGTTATAGAAACTCCACATAGATTATGGAGTTCATCTTTACCCCTTCAGGGATCATAAAGGGGCCGACAATCTCTCTCCCCATGATTCCAGCCCAAAACATTACTCCACCTCCTCCTTGTTGGCGCCTTAGCCGTGTTTTCATGGGGTGTCCATCAACCAGCCATCCTCCACTCCATCCATCTGGACCATCGAGCGTTGCACGGCACTCATCGGTGAACAAAACAGTTTGGAAGTCAGTCTTCATGCATCATTTGGCCCACTGGATCCGTTTCTGCTTGTGTGCAGTGGATAGAGGTGGTCGACAGGATGGCTTACGCACCTCTGAAGGACCCTGCATCTTGTTGTTCTGGGGACGTTGGAGGCACCAGCAGCTTCAAAAACCTGTCTCTTGCTATGACAAGGCATTTTTGCAGCTGCTCTTTTAACCTTACGCAATTGCCTGTTGGAAAGAGTCCTCAATTTTTCCTTATCAGCACACACACGTGTGTGCTGGGAATCAGCTACATACTTCTTGATTGTGCGATGATCACGATGAAGTGTCTTGGCAATGTTGATTGTAGTCATGCCTTGACCTAAATACTCCACAATTTGTTGCTTCTCAGCAGCCGACACATCCTTTTTCTTTCCCATTTTGGCAAAAAATGTAGGCTGCTTAATAATGTGGAACAGCCTTCTTAAGTAGTCTTGCCTTTATTTGGACACACCTGCCAAACTAATTTGCACAGGTATCTGCAATTGCTTTCAGTGATATAAAGAGCCCTGACAGACATCACCATCAATGAGTTTAAATGACAAACAAAAAAATTCTAACCTTATAACTCCTAAACTCTTAGTGCATAATAATTTGGAACACAGTGTATATGTATTTTAGAATATGCACTAATCTTGTGATTAGGGTTGAGCGAAACGGGTTGGCCATTTTCAGAAGTCGCTGACTTTTGGCAAAGTCGGGTTTCATGAAACCCGACCCGACCCCTGTGTGGGGTCAGCCATGAGGTCGGCGATCTTCTGAATCTGGTATCGGAATTCCGATACCGAGTTCCAATACGTTTGCGATATCGGGAATCGGTATCGGAATCCATATTTAAGTGTAAAATAAAGAATCAAAATAAAAAATATTGATATACTCACCCTCGGACGCACCCTGGTACTAACCGGCAGCCTTCCTTCCTAAGAATGAGCGCGTGAATGACCTGCGGTGACGTCGCGGCTTGTGATTGGTTGCGTGAGCGGTCACGTGACCGCCACGCGACCAATCACAAGCCGCGACGTCATCTAATGTCTTTCAAGCGCTTGAAAGACCTTAGATGACGTCGCGGCTTGTGATTGGTCGCGTGGCGGTCACGTGACCGCTCACGCGACCAATCACAAGCCGCGACGTCACCGCAGGTCATTCACGCGCTCATTCTTAGGAAGAAAGGCTGCCGGTTAGTACCAGGGCGCGTCCGAGGGTGAGTATATCAATATTTTTTATTTTGATTCTTTATTTTACACATTAATATGGATCCCAGGGCCTGAAGGAGAGTTTCCTCTCCTTCAGACCCTGGGAACCATAGTATCCCATTGCACTGCATTGGGTTTCGTGTTTTGGCCGACCCCGACCCCGACTTTTTTATAGGATCGGCCGATTTCACTCGACCCGACTTTTGAGAAAGTCGGGTTTCGTGAAACCCGACCCGATCCTATAAAAGTAAAAGTCGCTCAACCCTACTTGTGATACTAATCTAATAAAGTGCAGTTGTGATATTGCAATGTTTGGGTTAAGGGGCTCTCCTCTTTAGACATTAGCTCTTTGATAGAAGAGTCCCTTGATGATACATAAATCATACAGTATCCAGCATCAGTAAAGTATTCAAATTGAGGATCATACATTGCCCAGTCAATTAAATAGGTAATGAAATAGAGAACAGGACAGGTCCTTTTAAAGAAGATATGTTCTTTGTAACCTTGTTCCACTTTTGTTCTTATCTTAGAATTGCTTATTGATGTATATGGGAATGGGTTTTCCAAACTGGACAATACCCTTAGGTTGGTTTTCTACAGTAATACATTATTTATGAACTACAGTATACTGGTTAATTGCTCATAGCTATTTCTCAAACCTTTACTTGTATTTTAAAGACCAGGGTAAAAAACAAGGCGAATATTCCTCTAGTTCAGCTGTGCAGCTTCTCAATTATGTTGTGGAACTGAGTTTTCTGTTTTTGTGCGCTAATTTACAGTCTTTCAAGTAGCATGAGGAAAGAGATTGAGCTAGACACTGAGTCAGAGTGGATGTTTTTAAGAAAGACAAAGTAAAATGCAAAGTTTTGTAGTAGAACATACAGTATAATGTACATGGAGGCACCAATACATTTCCATTCTGGTAGCTGCATGGATCATTTGCAATTGTTCCCACTGTGAAAGAGATAAATATTTCCAACATAACTGACATAAGACAAAGGTATTTGTAGACTGATGAATATGAACACTTCACTATCAAAAATAATAATTTAATCCCATTTAGCAAGTGTCCCTCCTGACTATGCAGTCATGCTTCCAATGTTGAGCAGGCATATCACTCTTACATGTGTGTTTGTATCTATCATTTGGCTATGAAATGTATAATAAATTATTGCATGGTATATTTTTGCTCCTCTCTTAAGTGTAATCTGTCATAGCATCAACTCTCCTAAGCCATCTATATGGGCATGTAGGTCATAGAAGGCTGAATAAAATGATACCTTGATATTTGCAATTCGATGGTTTATTCCGGCGAAAGATACACTCTTCGTAATATGCAAACAAGCTCTTAAGATCTATGGGAGGCACATACTGTAGATCTCATGGAAAACATGCCTCAAAACCTTACTTTATATGAAAGGTGGCATTACCAGTGTGAGACATGCACAAAATGGAGAATCTTTCTTAATTTGTTCCTTCACATTCCCCCCTAGATAAATTTTGTTAACTAATATGCAGCATCAGAGGTACTATCCCGAGCTATAAGCTCGAGGGGTACGGTCTTCACATGACTGGTGCCATGTTACCAGCCATGTCTGTTGCGGCGCACCCGTCCCCCCTGTATGCTACAATTTACGGATAACAATTTTTGATGACGGTGGAGGAGGTCTTTTGAAGGTAGCCATACACTTGGCTTCAGCATCTTCATCAGATAACTTTATGAAATCGGTGTAGAGAAGAGCAAAGGTGGCAACGCTTTTGGTATCATCATTAGTTGTCTTAGTGCAAAATTTCCTAATACATACAGAAATACACCAAAGAACAAGTTTTAGTATTACATACATGACAAGGATAAAGGCAGCGATTGCAAAACTTTGCAAGATTCCAGCTATCCAGCCCTCAAGTCCCTTAAACCAATTGGCTGGATTAAAAAAAAAGGTGTCTGCCCACCAACTGTCCTTATTACGGTCATTGTCTTTATCATATTAATCTCTGAGTCTTTGAATGTCTTCTAACTTTAACTTTAACTTCATAGTGCTATTGGGATCTATATAATGACAGCAAGCGGGTCCAATAACCTGACACATACCACCCTGTGCTGCTGTTAAGTAATCCAGTACTACAGTATATTGATTAGTGTCTATGATAAGTTGGTTTTGGACAACAACAGTAGTAATAAGTATATCCAATATATCCCAAAATTGATCATCTAGATAATCTGTGGCTCTAAGCAATTTATCCCACATTTGTGTAATCATAGGGTAAATGAAAATAGAACTGACAATTTTATTGGCTATACCCATCTGTACTACTAATCTTTCATGATATTATACAAACTTATTATTCATGGATATAGGGGAATTTAGGCTGTCCCATGCGGTTATCAATATTATTATATGGAAATACGAAAAACCAAAACATTATGTTCCCTTATTTGCTACTAGTCTGTTTGACCAGCTTGCAGTGCGATACGTGGATCCACGTCGGCCTTCCTTCCAGCTTTACTGACATAGCAGTAATGAGGAGGACGTGGTAGGGACTGTCATACAAGGGTTCTAATCCGTGTTTTCTGACATGCCTTTTCACGACCTCAAGACTACCAGGCTTCAAGTTGTGACAAGTGTCGGTTTCTGCTGAATCTGGAAGGGAAGAAGAAACTAAAGTATTGGTGTTAGCAAGATTTTTACTAAGCTGAATAACATATTGAACAGCATGTTCAGTTTCTTCTGATAAGTACTGAGGCTTGAAATTTGCAACTGAGGACCTAGCACCAAAAAACATCTCATATGGGGACAGGCCATGTTTTGCAATAGGGGTAGTACGAATGTGGTACAGTACAATGGGTAGGAGTTCTGGCCATGGAGCCGTAGTCTCCTGCATCATTTTGGTCAATTGTCCCTTCAGTGTGTCGTTCAGCCTCTTATCTTTCCCACTGGATTGTGCATGGTATGGAGTATGGAGGGCTACAGTGGATCCAAGCATTGTCAGAACCTCCTGATACACATGAGAAGAAAAGGCCAGACCTTGGTCACTTTCGACGACTTCTGGAACACCATATCTGTATATGATTTCCATCACCAGTTTCTTTGCTGTGGTCTTTGCAGTCATGTTGGTAATGGGGAATGCTTTCGGCCAACTGGAGAACATGTCGACAACCACCAGACAATATTTATACCTTCCAGACTTAGGCAACGTGATATGGTCCACCTGGAGCCTTTGGAAAGGATAGTTGTGTAGCGCCCCCACTGCCGCAGGGCCGAGGGGTACCCGGTACCGGGCCTCTTGAGTCTCTGCTCTGGGGTTGTCACGGTGGCTAGGCCCGGTCCGTGACCCTGCTGAGGGGCGTACAGTAGATAATGGGTGTAAATGGTGGTGATATTGCAGTGCAGTGTAGGTCGTAGTAAATAACAAGGACACCAGGTTGCAGTCTCTTTACCTCTTTACTGAAGATCTCTGAGTCCTCAGTCCGGAATACGGTTCACCAGGCTGCGCAAGTCCGGCCGGTCCAATGGCACCTCCAGAGTTCTCCTTGCAGGTGGAAATCTGTGCCTACCTGCTAGCGCTATGTGTTGCGGTCCTTCCCTGCTGTGCTTACGGAAAGTCCCCACAACTGTTGTGTCCGTTTCTTAAGTTCCCTCACAACTCGATTAGATGATGTTCTGCTAATCCTCCGTCCCTCCCTGGTGTTACGGTTAGGACGGCACCCGTATGACGGGTAGGCTCGGAGCTCTTCCGGGACCCTAGAGTCGCCCCTCTCCACAAGTTGCCCCCCAAGACTGCATAGGTGTTTAGATGAGACAGCCCGCCTTTGACTGACTGTCCTGCCGTTGGTTTGAAGTATTGCCTGAAGCTGAATATAGTAATACTTCCTCGGTGTTCCGGCCGCCGGTTGTGCGCCTCAGTAGGATGTTGCCTCGGTCTTACAGCACGACTCCTACTGGTATTCTCCTCTTGCTTGATCTCGTTTCTCACTCAGCACAATATATCTCGCTTCTATTCCTTTCTTGGGCACCGCCGCTATGCTGAGCAGGCACGGTCCCGTTATGTTCTGTCCAGTTGCCAAGCCTCTGTCAGGATCCCACCCCTGACAGGGGCCCTACCGAATCTTCCCCCACAACACCCTCTGCCACAAGGTGTTGCCTGGTTCCAACCCAGTCAGCTTTCTCTCTAACTTCCTGCCTGACCCCCAGTTTTACCAGTATGTGAGGAGTGGCCTAATGAATAGAACCCTTAGCTCCCCCTGGAGGCCCGGCTGTGAAATGTATTGGTGTCTGTGATACCTGGTCAGATGAACTCCTTCAGTGCCATCGGACGCACCATAGCTCCCCTTAGCGGCGGAGCCACAGTACTGCAACGACCAGGACTCTGGGGCGCTGCAGTTGGGCTTAGCAAGGTGCTTTGGGGGTACACATTGAAGTTGACCGGGATTGCAGGTCTGACAGATATTACATGCACGGTTGAGTGCTGTCAGGACTGTAGAAATAACTAGAGCCCAGTAGAATTTTTGTGCCAGGGCTAGGGCCTGTTTTTTTCCCTCGATGTGTGGGCCCATGTGCCCACATGGCAATAGCAGGGTACATCCGCTTAGGGAGACACACAAGTTGGTCCTTTTTCCAGAGACCATTGTCCATACATGGTCCATCAGCCTTCCACTGCTTCCCTTCTTCCTTTGGAGACATTCTCTACATCATCATTAAGCGGTCTCGCGGGGTCCGGCAGAAGACCTCAGTCTGTCGGGAATCATCAGGTTCCTGTAGAGTCAGTGTTTCTTGTAACTGTTTATGCTGAGAGCGTGTGGTCACCATAGTTGGTATGGTCAGTTCAATGGGTAGGAGAACAGCAACTTTTGCTTGCATATCCGCAAAGGCGTTACCAACAGTCTGTGGACTGTTCCTAGGACCGTGCACCTTAACTTTGATAATGGCCACCTGGGTAGGTAATTAGATTGAGTCCATGAGGGTTTTAACAGCTTCAGCATTCTCCACTGGAGTCCCGGCGGTCGTAACAAACCCTCGATTGACCAAAAGGGCTCCAAAATCATGAGCAATACCAAATGCATACTGTGAGTCTGTGTATATATTAGCCTGCCTGTCTTTGGCCAGAACACATGCAGTAGACAGAGCCTGAAGTTCTACTTCTTGTGCTGACAGTGAGGAAGGGAGTGCAGCTCCGTGCACTACAGTATCTTCCGTAGTAACAGCGTATCCGGTGTGGAATCTGCCAAAATCATCAGCATATCTTGAACCGTCTTTCAGGGTATTGTAGAGAGGTTGCATTATGTGGGATGTGTCCGGTATCCACTGATGACAATAAGTACATAGTCCAAGAAAATGCTGGAGATCAGTCTCATCTTTCAGAAAAGGAAGGGAGCTGATGGCTATCTTTCTTTCTTCTGTGAGGTATCTGACACCCTGAAGGAGACAGTGACCCAAAAATGTCAATTGACCAAGGCAGAACTGAAGTTTCGAGGCCGAAACCCGACAGTTCAGATCTGCCAGATACTTGAGGATGCTAACATTGGCAGCAATGGCTTCCTGCTTTGTTCGTGCACACAACAAAAGATCATCCACATACTGAAGCAGTGTGACATAGGGGTGTTCTAACTGCCAGGATAAAAGACACTTGCCGAAGGCATAACTGTCCACGTCATTTGTCGTCCCTGATAAGTGAATGCAAATAGGAACTGGCAATTTGGGTGTAATGGAATGCTGAGGAAGGCATTGGCAAGGTCGATGACTGTGAACCAAGCAGCATCCTGAGGTATCTGGGACAAAAGAGTATGGGGATTAGGCACCACTGGAGTTTCCAGAACAGTAGCTGCATTAACTGCCCATAGATCTTGTACCAGCTGGTACACAGGGGGTTGGCCGGGTGGGGTCTTTTTCCTAATGGGAAACAAGGACGTGTTACATGGGGAAACACAGGGTACCAGGGTACCATTATCGAGTAACGTTTGTATTTGACCCTTGAGGCCCCACTCCTGATCATGTTTCAAAGGGTATTGATGGACTTTGGGAAAAGGGGCACCAGGTTTGAGAAACACTTTTACTGGTTCTACAGGCATTATTGGGGGTGGATCTGGGCCTATCAGGGTCATCATAACCGTGGGAAGGGCATGTAGAATACAGATCTCTTCATTGTGTACATCTGCATAGGGGTTATATAACGTAAGGATCATCTGACCATCATCTTGGAATTGTATTCTGGAGCGGAACTGTGATAATAAATCTTCCCCCAGTAAATTTACCGGACATGTGGGAGAGATTAGGAACTGAGCAGTAACCTCAGGGAAGGGTCCCACAGGGATGGGTTTGGTAAGAGTATATTTATTGGGTCTGCCATCTACTCTAATTAAAACAAGCTCTTGATCTGAGAATTGACATGGCAGGGCTTGGGAGGGAGATTCCCAGACATAGGGTTAAAAGGGATATTGGAGTATGAGACTGGATTTGTGTAAGGTGGGAGGGCAGGAGCTGAAGTCTGCTGCATGGACCACTGATAAGGAATGCAGCTGCGTCCTTGTAGCTGTGGTGGGGGCTGAGGTTGGAGCAGGAATTGCTGTGGCCTTTGATTTAACCTTTAATTTCCCTGCTGATGCAGAGCGGGGTAACTTATTCTGAAAACTTTCCATTATTTTCAATGCATCATCTGGAGTGGAAGTCTCAACATCGGGTCTGACTGACATTATTGCCTCTTTCAATTCAGATTTAAGGCCGGACTTTAAAGTTACTTCAAAAAGGTGTGTGTTAGGGGTCGAGTTCCCTCCTCTACACAGGGGGAATCTCGGTCCATCTCCGCTGCGGTCTCCCATTCTTCTCCTGCCGCAGTGGAGCCTGCTCAGCGGAGACATCGGTCCCAGCGTCTCGCTCAGTCTGACTCTGTGCTAAGAGTTACTGCTTCCTTTCCTGCTTCTGCCCTTGAAGTCGGTGCTGGGCAGCGGCGAGCAGATGCTTCTGGGTCTAAGTCCTGCTTTGCTCGTTCTGAGCATGCCCAGAGTAAGATCTCTCAGTGGAGATCAAGGGTCACATGATCTGATACTGCAGCTAAGGTCATTGGCTCCTTCAGGAAGGTCCTGTAGGTGCTCATGCTCTGGTGTAGCTTCTCATTGGTCCTACTAGGAAGGTCCTGTACGTGCTGCAGCTATTTAAGGTTCACATGACCGCACGGCCATGCGCTAGTATTGTTCTTTGTTAAGTGCTTTGCGCCAGTGTGTTCACGATAGTATGTGTTCAGGGACCCGGCTGAAATAAGCCCCTAGAATGATGGCACCTCCGGCGAGGAGTTTGTGTTTGAATGTATTCAGGGACCTGGCTGAAATAAGCCCCTAGAATGCTGGCACCTCCGGCGAGGAGTTTTGTGTGCATGCGTGACCACTGACTGCTCTCTGTATGGGCAGTTAGCCTGTGCCTCTGTGAAGCCTAACAGGGCACAGTGCTTTTCTTTCACGACTACTCGGTGAAGTAACTGAGTTAGTCCATACCGCCATATCGTGCCGCCATTGCTAGCAGCAGGTACTCCTGCACGGTGGACCCCGGGCTGCGAACGTACCAATATCAATAAAAACATCTCTATTTATTCGGTGCGTTCCGCTAGCCGTAACAGTGTGTATGGGCTTTATTTTACAATGAGAATCCCAGATCTTTAAATACTACCATAAGACGCCCATAGAACTTCTCGGCAGTCCAGGATATATTGGTGCCTTGGGGTTAAGGGGCATAGGGCTTACAGTCGGGAGTAGAGGCTTAATTTCCTGGGGAGGGACCATATTATCTAGCAGGGAGACCCCCTGTCCCAAATTTTTAATTGTTTGCTTTCCTGACACATTAATCTCAGTCACTTTCTTAGTTTCTTCTTGCACCACAAAACATCCAGTTTTTTGTTATAGTAATAGGCAACTTTCCTTTTTCAACGTAACCAAAACAATCAGAATTCACTTCCTCTGTTGATCCTTAATTTGTTATATATCAACCACTCAACTTGAAGCAGGTGAATTTTTTACCAATCTTTCAATCACACTGATAACCAAACAATCACTTACAAGTTTTCTTCTGAAACTAGGCACCATATTTCACTTTCAACTTCCAACTTCAACTTCCAATATTTCTTTCTACTGCAATACAATATTGTTGCTTTAAACAAAACACAGATCTCCCAGCACGTGTTACACCAAGGACAGAAAATGCAGAGAAACTTGAAGGCATCTACATGCCCCTCCATACCAGAGACTCAACAGAGATAAGAACAGACAAGAGAAAATCACAAGCAAATCCCGCAGCGGTTTGATTCCCCCCTCCCATCAGGTATTCAGCCGAGATAAGAATTCACAGCATTCCTCAACACAGAAAGAAGAAAGCAATTGTGCAGCTGTTTGATTCACCCCTCCCATCAGGTATTTTAGAAATTTCACACAGAAACAGAATACAGCAGCTCTCAGACTTAATTAATTTTTACAAAACCTTCATCACACAATTCATGTGCCAGATCACCTTAGAAAAACCCATGATTGAGAATATTTTTCCTGCATTCCTGACAGATTTCTTTCCCCGTCTTTGGGCTAACAGTATCAGATTCATCCCACAAATTCAAAGTCTTCTTTTTCTTCCACGGAAACTGATTCTCCTTTAGAGCTAAATATCCTTACTTAAGTTGTGTATAGTACCAGAGCGGCCGTATAGTCTATTCCACTGGGTCTACCTGTCCCCCTCAGGGACAACCCAAAAACGCGGTACTCAGTGAAAGCAGGAGGGCGTCTCAAACTAACCCTCTGGATACCCCTGGACATACACATATATATCTATATATTCCTGAATAACGCATCCTACCCATCTTCGATCACCTCACCATGCCTGATTCTAACAGTGATCAGGATTTAAGGATATTTTGTTTATAAAGAGAATTACATCACTGGTCAATCCGGGGTGTCCGTCCCTTATGAGGTACGGTTCGAGCACTGGGCTCCCAACGGAACTACACCTCTATATGATTCCACCCAAAAATCACTCTCTTTAATGGGTGGGTGATCTCCAGTGTGGATTTGATGTTGGACCCCTTTTACCTGCCCAAAGTCTAGTGGGTGTTTGCTGAATACCCGTTCATACTCATGGACCACCCGGTAGGCCCCATGTTTTTGGTGTGAAGGGGTAGAGTTAGTGCCTTTGTGTAATTTCTGGCACCAATCCTCTAACTGTCTTGCAGAGCCATTGTCCTCCGCCTGGTCGGACGGGGCCAAGGGTTCTGTTGCTTTTATTGCATTATCACTAACAATAAACAGTTTAGCAAGTGTGGCATATCTGGGTAAATGGATCCCTTTCTCTCCACAATTAAGGATGCGTACTGGTACCCTCCCTTGTGGACATCAACCACCCATCTGGCTGTCAGGATGATGGGCCTACTATCTGAATACACAGGTTATTCCAGGGTTTGTAGTTTTTACCTCTGAGGCCTATTGCTGCAGGACACCAGATTGACATTTCACTCCTGGGGGGTATTACAATGGGAATAGGATCACTCACTGTGATGCAGCCAACATCTCCACCAGACAGTTCTACCTGTTCTCTCTGCATCAGGGCTTTGATTTCTTTTTGCAGGACATGCTGCTCACTGGAACCAGCAGTTTGGGCCACCTGTTGTAACAAGACAATAACCGGGGCAAGACATGTTTCTATGACATTAATACCTAAGGTCATCATTGGGTTACATTCTCGCCAGTCAATATCTGCAATCACCAGTCCTTGGGCTTTCAATACTACCCACCCCACCTTAATGGCACCTCCTTACACACCACTTGTGGCAAAGGCTGACCATTACTGGCCACTATTGTCAAATCACTGTCTGGGTCACAGGTAATGTCTGAGTCAGCCCAGCACCGTTTGTAAAGAATATATGACATAGTCATCACCTGAGAGTCGGTGTCCAGTAAGGCTTTCATCAGGATGCAGGCAATCACAATTGGGAGGACCGGTCTTCCTCTGACGTATTTAGCTCGCCAGCTTTGTGGGCCTAGTCGTCGTACTCCTGGGGGTTGGCCCTCTGCCCCAGGGGTTGCTTGTTTAATTTGCAGAATCTTGTGATGTGTCCCGCCTTGCTGAAATGGCGACATATGGTTTGTCCATCCTGATGATAGTGCAGTGCCCCAGAGACCTGGTCATTGCAGTAACGTCACTCTGCCACCAAGGGGAGTGATGGTACGTCTGATTGCACTAAAAGAGTTCACCTGACCAGGTATCACAGTCACACATTACACTTCACACTCTGGCCACCAGGGGGAGCAAAAGGTTCTATGTATTAGGCCACTCCTCACACTCTGGTAAAACTGGGGGTTGGATAGGAAGTTAAAAAAAGGAGCTGACTGGGTTTTGCCCAGGTAACATCTAGTGAGAGGAGAGCGTTACTTGGGAAGATTCAGGGGGGTCCCTGTCAGGGGTGGGATCCTGACAGAGGCCTAGCAAGAGACAGATCGTTACAGAGCCGCGCCTGCACTTCATTGCGGCGGTATCTTAAGAAAGGACGCGAAGCGAAGTATATTGTGAAGAAGTGAGAAAAGAGATCACAGCACAAAGGCGATAGAACCAGAAGGAGTCATGCCCCGAGATCGGCAACATCCTTCTGAGGCGCGTAGCCGGCGGCCGGAACGCCGAGGAGGTAATAGACTCTACGCATTACTTTGAACTATGGCAGGGCAGTTAACTCTAGGTTGGCTGTCTCACCTTTTCACCTAATGAAGACAACAGAGGCAATTGTGGGAGAGGGGCGTCTCTAGGGTCCCTATAAAATAACTCCAGGCCTACGCCATCATACGGGTGCGTCCTATCCATATCATCTGGGGGACGGAGAGAAACAACAGAAACATACACGACAGTTGTGAGGACTATCCCGTGGTGCTCAGCAGGGAAGTACTACAACACCCAGGCGCTAGTAGGTAGGCTACTGATTTCCACCTGCAAAGGGAACTCTGGATGTGCCTTTGGACCGGCCGGTCTCAGCCAGCCCTGTTAGCAGTGCTCTGGATTGTGGATGCCGAAGCCTTCAGTAAAGAGGTAAAGAGACTGCAACCCTGTGTCCTCGTCATTTACTGCGACCTACACCGTCACCTACATCTTTAATTAGGTGCCCCTTAGCAGGGCCACGGACCGGGTCAGGCCACCGTGACATCCCCAGAACCGAGAGACCCAGTACCGAGTACCCCGCTGCCCTGCGTTTGGGGGCCGCTCCAAACTTGGTGTCACGAACAGGATCTACTTAAACCCGAGGAATCAGGTCATGTGTGCCTTGGAACTGTGACTGAATTGTGCTTGAACTGTGATTTATTGCAAAGACTGTGTATTGCTATTTGCCGCCAAAAATTCCCGCCAAAACCGCTGCCATTACAGCTCCACGAGGAGCGCAGGGGAAGAAGAAGGGCATGCCATGGGAGGGAACTACCCAAGTGGCGCCGAAAGTGACGACCGCGCCCTCCGACTACTGCTGCGAGAAGACGACATGCCTCGAAGTACAGGAGAACCGCCCCCTAATTTGCAATGGCAGGAACCAAGAGAAGAAGGAGCTCCACCTTCAGAAAATGGTGGAACCATGTGTGTGTGCAGCTGCCGATCGCGAAACAGCGAGGATGACAAGCGAGTACCTGAACGATGACAAAGTGATCCCGGACTATCCCCACCGACCGGAGGCGGATCCGAACTCACAGCAGCTGCAGGATCCGAACCTCTTGGAGCCGCAGGCGGAGGAGCCGAGTCAACCTATTCCGGACACGGAGCCAGCCGATGTGAAGCAATGGAAGTTAGAGCTGTCCCAGATGGTCGCATCGGAAGAACCGCGGTCCGAGCCGCTGCCGACTCCAGTGTCCTCGTCAATGGAACAGACCGGCATTGGTGGAACCACGTCAGACGCAGGTATGGAACGTGCCCCTGCTCGACCGACCGATCCTGCTCCCGTGACCGCTCCCCGTCCCGACAATGACCGATTCTTCGCCACTGAGCTGGTAGTGATAACCCCCGACACTATGGAGAAGCTGGTGCCTCCGTTACTGACAACTATGGGGGAACCACTAGATGTGAGCTCAGAGGGGGTGATCTTCCAATGGGATACCCCAAGGATTGGGCCAGACGGGGCCAGGCAGGAGGGCCTCAGCATTGCTGTGCTCACCTGGGAACAATATAAACAATGCTTAATTCTACACTGGAAAAACCGAAAAGAGACAGAACAAAGTGACCCACCGAAAGCACAAGAACCAAAGCCTGAACGCGGTAAGAAGAACTTGGTAAAACAGGGGATTGTACTAGCCTTTCACCTGAAACGGGGTTGGGGCTCTATACAGGAACCAGGACTGCCGACTGAAGTCTTCTTTACCAGTTACAATGTGAAGACCTCATTCCACAACAGATGTGACAACCAACTTCTATGTAAAGGGGACCAGGTGACCTACACTCGCCATCGGAGTGCGCAAGGGTGGTGCGCTCGGAACGTCCAATGATGCGAGCCTGCAGTAGCGCCACCTGCTGCCCTGACTACAACTAACCCGGACCTGACAAATTCTGCTACTATCACCACTGTGTGCATTATTGCTGCTACTGAACTTGCAACCAAAGCTGACATTCGAATCCAGACACCGGGTGACCTGACCGCACCTGAGAGACGGACCACTGATACTGACACCGCATGAGATGAGTACAGGGAATCGAAGCTTTCCCGGTCAGGAAGCGTCCGCTATCGAATGATGTCTTGCAACCTACTATGAGGATAAACCTTGGAACAACAAAACTGTAAATAGTTAACTGTTTGTTTTCCTGCTGTTCTGCTGTTTTAAACCCGACCAGGGTTAGTTCTTAAAGGGATCCCTTTGTTGACCCGGGATCCCTATTGTTTTATGTTTGTTTTTGCACAAGTTCATCAGTGCTCTAAAAGACTGCCGAATCATGGACGGTGAATGATTCACAAACTGTTGCTGGATATAGTTTGCACCTTCTTAAAGGTGCCCCCTACTGGTTTTACAAAAGAAATAAGAGCTTTTTAAAGAGACTGTTCCTGCTTACAGCGCAGAAGTTCTTGTTTATCACAGACTTGCAAATTGATAGTTTGCACTACCTCAAAGAGACTTGAGATGTCCCTCTTAAAGGGAATGTTCCTTGTTGCACTTAGCCAAAATATAATGTTGCCTTAAGAGAATTAAATAGTAATAATGTTTACATAGGAATAGTATGTAGTTGGTTAGATAGTAATAAGAAACGTTTAATGATGTTCTTTGAAAATTGAGGACCAGGGAAAGTTGAAAACTGAGTTTCAATAAAGTGAACCCGTAGGGGTTAGTGAGTCCTCCAGAAAGCCATAAGAAGATGGTTGGTGAATCTGTACTTAGCAAGATAAAGAAAAGTTAATTTGTACTATAGTGTTTTATAGTATGCCTTTAGTGGGTACCTGCCCTTACGCCCTTAAAGGAAGAGTTAAATTATTGTTCCGAGTTTGCACTTAGTAGATAGAATGCCCGGCTGGGTAATGATAGTTATTTATAGTCAGTTATTTAATAAGTGTTATTTAAAATCTTAAGCACAATGTAAATATGTTTTGTTTGTAACGCTCAAGTGTCCTCACCTCCCATAAAGGGAAGCACTGTTAAAATGTACTTGTTTACAGCATTTCAAAATTTTGTATGTCTTTTGCAAACATGTATTGTTGTTCTTCTTTCCCAGTCCGGGAGTACTGGATTTAACGGGGCGGAGTGCAGCGCCCTAGAGACCTGGTCGGTGCAGTAATGTCGCTCTGCCACTAAGGGGAGTGATGGTACGTCTGATTGCACTAAAAGAGTTCAACTGACCAGGTATCACAGTCACACATTACACTTCACACTCTGGCCACCAGGGGGAGCAAAAGGTTCTATGTATTAGGCCACTCCTCACACTCTGGTAAAACTGGGGGTTGGATAGGAAGTTAAAAAAAGGAGCTGACTGGGTTTTGCCCAGGTAACATCTAGTGAGAGGAGAGCATTACTTGGGAAGATTCAGGGGGGTCCCTGTCAGGGGTGGGATCCTGACAGAGGCCTAGCAAGAGACAGATCATTACGGAGCCGCGCCTGCACTTCATTGCGGCAGTATCTTAAGAAAGGACGCAAAGCGAAGTATATTGTGAAGAAGTGAGAAACGAGATCACAGCACAAAGGCGATAGAACCAGAAGGAGTCGTGCCCCGAGATCGGCAACATCCTTCTGAGGCGCGTAGCCGGCGGCCGGAATGCCGAGGAAGTAATAGACTCTACGCATTACTTTGAACTATGGCAGGGCAGTTAACTCTAGGTTGGCTGTCTCACCTTTTCACCTAATGAAGACAACGGAGGCAATTGTGGGAGGGGGGCGTCTCTAGGGTCCCTATAAAATAACTCCAGGCCTACCCCGTCATACGGGTGTGTCCTATCCATATCATCTGGGGGACGGAGAGAAACAACAGAAACATACACGACAGTTGTGAGGACTATCCCGTGGTGCTCAGCAGGGAAGTACTACAACACCCAGGCGCTAGTAGGTAGGCTACTAATTTCCACCTGCAAAGGGAACTCTGGATGTGCCTTTGGACCGGCCGGTCTCAGCCAGCCCTGTTAGCAGTGCTCTGGATTGTGGATGCCGAAGCCTTCATTAAAGAGGTAAAGAGTCTGCAACCCTGTGTCCTCGTCATTTACAGTGACCTACACCATCACCTACATCTTTAATTGGGCGCCCCTTAGCAGGGCCACGGACCGGGTCAGGCCACCGTGACATCCCCAGAACCGAGAGACCCGGTACCGAGTACCCCGCTGCCCTGTGTTTGGGGGCCGCTCCAATAGCGTCGTTGTCTCTTCCTCAGATTGGTGGAATCCTCTTCTGCTGTCGCCAGGGGACGTCATCTGGACTGGAAGCCATCTGGATCTTTTCCTTTGGGGACTCTTGTAGGGACTGCACAGTTTTGGCTAGTGCAGCTACGCTTTTGGTCAGCTCCTGGACCTGGAGGCGCAGTCCTGCGGAGGGATCATCATCCATGGTCTGAGCGTCGGCCTCAACAGGGGCCTGATGAAAGGTTGCCACTTCCTGATGGTACGTAGTTGCTGGGCGCCTAGGGTTGTGCTGTATGGCTGGAATTTAGCTCATGCAGCACCCAGATGGCCCTATCCTTAAAATGTGCAAAGTCCAGGTCAGGGTTTTGCAAGGCCAGGATGCGCAGCTGTGTCCTGTGGGTGCTCCAGGTCAGGGTTTTGCAAGGCCAGGATGCGCAGCTGTGTCCTGTGGGTGCTGGACAGGAGTCCCTCAATAAACTGCTCCTTTAAAGGGAACCTGTCACCCCCCAGGCGTTTTTAACTAAAAGAGCCAGCTTGTGCAGCACTAATGCTGCATTCTGTCAAGGTGGCTCTTTTAGTTTGGGTCCCTGCCTCTGCTGAAATAATCGTTTTTAGAATTTGCCCCTCATACCTGCAGTTTGTCAGGGGGGCATGTCTTTTCCCCCCTGACACAAACGCCTCCCAGCCGGCACTCAGGGCCTCCGAGCGCAGGGCGCCGCCTCCATTTCCTTCCTGAACATCCCCAGTGCCTGTGCTGTGTTTTTTTTTCTCTGGCATGCGCAGTTTGCGTTGCCCTTCGACTCCCATCACATGATGGGAACTTACAGCGCAGGCACCGGGGACGTTCAGGAAGGAAATGGAGGCGGCGCCCAGAGGCCCTGAGTGACGGCTGGGAGGCGTTTGTGTCAGGGGGGAAAAGACATGCCCCCCTGACAAACTGCAGGTATGAGGGGCAAATTCTAAAAACGATTATTTCAGCGTTGGCAGGGACCCGAACTGAAAGAGCCATCTTGACAGAATGCAGCATTAGTGCTGCAAAAGGTGGCTCTTTTAGTTAAAAATGCCTGGGGGGTGACAGGTTCCCTTTAGCAATTTGTCCCCATCCTGCAAGCTGTTTGGGTCGAGCTTCTTAACGGCCCGCAGTGCCTCCTGAAGATTAAGGGCACAGTCCCGTATACTGTCCTGCACCCTTTGTTTTCACCCAAAGAACCTCTTTTTGATTTCTGCAGCTGTGCGGGTGTCAAAAGTGTTTTTCAGTTTGGCTAATATCTGTTCCACAGTTCCTTTTTCAATATCCAGTCAGGATTTTACTTCTTTTTGTGCTGCAATAATTAATTGGCCAATTAGGATGCTGACCTTTTGATGTTCTGTCAAGGGGTATACTTTAAATAGGCTGCAGAATCTTTCTTTAAAGTCACTCAGCGTGTGGGACTCCCCCGAGTATTGTGGCAGCCAGGCCGCTCCCGGTATATAGGGCATGGGTAACGGCATTATGGGGGCTGTAACTGTGGCTGGGTCCGGGCAGTTTACAGGGGCTGCGGCCACCGTGGGGCCTTGTGGCATCATGGGGCCTGCGGCTGTGGCCGCCGCTGGCCCTCCTCCTGGGTCAGACATATCCCTTCCCCTGTGCTAACCTCAATCAGGCCTGATGTCCCATCACCAGAAACTGCAGCAGTTCCACCGGCGCTCGGTACGGTGCTCCTTCCTGTCCTCTGTCCGGGCCTTCCTGCTTCTTCACTCGCGTATCCCTCAGCACAGAGCGCCGCTTCCTTTCGTGCTCTTTTTCAAGCTCCATCTACGAAGGCATGCCTTCTTCTCCTCGCGCTCCACACGGCATGGCAATGGTGGCCCACACAGGAATTTAACGCACTCTATGGCACACAAGTACCCGGCAATGCTGGGGCACAAATCCTGTTCATGACGCCAAGGCGGAGCGCCCGCCAGGGCCTAGGGGTACTCGGTACCGGGTCCGGTTGACGTTAACGGGGTGGTCACGGTGGCAGCGACCCGGTCCCTGGCCCTGGGAGTCCAAATTAAAGGGAATTTCTTTAATGGGTTTTTTTAGAAATAAATATGTTCGTGACGCCACCTGTGGTATTTAGAAGAGAAAGACGCACACTCTTGCTATAATGAAGGTGCAGACTGGACGTGGATTTAATCCACAGATGGTATCATGAAGATAAACAGTCACACTCAAAAATCATATCTTTAGTCAAGAAAAAGATTTATTTCCATCACAAAAAAAGTGCAATAAATTCACTGCAGTCAGGTCAAATGAGGAAGGCAAAGGTACAAAGGTAACGTTATGATTTTTGAGTGCGACTCTTTATCTTCATGATACCTGTGGTATTCGGTCAGCGGTGACCGAACTTGCTTAAAGGGGTCCTCTAGGGAGTGGTGGCACTGCAGCAAAGATGGTATGGCTTCCCACAGGTGAAGCTGGGTGCCCAGGGCTCCCGATGTAGTAGGGAAAGATGATGTGGTGCCAGAAATAATCAGAGGACACAAGGTTGCAGTCTCTTTACCTGTTTTACTGGTGGTTTATGGCCACAGTCCAGGGTACCAGCAATAGGTGACGGTGGAGTCGAGGCAGCCTGGAAACGAGTTGAATTCCCTGGCCAGGTCAGATCGGTAGGCTTCCACTCTGCGCTGTATAATAGTCCCTTGCTGCCTATGGCTTCTTTCAAGGTCCTCTCTCATTCTCTGTCCTGGGACAGTACCTGCATGGTAGACCCGTTTTATAGGGGTCTCTATTCACAGTGAATCCGGGCTCTTAATGTTGCTGTACCTCAGGTGTAGGTGTGGCCAAGTTACTTTCAATATCCTGCCCTCCGGTTTCTGCTATGGGGCATGAAGTCCCACACAGCCTCGGACTCCCGGTTTCCAATCTCTGCGCTTCAGCGTGGAGGGAGCCCAGTCGCAGCTCTCCTCCAGCTCCTGACTTCTCCTCCACTCCTTCCTCCTTCAAGCCAGAATATATCTCTATGTAATCTCCCTGAAACCAGGTCTAGAACTGCCCCTTCTAGCCTGGAGACAAAACATGTTGCATGTACAGGTTACCTGTCAAAGGGATCCTCTTTGTTTCCAGGCATGGCATCACCCTCCCCGAGAGGAAGGCAATACCACTGTGGTACCCAAACTCAAGGGGTGTCACACCGTTGCCAAAGAAAGGGAGTCGAATAGCCCATCCAGTATCTGATGTTAGTTGTCTTTGGATAGGACAAGACGGTGTTTGTTCAGTTGAGCTTTTATTAACATTAACACCTAACCTACATACATGTGAAACATCAAGCCTATGTCCCCTTCCACTATGACCACACTTTTCTTTTGTTTGTACTCTTCTCCTCTTTTAAGCAGCTGTTGCACAACCTTAAGGTACCGTCACACTAAACGATATCGCTAGCGATCCGTGACGTTGCAGCGTCCTGGCTAGCGATATCGTTTAGTTTGACACGCAGCAGCGATCAGGATCCTGCTGTGATGTCGCTGGTCGCTGAATAAAGTTCAGAACTTTATTTGGTCGTCCGATCGCCGTGTATCATTGTGTTTGACAGCAAAAGCAACGATACCAGCGATGTTTTACACTGGTAACCAGGGTAAATATCGGGTTACTAAGCGCAGGGCCGCGCTTAGTAACCCGATGTTTACCCTGGTTACCAGCGTAAAATGTAAAAAAAACAAACAGAACATACTCACATGCGTCCCCCGCCGTCCGCTTCCCACACTGACTGAGCGCCGCAAAGTGAAAGTGAAACCACAGCACAGCGGTGACGTCACCACTGTGCCCTGCTACTGCCGGCGCTCAGTCATTGCAGGAAGCGGACGCCGGGGGTCGCATGTAAGTATGTACTGTTTTTTTTTTACATTTTACTCTGGTAACCAGGGTAAACATCGGGTTACTAAGCGCGGCCCTGCGCTTAGCAACCCGATGTTTACCCTGGTTACCCAGGGACCTCGGCATCGTTGGTCGCTGGAGAGCGGTCTGTGTGACAGCTCTCCAGCGATCAAACAGCGACGCTGCAGCGATCGGCATCGTTGTAGCTATCGCTGCAGCGTCGCTTAGTGTGACGGTACCTTTAGGCCCAGACCTGTCAGTCACCAGTCACTAAATGAACAATCTGTATTTATTTTCTTTGATAGTGTGCCTGAACAACACTCGCAGACCTAACGATTTTGATTAGCAAATTTGGCCTCCTGATTCCTGGCTGTGACAGTTTTAGCCAAATGATTTGGATTAGCAAATGGCATCTCCTAGTTGAATCTAAATATTAGGCTTTACAATTTTGATTAGCAAATGGGCCCTCCTGATTCCTGACTGCAACACAGTTTTAGACCAAATGATTTTGATTAGCAAATGGGGCCTCCTGATCAGGGCCGTATTTGCCACTAGGCACTAGAGGGCACGTGACTAGTGAGGCAGGATTCGGGGGGGGGTTCGCTTGAGCTAGGTTTTTTTTTTTTTATAAAAGTCCACGGTCAAGTGCCCGCCCCCTCCTCCCTCCCTCTGACCCGCCCCCTCCCTCCTTCCCGCCCCCTTCCCTGAAGATTTCATACTCACCTTCCTCCAGCGGTGGCTGCAACTCCGTCTCAGCGCCGGCAGCGCATCCTGTCTTCAGCGGTCACATGTTACCGCTCATTAAGGTGATGAATATGCGCATATTCATCACCTTAATGAGCGGCACCACGTGACCGCTCATACTGGAAGGAAGACGCTGCAGAGATGCCGGGAAGTTCTGCGCCGCATGGTGAGAGGTGAGTATGACAGGGGAGAAGGATGGGGGAGCCATGCACGCAGGGGAGAACGATAGAGGAGCCATGCACGCAGGGTGAGAGGATAGAGGAGCCATGCATGCAGGGGAGGAGGATAGAGGAGCCATGCACGCAGGGGACAAGGATAGAGGAGCCATGCATGCAGGGGAGAAGGATGGGGGAGCCATGCACGCAGGGTGGGAGGATAGAGGAGCCATGCAGGCAGGGGAGAATAATGGGGGAGCCATGCATGCAGGGTGAGAGGATAGAGGAGCAATGCATGCAGGTGAGAAGGATGGGGGAGCCATGCACGCAGGGTGGGAGGATAGGGGAGCCATGCACGCAGGGTGGGAGGATAGAGGAGCCATGCATGCAGAGGAGGAGGATAGAGGAGCCATGCACGCAGGGTGGGAGAATAGAGGAGCCATGCATGCAGGGGAGAAGGATGGGGGAGCCATGCACGCAAGGTGGGAGGATAGGGGAGCCATGCACGCAGGGTGGAAGGATAGAGGAGCCATGCACGCAGGGGAGGAGGATAGAGGAGCCATGCACGCAGGGGAGGAGGATAGAGGAGCCATGCACGCAGGGGAGGAGGATGGGGGAGCCATGCACGCAGGGTGGGAGAATAGAGGAGCCATGCACGCAGGGGAGAAGGATGGGGGAGCCATGCACGCAGGGTGAGAGGATAGAGGAGCCATGCAGGCAGGGGAGGAGGATGGGGGAGCCATGCACGCAGGGTGAGAGGATAGAGGAGCCATGCACGCAGGGGAGGAGGATGGGGGAGCCATGCATGCAGGGTGAGAGGATAGAGGAGCCATGCACACAGGGGAGGAGGATGGGGGAGCCATGCATGCAGGGTGGGAGGATAGGGGAGCCATGCACATGGGAGGAGGATGGGGGAGCCATGCACACAGGGTGGGAAGATGGGGGAGCCATGCACGCAGGATGGGAAGATGGGGGAGCCATGCACACAGGGTGGAAAGATGGGGGAGCCATGCACACAGGGTGGGATAATGGAGTATAAACATGGAGTATAAATACTGGGCCCTATAGGGGGGACACAGTGTAAGAGGACAGTGTGAAGAGGGGGCCGGCGTTGAAAGGAGAGGTCAGTGTGAAGAGTATGTACCATAAGAGGGACAGTGTGGGGGTCATATTTTGTGCAGACAATATAGTGAGGGGCAATTTTTTATTTATGAGCATTATAATGACATTTGTTTCTTTTAGGGCGTCATGTGAAGATTTTCTGCAAAAGAGCGGAGAAGATGGAGGTCTTCAGAGATGGCTGTGGATGAGAAAACATCATGGGGTCTGGACAAGATGAAGAAAAGAAGAACAGCTCCAGAGGCGACGTCATCTATCAGGTACCTGGACGTAAATGTTATTTGTGATGCTAACTCTCATGTTTTTATTTATGTTAGGAGCATTAAAGGGGATGTCCAGGTTTGTAATGAGTCTGCAGTCATTCTTTGTGACTGCAGACTTCTGAATTCTCACAGTGCGCACTGCACGCTGTCAGAATTCTCTTATGCTGCGGATTTACATTAATGCGGTCACATGCTGACAAGACATGTGTGGCCTCCGTCAATGAAAATGAGCTAAGCGAGGCTGGGCACGTCTAGTCGGAATGTGGTCAGAAGTATACAAATCACATGCTTGTGCTGACATGACCGTCCACCGGCAAGGGAGAATCCTAAAAGTGTGCAGTGCATTTGCAGCGCCCCAGAGTCCTGGTCGTTGCAGTACTGTGGCTTCGCCACTAAGGGGAGCCATGGTGCGTTCGATGGCACTGAAGGAGTTCTTCTGATCAGGTATCACAGACACCAATATGTTTCACAGCAGGGCCTCCGGGGGGAGCTAAGGGTGCTATTCATTAGGCCACTCCCCACCATAGTGGGTAAACTGGGGGTCAGGCAGGAAGTTAGAGAGAACGCTGACTGGATTGAACGAAGCAACACCTAGTGAGAGAGGGTGTTGTGGAGGAAGAGACAGTAGGGTCTCTGCCAGGGGTGGGATCCTGGCAGAGGCTTGGCATTGGAAAGAACGTAACGGGACCGTGCCTGCTCAGCATAGCGGCGGTGCCCAAGAAAGGACTAGAAGCGAGATAGATTGTGCTGAGTGAGAAACGAGATCAAGCAGACGGAGAATACCAGCATGGGTTTTGTTGAAAGAGGCAGCACCTTGCTGAGGCGCATTACCGGTGGCCGGAACGCCGAGGGAGTGGAATAATATACAGCTTTAAGCCATACTCCAAACAGCGGCAGGACAGTCAGTCTCAGGCGGGCTGTCTACCACATATCACCTATGAAGTCTTGGGGGGCAATTGCGGGAGAGGGGCGTCACTAGGGTCCCGGAAGAACTCCAGGCCTACCTGACAAACAGGTGCCGTTCCAACCTGAATAACAGGGAGGGATGGAATAAGAGAGGAACATCTAATCGAGTTGTGAGGGAACTTAAGAAACAGACACAACAGTTGTGGGGTACTTTCCGTGAGCACAGCAGGGAAGGACTACAACACACAGCGCTAAGAAGGAAGGCACTGATTTCCACCTGTGAAGAGAACTCTGGAGGTGCCATTGGATCGGCCGGACTTGCGCAGCCTGGTGAACCGTATTCTGGACTGAGGATTCAGAGATCTCCAGTAAAGAGGTAAAGAGACTGCAACCTGGTGTCCTCGTTATTTACCGCGACCTGCACCCCACAACTGCACCGCTACACCGCCGTTAACACCACCTACTTCACCGGACGTCCCCCACTGACGGACAGGGCCACAGACCGGGTCTAGCCACCGTGACAACCCCAGGACTGAGACCTAGAGGCCCGGCTCCGGGTACCCCTCGGCCCTGCGGCAGTGTGGGGGCGCCGCAGACTTGGCGTCACGAACAGGATCTACTTAAGCCTGCAGAATCAGGTCATGTGTGCCTTGGAACTGTGATTTATCGTGCTTGGACTGTGCTTTATTACAAGGACTGTGTGTTGCCACTTGCCGCCAGAAGTTCCCGCCAAAACCGCCGCCATTACAGCGCTAAGGAGAGCGCAGGAGAAGAAGAAGGGCGTGGAAGTGGGCGTGAACAAGCTGAAGAGCGCGAAAGACAATGGCCGCCCAGTCTAAATATCTCGGCCCCTTGAGGACGTGTCCGTCAGCAGCCGAGATCCGCCTCCTGATCCTTAATGGTGGGCAGAGACAACGAAAACGAAACCGCCCACGAAGAAGAGAGCGGGAAAAGGACCAGGAAGAAGGAGCGAGCGACATGGAGGACGCCATGGCGAGCCGCCCGGAGCCAGAGCGTGGGGTCGGAGCAGAGGACTCCCCCAGCCACCCGGAGGGGCACCGCAACCAGGCCTCCACCGCTGATGCTGAATTCCTGCAGGCCGGAGTGGACGAGCTCAGCGACCGACCCCGGCGGACGCAGCTGAGCACCGAGGCCGGGTGGAAGAAGGCCATCATCAGGAGCCTCACCGGACATCTGTCGGCAGCCTCATCTGGTCCGGAGCAGGGAAGAAGTCCCAGCGCTCCGAAGCTGGAAAGCAAGGCCCTGCCGGAAAGCGAGGTGCTGCAAGCAGAGATGACAGCGTCGCAGAACAAGGCCCTGCAACCAGCGTTCCAGACCCCAGCGGAGATGGAGCAGACCGGCACCGGAGGAACCGCATCTGAAGCAGGTAGGAAGAGCCACCCTGCCCTGACGACCGACACCACCCCAGCGACTGCTAGTGCCACAGCTGCTGACTCCGTTCCAGTGACTGATCTTGCAGCAGCCGCTACCTCTGCTGCAGCAGATGCCCATACTCAAGCTGCGCAGACCTCCATCACTGCGCATGATTTAATCGTACATGAAAGACGGATTAACGGCGTTTGTCCAGCACTGGGTGTAACCCTGGACCTCACTTTGCCCAGGCCAAGAAGGGTTAAGTGCCAGGTGCAGCCCTGGAAGCCGTTCAACTAAGCCTCGGAAACCTGAAACTGTAAATAGTTAACTGTTTATTTCCTTGCTGTTTTGCTGCTAAAACCCGTCCTGGGTTAACTCTTAAAGGGATCCCTTTGTTTACCCGGGATCCCTATTGCTTTTTATTTTTGCTTTCACTTTCATTTTTGCTTTTTGTTCCACAATGTTATAAAAACTGCGAAATCATGGACTGTGCATGATTTGAACTTTCTTGTAAATAGTTTGCACCTTCTTAAAGGTGCTTCCTACTGGTTTTGTTTAAAGACATTTTGCGAAGATACCATTCCGGAGCCTTTGCATGGACTGGTAGGCTGAGAAGAAGAGCTACCTCAGAAAGACTTGATCTCCTCTTAAAGGGGAGGTTAGAATTGAACTTGAAAGTGATACTGTTTTAGTACAGTAATGTCGAGATAATGCTTTGAAGAAAATGTAACTGTTTTTCATGGAAAAGTTATATGTGTTTAATATGTTTGAAATGTGAAGCTTGAATAATGTTCTTCAAAAGGAAAGATGCAGAAAGCCTGTTGAGGTAGACTAGAGTTCTGCATGGATAGAAACGTAAGAAAGTAATAATGAAGGTGAGGATAGAAGGTAAACCCTGCGTCCCCATAGAAAGTTAGTTCGTTACTAAGGACAGAAAGTAGACCCGTAGGGGTTAGTGAGTGAGTCCTTATAGGAGCCAGGCAGAGTGGGCTCCATGTTCTCAAACTGAAAGGAATGTTATGTCTATACTATGTATAGTAGAGAAAGGCAGTAGGCCCTGGCTGAACGGGGCGGTCCTGTAAAAGAAAGGAGAGGCAGTAGGTCTGGTGCCATAGGGACAGGCGGTCCTGCAGGTTCAAAAGTAGGAGAATGAAGAGTTACTTTGCCCTGTAATGTGATTATAGGAAGGCCTTTGATAAACTAAGAGTGTATGTTTCTTAAAGGCAATGTTAATTTATTGTTCCAGCATTTGCACTTAGTAGAATACCCGGTTGGGTAATGAGAGTAAATTGTAGCCTGTTGCTATGATATTTGATTATGTTTTGTAACGTTAAAGTGTCCTCACCTCCCATAAAGGGAAGCCTGTTCAAGTATACTTATTGTTTTGCACTCAACAAAATTGTATGTCTTTTTGCTAATCTGTATTGTTGTTTTTCTTCCCAGTCCCGGAGTACTGTGTTTAACCAGGGGGGAGTGCAGCGCCCCAGAGTCCTGGTCGTTGCAGTACTGTGGCTTCGCCACTAAGGGGAGCCATGGTGCGTTCGATGGCACTGAAGGAGTTCTTCTGATCAGGTATCACAGACACCAATATGTTTCACAGCAGGGCCTCCGGGGGGAGCTAAGGGTGCTATTCATTAGGCCACTCCCCACCATAGTGGGTAAACTGGGGGTCAGGCAGGAAGTTAGAGAGAACGCTGACTGGATTGAACGAAGCAACACCTAGTGAGAGAGGGTGTTGTGGAGGAAGAGACAGTAGGGTCTCTGCCAGGGGTGGGATCCTGGCAGAGGCTTGGCATTGGAAAGAACGTAACGGGACCGTGCCTGCTCAGCATAGCGGCGGTGCCCAAGAAAGGACTAGAAGCGAGATAGATTGTGCTGAGTGAGAAACGAGATCAAGCAGACGGAGAATACCAGCAGGGGTTTTGTTGAAAGAGGCAGCACCTTGCTGAGGCGCATTACCGGTGGCCGGAACGCCGAGGGAGTGGAATAATATACAGCTTTAAGCCATACTCCAAACAGCGGCAGGACAGTCAGTCTCAGGCGAGCTGTCTACCACATATCACCTATGAAGTCTTGGGGGGCAATTGCGGGAGAGGGGCGTCACTAGGGTCCCGGAAGAACTCCAGGCCTACCTGACAAACGGGTGCCGTTCCAACCTGAATAACAGGGAGGGATGGAATAAGAGAGGAACATCTAATCGAGTTGTGAGGGAACTTAAGAAACAGACACAACAGTTGTGGGGTACTTTCCGTGAGCACAGCAGGGAAGGACTACAACACACAGCGCTAAGAAGGAAGGCACTGATTTCCACCTGTGAAGAGAACTCTGGAGGTGCCATTGGATCGGCCGGACTTGCGCAGCCTGGTGAACCGTATTCTGGACTGAGGACTCAGAGATCTCCAGTAAAGAGGTAAAGAGACTGCAACCTGGTGTCCTCGTTATTTACCGCGACCTGCACCCCACAACTGCACCGCTACACCGCCGTTAACACCACCTACTTCACCGGACGTCCCCCACTGACGGACAGGGCCACGGACCAGGTCTAGCCACCGTGACAACCCCAGGACTGAGACCTAGAGGCCCGGCTCCGGGTACCCCTCGGCCCTGCGGCAGTGTGGGGGCGCCGCACATTAGTTGTGAGAATTCAGAAGCCTGCGATGTCAGGATTCAGCTCTGCAGGTTCCAGTAGTCATCACATGGACACTTCACTCACATGCGACTTTCACACTTATGGTCCTGTGACAACGAGCTTCTCTTCTGCTTCTCTCAGTTTTTCACTGAACATTGAGAGCATTAGGGAGAGGAGCTCGTGGGCACATGACTGAGTGTGCAAATCGCATATGTCCTTGGCGGAGGGGGGAACCAAAATGAATTCTTGCCCCTGGTGCCAGAAACCCTAGATACACCTCTGCTGGTATGCTACTGCGAGCGGCAATTACTGGGTCCGGTGGAGGGATGTCTGTGCACAGGGAGTGAGGCAGGGACTGAGGGTGTGCACAGAGAGAATGGAGATCCGGAGACTGCCCGTCCCAGTCTACGCCATAGCCTGGAGCCCTCATTATATGTCAATGGAATATGTCAGTTAATAAATTGTTTTTCTAAAGCTTTATACCGCAGTTTTAGGTCAGAGGGATGGTTGGGATGAGCTAGCAAGGTGCAGGGACAGGTAGCGATGGCTACTTGCGGACATGTGCGGCACTTGCGGTTTTGCACTTGCGGTGACACAAAAAACACTGCTAGCAGTGTTTTTTTCCATTGCTGCAAGTACCGCATTTGCCAGATCACGGCAAAACCGCAAGTGCCGCACATGTCTGCAAGTCCCATAGGGAATGAATGAGGCCGAACGCAGTGTTGCTGTAAGTGATCCGTTACGTGGCAGATTCGGAAAAACTGCCGGATCTGCTGCAAAAGGCTACTTTCACATCAGCGATTTTTGCCAAAGTCACTGCCGATAGTGTCATACTCACCAATGGGGGAGGCAGCACTAAAAGTACCTAGGGCAACAGAAACTCTAAATACGGCCCTGCTCCTGATTCCTGACTACAACACAGTTTTAGCCCAAATGGTTTGGATTAGAAAATGGGGTCTCCTGACTGCAACACAGTTTTAGCACAATCTAGATAGATGCTGGAAGATCGATTTCACACAGGAAAGGATTGGATCTAACTAAATGATAATTTCCCTTGCAGCAGCAGAAGCAGCCTCTCTGCACTGTTACACTGCGAAAATGGTGCCAACAAAACAAGATATCTGCTTTTTATATGGAGAGGGACATGTGACTTCAGCCGCCAATCTCAGAAGCCCTTGTGTCATGATGTTGTGGATGGTTTCCGCACCCTGATGTACACACGTTAAGTTATGAAAGAAAAAAAAATGAAAAAAAAAAATTACACTCCGCAGCTCCATTGACTTAGATATACCCCCTCCCCTCATAAAACATGTTCCCCCACTCATCATAGAGCACCGATATCCTAGACATAGTCAAAACAAAAGCATTAGTTGAAATGCGATTATTTACCAAAATTCACCACATTTTGCCGACTTTGAGGAAAAATGCTCTTTGAGATTGGCGAACGTTTTCCAATCAAGTTTGCTCATCTCTATTACAGATATCAAGGTATCCTTTTATTCAGCTTCCTGTGATCTACATGCCTACATGTAGGGTTGATCCTAATGACAGATTCCCTTTAGGTTTTCGAAATACTTGCACAAGCAAAACTGTTCAAGGAATCCCCTTCATAAAGGACGTAGCTCAGTTAATTTAAGCTTTCTTCTTATATTGGCTACACGTACTGCTATGCATAGAAAAAAATGACGTTTAACCCACAGTGTCAGGAACACCTCATGACCATGACATGTAACCTTGGGGGTAAGGTAGGGCAACAACTCATCTTCAAAGGTAGTATCCACTGCATCTGTATAGTTACATTCCTGAACTACGCCTGTAAAACATTAAAGGCCAAGACTGTAATAGGGGGAATGCAATTAGCCATATACACCCCAAGCTAGTACCTCCCTTCTAGGTTTGATCCAAACCCCTTCAGTCTCTACGTCATTGCCCTAATACACCCCCTAAACATCTAGAGTATTTCTGCCTCCTTGGGAGTATTAGCCCTATAAAAGCAAAAGAGACTGTGTGCATCACCGTTGCTAGCACATCTGCATCTTGTCCTGAAGAAGAAGCAGAACACTGAAAGAATGAAATTACTTCTCTTCTTTGCCTTGTGCTCTCTGCTGAAATATGCAGGTAACATCTGATTACTGAGGATTACACAATTCTATAGGGATGTATTTCTGTTTACTATTGCTTCTATATTTTCTCATCTTTTTATTTTTTTTTTAATTTTTAAGATTTAGCATGAAGCAGCAATTCTGATGCATTGATGATATTCAGTTTTCTTTCAAAGTTAAATAGGTTTTCTAGAGTCGACAAATAATTGTTAATCTTTGCATAAAATATGACAAACAACTATTTTCCACTATACTTTCTACTTCAGTCATTCAACAAATGCCTTTATTGATGATGTCCACAAATCTGCAAATGTATTGGGGTCATAAATAATGTAGTGATAGTACAGACTGTATCTACTATATCCAGTCATTATTAAGAAAAATTCCAAGTGTCAGCAACTGAATAGAATCTTCAAAGTTTTAAATGAAATAACACTTGCAGTAGATGCGTTTATTATATATTAGGGATGAAGTATCTTATAGTGCTGCTTATTGACTGTATATTTTGGGGGATTGTGATTTGATGAAAGGGAGCCTGTCACATTGTGCATGCAGTCCTGTATGTGGACATATGGTACAGAAGAGGAGAAGCTGAGCAGATTAATACATAGCAATGTCCAGGAAAAATAAAAAAATAATACCCGCACTGCTGCCTATCGCGATCATCTATCAGCGTGCCCTACGCTGCTATTCCAGTACCAATACCAACTACTCCACATACGGGCGCTTCGGGTGCATAACCAAAAAGTGCATCAAATCCAGAAAAAAAGAAAAAAACGGTTTGCACTCACCAAGCCCGATGAAACAAATTAGTCTTTATTAGGACATGTGCGATATGGACAGGGAGATCATGTTGACCACAGGATGACAGCTGACACAGCTGTCATCCTGTGGTCAACATGATCTCCCTGTCCATATCGCACATGTCCTAATAAAGACTAATTTGTGTCGTCGGGCTTGGTGAGTGCAAACCGGTTTTTTTTCTTTTTTTCTAGATTATTACATAGGTTAGTGGGAAAAAAATTACTATAACCTGGATTTTATCCTTTAAATCTGTAGTCCAGTAGGAGGACCTATTTATTAAGTGACAACTATCTCAGTAAGCACAATCATATTGGGAAAGATGTCGAACACTGAGTGGGACTGACCTCCGAATTACCAAGCAAGGTAGAAACAGGGATTTAACTAAGTAAAATTCAATTTATTCCCTCAAAACTATATATCAGTCTGCTCATCTCCTCCTGCTCTGTAACATGATGCCCGCAGATAGGACTGCATATAAAGGTTCCCTTAACGTTTTGTTTTCAGAACAAGATGTCAATGGTTTTTTTTTACAAGGACAGATCTGCTTTTAGACTTAGATAAGGATAATATCCAACCTTATAAAATAAGTGTTTATATTACACTCTGTTTGCAAAGCAAACTGGAAATGCATTGCAATGAAAGTGCCCATTACCTCTGTTTTGGTAGTTAAAAAAGATGTATGAGATTAGAAGACAACTACCACTGTTTTCCAGCAATTGTACCACTTTTGTCCATATGCCCTGTTCAGTATTGCTTCTCTACCCTAGTTAGTGCATCGGAGCTAATAGAAACATGGATTAGAGGGCCACTGTTTCTGGCAACTATAATTTTAAGGCCGGGGTCACACTTGCAACTGCAATGCGAGAAACTCGCGCAAGTCTCTCGCATCAATGCTCAGCACTGCCGCCGACACTCGGGACCGGAGTGTGCATGTGTTTCTATGTAGCTGTATTCTATGCAGCTGAATGCTCCGGTCATAACCGCTGGCAGCAGTGCTAGGACTTGATGCGAGTTTCTCGCATTGCACATGCAAGTGTGACACCGGCCTATAATAGTTGTGCAATGGCAGATTACGTGCTACCAATTGAAAATAAAAGGCAGCTTATGACTTCAATGAATGCTGATAATCCTAAAAAAGACTTTGGACATGCTTGTAATGTATAGACCAGTGTTCCCAAACTGGAGTCCTCCACCAAAACATGCCTTCAGGACTTCCTTAATATTACACAGGTGATGGAATTATCACCTGTGTAGTACTACAGGGATCCTGAAAACATGATCTGTTTGTGGTTCTGGAGGACTGGCGTTGGAAGGACACTGACTGACATAGACTTTTCAAGTCCACCAGAGCTGTTCTCTGTTTTAGCCCTTACAAGATGTTCTGTATGAAGTGATTCTTGGCTCCTGCTCGCTAACCATTACCCTCTGAAAAGCCATCTAGACCAGAATATTGCTTTTAACACTAGAAGTCCCAGAGAGGGGTCATTTAACATTTCTACCTTTGGAACCCAGAGACGGGTCGAATGACCTGAAGGATTTTAGCTAACATCCTCTAATCACCGTCTTTTGTTCTGTAATTAAGGCCATTACTGTCGCACCACAGGAGGTTGTTGTTTTCCATTGAGTTTAGCCATTTAGTTTCTAGTTAGTTGACAGAATTTATTAAAGATATCAAAATGTGGTTATTAATTTTATTTAAACCAACATTCGCCATATCTGATCATTAAAATGTCTTCTCTTCTCCTCTTCTTTTGCAGCTGCACAATGCTATTGTAAGTACTTAATGTGTTGTTTGTTTTATAATTATACATTATTCGTGTAGTACAGTTTCATCAACACAATGAAAGGCAGAACTACAGTTGTCTTAGGGTACCGTCACACAGTGCCATTTTCATCGCTACGACGGCACGATCCGTGACGTCGCAGCGTCGTATGATTATCGCTCCAGCGTCGTAGACTGCGGTCACACTTTGCAATCACGGCGCTGGAGCGATGCCGAAGTCCCCGGGTAACCAGGGTAAACATCGGGTTACTAAGCGCAGGGCCGCGCTTAGTAACCCGATGTTTACCCTGGTTACCAGCGTAAACGTAAAAAAAACAAACAGTACATACTCACATTCCGGTGTCTGTCCCCCGGCGTTCTGCTTCTCTGCACTGTGTAAGCGCCATAGCCGGAAAGCAGAGCGGTGACGTCACCGCTGTGCTCGCTTTCTGGCCAGCAGGCGCTCACAGTGCAGAGAAGCTGAGACGCCGGGGGACAGACACCGGAATGTGAGTATGTACTGTTTGTTTTTTTACGTTTACGCTGGTAACCAGGGTAAACATCGGGTTACTAAGCACGGCCCTGCGCTTAGTTACCCGATGTTTACCCTGGTTACAAGAGAACACATCGCTGGATCGGTGTCACACACAACGATCCAGCGATGTCAGCGGGTGATCAAGCGACGAAAGAAAGTTCCAAACGATCTGCTACGACGTACGATTCTCAGCGTGATGTCTGATCGCAGTAGCGTGTCAGACACAGCGATATCGTAACGATATCGCTAGAACGTCACGAATCGTGCCGTTGTAGCGATGAAAATTTCACTGTGTGACGGTACCCTTAGGAGCAAACATAGAAGGAGTGCTATATTTATGTTTATATTTGCACACCATAGCAGGCTCGGACTGGCACACAGGGAATAAGGGAATCTACTGGTTTGCCACCGTCATGAGCAATGCTTCGCAGGGTACATTTGATGAACTATATACAGACAGGCCACCTGCCGTAGTATTAACATGTATCTTCAAAACTGTCATAAATGCCTCTGGCATTTTTACTTACCAGTTGGATGAGGGTCCACCAATTCTACCTCACTACATCCTCCATATATATTAGTTGTAATGTAACTGCACACTCAGCGCATATTGCCATTCATATGTATGGAGAATGTGTTGGTTGAAAATTTGGAAACAAGCATTAGGTAATATTTGCATGTAGTTGTAGAGGGGGTCCCCAGTATCAATGTTACTATTGGGCCCTTGGAGATCCAGTCTGACATTGCACCTTAGTGACATCCAGCTGTGGGAACATATCTGAAATTTGCATTCTGTTTCTCATCTCAGTTGTTTTCTATTTTTTCATAAATAGTTAAAACAGAGTCTTGCATGGTGTTAATACACAATCTAGTTCTAAATTTAAAATAAGGAAGCTCCTTTTAAAGAATTACTATCATTTCAACTTTTTTCCATATATCAATCTTACTACTACTATTAGTGGCAAGGGCTTAGTACTGCACATCCGCTTCCTATTCAAATCAATAGGATGTGGATGTGAAGTACCCTGTGGTAGCCATTGCAAGTAGACAGAACACCTTGGCAAATGACTACTACCTCTGCCGCCGCTGCCATGATAATAGCTGATCGGCGGGGGATGCCAAGGGTCGGACCCCAGCCGATCAGACATTGATGTCTTATCCTAGTAATGTAAAAGTAGTGGACAACCTCTTTAAGTGTTCTACTGTCACATCCCACTGCTGGATTTACAGTAACACTGCTCAGTACTGTTGTATAATGTTCCCCATACTACTACTGCTGATTGTATGTAGGATAGAAGAGCAGGATGTCCGGACTCCTATGTGTGCTGTGTATTGGGACCACATAGTAGCTAGTCTCTCTTCTCTTGGAAATGAGTTCAGAGAAAATTAACAATTAGATATAAAGCCTATAGAAGGGTAAACCTGTTGCGCTAATTGCAGACAAAGGAACATGTAATGGCTGGAAACAGTGGTATTACCCACAAGCATACCAGCTTCCTCCTAAAAGTCACCTGAAGCAACAGTTGTACAGTAAATATTGTTGAAAATATGCAACTTTATAACATATCTGATCAGAGAAATCTGTTTCTTTCCCTGCTAGAATTGATCAGTCATTATCAAAAGTCTCAATTCTTAGGTAAAATCTGCATTCAGTGAAGACACTATCCTATTACTGAGATAGGAAATATGAGAGTCACTACCGATATGATTCTATATAGATAGAAGGGGGAGGAGGTAGGTGGAGGAGGGAGGAGCTCTGCCTGTAGCTCCTCCCTCCTACATACAATTGTATCTGTGACGACTGTAAGATATATTACAAAACTGCTTATTTTCATATGTACTATTGATTTATGAAATAAAAATGAAAACAACGGTTACTCTTTAAGAAATTAATAGTCACAGAAAGTAGACCAAAAAACATTAAATTCAGGGGTGAACATGCATGAAAAAAGTTGTGAAAATGGAATGTGTATGACTAGCTAAAAGTTGATGCTATTTCGCGATGGTTTTTTGTATTAATTGTTTTATCATATACTGTAGTGTTTGTGGATTATTCTAAAGGTATAACTTAGGGATCATTTAAACAATAGTTTTTCTCGTTCAAGTTCTATCCGTGTTTTCCATGGATAGAACTAGTGCCCATTATAGTCTATGAGGCTGCTCACATGCCAGTGTATTTTTGCAGACATAGGGGTCTGCACAAAATCAGGGAGACATGTCCAATATTGATGCGAGTGTTGGATCAAAATTACCAATGTAAGACTATTGGTCTGTGAAATCACAGACTGTTTGAGAGGAGAAAGCGCTCTCTTCTTTTTTATTCAAACTAGAAACAATGGTGGAATGCTGATTGTGGCAAACTGATGAAAATTGGATAAAAAAACTGGTGTAACTTGGACCATGAGAGAAATCACTGAAAGCCAAATGAGCCCTTAGATAAATAAAAAAATCCATTATTCACTATATTTTTTTAAATTTTGTATAAAAATCCCTAGTTTGTAATTTTTTTGTTAATAGGGTAAATAGATTTGTATTTAAGAACTCCCACTCCCTTATATGTATGCTGCCATTTGATTTACAATGGTAATAAAATAGAATATTTTTTTTCTACAGCTGGTACTAGTCCTATTCTGTGCAGTGATGCTACCTGTGGCGGGTTTTGTACATCTGATAATGGATGCTATTGCAATGATGGTCTAACACAATGTGTTCCTAATTCAAACTCGTGCGGAATGGAAGACAACAGCTGTTGTGCTGCGCTCTCCAAGTGGTACTGGGATAGTACTCAGCAATGCTGCACACGTAAGTGGGGATAATTGACACTAATGTTCATACCCTTGACAGTTGTAGAAACGTAGAAATAAGAAGAGCGATATCATTGCTGACAGTAGAACGCTATTAACCTTCTTGTTACTGGTTTTGTCATTGTGTTACAGAAACAGTAGTGTGCAGTCCAAGCTGTTACAGTGATGAAGTTTGTGACAAAGAATCGGCAACGTGCAACTGTAATGCTTCTAAGTACGCAGGAAATAGTGAGTGTTTGCCATGTTTCCAGCTTATAATTGACAGTGAATGCGTTCTCAGGTCACTGAAAGAATATATTCATGTTCTCCTTGTGATATAATATGGTAGAAGGTCATCAGATTATTACCTAAAGAACAACGGCCATAGATGGATTTTGCAATTTTTGCAGCCCAAAAAATGCAATTAACCTACACAGTAATCGCACATTTATAAACTACTGGCTTTTAGCATTGGTTTTGTTGTATTCAATCACAACAAAGCTAAAATCCTAAAAAAGGTGAATGAGATTTGATACACTCACATTTCCTACAGTGTAATATGTGGTTTTCACAGCTTTCTAAAGCAAAAAACAGAATCAGACATTGTAATACCTATATGAGGAGTGATTGTACTTCCCAACCTGCAACATCTCGGATGTGAGTCCACGTTCTACTAAACTGTATGGTGAATTTTGTATTTCTCTGCAGCTCCACAAGATTTGGCACCTACAGTGGCTTGTGATGGTGGCGTAATGGTGGCATCTGTCAGCCAGTGCAGGCTCGAAGAACTTGGTTATGACTACGAAAGTTTTCATCTAATTGATAACTCCACTTCATGTACATTTACTTATAATGAAACTATTAAAAATTTACGTGAAAGAAGTATTCAAGTAAAAGCAGCCGTAGGATGGTGTGGGAATATTAACACGGTAAGCTATTTTTCTTGTCACAATTTTGTTCCATTAGTATTTTAGCATATTAAGTTACATTTTTGTATTCTCATGAGAAATCTTGTGCGTGTATTAATAGTAATTCATTTCATAAATCACCAATAGCCAAACCATAGCTGAAATGCCCCATTGCAATGACAGCCACGCCACCACTAAATTACCTGAAGAAATTACATGTAAGCGGAGACTTATGTTTTGTGACCAGGCCTGATTGTCATCTCAAAATTAAAAAAAACAGCTTTGCCATGTATTTCTTATGTTTTCTAAGGAACAAAGTTATCTAACTGCTCTCTTAACTTATACAGTAACTGGTTGTGCCATCTTACAGACTCGGCTAGCGCCATTGTCTTCTTTATACCTATTTAATCTAGCTTCATTATATATTATTGATACTGAAAAAGCACAACAAAGCACAGTATATAATGCAAAAAGGTGTAAACCACATTATTCTGGAAACTTTTATAAAACTAATTCAAAGGCTAATGAACTACATTTAGAGTCATCTTTTCCTAATGAAAAAGGGTTAGAAATGTTAAACTGTTTGGACAACTCATATCCCACCATGTCTAGTAGAACATTTCATGGTAGCATGGTGGTCCAATTTTCTATGTGAAAGAAAAAAAGGAACTCAAACTGTTTGAGCACAGTCCTATTCATCAAGTGCTCTGCAAAAACTGCATAGCATCAGGTCAGGAGCAGGTTGGTAGAGAAAATTTGTTGGGGCCTCTACGCTCTTCTAGCGCTATGGGTCTGTTGCCCGAATAGGTTAACATATGAAAAATTTCTCCATCCGTAATTTGGAAATAATGACTCTAAATGTAGTTCTGATGCCTGCAAATGTGCCACTGAGTCACTGAAATAGTTTTATAACCGTTTCCAGGAGCAAATGGCTTTAAAGCTAAATGTTTTCCAATGGTGCATATATATTAGGCATATTTTAAACATATAGTTCAATCTTAGAATCAATATATAATGAGGCTATATTGAAAATTGATATTGATGGCATCCAACCTCCGGGACTCTAAATGCATAGTGAGTTTTTGTGCATGCTAGCACATTATGGTTACCAGAAAAGCCACTGAAGGACATAAAACCATCAGCGTGACAAATTCTGAATAGGAGGGCACATCTAAAGGGAATCAAATAATTTTTTTTTCGAAACTGAATGATCCTGTGTACATCCTCTTGTAAAGTTTAATGAAAGCAAATATGAAGATGTTCACATCCATGTAATCATTTTACTTTGCTTTGTTACCCAGAGAGATTCATCAAAAATCTATTTTACCAACACTCTCCACATCAGTCCATTTTCTGGTCCTCTTATTACCAAAAATCCGATTGTCTTCAACTTCACCTGTATATACAACCTGACTATGCAGACCAGCCTTAACTTCTCTCTAAATCCCATACTAAGGTGAGATATTGTGAAATGTAGAGAACAGTGACATTCTAGTATACCAGTGTCATATATTCCCACTTGATAATGTGACATTTCTGACCAGTACACAAGCTGCAAATAAACAGGAGATTTCCAAAGAACAGAAGTAGAAGACTGAGATAACAGGTTATAGTAACCTAAGTAAAGTGTTTGTTCTTAAGACTATATCCTGACAAGTGACTGGTATATATATTGTGTGCTGATCATCGAATAATTGTAGTCCAATATTGAATAGGTTCCATTGGTGCTAGAATAAAGAACAAAAAGCTGGAACAAATCCTGTCTACAAATAGATGTAAATCTGCACCCAAACATACTCCGACGCACAATATAAAGGCCTCCTGAGTAATGTTAGGGCAGCCTTCCCTATCAGTCTGATTACCTGTGTAGGATCTGTTCACACGACTTCCAGGTTCCACCGAGATTTTAGAAGCAAAACTGTTTCAGAAAACCACTGGTGGGATTTTTCCTAAAGTGCTAGCAACTTCTTAATAGTTTTTTTGTCGTTTTTCTCTCCATTTTACACAGTAGTGGAGAGCAGCTTCCTAGCAAAAATTAGCATGTTACTTCTTTTACCACTTTCTGAACCCTAAAGCAATTAAAAGAAGTGACAAAAGACTTAGTATGGGTACAGCAAGGTCATTTTTATATTGCCCTGCACTATGTACATTTTTAGTGACAGTTTTTTAGTGCTTTTTCAGGAGGTGTTCCAAGCAAAATCTGCCTGAAAAGGACTTGGAAGGAAATTTAACCTTTGAGAAAATTGACACCTTTTATACTGACAGGAAATTATGGGTTAAAAAGGAAGTCGGGAGACAAGAGCACATAGGGTGAAATTGAAAGTTACAGATGAGAAGGGAGTTATGGAGTTGCTCACCTGAAAAGGTTGTGATTGTCACAACTCCAGTAATTGCCATGAATATTGCAGCTGCTGTAGTCCCAGAAGTAAATGAAGGTAGACCCTCTTTTGTATATCGATTAGTATAAAAAGAAGATTGATGTTTCAGAGTAGATCTGGCTGCTGTGGAAAGGATGCAGTTCCAGAAGGGAATAGTAATTTTACAGTTTTTATTTATATGCATTTCGGGCTCGCGCACTACATGTACCTTGTACAGTAGTTTGTTCTTGAGAAAGGGTTCAAAGCATGTAAAAATAAAACCTATGAAATTACTATTCCCATCTGGAACTGCATCCTTTCTACGGCAGCGCGGTCTACACTGAGACAACAATCTCATTTTCTACTAAAGGAATTTATGGGTAAATTATGCATTGGAACACATAAAATATAAGCCCTAATTCACGCCTCAGTTTTTATTTCCTCATGACTTGATTTTGTAACGCTTGTTTTCACTACAGAGAATAATGGTTGGTAGAGCTCTTATACTGGATTACTTATGGCTGCCAGTGGTGATATTGATGAGCCTTGTTTTTATTTTCATAGTTCAGTGGTTATACCCTCACCAGGAGCCGGGCTTGGATACTTCACAGTCACTATGTCTGCATATTCTGATTCAGAATTCACAGTTCCAATAGAGGCAGACCAAGATATATATGTTGGATCAGATATCTACGTGGGAGTCTTCTCTGAAGATTTGGATGCTGATTCATTTTCTTTAAGACTACAGAATTGTTATGCTACCCCTAGCCAGGATTTAAGTACCCCGAATGTTCAGCTTATAACCGGGGGGTAAGTCAAATACTACTCAACATTTCTTCATTCACATAACATGTCTATAGAGCTGGCCTGGTGAACATCCATATACTGGTACTCACCAAGTATGTGGAAAGTTTGCCTGGGCGTACCATAACAAGATGCATGTCCACTGCTCCAATGACACAAAACCATACAGTATGTCTCAGAGATCAGTATAATGTATGCCGTAGACTATAAATGTCATGTTCTGTATTTCCAGCTGTGCTGCAAATAGTGATGTCGTGACCAATGTCCTACAGAATGGAAATGGTTCTGAAGCTCGATTCCAAACTAGCGCATTTCTGTTTTCAAATTATCCTGAAGTCTATTTATTTTGTGAGGTGGAGATATGTAACAAATCAAGCAGTTGCGGAGCGGTAAGTAAATGGACTTTTAATAATAATAAAGCACACCTGCCATGATGAATATGCGACTCTATTAGTGGGCTCCATAAGGAGCTGAGCACATTTATGTATGGATTCGTTGCCAACATTTCATGATAATTTGAAATAGCATTCTGGCGTACAGTAGACATAATAGAATTATGGTTGACGGCCTGCCTACATAGGTGTCACTTACTGAGTAGGACTTCTTAAGTTCTCATAAGCCAAGAGCTGCTTGGAGATGAGACAATATGTTCATTCCTGATTGACAACTATTTCCTCACTCATTATTACATACAGTGATTATAATGCTTCACCACAAACCTGCCGATTAGTTCATCATTCCAGAGTTATTTCCACAAATCAGTTAATATTGTCACCTAAAACAATCTTGATGAATCTGACCCTTTTCTTTTCTGCTCACAGTGTACCTCTGGCCGTTCAGGAAAAGCTGCTGCCTCCGGAGTGGGTGTAACTCTGAGTTACCTAGGTAAATCTGATTCTTAAAGTAATACCGACTGACTGATATTTCCATAAACAGCTGTGAACCTCTGGAGGATGATGGCGGAGTTGTCTTTATTTCACTTACATTGCTCCATCATGTTCCACAGCGATTTACACACATTATCATCACTGTCCCCATTGGGGCTCACAATCTAGATTCCCTATCTGTATGTCTTTGGAGTGTGGGAGGAAAAGCACACAAACACTGGAAGAACATTGCCCTTGGTTTGAACCCACGACCCCAGTGCTGCAAAGCAAAAATGCTAACCACTGAGCCACCGTGCTGCCCTCGATAGCCATATTTGTGGTTATGCCATTAATACAGAATTGTGTATCATCTTTTCTCTGAATGTATATGAAGGTTGGCTTACAATGAGATAGGACATCAGTCTGTTATCATATTGAACCGAAAATATGACCGGCACATAGTACAGTTTTTATATACCCAACAGGTGACTGTAAAGAACATCCCATGCCAGGTTAAAAATACATACATACCCTGTTCCCATTTTTCATATTTAAAAATATTTAAAAAGCAAATTAGGTTTCACCATGCCTTTAAAAACACAACCTTTGAAAATATAATAATATTTTTCTGAAATTGGAGAATGCTTTAAATAAAAAATAAAAAAATAAATTTTGGGGTGGTGAGTTTTTTGATCACCTTTTCACCCTCAAATTTTTAATTTTGGGGGTGATAAGGTCCTCTCATATGACATTGATTACTGGGTACCCTGTTGCTTGGACACCCAGCAATAAACTGTAATCTGCTCAGGAGCTTGACAGCAATTGTGTATGTCCCTGCGATGCCCCTACAGGGAACATGAAGCCTTACACTGAACCATATTACTAATGGGCTATCCTTGTACATAAGTGCTTGGTCTTTTAGAGAGCAAGAGAGAGAAATGAACTTGTTTTAATATCTTTATTAACACAGAATGCTTTAAAGAGAATCTGACACCAAGTTTTTGCTAGCCTGTCAGAGAGCATCATAATGTAGGGGTAGAGACGCTGATTCCAGTAATGTATTACTTACTGATCTGCATGCTGTCATTTTGATAAACTCATCGTTTTCTCTGCCATAGATCTATCAGTTCCCTGAATGCTGATCTCTGTATAACCCCGCCCACACCACTGATTGGCAGCTTTCTGCCTAGTGTACATAGAAAGCTGCCAATCAGTAGTGGGGGCGGGGTATATATGGCTCATGAATATGGAGGACTACATGGCAGTGGGTTTACTAGTCCTCTAGTGACAATCCCATGCTGGTAAAAATGATTTTATCAAAACTACACTTAGCAGCCCTGTAAGTTACACATTGCTGGAATCATGGTCTTTGTCTCTACTTTATGCTGCTCTCAGATTAGATGGCAAAAACCTCAGATTCCCTTTAATAAACTATTTGAACATTTTTTATACTGTACAGCCCTGTTAACTAAGGTATCATCTCAACCATCCTCCACTATTTGCTTTCCTCCAACCGTCTTCCATAACAAAACTCTCCTTCCTCGTCACTAGACAAGTCCTCATGATCGTTTTCTTTTACATCCAGCAATATTCCAGCCATTAACAAGAATGTTTAAAGGTCGTTGTCTGTTATAAGAAGCTTTGGTCCCTTGTGTCGTACTTTATATTTGACCCCATGCTTACATCGTATGTCGGCATTGTGATCTTTTCTATCCTGTAGATGTATTATATAACATAAAGTGTAACCGATCTATGTGATCTCGATCATGCCAGAATATCTGATGTCATATTGATAGCATTTAGCATTTCTGGTATACAATATTTGATTTTTCTCTGATTTCTTTTGCAGATAATAGTGATCTCGATAGCTCTGGACATCACACAGGTAAGAGCATCCTATCACACAGTAGGCATTACCCAGCTTATTACATGTGTTACTCTCCATAATCATAACCATGCCCAGCACAAATTGTCTGACCATCTAACACTGGATAGTCAGCCATACTTTCTTCTAGTTGAATATTGTATATGGTAGATACAACCAACACATGCCAGGATTAACTTAGGTGTGCACTTTTAAGAAGTGAAATTACGGCACAGATTTAACTTGTAAAGTTTTATTTTAGCCGCACAAGTGTAAAGATTTTTTTGCCGACACTGTATATGTTCGGAAAAGCTCCTCAGCTCTCAGATATAGTGCGCACTTAGCCTAAAAAGCAAGACTAGTGAGTGGACCTGGGGTTTGGATACCAAGGGGAGGGTTAAGCAATGGGCCATATAGTTACCATAACACAATTATTGACAAGTGATCATAACAAATGTACAACATCCACATACCGTGATATGAAATAATTCCTTGTGTGTCTCGTTCTATGCAGTGGCATCTTGGACTATGTTGGCAGCCTCCCTGCTTGGACTGTTTGTGAAGTTCTTCTAGCAAGCTTCCTCAGACTCTTCTGGAAGCCATAAAACCGGACTAGATAATGGGTATTACTTGTAATTAAAGCTTGTTTTTCTTTTGGGACTATAGTTAAGTTATTTTTCTTCTTAATCCCTATATATTTGTCTGATAGGGATTGGTGACCATAAAAGGGATAATGTCTAGTAACAATACAATCATTGTACCCTTCACGTAGTAGCATATCACGCTAAAAAATGCTTAGTCCATGAATGCTCCAACATATCCTCTTCTGTTTTCTGTGCTGCTGAAATCAAAAACACAAATTTGTGTATTTATCCTCTCATTGTATAAAATAAATGTATTTGTAGTATACCAAGATTTGCGTGTGCTCATTAATTAGTAAGTTAGTAAAAAATGATCTGGTTCTGAAACAAAACAAGCCTTTGATCTAACATAATAAAGTACTATAATAAACAGAATAAGTGTAATGATTGGCAATTCTTCTTCTTCTCCTCATAATTGTTGTACAAAATGTAAATACCCCAATCAGTAACAGTGCTCTACTTGTTTTTCGTCATACAATTAATTAAAAAGGATCACAACAAATTAAAAATTAAAGATACAAAACTCGCCTCACTGATGCCCTACTCGTTCCATTCCAACTTTGCCTGGTCTTTCTGCAGTTGGCCCAGGAACGAGAGCTGCAGGGAATTGTTGATAGTTAAAACAGATCATGTGTCCAACCCCCAAGGACCCAAATACATGTCTTCAAGACCATCGGTATTGTACATCTGATTATGTATCCTCTTTTCTATTCTAATTGTCACATCTTAACTAGTAGATCTATAAAGACTTTCTAAAAGTTGCGTGACTTTCTAATGGCATCGCTTATATCAGATGCAAGAATGCTGTAATTGTGGAATAGTAGGATTCCCACCTTCTTTCACATATATATTATCTGTCACTAAAAATAAGCGATAAGCGAGTGTAATTCTGGTCAAATGTGTAAAGAATTAATATTAGTTAATAGTATGTTCCTCATGTAACTGAATGGCTGCATTGACTTATGTCCTACACAGACTAGGATCAAGGTCAGGAATTGTAATATATGGCCCTGTGACTGGTGTCCATGCAAATATTTAATAATGTTACCAATCTCGTAAACCACATGGTAAAAAAATTAAATATTAATACTCTCTATGCCTTACTAATAAGGGGTAATCACAGAAGAAAGCTAATCAGTTCAGATTATACATAATTGTCCCAACCACACAGTGACCGTATGACACAACATGAAATGTGCATATACAGAACTACCACTGGCCATACCTGATATCCACTCTTAGGGCCCAATTAGATGATTCATAGTTCATTTTCAATGCCAGTTAAATTAAATAAATTAAAATATTTTGTTTTAAATTCACATCCCAAAATCTTTGAAGGATTTTGAAAGTATGGACTATGGCGAACACATCACAATGATTCACTATGCAAGCCTGGAACCCCCAGTCCAAAAGTTCGGATTAGACTACTGGGGGAAGTTAGATCATCTGCAAAATATTATTAATACCGGTAAATCATTTTTTTAAAGTTATATTTTGAAAATGATTTTTTTTCTGGAGGCTGACAGGTTTTCAGCTAGGGTCATCCTGATGATAGGTTCTTTTTAAAGTCAATACATTGAATTAATTTTGGCCAAAGTGAAGTATCCTTTTTAATACACAATCCTCATCACTTAGTCACATTTTAATTTCTTCAGATAAAAGGCACGGTAAACTGTAAATGCTGCTGTTTGCAGTCCTAAAGAAAGCACTGTACGGTGAGACATTAGTTGATTCTCACTTGGGACAATATCCAGGATCATAAATCTGTGTATTCTGTTAAAAACAAAATAAGCAAAACTGTAAGAACCCAAACATGAGACGTCACCAAAAACATCCAATTCTCCATTGACACAATGTAAACAGCAGACCTATGGTTTGAGAGACTGAACAACGAGCCCGCCTACTTATGTGGTAGTGTGAGGGAAGGGAGGACGTAGTAGGATTTTTCCAAAGTGAATCTCTCTACAAATGTATGGTGATTCCGAAACAAAACTAACATTTGTTACATGCAGATTTGAGTGCGGTTGGCGGTCTGCACTCAAAGCATACATTCAAATCCAAATGAAAATCCAAGACTTTTCTACAACGCAATGAGCATGCCGTGGATTGGAACATTCACACAATGTTCGTTCTTCATCATGGAGCTTTTCTGCTACGTGTGAGGAGATGCTTGACTATAAGACTGTAAAGGAATGGCACACATGAATTAAAAAAAGTATTCCAGATTCAGCAAATAATTTTTTTTTCATACAATGAAACGTCTGTTGGAAAATGTTATAAAATTACATTGTATGAAAAAAAGTGTATTTCAAGTGGAACCCCCATTTATGGCCCTTTAAGAATTGTAGGGAGGAAAACAGAGTCTCTTCTGAGTTTTCCTAAGCTGTAGTACTGACATTTAGAAATGTTTTGAGATGAGAATATCCTATTAACAAAGCTGTCAATTGAGCATGTCACATTTGGGGGTAACGTAGAGCCCCATAAACCTATAGGGGTGCCATGTTACTCATTGCTGGATGAAAGCTGAAGTTAAAGAAATCTTTCCTATGACAAAGATTTGTATGAGGCAAGTGTCTGCAGGGCAGGGAAGAGCCAGCCTGTCACAGAAAACATCAGTGGTATACGCACATCGTCACATTCTTCGGAGTACTCTCCTCAGATATTAGAATAATTGCAACGAGACTAGCAAGTTGGTTACTAAGCACAGGGAAATGAAGAGTTAAATGTTCGTGTGTCTTCCTTCTAATTGATGAGTTCTGACAATCCTTAGGTTATTGTGAAATTCAAATAATCTCAGGTTCCTATTACATTGACTCCTTCCTCAGCCCTCTCCCCCTTTACCACTATATAAGTGAGGCTTCGAAGGGAACGTTACAGCAGACCCTAGCTAGAATTGTCATTTTGTTCAAGGGTGCAAAGATGAATTTACTCTACATCGTTCTTCTGGTGGCCGCTCTGAAATATGCTGGTAAGATATTTCTATTTTATAAGCATATGCTTTAGCGCTCAATATAAAGCCTGTACTCTATATATTCATATGGAATACTAGGTCTTATTTTGTGGATATGAGGGACGTTATTGAATAGCCAGATGCTGGGCTGTCATTAGCTAAGATAGTTTTATCTTGACATATTTGCTTCGTATATTTTCAATTGGGGCAGTTACAACTAACTTACATTAACAAGCACTAAATTACCACAGAAGAGTTAAATATAAAGTATTTTTATACAGCACCTTAAGGACCAGGCAATTTTTTTTTTTTTCTTTCATATATTTCTCTCTTTATTCCAAGAGCAATAACTTTTTATTTTAAGATCCGTGTGGCCATATGAAGGCTATTTACTGTGTGGAACAAGTTGTAGCTTTGAATGACACCAATTATTTTATCATACAACGTACTAAAAATTAATAGTGTGATGAAATGCAATTCTACTGTTGTTTGGGGGTTTTGTTTTTACCGAGTTCATTGCATGGTAAAAATGATCTGTCACCGTGATTCTTTAAGTCAGTACAATTATAGCAATACCAAACTTCAATTATTTTTTTAAGTGATGAAAAAACAAAAACAGGAGTTTCTAAATAATTTTTTTTTGTAATTTTCACCAGCAATTGCTCCAAATGCTGCTGTCAGAGATTGACAGTGGCAGCTAAACGGTTTAGAGCAATGGTCAAAGCTCAGCTCAAACCACTGTTGTTAGAGACACATGTCGGCTATATAACATTGCAGGCATCTACTACATGTGGAGGGAATTCAGCTCCTGAGAAGTCTGCTCTTTGTAAATAATGACAGGTTATCAGTTGGTAAGCTCCGGACAAACCCTTTAAAATTATACCAAATTCTAATGGTAAATATTTTTTTTTTATTTAAAAAGATGGCAGTAACAATTGTTCCACAAACACTTTAAGAAATTGGATAGGCACAGGGTAAAGATTTCCTTTATAAACCTTTAATTCCTGTATTGTCTTATTAACAATATAGCAAGCCAATGCCAAATTTAGTAGTCACGTGCCTTTATGGTGGTTCTTCTTATTTGGAACATGCTGAGGGTGATCATGTTTAAAGCACTAGTCTTTATTGTTTGCTAATATAACTCACATTCACCTATGTATTTTTACAATATGTAACTATTAGTTCGCTATGAATCTAATTCTATCTATCTGTCTATCTATCTATCTATCTATCTATCTATCTGTCTGTCTGTCTATCTATCTAGATATCTACATGTCATCTATCTATCTACAGGTGCATCTCACAAAATTTGAATATCATCAAAAAGTAAATTAATTTCAGTTCTTCAACACAAAAAGTGAATATATTATGTAGAGTCATTACAAACAGAGTGATCTGTTTCAAGTGTTTAATTCTGTTAATGTTGATGATTGTGGCTTACAGCCAATGAAAACCCAAAAGTCATTATCTCAGTAAATTAGAATACTTTATAACACCAGCTTGAAAAAATTATTTTAAAATCCAAAATGTTGGCCTACTGAAATGTATGTTTAGTAAATGCACTCAATACTTGGTCGGGGCTCCTTTTGCATCAATTACTGCATCAATGCGGCGTGGCATGGAGGCGATCAGCCTGTGGTACTGCTGAGGGTTTATGGAAGCCCAGGTTGCTTTGATAGTCGCCTTCAGCTCATCTGCATTGTTGGGTCTGGTGTCTCTCATCTTCCTCTTGACAATACCCCATAGATTATGGGGTTAAAGTCAGATGAGTTTGCTGCCAATCAAGCATAGTGATACTGTTGTTTTTAAACCAGGCATTGGTAGTCTTGGCAGTGTGGACAGGTGCTAGGTCCTGCTGAAGAATGAAATTTCCATCTCCAAAAAGCTTGTCGGCAGAGGGAAGCATGAAGTGCACTAAAATTTCCTGGTGGACGGCTGTGCTGACTTTGGTCTCGATAAAACACAGTGTATCTACACCAGCAAATGACATGGCTCCCAAAACCATCATTGATTGTCGATACTTCACACTAGACCTTGGAAATGAAGGTCCCAGAGTCTGGAGGAAGAGTGTAGAGACAGACAATCCAAGCTGCTTGAGGTCTACTGTGAAGTTTCCATAATCAGTGATGGTTTGTCATCTTCTGGTATAAAAAAAAGCAGCAAAAATGCCCTGTGGGAACTTACCCTAACAGAAATAAACACTTGAAATACATCACTCTGTTTGTAATGACTCTATCTAATATATGACCTTGACTTTTTGTATTGAAGAACTCAAATGAATTGCCTAACTTTTTGATGATATTCTAATTTTGTGAGATACACCTGTACCTCTCTCATATCTATCTATCTATCTATCTATCTATCTATCTATCTATCTATCTATCTATCTATCTATCTATCTATCTATCGCCCCTGTGCTTTGCTTTGTATACTACTAAAACATGTAATTTGACCTGGTTTTTCTTGTTTGCTGGCTTTTAGGCTGGGGTCCCATTAGTGTGTGGCATCTGGTGATCCTCTCATGTGAGAGCATTGGATGTGATATGCTAATGACCCTCAGCTCCTTCTCTCCCGAGAGTGTCTGTGCTCCAATCCTCTCGCATGCCGAATTGACATGAGAAAATAATCGCATATGTGAGCTGCCCTATAGTTTAACATTGGGCCGAGTGTAATCCGATTTTCATCACAAGTGTGAGCGAGCCCTTAGACTGCAAATGCAGTGAAATATAATCATGAAAGAGGGTTCTTAAAAATGTTCATTTCCCAATTATCATAACGCTCAATCATCAGATGAAATGATCCTTAGTGCAACACAGAAAAAAATCATTATTCTCCTCTCAGCAATTTATTCTCATGTGTCACAACAAGCCTTACTCAGCTTTTACACTGGATATTTTTTGACATGAGAGCCTGTGTGGCAGAGAGATTAAACTTTTTTTTCTGATTTTAATCTTTTTTGCTCATGCATGTGGCATTACATAAATGTATTTATATTCTGCTCACATAGGAATCCATTCCTTAAAGGGCTTGCCTGCTACTGGACAACCCTAACGTGAGAACTCAGGAGTGCAGTTAAAATACAGTGGCCCTGGTGCACTTTTGACCAGTACATTTTGGCACCCTTTCTCTGGCCCCATCATATCAGACCTGTTCATGAGGAGAGATAACAAGAACAAATCAAACAACACAAACTCATTTAGGCCATGTGCACACGTTCAGTATTTTTCGCGTTTTTTTCGCGTTTTTTCGCTATAAAAACGTGATAAAAACGCGAAAAAAATGCTTACATATGCCTCCTATTATTTACAGTGTATTCCGCATTTTTTGTGCAAATGTTGCGATTTTTTCCGCGAAAAAATCGCATCGCGGAAAAAAAAGCAACATGTTCATTAAAAATGCGGAATTGCGGGGATTCCGCACACCTAGGAGTCCATTGATCTGCTTACTTCCCGCACGGGGCTGTGCACACCATGCGGGAAGTAAGCAGATTATGTGTGGTTGGTACCCAGGGTGGAGGAGAGGAGACTCTCCTCCACGGACTGGGCCCCATATAAGTGGTAAAAAAAAAGAATTAAAATAAAAAATAGTGATATACTCACCTTCGATGTCTTCCCGCCTCTCAGCTGCATGCTGCCGCTTCGGTTTCTATAGCTGGTGTGCGGTGAAGGACCTTGCGATGACGTCACGGTCCTGTGATTGGTCGAGACCGGTCATGTGACCGCTCACGTGACCGCGACGTCATGGAAGGTCCTGCGCGCACCCACCCTCTATACGGAACGGACGCCGCTGAGGTCTGCAGGTGAGTATAAGCATTTTTTTTATTTTTTTTATTATTTTTAAACATTCTATCTTTTACTATAGATGCTGCATAAGCAGCATCTATAGTAAAAAATTGGTCACACTTGTCAAACAGTATGTTTGACAAGTGTGACCAACCTGTCAGTCAGTTTTCCAAGCGATGCTACAGATCGCTTGGAAAACTTTAGCATTCTGCAAGCTAATTACGCTTGCAGAATGCTAAAAAAAACGCGAAAAAAACGGAAAAAAAACGCAAAAAAAAAAATGCGGATTTCTTGCAGAAAATTTCCGGTTTTCTTCAGGAAATTTCTGCAAGAAATCCGGACGTGTGCACATACCCTTAAGCTGTTGCTGAGCCCCCATTCAGATTAACCACTGATAAACTGAATTCTGATTAATACACTGTAATACACTGATTAATACACTACACTATCGTTTGGATGTGTGTAGGGCAACAAATGGAGCCCACATCGAACTGCACTGAATAGGTATGAAACTGGGAGAGTTTTTCTTTTATTTGGAGCAGATTTCACATTTCTATAGTTTTTTGTTGCTTTCCAGTGACTGGTCAAAAGTGCACCATGACTTTACGGACACACTGTATTATGAGTGGATACTCACCTCCTGCAGCAACACCATTCCAGCTATTTCAGCGTTGTTGTTCCCAGAGAGTGACGTAACTTGTGTCACACTCAGGCTGCAGCCAGTCAGCAGATGCTCTCTGGCTGCAGCTCATCAATATCCCATCAGAGTGGACATCTGCACTGATGAAATAGTAAAAGCTGCAGCCGATCAGTGAATACTCATTGACTGCAGCCTGCATGTAACACGACAAGTCACGTCACTTTCCCGTAGCAGAGTGTCGACATCGTCGACATGGTGAAGTATAGATTGCATCTATTGTAAATGGGGTCCTCAATTGACTAAGCAGGGCTTGTCTATTAGTAGACAAGTGGATGGTAAAACGTTATATAAAATATATATATATGTGTCGTTATTATTACATTAGCACTAACAATAGTAATCCCATATTATTTCTTTTCTCTCTCTCTTAGAAGCTGGATGCTACGGTGAGTATACTTATATGACCTTTCATTCTGAATTTGATAACATTTTTCTGTAACAAACATTCTCACTTTACTGGGAAGCAAACATTAGCTAATTATTGCTTATGTAGGACTTATAGAAAGCTGATATAGTACTTGTAGAAATCCCACTGCGTATTACATACTATTCAATATTGCTCTCGATTTATTCAGGACAGAACACAAGTTTTTCCTGCCTCAGGTTTAGATTCATATTGTTCATTGTTGGCTGTGAATAATATGCAACGTCGTAAAAAGGCACACAGCTTGACAATGATGGACGAAGGTTTTAGTCTGAATAAAATACCAATAAAAGATGGCTTTGCCATATTCATACTATAAAATAGCTCTCTTTTTACAGGGAAGCAGCATAAGGAAAGTGAGGGAGGTGATGGCGGGGCACGTGGCCCTAGAGCTCAGTGCCTGTTTGAGTGGACAGAGTCTTTATCTTGCTCAGAGTGCTTAGATATAGGGTAACTGCATTGGATTCTTGAACATTTACCATTTTAAGATACAAGGAGCTGTCAGTACCATAGTCACCCATAGGCTTCTTGTCTTCTTTCATATGCAGCTAGATTGTATTATTACCCTCACCTTTGTATAGTAAAGATTAAAGAGTTACTATCATTTTTATTTTATAAATCAACAGTAGACCCGAAAATGAGCATCTTTGTAATAGATCTTATCAGAGAAATCTGCTTCTTTCTCCTCCTGGACTGATCATTCAGTCTCAATATTTTCACTTCTTGGATAAAATCTGTCTTCAGAAAAAGACAGATTTTTACATTACTGAGATAGGAGATGACAGTGGCTACTGATGAGATTCTGTATAGACTGGAGGAGGGACCATATCAGCCTCGAGCTCTTTCTCCATCTCCCCATATACATAGAATCTTACCAGTAGCAACTTCTATCTATTATCTCGGTAATTTTACCTGTGATTTGAGAATTTTGAAAATTAAATATCGGCCATGGGAGAGAAAAAAGCAAATTTCTCTGAATATAAAGTTCCTTATTTTCATTTGTACTATTGATTCAGGAGATAAAAATTAAAACGACAGTTACTCCTTAAATATGATGCTACATATTATGTTCTTGCCTTTACAGATGGCCCCATTGTAGCTTGTGAAAAATGTGTTGGATCCTGTGATACTGGTCCATGTTTCTGCGTAAATGCAATAGACCCTTGTGTCCCCACAACAGCAGATGTCTGCCTTTCAGAAACCAATGAATGCTGCCCCGCTGATTATTACTACGACACAACTGCTAACTGCTGCACAAGTAAGAAATAAAGGCCCCGTTACAGCCGTATTTCTCAAAACAATCTGCTTAAGCCAAAGTCTAGTTTTACCTGAGACTTTCTTTTCTGTGAAGGCTTGTGTACATTTCTTTTTTTCTTATTTCAGATGTAAGTTTATGTAATCCATCATGTGCTGACGATGAAATATGCACATCAGGAGAATGTGTGTGTAATGGCACCTTTTACAAAAACAAAAGTAAGTGCAGTATGCGTTCTGTAATTATTGCAAGACAAGCATTCATTTTAATGTTACGCTGTGTTATGTATATGTATATATAGAGTACCGTATATATAGGATATGAAAAGCAACGGATGTTACTAAATTGTATTATTTCTTTATGCATCTTTTCAGGCATGCCGAAAAGTATTTTGCACAAAGTGACATCATTCTATAATTTTCTTCAGGACCCCATACACATTAGCGTGCTTCCACATTGCATTTAGTTACACGTTCGGACATACTGCATGTACCGACAAAGCCTATAAAGGTGTCAGCAGAAGTATTACAAAAAATGATCTTTGTTTAAATCAAATTTTTATGTTAATTGCATTTTTTTTATTTTGAAAATGTAATTTACATTTTTCATATTAAAAAAAATTCTCAATCTTCACACTCGCCATTAAAAGAAATGTGATATAAAAAATTACCCACTGCTTAAATCATGTTGCTGTGTTAAATGTATTTTTTGAATATTTTTTTTTATGTTTTTTTCTCCATATCACAAACCTAAAAATAATTTTAAAAAAATTGAGGTATTTTCTGTCATATAAGTCCCTCAAAGTCACTTCAAAACGTGATGTGGTCCCTAAAAAAATGTTTTGCAATTTTTGTTGGAAAAAATGAGAAATTGCTGATAAACTAAATTGCTGATAAAATGTTTCGAAAATGATGCAGATGCAAAATAGACATGTGGAAAATGTTAGTTATAAATTATTTTGTACAGCATGACTAACTGGTTTAACCCTTTTTCCGACGTACGCCGATGTCGGACTCCCTCCTTTTGACGTGGGCTACAGCAGTGAGCCCACATCTTTCCAGGCATATGTCAGGGAACAGCTGACATGTGCCCAGAACAGCCGTTGGTGGATCATGATTCACTTGCTTCTTTTAACCCTTTTAAACTCTGTCAGCAGCCTTTAACATGCATTTCCGGCAATCTCATCGGAAATCCGCCCATCGGTGACCCCCCGTCACATGATCGCGGGTCACCGATGGGTTGGCATGACAGCCAGAGGTCTCCTGGAGACCTCTATGGTTGTCACTGCCAAATTTCTATAAGCACCACCTGGTGTTCGGCGCTCATATCAAGTGAGGTATTTTGCTACATGCAGGCGATCTGATCATCGACTGCATGTAGCAGAGCCGTTTGGGTTATGGCAGCTTCTAGTCTACCATGGAGACTATTGAAGCATGCCAAGAGTGAAAAAAAATGTTTTAAAAATATATAAAAAAAATTCAAAAGTTCAAATCACCCCATTTTTGCCCCATTCAAAGTAAAACAATAAAAAAATTAAACCTACAAATATTTGGTATCACCGAGTTCAGAATCGCCCGATCTATCAATAAAAAAGGATTAACCTGATTGCTAAAAGGCATAGTGAGAAAAAAAGTCAAAACACCAGAATTAAGTTTTTTTGGTCACTGTGACATTGCATTAAAATGCAATAACGGGCGATCAAAAGATCGAGTCTGCACCAAATGGTATCATTAAAAACTTCAGCTCGGCACATGAAAAATAAGCCCTCACCCGACCCGAGATCACAAAAAATGGAGACGCTATGGGTAGTGTAAAATGACGCAAATTTTTTAAAATAAAGTTTGGAACTTTTTTCACCACTCAGATAAAAAAGAACCTAGACATTTTTGGTGTCTATGAGCTTGTAATGACCTGGAGAATCATAGTGGCAGGTCAGTTTTAGCATTTAGTGAACATAGTAAAAAAGCCAAACAAAAAGCAACTGTGGGATTGCACTTTTTTAGCAACTTCACTGCACTTGGAATTTTTTCCCATTTTCCAGTACATGATATGTTAAGACCAATGGGATCATTCAAAAGTACAACTCGTCCTGCAAAAAACAAGCCCTCACATGGCCATATTGACAGAAAAGTAAAAACGCAAAAACTAAAAAAAGCTCCGGTCATGAAGGGGTTAAGGATATACAAATATTAATTTTAAAAATTGCTAAATGTTAAAAATTTTTGCCAAAATTCCAATATTTTCACAAATAAACGCAACATAATTTGTCCTAAGTTTACCACTAATAGAAAGTACAACGTGTCACAAAAAAACAGTCTCAGAATCATAAAGTGACTCTGGTAAGAATTGCAAAATTTTGCCTGGTAAGGAAGTTGAAAACTGGTTTTGGGGGGAAGTTAAAAAACAATGTCAGATTAGTTATATTTGATGTCACCTTGTGTCACAAAAGCTGTAATAAAAAGTGATGAAAAAGTCACATATGCCCAAAATGTTACCAATAAAAGTTATAGACTTTTCTACAACTCCATCAGCAGAAATCTAAATAGGTTCATATTGAAAATGCACATAACCACTGCAACTAATCACTGAGCTCAGTGCTGATGTTACAACCTCAGTGATTGGCTGCAGCAGTGATATGCATTTGTCACCATGATTTTATATCTGCTGCCAAAACACAAGTTTTGTAATAGACGTTTCTTTCCTTGTGTGTATTGAAACAATACATACGACAGAGAAAAGAAGCAAAATTGAGCATCATTTCGCATAAAACTCCAAAAATGGTCCAGACAAACATTGTTTGCAGCCGCAACTTAATATTTGGTTCCATACCCTTTGGAACAAATAACTGCAATTGAACACTTCCAATAGCCAGCAACAAGCTTCTTTCATCTCTCAACTGGAATTTTGGACCAAGCTTCTTTTGCAAACTGCTCTAAGTCTCTCATATTCAAAGGCACTTTCTCCCAACAGCAATTTTAAGATTTCTCCACATGCGTTCAATAGGATTCATGTCCGGACTCAATGCTGGCCATTTCAGAAGTCTCCATCTCTGGGTGCTTCTTGAAGTATGTTTGGAGTCATTGTCCTACTGGAAGACTATGACCATAGATGCAAACCCAGCTTTTTGATTATGAGCACTACAAAAAAGCAACAATTCGTATACACCCTCACACACACACACACACATACTGTATATATATATATATATATATATATATATATATATATATATATATATATATATATATATATATAAGTGGAACAGCACTATTCCAATTTGTGGGTGCACAAGCCTCCTCAGCAAAGCATCCAATACTTGCCCCAATCGAGATAAAAAGAAAAAAAGGGAGGCAGCACTCCATAGACTTCAGGTGAAAAAATGTGGTTTTTATTCAGAACCACATGGCATATATCTCTGCAGCACATATAAAGTATATACAGGTATGTATGTATGCATATATATACATTTATATATATATGCATACATACGTACCTGTATATACTGTAGTTTTCAAGTGCCAGGACTATTCCTACAAACCATGCATGCAGCTTGTACTAGGGCACAGGAATCAGTTTCATGCACAGCATAATAATATGATGAATAAATGAAATCATTAATTAATTAATACTGTCACTTTTTATCTTCCTAGCAATTAATGACCTGAGACCATTAGTGGTGTGTGAATCTGATGTCATGCTAATCTCCATCAGTAGCTGCCTTCTGACTTATCTTAAATATGATTCTACAACAATGTATGTTGGAAATAATGGATCATCATCTGAGTGCACTGCTATCCCTCCCATAATTGAAAACAATGTTAGAGTCGATAATATCCAAGCAGAATTGATATCTGGCTGGTGCGGAAATATTATTACGGTAAAATATTTGCTTTTTTTTCATTTCATCTTTAAGGGTACGTGCTCACGATCAGGAACAGCAGCATTTGGGATGCAACACATGAATGCTGCATCCAAAACGCTGTGTTCTACATTACCAGCACAGGGATGGGAGTTATTGAAATCCCATGCCCACTGTGCTTCTTCCTGACACTGCGTAAACCACCCGTGGTGCGTACTTACGAGTCTCACACATGGCAATTCATTAGATGTGGATTTACCTGCTTGATTAGAACTCAGCGTTTTAGATGGAGCGAAAATACGCCATGTCCAAAATGCTGCTATTTCCTTATCATGGGCCGAGAATTTACATTACTGCTTTCATATTTCATCAGATTCCTGTTATATATGGCATGTGGAATCCACTTATTAAAGGAAAATTATCACCAAGAACCATATAGTAACAACATCTTTAACACAAATAAACCCTACATTTTCCATTTTCCTAATAAATGTGTGATTACTTTTTCAGAGTTACAGCTGATGATGGTATGATAGTTCAGAGCTGCACTCAAAGTGCTGCTATCTGGCAAATGAAGTAACCTTGTTGTCATACACACCTCTAGCTGCTTACATGGAGAGGAAAGCCACCATCGGAAAATGACCTAGTCTATAAATCCGTATTCTTTTGTAACATGCATTTTTTTTTATTTTGGCAATGTTTTTTTTTTTTATATCATGATCTTTATTACAAAAAAAAGAATAGTAATTTTGCAATTTTCACATCAGCTACTAGGGCTTTTTTGATTCATACTTCCTGTTGTTTTGAGAAAGAGTTTTCAATAGACTCCTTATCGTCAGAGGCAGGATTATAATGATAGGTAACACCTATGTGCATCAATGCGACAGATTGGTTAGGAATTAGTGATAAGCGAACAAGCTCGGATAAGACGTTATCCTAGCACTCTTGTGTGCTGATAGAGTATCTTGGGTGTGCTTGAATACTATGTTCAAGTCGCTGCGGCTGCATGTCTTAACCGCAACACATGCAGGGATTGCCTAGCAAACAGGCTAATAGCCACAAGACATGCACCCACGATGACTCTAACATAGTATTCGAGCACACTCGCTCATCAACAGTAGGAATTTGTTAATTCTGCCTCATGCCCATGTTACTTTCTTGAAATAAAAGTAGGAAGTTAGAGACTTAAAAAAACAATTTGCCAGTGTGAGAATAGCAAGATTTTTTTCATCTTTAATACAGCTTGCAATATGGAGAAAAAGTAATTGCCCCAAAAAATACATTTCACACAAAAGCCTGACTAAAACACTAGGTCATTTTCAGATGATAACTTCCCCTTAAACTAGCTTCTCCAGTGTAGGGAAAGGCTTTATTCACACATCAGTATTTCCTCAGTATTTGTATGTCAAAGGCCAGTTTCACACTTCAGTGATTCCGGTACGTGAGGTGTCAGTTTCATCACGTACCGGAGCCACTGACTCCACCATAGGGGTGGAGCCGCCTATTCATGAGTCTAATCGGCGGCCCCACGTGACCTCATACAGTAGAAGGCGCGGGGCAGAGAGGAAGCAGCAACAGCCAACGAGGGAAACGGGTAAGTATTTTCTGAACAGCGGGGGGGCGCACAGTGGGTGGGGGGGCAGCAGACAGGTAGATCTTTATTTTAAACACTATTATTCATACCTTCTCTGCAGCAAACGCTGCTGCAGGGAACATATGAATCGCGGCTTCAGCACCAGATGCTGGTACGTGTGGTACCTAGCACGGTGCGTGTGGTACCCAGTGGGCACACGGGCGGCACATGTGTGCCGCAGGTGTGCCACACTGATGTACACCAGAAACGTAGGGGCACACGGACACGGATAATTCCGGTACCGATTGTTTCCGGTACCGGAATTATCTGGACGTGTGGGACAGCTCAAACCAGGAGTGTCTCCAAAACACAGAACAGGTGTCAGTCTTTTAATAGTTTTTCTCTGTTAATTCCACTCCTGGTTTTGGCATATAAACACTGATCCGGAATACTGACATGTGAATGGCCTAACAAGTATATTTCTGTGCCTGATGTAAACAGTTCACTTCCTAGAGCCAAACCACCAGGACAAGATCGATGAAGACAATCAATGAGCAAGTAATGCTATGTATGAGATTACAGCTTTGGAGCTTGTAGAATTGTGATTGCCGCATTTAGCCTCAGTACAGGCTTTAAATAAGGATCGGTATAAGATATATAATGCAATGTGTTCAGAATTGAATTCCATTTTTTCCTTTATTCTCTGCCTTAACTGTAAAATGGTGCTATTCATGCATGTCAAATTTTGATATTAAAAACAAACTTTGGCTTTCTATCTCAGATATCTGTCCCGTATTATTTTCAAGACAAAATTACCCTATGTAATTGATGTTACAATTGTCAATAGTAATTTTACATGTTTAATTTAGAAAACATTAGTTTTACTATTAAATTGTCAGAAATATGTGTTTGGTCATCAAATACATTTGAGAAAACAATATTGCAAACTTACACTGGATCCTTTCTCTATTTTATTGGTTTAGAATGATTCCAAACTAATCTATATCTCCAATACCATCCACATTGGTGTTCTACCAAATAAACTCATCACGGTGAATCCTCTCCGCTTCAATTTCACATGTGCCTACAACATGACTATGCAGATTGCTTTAGGTGTGACCATACATCCTCTGGTAGGGTAAGTACAGGGGCGGATATACCATTGGTGCAACCTATGCAGTGGCCCAGTAGATAAGGGGGCCCAGTTACACTTCCAAATCAGGTGGAATTGTACATTATGATTAGTTTTTGGATTGTAAAGGGCCCATATACTGTTCTTGTACAGGGGCCCTTCTGAATGTGGCCGCCCCTGGGTAAGTATATTACCAATATTCATTTATTAAACTTATATATATATGGGATGCAAGCAGAATATAATGAAGACAAATTAGTTTATTAGTCACAAAAAGCCAAAAAGCCTCATCAAAGCCACCAGTGAAACACGCTCCAGGTCCATCATCCATGCTGTGGGGTCTGTATTCATTTTGTACCCACTATGTTTACTTGAATCTTGCTACATTTTTCTCTTTATATTTCCTGATGTAATATAGTTCACTATGTAGCCTATTATGGCTTTTTGAATAATCCATTGTGATTTTTTCCCACACATACATAATAAATATATGTATACGGTATATATATAATTTTTTTCTTTACTTTATTTTTTTCTTCATTATTCTATTATGATCTACCTTCCTTGTTTACTTATCCATTTATTTATTGATGATCACACTTCACTTTATTTTGTGCTATCTCATTGTTATTTACTTATACATTATGGGGATCACTTCATTTGTTTTTTCATTGATTATGCGTATTCTATGGCACTAGTCACTTTACACCTGAACACTTTTCATTGGTGCAGTACTTTACATTCTTGTTAACTTACCATTCTCCATGGAATTATGCTGTTCACATATTTACCCTCTGCTCACATAATGGGACTAATTTTACCCTAGAAAATGTTATCTTTTTCTATGTCTTGACTTTTTGTGCTAACAAACTAATGCATTTGTTCTCATTATATTCTGGTTGCATGACATATTTATAGGTTTAATTGTTCCCCCTGGGCATACAACTATACTACTATTAAGTATATATTTATTAATTACATTATTCATTTACATAGAACATATGTCACTGTGCTAACAGAATATTATTTGCTCATGAAAACGTAGCCCTATATGACTACATTGGTGTAATTGATGTAAAAATGGAGTGTCAGAAAGAGGTGTTCCAAAAATCTCTTCTCTTGCCTCAATACCTGGCACTGCCATCGGCACTCAGGACTGGAGTGTGCGGCTGCATATATTTCTATGCTGGTCCCGAGTGCCGGTGGCAGTGCCAGGTATTGAGGCGAGAGACTCGTGCAAGTCTCTTGCATTGCACTTGCAAGTGTGACCCCGGCCTTATCACTATTATTTTTGGTATCATTTTAATAAGGTAAATTTAATATGTTATTTATATACTGTAACACAGTCAATTACAAGAAAAAAATGGGGGGGTGGCACACTTTGTGATTTTTTTCCATCTACCTGTCTCCTCTATAAAAAAAAAAAAAGGAAAAAAAAGGAAAACAATAAATTTTATGCACCTTAAAATCACAGTGCGCTTCAAGAATTTTCTGGTATCTGCGCCAGAAACGGCGGTCAAGTATACGATATGCATACTCCCGGCCAGAACCCATCTAGCAGGCACAGCCTTGCTCACTACACTATTTTTAGTGCAGAATTAAAAGTTTTCTGCTCTATAAAATCACATTAAAAACACGACTTCACATCTGCACCAAAAACACATTAAATAAGGGGGAAAAATGCAATAATAAGGTAATATTTATATTGTGGTTTGCGCTGTGCATATCATATTTTACCTGTGGATTTTCCTCATTTCATTCCAGTCTATGAGGAAAATCCACCAGTAAAGCATATGTGTTTTTTTGTGGTGCCAAAACCTGTGCTTTGCACCATCGGCAATTGTTAACCTGTTCAATGTTGCCGCCATTCTCTGACACAGGCATTAACAGCGCCCCAGCATGGGTGACTGAAGTTTGCTATGACAGCCTGTGGGTGTCATGTCGGACGCTGTTCAGACCAGGTCGTCCGACAGAGAGCGGTAATTCCGCTTTTGTCCACTATGCGCTCATTGGCGTCGGCTAGATTTTATCTAGCTGGTCCGGGGTTAATTTACCTGGTGATCGGATTGGAAGCTGGGCCATGCCCACTGCCTTTATATAGTTCTCCTGAACATTGGGCGTCGCCGATTATAGCTTCAGTCTTGTGCTTGGTTATCTCGGTCTGGAGTGGTGAGCTAGTAGTTGGAGTATCGTATCTGGTGGTGTATTTCTCTTTGTCTTATTTACTCCTTCCTCTATTTGTATTTATTTAGCCCTGCGCATTTATAGTGTATTCCTGAGTGTCTGCGACGTGGTGTATATTTTCCGTTATCCTTGTCTGTGCTTACTGTGGGTATTGGTGTATTATCTTTTCACTGGGTGGTGGGCGGTGGTTTCAGCCTAGGGTTGAAACAGGAGACAGGGCGAGGTTCGAGGCCTAGACATGCACACCATCAGTGTATACTCCATGTAGAGGGTCAGTCAGGATTTCCCTGAGTTGAGGGAAATAGCAGGGGCCCGGGTTATTAGCTCTTACCCATCTAGTCTTCCCGTGACAGTGGGCCAGGCTTCAAAGGAAACTGTGATTTTCACTCTATAAAGTAACACTGTGGTACTGCTATGTATGCTAAAAGCAATCATATGATTGCAGGTTCAAGCTTCCTCAGGGGACTAATAAATACAGTTAAAAGTAAAAAAATAAATACGGTAAATAAAGTTCAAATTCCTCTCATTTAAAAATAAAGATAATAATAAAAATACACGAGCAGTATTGCTGCGTCCAATCTATCAAAATATAAAAATAATTAACACGATTGGTAAACAGAAAAAATTTAAGAAAAAAAACAAAAATGTTTTGGTCTCTGCAATACTACAAAAACGCAGTAGCAAGGGATCAAACAGTCACATCTATCTCAAAATGGTATACGAAAATATAATCTCTCTCCACAAAAATAGGCCCCACACAGCTTTATTAACCAAAAAATGAATCTTGGAAAATGGTGACACAATCAAAAAAACTTTTTTTTTAAGTTCTGATTTTCTTCATCACTAATATATAAAAACTGGACATGTTTGGTACCAATATGGCACGAATTTGGCAAATTCAGATTCGGTGACCGATTCATATTCGCTCAACTCTAGTTAACAGCACTGGTATCATCATATGAGATCAATTGATCTTTTGGGCCCTTGATGTTTTGCTACCATGATACAACCTCAGCCTCGGCACCTCTGCTTTCTGTGTCAGCTCTGTCATTCTCTTCAGCCCGTCATTATATACTGGCTTTTCCTTCACTGTTCCCTCTGCTTGTTCTATACATAGGCAGAATACATTTGGCTTTACTCAGCAGTATGTAATCCAATGAAAAACCTGCAGAGCAATGACAGGGAATTTCAGTTATCAGTGGATCAGCAAGGCTTTCCTGATGTTAAAGTCTGAAATGCTTTTGATTTTTTCACATTGCATTGGGAAAATATACTGTAGAGATGAAACATTAAGTGAGCGTTCCATCAAATATGAAGTCATCATTCACATTTTAGGAATAATGACTAAAACTTTAATTTTCTGTTCATAATAAATTGATGCATTACAGTAATTTCTCTTTTCTGACTCCCTATTTTAGCACTACTACCATTCCAGGCATCAATGGATCGGGATCATTTGATCTTACCATGGCAGCATATACAGATTCATCATACACCATTCCATTTACTCAAGATGATGTTACGACAGTGGGGACGGACATCTATCTGGGATTATACGTCACTGGCGCAGATGGAAATTTGTTAGCAGTGAGAGTTGAGAATTGTTTTGCTTCATCAACCAATAGTAGTGCTGGAGATTCTGTTACTATTGTGACTGGAGGGTAAGTGGATCATATATTCTGTCATTTGTTAAAAGGGGATTCTTTGTTTTAAATCGCAGTAAAAAAAATTGCACGTTAGGAAATTATCTATGTGTGAATTAAACAGTCTTTATTAGACATTAGCAAATATATAAAGAAGCCATTTTAAAATACATGAAAAAACTATAGTCAGACATGTATTTCTGCCCCCTTCCACGAATCACAGTGCTTGACCCTCTTGTTAAATTCTAAGGCTGGGTTCACATTGGAATTATGTTTCTGTTCTGTAAAAGGAATGACAATGAAATATATCTATGAAATATATATCTGTCACATGGCAGACCCCAGCGGCACAAGATAGACCCTATTTTCTTATAATGGCGTTCCTCGGGTTTCTGTCATGTTGTCCGTTGATACCTTCCTGCACGTTTGTTTCTGTAAAAATGACAGAATATGCGATAAAGGCAAAATGTGAAACGGGCCTAACTAAAGAGTTCTTTTACATGGCATGTATAATATTATTATATTGAGATAGAGCACAATTAGGGGTGCCAAAATAAGAGGTTAGATATGAAAAGAGAAATATAATCTCACCTTTTACATTTTTGACACGAGGTTAAAAAACTGCTTCAAATAGCATATGAAGGCCTCTCCAAAAGTAAATGTTAAGTGATAATGTAACCCAACTCCAACGCTACTTTAAATCCTCAAATTCAGGTGTGAATAACCCCAATATACCACTGTCTTCCCCCCAGCTCCTCCTCACAAGTTAGATGACATGTGCACATTTGGAGAGGTTTTGGTCACTGGCAATTTTCATTTTATTCCTGTTGCTTTGCAGCTGCCCAGGCAGTGATGTCTCTACAACTGTAATACAAAATGGAGTATCCCTCGAAGCAAGAATCCGCTTCAGCCTATTTAAGTTTCAAGGCACAGATTCCGTTTACGTATTCTGTGATGTGCGAATGTGTACGATAGGCAATGACTGTGTTAAGGTGAGAAATATTCATGTATCAGGTATTAATATTGGTAACGTCATTGATTTATTCTTAGACTGGGAGTGATGGAAAGGTATTTGTTTGTTAAGAAAACAATTTCTGATTGCTAGATACATGCAGAAATATTTCCTTATGCTTGTCTTGTCGGTTTCCATGCACACAATTTATTGTCTGTGAGGCTCTTAAATAGTGGACATTTTTTAGGGTGTAACTATAAAATATGTTTCTATTGTTTCTATAACCTGAGGAGGCTCACACAAACATGGAGAGAGCAGACGGACATTTAGCAGAATTTGCTTAAGGTTGAACAGTGCAGTAAGACAACAGTTCTAAGCCATGATCCACCAAGCTGCTCCAGCTGCCACATGTTATTCTTACAGGCAATCTTGAAAAAAGTCCTCAAAAATATTTCGCAGTTGAGAGTTAGATTCAAAGTTGAGTAACTTATTAGATATGACTTAGTGAATTGGATCACGCACAAGGTCCGTACTAAACCTCTAAACAGCATGAAAACTAATATGTGCAGGATGCGACAAGGGAAGACATTTAATAAACTGATAACTATTGAACTTTTCATTTATATTTCCACTCTGTAATGTGTAAGAAGGGGGAACTTTAAAATTATAGCTTTAGCTGCGCATTGCCCTCAAGACAACTTTTTGTTAACCATAGAGTAATAGTAGAACAAAAGTTGATTGATAATATCTTTTTTACAGAGTAACCACACTTACACTCATAGTCACACATCAGAAGTTTTTGATTGATGGGGGCCCTATGACTGAGACCCCACACTAAAACAAAGCAGCAGAAATGCTCAATAAGGCACAATAATATTTAGAATTGAGAGTCCTCAGTAGTTGATACCTTTTAATGAAAACCACTGAGAACTCTCAATTCTAAATATTTTTCTATCCACTGGCTAACACGGTACCAAGATATACAGTATATCTTTCCTGTATCATTAGGGCACAGTTCTCTTCCATGACTTAAGGCTGGATACATCTACTTCTTATTGTGTCTGTCTTTGGTGAAGGAGAGCAATCCTCAGTGGAGTGCTTCTATTCCCGTTTGGGGTTAAACAGGGATTTTAGTGCTCAGACCCCACATATCAAAACTTCTGACACATTTCTGTGATATGGTCTCTAAACATGCAGTTATACAACATTGTTCCTCCTGTAGTAATACCCGATATACTAACTTTACTTTCTGTAATTCCCAGTCATGTTCTTCAAGGAGCAGCAGGAGTTCAGACACCAATCAAGTGATGATCAGTGTACCATATGACTGTAAGTCCTGAAGCTAGGCCTCATCAGCTTCTAATAAAGACATTAGTGCTTCTCCTTATCTCCACTGATGCACCATACTGGTTGTCACCATCAGAACATTTGTATAAAAAATGGAAGGGTAGTTAATAATAATTAATTGATTCCATCTGTTAATTTTCAATTAGACTGTAATCAATACTCCATCTCTTTCTCTGTGTCATTTTATAAAAAGAAGGACGTTGAGAATTATTTCCTAATTCTGTTTTTTCTTTTACCAGATGTGGATAGCAGCAGTCCTGTAAGCAATTCAGGTAAGATTGCCGAAAATGTATTACATAGTCCTTAATATTTATTACTCATGTTTCAAAATAAAATAATAATTTTATATAATGCACTATTATTTTATTATAGTAACTTTTTTACATTATGACCTTTCAATCTGTCTGAGATAGATAGATGCTTATCCAAAAAAGTTAAGGCAGCACACCAAATCCAAAATTATAAAGTGCATTTTAATAGCCCATGTGGCGATGTTTCGGTCCTGGGTACAGACCTTTCTCAAGCTGTACCCAGGACCGAAACATCGCCACATGGGCTATTAAAAAAGGCTTTATAATTTTGGATTTGGTGTGCTGCCTCAACTTTTTGGATAAATATTTACTAGGACTGGTATGTACCTGTGATGCGTCTGCACCCTACCTCTTAACTGTGCTGTTTTTTCTATTTTTGATAGATAGATAGATAGATGCATTAATGAATGAACAATATATTTGTATATAGAATCCAGTCTGATACAAACCCCTCTCTATCTACAGCTTTGCCTTGGGCTGTATTGTGCAGTACTCTACTTGGATTTCTGACCATTAAATTGTACTGAGAAGTTGCCTTCTGAAGTCTGGAAAAATCTTGGGATTAGTCAGTAATGAGCAATGGGACTATAAATAATTTATTTTCTTCTTCATCATGACCATACTAGTATTGTATATATTAATATTTTATTAGGGGAAAGGGAAAGGGATTTTTAACTATTTTCCACTATGCAATGAAGAAACTTGTAATGACTGTTTCCTGAAATCCACTTTATCAATGCTTTTTAAATTGTTATATACTCACCTAATTTTTTGTCTTAATAAATGTATGTGCAAAAATGTTTTGTGTTTACTGGCATACTTTATATTGCAGTTATTTATGTTCATAAAAAATAAATACAGTGCTTTAACCCCTTTCCGATATCAGGCGTAATAGTACGCCGATGTCAGACACCCTCCCTTTAATGTGGGCTCCGGCGCTGAGCCCACATCTTTCCCTGCACATGTCAGCTGTTTTGGATACTTCACACTAGAACTTGGAAAAGAAGGTCCCAAAGTCTGGAGGAAGAGTGGAGAGGCCACAATCCAAGCTGCTTGAGGTCTAGTGTGAAGTTTCTGCAATCAGTGATGGTTTGGGGAGCCATGTCATCTGCTAGTGTAGGTCCACTGTGTTTTATCAAGACCAAAGTCAGTGCAGCCGTCTACCAGGAAATTTTAGAGCACTTCATGCTTCCCTCTGCCGACAAGCTTTTTTGAAGATAGAAATTTCATTCTGCAGCAGGACTTGGCAGTTGGCACCTGTCCACATTGCCAAAAGTACCAATACCCAGTTTAAAAGCAACAGTATCACTGTGCTTGATTGGCCAGCAAACTCACCTGACCTTAACTCCATAGAGAATCTATAGGCTATTGTCAAGAGGAAGATTAGAGACACCAGACCCAACAATGAAGACGAGCTGAAGGCTCCTGTCAGAGCAAAGTGGGCTTCCATAACCCCTCAGCAGTGCCACAGGCTTATCGCATCCATGCCATGCCGCATTGATGCAGTAATTGATGCCAAAGGAGCCCCAACCAAGTATTGAGTTGATTTACTGAATATACATTTCAGTAGGTCAAAATTTCAGATTTTAAAATCATTGGTGTTATAAAGTATTCTAATTTACTGAGATAACGATGTGTGATTTTTCATTGGCTGTTAGCCATAATCATCAGCATTAACAGAAATAAACACTTGAAATACATCACTCTGTTTGTAATGACTCTATCTAATATATGATTTTCAATTTTTGTGTTGAACTGAAATAAATTAATTTTTGATGATATTCTAATTTTGGGAGATGCACCTGTACCAGGGTGGGGATGGGGGTTATGCATACCAGGATAGTGATGAGGAGTCCATCCATACTAGGATAGAGATGAGGGGACCATGCATACCAGGATAGCGATGATGGGGCCATGTATACCAGAATAGGGATGAAGGGACCATGTGTACAGGATGGGGATGAGGGGACCATGTATACAAGGATAGTGATGAGAGAGACATGTAAATATCAGGATAGACGATATTAGTTCAGAATGACCACATCTACATTTTTCTATTTTACTCCTATAAAAGGGGCAAGGATTTGAGCATATTATCAAATAAAGATAGGTATTTAATTACATGTGTAGGAAATGAGCCCTATTGAAGGTGGTAAATAATTGTCTAGACAAATCAGGTCGAGCTGGCAGAGTCCTTAAAGAGTCGCCATGGAGTCTAAATTTCTTTGAATCGTGTCTGCTCAATTCTCAATTTGAGAGTTCTTCAAATTCTGTATATTTGTTCTAATTTAGATTCTCACTGAGAGATAGAAGGGGCTATATTGGAGTTCCACATTGCCAGAATCAGAGTTCTAGCTGATGCTAATAGATGTTTAAGTAGAGGTAGTTTGTTTTTTCTTATATTTTATCTTGACTGAGATGTAGTAAGTAGAGATGAGTGAATATTTCAATGTTCGGCTCGGATTCTGATCGCCGAATTTGCAATATTCGCTGAATATTCGCCGAACATAAACAAACAGCATTCAGGTCAATTGGGAGCAAAAACAAATGCATGCACAACACTTTATAACTAGAGATGAGCGAATATTTCAATATTCGGTTCCGGTTACGTTTGCCGAATGTGCACATATTTGCCGATTAATTTGGCAAATATTCGACGAACATAATGAAACACCATTATAGTCAATGGGAGGCAAAAACAAACGCATGCACAACACCTTAGAACGTACCAAAATGCTGCCAAAACACATAAATAAGGGACAGACACCAGGAAAATGGCCTCAATTCACCCACAGTACAAATTGCAGCATGGAACTGCAGCAATCAGCCAGTTATGAGGTATCGGGTCTGGGACAGAATTTACAGCTTTCCAATGAACATCACAGTAAGATGAGGTGGGTGAGGGATTGGTTTAGGGCCCCTTTGCAGGGGACCCTGATAACACATGCAACATCTCTATCTGCTTTCATGCTGAGCCACACTCAGGTGGCACAAATATCAATTTTCTAGACTACCATTGACAGAAAAATTTATGGATAGTAACACGGGTAGTTGAGTGAAAGGAAGTGGAGGCCTGACGATCTTGGAGGCCTGCTGCTACAGGCAATAAGCATGAAGGAGACCTACCAGGAATGTTCACATTTCCAAAAAAATACACCACCAAAGTGGCATCAATTTCACCACAGTAGAAATAGTAGAATAGGGACCCACAGGTCTTTCACTTAACCTAATCCAGCAGATGGACACCCTACAATGAGTGTTCATATTTAAAGAAATGAGGGCCTTACATCACAAAAGTTTCATCAATTTTGCTACAGTAGAAATAGTAGAATAGGGACAAACAGGTCTTTCTCTACACCCAATCCAGCAGATGGACACTCAACAAGGAGTGTTTACATTTCCAAAAATTATTGGCATACAGCACCAAAGTGGCATCAATTTCAACACAGTAGAAATAGTGTAATAGGGACCGACATGTCTTTCACTACACCCAATCCAGCAGATGGACACCCAACTTGGAGTGCTCACATTTTAAAAAATGAGGGCCTGACACCAACGAAGTGGAATAACTTTCACGAGAATAGAAATAGTATAATTGGGACCAATACGTCTTCCGCTACAGCTTACTCAGCAGATGTAGACCAACCATGATTGTTCACATTTCCACAAATTTGTGTTAACATCAGCAGCAGCCACAGAAGTGACACTAAAGATATCACAAAGTGCAGTTATGTGACATTAATCCATCACACTAAAAAATGCAATATCACCTAGTCTGTACAGTCTGTGATTGGGGTGCAAAAGTCCTTGGAGATCCATGACTTGTTCATCTTAATAAAAGTTAGGTGGTCAACGCTTTCAGGGGACAACTGTATGTGCTTATCGGTCAGGACCTTACCAGAAGCGCTGAAGACAGGTTCTGAGGGAATGCTGGCTGCTGGGCTTGATAAAACCTCTAAGGAATGTGAACCAAGTTCAGGCCACTCCTCCATTTTGGAAGACCAAAATGTGAAAGGGTCCAAACCCTCCCTGATAGTATTGATATTTAGTTATAGATACTCCTGCACCATCCTCTCCATTCATTCACCACGTGTAAAACTTGGACTCTATTGTACTGGTGCATGAGTTGGTCTAAAAAAAAGTGTCAAAGGACTCACAGAAATTGCTTCTGCCACTTCCACCGCTGCTGCTGCTAATGTTTTGGCATTGATGGGCCGGAGGTTAGAAGTCTACAGCTGCGATGTGAACTGTGTGCTTCACTGCTGTCTTGGGGAAAAGCTTTCTTGAGGTTGTACAAAGCATGTTTCGATACTCCAGCATTTGCGGGTCCCTTTCTAGGGCGGGAATCCTCTGGCAAAATTTGGTTTTATTCCATAGGTCTAATAAAGTGGCAACCCAGTAGTCAACATTATTCCTAATCATTACTATATGGGAATCATGTTGCAGATAGTTCAGCAAGAAGGCACCCATATGTCAGGCTCTACGATGAGGTCCGAGCCCTTGTTGTGTTGGTGGCTGGTAACAATGAGACTCGTTTCCTCCATCCCCTCCCGCTAACCATGAACAACATAGAGGGTAGGATTATCCTCTTCATCATCATTATTATTATTATACATTTTTTATAGCGCCATTTTTTCCATGGCGCTTTACATGTGAAAAGGGGGCAAATATAGACAAATACAATAAACATGAACAAAAACAAGGCACTAACAGGTAAAGAAGGAGAGAGGACCCTGCCCGCGAGAGCTAGCAATTCATCTGACAGTTGCTCTCTCATCACCTCTTCCTCCTCCATTTGTTCCTCATATCTTGCACCTTTGATAACAGTTTGTCTGTTATCACCAGCCCCCCTTGATCGCAGTAATCCACCCTCCCTTGGCACCCGCCTGTGTGATGACAGTCTAGAACTTAGAGACAATGTTATCCCTTCCGCATCCTTCTCTGCTTCCTCCTCTTCTTCTGGGACCACCATCTACTCCCAAAGTCTATTCAAAGTCTACTCAGGAAATAAAGATGACCGGAACAGTGATGCTGATAATGGCGTCATCAGCACTAACTATCTTAGTAGCCATTTCGAAACTGTGCAGAAGGGTGCAGAGGTCCTTAATCTGTGCCCACTCTGCAAACATGATATGCACCATGTCTGTACTGCGTTGGACCAGGCTATGAAACATGACATACTGTGTCAAGGCCGTTGCTGCTGCCACAGTCACTGCAACATGTGCAGAGTAGAATTCCACTGTGTTGGCACATCGCATATCAACTGTTAACTGGCATGGACAAAGACATCTGTATCAATGCAAGTCGATGACCTGAAGGGTGCAAACGGCGGGAATGAGCACACAGCTTAGGTGCTTTCAGGAGCAGCTCACCCAGGCCAGGATAGTGGTGGAGAAAACGCTGTACCACCAGTTTGAGGATGTGAGCCATGCAAGGCACGTGTGTGAGCCTGCCTTGCCGTAGGGCTACCACCACGTTCGTATCGTTATCAGACACGGCTTTCCCTGGATGCAGGTTCAGCAGAGACAGCCATTGTTCAAACTTAGCTTGGAGAGCTGCCACAACTCTTCAGCTGTATGACTGTGATCTCCAAGGCCTATCAATTTCAATACTGCCCGATTGTGGTGAGCCCTGGCTGCACAGTATGGAGGTGGTATGGATTCGCTCTGTACTGTAGGATTGTGTGTCTCATTAAGGCAGAGGTTGAGGGTGCAGGTGGAGGCCCCAGAGGAGATAAAGGGGGAGGCAGAAGCAGTGGAGTAAGTATTAAATGTAGAGGTTTGTCCTGCAAGCCTCGGGGATGACAAGACTTTTGGAGCAGTGCCTGCCCCCACAGCCACCAGAGTCACCCAGTGCCCAGTCAGCAAGATGTAATGCCCTTGGCCATGCTTACTCGTCCATGTGTCTGTGGTGAAATGTACCGTGGCAGACAGAGATTTAGTCAAGGAATGGTTGATGTTGTCTGTGACATGCTGGTGTAGCGCAGGCACAGCTTTCTTAGAAAAGTAATGGCAACTGGACAATTGGTACAGGGGGACTGCGACGGCCATCAGCTTTCGGAAACCTTCTGTATCTTGCAGGCAGAAAGGCAGCATTTCCTTGGCCAATAGATTGGAGATGGTGGCGTTCAACCTCTTAGCTTTGTCATGCGAAGGAGCAAACAATCTTTTATGTGACCACAACTGAACCATGGGCTGGCTACAGTGCTGAGAGAGGGCAGAGTACAGTGAACTAGGCAAACTGCTGGAACATGAGAGAGGTGCAGGCGGAGATGTTACGGTGGATTGAGAAATTTGTAGTGTGCTTGTTCTCTGAGATGGTTCAAAATTAGCAGGCATGTCCACTTCCATTACAGCTGACAGCGGGCTCTCAGTCAGCCTGACTGTAGTGGGTAAAGAACCCAAAGTTCGGTGGTCGAAGTTCTGCGTCTCAATAGTTGGCATGGTAACAGAGGAGGAGGAATAACAGCAGGTGCTATTGATGGGGCAGCTGATGGTTGTTGAGGTCCACATTTTAGTGCAGTGGGTTTCCCAGAGTAATGCATGTTGATTGCGCATGTGAAGGTTCATACATATAGTAGTCAAATTATTTCACTTTTTACCCCTGCTCAGCTTGTTTTGTAATGCTAGCAGATAATGTGAGATAATGTGAGTTGGCTCATCCTTTGCAGTGTCAAAAAAGGCCCAGGCTAGGCAACCCTTGCTGCGACTGCGAGCTGCAGACCCGCAGACGCTGCTGGTCACAGCCACAGTTATGGCTGAGTATGCATTGCTCGTCGTGGTTAAATCTGCGATGTACGGCACAATGTAACCTCCTCAGATGACCTACTCAGCAGTGCGCCTCTATGTTCACGCCAACTGGGATCTAACACCTCATCATCATTTTCCTCTGTATTATTACATTACTCACCCTTGGAGTCACACTCCTCCTGCCCTGACAGTACAGTACAGTCCGCGTGAGCCTCAGATATCTGAGTCTCATCAGGATCACCTTCCCCCCAGGGGTTAACATCTGATGACGAGGGTCAGGATGCTGTTCGGAACCTACTTCATACTGCCCTGGATCCAAGCTAAAAAAATTTTGGGCATCGGTGCACATTTCCTCCTCTTGACTCTGTGAAGATTTTGAGTACACTTCTGATGACCATGGCATAGAATGTGTGAAAGCTCTTCAGACTCAGCCATCTGTGGTTCCATACAATCAGTTATATGGTTGGAGAGTTGGGACGCGGGGGGAAGCAAGGGGAATTTGGGTGCCACCTCTGCGGATTGCATTGGGTGTGATGTTGAGGTGGAGGAAGAGGAGGACAGGCCATTTAAAGCTACGCTTGCCAGCCACATGAGCACATGATCTTTCTGGGCCTCATCAACAAGGAGTACTGCTGTGGGTCTGCCAAAGAAAGGTAATGGAGTAGCCTGTCCTGTAAGAGAAAGTGTCAGTTGTCTTTGCATAGGACATGGTTCGCTAGTGCTTTCACAAACATTACCACCTACCCTTCGTACATCTTGAGCACCAAGCTTAATTCCCCTTCCACTTGCCTCGCTTTTTCCAGTCATGTTGCTCAGTGTGGTAGGAGCACAGTATTAGCAACAAAAAAATTGATTTTAAAGGGCCACTGTCACCCCCTCCAGCCGTTATAAACTAAAAGAGCCACCTTGTGCAGCAGTAATGCTGCATTCTAACAAGGTGGCTCTTTTAGTTTTTGGTGCAAGTATTCCCAAAATACAGCGTTTTGAAACTTAGCCAAATTACCTGTCTCTAGCCAGGGAGGCGGGTCCTCACTCACTCTAGCCAGGGAGGACCCGCCTCCCTGGCTAGAGACAGGTAATTTGGCTAAGTTTCAAAGTGCTTTATTTTAGGAATACTTGCACCAAAAACTAAAAGAGCCACCTTGTTAGAATGCAGCATTACTGCTGCACAAGGTGGCTCTTTTAGTTTATAATGGCTGGAGGGGGTGACAGTGGCCCTTTAAACTCTACACCTCCTCTGCAAACAGCTGAATTTCAACGACAGTAAATTCCAAGGTGAAATATGGCATGCTGTATCATGTTAGTCACAGAAGAAAGCATTGTTTAAGTGTGGATGAGGCCTGTATGAGAAAAAAGATATGCTACAAACAATTTGAAAGTCAGCTATCCCCTACTGTATGACGTTAGGAACAGAAGAATCTTTTTGGTGGCCTCTATATCAGGCCTCTATAACACACTAGATGCTGCAAACTATTTGAAAGTCAGGTCCCCTACTGTCTGACACTAGAAAAAGAAAGATATTTTGGTGGCCTCTGAATACACCTCTATAATATAGATATTGCAAACTATTTGAAAGTCATAATTTACCAAAAAACCACTCTGGCACTACACATGTTTAAACTTAAAAGAGACGGGAAGAAAAGCTGCTGGTATTTAGACAGAAGCTGTGCTAACTTCTGTCGGGTATATATGCATAAAAGGTAGACATTAAAAAATGCAGCGCTAAAAGAAGATATACTTGGGGCTGGTAGTTTTTAGATAACCATAAACAAATATGCATATATAGGTATACTTAAAATTGATTTCAGTCCGATCAGCCACACTCAGAGATTTATATACTGGGGTACTGTGTTAAACCATTCATATAATAATTGAGTTAGTAGTTTAATTAGTGATCGCACATTACTTAGCATATTTGTATGCTCCACATACCTTTAGGAGAAGTTTTGTCAGTGAGAGATAAAGTGAGATGAAGATGCCCCATAGTTCTCTGAGTAAACAGCTAATATCCACGGATCCGTATAGAGCTTAGACAGGTATGCATGGTTCCTGTGTCGCTCACGGATTTGAGCGTTAGGCAAAGGGGAAATGCTGTGACGTGCCGAGCCAAAAGGATAGTGAATCTGTGAAGATGAAGTGGGTTTAGAGAGTCAATATTTAATAGTTCTTTCAGTTCCCTTCCTGTAGGAATTAGTCCAAAGTCTACCAGGTTTTATAGTGGTATATTGGAGCGCCAGGAACAAGAGTGCCGACACTGCTGGATTGGCACCAGCACGGGAGGTGAGAATAAGTGCTTTTATTTTAATGGAGGGAAACATTCAGATTGAGAAAGGGTTGTCCAAGGAGTGGAAAACCCCTTAATGCCTGTGGTGGGGTTTCATTCTGTCTGGGTGTCTTAGAGAGGAAGAGGTCTATAACCTACAGGAGAGGAGAGGGCTGTAGAGAACTTGATTTCAATGATTTTACATGAAACTGCTGTAAATTGATTCATAATTTGGGAAAATTGGGGGTTTTCAGAAAATGAGAAAATTAGCTGTCTTAGTGAAAAGGACACATTTTCTTCTTTGATTTGAGCCCAGCTTTTGTGCTTGGGGGAATTTATCCAATCCGTGATTCTTTTGAGGTGTATTGCTTGTTGGAATTGGAGCAGGGCTGGTAAGTCAATGCCTCCTTTGCAATGAGGTAGAGTAAGTATACAGTGTGTTATTCTGGATTTACTGGATCAACATAAGAATTGGGAGAAAGTGCATGAACACTGTAAAAAAGACTTATTGAAATGGATTGCAGGTGATTGCAGTGGAAGCAAAATTTTGGGCCAGATAATGCACTCCAGCAGGTTTTCCTTGCCTAGCCAAGAGATAAATGTAATTATCCATGAAGCGATCAGTGTAGTTATGAACTTATGATAGCAAACAATGGCAGGTCCCTAAAATTGAGGGCTATGTTAACTTCTAAAAAGTGAGGACCTGTCAGGACTTTGAACATTTTTTATTACCTTTTGTGCATTACTGCCCTTTTCCAAAATGGCGTCTTTGGTCTCATGTGCACTGTGTCTTCCTGCTATAAAACTCCACCCCAGCCTTCAGTCTGTGCTAGAGTATTCTGCCTTGCATGCAGCTCCTGACCCTGGTGACTCCCTGGCTTTATACCTGCTCCTGTGAATCTGTGTGGTGATCCACAGGGCCAGCCCGAAAGTATAGGTGAACCACCTAGGGCCAGAGAAAAAATAGAAAAAATTATAAAAAAATCTTTCAAAAAGCAAAAAGTTTTAGGGATGGAAAGAAAAGTGTACATAAATTTTTTTTACCATAAATTTAAAAGAAAAACCGTTGAGCTTCAATTTACGCACGGAAAAGAGGCGCTAAACTACGGACGTGAGTCGTTTGCATCGTCTGCTGACAGGTGTTTGATCCCGCTCGTTTATTTTGCTCCTAAGTTTTCAAATGATGGCAAAGCAAAGCAAACAACCAAAAATGTACACTTAGCACACACTACACTAAAGGGGCGCCCGAGAGAAAAAAATACGTATACTTAACCCTCCGTCAGGAACAATGGATCTGACAGGCGCAGCTCTTCTACTTTAATTTCTCCCTTCTCACCAGATTTTCAGGAAAGCCCCTCCCTCTAGATAGTCTCCTGGCTCTTATATCCCAAGTTTTCATCTACTGCCAAGAATAGTAGGGACGCAACAAAATAGTTTCGCCTAGGGCGCCGTAATCTCTCAGGCCGGCCCTGGTGATCCTGCTACTCTGCTCTGAGTTCCTGCTGCATACACCAGTTTCCAGTAATCCTCCTTCATCTGCTGCTCGTGTTTACTTCCATCTGCATTTGCTGGACATGTAAGCTGTTGCTGCTCTGCAAAAACCTGAGACTATTACCCAGGCCTCCCTGGTTGAGCTAAGATATTATTTAAACTGCCTTATAAGCATATCTATCTGTGTTTGGACTAAGCATGGACTTATTCGTGTCAAGTATCCTCAAGAATAATTGTGCTTCATAGACTTTCTGCGTGATTGCATTTTCCTCTGAAGTTTCCTATAGACTGCTAAGCTGCGTTTAATATTTACACCAAGTGTTGTGGACTTGAGTTTCTCTCTGCACCTGTTTGAATCATCGTGTAATAATATAGACTTTACCACTTATAAAACTGTGTCCTGTAGTTGTCTTGTTCCATGCAAAGAGACTCCTGAGTTATCCCCTATAACTATTACATCTGGTGGCAGCTCTGGGCCTAGGCAACCTCACTCACATCCCATGTCTGGCACATGTGCTCAACTTGGTCGTGCAGAGTTTTTTGAGGGACTATCCGGATCTTGATGCACTGCTGCACAAGGTCCGCCTAGAGTGTGCTCACGTGCAGCGTTCCAGCATGGCAAGATCGCGCATTGCAGCTCTGCAGCGCCGATTCCGCCTTCCGGAACATCGCATCATATGTGACCTACCCACCAGGTGGAATTCCACGTTACATATGTTGGAGTGGTTGTGTGAGCAGCTGCCAGCAGTAATGGAGTACCAGCTGCATCAGGCGCAAAGAAATCGCACTCCGCGCCGTTCAGACTTCACAACCACTGAGAGGGCCACTATGAAGGACGTCTGCCAGGTTTTGCGTTCCTTCGATGATTCCACGCGGATGGCGAGTGCAGATGATGCACTAGTCAGCATGACTGTCCCCCTTATCTGCCTGCTTCAACAAACACTGGAAGCGCTAAGGGATGATGTTGTGGAAGAGGTGGAGGATGAGGAGTCACCAATTCCATCAGCTTCTGGACAGTCAGCGCTACGTGGTTCCTCACAAAGGCATAGGCAGGGGACAATTGTGAGGAGGATGAGGAGGAGTCAATTGAGGAGGAAGACATCGGTCCAGAGGAGATGAGTTACACAGTTTTCCAGTAGTCAGTGTGTAGAGCGAGGGTGGGGTGATGCAGAGCAGGCAGAGATCACGCCTCAAGCAGGGGACAGCGTTTCTTGGCCAGTTGGCAGTCTGCAGCACATGGCTGATTACATGCTGCAGTGCCTGAGAAACAACCACTGCATCGCCCACATTCTCAACACGGCTGATTATTGGGTGTACACCCTCCTAGATCCTCGCTACCGGGACAACCTACAAAGCCTCATAACACCATTGTATCGGGAGCGTAAAATGCGGGAGTACCAAGACACACTGGTGAATTCCATCATCTTCTCCAGTCCAAATGAGAGCAGTGCTGCTAGTGCTTTACAAAGCAGCTCAGTGCTTCGAGGCAGTGGAGGAAGCTCTGCACAAAGAGGGAGCAGAAGCAGTGCCTCAGCACAAGGCAAGACCAGTATGGCCCAACTGTGGCACAGTTTTGTGTGCCCGCCACTAGGGTTGAGCGACTTTCATTTTTTTAAGATCGAGTCGGGTTTTGTGAAACCCGACTTTGTCCAGAGTCGAGTCGAGTGCAGTCGGCCGATTATCGCTAAAAGTCGGGGATCGACCGAAACACGAAACCCAATGCAAGTCAATGGGGAAGCATAGTCGGCAGTGAGTGGAGGCCAGGAAAACACCTACAGTGCCCATTTTAATGCCAAAAACATCCATTCTTGTTTTCTGAAGCTTGTCAATCTTAATTAACTTTATAATAATAGTTGGGCATTGGAAATTGGGGGGTCATTTGGCAAAAGTTCTGGGGGGTAGGGCTGGTTCAAGGTTTTAGTGGGCCCAGGAAACATGGACTAAGTCACGGCGGTGGAGCAGTGAGAGGTAAGTATGTCAAGTTTGCAAGTGCTGTGATCCTAAGCAAGCAGGGGGGGCCCACTCGTTGGCATTGGCACTGGCACAGGGCCCCTCAAAGTACAGCGGTGTGTTTGCACAGCGGGGGCGCCTCCCACCAGCAGCGATACTTTTGCGTACTCTGAGGGGCCCTGTGCCAGTGACGTCGCCAACGAGTATGCCCCCCCACCTGATGAAGGAACCTGCACTTTCATCTGCACCTTCCTCTTTGTCCCTGTGTAAGGTGGTATAACATGCAGGAAGGGGAACCTTACTTTCAGCAGGGTCAGATTCTGGCTGTGTAGACTAGTGCAAGGGGAATGTAGTGGTCTAGGTCAATGTACCAGCAGACTCATCTAGCAGTGGATGGGCAATGGGCAGGATGAGGAGGAAACAGATATAGGGCCAAAGAATAAAGTAGGCTAAATGCAGTTCAAAATTGGTAACAGGACTAAACAGGCGGCATTGCTTTGTTCAGTGGAGTAGCAAACCCAGGAGTAGCAGACACTGTTTTAAGGGCCCAACCACACTAGTAGGCCAAATGCAGTTTAATATCTGCTACTATAGGCCAAAAGCCTAAAGACTGAAGCTCAGCTTTATACAGTGGAGGACAACACCAGGGAGCGGCAGACACCGTTAGTGGGCCGTAACCACCAATTTTTTAAAAAACAGCACTTAATGAGAGCGAGAAGGTTGAAGCTCAGCTTTATTCAGTTGAGGACAAACACCAGGGAGGGGCAGACACCGTTACTAGGCCGTAACCAAAGTTGAAGGCCAAATGCAGTTTAATATCTGATACTATAGGCCGAAAGCCAGAAGGTTGAAGCTCAGCTTTATACAGTTGAGGACAAACACCAGGGAGGGGCAGACACCGTTAGTAGGCCCTAACCACCAATTTTTTAAAAAACAGCACTTAATGAGAGACAGAAGGTTGAAGCTCAGCTTTATTCAGTTGAGGACAAACACCAGGGAGCGGCAGACACCGTTAGTAGGACGTAACCAAAGTTGAAGGCCAAATGCAGTTTAATATCTGATACTATAGGCCGAAAGCCAGAAGGTTGAAGTTCAGCTTTATACAGTTGAGGACAAACACCAGGGAGGGGCAGACACCGTTAGTAGGCCCTAACCACCAATTTTTTAAAAAACAGCACTTAATGAGAGCCAGAAGGTTGAAGCTCAGCTTTATTCAGTTGAGAACAAACACCAGGGAGGGGCAGACACCGTTAGTAGGCCCTAACCACCAATTTTTTAAAAAACAGCACTTAATGAGAGCCAGAAGGTTGAAGCTCAGCTTTATTCAGTTGAGGACAAACACCAGGGAGCGGCAGACACCGTTAGTAGGCCGTAACCAAAGTTGAAGGCCAAATGCAGTTTAATATCTGATACTATAGGCCGAAAGCCAGAAGGTTGAAGCTCAGCTTTATACAGTTGAGGACAAACACCAGGGAGGGGCAGACACCGTTAATAGGCCCTAACCACCAATTTTTTAAAAAACAGCACTTAATGAGAGCCAGAAGGTTGAAGCTCAGCTTTATTCAGTTGAGGACAAACACCAGGGAGGGGCAGACACCGTTAGTAGGCCGTAACCAAAGTTGAAGGCCAAATGCAGTTTAATATCTGATACTATAGGCCGAAAGCCAGAAGGTTGAAGCTCAGCTTTATTCAGTTGAGGACAAACACCAGGGAGGGGCAGACACCGTTAGTAGGCCCTAACCACCAATTTTTTAAAAAACAGCACTTAATGAGAGCCAGAAGGTTGAAGCTCAGCTTTATTCAGTGGAGGACAATTTGAATTAGGGACTGCAGACAGACTTAGTAGGCTGTCCCCTGTGGACCATGCATCCACCACATTAACCCATTGCACCGTAATGGACACGTAACCTTCTGTGGCCATGCCTACAGGTCCATGCGTCTGTTGTCAGGTGCACCTTTGTACTCACAGATTGCCAGAGTGCATGGACAATGCGGTCTTTTACATGCTGGTGGAGGGTTGGGATGGCTTTTCTCGCAAAAGAAGTGTCGACTGGTTAGCTTGTAGCGTGGTACAGCGTAGTCCATCATGGCTTTATTAATATTAATTAAAATATATAAATAGGCTCTATGAACTTTTAAATAGGTTCCAGGGGTACACAGGCAGCATTGGTGTGGTCAGTGGAGGAGTATTGCAAGTAGGGACCGCAGACAGGCTAACAAAGGCCTAAAATAACAAAAAATAGGCTCATGGCAGTTTTAAATCGGTTACATGGATACACAGGCAGCATTGTGGTCAGTGGAGGAGTATTGCAAGGAGGGACCGCAGACAGGCTAACGAAGGCCTAAAATAACAAAAAATAGGCTCATGGCAGTTTTAAATCGGTTACATGGATACACAGGCAGCATTGTGGTCAGTGGAGGAGTATTGCAAGGAGGGACCGCAGACAGGCTAAAGAAGGCCTAAAATAACAAAAAATAGGCTCATGGCAGTTTTAAATCGGTTACATGGATACACAGGCAGCATTGTGGTCAGTGGAGGAGTATTGCAAGGAGGGACCGCAGACAGGCTAAAGAAGGCCTAAAATAACAAAAAATAGGCTCATGGCAGTTTTAAATCGGTTACATGGATACACAGGCAGCATTGTGGTCAGTGGAGGAGTATTGCAAGGAGGGACCGCAGACAGGCTAACGAAGGCCTAAAATAACAAAAAATAGGCTCATGGCAGTTTTAAATCGGTTACATGGATACACAGGCAGCATTGTGGTCAGTGGAGGAGTATTGCAAGGAGGGACCGCAGACAGGCTAACGAAGGCCTAAAATAACAAAAAATAGGCTCGTGGCAGTTTTAAATTGGTTACATGGATACACACGCAGCATTGTGGTCAGCGGAGGAGGATTGCAAGGAGTGTCTGACACAGTTAGTACTCACAAAAAATAAATAGATGTTAATGTCTCGCAAAACAACAACAACAAAAAAAAAGGGTGGCATACTTAGGTACAGGGGTGGGCTCATCTGCTGAGTTTCTGACAAAGTAATTTGGCAGTAACTTAGTATTTACTGGTGTCAATATAGGACACTGACCCAGACTACTTTAACTAGCATCATAGATGTCAACAAATTGGTATTGTCAGTGCCAGGCATTGAATGATGTCAGCGCATAGACTAAACATTGGTGGAGCTGTGCAAGATAATTTTGCACATGGTAGAGCACAGTTTGAGCTGGGGGGGTGGGGGAACGCTCTTGTGGCCGGCGGTACCGTCCCAGGGCCCCTCATGTTACAACGGTGTGTCTGACGTTGGGTGCGCACCACCACCGCCAGAGACACTTTATTGTACTATGAGGGACCCAGTGGCAGTGCCGTCGACCAAAATCAGGCACACCCACCTCTTCAGACAAACAGCACTGTAACGGGTGCTTGCGCCAAGTGGCGAGACCACGGCCCCGTGAGGGGAGTTTTCCCATTGGGGGAGGTGTAAACATGTCGTATGCTGGACAAACAGCTGCTGCAAATTAAGAGATTGGAACAATCAGTAAGACCAGTCCACAAGCAAGACCTTTTTAGAGGAAAGCTAGGTATCAGCCGGGAAAGGTGGGGCAAAATAATTTGAAATCCAGGAGTGGTTCATTTTAATGAAGGTGAGATCATCCACATTTTGGGTAGCCAGACGAGTCCTTTTTTCAGTTAATATTGAACCAGCAGCACTGAATACTCTTTCTGATAGCACACTAGCTGCTGGGCAAGCAAGCTCCTGCAATGCATATTCTGCCAATTGAGGCCAGGTGTCTAATTTGGATGCCCAGGCAGTAATCAAATGGGAATAACGGTTGAGGGAGAACATCGATAAGGGATGAAAAATAGTTAGTAACCATACTGGACAAATGCTGTCTCCTGTCACTTTGAATAGATGCTGCAGTACCTGCCCTGTCTGCGGTCATTGCAAAATCACTCCACAACCTGGTCAGAAAACCCCTCTGTCCAACGCCACTTCTGATCTGTGCACCTCTAACACCTCTGCCCTGTAGCCCCCTGCAGCTTGTGTGAGAACCATCACCGGCGCTGTGTGCTGAGAATGCTTGAATCAAACGGTCTACAAGAGTAGCTTGTTTGGTTGCTAATATTTGTTCGAGGTTCTCATGTGGCATAATATTTTGCAATTTGCCTTTATAGCGAGGGTCAAGGATGCAGGCCAACCAGTAATCGTCATCGCTCATCATTTTAATAATGCGTGGGTCCCTTTTGAGGATACGTAAGGCATAATCCGCCATGTGGGCCAAAGTTCCAGTTGTCAAATCTGCGGTTGTGCTGATTTGAGGGGCAGTTACAGGCAAATCTACGTCACTTGTCTCCCTTAAAAAAACAGAACCCGGCCTTGCAACGCCACTAATTTCTGTTGGCCCAGGAGAAGCTTCCTCATTAAAAAAGTACTCATCCCCATCATCCTCCTCGTCCTCCTTCTCCTCTTCGCCCGCTAATGCGTCCTCTACACGGTCCTGACCAGACAATGGCTGACTGTCATCAAGGCTTTCCTCTTCCTCGGCTGCAGAAGCCTGCTCCTTTATGTGCGTCAAACTTTGCATCAGCAGACGCATTAGGGGGATGCTCATGCTTATTATGGCGTTGTCTGCACTAACCAGCCGTGTGCATTCCTCAAAACACTGAAGGACTTGACACAGGTCTTGTAGCTTCGACCACTACACACCTGACAACTCCATGTCTGCCATCCAACTGCCTGCCCGTGTATGTGTATCCTCCCACAAAAACATAACAGCACGCCTCTGTTCGCACAGTCTCTGAAGCATGTGCAGTGTGGAGTTCCACCTTGTTGCAACGTCGATGATTAGGCGATGCTGGGGAAGGTTCAAAGACCGCTGATAGTTCTGCATACGGCTGGAGTGTACGGGCGAACGGCGGATATGCGAGCAAAGTCTGCACACTTTGAGGAGCAGGTCGGGTAACCCCGGATAACTTTTCAGGAAGCACTGCACCACCAGGTTTAAGGTGTGAGCCAGGTAAAGAAAGTGTTTCAGTTGGGAAAGGGCTATGGCAGCCATGAAATTCCTTCCGTTATCACTCACTACCTTGCCTGCCTCAAGATGTACAGTGCCCAGCCATGACTGAGTTTCTTTCTGCAAGAACTCGGACAGAACTTCCGCGGTGTGTCTGTTGTCGCCCAAACACTTCATTGCCAATACAGCCTGCTGACGCTTGCCACTAGATGTCCCATAATGGCACACCTGGTGTGCAACAGTGGCAGCTGCGGATGGAGTAGATGTGCGACTGCAGTCTGTGGACGAGCTCTCGCTTCTGCAGGAGGAGGAGGAAGAGGAGGAGGGGGGGCGAACGCCTACAGCAAACTCTTTCCTTGACCGTGGGCTAGGCAGAACTGTCCTAATATTGCTGTCCCCTGTGGACCCTGCATCCACCACATTCACCCAGTGTGCCGTGATGGACACGTAACGTCCCTGGCCATGCCTACTGGTCCATGCATCTGTTGTCAGGTGAACCTTTGTAGTCACAGACTGCCTGAGTGCATGGACGATGCAGTCTTTAACATGCTGTTGGAGGGCTGGGATGGCTTTTCTAGAAAAGAAGTGCCGACTGCGTAGCTCGTAGCGTGGTACAGCGTAGTCCATCAGCGCTTTGAAAGCTTCGCTTTCAACTAACCGGTAGGGCATCATCTCTAATGAGATTAGTCTAGCAATGTGGGCGTTCAAACCCTGTGTACGCGGATGCGAGGATGAGTACTTCCTTTTCCTAACAAGAGTCTCATGTAGGGTGAGCTGGACTGGAGAGCTGGAGATCGTTGAACTAGCGGTGGTGCCGGTGGACATGGGTGACTGAGAGAGGGTTGGAGATGGTATTCTTGCCGGTGCCCTACATGCAGTGTTTCCTACTACTAACCTGGTGATTCCCTGACTGCTTTGGCCTGGCGACGAAAGCTGCACAGATACTGCAGGTGGTGCGGGAAATGGTGGGCTTACAGGGAGGGAAGGGATGTAGCGTTGCTGACTAGCTTCATTGGCCGAGGGTGCTGCAACCTTTAGGGACGTTTGGTAGTTAGTCCAGGCTTGCAAATGCATGGTGGATAAATGTCTATGCATGCAACTTGTATTTAGACTTTTAAGATTCTGACCTCTGCTTAAGGTAGTTGAACATTTTTGACAGATGACTTTGCGCTGATCATTTGGATGTTGTTTAAAAAAATGCCAGACTGCACTCTTTCTACTATCGGATACCTTTTCAGGCATTGCAGACTGAGCTTCTTTAACCGGATGGCCACGCTGTCCTCCAACAGGTTTTGGTTTTGCCACGCGTTTTTGGCCAGATACGGGCCCGGTAGATGAAACCTGTTGTGATGTTGATGCCTGCTGCGGCTCCTCCTCCTCCGCTTCAGAACTACTGCCGCCTGCACCCTGTTCCCCCAATGGCTGCCAATTGGGGTCAACAACTGGGTCATCTATGACCTCCTCTTCTATGTCGTGTGCAACTTCGTCTGTGTCACCGTGTAAGCCGGTGGTATAGCGTTCATGACGGGGCACCATAGTGTCCGCTGGGTTTGATTCTGCCTCAGTACACTGCGAGGGCAATGTTCTGGTCTGAGTCAAAGGAACAGCATAGTAATCTGGCTGTGGCTGTGCATCTGTACACTTCATGTCCGATTCAACTTCTAATGGGCATGGCCTGTTAACTGTTTCACTGTCTAACCCAGGAACGGTATGTGTAAAGAGCTCCATGGAGTAACCTGTTGTGTCGACTGACGCATCCTTCACTGTTGTTCTGGGTGAAGGACACAAGGAAGCGACTTGTTCCTGACCGGGAGCATCCACTGACGATGCACTGCTCTGACATTTGGCACTTTCCGAGGAGGAGGCGAAAGAGCTAGAGGCAGAGTCAGCAATGAAAGCCAATATTTGTTCCTCCTGCTCCGGCTTCAAAAGTGGTTTTCCTACTCCCAGAAAAGAGAGCGTTCGAGGCCTTGTGTAGCCAGACAACGAACCTGGCTCAACAACTCGAGACTTAGGTGCTGTACTGCTTTTACCACGACCACCTGATGCTCCACCACCACTACCATCATTACCAGCTGACAATGACCGCCCACGGCCACGACCTCTTCCACTGGACTTCCTCATTGTTTGCAAAACGTAACCAAAGTAACGGTATTTTTTACTGTAAAACAACTTCTAAGGTGAACTCAAACTTCTGTAGGATTTATATATACCTTTATAGGTGCCTGACACTGAAAGGAAAATCAGGCCCAATGTTACACACTAGGTTTTCTGTGCCCCAATAATTTGAGACAGATGGCACACACAGGACCAGCACTCAAGCAGAAATGCCAATCTTAATCTTACACTATTTTTTTTTTTCTGGGAGAATTTAAAAAACAAACAAAAAAAACAACAACAAAATATTACACACTAGGTTTTCGGTGGCACACAATGAGAGACAGATGCCACACACAGGACTGGCACAGAGGCAGACTTGCCAATCTTTATCTCCCACTAATTATTTTTTTTTTTACAGGGAGAATTTACCCCCAAAAAAATAAATGGCCAAGTATTACACAGTGGTTTTCTGTGGCACACAATGAGAGACAGATGCCACACACAGGACTGGCACAGAGGCAGACTTGCCAATATTTATCTCCCACTAATGTTTTTTTTTTTAAAGGGAGAATTTACCCCCCCCAAAAAAATGGCCAAGTATTACACACTGGTTTTCGGTGGCACACAATGAGAGACAGATGCCACACACAGGACTGGCACAGAGGCAGACTTGCCAATATTTATCTCCCACTAATTTTTTTTTTTTTTTAAGGGAGAATTTAGAAAAAAAAATAAAAGGCCCAGTATTACACAGTGGTTTTTGTTGGCACACAATGAGAGACAGATGCCACACACAGCAATGGCACAGAGGCAGACTTGCCAATATTTATCTCTCACTAATTAGTTTTTTTTAAAAAGGGAGAATTTACCCCCCCAAAAAAATGGCCAAGTATTACACAGTGCTTTTCGGTGGCACACAATGAGAGACAGATGCCACACAGAGCAATGGCACAGAGGCAGCCTTGCCAATATTTATCTCCCACTAATTTTTTTTTTTTTAAAAGGGAGAATTTAGAAAAAAAAAAATAAATGGCCAAGTATTACACAGTGGTTTTCGGTGGCACACAATGAGAGACAGATGCCACACACAGCAATGGCACAGAGGCAGACTTGCCAATATTTATCTCCCACTAATTAGTTTTTTTTTAAAAGGGAGAATTTACCCCCCCCCAAAAAAAAATGGCCCAGTATTACACAGTGGTTTTCGGTGGCACCCAATGAGAGACAGATGCCACACACAGGACTGGCACAGAGGCAGACTTGCCAATATTTATCTCCCACTAATTAGTTTTTTTCTTAAAAGGGAGAATTTAGAAAAAAATAAATAAAAGGCCCAGTATTACACAGTGGTTTTTGGTGGCACACAATGAGAGACAGATGCCACACACAGCAATGGCACAGAGGCAGACTTGCCAATATTTATCTCCCACTAATTATTTTTTTTTTAAAAGGGAGAATTTACCCCCCCCCAAAAAAATGGCCAAGTATTACACAGTGGTTTTCGGTGGCACACAATGAGAGACAGATGCCACACACAGGACTGGCACAGAGGCAGACTTGCCAATATTTATCTCCCACTAATTTTTTTTTTTTTTTAAAGGGAGAATTTAGAAAAAAATAAATAAAAGGCCCAGTATTACACAGTGGTTTTTGGTGGCACACAATGAGAGACAGATGCCACACACAGCAATGGCACAGAGGCAGACTTGCCAATATTTATCTCCCACTAATTATTTTTTTTTTAAAAGGGAGAATTTACCCCCCCAAAAAAAATGGCCAAGTATTACACAGTGGTTTTCGGTGGCACACAATGAGAGACAGATGCCACACACAGGACTGGCACAGAGGCAGACTTGCCAATATTTATCTCCCACTAATTTTTTTTTTTTTTAAAGGGAGAATTTAGAAAAAAAAAATAAAAGGCCCAGTATTACACAGTGGTTTTCGGTGGCACACAATGAGAGACAGATGCCACACACAGCAATGGCACAGAGGCAGACTTGCCAATATTTATCTCCCACTATTTTTTTTTTTTTTTTAAAGAGAGAATTTAGAAAAAAAAATAAAAGGCCCAGTATTACACAGTAGTTTTTGTTGGCACACAATGAGAGACAGATGCCACACACAGCAATGGCACAGAGGCAGACTTGCCAATATTTATCTCTCACTAATTAGTTTTTTTTTAAAAGGGAGAATTTACCCCCCCCCCAAAAAAAATGGCCAAGTATTACACAGTGGTTTTCGGTGGCACACAATGAGAGACAGATGCCACACACAGCAGTGGCACAGAGGCAGACTTGCCAATATTTATCTCCCACTATTTTTTTTTTTTTTTAAAAGGGAGAATTTAGAAAAAAAAAAAAAAAAGCCCAGTGTTACACAGTGGTTTTCGGTGGCACACAATGAGAGACAGATGCCACACACAGCAATGGCACAGAGGCAGACTTGCCAATATTTATCTCCCACTAATGTTTTTTTTTTTAAAGGGAGAATTTACCCCCCCCCAAAAAATGGCCAAGTATTACACACTGGTTTTCGGTGGCACACAATGAGAGACAGATGCCACACACAGGACTGGCACAGAGGCAGACTTGCCAATATTTATCTCCCACTAATTTTTTTTTTTTTTTAAGGGAGAATTTAGAAAAAAAAATAAAAGGCCCAGTATTACACAGTGGTTTTTGTTGGCACACAATGAGAGACAGATGCCACACACAGCAATGGCACAGAGGCAGACTTGCCAATATTTATCTCTCACTAATTAGTTTTTTTTTAAAAGGGAGAATTTACCCCCCCAAAAAAATGGCCAAGTATTACACAGTGCTTTTCGGTGGCACACAATGAGAGACAGATGCCACACAGAGCAATGGCACAGAGGCAGCCTTGCCAATATTTATCTCCCACTAATTTTTTTTTTTTAAAAGGGAGAATTTAGAAAAAAAAAAATAAATGGCCAAGTATTACACAGTGGTTTTCGGTGGCACACAATGAGAGACAGATGCCACACACAGCAATGGCACAGAGGCAGACTTGCCAATATTTATCTCCCACTAATTAGTTTTTTTTTAAAAGGGAGAATTTACCCCCCCCAAAAAAAATGGCCCAGTATTACACAGTGGTTTTCGGTGGCACACAATGAGAGACAGATGCCACACACAGGACTGGCACAGAGGCAGACTTGCCAATATTTATCTCCCACTAATTAGTTTTTTTCTTAAAAGGGAGAATTTAGAAAAAAAAAAATAAAAGGCCCAGTATTACACAGTGGTTTTTGGTGGCACACAATGAGAGACAGATGCCACACACAGCAATGGCACAGAGGCAGACTTGCCAATATTTATCTCCCACTAATTATTTTTTTTTTAAAAGGGAGAATTTACCCCCCCAAAAAAAATGGCCAAGTATTACACAGTGGTTTTCGGTGGCACACAATGAGAGACAGATGCCACACACAGGACTGGCACAGAGGCAGACTTGCCAATATTTATCTCCCACTAATTTTTTTTTTTTTTTAAAGGGAGAATTTAGAAAAAAATAAATAAAAGGCCCAGTATTACACAGTGGTTTTCAGTGGCACACAATGAGAGACAGATGCCACACACAGCAATGGCACAGAGGCAGACTTGCCAATATTTATCTCCCACTAATTAGTTTTTTTTTAAAAGGGAGAATTTACCCCCCCCAAAAAAATGGCCAAGTATTACACAGTGGTTTTTGGTGGCACACAATGAGATACAGATGCCACACACAGCAATGGCACAGAGGCAGACTTGCCAATATTTATCTCCCACTAATTTTTTTTTTTTTTAAAGGGAGAATTTAGAAAAAAAAAATAAAAGGCCCAGTATTACACAGTGGTTTTCGGTGGCACACAATGAGAGACAGATGCCACACACAGCAATGGCACAGAGGCAGACTTGCCAATATTTATCTCCCACTAATTTTTTTTTTTTTTAAAGAGAGAATTTAGAAAAAAAAATAAAAGGCCCAGTATTACACAGTAGTTTTTGTTGGCACACAATGAGAGACAGATGCCACACACAGCAATGGCACAGAGGCAGACTTGCCAATATTTATCTCTCACTAATTAGTTTTTTTTTAAAAGGGAGAATTTACCCCCCCCAAAAAAAAAAATGGCCAAGTATTACACAGTGGTTTTCGGTGGCACACAATGAGAGACAGATGCCACACACAGGACTGGCACAGAGGCAGACTTGTCAATATTTATCTCCCACTATTTTTTTTTTTTTTTAAAGGGAGAATTTAGAAAAAAAAAATAAAAGGCCCAGTAGTACACAGTGGTTTTCGGTGGCACACAATGAGAGACAGATGCCACACACAGCAGTGGCACAGAGGCAGACTTGCCAATATTTATCTCCCACTATTTTTTTTTTTTTTTAAAAGGGAGAATTTAGAAAAAAAAAAAAAAAAGCCCAGTGTTACACAGTGGTTTTCGGTGGCACACAATGAGAGACAGATGCCACACACAGCAATGGCACAGAGGCAGACTTGCCAATATTTATCTCCCACTAATTTTTTTTTTTTTAAAGAGAGAATTTAGAAAAAAAAATAAAAGGCCCAGTATTACACAGTAGTTTTTGTTGGCACACAATGAGAGACAGATGCCACACACAGCAATGGCACAGAGGCAGACTTGCCAATATTTATCTCTCACTAATTAGTTTTTTTTTAAAAGGGAGAATTTACCCCCCCCCCAAAAAAATGGCCAAGTATTACACAGTGGTTTTCGGTGGCACACAATGAGAGACAGATGCCACACACAGGACTGGCACAGAGGCAGACTTGTCAATATTTATCTCCCACTATTTTTTTTTTTTTTTAAAGGGAGAATTTAGAAAAAAAAAATAAAAGGCCCAGTAGTACACAGTGGTTTTCGGTGGCACACAATGAGAGACAGATGCCACACACAGCAGTGGCACAGAGGCAGACTTGCCAATATTTATCTCCCACTATTTTTTTTTTTTTTAAAAGGGAGAATTTAGAAAAAAAAAAAAAAAAGCCCAGTGTTACACAGTGGTTTTCGGTGGCACACAATGAGAGACAGATGCCACACACAGCAATGGCACAGAGGCAGACTTGCCAATATTTATCTCCCACTAATTTTTTTTTTTTTTTTTAAAGGGAGAATTTAGAAAAAAAAAAAAAAAGGCCAAGTATTACACAGTGGTTTTCGGTGGCACACAATGAGAGACAGATGCCACACACAGGACTGGCACAGAGGCAGACTTGCCAATCTTTATTTCCCTGCAGTAATCTCAGAAAAGTATGGCAGGCAGCTATAAAAAGGACTGCTGCACACAAAAGTGTGGACAAACACACAAGATAGCTGTGCAGAAAGGAAGGAACAACAGGATTTGTGCTTTGAAAAAAGCAGTTGGTTTGCACAGCGGTGTACACACACAGCAACGCAGCTATCAGGGTCAGGGAGCCTTCTAGGGCAGCCCAATGAGCTACAGCACTGAGAAAAAAAAAATTTAACTTCCACTGTCCCTGCAAACAAAAGGTGGTGTTGGACAGTGGAAATCGCTACAGCACAAGCGGTTTGTGGCTTTATGTACCCTGCCTATCACTATCCCTGCTTCTGACGAAGTGGCAGCAACCTCTCCCTACGCTCAGATCAGCAGCAGTAAGATGGCGGTTGGCGGGAACACCCCTTTATAGCCCCTGTGACGCCGCAGAAAGCAAGCCAATCACTGCAATGCCCTTCTCTAAGATGGTGGGGACTGAGATCTATGTCATCACGCTGCCCACACTCGGTGTCCACCTTCATTGGCTGAGAAATGGCGCTTTTAGCGTCATTGAAACGCGACTTTGGCGCGAAAGTTGCGTACCGCATGGCCGACCCCACACAGGGATTGGGTCGGTTTCATGAGACGCCGACTTTGCCAAAAGTCGGCGACTTATGAAAATGAACGATCCGTTTCGCTCAACCCTACCCGCCACACATGTCTACACCATCACAGACGGCTCCAGTCAGCAGGAGGCAACGTTTCCATCAGATGGTGACAGACTACATGTCTTGCCCTCTTACTGTACTCCCAGACGGCTCTTCCCCCTTCAAATTTTGGGTCTCTAAGCTGGATACATGGCCAGAGCTAAGCCAGTACCCATTGAAGGTGCTGGCTTGCCCTGCTGCTAGTGTATTATCGGAACGCGTCTTTAGTGCCGCAGGTGGTGTACTAACAGACGGTCGACTGCGAATATCCTCAAATAACGTTGACCGGCTTACTTTTCTGAAAATGAACAAGGCCTGGATCTTGCAGGAATTCGCCACTCCTCTTCCAGATTAAATAATTGGTTGGCTACAGTATCCAGGTCTCCTGTTGCGTTCATGTTTCTACCACCTGAACTGTAATCCCTGGGCTCCAACACCACCGGTTGATTCTCAGAAGTGCAGTCTGCACAGTCAAAACACATGACCCAGTGTTATTGGGTTTCAGTAATGTCAGCTAATCCCCAGCTGTGTAGCCGGCAATGTGTCCTGCGACCGCCACGCTGACACAACTACTGAAAGTTAAGAGAACCTGTCCCCCCCCAGGCGTTTGTTACTGAAAGAGCCACCTTGTGCAGCAGTAATGCTGCACAAGGAAAAGGTAGCTCTTTTAGTTTAGCTCCTTGCACACACAGAACTTAACACCTATAAAATGTGTCCCCTCATACCATGAAATCATCTCGGAGGTGGTTCTTTCCTTCGTAATGGGACGCAGCACAGCCATCATTCCTACCCCCTTGGTGCCGTGTGCCGCCTCCTCAGCGTTGTTTGAATCTGTCCCATAGCCTGCGCCGTTATGTTATCCTTTGGCCATGCGCACTTAGCGCTGCCCGTCTTCTGATATCATTTTTTGTCAGGCTGCCTGCGCCTATGCGGCCGCGCTGCCCGAGATCCCGCCCCGCAGTCTCTTCTGATTTAATCACACTGCGGGCCTGGGATCCATGGGCATGCGCAGTGCATATCTTCACCTCAGGCTCTCACTCATCTCCCTCCGCCTTCTTCAGACTGTGCGCCGTCAGCTGATCCCTAATAGCATGCCACGGCCGTGACGCCGCACAGTCTGAAGAAGCCAGAAGGAGGGGAGTGAGAGGCAAAGATATGCACTGCACATGCCCATGGATCCCAGGCCCGCAGTGTGATTACATTAGACGACACTGCGAGGTGGGATCTCGGGCAACGTGTCCGCACAGGCGCAGCCAGCCTGACAACAAATGATGTCAGAAGATGGGCAGCACTTTATGCGCATGGCCAAGGGATGACATAACAGCACAGGCTCTGGGACAGATTCAAACAACGCTGAGGAGGTGGCACACGGCACCAAGGGGGTAGGAATGACGGCTGTGCTGCATCCCATTATGAAGGAAAGTCCCACCTCCGGGACGGTTTCACGGTATCAGGGGACACATTTTATAAGTGTTTAGTTCTGCGTTTGCAAGGAGCACAATTAAAGAGCCACCTTTTCCATTCACATCCTTAATGCTGCACAAGGTGGCTCTTTCAGCTACAAACACCTGGGGGGGTTAAAGGTTCCCTTTCAACTTCCTCCGATTAATCCTTGGCCTACACTCTGCTTCTCTTGCATTCCCTGGGCTCCAACACCGCCAGTTGCTGTCCGGAAGTGCTGTCTGCACAGTCAACAGTTGCTCCTCTGTTATTGGGGTTCAGTAATGCCAGCTGCTTCCCTGCTGTGTTGCGGCAATAACTCTAGCCTGCTCCTCCTGCATTCACTGGGCTCCAACACCACCAGTTGCTGTCCGGAAGTGCTGTCTGCACAGTCAACAGTTGCTCCTCTGTTATTGGTGTTCAGTAAAGCCAGCTGCTCCCCTGCTGTGTTGCGGCAATAACTCTAGCCTGCTCCTCCTGCATTCACTGGGCTCCAATACTGCCAGTTGCTGTCCGGAAGTGCTGTCTGCACAGTCAACAGTTGCTCCTCTGTTATTGGGGTTCAATAATGCCAGCTGCTCCCCTGCTGTGTTGCGGCAATAACTCTAGCCTGCTCCTCCTGCATTCCCTGGGCTCCAACATTGCCAGTTGCTGTCCAGAAGTGCTGTCTGCACAGTCAACAGTTGCTCCTCTGTTATTGGGGTTCAGTAACGCCAGCTGCTCCCCTGCTGTGTTGCGGCAATAACTCTAGCCTGCTCCTCCTGCCTTCCCTGTGCTCCAACACCGCCAGTTGCTGTCCGTAAGTGCTGTCTGCACAGTCAACAGTTGCTCCTCTGTTATTGGGGTTCAGTAACGCCAGCGGCTCCCCTGCTGTGTTGCGGCAATAACTCTAGCCTGCTCCTACTGCATTCCCTGGGCTCCAACACTGCCAGTTGCTGTCCGGAAGTGCTGTCTGCACAGTCAACAGTTGCTCCCATGTTATTGGGGTTCAGTAACGCCAGCTGCTCCCCTGCTGTGTTGTGGCAATAACTCTAGCCTGCTCCTCCTGCATTCCCTGGGCTCCAACACCGCCAGTTGCTGTCTGGAAGTGCTGTCTGCACAGTCAACAGTTGCTCGTCTGATATTGGGGTTCAGTAACGCTAGCTGCTCCCCAGCTTTGTTGCGGCAATAACTCTAGCCTGCTCCTCCTGCATTCACTGGGCTCCAACACCGCCAGTTGCTGTCCGGAAGTACTGCCTGCACAGTCAACAGTTGCTCCTCTGTTATTGGGGTTCAGTAACGCAAGCTACTCCACTGCTGTGTTGCAACAATGTGTCCTGCGACCACCACGCTGACACAACTACTGAAATTTAAGAGAACCTGTTCCCCCCCAGGCGTTTGTTACTGAAAGAGCCACCTTGTGCAGCAGTAATGCTGCACAAGGAAAAGGTGCCTCTTTTTGTTGTGCTCCTTGCATACGCTGAACCTAACACTTATGAATTGTGTCCCCTCACACCGTGAAACCGTCCCGGAGGTGGGACTTTCCTTCATAATGGGACGCAGCACAACCGTCATTCCTACCCCTTTGGCGCCACCTCCTCAGCGTTGTTTGATTCTGTTCCGTAGCCTGCGCTGTTATGTTCAACCTTGGCCATGCGCAGTTATCGCTGCCTGTCTTCTGACATGTGTTGTCAGGCTGCCTGCGCCTGTGGGGCCGCACAGCCCGGGATCCCGCCTCGCAGTCTCTTCTGATTTAATCACACTGCGGGCCTGGGGTCCATGGGCATGCGCAGTGCATATCTTCACCTCAGGCTCTCACTCATCTCCCTCCGCCTTCTTCAGGCTAGCACCGTCCGTCAGCTGTTCCACAATAGCATGCCACCGCCGTGACGCCGCACAGCACAGTCTGAGTAGCTGGAAGGAGGGGTGTGAGAGGCGAAGATATGCACTGCGCATGTCCATGGATCCCAGGCCCGCAGTGTGATTACATTAGACGACACTGCCAGGCGGGATCCCGGGCCTGTGTGACCGCCCTGCCAGAGCTCAGTGTCTTATTTATTCTCACTGCGGGGCTGGGATTCATGGGCATGCGCAGTGCATATCTTCGCCTCTCACTCATCTACTTCCGCCTTCTTCAGACTGTGCGGCTTCACGGCTGTGGCATGCGATAAGGGATCAGCTGACGCCGCACAGTCTGAAGCAGGCGTAAGGACATGAGTGAGAGGCGAAGATATTTACAGCGCAAGGCCATGAATCCCAGCCCCGCAGTGTGATTAAATCAGAAGACACTGCGGGGCTGGGATTCATGGGCATGCGCAATGCATATCTTCGCCTCTCACTCATCTCCTTCCACCTTCTTCAGACTGTGCGGCTTCACGGCCGTGGCATGTGATAAGGGATCAGCTGACGCTGCACTGTCTGAAGCAGGCGTAAGGACATGAGTAACAGGCGAAGATATTTACTGCGCAAGGCCATGAATCCCAGCCCCGCAGTGTGAATAAATCAGAAGACACTGCGGGGCTGGGATTCATGGGCATGCTCAGTAACAGCGCATGGCCAAGGGATAACACAACAGCGCAGACTCCGGAACACAAAAAAGCAACGCTCAGGAGGCTGCGCCCAGCACCAAGGGGGTTTTTTTGACAGCTGTGCTTCGTCTCGTTAAGAAGGAAAGTCCCGCCGCTGAGACGGTTTCACGGTATGAGGGGCAAAATTTTAGCAGTGTTTCATTCAGCGTGTGCAAGGAACATAATTAAAAGAGCCACCTTTTCCTTGTGCTGCATTACTGCTTCACAAGTTGGCTCTTCTAGTTACTAACGCCTGAGGGGGTTTAAAGGTTCCCTTTCAATTTGCTCCAATTAGGCTTCGGCCTACACTCTGCTCCTCCTGCTGTCCCTGGGCTCTAACACCGCCAGTTGGTGCTCGGAAGTGCTGGCTGCACAGAGAAAAACACTCGCCACTGTGTCAGTGGGGTTCAGTAACATCAGCTGTTCCCCTGCTGTGTAGCCGGCAACGTGTCCTGCAAACGCCACGCAGACACAACAGACACTAAGCTGCCTCCAGTGCAGGCTTCGGCCTACACTCTGCTCCTCTGCTACTCCTTGATTCCCTGGGCTCTAACACCACCAGTTGGTGCTCGGAAGTTCTGGCTGCACAGAGAAAAACACTCGCCACTGTGTCAGTGGGGTTCAGTAATGTCAGCTGTTCCCCTGCTGTGTAGCCGGCAACGTGCCCTGCAAACGTCACGCTAACACAACAGACACTAAGCTGCCTCCAGTGCAGGCTTCGGCCTACACTCTGCTCACCCTGCTGACCCTTGTCTCCAACACCGCTAGTTGGGGCTCTAGGAAGACAATCTTGAATAGGTCTCCCTGGTTCCAGTACCGTCAGCTGGTTCCGGGCAGAGCCTTTGGCTTAGGTGCCTCCTTCTGGGTATCCAAGTTCCACCAACATCAGGTGGTTCTTGTTAGTGCTTTCTGGCACGGGTACCTCCTGCTTAGTAACCGGGTTCCAGTAATGTCAGCTGGTCCTCGGTAGTTCCATTGGCTCTTGGACCTTCAGCTACCCATCCGGGTAATAGGTAGAAGATGAAGAAGAAGATGAATAAGGTGAAGAAGAAGTTGATGTCAAAGAAGCTGCTGCTGAGGATGATGAAAAAGAAAGTGTGGGAGAAGTAAAAAAGAAGGTGAAGGGCATGGAAGTAGAGAAACATCAATATCTGACAAAATAAAAAAAAATCTTAACATAGTCAATATCTTTGTAACTCCGAACGTCTTAAAAAAAAAAAATAAAAAAAATAAAATCCTGCTATTCTATTTGATTGGGCTAAACCTATATGCCTTTAATGGCTCTGCCACCTCCCCCAATACATCCTACATTATTCTTAGTTGTTTTCCTTCATGTAGAATGAACCTACAAGGAAAGAAAGGGTTTATTTTAATTCCGATATTTTGGTCCCATTGACTTGCATTGGTATCGGGTATCGGTATTGGCGATATCCAATATTTTTTGAATATCGGCCGATCCAATCCGATACCGATACTTTCCGATATCGGAAGGCATCGATAAACACTAGTCCCTATTACTGCACCTGCTGTGGGGTTCTCTGTGCCCTCTAAATTCTAAAGCACCCCTCTATAATATAGTAATGCCGGGTGCAAGTGCCTTTGAAAGGACCCGTAGAAGTGCCAATCGCACGAAACGGCCGTCGTCCTCCTGCACTCCCCGTACCCTCCGCACTTTCCAAGATGTGTTTGTAATAATCTGCACATGGATTAAACACTTTGGATCAGCAAACTGGTGAGTGCTGCTATTTTCTAAAAACTAACTCTGTGACATGTCGTAAGACCATAATACTGTCTCACAATACTACGAGCTGTACATAATTGATTGCAAACTGAAACTAAAGTGAATATATTAAATCCCCAGCAGATGGTGCTGTTATCAAAACAATATGAAACGGTGTTGTAACTGTGATAGACCCAAAGTACCTAAACCCTCTGGAAAGCTGAATTCATTGCTTGGACGGAGCAGAAATAAAATTAACTAAAATGCTCGGGTGCTTGTTGCTCGGGTCGAGCAAATTGGAATACTCGGGTACTCAACCCAAGCAACGAGTCCAATGTAAGTCTATGGGAAACCCAAGTATTTTCACCGCGATCCCCTGGGTGGTCCTTTTCAGGTCTAAAAACGTCTGAAAATGATGGAAACACTGCTCAAATGACACAGGAACCTCATGGGGATCGCCCCTGGAAGCAATTCTGACTCCAAGGTCACAGCTGTAAACAATGTTGTCAGAGTTTCACGCCATTTTTACAGGTGCACCAAAACGCATACAAAAACGAAACCAAAATAGATTTTGCTGGGAAATATGTTAAGGTAAATCCTTTCCAGGGTAATGACTTTTATATAAGGCAAAATAATTAACCCCAGACCAAAATGTTCCTCCACCACTTGGGCTATGTTCACACGCAGCGTTTTTGATGCATTTTTCAACTTTAACATTGCTTTCAAACAATACAAATGCATTCACTGGGAAATGTCATTTAACATTTAACAACCCTAGCTGGCCATGTGGTGTGTGACACATAAGGAGACACATCTTGCTTTATTTCTGAAGGAGGGACTCTTAAAGTCACAAAGCCTATTTTTAGAGGGGCATCAGGCGGCATTAATAACCTTAAAGGGCCATTATTAAGCAGTGGGACTCCTATGCTGTTATTGCCTATCCAGTGAGTGACTGAGCTGCCAACAATTACTACCCACCCAAATACCCCTTTCACGAGAGGTACAGGAGGGCTTCGTGAAAAACCGTTGCATTGAATGCAAGGCCTGACCTTCTATCAAGTCTTAGGCCATGTTCACACTTCGCGGTTTTTACCGCGGATCCGCGGCGATTTTGATGCTGCGGGTCCGCAGCAGTTTCCATAGCGTTTCCATTAACATGTAAACCCTATGGAAACCGCAAACCGCTGTGCACATGCTGCGGGAAAAACCGCGCAGAAACGCAGCGGTTTAAAACCCGCAGCATGTCACTTCTTTGTGCAGAATCGCTGCGATTCTGCACCCATAGAAATGCATTGAACCGCTTACTTCCCGCATGGGGCTGTGCCCACTTTGCGGGAAGTAAGCGGATAATGCGCGGTTGCTACCCGGGGTGGAGGAGAGGAGACTCTCCTCCAGGCCCTGGGAAGCATGAATAGTGTAAAAAAAAAAGAATTAAAATAAAAAATAATGCTATACTCACTTCTCAGCGCTGTACGCGGCCGTCAGGTCAGAGTTGCTGTGCTGAGCAGGACCTGCGGTGACGTCACGGTCACATGACCGTGATGACGCCGCGGTCACATGACCGTGACTGTTGTGAATTTGGTTTTGGGCTCCCCCGGTGGTCACTGGTGGTACTGGACTTGTCTTCACTTTCCCTGTTCACCTGTTTCCTCCAGGATATGGGAGTTTCCTATTTAGCCTTGCTGCTCAGTCATTGCCTTGCCGGTCATCAATGTAACCAGAGCTTTCTGTTGCATGTTCCTGCTCCTAGTCTTCTGATCAGCTAAGTTGGACTTTTGTCCTGAGTATTATTTTGCATTTTTGTTCCAGTTCACAGTTATGGTATATTTCTGTAGCTGGAAGCTCTTGTGAGCTGAAATTACCACTCCAGTCTCATGAGTTGAGACTTGAGTTTAAAGTAATTTCAGGATGGTTTTGTAAATAGGGTTTTCAGCTGACCGTGAAGTTCCCTTTCTTATTTTCCTACTATCTAGTAAGTGGACCTCGCTTTGCTGAACCTGCCTTCATACTACGTATGTCTTTTCCCTCTGAACTCACCGTCAATACATGTGGGGGGCTTCTGTCACCTTTTTGGGGAATTTCCACTAGAGGTAAGCCAGGCCTGTTTTTCCTCTGCCAGGGTTAGTTAGTTGTTATGGTTCTCAATGGCAAGAGAACATAGCCCAGCAAACATAAGAACTAGCTCTTGGAAGGATGGAAACTAAACTGACCATGAACTAAACCTGCCGCACAACTAACAGTAGCCGGGTAGCGTTGCCTACTTTTTATCCCTAGACGCCCAGCGCCAGCCGGAGGACTAACTAATCCTGGCAGAGGAAAATATAGTCCTGGCTCACCTCTAGAGAAATTTCCCCGAAAGGCAGACAGAGGCCCCCACATATATTGGCGGTGATTTTAGATGAAATGACAAACGTAGTATGAAAATAGGTTTAGCAAAATTGAGGTCCGCTTACTAGATAGCAGGAAGACAGAAAGGACACTTTCATGGTCAGCTGAAAACCCTATCAAAACACCATCCTGAAATTACTTTAAGACTCTAGTATTAACTCATAACATCAGAGTGGCAATTTCAGATCACAAGAGCTTTCCAGACACAGTAACGAAACTACAGCTGTGAACTGGAACAAAATACAAAAACAAACGAGGACAAAAGTCCAACTTATCTGGGAGTTGTCTAGCAGCAGGAACATGCACAGAAAGGCTTCTGATTACAATGTTGACCGGCATGGAAGTGACAGAGGAGCAAGGCTAAATAGCGACTCCCACATCCTGATAGGAACAGGTGAACAGAAAGGATGATGCACACAAGTTCAGTTCCACCAGTGGCCACCGGGGGAGCCCAAAATCCAATTTCACAACAGTACCCCCCCCTCAAGGAGGGGGCACCGAACCCTCACCAGAACCACCAGGGCGATCAGGATGAGCCCTATGAAAGGCACGGACCAGATCGGAGGCATGAACATCAGAGGCAGTCACCCAGGAATTATCCTCCTGACTGTATCCCTTCCATTTGACCAGATACTGGAGTTTCCGTCTGGAAACACGGGAGTCCAAGATTTTTTCCACAACGCACTCCAACTCGCCCTCAACCAACACCGGAGCAGGAGGCTCAACGGAAGGCACAACCGGTACCTCATACCTGCGCAATAATGACCGATGAAAAACATTATGAATAGAAAAAGATGCAGGGAGGTCCAAACGGAAGGACACAGGGTTAAGAATCTCCAATATCTTGTATGGGCCGATAAACCGAGGCTTAAACTTAGGAGAAGAAACCCTCATAGGGACAAAACGAGAAGACAACCACACCAAGTCCCCAACACAAAGCCGAGGACCAACCCGACGCCGGCGGTTGGCAAAAAGCTGAGTCTTCTCCTGGGACAATTTCAAATTGTCCACTACCTGCCCCCAAATCTGATGCAACCTCTCCACCACAGCATCCACTCCAGGACAATCCGAAGATTCCACCTGACCAGAAGAAAATCGAGGATGAAACCCCGAATTACAGAAAAAAGGAGACACCAAAGTGGCAGAGCTGGCCCGATTATTGAGGGCAAACTCCGCTAAAGGCAAAAAAGCAACCCAGTCATCCTGATCAGCAGACACAAAACACCTCAAATATGTCTCCAAGGTTTGATTCGTCCGCTCGGTCTGGCCATTAGTCTGAGGATGGAAAGCAGACGAGAAAGACAAATCTATGCCCATCCTAGCACAGAATGCTCGCCAAAATCTAGACACGAATTGGGTTCCTCTGTCAGAAACGATATTCTCCGGAATACCAAGAAGGAAATCTTTTGAACCCCAAAAACGCACTTAGAACCCTTCACACACAAGGAATTAGACCGCAAAACCTGAAAAACCCTCCTGACCTGCTGGACATGAGAGTCCCAGTCATCTGAAAAAATCAAAATATCATCCAGATACACAATCATAAATTTATCCAAATAATCACGGAAAATGTCATGCATAAAGGACTGAAAGACTGAAGGGGCATTTGAAAGACCAAAAGGCATCACCAAATACTCAAAGTGGCCCTCGGGCGTATTAAATGCGGTTTTCCACTCATCCCCCTGCTTAATTCGCACCAAATTATACGCCCCACGGAGATCTATCTTAGAGAACCACTTGGCCCCCTTTATGCGAGCAAACAAATCAGTCAGCAGTGGCAACGGATACTGATATTTAACCGTGATTTTATTCAAAAGCCGATAATCAATACACGGCCTCAAAGAGCCATCTTTCTTAGCCACAAAGAAAAAACCGGCTCCTAAGGGAGATGACGAAGGACGAATATGTCCCTTTTCCAAGGACTCCTTTATATATTCTCGCATAGCAGCATGTTCAGGCACAGACAGATTAAATAAACGACCCTTAGGGTATTTACTACCCGGAATCAAATCTATGGCACAATCGCACTCCCGGTGCGGAGGTAGTGAACCAAGCTTAGGTTCTTCAAAAACGTCACAATAGTCAGACAAGAATTCAGGAATCTCAGAGGGAATAGATGACGAAATGGAAACCAAAGGTACGTCCCCATGCGTCCCCTTGCATCCCCAGCTTAACACAGACATAGCTTTCCAGTCGAGGACTGGGTTATGAGATTGCAGCCATGGCAATCCAAGCACCAACACATCATGTAGGTTATACAGCACAAGAAAGCGAATAATCTCCTGGTGATCCGGATTAATCCGCATAGTTACTTGTGTCCAGTATTGTGGCTTATTACTAGCCAATGGGGTGGAGTCAATCCCTTTCAGAGGTATAGGAGTTTCAAGAGGCTCTAAATCATACCCACAGCGTTTGGCAAAAGACCAATCCATAAGACTCAAAGCGGCGCCAGAGTCGACATAGGCGTCCGCGGTAATAGATGACAAAGAACAAATCAGGGTCACAGACAGAATAAACTTAGACTGTAAAGTGCCAATTGAAACAGACTTATCAAGCTTCTTAGTACGCTTAGAGCATGCTGATATAACATGAGTTGAATCACCGCAATAAAAGCACAACCCATTTTTTCGTCTAAAATTCTGCCGTTCGCTTCTGGACAGAATTCTATCACATTGCATATTCTCTGGCGTCTTCTCAGTAGACACCGCCACATGGTGCACAGGTTTGCGCTCCCGCAGACGCCTATCGATCTGGATAGCCATTGTCATGGACTCATTCAGACCTGCAGGCACAGGGAACCCCACCATAACATCCTTAATGGCATCAGAGAGACCCTCTCTGAAATTCGCCGCCAGGGCGCATTCATTCCACTGAGTAAGCACAGCCCATTTACGGAATTTTTGGCAGTATATTTCAGCTTCGTCTTGCCCCTGAGATAGGGACATCAAGGCCTTTTCCGCCTGAAGCTCTAAATGAGGTTCCTCATAAAGCAACCCCAAGGCCAGAAAAAACGCATTCACATTGAGCAACGCAGGATCCCCTGGAGCCAATGCAAAAGCCCAGTCTTGAGGGTCGCCCCGGAGCAAGGAAATCACAATCCTGACCTGCTGAGCAGGATCTCCAGCAGAGCGAGATTTCAGGGACAAAAACAACTTGCAATTATTTTTGAAATTTTGAAAACATGATCTACTCCCCGAGAAAAATTCAGGCAAAGGAATTCTAGGTTCAGATATAGGAACATGAACAACAAAATCTTGTAAATTTTGAACTTTCGTGGTGAGATTATTCAAACCTGCAGCTAAACTCTGAATATCCATTTTAAACAGGTGAACACAGAGCCATTCCAGGATTAGAAGGAGAGAGAGAGAGAAAGGCTGCAATATAGGCAGACTTGCAAGAGATTCAATTATAAGCACACTCAGAACTGAAGGAAAAAAAAAAAAAAAAAATCTTCAGCAGACTTCTCTTTTCTCTCCTTTCTCTGCCAATTGCTTTAACCCTTTGTGGGCCGGTCAAACTGTTATGGTTCTCAATGGCAAGAGAACATAGCCCAGCAAACATAAGAACTAGCTCTTGGAAGGATGGAAACTAAACTGACCATGAACTAAACCTGCCGCACAACTAACAGTAGCCGGGTAGCGTTGCCTACGTTTTATCCCTAGACGCCCAGCGCCAGCCGGAGGACTAACTAATCCTGGCAGAGGAAAATATAGTCCTGGCTCACCTCTAGAGAAATTTCCCCGAAAGGCAGACAGAGGCCCCCACATATATTGGCGGTGATTTTAGATGAAATGACAAACGTAGTATGAAAATAGGTTTAGCAAAATTGAGGTCCGCTTACTAGATAGCAGGAAGACAGAAAGGACACTTTCATGGTCAGCTGAAAACCCTATCAAAACACCATCCTGAAATTACTTTAAGACTCTAGTATTAACTCATAACATCAGAGTGGCAATTTCAGATCACAAGAGCTTTCCAGACACAGTAACGAAACTACAGCTGTGAACTGGAACAAAATACAAAAACAAACGAGGACAAAAGTCCAACTTATCTGGGAGTTGTCTAGCAGCAGGAACATGCACAGAAAGGCTTCTGATTACAATGTTGACCGGCATGGAAGTGACAGAGGAGCAAGGCTAAATAGCGACTCCCACATCCTGATAGGAACAGGTGAACAGAAAGGATGATGCACACAAGTTCAGTTCCACCAGTGGCCACCGGGGGAGCCCAAAATCCAATTTCACAACAGTTAGTCCTCCGGCTGGCGCTGGGCGTCTAGGGATATTCGTAGGCACGCTACCCGGCCACTGTTAGTTGTGCGGTAGGTTTAGCTCACGGTCAGCTCTAGCTTCCATCATCCAAGAGCTAGTCCTGATTTATGCTTTTCTGAAGTTCTCTTGCCATTGAGAACCATGACAGTATGACCGGCCATGTGTTAAAACTATTGGCAGAAGAAAGGAGAGAAAAAGAAGTCTGCAGATTTTTTTTTTTTTTCTCTGAGCTTGCTCAATAGTTGGCTCTTTAGCATTTCTGCTTAAATTGCAGCCTTTGTCTCTCTCTCCTTCTAATCCTTGAATGGCTCTGATCTCACCTAATTAAAATGGATCCTCAGAGTTTGGCTACAGGTTTGAATAATCTTACTATGAAGGTTCAAAATTTACAGGATTTTGTTATTCATGCTCCTGTATCTGAACCTAGAATTCCTTTACCAGAATTTTTCTCCGGGGATAGATCTCGTTTTCAGAATTTCAAAAATAATTGTAAGTTGTTTCTGTCTTTGAGATCTCGCTCCACTGGAGACCCTGCACAGCAGGTCAGGATTGTAATTTCCTTACTGCGGGGTGACCCTCAGGATTGGGCATTTGCATTGGCACCAGGGGATCCTGCGTTGCTCAATGTGGATGCGTTTTTTCTGGCTTTGGGGTTGCTTTATGAGGAACCTAATTCAGAGATTCAGGCTGAAAAAGCCTTGATGGCCCTATCTCAAGGGCAAGAGGAAGCTGAAATATACTGCCAAAAATTTCGCAAATGGTCTGTGCTTACTCAGTGGAATGAGTGTGCCTTGGCGGCGAATTTCAGAGAGGGTCTCTCTGATGCCATTAAGGATGTTATGGTGGGGTTCCCTGTGCCTACAGGTCTGAATTAGTCCATGACAATGGCTATTCAGATTGATCGGCGTTTGCGGGAGCGCAAACCTGTGCACCATTTGGCGGTGTCTCCTGAGAAGGCGCCAGAGAATATGCAATGTGATAGAATTCTGTCCAGAAGCGACCGGCAGAATTTTAGGCGAAAAAATGGGTTGTGCTTCTATTGTGGTGATTCAACTCATGTTATATCAGCATGCTCTAAACGTACAAGAAAAGTTGATAAGTCTATTTCAATTGGCACTTTGCAGTCTAAGTTTATTTTATCTGTGACCTTGATTTGTTCTTTGTCGTCAATTACCGCGGACGCCTATGTCGACTCTGGCGCCGCTTTGAGTCTTATGGATTGGTCTTTTGCCAGGCGCTGTGGGTTTAATTTAGAGCCTCTGGAAGTTCCTATACCTCTGAAGGGTATTGACTCTACGCCATTGGCTAGTAATAAACCACAATACTGGACACAAGTGACTATGCGTATGAATCCGGACCATCAGGAGACGATTCGCTTCCTTGTGTTGTACAATCTACATGATGTTCTGGTACTTGGATTGCCATGGCTGCAAGCCCATAATCCAGTCCTTGACTGGAAAGCAATGTCTGTGTTAAGCTGGGGATGTCAGGGGGCTCATGGGGACGTACCTTTGGTTTCCATTTCGTCATCTATGCCCTCTGAGATTCCGGAATTTTTATCTGATTATCGTGATGTTTTTGAGGAGCCTAAGCTTGGTTCACTACCTCCTCACAGAGATTGCGATTGTACCATAGATCTGATTCCGGGCAGTAAATTTCCAAAGGGTCGTTTATTTAATCTATCTGTGCCTGAACATGCTGCTATGCGAGAATATATTAAGGAGTCCCTGGAAAAGGGACATATTCGTCCATCTTCCTCTCCCTTAGGAGCCGGTTTTTTCTTTGTATCTAAAAAAGATGGCTCTTTGAGGCCGTGTATTGATTATCGACTCTTGAATAAAATCACAGTCAAATATCAGTATCCTCTGCCACTGCTGACTGATTTGTTTGCTCGAATAAAGGGGGCTAAGTGGTTCTCTAAGATTGATCTCTGTGGGGCGTATAATTTAGTGCGAATTAAGCAGGGGGATGAGTGGAAAACCGCATTTAATACGCCCGAGGGCCACTTTGAGTATCTAGTAATGCCTTTTGGTCTTTCAAATGCCCCTTCAGTTTTTCAGTCCTTTATGCATAACATTTTCCGTGAATACCTGGATAAATTTATGATTGTGTATCTTGATGATATTTTGATTTTTTCGGATGACTGGGACTCTCATGTCCAACAGGTCAGGAGGGTTTTTCAGGTTTTGCGGTCTAACTCCTTGTGTGTGAAGGGTTCTAAGTGTGTTTTTGGGGTTCAAAAAATTTCTTTTTTGGGGTACATTTTTTCCCCCTCGTCCATTGAGATGGATCCTGTCAAGATTCAGGCTATTTGTGATTGGACGCAGCCTTCTTCTCTTAAAAGCCTTCAGAAATTTTTAGGCTTTGCTAATTTTTATCGTCGATTTATTACTGGTTTTTCTGATGTTGCTAAACCTTTGACTGATTTGACTAAGAAGGGTGCTGATGTTGCTGATTGGTCCCCTGATGCTGTGGAGGCCTTTCGGGAGCTTAAGCGCCGCTTTTCCTCTGCCCCTGTGTTGCGTCAGCCTGATGTTGCTCTTCCTTTTCAGGTTGAGGTTGACGCTTCCGAGATCGGAGCGGGGGCAGTTTTGTCGCAGAAAAGTTCCGACTGCTCCGTGATGAGACCTTGTGCTTTCTTTTCTCGAAAGTTTTCGCCTGCTGAACGAAATTATGATGTTGGTTATCGGGAGCTTTTGGCTATGAAGTGGGCTTTTGAGGAGTGGCGTCATTGGCTCGAGGGGGCCAGACATCAGGTGGTGGTATTAACCGATCACAAGAATTTGATTTATCTTGAGTCTGCCAGGCGCCTGAATCCTAGACAGGCGCGCTGGTCGTTGTTTTTCTCTCGGTTTAATTTTGTGGTTTCATACCTGCCGGGTACTAAAAATGTGAAGGCGGATGCCCTTTCTAGGAGTTTCGAGCCTGATTCCCCTGGTGATTCTGAACCTACCGGTATTCTTAAGGATGGTGTAATATTGTCTGCTGTCTCCCCGGACCTGCGACGGGCCTTGCAGGAGTTTCAGGCGGATAAACCTGATCGATGCCCGCCTGGTAGACTGTTTGTTCCCGATGATTGGACCAATAGAGTCATCTCGGAGGTTCATTCTTCGGCGTTGGCAGGTCATCCTGGAATCTTTGGTACCAGGGATTTGGTGGCTAGGTCCTTCTGGTGGCCTTCCCTGTCTCGAGATGTACGAGTTTTTGTGCAGTCTTGTGATGTTTGTGCTCGGGCCAAGCCTTGTTGTTCTCGGGCCAGTGGATTGTTGTTATCCTTGCCTATTCCGAAGAGGCCTTGGACCCACATCTCTATGGATTTTATTTCTGATCTCCCTGTTTCTCAGAAAATGTCTGTCATCTGGGTGGTGTGTGACCGTTTCTCTAAGATGGTTCATTTGGTTCCCTTGCCTAAATTGCCTTCCTCATCCGAGTTGGTTCCTCTATTTTTTCAGAATGTGGTTCGCTTGCATGGCATTCCGGAGAATATCGTTTCTGACAGGGGGACCCAGTTCGTGTCTAGATTTTGGCGGGCGTTCTGTGCTAGGATGGGCATTGATTTGTCGTTTTCGTCTGCGTTCCATCCCCAGACTAATGGCCAGACCGAATGAACTAATCAGACATTGGAGACTTATTTGAGGTGTTTTGTGTCTGCGGATCAGGATGACTGGGTTGCCTTTTTGCCGTTGGCGGAGTTTGCCCTCAATAATCGGGCTAGTTCTGCCACTTTGGTTTCTCCATTTTTTTGCAATTCGGGGTTTCATCCTCGTTTTTCTTCTGGTCAGGTGGAGTCTTCGGATTGTCCTGGAGTGGATGCTGTGGTGGATAGGTTGCATCGGATTTGGGGGCAGGTAATGGACAATTTGGAGTTGTCTCAGGAGAAGACTCAGCGTTTTGCCAACCGCCGTCGTCGTGTTGGTCCTCATCTTCGTGTTGGGGACTTGGTGTGGTTGTCTTCCCGTTTTGTCCCTATGAGGGTTTCTTCCCCTAAGTTTAAGCCTCGGTTCATCGGCCCGTATAAGATTTTGGAGATTCTTAACCCTGTGTCCTTTCGACTAGAACTCCCTGCATCTTTTTCTATTCATAATGTCTTCCATCGGTCATTATTGCGCAGGTATGAGGTACCTGTTGTGCCTTCCGTTGAGCCGCCTGCTCCGGTGTTGGTTGAGGGTGAGTTGGAGTACGTCGTGGAGAAGATCTTGGACTCCCGTGTTTCCAGACGGAAACTTCAGTATTTGGTCAAGTGGAAGGGTTACGCTCAGGAGGATAATTCTTGGGTGACAGCCTCTGATGTTCATGCCTCTGATCTGGTCCGTGCCTTTCATAGGGCTCATCCTGATCGCCCTCGGGGTTCTTGTGAGGGTTCGGTGCCCCCTCCTTAAGGGGGGGGTACTGTTGTGAATTTGGTTTTGGGCTCCCCCGGTGGTCACTGGTGGTACTGGACTTGTCTTCACTTTCCCTGTTCACCTGTTTCCTCCAGGATATGGGAGTTTCCTATTTAGCCTTGCTGCTCAGTCATTGCCTTGCCGGTCATCAATGTAACCAGAGCTTTCTGTTGCATGTTCCTGCTCCTAGTCTTCTGATCAGCTAAGTTGGACTTTTGTCCTGAGTATTATTTTGCATTTTTGTTCCAGTTCACAGTTATGGTATATTTCTGTAGCTGGAAGCTCTTGTGAGCTGAAATTACCACTCCAGTCTCATGAGTTGAGACTTGAGTTTAAAGTAATTTCAGGATGGTTTTGTAAATAGGGTTTTCAGCTGACCGTGAAGTTCCCTTTCTTATTTTCCTACTATCTAGTAAGTGGACCTCGCTTTGCTGAACCTGCCTTCATACTACGTATGTCTTTTCCCTCTGAACTCACCGTCAATACATGTGGGGGGCTTCTGTCACCTTTTTGGGGAATTTCCACTAGAGGTAAGCCAGGCCTGTTTTTCCTCTGCCAGGGTTAGTTAGTCCTCCGGCTGACGCTGGGCGTCTAGGGATATTCGTAGGCACGCTACCCGGCCACTGTTAGTTGTGCGGTAGGTTTAGCTCACGGTCAGCTCTAGCTTCCATCATCCAAGAGCTAGTCCTGATTTATGCTTTTCTGAAGTTCTCTTGCCATTGAGAACCATGACACGTGACGTCACAAAGGTCCTTCTCGGCACAGCAGCTTTGGAATCGGACCGCCGCGTGCAGCGCCGAGGAGATCGCGACGTCAGAGGGTGAGTATATAGCCATGTTTTATTATTTTTATCATTACTATTGATGCTGCATATTGCTGCATATGCAGCATCAATAGTACAGGAGTAATCCCGCAGCGGAAACCGCGGAACAAACCGCAATAAATCTGCAGGGATAACCGCAGCGGTTTTGCCCTGCAGATTTATCAATTCCGCTGCGGAACAAACCTGCAGAGCACACCGCAAAGTGTGCACATGGCCTTATGCACCCCAATAAGCCTTTGAACCCAGGTACTGGATGGCCACAGGAAAACCCACTTCACATTCTTCAGTTGGTCCTGCTATACTGTTTCCTTATGCATCGAATGCAAGGGCTGCCTTGACCCAAATTTGCACGCACCCCAATCCCCCTTGGAAGAAACATGGAGGATGGCCTCATAACTGTCCCGTTACAAAGGAGCTGGTCTCCTAGACTCGTAACTAGTGTTGAGCATTCCGATACCGCAAGTATCGGGTATCGGCCGATACTTGCGGGTATCGGAATTCCGATACCGAGATCCGATACTTTTGTGGTATCGGGTATCGGTATCGAAACAACATTAATGTGTAAAATAAAGAATTAAAATAAAAAATAGGGATATACTCACCTCTCCGACGCAGCCTGCACCTTACCGAGGGAACCGGCAGCCTTCTTTGCTTAAAATGCGTGCGTTTACTGCCTTCCGTGACGTCACGGCTTGTGATTGGTCGCGTGCCGCCCATGTGGCCGCGACGCGACCAATCACAGCAAGCCGTGACGTAATTTTCAGGTCCTGAATGCCTAATTCTAGGCATTCAGGATTTTAAAATTACGTTACGGCTTGTGATTGGTCGCGTCGCGGTCACATGGGCGACGAGACCAATCACAAGCCGTGACGTCACGGGAGGCAGGAAACGTGCGCATTTTAAAATTACGTCACGGCTTGTGATTGATTGCGTGCCGCCCATGTGACCGCGACGTGACCAATCACAGCAAGCTGAATTAGGCATTCAGGACCTGAAAATTACGTCACGGCTTGCTGTGATTGGTCGTGTCGCGGCCACATGGGCGGCACGCGACCAATCACAAGCCGTGACGTCACGGAAGGCAGTAAACGCGCGCATTTTAAGCAAAGAACGCTGCTGGTTCCCTCGGTGAGGTCCAGGCTGCGTCGGAGAGTTGAGTATAGCAATATTTTTTATTTTAATTCTTTATTTTACACATTAATATGGATCCCAGGGCCTGAAGGAGAGTTTCCTCTCCTTCAGACCCTGGGAACCATCAGGGATACCGTCCGATACTTGAGTCCCATTGACTTGTATTGGTATCGGGTATCGGTATCGGATTAGATCCGATACTTTGCCGGTATCGGCCGATACTTTCCGATACCGATACTTTCAAGTATCGGACGGTAACGCTCAACACTACTCGTAACGCTCATACACTAAGTGTATGGGCTGACAAACATTTCCCCATGGGGGATACATTTTTAAAAAATATTTAATTGGGATCACAGACACCATTGCCAAAAAATTGACTATCTGTAGCATCACGGAACACGTGAACCCTGGTGATCTAGTGGTGCAAAATGATGAGAGGTGGAGGAAGGCCTCATTAAAAACTAGGCCCTATTTAAAGGAGCGGGTCTCCTAGACTTGTAATGCCCATGCACGAAGTGAATGGGCTGACAAACATTTCCCCATGGGGGTTACAGTTTAAAAAAATTATTTATAGGTATAGGTAGCCACCCTTGCCCAAAAATTGAATGGCTGTAGCAGCACACAACATGTTCACGATGGTGATTTAGTGGTGTAGAATGAGGAAACATTGATGAAGGCCTCATTAAAAACTATGCGTGGTTTGTGTACGAAGTAAAAGATGAGCTGACGAGCAAGATCCCGGGCCCACGGCTGAGCTCGTGTGCAGGAGCAGGTCCCACAAAGACCACCTGGACAGGTACAGCAGCCCCAAGGACCCCGGCCAGCAGTCAGAGCTCACCAGCCAGCGCCTGAGCCTTTGCTGGTCGGAAGAGGGTGCCAGAGAGGTTTGCCGGCAGTGGCAGCAGAGAGACCATCGCCGGAGTTTCTGCAGGGGTTAGCTGGACTTGCAGAAGTGTCTATCGGGGAACAGGGCAGCTGTAGACGTGACTTCTATGATGTTGGGGTGAACACCCGGCAGACTATCGAACACGTCCAAAAATCAAAAGCTGGCACCTCTGAAACCAAGATTGCTCTTGTGACCAACTACATCAAGCTTGTATCCCGACCACAGTGGGCCCTATACCAGTACCACATTGATTTCAACCCCACCATGGAGTCCAAGCGTTCGCAGTATGGCCTTCTGTACCCACATGAAGAAACAATCAGGAAGGCGCGAGCGTTTGATGGAACCGTGTTGTTTTTACCAAAAAAACTGAATAAGGTCACAGAGGTGTTCAGCCAAACTCGAAATGGATAGAACGTGCGGATAACAATCACCCTGACCAATGAGCTTCCACCGATCTTGCCCACTTGCTTCCATTTCTATAACATGATTTTCTGAAGGCTTCTGAAGATAATGGATATGAAGCAGATAGGACGCAACTATTACAATCCGAGCGACGCCACCGAAGTCAGAGCCCATCGACTCGCCATCTGCCCAGGGTTTTCCACCTCCATCCTCTAGTACGAGTCCAGCATCATGTTGAGCATTGATGTCAGCCTTAAAGTCCTCAGGAATGAGACTGTGCATGACATCATGAGCAGCCTCTACTCCTCGTGTGGCCTTCAGAGGTTCCAGGGTGCCTGCTGCAAGGAGCTAATTGGACAGATCGTCCTCACCAAGTCCAACACTAAAACCTACCGTATAAATGTGATCGCCTGGAACATGACTACAGCATCCACCTTCAAGAATAGGTAAAAAAGTATATTTTCACACTCTTGTATTGCAATGATCTGGCTATAGTCTGCAGCATGGCCAAGCAAATAAATGTCGGAAAAAGGGGGCTATGGATTGCTTTATAAGAAAATGAGCAGGTATAATCTTAAAAAAAAAAAAGTTGCCACGGATAACCACTGCAGCTAGGTATATATAAAATACGCAGCCTTTTGATGTATGCAGGGAGATCTATAGACTTGCATACAGTGCCTGCAAGCCTTGCAGTTGTGTGGATATGTGCACATAGACTCTGTCATGATACGTACTTTTGCCCTGTCCTGTATTCGAATAATGTGCCATTTGATGTATGTAACTGTTCTCTGGTTTCTGTTGGCTGTAATTTATGTATTTTCTTGGGAGGTCACCTGTAACAAAATCTCTCCTTCCCCCAATACTTGCAGCCCTAAGCTATAATGTAATTAAGCTTTGTCAACTAGTGAAGGAATAGCCATTGTTCCTCACAGCAGGTGGCTAGTCAAATGTACATACTAGCTAGACTAAGTGGAGCCCACTAGTCTAGAATCTTCTGATGGACCAAACCATTGAATAGAAGGTGTGACCCCTACCTTCCTTTATGGGCGGATCCCAGGAGCTCAGACAATCCATTCTTATTTTGAGATCACATGTGAGTTGATGCTGGAAGGAGAAGGAGTGGGGATTCATAGCTGAGGCAAGACCCCACGTCCATCTGTGACTGCGGAAGCGAACGGGGCGAGACTTGAGCTGAGGACATATCTCGTCGTTCGTGGGATTGTTTTGGGATCCCTTGGATTCGTGTGGACTATTGTTTTGTTAGCTGGCACAAGGATTATCGGGAGGTGCCCCCGAACCTGTTCCGTTGGACTAATTGTGGACTCTGTAGATCTACCTGCATGTGTTGTTCCAGCGTTCTTGATAATAAATCTGTGGAATCATCCCTTGGCCTGTTGCCCCTTCTTGCTCTGCCGTACACCCCGTCACAAACTGGTGGCAGCAGTGGGATCAGAGCAGAAGGAATGGAGGACAATGGCCCAACATCAGGAACCAGCACCGCAGAGTACAAGAAGTGGACTTTGGAGAGCCTACAATCAAAGGCCCGTGAAGTAGGAGTCCGTTTTAAAGGACTCTCCAAGGAGCAGCTAATTGAGGCTTTGGAAGGAGTTCGCCTGCAAGATGACGCTGAGGAAGGATCCTCACAGCAAATGGAGGAAAGACTGCAGCCCGTGGTAAATACCCCAAAAAGTCAATGGGCTGTGTGGTACGAGGAGGAGATGACAGTGCTGGGAGAGGAGGCCACCATAGAAGATAAGAGGGAGGCCATTCACAGAGCTCAGGAGAGGGAGAGGGAGGCCATTCACAGAGCTCAGGAGATGGCATTGCTGGAGAGGCAGATCGCTTTGGAAGCAGCTAGAAGCTCCAGACAGACTGTAACCTCAGCACCCACCATGAGGGAACTCCCCAGAGTGTCCCGCAAAGACTTTAAGCCCTTTAATGAGGCTGCAGGCGACATTGAGGGCTTCTTCCAGGACTTTGAGCATCAGTGTCGATTAATGGAAGTCCCAGAAAGGGAGTGAGTCCGACATCTTGTGGGGCTCTTAGAGGGTGGAGCTGCCGAAGCCTATAGAGCTATGGACCCTCGGGGGAACCGTGAGTATGCGGAGATTAAACAGACTATTCTAGAACATTATGCTGTGACGCCAGACACTTACAGGACTCAGTTCCGTACTTTAGCCTGTGATGGGGAAGTGTCTTTTAAGATATATGCTCATAGACTCAAACAAATATGTCATCGCTGGCTGGAGGCAGAGGAGGCCTTAACCTGGGAGACCTTCCTCCAGGTTATCCTAAAAGAGCAGTTTTAATTCAAGTGCCCTGCTGAGATCCGGGAATGGGTGCGTGAGAGGAGACCAGCGACAGTGGAAGAAGCTGCATCTCTTGCTGATGAGGCTCTCACCATCAAAAAAACTGAATAGAATATTCAACTAAGGTCCAAAAACTAATCAAAATCAAAAGAAACCTTGTATGTTTAGATACTGGATAAAACCAATTTTTATTTAAATCTCTAAAAACCTAGAACATCAACAATCAACATACAAGCAACCGTGCCAGACTAAACTGCCCCTTGCACTATGTATCCTAAATTGCCCTACCTTGCAGCGGAGGTTGGCACCCTAAACATATATTCGAGATAGGCACCCCCGCTCAGCGTCGACTATCCACTATTACTGCTATCTGCCAACTACACAATGTGATGCATTTATGCCAACGTACTGACAGAGATAGACAGAGGAAAGTCTTGCCGACTAATATTACAGGGCAATAATGGCAGTAAGTCACCCATGTGATAGAGGTGCAAAACACCATACCCTAAAGTGCAAAAAACAGTGCTGAACATACACCAAGTACCTCGCTCTAACTGCTCCCTGCCAAACTGACTCCTGCATGGCAGTGGGGGTTGGCACCCTACTGTGAAGCGGATATGGCGCCCCCACTCCGCGTAGGCTGGCCCTAAGAGCTAGCCCTACATGTGCTACTTGACACTAAAAGGATATTATGTGCACAATGTGGTCCCAACCACTTGTTATGGCCAAGGCACTAAAGTATCAGGCAGGAGATATGGGTACAGTATTGATGTATAACTGTGACACCATTCTATGATAAACATATATAGCAGTTATGATAGCCAGGTACTTATCATTTCTGATGTGTACAAACGCCTCGACGCGTTTCGCCAATACGGCTCATCAGGAGGCTGAGATAGATAGATGCTGCATGTTGACTGCCCACGTTCCTCCTATATATAGACTATTAGAAATGGGCACCACCCCCATCATACCCTTTCAACGGTAGAGGTGCGTGTTAAACTATAACTCCGTGGGCCCAATATATGTGTTCACAATGTATTACTCTTATTTAGTTACTCACTCTATAACCGATGATTATACCGCCATCATGCGATCCTGTGGTAAATTGATAATGCCACGAGGACCGGCGTCTCTAGCATGTATTGTTCCGGCGTGTGCGTGCTCCTTTTGCGCATGACCGGAAATGTACCGGCTTCCATATTGTTGAAGACCAGCTACTATTGAAGACCAGCTACTATGCGCTGCGGAAGTTGTTAACCTCCATTTTTAGGAGGACTCGACCATGAATTTAAAACACTTCTGCGCAAGTACGGAGGTGCCCTGTTATTAATGATCAAAACCTAGGAGATACTCCACGCCAATGCGGAAGTCTCCCGTTTGCCATTTTGCCTGGGATTTCACCCTGGATCAGGATGCCCCACGGATATATATACATTGCCTGGTGCTAAACGCTGGATGCTCATGCGCATGTCCATATGTTATATAACACAAGTGGCTATAATGATCCAAGATTGCATAACAACGCTTATATGATGGCGGCTATGATAATTATGTGGCCTAATTAAAGCCAACATTTTTTGTATATATATTTAAATAAAATTAGCAATCGTGAGATTTTACGTGTATACAGACACTCTCCATAGAACAACATAAAGTTATTGAATGTTCATACACTAATAGTCTAAGGGAACAGTGGGTATTAAATTAATAGCAATTAGATACATATATATGATGGATGTAAAGTGATACTCCATTACGATTAATGGAACCCATTAAAAAAAAAAAAAAAAAAAAGATGGGCACAAACTGCCTGGCACAGCAAGTAAAATTATAATGATCAAATGGTGGCCCCTACAGCATGGACAAATGGCTCAATAGTGTCTTTATTAAACTCATACGGACCAAAGAACAAGAAGATGCACTATAGAAAGCAGGCATAAGACACATTCTCATTCAAGCCTCTTGGGGTGATGCAGTTGAAACGATAGATCCAAGCGCACTCCTTTTGAAGCAGCAATCTGTCAAAATTTCCCCCCTGGGGATTTAAGGTGAACGACTCAATGACACTGAATGAAATTTCATTCACATTGCCCTGATGGACCTCATTCATGTGCCTAGCAATTGGAGAGTCACGTTTATGCCTTATATCCCCGATATGCTCGCCCACCCTTCTTCTGAACTCTCTCCGTGTCTTCCCCACATAATTTTTGGGGCATCCACATGTGGCTACATATATTACGCCACTAGTTTTGCAGTTTGAGAAATCTCTAAGATAGTATTCCCTCCCATCATATGCACTAATAATTGATTTACAGGGTCGCATGAATTTACAATTAACGCAGTCACCACATTTGAAAAAAACCGCATGTTCTGCGTTCAAGCCACGTGCCCGTCGGGGCCGATCTCTTGAAGTGACTATGTACCAGCCTGTCTCTCAGGGAACGACCCCTCTTATAGGTTATCTGTGGACGAGATCCTACAAAGTCAGCTAAGTCAGGGTCGGCTGTTAGGATATCCCAATATTTATACAGGATTTTCATTACCCTGTCATGTTGGCAGTCGTAGGTACCAATAATCCTAGTTTTAGTTAGGGCTGCGTTCTCATTGCGGCCTCGGGTCTGACCTTGTAGCAGGGAATCCCTATCCTGCTGAAGAGCATGATTGAATGCTGTTTCAATGATACCTCTCGGATAACCCCTCTCTGAGAACCTTTTCTTCATGTCCACAGCTTGTGTAAAGAAGGCATCCATGTCCGAACAATTCCTCCTAATTCTCAAAAATTGTCCCTTAGGGATGTCATTTCTCAATGCCCTAGGGTGGTGGCTCTCCCACCTAAGGAGACTGTTTGTGCTGGTAGGTTTCCGAAAAATCTGTGATCCTAGAGAACCATCCGTCTTTCTATGGATCTAGACATCCAGGAATGGTAGTGTTGTACGATCAAGCTCAAAGGTAAATTTCATACCTAAGGTATTATGATTGAGCTCAACCATAAATTCACCAAATTCCTGTTGTGTCCCCTGCCACAAAACAAAAACGTCGTCGATAAATCTGTACCACATATTAATATGCCGATGCCACCATTGCGTGTAATCGGCAAAGACAATTGTTTCCTCCCACCAGCCCAGGAACAGGTTTGCGTAGGACGGGGCGCAGGGACTGGCCATGGCCATGCCCCTGAGCTGGTGGAAGTACTTCCTGTCAAAAATAAAAAAAAATTTTGTGAGTGTGAACTGTAATAAGTCCAATAACAATTGGTTGTGAGTCTTATGTTGTACTGCTCTGGATTTTAAAAAATATTCAACAGCTCTTAAACCTGAATCATGTGATATATTACTGTACAGACTTTTGACGTCAATGGAGACCAGGAAGGAATCTTCAGGGACATGGATGCCTTCCAATTTTAGGAGAAGATCGGAGGTGTACCTGATATATGAAGGGAGGGTTAGCACAAACAGGCGTAATATTTCATCAACGTAAACGCCACAATTCTGTGTCAAAGAATCTGAACCCGAGACAATTGGGCGACCCCTCATTGGATCTATACCCTTGTGCACATAGGTAAGGTGTAGAAGGTTGCAATAAGGGGGTATGCTGGCAAAAGGAATTCATATTCATTTTTACAAATGAGCTTCCTCCACAGTGCTGCTTCGAGGATAGATTTCAACTCATTTCTAAAAGTGATTGTGGGGTCAGATGGTAGGATTTCATATGTGTCATGATCATTCAAGATGGTATAACAAATTTTTGTGTATTTGGATTCTGTCATGATTACCAAGTTGCCCCCTTTATCAGACGACTTTATAACCAGGGCACTTTCTTTAGTGAGTTTTAATAAAGACTCTTGTTCAGAATTGGTCAAATTACACTCCATAGGGCCAGATGGAATCTTACGTAGATCTCTTTCCACCAAGTTAAGAAAGATGTCAATACTTGTAATATCTCCCTGTGGGGGCATCTTGGTGCTTTTATTACGTAAATTGGTATGAGATGTACCTGTGTTACTCGATTCATTCTCCTCCAATAGGCCCACTAGTGCCCTGTAGCTCTCCAAATCACTACCATCCAGCCCCAATCTCTCACATTCTGATTGATCATTACGTGCAAAAAAAAATTTCCACTTCAACTTTCTACAAAACAAGTTAATGTCTTTAGTCCATTCAAAGCTGTTAAATTTGTTTGTGGGGACAAAGTTCAAACCTTTCTTTAACCCCTTCATGACCCAGCCTATTTTGGCCTTAATGACCTTGCCGTTTTTTGAAATTCTGACCAGTGTCCCTTTATGAGGTAATAACTCAGGAACGCTTCAACGGATCCTAGCGATTCTGAGATTGTTTTTTCGTGACATATTGGGCTTCATGTTAGTGGTAAATGTAGGTCGATAATTTTTTAGTTTATTTGTGAAAAAAAACGGAAATTTGGCGAAAATTTTGAAAATTTCGCAATTTTCACATTTTTAATTTTTATTCTGTTAAACCAGAGAGTTATGTGACACAAAATAGTTAATAAATAACATTTGCCACATGTCTACTTTACATCAGCACAATTTTGGAAACAAATTTTTTTTTTGCTAGGAAGTTATAAGGGTTAAAATTTGACCAGTGATTTCTCATTTTTACAACAAAATTTACAAAACCATTTTTTTTAGGGACCACCTCACATTTGAAGTCAGTTTGAGGGTTCTATATGGCTGAAAATACCCAAAATTTACACAATTCTAAAAACTGCACCCCTCAAGGTGCTCAAAACCACATTCAAGAAGTTTATTAACCCTTCAGGTGTTTTACAGCAGCAGAAGCAACATGGAAGGAAAAAATGAACATTTAACTTTTTAGTCACAAAAATTATCTTTTAGCGAATTTTTTTTTATTTTCCCAAGAGTAAAAGGAGAAACTGGACCACGAACGTTGTTGTCCAATTTGTCCTGAGTACGCTGATACCTCATATGTGGGGGTAAACCACTGTTTGGGCGCACGGCAGGGCTCGGAAGGGAAGAAGCACCATTTGACTTTTTCAATGAAAAATTGGCTCCAATCTTTAGCGGACACCATGTCGCGTTTGGAGAGCCCCCGTGTGCCTAAACATTGGAGCTCCCCCACAAGTGACCCCATTTTGGAAACTAGACCCCCCTAGGAACTTATCTAGAAGCATAGTGAGCACTTTAATCCCTCAGGTGCTTCACAAATTGATCCGTAAAAATGAAAAAGTACCTTTTTTTCACACAAAATTTCTTTTAGCCTCAATTTTTTCATTTTCACATGGGCAACAGGATAAAATGGATCCTAAAATTTGTTGCACAAATTCTCCTGAGTACACCAATACCTTACATGTGGGGGTAAACCACTGTTTGGGCACATGGTAAGGCTCGGAAGGGACAGAGCGCCATTTGACTTTTTGAATGAAAAATTATCTCCATCGCTAGCGGACACCATGTCATGTTTGGAGAGCCCCTGTGTGCCTAAACATTAGAGCTCCCCCACAAGTGACCCCATTTTGGAAACTAGCCCCCCCAAGGAACTTATCTAAAAGCATAGTGAGCACTTTAAACTATCAGGTGCTTCACAAATTGATCCGTAAAAATGAAAAAGTACTTTTTTTTCACACAAAATTTCTTTTAGCCTCAATTTTTTCATTTTCACATGGGCAACAGGATAAAATGGATCCTAAAATTTGTTGGGCAATTTCTCCTGAGTACGCCGATACCTCATATGTGGGGGTAAACCACTGTTTGGGTGCACGGCAAGGCTCGGAAGGGAAGGAGCGCCATTTGACTTTTTGAATGGAAAGTTAGCTCCAATCGTTAGCGGACACCATGTCGCGTTTGGAGAGCCCCTGTGTGCCTAAACATTGGAGCTCCCCTACAAGTGAGCCCATTTTGGAAACTAGACCCCCCAAGGAACTTATCTAGAAGCATAGTGAGCACTTATAACCCCCAGGTGCTTCACAGAAGTTTATAACGCAGAGCCGTGAAAATAAAAAATAATTTTTCTTTCCTCAAAAATGATTTTTAGCCCAGAATTTTTTATTTTCCCAAGGGTAATGGGAGAAATTGGACCCCAAATGTTGTTGTCCAGTTTGTCCTGAGTACGATGATACCCCATATGTGGGGGTAAACCACTGTTTGGGCGCACGGCAGGGCTCGGAAGGGAAGGCACGCCATTTGGCTTTTTGAATGGAAAATTAGCTCCAATCATTAGCGGACACCATGTCGCGTTTGGAGAGCCCCTGTGTGCCTAAACATTGGAGCTCCCGCACAAGTGACCCCATTTTGGAAACTAGACCACCCAAGGAACTTATCTAGATGTGTGGTGAGCACTTTGAACCCCCAAGTGCTTCACAGAAGTTTATAACGCAGAGCCATGAAAATAAAAAATAATTTTTCTTTTCTCAAAAATGATTTTTTAGCCCACAATTTTCTATTTTCCCAAGGGTAACAGGAGAAATTGGACCCCAAAAGTTGTTGTCCAGTTTCTCCTGAGTACGCTGATACCCCATATGTGGGGGTAAACCACTGTTTTGGCACACGTAGGGGTTAGGAAGGGAAGTAGTGATGTTTTGAAATGCAGACTTTGATGGAATGCTCTGCGGGTGTCAGGTTGCGTTTGCAGAGCCCCTGATGTGCCTAAACAGTAGGAACTCCCCACAAGTGACTCCATTTTGGAAACTAGACCCCCAAGGGAACTTATCTAGATGTGTGGTGAGCACTTTGAACCCCCAAGTGCTTCACAGAAGTTTATAACGCAGAGCCGTGAAAATAATAAATGTGTTTCCTTTCCTCAAAAATATTTTTTTAGCCCAGAATTTTTGTTTTTTGCAAGGGTAGCAGGAGAAATTTGACCCCAAAAGTTGTTGTCCAGTTTCTCCTGAGTACACTGATACCCCATATGTGGGGGTAAACCACTGTTTGGGCACATGCCGGGGCTCGGAAGGGAAGTAGTGACGTTTTGGAATGCAGACTTTGATGGAATGGTCTGCGGGCATCATGTTACGTTTGCAGAGCCCCTGATATGCCTAAACAGTAGAAACCCCCCATAAGTGACCCCATTTTGGAAACTAGACCCCCCAAGGAACTTATCTAGATGTGTGGTGAGCACGTTCAACCCCCAAGTGCTTCACAGAAGTTTACAACGCAGAGCCATGAAAATAAAAAATCATTTTTCTTTCCTCAAAAAAGATGTTTTAGCAAGCAATTTTTTATTTTCACAAGGATAACAGGAGAAATTGGACCCGAATATTTGTTGCCCAGTTTGTTGTGAGTACGCTGATACCCCATATGTGGGGGTAAACCACTGTTTGGGCACACGTCAGGGCTCGGAAGGGAAGTAGTGACATTTGAAATGCAGACTTTGATGGAATGGTCTGCGGGCGTCACATTGCATTTGCAGAGCCCCTGATGGTCCTAAACAGTAGAAACACCCCACAAGTGACCCCATTTTGGAAACTAGACCCCCGAAGGAACTTATCTAGATGTGTGGTGAGCACGTTCAACCCCCAAGTGCTTCACAGAAGTTTACAACGCAGAGCCGTGAAAATAAAAAATAATTTTTCTTTCCTCAAAAAAGATGTTTTAGCAAGCAATTTTTTATTTTCACAAGGGTAACAGGAGAAATTGGACCCCAATATTTGTTGCCCAGTTTGTTGTGAGTACGCTGATACCCCATATGTGGGGGTAAACCACTGTTTGGGCACACGTCATGGCTCGGAAGGGAAGTAGTGACATTTGAAATGCAGACTTTGATGGAATGGTCTGCGGGCGTCACATTGCATTTGCAGAGCCCCTGATGGTCCTAAACAGTAGAAACACCCCACAAGTGACCCCATTTTGGAAACTAGACCCCCCAAGGAACTTATCTAGATGTGTGGTGAGCACTTTCAACCCCCAAGTGCTTCACAGAAGTTTATAACGCAGAGCCGTGAAAATAAAAAATAATTGTTCTTTCCTCAAAAATTATGTTTTAGCAAGTAATTTTTTATTTTTGCAAGGGTAACAGGAGAAATTGGACCCCAACAGTTGTTGCCCAGTTTGTCCTGAGTATGCTGGTACCCCATATGTGGGGGTAAACCACTGTTTGGGCGCACGTCGGGGCTTGGAAGGGAGGGAGCACCATTTGACTTTTTGAACGCAAGATTGGCTGGAATCAATGGTGGCGCCATGTTGCGTTTGGAGACCCCTGATGTGCCTAAACAGTGGAAACCCCTCAATTCTAACTTCAACACTAACCCCAACACACCCCTAATCCTAATCACAACTGTAGCCATAACCCTAATCACAACCCTAACCCCAACACACCCCTAACCCACAACCCTAACCCCAACACACCCGTAACCCTAATTCCAACCCTAACCCTAATCCCAACCCTAACCACAACTGTAACGCCAACACACCCCTAACCCTATCCGTAACCCTAACCACAAGCCTAATCTTAACCCTATTTCCAACCCTAGCCCTAATTCCAACCCTAACTCTTATTCCAACCCTAACCCTAAGGCTATGTGCCCACGTTGCGGATTCGTGTGAGATTTTTCCACACGATTTTTGAAAAATCTGCAGGTAAAAGGCACTGTGTTTTACCTGCGGATTTACAGCGGATTTCCAGTGTTTTTTTGTGCGGATTTCACCTGCGGATTCCTATTGAGGAACAGGTGTAAAACGCTGCGGAATCCGCACAAAGAATTGACATGCTGCAGAAAATACAACGCAGCGTTTCTGCACGGAATTTTCCGCACCATGGGCACAGCGGATTTGGTTTTCCATAGGTGTACATGGTACTGTAAACCTGATGGAAAACTGCTACGAATTCGCAGCGGCCAATCCGCTGCGGATCTGCGGCCAATCCGCTGCGGATCCGCGGCCAATCCGCTGCAGATCCGCGGCCAATCCGCTGCGGATCCGCTGCGGATCCGCAGCCAAATCCGCACTGTGTGCACATGCCATAACCCTAACCCTACCCCTAACCCTAACCCTACCCATAACCCTAACCCTACCCCTAACCCTAACCCTAGTTCTAACCCTAACCCTAGTTCTAACCCTAACCCTAGTGGAAAAAGAAAAAAAATATATTTTCTTTATTTTATTATTGTCCCTACCTATGGGGGTGATAAAGGGGGGGGTTAATTTATTATTTTTTTATTTTGATCGCTGTGATAGAACCTATCACAGCGATCAAAATGTACTTTTAACGAATCTGCCGACTGGCAGATTCGGTGGGCGCACTGAGCATGCGCCCGCCATTTTGGAAGATGGCGGCGCCCAGCGAGGAGGCGGACGGACACCGGGAGCCTCGGTGAGTATAAGGGGGGGGAGAACGGGGCACGGGGGGGCGTCGGAGCACAGGGGGGTGGCATAGCAGCACGGGGGGAGCGGGCAGGAGCACGGGGCAGCGGAGCACAGGACCGAGGGGAGCGGAGCACAGATCGGTCGCTTGGGGGGGCGATCGGTGGGGTGGGGGGGGTCACATTAGTGTTTCCAGCCATGGCCGATGATATTGCAGCATCGGCCATGGCTGGATTGTAATATTTCACCAGTTTTTCAGGTGAAATATTACAAATCGCTCTGATTGGCAGTTTCACTTTCAACAGCCAATCAGAGCGATCGTAGCCACGGGGGGGTGAAGCCACCCCCCCTGGGCTGAAGCACCACTCCCCCTGTCTCTGCAGATCGGGTGAAATCGGAGTTAACCCCTTCACCCGATCTGCAGGGACGCGATCATTCCATGACGCCACATAGGCGTCATGGGTCGGATTGGCACGGGTTTTCATGACGCCTACGTGGCGTCATGGGTCGGGAAGGGGTTAATACACAATAGTCCTCTCTGGTCAGGGGTACATCAGATAAATTAATAATCTGCCCCCGATTTAATTCAATTTTGACCTCAGCTGGTACCCTGTTGTGATGTTCCTCTCTAAAAAAGAGGAGGAGGATGAGGAAGAGGTTGCAGAGGATGGATGGGAGAACGGATTTAAACCATCTTTCCCAGCAGTGGGATTTCTCCCGACTTGTTGTATCTGCCCGCCTCTGTGAAAGCCTCTTGTATGGTATTTCCCTCTTCCCCTCCATCCTGATTTATGACGCCTCCCTCCTCTTGGGGAAAAGAATGGTTGAGACCTTTCTGTGTCGGATGTCTCAATATCAGAAGATGATATATCTGATATACTGTTTTGATGGAATGTGTAGGCCTGATTCTCACTGAAGGCCTTAAAATCCCTTTGGAACTGCAGTTGTTTCCTCTCCTTAATGAAAGATTGGTACTTTTCTACCGAGGTTTGTAATAGACCCTCTCGTCTGTTAAAGTCTGGGTCACCTTTCAATTGTAAGATGTTCAAAATTGATTTATTCAATTGTTTAGATGATGCCTCAAAGATCTTTTTTTCTTCCTCAAGAAGTAATAGCATAAATCTTATTGAGGACTCAATAGATTCCTTTAGCCACCTTGTCAATAGATCAGGAGATGAAGTTCGAGGTGATGGTTGTAGATTTATTCTGAGGCCTCTAGGGACCACCCTATTTTTGATGTAGTTCTCTAGGGTCTTAATCTCCCACCAGGACTTAATGTGTTCCTTGTAGTCACTATATAGATTACCAAACTGGGATTTGAGTGACTGGTTTGAACTGTCCCCTGCTTGCCCACTTGTGCAAAAAGCCTGATTAGCGTCCTCTGTCCATGCCTCTATGTTCAACGGGCCTGACAAAAAACTTGCCATGCCAGCATAGAATAAGCAAAAAAACTGAATAGAATATTCAACTAAGGTCCAAAAACTAAGCAAAATCTCTGGGATTTGAGTGACTGTCCCCTGCTTGCCCACTTGTGCAAAAAGCCTGATTAGCGTCCTCTGTCCATGCCTCTATGTTCAACGGGCCTGACAAAAAACTTGCCATGCCAGCATAGAATAAGCAAAAAATGATTTTGCTTAGTTTTTTGGACCTTAGTTGAATATTCTATTCAGTTTTTTTGCTTATTCTATGCTGGCATGGCAAGTTTTTTGTCAGGTCCGTTGAACATAGAGGCATGGACAGAGGACGCTAATCAGGCTTTTTGCACAAGTGGGCAATCAGGGGACAGTTCAAACCAGTCACTCAAATCCCAGTTTGGTAATCTATATAGTGACTACAAGGAACACATTAAGTCCTGGTGGAAGATTAAGACCCTAGAGAACTACATCAAAAATAGGGTGGTCCCTAGAGGCCTCAGAATAAATCTACAACCATCACCTCGAACTGCATCTTTGAGGCATCATCTAAACAATTGAATAAATCAATTGAGAACATCTTAAAATTGAAAGGTGACCCAGACTTTAACAGACGAGAGGGTCTATTACAAACCTCGGTAGAAAAGTACCAATCTTTCATTAAGGAGAGGAAACAACTGCAGTTCCAAAGGGATTTTAAGGCCTTCAGTGATAATCAGGCCTACACATTCCATCAAAACAGTATATCAGAGATATCATCTTCTGATATTGAGACATCCGACACAGAAAGGTCTCAACCATTCTTTTCCCCAAGAGGAGGGAGGCGTCATAAATCAGGATGGAGGGGAAGAGGGAAATACCATACAAGAGGCTTTCACAGAGGCGGGCAGATACAACAAGTCGGGAGAAATCCCACTGCTGGGAAAGATGGTTTAAATCCGTTCTCCCATCCATCCTCTGCAACCTCTTCCTCATCCTCCTCCTCTTTTTTAGAGAGGAACATCACAACAGGGTACCAGCTGAGGTCAAAATTGAATTAAATCGGGGGCAGATTATTAATTTATCTGATGTACCCCTGACCAGAGAAGACTATTGTGTATTAAAGAAAGGTTTGAACTTTGTCCCCACAAACAAATTTAACAGCTTTGAATGGACTAAAGACATTAACTTGTTTTGTAGAAAGTTGAAGTGGAAACATTTTTTTGCACGTAATGATCAATCAGAATGTGAGAGATTGGGGCTGGATGGTAGTGATTTGGAGAGCTACAGGGCACTAGTGGGCCTATTGGAGGAGAATGAATCGAGTAACACAGGTACATCTCATACCAATTTACGTAATAAAAGCACCAAGATGCCCCCCACAGGGAGATATTACAAGTATTGACATCTTTCTTAACTTGGTGGAAAGAGATCTACGTAAGATTCCATCTGGCCCTATGGAGTGTAATTTGACCAATTCTGAACAAGAGTCTTTATTAAAACTCACTAAAGAAAGTGCCCTGGTTATAAAGCCGTCTGATAAAGGGGGCAACTTGGTAATCATGACAGAATCCAAATACACAAAAATGTGTTATACCATCTTGATTGATCATGACACATATGAAATCCTACCATCTGACCCCTCAATCACTTTTAGAAATGAGTTGAAATCTATCCTCGAAGCAGCACTGTGGAGGAAGCTCATTTGTAAAAATGAATATGAATTCCTTTTGCCAGCATACCCCCTTATTGCAACCTTCTACACCTTACCTATGTGCACAAGGGTATAGATCCATTGAGGGGTCGCCCAATTGTCTCGGGTTCAGATTCTTTGACACAGAATTGTGGCGTTTACGTTGATGAAATATTACGCCTGTTTGTGCTAGCCCTCCCTTCATATATCAGGTACACCTCCGATCTTCTCCTAAAATTGGAAGGCATCCATGTCCCTGAAGATTCCTTCCTGGTCTCCATTGACGTCAAAAGTCTGTACAGTAATATATCACATGATTCAGGTTTAAGAGCTGTTGAATATTTTTTTAAATCCAGAGCAGTACAACATAAGACTCACAACCAATTGTTATTGGACTTATTACAGTTCACACTCACAAATTTTTTTTTAATTTTTGACAGGAAGTACTTCCACCAGCTCAGGGGCATGGCCATGGCCAGTCCCTGCGCCCCGTCCTACGCAAACCTGTTCCTGGGCTGGTGGGAGGAAACAATTGTCTTTGCCGATTTCACGCAATGGTGGCATCGGCATATTAACATGTGGTACAGATTTATCGACGACGTTTTTGTTTTGTGGCAGGGGACACAACAGGAATTTGGTGAATTTATGGTTGAGCTCAATCATAATACCTTAGGTATGAAATTTACCTTTGAGCTTGATCGTACAACACTACCATTTCTGGATGTCCAGATCCATAGAAAGACGGATGGTTCTCTAGGATCACAGATTTTTCGAAAACCTACCAGCACAAACAGTCTGCTTAGGTGGGAGAGCCACCACCCTAGGGCATTGAGAAATGGCATCCCTAAGGGACAATTTTTGAGACTTAGGAGGAATTGTTCGGACATGGATGCCTTCCTTACACAAGCTGTGGACATGAAGAAAAGGTTCTCAGAGAGGGGTTATCCGAGAGGTATCATTGAAACAGCATTCAATCATGCTCTTCAGCAGGATAGGGATTCCCTGCTACAAGGTCAGACCCGAGGCCGCAGTGAGAACGCAGCCCTAACTAAAACTAGGATTATTGGTACCTACGACTGCCAACATGACAGGGTAGTGAAAATCCTGTATAAATATTGGGATATCCTAACAGCCGACCCTGACTTAGCTGACTTTGTAGGATCTCGTCCACAGATAACCTATAAGAGGGGTCGTTCCCTGAGAGACAGGCTGGTACATAGTCACTTCAAGAGATCGGCCCCGACGGGCACGTGGCTTGAACGCAGAACATGCGGTTTTTTTCAAATGTGGTGACTGCGTTAATTGTAAATTCATGCGACCCTGTAAATCAATTATTAGTGCATATGATGGGAGGGAATACTATCTTAGAGATTTCTCAAACTGCAAAACTAGTGGCGTAATATATGTAGCCACATGTGGATGCCCCAAAAATTATGTGGGGAAGACACGGAGAGAGTTCAGAAGAAGGGTGGGCGAGCATATCGGGGATATAAGGCATAAACGTGACTCTCCAATTGCTAGGCACATGAATGAGGTCCATCAGGGCAATGTGAATGAAATTTCATTCAGTGTCATTGAGTCGTTCACCTTAAATCCCTGGGGGGGAAATTTTGACAGATTGCTGCTTCAAAAGGAGTGCGCTTGGATCTATCGTTTCAACTGCATCACCCCAAGAGGCTTGAATGAGACTGTGTCTTATGCCTGCTTTCTATAGTGCATCTTCTTGTTCTTTGGTCCGTATGAGTTTAATAAAGACACTATTGAGCCGTTTGTCCATGCTGTAGGGGCCACCATTTGATCATTATAATTTTACTTGCTGTGCCAGGCAGTTTGTGCCCATCTTTTTTTTTTTTTAATGGGTTCCATTAATCATAATGGAGTATCACTTTACATCCATCATATATATGTATCTAATTACTATTAATTTAATACCCACTGTTCCCTTAGACTATTAGTGTATGAACATTCAATAACTTTATTTTGTTCTATGGAGAGTGTCTGTATACACGTAAAATCTCACGATGGCTAATTTTATTTAAATATATATACAAAAAATGTTGGCTTTAATTAGGCCACATAATTATCATAGCCGCCATCATATAAGCGTTGTTATGCAATCTTGGATCATTATAGCCACTTGTGTTATATAACATGGACATGCGCATGAGCATCCAGCGTTTAGCACCAGGCAATGTATATAGATCCGTGGGGCATCCTGATCCAGGGTGAAATCCCAGGCAAAATGGCAAATGGGAGACTTCCACATTGGCGTGGAGTATCTCCTAGGTTTTGATCATTAATAACAGGGCGCCTCCGTACTTGCGCAGAAGTGTTTTAAATTCATGGTCGAGTCCTCCTAAAAATGGAGGTTAACAACTTCTGCAGCGCATAGTAGCTGGTCTTCAATAGTAGCTGGTCTTCAACAATATGGAAGCCGGTACATTTCCGGTCATGCGCAGAAGGAGCACGCACACGCCGGAACAATACATGCTAGAGACGCCGGTCCTCGTGGCATTATCAATTTACCACAGGATCGCATGATGGCGGTATAATCATCGGTTATAGAGTGAGTAACTAAATAAGAGTAATACATTGTGAACACATATATTGGGCCCACGGAGTTATAGTTTAACACGCACCTCTACCGTTGAAAGGGTATGATGGGGGTGGTGCCCATTTCTAATAGTCTATATATAGGAGGAACGTGGGCAGTCAACATGCAGCATCTATCTATCTCAGCCTCCTGATGAGCCGTATTGGCGAAATGCGTCGAGGCGTTTGTACACATCAGAAATGATAAGTACCTGGCTATCATAACTGCTATATATGTTTATCATAGAATGTGGGTCACAGTTATACATCAATACTGTACCCATATCTTCTGCCTGATACTTTAGTGCCTTGGCCATAACAAGTGGTTGGGACCACATTGTGCACATAATATCCTTTTAGTGTCAAGTAGCACATGTAGGGCTAGCTCTTAGGGCCAGCCTACGCGGAGTGGGGGCGCCATATCCGCTTCACAGTAGGGTGCCAACCCCCACTGCCAGGCAGGAGTCAGTTTGGCAGGGAGCAGTTAGAGCGAGGTACTTGGTGTATGTTCAGCACTGTTTTTTGCACTTTTTGCACTTTAGGGTATGGTGTTTTGCACCTCTATCACATGGGTGACTTACTGCCATTATTGCCCTGTAATATTAGTTGGCAAGACTTTCCTCTGTCTATCTCTGTCAGTACGTTGGCATAAATGCATCACATTGTGTAGTTGGCAGATAGGAGTAATAGTGGATAGTCGACGCTGAGCGGGGGCGCCTATCTCGAATATATGTTTAGGGTGCCAACCTCCGCTGCAAGGTAGGGCAATTAAGGATACATAGTGCAAGGGGCAGTTTAGTCTGGCACGGTTGCTTGTATGTTGATTGTTGATGTTCTAGGTTTTTAGAGATTTAAATAAAAATTGGTTTTATCCAGTATCTAAACATACAAGGTTTCTTTTGATTTTGCTCTCACCATCAAGCCTCAGTGGAGGGTTCTGTTAGAGGATCGAGAGAGACCTACCAGCTCCATAACACCGGTGGCCCCCAGTTCTTCTGTCCCCATTGTTCCCCGTTCCTCTAAGCCACCACCTCATGCTGATACCCGTGTAAATGTGTCTCCAGTTGCTTCTACTGCGTTTTCTGGAATACGACGAGGAGAGGAAGTAGCAGAGCGCAGGTGTTATGGTTGTGGGCATCTGGGGCATCTGCAGGCCTCATGCCCAGCCAGCCCATGGAGGAGTCGTCCTCAAACCCCTATAGCACCTTCAGGTGGGAGCCGGCCTCCAGGTTCCCTTACCCCTCGCCCAAGAGGAAGCCTTGGATGAAGTGAGACCCAGCACAGATGCTATCGATGTGGGCAGCCAGGGCATCTGCAAGCCTCCTGCCCAGCTGTTCAAATGAGGATTGATCCTGTACCCAGTCATATTATTAATTATGTACAGCCAAGTGCCATGGAGGAAGACGTGTCACCACTACGTGAGGACTGGCCTAGTGCCTCACCCACCCATGTTGCACCACTAGGAGTTTATGGTCTGCGATCTGCCCAGGGTTTTCCACCTCCATCCTCCAGTACGAGTCCAGCATCATGTTGAGCATTGATGTCAGCCTTAAAGTCCTCAGGAATGAGACTGTGCATGACATCATGAGCAGCCTCTACTCCTCGTGTGGCCTTCAGAGGTTCCAGGGTGCCTGCTGCAAGGAGCTGATTGGACAGATCGTCCTCACCAAGTCCAACACTAAAACCTACCGTATAAATGTGATCGCCTGGAACATGACTACAGCGTCCACCTTCAAGAATAGGTAAAAAAAGTATATTTTCACACTCTTGTATTGCAATGATCTGGCTGTAGTCTGCAGCGTGGCCAAGCAAATAAATGTCGGAAAAAGGGGGCTATGGATTGCTTTATAAGAAAATGAGCAGGTATAATCTTAAAAAAAAAAAAAATTGCCACGGATAACCACTGCAGCTAGGTATATATAAAATACACGGCCTTTTGATGTATGCAGGGAGATCTATAGACTCGCATACAGTGCCTGCAAGCCTTGCAGTTGTGTGGATATGTGCACATAGACTCTGTCATGATATGTACTTTTGCCCTGTCCTGTATTCGAATAATGTGCCATTTGATGTATGTAACTGTTCTCTGGTTTCTGTTGGCTGTAATTTATGTATTTTCTTGGGAGGTCACCTGTAACAAAATCTCTCCTTCCCCCAATACTTGCAGCCCTAAGCTATAATGTAATTAAGCTTTGTCAACTAGTGAAGGAATTGCCATTGTTCCTCACAGCAGGTGGCTAGTCAAATGTACATACTAGCTAGACTAAGGGTACCGTCACACATTGAAATTTCCATCGCTACGACGTTACGATTCGTGACGTTATAGCGATATCGTTACGATATCGCTGTGTCTGACACGCTACTGCGATCAGACACCCTGCTGAGAATCGTACGTCGTAGCAGATCGTTTGGAACTTTCTTTCGTCGCTTGATCACCCGCTGACATCACTGGATCGTTGTGTGTGACAGCGATCCAGCGATGTCTTCTCTTGTAACCAGGGTAAACATCGGGTAACTAAGCGCAGGGCCGCGCTTAGTAACCCGATGTTTACCCTGGTTACAAGCGTAAACATAAAAAAACAAACCGTACATACTCACCCGTCGGTGTCCTTCAGGTCCCTTGCCGTCTGCTTCCTGCTCTGAGTGCCGGCCGGAAAGTGAGAGCAGAGCGCAGCGGTGCTGCGATCTGCTCTCACTGTACGGCTGCACTCAGAGCAGGAAGCAGACGGCAAGGGACCTGAAGGACACCGACGGGTGAGTATGTACTGTTTGTTTTTTTACGTTTACGCTGGTAACCAGGGTAAACATCGGGTTACTAAGCGCGGCCCTGCGCTTAGTTACCCGATGTTTACCCTGGTTACCCGGGGACTTCGGCATCGCTCCAGCGCCGTGATTGCAACGTGTGACCGCAGTCTACGACGCTGGAGCGATGATTATACGACGCTGCGACGTCACGAATCGTGCCGTCGCAGCGATGAAAATTTCAATGTGTGACGGTACCCTAAGGGTACCGTCACACAGTGGCATTTTTATCGCTACGACGGTACGATTCGTGACGTTGTAGCGATATCGTTACGATCTCGCAGTGTCTGACACGCTACTGCGATCAGGCACCCAGCTGAGAATCGTACGTCGTAGCACATCGTTTGAAACTTTCTTTCGTCGCTGGATCTCCCGCTGTCATCGCTGGATCGTTGTGTGTGACAGCGATCCAGCGATGCGTTAGCTGGTAACCAGGGTAAACATCGGGTAACTAAGCGCAGGGCCGCGCTTAGTAACCCGATGTTTACCGTGGTTACCAGCGTAAAAGTAAAAAAAAAAAAACCGTACATACTCACCATCTGATGCCCGTCAGGTCCCTTGCCGTCAGCTTTCCGCTCTTACTGTCTGCCGGCCGGAAAGTGAGAGCAGATCACAGCGGTGACGTCGCCGCTGCGCTCTGCTCTCACTGTACGGCCGGATCTCAGTCAGAGCAGGAAGCAGACGGCAAGGGACCTGACGGGCATCAGATGGTGAGTATGTACGTTTTTTTTTTTTTTTTTTACTTTTACGCTGGTAACCACGGTAAACATCGGGTTACTAAGCGCGGCCCTGCGCTTAGTTACCCGATGTTTACCCTGGTTACCGGGGGACTTCGGCATCGCTCCAGCGCCGTGATTGCAACGTGTGACCGCAGTCTACGACGCTGGAGCGATAATCATACGATCGCTGCGACGTCACGGATCGTGCCGTCGTAGCGATGTAAATGGTACTGTGTGACGGTACCCTTAAGGCCCCGTCTCACATAGCGAGATCGCTAGCGAGATCGCTGCTGAGTCACAAGTTTTGTGACGTAACAGCGACCTCAGTAGTGATCTCGCTATGTGTGACACGTACCAGCGATCAGGCCCCTGCTGCGAGATCGCTGGTCGTGTCGGAATGGCCTGGGCCGTTTTTTGATCGTTGAGGTCCCGCTGAATCGGTGTGTGTGACACCGATCCAGCGATGTCTTCACTGGTAACCAGGGTAAACATTGGGTTACTAAGCGCAGGGCCGCGCTTAGTAACCCGATGTTTACCCTGGTTACCAGCGTAAATGTAAAAAAAAAAAAAACAGTACATACTCACCATCTGATGTCCGTCAGGTCCCTTGCCGTCTTGCTTCCTGCTCTGACTGAGATCCGGCCGTACAGTGAGAGCGCAGCACAGCAGTGACGTCACCGCTGCGCTCTGCTCTCACTGTACGGCCGGATCTCAGTCAGAGCAGGAAGCAGATGGCAAGGGACCTGACGGACATCAGATGGTGAGTATGTACTGTTTTTTTTTTTGGTAACCAGGGTAAACATCGGGTTACTAAGCGCGGCCCTGCGCTTAGTAACCCGATTTTTACCCTGGTTACCCGGGTGCTGCAGGGGGACTTCGGCATCGTTGAAGACAGTTTCAACGATGCCGAAGTCGTTCCCCTGATCGTTGGTCGCTGGAGAGAGCTGTCTGTGTGACAGCTCCCCAGCGACCACACAGCGACAAAACAGCGACGCTGCAGCGATCAGCATCGTTGTCTGTATCGCTGCAGCATCGCTGTGTGTGACGGGGCCTTAAGGGTACTGTCACACAGTCACACTTTGGACGCTACGACGGCACGATTCGTGACGTCGCAGCGTCGTATGAGTATCGCTCCAGCGTCGTAGACTGCGGTCACACGTTGCAATCACGGCGCTGGAGCGATGCCGAAGTCCCTGGGTAACCAAGGTAAACATCGGGTTACTAAGCGCAGGGCCGCGCTTAGTAACACGATGTTTACCCTGGTTACCAGCGTAAACATAAAAAAACCAAACCGTACATACTCACATTCCGGTGTCTGTCCCCCGGCGTTCTGCTTCTCTCCACTGTGTAAGCAGCAGAGCCGGAAAGCAGAGCGGTGACGTCAGACGTCACCGCTGTGCTCGCTTTCCGGCTGGCAGGCGCTCACAGTGCAGAGAAGCTGAGACGCCGGAGGACAGACACCGGAATGTGAGTATGTACGGTTTTTTTTTTTTTACTTTTACGCTGGTAACCACGGTAAACATCGGGTTACTAAGCGCGGCCCTGCGCTTAGTTACCTGATGTTTACCCTGGTTACAAGCGAACACATCGCTGGATCGCTGTCACACACAACGATCCAGCGATGTCAGCGGGTGATCAAGCGACGAAAGAAAGTTCCAAACGATCTGCTACGACGTACGATTCTCAGCAGGATCCCTGATCGCTGCTGCGTGTCAGACACAGCGATATCGTATGGATATCGCTGGAACGTCACGGATCGTACCGTCGTAGCGATCAAAGTGTGACTGTTTGACAGTACCCTAAGTGGAGTCCACTAGTCTAGAATCTTCTGATGGACCAAACCATTGAATAGAAGGTGTGACCCCTACCCCCCTTTATGGGCGGATCCCAGGAGCTCAGACAATCCATTCTTATTTTGAGATCAGATGTGAGTTGATGCTGGAAGGAGAAGGAGTGGGGATTCTTAGCTGAGGCAAGACCCCACGTCCATCTGTGACTGCGGAAGCGAACGGGGCGAGACTTGAGCTGAGGACATATCTCGTCGTTCGTGGGATTGTTTTGGGATCCCTTGGATTCGTGTGGACTATTGTTTTGTTAGCTGGCACAAGGATTATAAGGAGGTGCCCCCGAACCTGTTCCGTTGGACTAATTGTGGACTCTGTAAATCTACCTGCATGTGTTGTTCCAGCGTTCTTGATAATAAATCTGTGGAATCATCCCTTGGCCTGTTGTCCCTTCTTGCTCTGCCGTACACCCCGTCACAGACTCCCCTGCCCAACTAGCACAATTAAAAACTAGGGGCGGGTCTACTAGCCTTGTAACGCCCATACACGAAGTGCATGGGCTGACAAACATCTCCCCATGGGGAGTACCTTTTTAAAAATCTTTTATGGACATCATAGACAGGCTTGGCAAAAATTGGACTGCCTGTAGCAGCACACAACACCTTAAGCGTGGTGATCTAGTGGTGGAGAATGAGGAGACATTGCTGAAGGCCTCATGAAAAAATAGACGCAATGTAAAGGTGTGTGTCTCCTAGATTTGTAATGCCCATACACGCAGTGCATGGGCTGACAAACATTTCCCCAAGGGTGATACATTTTAAAAAAATATACTATGGCCATCATAGACACCCTTGCCAAAAATTGAACTGACTATAGCGGCACAGAAGACTTTAAGCCTGGCGATCTAGTGGTGGAGAATGATGAGACATTGCTGAAGGCCTCATGAAAAAAAAGGCATAATGTAAATGAGTGTGTCTCCTAGACTTTTAATGCCCATACACGCAGTGCATGGGCTGACAAACATGTCGCCAAGGGGGATAAATTTTTTAAAAATATACTATGGCCATCATAGACACCCTTGCCAAAAATTGGACTGTCTATAGCAGCACAGAACATGTTAAGCGTGGTGAATGGTGATCTAGTGGTGGAGAATGAGGAGACATTGCTGAAGGCCTCATTAAAAACTTGGTCCAATGTAAAGGAGTGTGTCTCCTACACTTGTAATGCCCATACACGCAGTGCATGGGCTGGCAAACATTTTCCCAAGTGGGATACATTATTTAAAACTATTCTATGGCCATCATAGACACCCTTGCCAAAAATTGGACTGCCTGTAGCGGCACAGATGTTAAGCTTGGTGATCTAGTGGTGGAGAATGAGGAGACATAAAGATAAATCATACTGAATAGTGATGAGCAAGTACACTCGTTGCTCGGGTTTTCCCGAGCACACTCGGGTGATCTCCGAGTATTTGTAAGTGCTCGGAGATTTAGTTTTCATTGCCGCAGCTGAATGACTTACAGCTACTAGACAGGTTGATTACATGTGGGAATTCCCTAGCAACCAGGCAACCCCCACATGTACTCAGGCTGGCTAGTAGCTTTAAATCATTCAGCTGCTCTGATGAAAACTAAATCTCCGAGTAGTCAGAAATACTCAGAGACCACCCGAGCGTGCTCAGGGAAACACGAGCAACGAGTATATTTGCTCATCACTAATACTGAAATAATAAAAAAAAGGATGTGAATCCACCTATGAAAGTAAATGCAAAAGGGAGGGGCGAACACTTGTTCTTATATATGATGCTAGATTGAGTCCAATGAGATATGTTTGTTCCTTATCAACAGCTCAGAGACAGGGATATAAAAAAAATATATATAATAGTATTTCAATATTTTCATATTGTAGAGGTATACACTGGGCCATAAAAGGACGGTGCAGAGATATTAAAACTGGAATATATAAGAATAAATGGGAAAAATATACATACATCTCATTTTGATGACAGTTCCTCCTGAGGGAGTTTATTTTTGTTTCTAATTAGTAACGGGCATCAGAAACACCCTTGCACAAAAATTGAGTGACTTTTGCATCACGATATACGTTCACCCTGGTGTTGTACTGGTTTTGGATGATGAGGATGAGGATAAGGAGGCGGATAACACCAAACAGACAAAATCAGGAAGCGCATAGCCATGTGTGGTTGGGGAGAGGTGCATGACAATACACCTCCACAAAAAAGACAATGTATTAGAGGTTATGTTTCGCTGTTTTCACTTGGTGGTGTACAGAAATCTTGCCCAATCCAGCCCTTGTTCATTTTTATAAGCGTCAGCCTGTCAGCATTTTTAGTTGACAGGCAGATGCGCTTATCTGTTATAATTCCACCAGTGGCACTAAAAACACGTTCTGACAGAACGCTAGCAGCAAGACAGTCCAGGACCACCAAGGCATAGAGAGCCAGTTCATGCCACGTATCCAGCTTAGATACCAAATAATTAAAAGGCGCAAAGGAATCAAGGAGGATGTTTGTAACATTTGCAAGGTACTCACTCAGCATCTCCCCACACATTCCACTGATAGCACCCCTTGCCTCTGTGCCGACACGATGGGAGGGTCAGAGAAATCTGTCCCAGAACCTTGCCATTGTTCCCCTGCTTGAGCTGGATTGTACTTCTGTCTCTCTCGCTTGGACTCCTCGGTTGTACAACAAACTCTGATGTCTTGTGCCAGTGTTCTCACATGGGTAATTCTGCTACAAGGGCCCTCTGATACTGCAACATTTTAGTACATATTTCTGCCTCTGGCAGCAGAGATTGAAAGTTCTCCTTGTAGCGTGGATCTAGAAGTGTCACCCACCAGTAATGAGCATCACCAAAAATTTTATAATGCGAGGGTCACGTGAAACACAGCACAAAATAAAGTCCGCCATGCCTGCCAGACTGCTAACAGGCAAGACTTCAGTGTCCTCACCAACAGAAACAGTTTTCAGAAAACGTTGAACCACGAAGTTAAGCACATGGGCCAGGCAAGGTACGTGTGTGATCTTACCTCACCTCAGAGCCTCCACCAGGTTCCGGCCATTGTCACACACTACAATGCCTGGCTGTATGTCACAGCGGTGTCATTACAGCGGTGTCTTACTGCTCTTTCAGAGTTGTCCACAACTCTTCTTCATTGTGCGGTTTGTCACCTATGTATATTAGCTTCAGCACAGCCTGTTGGCGCTTGGCTGAGGCAGTGCTGCAGTGCTTCCAGCTTTTGACTGATGTGTTGATTTCAGAGATGGAGGCTGAAGAGGAGGAGGAGGTGCAGGAGCTGTAGACTGTGGGGGCAACCCTGTTGACGTAGGGCCCGTAATCCTCAGCGTGGGGAGGATGTGTTCCATCTCAATGTCTGACTGGTTCTTGACTTCCACTATGTTAACTCAGTGTGCCGTCAGTGGGATGTACCATCCCTGCCCACAAGCACTTGTCCACGGGTCCGTGGTTAGATGGACTTTCCCAGTAACAGCATTTTTGAGGGCATGGGTTATGTTGTGGGACACATGCTGGTGTAAAGCCGGAATGGCACACCGGGAGAAATAGTGGTAATTGGGGACCGAGTACCTTGGGATGGCCACTGCCATCAGGCTGCGGAAAGCTTCCATCTCAACAACTCTAAAATTCAACATTTTGAGCGCAAGCAAAAGAGAAATGTTAGAATTTAGTACTGTGGCATGTGGGGCGTTGGCTGGGTATTTCCTCTTGTGTTCCAGTGACTAAGGTATAGACAACTGAAGGCTGTGCTGGGACAAGGACGTGGACAGGCTTGATGATGGTGCTGCTTGACTGTGGGCAACAACAGGTGCAGGGCTATAGGTATCTTCACATGCATGGTGGACTGCTGATTGGCTTCTATGAAAAACAGTGGATGAAGCAGTGGTGTGACCTGCAGACAGTGTTCCTGAAGCCTGGGTTTCGGCCCACAAAGTCGGTTGCTTTGCTGCCATGTGCCTGATCATGCTGGTGGTGGTAAGGCTGGTAGTTTTTTTTACCCCTGCTGATGTGGGCATGGCAGGTGCTGAAAATGGCCTGTTTGGGGTTATTGGCAGAGTCTTTAAAAAATAACCAGACTTGGGAAGATCTAACAGTTGGAATGGCAACTTCCCTCATGTTGGTGTTACGGGGAACGGATGCACACCTTCTGTCTGTGGCCACCACCCTGTTTCTTCCTGTCTGTTGGGGTGATCTGCCTCCTTCTCTAAGTGAGCTGCCGTCCTCGCTCTGCATGTCCTCCTGCCAGGTTGGGTCAGTCACTATGTCATCCACCACCTCGTCTTCCACATGCACACCCTGCTCCCCCTCCTGACTTTCTGGCAATTGTGTCTCATCATCATCCACCTCTTGTGACACTTTCCCACCATCGCCTTCGTGTGAAGGTGGCTGGTCAAAGATTTGGGCATCGCTACTTGCGATCTCATCTGGCCCCACTTTAAGTTGACTGGTCAAGAGTCCGGAATCTTGAAAGGGAAAAACAAACAGCTCTTCGAAGTGTCCAAGTGTGGGATCAGTTGTCTCAGGGCACTCGGTATGGTGGGAGGAAGGATGATCAGGGTGAGGAATATCCGGTCCGCACTCATGGCTACTCAGACTTGACCATGTGGAAGACATGGTGGTGGTGGCTGGAAGCATTATCCGCTATCCAACCAACAACCGTTTCACACAGCTCTGGCTTTAAAAGTGGTGTGCTGCTGTCCCCTAAAAACTGGGACAGGGAGGTCGAGCGAGAAGGTGTGGGTCTTTGTTGTGGCCCACTTTCAGCTTGGCCACGGCCTCGTCCTCATCCTCTGCATGCACCATCAGCATTACGTCCACTTCCCCATCCCTTGACCCTTGCCTTGCCCATTTTAAATGGACTACTGAACTATTTCAAAAGCTCAAGATAAATATATTGATTTGGAGCAAATTTATATCTGATCAGTATGCCTGCAAAGCTATGATTTTTCCACCACGGATACACCAGGCTGCAGCCACAGATAACAGACTGAATAATATTTTTTCTCTTGCATGTGAAATTTGGCAAAAAATTAAAAATGTGTACAACAAGGATAGCAAACAGAACTATGAAACTTATGCCTGCGAAGCTACGATTTTTTCACCACAGGTACACCAGCTGTCAGCCTCAGATAACAGACTGATCTAAATGTGGCCTTGATTTTTTTGGGCACAACTAAATTGTGTCAACAAGTTGGCTATGACACAAAAAAATATTTTTTTTTTGGCGCACTCACATCTGGTGCCTGGGGCAAAAAAATGGTAGATTTGCACGATTACAATAACCTGGCTGTAGTAGGCAGCGTGACCAAGCAAATAATGTTGAAATAAGGGGGCTATGGATTCCTTTAGAATAAAAGAAGCAGGTATAAGGTGAAGAAAAAAAAAAGCCCCAGAAAACTGCAGCTAGGTATATATTACATAAGCAGCAGACTGTAATGGAGCTTTTGGAGGTATGCAGTGAGAGCTATGTACTCACATACAGTGCCTGCAGGCCTTGCACGGATGTGGATATGTGACTCCCCTGCCTACCTAGCGCTGCAACCTCTGGACCCCCTAATTAGCACTAAAAAGGACTGTTGATTTCTCAGGAGTTGTGGACTGAACAGTTGCCGACCTACACTAACTATTAGGCCGGGGTCACACTAGAGAAGTGCAGCGCCCCAGGGTCCTGGTCATTGCAGTACTGTTATTCCTCCACCAGGGGGAGTAATGTTACGTCTGAAGGCAATAAAGGAGATCTCTTTACCAGGTATCACAAACCATACAACACACTTCACTGTTATGGTTCTCAATGGCAAGAGAACATAGCCCAGCAACATAAGAACTAGCTCTTGGAAGGATGGAAACTAAACTGACCATGAACTAAACCTGCCGCACAACTAACAGTAGCCGGGTAGCGTTGCCTACGTTTTATCACTAGACGCCCAGCGCCAGCCGGAGGACTAACTAATCCTGACAGAGGAAAATATAGTCCTGGCTCACCTCTAGAGAAATTTCCCCGAAAGGCAGACAGAGGCCCCCACATATATTGGCGGTGATTTTAGATGAAATGACAAACGTAGTATGAAAATAGGTTTAGCAAAATTGAGGTCCGCTTACTAGATAGCAGGAAGACAGAAAGGGCACTTTCATGGTCAGCTGAAAACCCTATCAAAACACCATCCTGAAATTACTTTAAGACTCTAGTATTAACTCATAACATCAGAGTGGCAATTTCAGATCACAAGAGCTTTCCAGACACAGAAACGAAACTACAGCTGTGAACTGGAACAAAATACAAAAACAAACGAGGACTAAAGTCCAACTTAGCTGGGAGTTGTCTAGCAGCAGGAACATGCACAGAAAGGATTCTGATTACAATGTTGACCGGCATGGAAGTGACAGAGGAGCAAGGCTAAATAGCGACTCCCACATCCTGATAGGAACAGGTGAACAGAAAGGATGATGCACACAAGTTCAGTTCCACCAGTGGCCACAGGGGGAGCCCAAAATCCAATTTCACAACAGTACCCCCCCCTCAAGGAGGGGGCACCGAACCCTCACCAGAACCACCAGGGCGATCAGGATGAGCCCTATGAAAGGCACGGACCAGATCGGAGGCATGAACATCAGAGGCAGTCACCCAAGAATTATCCTCCTGACCGTATCCCTTCCATTTGACCAGATACTGGAGTTTCCGTCTGGAAACACGGGAGTCCAAGATTTTTTCCACAACGTACTCCAACTCGCCCTCAACCAACACCGGAGCAGGAGGCTCAACGGAAGGCACAACCGGTACCTCATACCTGCGCAATAATGACCGATGAAAAACATTATGAATAGAAAAAGATGCAGGGAGGTCCAAACGGAAGGACACAGGGTTAAGAATCTCCAATATCTTGTATGGGCCGATAAACCGAGGCTTAAACTTAGGAGAAGAAACCCTCATAGGGACAAAACGAGAAGACAACCACACCAAGTCCCCAACACAAAGCCAAGGACCAACCCGACGCCGGCGGTTGGCAAAAAGCTGAGTCTTCTCCTGGGACAACTTCAAATTGTCCACTACCTGCCCCCAAATCTGATGCAACCTCTCCACCACAGCATCCACTCCAGGACAATCCGAAGATTCCACCTGACCAGAAGAAAATCGAGGATGAAACCCCGAATTACAGAAAAAAGGAGACACCAAGGTGGCAGAGCTGGCCCGATTATTGAGGGCAAACTCCGCTAAAGGCAAAAAAGCAACCCAATCATCCTGATCTGCAGACACAAAACACCTCAAATATGTCTCCAAGGTTTGATTCGTCCGCTCGGTCTGGCCATTAGTCTGAGGATGGAAAGCAGACGAGAAAGACAAATCTATGCCCATCCTAGCACAGAATGCTCGCCAAAATCTAGACACGAATTGGGTTCCTCTGTCAGAAACGATATTCTCCGGAATACCATGCAAACGGACCACATTTTGAAAAAACAGAGGAACCAACTCGGAAGAAGAAGGCAACTTAGGCAGGGGAACCAAATGGACCATCTTAGAGAAACGGTCACACACCACCCAGATGACAGACATCTTCTGAGAAACAGGAAGATCCGAAATAAAATCCATCGAGATGTGTGTCCAAGGCCTCTTCGGGATAGGCAAGGGCAACAACAATCCACTAGCCCGAGAACAACAAGGCTTGGCCCGAGCACAAACGTCACAAGACTGCACAAAGCCTCGCACATCTCGTGACAGGGAAGGCCACCAGAAGGACCTTGCCACCAAATCCCTGGTACCAAAGATTCCAGGATGACCTGCCAACGCAGAAGAATGAACCTCAGAAATGACTTTACTGGTCCAATCATCAGGAACAAACAGTCTACCAGGTGGGCAACGATCAGGTCTATCCGCCTGAAACTCCTGCAAGGCCCGCCGCAGGTCTGGAGAAACGGCAGACAATATCACTCCATCCCTAAGGATACCTGTAGGTTCAGAATTACCAGGGGAGTCAGGCTCAAAACTCCTAGAAAGGGCATCCGCCTTAACATTCTTAGAACCCGGCAGATAGGACACCACAAAATTAAACCGAGAGAAAAACAACGACCAGCGCGCCTGTCTAGGATTCAAGCGTCTGGCGGACTCAAGATAAATTAGATTTTTGTGGTCAGTCAATACCACCACCTGATGTCTAGCCCCCTCAAGCCAATGACGCCACTCCTCAAAAGCCCACTTCATGGCCAAAAGCTCCCGATTCCCAATATCATAATTCCGCTCGGCGGGCGAAAATTTACGCGAAAAAAAGGCACAAGGTCTCATCACGGAGCAATCGGAACTTCTCTGCGACAAAACCGCCTCAGCTCCGATTTCAGAAGCGTCGACCTCAACCTGAAAAGGAAGAGCAACATCAGGCTGACGCAACACAGGAGCGGAAGAAAAGCGGCGCTTAAGCTCCCGAAAGGCCTCCACAGCAGCCGGGGACCAATCAGCAACATCAGCACCCTTCTTAGTCAAATCAGTCAATGGTTTAACAACATCAGAAAAACCAGCAATAAATCGACGATAAAAGTTAGCAAAGCCCAAAAATTTCTGAAGACTCTTAAGAGAAGAGGGCTGCGTCCAATCACAAATAGCCTGAACCTTGACAGGATCCATCTCGATGGAAGAGGGGGAAAAAATATATCCCAAGAAGGAAATCTTTTGAACCCCAAAAACGCACTTAGAACCCTTCACACACAAGGAATTAGACCGCAAAACCTGAAAAACCCTCCTGACCTGCTGGACATGAGAGTCCCAGTCATCCGAAAAAATCAAAATATCATCCAGATACACAATCATAAATTTATCCAAATAATCACGGAAAATGTCATGCATAAAGGACTGAAAGACTGAAGGGGCATTTGAAAGACCAAAAGGCATCACCAAATACTCAAAGTGGCCCTCGGGCGTATTAAATGCGGTTTTCCACTCATCCCCCTGCTTAATTCGCACCAAATTATACGCCCCACGGAGATCTATCTTAGAGAACCACTTGGCCCCCTTTATGCGAGCAAACAAATCAGTCAGCAGTGGCAACGGATATTGATATTTAACCGTAATTTTATTCAAAAGCCGATAATCAATACACGGCCTCAAAGAGCCATCTTTCTTAGCCACAAAGAAAAAACCGGCTCCTAAGGGAGATGACGAAGGACGAATATGTCCCTTTTCCAAGGACTCCTTTATATATTCTCGCATAGCAGCATGTTCAGGCACAGACAGATTAAATAAACGACCCTTAGGGTATTTACTACCCGGAATCAAATCTATGGCACAATCGCACTCCCGGTGCGGAGGTAGTGAACCAAGCTTAGGTTCTTCAAAAACGTCACAATAGTCAGACAAGAATTCAGGAATCTCAGAGGGAATAGATGATGAAATGGAAACCAAAGGTACGTCCCCTTGCGTCCCCTTACATCCCCAGCTTAACACAGACATAGCTTTCCAGTCGAGGACTGGGTTATGAGATTGCAGCCATGGCAATCCAAGCACCAACACATCTTGTAGGTTATACAGCACAAGAAAGCGAATAATCTCCTGGTGATCCGGATTAATCCGCATAGTTACTTGTGTCCAGTATTGTGGCTTATTACTAGCCAATGGGGTGGAGTCAATCCCTTTCAGAGGTATAGGAGTTTCAAGAGGCTCTAAATCATACCCACAGCGTTTAGCAAATGACCAATCCATAAGACTCAAAGCGGCGCCAGAATCGACATAGGCGTCCGCGGTAATAGATGATAAAGAACAAATCAGGGTCACAGATAGAATAAACTTAGACTGTAAAGTGCCAATTGAAACAGACTTATCAAGCTTCTTAGTACGCTTAGAGCATGCTGATATAACATGAGTTGAATCACCGCAATAGAAGCACAAGCCATTTTTTCGTCTAAAATTCTGCTGTTCGCTTCTGGACAGAATTCTATCACATTGCATATTCTCTGGCGTCTTCTCAGTAGACACCGCCAAATGGTGCACAGGTTTGCGCTCCCGCAGACGCCTATCGATCTGGATAGCCATTGTCATGGACTCATTCAGACCCGCAGGCACAGGGAACCCCACCATAACATCCTTAATGGCATCAGAGAGACCCTCTCTGAAATTCGCCGCCAGGGCGCACTCATTCCACTGAGTAAGCACAGCCCATTTACGGAATTTTTGGCAGTATACTTCAGCTTCGTCTTGCCCCTGAGATAGGGACATCAAGGCCTTTTCCGCCTGAAGCTCTAAATGAGGTTCCTCATAAAGCAACCCCAAGGCCAGAAAAAACGCATCCACATTGAGCAACGCAGGATCCCCTGGAGCCAATGCAAAAGCCCAGTCCTGAGGGTCGCCCCGGAGCAAGGAAATCACAATCCTGACCTGCTGAGCAGGATCTCCAGCAGAGCGAGATTTCAGGGACAAAAACAACTTGCAATTATTTTTGAAATTTTGAAAGCATGATCTATTCCCCGAGAAAAATTCAGGCAAAGGAATTCTAGGTTCAGATATAGGAACATGAACAACAAAATCTTGTATATTTTGAACTTTCGTGGTGAGATTATTCAAACCTGCAGCTAAACTCTGAATATCCATTTTAAACAGGTGAACACAGAGCCATTCCAGGATTAGAAGGAGAGAGAGAGAGAAAGGCTGCAATATAGGCAGACTTGCAAGAGATTCAATTATAAGCACACTCAGAACTGAAGGAAAAAAAAAAAAAAACCTTCAGCAGACTTCTCTTTTCTCTCCTTTCTCTGCCAATTACTTTAACCCTTTGTGGGCCGGTCAAACTGTTATGGTTCTCAATGGCAAGAGAACATAGCCCAGCAACATAAGAACTAGCTCTTGGAAGGATGGAAACTAAACTGACCATGAACTAAACCTGCCACACAACTAACAGTAGCCGGGTAGCGTTGCCTACGTTTTATCCCTAGACGCCCAGCGCCAGCCGGAGGACTAACTAATCCTGACAGAGGAAAATATAGTCCTGGCTCACCTCTAGAGAAATTTCCCCGAAAGGCAGACAGAGGCCCCCACATATATTGGCGGTGATTTTAGATGAAATGACAAACGTAGTATGAAAATAGGTTTAGCAAAATTGAGGTCCGCTTACTAGATAGCAGGAAGACAGAAAGGGCACTTTCATGGTCAGCTGAAAACCCTATCAAAACACCATCCTGAAATTACTTTAAGACTCTAGTATTAACTCATAACATCAGAGTGGCAATTTCAGATCACAAGAGCTTTCCAGACACAGAAACGAAACTACAGCTGTGAACTGGAACAAAATACAAAAACAAATGAGGACTAAAGTCCAACTTAGCTGGGAGTTGTCTAGCAGCAGGAACATGCACAGAAAGGATTCTGATTACAATGTTGACCGGCATGGAAGTGACAGAGGAGCAAGGCTAAATAGCGACTCCCACATCCTGATAGGAACAGGTGAACAGAAAGGATGATGCACACAAGTTCAGTTCCACCAGTGGCCACAGGGGGAGCCCAAAATCCAATTTCACAACACTTCACACTACAGTCCACCAGGCGGAGCTATGCTCCTATCTATTAGGGCACTCTTCACAATTAGGTAAAACTGGTGGTCTGGATAGGAAGGTAGTCAGAAGCTGACTGGGCTTCACCCAGGCAGCACCTGTCAGGCAGACAGAGGGGAAGGAGGAACACCTAGTAGCGGCTGACAGGGGTGGGATCCTGTCAGAGGCCTAGAGAGAAGGCCACGAAGCTGCGCCTGCTGCGGCAGCATCCTAAGAAAGAGACACGAACAGCGAATTGTACTGTAGCGGGTGAGAAACGAAGTCATAGCAAAAGGAGAGGAAACCAGAAGGAGTTCTGCTCTGCAAAGGCTGCCTCCTTCTGATGCGCAGGATCCGGTAGCAGGAACACCAAGGGAGCAACTGTCTCTATGCCTTGCTCCAGACACCGGCAGGACAGATAATTCCATATTACCTGCCCAACTTATACCCAGGAGGCATGGTAGCAACTTGTGGGGGCTGGGGCATGCTAGAGTCCCTGTAAAAAGCCTCAGGCCATCAGTCATACGGGTTTGTCCTGTGCTTACCATCAGGGGGACAGAGAGAGACACAACATCTAGAACATCTACAACAGTTGTGAGGACCTTATGAGAAGCTCAGCAGTAAGGTACTACAACACCCAGGTGCTAGAGGAAGGCTACTGATTTCCACCTGGATAAGGGGACTCTGGATTTGCCTTCAGACCGGCCGGACTCTGCCTGCCCTGTGATCTGGTGCTCTGGACTGCCTTCAGTAAAAAGGTAAAGAGACTGCAACATTGTGTCCTCGTTCTTCACTGCGCCTCTCACCATCCACCATCTACACACTGGGAAGTCCTGGGGATACACTTCATCTGTGGGAAGGTATACCATCTAGCTGCTATAACATCACCCCAGCGGACCACTAAGCAGCGTCGGTCACCATGACCGAATACCATAGGTGGCATCACGAACATATCCCTTTAAAGACCTTTCCCTTTTACAATGGACCTCCTGAGGCCACGGACTGGGTCAGCCACCATGACATCCCCCTTGAGAACCAAAGGGCCCGGTTCCAAGTACCCCACTGCCCTACGGGGGCGCTCCAGAGGAATACGGATGAGCGAGAGGCGCAAAAACGCATTGCACTCGGACCAATATTTCTCTATGGGGCAGCTGTTGTGAATTCTGCTCTTGGGTTCCCTCCGGTGGTTGTTGGTGGTAATGCAGTTGTCCCTGGGTTGCAATCTTGGTCAGGTGTCTCTGCTGATTGCAGCTCTGACTGGGATATTTAGGTGTGCAGAATTCAGTAGTCCTTGCCAGTTGTCCATTGTTCTTGGAGGTTTTGCACCTCTGTCTGGTTCCTCCTGCCCTACTGCCAAGTCAGCAAAGATAAGTGTCTGGTTTTTGTTTCTGCAGCACACATGCTGTGTGCTTTACTATTCAGTGCTATTCATTGTTTTTTCTTGTCCAGCTTAGACTGTGTTAGGATTTTTTCAGTCAAGTTGGATTCTCAGGAGATGCAGATATACATTCCATGTCTTTAGTTAGATGGTGGAATTTTTGTATTATCTGCTGTGGATATTTTTAGGGTTTTAATACTGACCGCTTAGTATTCTGTCCTATCCTTTCCTATTTAGCTAGAGTGGCCTCTTTTGCTAAATCCTGCTTTCTGCCTGCGTGTGTCTATCCTCTTCTACTCACAGTCAATATTTGTGGGGGGCTGTCTATCCTTTGGGGTTCTGCTCTGAGGCAAGATAGAATTCCCATTTCCATCTATAGGGGTATTTAGTCCTCCGGCTGTGTCGAGATGTCTAGGATGTGTTAGGTACACCCCACGGCTACTTCTAGTTGCGGTGTCAGTTTAGGGTTTGCGGTCAGTACAGGTTCCACCTACTCCAGAGAAAGTCTCATGCTGCTCCTAGGTCACCGGATCATAACAGGCAGCTCCCATCAGCTGTATATTTTTTGGCCGTATTTTACGGGCAGAGAAAATCACACCATGCTGCATTTATCAGCGTATTGCGCAAAAAATCCATCAATGAAAGTCTATGGGGGTGATAAAAATACGGATTACACAGGGATCATCAGTGTTACTTGCAAGAGATACGCACCAGTGCTCTATAGAAAAGCCAGTAATTCAGTGTGGTGTACAGTAAAATCACACTGACAGGTTAGAATAGAATAGCTAAAATAAATGTCTACAGAATAGGTATGTATATATGTCACTGACACACATATTATATATATATATGTATATATATATATATATACTGTATATACTTAATACAGAGCTACTGTAGATAGCTTAAAAGCCAGTAATTCAATTGCCGGTTTTTGCTATCTCCTTACCAAACCCGACAGGATATGGGACATGGTTTACATACAGTAAACCATTTCATATCCGTTATATTTTTACATATTCCTCACTAATAATGTTAGTAGTTTGTGTGTGCAAAATTTGGGAGCTCTAGGTGTAAAAATAAAGGGTTAAATCACGGAAAAAACTGGCGTCAACAAAGCTGCATTCTATTCATTCCCCAGTTTTTACAGCAGGGGCAGCTGCATTAGCAAGCTCCTCGTTGTAAAATTATTTAACCCCTTCAGATGGATTTACATCGTGGGACATGACTGTACGGTGGACAGGTATGGGATATTGCTGTTTTTTTATTTTTCCATTTTTTTCAGAAGATCGAGTATCGTCAGTTGGATTGAGAGTACAATAAAGATATTAAACCCATGTGTATTTATTTCATTAAAATACTTTATTCATAATGTGTGTGTGTTTATTTAACCTTTTATTACTATTGGACTAATAATGGATAGGTGTCTTATTGACATCTCTCCATTATTAACCTGGCTTAATGTTACCTTACATTAGCAAGGTGACATTAACCCCTTATTACTCCATATCCCACGGCTACTCAGGAGTGGGAAAAGAGAGGCTAAGTGCCAGAATAGGCGCATCTTACAGATGTGCCTTTTCTGGGGTGGCTGGGTGCAGATGTTTTTAGCCGGGGGGAGGGAAATAACTACTCTGGTGGAGAAAATTGTGTGGGAGCCCACACCAGTTTTTCTGTGATTTAACCCTTTATTTTAACACCTAGAGCTCCCAGACACTTCTAACATTATTAGTGAGGAATATGTAAAAATATAACGAATATGAAATGGTTTACTATATGTAACCATGTCTCATATCCTGTCGAGTTTGATATGGAGATAGCAAAATCTGGCAATTGAATTACCGGCTTTTCTGCTATATAGCTCTGTATGAAATATAAATATACATATATAAGGGTCTCACTGACATATCTAATATATAAGGATGAATGTGTGTGTATGTATGTATAGTATGTGTGTATGTCCGGGATTGGCATCTGCACCGTCGCAGCTACAGCCACAAAATTTTGCACAGTCACACGTCTGGACCCTGAGAGCGTCATAGGCTATGTTGTGAGGTGAAATTTTAACCCTGCGCCTTCCAATTCACCAAATAATTTTGCCCCACAAAAATCGCCACTCAAAACACGCCACGCGCAAAATTCGCCACATGCAAAACTCGCCACATGCAAAACTAGGCTCATGCAAAGCTCGCCACACGTGCAAAACTCACCTCATGGAAAACTCGCCACACGCAAAACTTGCACATGCGGAGAAATTGCCACATGCCACATGCACAAATGTTGCAGCACATGCAAAAGTTGCCTCACACAAAACTTGCACATACTCAAAATGCACCACACATAAAACTCGCCACGCGCAAACCTCGCCATGCGCAAAACTTGCTGCACACAACTTGCTACACTAACCTGTCACATGCAACTCGACACACAAAAAGTTTCTACATGCATGTCGCCACACAAAACTCATCTCACAAAAGTCACTACATGCATGTCACCACACGCAACTCAACACACACAGCTTGACACATGAAACTCGCCCTAAAACACAACAAGTCTGGTATTATCCTATAAAAAATAAAAATCTGATTAATAAGCAGACAAACTACAAGAGCAACAAATGTACCATATAGTAAATACGGCAGCTGTCAGTCACATGACCTCTCTATTATATGTATGTGTGAGCTAATACTGTATATAATATATACAGGAGGAGATGACACACAGATATATACTATATACAGGAGGAGATGACATACAGGTACATACTATATACAGGGGAGATGACACACAGGTATATACTATATACCGGAGCAGATGACATACAGATATATACTATATACAGGGGGAGATGACATACAGGTATATACTATATACAGGGGAGATGACACACAGGTATATACTATATACAGGAGCAGATAACACACAGGTATATACTATATACAGGAGGAGATGACTCACAGGTATATACTATATACAGGAGGAGATGACATACAGGTATATACTATATACAGGAGGTGATGACACACAGGTATATACTATATACAGGAGGAAAAGACATAAAGGTATATACTATATAAAAGAGGAGATGACACATAGGTATATATAGGAGGAGATGAGATACAGCAGGTATATACTATATACAGGGGAGATGACATACAGATATAAACTATATACAGTATAGGAGGAGATGACATACAGGTATATACTATATACAGGAGGAGATGACACATAGGTATATACAATATACAGAAGGAAATGACATACAGCAGGTATATACTATATACAGGGGAGATGACATACAGGTATATACTATATACAGGAGGAGATGACATACAGGTATATACTATATACAGGAGATGACATACAGGTGTATACTATATATAAGGGAGATGACAAACATGTATATACTGAGGGGAAAATGAGAGGTGTGAGGTGAAAATGAGAGGTGTGAGGTGAAAATGAAAAGGTGTGAGTGCAAAATGAGAGGAGTGAGGGAAAATAGTAGAGTGATCGGAAAATGACAGATGTGAGGTCAAAATGACAAGTGTTACGGGGGAATGAGAGGAGTGAGGGGGAAAATGAGAGGCGTGATGGGAAAATGAGAGAAGTGAGGTGCTATAACTAATCACAGATATTTACTATGCCCAGGCAATGCCGGGCTCTTCAGCTAGTATATATATATATATATATATATATATATATATTAGATGGTGGGCCGATTCTAATGCATCGGTGTTGTGAATTCCGTTCTTGGGCTCCCTCCTGTGGTTGTTAATGGCACTTTTGTGAGTTCTCCCCTGGGGCTCCCTCTGGTGGTTTCGAGTGGAACTGCTGCTCCTTGGGTTTAGCAGTAACAGCTGCTTTCACTGATCGTCTCTCCTAGCTTTGCTATTTAACTTGGCTCTGGTCTTCATTCAATGCCAGCTGTCAATGTTTTCTGGGTTGGATTCAGATCTCTCCTTGGATTTCTCTGATGGCCTGTCCATTTCAGCAAAAGATAAGTTCTTGCTAGTTCTTTGGTTGTCCATTTGCTGTGGACTTTATTGCTCAGCTCATGTTATGTTTATTTTTGTCCAGCTTGTCATTATGATATATTCAGGCTAGCTGGAAGCTCTGGGGAAGCAGATTTGCCCTCTCCATACAGTGAGTCGGTGTGGAGATTATTTTTGTAAACTCTGTGTGGATTTTTAGTTTTTAATACTGACTGCACAGTATCCTTTTCTATTCTGTCTATCTAGATTAGTATTGGCCTCCTTTGCTAAAATCTGTTTTCATTTCTGTGTATGTCATTTCCCTCTCCACTCACAGTCAATATTTGTGGGGGGCTATCTTTCCTTTTGGGATTTTCTCTGAGGCAAGATAGTTTTCTGTTTCCATCTTTAGGGGTAGTTAGTTCTTAGGCTGTGATGAGGTGTCTAGGGAGTGACAGGAACATCCCACGGCTATTACTAGTGTTGGTGTTAGGATTAGGAACTGCGGTCAGTATAGATACCACCTCCTCAGAGCTCGTCCCATGTTGCTCCTTAACCACCAGGTCATAACACATCGGGTATTCTAGAATATTCATGTCCACGTAGTATATTGCCTAGTGACGTAGTATATTGCCAAGTTACGTAGTATATTGCCCAGTGATGTAGTATATTGCACAGCCACGTAGTATATTGCCCAGTTACGTAGTATATTGCACAGCCACGTAGTATATTGCCCAGTTACGTAGTATATTGCCCAGTGACGTAGTATACAGCACAGAGCCACGTAGTATATTGCCCAGTTACGTAGTATACAGCACAGAGCCACGTAGTATATTGCACAGCGACGTAGTATACAGCCTCGTAGTATATTGCCCAGTTACGTAGTATATTGCCCAGTTACGTAGTATATTGCCAAGTTACGTAGTATATTGCCCATTGACGTATGTAGTATATTGACCAGCCACGTAGTATATTGCCCAGTGACGTAGTACATTGCCCAGTGACGTAGTATACAGCACAGAGCCACGTAGTATACTGCACAGCGACGTAGTATACAGCACAGAGCCACGTAGTATATTGCCCAGCCACGTAGTATATTGCCCAGCCACGTATGTCACAAGGGGCCCCTTGTAGTTCTGTCACCTGTGTTCGGTTCAGGCGGCAGCTTCCAGTCCGAGGATGTGATGACGTCGCGGTCACATGACCGTGACGTCACGGCAGGTCCTTCTCACGCAAGCGCGCAGGGCCTGCGATGGCATCGCGGTCACATGACTGTGATGTCATGGCAGGTCCTTCTCGTGCAGGCGCTCAGGGCCTGTGATGACATCGCGGTCACTTGACCGTGACATCATGGCAGGTCCTTGTCGCACACCAACCTTAGCACCAAAACCTGCCGCTTGCATGGACCGGTCACCGGAGCGTCGGAAAGGCGGCGGAAGGTGAGTATATAATGATTTGTTATTTTTTATTATTATTTTTACCATTAGATGGTTTTACTATTGAGGCTGCATAGGCAGCCTCAATAGTAAAAACTTGGTCACACAGGGTTAATAGCGGCGGTAATGGAGTGAGTTACCCGCGGCATAACACGATCCGTTATTGCTGGCATTAACCCTGTGTGCCGGGCAGTGACTGCAGGGGAGTAGAGAGGGACTAATCGGACTGTGCCCGTCGCTGATTGGTCGCGGCAGCCATGACAGGCAGCTGGCGAGACCAATTAGCGAATGAATACCCGTGATGGAAGTTGCCGACAGAAAGACGGAAGTACCCCTTAGACAATTATATATATATATATACTGTTTATATATAGACTGTATATATGTTTTCACGAATATTTGCGCCAATTTGGATCCATTCTATGTCCATTTTGCAAGCCGGCGAGAAAATCTCGCCGTACGGATGCCATATGGATGCCATATGGATGACACACGGATAATTTTTGGAGAAAAAAAATCGCATCCTCGTATTGAATACGGATCAATGTTCAGGAACTTTTCTGTGTATTTTGGCCGTGAAAAATGGACCATATTTCCCTATGCTAGGTGAGACCCCGGCCTTGAAAGGACGGTTCTGACCCTATCTCAGCAGCAACTCTCCCTACACTCGCTAAGTCCGGAGCAGAATGCGGCTAGCTGGGCGGCGCCAGATCTCTTATAGACATGATGATGCTGTACGGCCAGCCAATCACTGTAAATACCACAACAAAGATGGCGGCCGCATTACAGTGCATGGCTGACAATTGCTGCACTGTCATTGGTGCTCTAAAGAGCGCCAGAATTGCAGGGCAGAGACCCGAGCTCACGCCGAATAATCTCGGAAATACTCGGTGCTTGCCGAGTACACCGAGCATAGTGATACTCGGGTGAGTACCGAGTAGTGGCGAGCACGTTCGCTCATCACTAAACAATACATTTGGGAATAAGAATTACAATGTAAAGACTGTAACACTGGGGGAACTGTAAGTTTGCATAGCAGCTTATAAATAAATGCCATTAGACCAAAAATATTTGAAATATTGTGGAACGATGTTACCGGTGGATTCCATTGAATGCCTTTTCCGTATCCAGAGTTAACAGCAGAGAAGGCATTTGTCAAGCATAAGCAATATCAATAATATCAATGAAACATCTGGCACCGTCCACTATCTATTTTTGATGACCCTGATTTAATCTTGATATTTAAAATTAGAGATGAGTGAACTTATTCGGAAAATATTCGCCAATCTCAAATTTGGCACAAACGTAGCGCATTCGGATTCGTGTTCTGCTTCCTGAGCATTTTTCCTCTAAGTCAGCAAAATTCGACTTTGTCTAGGAAAGTAGTGCTGTATGATGAGTAGAGTTGAGCAAATACGTTCGGAGTCGGTCGTCGAATCTCAATTTGCCATATTCGTGCCATATTCGTGCCATATTGGTACCCTATTCATGCCAAATTTATGTTTGACGATCAATTTTGAACATATTCGGTCATTTCTACTCCCATTGACTCCAATGACATTCGGCTGTGTTTGGTGAATATTGCAATTACAATATTCACAATGACCAGTAGAAGCGCCACTGCAGCACGAAACGGCTGTCGTCCATTCTACTCCTGCTCCCATCCTCCCGACGCCGATGTTTTAACCCCTTTCTGACATCTGACGTACTATCCCGTCGAGGTGGTATGGGCGCGCATGACCACCGACGGGATAGTACGTCATCACCAATCAGCCGCGCTCACGGGGGAGCGTGACCGATCGGGGCCGGATGTCAGCTCACTATCGCAGCTGACATCCGGCACTATGTGCCAGGAGCAGTCACGGACCACCCCTGGCACATTAACCCCCGGCACACTGCGATCAAAGATGACCGCAGTGTTCCGGCGGCACAGGGAAGCATCGTGCAGGGAGGGGCTCCCTCCGTGCTTCCCTGAGACCCTCGGAGCAGCGCGATGTGATCGCGTTGCTCCGAGGGTCTCCTACCTCCTCCTCCCTGCAGGCCCAGATCCAAAATGGCCACGGGGGGCCTTCCAGGTCCTGCAGGGAAGTGGCTTTCAAGCGCCTGCTCAGAGCAGGCGCCGGGAAGCCTCCCTGCAGTGCCTGTGTGATCACTGATCTGACACAGTGCACTGCAAAGTGTAAGATCAGCGATCTGTCACTAGAATGTGATGTCCCCCCTGGGGCAATGTAAAAAAGTGAAAAACATTTTTTTTACATGTGTAAAAAAAAAAAAAATCCTAAATAAAGAAAAAAAAATATTGTTCCAATAAATACATTTCTTTATCTAAATAAAAAAACAATAAAAGTACACATATTTAGTATCGCCGCGTCCTTAACGACCCAACTTATAAAAATGTCCTAGGGTACCGTCACACATTGAAATTTCCATCGCTACGACGTTACGATTCGTGACGTTCTAGCGATATCGTTACGATATCGCAGTGTCTGACACGCAGCAGCGATCAGGGATCCTGCTGAGAATCGTACGTCGTAGCAAATCGTATGGAACTTTCTTTCGTCGCTTGATCACCCGCTGACATCGCTGGATCGTTGTGTGTGACAGCGATCCAGCGATGTCTTCGCTTGTAACCAGGGTAAACATCGGGTAACTAAGCACAGGGCCGCGCTTAGTAACCCGATGTTTACCCTGGTTACAAGCGTAAACGTAAAAAAACAAACCGTACATACTCACCCGTCGGTGTCCTTCAGGTCCCTTGCAGTCTGCTTCCTGCTCTGAGTGCCGGCCGGAAAGTGAGAGCAGATCACAGCGGTGCTGCGATCTGCTCTCACTGTACGGCTGCACTCAGAGCAGGAAGCAGACGGCAAGGGACCTGAAGGACACCGACGGGTGAGTATGTACGGTTTGTTTTTTTACGTTTACGCTGGTAACTAGGGTAAACATCGGGTTACTAAGCGCGGCCCTGCGCTTAGTTACCCGATGTTTACCCTGGTTACCCGGGGACTTCGGCATCGCTCCAGCGCCGTGATTGCAACGTGTGACCGCAGTCTACGACGCTGGAGCGATGATCATACGATCGCTGCGACGTCACGGATCGTGCCGTCGCAGCGATGAAAATTTCAATGTGTGACGGTACCCCTACTAGTTAACCACTTCAGTGAACACCGTAAAAAAAAAGAGGCAAAAACAACACTTTATTATGATACCACCAAGCAAAAAGTGGAATAACACGCGATCAAAAAGATGGATATAAATAACCATGGCACCACTCAAAACGTCATCTTGTCCCGCCAAAAACAAGCCACAATACAGCATCATCAACGAAAAAATAAGCGATGCAAAAATAATTATTTTTTATATAAAATAGTTTTTATCGTATAAAAGCACCAAAACATAAAAAAAAATAAATGAGGTATCGCTGTAATCATACTGACCCAATGAATAAAACTGGTTTATCAATTTTACCAAACGTGGAATGGTATAAGCGCCCCCCAATAAAAGAAATTCATGAATAGCTGGTTTTTGGTCATTCTACCTCACAAAAATCGGAATATAAAGCGATCAAAAAATGTCACGTGCCCGAAAATGGTAATAATAAAAACAACTCGTCCGGTAAAAAACAAGACCTCACATGACTCTGTTTACCAAAATATGGAAAAATTACACAGGTCAACAAAAAAAAATTTTTTTTCTGGTGTCCAAAATATTTTAATGAATTTGGGGTATTTTTGGGGTGCTGATTCTGAATATGCTATCAGTTTTGCCAGATTGGCTCAAGTTTTTGAGATTTTTGGTATCTTATTTATAGCACTTGTTGGTAAATGCGACGCATCATCTCATTAATTTCTTTGGATTAGTACTTGAACTGAGCAGTTCTCAGTATAGTTTTGTGTTAATTAGTGTTCTAAAAGTTTGTTCCTAGCTTGATTTTTGCACTAACTTCATGTTGTTGTCTGTTTTCCAGTGAAAAGCATGAACTCATCAAGAAGAAGTTGTCTTAACGATCCAGACTCATTCTGTTACATTTGTGGTGAATACACACTGCCAAAACATAGAAGAAACATAACAGACTTCGTAAAAAAAGTGTATTTTGCCTATTTTGGGGTTATGCTTGGGGACCAAGACATAGTGTGCAAAGCATGTATCGAATTATTACGAAAATGGAGCAAAGGACAAAGAAAAAGCTTCAAATTTGGTGTTCCAATGGTGTGGAGAGAGCAAAAAAATCATCATGATGACTGTTATTTCAATAAAGTTAATGCGCGTGTAGCAAATTACGTCTTTTTTTCACACAAAAAAATCTCAAAAACTTGAGCCAATCTGGCAAAACTGATGACATATTCAGAATCAGCACCCCAAAGTTACCCTAAATTCGATGAAATATCTTTGGCACCAAAAATGCTGTTGACCAGTGTTATAGATCTCAAAATGTGGAGACGCAAAAACTATTTTTTGCAATAAAAAGCGTCTTTAAGTGTGTGACGGCTGCCAATTATAAAAATCCGCTAAAAAAAGCTATAAAAGTAAATCAAAACCCCCTTCATCACCCTCTTAGTTAGGGAAAAATAATAAAAAAATGTAAAAATTTATTTATTTCCATTTTCCCATTAGGGTTAGGGTTAGGGTTGGGGCTAAAGTTAAGGTTAGGGTTGGGGCTAAAGTTAGGGTTAGGGTTGGGGCTAAAGTTAGGGTTTGGGTTAGGGTTAGGCGCTCCTTCCCTTCCAAGCTCTACCATGCGCCCAAACAGTGGTTCCCCCCACATATTGGGTATCAGCGTACTCAGGACAAATTGCACAACAACGTTTGGGGTCCAGTTTCTTCTGTAACCCTTGGGAAAATAAAAAATTGGGGGCAAAAAGATCATTTTTTGTGAAAAAAATAAGATTTTTTATTTTTACGGGTCTACATTATAAACTTCTGTGAAGCACTTTAAAAAAAATTTCAGTTTTTTTCACAAATAAATGCAGGTAATATGAAAGAAATGTTACCACTACCCTGAAGTACAATATGTCACGAGAAAACAGTGTTAGAATCATCAGGATCCGTTGAAGTGTTCCCGAGTTATAACCTCATAAAGGGACAGTGGTCAGAATTGTAAACATTGGCCCAGTCATTAACGTGCAATCCACCCTTGCGGGTAAAGGGGTTAAAGTATTGGACTAAAGAAGTTTGTTTTTTTTTTAACCATAAAATTTTTATTTTATTAAACATGGTATAACAAAACAGGGTCGTACAAGTATTTAGTTTCTGTATAGTGTGCATGAATAATAAACGATATAAACGATGTAAGGCTATAAATGACCTTAATTTTACAAAGACGTAAATGACAAAGACAAGACAAGACAGTAAGGAGTAGGAGGGGAGGGGAAGAAAAAAAAAAAAAAAGGAAAAAACCTCAGTTAAATCGACTGACTAATCAAATCCGGACTCAGCCGCACTACAGGTCGGATCCCGCTGCATAATAATCCCACGGGGACCATATTGCCTGGAAGCGCACCACCGAGTCATTTAGTAAGGCTGTAAGGTGTTCCATCCTTCTGACATCCATGATCCGTCTAATGAGGATCTGAAGCGAAGGGGGACTCGGTTGCCTCCAAAAACGCGCAATCAGGCATCTGGCCGCCGTAAGGATATGTTGCAATAATCTATTGGAAAGTTTGCCCATACCCGGCGCCCCGTGACCCAGGAGAAGCACCAGCGGGTTTAGTTCTATATCTGTATGCAATACCTTGTCAATGAGGGACTTAGCTTGACCCAAAAAAGGCACAATTTTTGGGCATGACTAGAATATGTGCATGAGGGACCCAGTGCTTCCTCCACATCTCCAACAGGAGGGAGGGACAGAGGGATTCAGTCCATGCAGAAACTCTGGAGTGTGATACCAGTGCATTAGTGTCTTACAGATATTTTCTCTATAGAGAGTACACACTGACGAGTTTGCGGCATTCCTCCAAATGACAGACCACTCTCGGGGAGAAATACGCCGCTCCAGGGCGGCCTCCCACTTGCGCATGTATAGAAAAGATTCACCAGACCCATCCCTTGGATCCGATAAAAGGTTATAAATTTCTGAGATCAGACCCCTGGTGTTCACGCCCCTCCTGCAAATTTTCTCGAAATCCGTGGGGATCGAAGCTCCCGCTTTACCATATAGGGAGTTAGCAAAATCTCTGATTTGTAGGTATTGAAAGAATTCCCTGTTGGAAATCGAGAAATGTTGCTTAAGATAATCAAAGGAGTGAATCTCCATGGTCTCCCCATCTATAATATCCGCAAATCTAAATAGGCCTGCTTTAAGCCAAGGGTGAACCAGAGGAGACTCTAAACTGCTTGGGAGCTGTGGATGATAGATGAAGGACACAAGGGGGGAGCAAGGTGACATGAGGGCGAATCTCCGTGTGCAGGTATTCCAAATGTCACGGGTGAACTGCATGGGGCCTAAAAGGGGCGGAAAGGACTTACATTGTGCTGGCGACCATAAAAGAGAGTTAGGGTGTATTGGGGCAAGCCATAATTTCTCTATTTCATTCCACTTGCTGTAGGCCCATAGGGATGTCCAGCAGGGGATTCTCCTCAGGTGAGTAGCCCAGTAGTAATTAAGAATATTTGGCACAGAAAGCCCTCCCCTGGTCTTATGAGCTGTGAGAACCTCCTTAGCCACTCTATGGCGCTTTTGTTGCCATATGAACCTAATAATAGCCGCCTGAAGGGACTTCAATTCCGAGACCGGAACTCCAACTGGGAGGGTCTCAAAGGCGTAGATCAATCTGGGTAAAAGGCTCATTTTTACCGCCGCTATCCGACCCATCCACGAGAGAGGGAGTGATTGCCATTTAGTCAGGCGGGCTTTTGATTCTTTAAAGAGGGAGGGGAAATTTAGTTTGTAGAGGGTCTCATATGAGGACGTAATATTCACCCCCAGATATTTCACAGCATCCTGTTTCCACCTGAATTTAAAATTCAGGCGTAGGTGGTCCCATACCTCAGGGGGGATGTTAAGCGGCATAGCCTCCGTTTTGCTGGAATTGATTTTATATCCAGATAAGTCCCCATATCTCCTCAAAGCCCTCATGAGGTTCGGAAGAGACACGTGGAGATTAGTGAGCGTCAATAGGACATCATCAGCAAATAGTGCGATCTTAAAAGATTTACTCCCAACCATCACCCCAGAAATATTGGGGTCCCGTCGTATGGACGCTGCCAGGGGCTCTATGCAGAGGGCAAACAGGAGAGGTGACAAAGGGCACCCCTGCCTGGTGCCATTCGATAAAGTGAATGGTTTGGATGTACAGAGAGGGAGTTTTATGGCTGCTGTAGGGTGATTGTATAGGGATCTCAGCGTGGACAGAAATCCGCCCGAGATGCCAAAGACCCGCATCGTACTAAAAAGGAATGGCCAGGAGAGGCGATCGAAAGCCTTCTCGGCGTCAAGGCTCAGTACTAGTGTTTGCAATTTCTTTCGGTTCTAGATGTCCACCAAGTCCACAACCCTCCTGGTATTATCACCCCCTTGACGGCATGGAATAAAGCCTACTTGGTCTTTATGAATAATCGAGGGTAGCCAATTATTAAGTCTGGAGGCCAGTAGCTTGGTGAACACCTTCAAATCCGTATTCAAAAGGGCTTTTGGCCTGTAGGTTGCACAGTCCAAGGGGTCCCTGGGCGGCTTTGGAAGGAGGATGAGGTGGGAATGTAGCATTGTGGACGGGATTGGGTCGCCTTGCAAGAAGGAGTTAAATAATGAGGCCAAGTGAGGAATAAGTGTTTTGGCGAATGTCTTATAGTAAAAGTATGTCAGACCATCAGGGCCAGGTGATTTTCCCATGGGCAGGGACTCCAAAACCTCCTCTACCTCTTCAGAGGAAACTGCACTATTTAGAGATTCAATCGCTTCACTGGGTAGGGAGGGGAGGTCTAAGGTAGCAAGATAGTCTTCAATAGCCCCTGAACCCTGGGATCCATCAGCCGATGGGGGACCAAGATTGTACAATTTTTTGTAGAAATTATAAAAAATATCAGCTATGGCATCAGGGTGATAATGCGTCACCCCTGCAGCGTCCCGCAAGGCCTGAGGAGATGAAGCCGCGGAGCGTTCCTTCAGCTGGCGTGCCAGGAGGGTGTGTGCCCTATTGCCCCTTTCATAGAAATTCTGTCTAGAGAAAGTTAGCAGCTTCTCCGCCCCCGCCACCGCCAGATCTTTTAATTTTTCCCTTAGTCTGACCACCTCTTTCAAAGCGGCCAGAGAGGGAGATTCAGCGTGTGTCCTCTCATGAAGCTTTAGTTGAGAAGTCAAATGTGCCCTCTGGACCCCCGCGGATCTCTTGGCCCTGGCGCCCTCCCTAATAAAATGGCCCCTCAAAATAAGTTTTTTTAACCAGTGGGTTCCATCCATTTCTTTCAATTTTTGTATCTATTGTGGCTATTGTCTTTGGAGTGGCACCCCGGCTCACGGAACACTTACTGCTGTATATACTGTATGCTTGCAGCATCAGTTCATGCAATTACCTGTGCACTGAGTGGGCTTCCCCGCTGTGCAGATTAACACTTTGTTGGAGCAATTACAATATTCGCCGCCGATCGTAATCATAACTGAATTTTGAAAAATTCGCCCAACTCTAATGATGAGTGGGCGAGGACGGGTTTTATGAGAGGAAGGGGTGTGCCTAGGTAAAAGAAGCTGCAGAGTGTTATTACATTTTTTTTCTTAAATAACTTAATGTGTGTACATTCCGACAGCCAATCAGGGTGCATAAACCATCCACAACGTCTGCCGAAGTCACATATCTCTATCCATATAAAAATCAGACATCTTGTTTTGCTGGTGCCATTTTCTAAGTGTAGGAGCGCAGAGAGTCCGCTCTTGCTGCTGCTGAAAGTGAACTTGTTGGTTAGATAAATAGGGTCCTATTCTGTGTGAAATCGATCTTCCACCATCTAACTAAATTGTGCCCCATTTGCTAATTCAAATCGTTTGGGCAAAAACTGTGTTGCAGTGAGGAATCAGGAGGCCCTACTGTATTTGCTCATCAAAATCATTAGGCCTAATATAGGAGTTCAGTCAGGTGGCCCAGTTTGCTAACCCAAATAGTTTGAGATAGAACTGTGTTGCAGTGAGGAATCAGGAGGCCCCATTTTCTCTTAAAAATAATTTGTCCTAATATTGGGTTTCAGCCAGGAGGCCATATTTTTTAATCCAAATATGTGATAAATCTGTTGCAGTGAGAAATCAAGAGGCCCCATTTGTTCTTAAAAATCATTAGTCGGAATATTGGGGTTCAGCCTGGCGTTCCCTATTTGCTGATCCAAATTGTTTGTGATAAAATTGTGCAGTTTTGCAGGAATCAGGAGGCCTCATTTGCTCATCAAAATAAATAGGTATAAGAGTGTTGTTCAGGCACACTAAGAAATAAATAGTAATTGTTCAATTAGTGACTAGAGATGAGCCACCTCCCTAGTGTTCGGGTTCGGTTCGTCGAACAGGGACGTATTCGACGAACTGTTCGTCGAACGTTCGACGAACACCGTTAAACCCCATTGAAACCAATGGCAGGCAAACACAAACACATACAAACACATGGAAAACACATAGAAAACACATAGAAAACACCTTAAAAGGTCTCCAAAAGCCGACAAACTGCTCAGAAGACACAACAAACACATGGAAAAGTCACAACTACATATAGTCATGCGAAAAGAAAAGAGGTGGAGGAGTAAAAGGAGGAGGAGACACAGATATAGGCATGACATGCTTTTCTAAAATCAAGAAAGGCTGGCGTAAAAATCTAAACTAACTCTACCAACACCCAGACGTCTTGACAAAAAAAAAAATAAAAAATAAATATCTTTAGGTAGAATGGCGGTGGGTCCATTCAAAACACTTTCCTTAGAAGACGTAGTGGCACCCCCATTGGGAGTTGTGCCAAAAAATGAACCCAATACATTCAGACTAATCCACCATTTGTCATATCCAAGGGGCAGGTCAGTAAACGACAACATCGACGCGGAACCAAGTACAGTACCAACCAAGTCAGGCCGGTCAAGAAGTTGGTAAGGGGCACCCTAATGGCCAAAACAGACATTGAGGGGACGTTCCGGTTACTACCTGTGCCTCCGAATAGTGTCCTCCCATTGGGCTGCTTCTGTGAAGGAGCATACTACATAGATTGCTGTTTGCCCATGGGGTGCTCTATATCCTGCTCACTATTTGAGGCGTTTAGTTGCTTCCTCGAATGGGTCGTCATGGACGTTTGTAAGGCGGCACATATTAACCATTACCTCGACGACTTCTTATGCCTGGGCCCAAAAGATTCGCCACAGTGTGAAAACACGCGGTAGTCCACCTGTGAGAAGGAGAGAGCTGGAGGGAGAGTGGACACCCCAGAGCTGAGGGGTTAGATTGAGAAAGAAAGAAGGCGGTGTAGCTTGCTTCATGGGTAGAGTACTCTGCTGAGTAGCAGAAATTGCTACTAGGCCCAAAAGGATTTCCTGGGCCAGATGCCATTACAAAATAGTAGTTAGGTAAACAGGCGGTGTAGCTTGCTTCATGGGTGGGGTACGCTGCTGAGTAGCACCAAATTCTACTAGGCCCAAAAGGATTTCCTGGGACAGATGCCTTTACAAAATAGTACTTAGGTAAACAGGGGGTGTAGCTTACTTCATGGGTGGGGTACGCTGCTGAGTAGCACTAAATTCTACTAGGCCCAAAAGGATTTCCTGGGCCAGATGCCGTTACAAAATAGTACTTAGGTAAACAGGCGGTGTAGCTTACTTCATGGGTGGAGTACGCTGCTGAGTAGCACTAAATTCTACTAGGCCCAAAAGGATTTCCTGGGCCAGATGCCGTTACAAAATAGTAGTTAGGTAAACAGGCGGTGTAGCTTGCTTCATGGGTGGGGTACGCTTCTGAATAACTATTATTAAATAGATACTCTAAAAATACCAATTCCCAGTGAAAAACAGAAAAACAAAAAAGATCCAATTGTGCACCTACTCTAGCATATGTCCCTATGCTTTACTACTGTCCCTTCCTAGCAGTGGAGGTTGGCACCCTGATAGAGACGATTTTGGCGCCCCCACTCAACGGCGACTGACCCCAGCTAGCCCTGTTAAATGACTAATAAACTATAGGTGGGAAAACAATAAGCTTATGAAAGAAATGAAGTAAAGCATAGAGAGAACAGACTAAGGTGCACAAGTATAATCCCCATGTACTGTCCTATACCAAACAGTGGTTGTATATACTGCAATTGAACAGTGATATAGACCTGTAACTAATTAGCTCAAAGCGTACTAAGTGCTAATCACCAGATGTGTAGATGTCATGAGCCTTAGTTAGGATTGCAGATAAATACAAAAAGGACAATAATAGCATGGGGAGGTAAAGATTACGGTACCTACTTATTAAAAACCTGGTTCAAAAACAATCCTAGACTGTATAGAGCAGCCTTAACAGGCTTTAGGCAGGGTACCAACCTACATAGATAGATAGATTACATTCATGGACTTGCAATAGTGTCCAGTATTGTTGATATTACACTGTACAATAAGGACAGGGTTATAGCCAAAAGGTACACAACTGAAGGTTAGTAGCTAAAATATAGATGCCTGACGATAACCAATATCAGCAATATACAATCAAAAAAATACCCGTATAGGGTTCCAAGTACAGCAAAGAGAGGGTATTAACCCCAAAAAACAACACTTAGCTTCCAAGTCATCGCATTGGGGCGATGACTTGGAAGTTAAGTGTTGTTTTTTGGGGTTAATATCCTCTCTTTGCTGTCCTTGGAATCCTATACGGTTATTTTTTTGACTGTATATTGCTGATATTGGTTATCGTCAGGCATCTATATTTTAGCTACTAACCTTCAGTTTTGTGCCTTTTGGCTATAACCCTGTCCTTATTGTACAGTGTAATATCAACAATACCGGACACTATTGCAAGTCCATGAATGTAATCTATCTATCTATGTAGGTTAGTACCCTGCCTAAAGCCTGGTAAGGCTGCTCTATACAGTCTAAGGTACCTTCACACAAAACGATATCGCTAGCGATCCGTGACGTTGCAGCGTCCTGGCTAGCGATATCGTTGAGTGTGACAGGCAGCAGTGATCAGGATCCTGCTGTGATATCGCTGGTCGTTTAGGAAAGTTCAGAACTTTATTTGGTCGTCAGATCGCTGTGTATGGTAGTGTTTGACAGCAAAAGCAACGATACCAGCGATGTTTTACAATGGTAACCAGGGTAAATATCGGGTTACTAAGCGCAGGGCCGCGCTTAGTAACCCGATGTTTACCCTGGTTACCATCGTAAAAGTAAAAAAAAAAAACAGTACATACTCACCTTCGCGTCCCCCGGCGTCCGCTTCCTGCACTGACTGAGCGCCGGCCGTAAAGTGAAAGCACAGCACAGCGGTGACGTCACCGCTCTGCTGTTAGGGCCGGCACTCACAGTCAGTGCAGGGAAGTGGACCCCGGGGGACGCGAAGGTGAGTAGGTAGTGTTTGTTTTTTTACTTTTACGATGGTAACCAGGGTAAACATCGGGTTACTAAGTGCGGCCCTGCGCTTAGCAACCCAATGTTTACCCTGGTTACCCGGGGACCTCGGCATCGTTGGTCGCTGGAGAGCTGTCTGTGTGACAGCTCTCCAGCGACCAAACAGCGACGCTGCAGCGATCGGCATCATTGTCTGTATCGCTGCAGCATCGCTTAATGTGAAGGTACCCCTAGGATTGTTTTTGAACCAGGTTTTTAATAAGTAGGTAATCTTTACCTCCCCGTGCTATTATTGTCCTTTTTGTATTTCTCTGCAATCCTAACTAAGGCTCATGACATCTACACATCTGGTGATTAGCACTTAGTACGCTTTGAGCTAATTAGTTACAGGTCTATATCAGTGTTCAGTTGCAGTATATACAACCACTGTTTGGTATAGGACAGTACATGGGGGTTATACTTGTGCACCTTAGTCTGTTCTCTCTATGCTTTACTTCATTTCTTTCATAAGCTTATTGTTTTTCCACCTATAGTTTATTAGTCATTTAACAGGGCTAGCTGGGGTCAGCCGCCGTTGAGTGGGGGCGCCAAAATCGTCTCTATCAGGGTGCCAACCTTCACTGCTAGGAACGGACAGTAGTAAAGCATAGGGACATATGCTAGGGTAGGTGCACAATTGGATCTTTTTTGTTTTTCTGTTTTTCACTGGGAATTGGTATTTTTAGAGTATCTATTTAATAAAAGTTAATCTTTTAAGGGGATTACATGTTACACAGTTTATTATTTTTCCCTATTTTTGCATCTAATTCTTTGAGGTACGCTGCTGAATAGCACTAAATTCTACTAGGCCCAAAAGGATTTTCTGGGCCAGATGCCGTTAAAAATAGTACTTAGGTAAACAGGTGGTGGGTGGCTGGGCTACTCTGCTGACTAGCAGACACTGAAGCTTTGGAGCAGACCTCTGAATCCCAGTCCATAGTATGAGTTAACAACTCTGCAGATGACCCCACCCACCTGGAATTGACGATGGCAACGTCATGTAAAACTCAGCAAGGTGACTAAATAAAAGAGTCTCCATTTTTTCAAAAAATTCGGCCACAGACACCACTTAAGTGGCATCAATTTCGCCAGAGTTTTTTAAAACGGTTGGTGAGGTGATTTTCAAAAATCATCAAGGTTTTTGTCTCCCCAAGATGACACAGGGGTAGAAAAGTCCTTGTGGATCCAGGATTTGTTCATCTTGATGAATGTTAGTCTGTCTACATTGTCACTGGACAGCCGTGTGCGCTTATCTGACAGCACACCACCAGCAGCGCTGAACACATGTTCTGAGAGAACGCTGGCTGCGGGGCACGACAAGATCTCCAAGGTGTGAGTGGCGAGCTCAGGCCATTTTTCATGATTGGAAGCCCAAAATGAGCAAGGGTCCAGTTCCACAGTCATGGCATCGATGCTAACTTGTAGATACTCTTGTACCATCCTCTCTAGGCCTTGGCTGTGCGTCAGACTTCTTGTCTCCTGTGGCCTTGCAAAGGATGGTCTAAAAAAATCTTGAAACAATTGGAAAAAACTGCTGTTACCACCAGATATGATGTTACTGTTACGGCTAGAGTGATGACTCGATAGTCCCACGGTTGGCAAGTTAGAACTCAGAGATTGACTACGTGCACCACTGGTGTTTTGTGGAAAAGCAGATGTTAGATTCTGTAACAGTCTCTGCTGATACTCCTGCATGCGTGAATCCCTTTCTATGGCAGGAATTATTTTGCCAAATTTACTTTTGTACCGGGGATCTAAGAGTGTGGCAACCCAGTAGTCGGCATTACTTCTGATTCTGACAATCCGAGGGTCATGTTGCAGGTAGTGCAGCAAGAAGGCACTCACGTGTCTTGCGCATCCAGGAGGACCAAGTCCTTGTTGTCTTGGTGGTGGCGAGATGAGAATGCTTCCTTCGTCTGCCCCCAACCTTGCAAAACAGAAATTTGATCAAGGTCTTCCTCATCTGAGTCTTCCATACCCAGCGCCAGTTTGTCGTCCACTTCTTCTTCGCCTCCTGCACCTTCCTCAACAGTTTGGCAGCTACCATGCGACCTCGGTAATCCCTCTCCCCCAGCCTCCAATGCCAGCCGCCTTGGTGCTGCCGACATTCTTGACCTTGGAGATATGATCCCTTCCGCATACGACTCCTCCTGTTCCTCCTCCTCTTGTTCCACCACCTGACTCCGAACACTGTGTAAGGTGTACTCCAGCATGTAAATCACCGGAATGGTCATGCTGATAATGGCATCGTCAGCACTAAACATCTTCGTTGCTATTTCAAAACTGTGCAGAAGGGTGCATAGGTCCCTGATCTCAGACCACTCCTGCAGCATGATTTGCCCCACCTCTTGAGCTCGTTGGCCCAGGCTATACATCATAACGTATTGCAGCAGGGCACGTCGGACAGTGCAGACACTGCTCCTAGGCCCAAAACTATTAACTGGATTTGATGCAGTAAAAATTGAGATACACAGGCGGTATAGTTTGTTTCAAAGGCGGGCTACTCTGCTGATGTGCAGACACTGCTCCTAGGTTAAAAACAATTAACAAAATTAGATGCAGTAAAAATAGAGATACACAGGTGGTATAGTTAGTTTCACAGGCGGGCAACTCTGCTGACATGCAGACACTGCTCCTAGGCCCAAAACTATTAACTGGATTAGATGCAGTAAAAATTTAGATACACAGGCGGTATAGTTTGTTTCACAGGCTGGCTGCTCTGCTGACGTGCCGACACTGCTCCTACGCCCTAAACTATTAACTTGATTAGATGCAGTAAAAATTTAGATACACAGGCGGTATAGTTTGTTTCACAGGCTGGCTGCTCTGCTGACGTGCCGACACTGCTCCTAAGCCCTAGACTCTTAACTGGATTAGATGCAGTAAGACTTGAGATACACAGGCGGTATAGTTTGTTTCACAGGTGGGCTACTCTGCTGACGTACAGACACTGCTCCTAGGCCCCAAACTATTAACTGGATTAGATGCAGTAAAATTTGAGATACACAGGCGGTATAGTTTGTTTCACAGGTGGGCTACTCTGCTGACGTGCAGATACTGCTCCTAGGCCCAAAACTATTAACTGGATTAGATGCATTATAACTTGAGATACACAGGCAGTATAGTTTGTTTCACAGGTGGGCTACTCTGTTGACTTGCAGACACTGCTCCTAGGCCCAAAACTACTAACTGGATTAGATGCAGTGAAAATTGAGATACACAGGCGCTATAGTTTGATTTACGGGCGGGCTACTCTGCTGACGAGCAGACACTGCTCCTAGGCCTTAAACTATTAACTGGATTAGATGCAGTAAAAATTGAGATACACAGGCGATATAGTTTGTTTCACAGGCTGGCTACTCTGCTGACGTGCAGACACTGCTCCTAGGCCCAAAACTATTAACTGGATTAGATGCAGTAAAAATTGAGATACACAGGCGGTATAGTTTGTTTCACAGGCGGGCTACTCTGCTGACGTGCAGACACTGCTCCTAAGCCCAAAACCACTTACTGGATTAGATGCAGTGAAAATTGAGATACACAGGCGGTATAGTTTGATTCACGGGCGGGCTACTCTGCCAAAGAGCAGACACTGCTCCTAGGCCCTAAACTATTAACTGGATTATAATCAGTAAAAATTGAGATACACAGGCGGTATAGTTTGTTTCACAGGCGGGCTACTCTGCTGACGTGCAGACACTGCTCCTAGGCCCTAAACTTTTAACTGGATTAAATGCAGTAAAAATTGAGATACACAGGTGGTATAGTTTGTTTCACAGGCAGACTACTCTGCTGACGTGCAGACACTGCTCCTAGGCCCAGATCTATTAACTGGATTAGATGCAGTAAGACTTGAGATACACAGGCGGTATAGTTTGTTTCACAGGCGGGCTACTCTGCTGACGTGCAGACACTGCTCCTAGGCCCAAAAACTACTAACTGGATTAGATGCAGTGAAAATTGAGATACACAGGCGGTATAGTTTGATTCACGGGCGGGCTACTCTGCTGACGTGCAGACACTGCTCCTAGGCCTTAAACTATTACCTGGATTAGATGCAGTAAAAATTGAGATACACAGGCGGTATAGTTAGTTTCACAGGCGGGCTACTCTGCTGACGTGCAGACACTGCTCCTAGGCCCAAAACTATTAAATGGATTAGATGCAGTAAAAATTGAGATACACAGGCGATATAGTTTGTTTCACAGGCGGACTGCTCTGCTCACGTACAGACACTGCTCCTAGGCCCTAAACTATTAACTGGATTAGGTGCAGTAAAAATTGAGATACACAGGTGGTATAGTTTGTTTCACAGGCGGACTACTCTGCTCACGTGCAGACACTGCTCCTAGGCCCAAAACTATTAACTGATTTAGGTGCAGTAAAAATTGAGATACACAGGTGGTATAGTTTGTTTCACAGGCAGACTACTCTGCTGATGTGCAGACACTGCTCCTAGGCCCAAATCTATTAACTGGATTAGATGCAGTAAGACTTGAGATACACAGGCGGTATAGTTTGTTTCACAGGCGGGCTACTCTGCTGACGTGCAGACACTGCTCCTAGGCCCAAAAACTACTAACTGGATTAGATGCAGTGAAAATTGAGATACGCAGGCGGTATAGTTTGATTCACGGGCGGGCTACTCTGCTGACGTGCAGACACTGCTCCTAGGCCCTAAACTATTACCTGGATTAGATGCAGCAAAAATTGAGATACATAGGCGGTATAGTTTGTTTCACAGGCGGGCTACTCTGCTGACGTGCAGACACTGCTCCTTGGCCCTAAACTATTAACTGGATTAGGTGCAGTAAAAATTGAGATACACAGGCGGTATAGTTTGTTTCACAGGCGGACTACTCTGCTCACGTGCAGACACTGCTCCTAGGCCCAAATCTATTAACTGGATTAGATGCAGTAAAAATTGAGATACACAGGCGGTATAGTTTGTTTCACAGGCGGGCTACTCTGCTGACGTGCAGACACTGCTCCTAGACCCAAAAACTACTAACTGGATTAGATGCAGTGAAAATTGAGATACACAGGCGGTATAGTTTCTTTCACAGGTGGGCTACTCTGCTGACGTGCAGACACTGCTCCTAGGCCCAAAACTATTAACTGGATTAGGTGCAGTAAAAATTGAGATACACAGGTGGTATAGTTTATTTCACAGGCGGACTACTCTGCTCACGTGCAGACACTGCTCCTAGGCCCAAATCTATTAACTGGATTAGATGCAGTAAAAATTGAGATACACAGGCGGTATAGTTTGTTTCACAGGCAAGCTACTCTGCTGACGTGCAGACACTGCTCCTAGGCCCTAAACTATTAACTGGATTAGATGCAGCAAAAATTGAGATACACAGGTGGTATAGTTTGTTTCACAGACGGGCTTCTCTGCTGACGTGCAGACACTGCTCCTAGGCCCAAAACTATTAACTGGATTAGATGCAGTAAAAAGTGAGATACACAGGCGGTATAGTTTGTTTCACAGGCGGTCCACTCTGCTGACATACAGACACTGCTCCAAGGCCCTAAACTATTAACTGGTTTAGATGCAGTAAAAATTGAGATACACAGGCGGTATAGTTTGTTTCACAGGCTGGCTATACTGCTGACGTACAGACACTGCTCCTGGGCCCTAAACTATTAATTGGATCAGATGCAGTAAAAATTGAGATACACAGGCGGTATAGTTTGTTTCACAGGCTGGCTACTCTGCTGATGTTCAGACACTGCTCCTAGGCCCTAAACTATTAACTGGATTAGATGCAGTAAAAATTGAGATACACAGGTGCAGTAGCGTAGCTACCAGGGGGGCAGAGGGTGCGGTCGCCCCGGGCCCAGAGCTCAGAGGGGCCCACCTGGAGCTACGCTACCCTTAACTGTATTAGCCTACTTGCACGCCAATATAGTTGAGCTCTGCGGTAGAGCAGGGACAGAATCTCCCTGCACTGCCGCGGTCTGTTCTGTAGAGGAGCATGTACCCGGGGACGCTGGGTGCCGGGCACTGTACCTGCTGCCTCCAGCAGAGCATACTGCAGACACACACATTGCCGGCTGTGTGGTGTCTGCTGAAGAGACGCTGCTTCTTCCCTCCCTGAGCCCTGCATACAGGAGCAGGACAGGAGATAGGACGACGTAGGAGCTCAGGCTGCAGGGGGCTGGAGGTGACTGCACTGCCACTGTGCAGTGAGGAGGAGGCAGGACACTGTTCCCCTCTGAGTCCTGACATGTCCCTGAGGTTTCTTGCATCCGTTTTGCTCTGTCTCTGTCAGTCTCTCTCAGTCTCGCTCTCTGTCTCGCTCTCTGTCTGTCTCGCGCTCTCTGTCTCGCACTCTCTGTCTTCCTCTCTGTCTCTCTCGCTCTGTCTCTCTCGCTCTCTGTCTCGCTTGCTCTGTCTCACTCACTCTCTGTCAGTCTCGCTCTGTCTCGCTCTCTCTGTCTGTCTGTCTCGCGCTCTGTCTTGCTTGCTCTGTCTCGCTCTCTGTCAGTCTCAGTCTCGCTCTGTCTCGCTCTCTCTGTCTCGCTCTCTCTGTGTCTCTGTCTCGCTCATGGTCTGTCTCGCTCATGGTCTGTCTCGCTCATGCTCTGTCTCGCTCATGCTCTGTCTCGCTCATGGTCTGTCTCGCTCATGGTCTGTCTCGCTCATGGTCTGTCTCGCTCATGCTCTGTCTCGCTCATGCTCTGTCTCGCTCATGCTCTGTCTCTCTCGCTCTGTCAGTCTCGCTCTCTGTCTCGGTCTCTCAGTCTCTGTCTCGCTCTTTCTGTCTGTCTCTCTCTGTCTCGCTCACTCTGTCTCGCTGTCTCTCAGTCTCTGTCTCGCTCTGTCAGTCTGTCTCACTCTCAGTCTCGCTCTCTCTGTCTGTCTCTCTCTTTCTCGCTCACTCTCTGTCTCGCTCTCTGTCTCGTTTGCTCTCTGTCTCGCTCTGTCTCACTCTCTCTGTCTCTGTCTCGCTCTCTGTCAGTCTGTCTCGCTCACTCTGTCTCGCTCTCAGTCTCGCTCTCTGTCTGTCTCGCTCTCTCTGTCTGTCTCTCTGTCTCGCTCTCTGTCTTGCTCTCTCTGTCTCTCTGACTGTCTCTGTCTCTCTGTCAGTCTCTGTCTCTCGCTGTCTCTCTGTCTCAGTCTTTGTCTAGCGCTCTCTCTCAGTTTGTCTCTCAGTCTCTGTCAGTCTCTGTCAGTCTCTCTCTGTCACTCTGGCAGTCTCTCTCTGTCTCAGTCTTTGTCTCGCTCTCTCTGTTTGTCTCTCAGTCTCTGTCTCTCTGTCAGTCTCTGTCTCTCTCAGTCTCTGTCTCTGTCAGTCTCTCTTTGTCACTCTCTGGCAGTCTCTCTCTGTCTCAGTCTTTGTCTCGCTCTCTCAGTTTGTCTGTCAGTCTCTGTCTCAGTCTCTGTCTCTGTCAGTCTCTCTCTGTCACTCTCTGTCAGTCTCTCTCTGGCTCAGTCTTTGTCTCACTCTCAGTTTGTCTCTGTCTTAGTCTCTCTCTCCATCAGTCTCGCTCTCTCTGTCTCGCTCTCTCAGTCTCGCTCTTTCTCTGTCTCGCTCTCAGTCTCTGTCAGTGTCTCTGTCTCTCTCTATCTGTCTCTCAATCTCTGTCTCTCTGTCAGTCTCTGTCTCTCAGTCTCTGTCTCTCTGTCTGTCTCTCTCAGTCAAGGTCTCGCGCTCTCTGTCTCGCTCTCTGTCTCGCTCTCTGTGTCTTTCTCTCTGTCTCAGTCTCTCTCTGTGTCTCTGTCTCTGTGTCAGTCTCTCTAAGTCTCTGTCTCTGGCAGTCTCTCTGTCTCTCAGTCTCTGTCTCACTCTCTCTCTCAGTTTGTCCCAGTCTCGCTCTCTCTGTCTTGCTCTCTCAGTCTCTGTCAGTCTCTCTCTGTCAGTCTGTCTCTGTTAGTCTCTCTCTCTGTCTCGCTCTCAGTCTCTGTCAGTCTCTCTCTGTCTCTCTGTTTGTCTGTCAGTCTCTGTTAGTCTCTCTCTCTGTCAGTCTCTCTCAGTCTCTTTGTCTCTCAGTCTCGGTCTCGCTCTCTCTGTCTCTCTCAGTCTCGCTCTCTCTGTCTTTCTGTCTCAGTCTCTCTGTCTTATCTCTCTCTCTCTCTGTCTCTCAGTCTCTCTCTCAGCATCTCTCTCTCTATCTCTTGTAATGTGGTCCTGTAGCTGGGGTCAGGGTCCTATCAGTCCAGTGTGTGTCATCTCATATCAGTAAATACAAGGTAACAAACATGAAAATGCCATTTATATAAACAATAAAAATCCCCATAAAGTTGAGTATAAATATATATGATGAAAAGCCAAATAGAATAAAAATGGGAACAGCCAGTAGGTGAGTATAGACAATCACAATCACATATAGATGCATATGTATACTCAGTCTGAATACCATGGCCTGCAAATGGGGAGAAGGGAAAAAAAGTGATGACATACAGGGGGGCGCACTTTCTTCTTTCATTGTGATATTTTACCTCCCCCCCCCCCCCCCCTTTCTTCTGCTTTCCTCTTTCTTTCCATTCGCCTCTTTAGGGTCTTGTCCAGACATTCCTTTTAGGGTTACCTGGATTCATTCAGGGACCTATTCCCATATGATGGACTCTATACGCATTTACTGGTTGTTTTTATTTTCTGCAATTTGCAGCCCACAGAAAGGGACAGAGTCCAGAATCCAAGGGAGATACAACGTGGGGGCTAATGCAGGGGCCATTATACATTTTCGATTACAGCAGGATCATCTGCTGAGGTTCCCCTTATACCCATGATTAAAGTGTGCCACCATAGTTGTAATCAAGGGTTAGGGGCCCACTCAGATGGTTCGCCCCCCCTGAGCTGAACCCTTAGCTACGCCTCTGCACAGGTGGTATAGTTTGTTTCACAGGCTGGCTATACTGCTGACGTACAGACACTGCTCCTAGGCCCTAAACTATTAACTGGATTAGATGCAGTAAAAATTGAGATACACAGGCGGTATAGTTTGTTTCAGAGGCGGGCTACTCTGCTGACGTGCAGACACTGCTCCTAGGCCCTAAACTATTAACTGGATTAGATGCAGTAAAAATTGAGATACACAGGCGGTATAGTTTGTTTCAGAGGCGGGCTACTCTGCTGACGTGCAGACACTGCTCCTAGGCCCTAAACTATTAACTGGATTAGATGCAGTAAAAATTGAGATACACAGGCGGTATAGTTTGTTTCAGAGGCGGGCTACTCTGCTGACGTGCAGACACTGCTCCTAGGCCCTAAACTATTAACTGGATTAGATGCAGTAAAAATTGAGATACACAGGCGGTATAGTTTGTTTCAGAGGCGGGCTACTCTGCTGACGTGCAGACACTGCTCCTAGGCCCTAAACTATTAACTGGATTAGATGCAGTAAAAATTGAGATACACAGGCGGTATAGTTTGTTTCACAGGCGGGCTACTCTGCTGACGTGCAGACACTGCTACTAGGCCCAAAACTATTAACTGGATTAGATGCAGCAAAAATTGAGATACACAGGCGGTATAGTTTGTTTCACAGGCGGACTACTCTGCTGACGTGCAGACACTGCTCCTAGGCCCAAAAGTATTAACTGGATTAGATGCAGTAAAAATTGAGATACACAGGCGGTATAATTTATTTCACAGGCGGGCTACTGTGCTGACGTGCAGACACTGCTCCTAGGCCATAGCTCCCAACCGTCCCGCATTGTGCGGGACTGTCCTGGTTTGGAGCCTGTGCCCCACTGTCCAGCGCAGGACGCACTGATCCTGCGCCCGCAGACAGCAGGACCGACACGCCCCCTTGTGTCAAGCCATGCCCCGGGCCCTTACCCTTCCGTATGGCTGCCTGCTTTCTGCGCACAGGACCTGTGATGAGGTCACAGGAGGGGAGGAGTCAGGGGTCACATGATCAGGACCTCCGAAGTTGTGCTGGTTGCCAACTTGCCGCTGCAGGATGAGGTAAGTAATGCTGTGTGTGAGGTCAGGAGGTGTACAGTGTGGATGTAGCAGAGCCGTGTGTGTGCGAGGTGTACGGAGCGGAGCCGTGTGTGTGCGAGGTGTACGGACCAGAGCCGTGTGTGTGCGAGGTGTGGGGAGCGGAGCCTTGTGTGTGCGAGGTGTACGGAGAGGAGCCGTGTGTGTGCGAGGTGTACGGAGCGGAGTCGTGTGTGTGCGAGGTGTACGGAGCGGAGCCGTGTGAGGTGTATGGAGCGGAGCTGAATGTGTATGGAGCGGAGCGTGTGTACGGAGCGGAGCCGTGTGTGCAAATTGTACGGAGCGCAGCCGCGTGTGTAGGAGTAGCTATGTGTGGCCATTATATGGTACAAAGTATCATGTGTGGCCAATATACAGTATGGAGCATAATGTGGCCAATGGCCATTGTACAGTATGGAGCATCATGTGTGGCCATTATACAGTATGGAGCGTCATGTGTGGCTATTATACAGTATGGAGCATCATGTGGGGTCATTATACAGTATGGAGCATCATGTGGGGTCATTATACAGTATGGAGCATCATGTGCGGTCATTATACAGTATGGAGCATCATGTGCAGTCATTATACAGTATGGAGCATCATGTGCGGTCATTATACAGTATGGAGCATCATGTGCGGTCATTCTACAATATGGAGCATCATGTGTGGTCATCATACAGTATGGAGCATCATGTGTGGTCATAATACAGTATGGAGCATCATGTGGGGTCATTATACAGTATGGAGCATCATGTGTGGTCATCATACAGTATGGAGCATCATGTGTGGTCATTATACAGTATGGAGCATCATGTGTGGTCATTATACAGTATGGAGCATCATGTGCAGCCAGTATACAGTATGGAGCATGATGTGCAGTCATTATACAGTATGGAGCATCATGAGGGGTCATTATACAGTATGCAGCATCATGTGTGGTCATCATACAGTATGCAGCATCATGTGTGGCTATTATACAGTATGGAGCACTGTGTGGCCATTATACAGTATGGAGCATCATGAGTGGCCATTATACAGTATGGGGCACTGTGTGGCCATATTTTTTTGTTTATAATTATTGTATGTGAAACAGTGTGATCAGCAGTGCTAAATGGGTGTGGTTGGGACGTGCATATGGCTGTGACTAATTATGAATGGGTGTGGTCAGAGGCGTGGCCTAAAATTTGCCGTGGTGCGCGTTGCGCGCCACAAGCTTTGTCCCTCTTTCCCATCTTCAAAAGTTGGGAGGTATGTCCTAGGCCCAAAACTATTAACTGGATTAGATGCAATAAAAATTGAGATACACAGGCGGTATAGTTTGTTTCACAGGCGGGCTACTCTGCTGACGTGCAGACACTGCTCCTAGGCCCTAAACTATTAACTGGTTTAGATGCAGTAAAACTTGAGATACACAGGCGGTATAGCTTGTTTCACAGGCGGGCTACTCTGCTGACGTGCAGACACTGCTCCTAGGCCCAAAACTACTAACTGGATTAGATGCAGTGAAAATTGAGATACACAGGCGGTATAGTCTGATTCACGGGTGGGCTACTCTGCTGACATGCAGACACTGCTCCTAGGCCCTAAACTATTAACTGGATTAGAAGCAGTAAAAATTGAGATACACAGGCGGAATAGTTTTTTTCACAGGCTGGCTACTCTGCTGACGTTCAGACACTGCTCCTAGGCCCTAAACTATTAACTGGATTAGATGCAATAAAAATTGAGATACACAGGCGGTATAGTTTGTTTCACAGGCGGGCTACTCTGCTGACGTGCAGACACTGCTCCTAGGCCCTAAACTATTAACTGGTTTAGATGCAGTAAAACTTGAGATACACAGGCGGTATAGCTTGTTTCACAGGCGGGCTACTCTGCTGACGTGCAGACACTGCTCCTAGGCCCAAAACTACTAACTGGATTAGATGTAGTGAAAATTGAGATACACAGGCGGTATAGTCTGATTCACGGGTGGGCTACTCTGCTGACATGCAGACACTGCTCCTAGGCCCTAAACTATTAACTGGATTAGAAGCAGTAAAAATTGAGATACACAGGCGGAATAGTTTTTTTCACAGGCTGGCTACTCTGCTGACGTTCAGACACTGCTCCTAGGCCCTAAACTATTAACTGGATTAGATGCAATAAAAATAGAGATACACAGGCGGTATAGTTTGTTTCACAGGTGGGCTACTCTGCTGACGTGCAGACACTGCTCCTAGGCCCTAAACTATTAACTGGTTTAGATGCAGTAAAACTTGTGATACACAGGCGGTATAGCTTGTTTCACAGGCGGGCTACTCTGCTGACGTGCAGACACTGCTCCTAGGCCCAAAACTACTAACTGGATTAGATGCAGTGAAAATTGAGATACACAGGCGGTATAGTCTGATTCACGGGTGGGCTACTCTGCTGATGTTCAGACACTGCTCCTAGGCCCTAAACTATTAACTGGATTAGATGTAGTAAAAATTGAGATACACAGGCGGTATAGTTTGTTTCACAGGCGGGCTACTCTGCTGACGTTCAGACACTGCTCCTAGGCCCAAAACTATTAACTGGATTAGATGCAGCAAAAATTGAGATACACAGGCGGTATAGTTTGTTTCACAGGCGGGCTACTCTGCTGACGTGCAGACACTGCTCCTAGGCCCAAAACTATTAACTGGATTAGATGCAGCAAAAATTGAGATACACAGGCGGTATAGTTTGTTTCACAGGCGGGCTACTCTGCTGACGTGCAGACACTGCTCCTAGGCCCAAAACTATTAACTGCATTAGATGCAGTAAAAATTGAGATACACAGGCGGTATAGTTTGTTTCACAGGCGGGCTACTCTGCTGACGTGCAGACACTGCTCGTAGGCCCTAAACTATTAACTGGTTTAGATGCATTAAAACTTGAGATACACAGGCGGTATAGCTTGTTTCACAGGCGGGCTGCTCTGCTGACGTGCAGACACTGCTCCTAGGCCCAAAACTACTAACTGGATTAGATGCAGTGAAAATTGAGATACGCAGGCGGTATAGTCTGATTCACGGGTGGGCTACTCTGCTGACGTTCAGACACTGCTCCTAGGCCCTAAACTATTAACTGGATTAGATGTAGTAAAAATTGAGATACACAGGCGGCATAGTTTGTTTCACAGGCGGGCTACTCTGCTGACGTTCAGACACTGCTCCTAGGCCCAAAACTATTAACTGGATTAGATGCAGCAAAAATTGAGATACACAGGCGGTATAGTTTGTTTCACAGGCGGGCTACTCTGCTGACATGCAGACACTGCTCCTAGGCCCAAAACTATTAACTGCATTAGATGCAGTAAAAATTGAGATACACAGGCGGTATAGTTTGTTTCACAGGCGGGCTACTCTGCTGACGTGCAGACACTGCTCCTAGGCCCTAAACTATTAACTGGTTTAGATGCAGTAAAACTTGAGATACACAGGCGGTATAGCTTGTTTCACAGGCGGGCTACTCTGCTGACATGCAGACACTGCTCCTAGGCCCAAAACTACTAACTGGATTAGATGCAGTGAAAATTGAGATACACAGGCGGTATAGTCTGATTCACCGGTGGGCTACTCTGCTGACAAGCAGACACTGCTCCTAGGCCCTAAACTATTAACTGGATTAGATGCAGAAAAAATTGAGATACACAGGCGGTATAGTTTGTTTCACAGGCGGGCTACTCTGCTGACGTGCAGACACTGCTCCTAGGCCCAAAACTATTAACTGGATTAGATGCAGCAAAAATTGAGATACACAGGCGGTATAGTTTGTTTCACAGGCGGGCTACTCTGCTGACGTGCAGACACTGCTCCTAGGCCCAAAACTATTAACTGGATTAGATGCAGCAAAAATTGAGATACACAGGCGGTATAGTTTGTTTCACAGGCGGGCTACTCTGCTGACGTGCAGACACTGCTCCTAGGCCCAAAACTATTAACTGCATTAGATGCAGTAAAAATTGAGATACACAGGCGGTATAGTTTGTTTCACAGGCGGGCTACTCTGCTGACGTGCAGACACTGCTCGTAGGCCCTAAACTATTAACTGGTTTAGATGCATTAAAACTTGAGATACACAGGCGGTATAGCTTGTTTCACAGGCGGGCTGCTCTGCTGACGTGCAGACACTGCTCCTAGGCCCAAAACTACTAACTGGATTAGATGCAGTGAAAATTGAGATACGCAGGCGGTATAGTCTGATTCACGGGTGGGCTACTCTGCTGACGTTCAGACACTGCTCCTAGGCCCTAAACTATTAACTGGATTAGATGTAGTAAAAATTGAGATACACAGGCGGCATAGTTTGTTTCACAGGCGGGCTACTCTGCTGACGTTCAGACACTGCTCCTAGGCCCAAAACTATTAACTGGATTAGATGCAGCAAAAATTGAGATACACAGGCGGCATAGTTTGTTTCACAGGCGGGCTACTCTGCTGACGTGCAGACACTGCTCCTAGGCCCAAAACTATTAACTGGATTAGATGCAGCAAAAATTGAGATACACAGGCGGTATAGTTTGTTTCACAGGCGGGCTACTCTGCTGACATGCAGACACTGCTCCTAGGCCCAAAACTATTAACTGCATTAGATGCAGTAAAAATTGAGATACACAGGCGGTATAGTTTGTTTCACAGGCGGGCTACTCTGCTGACGTGCAGACACTGCTCCTAGGCCCTAAACTATTAACTGGTTTAGATGCAGTAAAACTTGAGATACACAGGCGGTATAGCTTGTTTCACAGGCGGGCTACTCTGCTGACATGCAGACACTGCTCCTAGGCCCAAAACTACTAACTGGATTAGATGCAGTGAAAATTGAGATACACAGGCGGTATAGTCTGATTCACCGGTGGGCTACTCTGCTGACAAGCAGACACTGCTCCTAGGCCCTAAACTATTAACTGGATTAGATGCAGAAAAAATTGAGATACACAGGCGGTATAGTCTGATTCACCGGTGGGCTACTCTGCTGACGTGCAGACACTGCTCCTAGGCCCTAAACTATTAACTGGATTAGATGCAGTAAAAATTGAGATACACAGGCGGTATAGTTTGTTTCACAGGCTGGCTACTCTGCTGACGTGCAGACACTGCTCCTAGGCCCTAAACTATTAACTGGATTAGATGCAGAAAAAATAGAGATACACAGGCGGTATAGTTTGTTTCACAGGCGGGCTACTCTGCTGACGTGCAGACACTGCTCCTAGGCCCAATACTGTTAACTGGATTAGATGCAGTGAAAATAGAGATACACAGGCGGTATAGTTAGTTTCACAGGCGGGCTACTCTGCTGATGTGCAGACACTGCTCCTAGGTCCAAAACTGTTAGCTGGATTAGATGCAGTGTAAATAGAGATACACATATGTTGTAGTTAGTTTCTCAGGCGGGCTACTCTGCTGACGTGCAAACACTTCTACTAAGCCCAAAACCCCAAAATTATTAACTGGATTAGATGCAGTAAAAATTGAGATACACAGGCGGTGTGGTTTTTTTCACAGGTGGGCTACTCTGCTGACGTGCAGACACTGCTCCTAGGCCCAAAACTATTAACTGGATTAGATGCAGTAAAAATTGAGATACACAGGTGGTATAGTTTGTTTCACGGGCGGGCTACTTTGCTGATGTGCAGACTCTGCTCCTAGGCCCAAAACTATTAACTGGATTAGATGTGGTGCAGACACTGCTACTAAGCCCCAAACCCCAAAACGATTTACTGGGTTAAATGCAGTAAAAATTGAGATACACAGGCGGTGTAACTAGCTTCACAGGCGGGCTACACAGATGACTATCAGACAATGCTACTAGCCCAAAAGGATTGGCTGAGCTAGATTTCACCAAATACTGTGACAAACACTTGCACAGCACTGGCTCAGACCTGCCTGGCAAACAGTGCTATGAACTGCTGTAACCTACCCTGAAAAGGGCTGATATTACAACTAGTCCCGACTCCCTAAACCTATCTCTCTGACAATTCGCTCCAAAAAAACTCTTAGACTGTATAGCGCCCACAGCAGCAGCGGTGCCGTCTAACACTAAGCTGCAGCAGTGAGGAAATGGTGGCGATGGGGCAAATGGCTGGTTCTTATAGGGCAAGGACATACACAGCCAACGACACATGCCCTTGCTTGTGTGCATCACATGCACATTGCTGTGTGTGTGCACTGCTGAAAGGCTGAGAGGCTGCACCGCCCCTCTGTAAATGTGGGAAAGAAAAAAAATGGAGATCGGCGTTATTTCAGAACAGATCTATCCCCCCCCCCGCCCACTATACACTGAAACAGTCCATTAACAATGATAAACCGTTTTAATGTGCAAATCAAGCTAGGCTTTTGGTGAACGAACAGTTATCGAACAGAAACTCGAACAGCCAAATTTTAAGCAAATTGTTCGGGTTCGTTGAACGACTCGAACACCGCCCAAAACCGCTCGAATTTGAAATTGGCGAACAGTTCGACTCGAACACCGCTCATCTCTTTTAGTGACATGTGACTAACAGGTGTGGGAAATGTACATACAACATGAGTGGGAAAAAGAGAGGTTGTGGCGTAAGGGGGAATAGGCTTAATGTTAGATGTGTACGTGGGTTAGGTGTTAATATTAACCCCTTCACCCCCAAGGGTGGTTTGCACGTTAATGACCAGGCCAATTTTTACAATTCTGACCACTGTCCCTTTATGAGGTTATAACTCTGGAACGCTTCAACGGATCTTGGCGATTCTGACACTGTTTTCTCGTGACATATTGTACTTCATGATAGTGATAAAATTTCTTCTATATAACTTGCGTTTATTTGTGAAAAAAACGAATATTTGGCGAAAATTTTGAAAATTTCGCAATTTTCCAACTTTGAATTTTTATGCCCTTAAATCACAGACATATGTCACACAAAATACTTAATAAGTAACATTTCCCACATGTCTACTTTACATCAGCACAATTTTGGAACCAAAATTTTTTTTTGTGACGGAGTTATAAGGGTTAAAAGTTGACCAGCAATTTCTCATTTTTACAACACCATTTTTTTTTAGGGACCACATCTCATTTGAAGTCATTTTGAGGGGTCTATATGATAGAAAATACCCAAGTGTGACACCATTCTAAAAACTGCACCCCTCAAGGTACTCAAAACCACTTTCAAAAAGTTTATTAACCCTTCAGGTGTTTCACAGGATTTTTTGGAATGTTTAAATAAAAATAAACATTTAACTTTTTTTCACACAAAATTTATTTCAGCTCCGATTTGTTTTATTTTACCAAGGGTAACAGGAGAAAATAGACCCCAAAATTTGTTGTAAAATTTGTCCTGAGTACGCTGATACTCCATATGTGGGGGTAAACTACTGTTTGGGCGCATGGCAGAGCTCGGAAGGGAAGGAGCGCCATTTGGAATGCAGACTTAAATGGATTGGTCTGCAGGCGTCACGTTGCATTTGCAGAGCCCCTGATGTACCCAAACAGTACAAACCCCCCACAAGTGACCCCATATTGGAAACTAGACCCCCCAAGGAACTTATCTAGATGTGTTGTGAGAACTTTGAACCCCCAAGTGTTTCACTACAGTTTATAACGCAGAGCCGTGAAAATAAAAATTCTTTTTTTTTTTCACAAAAATGATTTTTTAGCCCCCAGTTTTGTATTTTCACAAGGGTATCAGGATAAATTGGACCCCAAAAGTTGTTGTCCAATTTGTCCTGAGTACGCTGATACCCCATATGTGGGGGGAACCACTGTTTGGGCGCATGACAGAGCTCGGAAGGGAAGGAGCGCCATTTGGAATGCAGACTTAAATGGATTGGTCTGTAGGCGTCACGTTGCATTTGCAGATCCCCTGATGTACCCAAACAGTACAAACCCCCCACAAGTGACCCCATATCGGAAACTAGACCCCCCAAGGAACTTATCTAGATGTGTTGTGAGAACTTTGAAAACCCCAAGTGTTTCACTACAGTTTACAACGCAGAGCCGTGAAAATAAAAAATCTTTATTTTCCCACAAAACTTATTTTTTGGCCCCCAGTTTTGTATTTTCCCAAGGGTAGCAGGAGAAATTGGACCCCAAACGATGATGTCCAATTTGTCCTGAGTACGCTGATACCCCATATGTTGGGGTAAACCCCTGTTTGGGCACACGGGAGAGCTCTGAAGGGAAGGAGCACTGTTTTCCTTTTTCAACGCAGAATTGGCTGGAATTCAGATCGGATGCCATGTCCCGTTTGGAGAGCCCCTGATGTGCCTAAACAGTGGAAACCCCCCAATTATAACTGAAACCCTAATCCAAACACACCCCTTACCCTAATCCCAACAGTAACCTTAACCACTCCTCTAACCCAGACACAACCAACCCTATTCCCAACCGTAAATGTAATCCAAACCCTAACCCTATCTTTAGCCCCAACCCTAACTGTAGCCCCAAACCTAGCCCCAACCCTAGCCCTAACCCTAGCCCTAACCCTAACCCTAGCCCTAACCCTAGCCCTAACCCTAGCCCTAACCCTAGCAATAACCCTAGCCCTATTACTAGCCCTAACACTAGCCGTAACACTAGCCCTAACCCTAGCCCTAACCCTAACCCTAGCCCCAACCCTAGCCCCAACCCTAACCCTAACCGTAGCCCCAACCCTAGCCCTAACCCTAACCCTAGCCCCAACCCTAGCCTTAACCCTAACCCTAGCCCTAACCCTTGCCCTAACCCTAACCCTAGCCCTAACTCTAGTCCTAACTCTAGCCCTAACCCTAACCCTAAAGGGAAAATGGAAATAAATACATTTTTTAATTTTTTTATTTTTCCCTAACTAAGGGGGTGATGAAGGGGGGTTTGATTTACTTTTATAGCGGGTTTTTTAGCGGATTTTTATGATTGGCGGCCGTCACACACTGAAAGACGCTTTTCATTGCAAAAAATATTTTTTGCGTTACCACATTTTGAGAGCTGTAATTTTTCCATATTTGAGTCCACAGAGTTATGTGAGATCTTGTTTTTTGCGGGACGAGTTGACGTTTTTTATTGGTAACATTTTCGGACACGTGACATTTTTTGATCGCTTTTTATTCCGATTTTTGTGAGGCAGAGTGATCAAAAACCAGCTATTCATGAATTTCTTTTGGGGGAGGCGTTTATACCGTTCCGCGTTTGGTAAAATTGATAAAGCAGTTTTATTCGTCGGGTCAGTACGATTACAGCGATATCTCATTTATATCATTTTTTTTATGTTTTGGCGCTTTTATACGATAAAAACTATTTTATAGAAAAAATAATTATTTTGGTATCGCTTTATTCTCAGGACTATAACTTTTTTATTTTTTTGCTGTTGATGCTGTATGGCGGCTCGTTTTTTGCGGGACAAGATGACGTTTTCAGCGGTACCATGGTTATTTATATAAGTCTTTTTGATCGCGTGTTATTCCACTTTTTGTTCGGCGGTATGATAATAAAGCGTTGTTTTTTGCCTCGTTTTTTTTTTTTTTTTCTTACGGTGTTTACTGAAGGGGTTAACTAGTGGGGCAGTTTTATAGGCTGGGTTGCTACGGACGCGGCGATACTAAATATGTGTACTTTTATTGTTTTTTTTATTTTATTTAGCTAAAGAAATGTATTTATGGGAATAATATATATATTTTTTTTATTTATTTAGGATATTTTTTTTTTTTTACACACATGTGGGGATTTTTTTTTTAACTTTTTTACTTTGTCCCAGGGGGGGACATTACAGATCATTGATCTGACAGTGTGCACAGCACTCTGTCAGATCGACGATCTGCTGTGCAGGGCTGCAGGCTTACCAGCGTCTGCACTGAGCAGACACTCGGTAAGCCACCTCCCTCCCTGCAGGACCCGGATGCCGTGGCCATCTTGGATCCGGGACCTGCGGCGAGGAGGGAGGTAGGAGACCCTCGGAGCAACGCGATCACATCGCGTTGCTCCGGGGGTCTCAGGGAAGCCCACAGGGAGCCCCCTCCCTGCGCGATGCTTCCCTATACCACCGGTACACCGCGATCATGTTTGATCGCGGTGTGCCGGGGGTTAATGTGCCGGGGGCGGTCCGTGACCGCTCCTGGCACATAGTGCCGGATGTCAGCTGCGATATGCAGCTGACACCCGGCCGCGATCGGCCGGGTGGCCCCCGTGAGCGCGGCCGATCGCGTATGACGTACTATCCCGTCGGTGGTCATACGGGCCCACCCCACCTCGACGGGATAGTGCGTCTGATGTCAGAAAGGGGTTAATGAAAGCTCAACTGAACAAACATCGTCTTGTCCACTAACAATATCTTTACTGGATGGGCTATTCCACTTCCTTTCTTTGGCAGCTACACAGCAGTACACCTAGTAGATGAGGGTGAGAAAGACCATGTGCTCCAGGGGCTACTAAGCACTGCATCAAGTGGCCTCTCCTTCGTTTCCTCCACCTTAACATCAGACATATCCCTCAGAGATGGCACTCCAATCAATCTTGTATCCCCCTCCCCCGCGTCACAAATTTCCAAACGCCCAACTGACCTTGGGGAACCACAGATGGGCCATTCTGCAAAGCTGTTCACACATTCTATTCTATGGGCATCAGAAATCTGCTGCAAAGATTCACAGAATCCATAGGATTGATGTCACTTTGCTGGTGTGTGCAAATACATTTTTGTAAATGTGTAAATTCCGCATTGGGTGTCCTTTATGTGGGTTGCTTGTAGCAGTAGGCCTCTGATACCGACAGTCCTCCACTGTCTTTGAGTCAACTACCCGTGTTACTATCATTACATTTTTCTGACAATAGTAATCTATGAAACTGATATGTGTGCCACCTGAGTGTAGCTGAGCATCACTTTCAAATTTTGGTGGGGGTTTTATCACTTATATAGCGCCAATAATTCAACATTCTCTTTACCGACATTACTGACACTGTAATCATTGGGACTCACAATCTAAATTTACTATCTGTATGTCTTTGTAGTGTGAGTAGAAAAATAATTACTGGGGGTAAACCCTCACAAGCACGGGTAGAACATTCAAACTATTTGCAGATGCTGTCCTTGGTGGGGTTGTAACACGGGACTACAGCGCTGCAAGACTGCTAATGTTTTTGCATTGACAACCGAACGTTTTTGTAGTTAGAAGGTTATCACTGTGATGCAAACTGTGTGCTTCACTGCTGTGTTGGGGAAAACCACTGTCAAGATTGTCTTCCAGCATGTTTTGATACTGCAGCATGGGCGTGTTCCTTTCCAGGGGGAAGCAACAGGCAAAATTTACTTTTGGATTGTGAATAGAACGCACTGGCAACCCAGTAGTCATAACTATTTGGAATTATAACTACCGTATATACTCGAGTATAAGCCGACCCGAGTATAAGCCGACCCCCCTAATTTTGCCACAAAAAACTGGGAAAACTTATTGACTCGAGTATAAGCCTAGGGTGGAAAATGCAGCAGCTACCGGTAAATGTCAAAAAAAAAAAATAGATGCTCCATACCGTTCATTATGGCCCCATAGCTGTGCCATATAGTGCTCTGCACCATTCATTATTGCCCCATAGCTGTACCATAGAAAGCTGTGCCATATAGTGCTCTGCACCGTTCATTATTGCCCCATAGCTGTGCCATATAGTGCTCTGCACCATTCATTATTGCCCCATAGCTGTGCCATATAGTGCTCTGCACCGTTCATAATTGCCCCATAGCTGTGCCATATAGTGCTCTGCACCGTTCATAATTGCCCCATAGCTGTGCCATATAGTGCTTTGCACCGTTCATTATTGCCCCATAGCTGTGCCATATAGTGCTCTGCACCGTTCATAATTGCCCCATAGCTGTGCCATATAGTGCTCTGCACCGTTCATTATTGCCCCATAGCTGTGCCATATAGTGCTCTGCACCGTTCATAATTGCCCCATAGCTGTGCCATATAGTGCTCTGCACCGTTCATTATTGCCCCATAGCTGTGCCATATAGTGCTCTGCACCGTTCATTATTGCCCCATAGCTGTGCCATATAGTGCTCTGCACCATTCATTATTGCCCCATAGATGTGCCATAGAAAGCTGTGCCATTGCTGCTGCTGCAATAAAAATAATAAAACCCATACTCACCTCTCTTGCTTGCAGCTCCTCAGCGTCCCGTCCCGGCGTCTCTCTGCACTGACTGATCAGGCAGAGGGCGGTGCGCACACTATATGTGTCATCGCGCCCTCTGACCTGCACAGTCAGTGCGGAGAGACGCCGGGAAGACGGAGCGGCGCCCGGCGTGTGGAACGCGGACAGGTGAATATGACATACTTACCTGCTCCCGGTGTCCCGCTCCTTCCCCCGGACAGCTGGTCTTCGGTGCCGCAGCCTCTTCCTCTGTCAGCGGTCACCGTTACCGCTGATTAGAGAAATGAATAGGCGGCTCCGCCCCTATGGGAGTGGAGTCCATATTCATTTCTCTAATGAGCAGTCCCACGTGACCGCTGAACAGGGGAAGAGCTGCGGCACCCGGAGACCGTGGGACGGGCAGGGGGAGCGCCAGGAGCGCCGGAAGCAGGTAAGTATGCCTCAGCGCCCTCACCCGCCGACCGTGACTCGAGTATAAGCCGAGAGGGGCACTTTCAGCCCAAAAATTTGGGCTGAAAATCTCGGCTTATACTCGAGTATATACGGTACACGGGTAACAATCATGATGCAGATAGTGCTGCAAGAAGGCGTTCATGGGCTAGTCTCTTTCATGAGGTCCAACTCCACAGTGTGTTGGTGGTGGTATAACACTCAAGCTTTCTTCCTCCATCTCCTCCTGACAACCACGGACAACATAGAGGGAATCATTATCGTCTTCATCTCCTAACTTTTGCGCGTCCTTCACCTCTTCCGTCTCTTCTTTTCGTGGTCCTTCTGCATTTGTTCCTCCCATGGCAAACATTTGTGAGATGACAGACCTGAACTTAAAGATATTGTTAACCCTAAAAGATATCCTCCTCTGCATAGACCTCTTCCCCCAGGACCACCACCACCACGTCCTCACCCACACTATTTAAAGTGTGCTCCAGCATGTAGATGACAGTAATAGGGATGCTGATGATGGCACCATCACTGCTAACCATCTTAGTAGCCATTAAGAAAATGCGCAGCAGCGCAGAAGGGTGCAGAGGTGCTTCATTTGTATTCACTATGCAAGTGTGAATTGCTCCACATCCGTACTGCGTTGTGCCAGGCTATGAAAATTGTCATACTGCACCAGGTCTCAGCGCTGCTGCCAGAGTCGCTGCAATATGTGCAGAGTTTAATTACATGGTGTGGTCACATCACATATCAATCAGACTGAACTGATGAGCAGTCCAACATAATTGGGAAAGGGGCAGGGATTATTTCCCAATTATGTTGGACTGCTCATCAGTTCAGTCTGAAGAATTAGGTTGGAAATAGGTCCCTTTGAGCAATTTTTGCCCAATTTGGTATGGTTTTCTTTTTTGTGCCTCTTTGAGCAGGTACACCCAGGGACATCAGGGTGAGTTGCCGTGGGGCGGGGGCACCATTTTGTGTTCAAGATAGGGTGCTAACCACCGCTGATAGGTATCGTTTAGCTGGGGGTATTAGAGGGGAGGCCACAGAGCAGGAGGTTGCAGTAGTCAAGGCGGGAGATGATGAGGGAATGCATTAGGGTTTTTGCAGATTCTTGGTTCAGGAATGTACAGATCCATGAAATATTTTTGAGTTTAAGTCGGCAAGGAGTGGAAAGGGCTTTGATATGTGGTTTGAAACAGATGTCAATATCAAGGATTAGCCCGAGGCAGTGAGCTTGTGGGACTGGGAAGAGTGGACAGCCATTTACTTAATGGATAGGTCCATTGGAGGGGTCGAGTGAGATGGAGAAAAGATGATGAATTCTGTTTTGTCCATATTAAGTTTTTGAAATCTAGCAGAGAATAAGGATGATACATCAGACAGACATTGTGGGATTCTGGTTAGTAGGGAGATGATATCTGGCCCGATATGTAGATCTGTGTGTCATCAGCATAGAGGTGATACTGAAAGCCATGAGATGCTTTGAGCTGTCCGAGGCTGAAGGTGTAAATGGAGAAGAGAAGGGGCCCTGGGACTGATCCTTGTGGGATTCCGACAGATAGGGGTTGAGGTGAGGAGGTGGTTTGCGAGTGGGAGACACTGAATGTCCGGTCTGTTAGGTATGACAAGAACCAAGATAGGGCCAAGTATGGGATGCCAAGAGATGAGATGGTCTGTAGTAATAGGGAATGGTCCACTGTGTCAAAGGCAGATGACAGGTCCAGGAGGAGGAGGACAGAGTAGTGTCGCTTGGCCTTGGTGGTTAATAGGTCATTGGTGATCTTAGTTAGGGCAGTTTCAGTGGAGTTGTGCAGCCAGAAGCCAGATTGTAAGCGGTCGAAGAGGGAGCACGAAGAGAGGTGGGAGGACAGTTCCAGATGGACTTGTTATTCCAGTAGTTTTGAGGCATAGGGGAGAAGTGATATAGGGTGATAGCTAGATACAGAGGATGAGTCAAGAGAGGGCTTTTGGAGGATAGGTGTGATTGACACGTTTAAAGATAGAGGCGAAACACCAGTTGTTAGTGATAGGTTGAAGAGATGGGATAGGGTTGGGATGAGGACTGTGGTGAGGTTTGGGATGAAGTGGGATGGGATCGGGTCAAGTGCATAGGTGGTGAGATGTGATCTTGAGAGTAGAGTGGAGAGTGGATCTTCTGTAATAGTGGAGAAGGACTCTGGGGGTTGTCGACCAAAACTGTCTCTGATGTTATCAATCTTCTGCTTGAAAAATTATTCAAAGTCTTCAGCTAAGATAAGTGGAGAGGGAGGAGGGGCTGGGGGATGGAGGAGAGAATTGAAAGTGTTGAATAACTGTTTAGGGTTGTGAGACAGGGAGGATATGAGAGAAGAGAAGTAGGTTTGTTTTGCTGCAGCGAGCGTGGCCTTGAAAGTAGTGAGGGACTGTTTGAATGCGATGGTCCTTACTGGAGTGGGATCTTTTCCATCACCACTCAGCAACCCTGGAAGCCGGTCTCTGTTCTTTGGTCAGGCTGGTGTGCCAGGGCTGTCTGTTGATTTTGCGAGCTTTGGTATGTGTGAGAGGGGCAACCGATTTGAGGGCTGCAGCTATTGTGGTGTTATTTAGAGCGGCAGCAGCATTTGCATTGTTTAGGCAACTTATGTCTGCAAGAGGTAGAAGGGATTCAGACAGTGAGTGTAGATTGAGGTGTTTAAGATTTCTGCAAGGATGTGCAAGTTTGTGGGGTGGCTATTTCAATTCTTTCCTGTATCCACCAGCTCCCCCTCCCTCTCCTCTCATCTCTGCTGAATACTTTGCCTCACCACCTGTGAACTTGACACCTCATTCCAAACTTTACCACGGTCTTCATCACAAGCCTAACCCACCTCTTCAACCTGTCACTAACAACTGGTGTCTTCCATCTTGATTGAAACATACCTTGATCACACCCATCTTCCAAAAGCCCACCCTTGACCCATCCTCTGTGTCTACCTATCACCCCATATCATTTCTCCCCTATGCCTCCAAACTACTGGAACCACACGTCCATTTTGAACTGTCCTCCCATCTCTCTTCTTGCTCCCTCTTTGACCGCTTACAATCTTACAATCTGGCTTTGGACTGCACCATTCCACTGAAACTGCCCTGACTAAAGTCACCAATGACCTACTATCCACCAAATGAAAGCGATGCGAGCTTGTCCTCCTCCTTCTCTTGGACCTGGCCTCTGTCTTTGACACAGTAGACCATTCCCTCTTACTACAGACTTTCTGATCTGTTGACATTACAGACTTGGCCCTTTGTAGGATCTCCTCGTACCTAACAAACAGGACATTCAGTGTCTCCCATTCACACACCACCTTCTCATCTTGCCCTCTATGTGTTGGCGGCAACCAAGGTTCAGCTGTAGGACCAGGAACTATGCTTAGAGGGTGCACGCACGTACGCTCCCTCCCTCTTAAAAGGGACCACCCGCAACAACCTGAGGTATTCCCAAACTATAACTGGGTGTACCTGTCTGTGTCCTTCTGTCCATCAGTCAGTCCAGATCACACCTGCCAGTGCTTTTCTGTTCCTCAGCCGGTCCAATCTGCACCTGTGGTTCCAGAGTCCCTACAGTGTCTGCCTGCATTTTTCATCCCTACTTTGGGCCGTAGCAGTTTACCTGCTGTAGGGGTCAGCTGCCACCTTCTGTAGGTCAGCTATGGAGTAGCACCTGGTGCTACCTCCTTGTCCCTCCTTGGGTCGCAGTTTTCGCCTGCTGCTACTTTTCCGAGTAGGGATTTGGTAGGCCACCTAGTTACACCACTTCGAGGCATTCGAGGGATAAAGTACAGTCTCCATCTGCTGGGTTGGCTGTAGTGGAAGAGGTGTCAGTCCCCGCTATACTAGTTCTACTCTATTGCAATTGATGCCACTTTTTTGGTGTCTGTCACAATTTTTTGTAAATGTGTAGACTCCTGGTTGGGTCTCCTTCATGTTTGTTGCCTTTAGCAGTAGGCTTTCAAGAGCCTCAGGCCTCCACTTCCTTGGAGTCAACTACTGTTATTATCCTTAGATTTTTCTGACAATAGTAGTCTACGAAATTTATATGATATTTGTGCCACCTGAGTGTGGCTGAGTATGAAAGCAGATTGAGCTGTTGCATGTGGTATCAGAGCTCCCAGCACAAGAGCTCTACACTGATCCCTCACCTACCTCGGCTTACTGTGACGTTTAATTGAAAGCTGTAAATGCAGTCCCAGACCCCGATAACTCATTCCTGGCTGATTGCCGCAGTGCCATGCTACAAGTGATAATAATAATAAGTAGTACTGTGGGTGAATTTAGGGCACTTTCCTAGTGTCTTTCCCTCATTTGATGTGTTTTGGCAGCATTTGGGGCTGTTATAAGGTGTTGTGCATGCGTTTGTTTTTGCCTCCCATTGACCTGAATGGTGTTCAGTTATGTTCAGGAACATTCAACAAATTAATCAGTGAATATTGCAAATTCGGCGATCGTAATCCGAACCGAACATTAAAATATTCGCTCATCTCTAATCCTGATGAGTACAGATGACCGAACCTTTCAAGGTTCGGAGCGGTTTGATCCCCTAAACGTTTAGACGTTCACTGAACGGTTCAACGAACTTAATCAAATGCCATTAAATTCAATTGGAGGCCTAACCAAATGTATACACAACACCTTAAGGGCTTACAAAAAGCTTCCCAAACAGCTAAAATTAGAGAAAGACACCGTGAAAAGTGATATAAATTGACCCACAGTAGAAATTTGCAAATGGCACAGCAGTAGTCAGCCATGGGCCATGCATGAGGTATCAGAGTCTGACCCAGCATTTACAGCTTGAAATTGAAGTTTCAATGAGGCCCTGTGGTTAAGTGAGCGGTGTAAACCTTCTTAGCTGGGAGACCTGATACCTCATGCAACACCTCCAATTTTTTTTTATTATTCCAGCCACACTCAGATGGCACAGAAATCAGTTTCATGCAGCACTATTTGTAGAAAAATTTAAGGAAAGTAACACAGGTTGTTGACTAATCAATTGACCCACAGTAGGACCATTTATAATGGCACAGAAGCAGTCAGCCATGGCCCATGCATGAGTTATCAAGGTCTGGTCCTCCATTTACAGCTTGGAATAGAAGTTTCAATGAGGTCTGGGTGGTTAAGAGAGCAGTGCAAGCCTTATTAGCTGGAAGACCCGATACCTCATGCGACACGTCCAACATTTTTTTTATTCCACTGTCAGATGACACAAATATCAGTTTTTTACAATAATATTGGCAGGAAAATGTAAGGAAAGTAACACAGGTAGTTGACTGAAAGTAAGTGCAGGCCTGGTTGTCTGGGATTCTTACTTACACAGGCACCCCACTAGATGGAGACCCAACTTGGAGTCCCCGCATTTAAAAAAAACAATTGTGACACGCCACATAAGTGGCATCAATTTCCACAGAGTAGAAACATTATAGTAGGCCTCTGACACACCTTCTACTACAGGCAACCCACCAGATAAAGAACCAACTAGGAGTCACCACATTTCAAAAACTAATTGTCACCCACCACTAAAGTGGCATCAATTTACACGGAGTAGAAACAGTGTAATAGGCCTCTGACACACCTTCCACTGCAGGCAACCCACCAGATGGAGGGCCAACTTGTAGTGTCAACATTTCAAAAAATAATTGTAGGACACCACGAAAGTGGTATCAATTTCCACAGTGTAGAAACAGTATAATAGGCCTCTGGCACATCTTCCACTTCAGGCAACCCACCAAATGGAGACCCAGTTTGGAGTCTCCACTGTCATGATCTAGGTCAGTGTTTGCTTCTTGCTTCTCTTTCCCTGGCCTGGTCATCATGGAGGGGTTAACTTTTCATGCCTCTTTTTGGTTCTTGGGTGGCTATTCATTGGTGCTCTTTTAGGTAGACTTTGTCAGTGATAGTTCATGCTTCCAGGCTACAGCAGCAGATCCGTATACCCTAATGATCCTTCTGCCTCTGACTTCCCATGTGTGTGTCTGACCTGTTCCCTATCCCTGACTCAGTGTACATTTGGTGATTTCCCTACAGTGTGTGACTCAGATTGAACTCTGAACTCCGCCTCCAGTTTTTCTGTCTCTGGTACTGCATTCCCCGACTGGCTTTTGACCCTCTGGCTTGTATCTTGACTCCTCTTTCCATCTCACGTTTAGGATACCGCACTCCCGTCTGGCTCTGACTTTTGGCTTGTTTCTGACCTCGTGCATTGCTGTGACCTCTGGTACTTCACTTCCCTGTTTGTTGCTGACTTTGGCCTCTCTGACTACTCTGTTGGACCCTGGTGGTGGCCTGCACTTCTGCTCCAAACTGTTACACAGTAAGAGCAACCCTTTTTCCCCTTGGTGGTGGCTGAGCACAACTGCTCCGTAGTTACATTACATTATCAGTGACCAACTACATTTTATAGGGGAGTTTGCACTTTTTTTCCTCTGGTATGGATCCGCTCCGTACTTTGGCAGAACAGGTGGCTAACCTTACTCAGATGATGCAGGAATTATTTGTGGAGCGCAAGGCCTTGGTTACTTCCCAGAAGCAGGTGCAGAGGGAGATGGCTGAGACAGTTAAGATAACCCAGGAGACCTCTTCGGTCAGTAAGTCTGGTGAGGTAACTCATGTGTCTCTGCACTCTGCTGAAGCTTCGGTGAAACTCCCTGACACCTTCTCTGGCGAGAGGGACAAGTTCCGCATAATCAGGGAGGGTTGCAGATTATTAGTTTCCCTTAGACCTCGATCTTCAGGGGATAAGAGTTAGCAGGGGGGGGGGGGGTGGATTATATCTTTACTGAAGGAGGGTCCGCAGTCTTGGGCTTTTTCCTTACCCCTGACCGCCCCTGAGAGAATGTCTGTTGATAAGTTTTCTGAGGCTCTGGGCCTTATCTATGACAAACCAGACTGAGTCCGTTTGGCATAGGACACTGTTATGGGTCTATCGCAAGGAAAGCTCTCTGCCAAAGTGTACTGTACGGAATTTCGGAGATGGTCCCAGGAGGTGTCCTGGAATGACTCGGCACTCAGGTGTCAGTTCCAGAGGGGACTGTCTGATCATTTAAAGGACACTCTGGCTCTTCATCTTCCTCCCTGGTCTCTGGAAGAGGCCATGAGTCAAGCTGTTCACATGGATCAGAGGTTACGGGAGAGAGGAGTAGTGCAACGGGAAGCTACTTTCCTTAAGGTTAAACTGGAACCTTCACAACCTGCTGAGCCCATGGAAGTAGGGGCCATCACCTTCAAGGAAAGGGAGAGGAGACATCGACGGGAAGGCAAACTTTGTTGTTACTGCTGTGTTCCAGGACATTGGAAGAGGAACTGTCCCTCCTGTCCTCCTACTCCCAAGGTGTCGGGAAACGCCTAAGTCTGGTTAACTACCGAAGAGGTTGCCCAGACTCACAGGTACCATTTTCCTCATTCCTTAAAGTACTGTTAAAAGTGGAATTTGGTGTAGAGAACTGCTTCACTCCTACTTTGGCCTTTTGGACAGTGGGTCATCCATGAACCTGATTGACTCTAAATTGGTAGCCAGCTGTAAGTTAGGGACAGTTAGGTTGGAGACTCCTATTAAAATCATGACCATTAACTCTACCAACGGTGGGGTTAATTTCATATATAAAGAGTTCACCCTCAAGGTGGGAGCCCTACACCAGGAGAGTATTTCATGTTTTGTCTTGTATAATCTCCCTGCTAGCCTGGTGTTGGGGTTTCCTTGGTTGCAACTTCATAACTCGGTGATTGACTGGGGGTCCCGGGATATTGTGAAGTGGGGACCTACGGTAATTGTTCTGAAGCTTGTCTTACTACTATGTCTATGTCATCCGTCAGTCTGGAGGGTATTCCGGAGTACCTGAAGGACTTTATGATGTTTTCTCCAAATAATAGGCTGAGGTTTTGCCACCACACCACCCATTTGATTGTACCATTGATCTTGTTCCTGATGCTAAATTGCCCAAGGCCCGTTTGTATAATTTATGCGGTCCGGAGCGTATGGCCATGAAGGAAGACATTTCTGAGAGTCTTCACAAAGGGCACATTCGCCCTTCCATGTCCCCTGTGGTGGCTGGTTTCTTTTTCATGAAATAGAAAGATGGTGGTTTGTGTCCATGCCTCAACTTCCGAGAGTTGAATAAGATCACTGTGAGAAATACTAACCCTCTCCCACTTATCCCTTATTTATACAACCAACCACGGCCGCCCTCAGGGCATTATTGCCCTGACTGGCGTATGGGGCCCAGTGGGCAGAGGGGGCCCGCATCGGGCTCTGTCTCATCTGCCCATCGGGCCCAGGCCCCAGTGGCAGGCTTCTGACAGTACACCGAACCTACGTCTGAGACAGTCTGTCCGGGCCCACAAGGCAACAGTTAAAGCCACCAGCCAATCGGAGGCTGGCAGCTGACGTCAGCGCGCACGTCGCTGGCGTACGACATCATCGTCATTCGCCAGCGAGTCCGCACTGAAATGCCTGGGATGGATGACGGCGCTGGACAGCGGCCAGGTAAGGTGTTTCCTTTTTTAGTGAATGCGGCAAGCCCGGGGCATGATAAAGACAGGAGGGAACGATGGGGGACACAGGGGCAGGAAAGAAAAGAACACAGGGGGCAGGAATTAAATCAGGAGGGCAGGAATAAAAAACACAGGGGCAGGAATGAAATCAGGGGGGAAGGAATGAAAACACTGGGGGCAGGAATGAAATCAGGGGGGCAGGAATGGAAACACTGGGGGCAGGAATGAAAACACTGGGGGCAGGAATGGAAACACCACAGGGGGCAGGAATGGAAACACCACAGGGGGCAGGAATGGAAACACTGGGGGCAGGAATGGAAACACCACAAGGGGCAGGAATGGAAAAACTGGGCCAGGAATGGAAACACCACAGGGGGCAGGATTGAAAACACTGGCAGCAGGAATAGAAACACTGAGGGCAGGAATGGAAACACCACAGGGGGCAGAAATGAAAACAACAGGGGGCAGGAATGAAATCAGGGGGGCAGGAGTGGAAACACTGGGGGCAGGAATGAAAACACTGGGGACAGGAATGGAAACACTGGGGGCAGGAATGGAAACACTGGGGGCAGGAATGGAAACACCACACGGGTCAGGAATGGAAACACTGGGGGCAGGAATGGAAACACCACAAGGGGGCAGGAATGGAAACACTGGGGGCAGGAATGAAAACACTGGGGGCAGGAATGGAAACACTGGGGGCAGGAATGAAAATACTCAGGGCATGAATGAAAACACTGGGGCAGGAATGGAAACACTGGGGCAGGAATGGAAACACCACAGGGGGCAGGAATGGATAAAGACAGGAGGGAATGATGGGGGACACAGGGGCAGGAAAGAAAAGAACACAGGGGGCAGGAATTACATCAGGAGGGCAGGAATAAAAAACACAGGGGCAGGAATTAAATCGGGGGGGAAGGAATGAAAACACTGGGGGCAGGAATGAAATCAGGGGGTAGGAATGAAAACACTGGGGGCAGGAATGAAAACACTGGGGGCAGAAATGGAAACACCACAGGGGGCAGGAATGGAAACAGCACGGGGGCAGGAATGGAAACAGCACGGGGGGCAGGAATGAAAATAACAGGGGGCAGGAATGGAAACACCACAGGGGGCAGGAATGGAAACACCACAGGGGGCAGGAATAAAAACACCACAGGAGGCAGGAATGGAAACACCACAGTGGGCAGGAATGGAAACACCACAGGAGGCAGGAATGGAAACACCACAGTGGGCAGGAATGGAAACACCACAAGGGGCAGGAATGGAAACACCACAGGGGGCAGGAATGAAAACACTGGGGGCAAGAATGGAAACACCACAGGGGGCAGGAATGAAAACAACACAGGGAACAGAATGTGTGACACGGGGCAGAATGTGAGACACAGGGGGCAAGTATGGAAACTACACAGCAGGGCAGAATGTGTGACAGGTGGCAGGATGTGAGACACGGGCAGAATTTGTGACAGGGGGCAGGCTGTGAGACACGGGCAGAATTTGTGACAGGGGGCAGGATGTGAGACACAGGGGGCAGAATTTGTGACACAGGGGGCAGCATGTGAGACATGGGGCAGGATGTGAGACAGAGGGGCAGGATGTGAGACAGAGGGTCAGGATGTGAGACAGGATGGAGAAAGATGGGGCAGGATGGAGACAGATGGGGCAGGATCATGGTGCAGGATCACGGGGCAGGATGGATAAGATGGAGACAGATGGGGTGGCAGGATAATGGGACAGATGGGTCAGGATCATGGGGCAGGATGGGGAGATCATATGGGGGCAAAATGGATACTCATGAGGGCAGGATGGGAGAACATATGGCTGGAGTCAGGAATGAGATACATGGGACCAAGATGAGGATATTATTACCATAGGGGCTAATTAAGGGATATTATTACTGCAGTGATGTATTTATTTTATTTTTTGAGGATACTGTTTTAAATGGGGGGGGCGGTCCTGTTACTGTGCAGAGCGACACTAGGTCGCCTTTTTATTCATCCGGTGTAGTATAGAAGTCGGGAAAAAATTAAGCAATGTGATCTGCAAGCGGAGCTCTAGATAACTATGTTATTTTCTGCAGAGACGAGCCCTGGCTGGAAGAAGTGATGGCGGTCTGTGCTGGATGAAGATGGAAAGTGAGGCTAAAGAACTTCACCAAGAGATGTCACTGGTGAGTTAGTGTGTTACTTGTACACAGACACTTCATACTAAGTACAGATCTCCTGTGTATAATGGCACTTATGGTGATAGTATTGTTTTTTTTTTTATTAATGATTAGTATTGCAGTATTCAGTCACTATGCAGTGGTAATATGTTGTCCGGCCAAGGTGTGGCGGTATTTGTCCCTTGTATGTGCTATTATATGGTCACTGTGGTGGTAATATGTGGTGGTAATATGTGGTCTGGTCATGGTGTGGTGGTAGTTGTCCCTTGTATGTTGTATTATTAATCAACATGTGATGGTAATATGTGACATGGTGTGGCGGTATTTGTTTCTTGTATGTGGTATTATAGGTCACTATGTGGTAGTAATATGGTGTCTGATCATGGTGTGGCGGTATTTTTCCTTGTTTGTGATATTATTGTTCATTTAAAAATTGAAAAATAAATATACCTAAATTGTGTTGGATATTTTAACAAATGTTTAGTAAGTTACAGTAGTGTAGAGTCCAGCCAGAAGAGTCTACCTTGTCTTGGTGGTGGATTAAAAAATCTTTTGGCCAAAACAAAAGCTGCTGGCCATGTATGTGGTGATGGGAACTGTAAATGTGTGATTGGTGAGGATGTGGTGCAGAAGTGGAGTTTTTTTAAGAGAGGGCAGTGGGACTGTGGATGGTACGAGGGGTGGAGCCTGGGCGGAGTCTCAAGGGGGCCAGAATGGGGCCCCGAAATTCCTAGTGGCAGCCCTGCAACCAACTGTCTGGGGCTAAGTGGTTTTCTAAATTGGAAATTCGGGGAGGAAAAAAAATCATTCCTATATGAGAGAGGGATGAGTGGAAAACTGCGTTTCTCACCTCCGAGGGACTGTTCAAAAATTTGGTTATGCCTCTTGGGTTGACTAATGCGCCCGCTGTTTTTCAAAATTTTAACAACCATTTTTTTTCTGACTTTATTGGGCATTTTTTAGTAGTGTATCTTGATGATATTCTGGTGTATTTTGTGGAGAAGCAGGCCAATATAGGTCATCTGCGTGCAGTTCTCCAGAGACTCCGGAAGAACTGTCTCTTTGCTAAACCAGAGAAATGTTTGTTTTTGGTACAGGAGTTGTCCTTTCGGGGGTTCATCTTGTCTGCTGAAGGATTTCGTATGGACCTTAGAAAGGTTCAGGCCATTGTGGACTGGGTTCAACCCAGGGATCTTAAAGGTCTTCAGCGTTTCTAGCGTTTTGCTAATTATTATAGGAAATTTATAAAAGAGTTTTCTCAAATTGTTAAGCCCCTCACTGATTTGATCTGATAGGGGTCTGATATCAAGATTTGGCCTTCTCCTGCAGCAGTGGCATTTTTGGCGTTAAAGAAGTGTTTTGTGTCTGCCCCATATTGATTCAACCGGATCCATCTGAACCATTTATTGTAGAGGTGGATGTCTCAGAGGTGGGGGTGGGGTGGTATTGTCGCAGGGATCTGCCACTTTAACCAACTTAAGACCTTGTGCCTTCTTCTGGAAGAAATTCTCTTCTGCGGAAAAGAATTATGATGTAGGTAACAGAGAGTTGTTGGCCATTAAAGTAGCATTTGAAGAATGGAGGTGGAGCATCCGCTAGGGCGGTGGGGTACTCGGGCCGGGTCCAGCGGGACTTAAAGGGATTGTCACTAGGGTTGAGCGAAACGGGTCGATCATTTTCAAAAGTCGCCGACTTTTGGCTAAGTCGGCGTCTCATGAAACCCGATCCGACCCCTGTGCTTGTCGGCCATGCGGTACGCGACTTTCGCGCCAAAGTCGCGTTTCAATGACGCGAAAAGCGCCATTTCTCAGCCAATGAAGGTGAACGCAGAGTGTGGGCAGCGTGATGACATAGATCCTGGTCCCCACCATCTTAGAGAAGGGCATTGCAGTGATTGGCTTGCTGTCTGCGGCGTCACAGGGGCTATAAAGGGGCGTTCCCGCCGACCGCCATCTTACTGCTGCTGATCTGAGCTTAGGGACAGGTTGCTGCCGCTTCGTCAGAAGCAGGGAGAGCGTTAGGCAGGGTCCACTAACCACCAAACCGCTTGTGCTGCAGCGATTTCCACTGTCCAACACCACCTTCGGTGTGCAGGGACTGTGGAAGCTATTTTTTTTTTTTTTTCCCCTCAGCGCTGTAGCTCATTGGGCTGCCCTAGAAGGCTCCGTGATAGCTGTATTGCTGTGTGTACGCCACTGTGGAAACCAACTGCTTTTTTCAAAGCACATATCCTCTTGTTCCTTCCTTTCTGCACAGCTATCTTTTTTGTTTGTCCACACTTTTTATTTAATTTGTGCATCAGTCCACTCCTATTGCTGCCTGCCATACCTGGCTTACATTACTGCAGGGAGATAGTAATTGTAGGACAGTTTTTTTTTTTTTTTTTTGTTTTTTTTTTGTGGGAGATTAAGATTGGCATTTCTGCTACAGTGCCATCCCTGTGTGTGCCATCTCTCACTGAGTGGGCCATAGAAAGCCTATTTATTTTTTCCGTGATTTGTGTTCTAAAATCTACCTCAACACAAAAACACTACATCAATCAGTGGGAGAAAAATATTGGCCTCAGTCAGGGCTTGTGTGCCACTGCTGTGTGTGCTATCTCTCATTCAGTGGGCTATAGCAAGCCTATTTTTTTTTTTTTTTTTTAATATTATTTGGTTTCTAAAGTCTCCCTGAAAAAAAAAAAAAACCTAAAAAAACAGTGGGAGAGTAATATTGCCCTTTCAGCTTGTGTGCCAGTCTTGACTCCTGGGTGTGCCACCTCTCTCCCTCTCATTCAGTGGGCCATAGAAAGCCTATTTATTTTTTTTTTTAAATATTATTGGGTTTCTAAAGTCTCCCTGAAAAAACAAAAAATACATAAAAAAACAGTGGGAGAGTAATATTGCCCTTTCAGCTTGTGTGCCAGTCTTGACTCCTGGGTGTGCCACCTCTCTCCCTTTCATTCAGTGGGCCATAGAAAGCCTATTTATTTTTTCCGTGATTTGTGTTCTAAATTCTACCTCAACACAAAAACACTACATCAATCAGTGGGAGAAAAATATTGGCCTCAGTCAGGGCTTGTGTGCCACTGCTGTGTGTGCTATCTCTCATTCAGTGGGCTATAGCAAGCCTATTTTTTTTTTTTTTTTTTTTTTTAATATTATTTGGTTTCTAAAGTCTCCCTGAAAAAAAAAAAAAAAACCTAAAAAAACAGTGGGAGAGTAATATTGCCCTTTCAGCTTGTGTGCCAGTCTTGACTCCTGGGTGTGCCACCTCTCTCCCTCTCATTCAGTGGGCCATAGAAAGCCTATTTATTTTTTTTTTTTAATATTATTTGGTTTCTAATTCTCCCTGAAAAAAAAAAAAAAAACCTAAAAAAACAGTGGGAGAATAATATTGCCCTTTCAGCTTGTGTGCCAGTCTTGACTCCTGGGTGTGCCACCTCTCTCCCTCTCATTCAGTGGGCCATAGAAAGCCTATTTATTTTTTTTTTAAAATATTATTGGGTTTCTAAAGTCTCCCTGAAAAAACAAAAAATACATAAAAAAACAGTGGGAGAGTAATATTGCCCTTTCAGCTTGTGTGCCAGTCTTGACTCCTGGGTGTGCCACCTCTCTCCCTTTCATTCAGTGGGCCATAGAAAGCCTATTTATTTTTTCCGTGATTTGTGTTCTAAATTCTACCTCAACACAAAAACACTACATCAATCAGTGGGAGAAAAATATTGGCCTCAGTCAGGGCTTGTGTGCCACTGCTGTGTGTGCTATCTCTCATTCAGTGGGCTATAGCAAGCCTATTTTTTTTTTTTTTTTTTTTTTTTTTTAATATTATTTGGTTTCTAAAGTCTCCCTGAAAAAAAAAAAAAAACCTAAAAAAACAGTGGGAGAGTAATATTGCCCTTTCAGCTTGTGTGCCAGTCTTGACTCCTGGGTGTGCCACCTCTCTCCCTCTCATTCAGTGGGCCATAGAAAGCCTATTTATTTTTTTTTTTTAATATTATTTGGTTTCTAATTCTCCCTGAAAAAAAAAAAAAAAACCTAAAAAAACAGTGGGAGAATAATATTGCCCTTTCAGCTTGTGTGCCAGTCTTGACTCCTGGGTGTGCCACCTCTCTCCCTCTCATTCAGTGGGCCATAGAAAGCCTATTTATTTTTTTTTTAAAATATTATTGGGTTTCTAAAGTCTCCCTGAAAAAACAAAAAATACATAAAAAAACAGTGGGAGAGTAATATTGCCCTTTCAGCTTGTGTGCCAGTCTTGACTCCTGGGTGTGCCACCTCTCTCCCTTTCATTCAGTGGGCCATAGAAAGCCTATTTATTTTTTCCGTGATTTGTGTTCTAAATTCTACCTCAACACAAAAACACTACATCAATCAGTGGGAGAAAAATATTGGCCTCAGTCAGGGCTTGTGTGCCACTGCTGTGTGTGCTATCTCTCATTCAGTGGGCTATAGCAAGCCTATTTTTTTTTTTTTTTTTTTTTTTTTTTTTAATATTATTTGGTTTCTAAAGTCTCCCTGAAAAAAAAAAAAAAACCTAAAAAAACAGTGGGAGAGTAATATTGCCCTTTCAGCTTGTGTGCCAGTCTTGACTCCTGGGTGTGCCACCTCTCTCCCTCTCATTCAGTGGGCCATAGAAAGCCTTTTTTTTTTTTGGTTTTTTTAATATTATTTGGCTTCTAAAGTCTCCCTGAAAAAAACAAAAAAAACATAAAAAACAGTGGGAGAGTAATATTGCCCTTTCAGCTTGTGCGCCAGTCTTGACTCCTGGTTGTGCCACCTCTCTCTCTCTAATTGTGGGCCATAGAAAGCCTTTTTTTTTTTTTTTTTTTAACATTATTTGGTTTCTAAAGTCTCCCTGAGAAAAAAAAAAAAATAAATTAGGTGGGAGATTAATATTGACATTAGTGCTTGAGTGACAGTCCTGCGTGTGTGTCATCTCTGTGATTTTGTGCCACAGAAAACAGAGTGTGTAACATTGTGCCTGATTTTCCTTGTGGTCTCACCAACCTGTTAAGGGATATTGAAATCATACTGAAGTTATAGCTCACCGTGTAAGTTGTTTGACAGCAACAAATAAAGTTACTTTGGTTAAGATTTTAAAACAATGAGGAAGTCTGGTGCAAGAGGTCGTCGTGGGCGTTCATTGTCAGCTGGTAATGATGGTAGTGGTAGTGGAGCATCAGGTGGTCGTGGGGATAAAAATATTCCACCTAAGTCTGGAGCTGTGGAGCCAGTTTCGTCGTCAGGCTACACAAGGCCTCGAACGCTCTCTTTTCTGGGAGTAGGAAAACCGCTTTTAAAGGCGGAGCAGCAACAGCAAGTTTTGGCTTACATTGCAGACTCAGCCTCTAGCTCTTTTGCCTCCTCTTCCGAAACTGGTAAATGTAAAAGCAGCGCGTCGCTTGTGGATGTTCACGGTCAGGGACAAGTCGCTTCCTTGTCCTCCTCAGCAAAAACTACAACAAGAGAGAAGGATGCAGCAGGCGACACAACGGGTCACTCCATGGAGCTCTTTACACATACCGTCCCTGGCTTAGAAAGTGAAACATTTAACAGGCCATGCCCATTACAAGTATATTCTGACATGGAGTGCACTGATGCACAGCCACAGCCAGAGTACTATGCTGCTCCTTTGACTCAGACCACCACATTGCCCTCTCAGGGTACAGATCCACAATCAGACCCTGATGAGACTATGTTGCCCCGCCACGAACGCTATACCACCGACCGACACAGTGACACAGACGAAGTTGCACACGAGCTCGAAGAGGAGGTAATAGATGACCCAGTTATTGACCCCGATTGGCAGCCATTGGGGGAACAGGGTGCAGGCGGCAGTAGTTCAGAAGCGGAGGTGGAGGAGGGGCCGCAGCAGGCATCAACATCGCAACAGGTTCCATCTGCCGGGCCCGTATCTGGACCAAAACGCGTGTCAAAGCCAAAACCTGTTGGAGCACAGCGTTGCCATCCGGTTAAAGCTCAGTCTGCAATCCCTGAAAAGGGATCCGAGTCTAGGAAGAGTGCAGTCTGGCATTTTTTTAAACAACATCCAACTGATCAGCGCAAAGTCATCTGTCAAAAATGTTCAACTAGCTTAAGCAGAGGTCAGAATCTGAAAAGTCTAAATACTAGTTGCATGCATAGACACTTAACCACCATGCATTTTCAAGCCTGGACTAACTACCAAACGTCCCTCAAGGTTGTAGCACCCTCGGCCAATGAAGCTAGTCAGCAACGCAACATCCCTTCCGTCACTGTAAGGCCACCATTTTCCGCACCACCGGCAGTATCTGTGCAGGTTTCTTTGCCAGCCAAAAGCAGTCAGGGTCAGGGAATCACCAGTTTTGTAGGAGGAAATATTGCATCTAGGGCACCGGCGGAAACAATACCGTCTCCAACCGTCTCTCAGTCTGCCATGTACACCGGCACACCCGAAAGTTCCACGATCTCCAGCTCTCCAGTCCAGCTCACCCTACATGAGACTCTGGTTAGAAAAAGGAAGTACTTATCCTCGCATCCGCGTACACAGGGTTTTAACGCCCACATAGCTAGACTAATCTCGTTAGAGATGATGCCCTACCGGTTAGTTGAAAGCGAAGCTTTCAAAGCCCTGATGGAGTACGCTGAACCCCGATACGAGCTACCCAGTCGACACTTTTTTTCCAGAAAAGCCATCCCAGCCCTGCACCAGCATGTTAAACAGCGCATCGTCCATGCACTCAGGCAATCTGTGAGTACAAAGGTGCACCTGACTACAGATGCATGGACCAGTAGGCATGGCCAGGGACGTTATGTGTCCATCACGGCACACTGGGTGAATGTGGTGGATGCAGGGTCCACAGGCGACATCAATTTAGGGACAGTTGTGCCTAGCCCACGGTCTAGGAAACAGTTGGCTGTAGGCGTTCGCACCCCCTCCTCCTCCTCCTCCTCGTCCTCCTGCAGAAGCTACAGCTCTTCCACAGAACGCAGTCTGCCAACCACTCCATCGGCAGATGACACTGTTGCACACCAGTTGTCCCATTATGGGCCAGCTACTGCCAAGCGTCAGCAGGCTGTATTGGCTATGAAGTGCTTGGGCGACAATAGACACACCGCGGAAGTTCTGTCCGAGTTCTTGCAACAAGAAACGCAGTCGTGGCTGGGCACAGTAGATCTTGAGGCAGGCAAGGTAGTGAGTGATAACGGAAGGAATTTCATGGCTGCCATCTCCCTTTCCCAACTGAAACACATTCCTTGCCTGGCTCACACCTTAAACCTGGTGGTGCAGTGCTTATTGAAAACTTATCCTGGGTTCTCCGACCTGCTCCTCAAAGTGCGTGCACTTTGCTCACATATCCGACGTTCGCCTGTACACGCCAGCCGTATGCAGACCTATCAGCGGTCTTTGAACCTTCCCCAGCATCGCCTAATCATAGACGTTGCAACAAGGTGGAACTCAACACTGCACATGCTTCAGAGACTGTGCGAACAGAGGCGTGCTGTTATTTATTTGTGGGAGGATACACGGGCAGGCAGTAGGATGGCAGACATGGAGTTGTCAGGTGTGCAGTGGTCTAAGATACAAGACATGTGTCAAGTCCTTCAGTGCTTTGAGGAATGCACACGGCTGGTTAGTGCAGACAACGCCGTAATAAGCATGAGCATCCCCCTAATGCGTCTGCTGATGCAAAGTTTGACGCACATAAAGGAGCAGGCGTCTGCACCAGAGGAAGAGGAAAGCCTTGATGACAGTCAGCCATTGTCTGGTCAGGGCAGTGTACAGGACGAGGTAGCGGGCGAAGAGGAGGTGGAGGACGAGGAGGATGATGGGGATGAGTATATTTTTAATGCCGAACCTTTCCCGGGGGCACAGGAATTTGGTTGCGTGTCACGGCCGGGTTCTGGTTTTTTGAGGGACACAAGTGACGTAGATTTGCCTGCAACTGCCCCTCAACCAATCACAACCGGAGATTTGACAACTGGAACTTTGGCCCACATGGCGGATTATGCCTTACGTATCCTAAAAAGGGACACACGCATTACGAAAATGATGAACGATGACGATTACTGGTTGGCCTGCCTCCTTGATCCACGCTATAAAGGCAAATTGCAAAATATTATGCCACATGAGAACTTGGAACTAATATTAGCAACCAAACAATCAACTCTTGTTGACCGTTTGCTTCAGGCATTCCCAGCACACAGCGCACGTGATCGTTCTCACACGAGCTCCAGGGGGCAGCAGACTAGGAGTGTTAGGGGTGCACACATCAGAAGTGGCGTTGGACAGAGGGGTTTTCTGACCAGGTTGTGGAGTGATTTTGCTATGACCGCAGACAGGACAGGTACTGCTGCATCAATTGAAAGTGACAGGAGACAACATTTGTCCAGTATGGTTACTAACTATTTTTCATCCCTTATCGATGTTCTCCCTCAACCGTCATTCCCATTTGATTACTGGGCCTCCAAATTAGACACCTGGCCAGAATTGGCAGAATATGCATTGCAGGAGCTTGCTTGCCCGGCAGCAAGTGTCCTATCAGAAAGAGTATTCAGTGCTGCAGGTTCAATATTAACCGAAAAAAGGACTCGTCTGGCTACCCAAAATGTTGACGATCTAACATTCATTAAAATGAACCACAACTGGATTTCGAAATCTTTTGCCCCACCTTGCCCGGCCGACACCTAGCTTTCCTATGAAAAGCTCTTGCCTGTGAATTACTTTTCTAATGTCTAATTTGCTGCAGCTGATTGTACAGCATACGACATGTTTACACCTCCCTAAATGGCAAAACTCCCCACACGGGGCCGTGGTATCGCGACTTGGCGCAAGCACCCGTGAGACTGCTGTTTGTCTGAAGAGGTGGGTGTGCTCGCTTTTGGTTGACGGCATTGCTACTGGGTCCCTCATAGTACAATGTAGTGTCTCTGGCGGTGGTGGTGCGCACCCAACGTCAGACACACCGTTGTAACATGAGGGGCCCTGGGGCGGTCCCGCCGGCCTCAAGAGAGTTCCCCCCTACCCCAGCTCAAAATGTGCTCTACCACGTGCAAAATTATGTCGCACAGCTCCACCAATCTTTAGTCTATTCGCTGACATCATTCAATGTCTGGCACTGACAATACAAATTTGTAGACATCTATGATGCAACTTAAAGTAGTCTGTGTCTGTGTCCTATATTGGCACCATTAAATAGTTACTGCCAAATTACTATGTCAGAAACTCAGTAGATGAGCCCACCCCTGTACCTAAGTATGCCACCTTTTTTTTTTGTTTTGGTTGTTTTGCGAGACATTAACATCTATTTATATTTTGGGAGTACTGGGACAGACACTCCTTGCACTACTCCTCCACTCACCACCAAGCTGCCTGTGTATCCATGTAACCGCTGTAAAACTGCCATGAGCCTATTGTTTGTTATTTTAGGCCTTTGATAGCCTGTCTGCGGCCCCTACTTGCAATACTCCTCCACTGACCACCAAGCTGCCTGCCCGTGTATCCATGTAACCGCTGTAAAACTGCCATGAGCCTATTGTTTGTTATTTTAGGCCTTTGATAGCCTGTCTGCGGTCCCTACTTTAAATACTCCTCCACTGACCACCAAGCTGCCTGCCCGTGTATCCATGTAACCGCTGTGAAACTGCCATGAGCCTATTGTTTGTTATGTTAGGCCTTTGATAGCCTGTCTGCGGTCCCTACTTTAAATACTCCTCCACTGACCACCAAGCTGCCTGCCCGTGTATCCATGTAACCGCTGTGAAACTGCCATGAGCCTATTGTTTGTTATTTTAGGCCTTTGATAGCCTGTCTGCGGTCCCTACTTTAAATACTCCTCCACTGACCACCAAGCTGCCTGCCCGTGTATCCATGTAACCGCTGTGAAACTGCCATGAGCCTATTGTTTGTTATGTTAGGCCTTTGATAGCATGTCTGCGGTCCCTACTTTAAATACTCCTCCACTGACCAGACCACTGCTGCCCGTGTACCCCTGGAACCAATTATAAAGTGCCTACAGCCAGCCCATTTTCTTATGTTAGGCCTTTGAAGCCTGTCTGCGGTCCCTACTTTAAATACTCCTCCACTGACCACCAAGCTGCCTGCCCGTGTATCCATGTAACCGCTGTAAAACTGCCATGAGCCTATTGTTTGTTATTTTAGGCCTTTGATAGCCTGTCTGCGGTCCCTACTTTAAATACTCCTCCACTGACCACCAAGCTGCCTGCCCGTGTATCCATGTAACCGCTGTAAAACTGCCATGAGCCTATTGTTTGTTATTTTAGGCCTTTGATAGCCTGTCTGCGGCCCCAACTTGCAATACTCCTCCACTGACCACCAAGCTGCCTGCCCGTGTATCCATGTAACCGCTGTAAAACTGCCATGAGCCTATTGTTTGTTATTTTAGGCCTTTGATAGCCTGTCTGCGGTCCCTACTTTAAATACTCCTCCACTGACCACCAAGCTGCCTGCCCGTGTATCCATGTAACCGCTGTGAAACTGCCATGAGCCTATTGTTTGTTATGTTAGGCCTTTGATAGCCTGTCTGCGGTCCCTACTTTAAATACTCCTCCACTGACCAGACCACTGCTGCCCGTGTACCCCTGGAACCAATTATAAAGTGCCTACAGCCAGCCCATTTTCTTATGCTAGGCCTTTGAAGCCTGTCTGCGGTCCCTACTTTAAATACTCCTCCACTGACCACCAAGCTGCCTGCCCGTGTATCCATGTAACCGCTGTAAAACTGCCATGAGCCTATTGTTTGTTATTTTAGGCCTTTGATAGCCTGTCTGCGGTCCCTACTTTAAATACTCCTCCACTGACCACCAAGCTGCCTGCCCGTGTATCCATGTAACCGCTGTGAAACTGCCATGAGCCTATTGTTTGTTATGTTAGGCCTTTGATAGCCTGTCTGCGGTCCCTACTTTTAATACTCCTCCACTGACCAGACCACTGCTGCCCGTGTACCCCTGGAACCAATTATAAAGTGCCTACAGCCAGCCCATTTTCTTATGTTAGGCCTTTGAAGCCTGTCTGCGGTCCCTACTTTAAATACTCCTCCACTGACCACCAAGCTGCCTGCCCGTGTATCCATGTAACCGCTGTAAAACTGCCATGAGCCTATTGTTTGTTATTTTAGGCCTTTGATAGCCTGTCTGCGGTCCCTACTTTAAATACTCCTCCACTGACCACCAAGCTGCCTGCCCGTGTATCCATGTAACCGCTGTGAAACTGCCATGAGCCTATTGTTTGTTATGTTAGGCCTTTGATAGCCTGTCTGCGGTCCCTACTTTTAATACTCCTCCACTGACCAGACCACTGCTGCCCGTGTACCCCTGGAACCAATTATAAAGTGCCTACAGCCAGCCCATTTTCTTATGTTAGGCCTTTGAAGCCTGTCTGCGGTCCCTACTTTAAATACTCCTCCACTCACCACCACCAAGCTGCCTGCCCGTGTATCCATGTAACCGCTGTGAAACTGCCATGAGCCTATTGTTTGTTATTTTAGGCCTTTGATAGCCTGTCTGCGGCCCCTACTTGCAATACTCCTCCACTGACCACAATGCTGCCTGGAGTGCCTGCCTGTGTATCCATGTAACCGATGTAAAACTGCCATGACTGCCTACTGTTTGTTATTTTAGGCCTTTGATAGCCTGTCTGCAGCCCCTACTTGCAATACTCCTCCACTGACCACACCAATGCTGCCCGTGTACCCCTGGAACCTATTTAAAAGTTCATAGAGCCTAGTTATATATTTTATTTACTATTAATAAGGCCATGATGGACTACGCTGTACCACGCTACAAGCTAACCAGTCGACACTTCTTTTGCGAGAAAAGCCATCCCAACCCTCCACCAGCATGTAGAAGACCGCATTGTCCATGCACTCTGGCAATCTGTGAGTACAAAGGTGCACCTGACAACAGACGCATGGACCTGTAGGCATGGCCACGGAAGATTACGTGTCCATTACGGCGCAATGGGTTAATGTGGTGGATGCATGGTCCACAGGGGACAGCCTACTAAGTCTGTCTGCAGTCCCTAATTCAAATTGTCCTCCACTGTCTAAATCGGAACTTCCACCTTCTGGCTTTCGGCCTATAGTATCAGAAATTAAACTGCATTTGGCCTTCAACTTTGGTTAGGGCCTACTAACGGCTTCTGCCCCTCCCTGGTGTTGCCCTCAACTAAATAAAGCTGAGCTTCAACCTTCTGCTCCAAATTACCATTTTGAAAAATGCAATAGGCTTTTCAGGCCTACAAAAGGTGTCTGTCTGTGTGCCCCTCCCTGGTGTTGTCCTCAACTAAATAAAGCTGAGCTTCAACCTTCCGGCTCTCATTATGTGGTTTTAAAAAAAAAAATGGTGGTTAGGGCCTACTAACGGCTTCTGCCCCTCCCTGGTGTTGTCCTCAACTAAATAAAGCTGAGCTTCAACCTTCCGGCTCTCATTATGTGGTTTTAAAAAAAAAAATGGTGGTTAGGGCCTACTAACGGCTTCTGCCCCTCCCTGGTGTTGTCCTCAACTAAATAAAGCTGAGCTTCAACCTTCCGGCTCTCATTATGTGGTTTTAAAAAAAAAAATGGTGGTTAGGGCCTACTAACGGCTTCTGCCCCTCCCTGGTGTTGCCCTCAACTAAATAAAGCTGAGCTTCAACCTTCTGCTCCAAATTACCATTTTGAAAAATGCAATAGGCTTTTCAGGCCTACAAAAGGTGTCTGTCTGTGTGCCCCTCCCTGGTGTTGTCCTCAACTAAATAAAGCTGAGCTTCAACCTTCCGGCTCTCATTATGTGGTTTTAAAAAAAAAAATGGTGGTTAGGGCCTACTAACGGCTTCTGCCCCTCCCTGGTGTTGTCCTCAACTAAATAAAGCTGAGCTTCAACCTTCCGGCTCTCATTATGTGGTTTTAAAAAAAAAAATGGTGGTTAGGGCCTACTAACGGCTTCTGCCCCTCCCTGGTGTTGCCCTCAACTAAATAAAGCTGAGCTTCAACCTTCTGCTCCAAATTACCATTTTGAAAAATGCAATAGGCTTTTCAGGCCTACAAAAGGTGTCTGTCTGTGTGCCCCTCCCTGGTGTTGTCCTCAACTAAATAAAGCTGAGCTTCAACCTTCCGGCTCTCATTATGTGGTTTTAAAAAAAAAAATGGTGGTTAGGGCCTACTAACGGCTTCTGCCCCTCCCTGGTGTTGTCCTCAACTAAATAAAGCTGAGCTTCAACCTTCCGGCTCTCATTATGTGGTTTTAAAAAAAAAAATGGTGGTTAGGGCCTACTAACGGCTTCTGCCCCTCCCTGGTGTTGTCCTCAACTAAATAAAGCTGAGCTTCAACCTTCCGGCTCTCATTATGTGGTTTTAAAAAAAAAAATGGTGGTTAGGGCCTACTAACGGCTTCTGCCCCTCCCTGGTGTTGCCCTCAACTAAATAAAGCTGAGCTTCAACCTTCTGCTCCAAATTACCATTTTGAAAAATGCAATAGGCTTTTCAGGCCTACTAAAGGTGTCTGTCTGTGTGCCCCTCCCTGGTGTTGTCCTCAACTAAATAAAGCTGAGCTTCAACCTTCCGGCTCTCATTATGTGGTTTTAAAAAAAAAAATGGTGGTTAGGGCCTACTAACGGCTTCTGCCCCTCCCTGGTGTTGCCCTCAACTAAATAAAGCTGAGCTTCAACCTTCCGGCTCTCATTATGTGGTTTTAAAAAAAAAAATGGTGGTTAGGGCCTACTAACGGCTTCTGCCCCTCCCTGGTGTTGCCCTCAACTAAATAAAGCTGAGCTTCAACCTTCTGCTCCAAATTACCATTTTGAAAAATGCAATAGGCTTTTCAGGCCTACTAAAGGTGTCTGTCTGTGTGCCCCTCCCTGGTGTTGTCCTCAACTAAATAAAGCTGAGCTTCAACCTTCTGGCTCTCATTAAGTGGTTTTAAAAAAAAAATGGTGGTTAGGGCCTACTAACGGCTTCTGCCCCTCCCTGGTGTTGCCCTCAACTAAATAAAGCTGAGCTTCAACCTTCTGCTCCAAATTACCATTTTGAAAAATGCAATAGGCTTTTCCGGCCTACTAAAGGTGTCTGTCTGTGTGCCCCTGCCTGGTGTTGCCCTCAACTAAATAAAGCTGAGCTTCAACCTTCTGCTCCAAATTACCATTTTAAAAAATGCAATAGGCTTTTCCGGCCTACTAAAGGTGTCTGCCCCTCCCTGGTGTTGTCCTCAACTGAACAAAGCTGAGCTTCCACATTCTGGCTTTCGCCCTATACTATCAGATATTAAACTGCATTTGGCCTACTAGTGTGGTTAGGCCCTTGAAACAGTGTCTGCTGCTCTTGGGTTTGCTACTCCACTGAACAAAGCAATGCCGCCTGTTTAGTCCTGTTACCAATTTTGAACTGCATGTAGCCTACTTTATTCTTTGGCCCTATATCTGTTTCCTCCTCATCCTGCCCATTGCCCAGCCACTGCTAAATGAGTCTGCTGGTACATTGACCTAGACCACTACATTCCCCTTGTACTCTACACAGCCAGAATCTGTCCCTGCTGAAAGTAAGGTTCCCCTTCCCGCATGTTATACCACCTTACACAGGGACAAAGAGGAAGGTGCAGATGAAAGTGCAGGTTCCTTCATCAGGTGGGGGGGCATACTCGTTGGCGACGTCACTGGCACAGGGCCCCTCAGAGTACGCAAAAGTGTCGCTGCTGGTGGGAGGCGCCCCCGCCATGCAAACACACCGCCGTACTTTGAGGGGCCCTGTGCCAGTGGCAATGCGAACGAGTGGGCCCCCCCCCCCTGCTTGCTCAGGATCACAGCACTTGCAACTTTTAAATACTTACCTTTCCCTGCAACACCGCCGTGACGTAGTCCGCATTTCCTGGGCCCACGAAAAACTTGAGCCAGCCCTACTCCCCCCACAACTTTCCCCCAATTCCCTATGCCCAACTATTATTATACAGTTAATTAAGATTGGCAAGCTTCAGAAACAAGAATGGATGTTTTTGGCATTAAAATGGGCACTGTAGGTGTTTTCCTGGCCTCCACTCACTGCCGACTATGCTTCCCCATTGACTTGCATTGGGTTTCGTGTTTCGGTCGATCCCCGACTTTTAGCGATAATCGGCCGACTGCACTCGACTCGACTCTGGACAAAATCGGGTTTCCCAAAACCCTACTCGATTTTAAAAAAATGAAAGTCGCTCAACCCTAATTGTCACAGTGGCAGTGACCCAGTCTGTGGCCCTGGACATCCAGTTAAAGGGGATGAATAGAAGTGGAGAATAAAGTCTATAAAGAATAATTTGTGATACCACCTATGGTATTCGGTCAGGGATGGCAAATACTGCTTAAAGGGGTCCACTGGGGCTGATGGAGTCGCAGCAGAGGTGGAGTCTATCCCACTGGTAGAGCTTAGTCCCCAGGACTACTGGTAAAGTTGGTAAGAGGGATGATTGACGGTGGGTGCAGGACTGAGGGTGCAGGAAATAATTGAAGGACACAGGGATAGCAGTTTCCTTTATTTTTTACTGATGAAATGCAGGTTCAGTCCAGAGTACAGGTAGCAGGTGGAGATGGGTCTGGGCAGCCTGGAAACAGCCCGGCATCCACCTAGCCAGGTGAGTTCGGAGGCCTTCCTTCTGAGCTGTATACTCTGACCCTTGCTGCCTGAAGCTCTGCACAAGTTCTCTCAGTGTCTGTACTCCCAACATGGATGGCTGACAGTGCAGCGCCCCAGAGTCCTGGTCGTTGCAGTACTGTGGCTCCGCCACTATGGGGAGCTATGGTACGTCTGATTGCACTAAAGGAGTTTCTCTGATCAGGTAACACCTCACTACACTTCACACTCCGGCCACCAGGGGGGGTGGTCCTATCTAGTAGGCCACTCCTCACACTCTGGTAAAACTGGGGGTTGGACAGGAAGACAGAGAGAAGTAACTGGGAAGAGCTAGTGAGAGGACCTGTCAGGGATGGGATCCTGACAGACTCCTCAGAGCAGAACTAACCAGTGCACAACGGGAATTCAGTAAAGAGGAATTGGGACCAGAAGGAGTCGTGCTGTTAGACCGAGGCAACATCCTTCTGAGGCGCAAACAGTCGGTGGCCGGAACGCCGAGCAAGTAAGAGACTTTAAGTACTACTGCAAACCACGGCAGGACAGCCAATTACAGGTTGGCTGTCTCACTTAACACCTAAGCAGACAACGGAGGCAGCTGTGGGAGAGGGGTGACTCTAGGGTCCCGGAAGAACTCCAGGCCTACCCCATCATACGGGTGTGTCCTACCATATCACCTGGAGGACGGAGAGAACGAACATCAGAGATAGACAGAACCAGTTGTGAGGACTATCCCAGGAGCTCAGCAGGGAAGAACTACAACACCCAGCGCTAGAAGGTAGATACTGATTCCCACCTGTAAAGAGAACTCCTGATGTGTCTTTAGACCGGCCGGTCTCTGACAGCCCTGGTAACAGCACTCTGGACTGAGGACTCTAAAACCTTCAGTAAAGAGGTAAAGAGACTGCAACTTGGTGTCCTCGTTATTTACTGCACTGCACCATCTACATCCGTCACATCATTCACTGTGCGCCCCTCGGCAGGGTCACGGATCGGGCCTAGCCACCGTGACAACCCCAGAGCAGAGACTCAGAGGCCCGGTACCGGGTACCCCTCGGCCCTGCGGCAGTGGGGGCGCCACAACTTGGCGTCATGAACAGGATCTACTTAAGCCTGAAGAATCAGGTCATGTGTGCTTTGGAACTGTGATTTATTGTGCTTGGACTGTGTATTGCCATTTACCGCCAAAATTCGCCATTGCCGCGCATGGAGGGAGGAGCCTCAGATTCGTGGGCGGAACCAGCCAAAAGAAGCGCGGAACGGAAAGCGCAGTAAGGCGCCAATCCCGGAAGAGGAACTCCAACCTCCAGCAGGTTAGTGGGAGGAAGGGACAGCCATGTCCGAGTCGGGAGGAGAGGAGGTGGCGGCCGCAGCCGCGGACGCAGGGGCAGCTCCGGTCCCCGCAGCGAGTGAAGCCGCAGCCCTAATACCACCACCGGTTGCTGCAGAACCCGCTGTTCCCCTCAGCCAGTCGGACACTGCCGCTAACACAAAAGCCATAATGCCCTTCTCCATGCCGTACCTGCCCGGAGCGGCCTGGCTCCCACGATACTCTGGGGAGTCGCATACATTCACTGACTTTAAAGAAGGGCTCTGCAGCCTGCTCGAGTTCTATCCCCTGACAGAGCCTCAGAAGGTTCATATTATAACTGGCCAACTCTTTGGGGCGGCTCTGAGAGAATTGAAGTCCTGGCCCGCCGAGGATAAGGGAACTGCACAGCAGATTTTTGCAAAGCTTAAAGCCACCTTCAATACTCGCACTGCTACAGAAATTAAACTGACTTTCTATGGATGCAAGCAGAGGCCGCAGGATAGCTTACGGGACTATGCCCTTAATCTCCAGGAGGCGATGCGGGCCATTAAGCAGAGTGACCCCGGCAGCATGCAGGATGAGGATAAACTCCTGAAGGAGCGGTTCATTGAGGGGCTCCTGTGCAGTCACCAGCGGGGCCAATTGCACTTCCTGGCCATGCAAAATCCAGACTTGACTTTTGCGCAATTCAAGGATAAAGCTATCCAGGCATTGCAGGAGCGACAGCCCAGCCGCGCAGTACCACCCAGGCGCCCCGCTCTCACATACCACCAGGAGGTGGCATCGGATACCCCAGTTGCCGCGGAGGCCGACGCCCAGAGCTTCGAGGACGACTCCCCTGCAGGACTCCATCTTCAGATGCAGGAGCTGACCAAGAGCGTTGCTGCCCTAGCCCTAGAGCGGTGCAGTCCCTACAGGAGGCCCCCAAGGAAAAGATCCAGCTAGCCTCCAGACCAGAAGATGTCCCCTGGACGCGACAGAAGAGGACCCCACCGACCAGAGGCCGGGACAGCGATCGCTTCCATCAGGACGGACGACCCATCTGCCGCCGCTGTCACCAGGTGGGCCACCTTGCAAGGTACTGTCCTTTAAACGAGCAACCCCTGGGGCAAAGGGCCAACCCCCAGGAGTAGGACGGTCAGGCCCGCAGCATTGGAGAACCAAGTATATTGGAGGACGACCAGTTCTCCCTGTAGTGGTTGATGGAATCCCCTTGAACGCTCTGCTGGACACCGGTTCTCAGGTGACGACTATACCTTACGTGCTTTATAAACGGTATTGGGAGGACACTGATATTACTCGTGGCCCTGACGATGATTTCACCATAATAGCCAGTAATGGTCAGCCGTTGCCACAAGTGGGGTATAAGGAGGTCACCATCAAGGTGGGGCGGGTGGAATTGAAAGCCCAAGAGACTGTGATTGTTGATATTGATCGTCGAGAATGTAATCCCATGATGACTCTTGGTACTAATGTTATAGAAAATTCTCTTGCAGAAGTTATTGTTTTGTTGCAACAGGTGGCAGAAACCGCTGGCCACAGTGAGCAACGTGTCCTGCAGAAGGAAATCAGAGCTCTGATGCAGAGACAGCAGGTAGAGCTGACTGGTGGTGAGATTGGTCGTGTCACTGTGAGTGATTCAAAACCCATCGCGATACCCCCCAGGAGTGAAATGTTAATATGGTGTCGGGCAGCCATAGGCCTCAGGGGAAAGGACTACCAGGCCTTGGTAGAACCCGTATTCTCAGACAATAGGCCTACTATTCTGACAGCCCGGGGGGTGGTCGACGTTCGCCAGGGGAGGGTGCCCGTACGTGTACTCAATTGTGGGGAGGAAGAGATTCACCTCACCAAGTATACCACGCTCGCCAAACTGTTCACTGTCAATAATAGTGTGATACAAACACCTGAACCCTTGGTCCCGTCAAACGTGGCGGAGAACAAAGGTTCTGCAGAGCACTCGAAAGACTGGTGTCGGGAATTGCATGTGGGCACTGACTCTACCCCATCCCATCAAAAACGGGGGGCCTACAGGGTGGTACACGAGTACGAGCAGGTATTCAGCAAACACCCCTTAGATTTTGGGCAGGTGAAAGGGATCCAACATCACATCCCCACGGGAGATCACCGACCCATAAAAGAGAGATACCGCCCTGTACCCCCAGCCCATTACCAGTGTGCCAAGGACATGTTGCGAGAAATGAAGGAGGCTGGGGTGGTGAGAGACAGTTGTAACCCCTGGGCAGCTCCATTAGTCCTTGTTAAAAAGAAAGATGGTACCATGAGGATGTGTGTTGATTACAGGCAGTTGAATCGCATTACACATAAGGACGCATACCCACTGCCCAGGATAGAGGAGTCTCTGGCTGCCTTAAAATCTGCTAACTACTTCTCTACCTTAGATCTCACCAGTGGGTACTGGCAGGTTCCTGTAGCGGAGGCGGACAAAGAGAAGACGGCCTTCACGACACCAATGGGTCTCTGCGAGTTCAACTACATGCCCTTCGGATTGTGCAATGCTCCAGGGACGTTCCAGAGGATGATGGAGTGCTGCCTAGGACACATGAACTTTGAAACTGTGCTGTTGTATTTGGATGATGTCATTGTATTCTCTAAGACCTACGAGGACCATCTGAAGCACCTGGCCGAGGTGTTTGAAGCCCTGTCCAACTTCGGCTTAAAGGTGAAACCGTCCAAGTGTCATCTGCTGAAACCTAAAGTGCAGTACCTGGGCCATGTGGTGAGCGCTGAAGGAGTGGCCCCAGACCCCGACAAGGTCACAGTGATCAAGGACTGGCCAAAGCCCAGCGACCTCCACGAAGTCCGGCAGTTCCTCGGGCTGGTAGGCTATTACCGAAGGTTCATTAAGGACTTCACCAAGAAGGCCGCACCCTTGCAAAACCTGTTGGTGGGCCAACCAAAGAAGACCAAGGGGAGAAACACCCCCTTTGATTGGAACAAGGAGCTGGAGGAATCCTTCACCTGTTTGAAGTCGGCACTGACGGGAGAAGAGGTACTGGCTTACCCCGAATACGACCAACCGTTTGTGCTGTACACTGATGCCAGTAATGTGGGATTAGGAGCCGTGCTGTCTCAGGTCCAGAAAGGCAAAGAAAGGGTGATCGCTTACGCCAGCAGGAAACTCCGTCCCACGGAAAGGAACCCTGACAACTACAGTTCCTTTAAGCTGGAATTCCTTGCCGTTGTCTGGGCAGTGACAGAGAGGTTCAAACACTACCTGGCCTCCGCGAAATTCACCATCTTCACGGACAACAATCCGCTAATGCATCTGGATACTGCCAAACTCGGGGCTTTGGAACAGCGATGGATGGCCCGGCTGTCCAACTACGATTACACCATCAAGTACCGGGCAGGACACGAGAATGCCAATGCGGATGCCTTGTCCCGAATGCCCAATTTGCCAGAAGCGGGAGAAGACCCGGAGGCACTTGAAGAGGTGGAGCTGCCTGCATTCCATCGCCCCAAAGCCACTCAGAGCTCTCATCATGTGAAGAACAGACACAAGAGCCAACCGGATGACACGCTGAATCCCCTGCCCCATCACGGGTGGGCGGAAACCCAGGATGGTGACCCCGCGGTCCGTCAGGTGAAAGAGCTCTTGACGCAGGCAGGGTCGCACCCTGGCCCAGATGACCCACAAGAGACCCAACAGCTGTGGAAGGGGAGAAGCAAACTGTTTATCCATGATGGCAAGTTGTGCAGGAGGAGCATCGACCCACGTACTCATGAATTGGTGTGGCAGATAGTGGTGCCAAGGCGAGATGCGCCCATGGTTCTGGGAGCCTACCATGATGGAGCCGGACACTTCGGATGGAGGAAGCTGGAAAGGCTCCTCCGAGGGAGGTTCTATTGGATTGGCATGAAGAGAACCATTGAGAAGTGGTGTCGGGAGTGTGGTCCATGTGGTCTGCGCAGGAAGGACCGTGACAGTCAACGGGCTCCCCTGCGGCCTATCATCACCAGACGGCCGCTCGAACTGGTCGCGTTGGATCATGTGAAGCTGACACCTAGCCGGTCGGGCTATATCTACGCCCTTACCATCGTGGACCACTACTCCAGGTTTTTGGTGGTTGTACCTGTCAAGGATCTAACGGCCAGGACTGCCGCCAGGGCCTTCCAGCAGCACTTTTGTAGGCCCCATGGCTACCCAGAGAAGGTACTGACTGATCAGGGACCTGCATTCGAAGCGGAAGTGTTCCAAGAATTCTGTCAACTGTACGGGTGTAAGAAGATCAGAACCACACCGTACCATCCTCAAACCAACGGGATGTGTGAGAAGATGAACCAAGTGGTAATCGATTTATTGAAGACCTTGCCTGTGGAGGAACGGAACCTGTGGCCAATAAAGTTGCCTGACTTGGTGGATATGTACAATCACATCCCAGTAAGTTCCACCAACTGTACTCCAGCGTACCTGATGCGAGGAAGATCTAGTCGGTTACCCGTTGATCTGGACATGGGGGTCCTAGTACCCGAAGATACCTCGCCGGATGCAGATTGGGATGCAGAGAGGCAGCGAAGGTACCGCGAAGTACAGGAGTGTGTAGAAAGAAGTCTCGCCCAGGCTAGGCAGAAACAAGAAAAGGACTACAACCAACACGCTCCTGCGATTCCCCTGTCACCTGGTGAGCAAGTACTTAAACGAAAGAGGAGATTACACAAGCTCGATGACCAATGGGAAGCGGAACCGTATACCATCCTGCCATCTGACTTCGACAACACGAAGGTCTGTCTCATCAGCAAGGACAGAGGGGAGACCTCGACAGCGGTATCCAGGGATCACCTTAAGGTCTGCCCCGATAAGTTGAGAGAGAGGGACACGGCCCCAAGAATCTCCCCGCCGGCGGGAAAGGAGAAGATGATCCATACCGTCCTTGGTGACTTTCCCCAGTCCTGGACTCAGATAAATCAGGCCATTGTGGTACCTGTTCTAACGTTTGAGCAGCCGGACCCACCAGAAGCGATGGTGGTACCAGATCATCCGGCCCCGCAACCTCAACAAGCCCTACCTGAAAATGCCATGCCAACCGCTGAACCGGCAAATCCTCCCTCTGCTGTCGGTGAACCTGCTGTACCCACTGTTGATAGCGGCAGCTCAGAGAGCCCCAACCTGCCAGTGCTACCCAGACTCACTAGAAGTGTAGCTAGAAGACAGTGCACTACACCAGCGGTAGCAAGCATAGCGGGCCCTGTTAGGCCAATAGCCACCCCTGCGCTGCGAAGGTCCACACGCAGCACTCAGAACCAAACTCCCCTCCGCTACAAAACTTGGAGGTATTGATAGGGTCTGCTATCTAATTGAAAATGTTTGTGTACATATTTTTGTTACAGGTTATAAAATGGACAATAGAGTAATGGACGGTGAATTGCTCAAAAACTTTCAAAAAAGGGGGACCCCTTTGTTTACCCGGGGTCCCCGCTGTTTCAACCACTGAACTGGGAGTCATAAACTGTGCATGACCTAGTTTTTGCAACGTTCAAGAGTTCTCACCTCCCATAAAGGGAAGCACTGTTATGTTTAATTGTTTATGCTATTTCAAAATTTTGTGTGTTCCCTGTTAACATGTATTGTTGTTCTTGTTTTCCCAGTCCCGGAGTGCTGGATTTAACCGGGGGGGAGTGCAGCGCCCCAGAGTCCTGGTCGTTGCAGTACTGTGGCGCCGCCACTATGGGGAGCTATGGTACGTCTGATTGCACTAAAGGAGTTTCTCTGATCAGGTAACACCTCACTACACTTCACACTCCGGCCACCAGGGGGGGTGGTCCTATCTAGTAGGCCACTCCTCACACTCTGGTAAAACTGGGGGTTGGACAGGAAGACAGAGAGAAGTAACTGGGAAGAGCTAGTGAGAGGACCTGTCAGGGATGGGATCCTGACAGACTCCTCAGAGCAGAACTAACCAGTGCACAACGGGAATTCAGTAAAGAGGAATTGGGACCAGAAGGAGTCGTGCTGTTAGACCGAGGCAACATCCTTCTGAGGCGCAAACAGTCGGTGGCCGGAACGCCGAGCAAGTAAGAGACTTTAAGTACTACTGCAAACCACGGCAGGACAGCCAATTACAGGTTGGCTGTCTCACTTAACACCTAAGCAGACAACGGAGGCAGCTGTGGGAGAGGGGCGACTCTAGGGTCCCAGAAGAACTCCAGGCCTACCCCGTCATACGGGTGCGTCCTACCATATCACCTGGAGGACGGAGAGAACGAACATCAGAGATAGACAGAACCAGTTGTGAGGACTATCCCAGGAGCTCAGCAGGGAAGAACTACAACACCCAGCGCTAGAAGGTAGATACTGATTCCCACCTGTAAAGAGAACTCCTGATGTGTCTTTAGACCGGCCGGTCTCTGACAGCCCTGGTAACAGCACTCTGGACTGAGGACTCTAAAACCTTCAGTAAAGAGGTAAAGAGACTGCAACTTGGTGTCCTCGTTATTTACTGCACTGCACCATCTACATCCGTCACATCATTCACTGTGCGCCCCTCGGCAGGGTCACGGATCGGGCCTAGCCACCGTGACAACCCCAGAGCAGAGACTCAGAGGCCCGGTACCGGGTACCCCTCAGCCCTGCGGCAGTGGGGGCGCCACAACAGCCTGAAACTTTCATGGGCACTGTCTTCTCACTGGCAGCCCCAGGCTCCTGACTTGCTGTGATACTTGCAGGTGTTAGATGGGCCAGGAGACCTGTAATCTCCTGCCCTTTGGATTCAGTGGCTGGGTATGCAATTCCCACACCACCACGGACTCTGGTGTCCGGTCTCTTGGAACTTTCTTCTGGGGTGAGCCCAGTCACAGCTCCAGACCCTAGGCTCCTCTCCTTTGCCTCTTCTCCTTTCACTGTCCCTGCACACACTAACAGACTGCCTAACCCCGCCCCAGGCCAGAATTTTATAGGGAAGCTCCCCTGAAACTGGGTGTAGAGCCCCCCCTTCTGGTCTGGAGTTGGGAAGGTGTTGTATGTTTGTGATACCTGCTAAATGGATCCCTTCTTACCTCCAGAAATGACATCACCCCCCCCCCCTGTGAGGAAGGCAATGCCATTGTGGGAACCGGACTCCTGGGGTGCCAAGGAGGCATTTTTTAGAAGGGGCGGCCAATCGAATCACCTTGATTACAGATCATAAGACTCTGTGTCGTGGTTCTCAAATGGCAAGAGAACGTAGTAGAGCATACAAAAGGACTAGCTCTTGGAAGATGGGAACTCAAGCTGACCGTGAGCTAAACCTACCGCACAACTAACAGTGGCCGGGTAGCGTGCCTACGTTTTTATCCCTAGACGCCCAGCGCCAGCCGGAGGACTGACTGACCCTAGCAGAGGAAAATACAGACCTGGCTTACCTCTAGAGAAATTTTCCCCAAAAGGCAGACAGTAGCCCCCACATATATTGTCGGTGATTTCAGAGGAAATTGACATACGAAGTATGAAGATAGGTTTAGCAAATTGAGGTCCGCTTACTAGATAGTAGGAAGACAGAAAAGGGAACTTCACGGTCAGCTGAAAACCCTTTCAAAATACCATCCTGAAATTACTTTAAGACTCTAATATCAACTCATGACACCAGAGTGGCAATTTCAGCTCACAAGAGCTTCCAGCCTCAGAAATATTCAATCACAGAGAACTGGAACAAAAATGCAAAACAAACTTAGGACTACAAGTCCAACTTAGCTGGTAGTAGTCTAGGAGCAGGAACATGCAACAGAAAGGCTTCTGGTTACATTGATGGCCGGCATAGAAATGACTGAAGAGCAAGGCTAAATAGAAAACTCCCACATCCTGATGGAAACAGGTGAACAGAGGAGATGAAGCACACAAGTTCAGTACCACCAGTGACCACCGGGGGAGCCCAGAAACCAAATTCACAACAGTACCCCCCCCCTCAAGGAGGGGGCACCGAACCCTCACCAGAACCACCAGGGCGATCAGGATGAGCCCTATGAAAGGCACGGACCAAATCGGAGGCATGAACATCAGAGGCTGTCACCCAAGAATTATCCTCCTGACCGTAGCCCTTCCACTTGACCAGATACTGAAGTCTCCGTCTGGAAACACGGGAGTCCAAGATCTTCTCGACAACGTACTCCAACTCACCCTCAACCAACACCGGAGCAGGAGGCTCAACGGAAGGCACAACCGGTACCTCATACCTGCGCAACAATGACCGATGGAAGACATTATGAATAGAAAAAGATGCAGGGAGGTCCAAACGAAAGGACACAGGGTTAAGAATCTCCAATATCTTGTACGGGCCGATGAACCGAGGCTTAAACTTAGGAGAAGAAACCTTCATAGGGACAAAACGAGAAGACAACCACACCAAGTCCCCAACACAAAGACGAGGACCAACACGACGACGGCGGTTGGCAAAATGCTGAGTCTTCTCCTGGGACAACTTCAAATTGTCCACCACATGCCCCCAAATCTGATGCAACCTCTCCACCACAGCATCCACTCCAGGACAATCCGAAGACTCCACCTGACCGGAAGAGAAACGAGGATGAAACCCCGAATTACAGAAGAAAGGAGAAACCAAGGTGGCAGAACTAGCCCGATTATTGAGGGCAAACTCCGCCAAGGGCAAAAAGGCAACCCAATCATCCTGATCTGCAGACACAAAACACCTCAAATAAGTCTCCAAGGTCTGATTAGTTCGCTCGGTCTGGCCATTAGTCTGAGGATGGAAAGCAGACGAAAAAGACAAATCAATGCCCATCCTAGCACAGAACGCCCGCCAAAATCTAGACACGAATTGGGTTCCCCTGTCAGAAACGATATTCTCCGGAATACCATGCAAGCGAACCACATTTTGAAAAAACAGAGGAACCAGCTCGGATGAGGAAGGCAATTTAGGCAAGGGAACCAAATGGACCATCTTAGAGAAACGGTCACACACCACCCAGATGACAGACATCTTCTGAGAAACAGGGAGATCAGAAATAAAATCCATGGAGATGTGAGTCCAAGGCCTCTTCGGAATAGGCAAGGATAACAACAATCCACTAGCCCGAGAACAACAAGGCTTGGCCCGAGCACAAACATCACAAGACTGCACAAAACCTCGCACATCTCGCGACAGGGAAGGCCACCAGAAGGACCTAGCCACCAAATCCCTGGTACCAAAGATTCCAGGATGACCTGCTAACGCAGAAGAATGGACCTCCGAGATGACTCTACTGGTCCAATCATCAGGAACAAACATTCTACCAGGCGGGCAACGATCAGGTCTATCCGCCTGAAACTCCTGCAAGACCCGTCGCAAGTCTGGGGAAACAGCAGATAATATCACTCCATCCTTAAGGATACCTGTAGGTTCAGAATTACCAGGGGAATCAGGCTCAAAACTCCTAGAAAGGGCATCCGCCTTCACATTTTTAGAACCCGGTAGGTAGGTATGAAACCACAAAATTAAACCGAGAGAAAAATAACGACCAGCGTGCCTGTCTAGGATTCAGGCGCCTGGCAGACTCAAGATAAATCAAATTCTTGTGGTCGGTCAATACCACCACCTGATATCTAGCCCCCTCAAGCCAATGACGCCACTCCTCAAAAGCCCACTTCATAGCCAAGAGCTCCCGATTACCAATATCATAATTTCGCTCAGCGGGCGAAAATTTACGAGAAAAGAACGCACAAGGTCTCATCACGGAGCAGTCGGAACTTTTCTGCGACAAAACCGCCCCAGCTCCGATTTCTGAAGCGTCGACCTCAACCTGAAAAGGAAGAGTAACATCAGGCTGACGCAATACAGGGGCGGAAGAAAAGCGGCGCTTAAGCTCCCGAAAGGACTCCACAGCAGCAGGGGACCAATCAGCAACATCAGCACCCTTCTTAGTCAAATCAGTCAACGGTTTAGCAACATCAGAAAAACCAGTTATAAATCGACGATAAAAATTAGCAAAGCCCAAAAACTTCTGAAGGCTCTTAAGAGAAGAGGGTTGCGTCCAATCACAAATAGCCTGAACCTTGACAGGGTCCATCTCAATGGAAGAGGGGGAAAAAATGTACCCCAAAAACGAAATCTTTTGAACCCCAAAAACGCACTTAGAACCCTTTACACACAAGGAATTAGAGCGCAAAACCTGAAAAACCCTCCTGACCTGTTGGACATGAGAGTCCCAGTCATCCGAAAAAATCAAAATATCATCCAGATACACAATCAAAAATTTATCCAAATATTCACGGAAAATGTCATGCATAAAGGACTGAAAGACTGAAGGGGCATTTGAAAGACCAAAAGGCATTACTAAATACTCAAAATGGCCCTCAGGCGTATTAAATGCGGTTTTCCACTCATCCCCCTGCTTAATTCGCACTAAATTATACGCCCCACGAAGATCAATCTTAGAGAACCACTTGGCCCCCTTTATTCGAGCAAACAAATCAGTAAGCAGTGGCAAAGGATACTGATATTTAACCGTGATTTTATTCAAAAGCCGATAATCAATACACGGCCTCATCTTGCCCTTGAGACAGGGCCATCAAGGCTTTTTCAGCCTGAATCTCTAAATGAGGTTCCTCATAAAGCAACCCCAAAGCCAGGAAAAATGCATCCACATTGAGCAACGCAGGATCCCCTGGTGCCAAAGCAAATGCCCAATCCTGAGGGTCGCCCCGGAGCAAGGAAATTACAATCCTGACCTGCTGTGCAGGATCTCCAGCGGAGCGAGATCTCAGAGACAAAAATAATTTACAATTATGTTTGAAATTCTGGAAGCGAGATCTATCCCCGGAGAAAAATTCAGGTAAAGGAATTCTAGGTTCAGATATAGGAGCATGAATAACAAAATCCTGTAAACTTTGAACCTTCATAGCGAGATTATTCAAACCTGTAGCTAAACTCTGAGGATCCATTTTAATCAGGTGAAATCAGAACCATTCAAGGATTAGAAGGAGAGAGAGACGAAGGCTGCAGTAAGCAGAGATGCTAGTGAATCAACTAATGAGCAAACTCAGAGAAAAAAAAAAAAATTCTCTGCAGACTTCTTTTCTCTCCTTTCTTCTGCCAATTATTTTAACCCTTGGCCGGCCATACTGTCGTGGTTCTCAAATGGCAAGAGAACGTAGTAGAGCATACAAAAGGACTAGCTCTTGGAAGATGGGAACTCAAGCTGACCGTGAGCTAAACCTACCGCACAACTAACAGTGGCCGGGTAGCGTGCCTACGTTTTTATCCCTAGACGCCCAGCGCCAGCCGGAGGACTGACTGACCCTAGCAGAGGAAAATACAGACCTGGCTTACCTCTAGAGAAATTTTCCCCAAAAGGCAGGCAGTAGCCCCCACATATATTGTCGGTGATTTCAGAGGAAATTGACATACGAAGTATGAAGATAGGTTTAGCAAATTGAGGTCCGCTTACTAGATAGTAGGAAGACAGAAAAGGGAACTTCACGGTCAGCTGAAAACCCTTTCAAAATACCATCCTGAAATTACTTTAAGACTCTAATATCAACTCATGACACCAGAGTGGCAATTTCAGCTCACAAGAGCTTCCAGCCTCAGAAATATTCAATCACAGAGAACTGGAACAAAAATGCAAAACAAACTTAGGACTACAAGTCCAACTTAGCTGGTAGTAGTCTAGGAGCAGGAACATGCAACAGAAAGGCTTCTGGTTACATTGATGGCCGGCATAGAAATGACTGAGGAGCAAGGCTAAATAGAAAACTCCCACATCCTGATGGAAACAGGTGAACAGAGGAGATGAAGCACACAAGTTCAGTACCACCAGTGACCACCGGGGGAGCCCAGAAACCAAATTCACAACAACTCTGGCTTACATCGAGTCTGCCAGGAGGTTGACACGGAGACAGGTGAGATGGTCACTTTTTTTCTCACGGTTTCATTTCCTTATTACCTTTCAGCCCAGTTCTAAAAACATCAAGGCTGATGCCTTATCCTGTAGTCTAGACCTGATATTATCTCCTGAACCTCATCCCTCCATTCTTCAGCACGATCTAGTGGTGGCTGGGGTATCTTCAGTATTGGAGCGGGAGATTCGTGAGGCCCAATCTCTTGCCCCTCCTTCATTGCCGGGCAATAAGCTCTTTGTACCCTTTCAATTTCATCTCAGGATACTCCGAGAGCTTCTTGATTCAGCCATGAGTGGGCTTGGTTACCCATAAAGCTGTCTCTAGGTTGTTTTGGTGGTCCTCATTGGCCTCGGATGTGGTGAAGTTTGTGTCATCCTGTGATGTGTGTGCTCATGCTAAGAACTCCCATAGCCGGCTGGCCAGGGAATTGTTGCCATTGCCAATTCCTGATAGACAATGGACTCATTTGTCCATGGATTTTATCACTGATCTTCCTCCTTCTAGTGGCAAAATGGTCATGTGGGTGGCGGTAGACTGATTTAGCAAGCAGGCGCATTTTGTACCTTTAAAAAGGTCTGCCTAATGCAGAGACATTATCTAAATTGTTTGTTGAACATGTGGTGTGGTTGCATGGTGTGCCTGTGAGTGTGGTTTCAGACAGGGGAGTGCAGTTTGTGTCCAAGTTTTGGAGGGCTTTTTGTGAAAGGTTGGGTATCTATTTGACCTTTTCTTCAGCATATCATCCTGAGACTAATAGGCAGAGAGGACCAACCAGTCCCTGGAACAAATCTTGCTATGTCTGACCACAGCTTGACAGCACGATTGATGTTCCTCTTTGCCCGTGGCTGAATTTGCTTTTAATAATCTCATTAATCAGTCCACGGGCACCTCCCCTTTCTTCTGTAAGTATGAGTTTCACCCTCATTTTGGGGAATTTTCCCAACTGGATTCAGGGTGTCCTGGGGCTGATCTAGCTGTTCAAAGGTTTGGGGAGGTGAGGCAGGAGGTTCAGAGAAACATTGGGGAGGCTCAGGGGAGGTATAAATTCTTTACTGATCTGTGGGGCCGGTATTCCGGGTTGGGGATAAGGTATGGTTGTCCACCAGGAATATTAAGCTTAAAGTTCCTTTGGCTAAGCTGGGGCCCAAGTTCGTTGGCCCTTGTGAGATTATGGAGGTAGTCAATCCTGTGGCCTTCTCTTTGCACCTTGCCCTGTCACTACGTATCCCCAATGTGTTCCATAAAACTCTTTTGAAACTCTTTTGAAGCTGCCACCTATTTCAGTGGATGGTCAGAGTGAATATGAGTTAGAATGGATTGTGGATTCACGTATGGTCTGTCGCTTACTCCAATATCTGGTTCATTGGAAGTGTTACGTCCTGAGTAGTGTTGAGCATTCCGATACCGCAAGTATCGGGTATCGGCCGATACTTGCGGGTATCGGAATTCCGATACCGAGATCCGATACTTTTGTGGTATCGGGTATCGGTATCGAAACAACATTAATGTGTAAAATTAAGAATTAAAATTAAAAATATTGCTATACTCACCTCTCCGACGCAGCCTGGACCTCACCGAGGGAACCGGCAGAGTTCTTTGCTTAAAATGTGCGCTTTTACTTCCTTCCGTGACGTCACGGCTTGTGATTGGTCGCGTGCCGCCCATGTGGCCGCGACGCGACCAATCACAGCAAGCCGTGACGTAATTTTCATGTCCTGGATGCCTAATTCTAGGCATTCAGGATTTTAAAATTACGTTCCGGCTTGTGATTGGTCGCCTCGCGGTCACATGGGCGACGCGACCAATCACAAGCCGTGACGTCACTGGAGGCAGGAAACGCGCGCATTTTAAAATTACATCATGGCTTGTGATTGGTTGCGTGCCGCCCATGTGACCGCGACGCGACCAATCACAGCAAGCCATGACGTCATTTCAGGTCCTGATGCCTATTTCTGCATTCAGGACCTGAAATTACGTAAATTAAGTAAAAGCGCGCATTTTAAGCAAAGAACGCTGCCGGTTCCCTCGGTGAGGTCCAGGCTGCGTCGGAGAGGTGAGTATAGCAATATTTTTTATTTTAATTCTTTATTTTACACATTAATATGGATCCCAGGACCTGAAGGAGAGTTTCCTCTCCTTCAGACCCTGGGAACCATCAGGAATACCGTCCGATACTTGAGTCCCATTAACTTGTATTGGTATCGGTATCGGATTAGATCCGATACTTTGCCGGTATCGGCCGATACTTTCCGATACCGATACTTTCAAGTATCGGACGGTATCGCTCAACACTAGTCCTGAGGATCAGTCTTTGGTTCTGGTGAGATTGGTCCAAGCGGATCGGTTGATCCGGGCCTTTCATGCTCGTTATCCTGGGAAACCTGGGGGTCTGGTGGCTCCCCCTTTAGAGGAGGGTACTGTCATGATCCATGTGGGGGTTTGCTTCTTGATTTTCTTTCTCTGGCCTGATTATGGTGGTGTTAACCTTTCATGCCTCTCTTTGGTTCCTGGGTGGCTATTTATTGGTGCCATTTCTGGTAGCATTTGTCAGTGATAGTTCCTGTCTCTGGCTTGAGCAGCTGATCCATACACCCTAGTGATCCTTCTGCCTCTGACTACCTATGTTTGTGACTGACCCATTCCCTGTCTCTGACTTTGTGTGTGTTTGGTGTTTCCCTACAGTGTATGACTTGGCTTGAATTCTGAACCCTGCCTCCTGTTTTCCATCTATGTTACTACATTTCTCATCTGGCTTTGATTCTTTGGCTCATACCCTGACTACATCTTCTGTCGCATATTTTGAATCTCGCGCTCCCATCTGTTTCTGATTTCTGGCTTGTCTCTGACCACGTGCATTGCTGTGACCTATAGTACTTCATCTTCCTCTTTGTTACTGATCGGCCTGTCTGACTGCAATGCCGCCTCCTAGTGGCGCCCCGCGCTTTGCACTGTGGTGCTACACGGTGAGTCCTACCTTTTTAACATTACCTGCGCCCCCTGTTGGAGGTTGCGTGCAACTGCCTCGCAGTTGCATTACAGAGTCTATTTCGTGTGTTGCCTGAATGTGGCAGGGCTCCCAGCACAGCAGGCTTACACCTGCTCTTCAACTCTTAATTTCAAGCAAATTTCAAACCTGTAAATGCTGGCCTAGACCCTGATGCCTCATGCATGGCCCTTGGCTGACTGCTTCTGTGCCATTATAAAATGTTCTACTGTGGGTCAGTTGATCATTCAACTTCCTGTGTTACTATCCTTATATTTTTCTACCATTAGTAGTCTATGAAACTGATGTTTGTGCCTGTGAAAAAAATAATTGAGCTGTTGCATGAGGTTTCAGAGCTCCCAGCAAAGAAGATTTGCACCACTCCCTTACCCACTACTTCATAATTGAAACTTCAATTAAAAGGTCAATACACTGTCCCAGACACTGATACCTCATATAATGCTCATGGCTGACTGCTGCTGTGCCATTCTAAAATTTCTACTGTGGGTGAATTGATCAGTTAACTTCCTTTGTTACTATCCTTACATTTTTCTAACATTGGTGGTCTGCCAAGCTGATATTTGTGCCACCTGAGTGTCGCTCAGCAAAAAAGCAGCTTGAGCTGTTGCGTGATGTATCAGGGCTCCAAGACCAACAGGCTTAAACTGGTCCCTCACCCACCTCATTTTAATTTAAACTTCAATTAAATGCTGTAAATGCTGGCCCATACCCTAATACCTCATGCTTGGCCTAAGTCTAACTACTGCTGTGCCATTATCAAATTTCTACTCTGGGTCCAATGATGCCACTTTTCCTGGTATCTATACCTAAATTGAGTTGTTTGGCAGCTTTCTGCCCCCCCCCTGAAGGTGTTGTCTATGCATTTGGTTTTGCCTCCCATTGAATTTTATGGGGTTCAGGTACATTCGTCAAACCATTCAGCAAACGTGTTTGGCAAACTTCTAAAGGTTTAGAGAATCAAAGTGAATCGACCCATGAAAGGTTCGCTCATCTCTACTTAGCATCTCAGCGGGCTGTAGTTAACTATCCAAGATCTCCTGCAAGGGCATGGGTAGCTTCCACAGGATCTGGGCTAGGAGTTGTTCAATCTTGGGCAGTCGTACAGGAGTAGGTACTGGTGGAACAAAAGTGGAATTCTTAAGGTGTAGTACAAGAAAAAAGTCCTAGTGAAAAGGAGAAGGAGGATGAAGTTGTGCATTTGGACGATGATTCCAGAAGTGAGGTATATGTATATTTTGAGGGCCCATTGGGGGCACACTTGAAGGAGGAGGTTAGGAATAAGATTTGTAAAGGGGAGTATGTGGAAATGTACTCTTTATTCCCATTAGAAAAGTTTAATCTTGATAAAGTGAAACCTAGTGATAAAAAAAGAAAAAGATGTGGAAGAGAGGCGTAGATATTGGCTAATTCCAAGAATATTTGCGAATTGGTTACAGGCATTCACAATTCTGGCAAGTGTGATTGGGAAGAAGGAGCCAGAGCACTGCTCTGCTCTTTGTGGATATACAGTATGGATTTGTTGTGGAATCTGTTAAAAGTGTAGCGTTTGACTTAATTAGGCAATTGGTGATGGAGGTGAGTCGCCCACTCTGGCAATGGGGATTCTCGGTACAGGGTCATGTTGCATTTAAAGGGGTGTTCACAGTGGCAGCGCCCGGTCCGAGGCCCTTGGCGTCCAATTAAAGGGGAAAGGTCTTTTAAAGGGATTTGTAAAGTTTGTGTTTGTGATGCCACCTGTGGTTCTCGGTGAGAGGAGACAGACGCTGCTTAAAGGGGTCCTCTGGGGTGATGTTACTGCTTCATAGATGGTGACAATTCCCACAGGTGAAGTGGGTTCCCCTGGGCTCCCAGTGTAGTGGGCAAGGATGGTGGGTTGCCGGTAAATAAGCAGAGGACACAGGGTTGCAGTCTTTACCTGGTTTACTCTTGCTGCAGTCAGCCTCAGTCCAGGGTACCGACAACGGTGTAGATGGAGTCCAGGCAACCTGAAGACAGGTGGAAACCCCTTGACTAGTCAGGTTGGGAGCCTTCCACTTTGCACTGACTATAAGTCCCTTGTTGCCTGTAGTGTCCTAACAAGGTCCTCGTTCTCTCCTGTCCTGGGACAGTACGTGCACGGTAGGCAACTTGAGCCGTTTCTCTGGGGTCTCTTTATACGGTGACTCCTGGCTCTGGAATGCTGCTCTACCACAGGTTCTATGTGGACAGGTAACTTTCAGCTCTCTGCCCTCCTGTTCTGCTATGTGACTTGCAGTTGCCCACAACCTCGGGCTCCCGGTGCCCGGCCTCTGCGCTCTGCTTAGAGGGGCCCAGTCGAAGCCCTCCTGTAGCTCTTGATCACTCCTCTGCTCCTTCCCTGTCTCTTGTCTGCACCAGACTGACTAACTCCTCCTCCAGACCAGGATGCATAATGAGGGAAGCTCCCCTAAAACTGGGTTTAGAGCTCCCCCTTCTGTCCTGGAGTCAGAAGGTGTTGAAAGTAAGGCCATGTGCACACGTTCAGGAGTTTTCGCGTTTTTTTCGCGTTTTTTTCGCTTTTTTGCAGAAAATTTCCGGTTTTCTTCAGGAAATTTCTGCAAGAAATCCGGACGTGTGCACATACCCTAAGATTACCTGCCAAAGGGATCCCTCCTGTCTCCAGGCATGGCACTACCCTCCCCATAGGAAGGCAGCACCACTGTGGTACCCGAACTCCTGGGGTGCCAAAGAGGCTATGGTATACCTGCCATTTATGTATAACTATTATCTCTATTGGTGAAAGACATTTTATTAAATGTTCATATTTATGTTTAATGCAGTAATAAAGATTATTTTGTATTTACTTCAAAGACAGAATTGTTGACTCCATTTCTTTTCATTTTTCTATCCTCCGTATCATGTATGGCCCTTCCAGGATCCTGTGCACGAGCAAATATGTTTGACAATCTTTTATTGTGTTTTGATTTCTTTTTCTTTACAAACTTTAACATTCATGTATTAAGGTTTATTTTTAATACATTCTAATGATTACTAATACTTACATAATACTTTGGTATTGAAAAAGTAAAAGTAATCTAAGACATGGTGCCTTTGTCACAGACTTTTAAAGGGAATTTGTGATCTGAAAGATCTAGTGATGAGCGAGAAAAAAATGTTTGGGTGCTCGTTGCTCGGGTCGAGCAGATTGGAATACTCGGGTACTCGGCCAGAACAACCAGCCCAATGTAAGTCTATGGGAGACCCGAGTATTTTTACCGCGATCCCCCCGGGGGTCCTTTTAAGGTCTGAAAACTTCTAAAAATGATGGAAACACTGCTCAAAAGACACAGGGACATCATGGGGATCGCCCTGGAAGCATTCCTGACTCCTAGTTCACAGCTGTAAACATTTTTTTCTGAGATTCATGAAATTTTTTCCGGCTGCAACAAAACCACTAAAACAAAACCAAAATGGATTTTTTGGGGAAATATGTCAAGGTACATCCTTTGCAGGTTAATAACTTGCTTGTAAGGCCAAATATTTAACCCCAGATCGAAAATTTCCTCCTCCACTTAGGCTTAGTTCATACACAGCGTTTTTGAAGCGTTTTTCAACTTTAACATTGCTTTCAACCACTACAAACGCATTCACTGGGAAATGTCATTGTAACATTTAACACCCCTAGCTGGCCATGTGGTGTGTGACACATAAGCAGACCCATCTTGCTTCATTTATGAAGGAGGGACTCTTAAAGACACAGAGCCTATTTTTACTGGTGCATCAGGCGGCATTAATCTTCTAAAAGGGCCATTATTAAACAGTGGGTCTCCTAAGCTGTTGTAGCCTATGTTGTGAGTGGATGGGCTGCCAAGAATTTCGATTACGATTACCATAATACCCCTTTCATAAGATGTCCAGGGGAGACTCCTGAAAAAGTGTTGCATTGAATTCAAGGCCTGCCCTGCTACCAATTCATATGCACCCCAATAAGCCTTTGAACCCACATACTGGATGGGCTCCTGAAAATCCACTTCACAATATGCATTTTGTACTCCGTACTCCTTTGTTTTACACATTGGCAGCAAGGCCAGCCCTGCTGCATAGTCAGTCATATGCACCCCATTACGCCTTTGAACCCACATACTGGATGGGCTCCTGAAAATCCACTTCACAATATGCATTTTGTACTCCGTACTCCTTTGTTTTACACATTGGCAGTAAGGCCAGCCCTGCTGCACAGTCAGTCATATGCACCCCATTACGCCTTGGAACCCGCATACTGGATGGGCCCATGAAAATCCACTTCACAATATGCATTTTGTATTTCCGTACTCTTTTGTTTAACACATTGGCAGCAAGGCCAGCCCTGCTGCACAGTCAGTCATATGCACCCCATTACGCCTTGGAACCCACATACTGGATGGACCCATGAAAATCCACTCGTATTTTTTAATGGTATGATGGTTCCCTCTTTGCAGAATTATTTACAGTAGAATTTGGCAACTTTATTTGCCATGTTTTTAACACTAAGGTTCAGATACGGCTTTAAATAAGGCTAATACTTGCAATACAACCCAACTTTATTTCAAACTACAAAATTCAAGGAATAGTATGATTGAATAGTGTGAGTGCGTAGACTTTGGTATATGTTAACATACAAAGGTTAATAAGTACATATAAGGATTAAATACATATAGTGATTACGCTTATATGAGGATTAATGTTATGACCTGGTGGTTAAGGAGCAACACTGATATGACCTGGTGGTTAAAGAGCAACATGGGACGAGCTCTGAGGAGGTGGCATCTATACTGACCGCAGTTCCTAATCCTAACACCAACACTAGAAATAGTCGTGGGATGTTCCTGTCACTCCCTAGACACCTCGTCACAGCCTAAGAACTAACTACCCCTAAAGATGGAAATAGAAAGCTATCTTGCCTCAGAGAAAATCCCAAAAGGAAAGATAGCCCCCCACAAATATTGACTGTGAGTGGAGAGGGAAATGACATACACAGAAATGAAAACAGATTTTAGCAAAGGAGGCCAATACTAATCTAGATAGACAGAATAGAAAAGGATACTGTGCGGTCAGTATTAAAAACTTAAAATCCACGCAGAGTTCACAAAAATAATCTCCACACCGACTCACGGTATGGAGAGGGCAAATCTGCTTCCCCAGCGCTTCCAGCTAGCCTGAATATATCATAATAACAAGCTGGACAAAAAGAAACATAACATGAGCTGAGCAATAAGTCCACAGCAAATGGACAACCAAAGAACTAGCAAGAACTTATATTTTGCTGAAATGGACAGGCCATCAGAGAAATCCAAGGAGAGATCTGAATCCAACCCAGAAACATTGACAGCTGGCATTGAATGAAGACCAGAGCCAAGTTAAATAGCAAAGCCAGGAGAGACGATCAGTGAAAGCAGCTGCTACAGCTAAACCCAAGGAGCAGCAGTTCCACTCGAAACCACCAGAGGGAGCCCAAGGGCAGAACTCACAAAAGTACCATTAACAACCACAGGAGGGAGCCCAAGAACGGAATTCACAACAGTACCCCCCTTGAGGAGGGGTCACCGAACCCTCACCAGAGCCCCCAGGCCGATCAGGACGAGCCAAGTGAAAAGCGCAAACCAAATCGGCAGCATGGACATCGGAGGCAACAACCCAAGAATTATCCTCCTGGCCATAACCCTTCCACTTGACCAGATACTGAAGCTTCCGCCTCGAAAAACGAGAATCCAAAATCTTCTCCACCACATATTCCAACTCCCCCTCAACCAACACCGGAGCAGGAGGATCAACGGAGGGAACCATGGGCACCACATATCTCCGCAACAAAGATCTATGGAAAACATTATGGATGGAAAAAGAAGCTGGAAGAACCAAACGAAAAGACACCGGATTGATAATTTCAGAAATCTTATAAGGACCAATAAAGCGAGGCTTGAACTTAGGGGAAGAAACCTTCATAGGAACATGACGAGAAGACAACCAGACCAAATCCCCAACACGAAGCCGGGGACCAACACACCGACGACGGTTAGCAAAACGTTGAGCCTTTTCCTGAGACGTTAAATTGTCCACCACATGAGTCCAAATCTGCTGCAACCTGTCCACCACAGAATCCACACCAGGACAGTCAGAAGGCTCAACCTGCCCTGAAGAAAAACGAGGATGAAAACCAAAGTTACAAAAGAAAGGCGAAACTAAGGTAACCGAACTAGCCCGATTATTAAGGGCAAACTCGGCCAATGGCAAAAAGGTCACCCAATCATCCTGATCAGCAGACACAAAGCATCTCAAATAGGTTTCCAAAGTCTGATTGGTTCGCTCCGTTTGGCCATTTGTCTGAGGATGAAATGCTGAAGAAAAAGACAAATCAATGCCCATTCTAGCACAAAAGGACCGCCAAAACCTAGAAACAAACTGGGAACCTCTGTCAGACACAATATTCTCCGGAATGCCATGCAAACGAACCACATGCTGAAAAAATAATAGAACCAAATCAGAGGAGGAAGGCAACTTAGGCAAAGGCACCAAATGGACCATCTTAGAAAACCGGTCACAAACCACCCAGATGACAGACATCATCTGAGAAACAGGAAGATCAGAAATAAAATCCATGGAAATATGCGTCCAGGGCCTCTCAGGGACCGGCAAAGGCAAAAGCAAGCCACTAGCACGGGAACAGCAAGGCTTGGCCCGGGCACAAGTCCCACAGGACTGCACAAAAGAACGCACATCCCGCGACAAGGAAGGCCACCAAAAGGACCTAGCAACCAACTCTCTGGTACCAAAAATCCCAGGATGACCAGCCAATACTGAACAATGAACCTCAGAAATTACCTTACTAGTCCATCTATCAGGAACAAACAGTTTCCCCACTGGACAGCGGTCAGGTTTATCAGCCTGAAACTCCCGAAGCACCCGCCGTAAATCAGGGGAGATGGCAGAAAGAATCACCCCCTCCTTGAGAACACCAACCTGCTCAAGGACTCCCGGAGAATCAGGCAAAAAACTCCTAGAAAGGGCATCAGCCTTCACATTCTTAGATCCCGGAAGATACGAGACCACAAAATCAAAACGGGAGAAAACAGGGACCATCGAGCCTGTCTAGGATTCAACCGCTTGGCAGACTCAAGGTAAATCAGATTCTTATGATCGGTCAAGACCACAACGCGATGCTTGGCTCCCTCAAGCCAATGTCGCCACTCCTCCAATGCCCACTTCATAGCCAACAACTCCCAATTGCCGACATCATAATTACGCTCAGCAGGCGAAAACTTTCTGGAGAAGAAAGCACACGGTTTCATCAAAGAGCCATCAGAACTTCTCTGAGACAAAACAGCCCCTGCCCCAATCTCAGAAGCGTCAACCTCAACCTGAAAAGGGAGAGAAACATCTGACTGACGCAACACAGGGGCAGAAGTAAAACGACGTTAAGCTCCTGAAAGGCCTCAACAGCCGCAGAGGACCAATTCATCACATCAGCGCCTTTCTTCGTCAAATCGGTCAGAGGTTTAACCACACTGGAAAAATTAGCAATGAAGCGGCGATAAAAATTAGCAAAGCCCAAAAATTTCTGAAGGCTCTTCACAGATGTGGGTTGAGTCCAATCATGAATGGCCTGGACCTTAACAGGGTCCATTTCAATAGCCGAGGGAGAAAAAATGAAACCCAAAAAAGAAACCTTCTGAACTCCAAAGAGGCACTTAGACCCCTTCACAAACAACGCATTAGCACAAAGGATCTGAAATACCATCCTGACCTGCTTCACATGAGACTCCCAATCATCGGAAAAAAACAAAATATCATCCAAATATACAATCATGAATTTATCCAGATAATTCCGGAAGATATCATGCATAAAGGACTGAAACACAGATGGAGCATTAGAGATCCCGAATGGCATCACAAGGTATTCAAAATGGCCTTCGGGCGTATTAAATGCTGTTTTCCATTCATCACCCTGTTTAATACGAACAAGATTATACGCCCCTCGAAGGTCGATCTTGGTAAACCAACTAGCCCCCTTAATCCGAGCAAACAAATCAGAAAGCAAAGGTAAAGGGTACTGGAATTTGACCGTGATCTTATTGAGAAGGCGATAATCTATACAGGGCCTCAAGGAGCCATCCTTCTTGGCAACAAAAAAGAACCCCGCTCCCAACGGTGACGAAGACGGGCGAATATGCCCCTTCTCCAAAGACTCCTTTACATAACTCCGCATAGCGGCATGCTCTGGCACAGACAGATTGAAAAGTCGACCCTTAGGGAACTTACAGCCAGGAATCAAGTTAATAGCACAATCGCAGTCCCTAATGAGGAGGAAGGGGAACTGGACTTGGGCTCATCAAATATATCCTGGAAATCCGACAAAAATTCAGGAACTTCAGAAGAGGGGGAAGAGGAAATTGACATCAAAGGAACAGTACTATGTATCCCTTGACAACCCCAACTAGTCACAGACATAGATTTCCAATCCAGCACTGGATTATGTACCTGTAACCATGGAAAACCCAGCACAACATCATGCAAATTATGCAACACAAAAAGCGAATATCTTCCTGATGTGCTGGAGCCATGTACATGGTCAACTGTGTCCAGTACTGAGGTTTTTTCTTGGCCAATGGCGTAGCATCAATCCCCCTTAAGGGAATAGGGCTCTGCAAAGGCTCCATGGAAAAACCACAGCGTTTGAAAAATTCTAAGTCCATTAAGTTCAGGGCAGCGCCTGAATCCACAAATGCCATAACAGAAAAGGACGACAATGAGCAAATCAGAGTAACAGACAAGAGAAATTTAGGCTGTACAGTACTAATGGTAACAGACCTAGCGACCCTCTTAGTACGCTTAGGGCAATCAGAAATAGCATGAGTAGAGTCACCACAGTAAAAACACAGCCCATTCTGATGTCTGAATTCCTGCCGTTCTGCTCTAGTCAAAATCCTATCACATTGCATAGACTCAGGACTCTGCCCAGAAGACACCGCCATATGGTGCACCACCTTGCGCTCGCGCAGGCGCCGATCAATCTGAATGGCCAAAGACATTGATTCGTTCAAACCAGCAGGCATGGGGAACCCCACCATAACATCTTTAAGGGCTTCAGAAAGACCCTTTCTGAAAATTGCTGCCAGGGCATACTCATTCCATTTTGTGAGCACAGACCACTTTCTAAATTTCTGGCAGTATACTTCTGACGCTTCCTGACCCTGACACAGAGCCAGCAAGGTTTTTTCTGCCTGATCCACAGAATTAGGTTCGTCATACAGCAATCCGAGCGCTTGAAAAAATGCGTCTACATTGAGCAATGCAGGATTCCCTGGCTCAAGGGAGAATGCCCAGTCCTGCGGGTCTCCACGCAGCAGAGAAATGACAATCCTCACCTGCTGAATGGGGTCACAAGAGGAACGGGGTCTCAAAGCAAAAAACAATCTGCAGTTATTTTTAAAGTTCAAAAATTTAGATCTATCCCCAGAAAACAAATCAGGAATAGGAATTCTAGGCTCTAAAACCGGAGTCTGAACAACATAATCTTGCATACTCTGTACCCTTGCAGCGAGTTGATCCACACGCAAGGACAGACCCTGAACCTCCATATCAGCACCAGAATCCTGAACCACCCAGAGATTAAGGGGAAAAAAAAGACAAAACAGGCTGCAAAGGAAAAAAAATGGCTCAGAACTTTTTTTTCCCTCTTTTGAGATCTATTCAACACATTGCGTGCCAGCTGTACTGTTATGACCTGGTGGTTAAGGAGCAACACTGATAAGACCTGGTGGTTAAAGAGCAACATGGGACGAGCTCTGAAGAGGTGGCATCTATACTGACCGCAATTCCTAATCCTAACACCAACACTAGAAATAGCCGTGGGATGTTCCTGTCACTCCCTAGACACCTCGTCACAGCCTAAGAACTAACTACCCCTAAAGATGGAAATAGAAAGCTATCTTGCCTCAGAGAAAATCCCAAACGGAAAGATAGCCCCCCTCAAATATTGACTGTGAGTGGAGAGGGAAATGACATACACAGAAATGAAAACAGATTTTAGCAAAGGAGGCCAATACTAATCTAGATAGACAGAATAGAAAAGGATACTGTGCGGTCAGTATTAAAAACTAAAAATCCACGCAGAGTTCACAAAAATAATCTCCACACCGACTCACGGTATGGAGAGGGCAAATCTGCTTCCCCAGAGCTTCCAGCTAGCCTGAATATATCATAATGACAAGCTGGACAAAAAGAAACATAACATGAGCTGAGCAATAAGTCCACAGCAAATGGACAACCAAAGAACTAGCAAGAACTTATCTTTTGCTGAAATGGACAGGCCATCAGAGAAATCCAAGGAGAGATCTGACTCCAACCTAGAAACATTGAGAGCTGGCATTGAATGAAGACCAGAGCCAAGTTAAATAGCAAAGCCAGAAGAGACGATCAGTGAAAGCAGTTGCTACAGCTAAACCCAAGGAGCAGCAGTTCCACTCGAAACCACCAGAGGGAGCCCAAGGGCAGAACTCACAAAAGTACCATTAACAACCACAGGAGGGAGCCCAAAAACGGAATTCACAACAGTACCCCCCCTTGAGGGAGGGGTCACCGAACCCTCACCAGAGCCCCCAGGCCGATCAGGACGAGCCAAGTGAAAAGCGCGAACCAAATCGGCAGCAAGGACATCGGAGGCAACAACCCAAGAATTATCCTCCTGGCCATAACCCTTCCACTCGACCAGATACTGAAGCTTCCGCCTCGAAAAACGAGAATCCAAAATCTTCTCCACCACATATTCCAACTCCCCCTCAACCAACACCGGAGCAGGAGGATCAACGGAGGGAACCATGGGCACCACATATCTCCGCAACAAAGATCTATGGAAAACATTATGGATGGAAAAAGAAGCTGGAAGAGCCAAACGAAAAGACACCGGATTGATAATTTCAGAAATCTTATAAGGACCAATAAAGCGAGGCTTGAACTTAGGGGAAGAAACCTTCATAGGAACATGACGAGAAGACAACCAGACCAAATCCCCAACACGAAGCCGGGGACCAACACACCGACGACGGTTAGCAAAACGTTGAGCCTTTTCCTGAGACAACGTTAAATTGTCCACCACATGAGTCCAAATATGCTGCAACCTGTCCACCACAGAATCCACACCAGGACAGTCAGAAGGCTCAACCTGCCCTGAAGAAAAACAAGGATGAAAACCAAAGTTACAAAAGAAAGGCAAAACCAAGGTAGCCGAACTAGCCCGATTATTAAGGGCAAACTCGGCCAATGGCAAAAAGGTCACCCAATCATCCTGATCAGCAGACACAAAGCATCTCAAATAGGTTTCCAAAGTCTGATTGGTTCGCTCCGTTTGGCCATTTGTCTGAGGATGAAATGCTGAAGAAAAAGACAAATCAATGCCCATTCTAGCACAAAAGGACTGCCAAAACCTAGAAACAAACTGGGAACCTCTGTCAGACTCCATATTCTCCAGAATGCCATGTGTTGTGAATTTACCTTTTCGCTCCCTCTAGTGGCTACTAGTGATTTTACTCTGGGTATGTCATTCATTCCTTGTATGCTCACCTGGATCATTAGGTCAGGGGTGTTGCTATATAAGCTCCCTGGACCTTCAGTTCAATGCCTGGCAACGTTGATATCAGAGCTAATCTGTAGTGCTCTTGTCTACTGATCCTGGTTCCTGCTTGATTAAGCTAAGTCTGCTTTCTTGCTTTTTGCTATTTGTTTTTTGTTTGCATTTTTGTCCAGTTTGTATATAATCTGTATCCTGACCTTGCTGGAAACTCTAGGGTGGCTGGTGTTCTCCCCCCGGGCCGTTAGACGGTTCGGGGGTTCTTGAATCTCCAGCGTGGATTTTTGATAGGGTTTTTGTTGACCATATAAGTTATCTTACTACATTCTGCTATTAGTAAGTGGGCCTCTCTTTGCTAAACCTAGTTCATCTCTGTGTTTGTCATTTCCTCTTACCTCGCCGTTATTATTTGTGGGGGGCTTGTGTTGTGAATTTACCTTTTGGCTCCCTCTAGTGGCTACTAGTGATTTGACTCTGGGTATGTCATTCATCCCTTGTATGCTCACCTGGGTCGTTAGGTCAGGGGTTTGGCTATATAAGCTCCCTGGACCTTCAGTTCAATGCCTGGCAACGTTGATATCAGAGCTAATCTGTAGTGCTCTTGTCTTCTGATCCTGGTTCCTGCGTGATTAAGCTAAGTCAGCTTTCTTGCTTTTTGCTATTTGTTTTTGTTTGCATTTTTGTCCAGCTTGTATATAATCTGTATCCTGACCTTGCTGGAAGCTCTAGGGTGGCTGGTGTTCTCCCCCCGGGCCGTTAGACGGTTCGGGGGTTCTTGAATCTCCAGTGTGGATTTTTGATAGGGTTTTTGTTGACCATATAAGTTATCTTACTACATTCTGCTATTAGTAAGTGGGCCTCTCTTTGCTAAACCTAGTTCATCTCTGTGTTTGTCATTTCCTCTTACCTCACCGTTATTATTTGTGGGGGGCTTCTATCCTACTTTTGGGGTCTTTCCTCTGGAGGCAAGAGAGGTCTTTGTTTTCCTCTTCTAGGGGTAGTTAGCTCTCCGGCTGGCGCGAGACATCTAGCGACCAACGTAGGCATGTTCCCCGGCTACTTCTAGTGTTGGCGTTAGGAGTAGATATATGGTCAACCCAGTTACCACTGCCCTATGAGCTGGATTTTTGTACTTCGCAGACTTGCTGATATCTCTGAGACCCTCGCCATTGGGGTCATAACAGTTTGCCAGGCCTGTATTAAATGTTAAATGCATTGCAGAAGCGGGATTATAAGAAAGAAAGTTCTGAGTTTTTTTTTTTTTGTTTTTTTTTTCTCTCTCATTTTTTTTTTCTTTTCCCCTTAACCTCTGAGTGGCTTGTGATTGCTGCAGACATGAATGTCCAGACCTTGATTACAAGTGTGGACCAGCTTGCTGCTCGTGTGCAGGGCATACAAGATTATGTTACCAGAAATCCTATGTCAGAACCTAAGATACCGATTCCTGAACTGTTTTCCGGAGATCGATTTAAGTTTAGAAATTTCAGGAATAATTGTAAATTGTTTTTGTCCCTGAGACCCTGTTCCTCTGGAGACTCCGCTCAGCAAGTGAAAATTGTTATTTCTTTTTTACGGGGCGACCCTCAGGATTGGGCTTTCTCGCTAGCGCCAGGAGATCCGGCATTGGCTGATATTGATGCGTTTTTTCTGGCGCTCGGTTTGCTTTATGAGGAACCCAATCTTGACATTCAGGCAGAAAAAGCCTTGCTGGCTATGTCTCAGGGTCAGGACGAGGCTGAAGTGTATTGCCAAAAATTTCGGAAATGGTCCGTGCTGACCCAGTGGAACGAATGTGCATTGGCTGCAAATATTAGAAATGGCCTTTCTGAAGCCATTAAGAATGTGATGGTGGGTTTTCCCATTCCCACAGGTCTGAATGATTCCATGGCCCTGGCAATTCAAATTGACCGGCGGTTGCGGGAGCGCAAAACCGCAAATTCCCTCATGGTGTTATCTGAACAGGCACCTGATTTAATGCAATGTGATAGAATCCTGACTAGAAATGAGCGGAAAATTCATAGACGCCAGAATGGCTTGTGTTACTACTGTGGTGATTCTACACATGTTATCTCAGCATGCTCTAAGCGTCTTACTAAGGTTGTTAGTCCGGTCGCCATTGGTAATTTGCAACCTAAGTTTATTCTATCTGTAACTTTGATTTGCTCACTGTCATCGTATCCTGTCATGGCATTTGTAGATTCAGGTGCTGCCCTGAGTCTTATGGATCTGTCATTTGCCAAGCGCTGCGGTTTTGTTCTTGAGCCATTAGAAAATCCTATCCCTCTTAGGGGTATTGATGCTACACCATTGGCAGAAAATAAACCGCAGTTTTGGACACAGGTTACCATGTGCATGACTCCTGAACATCGGGAGGTTATACGTTTTCTTGTTCTGCATAAGATGCATGATTTGGTTGTTTTGGGTTTGCCATGGTTACAGACCCATAATCCAGTCTTGGACTGGAAGGCTATGTCAGTGTCAAGTTGGGGCTGTCATGGAATTCATGGAGATTCCCTGCCCGTGTCTATTGCTACTTCTACGCCTTCGGAAGTTCCGGCGTATTTGTCCGATTATCAGGATGTCTTCAGCGAGTCTAGGTCAAGTGCATTGCCTCCCCATCGGGAATGTGACTGTGCAATAGATTTGATTCCAGGCAGTAAGTTTCCTAAGGGAAGACTGTTTAATCTGTCGGTACCTGAACATACCGCAATGCGTTCATATATCAAGGAGTCTCTGGAGAAGGGGCATATCCGTCCTTCTTCTTCCCCTCTTGGTGCGGGATTCTTTTTTGTGGCCAAAAAGGACGGATCTTTGAGGCCTTGTATTGACTATCGGCTTTTAAATAAGATCACTGTCAAATTTCAGTATCCTTTGCCGCTGTTGTCAGACTTGTTTGCCCGGATTAAAGGTGCCAAGTGGTTCACCAAGATAGACCTTCGTGGTGCGTACAACCTTGTGCGCATTGAGCAAGGAGATGAATGGAAAACCGCATTCAATACGCCCGAAGGTCATTTTGAGTACTTGGTGATGCCATTTGGGCTCTCTAATGCACCTTCAGTTTTTCAGTCCTTTATGCATGACATTTTCCGGAAGTATCTGGATAAATTTTTGATCGTTTATCTGGATGATATTCTGTTTTTTTCTGATGATTGGGACTCGCATGTGGAGCAGGTCAGAATGGTTTTCAAGATTTTGCGTGAAAATTCTTTGTTTGTTAAAGGCTCAAAGTGTCTCTTTGGTGTACAGAAGGTTCCCTTTTTAGGGTTCATTTTTTCCCCTTCTGCTGTGGAGATGGACCCAGTCAAGGTCCGAGCTATTCATGATTGGACTCAACCCTCGTCAGTTAAGAGTCTTCAGAAGTTCTTGGGTTTTGCTAACTTCTACCGTCGTTTTATCGCTAATTTTTCTAGCGTTGTTAAACCGTTGACGGATATGACCAAGAAAGGCTCTGATGTGGCTAACTGGGCTCCTGCTGCCGTGGAGGCTTTCCAGGAGTTGAAACGCCGGTTTACTTCGGCGCCTGTTTTGTGCCAGCCTGACATCTCACTTCCCTTTCAAGTTGAGGTGGATGCTTCGGAGATTGGGGCAGGGGCCGTTTTGTCGCAGAGAGGCCCTGGTTGCTCTACTATGAGACCTTGTGCCTTTTTCTCTAGGAAGTTTTCGCCGGCAGAGCGAAATTATGATGTGGGCAATCGGGAGTTGCTGGCCATGAAGTGGGCATTTGAGGAGTGGCGTCATTGGCTCGAGGGTGCTAAGCATCGTGTGGTGGTCTTGACTGATCACAAAAATCTGATGTACCTCGAGTCTGCTAAACGCCTGAATCCTAGACAGGCCCGCTGGTCATTGTTTTTCTCCCGTTTTGACTTTGTGGTCTCGTATTTACCAGGGTCTAAGAATGTGAAGGCAGATGCTCTGTCTAGGAGCTTTGTGCCTGATGCTCCTGGAGTCGCTGAACCTGTGGGTATTCTTAAGGAAGGAGTTATCTTGTCAGCTATTTCTCCAGATCTGCGACGTGTGTTGCAGAGATTTCAGGCTGGTAGGCCTGACTCTTGTCCACCTGACAGATTGTTTGTGCCTGCTAAATGGACCAGCAGAGTCATTTCCGAGGTTCATTCCTCGGTGTTGGCAGGGCACCCGGGAATTTTTGGCACCAGGGATCTGGTGGCCAGGTCCTTTTGGTGGCCTTCCTTGTCAAGGGATGTGCGGTCATTTGTGCAGTCCTGTGGTACTTGTGCTCGAGCTAAGCCTTGCTGTTCTCGTGCCAGCGGGTTGCTCTTGCCCTTGCCTGTCCCGAAGAGACCTTGGACACACATCTCTATGGATTTCATTTCGGATCTTCCGGTGTCTCAGGGCATGTCTGTCATCTGGGTGATATGTGATTGTTTCTCCAAGATGGTCCATCTGGTTCCTTTGCCTAAGCTGCCTTCCTCTTCTGATCTGGTTCCTGTGTTCTTCCAGAACGTGGTTCGTTTGCACGGCATTCCTGAAAATATTGTGTCGGACAGAGGATCCCAGTTTGTTTCCAGGTTCTGGCGATCCTTTTGTGGTAGGATGGGCATTGATTTGTCGTTTTCGTCCGCTTTTCATCCACAGACTAACGGACTAACTAATCAGACTCTGGAGGCGTATTTGAGGTGTTTTGTCTCTTCTGATCAGGATGATTGGGTGACCTTCTTGCCGTTGGCTGAATTTGCCCTTAATAATCGGGCTAGTTCTGCCACCTTGGTTTCGCCATTTTTTTGCAACTCTGGTTTCCATCCTCACTTTTCCTCGGGGCATGTGGAGCCTTCTGACTGTCCTGGGGTGGATTCTGTGGTGGATAGGTTGCAGCGGATCTGGAATCATGTGGTGGACAACTTGAAGTTGTCACAGGAGAAGGCTCAGCGTTTTGCCAACCGCCGCCGCGGTGTGGGTCCCCGACTTCGCGTTGGGGATTTGGTATGGCTGTCTTCTCGATTTGTTCCTATGAAGGTCTCCTCTCCCAAATTTAAGCCTCGCTTCATTGGTCCTTACAAGATATTGGAAATCATTAATCCTGTATCCTTTCGCCTGGATCTTCCGGTGTCGTTTGCCATTCACAACGTATTTCATAGGTCCTTGTTGCGGCGGTACGTTGTGCCTGTGGTTCCTTCTGCTGAGCCTCCTGCTCCGGTGTTGGTTGAGGGCGAGTTGGAGTACGTGGTGGAGAAGATCTTAGATTCTCGTCTCTCCAGGCGGAGGCTTCAGTACCTGGTCAAGTGGAAGGGCTATGGTCAGGAGGATAATTCCTGGGTGGTCGCCTCTGATGTGCATGCGGCTGATTTAGTTTGTGCCTTTCACGCCGCTCATCCTGATCGCCCTTGTGGTCTTGGTGAGGTTTCGGTGACCCCTCACTAAGGGGGGGGTACTGTTGTGAATTTACCTTTTGGCTCCCTCTAGTGGCTACTAGTGATTTGACTCTGGGTATGTCATTCATCCCTTGTATGCTCACCTGGGTCGTTAGGTCAGGGGTTTGGCTATATAAGCTCCCTGGACCTTCAGTTCAATGCCTGGCAACGTTGATATCAGAGCTAATCTGTAGTGCTCTTGTCTTCTGATCCTGGTTCCTGCGTGATTAAGCTAAGTCAGCTTTCTTGCTTTTTGCTATTTGTTTTTGTTTGCATTTTTGTCCAGCTTGTATATAATCTGTATCCTGACCTTGCTGGAAGCTCTAGGGTGGCTGGTGTTCTCCCCCCGGGCCGTTAGACGGTTCGGGGGTTCTTGAATCTCCAGTGTGGATTTTTGATAGGGTTTTTGTTGACCATATAAGTTATCTTACTACATTCTGCTATTAGTAAGTGGGCCTCTCTTTGCTAAACCTAGTTCATCTCTGTGTTTGTCATTTCCTCTTACCTCACCGTTATTATTTGTGGGGGGCTTCTATCCTACTTTTGGGGTCTTTCCTCTGGAGGCAAGAGAGGTCTTTGTTTTCCTCTTCTAGGGGTAGTTAGCTCTCCGGCTGGCGCGAGACATCTAGCGACCAACGTAGGCATGTTCCCCGGCTACTTCTAGTGTTGGCGTTAGGAGTAGATATATGGTCAACCCAGTTACCACTGCCCTATGAGCTGGATTTTTGTACTTCGCAGACTTGCTGATATCTCTGAGACCCTCGCCATTGGGGTCATAACAGGCTTGTATCCTACTTTTGGGTCCTTTCTCTGGAGGCAAGAGAGGTCTTTGTTTTCCTCTTCTAGGGGTAGTTAGCTCTCCGGCTGGCGCGAGACATCTAGCGACCAACGTAGGCATGTTCCCCGGCTACTTCTAGTGTTGGCGTTAGGAGTAGATATATGGTCAACCCAGTTACCACTGCCCTATGAGTTGGATTTTTGTACTTCGCAGACTGGCTGATATCTCTGAGACCCTCGCCATTGGGGTCATAACAGCCATGCAAACGAACCACATGCTGAAAAAATAATGGAACCAAATCAGAGGAGTTAGGCAACTTAGGCAAAGGCACCAAATAGACCATCTTAGAAAACCGGTCACAAACCACCCAGATGACAGACATCTTCTGAGAAACAGGAAGATCAGAAATAAAATCCATGGAAATATGCGTCCAGGGCCTCTCAGGGACCGGCAAAGACAAAAGCAACCCACTAGCACGGGAACAGCAAGGCTTGGCCCGGGCACAAGTCCCACAGGACTGCACAAAAGAACGCACATCCCGCGACAAGGAAGGCCACCAAAAGGACCTAGCAACCAACTCTCTGGTACCAAAAATCCCAGGATGACCAGCCAATACTGAACAATGAACCTCAGAAATTACCTTACTAGTCCATCTATCAGGAACAAACAGTTTCCCCACTGGACAGCGGTCAGGTTTATCAGCCTGAAACTCCCGAAGCACCCACCGTAAATCAGGGGAGATGACAGAAAGAATCACCCCCTATTTTAGAACACCAACCGGCTCAAGGACTCCCGGAGAATCAGGCAAAAAACTCCTAGAATGGGCATCAGCCTTCACATTCTTAGATCCCGGAAGATACAAGACCACAAAATCAAAACGGGAGAAAAACAGGGACCATCGAGCCTGTCTAGGATTCAACCGCTTGGCAGACTCAAGGTAAATCAGATTCTTATGATCGGTCAAGACCACAACGTGATGCTTGGCTCCCTCAAGCCAATGTTGCCACTCCTCAAATGCCTACTTCATAGCCAACAACTCCCGATTGCCGACATCATAATTACGCTCAGCAGGCGAAAACTTTCTGGAGAAGAAAGCACACGGTTTCATCAAAGAGCCATCAGAACTTCTCTGAGACAAAACGGCCCCTGCCCCAATCTCAGAAGCGTTAACCTCAACCTGAAAAGGGAGAGAAACATCTGGCTGACGCAGCACAGGGGCAGAAGTAAAACGGCGTTTAAGCTCCTGAAAGGCCTCAACAGCCGCAGAGGACCAGTTCATCACATCAACGCCTTTCTTCGTCATATCGGTCAGAGGTTTAACCACACTGGAAAAATTAGCAATGAAGCGGCGATAAAAATTAGCAAAGCCCAAAAATTTCTGAAGGCTCTTCACAGATGTGGGTTGAGTCCAATCATGAATGGCCTGGACCTTAACAGGGTCCATTTCAATAGCCGAGGGAGAAAAAATGAAACCCAAAAAAGAAACCTTCTGAACTCCAAAGAGGCACTTAGACCCCTTCACAAACAACGCATTAGCATGAAGGATCTGAAATACCATCCTGACCTGCTTCACATGAGACTCCCAATCATCGGAAAAAACCCAAATATCATCCAAATATACAATCATGAATTTATCCAGATAATTCCGGAAGATATCATGCATAAAGGACTGAAACACAGATGGAGCATTAGAGAGCCCGAATGGCATCACAAGGTATTCAAAATGGCCTTCGGGCGTATTAAATGCTGTTTTCCATTCATCACCCTGTTTAATACGAACAAGATTATACGCCCCTCGAAGGTCGATCTTGGTAAACCAACTAGCCCCCTTAATCCGAGCAAACAAATCAGAAAGCAAAGGTAAAGGGTACTGGAATTTGACCGTGATCTTATTGAGAAGGCGATAATCTATACAGGGCCTCAAGGAGCCATCCTTCTTGGCAACAAAAAAGAACCCCGCTCCCAACGGTGACGAAGACGGGCGAATATGCTCCTTCTCCAAAGACTCCTTTACATAACTCCGCATAGCGGCATGCTCTGGCACAGACAGATTGAAAAGTCGACCCTTAGGGAACTTACAGCCAGGAATCAAGTTAATAGCACAATCGCAGTCCCTATGAGGAGGAAGGGAACTGGACTTGGGCTCATCAAATATATCCTGGAAATCCGACAAAAACTCAGGAACTTCAGAAGAGGGGGAAGAGGAAATTGACATCAAAGGAACATTACTATGTATCCCTTGACAACCCCAACTAGTCACAGACATAGATTTCCAATCCAGCACTGGATTATGTACCTGTAACCATGGAAAACCCAGCACAACAACATCATGCAAATTATGCAACACCAAAAAGAGAATATCTTCCTGATGTGCTGGAGCCATGTACATGGTCAACTGTGTCCAGTACTGAGGTTTTTTCTTGGCCAATGGCTGTTATGACCCCAATGGCGAGGGTCTCAGAGAAATAGGCAAGTCTGTGAAGTACAAAAATCCAGCTCATAGGGCAGTGGTAACTGGGTTGACCATATATCTACTCCTAACGCCAACACTAGAAGTAGCCGGGGAACATGCCTACGTTGGTCGCTAGATGTCTCGCGCCAGCCGGAGAACTAACTACCCCTGGAAGAGGAAAACAAAGACCTCTCTTGCCTCCAGAGAAAAGACCCCAAAAGTAGGATACAAGCCCCCCACAAATAATAACGGTGAGGTAAGGGGAAATGACAAACACAGAGATGAACTAGGTTCAGCAAAGAGAGGCCCACTTACTAATAGCAGAATGTAGTAAGATAACTTATATGGTCAACAAAAACCCTATCAAAAATCCACACTGGAAATTCAAGAACCCCCGAACCGTCTAACGGCCCGGGGGGAGAACTCCAGCCTCCCTAGAGCTTCCAGCAAGGTGAGGATACAGATTATGTACAAGCTGGACAAAAATGCAAACAAAAACAAACAGCAAAAAGCAAGAAAGCAGACTTAGCTTAATCTAGCAGGAACCAGGATCAGTAGCCCAGAGCACAACAGATTAGCTCTGATTACAACGTTGCCAGGCATTGAACTGAAGGTCCAGGGAGCTTATATAGCAACACCCCAGACCTAACGACCCAGGTGAGCATACAAGGGATGGCAGACATTCCCAGTGTCAAATCACTAGTAACCACTAGAGGGAGCCAAAAAGGTAAATTCACAACAGTACCCCCCCCTTAGTGAGGGGTCACCGAACCCTCACCAAGACCACCAGGGCGATCAGGATGAGCGGTGTGAAAGGCACGAACCAAATCGGCCGCATGCACATCAGAGGCGACCACCCAGGAATTATCCTCCTGACCATAGCCCTTCCACTTGACCAGGTACTGAAGCCTCCGCCTGGAGAGACGAGAATCTAAGATCTTCTCCACCACGTACTCCAACTCGCCCTCAACCAACACCGGAGCAGGAGGCTCAGCAGAAGGAACCACAGGCACAACGTACCGCCGCAACAAGGACCTATGAAATACGTTGTGAATGGCAAACGACACCGGAAGATCCAGGCGAAAGGATACAGGATTAATGATTTCCAATATCTTGTAAGGACCAATGAAGCGAGGCTTAAATTTGGGAGAGGAGACCTTCATAGGAACAAATCGAGAAGACAGCCATACCAAATCCCCAACGCGAAGTCGGGGACCCACACCGCGGCAGCGGTTGGCAAAACGCTGAGCCTTCTCCTGTGACAACTTCAAGTTGTCCGCCACATGACTCCAGATCCGCTGCAACCTATCCACCACGGAATCCACCCCAGGACAGTCAGAAGGCTCCACATGTCCCGAGGAAAAACGAGGATGGAAACCAGAGTTGCAGAAAAATGGCGAAACCAAGGTGGCGGAACTAGCCCGATTATTAAGGGCAAATTCAGCCAACGGCAAGAAGGTCACCCAATCATCCTGATCAGAAGAGACAAAACACCTCAAATAAGCCTCCAGAGTCTGATTAGTTCGCTCCGTTTGTCCGTTAGTCTGGGGATGGAAAGCAGACAAAAACGACAAATCAATGCCCATCCTACCACAAAAGGATCGCCAGAACCTGGAAACAAACTGGGATCCTCTGTCCGACACAATATTCTCAGGAATGCCGTGCAAACGAACCACATTCTGGAAGAACACAGGAACCAGATCAGAAGAGGAAGGCAGCTTAGGCAAAGGAACCAAATGGACCATCTTGGAGAAACGATCACATATCACCCAGATGACAGACATGCCCTGAGACACCGGAAGATCCGAAATGAAATCCATAGAGATGTGTGTCCAAGGTCTCTTCGGGACAGGCAAGGGCAAGAGCAACCCGCTGGCACGAGAACAGCAAGGCTTAGCTCGAGCACAAGTTCCACAGGACTGCACAAATGACCGCACATCCCTTGACAAGGAAGGCCACCAAAAGGACCTGGCCACCAGATCTCTGGTGCCAAAAATTCCCGGGTGCCCTGCCAACACTGAGGAATGAACCTCGGAAATGACTCTGCTGGTCCATTTAGCAGGCACAAACAATCTGTCAGGTGGACAAGAGTCAGGCCTACCAGCCTGAAATCTCTGTAACACACGTCGCAGATCTGGAGAAATAGCTGACACGATAACTCCTTCCTTAAGAATACCCACAGGTTCAGCGACTCCAGGAGCATCAGGCACAAAGCTCCTAGACAGAGCATCGGCCTTCACATTCTTAGAACCTGGTAAATATGAGACCACAAAGTCAAAACGGGAAAAAAACAATGACCAGCGGGCCTGTCTAGGATTCAGGCGTTTAGCAGACTCGAGATACATCAGATTTTTGTGATCAGTCAAGACCACCACACGATGCTTAGCACCCTCGAGCCAATGACGCCACTCCTCAAATGCCCACTTCATGGCCAACAACTCCCGATTGCCCACATCATAATTTCGCTCTGCCGGCGAAAACTTCCTAGAGAAAAAGGCACAAGGTCTCATAGTAGAGCAACCAGGGCCTCTCTGCGACAAAACGGCCCCTGCTCCAATCTCCGAAGCATCCACCTCAACCTGAAAGGGAAGTGAGACGTCAGGCTGGCACAAAACAGGCGCCGAAGTAAACCGGCGTTTCAACTCCTGGAAAGCCTCCACGGCAGCAGGAGCCCAGTTAACTACATCAGAGCCTTTCTTGGTCATATCCGTCAGCGGTTTAACAACGCTAGAAAAATTTGCGATAAAACGACGGTAGAAGTTAGCAAAACCCAAGAACTTCTGAAGACTCTTAACTGACGAGGGTTGAGTCCAATCATGAATAGCTCGGACCTTGACTGGGTCCATCTCCACAGCAGAAGGGGAAAAAATGAACCCTAAAAAGGGAACCTTCTGTACACCAAAGAGACACTTTGAGCCTTTGACAAACAAAGAATTTTCACGCAAAATCTTAAAAACCATCCTGACCTGCTCCACATGCGAGTTCCAATCCTCAGAAAAAAACAGAATATCATCCAGATAAACAATCAAAAATTTATCCAGATACTTCCGGAAAATGTCATGCATGAAGGACTGAAAAACTGAAGGTGCATTAGAGAGCCCAAATGGCATCACCAAGTACTCAAAATGACCTTCGGGCGTATTGAATGCGGTTTTCCATTCATCGCCTTGCCTAATGCGCACAAGGTTGTACGCACCACGAAGGTCTATCTTGGTGAACCACTTGGCACCTTTAATCCGGGCAAACAAATCTGACAACAGCGGCAAAGGATACTGAAATTTGACAGTGATCTTATTTAAAAGCCGATAGTCAATACAAGGCCTCAAAGATCCGTCCTTTTTGGCCACAAAAAAGAATCCCGCACCAAGAGGGGAAGAAGAAGGACGGATATGCCCCTTCTCAAGAGACTCCTTGATATATGAACGCATCGCGGTATGTTCAGGTACCGACAGATTAAACAGTCTCCCCTTAGGAAACTTACTGCCAGGAATCAAATCTATTGCACAGTCACATTCCCTATGAGGAGGCAGTGCACTGGACTTAGACTCGCTGAAGACATCCTGATAATCAAACAAATACGCCGGAACTTCCGAAAGCGTAGAAGAGGCAATAGACAAGGGCAGGGAATCTCCATGAATTCCATGGCAGCCCCAACTTGACACTGACATTGCCTTCCAGTCCAAGACTGGATTATGGGTCTGTAACCATGGCAAACCCAAAACAACCAAATCATGCATTTTATGCAGAACCAGAAAACGTATCACCTCCCGATGTTCGGGAGTCATGCACATGGTAACCTGTGTCCAAAACTGCGGTTTATTTTTTGCCAAAGGCGTAGCATCAATACCCCTAAGAGGGATAGGATTTTCTAATGGCTCCAGAACAAAACCGCAGCGCTTGGCAAATGACAGATCCAGAGTCTACAAACGCCATGACAGGATACGATGACAGCGAGCAAATCAAAGTTACAGATAGAATAAATTTAGGTTGCAAATTACCAATGGTGACCGGACTAACAACCTTAGTAAGACGTTTAGAGCATGCTGAGATAACATGTGTAGAATCACCACAATAGTAACACAAGTCATTCTGGCGTCTATGAATTTTCCGCTCATTTCTAGTCAGGATTCTATCACATTGCATTAAATCAGGCGTTTGTTCAGACAGCACCATAGGTGAATTTGCGGTTTTTCTATCACATTGCATTAAATCAGGTGCCTGTTCAGACAACACCATGAGGGAATTTGCGGTTTTGCGCTCCCGCAACCGCCGGTCAACTTGAATTGCCAGGGCCATGGAATCATTCAGACCTGTGGGAATGGGAAAACCCACCATAACATTCTTAATGGCTTCAGAAAGGCCATTTCTAAAATTTGCAGCCAATGCACACTCGTTCCACTGGGTCAGCACGGACCATTTCCGAAATTTTTGGCAATACACTTCAGCCTCGTCCTGGCCCTGAGACATAGCCAGCAAGGCTTTTTCTGCCTGAATCTCAAGATTGGGTTCCTCATAAAGCAAACCGAGCGCCAGAAAAAACGCATCAATATCAGCCAATGCCGGATCTCCTGGCGCCAGCGAGAAGGCCCAATCCTGAGGGTCGCCCCGTAAAAAAGAAATAACAATTTTCACTTGCTGAGCGGAGTCTCCAGATGAACGGGGTCTCAGAGACAAAAACAATTTACAATTATTCCTGAAATTTCTAAATTTAAATCGGTCTCCGGAAAACAGTTCAGGAATCGGTATCTTAGGTTCTGACATAGGATTTGTGGTAACATAATCTTGTATGCCCTGCACACGAGCAGCAAGCTGGTCCACACTTGTAATCAAGGTCTGGACATTCATGTCTGCAGCAAACACAAGCCACTCAGAGGTAAAGGGGAAAAGAAAAAAAAAAATGAGAGAGAGAGAAAAAAAAAAAAACCTCAAAATTTTCTTTCTTATAATCCCGCTTCTGCAATGCATTTAACATTTAATACTGGCCTGGCAAACTGTTATGACCCCAATGGCGAGGGTCTCAGAGAAATAGGCAAGTCTGTGAAGTACAAAAATCCAGCTCATAGGGCAGTGGTAACTGGGTTGACCATATATCTACTCCTAACGCCAACACTAGAAGTAGCCGGGGAACATGCCTACGTTGGTCGCTAGATGTCTCGCGCCAGCCGGAGAACTAACTACCCCTGGAAGAGGAAAACAAAGACCTTTCTTGCCTCCAGAGAAAAGACCCCAAAAGTAGGATACAAGCCCCCCACAAATAATAACGGTGAGGTAAGGGGAAATGACAAACACAGAGATGAACTAGGTTCAGCAAAGAGAGGCCCACTTACTAATAGCAGAATGTAGTAAGATAACTTATATGGTCAACAAAAACCCTATCAAAAATCCACACTGGAAATTCAAGAACCCCCGAACCGTCTTATGGCCCGGGGGGAGAACTCCAGCCTCCCTAGAGCTTCCAGCAAGGTGAGGATACAGATTATGTACAAGCTGGACAAAAATGCAAACAAAAACAAACAGCAAAAAGCAAGAAAGCAGACTTAGCTTAATCTAGCAGGAACCAGGATCAGTAGCCCAGAGCACAACAGATTAGCTCTGATTACAACGTTGCCAGGCATTGAACTGAAGGTCCAGGGAGCTTATATAGCAACACCCCTGACCTAACGACCCAGGTGAGCATACAAGGGATGGCAGATATTCCCAGTGTCAAATCACTAGTAACCACTAGAGGGAGCCAAAAAGGTAAATTCACAACAAATGGCGTAGCATCAATCCCCCTTAAGGGAATAGGGCTCTGCAAAGGCTCCAAGGAAAAACCACAGCGTTTGAAAAATTCTAAGTCCATTAAGTTCAGGGCAGCGCCTGAATCCACAAATGCCATAACAGAAAAGGACGACAATGAGCAAATCAGAGTAACAGACAAGAGAAATTTAGGCTGTACAGTACTAATTGTAACAGACCTAGCGACCCTCTTAGTACGCTTAGGGCAATCAGAAATAGCATGAGTAGAGTCACCACAGTAAAAACACAGCCCATTCTGATGTCTGAATTCCTGCCGTTCTGCTCTAGTCAAAATCCTATCACATTGCATAGACTCAGGACTCTGCCCAGAGGACACTGCCATATGGTGCACCACCTTGCGCTCGCGCAGGCGCCGATCAATCTGAATGGCCAAAGACATTGATTCGTTCAAACCAGCAGGCGTGGGGAACCCCACCATAACATCTTTAAGGGCTTCAGAAAGACCCTTTCTGAAAATTGCTGCCAGGGCATACTCATTCCATTTTGTGAGCACAGACCACTTTCTAAATTTCTGGCAGTATACTTCTGACGCTTCCTGACCCTGACACAGAGCCAGCAAGGTTTTTTCTGCCTGATCCACAGAATTAGGTTCGTCATACAGCAATCCGAGCGCTTGAAAAAATGCGTCTACATTGAGCAATGCAGGATTCCCAGGCTCAAGGGAGAATGCCCAGTCCTGCGGGTCTCCAAGCAGCAGAGAAATGACAATCCTCACCTGCTGAATGGGGTTACCAGAGGAACGGGGTCTCAAAGCAAAAAACAATCTGCGGTTATTTTTAAAGTTCAAAAATTTAGATCTATCCCCAGAAAACAAATCAGGAATAGGAATTCTAGGCTCCAAAACCGGAGTCTGAACAACATAATCTTGGATACTCTGTACCCTTGCAGCGAGTTGATCCACCCGCGAGGACAGACCCTGAACCTGCATTTCAGCACCAGAATCCTGAACCACCCAGAGATTAAGGGGAAAAAAAAGACAAAACAGGCTGCAAAGGAAAAAAAATGGCTCAGAACTTTTTTTTCCCTTTTTTGAGATGCATTCAACACATTGTGGGCCAGCTGTACTGTTATGACCTGATGGTTAAGGAGCAACACTGATATGACCTGGTGGTTAAAGAGCAACATGGGACGAGCTCTGAGGAGGTGGCATCTATACTGACCGCAGTTCCTAATCCTAACACCAACACTAGAAATAGCCGTGGGATGTTCCTGTCACTCCGTAGACACCTCGTCACAGCCTAAGAACTAACTACCCCTAAAATTGGAAATAGAAAGCTATCTTGCCTCAGAGAAAATCCCAAAAGGAAAGATAGCCCCCCACAAATATTGACTGTGAGTGGAGAGGGAAATGACATACACAGAAATGAAAACAGATTTTAGCAAAGGAGGCCTATACTAATCTAGATAGACAGAATAGAAAAGGATACTGTGCGGTCAGTATTAAAAACTAAAAATCCACGCAGAGTTCACAAAAATAATCTCCACACCGACTCACGGTATGGAGAGGGCAAATCTGCTTCCCCAGAGCTTCCAGCTAGCCTGAATATATCATAATGACAAGCTGGACAAAAAGAAACATAACATGAGCTGAGCAATAAGTCCACAGCAAATGGACAACCAAAGAACTAGCAAGAACTTATATTTTGCTGAAATGGACAGGCCATCAGAGAAATCCAAGGAGAGATCTGAATCCAACCCAGAAACATTGACAGCTGGCATTGAATGAAGACCAGAGCCAAGATAAATAGCAAAGCCAGGAGAGACGATCAGTGAAAGCAGTTGCTACAGCTAAACCCAAGGAGCAGCAGTTCCACTCGAAACCACCAGAGGGAGCCCAAGGGCAGAACTCACAAAAGTACCATTAACAACCACAGGAGGGAGCCCAAAAACGGAATTCACAACAGATTAACTACATACAGTATACTTACATCATCCACAAGAGGCTTTTAAACATCATCCATCTGGAATACCAGAGAAGAAAGACCAAGACAGAGAACCCCTGGGAGATTACCTACACTGCATGGGCATCCCCAATTATGCAGGTATCAGCACACTGTACATGTACAGGTACCCCATTTTTGGCATCTGTCTTAGTCATATTTTTCTGGTCTTGTATAGTGATTTACAATATGTAGTAACTCTAGTTTCACCCAGACCTTCAAGTGGCCAGCTTTCAAGGTTGTATGAAACTGAGATATCATGGAGTCATCAGACGAGGGGCCATAAACCCCTAGAAAATAAAAGCCACAAGGATTTAGATCAAACCACCACATGCAGAGTTTCAGTAAACCTTAATGCTTTACAATGACAAACAGCAAACATATAGAGGCTTAGGGTACCGTCACACAGTGGCATTTTTATCACTACGACGGCACGATTCGTGACGTTGTAGCGATATCGTTACGATCTCGCAGTGTCTGACACGCTACTGCGATCAGGCACCCTGCTGAGAATCGTACGTCGTAGCACATCGTTTCAAACTTTCTTTCGTCGCTTGATCACCCGCTGACATCGCTGGATCGTTGTGTGTGACAGCGATCCAGCTATGCGTTCGCTGGTAACCAGGGTAAACATCGGGTAACTAAGCGCAGGGCCGCGCTTAGTAACCCGATGTTTACCGTGGTTACCAGCGTAAAAGTAAAAAAAAACAAACCGTACATACTCACCATCTGATGCCCGTCAGGTCCCTTGCCGTCCGCTTCCTGCTCTGACAGATCCGGCCGTACAGTGAGAGCAGATCACAGCGGTGACATCACCGCTGTGATCTGCTCTCACTTTCCGGCCGGCAGACAGTAAGAGCGGAGAGCAGACGGCAAGGGACCTGACGGGCATCAGATGGTGAGCATGTACGGTTTGTTTTTTTTTACTTTTACGCTGGTAACCACGGTAAACATCGGGTTACTAAGCGCGGCCCTGCGCTTAGTTACCCGATGTTTACCCTGGTTACCCGGGGACTTCGGCATCGCTCCAGCGCCGTGATTGCAACGTGTGACCGCAGTCTACGACGCTGGAGCGATAATCATACGATCGCTGCGACGTCACGGATCGTGCCGTCGTAGCGATGTAAATGGTACTGTGTGACGGTACCCTTAGAACTGTTTGTGAAGTGAATAAACAAACATTTCTCAAGATTGTGTCACTATGTGCATTGTCTGTCACATCTGTGAATGTTTTACAAGAAATGCAGCTATGTGATTGTCTGAATGCATTCGGTATACATAATTTTAATCTGGATTCCAAATCACCATTTGTATATTCACCATTTCTACATTTTAGGCAGCCAAAGTTATCGCTCTCAAGGAGAGAAGCTAATATAGTCGACAAATAAATATTTGTAATGAACTACTGAGCCAAACTAACAGCATTGCTTTATCAAATTTATATGAAGTCTATTGTGTCCAATGTGAGCAACCAGGCAACACAAAAAGGAGCTTTTCAAGTGAGATTTTTAAGGTACACAAATATTATAAAGTCTTTGCCAACAAGGATGGGGTTTCACCAATGGGGGGTACCTTTTTTAAAAATATACTATTGCCATCACGGCCCCCCTTGCTCAAAATGCTGTGGCCTATAAAAGTACAGAACACTTTCACCCAGGTCATGTCATCGGAGATAAGGAAGAGACATTGCAGGAAACAGAGTTAAGAAGTAGGCCCTATGTAGGGGTGTGGGTCTCTGAGACTTGTAATGGAAGGCATGAGCTGACAAACAATTCCCCAATGTAGGGTACTTTTTTTACTAAATAAAATAGTGTCATCACAGCCCCCTTGCCCAAAATTCACCGTACAGAGCATGTTCACCCTGGTGATCTAGTGGAAGGTAAAGGAAACATTGCAGGAGACAGAGTTAAGAAGTAGGCCCAATGTAATATAATGCCCAATTCCCCAATGTGGGGTCCTTTTTTTACTAAATAAAATAGTGCCATCATGGCCCCCTTGCCCAAAAATCACCGTAAAGAGCACGTTCACCCTGGTGATATAGTGGCAAATAAAGGACACATTGCAGGAGACAGAGTTAAGAAGTAGGCCCAATGTAATATAATGCCCAATTCCCCAATGTGGGGTCCTTTTTTTACTAAATAAAATAGTGCCATCACGGCCCCCTTGCCCAAAATTCACCGTACAGAGCACGTTCACACTGGTGATCTAGTGGCAGGTAAAGAAGAGACATTGCAGGAGACAGAGTTAAGAAGTAGGCCCAATGTAATGTAATGCTCAATTCCCCAATGTGGGGTCCTGTTTTTACTAAATAAATAGTGCCATCACAGCCCCCTTGCCCAAAATTCACCAAAAAGAGCACGTTCACCCTGGTGATCTAGTGGCAGGTAAAGGACACATTGCAGGAGACAGAGTTAAGAAGTAGGCCCAATGTAATGTAATGCCCAATTCCCCAATGTGGGGCCTTTTTTACTAAATAAAATAGTGCCATCACAGCCCCCTTGCCCACAATTCACAGTATAGAGCACGTTCAACCTGGTGATCTAGTGGCAGATAAAGGACACATTGCAGGAGACAGAGTTAAGAAGTAGGCCCAATGTAATGTAATGCCCAATTCCCCAATGTGGGGTACTTTTTTTACTAAATAAAATAGTGTCATCACAGCCCCCTTGCCCAAAATTCACCGTACAGAGCATGTTCACCCTGGTGATCTAGTGGAAGGTAAAGGAAACATTGCAGGAGAGAGAGTTAAGAAGTAGGCCCAATGTAATTCAATGCCCAATTCCCCAATGTGGGATCCTTTTTTTACTAAATAAAATAGTGCCATCACAGCCCCCTTCCCCCAAATGCACCGGCCTATAACAGTATAACAATACAGATCACGTTCACCCTGGTCATCTAGTGGTTCTGGATGATGAGGATGTGGATAAGGAGGAGGATAACAACAAACAGACCAAATCTGGAAGCATATACCCATGTGTGGTTGTAAAGAGGTGCATGAGAATACACCTCCCCAAAAGAGAGAATGTATTTGAGGTTATGTTTCGCTGTTTTCACTTGGTGGTGTACAGAAGTCTTTCCCAATCCAGCCCTTGTTCATTTTTATAAGAGTCAGCCTGTCAGCATTTTCAATTGACAGGCGGATGCGCTTATCTGTTATAATTCCACCAGTGGCACTAAAAACCCGCTCTGACAGAACGCTAGCAGCAGGGCTTGCCAGGACCTCCAAGGCTTAGAGAGCCAGTTCATGCCACTTGTCCAACTTGGATACCCAATAATTAAAAGGCACAGAGGAATCATGGAGGACATTTGTACGATCGCCAAGGTACTCCCTCACCATCTTCCCAAACATTGCACTTCTTGTGACACCACCCCTTGCCTCTGTGCCGTCACGATGGGAGGGTCTGAGAAAACTGTATCAAAACTTTGCCATTGTTCCCCTGCCTGAGCTGGATTGTACTTCTGTCTCTCTCGCTTGGAGTCCTTGGTTGTACAACAAACTCTGACATCTGCTGCCAGCGTTCTCACATGGGAATTTTCTAAGTAAATGGGCAGACAGGCGGCATACTTTCACTAGCAGATCCAGCAGCTCCGGGTAGCTTTTCAGAAAACGATGAACCACAAGGTTAAACACATGGGCCAAGCAAGGTACGTGTGTGAGCTCACCTTGCCTCAGAGCCGCCACCAGGTTACGGCCACTGTCATGCACGACCATGACTGGCTGTAGGTTCATCCAAACATCTGACTGCTCTTTCGGCACTGTTCACAACTCTTCTGCATTGTGCGGTTTGTCACCTTTGCAGATTAGCTTCAGCACAACCTGTTGCTGCTTGGCTGAGGCAGTGCTTCCAGCTTCTTACTGATGTGTTGATTTCAGAGATGGAGGATGAAGAGGAGGAGGTGCAGGAGCTGTAGACTGTGGGGGCAACCCTGATTGACGTAGGGCCAGCAATCCTCGGTGTGGGGAGGGTGTGTTCCATCCCAAGGTCCGACTGGGTCCCGGTTTCCACTATGTTAACCCAGTGTGCCATCAGTGAGATGTACCTTTCCTGCCCACAAGCACTTGTCCATGTGTCCGTGGTTAGGTGGACTTTCTCTGTAACAGCATTGTTTGAGGGCATGGATAATGTTGTGGGACACATGCTGGTGTAATGCCGGTATGGCACACCGGGAGAAATAGTGTCGACTGGGGACCGAGTACCTTGGGTCGGCCATCGCCATCAGGTTGAGGAAAGCTTCCATCTCAATGAGTCTAAAAGGCAGCATTTCTAGTGCAATCAGAAGAGAAATATTAGAATTTAGGACTGTGGCCTGTGGGGCATTGGCTGGGTATTTCCGATTGCATTCCAAAGACAACTAGAAGGCTGTGGGCCACAACAGGTGCAGGGCTAGAGGCATCTTCACATGCACGGTGTACTGGGGATTGGCTTCTACGCAAAATAGTGGAAAAAGCAGTGGTGTGACCTGCAGGCAGTGGTTCTGGAGCCCGAGGTTTGGCCCACAAAGTCAGGTGCTTTGCAGCCATGTGCCTGAACATGCTGGTAGTGCTCAGGCTGGTGTTTTGCTACCTACGGAAGATGCGGGCATGGCAGGTGCCGTACATGGCCTGTTTGGGGTTATTGGCAGAGTCTTTAAAAAATAACCAGACTCGGAAAGATCTAACAGTTGCAATGGCAACTTCCCTCATGTTGGTGTTACGGGGATCGGATGCACGCCTTCTGTCTGTTGCCACCACACTGCTTCTTCCTGCCTGCTGAGGTGATATGCCTCCTTCCCCATGTGTGCTTCTGCCCTCGCTCTGCATGTCCTCCTGCCAGGTTGGGTCAGTCACAGTCATTCACCACCTCGTCTTCCACATCCGCACCCTGCTGCTTCTCCTGACTTTCTGGCAATTGTGTCTCATCATCGTCCACCTCTTCTGACACTTTCCCACAATCGCCTTTGTGTGACCGGGGCTGGTCAAAGCTTTGGGCATCTCTACATGTGATATCATCTGTCCCCACTTCAAGTTGACTGGCCAAGAGTTCTGAATCTTGAAAAGGAAAACTGAACAGCTCTTCAGAGTGCCCAAGTGTGGAATCAGTTGCACTCGGCATGGTGGGAGGAAGAAAGATCAGGGTGAGGAATATCCAGGCCACACTGATGGCTACTCAGATTTGACAGACATGGTGGTGGTGGTGGCTAAGTGACTGGAAGCATTATCCACTATCAAACCAACACTGCTTTGGCTTCAATAGTGGTGTGCTGCGGTCCCCTAGAAACTGGGACAGGAAGGTCGAGTGAGAAAATGTGGGTCTTTGTTGTTGCCCACTTTCACCCTGTCCTCTGCATGCACCATCATCATCACATACACTTCCCCGTCCCTTGCCCTTTGCCTTGCCCATTTTAAATGGACTACTGCACTATTTCAAATGCTCAACACAAATATACTTATTAGTAGGGAAATAATATCTGATCAGTATGCCTGCAAATCTACGATTTTTCAAACCCAAACACCAGGCAGGCCTCAGCCTGACATAACAGACTGTATTCGATTTTGGGAGGCTTTTTTGTTAAGCTAATTTATGCAAAACAGTGCTGTATATAAGTAGAGTAACAGACAGCAAAAAAAGTGGTACACAGACCTACAATAACCAAACTTGGAGCACGCAGATATATGAGGACTGTCACGGAAATACCACACTGGCAAATATGTGGCCTTTTTATATTTTTTGAAGCTAAATAGTGCTGTATATAATTAGAGTATCAGACAGCAAAAAAAAGTGGTACACCGGCCTACAATGCTCAAACTTGGAGCACGCAGATATATGAGGGCTGTCACGGAAATACCACACTGGCAAATTTGTGGCCTTCTTATATTTTTTATGGCAAATAGTGCTGTATATAATTAGAGTATCAGACAGTAAAAAAAGTGGTACACTGGCCTACAATGACCAAACTTGGAGCACGCAGATGTATGAGGGCTGTCATGGAAATACCACACTGGCAAATATGTGACCTTTTTATATTTTTTGAAGCTATATAGTGCTGTATATAATTAGAGTAACAGACAGCAAAAAAAGTGGTACTCCGGCCTACAATGCCCAAACTTATATATGAGGGCTGTCACGGAAATACCACACTGGCAAGTATGTGGCCTGATTTTTTTTTAAATGCCAAATAGTGCTGTATATAATTAGAGTAACATAGAGCAAAAACAGTGGCAAAACGGCTTACAATGCCCAAACTTGGAGCACACAGATATATGAGGCCTTTTTTGGTGAATTTAAAACACCAAAAAAAAAAAAAAGTGGCAGAAGGCCAGCACACACAACTATGCTATATATGCCTGACAAACTATGATTTTTAAACAGGCCTCAGTCTGACAGAACACACTGTATATTTTTTTGGGGGGGAGTGAATTTTTGGAAAAAAGGAACTAGGTATATAGGAAAGAAGCTGCAGCAGCTGCAGTTATGGAACTTTGGGAGGGATACAGTGGGAGCAATGTAAGCACATACAGTGCCTGCTGGCCTTGCACTGATGTGGATATGTCATGCCCTTCCTACCTAGCACTACAATATCGGGACCCATGAATTAGCCCTAAAAAGGACTGTTTGTTTCTTAGGAGTTGTGGATTTAAGAGTTGCAGACCTACACTAACCATAAAAACCACGATTCTGACCCTATCTCGGCAGCAGCACTCCCTACTTTCGCTGATTCTGGAGCAGAATGCAGCGAGCAGGGTGCCGCCAGGTCTCATACTTGGGATGATGCTGTGCGGCCAAGCCAATCACTGCACGACCACAACAAAGATGGCTGCAGTGTTTCATGGCCTGGCAGACACTCCCTGCAGCGTGATTGGATCTCTAAAGTCCACCAAAAATTCTGAGTTACCAGTTACCGCCGAATAATCCTGGAAATGCTCGATGCTCGCCGAGTACACCGAGCATAGTGATGCTCGGGCGAGTAACGAGCAGTGGCGAGCACGTTCGCTCATCACTAGTAGGATCTGATTTATTAAGCCTGCATTTTGGTCAGCTTGAATTGGACAACAGTTTCTTTTTCTTTCAATGTTCTTTTTATTGAAAATGTTAAGTTTAACAAACAGCTTTAGAAAAGAAAGGCAAGAGATAATATAATCGTAACAGTGTACAAATAAGAAGACATAGAGCTATTACAAGAAGCTCTTTTTTCAATCCCCTAAGAGAATAAGTACCATTATATTAAATGAGTATCGAACATTTTTTCTCTCAGAGAAGAGGAATTATGTTAAGCACTTACCAATTCAAATAAAGAGAAGAGGAAAAGGTGTAGGTGAGTCAGAATAAGAAAGAAAGATAGAAGAAAGGGTGGGAGGGAAGGAAGGGGGGGGAGGGAATGGTGGCACCTTGGAATGAGTAAATTAATTTAATGGTTATATCGCAGAATAGGATGTAGGCCGTGTCCTGAAATGTATCCAAGGCTTCCAGATATTTTGAAACTTGTCAGTAGTATGATTGACTCTCGCAGCTAGTTCCTCTATGCGGTACAGTTGATCTATTTTGAGGTACATTTGGCTAGCTGTGGGTATAGTTTTAGTGTTCCAATTTGAAGGGATTAAGAATTTCCCCGCCGCCATAATGAATTGTGACAATTTGGAAGCATGCTCATCCCTTGGCCAGAATGGGATGTTTAGGAAGACATTTTCCGGTTTCAAGGCAACGCTTTTATCTAGTAATTTGTGGATGATAGAGGCTACCACCTTCCAAAAGGGGGAAAGTGATGGACAGGACCACCATATGTGTATGTAGTTACTATCGTCAGCCCCACATCTCCAACAATTAGAGTTTGCTGAACGATACCATTTCTGGATTCGATTGGGAGTTATATACCGTCTAGAAATAATTTTAAATGAATTTTCTTGAATGCGCACACAGGTAGAAGGACCATGTGAATTTCTATATATATTTTTGATCTGGGAATCAGAGAAGGTAGTACCTAAGTCCTTTTCCCATTGAGCCAGATACGCTCGTTTCAGTGAAGTGTCTATTTTGAGCAAAGAATGATATATTATCAAGAGACTCTTAGTGGGTATTTTCATCCTAGCACATAGGGATTCATTGTTGGTTAATGGTCTACTGAAGTCGACTGATTGGTAGTATTGGCAGAAGAGATGAGAGAGTCTACCATATTGCAAAAAAGTTAGGCCTGAGAGTCCAGGGATTTTGAGCAAATCTTGTAAGGAAAGAAGTGCCCTGTTATGATCCGGTGACTTAGGAGCAGCATGAGACTTTCTCTGGAGAAGGTGGAACCTGTACTGACCGCAAACCCTAAACTGACACTGCAACTAGAAGTAGCCGTGGGGTGTACCTAACACATCCTAGACACTTCGACACAGCCGGAGGACTAAATACCCCTATAGATGGAAATGGGAATTTTATCTTGCCTCAAAGCAGAACCCCAAAGGATAGGCAGCCCCCCACAAATATTGACTGTGAGTAGGAGAGGATAGACACACGCAGACAGAAAGCAGGATTTAGCAAAAGAGGCCACTCTAGCTAAATAGGAAAGGATAGGACAGAATACTAAGCGGTCAGTATTAAAACCCTAAAAATATCCACAGCAGATAATACAAAAATTCCACCATCTAACTAAAGCCATGGAATGTATATCTGCATCTCCTGAGAATCCAACTTGACTGAAAAAATCCTAACACAGTCTAAGCTGGACAAGAAAAAACAATGAATAGCACTGAATAGTAAAGCACACAGCATGTGTGCTGCAGAAACAAAGACCAGACACTTATCTTTGTTGCCTTGGCAGTAGGGCAGGAGGAACCAGACAGAGGTGCAAAACCTCCAAGAACAATGGACAACTGGCAAGGACTACTGAATCCTGCACACCTAAATATCCCAGTCAGAGCTGCAATCAGCAGAGACACCAGATCAAGACTGCAACCCAGGGACAACTGCATTACCACCAACAACCACCGGAAAGAACCCAAGAGCAGAATTCACAACAGTACCCCCTCCTTGAGGAGGGGTCACCGAACCCTCACCAGAGCCCCCAGGCTGATCAGGACGAGCCAGATGAAAGGCACGGACCAAATCAGCCGCATGGACATCAGAGGCAAAAACCCAAGAATTATCCTCCTGGCCATAACCCTTCCATTTGACAAGGTACTGTAGCCTCTGCCTCGAAAAGCGAGAATCCAAAATCTCCTCAACCACATACTCCAACTCCCCATCAACCAACACAGGGGCCGGAGGATCAACAGAGGGAACAACGGGCACCACATATTTCCGCAATAAAGATCTATGGAAGACATGGATAGCAAAAGGCCGGAAGGGCCAATCGAAAAGACACCGGATTAATAATCTCAGAAATACTATAAGGACCAAAAAACCGAGGCTTAGGCTACTTTCACACTAGCGTTAACTGCATTACGTCGCAAATGTGTCGTTTTGCCGAAAAAACGCATCCTGCAAAAGTGCTTGCAGGATGCATTTTTTCTGCATTGACTAACATTAGCGACGCATTTGCGACGCAATGACACACGTCGCAACCGTCCTGCGACGGTAGCGCCGTGCTGTTGCGGACCGTCGGGAGCAAAAAACGTTACATGTAACGTTTTTTGCTCCCGACGGTCCGCTTTTTCCGACCGCGCATGCGCGGCCGGAACTCCGCCCCCACCTCCACGCACTTCCCCGCACCTCACAATGGGGCAGCGGATGCGCAGGAAAAATGCATCCGCTGCCCCCATTGTGCGGCGGGGACAACGCTAGCGTCGGGGACCTCGGCCCGACGCACGGCGACGGGCCGAGCCCGATGCTAGTGTGAAAGAAGCCTTAAACTTAGGGGAAGAAACCTTCATAGGAACATGACGGGAAGACAACCAGACCAGATCCCCAACCCGAAGCCTGGAACCAACACACCGACGACGGTTAGCAAAACGTTGAGCCTCTTCCTGAGACAATACCAAATTGTCCACCACATGAGCCCAAATCTGCTGCAGCCTGTCAACCACAGAATCCACACCAGGACAGTCAGAAGGCTCAACCTGCCCCGAAGAAAAATGAGGATGAAAACCAAAATTACAAAAGAAGGGCGAAACCAAAGTAGTCGAACTAGCCCGATTATTAAGGGCAAACTCGGCCAATGGCAAGAAAGCCACCCAATCATCCTGATCAGCAGAAACAAAGCATCTCAAATAAGTTTCAAAAGTCTGATTAGTTCGCTCGGTCTGGCCATTTGTCTGAGGATGAAATGCGGAAGAAAAGACAAATCAATGCCCAGCCTAGCACAAAAAGCCCGCCAAAACCTAGAAACAAACTGGGAACCTCTGTCGGACACAATATTTTCCGGAATACCATGCAAACGAACCACATGCTGAAAAAACAACGGAACCAAATCAGAAGAGGAAGGCAATTTAGGCAAAGGCACCAAATGAACCATCTTAGAGAACCGGTCACAAACAACCCAGATAACCGACATCCTCTGGGAAACCGGAAGATCAGAAATAAAATCCATAGAAATATGCGTCCAGGGCCTCTCAGGGACCGGCAATGGCAAAAGCAACCCACTAGCACGGGAACAACAAGGCTTGGCCCGCACACAAGTCCCACAGGACTGCACAAAAGAACGCACATCACGTGACAAAGAAGGCCACCAAAAGGACCTACCAACCAAATCTCTGGTACCAAAAATACCAGGATGGCCAGCCAACACAGAACAATGAACCTCAGAAATCACTCTACTAATCCATCTATCAGGAACAAAGAGTTTCCCCACTGGACAGCGGTCAGGTTTGTCAGCCTGAAATTCCTGAAGAACCCGTCGTAAATCTGGGGAAATGGCAGAAAGGACCACCCCTTCTTTCAGAATGCCGACCGGTTCCAGGACCTCAGGAGAATCAGGCAAAATACTCCTAGAGAGGGCATCAGCCTTAATATTCTTAGAACCCAGAAGATACGAGACCAAGAACTCAAAACTGGAAAAAAATAAGGACCATCGAGCCTGTCTAGGACTCAGCCGTCTGGCAGACTCGAGGTAAATCAGATTCTTATGATCGGTCAAGACCACAATACGGTGCTTAGCTCCCTCAAGCCAATGTCGCCACTCCTCAAACGCCCACTTCATAGCCAACAACTCCCGATTGCCGACATCATAATTGCATTCAGCAGGCTAAAACTTACGGGAAAAGAAGGCACACAGTTTCAACAAGGAACCAACAGAATCCCTCTGAGACAAAACGGCCCCTGCCTCAATCTCAGAAGCGTCAACCTCAACCTGAAACGGAAGAGAAACATCCGGTTGACACAACACTGGGGCAGCAGTAAATTGGCGTTTAAGCTCCTGAAAGGCAGAGACAGCCGCAGAGGACCAATTCGTCACATCAGCGCCTTTCTTCGTCAAATCGGTCAATGGTTTAACCACACTGGAGAAGTTAGCAATGAAACGGCGATAAAAATTAGCAAAGCCCAAAAATTTCTGAAGGCTCTTCATAAATGTGGGTTGAATCCAATCATGAATGGCATGAACCTTAACCGGATCCATCTCTATAGATGAGGGAGAAAAAATGAAGCCCAAAAAAGAAACCTTCTGCACTCCAAAGAGACACTTAGACCCCTTCACAAACAAAGCATTATCACGAAGGATCTGAAATACCATCCTGACCTGTTCCACATGAGACTCCCAATCATCAGAAAAAATTAAAATATCATCCAAATGTACAATCATGAATTTATCAAGATAAGTCCGGAAGATATCGTGCATGAAGGACTGAAAAACAGATGGAGCATTAGAGAGCCCGAATGGCATCACAAGGTATTCAAAATGACCTTCGGGCGTATTAAACACAGTTTTCCATTCATCACCCTGCTTAATACGAACAAGATTATATGCCCCCCAAAGGTCAATCTTCGTAAACCAACTAGCCCCCTTAATCCTAGCAAACAAATCGGAAAGCAGAGGTAAAGGGTATTGAAACTTGACCGTGATCTTATTCAAGAGGCGATAATCAATACAGGGTCTCAAGGAACCATCCTTCTTAGCAACAAAAAAAATCCCGCTCCCAACGGTGAAGAAGATGGCCAAATATGCCCTTTCTCCAAAGACTCCTTAACATAACTCCGCATGGCGGTATGTTCAGGCACAGACAGGTTGAAAAGTCAGCCCTTAGGAAACTTACAGCCTGGAATCAAGTCAATCGCACAATCACAGTCCCTATGCGGTGGAAGGGAACTGGACTTGGGCTCATCGAATACATCCTGAAATCAGACAAAAACTCTGGAATTTCAGAAGAGGAGATTGACATCAAAGGAACGTCATTATGAACCCCCTGACAACCCCAACTCGTCACAGACATAGACTTCCAATCCAACACAGGATTATGTACCTGCAACCACGGAAAACCCAGCACGATAGCATCATGCAAATTATGCAACACCAGAAATCGACAATCTTCCTGATGGGCTGGCGCCATGCACATGGTCACTTGTGTCCAAAACTGAGGCTTATTTTTAGCCAAAGGTGTAGCATCAATGCCCCTTAAAGGAATAGGGTTCTGCAAAGACTGCAAGGGAAAACCACAACGCCTGGCAAACTCAAAGTCCATTAAGTTCAAGGCGGCGCCTGAATCCACAAACGCCATGACAGAAAATGATGACAATGAGCAGATCAAGGACACAGATAACAGAAATTTAGGTTGTACAGTACTGATGGTAAATGAACTAGCGATCCTCTTTGTATGCTTAGGACAGACTGAAATGACATGAGAAGCATCGCCACAATAAAAACGCACCTATTCTGACGTCTGAATCCTTGTCGTTCTGTTCTAAACAGAATCCTATCACACTGCATTGGCTCAGGCATCTGCTCTGAGGACAACGCCACAGCGCGCACAGTTCTGCGCTCCCGCAAGCGCCGATCAATCTGAATGGCTGGAGACATAGAATCACTCAGACCGAAAGGCGTGGGAAACCCCACCATAACATCTTTAACGGATTCAGAAAGACCCTTTCTGAAAATTGCCGCCAAAGCATCATCATTCCATTTAGTCAACACAGACCATTTTCTAAATTTCTGACAGTACAATTCTGCCACTTCTTGACCCTAAGACAGGGCCAACAAGGTCTTCTCCGCTTGATCCACAGAATTTGGTTCATCATATAATAATCCTAAAGCCTGAAAAAAGGCGTCTACATTAAGCAAGGCTGGATTCCCAGATTCCAGGGAAAATGCCCAATCCTGAGAATCGCCACACAGCAGGGAGATGACAATTTTAACCTGCTGAATGGAATCACCAGAGGATCGAGGTTTCAGAGCAAAAAACAGTTTACAGTTGTTTTTAAAACTCAAAAATTTGGACCTGTCACCAAAAAGCAAATCAGGAGTAGGAATCTTAGGTGTTGTGAATTCTGCTCTTGGGCTCCCTCCGGTGGTTATAAGTGGTAGCGCTGCTGTCTTTGGATCATCAGGTGTTCCACTTATTGCAATCCTGACTGGGCTATTTAGTCTTGCTGGACCCTTTAGTCAGTGCCAGTTGTCCATTGTTCCTGTAGGATTCACATCCCTGCTTTGTCTCTCCTGCTTTGCTGTTCATTTCAACAAAGATAAGTTCTGGCTTTGTTTTTTGCAGTCCACATGCTGTGGGCCTATAGTTCAGTACATTTCCATGTTTTGTCTTGTCCAGCTTGGTCTGTATAAGGATTTGTTCAGCCAAGCTGGTATCTCTGGAGATGCAGATATACCCTCCATATCTTTAGTTAGATGTGGAGATTTTGTATTTTCTGTGGTGGATATTTTCTAGTGTTTTAATACTGACCGCATAGTACTCTGTCCTGATTTCAGTCTGCGTATGTTATTTCCCTCTCCTCTCACAGTCAATATTTGTGGGGGGTTGTCTATCCTTTGGGGATTTTCTCTGAGGCAAGATAGTTTTCCGTTTCTATCTCTAGGGGTATTTAGTCCTCCAGCTGTGACGAGGTGTCTAGGGAGTGTCAGGAACATCCCACGGCTACTTCTAGTTGCGGTGTTAAGTTCAGGGTCTGCGGTCAGTACAGGTACCACCTTCTCCAGAGTACGTCTCATGCTGCTCCTAGGCCACCAGGTCATAACAGTACAACTGGCCAACAATGAGTTAATCGCATCTCAGAAGAAGGGAAGGAAAGTGCTGAGCCATTTTTTTTTCTGTAGTCTGTTGTGTCTTTTCTTCCCTCTTTTCCTCTGGGTGGCTCAGGAGTTTGGCGCTGGCATGGATGTTCAAGGATTGGCTTCTCGTGTGGATCAACTTGCTGCTAGAGTGCAGGGTATTTCCGATTATATCGTTCAGTCTCCGGTTTTAGAGCCTAGAATTCCAACTCCTGATTTGTTTTTTGGGGACAGGTCCAAATTTTTGAGCTTTAAAAATAACTGTAAACTGTTTTTTGCTCTGAAACCCTGTTCCTCTGGTGATCCCATTCAGCAGGTTAAAAGTGTCATCTCTCTGCTGCGTGGTGATCCTCAGGATTGGGCATTTTCCCTGGAATCTGGGAATCCTGCTTTGCTTAATGTAGACACCTTTTTTCAGGTGCTAGGGTTATTGTATGATGAACCCAATTCAGTGGATCATGCTGAGAAGACCTTGTTGGCCTTGTGTCAGGGTCAAGAAGCGGCAGAATTGTATTGCCAGAAATTTAGAAAATGGTCTGTGCTGACTAAATGGAATGAGGATGCCTTGGCGGCAATTTTCAGAAAGGGTCTTTCTGAATCCGTTAAGGATGTTATGGTGGGGTTTCCCACGCCTGCTGGTCTGAGTGATTCTATGTCTCTGGCCATTCAGATTGATCGGCGCTTGCGCGAGCGCAGAGTTGTGCACACTATGGCGTTGTCCTCCGAGCGGAGTCCTGAGCCTATGCAGTGTGATAGGATTTTGTCTAGAGCTGAACGAAAAGGATTCAGACATCAGAATAGGTTGTGTTTTTACTGCGGCAAATCTGCTCATGTTATTTCTGATTGCCCTAAGCGTACAAAGAGAATCGCTAGTTCTGTTACCATAAGTACTGTACAACCTAAATTTCTGTTATCTGTTACCCTGATCTGCTCATTATCGTCATTTTCTGTCATGGCATTTGTGGATTCAGGCGCCGCATCGAACTTAATGGACTTAGAATTTGCCAGACGTTGTGGTTTCCCCTTGCAGCCTTTGCAGGACCTTCCTTTGAGGGGCATTGATGCTACACCGTTGGCTAAAAATAAACCTCAGTTTTGGACACAGCTGACCATGTGCATGGCGCCAGCCCATCAGGAAGATTGTCGTTTTCTGGTGTTGCATAATTTGCATGATGCTATTGTGCTGGGTTTCCCATGGTTACAGGTACATAATCCGGTTTTAGATTGGAGATCTATGTCTGTGATTAGTTGGGGTTGTCAGGGGGTTCATGGTGACATTCCTTTGATGTCAATTTCCTCTTCTCCCTCTTCTGAAGTTCCTGAGTTTTTGTCAGATTTCCAGGATGTATTCGATGAACCCAAATCCAGTTCCCTTCCACCGCATAGGGACTGTGATTGTGCTATTGACTTGATTCCAGGCTGTAAGTTCCCTAAGGGCCGACTTTTCAACCTGTCTGTGCCAGAACATGCCGCCATGCGGAGTTATGTTAAGGAGTCTTTGGAGAAGGGGCATATTCGGCCATCTTCTTCACCATTGGGAGAGGGTTTTTTTTTTGTTGCCAAGAAGGATGGCTCCTTGAGACCTTGTATTGATTATCACCTCTTGAATAAAATCACGGTCAAGTTCCAATACCCTTTGCCTTTGCTTTCTGATTTGTTTGCCAGGATTAAGGGGGCTAGTTGGTTTACTAAGATTGACCTTCGAGGGGCATATAATCTTGTTCGTATTAAACAGGGTGACGAATGGAAAACTGCGTTTAATACGCCCGAAGGCCATTTTGAATAACTTGTGATGCCATTCGGGCTCTCTAATGCTCCATCTGTGTTTCAGTCCTTCATGCATGATATCTTTCGGAATTATCTTGATAAATTCATGATTGTATATTTGGATGATATTTTGATTTTTTCCGATGATTGGGAGTCTCATGTGAAACAGGTCAGGATGGTATTTCAGATCTTTCGTGATAATGCTCTCTTTGTGAAGGGGTCTAAGTGCCTCTTTGGAGTGCAGAAGGTTTCTTTTTTGGGCTTCATTTTTTCACCCTCATCTATAGAAATGGATCCGGTTAAGGTTCAGGCCATACATGATTGGATCCAGCCCACATCCGTGAAGAGCCTTCAGAAATTTTTTGGCTTTGCTAATTTTTATCGCCGTTTCATTGCCAACTTCTCCAGTGTGGTTAAACCCCTGACCGATTTGACGAAGAAAGGCGCTGATGTGACAAATTGGTATTCGGCGGCTGTTTCTGCCTTTCTGGAGCTTAAACTCTGATTTACTTCTGCCCCTGTGTTGCGTCAGCCAGATGTTTCTCTTCCATTTCAGGTTGAGGTTGACGCTTCTGAGATTGGGGCAGGGGCAGTTTTGTCTCAGAGGAATTCTGATGGTTCCTTGATGAAACGGTGTGCCTTCTTTTCTCGAAAGTTTTCGCCTGCGGAACGCAATTATGATGTCGGCAATCCAGAGTTGTTGGCTATGAAGTGGGCATTTGAGGAGTGGCGACATTGGCTTGAGGGGGCAAAGCACAGTATTGTGGTCTTGTCCGATCATAAGAATCTGATTTACCTCGAGTCTGCCAAACGGCTGAATCCTAGACAGTCTCGATGGTCCCTGTTTTTCTCCCATTTTGCTTTTGTGGTCTCGTATCTTCCGGGTTCTAAGAATGTTAAGGCTGATGCCCTCTCTAGGAGCTTTTTGCCAGATTCTCCTGGGGTCCTTGAGCCAGTTGGCATTCTGAAGGAAGGGGTTATTCTTTCTCCCATCTCCCCTGATTTACGACGGGTTCTTCAGGAATTTCAGGCTGATAAACCTGACCGCTGTCCAGTGGGGAAACTGTTTGTTCCTGATAGATGGACTAGTAAAGTGATTTCTGAGGTTCATTGTTCTGTGTTGGCTGGCCATCCTGGGATTTTTGGTACCAGAGATTTGGTTGGTAGGTCCTTTTGGTGGCCTTCTTTGTCACGGGATGTGCATTCGTTTGTGCAGTCCTGTGGGACTTGTGCGCGGGCCAAGCCTTGCTGTTCCCACGCTAGTGGGTTGCTTTTGCCTTTGCCGGTCCCTGAGAAGCCTTGGAAGCATATTTCTATGGATTTTATTTCAGATCTTCCGGTTTCTCAGAGGATGTCGGTTATCTGGGTGGTTTGTGACCGGTTTTCTAAGATGGTTCATTTGGCACCTTTGCCTAAATTGCCTTCCTCTTCTGATTTGGTTCCGTTGTTTTTTCAGCATGTGGTTCGTTTGCATGGCATTCCGGAGAATATTGTGTCCGATAGAGGTTCCCAGTTTGTTTCTAGGTTTTGGCGGGCCTTTTGTGCTAGGCTGGGCATTGATTTGTCTTTTTCTTCCACATTTCATCCTCAGACAAATGGCCAAACCGAGCGAACTAATCAGACTTTGGAAACTTATTTGAGATGCTTTGTGTCTGCTGATCAGGATGATTGGGTGGCTTTCTTGCCATTGGCCGAGTTTGCCCTTAATAATCGGGCTAGTTCTGCTACCTTGGTTTCGCCCTTCTTTTGTAATTCTGGTTTTCATCCTCATTTTTCTTCAGGGCAGTTTGAGCCTTCTGATTGTCCTGGGGTGGATTCTGTGGTTGACAGGTTGCAGCAAATTTGGGCTCATGTGGTGGACAATTTGGTGTTGTCTCAGGAGGAGGCTCAGCGTTTTGCTAACCGTCGTCGGTGTGTTGGTTCCCGGCTTCGGGTTGGGGATTTGTTCTGGTTGTCTTCCCGTCATGTTCCTATGAAGGTTTCTTCCTCTAAGTTCAAGCCTCGGTTTATTGGTCCTTATAGGATTTCTGAGATTATCAATCCAGTGTCTTTTCGTTTGGCCCTTCCAGCCTCTTTTTCCATCCATAATGTTTTTCATAGATCTTTGTTGTGGAAATATGTGGTGCCCGTTGTTCCCTCTGTTGATCCTCCTGCCCCGGTGTTGATTGATGGGGAGTTGGAGTATTTGGTTAAGAAGATTTTGGATTCTCGTTTTTCGAGGCGGAAGCTTCAGTATCTTGTCAAGTGGAAGGGTTATGGCCAGGAGGATACTTCTTGGGTTGTTGCCTCCGATGTTCATGCTGACGATTTGGTTCGTGCCTTTCATTTGGCCTGATCGGCCTGGGGGCTCTGGTGAGGGTTCGGTGACCCCTCCTCAAGGGGGGGGTACTGTTGTGAATTCTGCTCTTGGGCTCCCTCCGGTGGTTATAAGTGGTAGCGCTGCTGTCTTTGGATCATCAGGTGTGTCCACTTATTGCAATCCTGACTGGGCTATTTAGTCTTGCTGGACCCTTTAGCCAGTGCCAGTTGTCCATTGTTCCTGTAGGATTCACATCCCTGCTTTGTCTCTCCTGCTTTGCTGTTCATTTCAACAAAGATAAGTTCTGGCTTTGTTTTTTGCAGTCCACATGCTGTGGGCCTATAGTTCAGTACATTTCCATGTTTTGTCTTGTCCAGCTTGGTCTGTATAAGGATTTGTTCAGCCAAGCTGGTATCTCTGGAGAAGCAGATATACCCTCCATATCTTTAGTTAGATGTGGAGATTTTGTATTTTCTGTGGTGGATATTTTCTAGTGTTTTAATACTGACCGCATAGTACTCTGTCCTATCCTTTCTATTTAGCTAGACCGGCCTCCTTTGCTAAATCCTGATTTCAGTCTGCGTATGTTATTTCCCTCTCCTCTCACAGTCAATATTTGTGGGGGGCTGTCTATCCTTTGGGGATTTTCTCTGAGGCAAGATAGTTTTCCGTTTCTGTCTCTAGGGGTATTTAGTCCTCCAGCTGTGACGAGGTGTCTAGGGAGTGTCAGGAACATCCCACGGCTACTTCTAGTTGCGGTGTTAAGTTAAGGGTCTGCTGTCAGTACAGGTACCACCTTCTCCAGAGTACGTCTCATGCTGCTCCTAGGCCACCAGATCATAACACTTAGGCTCTAAAACTGGAGTCTGAATGATATAATCAGAAATACCCTGCACCCTAGCAGCAAGCTGGTCTACACGAGAAGCTAATCCCTGAACATCCATGCTAGCACAAAACTCCTCAGCCACCCTGAGAAAAAGAGGGAAGGAAAGACAAAGCAGGCTACAGAAAAAAAAATGGCTCAACATCTTTCTTCCCTTCTTCTGAGATGCATTTAACTCATTATTGGCCAGTTGTACTGTTATGATTCGGTGACCTAGGAGCAGCATGAGACTTTCTCTGGAGTAGGTGGAACCTGTACTGACCACAAACCCTAAACTGACACCACAACTAGAAGTAGCCGTGGGGTGTACCTAACACATCCTAGACACCTCGACACAGCGGTGGACTAAATACCCCTATAGATGGAAATGGGAATTCTATCTTGCCTCAGAGCAGAACCCCAAAGGATAGGCAGCCCCCCACAAATATTGACTGTGAGTAGGAGAGGATAGACACACGCAGGCAGAAAGCAGGATTTAGCAAAAGAGGCCACTCTAGCTAAATAGGAAAGGATAGGACAGAATACTAAGCGGTCAGTATTAAAACCCTAAAAATATCCACAGCAGATAATACAAAAATTCCACCATCTAACTAAAGACATGGAATGTATATCTGCATCTCCTGAGAATCCAACTTGACTGAAAAAATCCTAACGCAGTCTAAGCTGGACAAGAAAAAACAATGAATAGCACTGAATAGTAAAGCACACAGCATGTGTGCTGCAGAAGCAAAAACCAGACACTTATCTTTGCTGACTTTGCAGTAGGGCAGGAGGAACCAGACAGAGGTGCAAAACCTCCAAGAACAATGGACAACTGGCAAGGACTTCTGAATCCTGCACACCTAAATATCCCAGTCAGAGCTGCAATCAGCAGAGACACCTGACCAAGACTGCAACCCAGGGACAACTGCATTACCACCAACAACCACCGGAGAGAACCCAAGAGCAGAATTCACAACAGTGCCCCATCTTCGATTAATTGCTCAAGTGGAATATGTGCCACATGAATGGGTAGTGAGTCCAAAAGGTCAGTGAACTTAGTCAGCGGTGAGAGAGGGGGAGCCAAGGTGAGGCAAACCTTTTCCCATATTTTAAACGTAGCTTAAGTATGGATGTTTTTTAGTTTGGGTGAGGTCAATTCATTGGTGTGTTCAATACAAGAAAGATATATATCTTGGTACCGTGTTAGCCAGTAGATAGAAAAATGTTTAGATTTGAGAGTCCTCAGTTGTTGATACCTTTTAATGGCTAACTGAAAAGATGGTAACAAATTGCAAGCTTTCGAGACTACACAGGTCTCTTCATCAGGCATAGACTAATACAAATTCTGAAGAATTACATGTTTATGCACAAAATAGCACAGAAAAAAAAACATGGATAAGACAGGTGGCATGAAGCAGAATTTCCATGAGTGATAAACAGTTATGTCCATAAATGTTGGGCCAGTTCTTAGATAAGGAATGTTTTATTGTCCTCTGATTGGAGTCTCTGTTGTGGTGACCCCTCATAGTCTGAGGGGCAAGTTCCTTAGTTGATGTAAAAAGACATAAATCAATGGGACACATTCATTCCACCACTAAGACAGTCAAAGGTCGTCATCAGTTTATATTCCCAGACTCTTCTGTCTCTCTGAGTTTTGAAGTTACCTTTTAACACAAGTAATTTCATATCCATGGTGCTGTGATCAGGGAGACAGAAATGTATTGCCACAGGTAGATCCATTCTTTTTTCTCTTATTGTGTGGCGGTGAGAATTCATTCTTGCTCTAAGCTTTTGCCCTGTCTCCCCCACATACAGACCCCCAGTTGGACATTTAGTACAAATAATTAGGTACACCACATTAGATGTGATGCAGCTGAAAGTACCTGGTATCTTGTAGTCCTGATGTGAGTTGGGGATCTTTATCTTGTCCGTGGTCATTATAAATGGACATGTTTTACATTTTTTCTGATTGCAGGGAAAGGTACCTGCAGCTGTTGGAGAGGACAGGGAGCTCTTGACAATGATGCTTCTTAGATTTGGGGGCTGCCTAAAACACAGTAGTGGGGGGTCTGGAAATATGGATTGTAATTGGGCATCTTTTTGTAGTAAAGGTTGTAATTTCCGTGCAGCTCCCCTTAGCACCTCCAGATTTGGATTGTAGGTGACTACTAGAGGCACCCGGTTATTTTCTTCTTTAGCTTTGTAATGTAGCAGGTGATTCCTTGATATTCTGGTGGCTTTTGTAATCTGGTTTTCAATTGTTCTTGGATGGTAGCCCTGATTCAAAAAGGTCTTTCTGAGGTGATCAAGGTGTTCATCCCTATCCATTGGGTTGGAACATATACGATTGTATCTGATGGCTTGGCTGTAGACAATGGAGTTTTTTATGTGTTTTGGATGGAAACTGTCCCATTTAAGGTATGTTGGACGGTCGATTGGCTTCTGGGTCATCACAACAGAGACCCCAATCAGAGGACAATAAAACTTTCCTTATCTAAGAACTGGCCCAACATTTATGGACATAACTGTATCACTCATGGTAAATCTGCTTCATGCCACCTGTCTTATCCATGTTTTTTTTTCTTTTGTGCTATGTTGTGCATAAATATGTGATTCTTCAGAATTTGTATTAGTCTATGCCTGATGAAGAGATCTGTGTAGTCTCGAAAGCTTGCAATTTGTTACCATCTTTTCAGTTAGCCATTAAAAGGTATCAACCAGTGAGGACTCTCAATTCTAAACATTTTTGGTGTGTTCAAGTAACACAGAGCGCAGAGGTATAGGGGACATTGCTTCTTCAATGTTTAACCATTGTTTATCTTCGGATTTTCTGATCCAGTGGATCATTCTTGATATATGTGCTGCCTGATAGTATTTTACAATATCCGGAGCACACATCCCTCCCATGTTTTTTGGAAGAGTAAGCGTTTTCGAGTTAATACATGATTTACCCTTTTGCCAGATGTAGTTAAAAAATAAGGAGCACTCCATTAGTCCAATATAAACGTGCAGGGTTTAATTTACCCACATATTCAGGCAACGTTTCAGCTCCTAATGAGCTTTTCTCAAGGCTTTAGAAAAGCTCATTAGGAGCTGAAACGTTGCCTGAATATGTGGGTAAATTAAACCCTGCACGTTTATATTGGACTAATGGAGTGCTGCCTCTTTTTTTGAAACTATATTGACTTGGATAATCGGAGGACTGGTTGTCTGGGGGCTTTGCACCCGAAGATAAGTATATTTTTCTTGTGCTGTTCCATTTTTTTCGTGGTAAAAAATAAGGAGTGTACTTTAGCTAGGTAAGAGAAAGGCAGATGAATTGGGAGCATGTTGAGTATGTAGAGAAATTTTGGAAGAATTAAGCTTTTAAAATATTTTTCCTTCCTATCCAAGATAGGTATGTGTCTTTCCAAGAGCGGAGGTATGAAGCAGTGCTTCCTAATAGTTGATTATAATTAAGTGTGAAGAGATTCTTGTCCAAAGCGCATAACTGTATGCCTAAATATGTTAAGCTTTTCGGTTGCCAAGGCAAGGGGAATGCTGATTTAAGGCTGTTAACTACATTGTTAGGTATTCCTAGGTTTAGTAGCTCAGATTTTGATTCATTTATTTTAAAATTAGAAAATTTGCTGTATCTCTCCAGAATGTCCGTATTGGCCGGAATGCTTCTTAAGGGTTTAGAAATTACTAGCAAGAGGTCATCGGCGAACGCTGCTGCTTTAAAATGGGTGTCTTGAATTTGAAGGCATTCTATGTAAACGCATTGCTGAATGGCCTGTAAGAGTGGTTCAATTGATAGTACAAAAAGCAGCGGTGACAGCGGGCAGCCTTGCCTTGTACCATTGAATATCTGAAATGAGTCTGTAAGCGACCCATTGAGTCTGATCCTAGCTGAGGGAAATGAGTACATTCCCATAATGGCTGATATCGAAGATGGGGGAAAACCAAATTTTAATAAAGTTTCCTGTAGGAAAGTCCAATCAACCCTATCGAATGCTTTCTCAGCATCTATGCTTATTAGTGCAATCGGTATTTTCTTTAACTTTGCATATTGCATGAGGTGCAAGACTTTGTATGTATTATCTTTCCCCTCTCTACCTTTCACAAATTCAGATTGATTCAGGGAGATTAATTGAGGCAGCACAACTGCAATTCTGTTTGCCATCAGTCACGCATATATTTTTAGATCCGTGTTCAACAATGATATCGGCCTATAACTGCCACATTGTTCCGGATCTTTCCCTTCCTTATAGATCAGTGAGATTCTGGCTTCCAGAAACTGACGTGGAGCTTTTTCACCTGCCTGAAGAGAGTTACACATATTGAGAAGGTGAGGGAGCAAGATTTCAGAATTGGATTTATAGCAATAGGCTGTGAAGCCATTTGGTCCCAGGGCTCTCCCTTTAGGGCACTCCGATAAGGCTGACCAGAGTTCCGCAAGAGTAAATGGTTTAGTTAGCTGTTCTTGCTGAGAAGTAGATAGGAACGGGAGATTTAGGCTTTTTAAGAAGGTTTGAATATCCTGCTTTCTCTGGCTTTTTCTTTTTCTCCTTCATCGAGACGTAATTGGTATAAGGATTTGTAATAATTTAGAAACTCTTTCTCTATCTTGGAGTAGTTTTGGGTTTTTTGGCCCGCTTTAGTTCTAATAGAATGGATAAATGTGCGAGTCTGCTTCTTTTTAATAAGTGACATTGTTAATTTAGAAGCTTTATCACCATGCACAAATATGCGGTTTTTCCAAGAGGCGAAAAATGTAGCTGTTTGTTCTCTGAGGATATCTTTTAGTCTTTAGTCTTTTAGTCTTTTAGCTGAGAGTTCTAGTAGAGTTTGTGATAATAAAGTTTTCTTATGTTGGGATTCTAGGCGCATTATCTCCTCGTGTAGAGCATTTAATTCTTTATTTTTAATTTTATTCAAGTAGGATGCCATAGATATAAGTTCCCCTCGAATCACAGATTTGTGTGCTTCCCAAAGTATTAAGGATGATGTCTCAGCATTAGTGTTGAGCATTCCGATACCGCAAGTATCGAGTATCGGCCGATACTTGCCGTATCGGAATTCCGATACCGAGATCCGATACTTTTGTTGTATTGGGAATCGGTATCGGGACCATATTAATGTGTAAAATAAAGAATTAAAATAAAAAATATTGATATACTCAACTCTCCGACGCAGCCTGGACATCACCGCTGGTAACCGGCAGCCTGCTTTGTTTAAAATGAGCGCGTTCAGTACCTTCCATGACGTCACGGCTTCTGATTGGTCGTGGGCCGCTCATGTGACTGCCACGCGACCAATCAGAAGCCGTGGCATCATCCCTCAGGTCCTAAATTCCTAATTCTAGGAATTTAGGACCTGAGAATTACGTCACGGCTTGTGATTGGTCGCGTGGCAGTCACATGGGCGGCCGCGACCAATCACAAGCCGTGACGTCATCTAAGGCCCTGAATGCGCTCATTCTTAGGAAGGAAGGCTGCCGGAAAGAAGCAGGGCGCGTCCGAGGGTGAGTATATACCTAATAGGAATATACTCACCCTCGGCTTCTTTCCGGCAGCCTTCCTTCCTAAGAATGAGCGCGTTCAGGGCCTTAGATGACGTCACGGCTTGTGATTGGTCGCGGCCGCCCATGTGACTGCCACGCGACCAATCACAAGCCGTGACGTAATTCTCAGGTCCTAAATTCCTAGAATTAGGAATTTAGGACCTGAGGGATGACGTCACGGCTTCTGATTGGTCGCGTGGCGGTCACATGAGCGGCACGCGACCAATCAGAAGCCGTGACGTCATGGAAGGTACTGAACGCGCTCATTTTAAACAAAGCAGGCTGCCGGTTACCAGCGGTGATGTCCAGGCTGCGTCGGAGAGGTGAGTATATCAATATTTTTTATTTTAATTCTTTATTTTACACATTAATATGGTTCCCAGGGCCTGAATGAGAGTTTCCTCTCCTTCAGACCCTGGGAACCATCAGGGATACCTTCCAATACTTGAGTCCCATTGACTTGTATTGGTATCGGGTATCGGTATCGGATTAGATCCGATACTTTGCCGGTATCGGCCGATACTTTCCGATACCGATACTTTCAAGTATCGGACGGTATCGCTCAACACTACTCAGCATTGTTATTCAATTCAAAGTATGTTTTATACTGCCTCTATACTGTATACTGCCTCTGTATAATCCCTAGTTAGACCGCACATGGAGTACTGTGTCCAGTTTTGGGCACCGGTGCTCAGGAAGGATATAATGGAACTAGAGAGAGTACAAAGGAGGGCAACAAAATTAATAAAGGGGATGGGAGAACTACAATACCCAGATAGATTAGCGAAATTAGGATTATTTAGTCTAGAAAAAAGACAACTGAGGGGCGATCTAATAACCATGTATAAGTATATAAGGGGACAATACAAATATCTCGCTGAGGATCTATTTATACCAAGGAAGGTGAGGGGCACAAGGGGGCATTCTTTGCGTCTGGAGGAGAGAAGGTTTTTCCACCAACATAGAAGAGGATTCTTTACTCTTAGGGCAGTGAGAATCTGGAATTGCTTGCCTGAGGAGGTGGTGATGGCGAACTCAGTCGAGGGGTTCAAGAGAGGCCTGGATGTCTTCCTGGAGCAGAACAATATTGTATCATACAATTATTAGGTTCTGTAGAAGGACGTAGATCTGGGGATTTATTATGATGGAATATAGGCTGAACTGGATGGACAAATGTCTTTTTTCGGCCTTACTAACTATGTTACTATGTTACTATGTTAATGGCCTTAAATGTGAGGTTTAGTGGGGGGATTATCTAGGAGCGAGTCATTTAATTGCCAGGATCTGCTTGGGGAGAAATGTTTAGACAGAATTAATTCAACCGTTACGCATGAGTGATCCGAAAACAGGGAGGGGATTATATCTGCCTGCTGAATATTGGGTAGTATAGATCTAGGTGTAAATAAATAGACTATTCGGTGATAGGAGCTATGTGGATGAGAGAAAAAGGTGAAATCCCGTTTAGTCAGATAATGTAGTGCCAAATGTCTATTAGGTTTAATGAGTGGAGCGCCTGTTTTAACCTTGCTAAATCTCTCAGCTTATTCCAGGCTCTGGAAATTGACGTGACGTCAGCAGCAGGTGTGTCCCAGCCGCACAGTCAGAGCAGTCACTCATCAAGAGTGACTGGGCTGTGGGCGGGGCTGGTGGCTGCCTGCGGGGCTGTGCTGGGGGCGGGCAGGGCTAGGCAGTGATGATGAAGGTGCGGGCGCTGAGGTCTGTATGTACGTGCCGGCGCCGGTGCTCTGCGTGCCAGCGCCGGTATGTAGGTACGGCGCCGGGGCTCTGCGCCGGCATGTGGGGGCCGGCGCCGGTGCTCTGCGTGCCAGCGCCGGAATGTGGGTACGGCGCCGGGGCTCTGCGCCGGCATGTGGGGGTGGGGGTGGGGGCCGGCGCCGGGGCTCTGCTGCCGGTATGTGCTGGGTCTGCTGCGGGGGGTGGGGTGGTCTTTGATGTGTGTGTGTGTGTGTGTGTGTGTGTGTCTCTGTGTGCAGGCATTGTCCGATGGAACTACAAGTCCCATCGTGCTCTGCCTGCTACAGTGACAGTCAGTGACACATTAGCCAATGATGGGACAGTAGTAGTCCCATCATCCGGCTAATGTGTTGAATGTAAAAAAAAAACAAACAAAAAAAAAACACACATATACAGTACATACACACATACAGAACATGCGCCATGCGACGACATGCGCCACACGACGACATGCAGCATGCGACGACATGCGCCATGCGACGACATGCGCCATGTGACGACATGCGACGACATGCGCCATGCGACGACATGCGCCATGCGACGACATGCGCCACGCGACGGCATGCGCCATGCGACGGCATGCGCCATGCGACGACATGCGCCATGCGACGACATGCGCCACGCGACGGCATGCGCCACGCGACGGCATGCGCCATGCGACGACATGCGGCATGCGACGACATGCGCATACAGTACATACATACATACAGACATACAATACATACATACAGTACATATAACATAGATTACATACTCACCATCATTTGTCAATTTGATCCCTGAAGCCAGTGTCATAAAAAATATTAAAATAATAAACAACCAATATACTCCCTGATCCGCAGAAATCCAATTAAAACGAGTGTCCCACGACGATCTCCCGTGGAGAACAAGCAGCATCAGCTGATGCAACCACTCTCCAGGGGCTCCAGGAAGACAATGAGGGGAGGAAGGTATCCTTCCACAATGTATTCCCCACAATGTATTCCTACGCCCCTGTGAGAAAATAGTCCCTAGTCTCACTTTATGGTATGCTGTATGAGAAAGTTCCCACGCAGCTTTTTGCCATAAAGTGAGACCAGTGAACTATAGTAACCTCAGTGATGCACTGCAGGAGCCATTGTCTCCTGTCAGTGTGTCACTGAGGGTCCTATAGAGCAGTGACATCACCCGATGTCACTGTTCTATAGGGGAGATCGTCGTGGGACACTCGTTTTAATTGGATTTCTGCGGATCAGGGAGTATATTGGTTGTTTATTATTTTATACGTGGCACTTAAATCCGTGGCACTGAAATACGTGTCACGTAGCACTTAAATACGTGGCACTTACATACATGGCACTTACATACATGGCACTTACATACGTGGCACTTACATATGTGGCACTTGCATACGTGGCACTTATATACGTGGCACTTACATACGTGATACTTACATACGTGGCACTTACATACGTGGCACGTGGCACTTACATACGTGGCACTTACATATGTGGCACTTACATACGTGGCACTTAAATACGTGGCACTTACATACGTGGCACTTATATACGTGGCACGTGGCACTTACATACGTGACACTTACATACGTGGCACTTACATACGTGGCACTTACATACGTGGCACTTACATATGTGGCACTTACATAAGTGGCACTTAAATACGTGGCACGTGGCACTTATATACGTGGCACTTATATACGTGGCACTTACATACGTGACACTTACATACGTGGCACTTACATACGTGGCACGTGGCACTTACATACGTGGCACTTAAATACGTGGCACTTACATACGTGGCACTTATATACGTGGCACGTGGCACTTACATACGTGACACTTACATACGTGGCACTTACATACATGGCACGTGGCACTTACATACGTGGCACTTACATATGTGGCACTTACATACGTGGCACTTAAATACGTGGCACGTGGCACTTACATACGTGGCACTTACATACGTGGCACGTGGCACTTACATACTTGGCACTTACATACGTGGCACTTACATACGTGGCACGTGGCACTTACATACGTGGCACTTACATATGTGGCACTTACATACGTGGCACTTAAATACGTGGCACGTGGCACTTACATACGTGGCACTTATATACGTGGCACTTACATACGTGACACATACGTGGCACTTACATACGTGGCACGTGGCACTTACATACGTGGCACCTACATACGTTGCACTTATATACGTGGCACTGAAATATCGTGGCACTATGTCATAAAATGTTCATTAAACGGTTAGGGGTGAGGTTAGGGGTAGGGTTAGGGTTTGGATCCCTTTATCACCCTGATGGTGGTGGGTGGTTTTTCAGTGTTTTTTCTGTTTTTTTTCTATAAAAACGCATGCGTTTTTAACGCAAACAAACGCGCGCGTTCAAAAACGCATGCGTTGCCGAAAACGCGTCAAAACGCATGCGAAAAAACGCATGCGTTTTTAATGTTAAGTATAGGAAAAAAACGCATGCGTTTTTTAGCACTAAAACGCAGCGTCCAAAAACGCAAGTATGAAACCAGCCTCAGTGCCGGAATTGGCGCATCTAAGGCTACGTTCACATTTGCGTTGTGCACCGCAGCGTCGGAGACGCAACGCACAACGCAAACAAAAACGCAACAAAACGCACGCTAAAACGCTGCGTTTTGCGATGCATGCGTCCTTTTTGGCCGAAAGTTGGACGCAAAAAAAATGCAACTTGCTGCGTCCTCTGCGCCCAACGCTTGCGGCCAAAAAAACCCATGCGTCGCAAAACGCAGCACAATGCATGTCCATGCGCCCCCATGTTAAATATAGGGGCGCATGACGCATGCGGCAACGCTGCGGCGCCGAACGCTAATGTGAACGTAGACTTACAGATGCGCCATTTCTGGGGTGGCTGCGGACTGGTATTTGTAGCCGGGGGGGGGGGGGGACCAATATCCATGGCTCCTCTCTAGGCTATTAATATAGCCTTTCTGGCTATAAAATATAGGGGGACCCCACGTCATTTTTTTGGGGGGGTCCCTCTATTTTAATAGCCAGTAAAGGCTACGCAGACAGCTGCGGGCTGATATTCATAGCAGGCTACAAATATTGGCCTCGGCCGTCGGCTTTCCCCCTCTGGCGCAGAAAATTGCGCGGGAGCCCACGCCATTTTTTTCAGTTTTTTATTAAATTAAATGCTCATTAAGCCCTGTTTCACACTTGCGTCGGCACGGGTCCATCGCTATGCGTTGGGCCGACGTACCGACGCACGTTGTGAAATTTGTGCACGTCGTGGGCAGCGGATGCAGTTTTTCAACGCATCCGCTGCCCATTCTGAAGTCCGGGGAGGAGGGGGCGGAGTTTTGGCCACGCATGCGCGGTAGAAAATGGCAGACGTGACGGATGTGCCAACGGTCCGCCAAAACACGACGCATCCGTTGCACGATGGACGCGACGTGTGGCCATCCGTCGCGATCCTGCACTAATACACGTCTATGGGTAAAAAACGCATCCTGCGAGCACATTTGCAGGATCCGTTTTTTTCCCAAAAAGACGGATTGCGAAAAACGCAAATGTGAAAGTAGCCTTATAGAAACATCGGCCTTTCTATTATATATCTATGGATATATCTATCTATAGATATATTTATCTATAGATATATCTATAGATACATAGCTGTATCTATCCATATATTTGGCTGCTTTCACACATCAGGTTTTTGCCGTGAGGCACAATCCGGCGAGTTTTGAAAAAAACGGATCCATTTTTTTCCGACGGATCCGTCTTTTTCTCATAGAGTTTCATCCGTTTTTTGCCGGATCCGTCAAAAAAGCTGTTTCCGCCGGATGGAAAACACATACAGAGGAACGTTTTTTCTGTCCGGCGAAAAAACGCACAGCGACGGATCCGGCAAAAAAAGTATGAAACTGATCTGTGAAATGATGAATCCGGCCTTGGAATCCGTTTTTTCATGCATGTTTCCATTCAAATCATGCACATTTTCCGTTTATTTACTTATTTCTAAAAACGGCATTAAAACCGCGCATAAACCGCACCAAAAAAAAGCATAAAAACTGCACCAAAAACTGCATCAAAACTGCACCAAAAACTGCATCAAAACCTGGTGCAGTTTCGCAGTTTTGGTGCGGTTTTGATACAGTTTTTGGTGCGGTTTTGATGCAGTTCTTGGTGCGGTTTTGATGCAGTTCTTGGTGCGGTTTCGGTGCGGCTTTTTCCGCAGCATGTGCACAAGTCTGCGGCTCCCATAGACTTACATTGGTTGTACACTACACTGCGGATTTGATGCAATTCAGTGCAGCAAAAAACGCTGCGGATCTGCAAAGCCTTAGAATTTAGTGAACCTAGCCAAAAAGCCAAGCAAAAAACAAGCGTGGGATTGCACTTTTTTTGCCATTTCATTGCACTTTGAATTTTTTTCACATTTTCTGCTACACGACATGCTAAAACCAATAATGGCGTTCAAAAGTAGAACTTGTTCTGCAAAAGATAAGCCCTCACATGGCCATATTGATGGAAAAATTATGGCTCCGGATAGAAGGGGAGCGATAAACGAAAACAAAAAAGCTCCAGGGGGTGTAGGGGTTTAGAAACATGGCTATGGACATATCTATGGAAATAGACATAGATATATCTGTATGTATGTATCTATCTATCTATTATCTATCTATCTATCTATCTATCTATCTATCTATCTATTATCTATCTATCTATCTATCTATCTATCTATCATCTATCTATCTATCTATCTAATCTATCTATCTATCTATCTATCTATCTATCTATCTATCTATCTATCTATCTATCTATCTATCTTTCCCTCTATCTATCTGTAATGGAGTGTGGGTTGGACAAATGTAAAAGAGGAGGCTGGACAGAAATGACATCACAAATCTTTTTGAAGCTAGAGGAGGGAGAGGAGGGAGGGGTTGGGGTGTGTTTTGGAGTGGGTGTGGTAGGTTCGTGCTTAGTAGCAGTGCAATGCATCATGGAACTTGTAGTATTAGAGCACAATGACTCAGGAGAAAGGAAGTTGTCGATTAACCCCATGAGAGCTGAATCCAGCACTAAAATGTGCTGCTACAGCATGATAAAAGGTAATATTGCTAAAATAAACACAGTAGATGTTTTCAGTGGCCCATAATAGCAAGATTTATGAAAAAAAAAAAAAAAAGGTTATAGTAGTGGACAACTTCTTTAAATTCCTCTTCCAGCTAGCAGGTAAGAATATTACAGATACATATTACTTGTGTAATAGCAATGTAGCACGATAGTCAGTTCAGATGCTGCGGTCGCAGCTATGAGGATCGTGGGACTCCTGTCTTTTATGCAGCCACTAGATGTCAGTGTGGGACCACTCGATTGTAAGGAAATAATCTGAGATCTCCTGTTAATAGAATGTCTTCCTGTCATCAAGTTATACGGAAGGGATAGAAGTATCACATAGGAGTATCTATGATGATAATACCTTTGTTTAAATATATTAAAGTAGACGGATTTTACTGCTTGTGTGATCTGGTGGGCACAGATTCAAGGAGATTGTCTTCAGGATTAAATGGCTAAGAGAAGCTAAATCCAGAATATTGTAGGTAGGTGGAGGATGCTGGTCGATCAAGTGTGTGTCCTTCCCCGCGCAGAGCGTACATATATCTAATATAGTGGGGCTCTGTATTAAGATGGTGCCTGTTTTGGCAGGAAATGCGGCAATGCCTCTCTCTCCAGTCCCCTTTAGTAAAACTAAAGAGTATCCCCTGCTAATCTCAGCAGTGTCTCACCCCAAACAACTCCAGGCCAGGGGGGCACGAGCCTTTCATCCCCCCAATCCCACGTTTTACCCCCTCCTACCAGGTAGGGATAGAAAGGCTCTCCAGCCACGGCAGGGACCCAGCTGGGAGACGCTCCGAAGTCCATCTCTTTTTACTAACCACCCGCTTCAATTGCGCCAAGTCCTGGGAAGCGACGGTTGTGGCTGATTTCTTCACGCCACCCTCACCAGGTGAACAAGCTCCTCCCGCAGCACAACGCCGGCTGCCGCGGTAGGGAACCAGCGTCAGGAGGTGCGGCAGGGAGACGGACACCGCTGCAGAAGAGCCGCTCCTGCTCGTCCATCAGTCAGGTAAGCGGTGCGAGTTTTCTTCTTTTGGAGCGCCGACTCCACATTAGGTGGAGTGAAGCTGGGTGGTTGCTGCAACAGGTGGCGGGCGGGAGGCACTACTGAAGGGCCCACGGCCTCAGAGACCGGAGAGCACATGGGGAACCGCCCGGATCTCAAGATGCTGCGAAGGTGGGCACTATCTTCACCTTCAACAGTTTCTTTTTAAGCAGAACTGAGAGCGGCCTGTGGGCCTTTGCCAAACACACCTGATGGCATGGTGACTATTGGCACCCCGCGAGGGGGTAATGCAGGAGTTCATTGCTGCAAAGTAAAGTACAACTGTTTTCACATTGTTCAGCAGCACCTCCTGACGCCAGAACAATAAAACTTCAGCTTTCTTTTACAAACTGTACGGATGTATTCATTGAACGCTCCCCAAAAGGTTAAAAAATTAGTGCTCAACTAAAGTTAACACAAACATTTACCCTCCTTACATATGAACAGGGTAAAAAGGTCATTTACATATATATTTTGTTATCTTGATTGTGTGAACTATGTAGTACGATATTTAATCATCAGTAAAGCTGAAAAATGCAATACATCTTTATTATATGTGATGCTTTATGAAAAGGTTAACAGTGTTTGGATAAGTAAAATTGTAAGCATACCTGCTTTTTTTTCAAATGCCCTGTGACAATGCCTAAGGTACCTTGAGTCCTTTCTAAAGAAGGTTCCTGCTCCCAAAGGCAAGTGTGTTAATAAACATACTTTACAACTGTTAAATAAATAAATTCTGTAGCTGGTATGAGGCATTTCAAAATTGAGCGCAATAATGTCATTTATGTGAGATAGATTTAATTAAATTACTTTTCAACGGAGACTTATATGAGCTGATTGCCGGCAGAGCAGGGGAGAATGATGAGAGCTGTCTTCAGCAACCTGCGCCGGGGAACAGCGATAGCTGTACCACTGCTTCCCAGGCACCGGTATGTATCAGACTGATGACACATGGTTATCATCCTGGTGTCATCCGTGTGCACATGCGCTGTTAAAAATGGACATCTCAGCATATTTTGCCCACAGACAAAGTCCGTGGAAGCACACTCACATGTGCACAGACCCAAACAACTAAGAAAGTAGCATTTAAAGGCAAGGATCACCATTGAATATACAAGATTTAACAAAATGATCTTTATTCAAAATTAGACAAGCAAAACAAGACGTGATTTAAAAACAATTAAAAAAAAACAAAGGTTAGATGAACAACAACATGGAAGGTCATATAAGTACCCTCCAGACTCCTCCACTATGTGCACCGGAGGTGTGCTAAGGTCAGGCACACTATACAGAAAAATAACAATATAAACAGTACAAAATATACAAAGCTCAAAAAAACTCCAAAATTACTAAATATGAAAATACATCCTTTGACTGTAAATAATTGAACCCCTTTAAACGGAATATAATAATTCCTGAGAATGGAAAGAGTAAGGAATTATCCTTATAAAATGAAAATAATAAACATGAGTCAGAGGGAAAGAAGAAGAAGAAAGAGCAAATAAATGAGGCTGTATAGGACCTGTTGGAATTTAAGAAGGATCACAAGGTCACATCATAGAGGAGGGGGAAGAGCCCATGTGCACAGACCCATTCACTTGAATGGGTCTACGTGCCTAAGTGTCTCCGATACATGGGAAAACTGTAATCACTTGTACCAGACACACTGACATCTGAAAGATATATTTCATTTTGTAGGGACTGTGAAGCAGGTTTCCAGCCAATTCCCTGTCCTCTGTGGTAATATATTTGGAAGCTCACTTTTGAAAAGTCCAACTTGTCAATGCCCTGAAAATGATTTTTCCAAAAATGGAAACCCTATGCCACTTAGCCAACACTGTCCTGAACTGTAAAGGATGTACACATCCTTTGTTGGCTGGAATGGGTTCTCGTTGATCCTGTTATGGTCAAGAATCCTGGTTGCTTTAGCTACCTAATTACTATCCAAATGCCAGTATTATGCTGTTGCATGTTATACTGTGTACATCTGAGATCCCCAACCTATGGCTTGGAGTCATCTTGCGGCTTTCAGGCCCATTTTTTTGTGGCTTGCGGCAACCTTCCTGCTTGGTGTGTTAGTGTAAACAGGTTACTAGTATGCAACACACAACTAAACTATTTATTTAAAATATCAAAAACACTGGCGCTCTCCCAAAGGCACAATGCTCCTCAGCTGCCGGGATCAAAACTGGGTAGTGCCCACCCGTGCACATAATATAAAATCAAATAATTGAATTAGAATCCGCACGTGAGGAGTGAAACATAGATGGATAATACTAGAATACTCCAAAGATGTCCCAACAAAAGTAACAATACTGCTCCACTGGAGGAACAGTAGTAACAATAGGCAAGTACTAAGATTGCGATCATTCACTGAGCTCCCCACCTCTTGAATATACAATCGTGCAGCTACAAAAACAAATGCGGCTGTCAGCTTACCTAGGTGTTCAAAGTGCTATGGCGTGCTGGTTCCAGGCTGCCGGTACCCGGGGCTGCGGCCCTGTCTATATCCGGCGGTGAAGCACTCCTTGCCGTGCACTATAGGGGTGGAACTGTCTGGGTGTACAGGGTTACGGCACTACTTGTGCCAGATGGTGGAACGCACTCGTGGGACCAGGTGCGCTCCGGCCGGTAGCGCTTCCTGGAATACCACGAGAAAAGAAAAAAATGTCCGTTAGGCTCCTCCTACCAGTGATGTCACCTGTGGTATGGATCGCCGAAGTGCTCACAAAAGGAAGGGAACTAACCAACGCGTTTCAAAGAGGCTAAGCTCTTCTTCGTCAGGGTTAGCCTATTGCTACTACTGTTCCTCCTGTGGAGCAGTATTGTTACTTTTGTTGGGACATCTTTGGAGTATTCTAGTATTATCCATCTATGTTTCACTCCTCACGCGCGGGTTCTATTTCAATTATTTGATTTTAAACTATTTATTTCATTAACATGGAGTGAAGGAGTTGTTTGTGCGAATGGTCATTTATTTGAATACAGGGTATTAGGTCAAACAATATTAGCAATAGTGAAGTAAACATAATTTAACAGCTGCAGTATCTTATTCTCTATTCTATCTAACTATCTTTCAGTAAGGACGGCGCCCTGATGGCCATTGTGTGATAAATTCCTCAGGTGGCTCTCACATTGATGAAGCCATCAATAGAATGTTTCTTCAGAGCGTTTACCAGTTAACATAATGGTGCTAATGACTGTCACCAGTGTTTCCCGCTGGGCCACAAGCCATCAGTACAGAGTCACGTACTGCTGTATGGGCCCTTCTCTCACTGGCCAGTTTCTCTACCTTCTGCTGCATAGCCCTGGCCTGAACTTTGTACCATATGTCAGTGTAGGAAGTAATAGCCTGGTTCACTAGCGCTTCCTGGTCATCACAGTGGACGTTCACTTCCGGGCACTGATCCACATTTGGAATTCAGTGGTTTACCTATGACGTCTGGCTATCTGGTCTCCACTCGACTGATGAAGGCTGGACTTTGGGTTTGGACCTCAGTAGTTGTCTCAAGAAATCTCTCCTGTCTTGATCCTCATACCCCGGTAACTCGGCCTCTGAGTCTGTCCGCTCCAATGACCTGCTGGTTTCGTTTCTTGGCGTCAATTGCTTTCTCACCTTTTCATTCCAGCCTTTTATACTATATAACTGTGTCACAGCTATCATCTGACACGGTGTTATCTTTAGATCAGAAACACTTCTTCTATCTTTTGGTTCCACCTTATTCAATTTGAACAATAGATGGTGACTAGGGTTGAGCGAAACGGGTCGATCAATTTCAAAAGTCGCCGACTTTTGGCTAAGTCGGCGTCTCATGAAACCCGATCCGACCCCTGTGCTTGTCGGCCATGCGGTACGCGACTTTCGCGCCAAAGTCGCGTTTCAATGACGCGAAAAGCGCCATTTCTCAGCCAATGAAGGTGAACGCAGAGTGTGGGCAGCGTGATGACATAGGTCCTGGTCCCCACCATCTTAGAGAAGGGCATTGCAGTGATTGGCTTGCTGTCTGCGGCGTCACAGGGGCTATAAAGGGGCGTTCCCGCCGACCGCCATCTTACTGCTGCTGATCTGAGCTTAGGGAGAGGTTGCTGCCGCTTCGTCAGAAGCAGGGAGAGCGTTAGGCAGGGTCCACTAACCACCAAACCGCTTGTGCTGCAGCGATTTCCACTGTCCAACACCACCTTCGGTGTGCAGGAACAGTGGAAGCTATTTTTTTTTTTTTTTTCCCTCAGCGCTGTAGCTCATTGGGCTGCCCTAGAAGGCTCCGTGATAGCTGTATTGCTGTGTGTACGCCACTGTGGAAACCAACTGCTTTTTTCAAAGCACATATCCTCTTGTTCTTTCCTTTCTGCACAGCTATCTTTTTTGTTTGTCCACACTTTTTATTTAATTTGTGCATCAGTCCACTCCTATTGCTGCCTGCCATACCTGGCTTAGATTACTGCAGGGAGATAGTAATTGTAGGACAGTCCCTGTTTTTTTTTTTTTTTTTTTTTTTTTTTTTTGTGGGAGATTAAGATTGGCATTTCTGCTACAGTGCCATCCCTGTGTGTGCCATCTCTCACTGAGTGGGCCATAGAAAGCCTATTTATTTTTTCTGTGATTTGTGTTCTAAATTCTACCTCAACACAAAAACACTACATCAATCAGTGGGAGAAAAATATTGGCCTCAGTCAGGGCTTGTGTGCCACTGCTGTGTGTGCTATCTCTCATTCAGTGTGCTATAGAAAGCCTATTTTTTTTTTTTTTGTTTTTAATATTATTTGGTTTCTAAAGTCTCCCTGCCAAAAAAAAAAAAAACCTAAAAAAACAGTGGGAGAGTAATATTGCCCTTTCAGCTTGTGTGCCAGTCTTGACTCCTGGGTGTGCCACCTCTCTCTCTCTAATTGTGGGCCAGAGAAAGCCTATTTATTTTTTCCGTGATTTGTGTTCTAAATTCTACCTCAACACAAAAGCACTACATCAATCAGTGGGAGAAAAATATTGGCCTCAGTCAGGACTTGTGTGCCACTGCTGTGTGTGCTATCTCTCATTCAGTGGGCTATAGAAAGCCTTTTTTTTTTTTTTTTTTTTTAAATATTATTTGGTTTCTAAAGTCTCTCTGAGAAAAAAAAATAAATTAATTAGATGGGAGATTAATATTGACATTAGTGCTTGAGTGACAGTCCTGCGTGTGTGTCATCTCTGTGATTTGGTGCCACAGAAAACAGTGTGTAACATTGTGCCTGATTTTCCTTGTGGTCTCACCAACCTGTTAAGGGATATAGAAATCATACTGAAGTTATAGCTCACCGTGTAAGTTGTTTGACAGCAAGAAATAAAGTTACTTTGGTTAAGATTTTAAAACAATGAGGAAGTCTGGTGCAAGAGGTCGTCGTGGGCGTTCATTGTCAGCTGGTAATGATGGTAGTGGTAGTGGAGCATCAGGTGGTCGTGGGGATAAAAATATTCTACCTAAGTCTGGAGCTGTGGAGCCAGTTTCGTCGTCAGGCTACACAAGGCCTCGAACGCTCTCTTTTCTGGGAGTAGGAAAACCGCTTTTAAAGGCGGAGCAGCAACAGCAAGTTTTGGCTTACATTGCAGACTCAGCCTCTAGCTCTTTTGCCTCCTCTTCAGAAACTGGTAAATGTAAAAGCAGCGCGTCGCTTGTGGATGTTCACGGTCAGGGACAAGTCGCTTCCTTGTCCTCCTCAGCAAAAACTACAACAAGAGAGAAGGATGCAGCAGGCGACACAACGGGTCACTCCATGGAGCTCTTTACACATACCGTCCCTGGGTTAGAAAGTGAAACATTTAACAGGCCATGCCCATTACAAGTAGATTCTGACATGGAGTGCACTGATGCACAGCCACAGCCAGAGTACTATGCTGCTCCTTTGACTCAGACCACCACATTGCCCTCTCAGGGTACAGATCCACAATCAGACCCTGATGAGACTATGTTGCCCCGCCACGAACGCTATACCACCGACCGACACAGTGACACAGACGAAGTTGCACACGAGCTCGAAGAGGAGGTAATAGATGACCCAGTTATTGACCCCGATTGGCAGCCATTGGGGGAACAGGGTGCAGGCGGCAGTAGTTCAGAAGCGGAGGTGGAGGAGGGGCCGCAGCAGGCATCAACATCGCAACAGGTTCCATCTGCCGGGCCCGTATCTGGCCCAAAACGCGTGTCAAAGCCAAAACCTGTTGGAGGACAGCGTGGCCATCCGGTTAAAGCTCAGTCTGCAATCCCTGAAAAGGGATCCGAGTCTAGGAAGAGTGCAGTCTGGCATTTTTTTAAACAACATCCAACTGATCAGCGCAAAGTCATCTGTCAAAAATGTTCAACTAGCTTAAGCAGAGGTCAGAATCTGAAAAGTCTAAATACTAGTTGCATGCATAGACACTTAACCACCATGCATTCTCAAGCGTGGACTAACTACCAAACGTCCCTTAAGGTTGTAGCACCCTCGGCCAATGAAGCTAGTCAGCAACGCAACATCCCTTCCGTCACTGTAAGGCCACCATTTTCCGCACCACCGGCAGTATCTGTGCAGGTTTCTTTGCCAGCCAAAAGCAGTCAGGGTCAGGGAATCACCAGTTTTGTAGGAGGAAATATTGCATCTAGGGCACCGGCAGAAACAATACCGTCTCCAACCGTCTCTCAGTCTGCCATGTACACCGGCACACCCGAAAGTTCCACGATCTCCTGCTCTCCAGTCCAGCTCACCCTACATGAGACTCTAGTTAGAAAAAGGAAGTACTTATCCTCGCATCCGCGTACACAGGGTTTTAACGCCCACATAGCTAGACTAATCTCGTTAGAGATGATGCCCTACCGGTTAGTTGAAAGCGAAGCTTTCAAAGCCCTGATGGAGTACGCTGAACCACGATACGAGCTACCCAGTCGACACTTTTTTTCCAGAAAAGCCATCCCAGCCCTGCACCAGCATGTTAAACAGCGCATTGTCCATGCACTTAGGCAATCTGTGAGTACAAAGGTGCACCTGACTACAGATGCATGGACCAGTAGGCATGGCCAGGGACGTTATGTGTCCATCACTGCACACTGGGTGAATGTGGTGGATGCAGTGTCCACAGGCGACATCAATTTAGGGACAGTTGTGCCTAGCCCACGGTCTAGGAAACAGTTGGCTGTAGGCGTTCGCACCCCCTCCTCCTCCTCCTCGTCCTCCTGCAGAAGCTACAGCTCTTCCACAGAACGCAGTCGGCCTACCACTCCATCGGCAGATGACACTGTTGCACACCAGTTGTCCCATTATGGGCCAGCTACTGCCAAGCGTCAGCAGGCTGTATTGGCTATGAAGTGTTTGGGCGACAACAGACACACCGCGGAAGTTCTGTCCGAGTTCTTGCAACAAGAAACGCAGTCGTGGCTGGGCACAGTAGATCTTGAGGCAGGCAAGGTAGTGAGTGATAACGGAAGGAATTTCATGGCTGCCATCTCCCTTTCCCAACTGAAACACATTCCTTGCCTGGCTCACACCTTAAACCTGGTGGTGCAGTGCTTATTGAAAACTTATCCTGGGTTCTCCGACCTGCTCCTCAAAGTGCGTGCACTTTGCTCACATATCCGACGTTCGCCTGTACACGCCAGCCGTATGCAGACCTATCAGCGGTCTTTGAACCTTCCCCAGCATCGCCTAATCATAGACGTTGCAACAAGGTGGAACTCAACACTGCACATGCTTCAGAGACTGTGCGAACAGAGGCGTGCTGTTATTTATTTGTGGGAGGATACACGGGCAGGCAGTAGGATGGCAGACATGGAGTTGTCCGTTGTGCAGTGGTCTAAGATACAAGACATGTGTCAAGTCCTTCAGTGTTTTGAGGAATGCACACGGCTGGTTAGTGCAGACAACGCCGTAATAAGCATGAGCATCCCCCTAATGCGTCTGCTGATGCAAAGTTTGACGCACATAAAGGAGCAGGCGTCTGCACCAGAGGAAGAGGAAAGCCTTGATGACAGTCAGCCATTGTCTGGTCAGGGCAGTGTACAGGACGAGGTAGCGGGCGAAGAGGAGGTGGAGGACGAGGAGGATGATGGGGATGAGTATATTTTTAATGCGGAAACTTTCCCGGGGGCACAGGAAATTGGTTGCGTGTCACGGCCGGGTTCTGGTTTTTGGAGGGACACAAGTGACGTAGATTTGCCTGCAACTGCCCCTCAAACAATCACAACCGGAGATTTGACAACTGGAACTTTGGCCCACATGGCGGATTATGCCTTACGTATCCTAAAAAGGGACACACGCATTACGAAAATGATGAACGATGACGATTACTGGTTGGCCTGCCTCCTTGATCCACGCTATAAAGGCAAATTGCAAAATATTATGCCACATGAGAACTTGGAACTAATATTAGCAACCAAACAATCAACTCTTGTTGACCGTTTGCTTCAGGCATTCCCAGCACACAGCGCACGTGATCGTTCTCACACGAGCTCCAGGGGGCAGCAGACTAGGAGTGTTAGGGGTGCACACATCAGAAGTGGCGTTGGACAGAGGGGTTTTCTGACCAGGTTGTGGAGTGATTTTGCTATGACCGCAGACAGGACAGGTACTGCTGCGTCAATTGAAAGTGACAGGAGACAACATTTGTCCAGTATGGTTACTAACTATTTTTCATCCCTTATCGATGTTCTCCCTCAACCGTCATTCCCATTTGATTACTGGGCCTCCAAATTAGACACCTGGCCAGAATTGGCAGAATATGCATTGCAGGAGCTTGCTTGCCCGGCAGCAAGTGTCCTATCAGAAAGAGTATTCAGTGCTGCAGGTTCAATATTAACCGAAAAAAGGACTCGTCTGGCTACTCAAAATGTTGACGATCTGACATTCATTAAAATGAACCACAACTGGATTTCGAAATCTTTTGCCCCACCTTGCCCGGCCGACACCTAGCTTTCCTATGAAACACTCTTGCCTGTGAATTACTTTTCTAATGTCTAATTTGCTGCAGCTGATTGTACAGCATACGACATGTTTACACCTCCCTAAATGGCCAAACTCCCCACACGGGGCCGTGGTATCGCGACTTGGCGCAAGCACCCGTGAGACTGCTGTTTGTCTGAAGAGGTGGGTGTGCTCGCTTTTGGTTGACGGCATTGCTACTGGGTCCCTCATAGTACAATGTAGTGTCTCTGGCGGTGGTGGTGCGCACCCAACGTCAGACACACCGTTGTAACATGAGGGGCCCTGGGGCGGTCCCGCCGGCCTCTAGAGAGTTCCCCCCTACCCCAGCTCAAAATGTGCTCTACCGCGTGCAAAATTATGTCGCACAGCTCCACCAATCTTTAGTCTATTCGCTGACATCATTCAATGTCTGGCACTGACAATACAAATTTGTAGACATCTATGATGCAACTTAAAGTAGTCTGTGTCTGTGTCCTATATTGGCACCATTAAATAGTTACTGCCAAATTACTATGTCAGAAACTCAGTAGATGAGCCCACCCCTGTACCTAAGTATGCCACCTTTTTTTTTGTTGTGGTTGTTTTGCGAGACATTAACATCTATTTATATTTTGGGAGTACTGGGACAGACACTCCTTGCACTACTCCTCCACTCACCACCAAGCTGCCTGTGTATCCATGTAACCGCTGTAAAGCTGCCATGAGCCTATTGTTTGTTATTTTAGGCCTTTGATAGCCTGTCTGCGGTCCCTACTTTAAATACTCCTCCACTCATCACCTAGCTGCCTGTGTATCCATGTAACCGCTGTAAAACTGCCATGAGCCTATTGTTTGTTATGTTAGGCCTTTGATAGCCTGTCTGCGGTCCTTACTTTAAATACTCCTCCACTCACCACCAAGCTGCCTGCCCGTGTATCCATGTAACCGCTGTAAAACTGCCATGAGCCTATTGTTTGTTATGTTAGGCCTTTGATAGCCTGTCTGCGGTCCCTCCTTTAAATACTCCTCCACTCACCACCTAGCTGCCCGTGTATCCATGTAACCGCTGTAAAACTGCCATGAGCCTATTGTTTGTTATGTTAGGCCTTTGATAGCCTGTCTGCGGTCCCTCCTTTAAATACTCCTCCACTCACCACCTAGCTGCCTGTGTATCCATGTAACCGCTGTAAAACTGCCATGAGCCTATTGTTTGTTATGTTAGGCCTTTGATAGCCTGTCTGCGGTCCTTACTTTAAATACTCCTCCACTCACCACCAAGCTGCCTGCCCGTGTATCCATGTAACCGCTGTAAAACTGCCATGAGCCTATTGTTTGTTATGTTAGGCCTTTGATAGCCTGTCTGCGGTCCCTCCTTTAAATACTCCTCCACTCACCACCTAGCTGCCTGTGTATCCATGTAACCGCTGTAAAACTGCCATGAGCCTATTGTTTGTTATGTTAGGCCTTTGATAGCCTGTCTGCGGTCCCTCCTTTAAATACTCCTCCACTCACCACCTAGCTGCCCGTGTATCCATGTAACCGCTGTAAAACTGCCATGAGCCTATTGTTTGTTATGTTAGGCCTTTGATAGCCTGTCTGCGGTCCTTACTTTAAATACTCCTCCACTCACCACCAAGCTGCCTGCCCGTGTATCCATGTAACCGCTGTAAAACTGCCATGAGCCTATTGTTTGTTATGTTAGGCCTTCGAAGCCTGTCTGCGCTCCCTCCTTCCACTAGGCCTCCACTGGCCAGACCACTGCTGCCCATGTACCCCTGGAACCAATTATAAAGTGCCTACAGCCAGCCCATTTTATTATGTTAGGCCTTCGAAGCCTGTCTGCGCTCCCTCCTTCCACTACGGCTCCACTGACCAGACCACTGCTGCCCGTGTACCCCTGGAACCAATTATAAAGTGCCTACAGCCAGCCCAATTTTAATATGTTAGGCCTTCGAAGCCTGTCTGCGCTCCCTCCTTCCACTAGGCCTCCACTGACCAGACCACTGCTGCCCGTGTACCCCTGGAACCAATTATAAAGTGCCTACAGCCAGCCCAATTTTAATATGTTAGGCCTTCGAAGCCTGTCTGCGCTCCCTCCTTCCACTAGGCCTCCACTGACCAGACCACTGCTGCCCGTGTACCCCTGGAACCAATTATAAAGTGCCTACAGCCAGCCCAATTTAATTATTTTATGCCTTCGAAGCCTGTCTGCGGTCCCTCCTTCCACTAGGCCTCCACTGACCAGACCACTGCTGCCCGTGTACCCCTGGAACCAATTATAAAGTGCCTACAGCCAGCCCAATTTTAATATGTTAGGCCTTCGAAGCCTGTCTGCGCTCCCTCCTTCCACTAGGCCTCCACTGACCAGACCACTGCTGCCCGTGTACCCCTGGAACCAATTATAAAGTGCCTACAGCCAGCCCAATTTTAATATGTTAGGCCTTCGAAGCCTGTCTGCGCTCCCTCCTTCCACTAGGCCTCCACTGACCAGACCACTGCTGCCTGTGTACCCCTGGAACCTATTTTTAATTGCCTAGCGCATCCTTTTTTAATTGTAGGCGCACAAAGTCTGTCTGCGGTACACTATTGAAATTGTCCTCCACTGACCAGAACAATGCTGCCTGTGTACCCCTGTAAGCTTTTTTAAACTGCAGTGAGCCACATTTTTGGTTTAAGGCCTACTCCATGCAGTTTTTAGTATATATAACAGTAAAGGCATAACAATAATTTCCAAACCATGAAATCTTTGAGATCTCTTAGAGCCACAATTAAAAAAAAAATATAATGTGACTCATTAGAAACACATATATAAGACACTTTCTTTTTTTTTGTTTCAATAATTTTTATTTGAAAGATAATACAAACATTTCCCATTCTGGGAATGTTAAGTGTACTTAAGTCACAATAATATCAACATTAACATGAATTTGTATGGGGGAACTTCAGTTTGAGACAAGACAGAGACAGGACAGACACAAAGGGGGACAAATTTCAGATTAGATACAATGTAAAACCATTCTACACATTTACAAAAAGAAAGATTCTACTTATATCAGCAAATATCATTCGTGCACCAACACCGGTCGGGTCAGGCCCTTTCTGTTCACCATGGAACAAGAAGTGAGTCAACACTCACGGAGAGAGGGTGAGAGCCAACTTTATCTGGTCATTCGGGAATAAGTCCAGCCATGGCGACCAAATTTGGAAAAAGGAGTTCCAGCTATCAGTTCTCGTCGCTTGGATACGCTCATATATCAAGATAGTGTTCATTCTATCTATGACAGTAGATATTGAGAGCGATGGAGACTTCCAATTTGACGCTATGTGTATTTTAGTCGCCATTCCCAATAGTACCACCAGTCTGTGTAAGTTTCTGGATAGTCCCTGCGGTTTTAATCCCAGAAGAAAAGTCAGATGGCTTCCTGGTATTTATTTTCCGCATAACCTATCGGCCAAATTCCCCACTTCCCGCCACAAACCAGCTGCTACCGGGCACTTCCACCAAATATGGCCCATGTTTCCAGGAGTATCGCAGCCTCTAAAACATTTGTCGGAGATCTGAGGGTATATGGTATGCAACCTCGTAGGGACCAGGTACGTTCTATGTAATACTCTGAGGGAGGATTCTACTAAGGCTACCTGGTGTGAGCCTTTTGATAATACGTTACAACTGCTATGCCAGTCCCCCCGCCGAGATATCGAACCCCAGGTCTTCCTCCCACTGTTGCATAAATGGAAGTTTTTTCTCCTCCCGTACAATGGCAAAGGAAGAGTATAAATAAGAAATAACCCCTCTGCCTAATGGGTCACTTGAACATTTTTGCTCAAATCCAGTGAGTCGGAAAGGTCTCCTACTTTGTACACTCTTTCTAATAAAATCAAAAATTTGATTAATACGAAAGGTTTCTCGAATTGGCGGTTCATACTTTTGTATAAATTCCTGTTTAGATAGGACTATATTAAACGGAGAACAGAGATGGCGTATTGTAGTTATACCCTTCAGGATCCACCAGGAGTAGGGTTGTGGGTCAAGACCCGGGGGGAAAGCTGGGTTGCAGAACAGTGAATTCAGCGGCGAATTCCTAGTTTGCAGTTCCCTCTTAAACCTTTCTTTTCTCCAAAGGAGCAGAGATTGGGCCGCATAAGGCGAGATGTTGGTGATATGTTTAGGAAGCTTAGCTTCAGTCCACAACAAGCCCATCAAAGAGTAGGGTTTTAATAGAAATGACTCTAGTTGGACCCATCTAGGTTTATCCACACTCGAACATACTCTAGTTAGCTGGGCAATTTGCGCTGCCTTAAAATAATTTATAAAATTAGGTAAGGAGAGTCCACCCTTTTTTTCGGTGAATGAACATAATCTGCTGTTTGATTCTTGGCTTTTTCCCTTTCCAAATAAATTTAGAAACCATGGAATGCATATCGCGAAATATTCTGGCGGGGACCGGAATGGGGAGGGAGCGGAAGAGGTATAGAAATCTTGGGAGAGAAACCATTTTTATGGCATGTATTCTGCCCAGCCATGAGAGTGTCAGCGACGACCACCTAGCTAGATCTTGCTGGAAGTTCTTTATAAGGGGAGCATAATTCCATTTATATAGTGTAGACCTGTTAGATGTAAGGTTAATTCCCAGATAGGTTAGATAGTGTTCTTTTTTTTCAAACCCAAATTGTGACACTAGATATTCTTGCTCTTTTTCAGATGTGTTCAAGAAAAGGGCTTCTGACTTATCGATATTTATTTTAATTCCTGATATCAATTCAAAATCGTGAAGTAGTGAAAATAAATTTGGGAGGGTGGTATGGGGATTGGTGAGGGTTAGGAGCAGATCATCTGCGAACAAGCTGACTTTATATTGGTCTCCCAGATCGGCAGGTCCTAAGATATCGGGGTTCTTTCTTATGGCTGCGGCGAGAGGCTCCATTGCCAATGCAAACAGAGCTGGTGAAAGGGGGCATCCCTGTCTAGTTCCTCTCATTATATTTTTCGGAATAGGATGCAATGATGGGAGTTTCAAATATGCTGTTGGCTTGTCATATAGTAAAGTTAAACAATTGATTAGTCTGTGAGGCAGTCCGAATAAAGATAGTATCTTGAAAAGGTATGACCATGACACAGAGTCAAAAGCCTTTTCGATATCTAAAGCTAGAAGCAAAGTAGGCCGCTGAGATTTGGTTGCTGAGTCTATGATATCCAGGTTACGCCTTATATTATCCGGCCCTTGTCTCCTTGGTATAAAACCTACTTGATCTCTATGTATAAGGGATGGGAGTATCTTATTAATTCTATCTGTAATAATAGATGTGAATATCTTTAGGTCAACATTAAGTAACGATATGGGGCGGTAGTTTTTAGTTAATTGATGATCTTTTTTGGGCTTGGGAATCACCGCAACATGGGCTATATAGAACTCTGGCGGCATCTGGGTACCATTTAAAAGTGCATTACAAAATTTTGTGATGTGTGGCGTGAGAATTTCTTTGAATTTTTTGTAGTATGGGGCAGTAAGTCCGTCAGGTCCAGGGGCTTTATCAGCCTTTAGCTTTTGGATTATTTGGTCCACATCCTCATCTGTTATTTCAGTCTGCAGTGCCTGAGAAGAGGATTCATTAAGTTTTGGGAGTGATAGGTGTTGCAGGAAGGTTTGTATATGATGTGGAGGAGGCGACTTAGGTGATGAATATAATTTTTGATAAAAATTATGGAACTCTTTATAAATATCTTCAGGGTGAGCAGAGATATGTCCGTTACATTTTTTAATTGAGTGGATAGTATTTAAGGACTCTTTCTGGCGCAGTTGTCGTGCTAGTAGCGAGCTCGGGTTATTTGCTAATCTATAAAAGGAGGCCTTTGTCCACGCCATGGCACGTTCTGTTCTATGTGTAAGGACGGTATTTAGCTGGAGTTTGACATCTTGTATCTGCTTAATTAGGTACCGTGAAGGGGATTGCTGGTTTGCTAGCTCAAGATTCTGTAGTTTATTTTCTAGTTTGATTTGTAGCTCCAATCTGTTTTTTTTCTTAGCTGTCGCTAGTTTAATTATGGTACCCGTAATATACTTCTTGTGTGCTAGCCATATGATTCCCGGGGATGTTTCTTCATTAACGTTCATTTGAAAATAAAGTTTAAGGTCGTTGCTGATGGCTGTCTTTATTTCAGGGTCTGTCAATAAGGAGTTATTTAATCGCCATCTGAATAGTTTAGATGTGTTGACATCAAACTTAAATACAGATAGGACTGCGTCGTGGTCCGACCACGAGGACGGTACATGACGGGAGAAGAGGACCCCCGGCAGTGTATTTGCTGTGGTTATGTGTAAATCTATTCTTGAATAAGTTTTATGTACATTAGACAGAAAGGTGTATCCCCTTGTGGTACCATTCATCTCCCTCCATACATCGACCAATCTATTTTCACTCATCAATTTAATTATTCTTCGTCTATCTCTCTTGGACATGTCTGACCGCTTCGTTGCAGTAGAGTCTAGGGTGGGGTTCAGAGTAAAATTGAAATCTCCACACCAGATCAAATGCTGATATGAGATTCTCAATATCTTAGACAATATTAATTTAAATGTTAGTGTCTGAATTACAGTGGGCATGTAGCTATTGATAATGCAGATGCTTTGTCCTTGCAGGTTTCCATATATAATGATAAATCTACCCCCCGGATCCCCAATAGTTCCCTCCACTTGAAATGGGAGGCTATTTTTGAGTAATATGGCGACCCCTCTAGTCTTATGTTCCCACGTCGCTAAGTAAAAACGAGAGTAGTTGGAATCAAAGTATTTAGGACTAGAAGTTTTAGAGAAGTGGGTTTCCTGTAGACATATAATGTCAGGCTTGTGTTTGTGATAGTCTAGGAATGCTTTTTTACGCTTCATGGGCGAGTTAAACCCATGTACATTATGGGACATTACTCTACACATGGTTGTAAAAAATTTTTACCGCTAATGATCCACCAGTATCCAGTACCCGAATTCTTCAATCCGCCATACATTCGTACACAAGATAGGTGCAGTAATGGAGTATATTGAAACCTGTAGAGAAACAAGAGGGAAAGGACGATACAGGGGGAAACAAAGACACTAAACAATGAACAATTAGACATGCGGGTAAATTACCCGTAGAAGGCAGAGTACCAGGGTCCCACAATAAAAGGGATCCTAGAAGTCGGCCTGATCAGGCAGCAAGCAATGGTACCCAACAGCCTAACCCTTGCTAATTATAAAGCTAATATGGAAGGATCATATACTTAGGTTACAATCAATTGCAATTCTAACTTTCAACTATAGCAGGTTAACTCTGCTATTAACTGTTTACAGATGCCCATCTCAGGGCCAGGGCCTCCGGACTGCAGCAATACAGTTTTCCTCATGAAGGAGATCATCATGGAGACCCAGGGGTGTTTCAAGTGATCCGCACATTTTGGCTCCTGGTTCTGGGAGCCTGCATCCATTCTTTTTGCGGGCGTGGTTTCCTCTTCGGTTGGGGAGGCATGGTTTCTGAGATTGGTATTCCTGCACGTTCAAGGGCTTTTGTTCCTTCTTAGGATCGGCAAATAAACGATTCACCTCCATAGGTAAAAAATAAAGCAAATGGAAACCCCCATCGGTACTTGGTGTTTACTGCCTGGAGTGCCACAGTGATTGGTTTAAGTGACCTTCTCCTCGCCAGCGTAGAGGGTGATAAATCCGCAAAAAGTTTCACTGAATTTGGCAGTCCAGGTAGGGATGACATTTCCCTGGTTGCTGACAAGATTAGGTCCCTTGATTCTTCATAATGCATTTTAAGCACTACATCCCTAGGGGCGTCAGGTGCTCTCGGTCTGCCTAAGGCTCTATGAATCCTTGTGATGTGAAGTAGTGTTGGATCTATATCTGGGAGTAATGCTTTAAATAATGCTGCAGCCGTGTCTTTAAGTGCTAGAATAGACTCTGGGAGGCCTCTGATGCGTATGTTGCCTCTGCGGGACCTGTTCTCAAAGTCCTCACATTTTAATTCCAGTTCCATTATGCGCTCTGTGTGGAGTTTAATGTTTTCCTGATCTTCCTCTAAGGCTTCTACTGCTGCCTCCAATTTATTTTCAAGATTGTAGGTGCGCTGCACTATCTCCTGGATCTGTGAGGTGACATTGTGCATAGCAGCCTTCAGTTCAGAGCGAAATGTCTCTTGTAATGTTCTTACTAAGGCTGCCGTGGGAATTACTGCCTCCCCTGCTGCGTTTGGATCCTCTATTTCCATGTCCGCGCTTACCGCTGTGATGGGGGTTGGTGAAGGAGCTACTGCGGCGGCCATGTTGCCCGCGCTGTTGTTGAGGAGGAGCTCCTCTATTGTGCGGTTTGCCGACTGACCTCCGGCTCCTTTCTTCGGCATAATCACTCCCGCAGTGTTCTGTGGTGAGCCCTCGCTGCAGCCGTTGTTTTCGCTGCGATCCCGGTGCTGTGTGGGGTTATTTCGGCTTATCGGGTTGCGGAGCTCAGTCAGTCATGTCCGACTCAGCTAAGTCCCACGCATGCGCCTATAAGACACTTTCTAAGCGTGTCCCGAGGAACACTCCGGTATAAAACATTAGAAAATATAAAAAAAAAAGAATTTTGCTTATAAAAAAGAAAATACTGGAGAGATATCAAATGCAGACATTTTAACATTTAAAACAGAAACACATACAACCAAAAACTGATACTGTAGCAAAATTGGCCACCAGCTACAAAAACTTTCTACTGCAAGTAGTTAACTGAAAGTTTTTTTTCCCATTGATAACACAGATATGGCATCCACCGAGTGTTGTCCTGTCGCGTCTTCTTTATATTATTGCCAAGAAGCTGCAACTGAATACAGCTGAGCTTCAACCTTCTGCCTCTCATTAACTGGTGTTATTTTAAAAACAAAATGGTGGTTCCGGCCTACTAACGCTGCCTGCCCCTCCCTGGTGTTGCCCTCAACCCAATACAGCTGAGCTTCAACCTTCTGCCTCTCATTAACTGGTGTTATTTTAAAAACAAAATGGTGGTTCCGGCCTACTAACGCTGTCTGCCCCTCCCTGGTGTTGCCCTCAACCGAATACAGCTGAGCTTCAACCTTCTGCCTCTCATTAACTGGTGTTATTTTAAAAACAAAATGGTGGTTCCGGCCTACTAACGCTGTCTGCCCCTCCCTGGTGTTGCCCTCAACCGAATACAGCTGAGCTTCAACCTTCTGCCTCTCATTAACTGGTGTTATTTTAAAAACAAAATGGTGGTTCCGGCCTACTAACGCTGTCTGCCCCTCCCTGGTGTTGCCCTCAACCGAATACAGCTGAGCTTCAACCTTCTGCCTCTCATTAACTGGTGTTATTTTAAAAACAAAATGGTGGTTCTGGCCTACTAACGCTGTCTGCCCCTCCCTGGTGTTGCCCTCAACCGAATACAGCTGAGCTTCAACCTTCTGCCTCTCATTAACTGGTGTTATTTTAAAAACAAAATGGTGGTTCCGGCCTACTAACGCTGTCTGCCCCTCCCTGGTGTTGCCCTCAACCCAATACAGCTGAGCTTCAACCTTCTGCCTCTCATTAACTGGTGTTATTTTAAAAACAAAATGGTGGTTCCGGCCTACTAACGCTGTCTGCCCCTCCCTGGTGTTGCCCTCAACCGAATACAGCTGAGCTTCAACCTTCTGCCTCTCATTAACTGGTGTTATTTTAAAAACAAAATGGTGGTTCCGGCCTACTAACGCTGTCTGCCCCTCCCTGGTGTTGCCCTCAACCGAATACAGCTGAGCTTCAACCTTCTGCCTCTCATTAACTGGTGTTATTTTAAAAACAAAATGGTGGTTAGGGCCTACTAACGGCTTCTGCCCCTCCCTGGTGTTGCCCTCAACTGAATAAAGCTGAGCTTCAACCTTCTGGCTCTCATTAAGTGTTTTTTAAAAAACAAAATGGTGGTTAGGGCCTACTAACGGCTTCTGCCCCTCCCTGGTGTTGCCCTCAACTGAATAAAGCTGAGCTTCTACCTTCCGGCTCTGATTAACTGCTGTTTTTAAACAAAATGGTGGTTAGGGCCTACTAACGGCTTCTGCCCCTCCCTGGTGTTGCCCTCAACTGAATAAAGCTGAGCTTCTACCTTCCGGCTCTGATTAACTGCTGTTTTTAAACAAAATGGTGGATAGGGCCTACTAACGGCTTCTGCCCCTCCCTGGTGTTGCCCTCAACTAAATAAAGCTGAGCTTCAACCTTCCGGCTCTCATTAAGTGGTTTTGAAAAAACTAAATGGTGGATAGGGCCTACTAACGGCTTCTGCCCCTCCCTGGTGTTGCCCTCAACTAAATAAAGCTGAGCTTCAACCTTCCGGCTCTCATTAAGTGGTTTTGAAAAAACAAAATGGTGGATAGGGCCTACTAACGGCTTCTGCCCCTCCCTGGTGTTGCCCTCAACTAAATAAAGCTGAGCTTCAACCTTCCGGCTCTCATTAAGTGGTTTTGAAAAAACAAAATGGTGGATAGGGCCTACTAACGGCTTCTGCCCCTCCCTGGTGTTGCCCTCAACTAAATAAAGCTGAGCTTCAACCTTCCGGCTCTCATTAAGTGGTTTTGAAAAAACAAAATGGTGGATAGGGCCTACTAACGGCTTCTGCCCCTCCCTGGTGTTGCCCTCAACTAAATAAAGCTGAGCTTCAACCTTCCGGCTCTCATTAAGTGGTTTTGAAAAAACAAAATGGTGGATAGGGCCTACTAACGGCTTCTGCCCCTCCCTGGTGTTGCCCTCAACTAAATAAAGCTGAGCTTCAACCTTCCGGCTCTCATTAAGTGGTTTTGAAAAAACAAAATGGTGGATAGGGCCTACTAACGGCTTCTGCCCCTCCCTGGTGTTGCCCTCAACTAAATAAAGCTGAGCTTCAACCTTCCGGCTCTCATTAAGTGGTTTTGAAAAAACAAAATGGTGGATAGGGCCTACTAACGGCTTCTGCCCCTCCCTGGTGTTGCCCTCAACTAAATAAAGCTGAGCTTCAACCTTCCGGCTCTCATTAAGTGTTTTTTAAAAAACAAAATGGTGGTTAGGGCCTACTAACGGCTTCTGCCCCTCCCTGGTGTTGCCCTCAACTGAATAAAGCTGAGCTTCAACCTTCTGGCTCTCATTAAGTGTTTTTTAAAAAACAAAATGGTGGTTAGGGCCTACTAACGGCTTCTGCCCCTCCCTGGTGTTGCCCTCAACTGAATAAAGCTGAGCTTCTACCTTCCGGCTCTGATTAACTGCTGTTTTTAAACAAAATGGTGGTTAGGGCCTACTAACGGCTTCTGCCCCTCCCTGGTGTTGCCCTCAACTGAATAAAGCTGAGCTTCTACCTTCCGGCTCTGATTAACTGCTGTTTTTAAACAAAATGGTGGATAGGGCCTACTAACGGCTTCTGCCCCTCCCTGGTGTTGCCCTCAACTAAATAAAGCTGAGCTTCAACCTTCCGGCTCTCATTAAGTGGTTTTTAAAAAACAAAATGGTGGATAGGGCCTACTAACGGCTTCTGCCCCTCCCTGGTGTTGCCCTCAACTAAATAAAGCTGAGCTTCAACCTTCCGGCTCTCATTAAGTGGTTTTGAAAAAACAAAATGGTGGATAGGGCCTACTAACGGCTTCTGCCCCTCCCTGGTGTTGCCCTCAACTAAATAAAGCTGAGCTTCAACCTTCCGGCTCTCATTAAGTGGTTTTGAAAAAACAAAATGGTGGATAGGGCCTACTAACGGCTTCTGCCCCTCCCTGGTGTTGCCCTCAACTAAATAAAGCTGAGCTTCAACCTTCCGGCTCTCATTAAGTGGTTTTTAAAAAACAAAATGGTGGATAGGGCCTACTAACGGCTTCTGCCCCTCCCTGGTGTTGCCCTCAACTAAATAAAGCTGAGCTTCAACCTTCCGGCTCTCATTAAGTGGTTTTGAAAAAACAAAATGGTGGATAGGGCCTACTAACGGCTTCTGCCCCTCCCTGGTGTTGCCCTCAACTAAATAAAGCTGAGCTTCAACCTTCCGGCTCTCATTAAGTGGTTTTGAAAAAACAAAATGGTGGATAGGGCCTACTAACGGCTTCTGCCCCTCCCTGGTGTTGCCCTCAACTAAATAAAGCTGAGCTTCAACCTTCCGGCTCTCATTAAGTGGTTTTGAAAAAGCAAAATGGTGGATAGGGCCTACTAACGGCTTCTGCCCCTCCCTGGTGTTGCCCTCAACTAAATAAAGCTGAGCTTCAACCTTCCGGCTCTCATTAAGTGGTTTTGAAAAAACAAAATGGTGGATAGGGCCTACTAACGGCTTCTGCCCCTCCCTGGTGTTGCCCACAACTAAATAAAGCTGAGCTTCAACCTTCTGCTCCAAATTACCATTTTAAAAAATGCAATAGGCTTTTCCGGCCTACTAAAGGTGTCTGTCTGTGTGCCCCTGCCTGGTGTTGTCCTCAACTAAATAAAGCTGAGCTTCAACCTTCCGGCTCTCATTAAGTGGTTTTGAAAAAACAAAATGGTGGTTAGGGCCTACTAACGGCTTCTGCCCCTCCCTGGTGTTGTCCTCAACTGAACAAAGCTGAGCTTCCACATTCTGCCTTTCGCCCTATACTATCAGATATTAAACTGCATTTGGCCTACTAGTGTGGTTAGGCCCTTGAAACAGTGTCTGCTGCTCCTGGGTTTGCTACTCCACTGAACAAAGCAATGCCGCCTGTTTAGTCCTGTTACCAATTTAGAACTGCATTTAGCCTACTTTATTCTTTGGCCCTATATCTGTGTTTCCTCCTCATCCTGCCCATTGCCCAGCCACTGCTAGATGAGTCTGCCGGTACATTGACCTACACCACTACATTCCCCTTGCACTCTACACAGCCAGAATCTGACCCTGCTGAAAGTAAGGTTCCCCTTCCCGCATGTTATACCACCTTACACAGGGACAAAGAGGAAGGTGCAGAGGAAAGTGCAGGTTCCTTCATCAGGTGGGGGGGGCATACTCGTTGGAGACGTCACTGGCACAGGGCCCCTCGGAGTACGCAAAAGTGTCGCTGCTGGTGGGAGGCGCCCCCGCCATGCAAACACACCGCCGTACTTTGAGGGGCCCTGTGCCAGTGCCAATGCGAACGAGTGGGCCCCCCCTGCTTGCTCTGGATCACAGCACTTGCAACGTTGAAATACTTACCTCTCCCTGCTCCACCGCCGTGACGTAGTCCACGTTTCCTGGGCCCACTAAAGGCTTGAACCAGCCCTACCCCCCACAACTTTAGCCAAATGACCCCCAATTTCCTATGCCCAACTATTATTACAACGTTAATTAAGAATTACAAGCTTGAGAAACAAGAATGGATGTTTTTGGCAGTAAAATGGGCACTGTAGGTGTTTTCCTGCCCTCCACTCACTGCCGGCTATGCTTCCCCATTGACTTGCATTGGGTTTCGTGTTTCGGTCGATCCCGACTTTTAGCGATAATCGGCCGACTGCACTCGACTCGACCCTGGACAAAATCGGGTTTCCCAAAACCCTCCTCGATCTTAAAAAAATGAAAGTCGCTCAACTCTAATGGTGACATTTGGTCCCAAGTGCTACACATAGTTGAGGAACCTCACCTACTGCACACCTCCTTTCATTAGCACCAGGTTTACCAAACACGTATTAGGAGAAGGTCTTGAGATGATGACTATTGTGACTATTGCTGCACAGAGGAGCAGATCTAGATGTGTATATACTTGTAGAGAGAGCAGAATAAATAGTAAAGTGAATATAACATGATGCTACAAGTTAGAGGTGTGCTTGCCCTGGGTGCAATAGTGTGGTAAATGTGCTTTATGCAAAAATACCGAAAAATTGTAAAATGGGTATCTCTAAATATACAGCAAGTATACTGTACTGACTATAAGGGTGAAGGCACAGAGTTTTGGTGTGCTTTCTGTCGGTTTTTCATTATATTGGAACCGTGGGGCTCTTGATGTCACTACTATAGTATAAGTGAGAGGTGTCCAGTTTAATGTGACTTGCAACCATCTAACAGACCTGAGTATGGCTATCAAAGTAAGAGACGCTCAATATATAGTACATTGTGTTATACAGTGGGGGAAATAAGTATTTGATCCCTTGTTGATTTTGTAAGTTTGCCCACTAACGAAGACATGAACAGTCTATAATTTTAATGGTAGTTTAATTATAACATTGAGAGATAGAATATAAAAAAAATCCAGAAAATCACATTGTATAAATTATATAAATTTATTTGCATTTTGCAAGGAGAAATAAGTATTTGATCCCCTACCAACTATTAAGAGTTGTTTCCTACAAACCAGTTACACGCTCCTAATCAACTCGTTACCTGCATTAAAAACAGCTTTCTTACATAGTCACCTTTATAAAAGAATCCTGTCCACAGACTCAATTAATCATTCAGACTCCAACCTCTACAACATGGGCAAGACCAAAAAGCTTTATAAGGATGTCAGGGACAAGATCATAAACCTGAACAAAGCTGGAATGGGCTACAAAACCATATGTAAGACGCTGGGTGAAAAGGAGACAAGTTTTGGTGTAGTAGTAACAAAATGGAAGAAATACAAAATGACTATCAATCAACATCGATCTGGGGCACCATGCAAAATCTCACCTCGTGGGGTATCCTTGATCATGAGGAAGGTGAGAAATCAGACTAAATCTACACAAGGGAAAATTGTTAATGATCTCCAGGCAGCTGGGACCACAGTCACCAAGAAAAACCATTGCTAACACATTACGCTTTAAAGGTTTAGAATCCTGCAGTGCCCTCAAGGTCCCTCTGCTCAAGAAGGCACATGTGCAGGCCCATCTTAAGTTTACCAGTGAACACCTGGATGATTCCCTGAGTGATTGGGAAAAGGTGCTGTGGTCAGATGAGACAAAAATTGAGGTCTTTGGCATTAACTCAACTCGCCGTGTTTGGAGGAAGAGAAATGCTGCCTATGACCCAAAGAGCACTGTCACCACTGTCAAGCATAGAGGTGGAAATATTATATTTTGGGGGTGTTTCTCTGCTAAAGGCACAGAAATACTTCACCGCATCAATGGGAGAATGGATGGAGTCATGTACCGTAAAATCCTGAGTGACAACCTCCTTCCCTCCACCAGGACATTAAAAATGGGTCGTGGCTGGGTTTTCAAGCAAGACAATAACCCAAAACATACAACCAAGGCAACAAAGGAGTGGCTCAAAAAGAAGCACATTAAGGTCATGGAGTGGCCTAGACAGTCTTCAAACCTTAATCCCATAGAAAACTAGGGAGTTGAAGATCCGAATTGTCACGCGACAGCCTCAAAATCTTAATGACTTAGAGATGATCTGTAAAGAGGAGAAGACCAAAATTCCTCTTGATATGTGCGCAAACCTCATCATCAACTACAAAAAATGTCTGACTGCTGTGCTTGCCAACAAGGGTTTTGTCACCAAGTATTAAGTCTTATTTGTCAGCGGGATCAAAGACTGATTTCTCACTGCAAAATGCAAATAAATTTATATAATTATACAATGTGATTTTCTGGGTTTTATTTTTGATATTCTATCTCTCAATGTTAAAATGTGCCTACCCTTAAAATTATAGACTGTTCATGTCTTTGACAGTGGGCAAACTTAGAAAATCAGCAAGGGATTTAATACTTATCTCCCCCACTGTAACTGCTGAGTACCACCAGCAATTTCTTATTTGCTAGATGATATTATGATTAGAGATGAGCAAATTTGTTAGGAAAACGCTCACCAATTTCAAATTCAGCACAAACGTAGCACATTTGGATTCGTGTTCGGTTTCCCGAGCATTTTTCCTGAAGGTCAGCAAAATTTGGTCACAGATCAGTAAATGATCGCGTTTCCACTAATGCTTTTGTTTTACTTTGTCTATGATAGCAATGCTGTCTAATGAGCAGAGGGGAGGGGGACGTGTTTTATGAGGGGGGGGGGGGTGTTTCTAGGCCAGAGGAGCGATGCAGTGTAATTTTTGATTGCTGAAGTCACATGTCACTGTCCATATAGAAAAGTGGACATCTTGTTTTGCTGGCGACATTTTCTCAGTGTAACAATGCAGAGAGATTCCTCCTGCTGATGCTGCTGCAAGTGAACTTGTCATTTAGTTATATAGGATCGTGTCTTGTGCTTTGTCCTTGTGGCAGCGAAACGTGCGTTGGAGTGGTGTGTAGGGGACACTGGAATCTCAGACCGGTTGGTATTATTCGCTTACACTGGTATTAATTTCACTTTTGGCACTTTGGCTGGTTTAACCCCTTTCTGACATTAGACGATTAGACGTACTATCCCGTCGAGGTGGTAAGAGCCCGTATGACCACCGACTGGATAGTACATCTAATGTGATCAGCCACGCTCACGGACTGCTCCTGGCACATTAACCCCCGGAACACTGCGATCAGACATGATCGCAGTGTTCCGGCGACATAGGGATGCATCGCGCAGGGAGGGGGCTCCCTGCGTGCTTCCCTGAGACCCACGGAGCAACGCGATGTGATCGTGTTGCTCCGATGGTCTCCTCCATCCTCCTACCTGCAGGCCCCGGATCCAAAATGGCCACGAGGCTCCTTCCGAGTCCTGCAGGGAGGTGGCTTGCAAGCCTCCTGCTGAGCCTATCAGATCGCTGATCTGACACAGTGCACTGCAAAGTGTCAGATCAGCGATCTGACAATATATAGTGATGTCCCCCCCCCCCCCCGGGACAAAGTAAAAAGGTAAAAAAAAAAAATATTTAAATGTATTAAAAAAAAACAACCCTAAATAAATAATAATAGAAAAAATATATTGTTCCAATAAATACATTTCTTTATGTATATAAAATAAATAAATAAATAAAAGTACACATATGTAGCATCGCCGCATCCGTAACGACCCGACCTATAAAACTGTCCCACTAGTTAACCCCTTCAGTGAACACCGTAAAAAAAAAAAAACTTGGCAAAAAACAATGCTTTATCATCATACTGCAGAACAAAAAGTGGAATAACACACAATCAAAAAGACAGATATAAATAAACATTGTACCACTGAAAACATCATCTTGTCCTGCAAAAATCGAGCTACCGTACAATGTCATCAGCGAAAAAATAAAAGTTATAACCTCAGAATAAAGCAATGCAAAAATAATTATTCTTTCTATAAAATAGTTTTTATTGTATAAAAGTGCCAAAACATAAAAAAAGATATAAATGAGGTATCACAGTAATCGTACTGACCCAAAGAATAAAACTGCTTTATCAATTTTACCAAACACGGAACAGTATAAACGCCTCCCCCAAAAGAAATTCACGAATTGCTGGTTTCTGTTCTTTCTGCCTAACAAAAACCGGAATAAAAAGCGATCAAAAAATGTCATGTGCCCAAAAATGATACCAATAAAAACGTCAACTCGTTCCGCAAAAAACAAGACCTCACATGACTCTGTGGACCAAAAAATGGAAAAATTATAGCTCTCAGAATGTGGTAACGCCAAAAATATTTTTTGCAATAAAAAACGTCTTTAAGGCCATGTTCACACGTTGCGGTTTTTACCGCGGATCCACGGCGATTTTGATGCTGCGGGTCCGCAGCAGTTTCCATTGCGTTTACATTAACATGTAAACCCTATGGAAACCGCAAACCGCAGTGCACATGCTGCGGGAAAAAACGCGTAGAAACGCAGCGGTTTACAACCCACAGCATGTCACTTCTTTGTGCAGAATCGCTGCGATTCTGCACCCATAGGAATTCATTGATCCGCTTACTTCCCGCATGGGGCTGTGCCCATGATGCGGGAAGTAAGCGGATAATGTGCGGTTGCTACCCGGGGTGGAGGAGAGGAGACTCTCCTCCAGGCCTTGGGAAGCCTAAATAGTGTAAAAAAAAAAGAATTAAAATAAAAAATGATGCTATACTCACCTCTCAGCGCTGCACGCGGCTATCCGGTCTTAGTTGCTGTGCGAGTAGGACCTGCGGTGACGTCACGAAGGTCCTTCTCGGCACAGCATCTTTGGAACCGGATCGCCGCGTGCAGCGCCGAGGAGATCCGGACATCAGAGGGTGAGTATATAACCAATTTTTATTATTTTTAACATTACTATTGATGCTGCATATTACTGCATATGCAGCATCAATAGTATAGGAGTAAACCCGCAGCGGAAATCGCAAAACAAACAGCGATAAATCTGCAGGCATAACCGCAGCGGTTTTGCCCTACAGATTTATCAATTCCGCTGTGGGAGAACCCGCAGAGCACGCCGCAAAGTGTGCACATAGCCTTAGTGTGTGACAGCTGCCAAACATAAAAATCCGGTATAGAAACCCGCCATTAATAGTAAATCAACCCCCCCATTATCACCACCTTAGGGAAAAATAATAAAATAAAAAAATGTATTTATTTCCATTTTCCCATTAGGGTTAGGGTTAGGGTTGGGGCTAAAGTTAGGGTTGGGGCTAAAATTAGGGTTAGAGTTGGGGCTAAAGTTAGGGTTGGGGCTACAGTTAGGGTTAGGGTTGGGGCTAAAATTAGGGTTAGGGTTGGGGCTAAAGTTAGGGTTAGGGTTGGGGCTAAAGTTAGGATTGGGCTAAAGTTAGGGTTGGGGCTAAATTTAGGGTTGGGGCTAGAGTTGGGGTTAGGGTTTGGATTACGTTTACGGTTGGGTTAGGGGTGTGTCAGGGTTAGGGGTGTGGTTAGGGTTGGGATTAGGGTTAGGGGTGTGTTGGGGTTAGGGGTTTGTTGGGGTTGGGATTAGGGTTAGGGGTGTGTTGAGGTTAGGAGTGTGGTTAGGGTTGGGATTAGGGTTAGGGGTGTGTTGGGGTTAGGGGTGTGTTGGGGTTAGGGGTGTGGTTAGGGTTGGGATTAGACTTGGTGGTGTGTTGGGGTTAGGATTGGAGTTAGAATTGGGAGGTTTCCACTGTTTAGGCACACCAGGGGCTCTGCAAATGCAACATGACGTCCGATCTCAATCCATACAATTCTGCGTTGAAAAAGTAAAACGGTGCTCCTTCCCTTCCCAGCTCTGCCGTGCGCCCAAACAGTGGTATACTCCCACATATGGGGTACCAGCGTACTCAGGACAAATTGTACAATAACTTTTGGGGTCCAATTTCTCCTGTTACCCATGGGAAAATATAAAACTGGGGGCTGAAAAATATTTTTTGGAAAAAAAAGATTTTTTATTTTCACGGCTCTGCGTTATAAACTTTAGAGAAACACTTGGGGGTTCAAAGTGCTCACCACACATCTAGATAAGTTCCTTGGGGGGTCTAGTTTCCAAAATGGGGTAACTTTGGGAAATTTCTACTGTTTAGTTACATCAGGGGCTCTGCAAAAGCAGTGTGACGCCCGCAGACCATTCCATCAAAGTCTGCATTCCAAAACGCCACTTCTTCCCTTCCGAGCTCTGCCATGCACCCAAACAGTAGTTTTATCCCACATATGGGATATCAACGTACTCAGGACAAATTGCACAACAACTTTTGGGGTCCAATTTCTCCAGAAACCCTTGGGAAAATGCAAAACTGGGGGCTAAAAATTCATTTTTGAGGAAAAATAAAAGATTTTTTATTTTCAAGGCTCTGCGTTATAAACTTTAGTGAAAAACTTTGGGGTTCAAAGTGTTCACCACACATCTAGATAAGTTCCTTTGGGGGTTTAGTTTCCAAAATGGGGTCACTTCTGATGGGTTTCTACTGTTTAGATACATCAGGGGCTCTGCAAACGCAATGTGATGCCCGCAGACCATTCCATCAAAGTCTGCATTCCAAAACACCACTTCTTCCCTTCCGAGCTCTGCCATGAACCCAAACAGTAGTTTTCTCCCACATATGGGGTATCATCGTACTTAGTACAAATTGCTCAACAACATTTGGGGTCCAATTTCTCCAGATACTCTTGGGAAAATTCAAAATTGGGGGCTAAAAATCATTTTTGAGGAAAAATCGATTTTTTAACTTTCACGGCTCTACATTATAAACTTCTGTGAAGCACTTGGGGGTTCAAAGTGCTCACCACACATCTAGATAAGTTCTTTAGGGGTCACTTTTGGGGGGTTTCAACTGTTTAGGCATATCAGGGGCTCTCCAAATGAGACATGGCGTCCCATCTCAATTCCAGCCAATTTTGCATTGAAAAGTCAAATGGCGCTCCTTCCCTTCTGAGCTCTGCCATGCGCCCAAACAGTCATTTACCCCCACATATGGCATATCAGTGTACTCAGGACAAATTGTACAACAACTTTTGTGGTCCAATTTCTCCTGTTACCCTTGGGAAAATAAAAAATTGGGGGCGAAAACTCATTTTTGTAAAAAAAAATAAGACTTTTTATTTTTACGGCTTACATTAAAAACTTCTATGAAGCACTTGGGGGTTCAAAGTGCTAACCACACATCTAGATAAGTTCCTTAGGGGGTCTACTTTCCAAAATGGGGTCACTTGTTGGGGGTTTCCACTGTTTAGGCACATCAGGGGCTCTCCAAACGCAATATAGCGTCCTATCTCAATTCCAGCTAATTTTGCATTGAAAAGTCAAATGGCGCTCCTTCCCTTCAAAGCTCTCCCATGCGCCCAAACTGCAGTTTACCCCCACATATGGGGTATAAGCATACTCAGGACAAATTCTCAGGTCCAATTTCTCCTGTTACCCTTGGTAAATTAAAACAAATTGGATCAGATTTAAATTTTTTGTGAAAAAAAGTTAAATGTTCATTTTTTTTTAAACATTCCAAAAATTCCTGTGAATCACTTGAAAGGTTAATAAACTTCTTGCATGTGGTTTTGAGGACCTTGAGGGGTGCCGTTTTTACAATGGTGTCACACTTGGGTATTTTCTATCATATAGACCCTTCAAAGTGACTTCAAATGTGATGTGGTCCCTAAAAAAAATGGTGTTGTAAAAATGAGAAATTGATTTTAACCCTTATAACTCCGTAACAAAACAAAAATTGGTTCCAAAATTGTGCTGATGTAAAGTAGACATGTGGGAAATGTTATTTATTACACATGGGCAACAGGATAAAATGGATCCTAAAATTTGTTGGGCAATTTCTCCTGAGTATGCCGATACCTCATATGTGGGGGTAAACCACTGTTTGGGTGCACGGCAAGGCTCGGAAGGGGAGGCGTGCCATTTGACTTTTTGAATGGAAAATTAGCTCCAATCGTTAGCGGACACCATGTCGCGTTTGGAGAGCCCCTGTGTGCCTAAACATTGGAGCTCCCCTACAAGTGACCCCATTTTGGAAACTAGACCCCCCAAGGAACTTATCTAGATGCATAGTGAGCACTTATAACCCCCAGGTGCTTCACAGAAGTTTATAACGCAGAGCCGTGAAAATAAAAAAATTTTTCTTTCCTCAAAAATGATTTTTAGCCCAGAATTTTTTATTTTCCCAAGGGTAATAGGAGAAATTGGACCCCAAATGTTGTTGTCCAGTTTGTCCTGAGTACGATAATACCCCATATGTGGGGGTAAACCACTGTTTGGGCGCAAGGCAGGGCTCGGAAGGGAAGGCACGCCATTTGGCTTTTTGAATGGAAAATTAGCTCCAATCATTAGCGGACACCATGTTGCGTTTGGAGAACCCCTGTGTGCCTAAACATTGGAGCTCCCGCACAAGTGACCCCATTTTGGAAACTAGACCTCCCAAGGAACTAATCTAGATGTGTGGTGAGCACTTTGAAGCCCCAAGTGCTTCACAGAAGTTTATAACGCAGAGCCGTGAAAATAAAAAATGTTTCCTTTCCTCAAAAATATTTTTTTAGCCCAGAATTTTTTTATTTTTGCAAGAGTAACAGGAGAAATTGGACCCCAAAAGTTGTTGTCCAGTTTCTCCTGAGTACGCTGATACCGCATATGTGGGGGTAAACCACTGTTTTGGCACACGTCGGGGTTCGGAAGGGAAGTAGTGACGTTTTGAAATGCAGACTTTGATGGAATGCTCTGCGGGCATCAGGTTGCGTTTGCAGAGCCCCTGATGTGCCTAAACAGTAGGAACTCCCCACAAGTGACTCCATTTTGGAAACTAGACCCCCAAGGGAACTTATCTAGATGTGTGGTGAGCACTTTGAACCCCCAAGTGCTTCACAAAAGTTTATAACGCAGAGCCGTGAAAATAATAAATGTGTTTCCTTTCCTCAAAAATATTTTTTTAGCCCAGAATTTTTTATTTTTGCAAGAGTAACAGGAGAAATCGGACCTCAAAAGTTGTTGTCCAGTTTCTCCTGAGTACGCTGATACCCCATATGTGGGGGTAAACCACTGTTTGGGCACATGCCGGGGCTCGGAAGGGAAGTAGTGACGTTTTGGAATGCAGACTTTGATGGAATGGTCTGCGGGCATCATGTTACGTTTGCAGAGCCCCTGATATGCCTAAACAGTAGAAACCCCCCACAAGTGACCCCATTTTGGAAACTAGACCCCCCCAAGGAACTTATCTAGATGTGTGGTGAGCACGTTCAACCCCCAAGTGCTTCACAGAAGTTTACAACGCAGAGCCGTGAAAATAAAAAATCATTTTTCTTTCCTCAAAAAAGATGTTTTAGCAAGCAATTTTTTATTTTCACAAGGGTAACAGGAGAATTTGGACCCCAATATTTGTTGCCCAGTTTGTTGTGAGTACGCTGATACCCCATATGTGGGGGTAAACCACTGTTTGGGCGCACGTCAGGGCTCGGAAGGGAAGTAGTGACATTTGAAATGCAGACTTTGATGGAATGGTCTGCGGGCGTCACATTGCATTTGCAGAGCCCCTGATGTGCCTAAACAGTAGAAACACCCCACATTTGACCCCATTTTGGAAACTAGACCCCCGAAGGAACTTATCTAGATGTGTGGTGAGCACTTTCAACCCCCAAGTGCTTCACAGAAGTTTATAACGCAGAGCCGTGAAAATAAAAAATAATTGTTCTTTCCTCAATAATTATGATTTAGCAAGTAATTTTTTATTTTTGCAAGGGTAACAGGAGAAATTGGACCCCAACAGTTGTTGCCCAGTTTGTCCTGAGTACGCTGGTACCCCAAATGTGGGGGTAAACCACTGTTTGGGCGCACGTCGGGGCTTGGAAGGGCGGGAGCACCATTTGACTTTTTGAACGCAAGATTGGCTGGAATCAATGGTGGCGCCATGTTGCGTTTGGAGACCCCTGATGTGCCTAAACAGTGGAAACCCCTCAATTCTAACTTCAACACTAACCCCAACACACCCCTAATCCTAATCCCAACTGTAGCCATAACCCTAATCACAACCCTAACCCCAACACACCCCTAACCACAACCCTAACCGCAACACACCCGTAACCCTAATTCCAACCCTAATCCTAACCCTAATCCCAACCGTAACCCTAATCCCAATCCTAACCACAACTGTAACCCCAACACACCCCTAACCCTATCCGTAACCCTAACCACAAGCCTAATCTTAACCCTATTTCAAACCCTAGCCCTAATTCCAACCCTAACTCTAATTCCAACCCTAACCCTAAGGCTATGTGCCCACGTTGTGGATTCGTGTGAGATTTTTCCGCACGATTTTTGAAAAATCTGCAGGTAAAAGGCACTGCGTTTTACCTGCGGATTTACAGCAGATTTCCAGTGTTTTTTTGTGCGGATTTCACCTGCGGATTCCTATTGAGGAACAGGTGTAAAACGCTGCGGAATCCGCACAAAGAATTGACATGCTGCGGAAAATACAACGCAGCGTTTCTGCACGGAATTTTCCGCACCATGGGCACAGCGGATTTGGTTTTCCTTAGGTGTACATGGTACTGTAAACCTGATGGAAAACTGCTTCGAATTCGCAGCGGCCAATCCGCTGCGGATCCGCGGCCAATCCGCTGCAGATCCGCGGCCAATCCGCTGCCAATCCGCTGCGGATCCGCGGCCAATCCGCTGCCAATCCGCTGCGGATCCGCGGCCAATCCGCTGCGGATCCGCTGCCGATCCGCTGCGGATCCGCGGCCGGTCCGCTGCAGATCCACGGCCGATCCGCTGTGGATCCGCTGCCGATCCGCTGCGGATCCGCGGCCGATCCGCTGCGGATCCACGGCCGATCCGCTGTGGATCCGCGGCCGATCCGCTGCGGATCCGCTGCCGATCTGCTGCGTATCCGCTGCGGATCCGCGGCCGATCCGCTGCGGATCCGCGGCCGATCCGCTGCGTATCCGCTGCGGATCCGCGGCCGATCCGCTGCGGATCCGCGGCCGATCCGCTCTGTGTGCACATGCCATAACCCTAACCCTACCCGTAACCCTAACCCTACCCCTAACCCTACCCCTAGTTCTAACCCTAGTTCTAACCCTAACCCTAGTGGAAAAAGAAAAAAAAAATTTCTTCATTTTATTATTGTCCCTACCTATGGGGGTGATAAAGGGGGGGGGGGTTATTTATTATTTTTTTTATTTTGATCGCTGTGATAGAACCTACCACAGCGATCAAAATGTACTTGTAAGGAATCTGCCGGCTGGCAGATTCGGCGGGCGCACTGAGCATGCGCCCGCCATTTTGGAAGATGGCGGCGCCCAGCGAGGAGACGTACGGACACCGGGAGGATCGGTAAGTATGAAGGGGTGGTGGGGGGGTGGATCGGAGCACAGGGGGGGTGATCGGAGCACAGGGGGGGTGGATCTGAGCAAGGAGGGAGCGGACAGGAGGACGGGGGAGCCAGCAGGCGGACGGAGGGGACCGGACCCCATAACGGAGGACTGGGGGGGCGATCGGTGGGTGTGGGGGGGGCACTTCAGTATTTCCAGCCATGGCCGATGATATTGCAGCATCGGCCATGGCTGGATTGTAATATTTCACCAGTTTTTTAGGTGAAATATTACAAATCGCTCTGATTGGCAGTTTCACTTTCAACAGCCAATCAGAGCGATCGTAGCCACGGGGGGGGTGAAGCCACCCCCCCCCCTGGGCTGAAGTACCACTCCCCCTCTCCCTGCAGATCGGGTAAAATAGGAGTTAACCCCTTCACCCGATCTGCAGGGACGCGATCATTCCATGACGCCACATAGGCGTCATGGGTCGGATTGGCACGGGTTTTCATGACGCCTACATGGCGTCATGGGTCGGGAAGGGGTTAAAAATCGTGGTGGTGTAAAAAAAGGCGCTTGAAATCTATAATGAACAGTCAGATCATTAAACAAAAGAGGCAGTGGCTGTGCATCTTAGTACACCAACCCCACAAACAAGGCAACACAAACAAGGGTTAACGGAAAACTCCAGCTGTACAAAATATTCACTCACATAGTAACATAGTTATTAAGGTTGAAGGAAGACTTTAAGTCCATCTAGTTCAACCCATAGCCTAACCTAACATGCCCTAACATGTTGATCCAGAGGAAGGCAAAAAAAACGTGGCAAAGAGTAAGCTCCACATTGGGGAAAAAAATTCTGCTCTGTATGCCCCTACCAGGTCAATAATAATATGTTAAAAAGAAGAGGGCCCAATACTTACCTCTGTGGTATCCCACTGCTATCAGCGACCCAGTCCGTGTGTGCTCCATTAATAACCACCCTTTGTTTTCTATCCCTGAGCCAGCTCTTAACCCACTTACACATATTTTCCCCTCTCCCCATTATTCTCATTTTATGTATCAACCTTTTGTGTGGCACCATATCAAACCCTTTTGAAATGTCCATATACACTATGTCCACTATGTTCCCTTGGTCCAGTCCGAAACTTACCTCTTCATAGAAATTGATAAGATTTGTCTGACAGGAAGGGTCCCTAGTAAACCCATGTTGGTATTGGGTCATGAGTAGGGTTGAGCGAAACGGGTCGACCATTTTCAGAAGTCGCCGACTTTTGGCAAAGTCGGGTTTCATGAAACCCGACCCGACCCCTGTGTGGGGTCGGCCATGAGGTCGGCGATCTTCTGAATCTGGTATCGGGATTCCGATACCGAGTTCCGATATGTTTGCGATATCGGAAATCGGTATCAGAATCCACATTTAAGTGTAAAATAAAGAATTAAAATAAAAAATATTGATATACTCACCTCTCCGACGCAGCCTGAACATCGCCGCTGGTAACCGGCATATTCCGTTCCTAAAAATGGTGCTTAAGAAGGAAGGCTGCTGGAAAGAAGCCGAGGGTGAGTATATTCCTATTAGGTATATACTCACCCTCGTACGTGCCCTGCTTCTTTCCGGCAGCCTTCCTTCTTAAGAATGAACGCGTGAAGGACCTTCCGATGACGTCACGGCTTTGTGATTGGTCGCGGCGGCCCACGTGACCGCTCAGCGACCAATCACAAGCCGTGCCGTAATTCTCATGTACCTGAGAACCAGAACAGGACCTGAGAATTACGTCACCGGCTTGTGATTGGTCGCTCAGCGGTCACGTGGGCCGCCGCGACCAATCACAAGCCGTGAAGCATTCGAAAGGTCTTTCAAGCGCCATTTTTAGGAACGGAAGATGCCGGTTACTACCAGGGCGTGTCAGAGTGTGAGTATATAAATTTTTTTTATTTTAATTCTTTATTTTACACGTAAATATGGATCCCAGGGCCTGAAGGAGAGTTTCCTCTCCTTCAGACCCTGGGAACCATAGTATCCCATTGCACTGCATTGGGTTTCGCGTTTCGGTCGACCCCGACTTTTTTATAGGATCGGCCGATTTCACTTGACCCGACTTTTGAGAAAGTCGGGTTTCGTGAAACCCGACCCGATCCTATAAAAATAAAAGTCGCTCAACCCTAGTCATGAGGTTATTCCTCGTCATATAACAGAGGAATGCCCCGGGGTGTGAAGGTAGAGAAATAAACCACAATAGGGAAGGATAAGGAATTACCACGCATGCAAACCAAGCAAACGTCACTAATAACTCCTTGAACTCTCCTTTTAATATCAACTCCACTTCCATCTCGTTATCTATGCAGCAATAAAGCTAGCTCTGACAAGGATTAGTAAAAGAGCCCAGATTATAAAGGGAAAAGGAGTGGCTAACTGAGCACAGCTGTGAGCACAGGGATTTCCAACATGGCCGGCTAACCCCTGTTCTGACAGAACAAATAATCCCATTTAAAATGAAGGAGAAGTGCTTCTTCTCAGCGCCAGAGTAGGAGCAGTCATACGCTGCAGTCTTCTGGCTCCACAATATTACGGTAACTCCATGACAGAGCCCTACTGCTACAGGCCACACACATGAAGGAGACCCAACTTGGAGTACAAACATTTCATAAAATAATTACCACATTCCACTAAAGTTTCATTAATTTTCCCAGTGTAGAAATAGAATAATTGTGCAGCTTTTTTGAAAAATTCTGTTACTGTACTGTCTACTCCTTTTCTTTTGTAACCACACAGCAGTAATATTATTATTATTTATTGTTATAGCGCTATTTATTCCATGGTGCTTTACATGTGAAAAGGGTATACGTAATAAAAAGGACAATAATCTTAAACAACACAAGTCACCGACTGGTACTTGTTAAATATTAATTATTAATTGAATTATTCTTGTTCTCAATTCTGTACTGAGCACATAGCTTCTTGCTGACATCACAAAAAACTATCTCTGTATATGTAGCTCAGAGTATAAGTTAACACCATATAGAGAGAACACGTGATCTGTGGGACACATTTATAAACACAGCTCTTAGGAGGAGGGGGGCCTTGTCACGTGGGGGCTGTCACCTCCTGCCTTCACCATCACTCTCCATGGACGTCGGACAAGTCACACAAGGAAGGAACAGCTGGTAGCCATGATTCTATTCCATGAAAGAAATATGACTTCTATTCCATCTCAGAAACGAAGAGGAACAAGCGCTGATATTTACAAATGGACAATCTGTTCGTAACTATTTCATCTATTTTTATGTTTTTCTGCAATGTGGTTTTTCTGTGGACAATTCAATAAACCACTACATTTTTTATGAAAATATCATGACATTTTTTCTTTAAGAGTAATGCACCTTGTCTTGATTAAATAAATATGCAAAATAAGCATATTTAACAGTACTGGAGGAGAGAGGACCCTGCCCATGAAGGCTCACAGACTACAACGGATGAGTAAGGATGCAATAAGTGAGGGTAGAGCTGCTTGTGCTTCGGTATGGTGGAGTGGTGGTTGGTGGAGGTTGTAGACTTGTCGGAAGAGGTGGTTCTTTAGGATTATTTTGAAGGTTCCCATGGTAGTCGAGAGATGATATGTTGGGATAAACAGTTCAAGAGTAGAGGGGATCTACAGAAGAAAACTATTATGTGATTGTGGGAATAGGAGAAAAAAGGGAAGTAGAGAAGGAGATCTTGTGAAGTTGCATGCAGGTAAGTATCAGGAGACTATGTCACAGGTGTATGGAGGAGACAGGTTTTGGATGGCTTTCTATGCCAAAGTTAGGGTTTTGAACAGGAGTCTCTGGGCAATGAGAAGGCAGTGCAGGGATTGACAGAGGGGAGAAGCTGTGGAATAGCAGGGTGACAGGTGTTATTGCACAGTTCTCTGTCCACCGAACCTCCACTTGTTTACCCACTACAGTCATGGTGAGTGAGAGCCCGCCAGCTGTTACGGAAGATGACATGCTTTTACAGAAGTTGACACCGAGCACATCATATCTTTCTCAATCCACCATGACATCCCTGCCTGCACATGTCACGGGAAGCCTAGGTATGCAAGAGCTAATAACCCAGGCCCCTGCGATCTCCCTCAACTCTGGGAAACCCTGACTGACCCTCTCCCAGAGTTTACACTGATGGTGTGCATGTCTGGGCCTCCACCCTCACCCTGTCTCCTGTTTCAACCCTAGGCTGAAACCTCCACCCACCACCCAGTGACGAGACCACACACCAATACCCACAGTTAGCACAGACAAGGATAACAGAAAATATGCACCACGCCGCAGTCACACAGGAATACACTATAAGTGCACAGGGCAAAACAAATACAAATAAAGGAAGGAGGAAATACGACAAAGGTAAATACACCACCAGATACGATACTCCTTCTCCTAGACCACCACTCCAAACCGAGATAACCAAGCACAAGACAGAAGCTATAATCGGCGACGCCCAATGTTCAGAAGAACTATTTAAAGGCAGTGGGCATGACCCAGCTTCCAATCCAAGCACCAGCTAAATTAACCCCGGAACAGCTAGATAAAAACTAGCCGACGCCACTGAGCGCATAGTGGACAAAAGCGGAATTACCACTGTCTGTCGAACGCCCCAGTATGAACAGCGTCCGACATGACAGTACCCCGCCTTCTATGAGGGACCCCAGGGCCCTCACGACTTATAGGACCCGGCTTGTCCAGATGGCGGCGGTGGAACATACTGACCTGCCGATCCGCATGAATGTCCGAGGCTGGTACCCAAGACCTCTCCTCAGGCCCATAACCACGCCAGTGTACCAAGTACTGTAAAGTGCGGCGCACTACACGAGAGTCAACCACCTTGGAGACTTCAAATTCCAAATTACCATCCACCAAGACTGGAGGTGGCATCGGCGCCGCGTCCACGGAACACACCACCTTCTTTAAAAGAGATCTGTGGAACACGTTGTGTATCTTATACACCGTAGGAAGCTCCAATCGGTACGCTACTGGGTTAATGACGGCGGTGACCCTAAATGGACCAATAATCCTAGGACCCAATTTAAGGGATGGTATTTTGAGTCTTATGTTTTTTGTGGATAACCACACAGAGTCATCCACACTCAGGTCCGGACCTGGCACACGCCTACTGTCAGCCACACGTTTGTACCTAGCACCCACACTCAGCAAGCGCTGTTTAACTCTCCTCCAGACTGATGACAGTTGTGCTCCTAACTGGTCTTCTTCCGGGACGCCGGAAGAGCCCCCCGACTCAAAGTACAAAATTGAGGATGTAGCCCATAAACACAAAAAAACGGAGACTCCCCAGAAGACTCCTGGCAGTGATTATTGATGGCAAACTCAGCCAAAGGAAGGAACGTCGACCACTCCTCCTGGTTATCAGAAACAAAGCAGCGTAAGTACTGCTCCAAATTTTGGTTCATACGCTCGGTCTGACCATTTGACTGAGGATGAAACGCCGAAGAATGAGACAACTTGATCCCCAGCCGTGAGCAAAACGCTTTCCAAAATTTTGCCACAAACTGAGTACCTCTATCAGAAACGATGTCAGACGGAACCCCATGAAGTCTGACCACCTCCTGCACAAATACCTGAGCCAGAGTCTTAGCGTTAGGCAACGAAGGCAAAGACACAAAGTGCGACATTTTTGAGAACCGATCAACAATCACCAAAATGACTGTGTTCCCGGCTGAGGAGGGCAAGTCAGTGATAAAATCCATGGAGATCTCTGTCCATGGCTTACTAGGTACCTCGAGAGGAAGTAGTGTGCCAACAGGACGGGAACGGGGCGTTTTAGCCCTAGTGCACGTGGTGCAAGCTGACACGTATGAGACCACGTCCTGTCGGATTTTGGGCCACCAAAACCAACGTGACACCAACTCCAAAGTCCCCTGACCCCTATGTGGCCAGCCAGGACAGCATCATGATGCTCCGCCAAAACCTTTAAGTGGAGATGAAGCGGTACAAACGATTTGTTGATGGGAAGCTCAGATGGTACCTCCTCCTGGGCCTCGGCAATCTCAGCCTCAACCTTGGTTGTGAGAGCCGAAACCACAACACCCTTTTGGAGGATGGGTACCGGATCTTCCCGAGGTTCTCCCCCCGGAAAACACCTGGACAGAGCGTCCGCCTTAGTGTTTTTAGACCCAGGTCTGTAAGTAACAACAAAGTTGAACCGTGTGAAAAACAATGCCCAGCGAGCCTGCCTGGGAGATAGACGCTTGGCAGACTCCAAATAAAGCAAATTCTTATGGTCGGTAATAACAGTAACCTGATGAACCGACCCCTCCAAGAAGTGTCGCCATTCCTCAAAGGCCAACTTGATTGCCAACAATTCCCTGTTGCCGATTATAATGTCACAGGAAGCCTAGGTAGGCAAGAGCTAATAACCCAGGTCCCTGCGATCTCCCTCAACTCTGGGAAACCCTGACTGACCCTCTCCCAGAGTTTACACTGATGGTGTGCATGTCTGGGCCTCCACCCTCACCCTGTCTCCTGTTTCAACCCTAGGCTGAAACCTCCACCCACCACCCAGTGACGAGACCACACACCAATACCCACAGTTAGCACAGACAAGGATAACAGAAAATATGCACCACGCCGCAGTCACACAGGAATACACTATAAGTGCACAGGGCAAAACAAATACAAATAAAGGAAGGAGAAAATACGACAAAGGGAAATACACCACCAGATACGATACTCCTCCTAGACCACCACTCCAGACCGAGATAACCAAGCACAAGACAGAAGCTATAATCGGCGACGCCCAATGTTCAGAAGAACTATTTAAAGGCAGTGGGCATGACCCAGCTTCCAATCTGAGCACCAGCTAAGTTAACCCCGGAACAGCTAGATAAAAACTAGCCGACGCCACTGAGCGCATAGTGGACAAAAGCGGAATTACCGCTGTCTGTCGAACGCCCTAGTATGAACAGCGTCCGACATGACAGCACCTCACTCACAGTACAGCAGTTTGTCATGTTCATACTACTCCACACTCAGGAAAGTAGCTAGCCCTCATTAGGGCAGTTATGGTCATGTAAAAGATTGTTTCCTCCTACACATGGCAAAGCTAAGAGCTTGAACTTCACCATCTACAATCTACTAATAATAATAATCTTCTTTTATATAGCGCAAATAGTGTTGAGCGATACCGTCCGATACTTGAAAGTATCGGTATCGGAAAGTATCGGCCGATACCGGCAAAGTATCGGATCCAATCCGATACCGATACCCGATACCAATACAAGTCAATGGGACTCAAGTATCGGACGGTATTCCTGATGGTTCCCAGGGTCTGAAGGAGAGGAAACTCTCCTTCAGGCCCTGGGAACCATATTAATGTGTAAAAGAAAGAATTAAAATAAAAAAATATTGCTATACTCACCTCTCCGACGCAGCCTGGACCTCACCGAGGGAACCGGCAGCGTTGTTTGCTTAAAACTCGCGCGTTTACTTCCTTACGTGAAGTCCCGGCTTGTGATTGGTCGCGTGCCGCCCATGTGGCCGCGACGCGACCAATCACGGCAAGCCGTGACGTAATTTCAGGTCCTTCAAGATTTTAAAATTACGTTCTGGCTTGTGATTGGTCGCGTCGCGGTCACATGGGCGACGCGACCAATCACAAGCCGTGACGTCACGGGAGGCTGGACACGCGCGCATTTTAAAATGCGCGCGTGTCCAGCCTCCCGTGACGTCACGGCTTGTGATTGGTCGCGTCGCGTCACGACCAATCATAAGCCAGAACGTAATTTTAAAATCCTGAAGGACCTGAAATTACGTCACGGCTTGCCGTGATTGGTCGCGTCGCAGCCACATGGGCGACGCGACCAATCACAAGCCGGGACGTCACGGGAGGCAGGACACGCGCGCATTTTAAAATGCGCGCGTGTCCAGCCTCCCGTGACGTCACGACTTGTGATTGGTCGCGTCGCCCATGTGACCGCGACACGACCAAGCACAAGCCAGAACGTAATTTTAAAATCCTGAAGGACCTGAAATTACGTCACGGCTTGCTGTGATTGGTCGCGTCGCGGCCACATGGGCGGCACGCGACCAATCACAAGCCGGGACTTCACGTAAGGAAGTAAAAGCGCGAATTTTAAGCAAACAACGCTGCCGGTTCCCTCGGTGAGGTCCAGGCTGCGTCGGAGAGGTGAGTATAGCAATATTTTTTATTTTAATTCTCTCTTTTACACATTTTTACATTAATGTTGTTTCGATACCGATACCCGATACCACAAAAGTATCGGATCTCGGTATCGGAATTCCGATACCCGCAAGTATCGGCCGATACCCGATACTTGCGGTATCGGAATGCTCAACACTAAGCGCAAACATATTCTGCAGTGCTTTACAAATCAGCAGTTCATATAAAACAGTTATCAGTTACAAAGTTATTGATAATCCAATAATTAAAGCAAAAATAATGACAACCCTGCTTGTAAGAGCTTACAATCTACAATGAGGTGGTGGTGACACAAAGTACAGTGGCTTATCTACAATGATGGTTCAGCGATCTTGAGGTAATGGGGGGTAGATAAAGGTTGCCTGAAGTAATCATCAGCCAATATTTGTAGTGCTTTTTGTTGCTGTGGAGATTGATGGCGAATTATGTTTAGAGAAGTAGAGAATGGGCTGTATATACAAAAAGGACTTTGATTAGGGAATGAGATAGGCCGCCCTAAACAGATGTGTTTTTAGGGAGCACCTAAAACTGTGAATGTTGTGGTTAGTCCTAATTTATTGGGGTAGAGAGTCAAAGAGGGGAGTTATCTAGGTAGGAGATTGAACAGACTAGATCAAAGGTGTTACCGTCTTTGTGCATCTCAGAGGTTAAAAGTTGTGTGAGAGGCCAAGAGAAGGGGTTATAGGTAGAAGCTGGGATGGATTTGGGGATGTGGAGCTGTTTATGGGGATGTTGAAGACTCCCTGGATAAGTGTTGGCAATTCTGAGGACATGAAGTGCGGTAGCCAGGACAAAAAGTGGTCAAGAAAGTGGGTGATTGAGCCTGGGGGATGGTATATGACTCTACTCTGAGGGAGTGGGGATGAAAGAGCCTGATGCTGTGGACCTCAAAAGAAGAATGATGTAAAATCGGCCTGTATTTATTAGAAAAAAAAAAAAAAGTATTGATAGTGGCAGTAAGTAGTGTGGGATTATCGTGGAGTTAGTAGTGATTGTACGGTGGTATATACTCATATTCCATTCATGTAATCTGGAGATATACTGTATATGTCATATATTCGCTGCTGGTTTTTCAGTAACTAATTATTGGGAATAGCCTGCGGCCTCCTCGGTTGATCGTCGCCCAACTGTGTAATTGTCTGAAAGATATGGGCCAGCTGAGAGCTGTTTGCTCCAAAAATCACAGTGGGTGGTTCTGTGTGACTCCCGGCTAGTGATCTCCGTGATATTGGGATGAAATCCTTGACAAATTGGTTGGCCAATCCAATTTGTTGGCCACGAAAATGCAGCATTTTAACCTGATAGATACAGACAGTTTCCAAAAGCTGATGGCCGTCGTAGTCCCCCAGTACCAGTTGCCCAGTCACCATTACTTCTTTAAGAAACATGTGCCTGTGCTACACCAGCATGTAGTAGACAACTTCACCCATTCCTTGAAAAAATCTATGTCTGACAGAGTGAATTTGAACACTGACACCTGGATGAGCAAGCATGGCCAGGGGCCTAAAATCTTGCCAACTGGGCACTGGGTGACTCTGGTGGCTGTGGGGTCAGGCGGGAAAGGGGCTACTCCACAAGTCGTGGAATCTCCAAGGCTTGCAGAGTGCTTGGAGATGGAGAGCTAAACCACTACACACCATAAGATGGAGAAGTAAATTACTAGACGACAGGGATTGGAGAACTAAACTACTAAACGCCTATAGTTGGATAACTAAATTACTACACACTATATGTGTGAAAATCTAAACTACTAGAGAAGATGGGTTGGAGAACTAAACTACTAGACACATAGGGTTGACTAACTAAACTACTACACACCAGAAGATGGAGAACTAAACTACTAGACATAAGGGGTTGGAGAACTAAACTACTAAACATTTGGTTTTGGAGAACTAAACTACTACACAACAAGTGATGGTGAACTAAAACATTGAACGCCAAGGTGTCTCTAGACAGCACATCTTGGAATCCTCAAGTCAACATTTCCTCCACTGCTTCTGCCTCCTTCACATCCTGTAGGGCCTCTACCTGTGCCCTCAACCTCTCCCTTAATGAGACACGCTTTCCACCAGTGCAGAGAGAATCCCCCCAACCTCCACACTGCACAGCCAGGGAAAACCGTAATCAGGCAGTGTTTAAGTTATTATGCCTTGGAGATCGCAGTCACACAGTTCATAAGTTGTGGACAGCTATCTTGGCCGAGTTTGAGTGATGACTGTCTTCACTGAACCTGGAGTCTGGGAAGGCCGTGTGCGATAACAGTGCAAACCTGGTGTTGGACCCATACCTGGGCAACCTCACACACGTGCCTTGCATGGCTCACATCCTCAATCTGGTGGTACAGCTATTTCTATGCCACTATCCCAGCCTGGATGCGCTGCAGCAGAAAGCACAGTTGGTGTGTGCTCATTTCTAGCATCAACACCCCACGTGTCATCTACTTGCATCGCTATAGATTTCTTACTACCATTTAACAGGAACCTACATCAAAAGAAGTTTATGCCACAATTCTTAGAAAATTATAGTAAGCTTTATTAGATAATTAGAAAAATAATATATAAAAACATTAAAATAAGGGGAAAATAAAGACAGATACTACACCTACAGAATAAATATACAAGTACAATTCATCTAGTAATCATAAATTCAATCAGCAATATATGCTCCACATAAATTGACATGCATCTCCACACCAATATTTTGGAGACCCCCAAAGAAGAAGCTGTACTGCGAAACGCACGTCTGGGCCCGGACTTCACCTACAGGTTATGACTTCTTTACTTGCTGTTTACTAAATATCTGCACTTTATTTAGCAATTAGCACTATGCACTTTGGCACCGCACAAATACTTGTGTGCTCTAGGTCTATATATGACCAGATGACATTTTTGTTAGTTTGATATATGCTTTGTACCATAAACTCATCACTATTGATTTAAATACAGACTGTATGGACTGTTGGCTACCGTATGCTAAATATTTGTGTGGAGATGCATATCAATCTATGTGGAGCATATTTTGCTGATTGAATTTATTATTACTGGATGAATTGTACTTGTATATTCATTCTGTAGGTGTAGTATCTGTCTTTATTTTCCCCTTATTTTAATGTTTTTATTTATTATTTGTCTAATTATCTAATAAAGCTTACTATAATTTTCTAAGAATTGTGGCATAAACTTCTTTTCATGTAGGTTTTTGTTCTTGTATTGGAAGTGCCAGTTTACTATAGGTTCCTTTGGGTGCTACCATTTGACAGGTTCATAAGTGCTGTACATGGTGGAATTCCACTCTGCACATGTTGCAGCGACTGTGGCAGCAGCATATCCCTAATAAACTGTGACATTTGACATAGTCTGGCCTAATGCAGTAAGAATGTGTAGCAAATCATGCTTGCAGAGTGGGCACAGATGAGGGACCTCTGGACCCTTCTGTCGAAGTGATAACAATATCTATAAGTTTTGGACTGTTGTCACACAGGAGGGTGCCATGGGAGAGTGGATTACAGTGATCGGGAGGCTCATGTTACCAAACGAACGGTAATTGGTTATTAAAGGTGCAGAAACCAAGGAACAAACGGAGGAGGACAAGGAAAAAGCGGTGATGGGCACACAACAATAAGGAGATGAGGATAATGATCCCCTCCCTGTTGTCCATGGTTGGTGGGAGGGGATGAAGGAAGTAAGCCTGACTGTTACCCCGCCACCAACACACCATGTACTTGTACTTCATAAAATCACGTGACACATGAGTGCCTTCTTGCTGCACTATCTGCAACATGATTGTTGGCTGTATTGTTATGATTAGAAATAGTACTGACTGCTGGGTTGCCACTCTGTTAGCTGAATGGTACGAGAGTATATTTTGCTAGATGCTTCCCCACCAGAAAAGGATGTGCACATGCTAGAGTATAGAAATACGCTTATAGACAAGCTTAAGGGTGATTTTCCCCAAGACAGCAGTAAGGCACACAGTGTACATCACAGTAATAGACTTCCAACCCTGGAAACGTTGAGTCGTCAACGCAAATACATTAGCAGTAATTTAAGTTGCAGAGGCAGCATGATTGCTTAGTGGTTAGCACTGCCGCACTGGGGTTCTAGGTTCAAACCCCAGCAAAGACAACATCTGCAAGGAGTTTGTATGTTCTCCCTGTATGTGTGTGTGTTTTCTCCAGGTATTCCAGTTTCCTCCCACACTCCAAAGACATATAGATAGGATATTTAGATTATAAGCTCCAATGGAGACAGTGCTGAAAATGTGTATGAAGTGCTGTGTAATTAATGGCGCTATATAAATGAGTAAAATAAACTAACAAAAAACAATTTCTGTGAGTCATTTCACACATTTTTTAGACCAGCCCGTGCACCAGCAGAACCGAGTATAAGTCTTACACGTAGTGAACGACTGGAGAAGATGGTGTAGAAGTATCTTAAGCTCAAAATCAATGCCCTCAGCGGGGGTTTGGACGTTTTTGCATTATGGTATTAAAAAATGGAAGAGTGGCCTGAGCTCACCTGTCATGCCTGTCACGCCTTGAAGGTTTTGTCATGCCCGGCAGCCAGCATTCTCAGAATATGCCTTCAGTGGTGCTGGTGGTGTCCTGATGGATAAGCACATTCGGCTGTCCAATGAAAGTATAGTAACATTCATCAAGATGAACAAGTCATGGATCTCCAATTACTTTTGCACCCCAGTCGTTTTAATAATGCAGAGGCTCATCTTGTGTATTTTTTGAAAGGGAAAACACCATGGGCAATATTGGAAGGTTCATATAGACCACCTCAGGGTTTGTTGTTTGCACGTAGCTTGGCAAAACAGATTTGGCGAGAAAGTAAGCGTACTTTAAAATTTACTGATCAAGTTGGGGAAATTCAGATATGGGATAATCCGGAGTTCTCACATCTCCAAAATCTACAGGACCCAAATTTCCAGAAATAAAAAGGAATATCAACACTCAATCAAATTTTTGAAAATGAAACTTTATTATCATTTGAACAAATTCATGTAAAGTTTGGGATGTTGCTGTTGAAAGTAAATGGAGGCACTTAATCCCCTCTATCACTAATGAGCAGTGGAATGATGCCCTAGAGGCACATACGATGGTGTCGCCTGCTGTAAATAACAAGTTAACCCAATTATATATACTTCACCAACCCTATTTGACCCCAAGCAGACTGTGTAGATTTGGTAGAGGGGTAAATGAAGAATGCCACAGGTTTGGGGATCCGAGGGCGGACTTTTGGCATCTCATTTGGAATTGTAAAATTATACGAAGATATTGGAGAGAAGTAATTAATACATTGGAACGGATAATTTGGATACCAATTGAATGTAGTCCTGAGTTGTGTATTCTGGGTGTTCTAGATGAGGAGACGTGGACCCACTATGATAGAATATTTCTCCGAGAAGTTCTGTTTATGGCTAGAAAGGCGATAGCATTGAGGTGGATGGGAGGGGGAGATTCCTTCGATTAACCGATGAGAAAAACTAGTGAATGATATAATTCCATATGAGAATATATTATATTCAAACAGAGGATATCCTCAGACGTTCCATAGGATTTGGGAAAAGTGGTGTGACTCACCCTTGACACACCTATCCCCTGGTGCAATGGTCTCCTCAATCTCGGCCCCTGAAGTAATACATGTCTATTATAATCTGACTTAGTGTGAACTCTAATCTCTGATAAAGAACCTGTTGGTTTAACGGTGCAATGCTTTGTAGAATACATTATGTTAAATGTTATGGTTTATTTGTTTTGTTTGTTTACTCTATTATTGGAAGTGCAATATCATATGTATGTCACTGTGAATAGTGAATATATGGATTATTTTGACTTCACGCTGTATTGTTATATGCGTGTTGCATTATTCTGTGGAATCTTTCAATAAAAAGTAATCATGTAGCTGGAATTGGGTAGCCCCCTCATAGAATATAAAGTGGCCCCATCATAGAAAATAATGTAGCCTCCCTCATGGAATATAATGCAGCCCCCCTCAAACAATATAATGTAGCGCCCCTCATAGAATAAAATGCAGCCCCCCTCATAGGGTATAATGCAGCCCACCACAAAATATAATGCCTCCCCCTCGTAAGGTATAACACAGCCCCCCATAGAATATAATGTAGCCCGCTCAGAGTATAATGCAACCCCCTCATAAGGTATAATGCAGCCCCCCATAGAATATACTGTAGCCCCATCCTCTCATATTGTATAATGTAGCACCCTGAGAGAATAATGCAGCCCCACACAGAATATAATGTAGCCCCCTGCCGAATATAATGTAGCCCCCTCATAAAGTATAATGCAGCTCCCCTCAAAGGGTATAATGCAGCCCCCCACCTCCATCATTGCTCTCTCCCTCCACCCCATCATAGTAACATAGTAACATAGTTAGCAAGGCCGAAAAAATACATTTATCCATCCAGTTCAGTCTATATTCCATCAGAATAAATCCCAAGATGAACGTCTATCTAAAGAACCTGATAACTGTAAGATACAATATTGTTATGCTCCAGGAAGACATCCAGGCCTCATCACCACCTCCATCACTGCTTTCTCAACCCCCACCCCTATCATTGCCATTTCACCACCTCCATCATTGCTTTCTCCCTTACTACCCCCATCATTGCCTCCTCCCCCACCACCACTATCGCTGTCCTTTCCACCACTTCCATCATTGTCCTTTCCATCACAACCATCATAGCCTTCTCCCCCACCACCCCACCATTGCCCTTTCCACCATCTCCATCATTGCCGCCTCCATCATTCCTCCTCCCTTACCCCCATTGTCCTTTCCACCACCAACAACATTGCCTTCTCCCCCACCTCCCCCATCACTGCTCTTTCCATCACCCACAACATTGCCCTCTCCAATACACATGCACATGCAGAAGCACACGCGCACACAGACAGACACACAGCACCTCTCCGCACATTTCCCATAGCAAAAGCATATCCCGGCAGCATCTTCTTTGGCGGCAGCTTTCTCGGTTGTAGCTAGAATGTATAGGCTCCTTCCAGGTCCTGACTACAGCCCATACCTTCTAGCTATCTCCCAGAAATGACATCACACCTGGAAGCAGCCCATACATTCTAGCTTGTAACTAACACTGCCCGCTATTAAAGTAAAATGAAAACTCACTCCTCTCCATGCCCATGGGGGCATGGGGAAGCATGAATATTCATTTCTCTTTAGCAGTGGGGACAGACACCTGTCTCTATCTGCTGCTTCGCTGGCACCGGGTGGGCTCCCTGACTCAGGGGCCCCATAGCAGCTGGGTGTGCCACTATTAGTGACATGCCACTGGTTCGGGGCCCCTGGAGCAGCAGGGGCCTTAGGCACCTGATGGCCCTGTATGCCAGCAGGTGTAAGTGCTTGTGTAGAGCCTGAGAGTCCTGGTCGTTGCAGTACTGACGCTCCGCCACTAAGGGGAGTGATGGTACGTCTGATGGCACTAAAGGAGTTCACCTGACCAGGTATCACAGTCACACATTACACTTCACACTCTGGCCTCCAGGGGGAGCAAAGGGTTCTATGTATTAGGCCACTCCTCACAATCTGGTAAAACTGGGGGTGGGATAGGAAGTTAGGGAGAAGCTGACTGGGTTTGATCCAGGCAACATCCTGTGGCAGAGTGTGTTGCAGGGGAAGATTCAGGGGGGTCTGTTGTGAATTTACCTTTTGGCTCCCTCTAGTGGCTACTCCACCTGACAGATAATTTAAGCCTCGCTTCATTGGTCCTTACAAGATATTGGAAATCATTAATCCTGTATCCTTTCACCTGGATCTTCCGGTGTAGACCCATAATCCAGTCTTGGACTGGAAGGCTAGGCCAGTATTAAATATTCTTAAGGAAGGAGTTATCTTGTCAGCTATTTCTCCAGATCTGCGACGTTATTAATTAAATTTAAGAGGGGACTGGATACCTTTCTGGAAAAGTATAATGTTATAGGGTATATACACTAGATTCCTTGATAAGGCGTTGATCCAGGGAACTAGTCTGATTGCCGTATGTGGAGTCGGGAAGGAATTTTTTTCCCCATGGTGGAGTTACTCTTTGCCACATGGGGTTTTTTTGCCTTCCCCTGGATCAACATGTTAGGGCATGTTAGGTTAGGCTATGGGTTGAACTAGATGGACTTACAGTCTTCCTTCAACCTTAATAACTATGTAACTATGTAACTATGTAACTATGTGTGTTGCAGAGATTTCAGGCTGGCACAAAACAGGCGCCGAAGTAACCTATCCACCACAGAATCCACCCCAGGACAGTCAGAAGGCTCCACATGCCCCGAGGAAAAACGAGGATGGAAACCAGAGTTGCAGAAAAATGGCGAAACCAAGGTGGCAGAACTAGCCCGATTATTAAGGGCAAATTCAGCCAACGGCAAGAAGGTCACCCAAAAGGACCTTCGGGCGTATTGAAGAAATCTCTGCAACACACGTCGCAGATCTGGAGAAATAGCTGACAAGATAACTCCTTCCTTAAGAATATTTAATACTGGCCTAGCCTTCCAGTCCAAGACTGGATTATGGGTCTACACCGGAAGATCCAGGCGAAAGGATACAGGATTAATGATTTCCAATATCTTGTAAGGACCAATGAAGCGAGGCTTAAATTATCTGTCAGGTGGAGTAGCCACTAGAGGGAGCCAAAAGGTAAATTCACAACAGTACCCCCCCCTTAGTGAGGGGTCACCGAACCCTCACCAAGACCACCAGGGCGATCAGGATGAGCCGATTTAGTTCGTGCCTTTCACGCCGCTCATCCTGATCGCCCTGGTGGTCTTGGTGAGGGTTCGGTGACCCCTCACTAAGGGGGGGGTACTGTTGTGAATTTACCTTTTGGCTCCCTCTAGTGGCTACTCCACCTGACAGATAATTTAAGCCTCGCTTCATTGGTCCTTACAAGATATTGGAAATCATTAATCCTGTATCCTTTCGCCTGGATCTTCCGGTGTAGACCCATAATCCAGTCTTGGACTGGAAGGCTAGGCCAGTATTAAATATTCTTAAGGAAGGAGTTATCTTGTCAGCTATTTCTCCAGATCTGCGACGTGTGTTGCAGAGATTTCTATTATTATATTGCGCTCCCGCAACCGCCGGTCAATTTGAATTGCCAGAGCCATGGAATCATTCAGACCTGTGGGAATGGGAAAACCCACCATCACATTCTTAAGGGTTTTTGTTGGCCATGAAGTGGGCATTTGAGGAGGGCGAGTTGGAGTCGCTGAACCTGTGGGATGTCATTCATCCCTTGTATGCTCACCTGGGTCGTTATGCTTAATCAAGCAGGAACCAGGATCAGATTATAAAAAAGGACGGATCTTTGAGGCAAAACCGCAAATTCCCTCATGGTGTCAAACTGTTATGACCCCAATGGCGAGGGTCTCAGAGATATCAGCAAGTCTGCGAAGTACAAAAATCCAGCTCATAGGGCAGTGGTAACTGGGTTGACCATATATCTACTCCTAACGCCAACACTAGAAGTAGCCGGGGAACATGCCTACGTTGGTCGCTAGATGTCTCGCGCCAGCCGGAGAGCTAACTACCCCTAGAAGAGGAAAACAAAGACCTCTCTTGCCTCCAGAGAAAAGACCCCAAAAGTAGGATAGAAGCCCCCCACAAATAATAACGGTGAGGTAAGAGGAAATGACAAACACAGAGATGAACTAGGTTTAGCAAATTACCAAATCATGCATCTTTGGCAGAAAATAAACCGCAGTTTTGGACACAGGTTACCATGTGCATGACTCCTGAACATCGGGAGGTGATACGTTTTCTTGTTCTGCATAAGATGCATGATTTGGTAATTTGCTAAACCTAGTTCATCTCTGTGTTTGTCATTTCCTCTTACCTCACCGTTATTATTTGTGGGGGGCTTCTATCCTACTTTTGGGGTCTTTTCTCTGGAGGCAAGAGAGGTCTTTGTTTTCCTCTTCTAGGGGTAGTTAGCTCTCCGGCTGGCGCGAGACATCTAGCGACCAACGTAGGCATGTTCCCCGGCTACTTCTAGTGTTGGCGTTAGGAGTAGATATATGGTCAACCCAGTTACCACTGCCCTATGAGCTGGATTTTTGTACTTCGCAGACTTGCTGATATCTCTGAGACCCTCGCCATTGGGGTCATAACAGGGGTCCCTGTCAGTGGTGGTTTCCTGACAGAGGCCTAGCGAAAAGGACAGATCGTTACAGAACCGCGCCTGCACCTGATTGCAGCGGTATCTTAAGAAAGGATAAGAAGCGAGGTTTATTGTGGAGAAGTGAGAAACGAGATCACAGCACAAAGGAGAATAGAACCAGTAGGAGTCGTGCCTTAAGATCGTGGCAACATCCTACTGAGGCGCATAGCCGGTGGCCGGAATACCGAGGAAGTATTGGGCTCCAAGCATTACTTCAAATAGAGGCAGGGCAGTTGACTTTAGGTTGGCTCTCTCACCTAAATCACCTAAACAGACATAGGAGGCAATTGTGGGAGAGGGGCGACTCTGGGGTCCCGGAAGAACTCCAGGCCTACCCGTCATACGGGTGCGTCCTAGCCATATCATCTGGGGGACGGAGAAGAACATCAAAACAGAAACGAGAGTTGTGAGGAAGAACATCAGAAACAGACACAACAGTTGTGAGGACTATCCCGTGGTGCTCAGCAGGGAGGTACTACAACACACAGGCGCTAGAAGGTAGGCACTGATTTCCACCTGCAAAGGGAACTCTGGATGTGCCTTCGGACCGGCTGGTCTCAGCCAGCCCTGTTAGCAGTGCTCTAGATTGCGGACCCTGAAGCCTTCAGTAAAGAGGTAAAGAGACTGCAACCCTGTGTCCTCGTTATTCATCGCAACTTGCACCACATACCACCATCACACCTTTCATTGGACGCCCCTTAGCAGGGTCACGGACCGGGTCTAGCCACCGTGACAACCCCAGGACAGAGACAGAGAGGCCCGGTATCGAGTACCTCGCGGCCCTGCGTCTGGGGGCGCTCCAACTTGGCGTCACGAACAGGATCTACTTAAGCCTGAAGAATCAGGTCATGTGTGCCTTGGAACTGTGTCAGAATTGTGCTTGAACTGTGACTTATTGTAAAGATTGTGCATTGCCGATTCCCGCCAAAACCGCCGCCATTACAGCGCTAGGAGGAGCGCAGGAGAAGAAGAAGGGCGTGGAAGTGGGCGTACACAAGCTGAAGAGCGCGAAAGATAATGGCCGCCCAGTCTAAATATTTCTGTACCGTGAGGACGTGTTCATCAGCAGCCGAGATCCGCCTCCTAATCCTCAATGGAGGGCGGCGACAACGAAAGAAAAACCGCCCACGAAGGAGAGAGCGGGAAAGAGACCAGGAAGTGAGCCACGTGGAGAATGCCAAGGCTGACAGCTCAGAACCAGAGTGTGGGGTGGAAGCGGAGGACTCCCCCAGCTACCCGGAAGAGCAGAACGGTCAAATCTCCACAGTTGGCACTGACCTCCTGCAGCTTGAGCTGGAGGAATTAATTGGGCAGCTCCGTCAACTGTGGATGGAGACCAAGGCCGCACCCCAGGGGACGCCAACGGAGGATCCCCCGACATCGGTTCCTGTGCTGCTGCTTGAGCTGCTGCCGATGTCCCCACCGATGTCACCGCCGGCGGAGCCAGCCGCGAGGGAGGACGCCACACCGGCCGGTAAGCCCGCCGACCCTGCCCCGCTAGCGGAGGACCTGCTGATAGGCCCCGTCGCGGCGCCATCTCCCCCTGGGACCTATCGACTCCAGCGCCTCCTTCCCTGGGACCAGGCCACGGGCATGGAGCACCTCTTAAAAGCCCCGATCTCGCCAATTACCTTGCCGGGCGAGGTCTATGCAGAGCGCACGGTGTTCCGCTGGGTGAACCCAGGGTCCAACTTCATGGGGTTCCCCGGGGTGAAGACACAGGAAGGGGAGTTGGTGGAGGCCCTTAGCTGGGAGGAATACCAGGCCCAGTTGGACCAACAATGGGATGAGAAGGAGAAGGAGTACCAGGCCCGGCGAGAGGCTCATCACCAGAAGGACCTAGCAGTGAAGGACCGAGCCCGCAAGGACCGCACCAGCCACCAGGCCCCATGCAGGCAGGGCATCGTCACCGCCTTCAGACTCCGAGGAGGCTGGGGATTCATTACGGAGCCGGGCCTGTATGCTGAGGTTTTTGTGAATCGGAGGGATGTAGAGTCCCACCTTAAAGAGGGCCACCTGGATCGGGATCTCTACAGATAATAAATGGAAAATGGAAAATGTTTAAGAACATCCTAAATAGGCACTGTAAGCGGTTTATACCTTGTGGGAATAAAAGGACTAGAAATAGGAAAAACCCAATGTGGCTAAACAAAGAAGTAAGACAGGCAATTAACAGTAAAAAGAAAGCATTTGCACTACTAAAGCAGGATGGCACCATTGAAGCTCTAAAAAACTATAGGGAGAAAAATACTTTATCTAAAAAACTAATTAAAGCTGCCAAAAAGGAAACAGAGAAGCACATTGCTAAGGAGAGTAAAACTAATCCCAAACTGTTCTTCAACTATATCAATAGTAAAAGAATAAAAACTGAAAATGTAGGCCCCTTAAAAAATAGTGAGGAAAGAATGGTTGTAAATGATGAGGAAAAGGCTAACATATTAAACACCTTCTTCTCCACGGTATTCACGGTGGAAAATGAAATGCTAGGTGAAATCCCAAGAAACAATGAAAACCCTATATTAAGGGTCACCAATCTAACCCAAGAAGAGGTGCGAAACCGGCTAAATAAGATTAAAATAGATAAATCTCCGGGTCCGGATGGCATACACCCACGAGTACTAAGAGAACTAAGTAATGTAATAGATAAACCATTATTTCTTATTTTTAGGGACTCTATAGCGACGGGGTCTGTTCCGCAGGACTGGCGCATAGCAAATGTGGTGCCAATATTCAAAAAGGGCTCTAAAAGTGAACCTGGAAATTATAGGCCAGTAAGTCTAACCTCTACTGTTGGTAAAATATTTCAAGGGTTTCTGAAGGATGTTATTCTGGATTATCTCAATGAGAATAACTGTTTAACTCCATATCAGCATGGGTTTATGAGAAATCGCTCATTTCAAACCAATCTAATCAGTTTTTATGAAGAGGTAAGCTATAGGCTAGACCACGGTGAGTCATTGGATGTGGTATATCTCGATTTTTCCAAAGCGTTTGATACCGTGCCGCACAAGAGGTAGGTACACAAAATGAGAATGCTTGGTCTGGGGGAAAATGTGTGTAAATGGGTTAGTAACTGGCTTAGTGATAGAAAGCAGAGGGTGTTTATAAATGGTATAGTCTCTAACTGGGTCGCTGTGACCAGTGGGGTACCGCAGGGGTCGGTATTGGGACCTGTTCTCTTCAACATATTCATTAATGATCTGGTAGAAGGTTTACACAGTAAAATATTGATATTTGCAGATGATACAAAACTATGTAAAGCAGTTAATACAAGAGAAGATAGTATTCTGCTACAGATGGATCTGGATAAGTTGGAAACTTGGGCTGAAAGGTGGCAGATGAGGTTTAACAATGATAAATGTAAGGTTATACACATGGGAAGAAGGAATCAATATCACCATTACACACTGAACGGGAAACCACTGGGTAAATCTGACAGGGAGAAGGACTTGGGGATCCTAGTTAATGATAAACTTACCTGGAGCAGCCAGTGCCAGGCAGCAGCTGCCAAGGCAAACAGGATCATGGGGTGCATTAAAAGAGGTCTGGATACACATGATGAGAGCATTATACTGCCTCTGTACAAATCCCTAGTTAGACCGCACATGGAGTACTGTGTCCAGTTTTGGGCACCGGTGCTCAGGAAGGATATAATGGAACTAGAGAGAGTACAAAGGAGGGCAACAAAGTTAATAAAGGGGATGGGAGAACTACAATACCCAGATAGATTAGCGAAATTAGGATTATTTAGTCTAGAAAAAAGACAACTGAGGGGCGATCTAATAACCATGTATAAGTATATAAGGGGACAATACAAATATCTCGCTGAGGATCTGTTTATACCAAGGAAGGTGACGGGCACAAGGGGGCATTCTTTGCGTCTGGAGGAGAGAAGGTTTTTCCACCAACATAGAAGAGGATTCTTTACTGTTAGGGCAGTGAGAATCTGGAATTGCTTGCCTGAGGAGGTGGTGATGGCGAACTCAGTCGAGGGGTTCAAGAGAGGCCTGGATGTCTTCCTGGAGCAGAACAATATTGTATCATACAATTATTAGGTTCTGTAGAAGGATGTAGATCTGGGGATTTATTATGATGGAATATAGGAATATAGGCTGAACTGGATGGACAAATGTCTTTTTTCGGCCTTACTAACTATGTTACTATGTTACTATGTTACCCTGGGGATGAAGTCACCTACACCCGGCACTTTGGGGAGAAGGGGTGGTTCGCTCTGAACGTCTACAAGAGGTGAAGCCCCGTGACACCCCCAACCAAGGTGCTGGAGAAATTGTCCCCCATGGTGAAGGCGCCCCCTTGTGGTGAGGCTACAGTTACCACCAAGACCACCGTTGCCACCCCGATGTGCACTATCGTCAAGACCACGACCTGCACCATAGCCACCACCGCCACTGTGGTGGCTAGGGAACTGACTGCGGTGATGGCTAGCACCCAGGCCATCCCAAGATCTAAAACTGTGGGGACCCAGACCCCTAACTGGAGTGAGGAAGCTCCTGAAGCAACATCTGGTAGCTGCAGGTATTCGGGTGGATGGCCCCGCCCATTGCTACCTGTGGAGCTGCTGCTGCCTCAACAAGAGTAAACCTTGAAACTGGAACCAATGTAAATAGTTAACTGTTTGTCTTCCTGATGTTTGCTGCTAGTACCCGACCAGGGTTATTCTTAAAGGGATCCCTTTGTTTACCCGGGATCCCTATTGTTTTTGCTTTTAGATTTTGCTTTTGTTCATCTCTGTTTTAAAGACTGCCGAATCATGGACGGTGAATGGTTCACAAACTGTGTTGTAAATAGTTCGCACCTTCTTAAAGGTGCCCCCTACTGGTTTTACAAAAAAGGAGAGCTTTTTGAAGAGACTGTTTTTGAATGCAGCACAGAAGTTCTTGCCTTTAAATGGACTTGCAGAAAGAGAGTCTGCACTACTTCAAAGAGACTTGAGTCCCTCTTAAAGGGAATGTTCATATGTTGCACTTAAGTATAATGTTACTTTAAGAAAGTTGAATGATAATAGATAGTGTGTAGTTACAGTTATATGAAAAAGTTTGGGCACCCCTATTAATCTTAAGCTTAATGTTTTATAAAAATTGTTTTTTTTTGCAACAGCTATTTCAGTTTCATATATCTAATAACTGTTGGACACAGTAATGTTTCTGCCTTGAAATGAGGTTTATTGTACTAACAGAAAATGTGCAATCTGCATTCAAACAAAATTTGACAGGTGCATAAGTATGGGCACCCTTATCATTTTATTGTTTTAAATACTCCTACCTACTTTTTACTGACTTACTAAAGCACTTTTTTGGTTTTGTAACCTCATTGAGCTTTGAACTTCATAGCCAGGAGTATGCAATCATGAGAAAAGCTACTTAAAGTGGCCACTTGCAAGTTGTTCTCCTGTTTGAATCTCCTCTGAAGAGTGGCATCATGGGCTCCTCAAAACAACTGCCAAATGATCTGAAAACAAAGATTATTCAACATAGCTGTTCAATGGAAGGATACAAAAAGCTGTCTCAGAGATTTAACCTGTCAATTTCCACTGTGAGGAACATAGTAAGGAAATGGAAGAACACAGGTACAGTTCTTGTTAAGGCCAGAAGTGGCAGGACAAGAAAAACATCAGAAAGGCAGAGAAGAAGAATGGTGAGATCAGTCAAGGACAATCCTCAGACCACCTCCAGAGAGCTGCAGCTTCAACTTGCTGCAGATGGTGTCACTGTGCATCGGTCAACTATACAACGCACTGTTTTCTTGCCACCATGCATAACGCCTTTTTCTATGACCAAACAACTCAATCTTGGTTTCATCAGTCCACAGGACCTTCTTCCAAAAAGAAATTGGCTTCTCCAAATGTGCTTTTGCATACCTCAGCCGACTCTGTTTGTGGTGTGCTTGCAGAAACAGCTTCTTTCGCATCACTCTCCCATACAGCTTATGCTTGTTCAAAGTGCGTTGTATAGTTGACCGATGCACAGTGACACCATCTGCAGCAAGTTGATGCTGCAGCTCTCTGGAGGTGGTCTGAGGATTGATGGTCTGAGCATGCTGTGCAAGCGCCGCACAACGGGGGCAGTGGATGCTGTTTTTCCACGCATCCGCTGCCCCATTGTGAGGTGCGGGGAGGTGGGGGCGGAGTTCCAGACGCGCATGCGCGGTCGGAAATGGTGGACCGTCGGCACAAAAAAAGTTACATGTAACGTTTTTTGCTGCCGGCGGTCCGCCACAACACGACGCAACCGTCGCACGACGGTTGCGACGTGTGTCAATACGTCGCAATGCATCGCTAATGTTAGTCTATGGGGAAAAAATGCATCCTGCAAAGTCATCTGCGTTTTTTCGCCAAAACGACGCATTGCGACGTATGCAAAAAAACGCTAGTGTGAAAGTAGCGCTAGGGTTAGGACTAGGGTTAGGGCTAGGGTTGGGGTTAGGGCTAGGGTTAGGGCTGGTGTTAGGGTTGGGGTTAGGGTTTCAGTTAGAATTGGGGAGTTTTCACTGTTTAGGCACATCAGGGGCTCTCCAAACGCGACATGGCGTCCGATCTCAATTCCAGCCAATTCTGCTTTGAAAAACTAAAACAGTGCTCCTTCCCTTCCGAGTTCTCCTGTGCACCCAAACAGTGGTTCCCCCCAACATATGGGGTATCAGCGTTCTCAGGACAAGTTGGACAACAACTTTTGGGGTCCAATTTGTCCTGTTACCCTTGGGAAAATAAAAATGTGGGGGCTAAAATATCATTTTCGTGGAAAAAAAATATTTTTTATTTTCGCGGCTCTGCGTGACAAACTGTAGTGAAACACTTGTTGGTTCAAAGTTCTCACAACACATCTAGATAAGTTCCCTGGGGGGTCTGTTATGACCCCAATGGCGAGGGTCTCAGAGGAACGTGGAAGTCTGCAGAATACAAAAATCCAGCTCATAGGGCAGTGGTAACTGGGTTGACCATATATCTACTCCTAACGCCAACACTAGAAGTAGCCGGGGATTATTCCTACGTTGATTCTAGATGACACGCGCCAGCCGGAGAATCTAACTACCCCTAGTAGAGGAAAACAAAGACCTTTCTTGCCTCCAGAGAAGGGGACCCCAAAGCTGGATAGAAGCCCCCCACAAATAATAACGGTGAGGTAAGAGGAAATGACAAACACAGAAATGAACCAGGTTTAGCACAGAGAGGCCCGCTTACTGATAGCAGAATAAAGAAAGGTAACTTATATGGTCAACAAAAACCCTATCAAAATCCACACTGGAAATTCAAGAACCCCCGAACCGTCTAACGGTCCGGGGGGAGAACACCAGCCCCCTAGAGCTTCCAGCAAAGGTCAGGATATAGATTTGGAACAAGCTGGACAAAAAATACATAACCAAAACAAATAGCAAAAAGCAAAAAGCAAACTTAGCTGATATAACCGGAACCAGGATCAGTAGACAAGAGCACAGCAGACTAGCTCTGATAACTACGTTGCCAGGCATTGAACTGAAGGTCCAGGGAGCTTATATAGCAACACCCCTAACTAACGACCCAGGTGCGGATAAAAGGAATGACAGAAAAAACCAGAGTCAAAAAACTAGTAACCACTAGAGGGAGCAAAAAGCAAATTCACAACAGGGGTCTAGTTTCCAATATGGGGTCACTTGTGGGGGGTTTCTACTGTTTGGGTACATCAGGGGCTTTGCAAATGCAACATGACACCTGCAGACCAATCCATCTAAGTCTGCAATTCAAACGGCGCTCCTTCCCTTCCGAGCTCTGCCGTGCGCCCAAACAGTGGTTCCCCCCCATATATGGGGTATCAGCATACTCAGGACAAATTGTACAACAACTTTTGTTGTCCAATTTCTCCTGTTACCCTTGGGAAAATAAAAACGTGGGGGCTAAAATATCATTTTCGTGGAAAAAAAAATATTTTTTATTTTCGCGGCTCTGCGTGATAAACTGTAGTGAAACACTAGTTGGTTCAAAGTTCTCACAACACATCTAGATAAGTTCCTCGGGGGGTCTAGTTTCCAATATGGGGTCACTTGTGGGGGATTTCCACTGTTTAGGTACATCAGGGGCTCTGCAAATGCAACATGACACCTGCAGACCAATCCATCTAAGTCTGCATTTCAAACGGCGCTCCTTCCCTTCCGAGCTCTGCCGTGCGCCCAAACAGTGGTTCCCCCCAATGTATGGGGTATCAGCGTACTCAGGACAAATTGGACAATAACTTTTGTGGTCCAATTTCTCCTGTTACCCTTGGGAAAAAAAAATTGCGGGCTAAAACATCATTTTGTGGAAAGAAAAAATTATTTTTTAATTTTCACAGCGCTACATTCTAAACTTTAGTGAAACAATTGGGGGTTAAAAGTGCTCACCACACATCTAGATAAGTTCCTTAGGGGGTCTTCTTTCCAAAATGGTGTCACTTGTGGGGGTTTCCACTGTTTAGGCACGTCAGGGGCTCTCCAAACACGACATGGGTTCCGATCTCAATTCCAGCCAATTTTGCATTGAAAAGTCAAATGGCGCTCCTTCCCTTCCGAGCTCTGCCATGCGCCCAAACAGTGGTTTATCCCCATATATGAAGTATCAGCATACTCAGGACAAATTGCACAACAACTTTTGGGGTCCAATTTATCCTGTTACCCTTGGGAAAATAAAAAATTTGGGGCAAAAAGATCATTTTTTGTGAAAATTAATATTAATTTTTTTTTTACGGCTCTACATTATAAACTTCTGTGAAGCACTTGGAGGTTCAAAGTGCTCACCACACATCTAGATTAGTTCCTTAGAGGGTCTTCTTTCCAAAATGGTGTCACTTGTGGGGGTTTCCACTGTTTAGGCACGTCAGGGGCTCTCCAAACACGACATGGGTTCCGATCTCAATTCCAGCCAATTTTGCATTGAAAAGTCAAATGGCGCTCCTTCCCTTCCGAGCTCTGCCATGCGCCCAAACAGTGGTTTATCCCCATATATCAAATATCAGCGTACTCAGGACAAATTGCGCAACAACTTTTGGGGTCCAATTTATCCTGTTACCCTTGGGAAAATAAAAAATTTGGGGCAAAAAGATATTTTTTTGTGAAAATTAATATGAATTTTTTTTTACGGCTTTACATTATAAACTTCTGTGAAGCACTTGGAGGTTCAAAGTGCTCAACACACATCTAGATTAGTTCCTTAGAGGGTCTACTTTCCAAAATGGTGTCACTTGTGGGGGTTTCCACTGTTTAGGCACATCAGGGGCTCTCCAATTGCGACATGGGTTCCGATCTCAATTCCAGCAAATCTTGCATTGAAAAGTCAAATGGCGCTCCTTCCCTTCCGAGCTCTGCCATGTGCCCAATCAATGGTTTACCCCAACATGTGGGGTATCGGCGTACTCAGGACAAATTGTACAACGACTTTTTTGGTCCAATTTCTCCTGTTATCCTTGGTAAAATAAAACAAATTGGATCTGAAGTAAAAATTTTGTGAAAAAAAAGTTGAATGTTCAATTTTTTTTAAACATTCCAAAAATTCCTGTGAAGCACCTGAAGGGTTAATAAACTTTTTGAATATGGTTTTGAGTACTTGAGGGGTCAGTTTTTAGAATGGTGTCACTTTTGGGCATTTTCTGTCATATAGACCCCTCAAAGTCACTTCAAGTGTGAGGTGGTCTGTAAAAAAAATGGTTTTGCAAATTTTGTTGCAAAAATGAGAAATCGCTGGTCAAATTTTAACCCTTATAACTCCCTAACAAAAAAAAATAATGTTTCCAAAATTGTGCTGATGTAAAGCAGACATGTGGGAAATGTTGTTTATTAACTATATTATGAGATATAACTCTGTAATTTAAGGGCATAAAAACTAAAAGTTAGAAAATTGCTAAATTTTCATAATTTTCGACAAATTTTTGTTTTTTTCACAAATAAATGCAAGTCATATCGAAGAAGTTTTACCACTATCATGAAGTACAATATGTCACGAGAAAACAGTGTCAGAATCCCCAGGATCCGTTGAAGCGTTTTAGAGTTATGACCTCATAAATTGACAGTGGTCAGAATTCTAAAAATTGGCCGTGTCACTTAGGTGAAAACAGGCTTTGGGGTGAAGGGGTTAAAGAAAAAGTTAAATTATTGTTCCAGAATTTGCACTTAGTAGATAGAATACCCCGCTGGGTAAAGATGGTTATTTATAGTTAGTTATTTAATAAGTGTTATTTAAAAACGTAAATATGTTTCTGTTTGTAACGTTCAAGTGTCCTTACCTCCCATAAAGGGAAGCACTGTTAAATTTACTTGTTCAATGCATTTCAAAATTTCGTATGTCTTTTACTAATATGTATTGTTGTTCTTCTTCCCAGTCTGGGAGTACTGGATTTAACCGGGGGGGGGGGGGAGTGCAGCGCCCCAGAGTCCTGGTCGTTGCAGTACTGATGCTCCGCCACTAAGGGGAGTTATGGTACGTCTGATGGCACTAAAGGAGTTCACCTGACCAGGTATCACAGTCACACATTACACTTCACACTCTGGCCTCCAGGGGGAGCAAAGGGTTCTATGTATTAGGCCACTCCTCACAATCTGGTAAAACTGGGGGTTGGATAGGAAGTTAGGGAGAAGCTGACTGGGTTTGATCCAGGCAACATCCTGTGGCAGAGGGTGTTGCAGGGGAAGATTCAGGGGGGTCCCTGTCAGGGGTGGGATCCTGACAGAGGCCTAGCGAAAAGGACAGATCGTTACAGAACCACGCCTGCACCTGATTGCGGCGGTATCTTAAGAAAGGATAAGAAGCGAGGTTTATTGTGGAGAAGTGAGAAACGAGATCACAGAACAAAGGAGAATAGAACCAGTAGGAGTCTTGCCTTAAGATCGTGGCAACATCCTACTGAGGCGCGTAGCCGGTGGCCGGAACGCCGAGGAAGTATTGGGCTCCAAGCATTACTTCAAACAGCGGCAGGGCAGTTGACTTTAGGTTGGCTGTCTCACCTAAATCACCTAAGCAGACATAGGAGGCAATTGTGTGAGAGGGGCGACTCTAGGGTCCCGGAAGAACTCCAGGCCTACCCGTCACACGGGTGCGTCCTAGCCATATCATCTGGGGGACGGAGAAGAACATCAGAACAGAAACGAGAGTTGTGAGGAAGAACATCAGAAACAGACACAACAGTTGTGAGGACTATCCCGTGGTGCTCAGCAGGGAGGTACTACAACACACAGGCGCTAGAAGGTAGGCACTGATTTCCACCTGCAAAGGGAACTCTGGATGTGCCTTCGGACCGGCCGGTCTCAGCCAGCCCTGTTAGCAGTGCTCTGGATTGCGGACCCTGAAGCCTTCAGTAAAGAGGTAAAGAGACTGCAAGCCTGTGTTCTCGTTATTCATCGCGACTTGCACCACGCACCACCATCACACCTTTCATTGGACGCCCCTTAGCAGGGTCACGGACCGGGTCTAGCCACTGTGACAACCCCAGGACCGAGACAGAGAGGCTCGGTATCGAGTACCTCGCGGCCCTGCATCTGGGGGCGCTCCACTTGGGCCCGCACCAGAGAATCCTCCAGTTCTCTGGTGGGCCAGTCTGACTCTGGCTGTGTCTGATAAAGGTGTGAACCTGGTGACGGTCCTACGGTGAGGCAAGCTCACACATGTGCCTTGCATGGCTCATGTCCTCAACCTTGTGGTACAGCATTTTCTCTGCCGCTGTCCTAACTTGGGTGAGCTGCTTCTGAAAGCACGTAAGCTGTGAGCTCATTTCCGCCGTTCACACCCCTCTGGTTATCGACTTGCATCGACACAGAGGTCTTTGTCCATGCCAGTTAACATGTTGATATGCCATGTGCCGACATGTTGGATTTCCATTCTGCACATGTTGCAGTGACTGTGGCAGCAGTAACGAGCCCTCATGCAGTATGTCATGTCATATAGCCTGGGCCAACGCAGTATGGACATGGCGCATATCACGTTTACAGAGTGGGCACAGATTGAGGACCTCTGCACCCTTTTGCACAGTTTCGAAGAAATGGCTACTAAGATGGTTAGCGCTGTTGATGCTGTCATTAACATCACTATTTCGGTTATCTATATGCTGGAGCAGACTTTGAATAGCCTGCAGGAGGAGATGGTGGTCCCAGAAGAAGAGGAGGATGCAGAGGAGGCTGCGGAAGGGATAACATTGTCTATAAGTTCAAGGCTGTCATAACACATGTGGGTGCCAAGGGAAGGTGGATTACTGCGATCAAAGGGGGCTGGTGATAAGGCCCCGTCTCACACAGCGACGCTGCAGCGATACAGACAACGATGCTGATCGCTGCAGCATCGCTGTTTTGTCGCTGTGTGGTCGCTGGGGAGCTGTCACACAGACCGCTCTCTCCAGCGACCAACGATCAGGGGAACGACTTCGGCATCGTTGAAACTGTCATCAACGATGCCGAAGTCCCCCTGCAGCACCCGGGTAACCAGGGTAAACATCGGGTTACTAAGCGCAGGGCCGCGCTTAGTAACCCGATGTTTACCCTGGTTACCAAAAAAAAACAAACAGTACATACTCGCCTTTCGGTGTCCAGGTCCCTTGCCGTCTGCTTCCTGCTCTGACTGAGCCGCTGTACAGTGAGAGCAGAGCGCAGCGGTGACGTCACTGCTGTGCTCTCACTTCTCACTGTACGGCCGGCAGTCAGAGCAGGAAGCAGACGGCAAGTGACCTGGACACCGAAAGGCGAGTATGTACTGTTTGTTTTTTTTTGGTAACCAGGGTAAACATCGGGTTACTAAGCGCGGCCCTGCGCTTAGTAACCCGATGTTTACCCTGGTTACCAGTGAAGACATCGCTGGATCGGTGTCACACACACCGATTCAGCGATGTCAGCGGGGCCTCAACGACCAAAAAAAGGTCCAGGCCATTCCGACACGACCAGCGATCTCGCAGCAGGGGCCTGATCGCTGGTACGTGTCACACATAGCGAGATCGCTACTGAGATCGCTGTTGCGTCACAAAACTTGTGACTCAGCAGCGATCTCGCTAGCGATCTCGCTATGTGAGACGGGGCCTATAGCTTACAAACTGTTATCAAAGGGGCAAGATCCGAGGAACAATTGGAGGAGGAAGAGATGATGGGCGATCAACTGTCAGATAAAGAGGATAATCCTCCCCTCTCTGTTGTTCGTGGTTGGTGGGAGGGATGGAGGAAATGAGCCTCGTTGTTACCCAGCCATCAGCACAGCATGGGCTTGGACCTTATGGTAGAGCCCGACATATGAGTACCTTCTTACTGCACTATCTACACATCTTATTGTGAAGTTCAATTGATAGCTGTAAATGCTGTCCCAGACCCCGATACCTCATGTCTGGCTGACTGCTGCAGTTCCATGCTAAAATTTGTACTGTGGGTGAATTGAGGCCTCTTTCCTGGTGTCTGTCCCTCATTTGAAGTGTTTCGGCAGCATCTGGGGCCATTACAAGGTGCTGTGCATGCGTTTGTTTTTGCCTCCAATTGACTTGAATGGCATTCGGCTAGGTTCAGCGAATATTCGATGAATTATTTGACGAATATTGCAAATTTGGCGATTGTAATCTGATCCAAACATTGAAATATTCGCTCATCTCTATTCACTACTAGCAAATGTTTTTTTTTATCTCCTCCTGCTGTTTATTTGTCGCCTTAGTGTTAGCTCACTGTGCCTTTTCAATAATTAAAAATTATTTTGTATATATTTTTCAATAAGGATTGTACTTATTGCTTATTTTTGACTATATGCCTTTTTTGTGAATAGGTTATAATTTCTTTATGTATGCTCATCTATTATTAAATACTTATTCATGTACACCTTTTTTGTCTTTTGCTTTATATATACCATATAATAAGTGAACCATACCATTTACTGTTGGGGTTCCCATCAATTTTATTCTTTGTCTGTATTGCTGTGATTTATATGTAGCCATTGTTTTTATGATTTGTACCCAGTAAAGCTCACTATTTTTTTTAGTTATTTGTATTATTAACTCTGCCCCGACACATATCTCCCTCTTCAGTTTGTCCTGTTGATCTAGTGCCTTTTTGGGACAATGACAGTGTCTAGGACTACAATCCTTGGTTGCTCAAAAATTAGATTTGCAGCAAGTAATTTTGTGGGAAAGCTTGTAATTGCTTGGAAAATACATATGGGAGAGAGGAGAGTGAGAGAGAGGACTCCACTCAACAAAAGAGCCTTCAATCTAAAAGGAGAGAGAGGACCACACTCACCATAAGAGCCTTCACTTTATAGGAGAGAGAGGACTCCGCTGACACTATGACATTCCACTCTGCAGGCAGAAGAGAAATAAGACCCTGCTGACCATAAGAGCTTACACTCTACAGGAGAAAGAGATTTATTCAGTGACTCTGGAGATAGAATACGCCATATAAACTGTGCTTCAAAGGGAACTGCTCATCTCTGATGGCCCAGGTACTGACCACCTCTCTACAAGGTATGATAATCCGTAAGAAGTCACAGCTGCAGGGCATTGTGTGGTTGTCCACACAGCAACACAAAATTGCAAGCCCACTCTCTGATGCTTCAGCAGTGTAGGAAATGTCATAGTATTCAAATTCGAGTGGAACCACCAATTTCAGGAAATGCTACTCAAACTTGACCTTCAGCTGATCGAACCACTCATCTCTAGTACAGACTTATCCCTGCTGATTGCTCAAGTTTGTTAGAATTGTATCCATGGTAGCTAATTTTTTGTGAGATGCATATGATATTATATATTTATTAAATCATACGCAAACTATAAATTTACAGAGGATTATGTAGATTACATACATGAGCAAATTATGGCGAGCTACTTTATAGGGTGGTGTTTTATGGATAATTTTTAACTAGGCACCTTTTCCCTTTTCCTTATGTTTTGCTTCTATGTTAAAATACAACAGGGTTCTGATATTACGTTGTTTTATACTGAATTGTATGAATGCCCATTTACACACTGCAAAGGAAAAATACACATTTTTTAAAAGTAGGATCCAGTTGCCCTAACTTTGGTGCTTTGCACCTAGGCACATAGGCTTTTATACAATCACATAGCTCTACAATGCATCTAACATGCTTATAAAGTCTAATAAATATATTAAAATATTTTTAGTATAATCTAATGCTTATCATACGTTGGTTAAGCATATGACTATAGTATTCAAAAACAATAAGAACTTGAGAAATGGATTTCTTCAAAAAAATGTTCAATTCTGGGTCATTACCTTTGCTAAAACTTAAGTAATTTACGTCAAAACATTGTTACCCCCTAGAGACTCGCCCAGTCCTGCTATTCAGGTAAGTCAAGTATAAGAGAAGTGCTTTCTGTCATTCATCTGCTCCTGGTTATGGGAAACACTGCACAATGGTGTCGCTGCTAGGCTCCGTGCTGCTACTGGCTACCATCGGGATTGCAGGTATGGAGCATAGGTAGCTGGAGCTCCTCCAAGAATCATTATCACATGTCTAGCAAATCTTAATTAAAAAGTATTATTTTTTTCAGTATTTGAAATATTTTTCATGTGCATTTTTGTTTGAATTAGTCTTGCATTACAATATTTGGTTTCAATGCACGTAATATTAATCTTATTGATTAAAGAACTGATGTAAATGCAGAGACCTAAATCATGGTCCCTCTGTATGCATCATTTTATAAATTACTTTATGTTTCACAGAAGAAATGTAAAAAACTGAGATAAGTAGAAACTGCATTGCCACCTGCCCACCCTACAACAATGCTGCTTTCTAGATGTTGTTTTTCCACTGCAGGTCTTATATAAATGTGCGTGAGTGCGAATTGTACAGTATGTAGGAGGAACAGATAGATATGAGATAGATAGATATGAGATAGATACATATATCTATCTATCATCTATCTGTTATCTATCTATCTATCTATCTAATATGTATGTATCTATCTCAGATAGATAGATAGATAGATAGATAGATAGATAGATAGATAGATAGATAGATAGATATGGGATAGATAGATAACAGATAGATAGCTAGCTAGCTGTCTATCCCATATCGATCATCTATCTTTCTGTTATCTATCTATCTATCTATCTATCTATCTATCTATCTATCTATCTATCTATCCCGTATCTATCTATCTATCTATCTATCTATCTATCTATCTATCTATCTATCCATCTATCTATCTATCTATCCCATATCTACCTATATGATATAGATAGATACATACATACATATGGGATAGATAGATGATAGATAGATAGATAGATAGATAGATAGATAGATATGGGATAGATAGGTAGATAGATAGATAGATAGATAGATAGATAGATAGATAGATAGATAATGATAGATAACAGAAAGATAGATGACAGATATCTCATATCTATCTATCTATCTATCTATCTATCTATCTATCATCTATCTATCTATATATCTATCTATCTGTTATCTATCAACTATTTATCAATCAATCTATCTATCTATCTATCTATCTATCTATCTATCTATCTATCTATCTATCTATCTATCTATCCCACATCTATCTATATGAGATAGATAGATAGATAGATAGATAGATAGATAGATAGATAACAGATAGATAGATAGATAGATAGATATGGGATAGATAGATAACAGATAGATAGCTAGCTAGCTGTCTATCCCATATCGATCATCTATCTTTCTGTTATCTATCTATCTATCTATCTATCTATCTATCTATCTATCTATCCCATATCTATCTATCTATCTATCTATCTATCTATCTATCTATCTATCTATCTATCTATCTATCTATCCATCTATCTATCTCTATCTATCTATCTATCCCATATCTACCTATATGATATAGATAGATACATACATACATATGGGATAGATAGATGATAGATAGATAGATAGATAGATAGATAGATAGATAGATAGATATGGGATAGATAGATAGATAGATAATGATAGATAACAGAAAGATAGATGACAGATATCTCATATCTATCTATCTATCTATCTATCTATCTATCTATCTATCATCTATCTATCTATCTATCTATCTATCTATCTATCTATCTATCATCTATCTATCTATATATATATCTATCTGTTATCTATCAACTATTTATCAATCTATCTATCTATCTATCTATCTATCTATCTATCTATCTATCTATCTATCTATCTATCTATCTATCTATCTATCTATCTATCCCACATCTATCTATATGAGATAGATAGATAGATAGATAGATAGATAGATAGATAGATAGATAGATAGATAGATAGATAGATAGATATGGGATAGATAGATGATAGATATGGGATAGACAGGTAGATAATGATAGATAACAGAAAGATAGATGACAGATATCTCATATCTATCTATCTATCTATCATTTATCTATCATCTATGTGATAGATAGATAACTGATAGATACATGATAGACATAGAGCTAGATAGGTATAGTAGATTGATAGATGATAGATAGTGAGATAGATAGTGAGAAAGACAGAAAGTAATATATATGATAGATAGATATGAGATAGATAGACAGATAGATAATCACTACTGATACGTTCACAAAACCATATACAAAATCATCCGATTTTCATCCAGAAAATACCATGATTTTTCATCTATATTGCCATCTGTATGCTGTCCTTATGCATTTTTTTATGGCATCCATTTTTATGCATAAGCACTTCATATTTATTAGACTGAATATGATCAGTACAGGATCCAAATTTTTTGCACACCCATAAACTTGAATAGGCGAGTTTTAGCCAAAATACGGAGACTAGTGCAGGCAATCCATCCTTGTGAAAAAAATGTCAACCGAACAGCCCAATTGAATAACATTGCTGCAGTTGCTGTTTGTAAGGTAATTTTTTTTTCACAGACAAAAGTTCATCTGAACATCCGTACCGTAATAGCACACATTAAATGTGGTTTATATTAGAATTATTTGTTTGCTTGTCATTTCTATGAGATTATTCTGAGTGCATTCACACTGCTTCTGCAATGTAGCCCAGCAGTATACATCATTCAGGACACATCCTCCAAGTGCCTCCAATGTATACCATTGTACAGTATAATAGGCAAACAGCAGCAGACTAACAATCTAATATATAAAGCTGAATGTGTGTGTGTGTGTATGTATGTATGTCCGGGATTGGCATCTGAACCGTAGCAGCTACAGCCACAAAATTTTGCACAGTCACACGTCTGGACCCCGAGAGCGTCATAGGCTATGTTGTGAGGTGAAATTTTAACCCCGCGCTTTCCAATTCACCAAACAATTTTGCCCCTATCTACATAATGGGGAAAAAGTGAAAGGAAAAGTGTTGGAGGCGTCGCAGCTACAGGCACAAAATTTTGCACAGTCACACGTCTGGACCCTGAGAGCGTCAAAGCTATATTGTGAGGTGAAATTTTAACCCCGCGCTTTCCAAGTCACCAAACAATTTTGCCCCTATCTACATAATGGGGAAAAAATGAAAGGAAAAGTGTTGGAGGCAAATTAACAGCTGCCAGATGTGAACAAGGGGGACTTAAAGAATGACAGCGATGGCACCAAAGAGTATATACTGTACAGTTGCTAAGGTGGGGCCCCAACATGGGATAATCACACCACCACGGGGATATGAACACACACACAAAATGCGCCACACACTACCACGTGCTCGAACACATATACCACCCTCAGTGCACATTTCACCACACATACACCAACCTCGCCACATAAAAGTAGAAACACAAAAGTCGCCGCTCAAAACTCGCCACGCGCAAAACTCTCCACATGCAAAACTCGCCACACGTGCAAAACTCGCCACACGCAAAACTTGCACACGCAGAAAAATTGCCACACGCAGAAAAATTGCCACATGCACAAAAGTTGCAACACATGCAAAAGTTGCCTCACACAAAACTTGCACATACTCAAAAGGCACCACACATAAAACTCGCCACGCGCAAAACTCGCCATGCGCAAAACTTGCTGCACACAACTTGCTACACTAACCTGTCACATGCAACTCGACACACAAAAAGTTGCTACACGCATGTCGCCACACAAAACTCATCTCACAAAAGTCCCTACATGCATGTCGCCACACGCAACTCAACACACACAACTTGACACACGAAACTCGCCCTAAAACACACACAAGTCTGGTATCCTTCAAAAATAAAAATCTGATTAATAAGCAGACAAACTACAAGAGCAACAAATGTACCATATAGGAATCCGGCAGCTGTCAGTCACATGACCAGTCTATTATGTGTATGTGTGAGCTAATATATACTGCCAGGGGGTGGGCTTACTGTTGGCTGGGGATTTATCAGGCTGCCATTTTAGCTTACAAATACTGAGGTAAAAATACTGACCAAATAACGTGTGAACGAGGGCTAATACAGGAGGAGATGGCATACAGCTATATACTATATACAGGAGATGACACACAGGTATATACTATTTACAGGGGAGATGACACACAGGTATATACTATATACAGGAGGAGATGACACACAGATATATACTATATACAGGAGAGATGACACACAGGTATATACTATATAGAGGAGGAGATGACATACAGGTACATACTACATACAGGAGGAGATGACATACAGGTATATACTATATACAGGAGGAGATGACACACAGGTATATACTATATACAGGAGCAGATTACCTACAGGTATATAGTATATACAGGAGGAGATGACACAGGTATATGCTATGTATAGGAGGAGATGACATACAGGTATATACTATATACAGGAGATGACACACAGATATATACTATATATAGGTGACATGACACACAGGTATATACTATATACAGGAGATTACATACAGGTATATCTAATATATAAAGCTGAATGTGTGTATGTATGTATGTGTGTATGTCCGGGATTGGCATCTGTACCGTCGCAGCTACAGCCACAAAATTTTGCACAGTCACACGTCTGGACCCCGAGAGCGTCATAGGCTATGTTGTGAGGTGAAATTTTAACCCCGCGCGTTCCAATTCACCAAACAATTTTGCTCCTATCTACATAATGGGGAAAAAGTGAAGGGAAAAGTGTTGGAGGAAAATTGACAGCTGCCAGATGTGAACAATGAGGACTTAAAGAATGAGAGCGATGGCGACAAAGAGTATATACCGTACAGTTGCTAAGGTGGGGCCCCGACATGGGATACTCACCACACACGGGGATATGAACACAAACACAAAATGCGCCACACACTACCACGTGCTTGAACACATATACCACCCTCAGCACACATTTCACCACACACACACACCAACCTCGCCACATAAAAGTCGAAACACAAAAGTCACCACTCAAAACTCGCTACATGCAAAACTCGCCATATGCAAAACTAGGCTCACGCAAAACTCGCCACACGTGCAAAACTCACCTCATGGAAAACTCACCTCATGCAAAACTTGCACACACAGAAAAATTGCCACATGTACAAAAGTTGCACCACATGCAAAAGTTGCCTCACACAAAACTTGCACATACTCAAAATGCACCACACATAAAACTCGCCACGCGCAAAACTCGCCATGCACAAATCTTGCTGCACACAACTTGCTACACTAACCTGTCACATGCAACTCAACACACAAAATGTTGCTACACGCATGTCGCCACACAAAACTCATCTCACAAAAGTCGCTACATGCATGTCGCCACACGCAACTCAACACACACAACTTGACACATAAAACTCGCCCTAAAACACACACAAGTCTGGTATTGTCCTTCAAAAATAAAAATCTGATTAATAAGCAAACTACAAGAGCAACAAATGTACCATATAGGAAATACGGCAGCTGTCAGTCACATGACCTGTCTATTATGTGTATGTGTGAGCTAATATATACTGCCAGGGGGGAGGGCTTCCTGTTGGCTGGGGATTTATCAGGCTGCCAATAGCAACCAATCACAGCTCAGCTTCTATTTTGCTACAGTTAATTAACCTGAGCTCTGATTGGTTAATATAGGCAACAAAGACATTCTCAGTATAACAAAGCTAATATATGTTGTGAAATGCTTCTATTTGCTTAGTTTTTGCCTTTTAATAATTACATTTCTATCTATTTGTTTTGTGGTTTTTGTGTGCAGAATAAATTTTTGTTAACACATTCTATTTTGCTAACAGCAGTCATTAACCCGGGCGAAGCCGGGTAGTACAGCTAGTCTAATATATAAAGCTGAATGTGTGTGTGTATGTATGTATGTGTGTATGTCTGGGATTGGCATCTGCACCGTCGCAGCTACAGTCACAAAATTTTGCACAGTCACACGTCGGGACCCCGAGAGCGTCATAGGCTATGTTGTGAGGCGAAATTTTAACCCCGCGCGTTCCGATTCACCAAACAATTTTGCCCCTATCTACATAATGGGGAAAAAGTGAAAGGAAAAGTGTTGGAGGCAAATTGACAGCTGCCAGATGTGAACAAAGGGGACTTAAAGAGTGAAAACGATGGCGCCAAAGAGTATATACCATACAGTTGCTAAGGTGGGGCCCCAACATGGGATACTCACCACACACGGGGATATGAACACACACACACAATGCGCCACACACTACCACGTGCTTGAACACATATATCACACTCAGCACACATTTCACCACACATACACCAACCTCGCCACATAAAAGTCGAAACACAAAAGTCGCCGCTCAAAACTCGCCACGCGCAAAACTCGCGACATGCAAAACTAGGCTCACGCAAAACTCGCCACACGTGCAAAACTCACCTCATGGAAAACTCACCACACGCAAAACTTGCACACGTGGAAAAATTGCCACATGCACAAAAGTTGCAACACATGCAAAAGTTGCCTCACACAAAACTTGCACATACTCAAAACGCACGACACATAAAACTCGCCACGCGCAAAACTCGCCATGCGCAATACTTGCTGCACACAACTTGCTACACTAACCTGTCACATGCAACTCGACACACAAAAAGTTGCTACACGCATGTCGCCACACAAAACTCATCTCACAAAAGTCGCTACATGCATGTCGCCACACGCAACTCAACACACAAAACTTGACACATGAAAATCGACCTAAAACACACACAAGTCTGGCATTATCCTTCAAAAATAAAAATCTGATTAATAAGCAGACAAACTACAAGAGCAACAACTGTACCATATAGGAAATACGCAAGCTGTCAGTCACATGACCTGTCTATTATGTGTATGTGTGAGCTAATATATACTGCCAGGGGGGAGGGCTTCCTGTTGGCTGGGGATTTATCAGGCTGCCAATTGAGCTTACAAATACTGAGGTAAAAATACTGAGCAAATAACGTGTGAACGAGGTCTAATACAGGAGGAGATGACACACAGATATATACTATATACAGGAGGAGATGACACACAGGTATATACTATATACAGGGGAGATGACACACACATATATACTATATACAGGGGAGATGACACACAGGTATATACTATATACAGGAGGAGATGACATACAGGTACATACTATATACAGGGGAGATGACACACAGATATATACTATATACAGGAGGAGATGACACACAGGTATATACTATATACAGGAGGAGATGACACACAGATATATACTATATACAGGAGCAGATGACACACAGGTATATACTATATATAGGAGGAGATGACACACAGGTATATACTATATACAGGAGGAGGGAGGAGATGACATACAGGTACATACTATATACAGGAGGAGATGACTTACAGGTATATACTATATACAGGAGATGATGACACACGTATATACTATATACAGGAGGAGATGACATACAGGTATATACTATATAAAAGAGGAGATGACACATAGGTATATAGAGGAGGAGATGACATACAGCAGGTATATACTATATACAGGGGAGATGACATACAGGTATATACTATATACAGGAGATGACATACAGGTATATACTATATATAGGAGGAGATAACATACAGGTATATAGTATATACAGAAGATATGACATACAGGTATATACTATATACATGAGGAGATGACACATAGGTATATACAATATACAGGAGGAGATGACATACAGGTATATACTATATACAGGAGATGACATACAGGTGTATACTATATATAAGGGAGATGACAAACATGTATACACTGAGGGGAAAATGAGAGATGTGAGGTGAAAATGAGGGATGTGAGGTGAAAATGAAAAGGTGTGAGTGCAAAATGAGAGGAGTGAGGGAAAATACTGGAGTGATCGGAAAATGACAGATGTGAGGTCAAAATGACAAGTGTTAGAGGGGAATGAGAGGAGTGAGGGGGAAAATAAGAGAAGTGAGGGGGAAAATGAGAGGTGTAAGGGAGAAAATGAGAGATGTGAGGGGTAAAATGAGAGGCGTGATGGGAAAATAAGAGAAGTGAGGTGCTATAACTAACCACAGATATTTACTATGCCCAGGCAACGCCGGACTCTTCAGCTAGTAACTAATAAAAACTTTGGTCATAAGCTTCTATCTTCAAAAAAACCCTGATGTGACACAAATGCATTTGATGACTTACATGATAATAGAGTCGGTGAATTATTGACATTTTAAGAGCTTTAATATAGATGTTTTTTATGTTTTTTTAGTAGTCTTTTTTTAGTAAACTAATAACATAACATTCTAGAATATGGCTCTGTTCACGTCTGTGCTCAGGCTACTATACATAGTGGGAGCCACAACAATGTGCTGGAACCATAACAGATCAGTGGTGCCCAACAAACTATTCACTTCGGAGGAGTTGTCTTTTTTTGTTGGTTAAACAAGGAACTGTAGTTCAGGATGTGGCATCTGACATAGATGTGAACACAGCATAAAGTTGTTACTCTTCGTGATAAATCTGCATCTGTCTCTTGTGCATTTCTGTGCCTGTTCACCCAGACTCTGTATCGAGCACATATGGTACATTTTCTAATAAATCATATTTAACTTCACTGATGTACTGTATGTTTTTCAGTATATAATCTCAGAGAAATTGTACCCAAATAATTGAAAGCCTATCATATATCTCCTTATGGTTAAGTTCGCTCATAAAGTACATTTAAAAGGTTATTAAACATATATTTACATATCTATTGAAATGGAGGGGAAATGTATAAAGTTAAAACTGTTAACTAAGGATGAGTGAACGTGCTCGGCGATACTCGGTTATCACTTGAGTATCACGATGCTCGGGTAAGCTCGTTACTCACCAAGCAATAGGTGGTGCTCGATGTAAAACTCAAATCCCCATCTTTGGCACCTCTAAGGCTGGGGTCACACTACAGAGCATTACGGACATATGAGAGGCAAAAAAACGCATTGCACACTGACCAATGTTTCTCTATGGGGCAGCTCCTATCTGGAGTATATTTCTCAGCCATATTTTACGGGCTGAGAAAATCGCAGCATGCGATTGTAATAAAAACTGATCAAAAAATGTCATGTGCCCGAAAATGATACCAATAAAAACGTCAGCTCGTCACGCAAAAAGCAAGACCTCACATGACTCTGTGGGCCAAAATATAGAAAAATTATAGCTCTCAAAGTGTGGTGATGCAAAAACTATTTTTTGCAATAAAAAGCGTCTTTTAGTGTGTGACAGCTGCCAAACATAAAAACCTGCTATAAATAGTAAATCAAGCCCCCCTTTATCGCTCCTTTAGTTAGGGAAAAATAATAAATTTAAAAAATTATTTATTTTCGTTTTTCCATTAGGGTTAGGGCTAAGGTTAGGGTTGGGGATGAAGTTAGGGTTTGGATTACATTTATGGTTGGGATTAGGGTTAGGGGTGTGAGAATGTGACCTAATACTATATACTTTTGTGTCCGTCCAGGAACTTCTAACTATCAGTTAGTTTTAAAGTGCTGTGGAATATGTTGACGCTATATAAATAAAATTATTATTATTTAAGACCAACTGGAACAACAATACTGTACAGAAAGTTGTTACTTGCAGCTCAATATTAGAAAATAATTTACAATTGATTATTTTAATATATATCTCTCACTATTAATCTATTTTTCTTCTTTACAGGTTCCAGCCCTTCATGTTATGGTAAGTTTAATTATGTCCTGATTACTTTAGAACACATAATAATTAGAATGTAAAATGTTTCTATAAATATTCTTCAGGAAATCTTTAATCCAGAGCCATGGAAAACTGATCAGCTAGATCTACCTCCAGCACTACTGGCATCTCCTTCATTATGGCCCACCCACCTCTCCATGATTGACAGCTCTGCTCTCCACTGGCCAAAGGCCTATTGCAGAAGAGGGCAGAGCTGTGAATTATGGAGAGGAGGAAGGGAAGCAATGAAGAATGCTTATGCCCTTGCCATGCACCGGTCAACCCCTCATCCATTTTATTCTCATTAGTATATCCATTCAGAACACTATTTCTCAGTAGTGGAGCAAACCTTTGGGACCATACAACTGTTCAGTCTCCTGTACAGTATTTTAAAGACTACACCGCTATGCATGCTGTTGGGAGGGTCTAAAGTTGAACATTGGATCCTTTGAGGCTACATTTGCATACAGCGAAAAAGCAGTGAAATTTCAGCTGAATGTTCCCTTGCAAAAAAATCAGTTACTTTTTCCAGTGCCCCCATAGTGCATGGAATTTTCAGAATTATCATGCGTACACTACAATATTTATATTAGACCGTACTGTACAAGACTCTCCTGAAGAAACTAAACTTACCTGAATAAAATAAAATACCTACAAAAAAATACCAGGAATAAAACAGCCAACATAAAAAGAAATAAATCTTTATTGAAAGCACATAATAAACGCCACTCAGGCATTTTTTTATCTTCAGAGTTGGAGTGGCATTTTAAATGTAAGCCCCCTGCTCCCTGGTCAAATACTTCCCCTCCTGTGGTCCCACGGAATCATCTTTTGATAGTAGCTTCTGACGGGCCGGAAGTCAGAAGCTACATCAAAACCTCTCAATTCAAATCTATGAGAGACAGAACAAGGCCAGAGCGAGGCTCTTATGATTGTCGAGCATCTGTGGACACATAGTGGACATCGGATTTCTTGAAATCCCATCCACTATGCTGTAACAGCTGGCAACTGCCGATTTGACGCTGCACTAGTACACAGTGTCATACCCATTGCAACTCCGGATCATGGCTAAGTTATCACTTATCTTGTTATCCCAGGACAACCACTTCGGAAATGCCATTAGCTTTACATATCATGCTCAATGTACATAATGGGTGCTTTCTTGGATTTATCAAAACAAGAATCTGGGAGGATATTTCATGAAAAAATATGACTTTCCCAGTCTTGAATGCAGGAAACTTAATATCCCTTATATTGACAACTCCAAAATCATAAAAAGTGACTGAAAACTGCATCCAAAAAGGTTATGTTTATTTTGTTGTTCCATTTTTCTCTAATCCCCTCCATGACAGCACACAGGAGGTTGCCTCCCCATCCTAATTAGGACAGGAAACAAGAGGTTTAAATAGTCCTCCCCTTCCCCTAATCCCCAGTGTTTTCCTTTCCCTAAAGGGATGAAGAGGTTTTTCATGTGTGCTCCTGGGATGGGCCGGCAACATCCTAGGGGATTACCTTTAGCCGGGAAGCCTGGGTTGATTGTTCCGGACCTTCCTCCCTGAAGCTGCTCCTGCCACTGGCAGGACTGCACCATCCTCTGGCGCCTCTGCCAATGCTAGATGGGAAGACGGGGCTTGGGGCCTCCCGTAGCCCCCAGCTTCATAACTCGCACTCCCACTCACTCCTGTTTGCCGACGGTGGCGCCTGCTCGCCGGCATCTCGGGGCATACAGAGGAAGTGACATACACCGCTGAGACACAGAGCACGACGTCACTTCCGCCCACCGTTCCCACGGTAGAATGCATCGCCATGTTGGCGGGAAATTTGAAATTTTTTTATTTTTTTGTTTCTCAACCTGGAAGGCGCCAGGATACATCCTATCACAGAGGGGGAGAGATCTCATCCCATTGGATGAGAGGGGGAAAAGTGCTGAATCTCGGTTCCTCTAAAAAGGACCCTGATGGAAGACTACATAAGGTAGGACTGAGGTCTGAATGATGGAAGTATCTTCCCTGAGAGCTGCATCTGCAGAGCCAAGTGCAAACCCTGGCCCAGTGAGTATATCAGGTAAAGGGATACCCATCTTTGGTTCAGGACCCATCCTTATGGGACCCCCCTTTTCTCTCTTCTAGAGAGACAAGGATCCTGCACCAAAAACACAGGAAAAAACTGCATACCGCAAGTGAGCCATCTGCAGTAAAAAACTCCCCTCTGGTTACAACAAAGTCTTGTGCCAGCTATGCACAAACAAAATTGTCCAGGAAGAACAACCATCCCTGATGGATGAAGTAAGAGGGATGGGGCGACAGGAGATTCAGTATTCTCTGGCTACTTTTTCCCAGTCATTCTCGAGGGGGCCCGCAGTTTCAAAAAAGAGGAAATATAACCCTGAAGACATCTTGGACTCAGAAGCTGAATTATCAGTCTCTGGGGATTGGAGGGAAGAAGGTGAATTTACTCCAAGTCAGACAGAGAATGATAAGAAACTGTTTTTCTCCTCAGAAGATATGGAGAAGCTGCTGTCAGTGGTCAGAAACACGATGGGGGTTGAGGAAGAGAAACCATCCCACTCAGTCCAGGAAGATTTATTTGGTAGTCGGAAGTCAACAAGAAAGATGGTCTTTCCTGTTCATGACAACAACCAGAATTTAATCCTGGAGGAATGGAAATTTCCGGAAAGGAAGTTGAACATTCCAAACAAGATGAAGGATCGCTACCCCCTGGATGAAGACACCTTAAAGTGTTGGACTGAAGTCCCTAAAGTAGATATCCAGATGGCTAGGGTTGCCAAAAAAACTACACTACCCTTTGAAGATACCTCACAGCTCAAGGACCCCCTTGACCGCAAGATGGACAGCTTATTGAGAAATTCCTGGGAGGCATCAGCAGCTTCCTTAAAAACAAATGCCGCATCCACCTGTGTCACGAGAACCTTGTTTCTCTGGCTACAACTGGAGGATCATATTAGGAATGGTACCCCAAGGGAAGATCTTCTAACATCTTTACCTCTCCTTCAGAAGGCGGCGGGCTTTCTGGCAGATGCCTCCGCTGAGTCAGTTCACATTGCGGCAAGGACATCGGTATTCTCCAACACTACCCAGAGAGCCCCTTTGGCTAAAGATATGGAGCGGAGACATTCTATCCAAATCTAAGCTATGCTCTATTCCGTTCAAGGGCGAATATGTGTTTGGCGCCGCACTGGATGAATTACTGTAACCGACAAGAAGGAAAATCTTCCAGAACGAAAACCACCCAGTAAAAAGCCTTTATGTCCTCCCCAGACTCAGACCCCTCATTACAGGGGAAAAGGTAAAACTGGACGATGGAGTTACCCTAAAAGGGGTAAGGTGAAGAATATTTTTCAGAACCCTTGCTCAGGCAGGAAATGACGCCAAGCAGATAGGGGGCAGGATTTCGAACCACTTCCCAAAATGGCAGGAGATAACATAAAACCAAAAGATCCTGGACTCAGTCAGAGGGGGAGTGAAAATAGAATTCTCCTCCTTTCCCCCACAAAGGCTAGAAGTAACACACCTTCCGTCTGCAAGGCTTCAGAAGATTCTACGTACAGAGCTACAACAGATGCTATCTTCAGCAGTAATAGCTCTGCTTCCAGAAGCACAGCATGGTCAGGGCCACTACTCCCGGCTGTTTCTAGTAAAGAAGCCAAGTGGGAATTACGGGTTCATCATCAACTTTAAAAAGCTGAACCAGCATATTGTGTACCGATGCTTCAAAATGGAATCAATAAAAACTACAATACAATTGATAGGGAAGAACTTTGTCATGGCTACCATAGCCCCAGGAGGCATATTACCATGTACTCATCCATCCGTCCTACCACCGGTATCTAAGATTTGCGGTTACTCTAGATCAGTATTTCCCAAACTCCAGTCCTCATGGGACTCATGTTTTCGGGATTTCCATAGTGTAACACAGGTGATGCCTTGATGATACTTCCACTACTTGCGCAATACTAAGGAAATCCTGAAAACATGACCCGTGTGGTCTGTGAGGACTGGAGTTTGGGAAACACTCCTCTAGCTCAAGAAATACATCACTTCCAGTTCAGGGTTCTTCCTTTCGGTATATCATCGGCGTCCTGAACATTTACAAAGATAATGGCCGAGGTGGTAGCTTTCTTCAGAAAGCAAGATATCTGTATCGTTCCCTACCTGGACGACCTTCTCGTCATGGCTCCCTCCAACACCACTGTAAAAGAGAACCTTCGATCAGCCCTATATACCCTGGCATCTTTGGGCTGGATGGTAAATCAGGAAAAATCGGACCTGAATCCATCAACTAAGAAAATCTTCCTAGGAATCCTGCTAGATTCCCTAAACCTAAAATCATATCTCCCGGTCTCCAAGCAGTTATGCATAAGATCAAAAGTGCGGACGCTAAAAATACAGAAGAGGGTGACCATAAGATTTGCCATGTCAGCTTTAGGATCCATTAGAGCTGTCTCCGTCTCCTGGGCAGAAAGGGCCAATGCGTCCATTGAACAAATTTGCAATTTGTTCCTCGGTCCATACCTTCACTAGATACTTTAGAGTAGATCTAATGTCAAAAAGAGATCTAGCCTTTGGCAGGAAAGTCCTGCAAGCTGTTGTCCCCCCTAACCATTATTCTTTGGTATTCTCCTGTGTGCTGTCGTGGAGGGGATTAGAGAAAATAGAATTACACTTACCAGTAATTGGGTTTCTAAGACCATCCATGACAGCATGGTTAATAAACCCCCTAATAAATTATGTTCTTTTGATTCCTTTGTGTAAATAAATAAATCAAGCATTCACTCCTTGTGGTCCTTGGAAAACACTGAGGATTTGGGGAAGGGGAGGACTATTTAAACCTCTTGTTTCCTGTCCCTAATTGGGATGGGGAGGCAACCTCCTGTGTGCTGTCTTGGAGGGTATTAGAATTACCCTTACCGGTAATTGGGTTTCTATTTTTATTCTCGATTTCATCATGAATTGAAGTTTAATCTTCCTGTAGTTGAGAGGTTTCTAGGCGAGGTCACTTAAATGACAGTTATTGAGACAAGGAATAATTAGAACTTTCTTTATTAACCCCTTAATAACCAAGCCTGTTTGAATAATAGATGAGTTAATCATTTAAGTTTTTGATTTATTCCATCCTCACATACAGTTTCACAGTTTTTTGTCTTTCCGGGTCTATACCTGTACAAATTGTATTTGTATTACCACCATTTATGGGGCACAAATACTTTATTGATCAGCTTTCCACAGCAATTCTGCTACTGTTCTAAGTGCTTTTTTCTCATATCATAAAGCATGCAGTAAAAATATCAAGATAAAGAATTATTCCCATCTTCATAATTGGGTATTGTACATACAAGCAATTTTAATATTTATGGCTTATTTTCAACCATTCTTGATATATTAACATTTTACTTTCTCTTGTTTCCAGCTCGTTGCCTAAGAACTGACCACCACTGCTAGATGGCAGAACATGCACAGTGCTTACAAGCTCTATTCAATTGTGCTTGTAAGCACTGATCTGAAGCTGGGCAAGATCGCTGGAACGTGCCGTTACTTCCTAATCTCGGCCATCTTCAACACAGTATTTACAAGTCAAACAACTGTTAGTGGTCAGTCTCCAAGGCAATGAGATGTAAACAAAAGAAAAAAGAAAAGGGTTCATATCTCAAGAGTGATTGCCAATTTTAATGAGCAGTTATATTGCAATAGTGCTTGTTTTCTGACAATATCCATCTATGAAGATGGGAAAAATCTTTTAACTTTACTCTATAGGTTGATATGAATGCAGAAATATAAAACATACATAGGTTTTTCAAATTTTTCTTTTCTTCTACTCTATCACAGTTAAAACACAATTGACAAATAAAGGAATTTTTACATCACTGAGCCATGGCTTTTTTATTTTTATGCCAATATAGCTTGTTTTAAGGGTATGAGTTCCTATAGTTATTTTCTGGCATATATAATTTATTGACTAATTTATATTTTTTTTTTGGGGGGGAGGCTTGAGTTTCTTTCACCACTTATATAATGTAGTGGAATTAATAGAAAAGGCGTTAGGTTATGCTTCTGTCATGGACTACTACCTGGCAGCCATTGTTAGACCCCCCACAGCTATGGTGTACCATCAGCACCCGGTCATCATGTTGCCTCACTTTGTCAAACACTTCCCATACTGTGGCTGCTATTGACTGCAGCATTTAGAGAGTTATACTGTAGGCATTGGAAGTAACTACAATGCCAGAAGGTGCTGTATACAATAGTAGGGTCTGCAAAGATGAAAAACACCACATGCCACAGTGTGAAGATAATCAGAGAGCAACCTGCAAGTCAGGTGCGTGCTTGGAAAGTGCAGAACCCCAACTGCCAGAACTACAAGAAAAATAAGCTAGCACAGAAGAGTTTCTTGCCAAACTATTGGTGTATTTTATTTAAAGATGTCATCCAGGCTTGGGGTACAAGTCTGCAATCACTCTATGTAACTGCAGACTTGTGAATCCTCACAGTGTGCAGTCAGTGTGCTGTCAGAATTCTTTGGTACGGCACCAGAAATGGACAGTGGTGTGACTGCAAGTATGCGATTTGTGAGGCTTCTGACTAGATGTGTCCAGCATTGCTCTTTTCTCTTGTATCGAGGAATGCCTCAAACATCTAATCAGCATGTAACTGCATGTATGCAAATCTCATACTTGCGGTGATGCGCCCGCCTGCTATCCGTGCAGGTACTGGAGAATACTGACAGCATGCACACTGCGCAATGTGAGGATTCACAAGTCTGCAGTCACATAGAGTGACTATACACTGGTACCCAGAGCCTGGACAACCCTTTAATTGGTACAGATATATGAACAAAACTTGGCTAACACTGTTGTGTTTTTTGAACTATCAGCTCTTAGTTATGGCCGCATCCAAGAAAAAAAGTAAGAACCTGCGACATTGACTGTATATGTGCACACTACATGTATTGAGTAAGCTAAGAAGCAGAGCCTGCTCTTTACAGTGCTTGTGCTGGCTTTGCTATAAAGCTGATACCGGAGTCTATGGGTACTGTCACACAGTGCAATTTTGATCGCTACGACGGCACGATTCGTGACGTTCTAGCGATATCGTTACGATCTCGCAGTGTCTGACACGCTACTGCGATCAGGGACCCTGCTGAGAATCGTACGTCGTAGCAGATCGTTTGAAACTTTCTTTCGTCGCTGGATCTCCCGCTGTCATCGCTGGATCGTTGTGTGTGACAGCGATCCAGCGATGCGTTCGCTGGTAACCAGGGTAAACATCGGGTAACTAAGCGCAGGGCCACGCTTAGTAACCCGATGTTTACCGTGGTTACCAGCGTAAAAGTAAAAAAAAACAAACCGTACATGCTCACCATCTGATGTCCGTCCGGTCCCTTGCCGTCCGCTTCCCGCTCTGACTGTCTGCCGGCCGGAAAGTGAGAGCAGATCACAGCGGTGACGTCACCGCTGCGCTCTGCTCTCACTGTACGGCCAGATCTCAGTCAGAGCAGGAAGCGGACGGCAAGGGACCTGACGGACATCAGATGGTGAGCATGTACGGTTTTTTTTTTTTTACTTTTACGCTGGTAACCACGGTAAACATCGGGTTACTAAGCGCGGCCCTGCGCTTAGTAACCCGATGTTTACCCTGGTTACCCGGGGACTTCGGCATCGCTCCAGCGCCGTGATTGCAACGTGTGACCGCAGTCTACGACGCTGGAGCGATAATCATACGACGCTGCGACGTCACGAATCGTGCCGTCGTAGCGATCAAAATTGCACTGTGTGACAGTACCCTATCTGCTAAGATTAGAGATGGCTCAGATCACTGCAATTTAACCTCTTAGATGCTGCTGTCATTTGCAGAGCAGGACTGGGACAAAAATGCATCCCTACCACACAAACTCCACCAGCCCACATACTATAATGCTCACCAGCCCCTATCAGTGAATTTTTGCTATACTTTGTCGTGCCCCTAACCACTCTCTTAAAGGAGTTATTTGAAGTCACGTGTGAATGGCGCCACAGTGTGTATGATCGACTACAGCTCCATTACATGGTGCTCTTCAAAGCTACGTTTCCCAGGATCATGAGGGTCCTGGCAGTCAGATCCACAACAAACAGAAAGTCATCCCCTATCTGGAAGATACGGGAGAAATTCCGAATTTGAGATAACCCTCCATACAGTATTATGGGCACCACAGTCATCCATACAGTACTATGAGCACCATATAGTCCTCCATACAGTATTATGGGCACCATATACTCCTCTATACAGTATTATGGGCAGCATATAGTCCTCTATACAGTATTATGGGCACTATATAGTCCCCTATACAGTATTATGGGCACCATATAGTCCTCCATACAGTATTATGTGCACCATATAGTCCTCCATACAGTATCATGGGCACAATATAGTCTTCCATACAATATTATGGGCACCACATAGTCATCCATACAGTATTATGGGCATCATATAGTCCCCTATACAGTATTATGGGCACCATATAGTCCCTTATACAGAATTATGGGTACCATATAGTCCTCAATACAGTATTATGGGCACCATATAGTCCTCCATACAGTATTATGGGCACCACAGTCCTCCATACATTATTATGGCCCCATATATTGCTCCATGCAGTATATTGAGCCCACGTAATGCTCCATTCAGTATTATGAGCCCCATAAAGTACTGCATACAGTACTATGGGCCCCATATATTGCACGATACAGTATAATGTGTCCCATACATTACTTCATACAGTATATTGGGCCCCAAATATTGCTTCATGCTGTCATGATCCTATGGTAGGTTTTGGATTGACGCTCCGGGGGTTAATTATTGTGGTCTCTCTCTGGATGTGGGAGGGCTTTTTATAGCCTTGGTTAGCTCGAATCTTTGTCAGTCATATTCCTGCCTTCGGCTGAGTTAGTTGATCCTGGTGTATTTGCGTGCTTGTGCCTGTTCTGATATATCCTGTTGCTGACGCGGTCTGCCTCCCATGTTGCTCTTGTCTGTTGATTTGGTACTGTTCTGTAAATTCTATGGTTGATTGACTCCAGCTTGATCCTTGACTATCCTTCTGTCTGCCCTCGGTACCCGTATTGCCCGCTCGGTTTTCTGACTTCTGCCTATACCGGTTTACCAATCTGTGTGTGTGTGCTTGTTGGCTTCCTCACTTCTTACCTTTCCCATTAGTCTCTGCTGCGTTCCACTCAGCTATCCATGAGCTCCCATTGCTGACCCTGCCTTGGTCCCTCCCCTTACAGTCACATGTCACAGGTCCTGCATGTCGGTGATCCGGCTACCTCGTCCTCCGGGCGTTGCCATCCACGTCCAGCATTGCACCATTCCAGACGCTTGTTATGTCTGCAACAGGTCGGTCACGTGGTCCGTTACATTATAACCGACCTGAACATTTTTTTCCATAGCATAGACCCAATGTATACGCTCTCTGAGCAGGTGAAGCACTTAACTCAGATGCTGCAGAAGTTAAACCTGGAGCAGCGTGCACTGGTCCAGTCCCACCAGCAGGTGGTGGATACGGTTCAGGGGACTCTGGCCTTGGGGATTTAGGAGGTGGGAGCCAGAGACATAACTTTAGCTCCTCCCGAAACCCCCGGTTAAGTTGCCAGATACGTTTTCCAGTAACAAAAAAAAAAAATCAGGGTGTTTAAGGAGGGCTGTAAGCTCTTTTTCTCCCTGAGACCCCGCTCCTCTGGGGATGAGAGGCAGAAGGCGGGAGTGGTTATGTCTTTGCTTAGGGGGGCTCTGCAAGCCTGGGCATTTTCCCTTCCCTATACGGCCCCTGAAAGAGTGTCTGTGGAAGCAATTTTTTTTAGGCCCTAGGGCACATTTACGATGAGCCTGATCGAGTGCGCTTGGCTGATGACATGGTGATGAATGTGTGTCAGGGGAAGCACTCGGCTGAGTTGTTTTGCTCAGAATTCAGACAATTTTGCTGCTGAGGTGTCTTGGGGTGATGCCACTCTCCGGGATTTGTTTCGTAGAGGCCTGTTTGAATGTCTGAAGGATGCCTTGGCACTTCATCCTCCACCTGACTCCCTGGAAGACACTGTGACCCAAGCGGTTCATATGGATCACAGACTACGGGCGAGAGGCACTAAGCAACTTGAAACACCATGGTTCTCCAGTGGAGGTGGGGCCGTGGCTACTACTGAAGCTATGGAGGTGGGCGCCAGCACCTTTAAGGAGAAAGAGAGAAGACGGCCCCACGAAAAGCAGTTGTGCTTCTATTGTGGGGAACCTGGACACTGGAGGAAGGACTGTCCCTCCTGCCCTTCATCATCTAAGGCAGCAGGAAACAACTAGGTTTGGGTAGTAGTCGAGGAGGCTATCCAGACCTTTAGGTACACTTTTTCTTATGTTTCAAAGTTTCACTGCAGGTGGAACTTCTAGTGGACGGTTGTTCTTCTTTTTCTACAGCTTTTGTGGTTTGCGGTTTATCCATCAACTTGGTCAACCCTCATTCGAGTTCCCAATGCAAGATAGGGACAGTTAGGCTCCAGACTCCTGTTAAAGTGGTGGCCATTGAATTATCTCCCTTCACCAAAGAAGGGATTCATTACGTCTCGGAAGTTTTCTCGTTCAAAATGGGTTCTGATCACATTGAGAAAATTTGTTGTTTTGTTTTGGAGAATTTGCCAGCTGGATTGGTGTTGGGTATGCCCCGGTTACAACGCCACAACCCTATCATCAATTGGGAGACGGGGGAGATTGTCCAATGGGGTCCTAATTGTGTTAACCATTGTTGTGAATCTGAATTATCTGAATCGGTCAAATCTGTCTCTGTGTCATCTGTCGGTCTGGAGGGTATTTCGGAGTACCTGAAGGACTTCGAGGACGAGTTCTCCGAAAGTGAGCCTGAGGACTTACCGCCTCATAGACCCTTTGATTGTACCATTGAGTTAGTCCCAGGGGCTAAGCTACCGAAAGCCCATCTGTTCAATTTGTCCGGACCTGAGCGGTTTGCCATGAAGGAGTATACTGCGGAAAGCCTCCGTAAGGGTCATATATGGCTTTCCGTTTCTCCTGCGGGTGCCGGGTTCTTTTTCGTAAAAAAAAAGATGGCGGTCTGCATCCCTGCCTAGACTCTCGGGAACTCAACAAAATAACTGTAAGAAACATTTACCCTCTTCCACTTATCCCAGATTTGTGTAACCAGTTATCAGTGGCCAAATGGTTCCCCAAATTAGATCTTCAGGTGGCTTACAATCTGATAAGGGTTTGGGAGGGGGACGAGTGGAAAATGGCATTCCTCACATCAGAGGGACTCTTTGAAAATCTGCTCATGCTGCTTGGACTTACTAACGCTCCAGCTATTTTTCAAAATGTCATTAATGTGGTGTTTGCGGACCTTACAGGCTGCTTTGTTATTATTTATTTGGATGACATTTTAGTGGGTTCCCTGGACAGTCAGACTCATTTACAGCATCTACGAACGGTTCTCTAAAAACTCAGGGAAAATCAATTGATTGTTAAATTGGAAAAATGCTCATTTTTTTGTACAAGAACTTTCTTTTTGGGTCTGATTGTTTCCTGTGAAGGGTTTCACATGCATCCCAAGAAGGTGCAGGAGATTGCAGACTTGGTTCAACCACGAGATCTTAAGGGGCAGCAGCGCTTCTTGAGATTTGCAAACTATTATTGGAAGCTTATTAAGGGATTTTCACAAGTGGTTAAACCACTTACTCATCTCACCCGCAAGGGGGTGGATGTAAGAAATTGGTATGGTTGATTGACTTTATCTTGATCCTTGACTATCCTTCTGTCTCTGCCCTAAGTACCTGCATTGCCCGCTCAGTTTTCTGACTTCTGCCTATACCGGTTTACCTCTCTGTGTGCTTGTCGGCTTCCTCACTTCTTACCTTTCCCGTTAGTCTCCACTGCCTTCCGCTCAGCTATCCATGAGCTTCCATGGCTGGCCCCGCCTTGGACCCTCCCGCTGCTGTCACATGCCGCAGGTCCTGCATGTCGACGGTCTGGCTACCTTGTCCTCTGGGTGTTGCCATCCACGTCCAGCGTTGCACCATACCGGACGCGTGTTATGTCCGCGACAGGTTGGTCACATGGTCCGTTACACATACAATGTAATGGGCGCCATATATTACTCCATACAATATAATGGACCCATATATTACTGCATACAGTATTATGGGCCTCATATATTGCTGCATTCAGTATAATGGACCCCATATATTACTCCATACAGTATTATGGGCACTGTTGTGAATTCCGTTCTTGGGCTCCCTCCGGTGGTTGTAAATGGCACTTTTGTGAATTCTGCCCTTGGGCTCCCTCCGGTGGTTTTAAGTGGAACTGCTGCTCCTTGGATTTAGCTTAGAAGCTGCTTCCACTGATCGTCTCTCCTGCTCTGCTATTTAGCCTGGCTCTGATCTTCAGCCAGTGCCAGCTATCAATGTTTCTTGGTTGGATTCAGATCTCTCCTTGGATTTCCTTGATAGTCGGTCCTGTTCAGCAAAGATAAGTCCTTGCATGTTCATTTGTTGTCCTCTTGCTGTGGACTTAATCATTCAGCTCATTTTATGTTTGCTCTAGTCCAGCTTGTCAGTATTCAATATTCAGTTAAGCTGGAAGCTCTGGGGAAGCAGATTTGCAGTAAACTCTGTGATGGTTTTAATACTGACCGCACAGTACCCTTTCCTATTCTGTCTATCTAGTTAGAAGTGGCCTCCTTTGCTAAATCCTGTTTTCATTCTGTGTATGTCATTTCCCTCTCCACTCACAGTCCATATTTGTGGGGGGCTGTCTGTCCTTTGGGAACTTTCTCTGAGGCAAGATAGCTTTCCTGTTTCCATCTTTAGGGGTAGCTAGTTCTCCGGCTGTGACGAGATGTCTAGGGAGTGACAGGAACATTCCACGGCTACTTCTAGTGTTGTGGTAGGTTCAGGAACTGCGGTCAGTAAAGATACCATCTCCTCAGAGCTCGTCCCATGTTGCTCCATAACCACCAGGTCATAACAGGGCACCATATATTACTCCATACAGTATGATGAGCCCCAAATATTACTTCATACAGTATAATGGGCCCCATATATTACTCCATACAGTATAATGGGCCCCATATATTACTGCATTCAGTATTATGGGCCCCATATTTTACTGCATTCAGTATAATGGGCCCCAAATAATACTTCTCCCCGTTTCTGGTCTCCTCAGCATATTCTGACCCTTTGCACTGCTCAGCACAGAGGATGCGCTGTAGTGACAACATCATGCTCTCTTCACTAAGACGTCACAGAGCTCAATCTCAGAGGGGGAATGATGGGAGAGGGAGCATCAGTGGATGGCTCACTCACTTATTGTTTTCAACTGTGTTTTTGCTGGCACCGGGGCCCCACCACTTACGAGCCCCATAGCATGCCATGTCCCGGACAGCTTGAGGACCCCAGCACTTACTCGCTTGCTCCGGGTGGTTAATGTCGGCCTTGATATACAGCTCTGGCAAAAATTAAGAGACCACTGCAAAATGTTCAGTTTGTCTGGTTTTTCTCTTTATATGTATATTTATGAGTAAAATGTAAATTTTTCTTTTATTCTCTAAACTTCTGACAACAAGTCTCCGATTTTCCAAGCAATTTTGTATTTTTTTTCTGACAAAGAAAAATGGTCAAAATGAAAAAAAAAACAGTGCTTTCAGACCTCAAATAATGCAAAGAAAGCAAGCTCATAATCATTTAGAAACAACAATACTAATGTTTTAACTCAGGAAGAGTTCAGAAATCAATATTTTGTGGAATAATCATGATTTTTAATCACAGCTTTCATGCATTTTGGCATGCTTTCCACCAGCCTTTCACACTGAATCTGGTGCAAAAATTTAAGCAGTTCTTTGTTTGACGGCATGTGACTATCCATCATCTCTTGATTACATTCCAGGGGTTTTCAATGGGGTTCAGGTCTGGAGATTGGGCTGCCCATGATAGGGTTTTGATGTGGTGGTCTCTTAATTTTTGCCAGAGCTGTATGTGTCATAACTAAGCACCATCAAATATTAAGCAGGGGGTGAAATGCTTTTAGGACACACACCCTTAAATCAAAGGGATTGATAAAAAGAACATAAACAGCACACCGATTAAAGAAGAGAAAATAAGAAGACTCTTTATTAGCCCATGTGGTAACATTTCAATTCCGTAGCAGACAAATTATCTGTTATGCATTCGAAGCGTTGTCACATGGGCTAATAAACAGTCTGCCACTTTTCACAATTAATCGGAGTGCTTCTTATCTTCATATACAGTATACACACACTTAGAGCAGATACTTATATTTAGGAGGAGTATACACAATGTGCACAGCTCCACAATACATACTGTGGTAAGGAATATAGAGTGAAGTGCTGTATATACTATTTAGTGTAGAGATGTGCCAGTGTATCAACTTGCTGCAGATGGTGTCACTGTGCATCGGTCAACTATACAATGCATTTTGCACAAGGAGAAGCTGTATGGGAGAGTGATGCGAAAGAAGCCGTTTCTGCAAGAACGCCACAAACAGAGTCGGCTGAGGTATGCAAAAGCACATTTGGAGAAGCCAATTTCTTTTTGGAAGAAGGTCCTGTGGACTGATGAAACCAAGATTGGGTTGTTTGGTCATACAAAAAGGCGTTATGCATGGCGGCAAAAAAATACAGTGCGTTGTATAGTTGACCGATGCACAGTGACACCATCTGCAGCAAGTTGATGCTGCAGCTCTCTGGAGGTGGTCTGAGGATTGTGCTTGACTGATCTCACCATTCTTCTTCTCTGCCTTTCTGATGTTTTTCTTGGCCTGCCACTTCTGGCCTTAACAAGAACTGTACATGTGTTCTTCCATTTCCTTACTATGTTCCTCACCGTGGAAATTGACAGGTTAAATCTCTGAGACAGCTTTTTGTATCCTTCCCCTGAACAACTATGTTGAATAATCTTTGTTTTCAGATCATTTGACAGTTGTTTTGAGGAGCCCATGATGCCACTCTTCAGAGGAGATTCAAACAGGAGAACAACTTGCAAGTGGCCACTTTAAGTAGCTTTTCTCATGATTGCATACTCCTGGCTATGAAGTTCAAAGCTCAATGAGGTTACAAAACCAAAAAAAGTGCTTTAGTAAGTCAGTAAAAAGTAGGTAGGAGTATTTAAAACAAGAAAATGATAAGGGTGCCCATACTTATGCACCTGTCAAATTTTGTTTGAATGCAGATTGCACATTTTCTGTTAGTACAATAAACCTCATTTCAAGGCAGAAACATTACTGTGTCCAACAGTTATTAGATATATGAAACTGAAATAGCTGTTGCAAAAAAAACAATTTTTATAAAACATTAAGCTTAAGATTAATAGGGGTGCCCAAACTTTTTCATATAACTGTATAATGTATATACAGCAGTATCACCTATATAATGTACTAGCTGAAGAGCCCGGCGTTTCCTGGGCATAGTAAATATCTGTGGTTAGTTATAGCACCTCACTTCTCTTATTTTCCCATCACGCCTCTCATTTTGCCCATCACATCTTTCATTTTCCCCCTCACATCTCTCATTTTCTCCCTCACACCTCTCATTTTCCCCCTCACTCCTCTTATTTTCCCCCTCACTCCTCTCATTCCCCCCTAACACTTGTGATTTCGACCTCACATCTGTCATTTTCCGATCACTCCACTATTTTCCCTCACTCCTCTCATTTTGCACTCACACCTTTTCATTTTCACCTCACACCTCTCATTTTCACCTCAGTATATACATGTTTGTCATCTCCCTTATATATAGTATACACCTGTATGTCATCTCCTCTCCTGTATATAGTATATACCTGTATGTCATCTCCCCTGTATATAGTATATACCTGCTGTGTGTCATCTCCCCTGTATATAGTATATACCTGTATGTCATCTCCTCCTATATATAGTATATACCTGTATGTAATCTCCTCCTGTATATAGTATATACCTGTGTGTCATCTCACCTATATATAGTATATATCTGTGTGTCATCTCCTCCTGTATATAGTATATACCTGTATGTCATCTCCTCCTATACATAGTATATACCTGTGTGTCATCTCCTCCTGTATATAGTATATACCTGTATGTCATCTCCTCCGGTATGTAGTATGTACCTGTATGTCATCTCCTCCTCTATATAGTATATACCTGTGTCTCATCTCTCCTGTATATAGTATATATCTGTGTGTCATCTCCTCCTGTATATAGTATATACCTGTGTGTCATCTCCCCTGTAAATAGTATATACCTGTGTGTCATCTCCCCTGTATATAGTATATACCTGTATGTCATCTCCTCCTGTATTAGACCTCGTTCACACGTTATTTGGTCAGTATTTTTACCTCAGTATTTGTAAGCTAAATTGGCAGCCTGATAAATCAGCAGTATATATTAGCTCACACATACACATAATAGACTGGTCATGTGACTGACAGCTGCCGGATTCCTATATGGTACATTTGTTGCTCTTGTAGTTTGTCTGCTTATTAATCAGATTTTTATTTTTGAAGGATAATACCAGACTTGTGTGTGTTTTAGGGCGAGTTTCGTGTGTCAAGTTGTGTGTGTTGAGTTGCATGTGGCGACATGCATGTAGCGACTTGTGTGAGATGAGTTTTGTGTGGCGACATGCGTGTAGCAACTTTTTGTGTGTCGAGTTGCATGTGACAGGTTAGTGTATCAAGTTGTGTGCAGCAAGTTTTGCGCATGGCGAGTTTTGCGCGTGGTGAGTTTTATGTGTGGTGCCTTTTGAGTATGTGCAAGTTTTGTGTGAGGCAACTTTTGCATGTGTTGCAACTTTTGTGCATGTGGCAATTTTTCTGTGTGTGCAAGTTTTGCGCGTGGCGAGTTTTCCATAAGGTGAGTTTTGCACGTGTGGCGAGTTTTGCATGTGGAGAGTTTTGCGCGTGGCGAGTTTTGAGCGGCGACTTTTGTGTTTCGACTTTTATGTGGCAAGGTTGGTGTATGTGTGGTGAAATGTGCGCTGAGGGTGGTATATGTGTTCGAGCACGTGGTAGTGTGTGGCGCATTTTGTGTGTGTGTTCATATCCCCGTGGTGGTGTGGTGATTATCCCATGTCGGGGCCCCACCTTAGCAACTGTACAGTATATACTCTTTGGCGCCATCGGTCTCATTCTTGTTTACATCTGGCAGCTGTTAATTTGCCTCCAACACTTTTCCTTTCATTTTTTCCCCATTATGTAGATAGGGGCAAAATTGTTTGGTGAATTGGAAAGCGCGGGGTTAAAATTTCACCTCACAACATAGCTTTGACGCTCTCGGAGTCCAGACGTGTGACTGTGCAAAATTTTGTGCCTGTAGCTGCGACTCCTCCAACACTTTTCCTTTCACTATTTCCCCATTATGTAGATAGGGGCAAAATTGTTTGGTGAATTGGAAAGCGCGGGGTTAAAATTTCACCTCACAACATAGCCTATGACGCTCTCGGGGTCCAGACGTGTGACTGTGCAAAATTTTGTGGCTGTAGCTGCGAAGGTTCAGATGCCAATCCCGGACATACACACATACACACATTCAGCTTTATATATTAGACTAGCTGAAGAGCCCGGCGTTGCCTGGGCATAGTAAATATCCGTGGTTAATTATAGCACCTCACTTCTCTTATTTTCCCATCACGCCTCTCATTTTCCCCATCACATCTTTCATTTTCCCCCTCACATCTCTCATTTTCTCCCTCACACCTCTCATTTTCCCCCTCACTCCTCTTATTTTCCCCCTCACTCCTCTCATTCCCCCCTAACACTTGTGATTTCGACCTCACATCTGTCATTTTCCGATCACTCCACTATTTTCCCTCACTCCTCTCATTTTGCACTCACACCTTTTCATTTTCACCTCACACCTCTCATTTTCACCTCAGTATATACATGTTTGTCATCTCCCTTATATATAGTATACACCTGTATGTCATCTCCTATATATAGTATATACCTGTATGTCATCTCCCCTGTATATAGTATATACCTGCTGTGTGTCATCTCCCCTGTATATAGTATATACCTGTATGTCATCTCCTCCTATATATAGTATATACCTGTATGTAATCTCCTCCTGTATATAGTATATACCTGTGTGTCATCTCACCTATATATAGTATATATCTGTGTGTCATCTCCTCCTGTATATAGTATATACCCGTATGTCATCTCCTCCTATACATAGCATATACCTGTATGTCATCTCCTCCTGTATATACTATATACCTGTAGGTAATCTGCTCCTGTATATAGTATATACCTGTGTGTCATCTCCTCCTGTATATAGTATATACCTGTATGTCATCTCCTCCTGTATGTAGTATGTACCTGTATGTCATCTCCTCCTCTATATAGTATATACCTGTGTGTCATCTCTCCTGTATATAGTATATATCTGTGTGTCATCTCCTCCTGTATATAGTATATACCTGTGTGTCATCTCCCCTGTAAATAGTATATACCTGTGTGTCATCTCCTCCTGTATATAGTATATATCTGTATGTCATCTCCTCCTGTATTAGACCTCGTTCACACGTTATTTGGTCAGTATTTTTACCTCAGTATTTGTAAGCTAAATTGGCAGCCTGATAAATCCCCAGCCAACAGTAAGTCCACCCCCTGGCAGTATATATTAGCTCACACCTACACATAATAGACTGGTCATGTGACTGACAGCTGCCAGATTCCTATATGGTACATTTGTTGCTCTTGTAGTTTGTCTGCTTATTAATCAGATTTTTATTTTTGAAGGATAATACCAGACTTGTGTGTGTTTTAGGGCGAGTTTCGTGTGTCAAGTTGTGTGTGTTGAGTTGCGTGTGGCGACATGCATGTAGCGACTTTTGTGAGATGAGTTTTGTGTGGCGACATGCGTGTAGCAACTTTTTGTGTGTCGAGTTGCATGTGACAGGTTAGTGTAGCAAGTTGTGTGCAGCAAGTTTTGCGCATGGCGAGTTTTGCGCGTGGCGAGTTTTATGTGTGGTGCCTTTTGAGTATGTGCAAGTTTTGTGTGAGGCAACTTTTGCATGTGTTGCAACTTTTGTGCATGTGGCAATTTTTCCTGCGTGTGCAAGTTTTGCGTGTGGTGAGTTTTCCATGAGGTGAGTTTTGCATGTGTGGCAAGTTTTGCATGTGGAGAGTTTTGCGCGTGGCGAGTTTTGAGCGGTGACTTTTGTGTTTCGACTTTTATGTGGCGAGTTTGGTGTATGTGTGGTGAAATGTGCGCTGAGGGTGGTATATGTGTTCCAGCACGTGGTAGTGTGTGGCGCATTTTGTGTGTGTTCATATCCCCGTGGTGGTGTGGTGATTATCCCATGTCGGGGCCCCACCTTAGCAACTGTATAGTATATACTCTTTGGCGCCATCGCTCTCATTCTTTAAGTCCCCCTTGTTCACATCTGGCAGCTGTTAATTTGCCTCCAACACTTTTCCTTTCATTTTTTTCCCCATTATGTAGATAGGGGCAAAATTGTTTGGTGAATTGGAAAGCGCGGGGTTAAAATTTCACCTCACAACATAGCTTTGACGCTCTTGGGATCCAGACGTGTGACTTTGCAAAATTTTGTGCCTGTAGCTGCGACGCCTCCAACACTTTTCCTTTCACTTTTTCCCCATTATGTAGATAGGGGCAAAATTGTTTGGTGAATTGGAAAGCGCGGGGTTAAAATTTCACCTCACAACATAGCCTATGACGCTCTCGGGGTCCAGACGTGTGACTGTGCAAAATTTTGTGGCTGTAGCTGCGACGGTTCAGATGCCAATCCCGGACATACATACACACACACATACACACATTCAGCTTTATATATTAGATAAACAGAAGTAGCAGTTTCACCTATATATTGTATATAGAGCAGTCTTTATACTGGATCACCCCATGGGCAGTGGGGTACTTAGTACCGGGTCCTTCGGTTCTCAAGGGGGATGTCACGGTGGCTGATCCGGTCCGTGACCCTCAGGAGGTCTGTGTAAAAGGGAAAGGTCTTTAAAGGGGAAATGTTCGTAACGCCACCTGTGGTACTCGGTCAGGGTGACCGACACTGCTTTAAGGGGTCCACTGGGGTGATGTTATGGCAGCTAGATGGTATACCTTCCCACAGATGAAGTATGTCCCCAGGGCTTCCCAGAGTATAGATGGTGAATGGTGAGAGGCGCAGTGAAGAAAGAGGACACAAGGTTGCAGCCTCTTTACCTTTTACTGAAGGTTTCAGCATCCACAGTCCAGAGCACAGACCACAGGGCAGGCAGAGTCCAGCCGGTTTAGAGGCAATTCCAGAGTCCCCTTATCCAGGTGGAAATCAGTAGCCTTCCTCTAGCGCCGTGGTGTTGTAGTACCTTACTGCTAAGCTTTTCATAAGGTCCTCACAACTGTTGTAGATGATACAGATGTTGTCTCTCTCTCTGTCCCCCGGATGGATAGGACAAACCCGTATGACCGGTGGCTTGAGGCATTTTACAGGGACTCTATCATGCCCCAGCCTCTAAGGGGTGCCACCTTGCCTCCTGGGTGTAGGGGTGGACAGGTAACATGAAATTAGCTGTCCTGCCGGTCTCTGGAGCAAGGCATAAAGGATCGTTGCTCCCTCGGTGTTTCGGCTGCCGGGATCCTGCACCTCAGAAGGAGGCAGCCTGTGTAGGGCAGAACTCCTGTGATATCTACTCCTTTGCTATGACTTCTTCACCCTCTCTACAATACAGTTCTCCTTCAGTGTCTCTTTCTAGAAGCTGCCACACTCAGGGCAGGCACAGCTCCGTGTCCTTCTGTCTCGGCCTCTGACAGCATCCCACCCCTGTCAGGGACCAACTACCTGAGCGAAGCTCAGCCAGCAACTACCTAACTTCCTCCCCAGGCAACCATTTTACCTAAGTGTGAGAAGTGCCCTAATAAATAGGAGCATAGATTCCCCTGGTGGCCTGGAGTGCGAAATGTGTTGCATATTTTTTGATACCTGGATTCAGTTTCAGTCTTTCATTGCCTCCAAACGTAACATTACTCCCCCCTAGAGGAGAACTATATTACTGCAATGACCAGGACCCTGGGGCGCTGCAATACAATATGTAGGTGATACTGCTACTGATTATATAATTGCAGTATCACCTATATATTGTATATATAACAGTTGCAGTATCACCTATATGATGTATACAGACTGCTCTATATACATTATGTAGGTGATACTGCTACTGCTTTATATACATTATATAGGTGATACTGATACTGTTCTATATACATTATATATTGTATATAGAGCAGTCTGTATGCAATATGTAGGTAATAATGCTACAAATTTAGATAATTGCAGTATCACCTATATATTCTATGTCTAACAGTTGCAGTATAACCTCAAAAAGCAGCTAAGTAAAGAAAAACGAGTGTCCTTCATTACTTTAAGAAATGAAGGTCAGTCAGTCCGAAAAATTGGGCAAACTTTGAAAGTGTCCCCAAGTGCAGTGGCAAAAACCATCAAGCTCTACAAGGAAACTGGCTCACATGAGGACCGCCCCAGGAAAAGAAGACCAAGAGTCACCTCTGCTTCTGAGGATAAGTTTATCCGAGTCACCAGCCTCAGAAATCGCAGGTTAACAGCAGCTCAGATTAGAGACCAGGTCAATGCCACGCAGAGTTCTAGCAGCAGACACATCTCTACAACAACTGTTAAGAGGAGATTTTGTGCAGCAGGCCTTCATGGTAAAATAGCTGCTAGGAAATCACTGCTAAGGACAGGCAACAAGCAGAAGAGACTTGTTTGGGCTAAAGAACACAAAGAATGGACATTAGACCAGTGGAAATTTGTACTTTGGTCTGATGAGTACAAATTTGAGATCTTTGGTTCCAACCACCGTGTCTTTGTGCGATGCAGAAAAGGTGAACAGATGAACTCTTCATGCCTGGTTCCCACCGTGAAGCATGGAGGAGGAGGTGTGATGGTGTGGGGGTACTTTGCTGGTGACACTGTTGGAGATTTATTCAAAATTGAAGGCATACTGAACAAGCATGGCTACCACAGCATCTTGCAGTGGCATGCTATTCCATCCGGTTTGCGTTTAGTTGGACCATCATTTATTTTTCAACAGGACAATGACCCCAAACACACCTCCAGGCTGTGTAAGGGCTATTTGACCAAGAAGGAGAGTGATGACCTGGCCTCCACAGTCACCAGACTTGAACCCAATCAAGATGGTTTGGGGTGAGCTGGACCGCAGAGTGAAGGCAAAAGGGCCAACAAGTGCTAAGCATCTCTGGGAACTCCTTCAAGATTGTTGGAAGACCATTCCCGGTGACTACCTCTTAAAGCCCATCAATGCCAAGAGTGTGCAAAGCAGTCATCAAAGCAAAAGGTGGCTACTTTGAAGAACCTAGAATATAAGACATATTTTCAGTTGTTTCACACTTTTTTGTTAAGTCTATAATTCCACATGTGTTAATTCATAGTTTTGATGCCTTCAGTGTGACAATTTTCATAGTCATGAAAATACAGAAAAATCTTTAAATGAGAAGGTGTGTCCAAACTTTTGGTCTGTACTGTAGGTTATACTGCAATTATATAAATCAGCAGCATTATTACCTACATATTGTATACAGACTGCTCTATATACAATATATTGGTGATACTGCTACTGCTGTATATACATTATATAGGTTACACTGCTACTACAGTATCACAAACATAACATATATACACCACTAGCAGTATCACATATATTGTATATACATGGAAACTTTTATCTTGAGACTTAACCAGATGAGGGGGAAATTAATAAGTAGCTGAAGCACAGAGGAGCTGATCCCGAATTTTACTGCTGATGGTGAGCAGGAAGAATCTTTGGAATAAAACAAGCATGCGCACACTACCTTGCTTGCCCGCAATCAGGGATGTCGCGGCCGCCGTACACTCACTACAAGAGCCGCACAGCTGCCGTGCGCGCGTCATTATAAGGGCCGCTGTGTGCATGTCAACACAAAGGCCGCCATGCATGCATCACTACAAGAGCTGCGCGCAGCTGAAGTGCGTGCGTCATCATAAGGGCAGCTGTGCGAGTGTGCGCGTGTCATCATAAGGGCCACCACAGATGCTTTCATGTATGGTGGTAAGGGCTGCTGTGGCCGCCGCACGGCCTTGTTGCCACGTGCACGCGAGGCAGCATGCACAAACAGGAGTTAAAAGTTTTAAAGGGCTGGTGGCCACTTTGGAATGCAGAGCCGCCGGCCCACTGGGCATATGCCTGCCTGGGCAGATTACCAATCCGGGCCTGGTGAGTTGTGACAGCTGCATTTAAGCGGCTGCTAATGTGGAAAAGTGCCTCTTCCAATTCCCATTGGCCACCCCTGCAACATAATCTCATATATCACATTTGGACAATTGAGAAGCCCAGGCTCTTGGTGGGCGTTCATATGAGATGTTATTTCACAATATACCATAATATTACAGTATTGCAGTGTATGGTAAATGCGATCAAGTGATCCTAAAAAGATATGAGGAATGCTAAAGTAGTAAGTATTGAAATGGCAAAATCACTGATGTTTGGTCACTTTGCCTCCACCAAAAAAAATGAATAAAAACAGATCAGAAAGTTGTTTTGACCCCAAATTGTAATGGTAAAAATTACAGTTTCATAACACAAAAAACAAGAACTGATACAAATAAAAGAATCATAGCTCATGGAAGTTAAGGATGAAAAATTGAAAGTTCCAACATACGGTATCTGCCAAGCAAACCCCTCATCCAAAGTTTCATTTACCTAAGCAAGGCTGCTTTTGAGATTTCCTGCTTTCTTCAAAAAGCTGGCTATGTGATCTTCAATATAGGAAGTTTTAAAAAAGTGTCTCTTATTTCAGGTAACGTTTCAGAATAATCCGTCATGCGAAATTACACTGTTTTACTTGTATTCTGCAGTTTAATCAATTTTCTCTTCTTCAGACTCTGTCTCTAATTTTTAGTTGCTTTATACAGTACCCTCATAGAGATGGATTCCTTTTTTTATTTCTCTGTAACATATGGATAAAAGCACCTGTAGCAGCATGGAAGACATTATGCAGTAGTAGTTAGCTGTGTGGCTGTGAATCCAGCCCTGAAGTAAATAAAAGTTGCTAGAAACTGAAACTCAATTTGTCTATGACTATCTGATATCTCGCCGTACTGATTACTTCTCACTATTTCTCCCCTTCCTCCCCATAGAATTTCAGTATGCTTAGATAGATATGAGCTTGGTTTTATTCCAGAGTGAATGAGGAATTCAGGATGCACAGGGAGGAGAAGAAGTGGTGAGAAAGTGGAGAAAGAAGGATATTTCTCTGATAAAATATATCATTAAGTTGTTTAAACTTGTGTTCTATACATTTATGTAACATTTGTTGAAACAACAATGTCAATTTATAAGCTGGGAAGAATAAGTGTTTAGAAAAAATATAAGTGGGAAATCTAAGGTGGCGAATGCACAACAAGAGAGTGAAGAGGATTTTATTGCTTTAAATTATACAAAAGTGTATTTTCAGATGGGTTTAAATTTAACACCTTCATAAATTTACTATTTTCCTAAACTGCTGTTATTTTTCCTGATAGGTGGTATAAATGGAGATCCACCATTATGTTCCACATGCAGTGGAAACTGTACTGTAAGTTCGGGCTGCAAGTGTACCACTTCTTTGTCATCTTGCCTTCCTGATCCCCATACATGTCCAATGAACTCCTCTAGCTGCTGCCTCTCAAATCACTCATGGTATCCGGATTTGGCCTGCTGTATAGGTGAGAGATTTATTTATTTTCTAGAAAAATGCATTCTTTTCTTCACTATACGCACTATTTGGGAATAGTATGTTGTGTACCGATATACAGTTGAAACCAGATGTTTACATACACTATATTAAAAAGACACATATACATGTTTTTCTCAATATCTGACATGAAATCAGAATAAACCTTCCCCATTTTAGGTCAATTAGGATTAATTATTATATAATTATTAATATTTGCCAAATGCCAGAATAATGAGAGAGAGAGAGAGAGAGAGAGAGAGAGAGAGAGAGAGAGAATGTTTTAAGGCATTTTTATTACTTGCTGCAAGGTCAAGAGTTTGCATACGCTAAGATTACTATGCCTTTAAACAATTCTGGACTGCCCATATGATGTTATGTTTTAGAAAGCATCTCATAGGTTTTTTGGCAACATCTGAGTTAAGGGACACACATGTGGATGTATTTTTCGGGCTAACATAGTACAACAATATAATTTTTTATTGTACATCATAATTGACTTAGTAAAATGTATGTTTAATATCCACCTCAGCAACTTGGCTGCTGTCACCTGTCTAAAAGTCTGGTTGGTTGGCGACCAATTAATTTGAAGCCATTGCTGATTATCCATTGCAGTTTAGTCATCCCCCTTAGCCTTCCATAAACTGTACATTTACTAGACTTTTTTATTATTGCCTATTGTCTTGCCCCTTGAATTGTAGTTTCCAAGGTATTTCCTGGTTTTATATCCTGCCAAAAACTGACCATCTGATTACACTCAAGTTCCATTATAGCTTCTGCGCATCAGTGACTACTGAGAAGACTGCAACCTGGGGAACCAACCAAAAACCTCCTATTAGCAGTAAAGACTGGGATAATCCCTTAAACACCGCACCTCTTTTTACTATCTGCCATAGGGCAACTACACATGTGTTTGGTTTATGGGGACTTTCTACAATTATTTAGTAACATGCATGTTGCATGTCTGTGTGAGCGGCAGCCAGGGCCATAGTCATGGTCCGCACAAGTGTCTGCTTTAGCATGACCTGGCCACCCGCATCACATACATAGTCTCACTGTCTTACTTGCCTGATTCTCAGAGGCCTCCCTTAAACACAGAGACACTTCTTCACATAGAGGCAGAGTCCAATTTCAACTTTAAACGTAGAACATTACAGCATCAACACCGAGTTCTGCATAGTTCACATCCTTCGCTTTCCCTGTGCTCTTCCCAATGTCCTTCAGCTGGTACCCGGGTCGTACCATCTTGACCACTACTGCAGCGTCCTCCCTGTTCAGCTTCACTACGTTCAGAAGTTCCCTTATCTGTTTTACTCCAGACATGAGGGCATCTGCCCAAGTAGTAAGCTGCCACATTTTAGAGCGACCTGCGTTCCAATGCTGCTGTACTTCTGGCTCCAGGGCCGTGGATGGCTGGGATTTCCACTTCCCAATGTTGCAGAGCCGTCCGCCTTGTACGGGCTCTGTAGCCCTTCTCCCTGTAATAGGGAAAAACCCTCTATCTTAACCACGGTTGGCTCCTCCTGTATAACTATATACACTAGTGTACCCCATAACTCAGTGGCATAACTGAGGTACTGCTCTTTCCATAGCAGCACTAGATGCAGCATGAAAAATACAACAATAAATACACAGTTTAACAACATTAAACTGGGACATGTTTGGGGCACAAGACTGTTTTTATGACCCCCTTACATCTGTAAATGAGGAAGGGTGGGATCCATGCGAGGTAGTATCTTGTTGGCTACAAAGGTCTTTTAAGACTCAGAGCAATCACCCTAGCTAAGGTGAGGTAGGATGTGGTAGAGACTAGCCTCTCAGAGATCAGTGTGGTATGACTGGATGAGGAGTCTACAGTCACTTTGACTCAGCCCTGACTTCTTGGAATCTCCTTTAAAAGTCTAGATCCCTGACCTTCATAGTGACCTCTCTGTAGTTATGTCACTTCCCATAACTTCTTCAGCTGCTGCCCCTGTGTCATCATGGGAAGCACCTCTGACCAGTCTACACATGTAAAAGATCTTTTACAGTATGGGTGTGAGATATACAGGGTGGGCCATTTATATGGATACACCTAAATAAGATGGGAATGGTTGATGATATCAACTTCCTGTTTGTGGCACATTAGTATATGGGAGGGGGAAACTTTTAAAAATGGGTGGTGACCATGGAGGCCATTTTGAAGTCAGACATTTTGGATCCAAATTTATTTTTTTCAATGGGAAGAGGGTCATGTGACACATCAAACTCAATAAGTTTGATGTGTCACATGACCCTCATCCCATTGAAAAAAATAAACTTGGATCCAAAATGTCTGACTTCAAAATGGCCACCATGGTCACTACCCATCTTGAAAAGTTTTCCTCCTCCAATATACTAATGTGCCACAAACAGGAAGTTGATATCACCAACGATTCCCCTTTTTATTTAGGTGTATCCATATAAATGGCCCACCCTGCATACTGTAATTGTATATTTACTTTAATCTGAGATATTCTTGTTTTCCTGACAGAGGAGCCATACTGCACCCCAGCCTGTTTTGCAGATGAAGAGTGCACCTATGTAAATAACTATGCAGCCTGTGTAGCTAATACAACCTACTATCAAAATCTGGGCCTCAGTAAGTTGGTTTAAGAGCTAATTTGTTGCACAACTTACAAAAAAGTTAAAAGATCAGGTAGACATTGATGGGAATGAGTTGACCCTTGTGACATTTCATCTTTGCAGGTGTGTATAATGTGAGCACTATGATAGACTGTAAAGGAGCAAACATGACGGTGTCAGTGGGAAAGAACTTGTTGGAGACCCTACACTATAACCCATCTGCCCTAACTCTGTCCCAGTACAACTGCACAGGGGCTGTGGTGAACACACTGAATGGGCAGCGCGTGTACTCATTTACTGTACAAACAAAGGATGGTCTCTGTGGGAATACAATGACGGTGAGTCAGGAATCATATACACAAGTATATGTTTATATATAAATTTAACTGAAATGCGTGTTTTGGAATGGAATCCTTATCTTTTAAAGTGTGCTATTATCTGGTGAGATACCTGTACAACATTTATTCATCTACAATTGTATCCCAGAGAGGATCATTTTCTGATATATTGATGGCCTATCTATGGAACAGCTAATATGAGATTGGTGATGGTTTGTGTAGATTTCTACTGAGTGGTATGGGTGATGAGTTTCCGACCTCCAACAATAGAATATATCAGTACTGTACAACCCCTTTAATGCCTGAAAAAGATGTCTATAACGTTAAATTATAATGTATTTTATAATATGGGGATTGGACACGATGATCCAGGAGGTGCCCTCCAATTCTAACCCTCTATGATTCTATGTTTCTAGATGAACTTGGGTTTGATGATCATGTTCTTTAAAGAAAAAAAATACTGATGGGATTATGTATAAATACCTTCTGACCTGCAAATTGAAAACTGTAAAAAAGAAGGGTGAAAACCAGCTATGATTATTTGCAGTATGTTTATCACGTCCATTATGTCATTTTTCATTTCATCTCATTGCTAATGACACCTACACATTGCGGCTTTAAGTCTCCTCATCTCGACATGCTTAACATGTTACTCTCCGCAAGGAGATAATATACTTTTTGGATCCCGGTCAGATGCCTCTCACTCAGCCAAATTAGATCTCCACTTCGCACTGACGAGGGGCAGTACCCCGAACACAGTTTCTACAAATTGAGATTCTTGTTTGGCTTTTATCCTAAGTCATGTGAAAAGGCTTGTTAAAGGATTGACATGACTGTTAGGATTGCTACTTCCAATAGGTGGCACTAGAGTTCTAGTCCTCTTTCTCTCTGAAGAGACAATTTGCATATTTCCCAGAGGTGCATTATGGCTTTAAGTCATCTCGACATGCTTAACATGTCACTCTCCGCAAGGTGAAACGATACTTCGTGGATTCCGATTCTAATGACACCTAAGTATTTTAGCTTGTTATTCTGTTAAGGAGTTCTGTAGTAACCATACTTTCAAGTTTTCCCATCTATAGGTGTACGATAATTCTGTATCTACGTCTGCTTCTCTCCTCTTTCTGCTCCTCATTCCTCCTCCACCTCCCCTCTCCATAGATTTCAGTAAGCTGTGTCATATGACATCTCAAAGATCTAGCAGTCTGTCTTGAAGGATTTGAGCTGTTTTCTCAAAGTGGATGACAAGTTCAGAATGGGAGAGGAAAAAGTGTCTTAGAAATAGGCATTGATTCCGATTTTTCAGATCAGATATATTACAAAGTATCTTACATTCGCCTGTTCCATTAAGTTATGTGAAATTTGTTAAAAGTCTGGTTCCCACTTAATATCATTTTTCAAAGAATTAATGTATAAACAAAATTAAACATTACTAAGTAGCCCACTAAATAAAACTGAAATAAGAATTGTCAAAGCACTGGTTACAAACTATGTGGAAATGGGGGTTACTTAAGTTGCAAAAATAGCTATTCAGTACAATGGTCAGGCCATCTCTTCTAAGAGGGAACCTGTCACCTGATTCATGCTAACCAAACCATAGCAAGAGACATGTCAATCACCTATGGGAAAAGCTGGCCAAGGTGGCGCTGGACCACTCTCATCTCCAGCTATGGTCCTCAGCTGGCTTTTTACCCTATATTTTCTCTGAAATTCAAAAGCATTTCAAATAAAAATATACATAGATGCAATCATATAGCCAAGCTCTGATATTTGCTGCATGTGATATGGTACAGCATGAATCACATCAAACAGGATAGCTTTAAATAAGTTAGCACTGTGAGGCAATGAGGCGAACCATATAGGAGGGCCAGTTTGTGTCCTCCAGGATGTGTATAGAGACATATTAAACCCGCTGGAGAGCATTTTGATTACAGCGAAACGTCTGTGATTACAAGGCAGAGTAAAAATGAGTGTGAATTTAGTCAAAGCAGTTAACCAAGTCAGATTTTAGGAAAACCCAACATGGGCTTTTATTTTTAGAGGGATTTGCAGGATTGGTAGTGTTATGGAAATTTGGTTTGGATAAATCTATCCCTGTGTGTGCTGCGGCCGTTCCCAATAAGACTGAGTATTTTGAGCGCTCATCAACAATGGACTGTACACCATTGTGTCAGAAAAACATTCCATCAATACTGATGATTTATTGTTGTACATACATAGTTTTATAATTGCATATAGAAAGGAGTGGTTAGGGGTGGTTAGTTAATTACCATATTGTCTAGCTCCTCTGTTATTGGTTATCTAAATATATATATATGGAATATTGTGATTAATGCACATATGAATGCTGATTAAGCAACTAAAATGTAGCTCTCTGCATCTAGGACAAAGTTGAGACATCTGATCAGCACTTAATACATCTGGCACTGTTCCGCTTTTCGGGTATCTGGAAAGCACAGAGGAACCATCTGGCCTAGCTCATGTGGTCAAATTGAGCAATTGATTATAAACTAGCTGTGGATATATGAGTATATATGATTATAGAGGAGTATACATGCAAGTGAGATCTACATGATATATATTTCTATGACAAGCCCCCCTTAGATATCACTTGCCCTAATCCTAGCCTCCTGTCCCAAAGTGCTGCAGCTCTTTTGTGCTGCCGGTGAACTGACGCAAGCCTAGCGCCTACGCCCCACTTTGTACAGACTTTTTGCAAATGGGCGGTCAGGAGATCTGTCCCTAATGGGGGCTCGTTGGAATCAGTCTTTTAGTCAATAGCATGTGTAGTGTATTCTTTATCAGGTTGGTAATCTATTCGGTCAGGCAGGGCATCCACAACATCATTATGGCTTAGGTGTCATCCTCTGGTAGGGGAGCTTTCTTGTAATGCGATGAGTGGATCCAAGTGGTTCTTTCCTCCAGCTTCACAGAGGTTGGTGTCATCAGCGGCACTTGGAAAGGACCATCAAATCTGGGATTGCGTGGTGTTCTCCTTATAAACACCTAGTCTCCTGGCTTCAAGGAGTGCGTACCGGACACTGAATCTGGATCTGGCAATGAAGAAAAAAACTTGAGAATGGATGTTAGCAAGTTTCTTGGTGAATTTAATTACATAAGCAGACAAAGTATCATATTGCATAGTCAGCTGCTGAGGGAAAGGATACCCCTAACCTGGGACTAGACCCAAACAAAATTTCATATGGTGTCAGCTTTTCTGGGCCTCTGGAAGTGTGCCTCAGGGTATGTGCACACGTCAGGATTTCTTGCAGAAATTTCCTGAAGAAAAACGGAAATTTTCTGCAAGAAATCCGCATTTTTTTTTGCGTTTTTTTTCCCGTTTTTTCGCGTTTTTTTAGCATTTTGCAAGTGAAATTAGCTTGCAGAATGCTAAAGTTTTCCAAGCGATCTGTAGCATCGCTTGGAAAACTGACTGACAGGTTGGTCACACTTGTCAAACATAGTGTTTAATAAAAAAATTAAAAAAATTGTTATACTCACCTGCAGACAGCCGATCTCCTCAGCGGCGTCCGATCCTATAGATGGTGTGTGCGAGCGGTCACATGAGCGGTCACGCGACCAATCACAAGACCGCGACGTCATCGCAGGTCCTTCACACACACCATCTATAGGAACGGAAGCGGCAGCATGCACCACTGAGAGGCGGGAAGACTCCGAGGCCATCGAAGGTGAGTATATCACTATTTTTTATTTTAATTCTTTTTTTTACCAATTATACGGTGCCCAGTCCGTGGAGGAGAGTCTCCTCTCCTCCACCCTGGGTACCAACCGCACATGATCTGCTTACTTCCCGCATGGTGGGCATAGCCACATGCGGAAAGTAAGTAGATCAATGCATTCCTAGGTGTGCGGAATCCCCGCAATTCCGCAAATTTAATGAACATGTTGCTTTTTTTTCCGCTATGCAATTTTTTCGCGGAAAAAAATGCAACATTTGCACAAGAAATGCGAAATACACTGTAAATAATAGGAGGCATATGTAAGCATTTTTTTTTTGCGTTTTTATCACATTTTTATAGCGAAAAAACGCGAAAAAAACGCTAAAAATACTGAACGTGTGCACATGGCCTTACACTAAGTAGTGTGATTGTGAGTGTCTCCTGCCATGGTTTGAAGGTCTCTTGGGCAACTTTCAATATCCTGTTCTTAAGTGTCCCATTCAGTCTTTCCACTTTCTCGCTACTCTGGGGATTGTAGGGAGTGTGTAGGCCTAAGTCTGACCCTACTGCTGACTAGATATCTCGTGTGAGATTTGCTGTGAATGCGGGTCCCTGGTCACTCTCTATCACTTCTTGGACCCCATATCTGCTTATCTCATCTCTGAGAGTAGCTTCTTTGCAGTAGTCTTTGCTGACTGGTTCCCCACTGGGAAAGCTTCTGGCCATCCTGAGAACACGTCCACGACCACTGTTATGATCCTAGTGGCAAGGATCGCAGGACGGACTAGCTAAGTAACTGAACAGACGACTAGCTCTGGGGAGGTGGTAACTAGATTGACCGCAACCTGATCCTATCCGCAAACAACTATAAGTAGCCGTGGAACGTTACCTGAAAATCCTAGACGTCTCGTCACGGCCTGAGAAACTGACTATTCCTGGAGGGAAAGAAAGTCCTCTCTTGCCTCAGTGGAATGACCCCAAAGATATAGAATAGCCCCCCACAAATATTAACGGTGAGTTAAGGGGAAAGCACAAACACAGAGATGAAATCAGATTTAGCAAATGAGGCCCGCTAATACTAGATAGCAGAAAATAGGAAGGAAACTGTGCGGTCAATAAAAAACCCTATTCAAAATATCCACGCAGAGATTGCTCGAGCCCCCGCACCAACTAACGGCGCGGGGGAAGCAACTCCGTACCCCAGAGCTTACAGCAACAAGAAATCACATATTAGCAAGCTGGACTAGACTCATCTTACACAGAAATCATATTGCCGGCAGATGAGCAAAAAATATTCAAACAGAACTTAGCTTATCCTGAAGAGGCAGAAAACGAGATAATCAGGAATAATCAGAATAGCACTGAATACATTGACAGCCGGCAACAAGTGGAAGTGAAGCAGAGCTAAATAGGAACCTCCCTGGTGAATAACGAGGCAGCTGATCCAGCCAGACCCGCAGGATAATAAACGAAAACCACCAGGGGGAGCCAAAAAAACAAAGTCACACAATACCATCTGTGACCACAAGAGGGAGCCTGAAAACGGAGTTCACAACAGTACCCCCCCCTTGAGGAGGGGTCACCGAACCCTCATCAAAACCCCCAGGGCGATCAGGGTGAGCCACATGGAAGGCACGAACCAAATCGGCCGCATGAACATCAGAGGCGACAACCCAGGAATTATTCTCCTGACCATAGCCTTTCCACTTAACCAAATACTGAAGCCTCCGTCTAGAAATACGAGAATCCAAGATCTTCTCCACCACGTATTCCAATTCTCCCTCAACCAGCACAGGGGCAGGAGGCTCAACCGAAGGAACCACAGGCACCACATACCTCCGCAACAACGACCGATGGAACACATTATGAATGCCGGGAGGTCCAAACGAAATGACACAGGGTTAAGGACTTCCAAAATCTTATAAAGACCGATAAACCGAGGCTTAAACTTAGGAGAGGAGACCTTCATAGGAAAAAAGCAAGAAGACAACCACACCAAGTCCCCAACGCGAAGTCAGGGACCCAGTCGTCCTGATCAGCAGAAACAAAACATCTTAAATAGGTTTCCAAAGTCTGATTAGTGCGCTCGGTTTGGCCATTCATCTGAGGATGGAAGGCCGATGAAAAAGACAAATTAATGCCCATCTTAGCACAAAGGTCCGCCAAAATCTAGACACAAACTGGGATCCTCTGTCGGAAACAATATTTTCAGGGATCCCGTGCAAACGAACCACATTTTGAAAAAACAGAGGAACCAACTCGGAGGAGGAAGGCAACTTAGGCAAGGGCACCAAATGGACCATCACACACCACCCAAATGACAGACATTCTCTGAGAGACAGGGAGATCTGAAATAAAATCCATGGAAATGTGCGTCCAAGGCCTCTTCGGGACAGGCAAAGGTAACAACAAGCCACTGGCACGAGAACAACAAGGCTTAGCCCGAGCACAAATTCCACAAGACTGCACAAAGGAACGCACATCCCGTGACAAGGAAGGCCACCAGAAGGACCTAGCCACCAAATCTCTGGTACCAAAAATCCCAGGATGGCCTGCCAACACCGAAGAATGAACCTCGGAAATAACTCTGCTGGTCCATCTATCCGGGACAAACAGTCTCTCCGGTGGACAACGGTCAGGTCTATCCGCCTGAAACTCCTGCAGCACTCGTCGCAAATCTGGGGAGATGGCAGACAAAATCACCCCTTCTCTGAGGATACCAGCTGGCTCTGAATCACCAGGAGAGTCAGGCACAAAACTCCTAGAAAGAGCATCAGCCTTCACATTCTTCGAACCAGGCAGGTATGAGACCACGAAATCAAAACGAGAGAAAAACAATGACCAACGAGCCTGTCTAGGATTCAGCCGCTTGGCCGACTCGAGATAAATCAAATTCTTGTGATCAGTCAAGACCACCACACGATGCTTAGCTCCCTCGAGCCAATGTCGCCACTCCTCAAATGCCCACTTCATAGCCAACAACTCCCGATTACCAACATCATAATTCCGCTCGGCAGGCGAAAACTTTCTTGAAAAGAAAGCACATGGCTTCATCACAGAGCCATCAGAGCTTCTCTGCGACAAAACAGCCCCCGCTCCATTCTCAGAAGCATCAACCTCGACCTGGAAAGGAAGGGAGACGTCTGGCTGACATAAGACCGGTGCCGAAGAAAACCGGCGCTTCAGCTCCCGAAAGGCCTCCACAGCCGCAGGAGACCAATTAGTAACATCAGAACCCTTCTTGGTCAAATCCGTCAATGGCTTAACAACACCAGAAAAATTAGCGATGAAGCGACGGTAAAAATTAGCAAAACCCAAGAACTTCTGAAGACTCTTAACAGATGTAGGCTGAGTCCAGTCATGAATAGCCTGAACCTTGACTGGGTCCATCTCAATAGCAGAAGGAGAAAAAATGAAACCCAAAAAAGAAACCTTCTGGACTCCAAAAAGACATTTTGAGCCCTTCACAAATAAAGCATTGGCACGCAGGACCTGAAACACCATCCTGACCTGCTTAACATGGGACTCCCAATCATCCAAAAAAACCAGAATATCATCCAGATACACAATCATAAATTTATCCAGATATTCACGGAAGATGTCGTGCATAAAGGACTGAAAGACAGAAGGAGCGTTAGAAAGTCCAAAAGGCATCACCAAGTACTCAAAATGGCCTTCGGGCGTATTAAATGCAGTTTTCCATTCATCACCCTGCTTAATACGCACAAGGTTATACGCACCACGAAGATCTATCTTGGTGAACCAACTAGACCCCCTAATGCGAGCAAACAGATCAGATAACAATGGCAAAGGATACTGAAATTTGACCGTGATTTTGTTTAGAAGGCGATAATCAACACAAGGTCTCAGGGAACCATCCTTCCTAGCCACAAAAAAGAACCCCGCACCAAGAGGGGAGGAGGAGGGGCGAATAAGTCCTTTCTCCAAAGACTCCTTTATATAACTCCGCATAGCAGCATGCTCCGGCACTGACAAATTGAAAAGTCGTCCCTTAGGAAACTTACTAACAGGAATCAAATTTATAGCACAATCACAATCCCTATGAGGAGGTAGAGAACTGAGTTTGGGCTCATCAAATACATCCTGGTAATCCGACAAAAACGCAGGGACCTCAGAAGGAGTGGATGAAGCAATAGACACCACAGGAGCGTCGCCATGAATTCCCTGACAACCCCAACTTGACACAGACATTGCTTTCCAATCCAGGACTGGATTATGAGTCTGCAACCATGGCAGGCCCAACACGACCACATCATGCAAATTATGCAATACAAGAAAGCGAATCACCTCCTGATGAACAGGAGTCATGCACATGGTCACTTGTGTCCAGTACTGAGGTTTATTCGTAGCCAATGGTGTAGCATCAATTCCCCTTAGTGGAATAGGGAATTTTAAAGGCTCCAAAACAAAACCACAGCGCCTGGCAAATGACAAATCCATCAGACTCAGGGCAGCACCTGAATCCACAAAAGCCATAACCGGGTAAGATGACAGGGAACAAATCAGGGTAACAGACAAAATAAACTTAGGCTGTAAAGTACCGATGGTGACAGATTTATCAATCTTTCTTGTGCGCTTAGAGCATGCTGAGATAACATGAGCTGAGTCACCACAGTAAAAGCACAACCCATTTTGCCGTCTATAATTTTGCCGTTCACTTCTGGTCAGAATTCTATCACATTGCATAGACTCAGGTGTCTGTTCAGCAGACACCGCCAAATGATGTGCAGGTTTGCGCTCCCGCAAACGCCGGTCAATCTGAATGGCCAGAGTCATTGACTCATTCAGACCTGCAGGCGTAGGGAACCCCACCATGACATTCTTAATGGCTTCAGAAAGACCTTTTCTGAAATTTGCAGCCAGGGCACACTCATTCCATTGAGTAAGCACCGACCATTTCCGAAATTTCTGGCAGTACACCTCTGCATCATCTTGCCCCTGAGAGAGGGCCAACAACGCTTTTTCAGCCTGGTTCTCAAGATTAGGTTCCTCATAGAGCAATCCAAGGGCCAGAAAAAACGCATCCACACTGAGCAATGCAGGATCCCCTGGAGCCAATGCGAAAGCCCAATCTTGAGGATCGCCACGCAAGAAAGAAATAATAATCTTAACTTGCTGAACAGAATCCCCAGAGGAACGAGGTTTCAAAGAAAGAAACAATTTGCAATTGTTCTTAAAATTCAGAAACCTAGATCTATCTCCAGAAAACAACTCCGGAATAGGTATTCTAGGCTCTGACATAGGACTGTGCACAACAAAATCCTGAATACTTTGTACCCTTGCAGCAAGATGATCTACACTGGAGGCTAAACTCTGGATATCCATATCAGCAGCTGAACTCAGAGCCACACCAAGATTAAGAGGAGGAGAGAAGCCAGACACACAGCAGCTAGACACACGGCAGCAAAAAAAAATAAAAAATTTCTCCAAGCTTCTTTTCTCCTGCTTCTGCCATGCAATTAACACTTTACTGGCCGGCTGTACTGTTATGAGCCTAGTGGCAAGGATCGCAGGACGGACTAGCTAAGTAACTGAACAGACGACTAGCTCTGTGGAGGTGGTAACTAGATTGACCGCAACCTGATCCTATCCGCAAACAACTATAAGTAGCCGTGGAACGTTACCTGAAAATCCTAGACGTCTCGTCACGGCCTGAGAAACTGACTATTCCTGGAGGGAAAGAAAGTCCTCTCTTGCCTCAGTGGAATGACCCCAAAGATATAGAATAGCCCCCCACAAATATTAACGGTGAGTTAAGGGGAAAGCACAAACACAGAGATGAAATCAGATTTAGCAAATGAGGCCCGCTAATACTAGATAGCAGAAAACAGGAAGGAAACTGTGCGGTCAATAAAAAACCCTATTCAAAATATCCACGCAGAGATTGCTCGAGCCCCCGCACCAACTAACGGCGCGGGGGAAGCAACTCCGTACCCCAGAGCTTACAGCAACAAGAAATCACATATTAGCAAGCTGGACTAGACTCATCTTACACAGAAATCATATTGCCGGCAGATGGGCAAAAAATATTCAAACAGAACTTAGCTTATCCTGAAGAGGCAGAAAACGAGATAATCAGGAGTAATCAGAATAGCACTGAATACATTGACAGCCGGCAACAAGTGGAAGTGAAGCAGAGCTAAATAGGAACCTCCCTGGTGAATAACGAGGCAGCTGATCCAGCCAGACCCGCAGGATAATAAACCAAACCACCAGGGGGAGCCAAAAAACCAAAGTCACACAATACCATCTGTGACCACAAGAGGGAGCCTGAAAACGGAGTTCACAACAGACCACAAAGGCATATTCGAATCCTCCACTTGGCGACATTTGGATGTGGTCTATCTGGACCCTCTGGAAGGGGTACAGTGGTCTGGCAAGATGATGTGTGGGAACTTTCTCCATTCTTCCAGGGTTGCATTTGGCGCAGGTCAAACAGCTGCTAGTGAACTTGGCTGTTAGGGTGGAGATCCCTGGAGCGAACCAGTAAGAGCCAATCAGATAATTCATCTGTGTCTTTGATCTGTGTGTGGGCCCATGTGCCCACGGGACCACCATAGGGTACATGGTTCGGGGTAAACAGGGTTTGTAGTCCATTGCGTATACCCTTCCCTCTTCATGTGTTGCTCCCTTCCTCCTCCAACATTCCTTCTTGTCCTTTGGGGCTTGCTCTTGCAGCTTTTTGAGCAGATCCCAGGGCGTCATCTGGTCAGGTTTCTTGTCTTCAGTCGTCATGTAGTAGCCGTCCGGCTCTACAACCTCTCCCACTTCTCCATATTGTCTTCCTTTGACTGCCATATCCACCATGTTGTTGCCTCGTGCCTCTACTGTGTTTAGTTTTCCATGCGCTTTGACTTTTAGTACTGCCACTACTTTTGGAAGTTGAAGTGCATTCAGCAGGTCCTTAATGGCTCCATGATGCTTCACGGTTGTTCCGCTTGCTGTGATGAAGCCCCTTGCAGCCCAGATGGGTCCAAAGTCGTGTGCTATGCCATGCGAGTACCTCGAATCAGTATACATTTTCGCAGTCTTGTCTTCTGCCATCTGGTAGGCCTTCGTCAGCACTATCAGTTCTGCTTCCTGGGCTGACAGACTAGGCAGCAGACTTGTGGACCACAGGATCTCTTGATTGCTGGTCACTGCACATCCCAATGGGAATCTTCCTTCATCATCTGCAAATCTGGAGCCATCCACATAGAGGATCAACTCTGGTTTGGTCAGTGGCTCTTCTGCCACCTTGGGTAGTCCTGCTGTTTCCTGATGCTGAAGCAATCATGGTCACCTGTCCAGAGCAAATCCAGATCCCTACGGAAGGTATCATGCAGATTTTGATCAGAATTTTGATCTGAGGATCCATATCTGTATCCCCCCTTGGGAGGGATACACAGTAGTGGGGCGAATCCCTCCCTCCACTCCAGTTTTCTGGGCGTGTCCCTATGTCCACGATTCTCACTTAAACTTTCAGTTTTACTGTGGGAGTGTCAATTTTTGTTTTGCAAACTGCAGAGATTGAGGGTCTGTGCAACCCAAGCCTATGTGAAGTTAGCACTAGGGTTGAGCGAAACGGGAAATTTTCAGAAGTCGCCGACTTTTGGCAAAGTCGGGTTTCATGAAACCCGACCCCTGTGTGGGGTCGGCCATGAAGTCGGCGATCTTCTGAATCTGGAATCGGAATTCCGATACCGATTCCCGATATGTTTAAGATATCGGGAATTGGTATCGGAATTCAGATTTAAGTGTAAAATAAAGAATTAAAATAAAAAATATCGCTATACTTACCCTCTGACGGGCCCTGGTACTAACCGGGAACCTTCCTTCCTTAGAATCAGCCTTCCAGGACCCTGCGGTGACGTCACGGTGACGTCGCGGCTTGTGATTGGTCGCGCGGCCGCCCATGTGACCGCTCGCGCGACCAATCACAAGCCGCGACGTCACCGTGACGTCACCGAAGGTCCTGGAAGGGCTGATTCTTAGGAAGGAAGGCTGCCGGAATGAAGCCGAGGGTGAGTATATTCCTATTAGTTATATACTCACCCTCGGACACGCCCTGCTTCTTTCCGGCAGCCTTCCTTCCTAAGAATCAGCCCTTCCAGGACCTTCGGTGACGTCACGGTGACGTCGCGGCTTGTGATTGGTCGCGCGAGCGGTCACATGGGCGGCCGCGCGACCAATCACAAGCTGCGACGTCACCGTGACGTCACCGCAGGGTCCTGGAAGGCTGATTCTAAGGAAGGAAGGTTAGTACCAGGGCCCGTCAGAGCGTAAGTATAGCGATATTTTTTATTTTAATTCTTTATTTTACACTTAAATATGGATCCCAGGGCCTGAAGGAGAGTTTCCGCTCCTTCAGACCCTGGGAACCATTGGAAACCCAATGCATTGCATTGGGTTTCGAGTTTCGGCCGACCCCGACCCCGACTTTTTTATAGGATCGGCCGATTTCACTCGACCCGACTTTTGAAAAAGTCGGGTTTCGTGAAACCCGACCCGATCCTATAAAAGTAAAGGTCGCTCAACCCTAGTTAGCACAGAGCCAGGGACTGGCTGCTGCTGATGCACCCAAGAGATACGGCGGTGCAATTGGTTTGGATACGGACTGTTTTGAGGACCCAGTTGTGAACTGGAGGATATCATTTACTTGTTTTTGTGAGTTTTCTTTAATAAAGACGTTTTATGTTGAGCTTTCTGAGGTCCTTGCCTATATGTCGCACTGTGTGAACACCACTGCATTACATATGGTGGAAAATGCGGACATTGTGAATTGAGGCGTACTCCAAAACAAGTTGCATGTCCATAATTAAGCTCGAGACACTACAGTCCAGACTGGCCAATAAAATGGAGGAGCTGCAAAAGAACTATGGGCAACTGAAATGTGAGATTCTTGCCCTATTGGGGGTTAGAGGGTTGACACGTATGTATCGGCACAGCGTGTGTTTCAGTGGTCCTTTGTGGAGGCCCGACCAGCCAGATCTCAGGCATAAGAATTGCTACAGTATTAGGCGTTTGCAGTGCCAAGGGCCTGGACATATGTCTGCCAGCTGTCCCCTGACAGCTGATCCCATGTACTCTGGGTTTACTCTCCGTTTATCAAAGGATGCCCAGGATGTCTTCGCCGTGGATGAGTTCTCTCCTGCAGATGACCCCACCTGTCCCAGGTGCATGTCAATGGACACCAGGCTGATGCTCTCCTGGATTCAGGGAGCCTAGTGAAATTTGTGCATAGGTCATTGATCTCAGGGTTAGAATCCTCTGGGAAAAAAAGTTGATGTCATATGCATTCATGGTGAACTCTGTGTGTATGGAGAGTCCGCCAGGGCTGTGGGGTACTCAGGCCGGGTCCGACAGCTCTTAAGGGGGTGGTCACGACAACAGTGACCCGGTTGGTGGCCCTGGGCATCCAATAAAAGTCAATTAAAGGGGGAATAAAGTTTATAAGGGATTAGTTTGTGATGCCACCCGTGGTGCTCGGCAATAGGGAAATAGCTGACGCTGCCGTTCAGGTCCACTGGGGCAGATGGTGACACAGCAGAGTTTTTATGGCTCTCCATGTGTAGAGCTGGGCACCAGGGCAATTCTAGTGTTAAAGCTGTTGGTAATGGTTGTAGTGCAGGGTGGATGGTGTAGTAAATAACTCTGAGGACACAGTAGGGTACAGTTTCCACACTTTACTCACAGTTCTTATATGCAGTCTCCAACCGGGTGCTGTGTCCTCCAGGTCTGTGGTCCAGCCAGCTCTCAGGTAATTTGGGGTTCACTTTCCTGAGACTTCTTTTCTTATGTTCCTCCCCTGGCCATTTATCTGCGCTGGCTCTCGCCCTCCTGCCCTGTACCGCACATGCAGTGTCCCAAGCCAGCAGCCTTGGATTCTGTTGGGCGGCGTCCTCCTGGCCCCCTTGATCCTATGTGGCTGCCTGTTCAGCGAATGTGTGTGGATGTGGCTGTGGCACATACAGATACCACAGCCTCAGGCTTGCTAGTTGAGTCTTGTAGTTCCTCCACTAGTCTGGGGGCCGATTCCCTCACTGCGACCTGGTCCTTCCACCCAACTATGGTCAGCATGGATTTGGGCGTCCAGGGTGGAATCCTCACTTCCCTGGCCCTTAGGACCCCTTCCTTCCTCTCAGGAGCTTCTCTCAGACACTTCATCTCACTCCTCTCTCCTCTCTTTGACTGACTAACTCCTCCCTCTTGTTTCCATGACAACTCCTCACAACTGACACTCTCCCAACCCACACCTTGTACCTTGTCCCTCCCTGGCCTGGAAAGGTCCAGTGTTGGGTGCTAGTGTGGGTCTCGAGTAGTGCCCCCTCTGTACCCAAGAGTGGAGCACCACACCTGTGGCCGAGATGCAGTACCTCTGTGGCGACTGGACCCTCAGGTTTGCCACAAGTATTTGACAGCAGAGGTTCCATTTTTTACTCCATGTGGAGAGGTTAAACATGTGGTGGGAGTGGTGAAGACCCTTACTTACGGGGCTGTTCTGGTCACTGTTGAGAATGAAATTAACCCTCCCGAGGTAAATATGTTTCTGGGCACAGAGCCCAAAGACCTGAGAAAGGGATTCCTGTTGTAGGGGTCACCCACATGGGGAAAGAGTGTGAACCCGATAGGTTTCTCCTAGAGGTGTTGGCAGGAGAGGTCAAGGAGACTACAACCATTTCAGAGTTTTGGGACAGCTCAGCTCCAGGATCCCACTCTGACCTTGGCACGGGAAAGGGTGATAGAAGTAAATGGGGTGGCTGAAAAACAGGGTGTGGAAGCATTTTTTCTGCGCATGGCGGTCATCCAGGAGTTACTTTATAAAGTTGACAAAATCCATGACAAAGTAGTGGAGCAGCTGGTAGTGCCCCAATTCTACCATCGGGCGGTGCTCAAAATGGCTCACACATATGCTGGGTGGGCACATAGGGGTTAAAAACACACAAGAACATATTTTACAATGGTTCTTCTTGCCAGGGATTTATGCTAAGGTGCAGGGCTTTTGTGAGATGTGTCCAGAGGGTCAACTCACCATACTCACCTCAAACTTCCAGAGTCCATTGGTTCCTCTACCTATTAAAGAGGTACAGCCCGTCGCCACCAACATACTGTTGTGCTCAAAAATTTGCATGCCCAACATAATTCTTGCTTTCTTTACCTTTTTTCACAGAATATGAATGCTAACACCAAAATTTTTTCTCCACTCATGGTTAGTGGTTGGATGAAGCCATTTCTTGTCAAACTACTGTGTTTTCTCTTTTTAAATCATAATGACAATCCAAAACATCCAAATGATCAAAAGATCACATACCCCATTTCTTAAAACCGTGTATTGCCCCTCTAACATCATTGACAGCTTGAAGTCTTTTGTGGTAGTTGTGGATGACGTTTTTTATTTTCTCAGATGGTAAATCTGCCCACTCTTCTTGGCAAAAAGCCTCCAGTTCCTGGGCTGTTTAGCGTGAAGTGCACGCTTGAGATCTCCCCAGAGTGGCTCAATGATATTGAGGTCAGGAGACTGAGATGGCCACTCCAGATCCTTCACTTTGTTCTGCTGTAGCCAAAGACAGGTAGACTTGGTCTTGTGTTTTGGATCATTGTCATATTGGAATGTCCAAGTACGTCCCATGTGCAGCTTCCAGGCTGATGATTGCAAATTTGCCTCCAGTATTTTCTGTTAATGTTCTGCATTCACCTTTCCTTCAACTTTGACCAAGTTTCTTGTGCCTTTGTAGCTCACACATCCCCAAAACATCAGTGATCCACCTCTGTACTTTACAGTAGGAATGGTGTTCCTTTCATCATAGGCCTTGTTGACCTCTCTTCAAATGTAACGTCTATGTTAGTGGCCAAAAAGTTCAATTTTCGTCTCATCACTCCAAATTACCTTGTTCCAGAAGTTTTGAGGCTGGTCTCTGTGCTGTTTTGCGTATTGTAGGCAAGATACTTTGTGGCATTTGCGCAGTAATGGCCTTCTTCTGGCGACTCGACCATGTAGCCCATTTTTCTTCAAGTGCCTCCTTATTGTGCATCTTCAAATAGCCACACCCCTAGTTTTCAGAGAGTCCAGTATTTCAGCTGATGTTATTTGTGGGTTTTTCTTTTCATCCCGAACAATTTTTCTGGCAGTTGTGGATGAAATTTTTTTAGTCTACCTGGTCTACCGTGGTTTTGTTTTTACAGAGCCTTTTCTTTTCCATTTGTTCATCACAGTCTGAACGCTACTGACTGGCATTATCAATTCCTTGGATATCTTTTTGTATCGCTTTCCTGTTTTATACAGTTCAACTACCTTTTCCCATAGATCCGTTGACAATTCTTTTGCTTTCCCCATGACTCACAATCCAGAAAGATCAGTGGTTGGATGCAAGAGTCTGTCTGGATCCCAGAAACTCACTCAGCTTTTATGAAATTGTTTGGAGGTAACAGATCCCCTCAGTTGCGCCCTCTCCTTCTCAGTGTGGTCCCCCGTGCGTCCAATAAATATATGTTGCATACTTTATTGTAAAATGTCTGTGTGTTGTCATGTGTAATACTATGTACCATTTAATGTTATCCCCTTGTGTATTACACTGCACTGTGTTCGTATGGTGTAATTTGGAGAGTTGCCCTTCAAGTATCTATGTGTTGCACTAAGTTAGGGACAGTTGATAGTTAAATTGTGGGCTGGGTCAGCAGCAGGAAAGGTGGAAGGAAGCTGCTGTCCCCAGTCAGAAGCTTGGGTACGTTAGCCCTGAGCAGATGTATAGTAACAGCCGGGGCACTGCCAGACTCCCAGATGGGGAGAGATCTGTTGTCCCAGGCTCAAGGAGACTCAGAGGAGCCATAAAGGACACAAGATGACTCAAGAGGGGTCCCATAGACAAAAAAGGACTAACGTTCGCAACATGGGCCCCAGGACTCTGGAAGGGCCCCCCGCTGAAGGAGTTTTAAGCTCCCAGATCCCAGCGAGTGGACTACTGTGAACCTTCGGCTGCTGTGGGTGCGATTGTAGAGAGTGTCAGGAAAAGAGCAGGAATCCAGTGTTGTACTCTTTTCTTTCTATTCCATCCCTGTTCATTAAAAAGTTATTTCCATTTGGACAACAGTTGCTTTCTTGGACTCTAATTCACTTGGACCACCATAGCCAGAGAGAGAAAAAGGTAAACTGTGGGAAAAGCTGTGTCAGTCCTGTCTATTTATGTACAAGGGGTCGGGGGTGCTCGCTGACCGTTTGCTCAGTGGACTCTGTCTGTGGACTGTGACTTTAAGTATCTCAGCCATAACTACTCCCCAGTCCGCCTTGTTACACCCATTGATTACAAGCAAACAGGTCACAGGTGAGAATGTTATCTTTGGTAGCCATTCAAACCCATTTGTGTCAACTTCTGTGCATGTCATCAGACCAAAATCAACAGGGTATGAATACTTTTCATCAGGATCATTTGGATGTTTTGGGTTGTCATTTTGATTTAAAAAGAGAAAACATAGTAGGTTGACAATGAATGGCTTCACCCAACCACTAACCATGAGTGGAGAAAAAGTTTTGTGTTATCATTCATATTCTCTGAAAAAAGGCCAAGAAAGCAAAAATTCTGCCGGGGTATGTAAACTTTTGAGCACAACTGTATATTCGTGGTAGTTGTTTATGCCACCCCTTAACCAGAGGCAATTCTGCTTCATCACACCTCTGCTAAACCTATCGACTCTGAGCTGTTTATCATGTTCTGTTGCCTTGGGCTACCTAAGGAGATCCTTACTGATCAGGAGACTCCTTTTATGTCCAAGGTGACAAAGGATCTATACAAGCTTCTCCAAATGAAACATTTGTGCATGTCAGTGTATCACCCACAGACCAATGGATTGGTCGAATGGTTTAACAAAACCCTGAAAACAATGCTGAAAAAAGTGGTTTCCAAGGATGGAAGGTATTGGGACCTGTTACTGTCATATTTAATGTTTGCCACCTGCAAGGTACCACAGACTTCAATGGAATTCTTACCCTTTGAGCTATTGTATGGCAGGCATCCTAGAGGCCTGCTGGACGTAGATTTGGGAGCAGGAGGCTACTCCGTAAAAGTGTAATAGAGAGCATGGCCAGTATGCACGACCAGATGGCGGCAGTCATGCGTATAGTGATAAAACATCTTGTGGATTCTCAGGCAGTGCAGAAAGGCCTTTAACCCCTTAAGCCCCGAGGGTGGTTTGCACGTTAATGACCGGGCCAATTTTTACAATTCTGACCACTGTCCGTTTATGAGGTTATAACTCTGGAACGCTTCAACGGATCTTCACGATTCTGACAATGTTTTCTCGTGACATATTGTACTTCATGATAGTGGTAAAATTTCTTCTATATAACTTGCGCTTATTTGTGAAAAAAATGGAAATTTGGCAAAAATTTTGAACATTTCGCAATTTTCCAAATTTGAATTTTTATGCCCTTAAATCACAGAGATATGTCACACAAAACACTAACATTTCCCACATGTCTACTTTACATCAGCACAATTTTGGAACCAAAATTTTTTTTTGTTAGGGAGTTATAAGGGTTAAAAGTTGACCAGCAATTTCTCATTTTTACAACACCATTTTTTTTAGGGACCACATCTCATTTGAAGTCATTTTGAGGGGTCTATATGATAGAAAATAACCAAGTGTGACAACATTCTAAAAACTGCACTCCTCAAGGTGCTCAAAACCACATTCAAGAAGTTTATTAACCCTTCAGGTGTTTCACAGGAATTTTTGGAATGTTTAAATAAAAATGAACATTTAAGTTTTTTTCACACAAAATTTATTTCAGCTCCAATTTGTTTTATATTACCAAGGGTAACAGGAGAAAATGGACCACAAAAGTTGTTGTACAATTTGTCCTTAGTACGTTGATACCCCATATGTGGGGATAAACTACTCTTTGGGCGCATGGCAGAGCTCGGAAGGGAAGGAGCGCCATTTGACTTTTGAATGCAAAATTGACTGGAATTGAGATGGGACGCCATGTTGTGTTTGGAGAGCCCCTGATGTGCCTCAACATTGAAACCACCCACAAGTGACACCATTCTGGAAAGTAGACTCCTTAAGGAACTTATCTAGATGTAAGGTGAGCACTTTGACTCAACAAGTGCTTCACAGAAGTTTATAATACAGAGCCATAAAAATAAAAAATCATATTTTTTCACAAAAATGATTTTTCACCCTCAATTTATTATTTTCCCAAGGGTAAGAGAAGAAATTGGACCCCAAATGTTGTTGTGCAATTTGTCCTGAGTACGATGATACCCCATATGTGGGGGTAAACCACTGTTTGAGCACATGGTAGAGCTCAGAAGGGAAGGAGTGCGGTTTGACTTTTCAGTGCAAAATTGACTGGAATTGAGATGGGATGCCATGTTGCGTTTGGAGAACCCCTGATGTGCCTAAACAATGAAACCCCCCACAAATGACACCATTTTGGAAAGTAGACCCCCTAAGAACCGTATCTAGATGTGTGGTGAGCACTTTGACCCACCATGTGCTTCACAGAAGTTTATAATGCAGACCAGTAAAAATAAAAAATATTTTTTCACAAAAATGATTTTTCGCCCCCAATTTTTTATTTTACCAAGGGTAAGAGAAGAAATTGGACCCCAAAAGTTGTTGTGCAACTTGTTCTGAGTATGCTGATACCCGATATGTGGGGGTAAACAACTGTTTGGGCGCATGGCAGAGCTCGGAAGGGAAGGCTGGAATTGAGATGGGACAACATGTCGCGTTGGGAGAGCCCCTGATGTGCCTAAACATTAAAACCCCCCACAAGTGAAACCATTTTGGAAAGTAGACCCCCTAAGGAACTTATTTAGATGTGTTTTGAGAGCTTTGAACCCCCAAGTGTTTCACTACAGTTTATAAAGCATAGCCTTGAAAATAAAAATTCTTTTTTTTTCACAAAAATGATTTTTTTAGCCCCCAGTTTTGTATTTTCACAAGGATAACAGGATAAATTAGACCCCAAAAGTTGTTGTCCATTTTTTCCTGAGTATGCTGATACCCCATATGTGGGGGTAACCACCGTTTGGGAGCATGACAGAGCTCGAAAGGGAAGGAGCGCCATTTGGAATGCAGACATAGATGGATTGGTCTGCAGGCGTCACATTGCATTTGCAGAGCCCCTGATGTAGACCTCCCAAGGAACTTATCTGGATGTGTTGTGAGAACTTTGAAACCCTAAGTGTTTCACTACAGTTTATAACGCAGAGCCGTGGAAAAATAAAAATTTCCACAAAAATTATTTTTTAGCCCCCAGTTTTGTATTTTCCTAAGGGTAACAGTTGAAATTGGACCCCAAAAGTTGTTGTCCAATTTGTCTTGAGTATGCTGATACCCCATATGTGGGGGGGAACCACCGTTTGGGTGCATGACAGAGCTCGGAAGGGAAGGAGCGCCATTTGGAATGCAGACTTAGATGGATTGGTCTGCAGGCGTCACATTGCATTTGCAGAGCCCCTGATGTACCCAAACAGTAGAAACCCCCCACAAGTGACCCCATATTGGAAACTAGACCTCACAAGAAACTTATCTAGATGTGTTGTGAGAACTTTGAACCCCCAAGTGTTTCACTACAGTTTACAACGCAGAGCCGTGAAAATAAAAAAATCCTTTTTTTTCCCACAAAAATGATTTTTAGCCCCCCAAATTTTTATTTTCCCAAGGGTAACAAGAGAAATTGGACCCTAGAAGTTGTTGTCCAATTTGTCCCGAGTACGATGATACCCCATATGTTGGAGTAAACCCCTGTTTGGGCGCACGGGAGAGCTCGGAAGGGAAGGAGCACTGTTTTACTTTTTCAACACAGAATTGGCTGGAATTGAGATTGGATGCCATGTCACGTTTGGAGAGCCCCTGATGTGCCTAAACAGTGGAAACTCCCCAATTCTAACTGAAACCCTAATCCTAACCCTAACTTTAGCCCCAACCCAAGCCCCAACCCTAACCCTAGCCCTAACCCTAACCCTAGCTCTAACCCTAACCCTAGCCCTAACCCTAGCCCTAACTCTAGCTCTAACCCTAGCCCTAACCCTAACCCTTACCCTAGCCCTAACCCTAACCCTAACCCTAACGGGAAAATGGAAATAGATACAATTTTTAAATTTTATTATTTTTCCCTAACTAAGGGGGTGATGAAGGGGGGTTTGATTTACTTTTATAGCATTTTTTATAGCGGATTTTTATGATTGGCAGCTGTCACACACTAAAAGACGCTTTTTATAGCAAAAAAGTTTTTGCGTCTTCACATTTTGAGACCTATAATTTTTCCATATTTTGGTCCACAGAGTCATGTGAGTTCTTGTTTTTTGCAGGACGAGTTGACGTTTTTATTGGTAACATTTTCAGGCACGTGACATTTTTTGATCGCTTTTTATTCCAATTTTTTTGAGGCAGAATGACCAAAAACCAGCTATTCATGAATTTCTTTTGGGGGAGGCATTTATACCGTTCCGAGTTTGGTAAAATGGATAAAGCAGTTTTATTCTTCGGGTCAGTATAATTACAGTGATACCTCATTTATATCATTTTTTTTATGTTTTGACTTTATTCTGAGGACTATAACTTTTTTATTTTTTCACTGATCATGCTGTATTGTAGCTCGTTTTTTGCGGGAAAAGATGTCGTTTGCAGCGGTACCATGGATATTTATGTACATCTTTTTGGTCACGTGTTATTCCACTTTTTGTTCAGCAGTATGATAATAAAGCGTTGTTTTTTGCTTCGTTTTTTTTTTTTTTTTTTTACGGTGATCACTGAAGGGGTTAACTAGCGGGACAGTTTTATAGGTCGGGTCATTACGGACGTGGTGATACTAAATATGTGTACTTTTATTTTGCTTTTTATTTAGATAAAGAAATGTGTTTATGGGAATAATATATATATTTTTTTCTTTATTTAGGAATTTATTTTTTGTTCTTTTATTACACATGTGGAAATTTTTTTTTTTACTTTTTTACTTTTTCCCAGGGGGGGACATCACAGATCGCTGATCTGACAGTTTGCACAGCACTCTGTCAGATCACCGATCTGACTTACAGCGCTGCAGGCTTACCAGCCACCTGGTAAGCCACCTCCCTGCAGGACCCGGATGCTGCCCCGTGGCCATTTTGGATTTGGGGACTGCAGAGAGAGGCGGTAAGAGACGCTCGGAGCAACGTGATCACATCGTATTGCTCCGAGGATCTCAGGGAAGCACGCAGGGAGCCCCCTCCCTGCGCGATGCTTCCCTATACTGCCGGAACACTGCGATCATGTTTGATCGCAGTGTGCCAGGGGTTAATGTGCCGGGGGCGGTCCGTGACCGCTCCTGGCACATAGTGCCGGATGTCAGCTGCGATAGTGAGCTGACACTCGGCCGCGCTCCCCCCGTGAGCGCGGCCGATTGCATATGACGTATTATGCCGTCACTGGGAATTATGTCCCAGGTCACCTTGACGGGATAGTACGTCATATGGGATTAAGGGGTTAAACAAGGGGATCGGGTATTAGTCTTAGTGCCCACCACAAAAAGCTTATGGTCAAGTGGCAAGGGCTGTATGAAGTCCGCAAAAAGGTTATGGAGGTGAATTACCGAGTATACCAGCCTGGGAAAAGAGATGCCGCATAATTGTGTAATATAAATCTGCTAAAAGCATGGAAGGACCGGAAGTGTATGATTACAGATGCGACTCTGGTCATATCACCTGGGGACCCTCTGACACTGGCTCGGGAGGAGGTAGAGAGAGATAAAGATAAGCGACACTCTCTAAACGGCAGCGACGGGAGGCTCTGATATTAGTGCAAGAGAATATGGATTTATTCTCTGGACTGCCAGGCCCTACTTCTGAGATCCAACATGACATTATCACCGAGCGTCAGGTAAGGGTATGAATGAAACCATACCGTGTGCCAGAAGCCCATAGCCAAGCCATCGTGGGCGAGGTAAGACAAATGCTTCAGCTAAGAGTAATTGAGGAGTCCAAGAGTGAGTGTGCTAGCCCCATTTCACTGATTCTGAAGCCTGACGAATAGCTACAATTTTGTAACTGCTTCCGAATATTGAATGAACTGTCAAAATTTGACTTTTATCCAATGCACAGGGTGTACGAGCTGATTGAATGACTGGGGCAGGCCCAGTACTTTACCACACCTGATCTGAAGAAGGGTTACTGGCAGGTGCCTTTTACAGAGTTGGGGAAAGAAAAGACCGCCTTTATAACGCCGAAGGGTCTTTATCACTATGTCATCTTGCCTTTTGGATTACATGGGGTCCCAACCACGTTCCAGAGGCTGATGGACATAGTGTTAGAGCTCATCGGAAGTATGCGTCAGCGTATTTGTGTATTATCATCTTTAGTACTGACTGGCATACCCACTTGTCCCAGGTACAAGCGGTAGTGAATTGGGTATTATTGACAGTTAGTACCTTATTTTGCTGGGAGACCGGCACCCCTGACCAATCTCTTAAAGGGAACGAAGTCAGTCATGGTTTGTTGGAACACCCAGGTGTGGACAGCCTGTCCTCACCAGCCCTAACTTCATCGTACAAACGGGTGCCTCAGAGGTAGGCCTAGGAGCGGTTCTGTCACAGGATGTGAACAGAGAATAACATATGGTCACTTACTTGAGTAGGAAACTTGCCCTAGCCTATAAAAATTACAAAGTAGTTGAGAAGGAGTGCTTGGCTATTAAGTGGGCCTTGAAGTATGTACGTTATTATTTGCTCGGGAGACAGTTTCACTTGATGATAAACTGTTCACTATTGGTATGGATGAGAAATGCCAAGGAGAGGAATGCTCAAGTTACCAAATGGCTCCTGTCACTGCAAAATTTTAGCTTCACGGTGAAACATTGGGGGGGAAGGCACAAGGAAGTGCGGATACCCTGTCACGGGCACCCTGTATGGTGTCAGGTATTCATCCCCACAAGTTTGAACAGAAGGGGGGAATATTTGAGGTTGTGAGGAGAATCCTATATGAGGGCCAGTATGTGTCCCCCCGTATGCGTATAGAGACATATTAAACCCGCTGGAGCGCATTGCAATTACAGCAAAACGTCTGTGATTACAAGGCAGAGTGAAAGGGAGTGTGGATTTGGCAAAAGTAATTGACCAAGTAAGATTTTAGGAAAACCAGGATCGGTAGTGGGGCGAATCTCTCCCTCCACTCAGGGTTTTGGGAGTGGCTATATTTCCACGATTCACATTTAAACTCTCAGTTTTGTCTTGAGAGTGTGTTTTTGTTTTACAAGCTGCAGAGCAGGAGGCTCTGTGCAACACAGAGCCAGGGACTTCAAAGCTGCTGACGCACCCAAGAGATACGGCGGTGCAGATGGTTTGGACTGTTTTGAGGAACCGGCTGCGAACCGGAAGATATCTCTTACCTGTTTTTGTGAGTTTTCTTAAATAAAAACGTTTTATGTTGAACATTCTGGGGTCCCTGCCTTTCTGTGATACTGTGTGAAACGGCAGCACTACAATACAAATAAATTTGCATGAGACACTAACCCATCCATTGTCTGTCAAATATCAGAAAAAGTGAGTTTTGACCACTATGAAAAAAATAAATTAACAAACTGAATGGAACCTAAACAAACCCCACAGCATTCTCTTTAAGGAAGGGATGTCAAACTCAAATTCACAGAGGGACAAAATTAAATGCTTGGAAAAAGTTGTGGGTCAACCATGATATTTATTAAAACAATTTCTACAAATGAGGAAGTTTTTCCTTATCATAAAATATAACAATGAACCTTTTCATAAGGAAACAAAAGTACAGTGTAATTAATAGATCTTATCACATTGAAATAATATAATATGTTATGTGGCCCAATGGCCTAATTTAAAGAAGTTATAATAAATGATAAAAAAATTGAATAATGTAGATAATAATGTATGATGCCAACAAAAGTTCTCCAGTTCTACAGTAACCTTTGCATGCACGGTATGATGACCCTACTGTACCCCCTCAAATCCCCTGACAAATTAAGGTGACCCCATCACAATATGATTCCCCAACAGTAATCCCCACACGGCTGCGGGGGTCTGTGCCGGGCTGCGGGGGTCTGTGCCTTGTGGGGGGGTCTGTGCCGGGCTGCAGGGGTCTGTGCCGGGCTGCAGGGGGTCTGCGCTGGGCTGCGGGGGGTCTGCGTCGGGCTGTGGGGGTCTGTGCCGGGCTGCGGGGGGTCTTTGCTGGGCTGCGGGGGTCTGTGCCAGGCTGCGGGGATCTGTGCTGGGCTGCGGGGGTCTGTGCCGGGCTGTGGGTGGTCTGTGCCAGGCTGCGGGGGGTCTGTGCTGGGCTGTGGGAGGTCTGCGTCGGGCTGTGGGGGTCTGTGCCGGGCTGCGGGGGGTCTTTGCTGGGCTGCGGGGGTCTGTGCCAGGCTGCGGGGATCTGTGCTGGGCTGCGGGGGTCTGTGCCGGGCTGTGGGTGGTCTGTGCCAGGCTGCGGGGGGGTCTGTGCCGGGCTGTGGGGGGTCTGCGCCGAGCTGTCGGGGGTCCTTGGGGGTGTGTGTGCATGCAGGCATCGTCCAATGGAACTACAAGTCCCATCGGGCAATGCATGCTACAGTGACAGTGATTGACACATTAGCCAATGATGGGACAGTAGTAGTCCCATCATCTGGCAAATGTGTTGAATGTAAAAAACAAACAAAAAAACGAACATACAACATACTACATACATACAACATACTACATGCATACAACATACTACATACATACTACATACATACAACATACTACATGCATACAACATACATACTACATACAACATACATACTACATACATACTACATATATACATACATACATACTACATAATACATACATGCAACATACTACATACATACAACATACATACTACATACCTACTACATACCTACTACATACTGCATACATACAACATACTACATACATACAATATACTACATACATGCAACATGCATACTACATACAACATGCTACATACATGCAACATACATACTTGCAACATACATACAACATACATACTACATACATACAACATACATACTACATACATACAACATACTACATACATGCGACATACATACTACATACAACATACTACATACATACTACATACATACTACATACATGCAACATACATACAACATACATACAACATGCATACAACATACATACTCTACACATACTACATACATACTACATACATACAATATACTACATACATACAACATACTACATACATGCAACGTACATACTACATAGAACATACATACTGCATACATGCAGCATACATACTACATACATACTACATACAACAAACTACATGCAGCATACTACATACATACTACATATAGTTGAGGCCAAAAGTATTGACACCCTTGCAATTCTGTCAGATAATACTCAGTTTCTTCCTGAAAATTATTGCAATCACAAATTCTTTGGTATTATTATCTTCATTTAACTTGTCTTAAATGAAAAAGCACAAAAGAGAAAGAAGCAAAAAGCAAAACATTGATCATTTCACACAAAACTCCAAAAATGGGCCAGACAAAAGTATTGGCACCCTCAGCCTAATACTTGGTTGCACAACCTTTAGCCAAAATAACTGCGACCAACCACTTCCGGTAACCATCAATGAGTTTCTTACAATACTTTGCTGGAATTTTAGACCATTCTTCTTTCGCAAACTGCTCCAGGTCCCTGATATTTGAAGGGTGCCTTCTCCAAACTGCCATTTTTAGATCTCTCTACAGGTGTTCTATGGGATTCAGGTCTGGACCCATTGCTGGCCACCTTAGAAGTCTCCAGTGCTTTCTCTCAAACCATTTTCTAGTGCTTTTTGAAGTGTGTTTTGGGTCATTGTCCTGCTGGAAGACCCATGACCTCTGAGGGAGACCTCAGACGTCATAATGCCATGCACACGGTCAAGCAGTCCAGTGCCAGAGGCAGCAAAGTAACCCCAAAACATCAGGGAACCTCCGCCATGTTTGACTGTAGGGACCATGTTCTTTTCTTTGAATGCCTCTTTTTTTCTCCTGTAAACTCTATGTTGATGCCTTTGCCCAAAAATCTCTACTTTTGTCTCATCTGACCAGAGAGCATTCTTCCAAAATGTTTTAGACTTTTTCAGGTACGTTTTGGCAAACTCCAGCCTGGATTTTTTATGTATTGGGGTAAGAAGTGGGGTCTTCCTGGGTCTCCTACCATACAGTCCCTTTTCATTCAGACGATAGTACGGGTTGACACCGTTGTACCCTCGGACTGCAGGGCAGCTTGAACTTGTTTGGATGTTAGTCGAGGTTCTTTATCCAACATCCGCACAATCTTGTGTTGAAATCTGTTGTAAATTTTTCTTTTGCGTCCACATCTAGGGAGGTTAGCCACAGTGCCATGGGCTTTAAACTTCTTGATGACACTGTGCATGGTAGACACAGGAACATTCAGGTCTTTAAAGATGGACTTTTAGTCTTGAGATTGCTCATGCTTCCTCACAATTTGGTTTCTCAAGTCCTCAGACAGTTCTTTGGTCTTCTTTCTTTTCTCCATGCTCAATGTGGTACACACAAGGACACAGGACTGAGGTTGAGTCAACTTTAATCCATGTCAACTGACTGCAAGTGTGATTTAGTTATTGCGAACACCTGTTAGGTGCCACAGGTAAGTTACAGGTGCTGTTATTTACACAAATAAGAGAAGCATCACATGATTTTTCGAACAGTGCCAATACTTTTGCCCACCCCCTTTTTTATGTTTGGTGTGGAATTATATCCAATTTGGCTTTAGGACAATTCTTTTTGTGTTTTTTCATGTAAGACAAATTAAATGAAGTTAATAATACCAAAAAATTTGTGTTTGCAATCATTTTCAGGAAGAAACTGAGTATTATCTGACAGAATTGCAGGGGTGTCAATACTTTTGGCCACAACTGTACATACTACATACATACATACATACTACATACAATACATTCATACATTACATACATATAGACATACAGTACATATAACATAGATTACATACTCACCATCACTTGTCACTTTGTTCCCCGAAGCCAGTGTCACCTGTAAAAATTATTAAAATAACAAACAAACAATATACTCCCTGATCCGCAGAAATCCACGATTGTCCCACGACGATCTCCCATGGAGAACAGCAGCATCAGCTGATGCGACTGCTCTCTAGGGGCTCCAGGAATACAATGACGGCAGAAAGGTATCCTTCTGCACTGTATTCCTCCACCACTGTAAAAAAATAGTCCCTAGTCTTACTTTTGGCATTGCTGTGTGAGAAAAGTTCCCACGCAGCTTTTGCCATAAGGTGACACCAGTGAACTAAGGTAACCTCTCAGTGATGCACTGGAGGAGCCATTGTCTCCTGTCAGTGTGTCACTGAAGGTCCTATAGAGCAGTGACATCACCCTATAGGGAAGATTGTCATGGGACACTTGTTATTAATTGGACTGCGTCGGACAGGGAGTATAAGGTTTATTATTTTACTTTTTTTGCAGGTGATGAAGTATGGTAAGTATGGTGAAATTAAGAATAATAAAATACTTTTTTCTGGCTGTGTCTTTTTTTTAACTATTTCACTACTCTAGGATTAATAATGGATAGGCGTCTTATTGACGCCTCTCCATTATTAACCAGACTTAGTGACATTAACCCTTTATTACCCCATATCCCAGAGGAGAGGGGCTAAGTGCCGGAATTGGTGATTCTTACAGAACAAACTTACAGAACAGGAAGAAGCAAAACGCGAAACGCGCGTCGGGGCTGGCAGGATCAGCGGGCCACATGGCCAAGCATTTTGTGACAGACACAGAGCAGGTAATATGTATGGGGCAGGGGGTGCTCTTGCAACCTATTGTATGACCACAGCAGTAGCACTTTGATATCTAGTGCAGGGAGTTGTTTATTCATTTATGGTGTAATGTCATTGTGCAAACCCATGCCACAGTATTTGCATGATTGCAGCTAACTACATGCGCTTTATCTTACCCCTGCTAGTATAGTCACAGGACTATAGTAATTTATGTGTCCACATCTTGACATTAAATAGGAAGTGCATGGAATTTTGATTGTTTATGGTATAGGCGACAGGAATTGAAGGGAAGATGCATGTAGAAATGCACGTATATTTTGCTATCGTCCTCTAAATATACTAGCAGGGATTGAAAGAAGCGCATGCATTCTGCTGCAATCTTCAAAATACTGAGGAAGGACTTTTAGCAAGAGTCTTGCTAAAAGTCCTTCCTCAGTATTTTGAAGATTGCAGCAGAATGCATGCGCTTCTTTCAATCCCTGCTAGTATATTTAGAGGACCATAGCAAAATATACGTGCATTTCTACATGCATGTTCCCTTCAATTCCTGTCTCTGAAAATTATATGTCTGGCTCTAGCTGGCATCTAATTCTGTTGGTTTGTTTTGAGGTACCTTACTGACGTTCTTGTTTGTGTATATGTTTTTAATTATTTGTAATGAAAACTCAATTTTAACGGAAAAAAAGGTCTTTTGAGACACTTCTTTGAACACAGTCCATGTAGCTGTGGTTCCGTATGTTTTCAGTGTTATATGAAGTGTTGCCCACTCCTTAGGGGAATATGGGCTTGGGTATTTGTGCTTACTTTTACACAATGCAGATTTCCTCAAAATATTGGTAAACTTGCAGCAAGTGAAGGCATCCTGCTGTACAGGTCAACACTATCCATATTATTGTAATTATTTATTTTACTCCCTTATGAAGCGCCATTATTTCCGCAGCACTTTACAGACACGATAATCACTGTTTCTATTGAGGCTCACTACCTAAATTCTGTATCAGTAGAGTGCAGGAGGAAACCAACACAAATCCACATTTCTTATAATCATATATTTGCAGGTAGATTTACTATTCAATGAATAATCTTAGCTTTCATCTTCTGCTTTTTTTTTGTTACTTGCAGAAAAATGTGACCCATGTAACATTTGCAAATACCGTTAACATTCCAGGACAAAACAGCAATGGAGTTATCACTGCAGGAAACATTAGCATGCAGTTCTCCTGCACTTACAACATTACCATGGAGACTTCCCTATACACCGTGTTCAAACCCGTTATGACGTATGTATGCCAAGAATTAAACATAATAATAGCTACAGAGTAAAACATGAAAACTCATTGAGTGGTGCTGATCTATCTGTTATGTACTAATACTTCCATTGACCCTAACAGAAGCCAGAATCTGAATACAGGTGGTGTTGCGGGTGATGCTGGCACCACACTTGCAGCCTATGTGAACCCATCATATACTCAGCCCCTACAACAGTCGCAACAGGACGATCTATCAATAGGATCAACTCTATATTTTGGGATGATGACACAATTCCCAGACCCTGCGTTCGTTCTTCGAGTAGATCAATGCTTTGCTACTCCGACTAGTGATGGCAGTGGAGCAATAAAAGTGCAGCTAATTCAAGGAGGGTAAGCAATTGACTATATATTGACTGTTTATATAATACATGAAATTATTAAGACTCTATTACTCATACATCAGTATTATGATGAGATGCCATTTTACCACAGTATTCAGTTCGAGAGTGTGAAGCAGTATGAATGGTAATGTGTGAATATGGCCTGAAGGCCAAAAAAGCCCAAGTGTGACACCAGGGTCCAAGAAGCTGATATGGAGAGTTGTCTGAATAATTCATCATACCAGAGAGGTAATAGTTTCTGTGCAGCCTAACAAGATTGTGCTTACGTAGGTTGTTAAAGTGCAAAAAAAAATTTATCACTTAACAGAGCTATTGTTTTAAAAGAAAATCCGCTATGGTCACTGATGACTGACTAGCTTTCCAACACAAGTCCCATTCTTGGTGGCATGGAGTCATACTTTAGTGTTAATGCTTTGAGTGAAGATAGACTTTAAAGCAAATCTCTATCTTTTATGATCGTGCTATTTTGAGGTCCAAAATTCTTTGTTTTTAACATGGTTTTATAGGTAATCATTTTTTTTCTGAAACAGAGTATCCTGCAGTGGCTTATAGCTTATTTTAACTATAACCTGCTGACTTCTGGAAACCACTATTAGAGGATGCTTAGGCAGTTACTAAATTTCATTTTTAATAGCATCAAGAAGCTTTTATACTCTCTGGTGGTGGTTGCAGATATGTCTTACATAGAGTGTGTGTCGTTGCTTCTGCTTACAGGTTCCCATTGTCGTGTGCCGTTGGTTTGCTATGGCAGCAATCTTAGCCTAAGATTCGTAGGCCTTCTCTGAAGCTCATATTTGCTGATCTTCAAAAGGGACCTAGATTTACACTATATGATGCTTATATAGTACTAGATTGTGGCCCGATTCTAATGCATCGGGTATTCTAGAATATGCATGTCCCCGTAGTATATGGACAATGATGATTCCAGAATTCGCGGCAGACTGTGCCCGTCGCTGATTGGTCGAGGCAACCTTTATGACATCATCGTCGCCATGGCAACCATTATGACATCTACGCCGATACTGTGCCCGTCGCTGATTGGTCGAGGCGAATTCGCGGCAGACTGTGCCCGTCGCTGATTGGTCGAGGCAACCTTTATGACATCATCGTCGCCATGGCAACCATTATGACATCTACATCGATACTGTGCCCGTCGTTGATTGGTCGAGGCCGAATCAGAGACGCGGGATATCCATTATGACATCATCATCACCATGCTGTGCCCGTCTCTGATTGGTCGAGGCCTGGCGGCCTCGACCAATCAGAGATGCGGGATTTCCAGGACAGACAGACAGACAGACAGACGGAAAAACCCTTAGACAATTATATATATAGATAAGTGATCGGACAATCACAGATTTAAGTTCCCTAAGGAAACCAAGAAGTAAAAAATAAAGAAAAGTTTTTAAACATACAAAATATGATAAGAAGCCCAATATGGTGGCAATGTTTTTTTTTTTTAAACTACTGCATCTTTAAAAGGGTTTTCTTGTTGAAGTATGCAACTTATGGGGAAGTAAAACATTGGAAACCTTAACAGTCTGTAATACACAGGCTTCTGCCATGTTTCATCATTCCGTCAGTCTTCACAGGTATGCATATATGCAAATCATTTATAAGCAGTCACAATGACCAGTGTAGCTGTGAAAAATAGCTGAATCCTAACACTGCATATATTACATGTTGTCACGTTTTCCAGTGTTACACTCCCCTGCAGTTGTGTACTTCGCCTGGAAAACCTCTAAAAGACTAAATAGGCTGAAAGACAAATACAGCATATTTTTACATTTTCTTGGACAGTTGTGCTGTTGGAGATGGACCATATACTCAAGTGGTTGAAAATGGAATATCTAAGGAGGTCAGATTCAGTATTACAGCATTTGCCTTCCAAGACTACACTACTGTCTACATATTTTGTGATGCTCGATTGTGTTACACGCCAGCTGGCAGCTGTTCGAAAGTAAGTAATCTCCATTAGCCTCGAAGGTAAATCCTGTATTTTTCCTTGCCACTCAGTATCCTCCATTTTCAACGTGTAGTCTTTCTTTTAAACATTTCTGCTCTTTTTCATGCAGTGTTCATCATCTCGTGAGGCAACTCAGGAATCTGTTCAATTTGGTCTTGGCCCTTTTTCATTTCAAGGTAATGAATATATTCTATAAATTTATACAAATTTGAATATGCAAAATAAGGAATAATTTCCCTAAAGAAAGAAAATACTGAAACTTTTTTATAAGCTTCTTCATATCTCATATATAACTGTCTATTGGTTTCTAACCATCTTATATTGCCTTAGCACCATTGAGCCCATGTACGGGGATGAAACGCAAAGCACTCACAACCAGTTAAAAAAAAGAAACAGTTGTTTTCTAATCCCATATAACCACTTTCAATGGGTTGTCTGACCTCAGGCTGCACCACATAATCACCAATCACACATTAACAGTTCCCATTGTTCCTATCGAACACCATATCACAGCCATTCGCTTTTGTTTTGGCCAAAATACATTTTAAGCCGCCATCACAACAAGTTAGACTTTTTGGCAGGTCCCATACTCTTTTTAGGTATATTTTTATTTATTTTTCTTTCATTCCAAATATAAATTGTAATCCACCACCGTGCCCCTCCTATTTATACACAGCCACTTTCCCCAACCAATAAATATATAAATTAATTAGTAAATGTACTCTGTCCCACAATTCATTACCAGTCACACGCCGTCATTCTCAATGCCTCCCACTATACACCTCTGGCTCCCCTGTATCATTATATTTACATGCGCTCCTCTGCCCCAATTCATTGTCATGTCCTCTCTCTCTCCCACCCCTACCTTCTATTCATCATCATTTACTCTCCCCTCAGCCCCATTTCATCATCATTTTTTATCCTCCACCCTTAATTTATTATTTGTTCTCCCCCCAGTTCATTACCATTTGATATCCCTTACCCTCAATTTATCGTTTGCTCTCCACTATCCCACATCCTCAATTTGTCATTTGCTCTCCCTCACCCCCAATTCATCATTTGCTCTCCCCGCTCCCAATTCATCATTTACTCTTCCCCACTCCCAATTCGTCATTTGCTCTCCCAACCCCCTCCCACTCCCAATTCGTCATTTGCTCTCCCGCCACTCCCAGTTCAGCACTTGACCTCCCACCCCCCACTCCCAGTTCATCACTTGCTATCCCATGAGACCATTCAATTAACTCTATTAAACAAAAGTTTTCTATACTTACCTCTCATACAATCCTCTGCAGCTCCACTTCTGGACTGGCATCTCAGCGCTCTTACATGATGATGCACACATGATGATGTCATCGCATACGCGCCATCAGCAGCACCTCAAAAGGGGGGAAGGTTTGCCTTGGAGCTGCATGATCGTCACAGCCATGAAATCTCCAAGTCTCCCTGCACCGAGATGTATGCTGCCGGTGATGCGCGCCGGCACACGATACCCTGGGACCAGGTCAGCAGAAGCAGAAGAAGGGGCATCGTCCGGGACCCCGGTCTTTTCTTCTGTTCACCGGGCCCCATACAGCAGTAAGGGCAGTAATGCCCTGATGATGGGCCTGATGCTACATACCATGTTTATTAAGGATTTTAGACTTTTTTGTACCTCACTAGACAAGAGAAAATATTTAGAAGTTCGGGTACTGCTTACTGTGCTTGTAAAATATACTAAATTTACTAAGGATGTGCTTCAATTTTTTGCTTAAAATATAAAAGTAAGATTACAGTAATTTACAGTTAATACCACAGATATGGCCTAAATAATGACAGAAATGCATTTCAGCCCTGGCTGGTTTACAATGTTGGCAGTGGCACACTGCAGTTGAAAGATGCTCCTAATGCTAACCCATTATAGAGGTACTCACTAGTGTTGAGCATTCCGATACCGCAAGTATCGGGTATCGGCCGATACTTGCGGGTATCGGAATTCCGATACCGAGATCCGATACTTTTGTGGTATCGGGTATCGGTATCGAAACAACATTAATGTGTAAAATACAACATTAATGTGTAAAATAAAGAATTAAAATAAAAAATATTGCTATACTCACCTCTCCGACGCAGCCTGGACCTCACCGAGGGAACCGGCAGCGTTGTTTGCTTAAAATGCGCGCGTTTCCTGCCTCCCACGACGTCACAGCTTCTGATTGGTCGCGTGCCGCCCATGTGGCCATGACGCGACCAATCACAGCAAGCCGTGACGTAATTTTGAGGTCCTGGAAGCTTAATTCTAGGCATTCAGGATTTTAAAATTACGTTCCGGCTTGTGATTGGTCGCGTCGCGGTCACATGGGCGACGCGACCAATCACAAGCCGTGACGTCACGGGAGGCAGGACACGCGCGCATTTTAAAATTACGTCACGGCTTGTGATTGGTTGCGTGCCGCCCATGTGGCCGCGACGCGACCAATCACAGCAAGCCGTGACGTAATTTCAGGTCCTGAATGCCTATTTCTGCATTCAGGACCTGAAATTACGTCACGGCTTGCTGTGATTGGTCGCGTCGCGGCCACATGGGCGGCACACAACCAATCACAAGCCGTGACGTAATTTTAAAATGCGCGCGTGTCCTGCCTCCCGTGACGTCACGGCTTGTGATTGGTCGCGTCGCCCATGTGACCGCGACACGACCAATCACAAGCCGGAACGTAATTTTAAAATCCTGAATGCCTAGAATTAGGCTTCCAGGACCTCAAAATTATGTCACGGCTTGCTGTGATTGGTCGCGTCGCGGCCACATGGGCGGCACGCGACCAATCAGAAGCCGTGACGTCGCGGGAGGCAGGAAACGCGCGCATTTTAAGCAAACAACGCTGCCGGTTCCCTCGGTGAGGTCCAGGCTGCGTCGGAGAGGTGAGTATAGCAATATTTTTTATTTTAATTCTTTATTTTACACATTAATATGGATCCCAGGGCCTGAAGGAGAGTTTCCTCACCTTCAGACCCTGGGAACCATCAGGAATACCGTCCGATACTTGAGTCCCATTGACTTGTATTGGTATCGGGTATCGGTATCGGATTAGATCCGATACTTTGCCGGTATCGGCCGATACTTTCCGATACCGATACTTTCAAGTATCGGACGGTATCGCTCAACACTAGTACTCACCTCCTCATAAATTTAGCTCATATTACTCTAGCGTTCTTCCAAAGACTGCGCTACTAATGAATTGAGGCCTTATACTAAAAAATGGACCTGATTTCTCATCTAGCATGACCCACTGTGATAAATGTGAAGCATTTTAAGACTTTCTAGTCTACATTTATCTTGTTTAAGCCCCCTTCACATGTCCATGTTTCAGGTACATGTGGCATCCATTTTATTCACAAATACCACTTGTACCCAGTATAGTCTATGGTGCTGCACACATGACCATGTTTCAGACATGTCCGGTTTTTTCCCTCTGTGTGCTGTACGTGTTTAACATTGCAAAGTGTTGGAGAATTAATTAATTTTTCTTAAACCATACTGGAAGAAAAGTGATGACACAGGTATCGTCTTTTCTGGTACCAATATTATACTGATGTGTGAAGGGGGCCTTACTCTTGCATAAGTTTGGTAAATCTCAGTCTACATCGATTTGTCACTAAAGCTAATTAATTTAGATTTTGACTTCTGTAAAATAAAAAAAAGATCTGTTGGATGCTTCAAGCTTATACGTTAGCAATCAGAGGAAAATTAGAACAAAACATTCATCCTTTATTTTTCTTGAAGATGCAACCTAGTGTACTTGACTCTGCTTTTCAGTGCGGTGGTATCACACAAAGAAATGCATATACCACGCGGTGTATATTTATTTTGTATTAGACATTATTAGACCTGAGACAGGGACAAGAGGGCATCCTCTACGTCTGGAGGAAAGAAGGTTTAAGCATAATAACAGACGCGGATTCTTTACTGTAAGAGCAGTGAGACTATGGAACTCTCTCCCTTATGATGTTGTAATGAGTGATACACTACTAAAATTTAAGAGGGGACTGGATGCCTTTCTTGAAAAGTATAATGTTACAGGGTATATATATTAGATTCCTTGATAGGGTGTTGATCCAGGGAACTAGTCTGATTGCCGTATGTGGGGTCGGGAAGGAATTTTTTTCCCCAATGTGGAGCTTACTCTTTGCCACATGTTTTTTTTTTTTTGCCTTCCTCTGGATCAACATGTTAGGGCATGTTAGGATAGGCTATGGGTTGAACTAGATGGAATTAAAGTCTTCCTTCAACCTTAAATACTATGTCACTATGTATTATGTGTGACATAAGACTCTATGAGTGACCCCCAGCATCTGCACTGAACATAAGAATCAAACCAATGCGAACTTGTGGTCAGGTCACATTAGACCCCCACATTTACCATTTACACCAGGAAGTTATTTTTACAAATAGGAGATAAAATAGTGTCCTTTTACAATACATTGGGTTAGTATATTTCAGAGTAGCCTTTGTTTGCTGTATAAAAAACTGCAGTAGATTATACTAGTCGTAGAAGAAGCAGCCAGCAAAGGATGCTACATGGTAGACTTTGATAACATGGGGACCTCCTACACTTGTACTCTAATATAATAAAAAATGATTGCATCCTTATATATGTACTTCTAAAATGTCTGACATACTGTATCAAAGATATACCTAAAGACTCTAAAACACTTGTGAAGCCTCATAAGTCTTGTTTTCTGCTTGTTTTTCCTTTGTCTACAGATATCCTAGATGATTCTGCCAGCAGTCAAAACGGTAAGATATCCATTTCTGTACAAAATATATCATATATGATTGCAGACATTGATACTTTTACCATTTCTCTTAAAGAAACACTCCTCTTCCCATCAAAGTTTTTATCCTCTCAATATATTGCAATCATCATATTATAGCACTGTGTACTTACAATTGCTAATTTTGTCTTTCTACACAGAAAATTGTTCTCTTTTCCTGTAGGTCTATGATGTCACGTGATCAAAAACTGACTAGCTGAATTCTTCTAAGCTTTATGTAGAAACAGGACTTCTCTTTTCCCTGCATGAGTCATCCCCCTCTTCAAATCCTGACCCAGCTGCTCCCTTCCCAATCCTGCCAGGGACTTTTGCAGTGACTTATGATCCATGCAGGGAAAATAGTCTTCCTGTTTCTTCATAGAGCTTAGATGGATTTACTGTTTAATCATGTGATGTCATTGACCTAATGATGAAGAGAATAATTAACTGGATAGATGGGCAAAATGAGCAAATGTAAGTACATAATGCTATATAATATCATGACTGCAATATATTAAGAGGATAACAATTTTGATGGGGGTGCTTCATAAGTACATCTTGAGCACAGCCTTTTCATGGTAATTGCCTTAGGGAGACAACCAACGTCAAACTCTTGTGTTTCCAGTTATTTGACTTTAATAACAATTCATGTTAGCTGCCCTATATTCTACTGCTTACCTTCCTCATTCCTCTGTTGAGAAAGCAGTCTGCAAAATCCTTCTGTTCTACCTTTCCCCTTAAACATCCCTGTTTTCTGAACTGGTGAAATTTTTTCATGCAGAAGATGTATGAATGCTAGAATTGTACGTTTTAGAATGCTGAATTGTACATTGTGCATCATTTCACAATTTGATGAAATCTGGACCCTAAAAAAAGCTAGAATTAATGATTTTGATAGTAATGTTAAAGAACTGCTCTTGATGTGCACAGACATGCATGAAATAGTGACACTTCCATACTATAAACCAATATTACGATGTATAATGAAAAATTATATTAGGCACTGTATTACCCAGAAAAAGCTATTTAAATAATTGTATCCCCAAAAAAGAGAAAAGTATCCTATCAGTGATACCTATAATTTTTCTGGTTAGCCAACAAGGGTATTCTCCCTAGGATACTTTTGTCTTGTTTGGGCATAAAAGTATTTACAGAATAAACCAGAAATCTGCATCTGACTGTATAGTAGGTTTTGCTATTGTGGGATCATCTTTGCCCAATTTTAAACTTGACTAGAGATGAGCGGTACCATGGTCCAGGGGCCACATTAATATTCTGTGGCACCTTGACAGGAACCCTGTGAATCGCCTTGTATCTGCAGGCATCCTGAGCGCAAATAAATGCATGCAACATGTCGCAACAATGATGTTGCACAGGGTCTACAATCAGAACGGGCCCTGGAGATTCCGACAGAGAGGGGATGGATGGCAGGACCCCCTGTCTGGTGGCCACTGAATACTGATGTAGCCACTGGGCCAGAGTCCTGCAAATTATAGTAATAGGCAAATATATAATATTCTGTGTATGTCCTCTTTATCTACTGTTTTAGTAAAGGACTAATATAAAATATTAGTGGGTTGCCTCTATCCAGAATGTATTTCATTATTATTACATAAAGGATCTATTAATTAAGTGAATCTGTCAGCTGATGCATGCTGCCAAATCTGTGGGCAGCTGTAACAGACGCTGGCTGTATGAACACAGCCAAACATGGTTCACTTTGATGTATTTTGTTCTTGGGACAACGTCTTTATCAAGAAAACTTTCTTCCCAGGTCTGTCGGTTACTATGCTGCTGGGCAGTCTTCTGTGCCTTTGGATGCACCTATTTAAATGGTGAAGAAGTTACAATACTATGGCTTTCTCCTGGATCAAACCACTAATCAAATCAACCAAGTATAGAATTTCTGCTGAGCATATCCTGAACTATATTGTCAATTTTATTAAATTGTTTTCTTTTACTTTTCTCCAATTCAATAAAAATGTGATCTGATGTGTTATCAGTTTATTGAAGAACTGAGTAATAAACATTTAGATGTGAAGTTCTGTCATTCATTCATAAACGAATCCATCCAATTTATATTACTCCTAATAATCATTCATAATTTAGATTGTGTTTTCCATAGATTCATATTGAAATATTTGCAAGATTTATAATCAAATTAAACAGTATTGATGTATGCTCAAAATTGTTAATAACCAGTGATGAGCGAATAGTGAAATATTCGGATTGGGGAAAATCGGCACAAATAATTTCTAATTTCCGTGTATTCGTACCGAATAACGAATCCAATGCAAGTCAACGGGAAAGTCAAATATATTTCTGCTGGACCCAACAAACATGTCTCGGTGTATGGGAAAAGGCTGAAATGGATGGAAAAGCGCTTACACTAAAAGGTAACAGCATAGAGAAGATACCTGCATGCCTTTCTGACTCATATATGGTATCTGGGAATACTGTTGTCAGACTATTGCACCGGTTTTATGGATTTTTCAAAAGACCTAACAAACCAAACCAAAAAATTTTTAAAGGTAAAAATGCTAAGAAACATTTTTTCCTTCATAATCTTAATATATACTTACCTTGTAATGTTTTCACATCCTGTTCCTCCCAGATGTGTCCGGGTCCCAGAATTCCAAGCTGCGGAAGTTCACTGACCGCCATATTGGGACACCTAAGTGATGGGTGTCTCAATATGGAAACTGCTGGTGGTACCAACCTCTTGCGCAGTACCACCAGTCGAATACCATTGCACCAGACACACTCACACACACACACTATATACACCGTATGCACCACACACACACACACACACTCTATATATGCCACACACACACACTGTATATGACACACACACACACACTGTATACGCTGTATGCACCACACTAATCATTCGACTGATCCCGGCGGCAGATGCGCGACTTGTCTACAGGCAAAGGAAGCCAGTCACAATAAAGGGATTTTCCCACCAACGAAAGCTCATTTTAAAAATTGTCTGTGTCTGACCATGTATGAAGCATACCACATCTTCTGGGCAGGGGAGGAAGCAAAAGGCAATACTGGCATTATAGCAGGGGATCCCAGAGGATTTCTTTTGTCAGGTAAAATATTTCACTGACTGTTTTTAAACAATATTTTACCTCACAAAATGTATCCTCTACGATCTCTTGCTGTAATGTCAGTATTGTCTTTTGATTCCTCCCCTGCCCAGGAGCTGTGGTATATTCTGTACATGGTCAGACACAGACAATTTTTAAAATGAACTTTTATTTGTGGGAAAACTCCTTTAAAAAGCAAATATCAATGCCAACATGGCTTCTCCTAAAAAGTACACCAATAACAATGAAAGGAAAGCAGCAAAGGAGATTCTCAATGCTGCAAAGCCTGCCACCATTGTGACATTACCGCCCTCCTGATGCGATAGCCTCCATCTAGTTACATGTATATAACGCAAAATAAAAAGCTTGAGTGACTGAAGATCCAGAGTGAAGTCCTGCCGTACTCCGCAGTGGAGAAACCTCTTCTCGCGCCGACATAGTGGCTCCGCCTCCTTCCTGCCGCATGCCATAAGCTAAGCAATAGGTACAGGGAGGGTACTAAAGAAGTCTGGCTAGGCTAGCCAGGTCAGTGGATGCTGACGCAGGTCGGGTGCCATAATTCTGCTGCTCTGCACCAGCCACTGAGATCTAGGACCGTAGCCAGGTCCCTACACTTTCAATAGTTTCTCTTTTGTTAAATGTTTATTATCATTAGAAACGGTTCACAGCAAAGAGACATGTCTTTTACATGTTTTGAGATATTTATCCCTATATTGGTGGGAGGCCCCCACTTGGTGGGTGGCCCAGGACCCGGGCCCCTTGGGCCCCCCCTTAATCCGGGCCTGGCGCCGGGAAAGGTCAGAGAGGCCCAGCACCTGCGCACTGCAGTACTTTGCTCTGCCCTCAACAGGGCAGACAAAGTACGCCTGCGCCGGACATGCAACGTGAAGGCAAGAAGAGGACATCATCCTATGAAGATGGGAGGCCCTGGGCCGGACCGCAACACCCATCGGATTATACCCAGGTGAGTATAATCTAACCTCTTTTTCCTCATCTTTCAGGATACATCGGGGGCTTAGCTACAGCATTACAGAATACTGTAGATAAGCCCCTGATGCTGGTGGGCTTAGCTCACCTTCGATTTTGGGGGTGACAGGTTCCCTTTAATGAAATCATCTAGAGGTGCAGTGAGCAAATTGACACCACTTGTGTTAAACAAAATGTTGTACCACAAAATGTTATACATTAAATTTTTTCCACTATAATGTTGTTTTAGCTCCAGATTTTACATTTTTATAAGGGGAAATTGGTAAAAATAACCACATAATTTGTTACACAATTTCTCGTGAACATGGCAATACTCATTATGTAGCTGTATAGTATTATATGGCCACACAGCGATAATCAGAAAGGATGGAGCGCTATTTGACTCTTGGAGAACAAATTTTTCATTGAATAGTTTATGGACTCCATGTAAAATATCCCTAAGTGACAGAAACCTCCCTCAATTGACCCCAATTTGGAAACTTTCATGCCTCTTGAAATTGATCTACAGGTCTCGTGATGATTTTAATAGCAATGGATGTTGCTAAATGAAAATGCAAATATGCCATTGTAATGCCCAGTACGCTGTAATGTCCAGTACATTTACCCAGCTCGTGCTTCTGGAGACACACGCTCCATAAATTAAGTGGACTTTCCTTGCTACATTAATGCGAAACATACGGACGTTAACGGAGGTTAGGTATACCATGGGACTCAGGATAAAATGGCATTTGGATTTGGAGTGCATATTTTGCTGGATTTCTTTTGGTGGGAGCCACATCATTTTTCCAGAGCCTTTGTGTTACCAGTAATGTGAACACCCCCTATATTTCTGTTAAATGATGACAAACCTGAGTGAGGATTTTTATTTTTTGTGTTGAATAGAAGCTTTTATTGGTAGAATTTTGGGGTACAGAACATATGGATCACATTTATCCTGTGCTCTACGCTGAGCACTTACATCAAGTTTTCCATCTAAAGCTACAAAATACTTGATTCAGATGAAAGCCCCAAAGAATCCATTCATTAATGAGGCAGCAAAGATACTCTGGACTCTGTGTGTCTTCTATTCGGTGGTGTCCAGCTTTTAAGAGGTGTACAAAACTGTGTCAAAATGTACTTTTAAGCACATCTAAAAAGACAGGCACAGCTGGATGATGAGCAAAGCAGAGTCCATGGTGTCTCCATCTGCCTCATTATAGAGATCTGAGATTTCATCTTAATCACGTATTTCAGAGATTTACATGGAAACCATGGTGTAAGCGCTCAGTGCAGAGCTTAGCTGTGAGCTGAGCCTTACTGCATTCTTTGCGAGGCAGAGTAAACAAAAATTGAAACTGCAGCCGCTTTGTACTATTTTAATTCTTGAATTTTTGGAGGATTTTTAGTCTTCTTTTTGTGATTTTTCTATGAACTTTAGCGTTAGGACTCACAAATGTGAGGACCCTTGCCGAGGGTTGTGGGCTTACATATCTTAGCCAAAATATCAATTAATACCTCATATATTATTTATACATATGTTTTTTGCACTTCATTTTTCAGGGTGCAACCAGGCCTAGTATTTTTGGCCTTGTAAACTAGGGTGTCTGCCCTCTGGGCAGCCTGCCTGATCTAATAGAATTGGCGTCATTAATAAACTGTAAGCCAGACATTGTGCATTACCTGTGTGTGACCAGCACCCTATACAAGCCTCTTTTGTGCAATTATATACAAAGCAAGCACCCTCTCTATGAGTTGGTAGGCTGTGAGTGGTTGTCTCATCAGTATTTTGCACCTGTGTTGCCGCCATTTTTATCACATGGGCTTGCTGCATCATGGCAGTGCACTTGTTCAGACAGGTAAGCACTGCAGTCCCTTTATGCGGTTTTAATTCTTGAATTTTTGGAGGTTTTTTAGTCCTATTTTTGTGTTTATTCTTTGGCAGAATTAACAAATCAACAGCAAGACAAGAATTGGTTGTATTTATTTTTTTTCAGCATTTCCTTATTCCGGTAAAAGTGATTTGATGACTTTATTCGATTACAGAAATGCCAATGTAGATAGTTTTCATGTTTAGCCACTTCTACACAATAAAAACTATTTTTTTTGAAAATTTTTAGAAAAAATATTAATTTTGTATCTCTGTATTCTGAGAGCTATAGCTGTTTTATTTTTCCACTGATGGAGCTTTATGGCGGCTTGTTTTTTGCTTGTTTTTCAGCAATACCATTTTTATTTAATTTGGTCTTTTTTATAGTGTTTTATTCTATTTTTCTACCAGCGTTATGATGAAAAAGCAATGTCTTTGTCGCTTATTTTTCTATTACAGCGGTCACTGTAGAAGATAAACAGTGTGACAGTAATCCCTAAGAAGCTTAAGATTACATATTTCCTTTGTATTTTAGGAAAAAAAAATATCTTTTACATTTTAAAAATTCTAAAAAGGAAAAATGGCCGACGCAAACGTTTGGGCATCCTGCATGGTTAGTACCTGGTAGCACACCTTTTGAAAGTATCACAGTTTGCAAACTCTTTTGATAGACAGAGAAGATTCTTTCAATTCTTGTTTGAGGGATTATTAGCCATTCTTCCTTGGAAAATTCTTCCAGTTCTGTGAAATTCCTGGGTCATTTTGCATGCACTAATATTTTGAGGTCTAACAACAGATTTTCATTGATGTTCAAATCGGGGACTGTGAGGGCCATTGTAAAACCTTCGGCTTATGCCTTTTGAGGAAGTCTATTGTGAATTTTGACGTGTGTTTAGGATCATTATCCATTTGTAGAAGTTATCCTCTTTTCAACTTCATATTTTTTACAGGTGGCATTAAGTTTGCATCAAGAATTTGTTGAAATTTCATTGAATCCATTCTTCCCTCTAACCGTGAAATGTTCCCTCTATCTTTGGCTGCAACGCAACCTCAGAGCATGATTGATCCACCCCTTTGCTTGGTTGATGGTTGATGAGATGTTTTTTTCATGAAATCTGTGCCCTTTTTTTCCATACATACATTTGGTCAGTTCTATTTCGCCTCATTGGTGCACAGGCTTTGTTTCCAAAAATCAGACTATTTTAGATGTTCTTTTGCATAGTTCTGACACTGAATTTTATGGTGAGGAGGCAGGAGATGTTTTCTTCTGAAGGCCATATTTGTGCAGGTGTCTAAGTGGGCCTCCACCATTTTCATTTTCAGAGTGCAGGGCAGCTGCTTAAAAGAACCCATGGCTGCTGTTTTTTAGGACAAGGTTAGAGGAGGCTACATTTTTATACAGCTGGGAAATTTGTATCACCTGGTTTTTCCTAACGATGATAGCTGAATTTCTAAAATGGGCACACAGGCGGTGTACTTTCACAAGCAGATCTGGCAGCTCCGGGTAGCCTTTGAGAAACCGTTGAACAATGAGGTTAAGCACATGGGCCAGGCATGGTACATGTGTGAGCTCGCCTAGCCACCAGGTTCCGGCCACTGTCACACATGACCATGCCTAACTGTTGGTTCAGCGGTGTAAGTCTTGCAGAGCTGTCTGCAACTCTTCAGCATTGTGCGATTTGTCGCCTAAGCATATTAGCTTCAGCATCGCCTATTGCCACTTGGCTGAGGCTGTGCTGCAGTGCATCCAGCTTGTGACTCATGTTGTGATTTGGAAGATGGAGGCTGAAGAGTAGGAGGAGGAGGAGGTGCAGAAGCTGTAGACAGTAGGGGCAACCCTGATTGATGCAGGGCCCACAATCCTCGGCGTCGGGAGGACATGTTCCATCCCAAGGTCCGACTGGGTCCTGGCTTCCACTATGTTAACCCAGTGTGCCATAAGTGAGATGTACCCTCCCTGCCCAGACGCAGTGTCCACGTGTCAGTCGTTAGGTAGACTTTCCCAGTAACGGCATTGTTGAGGGCACAGCTAATGTTGTGAGACACATGCTTGTGGAATGCAGGGAAGGTACACCAGAAGAAATAGTGATGGCAGCCGGACAGCAGCCACCATCAGGTTGTGGAAAGCTTCTGTCTCCACAAGCATAATAGGCAACATTTCGAGCGCAAGCAGAAGACAAATGTGTGAATTTAGTAGTGGTCTGTGGGGCGTTGGCAGCGTAATTCCACTTGCGTTCCAAGGACTGGGGTATGGACAACTGAATGCTGCACTGGGACAAGGACATAGATGTGCTTGATGATGGTGCTAGTTGAGTATGTGCAACAACAGGTACAGGGCAGAAGGCATCTTCATAGGCACCATGTACAGGGGATTGGCTTGGATGCACAACAGTGGATGAAGCAGTGGTGTCACTCGCAGACACTGTTCCTGGACCCTGGGGTTTCGGCCCACAAAGTTAGGAGCTTTGCTGCCATGTGCCTGGTCATGCTGGTGGTGGTCAGGCTATTACTTTTGCTTCCCCTGCTGATGCGGGCCTAACAGGTGGTGCAAATGGCCTTTTTAGGGTTACTGGCAAAGTTTTTAAAAAACAACCAGATTCAGAAAGACCCAACACGTGTACTGGCAACTTCCGTCATGTTGGTGTTACGGGGAATGGTTGCCCGTCTACTGTCTGCGGCCAACACAATGCTTCTTCTTGCCTGTTGGGGTGCTACGCCTCCCTCCCCCTCTGTGCTGCTGTCCTCGCTCTGCATGTCCTCTTGCCAGGTTGGGTCAGTTACTATATCATCCACCACATTATGACTCATCATTTTCCACCTCTTGTGACACATTCCCACCATCAACTTCGTGTGAACTTGGCTGCTCAAATATTTGGGCATCGCTACATGCGATCTCCTCTTGCCCCGCTTCAAGTGCATTGGGAGAGAGGCCCAAATGTCTAAATAGAAAAGTGAACAGCTCGGACTGTCCAAGTGTAGGATCAGTTGTCTCAAGGCACTCGGCATTGTGGGAGGAAGGAGGATCAGGGTGAGGACTATGCAGTCCACACTCATTGCTACTCAGACTTGACCATGTGGAAGACAGGCTGGTGGTGGTGGTGGCAAAGTGACTGGAAGCATTATCCGCTATCCAACCAACAACCTTTTGATACTGCTTTGGGTTCAATAGTGATGTGCTGCTACTGTCCCCTAGTAATTGTGACAGGAAGGTCGAACGAGAGGATGTGGGTGTTTGTTGTGGCCCACTTTCTGCTTGCCCACGGCCTCAGCCCCTGCATGCACCATCACCATCACATCCACTTCCACGTCCCTTGGCACGTGCCTTGCCCTTTTTAAATGGACTACAATATTTTGCATTACAAATGACTGACTTTGGAGCGAACTTATATGTGATCCGTGTGCGGGAAAACCACAGTTTAAGGCTGGTTTCACACTTGCGTTTTTATCTGCATGCGTTTTTTTAAAAAAACGCATGTGTGAAAAACGCATGTAAACGCGGTAAAACGCATGCGTTTTTTAGACGCATGCGTTTTTATAGAAAAACACAAGAAAAAACAAGAAAACCCTAACCCTACCCCTAACCCTAACCCTAAACGTGACTGAAATACGTGGCACTGAAATACGTGCAACTGAAATACGTGGTACTTAAATACGTGGCACTTAAATACGTGGCACGTGGCACTTAAATACGTGGCACGTGGCACTTAAATACGTGGCACGTGGCACTTAAATATGTGGTACTTAAATACGTGGCACTTAAATACGTGGCACGTGGCACTTTAATATGTGGCACGTGGCACTTAAATATGTGGCACGTGGCACTTAAATACGTGGCACGTGGCACTTAAATACGTGGCACGTGACACTTAAATATGTGGTACTTAAATACGTGGCACTTAAATACGTGGCACGTGGCACTTTAATACGTGGCACGTGGCACTTAAATATGTGGCATGTGGCACTTAAATACGTGGCACGTGGCATACGTGGCACTGAAATACGTGATACGTGGCACTTAAATACGTGGCAATATGACTGTCAGAAAATGTTCATTAAACGGTTAGGGGTGAGGTTAGGGGTAGATTAGGGTTAGGGTTTGGATCCCTTTATCACCTTGATGGTGGTGGGTGGCTTTTCAGTGTGTTTTCTGTTTTTTTTCTATAAAAACGCATGCATTTTTAGCGCAAACAAACGCATGTGCTTAAAAACGCATGCGTTTACATAGACAGCAATGCATTTTTTTGCCGCGAAAAAACGCATGCGTTTTTTCGCGGCAAAAAAACGCGCAAGAAAATACTGCAGGTAGCATTTTTGAAAATGAACGCATGCAGACAAAAAACGCATGCGTTTGAAAACGCGACCAAACGTATGTGCAAAAAAACGCATGCGTTTTCAATGTTAAATATAGGGGAAAAAAACGCATGCGTTTTTTGTGCAAAAAACGCTGCAGACAAAAACGCAAGTGTGAAACCAGCCTAAAATATCTGGCCAGTAGGTAACACCTTTTTTTTTTAAGAAAACTGGTGTCAATAACTAGATTAAGACACAGCAAAAACAGTTCAATGGAGTACAAAAAATGCCCCAATTTTTAGCCCACAGATAGATGAGGCGTGTGATGGAGATACCAGACTTTAAATTACCTGGCCAGTTTTTTTTGTTTGTTTTTACAGCAAAATTGTGTCAATCAGTAGGCTAAGACACAGCAAAAAAAATTAAATGGAGAGCTGAAATGGCACTCTTTTGAGCGCAATGATATGTGATTCCTGCAACACAGATACCCCACTTTAACCCCTTAGTGACAGAGCCAATTTGGTACTTAATGACCGAGCCAATTTTTACAATTCTGACCACTGTCACTTTAAGAGGTTATAACTCTGGAACGCTTTATCGGATCCCACTGATTCTGAGATTGTTTTTTCGTGACATATTGTACTTCAAGTTAGTGGTAACATTTCTTCGATATTACTTGCGATTATTTATGAAAAAAATGGAAATATGGCGAAAATTTTTAAAATTTTGCAATTTTCAAACTTTGTATTTTTATGCCCTTAAATCAGAGAGATATGTCACAAAAAATAGTTAATAAATAACATTTCCCACATGTCTACTTTACATTAGCACAATTTTGGAAACAATTTTTTTTTTTGTTAGGGAGTTATAAGGGTTAAAAGTTGACCAACAATTTCTCATTTTTACAACACCATTTTTTTTTTAGGGACCACATCTCATTTGAAGTCATTTTGAGGGGTCTATATGATAGAAAATAACCAAGTGTGACACCATTCTAAAAACTGCACCCCTCAAGCTGCTCAAAACCACATTCAAGAAGTTTATTAACCCTTTACGTACTTCACAGGAACTGAAACAATGTGGAAGAAAAAAATGAACATTTAACTTTTTTTTGCAAACATTTTACTTCAGAACCATTTTTTTTAATTTTCACAAGTGTAAAAACAGAAATTTAACCACAAATTTTGTTGTACAATTTCTCCTGAGTACGCCGATACCCCATATGTGGAGGTAAACCACTGTTTGGGCGCACCGCAGAGCTTGGAAGTGAAGGAGCGCCGTTTGACTGTTTCAATGCAGAATTGGCTGGAATTGAGATCGGACGCCATGTCGCGTTTGGAGAGCCCCTAATGTGCCTAAACAGTGGAAACCCCCCACAAGTGATACCATTTTGGAAACTAGACCCCTTAAGGAACTTATCTAGATATTCGGTGAGCACTTTGAACCCCCAAGTGCTTCACAGAAGTTTATAACGTAAAGCCGTGAAAATAAAAAATCGCATTTTTTCTACAAAAATGATCTTTTTGCCCCCAAATTTTTATTTTCACAAGGGTAACAGGAGAAATTAGACCACAAAAGTTGTTGTGCAATTTCTCCTGAGTACGTCAATACCCCATATGTGGGGGTAAACCACTGTTTGGGCGCACCGCAGAGCTTGGAAGAGAAGGAGTGTCGTTTTACTTTTTCAATGTAGAATTGGCTGGAATTGAGATCGGACGCCATGTCACGTTTGGAGAGCCGCTGATGTGCCTAAACAGTGGAGACCCCCCACAAATGACACCATTTTGGAAACTAGACCCCTTAAGGAACTTATCTAGATGTGTGATGAGCACTTTAAACCCCCAGGTGCTTCACAGAAGTTTATAACGTAGAGCCGTGAAAATAAAAAAATCGCATTTTTTCTACAAAAATGATCTTTTTGCCTCCAAATTTTTATTTTACCAAGGGTAACAGGAGAAAATGGACACCAGAAGTTGTTGTACAATTTGTCTTGAGTACGCCGACACCCCGTATGTGGGGGTAAACCACTGTTTGGGTGCATGGCTGAGCACGGAAGCAAAGGAGCGCCATTTGACTTTTCAATGCAAAATTGACTGGAATTGAGATCGGACGCCATGTCGCGTTTGGAGAGCCCCTGATGTGCCTAAACAGTAGAAACCCCCCAAAAGTGACCCCATTTTGGAAACTAGACCCCCCATGGAACTTATCTAGATATGTAGTGAGAACTTTGAATGCCCAAGTGCATCACAGAAGTTTATAATGCAGAGTCGTGAAAATAAAAAATATATTTTTTTTAACAATAAAGATTTTTAGCCCCCAAGTTTTTATTTTCACAAGGGTAACAAGAGAAATTGGACCCCAAAAGTTGTTGTCCAATTTGTCCTGAGTATGCTGGTACCCCATATGTGGGGGTAAACCACTGCTTGGGCGCACGGCAGAGCTCGGAAGGGAAGGAGCGCCATTTTGGAATGCAGACTTTGATAGAATTGTCTGCGGGCGTTATGTTGCGTTTGCAGACCCCTAATGTACCTAAACAGTAGAAACTCCCAACAAGTGACCCCATTTTGGAAAATAGACCCCCCAAGGAACTTATCTAGATATGTGGTGAGAATTTTGAATGCCCAAGTGCTTCACAGAAGTTTATAATGCATAGTAGTGAAAATAAAAAATATTTTTTTTTCCCACAAAAAAGATTTTTTAGCCCCCAAATTTTTATTTTCACAAGGGTAACAAGAGAAATTGGACCCCAAAAGTTGTTGTCCAATTTGTCCTGAGTATGCTGGTACCCCATATGTGGGGGTAAACCACTGCTTGGGCGCACGGCAGAGCTCGGAAGGGAAGGAGCGCCATTTTGGAATGCAGACTTTGATAGAATTGTCTGTGGGTGTTATGTTGCGTTTGCAGAGCCCCTGATGTACCTAAACAGTAGAAACCCCCCACAAGTGACCAAATTTTGGAAACTAGGCCCCCTAAGGAACTTATCTAAATATGTGGTGAGAACTTTGAATGCCCAAGTGCTTCTTAGAAGTTTATAATGCATAGTAGTGAAAATAAAAAATATTTTTTTTTCCCACAAAAAAGATTTTTTTAGCCCCCAAATTTTTATTTTCACAAGGGTAACAAGAGAAATTGGACCCCAAAAGTTGTTGTCCAATTTGTCCTGAGTATGCTGGTACCCCATATGTGGGGGTAAACCACTGCTTGGGCGCACGGCAGAGCTCGGAAGGGAAGGAGCGCCATTTTGGAATGCAGACTTTGATAGAATTGTCTGTGGGTGTTATGTTGCGTTTGCAGAGCCCCTGATGTACCTAAACAGTAGAAACCCCCCACAAGTGACCAAATTTTGGAAACTAGACCCCCTAAGGAACTTATCTAGATATGTGGTGAGAACTTTGAATGCTCAAGTGCTTCACAGAAGTTTATAATGCAGAGTAGTGAAAATAAAAAAATATTTTTTTTTCCCACAAAAAAGATTTTTAGCCCCCAAGTTTTTATTTTCACAAGGGTAACAGGAGAAATTGGACCCCAAAAGTTGTTGTCCAATTTATCCCGAGTACGCTGATGCCCCATATGTGGGGGTAAACCACTGTTTGGGCGCACGGCAGAGCTCAGAAGGGAGGGAGCACCATTTGACTTTTTTAGCGCAAAATTGGCTGTCGTGTTTGGAGACCCCCCTGATGTACCTAAACAGTGGAAACCCCCAAATTATAACTCCAACCCTAACTCCAACACACCCCTAACCCTAATCTTAACCCGATCCATAATCCTAATCACAACCCTAACGATAATCACAACCCTAACCCCAAAACAGCCCTAATCTCAACCCTAACCATAACCCTAATCAAAACCCTAAATCCAACACACCCCTAACCCTAATCCCAAACGTAACCCTAATCCCAACCCTAATCCAAACCCTAATCCCAACTCTAACCCTAACTTTAGCCCCAACCCTAACCCTAACTTTAGCCCCAACCCTAACCATAACTTTAGCCCCGTCGTCACAAAAAAAGTTCAATGTAACCTTTTTTTTGTACGTCGCGTCCGCCATTTCCGCGCATGCGTGGCCGTAACTCTGCCCCCTCCTCCCCAGGACATAGACTGGGCAGCGGATGCGTTGAAAAACTGCATCCGCTGCGCGCGTTGTGCACAATTTTCACAACGTGCGTCGGTACGTCGGGCCGACGCATTGCGACCGCCCCGTACCGACGCAAGTGTGATAGAAGCCTAAGGCTACTTTCACACTAGCGTCGTACTCGGCCCATCGCAGTGTGCTGGGCCGACGTACCGACGCTAGCGTTGTAAGCGCCGCACAATGGGTGCAGCGGATGCTGTTTTTTCAACGCATCCGCTGCCCCATTGTGAGGGGAGGCGGGGCGGAGTTCCGGCCGCGCATGCGCAGTCGGAAATGGCGGACACGTCGCACAAAAAAGTTACATGTAGCTTTTTTTGTGCCGACGGTCCGCCAAAGCACGACGCATCCGTCGCACGACGGATGCGACATGTGGCAATCCGTTGCTAATGCAAGCCAATGGAGAAAAAACGCATCCTGCAAGCACTTTTGCAGGATGCGTTTTTTCTCCGACGCATTGCGACGGAAGCCAAAAAACGCTAGTGTGAAAGTAGCCTAACCCTAACCCTAGCCCTAACCCTAAATTTAGCCCCAACCCTAACCCTAGCCCTAACCATAACTCTAGCCCTAACCCTAACTCTAGCCCTAACCCTAACCCTAACTCTAGCCCTAACCCTAACTCTAACCCTAACCCTAACCCTAACTCTAACCCTAACCCTAACCCTAACTCTAACCCTAACCCTAACCCTAATTTTAGCCCCAACTCGTCTTCTCCTGCCGGCCAGCAGATGGCAGCAGATGGCGGGCGCACTGCGCATGCGCCCGCCATAAGGAAAAAGCCGGCTGGCAGGAGAAGACAGAAGAGGACCCAGGGACCCCGGGTGAGTATGTTAGGGTCCCCGAATCCCCCTATTTCTCTGTCCTCTGATGTGTGATCACATCAGAGGACAGAGAAATACAGATCGCTTTTTTTTTTTTTTTTTTTTGCGGTCGCCGGTAAACTGTTAATTACCGGCGATCGCAAAACAGGGGTCGGTGCAAACCGACCCCGATCATGTTCTTTGGGGTCTCGGCTACCCCCGGCAGCCGAGACCCCAAAGATCTGCCGGGTGCCGGGCGGCGGGCGTACTGCGCGTGCGCCCGCCATTTTTTCCCGGAAACAAGATGGCGGCGCCCATGGGGACCCACGAGGAGCACCGGGGGAGGTAGGTAAGTATCGGGGGGCTATTGGGGGCCATCGGGGACCCTATTTCTCTGTCCTCCGATGTGCGATCACATCGGAGGACAGAGAAATTAAACGGCACATCGCGGTTTTTTTTTTTTTGTTGCGACCGCCGGTAAACGGTTAATTACCGGCGATCGCAACTCGGGGGTCGGTAAAAAACCCCCGAATCATGTTCTCTGGGGTCTCGGCTACCCTCGGAAACCGAGACCCCAGAGAAAATCCGACTCTGGGGGGCGCTATTCACTTTTTCCACAGCGCCGTTAATTAACGGCGCTGTGGTTTAAGTACCCTTAGCGGCCGCCGTTAAAAGGCGTATCGGCGGTCGTTAAGGGGTTAAAATATCTGGCCTGTTTGTTTTTTTGGCAGCAAAATATTGTCAATATCTAGACTATCAAACAACAACAAAAACATTTTATGGACCCCTGAAATGGCACAATTTTGAGCACAAGGATAGGCGATCCATGTGTTGGACAAAACACAGTGTAAAATATCTGCCCTGTAGCAAACTGGTGTCAAGAACTTGTATAAGACACTCTAAAATTTTTTTACAGTGCCACAAAAATGGCAGAATATTATGCGCACTCAGATGTGATCGCTGTGAAAGCCAAACCCCTGTTTAAAATAGTTGTATTTTATCGCTGTACTATGGAAAGGATCTGGCTGCATTCTGCAGTGCCAACAAGCAAATGGAGAAAAAATGTGTGCTCTGGATTGCTTTTAAAAAAAAAATAATCAGGATTAAAATGCAAAAGCTAATCATTCCTGGCCATTGATACCTGGGGCTAGGTATATATGGTGAATTTCTGTAATAGGCAGCAGCAGACCGTAATGGAATGGACCCTCTTGCTGTATGCAATAAAGCATGCCACATACACTGCCTGTCTACCTATCACTGATAGCTATATACCCCATAATTAGTCATTAGAAGGACTGCTGGTTTAGCTGGATTTGTGGATTCAACAATGGTATCCCCACACTAACTGATACCCCATCTATTGTGTCCCTAGCTCAGCAGCACCTCTCCCTACTCTAGTGATTCCAGAGCTGAGATTGACGAGCAGGGCCACGCTAGGTCTGGTATAGACCTGATGACTCTCTGCGGTCAGCCAATCACTGTAATGCCACAAACAACATGGTTGCGGCATTACGGTGTGTGGCAGACAATTCTTGCAAGTTGATTGGCTCTCTAAAGAGTGCCAAACATGCAGGGCACTCCCGCCAAAAAATCCCGGAAATTCTCTCCGCTCGACAAGCATCGCAAGCACTGCGAGGCTCGGGCGAGCACCGAGCATTAACAAGCATGCTCGCTCATCACTATTTTTAAATCATAATGACAACCCAAAACATCCAAATGACCCTGGTGATTTTGGCCTGATAACATGCACAGAAGTTGACACAAAGGGATTTGAATAGCTACTAAAGGTAACATCCTCACCTGTGACCTGTTTGCTTGTAATCGGTGTGTGCATAAAAGCTGAATGAGTTTCTGGGATCCAGACAGACTCTTGCATCTTTCATTTAGCCACTGAAATTTCTGGAATATGAGTCATGGGGAAAGGAAAAGAATTGTCAACGGATCTAAGAGAAAAGGTAGCTGAACAGTATAAAACAGGAAAGGGATACAAAAAGATATCCAAGTAATTGATAATGCCAGTCAGCAGTGTTCAAACCTTGATTAACAAATGGAAAATCAGTGGCTCTGTAAAAACAAAACCATGGTCAAGTAGACCAACAAACATGTATTCCACAACTGCCAGGAAAATTGTTCGGGATGCAAAGAAAAACCCACAAATAGCATCAGCTGAAATACAGGACTCTCTGAAATCTAGCAGTGTGGCTGTGTCAAGATGCCCAATAAGGAGGCACTTGAAGAAAAATGGGCTGCATGGTCGGGTTGCCAGAAGAAAGCCATTACTGCGCAAATGCTACAAAGTATCTTGCCTACAATACACACAACAGCACAGAGACAAGCCTCAAAACTTCTGGAACAAGGTAATTTGGAGTGATGAGACCAAGATTGAACATTTTTGGCCTCAACGATAAACGCTACATTTAGAGAGAGGTCAACAAGGCCTGTGATGAAAGGAACATCATTCCTACTGTAAAGCACGGAGGTGGTTCACTGATGATTTGGAGATGTGTGAGCTATTAAGGAACAGGAAACTTGGTCAAAGTTGAAGGAAAGATGAATGTAGCATTTTATCAGCAAATACTGGGGGCAAATTTGCACTCATCAGCCCGGAAGCTGCGCATGGGACATACTTGGACGTTCCAACATGACAACAATCCAAAACACTAGGCCAATTCGACCTGTCATTGGCTACAGCAGAACAAAGTGATGGTTCTGAAGTGGCCATCTCAGTCTCCTGACCTCGATATCATTGAGCCGCTCTGGGGAGATCTGAAGAGCGCAGTTCATGCTAGACAGCCCAGGAATTTACAGGAACTGGGGACTTTTTGCCAAGAAGAGTGGGCAGCTTTACCATCTGAGAAAATAAAGAGCCTCATCCACAACTACCACAAAAGACTTCAAACTGTCATTGATGTTAAATGGGGCAATACACTATACTTTATTAATAAATGGGGGTATGTGATCTTTTGATCAGGGTCATTTGAATGTTTTTGGGTTGTCACTAGTGTTAAGCATTGAGCAGCGGGTATCGGCTGATACTTGCGGTATCGGAATTCTGATACCGAGTTCCGATATTTTTGTGATATCGGAAATCGGAATCGGAAGTTCCCAGTGTATGGTTCCCAGGGTCCGGAGGAGAGGAGACTCTCCTTCAGGCCCTGGGATCCATATTCATGTAAAAAATAAAGAATTAAAATAAAAAATATGGATATACTCACCCGTCCGACGGCCCCTGGACCTTACCGATGTTCCTAAGAATGTGGAGTTTAGGACCTGCGATGACGTCGCGGCTTGTGATTGGTCGCGTGAGCGGTCACATGAGCGGTCACGCGACCATTCACAAGCCGCAACGTCATCGAAGGTCCTAAACTCCTCATTCTTAGGAACGGAGGCTGCCGGTTACATCGGTAAGGTCCAGGGGCCGCCGGACGGGTGAGTATATCCATATTTTTTATTTTAATTCTTTATTTTTTACATGAATATGGATCCAGAGCCTGAAGGAGAGTTTCCTCTCCTTCAGACCCTGGGAACCATCCAGGATTCCTTCCGATACTTGTGTCCCATTGACTTGCATTGGTATCGGGTATCGGTATCGGCGATATCCGATATTTTTTGGATATCGGCCGATACCATCCGATACCGATACCTTTGAGTATCGGAAGGTATCGCTCAACACTAGTTGTCACTATGATTTAAAAAAGAGAAACCACAGTATTTTGACAATAAATGGCTTCACCCAACCACTAACCATAAGTGGAGAAAATGTTTTGGTGTTATCATTCATATTCTCTGAAAAAAGGCCAAGAAAGCAAAAATTCTGCTGGGGTATGTAAACTTTTGAGCACAACTGTATACCTCATAGTAACCTCATAATACACTGCAGCTGCTGCAGAACCTCAGTCTGTAGAGATATGTGTGTGCAAGAGTGTAAATATTTGTATGTATATCTACATATACAGTGGGGAATATAAGTATTTAACACATTGCCGATTTTGCAAGTTTTTCCACCTACAAAGAATGGAAGAGGTCTGTAATTTTTATCGTAGGCACACGTCAACTGTGAGAGACAGAATCTAAAAATAAAAAAACAGAAAATCACATTGTATGATTTTTAAATAATTATATTACATGTACTTCGCTGCATGAAATAAGCATTTGATCACGTACCAACCAGCAAGAAATCTGGCTCTCACAGACAGGGCCGGCTCCAGGTTTTCATGGGCCCTGGGCGAAAGAGTCCCAGTGGGCCCCTTTGACACATAACACAATTCATAATGCACCGATACGGAAGAGAAATAAAGGTATAGTACAATGCCAAAGATTTCACTTCTTACATTACATGAGTGATATCTATTGTACATTCTACATTAGTTCAGAAACCGGACAGTATAGTCCTCTATACAGCTTAATGGCCCCATATAGTGCTCCATACAGTATAATTGGCACCACATAGTCCTCTATACAGAATAATGAGCCTCATATAATGCTCCCTACAGTATAATGGGCACCACAGAGTGCTCCATACAGAATGAGCCGCATATATTGGTCCATACGGAATTGACCCCATATAATGCTCCATACAGTATAGTGACCCACATATAATTCTCCATACAGTATATGATGGGCCCTATCTAATGCTCCATATATAATGGGCCTCATATAATGCTCCATACAGTATATGATCGGCCCCATACAGTATACTGAGTCCCATATATTGCTCCATACAGAATGGGCCCATATAATACTCCTTACAGAATGGGTCCCATATAATACTCCTTACAGAATGGGTCCCATATAATGCTCCATATATAATTAGTCCCATAAGATGCTTCATATATTATTGGCCCCATATACTGCTCCATATGTAATTGGCCCCATATACTGCTCCATATTAAATTGGCCCCATATAATGCTCCCTATAGAATTGGCTTCATAAGATGCTCCCTATATTTTTTGCCCCATAAGATACTCCATATAGAATTAGCCCCATATAATGCTCCATATGTGGGTTCCTTTTGATTGTCCCCATATATTGCTCCAAATATTAAAAAAAAAAATGAAATACTCACCTCTCGTTGCTTGACGCTGCTCTGGACTCCTCACCGTCGGCGTCTTCCTACTCTCTGTGCTGCGACTGCTCAGGCAGAGGGCGCGCGCTGGTGATGTCATCGCGCCCTCTCACCTGAACGTCACAGTCAGAGGATGGAAGACGCTGCAGCGCTGGAACCGGGAGAGGTAAGTATCGCAAGTGCCGGGGCAGGCGGGGGGTCCACTGGCGGGGGCCGGCACTATAGCGCGCCAGAGTCCCCAACGGCGAGTGGGCCCCCTGCCTGCTCAGGGCCCCGGCACTTGCCTGGGTGCATCGGGTGCTGATGCCGGCCCTGCTCACAGACCTGTTAGTTTTTCTATAAGAAGCCCTCCTACTCTGCCCTCATTACCTGTATTAAATATACCTGTTTGAACCTGATACATGTATAAAAGACACCTGTGCACACACTCAATCAATCACATGCCAACCTCTCCACCATGGCCAAAACAAAAGATCCGTTTAAGGACACCAGAGACAAAAGTTGTAGACTTGCACAAACCTTGGATGAGCTACAGGACAATAGGTAAGCAGATTGGTGAGAAAGCAACAACAGTTGGCACAATTAATCGAAAATGGAAGAAACACAAGATGAGTGTCAATCTTCCTCGGTCTGGGGCTCCATGCAAGTGCCCACCTCATGGGGTAAGGATGATTCCCAGAAAGGTAAGGAATCAGCTCAGAACTACACCGGAGTACCTGGTCAATGACATGAAGAGAGCTGGGACCACAGTCTCAAACATTATCATTAGTAACACACTACATTGCCATGGATTAAAATCCTGCAGGGCACGCAAGGCCCCTCTGCTCATGCCAGGACATGTTCAGGCCCCTCTGAAGTTCACCAATGACCATCTGGATGATCCACAGGAGGCATGAGAGAAGGTCATGTGGTCAGATGAGACCAAAATAGAACTTTTGGGTATCAACTCCACTTGCCGTGTTTGGCAGAAAAAGAAGGATGAATACATACCTAAGAACACCGTCCCTATCATGAAGCATGGTGTGGGAAACATCATAATTTGGTGGAGCTTTTCTGCAAGGGGGACAGGGTGACTGCACCGTATTCAAGGGAGAATGGATGGGGTCATGTATTGTGACATTTTGGCCAACAACCTCCTCCCCTTAGTAAAAGAATTGAAGATGGGTTGAAGATGGGTCGTGGATGGGTCTTCCAGTATGACAATGACCCGAAACACACAGCCAAGGCAACTAAGGCGTGACTCCATAAGAAGCATTTCATGGCCCTGGAGTGGTGTAGCCAGTCTCCAAACCTGAACCCAATAAAACATCTTTGAAGGGAGCTGAAATTCAATGTTGCTCAATGACAGCTCCGAAACATGAAAGATCTGGAGAAGCTCTGTATGGAGGAGTGGGCTAAAATTCATGCTGCAGTGTCTGAAAACTTGGTCAAGAGCTACAGGAAACGTCTGACCTATGTAATTGCAAGCAAAGTTTTCTGTACCATATATTTTTGTCTGATTTTATATTCTATCAAACACTTATTTCATTCAATAGAAGGCAAATTAATTATATAAAAATCATACAATGTGATTTTCTTGAATTTCTTTAAGATTCTATCTCTCACAGTTAAAGTGTACCTACGATTAAATTTACAGATTTCTCCATTTTTTTGGAAGGTGGGTAAACTTGTGAAATCGGCAGTGTATCAAATATTTATTTTCCTCACTGTACATAGCTATCAGCTTTTGTTTTTGCCAAAAAAAAAAAATTAAGGCTGCCACGACGACAAGGTAGACTCTTTGGGCCGGGCCAAACTCTACTCTAACCTATTAAAAAATTCTTAAAATACTCAATACTTTTTTTTGTATATTTTTCTTTATTTTTTTAAAGTAATGTGTCACATACATTTTTAAAATGACCAATACCATCACATATAATGGACTGATACCATCATAACTTGACAAGATCACATATTACCACCACACAGCGTCTGAATAATTCCGTATACAATGGTCAATGACCACCACAGCATGACCAGATCACATATTACCACCACATAGTGACCGAATAATATCACATGCAAGGGAAAAATATCATTACACCATGACCAGACCACATATTACCACCATATAGTGACTGAATAATACTACATACAAGGAACAAAGACCAACACACCATGACCAGATCACATATTACCACTAAATAGTGACTGAATACTACAATTTTTATCATTAATAAAAAAAAATAATACTAATATTGTCATAAGTGTCATTATACACAGGAGCTCTGTACATAGTATACAGTATAAGGTGTAAGTGTACAGGTAATACATGGACTCACCAATCACATTACACACATGATCTCTGTGTATAGTGTACAGGTAATACAATGCTACAATGTCATACCCATGCATATATACCAAACTTGAACCAATCCTATGTATTTATCAAACATTATCACAAAGTTCATGTTAAACTGCATTCTAAATAACCATATAAACGTGCCAAAATGGCCACTTAGAAAAAGAAGACAATGCCCAAGGGGGAACACAAATTCGAGCAGGGCTTATAATGACTAATGTCCCAAATGCAGTTGCTATGATCGGCCATAGTTAAACCCCAGGTGTTTATAGCAATGTACACATGGAGTCACTAGACATAGAAAAATAACCATGTTATTCATCATTAGATGCTTAAGTTCCCCACGGGCATCTGGACGTGTTTCCCGATTGGTTACAGATTCATCAGGAGATCTGTAGTAAACAAAGTCAAAGTTGCGCTTACACCCAGCAGATACAGTACATTGTAGTATTGTTTATGAATATTTACATATCTATGTGCTAACTATATCCTACCCAGTTACCTATCACAACTTATTTAATTCTGTTTTCTGTTCATTCATGTTTATCTCATATGCCCTGCAATATTTTTAGTGTTGCAGTGCACTAGGCATCATTGATTTCTGTCCGTCTTTTTTTCTAGGGCAATACAGAGTAGCCCAGGGACATACAACATACGAGTGGGGGCACCACCTTTCACAATCTTTATACGGTGCCAACCTCTGCATTTGGGAAGGATTAATTAGGGAGAGAGCACCCTTCTGTCATGTAGTTGTTCTAGGATTTTGTACTTGATCACTTTATATGCACTTTATATATACAGTATATGTTCTTAGGTCCTATGAACATTTTATTTTAAACCTAATAAAGGTTATGTTTTAAAAGGTTTTTTTTTCGTTAGCCATTTTCTACACCCTTGGGTATATAATTCTATGTTAATTAATACAGTGATTATCAGTGATATTATACACAGTATCTCTGTACTTAGTATACAGTGTATAGTGTAAGGCACAGGTAATAGTGGAGTTGAAGTCACTAGAGAGTTGAAGTAGAATGAAATTTGGCACTCAACAGAAGTGTGCGAAAAGATTTAATATGGTCCGAGCATAGTACATATAATGAATGCGTTTTGATCGGATCATGTCCTTCATCACTGTACCGACTGCGATAGTGTGTTTTGAATTTTCAGGAATGTTGAAGGGGTGCTGTAATCCAGAACCTTCCTTAGGCTTGTAATTGGAGAAAATAAGGAATGAAAATCCCAATATCAGTCGCAGGTAGTTGCAGTTTTATCAGTGTGTCATATCAACGTGGGTGTATTGTCTGACGTGGTATCCACCACTGATCAAAAGTTCTTTTCTCACAAGTTTCATACTACTACATATTAAGGTCTAGGACCCTATTTTGAGCACCAACCTACGGTTGTGCCACGTTACTTATCTATAATACTATAGAGTTGAAGTCCTTAATCTTTGCTTTTCTTCTTCAACCAGTTCAGACCGCCATCACTTCTTCCAGCCAGGACTCGTCCATGCAGAAAATAACACAGCTATCTAGAGCACTGCTTCTAGAGCACAAACTATAATTTTTCCCCAACTTCTACATTACACAAAATGAAGAAAAAAATGGCATAGTGCTGTCCTGCAAAGTAACGGGACCTCTCCCCCCATTGAAAACAGTATCCTCAATAATAAAATACATCACAGCTGTAATAATATCCCTTACTGGGCCACTACAGCAATAATATCCCACATCCTGTCCTCTTCCTGTAATAACTTTCTGTTGTGAACTGTGTTTCTGGGCTCCCTCTGGTGGTCACTAACGGTATTGTGTTAGGCATGTCTTGTTGCAGGCCTGAGCTCCAGCTGTGTTGTTAAGCAGCGGGTGTTCCCTATTTAAGTCTCCTCCGGACTCAGTCTCTTGCCTGGCATCGTTGTATCCAGACCTATATGGTCTCCTCCGGATTCCTTTCAGTCTGTCTCATGCAAGAAAAGCTAAGTCCGTTTTGTATAATTTGGATCGTTTGCATTTTTCAGTGTCTTTGTCCAGCTTGCTTAATATTTGATTTTCTGGCTCGCTGGAAGCTCTAGGGGGCTGATATTCTCCCTCCGCACCGTCAGTCGGTGTGGGGGTTCTTGAATGTTCAGCGTGGATGTTTTTGTAGGGTTTTCTGCTGACCGCATAGTCCACTATCTATTTTCTGTCTATCTAGACTAGTGGGCCTCACTTTGCTGAATCTAGTTCATCTCTACGTTTGTGTTTTCCTCTTGCCTCACCGTTATTATTTGTTGGGGGCTTTCTATATCTTTGGGGTTCAATTTCTCTGGAGGCAAGTGAGGTCTTATTTTCCCTCTAGGGGTAGTCAGTTCTCCGGCTGGCTCGAGACGTCTAGAACCAACGTAGGCACGTTCACCGGCTGCTTCTAGTTGTGTGTGTTAGGATCAGGTATGTGGTTAGCCCAGTTTCCACCTCCCTAGAGCAGAACTTATGTTTTTGCTATCTTGCCGGAATATCAGAGGTCCTCTACCACTGGGATCATAACAGTATGCCAGGCCGAAAGAAAATGTTTATTGCATCGCAGAAGCGGGATTAAAAAGAAGTTCTGAGTTTTTTGTTTTGTTTTTTTTGTTGCTGCAGTTTGCCTAGCTTCTTCCATCCCCTTTTTCTCTGAGTGGCTGGAACTCTGCTGCAGATATGAATGTCCAGACTCTGACTTCTAGTGTGGATCAGCTTGCTGCTAGGGTGCAAAGCATTCAGGATTTTGTTATCCATAGCCCTATGTCTGAACCAAAAATACCTATTCCTGAGCTGTTTTTTGGAGATAGATCTAAGTCCCTGAATTTTAGGAATAATTGCAAATTGTCTCTGTCTCTGAAACCTCGTTCCTCTGGTGATTCCGCTCAGCAAGTTAAGATTGTTATTTCCTTCTTGCGCGGCAACACTCAAGATTGGGCCTTCTCTCTGGCGCCAGGAGATCCTGCATTGGTGAATGTTGATGCTTCTGAGATTGGTGCAGGGGCTGTTTTGTCGCAAAAAAGTTCTGATGGCTCCGTGATGAAGCCATGCGCCTTCTTTTCAAGAAAATTTTCGCCTGCTGAGCGGAACTATGATGTTGGTAATCGGGAGTTGTTGGCTATGAAGTGGGCATTTGAGGAGTGGCGACATTGGCTCGAGGGAGCTAGACATCGTGTGGTGGTCTTGACTGATCATAAAAATCTGATTTACCTCGAGTCTGCCAAGCGCCTGAATCCTAGACAGGCTCGTTGGTCGTTGTTTTTCTCCCGTTTTGACTTTGTGGTCTCGTACCTGCCTGGTTCGAAGAACGTGAAGGCTGATGCACTTTCTAGGAGTTTTGTGCCTGACTCTCCGGGAGTCTCGGAGCCGGCTGGTATTCTCAGAGAGGGAGTGATTTTGTCTGCCATTTCCCCAGATTTGCGACGAGTGCTGCAGAAATTTCAGGCTGATAGGCCTGATCGTTGCCCACCAGAGAGACTGTTTGTCCCTGACAGATGGACCAGCAGAGTTATTTCTGAGGTTCATTCTTCAGTGTTGGCGGGACATCCTGGGATTTTCGGTACCAGAGATTTGGTGGCTAGGTCCTTTTGGTGGCCTTCCTTGTCGCGGGATGTGCGTTCTTTTGTGCAGTCCTGTGGGATTTGTGCTCGGGCTAAGCCTTGTTGTTCTCATGCCAGCGGGTTGCTTTTGCCCTTGCCTATCCCGAAGAGGCCTTGGACGCACATTTCCATGGATTTCATTTCGGATCTTCCGGTATCTCGGAAGATGTCTGTCATCTGGGTGGTGTGCGATCGTTTTTCTAAAATGGTCCATTTGGTGCCCTTGCCTAAGTTGCCTTCCTCCTCTGATTTGGTTCCTTTGTTCTTTCAGAATGTGGTTCGTTTGCACGGCATCCCTGAGAATATTGTGTCTGACAAAGGATCCCAGTTTGTGTCCAGATTCTGGTGATCCTTTTGTGCTAAGATGGGTATTGATTTGTCTTTTTCGTCGGCTTTTCATCCTCAGACTAATGGCCAGACCGAGCGAACTAATCAGACGTTGGAGACTTATTTGAGATGTTTTGTTTCTGCTGATCAGGACGACTGGGTTACCTTTTTGCCACTGGCCGAGTTTGCCCTTAATAATCGGGCTAGTTCTGCCACTTTGGTTTCACCCTTTTTCTGCAACTCTGGTTTTCATCCTCGTTTCTCCTCGGGCCAGGTTGAACCTTCTGACTGTCCTGGGGTTGATTCTGTGGTGGATAGGTTGCAGCGGATTTGGAACCATGTGGTGGACAATTTGAAATTGTCACAAGACAAGGCCCAGCGTTTTGCCAACCGCTGCCGCGGTGTGGGTCCCCGACTTCGTGTTGGGGATTTGGTTTGGTTGTCTTCTCGGCATGTTCCTTTGAAAGTCTCCTCTCCTAAGTTCAAGCCTCGCTTTATCGGTCCTTATAAGATTTTGGAAATCCTTAACCCGGTGTCTTTTCGCTTGGACCTTCCAGCGTCATTTGCTATTCATAATGTGTTCCATAGGTCCTTGTTGCGGCGGTACGTGGTGCCTACGGTTCCTGCTGTTGAGCCTCCTGCCCCAGTTTTGGTTGAGGGCGAGTTGGAGTACGTGGTGGAGAAGATTCTGGATTCTCGTATCTCTAGACGGAAACTCCAGTATTTAGTTAAGTGGAAAGGCTATGGTCAGGAGGATAATTCCTGGGTTGTCGCCTCTGATGTTCATGCGGCTGATTTGGTTCATGCCTTTCACGCTGCTCATCCTGATCGCCCTGGGGGTCTTGGTGAGGGTTCGGTGACCCCTCCTCAAGGGGGGGGTACTGTTGTGAACTGTGTTTCTGGGCTCCCTCTGGTGGTCACTAACGGTATTGTGTTAGGCATGTCTTGTTGCAGGCCTGAGCTCCAGCTGTGTCGTTAAGCAGCGGGTGTTCCCTATTTAAGTCTCCTCTGGACTCAGTCTCTTGCCTGGCATCGTTGTATCCAGACCTATATGGTCTCCTCCGGATTCCTTTCAGTCTGTCTCATGCAAGAAAAGCTAAGTCCGTTTTGTATAATTTGGATCGTTTGCATTTTTCAGTGTCTTTGTCCAGCTTGCTTAATATTTGATTTTCTGGCTCGCTGGAAGCTCTAGGGGGCTGATATTCTCCCTCCGCACCGTCAGTCGGTGTGGGGGTTCTTGAATGTTCAGCGTGGATGTTTTTGTAGGGTTTTCTGCTGACCGCATAGTCCACTATCTATTTTCTGTCTATCTAGACTAGTGGGCCTCACTTTGCTGAATCTAGTTCATCTCTACGTTTGTGTTTTCCTCTTGCCTCACCGTTATTATTTGTTGGGGGCTTTCTATATCTTTGGGGTTCAATTTCTCTGGAGGCAAGTGAGGTCTTATTTTCCCTCTAGGGGTAGTCAGTTCTCCGGCTGGCTCGAGACGTCTAGAACCAACGTAGGCACGTTCACCGGCTGCTTCTAGTTGTGTGTGTTAGGATCAGGTATGCGGTTAGCCCAGTTTCCACCTCCCTAGAGCAGAACTTATGTTTTTGCTATCTTGCCGGAATATCAGAGGTCCTCTGTTATGATCCCAATGGCAGGGGACCTCAAAGATTACAGCAAAGTCTGCAAAACATAAATACCAGCTCATAGGGAAGTGGTAACTAGGCTGACCATATACCTGATCCTAGCGCAAACACTAACAGCAGCCGGGGAACGTGCCTACGTTGATTCTAGACGTCTCGCGCCAGCCGGAGAACTAACTACCCCTATCAGTGAAAATAAGACCTCTCTTGCCTCCAGAGAAAAGACCCCAAAGTAATACAAGCCCCCAACAAATAATAATGGTGAGGTAAGAAGAAAAGACAAACGTAAGAATGAACTAGATTTAGCAAAGAGAGGCCCACTGACTAATAGCAGAATATAGTAAGAAGACTTATATGGTCAGCAAAAAACCCTGCAAAATATCCACGCTGAATATCCAAGAACCCCCAAACCGACTGGCGGTGTGGGGGGAGAATATCAGCCCCCCTAGAGCTTCCAGCAATAACAGAAATCACATATTGTACAAGCTGGACAAAAAATATGAACAATGCAAATGATTAAGAGTACGAAAGCAGGACTTAGCTTATCTTGCAAAGAACCAGGACCTGAAGACAGGAGCAAACAGAAGTGAACTGATTACAACGATGCCAGGCACTGGACTGAGAATCCAGGAAGTTTAAATAGCAACACCCCAGGCCTAACGAAGCAGGTGAGCACCAACCTGGTAAAAGACAATCCAAGTGCCAAATCACTAGTGACCACAAGAGGGAGCCAAAAAGTATAGTTCACAACAGTACCCCCCCTTTAAGGAGGGGTCACGAACCCTCACCAAGACCACCAGGGCGACCAGGATGAGCAGCGTGGAAGGCACGAACCAAATCGGCCGCATGAACATCAGAGGCGGCCACCCAGGAATTATCCTCCTGACCATAGCCCTTCCATTTGACCAAATACTGGAGCCTCCGTCTAGAGAGACGAGAATCCAAGATCTTCTCCACCACGTACTCCAACTCGCCCTCAACCAACACCGGAGCAGGAGGCTCAACAGCAGGAACCACAGGCACAACGTACCGCCGTAACAAAGACATATGGAACACGTTGTGAATGGCAAACGACACCGGAAGATCCAAACGAAAAGAAACTGGGTTAAGAACTTCCAAAATTTTATAAGGACCAATAAAGCGAGGCTTAAACTTAGGAGAGGAAACCTTCAGAGGGACATACCGAGAAGACAACCAAACCAAATCCCCAACACGAAGTCGGGGGCCCACACCGCGGCGGCGGTTGGCAAAACGCTGAGCCTTCTCCTGTGACAACTTCAAGTTGTCCACCACATGATTCCAAATCCGCTGCAACCTATCCACCACGGAATCCACCCCAGGATAGTCAGAAGACTCAACATGACCCGAGGAGAAACGAGGATGAAAACCAGAGTTGCAGAAGAATGGCGAAACCAAAGTAGCGGAACTAGCCCGATTATTAAGGGCAAACTCCGCCAATGGCAAGAAGGTCACCCAATCATCCTGGTCCGCAGAAACAAAACATCTCAAATAAGCCTCCAGTGTCTGATTAGTTCGCTCCGTTTGACCATTAGTCTGAGGATGGAAGGCAGATGAAAACGACAAATCAATGCCCATCTTAGCACAAAAAGATCGCCAGAATCTGGACACAAACTGGGATCCTCTGTCGGACACGATATTCTCCGGAATGCCGTGTAAACGAACCACATTCTGAAAAAACAAAGGAACCAGATCGGAAGAGGAAGGCAACTTAGGCAAGGGTACCAAATGGACCATCTTGGAAAAACGATCACACACCACCCAGATGACAGACATTCCCCGAGACACCGGAAGATCAGAAATGAAATCCATGGAAATGTGCGTCCAAGGCCTCTTCGGGACGGGCAAGGGCAAAAGCAACCCGCTAGCACGAGAACAACAAGGCTTAGCCCGAGCACAAGTCCCACAGGACTGCACAAATGACCGCACATCCCGTGACAAGGAAGGCCACCAAAAGGACCTAGCCACCAAATCTCGGGTACCAAAAATTCCCGGATGCCCTGCCAACACCGAGGAATGAACCTCGGAAATGACTCTGCTGGTCCATTTATCAGGAACAAACAGTCTGTCGGGTGGACATGAGTCAGGTCTACCAGCCTGAAATCTCTGCAACACACGTCGCAAATCCGGAGATATGGCCGACACGATCACTCCCTCTTTAAGAATACCAGCTGGCTCCGAGACTCCAGGAGAGTCAGGCACAAAGCTCCTAGAGAGAGCATCAGCCTTAACATTCTTCGAACCAGGCAGGTATGAGACCACAAAGTCAAAACGAGAGAAAAACAATGACCAACGAGCCTGTCTAGGATTCAGGCGCTTAGCAGACTCGAGATACATCAGATTTTTGTGATCAGTCAAGACCACCACACGATGCTTAGCACCCTCGAGCCAATGACGCCACTCCTCAAATGCCCACTTCATGTCCAACAACTCCCGATTACCAACATCATAGTTCCGCTCAGCAGGCGAAAACTTCCTGGAGAAAAAGGCACATGGTCTCATCACAGAACAACCAGAGCCTCTCTGCGACAAAACAGCCCCAGCACCGATCTCAGAAGCATCCACTTCAACCTGAAAGGGAAGTGAGACATCAGGCTGGCACAAAACAGGCGCCGAAGTAAACCGGCGCTTCAGCTCCTGGAAGGCCTCCACGGCTGCAGGAGCCCAATTAGCCACATCAGAACCTTTCTTGGTCATATCCGTCAAAGGTTTAACAACGCTAGAAAAATTAGCGATAAAGCGACGGTAAAAATTAGCGAACCCCAAGAACTTCTGAAGACTCTTAACAGACGTGGGCTGAGTCCAATCATGAATAGCTCGGACCTTGACTGGGTCCATCTCCACGGCAGAAGGGGAGAAAATAAAACCCAAAAAGGAAACCTTCTGCACTCCAAAGAGACACTTTGAGCCCTTCACAAACAAAGCGTTATCACGCAAAACCTGAAACACCATCCTGACCTGCTTTACATGAGAATCCCAATCATCCGAGAAAACTAGAATATCATCAAGATACACAATCAAAAATTTATCCAGATACTTCCGGAAGATATCATGCATAAAGGACAGAAACACTGAAGGGGCATTAGAGAGCCCAAAGGGCATCACCAAGTATTCAAAATGACCTTCGGGCGTATTGAATGCAGTTTTCCATTCATCTCCCTGCCTAATGCGCACAAGGTTGTACGCACCACGAAGATCTATCTTGGTGAACCACTTGGCGCCCTTAATCCGAGCAAACAAGTCTGACAATAGCGGCAACGGATACTGAAACTTAACAGTGATTTTATTCAGAAGCCGATAGTCTATACAAGGTCTCAAAGACCCGTCTTTCTTGGCCACAAAAAAGAATCCCGCACCGAGAGGGGAAGAGGATGGACGAATATGCCCCTTCTCCAAAGACTCCTTGACATAAGAACGCATCGCGGCATGCTCGGGTACAGACAAATTAAATAATCGTCCCTTAGGAAATTTACTGCCAGGAATCAAATCTATAGCGCAGTCACAGTCCCTATGAGGAGGAAGAGCACTGGACCTGGACTCACTGAATACATCCTGATAGTCACACAAATACTCAGGAACTTCTGAAGGAGTAGAAGTAGCAATAGACACCGGCGAAGAATCGCAATGAATTCCCTGACAACCCCAACTTGAGACAGACATAGCCTTCCAATCCAAAACAGGATTATGGGTCTGTAACCATGGCAGACCTAAGACGACCAAATCATTCATTTTATGCAGAACAAGAAAACGAATCACCTCCCGATGTTCAGGAGTCATGCACATGGTCACTTGTGTCCAATACTGCGGTTTATTTTCCGCCAGTGGCGTAGCATCAATTCCTCTGAGAGGAATCGGAACCTTTAAAGGCTCCAGGACAAAACCGCAGCGCTTGGCACACGACAAGTCCATAAGACTCAGGGCAGCACCTGAATCCACAAATGCCATAACAGGGTAGGAAGACAATGAACAAATTAAAGTCACAGACAAAATAAATTTAGGCTGCAAATTATCAATGGTGACAGGACTGACAACCTTGGTTAGGCGTTTAGAGCATGCTGATATAACATGTGTAGAATCACCACAGTAAAAACACAGCCCATTCTGACGTCTATGATTTTGTCGTTCGGTTCTAGTCAGGATTCTATCGCATTGCATTGAGACAGGTGTCTGTTCAGACAACACCGCCAGAGGTTTAGCGGATTTGCGCTCCCGCAAACACCGATCAATCTGAATAGCCAGCGCCATAGAATCATTCAGACTTGTAGGAATTGTAAAACCCACCATCACATTCTTAATGGCTTCAGAAAGGCCATTTCTGAAATTTGCGGCCAGAGCACATTCATTCCATCGAGTAAGCACGGACCATTTCCGAAATTTTTGGCAGTACACCTCAGCTTCATCCTGGCCCTGAGAGATGGCCAGTAGAGCTTTTTCTGCCTGAATTTCAAGATTAGGCTCCTCATAAAGCAATCCGAGTGCCAGAAAAAATGCATCAACATCCGCCAATGCAGGATCTCCTGGCGCTAACGAGAAAGCCCAATCCTGAGGGTCGCCACGCAAGAAGGAGATAATAATTTTAACTTGCTGAGCTGAATCTCCAGACGAACGAGGTTTCAAAGATAGAAACAATTTACAATTATTCCTAAAATTCCTAAATTTAAATCGATCTCCAGAGAACAGCTCAGGAATAGGTATCTTAGGCTCTGACATAGGACTGCTAACAACAAAATCCTGAATGCCCTGCACACGTGCAGCAAGCTGATCCACACTAGTAATCAAGGTCTGAACATTCATGTCTGCAGCAAAGCTTCAAGCCACTCAGAGATAAAGGGGAGGAAGAAAAAAAAAAAAAAAAAACTCAGAACTTCTTTTCTTTTAATCCCACTTCAGCAATGCATTAACTATTTAGGGGCCTGGCATACTGTTATGATCCCAATGGCAGGGGACCTCAAAGATTACAGCAAAGTCTGCAAAACATAAATACCAGCTCATAGGGAAGTGGTAACTAGGCTGACCATATACCTGATCCTAGCGCAAACACTAACAGCAGCCGGGGAACGTGCCTACGTTGATTCTAGACGTCTCGCGCCAGCCGGGGAACTAACTACCCCTATCAGGGAAAATAAGACCTCTCTTGCCTCCAGAGAAAAGACCCCAAAGTAATACAAGCCCCCAACAAATAATAACGGTGAGGTAAGAAGAAAAGACAAACGTAAGAATGAACTAGATTTAGCAAAGAGAGGCCCACTGACTAATAGCAGAATATAGTAAGAAGACTTATATGGTCAGCAAAAAACCCTGCAAAATATCCACGCTGAATATCCAAGAACCCCCAAACCGACTGGCGGTGTGGGGGGAGAATATCAGCCCCCCTAGAGCTTCCAGCAATAACAGGAATCACATATTGTACAAGCTGGACAAAAAATATGAACAATGCAAATGATCAAGAGTACGAAAGCAGGACTTAGCTTATCTTGCAAAGAACCAGGACCTGAAGACAGGAGCAAACAGAAGTGAACTGATTACAACGATGCCAGGCACTGGACTGAGAATCCAGGAAGTTTAAATAGCAACACCCCAGGCCTAACGAAGCAGGTGAGCACCAAACTGGTAAAAGACAATCCAAGTGCCAAATCACTAGTGACCACAAGAGGGAGCCAAAAAGTATAGTTCACAACAGTCCTCTACCACTGGGATCATAACAACTTTCCCCATCCTGGTCCCATGTGTCTCATTTCTTTTGCCATGTTTCTCATTCCTGGTCACATGTGTGTCATTCCTGGCCCCATATGTCTCCATCCTGACCCCATATGTTGTCCCATCCTGGCCCCATGTTTCTTCATTCTGCCCCAAATAAGATTGCCATCATACAGTATAGGGGCTACTGTAGAGGCCATCATATTGTGTGGGAGCTAATAATAACCCTCATATATTGTGAGGGGTATTGTGGAGGCCATGATACTCTGTAAGAGCTACTGTGTAGGCCATCATACAGTGTGGGGGCTACTGTTTGGACCAATACACTGTGTGAAACCTACTAAAGCAGGCCATTATACACTGTGGAAACTAATAAGGGGGCCATGATACAGCGTGGGGGCTACTGAGTGGGTCATCATACATTGTGGGGACTACTGTGGGGCGGATCATACAGTATGGGAGCCCTCATACCGTGTGAGGACTACTGGGGGCCATCATACAGTGTGGAGGCTTATAAAGGGGCCATAATACAGTGTGTAGCTTCTGTGGAGGTCATCAAGAGAGTTGGGGCTGCTAAGTGGGCCATCATAGAGTGTTTAAAATAAGAGTTCCATTATATAGTGAGTGGGTTATTATGGAGATCAATATACAGTGTGGGGGCTACTCAGTGGGTCATCATACACTGTAGGTGCTAATAAGGGCTTCTGTGAAGGTCATGAAGAGAGTTGGGGCTATTAAGTGGGCCATCATACAGTGTTGAAAATAATGGGGCCATCATACAGTGTGTGGACTACTGTGGAGGCCAACATACAATGTGGGGGCTACTGAGTAGACCATCATACATTGTAGGGGCTACTGTGGGGCCATCAGTCAGTGTTGAGGCTATGAAGAGGGCCACCCTACAGCATGGGAGCCCTCATACAGTGTACAGACTACTGTGGGGATCTTATATAGCATGTTGGCTTCTGTAGGGTCATAATATAGTGTGGGCCCTAATGCCAGGCTCATCATACAGTGTGAGTAGTGTGGGGACTACTGTAAGGACATTATAGTGTTTTGGGGGCCTATACTGTGTATATTGTTGCTCTGGGCCCATCATACTGTCTATAGGGCGGACTCCAGGGATATAATTAAATGTTAAATGGGTACTTACTGTTATAGGGGCACTGAGGGTATTGTGAGTTTCAAAGGGGCACACAGGGGGCATTATTACTTTCTAGGATGAAAAATATGGGCTCTGTATTCCAAGGCACTTACAAAGAACATTACTATTTTCTACGGGACAATTTTAACATCTAGAGAACACAAAGCAGGAATTATAACTTTGTAAGTAGCAAAGCGGTGGTATGATTATGGGCACTAAGAGGAGCATTGTTTTATGCCACACAGCAGGTGCAGTAACAGGGATACCTATGGCAGCAGTGGATCTGCTTTGGTGTGCCAGTAGGATAAGAAATTTGTGCAGGTTGGGAAAAGATGGGAACTGAGCTGGAAATGTCAGAAGTCAAATGTGTCTTTGTTGTAATCTCTGCAGCCGAGTTGTGGCTGAGGAAGTTGTTGTGTCGGTCTGGGCCAAAAGGAAAAGATAGGAAAATTAAACAACTACATCAGAAAGAAAGTCAGCTGTAAGTCACCATCTTTAACTGAACTAGAATCTGTATACGGTCACAATATGTTGGTAATATGAATCTTGGTCTTTGTATAGAAATTTGTTTTCAGTAACAGCATGGTCTGGTCATCTCCACCATAGTTGTAAACATGGTTACCTGGTTAGGGTCACATTGCGAATAACATCCAGCTACACCTCTGCCACTGCATCAAGGTTTCATGGTATTTTTTACCATAGCAATGTAAGGTACTAGCAGGAACGGGGGATGTAGTGATGAGCAGGAGGCAGAGCAAGAGTTAACAATATTTATATCACAATATGTCCCAACAGTAAATACTCCACGCATGGAGTAAGGGGGTGTAAGCATATGGGCCAACAAAATATATTTATCAATAAAGGAATTGCAAGAGGTGTAAAACAATGGGCTAACTTATCAGTCTCTGGTTCCTGGATGATGGTGGTTGGAAGATCCCACGATGGCGCTGTAGGTGGCGCGTGACTTCTCGGAGCCAGTCCTGGAGAAAGGTGAAGCACTGTCTCTGTATGGCGGCGGAGTATCCTGATCTTCTTCTTGGTGCTGTTAGGACCGGGGGTTGACGGGGGATTAGCCTCTGGGATTGCACAGTCTGTATACGCAGGGGATGTAACTCTGTAGAGCGGGCCTGTAAGCTGTTGTTGGTCTGTGGAGAGGGAGTCAACCCTCTCTTGTTGTGCACGCTGGGTCCCAGCTAAAAGTCCTGTTTCCGCTCGTGCAGTCCACTTTATTTCATACCCATCCCCAGAAGTCAGATGCAAAGGTCTATCCTAGTCAGTAAGTGCTTCCCCCGGCATCAAAGGTGACAGACCAGATAGTTCCGGCCCAGACGCGCAGGAGAGACTACTATTCTGGTCCATCTTCCTACATCAAACAAAAACATTATTTCTCAAAGAAACCGGTCAGAATTTATCATTTTATCTGGCTGATAATGCATTTGGTGTAGCCATTATGCTTCCCTTAGAAAATGAAGCCATAATGCTAATGTGAAAAGAGTTTAAAGAGTCTGTAAATAGCTCTGATTTATTTTCACCAACACAAGACAAATGGAATTTGAACGTTTTTTAGGCATTGGAAAGAGAGACAATCACCACATCATTTATCAGAGCCATCCAGACTAGTTTTTCTGGTCGGCCACCTGTCTTACTGACACTTTGTTATGCTGCTGACAACATACACAACATTGCCAATTTTTTCAAGGTCTGTTTTCTACACTTTCGTCAGCCTTTCACCATTTTGTCCATATCACAACCCATCTTCTCCAACATGAATGTCCTTTTGTTCCTTCTAAGTAGTGGAAAATATGGTAATGCACTATTTATGTTTATATATTTTACTAGCTGTACTACCCGGCTTCGCCCGGGTTAATGACTGCTGTTAGCAAAATAGAATGTGTTAACAAAAATTTATTCTGCACACAAAAACCACAAAACAAATAGATAGAAATGTAATTATTAAAAGGCAAAAACTAAGCTAATAGAAGAATTTCACAACATATATTAGCTTTGTTATACTGAGAATGTCTTTGTTGCCTATATTAACCAATCAGAGCTCAGGTTAATTAACTGTAGCAAAATAGAAGCTGAGCTGTGATTGGTTGCTATTGGCAGCCTGATAAATCCCCAGCCAACAGGAAGCCCTCCCCCCTGGCAGTATATATTAGCTCACACATACACATAATAGACAGGTCATGTGACTGACAGCTGCCGGATTCCTATATGGTACATTTGTTGCTCTTGTAGTTTGTCAGCTTATTAATCAGATTTTTATTTTTGAAGGACAATACCAGACTTGTGTGTGTTTTAGGGCGAGTTTCATGTGTCAAGTTGTGTGTGTTGAGTTGCGTGTGGCGACATGCAAGTAGCGACTTTTGTGAGATGAGTTTTGTGTGGCGACATGCGTGTAGCAACATTTTGTGTGTCGAGTTGCATGTGACAGGTTAGTGTAGCAAGTTCTGTGCAGCAAGATTTGTGCATGGCGAGTTTTGCGCGTGGCGAGTTTTATGTGTGGTGCGTTTTGAGTATGTGCAAGTTTTGTGTGAGGCAACTTTTGCTTGTGGTGCAACTTTTGTACATGTGGCAATTTTTCTGTGTGTGCAAGTTTTGCATGAGGTGAGTTTTCCATGAGGTGAGTTTTGCACGTGTGGCGAGTTTTGCGTGAGCCTAGTTTTGCATATGGCGTGTTTTGCATGCAGCGAGTTTTGCGCGTTGCGAGTTTTGAGTGGTGACTTTTGTGTTTCGACTTTTATGTGGCGAGGTTGGTGTGTGTGTGGTGAAATGTGTGCTGAGGGTCGTATATGTGTTCAAGCACGTGGTAGTGTGTGGCGCATTTTGTGTTTGTGTTCATATCCCCGTGTGTGGTGAGTATCCCATGTCGGGGCCCCACCTTAGCAACTGTACGGTATATACTCTTTGGCGCCATCGCTCTCATTCTTTAAGTCCTCATTGTTCACATCTGGCAGCTGTCAATTTTCCTCCAACACTTTTCCCTTCATTTTTTCCCCATTATGTAGATAGGGGCAAAATTGTTTGGTGAATTGGAATGCGCGGGGTTAAAATTTCACCTCACAACATAGCCTATGACACTCTCGGGGTCCAGACGTGTGACTGTGCAAAATTTTGTGGCTGTAGCTGCGACGGTGCAAATGCCAATCCCGGACATACACACATACATACATACACACATTCAGCTTTATATATTAGATATACCTGTATGTAATCTCCTGTATATAGTATATACCTGTGTGTCATCTCACCTATATATAGTATATATCTGTGTGTCATCTCCTCCTGTATATAGTATATACCTGTATGTCATCTCCTCCTATACATAGCATATACCTGTATGTCATCTCCTCCTGTATATACTATATACCTGTAGGTAATCTGCTCCTGTATATAGTATATACCTGTGTGTCATCTCCTCCTGTATATAGTATATACCTGTATGTCATCTCCTCCTGTATGTAGTATGTACCTGTATGTCATCTCCTCCTCTATATAGTATATACCTGTGTGTCATCTCTCCTGTATATAGTATATATCTGTGTGTCATCTCCTCCTGTATATAGTATATACCTGTGTGTCATCTCCCCTGTAAATAGTATATACCTGTGTGTCATCTCCTCCTGTATATAGTATATATCTGTATGTCATCTCCTCCTGTATTAGCCCTCGTTCACACGTTATTTGGTCAGTATTTTTACCTCAGTATTTGTAAGCTAAAATGGCAGCCTGATAAATCCCCAGCCAACAGTAAGCCCACCCCCTGGCAGTATATATTAGCTCACACATACACATAATAGACTGGTCATGTGACTGACAGCTGCCGGATTCCTATATGGTACATTTGTTGCTCTTGTAGTTTGTCTGCTTATTAATCAGATTTTTATTTTTGAAGGATAATACCAGACTTGTGTGTGTTTTAGGGCGAGTTTCGTGTGTCAAGTTGTGTGTGTTGAGTTGCGTGTGGCGACATGCATGTAGGGACTTTTGTGATATGAGTTTTGTGTGGCGACATGCGTGTAGCAACTTTTTGTGTGTCGAGTTGCATGTGACAGGTTAGTGTAGCAAGTTGTGTGCAGCAAGTTTTGCGCATGGCGAGTTTTGCACGTGGCGAGTTTTATGTGTGGTGCCTTTTGAGTATGTGCAAGTTTTGTGTGAGGCAACTTTTGCATGTGTTGCAACTTTTGTGCATGTGGCAATTTTTCTGCGTGTGGCAATTTTTCTGCGTGTGCAAGTTTTGCGTGTGGCGAGTTTTCCATGAGGTGAGTTTTGCACGTGTGGCGAGTTTTGCATGTGGAGAGTTTTGCGCGTGGTGAGTTTTGAGCGGCGACTTTTGTGTTTCTACTTTTATGTGGCGAGGTTGGTGTATGTGTGGTGAAATGTGCGCTGAGGGTGGTATATGTGTTCGAGCACGTGGTAGTGTGTGGCGCATTTTGTGTGTGTGTTCATATCCCCGTGGTGGTGTGGTGATTATCCCATGTTGGGGCCCCACCTTAGCAACTGTACAGTACATACTCTTTGGCGCCATCGCTCTCATTCTTTAAGTCCCCCTTGTTCACATCTGGCAGCTGTTAATTTGCCTCCAACACTTTTCCTTTCATTTTTTCCCCATTATGTAGATAGGGGCAAAATTGTTTGGTGAATTGGAAAGCGTAGGGTTAAAATTTCACCTCACAACATAGCCTATGACGCTCTTGGGGTCCAGACGTGTGACTGTGCAAAATTTTGTGGCTGTAGCTGCGGTTCAGATGCCAATCCCGGACATACATACATACATACATACACACACACATACACACATTCAGCTTTATATATTAGATTAACTCATATAGATTCCCTATCAGTATGTCTTTGGAGTGTGGGACTAAACCATGGTACCAGAGGAAACCCACGCAAACACGGGAAGACCATGCAAACTCCTTGCAGATGTTGTTCCTTGTGGGATTTGAATACAGGACCCCAAAGCTGCATGGCTGTAGTGCTATCCACTGAACCACCGTGCTCAGACTAAAGCGACTGTATGTCTTCTGTCAAAACTGTTAATGGAAAGAAATGTATTTCCAAGTAACATTTACCAGAAGCCTCTAATCGAAAAGAAGCATGAACAATTTGTTAATATAGATTAGCACTCCTAGCAGAATCTTATTCCATTATTACTATTATTTCCTGGAGTCAATAGCAACAACAATACAACTGTATTTTTGTTAATCGAATGGGTAGAGGTGCTGTAGCAATATTCCTAAAGGAGATTATCAGGCTTTTCTATTGATGATCTATCCTTAGTCCTCCATTATAAACCCTTTCATTTTATATATAGGTATGTCAATTTCCATAAAAACATGACTTTTATTGTAGCTCCATCCTTTCATATAAGGATAAGTCATAAATGTAAAACCTCAATAAAAGCAGTCAAATAACCCTTCACTGAAAACTCTATAGGCTGCATATATAATAAATGTGGCCATGCTGACATTCCCTACAAAGCAGATGACCACAAGCACTATTGTGCAGCGAAACGCTTTGCACACTGTGTAGAATTTTGGGCTTCAACGTACAAGCAGAATGCAACTGAACTAAAGCGGATGTAGAGAAAAGTGACCAAGATTATTAAGGTAGCGAGTGAATTGCGAAACCAAGACAGGTTATCAAACTTGGGGTTGTTCAGTTTGGAAAAACAAAGACTTAGGGGCGATCTTATTACAATGTACAAATATGTGAGGGGACAGTACAGAGATCTCTCCAACCAGATTTTTACACTTAGGACTGCATGGATAGCAAATGAGGCATCCTCTACACCTAGAGGAAAGAAGGTTTAATAATAATCACAATCATAGATTCTTTACTGTAAGAGCAGTGCGATTTATGACCTTTGTCACATGATTTTTGACAGTTGATTGACTAACCAAGTTCAAGGAGGGCCTGAATTCCTTTCTCAATATACATACTGTATGTGATATTACAGGCTAGGGATACTAGTGCAGCGCCCCAGAGTCCTGGTCGTTGCAGTACTGTGGCTCCACCACTATGGGGAGCTATGGTGCGTCTGATGGCACTGAAGGAGTTCATCTGATCAGGTATCACAGACACCAATACATTTCACAGTCGGGCCTCCGGGGGGAGCTAAGGGTTCTATTCACTAGGCCACTCCCCACCATAGTGGGTAAACTGGGGGTCAGGCAGGAAGTTAGATCAGAAAGCTGACTGGGTTGGAACCAGGCAACACCTTGTGGCAGAGGGTTTTGTGGGGGAAGATACAGTAGGGTCTCTGTCAGGGGTGGGATTTTGACAGAGGCTTGGCAACTTGAACGAACGTAACGGGACCGTGCCTGCTCAGGATAGCGGCGGTGCCCAAGGAAGGATTAGAAGCGAGATAGATTGTGCTGAGTGAGAAACGAGATCACGCAAAAGGAGAAATACCAGTAGGAGTCGTGCTGTAAGACCGAAGCAACATCCTACTGAGGCGCACTACCGGTGGCCGGAACGCCGAGGGAGTATCATAACATTCTGCTTCAAGCAATACTCCAAACAGCGGCAGGACAGTCAGTCTAAGGCGGGCTGTCTAACTTTAATCACCTATGCAGTCTTGGGGGGCAACTTGTGGAGAGGGGCGACTCTAGGGTCCCGGAAGAGCTCCGAGCCTACCCGTCAAACGGGTGCCGTCCCAACCAGAACACCAGGGAGGGACGGAGGATTAGCAGAACATCATCTAATCGAGTTGTGAGGGAACTTGAGAAACAGACACAACAGTTGTGGGGACTTTCTGTAAGCACAGCAGGGAAGGACCACAACACATAGCGCTAGCAGGAAGGCACAGATTTCCACCTGCTAAGAGAACTCCGGAGGTGCCACTGGGCCGGCCGGACTTGCGCAGCCTGGTTATCCGGATTCCGGACTGAGGACCCAGAGATCTTCAGTAAAGAGGTAAAGAGACTGCAACCTGGTGTCCTCGTTATTTACTGCACCGCACCACCACAGCCTCACCACCACCATCATCCGTCACATCTTTCACTGTGCGCCCCTCGGCAGGGTCATGGACCGGGCCTAGCCACCGTGACAACCCCAGAGCAGAGACTCGGAGGCCCGGTACCGGGTACTCCTTGGCCCTGCGGCGGTGGGGGCGCTACAACTTGGCGTCATGAACAGGATGTACTTAAGCCTGAAGAATCAGGTCATGTGTGCCTTGGAACTGTGATTTGTTGTGCTTGGACTGTACTTTATCACAAAGACTGTGCTGCGCTATTTACCGCCAAAATCCGCCCCCATTATAGCGCTGAGGAGAGCGCAGGAGAAGAAGAGGGGCGTGGAGTGGGCGTAGACAAGCTGGAGAGCGCGAACAACAATGGCCGCCCAGTCTAAATATTTCTGTGTCCTGAGGACGTGTCCGTCAACAGCTGAGGTCCGCCTCCTGATCCTGTTTGGAGGGTGGAGACCATGGAGACGGGGCCGCCCACGAAAGAGACCGCGGGAAGAGGACACTGGAGAAGGAGGAAAGATGGCGACACCGGGAACACCGCTTGGGACTGACCCGATCCAGCCTGAGGCTGCGCCACTCGACACAGCCCCAGATGCGCCAACGTTGTGGGGACTGACCCTCACGGAGCCACTGATGGGCCGACCCCCCTTGCCACCGTCTGAGGAGTGTGTAGCTGCAGCCGAGGCCCGCCGGATAGCACGCCGTTTGGAGGCTGATGCCCGCGTGCTCGCTCGGCTGGGCCAGCCCACTGAGGTCCGTTTGTCTCCGGTGTCCCCTGCTCCTCCCAACCCGGCCGCGGCTGAAAGTGCGCTGCAGACGCAGGGCCTGAAGATCATGCCAGAGGCTGAACACCTGCGGCGCTTGGTGGCTGCATGGCGAGACCGACCACAACCGGCAACCCAGGTTGATCTGACCAACGTCACAGAGGTCCCATCGTCCCACTGGGGTGTAGTGGTCTCCTTCAACCCCCGACATGGAAGAGGGGTTATACAGGAGATCGGGGAGCCGCTACAAGTCCACGTGGACCGGGAGGAGGTAGAACCCTGCGGAGGAAGGTTCGCTCGCGACCTGGAGCCAGGTGATGCTGTGACCTACACCAGGTGGAGGAGGGCAACAGGGGAAGCTGGCTGGATGGCGCGGGGCGTCCAGCGGTGCGTCGCACTCCAAGCCACTGCCGGAGCATCAGAGGATGAACCTCCTGCTGCAAAAGCCACAGAACCTGTCCCTGCGGAGCGGCAGGGAACCCGGACCCACCATGTACCTTGGGGGCGTGCGGGATCATCAGTGAAAAGAACATCGCGGCGAGGGATCCTGTCATTGCTGGGACCAGAACCGCTCCCTGGATCGGCAGCGCGACCCGTTGGTCTGGTGAGGCCCGGAAGGAAACCACCTTCTTCCCCGAAAAATGAGTAAGCATAAATGCTTCATAAATGTAAATAGTTACTGTTCTATTATGTTGCTGCTAGACCCGTCCAGGGTTAACTCTTAAGGGGATCCTTTTGTTGACCCGGGATCCCTATTGTTTTGTTTGTTTTTCTAAGTTTTTGCACAAGTTTCCAGAACTGCCGCAATCATGAACAGTGCATGATACAAACTTTTTGTACATAGTTTGCACCTTATTAAAGGTGCTCCCTACTGGTTTTACTTCAAAAAGGACTCTTTGTGAAGATACCACACTGGAACCTTTGCTGAGTATGGACTGGTAGCTTGAGAAGATATGCTACCTCATAGAGACTTGGTCCCCTCTTAAAGGGAATGTTCATCTGTTGCACTTAAATGGTGATATTGCTTTAAAGGCTAAAAGATAGCAATAATGTTTGATGAAAGAAAGTGGTGATAATGTTTATATGAGAAAGTTATATGTATCCAACCAGTTAATTTTAAAGAAATGCTGATGATGTTCTCCAAAAGAAAGTGAAAGATAGAAGAAGGATGCAGTGGGCCCGTAGGGGTAGACGTGGTGTCCAGCATGCATGTTAGTGAGAAAGATAATGAGAAGGTTTAATGTTCGATAGAAAATGTTTTTGATAATGTTGATAGATAATGGGGATAGAAGGTGAACCCTGAGTCCTCAGAGGAGTCATGTAAAAAAAAAAACGGCTCGGTGCTCTTAAACTGAAAGTAATGTTATGCTCTATACTGTGTATAGTAGTTGAAAAGGCAGTAGGCCCGGGCTGAACGGGGCGGTCCTGCATAGAAAGGAGAGGCAGTAGGTCTGGTGCCGTTAGGACAGGCGGTCCTGCAGATTTAAAGAAGGAGAATGAAAAAGTTAAATTGCCTTATAATGTGATTATAAGAAGGTCTTTAGTGGATGCAGAGTGTATGTCCTTAAAGGCAATGTTAAATTATTGTTCAACAATTTTGCACTTAGTAGAATACCCGGTTGGGTAAAAGGAAAGTTAATTATAGCATGTTGCTATGATATCTAACCATGTTTGTAACGTTCAAGTGTCCTCACCTCCCATAAAGGGAAGCTCTGTTTAAGTATGCTTATTGCTATTGCACTCAACAAAACTGTATGTCTTTTTGCTAACTTGTATTGTTGTTTTCTTCTCAGTCCCGGAGTACTGTGTTTAACCAGGGGGGAGTGCAGCGCCCCAGAGTCCTGGTCGTTGCAGTACTGTGGCTCCGCCACTATGGGGAGCTATGGTGCGTCTGATGGCACTGAAGGAGTTCATCTGATCAGGTATCACAGACACCAATACATTTCACAGTCGGGCCTCCGGGGGGAGCTAAGGGTTCTATTCACTAGGCCACTCCCCACCATAGTGGGTAAACTGGGGGTCAGGAAGGAAGTTAGATCAGAAAGCTGACTGGGTTGGAACCAGGCAACACCTTGTGGCAGAGGGTGTTGTGGGGGAAGATACAGTAGGGTCTCTGTCAGGGGTGGGATCCTGACAGAGGCTTGGCAACTTGAACGAACGTAACGGGACCGTGCCTGCTCAGGATAGCGGCGGTGCCCAAGGAAGGATTAGAAGCGAGATAGATTGTGCTGAGTGAGAAACGAGATCACGCAAAAGGAGAAATACCAGTAGGAGTCGTGCTGTAAGACCGAAGCAACATCCTACTGAGGCGCACTACCGGTGGCCGGAACGCCGAGGGAGTATCATAACATTCTGCTTCAAGCAATACTCCAAACAGCGGCAGGACAGTCAGTCTAAGGCGGGCTGTCTAACTTTAATCACCTATGCAGTCTTGGGGGGCAGCTTGTGGAGAGGGGCGACTCTAGGGTCCCGGAAGAGCTCCGAGCCTACCCGTCAAACGGGTGCCGTCCCAACCAGAACACCAGGGAGGGACGGAGGATTAGCAGAACATCATCTAATCGAGTTGTGAGGGAACTTGAGAAACAGACACAACAGTTGTGGGGACTTTCTGTAAGCACAGCAGGGAAGGACCACAACACATAGCGCTAGCAGGAAGGCACAGATTTCCACCTGCTAAGAGAACTCCGGAGGTGCCACTGGGCCGGCCGGACTTGCGCAGCCTGGTTATCCGGATTCCGGACTGAGGACCCAGAGATCTTCAGTAAAGAGGTAAAGAGACTGCAACCTGGTGTCCTCGTTATTTACTGCACTGCACCACCACAGCCTCACCACCACCATCATCCGTCACATCTTTCACTGTGCGCCCCTCGGCAGGGTCATGGACTGGGCCTAGCCACCGTGACAACCCCAGAGCAGAGACTCGGAGGCCCGGTACCGGGTACCCCTTGGCCCTGCGGCGGTGGGGGCGCTACACTAGACTTTGCAAAGAGATACTACCGTACATACTCGAGGATAAGCCGACTCAAGCATAAGCCGAGGCACCTAATTTTGCCACGAAAAACTGGGTAAGCTTATTGACTCGAGTATAAGCGGGGTATGCATTGTCCGCTCATCACTGTCCTGGTATGCCTGGCTCACTATCCCCTATCCTTGTATGCATGGCGCCTTATCCCCTATCCTTGTATGCATGGCTCCTTATCCCCTATCCTTGTATGCATGGCTCCTTATCCCCTATCCTTGTATGCATGGCTCCTTATCCCCTATCCTTGTATGCATGGCTTTTCCATCGCTGTCCTTGTATGCATGACTCCTTATCCCCTATACGTGTTTCCTATGAAAAAAACAAACATTCTACTCTCCTTGTCTCCACGCCCTCGATGCATCTGGTTCCGGCCCCAGCAGCTTTTCCTGCTGAACTATCACGTGGCTCCACTCATTAAGTTAATGAATATTCACTCCATGCCTATGGGAGTGGAGAGGCATGCATATTCATTACCTTAATGAGCGGGGCTATGTGATCACTTGGCCAGAAATACAGCTGGCATCGGACCCAACGAGATGCAGCGAGCGCACACAGGAAGGTGAGTAGGATGTCTTCTGGAAGCCGGCGGATGCGGGTGTCACTGTGCGCGCTATAAGATAAATTAATATTCATTTATTTTTAGTAGTGGGCACAGTTACAGCTGCAGTCGCCGGCTCCTGCCTCCTGTGACCCGCTGCTCTGCCTCTCCTCCTCCTCTTGCGGCCCTCTGGGACAATTGACTCGTGTATAAGCCAAGGGGGGCGTTTTCAGCACAAAAGAAAGTGCTGAAAAATTCGGCTTATACACGAGTACATACAGTAATCCAGATAACTCGTATGATTGTCATATGTGGAGTTGGGAAGGATATTTTTCTCTAATATGGGGCAGTTAGCTTCTGTCGTATGTTTTTTATAATCTTCTTCTAACTCAAAGGATTTGAGTTTTCTTTCAACTTTAAAACTATGAAACTAAATAGTCATATAAAATGATCAAAAAAACAACTTTGAATGTGACCAAACCACTTCCTGTGAGTAAACAAAGGTGGAATTTCCCATAAGGAATGTCACATTGAATATCAATAACCAATAGGAACACTTGTTCAGTAAACTAGTGAACTTTAAAGTATTTCCCCAGAGGTGAAATCATTTGTGATTCTGCCTCTCCCTTCTACAGTAAACTGTACATTTCTAAAATATCAGACATTCAGCTTCAAAGAAAGATTTAATCGATGAGTTGTCCTCATGTAATGGGTATTCACTAGTGATGAGCGAGTGTACTCGTTGCCCGGGTTTTCCCGAACATGTTCGGGTGACCTCCGAGTATTTATGACTGCTCGGAGATTTAGTTTTCATCGCGGCAGCTGAATGTTTACAGCTACTAGCCAGGCTGAGTACATGTGGGGGTTGCCTGGTTGCTAGAGAATCCCCGCATGTAATCAAGCAGGCTAGTAGCTGTAAATCATTCAGCTGATGAAAACTAAATCTCCGAGCAGACATAAATACTCAGAGGTCACCCGAGCGTGCTCGGGAAAACGCAAGCAACGAGTACACTCGCTCATCACTAGTATTCACCATACAAAGAAAATACTGTTGTCAATATTTCTGCAAATACGATGGGGTTCCCAAAAAAATCTATAATTACCAATTTACATTTTTTCGATTCGAGATAACATCTAGAAAACATTAATTCCCTTCAAAATACTGTACATTAGATGATATGGACTTGTTTTTCCACAGTTTGAAACATTTTTTATATTCTTCTGAACTAATGCTGTGAAGTGCCTCAAGCTGTTTTTTCTTAACCCCTTCTTCATCCTGAAAACACTTTTGTTTTTTCTTCATTCTTCATTCTTCATTCTGGGAAATAAGAAGGAGCAACAGGGGGCAAGGTTGGGCAAATAAGGGGAGTTGAGAAACCAATATTATGGCATTTTTTGCCAGAAATAAGTTGATTTCCAACACTGTGTGGGCAGGTGCTTTGACATGATGAAGCAGCATATCCCCCAATTGCAACAATTCAGGTAGTTTTTTTTCTCACTGCCTTCAGCACTTGTAGATAGTAATGTTGGTTCGCTTTGGTGCCCAGAGGAACAAATTCAATGTGATCGGATTATTTGATGTCGAAAAAACAAATCTTCATTGACTTCAAATTTGATTTCACTTGCCGTGGAATTTTTGGTCTGAGAAATTAAGTCGTCTTCCACGGCTCTCTTGTTTCAGTATCATAGGCGTAACACCAAGATTCATTCCATATGATGACTTTGACAAAAAATCAGTGTCAGTTTGTGCATGTTCTTGCAATTCCTGACACACACTCAGATGGCAATTTGATGTTGGCGCGTAGCACCTTAAAGTTTGCCATCGCTAAATAGCCAAGAGCAATGAGAGTGGCTCAAGAAAACAATCACTCTGTCTGCTGCGATGTTTTATCATGAACACTACTTGGCCAACTGAACAGGGAGAGTGTCTAGTAAGCATACCTAGCGGGAGAGGGAAGCACTGCCAACCCACTTGCATACACTTGCATACAGAAAATAATTCTAATTTTTTGGGAACTCCGTTGTATACACTGTGTGCATAATTATTAGGCAACTGAGCAATAAATCGCCATTTGATACAGATTTACCATCTCCAATCTGTATGACCTTGAATGCTTATTGGATGAAGTAGATCAGGTGATGTGTATTAGGGTGTAACCTATGGACACAACACCTTTTAGCAAGGTGTGCAGACTTAGTAGGCAGCTTGTTTTCCTAAGGCAAAATCGGTCAAATAGTAGATTTAACTGACTCTGAAAAGTCAAACATTTTCAAAAGTCTTATAGAGGGATGCAGTACTCCCAAAATTATCAAACATTTCAACAGGGTTGCAAAAACCGTGTAGAGAAAATTATGCATATTAACTGACAAAGATTAGAGAATAATCCCTTGCCGTAGCCTCCCTTACCTTGTTCTTGCCTTTGAGCACCAAATACCTTCTGGACACTTCAGGAAGCTCGCAGTTCTGGAATATGATAGCACTGGAGGATAATGGGTTCCTGTTACTTCATGTTTGATTCTTTTCAAATCTTTGGCAGTTAATGTGCTTCTTTTTTTACTCAACATGATTTTTACGACACTGTTGACTATTTCCAGCAAAACTTTTCATGGCTCTGTGATCACACCCCAATATCTTAGCAATTTCAAGAATGCTCTGTATTCTGAAGGACTTTTAACAATTTTTCAGACTTAATATCTATTTTGGCCTATTTTGCCCAAGAAAAACAAGCTTCCTCATAAGTCTGCAACCCTTGTAAAGGGTGGTGATATCCTTAGGCATACTCCTATCATGACGCAAATTCGCATCACCTGAACAGCTTCATCCAATAAGCATTCAAGGATACACAGTTTGGACATGGAAAATATGAATACAATTGATTATAGGGTCAATATATTAATTTGCCTAATAATTCTGCATACAGTGTATACCTTCGGGACATACCAGTACCTGTAAGACTGCGGATGAAGGCTTCCATTCAAATACTGATGGATGCAGCCACACCATTCATTTACCCTTTGTTGGCGTTTGAATTCCTAGAGTGGTGGCAACTGTTGTGTGACAACAGACACTGGCTCACCCTGTCAGCAGACCAACAACTGCTACCACCACCTCTAGTACCATAACCACCTGCCCAGTAAGGTCTCCACACTATAACCACACATTATTATTATTTATTATTATAGCACCATTTATTCCATGGTGCTTTACATGTGAAGAGGGGTATACATAATAAAAACAAGTATAGTAATCTTAAACGATACAAGTCATGACTAGTGTTGAGCATTCCGATACTGCAAATATCAGGTATCGGCCGATATTCACTGTATCGGAATTCCGATACCGAGTTCTGATATTTTTGTGATATCGGAAATCGGAATCGGAAGTTCCTATAAGTTCCCAGGCGTGTGCGGTGTGTATGGTTCCCAGGGTCTGGAGGAGAGGAGACTCTCCTTCAGGCCCTGGGATCCATATTCATGTAAAAAATAAAGAATAAAAATAAAAAATATGGATATACTCACCCTCGGACGGCCCCTGGACCACAGCGGTGCAACCGGCAGCCTCCGTTCCTAAGAATGCAGTGAGTGTAGGACCTGCGATGACGTCGCGGCTTGTGATTGGTCACGTGAGCGGTCACATGAGCGGTCACGCGACCTATCACAAGCTGCGACTTCATCGAAGGTCCTTCACTCTGCATTCTTAGGAACGGAGGCAGACGCTTGCAGCGGTGACAGCCAGGGCTCGTCCGAGGGTGAGTATATCCATATTTTTATTTTTATTCTTTATTTTTTACATGAATATGGATCCCAGGGCCTGAAGGAGAGTTTCCTCTCCTTCAGACCCTGGGAACCATCCAGGATCATTTCCGATATTTGTGTCCCATTGACTTGTATTGGTATCGGGTATCGGTATCGGCGATATCCGATATTTTTTGGATATCGGCCGATCCAATCCGATACCGATACTTTCAAATATTGGAAGGTATCGCTCAACACTAGTCATGACTGGTACAGGAGGAGAGAGCACCCTGCCCACGAGGGCTCACAATCTACAAGGGATGGGTGAGGATACAGGCAAGGGTAGAGCTGGTTGTGCAGTAGTTTGGTTGATCAGTGGTTACTGCAGGTTGTAGGCTTTTCAGAAGACGTAGGTCTTCAGGTTCTTTTTGAAGGTTTCCATGGTAGGTGAGAGTCTGATATGTTGTGGTAGAGAGTTCCAGAGTAGGGGGGATGCACGGGAGAAATCATGTATGTGATTATGGGAAGGGGAGTATAGAAGGAGACCTTGTGAGGATCGGAGGTTGCGTGCTGGAAGACACCAGCAGACGAGGTCACAGATGTATGGAGGACACAGGTTGTGGATGGCTTTGTATGTCATGGTTAGGGTTTTGAACTGGAGTCGTTGGATAATGGGGAGCCAGAACAGGGATTGACAGAGGTTAGAGGCTAGGGAATAGCAGGGGGACAGGTGGATTAGTCTGGCAGCAGAGTTTAGAATAGATTGGAGGGGTGCGATGGTGTTAGAGGGGAGGCCACAGAGCATTAGGTTGCAATAGTCAAGGCGGGAGATTATGAGGGCATGGACTAGGGTTTTTGCAGATTCTTGATTAAGGAATGTACGGATCCGGGAAATGTTTTTGAGTTGAAGTTGGCAGGAAGTGGAAAGAGCTTGGATATGTGGTTTGAAAGAGAGATCAGTGTCAAGGATTACCCCAAGGCAGCGGGGTCTCCTCGCACATGATGAGGGGAATGAAACAGGGGCCTCAAGCCATGGTTATGGTGTGGGTCAAATGCACCACCCTTGAGGTAAGGTGCCCCTCAAAAGGCAGCATATGTGTCAAGTGGCCTCCCTTACCACTTGCCTCCTCAGCTGCAAGTCTACTTCCCCTCTTTCAACCCTTGTCTCTTCACCTCATTCTATGTTCCTCAACCTAATCTAGCACACCAACCATTAGCCATTTTGGTGATTTAGTTAAAATAATAAATGTAATTAAATTAACTATGCCTCTTTGTTTGAGTTCTCATAGGCACAATTTACTGGTTCCTCTAACACAATATATTACACAACACATATTTTGGGTATCATCAAGTTTGTTATTTTTCAAAGGCATCATAACATATAACTAACTCATTGCAGCAGTAGTCTTGCCTGACTGTTGATCCCTCTGGTGATACAAAATAACTAGCAAAAATTTGATGCACTTTGATAGGCAAAGGCTGATGGTGTCTAGGGGCAACATGTTGTTCTGAGCCTGGATTGCGGCAGTGTTCACCAACATCACCCTCATACCCTGGACAATCGTGTATCTTGGTGAACTTATGTAGGATTACACATGCCTAAATGGCAGCATTAACATTTTGCTCACTTAATTGGAAGGTGCTCATCCGTGCACTCCATTTCACGCACAAAAGGCAAAAGCACATTCACCAATCTTCGTGCCTGTGCAAGCCTGTAATTAAAGATGTGGCCATGGTGGTCGAGACTTTGGCAAGGATAGGGTCTCAGAACTTGTCTGGTCAGGTGGAAAGCCTTATCCCCAAACACTACAACAGGAGTAGGTTCACCATTGGAGCCAAATAGGAGACATGAATTCGCCAACCCATTATGGAATTGAAGATTTCAGAATCTCCAGTTCTGCCATAAGCCCCAATATCAACAATTACAAACTTGTAGGTGTTGTCAACCAAGTCCAACATCACTACTGAAAAGTATTATTCATAATTGTAGTAATGAGACCTTGAGTTGGCAGCTTCTTTACACAGATGTGTTTCCTGTCCAGGGTCCCAATACAGTTTGGGAATTGGCATGTTAAGTGAAATCCATGAGCATTAACTTCACAGTCATGCATGGATTGCTTCTGGCATAAGAGTTCAGTGGAGTCTGTCAGTCTGTCCATAACTGGATGGGTTTTGCAGACAATTTGGGAGATTGTAAAGCCACATAGGAAATGCCAGTTGAAAGAAACCTAGAGGGACAAAGAATTAAACATTAACAAACATGAGAAAATATACAATATTATGGCTTAATTGCATACATTTTGAATTATGTGCCACAAACAGTGCTGTCCTTCATACCACAATGACATCAACAAAAAAGCTCAAAGAGGATTAACATAACTTTAAAAATTTTGGGGAAACAGGGTAGCATTTTCTATGTGCACACATGTAAATAATCCCGATTATGCTCCAAAGTGGCCAAAATGGTTGAAAGGGGAGGCGCATGCCCTGATATCATTTACAGAGGTGTATCTAGCTCTTCCTGCACCCGGGGCAAAGGATCAGTTTGACGCCCCCCTCAGATTTATGCCCCCATAATGTCCTCAGATTTCTTCTGCCCCATAATATCTTCAGATTTCTTCTGCCCCATAATGTCCTGATTCCTGCCCCCATCCCCTCCCTTCCCGGGTGCAGTTGCATGTGGTGGAGAAATCTGAGGAACATATGGGGGGGATGGGGGCAGAAATCAGGACATTAGGGGGGGGCAGAAGAAATCTGAGCACATTATGGGGGCAGAAATCAGGACATTGCACCCATCCAGCCCCCTGGCCTTGCTTCAGTCCTCACATAGAGTATATAGCACAGCCCACATAGTAGTATACAGCAGAGTCCACACAGCAGTATACAGTACAGCCCACACAGTAGTATACAGCACAGCCCACACAGTAGTATACAGCGCAGCCCACACAATAGTATACAGCACAGCCCACACAGTAGTATACAGCACAGCCCACACAGTAGTATACAGCACAGCCCACACAGTAGTATACAGCACAGCACACACAGTAGTATACAGCACAGCCCACATAGTAGTATATAGCACTGCCCACATAGTAGTATACAGCACTGCCCACGTAGTAAATAGCAGCCCACGTAGTATATAACGCAGCCCACGTAGTATATAGCAGCCCACATAGTATATAGCAGCCCACGCAGTATATAACACAGCCCATGTAGTAAATAGCAGCCCATGTAGTATATAACACAGCCCACATAGCATATAGCAGCCCACGTAGTAAATAGCAGCCCACATAGTATATAGCAGCCCACATAGTATATAGCACAGCCCACGTAGTAAATAGCAGCCCACATAGTATATAGCAGCCCATGTAGTATATAGCACAGCCCACGTAGTAAATAGCAGCCCACATAGTATATAGCAGCCCACATAGTATATAGCAGCACTCATAGTATATTGCACAGCCCACGTAGTAAATAGCAGCCCACATAGTATATAGCAGCCCATGTAGAACATAGCAGCCCACGTAGTATATAGCAGCCCACGTAGTAAATAGCAGTCCACATAGTAAATAGCAGCCCACATAGTATATAGCAGCCCACATAGTATATAGCAGCCCATGTAGTATATAGCACAGCCCATGTAGTAAATAGCAGCCCACATAGTATATAGCAGCCCACATAGTATATAGCAGCCCATGTAGTATATAGCACAGCCCACGTAGTATATAGCACAGCCCACGTAGTAAATAGCAGCCCACATAGTATATAGCAGCCCACGTAGTATATAGCAGCCCACATAGTAAATAGCAGTCCACATTGTAAATAGCAGCCCACATAGTATATAGCAGCCCACGTAGAATATAGCACAGCCCACGTAGTAAATAGCAGCCCACATAGTATATAGCACAGCCCATGTAGTATATAGCAGCCCACGTAGTATATAACACAGTCCACGCAGTATATAAGAGCCCATACCTTGTCCTCCCAGCCAGGCTCTCCATCCCCTCGCAATCCTTTGCTCCAGGTGGTAGGTGCTGCACACTTCCTGTTTGGCGACGCGCGGCTCATTCCTCGGCACTGGACGGTCGAAAGTCACTCTGCGTATCCATGGCGATGCATTGTGGGTGGCTCTCCAGCAGATGCAAAAGTCCCAGAGCTCCGTGTCGCCTCCTCTCTTCTAGCGTGCACCGCGGGCTCTCCAGCAGCTGCAAAAGTCACAGAGCTCTGTGCTGCCTCCTCTCATCTAGCGTGCACCTCAAGCCGCAGATGCCTGCCTCAGGGGCCGCATGCAGCCCGGGGTCCACGTGTTTGAGATCCCTGGCATAGAACCAATACGCAACACTTTCTCTGAGCCGGCTGTCAATTTGACAGCCGGCTTAGAGAACGGACATCTCAGTGTGGGGGCAGCAGAATTCCGCCGACGGGGAGCCTCCTCCTTGGACCGCCGCATCAGGCGGCCTGCTGGCGCCCCCCTGTCGGCTGCACCCGGGGCACATGCCCCGGCTGCCCCCCCCTGGATATGCCACTGATCATTTAACCCTTAATGTTAAGGCAGCTCACCTTAAAGTTTTAACAAACTTTTCTGGGTAGACAAGCACACAAGTGCACCTGTAAGTATCTTATGTAATATTACACAAAGCCACACCACATTGCTTACAAAAAAGCAGAATAGCAGAGCTGTTTGTGTGTAATACAATTTGTTTTACTTTAACAGAGCATTAGGCAAACAGACACATGCAGGATTGTCAGTAACTTAGCTACAGCAGGTCACCAACGAAGGTCTAACTTGACTATAATTTTTCAAACATCGTCAGGAAAAACTCTCATGACATATAATTAGTAGTGTTGAGCGATACCTTCCGATATCGGAAAGTATCGGTATCGGAAAGTATCGGCCGATACCGTCAAAGTATCGGATCTAATCCGATACCGATACCCGATCCCAATGCAAGTCAATGGGACGAAAATATCGGAATTAAAATAAACCCTTTCTTTCCTTGTAGGTTAATTCTACATGAAGGAAAACAACTAAGAATAATGTAGGATGTATTGGGGGACGTGGCGGAGACATTAAAGGCACAGAGGTTTAGCCCAATGTAATAGAATAGCAGGATTTTTTTGTTTTTTTTAATGACGTTCGGCGTTAGAAAGATTTTGACTATGTTTTTTTTTTTTTTTTCAGATATTGATGTTTCACTACTTCCACGTCCTTCACCTTCTTTTTTACTTCTCCCACTTTCTTCTTCATTATCCTCATCATCAGCTTCTTTGACATCAACTATCTTCACCTTATTCATCTTCTTCTTCTACCTATATTTTTTTTTTTTTACATTGTTCATATTCTTTTTATTTAACTATTATCTTTTTCATATTCAACTTCTTCATCATATTCTTATTTGTGACAGGCATTCCCGTAGTTGTTATCTATAAAAGTTTGAAGATTACACCTTCCGTTCTGCCTGTCATAAAAGAGTTACATTTGTCCGCGTTCAGTTTGGCCTGCAGCATCAGGCTTTATCCAGGGGCACCACGAGGAGGAACGGACTCACCCCCATACACTGCTTAGTCTTCTTCTGCTTATAATTTAGATAATATCTTTTGCTCTGATATTTAGTCTTATGCTTAATGTTCTTCTGCTCTTTGTTCTGCAGCCTCTTGTTCTTCTGCTTCTCGGTCTCCCATGTCGTCGTCGTCTCCAGGGTCGTCATCTCCAGGGTCGTCGTCTCCGGGGTCGTCGTCATCGGGGTGGTCTTCAGGGTCATCGTCTCCAGGGTCGTCGTCATCTCAGTGGTCGTCGTCTCTGGTGTCGTCGTCATCTTAGGGGTGGTCTTCCGGGTCGTCGTCTTTAGGGTCTTGAACTTGGAAATGTAGCAGAAGGTACAAGAAGGCTGAGAAAATGCCGAGAAACAGCTGATGGAACTGGAACTCGGATGGCTACCCGAAGGTCCAAGAGCCAATGGAACTACCGAGGACCAGCTGACGTTACTGGAACCCGGTTACTAAGCAGGAGGTACCCGTGCCTGAAAGCACTACCAAGGACCACCTGACGTTGGTGGAACTCGGATACCCAGAGGGAGGCACCTAAGCCAAAGGCTCTGCCCGGAACCAGCTGACGGTACTGGAACCAGGATGGGGAGCAGAAGGTACAAGAGCAAAAGACACTGCCGAGAACCAGCTGACGGTACTGGAACCCGGATGGGTAGCCGAAGGTCCAAGAGCCAATGGAACTACCGAGGACCAGCTGACGTTACTGGAACCCGGTTACTAAGCAGGAGGTACCCGTGCTGAAAGCACTACCAAGGACCACCTGATGTTGGTGGAACTCAGATACCCAGAGGGAGGCACCTAAGCCAAAGGCTCTGCCCGGAACCAGCTGACGGTACTGGAACCAGGATGGGGAGCAGAAGGTACAAGAGCAAAAGACACTGCCGAGAACCAGCTGACGGTACTGGAACCCGGATGGGTAGCCGAAGGTCCAAGAGCCAATGGAACTACCGAGGACCAGCTGACGTTACTGGAACCCGGTTACTAAGCAGGAGGTACCCATGCCTGAAAGCACTACCAAGGACCACCTGACGTTGGTGGAACTCGGATACCCAGAGGGAGGCACCTAAGCCAAAGGCTCTGCCCGGAACCAGCTGACGGTGCTGGAACCAGGATGGGGACCTATTCAAGCTTGTCTTCCTAGAGCCCCAACTAGCGGTGTTGGAGCAAAGGGTCAGCGGGGGGAGAAGAGTGTAGGCCGAAGCCTGCACTGGAGGCATTTGTAGGTCTGTTGTGTCTGCGTGGCTGTTGCAGGACACGTTGCCGGCTACACAGCAGGGGAACAGCTGGCGGTGCTGAACCCCACTGACACATTGGCTGGTGTTTATCTCTGTGCAGCTAGCAGTAGCGGGCCCCAACTGGCGGTGTTAGAGCCCAGGGTCAGCAGGAGGAGGAGAGGGAGCAGAGTGTAGGCCGAAGCCTGCACTGGCGGCAGCTTTGTGTCTGCGTGGCTGTTGCAGGACACGTTGCCGGCTACACAGCAGGGGAACAGCTGGCGGTGCTGAACCCAACTGACACATTGGCTGGTGTTTTTCTCTGTGCAGCTAGCAGTACCGGACCCCAACTGGCGGTGTTAGAGCCCAGGCTCTGCAGGGTGAGCAGAGTGTAGGCCGAAGCCTAATTGAACCAATTTTAAAGGTAACCTTTAACCCCCCTCAGGGGTTACAAACTAGAAGAGCCACACCTTATGCAGCAGTAGTGCTGCACAAGTCAAAGGTTGCTCTTTTAATTTTTCTCCTTGCACACGCTGAATGAAAAACGTATAACATTTAGCCCTTTATACAGTCAAACTGTGTTGGAGGCGAGAGTTCCCTTCGTAATGAGACGCAGCACAGATGTCAAAAATCACACCTTGGTGCTTGGCGCGGCTGTTGTGAAATTGGATTTTGGGCTCCCCCGGTGGCCACTGGTGGAATTGAACTTGTGTGCATCATCCCCTCTGTTCACCTGTTCCCATCAGGATGTGGGAGTCGCTATTTAACCTTGCTCCTCTGTCACTTCCATGCCGGTCAACATTGTATTCAGAAGCCTTTCTGTGCATGTTCCTGCTGCTAGACGACTCCCAGATAAGTTGGACTTTTGTCCTCGTTTGTTTTTGCATTTTGTTCCAGTTCACAGCTGTAGTTTCGTTTCTGTGTCTGGAAAGCTCTTGTGATCTGAAATTGCCACTCTGATGTTATGAGTTAATACTAGAGTCTTAAAGTAATTTCAGGATGGCGTTTTGATAGGGTTTTCAGCTGACCATGAAAGTGCCCTTTCTGTCTTCCTGCTATCTAGTAAGCGGACCTCAATTTTGCTAAACCTATTTTCATACTACGTTTGTCATTTCATCTAAAATCACCGCCAATATATGTGGGGGCCTCTGTCTGCCTTTCGGGGAAATTTCTCTAGAGGTGAGCCAGGACTATATTTTCCTCTGCCAGGATTAGTTAGTCCTCCGGCCGGCGCTGGGCGTCTAGGGATAAAACGCAGGCAACGCTACCCGGCTACTGTTAGTTGTGCGGCAGGTTTAGTTCATGGTCAGTTTAGTTCCCATCCTTCCAAGAGCTAGTTCTATGTTTGCTGGGCTATGTTCTCTTGCCATTGAGAACCATAACAGTTTGACCGGCCATAAAGGGTTAAATTAATTGACAGAGAAAGGAGAGAAAAGAGAAGTCTGCTGAAGATTTTTTTTTTTTTTTTTTTTTTTCCCTTCAGTTCTGAGTGTGCTTGTAATTGAATTTCTTGCAAGTCTGCCTATATTGCAGCCTTTCTCTCTCTCTCTCCTTCTAATCCTGGAATGGCTCTGTGTTCACCTGTTTAAAATGGATATTCAGAGTTTAGCTGCAGGTTTGAATAATCTCACCACGAAAGTTCAAAATTTACAAGATTTTGTTGTTCAGGTTCCTATATCTGAACCTAGAATTCCTTTGCCTGAATTTTTCTCAGGGAATAGATCTTGCTTTCAAAATTTTAAAAATAATTGCAAGTTGTTTTTGTCCCTGAAATCTCGCTCTGCTGGAGATCCTGCTCAGCAGGTCAGGATTGTGATTTCCTTGCTTCGGGGCGACCCTCAGGATTGGGCTTTTGCATTGGCTCCAGGGGATCCTGCGTTGCTCAATGTGGATGCGTTTTTTCTGGCCTTGGGGTTGCTTTATGAGGAACCTCAGTTAGAACTTCAGGCGGAAAAGGCCTTGATGTCCCTATCTCAGGGGCAAGACGAAGCTGAAATATACTGCCAGAAATTCCGTAAATGGGCTGTGCTTACTCAGTGGAATGAGTGCGCCCTGGCGGCGAATTTCAGAGAGGGTCTCTCTGATGCCATTAAGGATGTTATGGTGGGGTTCCCTGTGCCTGCGGGTCTGAATGAGTCCATGACAATGGCTATCCAGATCGATAGGCGTCTGCGGGAGCGCAAACCTGTGCACCATTTGGCGGTGTCTACTGAGAAGACGCCAGAGAATATGCAATGTGATAGAATTCTGTCCAGAAGTGAACGGCAGAATTTTAGACGAAAAAATGGGTTGTGCTTCTATTGCGGTGATTCAACTCATGTTATATCAGCATGCTCTAAGCGTACTAAGAAGCTTGATAAGTCCATTTCAATTGGCACTTTACAGTCTAAGTTTATTCTATCTGTGACCCTGATTTGTTCTTTATCATCTATTACCGCGGATGCCTATGTCGACTCTGGCGCCGCTTTGAGTCTTATGGATTGGTCCTTTGCCAAACGCTGTGGGTATGATTTGGAGCCTCTTGAAACTCCTATACCCCTGAAGGGGATTGACTCCACCCCATTGGCTAGCAATAAACCACAATACTGGACACAAGTAACTATGCGGATTAATCCGGATCACCAGGAGATTATTCGCTTTCTTGTGCTGTATAACCTACATGATGTGTTGGTGCTTGGATTGCCATGGCTGCAATCTCATAACCCAGTCCTTGACTGGAAAGCTATGTCTGTGTTAGGCTGGGGATGTAAGGGGACGCATGGGGATGTACCTGTGGTTTCCATTTCATCATCTATTCCCTCTGAGATTCCTGAATTCTTGACGGAATATCGTGACGTTTTTGAAGAACCTAAGCTTGGTTCATTACCTCCGCACCGGGAGTGCGATTGTGCCATAGATTTGATTCCGGGTAGTAAATACCCTAAGGGTCGTTTATTTAATCTGTCTGTGCCTGAACATGCTGCTATGCGAGAATATATAAAGGAGTCCTTGGAAAAGGGACATATTCGTCCTTCGTCATCTCCCTTAGGAGCCGGTTTTTTCTTTGTGGCTAAGAAAGATGGCTCTTTGAGGCCGTGTATTGATTATCGGCTTTTGCATAAAATCACGGTTAAATATCAATATCCGTTGCCACTGATGACTGATTTGTTTGCTCGCATAAAGGGGGCCAAGTGGTTCTCTAAGATAGATCTCCGTGGGGCGTATAATTTGGTGCGAATTAAGCAGGGGGATGAGTGGAAAACCGCATTTAATACGCCCGAGGGCCACTTTGAGTATTTGGTGATGCCTTTTGGTCTTTCAAATGCCCCTTCAGTCTTTCAGTCCTTTATGCATGACATTTTCCGTGATTATTTGGATAAATTTATGATTGTGTATCTGGATGATATTTTGATTTTTTCGGATGACTGGGACTCTCATGTCCAGCAGGTCAGGAGGGTTTTTCAGGTTTTGCGGTCTAATTCCTTGTGTGTGAAGGGTTCTAAGTGCGTTTTTGGGGTTCAAAAGATTTCCTTTTTGGGATATATTTTTTCCCCCTCTTCCATCGAGATGGATCCTGTCAAGGTTCAGGCTATTTGTGATTGGACGCAGCCCTCTTCTCTTAAGAGTCTTCAGAAATTTTTGGGCTTTGCTAACTTTTATCGTCGATTTATTGCTGGTTTTTCTGATGTTGTTAAACCATTGACTGATTTGACTAAGAAGGGTGCTGATGTTGCTGATTGGTCCCCTGTTGCTGTGGAGGCCTTTCGGGAGCTTAAGCGCCGCTTTTCTTCCGCCCCTGTGTTGCGTCAGCCTGATGTTGCTCTTCCTTTTCAGGTTGAGGTCGACGCTTCTGAAATCGGAGCTGGGGCGGTTTTGTCGCAGAGAAGTTCCGATTGCTCCGTGATGAGACCTTGTGCTTTTTTCTCGCGTAAATTTTCGCCCGCCGAGCGGAATTATGATGTTGGGAATCGGGAGCTTTTGGCCATGAAGTGGGCTTTTGAGGAGTGGCGTCATTGGCTTGAGGGGGCTAGACATCAGGTGGTGGTATTGACTGACCACAAAAATCTAATTTATCTTGAGTCCGCCAGACGCCTGAATCCTAGACAGGCGCGCTGGTCGTTGTTTTTCTCTCGGTTTAATTTTGTGGTGTCCTACCTGCCGGGTTCTAAGAATGTTAAGGCGGATGCCCTTTCTAGGAGTTTTGAGCCTGACTCCCCTGGTAATTCTGAACCTACAGGTATCCTTAAGGATGGAGTGATATTGTCTGCCGTTTCTCCAGACCTGCGACGGGCCTTGCAGGAGTTTCAGGCGGATAGACCTGATCGTTGCCCACCTGGTAGACTGTTTGTTCCTGATGATTGGACCAGTAAAGTCATTTCTGAGGTTCATTCTTCTGCGTTGGCAGGTCATCCTGGAATCTTTGGTACCAGGGATTTGGTGGCAAGGTCCTTCTGGTGGCCTTCCCTGTCTCGAGATGTGCGAGGCTTCGTGCAGTCTTGTGACGTTTGTGCTCGGGCCAAGCCTTGTTGTTCTCGGGCTAGTGGATTGTTGTTGCCCTTGCCTATCCCGAAGAGGCCCTGGACGCACATCTCGATGGATTTTATTTCGGATCTTCCTGTTTCTCAGAAGATGTCTGTCATCTGGGTGGTGTGTGACCGTTTCTCTAAGATGGTCCATTTGGTTCCCCTGCCTAAGTTGCCTTCTTCTTCCGAGTTGGTTCCTCTGTTTTTTCAAAATGTGGTCCGTTTGCATGGTATTCCGGAGAATATCGTTTCTGACAGAGGAACCCAATTCGTGTCTAGATTTTGGCGAGCATTCTGTGCTAGGATGGGCATAGATTTGTCTTTCTCGTCTGCTTTCCATCCTCAGACTAATGGCCAGACCGAGCGGACGAATCAGACCTTGGAGACATATTTGAGGTGTTTTGTGTCTGCAGATCAGGATGATTGGGTTGCTTTTTTGCCTTTAGCGGAGTTTGCCCTCAATAATTGGGCCAGCTCTGCCACCTTGGTGTCTCCTTTTTTCTGTAATTCGGGGTTTCATCCTCGATTTTCTTCTGGTCAGGTGGAATCTTCGGATTGTCCTGGAGTGGATGCTGTGGTGGAGAGGTTGCATCAGATTTGGGGGCAGGTGGTGGACAATTTGAAGTTGTCCCAGGAGAGGACTCAGCTTTTTGCCAACCGCCGGCGTCGGGTTGGTCCTCGGCTTTGTGTTGGGGACTTGGTGTGGTTGTCTTCTCGTTTTGTCCCTATGAGGGTTTCTTCTCCTAAGTTTAAGCCTCGGTTCATCGGCCCGTACAAGATATTGGAGATTCTTAACCCTGTGTCCTTCCGTTTGGACCTCCCTGCATCTTTTTCTATTCATAATGTTTTTCATCGGTCATTATTGCGCAGGTATGAGGTACCGGTTGTGCCTTCCGTTGAGCCTCCTGCTCCGGTGTTGGTTGAGGGCGAGTTGGAGTACGTTGTGGAAAAAATCTTGGACTCCCGTGTTTCCAGACGGAAACTCCAGTATCTGGTCAAATGGAAGGGATACGGTCAGGAGGATAATTCTTGGGTGACTGCCTCTGATGTTCATGCCTCCGATCTGGTCCGTGCCTTTCATAGGGCTCATCCTGATCGCCCTGGTGGTTCTGGTGAGGGTTCGGTGCCCCCTCCTTGAGGGGGGGGTACTGTTGTGAAATTGGATTTTGGGCTCCCCCGGTGGCCACTGGTGGAATTGAACTTGTGTGCATCATCCCCTCTGTTCACCTGTTCCCATCAGGATGTGGGAGTCGCTATTTAACCTTGCTCCTCTGTCACTTCCATGCCGGTCAACATTGTATTCAGAAGCCTTTCTGTGCATGTTCCTGCTGCTAGACGACTCTCAGATAAGTTGGACTTTTGTCCTCGTTTGTTTTTGCATTTTGTTCCAGTTCACAGCTGTAGTTTCGTTTCTGTGTCTGGAAAGCTCTTGTGATCTGAAATTGCCACTCTGATGTTATGAGTTAATACTAGAGTCTTAAAGTAATTTCAGGATGGCGTTTTGATAGGGTTTTCAGCTGACCATGAAAGTGCCCTTTCTGTCTTCCTGCTATCTAGTAAGCGGACCTCAATTTTGCTAAACCTATTTTCATACTACGTTTGTCATTTCATCTAAAATCACCGCCAATATATGTGGGGGCCTCTGTCTGCCTTTCGGGGAAATTTCTCTAGAGGTGAGCCAGGACTATATTTTCCTCTGCCAGGATTAGTTAGTCCTCCGGCCGGCGCTGGGCGTCTAGGGATAAAACGCAGGCAACGCTACCCGGCTACTGTTAGTTGTGCGGCAGGTTTAGTTCATGGTCAGTTTAGTTCCCATCCTTCCAAGAGCTAGTTCTATGTTTGCTGGGCTATGTTCTCTTGCCATTGAGAACCATAACACGCGGCCTCCTGAGCATCGCATTTTGCTGTACAGGAGTCTGTGTTGTTGCGTTATCCCTTGGCCATGCGCTGCCCGTCTTCTGACATCATTTCATGTCGGCTGGTGCGGTTCGCGATGCCCATGAATCCCAGCCCCACAGTGTCTTTACAGTGTTTCACACTGCGGGGCTGGGATTCATGGCCTGGCGCAGTACATATGTTCGCCTCTCGCTCGGGTCCTTACACCTGCTACAGACTGTGCGGCGTCAGCTGATCCCTTATCGCATGCCGCGGCCATGAAGCCGCACCGTCTGAAGAAGGCGGAAGGAGCTGAGTGACAGCCTGGCGAAGATATGCACTGCTCATGCCCGTCAATCACACCCTCGCAGTCAAAATAAATAAGACACCGAGGGGCGTTGTGTCGGGCAGGGCGGCCGCAGAGGCGCAGCCAGCCAAACAATTATGTCAGAAGAAGGGCTGTGCTACCAAGGGGGTTGTTGCGTGTCATTACAAAGTAAAGTCACACCTCAGGGACGTTTTAATGGTCTCAGGGGACACATTGTAGACGTGTTCTGTTCCACGTGTGCAAGGAGAATAAGTTTATGAGCCACCTTGCACACATGCAGCATTACTGCTGTACAAGGTGGCTGTAAAACACACAAACACCTGGGGGTGGAGCGACAGGATCCCTTCAATTTCAGTTCTTGTGTCTGCGTGGCTTTTGCAGGACACGATGCCGGCTACACAGCAGGGGAACAGCTGGCGGGGCTGAACCCCACTGACACATTGGCTGGTGTTTTGCTCTGTGCAGCTAGCAGTACCGGGCCCCAACTGGCGGTGTTAGAGCCCAGAGTCAGCAGGAGGAGGAGAGGGAGCAGAGTGTAGGCCGAAGCCTGCACTGGCGGCAGCTTTGGGTCTGTTGTGCCTGCGTGGCTGTTGCAGGACACGTTGCCGGCTACACAGCAGGGGAACAGCTGGCGGTGCTGAACCCCACTGACACATTGGCTGGTGTTTTGCTCTGGGCAGCCAGCACTTCGGGGCACCAACTGGCGGTGTTAGAGCCCAGGCTCTGCAGGGGGAGCAGAGTGTAGGCCGAAGCCTAATTGAACCAATTTTAAAGGTAACCTTTAACCCCCCCTCAGGTGTTACAAAGTAGAAGAGCCACAGCTTATGCAGCAGTAGTGCTGCACAAGTCAAAGGTTGCTCTTTTAATTTTTCTCCTTGCACACGCTGAAAGGAACACGTATAACATTTAGGCCCTTACACAGTCAAACTGTGTTGGAGGCGAGAGTTCCCTTCGTAATGAGACACAGTACAGCTGGCAAAAATGCCACCTTGGTGCTTTGCGCGGCCTCCTGAGCATCGTTATTTGTTGCACAGGAGTCTGCGCTTTCGTGTTATCCCTTGGCCTTGCGCTGTTAGCGCTGCCCATCCTCTGACATCATGTAATGTCGGCCGTTGCGGTTTGCGATGACCATGAATCCCAGCCCCGCAGTGTCTTAACATTGTTAAAACACTGCGGGGCTGGGATTCATGGCCTGGCGCAGTACATATGTTCGCCTCTCGCTTGGGTTCTTACACCCGCTTCAGACTATGCGGCATCAGCTGATCCCTTATCGCATGCCACGGCCATGAAGACGCACAGTCCGAAGAAGGCGGAAGGAGATGAGGGACAGGCGAAGAAATGCACCGTTCATGCCCATCAATCACACCCTCGCAGTCCAAATAAATAAGACACCGAGGGGCGTTGTGTGGGGCAAGGTGGCCGCAGAGGCGCAGGCAGCCAAACAATGATGCCAGAAGACGGGCAGCGCTACCAAGGAGCTTGTTGCGTGTCAATACAAAGGAAAATAACACCTGAGGGACGTTTTAATGGTCGCAGAGGACTCATTTTAGACGTGTTCAGTTCAACATGGGCAAGGAGAATAAGTTTCTGAGCCACCTTGCACACATGCAGCATTACTGTCGTACAAGGTGGCTGTAAAACGTAGAAACGCCTGGGGGAGGGGGGACAGGTTTCCTTCAATTTCAGTTCTTGTGTCTGCGTGGCTGTTGCAGGACACGTTGCCGGCTACACAGCAGGGGAACAGCTGGCGGTGTTGAACCCCACTGACACATTGGCTGGTGTTTGGCTCTGTGCAGCTAGCACATCTGGGCCCCAACTGGCGGTGTTAGAGCCCAGGGTCAGCAGGAGGAGGAGAGGGAGCAGAGTGCAGGCCGAAGCCAGCACGGGAGCAAGTTGAAAGGGAAACTTTAACCCCCCCCAGGCGTTTGTAGCTGAAAGAGCCATCGTGTACAGCACTAATGCTGGAAAAGGTAAACTTAGCTCTTTTAATTATGGTCCTTGCACATGCTGAACCTAACACTTATGAAAAGTGTCCCCTCCTACCGTGATACCGTCCGGTTGGTGGAACTTTCCTTTGTGATGTGACGCAGCACAGCCATCATTCTTACCCCCTTGGCGCCGTGCACCGCCTCCTCAGCGTTGTTTGAATCAGTCCCGGAGCCTGCGCTGTTAGGTTAGCCCTTGGCCATGCACACATTTTGCGCTGCCCGTCTTCTGACATCATTTGGTGTCAGACTGGCTGCGCCTGTGCGGCTGCGCTGGCCGAGATCCCGCCTCGCAGTGTCGTCTAATGTAATCCCACCGCGGGCCTGGGATCCGTGGCCATGCGCAGTGCATATCCTCACCTCTCACTCCCCTCCCTACGGCTTCTTCAGAATGGGCGGTGTCACGGCCATGGCATGCTATTAGGGATCAGCTGACACCGCACAGTCTGAAGAAGCCGTAGGGAGATGAGTGAGAGGTGGAGGTTCAGATATGCACTGCGCATGTCCATGGATCTCAGGCCCCCAGTGGGATTAAATCAGAAGACACTACGAGGCGGGATCTCGTCCAGCGCGGCCGCACAGGCGCAGCCAGCCTGACACCAAATGATGTCAGAAGACGGGCAGCGCAAAATGTGTGCATGGCCAAGGGCTAACCTAACAGCGCAGGCTCCGGGACTGATTCAAACAACGCTGAGGAGGCGGCGCACGGCGCCAAGGGGGTAAGAATGACGGCTGTGCTGCTTCACATCACAAAGGAAAGTTCCACCTACCGGACGGTATCACGGTAGGAGGGGACACATTTCATAAGTGTTAGGTTCAGCATGTGCAAGGAGCACCACGAAAAGAGGCACTTTTTCCCTTTGCATCATTACTGCTGCACAAGGTGGCTCCTTCAGTAACAAACGCCTTGGGGGGGGGACAGGTTCCCTTAAATTTAACTTGTTGTGCCTGCGTGGCGGTCGCAGTACACGTTGCCGTATACACGGCAGGGGAACAGCTGGCAGTGCTGAACCCCACTAACACATTGGCGAGGTGTTTGGCTCTGTGCGGACAGCACTTCTGGACAGCAACTAGCGGTGTTGGAGCCCAGGGACAGGAGGAGGAGGAGGAGGTGGAGGAGATAGGAGGGATTGCCACACACACAGCTGGGGAACAGCTGACGTTACTGAACTGTCATGTTCCCAATGGCAGGGAATTAAACACATAACACGGGCAAAAACAGGACGAGCTCTAGGGTGATGGAACCTGAGCTGACCGCGATCCTGAACCTCAACACTCAACTAACAGCAGCCGGGGAACGTTCCTGGGGGGACTCTAGATGTCTCGCGCCAACCGGAGATCTAGCTACCCCTATCAGAAGAATCACAGACCTATCTTGCCTCCAGAGAAATATTCCCACAGAAATAGCAGCCCCCCACATATAATGACGGTGAAATGAGAGGAAGGCACAAACGTAGTTATGAAAACAGATTCAGCAAAATGAGGCCCGCTTAAGCTAGATAGCAGAGGATACAAAAGGTGAACTGCGCGGTCAGCTTAAAACCCTTCAAAATACCATCCTGAAATTACTTGAACTCATGTGCCAACTCATGGTACATGAGTGGTAATTTCAGCCCACTAGAGCAACCAGCAGCAGAGAATTACTTATCTGCAAGCTGGACTAAAAACATGAAAGCAAACATGAAACAGGGAAATCCAGACTTAGCTTGTCTTGAAGGCCTAGGAGCAGGTAGCAAAGGTAACAGAGACACACTGATACATTGATAGCCGGCAAGGGAATGACAGGAAAGCCAGGTTAAATAGGAAACACCCAGCCTCTGATGGACAGGTGGAAACCAGAGACCGCAACCCACCAAAGTCACCCAGTACCAGTTGTAACCACCAGAGGGAGCCCAAAAACAGAATCCACAACATTACCCCCCCCTTGAGGAGGGGTCACCGAACCCTCACGAGAACCCCCAGGGCGACCAGGATGAGCTCTATGGAAGGCGCGGACCAAATCAGTCGCATGAACATCAGAGGCGACCACCCAGGAATTATCCTCCTGACCATAACCCTTCCACTTAACCAAATACTGGAGTTTACGTCTGGAAACACGAGAATCCAAGATCTTCTCAACAACATACTCCAATTCTCCCTCCACCAGCACCGGAGCAGGAGGCTCAACCGAAGGAACAACGGGCACCTCATACCTCCGCAATAACGACCGATGGAACACATTATGAATAGCAAACGATGCTGGGAGATCCAAACGAAAAGATACAGGGTTAAGAATCTCCAAGATCTTATAAGGACCGATGAACCGAGGCTTGAACTTAGGAGAAGAGACCTTCATAGGGACAAAACGAGAAGACAACCACACCAAGTCCCCAACAAGAAGTCGGGGACCCACGCGGCGACGGCGATTAGCAAACTGCTGAGTCTTCTCCTGAGACAACTTCAAATTGTCCACCACCTGATTCCAAATCTGATGTAGCCTGTCCACCACCACGTCCACTCCAGGACAATCCGAAGGCTCCACCTGACCAGAGGAAAAACGAGGATGAAACCCCGAATTACAAAAGAAAGGAGAAACCAAAGTAGCAGAACTAGCCCGATTATTAAGGGCAAATTCGGCCATTGGCAAAAAGGCAACCCAGTCATCTTGATCAGCAGAAACAAAACACCTTAAATAAGTTTCCAAGGTCTGATTAGTTCGCTCCGTCTGGCCATTCGTCTGAGGATGGAATGCAGACGAGAAAGACAAATCAATGCCCATCTTAGCACAAAACGTCCGCCAAAATCTAGACACAAACTGGGATCCCCTGTCAGAAACGATATTCTCCAGAATCCCATGCAAACGAACCACGTTCTGAAAAAATAAAGGGACCAACTCAGAGGAGGAAGGCAACTTAGGCAAGGGTACCAAATGAACCATCTTAGAAAAGCGGTCACACACAACCCAGATAACGGACATTTTCTGTGAGACAGGGAGATCTGAAATAAAATCCATGGAAATGTGCGTCCAAGGCCTCTTCGGGATAGGCAAGGATAACAACAACCCACTGGCCCGAGAACAGCAAGGCTTAGCCCGAGCACACACTTCACAAGACTGCACAAAGGTGCGCACATCCCTTGACAAGGAAGGCCACCAAAAAGACCTGGCCACCAAGTCTCTAGTACCAAATATTCAGGATGACCAGCCAACACAGAAGAATGGACCTCGGAGATGACTCTACTGGTCCAATCATCCGGAACAAACAGTCTTTCTGGTGGACAACGATCAGGTTTATCCGCCTGAAACTCCTGCAATGCACGTCGCAAGTCTGGGGAGACGGCGGACAATATTACCCCGTCCCTAAGGATACCAGTAGGCCCAGAGTCTCCAGGAGAGTCAGGCACAAAACTCCTGGAAAGAGCATCTGCCTTCACATTCTTTGAACCTGGCAGGTATGAAACCACAAAATTGAAACGAGAAAAAAAAAACAACGACCAACGAGCCTGTCTAGGATTCAGACGCCTGGCAGACTCAAGGTAAATCAGATTTTTGTGATCAGTCAAGACCGCCACACGATGTCTAGCACCCTCAAGCCAATGACGCCACTCCTCAAATGCCCACTTCATGGCCAAAAGCTCCCGATTACCCACATCATAATTGCGCTCGGCGGGCGAGAATTTTCTAGAAAAGAACGCACATGGCTTCATCACCGAGCCATCGGAACTTCTCTGTGACAAAACCGCCCCCGCTCCAATCTCGGAAGCATCAACCTCAACCTGAAAAGGAAGTGAAACATCTGGTTGACATAACACAGGAGCAGAAGAAAACCGGCGCTTAAGTTCCTGAAAGGCCTCCACAGCCGTAGGAGACCAATTAGCAACATCAGCACCCTTTTTAGTCAAATCAGTCAAAGGTTTAACAACACTGGAAAAATTAGTAATGAACCGACGATAAAAATTAGCAAAACCCAAGAACTTCTGAAGACTCTTAACAGATGTAGGTTGTGTCCAGTCACAAATCGCCTGAACCTTGACGGGATCCATCTCAATAGTAGAAGGAGAAAAAATGTACCCCAAAAAAGAAATCTTCTGGACTCCGAAGAGACACTTTGAGCCCTTCACAAACAGAGAATTGGCCCGCAGGACTTGAAACACCTTCCTGACCTGTAGAACATGAGACTCCCAGTCATCAGAAAACACCAAAATATCATCCAAATACACAATCATAAACTTATCCAGATATTCACGGAAAATATTGTGCATAAAGGACTGAAAGACTGAAGGAGCATTAGAAAGTCCAAAAGGCATTACCAAATACTCAAAATGGCCCTCAGGCGTATTAAATGCGGTTTTCCACTCATCACCCTGCTTTATCCGCACAAGATTATACGCACCGCGAAGATCTATCTTAGTGAACCACCTAGCCCCCTTAATGCGAGCAAACAAATCAGTCAATAATGGCAATGGATACTGATATTTGACTGTAATCTTATTCAGAAGGCGATAATCTATACAAGACATGAATAGCCAAGAGAATCCTTTATAGAATAACTAAAACATAACTTTTAATACCATTATCATAAAAACATTTTATGGACACAAAAAAACGTGATAAAGTGCAGACAGTGCATACCAGTGCTCAATAAAAAAATGGTTTTGTCTCACCAAATTGATGATAAATGCTTGACAGGAGCCAATTGATGCTTTAAGGGGACAGGGGGAGAAAGGTGATAACTATACTACCCCAGTCGTGCCCCTGTATTGCTCCTGCCCTGACAAGGGCAGTACCCAAGTCAGGCTAAATACTTGTACCCACCACAAGAGGATTCAACAACCCTACGCGTTTCCTCTCACGTCTGTGAGATTCATCAGGGGAAATACAAAATTGTGGGATATGCTATTTAGAAAAGGCGCCCCTCCATTGGGAGGTAGCTGCTATGTGTCCGATGCCAACGGTTTCTAGCATAGACTAAATGGTAGGGTGAGACATGGGGCGGTACTATATCCCCTTACATAGTTTCCTATTTTCCTCCATGGGTAATTATATGGCGTCCTACCTCTCTGTTATTCACACCACATGGCGTTCAGTGGCGGTGCATCGCCATTGTTACACACAGGTATCTCCCTATCAGCGGTGCTGCGTTCTCCCCTGCTGCTGCCCGGTCCCATGTCCATTGCGCACGCGCAGCTCCAGTCAAGAGGGAGTAAACGATAACAAAAGTTCCCATACAACGGAATGTCCGTCTCCTAGGTAACGCGCTTATCATAGTGATCACAATCATAATGTCCGCGTTCACTTATGTACTACCTATCGGCGATGTATAAAGACATACAGTGTAAATACCAATGGCTTTTGAAGACGTCACTACTATTTTGAGATGTACTGCCCTTATAAAATGCTCCCAAAAAGACAAGGGGGACGGGTCTCAAACCAATGTAATAATAAATATGTTATTTAGGAATACCTAAAACGGAGGGGGAATACCAATGTGGCTGCAAATATACTTTTGGTAATATCCAAATGTAGTTATGTGAATGCTACTTATTACCAAATGATAGAAAAGCATATTGTTGCTACATAATAAGAGCGGTATATTGCATGTTTACTGATGGGTCACACTACAGATATGGCAACAAATCAGGGACCGCATAAATTTGGATTTAGGGTATTGAGAAGGTATGGCAAACTATGTTCATACCACCCTAAATGAGTAGGGCACAGCAGTTATATGGAAAAGTTGCCCAACCCCCATAAGGGGAGCGTGTCTCTGAAGTTATATAACGTAAACCCTCTTCGTTCCAATTATATGGGATAAAGTAGGAGTAGGTAAGGCAAAAACCATATGAGGAGTAGATAACGGATATTGTTTAAGGAAACCATATAAGTTGGGGAACAATAAGCCCCCTTCTATCAAAGCGGTCCATAAAATACATATTCTCAATTTCTGCCACTATTATTTAGGCCAGAGAAGTAGATGTTTATAAGATACAGCAATGGCTAATATCCTACTCCTTCCTTCTTAATAGAAGGCCTAAAGTCTGTTTTATTAGCTAAACGTTTCTAAAGGACAGGGGGTTTGCCCCCTTAAGGGTAGACCAATAGTATCAGGTATAGGGAGCATAAGCCACAACGTAGGTGTGTACCTAGATGAGATACTCAGACCCTTTGTGAGTTCCTTACCATCGTATGTAAGAGATACGGCTGACCTATTGAGTAAACTTGAGAACATCAATGTGGAATCAGGTGTATTTCTTGCCAGCATTGATGTTGAGGCACTCTATTCCTCTATTCCACACAACTTCGGTATGAGAGGTGTTGAACATTTTTTGGTAACAAGAGGTCTTCAGTGTGTCCCCCATAATAGGCTAGTTATCTCTCTTCTTGATTTTGTCCTTAATCAAAACTACTTCTGCTTTGATGGTAAAGTCCTCCACCAGCTCAGGGGCACCGCAATGGGTAATCCATGTGCGCCAAGTTATGCCAACCTGTTCCTGGGCTGGTGGGAGGACACCATCGTTTTTTCGGATTTATCTATGAACCTGACTAGTAAAATTGACCTCTGGGTCAGGTTCATAGATGATGTTTTCATACTGTGGCGGGGTACTGTGGCCGAATTTGAAGAACTCATTGACTTTTTGAACCATAATGAGAAGGGCCTGAGGTTCACGCATGAAATTGACTTAAAACAACTGGCCTTCCTGGATGTCCTGATCGCGAAATCAGAGAGAGGTGATACGTTGGAGACTACCATCTTTCGCAAATCAACCTCTACAAATTCCTTGTTGAAATGGGATAGTCATCACCCTTATTCTTTAAAAAAAGGTATACCTAAGGGTCAGTACCTTAGGCTTAAAAGGAATTGTTCAAATGAAAAAGAATTTATAAACAAGGCAGATGACCTGCGCCAAAGGTTTCGAACCAGAGGTTATCCTGACCATATACTTAGGGAAGCATTCAAACATGCCATTAATCAAGATAGGAGAGGACTCTTGGTCCCCAAAAAAAGAACTGAGAATTCGTCAGGGAAGGCTCGACTCATTTGTACTTTTGATAATGGAGCCCATATGGTCAGAGAGGTTATCCAGAAATACTGGGGCATCCTTCAGATGGATGAGGACATCAGAGAATTTATAGGTGAGAGACCACAGATCACCTATAAAAAGAGCCGTACGTTGGGAAATCGGTTGGTACACAGTCACTTTGTTACACCTACGGTTAGGGGAACATGGCTGCCTGCCAGAACGAAGGGAAGGGATGCTACCGCTGTGGGGAATGCATTGCTTGTGAGTACATCTTGGTGGGCAGGAATTTTGAAAGCGCCGGTGAGTCTTTCGAGATCAGAGACTTTATTAACTGCAAAACCAAGGGCGTAATTTACCGTATCATTTGCAGATGTGGCAAGACCTATGTGGGTAAAACCATACGAGAATTTAGGAGGAGAATAGGAGAACATCTGGGTGATATCCGCAATAAAAGAGATACATCTGTGGCAAGACACGTCAATGGTTCACATACTGGGGACATGAGGGCCATACAATTTATGGGCATCGAGAAAGTGACGCCACCGAGAAGAGGTGGAGATTATGATAGGATTCTGCTTCAAAGGGAATCCAGGTGGATTTTTCGCCTCAATACATGCCATCCATATGGCTTAAATGAGCAACTAAATTATAGTTGCTTTCTTTGAACATAAACTCCATATAGTTTATAGTTTATTGCTGCACTTTTTAGAGGGTGTTTGTTAGGACCCTGTCCTTTAGAAACGTTTAGCTAATAAAACAGACTTTAGGCCTTCTATTAAGAAGGAAGGAGTAGGATATTAGCCATTGCTGTATCTTATAAACATCTATTTCTCTGGCCTAAATAATAGTGGCAGAAATTGAGAATATGTATTTTATGGACTGCTTTGATAGAAGGGGGCTTATTGTTCCCCAACTTATATGGTTTCCTTAAACAATATCCGTTATCTACTCCTCATATGGTTTTTGCCTTACCTACTCCTACTTTATCCCATATAATTGGAACGAAGAGGGTTTACGTTATATAACTTCAGAGACACGCTCCCCTTATGGGGGTTGGGCAACTTTTCCATATAACTGCTGTGCCCTACTCATTTAGGGTGGTATGAACATAGTTTGCCATACCTTCTCAATACCCTAAATCCAAATTTATGCGGTCCCTGATTTGTTGCCATATCTGTAGTGTGACCCATCAGTAAACATGCAATATACCGCTCTTATTATGTAGCAACAATATGCTTTTCTATCATTTGGTAATAAGTAGCATTCACATAACTACATTTGGATATTACCAAAAGTATATTTGCAGCCACATTGGTATTCCCCCTCCGTTTTAGGTATTCCTAAATAACATATTTATTATTACATTGGTTTGAGACCCGTCCCCCTTGTCTTTTTGGGAGCATTTTATAAGGGCAGTACATCTCAAAATAGTAGTGACGTCTTCAAAAGCCATTGGTATTTACACTGTATGTCTTTATACATCGCCGATAGGTAGTACATAAGTGAACGCGGACATTATGATTGTGATCACTATGATAAGCGCGTTACCTAGGAGACAGACATTCCGTTGTATGGGAACTTTTGTTATCGTTTACTCCCTCTTGACTGGAGCTGCGCGTGCGCAATGGACATGGGACCGGGCAGCGCAAACCGGAAGTGACGGTGGCGTCCTTTTCCCATTACATGTGCTGCAGGGGAGAACGCAGCACCGCTGATAGGGAGATACCTGTGTGTAACAATGGCGATGCACCGCCACTGAACGCCATGTGGTGTGAATAACAGAGAGGTAGGACGCCATATAATTACCCATGGAGGAAAATAGGAAACTATATAAGGGGATATAGTACCGCCCCATGTCTCACCCTACCATTTAGTCTATGCTAGAAACCGTTGGCATCGGACACATAGCAGCTACCTCCCAATGGAGGGGCGCCTTTTCTAAATAGCATATCCCACAATTTTGTATTTCCCCTGATGAATCTCACAGACGTGAGAGGAAACGCGTAGGGTTGTTGAATCCTCTTGTGGTGGGTACAAGTATTTAGCCTGACTTGGGTACTGCCCTTGTCAGGGCAGGAGCAATACAGGGGCACGACTGGGGTAGTATAGTTATCACCTTTCTCCCCCTGTCCCCTTAAAGCATCAATTGGCTCCTGTCAAGCATTTATCATCAATTTGGTGAGACAAAACCATTTTTTTATTGAGCACTGGTATGCACTGTCTGCACTTTATCACGTTTTTTTGTGTCCATAAAATGTTTTTATGATAATGGTATTAAAAGTTATGTTTTAGTTATTCTATAAAGGATTCTCTTGGCTATTCATGTACGTTATTCTCCAGAGATTGTTTGGAAGTATCAAGAACTGATACACCTAGCTTGTCAGAGATAATCTATTCAAGGCCTCAGGGAACCATCTTTTTTTGCCACGAAAAAAAACCCTGCTCCCAGAGGGGACGAAGATAAACGAATATGTCCCTTTTCCAAGGACTCCTTAATATAATTCCGCATAGCAGTATGCTCTGGCACTGACAGATTAAATAAACGACCCTTAGGGAACTTACTGCCAGGAATTAATTCTATAGCACAGTCACAATCCCTATGAGGAGGGAGCGAATTGAGCTTAGGCTCCTCAAAAACATCCCGATAGTCAGACAAAAACGCAGGGACCTCAGAAGGAGTAGATGAAGCGATTGAAATCAGAGGTGCATCATCATGAACCCCCTGACATCCCCAGCTTAACACAGACATTGTTTTCCAATCCAGGACTGGATTATGAGTTTGTAACCATGGCAGACCAAGCACTAGTACATCATGTAAATTATACAGTACAAGGAAGTGAATCACCTCCTGATGAACGGGAGTCATGCGCATGGTCACTTGTGTCCAGTACTGCGGTTTATTCATAGCCAATGGTGTAGAGTCAATTCCCTTCAAAGGAATAGGAACTTCCAGAGGCTCCAGACTAAAACCGCAGCGTTTGGCAAATGACCAATCCATAAGACTCAGGGCAGCGCCCGAATCCACATAGGCATCGACGGAAATGGATGACAGTGAACAAATCAGAGTTACAGACAAAATGAACTTAGACTGCAGAGTACTAATGGCAAAAGATTTATCAACCTTTTTTGTGCGTTTAGAGCATGCTGATATTACATGAGCTGAATCACCACAATAAAAACACAATCCATTTTTCCGCCTATAATTTTGCCGTTCACTTCTGGACTGAATTCTATCACATTGCATAGTCTCAGGTGCCTGTTCAGAAGACACCGCCAACTGGTGCACAGGTTTGCGCTCCCGTAAACGCCGATCAATCTGAATGGCCATAGCCATAGACTCATTCAGACCTGTAGGCGCAGGGAACCCCACCATAATATCCTTAATGGCCTCAGAAAGACCATCTCTGAAGTTTGCAGCCAGGGCGCACTCATTCCACTGAGTAGGCACCGACCATTTCCGAAATTTTTGACAATATACTTCTGCTTCATCATGCCCCTGAGAGAGGGCTAATAAAGCCTTTTCAGCCTGAATCTCCAGGTTAGGTTCCTCATAGAGCAATCCCAGTGCCAGAAAAAACGCATCCACACTGAGCAATGCAGGATCCCCTGGTGTCAATGCAAATGCCCAATTCTGAGGGTCGCCCCGCAGGAAAGATATTACAATCTTGACCTGCTGAACAGGGTCTCCAGAGGAGCGAGATTTCAAAGAAAGAAACAATTTGCAATTGTTCCTGAAATTCAGGAAGGTAGATCTATCTCCAGAAAAAAAATCTGGAATAGGAATTCTAGGTTCAGACATAGGAGTGTGAACAACAAAATCCTGTATGTTTTGAACTTTTGCAGCAAGATTATTCAGGCTGGAAGCCAAACTCTGGACATCCATGTTAAACAGCTAAGGTCAGAGCCATTCAAGGGTTAAGAGGAGGTAAGAAGCAGCTAGACAGCAATTAAGGGCTAGGCAGCAAAACTCTGAGGGGAAAAAAAAAAAATTTCCCTTCAACACTTCTTTTTCTCCTGCTTCAGCCCAAACAATTAACACTTTGTGGGCCGGCTATACTGTCATGTTCCCAATGGCAGGGAATTAAACACATAACACGGGCAAAAACAGGACGAGCTCTAGGGTGATGGAACCTGAGCTGACCGCGATCCTGAACCTCAACACTCAACTAACAGCAGCCGGGGAACGTTCCTGGGGGGACTCTAGACGTCTCGCGCCAACCGGAGATCTAGCTACCCCTATCAGAAGAATCACAGACCTATCTTGCCTCCAGAGAAATATTCCCACAGAAATAGCAGCCCCCCACATATAATGACGGTGAAATGAGAGGAAGGCACAAACGTAGTTATGAAAACAGATTCAGCAAAATGAGGCCCGCTTAAGCTAGATAGCAGAGGATACAAAAGGTGAACTGCGCCGTCAGCTTAAAACCCTTCAAAATACCATCCTGAAATTACTTGAACTCATGTGCCAACTCATGGTACATGAGTGGTAATTTCAGCCCACTAGAGCAACCAGCAGCAGAGAATTACATATCTGCAAGCTGGACTAAAAACATGAAAGCAAACATGAAACAGGGAAATCCAGACTTAGCTTGTCTTGAAGGCCTAGGAGCAGGTAGCAAAGGTAACAGAGACACACTGATACACTGATAGCCGGCAAGGGAATGACAGGAAAGCCAGGTAAAATAGGAAACACCCAGCCTCTGATGGACAGGTGGAAACCAGAGACCGCAACCCACCAAAGTCACCCAGTACCAGTTGTAACCACCAGAGGGAGCCCAAAAACAGAATCCACAACACTGAACCCCAATAACAGAGGAGGGACTGTTGGGACTGTGCGGACAGCACTTCTGGACGGCAACTAGCGGTGTTGGAGCCCAGGGACAGGAGGAGGAGGAGGAGGTGGAGGAGATAGGAGGGATTGACACACACAAAGCTGGGGAACAGCTGACGTTACTGAACCCCAATAACAGAGGAGGGACTGTTGGGACTATGCGGACAGCACTTCTGGACGGCAACTAGCGGTGTTGGAGCCCAGGGACAGGAGGAGGAGGAGGAGGTGGAGGAGATAGGAGGGATTGCCACACACACAGCTGGGGAACAGCTGACGTTACTGAACCCCAATAACAGAGGAGGGACTGTTGGGACTGTGCGGACAGCACTTCTGGACGGCAACTAGCGGTGTTGGAGCCCAGGGACAGGAGGAGGAGGAGGAGGTGGAGGAGATAGGAGGGATTGCCACACACACAGCTGGGGAACAGCTGACGTTACTGAACCCCAATAACAGAGGAGGGACTGTTGGGACTGTGCGGACAGCACTTCTGGACGGCAACTAGCGGTGTTGGAGCCCAGGGACAGGAGGAGGAGGTGGAGGAGATAGGAGGGATTGCCACACACACAGCTGGGGAACAGCTGACGTTACTGAACCCCAATAACAGAGGAGGGACTGTTGGGACTGTGCGGACAGCACTTCTGGACGGCAACTAGCGGTGTTGGAGCCCAGGGACAGGAGGAGAAGGAGGAGGTGGAGGAGATAGGAGGGATTGCCACACACACAGCTGGGGAACAGCTGACGTTACTGAACCCCAATAACAGAGGAGGGACTGTTGGGACTGTGCGGACAGCACTTCTGGATGGCAACTAGCGGTGTTGGAGCCCAGGGACAGGAGGAGGAGGTGGAGGAGATAGGAGGGATTGCCACACACACAGCTGGGGAACAGCTGACGTTACTGAACCCCAATAACAGAGGAGGGACTGTTGGGACTGTGTGGACAGCACTTCTGGACGGCAACTAGCGGTGTTGGAGCCCAGGGACAGGAGGAGGAGGAGGAGGTGGAGGAGATAGGAGGGATTGCCACACACATAGCTGGGGAACAGCTGACGTTACTGAACCCCAATAACAGAGGAGGGACTGTTGGGACTGTGTGGACAGCACTTCTGGACGGCAACTAGCGGTGTTGGAGCCCAGGGACAGGAGGAGGAGGAGGAGGTGGAGGAGATAGGAGGGATTGCCACACACACAGCTGGGGAACAGCTGACGTTACTGAACCCCAATAACAGAGGAGGGACTGTTGGGACTGTGCGGACAGCACTTCTGGACGGCAACTAGCGGTGTTGGAGCCCAGGGACAGGAGGAGGAGGAGGAGGTGGAGGAGATAGGAGGGATTGCCACACACACAGCTGGGGAACAGCTGACGTTACTGAACCCCAATAACAGAGGAGGGACTGTTGACTGTGCGTACAGCACTACCAGGCAACAACTAGCGGTGTTGGAGCCCAGGGACAGGAGGAGGAGGAGGAGGTGGAGGAGATAGGAGGGATTGCCACACACACAGCTGGGGAACAGCTGACGTTACTGAACCCCAATAACAGAGGAGGGACTGTTGGGACTGTGCGGACAGCACTTCTGGACGGCAACTAGCGGTGTTGGAGCCCAGGGACAGGAGGAGGAGGAGGAGGTGGAGGAGATAGGAGGGATTTCCACACACACAGCTGGGGAACAGCTGACGTTACTGAACCCCAATAACAGAGGAGCGACTGTTGACTGTGCGTATAGCACTACCAGGCAACAACTAGCGGTGTTGGAGCCCAGGGACGGGAGGAGGAGGAGAGGAACACAGTGTAGGCCGAAGCCTGATTGGAGAAAGTCGAAAGGGAACCTTTAACCCCCCCCAAGGCGTTTGTAGCTTAAAGAGCCAGCTTGTGCAGCACAAAGGATGCAAAAGGAAAAGGTGGCTCTTTTCATTATGCTCCTTGCAAACACAGAACTGAACACTTATAAAATGTGTCCCCTGATACCGTGAGACCGTCTCGGAGGTGGGACTTTCCTTCGTAATATGACGCAGCACAGCAGTCATTCCTACCCCCTTGGCGCCGTGCCCCGGCTCCTCAGCGTTGTTTGATTCCTTCCCGGAGCCTGCGCTGTTATGTTATCCCTTGGCCAGGCACACTTAGCGCTGCCCATCTTCTGGCATCATTTGGTGTCAGGCTGGCTGCGCCTGTGCGGACGTGCTGGCCGAGAGCTCACCTCGCAGTGTCGTCTAATGTAATCCCACCGCGGGCCTGGGATCCATGGCCATGCGCAGTGCATATCCTCGCCTCTCACTCCCCTCCCTACGGCTTCTTCAGACTGTGCGGTGTCACGGCCGTGGCATGCTATTAGGGACCAGCTGACACCGCACAGTCAGAAGAAGCCGTAGGGAGATGAGTGAGAGGTGGAGGTTCAGATATGCACTGCGCATGTCCATGGATCTCAGGCCCCCAGTGGGATTAAATCAGAAGACACTGCGAGGCGGGCTCTCGGCCAGCGCGGCCGCACAGGCGCAGCCAGCCTGACACAAATGATGTCAGAAGATGGGCAGTGCTAAGTGTGCCTGGCCAAGGGATAACATAACAGCGCAGGCTCTGGGACGGAATCAAACAACGCTGAGCAGCCGGCGCACCGCGCCGGGGGGGGTAAGGATGACGGCTGTGCTGCGTCACATTACGAAGGAAAGGCCCACCTCCGGGACGGTTTTACGGTATCAGTGGACACATTTTATAAGTGTTAAGTTCTGCGTGTGCAAGGAGCTAAACAAAAATAGCTACCTTTTCCTTGTGCAGCATTACTGCTGCACAAGGTGGCTCCTTCAGTAACAAACGCCTTGAGGGGGGGACAGGTTCCCTTACATTTCAGTTGTTGTGTCAGCGTGGCGGTCGCAGGACACATTGCCGGCTACACAGCTGGGGATCAGCTGACGTTACTGAAACCCAATAACACTGGGTCGTATGTTTTGACTGTGCAGACGGCACTTCTGAGCCTCAACTGGCGGTGTTGGAGCCCAGGAATTTAAGTTCAGGTGGTAGAAAGATGAACACAACAGGAGACCTGGATAACGTAGACAGTCACCTAATTATTTAATCAGGAAGAGGAGTGGCAAATTCCGGCGAGATCCAGGCCTTGTTCATTTTCAGGAAAGTAAGCCGGTCAACGTTATCGGAGGATAGTCGCATGCGACGGTCAGTTAGTACACCACCTGCAGCACTAAAGACGCGTTCCGATAATACACTAGCCGCAGGGCAAGCCAGCACCTCCAATGCATACTGGCTTAGCTCTGGCCATGTATCCAGCTTTGAGACCCAAAACTTGAAAGGTGAAGAGCCGTCTGGGAGTACAGCAAGAGGGCAAGACATGTAGTCTGTCACCATCTGACGGAACCGTTGCCTCCTGCTGACTGGAGCCGTCTGTGATGGTGTTGACTTTTGTGGCGGGCACAGAAAACTGTGCCACAGTTGGGCCATACTGCTCTTGCCTTGGGCAGAGGCACTGCTTCTGCTCCCTCTTTGTGCAGAGCCTCCACCACTGCCTGGACGCACTGAGCTGCTTTGTAATGCACTAGCAGCACTTCTCTCACTTGGAATGGAGAAGATGATGGAATTCACCAGTGTGTCTTGGTACTCCTGCATTTTTCGCTCCCGGTTCAACGGTGTGATGAGGCTTTCTACGTTGTCCCGGTAGCGAGGATCGAGGAGGGTGAACACCCAATATTCAGACATGTTGAGAATGTGGGGGCGATGCGGCGGTCGTTTCTCAGGCACTGCAGCATGTAATCCACCATGTGCTGCAGACTGCCAACTGCCCAAGAAACGCTGTCCCCTGCTGGAGGCGTGATCTCTGCCCGCTCATCATCACCCCACCCTCGCTGTACACACTGAGTACTGGACAATTGTGTAACTCCCTCCTCTGGACTGATGTCTTCCTCCTCCATTGACTCCTCCTCATCCTCCTCACAAACTGTTCCCTGCCTACGCGTTTGTGAGGAACCACGTGGCGCTGACTGTCCAGAAGATGATGGAAATGTTGAATCCTCATCCTCCACCTCTTCCACAACATCATCCCTTAGCGCTTGCAGTGATTTTTCAAGCAGGCAGATAAGGGGGACAGTCATGCTGACTAGTGCATCATCTGCACTCGCCATCCGCGTGGAATAATCGAAGGGACGCAAAACCTGGCAGACGTCATTCATAGTGGCCCACTCTGTGGTTGTGAAGTCTGAACGGCGCTGAGTGCGACTTCTTTGCGCCTGATGCAGCTGGTACTCCATTACAGCTTGCTGCTGCTCACACAACCGCTCCAACATATGTAACGTGGAATTCCACCTGGTAGGTAGGTCACATATGATGCGATGTTCCGGCAGGTGGTGTCGGCGCTGCAGAGCCGCAATGCGCGCTTTTGCCGTGCTGGAACGCCACAAGTGAGCACACTCTAGGCGGACCTTGTGCAGCAGTGCATCAAGATCCGGATAGTCCCTCAAAAAACTCTGCACGACCAAATTGAGCACATGTGCCAGACATGGGATGTGAGTGAGGTTGCCGAGGCCCAGAGCTGCCACCAGATTTCGGCCATTATCACACACTACCATGCCTGGCTGGAGATTCGCTGGCACAAACCACACATCGCTCTCCTGCTTGATGGCATTCCAGAGCTCCTGCGCTGTGTGGCTTCGATTCCCCAAAGAAATTAATTTCAAGACGGCCTGTTGATGTTTGGCCACGGCTGTGCTCATGTCAGTCGTAACAGGTAAACATTCATCACGGGTCCATGTGGAGGTGGACTGTGACAGCTCCTGCAGCGATGATTCTGAGGAACTGGTGTAAGAGGAGGAGTCAATGCGTACAGAATGGATTCCTGCAAACCTTGGAGTGGGCAGGACACGTCCTGCACCACTCGCACGATCTGTACCCGGCTCAACGACATTAACCCAATGGGCAGTGAGGGAAAGGTATCGCCCCTGTCCATGTTGACTGGTCCACGCATCGGTGGTGAGGTGGACCTTGCTACTGACGGCATTCAGTAGCGCGTGTTTTATGTGTCCCTCCACATGCTTGTGCAGGGCAGGGACAGCTTGCCTGCTGAAGTAAAAGCGGCTGGGCACATTGTACTGTGGGACTGCCAATGACATCAAGTCACGGAAGCTGTCAGTCTCCACCAGCCTGAATGACAGCATTTCCAGTGACAGAAGTTTGGCAATGCCTGCAGTCAGAGCCTGTGCTCGTGGGTGGTTTGACGAGAAAGGCCGCCTTTTCTCCCATGCCTGTACTACCGATGGCTGTACACTGGGCTGGGAATGTGTGGATGACTGGGAACGTGGTGCTGCGGGTGGAATTACAGCGGGTCTCTGGACAACAGGGCCAGAGGTTCTTCCACGGCGATCCTGGGAGGAAGCCGAACCAGCTGCGTGTGAGCTGGAGGAAGAGGCAACACGAGCTGAAGAGGTGTGTTGTGAAATTGGATTTTGGGCTCCCCCGGTGGTCACTGGTGGAATTGAACTTGTGTGCATTATCCCCTCTGTTCACCTGTTCCCATCAGGATGTGGGAGTCGCTATTTAACCTTGCTCCTCTGTCACTTCCATGCCGGTCAACATTGTAATCAGAAGCCTTTCTGTGCATGTTCCTGCTACCAGACAACTTCCAGCTAAGTCGGACTTTTGTCCTTGTTTGTTTTTTGCATTTTGTTCCAGTTCACAGCTGCAGTTTCGTTTCTGTGTCTGGAAAGCTCTTGTGATCTGAAATTGCCACTCTGATGTTATGAGTTAATACTAGAGTCTTAAAGTAATTTCAGGATGGTGTATTGATAGGGTTTTCAGCTGACCATGAAAGTACCCTTTCTGTCTTCCTGCTATCTAGTAAGCGGACCTCGATTTTGCTAAACCTATTTTCATACTACGTTTGTCATTTTCATCTTAAATCACCGCCAATATATGTGGGGGCCTCTGTCTGCCTTTCGGGGAAATTTCTCTAGAGGTGAGCCAGGACTATATTTTCCTCTGCCAGGATTAGTTAGTCCTCCGGCCGGCGCTGGGCGTCTAGGGATAAAACGCAGGCTACGCTACCCGGCTACTGTTAGTTGTGCGGCAGGTTTAGTTCATGGTCAGTTTAAGTTTCCATCCTTCCAAGAGCTAGTTCCTATGTATGCTGGGCTATGTTCTCTTGCCATTGAGAACCATAACAGTTTGACCGGCCCACAAAGGGTTAAATTAATTGGCAGAGAAAGGAGAGAAAAAAGAAGTCTGCTGAAAATTTATTTATTTATTTATTTTTTTTCCTTCAGTTCTGAGTGTGCTTTCAATTGAATCACTTGCAAGTCTGCCTATATTGCAGCCTTCCTCTCTCTCTCTCCTTCTAATCCTGGAATGGCTCTGTGTTCACCTGTTTAAAATGGATATTCAGAGTTTAGCTGCAGGTTTGAATAATCTCACCACGAAAGTTCAAAATTTACAAGATTTTGTTGTTCATGTTCCTATATCTGAACCTAGAATTCCTTTGCCTGAATTTTTCTCGGGGAATAGATCTTGCTTTCAAAATTTCAAAAATAATTGCAAGTTGTTTTTGTCCCTGAAATCTCGCTCTGCTGGAGATCCTGCTCAGCAGGTCAGGATTGTGATTTCCTTGCTCCGGGGCGACCCTCAAGATTGGGCTTTTGCATTGGCTCCAGGGGATCCTGCGTTGCTCAATGTGGATGCGTTTTTTCTGGCCTTGGGGTTGCTTTATGAGGAACCTCATTTAGAGCTTCAGGCGGAAAAAGCCTTGATGTCCCTATCTCAGGGGCAAGATGAAGTTGAAATATACTGCCAAAAATTCCGTAAATGGTCTGTGCTTACTCAGTGGAATGAGTGCGCCCTGGCGGCGAATTTCAGAGAGGGTCTCTCTGATGCCGTTAAGGATGTTATGGTGGGGTTCTCTGTGCCTGCGGGTCTGAATGAGTCCATGACAATGGCTATCCAGATCGATAGACGTCTGCGGGAGCGCAAACCTGTGCACCATTTGGCGGTGTCTACTGAGAAGACGCCAGAGAATATGCAATGTGATAGAATTCTGTCCAGAAGCGAACGGCAGAATTTTAGACGAAAAAATGGGTTGTGCTTTTATTGTGGTGATTCAACTCATGTTATATCAGCATGCTCTAAGCGTACTAAGAAGCTTGATAAGTCAGTTTCAATTGGCACTTTTCAGTCTAAGTTTATTCTATCTGTGACCCTGATTTGTTCTTTATCATCTATTACCGCAGATGCCTATGTCGACTCTGGCGCCGCATTGAGTCTTATGGATTGGTCCTTTGCCAAACGCTGTGGGTATGATTTAGAGCCTCTTGAAACTCCTATACCTCTGAAGGGGATTGACTCCACCCCATTGGCTAGTAATAAACCACAATACTGGACACAAGTAACTATGCGAATTAATCCGGATCATCAGGAGATTATTCGCTTTCTTGTGCTGTATAATCTACATGATGTGTTGGTGCTTGGATTGCCATGGCTGCAATCTCATAACCCAGTCCTCGACTGGAACGCTATGTCTGTGTTAAGCTGGGGATGTAAGGGGATGCATGGGGACGTACCTTTGGTTTCCATTTCGTCATCTATTCCCTCTGAGATTCCTGAATTCTTGTCTGACTATCGTGACGTTTTTGAAGAACCTAAGCTTGGTTCATTACCTCCGCACCGGGAGTGCGATTGTGCCATAGATTTGATTCCGGGTAGTAAATACCCTAAGTGTCGTTTATTTAATCTGTCTGTGCCTGAACATGCTGCTATGCGAGAATATATAAAGGAGTCCTTGGAAAAGGGACATATTCGTCCTTCGTCATCTCCCTTAGGAGCCGGTTTTTTCTTTGTGTCTAAGAAAGATGGCTCTTTGAGGCCGTGTATTGATTATCGGCTTTTGAATAAAATCACGGTTAAATATCAATATCCGTTGCCACTGCTGACTGATTTGTTTGCTCGCATAAAGGGGGCCAAGTGGTTCTCTAAGATAGATCTCCGTGGGGCGTATAATTTGGTGCGAATTAAGCAGGGGGATGAGTGGAAAACCGCATTTAATACGCCCGAGGGCCACTTTGAGTATTTGGTGATGCCTTTTGGCCTTTCAAATGCCCCTTCAGTCTTTCAGTCCTTTATGCATGACATTTTCCGTGATTATTTGGATAAATTTATGATCGTGTATCTGGATGATATTCTGATTTTTTCGGATGACTGGGACTCTCATGTCCAGCAGGTCAGGAGGGTTTTTCAGGTTTTGCGGTCTAATTCCTTGTGTGTGAAGGGTTCTAAGTGCGTTTTTGGGGTTCAAAAGATTTCCTTCTTGGGATACATTTTTTCCCCTCTTCCATCGAGATGGATCCTGTCAAGGTTCGGGCTATTTGTGATTGGACGCAACCCTCTTCTCTTAAGAGTCTTCAGAAATTTTTGGGCTTTGCTAACTTTTATCGTCGATTTATTGCTGGTTTTTCTGATGTTGTTAAACCATTGACTGATTTGACTAAGAAGGGTGCTGATGTTGCTGATTGGTCCCCTGCTGCTGTGGAGGCCTTTCGGGAGCTTAAGCGCCGCTTTTCTTCCGCCCCTGTGTTGCGTCAGCCTGATGTTGCTCTTCCTTTTCAGGTTGAGGTTGACGCTTCTGAAATCGGAGCTGGGGCGGTTTTGTCGCAAAGAAGTTCCGACTGCTCCGTGATGAAACCTTGTGCTTTTTTTTCTCGTAAATTTTCGCCCGCCGAGCGGAATTATGATATTGGGAATCGGGAGCTTTTGGCCATGAAGTGGGCTTTTGAGGAGTGGCGTTATTGGCTTGAGGGGGCTAGACATCAGGTGGTGGTATTGACCGACCACAAAAATCTAATTTATCTTGAGTCCGCCAGACGCCTGAATCCTAGACAGGCGCGCTGGTCGTTGTTTTTCTCTCGGTTTAATTTTGTGGTGTCTTACCTACCGGGTTCTAAGAATGTTAAGGCGGATGCCCTTTCTAGGAGTTTTGAGCCTGACTCCCCTGGTAATTCTGAACCTACAGGTATCCTTAAGGATGGAGTGATATTGTCTGCCGTTTCTCCAGACCTGCGGCGGGCCTTGCAGGATTTTCAGGCGGAGAGACCTGATCGTTGCCCACCTGGTAGACTGTTTGTTCCTGATGATTGGACCAGTAAAGTCATTTCTGAGGTTCATTCTTCTGCGTTGGCAGGTCATCCTGGAATCTTTGGTACCAGGGATTTGGTGGCAAGGTCCTTCTGGTGGCCTTCCCTGTCACGAGATGTACGAGGCTTTGTGCAGTCTTGTGACGTTTGTGCTCGGGCCAAGCCTTGTTGTTCTCGGGCTAGTGGATTGTTGTTGCCCTTGCCTATCCCGAAGAGGCCTTGGACGCACATCTCGATGGATTTTATTTCGGATCTTCCTGTTTCTCAGAAGATGTCTGTCATCTGGGTGGTGTGTGACCGTTTCTCTAAGATGGTCCATTTGGTTCCCCTGCCTAAGTTGCCTTCTTCTTCCGAGTTGGTTCCTCTGTTTTTTCAAAATGTGGTTCGTTTGCATGGTATTCCGGAGAATATCGTTTCTGACAGAGGAACCCAATTCGTGTCTAGATTTTGGCGGGCATTCTGTGCTAGGATGGGCATAGATTTGTCTTTCTCGTCTGCTTTCCATCCTCAGACTAATGGCCAGACCGAGCGGACGAATCAGACTTTGGAGACATATTTGAGGTGTTTTGTGTCTGCAGATCAGGATGATTGGGTTGCTTTTTTGCCTTTAGCGGAGTTTGCCCTCAATAATCGGGCCAGCTCTGCCACCTTGGTGTCTCCTTTTTTCTGTAATTCGGGGTTTCATCCTCGATTTTCCTCCGGTCAGGTGGAATCTTCGGATTGTCCTGGAGTGGATGCTGTGGTGGAGAGGTTGCATCAGATTTGGGGGCAGGTGGTGGACAATTTGAAGTTGTCCCAGGAGAAGACTCAGCTTTTTGCCAACCGCCGGCGTCGGGTTGGTCCTCGGCTTTGTGTCGGGGACTTGGTGTGGTTGTCTTCTCGTTTTGTCCCTATGAGGGTTTCTTCTCCTAAGTTTAAGCCTCGGTTCATCGGCCCGTACAAGATATTGGAGATTCTTAACCCTGTGTCCTTCCGTTTGGACCTCCCTGCATCTTTTTCTATTCATAATGTTTTTCATCGGTCATTGTTGCGCAGGTATGAGGTACCGGTTGTGCCTTCCGTTGAGCCTCCTGCTCCGGTGTTGGTTGAGGGCGAGTTGGAGTACGTTGTGGAAAAAATCTTGGACTCCCGTGTTTCCAGACGGAAACTCCAGTATCTGGTCAAATGGAAGGGATACGGTCAGGAGGATAATTCTTGGGTGACTGCCTCTGATGTTCATGCCTCCGATCTGGTCCGTGCCTTTCATAGGGCTCATCCTGATCGCCCTGGTGGTTCTGGTGAGGGTTCGGTGCCCCCTCCTTGAGGGGGGGTACTGTTGTGAAATTGGATTTTGGGCTCCCCCGGTGGTCACTGGTGGAATTGAACTTGTGTGCATTATCCCCTCTGTTCACCTGTTCCCATCAGGATGTGGGAGTCGCTATTTAACCTTGCTCCTCTGTCACTTCCATGCCGGTCAACATTGTAATCAGAAGCCTTTCTGTGCATGTTCCTGCTACCAGACAACTTCCAGCTAAGTCGGACTTTTGTCCTTGTTTGTTTTTTGCATTTTGTTCCAGTTCACAGCTGCAGTTTCGTTTCTGTGTCTGGAAAGCTCTTGTGATCTGAAATTGCCACTCTGATGTTATGAGTTAATACTAGAGTCTTAAAGTAATTTCAGGATGGTGTATTGATAGGGTTTTCAGCTGACCATGAAAGTACCCTTTCTGTCTTCCTGCTATCTAGTAAGCGGACCTCGATTTTGCTAAACCTATTTTCATACTACGTTTGTCATTTTCATCTTAAATCACCGCCAATATATGTGGGGGCCTCTGTCTGCCTTTCGGGGAAATTTCTCTAGAGGTGAGCCAGGACTATATTTTCCTCTGCCAGGATTAGTTAGTCCTCCGGCCGGCGCTGGGCGTCTAGGGATAAAACGCAGGCTACGCTACCCGGCTACTGTTAGTTGTGCGGCAGGTTTAGTTCATGGTCAGTTTAAGTTTCCATCCTTCCAAGAGCTAGTTCCTATGTATGCTGGGCTATGTTCTCTTGCCATTGAGAACCATAACAGAGGTGGTAGCTGCCGCTGTTGTTTGGCCTAGCTCTTCAGTGTGTTTTTGTAACTCCGCCACGTGCCTGTTGCGCACATGTTTCCACATGTTGGAGGTATTGAGGTTGCTGACATTTCGACCTCTTTTTACTTTGTGATGACACACCTTGCATTTGACATAGCAAATGTCATCTGCAACTGTGTCAAAAAAGGACCAGGCACTGCAAGTCTTGGGAGCGCCCTTTTTGGCTTTTGGAAGAGACATGCTCCTAACGGGTGCCAAAGCGGAGGCTGCAGGATCTGCAGTCTTCCCCCTCCCTCTCCCTCTTTGGGCCGTACGGGGAATCTCTTCCTCAGAGCTGCTCCCACCACCTTCCTGTCCCTCACGCCAAGATGGGTCAAGGACCTCATCATCTACACTACCCTCTGCCCCCAACTGCTCCTCCTGGGTAGTCTCAGCAGCAGAGCACGCACCAGAAAGTGGCACCTGAGTGTCATCATCAGCGGATGCGGCCTGCGATGTGGTGACCGGAAGCACTGGCCCACCCGCCTCTTCAGAGGAAGAGAGAAAAAGCTGTTGGGCATCACTGCACCCTGCCTCTTCTTCCATTTCTCCAATGCTGCTTGGCTGGCCCCCTGTTTCCAAGCCAAGAGATTCAGAGAACAGAAGTAGAGACGGCTCCTGTCCTGGGCTCTCTTTCTGCCTGGGCAATTTGGCAGGTGGTGAAGAGACAGATGGCTGCTCTCCAGTGCTCTGTGTCTGAGAGGATGTGGCACTAATTGAAGTTGATGCATTAGCTGCCATCCATCCGACAACGGCTTCAATTTGTTCTTCACGCAGCAGCGGTGTACGGCGCTCTGCGACAAAGCTGCGCATGAAGGACTGTTCCCTGGTGAAAGTGGGTGCTGATGAGTCACCGGTGCCCGCAGCAGGCACAGAATCCCCACGTCCTCTCCCTGCTCCGCACCCACGCCCACGTGCCTTACTCACTGCCTTCTTCATCTTGGTTGACTGATAAAGATAAGCAGAAAAGTACTAAAGGCTTTGTGTGCTTATTCCTGAACAACTCCTAACAGGTATAAGAAACACTAATTTTCTAAAGTGTGGAATAGACTTTAATATGAGCTAATGTGGCCTACACAAATGTTAAGTGGTGTCACTGGTGTGTTTGGTGAACTTTATTATTTATTTATTTTTTGGGGACTGAACTGACAACAGAGAGAGCTGCAGTCACACGGAGACCGCGCAGACAGCCGTAAACGGCGCTGGAGGCCCAAAAACCCTCCTCTACGTTATCCTATGTAGTGTTTTTCCACAAGTTAGCTGGAGACGGGTGGAAAGACACTAATAGGAATTTTTTGAAAAAATGTGCAGCAGCCTGCACTACTTAAAACAAAAGGAAAATTGATTTTACGGTATGACGCAGTGAAGAACCCTGAGCTGGAGACAACCAGGCTATGGCTGCTCACAGACTACAGGGCGACCTGCAGTCACACGGAGACCGTGCAGACAGCCGTAAACGGCGCTGCAAGGCCCAAAAACCCTCCTCTACGTTATCCTATGTAGTGTTTTTCCACAAGTTAGCTGGAGACGGGTGGAAAGACACTAATAGGAATTTTTTGAAAAAATGTGCAGCAGCCTGCACTACTTAAAAGAAAAGGAAAATTGATTTTGCGGTATGACGCAGTGAAGAACCCTGAGCTGGAGACAACCAGGCTATGGCTGCTCACAGACTACAGGGCGAGCTGCAGTCACACGGAGACCGTGCAGACAGCCGTAAACGGAGCTGCAAGGCCCAAAAACCCTCCTCTACGTTATCCTATGTAGTGTTTTTCCACAAATTAGCTGGAGACGGGTGGAAAGACACTAATAGGATTTTTTTGAAAAAATTAGCAGCAGACTACACTACTTGGAAAAAAAAAAAAAAAGAACAGTATGAGGCAATGAACCACCCTCCCTGAACTGAATACAACCAGCTATGGATGGCCTATGTGGCTGCACTCAGACTAGAGAGTGGGCTGCACTCACACACACACACACACAGACCTTGCAGATCGCTGTGAAAACAGCGCTACAAGGCAAAAGCAAGGTGAATAGTAGGTGAACACAGCGGTTGCTAAATTAGCCTTTGAAAAGCACAAAGAAGCAAATCGCTATCTCTAAACTGGCCCTCAGTCAGCAAACAGCGTCCTGTCACTAACTGAATTCACAGAAGAGTGAGCGCAAAATGGCGCCAGCGACTTTTAAACTGCATCATGACATCATTTCAGCAGCCAATCACAGCCATGCCAGTAATTTCATGCCCTCCATGCTGAACAGGATGTGCCCACACTTGGAATCATTCTCATTGGCTGAATTTGTGCAGTTTGAATCTGGGAACTTCCGATTCCGGTATCCGATACGCGGCAAGTATCGGAATCCCGGTATCGGAATTCCGATACCGCAAGTATCGGCCGATACCCGATACTTGCGGTATCGGAATGCTCAACACTAATAATTTGTAAAGTAATTTGGACACATTGTGTATATATCAAGGTACCAGCCTTCATTTGAAGCAATTGAGTTACAAACAACATCCTGCATTGGTTACAAGCCTCAGGGTGAGCAGATGATGGTCCTTGCCAGAAATTAAACATCTCATGTTGGTATCATGGTATCTTAGCCCAACAAGAAGCTCCACCAAAAGCTGGATAAACATCTCAAGACATAAGTATGTTTAGAACTTATCAGGATGGTGGCATAGCACCCCATACATCAGCTTGAAGGGGCCTTCTGTGGCCCATTGGCTGATCAGATGATGAAACCATAGTCTATGCCACCTTCTTGGATCCCCGATGACTGGGTACTTGCAACCAAGTTCTCTAGTCAACACTCAGTGGAACAGAACTCGCTCAGTATGATTGAACATCAAATGATAAGACATATTTGCATACGTCTCAAGGGACAAAGGCAACAAGGATAATACTGTAGAGAATGTACCAACAATAAAGATGTCCTTCCAATGTGGAACCTAGCGGAGTGTGTTTTTCTAGGGTTAGAATCAAACAGGCCCTTAAGTTAATAGTGTATTTGATTGCAAACGCTGCTTAAAAATCTCATTGCATACAGATAGTATACAGATGGAATGCTTAAAATAATCACATACTCAGATTGCACTTCTATTACATACAAAATACCATAATGATTTCACTCATACCACTTTTCTGGATGAGAATGGGACCGATTTTTATATGCTTGTGTGACTCTACCCTGAGAGACATAACACAAGTCTTTCCTAAAAGCAAAGATATATACAGTACCTTGCAAAAGTATTTTGCCCCCTGGAACTTTTCAACCTTTTCCCACATATCATGCTTCAAACATAAAGATGCCAAATGAAAATTTTTGGTGAAGAATCAACAACAAGTTGAACACAATTGTGAAGTTGAATGAAATTTATTGGTTATTTTAACTTTTTGTGGAAATTCAAAAGCTGAAAAGTGGGGCTTGCAATATTATTCGGCCCCTTTAACTTAATACTTTGTTGCGCCACCTTTTGCTGCGATTACAGCTGCAAGTCGCTTGGGGTATGTTTCTATCAGTTTTGTACATCGAGAGACTGAAATTCTTGCCCATTCTTCCTTGGCAAACAGCTCGAGCTCAGTGAGGTTTGATGGAGATTGTTTGTGAACAGCAGTTTTCAGCTCTTTCCACAGATTCTCGATTGGATTGAGGTCTGGACTTTGACTTAGCCATTCTAACACCTGGATACATTTATTTATAAACCATTCCATTGTAGATTGTGCTTTATGTTTGGGATCATTGTCTGGTTGGAAGAAAAATCTCCATCCCAGTCTCAGGTCTTTTGCAGACTCCAACAGGTTTTCTTCAAGAATGGTCCTGTGTTTAGCTCCATCCATCTTCCCATCAATTTTAACCATCTTCCCTGTCCCTGCTGAAGAAAAGCAGGCCCAATCCATGATGCTGCCACCACCATGTTTGACAGTGGGGATGGTGTGTTCAGGGTGATGAGCTGTGTAGCCTTTACGCCAAACATATCGTTTGGCATTGTTGCCAAAAAGTCCGATTTTGGTTTCATCTGACCAGAGCACCTTCTTCCACATGTTTGGTGTGTCTCCCAGGTGGCTTGTTGCAAACTTTAAATGACACTATTTATGGATATCTTTGAGAAATGTCTTTCTTCTTGCCACTCTTCCATAAAGGCCAGATTTGTGCAGTGTACCACTGATTTTTGTCCTATGGACAGACTGTCCCACCTCAGCTGTAGATCTCTGCAGTTCATCCAGAGTGATCATGGGCCTCTTGGCTGCATCTCTGATCAGTCTTCTCCTTGTTTGAGATGAAATTTTAGAGGGATGGACGGGTCTTGGTAGATTTGCAGTGATACGATACTCCTTCCATTTCAATATGATCGCTTGCACAGTGCTTCTTGGGATGTTTAAAGTTTTGGAAATCATTTTGTATCCAAATCTGGCTTTAAACTTCTCCACAACAGTATCATGGACCAGCCTGTTGTGTTCCTTGGTCTTCATGAAGCTCTCTGTGCTCCAAACAGAACCTTGAGACTATCGCAGAACAGGTGCATTTATTCGGAGACTTTCGCAAGGCACTGTATCTTGTTACCGTGTTAGCCAGTGGATAGAAAAATATTTAGAATTGAGAGTCCTCAGTGATTGATACATTTTATTGGCTAACTGAAAAAGAAGGTAACAAATTGCAAGCTTTTGAGACTACTCCGGTCTCTTCATATTTATGCACAACACAGCACAGAAAAATGCCATAGATAAGACAGGTGACATGAAGCAGAATTACCATTATGTGAGTGATAAACAGTTATGTCTATATATATTGGAACAGTTCATAGATAAGGAGTGTGAATGTTTTTTTGTCCTTTGATCGGGGTCTGATTCTATGTTATGATGACCCCAAAGGTTTGAGGAGCAAATTTCTCAATTGATGCAAAAAGATATAAATCCATGAGACACATTCATTCCTGCACTGAGAGTGTCGAAGGTCATTGGAATATACGAACCATGAACAAAGGCAAACTCAACATTTTCAAAGCCGAAATGGACTGAACAGGACTCAACTTACTTGGAATCATTGAACTAAGATGATCTCAATCTGGACAATTCCAGTCAAATGAAAATCAGGTCTACTATTCTGACAATGCAACCAAAGATGAGTACAAGTCTACTCATCAACAGAAAATGTCGACGAGGAGGACATTGAACTATTCTACCATCAACTTCAAGAAGAAATCAACAAGATGCCAAAACAAGACTTACTCCTTATTATAGGAGACTTGAATGCCAATGTGAGCCACAGCAAACATGGAACCATTGTTGGAAACTTTGGACTTGATGAAAGAAACGAGGTTGGAGAAAGATTAATTGTATGAAATTAATTTTGTATGAAAAATCAACTGTTCATCATGAACACCTGCTTCTAAAATCACAAATGGAGACTACACATGGACATCATCGAAATGGACATATAAGAATCAGATTGACTACATATTTGTTCACCATAGATGTTTCCAACTTCGGTTTGACCAACATACATGCAGTTTTTTTGGAACAGTCTGCAAATCCAATCTACATCACTGGACATGGTTGAAAGAAAGCCTGAGGAATTTTGGACACTAATAAAAACTATTATTACTGAGTAAGCCTGTAAGACAATAAAGAAAAGGCAGAAGAGACTCTAAGTATCATCAAAGAAAGATGAATGGCAAAGTAACAAGCGGGCTGCCGTCAACATACTAAAGAGAGCCATCCAAGCAGGTAAAGAACTTTATTACCAAAACATATGGTCAGAGATAGAAAACAAACATCTGAATGGCAAGACAAGGAAAGCATACCAAAAGATCAAAGAGATACAATGAAAGTTTCAAGCAAGAGTGGGCATGAAGAAAGATGCCAACATGTGCAAGAAGAGATCAAGGAAAGATGGAAAGAATACACAGAGCACCTCTACACAAAAGGTGCCAGACATAATCTTGCACTCAAACATAACACAGAGAACACCCGGAAAAACATACAGTATATACACAACTGCATGAAAAAGAAGTAAACACTGAATAGTATGCCTGTCACGGTTCCACCCCTCAGGGTGTCTGGAATGCAGTTACTGGCAGCTCGGCCGTCCAATCTGGTACATTAATTCCCAACACTGCCGCTGGCAGTTTGGACTGGAGCATGCAGCTGCATAGAAATACATGCAGTCACAAACTCCAGTCTCGAGTGCTGGCGGCAGTGCCAGGAAATGATGCTAGAGACATGTGCAAGTTTATTGCATTGAACTTTCAAGTGTGACGATGGCCTAAGATTGGGGATAAGGTTTGGTTGACGTCTAGGAACATTAAACTTAAAATGCCTTCTGCAAAGTTGGGTCCAAAGTTTATTGGTCCATATGAGATCCTAGAGATGGTCAATCCTGTGGCATTTAGATTAAAGCTTCCTCCATCCCTTTGCATCCCTAACGTATTCCATAAATTCCTATTAAAGGAGTCTGTCCCTTCTGCATTGTCCCCCTCATCCCCACCTCCTCCGATTTCAGTAGACGGTGGAATGGAGTATGAGGTTCAGAGGGTTATGGATTCTCGGAGGGTCCGAAATTCCCTTCAGTACCTCTTCCACTGGTGGGGATACGGACCAAAGGAGAGATCCTGGGTCCCTGCTCTAGATGTGAAGGACAAGCAGTTAGTCAGGGCCTTCCATCTAAAATTTCCTGGGAAGCCTGAGGGTCCAGTGCCCCCCCTAGAAGAGGAGGAACTGTCACAGTTCCACTCCTCAGGGTGTCGGAGATGCAGTTACTGACAGCTCGACTGTCCAATCCAGCACAGGGGCGTGCTGAAGCTGTCAGTGTGTTTATTGACAGCTCGACTAGCCAATCTGTGACTGGGAGGTATCAGCTGTCTCCAAATGTTCACTTAAAGAAAAAAACCTAGCACTCAACTTATGCTTATGTGAAGCGTCTGACAGAGGCACATCACGCCAGTTCTTCACCAGTACTTACACCGGTCCAGCGTTCTGAAAAGACGCTGCACATACATGTGCCCAGGGACATTACTGTCTCCCATACCCGAGCTTCAGTCTAGTACGTAACTGAGGAAGGTCCGTATGGTGGACCGAAACGTTTGTTGGGTACTACAATAAAATTTCACATAAGCATAAGTTGAGTGCTAGGTTTTTTTCTTTATTTGGATTAAGGTGTGGGAGCCTACCTTAGCACCATCCGAACAGTAGTGCACACGCTATTTATTGCTCCAAATGTTCACTATCTTGGGTGATTGCCATGCCTACTTAACTGAGCAGCTTCTCCTAGACCACTGTCAGACTTACATTCAACAAGTGAGGTTTGTGCTCCCTGTGCCTTAAGTTCTGTATGCTTGATCTGTTTCCTGACCTTGGTCTTCTTTCTGACCACCTGCCTGTTTAACCCCTTCTGCTCCACTGCTCCACTGCGCAGGTGCCAGATTCCCAGCCACACACATCATAACACACTGCGGGGCGGGATCTGGGGCCTCCGCTTCTCGCAGGTACCTAATGTAAGTTCATGGGCAGCGCGCATGGTGCATGCCCAAGAACTGATTGCAGAGCGCAGACACCGATGACGTCAGGAGAAAGAGAAGAGACGGTGCACGGAGGACAGCTGGATGATGGACGGCTGCGAGGCGGTTGAGTTAGGGGGAGAAAACATACCTCCCTGACTCAACAGAGGTATGGCAGGAAATTTATAAGTGTCATTATTTTAGCATTCCTAGGGATAATAGATGTAAGAGCCACCTTCACAAAATGCAGCCTTAGTGCTGCTGAAGGTGGCTATTTCACTTTAATAGGTCCTGGGGGGGTGACAGGTTCCCTTTAACTATCCAGACATTCAATGGGACATAGAATCTTCTGATATTAAAAGCTGCAATTTATTATCCTCAGTTCAGTACAAATACCTCTCTCAGCTGGTAGATGAACCATCCAGGGGAAGTAATCTACTGAACCTGGTCCTGTCAAACAGACCAGAAACAATTTCTGATCTCCAGGTCAGGGAGCACTTGGTAAACAGTGACCATAATATGGTAAGTTTCAATGTAATTTTCAATTAAACATTCAAAAGCGGAAATGCAAAAACCTGGAACTTTAGGAAAGCTGATTAGAACAAATTAAGGGAAGAGCTTAATCGAGTAGACTAGGACCATGTCATGATAACTGGGGATACCTAATGTAAATGGGGCATGTTTGAGGAAATACTACTAGAATCCTGTAGAAAACTTTTAGCCTCTGGTAATAAAATGACAAGGAATTAAAAACATGAGACAGTACAAAATTTAATAAGACAAAAACATAGAGCATTCAGAATCCTTAAGGCAGAGAATACAAAAATAGCATTTCATGAGTATAAAGATCTAAATAAGAAATGTAAAAAAGAAATCAAGCCAGCAAAGTTATCTATGGAGAAAGAAATCACCAGCGACAATAAAATAAATCCCCCAAAATTTTAGACATACATTAATGCCAGAAATAAAAAAAAAACAGATGGTATCGGCTCCTTAAAAAATGATAATAACAAGATAATTATAGAGGACAAATAAAATGCTGAGATATTAAATAGGCAATTTTCATCCATGTTCAGAAATGAACTGTCTGTTCCAGGGATCTTTCATCAAGGCAAAAATCAAAGATAACCACCTGATATAACTAGCTTAAGGCCGGTGTCACATTTGCGAGTGCAGTGCGAGAAACTCGCGCGAGTCTCTCGCATCAATACCCAGCACTGCCACTGGCACTCGGGACTGGAGTGTGCGGCTGCATGTATTTCTATGCAGCTGAACACTCCGGTCCTGAATGCCACCAGCCTAGCACAAAAAGAAGTACCCTTGCATCAGAGTAAATTAAACACTAACAAATCCCCTGGCCCAGATAGCAAACCGCTATATCTCATATTCTTAGACTTATCCCCAATTCTTAGAGATTGGGGAAAAATTGGGGAATGTGTTCTAGATAACTGTTATTTTCTGAAAACACTAGCCCTGGCTGGAAGAAGTGATGGTGGTCTCTGCTGGATGAAGATGAAGGACTTTAATTAGAGATGTCACCAGAAAGTCAATGTGTTACCTGTACAGTGACACTATACACTACATACTACAGTGTGGGCCATATATATGGATACACATAAATAAAATGGGAATGGTTGGTGATACCAACTTCCTGTTTGTGGCACATTAGTATATGGGAGGGGGAAAACTTTACAAGATGGGTGGTGACCATGGCAGCCATTTTGAAGTTGGACATTTTGGATCCAACTTTATTGTTTTCAATAGGAAGAGGGTCGTGTGACACATCAACTAATTGAGAATTTCACAAGAAAAACAATGGCTTGCTTGGTTTTAACGTAAATTTATTCTTTCATGAGTTATTTACAAGTTTATGACCACTTATAAAATGTGCTCAAAGTCCTGCCCATTGTGTTGGATTGTCAATGCAACCCTCTTCTCCCACTCTTGACACACTGATAGCAACACAGCAGATGAAATGCTAGCACAGGCTTCCAGTATCCCTTGTTTCAGATGCTGCATATCTCGTATCTTCACAGCATAGACAATTACCTTCAAATGACCCCAAAGATAAAAGTCTAAGGGTGTCATATCAGGAGACCTTGGTGGCCAATCAACTGGCCCACGATGACCAATACACTTTCCAGGAAACTGTTCATGTAGGAATGCTCGGACCTGACACCCATAATGTGGTAGTGCACCATCTTGGGTGTCAGGTCCGAGCATTCCTACATGAACAGAAACCCCCACAAGGGACTCCATTTTGGAAAATAGACCCCCAAGGAGCTTTTCTATATGTGTGGTGAGCACTTTGAATGCCCAAGTGCTTCACAGAAGTTTATAATTCAGAGCTATGAAAATTAAAAATAATTTTTGTTTCCAAAAAAATGATTTTTTTTGCCCAAAATTGTATTATTTTCCCAAAGGTAACAGGAGAAACTGGACCCCAAAAGTTGTTGTCCAATCTGTCCTGAGTACCCTGATGCCCTATATGTGGGGTAAACCACTGTTTGGGTGCACAGTAGAGCTCAGAAGAGAGGGAGCGCAATTTGGCTTTTCGAATGCAAAATTGGCTGGAATTAATGGTGGCACTATGTCGCGTTTGCAGACCCCCTGATCTACCTAAACAGAGGAAACCCCCCAATTCTAACTCCAACCCTAACCCCAACAAACCCCTAACCCTAATCCCAACCCTAACCATAACTCTAATCACAACCCTAACCCCAACACACCCCTCACCCTAAGCCCAACCCTAACCATAACCCTAACCACAAACCTAACCCTAATCCCAACCCTAATCCCAATACAACTCTAATCCTAATCCCAACCTTATCCATAACCCTAATCCCAAACCTAACCCTAATCCCAAACCTAACCCTAATCCCAAACCTAACCTTAATCCCAAAACTGACCCTAATCCCAACCCTAACTCTAATCCCCACCCTAACCCTAAAACAAACCTGATCCTAATCCCAACCTTAACCCTAATCCCAACCCTAACCCTAATCTCAGCCCTAACCCTAATCCCAACCCTAATCCCAACTCTAACCCTAAATTTAGCCCCAACCCTAACTTTAGCCCCAACCCGTACCGTAACTTTAGCCCAACTCGTTTTAGCCCAACTCTAACCTTAATTGGAAAAAGGAAATAAATACATTTTCTTTATTTTATTATTTTTTCCTAGCTAAGGGAGTGAGAAAGGGGGTGTTTAGCTACTATTTTTTTTATTTTGATCACTGTAATAGGGTCTATCACAGTGACCAAAATGAACCAATAGGAAAAATATGCCTATTGTCACTGGGTGCCGGCCGGCAGATCTAAGCAGGCGCACTGTGCATGCGCCTGCCATTTTTTCCTGGAAAAAGATGGCGTCGCCCATGGGGGAAACAGGAGGGCCGAGGAGCACCAGGAGTCACTGGTACGTATCGGGAGGCGATCGGTGACCCTAATTCTCTGTCCTCTGATGTGCAATCACATCGGAGGACAGAGAAATTAAATGACACAACAGACTTTTTTTTTTGTGGTTGCCAAATCATGTTCTTTGGGGTCTCGGCTACCCCTAGCAGCCGAGGCCCCGAGATCTGAAGGGTGTCAGACGGCAGATCTCGGCGGGCGCACTGCGCATGCGCCCGCCATTTTCTTCCCAGAAGATGGTGGCGCCAAGGGGGAAGCACGAGGAGCACAGGGAGGTACCGGGGAGGGATCAGGGACCCTATTTCTCTCTCCTCTGATGTGCCATCACATTGGAGGACACAGAAATTAAATGGCACATCGGACTTTTTTTTTTTCGGTTGTCGGTATACAGTTAATACTGTAACTTGGGGTTGGTAAAAACCAACCCAAATCATGTTCTCTCGGGTCTCGACTACCCCCATCAGCCGTACCCTGAGAAAATCTGACTCTTGGGGGCGCTAAACACTTTTTTCACTGCGCCGTTAATTAACAGTACTGTGGTTTAAGTACCCTTAACTACCTCCATTAACAGGCTTATTGGCAGTCATTAAGGGGTTAACATTAGAAGGTATAAGAACAGGTTTAGACTAAACAATAAAGTCTTTCACTACTTAACGCTTGTGTCCTTTTCGCAAAGGTGATGCTCCCAATCTTGGAAGTCACCACGTGAGTTCTCACTGAAAGCTCTGGCCCTAGTGGGGGTCACCGTGTTTACCCGCTAGGCCAGAAGTCTCTTCCTGATGTAGTCTGTCAAAGCCCGTTGAGCCTCCCATGCGCCAATTGGCCCCCTTCCAACCTGTACTCCTAATCCTGATCGACCCCAGTACCGTAGGTGATAGCTGAAAGAGATGGTCCTGCTCACGCACACTGTTCTTCCACAATCGTGTGCGTGCCTCCCCTGTCGCAGTCTCCACACAGCTCTTCTTGGCTTGACTGTTGGCGGAAGTCTCTCAGGTGCTCAGGGCAGAGATGACTGGGCCTCAGCTCTTGGCAGGTGTATTTGGGCCTCGGAAGCCTGACCAGCACAGGGTGAAGATCCAGGCTCTGATAAGCATAAGCGGTACTTGGGGATATCTTTTTGAGAATCTGGACCTTGTCAGGTGGTAACTGGCAACTGGGTGGTGCAGACTTCCTGCTGAGGCCTGCCATGTTGGTCTCAGAGGTGTCTTTGGAGCACGTTTGCCCCACTCTCTTCCCTGGGGGCAAATCTCCTCATGGTTGGATGCACAGAGCTTTTTATTGGCGAAATCCTTCCTGTGGGTCACCTGATCCATTCCAGCAAACAAGGTCATTCCCCCTGCAAGTATTCCAGCACACTTTGGTTCTGCTTGATTTTGACTGGCCAGCACATCCTTCACAAGTTCTCCAATGGTTTTACGGCTTCTTGTTACACTAGCAAAACAAACACAGCCTTCTCGGCCTAACAGGAAAGCAAAAACATGATGTATAGCACAGTCCTTGTTGATACAGGAATTCGTCGGCTTCAGGAACAAACACCAAAAGGTTCAGCTTTCCTCAACTGGAAAAAGTAATCAAAACCCCATTCAAGAAGTTCATTTACCCTTCAGGTGCTTCACAGGAATGAATGGAACGTGGAAGGAAAAAAATCAACTTTTAACTTAATTTCACAAAAACTTTACATTAGAACCAATTTTTTTTATTTTCACAACAGTAAATGGAGAAAATGGATGACAAAATTTGTTGTGAAATTTCTCCTGAGGACACCGATGCCCCATATGTGGGGGAAAACTACTGTTTGGGAGCATGGCAGGGCTTGGAAGGGAAAGAGTACCATTTGACTTTTTGAATGCAAAATTTGCTGGAATCATTAGAGGACACTATGTCACATTTGAAGAGACACTGATATGCCTAAAGAGTGGAAATCTCCCCAAAGTTACCATATTTTATAAACTAGATCACTCAGGGCACCCCATGTGCTTGACAGAATTTTACATTGTTGATCTGTCAAAGCAAAAATATATATATTTTTCCCACAAAAATTTTGTTTTTAGCCATTTTCTTTATTTATTTTGACATGAATAGCAGGAGAAAATGAACCCCAAAATAAATCATCAGCAGGTAAAGAATTGATTTTATTTATTTTTTACATTGTTTCTTATGCTGCATAAGAGTTTAGATGACGGCATTCTTCGGGTTTGTGCGATTACAGCGATAACAGATTGACATAGTTTTTTTATGTTTAACTGTTGTCATACACTAAAAGACGCTTTTTATTGCAAAAAAGTTTTTGTATCCCCATATTTAGATACGTTTCCAAAAAAGCAGGCAGCACTCCATTTTCTTAAAGATAATATGTAGGATTTTAATGAACCCACATGTCTCTGCGACGTTTCGGCTCTGAATGAGCCTTTCCCATATTTAGATACCGTATATACTCGAGTATAAGCCGAGATTTTCAGCCCAAATTTTTGGGATGAAAGTGCCCCTCTCGGCTTATACTCGAGTCACGGTCGGCGGTGGGGTCGGTGGGTGAGGGGGAGAGGGCGCTGAGGCATACTCACCTAGTCCCGGCGCTCCTGGCGCTCCCTCTGCCTGTCACACTGTCTTCGGGTGCCGCAGCTCTTCCCCTGTTCAGCGGTCATGTGGGACCGCTCATTAGAGAAATGAATATGGACTCCACTCCCATAGGGGTGGAGCCGCAAATTCATTTCTCTAATCAGCGGTGCCAGTGACCGCTGACAGAGGAAGAGCTGCGGCATCCGAAGACAGTGTGACAGGCAGGGGGAGCGCCAGGAGCGCCGGTACTAGGTGAGTATTTTATATTCACCTGTCCGCGTTCCACCCGCCGGGCGCCGCTCTGTCTTCCCGTCCTCTGGCTCTGACTGTGCAGGTCAGAGGGCGCGATGATGCATATAGTGTGCGCGCCGCCCTCTGCCTGATCAGTCAGTGCAGAGAGATGCCGGGACGGGACGCTGAGGAGCTGCAAGCAAGAGAGGTGAGTATGTGTTTGTTTGTTTTTATTGCAGCAGCAGCACCAGCGTTATATATGGCACTGCTTTATAAGGAGCATCTATGGGGCAACGGTGCAGAGCACTATATATGGCACAGATTTATATGGCACATCTATGGGGCAACGGTGCAGAGCATTATATATGGCACAGATTTATATGGCACATCTATGGGGCAACAATGAACAGTGCAGAGCATATATGGCACTGCTTTATAAGGAGCATCTATGGGGCCATAATGAACAGTGCAGAGCATATATGGCACAGCTTAATAAGGAGCATCTATGGGGCCATAATGAACGGTGCAGAGCATTGTATATGGGGCATCTATGGGGTCATAATGAATGGTGCAGAGCAATGGCACAGCTTTATAAGGAGCATCTATGGGGCCATAATGAACGGTGCAGAGCATTCTATATGGCACAGCTATATATGGAGCATCTATGGGGCAATAATCAATGGTATGGAGCATTATATATGGCACAGCTTTATATGGAACCTCCTTTGGGCAATAATGAACGGTATGGAGCATCTATTTTTATTTTTGAAATTCACCGGTAGCTGCTGTATTTTCCACCCTAGGCTTATACTCGAGTCAATAAGTTTTCCCAGTTTTTTGTGGCAAAATTAGGGGGGTCGGCTTATACTTGGGTCGGCTTATACTCGAGTATATACGGTAGCTATAATTTTTCATGTTTTGACTGATAGTCATATGATGGGTTTGTCTTTTGTGGAGTTGACATTTTTGTAGGTAGAATTTTCTGGGCACCTGACGTTTTTTGAACTCTTTCTATTCATATTTTTGGGACTAGAATGATCAAAAACCAGCAATTCAGGAATTGTTTTTTAAGGTTTTTTTTATGTTGTTCCAAGTGTGGTAAAATCGATAAGGCAGCTTTATTCTTCAGGTCAGTACAATTACAGTGATATCACATTTATATTGTGGTGCATTTAGACAACAGAATTATTTCTAGAAAAATTATTATTTTTGCATCTCTTTATTCTAAGAGCTGTAATTTTTTATTTTTCCACCGACGGAGCTTTATGGCAGCTTGTTTTTTGTTGGACACGATGATGTTTTCAGAGATACCATTTTTATTTCCATTCATCTTTTTTATCTCGCTTTATTCCACTTTTGTTTGGCAGGATGGTAATAAAGCATCATGTTTTTGCCTCGTTTTTAATGTATTATTTTAATGGTGTTCACTGAAGGGGTTAACTAGTGGGACAGTTTTATAGGCTGGGTCGTGTCAGATGCGGCAATGCCAAATATGTGTACTTTTTTGTTTTTACATAAATAAAGATGTTTATTACAATGTTTTTTCATGTTTGTTTGTTCTTTATTTTGTGTTTTTTTATATTTTTACAACTTTTAGTAGCTTTTTTTACCTTTTTGTCCCAATGGGACATCAATTTTTCACTTCTTCTGCATTGCAGAGTATTAGATGAGCGTATTTCAGACAAGGAGGAGGCGTGTCAGATCCTGCTCTGAGCAGGAGCTTACTAGCCATCATTCCTGGGTAATCCCATGGCCATCTTTCGGCTCTGGGTCACCAACGAGACCATCGGCACAACGCGATTACAATCGTGTTGTGCTGATGTGCGCAAACAAGGAGCTCCCTCCCTCTGCGATACCTCTTGATGTCACTGTCACTTTTGATAGCGGCATCAGAGGGGTAAACGCCTGTGATTGGTGCTTGGCATTTCTGCAAAGTGTCAGCTCTCATATAGAGCTGACACCTGCTTTTGATAGCGGCAGCACTCAGCATGAGCCCGCATGATAATCACACTGTACATATAAGGTGGTTTGCAGAAACGCAGCTCCTGCAGTGCCATGTATATACGGCGCATATCGAAAAGGGGTTAAAATGGACTTTATAATTTACTTTACTTTATATTTTGTATTGGTGCAAGATCTTTGGAAGTAATATGTGTTTGATATAAATTTATTTTACAAACTATATACAGTATAAAATATATATAAAAAATATAAATACACATTTAGGTATAGATCAGACTCTTTGAATATAAATTTCATATAATGGAGCTTATTATAGTTTACGTATGTATTAAATCTTCGTATCTAATATAAAACTCAATACCAAACACAACTGGCTCACACCAAAAATATTCACAGAATTTAGATGTGTTTTTTAAATGTTGTATGTTCACTTATGGTTTGCATTACAGTTTACATCAGTGTGGAATTTTGCAGACTTTGAGGCCAATTCATCAAGACCGGAGTGGTGCACAATCACACTATGGAAATGTTACAGTAGTAGAAGGTGCCAAATTCATTAAGAAGTGTATGCCACTTAAAGGGAGTCTGTCAGCAGGTTTTTGCTATGCAAACTGAGCACAGCATGAGATAGGGGTTAAAACACAGAACTCAACATGGTGTCACATGTCCGGCTGTATGCTGTTCTTTACTTAGACTGAAGCTTTAATCACCTTGTGATTAACATTGCTGTGACTAGCTGGTGGAGCAGGCAATGGTCCGACTCCGCCCCTTTCTGTGAAAAGCACCTCACTTTCTATAGACAATGTCCATACAGAGCCTGGTGTGGGTGGGGTTAGCTTTCTCAGCTCTGCTACACTGCTATATCTAAAAGCTCTGTGTTAAGAGGGCTGCACCCAGTAATCTAAGTGATACCTCATTGGATTGAGAGTCTCTTTGCCTGCATTATGCTGTTCATAGATGATGTAGAAAAACCTGCTGAAAAATTCCCTTTAATGAGTTCAGGATCTCTCTTAAGTGGGGTGTGAATCCCTGTGCTTTGCTAGAAGTGCTACTCCAGTCATTGACTGGAGTAGTATTCTTGATGTAAAAAAGCCGGTACTTTTGATGAATTTGACAGGCAGGCATATCTAAGCTCCTGTCCAGCTCAACTCTGCCCCAGTTCCACTCATGTTAGTGGAGCTGATTCAAACTGGCATGAAGATGCCTCTATGACTAAAAGCTGGTGGCTCCATGGAAGAATAAAGTCCATTTTCCCCATAGCTGTGCACAGAAACAGAATTGTACCATTATTACCCTGAATATTAAACCTATATCTGCAGGTTAATAGCAACTGATGCTCTTTGAGCTGAAAACAAAGCATATTTACCCAATCAGGCAAATCTAAATTTCTGCTATGCTATTTAGACACCAGAACTGAGCAAACAACATGAAAAAGGTGCATCCGTCTTTGTCATAGTTGCACCTGCATCTCTATGGCTGCAGTCTGATCGTCTGTATGGGTATAAAAACACAAAATGGCTGTTCTCTGATTGGCTGCTGTGAGCAACTAGACCTGGTTTAGGCTTTGTGCACTCGAGGCAGATTTCTTGCGTTTCCCCAGCACTTTTATCTGCGTGGAAATGCACCTAAAAAGGAAAAGATTACTAAAGCAAGGTTAATCAATGACAATCCTGAATTGGTGTGCACATGATGATGATTATTATTATTATACATTTTTATAGCGCCATTTATTCCATGGCGCTTTACATGTGAAAAGGGAGCATATATAAATACAAATACAATTAAACATGTGCAAAAAACAAGGCACACAGGTACATAGGGAGGGAAGACCCTGCCCGCGAGGGCTCACAGTCTGCAGGGGATGGGTGAGGATTAGTGTTGAGCATTCCGATACCGCAAGTATCGGGTATCGGCCGATATTCGCAGTATTGGAATTCCGATACCGAGTTCCGATACTTTCAGTATATCGGATACCGGAATCGGAAGTTCCCATAATTCAAAGAGCCAGAATTCAGCCAATGAGGAATCATTAGAAGTGTGGGCACATCCTGTTATGCATGTTAGGCATGTAACTACTGGCATGGCTGTGATTGGCTGCTGAAAGGATGTCATGATGCACTATAAAAGCCGCCGCCGCAATTTTAGGTGCACTCTGCTGTGAATTCAGTTAGGGACAGGACGCTGTGTTCTGACTGAGGGCCAGTTTAGAGATAGCGATTTGCTTCACTGTGCTTTACCCAGGCTAATTTAGCAACCGCTGTGTGAGAACCTTGTTTTTGCCTTGCATCGCTGTTCACGGCTGTCTGCAAGGTGTCTGTGGGAGTGCAGCTCACTCTGTAGTCTGGTATGCAGCCACCGCTGGTTGTAGTCAGCTCAGGGTGCGTTACTGCCTCATACTGTTCCATTGTCCTTTTGTCAGGACTCTGAACATTTTTTATTACCTTTTGTGCATTACTGCCCTTTTCCAAGATGGCGTCTTTGGTCTCAAGTGCACTGTGTCTTCCTGCTATAAAACTCCACCCCAGCCTTCAGTCTGTGCTAGAGTATTCTGTCTTGCATCCAGCTCCTGACCTCTGGTTACTCCCTGGCTATATACCTGCTCCTGTGAACCTGTAGGGTTATCCTGCTACTCTGCTCTGAGTTCTTGCTGCATACACCAGTTCCAGTAATCCCCCTTCATCTGCTGCTTGTGTTTACTTCCATCTGCATTTGCTGGACATGTAAGCTGTTGCTGCTCTGCTTAAACCTGAGACTAATAACCAGGCCTCCCTGGTTGAGCTAAGATATTATTTGAACTGCCTTATAAGCATATCTATCTGTGTTTTGGACTAAGCAAGGACTTGTTCGTGTCAAGTATCCTCAAGAATAATTGTGCTTCATAGACTTTCTGCGTTATTGCATTTTCCTCTGAAGTTTCCTATAGACTGCTAAGCTGCATTTAATATTTACTCCCAGTGTTGTGGACTTGAGTTTCTCTCTGCACCTGTTTGAATCACTGTGTGATAATATAGACTTTACCACTTTTAAAACTGTGTCCTGTAGTTGTCTTGTTCCACGCAAAGAGTCTCCTGAGTTATCCCCTATAATTATTACACCTTTTTTCAATTAGTGCAGCATACTGCACATTTTTTCAAATTTATCCTATTAGTGGCTTTCCATCCATATCCTGCTAGATTGTGGAAAAACACTACATAGGATTACATAGAGGAGCTTTTTTTTGGCCTTGCAGCGCCATTCACGGCTGTATGCACGGTCTCTGTATGCCTTTAATGTCTCCTCCACCTCCCCCAATACATCCTACATTATTCTTAGTTGTTTTCCATCATGTAGAATTAACCTACAAGGAAAGAAAGGGTTTATTTTAATTCTGATATTTTTGTCCCATTGACTTACATTGGTATTGGGTATCGGTATTGGAGATATTCGATATTTTTTGAATATCGGCCAATCCAATCTGATACTGATACTTCTGGATATCGGAAGGTATCGCTCAACACTAGTGAGGATACACTAGGAGAGTGTAGAGCTGGTTGTGCAGCAGTTCAGTAGGTTGAGGATCACTGCAGGCTGTAGGCTTGTCAGAAGAGGTGAGTCTTCAGGTTCTGTCTTGGATGCGGTTGTGGGAAGAAGAGATGAGAGGGGAGTAGAGAAGGAGATCTTGAGTGGATCAGAGGTTGTGTGTAGGTAAGTATCGGGAGACCATATCACAGATGTATGGATGAGACAGGTTGTGGATGGCTTTGTATGTCATTGTAAGGGTTTTGAACTGGAGTCTCTGGGCAATAGGAAGCCAGTGAACGGCTTGGCATAGGGGAGAGGCTGGGGAATAGCGGGGAGACAGGTAGATTAGTTGGGCAGCAGAGTACAGGATGTATTGGAGTGGTGCCAGAGTGCTAGAGGGGAGGCCAGAGAGTAGGAGGTTGCAGTAGTCAAGGCGGGAGATGATAAGGGCATGCACTAGTTTTTTTAGTGGTGTGGCAGTCAAGGAATGCGCAGATCCTGGAGATATTTTTGAGTTTGAGACAGCAGGAGGAGGCAAGGGATTGGATATGTGGCTTGAAAGAGAGGGCAGAGTCGAGGATCACCCCGAGGCATTGGACATGTGGGACTGGGGAAAGTGAGCAGCCATTGACATTGGTAGATAGGTCTGGTGGAGGGGTAGAGTGAGATGGGGAAAGATGATGAATTCTGTTTTGTCCATGTTCAGTTTTAGAAAGTGAGCAGAAAAGAAGGCTGAGATAGCAGACAGACAGTGTGGGATATTGGTAAGTAAGGAGGTGAGGTCAGGTCCGGATAGGTAGATCTGTGTGTCATCGGTGTAGAGATAATAGTGCATACGGTGGGAGTCTATGAGCTGTCCCTGGCCAAAGGTGTAGATGGAGAAGAGTAGGGGTCCTAGAACAGATCCTTGAGGAACAACGATAGACAGTGGGCTGAGTGAGGAGGTGTTGTGGGGAAGGGAGACACTGAATGTATGGTCTGTCAGATATGATGAAATCCACGATAGGGCCAAGTCTGTGCTGCCAAGAGATGAGAGGATCTGTAGCAGAAGGGAGTGGTCCACAGTGTCAAAGGCAGAAGACAGGTCCAGGAGAAGGACGACAGAGTAGTGTAGCTTGCTCTTGGCAGTTAGCAGGTCATTGGTGACTTTAGTTAGGGCAGTTTCAGCTGAGTGATGGGGTCGGAAGCCAGATTGTAACCTGTCAAAGAGGGAGCAGGAGGAGAGGTGGGAGGACAGTTCAAGATGGACATGTTGTTCCAGTGATTTTGAGGCATAAGGGAGAAGAGATGTCGAGCAATAGCTAGACACAGAGGATTGGATCTGCTTAAACCTGAGACTAATAACCAGGCCTCCCTGGTTGAGCTAAGATATTATTTGAACTGCCTTATAAGCATATCTATCTGTGTTTTGGACTAAGCAAGGACTTATTCGTGTCAAGTATCCTCAAGAATAATTGTGCTTCATAGACTTTCTGCGTGATTGCATTTTCCTCTGAAGTTTCCTATAGACTGCTAAGCTGCATTTAATATTTACTCCAAGTGTTGTGGACTTGAGTTTCTCTCTGCACCTGTTTGAATCACCGTGTGATAATACAGACTTTACCATTTATAAAACTGTGTCCTGTAGTTGTCTTGTTCCACGCAAAGAGTCTCCTGAGTTATTCCCTATAATTATTACAGGATACTCTAGCCTAAAAAAAAAGGAGACTGCTGGAGCAATGACTGCAGAAAGCAGACTAGAGCAGGTGTTTTCCATAATTAGATCACTGCAGAAAGATGTCGAAGGTCTGCAAAAGAAGTTTGGAAGCTTTGAACACAATCAACAAGTGTTTGGACAGACTTTGCAGGACTTAAGCACCTGTATGGCAGCCCAGGAAAACAAACTTGCTGGCATAGAGTCCCAGTATGGACGGGCTTTTCAGGACATAAGCACGCAAATAGCTGCACAAGCGACTTTTCCCTCTGGGCAACCGCCACCAGCTAGCCCACCTAAGTTGCCCCCATTCAGATTTAATGGTGATCGCGACAAATTTCAAGGCTTTGTGAATCAAAGTATGCTATATTTTGATGTGCATGCTGACCGTTTTCCTAATGATAGATCCAAAGTATTGTGTGTAATAATGCTGCTGACCGCACGAGCGCTCGCCTGGGCGAATCCAATGATTGAGTCTCGTGACCCACGGTTAAATAACTTGGATGATTTCTTGGCCGCTATGGCATTAATGTTTGATGATCCTAATCGCCGTGCAACTGCTGAATCTGCTTTATTGTCTTTACGCCAGGCAAAACGTTCTGTTATTGAGTATGCTACTGAATTCAGGAGATTAGCGGTAAATACTAATTGGGACAATTATGCACAATTGCCTATTTTTAAAAGGAATCTGTCTAGTATTGTAAAAGATGAACTAGCTCGCTCTGAGTCACCACAAGAGCTAGAGACATTTATACAGCATTGTGTGCGCATTGAGTTCCTGCCTACGCTCCGTAAGGCGAATAAGTTTGCTGCATATAACCGTATTTCTAACTTTTCCCTTCCTTCCAAAGAGCCTGCAGGTAAAACATCTCGGCAGGTGGAGGAGGTGCCCATGCAAATTGATTCCATTCAGAGGCGCGAGATCAATGAGCGCCTGGAGCATCGCCTTCGTGAAAGTCTATGTTTCTACTGCTGCCAGTCTGACCACTTCTTGATCAATTGTCCTAAGTGTCCTAGACGGCCTAACAAAGTGCTAGACGCAGTAGGGGAGTATGACAACTGTGATGATGAATCTGACATCTCTGAATGTAGCCTGTCTTTAAACGCTGTATTTTATTCACTTTCTATGACTTCACCCCCCAAGGAGCTTAAGGAAAAGAACTCTCACTGTTCTCTCCCTATTAAGATCCTGTGTTCAGGACGGTGGATTTTCAGTGCAGCTATGATTGATTCTGGTGCAGGTGGCAATTTCATGGATATCGCATTTGCCAAGGAATATGGTATTGAAATTCAGCAAAGAGCCTCTCCAATTACCATGGAAACAGTGGATGGGTCACCTTTAATCTCTGGGCCTGTGGATCAGGAGACCATACCCCTTGAAATTTTGTTGGAGCCTAATCATCAGGAGCAACTTTCTTTCTTGCTAATTTCTTCTCCTCATTTTCCTGTGATTTATAATAGATGAATGTGGATAAAATCCGAGCTGCTGTGACAAATAATGGATCCAGATATGGTTGTAAGGTGTTCGGGTGGTTTATTCAACGCGTTTTGAAGCTCATGGCTTCTTCTTCAGGAAGTTTCCACACAAAGGTATCTTTGTGTGGAAACTTCCTGAAGAAGAAGCCATGAGCTTCGAAACGCGTTGAATAAACCACCCGAACACCTTACAACCATATCTGGATCCATTATTTGTCACAGCAGCGCGGATTTTATCCACATTCATCTATTATAACGTCTCTAAGAGGTCGCAGCGCCGACCTGTGGATCTGCAGCAGCTGACAAACTACACGCCTTTACTGTGTACCACCAGGTGAGCAGTTCTCTCATAATTGATTAGAAGCAATCCTGGGGATAAGACCTTTATTTGCGCTTTTTTTGTCTCCTACTTTTCTATACTAGTCTTTCCTGTGATTTAGGCATTCCTTGGTTGCATTCTCAGAACCCAATTATCAACTGGGAGACCAAGGAGATTATCTTTCCAACAAGGAGCAACTCAGCATTAACAGAAGCTGTCCCTGAGTCCACGGCTACGGAACCACATGTACAGGTATTTTCTTTACCTTCAGCATGTAAAGAGTTCTCTGACATCTGTGACAAGAAGAATGCAGATCAGCTTCCTCCACACAGGCATTATGACTGTCCCACTGAGTTGCTTCCTGGGGCAGCTATTCCTTTTGGTAACGTATACCCTTTGGTGGCACCTGAGCTTCAAGCTTTAAAGGAGTATATTGATGAAAATCTGGCCAAAGGCTTCATACGTCCTTCTTCCTGACCAGCAGGGGCACCTATGTTTTTGTAAAGAAGAAGGATGGGACCCTGAGACCCTGTGTTGACTATCGGGAACTCAATAAGTTAACCGTACGAAACTGTTACCCTTTGCCTCTGATTCCCGAATTACTGGAAAGAGTCCGCCATGCTAAGGTGTTCTCTAAACTGGAGCTTCGTGGGGCTTATAATTTGGTGCGTATTCGTCCAGGGGATGAGTGGAAGACAGCATTCAGATGCCGGTATGGAAACTTTGAATCTCTTGTGATGCCTTTCGGGCTTTGTAACGCCCCTGCAATGTTTCAACACCTTGCTAATGACATTTTCAGAGATTTGTTGGACCAGTTTGTAGTGATCTATTTGGATGATATACTAATCTTTTCTGACTCTCTACAGGAACATGAAGTACATGTCAAAACTGTTTTAAGATGTCTGAAAGAGAACCATCTGTATATTAAGCTGGAGAAATGCGAGTTCCATCGTTCTGAGATACAGTTCTTAGGTTATATCATCTCTCCCCAGGGGCTGAACATGGAATCTGGTAAGATTCAGGCTATCCTTGACTGGCCGGTACCCAAGAACGTTAAGGAGGTCCAACGTTTTATTGGTTTTGCAAATTTCTACAGATGCTTCATTCGAAATTTTTCTGATATTGTCTGTCTCATTACTTCCTTGACAAAGAAGGAAAAGCCCTTTAAGTGGTCATCACAGGTTCAAGAAGCTTTTGATCGGCTTAAGACCTGTTTCACCTCAGCACCGCTGTTGATACACCCAGATCCAACACTTCCTTTCATTGTGGAGGTGGACGCTTCTGATAATGCTTTGGGGGCTATTCTCTCCCAAAGAACTGGAGAGAAGGATCTGCTATATCCTTGTGCTTTCTTTTCCCATAGACTAACCTCAGCAGAGAAGAATTACGATGTGGGAGACAAGGAATTGCTGGCTATTATTGCGGCTTTCAAAGAATGGAGGCATCATCTGCAAGGAGCTGCACAACAGATCATAGTGCTAACTGACCATCGCAATTTAGAGTTCCTTAGATCCGCTAGATGTCTTTCTCCTCGTCAGGCTCGTTGGAACTTATTTTTAAATCAATTTAACTTTGTTATCTCGTACCGTCCGGGTTCTCGTAATGGGAAGGCTGATGCTTTATCCCGAATCCATGCTGCGGATTCCGTACCTGGAGCCCCGTCCAAGACCATTCTATCTGATGCCAATTTTATTGGAGTTATTCACGATCAGGACTTGTTGAAGGAGGGAAGAGAGGCTTATGAAGGTGATGTATTTCTGGCCAACCCACCTGTGGATATTAATCTTGTCTTTAAGGGTGGCATGTGGTTCAGAGATTGACGTATCTACGTCCCTGAGGTCGTCCGTCTGCAGATCCTCAAGTTGGTACATGACTCCAAGTTGGCTGGTCACAGGGGGGTATAGAAGACATAAGAGTTCATGAGCCGTTCCTGAGCCGATTCTTCTAGTGACCAACTTGCCTGAAGGATAACAAGAACTATGTTCTCTCTTGCGAGGTATGTGCTCATTACAAGACTCCTCATGTGGCACCTATGGGTCTTCTACAACCATTACCTGTTCCGTCCCGCCCTTGGAGGTCTATATCAATGGACTTTAATGTGGAGCTGCCTACATCGGGGGGCATGAACACAATCATGGTGGTAGTTGATCGCCTGACTAAAGCTGCTCATTTTGTTCCGAGCACCGGCCTCCCCTCAGCTAAAGATACAGTGAACTTGGTTATACAGAATGTCTTTCGGTTGCATGGGGTTCCGGATGAGATCATCTCTGACCGTGGAGTGCAGTTCACTTCAAGATTCTGGAAGGGGTTTTGCTCTGCACTCAATATTAATGTCTGTCTCTCTTCCGCTTACCATCCCCAGACAAATGGTCAGACTGAGCGTACCAACCAGACGCTGGAACAATATCTAAGATGCTATGTCAGCCATCTCCAGGATCATTGGTTGGAGTTGCTGCTGTTAGCCGAATTTTCATATAACAATTCTCAGAGCGCCTCCACTAAATTGACACCTTTCTTTGCCAATCTGGATTATTATCCGTGTATCTTACCTAGGTCTCCAATTAATTCTCCGGTTCCGGCAGTGGAGGAAAGGCTGACTGCGATGAGGCAAAATCTGGAGGTTCAGAAGGAATTCCTGACCACAGCTCAAGAGCTTTATAAGAGATCGGCTGATAGATTCCGTAAACCTGCTCCCATGTTCAAGGTAGGAGATTCCTTGTGGTTAGCAACTAAGAATCTGAAGTTAAACGTTCCTTCACAAAAACTTGGACAGAAATGTATTGTGTCATGATTCCCCAATGGCATGGGAACATCAGAAACACAAAATAACAGACTAGCCCTCGGGTGATGGAAACTCAAGCTGACCGTGACCTAAATCTACCACACAACTAACAGTAGCCAGGAAGCATTCCTACGGCTGCCTAGATGCCATGCGCCAGCCGGAGAACTAACTACGCCTGGAAGAGGAAGGAACAGACCTGGCTTACCTCTAGTGAAATTCCCCAAAGATGATAGTAGCCCCCACATATATTACCGGTGAGTTCAGAGGAAAAGACATACACAGTATGAAGGTAGATTTAGCAAAGCGAGGTCCACTTACTAGATAGAGGAAGGATACAAAAGAGGACTTCACGGTCAGCTGAAAAACCCTTTCAAAAACCCATCCTGAAATTACTTTAAGACTCCTGTGTCAACTCATGACACAGGAGTGGCAATTTCAGTCCACAAGAGCTTCCAGTAACAGGAAATGACAAACTGTAAACTGGACAAAAAATACAAAACAAAAAGGACAAGAGTCCACTTAGCTGATCAGCAGGCTGGTAGCAGGAACATGCAACTGAAAGACTCAGGTTACAATGATGACCGGCAAGGAAGTGACTGGAGAGCAAGGCTAAATAGGGAACTCCCAAAACTGATGGAAGCAGGTGAGCTGAGGCAGAAAAGAACACACAAGTCTCCAGTACCACCAGCCACCACTAGGGGAGCCCAAAAAGCGGATCACAACAGTATTGGCCCTTTCAAGATCAATGGTATTGTGAGCTCTGTGGCCTGCCGGCTGAAGCTGCCTAGGACTATGAAGGTACACCCAGTTTTTCATGTATCTTTACTAAAACCTGTATCTCCTAATACCTTCCAGGGACGTGTTGTGTCACCTCCGCAGCCTGTGGTGATTGATGGGCAAGAACAATTTGTGGTGGAGGAAATTGTTGATTCCAGGATTCGCAGGAATTGGCTCCAATATCTGATAAGATGGCAGGGATATCCCCCTGAGGAAGACTCTTGGGAACCTGTGGAAAACATCAATGCCCAACAGAAGATTTCTCGTTTTCATCAGAGATTCCCTGAGAAACCAGGTCCAGGATTGTCCTGAGGCCACTTCTAAGAGGGAGTAATGTCAGGACTCTGAACATTTTTTATTACCTTTTGTGCATTACTGCCCTTTTCTAAGATGGCATCTGTGGTCTCATGTGCACTGTGTCTTCCTGCTATAAAACTCCACCCCAGCCTTCAGTCTGTGCTAGAGTATTCTGCCTTGCATCCAGCTCCTGACCTCTGGTGACTCCCTGGCTATATACCTGCTCCTGTGAACCTGTGGGGTTATCCTGCTACTCTGCTCTGAGTTCCTGCTGCATACAACAGTTCCAGTAATCCTCCTTCATCTGCTGCTCGTGTTTACTTCCATCTGCATTTGCTGGACATGTAAGCTGTTGCTGCTCTGCTTAAACCTGAGACTAAAAACCAGGCCTCCCTGGTTGAGCTAAGATATTATTTGAACTGCCTTATAAGCATATCTATCTGTGTTTTGGACTAAGCAAGGACTTATTCGTGTCAAGTATCCTCAAGAATAATTGTGCTTCATAGACTTTCTGCGTTATTGCATTTTCCTCTGAAGTTTCCTATAGACTGCTAAGCTGCATTTAATATTTACTCCCAGTGTTGTGGACTTGAGTTTCTCCCTGCACCTGTTTGAATCACTGTGTGATAATATAGACTTTACCACTTATAAAACTGTGTCCTGTAGTTGTCTTTTTCCACGCAGAGTCTCCTGAGTTATCCCCTATAATTATTACACCTTTTTTCAATTAATGCAGCCTGCTGCACATTTTTTCAAATTTTTCCTATTAGTGGCTTTCCATCCGTATCCTGCTAGATTGTGGAAAAACTCTATATAGGATTACATAGAGGAGCTTTTTTTTGGCCTTGCAGCGCCGTTCACGGCTGTCTGCATGGTCTCTGTATGCCTTTAATGTCTCCTCCACCTCCCCCAATACATCCTACATTATTCTTAGTTGTTTTCCATCATGTAGAATTAACCTACAAGGAAAGAAAGGGTTTATTTTAATTCTGATATTTTTGTCCCATTGACTTGCATTGGTATTGTGTTGTGAATTCTGCTCTTGGGCTCCCTCCGGTGGTTGTTGATGGTAGTGCAGTTGTCTTGGGGTTGTAATCTGGGCAGGTGTTTCTGCTGATTGCAGCTCTATTATGTATTTAGGTGTGCAGGATCCATGAGTCTGTGCCAGTTGTCCATTGTACTTGGAGGGATTGCATCTCTCTCTGGCTCCTCATGCCCTGCTGCAGATTCAGCTAAGATAAGTGTCTGTTTTTTTGTCTCTGTGCACACATGCAGTGTGCTTTGCAATTCAGTGCAATTTATTGTGCTTTTGTCCAGCTTAGACTTTGATTGGATTTTTCAGTCATGCTGGATTCTCAGGAGATGCAGATATACTTTCTATGTCTTTAGTTAGATGTGGAATATTTGTATTATCTGCTGTGGATGTTTTTAGGATTTTAATACTGACCGCTTAGAATTCTGTCCTATCCTTTTCTATTTAGCTAGAAGTGCCTCTTTTGCTAAATCCTGTTTTTCTGCCTGCGTGTGTCTTTCCTCTTATACTCACAGTCAATATTTGTGGGGGGCTGCCTATCCTTTGGGGTTCTGCTCTGAGGCAAGATAGAATTCCCATTTCCATCTATAGGGGTATTTAGTTCTCCGGCTGTGTCGACGTGTCTAGAACGTGTTAGGTACATCCCACGGCTACTTCTAGTTGCGGTGTTAGATTAGGGTTTGCGGTCAGTACAGGTACCACCTACTCCTGAGAAAGTCTCTCATGCGGCTCCAAGGTCACCAGATCATAACAGTATTGGTATCGGTATTGGCGATATACGATATTTTTTTAATATCGGCCGATCCAATCCGATACTGATACTTCTGGATATCGTAAGGTATCGCTCAACACTAGTGAGGATACACTAGGAGAGTGTAGAGCTGGTTGTGCAGCGGTTCATTAGGTTGAGGATCACTGCAGGCTGTAGGCTTGTCAGAAGAGGTGAGTCTTCAGGTTCTGTCTTGGATGCAGTTGTGGGAAGAAGAGATGAGAGGGGAGTAGAGAAGGAGATCTTGAGAGGATCAGAGGTTGTGTGTAGGTAGGTATCGAGAGACCATGTCACAGATTTATGGATGAGACAGGTTGTGGATGGCTTTGTATGTCATTGTAAGGGTTTTGAACTGGAGTCTCTGGGCAATAGGAAGCCAGTGAACGGCTTGGCATAGGGGATAGGCTGGAGAATAGCGGGGAGACAGGTAGATTAGTTGGGCAGCAGAGTACAGGATGTATTAGAGTTGTGCCAGAGTGCTAGAGGGGAGGCCAGAGAGTAGGAGGTTGCAGTAGTCAAGGCGGGAGATGATAAGGGCATGCAATAGTGTTTTTGTGGTGTGGCAGTCAAGGAATGCGCAGATCCTGGAGATATTTTTGAGTTTGAGACAGCAGGAGGACGCATTGGATATGTGGCTTGAAAGAGAGGGCAGAGTCGAGGATCACCCCGAGGCACCGGACATGTGGGACTGGGGAAAGTGAGCAGCCATTGACATTGGTAGATAGGTCTGGTGGAGGGGTAGAGTGAGATGGGGAAAGATGATGAATTCTGTTTTGTCCATGTTCAGTTTTAGAAAGTGAGCAGAAAAGAAGGCTGAGATAGCAGACAGACAGTGTGGGATATTGGTAAGTAAGGAGGTGAGGTCAGGTCCGGATAGGTAGATCTGTGTGTCATCGGCGTAGAGATAATAGTGCATACCGTGGGATTCTATGAGCTTTCCCAGGCCAAAGGTGTAGATGGAGAAGAGTAGGGGTCCTAGAACAGATCCTTGAGGAACAACGACAGACAGTGGGCGGAGTGAGGAGGTGTTGTGGGGAAGGGAGACACTGAATGTATGGTCTGTCAGATATGATGAAATCCAGGATAGGGCCAAGTCTGTGCTGCCAAGAGATGAGAGGATCTGTAGCAGAAGGGAGTGGTCCACAGTGTCAAAGGCAGAAGACAGGTCCAGAAGAAGGGAGACAGAGTAGTGTAGCCTGCTCTTGGCAGTTAGCAGGTCATTGGTGACTTTAGTTAGGGCAATTTCAGCTGAGTGATGGGGTCGGAAGCCAGATTGTAACCAGTCAAAGAGGGAGCAGGAGGAGAGGTGGGAGGACAGTTCAAGATGGACATGTTGTTCCAGTGATTTTGAGGCATAAGGGAGAAGAGATATCGGGCAATAGCTAGACACAGAGGATTGGTTGAGGGAGGGCTTTTTGAGGATGGGTGTGATCTTGGCATGTTTGAAGGATGAGGGGAAGACATCTGTCATGAGTGAGAGGTTGAAGAGGTGTGTTAGGGCTGGGATGAAGATCGTCGCAAGGTTAGGGATGAGGTGGGATGGGAGCGGGTCAAGCGTGCATGTGGTGAGGTGTGATCTTGAAAGGAGGGTGGAGAGCTGGTCTTCTGCCATGGTGGAGAAGCTGGTTGAGCAGCTAAGAGGGGCATTGGGCACTGTGGGCCAAAGCTTTCTCTGATCATATCAATCTTCTGTTTAAAGAAAGAGGCAAAGTCTTCAGCAGAAATGAGAGGGGAGGAAGTGTTGAAAAGCTGTTTAGGGTTGTGAGACATTGAGGATATGAGAGATGAGAAGTAAGTTTATTTTGCGGCAGTCAGTGTGGACTTGAAGCTGGCGAGGGACTGCTTGTATGCAGTAAAGTGGTCAGCAGAGCAGGATCGCTTTGATCTCCGCTCAGCAATCCTGGAAGCCCATCTCAGTTCTTTGGTCAGGCTGGTCAGCCAGGGCTGCCTGTTTAGTGTACGAGTTTTGCTATGCATGAGCGGGGTGGCCGAATCAAGTGTTGCTGTTACTGTGGTGTTATAAAAAGTAGCAGCAGCATCTGTGTCATGAAGGGAGACTATGTCTGTAAGAGGGAGAAGGGACTCAGAGAGTGATTGTAAATTGAGGTGCTTGAGATTTCTGTGAGGGTGAGTGAGTTTGTGAAGTGAGGGTTGCACACTAGGAGAGGAGAGGGAAGAGAATGTCAGTAGGTTGTCGTCAGGCAGGGGGAGGGGTGAGTTAGTGAGATTAGTAAGGGAGCAGAGGTGGGAGAAGGTGAGCTCCAGAGTGTGGCCATCTTTGTGAGTGGCCTCAGAGGACCATTGAGTGAGGCCAAAGGAGGCAGTCAGGGATAAAAGTTTAGAGGCAGCCGAGGTGGAAGTGTCAATGGGGATATTGAAGTCACCGATGATGATAGTGGGGATGTCAGCAGAGAGGAAATGAAGTAGCCAGGTGGTGAGGTGGTCGAGAAAGGTGGAGATGGCTAGTTCTGGGGGGCGGTAGATGACAGCCAGCTGGAGGTTGGAGGGGGAATAGATGCGGACGGAGTGCACCTCAAACGAGGGAAGAGCAGTGGAGGGTGGTAGCGGGATTGGACTAAAGGAGCAGGTGTCGGACTGGAGCAAGCCATCTCCTCCACCATGTTTGTTGCTGGGGCAAGGGTGAGAGAGAGGTGGAATCCATCATAGGAAAGCGCAGCTGGAGAGGCTGAGTCAGAAGGGTGAGCAAGGTTTCAGTGATGCCAAGGAAGGAGAGTTTGTTGGTGATGAAGAGGTAATGGATAAATGGCAGTTTGTTGCAGACAGAGCATGCATTCCATAGTGCTCCAGGCTCCAGGTAGGGGGACCGGGGGAGTGGGGGCTGGATTAATGGGTATGAGGTTATCATGGTTGGGAAAACGTGCAGAGGATCATGGCAGGGGGTTAGAAATGAGTGTGGGGATGTGTTGAGGAGGGCTGGGATTTGGGGATACGTCACCAGAGATGAGGAGTAGCAGACAGAGCATTAGAAGGTGGGAGCAGGATAGGATATGATGCAGTCCTGTGTGTCTGGAGAAAGAGGATTGAATGTGGAGGAACAGTTCTGAGGAGAAGGTGAGATGGCTGGGGAGTATGGAGGGAGAAATGGGTAGTTCTTTACTAGGTGGAGAGATTGCAGGAGATTGTAAGAAGGAAAGTAGTATGGGGGTGAAAGAGAAAAGAAACCGAAACATTGTAGTGGTTTGGTATTCTGTTACCTTCCAGTCAATTCCAGTCCAATTCAGTCTAATTCAAAATAATAAAAAATATGAAATTTGAAAGATGCATGGATCAGACTCCTGGATCTGAATATATGTGCTAGTAAGAGGATTCAGCTGTGAGTGGATGTGGGTGTGTGTGGCCAGAACACATGTTCAGAGTTAAACAAAAGGTCATAAAAGGGGGAGGGGTTAGACTGACCACTCAGGGGTATGCATGGAAGACACCAGAGAAGTGAAATACATTATGGATCCAAAGTGAAGGATTAGCAGTGCATACCAGAGAAAAAAAATGCAGTTCAGATATAATATGCAAATTGCCTCTTCAGAGAAAAAGAGGACTGAGCTCTATAGCACCACCTGTTGGAAGTAGCGATCCTACAAGTCACAATCAACCCTTTAACTAGTCGTGCACTATGACTTAGGATAAAAGCCAAAACAGCATCTCAATTTGTAGACACAGTGTTTCGGGCTGTTGGCCCTCGTCAGTGCGAAGCATGAGAACTAATTTGGCTAGATGAGAGGCTCTGGACTGGGGTCTAAAGGGTAAGGTTTCTCCTTATGGAGAGTGCCATACCAGCGCTGGCTTGTCAAGGTAAGGAGGCTTATTTGCTGTGCAATGCTCCTCAGGGAAATATAATATGCAAATTGCCTCTTCAGAGAAAAAGAGGAGTTAAACTCTATAGCGCCACCTGTTGGAAGTAGCGATCCTACAAGTCACAATCAACCCTTTAACGAGTCGTGCACTATGACTTAGGATAAAAGCCAAATCAGCATCTCAATTCGCAGACACAGTGTTTCGGGCTGTTGGCCCTCGTCAGTGCAAAGCATGAGAACTAATTTGGCTAGATGAGAGGCTCTGGACTGGGGTCTAAAGGGTAAGGTTTCTCCTTATGGAGAGTGCCATACCAGCGCTGGCTTGTCAAGGTAAGGAGGCTTATTCGCTGTGCAATGCTCCTCAGGGAAATATAATATGCAAATTGCCTCTTCAGAGAAAAAGAGGAGTTAAACTCTATAGCGCCACCTGTTGGAAGTAGCGATCCTACAAGTCACAATCAAGCCTTTAACGAGTCGTGCACTATGACTTAGGATAAAAGCCAAATCAGCATCTCAATTCGCAGACACAGTGTTTCGGGCTGTTGGCCCTCGTCATTGCGAAGCATGAGAACTAATTTGGCTAGGTAAGAGGCTCTGGACTGGGGTCTAAGGGGCAACGTTTCTCCTTATGGAGAGAGCCATACCAGCGCTGGCTTGTCAAGGTAAGGAGGCTTATTTGCCATTCAATGCTCCTCTGGGAAATATAATATGCAAATTGCCTCTTGCATTCAGGGTCTAGTCAGGGCCGTATTTAGAGTTTCTGCTGCCCTAGGCACTTTTAGAGCTGCCTCCCCTTTGGTGAGTATGACACTATCGACAGTGACTTTGGCAAGAATATGTGAAAGTCACCTTTTGCAGCAGATCCGGCAGTTTTTCTGCATGTGCCACGTAACGGATCACTTACGGCAACACTGTGTTCGGCCTCATTCATTCGCTATGGGATTTGCGGCACTTGCCATGATCTGGTAAATGCGGTACCATACCTCCCAACTTTTGAAGAAGGGAAGGAGGCATAAAGTTTGTGGCAAATTTTAGGCCACGGCTCTGACCTCACCCATTTCACAACTAGTCACACCCATATCCATGTCCCAACCACAGCCATTTAGCACTGCTGATCACACTGTTTTATATACAATAATTATAAACAAAAAAAATATGGCCACAGTGCTCCATACTGTATAATGGCCACACATGATGCTCAATACTGTATAATGGCCACACATGATGCTCCATAATGTATAATGGCCACACATAGTGCTCCATACTGTATAATGGCCACACATAGTGCTCCATACTGCATAACGGCCACACGCAGTTCTCCATACTGTATAATGATCCCACATGATGCTCAATACTGTATAATGGCCACACATGATGCTCCATACTGTATAATGGCCACACATGATGCTCCATACTGTATAATGGCCATTGGCCACACATGATGCTCAATACTGTATAACGGCCACACGATGCTCCATACTGTATAATGGCCACACATGATGCTCCATACTGTATAACGGCCACACATGATGCTCAATACTGTATAATGGCCACACACAGTTCTCCATACTGTATAATGATCCCACATGATGCTCAATACTGTATAATGACCCCCTCTCCTGTATGCATGGCTCATATTCCCCCCCTGCATGCATGGCTCATATTCCCCTCCTGTATGCATGGCTCATATTCCCCCCTGTATGCATGGCTCATATTCCCCCTGTATGCATGGCTCATATTCCCCCCCCCTGTATGCATGGCTTATATTCCCCCCCCCCTGTATGCATGGCTCATATTCCCTCCCCCTGTATGCATGGCTCATATTTCCCCCCCATGCATGGCTCATATTCCCCCCCCTGTATGCATGGCTCATATTCCCCCCTGTATTCATGGCTCATATTCCCCCCCTGTATGCATGGCTCATATTCCCCCTCCCTGTGTGTATGGCTCATATCCCCCCCCCCTGTATGCATGGCTCATATTTCCCCCCTGTATGCATGGCTCATATTTTCCCCCCTGTATGCATGGCTCATATTCCCCCCTGTATGCATGGCTCATATTCCCCCCTGCATGCATGGCTCAAATTCCCCCCCCTGTATGCATGGCTCATATTCCCCCCTGTATGCATGGCTCATATTCCCCCCTGTATGCATGGCTCATATTCCCCCCTGTATGCATGGCTCATATTCCCCCCCTGTATGCATGGCTCATATCCCCCCCTGTATGCATGGCTCATATTCACCCCCCTCCTGTATGCATGGCTCATATTCACCCCCCTCCTGCATGCATAGTTCATATTCCCCCCCCCCTGTATGCCTGGCTCATATTCTCCCCCTGTATGCATGGCTCATATTCCCCCCCCCCTGTATGCATGGCTCATATTCCCCCCTGTATGCATGGTTCATCTCTCGCCTAGGGCGGGGACAATGCGGTCATGCGCATATTCATGACCTTAATGAGCGGTACCACGTGACCGCTCATTCGGGAGCGCTGCAGAAGCCGAGACCAGGCATCGCTGGAGCAGGGTGAGTATCATCTTCAAGGAGGGAGGGTGGGAGGCGGCCAGGTGGCCAGGGGGGGCCCATTTGGCGCGGGGGGCGGGGTCGGTCGGGAGGTGACCCAGCTTTTATAAAAAAAAAAACAACAAACCTTGCTCAGGTGCCGCCCCCTGCATTGTCCCCGCCCTAGGCACGTGCCCTCACGTGCCTAGTGGCAAATACGGCCCTGGGTCTAGGCAAAGCTTGAAACATTCAGTGCATACCAGAGAACAAAAAAATGCAGTTCATATAGGCATTCAGGGTCCGTCCTTATTCGCAGCATTTTATTTTCCGCAGCATGTCAATTCTTTTAGCGGATCTGCAGCTTTTCCACCCATTGAGTCACTCAAATCTGCAGCAAAAACACCGGCATAAAAAGATTTGCGGATTTGCTGCGGATGTACTGTGGATTTGGTGCGGATTAGATGCGGACATGGTGCCAAAAACGCAGTAGATTTGTCAAAGAAAATTATGTCAGAAGGAGGAAGAGTGTATGGACGGAGAATATAGAATAGTTCCCCCCTTGGTTGAAGCACATCAACAATTGAGGTTGAACAAGGAAAATCACACCACATTTTTTTAAATACTATATCTTTATTTAGCTAACATATCCACAAACAAATCCTCATACAAATCCGCATGTAAATCTGCATCAAAAACGCATAAAATCTTCATAAAAAATGCAGAATTTCCACTACCTTTTCTGCCAAGAGATGCAGAAACCGTGCAGAAATTTCCATAAACAAATCTGCAACGTGCGCACATAGCCTTACTGATGGAATAATTATTCTTATATTGAATTATACTGACAAAGCTAATTGTTCTTGTATTGTCCAATGGAGACGATGAAAACACATTACTACCAGCTTTGTGATCATGATGAGATCTGTCCCAAAATAGTTATCCTCCTTTTAAAAAATGAAATGGGAGAGAACTATACAGCATAATAGGACCTGAATCCAACCAATCAACCATGTTTGGGTATTGGCCTCCAACCATAAGAAAGAAAAACATGTTATGAAGGCACATGTCATTACCTATGTATGGTCATGGATATAGTTTATAATTTGGAATATAACTGGAAATTATTATTATTATTATTATTATTACAGCTATCAGATGATATACTATATATTCAAGGTTAGTAAATTAATTTATGCTGAAGTGATAGATATGAAACAATCAGGGTATGTTTCCACGGTCAGTATTGGCAGCACTTTGGATGCAGCTCCGCCCAAAGCACTGCCAGTTTTTGTACACGCCGTGAATCCGCATGTATTCATTGAACCGTGCAGAATAACCACATCCTATACATTGGACAGTGATAATTATAAATAGACATGTTGCGGTCTTTAAAGACGCGCCGAATGTCCATCTCCACATGGAAACTGGAGGCATCCCTGCACGCATAGCGGAGATGGGATTTCATAAAATCCCATGCACTATGCTGTAAAATCTGGCCGCTGTGGATTGGACGCTGAGGCTGTACGCAGCACCCAATCCACATCAAATCCTGACCATGGAAACATACCCTCACTTTATCAAAAGTTTTGAGAATTAAAGACCAATAGGATTAATGTCATATTTCTAAAGCCTCTTCTGCACTTGTTCTAACACAACTGACTATGTTGAAAAATTGGGCTGCACAATTGCAGAATGCAGAATGTGTAACATTTTTAAAGAGCTGTCCACCTTTGGAGATTGGTTATTTTTTGCTTAAATGCATATATTTGGGGCTAAAAATAATTATTTTACCGGAGTTCATAAAAAAATTCCACTGTTTGGTTTTGCAGGATTTTCTTTTCTTACGAATTACCAATTATGACGTGGTCTGTGGTCATAAATCAGCTCAGAGAGAAAGATAAAAGAGTTCCAAACTGCAGTCAAACATAGAACTACATTTTTAATGCAACCCAATTGCAAAATGGATTTTGAGCTCCAAATATATCCATTTAAATAAAAAAAGTCTCCCAAATGTGGACATTGGGCTTTTCTGATATTAAAGGGAACCTGTCACCAGGTTTGGCTGATACGAGTTACGGCCATTACCTTTCAGAGCTGATATACAACATTCTATAGACCGGAGCTCCACGCAGATGAGTATAATAAAACTTCAGTTCTTCCAGGTCGGGTTGGGGCAGATGTGCAGCATTATAGAATCCTGTATATCAGCCCTGAAAGGTGATGGCCGTATCTCATGTTGGCAAACCTGGTGGCAGGTTAAATTGTGTGCATAAACATACAGTATATCCAATTTTGGGCATAATGCTTCTATAATAATATTAAGTAAAATTATACTGTTTTAAAAGTATCCACCATGGAGAACCTTTTTACTTCTGTTAGCCTTACATGCAAATGGGAGCGGCTGCTCTGTAAATTGCCTGAAGGAGACATCTGGGTGAACTGGTCACATAATGTGTGTTCTGAAGCACAACATCACATTTCCAGAATCTCCATTCAGCAAGATGCTTCTCCTTCTTCTTTACTGCCTCTTCAGGATTGAAGGTACAGAGTGATCCCAATAATGTAGCTGGTCTAGTAAACTGATGTAAAATTCTTCATTCATGTAATACAACATGAACTTTTTATTATATTTGAACATCTCTGAACTATATGTATTTTAGTAATACTTTGAGTTTATGAATTGCTTACTATTTAGATGTATTATGTATAATTTTACCGGCTAGTGTGTTGTCTATTAATATATACATTGCCATTATTGGTGAAAAATTAAAGTGTAATACACAACATGGAATTTTGCAGCTGTAACAACATGTTTAATACAGCATCAATGGACAACAAATATTAGGTAAGGGACCATTCACATGGCCATATTATTAGTCTTCGTAAATTAATGAGAAATACAAATTATTAAAAATATTTAGGCCAATTTTAGACTAGGTTGCACAAAAAGGCGCAAATTTTTCATTGTTTTTGCTCCTGTTTTTTGGCTAGTTGTGTGCATTTTAAATCCCGCGTCAAATCGCAGCTGGACTGCGTCTATTGCTGATTGGTCGCAGGATATCGGGGGTTCGGGGCGCTGGATGTCGGGGGTTCGGGGTGCATGATATAGTACAGCCACGTAGTATATAACACAGCCACGTAGTATATAGCACAGCCATGTAGTATATAGCACAGCCACGTAGTATATAGCACAGCCACGTAGAATATAACACAGCCACGTAGTATATAGCACAGCCATGTAGTATATAGCAGCCACGTAGTATATAGCACAGCCACGTAGTATATAGCACAGCCATGTAGTATATAGCACAGCCACGTAGAATATAACACAGCCCACGTACTATATAACACAGACAGCCACGTAATATATAGCAGAGCCACGTAGTATATAGCACAGCCACGTAGTATATAGCAGCCACATAGTATATAGCAGCCACATAGTATATAGCACAGCCACGTTGCTAGGGCTAGCGGAAGGCACCGAGTAAATAGATGATGTTATTGGAGCGTTTGCAGCCCGGGGTCCACCATGCAGGAGGAACCTGCTGCTAGTAAATGGCACTATATGGTGGTATACGCGAACTCTGTTACGTCACAGAGTCGCTGATATAGAAAAGGACTGTGTCCTGTTAAGCTCACAGGAGCACACGGATAACAGCTGAGCAGATAGCAGTCAGTGGTCATGCAGTCAGGAAAGCACACAACCAATTCCTCACCGGAGGAGCCGGTATTCTAGTGGCTTAATTCAGCCGGGCTGCAACAACTACAGGACCTTCCTAGAAGGACCAATGGGAGGCTGCCAGAAAACCTGAGCAACTTCAGGACCTTCCTAGAGGACCAATGGGAATTGCTGCAGTACCTGAGCATCTGACTCTTGATCTCCAATGAGAGATCTTACCCTGGGCATGCTCAGAAGGGGAAAAGTAGGACTTAGTCCCAAAGACGCCTGTTCGCCACTGACCAGTACTGGGTACAATGGCAGAAGCTGGAAAGGCAGCAGTAACCCTTTGCACAGTGTCAGACTGAGCGAGACGCTGGGACCGACGCCTCCGCTGAGCAGGCTCCACTGCGGCAGAAGAAGAAAGAGAGATCGCAGCAGAGATGGCTTGAGATTCCCCCTGTGCAGAGGCGGGAACTCGACCCCTAACACACTTGGTATATAGCACAGCCACGCAGTATATAACGCAGCCCACGTAGTATACAGCAGTGTGGGCACCATATCTCTGTTAAAAAAAGAATTAAAATAAAAAATAATTATATACTCACACTCCGGCGTCCACCGAAGTTGTCCCGATGCTCGCGAGACCGCTAAGTCACCTGGGTAATTTCGCAATGCATCTCTGGGAATGGAAACTGGCGGCAGCCTCGCCGCTCGCAAGCATCGGTAGACAGCAGAAGGTGAGAATAGCACCATTTTTTAATTATTTTTTATTATTTTTAACATTATATCTTTTTACTATTGATGCTGCATAGGCAGCATCAAGAGTAAAAAGTTTGTCACACAGTGTTAATAGCAGCGTTAATAGACTGCGTTACACGTTATGCCGCGGTGTAACGCAGTCAGTTTAACAGACTGCTAAAACGCTATGTGGGCGGCGGGCGCTGATTGAGGGGGGGAGTATGGAGGGGGCACTGACTGCAGGGGAGTAGGGAGCGGCCATTTCACGGCCGGACTGTGCAGCAACCAATCAGCGACTAGGGATTTCCGTGGCAGACAAACAGACAGACAGACAGACAAACAGACGGAAGTGCCCCTTAGACGATTATATATATAGATTTGCACCTTTGCATATCTATTTTATATGTGCTCAACTGTTTTTTTGTTTGTTTTTTGAGTGGAGTCGAATGGGAGGGAATTTTTGAAGGTGCTTTTACTTGAGGCTGCATTTCATTTTTTGGTGCCAAATTTATCATGTGTTGTGCGTTGTGTGATAAATTTGCAACATTTTCAATTATAACATTTGTATCTAGAGCTGTTTCTACAATTTTGACACTAAATCTGGCATAGACCTCATTTAGATATCCATATTTTTCCACATATACAAAAACCAGTCCGAGTGTCATCAGTGTTTGCGATCCGATTTTCATCAGTTTGTCAGTTTCAATAGATACCATCAGTGATTTTCATTTATGACATAGATAAATTACAAAGCTTCTCCTATTCATTTCAATATTAAAAAAGACAGCACGAGGATTATGAATGGATGCCATCCTTGTATTGATTTTTACAGACCCATAGATTTGTATGGGTGATCCTAATAAAAAATGGACATGTCTCTGTTAGGCTATGTTCACACTTTGCATTTTTGATGCGTTTTTTGCTGCATTTATTGCAACTTCCTTAAAGGGAACCGGTCAACTGAATTTGGTGGGCCCTTTTTTCGGTCTGATGGGCGGTGTTTTCGGGTCTTTTATTCACCCCTTCCTTTCCCGCTGGCCGCACACTGGCCGCAATATTGTCTTGAAGTTTAATTAGATTTCCTCCATAGAACACGCCTGCGCAAGGCAATCTTGCCTTGCGCACGCGCAGTATGCTTTCCCCAACTGTGGGCAAAGTCGAAAAGCATTAGTGCGCATGCGCCGGTACACTATGTCCCGGCAGTATTTCGCTGTGTATCGGGACATAGTGCGCCGGCACATGCGCACTAATGCTTTTCGGCTTTGCCCGCAGTTGGGCAAAGCACACTGCATGTGCGCAAGGCTAGATTGCCTTGCGCCAGCGTGTTCTACGGAGGAAAGCGAATCAACTTCAAGTCAATATTGTGGCCAGCAGGAAAGGAAGGGGTGAATAAAAGACCCGAAAACACCGCCCATCGGACCGGAAAAAGGGCCCGCCAAATTCAGGTGACAGGTTCCCTTTAAGGTTTTGGAACCAAAAACGCAGCAAAACCCGATGCCTGTGTTTTGTTGTATTTTTGCATTTACTCATTGCTTTCTTTGAGTGAAAAAACGCTGCAAAAAAGTTGTAGAAACACTGAAAGAATTGACATGCTGCAGTTTGAAAAAACACAGCAGATTTTTAAATCAAATAAAAAAAAAACAACAATGTTTGTGCATGATATTTATGAAATCTCATAGCTTTTTCTGGTACTGTAAAACACAGCATAAAATTTGCTTACAAAAAGCAGCAAAAATGCAACTTGTGAACATAACCTTACACGGCCAGTGAAAAACACTGACATCTAAACAGCTCCATAGACTATAAGGGTATGTACGCACGCTGCAGATTACTCTGCGGATTTTTCCGGACTGATTTTGGTAAATCCACAGGTAAACTGCACTGCGGATTTCCTGCGGATTTACCACAATTTTTTTGCTGATTTTGTGCGGATTCCACCTGCGGTTTTACGCCTGCAGATTCCTATTAGGGAGCAGGTGTAAACCGCTGTGGAATCCTCACAAAGAATTGACATGCTGCGGAATAAACAACGCTACGTTTCCGCACGTTTTTTCCGCATCATGTGCACTGCGGATCAGCAGCAAAATCTGAAACGTGTGCACATACCCTAATGAGGAAACTTTTCTATCTGTAAAATCCACAAACAGAATGGATACATAAAAAACGGACATGTGAATAGTAGTGTTGAGCATTCCGATACCGCAAGTAACCGGGAGCCGTTGTACCTAAAAATGCGCGCTTGAAGGGCCTTAGATGACGTCACGGCGCTCTGATTGGTCCGTAGCGGTCGCGTGACCGCTACGGACCAATCAGAAGCTGCGGACGTCTTCTAAGGTATTTCAAGCTCTTGAAAGACCTTAGGTGACGTCACGGCTTTGTGATTGGTCGCGTAGCGGTCACGCGACCGCTACGGACCAATCAGAGTGCCGTGACCTCATCTAAGGCCCTTCAAGCGCGCATTCTTAGGTACAACGGCTCCCGGTTACGACGGTAAAGTCCAGGCTGCGTCGGAGGATGAGTATATCCCTATTTTTTATTTTAATTCTTTCTTTTACACATTGATATGGATCCCAGGGCCTGAAGGAGAGTTTCCTCTCCTTCAGACCCTGGGAACCATACAGGATACCGTCCGATACTTGGTGTCCCATTGACTTGTATTGGTATCGGGTATCGGTATCGGATTAGATCCGATACTTTGCCGGTATCGGCCGATACTTTCCGATACCGATACTTTCAAGTATCGGACGGTATCGCTCAACACTAGTGAATAGGACTTTTCTAAGCGCTCATTCAGAAGAGCATATTATATGGACGTGTGTGGAGATGAGAGACATAGACATCCAATATTTTACAATGTAAATCAATAGGGCTGTTCAGATGACAATTTTATCACAGATGACAATTTTATCACATGGACCAAGGCCCTATATGAAAAAAGTAATCACACCATGCTCCACTCTCTTCAGAGTGTTGTGGATGAGTCCCACCCATTCACGTATGGGTAGGTTAACAAGTGGCAGTTTTTCCATATATTTTCATCACATTTTTGCTGTTTAAATAACTCAGCATTTCACAGTACCAGCAAAGTGAATGTGATTACTGAATCTCCTGCACAAGCTTCTTATTTTTGTTGAACTCATAGGAAGAAAAAAATGCGTATTATGAACACTTTAGTAAAACTGATCTTTATTTGTAATAAGAAATAGAGGATTCAGTCCTCATAACATACATAAAAAAACAAAAAGAAAAAAACAAAACAAACACACGACTGGTAACCATATATGTGTCAGTGGTGAGCCAACAGAAAATATATAAATGGCACCCTTCAGAGTATGTATAAATCTAGAAAAAAATCTGGACCTAAGCAAACATATATTTAATATAGAAAATAGCCAAGCAAAAGTACTGGGATGCAGGTAGTGAGAAACCACAAATCCACCTTGCACCTAAACAGATCGAATCCGTTATGATACGGATTACTAAATACCAGTACACAAAGTAACGGCAATTAAACAATAGTGTAGGCCAGATATTAGTAAGAAGTACCTTACCCACACACTCTGGAAGATGGTGCCACGACCCCTACGCGCGTTTACCCCTGACGAAGGCACGCCGCCGAAACGCGCGTAGGGGTCGTGGCACCATCTTCCAGAGTGTGTGGGTAAGGTACTTCTTACTAATATCTGGCCTACACTATTGTTTAATTGCCGTTACTTTGTGTACTGGTATTTAGTAATCCGTATCATAACGGATTCGATCTGTTTAGGTGCAAGGTGGATTTGTGGTTTCTCACTACCTGCATCCCAGTACTTTTGCTTGGCTATTTTCTATATTAAATATATGTTTGCTTAGGTCCAGATTTTTTTCTAGATTTATACATACTCTGAAGGGTGCCATTTATATATTTTCTGTTGGCTCACCACTGACACATATATGGTTACCAGTCGTGTGTTTGTTTTGTTTTTTCTTTTTGTTTTTTTATGTATGTTATGAGGACTGAATCCTCTATTTCTTATTACAAATAAAGATCAGTTTTACTAAAGTGTTCATAATACGCATTTTTTTCTTCCTATGAGTTCAAGTATATGGCGTTGAACATGTATATATTGTCCGCTACCATAGACGCTGCAGGTATTTGCCATTAATGGCCTATAGACATGTGATGTATGCAGTCTATTTTGACAAAGGTAATTTATTGGTTTTCTTCTTATTTTTGTTGTTGCATACTTGAACTGTCAAACTACAGTGCCTTGCGAAAGTATTCGGCTCCCTGGAACTTTTGAACCTTTTCCCACATATCATGCTTCAAACATAAAGATACCAAAGGTAAATTTTTAGTGAAGATTCAACAACAAGTGGAGCACAATTGTGAACTTGAGTGAAATTTATAGGTTATTTTAAATTTTTGTGGAAATTCAAAAACTGAAAAGTGGGGCGTGCAATGTTATTCAGCTCTTTAACTTAATACATTGTTACGCCACCTTTTGCTGTGATTACAGCTGCAATTCACTTGGGGTATGTCTCTATCAGTTTTGTACATCAAGAGACTGAAATTCTTGCCCATTCTTCCTTGGCAAACAGCTCGAGCTCAGTGGGTTTTGATGGAGATCGTTTGTGAACAGCAGTTTTCAGCTCTTTCCACAGATTCTCAATTGGATTGAGTCTGGACTTTGACTTGGCCATTCTAACACCTGGATACATTTATTTGTGAACCATTCCATTGTAGATTTTGTTTTATGTTTGGGATCATTGTCTGGTTGGAAGACAAATCTCCATCCATCTTCCCATCAATTTTAACCATCTTTCCTGTCCCTGCTGAAGAAAAGCAGGCCCAAACCATGATGTTGCCACCACCATGTTTGACAGTGGGGATGGTGTGTTCAGGGTGATAAGCTGTGTTGCCTTTACGCCAAACATATCATTTGGCATTGTTGCCAAAAAGTTAGATTTTGGTTTCATCTGACCAGAGCACCTACTTTCACATGTTTGGTGTGTCTCCCCGGTGGCTTCTTGCAAACTCTAAACAACAGTTTTTATGGATATCTTTGAGAAATGTCTTTCTTCTTGCCACTCTTCCATAAAGGCCAGATTTGTGCAGTGTACGACTGATTGTTTTCCTATGGACAGACTGTCCCACCTCAGCTGTAGATCTCTGCAGTTCATCCAGAGTGATCATGGGCCTCTTGGCTGCATCTCTGATCAGTCTTCTCCTTGTTTGAGATGAAAGTTTAGAGGGATGGCCAGGTCTTGGTAGATTTGCAGTGGTATGATACTCCTTCCATTTCAATACGATCACTTGCACCGTGCTCCTTGGGATGTTTAAAGTTTTGGAAATCATTTTGTATCCAAATCCGGCTTTAAACTGCTCCACAACAGTATCATGGACCTGCCTGTTGTGTTCCTTGGCCTTCATGATGATCTCTGTGCTTCAACAGAACCCTGAGACTATCACAGAGCAGGTGCATTTATACGGAGACTTGATTACACACAGGTGGAGTATATTTATCATCATTAGGCATTTAGGACAACATTGGATCATTCAGAGATCCACAATAAACTTCTGGAGTGAGTTTGCTGCACTGAAAGTAAAGGGGCCAAATAATATTGCACGCCTCACTTTTCAATTTTTGAATTTCCACAAAAAATTTAAAATAACCAATAAATTTTGTTCAACTTCACAATTGTGTTCCACTTGTTGTTGATTCTTCACCAAAAATTTACATTTGGTTTCTTTCTGTTTGAAGCATGATATATGGGAAAAGGTGAAAAGTTCCAGGGAGCCGAATACTTTAGCAAAGCACTGTACCTGTATGGTAGGCACTTGAGCTGATCCTTCTAGGGGTCTCTGCACGGTGAATCCATGCTCCAGAATTCTGCTGTACCACAGGCTCAATTTGGGCAATATACGTGTAGATCTGCTATGGGGCTTGCAGCTCACCACAGCCTCGGGCTCCCGGTACCCGGTTTCTGCGCTTTGGCTCCTCAGAGGCCCACTTGTAGCCTCCTTGAGCTCTGAAATCTCTCCTCTGCTCCTTTCTTGTCTGCTCTCCAGACTGTCTGATCCAGACTAAACTAGCTCCTCCTCCAAACCAGGAACTTTATCCAGGGAAGCTGCCCTAAAACAGGGTTTTGAGCTCCCCATCCTGGCCTGGATTCAGAAGGTGTTATGTGTGTGATTTACCTGCCAAAGAGATCCCTCTTGTTTCCAGGCATGCGTGTGTGTGTGTGTGTGTGTGTGTGTGTGTGTGTGTGTGGTGCGATAGTGTTCGGCTGGTGGTACCGCGTATTAGGCTGGTACCACCAGCAGTTGCCATTTTGATACACCCTCACTTGGGTGTCCCAATATGGAGGTCTGTGAACTCCCGCCACTTGAAATTTTGGGATCCGGACACATCTGGACCGAACAGGATGTGAAGACATTACAAGGTAAGTATATATTAAGATAACTCGGGAGCGCTTCAACTGATCCCGGTAATTCTGAAATAGATTTTTTTGTATCATATTGCACTTCAAAATAGAGGAACATTTTCTTCGGTATGACTTCTGTTTGTGAAAAAAACAACAGAAATTTGGTAAAAATTTCGCAATTTTCCAGGTTTGAATTTTCATGTCCTTAAATCACAGAGATACAGTACAGACCAAAAGTTTGGACACACCTTCTCATTTAAAGATTTTTCTGTATTTTCATGACTATGAAAATTGTACATTCACACTGAAGGCCTGGAAACTTTGAATTAACACATGTGGAATTATATACTTAACAAAAAAGTGTGAAACAACTGAAATTATGTCTTATATTCTAGGTTCTTCAAAGTAGCCACCTTTTGCTTTGATGGCTGCTTTGCACACTCTTGGCATTCTCTTAACCCCTTCATGCCGCGGCCCTTTTTCGTGTTTGTGTTTTTGTTTTTCACTCCCCTCCTTCCCAGAGCCATAACTTTTTTATTTTTCCGTCAATATGGCCATGTGAGGGCTTATTTTTTGCGGGACGAGTTGTACTTTTGAACGACATCATTGGTTTTACCATGTCGTGTACTAGAAAACGGGAAAAAAATTCCAAGTGCGGTGAAATTGCAAAAAAAGTGCAATCCCACACTTGTTTTTTGTTTGGCTTTTTTGCTAGGTTCACTAAATGCTAAAACTAACCTGCCATTATGATTCTCTAAGTTATTACGAGTTCATAGATACCTAACATGTCTAGGTTATTTTTTATCCAAGTGGTTGAAAAAAAATTCCAAACTTTGCTTAAAAAAAAAAAAAAAAAAAGTGCAGTTTTCCGATACTCGTAGCGTCTCCATTTTTCGTGATCTGGGGTCGCGTGAGGGCTTATTTTTTGCGTGCCTAGCTGATGTTTTTCATGATCCCATATCGGTGCAGATGCGTTCTTTTGATCGCCCGTTATTGCATTTTAACGCAATGTCGCGGCGACCAAAAAAATGTAACTCTGGCGTTTCGGATTTTTTTCTCGCTACGCTGTTTAGCGATCAGGTTAATGCTTTTTTTTAGTTGATAGATCAGGCGATTCTGAACGCGGGGATACCAAATATGTGTAGGTTTTTTTTTTTTTAATTGTTTTATTTAGGATGGGGCGAAAGGGGGGTGATTTAAACTTTTATATTTTTTATATTTTTTTCACATTTTTAAAAACTTTTTTTTTTCACTTTTGCCATGCTTCAATAGCCTCCATGGCAGGCTAGAAGCAGGCACAGCCCGATCGGCTCTGCTACATAACAGCGATCATCAGATCGCTGTTATGTAGCTCAAATGCAGGTGTGCTGTGAGCGCCGACCACAGGGGGGCGCTCACAGCTACCAGCGACCAGTAACCATAGAGGTCTCAAGGACCTCTATGGTTACCTTCCTGATGCATCGCCGACCCCCGATCATGTGACGGGGGTCGGCGATGACGTCATTTCCGGTCGCACGGCCGGATGCGGTAGTTAAATGCCGCTGTCTGCGTTTGACAGCGGCATTTAACAGGTTAATAGCGGCGGGTGAATAGCGATTTCACCCGCCGCTATTGCGCGCACATGTCAGCTGTACAAAACAGCTGACATGTCGCGACTTTGATGTGCGCTCACCGCCGGAGCGCACATCAAAGCAGGGGACCCGACATGCGCAGTACATGTACGGCGCTTGTCGCGAAAGGGTTAATAATCTTCAAGAAGTAGTCACCGGGAATGGTCTTCCAAAAATCTTGAAGGAGTTCCCAGAGATTCTTAGCACTTGTTGGCCCTTTTGCCTTCACTCTGCGGTTCAGCTCACCCCAAACCATCTCGATTGGGTTCAGGTCTGGTGACTGTGGAGGCCAGGTCATCTGGAGTAGCACCCCATCACTCTCCTTCTTGGTCAAATAGCCCTTACACAGCCTGGAGATGTGTTTGGGGTCATTGTTCTGTTGAAAAATAAATGATGGTCCAACTAAACGCAAACCGGATAATAATAATAATAATAATTTTTATTTATATAGCGCCAACATATTCCGCAGCACTTTACAATTAAGCGGGGACATGTACAAACAATAAATTCAGTATAAGTTAAGACAATTTAAACAGTTACATTAGGAGTGAGGTCCCTGCTCGCAAGCTTATAATCTACAAGGAAATGGGGGGACACAATAGGTGAAAAGTGCTTGTTATTTCAGGTCTGGCAATTATAATACACAGGGATTTTCATACAAAGCTGCATGATCCGGTCATCAGCCCGTGTGTTTAAGTGCAATAGTCAAGTATCAAGTGCAGATAATCATGTGCATGGAGAGTGTGGAGACAGATGAATAGTAGGGTGCAGATTCAGAGTAATATTTGGAGGGAGGGAACAGGGCAAAGTTAGTTTACTGAGTAGTTGGTGTGGTAGGCTTGTTTGAAGAGATGGGTTTTTAAAGCTCGCTTGAATAGGTCGGGGCTAGGTATCAGTCTGATCGTCTAGGGAAGTGCATTCCAGAGAGCTGGCGCAGCACGAGAGAATTCTTGGAGACGGAGGTGTGAGGTTCGGATTACAGGGGATGTTAGTCTTAGGTCGTTTGTAGAACGGAGGGCACGTGTAGGGCGATAGACAGAGATGAGAGGAGATATAAGGCAGTGCAGAACTGTGGAGAGCTTTGTGGGTGAGAGAGATGAGTTTATACTGGACCCTGTTGCGAATGGGTAGCTAGTGTAATGACTGGCACAAGATGGAGGCATCGGTGAAGCGGCTGGACAGAAATATGACTTTGGCTGCAGCATTCAAGATGGATTGGAGAGGAGAAAGTTTGGTAAGAGGGAGACCGATCAGAAGAGAGTTGCAGTAGCCCAGACGAGAATGAATAAGAGCGACAGTAAGAGTCTTAGCAGTTTCAACGGTGAGAAAAGGTCGGATTCTGGAGATGTTTTTAAGATGCAGGTGACAAGAGTGAGTGAGTGATCGGATATAGGGAGTAAAGGAAAGTTCGGAGTCGAATATGACCCCAAGACAGCGGGCATGCTGCTTGGGAGTTATGGTTGAACCCTCCAGGATAATTTCGATGTTGGGTAGAGTGAGGTTAGTAGAAGGGAGAAACACAAGAAGTTCCGTTTTGGAGATATTTAGTTTCAGGTAGAGAGAGGACATGATGTTAGAGACAGCAGACAGACAATCCTTGGTATTTTGAATTAGGGTAGGGGTGATGTCGGGGGAAGAAGTGTATAATTGGGTGTCATCAGCATAGAGATGATACTGGAACCCAAATCTGCTGATTGTTTGTCCAATAGGGGCCGTGTAAAGAGAAAAGAGGAGGGGGCCTAGGACTGAGCCTTGCGGAACCCCGATAGTAAGGGGACGAGGAGAGGAAGAGGAGCCGGCAAAAGATACAGTGAAAGAGCGGTCAGAGAGGTAGGAGGAGAACCAGGAGAGGGCTGTGTCCTTGAGGCCTATGGAGCGGAGCATAATGAGAAGGAGCTGGTGATCCACAGTGTCGAATGCGGCAGATAGATCCAGAAGAATCAGCAGAGAGCAATGACCTTTGGATTTATCTGTTATTAGATCATTAGAGACTTTAGTGAAGGCAGTTTCAGTGGAGTGTAAAGAGCGGAAACCAGATTATAAGGGGTCAAGAAGAGAGTTATCCGAGAGATAACGGATTAGACGGGAGTGGACCAAGCGTTCCAGGTGTTTAGAGATGAAGGAAAGGTTAGAGACAGGTCTGTAGTTAGCAGTGCAGTTCTGGTCCAGGGATGGCTTTTTAAGTAAAGGGGTTGTGATGGCATGTTTAAATGAGGAGAGAAAGATACCTGAAGAAAGAGAGAGGTTAAATATTTTAGTCAGGTGAGTGGTGACCACTGGTGAGAGAGACTGCAGGATATGTGAAGGAATGGGGTCACTGTTGCAGGCTGTAGACTGAGCAGAAGCGAGGAGCTTCGAGACTTCTTCTTCTGAAACAGGCTCAAAGATGTCTAGTGAGCTTGAGGTGCGGCAGGGAAGGGGATCCAGGCACTGAGGAGATTGCGCTGAGATATCCTGATGGATGTGGTTGATTTTTTCTAAGAAATAAGTGGTCATATCCTCACCGCTGAGGTTGGTGATGGGGGCTTGTACTTTAGGTTTCAGGAGGGTGTTTAAGGTTTCAAAAAGTCGTTTTGGGTTGTTGGATAGTGAGGTGATGAGGGTGGTGAAGTAGGATTGTTTGGCCAGATAAAGGGCAGAGTTATAGGTTTTGAGCATGAACTTATTGTGGATGAAGTCTTCTGCTAAGAGAGATTTTCTCCACTGCTGCTCTGCACACCTTGAGCAACGCTGCAGGATGCGTGTTTGCATAGTGTGCCAGGGCTGCCGTTGTCTGTGTCGTGTCTTTCTGCGTGTAGAAGGTGCTGCTTCATCTAGGGCATTCTTCAGTGTATTATTGAAGTGTGACAATGCTAAGTCTGGACAGGAGAGGGAGGAGATGGGGGCTAGAGATGTGTGGAGATTGTCCACAAGCTGCTGGGTGTTAATGGTACGTGTATTCCGATAAGTGTGGTAAGTGGGGGTGTCCCAGGTGAGGAGACAATTCTTGACAGAGAAGGAAAGAAGGTTGTGGTCCAAGAGCGGGAGAGGGGATTTCATAAAGTCGTGCAGCGAGTCGGGACAGGAGAAGACCAGGTCCAGAGTATTCCCATCCTCATGCGGAGGAGAATTAGTAAGCTGTGAGAGGAAGAATGAAGAAGTTAGAGAAAGAAGATGAGTGGCAGATTGGGAGAGGGGATCATTGATGGGGATGTTAAAGTCTCCCATGATGAGGGCAGGGATGTCACAGGATAGAAAGTGAGTAAGCCAGGTGGCAAAGTGGTCTAGAAACTGGCGGGAGGAGCCTGGAGGGCGATAAATAATCGCCACTCGCAAGGAGAAGGGCTTAAAGAGTCTGACGGCGTGGACTTCAAAGGAAGGAAATGTGAGTGAGGGAACCGGGGAGGTGAGCTGGAAAGCACATTGTGATGAAAGGAGCAAACTAACACCTCCACCCTGTCTGTTCTCAGGTCTGGTGGTATATGAAAATTTCAGCCCACCAAACGAGAGAGCGGCAGCAGCGGTGGTGTCTGAGTCCTGGATCCAAGTTTCTGTAATAGCCAGGAGGTTAAGGGAATTAGAGAGGAAAAGATCGTGAACGTAAGTTAGTTTGTTACACACAGACCGTGCATTCCAGAGAGCACAGTGGAAAGCGATAGGAGAAGGCATGCACTGAATGTTAATAAGATTAGCAGGGTTTCTATATGCAGCTGGAGGGGAGTAATGTATGCTGGTGGAGTGGGGGGCAGGGTTCGGGGAGATGTCACCTGCAACTAGTAGAAGGAGAAAAAAACAGAAAGAGCAGGTGGTGGGATGATTTGTATGAATGTTTTGAGTGCTGCATGGCGGTAGTGGCTGGTTTCGAGTGGGTAAGAAATGTCAGTAGATCCTCAGAGTTATACATGGGAGAGGGGAGAAGGGAGGAGTGGATATAGCGTGAGTGACCAGAATGTGTTAAAGGGCGGGCGAGTTGTGAGAAAGCAGAAGAACCGGATGGAATAGCCTGCCGCTGCAAGATGCAGTGGTAGCCATGCTGGTTCAGTATGCCTTCAATTGTGAGTAAATCCCCAACAGCGTCACCAGCAAAGCACCCCCACACCATCACACCTCCTCCTCCATGCTTCACGGTGGGAACCAGGCAAGTAGAGTCCATCCGTTCACCTTTTCTGCATCGCACAAATTGAAACAAAATAGGGGTAACCAGGGGCAAATAATGTATATAATATAGCATCTGGGAGGCTTATATTTAACCAAATTAATTAAGAAATAATAGTAATCACTCCCAGCGGAGGTAAATTTGCCCAGGTATTGGATCAAGACGGTTATCAAAATAACATACAGAGGACAGGGGAGGAAATGAATCCAAAAGAGATAACCTTGTGTCTATAGTAAAATTGCTTTATTTAAAGTGCAAGGCAAGAGGACAATGATGACAACAGAGTCACCCAACAGTGAAGAAAAACAAATCATGACCTAGGACACTAGAAGAATGTACCTGCCGACTCATAGAAATAATTATTATAATCATTAGATAATAGCACATAAAGTCAAGATAATACGACCAGCAGGGGATATTACCTATACCTAATAGATCTATAGTATGTACCCATTAGGAGACCGCTATAACCCATATGCAATTGCGCAATAGTTCATGAACAGTAACATCATTAAGGAAAATATAAAGAACGGTACAGATAACTAATACATCACCCTGAAAAACGGTGCTTGACAGGTACAGAGTCCCGGTGTCCACCCCAGACACCGGGACTCTGTACCTGTCAAGCACCGTTTTTCAGGGTGATGTATTAGTTATCTGTACCGTTCTTTATATTTTCCTTAATGATGTTACTGTTAGTTAACTATTGCACAATTGCATATGGGTTATAGCGGTCTCCTAATGGGTACATACTATAGATCTATTAGGTATAGGTAATATCCCCTGCTGGTCGTATTATCTTGACTTTATGTGCTATTATCTAATTATTATAATAATTATTTCTATGAGTCGGCAGGTACATTCTTCTAGTGTCCTAGGTCATGATTTGTTTTTATTCACTGTTGGGTGACTCTGTTGTCATCATTGTCCTCTTGGCTTGCACTTTAAATAAAGCAATTTTACTATAGACACAAGGTTATCTCTTTTGGATTCATTTCCTCCCCTGTCCATCGCACAAAGACACGGTGGTTGGAACCAAAGATCTCAAATTTGGACTCATCAGACCAAAGCACAGATTTCCACTGGTCTAATGTCCATTCCTTGTGTTCTTTAGCCCAAATAAGTCTCTTCTGATTGTTGCCTGTCCTTAGCAGTGGTTTCCTAGCAGCTATTTTACCATGAAGGCCTGCAGCACAAAGTCTCCTCTTAACAGTTGTTGTAGAGATGTGTCTGCTAGGGTTGAGCGACTTTGACTTTTTTAGGGACGAGTCGGGTATCTCAAAAGTCGGGTCGAGTGAAATCGGCCGATTATCTCGTAAAGTCGGGATCGGCCGAAACACGAAACCCAATGCAAGTCAATGAGGCAGCATAGTCGGCAGTGAGTGGGGGCCAGGAAAACACCTAGAGTGGCCATTTTAATGCCAAAAACATCCATTCTTGTTAATGAAGCTTGTCAATCTTAATTTCCCTTATAATAATAGTTAGGCATTGGAAATTGGGGGTCATTTGGCTAAAGTTGTTGGGGGTAGGGCTGGTTCAAGTATTTTGTGGGCCCAGGAAATCTGGACCACGTCACGGCAGTGGCGCAGGGAGAGGTAAGTATTTCAACTTTGCAAGTGCTGTGATCCTGAGCAAGCAGGGGGGGCCCACTCTTTGGCATTGGCACTGGCACGGGGACCCTCAAAGTACGGCGGTGTGCTTGCACGGCGGGGGCGCCTCCCACCGGCAGCGACACTTTTGCGTACTATGAGGGGCCCTGTGCCAGTGACGTCGCCAACGAGTATTCCCCCCCCACCTGATGAAGGAACCAGCACTTTCATCTGCACCTTCCTCTTTGTCCCCGTGTAAGGTGGTATAGTATGCGGGAAGGGGAACCTGACTTTCAGCAGGGACACATTCTGGCTGTGTAGCATGCAAGGGGAATGTAGTGGTCTGGGTCAATGTACCAGCAGACTCATCTAGCAGTGGCTGGGCAATGGGCAGAATGAGGAGGAAACACAGATATAGGGCCAAAGAATAAAGTAGGCTAAATGCAGTTCAAAATTGGTAACAGGACTAAACAGGCGGCATTGCTTTGTTCAGTGGAGGAGCAAACCCAGGAGCAGCAGACACCGTTTTAAGGGCCCAACCACACTAGTAGGCCAAATGCGGTTTAATATCTGCTACTATAGGCCGAAAGCCTAAAGACTGAAGCTCAGCTTTATACAGTGGAGGACAACACCAGGGAGCGGCACACACCGTTAGTAGGGCCCAACCAAAGTTGAAGGCCAAATGCAGTTTAATATCTGCTACTGTAGGCCGAAAGCCTAAAGACTGAAGCTCAGCTTTATACAGTGGAGGATAACACCAGGGAGCGGCACACACCGTTAGTAGGGCCCAACCAAAGTTGAAGGCCAAATGCAGTTTAATATCTGATACTATAGGCCAAAAGCCTAAAGACTGAAGCTCAGCTTTATGTAGTGGAGGACAACATCAGTGAGCGGCACACACCGTTAGTAGGGCCCAACCAAAGTTGAAGGCCAAATGCAGTTTAATATCTGATACTATAGGCCAAAAGCCTAAAGACTGAAGCTCAGCTTTATATAGTGGAGGACAACACCAGGGAGCGGCACACACCGTTACTAGGCCCCAACCAAAGTAGTAGGGCAACTGCAGTGTTACATTTAAAAATACTTTATCAGAGCCTGAAGGTTGAAGCTCAGACAAGGAAACCTGGAGGAGAACACCAAGGAGGAGGAGAACACCAAGGAGCGGCAGACACCGTTACTAGGCCCCAACCCAGGTAGCAGGGCAACTGCAGTGTTACATTTAAAAACACTTAATGAGAGCCTGAAGGTTGAAGCTCAGACAAGGAAACCAGGAGGAGAACACCAAGGAGTTGGAGAACACCAAGGAGTGGCAGACACCATTACTAGGCCCCAACCCAGGTAGCAGGGCAACTGCAGTGTGACATTAAAAAATACTCAATGAGAGCCTGAAGGTTGAAGCTCAGCTTTTTCAGTGGAGGACAACACCAGGGAGCGGCAGACACCGTTACTAGGCCCCAACCCAGGTAGCAGGGCAACTGCAGTGTTACATTTAAAAATACTTTATGAGAGCCTGAAGGTTGAAGCTCAGACAAGGAAACCAGGAGGAGAACACCAAGGAGGAGGAGAACACCAAGGAGCGGCAGACACCGTTACTAGGCCCCAACCCAGGTAGCAGGGCAACTGCAGTGTTACATTTAAAAATACTTTATGAGAGCCTGAAGGTTGAAGCTCAGACAAGGAAACCAGGAGGAGAACACCAAGGAGGATGAGAACACCAGGGAGCGGCAGACACCGTTACTAGGCCCCAACCAAAGTAGTAGGGCAACTGCAGTGTGACATTAAAAAACACTCAATGAGAGCCTGAAGGTTGAAGCTCAGCTTTTTCAGTGGAGGACAACACCAGGGAGCGGCAGACACCGTTACTAGGCTCCAACCCAGGTAGCAGGGCAACTGCAGTGTTACATTTAAAAATACTTAATGAGAGCCTGAAGGTTGAAGCTCAGACAAGGAAACCAGGAGGAGAACACCAAGGAGGAGGAGAACACCAAGGAGCGGCAGACACCGTTACTAGGCCCCAACCCAGGTAGCAGGGCAACTGCAGTGTTACATTTAAAAATACTTTATGAGAGCCTGAAGGTTGAAGCTCAGACAAGGAAACCAGGAGGAGAACACCAAGGAGCGGCAGACACCGTTACTAGGCCCCAAACAAAGTAGTAGGGCAACTGCAGTGTGACATTAAAAAATACTCAATGAGAGCCTGAAGGTAGGGTTGAGCGAAACGGGTCGGCAATTTTCAGAAGTCGCCGACTTTTGGCAAAGTCGGGTTTCATGAAACCCGACCCGACCCCTGTGTGGGGTCGGCCATGAAGTCGGCGATCTTCTGAATCTGGAATCGGAATTCCGATACCGATTCCTGATATGTTTAAGATATCGGGAATTGGTATCGGAATTCAGATTTAAGTGTAAAATAAAGAATTAAAATAAAAAATATCGCTATACTTACCCTCTGATGCACCCTGGTACTAAGCGGGAACCTTCCTTCCTTAGAATCAGCCTTCCAGGACCTTGCGGTGACGTCGCGGTGACGTCGCAACTTGTGATTGGTCGCGCGGCCGCCCATGTGACCGCTCGCGCAACCAATCACAAGCCGCGACGTCACCGTGACGTCACCGAAGGTCCTGGAAGGGCTGATTCTTAGGAAGGAAGGCTGCCGGAAAGAAGCAGGGCACGTGCGAGGGTGAGTATATACCTAATAGGAATATACTCACCCTCGGCTTCTTTCCGGCAGCCTTCCTTCCTAAGAATCAGCCCTTCCAGGACCTTCTGTGACGTCACGGTGACGTCGCGGCTTGTGATTGGTCGCGCGAGCGGTCACATGGGCGGCCGCGTGACCAATCACAAGCCGCGACGTCACCGCAAGGTCCTGGAAGGCTGATTCTAAGGAAGGAAGGTTCCCGCTTAGTACCAGGGCGCATCAGAGGGTAAGTATGGTGATATTTTTTATTTTAATTCTTTATTTTACACTTAAATATGGATCCCAGGGCCTAAAGGAGAGTTTCCGCTCCTTCAGACCCTGGGAACCATTGGAAACCCAATGCACTGCATTGGGTTTCGAGTTTCGGCCGACCCCGACCCCGACTTTTTTATAGGAACGGCCGATTTCACTCGACCCGACTTTTGAAAAAGTCACGTTTCGTGAAACCCGACCCGATCCTATAAATGTAAAGGTCGCTCAACCCTACCTGAAGGTTGAAGCTCAGCTTTTTCAGTGGAGGACAACACCAGGGAGCGGCAGACACCGTTACTAGGCCCCAACCCAGGTAGCAGGGCAACTGCAGTGTTACATTTAAAAATACTTTATGAGAGCCTGAAGGTTGAAGCTCAGACAAGGAAACCAGGAGGAGAACACCAAGGAGCGGCAGACACCGTTACTAGGCCCCAACCAAAGTAGTAGGGCAACTGCAGTGTGACATTAAAAAATACTCAATGAGAGCCTGAAGGTTGAAGCTCAGCTTTTTCAGTGGAGGACAATACCAGGGAGCGGCAGAAACCGTTACTAGGCCCCAACCCAGGTAGCAGGGCACCTGCAGTGTTACATTTAAAAATACTTTATGAGAGCCTGAAGGTTGAAGCTCAGACAAGGAAACCAGGAGGAGAACACCAAGGAGCGGCAGACACCATTACTAGGCCCCAACCAAAGTAGTAGGGCAACTGCAGTGTGACATTAAAAAATACTCAATGAGAGCCTGAAGGTTGAAGCTCAGCTTTTTCAGTGGAGGACAACACCAGGGAGCGGCAGACACCGTTACTAGGCCCCAACCAAAGTAGTAGGGCAACTGCAGTGTGACATTAAAAAACACTCAATGAGAGCCTGAAGGTTGAAGCTCAGCTTTTTCAGTGGAGGACAACACCAGGGAGCGGCAGACACCGTTACTAGGCCCCAACCCAGGTAGCAGGGCAACTGCAGTGTTACATTTAAAAATACTTAATGAGAGCCTGTAGGTTGAAGCTCAGACAAGGAAACCAGGAGGAGAACACCAAGGAGGAGGAGAACACCAAGGAGCGGCAGACACCGTTACTAGGCCCCAACCCAGGTAGCAGGGCAACTGCAGTGTTACATTTAAAAATACTTTATGAGAGCCTGAAGGTTAAAGCTCAGACAAGGAAACCAGGAGGAAAACACCAAGGAGCGGCAGACACCGTTACTAGGCCCCAAACAAAGTAGTAGGGCAACTGCAGTGTGACATTAAAAAATACTCAATGAGAGCCTGAAGGTTGAAGCTCAGCTTTTTCAGTGGAGGACAACACCAGGGAGCGTCAGACGCCGTTACTAGGCCCCAACCAAAGTAGTAGGGCAACTGCAGTGTGACATTAAAAAATACTCAATGAGAGCCTGAAGGTTGAAGCTCAGCTTTTTCAGTGGAGGAGAACACCAGGGAGCGGCAGACACCGTTAGTAGGCCCCAACCCAGGTAGCAGGGCAACTGCAGTGTTACATTTAAAAATACTTTATGAGAGCCTGAAGGTTGAAGCTCAGACAAGGAAACCAGGAGGAGAACACCAAGGAGGAGGAGAACACCCAGGAGGAAGAGAACACCCAGGAGGAGGAGAACACCCAGGTGCGGCAGACATCACTAGTAGGCCCCAACCAAACTAGTAGCCCAAATGCAGTTTCCTATTTTTTAAAAAAGCCCGAAAACCTGAATTGAGGACAATTTGAATTAGGGACTGCAGACAGACTTAGTAGGCTGTCCCCTGTGGACCATGCATCGACCACATTAACCCATTGCGCCGTAATGGACACGTAACCTTCCGTGGCCATGCCTACAGGTCTATGCGTCTGTTGTCAGGTGCACCTTTGTACTCACAGATTGCCAGAGTGCATGGACAATGCGGTCTTTTACATGCTGGTGGAGGGTTGGGATGGCTTTTCTCGCAAAAGAAGTGTCAACTGGGTATTTCGTAGCGTGGTACAGCGTAGTCCATCATGGCTTTATTAATATTAAATAAAATAAAAAAATAGGCTCTATGCACTTTAAAATAGGTTCCAGGGGTACACGGGCAGCATTGGTGTGGTCAGCGGAGGACGATTGCAAGGAGAGACCGCAGACAGACTTACTAGGCCTAAAATAAATAAAAATAGGCTCAAGGCACTTAGAGTTATCTCGCAGGGGTACACAGGCAGCATTGGTGTGGTCAGAGGAGGACGATTGCAAGGAGGGACCGCAGACAGACTTACTAGGCCTAAAATAATAAAATAGGCTCTATGCAGTTTTAAATAGGTAACATAGGTACACATGCAGCATTGGTGTGGTCAGCGGAGGACGATTGCAAGGAGGGACCGCAGACAGACTTACTAGGCCTAAAATAAATAAAAATAGGCTCAAGGCACTTAGAGTTACCGTATCTCGCAGGGGTACACAGGCAGCATTGGTGTGGTCAGAGGAGGACGATTGCAAGGAGGGACCGCAGACAGACTTACTAGGCCTAAAATAAATAAAAATAGGCTCAAGGCACTTAGAGTTATCTCGCAGGGGTACACAGGCAGCATTGGTGTGGTCAGCGGAGGACGATTGCAAGGAGGGACCGCAGACAGACTTACTAGGCCTAAAATAAATAAAAATAGGCTCAAGGCACTTAGAGTTATCTCGCAGGGGTACACAGGCAGCATTGGTGTGGTCAGAGGAGGACGATTGCAAGGAGGGACCGCAGACAGACTTACTAGGCCTAAAATAATAAAATAGGCTCTATGCAGTTTTAAATAGGTTACATAGGTACACAGGCAGCATTGGTGTGGTCAGCGGAGGACGATTGCAAGGAGGGACCGCAGACAGACTTACTAGGCCTAAAATAAATAAAAATAGGCTCAAGGCACTTAGAGTTATCTCGCAGGGGTACACAGGCAGCATTGGTGTGGTCAGCGGAGGACGACTGCAAGGAGGGACCGCAGACAGACTTACTAGGCCTAAAATAATAAAATAGGCTCTATGCAGTTTTAAATAGGTTACATAGGTACACAGGCAGCATTGGTGTGGTCAGCGGAGGACGATTGCAAGGAGGGACCGCAGACAGACTTACTAGGCCTAAAATAAATAAAAATAGGCTCAAGGCACTTAGAGTTATCTCGCAGGGGTACACAGGCAGCATTGGTGTGGTCAGTGGAGGACGATTGCAAGGCGGGACCGCAGACAGACTTACTAGGCCTAAAATAATAAAATAGGCTCTATGCAGTTTTAAATAGGTTACATAGGTACACAGGCAGCATTGGTGTGGTCAGCGGAGGACGATTGGAAGGAGTGTCTGACACAGTTAGTACTCCCAAAAAATAAATAGATGTTAATGTCTCGCAAAACAACAAAACAAAAAAACAAAAGTGTGGCATACTTAGGTACAGAGGTGGGCTCCTCTGCTGAGTTTCAGACATAGTAATTTGGCACTAAGTATTTACTGGTGTCAATATAGGACACTGACCCTGACTATTTAAACTAGCATTATACATTTCAACAAATTGGTATTGTCAGTGCCAGGCATTGAAGGATGTCAGCGCATAGACTAAACATTGTTGGAGCTGTGAGAGATAATTTTGCACGTGGTAGAGCCCAGTTTGAGCTGGGGGGGGAACTCTCTTGTGGCCGGCGTTACAGGCCCAGGGCCCCTCATGTTACAACGGTGTGTCTGACGTTGGTTGCGCCACCACCGCCAGAGACACGTTATTGTACTATGAGGGACCCAGTGGCAGTGCCGTCGACCAAAAGCGGGCACACCCACCTCTTCAGACAAACGGCACTCTAACGGGTGCTTGCGCCAAGTGGCGAGACCACGGCCCCGTGGGGGGAGTTTTCTCATTTAGGGAGGTGTAAACATGTCGTATGCTGGACAAACAGCTGCTGCAAATTAAGAGATTGGAACACTCAGTAAGACCAGTCCACAAGCAAGACCTTTTTATAGGAAAGCTAGGTGTCAGCCGGGAAAGGTGGGGCAAAATAATTTGAAATCCAGGAGTGGTTCATTTTAATGAAGGTTAGATCATCAACATTTTGGGTAGCCAGACGAGTCCTTTTTTCGGTTAATATTGAACCAGCAGCACTGAATACTCTTTCTGATAGCACATTAGCTGCTGGGCAAGCAAGCTCCTGCAATGCATATTCTGCCAATTCAGGCCAGGTGTCTAATTTGGATGCCCAGTAATCAAATGGGAATGACGGTTGAGGGAGAACATCGATAAGGGATGAAAAATAGTTAGTAACCATACTGGACAAATGTTGTCTCCTGTCACTTTGCATAGATGCTGCAGTACCTGTCCTGTCTGCGGTCATTGCGAAATCACTCCACAACCTGGTCAGAAAACCCCTCTGTCCAACGCCACTTCTGATTTGTGCACCTCTAACACCTCTGCCCTGTAGCCCCCTGCAGATCGTGTGAGAACCATCACCGGCACTGTGTGCTGGGAATGCCTGAATCAAACGGTCTACAAGAGTTGCTTGTTTTGTTGCTAATATTTGATCGAGGTTCTCATGTGGCATAATATTTTGCAATTTGCCTTTATAGTGAGGATCAAGGAGGCAGGCCAACCAGTAATCGTCATCGGTCATCGTTTTAATAATGCGTGGGTCCCTTTTGAGGATACGTAAGGCATAATCCGCCATGTGGTCCAAAGTTCCAGTTGTCAAATCTGCGGTTGTGCTGGTTTGAGGGGCAGTTACAGGCAAATCTACATCACTTGTCTCCCTCAAAAAAACGAAACCCGGCCTTGCCACGCCACCAATTTCCATTGGCCCCGGAGAAGCTTCCTCATTTAAAAAATAGTCATCCCCATCATCCTCCTCGTCCTCCTCCTCTTCGCCGGCTACCTCGTCCTGTAGACTGCCCTGACCAGACAATGGCTGACTGTCAACAAGGCTTTCCTCTTCCTCGGCTGCAGACGCCTGCTCCTTTATGTGCGTCAAACTTTGCATCAGCAGACGCATTAGGGGGATGTTCATGCTTATTATGGCGTTGTCTGCACTAACCAGCCGTGTGCACTCCTCAAAACACTGAAGGACCTGACACAGGTCTTGTACCTTCGACCACTGCACACCTGACAACTCCATGTCTGCCATCCAACTGCCTGCCCGTGTATGTGTATCCTCCCACAAATACATAACAGCACGCCTCTGTTCGCACAGTCTCTGAAGCATGTGCAGTGTTGAGTTCCACCTTGTTGCAACATCGATGATTAAGCGATGCTGGGGAAGGTTCAAAGACCGCTAATAGTTCTGCATACGGCTGGAGTGTACGGGCGAACGGCGGATATGCGAGCAAAGTCTGCGCACTTTGAGGAGCAGGTCGGGTAACCCCGGATAACTTTTCAGGAAGCACTGCACCACCAGGTTTAAGGTGTGAGCCAGGCAAGGAATGTGTTTCAGTTGGGAAAGAGCTATGGCAGCCATGAAATTCCTTCTGTAATCACTCACTACCTTGCCTGCCTCAAGATGTACAGTGCCCAGCCATGACTGAGTTTCTTACTGCAAGAACTCAGACAGAACTTCCGCGGTGTGTCTGTTGTCACCCAAACACTTCATTGCCAATACAGCCTGCTGACGCTTGCCACTAGCTGTCCCATAATGGGACACCTGGTGTGCAACAGTGGCAGCTGCGGATGGAGTGGTTGTGCGACTGCGGTCTGTGGACGAGCTCTCGCTTCTGCATGAGGACGAGGAGGAGGGGGGGCGAACGCCTACAGCCAACTGTTTCCTAGACCGTGGGCTAGGCAGAACTGTCCCAATATTGCTGGCCCCTGTGGACCCTGCATCCACCACATTCACCCAGTGTGCCGTGATGGACATGTAACATCCCTGGCCATGCCTACTGGTCCATGCATCTGTTGTCAGGTGCACCTTTGTAGTCACAGATTGCCTGAGTGCATGGACGATGCGCTCTTTAACATGGTGGTGGAGGGCTGGGATGGCTTTTCTCGAAAAGAAGTGTCGACTGGGTAGCTCGTAGCGTGGTACAGCGTAGTCCATCAGCGCTTTGAAAGCTTTGCTTTCAACTAACCGGTAGGGCATCATCTCTAATGAGATTAGTCTAGCAATGTGGGCGTTCAAACCCTGTGTATGCGGATGCGAGGATGAGTACTTCCTTTTCCTAACAAGAGTCTCATGTAGGGTGAGCTGGACTGGAGAGCTGGAGATCGTGGAACTAGCGGTGGTGCCGGTGGACATGGCAGACTGTGAGAGGGTTGGAGATGGTATTCTTGCCGGTGCCCTACATGCAGTGTTTCCTACTACGAACCTGGTGATTCCCTGACTGCTTTGGCCTGGCGACGAAAGCTGCACAGATACTGCAGGTGGTGCGGGAAATGGTGGGCTTACAGTGAGGGAAGGGATGTAGCGTTGCTGACTAGCTTCATTGGCCGAGGGTGCTGCAACCTTTAGGGACGTTTGGTAGTTAGTCCAGGCTTGCAAATGCATGGTGGTTAAATGTCTATGCATGCAACTTGTATTTAGACGTTTAAGATTCTGACCTCTGCTTAAGGTAGTTGAACATTTTTGACAGATGACTTTGCGCTGATCATTTGGATGTTGTTTAAAAAAATGCCAGACTGCACTCTTTCTACTATCGGATACCTTTTCAGGCATTGCAGACTGAGCTGCTTTAACCGGATGGCCACGCTGTCCTCCAACTGGTTTTGGTTTTGCCACGTGTTTTTGGCCAGATACAGGCCCGGCAGATGGAACCTGTTGTGATATTGATGCCTGCTGTGGCTCCTCCTCCTCCGCTTCAGAACTACTGCCGCCTGCACCCTGTTCCCCCAAAGGCTGCCAATCGGGGTCAACAACTGGGTCATCTATGACCTCCTCTTCTATCTCGTGTGCAACTTCGTCTGTGTCACCGTGTAAGCCGGTGGTATAGCGGTCGTGACGGGGCACCATAGTCTTTGCTGTGTTTGATTCTGGCTCAGTACACTGCGAGGGCAATGTTCTGGTCTGAGTCAAAGGAACAGCATAGTAATCTGGCTGTGGCTGTGCATCTGTGCACTCCATGTCCGATTCAACTTCTAATGGGCATGGCCTGTTAACTGTTTCACTGTCTAACCCAGGAACGGTATGTGTAAAGAGCTCCATGGAGTAACCCGTTGTGTCGCCTGACGCATCCTTCTCTCTTGTTCTGGGTGAAGAAGACAAGGAAGCGACTTGTCCCTGACCGTGAACATCCACTAAAGACGCGCTGCTTTTACATTTAGCACTTTCAGAAGAGGAGGCATAAGAGCTAGAGGCTGAGTCAGCAAGGAAAGCCAAAACTTGTTCTTGCTGCTCCGGCTTTAAAAGCGGTTTTCCGACTCCCAGAAAAGGGAGCGTTCGAGGCCTTGTGTAGACAGATGACGAACCTGGCTCAACAACTCGAGACTTAGGTGCTGTATTGCTTTTACCACGACCACCTGATGCTCCACCACCACTACCATCATTACCAGCTGACAATGACCGCCCACGGCCACGACCTCTTCCACCAGACTTCCTCATTGTTTGCAAAACGTAACCAAAGTAACGGTATTTGTTACTGTAAAACAACTTATAAGGTGAACTCAAACTTCTGTAGGATTTATATATACCTTTATAGGTGGCTGTCACTGAAAGGAAAATCAGGCCCAATGTTACACACTAGGTTTTCTGTGCCCCAATAATTTGAGACAGATGGCACACACAGGACCGGCACTCAAGCAGAAATGCCAATCTTAATCTCCCACTATTTTTTTTGTTTTCAGGGAGAATTAAAAAAAAAAAAATAAATCCCAGTATGACACACTAGGTTTTCTGTGCCCCAATAATTTGAGACAGATGGCACACACAGGACCGGCACTCAAGCAGAAATGAGAATCTTAATCTGCCACTTTTTTTTTTGTTTTCAGGGAGAATTTAAAAAAAAATAATAATAATTCCCAGTATGACACACTAGGTTTTCTGTGCCCCAATAATTTGAGACAGATGGCACACACAGGACCGGCACTCAAGCAAAAATGCCAATCTTAATCTCCCACTATTTTTTTTGTTTTCAGGGAGAATTTAAAAAAAAAAAAAAAATAATTCCCAGTATGACACACTAGGTTTTCTGTGCCCCAATAATTTGAGACAGATGGCACACACAGGACCGGCACTCAAGCAGAAATGCCAATCTTAATCTCTCACTATTTTTTTTGTTTTCAGGGAGAATTTAAAAAAAAAAAAAAAAATCCCAGTATGACACACTAGGTTTTCTGTGCCCCAATAATTTGAGACAGATGGCACACACAGGACCGGCACTCAAGCAGAAATGCGAATCTTAATCTCCCACTATTTTTTTTTTTTTTTTTCAGGAAGAATTAAAAAAAAAAAAAAAAGGGACTGTCCTACAATTACTATCTCCCTGCAGTAATCTCAGCAAGGTATGGCAGGCAGCAATAACAAGCAGTGGACAGCTGCACAAAAAAAAACAAAAGTAAGACAAACAAACAAGATAGCTATGCAGAAAGGAAGGAAAAACAGGATTTGTGCTTTGAAAAAAGCAGTTGGTTTGCACAGCGGCGTACACACACAGCAACGCAGCTATCAGGGAGCCTTCTAGGGCAGCCCAATGAGCTACAGCGCTGAGGAAAAAAAATGTAGCTTCCACTGTCCCTGCAAACAAAAGGTGGTGTTGGACAGTGGAAATCGCTACAGCACAAGTGGTTTGGGGGTGAATGTACCCTGCCTAACACTATCCCTGCCTCTGACGAAGCGGCACCTCTCCCTACGCTCAGATCAGCAGCAGTAAGATGGCGGTCGGCGGGAACGCCCCTTTATAGCCCCTGTGACGCCGCAGAAAGCAAGCCAATCACTGCAATGCCCTTCTCTAAGATGGTGGGGACTGAGATCTATGTCATCACGCTGCCCACACTCTGCGTCCACCTTCATTGGCTGAGAAATGGCGCTTTTAGCATCATTGAAACGCGACTTTGGCGCGAAAGTCGCGTACCACGTGGCCGACCCCACACAGGGATCGGGTCGGGTTTCATGAAACCCGACTTTGCCAAAAGTCGGCGACTTATGAAAATGACCGATCCGTTTCGCTCAACCCTAGTGTCTGCTGCTAGAACTCTATGTGGCATTTACCTGGTCTCTAATCTGTGCTTCTGTTAACCTGCGATTTCTGAGGCTGGTGACTTGGATAAACTTATCCTCAGACTCTTGGTCTTCCTTTCCTGGGGCGGTCCTCATGTGAGCCAGTTTCTTTGTAGTGCTTGATGGTTTTTGCCACTGCACATCAAGTTCATCAAGAGAATGCCAAGAGTGTGCAAAGCAGTCAAAGCAAAAGGTGGATACTTTGAAGAACCTAAAATATAAGACATAATTTCAGTTCTTTCACACTTTTTTGTTAAGTATATAATTCCACATGTGTTAATTCATAGTTTTGATGCCTTCAGTGTGAATGTACAATTTTCATAGTCATGAAAATACAGAAAAATCTTTAAATGAGAAGGTGTGTCCAAACTTTTGGTCAGTACGGTATGTCACCAAAAATAGTTAATAAGTAACATTTCCCACATGTCTACTTTACAACAGCACACATTTGGAACCAACATTTTTTTGTTAGGAAGTTATAAGGCTTAAAAGTTGACCAGCGATTTTTCATTTTTCCAACAAAATTTGCAAAACCATTTTTTTAGGGACACCTCACATTTCAAGTCACTTTGAGAGGTCTATATGACAGAAGATAATGAAAAGTGACACTATTCTAAAAACTGCAACCCTCAAGGAGCTGAAAACCACATTTAAGAAGTTTATTAACCCTTCAAGTGCTTCACAGGAATTTTTGGAATGTGGAAAAAAAATGAACATTTAATTTTCTTTCACAAAAAAAAATATTTGAGATACAAATTTTTATTTTGACAAGGGTAACAGGAAAAAATGGACCCAAAAATGTGTTGTGTAATATCTCTTGAGCATATCAATACATACTGTATGAGGGAGAAAACCACAGTTTGGGCGCACAGCAGAGCTCGGAAGGGAAGGAGAGTCATTTGACGTCATGTCCCATTTAGAGAGCCCTTGATGTGCCTAAACAGTGGAAACCCCCCACAAGTGACCTCAAACTAGACCCCTTAAGGAATGCACTTAGATGTGTGTTGAGCACCTTCAACCCCCTGGTGCTTCACAGAAGTTTACAACCTTGAGCCGTGAAAATAATAAAATGACCGTACATATTCGAGATAAGCCGAGATTTTCAGCCCATTCTTTCAGGCTGAAAGTGCCCCTCTTGGCTTATACTCGAGTCATTGTCCCAGAGAGTAGGCGGAGGAGGGGGAGGGGCAGATGTCACATTATACTCACCCTCCCGGGGCGGTTTCTGGCAGCTTCTCCGATGCGATGGTGCAGCGCTCCAGAGTCCTGGTCGTTGCAGTACTGATGCTCCGCCGCTAAGGGGGGCTATGGTACGTCTGATGGCACTGAAGGAGTTCATCTGACCAGGTATCACAGTCACCAATACACTTCACAGTCTGGCCTCCAGGGGGAGCTAAGGGTGCTATGTATTAGGCCACTCCTCACAATCTGGTAAAACTGGGGGTTGGATAGGAAGTTAGTTAGAAGCTGACTGGGAATCGAACAGGCAACATCCTGTGGCAGAGGGTGTTGCGGGGAGAGACTCAGGGGGGGTCCCTGTCAGGGGTGGGATCCTGACAGAGGCCTAGCGAACAGAGAGAACGTTACGGGACCGCGCCTGCCCTAGATAGCGGGGGTACCCCAAGAAAGGACAAGAAGCGAGGTATATTGTGCTGAGTGAGAAACGAGATCAACGCAACAAGGAGAAATACCAGTAGGAGTCATGCTGTAAGACGAGGCAACATCCTACTGAGGCGCGTAGCCGCTGGCCGGAACGCCGAGGAAGTATTAGGCTCCAAGCAATACTTCAAACCTACGGCAGGACAGTCAGCTATAGGCGGGCTGTCTCACACAAATCACCTACGAAGACACAGGGGGCAACAATAGGAGAAGGGCGACACTAGGGTCCAGGAAGAGCTCCGAGCCTACCCATCATACGGTGCGTCCTAGCCATATCATCTGGGGGACGAAGAAGAACATCACAATCGAGTTGTGAGGGAACACGAGAAACAGACACAACAGTTGTGGGGACTATCCCGTAAGCACAGCAGGGGAGGACCACAACACACAAGCGCTAGAAGGTAGGCACAGATTTCCACCTGCAAAGGGAACTCTGGAGGTGCCATCGGACCGGCCGGACTTGCGCAGCCCAGTTAACCGTATTCCGGACTGAGGATCCTGAAGCCTTCAGTAAAGAGGTAAAGAGACTGCAACCTGGTATCCTCGTTATTTACTGTGACCAGCACTGCACCACACTACCACCACCATCCACACCTATTATTGAGCGCCCCTCAGCAGGGTCACGGACCGGGTCTAGCCACCGTGACAATCCCAGAGCAGAGACTCAGAGGCCCGGTACCGGGTACCCCTCGGCCCTGCGGCAGTGGGGGCGCTGCAAACTTGGCGTCACGAACAGGATCTACTTAAGCCTTAAGAATCAGGTCATGTGTGCCTTGGAACTGTGATTTATTATACTTGGACTGTGACTTATTGCAAAGACTGTGTATTGCCACTTGCCGCCAGAAGTTCCCGCCAAAAAAACCCGCCGCCATTACAGCGCTGAGGAGAGCGCAGAAGAAGAAGAGGGGCGTGGAGTAGGCGTGGACCAGCTGAAGAGCGCAAAAGACAATGGCCGCCCAGTCTAAATATTTCTGCATCGTGAAGACGTGTCCGTCAGCAGCCGAGATCCGCCTCCTGATTCTCAATGGTGGGCGGAGACAGAGAAAACGAAACCGCCCACGAAGGAGAGAGCGGGAAAAAGACCAGGAAGCGACCCATGCGGAGGACGCCATGACGAGTCGCTCAGACCAGGAATGCGGGGTTGAAGCCGAAGATTCCCCCAGCCACCCGGATAAGCCCAGCGGCCAGCTCTCCGTGATTGGGGCCGGCCTCCTGCAAATGGAGATGGAGGGCCTGATCGAACAACTCCTCCAGCAGCGGACGGAGGCGCCAGCGGAGGACCTTCTAATGTTGGACCCTGCGTTGCTGCCGGAACCCCAGCCGACGCTCCCGTTGACCATACCGCCAGCGGAGCCGACCGAGAAGGAGGGGCACGCATCGACTGGTGAGTCCGCCGACCCTGTCCCGCTGGCTGAGGGTCTGTTGATAGGCCCCGTCGCGGCACCCCCGCTCCCTGGGACCCATAGACTCCAGCGCTTGTTACCGTGGGAGGAGACAACGGGTATGGAACACTTCTTGAAAGCCCCGATTCCACCAATTACCCCGCTGAGTGAGGTCCATGCGGAGCGTACAGTGTGCTGCTTGGTGAACCTAGGACCCAACCTCATGGGGTTCCCCGGGGTGAAGACACGGGAAGGGGAGATGGTGCAGGCCCTGAGCTGGGAGGAATACCAGGCCCAGCTGGAACAGCAGTGGGAGGAGAAGGAAAGGGCGTACCAGGCCGGGCTAGAGGCCGACCACCAAAAGGACTTGGCGGTCAAGGACCGGGCCCGCAAGGACCCCATCGCTCACCAGGCCCTGCGCAGGCAGGGCACCGTTGTCGCCTTCAAGCTCCGCAGAGGCTGGGGCTTTATAAAGGAGCCGGGCCTGTACGCCAAAGTCTTCGTCAACCGGCGGGATGTGGAGTCTCATCTCAGAGAGGGCCACCCAGACCGGGATCTCTACCCGGGGTACGAAGTTACTTACACCAGGCACTTTGGGGAAAAGGGGTGGTTCGCCCTGAATGTCCATAAGAAGCAAAACCTCGTGACACCCCCGACTAAGGTGCCAGTGAAGCTGACCCCCGTAGCAAAGGTGCCCCCTTGTGGTCAGCCCATGATAATCACCAAGACCACAGAGGTCACTCCGACGTACACCATCATCAAAACCACGACCTGCAACATTGTCACCTCAACCACTGTTGTGGCCAAGGGGGCGTCTTCTCAGGTGGTCAGTGCACCAGCTGCCCCAGAACGGAAGACGGTGGGCACGCAGACCCCCAGATGGGACAGCACTCCCCCTTATTCAGTACCAGGCGGTGGGCAATATCCAAAGGGGTTGCCTCCGCCGGTGCTGCCTCCTGAGTGGTTCAAGTAAATGTCCTAATCTTCCGAACATGTAAATAGTTAACTGTCTGTCTTCTTGCTGCTACAACCCGACTAGGGTTAACTCTTAAAGGGATCCCTTTGTTTACCCGGGATCCCTTCTTCTGCTTTTTGTTTTTTGCTTCCTGTTTTATCATTGTTGAAAGAACTACTGGATCATGAACACTGCATGATTACAAACTTCTTGTAAATAGTTTGCACCTTCTTAAAGGTGCCTTCTACTGGTTTTATAAAAGAAAGGACTCTTTGTGAAGAAACTGTTCATGGAAGCAGTATCGGAGTCCTAGCTGCGTACGGACTTGCAGCTTGAGAAGTTGCACTACCTCATAGAGACTTGGTCCCCTCTTAAAGGGAATGTTCACCCATAGCACTTAAAGTATAATGATGCCTTAAGAGAAATAGTGATAATGCTTACATGTAAAGTTATATGTAGTCAGACAGTTGATAGTAAGAAATGTTTAATGATGTATCAGAGAATGAGGACAGGAAGTGGACCCGTACGGGGTTAGTCGGTGAGTCCTCCTAGGAGCCATACAGAGATGGCTCAGTGATCCTGAACTGAGAGATGGAAGATAAGTTCTATACTGTGTATAGTAGCAGAAAGGCAGTAGGCCCGGGCAGAAAGGGGTGGTCCTGCAACAGAACGAGAGGCAGTAGGCCTGGGGCAGATAGACAGGCGGTCCTGCAGATATAAACATGGAAAATGAAGAAAAAGTTGATTAGCCTTATAATGTTTTATAAGAAGGTCTTTAGTGGATTCAGCGTGTACGTCCTTAAAGGCAATGTTAAGTTATTGTTCAGAAATTTGCACTAAGTAGAATACCCGGTTGGGTAAGAAAAGTTATTTATAGTATGTTATTTAAAGTATTTAACTATGTTTGTAACGTTCAAGTGTCCTCACCTCCCATAAAGGGAAGCTCTGTTCAAATTTACTTATTGTTATTGCATTTCCAAAATTGTATGTCTTTTTGCTGACATGTATTGTTGTTTTCTTCCCAGTCCAGGAGTACTGGATTTAACCGGGGGGGGAGTGCAGCGCCCCAGAGTCCTGGTCGTTGCAGTACTGATGCTATGGTACGTCTGATGGCACTGAAGGAGTTCATCTGACCAGGTATCACAGTCACCAATACACTTCACAGTCTGGCCTCCAGGGGGAGCTAAGGGTGCTATGTATTAGGCCACTCCTCACAATCTGGTAAAACTGGGGGTTGGATAGGAAGTTAGTTAGAAGCTGACTGGGAATCGAACAGGCAACATCCTGTGGCAGAGGGTGTTGCGGGGAGAAACTCAGGGGGGTCCCTGTCAGGGGTGGGATCCTGACAGAGGCCTAGCGAACAGAGAGAACGTTACGGGACCGCGCCTGCCCTAGATAGCGGCGGTACCCCAAGAAAGGACAAGAAGCGAGGTATATTGTGCTGAGTGAGAAACGAGATCAACACAACAAGGAGAAATACCAGTAGGAGTCGTGCTGTAAGACGAGGCAACATCCTACTGAGGCGCGTAGCCGCTGGCCGGAACGCCGAGGAAGTATTAGGCTCCAAGCAATACTTCAAACCTACGGCAGGACAGTCAGCTATAGGCGGGCTGTCTCACACAAATCACCTACGAAGACACAGGGGGCAACAATAGGAGAAGGGCGACACTAGGGTCCAGGAAGAGCTCCGAGCCTACCCGTCATACGGGTGCGTCCTAGCCATATCATCTGGGGGACGAAGAAGAACATCACAATCGAGTTGTGAGGGAACACGAGAAACAGACACAACAGTTGTGGGGACTATCCCGTAAGCACAGCAGGGGAGGACCACAAAACACAAGCGCTAGAAGGTAGGCACAGATTTCCACCTGCAAAGGGAACTCTGGAGGTGCCATCGGACCGGCCGGACTTGCGCAGCCCGGTTAACCGTATTCCGGACTGAGGATCCTGAAGCCTTCAGTAAAGAGGTAAAGAGACTGCAACCTGGTGTCCTCGTTATTTACTGTGACCAGCACTGCACCGCACTACCACCACCATCCACACCTATTATTGAGCGCCCCTCAGCAGGGTCACGGACCGGGTCTAGCCACCGTGACAATCCCAGAGCAGAGACTCAGAGGCCCGGTACCGGGTACCCCTCAGCCCTGCGGCAGTGGGGGCGCTGCAATGGTCTCTGGCTCCGGCAGCTTTTTCCTGTGTTCAGCGGTCACGCAGAACTGCTCATTAAAGTAATGAATATGAACGCATCTCCACTCCCATAGGGCTGCCGGCGCCGGAGAGACCATCGCATCAGAGAAGCTGCCAGAGACCGTGTCGGGAGGGTAAGTATGACGGGGAGGGTGAGTATTGCGATATTCACCTGTCCCCGTTCCATCGCCGGGCTCCTTTTTCCACATCCTCTGGCTTTGACATTCAGGCGCGATGACATGGTTAGTGCGCGCCCTCTGCCTGAACAGTCAGAGAGCCAGAAGACGAAGCGGCGCACGGCGGTTGAACAAGGACAGGTGAATACCGCAAGTGCCGGTGTCCCTGCCTGCTCAGGACAAGAGGTGAGTATGTCATTTTTTTAAATTGCAGCAGCAGCATATGGGGCATAATATTCTATGGAGCATCTTATGGGGCCATAATCAACCTTTATGCATCATTGTATGGGGCAAATGTTTCTATGGAGCATCTTATGGGGCCATAATCAACCTTTGCGCAGCACTATATGGGGTAAATGTTTCTATGGAGCATCTTATGGGGCCATAATCAACCTTTGTGCAGCACTATATGGGGAAAATGTTTCTATGGAGCATCTTATGGGGCCATAGTCAACCATTGTGCAGCATTATATGGGGTAAATGTTTCTATGAAGCATCTTATTTGGCCCATCATAAACTTTATGGAGCATTATATAGCGCGTATTTTGTATGGAGCATCTTATGGGGCCCATCATAAACTTTATGGAGCAATATATGGGGTGTATTTTGTGTGGAGCATTATATGGGGCTCCTGATTCAATATGGATATTCAAAAACACTTAAAGGGGTTGTCCACTACTTTCAATTAACCCCCCAATGTATCCCCCCGGGGCCCCTAATGAATTTTCTAAATACCGTATGTTGCTGTTTTTGCGCTATGGCGGCGGCTGAGTCCAGGTCACGTGACCCCCAGGCTGCAGCCGCTGCTAATTTCCGTCGACGTCATGTCAATTTCCAGACTCTGAAAATTGACGTGATGTCATGAGCAGGCATGACCCAGCCTCCACAGACAGCGGTCACTCATCAAGAGTGACTGGGCTGTGGGCGGTGCTGGGGGCTGCGTGTGGGGCTGTACTGGGATCTGCGGGCAGGCGGGGCTGGGATCTGCAGGTGGGCGGGGCTGGGGTCCACTGGCCGTGCTCATGTGCTGGGGTCTGCTGGCCGGCCACGCTCATGTACTGGGATGTGCGGCAGCGACCAGTCTGCGTGGTGAATCTGCCGTCGGTGGATCTGCTGGCGGTGGGAGTTCTGAGCAGTGGATCTGCGGAAGGTGCTGGAGTGTGCAGGCGGGGAGGTCTGTGGGGCTGTGCGGTGGGTCTGCTTTGTGCGGTGGGTCTGCTTCGCATGGGGGGGTCATTGGTGTGTGTGTCTCTGAGTGCAGGCATCGTCCTATGGGACTACAAGTCCCATCGGGTTCTGCCTGCTACAGTGACAGTGAGTGACAAATTAGCCAATGATGGGACAGTAGTAGTCCCATCATCCAGCTAATGTGTTGAATGTAAGAAAAAACACATACACACATATACAGTACATACATACAACATACATTACACACATACAGACATACAACATACGGACATACATACATTACACACATACAGACATACAACATACGGACATACATACATTACACACATACAGTACATACAGACATACAACATACATACAACATACATTGCACACATACAGTACATACAACATACACAATGCGACATACACCATGCGACATGCACCATGCGACATGAACCATACGACATGCACCATGTGACATGCACCAAGCGACATGCAACATGCACCATGCAACATGCACCATGCGACATGCAACATGCGACCTGCACCATGCAACATACAACATGCACCATGCGACATACAACATGCAACATGCACCATGCGACATGCACCATGCGACATGCACTATGCGACATGTACCATGCGACATGCACCATTCGACATGCAATATGCCACATGCAACATGTGACATGCAACATACGACATGCATCATGCGACATGTGACATACAACATACGACATGCACCATGCAACACGCAACATACGACATGCACCATGCGACATGCAACATGCGACATGCAACATGCACCATACAACATGCAACATGCCACATATAGTTCATACATACAGTACATACATACAACATACATATAGACATACAGTACATTAAACACAGAGTACATACCCACCATCACTTGTCACCTTGATCCCTGAAGCCAGTGTCACATGTAAAAAATATTAAAATAATACTATACTCCCTGATCCGCAGAAATCCAATTAAAATGAGTGTCCCTCGATGATCTCCCGTGGAGAACAGCAGCATCAGCTGATGCGACCGCTCTCCAGGGGCTCCAGGAATACAGTGATGGAGGGTATCCTTCCACAATGTATTTGCCACAATGTATTCCTATGCCCCTGTGAGAAAATAGTCCCTAGTCTCACTTGTGGCACTGCTGTGTGAGAAAGTTCCCACACAGCAATGCCATAAAGTGAGACCCTGAACTCAGGTAACCTCAGTGATGCACTGCAGGAGCCATTGTCTCCTGTCAGTGTGTCACTGTAGGTCCTATAGAGCAGTGACATCACCCAACACTCGTTATTAATTGGACTACGGCAGAAAATGAGTATACGGTTTATTATTTTTATTTTTTTGCAGGTGATCGAGTATGGTAAGTATGGTTAAATACAGAATAATAAAATACTTTTTTCTGGCTGTGTCTTTATTTTTTTAACTCTTTCACTACTATAGGATTAATAATGGTTAGGCATCATACTGACGCCTCTCCATTATTAACGGGGCTTAATGTCACCTTACAATAACAAGGTGACATTAACCCCTTAATTCCCATATCCCAATGCTACTCGGGAGTGGGAAGAGAGGGGCTAAGTGCAGGAATTGGCGCATCTTACAGATGCTCCATTTCTGGGGTGGCTGGGGGCTGGTATTTGTAGCCGGGGGGGGGGGGGCAATATCCATGGCCCCTCTCTAGGCTACGAATATCAGCCCGCAGCTGTCTGCATAGCCTTTCTGGCTATAAAATATAGGGGGACCCCACGTCATTTTTCGGGGGGTCCCCCTATTTTAATAGCCAGTAAAGGCTACACAGACAGCTGCGGGCTGATAGTCATAGCCTGGGAGGGGGCCATGGGTATTACCCCCTTCCCAGGCTACAAATATTGGCCCCCAGTCGTCGGCTTTCCCCCTCTGGCACAGAAAATTGTGTGGAAGCCCACGCTATTTTTTTTTTTCATTTTTTTTTTACTGAAACATATTGTTCATTAACCCCTTTCTGCCAGCTGACGGAATAGTACATCAGCTGGCAGTATCCGCCGCTTTGAGGTGGGCTTCGGCGGTGAGACCATTTCAAAGCCGCAACATATCAGCTGTTTTCAATTAAAAAAAAATTACATGATCGCTAAACGGCTTAGCGAGAAAAAAAAATCAAAAGCTAAAATTATGTTTCTTTGGTCGCCACGACATTGCATTAAAATGCAATAACGGGCGATCATAAGAACGTATCTGCACAAAAGTGGTATCATTAAAAACGTCAGCTCTGCATGCAAAAAATTAGCACTCACCCAACCCGATATCTCAGAAAATATAGACGCTACGGGCATCGGAAAATGGCACAATTATTTTATTTATTTTTTTAGCAAAGTTTGGAATTTTTTTTCACCACTTAGATAAAAAAGAACCTAGACATGTTTGGTGACTATGAACTTGTAATGACCTGGAGAACCATAATGGCAGATCAGTTTTAGGCTGTGTGCACATGTTGCAGATTTGGGTGCAGAATTTTCTGCACAAAATTTGCATCTCCTGGCAGAAAACGCAGCTGCGTTTTTGCGCTATTTTTGATGCAGTTTTGGTGCGTTTTTTATGCCGTTTTTGGTGCGGTTTTGATGCAGCGATATAACACACAGCAAGATGTTTTCTTCAAAAGTTCAACTGGGTTTATTACTCCATAAACCCCAGTGGCAGAAAACACAAAACAACAATCTTCATAGCACGGCAAAACAAAGTAACAATATTCACAGCATGACTCTGTTCCATCAGGACTGTGACCATACACTCTTGGTCGAGTCCAATATTCAGGCTCGCTCTGGAGCCAAACACACAGTCTGGTATTACCTGCTGACTCCTTGTCAGTCCACTGGGAAAGCTGCCCATGGGGATCACCAACTTGCCTGGGTGGCACACATTAGTTAGTCCAGACCCACCCGGAGGACGGTAGCTTCCCCAAGTTTCACTGTGCGCTGCTCAGGGATCCGGTCCTACTCCCAGGACCTCCCACGCTGCTCAGGGATCCGGTCCTACTCCCAGGACCTCACAACACCAGCATGTGCTTTCCAGGAAGCCTACTCCCAGGTCTTCCAACACAGGAACATACGCAGGGACATGTGACCTACACCCTGGTCACATTATGTACCTTGAAACCACACCCCATAGGTGAGGTATATCACATGGGCTGATCACGTGATCATGACATCACTGCAGGTCCTCATACTCCTGCAGGGAAAAAGGTACAGTGAGTGCCCTCACCCAGTGGTGAGGTATGTGGGTAGCCAGACTGTTATGAACTGGTGGTTTAGGAGCAACATGGGATGTGCTCTGGAGGAGGTGGTACCTGTACTGACCGCAGTTCCTGAGCTTAACACAACACTAGAAGTAGCCGTGGGATGTTCCTGTCACTCCCTAAACATCTCGTCACAGCTGGAGGACTAACTGCCCCTAAAGATAGAAACAGGAAAGCTATCTTGCCTCAGAGAAAATCCCCAAAGGATAGGACAGCCCCCCACAAATATTGACTGTGAGTGGAGAGGGAAATGACATACGCAGAATGAAAACAGGGTGCAGCAAAGGAGGCCAGTCTAGCTAGATAGATAGAACAGGACAGAATACTGTGCGGTCAGTATTAAAAACTAGAAAAATCCACCACAGAGTTTACAAAAATCTCCACACCTGACTAAAGGTGTGGAGGGTAAATCTGCTTCCCAGAGCTTCCAGCTTAACTGAATAAATCCATAGTGACAAGCTGGACTAGAAAAAACATAGAAAGTGAAGAAAGATTAAGTCCACAACAAGTGGACTGCAAAAGAACAAAGCAAGGACTTATCTTTGCTGAACTGGTCAGAATATCAGGGAAATCCAAGCAGAGATGTGAATCCAACCAGGAACCATTGACAACTGGCACTGGCTGAAGGATAGAGCCAGGATAAATAGCCGAGCCAGAATAAACGATCAGTGGAAGCAGCTGCTGACTGCTAAATCCAAGGAGCAGCAGTTCCACTTAAATCCACCGGAGGGAGCCCAAGAGCAGAACTCACAAAAGTGCCACCCCCTTGAGGAATGGTCACCGAACCCTCACCAGAGCCCCCAGGCCGATCAGGACGAGCCAAGTGAAAGGCACGAACCAAATCGGCGGCATGGACATCGGAGGCAACATCCCAAGAATTATCCTCCTGGCCATAACCCTTCCACTTGACGAGATACTGAAGCCTCCGCCTCGAAAAACGAGAATCCAAAATTTTCTCCACCACATACTCCAACTCCCCATCAACCAACACCGGGGCAGGAGGATCAACAGAGGGAACAACGGGCACCACATATCTCCGCAACAAAGATCTATGGAAAACATTATGGATGGCAAAAGAGGCTGGAAGGGCCAAACGAAAAGATACCGGATTGATAATCTCAGAAATCTTATAAGGACCAATAAACCGAGGTTTGAACTAAGGGGAAGAAACATTCATAGGAACATGACGAGAAGATAACCAGACTAAATCCCCCACCCGAAGCCGGGGACCAACACACCGACGGCGGTTAGCAAAACGTTGAGCCTTTTCCTGAGACAACGTCAAATTGTCTACCACATGAGTCCAAATCTGCTGTAACCTGTCCACCACAGAATCCACACCAGGACAATCAGAAGGCTCAACCTGCCCCGAAGAAAAACGAGGATGAAAACCAAAATTACAAAAGAAAGGCGAAACCAAAGTAGCCGAACTAGCCCGATTATTAAGGGCAAACTCGGCCAACGGCAAGAAAGCCACCCAATCATCCTGATCAGCAGACACAAAGCATCTCAAATAGGTTTCCAAGGTCTGATTAGTTCGCTCAGTTTGGCCATTTGTCTGAGGATGGAACGCCGAAGAAAAAGACAAATCAATGCCCATCCTAGCACAAAAGGCCCGCCAAAACCTAGAAACAAACTGGGAACCTCTGTCAGACACAATATTCTCCGGAATGCCATGCAAACGAACCACATGCTGAAAAAACAATGGAACCAAATCAGAGGAGGAAGGCAATTTAGGCAAAGGTACCAAATGGACCATTTTAGAGAACCGGTCACAAACCACCCAGATAACAGACATCTTCTGGGAAACAGGAAGATCCAAAATAAAATCCATGGAAATATGCGTCCAGGGCCTCTCAGGGACCGGCAAAGGCAAAAGCAACCCACTAGCGCGGGAACAGCAAGGCTTGGCCCGGGCACAAGTCCCACAGGACTGCACAAAAGAACGCACATCCCGCGACAAGGAAGGCCACCAAAAGGACCTAGCAACCAAATCTCTGGTACCAAAAATCCCAGGATGACCAGCCAACACTGAACAATGAACCTCAGAAATTACCTTACTAGTCCATCTATCAGGAACAAACAGCTTCCCCACAGGACAGCGGTCAGGCTTATCAGCCTGAAATTCCAGAAGCACCCGCCGCAAATCAGGGCAGATGGCAGAAAGAATTACCCCTTCTTTAAGAATGCCAACCAGCTCAAGGACTCCAGGAGAATCAGGCAAAAAACTCCTAGAGAGAGCATCAGCCTTAACATTCTTAGATCCCGGAAGATACGAGACCACAAAATCAAAACGGGAGAAAAACAGGGACCATCGAGCCTGTCTAGGGTTCAGCCGCTTGGCCGACTCGAGGTAAATCAGATTCTTATGATCGGTCAAAACCACAACGCGGTGCTTGGCTCCCTCAAGCCAATGTCGCCACTCCTCAAATGCCCACTTCATAGCCAACAACTCCCGATTACCAACGTCATAATTGCGCTCCGCAGGCGAAAACTTTCTGGAAAAAAAAAAGCACACGGTTTCATCAAAGAACCATCAGAATTCCTCTGAGACAAAACGGCCCCTGCCCCAATCTCAGAAGCGTCAACCTCAACCTGAAAAGGAAGAGAAACATCCGGCTGACGCAATACAGAGGCAGAAGTAAATCGGCGTTTAAGCTCCTGAAAGGCCTCAACAGCCGCAGAGGACCAATTCGTCACATCAGCGCCTTTCTTCGTCAAATCGGTCAAGGGCTTTACCACACTGGAAAAGTTGGCAATGAAACGGCGATAAAAATTAGCAAAGCCCAAAAATTTCTGAAGGCTCTCCACCGATGTGGGTTGAATCCAGTCATGAATGGCTTGGACCTTAACAGGATCCATTTCTATAGACGAGGGAGAAAAAATAAAACCCAAAAAAGAGACCTTCTGAACTCCAAATAGGCACTTAGACCCCTTCACAAATAAAGCATTATCACGAAGGATCTGGAATACCATCCTGACCTGCTTCACATGAGACTCCCAATCATCGGAAAAAATCAAAATATCATCCAAATACACAATCATGAATTTATCAAGATAATTGCGGAAAATATCATGCATGAAGGACTGAAATACAGAAGGAGCATTAGAAAGCCCGAAAGGCATCACAAGGTATTCAAAATGGCCTTCGGGCGTATTAAATGCAGTTTTCCATTCGTCACCCTGTTTAATACGAACAAGATTATATGCTCCTCGAAGGTCAATCTTAGTAAACCAACCAGCCCCCTTAATCCGAGCAAACAAATCAGAAAGCAAAGGTAAAGGGTATTGGAATTTGACCGTGATCTTATTAAGAAGGCGATAATCAATACAGGGTCTCAAGGAGCCATCCTTCTTGGCAACAAAAAAGAATCCCGCTCCCAATGGTGACGAAGACGGCCGAATATGCCCCTTCTCCAAAGACTCCTTGACATACCTCCGCATGGCGGCATGCTCTGGCACAGACAGATTGAAAAGTCGGCCCTTAGGGAACTTACAGCCAGGAATCAAGTTAATAGCACAATCACAGTCCCTATGTGGAGGAAGGGAACTGGACTTGGGCTCATCAAATACATCCTGGAAATCCGACAAAAACTCAGGGACTTCAGAAGAGTGGGAAGAGGAAATTGACATCAAAGGAACGTCACAATGTACCCCTTGACAACCCCAACTAGTCACAGACATAGATTTCCAATCCAGCACCGGATTATGTTCCTGTAACCATGGAAAACCCAGTACAACAACATCATGCAAGTTATGCAACACCAGAAAACGGCAATCTTCCTGATGTGCTGGAGCCATGCACATGGTCAGCTGAGTCCAATACTGAGGTTTATTCTTGGCCAACGGTGTAGCATCAATCCCCCTCAAAGGAATAGGGCTCTGCAAAGGCTGCAAGGAAAAACCACAGCGCCTGGCGAATTCCAAGTCCATTAAGTTCAGGGCAGTGCCTGAATCCACAAATGCCATGACAGAAAAGGACGATAATGAGCAAATCAGGGTCACAGATAAGAGAAATTTAGGCTGTACGGTACTGATGGTAACAGACCTAGCGACCCTCTTAGTACGCTTAGGGCAATCAGAAATAACATGAGCAGAATCACCACAGTAAAAACACAGCCCATTCTGACGTCTGAATCCCTGCCGTTCAGCTCTAGTCAAAATCCTATCACATTGCATAGGCTCAGGACTCCGCTCAGAGGACACTGCCATATGGTGCACAACTTTGCGCTCGCGCAGGCGCCGATCAATCTGAATGGCTAGAGACATAGATTCGCTCAAACCAGCAGGCGTGGGGAACCCCACCATAACATCTTTCAGGGCTTCAGAAAGACTCTTTCTGAAAATTGCGGCCCGAGCATCCTCATTCCATTTAGTGAGCACAGACCATTTTCTAAATTTCTGGCAGTATAATTCTGCCGCTTCCTGACCCTGACATAGGGCCAACAAGGTTTGTTTCTGCATGATCCACAGAATTAGGTTCGTCATACAATAATCCGAGCGCTTGAAAAAATGCATCTACATTAAGCAATGCCGGATCCCCTGATTCAAGGGAGAATGCCTAGTCCTGAGGGTCACCACGCAGCAGAGAGATGACGATTTTAACCTGCTGAATGGGATCACCAAAGAAACGGGGTTTCAAAGCAAAAAACAATTTGCAGTTATTTTTAAAGTTCAGAAACTTGGATCTGTCCCCAAAAAACAAATCAGGAGTAGGAATTTTAGGCTCTAAAGCCGGAGTCTGGACAACATAATTTTGGATACTCTGTACTCTTGCAGCAAGTTGATCCACACGAGAAAACAAACCCTGAACATCCATGCCAGCGCCAAAATCCTGAACCACCCAAAGATTAAGAGGAAAAAAAAGACAAAACAGACTGCAGAAAAAAAAATGGCTCAAAATTTTCCTTTTTTCCTTCTTTTGAGATGCAGTTAATTCATTTTTGGCCAGTTGTACTGTTATGAACTGGTGGTTTAGGAGCAACATGTGACGTGCTCTGGAGGAGGTGGTACCTGTACTGACCGCAGTTCCTGAGCTTAACACAACACTAGAAGTAGCCGTGGGATGTTCCTGTCACTCCCTAGACATCTCGTCACAGCCGGAGGACTAACTGCCCCTAAAGATAGAAACAGGAAAGCTATCTTGCCTCAGAGAAAATCCCCAAAGGATAGGACAGCCCCCCACAAATATTGACTGTGAGTGGAGAGGGAAATGACATATGCAGAATGAAAACAGGGTATAGCAAAGGAGGCCAGTCTAGCTAGATAGATAGAACAGGACAGAATACTGTGTGGTCAGTATTAAAAACTAGAAAAATCCACCACAGAGTTTACAAAAATCTCCACACCTGACTAAAGGTGTGGAGGGTAAATCTGCTTCCCAGAGCTTCCAGCTTAACTGAATAAATCCATAGTGACAAGCTGGACTAGAAAAAACATAGATAGTGCAGAAAGATTAAGTCCACAACAAGTGGACTGCAAAAGAACAAAGCAAGGACTTATCTTTGCTGAACTGGTCAGAATATCAGGGAAATCCAAGCAGAGATGTGAATCCAACCAGGAACCATTGACAACTGGCACTGGCTGAAGGATAGAGCCAGGATAAATAGCCGAGCCAGAATAAACGATCAGTGGAAGCAGCTGCTGACTGCTAAATCCAAGGAGCAGCAGTTCAACTTAAATCCACCGGAGGGAGCCCAAGAGCAGAACTCACAAAAGTGCCACTTACAACCACCGGAGGGAGCCCAAGAGCGGAATTCACAACACCAGACCCTCCCATCTCTCATAGCTACCCGCAACATGGACCCAGGTGCACTAAATGACACCTTCAGTGCTTACGTGCTCTAATGACAAGATACTCCAGGTTGCATCGCAGGGAGCATCCATCCCTGTGACACATACCTCCCATTAACCACAATGCCGGACACTGTCTCACTACCACATCCATGCATACCCATGGCCTCAATATGCCTCTGTGCGTATACTGGAGAGACCATGCAGCACCCCCTACCTGTTACAGGGGTCACTGCATCACAAGTCATTATTGTCCAACCTCCTCTTTTACATTTGTCCAACCCACACTCCATTACACACACAGATAGACAGATAGATGATAGATGAAATGGATAGACAGATCTACATATAGATGCATACATCTATCTATTCATATATCTATCTATAGATATAGCTGGATAGATATATCTATTGATAGATGTATGGATAGTGTAGGGTGCGTGACCACTGTCCGGATTACATCCGGGTTAGCTGCAGATTGGATGCTGCGTACTTGTAGTCCCTTCGGATGATGCCTGCACACACACAGCCCCCCAAAGACAGCCCTGAACAGTCCCGCACACACCTGCACAGCCCCACACACACCCGAACAGTCCCTTACACACCCGCATAGCCAGGCACACACCCGCACAGCCAAGCACACACCCGCACAGCCCCGCACACACCCCAACAGTCCTTCAGACACCCGCACAGCCCCGAACAGTCCCGCACACACAGTGTGAACAGTCCCGTAATGCAGTGGAATGTCCTGTAGTTACCTTGAGTTGCGGTGATGCGCCCTCTGCTGGATGTCCTCATATGAACTCGAGCCTGGGAAAATTCCGCACTATTGGATTAATAATGGATAGGTGTCATAATTGACGCCTCTCCATTATTAATCTGCCTTAATGTCACCTTACAATAGGAAGGTGACCTTAACCCTTCATTACCCCATATCCCACCGCTACACGGGAGTGAGAAGAGAGTGGCCAAGTGCCAGAATAGGCGCATCTTCCAGATGTGCCTTTTCTGGGGTGGCTGGGGGCAGATGTTTTTATCCAGGGGGGCAATAACCATGGTCCCTCTCTAGGCTATAAATATCTGGCTTCAGTCACTGGCTTTACCACTCTGGAGGAGAAATATGCGTGGGAGCCCACGCCAATTTTTTCCGCGATTTAACCCTTTATTTTACAAGCTACAGTGCCCAAATTTTGCACATACACACTACTAACATTAGTAGTGTGAAATAGGCAAAAAAAAAAGGGATATGAGATGGTTTACTGTATGTAAACCATGTCTCATATCATGTCGAGTTTGTGAAGGAGAAAGAAAAAGCCGGCAATTGAATTACCGGCTTTTCTCTATAACACCGCTGCGTATTTCTCGCAAGTCACACTGCTGGTCCATGTGTAATCCGTATTTTTCTCGCACCCATAGACTTTCATTGGCGATTTTTTTTGCGCAATACGGTGACAAACGCAGCATGCTGCGATTTTCTACGGCCGTAGAAGAGCGTATAATACGGATCAGTAAAATACGGCAGATAGGAGCTGGGACATAGAGAATCATTGTACTGTATGCAATCCATATTTTCTGCACCTCTCATACGTCCGTAAAATTCGCTAGTGTGACGCCGGCCATACACGCACACAGTCACCGCCCACACACTTCCCTCCTCTCGAACTGCAGCGATTCTCGGATCCACATCCGCAGCAAAACTGCAGATCTTTTTTACATCTGCAGTTTTGCTGTGAATGTGCCCGACTCAATGCAAGTCTAAGGGTGCAGAAACGCTGCAGTTTGGCACAAAAGAAGTGACATGCTGCGAAAAAAAAAGCTGCGTTTCGGTGCGGCTTTTTCCCCAGCATGTGCACAACAAGTCTGCGGCTCCCATAGACTTACATTGGTTGTGCACTATACTGAGGATTTGATGCAATTCTGTGCGGCAAAAAACGCTGCGAATCTGCAATCAAATCTGCAACGTGTGCACACAGCCTTAGCATTTAGTGAACCCAGCAAAAAAGCCAAGCAAAAAACAAGTGTGGGATTGCACTTTTTTTTGCAATTTCATCACACTTTGAATTTTTTTCACATTTTCTGTTACATGACATGGTAAAACCAATGATGTCGTTAAAAAGTAGAACTTGTTCCGCAAAAGACAAGCCCTCACATGGCCATATTGACGGAAAAATTATGGCTCTGGAAAGAAGGGGAGAGATAAATGAAAAAAGCGAAAAAAGCTCCAGGGGTGAAGGGGTTTATAAACATGGATATGGACATATCTATGGAAATAGATATAGATATATAGATATATCTCTGTATGTATCTATCTATCCATCCCTTATCTATCTATCTACCTATCTATCCCATATCTGTCTGTCTGTCTATCTATCTATCTTTCTATTATCTATCTATTATCTACTGTATCTATCTATCTATCTATCTATCTATCTATCTATCTATCTATGTATCTATCTACCTAGCTATCTACCTATCTAGCTGTGTGTAAAGGAGTGTGAGTTGGACAAATGTAAAAGAGGAGGTTGGACAGAAAAGACATCACAAATCTTTTTGAAGATAGAGGAGGGAGAGGAGGGAGGGGTTGGGGTGTGTTTTGGAGTGGGTGTGGTAGGATCAGGCTTAGAGGCCAGTGCAATGCATCATGGAACTTGTAGTATTAGAGCACAATAAGTCAGGAGAAAGGAAGTTGTCGATTAACCCCATGAGAGCTGGATCCAACACTGAAGATGTGGTGCTACAGCATGATAAAAGGTAATATTGCTAAAATAAACACAGTGGATGTTTTCAGTGGCACATAATAGCAAGATTTATGAAAAAAAAGTTATTGTAGTGGACAACTTCTTTAACCTACTGATATCTCAATTAATTTTACTTTTATTGGTATCTTTTTTTATTTTTGAAATTTACCAGTAGCTGCTGCATTTCCCACCCTAGGCTTATACTCGAGTCATTAAGTTTTCCCATTTTTTTGTGGCAAAATTAGGGGTCTCGGCTTATACTCGGGTCAGCTTATACTCGAGTATATACGGTACATTATCTTCACAAAAATGTTATTTTAGCCCCAAATTTGGCATTTTTAAGGGTTACAGAAAAAACTGCACCATACAATTTGTAGTGCAATTTCTCCTGAGTACGCCGATACACCATATGAGGGCTTTGGGCACACGGCAAGGCTCAGAAGGGGAGGAGCGCCATTTGACTTTTTTAGCGTAAAATATCCTGGAATAATTAGTGGACGTAATCGTCCATTTGGAGAGCCCCTGGTGTGCTTAAACAGTGGAAACCCCCCCCACAAATTGACCCCATTTTATTAACTAGACCCCTCAAGGAATGTATTTAGATTTGTAGCGAGCACCTTGAAACCCCCCCCCCAAAGTTTTTAACATTGAGCAGTGAAAATAATAAAATCACATTTTCCCCACAAAAATGTTATTTTAGTCCTACATTTTGCATTTTCATAAGGCTCACAGCAAAAATTGCACCATACAATTTGTTGTGCAATTTCTTCTGAGTACATTGATACCCCATATGTGGGAGAATACTACTTTTGAGGCACAGTGCAAAGCTCAGAAGGAAAGAGGCACAATATTGGAGTTCAGATTTTGCTGGAATGGTTTGAGGGTGCCATGTCACATTGGCAGAGCCCCTGAGGTGCCAGAACAATAGAAACCCCCTATATGTGAACTCATTTCACAAACTTCACTCCCCAATGAATTCATCTAGGGGTGCAGAGTTCATAATGATGACACACCCGCCAGAGCCATGGGGTACGCGGTACCGTGTCTAGTACTAAAAAGGATGTGTCACAGCGGCCGTGACCCAGTCTGTGGCCCTGGGCGCCATGTTAAAGGAAATGACTTTAAATGGGGTTTGTGAAATAATAAAAGTTCGTGACGCAACCTGTAGTATTCGGTCAGGGGTGACTGACGCTGTTTAAAGGGGTAAGCTGGGGTGATGTTATGGCAGCTGGGATGGTATGGCTTCCCACAAGTGAAGCAGGGTCCCCAGGGCTCCCGATGTAGTAGAGGAGATGGTGGTAGGTGGTGTTGTAAGAAAACAGAGGACACAGGGTTGCAGTCTCTTTACCTCTTTACTTGGTTTAAGGCAGCCACAGTCCAGGGTACAGGATCACGGATGCTGGTGTGGTCTGGCCAGCTTGGAAGCGAATTGGGAATCCCACTAACCAGGTGGGGTTGGAAGGCTTACTTCTAGCGCTGTGGTGTTGTAGTCCTTTGCTGCCTTAGGCCTCACTCAAGGTCCTCACATTTCTTCTCTGTCCCCCTTTAGATAGGAGACTAACCCGTACGACAGGTAACTCAAGCCTTTTTACAGGATCTCTATCACGACCCGGGCTCTATTTGCTACTGTGTCCTCATGTGTCAATAGTGAATGGGTAACTTGAAGTCCAGCCGTCCGCCGGTTTCTGCTGTGATACATAAAGTGCTGCACAACCTCTGTCTTCCAGCTACCGGTATCTCCGCTCAGCGTGGAGGAAGCTCAGTTGCAGCTTCTCTCACCATCTCTTCAGTCTCCTGTGCTTCCCCTCTCTCTCAGTCTCCTACAGACTACTCTGCTTTCTTTTTCCATCCCATGAGCTGCAGATTCACTCGTCTCCACGGCCTCAGCCTTCCTTCCTCTCTCTTCGCTCTCCTCTCACCAACTGTCTAACTCCAACTGCCTAACTTCCTCCTCCAGCCAGAATATATGTATGGAAGCCACCCAAACTGGATCAGAGCTCCCCCTTCTGGCCTGAAGGCAGAACTGTGTTGTATATGCTGAATACCTGTCAGAGTGATCCTTCCTCGCTTCCAAGCATGACATCACTATCCCCGTGAGGAAAGCAATGCCACTGTAACATCCAGGAACCTGGGGTGTTACATTGACACCACATGTGCCTCACAGAATTTTATACCATTGAGAGGTGAAGAAAGAATAAATTACATTTTTACCACTGAAATGTTGCTTTAGCCCAGAGTTTTTGATTTTTCTATGGGCTAATAGGAATTTTTTTAGAACATAGTGAGATCCATTTTTTCCTGAGTGCGCCAATACCATACATGTAATTGGGAAATATTTTCAGGCACAGTGCAAAGCTCAGAAGGCAAGGAGAGCCAGATTTTACTGTTGTGGTTTGCAAATGCCATGACCCACTGGGAAAGCCCATGAGGTGCGAGAACAATAGAACCCCCCATAAATTACCCCATTTTACGAACTACACCTCTCAATGAATTTATCTCTGGGTGCAGTGATCATATTGACGCCACGGGTGTACCATAAAATTTGTCCCACAATGTCTACTGAACATTGTAATATCCTATATGCGCCTGTACAGTACTACTTAGTCATATGGAGAGACTGGGGAGGAACGGAGCGCTATTTGCCTCCTGGAGCGCAGATGTTCCTAGAACAGTTTGCAGACTCCATGTACAGAGCCCCTAATTGCTAGAAGAGCAGAACCCTTGAGGAATTTGTCTACAGTTATAATGACGATTTTGACTACATGGGTATTTTCCAGACAGAAGGAGCAATGAATGTTGCTGAGTGCAATCTGCCGTTGTAGTGACCAGTATGCTGTGGTAACCAGTGCATTGCAGTCACAGTATGTTATGTCCCACTCATGCTTCTGCAGACATGCACTTGTAAGTTAAGCGGGCTCTCATCTCTTCAGAAATGCCAAACATGTGGTTTAGGCACACTGTGGGGCTCAGAAGGGAAGGGACATTTGGATTTGGGAGTGCAGAATTTGCTGAATTTCTTTTGGAAGGTTATGGAGCAATTTTGCTTTTCCAGAGCTTTTGTGCTACCAGTAACGTGGAAGCCCCCTATATTTCCGTTGACTGATGAGTGGGGACTTATTTTTTTTGGGATTGAGTTGAAACTTTTATTGGGAACATTTTACATAATGTTTGGGATCACAGTTGTCCGGCGCTCTATGCTGAGCACTTACTTGGAGGTTTCCATCTAAATCTCTGAGTAACGTGATTCAGATGAAACCCCCAATGGATCCATTCACTATAGTGAGGCAGCAGAGTTACTCTGGACTCCATCTGACCTCTGTTCCACAGTTTTCTTTTTTTCAGAAATGCATAAAACTGTGGCCGACGGCACATTTATGCAATCCTAAAAAGACGGACACCGCCAGACCACAGGTCAGATGGCGTCTCCATCTGCCTCATTATAGGGAATCTTCTGCATACTGCGCTATCTTCTTTTTCACTAAAAATACTACAAAAACTGATGTTTTTGCCACTTTTCTTGCTTCCTATGGGTGAAAAAACACCGCAAAAATGCTGAAAAAAGTGACATGCTGCAGTTTTCAAAAAAGCATCAGTTTTCCAATTCAGTCAGGAAAAAAAAAAATGTGTGTGCATGAGATTTCTGAAATCTCATAGACTTTGCTGGTACTTTGGTAATTTGCATAAAAAAGCAGCAAAAAAAACTGCACCAAAAGCGCAACATGTGAACATAGCCCTTGTCTTGCAATATTCGTTGTCATTTTTAATGCCAAATTTTTAAAAATGGCAATGTCCATGTATTTTTTTAAAATTAAAAATGTTTATTATTTTTGTCTTTTAACCCCTTTCTAGCATCTGACGTACTATCCCGTCGAGGTGACCTGGCCCGTATTATCATCGACGGGATAGTGCGTCATATGCGATCAGCCACGCCCACGGACGGAGCACGGCCGATCGCAGCCAGGTGTTAGCTGATTATCACAGCTGACATCCGGCATTATGTGTCATGAGCGGTCACAGACTGGTCCCGGCACATTAACCCTCGGAACACTGCGATCAAACATGATCGCAGCGTTCCAGTGGCATAGAGAAGATGTAATCGCGTTGTTCCGAGCATCTCCTCCTGTCTCCTCCCTGCAGGCCCCTGGATCCAAGATGGCCACGGGGCCCTTCCAGGTCCTGCAGGGAGGCAGCTTGTCTTTGTCTGCTGAGATCTCGCACCGGCAAACCTCCTGCACTGCCTGGGACAATGTAAAAAAGTTTTTAAAAAACTTTACACTGTGTAAAAATATTTTTACAAAAATTCCTAAATAAAGAAAAAATATATATATATATATATTGATCCAATAAATACATTTCATTATGTAAATAAAAAAAAATAAAAGTACACATATATAGTATCACCGCGTCTGTAACAACCCGACCTATAAAATTGTCCCACTAGTTAACCCCTTCAGTGAACACCGTAAAAAAAACAACTTGAAAACGAGGCTTTATCATCATACCACTGAACAAACAGTGGAATAACACGCGATATAAATAAACATGGTACCGCTGAAAACGTCATTTTGTCCCGCAAAATATGAGCCATGACAGTGTCATCAGCGAAAAAATAAAAGTTATAACCCTCAGAATAAAGCGATGCAGAAATAATTATTTTTTATATAAAATAGTTTTATTGTATAAAAGCGCCAAAACATAAAAAAAATATAAATGAGGTATCGCTGTAATCGTACTGACCTGAAGAATAAAACTGCTTCATCAATTTTACCAAACGCTGAACGGTATAAATGCACCCTCAAAAGAAATTCATGAATTGCTGTTTTTTGTTCATTCTGCCAAACAAAAATCGAAATAAAAAGCGATCAAAAAATGTCATGCACCCGAAAATGGTACCAATAAAAATGTCAACTCGTCCAGCAAAAAACAAGACCTCACATGACTCTGTGGACCAAAATATGGAAAAATTATGGCTCTCAAAATGTGGTGATGCAAAAACTATTTTTTGCAACAAAAAGCGTCTTTTAGAGTGTGACAGCTGCCAAACATAAAAACCCGCTATAAAAACCCGCCATAAATAGTAAATCAAACCCCCTTTTATCACCGTCTTAGGGAAAAATGTATTTATTTCCATTTTCCCATTAGGGTTAGGGTTAGGGTTGGGGCTAAGTTAAGGTTAGGGTTGGGGCTAAAGTTGGGGTTAGGGTTGGGGCTAAAGTTGGGGTTAGGGTTGGGGCTAGAGTTGGGGTTAAGGTTGGGGCTAGAGTTGGGGTTAGGGTTTGGATTACATTTACGGTTGGGTTAGGGGTGTGTCAGGGTTAGGTGTGTGGTTAGGATTATGGTTAGAGTTGGGATTATGGTTAGGGGTGTGTTTGGGTTAGGGGTGTGGTTAGGGTTATGATTAGGATTGGGATTAGGGCTAGGGGTTTGTTGGGGTTAGGGTTGTGGACAGGGTTGGGATTAGGGTTAGGGGTGTGTTGGGGTTAGGGTTGGAGATAGAATTGGTGAGGTTTCCACTGTTTAGGCACATTAGGGGCTCTGCAAATGCAACGCGACACCCACAGACCATTCCATCAATGTCTGCATTCCAAAATGCCACTTCTTCTCTTCCGAGCCCCGACGTGCAACCAAATAGTAGTTTTCTACCACATATGAGGTATCAGCGTACTCAGGACAAATTGGACAACTTTTCTCCTGTTACCCTTGGGAAAATAAAAATTGGGGGGCTAAAAAAAATCAATTTTGTGGGAAAAAAAATATTTTTTATTTTCACTGCTCTGCGTTATAAACTTTAGTGAAACACTGGGGGGTTCAAAGTTCTCACAACACATCTAGATAAGTTTCTTGGGGGTCTAGTTTCCAATATGGGGTAATTTGTGGGGGGTTTCTACTGTTTAGGTACATCAGGGGCTCTGCAAACGCAACATGATGCCCACAGACCATTCCATCAAAGTCTGCATTCCAAAACGCCACTTCTTCACTTCCAAGCTCTGCCATGTACCTAAACAGTGGTTTACCCCCACATATGGGGTATCAGCGTACTCAGGACAAATTTCACAACAATTTTTTGGGTGCAATTTCTCTAGATACCCTTGGGAAAATAAAAAATTTGTGGCGAAAAGATCATTTTTGTGGAAAAAAATGATTTTTTAATTTTCACAGCTCTATGTTATAAACACCACACATCTAGATAAGTTCCTTAGGGGGCCTACTTTCCAAAATGGGGTCACTTGTGGGAGGTTTCCACTGTTTAGGTGCATAAGGGGCTCTTCAATGGCGACATGGCGACTTATCTCAATTCCAGCCAATTCTGCGATGAAAAATTCAAACGTTGCTCCATCCCTTCCGAGCTCTGCCATGCGCCCAAACAGTGGTTAACCCCCACATATGGGGTACCGGCGTACTCAGGACAAATTGTACAACAACTATTGGGGTCCAATTTCTCCTATTACCCTTGGTAAAATAAAAAAAAAGTGCATCTGAAATAATGTTTTTGTGAAAAAAAGTTAAATGTTCATTTTTTTTTTAAACATTCCAAAAATTCCTGGGAAGCACCTGAAGGGTTAATAAACTTAAATGTGGTTTTGAGCACCTTGATTGGTGCAGTTTTTAGAATGGTGTAACGTTTTGGTATTTTCTATCATATAGACCCCTCAAAGTGACTTCAAATGTGATGTGGTCCCTAAAAAAAAAAATGGTGTTGTAAAAATGAGAAATCACAGGCCAACTTTTAACCCTTATAACTCTCTAGCAAAAAAATTTTTGGTTCCAAAATTGTGCTGATGTAAAGTAGACTTGTGGGAAATGTTATTTATTAAGTATTTTGTGTAACATATCTCTGTGATTTAAGGACATGAAAATTCAAAATTAGAAAGTTGCGAAATTTTCGCCAAATTTCCATTTTTTTCACAAAGAAACGCAAGTAATATCAAAGAAGTTTTACCATTATCACGAAGTACAATATGTCATGAGAAAACAATGTCAGAATCATCAGGATCCGTTGAAGCATTCCAGTGTTATAACCTCATAAAAGACAGTGGTCAGAACCTTGGGGGGTAAAGGGGTTAACTTTATTGCATCTTTATAGAGCAAAAGTGACATTGTCAATTAAAATGTTGCACGCAATTTTAGCATTTATGGGAAAATTACACTCCAGGGGGAGAATGGAATACATTTGTGAAAACATGTTGTGAATGTAAAATAAGTTAGTTATGAATAAGCCACAAACATCTGGTGTAAAAAACCATGTCCACAAACCTTGTAAAAAGTAGACTTCAAAATGAGAGGAAAAGAGGAATTTGGCTAAAAACAAAAAACAGTCCTAAAACAGGAAAAACTGGACAAAAATAGGCAGAAAGTCAAAGATATATTGGGCCTTTCCTGTTTCCTCAGTAACCTAGCTTTGTAAAAATGTTAATGATAAAGTCGTACAAAATACATACGTTTTTACTGCATTTATACTATTTATTTGTAGAATTTCTAAACTTTATTTTAAGTTTATTGGGAAATTGTGAAACTATATCTCATATTTGCTGCATTAGAAAATTACATGTATGTTATAATTGCACCGAAGGTCAAACTCCACATATAAATCAGATATACAGCGGAGAAATGCAGCACATATTTACCATGAGGGCTTAGCCTTGGTGCTACATGCATTACTAATTGCACCTTTTTCTTCAATCTTTCAAAAATTACAAGAATGGAATAAAATTTTAAGAAGTCCCATATTTTTTAACAAAAATAATATACAAAAAAATGTTGCGACATTTTGATGCAAAAAAAAAACTGGAACAAAATGTTTTGATAAATTTTCCCCCATTTTTTTTCTAAACTACCATAATTTACTGCAGCATTTTTATTACCATTTTTATTAGCAAAAAAAACTACAGCTGAATGTTGCCTATAAAACAATTAGAAGATATTAAACACGCTACAGTTTTCACACCAGTCAATCAGGCATTTTTTAGAATTCCTGGAATTTTTGGATGAGTTTTCAGAATCTCATTATTATCAGGGGCAGGATTACAATGACAAGTAACACCTAGGGTTGAGCGAAACGGATCGGACAAATTCAAAATTTCATGAAACCCAACCCGATCCTAGTGTGGGATCAGCCATGAGGTCGCCGATCTGCGCGCAAAAGTCGCGTTTCATATGATGCTTTCAGCGCCATTTTTCAGCCAATGAAGGAGGACGCAGAGTGTGGGCAGTGTGATGACATACTGTAGGTCTCGGTCCCCACCATCTTAGAGAAGGGCATGACAGTGATTGGCTTGCTTTCTGCGGCGTCACAGGGGCTATAAAGGGGCATGCACGCCGACTGCCACCTTACTTCTGCCGATCTTAGCATAGGGAGAGGTTGCTGCAGCTTCATCAGAAGAAGGGATATAGTTAAGGAGTAGTGTTGAGCGATACCGTCCGATACTTGAAAGTATCGGTATCGGAAAGTATCGGCCGATACCGGCAAAGTATCGGATCCAATCCGATACCGATACCCGATACCAATACAAGTCAATGGGACTCAAGTATCGGACGGTATTCCTGATGGTTCCCAGGGTCTGAAGGAGAGGAAACTCTCCTTCAGACTCTGGGATCCATATAAATGTGTAAAATAAAGAATTAAAATAAAAAATATTGCTATACTCACCTGTCCGACGCAGCCTGGACCTCAGCGAGGGAACCGGCAGCGTTGTTTGTTTAAAATTCGCGCTTTTACTTGGTTACGTGAAGTCCCGGCTTGTGATTGGTCAGGGCGGCCATGTTGCCGGGACGCGGACCAATCACAGCAAGCCGTGACGAAATTACGTCACGGCTTGCTGTGATTGGTCCGCGTCCCGGCAACATGGCCGCCATTAACCAATCACAAGCCGTGACGTCACGGGAGGCTGGACACGCGCGCTTTTTAAAATACGCGCATGTCCAGCCTCCCGTGACGTCACGGCTTGTGATTGGTTAATGGCGGCCATGTTGCCGGGACGCGGACCAATCACAGCAAGCCGTGACGTAATTTCGTCACGGCTTGCTGTGATTGGTCCGCGTCCCGGCAACATGGCGCCGTGACCAATCATAAGCCGGGACGTCACTGGAGGCTGGACACGCGCGCTTTTTAAAATACGCGCATGTCCAGCCTCCCGTGACGTCACGGCTTGTGATTGGTTAATGGCGGCCATGTTGCCGGGACGCGGACCAATCACAGCAAGCCGTGACGTAATTTCGTCACGGCTTGCTGTGATTGGTCCGCGTCCCGGCAACATGGCGCCGTGACCAATCATAAGCCGGGACGTCACTGGAGGCTGGACACGCGCGCTTTTTAAAATACGCGCATGTCCAGCCTCCCGTGACGTCACGGCTTGTGATTGGTTAATGGCGGCCATGTTGCCGGGACGCGGACCAATCACAGCAAGCCGTGACGTAATTTCGTCACGGCTTGCTGTGATTGGTCCGCGTCCCGGCAACATGGCGCCGTGACCAATCATAAGCCGGGACGTCACTGGAGGCTGGACACGCGCGCTTTTTAAAATACGCGCATGTCCAGCCTCCCGTGACGTCACGGCTTGTGATTGGTTAATGGCGGCCATGTTGCCGGGACGCGGACCAATCACAGCAAGCCGTGACGTAATTTCGTCACGGCTTGCTGTGATTGGTCCGCGTCCCGGCAACATGGCCGCCCTGACCAATCACAAGCCGGGACTTCACGTAACCAAGTAAAAGCGCGAAATTTAAACAAACAACGCTGACGGTTCCCTCGCTGAGGTCCAGGCTGCGTCGGAGAGGTGAGTATAGCAATATTTTTTATTTTAATTCTCTCTTTTACACATTATTACATTAATGTTGTTGCGATACCCGATACCCGATACCACAAAAGTATCGGATCTCGGTATCGGAAATTCCGATACAGCAAATATCGGCCGATACCCGATACTTGCAGTATCGGAATGCTCAACACTATTAAGGAGGGAAGATTAACCCCCAAACTGCTTGTGCTGTAGCGATTTCCACTGTCCAACACCACCTTTTTTTTTGCAGGGACAGTGGAGGCTATATTTTTGTGCATCAGCTCTGTAGCTTATTAGGCTGCCTTATAAGGCTCCCTGATAGCTGCATTGCTGTTTGCACGCTGCTGTGCAAACCAACTTTTTTAAAAGCAAAAATCCTGTTGCTCCTTTCTGCACAGTTATCTTGTTTATTTGTCCACACTTTTGTGTGCAGCAGTCCTTTGTATTGCTGCCATACTTGTCCTGAGATCACTGTAGGGAGATTGAAATTGTACTACAGTCCTTGTATTTTTTCATATATCTTCCAGCCACTTTCTGCCACTTACATTGTGTTGTTTTATACACTGGGCCTGAGTTTTGGTTCAGTCTCCCCCAAAAAAAAGTGAGATTCAAATTCTCACAAAGTGGATAAACTTCAGTCCTGTTAGTTTGTCGTATATCAGCCAGCCACTTTCTGCCACTTACATTGTGTTGTTTTATGCACAAGGCCTGAGTTTTGGTTCAGTCTCCCCCCAAAAAAGGGAGATTTAAATTCTCAACAAGTTTATATACACCTTCTACCTTGTTTTACAGTACCATATAATGGTTGTTATTTTGGTTAGATTTTCCAAAAAATGAGGAAGTCTGGTGTAAGAGCCCGTGGGCGGTGGTTGCCAGCTGGTACTGATGGTGGTGGTGGTGGTGGTGCATCTGGTGGTAGTGGCAAAAGCACAATAGCACCTAAGGCTGGAGGTGTTGAGCCAGCGTCATCATCTGGCTACACAAGGCCTCGAAGGCTCCCTTATCTGGGAGTAGAAAAACATCTTTTAAAGCCGGAGCAGCAGGAAAAATTTTGGCTTTCCTTGCTGACTCAGCCTCTAGCTCTTTCGCCTCCTCTTCAGAAAGTTCCAAATATAAAAGCAGCGAGTTGTCAGTGAATGCTCCCGGTCAGGAACAAGACATTTCCTTGTGCCCTTCACCCAAACCAATACACTACAGGTTACGCCATGGAGCTCTTTACACATACCGTGCCTGGGTTAGAAAGCGAAATTGTTAACTGCCCATTTCAAGATGAATCAGACATGGAGTGCACTGATGCACAGCCACAGCTAGATTATTATGCTGTTCCATTGACTCAGATCACTACATTGCCCTCGCAGTGTACTGAGCCAGAATCTGACCCTGATGAGACTATGGTGCCCCGTCCCGAACGCTATAGCACCTTACACGGTGACACAGAGGAAGGTGCACATGACATTGAAGAGGAGGTGATAGATGACCCAGTTGTTGACCCAGATTGGCAGCCATTGGGGGAAGAGGGTGCCGCTGCCAGTAGCTCAGAAGCGGAGGAGGATGATCCGCAGCAGCCATCTACATCGCAACAGCTGTCATCTGGCAGGCCCGTATCAGGCCAAAAACGTTTGTCAAAAACAAAAACAGTTTTAGGACAGCTTAGCCATCCGGTGAAAGTAGCACAGCGTGCAATGCCTGAAAAGGTATTCCATAGTAGGAAGAGTGTAGTGTGGCAATTTTTTAACCAAGATCCGAATGATCAGTCGAAAGTTATCTGTAAGAAATGCTCATAGACCTTTAGCAGAGGGAAGAATCTTAAAAATGTAAATACAACGTGCATGCTTAGACCTTTAACCAGCATGCACTTGCAAGCCTGGACTAACTACCAAATGTCCCGTACCGTTGGTGCACCTGTTCAGAATGAAGGTAGTCAGCAACGCTACATTGCTTCCCTCACTGTAAGCCCACCGGTTAGGACACCACCAGCAGCAAATGTGGAGGTATCGTCGCAAGGCCAAAGCAGTCAGGGAATCACAAGGAAACACTGTATGTAGGCCAACATCAAGAATACCATCACCAACCCTCTCTCAATCCGCCATGTCCACCACCCCCAGTGCTAGTTCCACCATATGCAGTTCTCCAGTCCAGCTCACCCTACAAGAGACTCTCATTAGGAGAAAGAAAGTACTCATCCTCTCATCCGTGTACACAGGGTTTGAACGCCCACATTGCTATACTAATCTCGTCAGAGATGATGCCCTACCGGTTGGTTGAAAGCGAAGCTTTCAAAGACCTGATGGCCTACGCAGTACCATGCTATGACCTACCCAGTCGGCACTTCTTTGCGAGAAAAGCCATCCCAGCCCTCCACCAGCATGTCAAAGACCGCATTGTCCATGCACTGAGGCAATCAGTCAGTGGAAAGGTGCACCTCACAACAGATGCATGGACCAGTAGGCATGGCCAGGGACATTACGTGTCCATTACGGCGCACTGGGTTAATGTGGTGGATGCATGGTCCACAGGGGACAGCCATAGTGGGACAGTTCTGCCTAGCCCATGGTCTAGGAAACAGTTGGCTGTAGGCGTTCACCACCCCTCCTCCTCCTCCAGAAGCGAAAGCTCGTCCACAGAGCACAGTCGCACGACCACTCCATCCGCAGCTGCCACTGTTGCACACCAGGTGTCCCATTATCGAACAGCTAGTGGTAAGCGTCAACAGGCTGTGTTACAAATGAAGTGTTTGGGCGACAACAGACACACCACGGAAGTATTGGCTGAGTACTTGCAGCAACAAACTCAGTCATGGCTGGGCAGTGTACATCTTGAGGCAGGCAAGGTAGTCAGTAGTGTTGAGCATTCCGATGCTGCAAGTATCGGGTATCGGCCGATACTTGCTGTATCGGAATTCCGATACCGGGATTCCGATACTCTTGTGGTATCGGGTATCGGGTATCGCAACAACATTAATGTTAAAATGTGTAAAAGAGAGAATTAAAATAAAAAATATCGCTATACTCACCTCTCCGACGCAGCCGGGACTTCAGCGAGGGAACCGGCAGCGTTGTTTGTTTAAAATTCGCGCTATTACTTGGTTACGTGAATTCCCGGCTTGTGATTGGTCAGGTCGGCCACGTTGCCGGGACGCGGACCAATCACAGCAAGCCGTGACGAAATTACGTCACGGCTTGCTGTGATTGGTCCGCGTCCCGGCAATATGGCCGCCCTGACCAATCACAAGCCGTGACGTCACGGGAGGCTGGACACGCGCCCATTTTAAAATGAGCGCGTCCAGCCTCCCGGCTTGTGATTGGTTGACCGCGGCGCAACCAATCACAAGCCGTGACGTCACGGGAGGCTGGACACGCGCCCATTTTAAAATGAGCGCGTCCAGCCTCCCGGCTTGTGATTGGTTGACCGCGGCGCAACCAATCACAAGCCGTGACGTCACGGGAGGCTGGACACGCGCCCATTTTAAAATGAGCGCGTCCAGCCTCCCGGCTTGTGATTGGTTGACCGCGGCGCAACCAATCACAAGCCGTGACGTCACGGGAGGCTGGACACACGCCCATTTTAAAATGAGCGCGTCCAGCCTCCCGGCTTGTGATTGGTTGACCGCGGCGCAACCAATCACAAGCCGTGACGTCACGGGAGGCTGGACACGCGCCCATTTTAAAATGAGCGCGTGTCCAGCCTCCCGTGACGTCACGGCTTGTGATTGGTCAGGGCGGCCATATTGCCGGGACGCGGACCAATCACAGCAAGCCGTGACGTAATTTCGTCACGGCTTGCTGTGATTGGTCCGCGTCCCGGCAACATGGCCGACCTGACCAATCACAAGCCGGGAATTCACGTAACCAAGTAATAGCGCGAATTTTAAACAAACAACGCTGCCGGTTCCCTCGCTGAAGTCCCGGCTGCGTCGGACAGGTGAGTATAGCGATATTTTTTATTTTAATTCTTTCTTTTACACATTTATATGGTTCCCAGGGCCTGAAGGAGAGTTTCCTCTCCTTCAGACCCTGGGAACCATCAGGAATACCGTCCGATACATGAGTCCCATTGACTTGTATTGGTATCGGGTATCGGTATCGGATTGGATCCGATATTTTGCCGGTATCGGCCGATACTTTCCGATACCGATACTTTCAAGTATCGGACGGTATCGCTCAACACTAGTAGTCAGTGATAACAGAAGGAATTTTATGGCTGCCATAGCCCTTTCACAACTGAAACACATACCTTGCGTGGCTCACACCTTGAACCTGGTGGTGCAGTGCTTCCTCAAAAATTATCCGGAGTTACCAGCCCTGCTCCTGAAGGTGCGAAGACTTTGCTCGCACATCCGCCGGTCGCCCGTACACTCCAGCCGTACGCTGAACCATCAGCGATCGCTGAATCTTCCCCAGCACCACCTAATAATCGACATTGCTACAAGGTGGAACTCCACACTGCACATAGTTCAGAGGCTGTGCGAACAGAGGCGTGCTGTAATTAATTTGTGGGAGGATACACATACACGGGCAGGCACTTGGATGGCAGACATGGAGTTGTCTGGTGTGCAGTGGTCGAAGCTACAAGACCTCTGTCAAGTCCTTCAGTGTTTTGAGGAATGCACACGGCTGGTAAGTGCAGATGACACCATAATAAGCATGAGCATTCCACTAATGCGTCTGCTGATGCAAAGTTTGACGCACATTAAGGAGCAGGCATCTGCAGCCGAGGAGGAGGGAAGCCTTGGTGAAAGTCAGCCATTGTCTGCTCAGGGAACTCTCCAGGACGAGGTGGCAGACAAAGAGGAGGAGGAGGAGGAGGATGGGGATGAATATTTATGGGAGGAGGATGCTTCTCAGGGGGCAATAGATACTGGTGGCATTGCAAGGTCAGGTACAGGGTTTTTGCGGGACACAAGTGATGTTGATTTGCAAGAAAGTGCTTCTCAACCCAGCACAAGCAGTGAATTGACACCTGGAACATTGGCCCACATGGCTGAGTATGCCTTGTGTATCCTAAAAAAGGGACCCCCGCATTATCAAAATGGTGACCGATGACGATTACTGGTTGGCCTGCCTCCTGGATCCACGATATAAAGGAAAATTTTAAAATATCATGCCACATGAGAACCTTGAGCAAATATTGGCTACCAAACAAGCAACTCTTGTAGACCGTTTGGTTCAGGCATTCCCAGCACACAGCGGCGGTGATGGTTCTCACACGAGCCGTAGGGGGCAACATGGCAGAGGTGTTAGAGGTGCACAAATCCAAAGGGGCGTTGGACAGAGGGGTTTTATGACCAGGTTGTGGAGTGATTTCGCAATGACCGCTGACACGACAAGTACTGCTGCATCGATTCAAAGTGACAGGAGACAGCATTTGTCCAGTATGGTTACGAACAACTTTTCCTCCCTTATCGATGTTCTCCCTCACAGGTCATTCCCCTTTGATTACTGGGCATCTAAAATAGACACCTGGCCTGAATTGGCAGAATATGCATTACAGGAGCTCGCTTGCCCTGCTACTAGTGTGCTATCAGAAAGAGTCTTCAGTGCTGCTGGTTCAATACTGACCAAAAAAAGGACACGTCTGGCTACCCAAAATGTTGATGATCTAACCTTCATTAAAATGAACCAATCATGGATTTCAAATTATTTTGCCCCACCTTCCCCTGCTGACACGTAGCTTGTCTGAAAAATGTCTTGTTTTTTTCCTCCTCTTCCTGACTGCTCCAATTCCTCCATTTGCAGCTGCTGAATGTCCACCATAGGCCATTTTTATACCTCCCTAAATGGGCTAACTCCCCCCACAGGGCCGTGGTCACCACCTGGCGCAAGCACTCGTGCGAGTGCCGTTTGCCTGGACAGGTGGGTGGGCCCACTCTTGGGCGACGACACTGGCACAGGGTCCCTCATAGTACAATGAAGTGTCTCTGACGGTGGTGGTGCACAACCAACGTCAGACACACCGTCGTAATATGAGGGGCCTTGTGCCAGTACCGCCGCCCACGAGAGACTGTTCCCCCCCAGCTCAAACAGTGCTCTACCACTTGCAATACTTACCTCTCCCTGCTCCACCACTGTGTAGTCTGTGCTGTTAAATCCTTCAATGGCACTGCCAATACAAATTTGTTGAAATGATAGATGATAGTTAAAATATACAGGGGCCCTGGCCTCCATTTAGACCAGTTAATATTTTGCGCCTACTACCACTGTCTGCTACTCAGCAGAGTAGCCCACCCCTGTACCTAGCTATGCCACCTGTTTATTTATGAAAATTTTTTGGCAGACATTTAGCCCACTTTATTATTTGGGCCTACTAACTGTGTCTGCCACTCATTACAGTTTTCCTCCACTGAACAAAGCAATGCTGCCTGTTTAATCCTGTTACCACATTTGAACTGCATTTAGCCTACTTTATTATTTGGGCCTACTAACTGTGTCTGCCACTCATTACAGTTTTCCTCCACTGAAGAAAGCAATGCTGCCTGTTTAGTCCTTTTACCACATTTGAACTGCATTTAGCCTACTTTATTATTTGGGCCTATATCTGTGTTTCCTCCTCATCCTGCCCATGGCCCAGTCACTGCTAGATGAGTCTGCTGGTACATTGACCCAGACCACTACATTCCCCTTGCACTCTACACAGCCAGTATCTGACCCTGCTGAAAGTCAGGTTCCCCTTCCCGCATACTATACCACCTTACACGGGGACAAAGAGGAAGGTGCAGATGACAGTGCAGGTTCCTTCATCAGGAGGGGGGGGGCATACTCGTTGGTGACATCACTGGCACAGGGCCCCTCATAGTACCCAAAAGTGTCTCTGCCAGTGGGAGGCGCCACCCGCCGTCAAACAAACCACCGTACTATGAGTGGCCCTGTGCCAGTGCCAACGAGTGGGCACCCCTGCTTGCTCAGGATCACAGCACTTGCAAAGTTGAAATACTTACCTCTCCCTGCTCCACCGCCATGACGTAGTCCGCGTTTCCTGGGCCCATGAAAATCTTGAGCCAGCCCTACCCCCCCCACAACTTTAGCCAAATGACCCCCAGTTTTCAATGCCTAACTATTATTATAAAGTAAATTAAGATTGACAAGCTTCAGTAATAAGAATTGATGTTTTTGGCATTAAAATGGGCACTGTAGGTGTTTTCCTGTCCTCCACTCACTGCCGACTTCGATTCCCCATTGACTTGCATTGGGTTTCATGTTTCAGTCGACCCCCGACTTTTCATAATAATCGGCCGATTTCACCCGACCCGACTTTTCACAAAGTCGGGTTTCCCGAAACCCGATTCGATCCAAAAAAAGTAAAAATCGCTCAATTCTAGTAACCCCACATACACAGCTAATAACACTGACTTTACCACTTACAATTGATGATGTTACAGCTCCCCCTACCTTCACGATGACTTTTGCTAAATATTAGAAGCTAAAGGAAATCTACCATCAGGTTTTTGCTTACCCCATCTGAGACCATTATGATGAATGGCAAAGACCCTCATTCTAGTGATGTTTTACTTACTTTACTGGTGCTGTAGCTTTGATTACAAACTGCTTTACCTGCTGCAAATTTCCCAGTTCTGCAAATGCTGAACTCTTTTACCCCCCCCCCCCCCCACATACATACACACACACAGTCACCCGCTCACTCACTCACTTGCTCTCCCACACCACTGATTGGCAGCTTTCTGGGTATACTGTGCATAAGCAAAAGCCTGCCAATCAGTGATGGGGTGTGATTTATACTGAGCTCATTAATATGGAGGACTACATGGCTGCAGGTTTACTAGTCCTCTGGTGATAATCTAATGCTGAAAAAACAGTGATATTATAAAAATAACCACACTAAACAGCCGGGTGACACATCACTGGAATCAGGGTCTCTGCCCCTACATCGTGGGGTCTTCAGATAGGTAAAAAAAGCCTGCTGACTGATTCCTTTTTATATAAAATATAGTGTCTGAGTCAGTATATTGTTGCCAATCTACTGTGTATGTGGATTTCTTGAAAGAGCACGAAGCACAAGAGGCCAGAGCAATATTTCTCATTTTCATTTTTAATAAATATATGAGAAAGAACAAAAAACAAAATAACCAAAAACACGTGATACACAAAGAACTGATTTAGGGTATATGCACATGATGTCTTTGTTCCTGAAGGGGCTTTGCTGACAACATTTCTCTGTATTAGGCCAGGATCACACTTGCGAGAAACTCGCACGAGTCTCTCATCTCAATACCCGGCACTGCTGCCGGCACTCGGACCGGAACGCTAAGCTGCATAGAAATACATACAGCCGCACGCTCTGGTCCCGAATGCCGAGGGCAGTGCCACGTATTGAGATGAGAGACTCGTGCGAGTTTCTAGCAAGTATGATCCTGGCCTTAAAGAAATTGCAGAATGGAAGGTATGCACTGCAATGTCGTTTCTATATTGCTGTTCTCTGTGTTCATTTCTTGCGACTATTTTTCTGGTGGATTTCAGGGGGAATCAGTCATGTGCACATACCCTAAGGCCTCATTCAGACCACCATTTTCAACGTACATGTTCTGTTAATAGTTTTCATGTAAATAACATTATAGTCTATGGGGGGTGTTCAGATGTCAGTAATTTTTTTGTGGACTGTGTGTCAGCTTAAAAAAAAAAATCACTGGATACATGTCCTTTTTATGAGCATCATGAATGAAAACTACCAATACAAGTCTATGGGTCAGCAGACAGATGGCATGAGCATATACTGCTTTCCTTGAGTAACATTGCAACCAATAGGAGTTTTGTACTGTATTCCTTTATTTAATTTAAAATCACTGAAGAAAGTGATGGTGAAAACTGACACTGATCAAACACTTGGAAATCAATAAAAATACTGATGATGACCAGTTGTGTAACTAGTGTCTGATTATCCCCGGTACAAAATTTGGATATAAGCGCCCCCACATGTTGGTCAGATATATGGGCCCTTGTAGCATTCTAAATCCTATAAGGACATACATGCTTCTCCCTTTCCCTCATTATGTAGTAATGTCCCCATCCCGGGCCCATTCTGGCATATATGTCCCCCATACTGGTATAAATGTCCCCCATTGTGGTATAAATGTCGCCCATCCTGGTATACATGTCCCCCATACTGGTATATACTGTATATCCCCCAACCTGGGCTCATCCTGACTCCCATCCTGGTATATATGACTTCCATCCTGGTATATATGTCTCCCATCTTGGTGTATATTTCTTCCATCCTGTTATATATGTCTGCCATTCTGGTATATATGACTCCCATCCTGGTATATATGACTCCCATCCTGGTATACAGTATATGTCTCCCATCCTGGTATGCAGTATATGACTCCCATTCTGGTATATATGTCTCCCATTCTGGTATATATGTCTCCCATCCTGGTATATATGTCTCCCATCCTGATGTACTGTATATGTTTCTTATTCTAGTATATATGTTTCCCATCCTGGCATATATGACTTCCATCCTTGTAAATATATCCACTGTTCTTTAATGCATAAAAAAATAAACGATTCTACTCACCTTGCCTCCACTCCAACGCTACACAATATCTTCTTCTGTAACTTGTAGCTGACTTCAGCATTCAAGCATCAGTGCATGATGTCACTCTGAAAAAGGATGAAGTTTCTCTAGCTTAAATAAAATCATGCCCTGCGCTCTCAGGGTTAATTGTATGTGGCCTCCTTTTGGATCTGGGAGGGATATTTAAATCCACTCTGAACCTGGATTCTCTGTCAGTTATACTTTCATTCTGTCTGTGTGTCTGACTCCTTGGTGTGCATGGGCAAACTGCTCTTGTTTGACTGCTTTCCGTGTATGATCTGGATTATTTACTCGCTCGGTTTCTCTGCTTGGTGTCTCTCGTTTGATTTCCTTGGATCTGACCTTCTGGTCTGTCTGTTCTGACTTCGCTACCTCACGTCTCTTTTGGTACTTCATTGCTCAGTTAGGCTCCCTGACCTCTGGCTTTCACCTGACTATCCTTCCGTCTCACCCCAGGTACCTCATTGACCTCCCGGTTTTGACCTCGGCATGCTTGACTTCTCTCCGGTGCCGTCCGGCTCCCCGGCACTCCGGCGCCTGTCTCTGCCCTCAGACACTCCCCATCAGTCATGTGGTTCAGGTCCTGCTCGCAGGCCGGTGAGTTCTCCACCACTCTGCTCATGTCCCCTTACTGTGGCGAGCTGCCTGCCCTGCAGCAGGTACACCCGGGGTTCGTGACAAAATAACTAACCGCACAGTCTCTTCCCATCTGGTCGGGTGGAGGGGCACTTGCTGTTATGGATCTGGTACAGGCTCTCTCGGATCAAGTAAGTGAGCTCTCCCAGTTAATGCAGAAGCTGTCCAAGGAGCAGCAAGCCCTGGCTCACTCGCACCTGCAGGTGCAGAGAGATGTGGCGGGTGCTTTACAGGGTCCTGTTCCGTTGGGGGCATGGGATGGGGACCCCACTGATGTGTCTCTCGTGGACCCTGAGCCACCGGTAAAGTTACCTGACAAGTTTTCCGGGGACTAAAAAGTTGTTTAGGGTTTTCAAATAAGGATGCCAGTTGTTTTTTGAGTTAGGTCCCCGTGCTTCTGGAAATGAAAGGCAGAGGGTGGGGATCGTTATGTCTTTGTTAAGGGGGGCTCCACAGGCATGGGCTTTCTCTCTCTTTCCCTCTGCACTGGAACGTATGTCGGTGAACCTGTTTTTTGAGGCCCTGGGGCACATTTATGATGAGCCTAATAGAGTGCGTCTGGTGGAGGATATGGTGATGAGTGTGACCCAGGGGAAGCACTCAGTGGAATGGTTCTATTCAGAGTTTAGATGCTGGGCCAATGAAGTATCCTGGAATGACGCCGCGCTGAGGGGTTTGTTCCGCAGGGTCCTGTCCAACCGTCTACAGGACGCTCTGGCATTACATCAACCCCCCATACTCTGGAGGACCCCATGACTCAGGCGGTCTGCATGGACCGGAGGCTCCATGCTAAAGGAGTGATGCAGCAGGAGACCCCATTATACTCCAACCTGAGTGACATTGCATCCGAACCTGAGTCCATGGAGGTTGGGGCTATCTTGTTGAAGAAAAGAGAGAGAAGACCCTGTAGTGACAACCATTAGTGTTGAGCGATACCTTCCGATATTCAAAAGTATCGGTATCGGATTGGATCTGCCGATATCCAAAAAATATCGGATATCGCCGATACCGATACCCGATACCAATACAAGTCAATGGGACACAAATATCGGAAGGCATCCTGGATCGTTCCCAGGGTCTGAAGGAGAGGAAACTCTCCTTCAGGCCCTGGGATCCATATTCATGTAAAAAATAAAGAATAAAAATAAAAAATATGGATATACTCACCCTCGTACGGCCCCTGGCTGTCACCGCTGAAAGCGTCTGCCTCCGTTCCTAAGAATGCAGAGTGAAGGACCATCGATGACATCGCGGCTTGTGATTGGTCGCGTGACTGCTCATGTGACCGCTCACGCGACCAATCACAAGCCGTGACGTCATCGCAGGTCCTACACTCACTGCATTCTTAGGAACGGAGGCTGCCGGTTACACCGCTAAGGTCCAGGGTCCGCCGGAGGGGTGAGTATATCCATATTTTTTATTTTTATTCTTTATTTTTTACATGAATATGGATCCCAGGGCCTGAAGGAGAGTCTCCTCTCCTCCAGACCCTGGGAACCACACACTGGCAACTTCCGATTCCGATTTCCGATATCACAAAAATATCGGAACTCGGTATCGGAATTCCGATACAGCGAATATCGGCCGATACCCGATATTTGCGGTATCGGAATGCTCAACACTACCAACTATGCTTTTACTGTGGAGCCTCTGGACATTGGAAAAAGGACTGTCCCTCTTGTCCTTCTTCAGCTAAGCCTTCGGGGAATACCTAAGTCTGGTTAACAATCGAGGAGGTTTCCAAGATTATCAGGTATATTTTTCCTCACTTGCTAAAATTCTTCTTCATGTGGAGTTGGAACTTGCTGACAGTCCAGTGGTGACCACCGCCTTTGTTGACTGCAGTTCTACTATTAACCTGATTGATGCTCGGGTGGTGACTCTTAATAAGATAGGGAAAGTCAGGCTTAAATATCTTTTTAAAATTGTGGCTATTGACTCCTCTCCTCTCACCCGTGATGGAATTTGTTCTATGTCTGAAGTCTTTTTGCTGAAAGTGGGTCCTACTTATGTGGAAAAATTAAGTTGTTTTGTTCTGAATAATTTGCCTGCAGGTCTGGTACTAGGGATGCCTTGGCTTCAATGCCACAACCCTATTATTGATTGGGTCATGGGGAGATCATTCAGTGGGGATGTAAGGCTAATGGTTTGTGTTGTAACTTGGTACTGCTTGTCACCCTTGTAAAATCTGTGTCAGTGTCATCTGCAGAGATGAGCGGTGTTCGAGTCGAAATGTTTGCCAATGTTTTGGGCGATGTTCGAGTCGTTCGACGAACCCGAACAATTTGCTGAAAATTCGGCTGTTTGAGTTTCTGTTCGATAACTGTTCGTTCGCCAAAAGCCTAGCATGATTTGCACGTTAAAATTGTTTATCATTGTTAATGGACTGTTTCAGTGTATAGTGGGCGGGGAATAGATCTGTGCTGAAATAACGCCGATCTCCTTTTTTTTTTTCTTTCCCACATTTACAGAGGAGCGGTGCAGTCTCTCAGCTTATCAGCAGTGCACACACACACAGCAATGTGCATGTGATGCACACAAGCAAGGGCATGTGTCATTGGCTGTGTATGTCACATGTCCTTGCCCTATAAGAACCAGCCATTTGCCCCGTCGCCACCATTTCCTCACTGCTGCAGCTTAGTGTTAGACGGCACCGCTGCTGCTGTGGCGCTATACAGACTAAGAGTGTTTTTACACCGCCTGTGTATCTCAATTTTTACTGCATCTAACCCAGTAAATCGTTTTGGGGTTTTGGGCTTAGTAGCAGTGTCTGCACGTCAGCAGAATAGCCCGCCTGTGAAGCTAGCTACACCGCCTGTGTATCTCAATTTTTACTGCATCTAACCCAGTAAATCGTTTTGGGGTTTTGGGCTTAGTAGTAGTGTCTGCACGTCAGCAGAGTAGCCCGCCTGTGAAACTAACTACACCACCTGTGTATCTCTATTTTCACTGCATCTAATCCAGTTGATAGTTTTGGGCCTAGTAGCATTGTCTGCATGTCAGCAGAGTAGCCCGCCTGTGAAACTAACTACACCACCTGTGTATCTCAATTTTTACTGCATCTATTCCAGTTAATAGTTGTGGGCCTAGGAGCAGTGTCTGCACTGTCTGACGAGCCCTGGTGCAATACGTTATGACGTATAGCCTGGGCCAACGAGCTCAAGAGGTGGGGCAAATCACGCTGCAGGAGTGGTCTCAGATCAGGGACCTATGCACCCTTCTGCATAGTTTTGAAATAGCAATGAAGATGTTTAGTGCTGACGATGCCATTATCAGCATGACCATTCCGGTGATTTACATGCTGGAGCACACCTTACACAGTGTTCGAAGTCAGGTGGTGGAACAAGAGGAGGAGGAGGAACAGGAGGAGTCGTATGCGGAAGGGCTCATATCTCCAAGGTCAAGAAGGTTGGCAGCACCAAGGCGGCTGGCATTGGAGGCTGGGGGAGAGGGATTACCGAGGGCGCATGGTAGCAGCCAAACTGTTGAGGAAGGTGCAGGAGGCGAGGAAGAAGTGGAGGACGAACTGGCGCTGGGCATGGAAGACTCATCAGATGAGGGAGACCTTGATCAAATTTCTGTTGTGCGAGGTTGGGGGGAGAGGGCAGACGAAGGAAGCATGATTCTCACCTTGCCACCACCAAGACAACAAGGACTTGGTCCTCCTGGATGCGCAAGACACATGAGTGCCTTCTTGCTGCACTACCTGCAACATGACCCTCGTATTGTCAGAATCCGAAGTAATGCCGACTACTGGTTGCCACACTCTTAGATCCCCGGTACAAAAGCAAATTTGGCGAAATAATTCCTGCCATAGAAAGGGATTCACGCATGCAGGAGTATCAGCAGAGACTGTTACAGAATCTAACATCTGCTTTTCCACAAAACACCAGTGGTGCACGTAGTCAATCTCTGAGTTCTAACTTGCCAACCGTGGGACTATCGAGTCATCACTCTAACCGTAACAGTAACATCGTATCTGGTGGTAACAGCAATTTTTTCCAATCGTTTCAAGATTTTTTTAGACCATCCTTTGCAAGGCCACAGGAGACAAGAAGTCTGACGCACAGCCAACGCCTAGAGAGGATGGTACAAGAGTATCTCCAAGTTAACATCGATGCCATGACTGTGGAACTGGACCCTTGCTCATTTTGGGCTTCCAATCTTGAAAAATGGCCTGAGCTCGCGAATCACGCCTTGGAGATCTTGTCATGCCCCACAGCCAGCGTTCTCTCTGAACGTGTGTTCAGCGGTGCTGGTGGTGTGCTGACAGATAAGCGCACACGGCTGTCCAGTCACAATGTAGACAGACTAACGTTCATCAAGATGAACAAATCCTGGATACGCAAGGACTTTTCTACCACTGTGTCATCTTGGGGAGACTAAAAGCTTGATGATTTTTGAAAATCACCTCACCAACCGTTTTAAAAAACTCTGGCGAAATTCATGCCACTTAAGTGGTGTCTGTGGCCAAATTTTTTGAAAAAATGGAGACTCTTTTATTTAGTCCCCTTGCTGAGTTTTACATGACGTTGCCATCGTCAATTCCAGGTGGGTGGGGTCATCTGCAGAGTTGTTTACTCATACTATGGCCTGGGATTCAGAGGTCTGCTCCAAAGCTTCAGTGTCTGCTAGTCAGCAGAGTAGCCCAGCCACCCACCCATGGCATTTGGCCCAGGAAATCCTTTTGGGCCTAGTATAATTTGGTGCTACTCAGCAGCGTACCCCACCCATGAAGCAAGCTACACCGCCTGTTTACCTAACTACTATTTTGTAATGGCATCTTGCCCGGGAAATCCTTTTGGGCCTAGTAGAATTTAGTGCTACTCAGCAGCGTACCCCACCCATGAAGCAAGCTACACCACCTTTTTACCTAAGTACTATTTTTAACGGCATCTGGCCCAGGAAATCCTTTTGGGCCTAGTAGAATTTGGGGCTACTCAGCAGCGTACCCCACCCATGAAGCAAGCTACACCGCCTGTTGATCTAATTACTAATTTTTAACTCCATCTAGCCCAGGAAATCATTTTCTACCTAATAGCATTTTGTGCTTCTCAGCACAGTACTCCACCCATGAAGCAAGCTACACCGCCTGTTTACCTAAGTACTATTTTTAACGGCATCTGGCCCAGGAAATCCTTTTGGGCCTAGTAGAATTTTGTGCTACTCAGCAGCGTACTTCACCCATGAAGCAAGCTACACTGCCTGATTACCTACGTTCTATTTTGTAACGGCATCTAGCCCAGGAAATCCTTCTGGGCCTAGTAGAATTTAGTGCTACTCAGCAGCGTACCCCACCCATGAAGCAAGCTACACCGCCTGTTTACCTAACTACTATTTTGTAACGGCATCTAGCCCAGGAAATCCTTTTGGGCCTAGTAGAATTTAGTGCTACTCAGCAGCATACCCCACCCGTGAAGCAAGCTACACTGCCTGTTTACCTAAGTACTATTTTTAACGGCATCTGGCCCAGGAAATCCTTTTGGGCCTAGTAGAATTTGGTGCTACTCAACAGCGTACCCCACCCATGAAGCAAGCTACACCGCCTGTTTACCTAACTACTATTTTGTAACGGGATCTAGCCCAGGAAATCCTTTTGGGCCAAGTAGAATTTTGTGCTACTCAGCAGCGTACCCCACCCATGAAGCAAGCTACACCGCCTGTTTACCTAACTACTATTTTGTAACGGCATCTGGCCCAGGAAATCCTTTTGGGCCTAGTAGCAATTTCTGCTACTCAGCAGAGTAGCCCACCCCATAAGCAAGCTACACCGCCTTCTTTCTTTCTCAGTCTAACCCCTCGGCTCTGGGGTGTCCACTCTCCCTCGAGCTCTCTCCTTCTCACAGGTGGACTACCGCGTGTTTTCACACTGTGGCAAATCTTTTAGGCCCAGGCATAAGAAGTCATCGAGGTAATGGATAATATGTGCCGCCTTACAAAAGTCCATGACGACACATTCGAGGAAGCAACTAAATGCTTCAAATAGTGAGCAGGATATGGAGCACCCCATGGGCAAACAGCGATCTATGTAGTATGCTTCTTCACAGAAGCAGCCCAAAGGGAGGACACTGTTTGGAGGCACAGGTAGTAACCGGAACGCCCCCTCAATGTCTGTTTTGGCCATTAGGGTGCTTCTTCCCAACTTCTTGACCCGCCTGATTGCCTCGTCAAAGGAGGTGCAGTACATAGTACTGTACTTGGTTCCTCTTCGATGTTGTCGTTTATTGACCTGCCCCTTGGATATGACAAATGGTGGATTAGTCTGAATGTATTGGGTTCATTTTTTGGCACAACTCCCAACAGGGGGGTACCACTACGTCTTCTAAGGAAAGCGTTCTGAATGGACCCGCTGCCATTCTACCTAAAGATATTTCTTCTTTTTATTTTTTTTGTCAAGACGTCTGGGTGTTGGTAGAGTGAGTTTTGATTTTTACTCCAGCCTTTCTTGATTTTAGAAGAGAATGACATGCCTATATCTGTGTCTCCTCCTCCTTTTACTCCTCCACCTCTTTTCTTTTCCCGTGACTATATGTAGTTGTGACTTTTCCATGTGTTTGTTGTGTCTTCTGAGCAGTTTGTCAGACTTTGGACACTTTTTAAGGTGTTTTCTATGTGTTTTCCATGTGTTTGTATGTGTTTGTGTTTGCCTGCCATTGGTTTCAATGGGGTTCGACGAACAGTTCGTCAAACAAATCCCTGTTCGACGAACCAAACCGAACCCGAACACTAGGGAGGTGGCTCATCTCTAGTCATCTGTCGGTCTGGAGGGTATTCCGGAGTACCTAAAGGACTTTGAAGACATGTTTTCTGAAAGTGAGGCTGAGGCGCTTCCACCACATAGACCTTTTGATTGTGCCATTGATTTAGCCCCAGGAGTCAAGTTACCCAAGGCTCGTCTGTTTAATTTGTCCGGGCATGAGTGTCAAGCCATGAAGGAGTACATCACCGAGAGTCTCCGCAATGGGCATATTCGGCCTTCTGTTTCACTTGTGGCAGCGGGGTTCTTTTCTGTAAAAAAAAGGATGGTGGTTTGCGGCCATGCTTCGACTTTCAGGAACTGAACAAGATTACAATGAAAAACATGTACCCTCTCCCCCTGATCCCCGATCTATGTAACCAACTCACTGGGGCCAAATAGTTCTCTAAGCTTGATTTTCCAGGGGCTTATAACCTTATAACGGTCCGGGAAGGGGATCAATAAAAAACTGCATTTCTGACAACTGAAGGACTGTTTGAAAACTTGGTTATGCCCTTTGGTCTCACTAACGCTCCTGCTGTTTTTCAGCATTTCATTAATGTTATTTTTTCTGACCTAATGGGGTCTTATGTGGTTATCTACCTGGATGACATTTTGGTGTACTCAGCGGATAGTCAAACTCACTTGCACCATCTGCATATGGTTCTTATGATGCTCAGGGAGAATCACCTGTATGCCAAATTGGAGAAATGCTCATTCTCTGTACAAGAACAGACCTATCTGGGTTTAATTGTGTCAGGGGAGGGATTCCGCATGGATCCTAAGAAGGTCCAGGCCATTATGGATTGCGTGCAGCCTCATGACTTAAAGGGGTTGCAGTGATTTTTGGGCTTTGCTAACTTCAATAGGAAGTTCATTAAAGGTTTTTTGCAGGTGGTAAAGCCTTTGACAGACCACTCTCAAGGGGGCTGATGTGAAAAATCGGTTCATGGCTGCGAAAAATTCTTTCCTGACATTGAAAAAATGTTTTACTTCAGCTCCTGTGTTGGTACTTTCCGATCCGTCGAGAACTTTTATCGTACAGGTTGATATTTCTGATGTGTGGGTGGGGGCAGTTTTGTCTTAGTGTCCTTGCACCCTTACTAATCTTTAGAAGTGTGCCATCTTTTCTAAAAAGTTCTCTTCTGCCGAGAGAAATTATGATGTCGGCAATAGGGAATTGTAGGCGGCCTTTGAAGAATGGAGGCATTTCCTGATCATAAAAAGTTGGCCTATATCGAGTCTGCCAAGAGATTGACCCCCAGATAAGCTCGGTGGGCACTTTTTTTTTCTCGTTTTCATTTTACTATCACATTCCGCCCGGGATCTAAGAATATTAAGGTTGTTGCTTTATCCTAAAGCTTTGATTCTGTGTCCCCTTCAGAACCCCGTCCGCAATTCTTCAGCCAGGAGTAGTGGTGGCCAATCGACTGGTGCGGGCCTTTCATGCCAGATACCCAGAGAAGCCTGGGGGTCCAGTGGCCCCCTGTTAAGAGTGGAGTACTGTCATGGTTTGGACAGGGATCATGCCCTGCCCTCTCTGGGTTAATTGTATGTGGCCTCCTTTTGGATCTGGGAGGGATATTTATATCCACTCTGAACCTGGATTCTCTGTCAGTTATACTTTCATTCTGTTTGTGTGTCTGACCTCCTGGTGTGCGTGTGCATACTGCGTTTGTTTGATTGCTTTCCATGTATGATCTGGATTATTTACTCTCTTGGTTTCTCTGTTTGGTGTCTCTCGTTGTTTGATTTCTTTGGATCTGACCTTCTGGCCTGTCCTGACTTCGCTACCTCGCGTCTCTTTTGGTACTTCATTGCTCGGTTTGGCTCCCTGACCTCCAGCTTTCACCTGACTATCCTTCTATCTCACCCCTGGTACCTCATTGACCTCCCGGTTTTGACCTCGGCAAGTTTGACTTCTCTCCGGTGCCGTCCGGCTCCCTGACACTTATGCGCCTGTCTCCGCCCTCGGTCAATCCCCCCTCAGTCACATGGTTCAGGTCCTGCTCGCTGCCCGGTGAGCCCGGTCTCCCTTACTGCGGCGAGCCACCCACCTTGCAGCAGGTACACATGGGGTTCATGACACCATAGTTTATTAGAACATCTTAAATAAGTTAAATCACGAGGTTCATATGACAATACACAAAGCAAGGCGTTTCAAGCGCTCACAAGCGTTCTTTATCCAGCTACATGTAATATGTCTCCCAAACTATTTAATCATTAGTGTTACCAATGAAACACTAGTGGACTGTCATATGAACCTCGTGATTTAACTTACTTAAGACGCTCTAATAAACTATTGTTTTTTTATGAAGCTGGAGCAACTTCCTCCTTTTTCATATTGTTTGCATGTGTCGCCACACGAGTTTAGAGCTTCAGCTCTGAATTCCGCTATGAGTGAGCTGGTTTTTCTTCTAATTTTCATACATCGCGCCTCCAGTCACAGCCACACTGACGCCACACGTCACTCACGTTCCTGTTAAGTAAAGAGCTTATTTTGGAATGTTGGTCTCCCTCATTGAACTATGAAACATCTTATGCTGGCAAGCCCACAACACCGGCTACATGTGGCCTGCACTAACATTAACGTAACGTTAAGGCTGCCATCACACTAGCAGTATTTGGTCAGTATTTTACATCAGTATTTGTAAGCCAAAACCAGGAGTGGGTGATAAATGCAGAAGTGGTGCATATGTTTCTGTTATACTTTTCCTCTATTTGTTCCATTCCTGGTTTTGGCTTACAAATACTGATGTAAAATACTGACCAAATACTGATAGTTTGACAGCAGCCTTACACTAAAATTAACTTTTTTGATCCAGGAGTGAATGCACACGAAAGGCGTAGAATTCCCATTTTTTTATTTGCTTATTTTTTCGGATCCACTAAAAAAATAAGGCGGAAATGTACCTCAAGTCATGGCAGACCCACTTTTCAAAAAAGTCCTTTGAGCGGATGTAAAAATGCTCATATGCCTTAATAATTCTCTGCACTTTGTCATGCCATGCCAAGCATTCGGTTCTCAAAATAGGACTGCATTGTGCATGGTATTGTGGCCACATTACATTTCATGTAACGTTTTGAAGAGAGGAATCAAGACAAACATACAGAAAGCTATGGGGTTTTTCTGTTTAGTTTGCAGTCATTGAGCAGGTGTGGTGCATGCATACAGTCATATGTGACCCCATTGAAATACAGTGACACTGTGAAAAGAATCCCAAATATGTTTTTCTGCATGACACCTTATTGATTCCTGTTTTACAACTATGTATGGACTCGGTTTCATGCTGAAATACAGGTTGTTAATACTGTATACTGTCATACAACCTATTACATGTCATACAACCTATAATAATAATACTGTCATACAACCTATTACATGTGCTATCATTCACAATGTGAAACATCAGGCCGGGTTCAGAAGGCCTTACTAAAAGTCAGACTAGGCATGTCTGCAAAGATACATGCACTACTCTGGTTTCTAAATTGGACCAGAATATTGCAGGATATGATTGTTTTCCATGTAGACCATTGGTTGTATACTGCAAGCAATTCGTAACTGTTCTGCGCATCTCCTCTTTGAGTTGCTTGTCTACAACACTCAAGAAAGTAATTATTTCATGTTGATGTAGGGTTTACATTTAGTCAAAGAGCGTATACAGATGCTGCTGAACTTTGAGTTTTTTTGGTGCTTCTTTTCTCTGTAGGCTTTTATAGGAAGCATGACAAATTGGTATACGTGAGTTCCGTGACCTGAATAAAAACGTCCTCATCCCTTTAAGACGGAACCCCTTGCGCTTAACCGCCTATAACATTAACTTCTTCCATACCCCAATAAACAGACTGAGACATATTTTGGATTTAATTGGCCACAGCAGCCATTTTATTAACATAAAGTATAACACAAATTTCTTTAACAACCAAACTTAGGAGGGGTGGTCCTCGAAGCCCCAAAGTTATAAACCTCAATATCCAAATTCCACATTGTTCAGCCCAGGTTAAGTCTTACCCCCAGCCGTGAAGCACCAGCTCAGGGATAGATAACAACCAATCCTGGTCCACCGAACCATAACCCATGCTAGGGGCCCTTGAATACCCTTCCAGCGGGATAATCGAACCAAGCCTTGTTAAATTCGCTCATGGGGAGTCCAGGACCTGTCAAGATTCCCCCCCCCAGTGAACTGCCATTTACCATTTCCACCGACTTCTAGGACCTCCACCCCCGCCATGAACATAAATGGCCTGACACCTTAGCCATTCTTGTCCCTCCACACCTTTAAACCTAATTCAATGCCATTGAGAATAGCCAAACACCACATATCATTCCCAAACGCGTTTAGGTGCACGCCATCGGCTCTCCAGGAAGCACCCTGGCCCGATTCTAAATCCACATGCCTCACAACCAACGCGCCATTCCGAACCATAAACCGGGATATAGCCCTGTTCACTTTGAGCCGAGCTCTGTTCACCCCACATCAATGGACCTAGCACCTCGCCACACCTTCCGCAGAATGATGTCAGACCAAATCAATAAGACCTTCGGAAACATGACCCATAACCTCAGGATATCAAACTTAATATCCTTGATCTGCTCCCTGCAAGGCCTTTTAGCCTGATCATTCCCTCCCCAAATGAATAACTACAATTTCCGGCACTCCAACCTAACGAAATGATGGAATTCAGGCAGCCATTCTTTCCAAACCATACCCCTTTTACCAATCCACCGTAACGCTACTGCGTCCCGAGAAAGGCCTAATTGACGGCCGTCCGGACGAACCACAGCACACAACGCAGCCCAAAAAACGAACGAGTGCCCCAAGATTCAAACGAGCAATGGATCTGCCCCTGCAATAAAGAAAAAAGGCAACAAACAATTAACTAACGACAACCTGAAACCGAATCAAGTACTCACAATAAAGTTGGGCGAACATAAGAATGAAACCTAGAAGATTCCCACCACCCAATTCTCCGTACCACGTCCTCTCCAAGGCCCAACCTGGCTGCTTCGGTCGCTGCCCCAATCCTGAATAAGTGTCCGCTATATTGTGCTGGAGGGATGCCACTTGCAGCCAAACATCTTCTAAATACCGTGATAAACTGAAAACGGGACAAAAAAGACCCGTCTTCATGCACTAACAATGGCTCGTTTAAGACACTGCCCTTAGACATGTAATTCTTCATGGATGCCACGGGGCATATCGGAGAGCCCTCGACACTGAATAAGGACTACTTTACACCCCTTGCCAAACACATCCGTTTTTGAAGACTTAACAAACACAACCACCCTATTACCTTCAACATCTACATTCTCTCTCAACAAATTACCTCTTTTACGCCTAGACGGGCTGACCAATTCCCCCAACCAAAATGCCCCAAAGAAAGCCAAAGAAAAAGCTGCCTGAAACAGAACCACTTCCCAATCAGAGGAACATACTTCCGGTAAGCGATGCCCAATAGCTAAAAGCACTTCATAAGACATGGGACGCCTACCATCAGAAGCCTTCCACCCTTTTTTCCAACCACGTACCACTTGACGAACCAAAAAGGATTTTGTTATGTCTGTATGGCCCCTGAACTTAAGGCTAAAAGATAGTCCTGCCAAAAACTTGTTCAATTGTGCTATGGACCATCCTGATTCCCAATAATCACTGAGGAACAACAACAGTCCATATTCCTACTCCATGTCCTGTTCCATATTTGACTTCCACGATTCCCACAGGCACCAAGCCTGACTGTAATGAGACCAAGATCTGTCCGAGAGCGATGTGGCAAATAAGTCCCTTACAGCCCTCGCGGCAGGTTCCATAATTCCACCGGACAATCCAGACCCAATCTCTCCGCCCGAGGTGCCAATTCCGTGAAAAACCGCCACTGAAATTGAGAAAGAGCGACAACTAATGGATCAGGCACTAACGAACCAACTTCAGACACAATCCATAAATTTAATTTAAGGCCCAGAAAAACCAAGTGTTGCAGAACCTTCACCACTGCAGGAGTGGCAGCTGACAGCGAGTTTATGGCCGTTACAGTTCCTGCTGCCCACACCTTCAGGTCCTCACAAAAGTCTTTCTTTACTCTAATGAAATGCAAGGGAGACTTCACCCCCACCGTTGCCAGGGATAAACGCCGACAGAACGCTCGTCCCATCGGCATGATCCTGCATGCGAAATTCAGTGTTCCTAACAGCGATTGCAAACCAAGTAAGCTTATCTTCTTCAAGCCAATTGCATTAACCACCTCCTGTCTCAATGCCGTAAGCTTATCTACCGGTAGCCTACATTCCATCACCAACGTGTCAATTTTAATTCCTAGAAAGCTCAACACCGTCACCTGGCCAACTGTCTTTTCTTCCGCTAATAGCACTCCAAATTTCTTTGCCACACTTTCCATTGTGTGCAACAGAATAGACTAATCTGCTGATTCTGCCAAGCCAACAAACAAAAAATCATCCAGATAGTGGGCACACGAACATAACCCGGACACATCTTTCACCACTAGTGTTGAGCATTCCGATACCGCAAGTATCGGGTATCGGCCGATACTTGCGGTATCGGAATTCCGATACCGGGATTCCGATACTTTTGTGGTATCGGGTATCGGTATCGAAACAACATTAATGTAAAAATGTGTAAAAGAGAGAATTAAAATAAAAAATATTGCTATACTCACCTCTCCGACGCAGCCTGCACCTTACCGAGGGAAGCGGCAGCGTTCTTTGTTTAAAATTCGCGCTTCTCTTTCCTTATGTGAAGTCCCGGCTTTGTGATTGGTTGCGTCGCAGTCACATGGGCGACGCAACCAATCACAGCAAGCCGTGACGTAATTTCAGGTCCTCAAGGATTTTAAAATTACGTCCCGGCGTTGTGATTGGTTGCGTCGCAGTCACATGGGCGACGCAACCAATCACAGCAAGCCGTGACGTAATTTCAGGTCCTTAAGGATTTTAAAATTACATCCCGGCTTTGTGATTGGTTGCGTCGCAGTCACATGGGCGACGCAACCAATCACAAGCCGTGACGTCACGGGAGGCTGGACACGCGCGCATTTTAAAATGCGCGCTTGTCCAGCCTCCCGCGACGTACCGGCTTGTGATTGGTTGCGTCGCGATCAACCAATCACAAGCCGGGAGGCTGGACACGCGCGCATTTTAAAAAGCCAAAATGCAAACATGCATTTACGTAAAAAAAAAAAGAAAGTCCTCAAACATGGACAACCCTTTTTTACTTCCGGACTGCCCATGGATTATAAGCGTCCTGTTTGGTCTGCGTTCTACTCTGCAGTGAAGTGACGCTCTACGAAATGCTGTTACTGCAGCTGTAAGCAATTGTGCCTCTATGGGAGAGGGAAGCTGGCTACAGACATTTTAAAATGCGCGCGTTGTCCAGCCTCCCGGCTTGTGATTGGTTGACCGCGAAGCAACCAATCACAAGCTGGGACGTCACGGGAGGCTGGACAAGCGCGCATTTTAAAATGCGCGCGTGTCCAGCCTCCCGGCTTGTGATTGGTTGACCGCGAAGCAACCAATCACAAGCCGGGACGTCACGGGAGGCTGGACAAGCGCGCATTTTAAAATGCGCGCGTGTCCAGCCTCCCGTGACGTCACAGCTTGTGATTGGTTGCGTCGCCCATGTGACTGCGACGCAACCAATCACAAAGCCGGGACGTAATTTTAAAATCCTTAAGGACCTGAAATTATGTCACGGCTTGCTGTGATTGGTTGCGTCGCCCATGTGACTGCGACGCAACCAATCACAACGCCGGGACGTAATTTTAAAATCCTTGAGGACCTGAAATTACGTCACGGCTTGCTGTGATTGGTTGCGTCGCCCATGTGACTGCGACGCAACCAATCACAAAGCCGGGACTTCACGTAAGGAAAGAAAAGCGCGAATTTTAAACAAAGAACGCTGCCGCTTCCCTCGGTAAGGTGCAGGCTGCGTCGGAGAGGTGAGTATAGCAATATTTTTTATTTTAATTCTTTATTTTACACATTAATATGGTTCCCAGGGCCTGAAGGAGAGTTTCCTCTCCTTCAGACCCTGGGAACCATCAGGAATACCATCCGATACATGAGTCCCATTGACTTGTATTGGTATCGGGTATCGGTATCGGATTGGATCCGATACTTTGCCGGTATCGGCCGATACTTTCCGATACCGATACTTTCAAGTATCGGACGGTATCGCTCAACACTATTCACCACCCATTCTAGGAACATACTGAACGCCTCAAAGTAAGCGCAGGAAAGTGAGCAACCCATGGGAAGACAGCGATCGACATAAAATCCGCCATTGCAGAAACAACCCAACAAATGCAAACTATCAGGATGAACTGGCAGTAAACGAAAAGCCGCCTCGATGTCGGTTTTCGCTAACTTGGCCCCAATACCGCACCTCCGAACCCACTCCATAGCTGAGTCGAATGACGTGTACATTACCGAACACAATTGGGGGTCAATACCGTCGTTAACCGAAGATCCTTTTGGAAAAGATAAGTGATGGATTAGCCTGTATTTATTAGGTTCTTTTTTCGGCACCACGCCAAGAGGTGACACCCTCAAATTAGCGAAAGGAGGCTCAACAAATGGCCCTGCCATCCTTTCCAGAGCCACTTCTTTACTCAACTTTTCTGAGACTACTTCTGGGAATTGTAACGTTGATTTCAAATTCTTTCTTTTTTAAACAAACTTCCTGCTCAACAAACGGAATTTTGAAACCCTCCCTAAAACCGTCACATAGTAAACCCGCTGCCGACCTATCAGGGTATCTACTTAGAAAGCCCTCCATCACGTCCTATTGCATTGGAGTCGCCCATTTTGTCAGCTACATCGCCTCCTTTCTGCTTGCTACTTCTGAAATATTTTGCTGCACTGTGCACTCCCCCGCAGGACGAATACTCGTGCCTATATTTACACTTGCTACCGAATCTGCATACTGCATCATTGAAGGAAAAACACAGTCCTTTCTGCAATGCCGCCGAGTGTCCTGACTTTCCTGGACTCCCGGCGCTCCCATGAAAAGGCTGGCTGGCCTGACCTAGGCAGGACGGGACCATGACTCTCATCCACAACCATATATCCTTACGATCCCACTGGATGTGAGGCCTAAACGCTTTACATTGATGAAACTGTTCGTCGTACCTCAACCATCCCTGTCCTCCGTAAACACTGTAAGCCTCCGCTATGGCATCTAGGTAACAAAAAAGAGCCAAACAGTTTTCCGGAGCCTTTTCACCAATCACGCTAGCTAAAATAGCGAAAGCCTGCAGCCAATTCGAAAGCGATCTGGGAATTAACCTGTATCTCCGTTTTTCTTCGTCCTCCTTCTTCGAATCCTCCCTTCTAGGTCTGTCCAAATTAAATCTCTCGAGAGGTAAAAGAGAAAATATTTCTATGTACTCCCCCTTCCAGATTTTTTCCCTGACTTCCTGCTTTAAGTGAACCCCTAAAGGACCCTCAAAGCACACGTAAACCTCCCCCCTAGCCACATCGTCCAAACGAACCGTGTCTTCATTTTCTTTTGCCCCTGAAGCTCCTTCGACCGACGCGTCGATCCCTGACCCGGCCCCTAGTGGCGAGGCTGTAGATGCCCCGCCACTCTCCCTAGAGGAACCCGCTATGTTCGCCGTCAACCCTATGTTACTGGTCGCACCCACTGCCTCCGCTGACTCTCTGGGCCCCGCGAATGACCCAATATTCCCCAACCAAGCCGCTGACTGCAGAGCCCCCCTGTTAAGCCCTGAACCCCATAACCCCGCTAGCTCACCTAAACCTCTAAGGATTAAACCCATACCACCACTAGCGGCCCCGGAAGTAACAGTTGCACTCCTACTATCAGGGGAACCCATGCCTGGGATATTAAAAAGAGGGAAAACGTTCTCACCTAGCTGCCTTGGTGCTGTGAACCCAGCAGCCAAAGGTCCAGCTCCCAAAAGAGGATGTCCCGATTCAAGCCCGGTCTGGTCCGCGATGGCATCTGAGGAACTCATGGTCGCCGGATCTGAGGACCGCTGTCCTTGCGGTGCCGCCATCTGAGCTTCAGTCAGCGGTGATGAATAGACCAAGCCGGCGGCCTGCTGCCTGCTTGGAGATGAGTAGCTCCTTGCCACCAACGCGTCCCTTGCACTGGTGACCGAAGCGACCGAGTGTCGCCTGTTAGCCGCTGGGAACGCCTGCCCCGTACTCGCTGCAGATGCTGTGCTGCTGGGCTCGCTGACATTGTGCGCTGCTTCAGGCCGCACGCTGTTCACAGAGCTGGCTGGCTGCCTCCCGCGTTGCCCCAGGTGCTGAGGGGCCGCAGTACCCGACCCCCGTCTCCTCGGCTCCCTCTGCCTCCCTCGCTGAGCGGTGCCAGCAGACGTGCTGGTGCCCGCAGTACCGGCTCCTGCTCCTGCCGCCCCACGCTCACCGACGGAGGGGAGGATGGCTCCGCCCCCCCGATGTAGGCCCCGCTGCTCTGAAGGATTCCTCCCGGCGCAGCGCCGCAAGGCAGGGGGACCTGTGCTGCTTACTGGAGGGTCCCCAGAGGGGCTCCTGTTTCGGCCCCGGACCCTGGGAACGACGTCGGGGCTTAAGCGCGCTGGAGGCCTGGACCTCCGTGGCTGGCGTCCCTTTTGCAGCGTCTGGGAAGAGGCATCGGGAGTCCCCTGGAGGAGGCTGTCGATGGACGCTTGAAGCCAATCTGTGCCCTGAGAGCTGGCTGCAACCGTCAGATGCTGCAATAAGGCTTCCATGTCCATGAAGTCTGTACCCTGCAGATTCCACTCTCTGCTAGCAGGTACCTAAAATGGATGCCTGCGTGAGGTGCGTGCTCCCTTTTATGCTCCCCCTCCCCTTTGCCCTTTAATCCCACCTCCTTCGCAGTTTAAACCGTGGCCATTAACCCTCCCCTCACAATCCAATTAACCCCCTACTGACCCAAATCCTAACTATAACTCTGCTTCAGCTCACCATGTCCCACGTAAACCCGTCATGTCGGCCTCCCCTTAGATGCCATAGGCCCAGTACGGCCTCTCTTGACAAAAGCGCATGTAAAACAATACAATTGCGTATTAAATTGCAAAACTCCAATGATTCTCTACTAACATGCATTAAAATCTCCTGCTTCATAAATGCTTAAAAAAGGGGAAATACATAAAAGAAAACTCAGCGAAAATGCATAAATCAGTAAAGATTGGTATTGCATATTTTGGTACAGACAGCTGAAGAAAAAATACAGTAACAAAAATCAGAATTTACGCTATGTGGGAGCATGGCCATACAGTATGTCCGTTAAGTCCCCCCCCCCACACTCAGTATGATACTGACTATAATGAATTCTTCCACAGTAATCCACACACTCAGAGTATGGTGTTCTCCATGGTGACTCCAGCAAAGTATGTCTCTACATTGTCCTCAAAACAACATGATGTCCCCCACACAGTATGATGACTCCAAAATGACCACCCACAGTTCCTTCAAACACATAGTATGATGCCGTCACCATTCTCCCACACACAGTATGTTGCCTCCACGGCCCGTTATGTAAAAAAAAATTCTGCCAACTCTGAATACTAAAAAAAAAGAATTGTTAGTGTATGTGCACACAACTTTTATTGGAATGGCAAAGCAATCGAGACCACTGGCTTTTTCCTGAAGCGGCAACAGGGTTTTTTTCCCTGATGTTTCAACTATAAAGAGCATATGGCTCCCAATTGAAGCTGCCTTAAGAATGAAAATGTTAGTGTACTTATAATGGCTTCACGGTTTCCTAACCTTGAAATAATAAAAAAACAAACAAATAACTCAATCATGAATCATAGCCTGGATGCAATTAAAACAATGGGTGCATGGGATGGCCAGGGCCAATATGGAATGACAGGTCTCTCTTTATGTACACACATGGGAGACTAGTTTCTTCTCTCCCTATGTTCTCATCAAACAATGTTCTCTCTTAGGCTTCTTTCACACTTTCATTGTGTGATGTACGTCGCAATCCGCCGTTTTGGGAAAAAAACGGATCCTGCAAATGTGCCCGCAGGATGCGTTTTTTCCCATATACTTGTATTGCCGATGGATCGCGACATATGGCCATACGTCGCGTCCGTCATGCACTGGATGCGTCGTGTTTTGGCGGACCGTCGGCACGAAAAAGCGTTCAAGGGAACGTTTTTTCGTACGTCGCGTCCGCCATCTTCTACCACGCATGCACGGCCGGAACTCCGCCCCCTCCTCCCCAGGACTTTAGAATGGACAGCGGATGCGTTGAAAAACTGCATCCGCTGCCCACGTCGTGCCACATTTTCACAACGTGCGTCGGTACATCACGCCGACGCTTAGCGACAGACCCGCACCGATGCAAGTGTGAAAGAAGCCTTAAACACTGGAGCTTTTCATAGAAAACATGACTTGCTGCAATCCATCGAGCAGTCAAGCTCTGACTCATGCTGCCTGGGGTGTGGGCAACAGAAACTGGGTAAGGCTACATTCCCACAATTAGTTTTTGGAGAGTTTTTTTATGCCGTGTATTTTTTAAAAAAATATGTAAGTTACCTATCTTACTCAATGGGGCAGAAATGGTGCAGAAAATCTACTATATCAAAAACTGATCAAAAGCTCATTGTGGGAACGTAGCCTAACATGTTCTCTTTAAACACTGTGCTTCACTCTACCAATAAAAATAAAAAATGTCTGTTTTGGAGGCAAAGAGTGGTCACTATAAATATTGATTTGGATATATTTTTGAAATACATGTGTATGTATATATGTAGGTGTATATACAGGTGCTTCTCACAAAATTAGAATATCATCAAAAAGTTAATTTATTTCAGTTCTTAATACAAAAAGTGAAACTCATATTATATAGAGCCATTACAAACAGAGTGATCTATTTCAAGTGTTTATTTCTGTTAATGTTAATGATTATGGCTTACAATCAATGAAAACCCAAAAGTCATTATCTCAGGAAATTAGAATAATTAGCAAAAAAGACCTGCAAAGGTTTCCTAAGTGTTTAAAAAGGTCCATTAGTTTGTTTCAGTAGGCTCCACAATCATTGGGAAGGCTGCTGACTAGACAGATGTCTAAGTAAAGAGGGTAGAAGCGGTCTGTTCACAAAGTGCTATATCCGAGCATATTAATGGAAAGTTGAGTGGAAGGAAAAACTGTGGTAGAAAAAGGTGAACAAGCAACCGGGATAACCACAGCCTTGAAAGGATTGTTAAGAAAAGGCCATTAAAAGATTGGGGGAGATTCGCAAGGAGTAGACTGCTGCTGGAGTAATTGCTTTAAGAGCCACCACACACAGGCGTATCCAGGACATGGGCTACAAGTGTCACATTCCTTGTGTCAAGCCACTCATGACCAATAGACAATGCCAGAAGCATCTTACCTGGGCCAAGGGGAAAAAGAACTGGACTGTTGCTCAGTGAACAAGATGTTGTTTTCAGAGCACCGAGCATTTCCAGGTTTATTCGACAGGAGCTCTGGTCTCTGTCCTGCAATTTTGGCGATCTTTAGATGAATGAACATGCAGGGATTATCTGCCATGCACTGTAATGCCGCAGCCATCTATGTTGTGGCATTAGGCCGGCGTCACACTAGAGAGAAATACGGACGAGGGAGAGGCGCAAGAACAACGCATTGCACTCGGACCAATGTTTCTCTATGGGGCAGCTTCCATCAGCCATATATTTCTCGGCCATATCTTACGGGCTGAGAAAATCACATCATGCTGCTATTGTCAGCGTATTCCTCAAAAAATACGCCAATGAAAGTCTATGGGGGCGAGAAAAATACGGATTACACACGGACCACACGTGTGACTTGCAAGAAATACGCACCGGTGTCCTATAGAAAAGCCGGTAATTCAGTGCGATGTACAATAAAATCACACTGACTTGTTAGAATAGAACAGTTAAAATAAATGTTTACACATAGAATAGGTATATATATATATATATATATATATATATATATATATATATATATACTGTATATGTCATTGACACACACATATATATATATATATATATATATATATATATATATTTAATAAAGCGCTAGATAGCATAAAAGCCGGTAATTCAATTGCCGGCTTTTGCTAACTCCTTGCTGAACCCGACAGGATATGGGACATGGTTACATACAGTAAACCATTTCATATCCGTTATATTTTTGCATATTCCTCACTAATAATGTTAGTAGTTTGTGTGTGCAAAATTTGGGAGCTCTAGGTGTTAAAATAAGGGTTAAATCACAGGAAAAACTGGCGTGGGCTCCCGCGCAATTTTCTCCGCCAGAGCGGGAAAGCCAGTGACTGAGGGCAGATATTAATAGCCTAGAGAGGGACCCTGGCTATTGCCCCCCCATGGCTAAAAACATCTGCCCCAGCCACCCCAGAAAAGGCACAAGGATCCATTATATGTTCATTTTGCAAGCCGACGAGAAAATCTCGCCATTCAGATGCCATACGGATGACACACAGATACATTTTGGAGAAAAAATCGCATCCTCGCATTGAATATGGATCACTGATCAGAAACTTTTCTGCATATATCTTGGCCATAAAAACGGACCGTATTTTTATGTTAGGTCTGACCCCGACCTTTCAGTAATTGGCTGGCCACAAAACGTCATCTGGTCTATAAGAGACCTGACGCCGCCCTGCTCGGTGCATTCTGCTCCGGACTCAGCTAGTGTAGGGAGAGCTGCTGCTGAGATAGGGTCAGATTTGTTCTTTTATTAGTTAGTGTGGGTCTACTATTGTTCAATCCACAAATCCTGATAAACCAACAGTCCTTTTTAGGGCTAATTAGGGGGTATATTGATTGCATTGATAGGTAGGGAAGGGAGTCTGTGCGCATATCCACATCAGTGCAAGGCATGCAGGCACTGTGTGTGAGTATACAGATTAGTGATGAGCAAATATACTTGTTACTCGAGATTTCCCGAGCAGGCTCGGGTGTCTTCCGAGTATTTTTTAGTGCTCGGAAATTTAGTTTTTTATGCCTCAGCTGAATGATTTACATCTGATAGCCAATATAGATAAACTGACTGAACAGCAATCTAGTCTGAAATGGTGCATAACCAAAAAAGTCTTACAAGCAAATAGATCAATGGCTGCACTCAATTGTACTAAAGCAAGGGAAATGTGCGATACATGAAATGTGAATAGCATAATGGCTTGTGAAATCTATGAAAAAACACATGAGATACTTAGCACAAGATTTGGCCAAAAATTGTGAGCCCATCCACCAAACGTCAAGGTAATCTCAGATCGGATGGGTACCTGACCTGACTGCCTACTGTGAACACTTACCTATGGCTAATAACATGGTAAAGCCTGCATTTATAGGAAGGTCAGAACCAACTGTGTTTGGATGTAATTAAAATCACAGCATAGTGAAGGGCGGGGCATTCAAGTCAGAAAAAACAGTACATAGTAAATATAGATAAACTGACTGAACAGCAATCTAGTCTGAACTGGTGCATAACCAGAAAAGTCTTACATAGCAAATAGATCAATGGCTGCACTCAATTGTACTAAAGCAAGGGAAATGTGCGATACATGAAATGTGACTAGCATAATGGCTTGTGAAATCTATGAAAAAACACATGAGATGCTTAGCACAAGATTTGGCCAAAAATTGTGAGCCCATCCACCAAAAATCAAGGTAATCTCAGATCGGATGGGTACCTGACCTGACTGCCTAGTATGAACACTTACCTATGGCTAATAACATGGTAAAGCCTGCATTTATAGGAAGGTCAGAACCAACTGTGTTTGGATGTAATTAAAATCACAGCATGGTGAAGGGCGGGGCATTCAAGTCAGAAAAAACAGTACATAGTAAATATAGATAAACTGACTGAACAGCAATCTAGTCTGAACTGGTGCATAACCAAAAAAGTCTTACATAGCAAATAGATCAATGGCTGCACTCAATTGTACTAAAGCAAGGGAAATGTGCGATACATGAAATGTGAATAGCATAATGGCTTGTGAAATCTATGAAAAAACACGTGAGATGATTAGCACAAGATTTGGCCAAAAATTGTGAGCCCATCCACCAAACGTCAAGGTAATCTCAGATCGGATGGGTACCTGACCTGACTGCCTAGTGTGAACACTTACCTATGGCTAATAACATGGTAAAGCCTGCATTTATAGGAAGGTCAGAACCAACTGTGTTTGGATGTAATTAAAATCACAGCATGGTGAAGGGCGGGGCGTTCAAGTCAGAAAAAACAGTACATAGTAAATATAGATAAACTGACTGAACAGCAATCTAGTCTGAACGCCCCGCCCTTCACCATGCTGTGATTTGCTCTACAAATAGTTGCTTTTCAGGCCTACACTCCACTTTTTTTGCTGTCTGCTACCCTAGGTCTATACACTATTTTGGGGTAAAAAATAAAAAAATACAGACCATGTATTGCAGAGGTGTCAAACTGCATTCCTCGAGGGCCGCCAACAGGTCATGTTTTCAGGATTTCCTTGTATTGCACAGGTGATAATTTAATCACCTGCACAGAATGATTCCAGCACCTTGTGGAATGCTAAGGAAATCCTGAAAACATGACCTGTTGGTGGCCCTTGAGGAATGCAGTTTGACACCTCTGATGTATTGAACAGTCTGGTATGTCTGTGACATACCTCATCTATCTGTGGCCTACAAATTGTTTCATTAGATTAGAGTCGAGGCTTGCATTCACCTTTTTATTAAAATGGAAAAGGCACGTGGCAAGGGATGGGGAAGTGGACGTGATTGTAATGGTGCATGCAGAGGTCTAAACCATGAGCAAGCTGAAAGTGGGCCACAAACAAACACCCACAATCGCAACAGATTCCTGTCAGAATTCATAGGGCATGGCAGAACAGCACTCTTGACACCAGAGCAGCGTGAAAAGGTAGTTGGTTGGATGGCGGATAATGCTTCCAGTAACTTTGCTACCACCACCAGCACCCTGTCTTCCACATGGTCAAGTCTTAGTAGCCATGACTCTGGATCGCATATTCCTCACCCTGATCCTTCTTCCTCCCACCATGCTGAGTGCCCTGAGACAACTGATCCAACACTTGCACACTCCGAAGAGTTGTTCACTTTTCCATTTATCGAATCGGGCCTCTCTCCTGGTCCACTTGAAGAGGGGCAAGATGAGATTCCATGTAGCGATGCACAAATATTTGAGCAGCCACGGTCACACGAAGGCGACTGTGTTAACGTGTCACAAGAGGTGGACGATGATGAGACACAATTGCCAGAAACACGGGAGAAGGACCAGGGTGAGGAAGTGAAAGAAGAGGTTGTGGATGATATAGTAACTGACCCAACCTGGCAGGAGGACATGCAGAGCGAGGACAGCAGCACACAAGGGGCTGAAGGCGTAACACCCCAACAGGCAGGAAGATGCAGCATGGTGTCCATGTCCGCAGACAGAAGGCAGGCAACCGTTCCACACAATAACAACATGACAGAAGTTGCCAGTCCAACTGTAAGGTCTTCCCGAGTCTGGTTGTTTTTTAAAGACTCTGCCGATAACCCCAAACAGGCCATTTGCAACACCTGCCTTGCTGGCTTCAGCAGGTGTAGCAAAACTACCAGCCTTACCACTACCAGCATGATCAGGCACATGGCAGCAAAGCACCCAATTTTGTGGGCCGAACCACAGGCACCAGGAACAGTGTCTGCGAGTAAGACCACTCTTTATTCCACTGTTGTGCGTGGAAGCTAATCCCCTGTCCACAATGCATGTGAAGATGCCTCCTGTCTAGTGTTGAGTGATACCGTCCGATACTTGAAAGTATCGGTATTGGAAAGTATCGGCAGATACCGGCAAAGTATCGGATCTAATCCGATACCGATACCCGATAACAATACAAGTCAATGGGACACCAAGTATCGGACGGTATCCTGTATGGTTCCCAGGGTCTGAAGGAGAGGAAACTCTCCTTCAGGCCCTGGGATCCATATCAATGTGTAAAAGAAATAATTAAAATAAAAAATAGGGATATACTCACCCTCCGACGCAGCCTGGACTTTACCGCCGTAACCGGGAGTCGTTGTACCTAAGAATGCGCGCTTGAAGGGCCTTAGATGAGGTCACGGCGCTCTGATTGGTCCGTAGCGGTCGCGTGACCGCTACGCGACCAATCACAAAGCCGTGACGTCACCTAAGGTCTTTCAAGCGCTTGAAATACCTTAGAAGACGTCCGCAGCTTCTGATTGGTCGCGTAGCGGTCGCGTGACCGCTACGCGACCAATCACAAAGCAGTGACGTCACCTAAGGTCTTTCAAGCGCTTGAAAGACCTTAGGTGACGTCACTGCTTTGTGATTGGTCCGTAGCGGTCACGCGACCGCTACGGACCAATCAGAGCGACGTGACGTCATCTAAGGCCCTTCAAGCGCGCATTTTTAGGTACAACGGCTCCCGGTTACGGCGGTAAAGTCCAGGCTGCGTCGGAGAGGTGAGTATTTCCCTATTTTTTATTTTAATTCTTTCTTTTACACATTGATATTAATCCCGATACCGATTCCCGATACCACAAAAGTATCGGATCTCGGTATCGGAATTCCGATACCCGCAAGTATCGGCCGATACCCGATACTTGCGGTATCGGAATGCTCAACACTACTCCTGTCCTGTACCTGCTGTTACCCAGACTCAACTAGCACCATCATGGAGCACGTCCACGTCCTTGTCCCAGTGCAGCCTTCAGTTGTCCATACCACAGTCATTGGAACGCAAGTGAAAGTACGCCTCCAACGCCCCACAGGCCACAGTTCTAAATTCACAAATTTCTCATCTGCTTGCACTTGAAATGTTGCTTTTTAGGGTTGTGGAGACGGAAGTTTTCTGCAACCTGATGGCGGTGGCCATCCCAAGATATTCAGTCCCCAGGACAAGCATGTGTCCCATTAGCCATGCCCTCAACAATGCTGTTACTGGGAAAGTCCACCTAACCCAGACAAGTGGACAAGTGCTCGTGGGCAGGGATGGTACATCTCGCTGATGGCACACTGGGTTAACATAGTGGAAGCCAGGACCCAGTCGGACCTTGGTATGGTGCACGTCCTCCCAACCCCAAAGATTGCGGACCCTACATCAATCTGGTTTGCCCCCACAGTCTACAGCTCCTGCACCTTCTCTTCCGCCTCCTCTTCAGCCTCCATCTCTGAAAGTAGCACATCAGTCACAAGCTGGATGCACTGCAGCACTGCCTCAGCCAAATGCCAACAGGCTGTGCTGAAGCTATTCTGCATAGGTAACAAACCACACAATGCTGAAGAGTTGTGGACAGCTCTGAAAAGAGCAGTCAAATCTGTGGCTGACACCGCTGAACCTACAGCCAGGCATGGTCGTGTGTGACAATGGCCAGAACCTGGTCGCGGCTCTGAGGCGAGGTGAGCTCACACACGTACCTTGCCTGGCCCATGTGCTTAACCTCGTGGTTCAGCCTTTTCTCAAAACCTACCCGGAGCTGCAGGATCTGCTTATGAAAGTACGCCGATAGTGTGCCCATTTTAGAAAGTCAGCTACAGCTTCAGCCACCCTTGCCATGCTTCAGCAGCTTTTCAGCTTTCGGCTCACCGACTGGTGTGTGATGTCCCCACTCGTTGGAACTCTACACTGCATAATGTTGGAAAAGATCTGTGAGCAGAAGAGGGCAGTTGTTAACTACCAGCATCAACAAGGCTGTCTTTATTCAGTTCAGACTCCACACATAAGACCTCAGGAGCGGCCTGGATGTCAGACATCTGTACCATCCTGCAAAACTTTGAGGAGTCCACCAAGATGGTGAGCGGTTATGACGCCATATTTAGGGTCACCATCCTGCTTCTCTGCCTTCTGAAAAGCTCTCTGTTCACAATGAAAGAGGATGCATTGCAGGCAGAGTACGAGGACATGGAGCAAGGAGCAAGGAACCATGCAGTGTGATTACACACAGCCCAGCCTCATGTCATCCCAACGTGGATTGGTTGACAATGAGGAAGAGGAGGAGGAGGAAGAACAGGAGCTAATTTCATGCAGTATAGATGGTACTACAAGAACAACTGTCATATCGTCTGCTCAGCGTGGATGGCCTGAGGACAGGGAGGAGGCGGAGGAGCACTCCTCAGTCACTCGTCATGTTGTGGAGGACACGGAAGGCTTGCCTGTTACCAGTCTGGCACGCATGGCTGACTTTATGTTGCGCTGCCTTTCCCGTGACCCTCGTATTGTAAAAATTTTGGGTGACAGCCATTACTGTGTAGTGACACTTTTAAACCCACACTACAAGAAGAACTTTCAATCTCTTGTTCCAGAGGCAGACAAGTGTACTAAAATGGTACAGTACCAGAGGGCCATTGTTGCGGAATTATTAAAAAGTCTGAAAACGCTGGCAGCAGACATCACAGTGCATTGGACAACCAAGGAGTATAGGCGAGAAAGACACAACTCCAATCCAGCAGTGGCAGAGCAACACTGGCAAAGTTCTGTGACACTTTTCTCAGACCCTCCCATTGCCTTGGCCCAGAGGCGCGGGGTAATGTCACAAGGAATGGAATGCTTGGGAAGATGGTGAGGGAGTACCTTGCTGATGGTACCAACATACTCCGTAATTCATCTGTGCCTTTTAATTATTGGGTATCCAAGATGGACACGTGGCATGCACTAGCCCTCTATGCTTTGGAAGTCCTGGCCTGCCCTGCCACTAGCATTTTTTCAGAGCAGGTTTTTAGTGTCGCTGGTGGAATTATAACAGATAAGCGCATTCACCTGTCAAATGAAAATGCAGACAGGCAGACTCTTATAAAAATGAACAAGGACTGGATTGGGCAAGACTTCTCTACACTATCAAATGACAGCAAAACATAACCTCCAATACAGTGTCTTTTTTGGGAGGTGTATTCCCATGCACCTCTTCACACCCACACATGGTTATACACGTCCTGATTTTGGCTATTTCATGTCCTCCTCCTTCTCCTTATCATCCACCACCACCACCACTAGAACGTCGGGGTGAACGTGTTCTGTGATGCTACAGCCAGTCTATTTTTTTCAAGGGTGTCTGAGGCCCATAAATAGTTTTTAAAAAATGTACCCCCACGGGGAAATGTTTGTCAGCCCATGCACTTAGCGTATGGGCATTCCAAGTATAGGAGACCCGCTCCTTTAAATTTGAAAGACATTCATAGGAGGACTTTCTCCAGTTCTCTTCAGACACCACCACTAGAACACGAGGGTGAACGTATTCTGTTATGCAACAGACACTCTAGTTTTTGGAAGGGTGTATGATAATCTTTATTTAATAATAATCTTTATTTTTATATAGCGCTAACATATTCCGCAGCGCTTTACAGGTTGTACACATTATCATCGCTGTCCCCTTTGGGGCTCACAATCTAGGTTCCCTATCAGTATGTCTTTAGAATATGATGTACAGTATGTATGATGACCATAAACAAATTAAAAAAAAAAATTTACACCCCATGAGGAAATGTTTGTCAGCCCATGCACTTAGTGTATGGGCATAACAAGTATAAGTGAAGCACTCCTTCGTAATGTTAATTTTTTTTTTTTTTTTTTTTAATTCTTTATTTATAACAAGCACTGAAAACATTACAAGCAATTTGTTATAGTGTATTTAAGTCATTAATGATTCAGTGAGAGAAAAAAGCAAGCGTAAACTAGTAACAAAAGGGAAGGATGAAAGGGAGAGGAAGGGGAGAAATGGAGGGACAGGAAGGGAGGACAGGGGGGAAGTAAGGGGAGGTAAGGGAAAGAACAAAAAGTATATAGAACATTTCAGGTACACATGTGAAAACCTCTCAAATTATACAGTACGGAAGCCCTTAATTCGCAGGGGGGTGAAGATAAACCTAAGAAGCAGTACGTAGTGTTGTCCAGGGGAGCCAAGTAGTCAGGAAGCGGTCATGGGCATGCATCTCCCAACTTGAAAGTTCCTCCAACCTATAAATGTGTTCTATTTTGGTGAACCACTCTCCCAACGTTGGAGGAGTCTCGCTCTTCCAATGAATGGTGATTAAGTGTTTGGCAGCACTTATCAACAAGGGGAGAAGACCATGTTTAGATGGTCTGAAGTTGGTCGTCGGGCATGAAAGGATGGCCTCAAAAGGCATCAAGTTAGTTTTAATCAGTTTCAACCGTTTAAGAATGAGGTTTATTTCCTCCCAGAAATTTCTAATCAACCCACAATCCCAAAATATGTGTGCATGACTACCTTGGTGTTCATGGCACCTCCAGCATAAATCAGAATCCGATAACCCTAAATGATGTAATTTAAATGGGGTCAAATGCCATCTGGTTAATATCTTGTATGAGTTTTCTTGTAATAAAATACAACGAGAAAAACCTCGGGCATATAACAATAATTTGGAGATCTGTTCTTCTGAAAATTTAATAATAAATTCGGATTCCCACGCATAAATGAAAGAGGGTTTAAAGTTCTGAGGAGGAGTAATGAGTCGGGAGTATATTCGTGATATGACTCTAAATCTAGCTAGTCCTGTTTTGAACATAAGATCCAACCAAGACCAACTGGATCTATACGGGAATTGTTTCTGAATTGCATAAGAATTTGTTTAAAATGGTGGTCTTGGAGAAAGTTTTTTGGGAGGGACAGAGCGTTACTAGGCCAAGCGTCATTGTTGAGAATCTTTCCATCATAAAAATTATTTAGAGAATCCATAGGAAGTTGTGACCATAGGTTGTATGAGTCCCTAAAGTTGGTATTGACAAGGTATGGAATGGCTGCAATAGGAGTAAATGATGAAGGGTAGGGTTGAGCGACTTTCATTTTTTTAAGATCGAGTAGGGTTTTGGGAAACCCGATTTTGTCCAGAGTCGAGTCGAGTGCAGTCGGCCGATTATCGCTAAAAGTCGGGGATCGACCGAAACACGAAACCCAATGCAAGTCAATGGGGAAGCATAGTCGGCAGTGAGTGGAGGCCAGGAAAACACCTACAGTGCCCATTTTAATGCCAAAAACATCCATTCTTGTTTCTGAAGCTTGCCAATCTTAATTAACTGTATAATAATAGTTGGGCATAGGGAATTGGGGGAAAGTTGTGGGGGAAGTAGGGCTGGCTCAAGTTTTTCGTGGGCCCAGGAAATGCGGACTACGTCACGGCGGTGTTGCAGGGAAAGGTAAGTATTTAAACGTTGCAAGTGCTGTGATCCTGAGCAAGCAGGGGGGGGCCCACTCGTTCGCATTGGCACTGGCACAGGGCCCCTCAAAGTACGGCGGTGTGTTTGCATGGCGGGGGCGCCTCCCACCAGCAGCGACACTTTTGCGTACTCTGAGGGGCCCTGTGCCAGTGACGTCGCCAACGAGTATGCCCCCCCACCTGATGAAGGAACCTGCACTTTCATCTGCACCTTCCTCTTTGTCCCTGTGTAAGGTGGTATAACATGCGGGAAGGGGAACCTTACTTTCAGCAGGGTCAGATTCTGGCTGTGTAGAGTACAAGGGGAATGTAGTGGTCTAGGTCAATGTACCAGCAGACTCATTTAGCAGTGGCTGGGCAATGGGCAGGATGAGGAGGAAACAGATATAGGGCCAATGAATAAAGTAGGCTAAATGCAGTTCAAAATTGGTAACAGGACTAAACAGGCGGCATTGCTTTGTTCAGTGGAGTAGCAAACCCAAGAGCAGCAGACACTGTTTCAAGGGCCTAACCACACTAGTAGGCCAAATGCAGTTTAATATCTGATAGTATAGGGCGAAAGCCAGAATGTGGAAGCTCAGCTTTGTTCAGTTGAGGACAACACCAGGGAGGGGCAGACACCTTTAGTAGGCCGGAAAAGCCTATTGCATTTTTTAAAATGGTAATTTGGAGCAGAAGGTTGAAGCTCAGCTTTATTTAGTTGAGGACAACACCAGGCAGGGGCACACAGACAGACACCTTTAGTAGGCCGGAAAAGCCTATTGCATTTTTTAAAATGGTAATTTGGAGCAGAAGGTTGAAGCTCAGCTTTATTTAGTTGAGGACAACACCAGGCAGGGGCACACAGACAGACACCTTTAGTAGGCCGGAAAAGCCTATTGCATATTTTAAAATGGTAATTTGGAGCAGAAGGTTGAAGCTCAGCTTTATTTAGTTGAGGGCAACACCAGGGAGGGGCAGAAGCCGTTAGTAGGCCCTAACCACCATTTTTTTTTTTAAAAACCACTTAATGAGAGCCGGAAGGTTGAAGCTCAGCTTTATTTAGTTGAGGACAACACCAGGCAGGGGCACACAGACAGACACCTTTAGTAGGCCGGAAAAGCCTATTGCATTTTTTAAAATGGTAATTTGGAGCAGAAGGTTGAAGCTCAGCTTTATTTAGTTGAGGGCAACACCAGGCAGGGGCACACAGACAGACACCTTTAGTAGGCCGGAAAAGCCTATTGCATTTTTTAAAATGGTAATTTGGAGCAGAAGGTTGAAGCTCAGCTTTATTTAGTTGAGGGCAACACCAGGGAGGGGCAGAAGCCGTTAGTAGGCCCTAACCACCATTTTTTTTTTTAAAAAACCACTTAATGAGAGCCGGAAGGTTGAAGCTCAGCTTTATTTAGTTGAGGACAACACCAGGCAGGGGCACACAGACAGACACCTTTAGTAGGCCGGAAAAGCCTATTGCATTTTTTAAAATGGTAATTTGGAGCAGAAGGTTGAAGCTCAGCTTTATTTAGTTGAGGGCAACACCAGGCAGGGGCACACAGACAGACACCTTTAGTAGGCCGGAAAAGCCTATTGCATTTTTTAAAATGGTAATTTGGAGCAGAAGGTTGAAGCTCAGCTTTATTTAGTTGAGGACAACACCAGGCAGGGGCACACAGACAGACACCTTTAGTAGGCCGGAAAAGCCTATTGCATTTTTTAAAATGGTGGTCTTGGAGAAAGTTTTTTGGGAGGGACAGAGCGTTACTAGGCCAAGCGTCATTGTTGAGAATCTTTCCATCATAAAAATTATTTAGAGAATCCATAGGAAGTTGTGACCATAGGTTGTATGAGTCCCTAAAGTTGGTATTGACAAGGTATGGAATGGCTGCAATAGGAGTAAATGATGAAGGGTAGGGTTGAGCGACTTTCATTTTTTTAAGATCGAGTAGGGTTTTGGGAAACCCGATTTTGTCCAGAGTCGAGTCGAGTGCAGTCGGCCGATTATCGCTAAAAGTCGGGGATCGACCGAAACACGAAACCCAATGCAAGTCAATGGGGAAGCATAGTCGGCAGTGAGTGGAGGCCAGGAAAACACCTACAGTGCCCATTTTAATGCCAAAAACATCCATTCTTGTTTCTGAAGCTTGCCAATCTTAATTAACTGTATAATAATAGTTGGGCATAGGGAATTGGGGGAAAGTTGTGGGGGAAGTAGGGCTGGCTCAAGTTTTTCGTGGGCCCAGGAAAATGCGGACTACGTCACGGCGGTGTTGCAGGGAAAGGTAAGTATTTAAACGTTGCAAGTGCTGTGATCCTGAGCAAGCAGGGGGGGGCCCACTCGTTCGCATTGGCACTGGCACAGGGCCCCTCAAAGTACGGCGGTGTGTTTGCATGGCGGGGGCGCCTCCCACCAGCAGCGACACTTTTGCGTACTCTGAGGGGCCCTGTGCCAGTGACGTCGCCAACGAGTATGCCCCCCCACCTGATGAAGGAACCTGCACTTTCATCTGCACCTTCCTCTTTGTCCCTGTGTAAGGTGGTATAACATGCGGGAAGGGGAACCTTACTTTCAGCAGGGTCAGATTCTGGCTGTGTAGAGTACAAGGGGAATGTAGTGGTCTAGGTCAATGTACCAGCAGACTCATTTAGCAGTGGCTGGGCAATGGGCAGGATGAGGAGGAAACAGATATAGGGCCAATGAATAAAGTAGGCTAAATGCAGTTCAAAATTGGTAACAGGACTAAACAGGCGGCATTGCTTTGTTCAGTGGAGTAGCAAACCCAAGAGCAGCAGACACTGTTTCAAGGGCCTAACCACACTAGTAGGCCAAATGCAGTTTAATATCTGATAGTATAGGGCGAAAGCCAGAATGTGGAAGCTCAGCTTTGTTCAGTTGAGGACAACACCAGGGAGGGGCAGACACCTTTAGTAGGCCGGAAAAGCCTATTGCATTTTTTAAAATGGTAATTTGGAGCAGAAGGTTGAAGCTCAGCTTTATTTAGTTGAGGACAACACCAGGCAGGGGCACACAGACAGACACCTTTAGTAGGCCGGAAAAGCCTATTGCATATTTTAAAATGGTAATTTGGAGCAGAAGGTTGAAGCTCAGCTTTATTTAGTTGAGGGCAACACCAGGGAGGGGCAGAAGCCGTTAGTAGGCCCTAACCACCATTTTTTTTTTTAAAAACCACTTAATGAGAGCCGGAAGGTTGAAGCTCAGCTTTATTTAGTTGAGGACAACACCAGGCAGGGGCACACAGACAGACACCTTTAGTAGGCCGGAAAAGCCTATTGCATTTTTTAAAATGGTAATTTGGAGCAGAAGGTTGAAGCTCAGCTTTATTTAGTTGAGGGCAACACCAGGCAGGGGCACACAGACAGACACCTTTAGTAGGCCGGAAAAGCCTATTGCATTTTTTAAAATGGTAATTTGGAGCAGAAGGTTGAAGCTCAGCTTTATTTAGTTGAGGGCAACACCAGGGAGGGGCAGAAGCCGTTAGTAGGCCCTAACCACCATTTTTTTTTTAAAAAAACCACTTAATGAGAGCCGGAAGGTTGAAGCTCAGCTTTATTTAGTTGAGGACAACACCAGGCAGGGGCACACAGACAGACACCTTTAGTAGGCCGGAAAAGCCTATTGCATTTTTTAAAATGGTAATTTGGAGCAGAAGGTTGAAGCTCAGCTTTATTTAGTTGAGGGCAACACCAGGCAGGGGCACACAGACAGACACCTTTAGTAGGCCGGAAAAGCCTATTGCATTTTTTAAAATGGTAATTTGGAGCAGAAGGTTGAAGCTCAGCTTTATTTAGTTGAGGACAACACCAGGCAGGGGCACACAGACAGACACCTTTAGTAGGCCGGAAAAGCCTATTGCATTTTTTAAAATGGTAATTTGGAGCAGAAGTTTGAAGCTCAGCTTTATTTAGTTGAGGACAACACCAGGCAGGGGAACACAGACAGACACCTTTAGTAGGCCGGAAAAGCCTATTGCATTTTTTAAAATGGTAATTTGGAGCAGAAGGTTGAAGCTCAGCTTTATTTAGTTGAGGGCAACACCAGGCAGGGGCACACAGAAAGACACCTTTAGTAGGCCGGAAAAGCCTATTGCATTTTTTAAAATGGTAATTTGGAGCAGAAGGTTGAAGCTCAGCTTTATTTAGTTGAGGACAACACCAGGCAGGGGCACACAGACAGACACCTTTAGTAGGCCGGAAAAGCCTATTGCATTTTTTAAAATGGTAATTTGGAGCAGAAGGTTGAAGCTCAGCTTTATTTAGTTGAGGACAACACCAGGCAGGGGCACACAGACAGACACCTTTAGTAGGCCGGAAAAGCCTATTGCATTTTTTAAAATGGTAATTTGGAGCAGAAGGTTGAAGCTCAGCTTTATTTAGTTGAGGACAACACCAGGCAGGGGCACACAGACAGACACCTTTAGTAGGCCGGAAAAGCCTATTGCATTTTTTAAAATGGTAATTTGGAGCAGAAGGTTGAAGCTCAGCTTTATTTAGTTGAGGACAACACCAGGCAGGGGAACACAGACAGACACCTTTTGTAGGCCGGAAAAGCCTATTGCATTTTTTAAAATGGTAATTTGGAGCAGAAGGTTGAAGCTCAGCTTTATTTAGTTGAGGACAACACCAGGCAGGGGCACACAGACAGACACCTTTAGTAGGCCGGAAAAGCCTATTGCATTTTTTAAAATGGTAATTTGGAGCAGAAGGTTGAAGCTCAGCTTTATTTAGTTGAGGACAACACCAGGCAGGGGCACACAGACAGACACCTTTAGTAGGCCGGAAAAGCCTATTGCATTTTTTAAAATGGTAATTTGGAGCAGAAGGTTGAAGCTCAGCTTTATTTAGTTGAGGGCAACACCAGGCAGGGGCACACAGACAGACACCTTTAGTAGGCCGGAAAAGCCTATTGCATTTTTCAAAATGGTAATTTGGAGCAGAAGGTTGAAGCTCAGCTTTATTTAGTTGAGGGCAACACCAGGCAGGGGCACACAGACAGACACCTTTAGTAGGCCGGAAAAGCCTATTGCATTTTTTAAAATGGTAATTTGGAGCAGAAGGTTGAAGCTCAGCTTTATTTAGTTGAGGACAACACCAGGCAGGGGCACACAGACAGACACCTTTAGTAGGCCGGAAAAGCCTATTGCATTTTTTAAAATGGTAATTTGGAGCAGAAGGTTGAAGCTCAGCTTTATTTAGTTGAGGGCAACACCAGGCAGGGGCACACAGACAGACACCTTTAGTAGGCCGGAAAAGCCTATTGCATTTTTTAAAATGGTAATTTGGAGCAGAAGGTTGAAGCTCAGCTTTATTTAGTTGAGGGCAACACCAGGCAGGGGCACACAGACAGACACCTTTAGTAGGCCGGAAAAGCCTATTGCATTTTTTAAAATGGTAATTTGGAGCAGAAGGTTGAAGCTCAGCTTTATTTAGTTGAGGACAACACCAGGCAGGGGCACACAGACAGACACCTTTAGTAGGCCGGAAAAGCCTATTGCATTTTTTAAAATGGTAATTTGGAGCAGAAGGTTGAAGCTCAGCTTTATTTAGTTGAGGACAACACCAGGCAGGGGCACACAGACAGACACCTTTAGTAGGCCGGAAAAGCCTATTGCATTTTTTAAAATGGTAATTTGGAGCAGAAGGTTGAAGCTCAGCTTTATTTAGTTGAGGACAACACCAGGCAGGGGCACACAGACAGACACCTTTAGTAGGCCGGAAAAGCCTATGGAATTTTGTAAAATGGTAATTTGGAGCAGAAGGTTGAAGCTCAGCTTTATTTAGTTGAGGGCAACACCAGGGAGGGGCAGAAGCCGTTAGTAGGCCCTAACCACCATTTTTTTTTTTAAAAACCACTTAATGAGAGCCGGAAGGTTGAAGCTCAGCTTTATTTAGTTGAGGGCAACACCAGGGAGGGGCAGAAGCCGTTAGTAGGCCCTAACCAAAGTTGAAGGCCAAATGCAGTTTAATTTCTGATACTATAGGCCGAAAGCCAGAAGGTGGAAGCTCCAATTTAGACAGTGGAGGACAATTTGAATTAGGGACTGCAGACAGACTTAGTAGGCTGTCCCCTGTGGACCATGCATCCACCACATTAACCCATTGCGCCGTAATGGACACGTAATCTTCCGTGGCCATGCCTACAGGTCCATGCGTCTGTTGTCAGGTGCACCTTTGTACTCACAGATTGCCAGAGTGCATGGACAATGCGGTCTTCTACATGCTGGTGGAGGGTTGGGATGGCTTTTCTCGCAAAAGAAGTGTCGACTGGTTAGCTTGTAGCGTGGTACAGCGTAGTCCATCATGGCCTTATTAATAGTAAATAAAATATATAACTAGGCTCTATGAACTTTTAAATAGGTTCCAGGGGTACACGGGCAGCATTGGTGTGGTCAGTGGAGGAGTATTGCAAGTAGGGGCTGCAGACAGGCTATCAAAGGCCTAAAATACCAAACAGTAGGCACTCATGGCAGTTTTACATCGGTTACATGGATACACAGGCAGGCACTCCAGGCAGCATTGTGGTCAGTGGAGGAGTATTGCAAGTAGGGGCCGCAGACAGGCTATCAAAGGCCTAAAATAACAAACAGTAGGCAGTCATGGCAGTTTTACATCGGTTACATGGATACACAGGCAGGCACTCCAGGCAGCATTGTGGTCAGTGGAGGAGTATTGCAAGTAGGGGCCGCAGACAGGCTATCAAAGGCCTAAAATAACAAACAGTAGGCAGTCATGGCAGTTTTACATCGGTTACATGGATACACAGGCAGGCACTCCAGGCAGCATTGTGGTCAGTGGAGGAGTATTGCAAGTAGGGGCCGCAGACAGGCTATCAAAGGCCTAAAATAACAAACAGTAGGCAGTCATGGCAGTTTTACATCGGTTACATGGATACACAGGCAGCTAGGTGGTGAGTGGAGGAGTAATTAAAGTAAGGACCGCAGACAGGCTATCAAAGGCCTAACATAACAAACAATAGGCTCATGGCAGTTTTACAGCGGTTACATGGATAGACGGGCAGGCAGCTTGGTGGTGAGTGGACGAGTATTTAAAGTAGGGACCGCAGACAGGCTATCAAAGGCCTAACATAACAAACAATAGGCTCATGGCAGTTTTACAGCGGTTACATGGATACACGGGCAGGCAGCTTGGTGGTGAGTGGAGGAGTATTTAAAGTAGGGACCGCAGACAGGCTTCAAAGGCCTAACATAAGAAAATGGGCTGGCTGTAGGCACTTTATAATTGGTTCCAGGGGTACACGGGCAGCAGTGGTCTGGCCAGTGGAGGACTAGTGGAAGGAGGGACCGCAGACAGGCTTCAAAGGCCTAAAATAAAAAAATGGGCTGGCTGTAGGCACTTTATAATTGGTTCCAGGGGTACACGGGCAGCAGTGGTCTGGCCAGTGGAGGACTAGTGGAAGGAGGGACCGCAGACAGGCTTCAAAGGCCTAACATAAAAAAATGGGCTGGCTGTAGGCACTTTATAATTGGTTCCAGGGGTACACGGGCAGCAGTGGTCTGGTCAGTGGAGGACTAGTGGAAGGAGGGACCGCAGACAGGCTTCAAAGGCCTAACATAAAAAAATGGGCTGGCTGTAGGCACTTTATAATTGGTTCCAGGGGTACACGGGCAGCAGTGGTCTGGTCAGTGGAGGACTAGTGGAAGGAGGGACCGCAGACAGGCTTCAAAGGCCTAAAATAAAAAAATGGGCTGGCTGTAGGCACTTTATAATTGGTTCCAGGGGTACACGGGCAGCAGTGGTCTGGCCAGTGGAGGACTAGTGGAAGGAGGGACCGCAGACAGGCTTCAAAGGCCTAACATAAAAAAATGGGCTGGCTGTAGGCACTTTATAATTGGTTCCAGGGGTACACGGGCAGCAGTGGTCTGGTCAGTGGAGGACTAGTGGAAGGAGGGACCGCAGACAGGCTTCAAAGGCCTAACATAAAAAAATGGGCTGGCTGTAGGCACTTTATAATTGGTTCCAGGGGTACACGGGCAGCAGTGGTCTGGCCAGTGGAGGACTAGTGGAAGGAGGGACCGCAGACAGGCTTCAAAGGCCTAACATAAGAAAATGGGCTGGCTGTAGGCACTTTATAATTGGTTCCAGGGGTACACGGGCAGCAGTGGTCTGGCCAGTGGAGGACTAGTGGAAGGAGGGACCGCAGACAGGCTTCAAAGGCCTAAAATAAAAAAATGGGCTGGCTGTAGGCACTTTATAATTGGTTCCAGGGGTACACGGGCAGCAGTGGTCTGGCCAGTGGAGGACTAGTGGAAGGAGGGACCGCAGACAGGCTTCAAAGGCCTAACATAAAAAAATGGGCTGGCTGTAGGCACTTTATAATTGGTTCCAGGGGTACACGGGCAGCAGTGGTCTGGCCAGTGGAGGACTAGTGGAAGGAGGGACCGCAGACAGGCTTCAAAGGCCTAACATAAAAAAATGGGCTGGCTGTAGCACTTTATAATTGGTTCCAGGGGTACACGGGCAGCAGTGGTCTGGCCAGTGGAGGACTAGTGGAAGGAGGGACCGCAGACAGGCTTCAAAGGCCTAACATAAAAAAATGGGCTGGCTGTAGGCACTTTATAATTGGTTCCAGGGGTACACGGGCAGCAGTGGTCTGGTCAGTGGAGGACTAGTGGAAGGAGGGACCGCAGACAGGCTTCAAAGGCCTAACATAAAAAAATGGGCTGGCTGTAGGCACTTTATAATTGGTTCCAGGGGTACACGGGCAGCAGTGGTCTGGCCAGTGGAGGACTAGTGGAAGGAGGGACCGCAGACAGGCTTCAAAGGCCTAACATAAAAAAATGGGCTGGCTGTAGGCACTTTATAATTGGTTCCAGGGGTACACGGGCAGCAGTGGTCTGGCCAGTGGAGGACTAGTGGAAGGAGGGACCGCAGACAGGCTTCAAAGGCCTAACATAACAAAATGGGCTGGCTGTAGGCACTTTATAATTGGTTCCAGGGGTACACGGGCAGCAGTGGTCTGGTCAGTGGAGGACTAGTGGAAGGAGGGACCGCAGACAGGCTTCAAAGGCCTAACATAAAAAAATGGGCTGGCTGTAGGCACTTTATAATTGGTTCCAGGGGTACACGGGCAGCAGTGGTCTGGCCAGTGGAGGACTAGTGGAAGGAGGGACCGCAGACAGGCTTCAAAGGCCTAACATAAAAAAATGGGCTGGCTGTAGGCACTTTATAATTGGTTCCAGGGGTACACGGGCAGCAGTGGTCTGGTCAGTGGAGGACTAGTGGAAGGAGGGACCGCAGACAGACTTCAAAGGCCTAACATAAAAAAATGGGCTGGCTGTAGGCACTTTATAATTGGTTCCAGGGGTACACGGGCAGCAGTGGTCTGGTCAGTGGAGGACTAGTGGAAGGAGGGACCGCAGACAGGCTTCAAAGGCCTAACATAAAAAAATGGGCTGGCTGTAGGCACTTTATAATTGGTTCCAGGGGTACACGGGCAGCAGTGGTCTGGTCAGTGGAGGACTAGTGGAAGGAGGGACCGCAGACAGGCTTCAAAGGCCTAACATAAAAAAATGGGCTGGCTGTAGGCACTTTATAATTGGTTCCAGGGGTACACGGGCAGCAGTGGTCTGGTCAGTGGAGGACTAGTGGAAGGAGGGACCGCAGACAGGCTTCAAAGGCCTAACATAAAAAAATGGGCTGGCTGTAGGCACTTTATAATTGGTTCCAGGGGTACACGGGCAGCAGTGGTCTGGCCAGTGGAGGACTAGTGGAAGGAGGGACCGCAGACAGGCTTCAAAGGCCTAACATAAAAAAATGGGCTGGCTGTAGGCACTTTATAATTGGTTCCAGGGGTACACGGGCAGCAGTGGTCTGGTCAGTGGAGGACTAGTGGAAGGAGGGACCGCAGACAGACTTCAAAGGCCTAACATAAAAAAATGGGCTGGCTGTAGGCACTTTATAATTGGTTCCAGGGGTACACGGGCAGCAGTGGTCTGGCCAGTGGAGGACTAGTGGAAGGAGGGACCGCAGACAGGCTTCAAAGGCCTAACATAAAAAAATGGGCTGGCTGTAGGCACTTTATAATTGGTTCCAGGGGTACACGGGCAGCAGTGGTCTGGCCAGTGGAGGACTAGTGGAAGGAGGGACCGCAGACAGGCTTCAAAGGCCTAACATAAAAAAATGGGCTGGCTGTAGGCACTTTATAATTGGTTCCAGGGGTACACGGGCTGCAGTGGTCTGGTCAGTGGAGGACTAGTGGAAGGAGGGACCGCAGACAGGCTTCAAAGGCCTAACATAAAAAAATGGGCTGGCTGTAGGCACTTTATAATTGGTTCCAGGGGTACACGGGCAGCAGTGGTCTGGTCAGTGGAGGACTAGTGGAAGGAGGGACCGCAGACAGGCTTCAAAGGCCTAAAATAACAAACAATAGGCTCATGGCAGTTTTACAGCGGTTACATGGATACACGGGCAGCTTGGTGGTGAGTGGAGGAGTAGTGCAAGGAGTGTCTGTCCCAGTACTCCCAAAATATAAATAGATGTTAATGTCTCGCAAAACAACCAAAACAAAAAAAAAGGTGGCATACTTAGGTACAGGGGTGGGCTCATCTGCTGAGTTTCTGACATAGTAATTTGGCAGTAACTATTTAATGGTGCCAATATAGGACACAGACACAGACTACTTTAAGTTGCATCATAGATGTCTACAAATTTGTATTGTCAGTGCCAGACATTGAATGATGTCAGCGAATAGACTAAAGATTGGTGGAGCTGTGCGACATAATTTTGCACGTGGTAGAGCACATTTTGAGCTGGGGTAGGGGGGAACTCTCTTGAGGCCGGCGGGACCGCCCCAGGGCCCCTCATGTTACAACGGTGTGTCTGACGTTGGGTGCGCACCACCACCGCCAGAGACACTACATTGTACTATGAGGGACCCAGTAGCAATGCCGTCAACCAAAAGCGAGCACACCCACCTCTTCAGACAAACAGCAGTCTCACGGGTGCTTGCGCCAAGTCGCGATACCACGGCCCCGTGTGGGGAGTTTTGCCATTTAGGGAGGTGTAAACATGTCGTATGCTGTACAATCAGCTGCAGCAAATTAGACATTAGAAAAGTAATTCACAGGCAAGAGCTTTTCATAGGAAAGCTAGGTGTCGGCCGGGCAAGGTGGGGCAAAAGATTTCGAAATCCAGTTGTGGTTCATTTTAATGAATGTTAGATCGTCAACATTTTGGGTAGCCAGACGAGTCCTTTTTTCGGTTAATATTGAACCTGCAGCACTGAATACTCTTTCTGATAGGACACTTGCTGCCGGGCAAGCAAGCTCCTGCAATGCATATTCTGCCAATTCTGGCCAGGTGTCTAATTTGGAGGCCCAGTAATCAAATGGGAATGACGGTTGAGGGAGAACATCGATAAGGGATGAAAAATAGTTAGTAACCATACTGGACAAATGTTGTCTCCTGTCACTTTCAATTGATGCAGCAGTACCTGTCCTGTCTGCGGTCATAGCAAAATCACTCCACAACCTGGTCAGAAAACCCCTCTGTCCAACGCCACTTCTGATGTGTGCACCCCTAACACTCCTAGTCTGCTGCCCCCTGGAGCTCGTGTGAGAACGATCACGTGCGCTGTGTGCTGGGAATGCCTGAAGCAAACGGTCAACAAGAGTTGATTGTTTGGTTGCTAATATTAGTTCCAAGTTCTCATGTGGCATAATATTTTGCAATTTGCCTTTATAGCGTGGATCAAGGAGGCAGGCCAACCAGTAATCGTCATCGTTCATCATTTTCGTAATGCGTGTGTCCCTTTTTAGGATACGTAAGGCATAATCCGCCATGTGGGCCAAAGTTCCAGTTGTCAAATCTCCGGTTGTGATTGGTTGAGGGGCAGTTGCAGGCAAATCTACGTCACTTGTGTCCCTCAAAAAACCAGAACCCGGCCGTGACACGCAACCAATTTCCTGTGCCCCCGGGAAAGGTTCGGCATTAAAAATATACTCATCCCCATCATCCTCCTCGTCCTCCACCTCCTCTTCGCCCGCTACCTCGTCCTGTACACTGCCCTGACCAGACAATGGCTGACTGTCATCAAGGCTTTCCTCTTCCTCTGGTGCAGACGCCTGCTCCTTTATGTGCGTCAAACTTTGCATCAGCAGACGCATTAGGGGGATGCTCATGCTTATTACGGCGTTGTCTGCACTAACCAGCCGTGTGCATTCCTCAAAACACTGAAGGACTTGACACATGTCTTGTATCTTAGACCACTGCACACCTGACAACTCCATGTCTGCCATCCTACTGCCTGCCCGTGTATCCTCCCACAAATAAATAACAGCACGCCTCTGTTCGCACAGTCTCTGAAGCATGTGCAGTGTTGAGTTCCACCTTGTTGCAACGTCTATGATTAGGCGATGCTGGGGAAGGTTCAAAGACCGCTGATAGGTCTGCATACGGCTGGCGTGTACAGGCGAACGTCGGATATGTGAGCAAAGTGCACGCACTTTGAGGAGCAGGTCGGAGAACCCAGGATAAGTTTTCAATAAGCACTGCACCACCAGGTTTAAGGTGTGAGCCAGGCAAGGAATGTGTTTCAGTTGGGAAAGGGAGATGGCAGCCATGAAATTCCTTCCGTTATCACTCACTACCTTGCCTGCCTCAAGATCTACTGTGCCCAGCCACGACTGCGTTTCTTGTTGCAAGAACTCGGACAGAACTTCCGCGGTGTGTCTGTTGTCGCCCAAGCACTTCATAGCCAATACAGCCTGCTGACGCTTGGCAGTAGCTGGCCCATAATGGGACAACTGGTGTGCAACAGTGTCATCTGCCGATGGAGTGGTTGGCAGACTGCGTTCTGTGGAAGAGCTGTAGCTTCTGCAGGAGGACGAGGAGGAGGAGGAGGAGGAGGGGGTGCGAACGCCTACAGCCAACTGTTTCCTAGACCGTGGGCTAGGCACAACTGTCCCTAAATTGATGTCGCCTGTGGACCCTGCATCCACCACATTCACCCAGTGTGCCGTGATGTACACATAACGTCCCTGGCCATGCCTACTGGTCCATGCATCTGTAGTCAGGTGCACCTTTGTACTCACAGATTGCCTGAGTGCATGGACGATGCGCTGTTTAACATGCTGGTGCAGGGCTGGTATGGCTTTTCTGGAAAAAAAGTGTCGACTGGGTAGCTCGTATCGTGGTTCAGCGTACTCCATCAGGGCTTTGAAAGCTTCGCTTTCAACTAACCGGTAGGGCATCATCTCTAACGAGATTAGTCTAGCTATGTGGGCGTTAAAACCCTGTGTACACGGATGCGAGGATAAGTACTTCCTTTTTCTAACCAGAGTCTCATGTAGGGAGAGCTGGACTGGAGAGCTGGAGATCGTGGAACTTTCGGGTGTGCCGGTGTACATGGCAGACTGAGAGACGGTTGGAGACGGTATTGTTTCCGCCGGTGCCCTAGATGCAATATTTCCTCCTACAAAACTGGTGATTCCCTGACCCTGACTGCTTTTGGCTGGCAAAGAAACCTGCACAGATACTGTCGGTGGTGCGGAAAATGGTGGCCTTACAGTGACGGAAGGGATGTTGCGTTGCTGACTAGCTTCATTGGCCGAGGGTGCTACAACCTTGAGGGACGTTTGGTAGTTAGTCCAGGCTTGAAAATGCATGGTGGTTAAGTGTCTATGCATGCAACTAGTATTTAGACTTTTCAGATTCTGACCTCTGCTTAAGCTAGTTGAACATTTTTGACAGATGACTTTGCGCTGATCAGTTGGATGTTGTTTAAAAAAATGCCAGACTGCACTCTTCCTAGACTCGGATCCCTTTTCAGGGATTGCAGACTGAGCTTTAACCGGATGGCCACGCTGTCCTCCAACAGGTTTTGGCTTTGACACGCGTTTTGGGCCAGATACGGGCCCGGCAGATGGAACCTGTTGCGATGTTGATGCCTGCTGCGGCCCCTCCTCCACCTCCGCTTCTGAACTACTGCCGCCTGCACCCTGTTCCCCCAATGGCTGCCAATCGGGGTCAATAACTGGGTCATCTATTACCTCCTCTTCGAGCTCGTGTGCAACTTCGTCTGTGTCACTGTGTCGGTCGGTGGTATAGCGTTCGTGGCGGGGCAACATAGTCTCATCAGGGTCTGATTGTGGATCTGTACCCTGAGAGGGCAATGTGGTGGTCTGAGTCAAAGGAGCAGCATAGTACTCTGGCTGTGGCTGTGCATCAGTGCACTCCATGTCAGAATATACTTGTAATGGGCATGGCCTGTTAAGTGTTTCACTTTGTAAGCCAGGGACGGTATGTGTAAAGAGCTCCATGGAGTAACCCGTTGTGTCGCCTGCTGCATCCTTCTCTCTTGTTGTAGTTTTTGCTGAGGAGGACAAGGAAGCGACTTGTCCCTGACCGTGAACATCCACAAGCGACGCGCTGCTTTTACATTTACCAGTTTCGGAAGAGGAGGCAAAAGAGCTAGAGGCTGAGTCTGCAATGTAAGCCAAAACTTGCTGTTGCTGCTCCGCCTTTAAAAGCGGTTTTCCTACTCCCAGAAAAGAGAGCGTTCGAGGCCTTGTGTAGCCTGACGACGAAACTGGCTCCACAGCTCCAGACTTAGGTGGAATATTTTTATCCCCACGACCACCTGATGCTCCACTACCACTACCATCATTACCAGCTGACAATGAACGCCCACGACGACCTCTTGCACCAGACTTCCTCATTGTTTTAAAATCTTAACCAAAGTAACTTTATTTGTTGCTGTCAAACAACTTACACGGTGAGCTATAACTTCAGTATGATTTCAATATCCCTTAACAGGTTGGTGAGACCACAAGGAAAATCAGGCACAATGGTACACACTCTGTTTTCTGTGGCACAAAATCACAGAGATGACACACACGCAGGACTGTCACTCAAGCACTAATGTCAATATTAATCTCCCACCTAATTTATTTTTTTTTTTTTCTCAGGGAGACTTTAGAAACCAAATAATATTAAAAAAAAAAAAAAAAAAAAGGCTTTCTATGGCCCACAATTAGAGAGAGAGAGGTGGCACACCCAGGAGTCAAGACTGGCGCACAAGCTGAAAGGGCAATATTACTCTCCCACTGTTTTTTTAAGTTTTTTTTTTATTTCAGGGAGACTTTAGAAACCAAATAATATTAAAAAAAACAAAAAAAAAAATAGCCTTTCTATGGCCCACTGAATGAGAGAGAGAGGTGGCACACCCAGGAGTCAAGACTGGCACACAAGCTGAAAGGGCAATATTACTCTCCCACTGTTTTTTTATGTATTTTTTGTTTTTTAAGGGAGACTTTAGAAACCCAATAATATTTTAAAAAAATAAATAAATAGGCTTTCTATGGCCCACTGAATGAGAGGGAGAGAGGTGGCACACCCAGGAGTCAAGACTGGCACACAAGCTGAAAGGGCAATATTACTCTCCCACTGTTTTTTTATGTTTTTTTTTTTTTTTTCAGGGAGACTTTAGAAACCAAATAATAAGAAAATAAATAAATAAATAAATAGTCTTTCTATAGCCCACTGAATGAGAGATAGCACACACAGCAGTGGCACACAAGCCCTGACTGAGGCCAATATTTTTCTCCCACTGATTGATGTAGTGTTTTTGTGTTGAGGTAGATTTTAGAACACAAATCAAGGAAAAAAAAAAAAAATGCTTTCTATGGCCCACTGAATGAGAGAGAGGTGGCACACCCAGGAGTCAAGACTGGCACACAAGCTGAAAGGGCAATATTACTCTCCCACTGTTTTTTTATGTATTTTTTGTTTTTTAAGGGAGACTTTAGAAACCCAATAATATTTAAAAAAAAAAATAAATAGGCTTTCTATGGCCCACTGAATGAGAGGGAGAGAGGTGGCACACCCAGGAGTCAAGACTGGCACACAAGCTGAAAGGGCAATATTACTCTCCCACTGTTTTTTTATGTTTTTTTTTTTTTTTTCAGGGAGACTTTAGAAACCAAATAATATTAAAAAAAAACCCAAAAAAAATAGCCTTTCTATGGCCCACTGAATGAGAGAGAGAGGTGGCACACCCAGGAGTCAAGACTGGCACACAAGCTGAAAGGGCAATATTACTCTCCCACTGTTTTTTTATGTATTTTTTGTTTTTTAAGGGAGACTTTAGAAACCCAATAATATTTAAAAAAAAAAATAAATAGGCTTTCTATGGCCCACTGAATGAGAGGGAGAGAGGTGGCACACCCAGGAGTCAAGACTGGCACACAAGCTGAAAGGGCAATATTACTCTCCCACTGTTTTTTTATGTTTTTTTTTTTTTTAAGGGAGACTTTAGAAACCCAATAATATTTAAAAAAAAAATAAATAGGCTTTCTATGGCCCACTGAATGAGAGGGAGAGAGGTGGCACACCCAGGAGTCAAGACTGGCACACAAGCTGAAAGGGCAATATTACTCTCCCACTGTTTTTTTATGTTTTTTTTTTTTTTTTCAGGGAGACTTTAGAAACCAAATAATAAGAAAATAAATAAATAAATAAATAGTCTTTCTATAGCCCACTGAATGAGAGATAGCACACACAGCAGTGGCACACAAGCCCTGACTGAGGCCAATATTTTTCTCCCACTGATTGATGTAGTGTTTTTGTGTTGAGGTAGATTTTAGAACACAAATCAAGGAAAAAAAAAAAAATGCTTTTTTATGGCCCACTGAATGAGAGAGAGGTGGCACACCCAGGAGTCAAGACTGGCACACAAGCTGAAAGGGCAATATTACTCTCCCACTGTTTTTTTATGTATTTTTTGTTTTTTAAGGGAGACTTTAGAAACCCAATAATATTTAAAAAAAAAAAATAAATAGGCTTTCTATGGCCCACTGAATGAGAGGGAGAGAGGTGGCACACCCAGGAGTCAAGACTGGCACACAAGCTGAAAGGGCAATATTACTCTCCCACTGTTTTTTTATGTTTTTTTTTTTTTAAGGGAGACTTTAGAAACCCAATAATATTTAAAAAAAAAAATAAATAGGCTTTCTATGGCCCACTGAATGAGAGGGAGAGAGGTGGCACACCCAGGAGTCAAGACTGGCACACAAGCTGAAAGGGCAATATTACTCTCCCACTGTTTTTTTATGTTTTTTTTTTTTTTTCAGGGAGACTTTAGAAACCAAATAATATTAAAAAAACAAAAAAAAAAAATAGCCTTTCTATGGCCCACTGAATGAGAGAGAGAGGTGGCACACCCAGGAGTCAAGACTGGCACACAAGCTGAAAGGGCAATATTACTCTCCCACTGTTTTTTTATGTATTTTTTGTTTTTTAAGGGAGACTTTAGAAACCCAATAATATTTTAAAAAAAAATAAATAGGCTTTCTATGGCCCACTGAATGAGAGGGAGAGAGGTGGCACACCCAGGAGTCAAGACTGGCACACAAGCTGAAAGGGCAATATTACTCTCCCACTGTTTTTTTATGTTTTTTTTTTTTTTTTCAGGGAGACTTTAGAAACCAAATAATAAGAAAATAAATAAATAAATAAATAGTCTTTCTATAGCCCACTGAATGAGAGATAGCACACACAGCAGTGGCACACAAGCCCTGACTGAGGCCAATATTTTTCTCCCACTGATTGATGTAGTGTTTTTGTGTTGAGGTAGATTTTAGAACACAAATCAAGGAAAAAAAAAAAAAATGCTTTTTTATGGCCCACTGAATGAGAGAGAGGTGGCACACCCAGGAGTCAAGACTGGCACACAAGCTGAAAGGGCAATATTACTCTCCCACTGTTTTTTTATGTATTTTTTGTTTTTTAAGGGAGACTTTAGAAACCCAATAATATTTTAAAAAAAAAATAAATAGGCTTTCTATGGCCACTGAATGAGAGGGAGAGAGGTGGCACACCCAGGAGTCAAGACTGGCACACAAGCTGAAAGGGCAATATTACTCTCCCACTGTTTTTTTATGTTTTTTTTTTTTTTTCAGGGAGACTTTAGAAACCAAATAATATTAAAAAAACCAAAAAAAAAATAGCCTTTCTATGGCCCACTGAATGAGAGAGAGAGGTGGCACACCCAGGAGTCAAGACTGGCACACAAGCTGAAAGGGCAATATTACTCTCCCACTGTTTTTTTATGTTTTTTTTTTTTTTTCAGGGAGACTTTAGAAACCAAATAATATTAAAAAAACCACAAAAAAAAATAGCCTTTCTATGGCCCACTGAATGAGAGAGAGAGGTGGCACACCCAGGAGTCAAGACTGGCACACAAGCTGAAAGGGCAATATTACTCTCCCACTGTTTTTTTAGGTTTTTTTTTTTTTTTCAGGGAGACTTTAGAAACCAAATAATATTAAAAAAAAAATAAAAATAAATAGGCTTTCTATAGCCCACTGAATGAGAGATAGCACACACAGCAGTGGCACACAAGCCCTGACTGAGGCCAATATTTTTCTCCCACTGATTGATGTAGTGTTTTTGTGTTGAGGTAGAATTTAGAACACAAATCACGGAAAAAATAAATAGGCTTTCTATGGCCCACAATTAGAGAGAGGTGGCACACCCAGGAGTCAAGACTGGCACACAAGCTGAAAGGGCAATATTACTCTCCCACTGTTTTTTTAGGTTTTTTTTTTTTTTTCAGGGAGACTTTAGAAACCAAATAATATTAAAAAAAATAAATAAATAAATAGGCTTTCTATAGCCCACTGAATGAGAGATAGCACACACAGCAGTGGCACACAAGCCCTGACTGAGGCCAATATTTTTCTCCCACTGATTGATGTAGTGTTTTTGTGTTGAGGTAGAATTTAGAACACAAATCACGGAAAAAATAAATAGGCTTTCTATGGCCCACTCAGTGAGAGATGGCACACACAGGGATGGCACTGTAGCAGAAATGCCAATCTTAATCTCCCACAAAAAAAACAAAAAAAAAACAGGGACTGTCCTACAATTACTATCTCCCTGCAGTAATCTAAGCCAGGTATGGCAGGCAGCAATAGGAGTGGACTGATGCACAAATTAAATAAAAAGTGTGGACAAACAAAAAAGATAGCTGTGCAGAAAGGAAGGAACAAGAGGATATGTGCTTTGAAAAAAGCAGTTGGTTTCCACAGTGGCGTACACACAGCAATACAGCTATCACGGAGCCTTCTAGGGCAGCCCAATGAGCTACAGCGCTGAGGGGAAAAAAAAAAAAAAATAGCTTCCACAGTCCCTGCACACCGAAGGTGGTGTTGGACAGTGGAAATCGCTGCAGCACAAGCGGTTTGGTGGTTAGTGGACCCTGCCTAACGCTCTCCCTGCTTCTGACGAAGCGGCAGCAACCTCTCCCTAAGCTCAGATCAGCAGCAGTAAGATGGCGGTCGGCGGGAACGCCCCTTTATAGCCCCTGTGACGCCGCAGACAGCAAGCCAATCACTGCAATGCCCTTCTCTAAGATGGTGGGGACCAGGATCTATGTCATCACGCTGCCCACACTCTGCGTTCACCTTCATTGGCTGAGAAATGGCGCTTTTCGCGTCATTGAAACGCGACTTTGGCGCGAAAGTCGCGTACCGCATGGCCGACAAGCACAGGGGTCGGATCGGGTTTCATGAGACGCCGACTTAGCCAAAAGTCGGCGACTTTTGAAAATGATCGACCCGTTTCGCTCAACCCTAATGAAGGGAATGATTCTGGTGGTAAATCATTTAATATGGAGCGTCTAATATGTAGAGTAGTCAGGGTTATATCGTCTAGTCTCCACGATTCCCATGGTTTTGAGCGAGACCATAAGAATGGGATTCCCTTAATGCCCAATAAAGCCATATCTATAGTGTCTGACGCTCCCCTCTCAAAACCAAGTGCATTTCGTAACCATCTACCTAAATGGATAGCTCTATAGTAGGCGTATGGGTCTGGAACACCCATACCTCCATAGGAGGTGGGATATGTTAATAGTTTAAAGGGTAGCCTAGCTGTTTTATTCCTCCATATAAATTTAGATATTAGGGATCTTAGATTTTTGAAATAAGTATGGGGGAGACGAATGGGAACCATGCTCATGCAATATAATAGTAAAGGCATCAAATAGGCTTTGAATACACTAATAAGGCCCATCCACGATACAGTGGGTAAGTCATAGGATTTCATCAACCTCTCTATTTTCTTCAGTAAGGGTGCAAAGTTAAAACTAAATAAATCAGAGGGGTCTTTAGTAATCCAAATTCCCAAATATTTTATGGAGGATGTGGACCAAGAGAAGGGGGTCGATTTGCGCAAGTTGTACAGATGAGAGTGCGATAGGGTTATATTCAGGGCTTCTGATTTAGAATTGTTAATTTTGAAATTTGATAGTTGACCAAAATAACTAAGTATATTAAGAATAATAGGAAATGCTACAAGAGGATTAGAAATAAGGAAAAGCAAGTAATCTGCGAAGGCTAGCGTTTTTAGTTCCATTCCCCCTATCTGTAACCCCTTAATCTGTTTTTCTTGCCTGATTCTTTGGATCAGCGCTTCAATAACCAGTATGAATAAAGATGGAGATAGAGGGCACCCCTGCTTGGTACCATTGTTGATATTAAAAGTGTCCGATAAGATGCCATTAACCAGGACCCTGGCGGTGGGGAAGGAATACAAAGAAAAAAATCGCTGTAACGAACTGTGAGGGGAAACCAAACTTAGTCAAAACCTTCTCCATATACCTCCATCTCACTCTATCAAAAGCTTTCTCAGCATCTGTAGACGAGAGAGCCAGGGGCATATTCCGTGCTCTGGCATACATTATGGATTGGAGGGCTTTAATTGAATTATCCTTACCCTCTCTTCCTCGCACGAACCCTGCCTGGTCTGAATGAATTATTTTAGGGAGCATGTTCCCCAATCTGTTCGCTAAGAGTTTAGCCCATAGCTTCGTATCCGTATTGAGGAGGGATATCGGTCTATAACTTGAGCAAAGATTGGGGTCCTTGCCCTCTTTTGGCAGTACCGTAATAAAGGCTTCTAAAGCTTGTTTCGGGGGGGATTGTCCTGAAAGATATGAATTGAAAAGGGTTACTAAATGAGGCAACAAGGGTTTAATTAGTTTTTTGTAATAGATAATTGGGAGGCCATCAGGGCCCAGGGCTTTCCCATTAGGAATGGTAGATAAAGTTTCTAAGACTTCTTCAGGGGTAATTGGGGCTGTTAAAGAAACAATGTCGTCCAGAGATAATGATGGGAGTTTCAAAGAGGAAAGGAAGGTATCTATTGCTTCCGAGGCCACTACTGGGTTCCTTATGTCTTCTGACACATCTAAGTTATAGAGGTTTTCGTAGAAGTGTTCAAATTCCCTAGCAATGTCCACTGCCTCAGAAATATTTGAACCATTTGTAGCTTTTAATTGTGTGATAAAGGTTTGCCCACTACGTTTTTTCAAGAGGGAGGTCATAAGTTTGCTGCCTCTATTCCCATGGAGGTAGAATTTCTGTTGGCTTCTCATATATATCTTGGCTGAATGAATATTCAGAAGATCTTTCAAAGCTCTCCTAAGTGTTATAAGTAGTGTTGAGCGATACCGTCCGATACTTGAAAGTATCGGTATCGGAAAGTATCGGCCGATACCGGCAAAGTATCGGATCCAATCCGATACCGATACCCGATACCAATACAAGTCAATGGGACTCAAGTATCGGACGGTATCCCTGATGGTTCCCAGGGTCTGAAGGAGAGGAAACTCTCCTTCAGGCCCTGGGAACCATATTAATGTGTAAAAGAAAGAATTAAAATAAAAAATATTGCTATACTCACCTCTCCGACGCAGCCTGGACCTCACCGAGGGAACCGGCAGCGTTGTTTGCTTAAAATTCGCGCGTTTACTTCCTTATGTGAAGTCCCGGCTTGTGATTGGTCGCGTGCCGCCCATGTGGCCGCGACGCGACCAATCACAGCAAGCCATGACGTAATTTTAGGTCCTTCAGGATTTTAAAATTACGTTCTGGCTTATGATTGGTCGCGTCGCGGTCACATGGGCGACGCGACCAATCACAAGCCGTGACGTCACGGAAGGCTGGACACGCGCGCATTTTAAAATGTGCGCGTGTCCTGCCTCCCGTGACGTCCCGGCTTGTGATTGGTCGCGTCGCCCATGTGGCCGCGACGCGACCAATCACAGCAAGCCGTGACGTAATTTTAGGTCCTTCAGGATTTTAAAATTACGTTCTGGCTTGTGTTTGGTCGCGTCACGGTCACATGGGCGACGCGACCAATCACAAGCCGTGACGTCACGGGAGACTGGACACGCGCGCATTTTAAAATGCGTGCGTGTCCAGCCTCCCATGACGTCACGGCTTGTGATTGGTCGCGTCGCGACCAATCATAAGCCAGAACGTAATTTTAAAATTCTGAAGGACCTAAAATTACGTCACGGCTTGCTGTGATTGGTCGCGTCGCGGCCACATGGGCGATGCGACCAATCACAAGCCGGGATGTCACGGGAGGCAGGACACGCGCGCATTTTAAAATGCGCGCGTGTCCAGCCTCCCGTGACGTCACGGCTTGTGATTGGTCGTGTCGCGTCGCGACCAATCATAAGCCAGAACGTAATTTTAAAATTCTGAAGGACCTAAAATTACGTCACGGCTTGCTGTGATTGGTCGCGTCGCGGCCACATGGGCGACGCGACCAATCACAAGCCGGGACGTCACGGGAGGCAGGACACGTGCGCATTTTAAAATGCGCGCGTGTCCAGCCTCCCGTGACGTCACGGCTTGTGATTGGTCGCGTCGCCCATGTGACCGCGACGCGACCAATCATGAGCCAGAACGTAATTTTAAAATCCTGAAGGACCTAAAATTACGTCACGGCTTGCTGTGATTGGTCGCGTCGCGGCCACATGGGCGGCACGTGACCAATCACAAGCCGGGACTTCACGTAAGGAAGTAAACGCGTGAATTTTAAGCAAACAACGCTGCCGGTTCCCTCGGTGAGGTCCAGGCTGCGTCGGAGAGGTGAGTATAGCAATATTTTTTATTTTAATTCTTTCTTTTACACATTTTTATATTAATGTTGTTTCGATACCGATACCCGATACCACAAAAGTATCGGATCTCGGTATCGGAATTCCGATACCCGCAAGTATCGGCCGATACCCGATACTTGCGGTATCGGAATGCTCAACACTAGTTATAAGTTCTGCCTGGGTTGTTTCAGCTTGAGTGCGTTTGTGTATTTTTTCCAGGGTGTTAATCTGGTGGAGAACAGACATTACCTCTTTCGACCTTTCTTTTTTCAAATAAGAGCCCAGTGCTATAAACTCTCCTCTCAAGACAGCTTTATGTGTCTCCCAGACCAGAGGTGTGGGAGTACCTGGAAGGCAATTTTCTTTAAAGAAAAGATTAATGGAGGATGAGAATCTAGTCACATGGGAGCTAGAGTCTAAAATTGTTTCGTTTAGCGTCCAAGTAAAGGAAGGAAGAGGCAACGATTTGATATTCATCTATAAGAAAATCGGAGCGTGATCTGAGAGAGAAATAACATCTATTTTTGCGGATTTTACTATTTGAAGATGACAGGTTGGAGTGAGGAGGTAATCTATTCTATGGTAACTATTGTGTGGAGAAGAAAAGAAAGTATAATCTTTAGTCGAAGGGAAAAACGTGGGTCAATTAAGTTTAAAGATTGTAAGCCAAGGTGTAATTTTCGTAACGCTTTTTGTGAGAGAGAAGATTTCCTTGAAGAGGAATCTAATACAGGGTTAAGGGAGACATTCAGATCTCCACCTAGTATTATGATCCCTTCCTTGAACAAACTAAAGGTGTTCAGAACTTGACATAACCAACTAATTTGGTTATGGTTTGGGGCATAGATGTTGCAAAGGGTGACTTTTGTGTTGGCTAGTAAACCTTTTATCATGATGTATCTCCCCTCGGGATCCGATAGAGTATCTTTCAAAGTGAAGGGAACGGTTTTTTTTAAAGCTATGCTAACTCCCCTTGAAGCCGTTGTACCAGTGTTGTGGTACCATATTGGGAATTGTGTTCTTGACATATCTGAAGTCCTATCCTTTTTAAAATGGGTTTCCTGAAAAAATGCAATACTGGAATTTTTAGAGTGCAAAAATCTCAACAGCTGCCCCCATTTCCTTGGTGAGCGCATGCCCTTAACGTTGTATGAGGCCACCACTATGGTGGAAGACTTGGAATCACTACCGGCTATGACTTAGAGAAGAAGTTAAGGAGATGTCTGCACATGTGCACCAAATTAACAAAACAACTATAACATTGATAACAACATTGGCGAAAAAAGAACATAACATATTAACAACAGAAATCCCATCTGTGGTGGAGGCAGGGGCACAAAGCATCCTCCCGAAACAGACAGAACAGTCCACTATAGACACACAAGTGGCGATCCAAGATGTGTGTATAAGAAAGAAGATAGAAAAAAAAGAAAGAAAAAAAAAACACCCCAAAAATCTTCATTTACTGCTTTTGGAGTGTCTAACGGAGACAATGGAGAAGACAAGATACATTTTCATGTCGAACTCTGGTCTAGACCCAAACTGACCACGACGATAAAGTTAGGTTCGTTAACCCAACAAAGATCCTGAATTGAGGAGGCTCCTCAACAGTTCAAGGAGGTAGTTTCTTTTTAGCACCAACTTTGCTTTGTTTTGGAGATGCCAGTCTCTTGGCTGGGGACCACCCATCCTGGCCCACCAAGGAACGAAGACCGGAAGGGGCATTTAGTGTCATATCCAAGGGAAGCCAGGAAGGGACATCTACCGCATCGATGTTGAACGTCTCCCAAACTTTGACCAGGTCATCTGGATGGCGAACAGTAGCTTGTTTTCCTCCACCATGTATAGTCAGGCCGAAAGGGAATAACCATTTGTATAGTAAGTTAACTTATTCGCACGGAGTACATCAAGGAGATGCTTCAAAACCCTTCTTTTAGTGAGAGTCGATGGAGCAAGGTCTTGGTATAGCTGAATGGATGAACCTTCGTAGGATATATTTTTATTGTCCCTGGCAGCGATTAGGATTGCCGAGGTGTCCAAGTAGTTCAAGAGACCGCAAATCACATCTCTCGGAGGGTCAGCGGGTTTAGGTTTAGGTCTAAGCGAGCAATGAATCCTCTCAATTACCATTTGGAAGCATCTTTCTTGGGGCAGGAGAAGATCAATTATTTCTTTAGCTGATTTTTCAAGGGTTTCATTAGAGACACTTTCAGGAACGCCTTTAATTCTGATGTTTTTCCGGCGACTCCAATCTTCTTGATCCTCTATGGCTAAGGACACCATGTTTAATTGAGATTTATGAAAGTTCAGATGATCTTTTATTTTGTTTGAGTGATCTATAATAGAAGATTGAGTGGCTTCTAGAGACTCCACCCCGTTGCCAATTTGCTGAATGTCCGTCCGCAAGCCTGAAACTTCAGAGATCAATGGCTTCATCCCCTGAACTAGTGCCTTTTTAAGGAAAGATTTTGAAATTCCTCCAGAATCCATATGGGTAGCGTCGCTTCCTGAGGCGTCGTCGCTCGAGTCAGAGTCCTCAATATGGTCATCTGCCATAGTATTAGAGTGAGGATTCTTACAGACAGTACGGGTCATCGAGGGTTTGTGTTTCAAGAATTTCTCCATATCAATGTGCTTATCTTGCGCAAGAGTAGAAATAGAGGATTTGCAGCGCTCTTTATGAGGTTTAACCATTCTATCTAGATGTAGCGCTCGCTTTTAAGATCACCACGTGTGCACCACTGTAGCGTTTAGATCTTCATGTTTGTTATTGTAGTTGTATAAAGCATCACAGATTCATAGCTTGAGCTAAGAAGAGGGCTGCCGCAAAGTTTCCCAATATGGAAAATCAGGTGTGTTGTGGGGTAAAAAAGAAAAATATTGTGGGGGAGGGGACAGGGACCCCTCTGTAAGCTTCACACCAGTGGGCTTAAGTCTAAGGAGCAGGGGAATGTGAAGCAATCAGAGGATGCTCCGCACGCAAGGGAGGGTGCGCGTGAGAGGATGTGAAAAAAATTTTATGAGACCCTCCTCCACGTTTCTTCCCAGGGGGATTGTGGTGCATGCAAATTATGGCCGGACCTTGCATTCACTTCATGGATAAAATTTATGGTAATAAAAAAAAAAAAATTGAACTTTTGTTTCATGTGGCCATCAAATACGTGGTTTCCAGGGTTATTGGAGAGCATGAGGACAATTTTATATTACAGGCTGACTTATGTAAACTAGAAGCTTGGGCTGATAAATGGCAAATGAGCTTTAATGGGGATAAATGTAAGGTCATGCACTTGGGTAGAAGTAATAAGATGTATAACTATGTGCTTAATTCTAAAACTCTGGGCAAAACCGTCAATGAAAAAGACCTGGGTGTATGGGTGGATGACAAACTCATATTTAGTGGCCAGTGTCAGGCAGCTGCTACAAAGGCAAATAAAATAATGGGATGCATTAAAAGAGGCATAGATGCTCATGAGGAGAACATAATTTTACCTCTATACAAGTCACTAGTGCGACCACACTTAGAATACTGTGCACAGTTCTGGTCTCCGGTGTATAAGAAAGACATAGCTGAACTGGAGCGGGTGCAGAGAAGAGCAACCAAGGTTATTAGAGGACTGGGGGGTCTGCAATACCAAGATAGGTTATTACACTTGGGGCTATTTAGTTTGGAAAAACGAAGGCTAAGGGGTGATCTTATGTTAATGTATAAATATATGAGGGGACAGTACAAAGACCTTTCTGCTGATCTTTTTAATCATAGACCGGTGACAGGGACAAGGGGGCATCCTCTACGTCTGGAGGAAAAAAGGTTTAAGCATAATAACAGACGCGGATTCTTTACTGTAAGAGCAGTGAGACTATGGAACTCTCTGCCGTATGATGTTGTAATGAGTGACTCATTGCTTCAATTTAAGAGGGGACTGGATACCTTTCTGGAAAAGTATAATATTACAGGGTATATATATTAAATTCTTTGATAAGGCGTTGATCCAGGGAACTAGTCTGATTGCCGTATGTGGGGTCGGGAAGGAATTTTTTTCCCCATGATGGAGCTTACTCTTACCACATGGGTTTTTTTTGCCTTCCCCTGGATCAACATGTTAGGGCATGCTAGGCTATGGGTTGAACTAGATGGACTTAAAGTCTTCCTTCAACCTCAATAACTATGTAACTATGTAACTATGTAACATTGGTGCAGGGCAGGCTTTGCATTCAGTGCATAAGCTAACAGCATGGGAGACACACTTTCTTCTAATGGGAACAATTGTGACATGAGGCCCTCAAATACGTCTGCTGAAACAGTTATTGGGATGCATGTAACTTTGGGGCAGGCCAGGCATTCAATGCAACATTTTTTCAGGCGGCCCTCCTGTACATCTCTTAAAAGGGGTATTGGGTGCATCCTAATTTTTGGCAGCCAAGGCACTCACTGCATAGGCAATAACAGTATAGGAGACCCACTGTTTAATGGCCCTTTAAGAAGATTAATGCCGCCTGATACCCCTCTAATAATTGGCTCTGTGACTTTAAGAGTCCTTCCTTCATAAATGAAACAAGATGTATCTGCTTATGTGGTAAGAGAGAAGGAGATTGCGGTCTCTAGGGAGCACTGAAGAGAAAGCCATATGGGGTTGCAGTCTTTTTTAAAAATCAATAGGTCTGCTGCAGCTCCAGCCGCGTTCCTCAGAAGAGGTAAGAAAAGATAAGGTGCAAAGAACACGGTCAAAGGAGCACTCAGGACACATTGTCAAAGGGCACTTTCTTTATTTCACGATGCGTTTCGATGGTCAGATGCCATCTTCATCAGGTGGCAAGACAATTATGACAACAGGAAGGGGTATTTAAAACTCGATCAACCAATGAAAATAGAAAATCAATCTGCCAATATCAATCAATGAAAAATGAGACAAGGACCCCGAGTCCAGTAATGTGTCACGTAATTTACTAATTGATGCAATTTTGATAAAATAATAATAATTAATAATAATAATTTTATTTATATAGCGCCAACATATTCCGCAGCGCATTACAAATTATAGAGGGGACTTGTACAGACAATAGACATTACAGCATAACAGAAATCGCAGTTCAAAATAGATACCAAGAGGAATGAGGGCCCTGCTCGCAAGCTTACAAACTATGAAGAAAAGGGGAGACACGAGAGGTGGATGGTAATAATTGCTTTAGTTATTCGGACCAGCCATAGACTAGTGTAAGGATCGAGTGTTCATGTAAAGCTGCATGAACCGGTTAACTGCCTTAGTATGTAGCAGTACAGATTCAGAGGGCTATTAACTGTATAAAGTGTATGAGAACATGATGCGAGGAACCTGATTAAGGTTGAAGTTTTTTTGAATGGGCCACACAGGGATAGATAGGTTAATAAAATCTGTTTTATATGCTGCAGATATACCAGTTCTCTTAATGCTGAGCTCTGTATAACCCTACACACACCACTGAAGGGGCATCAGGTTTACTAGTCCTGTAGTGATAATCTTCTGTTGATTAAATAGTGATTTTATCAAAATTACATCAAGCGGTAGAAGTGATACATCGCTGGAATCAGGGTCTATATTGCTTCATTAAGCTGCTCTCAGATTAGGTGGCAAAAATTTTGTGACAGATTCGCTATAAAATAAAAATCTAACAATAGTGAACAGTATAAAATAAAAAAAAATAAAGAACCAATAATTGTCATGGTTTGGACAGGGTTAATGCCCTGCCCTCTCAGGTTTAATTGTTGTGGCCTCCTTTTGGATCTGGGAGGAATATTTATACCCACGCTGGACTAGGATTCTCTGTCAGTTATATTTTCGTTCTGTCTGTGTGCCTGACTCGCTGGTGTGCGTGTGCATACTGTGTTGTTTGTTTGCTCTATGTGCTCGATCTGGTCTGTTTGATTCACTTGGCCTTCTGACCTCCGGCTTCCACCTGACTATCCATCTTCTCACCCTCCAGTACCTCGCTTATCTCCCGGTTATTGACCTCAGCACCTTTGACTACTCTCCGGCGCCGTTCGCCTCCTTTGCACCCTGGTGCCTGGCTCGGCGCCTGGCTCTGCTCCTGGCCAGTCCCCCTCTGCCACATGGTTCACATCCTGCTTCTTACCCAGTGAGTTCTCCGCCATTTTGCTCTAGGCTCTCTTACTGCGGCGAGTAGCCTCCCGGCAGTAGTTACACCCGGGATCCGTGACATTATAACTGACCATAGTGTCTTCCAGGTGGTGGGGTGTGAGTTTATTATGAATCAGGTACGGGCTCTCACAGAGCAGGTTAATGAGCTCTCCCAACTTATGCAGAAGCTGTCCATGGAGCATCAAGCCCTGGTTCACTCGCACCAACAGGTGCAGCGAGATGTGGCAGGCGCTCTACAGGGTCCTGTTCTGTTGGGGACTCGGGATGGGGGCCCCACTGATGTGTCCCTAGTGGACCCCGATCCCCCGGTAAAGTTACCTGACAATTTTTCCAGGGATAAATAATTGTTTAGGGTTTTTAAAGATGGATGCAAGTTGTTTTTTGAGTTACGTCTCCAAGCTTCTGGAAATGAAAGGCAGAGGGTGAGGATCGTTATGTCCTTGTTAAGGGGGGCTCCACAGGCATGGGCTTTTTCTCTTTCTCTCCCTCTGCACGTATGTCAGTGTACCTTTTCTTTGAGGCTTTGGCGCACATTTATGACAAGCCTGATAGAGTGCGTCTGGCAGAGAGTTTCCGCAAAGGGCATATTCGGTCATTTGTTTCACCTATGGCAGCGGGGTTCTTTTTGGAAAAAAGAAAGATGTTGGTTTGTGGCCGTGCATTGACGTTCGCGAACTGAACAAAATTATGGTAAAAAACATGTACCCTCTTCCCCTGATCCCCGATTTATGTAACCAACTTACGGGGCCAAATGGATCTTTAAGCTCAATTTACAAGGGGCTTATAACCTTATAAGGGTCCGGGAAGGGGATGAAAGGAAAACAGCGGTCCTGACGAATGTGGGGCTGTTTGAAAACCTAGTTATGCCCTTTGGTCTCACTAACACTCTGGCCGTTTTCCAAATTTCATTAATGATATTTTCTCTGACTTAATTGAGCGTTATGTGGTCATCTCCCTGGATGACATTTTAGTGTACTCAGCAGACATTCAATCTCACTTGCACCATCTGTGTATGGTTCTTAGGAGACTCAGGGAGAATCATTTATATGCTAAATTGGAAAAATGTTCATTTTTTTGTGCACGAACTGTCTTTTCTGGGTTTCATTGTGTCAGGGGAGGGATTTCGCATGGATCCTAAAACGGTCTAGGCCATTATGGATTGGGTGCAACCTCATGACTTGAAGGGGTTGCAGCGATTTTTGGGCTTTGCTAACTTCTATAGGAAGTTCATTAAGGGTTTTTCACAGGTAGTAAAGTCTTTGACGGACCTCACCCTCAAGGGGGCTGAGCTGAAAAATTGGTCCATGGCTGCAAAAAAATATTTCCTGACACTAAAAAAATGTTTTACTTCAGATCCTGTCTTGGTACAACACGATCCGTCAAGACCCTTTATTGTGGAGGTTGACGCGTCTGAGGTGGGGGTGGGGGCAGTTTTGTCTCATGGTCCTTCCACACTCACTAATCTAAAGCCATGCGCCTTCTTTTCTAAAAAAAATTATCTTCTGCTGAGAGAAATTATGATGTCGGCAATAGGAAATCGTTGGCGGTTAAGTTGGCTTTTGAAGAATGGAGGCATTTCCTGGAGGGGGCCGTCCACCCCATTACAGTTATCATTGATCATAATAATTTGGCCTATATCAAGTCTGCCAAGATATTGACCCCCAGACAGGCTCGGTGGGTGCTTTTTTTTCTCGATTTCAATTTACCATCACATTCCACCCGGGATCTAAAAATATTAAGGCTAATGCGTTATCCGGAAGCTTTGATTCTGTGTTCCCTCTAGAACCCCCCTCCTCCATTCTTCAGCCAGAAGTAGTGGTGGCTAGGGTTGAGCGAAACGGGTCGATCATTTTCAAAAGTCGCCGACTTTTGGCTAAGTCGGCGTCTCATGAAACCCGATCCGACCCCTGTGCTTGTCGGCCATGCGGTACGCGACTTTCGCGCCAAAGTCGCGTTTCAATGACGCGAAAAGCGCCATTTCTCAGCCAATGAAGGTGAACGCAGAGTGTGGGCAGCGTGATGACATAGATCCTGGTCCCCACCATCTTAGAGAAGGGCATTGCAGTGATTGGCTTGCTGTCTGCGGCGTCACAGGGGCTATAAAGGGGCGTTCCCGCCGACCGCCATCTTACTGCTGCTGATCTGAGCTTAGGGACAGGTTGCTGCCGCTTCATCAGAAGCAGGGAGAGCGTTAGGCAGGGTCCACTAACCACCAAACCGCTTGTGCTGCAGCGATTTCCACTGTCCAACACCACCTTCGGTGTGCAGGGACTGTGGAAGCTATTTTTTTTTTTTTTTCCCCTCAGCGCTGTAGCTCATTGGGCTGCCCTAGAAGGCTCCGTGATAGCTGTATTGCTGTGTGTACGCCACTGTGGAAACCAACTGCTTTTTTCAAAGCACATATCCTCTTGTTCCTTCCTTTCTGCACAGCTATCTTTTCTGTTTGTCCACACTTTTTATTTAATTTGTGCATCAGTCCACTCCTATTGCTGCCTGCCATACCTGGCTTACATTACTGCAGGGAGATAGTAATTGTAGGACAGTTTTTTTTTTTTTTTTGTTTTTTTTTTGTGGGAGATTAAGATTGGCATTTCTGCTACAGTGCCATCCCTGTGTGTGCCATCTCTCACTGAGTGGGCCATAGAAAGCCTATTTATTTTTTCCGTGATTTGTGTTCTAAAATCTACCTCAACACAAAAACACTACATCAATCAGTGGGAGAAAAATATTGGCCTCAGTCAGGGCTTGTGTGCCACTGCTGTGTGTGCTATCTCTCATTCAGTGGGCTATAGCAAGCCTATTTTTTTTTTTTTTTTTTTTTTTAATATTATTTGGTTTCTAATTCTCCCTGAAAAAAAAAAAAAAAACCTAAAAAAACAGTGGGAGAATAATATTGCCCTTTCAGCTTGTGTGCCAGTCTTGACTCCTGGGTGTGCCACCTCTCTCCCTCTCATTCAGTGGGCCATAGAAAGCCTATTTATTTTTTTTTTTTAATATTATTGGGTTTCTAATTCTCCCTGAAAAAAAAAAAAAAAACCTAAAAAAACAGTGGGAGAGTAATATTGCCCTTTCAGCTTGTGTGCCAGTCTTGACTCCTGGGTGTGCCACCTCTGTCCCTCTCATTCAGTGGGCCATAGAAAGCCTTGTTTTTTTTTTTTTTTTTAATATTATTTGGTTTCTAAAGTCTCCCTGAAAATAAAAAAAAAATACATAAAAAAACAGTGGGAGAGTAATATTGCCATTTCAGCTTGTGTGCCAGTCTTGACTCCTGGGTGTGCCACCTCTGTCCCTCTCATTCAGTGGGCCATAGAAAGCCTTGTTTTTTTGTTTTTTTTTTAATATTATTTGGTTTCTAAAGTCTCCCTGAAAATAAAAAAAAAAAAAACATAAAAAAACAGTGGGAGAGTAATATTGCCCTTTCAGCTTGTGTGCCAGTCTTGACTCCTGGGTGTGCCACCTCTGTCCCTCTCATTCAGTGGGCCATAGAAAGCCTTGTTTTTTGTTTTTTTTTTAATATTATTTGGTTTCTAAAGTCTCCCTGAAAATAAAAAAAAAATACATAAAAAAACAGTGGGAGAGTAATATTGCCATTTCAGCTTGTGTGCCAGTCTTGACTCCTGGGTGTGCCACCTCTGTCCCTCTCATTCAGTGGGCCATAGAAAGCCTTGTTTTTTTGTTTTTTTTTTAATATTATTTGGTTTCTAAAGTCTCCCTGAAAATAAAAAAAAAATACATAAAAAAACAGTGGGAGAGTAATATTGCCATTTCAGCTTGTGTGCCAGTCTTGACTCCTGGGTGTGCCACCTCTCTCTCTAATTGTGGGCCATAGAAAGCCTTTTTATTTTTTTCCTTCATTTGTGTTTTAAAATCAACCTCAACACAAAAACACTACATCAATCAGTGGGAGAAAAATATTGGCCTCAGTCAGGGCTTGTGTGCCACTCCTGTGCGTGCCATCTCTCATTCAGTGGGCCATAGAAAGCCTTGTTTTTTTGTTTTTTTTTAAATATTATTTGGTTTCTAAAGTCTCACAGAGAAAAAAAAAAAAAAAAATTAGGTGGGAGATTAATATTGACATTAGTGCTTGAGTGACAGTCCTGCGTGTGTGTCATCTCTGTGATTTGGTGTCACAGAAAACAGAGTGTGTAACATTGTGCCTGATTTTCCTTGTGGTCTCACCAACCTGTTAAGGGATATTGAAATCATACTGAAGTTATAGCTCACCGTGTAAGTTGTTTGACAGCAACAAATAAAGTTAGTTTGGTTACGATTTTTAAACAATGAGGAAGTCTGGTGCAAGAGGTCGTCGTGGGCGTTCATTGTCAGCTGGTAATGATGGTAGTGGTAGTGGAGCATCAGGTGGTCGTGGGGATAAAAATATTCCACCTAAGTCTGGAGCTGTGGAGCCAGTTTCGTCGTCAGGCTACACAAGGCCTCGAACGCTCTCTTTTCTGAGAGTAGGAAAACCGCTTTTAAAGGCTGAGCAGCAACAGCAAGTTTTGGCTTACATTGCAGACTCAGCCTCTAGCTCTTTTGCCTCCTCTTCCGAAACTGGTAAATGTAAAAGCAGCGCGTCGCTTGTGGATGTTCACGGTCAGGGACAAGTCGCTTCCTTGTCCTCCTCAGCAAAAACTACAACAAGAGAGAAGGATGCAGCAGGCGACACAACGGGTCACTCCATGGAGCTCTTTACACATACCGTCCCTGGCTTAGAAAGTGAAACATTTAACAGGCCATGCCCATTACAAGTAGATTCTGACATGGAGTGCACTGATGCACAGCCACAGCCAGAGTACTATGCTGCTCCTTTGACTCAGACCACCACATTGCCCTCTCAGGGTACAGATCCACAATCAGACCCTGATGAGACTATGTTGCCCCGCCACGAACGCTATACCACCGACCGACACAGTGACACAGACGAAGTTGCACACGAGCTCGAAGAGGAGGTAATAGATGACCCAGTTATTGACCCCGATTGGCAGCCATTGGGGGAACAGGGTGCAGGCGGCAGTAGTTCAGAAGCGGAGGTGGAGGAGGGGCCGCAGCAGGCATCAACATCGCAACAGGTTCCATCTGCCGGGCCCGTATCTGGCCCAAAACGCGTGTCAAAGCCAAAACCTGTTGGAGGACAGCGTGGCCATCCGGTTAAAGCTCAGTCTGCAATCCCTGAAAAGGGATCCGAGTCTAGGAAGAGTGCAGTCTGGCATTTTTTTAAACAACATCCAACTGATCAGCGCAAAGTCATCTGTCAAAAATGTTCAACTAGCTTAAGCAGAGGTCAGAATCTGAAAAGTCTAAATACTAGTTGCATGCATAGACACTTAACCACCATGCATTTTCAAGCCTGGACTAACTACCAAACGTCCCTTAAGGTTGTAGCACCCTCGGCCAATGAAGCTAGTCAGCAACGCAACATCCCTTCCGTCACTGTAAGGCCACCATTTTCCGCACCACCGGCAGTATCTGTGCAGGTTTCTTTGCCAGCCAAAAGCAGTCAGGGTCAGGGAATCACCAGTTTAGTAGGAGGAAATATTGCATCTAGGGCACCGGCGGAAACAATACCGTCTCCAACCGTCTCTCAGTCTGCCATGTACACCGGCACACCCGAAAGTTCCACGATCTCCTGCTCTCCAGTCCAGCTCACCCTACATGAGACTCTGGTTAGAAAAAGGAAGTACTTATCCTCGCATCCGCGTACACAGGGTTTTAACGCCCACATAGCTAGACTAATCTCGTTAGAGATGATGCCCTACCGTTTAGTTGAAAGCGAAGCTTTTAAAGCCCTGATGGAGTACGCTGAACCACGATACGAGCTACCTAGTCGACACTTTTTTTCCAGAAAAGCCATCCCAGCCCTGCACCAGCATGTTAAACAGCGCATCGTCCATGCACTTAGGCAATCTGTGAGTACAAAGGTGCACCTGACTACAGATGCATGGACCAGTAGGCATGGCCAGGGACGTTATGTGTCCATCACGGCACACTGGGTGAATGTGGTGGATGCAGGGTCCACAGGCGACATCAATTTAGGGACAGTTGTGCCTAGCCCACGGTCTAGGAAACAGTTGGCTGTAGGCGTTCGCACCCCCTCCTCCTCCTCCTCGTCCTCCTGCAGAAGCTACAGCTCTTCCACAGAACGCAGTCGGCCAACCACTCCATCGGCAGATGACACTGTTGCACACCAGTTGTCCCATTATGGGCCAGCTACTGCCAAGCGTCAGCAGGCTGTATTGGCTATGAAGTGTTTGGGCGACAACAGACACACCGCGGAAGTTCTGTCCGAGTTCTTGCAACAAGAAACGCAGTCGTGGCTGGGCACAGTAGATCTTGAGGCAGGCAAGGTAGTGAGTGATAACGGAAGGAATTTCATGGCTGCCATCTCCCTTTCCCAACTGAAACACATTCCTTGCCTGGCTCACACCTTAAACCTGGTGGTGCAGTGCTTATTGAAAACTTATCCTGGGTTCTCCGACCTGCTCCTCAAAGTGCGTGCACTTTGCTCACATATCCGACGTTCGCCTGTACACGCCAGCCGTATGCAGACCTATCAGCGGTCTTTGAACCTTCCCCAGCATCGCCTAATCATAGACGTTGCAACAAGGTGGAACTCAACACTGCACATGCTTCAGAGACTGTGCGAACAGAGGCGTGCTGTTATTTATTTGTGGGAGGATACACGGGCAGGCAGTAGGATGGCAGACATGGAGTTGTCAGGTGTGCAGTGGTCGAAGATACAAGACATGTGTCAAGTCCTTCAGTGTTTTGAGGAATGCACACGGCTGGTTAGTGCAGACAACGCCGTAATAAGCATGAGCATCCCCCTAATGCGTCTGCTGATGCAAAGTTTGACGCACATAAAGGAGCAGGCGTCTGCACCAGAGGAAGAGGGAAGCCTTGATGACAGTCAGCCATTGTCTGGTCAGGGCAGTGTACAGGACGAGGTAGCGGGCGAAGAGGAGGTGGAGGACGAGGAGGATGATGGGGATGAGTATATTTTTAATGCGGAAACTTTCACGGGGGCACAGGAAATTGGTTGCGTGTCACGGCCGGGTTCTGGTTTTTTGAGGGACACAAGTGACGTAGATTTGCCTGCAACTGCCCCTCAACCAATCACAACCGGAGATTTGACAACTGGAACTTTGGCCCACATGGCGGATTATGCCTTACGTATCCTAAAAAGGGACACACGCATTACGAAAATGATGAACGATGACGATTACTGGTTGGCCTGCCTCCTTGATCCACGCTATAAAGGCAAATTGCAAAATATTATGCCACATGAGAACTTGGAACTAATATTAGCAACCAAACAATCAACTCTTGTTGACCGTTTGCTTCAGGCATTCCCAGCACACAGCGCACGTGATCGTTCTCACACAAGCTCCAGGGGGCAGCAGACTAGGAGTGTTAGGGGTGCACACATCAGAAATGGCGTTGGACAGAGGGGTTTTCTGACCAGGTTGTGGAGTGATTTTGCTATGACCGCAGACAGGACAGGTACTGCTGCATCAATTGAAAGTGACAGGAGACAACATTTGTCCAGTATGGTTACTAACTATTTTTCATCCCTTATCGATGTTCTCCCTCAACCGTCATTCCCATTTGATTACTGGGCCTCCAAATTAGACACCTGGCCAGAATTGGCAGAATATGCATTGCAGGAGCTTGCTTGCCCGGCAGCAAGTGTCCTATCAGAAAGAGTATTCAGTGCTGCAGGTTCAATATTAACCGAAAAAAGGACTCGTCTGGCTACCCAAAATGTTGACGATCTAACATTCATTAAAATGAACCACAACTGGATTTCGAAATCTTTTGCCCCACCTTGCCCGGCCGACACCTAGCTTTCCTATGAAAAGCTCTTGCCTGTGAATTACTTTTCTAATGTCTAATTTGCTGCAGCTGATTGTACAGCATACGACATGTTTACACCTCCCTAAATGGCAAAACTCCCCACACGGGGCCGTGGTATCGCGACTTGGCGCAAGCACCCGTGAGACTGCTGTTTGTCTGAAGAGGTGGGTGTGCTCGCTTTTGGTTGACGGCATTGCTACTGGGTCCCTCATAGTACAATGTAGTGTCTCTGGCGGTGGTGGTGCGCACCCAACGTCAGACACACCGTTGTAACATGAGGGGCCCTGGGGCGGTCCCGCCGGCCTCAAGAGAGTTCCCCCCTACCCCAGCTCAAAATGTGCTCTACCACGTGCAAAATTATGTCGCACAGCTCCACCAATCTTTAGTCTATTCGCTGACATCATTCAATGTCTGGCACTGACAATACAAATTTGTAGACATCTATGATGCAACTTAAAGTAGTCTGTGTCTGTGTCCTATATTGGCACCATTAAATAGTTACTGCCAAATTACTATGTCAGAAACTCAGTAGATGAGCCCACCCCTGTACCTAAGTATGCCACCTTTTTTTTTTGTTTTGGTTGTTTTGCGAGACATTAACATCTATTTATATTTTGGGAGTACTGGGACAGACACTCCTTGCACTACTCCTCCACTCACCACCAAGCTGCCTGTGTATCCATGTAACCGCTGTAAAACTGCCATGAGCCTATTGTTTGTTATTTTAGGCCTTTGATAGCCTGTCTGCGGTCCCTACTTTAAATACTCCTCCACTGACCACCAAGCTGCCTGCCCGTGTATCCATGTAACCGCTGTGAAACTGCCATGAGCCTATTGTTTGTTATGTTAGGCCTTTGATAGCCTGTCTGCGGTCCCTACTTTAAATACTCCTCCACTGACCAGACCACTGCTGCCCGTGTACCCCTGGAACCAATTATAAAGTGCCTACAGCCAGCCCATTTTCTTATGTTAGGCCTTTGAAGCCTGTCTGCGGTCCCTACTTTAAATACTCCTCCACTGACCAGACCACTGCTGCCCGTGTACCCCTGGAACCAATTATAAAGTGCCTACAGCCAGCCCATTTTCTTATGTTAGGCCTTTGAAGCCTGTCTGCGGTCCCTACTTTAAATACTCCTCCACTGACCAGACCACTGCTGCCCGTGTACCCCTGGAACCAATTATAAAGTGCCTACAGCCAGCCCATTTTCTTATGTTAGGCCTTTGAAGCCTGTCTGCGGTCCCTACTTTAAATACTCCTCCACTCACCACCACCAAGCTGCCTGCCCGTGTATCCATGTAACCGCTGTGAAACTGCCATGAGCCTATTGTTTGTTATTTTAGGCCTTTGATAGCCTGTCTGCGGTCCCTACTTTAAATACTCCTCCACTCACCACCAAGCTGCCTGTGTATCCATGTAACCGCTGTAAAACTGCCATGAGCCTATTGTTTGTTATTTTAGGCCTTTGATAGCCTGTCTGCGGTCCCTACTTTAAATACTCCTCCACTCACCACCAAGCTGCCTGCCCGTGTATCCATGTAACCGCTGTGAAACTGCCATGAGCCTATTGTTTGTTATGTTAGGCCTTTGATAGCCTGTCTGCGGTCCCTACTTTAAATACTCCTCCACTGACCAGACCACTGCTGCCCGTGTACCCCTGGAACCAATTATAAAGTGCCTACAGCCAGCCCATTTTCTTATGTTAGGCCTTTGAAGCCTGTCTGCGGTCCCTACTTTAAATACTCCTCCACTGACCAGACCACTGCTGCCCGTGTACCCCTGGAACCAATTATAAAGTGCCTACAGCCAGCCCATTTTCTTATGTTAGGCCTTTGAAGCCTGTCTGCGGTCCCTACTTTAAATACTCCTCCACTGACCAGACCACTGCTGCCCGTGTACCCCTGGAACCAATTATAAAGTGCCTACAGCCAGCCCATTTTCTTATGTTAGGCCTTTGAAGCCTGTCTGCGGTCCCTACTTTAAATACTCCTCCACTGACCAGACCACTGCTGCCCGTGTACCCCTGGAACCAATTATAAAGTGCCTACAGCCAGCCCATTTTCTTATGTTAGGCCTTTGAAGCCTGTCTGCGGTCCCTACTTTAAATACTCCTCCACTCACCACCACCAAGCTGCCTGCCCGTGTATCCATGTAACCGCTGTGAAACTGCCATGAGCCTATTGTTTGTTATTTTAGGCCTTTGATAGCCTGTCTGCGGCCCCTACTTGCAATACTCCTCCACTGACCACAATGCTGCCTGGAGTGCCTGCCTGTGTATCCATGTAACCGATGTAAAACTGCCATGACTGCCTACTGTTTGTTATTTTAGGCCTTTGATAGCCTGTCTGCAGCCCCTACTTGCAATACTCCTCCACTGACCACACCAATGCTGCCCGTGTACCCCTGGAACCTATTTAAAAGTTCATAGAGCCTAGTTATATATTTTATTTACTATTAATAAGGCCATGATGGACTACGCTGTACCACGCTACAAGCTAACCAGTCGACACTTCTTTTGCGAGAAAAGCCATCCCAACCCTCCACCAGCATGTAGAAGACCGCATTGTCCATGCACTCTGGCAATCTGTGAGTACAAAGGTGCACCTGACAACAGACGCATGGACCTGTAGGCATGGCCACGGAAGATTACGTGTCCATTACGGCGCAATGGGTTAATGTGGTGGATGCATGGTCCACAGGGGACAGCCTACTAAGTCTGTCTGCAGTCCCTAATTCAAATTGTCCTCCACTGTCTAAATCGGAACTTCCACCTTCTGGCTTTCGGCCTATAGTATCAGAAATTAAACTGCATTTGGCCTTCAACTTTGGTTAGGGCCTACTAACGGCTTCTGCCCCTCCCTGGTGTTGTCCTCAACTAAATAAAGCTGAGCTTCAACCTTCCGGCTCTCATTATGTGGTTTTAAAAAAAAAAATGGTGGTTAGGGCCTACTAACGGCTTCTGCCCCTCCCTGGTGTTGTCCTCAACTAAATAAAGCTGAGCTTCAACCTTCCGGCTCTCATTAAGTGGTTTTAAAAAAAAAATGGTGGTTAGGGCCTACTAACGGCTTCTGCCCCTCCCTGGTGTTGTCCTCAACTAAATAAAGCTGAGCTTCAACCTTCCGGCTCTCATTAAGTGGTTTTAAAACAAAAATGGTGGTTAGGGCCTACTAACGGCTTCTGCCCCTCCCTGGTGTTGTCCTCAACTAAATAAAGCTGAGCTTCAACCTTCCGGCTCTCATTAAGTGGTTTTAAAACAAAAATGGTGGTTAGGGCCTACTAACGGCTTCTGCCCCTCCCTGGTGTTGTCCTCAACTAAATAAAGCTGAGCTTCAACCTTCCGGCTCTCATTATGTGGTTTTAAAAAAAAAAATGGTGGTTAGGGCCTACTAACGGCTTCTGCCCCTCCCTGGTGTTGTCCTCAACTAAATAAAGCTGAGCTTCAACCTTCCGGCTCTCATTAAGTGGTTTTAAAACAAAAATGGTGGTTAGGGCCTACTAACGGCTTCTGCCCCTCCCTGGTGTTGTCCTCAACTAAATAAAGCTGAGCTTCAACCTTCCGGCTCTCATTATGTGGTTTTAAAAAAAAAAATGGTGGTTAGGGCCTACTAACGGCTTCTGCCCCTCCCTGGTGTTGTCCTCAACTAAATAAAGCTGAGCTTCAACCTTCCGGCTCTCATTATGTGGTTTTAAAAAAAAAAATGGTGGTTAGGGCCTACTAACGGCTTCTGCCCCTCCCTGGTGTTGTCCTCAACTAAATAAAGCTGAGCTTCAACCTTCCGGCTCTCATTAAGTGGTTTTAAAACAAAAATGGTGGTTAGGGCCTACTAACGGCTTCTGCCCCTCCCTGGTGTTGTCCTCAACTAAATAAAGCTGAGCTTCAACCTTCCGGCTCTCATTATGTGGTTTTAAAAAAAAAAATGGTGGTTAGGGCCTACTAACGGCTTCTGCCCCTCCCTGGTGTTGTCCTCAACTAAATAAAGCTGAGCTTCAACCTTCCGGCTCTCATTAAGTGGTTTTAAAACAAAAATGGTGGTTAGGGCCTACTAACGGCTTCTGCCCCTCCCTGGTGTTGTCCTCAACTAAATAAAGCTGAGCTTCAACCTTCCGGCTCTCATTAAGTGGTTTTAAAACAAAAATGGTGGTTAGGGCCTACTAACGGCTTCTGCCCCTCCCTGGTGTTGTCCTCAACTAAATAAAGCTGAGCTTCAACCTTCCGGCTCTCATTAAGTGGTTTTAAAACAAAAATGGTGGTTAGGGCCTACTAACGGCTTCTGCCCCTCCCTGGTGTTGTCCTCAACTAAATAAAGCTGAGCTTCAACCTTCCGGCTCTCATTATGTGGTTTTAAAAAAAAAAATGGTGGTTAGGGCCTACTAACGGCTTCTGCCCCTCCCTGGTGTTGTCCTCAACTAAATAAAGCTGAGCTTCAACCTTCCGGCTCTCATTAAGTGGTTTTAAAACAAAAATGGTGGTTAGGGCCTACTAACGGCTTCTGCCCCTCCCTGGTGTTGTCCTCAACTAAATAAAGCTGAGCTTCAACCTTCCGGCTCTCATTATGTGGTTTTAAAAAAAAAAATGGTGGTTAGGGCCTACTAACGGCTTCTGCCCCTCCCTGGTGTTGTCCTCAACTAAATAAAGCTGAGCTTCAACCTTCCGGCTCTCATTATGTGGTTTTAAAAAAAAAAATGGTGGTTAGGGCCTACTAACGGCTTCTGCCCCTCCCTGGTGTTGTCCTCAACTAAATAAAGCTGAGCTTCAACCTTCCGGCTCTCATTAAGTGGTTTTAAAACAAAAATGGTGGTTAGGGCCTACTAACGGCTTCTGCCCCTCCCTGGTGTTGTCCTCAACTAAATAAAGCTGAGCTTCAACCTTCCGGCTCTCATTATGTGGTTTTAAAAAAAAAATGGTGGTTAGGGCCTACTAACGGCTTCTGCCCCTCCCTGGTGTTGTCCTCAACTAAATAAAGCTGAGCTTCAACCTTCCGGCTCTCATTAAGTGGTTTTAAAACAAAAATGGTGGTTAGGGCCTACTAACGGCTTCTGCCCCTCCCTGGTGTTGTCCTCAACTAAATAAAGCTGAGCTTCAACCTTCCGGCTCTCATTAAGTGGTTTTAAAACAAAAATGGTGGTTAGGGCCTACTAACGGCTTCTGCCCCTCCCTGGTGTTGTCCTCAACTAAATAAAGCTGAGCTTCAACCTTCCGGCTCTCATTAAGTGGTTTTAAAACAAAAATGGTGGTTAGGGCCTACTAACGGCTTCTGCCCCTCCCTGGTGTTGTCCTCAACTAAATAAAGCTGAGCTTCAACCTTCCGGCTCTCATTAAGTGGTTTTAAAACAAAAATGGTGGTTAGGGCCTACTAACGGCTTCTGCCCCTCCCTGGTGTTGTCCTCAACTAAATAAAGCTGAGCTTCAACCTTCCGGCTCTCATTATGTGGTTTTAAAAAAAAAAATGGTGGTTAGGGCCTACTAACGGCTTCTGCCCCTCCCTGGTGTTGTCCTCAACTAAATAAAGCTGAGCTTCAACCTTCCGGCTCTCATTAAGTGGTTTTAAAACAAAAATGGTGGTTAGGGCCTACTAACGGCTTCTGCCCCTCCCTGGTGTTGTCCTCAACTAAATAAAGCTGAGCTTCAACCTTCCGGCTCTCATTATGTGGTTTTAAAAAAAAAAATGGTGGTTAGGGCCTACTAACGGCTTCTGCCCCTCCCTGGTGTTGTCCTCAACTAAATAAAGCTGAGCTTCAACCTTCCGGCTCTCATTATGTGGTTTTAAAAAAAAAAATGGTGGTTAGGGCCTACTAACGGCTTCTGCCCCTCCCTGGTGTTGTCCTCAACTAAATAAAGCTGAGCTTCAACCTTCCGGCTCTCATTAAGTGGTTTTAAAACAAAAATGGTGGTTAGGGCCTACTAACGGCTTCTGCCCCTCCCTGGTGTTGTCCTCAACTAAATAAAGCTGAGCTTCAACCTTCCGGCTCTCATTATGTGGTTTTAAAAAAAAAAATGGTGGTTAGGGCCTACTAACGGCTTCTGCCCCTCCCTGGTGTTGTCCTCAACTAAATAAAGCTGAGCTTCAACCTTCCGGCTCTCATTAAGTGGTTTTAAAACAAAAATGGTGGTTAGGGCCTACTAACGGCTTCTGCCCCTCCCTGGTGTTGTCCTCAACTAAATAAAGCTGAGCTTCAACCTTCCGGCTCTCATTAAGTGGTTTTAAAACAAAAATGGTGGTTAGGGCCTACTAACGGCTTCTGCCCCTCCCTGGTGTTGTCCTCAACTAAATAAAGCTGAGCTTCAACCTTCCGGCTCTCATTAAGTGGTTTTAAAACAAAAATGGTGGTTAGGGCCTACTAACGGCTTCTGCCCCTCCCTGGTGTTGTCCTCAACTAAATAAAGCTGAGCTTCAACCTTCCGGCTCTCATTATGTGGTTTTAAAAAAAAAAATGGTGGTTAGGGCCTACTAACGGCTTCTGCCCCTCCCTGGTGTTGTCCTCAACTAAATAAAGCTGAGCTTCAACCTTCCGGCTCTCATTATGTGGTTTTAAAACAAAAATGGTGGTTAGGGCCTACTAACGGCTTCTGCCCCTCCCTGGTGTTGTCCTCAACTAAATAAAGCTGAGCTTCAACCTTCCGGCTCTCATTATGTGGTTTTAAAAAAAAAAATGGTGGTTAGGGCCTACTAACGGCTTCTGCCCCTCCCTGGTGTTGTCCTCAACTAAATAAAGCTGAGCTTCAACCTTCCGGCTCTCATTATGTGGTTTTAAAAAAAAAAATGGTGGTTAGGGCCTACTAACGGCTTCTGCCCCTCCCTGGTGTTGTCCTCAACTAAATAAAGCTGAGCTTCAACCTTCCGGCTCTCATTAAGTGGTTTTAAAACAAAAATGGTGGTTAGGGCCTACTAACGGCTTCTGCCCCTCCCTGGTGTTGTCCTCAACTAAATAAAGCTGAGCTTCAACCTTCCGGCTCTCATTATGTGGTTTTAAAAAAAAAATGGTGGTTAGGGCCTACTAACGGCTTCTGCCCCTCCCTGGTGTTGTCCTCAACTAAATAAAGCTGAGCTTCAACCTTCCGGCTCTCATTAAGTGGTTTTAAAACAAAAATGGTGGTTAGGGCCTACTAACGGCTTCTGCCCCTCCCTGGTGTTGTCCTCAACTAAATAAAGCTGAGCTTCAACCTTCCGGCTCTCATTAAGTGGTTTTAAAACAAAAATGGTGGTTAGGGCCTACTAACGGCTTCTGCCCCTCCCTGGTGTTGTCCTCAACTAAATAAAGCTGAGCTTCAACCTTCCGGCTCTCATTAAGTGGTTTTAAAACAAAAATGGTGGTTAGGGCCTACTAACGGCTTCTGCCCCTCCCTGGTGTTGTCCTCAACTAAATAAAGCTGAGCTTCAACCTTCCGGCTCTCATTAAGTGGTTTTAAAACAAAAATGGTGGTTAGGGCCTACTAACGGCTTCTGCCCCTCCCTGGTGTTGTCCTCAACTAAATAAAGCTGAGCTTCAACCTTCCGGCTCTCATTATGTGGTTTTAAAAAAAAAAATGGTGGTTAGGGCCTACTAACGGCTTCTGCCCCTCCCTGGTGTTGTCCTCAACTAAATAAAGCTGAGCTTCAACCTTCCGGCTCTCATTAAGTGGTTTTAAAACAAAAATGGTGGTTAGGGCCTACTAACGGCTTCTGCCCCTCCCTGGTGTTGTCCTCAACTAAATAAAGCTGAGCTTCAACCTTCCGGCTCTCATTATGTGGTTTTAAAAAAAAAAATGGTGGTTAGGGCCTACTAACGGCTTCTGCCCCTCCCTGGTGTTGTCCTCAACTAAATAAAGCTGAGCTTCAACCTTCCGGCTCTCATTATGTGGTTTTAAAAAAAAAAATGGTGGTTAGGGCCTACTAACGGCTTCTGCCCCTCCCTGGTGTTGTCCTCAACTAAATAAAGCTGAGCTTCAACCTTCCGGCTCTCATTAAGTGGTTTTAAAAACAAAAATGGTGGTTAGGGCCTACTAACGGCTTCTGCCCCTCCCTGGTGTTGTCCTCAACTAAATAAAGCTGAGCTTCAACCTTCCGGCTCTCATTAAGTGGTTTTAAAACAAAAAATGGTGGTTAGGGCCTACTAACGGCTTCTGCCCCTCCCTGGTGTTGTCCTCAACTAAATAAAGCTGAGCTTCAACCTTCCGGCTCTCATTAAGTGGTTTTAAAACAAAAATGGTGGTTAGGGCCTACTAACGGCTTCTGCCCCTCCCTGGTGTTGTCCTCAACTAAATAAAGCTGAGCTTCAACCTTCCGGCTCTCATTAAGTGGTTTTAAAACAAAAATGGTGGTTAGGGCCTACTAACGGCTTCTGCCCCTCCCTGGTGTTGTCCTCAACTAAATAAAGCTGAGCTTCAACCTTCCGGCTCTCATTAAGTGGTTTTAAAACAAAAATGGTGGTTAGGGCCTACTAACGGCTTCTGCCCCTCCCTGGTGTTGTCCTCAACTAAATAAAGCTGAGCTTCAACCTTCCGGCTTTCATTATGTGGTTTTAAAAAAAAAAATGGTGGTTAGGGCCTACTAACGGCTTCTGCCCCTCCCTGGTGTTGTCCTCAACTAAATAAAGCTGAGCTTCAACCTTCCGGCTCTCATTAAGTGGTTTTAAAACAAAAATGGTGGTTAGGGCCTACTAACGGCTTCTGCCCCTCCCTGGTGTTGTCCTCAACTAAATAAAGCTGAGCTTCAACCTTCCGGCTCTCATTATGTGGTTTTAAAAAAAAAAATGGTGGTTAGGGCCTACTAACGGCTTCTGCCCCTCCCTGGTGTTGTCCTCAACTAAATAAAGCTGAGCTTCAACCTTCCGGCTCTCATTATGTGGTTTTAAAAAAAAAAATGGTGGTTAGGGCCTACTAACGGCTTCTGCCCCTCCCTGGTGTTGTCCTCAACTAAATAAAGCTGAGCTTCAACCTTCCGGCTCTCATTAAGTGGTTTTAAAACAAAAATGGTGGTTAGGGCCTACTAACGGCTTCTGCCCCTCCCTGGTGTTGTCCTCAACTAAATAAAGCTGAGCTTCAACCTTCCGGCTCTCATTATGTGGTTTTAAAAAAAAAAATGGTGGTTAGGGCCTACTAACGGCTTCTGCCCCTCCCTGGTGTTGTCCTCAACTAAATAAAGCTGAGCTTCAACCTTCCGGCTCTCATTAAGTGGTTTTAAAACAAAAATGGTGGTTAGGGCCTACTAACGGCTTCTGCCCCTCCCTGGTGTTGTCCTCAACTAAATAAAGCTGAGCTTCAACCTTCCGGCTCTCATTAAGTGGTTTTAAAACAAAAATGGTGGTTAGGGCCTACTAACGGCTTCTGCCCCTCCCTGGTGTTGTCCTCAACTAAATAAAGCTGAGCTTCAACCTTCCGGCTCTCATTAAGTGGTTTTAAAACAAAAATGGTGGTTAGGGCCTACTAACGGCTTCTGCCCCTCCCTGGTGTTGTCCTCAACTAAATAAAGCTGAGCTTCAACCTTCCGGCTCTCATTATGTGGTTTTAAAACAAAAATGGTGGTTAGGGCCTACTAACGGCTTCTGCCCCTCCCTGGTGTTGTCCTCAACTAAATAAAGCTGAGCTTCAACCTTCCGGCTCTCATTAAGTGGTTTTAAAACAAAAATGGTGGTTAGGGCCTACTAACGGCTTCTGCCCCTCCCTGGTGTTGTCCTCAACTAAATAAAGCTGAGCTTCAACCTTCCGGCTCTCATTATGTGGTTTTAAAAAAAAAAATGGTGGTTAGGGCCTACTAACGGCTTCTGCCCCTCCCTGGTGTTGTCCTCAACTAAATAAAGCTGAGCTTCAACCTTCCGGCTCTCATTATGTGGTTTTAAAAAAAAAAATGGTGGTTAGGGCCTACTAACGGCTTCTGCCCCTCCCTGGTGTTGTCCTCAACTAAATAAAGCTGAGCTTCAACCTTCCGGCTCTCATTAAGTGGTTTTAAAACAAAAATGGTGGTTAGGGCCTACTAACGGCTTCTGCCCCTCCCTGGTGTTGTCCTCAACTAAATAAAGCTGAGCTTCAACCTTCCGGCTCTCATTAAGTGGTTTTAAAACAAAAATGGTGGTTAGGGCCTACTAACGGCTTCTGCCCCTCCCTGGTGTTGTCCTCAACTAAATAAAGCTGAGCTTCAACCTTCCGGCTCTCATTAAGTGGTTTTAAAACAAAAATGGTGGTTAGGGCCTACTAACGGCTTCTGCCCCTCCCTGGTGTTGTCCTCAACTAAATAAAGCTGAGCTTCAACCTTCCGGCTCTCATTAAGTGGTTTTAAAACAAAAATGGTGGTTAGGGCCTACTAACGGCTTCTGCCCCTCCCTGGTGTTGTCCTCAACTAAATAAAGCTGAGCTTCAACCTTCCGGCTCTCATTAAGTGGTTTTAAAACAAAAATGGTGGTTAGGGCCTACTAACGGCTTCTGCCCCTCCCTGGTGTTGTCCTCAACTAAATAAAGCTGAGCTTCAACCTTCCGGCTCTCATTAAGTGGTTTTAAAACAAAAATGGTGGTTAGGGCCTACTAACGGCTTCTGCCCCTCCCTGGTGTTGTCCTCAACTAAATAAAGCTGAGCTTCAACCTTCCGGCTCTCATTATGTGGTTTTAAAAAAAAAATGGTGGTTAGGGCCTACTAACGGCTTCTGCCCCTCCCTGGTGTTGTCCTCAACTAAATAAAGCTGAGCTTCAACCTTCCGGCTCTCATTAAGTGGTTTTAAAACAAAAATGGTGGTTAGGGCCTACTAACGGCTTCTGCCCCTCCCTGGTGTTGTCCTCAACTAAATAAAGCTGAGCTTCAACCTTCCGGCTCTCATTATGTGGTTTTAAAACAAAAAATGGTGGTTAGGGCCTACTAACGGCTTCTGCCCCTCCCTGGTGTTGTCCTCAACTAAATAAAGCTGAGCTTCAACCTTCCGGCTCTCATTAAGTGGTTTTAAAAAAAAAATGGTGGTTAGGGCCTACTAACGGCTTCTGCCCCTCCCTGGTGTTGTCCTCAACTAAATAAAGCTGAGCTTCAACCTTCCGGCTCTCATTAAGTGGTTTTAAAAACAAAAATGGTGGTTAGGGCCTACTAACGGCTTCTGCCCCTCCCTGGTGTTGTCCTCAACTAAATAAAGCTGAGCTTCAACCTTCCGGCTCTCATTAAGTGGTTTTAAAACAAAAATGGTGGTTAGGGCCTACTAACGGCTTCTGCCCCTCCCTGGTGTTGTCCTCAACTAAATAAAGCTGAGCTTCAACCTTCCGGCTCTCATTAAGTGGTTTTAAAACAAAAATGGTGGTTAGGGCCTACTAACGGCTTCTGCCCCTCCCTGGTGTTGTCCTCAACTAAATAAAGCTGAGCTTCAACCTTCCGGCTCTCATTAAGTGGTTTTAAAACAAAAATGGTGGTTAGGGCCTACAACGGCTTCTGCCCCTCCCTGGTGTTGTCCTCAACTAAATAAAGCTGAGCTTCAACCTTCCGGCTCTCATTAAGTGGTTTTAAAACAAAAATGGTGGTTAGGGCCTACTAACGGCTTCTGCCCCTCCCTGGTGTTGTCCTCAACTAAATAAAGCTGAGCTTCAACCTTCCGGCTCTCATTATGTGGTTTTAAAACAAAAAATGGTGGTTAGGGCCTACTAACGGCTTCTGCCCCTCCCTGGTGTTGTCCTCAACTAAATAAAGCTGAGCTTCAACCTTCCGGCTCTCATTAAGTGGTTTTAAAACAAAAATGGTGGTTAGGGCCTACTAACGGCTTCTGCCCCTCCCTGGTGTTGTCCTCAACTAAATAAAGCTGAGCTTCAACCTTCCGGCTCTCATTATGTGGTTTTAAAAAAAAAAATGGTGGTTAGGGCCTACTAACGGCTTCTGCCCCCCCTCCCTGGTGTTGTCCTCAACTAAATAAAGCTGAGCTTCAACCTTCCGGCTCTCATTATGTGGTTTTAAAAAAAAAAATGGTGGTTAGGGCCTACTAACGGCTTCTGCCCCTCCCTGGTGTTGTCCTCAACTAAATAAAGCTGAGCTTCAACCTTCCGGCTCTCATTAAGTGGTTTTAAAACAAAAATGGTGGTTAGGGCCTACTAACGGCTTCTGCCCCTCCCTGGTGTTGTCCTCAACTAAATAAAGCTGAGCTTCAACCTTCCGGCTCTCATTATGTGGTTTTAAAAAAAAAAATGGTGGTTAGGGCCTACTAACGGCTTCTGCCCCTCCCTGGTGTTGTCCTCAACTAAATAAAGCTGAGCTTCAACCTTCCGGCTCTCATTAAGTGGTTTTAAAACAAAAATGGTGGTTAGGGCCTACTAACGGCTTCTGCCCCTCCCTGGTGTTGTCCTCAACTAAATAAAGCTGAGCTTCAACCTTCCGGCTCTCATTAAGTGGTTTTAAAACAAAAATGGTGGTTAGGGCCTACTAACGGCTTCTGCCCCTCCCTGGTGTTGTCCTCAACTAAATAAAGCTGAGCTTCAACCTTCCGGCTCTCATTAAGTGGTTTTAAAACAAAAATGGTGGTTAGGGCCTACTAACGGCTTCTGCCCCTCCCTGGTGTTGTCCTCAACTAAATAAAGCTGAGCTTCAACCTTCCGGCTCTCATTATGTGGTTTTAAAAAAAAAAATGGTGGTTAGGGCCTACTAACGGCTTCTGCCCCTCCCTGGTGTTGTCCTCAACTAAATAAAGCTGAGCTTCAACCTTCCGGCTCTCATTAAGTGGTTTTAAAACAAAAATGGTGGTTAGGGCCTACTAACGGCTTCTGCCCCTCCCTGGTGTTGTCCTCAACTAAATAAAGCTGAGCTTCAACCTTCCGGCTCTCATTATGTGGTTTTAAAAAAAAAATGGTGGTTAGGGCCTACTAACGGCTTCTGCCCCTCCCTGGTGTTGTCCTCAACTAAATAAAGCTGAGCTTCAACCTTCCGGCTCTCATTAAGTGGTTTTAAAACAAAAATGGTGGTTAGGGCCTACTAACGGCTTCTGCCCCTCCCTGGTGTTGTCCTCAACTAAATAAAGCTGAGCTTCAACCTTCCGGCTCTCATTAAGTGGTTTTAAAACAAAAATGGTGGTTAGGGCCTACTAACGGCTTCTGCCCCTCCCTGGTGTTGTCCTCAACTAAATAAAGCTGAGCTTCAACCTTCCGGCTCTCATTAAGTGGTTTTAAAACAAAAATGGTGGTTAGGGCCTACTAACGGCTTCTGCCCCTCCCTGGTGTTGTCCTCAACTAAATAAAGCTGAGCTTCAACCTTCCGGCTCTCATTATGTGGTTTTAAAAAAAAAAATGGTGGTTAGGGCCTACTAACGGCTTCTGCCCCTCCCTGGTGTTGTCCTCAACTAAATAAAGCTGAGCTTCAACCTTCCGGCTCTCATTAAGTGGTTTTAAAACAAAAATGGTGGTTAGGGCCTACTAACGGCTTCTGCCCCTCCCTGGTGTTGTCCTCAACTAAATAAAGCTGAGCTTCAACCTTCCGGCTCTCATTATGTGGTTTTAAAAAAAAAAATGGTGGTTAGGGCCTACTAACGGCTTCTGCCCCTCCCTGGTGTTGTCCTCAACTAAATAAAGCTGAGCTTCAACCTTCCGGCTCTCATTAAGTGGTTTTAAAACAAAAATGGTGGTTAGGGCCTACTAACGGCTTCTGCCCCTCCCTGGTGTTGTCCTCAACTAAATAAAGCTGAGCTTCAACCTTCCGGCTCTCATTATGTGGTTTTAAAAAAAAAAATGGTGGTTAGGGCCTACTAACGGCTTCTGCCCCTCCCTGGTGTTGTCCTCAACTAAATAAAGCTGAGCTTCAACCTTCCGGCTCTCATTAAGTGGTTTTAAAACAAAAATGGTGGTTAGGGCCTACTAACGGCTTCTGCCCCTCCCTGGTGTTGTCCTCAACTAAATAAAGCTGAGCTTCAACCTTCCGGCTCTCATTATGTGGTTTTAAAAAAAAAAATGGTGGTTAGGGCCTACTAACGGCTTCTGCCCCTCCCTGGTGTTGTCCTCAACTAAATAAAGCTGAGCTTCAACCTTCCGGCTCTCATTAAGTGGTTTTAAAAAAAAAATGGTGGTTAGGGCCTACTAACGGCTTCTGCCCCTCCCTGGTGTTGCCCTCAACTAAATAAAGCTGAGCTTCAACCTTCTGCTCCAAATTACCATTTTAAAAAATGCAATAGGCTTTTCCGGCCTACTAAAGGTGTCTGCCACTCCCTGGTGTTGTCCTCAACTGAACAAAGCTGAGCTTCCACATTCTGGCTTTCGCCCTATACTATCAGATATTAAACTGCATTTGGCCTACTAGTGTGGTTAGGCCCTTGAAACAGTGTCAGCTGCTCTTGGGTTTGCTACTCCACTGAACAAAGCAATGCCGCCTGTTTAGTCCTGTTACCAATTTTGAACTGCATGTAGCCTACTTTATTCTTTGGCCCTATATCTGTTTCCTCCTCATCCTGCCCATTGCCCAGCCACTGCTAAATGAGTCTGCTGGTACATTGACCTAGACCACTACATTCCCCTTGTACTCTACACAGCCAGAATCTGTCCCTGCTGAAAGTAAGGTTCCCCTTCCCGCATGTTATACCACCTTACACAGGGACAAAGAGGAAGGTGCAGATGAAAGTGCAGGTTCCTTCATCAGGTGGGGGGGCATACTCGTTGGCGACGTCACTGGCACAGGGCCCCTCAGAGTACGCAAAAGTGTCGCTGCTGGTGGGAGGCGCCCCCGCCATGCAAACACACCGCCGTACTTTGAGGGGCCCTGTGCCAGTGGCAATGCGAACGAGTGGGCCCCCCCCCTGCTTGCTCAGGATCACAGCACTTGCAACTTTTAAATACTTACCTTTCCCTGCAACACCGCCGTGACGTAGTCCGCATTTCCTGGGCCCACGAAAAACTTGAGCCGGCCCTACTCCCCCCACAACTTTTGCCAAATGACCCCCAATTCCCTATGCCCAACTATTATTATAAAGTTAATTAAGATTGACAAGCTTCAGAAACAAGAATGGATGTTTTTGGCATTAAAATGGGCACTGTAGGTGTTTTCCTGGCCTCCACTCACTGCCGACTATGCTTCCCCATTGACTTGCATTGGGTTTCGTGTTTCGGTCGATCCCCGACTTTTAGCGATAATCGGCCGACTGCACTCGACTCGACTCTGGACAAAATCGGGTTTCCCAAAACCCTACTCGATCTTAAAAAAATGAAAGTCGCTCAACCCTAGTGGTGGCTGAAATCTCATCCGATTTGTAGAGAGAGATTTTGGCGGCCCAAACCAGGGTTCCTGGTAGCAAACCTCCAGGTAAATTGTTTGTACCGGAACGGTTCCATCTCAGACTCCAGCAGGAGTTTCACGATTCTGTGTTAAGTGCAGAATGCAATGCATTGCATTGTATAGCTTAACATATATTTATTTTCATTTGGGCAGTTTTTGAAAGGCAGCTATGTATTATATTGTGATTTATACATTGAATTGATTCTTAGCTGCTGAGTATATAATCTCTATATTTTAGTCATAGCTTTTCTACCTGTGGTTATTAATGGGTATGCAGGATAACTTAAACATATGATTTTTTTAGTATATTATTGATGTTGTGAGACAGTGACCGGCGTTATTGTGAATGACCAGTATGTGTCACAGAGGCAGAGGTCCACTGTCTGCAAGCCTGGAATGTTTCTCTGCGACCTGTAGTTCCACGAGCCTTGTTTAGTTTCCCCATAAAGCTTGCCCCATAAGCTGGGCTTGCAGATTAGCCGGAGAGTTGGGCGGGTCTGGTTAACCACCTACTTCCCATCAAAGAGTGTGCCTCATGGAATATAATGAGACCATTGTTTGGTCACATGGTCTTTGTGTTGGACGGTCCTTGAGGAGGACAGATTTTCCTGGAAGAGCATGGAGGAGGTCATGTGCCTACAGAGTCCATGACGGCTATCTCAGTTGGGTCTTCTGTTGGTCTGGAACAGACAGGAACTCCTGTCAGTTATTTTAGCTGTGTGCTTAGGGTCATTGTCTTGTTGGAAGGTGAACCTTCGGCCAAGTGTGAGGTCCAAAGCATTCTGGAAGAGGTTTTCATCCAGGATATCTCTGTACTTGGCTGCATTCATGTTTGCTTCAATGGCAATCGGTCAACCTTTCCCTGCAGCTGAAAAACACCCCCATAGCATGATGCTGCCACCACCATGTTTCACTGTTGGGATTGTATTGGGCAAGTGATGAGCAGTGCATGGTTTTCTCCACACATACCGCTTAGAATTATCACCAAAAGGCCTATCCTCATTTCATCAGACCGGAGAATCTTAATTGTCATAGTCTGGGAGTCCTTCCCGTGTTTTTTAGCAAACTCTATGTGGGCTTTCATATGTCTTGCACTGAGGAGAGGCTTCCATTGGGTCACTCTGCCATAAACACCTGACTGGTGGAGGGCTGCATTGATAGTTGACTTAGTGGAACTTTCTCCCATCTCCATACTGCATCTTTGGAGCTCAGCCACAGTGATCTTGGGGTTCTTCTTTATCTCTCTCACCAAGGCTCTTCTCCCACAATTGCTCAGTTTGGCTGGATGGCCAGGTCTAGGAAGACTTATGGTGGTCCCAGCTTGTTCCATTTTAGGATTTTGGAGGCCACTGTGCTCTTAGGAACCTTGCGTTCTGCAGAAATTCTGTTGTAACCTTGGCCAGATGTGTGCCTTGCCACAAGTCTGTCTCTGAGCTCCTTGGCCAGTTTCATTGACCTCATGATTCTCATTTGGTCTGACACGTACTGTGAGCTGTGAGGTAGGAAATAGACAGCATGTAACTTAAATATGAGTGTCTTTGCAAAGGGTCTGAAGACTTATGACCATGTGATATTTCAGTTTTTTTCTTTTATTAAAGTTGCAAAAATGCCTACACTTCTGTATTTTTCAGTCAAGATGGGGTGCAGAGTGTACATTAATGTGAAAAAGTGTGAACTTTTTTGAATTTACCAAATGGCTGCAATGAAATAAAGAGTGAAAAATTTAAAGGGGTAGGAATACTTTCTGTACCCACTGTATATTACAACTTTTCTTTAGGACATATTAGTAATACCCCCTTACTGGGCATTCTGCTATTATTATTCTAACTCTGCATTTACTTTATATTTTATTACTTGCTTTATCCTGTATGTAACAAAGATTTGCAATTTTCTTAATGGGTCTCTTCGTTCGGCTGTGTGTCATGTTATATGATGTATATTACCTGTGTTCCCCTCTATAAGCTCCATGTCATGATCCAGACCGGGTTTTGAGTCCTGTTTTCCCCCTTGGATGCAAGCTCCACTAGGTGGCAATAGAGTGGAGGGAGGACTGCACACAGCAAGACCAGACCTTCAATGCAGCTGCAAGGCCACCACCAGGTGGCAATTGAATAGTTAAAACAAGTTGGGTCGATTTAAGACTGTAGTGCAGTACAAAAGGAATAAGCAAACACAGAGTCAACAACAAGCCAAATGGGCCAGTTCCAGTCAGGAGCAGATATGCCAAAGACAAGAGACAAAACCACAGGTCAAGTTCCAAGCCAAGTCAAAACCAGAGAGTCAATACACGAAAGGGGAACACAGAGTTGGGACGTTAAGAGGGGAAAAACAGGCACGGGTTCAATAAGCAAGCAGCAGGACAAATCAGGGCAAATGGAGTCACCTACACACACTGTAGGCAGAAACTATAACTGACATGGTCTGCAGGACACAGCGGAGATAAATAGCAAACCTGAGACCAGACTGAGGCTGAGAAAGTTAACCCCTGGCATGACCAGACCGGAAAAGGGGGAAGATAGGACTTAAAACCTGGCCTGGATCATGACATTCCATCTCTATTTTTAGTTGCCTCTGACCTGGTGGGTGGATGCTAGCTGCCATGTCTCCTAAATACAGTACATTTTGACATGAGGGATTGCTGCTCTCATTTCCATATGTAGCATACAACAGAGACAACTTGGAGGACATGCTTAATTGAGGAAAATGGAAAGCGGTTGGCATGTGACTGCAAGTATGCAAGTCACATATGAGAGGTCATGTGGTTAGCGGCGGTAGTGTGAAACACAATAAAATCTTAAAAGTGTATACATTGCATACTGTTAGAATTGCATGTAATACACGCCTTCCCTAGCTTTCTACATGACCTAGAAAACACCTTTAACTCGTATTTTTAAACCAACCTAAGAACGTTTTATGTTCCTGGATAACTTATTTAATAATGATCATGCTGCCTATGATTGGAATCATCAACATAATAATTAGCATTGCAAGGGTTCAGAATTTTGTATCATAAGTTCTTTACATGCTTGTGCATCTTTAGACCGTTAAGCTAATACTATCGCCATTTTACACCATCAAATTCAATTGTAATTATATCCCTTTTTAATATTATCTTTTGCAGGTGCAGATGCTGAATGTTATGGTAAGTTCTTAAATATAGCATGAACCAGTAATGTAAAAATACATTACTAATGAATCCACCTCTCCCTTATCTTTCATTAAACCAATTTTGTCCTTCTAAACTGCCCCTTTGTAAATCATTGACTTCCAGTCATGTGAATGTCGGTTCAGTCCGGACTGTGGTCATGGTCACCATAATTTGAATGATGGGCTGAACTGCTTCTATGTCACATCTCTTTTCGAGGAAGTCCTGCAGCCTCTTGGTGATAATCAGCTTCCCAGGCATGCACATTGAAGTTAGGTGTACGTCCCCAGCTTTATTTTCAATCTTTGAATGCTCTGGATGCTGCTGGCAATCAGATGCTACCTGCATGACATTAGCACGCGGACGTTAGCGCTCATGGCATGCAGGAAGCGTCTGAGTGTCATTGGCTTCGGATCATGCTCAGATCAAAAATGAAGCTGGGAACACAAAGCTTCAAACCGCATGCCTGGGGATCTAGCTGTATGCGCGAAGCAGTTGGGTTTCCTCAAAAAGAGCAGTGACATAGAAGCCGTTCAGCCCATCATTCAAACTAAGGTGCATGTGACTACAGGCCGGAGGAGCGAGACTGAACAGACATCCAGCCCTTCCCACATGACGGGAGGTCCAAATTTTAGATAAAAGGTGCACAAAAAAGTTATTTTTCACTTATATTTTGTGGCATATAGTGTCACAGATATACGATAGGGATGAACATTAGAGGACCTGTCCAGCATTAGGGGCAGTTTATTAGGAAACAAATAAAAAGCATTGAAAGAATTCAATTTTTTTCCCTATATGACCCAACTTGTCGTTTTCTCCTATTTTTCAGCACTTTATGTAATAAAATGAAGGGTGTAATTCAAAACTACAACTCATACTGCAAAAAAAAACAAGTCCTCATATGGCAATGTCTACAGAAAAATAATAAAATAGTCTCACTGGGATAAAGAGGAGGACAAAATGAAAGCATAAAGAAAAATTATCACACAATTCTTGAAGTGGTTATTAATATAATTTTTGATAAATTAGTGGTACATGTCGTGGGTATTTTTTAGACATTGACACAGCTTTGTGACATGTTGGATATCTTATTTCAAATGCTTAATTATGTATAACTATATAAATAATATTTAGCGTATATATTTCAGTACAATATATTAGCTTTTTAAGGGAAAATGAAACTGTTCTCATATGTTTTTCATCATTAATAGTGCATACAACTTTGTAAATCTTGCCATCCTTTCTTTACAGCTGGTGCTGATCCACCTTTGTGCTCCACTTGTGAAGGAGTTTGTGAGACTAATAAAGGATGCATGTGCAAGAATACCGTTCCCTGTGTCCCTGGGTCCTATGAGTGTAAGATGGCCGACGATACCTGTTGTCCAACAGGATTTTACTGGAATTCATCACTGTCTTGTTGCACAGGTAAGATTAGTTGTGTTTTATGTCTCATATATAAAAATGTTCCAAGGGTCATATCAATCATTTTTATACCTGCCCCGGGAAATTGGTAATGAAGGCTAACTCTGACACAAAATAACTTTATTTACTGGTCAGAATGTAAAATCTTTTCATAACTGCTTCATTTCTTTCCTTGGTAGATTCACCACCATGTTATCCACCATGTGCTGGTGATGAAGTCTGTGATACTACTAAAAGTGGTGGACCAACATGTGTGTGCATCAAGCAAATATATGAAAATAGGAGTAAGTTAATTCATTTCTTCAGTATCCAGTATGGTTTATTACCTTTTTTATTATTATTAATTTAGTTGTAATGATTTATACCAAGAAGCCAAAAGCTAACTGGTTAGGGATAAATATTAACTCTAGACTCCGGTGTTCTAATCACAAACAGCCAAATTGGCTGCCATGGCTATTCTAGTAAATAGATGCCGGGGTCCATAATATAGACCTCTTATAAATTCTAATTTTATTGGAAATAGTTTGCTAATTCAAAGAGCACCTCAATTATAAATATCCACAAAATCCTTTCTTTGTAGGCCTATCCACCAGTGATTTTGATTAATAGAAACGGAAAGTAGATTAGGAAGCGCCATTACAATCTTTTAAAGCACCACTCCAGTATTTTTTTTTTATTGCTATTGCTGGACTGATGATATTAAAGGGGTTTTTCCACGAACAAAGTACATTTCAATCAATAGGTCTTGGCATAATAATAATTTCCACAATGGGATGTTTTAAATAAAATGCCCCTCTGCTGGGATAATCTTATAATGTGCCCCTGCTGTGTATTGTGTCATGGTTGTGTCTGACCGTGCAGGGATATGGTCTGATCATGCCACAGCTCCTGAGCAGGTGAGGAAGCAACAGAGTATACAGACAGGGCATCAGGGGATCACAGATGATTCTTTCTTTGAAGTAAAACATTGTTTAACCCCTTAACGACATGCGCCGTACATGTATGGCACAGGTCGTGTCACTCCCTTTGTTGTGGCCTGCGGCACTGAGCCCACATCTTTCCAGGCACGTTTCAGCAGTTCATTGGCTCGGGTCGGAACGCAGCTTTAGTAACCCACGGCAACCTCGATGATGTCACCTCAGTGGTTTTCAGCCTGGACAGGTGCATCTTGTCACCGTCCACGTTGAAAACTGTTTATGCCTATGTGAGGAGGAAGACCAGGCTGCGGGTACCTGAGCTTGTGTAGGGGATGTCAATATATATTGCTCCTTCTTCTTCCCAACCCCTTTTAAATGTGAACAGTGTTTATTATTAACGTGTACATACACAGTGGCACTGCTGCACATAAAGTGTATTGTCACCGTGTACAAGAGTATTGCTACACCTTTAATGCATGCTACTCTGCATATTTGTATATTGTTTGCCACGTATTGCACACACACTTTGGATAGGGAAAGTAAATGTCCCGGGCCCGTATAGTGTTAGGGGAATAGTACCCCAAGTTGGTTACTAGATGGTGGCATCATAGATAACAGATATAGTGTTAGGTACAGTTAGAATAGGAGGGACACGAGTGGGAATAAGTATAGTGTAGCTTCCTGGTTTAGTCAGTTGGGGACTGGGCGCCCGCATAGCTCAGATAGAGCTGGCTAGCCCAAGGCACTTTGTGCCCCATAACATTTAATTAGGAAGAAATAGGCCTGGCAAAAGTATCCAGGGGGCCGGAACTAAGAACAGAGAAAGAAAAAATACACCAACGGCAGAATCAGCAGTGCAGGAATAGTGGGACTGCAGCTACTGATCAGAAAAAGGCTGAACCATTTGGTATAGAGTGCATGTGGCAGGTTTTTGCGTGGGCTGCCATTCTCAGAATCGGGGCAAAACAGCAGGGAATGCCCCCACAAAAGGCAGAAATACTGGACATTGAGGACACTTTGGGACCGTATAGTATGGATCGCCCCGAACGAAGGCTAAGTGACAGGCAGGGGTCAGCGACACCGATGCCCGATACTGTAACAATGTTGGCCCTGAATGACAAGTTGCTGAGTAAAGATATTGAAGTCAAAGTGAAACTGGACTGTGACTCTTTATTCTTGGAATTGTCTGCAGAGGTAACTGGCCCGTACCAGGAAGGCCCTGTTGGCATAGAGAAGCAGCACCGAGGTTGTCACGCTCACGCCCAGACTGGTTGGCGCGGGCGTGCGGGGGTGTGCCCCACTGGACCACAGACCAAACTTCCCTGGAAGGGGCGTAACTAAGTAGCTTCCTAGGTGTTCACTGGAGCCTCCGATGGTGAGGTGAGGCTTGTGCAATAGGAAGCTACCAGGTACCACTCCAGGGTGGTGTCTGGCTGTGGCTGCTGATCCCACCGGGGAACAGAACATAGGCAAGCGGGCACGGCTGGCACTCTGTCAGACAGGCAGGCACGGCTGGGACACAGGCAGGCAGATGGGTACAACAGAGACACTGGCAGGCAGGCGGGCACGGCTGGCTCTCTGGTAGGCAGACAGGTACGGCTGGCTCTCTGAAAGGACAGGCGGACAAGACTGGAACAGTGGAAGAACCAGTAGGGACTGGTCTGCAGGCAGGTATGTAAAACAGGTTAGAACCTGTTGAGACAGGAGGACAAAATAATAGGTAGAGAAAGACCGCAAGAGCGGATGCAGAGCGAAAGCACAGGAGCTAAAGCCAGGAACAGAAATGCAGGAGGCAGAGCCAAGAGAAGGAGGCGGAGCCAAGTGCAGAAATGCAGGAGGCGGAGCCAAGAGCTGGAGGCGGAGCCAAGTGCAGAAACGCGGGAGGCGGAGCCAAGTGCAGAAACGCAGGAGGCGGAGTAGGGAGCAAAGTGCAGAGCAAAGCTACAGAGAGCAGAGCTGAGAGCAAAGTCACAGAGTGCAGAGCTGAGAGCAGAGCAAAGTCAGAGTGCAGAGCAAGACATAGAGTGCAGAGCCGAGAGCAAAAACACAGAGTGCAGAGCAATGAGCAAAGCAAGGTTGCAGAGAGAGGAGCCGAAAGCAGAGCAAAGCAAGACACAGAGGGCAGAGCAGAGCAAGACACAGAGAGCAGAGCAGAGCAAAGCAAGACACAGTACGCACAGCAGAAAAGCAAACCAAGACAGGGATATAAACGGACACAGGAATGGGACTAGACTAAGACAGAGTCAGGAACGAGACAAGGCACAGAGACATGGACACAAGCCAGGGTACGACGCCCCTCTGGGTGGCGGACATAAGCCAGGGTACGAAGCCCCTCTGGGTGGCTACACAGGAAACAGACCAGGGTACAACACCCCCTGGGTGGCAGACATGAGAGTAAGCGAGACAGGGCCTGACACCTCAGCAGCTAAGAACTGACTGAGGGAGTAAGTTGCACAAGCCCCCACCAATGGGTGGGAATGTCTTAAATACAGGAAACCTCATGGCGATTGGCCAGGGACACCTTAGCAAGGTGCACAAAGTCTGTATAAGAAACAGGAGTTCCCGGCACCACCCCCCTATGCACACAGACAGAGCATGCACAGAGCAAGCAGCAGACATGAGGCACACAGCATGGAGCTGGCAGCATAGAAAAGTCACAACAAGGCCCAGAGAAGTGAGTTTGAATGTAATGCAGGTGGGGGATGGGAGGCCATGCAGTGATGCCAGCAGAGTTGTTACAGAGGTACTTTAAGGGAAGGGATCCCGGGAGTAATACAGGGATTGCTGTCAGCCATGTCTGCCTCCCTGGCTCACCCCGAATCCTACACTAGGTACGGAACTGTTGAGGCTGCATCCCATGTTGCCCAGGGGAAGAAATATGGGACTGCACAGGTCACATGACCCTGGAAGAGGGGGCATGTTTAGGCCAGAAACAGAGAAAAAGCACGCGAAGCAGGAGGTCAGTTTCCCGCCGTCAGGGAGAGCGCAGCAGAGTGAGAAGTGCGCACTGCACCCCAAGCCCCGCTGCTGTGACGTATGGCAGCTGACACCTCCAGGTAATGCCAGTGGGACAGGGAGTGTGGGAAGCACCGGGCACCTGGCTAAACATAAGATCGGGTGCATGTAGAGAAGCGTGGGCCAGTTACAGAACATTAAAGTGCGGTTTCCTTTACTGGCCAGTACGCATCACCCCACGGTTGGTACAGAGACTTCTGCAGCTTTTCACGCCTTGATTGCGTGGGATTATGGACTAGGGGCTCAGCGGGTAAAACCGAAGACCGCCCGCTGCCGCTGTTAACCCTGGACCCATCTGAGGACCCTACACCGGCCATTGCCGGTACTACTACCCTCATCCGACTGTGGACTAAGGACCCCACCAGGAGCTATGACAAGTGTCATTTGAAACTTAGATAGTCGCACTCGTCTTGTTTATCTCATTTAACCATGGTTATTCCAATCGCTCTTTGCTACTGCCTATTAACTCCTTGCGAGGAGACTACTTTACCTTTTACTGTTAAAAGAATAAATAGTATTGTTATACCATACTGCCCTGCAATCCCTGCGTACTGCATCTCTGCACTTGCTTACACCCAGACATGGTTTACGGGGTGGGACAGAACAACGAACAGGTGAGGGATATAGCTGTTTTTTATTTAGTTAAAGGAGACGATGGAATGGGCGTTAGGTGAGTGTTTGTTATTTTTAAATGTTAAATTGTGGTTTTTTATTTCAAATAAAGGGCTTTATTCTTGCTGTGTGTTTATTTACAATATAACTATGGGACTACTAATTAGTAGTCCTATATTACCCAACTTGCCACCGCTACAAGGCAAGTGGGAAGAGCCGGGCAAAGCGTCAGAGTTGGTGCATCTAATAGATGTGCTTTTTATAACAGGTGCAGGCTCCTGCTTTAGGCTGGGGGGCTATGTCCATGGCGCCTTGTCAGTCTGAGAATTCCAGTCCCCAGCTGTCTGCTTTAGCTTGGCTGGTTGTTAAAAAATACAGGAGAAGTAATGTAAAAAATCAGAGTGTGGACCCTTTTATTTTTTATAACCAGCCTTGCTAAAGCTGACATCTGAGTGCTGCAGCCCCCAGCTTTGAGTTTAAACTGGCTGTTTATCAAAAATACAGGGGAACCCACAACATTTTTTTTTATTTAGCACACACTATTTTGATGTTTGGCGCAATATATATGGAGCTCATTATACACTGGAGCATCATATATGAGGTCCTTTAAATATGGAGCATTATATGGGGCTCATCATGCACTGGAGTATCATAAATGGGGCTCATCATACACTGGAGCATGATATATGAGGTACATTATATATGGAGCATTATATGGGCCCATCATACACTGGAGCATCATATACTGGGGTATCATATGGTGCCCATTATATATGGAGCTTAATATGGGGCCAATTATATATGGAGCATTATATGGGGCCTATTCTGTATGGAGCATTATATGGGGCCCATAATATACTCTATGGAGCATTATATGGTACTCATTATACTGTATAGAGTGATATATGAGGCTCATTATACTCTATGGGGCCCATCCTATACTGTATAGAGCACTATATAGGGCCCATTATATATGGAGCAATATATGGGGCCCATCATATATTGAAGCATTATATAGAGAACATCATATACTGTTTGGAACATTATATGGGACCCATTATGTATGGAGCAATGTATGGGGCTGCTATATTATACTGTATGGAGCTTTATATGGTGCCAATTATACAGTATTGAGCAATATATGGGGCTCATTATACTATTTGGATTATTATATGGGGCTCATTGTACTGTATGGAGCAATATGTGGGGCTCATTATTCTTTATGGAGCATTATATGGAGCCTATTATACAGTATGGAGCATTATATGGGGCTCATTATACTGGTTGGGGCATTATATGGGGCTCATTATATTGTATGGAGCAATATATGGGGCTCATTATTGTTTATGGAGCATTATATGGAGCCCATTATACAGTTTGGAGCATTATATAGGGAGCATTATACTGTATGGATCAATATATGGGGCTAATTATTCAGTATGGAGCAATATATGTGACTTATATTGTATGGATCATTATATGGGTTCTGTATGGAGAAATATATTGGGCTCATTATTCTGTATGGAGTAATATATGGGACCTATTTTATACTGTATGGCGCTCATTATTCTGTATGGATAAATTTATGGGGCTCATTTTACTGTATGGAGCAATATATGTGGCTCATTATACTGTATTGAGCATTATATGGGGTCCATTATTCTGTATGGAGCACTATGTGGTGCCCATAATACTGTATTGATCAATAAATGGGGTTCATTATTCTGTCTGGAGCACTGTGATGCCCATAATACTATATGGAGCAATATATGGGGCTCATTATTCTGTATGGAGCAACATATGTGGCTCATTATACTGTATGGAACAATATATTGCATTGGGCTCATTATTCTGTATGGAGCAGTATATAAGGCTCGTTATTCTGCATGGAGTACTATGTGGTGCCAATAATGCTGTATGGAGGACAATTCTGTCTGGTTTCTGAGCTACTGATATCACTAATGTAATGTAAGTGAAATATTTGGCATTGTACTCTACCTATATTTCTCTTCCAGTATCTGTGCATCATGAATCATGGTATACGTTAAAGGGGCTCACTGAGACTCTTTTGTCTGGGGCTCAAACCTGAAGTCAGCCCTGAGGATAATGGTGCCATGCAAACCAGGATAGGGATGAGGGGACAATATATACCAGGATGAGAAATACTCGTATTAGTACAGAATTGACTACATTTTTTACTTCAATTTCTTTTTATATTCTCCTCCTCAAACCTATGTGCATCTTATGGTCCGGTGCATCTTATCGTCCGAAAAATGCGGTTTATAACAGTGAGTGAGTGTAGAACTGCATTATATTCTATGTGGGGGGCTTCATTATACTATATGAGGGCTGCATTAAATTCTATGAGGGGGCTACATTATATTCTATGAGGGAAGCTACCCCAGTTTGTGCTATATCATTAAGACGTGTACTACTTTATATTATACTCCGATATTAGCATGTTTTACCCCACAATTGGTGGTCTTGTATCTATTTCTATGTAGCTACATAGTGGGGCCCAAGAATGATTTTCTGTGGTGGGTCCAAGGTGCTCCAGTCCGACGCTGCTCATAGACTTGCATTGAGTAGTGACTTCCGACACTGAAGCGATCTGACATGTCATAAACTTCTGGAGACCGACCAGAGCAAAGCTGAGAACAGATAAAGATGGTGTCTGGTAAGTATAAGACCGGGGACTGGGAATTTAACACTACTCCAGTGTTGCAATTGAAAAAAGACACTGGAATGGTGCTTTAAGGTGGGACCTTTCTGAAGCATACATTACTTTTCCTTCTGTGTTTCAACTCAGTTTTGCTGCCCTTAGGGCAGCATGCTGTAGTGATGAAGTAGTTCTCAGAATTTGGTATGTAAATAAAAAGTATTTGAAAGTTATGCAACCTTTCATAATAAATGCTTGACATTGGGGACGGTGTTCTTTGGGTCATAGGCCACATTTCTCTTCCTTTAAACACGTCGAGTTGAGTTAATGCCAAAGAGCTCAATTTTTGTCTCATCAGACCACAGCACCTTTTCCAAAATCACTCAAAGAATCATCCAGGTGTTCATTGGCAAACTTCAGACGGGCCTGCACATGTGCCTTCTTGAGCAGGGGGACCTTGCGGGCACTGCAGGATTTTAAACTTTTACGGCGTAATGTGTTACCAATAGTTTTCTTGCTGACTGTGGTCCCAGCTGCCTTGAGATCATTAACAAGTTCCCCCCGTGTAGTTTTAGGCTGATCTCTCACCTTCCTCATGATCAAGAATAGCTCACGAGGTGAGATGTTGCATAGTGTCCCAGATCGATGTAGTTTGAAAGTAATTTTGTATTTCTCCCATTTTCTTACTATTGCACCAACAGTTGTCTTCTTCTCATCCAGCGTCTTACGTATGGTTTTGTAGCCCATTCCAGCTTTGTGCGGGTGTATGATCTTGTCCCTGGCATCCTTAGAAAGCTCTTTGGTTTTGGCCATGTTCTAGATTTTAGAGTCTGACTGATTGATTCTGTGAACAGGAGTCTTTTATAAAGGTGACTATGTAAGACAGCTGTCTTTAATGCAGGTAATGAGTTGATTAGGAAATACTTATTTCTCACTGCAAAATGCAAATAAATTTATACAATGTGATTTTTCTGGATTTTAATTTTGACTAGCTGAAGAGTCCGGCGTTGCCAGGGCATTGTAACTAATTGTGGTCAGTTATAACAAATTATAATGAATATATTGCACAGTATCTAATCCTATGCTGTGTGATACCATCTGCTGAGCTGTGTATCTAATCCTATCCTGTATGATACCATCTGTTGAGCTGTGTATCTAATCCTATACTTTGTGATACTGTCTTCTGAGCTGTGTATCTAATCCTATCCTGTGTGTTACTGTCTGCTGAGCTGTGTATCTAATCCTATCTTGTGTGATACTGTTTGCTGAGTGGGCGGGGCTCTGTGGAGTGGGCATGGCTTGAAACATATACACACACACATACATACACTCAGCTTTATATATAGATATTCTATCTCTCAATGTTAAAATTAGCCTACCCTTAAAATTATATACTGTTCATTTCTTTGTCAGTGGCCAAACTTACAAAATCAACAAGGGATCAAATAATTATTTCCTTCACTGTATATGATCCCACAAACATGTGAAACTTTCCTATTGGTTGGTTCCATTAAGCTGGGCTCCACTTACAGTATATGTAATGAAAGGGTTTTTGTTAGTATTATAGCACTACAGCTTTACATTTTGTAACTCTGAAATTGTGTCACAATGTAAATGAGAGAAGTTGTAATGATTGATACAGGTACCAACTTTGCCAAAAACCTTTCTATATTTTTATATGCGCATCATATAATTGTAAGATGAAAAGCAACAATAGATTTACAGCACTTCTTTTATTCCAGCCATTAGTGATCTGGTTCCATCTGTGACCTGCTATGCGGATAGAATGATTGCGTCTATCAGCCAATGTCTCCTTAACATTACTGGCTATAATTATAGCAACGTTTATGTTGATAATGTATCTGAAAACTGCACCAAGATCTACACAACCATCACTAATAATATCCGTATGCTGAACATTGAGATTATACCAAAACTTGGATGGTGTGCAAAGGTAGTGACGGTAAGCATTCTTATGGTTTGTACAGACAAAAATAAGCTCCAATGTTATTGTACACACTTGAGATAATCAAAAAGTTGTTTCAAGTTGAAGATTCATAACAAAATCTTTCTATTCCCAACATACAGATTTGTTCTCCCTTAACTTTTCTTGAAATTGGTTTTCGAGAGAGAGATCGAGACTTCATTTTGGTATTGATTTTAGGGTTTTGTTTTTACAGTGTTTAATGCACAGTAAAAATGTCATTGTAACAAGATTCTTGAGGTCAAGCCCAGATCTTTTTACTTACACTGCAAATTTTTGTAAAATCCTATCTAATAGGGGCTTTTGACATAAAATCAGTAGTTTTTTAGAGTTTTGTTTTTTATTTGACTTTATTCTACACTCTGTGTTGTAGAGAAAACTATCCCCTTTCTTACTCCCTTATTCTTCGGTCAGGACCATCACCCAACATTTGTGTCCTGCTTCTACTATTGTCATTTATATGGCCATTTTTAGTTTCCAAAAGAAGAAAATGTCCAGCTTCACCGAATCCGTGAAAAAAAGTTTCCTTTATTCACAAACTTAAACATGGAGGATACAAACTTCAGCACAAACCATATGGGTAAGAATCTCCCTCAATCATGACATCAAAGCTTAGTCTCCAGAAACGCGTTGAGATTCTTACCCATATCGTTTGTGCTGAAGTTTGTATCCTCCCGAAAATTGGCTTATGCATCACGGGTGAGCTGGTTTATATTCCTTCTTCCATTTTTAGTTTGCAGCCTGAATATCCTCATTGTCCCAGTCTGCCATTTGTCTTTTCCGGTTCCCACACACATACCTCTGCACTAGAACAGATAGACTTTGCTCACGTTAATTCACTAATCGGTATGGCTTTTCTTTACATGTATTGGATGGTATGAATTTATTCTGAGGATTGTGTTCCCTGCAAAAATATACATACAGGGGTAAAATGGCATAGAGGATCCCTGTAACACTTTTTCTGATGCATACAAATGAGGGGCTTTAAGGGTCTGCTATAATACTCATATATGATTATTTCTGTAAAGTTTGTATTTTAAAAAGTGATGACTTGTAATTGCTGTCAACTGAGAGTCCGTTGCTAAAACTGATATACACTGTATGAAGTTTGTACAATGTAGATGTGATAATCTACCTCTGTATTTTCAAATGCACATTAGATTAAAGTCAACTGAATCCGCTAATGTGTATGGTGCCAAGTGATCTTTAAGTGAGATGTTGATCAGTAGAGTTGAGCGAATTTGATCGGGTCCCTGCGTATTCGGCAAGCTATAGCGCTTAACGAATAAGCTGCAGAGGGAACTCGGCTTCCTGGATCGCGCTGGCTGATCAGCTGTTTGGCTCCGCAGCTGCATGTGTCGCGGCTGTGTGACAGTCACGACACATGCACGGAGAGCCTGGATGTTGGGCTCCCGGGTTCCCTCTGCAGCTTATTTGGTAAGTGCTAAAGCTTGCTGAATAAGCAGGGAATCTCTGTTGATCAGGTATGTCTGATTTTGGACTGCTGATCATTTTGTTCTCTTGGAGATAAGTCACTGGCAGATATGTCTGTCGGGAGCTTTTTCATAGAGAACACATTCAGCCAAGCGAATGCTCCTGTATATGAGAGATGCACTATTCAACCGACTCATCTAATCTGTATGGCCAGATTAAAGCAGAGAGTTAGAGTAAGTTCACACAGGGCATTTTTGCTGCGTATCTTTTCTGCAGCAAAACCTGATCATCTTGGCAGGAAAGAAGCTGCGCCAAAAATGCAGGTTTAGGTACATTTTTGGTGCGTTTTTTTGTCACGGTTTTGATGCTTTTTATATGCTTTTTTTTCTGTTTGTGCATGCCAATAAAGTTGAGTGCACACAGAGAAAAATCAACAACTTCCTGTAGATAGAATGAATAGATATAATTAATAGATAGATTGATAGAATAGATAGAATGAATAGATAGATTGATAGAATAGATAGAATAGAATAGATACATGACCTGTGGTAACCTCTTCCCTGGCATTTTCCCACTGTGCAGAGGTTACCTCCGGTCAGGCAGTGAGGGAGCTCAGGCTCAGTGACGTCACCGCTCGTTACTGAGCCTGCACCCGCTGCATCTAATTCATTCCCCAGTAGCTTATAGCCAGGAGCGGTCGCATTTGCAGCTCTCCCGGTTGTAACTTTATCTCCCCCAGATATTGCATTGGACACTCGTTATATTGGACTGCGACGGATTAGGGAGTATACTTTTGGTTTTTTTGGTTTTTTTATTTCAGAAGATCGATTGCTTCGCTTGGAATGGCAGAATAATAAAATGGTAAAACTGTGTGGTGTTTTATTTCATTAAAATACTTTTTTCTGCATGTGTGTGTTTATTTAACCCTTTAATTACTATAGGATTAGTAATGGTAGGAGTCTTATTGACACCTCTCCATTACTAGGCCAGCTTAATGTCACCTTACAATAGGAAAATTACATTAACCCCTCATTACCCGTTTGCCATAGCTACAAGGCAAGTGGGAAGAGCCGGGCAAAGCACCAGAATTGGCGCATCTAATAGATGCACCTTTTCTGGGCAGTTGCGGGCTGCTATTTTTAGGCTGGGAGGGCCTATATTGATGACCCCTTACCAGCCTGAGAATATCAGCCCCCAGCTGTGAGCTTTAGCAAGGCTGGTTGTCAAAAATGGGGGCGGACCCCACGCCGTTTTTTTAAATTATTTATTTAAATAATTTAAAAAGCGTGAAGACCCCTCTATTCTTGATAACTAGTCTTGCTGTAGCTCACAGCAGGGAGTTGCAGCCCCCAGCTGTGAGTTTTGTCTGGCTGGTTATCAAAAATAGGGGGAACCAACGCCGTTTTTTTTTAAATCATCTATTTACAGAGCAGGAGCGGCAGATGGAAACTCCCATCCGCAGCACCTGCTTTCACTGTAATTAGCGGCTGTAAGTGTCAGATGATGGGAGCAGTAGTCCCATCAGCTGATACCAGTGATTAGAGGTGAAGTTTATACCTCCGATTACAGCTGAGAGCTCCCGCTGTCTTCTGACAGCGCGGGACCCGTGGCTCTCTGACTGGCGGGGATGATTTCCCCGGCAATCAGAAGTGGTGTTTGCCACGCTGTCATGTATATAACAGCGTGTCAAACACTGTAATGTCGGACCCCTGGGTCTGCTCTGCTGGATGACAGGCTGCATTGACGCATCGTGCAGTGTTGTGAGTTTGGTTTTTGGGCTCCCCCGGTGGTCACTGGTGGTACTGGACTTGTGTGCTTCACTTTCTCTGTTCACCTGTTTCCATCAGGATATGGGTGTATCCTATTTAGCCTTGCTGCTCAGTTATTCTAGTGCCGGCCATCAATGTAACCAGAGCCTTTCTGTTGCATGTTCCTGCTTCTAGACTACTATCAGCTAAGTTGGACTCTTAGTCCTAAGTTTGTTTTGCATTTTTGTTCCAGTTCACAGTTATGTTATTTTTCTGTAGCTGGAAGCTCTTGTGGGCCGAAATTGCCACTCCGGTGTCATGAGTTGACACATGAGTCTTAAAGTAATTTCGGGATGGTACTTTAATAGGGTTTTCAGCTGACCGTGAAGTTCCCTATTGTATCTTCTTGCTATCTAGTAAGCGGACCTCGCTTTGCTGAACCTACCTTCATACTGCGTATGTCTTTTCCTCTGAACTCACCGTCAATATATGTGGGGGGCTTCTGTCTCCTTTTTGGGGGAATTTCCCTAGAGGTAAGCCAGGTCTGTCTTTTCCTCTATTAGGGTTAGTTAGTCCTCCGGCTGGCGCTAGGCGTCTAGGGATAAAACGTAGGTACGCCACCCGGCCACTGTTAGTTGTGTGGTAGGTTTAGCTCACGGTCAGCTCGAGATTCCATCACCCAAGAGCTGTTCTGTTATTTATGTTCTCTGACGTTCCCTTGCCATTGGGAACCATGACAGTATGGCCGGCCCAGTGTTAAAACCGTTGGCAGAAGAAAGGAGAGAAAAAGAAGTCTGCAGATTTTTTTTTTTTTTTTTTCCCCTCTGAGCTTGCTCTATAGTTGACTTAGTTGCATTTCTGCTCTAATTGCAGCCTTTGTCTCTCTCTCTCCTTCTAATCCTTGAATGGCTCTGATCTCACCTGATTAAAATGGATCCTCAGAGATTGGCTACAGGTTTGAATAATCTTGCTACGAAGGTTCAAAATTTACAGGATTTTGTTATTCATGCTCCTATATCTGAACCTAGAATTCCTATACCAGAATTTTTCTCCGGGGATAGATCTCGTTTCCTGAATTTCAAAAATAATTGTAAATTATTTATTTCCCTGAGATCTCGCTCCGCTGGAGATCCCGCACAGCAGGTTAGGATAGTAATTTCCTTGCTGCGGGGTGACCCTCAAGACTGGGCATTTGCATTGGCACCCGGGGATCCTGCGTTGCTCAATGTGGATGCGTTTTTTCTGGCTTTGGGGTTGCTTTATGAGGAACCTAACTTAGAGATTCAGGCTGAAAAAGCCTTGATGGCCCTATCTCAAGGGCAAGATGAAGCTGAAATATACTGCCAAAAATTTTGTAAATGGTCTGTGCTTACTCAGTGGAATGAGTGCGCCCTGGCGGCGAATTTCAGAGAGGGTCTCTCTGATGCCATTAAAGATGTTATGGTGGGGTTCCCTGCACCTACAGGTCTGAATGAGTCCATGACAATGGCTATTCAGATTGATCGGCGTTTGCGGGAGCGCAAACCTGTGCACCATTTGGCGGTGTCTTCTGAGAAGGCTCCAGAAAATATGCAATGTGATAGAATTCTGTCCAGAAGCGAACGGCAGAATTTTAGGCGAAAAAATGGGTTGTGCTTCTATTGTGGTGATTCAACTCATGTTATATCAGCATGCTCTAAACGTACAAAAAAGGTTGATAAGTCTATTTCAATTGGCACTTTACAGTCTAAGTTTATTCTGTCTGTGACCTTGATTTGTTCATTATCGTCAATTACCGCGGATGCCTATGTCGACTCTGGCGCCGCTTTGAGTCTAATGGATTGGTCCTTTGCCAGGCGCTGTGGGTTTGATCTAGAGCCTCTGGAAGTTCCTATACCTCTGAAGGGTATTGACTCTACACCATTGGCTAGTAATAAACCACAATACTGGACACAAGTGACTATGCGTATGAATCCAGACCATCAGGAGATGATTCGCTTCCTTGTGTTGTACAATCTACATGACGTTTTGGTGCTCGGATTACCATGGTTACAATCTCATAACCCAGTCCTTGACTGGAAAGCAATGTCTGTGTTAAGCTGGGGATGTCAGGGGGCTCATGGGGACGTACCTTTGGTTTCCATTTCGTCATCTATTCCCTCTGAGATTCCGGAATTTTTATCTGATTATCGTGATGTTTTTGAGGAGCCTAAGCTTGGTTCACTACCTCCTCACAGAGATTGCGATTGTACCATAGATCTGATTCCGGGCAGTAAATTTCCAAAGGGTCGTTTATTTAATCTATCTGTACCTGAACATGCTGCTATGCGAGAATATATTAAGGAGTCCCTGGAAAAGGGACATATTCGTCCTTCTTCATCTCCCTTAGGAGCCGGTTTTTTCTTTGTATCTAAAAAAGATGGCTCTTTGAGGCCGTGTATTGATTATCGACTCTTGAATAAAATTACAGTCAAATATCAGTATCCTCTGCCACTGCTGACTGATTTGTTTGCTCGAATAAAAGGGGCTAAGTGGTTCTCTAAGATTGATCTCCGTGGGGCGTATAATTTGGTGCGATTTAAGCAGGGGGATGAGTGGAAAACCGCATTTAATACGCCCGAGGGCCATTTTGAGTATTTAGTAATGCCTTTTGGTCTTTCAAATGCCCCTTCAGTCTTTCAGTCCTTTATGCATGACATTTTCCGTGAATATTTGGATAAATTTATGATCGTGTATCTGGATGATATTTTGATTTTTTCGGATGACTGGGATTCTCATGTCCAACAGGTCAGGAGGGTTTTTCAGGTTTTGCGGGCTAATTCCTTGTGTGTGAAGGGTTCTAAGTGTATTTTTGGGGTTCAAAAGATTTCTTTTTTGGGGTACATTTTTTCCCCCTCTTCCATTGAGATGGATCCTGTCAAGGTTCGGGCTATTTGTGATTGGACGCAACCTTCTTCTCTTAAGAGCCTTCAGAAATTTTTGGGCTTTGCTAATTTTTATCGTCGATTTATAACTGGTTTTTCTGATGTTGCTAAACCTTTGACTGATTTGACCAAAAAGGGTGCTGATGTTGCTGATTGGTCCCCTGCTGCTGTGGAGGCCTTTCGGGAGCTTAAGCGCCGCTTTTCTTCCGCCCCTGTGTTGCGTCAGCCTGATGTTACTCTTCCTTTTCAGGTTGAGGTCGATGCTTCCGAGATCGGAGCTGGGGCGGTCTTGTCGCAGAAAAGTTCCGACTGCTCCGTGATGAGACCTTGTGCGTTCTTTTCTCGAAAATTTTCGCCCGCCGAGCGAAATTATGATATTGGTAATCGGGAGCTTTTGGCTATGAAGTGGGCTTTTGAGGAGTGGCGTCATTGGCTTGAGGGGGCTAGACATCAGGTGGTGGTATTGACCGATCACAAGAATTTGATTTATCTTGAGTCTGCCAGGCGCCTGAATCCTAGACAGGCGCGCTGGTCGTTGTTTTTCTCTCGGTTTAATTTTGTGGTCTCATACTTACCAGGTTCTAAAAATGTGAAGGCGGATGCCCTTTCTAGGAGTTTTGAGCCTGATTCCCCTGGTGATTCTGAACCTACAGGTATCCTTAAGGATGGGGTGATATTATCTGCTGTTTCCCCAGACCTGCGACGGGCTTTGCAGGAGTTTCAGGCGGATAGACCTGATCGTTGCCCGCCTGGTAGACTGTTTGTTCCTGATGATTGGACCAGTAGAGTCATCTCGGAGGTTCATTCTTCTGTGTTGGCAGGTCATCCCGGGATCTTTGGTACTAGGGATTTGGTGGCTAGGTCCTTCTGGTGGCCTTCCCTGTCTCGAGATGTACGAGTTTTTGTGCAGTCTTGTGATGTTTGTGCTCGGGCCAAACCTTGTTGTTCTCGGGCTAGCGGATTGTTGTTATCTTTGCCTATTCCGAAGAGGCCTTGGACTCACATCTCTATGGATTTTATTTCTGATCTCCCTGTTTCTCAGAAAATGTCTGTCATCTGGGTGGTGTGTGACCGTTTTTCAAAGATGGTTCATTTGGTGCCCTTGCCTAAGTTGCCTTCCTCATCCGAGTTGGTTCCTCTGTTTTTTCAAAATGTGGTTCGCTTGCATGGTATTCCGGAGAATATCGTTTCTGACAGGGGGACCCAGTTCGTGTCTAGATTTTGGCGGGCGTTCTGTGCTAGGATGGGCATTGATTTGTCTTTTTTGTCTGCGTTCCATCCTCAGACTAATGGCCAGACTGAGCGAACTAATCAGACCTTGGAGACTTATTTGAGGTGTTTTGTGTCTGCGGATCAGGATGACTGGGTTGCCTTTTTGCCGTTGGCGGAGTTTGCCCTCAATAATCGGGCTAGTTCTGCCACTTTGGTTTCTCCTTTCTTTTGCAATTCGGGGTTTCATCCTCGTTTTTCTTCCGGTCAGGTGGAGTCTTCGGATTGTCCTGGAGTGGATACTGTGGTGGATAGGTTGCATCGGATTTGGGGACAGGTGGTGGACAATTTGGAGTTGTCCCAGGAGAAGACTCGGCATTTTGCTAACCGCCGTCGTCGTGTTGGTCCTCGTCTTCGTGTTGGGGACTTGGTGTGGTTGTCTTCTCGTTTTGTCCCTATGAGGGTTTCTTCTCCTAAGTTTAAGCCTCGGTTCATCGGCCCGTATAAGATTTTGGAGATTCTTAACCCCGTGTCCTTTCGATTGGACCTCCCAGCATCTTTTTCTATCCATAATGTCTTCCATCGGTCATTATTGCGCAGGTATGAGGTACCGGTTGTGCCTTCCGTTGAGCCTCCCGCTCCGGTGTTGGTTGAGGGTGAATTGGAGTACGTTGTGGAGAAGATCTTGGACTCCCGTGTTTCCAGACGGAAACTTCAGTATCTGGTCAAGTGGAAGGGCTACGGTCAAGAGGATAATTCTTGGGTGACAGCCTCTGATGTTCATGCCTCTGATTTGGTCCGTGCCTTTCATAGGGCTCGTCCTGATCGCCCTGGTGGTTCTTGTGAGGGTTCGGTGCCCCCTCCTTGAGGGGGGGGTACTGTTGTGAGTTTGGTTTTTGGGCTCCCCCGGTGGTCACTGGTGGTACTGGACTTGTGTGCTTCACTTTCTCTGTTCACCTGTTTCCATCAGGATATGGGTGTATCCTATTTAGCCTTGCTGCTCAGTTATTCTAGTGCCGGCCATCAATGTAACCAGAGCCTTTCTGTTGCATGTTCCTGCTTCTAGACTACTATCAGCTAAGTTGGACTCTTAGTCCTAAGTTTGTTTTGCATTTTTGTTCCAGTTCACAGTTATGTTATTTTTCTGTAGCTGGAAGCTCTTGTGGGCCGAAATTGCCACTCCGGTGTCATGAGTTGACACATGAGTCTTAAAGTAATTTCGGGATGGTACTTTAATAGGGTTTTCAGCTGACCGTGAAGTTCCCTATTGTATCTTCTTGCTATCTAGTAAGCGGACCTCGCTTTGCTGAACCTACCTTCATACTGCGTATGTCTTTTCCTCTGAACTCACCGTCAATATATGTGGGGGGCTTCTGTCTCCTTTTTGGGGGAATTTGGCTAGAGGTAAGCCAGGTCTGTCTTTTCCTCTATTAGGGTTAGTTAGTCCTCCGGCTGGCGCTAGGCGTCTAGGGATAAAACGTAGGTACGCCACCCGGCCACTGTTAGTTGTGTGGTAGGTTTAGCTCACGGTCAGCTCGAGATTCCATCACCCAAGAGCTGTTCTGTTATTTATGTTCTCTGACGTTCCCTTGCCATTGGGAACCATGACAGTGCAGCCTGCCATCTAGATGTAGCAGAGCCGAGTGAGACATTACATCTGGCTGTCCTTGATTTTTCTGCAGCAAATACGCTGCAAGAGAAGTCAACCTGCATATTTGCAGCATATTTTCACCATCCATTCAAGTCAATGGGTGGAAAACACTGAAAAAACGCAGGAAAAAAGGCTGAAAGAAGTGACATGCCCTATGTCCAAAAAACGCAGCAGAGCACAAAATACTGATCACACAAAAAACCAATGTGTGTGCATGAGATTTCTGAAATCTCATAGGCTTCGCAGGAACAGTAAAAAGCAGCTGAAAATTAGCATAAAAAAGCAGCAAAAACGCCTTGTGTGAACTTACCCTTACTGTGAGAGACCTGTCAGTCATTATCATATCTTGGTGGGTGTCATGAGCCAGGATAAAATTTACATATTCTCATGTGACTATTATTATCTCATGCTACTAGTTCATGCTACAACCCCTGGCAAAAATTATATAATCACCGGCCTTGGAGGATGTTCATTCAGTTGTTTAATTTTGTAGAAAAAAAAGCAAATCACAGACATGGCACAAAACTAAAGTCATTTCAAATGGCAACTTTCTGGCTTTAAGAAACACTAACAGAAATCAAGAACAAAAAATGTGGTAGTCAGTAATGGTTACTTTTTTAACCAAACATAGGGTGAAAATTATGGAGTTACACAATTATGACTGAAAAAATGATGGAATCAACCTGTAAATTTTCATTCCCAAAACTAACACCTGAATCAAATTAGATCTGCTCGTTAGTCTGCATCTAAAAAGGAGTGATCACACCTTAAAGAGCTGTTGCACCAAGTGGACTGACATGAATCATGGCTCCAACATGAGAGATGTCAATTGAGACAAAGGAGACGATTATCAAACTCTTAAAAGAGGGTAAATCATCACGTAATGTTGCAAAAGATGTTGGTTGGTCACAGTCAGCTGTGTCTAAAATCTGGACCAAATACAAACAACATAGGAAGGTTGTTAAAGGCAAACATACTGGTAGACCAAGGAAGACATCAAAGCATCAAGACCGGAAACTTAAAGCAATATGTCTCCAAAACAGGAAATGCACAACAAAACAAATGAGGAACGAATGGGTGGAAACTGGAGTCAACCTCTGTGACCGAACTGTAAGAAACCGCCTAAAAGAAATGGGATTTACATACAGAAAAGCTAAACAAAAGCCAACATTAACACCTAAATAGAAAAAAAACAAGGTTATAATTGGCTAAGGAAAAGCAATCGTGGACTGTGGATGACTGGATGAAAGTCATATTCAGTGGTGAATCGCGAATCTGCATTGGGCAAGGTGATGACGCTGGAACTTTTGTTTGGTGTCGTTCCAATGAGATTTATAAAGATGACTGCGTGAAGAGAACATGCAAATTTCCACAGCCATTGATGATATGGGGCTGCATGTCAGGTAAAGGCACTGGGGAGATGACTGTCATTACATCTTCAATAAATGCACAAGTTTATGTTGATATTTTGGACACTTTTCTTATCCCATCAATTGAAAGAATGTTTGGGGATCATGAAATAATTTTTCAAGATGATAATGCATCCTGCCATAAACCAAAAACTGTGCAAATATTCCTTGAATAGTCCGGATCTCAATCCAATTGAAAATCTTTGGTGGAAGTTGAAGAAAATGGTCCATGACAAGGCTCCAACCTGCAAAGCTGATCTGGCAACAGCAATCAGAGAAAGTTGGAGGCAGATTGATGAAGAGAACTGTTTGACACTCATTAAGTCCATGCCTCAGAGACTGCAAGCTGTTATAAAAGCCAGGGGTGGTGCAACAAAATACTAGTGATGTGTTGGAGTGTTTTTTTATTTGTTTGTTTTTCGTGATTCCATAATTTTTTCCCTCATAATTGAATGACTCCATATTTTTTACCGTATGCTTGGTTAAAAAAAAGTAACCATTACTGACTACCACATTTTTTGTTCTTGATTTCTTTTAGTGTTTCTTAAAGCCAGAAAGTTGCCATTTTAAATGACTTTAGTTTTGTGCCATGTCTGTGATCTGCTTTTTTTCTACAAAATTAAACAACTGAATGAACATCCTCCAAGGCCAGTGATTGCATAATTTTAGGCAGGGGTTGTACTATTGTATGAACAAAGACATAGGTTTAAAAAAGAACTGACTCCAGTCGAATTACTGTACACAATACACATGAAAGCTTGATCGCATCACTATTATTAATCTTTGATTAATAATACTATTAACCACCGCGCTAAACCGAAACTGGAATATCAATGTACTTACTTTTGATATGGCTATTACTATGTTGTCTGGAATCCCTTGTGAGTGAAGGGTTACACCTGGTTACAGTGGTTTGCTGAAAGGTAAAGTGTACAGCAGAGTGATATATTATTTGATTTGGACCGTACAAATGAATTTATCAAAAGTCTTGGTTACATACACTTACTCTTTTTATGAGGCTGTATAGGTTGCACCTGTGGTGTTTCAATGTGGGGTTAATAGTTTCTCTTTCCACAGTGTAGTGAACCGATACTGGAAGGCAAAGTGTGTAAAACCTTGGTATATTGTTTATATTGTACACACAAAGTATCAACGGTATTAGCTGGGTGCACTTACTCCTTATATAAGGTTGTACAGTTTACACTTGGGATGTTCTTATGTGAGGTTTTGGTATTTGTCTTTCCATGGTGTGCTAAACTGATGCTGGTGAGGAAACAAAGTAGAGAATGAAGTGATTTGCAAGCAATACACTAGAACATTAGGAAGTTACTGGCCACAATGATTGGAGTGGTATTAATAGGAATTAGTTTGCACTCACCACATGTTTGCTTATGAAGGTACCCGTGGTGAGGTAGGCAAGGTAGTCCACTGGATACGGTGCCGATAAAGTAACCCCCTGAGCTGGGCGGGTTAGAGTCCGGTGTGCGTGCCAGAGGCCGCGGTTCCTGGACGAGAACGTACCGGCGAGTGGTGAGGAGGTACCAGCGCCTCGCGTGCCCCGGCCGGAAGCAACGCTGAGGACGCGGTGCCGAGATGGGGCAGAGCTAGTGTGACGTCACAGAAAGCAGGGACGGGTGCGCGAGAGAGACAAGCTGCCAACTAGTTTCGAGAGGTAACTCCCCTCTTCGTCAGGGCTTAGTCTCTCTCGCGCACCCGTCCCTGCTTTCTGTGACGTCACACTAGCTCTGCCCCATCTCGGCACAGCGTCCTCAGCGTTGCTTCCGGCTGGGGCACGCGAGGCGCTGGTACCTCCTCACCACTCGCCGGTACGTTCTCTTCCAGGAACCGCGGCCTCTGGCACGAACACCGGACTCTAACCCGCCCAGCTCAGCGGGTTACTTTATCGGCACCGTATCCAGTGGACTACCTTGCCTACCTCACCACGGGTACCTTCATAAGCAAACATGTGGTGAGTGCCAACTAATTCCTATTAATACCACTGCAATCATTGTGGCCAGTAACTTCCTAATGTTCTAGTGTATTGCTTGCAAATCACTTCATTCTCTACTTTGTTTCCTCACCAGCATCAGTTTAGCACACCGTGGAAAGACAAATACCAAAACCTCACATAAGAACATCCCAAGTCTAAACTGTACAACCTTATATAAGGAGTAAGTGCACCCAGCTAATACCCTTGATACTTTGTGTGTACAATATAAACAATATACCGAGGTTTTACACACTTTGCCTTCCAGTATCGGTTCACTACACTGTGGAAAGAGAAACTATTAACCCCACATTGAAACACCACAGGTGCAACCTATACAGCCTCATAAAAAGAGTAATTGTATGTAACCAACACTTTTGATATATTCATTTGTACGGTCCAAATCAAATAATATATCACTCTGCTGTACACTTTACCTTTCAGCAAACCACTGTAACCAGGTGTAACCCTTCACTCACAAGGGACCCCAGACAACATAGTAATAGCCATATCAAAAGTAAGTACATTGATATTCCAGTTTCGGTTTAGCGCGGTGGTTAATAGTATTATTAATCAACTGGTTTAATTTTTAACAGAGTTTTGCACAGAACCTGTTTTAACCACCTGCAGCTTCCGTGGCTTCCTACCTCATCCTTCCAGGTGAATAAGCGCCAGTGTATATACGTTTTTTATTATTAATCTTTAGTACTTGACAATTTTCTATTTATTTTTCAGAGAGATTCATCCAAGATATATTATTCAAACAACATTTACATTGCTCCAAAGCATTCTGTTATCATAACACGTAACACCTTAAAATTGAATATCTCTTGCGGATACAATCTGACAGATCAGACCACCCTGAATATACCTGTGAATGTCACCAAGTGCTCAAAAGCTAAGTTACAAGATTATACACCAAAGACAGGAGAAACTGAGTCCTCAACTTTCCAAAGGTAACAACTAAAATAGATTAGTTGGTACTACCAAGATTTGATTGATAACAATTTATGTACAAATTTTAAATGGGTCATTATTTATTTATTATGCTTTCTTATATGTGCCAGGGGCTGGCAAATTTTAGCCTGGGGGGGCAAGCACACAACAGTGGCCCATGAGTCATGGCTCATCGGAGTCATATTAACCTCTGACTGCTTCATAAATTAGAGGTAACAAGTAAAAAGACAAAAATTGGTGTGTTATTGGGATTGCACACACCTATGAAATTACAGATACATTTTAGTGTCTGTAACAGCGCGGGACATGAATAAAACACTTTTTTGGTAGGTATGCAGAGGCATCTATGAGTGTATAAAGGGGCTGTAGGAACTCCGTTTACAAGCTTTTAAAGGTGATAGGGTTTATAAGGTATAAAACTGGTGACAGGTTCCTTATGTTTATAGGAACCCTCATTCACAATAGGCCATAGTAAATGGACTATAATTAAAGAAGGTCTGTCAGCCTCAAAACTCAATTTAAACTACTTAAACAGTCATAGAAGGACTTAGTTCCATATAAAGAAAATTAGACCTGTAGTGTAGTCACTTCTTTTTTCAGAAAAAAAAGTTTAATTTCATAAGCAAATAAGGCCTCCTCAGTGTATTTTTGGTGTGGCCAAAGGATCACACACCATTCCGCCCTCTTGGTCAGCATGTTTATACCTCCCCTTAGCTTGACAGCACACGTCTGCCCAGAGTGAGCGCTATGTGAGTTGAATCCTTTTCCCTCCATGTCTGCATTGACAATGCAAAACCCAGCTAGCGTACACACAGTGTACATGCGGGTGTATTTTCATCCCCCTCTCCCATCTTCAGTTCCCATTCACTGCACTCAAGAATCACATTGTAGAGGTCGGTTGATGGAGACAGGAGAGAGGGATGAGAGTGCACCTGCACTGACCTTGTGCACAAGGCCAGGGATTAAGTTCAGACAGCGCTCGCTTTGGACAAGTGAGCTTTGTCAATCAAGCTAAGAACAGGTGCACAGAATGGTGATTGAGGGGGTGGAATAGTGCACTAAGCCCTTAGCCATGCCAAGGGTGCAACGAGAACAGGGCCAGACTGGCCATCTGACAATTCTGGCAAATGCCGAAAGGGTCTGTCTGGTCATTGGCCGCCTTGTCTGCTACATTGTTATCAGAATCTGCATGTCACGAAGTGACTGTCCTAGCGTGACATGACCCGACGAGTGGACAGTCACCAAATAGCGAAACACACAAGGGTACACCGGGGACACCTTAACAACGGTTGGCCCTGTCAGTAGTGAACAGGGAATAGGACACCTCCTGCACTCACCTGAGGATGTGCCTGCTCTTGCTACTGTCCCTATATGGGTTCTTTCACCCAGTCGCCGAGCAGGATACCTAGTCCCTCACTTGCCCTGCTCCTATCCCTAAGTAGGGAACTGGCAGGTGAAAGCACTGGTCCCACCGCTGCACTAATACAACACAGGGGAGAGTTACAGACAACAAAGGGACAAAGCAACAATAAACACCACACTTAGCTTTCTCTGCTGCAATGCACCGCACAGCAGAGTAAGGCACCAGATATAAGTATTCAGCTGAAGAACCACCGAACTCAGCAAGCTCCTTCTCCAGCTTGGTTGGTCTCCAAAAGGACCTCTATAACCAACAGTCAGCGGATGCATAAGGTGACCTTTTAAAGGAAGGTGGGAGTGGTCACCACCCACATCAGGAGAACTAGCAGCAATGCAATTACATCAGCAGCAAAACTGAATTAACCACCGATAGCCTGAAAGGAAAAAAGTTTTAATCTGAGAGGCCAGATCTGCCACAGATCCAAACATGGATCGTGACACTGCATCCTCAAGACGCCCATACTGTTAACAGTTGTGACTGAGCACAAAGTATTTGGCTCCATCACTTACCCCAGCAGGCTACAAGCATCTGTTCTGTCTGCAACCTGCTTAAGGCCAGCACCAACAGGGGACGTCGGTGTCGGTGGTACTCCTTGCCTCCACACTGAAGCGGTCACTAACAAGAACACAGGGTGGGAGTCACATACCAGCTGCAGCCTTCCCTATGAACAGTGAATAAGGCTCATGGTGGACTAACTACCTCTTACAATACCTTATGTGCATTCCATTACTTTTGAAAGATACAAAGGCTAAGTCTACCTCAATTCATCAGTTTTCCTAGCAATTGATAACAAAGACCACTTTTGACAGACTTCCATAGGGCAATCTGAAAGCCCAGGACCTACATATGATAAAACTACCATAAGATTGTCTTCCTGACGAAGGCTCGTGCCTGAGCCGAAATGTTGGAAACCATTCTCTTTTGCACAAGTTATATTTAAAAAACTTTGAAAGCAACAGTTCTGTCTTCACGTTTTTGGAGTCTGCCGGGGTTAGATCTTTTGTATGGTGGTGCAATGATGTCACTGCATCGCTCCGCCAGCATCCACTGCGAGAATGGATAGAAGAGGAGTTGGATGCTGTAGAGGATGAGGTGTCTGGATAAGGTGAGTATTAAAATGAATTTATTTTATTCTTGGGGTGCTGTGGGAGACCATCACACTTTATTGGGCTCTGTGAGTTGGACCATAATAGTATATAAGGGGCTGTGGGGTGGACCATCATACTATATAGAGGACTGTTGAGGGGAAGATCATACTACATAGAGGACTGTTGGAGTGACCATCATACTATATGGGGAACTGTGAGGTGGACAATCATACTAAATAGGGGGCCATGAGGTGAACTATCATACTACATAGGATCTGTGAGGTGTACCATAATAGTATATAAGGAGCTGTGGAATGTACCATCATAGTCCATCACACCATATGGGGGGTGTTAGTTGGACCACCCTACTATATAGAGGGGTGAAGGGAAAATCATACTATACGGGGCAGTGAGATGGACAATCATACTATTCAGGGGGCTGTGATGCGAACCATCATACCATATAGGGGATTGCTCAGGAGCATTATTAAAATAATGAGGCACTGAGAGTCATTATTATAAGTAAGCAGGCAAAATGGGGGGATGGTTATCATTCTAGGGTCAGCAAGGAGTAATTATGGGAGTGGAGAGCAGTGAATATTGATTCCCTTAAGTAGCTGGCACGCATGAACTCCCAGCAGCTGCAGGAAGCCAGCGGCTGCGACTAACAGCATGTCAAACATATTATTCTATATACAGTATACACCTGATGTCTGTACACATAGTATAGGATATATCAGACATATTATCCTGTGTATACACCTGATGTCTGTACACATAGTATACCACATACAATATAGAGGAGAATATAAAGTATGATTAGCATATGATAAAGTGTAATACAGACATAAGATATTATACCAGCTGCATATTATTCTGTATATAACATCGGATGTTTGTACATAGTGTGACTCAGACATTCGATGTCATGTATAGGATGTGACTGTTCTATATTACACTATGACTACAGACATCAGATGTTACACCAGTCACATATTATTCTGAATATAACATATAATGTTGGATATCTGAGTACAAAATATTACATACAGTTAACAGGGTAATATGTGACTGGTATATGGTACAATATGAAGGTGTACTGGTATGATGATTTACAGATATCAGATGTCAAACAGAATAGTATCTGATGGTGTATATATTATATTTTTGCGCCACCCCAGTGTTTTTTTTTTCATTTCAGCGCTGTTTGCTTAGACTTACTGCCTAGTTTACAGGGGGACCCCAGAAAAAAAATTGACATAGGGTCCCCCTATAAAATCTAACCAGCAAAGGCTAAGCAGACAGCTGCAGGCTGATATTAATAGCCTAGGAAGGGACCATGGATATTGGCCCTTCCCAGACTAAAAACATCAGCTCTCAGCTTCCACAGAAAATGTGCATCTATAAGATGCTCCAAATCAGGCATTTAGGCTCTCTCTTCCCACTTGTCCTGTAGAGGTGGCAAGTGTAGCTCATATTTGTGGGGTTGATGTCACCTTTGCATTGTCAGGTGACATCAAGCCCACAGGTTAGTAATGGAGAGGTGTCTATAAGACTGTGACTGCTCTTAAAGACAGCTGACGATACACTGACAGAAGGTGATCACAGCTGGGAAAGTTCTTATGCAGCTGTGCCATTAGTGAGAGCACTGGAACTGATGAACTCCAGTGAACTCTCACGGCAGCTCAGTGATACACCGTGGGAGCGATCACCTCCTGTCAGTGTATCGCCGGGGGGCCGGTCAGAGCAGTCACATCTCCCGATGTGATTGTTCTACAGATGAGATCTCCAAGGGACACTCAGGATTACGTGAACTATGGCGGAAAGGTGAGTATATGTTGGTTTATTATTTTACATTATTTCTAGGAGATGAGGGCATCAGGGATTTGGTGCTAAGGTGAGTATAATGTTTTTATATTTTTATTTGAATATGTTATTTTACTTTTTTTAACTGTGAGCACAGGCACCAGCAGATGAGACTACGCCTCCCATCAGCGGCACCTGTTGTCACTAGGGTTGAGCGACTTTTTCCTTTTTTGGGGCGCATCACCACGAATGAAGCTAATGTAGGTCAATGACCTGTAGTTACCTTCAGTCGCGGCGATGCGCCCTCTGCTGGATGTCCTCATATGACGTCGAGCGTGGGAAAAAGATCCCAGGCTGCAGTTCATGAGGACATCCAGCAGAGGGCGCCTCACCACGAATGAAGGTAAATACAGGTCATTGACCTACATTACCTTCATTCCTGGGGTTTTACAGGCACAAGCACAGCTGCATTATAGCAGAGCTCCTGCCTGTAAAATATTTTAAGCCCTTGAGATGGATTTACATCGTGGGACGTTACAGATCTACGGATGGTATGTATATTGTTGGTTTATTATTTTTCCTTTGTTACAGAACGATGGTCTTCAGGTGGATTACCAGTATAATAAAATATTACAACAACCTGTGTCTTTATTTCATTAAAATACTTTGCAATATTGTGTGTGTTTTTTTAACCATTTCGTACAATTGGATTAATAATGGATAGGTGTCATAATTGACGCCTCTCCATTATTAATCTGGCTTAATGTCACCTTACAATAGCAAGGTGACAATAACCCTTCATTACCCCATATCCCACCGCTACACGGGAGTGGGAAGAGAGTGGCCAAGTGCCAGAATAGGCGGATCTTCCAGATGTGCCTTTTCTGGGGTGGCTGAGGGCAGATGTTTGTAGCCAGGGGGGGGCCAATAACCATGGACCCTCTCTAGGCTATTAATATCTGCCCTCAGTCACTGGCTTTACCACTCTGGCGGAGAAAATTGCGCGGGAGCCCACGCCAATTTTTTCCGCGATTTAACCCTTAAATTTAATAGCTACAGCGCCGAAATTTTGCACATACACACTACTAACATTAGTAGTGTGGTATATGCAAAAAAAAAGGGGGATATGACATGGTTTACTGTATGTAAACCATGTCTCATATCATGTCATGTCTCAATGATATATATATATATATATATATATATATACAGTGCCTACAAGTAGTATTCAACCCCCTGCAGATTTAGCAGGTTTAATAAGATGCAAATAAGTTAGAGCCTTCAAACTTCAAACAAGAGCAGGATTTATTAACAGATGCATAAATCTTACAAACCAAAAAGTTTTGTTGCTCAGTTAAATTTTTATAAATTTTAAACATAAAAGTGTGGGTCAATTATTATTCAACCCCTAGGTTTAATATTTTGTGGAATAACCTTTGTTTGCAATTACAGCTAATAATCGTCTTTTATAAGACCTGATCAGGCCGGCACAAGTCTCTGGAGTTATCTTGGCCCACTCCTCCATGCAGATCTTCTCCAAGTTATCTAGGTTCTTTGGGTGTCTCATGTGGACTTTAATCTTGAGCTCCTTCCACAAGTTTTCAATTGGGTTAAGGTCAGGAGACTGACTAGGCCACTGCAACACCTTGATTTTGTGCCTCTTGAACCAGGCCTTGGTTTTCTTGGCTGTGTGCTTTGGGTCATTGTCTTGGTGGAAGATGAAATGACGACCCATCTTAAGATCCTTGATGGAGGAGCGGAGGTTCTTGGCCAAAATCTCCAGGTAGGCCGTGCTATCCATCTTCCCATGGATGCGGACCAGATGGCCAGGCCCCTTGGCTGAGAAACAGCCCCACAGCATGATGCTGCCACCACCATGCTTGACTGTAGGGATGGTATTCTTGGGGTCGTGTGCAGTGCCATCCAGTCTCCAAACGTCACGTGTGTGGTTGGCACCAAAGATCTCGATCTTGGTCTCATCAGACCAGAGAACCTTGAACCAGAGTCAGTCTCAGAGTCCTCCAAGTGATCATGAGCAAACTGTAGACGAGCCTTGACATGACGCTTTGAAAGTAAAGGTACCTTACGGGCTCGTCTGGAATGGAGACCATTGCGGTGGAGTACGTTACTTATGGTATTGACTGAAACCAATGTCCCCACTGCCATGAGATCTTCCCGGAGCTCCTTCCTTGTTGTCCTTGGGTTAGCCTTGACTCTTCGGACAAGCCTGGCCTCGGCACGGGAGGAAACTTTCAAAGGCTGTCCAGGCCGTGGAAGGCTAACAGTAGTTCCATAAGCCTTCCACTTCCGGATGATGCTCCCAACAGTGAAGACAGGTAGGCCCAACTCCTTGGAAAGGGTTTTGTACCCCTTGCCAGCCTTGTGACCCTCCACGATCTTGTCTCTGATGGCCTTGGAATGCTCCTTTGTCTTCCCCATGTTGACCATGTATGAGTGCTGTTCACAAGTTTGGGGAGGGTCTTAAATAGTCAGAAAAGGCTGGAAAAAGAGATAATTAATCCAAACATGTGAAGCTCATTGTTCTTTGTGCCTGAACTACTTCTTAATACTTTAGGGGAACCAAACAGAATTCTGGTGGGTTGAGGGGTTGAATAATAAATGACCCTCTGAAAATACTTTTCCCAATTTAAAAAAAAAATAAACAAAGAAATAACATTCTTTTTTTGCTGCAGTGCATTTCACACTTCCAGGCTGATCTACAGTCCAAATGTCACAATGCCAAGTTAATTCCAAATGTGTAAACCTGCTAAATCTGCAGGGGGTTGAATACTACTTGTAGGCACTGTATATATATATATATATATATATATTAAAAAAACGAAACCCGACTTTGGAGCGAACATCGCCGACGGCCGACCCGATCCCACAGTGAGATCGGGTCGGGTTTCACGAAACCCGACTTTCCCAAAGGTCGGCGACTATTGAAATTGGCCGATCTGTTTCGCTCAACCCTAGTTGTCACTGTTATCAGTGACAGCAGACTTGGCCCGATGGGAGCAGCAGTCTCATCGGCCCACGCCTGCAGGTCACAGCAGGGGTCACGCTGACAAATGACAGCATGATCATGCAGCGTGCTGACCGACAGTCTCCAGTAGCATTACCGCGGGTGACAGTCACAGCTGCAGGGTCACACTGACATCTGCCAGCATGATCCCGCAGCACTCTGACCAACGGTCTTACACTCAGTAGCATTACCATCAATAAGAACTACCATGTCGGTGTTCCCATGCTGTCACACCGATGTCAGCATGGGAAACGCTATAGGAAGCTGGAAATTGCAAAACAAAAACTCAGCAAATCCGCAGCAAATCTGCAAACATGTTTATACCTGCATTTTTGCTGCAGATTTGACTGACTCAATTGAAGTCAATGGGTGCAGAAACGCAAAAAGAATTGACATGCTGCAAAAAAAACGCACCGCAAATACGCACGGAAATTTACTGATCATGTGCACAACAGTTCAGGATTGTCATTGAATAGGTTTGCATAAGGATTCCATAGCACCTTTGGCCCATTTCTGCACAGAAAAAAACACCACGAAAACGCATTAAAAATGCACTGTGTGCACATAGCCTCATACAGATTGGGATAACTACACACTGCATGAAGGTTCACACTGCCATAATAAAATCACCCTGATCCTCAGTAGAGCAGCCATAAAGTTCAGGATCCAGCCCTGAACTTGTGATAGGGATATCATTGTCTGGCCAAATCCTCTCTGTACAAACTGCATAAATCTCCTGCCAGTCAGCAGGATTGTGCATAGTAACCCATACACAGTGTCAGGTCGGCACTTCTTGTTGTTTCTAAATCTTTATTTTCAGTTTTGTGTTAATGAGATTCACTAAGGCGGTACTGGTGTATGTGGTGCTCTGATTATATATTCATAATGCAGACTGCTGACAGGTCTCTGATCCCTCAGCGACCTGCCCCCTAGTTTGCATAATGAATATACTAATGTATGTATTGGAAAAAAAGCATGTCACTTCATCAAAATGGCAGAGCCTGCGCACTTACTCTTATTGGTTAGTGCCTATTATCTTCCTGTGTTTCAAAGAAAAAAAAATCAATATCAATATGGCGCCGTCTGGTGCGCCTGCGCCACTAGCGTAGCTACCGGGGGGCAGAGGGGGCATGTCGTCCAGGGCCCCGCACTCTGAGGGGCCCCACCCGGAGCTACGCTACTGTAGCTGTATTGGCGTGCACAGCGTGCCTGTACAGTTACACTCTGTGGCAGGGCAGGGAGACACAATCTCACTGCTCTGCCACCCAGCAGCTATGGGGCCAGTGAGCAGGTGGGGGGCCTGGTGCAAGCAGTGGGCCCCCCGCCTGTCCTTGCAAGGTCAGCTGTATTGGCTAGATGCCTATACAGCTGACAGCAGTGCTGAGAGAGGGAGCTTTACGCTCCCTCTCCTATCATCCGCCTGTCACTGTCTGACGTCACCGATGCCGACACTGACAGGGGGTAGCGATGACGTCAGTACTTTGCACCTGCAGTCGGAGATGAGCGGGAGCAGCGCAGAAACCAGGAGGAAGAGAGGTGAGTATTTAGTTTATGGGACTACATTACACTACAGAGGTTGGCTATGGGTTTTTATTATACTACAGAGGGTGGCTCTGGGGGTGCATTATACTACAGAGGGTGGCTCTGGGGGTGCATTATACTAGAGGGTGGCTATGGGGCTACATTACACGACAGAGGGTGGCTATGGGGGTGCATTATACTGCAGAGGGTGGCTATGGGGGTGTATTATACTGGGAAGCTCCATGGGTATAACCCCCTTCCCAGGCTATAAACATCTGACCCCAGTAGTTTGCTTTCCCTCTGCTGGTAGTGAAAATTGAGCGGGAGTCCGCGCCCTTTTTTCCATAAAATAATCTTTTATTAATTAAATACATGTCCAGTAATTTGCACACATACTGTACTAATTGTATTTGTCACTGTCATCTATATATCTACCTATTCTATTTCCATTTACTGTATGTAATCTCTCTCTTCTGTCCTGTCAGCTCCTGCAGTGATTTTACAGAACACCGCAGATGAATTACCAGCTTTTCTTCTGTCTATCTTTCTGTGCAATATACACTGTGTTCCAAATTATTATGCAAATTTGATTTAAGTGTCATAAAGATTTAATTGTTTTGTTTTTCAAATAAACTCATGGATGGTATTGTGTCTCAGGGCTCAATGGATCACTGAACTCAATCTTAAACACATGGGATAATTAGTTTTCCAGGTGATTCTAATTAAAGGAAAACTACTTAAAAATGATGTTCCACATTATTAAGCAGGTCACAGTTTTCAAGTAATATGGGAAAGAAAAAGGATCACTCTGCTGCTGAAAAAGCATTAAATAGTGCAATGCCGTGGTGAAGGGATGAAAACATTAGAAATTTCCCAAAAACTTAAGCGTGATCATCGTACTGTTAAGAGATTTGTGGCTGTATCTGAGCACAGATGTGTTTGTGCTGATAAAGGCATAATGAGGAAGATTTCTGCCAGGCAAGTTCATCAGATTAAGAGAGCAGCTGCTAAAAAGCCATTACAAAGCAGCAAACAGATATTTGAAGCTGCTGGTGCCTCTGGATTCCCTCGAACCTCAAGGTGTAGGCTCCTTCAAAGGCTTGCTGTGGTGCATAAACCTACTATTCGGCCACCCTTAAACAGTGTTCACAAGCAGAAATGGTTGCAATGGGCCCACACATACATGAAGACTAATTTCCAAACATTCTTGTTTACTGATAAGTGTTGAGCAACCCTGGATGGTCCAAATGGATGGAGTAGTGGATGGTTGGTGGATGGCCACCATGTCCCAACAAGGCTGCAACGTCAGCAAGGTGGTGGAGGAGTCATGTTTTGGGCCGGGATCATGGAGAAACAGCTGGTAGGGCCCTTTAAGGATCCTAAAGGTGTGAAAATGACCTCTGCAAAGTTTATAGAGTTTCTGACTGACAACTTTCTTCCATGGTATAAAAAGCAGAAACGTGCCTTCAGGAGCAAAATCATCTTCATACATGACAATGCACCATCTCATGCTGCAAAAAAAAAACCTCTGAGTCATTGGCTGCTATGGGCATAAAAGGAGATAAACTCATGGTGTGGCCACCATCTTCCCCTGACCTCAACCCTATAGAGAACCTTTGGAGTATCATCAAGCAAAAGATCTAGGAGGGTGGGAGACAGTTCACATCAAAACAGCAGCTCTGGGAGGCTGTTCTGACTTCATGCAAAGAAATACAAGCAGAAACTCTCCAAAAACTTACAAGTTCAATGGATGCAAGAACTGTGAAGGTGATATCAAAGAAGGGTTCCTATGTTAACTTGTAACTTGGCCTGTTAGGATGTTTTGGAGGTAAATAGCTTTTTTGTTCAGTGAATGTGACCTCCTAAAGCTGCAAATTCCACAAATGAGCATTTTCAGTTCTTTAAAACATATCAAATGTTTAGAAATTCTACTGTGCCTAATAATTTGGAACAGTGCATTTTAAGTCTTTATTCATTTTGGAGATTATACTGTTATCATTGGGAGGTTTATTCAATAAAATTCGATGTGTACTCTAACGTGTGATGACTTTTATTAGACTGACTATCATTTGCACCGACCATTTAGGAAAATCAGAGAAAAATGTCATTTGCATAATAATTTGGAACATAGTGTATATATATATATATATATATATATACAGTATATGCAGGGCCGGACTGGGACTAAAATTCAGCCCTGGCATTTGAAGTTACACAGGCCCACTTGTCACATGGTGACTGTATAATATCTTTGTACACTTGTAGGCAGAGCCGGTCTGTGGTCCTGGGCGCCCAATTGACGAGCAGGTGTAAACCGCTGCGGAATCCGCACAAAGAATTGACATGCTGTGGAAAAAAAACCTGCGTTTTCGCGCTGTATTTTCCGCAGCATGTGCACGGTGGATTTTGCTTTCCATAGGTTTACATGGTACGGTAAGCCACATGGAAAACAGCTGCGAATCCGCAGCGTCAAATCCGCAAAGTGTTCACATAGCCTAAAACGTCATTGTCATTTCAACAAACTTTGCAAAAATCATTAGTACAAGAGATTGTTAAGAAACTCTGTGATACATCAGAGACATCTACAGTATTTCTTTCTCCACTTATGAGCCACTTTTTCACTTACCGCCACCTTCTGAATTTATCACTCACTCGCTAATACAGAACACAAATATTTCTTGTTCATAACAAGACGGACTACCAGCACAGTGGGTTATCAGTTTACAGAATAAATTGAAGTCTATGGATAGAGTCGAGGGGTGAGGATCACTCGGCACAGTGAGAAAAAGCAGATTGTGTTGCAACAGTTAAGTGCAGCAATAACACCCAGGCAGCTCTATACTGCTTAATAATAACCTCCTTGCTCCGGTATAATGTCTTTCATGTTGCTGCTACTTTTAATCATGTGCTTCACAGACTTTGAGTCCCTCTGTTTCTATGTGGGGTGCATGGGAGACATCATAGCAATAAGCTATATTGGGAGAACTGATATAATAAAAGTAAAGCATGCAGTTGGGAAAACCTTGTTAAAATGCAAGATAGAGGCCATATAGTCACCAAGAATTGTGTTATACACAGGCTTTAATAGTGTTCTAACGCTGTGCGCCTGCCATGCTGATATCCAAGTTACCAGAAGAAAAATAACTTTTTCCCCCCCAACAGCTGCAGATTTTCAGTCATAAATGGTCCGTGGGACATCAGTCACTGCTCAGTACGTAGGCTGAACCCACGCACCAACACGGACTGACAGCTGGCGCTGTACTGAGGCACTGCAGAGTCGGCTGCCAGTCAGTGCCGGGGAGCGGTTACTATGCACTGAGCGGTAACTGAAGCCGCGCCTCTATGACTGAAAGTCAGGGGCTGCTGGGAGGAATAAAGTTAATTTCCTCCTGGTAGACAGACTTTCAGTATGGTGACGGCAATACTTTAGAACACTATTAACCTGAAGAGTAACCCTATATCTGCAAGTTAATAGCATTTGTTTACAAGACAGGTTTCCCTTAATTCTGTGTTTTGTAATTTTTCTCCTAAATTTATGTTATTCATTTAAATGCAAAGAGCTTTGAAATATTTCTTTTTACTAAAAAATAAATCTCCTTTCTTATGTGTTGTTTTATGTTTAGTACCACCATGTCTGCTTACTTGGACCCACAATATACCACACCACTTGGAAGTAATACAGTATCCGTGGGCACAGATCTCTACCTGAGCTTGATATCCCATTATGTGGATGAAGAACTGTTCATATTGAGTGTCCAAAACTGCTTTGCTACCAGCGATGACAATATTACGAATACCAACAGAGTGCAGCTTGTCAGTGGAGGGTAAACATTTTTTGTTTCATAGATTTCTGGTTTAAAATTCATAAAGTTAGTAGCAACAGAACAGAATTTATTTTCTTTTTGCAAAAACACTTTTTTCATATTAATGGGGTGTTTTACTAAAATGATACTTATGACTAGTGTTGAGCATTCCGATACCGCAAGTATCGGGTATCGGCCGATACTTGCGGGTATCGGAATTCCGATACCGAGATCCGATACTTTTGTGGTATCGGGTATCGGTATCGAAACAACATTAATGTAAAAATGTGTAAAAGAGAGAATTAAAATAAAAAAATATTGCTATACTCACCTCTCCGACGCAGCCTGGACCTCAGCGAGGGAACCGGCAGCGTTGTTTGCTTAAAATTCGTGCTTTTCCTTCCTTACGTGAAGTCCCGGCTTGTGATTGGTCGCGTGCCGCCCATGTGGCCGCGACACGACCAATCACAGCAAGCCGTGACGTAATTTTAGGTCCTTCAGGATTTTAAAATTATGTTCTGGCTTGTGATTGGTCGCGTCGCGGTCACATGGGCGATGCGACCAATCACAAGCCGTGACGTCACGGGAGGCTGGACACGCGCGCATTTTAAAATGGTGTAGGCTCCTTCAAAGGCTTGCTGTGGTGCATAAACCTACTATTCGGCCACCCTTAAACAGTGTTCACAAGCAGAAATGGTTGCAATGGGCCCACACATACATGAAGACTAATTTCCAAACATTCTTGTTTACTGATAAGTGTTGAGCAACCCTGGATGGTCCAAATGGATGGAGTAGTGGATGGTTGGTGGATGGCCACCATGTCCCAACAAGGCTGCAACGTCAGCAAGGTGGTGGAGGAGTCATGTTTTGGGCCGGGATCATGGAGAAACAGCTGGTAGGGCCCTTTAAGGTTCCTAAAGGTGTGAAAATGACCTCTGCAAAGTTTTTAAAATGCGCGCGTGTCCTGCCTCCTGTGACGTCCCGGCTTGTGATTGGTCGCGTCGCCCATGTGACCGCGACGCGACCAATCACAAGCCAGAACGTAATTTTAAAATCCTAAAGGACCTAAAATTACGTCACGGCTTGCTGTGATTGGTCGCGTCGCGGCCACATGGGCGGCACGCGACCAATCACAAGCCGGGACTTCACGTAAGGAAGGAAAAGCGCAAATTTTAAGCAAACAACGCTGCCGGTTCTCTCGCTGAGGTCCAGGCTGCGTCGGAGAGGTGAGTATAGCAATATTTTTTATTTTAATTCTTTCTTTTACACATTAATATGGATCCCAGGGCCTGAAGGAGAGTTTCCTCTCCTTCAGACCCTGGGAACCATCAGGAATACCGTCCGATACTTGAGTCCCATTGACTTGTATTGGTATCGGGTATCGGTATCGGATTGGATCCGATACTTTGCCGGTATCGGCCGATACTTTCCGATACCGATACTTTCAAGTATCGGAAGGTATCGCTCAACACTACTTATGACTAGTGTTGAGCGATACCGTCCGATACTTGAAAGTATCGGTATCGGAAAGTATCGGCCGATACCGGCAAAGTATCGGATCCAATCCGATACCGATACCCGATACCAATACAAGTCAATGGGACTCAGGTATCGGACGGTATCCCTGATGGTTCCCAGGGTCTGAAGGAGAGGAAACTCTCCTTCAGGCCCTGGGAACCATATTAATGTGTAAAAGAAAGAATTAAAATAAAAAATATCGCTATACTCACCTGTCCGACGCAGCCGGGACCTCAGCGAGGGAACCGGCAGCGTTGTTTGTTTAAAATTCGCGCTTTTACTTGGTTACGTGAGGTCCCGGCTTGTGATTGGTCAGGGCGGCCATGTTGCCGGGACGCGGACCAATCACAGCAAGCCGTGACGAAATTACGTCACGGCTTGCTGTGATTGGTCCGAGTCCCGGCAACATGGCCGCCATTAACCAATCACAAGCCGTGACGTCACGGGAGGCTGGACATGCGCGTATTTTGAAAAGCGCGCGTGTCCAGCCTCCAGTGACGTCCCGGCTTATGATTGGTCACGGCGCCATGTTGCCGGGACGCGGACCAATCACAGCAAGCCGTGACGAAATTACGTCACGGCTTGCTGTGATTGGTCCGCGTCCCGGCAACATGGCCGCCATTAACCAATCACAAGCCGTGACGTCACGGGAGGCTGGACACGCGCGCTTTTCAAAATACGCGCATGTCCAGCCTCCCGTGACGTCCCGGCTTGTGATTGGTTAATGGCGGCCATGTTGCCGGGACGTCACTGGAGGCTGGACACGCGCGCTTTTCAAAATACGCGCATGTCCAGCCTCTCGTGACGTCACGGCTTGTGATTGGTTAATGGCGGCCATGTTGCCGGGACGCAGACCAATCACAGCAAGCCGTGACGTAATTTCGTCACGGCTTGCTGTGATTGGTCCGCGTCCCGGCAACATGGCCGCCCTGACCAATCACAAGCCGGGACTTCACGTAACCAAGTAAAAGCGCGAAATTTAAACAAACAACGCTGCCGGTTCCCTCGCTGAGGTCCCGGCTGCGTCGGACAGGTGAGTATAGCGATATTTTTTATTTTAATTCTCTTTTTTACACATTATTACATTAATGTTGTTGCGATACCCGATACCCGATATCACAAAAATATCGGATCTCGGTATCGGAAATTCCGATACAGCAAGTATCGGCCGATACCCGATACTTGCAGTATCGGAATGCTCAACACTACTTATGACCTATTCTTAGGATAGATCATCAACATTAGATCAGTCATGGTCCAACAATTAGCACCCCAACCAGTCAACTATTCTCAGCTGTGGCAGCAGATGTAAACAGTTGTGAGCTGAAGAGAACAGATCCACCAACTGTTCAGTGGCTGATGCCAGGTAGTGATGATTAGTTTCTATTGGAATGGACCACCTAAGAGTTTATCATCAATATCATTGCAGTAAAATACCTCTTTAAGGTAAATATAGCATGGTTTGCATATCTGGTGCTAAAATAACACAGAATGGAAACATGCTGTTGCAACGCCCCCACAGCCGCAGGGCCGAGGGGTACCCGGTACCGGGCCTCTGAGTCTCTGCTCTGGGGCTGTCACGGTGGCTAGGCCCGGTCCGTGACCCTGCCGAGGGGCGTACAGTGATAGGTATGACGGATGATGGTGGTGGTGAGGCTGTAGTGGTGCGGTGCAGTAAATAACGAGGACACCAGGTTGCAGTCTCTTTACCTCTTTACTGAAGATCTCTGGGTCCTCAGTCCGGAATACGGTTCACCAGGCTGCGCAAGTCCGGCCGGTCCAATGGCACCTCCAGAGTTGTCTTCACAGGTGGAAATCTGTGCCTTCCCTCTAGCGCTATGTGTTGCGGTCCTTCCCTGCTGTGCTTACGGAAAGTCCCCACAACTGTTGTGTCTGTTTCTTAAGTTCCCTCACAACTCGATTAGATGATGTTCTGCTAATCCTCCGTCCCTCCCTGATGTTACGGTTAGGACGGCACCCGTTTGACGGGTAGGCTCGGAGCTCTTCCGGGACCCTAGAGTCGCCCCTCTCCACAAGTTGCCCCCCAAGACTGCATAGGTGATTTAAGTGAGACAGCCCGCCTTAGACTGACTGTCCTGCCGCTGTTTAGAGTATCGCTTGAAGCTGAATATTGTAATACTCCCTCGGCGTTCCGGCCACCGGTTTTGCGCCTCAGTAGGATGTTGCCTCGGTCTTACAGCACGACTCCTACTGGTATTCTCCTTATTGCTTGATCTCGTTTCTCACTCAGCACAATCTATCTCGCTTCTGATCCTTCCTTGGGCACAGCCGCTATCCTGAGCAGGCACGGTCCCGTTACGTTCGCTCTAGTTGCCAAGCCTCTGTCAGGATCCCACCCCTGACAGAGACCCTACTGTATCTTCCCCCACAACACCCTCTGCCACAAGGTGTTGCCTGGTTCCAACCCAGTCAGCTTTCTGATCTAACTTCCTGCCTGACCCCCAGTTTACCCACTATGGTGGGGAGTGGCCTAGTGAATAGAACCCTTAGCTCCCCCCGGAGGCCCGACTGTGAAATGTATTGGTGTCTGTGATACCTGATCAGATGAACTCCTTCAGTGCCATCAGACGTACCATAGCTCCCCTTAGTGGCGGAGCCACAGTACTGCAACGACCAGGACTCTGGGGCGCTGCACTCCCCCCTGGTTAAACACAGTACTCCGGGACTGAGAAGAAAACAACAATACAAGTTAGCAAAAAGACATACAGTTTTGTTGAGTGCAATAACAATAAGTTTATTTAAACAGAGCTTCCCTTTATGGGAGGTGAGGACACTTGAACGTTACAAACATGGGTAAATGCAGCGCCCTAGAGTCCTGGTCGTTGCAGTACTGTGGCTCCGCCACTATGGGGAGCCATGGTGCGTCCGATGGCACTGAAGGAGTTCATCTGACCAGGTATCACAGACACCAATACATTTCACAGCTGGGCCTCCGGGGGGAGCTAAGGGTTCTATTCATTAGGCCACTCCCCACCATAGTGGGTAAACTGGGGGTCAGGCAGGAAGTTAGATCAGAAAGCTGACTGGGTTGGAACCAGGCAACACCTTGTGGCAGAGGGTGTTGTGGGGGAAGATACAGTAGGGTCTCTGTCAGGGGTGGGATCCTGACAGAGGCTTGGCAACTTGAACGAACGTAACGGGACCGCACCTGCTCCGGGTAGCGGCGGTGCCCAAGGAAGGACTAGAAGCGAGATAGATTGTGCTGAGTGAGAAACGAGATCACGCAAAAGGAGAAATACCAGTAGGGGTCGTGCTGTAAGACCGGAGCAACACCCTACTGAGGCGCACTACCGGTGGCCGGAACGCCGAGGGAGTATCATAACATTCAGCTTCAAGCAATACTCTAAACAGCGGCAGGACAGTCAGTCTAAGGCGGGCTGTCTAACTAAAATCACCTATGCAGTCTTGGGGGGCAACTTGTGGAGAGGGGCGACTCTAGGGTCCCGGAAGAGCTCCGAGCCTACCCGTCAAACGGGTGCCGTCCCAACCAGAACAACAGGGAGGGACGGAGGATTAGAAGAACATCATTTAATCGAGTTGTGAGGGAACTTAAGAAACAGACACAACGGTTGTGGGGACTTTCCGTAAGCACAGCAGGGAAGGACCGCAACACATAGCGCTAGAAGGAAGGCACCGATTTCCACCTGTGAGGAGAACTCTGGAGGTGCCATTGGACCGGCCGGACTTGCGCAGCCTGGTGATCCGTATTCCGGACTGAGGACCCAGAGATCTTCAGTAAAGAGGTAAAGAGACTGCAACCTGGTGTCCTCGTTATTACTGCACCACACCACCACAGCCTCACCCCCATCTACATCATCCACACCTGTTATTCACCGTGCGCCCCATGGCAGGGTCACGGACCGGGGCCTAGCCGCCGTGACAACCCCAGAGCAGAGACTCACACAGGCCCGGTACCGGGTACCCCTCGGCCCTGCGGCGGTGGGGGCGCTACAACTTGGCGTCACGAACAGGATCTACTTAAGCCTGAAGAATCAGGTCATGTGTGCCTTGGAACTGTGATTTACTGCGCTTGGACTGTACTTTATTGAGAGACTGTGTGCTGTGCCATTTGCCGCCAAAATCCGCCGCCATTACAGCGCTGAGGAGAGCGCGGGAGGAAAAGAGGGGCGTGAAGTAGGCGTGGGCAAGCTGGAGAGCGCGAACAGCAATGGCCGCCCAGTCTAAATATTGCTGTGTCCTGAGGACGTGTCCGTCAGCAGTTGAGACCCGCCTCCTGATTTTCCACGCTGGACGGAAACTGAAGAAACGAAACTATGATTCAGTTGAGGTGGAACTGGAGACCAGGACAGGCCTACAGAAAAGAATGGCCCCGCACCGGCCCCCGTCACCGGTGGATTACTCTGATATGCCCCCGCTGGAAGAGTTGGACCCGTGGGAGCTGCCGAGGGGGCATCCCGTGCCTGAATGGTCTCCGGCCCGTACGCCTTCCGCGGGAGAGGAGAGCGGCGCAGGAGGAGTTACCGCAGGTGAAGGTACCCAGTGCCGCGATCCCCGGGGGGGCCACCTCACTCCTGCACACGACCCAGCCGCTGCTGCGCCCAGTGACGCCCCGGTGCCCCCGCCATCTGGCACCAATGCACCGGGGGGGCATGACCTCGGGCCCTTCCCCTGGGGGGAATATCGAAACCACCTGATCGCAGAGTTCCAGCGAGAAGTGGAGCGGGAGGCGCGTGGTGAGCTGCTGGAGGGTTCCCTGCCGAAGTGGGGCGTCGTCATTGTTTACCTGCCCCAGACAGGAAAAGGCTTCGTGCAGGAGATCGGGACAACCCTGCGAGTCCGCCTCACCCGGGATGAAGTGGAGCACTGCCTGTGCGGAGACGGCGCCAAGTCCTTCCTGAAGCCGGGGGATGTGGTCACGTACCGCCGGCGCCTAAAGGGAAGCAGCTGGTGGGCCCGGGATATGCAGCGCTGCACGGCTGTTCTGGCGGTATCCCGAACTGAGGGGGAGGAGCTCGCCGCTGAAGCCGCTGCTGCTGCTGCTGCTGCTGCCAGCCGCATCCATCGGCCCACGCAGACCATCATTGCGGCGCACGACCTGGTCGTGCAGAAGACCCGAACCCACGAGGCATCCCTGGCCGCAGGGGTAAGCTTGGAGCCCAGTGAATCTGGCCAGCAGAAAGCCACCTGCCAGGTAAAGCCTCGGTGGGGGCTGCCTCCTGAGTAAGATTTTAAGACTCTGCTTGGAATGTAAATAGTTTCTGTTCTCTTGTTGTTCTGCTGAACCCGTCCAGGGTTAACTCTTAAAGGGATCCTTTTGTTGACCCGGGATCCCTATAGTTTTGCTTTTGTTTGATGTTTCTAAAGTTTTATTTACACAAAGTTTACAGAACTGCTGAAATCATGAACAGTGCATGATCCGAACTTCTTGTATATAGTTTGCACCTTATTAAAGGCGCTCCCTACTGGTTTTACTTAAAGAAGGACTCTTTGTGAAGATACCACACTGGAACCTTTGCTGAGTATGGACTGGTAGCTGAGAAGGCGTGCTACCTCATAGAGACTTGGTCCCCTCTTAAAGGGGATGTTCATTTGTTGCGCTTAAACCGTGATATTGCTTAAGATTGGAAGCAATAATGTCTTGACCAAAGAACGTGATGATAATGTTTACATAAGAAAGTTATATGTATTTAATTAGTTAAATGTGAAGAAATACTGATGATGTGCTCTGAGAAGTAAAAGGTGAAAGATAGAAGAAGGATGCAGTGGACCCGTAGGGATAGACGTGGTGTCCAGCATGCATGAAAGAAAGATAATGAGAAGGCTTAATGTTCAATAGAAAATGTTTTTGATAATGCTGATAGATAGTTAGGATAGAAGGTAAACCCTGAGTCCTCATAGGAGTCATGTAGAGATGACTTAGTGCTCTTAAACTGAAAGTAATGTTATGTTCTATACTGTGTATAGTAGTTGAAAAGGCAGTAGGCCCTGGCTGAACGGGGCGGTCCTGTAACTGAAAGGAGAGGCAGTAGGTCTGGTGCCGATAGGACAGGCGGTCCTGCAGATTTAAAGAAGGAGAATGAGAAAGTTAAATTACCTTATAATGTGATTATAGGAAGGTCTTTAGTGGGTTCAGAGTGTATATCCTTAAAGGCAATGTTAAATTATTGTTCAACAATTTTGCACTTAGTAGAATACCCGGTTGGGTAACAGGAGTTATTTATAGCCTGTAATTTATAATGTTAACTATGTTTGTAACGTTCAAGTGTCCTTACCTCCCATAAAGGGAAGCCTGTTCAAGTATACTTATTGTTATTACACTCAACGAAACTGTATGTCTTTTTGCTAACTTGTATTGTTGTTTTCTTCCCAGTCCCGGAGTACTGTGTTTAACCAGGGGGGAGTGCAGCGCCCCAGAGTCCTGGTCGTTGCAGTACTGTTGCTCCGCCACTATGGGGAGCCATGGTGCGTCCGATGGCACTGAAGGAGTTCATCTGACCAGGTATCACAGACACCAATACATTTCACAGCTGGGCCTCCGGGGGGAGCTAAGGGTTCTATTCATTAGGCCACTCCCCACCATAGTGGGTAAACTGGGGGTCAGGCAGGAAGTTAGATCAGAAAGCTGACTGGGTTGGAACCAGGCAACACCTTGTGGCAGAGGGTGTTGTGGGGGAAGATACAGTAGGGTCTCTGTCAGGGGTGGGATCCTGACAGAGGCTTGGCAACTTGAACGAACGTAACGGGACCGCGCCTGCTCCGGGTAGCGGCGGTGCCCAAGGAAGGACTAGAAGCGAGATAGATTGTGCTGAGTGAGAAACGAGATCACGCAAAAGGAGAAATACCAGTAGGGGTCGTGCTGTAAGACCGGAGCAACACCCTACTGAGGCGCACTACCGGTGGCCGGAACGCCGAGGGAGTATCATAACATTCAGCTTCAAGCAATACTCTAAACAGCGGCAGGACAGTCAGTCTAAGGCGGGCTGTCTAACTAAAATCACCTATGCAGTCTTGGGGGGCAACTTGTGGAGAGGGGCGACTCTAGGGTCCCGGAAGAGCTCCGAGCCTGCCCGTCAAACGGGTGCCGTCCCAACCAGAACAACAGGGAGGGACGGAGGATTAGAAGAACATCATTTAATCGAGTTGTGAGGGAACTTAAGAAACAGACACAACGGTTGTGGGGACTTTCCGTAAGCACAGCAGGGAAGGACCGCAAAACACATAGCGCTAGAAGGAAGGCACCGATTTCCACCTGTGAGGAGAACTCTGGAGGTGCCATTGGACCGGCCGGACTTGCGCAGCCTGGTGATCCGTATTCCGGACTGAGGACCCAGAGATCTTCAGTAAAGAGGTAAAGAGACTGCAACCTGGTGTCCTCGTTATTACTGCACCACACCACCACAGCCTCACCCCCATCTACATCATCCACACCTGTTATTCACCGTGCGCCCCACGGCAGGGTCACGGACCGGGGCCTAGCCGCCGTGACAACCCCAGAGCAGAGACTCACACAGGCCCGGTACCGGGTACCCCTCGGCCCTGCGGCGGTGGGGGCGCTACATAAATATCATAGCAACATGCTATAATTAACTTTTCTTACCCAACCGGGTATTCTACTAGTACAAACTTTTGAACAATAATTTAACATTGCCTTTAAGGACGTACACTCTGAATCCGCTAAAGACCTTCTTATAATCACATTATAATTCAATTTAACTTTTACATTCTCCTTCTTTAAATCTGCAGGACCGCCTGTCCTAACGGCACCAGACCTACTGCCTCTCCTTTCTTACAGGACCACTCCTTTCAGCCCGAGCCTTCTGTCTTTTCAACTACTATACACAGTATAGAACATAACATTACTTTCAGTTTAAGAGCACCGAGCCATCTCTACATGACTCCTAGGAGGACTCAGGGTTCACCTTCTGTCCTCGTTGTCTATCAACATTATCAAACATTTTCTATAGAACATTAAACCTTCTCATTATTTTTCTTACTGACATGTATGCTGGGCACTACGTCTACCCCTACGGGCCCACTGCATCCTTCTTCTAGCTTTCACTTTCTTTCAGGGAACATCATCAGCATTTCTTTACAATTAACTGGTTGGATACATATAACTTTCTCACATAAACATTATCATCACGTTCTCTTTATCAAAACATTATTGCTATCTCTCAGTCTTAAAGCAATACTATTCTCTAAGTGCAACAAATGAACATCCCCTTTAAGAGGGGACCAAGTCTCTATGAGGTAGCATATCTTCTCAAGCTACCAGTCCGTACTCAGCAAAGGTTCCAGTGTGGTATCTTCACAAAGAGTCCTTTTTGAAGTAAAACCAGTAGGGAGCACCTTTAATAAGGTGCAAACTATTTACAAAAAGTTTGTATCATGCACTGTTCATGATTGCGGCAGTTCTGGAAACTTGTGCAAAAACTTAGAAAAATAAACAAAAAAGAAGCAGAAACAATAGGGATCCCGGGTCAACAAAGGGATCCCCTTTAAAAGTTAACCCTGAACGGGTTTAGCAGCAAAACAGGAAACGAACAAACAGTTAAGAAACTATGTACATATTTTAAGAATAGTATTATCTTACTCATCTTGTAATGTGGGGGGTGGTCTTCTTCCGGGCCTCACCCAGCCAACGGGTCGCCTTGGTGTGGCAAGGGCCGGTCCTGGCTCCAGCAGCGACAGGATCCCTCACCGGGATGCCCTCCTAGCTTGTGGGCGAGCGCGACCCAGAGGCACGCGGTGGACCCGGTCCTCCTGCGGCTCCATGGGGACGGGTTCCGGCACCTTCCCTTCAGAAGGCTCATCCTCCGGCACTCCAGTAGCAGCCTGCAGGGCGACGCACCACTGGACACCCCGAGCTACCCAGCCTGTTCCACCCGCTTCCCTCCTCCACCGGGTGTAGGTCACGGCATCACCAGGCTCCAGATCGGCGTCATACCTTCCTCCACAGAGCTCGACTTCTTCCCGGTCCACGCGGACCTGCAGTGGCTCCCCGATCTCTTGGATGACTCCCTTCCCATGTCGGGAGTTGAAGGAGACCACCACACCCCAGTGGGACGGTGGGGTTTCGTCCACACGGGTTAGATCCACCTGGGCGGCAGGCTGAGGTCTGTCCCGCCACGCTGCCGTGAGGCGCCGCAGATGTTCAGCCTCCGGCAGGATCCTCAGGCCCGACGCGCGCAGCTCACACTCTGCCGCGGCCTGGATGAAGGAGGCAGGGGACACTGGAGACAGGCGGACCTCCGTAGGCTGGCCCAGCCGAGAGATCACACGGGCTTCGGCTTCCATGCGGTAAGCTATCCGCCGGGCCTCGGCTGCGGCCACACACTCCTCTGACAGCGGCCTAGGAGGTTGGCCCATCGTTGGCTCTGCAAGGGTCAGCTCCTGCAGTGACGGCGTATCTTGGGCTGCATCGGGCTGTTCGGCCTCTCTCCGAGTCTGATCATTCCCATGCGGGGTCTCTGGCGTCGCCATTTTCGTTTTTCCTCCAGTGTCCTCTTCCCACGGTCTCTTTCGTGGGCGGCCCCGTCTCCATGGTCTCCATCCTCCAAACAAGATCAGGAGGCGGACCTCGGCTGTTGACGGACACGTCCTCGGGACACAAAAATATTTAGACTGGGCGGCCATTGTTTTTCGCGCTCTTCAGCTTGTCTACGCCTACTCCACGCCCCTTTCCTCTTCCTGCGCTCTCCTCAGCACTGTAATGGCGGCGGATTTTGGTGGGAAATAGCGCAGCACAGTCCTTGCAATAAAGTACAGTCCAAGCACAATAAATCACAGTTCCAAGGCACACATGACCTGATTTTTCAAGCTTAAGTAGATCTTGTTCGTGACGCCAAAATTGCAACGCCCCCACAGCCGCAGGGCCGAGGGGTACCCGGTACCGGGCCTCTAAGTCTCTGCTCTGGGGTTGTCACAGTGGCTAGGCCCGGTCCGTGACCCTGCCGAGGGGCGTACAGTGATAGGTATGACGGATGATGGTGGTAGTGAGGCTGTAGTGGTGCGGTGCAGTAAATAACGAGGACACCAGGTTGCAGTCTCTTTACCTCTTTACTGAAGATCTCTGGGTCCTCAGTCCGGAATACGATTCACCAGGCTGCGCAAGTCCGGCCGGTCCAATGGCACCTCCAGAGTTCTCTTCACAGGTGGAAATCTGTGCCTTCCCTCTAGCGCTATGTGTTGCGGTCCTTCCCTGCTGTGCTTACGGAAAGTCCCCACAACTGTTGTGTCTGTTTCTTAAGTTCCCTCACAACTCGATTAGATGATGTTCTGCTAATCCTCCGTCCCTCCCTGATGTTACGGTTAGGACGGCACCCGTTTGACGGGTAGGCTCGGAGCTCTTCCGGGACCCTAGAGTCGCCCCTCTCCACAAGTTGCCCCCCAAGACTGCATAGGTGATTTAAGTGAGACAGCCCGCCTTAGACTGACTGTCCTGCCGCTGTTTAGAGTATCGCTTGAAGCTGAATATTGTAATACTCCCTCGGCGTTCCGGCCACCGGTTTTGCGCCTCAGTAGGATGTTGCCTCGGTCTTACAGCACGACTCCTACTGGTATTCTCCTTATTGCTTGATCTCGTTTCTCACTCAGCACAATCTATCTCGCTTCTGATCCTTCCTTGGGCACCGCCGCTATCCTGAGCAGGCACAGTCCCGTTACGTTCGCTCTAGTTGCCAAGCCTCTGTCAGGATCCCACCCCTGACAGAGACCCTACTGTATCTTCCCCCACAACACCCTCTGCCACAAGGTGTTGCCTGGTTCCAACCCAGTCAGCTTTCTGATCTAACTTCCTGCCTGACCCCCAGTTTACCCACTATGGTGGGGAGTGGCCTAGTGAATAGAACCCTTAGCTCCCCCCGGAGGCCCGACTGTGAAATGTATTGGTGTCTGTGATACCTGATCAGATGAACTCCTTCAGTGCCATCAGACGTACCATAGCTCCCCTTAGTGGCGGAGCCACAGTACTGCAACGACCAGGACTCTGGGGCGCTGCACTGTAGTTAATACATTTTGTTTGAGTTTCAAGATAACTCTGATGCTGAGTGACTATTCACAAGAAAGCCGTGAGACAGGGTAGTCCAGAGGTCCGAGGTCAGATACTAAGAGGGCTCATAGTACAGAGGGGTCAGAAAAACGTGTGGTCAGGTAACAGTGTGGGGTCAAATGCCAAGAGGGTATGTCAAGGGAGTAAAACAAAGGGATAGTTAGAGGCCAAGTCTGAGGTCAGATACCTGAAGTCAGAGGGATAATCCACACGAATAATCACAACACATCCAAGGTCAGCAACACGATCAAGAAGTAAGACACAGAGTGAGCACACACATCTAACAAAGCAAAGCTACAACTGACACTGGACTGCAAACAGCAAGCGACCTAAATAGCTTGCAAAATAATTAAAAACAGGAGGCACATGGGGAAACGTCCGCAGGCTAGAACAGATTGAGCAGCAGGGCTGTCATTCAAACTACTGACAGCCCTGCATGCCCCAGGATCAGATTGGGTAACTGGACTGTCACTCACAAAACCGACAGTCCAGCACACTTCAGTTCCCATAGGGCAGTTGAGCTGTCACTCAAAGCATCCCTAGGCCTCAGTCAGAAATGAAACAGTGACAATAGCATTTTAAAGATCTGTCAAAAGATTGAAACTGTTTTTTTCTGTGATGTAAACCACGGTCACACACAGCCATTACACAGTACATAACATGGACACATTTATATGATTATCTCATCACAGTAACATGTTTTAACACATACAATTGCGCAAGTTATTATTATTCCAAGATCTGTTGATTAGAATGTACTTTGTTTAGGCGACAGCCCCTTTAAGGTTGCATACAAAGATCTATGGGTCAGACCATGATTCACAGACTGCACACAGGTCTCCTCACCCTAATTTGACAGTCTCATATGTGGAGGCCCTTGTCCAATCTGTGAATTACAGCTACTAAGGTAGAGAGGGTGGCAAGCTGCACTGTCAATCTACCTGCACGCTATAAAAAATCAAGGTGCATAAATAAGACTTTACCAAACACCCTGGAAACTAGTTTTGCCTAAAAAACAAATCTTCTCGGTTTCTTCTTCTCCTACTGCAAACAAGTATAATGCTAATTTAATATTAAATCATTATTAAATAATCTATATTTTACACTTCGCGACAGTCACAAAATAGACATTTGAATTAAACAGTCATTCAAGCAGAAAACCTTTCATCATCTCTGTTTTGGAGGTTGTCCCATTTATTGCTCTAAAGCAGTGTTTCCCAAACTCCAGTCCTCACGGACCCCACGGGTCATGTTTTCAGGATTTCTTTAGTATTGCGCAAGTAGTGGAAGTATCATCAAGGCATCAGGAATTGTCTCACTTGTGCAAAACTTTGGAAATCCAGAAAACATGACCCGTGGGGTCCGTGAGGACTGGAGTTTGGGAAATACTGCTCTAAAGCCTCAGGTATGAAAGAAAAAAACCAAGCTGAACTTATATTCATCTTCCTGGGATCCAGTGCAGCCTCTTGCTGCGCTGCTCCATTCTTTGTTGATTGGTTACATTCATAACATGATATTGACAGCATTGCAGCAAATCACTGAGCTTGACAGCTTTTTGGCAACCCAGAGCATTTGGAGCAATACTATTTGAAATGTGACAACTCCTGTAGATATAATTCTGTATGTACAGTTTGATAGTTTGCTTAATAGATTGCCTAAATTAATCACTGATTTTGCCTGCAGATTTAATTTTTAGCTGTAGCCATTAGAAATAGTACTGCTTCATTCTATAAGAAAAAGGGAAGGTACAAAGTGGCAATCTGCAATTGTGAAGTTCTGCCAGACCAGAATTAATTAGGGCAAGTTTTATTTCTACTCACAAGACATGAATAGTAAAATCAATATTTCTCAAAACCTCTGAAGCCAGACTTGAGTTTCACCATTCTGGCTTCTTCCTGGCTGTGGTTGTAAAATGACATCACCCTTCTTTATATAAAACACTCTCTTTTGAACCAAATGTGACAATTAAAAAATAATAGGTTTTAAAAAGATGTAGATGCTTTATACTAAGTTATGATCTGAATTAAATATTAAATAATAAACTAGTAGCACAAAGAATTTCAAATGTGGACTCCTGCCTAGCCTAAAATATTACCAGCCCCAAATATTTTTCTGCAGAAATGTGACCTTGTTTCAGGACCACGGTATTAGCACAGAGAATTTATATTTTCAAATTTGAACTCCTCCCGAGCCCAAAATATTACCAGCACAAAATATTTTTCTGCAGAAATGTGGCATGCTTTCTGGAGCACGCTATTAGAACAAACAATTTAGATTCTCAAATGTGGACTCCTGGACGGAACAAAAATATCAGCACAAAATTATTAGATACTGAAATGTGCCCTGCTTTCTGGAGCATGGTATTAGAAGAAACAAATGTGGACTCCTGGCTCAACCACAATATTAGCAGCATAAAAAAGGTATATGCTGAAATGTGCCCTGATGTCGATGGACCACACACTGAGCAAAATCCTATGGGTCTGCTGGAAGGTTTGTTTCACAGCCACACAGAATCCTATGTATCTGTAGTAGCTGACTGACAATCAACCACTTACATAACTTTCTGACTATCCAGTAAGCAGCAGCAAGAGCAGCCTCTCTGCGCCGTTACACTGACAAAAGGGCGTCAAAATATCATGTCCACCCTTTATATGGAGAGGGACATGTGCCTTTGGCAGCCAATGACACAAGCCCTTATGTCTGGACGTTGTGTATGGTTTCTGCATCCTGATTACAACCGTGCCCTTGAAGAAGCCAGAATGGTGAAACTCAAGCCTGGCTGCAGAGGTTTTGTGGAATGTCATTAAACTATTTATGTCTTGTGAGAAAAAATACACTTAGAATTTCACTATTGAGTATCTTTGCTCTGTGCCTTCTTTTTTTCTCATGAAATTAAGAAATGCCTTTTATAATGGCAGCAGCTGAACAAACAAATATCAGCCAACAAACAAAATCAATGACTGTTCAGATAACAGAGAAAGATTTCAAAGAAACACACTGCATTTATTTTTCTAAAATAAGTTATTTATTTGCACAAGTTTATTTTTGGGCATCACGGTGGCTCAGTGGTTAGCACTGCAGCCTTGCAGCGCTGGAGTCCTGGTTTCAAATCCCACCTTGGACAACATGTTAGGAGTTTGTATGTTCTCCCCGTGTTTGCGTGGGTTTCCTCCGGGTACTCCGGTTTCTTCCCACATTCCAAAGACATACTGATAGGGAATTTAGATTGTGAGCCCCATCGGGGACAGTGATGATAAATTTTAATGTGTACAAAACTGTAAAGCGCTGAGGAATATGTTAGCACTATATTAAAATAAAGGTTATTTATTTTTGGAGGACATGTGACCTAGCTTCACGCTATTGCTGCCTCTTGAACTACGCACATTGTCTATGTTTGATGATAAAAAATAATCTTTCATAAGACCTCTTTTTTCATATGTAAATAAATTACCATTTGTATAAAGGAAAATGATTATATGCAATGATTTCATGTTACAGTGTTTTTTAAACTTTAAAAAAGAAAGTTAGCTGCTACATGTGGGGTAAAACAACTAAAAGCCCATACTCAATTGTTAAAGCCTCTATCTCCCCAGAATGAATGGTCCCATAGCTATGAATTGTGAAGGCATGCAGAAAACCACAATGGTGATGTCAGATGTCATTGCTTCTCCAATGTAAGCACAGATCTGGGGAAACCATAGAACAATTAATGTTGCGGCAGGATATTGCCAGTATCCATTTTTGGATTTGTGGCAGCTCTGTTTCCACTTTGTTTAAATGTAGCTTTTTTCCTTTCAGTCCATTGGGGGTTAAAGGGAATCTGTCACCCCAAAAATCGTATATGAGATAAGGCCCTTTGAGCCCCTCTAACTCAAAGTACAAAATTGAGGATGTAGCCCGTAAACACAAAAAAACGGAGACTCCCCAGACGACTCCTGGCGGTGATTATTGATGGCATTCTGTAATGCTGTAGATAAGCCCCCGATGTAACCTGAAAGATAAGAAAAACAGGTTATATTATATTCACCCAGGGGCGGTCCTAGTTCTTTTCGGGTCCGATGGGCGTCACGGTCTGGGTCCGGCGCCTCCTATCTTCATACGATGACGTCCTCTTCTTGTCTTCCCTGCTGCGGCTCTGGCGCAGGCGTACTTTCTCTGCCCTGTTGAGGGCAGAGCAAAGTACTTCAGTGCGCAGGCGCCGGGAAAGGTCAGAGAGGGCAGAGAAAGTATGCCTGTGCTGGAGACACGGCCGGAAGACAAGAAGAAGACATCATCGTATGAAGATAGGAGGTGCCGGACCCGGACCGCGACGTCCATCGGATAGGACCGCAACCGGACCGCCCCTGGGTGAGTATAATATAACCTGTTTTTCTAACTTTCAGGTTACATCGGGGGCTTATCTACAGCATTACAGAATGCTGTAGATAAGCCCCTGATGGCGGTGGCCTTATCTCATATATGATTTTTGGGGTGACAGATTCCCTTTAATGTCAGTTTTTCTCCCCGTTGGCAATCTGGTGTAACTGCAGTGTTGCTGGGTCAGCTGATGTGGTGGTGACCATTCCCACCATCCTTAAAATGGTCACCTGATGCATCAGCTGACTGTTGGTGATAGAGTTTAATTGTAATAATTATAGGGGATAACTCAGGAGACTCTTTGCGTGGAACAAACGCAAAGAACAGGACACAGTTTTATAAGTGGTAAAGTCTATATTATCACACGGTGATTCAAACAGGTGCAGAGAGAAACTCAAGTCCACAACACTTGGTGCAAATATCAAATGCAGCTCAGCAGTCTATAGGTAACTTCAGAGGAAAATGCAATCACGCAGAAAGTGTCACGGGGAGACTAGGTGGGCAAGAGCTAATAACCCGGGCCCCTGCAATTTCCCTCAGACTAGGGAAATCCTGACTGACCCTCTACCTAGAGTTTACACTGATGGTGTGCATGTCTAGGCCTCGACCCTCGCCCTGTCTCCTGTTTCAACCCTAGGCTGAAACCACCGCCCACCACCCAGTGAAAAGATCATACACCAATACCCACAGTTAGAACAGACAAGGATAATGGAAAATATACACCACGCCGCAGTCACTCAGGAATACACTATAAATGTGCAGGGCAAAATAAAAACAAATATAGGAAGGAGTAAATAAGACAAAGGGAAATACACCACCAGCAACGATACTCCAACTACTAGCTCACCACTCCAGACCGAGATAACAACGCACAAGACAGAAGCTATAATCGGCGACGCCCAATGTTCAGGAGAACTATTTAAAGGCAATGGGCATGGCCCAGCTTCCAATCCGAGCATCAGGTAAATTAACCCCGGACCAGCTAGATAAAATCTAGCCGACGCCAATGAGCACATAGTGGTCAAAAGCGGAATTACCGCTGTCTGTCGAACGACCTGGTCTGAACAGCGTCCGACATGACAGTACCCCGCCTTCTACGAGGGACCCCAGGGCCCTCACGGCTTATAGGACCCGGCTTGTCCGGATGGCGACGGTGAAAATACCTGACCAGCCGATCCGCATGAATGTCCGAGGCTGGTACCCAGGACCTCTCCTCAGGCCCATAACCACGCCAGTGTACCAAGTACTGTAAAGTGCGGCGCACTACACGAGAGTCAACCACCTTGGAGACTTCAAATTCCAAATTACCATCCACCAAGACTGGAGGTGGCATAGGCGCCGCATCCACAGAACCACCACCTTCTTTAAAAGAGACCTGTGGAACACGTTGCGTATCTTATACACCGTAGGAAGCTCCAATCGGTACGCTACTGGGTTAATGACGGCGGTGACCCTAAATGGACCAATAAACCGTGGACCCAATTTAAGGGATGGTATTTTGAGTCTTATGTTTTTTGTGGATAACCACACCCAGTCATCCACACTCAGGTCCGGACCTGGCACACGCCTACTGTCAGCCACACGTTTGTACCTAGCACCCACACTCAACAGGCGCTGTTTAACTCTCCTCCAGACTGATGACAATTGTGCTCCTAACTGGTCCTCCCCCGGAACGCCGGAAGAGCCCCTCTGACTCAAAGTACAAAATTGAGGATGTAGCCCGTAAACACAAAAAAACGGAGACTCCCCAGACGACTCCTGGCGGTGATTATTGATGGCAAACTCAGCCAAAGGAAAAAAAGTAGACCACTCCTCCTGGTTATCAGAGACAAAGCAGCGTAAGTACTGTTCCAAATTTTGGTTCATACGCTCAGTCTGACCATTTGACTGAGGATGAAACGCCGAAGAATGAGACAACTTGATCCACAGCTGTGAGCAAAATGCTTTCCAAAATTTTGCCACAGAGTACCCCTATCAGACACGATGTCAGACAGAACCCCATGAAGTCTGACCACCTCCTGCACAAATACCTGAGCCAGAGTCTTAGCGTTAGGCAACGAAGGTAAAGACACAAAGTGCGACATTTTTGAAAACCGATCAACAATCACCAAGATGACCGTGTTCCCAGCTGAGGAGGGCAAATCAGTGATTAAATCCATGGAGATTTCCATCCATGGCTTACTAGGTACCTCAAGAGGAAGTAGTGTGCCAACAGGACGGGAGCGGGGCGTCTTAGCCCTAGCGCACGTGGTACAAGCTGACACGTATGAGACCACGTCCTGTCGGATCTTGGGCCACCAAAACCGACGTGACACCAACTCCAAGGTATCTCTAACCCCTGGGTGGCCAGCCAGGACAGCACCATGATGCTCCGCCAAAACCTTTAAGCAGAGATGAAGCGGTACAAATGATTTGTTGATGGGAAGCTCAGATGTTACCTCCTCCTGAGCCTCGGCAATCTCAGCCTCAACCTCGGTAGTGAGAGCCGAAACCACAACACCCTTTTGGAGGATGGGTACTGGATCCTCCCGAGGTTCTCCCCCCGGAAAACACCTGGACAGAGCATCTGCCTTAGTGTTTTTAGACCCCGGTCTGTAAGTGACAACAAAATTGAACCGCGTGAAAAACAATGCCCAGCGAGCCTGCCTGGGGGACAGACGCTTGGCTGACTCCAAATACAGCAGATTTTTATGGTCGGTAATAACAGTAAACTGATGTACCGACCCCTCCAAGAAATGTCGCCATTCCTCAAAGGCCAACTTGATTGCCAACAACTCCCTGTTGCCGATATCGTAGTTACGTTCGGCGGACGACAGTTTCTTGGAGAAATAGGCGCATGGACGCAAATCACTCAAAGATGAGCCTTGTGATAGTACCGCCCCCACACCAACCTCAGACGCATCGACTTCCACAACAAAAGGTTTTGATACGTCTGGCTGCACAAGAATGGGGGGCTGAAACAAAACTGTTCTTAAGAAATTCAAATGCGCGCACAGGAGCCTCAGGCCAAACGGAGAAATTGGTACCCTTTTTAGTCATGTCAGTTAGCGGTTTAGCAATGATGGAAAAATCCTTGATAAATTTCCTATAGTAGTTAGAAAACCCAAGGAACCGCTGAAGTGCTTTCAGGTTATCAGGCCGTTCCCAATGCAGCACCGCTTGAACCTTAGCGGCGTCCATTTTAAAACCAGAAGCAGACACAATATAACCCAAGAAAGGCAACTCTTGAACAGAAAATACACATTTCTCAAGTTTAGCATACAGCTTATTCTCTCTGAGAAGCTGTAACACCTGCCTGACATGATCTAAATGAGTATCACGGTCGCAAGAATATATGAGAATGTCATCTAGGTACACGATAACGAATTTCCCCAAAACATGCGAAAACACATCATTAATGAAATGTTGGAACACTGCAGGTGCGTTAGTCAACCCAAATGGCATCACCAAATTTTCAAAATGACCCTCAGGGGTATTAAAAGCCGTCTTCCACTCATCACCTTGATGGACTCTTATGAGGTTGTACGCCCCCCTGAGGTCAAGCTTGGTAAACCACTTAGCACCTGCCACCTGGTTGAACAAATCTGGTATTAGTGGCATAGGGTATGGATCACGAACCGTAATCTGGTTCAATTCCCTGAAATCCAAACACGGGCGTAATCCGCCATCTTTCTTCTTCACAAAGAAGAACCCTGCTGCCACAGGCGAGGATGAAGGCCTGATGTGCCCTTTGCTCAAACTTTCAGCAATGTAATCCTTTAATGCTTGTCTCTCCGGACCGGAGATGTTAAACATCCTTGCTTTAGGCAATTTGGCCCCTGGTTTAAATCTGATAGTACAGTCATAGGGGCGATGTGGCGGCAACTCTGAACAACCCTTCTCACAGAACACATCCACAAAATCCAGAAGTGACTCCGGAATGCTTGAAGTCACAGCAGACACACATGTGGCCAGGCAATTTTCCAGGCAGAATTCGCTCCACTGAATTATGTCCTGAGTTTTCCAGTCAATTACCGGGTTGTGCATAGACAACCATGGAAAACCCAAAACCACCTGAGCAGGAAGATTCCTGAGCACCTTACATGTAACCTGCTCGGAATGTAGAACCCCAATGTGGAGTTTCACCTCAGCCACAAATTCAGTAATCTCCCCCTGTGAGAGAGGAGCAGCTTTGATGGTGACCACGCGGATAGGATGAGGCAGTTTTTCAATCCTAAAACCTGCTGTGCGCGCAAACTCCTCATCAATGAGATTTGTGGCTGAACCACTATCCACAAACACAGTAATTGGCAGCTCACTGCCAGCGATTATAACCTTAGCAGGGAGCATGCATTGAGAAACCACCATGGAGGATATACATAAGCTCAGATTGGTCTCCTCCACACCCTCTGAGCTTAGAAGTTTTCCTCCGTTGCATTTTTCTTAGACAGTAGAGGACAGATGTTAATAAAATGACCAGTCTTACCGCAGTAAAAACAGGCTCCCTGCTTCCTGAGCTCAGGGGCTCGACGCTTCACATGTGACACCCCTGCGATTCGCATAGGCTCCGTGGACTCACCTGCAGCAACCACACGTGAACCTAAACCCTCTCCCATAGGCGGTGTCTCATGCTCCCCCTGACGCAACGGCGATCAATGCGGACAACCAGACTCATAGCGGAATCTAGAGAAGTAGGAGGCTCGTACATCAGAAGGGCTTTTTTAACCCTTCCAGAAACCCCATGAATAAGCTGACTCCGCAGCGCTGGATCATTCCACTGTGTATCGATCGGCCAGCGATGAAATTCAGAACAGTAATCCTCTGCAACTCGCTCCCCCTGGCGAATAGTGCGTATCTTAGATTCTGCTAGAGCCATTCTGTCTGGCTCATCGTAAATATTTCCAAGAAAGGAAAAAAAACTCTCCACAGAGTCAAATGCAGCAGAATCAGATGGCAAAGAAAACGCCCATGCTTGGGGATCCCCGCTTAACAATGACAACACCAGGCCCACAGGCTGAGCCTCATTACCTGAGGAGATCGGGCGCATACGGAAATATAGTTTGCAAGCTTCATGAAAAGAAACAAATTTACTGGGTTCCCCAGCAAATTTTTCAGGCAAAGGAAACTTAGGCTCAGCAACTCTACCTGTCGCTCCAGCTTGCACATTAGATACTGCTAGTCCTTGTTGCTGCACTGCCCCCCTCAACTCAGTGACCTGTAGGGACAGCGCCTCCAACTGGCGGGTTATGGAAGTCATGGGATCCATGACAAAACAAAAAAAAGCAAACCTTTTTTTTGTTGTTTTGGTTTTTAAGGCCGATTATAATGTCACGGGGAGACTAGGTGGGCAAGAGCTAATAACCCGGGCCCCTGCAATTTCCCTCAGACTAGGGAAATCCTGACTGACCCTCTACCTAGAATTTACACTGATGGTGTGCATGTCTAGGCCTCGACCCTCGCCCTGTCTCATGTTTCAACCCTAGGCTGAAACCACCGCCCACCACCCAGTGAAAAGATCATACACCAATACCCACAGTTAGAACAGACAAGGATAACGGAAAATATACACCACGCCGCAGTCTCTCAGGAATACACTATAAATGTGCAGGGCAAAATAAATACAAATATAGGAAGGAGTAAATAAGACAAAGGGAAATACACCACCAGCAACGATACTCCAACTACTAGCTCACCACTCCAGACCGAGATAACAACGCACAAGACAGAAGCTATAATCGGTGACGCCCAATGTTCAGGAGAACTATTTAAAGGCAATGGGCATGGCCCAGCTTCCAATCCGAGCATCAGGTAAATTAACCCCGGACCAGCTAGATAAAATCTAGCCGACGCCAATGAGCACATAGTGGTCAAAAGCGGAATTACCGCTGTCTGTCGAACGACCTGGTCTGAACAGCGTCCGACATGACAGTACCCCGCCTTCTACGAGGGACCCCAGGGCCCTCACGGCTTATAGGACCCGGTTTGTCCGGATGGCGACGGTGAAAAAACCTGACCAGCCAATCCGCATGAATGTCCGAGGCTGGTACCCAGGACCTCTCCTCATGCCCATAACCACACCAGTGTACCAAGTACTGTAAAGTGCGGCGCACTACACGAGAGTCAACCACCTTGGAGACTTCAAATTCCAAATTACCATCCACCAAGACTGGAGGTGGCATAGGCGCCGCATCCACAGAACCCACCACCTTCTTTAAAAGAGACCTGTGGAACACGTTGCATATCTTATACACCGTAGGAAGCTCCAATCGGTACGCTACTGGGTTAATGACGGCGGTGACCCTAAATGGACCAATAAACCGTGGACCCAATTTAAGGGATGGTATTTTGAGTCTTATGTTTTTAGTGGATAACCACACCCAGTCATCCACACTCAGGTCTGGACCTGGCACACGCCTACTGTCAGCCACATGTTTGTACCTAGCACCCACACTCAACAGGCGCTGTTTAACTCTCCTCCAGACTGATGACAATTGTGCTCCTAATTGGTCCTCCTCCAGAACGCCGGAAGAGCCCCTCTGACTCAAAGTACAAAATTGAGGATGTAGCCCGTAAACACAAAAAAACGGAGACTCCCCAGATGACTCCTGGCGGTGATTATTGATGGCAAACTCAGCCAAAGGAAAAAAGGTAGACCATTCCTCCTGGTTATCAGAGACAAAGCAGCGTAAGTACTGTTCCAAATTTTGGTTCATACGCTCAGTCTGACCATTTGACTGAGGATGAAATGCCTAAGAATGAGACAACTTGATCCCCAGCTGTGAGCAAAATGCTTTCCAAAATTTTGCCACAAACTGAGTACCCCTATCAGACACGGTGTCAGACAGAACCCCATGAAGTCTGACCACCTCCTGCACAAATACCTGAGCCAGAGTCTTAGCGTTAGGCAACGAAGGCAAAGACACAAAGTGCTACATTTTTGAAAACCGATCAACAATCACCAAGATGACCGTGTTCCCAGCTGAGGAGGGCAAATCAGTGATGAAATCCATGGAGATTTCCGTCCATGGCTTACTAGGTACCTCAAGAGGAAGTAGTGTGCCAACAGGACGGGAGCGGGGCGTCTTAGCCCTAGCGCACGTGGTACAAGCTGACACGTATGAGACCACGTCCTGTCGGATCTTGGGCCACCAAAACCGACGTGACACCAACTCCAAGGTACCTCTAACCCCTGGGTGGCCAGCCAGGACAGCATCATGATGCTCCGCCAAAACCTTTAAGCAGAGATGAAGCGGTTCAAATGATTTGTTGATGGGAAGCTCAGATGGTACCTCCTCCTGAGCCTCGGCAATCTCAGCCCCAACCTCGGTAGTGAGAGCCGAAACCACAACACCCTTTTGGAGGATGGGTACTGGATCCTCCCGAGGTTCTCCCCCCGTTAAACACTGGGACAGAGCATCCGCCTTAGTGTTTTTAGACCCCGGTCTGTAAGTGACAACAAAATTGAACCGCGTGAAAAACAATGCCCAGCGAGCCTGCCTGGGGGACAGACGCTTGGCTGACTCCAAATACAGCAGATTCTTATGGTCGGTAATAACAGTAACCTGATGTACCGACCCCTCCAAGAAATGTCGCCATTCCTCAAAGGCCAACTTGATTGCCAACAACTCCCTGTTGCCAATATCGTAGTTACGTTCGGCGGACGACAGTTTCTTGGAGAAATAGGCGCATGGACGCAAATCACTCAAAGATGAGCCTTGTGATAGTACCGCCCCCACACCAACCTCAGACGCATCGACTTCCACAACAAAAGGTTTTGATACGTCTGGCTGCACAAGAATGGGGGGCTGAAACAAAACTGTTCTTAAGAAATTCAAATGCGTGCACAGCAGCCTCAGGCCAAACGGAGAAATTGGTACCCTTTTTAGTCATGTCAGTTAGCGGTTTAGCAATGATGGAAAAATCCTTGATAAATTTCCTATAGTAGTTAGAAAACCCAAGGAACCGCTGAAGTGCTTTCAGGTTATCAGGCCATTCCCAATGCAGCACCGCTTGCACCTTAGCGGCGTCCATTTTAAAACCAGAAGCAGACACAATATAACCCAAGAAAGGCAACTCTTGAACAGAAAATACACATTTCTCAAGTTTAGCATACAGCTTATTCTCTCTGAGAAGCTGTAACACCTGCCTGACATGATCTAAATGAGTATCGCGGTCGCAAGAATATATGAGAATGTCATCTAGGTACACGATAACGAATTTCCCCAAAACATGTGAAAACACATCATTAATGAAATGTTGGAACACTGCAGGTGCGTTAGTCAACCCAAATGGCATCACCAAAATTTCAAAATGACCCTCAGGGGTATTAAAAGCCATCTTCCACTCATCACCTTGATGGACTCTTATGAGGTTGTACGCCCCCCTGAGGTCAAGCTTTAATGCTTGTCTCTCCGGACCGGAGATGTTAAACATCCTTGCTTTAGGCAATTTGGCCCCTGGTTTAAATCTGATAGTACAGTCATAGGGGCGATGTGGCGGCAACTCTGAACAACCCTTCTCAGAGAACACATCCACAAAATCCAGAAGTGACTCCGGAACGCTTGAAGTCACAGCAGACACACATGTGGCCAGGCAATTTTCCAGGCAGAATTCGCTCCACTGAATTATGTCCTGAGTTTTCCAGTCAATTACCGGGTTGTGCATAGACAACCATGGAAAACCCAAAACCACCTGAGCAGGAAGATTCCTGAGCACCTTACATGTAACCTGCTCGGAATGTAGAACCCCAATGTGGAGTTTCACCTCAGCCACAAATTCAGTAATCTCCCCCTGTGAAAGAGGAGCAGCATTGATGGTGACCACGCGGATAGGATGAGGCAGTTTTTCAATCCTAAAACCTGCTGTGCACGCAAACTCCTCATCAATGAGATTTGTGGCTGAACCACTATCCACAAACACAGTAATTGGCAGCTCACTGCCAGCGATTATAACCTTAGCAGGGAGCATGCATTGAGAAACCACCATGGAGGATATACATAAGCTCAGATTGGTCTCCTCCACACCCTCTGAGCTTAGAAGTTTTCCTCCGTTGCATTTTTCTTAGACAGTAGAGGACAGATGTTAATAAAATGACCAGTCTTACCGCAGTAAAAACAGGCTCCCTGCTTCCTGAGCTCAGGGGCTCGACGCTTCACATGTGACACCCCTGCGATTCGCATAGGCTCTGTGGACTCACCTGCAGCAACCACACGTGAACCTAAACCCTCTCCCATAGGCGGTGTCTCATGCTCCCCCTGACGCAACGGCGATCAATGCGGACAACCAGACTCATAGCGGAATCTAGAGAAGTAGGAGGCTCGTACATCAGAAGGGCTTTTTTAACCCTTCCAGAAACCCCATGAATAAGCTGACTCCGCAGCGCTGGATCATTCCACTGTGTATCGATCGGCCAGCGACGAAATTCAGAACAGTAATCCTCTGCAACTCGCTCCCCCTGGCGAATAGTGCGTATCTTAGATTCTGCTAGAGCCATTCTGTCTGGCTCATCGTAAATATTTCCAAGAAAGGAAAAAAAACTCTCCACAGAGTCAAATACAGCAGAATCAGATGGCAAAGAAAACGCCCATGCTTGGGGATCCCCGCTTAACAATGACAACACCAGGCCCACAGGCTGAGCCTCATTACCTGAGGAGATCGGGCTCATAAGGAAATATAGTTTGCAAGCTTCACGAAAAGAAACAAATTTACTGCATTCCCCAGCAAATTTTTCAGGCAAAGGAAACTTAGGCTCAGCAACTCTACCTGTCGCTCCAGCTTGCACATTAGATACTGCTAGTCCTTGTTGCTGCACTGCCCCCCTCAACTCAGTGACCTGTAGGGACAGCGCCTCCAACTGGCGGGTTATGGAAGTCATGGGATCCATAACAAAACAAAAAAAAGGAAACCTTTTTTTTTGTTTTTTTTTGTTTTTAAGGCCGATTATAATGTCACGGGGAGACTAGGTGGGCAAGAGCTAATAACCCGGGCCCCTGCAATTTCCCTCAGACTAGGGAAATCCTGACTGACCCTCTACCTAGAGTTTACACTGATGGTGTGCATGTCTAGGCCTCGACCCTCGCCCTGTCTCATGTTTCAACCCTAGGCTGAAACCACCGCCCACCACCCAGTGAAAAGATCATACACCAATACCCACAGTTAGAACAGACAAGGATAACGGAAAATATACACCACGCCGCAGTCACTCAGGAATACACTATAAATGTGCAGGGTAAAATAAATACAAATATAGGAAGGAGTAAATAAGACAAAGGGAAATACACCACCAGCAACGATACTCCAACTACTAGCTCACCACTCCAGACCGAGATAACAACGCACAAGACAGAAGCTATTATCGGCGACGCCCAATGTTCAGGAGAACTATTTATAGGCAATGGGCATGGCTCAGCTTCCAATCCGAGCATCAGGTAAATTAACCCCGGACCAGCTAGATAAAATCTAGCCGACGCCAATGAGCACATAGTGGTCAAAAGCGGAATTACTGCTGTCTGTCAAACGACCTGGTCTGAACAGTGTCCGACATGACAGTAAGTCTATGAAGCACAATTATTCTTGAGGATACTTGTTATGATCCTTAGTGGTTGAGGATCACAAATTACTCCAGCTAAGTAACAAACATAGGACAAGCTCTAGGGAGGTGGCAAACTGGACTGACCGCAAATCTGAACCTATCCAAACACACTAGAAGTAGCCGGTGAACGTGCCTAAAAATCCTATACGTCTCGAGCCAGCCTGAGGAACTAACTACCCCTAGAGAGAAAGAAAGACCTCTCTTGCCTCCAGAGAAATAATCCCCAAAGATATAGAAGCCCCCAACAGATAATAACGGTGAGGTAAGAGGAAGGCACATACACAGGGGTGAAAGCAGATTCAGCAAATGAGGCCCACTAATACTAGATAGCAGAAAATAGAAAAGGGAATCTATGCGGTCAGTAAGAAACCCTTACAAAATATCCACTCTGAGATTTCAAGAACCCCCACACCAACTAACGGTGTGGGGGGAGAAACTCAGTCCCCTAGAGCAACCAGCAAGCGAGGAAATCAACCAAGGATAACGAACCAGCTGATGCAGCCAACCTGCAGAAAGACAACACTACACAGTACCGCTTGTGACCACTAGAGGGAGCCCAAAAATAGAATTCACAACAGTACCCCCCCTTGAGGAGGGGTCACCGAACCCTCATCAAGACCCCCAGGGCGATCAGGATGAGCCGCGTGGAAGGCACGAACCAAATCGGCCGCATGAACATCAGAGGCGACAACCCAGGAATTATCCTCCTGACCATAGCCCTTCCACTTAACCAAATACTGAAGCCTCCGCAACAAAGACCTATGGAACACATTATGAATGGCAAACGATGCTGGGAGATCCAAACGAAAAGACACCGGGTTAAGGATTTCCAAGATCTTATAAGGACCGATGAAGCGAGGCTTGATTTTAGGAGAGGAGACCTTCATAGGAACATACCGAGAAGACAGCCACACCAAATCCCCAACACAAAGTCGGGGACCCACACCGCGGCGGCGGTTGGCAAAGCGCTGAGCCTTCTCCTGTGACAACCTCAAATTGTCCACCACATGGTTCCAAATCTGCTGCAACCTATCCACCACAGAATCCACCCAGTGAGCTCCTGGCTGTCCTGCTCCTGTGATCGCCCACCCAGTGTGCTCCTGGCTGTCCTGCTCCTGTGATCGCCCACCCAGTGTGCATCTACATGTGTGTGTGCTGAATGTGCATCTACATGTGTATGTGCAGTGTGTGTATCTATATGTGTATGTGTAGTGCATCTATTTCTCCTCTGATATTTTCTGATCTAGAAAACGTTTCCACTGATGTTATTTGTCGCATCTATTTCCGCTAATCATCATCTCATTCCTTTGTTGGTTTCCAGATTTTTGGCTCACCTAATTACACCGCCCCAGAAGTCATTTTACAGGAAGGCTATGGAAGGCCTGCTATACTGTTATGATCCTTAGTGGTTGAGGATCACAAATTACTCCAGCTAAGTAACAAACATAGGACAAGCTCTAGGGAGGTGGCAAACTGGACTGACCGCAAATCTGAACCTATCCAAACACACTAGAAGTAGCCGGTGAACGTGCCTAAAAATCCTAGACGTCTCGAGCCAGCCTGAGGAACTAACTACCCCTAGAGAGAAAGAAAGACCTCTCTTGCCTCCAGAGAAATAATCCCCAAAGATATAGAAGCCCCCAACAGATAATAACGGTGAGGTAAGAGGAAGGCACATACACAGGGGTGAAAGCAGATTCAGCAAATGAGGCCCACTAATACTAGATAGCAGAAAATAGAAAACGGAATCTATGCGGTCAGTAAAAAACCCTTACAAAATATCCACTCTGAGATTTCAAGAACCCCCACACCAACTAACGGTGTGGGGGGAGAAACTCAGTCCCCTAGAGCAACCAGCAAGCGAGGAAATCAACCAAGGATAACGAACCAGCTGATGCAGCCAACCTGCAGAAAGACAACACTACACAGTACCGCTTGTGACCACTAGAGGGAGCCCAAAAATAGAATTCACAACAGATACTAGACACGAATAAGTTCTTGCTTAGTCCAAAACACAGATAGATATGCTATAAGGCAGTTCAAATAATATCTTAGCTCAACCAGGGAGGCCTGGGTAATAGTCTCAGGTTCTTGCAGAGCAGCAACAGCTAACATGTCCAGCAAATGCAGATGGAAGTAAACATGAGCAGCAGATGAAGGAGGATTACTGGAACTGGTGTATGCAGCAGAAACTCAGAGCAGAGTAGCAGGATATCCAAACAGGTTCACAGGAGCAGGTATATAGCCAGGGAGTCATCAGGAGCTGGATGCAAGGCAGAATACTCTAGCACAGACTGAAGGCTGGTGTGGAGTTTTATAGCAGGAAGACACAGTGCACATGAGACCAAAGACGCCATCTTGGAAAAGGACAGTAATGCACAAAAAGGTAATAAAAAATGTTCAGAGTCCTGACATTAATAATAATAATAATAATAATAATAATAATAATAATAATTTTTATTTATATAGCGCCAACATATTCCGCAGCGCTTTGCAACTTATAGAGGGGACTTGTACAGACAATAGACATTACAGCATAACAGAAATCACAGTTCAAAACAGATACCAGGAGGAATGAGGGCCCTGCTCGCAAGCTTACATCCTATGAGGAAAAGGGGAGACACGAGAGGTGGATGGTAACAATTGCTTTAGTTATTTGGACCAGCCATAGTGTAAGGCTCGGGTGTTCATGTAAAGCTGCATGAACCAGTTGACAGCCTAAGTATGTAGCAGTACAGACACAGAGTGCTATTAACTGCATAAAGTGTATGAGAACATGATGCGAGGAACCTGATTATGTTTTTTTTTGTTGTTTGTTTGTTTGTTTTTTTATTAGGCCACACAGGGATAGTTAGGTTAATGCGTTGAGGCGGTAGGACAGTCTGAACAAATGCGTTTTTAGGGCACGCTTAAAACTGTGGGGATTGGGGATTAATCGTATTAACCTGGGTACTGCATTCCAAAGAATCGGCGCAGCACGTGTAAAGTCTTGGAGACGGGAGTGGGAGGTTCTGATTATTGAGGATGCTAACCTGAGGTCATTAGCGGAGCGGAGGGCATGGGTAGGGTGATTTAATCTTTGGAGACCAGCCTAGCAGGAGCAGCTCTCTGTTTTCAGCCACTTCTGGCGTTTGGAGTCCTGTTGCTGTGCTATCTGCAGTGTGGAGCTTGGCAGCTGTGTCTGGAAGCTAAATGCTGTATTTTCACCCTGTCCCTTTGGTGTTTGTCACTGTCCCCTGTGTGGAATTATCTGTAGTGGTGAGGCTAGTGCTCCTTGCTGGCCAGTGCACTAGCCAGGGCAGTATTAGGTGACAGCAAGTGATTTAGGTTTCTGATGACGGTGGGGGGGAAGGACCCGCTTAGGGTATTAGGGGAGTGTAGGGACAGGCTCAGGTTTGAGCTCAGGTAGTGACCATCCCCCATTTCCCCATCTGTGGGGTCTTCTTCTCCCCAATACCATTCCATTGTATGTGTGTTGCGCTGTCCGCTGACCGAACACCTGTTGGGTCGCAATACGTATTGTGACAGATACTTTGCAAGTGAGTGTAACTATATTATCACATATGCAAGAGTCCAAATTTTTTTTAAAGTTTCCCAATCTGTAAGCATTTACTTTAACGTTAGATAAAATTGTTTTGACACACGATTTGTATCATCAATTATAGATGCCCAGCTAACGAGGGAGTTTATGTAAAAATGATTCAGAATGGGTTATCATCCGAAGCAAGATTTCAAATAAAAGCATTTGCATTCGCCGACTTTCCACTCGCATACATTACGTGCAAAGTGTACTATTGTAGTAAATACTCTGCTTGCCCCATGGTAAGTAATGTGTTTTATGTACAAGTAACATTATAATTAATGCCATTCATTAGACAAAATATTATTCAGAAATCTGAATATGTGAAGATATCAGAATAAGATGGAGAAATAAAATAAGTTGATACTTGCACAAGGTACAGATTAGATATTAGAAACACTTTTTGACAGTGAGGCTGATCGATGAGTGGAACAGGCTGCCACGAGGGGTGGTGAGTTCTCCCTTAAATGAAGGCTTCAAACACAGCCTGGACAGGCATCTGTCTGAGATGGTTTAGTGAATCCTGCATTGAGCAGGACATTGGACACGATGACCCTGGAGGTCTCTTCCAGCTCTAACATTCTATGATGATTGCACACCAACCATTCAATGATCAATTATCTGACGATTAACCACTAAAACCATTTAACCACTAAAGCAAAGAGATATTGTGAAACAACAGGGACTTAAAATGTTAGTTGCCCTGTTCATTGCCATGCCTTAGTATTGTGTATCAGTAAAGGCAATATAACATTTTTCCATCAATGTCCAAGTCGTTGTTACAGGCTACTCAAAGTAGACATAGCATCTCCTTAGTTGGTTTTCCTAGCCATTGAAGTGCAACTGCAACTCTTAAATCTGGTCAGACTCCTCAAAGAGGGTATCATTCCTAGTAACCTGGTCAGTATCAAATTTGCAGTTATTATAAAGGTCACTTTCAAAAACAAGGAAAAAATCAAAAACTACCCATATCGTAGGTCATTTACATGGCAGAAATGGCCAGATAAGGTTAATTTGGTATAGTCAGAGAGGTAGGTGTCTGCTTTACAGATCCAGGGCATTAACCTTGTGCAGCAAAGAACCTGACAACACATGAGTACAATTTTTGGATGGCTTGAGGCTTCACTGTTGGATTGGGGAAAGATTATGGCTCCCTACAAATACTATTAACAGCTTGGCTGAGAAATTAGAGCCAAAACATGGTGGTGGGCCCTATGCAGTAGCCCAGTAATTAGAGATAGTGCACAGCAAGTCTTTATACTGATAGGTGTTGTAGAGCTTAGGCTACTTTCACACTTGCGTCGTGTGACGCACATCGCAATGCGTCGTTTTGGAGAAAAATCGCATCGTGCAAAGTTGCCCGCAGTATGCGTTTTTTCTCCATACACTTGCATTAGCGACGCATTGTGACAGACTGCCACACGTTGCATCCATCGTGCGACGGATGCGTTGTGTTTTGGCGGACCGTCGACACAAAAAAACGTTCCATGTAACTTTTTCTGTGCGTCGTGTCCGCCATTTTCAACCGCGCATGCGCGGCCGAAACTCCGCCCCCTCCTCCCCGGACATTACAATGGGGCAGCGGATGCGTTGAGAAACTGCATCCGCTGCCCCCGTTTTGCATTTATTTCACAACATGCGTCGGTACGTCGGGCCGACGCTAGTGTGAAAGTAGCCTTACAGTCAGTGAGAGGAAGCATTGCAACATCTAGACTGGTTAATAACGTATAGGGCCTCAGTCCATTGATGAGTCCAGGATGAGAATGTTAACATAAAAAGCAGACCACAAGGCAGTATGTCAGAGGGAGTGTTGATGCTTATTGATAACCTGTGAATTAGCGATACTGTTCAGTATGCTGTGAAGATAAAGGCTATATGGCATTAAAGGAATTGGACCAGCTGGAAGAGTTTAAGGAAGCATCAGAGATCCAGAGAAGTTGTCAGACGCTCGGTTATTATGACAACATAGGAGGTGTATGGTAGTAGAAAATAGATAGGAGTGTAAGCAGGATAAAAAGTTAACTGTTGTTTAAAAATGTATCAAACTTTGTAGTGTACCTTATCTGAAAAATTAGCTTCTTGTTCCAGTTTGAGCCACTTCTTTCTCTCCTCCCTGGCTCCTGAACAGATTAACTCTAAAAATAAGTATTTGTCAAAATAAGATGAACTCTCAACACCATGAGGCATCAGGATACTTAGCTGTTAAACAGTTTGGGAGTGGAGGGGTGAGGAGGAGGGAGGAGCACTCAGGCAGACAATAGCAAACATTCAGACAGATCCTGCTGCAGCTTCTAGCAAATTTATTTTACTTGAGAGCTGGTTTCACAGGTACACTGCTCAGTACTGGTGTACATTGTCCTTGATGCTGCTGAAGCTCCATTATGTGTGCTACATAAGGAAAAAAAAAAGAGTACAAACCCGTATATAATAGACTATGAACCAACGAGCTGACTCTTATAATCACCTAAGCATTTGTAGGTTCCCTCTTGTTTCTCATTCAAAATGCTCGGATTCATATTGATATTTCACAAAATTAAGATATTGACAAACATTACAGAAAGTAGCTCAGCATTTAAACATATTCACCTCCACCATAGCGAGACATCTCGATGGCCATATAGGCAACATGGAAATGTTGACAAGGTATGATTAGCGTGAGGACACATTTGTGATGTTTTGGAAGGTGTCCTTTTCTTAGGCACATGTTCTGCACTCACAAATCAAGTGAAATAGCCATAATCAACCGACAAACACCTATTAATAGAAAATTTTAATAATCACACTAGTACCCATTTCAGTAAATATTCATACAGTAAATACAAAAAATATATAGTACACTAATCATTTAAACTTAAGAACCAATACTCATGAAGTTACAACTTTGTAATTCTAAATCACCATATCTATACAAAAGTTTTGTTGGAAATGCACATCAGAGAAGATACATACAGTATAACAACAGGCAGAGACTACAGGCTCACAGTCTCATAAAAATAAATTTATACTTGTTTCATCCAAACCCTTGGGACTCAAACCCAATTATTTTTTATGCTAAAGGTAATTCACCTTAATAATCTGTTCATCAGCATCGTACCCTTCTTCCAGGGTGTGCCAACTCAGGTCAAAGACCCATTGGCCCAGCAGCTGCTTCATCAAACTTAATTTGTATAACTTTCTTTTAATTTTTTTTAGAAGTTGCAGCGGCGCTAGTATATAAGGTATCCTAATGCTGCAAGTCTAGACAATAACCACAAATGTTGTCAGGGTGAAATAAAATCAATAAGCATTAGATTTGTGCAAAAGGAACCAAAAGGAAATAATTTTGTAAACAAAAATGTAATAGGCACACATGATGGAACCCAAATGGAAATAATGTACATTTAATAAGTATACTTGTCAAGAAAATTGTATGCTGAAAAGGAAAATGTAATAAGTATATATTAAAGGATAATATTCGAGGTATACAGGTCCTTCTCAAAAAATTAGCATATAGTGTTAAATTTCATTATTTACCATAATGTAATGATTACAATTAAACTTTCATATATTATAGATTCATTATCCACCAACTGAAATTTGTCAGGTCTTTTATTGTTTTAATACTGATTATTTTGGCCTACAACTCCTGATAACCCAAAAAACCTGTCTCAATAAATTAGCATATCAAGAAAAGGTTCTCTAAACGACCTATTACCCTAATCTTCTGAATCAACTAATTAACTCTAAACACATGCAAAAGATACCTGAGGCTTTTAAAAACTCCCTGCCTGGTTCATTACTCAAAACCCCCATCATGGGTAAGACTAGCGACCTGACAGATGTCAAGAAGGCCATCATTGACACCCTCAAGCAAGAGGGTAAGACCCAGAAAGAAATTTCTCAACAAATAGGCTGTTCCCAGAGTGCTGTATCAAGGCACCTCAATGGTAAGTCTGTTGGAAGGAAACAATGTGGCAGAAAACGCTGTACAACGAGAAGAGGTGACCGGAACCTGAGGAAGCAGTGGACTGAGTCTGGTGTGGAAACATCCAGAGCCACCGTGCACAGGCGTGTGCAGGAAATGGGCTACAGGTGCCGCATTCCCCAGGTAAAGCCACTTTTGAACCATAAACAGCGGCAGAAGCGCCTGACCTGGGCTACAGAGAAGCAGCACTGGACTGTTGCTAAGTGGTCCCAAGTAGTTTTTTCTGATGAAAGCAAATTTTGCATGTCATTCGGAAATCAAGGTGCCAGAGTCTGGAGGAAGACTGGGGAGAAGGAAATGCCAAAATGCCTGAAGTCCAGTGTCAAGTACCCACAGTCAGTGATGGTGTGGGGTGCCATGTCAGCTGCTGGTGTTGGTCCACTGTGTTTCATCAAGGGCAGGGTCAATGCAGCTAGCTATCAGGAGATTTTGGAGCACTTCATGCTTCCATTGGCTGAAATGCTTTATGGAGATGAAGATTTCATTTTTCAGCACGACCTGGCACCTGCTCACAGTGCCAAAACCACTGGTAAATGGTTTACTGACCATGGTATTACTGTGCTCAATTGGCCAGCCAACTCTCCTGACCTGAACCCCATAGAGAATCTGTGGGATATTGTGAAGAGAAAGTTGAGAGACGCAAGACCCAACACTCTGGATGAGCTTAAGGCCGCTATTGAAGCATCCTGGGCCTCCATAACATCTCAGCAGTGTCACAGGCTGATTGCCTCCATGCCACGCCGCATTGAAGCAGTCATTTCTGCCAAAGGATTCCCGACAAAGTATTGAGTGCATAACTGAACATTATTATTTGATGGTTTTTTTGTTTGTTATTAAAAAACACTTTTATTTGATTGGACGGGTGAAATATGCTAATTTATTGAGACAGGTTTTTTGGGTTATCAGGAGTTGTATGCCAAAATCATCAGTATTAAAACAATAAAAGACCTGACAAATTTCAGTTGGTGGATAATGAATCTATAATATATGAAAGTTTAATTGTAATAATTACATTATGGTAAATAATGAAATTTAACACTATATGCTAATTTTTTGAGAAGGACCTGTATACTAGGATTGAACTATGCCCATTAAGCCTACAATGATAAAGTTGTCACGCTGTAGATAAAAAGGCAATAAGTACCTATATATATATATATATAATGTTGGGTACCTATAGAAAAAACAGAAGAAATATTCAGGGATGAATTGCTCAACTTCGCTAATATGTAATGTCAGCCACCTAAAATAGAGATCATGGAGAATGTATGCTAAAAATAGAAAAATGGAAGCATTAAATAGTTAAAAGTCTCTAGACAGTCCAGTTGAAGTCTTTTAACTGGAGGGATTTTTACCCTTCCACTATGTAACAATCCGGGTCGTTAGTTCACAATGAAGAGTCCTATAGAAGTCAAAGTTAATGGAAGATGCCCTGGCCGGTGGCAGTGCTTCCACAAGTTAAATAGTTGCAGCGCGCTCCGTACAGATTAGCTGGGTCGGAAATCTGTGCGCGCGCTGTTTTTACCTGGTTGTGGAGCTCCAGTGAAGGCGTTCTTCCTTCCTAGCGGTGCGGGCGGCGAGGAGATCAGGCGGTATGGGGGAGCTCCGTTCGGCCAGCTGCCAGTTGCTGCCTCGATGGTTGTGTGCGATGATCAGGGCAGGAACTGGCGCGACGTCATCAACCACGTGAGACCGCTCTGTGTTAGCCGCTCGCGTTTCGGAAAGTATGCTTTCCTTCGTCAGGGATGGTCCTGGGAGCTTGGTAAGTGATCTCCAGGACACACACAGTGGGATAGATCCAGTACAGATTTAATTTTTTTTGTACAAAATTTGGTATGGCCGATATATATGTTCAATTATTTCAGTGTCAAGAACGCTATCTATTACTCTCTTAATCCTCAATGTAGGATCATTCATAAGTCTATTAACTTACAGTAGTGTCGCTTGATAATTTGTAGACCCATCTAAAACGAGAGTTGCAGCTCCCTGGTCTGTCTATGTTTTATTAAGGCAAATGGTAAGGACTCTGAATATAGGGGAAATTTTTGTATGTAGATTATCTGAACTTGGATATTTAGTGGAAGTGAGAATTGAAGGAATATAAGTAGGAAGACTGCTGATAGACACAAATCATTAAGAAAAGTAGACCATTGTTCACATCCATGTACTACAAACATGCAGGTTTGAATAGGCATAGTTTTGAAACCTTGGAAATTGATTAACCCCTTCATGACTGAAGGTATTTTTGTTTTTGTGTTTTTGTTTTTTGCTCCCCTTCTTCCCAGAGCCATAACTTTTTAATTTTTCAGTCAGAATGGCCATGTGAGGGCTTGTTTTTTGCGGGACGAGTTGCACTTTTGAACAAAGCCATTGGTTTTGTCATAACGGGTACTGTAAAATGGGACAAAAATTCAAAGTGCGGGGAAGTAGCAAAAAAGTGCAATTCCACAAAAAAAATTTTGTTTTGCTTTTCTACCATGTTCACTATATGCTAAAGTTGATCTGCCACTAGGATTCTCCAGGTCATTATGAGTTCATAGACACTAAACATGTATAGGTTCTTGTTTATCTAAGTGACGAAAAAAAATTCCAAATTTTGTAAAAAAAATAAATAAATTGTGCCATTTTACAATGCCCATTGCATATCCATTTTTCATGATCTTGGATTGGGTGAGGACTTACTTTTGTGCGCCGAGCTTATGTTTTTAATTATATCATTTTGGTACACATACGATCTTTTGATTGCCCGTTATTGCAATTTAATGCAATGTTGTGGCGTCCAAAAAAAACGTAATTCTGATGTTTTGACTTTTTTTCTTGTTACGCCATTTAGCGATTGGGTTAATTCTTTTTATATATTGATAGATCAGGCGATTCTGAACTCGGCTATACCAAATATGTGTATAGTTGTTTTTCTATTGTTTTATTTTGAATGGGGCAAAAGGGGGGCGATTTGAACTTTTTTTATATTGTTAAAAAGATTTTTTTTTTTACTTTTTGCATGCTTGAATAGTCTCCATGAGAGACTGGAAGCTGCCATAACCCGATCACCTCTGCTACATATAGGCAATGATCAGATTGCCTGTATATAGCAGAATTGCTGACTTGCTATGAACGCCGACCACCAGAAGAGCGTGATAAATGCCACAGTCAGAGTTTGACAGCGGCATTTAACTACTTGACAGCCGCGGGTGGATCGCGATTTCACCCGTGGCTGTTAAAGGCACATGTTAGCTGTTCAAAACAGAAGACATGTTCCAGAAATGAAGTGGGCTCAGCGCCGGAGTCCACATCAAGGGAAGGGTGTCAGACATCAGTGTACTATTACGCTCAATGTCAGAAAGGGGTTAAAAAAGTGACTCTGAGATTTATCTGCAGGAATGTGAAATTATTGGCTTATTAAGCCATAAAACTGGTATTAAATATCTAAAGTCTCTAACCAAATATTTTTGCAAACGTATAAATACAGTCACTTTTGCCTGTTTATCATGTCAGAACTGTCATGATGTTATCAAAAGTTTCAACTGTATAATGCTTGGCACTCTATAAATAAAATTATTAGTATTTTAATTATTAAAGGTAATACAGTTTAACATCTGACCAACGGAATATTATCCTCCTTTAAGAGGATTTTTTACTTGAAACAGCTCTAACATTGTTTATTTAATTAAATTTCTCGGTGAGAAATCTCACATTGGTAAAGCTATTAGGTTTAATAAAGTGCGTATGAATAAACATAGATCAACCAAACAGATTTTTGAACAAAATGAAAAAGAAGAATGTACTGTACAACAAAAAAGACAGTAAAAGAAAAGGACTAAGTTTGGTGAAATAACACCCACTCAGCACTTCTTTGAAGCAGCCTTTGACCTGAGATTGCTTGTCTTACAAGAATTGTACAGTTCTGATGGACAAAGAATTAAGGAGAAATTGCTTCAGTGTGAAATATATTGGATTTTAGCCACAAGGGTTTGGATAAAACATGTTATTTTAATGTCTTTTTGTGAGATTTTGAGCCTGTAGTCGCTGCCTAATGTAAGGAGGTTGCTTTCCCTGCTCCTTGCCTGGAACCACTTAGTCAGACAGCTGGGTTGTTGGGGGGAAGACTTTCTGCCCTGGACAGAGGGGACCAGGTGACTGCTGGGAAGAGAGAGGGGTGTGGTCAGAAAAGAGCGGGGAGCAGAGAGAAGGCAGCGCGCCAAAGAGAGGGCAGGCTTCAGCGCCGTGCTCCCCTAAAGGTAGTCCTCCCCGTGAGGGCACTGAGGCTGAGATACCCACCAGAGTGAAGGCTGGATGTGAGGATGTAGACTCGGAAGCCTCCCGAATCAGAGACAGTGACTCGGGTGCAGCCCTAGTGACCGCAGTGGTAAGCAAAGATCCCTGAGTGTGATAAGTAACTACCCAGTGTGTGTGTGACATCGTTACTACAGAGAAACTGCCAGGCTAACATACAGAGACTTCTGCAGCAGTGAACGAGACTGCTACTTCCTGATTTCAGTTTCACGTTGAAAAGTCTTAACCCCGGAGTTTCCAGGAAACAGAGAAGAGTCTTCTATTCCCTTGTCCCCGCAGTATCAGTACAGAGACTGTGATTCTTGGTGAGAGACTTAACAGTGTGGAGCCCCTGATTCCTGGCTGTGCTGTAAAAGCTAAAGACTTCATCTTGTGAGTACATGAAAGCGGACTCTGCTGGTGACTGTACCCACGCTGGAATTAGGACCCTCCAGTCAGGACCTCCCTGGACTGATAAGTTACAAGAACACTCGTTAACCCTTTTGTTCTCGCTTAACTGTTTACTGTTTGATTTACCTCTATTAACCCACTGTTTACTCCCTGCGAGGAGATTCTTACTCCTGTTAATAAATTCCCCTCAACAGTTGGTTTGTCTGTTCCGTGGTGACATACGCAACCCTGCACCCTATTACAGCCTGTCTGTTATGACCCCAATGGCGAGGGTCTCAGAGGAACGTGGAAGTCTGCAGAATACAAAAATCCAGCTCATAGGGCAGTGGTAACTGGGTTGACCATATATCTACTCCTAACGCCAACACTAGAAGTAGCCGGGGATCATTCCTACGTTGATTCTAGATGACACGCGCCAGCCGGAGAATCTAGCTACCCCTAGTAGAGGAAAACAAAGACCTTTCTTGCCTCCAGAGAAGGGGACCCCAAAGCTGGACAGAAGCCCCCCCACAAATAATGACGGTGAGGTAAGAGGAAATGACAAACACAGAAATGAACCAGGTTTAGCACAGAGAGGCCCGCTTACTGATAGCAGAATAAAGAAAGGTAACTTATATGGTCAACAAAAACCCTATCAAAATCCACACTGGAAATTCAAGAACCCCCGAACCGTCTAACGGTCCGGGGGGAGAACACCAGCCCCCTAGAGCTTCCAGCAAAGGTCAGGATATAGATTTGGAACAAGCTGGACAAAAATACAAAACCAAAACAAATAGCAAAAAGCAAAAGGCAGACTTAGCTGATATAACTGGAACCAGGATCAGTAGACAAGAGCACAGCAGACTAGCTCTGATAACTACGTTGCCAGGCATTGAACTGAAGGTCCAGGGAGCTTATATAGCAACACCCCTAACTAACGACCCAGGTGCGGATAAAAGGAATGACAGAAAAACCAGAGTCAAAAAACTAGTAACCACTAGAGGGAGCAAAAAGCAAATTCACAACACCTGTCCCTTATACTGTATGTATCTTCTGTAACCACCGGTGTGGACTGTGTGCACAGTGTGTGTTCCCAAAATGACTTTTGGATAGATGCCCAATATAATGATTTACAATTAGGAAGTTGTGACTTCATGAGTTGGTTTTTAAGTATATGTGCATTACTAGAAAAATATACATTTTTGTATTTTTGAATATTCATCAAAATTGCTAGTGTAATTATTAAGGTTTACTATTAACCGGTGTTGGTTGTCATGTAATAACGGCTATTTGACCTGCTTTGTGAGTAACTAACACATATGTAAGGGGCACAGAACGCAAACGCAACCTCACGCTAGTCCTGCCTCGGCAGCATGTGCATGTGGGGAGGTGAATATATGTTAGTACTGATCTATTTTCTGTAATGTTTGTCACTTTTGACATATTGTGAAACATGCATTTGAATACAGGAATTTTGAAAAAGATATGAGAAGTGTTTATGTTAATATCTCTTTGCAACCTATTTTATGGAAGTTAGTCTCCACCCACTGCTCAGAAAGAATTGAAAGCTAGAGATAGAGGCTACAGTGGAGAAAACATTGGAGGATACAAGTCATATAATGTCCAGAAATAACATTATTACTAATGCACAGACAAAATACTTGTTATAAAAATTAATCAATTATAAAGGATATATTGCCACATGCTTAAATCCATATTCCTGGGCAAAATTGCATGTAAACCTGGAATTAAATCTCACAGGATACCTTCAATAAAAATACTTCAAACAGCAAATTAAATTAAATTAAATTATTAAATTATACCCAAAAACCAAGCTGCAAATACAAATATAACACTTATTTCAAGTTGAGCGGTGTAGCAAACATCAGATGGTACTGGAAAGACAATTGCAATAATAGTATAATACCATCTTATAGGGTAACACCATATCATGCACATTATGCTTGAAAAAAACAAACAAAAAATCTTGTCCAAGTGGACCCTGCGGAATCGACCTGAGGGAGAGTTTCAGGAAATAAGAGTTTGGATGGAGCACTGGGTGAACTGATCTTGATGCTGTTCCCCGATAGAAAAAGCCAGCATGCCAATACTATAGCAGATTTGGTGTCAGTAAACGGACAGATAGGTCGTGTGTCAAGGAAGATGCTATGGTTGTGGTGATGGTTGTGGTGATGGTTGTGGCCCGCCTGGAAGCAGAACCTAGACTGTGCCAGATGAGTCACAAAATCCAGACGACAGCAGTCAATCTCAAAAAACCCAATCCACACCAGGCAAGTTCCAGAGCCCAGACTACGACGGTCAAGGTCCAAAAATCAGACATGCGCTGGTCAAGATCTGTAGCCCAGATTATGTCAATCAAGAGCTGAGTCCCAGCCCTCATCTCTCATACAAGAGATATCTGCGGTTGGTCAAGCACCAAAGATCCGTGAGGAGACTCCCCTCAGGGTTGGACGCCCGTGGTGGTGAACGTGAGGCACAAGTGAGCCAGGCCATTGCTTCAAGCACTAATATACCTTATAGGGGTCAGTTTGGGCTAGTACAGCAGACAGGGTGGGGGCCGACTGAAGCGAAATCGGCCCAGCGAGATTTGCTAGACTTTGTCAGGATGCCTTGCTGCTAAATGGGAATAACCAGAGACCCCTGATAGGGTCTGTGTAAGAAGAAGAGAGTGTGGATTATTACCCCTGTCAGAAGCTATAAAAACACATAACAAGAGACTCGTATAGTGTGAACCTGAGGATTCATTGCATATCTGATTTTATATATTTTATGCTGTAATTATCCTATTTTTCATTATTTACAGTTGCTTTAGTTAATGGTTACCTGCTTACATCAACTCCTCCTCACTTTTGAAAAGTTATTTATTTTAAAGTGTTTTTTTAACAACTATTCAGAATTCCAACCCTACCTTAACCATGACAAAAAATGAAAAATGCCAATATATTTAGCATTTCAAAGGACTGTCAATTCTTAGATCTTGAAACCAATCATGAGATTTTCCTGGTCCATGATTTTCAAAAGTCTCTGCCTTTTCTTCTAGCCTTGATAATGGAAAAGATGTCATAATCAGAGTGCAAGAAAGTTACAGTACATAGCTTTTGATTAATTGATTAACCCTACAATGATTAAACTGTGAAAGCCAAAACACTACTTCAACACATAAAAAAGTAGCTTATAGTTCGTTGTTTAGTTATTTACATGTCATTTTCTTTATCATAGTGTAATGAATACAGTTTAGTGACACAAGATGCTCCTGTGATTGTATCTGGTAAGTCAGTTCTTATTTTTATAGATCGTATTATCTAAAATCATACTATCTGTGCTGATTCCTGTCCCCTTGGTTTCCCTTCAGGCTAGTGACAATCCGGTTGTATTCCTAGGAATTTTGGGCCACTAAAGTAGGGAAATATGGTCTTAATTCTTGTCTTGTTTCGATTACTCCTCCCTGAGAGCCTTGGGTGGGGTTACCTAATATTTAAACCCTTGAACCTCTGACTTCCACTGCCAGTTAATAAGTGGAGCTTACCTTGTCTATAGTCCTAGCTCGTTCTCCTGTTGTGTCTGATAATTTGTCCCATTTTCTGACCTCAGCATATATTTTGACCATTTTACTTTCCGATTCTGTCCCTGATGCAACCACTTTATACTGTGATGACTTTTCTTGCCACTAGCCAGCTCCACCAGTCAGCAGATGACTCTGTGGCCCAGCTCAGGGGTCCCTGTATAAGTCCAGAATGCTGTGCAGGGGTTAAAGGGTGACGGCTAAGGCAACCGCTGGCATCTGGTATACGGAGTGGCTTTTCATAAGCCTATCTGTGGAAGTGCTATTTATTTAAAAAAAACAGCAATCAGCAAGTCCAATTCGGTGTGTCAGAGTAGTCTCACACTCTCTAAAATCCCATACAAATTGAAACACCCAATAAATGTCGTCTTCATAATGATATATTTTCATCCAATAAAGTGCAAAAATAAATTCTCAATTCTGAGGTAAAATCTGTATTCAGTGAAGAGACTTTCTCATTACTGCTACACATACAATTGTATGCAGATGGCAGGAGGGAGGAGCTACAGGCAGAGCTCCTCCCTCCTCCTGCCCTTCTTATCTAGATAGAATCTCATCAGCAGCACATGCCATCTCCTATCTCAGTGATGGGAAAGTCTGTCTTCAGTGAGTACAGATTTTACCTCAGATTTCAGATTTTTGATAATTAATTATCAATTCTGGCAGAGAAAGAAGCAGATTTCTCTGATAAGATATATTGGATAAAATTGAGCTGACAGTTACACTTTAAGCATCTCCATTTTCTCTTCATATATGCTTGTGCCCAGTCTATATTTACATGGAAGTGGGGTTATCACGGTTTATGCATAGAAAGTCACAAATTTGGTCACATTAGGATTTTGCACCAAAAATGGTCACCTTTTTACTTTTATACACCACCCTTGTGCCTTTGAAATGCGTGTGGCTACGTGGACAAGATTACTTAAGAAAATAAGATTTAGACTAGACTTATGAATTGCACCTTGCACAATTTTTAGCCAGGAGTTGGGTGCAAATATAATTCTAGACAGAAGTGCTATATGTAATGATGTGTAAATGTATCAGTCATCATGTGAATAAATTGGGTGCAAATAAAGACAATGCAATCATAAACAAAGCCAACTTTGAAAATTCCTCTCATGATAGATTCCCTCTACCTGCACAGTACGTATCAGAGTATTAAAAATTCCAGAAAATATGCCTGCCATGTTAAAGTAGAGAAGTGGCATGAATGAAAACCTTGTATAGGTTATGTCAAAGGTTGCATGATTATACCTATAGAATGTGAAATATATAACAAGATCAGATATAACACTAATATTTAGTAAAGCTGCCATGGAGTCATCTGTACATTGTATGTCATCCTAGATGTCGTTGCTCATTTTTGATTTAGAAATTTTCACTGCATGTTTTATTTTTCTTTCTACAGATAAACAAGGCACAACTTGTTACAGTGAGTACTTTGATCTACTATTTATGGAAGTTTAGTATGGAATCGAGCTTTTTTGAATTTCGTAATGCAAATATTACTGCACGAAGTATAAATATTACAAATTGGGTTAATTGTTTTTATTTCATTGTGAATGTAAGGCTTCATGCACACAGACAAATTATGGATTATGTTGTACAGATCCAATAATATATGCTCTTTCTGTGAATCCACATTATGCTTTTGTTTGCCAATAATTTGTATTACAAAGATATTTTATGCGAAAACCATTGCTTCAAAGGAAAAAGTAAGTTCCTCATAGAGATACCTAATATCCCCAGTGAGGGCTTTCTATCCTAACATAAAGGGTTCGTGATTTTTTAATCTTACTCATTTAATCAAATGCCTGGAAAAAATATACATTTTAAAGAATAGAATAAGGAGACATTATTAGCAAGGTGAAAATACTTTATTCGGGATGAGCAGACCAGAGGAAGTTCTGGCTTCTGAAGTTCAGTCAAACTTTAGTCAAAAGTTCAGTTTGGATGCCAGAACTTGACCCCAGACCCAAACCCCATATAAATCAATGGAAACCCAAACTTTGGTGCTGTAAAATGGCTGAAAAATCATTGTAGTAAGGGCTAGGGGGCTGAAAAATTAAGTAACATGGGGGTGCGAGAAGGACAATTGCCCTGCAAACAAATGTGGAAAGGAAAATAACTTAAAACAATATATAATAAAAAATAAATAAATAAACAATAATCTTGAAACAGGACGTGGAGGTCCAAGTGGAGGAATGGAGAAGTGCCTTGCATGTGTATTTTACTGTATTTGTTAATAAATAAATGAAAAAAAAATGAGGCGGGGTTAATCCTGTTTTCAATAACCAGCCAAGGGAAAGCAGATAGCTGGAAGCTTATTATCCTCAGAAGGGGCCGATATTCATTGATCTTCAAAGCATATTAATATCAGTTTCCATCTGTCTGCTTTGCCTTTGCTGGTAATTAAAAATGCCCCCCCCCCCCGTGTTTTTAATAACCAGCTAAGGCAAAGCAGATGCTTGGGGGCTGATATTAATAGCATGGGACATTCCATGGATATTGGCCCCTTTCCAGCCTAACAAGGCCAGTACTCAGCTGCCCCAGAAATAGCACATCCTTAGATGCACCAATTCTGGCCCTTAGCCTCGGCTCTTCCTGATTGCCCTGGTGCAGTTTACCCCCACTTTCAGTTCATTGCGGGGCCCCTGTAGAGCACGGACATCACCCGATGTCACTGTTCTACATGGGAGATCGTCATGGGACACTCGTTATTAACTGGACTATGGCAGAAAGGTAAGTATAGGTTGGTTTATTATGTTATTTTTATTACAGGAGAATCGAAGGTTTTGGGGACTAGGTGTTTGGTATGTATGTTATGCATTGTAAGTTATGTGCATGTACTGTATGTTATGTTATGTTATGTGTTGTATATTCTGTATGTTTTTTTTTGTTTTTTCTTTACTACTGAACACAGACATTGCCTGATGGGACTATTTTTCCATCACCGGCAATGCTGTCACTTTGAGCATTCATTGGCGGATGGGAGCAGTAGTCCTATCATACAATCGATGCCTACACAGACACCACACACACAGACACACAGACTCGCGCACACCCGCACACAGACACAGATTCATGTAGACACTGGCACACACACATACACGCACATAGTCTCTGCCCACACTCCGCCCACACACTCCCGCCTTCCGATCTGCAGCGTTTCATCCACAGCAAAACCGCAGATCTTTTTCACATCTGCGGGTTTGCTGCGATTGTGCCTGACACAATGGAAGTCAATGGGTGAAGAAACGCTGCAGATCCGCGAAAAGAATTGACATCCTGCGGAAAAAAAAGCCGCGATTCCACGCATTTTTTTCATCAGCATGTGCACAGCAAATGTCAGTTTCACATAGACTAACATTGGCTGAGGACTACACTGTGGATTTGATGCGAATCTGTGCTGCCAAAAATGCAGCGGAAACGCATCAAAATCCGCAACATGTGCACATAGCCTTAGTATAATGTTTACACCAGCAAGATGGCTCCGAGCATCCTGTATAAAAGACTTCCTCTCCCTTAGGGAATCACCAAGGAATGAGTTAAGACATTAGGTTGTTGTTGTTCTACCAGTGCAGTTGTGAGGTCCCCTGGTCCCGGTACGGCCATTGTCCTGAACCCGAATCCCAGGTAAAAGTGTGGCCAATGCCTGAATGTAGTCTCCTGGTCCTGGTATGGCCTGTCCTGAATCTGAAGTCCCCTGTCCCTACGCAGCCAGGCATGTTCCTGAAGCACCCTCTTCCCAATGCAGCTAGGGCCTTAACATTGTCACCTGGTCCTGGAGAGGCCAGTCCTGTATCCAAAGTCCCCTGGCCCTGGTCCGACCAGTCATGCTCCTGAACTCCCCTGGTCACAGTGCAGCCATGCCTGAACATTGTCCTTCAGTGTACAGCCAATCCCTGATCTAGTTTCCTAGACCAGTGCGTCTGGACGCAGCGCTATTCTGTGTCAGTAAACCTGCAGCTGCATTATCGGGATCTGCACAAGAGTAGTACCTGGGGGCTGCCTACAGCCCAGTCTGTCTCCACCATCAGGAGCTTTTGTAAACATCAGGTAGCTGCTTAGCTATCCCCTTTTATGGGCAGGCCATGTTCTTGTTGCATTTTTGCAGAAGGGTTTTTACTAGTGATGAGTGAATATACTCGTTACTCGAGATTTCTTGAGCATGCTCGGGGGTCCTCCGAGTATTTTTTAGTGCTCGGAGATTTTGTTTTTCTTGCCCCAGCTGAATGATTTACATCTGTTAGCCAGCATCAGTACATGTGGGGGTTGCCTGGTTGCTAGGGAATCCCCACATGTACTTATATTCGCTCATCTCCAGTTTTTACATTTAACAATCGTAGGTTCTGCATTAATATTGCTGGCTTTATCAACAAATTACTTTCTGTGCTTGTACTTACATAGTGACCTATATCTTTAGAATTAAGCAATTTTTATTTGGCGGGGGGCTAATATATGCCCCTTCCTCCTCCCAAGAAAGAAAAAAATACCAAACATAGACAGGTTTAAGGCACTTGGGCATTAATAATGCTGTGTTTGCTTTACAGAGTTCATAATGGGTCCATACAGCCCTAGGAGACCCACAATTAATTACACAATTGGAGGCTTCACTGCAATTGCAATGAAAAAAAATCAACAAATCAATATTTGGTGGAAACTGCAAATTTGAATTCCAAACGACCCGCTCATCTTTATATAGAATGAAGGTGTCACTTTCCACTAATAACTATTTCTCTCTTCACAGATGGCACTGACTACATCAGATGTGACTCCGTGTTATGTTCTGGGTCATGTGCACTAGAGATTGGATGTTTTTGTGCAGATGGTGACACATTGTGCATTCCAGCCACTGAATGTATTCTTATTTCTAATCAATGCTGCCCATCAGGTTTATTTTGGGACATAGAAAATATCTGTTGCACAGGTAAATAGATACCTTTTGACAAACACAACATTATATTCCATTTTAGTGATAAATCAATACGGTAGAAGCAGTCTCACAAAACTTGTCAATTATTTAAATTTCTGCTGACTCTGGGCACCATTACGCCAAAGCGAGATCTGTGAATCCCTGGCCCTGCACTTCTGCACTGACACTGCAGGAGCCGAACAGGCGCACATACACAGTATCATTGCAGGCACACTGATTCCTCTCCCCTGCCTGCGGTACCTGCTTACTGCACATTGCAGGTTCTAAGCAGCAAGTTTTGGGAGTGACAAATCTACTTTAGGCTAGGGTCACATTGCGTTCTGTGACCGCGTTTAATGGACTACGTTACACCGCGGCATAACGCGGTGTAACGTAGTTCGTTAATGCCGCCATTGCCTGTAATGGTGAACGTATCGCTAGCTAGCGATGTGCCGTCATTTGAGTGACGGACCGCGAACGCTGCTTGCAGCGTTTGCGGTCCGTTCCTCGCTAGCGCAGATCGGGGATCTGCGCAAGCGGGATCGGCTAATGCGATCCCTTTTGGGACATTGCGTTAGCGCAGTCCGTAGCGCTATGCGCTAAACGGACTGCCCTAACGCAATGTGACCCTAGCCTTACACAGTTGGCTTAAGTCATCTACTACCAAATTATCCATTTTCAAAAGTAAATTCACATTTGTGACCCATTCATCTAAGGAAGGAGGTAAAATTGAAATAGAAAACTGAAATAACAAAAATCTATTTCATAGCTTAATTTTTAATTATTTTTTTTTACAAAACTGGCAAACAGCACAGACCAGTTTTTTTCTATAAAAAGTATTTTTAAATTAATTTTAAAAGGGTGGATTTTTTACACGTATTTTGGAGTTAGTGTCGTTTTGTCTAATTATTTTTTTCTGCCGTTTTTTAAGTTCTATAGACAACCCTATAAAATAAAGCAACAGAAGAAACATAATTAAAAATGCCTAATTTAGAAAGAAAACACCATTGACTCACAAAATCTATAGTCAAAAAGGAAAGGTTTACATACAGTGCCTTGCGAAAGTATTTGGCCCCCTGGAACTTTTCAACCTTTTTCCACATATCGTGCTTCAAACATAAAGATACCAAATGTAAATTTTTGGTGAAGAATCAACAACAAGTTGAACACAATTGTGAAGTTGAACGAAATTTATTGGTTATTTTACATTTTTGTGGAAATTCAAAACCTGAAAAGTGGGGCGTGCAATATTATTCGGCCCCTTTACTTTCAGTGCAGCAAACTCACTCCAGAAGTTCATTGTGGATCTCTGAATGATCCAATGTTGTCCTAAATGCCTAATGATGAGAAATATAATCCACCTGTGTGTAATCAAGTCTCCGTATAAATGTACCTGCTCTGTGATAGTCTAAGGGTTCTGTTTGAAGCACAGAGAGCATCATGAAGACCAAGGAACACAATAGGCAGGTCCGTTATACTCATTACTACATGCAAATATACACAGATTTAAAGAGGTTGTCCACTACTCGTATCTCTGTTTCCTCATTTTAAAATAATGCCACCTATACTCACGTACGTTGCTATTCCAGCGGTGTTGGTGTTGGTCCTGTCTCTCCCAGGGCTCACGTGATATAACAATGTCATGTGATCCCTGGGAGAGTTTGTGCCAACACCACTGGAATGGCAGCAGATGTTAGTAAAGGTGTTGTTATTTTACAAAGGGGAAACAGAGATTGAGAAGGGGTTGTCCAAGTAATGAACAACCCCTTTAATCAAGAAAAAACTTGATGAGAGTGCTCATTAACAAGAAAATGAATATAAGTAGGTTTTTTGGAATGACAAATATACTTCATAATCTGTGCACTATGCAACACAATAAACCCCAACTATTGGTATACATACTCTACCACTTCTTGTCTATCCAGTTATATGGATTAGTAATATTGACTTTTTTATTTCAGAAACACCATTGTGCAGCCCACCATGCCATGATGATGAAGTTTGCGCTTATGCCAGTAATGTGACAACCTGTGTTTGCAATTCAACATATTACGCAGACAAAAGTAAGGCTCTATATAAGATAAGTATTTTTTCTTTTATGCTTCTCTCTTTGTTTTTCTTTATTGCAAGTGATGCAAACTAAGTGCATCACTCAGGCAACTTCATATGGACACTCTTTCCTGATGACCTTTGTATGTGTCACACTTAAAAGTGCTTTTGCACGGAAATATTATCCCCCCCCCCAATGTATTGATGTACTGGTAACCCCCAATCTCCTCCAGAATAAACAAAATATCTGTGCTATGTGCTGCCATCAGCAGAAATCAGGATAGAAGTCCACAGATTGGAAATATTGTCATTCTGTATTAGTTTTTTATACTTATTGAGAAAAATGGCACCAAAAAGCATCTTTGGCTGGGGGACCAATGGTTTTGCTAATTATGTATAAACAAATGAAAATTGAGAACAAACCGTTCCTTTACAGTAAAAGTCATCCTGAACATATATCAATATGAAAAACAATTTACATGCAGTTTCTTGGCCCATAAAAATTAAATAACGTATTGGAAAAATGAATTAGTATTTTGACAAACAACTTGAACATGTAAACTTGGTGTTAAAAATGTGATGGCGGGGAACGGAGTTGAACCAGTTAAGGAAGAGAAGAAAGCATATACACGGACGGACAAGTATGGATTTGCTGTGGTCAAAGAGGCAGTGAATATGTGCAGTGGGACTTCAATAAACTCACTGACCAAGATGTTGATGGCATCTAAGGATTCCAAGGAGATGCCACTCTCTATCTACCAGTACGTATTATCAACTCCAAACCTTTCGTTCAGATATCCTATGTAACTCCCACTGTGTTAGTATGTGCTGCCTTGGTGGCACCTAAATTGCCAGGGCAACTCCACACTTCCTTCCCTACTTTAGACCTGATCGGTCAGGTTCCCTCATGTTAGTTGTGCTTGGCCAGTTGTCTTATGCTTCAATTGGATACACTTGATTATAAAGTCACACACTTTGTGCACTGGTCCAGTATTAATAGCAGTTTAAAAATTGTAGCTTGCAACAGGACCAGCCGGCGCAATATTATATTGATGAATGACCTCAATTGTTTGTTAAATAAATTATTTCTATTTCTATTATACATCCATTTGTTTACTCTTCATTAACATGAGTCATTGTTAGAGCTACAATTCTGTATCACTGCAAAGAACAGAGCAGGTGGGAGGAGCAGAGCAGCTGGGTCAGGAGTTGAAGAGGAGATAGAGCTGGTTTGCCAGGGACTTTGCAGCAATGTAGAATTGTAGTTCTAATGATGACTCATGCAGGGAAAAGAGACTTCCTGTTTCTTCATATTGCTTAGAAGGATTCAGCTTGTCAGTTTTTAATCACTTGATGTCATAGACCTAATTGAAAAGAGAAGAATTAACTAGGTAGAAAGACAGAATGAACAAATGTAAATACACAGTACTATATAATATGATGAATGCAATAAATTAAGAGGATAAAAACTTTGATGGGAGGAGGAGTGCTTCTATAAGAACCTTGAAACACATTGTATTAGAAGCGATGGAGAGTGACATTACCTGTGGACTCTAAACCTGATTTCTGCTGAAAGTCGGCTCTGTTCTGGATCTTTTGTTTATAAATTCTGTAATATGTAAGACAACATTAATCCTTGGCTGGTGATAAGTCTGTGACATCAGCAGTTTTGGGCTATACTCAAAGAACATACTGTTAAAATTGTAAACCTACATGAAATACAATGCCAGATAATTTTTAACTATACAAGAGATGTACTGGTATATAAAATTCTCATTATATACAGTATAACTAACAACATGATTAAAAGAAACTAAAATGGGATGATACAGTATGATAGGGAAGAAAAGGCATCATCACCAGAGGGAAAAACATAACATGTAGACCTGGTTAGAACACGTTCATAATATACTGTGAATATATAAATAACTATTAAGGTATAATAAAAGTGTACATTGCTGTAGCAGCAACAATGAATAATGGGCACTGCCAAATAATAATACAACTAAGCGTAGTGCTAGAACAGCAGTGGGGAAAAAAAAGTATTTAGTCAGCCACCAATTGTGCAAGTTCTCCCACTTAAAAAGATGAGAGAGGCCTGTAATTGACATCATAGGTAGACCACAACTATGAGAGTCAAAATGAGAAAACAAATCCAGAAAATCACCTTGTCTGATTTGGCAAGATTTATTTTGCAAATTATGGTGGAAAATAAGTATTTGGTCACCTAAAAACATGCAAGATTTCTGGCTCTCACAGACTTGTAACTTCTTCTTTAAGAGGCTCCTCTGTTATGATCCTTAGTGGTTGAGGATCACAAATTACTCCAGCTAAGTAACAAACGTAGGACAAGCTCTAGGGAGGTGGCAAACTGGACTGACCGCAAATCTGAACCTATCCAAACACACTAGAAGTAGCCGGTGAACGTGCCTAAAAATCCTAGACGTCTCGAGCCAGCCTGAGGAACTAACTACCCCTAGAGAGAAAGAAAGACCTCTCTTGCCTCCAGAGAAATGATCCCCAAAGATATAGAAGCCCCCAACAGATAATAACGGTGAGGTAAGAGGAAGGCACATACACAGGGGTAAAAGCAGATTCAGCAAATGAGGCCCACTAATACTAGATAGCAGAAAATAGAAAAGGGAATCTATGCGGTCAGTAAAAAACCCTTACAAAATATCCACACTGAGATTTCAAGAACCCCCACACCAACTCACGGTGTGGGGGGAGAAACTCAGTCCCCTAGAGCAACCAGCAAGCGAGGAAATCACATTTTAGCGAGCTGGACTAAAAACATAATGAACACTGATAATCAAAAAATGATCAAACAAAAACTTAGCTTGTCTTGGAGAGACTGGGAGCAAGGTAGACACAAGGAATCTGAAGAGCACTGAATACATTGATAGCAGGCAAGGAACTGAGTATCCAGGTGAGCTAAAATAGGAAACCAACCAAGGATAACGAACCAGCTGATGCTGCAACCTGCAGAAAGACAACACTACACAGTACCGCTTGTGACCACTACAGGGAGCCCAAAAATAGAGTTCACAACACTCCTCTGTCCTTCACTCATTACCTGTAGTAATGGCACCTGCTTGAACTTGTTATCAGTATAAAAGACACCTGTCCACAACCTCAAACAGTCACACTCCAAACTCAACTATGGTGAAGACCAAAGGGCTGTCGAAGGACACCAGAAACAAAATTGTAGCCCTGCATCAGGCTGAGAAGACTGAATCTGCAATAGGCCACCAGCTTGGTGTGATGAAATCAACTGTGGGAGCAATAATAAGAAAATGGAAGACATACAAGACCACTGATAATCTCCCTCGATCTTTGACTCCACGCAAGATCTCACCCCGTGGGGTCAAAATGATCACAAGAACAGTGAGCAAAAATCCCAGAACCACACAGGGGATCTAGTGAATGACCTGCATTCAGCTGGGGCCACTATAAGAAAGGCTACTATCGGTAACACACTATGCCGCCAGGGACTCAGATCCTACAGTGCCAAACGTGTCCCCCTGCTTAAGCCAGTACATGTACAGGCCCGTCTGAAGTTTGCTAGAGAGCATTTGGATTATCCAGAAGAGGATTGGGAGAATGTCATATGGTCTGATGAAACCAAAGTAGAAGTGTTTGGTAGAAACAAAACTCATCATGTTTGGAAGAGACAGAATGCTAAGTTGCAGACAAAGAACACCATACCTACTTTGAAGCATGGTGGTGGCAACATGATGCTTTGGGACTGTTTCTCTGCAAAGGAACCAGGTTGACTAATCTGTGTACATTAAAGAATGAATGGGGCCATGTATCGTGAGATTTTGAGTGCAAACCTCCTCCCTTCAGCAAGGGCATTCAAGATGAAACGTGGATGGGTCTTTCAGCACTATAATGATCCCAAGCACACTGCCAGAGCAATGAAGGAGTGGCTTCGTAAGAAGCATATGAAGGTCCTGAAGTGGCCTAGCTAGTCTGCAGATCTCAACCCCATAGGGCGGCTGAGACACAGGGCAGATAGGCATGGCTGAGACACAGGGCAAGCAGGCAGGACTGAGACACAGGGCAGGCAGGCTCGGCTGAGACACAGGGCAGGCAGGCACAGCTGAGACACAGGGCAGGCAGGCACGGCTGAGACACAGGGCAGGCGGGTGTGGTGTATGTAGGAACAGGTTGGGACCTGTTCACACAGGAGCTGCAGGTATGGATACAAGCAGAAGGAATGAAGAATGAAGAAACAGGTTGGGACCTCTTCATACAGGAGAACCGCAAGGCTGCAGATAGGAGCTGTAGAGCAGCAAGAGATTCTGTAGCAGCAGAACCAGCAAGAAGCAGAACCACAGCAGTAAGGAGCACAGGCAGAGTCGCAAAGGTAGAGAGCAGGGTAGAACCTCAAGGAGCGGAGCAGGGTAGAAAGGAGCCACAGAGCAAGGGCACAGCGGAGCCGCAGAGTGCAGAACCAAGAGCAGAGCAAAGGCACAGAGTGCAGAGCCAAGAGCAGAGCGTAGTCACAGAGTGCAGAGCCGAGAGCAGAGCGAAGGCACAGAGTGCAAAGCCGAGAGCAGAGCAAAGGCACAGAGTGCAGAGCCGAGAGCAGAGCGAAGGCACTGTTATGATCCCAATGGCAGAGGATCTCTGATATTCCGGCAAGATAGCAAAAATATAAATACTGCTCTAGGGAGGTGGAAACTGGGCTAACCGCATACCTGATCCTAACACAAACAACTAAAAGTAGCCGGTGAACGTGCCTACGTTGGTTCTAGACGTCTCGAGCCAGCCGGAGAACTGACTACCCCTAGAGAGAAAAAATAAGACCTCACTTGCCTCTAGAGAAATTGAACCCCAAAGATATAGAAAGCCCCCAACAAATAATAACGGTGAGGCAAGAGGAAAGCACAAACGTAGAGATGAACTAGATTCAGCAAAGTGAGGCCCAATAGTCTAAATAGCAGAAAATAGATAGTGGACTATGCGGTTAGCAGAAAACCCTACAAAAACATCCACGCTGAACATTCAAGAACCCCCACACCGACTGACGGTGTGGAGGGAGAATATCAGCCCCCTAGAGCTTCCAGCGAGTCAGAAAATCAAATGTAAAGCAAGCTGGACAAAAACACTGAATAATGCAAATGATCCAAATTGTACAAAACAGACTTAGCTTTTCTTGCATGAGGCAGACTGAAAGGAATCCGGAGGAGACCATATAGGTCTGGATACAACGATGCCAGGCAAGAGACTGAGTCCAGAGGAGACTTAAATAGGGAACACCCGCTGCTTAACGACACAGCTGGAGCTCAGGCCTGCAACAAGACATGCCTAACATAATACCGTTAGTGACCACCAGAGGGAGCCCAGAAACACAGTTCACAACAGTACCCGCCCCCTTGAGGAGGGGTCACCGAACCCTCACCAAGACCCCCAGGGCGATCAGGATGAGCAGCGTGAAAGGCATGAACTAAATCAGCCGCATGAACATCAGAGGCGACAACCCAGGAATTATCCTCCTGACCATAGCCTTTCCATTTAACTAAATACTGGAGTTTCCGTCTAGAGATACGAGAATCCAGAATCTTCACCACGTACTCCAACTCGCCCTCAACCAAAACCGGGGCAGGAGGCTCAACAGCAGGAACCATAGGCACCACGTACCGCCGCAACAAGGACCTATGGAACACATTATGAATAGCAAATGACGCTGGAAGGTCCAAGCGAAAAGACACTGGGTTAAGGATTTCCAAAATCTTATAAGGACCGATAAAGCGAGGCTTGAACTTAGGAGAGGAGACTTTCAAAGGAACATGCCGAGAAGACAACCAAACCAAATCCCCAACACGAAGTCGGGGACCCACACTGCGGCGGCGGTTGGCAAAACGCTGGGCCTTGTCTTGTGACAATTTCAAATTGTCCACCACATGGTTCCAAATCCGCTGCAACCTATCCACCACAGAATCAACCCCAGGACAGTCAGAAGGTTCAACCTGGCCCGAGGAGAAACGAGGATGAAAACCAGAGTTGCAGAAAAAGGGTGAAACCAAGGTGGCAGAACTAGCCCGATTATTAAGGGCAAACTCGGCCAGTGGCAAAACGGTAACCCAGTCGTCCTGATCAGCAGAAACAAAACATCTCAAATAAGTCTCCAACGTCTGATTAGTTCGCTCGGTCTGGCCATTAGTCTGAGGATGAAAAGCCGACGAAAAAGACAAATCAATACCCATCTTAGCACAAAAGGATCGCCAGAATCTGGACACAAACTGGGATCCTCTGTCAGATACAATATTCTCAGGGATGCCATGCAAATGAACCACATTCTGAAAGAACAAAGGGACCAAATCAGAGGAGGAAGGCAACTTAGGCAAGGGCACCAAATGGACCATTTTAGAAAAATGATCGCACACCACCCAGATGACAGACATCTTCCGAGATACCGGAAGATCCGAAATGAAATCCATGGAAATGTGCGTCCAAGGCCTCTTTGGGATAGGCAAGGGTAAAAGCAACCCGCTGGCACGAGAACAGCAAGGCTTAGCCCGAGCACAAATCCCACAGGACTGCACAAAAGAACGCACATCCTGCGACAAGGAAGGCCACCAAAAGGACCTAGCCACCAAATCTCTGGTACCGAAAATCCCAGGATGTCCCGCCAACACCGAAGAATGAACCTCAGAAATAACTCTGCTAGTCCATCCATCAGGGACAAACAATCTCTCAGGTGGACAACGATCAGGCCTATCAGCCTGAAATTTTTGCAGCCCTCGTCGCAAATCTGGGGAAATGGCAGACAAAATCACTCCCTCTCTGAGAATACCAGCCGGCTCAGAGACTCCCGGAGAGTCAGGCACAAAACTCCTAGAAAGTGCATCAGCCTTCACGTTCTTCGAACCAGGCAGGTACGAGACCACAAAGTCAAAACGAGAGAAAAACAACGACCAACGAGCCTGTCTAGGATTCAGGCGCTTGGCAGACTCGAGGTAAATCAGATTTTTATGATCAGTCAAGACCACCACACGATGTCTAGCTCCCTCGAGCCAATGTCGCCACTCCTCAAATGCCCACTTCATAGCCAACAACTCCCGATTACCAACATCGTAGTTCCGCTCAGCAGGCGAAAATTTCCTTGAAAAGAAGGCGCATGGCTTCATCACGGAGCCCTCAGAACTTTTTTGCGACAAAACAGCCCCTGCACCAATCTCAGAAGCATCAACTTCAACCTGGAAGGGAAGAGAGACATCCGGCTGGCACAAGACTGGCGCTGAAGTAAACCGACGCTTCAGCTCCCGAAAGGCCTCCACGGCCGCAGGAGACCAGTTAGCAACATCAGAACCCTTCTTAGTCATATCCGTCAAAGGTTTAACCACGCTGGAGAAATTAGCGATAAAACGAAGGTAAAAATTAGCAAAGCCCAAGAACTTCTGCAGGCTCTTAACAGACGTGGGCTGAGTCCAGTCATGAATGGCACGGACCTTGACTGGGTCCATCTCCACAGTAGAAGGGGAAAAAATAAAACCCAAAAAAGAAACCTTCTGTACCCCAAAGATACATTTTGAGCCCTTCACAAATAGAGCATTCTCCCGCAGAACCTGAAACACCATCCTGACCTGGTTCACATGGGACTCCCAATCATCAGAAAAAAACCAAAATATCATCCAGATAAATAATCATAAATTTATCCAGATATTTCCGGAAGATGTCATGCATGAAGGACTGAAACACAGAAGGAGCATTAGATAATCCGAAAGGCATCACCAGGTACTCAAAATGACCCTCGGGCGTATTAAATGCCGTTTTCCATTCATCTCCCTGCTTTATGCGCACAAGGTTATACGCACCACGAAGATCTATCTTGGTGAACCAACTGGATCCCTTAATCCGAGCAAACAAATCAGACAACAATGGCAAAGGATACTGAAATTTAACCGTGATCTTATTCAGAAGACGATAATCAATACAAGGTCTCAGAGACCCGTCTTTCTTGCCCACAAAAAAGAATCCTGCACCAAGAGGGGACGAGGATGGGCGAATATGTCCCTTCTCCAAAGACTCCTTTATATAACTCCGCATCGCGGCATGCTCTGGCACAGATAAATTAAAGAGTCGTCCCTTAGGAAACTTACTACCAGGAATCAAATCTATAGCACAATCACAGTCCCTATGAGGAGGAAGGGCACTGGACCTGGCCTCATTAAATACATCCTGAAAGTCTGACAAAAACTCAGGGATCTCAGAAGGAGTAGAAGAAGCAATAGACACCAATGGAGAATTGCCATGAATCCCCTGACACCCCCAACTAGACACAGTCATAGCTTTCCAATCTAAAACTGGATTATGGGCCTGTAACCATGGCAGACCCAAAACGACAACATCATGCATTTTATGCAGTACCAGAAAACGAATCACCTCCTGATGTACAGGAGTCATGCACATGGTCACTTGCGTCCAATACTGAGGTTTATTCTCTGCCAATGGCGTAGAATCAATTCCTCTAAGAGGAATATGATTTTCCAAAGGCTCCAGGACAAAACCGCAGCGCTTGGCAAACGACAAATCCATCAGACTTAAAGCAGCACCAGAATCCACAAAAGCCATAACTGAGTAAGAAGATAATGAACAAATTAAAGTCACCGACAAAATAAACTTAGGCTGAAAAGTACCAATGGCGACAGGATTAACTTCTTTTTTTAAACGTTTAGAGCATGCTGAGATAACATGTGTTGAATCATCACAGTAGAAACACAACCCATTTTGACGTCTATGATTTTGTCGCTCGGCTCTGGTCAAAATTCTGTCACACTGCATAGAATCAGGTGACCGTTCAGACAGCACCACCAAAGGACCAACAGATTTGCGCTCCCGCAAACGTCGATCAATTTGAATGGCCAGAGCCATAGAATCATTCAGACCTGTAGGGATAGGAAACCCCACCATCACATCTTTAATGGCTTCAGAAAGACAATTTCTGAAATTTGCAGCCAGTGCACACTCATTCCATTGAGTAAGCACGGACCATTTCCGAAATTTTTGGCAATATACCTCAGCTTCGTCCTGACCCTGAGAGATAGCCAGCAACATTTTTTCAGCCTGATTTTCAAGATTAGGCTCCTCATAAAGCAAACCAAGCGCCAGGAAAAACGCATCAACATTCACCAATGCAGGATCTCCTGGCGCCAGAGAGAAGGCCCAATCCTGAGGGTCGCCGCGCAAGAAGGAAATAACAATCTTAACTTGCTGAGCGGAATCACCAGAGGAATGAGGTTTCAGAGACAGAAACAATTTACAATTATTCCTAAAATTCAGGAATTTAGATCTATCTCCAAAAAACGGCTCAGGAATAGGTATTTTTGGTTCAGACATAGGGCTATGGATAACAAAATCCTGAATGCTTTGCACCCTAGCAGCAAGCTGATCCACACTAGAAGTCAGAGTCTGGACATTCATATCTGCAGCAGAGTTTCAGCCACTCAGAGAAAAAGGGGATGGAAGAAGCTAGGCAAACTGCAGCAAAAAAAAAAAAAACCTCAGAATTTCTTTTTAATCCCGCTTCTGCGATGCATTAAACATTTTCTTTTGGCCTGGCATTCTGTTATGATCCCAATGGCAGAGGATCTCTGATATTCCGGCAAGATAGCAAAAATATAAATACTGCTCTAGGGAGGTGGAAACTGGGCTAACCGCATACCTGATCCTAACACAAACAACTAAAAGTAGCCGGTGAACGTGCCTACGTTGGTTCTAGACGTCTCAAGCCAGCCGGAGAACTGACTACCCCTAGAGAGAAAAAATAAGACCTCACTTGCCTCTAGAGAAATTGAACCCCAAAGATATAGAAAGCCCCCAACAAATAATAACGGTGAGGCAAGAGGAAAGCACAAACGTAGAGATGAACTAGATTCAGCAAAGTGAGGCCCAATAGTCTAAATAGCAGAAAATAGATAGTGGACTATGCGGTTAGCAGAAAACCCTACAAAAACATCCACGCTGAACATTCAAGAACCCCCACACCGACTGACGGTGTGGAGGGAGAATATCAGCCCCCTAGAGCTTCCAGCGAGTCAGAAAATCAAATGTAAAGCAAGCTGGACAAAAACACTGAATAATGCAAACGATCCAAATTGTACAAAACAGACTTAGCTTTTCTTGCATGAGGCAGACTGAAAGGAATCCGGAGGAGACCATATAGGTCTGGATACAACGATGCCAGGCAAGAGACTGAGTCCAGAGGAGACTTAAATAGGGAACACCCGCTGCTTAACGACACAGCTGGAGCTCAGGCCTGCAACAAGACATGCCTAACACAATACCGTTAGTGACCACCAGAGGGAGCCCAGAAACACAGTTCACAACAGGCACAGAGTGCAGAGCCGAGAGCAGAGCAAAGGCACAGAGAGCAGAGTGAAACCACAGAGAGCAGAGCAAAGCCACAGAGTGTAGAGACAAGAGAAAAGAAAGCCACAGGGTGCAAAGCCGAGAAAAGAGCAAAGCCACAGAGTGTAAAGCCGAGAACAGAGCAGAGCGACAGAGTGCAGAGAAAAAGTCACAGGTTGCATATCAAGAAGCAAAGATAGAAAACCAGCTAGAATATTGAAAGGATATATTAAATTGAATAACCAGAAAAAACGTACTATCCTTTAAAACGATATTTTATTACTATTAACTTATCTAAAATTCCAATAAATAAAACTCAATTGTATGCAATCAACATCAGCCAACTGGGTTGGGTAGGCTAGAAAAATAGGGAGAAATTAGCAAATATGCCTGACACAGTCCCTGTAGGTGGCCCTAAAGTGTCTTAAACCTACCTACCAGCGGAGGTTGGCACCCTAGAATTCGATATGGCGCCCCCGCTCACCGTCGACTGTCCCTTCTCACCCTAGTAGGGTCCTACTTGCTACCCACACCCAGGTACCCACAGACATACACACACAAATTGACCAATAGGTCACACTAACCAAAAAACGTGAAAAAGTGAAAAAGTGAAAGAAAAATTCTAAAACCACTGCAGACATTGCTGCATAATTACACTAAATAGCATGTACCCCACAGTTACCTCAAAAAAGTTTTTCGAGAAACAAAGAAAAAAAATTTTTTTGGATAGTGCAGAGTTATGGGGTACAGCGGGGCACAGTTGGAGTGTGCTTAGTTAACTATTCAGAGGTCATGAGTAGTGAAGCCTCTAATAGATGTAACAGTAGGTCACTGTCTTAGTTAGTGATTGATGACCTGAAAATCATAGACAGACCAATAAGACTAATGTACAGAGTGGATCCCTAGGCAAGATAGCACCCCTCCGAAAAGGTTAGCAGATATATGAGTACACTCAATGGATGTAAGTATTTTGTTGGGTGATATAGATAATACACCCTAGATTGTCCAAAAAATAAAGCAAAATATTCAACAAAGACAAAAAAAAACCAACAAAATAGACCCAAATGAAAAAATTATCTGCCTTATAGGGTATCACATATAGTATTTCTCATTTAGTTTAAGGGCTAATGCACACCAGAATACAGAGATGACTGAGAACCATCCCTCATTACTCACTCTATATTAGATGATCTGATAAGCTTATATTGCTATAAGTAGCATATTTGTCTGCACTCTAGATGCCATACGAGTTCCGCATCTTATAACATAGAAAAAAATCAGCAAAACATTAAACAAAATCAAAAGAAGGAAAGAAACACAACACAAATTGGTATCACATATAGTGTCTCTCAATTGCGTTAGATTAGTGCATCTATAAGCCCAAAATATCTGAGGCCAATCCCTTATAGGATATCGCATATAGTATTTCTCATTTAGTTTAAGGGCTAATGCACATCAGAGTACAGAAACAGCTGAGGACCATCTCTCATTACCCTCTCTATAATAGATAGTCTGATACACTTTTATTGCTGTCAGTAACACATTAGTCTGCACTCTAGATGCCATACGAGTTCCGCATCTTATACCATAGAAAAACTTAGCAAAATAGTAAACAAAGTCAGAAAAAAAGAAAAACACAAAACAAATAGGTATCACAAAGTGTCTCTCAATAACGTTAGATTAGTGCATCTACAAGCCCAAAATGTCTAAGACCAATCCCTTATAGGATATCGCATATAGTATTTCTCATTTGGTTTAGGGGCTAATGCACATCAGAGTACAGAAACAACTGAGAACCATCTCTCATTACCCTCTCTATAGTGGATAATCTGATACACTTTTATTGCTGTCAGTGACACATTAGTCTGCACTCTAGATGCCGTACGAGTTCCGCATCTTATAGCAAAGAAAAAATTAACAAAATATTCAACAAAATCAGAAAAAAGGAAAAAACACAAAACAAATTGGTGTCACATGAATTGTCTCTCAATAACATTAGATTAGTGCATCTACAAGCCCAAAATGTCTGAGGCCAATCCCTCATTGCTATCCTATAAGCAAGTACTGTACTTGGTCTGTCTTGACAAAGAAACATAAAGAAAAAAACTTATCTGAGTAGGTGACATATTCAGTCCCATCTCGCCATCCCTACGCGTTTCACCCCTTCCCAGTTTAGGGGCTCATCAGGGGATAAATTCGGATATAGCAACAATGGCTTCAGAGGTCTAGCAACAGTGGCTACAGGAGTGGGTTTCAGCCACAACAGATTTGCGCTCCCGCAAACGTCGATCAATTTGAATGGCCAGAGCCATAGAATCATTCAGACCTGTAGGGATAGGAAACCCCACCATCACATCTTTAATGGCTTCAGAAAGACAATTTCTGAAATTTGCAGCCAGTGCACACTCATTCCATTGAGTAAGCACGGACCATTTCCGAAATTTTTGGCAATATACCTCAGCTTCGTCCTGACCCTGAGAGATAGCCAGCAACATTTTTTCAGCCTGATTTTCAAGATTAGGCTCCTCATAAAGCAAACCAAGCGCCAGGAAAAACGCATCAACATTCACCAATGCAGGATCTCCTGGCGCCAGAGAGAAGGCCCAATCCTGAGGGTCGCCGCGCAAGAAGGAAATAACAATCTTAACTTGCTGAGCGGAATCACCAGAGGAATGAGGTTTCAGAGACAGAAACAATTTACAATTATTCCTAAAATTCAGGAATTTAGATCTATCTCCAAAAAACGGCTCAGGAATAGGTATTTTTGGTTCAGACATAGGGCTATGGATAACAAAATCCTGAATGCTTTGCACCCTAGCAGCAAGCTGATCCACACTAGAAGTCAGAGTCTGGACATTCATATCTGCAGCAGAGTTTCAGCCACTCAGAGAAAAAGGGGATGGAAGAAGCTAGGCAAACTGCAGCAAAAAAAAAAAAAACCTCAGAATTTCTTTTTAATCCCGCTTCTGCGATGCATTAAACATTTTCTTTTGGCCTGGCATTCTGTTATGATCCCAATGGCAGAGGATCTCTGATATTCCGGCAAGATAGCAAAAATATAAATACTGCTCTAGGGAGGTGGAAACTGGGCTAACCGCATACCTGATCCTAACACAAACAACTAAAAGTAGCCGGTGAACGTGCCTACGTTGGTTCTAGACGTCTCAAGCCAGCCGGAGAACTGACTACCCCTAGAGAGAAAAAATAAGACCTCACTTGCCTCTAGAGAAATTGAACCCCAAAGATATAGAAAGCCCCCAACAAATAATAACGGTGAGGCAAGAGGAAAGCACAAACGTAGAGATGAACTAGATTCAGCAAAGTGAGGCCCAATAGTCTAAATAGCAGAAAATAGATAGTGGACTATGCGGTTAGCAGAAAACCCTACAAAAACATCCACGCTGAACATTCAAGAACCCCCACACCGACTGACGGTGTGGAGGGAGAATATCAGCCCCCTAGAGCTTCCAGCGAGTCAGAAAATCAAATGTAAAGCAAGCTGGACAAAAACACTGAATAATGCAAACGATCCAAATTGTACAAAACAGACTTAGCTTTTCTTGCATGAGGCAGACTGAAAGGAATCCGGAGGAGACCATATAGGTCTGGATACAACGATGCCAGGCAAGAGACTGAGTCCAGAGGAGACTTAAATAGGGAACACCCGCTGCTTAACGACACAGCTGGAGCTCAGGCCTGCAACAAGACATGCCTAACACAATACCGTTAGTGACCACCAGAGGGAGCCCAGAAACACAGTTCACAACAGGCACAGAGTGCAGAGCCGAGAGCAGAGCAAAGGCACAGAGAGCAGAGTGAAACCACAGAGAGCAGAGCAAAGCCACAGAGTGTAGAGACAAGAGAAAAGAAAGCCACAGGGTGCAAAGCCGAGAAAAGAGCAAAGCCACAGAGTGTAAAGCCGAGAACAGAGCAGAGCGACAGAGTGCAGAGAAAAAGTCACAGGTTGCATATCAAGAAGCAAAGCAAGGTTGCAGATAGCAGAGAAGAGAGGCACAGCAGGGAAAGAAGCCACAGACATGGAGACAGGGAGACAAAGGTAGGACAGAGTTCAGACAAGGTAATGATACAAGACAAGGTACAGAAACAAAGATGGAGCGCCCTACCAGGGCAGTGGGGATACTCGGCACTGGGTCCGATCACTATTAAAGGTGATGTCACGGTGGCTGCAATCTGGTCCGTGGCCATGGGAGCCCAATTAAAGGGGAATGGTCTTTAAAGGGATATTGTAAATGAGTCTGTCGTGACACCATCTGCAGTGTTCGGTCAATAAGGGGACCGATGCTGCTTTAAAGGGTTCCTCTGGGGGATGTTGTTGCAGCAAAGATGGTTACGCTTCCCACAGGTGAAGCAGAGTCCCCAGGGGTCTTATAGTGTATGGCGATGATGGTGTATGCCGGCAATGAGTAAAGGATGCAAGTTGTAAAGTCTTTACCTGGTTTACTGTAGTTGGCAGGCGATATCCAAGGTACCAGGCACGGATGGTGATGCGGCCCGGCCAGCTCAGAGGCAATGGGAGTTGAGGTCTGTGAGCCTTTCCAACTAGCGCCGTTCTATGTGAGGTCCCTGCTGCCTGAAGCTTACTGGCAAAGTCCTCTTTTCCTCTGTCCTGGAACAGCTATCTGCATGATGGGCAGCTTGAGCCGTTTTACAGGGACTCTATCATGGCCCAGGCTCCTCAGGTGCTGCTGCGTCTCAGGTGTGGTGCGGGTTGTTCACTTAAAGTTCTGAGCCCTCTGGTTTTGCCAAGTGTCCTACAGTTCCACTATACCCTTGGGCTCCCAGTACCCTTTACTGCACTTCGGCTCTGAGGGTGCCAGGTCACAGTTCCCCTCTGATCTCTGTTCCTCTCCTCTGCTCCTTTCCTCTGAAGCTCCACCACATGCAACACTTCAGGTCTTTCTCCTTCCAGAGGCTGCAGCTCCCACATGGCTGTTGGTCCTCTCTGTCAGACTTCCTTCTCCTTCTGTGTCTCTCCCAGACTGGCTAACTCCTCCTCCAGTCCAGGATATATATCCATATTTGAGGGAAGCCCCCCCTGAATCCGGGTCCTGAGCTCCCCCTCCTGGTCTGGATTTGGAATCTGTTGCATGTGAGTGCCATACCTGATAAAGGGAGTTCCATTGCCTCTGAGCATGATATCACCCTCCCCGAAAGGAAGGCAACATCACTGCAACAACCGGTTACCTGGGGTGTTGCAAAGACACAGGGACCAGGATTGTTGTGATCCGCTTTTTGGCTCCCCTGGTGGTGGCTGGTGGTACTGGAGACTTGTGTGTGCTTTTCTGCCTCAGCTCACCTGCTTCCATCAGTTTTGGGAGTTCCCTATTTAGCCTTGCTCTCCAGTCACTACCTTGCCGGTCATCATTGTAACCTGAGTCTTTCAGTTGCATGTTCCTGCTACTAGTCTGCTGATCAGCTAAGTGGACTCTTGTCCTTATTGTTTTGTTTTTCTTGTCCAGTTTACAGTTTTGTCATTTTCTGTTACTGGAAGCTCTTGTGGACTGAAATTGCCACTCCTGTGTCATGAGTTGACACAGGAGTCTTAAAGTAATTTCAGGATGGGTTTTTTGAAAGGGTTTTTCAGCTGACCGTGAAGTCCTCTTTTGTATCCTTCCTCTATCTAGTAAGTGGACCTCGCTTTGCTAAATCTACCTTCATGCTGTGTATGTCTTTTCCTCTGAACTCACCGTTAATATACGTGGGGGCCACTATCATCTTTGGGGAATTTCTCTAGAGGTAAGCCAGGTCTGTTCCTTCCTCTTCCAGGCATAGTTAGTTCTCCGGCTGGCGCATGGCATCTAGGCAGCCGTAGGAATGCTTCCTGGCTACTGTTAGTTGTGTGGTAGATTTAGGTCACGGTCAGCTTGAGTTTCCATCACCCGAGAGCTAGTCTGTTATTTTTGTGTTTCTTATGTTCCCATGCCATTGGGGAATTATGACAGTATGACCGGCCACTGTTAAAGTAATTGGCAGAAGAAAGGAGAGTAAAAGAAGTCTGTAGATTTTTTTTTTTTTTCCTCTCATGTTTGCTACTTAGTTGGCTCAGTTGTATTTCTGCTCTATTTACAGCCTTGCCTTTCTCTCCTTCTAATCCTTGAATGGCTCTGATCTCTCCAGTTTAAGGATGGACCCTCAGAGTTTGGCTGCAGGTTTAAATAATGTTGCTACGGAGGTTCAGAATTTACAAGATTATGTTATACGTACTCCTATTTCTGAACCTAAGATTCCTACACCAGAGGTATTTTCCGGAGATAGATCTCGATTTCTGAATTTCAAATGTAATTGTAAATTATTCCTTTCTCTCAGACCTCACTCCTCTGGAGATCCTGTTCAGCAGGTTAAAATTGTGATTTCGTTACTGCGAGGTGACCCTCAAAATTGGGCATTTTCATTGACACCAGGGGATCCTGCGTTGCTCAATGTGGATGCGTTTTTTCTGGCTTTAGGGTTGCTGTATGAGGAACCTAATTTGGAGATTCAAGCTGAAAAAGCTTTAATAGCCCTGTCTCAAGGGCAAGATGAAGCTGAGATATACTGCCAAAAATTTCGTAAATGGTCTGTGCTTACTCAGTGGAATGAGTGTGCCCTAGCGGCTAATTTCAGAGAGGGCCTTTCTGATGCCGTTAAGGATGTCATGGTGGGGTTTCCTACGCCCACAGGTCTGAATGAGTCCATGACAATGGCGATTCAGATTGATCGGCGTTTGCGGGAGCGCAAACCCGTGCACCATTTGGCGGTATCTTCTGAAGGGACGCCAGAGAAAATGCAATGTGACAGAATTCTGTCAAGAAGCGAGCGGCAGAATTATAGGCGCAAAAATGGCTTGTGCTTCTACTGTGGTGATTCCGCGCATGTTATATCAGCATGCTCTAAACGTACTAGGAAGGTTGACAAGTCTGTTTCTATTGGCACTTTACAGTCTAAATTTCTTCTGTCTGTAACTCTGATTTGTTCATTATCAGTTATTACCGTGGATGCCTATGTGGACTCTGGCGCCGCTCTGAGTCTCATGGATTGGTCCTTCGCCAGGCGCTGTGGGTTTGATTTGGAGCCTCTGGAAGTTCCTATACCTCTGAAGGGTATTGATTCTACACCTCTGGCTTGTAATAGACCACAGTTCTGGACGCAAGTGACTATGCGTATGACTCCAGACCATCAGGAGATGATTCGCTTCCTCGTGTTGTATAATTTACATGATGTTTTAGTGCTTGGATTACCATGGTTACAATCTCATAACCCAGTACTGGACTGGAAAACTATGTCTGTGTTAAGCTGGGGATGTCGGGGGGCTCATGGGGACATACCTTTGGTTCCTATCTCGTCATCTATTCCCTCTGAGATTCCTGCATTTTTGTCGGATTTTGGGGATATTTTTGAAGAGCCTAAAATTGGTTCTCTCCCTCCCCACAGAGAGTGTGATTGCGCCATAGATCTGATTCCAGGCAGTAAATTTCCAAAGGGTCGTTTGTTTAACCTATCTGTACCTGAGCATGCTGCCATGCGAGAATATGTTAAGGAGTCCCTGGAAAAGGGACATATTCGTCCTTCTTCATCACCTTTAGGAGCTGGGTTTTTCTTTGTCTCTAAAAAGGATGGCTCGCTGAGGCCTTGTATTGATTATCGACTCCTAAATAAAATTACTGTCAAATATCAGTATCCGTTGACGCTGCTTACTGATTTGTTTGCTCGCATAAGGGGGGCTAAGTGGTTCTCCAAGATTGATCTCCGTGGGGCGTATAATTTGGTGCGAATTAAGCAAGGGGATGAGTGGAAAACCGCATTTAATACGCCTGAGGGCCACTTTGAGTATTTAGTAATGCCTTTCGGCCTTTCTAATGCGCCTTCAGTTTTTCAGTCCTTTATGCATGATATTTTCTGTGAATATCTGGATAAATTTATGATTGTGTATTTGGACGCTATTTTGATTTTTTCTGAGGACTGGGAGTCTCATGTTCAGCAGGTCAGGAGGGTTTTTCAGGTCTTGCGGGAGAATTCTCTGTGTGTAAAGGGTTCTAAGTGTGTTTTTGGGGTTCAAAAGATTTCCTTTTTGGGGTATATTTTTTCCCCTTCTTCTGTTGAGATGGACCCTGTCAAGGTTCGGGCTATTTGTGACTGGACGCAGCCTACTTCTCTAAAGGGTCTTCAAAAGTTCTTGGGCTTTGCTAATTTTTATCGTCGATTTATAACTGGTTTTTCTGGTGTTGCTAAGCCTCTTACGGATTTGACTAAGAAGGGTGCTGATGTTGCCAATTGGTCCTCTGCCGCTGTGGAGGCCTTTCGGGAACTTAAGCGCCGCTTTTCATCTGCCCCTGTGTTGCGCCAGCCCGATGTCTCTCTCCCCTTTCAGGTTGAGGTCGATGCTTCCGAGATCGGAGCGGGGGCGGTTTTGTCGCAGAAAAGTTCCGATTGCTCAGTGATGAGACCTTGTGCGTTCTTTTCTCGAAAATTTTCTGCCGCCGAAAGAAATTATGATGTCGGTAATCGGGAGCTTTTGGCCATGAAGTGGGCATTTGAGGAGTGGCGTCATTGGCTTGAGGGTGCTAGACATCAGGTGGTGGTTTTGACTGATCACAAGAATCTGATTTATCTTGAGTCTGCCAGGCGCCTGAATCCTAGACAGGCGCGCTGGTCGTTGTTTTTCTCTCGGTTTAATTTTGTGGTCTCATATCTACCAGGTTCTAAGAATGTGAAGGCAGATGCCCTTTCTAGGAGTTTTGAGCCTGATTCCCCTGGTGATTCGGAACCTACAGGTATCCTTAAGGATGGGGTGATATTATCCGCTATTTCCCCAGATCTGCGACGTGCTTTGCAAGAGTTTCAGGCGGATAGACCTGATCGCTGTCCACCTGGTAGACTGTTTGTTCCTGATGATTGGACCAGTAGAGTCATCTCGGAGGTTCATTCTTCTACGCTGGCGGGTCATCCTGGAATTTTTGGTACCAGGGATTTGGTGGCTAGATCCTTCTGGTGGCCATCTCTGTCTCGTGATGTGCGTGTTTTTGTGCAGTCTTGTGATGTGTGTGCTCGGGCCAAGCCTTGTTGTTCTAGGGCTAGCGGGTTGTTGTTACCCTTGCCTATCCCGAAGAGGCCTTGGACGCACATCTCGATGGACTTTATTTCTGATCTTCCTGTCTCTCAGAGGATGTCTGTTATCTGGGTGGTGTGTGACCGTTTTTCTAAGATGGTTCATTTGGTGCCATTGCCGAAGTTGCCTTCCTCGTCTGAGTTGGTTCCTTTGTTTTTTCAAAATGTGGTTCGCTTGCATGGTATTCCTGAAAATATAGTTTCTGATAGGGGTACCCAGTTCGTTTCTAGATTTTGGTGGGCATTCTGTGCCAGGTTGGGCATTGATTTGTCTTTTTCGTCTGCCTTCCATCCTCAGACTAATGGCCAGACGGAGCGAACTAATCAAACTTTGGAGACGTATTTGAGGTGTTTTGTGTCTGCGGATCTGGATGATTGGGTTGCCTTTTTGCCGGTGGCGGAGTTTGCTCTTAATAACCGGGTCAGTTCTGCCACTTTGGTTTCCCCTTTCTTTTGCAATTCGGGGTTTCATCCCCGTTTTTCTTCTGGTCAGGTGGAGTCTTCGGATTGTCCTGGAGTAGATGCTGTGGTGGATCGGTTGTATCGGATTTGGGAACAAGTGGTGGACAATTTGAATTTGTCCCAGGAGAGGACTCAGCGGTTTGCTAACCGCCAGCGTCGGGTTGGTCCTCGCCTTCGTGTTGGGGACTTGGTGTGGTTGTCTTCCCGTTTTGTCCCTATGAGGGTTTCTTCTCCTAAATTTAAGCCTCGGTTCATCGGTCCCTATAGGATTTTGGAGATTATTAACCCTGTTTCCTTTCGTTTGGACCTTCCGGCATCTTTTGCTATCCATAATGTGTTCCATCGGTCGTTGTTGCGGAGATACGAGGTGCCGGTGGTTCCTTCTGCTGGGCCTCCTGCTCCTGTGCTGGTTGAGGGTGAATTGGAGTACGTTATAGAGAAGATCTTGGACTCCCGTATTTCCAGGCGGAGACTCCAGTACCTGGTTAAATGGAAGGGCTATGGTCAGGAAGATAATTCTTGGGTAACTGCCTCTGATGTTCATGCCTCGGATTTGGTTTGTGCCTTTCATAGGGCTCATCCAGGTCGCCCTGGCGGTTCTTGTGAGGGTTCGGTGCCCCCTCCTTAAGGGGGGGGTACTGTTGTGATCCGCTTTTTGGCTCCCCTGGTGGTGGCTGGTGGTACTGGAGACTTGTGTGTGCTTTTCTGCCTCAGCTCACCTGCTTCCATCAGTTTTGGGAGTTCCCTATTTAGCCTTGCTCTCCAGTCACTTCCTTGCCGGTCATCATTGTAACCTGAGTCTTTCAGTTGCATGTTCCTGCTACTAGTCTGCTGATCAGCTAAGTGGACTCTTGTCCTTATTGTTTTGTTTTTCTTGTCCAGTTTACAGTTTTGTCATTTCCTGTTACTGGAAGCTCTTGTGGACTGAAATTGCCACTCCTGTGTCATGAGTTGACACAGGAGTCTTAAAGTAATTTCAGGATGGGTTTTTTGAAAGGGTTTTTCAGCTGACTGTGAAGTCCTCTTTTGTATCCTTCCTCTATCTAGTAAGTGGACCTCGCTTTGCTAAATCTACCTTCATGCTGTGTATGTCTTTTCCTCTGAACTCACCGTTAATATATGTGGGGGCCACTATCATCTTTGGGGAATTTCTCTAGAGGTAAGCCAGGTCTGTTCCTTCCTCTTCCAGGCGTAGTTAGTTCTCCGGCTGGCGCATGGCATCTAGGCAGCCGTAGGAATGCTTCCTGGCTACTGTTAGTTGTGTGGTAGATTTAGGTCACGGTCAGCTTGAGTTTCCATCACCCGAGAGCTAGTCTGTTATTTTTGTGTTTCTTATGTTCCCATGCCATTGGGGAATTATGACACAGGATATACTGCCTCCTGGAGGGCGGACAGACAAGAACAATGCAAAGCAGGGAGTATACACAGGGACCAAGATATTCTGCCTCTTGGAGAGCGGACAGACAAAAACAAGGCAGAGCAGGGAGCATAACCTCCAGAGAAGGAGGAACACAGAACAAGACCTGGCAGCTCAGTAGCAAGAAACTAACTGAGTTAAGACATTGCACATGCAAGTTCCACAGGGTGGAGCTGGCCTAAATACTAGAGGCCTCTTGATAATTGGTCAGAGACACATTAGACAGGTGCACCCTGATTCCATAAGAACCAGAGAGTTATGGCGCCACCCCCCCTATGCACACAGCCAGGAAGCATACAGAGAGCAGGCAAAAAGCAAGAGACACAGAACATGGAGCCGGCAGCAGACAGAAATCACAACATGACCTGGAGCAGTGAGTAACATGGTGTGTGAGGGATGAGGGGCCATGCTGTTATGCCAGCAGAGTTGTTACAACCACCAACAGTGTGTGCCAACCTTGTGAAGACTTACAGAAAACAATTAACCTCTGTCATTGCCAACAAAGGAAATACAGTGGGCAGAGAAAGTATTCAGACCCCTTTAAATTGTTCACTTTTTGTTTCATTGCAGCCATTTGGTAAATTCAAAAACATTCATTTTTTTCTCATTAATGTACACTCTGCACCCTATCTTGACCGAAAAAAAACAGAAATGTAGAAATTTGTGCAATTTATTAAAAAAACCCTGAAATATCACATGGTCATAAGTATTCAGACCCTTTGCTCAGACACTCATATTTAAGTCACATGCTGTCCATTTCCTTGTGATCCTCCATGAGATGGTTCTACTCCTTCATTTAAGTCCAGCTGTGATTAAAAAAAACTGATAGAACTTGATTTGGAAAGGCACACACCCCTCTGTATAAGACATCACAGCTCACAGTGCATGTCAGACCAAATGAGAATCATGAGGTCAAAAAGAACTGGCTAAGGAGCTCAGAGACAGAATTATGGCAAGGCACAGATCTGGCCAAGGTTACAAAAGACTGTCTGCAGTACTTAAGGTTCCTAAGAGCACAGTGGCCTCCATAATCCTTAAATGGAAGACGTTTGGGACCACGAGAAGTCTTCCTAGTCCTGGCTGTTCAGCCATATTGAGCAATTGTAGGAAAAGAGCCTTGTGAGAGAAGTAAAGAAGAACCCCAAGATCACTGTGGCTGAGCTCCAGAGATGCAGTAGGGAGATGGGAGAAAGTTCCACTAAGTCAACTATCACTGCAGCCCTCCACCAGTTGGGTCTTTATGGCAGAGTGGCCAAGGAAAGCCTCTCCTCAATGCAAGACATATGAAAGCTGCACAGAGTTTGCTAAAAAACACATGAAGGACTCCCAGGCTATGAGAAATAAGATTCTCTGGTCTGATGAGACGAAGATAGACCTTTTTGGTGATAATTCTAAGTGGCATGTGTGGAGAAAACCAGGCAATGCTCATCACCTGCCCAATACAATCCCAACAGTGAAACATGGTGGTGGCAGCATCATGCCATGGGGGTGTTTTTCAGCTGCAGGGACAGGACGACTGGTTGCCATTGAAGGAAACATGAATGCGGCCAAGTACAGAGATATCCTGGATGAAAACCTCTTCCAGAGTGCTCTGAACCTCAGACTTGGCCGAAGGTTCACCTTACAACAAGACAATGACCTGCTACGGGTTTTGGAAAAATGCATTTTTTCTTGTTTGGTTTTTCTTCAAACTTTGAAGTTTTTTTAACCATTTAAATAAAAAAGAACATATACATGTTTCATATCTATGAACTTGTAATTACCTGGGGAATCATAATGAGAGGTCAGTTTTAACATTTAGTGAATAGTGTTGAGCGATACCGTCCGATACTTGAAAGTATCGGTATCGGAAAGTATCGGCCGATACCGGCAAAGTATCGGATCCAATCCGATACCGATACCCGATACCAATACAAGTCAATGGGACTCATGTATCGGACGGTATTCCTGATGGTTCCCAGGGTCTGAAGGAGAGGAAACTCTCCTTCAGGCCCTGGGAACCATATTAATGTGTAAAATAAAGAATTAAAATAAAAAATATTGCTATACTCACCTCTCCGACGCAGCCTGGACCTCCGCGAGGGAACCGGCAGCGTTGTTTGCTTAAAATTCGCGCGTTTACTTCTTTACTTGAAGTCCCGGCTTGTGATTGGTCGCGTGCCGCCTATGTGGCCGCGACGCGACCAATCACAGCAAGCCGTGACGTAATTTTAGGTCCTTCAGGATTTTAAAATTACATTCTGGCTTGTGATTGGTCGCGTCGCGGTCACATGGGCGACGCAACCAATCACAAGCCGTGACGTCACGGGAGGCTGGACACGCGCGCATTTTAAAATGCGCGCTTGTCCTGCCTCCCGTGACGTCCCGGCTTGTGATTGGTCGCGTCGCCCATGTGGCCGCGACGCGACCAATCACAGCAAGCCGTGACGTAATTTTAGGTCCTTCAGGATTTTAAAATTACGTTCTGGCTTGTGATTGGTCGCGTCGCGGTCACATGGGCGACGCGACCAATCACAAGCCGTGACGTCACGGGAGGCAGGACACGCGCGCATTTTAAAATGCGCGCATGTCCTGCCTCCCGTGACATCACGGCTTGTGATTGGTCGCATCGCGTCGCGACTCGCGACCAATCACAAGCCAGAACGTAATTTTAAAATCCTGAAGGACCTAAAATTACGTCACGGCTTGCTGTGATTGGTCGCGTCGCGGCCACATGGGCGACGCGACCAATCACAAGCCGGGACGTCACGGGAGGCAGGACAAGCGCGCATTTTAAAATGCGCGCGTGTCCAGCCTCCCGTGACGTCACGGCTTGTGATTGGTCGCGTCGCCCATGTGACCGCGACGCGACCAATCACAAGCCAGAACGTAATTTTAAAATCCTGAAGGACCTAAAATTACGTCATGGCTTGCTGTGATTGGTCGCGTCGCGGCCACATGGGCGGCACGCAACCAATCACAAGCCGGGACTTCAAGTAAGGAAGTAAACGCGCAAATTTTAAGCAAACAACGCTGCCGGTTCCCTCGCGGAGGTCCAGGCTGCGTCGGAGAGGTGAGTATAGCAATATTTTTTATTTTAATTCTTAATTTTACACATTAATGTTGTTTCGATACCAATACCCGATACCACAAAAGTATCGGATCTCGGTATCGGAATTCCGATACCCGCAAGTATCGGCCGATACCCGATACTTGCGGTATCGGAATGCTCAACACTATTAGTGAATATGGTAAAAAAAAAAATTGTGGAATTGCACTTTTTTTTCAATTTCACCACACTTGCAAATTATTTTCCCATTTTTTTAGTACAAGATATGGTAAAATCTATGGTGCTGTTCAAAAGTACAACTCGTCCCGCAATAAACAAGCCATCACATGGTCATATTGATGGAAAAATAACAAAGTTATGTCACTGGAAAGAATTGTAGCAACTTAAGAAATGGAGATGCCAAAATGGAAATACCCCTGGTCTTTAACCCCTTAGGCTTGTTTCCCTAGGGATCCTAACCCTAACCCTTATGGTTAGGGTTAGGATCCTAACCCTTAGGGTTAGGGTTAGGATCCCTAGGGTTATGGTTAGGGTTAGGATCCCAAGGGTTATGGTTAGGGTTAGGGTTTGGATCCCTAGGGTTAGGGTTAGGATCCCAAGGGTTATGGTTAGGGTTAGGGGTAGGGTTTGGATCCCTAGGGTTAGGGTTAGGGGTGGGGTTAGGGTTAGGGTTTGGATCCCTTTATCACCTTGATGGTGGGGGGTGGCTTATCAGTGACCTGGTGACCAGGACATTCTTCTAATAAAAAGCTACCCCTAACCCTAACCCTAGGGATCCTAACCCTAAACCTATCTAATTCTATTAATAGTGGGTTTTCTAGTTGATTTTGATGATTGGCAGCTGTCACACACTTCTCAGCATGCGTTTCAAAAACGCAAACGCAGGAAAAAACGCATGTAAACGCGTCAAAACGCCGCGGTTATTTTTCTGCATGCAAAAAATGCATGCATCTAAAAAACGCAGCATTTGCATGCGTTTACATGCGTTTTTTCACCACCTGCGTTTTTTTTAAAAACGCTGCAGATCAAAACGCAAGTGTGAAACCAGCCTTAGTGACCGAGCCAATTTGGTACTTAATAACCAAGCCAATTTTTACAATTCTGACCACTGTCAATTTATGAAGTTATAGCTTTAGAATGCTTCAACGTATACCACTGATTCTGAGACTGTTTTTTCGCAACATATTGTACTTCATGCTAGTGGTAAAATTTCTTTGATATGACTTGCATTTGTTTATGAAAAAAACAGAAATTTGGCAAAACTTTTGAAAATTTTGCAATTTTCAAACGTTTAATTTTTGTACCCTTAAATCAGAGTGGTCTCATGCAAAATACTTAAAAAATAAACATTTTTTTTTGTTAGGACGTTATAAGGGTTAAAAGTTGACCAATGATTTCTCATTTTTCCAACAAAATTTACAAAATCATTTTTTTAGGGACCACCTCACATTTCAAGTGAGTTTGGGGTTCAATATAACAGAAAATACCTAAAAATGACACCATTCTAAAAACTGCACCCCTCAAGTTGGGCAAAACCACATTCAAGAAGTTTATTAATCCTTCAGGTGCTTCACGAGAACCAAAGCAACGTGGAAGGAAAAATTAACATTTTACATTTTTCACAAAAAATTTACTTTGGAACCAATTTGTTTCTATTTTTACAAGGGTAGTAGGAGAAAGTAGACCACCAAAATTTTTGTGCAATTTCTCCTGAGTACGCTAATACCCCGTATGTTGGGGAAAGCCACTGTTTCGGCGCATGGCAGGGCTCAGAAGGGAGGGAGCGGGCGCCGTTATTCCATTAACAACGGCGATTGCAACACTGGGGTCGGTAAAAACTGACCCGAATCATGTTCTCTGGGGTCTTGGCTACCCCAGGCGCTGGGGGTGCTATACCCTTATTCCTCAGCACCTAAGTACCCTTAACTACTACCGTTAAAAGGCGTATTAGAAGTCGTTAAGGGGTTAAGGGGTTGAAGTGAATAACTTGAATAATAAACACAAACACTTTTTTCCATGTTCTCTCGTTCGCCTGTTCCCTTTCATGTTTAGTGAATAGGAGAGATTGTTCGAGGGATTATAAGAAGAACCATGTAACAGCAGCTGACTCTCCTTCATTGGCTTAGCTGCCACATTACTGCCATTTTAGTTATCATCCCCGCTGTAGTGGTCAAATAGCACCCTACTATATTCCAGTTCCACAGTAATCCACTTTTTTTTGTTTTTTTTTTTGTTTGTGCGCATTACTTCATCTCTAATAAACACTCCCCTGTCTAACTCTTAGTCATCATATGTTTGAATATGATATGATATATATATATATATATATATATATATATATATATATATACTGCTCAAAAAATAAAGGTACCACTTAAACAACACAAAGTAACTCCAAGTCAATCACACTTCTATTAAATCAACCTGTCCAGTTATGAAGGACCACTGATTGTGAATCAATTTCTCCTGCTGATGTGCAAATGGAACTGACAACAGATGGAAATGATAGGCAATTAGCAAGACAACCCCTATAAAGGAGTGGTTCTGCAGGGGGTGACCACAGACCATTTCTTGGTTCTCATACTTTTTGGCTATTATTTTGGTCACTTTTGCATTTTGTCATTGCTCTCACCCCCACAGTAGCTGAAGGCAGTGTCTACAATGCACAGAAGTTGCTCAGATAGTGTAGCTCATCCAGGATGGCACATCAATGCAAGCTGTGGCAAGAAGGGTAGCTGTGTCTGTCAGCACAGCATCCAGAGCATGGAACAGATATCAGGAGACAGGCCAGTATACCAGGAGACTTGGAGGGGTCCCTAGGAAGGCTACAACCCAGCAGCAGGACTGCTACTTCTTCCTTTGTGCATTCATGTGTCTGCTCAGAAAAAGACTCCTTAAGGGTAGTATGAGGGCTCGACATCCAAAAGTGGGTGTTGTGCTTACACCCCAACACCATGCAGGGCGATTGGCATTTGCCAGAGAACATCAAGATTGGCAGATTCAACATTGGCGCCCTGTGCTTTTCACGGATGAGAATTAATTCACACTAAACACTTGTGACAGATGTGACAGAGTCTGGAAACACAGTGGACAGCGTTTTGCTGCCTGCAACATCCTCCAGCATGACTGATTTGGCAGTGGGTCAGTAATGGTGTGGGGAGTCATTTCTTCTTAGGCCCGTGTGCTAGCCAAAGGTCCCCTGACTGCCATTAGGTACCAGGATGACATCCTCAGACCAAGTGTGAAACCATATGCAGGTGCAGTGGGCACTGGGTTTCTTCTAATGCATGACAATGCTAGGCCTCATGTGGCTGAAGTGTGTCAGCAGTCCCTGCATGATGAAGCATTGATACTATGGACTGGCCTGTCCATTCCCCAGATCTGTATCCTATAGAACACATCTGGGACATCATGTCTTGTTCCATTCACCAACGCTATGTTGCACCACAGACTGTTCAGGGGTTGACTGATGTTTTAATCCAAATCTGGGAGGAGATCCCTCAGGAGAACATCTGCTACCTCATTAGGAACATGCCCAGACATTGTAAGGAGGTCATACAAACATGTGGAGGCAACACACGCTACTAAGCATCATTTCCTTGTCATGAGAAATTTCCACTGAATTTGGATCAGCCTGAAATTTATTTCCATTTTGATTTTGCGCATCATTCCAAATTCAGACCTCCATTGGAATATTAATTTTGATTCACAGTGACCATTTTTATGTTTTTTTTGTTCTCAATGCATTCCACTATGTAATGAATAACTGGCTCAGTGACTGTACTCAAAGAGTGGTAATAAATGGTTGCATATCCAATTGAAAAAGTGGTTCAAGTGAGGTACCGCAATGCTCTGTCCTGGCCTCAGTGTTGTTCAACAAATTTCTAAATGATTTAGATAAGGGAACTGAAGGTAAACTAATCAAATTTGAAAATGATGCAAAGCTAGGCGGGATAGCTAACACTAGAGAAGACAGAGAAAGGATTTAGAAGGACCAATATAAGCTTGAACAATGGGCACCAAACTAATAGAATGGTATTTAGCAGGGAGAAATTCAAGATTCTACATCTGGACAAGAAAAATGAAAATTACATGTATAGAATGGGAGGAATAGAACTAAGCAAAAGAACGTGTGAAAAAGACTTGGGTATACTAATAGATCACAGACTGCACAAGAGTCAACTGTGTGATGCAGTAGCATAAAAGCAATCACAGTTCTAGGATGTATTAAGAGAGCATAGAGTCTAGATCACGGGAAGTAATTATACCACTCTACTCCTCCTTGGTCAGGCCTCATCTGGAATACTGTGTCCAGTTCTCCGCACCACATTTTAAAAAAGACATTGAAAAACTAGAGCAAGTTCAGAAAAGAGCTACCAGGATGGTAAGCGGACTGCAAAGTATGTCCTAAGAGGAATGGATAAAGCATCTCGGAATGTTTAGCTTGCAAAAAAGAAGGCTAAGAGGAGACTTATTAGCCATCTACAAATTTCTTAAGGTATGTCAGAGTGTAGAGGGATCATTCATCATTATTCTCATTTGCACATGGAAACATGAGAAGCAATGGAATGAAACAGAAAGTGAGAAGATACAGATTAGATATTAGAAAATACTTTTGACAGTGAGGGTGATCAATGAGTGAAACAGTCTGCCACGTGTGGTGGTGAGTTCTACTTCAATGAAAGTCTTCAAAAAGAGGCATGACAGCATCTGTCTGAGATGGTTTAGTGAGTACTGCATTGCGCAGGGGGTTGAACACGATGACCCTTGAGGTCCCTTTCAACTCTAACATTCTATGATTTTATGAATAAAGATTTACAACTGGAATATTTCATTCAGTGATAGCTAGAATGTGGTATTTTAGTGTTCCCTTTATTTTTTGAGCAGTGTACATATATAATGCACACACGCTCCTTTCCCATGTCACAGTTTGAGCACTGATTTTGGACTCCTGACCCAAGATGTACACATTGCAGGTCTTTTTACCACTTGGTTTATGACGTGGTGCAGATTTCAAAATCCATAGCATGTCAGTTGTTTTAGGGAACTCTTTTTATGCATGCACACAATTGTATAGCATAGGATGCAGGCACTTGGAGCATGGCAAGTAGTTTGTGTCCTTTAAGAGCACATTTACACACAAGGTGCAACAAGCATTCCTGGGAACACTTGTTTCCAAATTATAAACTTTTTTAAAGAGGCCACCTGTTGTGAACTATACTTCTTGGCTCCCTCTTGTGGCCACTAGTGATTTGGCACTTGGATTGTCTTTTACCAGGTTGGTACTCACCTGCTTCGTTAGGCCTGGGGTGTTGCTATTTAAACTTCCTGGATTCTCAGTCCAGTGCCTGGCATCGTTGTAATCAGTTCATTTCTGTTTGCTCCTGTCTTCAGGTCCTGGTTCTTTGCAAGATAAGCTAAGTCCTGCTTTCTTATTTTTTGATCATTTGCATTGTTTATATTTTTGTCCAGCTTGTACAAAATGTGATTCCTGTTATCGCTGGAAGCTCTAGGGGGCTGATATTCTCCCCCCACACCGTTAGTCGGTTTGGGGGTTCTTGGATATTCAGCGTGGATATTTTGAAGGGTTTTTGCTGACCATATTAGTCATCTTACTATATTCTGCTATTAGTCAGTGGGCCGCTCTTTGCTAAAATCTAGTTCATTCTTACGTTTGTCTTTTCTTCTTACCTCACCGTTATTATTTGTTGGGGGCTTGTATTACTTTGGGGTCTTTTCTCTGGAGGCAAGAAAGGTCTTATTTTCCCTTATAGGGTTAGTTAGTTCTCCGGCTGGCGCGAGACATCTAGGATCAACGTAGGCACGTTCCCCGGCTACTGTTAGTGTTTGTGCTAGGATCAGGTATATGGTCAGCCTAGTTACCACGTCCCTATGAGCTGGTATTTATGTTTGCAGACTTTGCTGTAATCTCTGAGATCCTTTGCCATTGGGATCATAACAGCCACCATTCACCAACGAACAAGTAAAATTTATCATCAGACAAAATCATTTTTAAGATTGCTGAAAAATAAGCATTCTCAGGCCCATGCAAATTACATCTCCTTCACACGTCAGTGTTTCAGGTATGTGTGGTGATAGTTTTCATATGTACTGGAGACGCGTTCCCATGCATACCCATTATAATCTATGGTGGCTGCACACATGTTCATTACGGGGATAGTAATATGGGTGTTTTATAGATGCCTCTCCTTTACTAACCACTTGGCTTTATATCAGCGGACATAAAACAGCTGACATCATCCCTCAAACTATTACCCCACTTGCCACCACACCTATGCAAGTGGGAAGAGCGGAGGCTAAGCACCAGATTTAGTGCATCTAATGAATGCCCCATTTCTGGGGTGGGTGAGGGCTGGTGTTTTATTCTGGCATGGGGACCTCACATATTTGTTTGGTAACAGTCGATGAACTCTGATCACCTTTTGATTTCAACACTCAGCACTTAAGCTGAGTTTTCAGGCTTAGCTCAGTGTCTCCTGGATTCACAGCAGAGTGGTTGCATCATGCCACCACACAGCTGTGAATCCCGATGTAGCAGAGTTAGAGCACATCATGGGACATATAGATTATCCTCGGACAGGGGAAGAATAGGATGTTTTATTATTTTTAATTTTGCAGTAATAAACAGGTGAACGATGGTGGGGAGTGTTTCTTTCAAATAAAGGACTCTGTGTTTATATTTTAGTTAAAGGACTTTTTCCTGTGTCTGTGTTTCTATTACTTTTGATGATGGGGTTAGCAATGGGGGTGTCTTCAAGATGCCTCTCCATTACTAATCTGTGTGCTTGATGTAAGCTGACATTACAAAGCTGAGATCAACCTCACAAATATTACCCCACTTGCCACCGCATCAGGGCAAGTGGGAAGAGCTGGGCAAAGTGTCAGAATTGGCATATCTAATAGATGCGCCTTTTCTGGGGCAGGTGCGAGCTGCTATTTTTAGGCTCGGGAGGGCCAATATCTATGGCCCCTTCCCAGTCTGAGAATATCAACCCCCAGCTGTCTGCTTTAGCTTGGTTGGTTGTCAAAAATGAGAGAGACCATTTAAAAAAACAGTGTGATTTCTCTTCATTTTTGATAACCAGATAATATAAAAGTCACAGCTGATTACTGCGACCCGCTGCTGTCAGCTTTACTTGTGCTGATTAGTAGTAATGCGCGAATATACTCGGTACTCGAGATTTCCCGAGCACGCTCGGGTGTCCTCCGAGTATTTGTAAGTACTGGGAGATTTAGTTTTCCTCATCTCAGCTGAATGATTTACATCTGTTAGCCAGCTTGATTACATGTGGGGATTCCCAAGCAACCAGGCAACCCCCACATGTACTTATGCTGGCTAACAGATGTAAATCATTCAGCTGCGGCGATGAAAACTAAATCTCCGAGCACTAAAAAATACTCGGAGGACCCCCGAGCGTGCTCGGGAAATCTCGAGTATCAAGCATATTCACTCATCACTACTGATTAGCATAAATAGAGGGATCACACATCATTTTTTTTTTTTATTTATTGCACAGGCGCCAGCTGGTGAATACTCTTATCAGCCTCGCCTGCTCTCCCTGCTATCACCGAAACCAGGTGTAGGATGATGAGAGTAGTACTTTTTTACCGCTCGTCACAGGTGCTGGCTCACGCTCTGTTATGTGTATGATAGCGTGGGAATCACAGCCCTCTTACTGGCAGTAAAGAACTTACCACCGATCTGAGTCGGTGTTTCTAGCGCTGTCACACAGATGAAACTCCGGATGTTCGGGGGTGCCAAACCTGACCAGTAACACAGACTTCAGGGAGAAGTCCGAGTTCGGGGTCTGTGCATGGACATAAGGTGTTTGGTATGGACTCCAAACTTTACTGTTCGGGTTCACCCATCCCGACCTATAAACTTAAAGCTTTGTAAATCACTTTTGTGTTTATGTGCAAAATGCTGTGACTCACTCGACCTGCTGTGATTACCTGGGTTTACTGCATCTCTTACCTGGGTTTAATGCATCTCTTACATGTTCACTGACACATTTTTTGTTAATGTTTTGGTAGTGCAGTATATTTTGAATATGGCATTCTTCACATAGTATGAGGTATGATAAGTTGGTAGGACAATAATTGATTTAACAAGAACCTGGAAGCACGATATTGTAATGTAAAGAGATGGCTGTAATGGCACTGTAATACTGATTGCATTGATCCCTTTAGGTATGAAATCTACTTTGCTGTTCTTCTTTAAAGGGAACCTGTCACCCCCCAGGGTGTTTTTAAAAGAGCCACCTTCAGCAGCACTAAGGCTGCATTCTGTGAAGGTGGCACTTATGTTTAGCATCCTTTAGGAATGCTGAAATATTCACTTTTATAAATTGCCCGCCATACCTCTATTGTGTCCAGGAGGTTTGTCTCCTCCCCCAGTGTCAACCACCTCTGAGACGTCAATCATCCTCCTGTGTCCTCCGAGGGCCGCTTCCTCGTGGCGTCACTGGCGCCTTCATGTAGCTGAGGCCCCAGATCCCGCCCCGCAGTGTGTTATGATGTATTCACACGGTGGGGCCGTGAATCTGGCAGTGGAGCGGGTCACCATGTTCCATTGAAGATAGTGCCGAAGTCTCGCGAGACTTCACAAATCTCGCGAGACTTCAGCACTATCTTCATTGGAGCACGGTGACCCGTTCCACTGCACAGGCACCAGATTCCCAGCCCCACAATGTGAATACATCATAACACACTGCGGGGCGGGATCTGGGGACTCCGCTGTGCGCAGGCGCAATATCCTGATGTAAGTTCTGAGAAATAATTGCAGAGCGCAGGTGCCAGGCATGTATTTTGAGCACAGGAGGCGGCGCACAGACGCAAGAGGGAGATGATTGATGTCTCGGAGGCGGTTGACACCAGTGGAGAAGACAAACCTCCTGGACACAATAGAGGTATGGTGGGCAATTTATAAAAGTGAATATTTCAGCATTCCTAGGGATGCTAAACATAAGTGCCACCTTCACATAATGCAGCCTAATTAGCTTTTGGTGCACAGAGGCTGGACTGTGCACTGGAACTTCTCCTCCCAGTCTGTGATTCCCGGTTCCTCTGCCTCCAGTCTTTGAATGACAGGACAGTGCAAAGATTTCAAACAGAGGAGGCAGATCATTCACAGACCAGAGACAGTCAGAGGAGCTGGTGAATCAGACAGGGAGAAGACCCAGTGCACAGTCCAGCACCTATACACCAATATCTAAACATCAGAAAACTTCAACTAGTGATAAAAAAGAATAATAAAGCAAATTTCTTCACCAAAGGTATCAATTTAATCTCTATTACAGCACCATTAAAGCCATGTCATTAATATACATTACTTTACGTGTCTTTACATTACATGACTTCTAATTCTATGTCTTTAATTTACATAACAAACTCATACTTACAGGTTCTTTTTAAGATTTTAATTGCAATAACTTTGTAACAGTGTCGTTCATAGAAATCATGGGGCCCCATAGAAAAGCTCCTATTGCCACCCCCATGTTGGATTGGTGGGGTCATGGTGCATAGGCAAAGTCACAGAAGGGCATTCCCCACAACTTTTAAAAACAGGGAGAGGGACATGTATTGCAACACTTACACATAGTGATTTCCCAACTGAAGCCTCTTAGTGTTCTCTCACAGTACAATACCTCTTTTATGGTCCTCATAGAGTATAACACTCCAGCAGTCAAACCAGAGCATGATGCTCCCACAGTATCATAATTTTATTGATAATCAATTTAAAGAAATTGTCATAGCAGGACAGCGATACATGTTGACGAGTTTTAAATTAGGAATCTTAAACACTCCCCTTTCTGACATCACTGGATTGATTAAATTAATGATATACAATACATGAGATACATACACAGATAATGAATACATATAAATGAATAGCATTGCACACACAATAACATAACAAAAATATTACTTAACAGTACTTAATTTCATGATCCATTATGCTTCAGTTTTTAGAAAAACTATTTTCCAATCACCTCCATGTTTAGGTTTTTTAATTTTCACTAAACCAAAAAAAAGGAAATGTTTTTAAACTGCAATCATGATGCCCCGAAACATGTTTTGTCGCACCAGAGGCAAAATTGACCACACTAAGCAACGAATAAAGACTGCAACAAGCAGGTCTGAAATACGTAGGCCAGTAAATTACAGTTATTTCAGGATGTTCTAGATTGATCTGCTGGAACGAATATTAACAAATATTAATTGATTTATTAATAAATCAATTTGCTTTAAAGAAATAGTCAGAAGATGTGCTGGATTTAACACTAACTGCACCTGAAACTATTTCTTGTGACTTCACTTTGCCATGAACGTGCCAACTAGATGTCCTTGTCTTCTTTCACCATGTCTGTCAGGGGAGCCCCATATACACTAGATTGGCAGGCTTCCCTAATTTACATCTAGGTGTACCGTCAGCTCTAGTTCCCTATAGAAGAGCGATGGACATACTATTGGTGCAGCTTGTGCAGCCGCACAGGGTCCAAAGGAGTAAGGGGCCGCTCAAACCTCCTAAGCAGATGGAATTGTGCATTATGATGAGCTATGGGACTGCCCATATACTGTTCATTCAAAGGGGCCTCTTCTGTCTGTGTCCGCTCCTGCTTCAGAACAAATGAAAAAAAAAACTTTCCAACATATCACATGATGAAAGAAAAGGACATACATGAAGCACTTAAGCTGATCGGTCTTTCATTTTTTTCTTGCCAGCTGTTGCTGATCTTGCACCATTATTGGTCTGTGACCCAGGTGTTATGGTTATATCTGTCAGCAAGTGTCTCCTGGAATCTCTTGGTTATGATTACACCACCATGCATATAAATAACAATTCCAATATTTGCACAATTTACTATTCCGATGTTAGTAGTGGGAAGCAAGTGTATTCTTTTCAAATTGAAGCCATGGAAGGCTGGTGCGGTAATATTGTGACGGTAAGCATGGTTTTGTAATTATTGTTTATTTTTCCTATAATTTTGCTTAAAATAAATCTGTCATGGTGAAAATGGTATCTGACCTGCAGACAGGATGTTATAGAGCGAGCAGAGCGATCAGATTGATAAACATTTTTGTGGGAAAACATTGAAGTTGAAGCAAACCTTACAATTTATTGATTGAAATAAGTGATTCTTAATGCATGCGAGTCCTGTAAGTGGCTCCTGCTAAGTGATTAGTCTTCCCTGTATGACAGTGACAGACAGCTCTCTACATGCACTGAGTAGGAACGTCCACTGTACTCATATGCATACAACGCAACGATTTCAATTACTAAAATACAAAATGTATTGAATCTAACAAACCAATATATCATCTACTCAACTTCTCCTTCTCTACCATGCATGTACAATTAGATAAGTTCTCTTTAATACTCACACTAGTTCCTCTTCATACATTGAAAAAGTGTAGAACTTATTATAGTGCAAATAATGGACTTGGCTCCCACAATGACAAATTACATCAACTGCATTCAGGGCAAAAGAAAATGTATAATTATTTAGTATTTCAGGGGTGGGCCCCATGTAAGGGTTGCATACGATACAACCCCATGCACTAGTGAAATGGGTTCCTTTTGTGCATAGTTAGTGAATTCAGATGTTCTCCATTCAGGATGCATATCTTCAGATGATGCAGGAACCCCCTGTGTATTATGATAACAAGGAAGAAATCAGTCCATATTATAAAAGAGAACATTCTTTACTGCTGAAACTACTATAATGTATATGGAAGAGATAGCAGGTACAAAACATCGTGTTCACATCTTCATCTGTTTTACACAGTTGCACAGACATTTTGACAACAAATGACAGCACTTCACTTGTAAGCACAATTCAGCAATACAGCTCGCCTACCTTCAGCACTCTTCCTCTTGTCTGACCTTCACTGAACATAGCCATCATCAGTTATAACCTTGCTCCAACCTGGCAAGTCCAGTATTTATTCACGAAGACTCCAAGATCTGGCCTACAAGTTGCCTCTTCTGCCAACTCCTCTACTAGCTGCTTAGGGTTCACAACCCAAACTCTATTTCTGGCTTCTGGCCATACTCATTACAGCTTGCTCGTTTTCTGTGTCTTTTCCACTATACCACAAAAGGTCCAAGATACCCTGGTTGTAGCACTCTGCCATTAGATCCAGGTACAGAATCTTTTCTGCTTCTTCCTTTCACACACTTATTACTCTGTGGCCTAGTCGGTCATGCTCCTATTACCGGCTTCTCTTCACTACTAACTGCTGACTCACTGTAACCAGAGAGTAAAGGTACCTTCACACTAAACGATTTACCAACGATCACGACCAGCGATACGACCTGGCCATGATCGTTGGTAAGTCGTTGTGTGGTTGCTGGGGAGCTGTCACACAGACAGCTCTCTCCAGCGACCAACGATCAGGGGAATGACTTCGGCATCGTTGAAACTGTCTTCAACGATGCCGAAGTCCCCCTGCAGCTCCTGGGTAACCAGGGTAAACATCGGGTTACTAAGTGCAGGGCCGCGCTTAGTAACCCGATATTTATGTAGACAAAGACAAAAGGAGCCAGCTCACTGATCAGCTGAGGAAACCCGGAACTCCGTCCTGATGAGACGTAGTGGAACTCCAAAGAAAAAAAAAAAGAGATGTTCCAGCTTCCAATAAAAAATAAACTTTAATTTGCTAATGCTGCGCTGCTGCCGAGAGCTTCCTGCACTGAATGTGTCAGCGCCGGCAAGCACAGCGGTGACGTCACCGTTGTGCTCTGCTTTACGGCCGGCGCTGACACAGTCAGTGCAGGAAGCTCTCGGCAGCAGCGCAGCATTAGCAAGCGCTCCCGCCGAAAGCAGTTTTAACCCTGTGGACGCCGGCGGGGGACGTGACAGACATCAGAATGTGACTATGTAGTGTTTTTTTTTTTTTTAACTTTTACAATGGTAACCAGGGTAAATATGGGGTTACTAAGCGTGACCCCGCACTTAGTAACCCGATGTTTACCCTGGTTACAAGTGAACACATCGCTGGATCGGCGTCACACACGCTGATCCAGGGATGACGGCGTGTGATCAGCGACGAAATAAAGTTCTGGACTTCTAGCTCCGACCAGCAATATCACAGCGGGATCCAGATCGCTGCTGCGTGTCAAACACAACGAGATCGCTATCCAGGACGCTGCAACGTCACGGATCGCTGTCGTTCTCGTTGGAAAGTTGCTCAGTGTGAAGGTACCTTAAGTCTGCACTTACTCCCAAACAATCCTCCAATCCGTATGGCTGCCTATCTGTTCACTCTTCTGGGCCCTGAACCTATATTATAAGTTTCACTTTCCCAAGACAAGTACATAGAGAAGTATTAATCACACATTAAAGAAGCCCTCCTCCAATCAAATTTTCATTTTCTTAATATATTGTAATCCTCATATTATATAGTAATGTATACTTACAATTGTTTCTTTTGCCGTTCTATCCAGCTGTTTTTTTCCCCTTTCCATTAGATCTATGATATCAAGTGATTAAAGGGAACCTGTCACCCCCAAAATCGACGGTGAGCTAAGCCCACGAGCATTAGGGGCATTCTTTAATGCTGTAGATAAGCCCCCGATGTATCCTAAAAGATAAGAAAAAGAGGTTAGATTATACTAACGTGGGCGGGCGGTCCGATCCAATGTGCATCGCGGTCCGGTCCGGGGCCTCCCATCTTAATAGGATGACGTCCTCTTCTGGTCTTCACACTGCGGCTCCGGCGCAGGCGTGCTTTGTCTGCCTTGTTGAGGTCAGAGCAAAGTACTGCTGTGCGCAGGCGCTGGGCCTCTCTGACCTTTCCCAATGCGCACTGCAGTACTTTGCTCTGCTCTCAACAGGGCAGACAAAGTGGGCCTGCACCGGAGCCACAGCGTGAAGACCAGAAGAGGACATCATCTGATGAAGATAGGAAGCGCCGGACCGGACCACGACACCCATTGGACCGGACCGGGCCTGGGACCTCCCCTGGGTGAGTATAATCTAACTTCTTTTTCTCATCTTTTAGGATACATCGGGGGCTTATCTACTGCATTCCAGAATGCTGTAGATAAGCCCCTGATGCCGGCGGGCTTAGCTCACCCTCGATTTTTGGGGTGACAGGTTCCCTTTAATAACTGACTAGCTGAATCCTTCTAAGCTCTGTGTAAAAACAGCAAGTGTATTTTCCCTATATGAGTTGTAAGTCACTGCGAAAGTTGCTGACAGGAAAGAGGGGGGGCTGTAGGAACGGAGTTAACGAAAGCCCACCATGACTGCGTTGCCAAGGGAACGCAGGGGAGCAATTTTTAAATAATAATCAGGGAGAGGTGATTGGTTTAGGGGATGGGGGAGGAGTAGGGGGGTGGCTAGAGTTATGGGGCGGGCTATAGGAAAGTGCGGGAAAGGGGGCCATTACTGTTAGATATCTGACCTGTGAAGACGTGCAGGATGGCCTCCGTCGATGAGATCCTCGGGCAGCTGCGGGAGATGGCGAGGTCGCGGCGTGGAGGCTGGCTGGAGGACCAGCTGGCGTCATTACTGGGCAGTCCGGGTGCCCAGGGGACCAGATCCAGGAGGACCCGTCCCCCGGAGCGCCTGTCACCGGAGCTGGGACGGCGCGGCAACCGCCGGCCACGGAGCCCCTCCCGGGACCCTGCGGAGGTTGCGGGCCGGCGGTCACCTACCCTCCCCGGCCCGCCCTCCGGTAGGAATCCACAGGCCGGCGCTGCTGGCGCTGGATGTCAGACGGGAGCAGCGGCGGCGCAGGCCCAGAGGGACACACACGCCGCACCGGAAGTGACTGCAGGAGTTCCGGGTCGTGGATCCAACATGGCGGCGCCCAGCAGGAGCGATACCCGGCGTGCAGCGGCGGTGTCTGCGGCGCCGTCGGCGTCACCGGCGACAAGAAGCAGAGGGCAAGGAGTGGCGGCGGGGCAAGTGAGGACCAGCGGAGCGGCGGCGGGTACCTCCGGGTTGGAATCACCCCGGGGGCCCGGCAGGGTCGGCGCGTCGAGAGGCAGAGCAACGGGCAGGCGCACCTCAACACCACAGCCTGGCCCAGCACGGCGGGGGCGAACAATGGCAGCGGCTGTGGCTCGTGGCAGAGCCCAGCAAGAAGATAGGTCAGGAGTCGGGCTGGCGGCCGCCAGGTCCAGGTCACCCAGAAGGTCCAGGGAGAGTTCCAGTTCGCCTGTCCGGTCCCCCCTGGTGACGAGGAGGCCAGGGGCGCGGGCCTGGAGCAACACAGCAGCGCGGAGGATTCCGGTTCCAGGAGCGACCCGCTGGAGTTCGGTGATCGCACGGCTGGCGGGGACACAGCACCCGTGCAGCTTAGTGAGTATGAGAATAATTCTGTTGTGGGTGGGGATAGTGGTGCTCGGGCTGGGGATAGTTGGTATGGGGGGGTTGCTTTGGCAGGGAGTGGGGGGCCTAGCACCGGGGGGGTCCCGGGGGTCAGGGAACTCTTGGCGGGTATGTCCCAGATTTTGAGGAGATTGGACGGGGAGGGCCGGGATAGTGTGCGGTCGCCCCCATTAGGTGCTTGGTTGCCGGCTTCAGGTACGGGTTCGGGAGCGGTAGTCGGATCTAGTAGGGATAGTGAGCAGGTGTCGGCGGCTGGGGTGTCGGTGTCGGTACAGACCGACAAGGATAAAGGGGACAGGATTAAGTTGGATGATAGAGCCAAGGGGGAGGTTTACGTGTGTTTCGAGGGGCCATTGGGGGCCCATTTGAAGAAAGAGGTAAAGGAGAAAATATGGAAAGACGAATATGTAGAGATTTTCTCCCTGTTGCCCCTGGAGAAGTTCAATCTGGATAAGGGTAAGAAGGAGGACAGCAAGAAGGAGGAGGAGGAGAAGAGGCGTTGGCGATTGATACCGCAGACGTTTGCGAATTGGCAGCAGGCCTTCTTCATTTTGGCAGGTGTCATAGGCGAAAAGTTTCCGGAGAATTGTGCAGGTTTGTTTTGCTATGTTGATGCGATAGGGGAAGCATACATGGCGTACGGAGGCCAGGCGTGGTTACGCTATGACGAGCAGTTCCGACAAAGGAAGGCGATTAGACCCGAGATAAAATGGGAGCAGAAAGACATAGGTTTGTGGTTAAAGGTGATGGCTCCGACGCGGTTTGGGCAGTCCTTTCATGGGGGAGGAGGGAGTAGCGGTCAGCAGTCAGGGCAAGGAAGTGGGGGACAGGGGTCACAAGGGGTTAAGGACAAAACAGGGACGTGTTGGCAGTTTAATGACGGCCAATGCAAATACGGCAGTACATGCAAGTTCAAGCATGTCTGTTCCCACTGTGGAGGGGCCTCACATGGAGTGGCCAAGTGCTTTAAAAAAGCAAGAGGCAAACCAGCAGTGGGAGGTGGTCATGGGGGTGACACCGGTGAAGGTTCAAAAGATGGCCCCTTATCTAAGTAGGTATCCTGATAGAGAAAAGGCTACGTTGTTGTGGGATGGTTTTTCGGAGGGTTTTAGGATTCCTCATCCGTCTCATGCTATCCCCTTTTCAAAAAAGAATTTGAGGTCGGCTAACCTTCATGCAGATGTGGTTACGGCTAAGTTGGCGAAGGAAGTTGAGTTAGGGCGCATGGCGGGTCCGTTTAGCGATTTACCTGTGGAGGGGGTGGTTGTTTCGCCTCTGGGGGTTGTTCCAAAAAAAGAGCCTAATAAGTTTCGCCTTATTCAGCATTTGTCTTATCCAAAGGGCCAGTCAGTTAATGACGGGATAGCGGAGGAGCTTTGCTCTGTGGTTTATACCTCCTTTGACGCTGCAGTGCAGTGGGTTCGTAGGTATGGCAAGGGTGCACTAATGGCTAAGACTGATGTTGAGTCGGCTTTCCGTCTACTTCCGGTTCATCCCGACAGTATCCCGCTGTTAGGGTGTTTTTGGAACGGGGGGTTTTATTTGGATAGGTGTTTGCCTATGGGTTGCTCAATTTCTTGCTCGCTGTTTGAAGCTTTTAGTACTTTTTTGGAGTGGGTTGTTCGGGATGTTTCTCAGGTTCCGTCTGTTATTCATTATTTAGACGATTTTTTGTTTGTGGGCCCCGCGGATTCTTTGTTGTGCGGTAACCTGTTGGCCGCGATGGAGTGGGTGGCAGGACACTTTGGTGTCCCCTTAGCGCGTGATAAAACAGAGGGACCTGTTACGGTGTTGAGTTTTTTAGGCATTCTCATTGACTCGGAGAAGATGGAGTGTCGCTTGCCTGAGGAGAAGCTGTTGGCTTTAAAGCAAGAGGTGTTGAGATGCGGGAAGTTGCGCAAGGTTACGTTGAAAGAGCTTCAGTCTCGGTTGGGGCGGTTGAACTTTGCGTGCCGTATTATGCCGATGGGCAGGATATTTTGCAGGAGATTATCAAGGGCTACGGCGGGAGTGCGTTCAGCTCATCATTTTGTACGCTTGAACAAAGAGCACAGAGAGGATTTGGCGGTATGGAGGCGTTTCCTGGAAAACTATAACGGTAGGGCCCTGATTCAACAGGAGGATTTGAACGCTTTTGATTGTGAAATTTTTACGGATGCGGCTGGTAGTGTCGGATACGGGGCTTATTGTGCCGGAAAGTGGAGTGTTGGGGAATGGCCTGATTGGTGGCGCAAAGCGGGTTTTACAAAAAATTTGGCGTTGTTGGAATTGTTTCCAATTGTTGTTTCGGTGTTCATTTGGGGCAGTATTTTTAAGGACAGGCGGATACGTTTTCATTGCGACAATTCGAGTGTTGTGTCAGTGATAAATAGTCTGTCGTCATCATCTCCTCCGGTAATCAAATTGGTTAGGGAGTTGGTTTTGCGGTGCTTGGAGTTGAATGCATGGATTTCGGCTGTACATGTTCCCGGCATTCAAAATTCTATAGCCGATGCTCTGTCTCGTTTACAGTGGGAACGTTTCCGGGAGTTGACTCCAGAAGCGGAAGATGCCGGAACGACATGCCCTTCTCATTTGTGGCGGATTGTTGCGGACGAGGAGGTCGGCTGATACAGTCTTCAGTGTCCGCAAGGACGTGGTCAGGTTATGAGGCGTCTTGGCATTTGTGGGTAGGGTGGTTGGAACAGTTGGGTTCAGTTGAATCGGATGATGACAGGGTGATGGCTATTTTGCTTTTGATTGGATCGGCGGAGGAATGGGGTTGATCAGTGTCAAAATTGAACAAATTTATAGCTGGTGTTGCTTTTGGTTTTGGGCTCCAGGGTTCCGTCGATGTCACTAAGGATTTCTTGATTCGGCAGGCTTTAAAAGGTTTTAGGAGGGGTTTTTCAACTTGCGATACTCGACGGCCCATATCTTTCGGGATGTTGGAGCGTCTGGGAGTAGCTTTGGGGGAAGTTTGTGGTTCTAACTATGAGGCTGTTCTGTTTCGATTGGCGTTTTCGTTGGCCTTTTTTGGGGCGTTGAGAATAGGGGAGTTGGTTTCCCCTAGCAGGTTTGCGGCTGGGGGTTTGTTGGCGGAGGATATTGAATTTTGGTCAGGTGGGGTTGCCTTTTGGATTCGGCGGTCAAAGACCGATCAGTTTGGGAAAGGAAGACGTGTGGTGTTAGGAAAAGTGATTGGGGGGGCGATGTGCCCCTTTCGGTGTTTGGAAGATTATTGGGGTTTGGGGCCAGATAGGTCTGGCCCACTTTTGCGGCACCGCCAGGGTGAATTTTTATCGCGGTTCCAGTTTACGGCAGTTTTGAGACAAGCGTTGACAATTTTAGGCCTGGATCCCTTGTCATTCGCGACGCATTCATTTCGAATTGGGGCAGCATCTGAGGCGGCTGGTTTGGGGCTGGGTCCGGAGGTTATTCGTCGTATTGGTAGGTGGTCGTCGAATCGTTATTTATCTTATGTGCGGAATTGATTCTGTGGGGGTATTAATTATCGTTGTGTTTTGCAGGTCGGACCCCACTTCTGGCGTGGATTTTCGGACATTCTTTTGTGCATTGAGGGGCGATTCGTGCTGATGTTAGACAAGATGGTAGGCAATTGGGATTTCAGAGGGTGGTGGTGGTGGTCCGATGCTTGGGTTTTCGGGGCATGTCGTGGCGAGGGTTTTTGACCGAGTTTTCCAGATCGGTTAGTTTGGATCGTTCCCCGGATATTGTAGTGGTACATTTGGGTGGTAATGATTTGGGTTCTAAGCCGGTGAGAGAATTAATTCGGGATATACGGTATGATTTTTTACGTTTGTGGGTATCCTTCCCAGGAATGGTTACAGTGGGAATGGTTACAGTGTGGTCTGACATAGTGCCCAGGAAAACGTGGAGGGCGGTACGCTCTATGAAGGGTATCAATAGGGCCCGGGTTAAGTTAAACAGGGCTGTGGCGAGTTTTGTTTCTCGCAATGGGGGGGTGGCGGTTCGCCACTTTGAGTTGGAAGCTGGTGTTGGAAATTATTGGAGGAGTGATGGCGTTCATTTGAACGATATTGGTCTGGATTTCTGGTTGTTGGCAATTCAAGAAGGGGTAGAGAGGGCCATGGCGGTGGTGGGGCACTCGCGAGCCTGAGGTGTTCAGTGCTGCTCGTGGTTGGCGGGGGGCGGGGTTCTTGGAGTTGGTTTCATGGGGTTGATCTGGCTTTGGTTTACTGGCTCTGGACGGGGATTTTACCTCGGGAGCTTTGGGGTTGGTTTGCCCGGTAAACGGGTTACATGGTGCCCTCGAGCTGGTGGTTACGGCTGAGGGTAAAGAAGGGTTTTCATGTTGGTTTTGGGCTTTTGCCTATTAGGTGCCAGATTTATTAGCTCCAAGAACCCTCCCCTCAAGGTTTATGCAAATGTATAAATGGTTGTTTATGTTTGTTATTAATAAAATGGCCGCTGTGGCCAAATTATCCAAAAAGAAATAATTGTCGTGTTTTAATTTTGGGGGGTATTAATAGTTACGGGGTATAGGGATCAGGGGGTAGGAGAGAGGCCTGGTATCTCGGAGGTCCCATCTTGGAATGCGCAGTCAAGGAGTAGAGCAGCTGGGTCAGGAGTTGAGAGGAATGATTTTTGCAAAGAGACTTTCTGTTTCTACATAGAGCAGAGAAAAGAGAAGAATTAACTGGGTAAAAAGGCAAAATGAGCAATTGTAAGTACAAAGTTACATTATATGATGATTGCAATATATTAAGAGGGTAAAAACTTTGATGGGAGGTGTCCTTCTTTTAACAATTGCATCAAACATCAGTACAAGGAAAATGCAGCAATATAACACATATTAGCACTATAAGGTTTTCAGAAGGGTGTTTCTTCTCTTTCCACAATTTTACAGCCTAATTTATGGTATCCTATGCCAACTACTATGCCGGCTTCTACCCTTGCAATTATAATGGTGCTTGAAATTTTGTTAAACCTTCAGAATTTTCCATATTTCTGTATATAGTTGACTTAAAACTGCCACAGATTTTCACAAAAGTCCTGGAGTAAATAAAAAGATTCAAATCAAACAAACAAGAAAATATTAGACTATCATTTTTAAGAAAATATTAGACTATCATTTTTTAAATTAAGACAGTTATCCAATATCACATGCTACAACTTCATCTAAACATTTCTGATAATTGTTAATTAGTCCTGCACATAGACTTGGAGGAATTTTAGCCAATTCTTCCTTACAAAATAGCTACAACTCTGTTATGTTGGTGGGCTTACTCCCAAGAACTGCTCTCTTCAGGTTCTTCCCCAACATTTCTAGAGCATTAAAATGGTTGTCCATGAACAAAGTACATTTTGATTTATACATCTTGGAATAATTATATGTTCCACAATGGGATGTGTAGGCTGATCACTCGTAAGAAGGGTAATAATAGTCTAGAATTTTCTCCATTTGTAAACAGTCTGTCTGAATATGGATCGGTGAACTCCAAACTCTTTAGAGATGATTTTGTAACTCTTTACAGCCTGATGAATGTCAACAACTCCTCTTCTGTAGTCCTCAGAATACTATTTTATTCTTAGCAATGCTATTTTGTTCTTCCACATGTTGTGAAGATCAGACTTTAATAGATCTTTGTTATGTAAATAAAACAGGTCAACCACTCACACCTGATTGTCATCCCATTAATTGAAAACACCAGACTAATTTCTCCTTCAAATTATCTGCTAATCCTAAAGGTTCATAAAAAATTACCATTCAGGGACATGTGATATTGGATCATTTTCTAATTTTTTGGACTTTTTTTTAGAGGTTTTCTTTTTCTATTTTAGGATTTATGAAAATCAGATGCAGTTTTCGGTTAAATTTATGAGAAATATGGAAAATCCTGCAATTCCGTTATTTTTTTGTCATTCGAGTGCAGTCCAATGCATGCAGAAACAGACAATGTAGAAGATTGAGAAATTAAGTTCTCCATCTTCTCCTCACCTGTGCGAGAGTTGGATGACAGCAAACTGACACTTGGCTCAAACTGTGATCGGAGTTTGAGTCGAGTTTCATTAGCATTATTTAATCAGCTTAATTGATCCAATTCTCTCGCATGACAGAATTATTGCTGGTGTGATAATCCTTAAGGGAATGTGCATATGACGTCTTCAGGCAGTTTACGCCTAGAATCCACCTGAATAATTGCCTCAAAGTGCGGCAAAACATGAACACAGTTTACAGCGATGTCAAAATGACATTGCTATGGACATATCCTATCTCAGGTCACTTCTTTTAACCGCTTCAGGACCTTGAAGTGGTTAAAAGAACTGACATGTTTGTCCTTCATGAGGCTTCATTTGGAAGCCGCCCACTTTATATGCTTGAAAGTACACAGCAAATACTTCAATGGTGGAGCCACTACAAAACTACAAAAAACATGCCGGTGTGTTATAGAAATAATTTTGCACTGGAAAACTACATTTTTTGCTGGTGTCTTAAAGACAAACTAAACACATATCTTAACTCCCTCTCACTTAGTTTTGCTTACAAACCACCCCTACACACACTGACGCTAAAACAGTCTTTTATATGCTTCTGTCTTTGCCCTCACCCAGCAATATTACAGCATAGTCAATAGTACCACAACACTCACAACAATGTCAGCATCCACCTCTGCCTGGGTCTGGACTGATGCTAGCAATCATGAAACTATTTCATGTAGGAAAGGGAATATGAGGCTTACCCTTCTTTCATGCTGGTCATTTCAATATAAAGCTGTGAGAGATGTTACCAAATGGTGTGGAGTTATGGTGCAGTTAGGCTATGCTCCCATGATGAGTTTTTGGGGAACATTTCATGCTGCGTGTTTAAAAAAAAAATGCAAGTAACCTTTTTTTACGTAATGGGTGCAAAAATGGTGCAGAAAATCTGCAACATCAAAACTCACCAAAAGCTCATCATCGGAACCTAGCTTTATGGTTTATGTTTAAAATAATACTATAGGTTAACAATGAATATTTCATTTTGCAGCGCAACTCCTCGATGATATACTATACCAACAGGCTGTACATCGACATTCAGAAGGGAAATGTGATCAATGCCAATCCAATAAGCTTTGAATTTACATGTGCTTATTGGCTAAAATGGGAACAGAGTCTCAAGATGAACATAAAAAGACTTTCGTCGGCTAAAACGGTCTCTTCTTCATCTTGTGAAATAATACAAGAAGAAAGTATACTTCTAAACTTAGACAATCAATGGTCAAGGTACGTTACTTTAATAAAAATATTTAAAGATATTATCCCACAAACTGAATAAAAAATAAATCTCATCATCATTATTTTAGTCGTAGCCATGCAAAAAAAAGCATCGAGGCAGATTTAACAGTACGGCCCAATTATTAGACAGTGCAGATGGATTAGACAGTCTTAAAATGCGCCAGTTTTATTATAGCGGTTCATAGTGTTTTTTAGCGGGTTCTTCTTCTGCACTTATTACTGCAGCTTTCTTTACAGCTTGCACATAGCTTCTGTCCATAAAACGTCTGTTGGTGGAGGAGCCAGACCAGTCCATGAGCCTCCTCCAATAGAAGAGTGACTTTCCATATGTCCAGCAACATATTTGTTAACAAAAAAGATAACTTGGCCAATTATTTGATCAAGAAATCAAAGGATTTCTGGATTACTGGATGACCTATTTGATGGATAGGACATCAATTTGAGACCGATGGCATCTTGACCAAGGGATTCACACCAATCAGTGCTCCACCAGGGGCCATGTATAAGTAATGTAAGAAGTGGAATACAGCCCCTTGGGCATTGCTTGGTGACCGCCACTAAGCACCAAAGACGCATTTTCAGAATTATTTTGGGTTCATTCAGTAAAACCCCCAATGACCAGCAAGTTAATGTCAGGATAAGGCATAACTTACTATTTTGAAAATAGCCATTTAACTAACACGTGAAAAACAGTCACTTCATTTTGTCATCCCATTCTCACCATGCAGATAGCAGTCACTTGATCCCACTCATCAGATTCCTGTGATTTCTCGTTCTGAAACCTAGCTTTGGAAAGAAAGTTCCTCCATCAAAGTGTAACGGTCTCTACCAGCCGCTGACTGGTACTGCAGTGCAGCTCTTATTCTTTTGTATAGAAGTTGTGCTGCAGTAGATAGAAATGGCCCCAGAGGACACTACACTTTGACCAGGGTTGCACTCAACAGCTCCACTAGAAGTGTCTACCTCCGGCCACTGATGGAGAAAAAAATAGCTAATCATTGGGGGACCTGAGTGACAAACCCCTACCAATCTGCTATTGATGGCCTATCTTACGGACAATCCTGTTTAATTTGAAATGGCTTTTAACATCTTTTTTACCAGTGTTTATGCTGCAAAAATGAAGATGCAAAAAAGACATTGACCCTAATTCACCAAGCAATTTGTCATTAAAACTGCTTGGAATGTTGAAAAAATAATTATAGCCCCTGAGCCCTTCCTCAGCAGTGGCACAGAGTAGCTATAGATGTGCCAAATTCATTAGTAGCCACATGCATCTTAATGAATCTGGCTCAAGACTCCAGCGTGTACATTATGAAGAACTGGGGGGTTTACCAGACTTGGTAAATTGAGTCCAATTTTTTTTTTCTATACTCTTCAGAATTAAATAGTTACCAAAAGTTAATCAATAAGTTACATGTACCAAAATGATACCGTTAAAAAAAAAAATGCACCTTAGGCTACGTTCACATTAGCGTTAAGCTAATGTGCGTCGGGTTTGCGTCGGCGACGCAGCGGCGACGCATGCGTCATGCGCCCCCTATACTTAACATGGGGGACGCATGCGTTTTTTTTTGTTGCGTTGTGCCACACATGCGTCTTTTTTGCCGCAAGCGTCGGACCAAGAAAACGCAACAAGTTGCATTTTTCTTGCGTCCGATTTTCGGCAAAAACCGACGCATGCGTCGCAAAACGCAGCGTTTTTGCGTGCGTTTTGCCGCGTTTTTGCGTGCGTTGTGCGTTGCGTCGCCGACGCAGCGGCGCACAACGCTAGTGTGAACTTAGCCTTACTGTGTAAAAAAACCCAGGGAATTAATGAAAGTTCTGTGTCTTAGAATGCAGACATTACAAAACAAAAATAGTCCTAAAGGCCAAAAGTGATCTGACCCTAAAGGGGTAATCTAATTATTCCAAATTAGACAGATTTGAAGGTTTTCATATTTTTTATTCTGTAATTTTCATCTGAAACATTATATAATTTGCTTTTAATCTGTTTAACTTCACAGCAATTTGGGAATTCCTTTAAGCAATGGCACTGACCTTGCTCTGAACACAGACCTTTGCACTAATAGTTCATGCTGGTAAGAGGACTTTATATACGTGTTCTCATATAGTATTAGAGATGATATTTCCATTTCCCTGGCAAGCCTGCGTTATCAAAAAAAGTTTTATCACCTATAGTTATGCCTATGCAAAACTAAGGCTTAATTCAAGGCGCTTCCCTACAATAGTACACAACCCAAACAGAAAAACGGGGAGCAAATGCCAGTAATAAAATTTCAATCACTTTATTAGGAATATTTTTTTAAAAAATATATAGAAATGAAGATACAAATGCACAATACAGCTGCCCAACTGGGTAGTAAACCCCTAAAAAAATTATTCCTAATAAAGTGATTGAAATTTTATTACTGGCATTTGCTCCCCCTGTTTTTCTTTTTGGGCTGTGCACCTATAGTTATCGTTTCTCTTGTGACTAATGTGTGTCCCTACACCGCCGGCAGTGAAGGGACAGTGTAAGACTACAGTACATTCACACATCCTTGCTAGGGTTGAGCGACTTTTCATTTTTTGAGATCGAGTCGGGTTTCATGAAACCCGACTTTCTCAAAAGTCGGGTCGAGTGAAATCGGCCGATCTTATTGAAAAGTCGGGGTTGGGGATCGGCCAAAACACGAAACCCAATGCATTTCAATGGGGAAGCATACTTTAATATTTGCTTCAGCGCGATAATGTTGAAAAGCCGGTAATTCAATTGCCGGCTTTTCATTTCTCCTGCCTAAACCCGACAGGATATGAGACATGGTTTATATACAGTAAACCATCTCATATCCCCCTTTTTTTTGCATATTCCACACTACTAATGTTAGTAGTGTGTATGTGCAAAATTTCGGCGCTGTAGCTATTAAATTTAAGGGTTAAATCACGGAAAAAATTGGCGTGGGCTCCCGTGCAATTTTCTCCGCCAGAGCGGTAAAGCCAGTGACTGATGGCAGATATTAATAGCCAGGAGAGGGTCCATGGTTATTGGCCCCCCCGTGGCTAAAAACATCTGCCCCCAGCCACCCCAGAAAAGGCACATCTGGAAGATGCGCCTATTCTGGCACTTGGCCACTCTCTTCCCACTCCCGTGTAGCGGTGGGATATGGGGTAATGAAGGGTTAATGCCACCTTGCTATTGTAAGGTGACATTAAGCCAGATTAATAATGGAGAGGTGTCAATTATGACACCTATCCATTATTAATCCAATTGTTTGAAAGGGTTAAAAAACACACACACACGATTAAAAAGTATTTTAATGAAATAAACACACCGGTTGTTTTAATATTTTATTGCTCTATCAATCCATTTGAAGACCCTCGCTTGGCAAAATAATAAACCCACAAAATACATACTGTCCGAGGATCTGTCAGGTCCCAAGAGGTAATCCATCTGAAGGGGTTAAAATATTTTACAGGCAGGAGCCCTGCTAATGCAGCTGTGCTCGTGTCTGTAAGCCCCGGCGAATGAAGGAAATGTAGGTCTATGACCTATAGTTACCTTCAGTTGCGGTGATGCGCCCCCTGGTGGATGTCCTCATATGACCTGGAGCGTGGGAAAAAGTTCCCAGGCTGCAGTTCATGAGGACATCCAGAAGGGGGCGCATCACCATGACTGAAGGTAACTATAGGTCATTGACCTACATTTCCTTCATTCGCCGGGGCTTACAAGCATGAGCACAGCTCCTGCTTGTAAAATATTTTAACCCCTTCAGATGGATTACCTCGTGGGACGTGACAGGTCATCTGAAGGTATGTATATTGTGGGTTTATTATTTTGCCAAGCGAGGGTCTTCAAATGGATTGAGAGAGCAATAAAATATTAAAACAACCCGTGTGTTTATTTCATTAAAATACTTTTTAATCATGTGTGTGTTTTTTAACCCTTTCAAACAATTGGATTAATAATGGATAGGTGTCATAATTTTCTGTCTATGACCCCCCCCAATGCATGGACATATAGAGATTAATGCACATATTATAGCTATCAATTTAGTCATACATTTTCAAGACGAAAAACAGAGAAACAGCACAAAACAAAGTTCTAAAAAAAGTTTCAGAATAATTATTCACGGCACGCTAGCTAGATCAAGCAGAAGTGAAAATGTTTATTTCTAGTGGTACAAGTGGTGCAATCTAAACTCCCAGGTTAGAGCTGTGTGGCGCGCTACAAGGATATCCCTGTGCCCATGGCTTTGAGTTTTTGAAAAAGATTCTTCCGATTGAAAACATCAAATCAAGAAGCATTTCTTTGTTTCCTCATGAGAATGCACCACTTGTACAACTATAAATGCACCTTTTCACTTCTGCTTGACCTATCAAGATTTATGAATAATTCTTCTGATATATATTGAGATACCACTCCCATCCCACAGGCACCTCCAAGAAACTGTGTGTGTGCACTCCGAATATATTCTATTCTAAGAAAAGGTGCAGCAGAAATATTACTCTATGTGTATTTAAAGTATATGTCAGGAGAGATCATCGAACAACAAGAAAGGCCATACGAGTGGTATATGATAGGGGTAGCACTGGTGCAATAGACTGATGAACCTCCACTCACACATATCATTCATAGGTCACAACCACAATATTACATCAGCCGGGCGCACCCAGCACTTTATAAGTGCACCCCACAAGTACAAATGTCCCCTCACAAGCATCACAAGGCTTGGCTTTATGATGAAAAAGTAAATGAGGTAATAGTTGCTTTAGTGACCAGTAGGCTGTAAGCCCCATCATAGATGAAAGGTGTGTGGGCGTTTGTTCCTGCAGTATGTTGCTATTATGACCAGGTATTGATAAGTATGGCCTTTTTTTCTGAGATATGCCAGGAGAGCTAATAGATACTCTTTTAGTAAAAGAAGCCTGGGTAAGGCCTCAATCAGATAGCCGTTTTCATGTATGTGCTCTATCCAAGGTTTTTCGCAGACAGAACAGGTGTCAAATATAGTTTATGGGGCTGTAAACACATGCGTGTTTTGGCAGGCTAAGTGTCTGCAAAAAAATTTCTAAAAAAGCATTATTTTTTTCATTTTATCCAATGACTGAGCGCATACTAGTCAGACAGATGGGTCCACAGCAGCTTCTCCTCACCCGCTGCCCTGGAGTGACAGGTTTCTCCCCATATGCACATGCAGGGAGAGACCTGTCAGACATTGTCAGTGGGTGGACAAGCCTGTCTGATTAGTCCCCATGCGACTCGGTCCTCGGCGGCTTTTAAACTAGGTTTGTCTCAGAAATGCCACAGCGTTTCACAGTTAAACATTCCTGTCTGAGATCATACAGGTCTGATACATGTTGCCTGTGGATCTGGCAGTGAGCTGTCATGTTCACTTTAACCATGAGTTTGTTAATACTCAACATGATAAATCAGATACCTGGACACCATTCAATAGTTTTGAAAAATAAAAATGTAGAACTGCAGTATGGTACACTGCATGACATTTTCATGTTACATTATGCAATTACATTAAAGGAAATCTGTCAGCAGGTTTTAGCTGCCTCAACTGAGATAAGCATAATATAGGCAAAAAGTCCCTGAATGCAATGATGTACCACTTAATTTACTGGGTGCAGCCCTTCTGACACAATCAGTGTTCTTAGCTTAGAATGCAGCAGAGCTGAGAAAGCTAACCTAGCCCACACCAGGCTATCTGTTTACATTGTCTATTGACAGTGAGCTGCTTATCACAGGAGGGGGTGGACTCACATAGCATGCACATGCTGCTGTAGTCTAGGAAATGATCATCACCAGTTGATAAAAACTTTTGTGTTAGTAAACAACAGCACACAGCCTGAGATGTGAGACATCATTGAATTTAGTCTTTTAACCCCTACCTCATGTTGTCCTCAGATGGTATAGCAAAAATCTGTTGACAGATTCTCTTTAATTAACAGAAAGAACCAAAAAGAAAACAAATGTCTGTGCAGTGCTTTACAATCATTGCAATAATTAAATATGAAACAACGGAGTGCTTATGATACAAATTGCTAATGGGACAACAGATTGGTGTTAAAAGTCATAAACTCTCATGCTTCTACTTCAGTTTGTGGAAATTTTACTGTTATTCTATTCAAGTTTATTTTATTCTATTACATTGTTCAATAATACAAATTTCTAAGTTTGGTCAAAATATATTTTGGTTTTATTCATTCATATTAAGCATTCTCTATGTTGATAGTATCATTGTTATGCATGATATATATGTTACTTTATTTGGTTTATTAATATTATAATATCTTTTGTATCTAAGCAGTTGAGTTCTCTAAACTAACCTCCCCATTCTTTCCTCTTCCTTTCCCCTTCCAATTTTCCCTCACCATTTGTTTATTTCTCTTCCTCTCCCTTCCATATCCCTTAAACAAATTAAATAAAAATACTTGAAATAGAAAAAAAAACTAAAATTGCATAGCCCTACCCAACCCCCCCCCCCCCCAAACCACCCAATCTAGCTGCAAAGACAGCTCTGATCTTTTAAGACATAGACTAACAAGACCTTTGAAGGTGTTAAAGGGGTTTTCCCAAGAACAGAGTTAATTTTAAAGTTGATTTTAACCAATGCATCTTGGAATAATTGAAAGTTCCACAATTTGATTTGTTTAAAAAAAATGTCCCTGTGCTGAGATAAGCTTATAAATGTGCCCCTGCTGTGTACTGTGTAATGGCTGTGTCTGACCGTGCAGGGACATAGTCTGATCATACCACAGCTCCTCGGCAGGGGGCTGGGGGTGGGAGAAGAGTATACAGATATTACAACACAGGATCACAAATGATTATTTCTTTGAGGTAAAACATTTTTAAAAAATAAGCAGGGAAATGTTTTATCTCACAAAAATAATCAGCTGTGATCCCCTGCTGTAATGTCTGTACACTCTCTTTGCTTCCTCCCCTGCCCAGGAGCCGTGGTATGATCAGACCATGTCCCTGTACGGTCAGACACAGACATTACACAGTACACAGCAGGGGCACATTTATAAGATTATCTCAGCACAGGAACATTTTATGTAAACCCATCCAATTGTGGAACTTATTATTATTCCAAGATCTTTTTATTAAAATTAACTACATACCATACATACCAAGCTGTACATCCTTAGCAGTCCCAGAAGGCCACTCTCCATAGATGTGGTGCCAGGCTCAAAACACAGCAGTGTGCAGACAAGAGAGGAAACAGCCTTCAATCCTGTCTGTGCTATGGCCTCTTCTTCATGATGTCTGACCCCATCTATGACTGACCTGGAAACAGAGGTAGAGAAGCAGGACCTGGCAAGTTTGGAGTGATAGATCTAAAAATAAGGTTAGGTGTGTCTGTTTATATAAATATATACAGCACATAGTGTGTGTACATACAGTGCTCAGCAGAAATGAGTACACAACATTTGAAAAGTAAGATTTTATTCAACATCTTACTGAACGCAAGGCGAATTTCCAAATTTTGGACAAAAATTAATTTCATTGAACATCTCTTTAACCCATAACATGAAAGTAAGGTTAATAATTTAACTTTCATTACAAAATCTTTAGTTTTACTCAAATTAGCTGATTCAAAATGAGTATACCCCACATCAAAAACTACTACTCATAGTATTTCGAATGACCGCTCTGACAGCACCCAGTCTTCTAGGCTGGAATGAACACATTGGTGACATATTGTAACGTCTACCAAGAAATGTAGTTCCCCTACACCATGTGGTGTTTTGATCACATTTTCTGCAGCAATGTGAAACCTGGATCACCGACTGTCGGAAAATTGTAAAAAAGCAATGGAGGCTAATATAATTATGTATCTGTTTTGAAATCAGTTCTGATCCATTGCCTTACACCAGGCTCCAAAGACTTACAAACTATTTGTCCAAGAAAATGGGGTTCATTTTGTTAGCAGATGTCCCTAATAGCTGTAGTGCAATGAAACATGAACTGCCCTAAAATTACAAAAGACCACATTTTTTTATCCCCTATAACATTCACAATGAGTGTAACGTGCCACTGTTTTAGTGAATATTACTACATTTTAAAATGATGATTGCTTTTATCTATTTTACGCAGTACAATAAATCTCCCATCATCTACTGAATATTCTCCTTATTCCATCTATATGGGAGCATATATTGATGGTGACTTTACTATTCCACTAACTGAGATATCCATAGGATCTTACGTCTATGTGGGAATGGCAGCATCTGCGGATGGAAAAGCTTTTTCTCTGAGTGTGGAACAATGTATTGTTTCCCCAATAAATAACCGTAATGATTCCGACAGTGTGATACTAATATCTGGCGGGTAAGTGTTTTTTATGGCATCATGGCTAGTTGTGGTGTTTTTAGTTTTTTTAGCACATCCATGTATTTGAGACTTTCTTCATGTAGTGATGATCTAGCGTAAGTAAGAAACAAACTCCAGTGAAATTGTTGCAAAAAAATTTAACCAATTCCAGATCCATGTGTCTTGTAGTAGTACATATTTTCAGACAGCCAATCAGGCTCTATTAAATTCACTGTCACAACATCCATGGTCTGTGGTTCAATAATCTCATAACAGCACAAAAAAGTTATGGACTGTTGGTGCTACCTTCTTTACAAAGATTTGATGCCTTATTTACCGGGATAGGCAAAAAAAGTGTTAAACTGGGAGGGAAGTGCTTTTGGCACACTAAGGGCCCATCTATACAGACCGACCAGCAGCACAGTACAACCGCGGGTTGGTAAACCTTTACCGATCGGCAGTCATTTAGTAGCCGGTTTACACAAACAGATCAAAGTATATGATGAGCATTAAATCATCTGTAATAGATCGCTCAGTCTGCATGGACTGCTGTGATTCTCATCAGTGTGAGTCCTGTTTACACAGAACGATGCATCACAGAGAACGATGATCTTTTTCATTACATGACAATGAATGAGGAAGCTGGAAGGCCCTAACACATAATTGTGGGAGTGGTAGTGTGAGAGAGGCCAGGGCTGTAGTTGTGGCTTTCAATGGTGGCTGCTTTAGCACACCCTGGCTCTCTGTCACATACACACGATGTCCCAGCGGTAGAGTACCTTTTTGTCTGCTTTCCTGTCCATCTGGGTCCTGTCTGATTTACTGGAGGTTTCCTTCTTGAGACTCCAGATAAAGAGAGACAGAGTCAAGTTCCAGCTTAAAACAAACAGTTTTACTTAGTTCCTTTCTCAGCCCGTCCAGTTCACATTTAGGTACAGCACAAGATACTTCACAAGACACTACATTTTCTGTCCATGTGCTATCTCTCACTTCTTCAGGAATATCGCAGGGTCGCACCGTTGTCCCCTGTACCTCAGCATTCTGTCTGACCAGTCTGACTAACTGTAGGAGTTCCTGTTCTGTTTTGCCCCAGACACGCAGGTGTCTTCCTAAGTAGCTGACCGCCATCCTGACAAAGCTTCCCTGTATTCCTTGGCTTCTCTGGCAAACATTACTCTTAGGCCCTGGATGGGCTTGGCTCCTTTGCTTGAACGCAACTGCCCTGTCAGGGCTCTGAGGCCCTACTGACTGAATACAGGAAATCCTTCTAGATTACCCCAGTTGGCCCCTCCTAAACCTACCAGTTTGTCATGGACGTAAAACATGGGCCAGGGAAATTTGGCATAGCTAGTCCTCGTGCACCCCTTACAGTGAGGTGGCAATGTAAGCAATGTAGAATGAACCTGTAATGAGAATAAAAAAGCAGAGCACTCCATAGTGCAGAAATCCTTACTAAAATTTGTATTCAGTGAATAAAGTTTCAGAGATATATTAATGAAGCAGGGTAATGGCAGTTACTACTGATAAGATTCTATGCAGTGGAGAGGGAGAACAAGAGGCAGAGCTCCTCATGCCATCCGTCTTCATAGAATCGTATCAGTAGCCACTGACATCTCCTAGCTCAGTAATATTACAGTCCCTTTTCATTGAATACAGATTTTACCTCTGAATTCAGCCCAGTAGGAGAAAGTAGATTTCTCTGAAAAGATAAAGCTATATTACAAAGTTTCATATTTTCACGTGTACTATTGATTTATGAAATAAAAATGTAAATGACGATTACTCTTTAGAGATGCTTTTTGTATTTGTCTTACTACCTTGGAAAACGTATTTTAATTTCTCTGACAGCGGCATTTAGCAAGCAACAGCATTGAAAGCCTCCTTACTTGTCATTACGAAGCTCCCTTGAAACCCTTCCTGTGGCCGAGATTCAAAGGAGACCGTGATTTTTACTGTATGCAGCAATGCGGTGGCATCACTGTATACAGTATGAGTGATCAGAAAAATAAAATAAAAAAAAGTTCAAATCTCTACCCTTTTACCCCATTAAAAATAAAGATAATTTAAAAAAAATACACGTACGTTATTGCTGCATTCAGAAAAGTCTGTTGTATCAATATATAAAAATAATTAACCCAGTCAGTAAACACCATATTTGAAAAAAAATTCAAGAACGCCAAAACAAGTTTTTTTGTCACAGGCTCACAGCAATTCCACGAAAAATGCTGTAACAAGCGATCAAAATATTCTATCTATCCCAAAATGATTTTGCACCTCAAATAGTAAGCTGTATATGGATGAAAAAAGGGAAAAGGGGGAACAAAGTCAGCTCACCAGTCTCTGAATAATCCTCTGTTAGTCCTCACACGGAGACACCCTGATCAGGGGCGTTGTCTGTAGCGAATGCAGGAAAAGAAATCTCCAGCGTGAAACTCAATTTCAGTAAAAAGTCCAATATTTTATTGATAACAAATTAAAAAATCCAGCATCAAAATTGTAAAGATGTGATGACAATGGGGTCCCTAGTGGTCTGAAACTGACACGTTTCGACCGGTCAGGTCTTACTCATGGCATAAAAGAGACCTAGAATGTCAACCTTATATCCAGAGACGTTTGTAAAGGATAATTTGTGGATTAAATCCGAGCTGCCACAATGATACAAATTCAGATATATTGAAGAATTCTGGTGGTTTATTTAATGCGTTTCAAGGTCTATCTGACCCCTTCATCAGTAAAATTAATACAAAGACATCTGATCAGAATTCTTCAATATATCTGAATTTGTGGGCAAAAGGTGGCTACTTTGAAGAACCAAGAATATAACACATATTTTCAGTTGTTTCACACTTTTTGTTAAGTATATAATTCCACATGTGTTAATTCATAGTTTTAATGCCTTCAGTGTGAATGTACAATTTTCATAGTCATGACAATACAGAAAAATCTTTAAATGAGAAGGTGTGTCCAAACTTTTGCTCTGTACTGTATATGTTTTGAAGATAATTTGGTTTTAAAGCGATCAGTAGAGTTGTATTTTACAATGTGATTTTAACATGAGCTTTAACATACAGAGAAGTGCTCTATGTAAAACCTCATGTTAAAATCGCATTGCATACGGATTGCATACGCATGTCATATGGATTTTCGGAGGATAAATCGCACGGAAATCGCATTACACTCGCATGACACTCGCATAGCTCTCATCCGTTTTTTCAGTCTGGAAATCGGACCTTTTTTTTTTCTCGCAAATGGGTATGAGCCCTAATTGGAAGGGTTGACAATCACAACGATAAATGTAATAAACTAAAGCTTGAGATACATATTGAGAAAAAATCTAATGGTTGTACTTATTTCTCGTAGATGTGCAGTGGATACACAAAATGTGGTAGAAATAATAACAAGTGGACAGTCCATGGAAGTTAGACTTAAAATCCTTGCATTCAGTTTGAAACAATATGAAAATTATTATATGTTCTTCGACATGAAGCTTTGTGATAAAACTAAAGACTGTACAAAGGTAAGTGCGAGTATGGAAAGCATTCACTGCATTGTGTCCTCCTGTCTCATCTGTAATCTCTCGAAGTACTAACAGGTTGTTCTCAAATCCTGGTGGCAGGTAGAATGGGTTGCTCACATAATTTAAAAATATGCAAAACTATAAAATAAGTGAGAAAATAAAATAAAGGATATACCAGAAGTACATTTTTATACTTTCAGAGCATTATCACTTGGGCATGTGGGGTATTATGGATATTGTGATTATCTATTAACTGAAAATGCTGCAACATTTGGCCTCTTGAAATAAATTAAATCTATATTTCTATCTTCTAATACATAATATATCACCTTTCTCTACTTGCCAGAATCTAAGTAACTACTTGGACAACCCTTTCTTCAATAGTCTTTTCCCCCCTTGTAAAATAAAAATACCCTAAACTCACTTTCTGGTTCTCCAGAGACATTAGCTGCAGGGCTTACATGACATAACAATGTCACAGAAGCCTCGAGGTACCGGCATTGAGATTGCTAGAACAATGCTGATACAGAAGGTGAGCATAGGGTATCTTTATTTTACATTGGGGAATATAGTGTTGAAGAAAGGTTGTCCGAGTAGAGGACTGCCGCTTTACATAGTTTCTGACAGCAGCCATCAATAAAAGGAATGTAAGGAGCTACAATATATATATATATATATATATATATATATATATATATACACACACATTAATTAGAGGAAGAAAATATATACATACTTGCGGACACAGACAGAAGTGGGTCCCTGTGCAAGAACAATTTATGGTCCATTGTAGTCCAATAGATCATCAGAATGCACAATTTCACCTGCTTTGTAGGTGTAAGTGGGCCCTCACTACCTCTTGGGCCCTTGTACACCAATGATATGTTTGATTATATATATATATATATATATATATATATATATATATATATATATATATATATATATATATATATATATATATATATATATACACAGAGCCTACAAGTAGTATTCAACCCCCTGCAGATTTAGCAGGTTTACACATTTGGAATTAACTTGGCATTGTGACATTTGGACTGTAGATCAGCCTGGAAGTGTGAAATGCACTGCAGCAAAAAAGAATGTTATTTCTTTGTTTATTTTTTTTTTTAAATTGTGAAAAGTCTTTTCAGAGGGTCATTTATTATTCAACCCCTCAACCCACCAGAATTCTGTTTGGTTCCCCTAAAGTATTAAGAAGTAGTTCAGGCACAAAGAACAATGAGCTTCACATGTTTGGATTAATTATCTCTTTTTCCAGCCTTTTCTGACTATTTAAGACCCTCCCCAAACTTGTGAACAGCACTCATACATGGTCAACATGGGAAAGACAAAGGAGCATTCCAAGGCCATCAGAGACAAGATCGTGGAGGGTCACAAGGCTGGCAAGGGGTACAAAACCCTTTCCAAGGAGTTGGGCCTACCTGTCTCCACTGTTGGGAGCATCATCCGGAAGTGGAAGGCTTATGGAACTACTGTTAGCCTTCCACGGCCTGGACAGCCTTTGAAAGTTTCCTCCCGTGCCGAGGCCAGGCTTGTCCGAAGAGTCAAGGCTAACCCAAGGACAACAAGGAAGGAGCTCCGGGAAGATCTCATGGCAGTGGGGACATTGGTTTCAGTCAATACCATAAGTAACGTACTCCACCGCAATGGTCTCCATTCCAGACGAGCCCGTAAGGTACCTTTACTTTCAAAGCATCATGTCAAGGCTCGTCTACAGTTTGCTCATGATCACTTGGAGGACTCTGAGACTGACTGGTTCAAGGTTTTCTGGTCTGATGAGACCAAGATCGAGATCTTTGGTGCCAACCACACACATGACGTTTGGAGACTGGATGGCACTGCATACGACCCCAAGAATACCATCCCTACAGTCAAGCATGGTGGTGGCAGCATCATGCTGTGGGGCTGTTTCTCAGCCAAGGGGCCTGGCCATCTGGTCCGCATCCATGGGAAGATGGATAACACGGCCTACCTGGAGATTTTGGCCAAGAACCTCCGCTCCTCCATCAAGGATCTTAAGATGGGTCGTCATTTCATCTTCCAACAAGACAACGACCCAAAGCACACAGCCAAGAAAACCAAAGCCTGGTTCAAGAGGCAAAAAATCAAGGTGTTGCAGTGGCCTAGTCAGTCTCCTGACCTTAACCCAATTGAAAACTTGTGGAAGGAGCTCAAGATTAAAGTCCACATGAGACACCCAAATAACCTAGATAACTTGGAGAAGATCTGCATGGAGGAGTGGGCCAAGATAACTCCAGAGACCTGTGCCGGCCTGATCAGGTCTTATAAAAGACGATTATTAGCTGTAATTGCAAACAAAGGTTATTCCACAAAATATTAAACCTAGGGGTTGAATAATAATTGACCCACACTTTTATGTTTAAAATTTATAAAAATTTAACTGAGCAACAAAACTTTTTGGTTTGTAAGATTTATGCATCTGTTAATAAATCCTGCTCTTGTTTGAAGTTTGAAGGCTCTAACTTATTTGCATCTTATTAAACCTGCTAAATCTGCAGGGGGTTGAATACTACTTGTAGGCACTGATATATATATATATATATATATATATATATATACATACACATACACATATATATATACATACACACACCAAATTTTATTGATAGGTGTATCACATACCAGCTCTATATTTGAGGTTAACTAGAGATCTGCCCACAAATCAGGTATGTTATCACAAAGTGTAGACCACAAGAGCCAGAAGTATAAATGTAAGGGTCCAGCACTCCAGCATTTTGTGCATGCTATTGTACCTATGGAATAAAGGAAACTAAGGCTAAGCCCCAACAATAAGTATTTGAGTTTTTGATGTTGCAGAATTTCTGAGTATGTTGGTATCAATTAGTCTACGTTCACATTTGCGGTCTGCCGCATGCGACATGCGCCCCTATATTTAACATGGGGGCGTATGGACATGCGTTGCACTTGCGTTTTGCGACGCATGCGTCACTGCGGCGCACGCGTCCGGGCGCAGAGGACGCAGCAAGTTGCATTTTTGCTGCGTCCAAAATCAACCAAGAAAAGGACGCATGCGTCGCAAAACGCAGCGTTGTGCATGCGTTTTGCTGCGTTTTTGTTTGCGTTGTGCATTGCGTCGCCGACGCTGCGGCGCACAACGCAAATGTGAACGTAGCCTTAGTACGTTAATTTGTACTTATTAAGTTGCAATTAGTTACGTTACTTGCATTTTTTCATTGCATCTTTTAGTGCAGTTTTTTTACATGTATTTTTATCACGTTTTTTTCTTCTGTGATGTCTCCTTTTGATTTGACCTGTTTTAAATAAAATTGCTTTATTTTTTATACTTCCTGTTACTTAGATTTGATAAAACCTAATTGATAAACTCATATGTGGCTTATATGCGGATGTGCACTAAAACAGATTTAAGTTTTTATGTGCAAATTTTCCTCACCTCATTGAAGTCTATAGGGAAAATCCACAAATAAAATGCATATTCAATGCAAGAGAAATTAACACGTTGTGGACTTCAGAAACGCATCACAGGTCAACTTAAACAGTGAAACAAAAAATAACATAGCGAAAATTATTATTATTATTATTACTATTTATTGTTATAGTGCCATTTATTCCATGGCGCTTTACATGTGAGGAGGGGTATACATAATAAAAACAAGTACAATAATCTTAAACAATACAAGTCATAACTGGTACAAGAGGAGTGAGGACCCTGCCCGCGAAGGCTCACAATCTCCAAGGGATGGGTGAGAATACAGTAGGTGAGGGTAGAGCTGGTCATGCAGTGGTTTGGTTGATCGGTGGTTACTGCTGGTTGTAGGCTTGTTGGAAGAGGTAGGTCTTCAGGCTCTTTTTGAAGGTTTCGATGGTAGGCGAGAGTCTGATGTGTTGTGGTAGGGGGTTCCAGAGTAGGGGTGATACGCGAGAGAAATCTTGTATACGATTGTGGGAAGAGGAGATAAGAGGGGAGTAGAGAAGGAGATCTTGTGAGGATCGGAGGTTGCGTGCAGGAAAGTACCAGGAGACGAGGTCACAGATGTATGGAGGAGACAGGTTGTGGATGGCTTTGTACGTCATGGTTAGGGTTTTGTAGTGGAGTCTCTGGGCAATGGGGAGCCAGTGAAGGGATTGACAGAGGGGAGAGGCTGGGGAATAGCGGGGGGACAGGTGGATTAGTTGGGCAGCAGAGTTTAGAATAGATTGGAGGGGTGCGAGAGTGTTAGAGGGGAGGCCACAGAGCAAGAGGTTGCAGTAGTCAAGGTGAGAGATGAAAATATGCAGTGTCAAAAACAAACCAAATCCAAATACTCACAATGGCTTCCCACGATGAATATTTGCTGAGTTTTTGATTTTTTTTTTTATTTTCTGCATCATTTCTGCACCTGTAAGCTAAATTAGGTTATGAGTGTTTTTTTACATTGCACTTTTGAATGCGTTTTTTTGAATGTTTTTTCATTCCATCCTGTTTCCTTTTTTTGTACCGTGAAAATACACAGCATCAAAAACTCACCAATAACTCATGGGAATTTAACCTAAGTGTCTGTTCACATGTGACGTAATTCTAATGGAGTTTTTAGCACCAATTTCGGAGTCTAGTCAGAAAAAGCGTTGCGAATAATACGCTGGTTTTTGATGCATTTTTATATGTGTTTTCACAGCATTTTTACTAACACAGCATCTTACATATTCAGCCCACTGTGCTTTTTAATTACATTGCAAAAAACTGAACTGAAATATGCAACATGACAATTTCTCTTGAGAGTACACCGAATTTCATGTTCGGATTTTTTCAAAAGAATTACATTAGGTCACTTATGTCAAACCGTGACCCATGGGCCAAATCTGGGTCCTTCGCCCAGCTTTGCACTTTCTCCCGGAATTGCACTTTCAACTGTATCGGCGTCCTATATGCCAATACAGTTGAAAGCACTGATGGATAAGAAAGAGTCAGTTGATGCTCCCTCTGTCATCATTCTCCCTATGTGTCTGACATCTCAGCGCAGTGGGAACTATGATGTCATTACAACATGCCCACTGTACTGAGATGTGCAGGCCTTTATACTGTATGGAGAACTATGTGGGAACTTTATACTGTATGAAGGATTTTGTGAGGCCTTTATACTGTATAGAGCACTGGGTGGGGCCCATAAAACTGTATGGAGCAGTATGTAGGGCCTATTATACTGTATGGAGCATTATGTAGGGCCGATTATACTAAATAGACCACTATGTGAGGCCTATTATACTGTGCGGAGCACTAGGTGGGTCCATTATATTGTATAGTGCACCATGTGAGGCCATTATTCTGTATGGAGCACTATCTGGGCCATTATTCTGTATGGAGCACTATGTGGGGTCATTATACTAAATAGACCACTATGTGGGGTCATTATACTGTATGGAGCATTATACTAAATAGACCACTATGTGGGGTCATTATACTGTATGATGCACTGTTGTGCCCATTATAGTGTACTATATGGAGCAATGACTCACTTGAGTAAATGGTTCAGTTAAACATTTAGTAGGCAAAGCCATTCAAAATAAACTTTATAATTCTCATGCTAAATTTCTTACATAAGTCCATAAAACATATTAGAAATGCAAATAAAGAGAGCAATAACTCATATTGAACGGTTTCATATTTCTAGCAGTGTAATACAACATCCACCAGCAGTGCAAGCAATGAACAGGCATTGGTGAACGCAACAAGTAAGTATAATCTATTAATCTCTGATAATACTTTGCACTGAATTAGATCCATATCTGTTTGCTGTGTACCACAGATAAAACAAGTGGTTAAAAAGCAATAGTGAGTGACTTGTAACCTCTCCAGTCAACAGATGCAGGTAACCTGACAGTAGTTTTCTTCCTATGTTTTCATGTTATATTGTAATTAGTCATTACAGTCTATCTCCAATGCAGTTGTGTAGTCAAGTGTCTGTGTATATTCTCATTTACATTTTGATTATCAGCGTTACATATAATGGGCCAAGTCACTTGTGAAATTTTTAATACTTTCCAATATGGAACAGACATCAGACTTGTGACTTTACTGGTTGATGTTTTTCTGGAGTGTAGGCATCTTTAATCATATTGAATATTAAAAAAAAACTAAATTAGAAATTTTAAAAAACCCATAGCAGCCTATCCACTGCCAGTAAAGCATGATGATGATAATTGGCCGAACATATGTAGCAAACATTGCACCCCCCCGAAACTCACTAAAAGGGGTCATTCACATGTCTTCACCCCGCGAGCACTCTGCATCACTGTCTACATGCTTAATCCAGGAGTGGAACCCCCCAGAGCACCTGCTCTGTGTCCTGGAGACACTCCCAGCCCTGGCACACAAACACCATCGAAAACCTGACCAAAAACCCTAGTGTACGAACAAAACCCAACAGCTTACATATCAAAATTACTATGAAAAGGAACAAGTTTATAATCAAGGTTAATAGATAAATGACAAATCTTGTTTATAATTCGTACCATTAGGATATCGTGTTTAATTTCAAAAGTCATGATACTTCCCTCAAAAGCACCCGTCTGCCCAAACTGCTCCTCTTGGCAGGCAATTGACTTTTTCGATGCCATAAAACATAAAATGCTCCACACTGGCACCGTGCAGTTCTGTAAAGGGTTTATCAGCTCCCGAATGGGGAGTGTTTTCACTATAAATATTAGAACCGGCAGATGTTGGCTGTGTATTACAGCTGTCATCTGCCAGGTATGGTGGTGAGGGCTTAGCTCCTGAGTCCGTCTTATACATGCGCACCCTGACTATGACGTATAGTTACTTCAGGGTGTGCAAAAGTGTTAATTAAGATTACAGTATCGTGCAAATTCATAAATGCATTTTGTATCTTCACATATAGAAAGATATTCTATTGTGCCTTAATAATAAAGTGGTTTACTCCAATATATGTTATACCTCTACAGGTACAGTAAGTGAATGCTATGCCGAGATGTGGACTGAAGGTGAGTTTTGCTTAGGAACACAATGGGGCATATTTGTCACTACACACGAGATGACAATTAAACAATAAAATGTTATCCATACCCATGTCTAATTACACTAAACAATTATCTTTGAGATGAAGCCATGCATTTTCAATGTATAGCAAACAAAAATATTCAATTATCTGTGCGCTTGAGCTAAAGAAATACATTTTCCGAATGATTAGCAGATGCACGTTATGCCATACAGTACATTCATACAAAAATATCAGCCATGCGTGATCAAACTGCAAACAAGTCACACATGAGATGATTGCTTGCCATATAAAGAACCAAATGAAGAACTGTCAATTTGGTAGAAATCATCCATTTGGTACAACTTTGGCCCAATGTGTATGGGGGCCATTAGAGTAGACAACCTTAAAATGCACTAGAATTATCACTGTGCTTCATGTTTGACAAATCGTGTTCATCTTTAGACTGTCTAGTATACAGAAACTTTAAACCACCGATTAATTGACTTACTTTGTGCCAGAAATATTCATTAACATTTTGGTGCATTTATGGCACAAAGTTTCACATATTATGCTTTGTCCTTACAAGAATGTGATGAAGACGTTTTTTCATACCGTATATCAGAACTCCAGTGCATTAAGTTTGATAAATTTCTCTCCTATTTGTAAATTATGCTTCTGACTGTAAAATCTGGTTGGTGCAATCTATGGCATAATTTCAAGTGAAACTCCACATTACTAATTAGAATGATCAAAATGGTTTTACTAGGGTAATTTAACATATCTAGGCCATTATTTCTACATTCTGGTCCCTCACATGCAAATTTTGTACAGCTTTCATCATGGAATGCACAGATTTCCTGTCCTCAAAATAATAGTTGTTTTGGGGGCATGAGACCACACCTATTCATCAGTCTCTTCCAGATAAAAAAAACACTGTACATGGAAAACTACATTTATTGTTTCTTATTTTTCCATAACCACTTTTTAGCAATTTTTTCCCTTTCTTTGTCAATTTTTTCCCTTCCTGCACTTATTATTCTCTCAATTATAGAATAAAATTTGTATACGTAGTGCATACACAGAAATCAAGTACATGCTGCAACCCATGAAAGTTGTGGATAGTAGAATGGTGTGGGATGAGGAGTGAATAAGTGCTGGGCACTGAGACTTAGGGCTTGTGCACATGACCGTGCTTTTGGTCTGAGTGTGATACGACAAAACATTGGCTCGTGCTCAGACAAATGTTAAGCTATGGGGCCGTGCACGTGTTTGATTTGATTTTTTCCTCTGAAAGCGTCTCTCCGAGGGAAAAAATTGTTGCATGCCTGAGTTTTCTATTCAGATCGCATTCAGCCATGCAAGTCAATGCGTGTGGGGGAAATATTGGACTGCACTTGGATGACATCCAATTTCCGTGGTCTCACAGAATGGAGAAGTTGGAGAAATGTTTTTCTACATCTTCTCCTCATCCTAGACAATCGGGCAACGGTCTTAAAGTTATCTCTGGTACAATAGGTTATCAGCTATGCATTACAGCTAACACCACCGCATATGGCATGACGACAGTTTCTGTGCCCCTGCCATTCATAAAAGTACTGTAATGCAGTGGCTTTCACGTCCATGCAGTAACGATGCAGTGACCCGAGAAAGTTCAACTTAAATATCTTTATTTTTCAACTTAAACAAATCCCAAACTTTATCTAATAATAAATAATAATAATAATTTTATTTATATAGCGCCAACATATTCCGCAGCGCTTTACAACTTATAGAGGGGACTTGTACAGACAATAGACATTACAGCATAACAGAAATCACAGTTCAAAACAGATACCAGTAGGAATGAGGGCCCTGCTCGCAAGCTTACAAACTATGAGGAAAAGGGGAGACACGAGAGGTGGATGGTAACAATTGCTTTAGTTATTTGGACCAGCCATAGTGTAAGGCTTGGGTGTTCATGTAATGCTGCATGAACCAGTTAACTGCCTAAGTATGTAGCAGTACAGACACAGAGTGCTATTAACTGCATAAAGTGTATGAGAACATGATGCGAGGAACCTGATTATGTTTTGTTTTTTTTTTTAATTTTAATTAGGCCACAAAGGGATAGTTAGGTTAATGCATTGAGGCGGTAGGCTTTATCTGATGGTTTGCAGCCAGAACATCCTTATCAGTCCTTTGCCATGGATGATTGCCCCACTGTATAATCCATGGGTGCCGTAATGGCCTTGCTCAAGTCTCTGGTCTGTGTTTAGTTTCAAACAGACCGACACAGAGCTCTTGCTCTATTGCTTGAAAAACCCAATACTGACACAACCAAATCTTAACTGAAAGTTTAAATGGGAATCGTGGACATGGGCCACTCCCAAGACCTGGAGTGGAGGGTCAGATCTGTCGCATTGCCTTCCTACAGATCTCTTCAAAAATAAAAGCCCATGTCAGGATTTCCTAAACAATGACCTTTGTATATGATTCCCCTCACTGCCTTACAGTACATAAAGTATGTAATTGTACTTCTTGCACTCTAAAAGTTTCCACTGCAGCAGTTTTTTTCACCCAGTAATAATTGAGAAATCTCAGTGGATCAAGAATCTCATTCTTGATAAAGGGATCAAAGTGCGAGGTAAAAACATGCTTCCAATTTCTCAGTTATTGCTGGCACAGTGATAAGGATTTTCAGTTCTCTGGATCAGCCACTTGAGATACCAGCAAAGTGTAATATGCCATTTCTTATGTATGCCCTTTAGATACATATGTATATAGATAGATAAATTTGCTGCAGTAGTTAGTTAGACAAATTGAATGAACCTAGGTTTGATACAATACCCCTGTTTGTCCATCTGTGGGAATGTGTTGAAGTTCCATCTATTTGTAAAAGGGGTCACTTAATTATTAAAATATAAATAATATTATTTCATCCTTTACATCCATTTTCTGTAATGACTCGATCTTTGGATCAGTGGGGCCCCAGAATTCAGATGGCATTATTTAGGATATTTTTCTCCTATCTTGTAAAAATGGTATAACCGTGCTTGATAATCTTTAGGGATGTCTTTGACAAGTATCCTGTGCATGATGCTGGGATGAACGTCAATTAATCAGACACGCTTTTTCCTGGACAGGGGGGGTTTAAGGAGGCTTTATTAGTGCCTAGTGCTGACTCTTCCAAGAATCTACTGGTTTAGTAGGTGAGAAAGTTCAATATTCTATGACCAAGTTCTCTGTGGAGGAAATGGAATTGATCTGCTGATTGATTTGGCAATTGCATAAAATTCCACTTACCGTATTTGCCTTAAAAACTCTTGGGTCATTGTCTATCTGTACTGTGAAGTGCTTTCCAATCAACCTTGCTGCATTTGATTGAATCTGAGCAGAAAGTATAGCCTTGTACATTTCAGAATTCATCCAGCTGCTTTTTCATCAATAAACATTAATGACCAAGTGTTATTGGAAACCATGAATACCCCTGCCATCACACTGCCTCCACCATGTTTCACAGAGGATGTGGTTTGCTTTGGATCATGAGCTGTTCCAAGCCTTCTCCATACTATCTTCTTCCCATCATTCTGGTACAGGTTGATCTTAGTTTCATCTGTCCAAATAATGCATTTCCAGAACTGGACTGGCTTCTTTAGATGTTTTCGGCAATATCTAATCTAACCTTTCTATTTTTGAGGCTGATTAATGGTTTAAACCTTGTGGGGAGTCCTCTGTATTTGTTTTCATGAAGTTTTCTCTTTGTGATAGAGTTGGATACTGAAACACCTACATCCTGGAGAGTGTACTTCACCACTGGTGGACACAGACAGAAAAGGGCCCCTGTGTAAGAAAAATATTTGGACCCTTTGCAGCTAAAGAGCTACTAAAAATGCAAAATTGCACCTGTTTCAGAGGTAGAAATGGGCCCTGTTATGACCCCAATGGCAGAGGGTCTCAGAAATAGATACCAAGTCTGCAAACACAAAAAACCAGCTCATAGGGCAGTGGTAACTGGGCTGACCATATATCTAATCCTAGCACCACAAATAGCAGCAGCCGGGGAACGTGCCTACGTTGGTTCTAGACGTCTCGCGCCAGCCGGAGAACTAACTAACCCTAGAAGGGAAAAGAAAGACCTTTCTTGCCTCCAGAGAAAAGACCCCAAAAGTTGGATACAAGCCCCCAACAAATAATAACGGTGAGGTAAGAGGAAAAGACAAACGTAAGAATGAGCTAGGTATTTAGCAAAGAGAGGCCCACTGACTAATAGCAGAATATAGTAAGATAACTTATACGGTCAGCAAAAACCCTATCAAAATTTCCACGCTGGATATTCAAGAACCCCCGAACCGTCTAACGGCCCGGGGGGAGAATACCAGCCCCCTAGAGCTTCCAGCAAAAACAGGAATCACATTTAGTACAAGCTGGACAGAAAATAAGAGCAATGCAAATAACCAAAAAACAAGGAAGCAAGACTTAGCTTAATTTTGCAAGAAACAGGACCAGCAGACAGGAGCAAACAGAAAGGACTGTGTTGTGAAATTGGATTCTGGGCTCCCCCGGTGGCCACTGGTGGAATTGAACTTGTGTGCATCATCCTCTCTGTTCACCTGTTCCCATCAGGATGTGGGAGTCTCTATATAACCTTGCTCCTCTGTCAGTTTCATGCCGGTCAACAATGTAATCAGAAGCCTTTCTTTGCATGTTCCTGCTACTAGACAACTCCCAGCTAAGTTGGACTTTCGTCCTTGTTTGTTTTTGCATTTTGTTCCAGTTCACAGCTGCTGTTTCGTTACTGTGTCTGGAAAGCTCTTGTGATCTGAAATTGCCACTCTGGTGTTATGAGTTAATACTAGAGTCTTAAAGTAATTTCTGGATGGTGTTTTGATAGGGTTTTCAGCTGACCATGAAAGTGCCCTTTCTGTCTTCCTGCTATCTAGTAAGCGGACCTCGATTTTGCTAAACCTATTTTCATACTACGTTTGTCATTTCATCTAAAATCACCGCCAATATATGTGGGGGCCTCTGTCTGCCTTTTGGGGAAATTTCTCTAGAGGTGAGCCAGGACTGTATTTTCCTCTGCTAGGATTAGTTAGTCCTCCGGCTGGCGCTGGGCGTCTAGGGATAAAACGTAGGCACGCTACCCGGCCACTGTTAATTGTGCGGCAGGTTTAGTTCATGGTCAGTTTAGATTCCATCTTCCAAGAGCTAGTTCTTATATATGCTGGGCTATGTTCTCTCGCCATTGAGAATCATGACAGTTTGACCGGCCAAAAAGGGTTAAATTATTGGCTGAGAAAGGAGAGAAAAAAGAAGTCTGCTGAAAATTTTTTTTTTTTTTTTCTCTAGTTCTGAGTGTGCTCATAATTGAATCACTTGCTAGTCTGCCTATACTGCAGCCTTCCTCTCTTTCTCTCCTTCTAATCCTTGAATGGCTCTGTGTTCACCTGTTTGAAATGGATCTTCAGAGTGTAGCTACAGGTTTGAATAATCTCGCCACGAAGGTACAAAATTTGCAAGATTTTGTTGTTCATGCACCTATGTCTGAACCTAGAATTCCTTTGCCTGAATTTTTTTCAGGGAATAGATCTTGCTTTCAAAATTTTAAAAATAATTGCAAATTGTTTTTGTCCCTGAAGTCTCGCTCTGCTGGAGATCCTGCTCAGCAGGTCAGGATTGTGATTTCCTTGCTCCGGGGCGACCCTCAAGATTGGGCTTTTGCATTGACACCAGGGGATCCTGCGTTGCTCAATGTGGATGCGTTTTTTCTGGCCTTGGGGTTGCTTTATGAGGAACCTCAGTTAGAACTTCAGGCGGAAAAGGCCTTGATGTCCCTATCTCAGGGGCAAGACGAAGCTGAAATATACTGCCAAAAATTCCGTAAATGGTCTGTGCTTACTCAGTGGAATGAGTGCGCCCTGGCGGCGATTTTCAGAGAAGGTCTCTCTGATGCCATTAAGGATGTTATGGTGGGGTTCCCTGTGCCTGCGGGTCTGAATGAGTCCATGACAATGGCTATTCAGATCGATAGGCGTCTGCGGGAGCGCAAACCTGTGCACCATTTGGCGGTGTCTACTGAGAAGACGCCAGAAAATATGCAATGTGATAGAATTCTGTCCAGAAGCGAGCGGCAGAATTTTAGACGAAAAAATGGGTTGTGCTTCTATTGTGGTGATTCAACTCATGTTATATCAGCATGCTCTAAGCGTACTAAGAAGCTTGACAAGTCTGTTTCAATTAACACTTTACAGTCTAAGTTTATTCTATCTGTGACCCTGATTTGTTCTTTATCATCTATTACCGCGGACGCCTATGTCGACTCTAGCGCCGCTTTTCTTCCGCCCCTGTGTTGCGTCAGCCTGATGTTGCTCTTCCTTTTCAGGTTGAGGTCGACGCTTCTGAAATTGGAGCTGGGGCGGTGTTGTCGCAGAGAAGTTCCGACTGCCCCGTGATGAGACCTTGTGCTTTTTTTTCCCGTAAATTTTCGCCCGCCGAGCGGAATTATGATATTGGGAATCGGGAGCTTTTGGCCATGAAGTGGGCTTTTGAGGAGTGGCGTCACTGGCTTGAGGGGGCCAGACATCAGGTGGTGGTATTGACTGACCACAAAAATTTAATTTACCTTGAGTCTGCCAGGCGCCTGAATCCTAGACAGGCGCGCTGGTCGTTGTTTTTCTCTCGGTTTAATTTTGTGGTGTCATACCTACCGGGTTCTAAGAATGTTAAGGCGGATGCCCTTTCTAGGAGTTTTGAGCCTGACTCCCCTGGTAATTCTGAGCCCACAGGTATCCTTAAGGATGGAGTGATATTGTCTGCCGTTTCTCCAGACCTGCGGCGGGCCTTGCAGGAGTTTCAGGCGGATAGACCGGATCGTTGCCCACCTGGTAGACTGTTTGTTCCTGATGATTGGACCAGTAGAGTCATCTCTGAGGTTCATTCTTCTGCGTTGGCAGGTCATCCTGGAATCTTTGGTACCAGGGATTTGGTGGCAAGGTCCTTCTGGTGGCCTTCCCTGTCACGAGATGTGCGAGGCTTTGTGCAGTCTTGTGACGTTTGTGCTCGGGCCAAGCCTTGTTGTTCTCGGGCTAGTGGATTGTTGTTGCCCTTGCCTGTTCCGAAGAGGCCTTGGACGCACATCTCGATGGATTTTATTTCGGATCTGCCTGTTTCTCAGAAGATGTCTGTCATCTGGGTGGTGTGTGACCGTTTCTCTAAGATGGTCCATTTGGTTCCCTTGCCTAAGTTGCCTTCTTCTTCCGAGTTGGTTCCTCTGTTTTTTCAAAATGTTGTTCGTTTGCATGGTATTCCGGAGAATATCGTTTATGACAGAGGGACCCAATTCGTGTCTAGATTTTGGCGGGCATTCTGTGCTAGGATGGGCATAGATTTGTCTTTTTCGTCTGCTTTCCATCCTCAGACTAATGGCCAGACCGAGCGGACTAATCAGACCTTGGAGACATATTTGAGGTGTTTTGTGTCTGCGGATCAGGATGATTGGGTTGCTTTTTTGCCATTGGCGGAGTTCGCCCTCAATAATCGGGCCAGCTCTGCCACCTTGGTGTCCCCGTTTTTCTGTAATTCGGGGTTTCATCCTCGATTTTCCTCCGGTCAGGTGGAATCTTCGGATTGTCCTGGAGTGGATGCTGTGGTGGAGAGGTTGCATCAGATTTGGGGGCAGGTAGTGGACAATTTGAAGTTGTCCCAGGAGAAGACTCAGCTTTTTGCCAACCGCCGTCGTCGTGTTGGTCCTCGGCTTTGTGTTGGGGACTTGGTGTGGTTGTCTTCTCATTTTGTCCCTATGAGGGTTTCTTCTCCTAAGTTTAAGCCTCGGTTCATCGGCCCGTACAAGATATTGGAGATTCTTAACCCTGTGTCCTTCCGTTTGGACCTCCCTGCATCTTTTTCTATTCATAATGTTTTTCATCGGTCATTATTGCGCAGGTATGAGGTACCGGTTGTGCCTTCCGTTGAGCCTCCTGCTCCGGTGTTGGTTGAGGGTGAGTTGGAGTACGTTGTGGAAAAGATCTTAGACTCCCGTGTTTCCAGACGGAGACTCCAGTATCTGGTCAAATGGAGGGGATACGGTCAGGAGGATAATTCTTGGGTGACTGCCTCTGATGTTCATGCCTCCGACCTTGTCCGTGCCTTTCATAGGGCTCATCCTGATCGCCCTGGTGGTTCTGGTGAGGGTTCGGTGCCCCCTCCTTGAGGGGGGGGTACTGTTGTGAAATTGGATTCTGGGCTCCCCCGGTGGCCACTGGTGGAATTGAACTTGTGTGCATCATCCTCTCTGTTCACCTGTTCCCATCAGGATGTGGGAGTCTCTATATAACCTTGCTCCTCTGTCAGTTTCATGCCGGTCAACAATGTAATCAGAAGCCTTTCTTTGCATGTTCCTGCTACTAGACAACTCCCAGCTAAGTTGGACTTTCGTCCTTGTTTGTTTTTGCATTTTGTTCCAGTTCACAGCTGCTGTTTCGTTACTGTGTCTGGAAAGCTCTTGTGATCTGAAATTGCCACTCTGGTGTTATGAGTTAATACTAGAGTCTTAAAGTAATTTCTGGATGGTGTTTTGATAGGGTTTTCAGCTGACCATGAAAGTGCCCTTTCTGTCTTCCTGCTATCTAGTAAGCGGACCTCGATTTTGCTAAACCTATTTTCATACTACGTTTGTCATTTCATCTAAAATCACCGCCAATATATGTGGGGGCCTCTGTCTGCCTTTTGGGGAAATTTCTCTAGAGGTGAGCCAGGACTGTATTTTCCTCTGCTAGGATTAGTTAGTCCTCCGGCTGGCGCTGGGCGTCTAGGGATAAAACGTAGGCACGCTACCCGGCCACTGTTAATTGTGCGGCAGGTTTAGTTCATGGTCAGTTTAGATTCCATCTTCCAAGAGCTAGTTCTTATATATGCTGGGCTATGTTCTCTCGCCATTGAGAATCATGACAGGACTGATTACAACGATGCCAGGCACTGGACTGAGAATCCAGGAAGTTTATATAGCAACACCCCTGGACTAACGACCCAGGTGGGTGCCAAACTGAGGAAAGACAAACCCAGAGTCATATCACTAGTGACCACAAGAGGGAGCCAAAAAAGTCTAATTCACAACAGTACCCCCCCTTAAGGAGGGGTCACCGAACCCTCACCAAGACCACCAGGGCGATCAGGATGAGCAGCGTGAAAGGCACGAACTAAATCGGCCGCATGCACATCAGAGGCAACCACCCAGGAATTATCCTCCTGACCATAGCACTTCCACTTGACCAGATACTGAAGCCTCCGCCTGGAGAGACGAGAATCCAAGATCTTCTCCACCACGTACTCCAACTCGCCCTCAACCAACACCGGAGCAGGAGGCTCAACAGAAGGAACCACAGGTACAACGTACCGCCGCAACAAAGACCTATGGAACACGTTGTGAATGGCAAACGACACCGGAAGATCCAAGCGAAAGGACACAGGATTAAGGATTTCCAATATCTTGTAAGGACCGATGAAGCGAGGCTTAAATTTAGGAGAGGAGACCTTCATAGGAACAAATCGAGAAGACAGCCATACCAAATCCCCAACACGAAGTCGGGGACCCACACCGCGGCGGCGGTTGGCAAAACGCTGAGCCTTCTCCTGTGACAACTTTAAGTTGTCCACCACATGATTCCAGATCTGCTGCAACCTATCCACCACAGAATCTACCCCAGGACAGTCAGAAGACTCCACATGTCCCGAGGAAAAACGAGGATGGAAACCAGAGTTGCAGAAAAATAGCGAAACCAAAGTAGCGGAACTAGCCCGATTATTAAGGGCAAACTCAGCCAACGGCAAGAAGGTCACCCAATCATCCTGATCTGCAGAAACAAAACACCTCAAATAAGCCTCCAGAGTCTGATTAGTTCGCTCCGTTTGTCCATTAGTTTGAGGATGAAAGGCAGACGAAAACGACAAATCAATGCCCATCTTAGCACAAAAGGATCGCCAGAACCTGGAAACAAACTGGGATCCTCTGTCAGACACAATATTCTCAGGAATGCCGTGTAAACGAACCACATTCTGAAAGAACAAGGGAACCAGATCGGAAGAGGAAGGCAATTTAGGCAAAGATACCAAATGGACCATCTTGGAAAAGCGATCACATACCACCCAGATGACAGACATTCCTTGAGACACCGGAAGATCTGAAATGAAATCCATGGAAATGTGTGTCCAAGGCCTCTTCGGGACAGGCAAGGGCAAGAGCAAGCCGCTGGCACGAGAACAGCAAGGCTTAGCCCGAGCACAAGTCCCACAGGACTGCACAAATTACCGCACATCCCGTGACAAGGAAGGCCACCAAAAGGACCTAGCCACCAAATCTCTGGTGCCAAAAATTCCCGGATGCCCTGCCAACACCGAGGAATGAACCTCGGAAATGACTCTGTTGGTCCACTTATCAGGAACAAACAGTCTGTCAGGTGGACAAGAGTCAGGTCTACCGGCCTGAAATCTCTGCAACACACGTCGCAAATCCGGAGAAATGGCTGACAAGATCACTCCCTCTTTAAGAATACCAACTGGTTCTGCGACTCCAGGAGAGTCAGGCACAAAGCTCCTTGAAAGAGCATCAGCCTTCACATTCTTTGAACCTGGTAAATACGAGACCACAAAGTCAAAACGGGAGAAAAACAATGACCAACGGGCCTGTCTAGGATTCAGGCGCTTAGCAGACTCGAGATACATCAGATTCTTGTGATCAGTCAAGACCACCACACGATGCTTAGCACCCTCGAGCCAATGACGCCACTCCTCAAATGCCCACTTCATGGCCAGCAACTCCCGATTGCCAACATCATAATTCCGCTCAGCAGGCGAAAACTTCCTAGAGAAGAAAGCACATGATCTCATTACAGAGCAACCAGGGCCTCTCTGCGACAAAACGGCCCCTGCCCCAATCTCAGAAGCATCCACTTCAACCTGAAAGGGAAGTGAGACATCAGGCTGGCACAAAACAGGCGCCGAAGTAAACCGGCGCTTCAACTCTTGGAAAGCTTCCACGGCTGCAGAAGCCCAGTTAGCAACATCAGAACCTTTCTTGGTCATATCCGTCAAAGGTTTAACAACGCTAGAAAAATTAGTGATTAAACCAACGGTAGAAGTTAGCAAAACCCAAGAACTTCTGAAGGCTCTTAACTGACGTGGGCTGAGTCCAATCATGAATAGCTCGGACCTTGACTGGGTCCATCTCCACCGCAGAAGGGGAAAAAATAAAACCCAAAAAGGGAACCTTCTGTACTCCAAAGAGACACTTCGAGCCCTTAACAAACAAAGCATTCTCATGCAAAACCTGAAACACCATCCTGACCTGCTCTACATGCGAGTCTCAATCATCAGAGAAAACCAGAATATCATCCAGATAAACAATCATAAATTTATGCAGATACTTTCGGAAAATATCATGCATAAAGGACTGAAACACTGAAGGAGCATTAGAGAGCCCAAAAGGCATCACCAAGTACTCAAAATGACCTTCGGGCGTATTAAATGCAGTTTTCCATTCATCTCCTTGCTTAATGCGCACAAGGTTGTACGCACCACGAAGATCTATCTTGGTGAACCACTTGGCACCCTTAATCCGGGCAAACAAGTCCGACAACAGAGGCAAAGGATACTGAAATTTAACAGTGATTTTATTCAGAAGCCAATAGTCAATACAAGGTCTCAAAGATCCGTCCTTCTTGGCCACAAAAAAGAATCCCGCACCAAGAGGGGAAGAGGATGGACGGATATGCCACTTCTCCAGAGATTCCTTGATATACGAACGCATTGCGGTATGCTCAGGTACAGACAGATTAAATAGTCTTCCCTTAGGAAATTTAGTACCTGGAATCAAATCTATGGCACAGTCACAGTCCCTATGAGGAGGCAGGGCACTGGACCTGGACTCGCTGAATACATCCTGATAATCAGACAAATACTCAGGAACTTCCGAAGGAGTAGAGGGAGCAATAGACACCGGCGGGGAATCACCATGAATTCCCTGGCAGCCCCAACTTGACACAGACATTGCCTTCCAATCCAAGACTGGATTATGGGTCTGTAACCATGGCAGACCCAAAACGACCAAATCATGCATTTTATGCAGAACAAGAAAACGAATCACCTCCCGATGTTCAGGAGTCATGCACATGGTTACCTGTGTCCAAAACTGCGGTTTATTTTCTGCCAATGGCGTAGCATCAATACCTCTAAGAGGGATAGGATTTACCAACGGCTCAAGAACAAAACCACAGCGCTTGGCAAATGACAGATCCATAAGACTCAGGGCAGCACCTGAATCCACAAACGCCATAACAGGGTAGGAAGACAATGAGCAAATTAAAGTCACAGACAAAATAAATTTAGGTTGCAAATTACCAATGGCGACAGGACTAACAACCCTTGTTAGGCGTTTAGAGCATGCTGATATAACATGTGTAGAATCACCACAGTAAAAACACAACCCATTCTGACGTCTATGATTTTTCCGTTCATTTCTAGTCTGAATTCTACCACATTGCATTAAATCAGGTGTTTGTTCAGACAACACCACCAGAGGATTAGCGGTTTTGCGCTCCCGCAAACGCCGGTCAATTTGAATAGCCAGCGCCATGGAATCATTCAGACTTGTAGGAATGGAGAAACCCACCATCACATTCTTAATGGCTTCAGAAAGGCCATTTCTGAAATTTGCGGCCAGAGCACACTCATTCCACTGAGTAAGCACGGACCATTTCCGAAATTTTTGGCAATACACTTCAGCTTCATCCTGGCCCTGAGAAATAGCCAGCAAGGCTTTTTCTGCCTGAACCTCAAGATTGGGTTCCTCGTAAAGCAATCCGAGCGCCAGAAAAAACGCATCAATATTTGCCAATGCCGGATCTCCTGGCGCTAGCGAGAAAGCCCAATCCTGAGGGTCGCCCCGTAAAAAAGAGATAACAATTTTAACTTGCTGAGCTGAGTCTCCAGATGAACGGGGTCTCAGAGATAGAAACAATTTACAATTATTCCTGAAATTCCTAAACTTAAATCGGTCTCCAGAAAACAGTTCAGTAATAGGTATTTTAGGTTCAGACATTGGACTACTGGTAACAAAATCTTGTATGCCCTGCACACGAGCAGCAAGCTGGTCCACACTTGTAATCAAGGTCTGGACATTCATGTCTGCAGCAAGCTCAAGCCACTCAGAGGTAAAGGGGAGGAAGAGAGGAAGAAAAAAAAAAAAAAGAAAAAAAAAACAACTCAGAATTTCCTTTCTTATTATCCCACTTCTGCAATGCATTAAACATTCAATGTTGGCCTGGCATACTGTTATGGCCCCAATGGCAGAGGGTCTCAGAAATAGATACCAAGTCTGCAAACACAAAAAACCAGCTCATAGGGCAGTGGTAACTGGGCTGACCATATATCTAATCCTAGCACCACAAATAGCAGCAGCCGGGGAACGTGCCTACGTTGGTTCTAGACGTCTCGCGCCAGCCGGAGAACTAACTAACCCTAGAAGGGAAAAGAAAGACCTTTCTTGCCTCCAGAGAAAAGACCCCAAAAGTTGGATACAAGCCCCCAACAAATAATAACAGTGAGGTAAGAGGAAAAGACAAACGTAAGAATGAGCTAGGTATTTAGCAAAGAGAGGCCCACTGACTAATAGCAGAATATAGTAAGATAACTTATACGGTCAGCAAAAACCCTATCAAAATTTCCACGCTGGATATTCAAGAACCCCCGAACCGTCTAACGGCCCGGGGGGAGAATACCAGCCCCCTAGAGCTTCCAGCAAAAACAGGAATCACATTTAGTACAAGCTGGACAGAAAATAAGAGCAATGCAAATAACCAAAAAACAAGGAATCAAGACTTAGCTTAATTTTGCAAGAACCAGGACCAGCAGACAGGAGCAAACAGAAAGGACTGATTACAACGATGCCAGGCACTGGACTGAGAATCCAGGAAGTTTATATAGCAACACCCCTGGACTAACGACCCAGGTGGGTGCCAAACTGAGGAAAGACAAACCCAGAGTCATATCACTAGTGACCACAAGAGGGAGCCAAAAAAGTCTAATTCACAACAGGGCCCCTTACATCTTGGGCCCCTGTGCACCAATGATATGTCCGCCCCTGTACTTCACTTGGGTGGATTTTGTGAAGGGATGTTTCATCACCATGGAATGGATTCTGCAATCATCTACCGCTGTTGTCTTACATAGACATCCTGACCTTTTTGAGTTTCCAAACTGACCAGTATGTTCTTTTTTGCAGAATGTACCAAACTTGATTTGGCCATTCCTAACATTTCTGCTCTCTCTCTCTGATGGATTTCTTCTGCTTTTTAGCCTTATAATGGTCTGTTTCTCTTAAATTGAGAGATAATTTGACTGCATGTTGTGGCTTCACAGCAACAGCTTCCAAATACAAACACTGGAATCATACTTAACCCCTTTCTGACATTAGACGTACTATCCCGTTGAGGTGGGGTGGTGTTATGGTTTCTAATGGCAAGGAAACATCAGAAGCATAGAATAAACGGACAAGCTCTCGGGTGATGGAAACTAGAGCTGACCGCGATGCTAAACCTACACACCACACTAGAAGTAGCCAGGGGGCATTCCTGCGTTGTCTCTAGATGCCGCGCGCCAGCCGGAGAACTAACTACCCCTGGTAGAAGAAAACACAGTCCTGGCTTGCCTCCAGAGAATGTCCCCACAGGAGATAGCAGCCCCCCACATATAATAACGGTGAGAGCAGATGAAAAGACACACGTAGTATGAAAGCAGATTTAGCACAGAGAGGCCCGCTAACTAAATAGCAGAAAGATACAACAGAGGACTTCGCGGTCAGCTGCAAAACCCTTCAAAACACCATCCTGAAATTACCTTAACTCATGTGACAACTCATGCCACTGGAGTGGTAATTTCAGCCCAACAAGAGCTTCCAGCTGCAGAGATTCACATAAGTGCAAACTGGACAAAACATACAAAAATAGACTTAAGGACTAAAGTGTCCAACTTAGCTGAGCAGAAAACTGGGAGCAGGAACATGCAACAGAATCACTCTGGATACATTGATGGCCAGCATTAGAATGACTGAGGAGCAAGGTTAAATAGGATACTCCCACATCCTGATAGGAACAGGTGAACTGAGAAGGCAAAGCTTGCAGGACACCAGTACCACAAGAGACCACCGGGGGAGCCCACGAACCGAATCACAACAGTACCCCCCCCTTAAGGAGGGGGCACCGAACCCTCACAAGAACCACCAGGGCGATCTGGATGAGCCCTATGAAAGGCACGGACCAAATCAGAAGCATGAACATCAGAAGCTGTAACCCAAGAATTATCCTCTTGACCGTAGCCCTTCCATTTCACCAGATATTGAAGTCTCCGTCTGGAAACACGGGAGTCCAAGATTTTCTCCACCACGTACTCCAATTCACCCTCAACCAGCACAGGAGCAGGAGGCTCAACAGAAGGCACAAGTGGTACCTCATACCTCCGCAATAATGACCGATGGAAGACATTATGGATAGCAAAGGATGCTGGGAGGTCCAAACGAAAAGACACAGGGTTAAGAATTTCCAAAATCTTATAAGGACCGATGAACCGAGGCTTAAACTTAGGAGAAGAGACCCTCATAGGTACAAAACGGGAGGACAACCACACCAAGTCCCCAACACGAAGATGAGGACCAACACGACGATGGCGATTAGCAAAACGTTGAGTCCTCTCCTGGGACAACTCCAAATCGTCCACCACCTGCCCCCAAATACGATGCAACCTATCCACCATGGTATCCACTCCAGGACAATCCAAAGACTCCACCTGACCAGATGAAAAACGAGGATGGAACCCTGAATTGCAAAAGAAAGGGGAGACCAAAGTGGCAGAACTGGCCCGATTATTAAGGGCAAACTCAGCCAACGGCAAAAAGGAGACCCAGTCATCCTGATCAGCAGACACGAAACACCTCAAATAAGTCTCCAAGGTCTGATTAGTACGTTCCGTCTGGCCATTTGTCTGGGGATGAAATGCAGATGAAATAGACAAATCAATGCCCATCCTGGCACAAAACGCCCGCCAAAATCTGGACACAAACTGGGATCCCCTGTCGGAAACGATATTCTCCGGAATACCATGCAGCCGAACCACATTCTGAAAAAACAGGGGCACCAACTCAGATGAGGAAGGCAGCTTGGGCAAGGGCACCAAATGAACCATCTTAGAAAAGCGGTCACACACCACCCAAATGACGGACATCTTCTGAGAAACAGGGAGATCAGAAATAAAATCCATAGAGATGTGTGTCCAAGGCCTCTTAGGAACAGGCAAGGGCAACAACAACCCACTAGCCCGAGAACAACAAGGCTTGGCCCGAGCACAAACATCGCAAGACTGCACAAAAGTACGCACGTCCCGAGACAGGGAAGGCCACCAGAAGGACCTAGCCACCAAATCTCTGGTACCAAAAATTCCCGGATGACCTGCCAACGCAGAAGAATGAACCTCCGAGATGACTCTATTGGTCCACTCATCCGGCACAAACAATCTACCAGGCGGACAACGATCAGGCCGATCCGCCTGAAACTCTTGTAAAGCACGTCGCAGGTCTGGGAAGACAGCAGACAATATCACCCCATCCTTAAGTATACCCGTAGGTTTAGAATCACCAGGGGAATCAGGTTCAAAACTCCTAGAAAGGGCATCCGCCTTCACATTCTTAGTACCTGGCAGATACGAAACCACAAAATTAAACCGGGAGAAAAACAACGACCAGCGCGCCTGTCTAGGATTCAGACGTCTGGCCGACTCAAGATAAATCAAATTTTTGTGATCAGTCAAGACCACCACCTGATGTTTAGCACCCTCAAGCCAATGACGCCACTCCTCGAATGCCCACTTCATCGCCAAAAGCTCCCGATTACCGACGTCATAATTTCGCTCGGCGGGCGAAAATTTTCGAGAAAAGAACGCACAAGGTCTCATCACTGAACAATCTGAACTTTTCTGCGACAAAACCGCCCCCGCTCCGATCTCGGAAGCATCAACTTCCACCTGAAAAGGAAGAGAAACATCAGGCTGGCACAACACCGGAGCAGAAGAAAAACGGCGCTTAAGCTCCCGAAAGGCCTCCACAGCAGCAGGAGACCAATCTGCAACATCAGCACCCTTTTTAGTCAAATCAGTCAAAGGCCTGACAACGCTAGAAAAACCAGTTATGAATCGACGATAAAAGTTAGCAAAGCCCAAAAATTTCTGAAGGCCCTTAAGAGAAGTCGGTTGCGTCCAGTCACAAATAGCCCGAACCTTCACAGGATCCATCTCAATAGAAGAGGGGGAAAAAATGTACCCCAAAAAAGAAATCTTCTGAACCCCAAAAACACACTTTGAACCTTTAACAAACAGAGAATTGGTCCGCAAAACCTGAAAAACCCTCCTAACTTGTTGAACATGAGATTCCCAGTCATCCGAAAAAATCAAGATATCGTCCAAATACACAATCATAAATTTATCCAGATATTCACGGAAAATATTGTGCATAAAAGACTGAAAGACCGAAGGGGCATTTGACAGACCAAAAGGCATCACCAAATACTCAAAATGGCCCTCGGGCGTATTAAATGCGGTTTTCCACTCATCCCCCTGCTTAATTCGCACCAAAGTATACGCACCGCGAAGATCAATCTTAGAGAACCACTTCGCCCCCTCAATGCGAGCAAATAAATCTGTCAGCAATGGCAAAGGATACTGATACTTGACTGTGATCTTATTCAAGAGTCTATAATCAATACAAGGTCTCAAAGAACCATCGCTTTTAGCTACGAAAAAGAACCCCGCTCCAAGAGGAGACGAAGAAGGACGAATATGTCCCTTTTCCAAGGACTCCCTAATATACTCTCGCATGGCAGCATGTTCAGGTACAGACAGATTGAATAGACGACCCTTAGGAAATTTACTGCCAGGGATCAAATCTATGGCGCAATCGCAATCTCTGTGAGGAGGAAGAGAATTAAGAGTAGATTCCTCAAAAACCTCACGATAATCAGACAAAAACTCAGGAATTTCAGAGGGAATAGATGAAGCAATGGAGACCAAAGATGTGTCCCCATGATTTCCCTGACATCCCCAGCTTAGTACAGACATTGTTTTCCAGTCAAGGACTGGGTTATGAGTTTGCAACCATGGCAATCCCAGCACCAACACATCATGTAGATTATACAGTACAAGGAAGCGAATCACCTCTTGATGGTCTGGAGTCATACGCATAGTCACTTGTGTCCAGTATTGTGGTTTATTACTAGCCAATGGTGTAGAATCAATACCCTTTAAAGGTATAGGAACTTCCAGAGGCTCTAGATCAAACCCACAGCGCCTGGCAAAGGACCAATCCATAAGACTCAAAGCGGCGCCAGAATCCACATACGCATCCGCAACAATAGAAGATAACGAACAAATTAGAGTTACAGACAAAATAAACTTGGACTGCAAAGTGCCAATAGCAGAGGATTTATCAACTTTCTTTGTTCGTTTAGAGCATGCTGATATAACATGAGTAGAATTTCCACAATAGAAGCACAAATGATTTTTGCGCCTATAAATCTGTCGTTCGCTTCTGGACAGAAAGCTATCACATTGCATACTCTGTGGTGCCTCTTCAGAAGACACCGCCAACTGGTGCACAGGTTTGCGTTCCCGTAAACGCCGATCAATCTGAATTGCCATTGTCATGGACTCATTCAGACCAGTAGGCGCAGGAAACCCCACCATGACGTCTTTTACAGCATCAGAGAGACCTTCTCTGAAAATTGCCGCCAGAGCGCACTCATTCCACTGAGTAAGCACAGACCATTTTCGAAATTTTTGGCAATATATTTCGGCTTCATCTTGCCCCTGAGAGAGGGCTATTAGGGCTTTCTCAGCCTGAATCTCCAAATTTGGTTCCTCATAAAGCAACCCCAAAGCCAGAAAAAACGCATCCACATTGAGCAACGCAGGATCCCCTGGTGCCAATGAAAATGCCCAATTTTGGGGGTCACCCCGCAGTAAAGAAATAACAATTTTTACTTGCTGGGCAGGATCTCCAGCAGAATGAGATCTCAGCGAAAGAAACAATTTACAATTGTATTTAAAATTTAGAAAACAAGATCGATCTCCAGAAAAAAACTCCGGTATAGGAATTTTAGGTTCAGACCGAGGAGCATGTAACAAAAAATCTTGTATATTCTGAACTTTAGAGGCAAGATTATTCAAATTGGTAGCCAGACTCTGGGGATCCATATTTCAACAGATAAAGTCTGAGCCATTCAGGGGTTAAGAGGAGAGGAAAACAGGAGACTGCAATTAGAGCTGGAGTGCAACTTTAGAGGAAGGAAAAAAAAAAAAAAAAAAAGGTTTCACACAGTTCCTTTTCTCTCCTGCTTCAGCCTATAGATTAAACATTTTGGCTGGCCATACTGTTATGGTTTCCAATGGCAAGGAAACATCAGAAGCATAGAATAAACAGACAAGCTCTCGGGTGATGGAAACTAGAGCTGACCGCGATGCTAAACCTACACACCACACTAGAAGTAGCCAGGGGGCATTCCTGCGTTGTCTCTAGATGCCGCGCGCCAGCCGGAGAACTAACTACCCCTGGTAGAAGAAAACACAGTCCTGGCTTGCCTCCAGAGAATGTCCCCACAGGAGATAGCAGCCCCCCACATATAATAATGGTGAGAGCAGATGAAAAGACACACGTAGTATGAAAGCAGATTTAGCACAGAGAGGCCCGCTAACTAAATAGCAGAAAGATACAACAGAGGACTTCGCGGTCAGCTGCAAAACCCTTCAAAACACCATCCTGAAATTACCTTAACTCATGTGACAACTCATGCCACTGGAGTGGTAATTTCAGCCCAACAAGAGCTTCCAGCTGCAGAGATTCACATAAGTGCAAACTGGACAAAACATACAAAAATAGACTTAAGGACTAAAGTGTCCAACTTAGCTGAGCAGAAAACTGGGAGCAGGAACATGCAACAGAATCACTCTGGATACATTGATGGCCAGCATTAGAATGACTGAGGAGCAAGGTTAAATAGGATACTCCCACATCCTGATAGGAACAGGTGAACTGAGAAGGCAAAGCTTGCAGGACACCAGTACCACAAGAGACCACCGGGGGAGCCCACGAACCGAATCACAACAGGGTGGGCCCGTATGGTCACCGACGGGACAGTACGTCATAGCGATCGGCTGCGCTCACGGGGGGAGCGCGACCGATCTCGGCTGTGTGTCAGCTGACTATCGCAGCTGACATCTGGCAATATGTGCCAGGAGTGGTCACGGACCACCCCCGGCACATTAACCCCCAGCACACTGCGATCAAACATGATCGCAGTGTTCCGGCGGTATAGGGAAGTATTGCCCAGGGAGGGGGCTCCCTGTGGGCTTCCATGAGACCCTCGGAGCAACACCATGGAGGGTCTCCTACCTTCTTCTCCCTGCAGGCCCCGGATCCAAAATGGCCACGGGGCTGCATCCGGGTCCTGCAGGGAGGTGCTGAGAGTAGGCGCCAGGAAGCCTCCAGGAGTGCATGTCAGATCGGTGATCTATCACAGTGCACAGCAAAGTGTCAAATCAGCAGTCTTACACTATAACATGATGCCCCCCGGGGCAATGTTATAGTGTAAAAAAAATATTCAGATGTGTAAAAAAAATAAATAAATAAAAATAAAAAAAAATATTGTTCCCATAAATACATTTCTTTATCTAAATAAAAAAAATAAATAAAAGTACACATATTTAGTATCGCCGTGTCCGTAACGACCCAACCTATAAAACTGTCCCACTAGTTAACCCCTTCAGTGAACACCGTAAAAAAAAACGAGGCAAAAAAACAACGCTTTATTATCATAGCTCCAAACAAAAAGTGGAATAACACGCGATCAAAATGACGGATATAAATAAACATAGTACCGCTGAAAACGTCATCTTGTCCCGCAAAAAATGAGCCACAATACAGCATCATCAGCAAAAAAATAAAAAAGTTATAGTCCTCAGAAAAAGCGATGCAAAAATAATTATTTTTCCATAAAATAGTTTTTATCGTATAAAAGCGCCAAAACATAAAAACATTATATAAATGAGGTATTGCTGTAATCGTACTGACCCGAAGAATAAAACTGCTTTATCCATTTTACCAAACGCGAAACGGTATAAACGCCTCCCCCCACAAAATAAATTTATGAATAGCTGTTTTTGGTCATTTTGCCTCACACAAATCGGAATAAAAAGCGGTCATAAAATGTCACGTGCCCGAAAATGTTACCAATAAAAACATCAACTCGTCCCGCAAAAATCAAGACCTCACATGACTGTGCACCAAAATATGGAAAAATTATAGCTCTCAAAATGTGGTACCGCAAAAAATATTTTTTGCAATAAAAAGCGTCTTTTAGTGTGTGATAGCTGCCAGTCATAAAAAGCCACTAGAAAACCCACTATAAATAGTAAATCAAACCCCCCTTCATCACCTCCTTAGTTAGGGAAAAATAAAAAAATGTATTTATTTCCATTTTCCCATTAGGGTTAGGGTGAGGGCTAGGATTAGGGTTAGGGCTAGGGTTAGGGTTAAGGCTAGGGTTAGGGTTAGTGCAAGGGTTAGGGCTAGGGTTAGAATTGGGGCTGGGGTTAGGGTTTGGATTACATTTAAGGTTGGGATTAGGGGTATGTCAAGGTTAGGGGTGTGGTTAGGGTTATGGTTGGGATTAGGTTAGGGGTATGTTGGGGTTAGGGGTGTGGTTGGGATTAGGGGTGTGATTAGGTTAGGATTTCAGTTAGAATTGGGGGTTTCCACTGTTTAGGCACATCAGGGGCTCTCCAAAGGCATCATATTGTCCTCAATTCCTGTCAATTTTGCATTGAAAAGTCAAACGGCGCTCCTACCCTTCCAAGCTCTGCCATGCACCCAAACAGTGGTTTACCCCCACAATTGGGGTATCAGCGTACTCAGGACAAATTGCACAACATCTTTTGGGGTCCAATTTCTTCTCTAACCCTTGGGAAAATAAAAAATTGGAGGCGAAAATATCATTTTTATGAAAAAATATGATTTTTTTATTTTTATGGCTCTGCATTATAAACTTCTGTGAAGCACTTGGTGGGTCAAAGTGCTCACCACACATCTAGATAAGTTCCTTAGGGTATCTAGTTTCCAAAATGGTGTTACTTGTGGGGGGTTTCAATGTTTAGGCACATCAGGAACTTTCCAAATGCAACATGGCGTTCCATCTCAATTCCAGTCAATTTTGCATTGAAAAAGTCAAATGGCGCTCTGCCATGCGCCCAAACAGTGGTTTACCCCCACATATGGGGTATCGGCGTACTCAGGACAAATTGTACAACAACTCTTGGGATCCAATTTCTCCTGTTACCCTTGGTAAAATAAAACAAACTGGAGCTGAAGTAAATTTTTTGTGAAAAAAAATTAAATTTTCATTTTTTTTTTTAACATTCCAAAAATTCCTGTGAAACACCTGAAGAATTAACAAACTTCTTGAATGTGGTTTTGAGCACCTTGAGGGGGTGCAGTTTTTAGAATGGTGTCACACTTGGTTATTTTCTATTATATAGACCCCTCAAAATGACATCAAATGTTATGTGGTCCATAAAAAAAAAATGGTGTTGTAAAAATGAGAAATTGCTGGTCAACTTTTACCTCCCTAACAAAAATAAAATTTTGGCTCCAAAATTGTGCTGATGTAAAGTAGACATGTGGGAAATGTTACTTAAGAATTTTGTGTGATATAGCTCTGTGATTTAAGGGCATAAAAATTCAAATTTGGCAAATTGCAAAATTTTCTAAATTTTCACCAAATGTCCGCTTTTTTCACAAATAAACGCAGGTAATATCAAATAAATTTTACCACTATCATGAAGTACAATATGTCACGAGAAAATAATGTCAGAATCACCAGGATCCGTTGAAGCGTTCCAGAGTTATAACCTCATAAAGGGACAGTGGTCAGAATTGTAAAAATTGGCCTGGTCATTAGCGTGCTAACCACCCTTGGGGGGGTAAAGGGGTTAATTGATGGTGAATTAACAAGGGAATAGGTTATGCAGCCCATTAAAGAGCTTTTGAGATAATTGTACAATTGCCTTTGGTCCCTTGAAAAAGAGGTATCTATTTTTAAAGAGCTGTAATTCCTAAACCCTTACTCCAATTAGGATGTGAATACCATCAAAATAAAACTGAGAGTTTGCACTCTAAGCCCTTATTGATTATATATCTATATCTTGAATATATTTCGGTAAACAGCTATAAGGACAAAATTTGTCACTCTCCAAATATTTCTGGTCCGGATTGTATATAACTAACAGATACTGCTGGTACTGTTTCTTTGCTCTGGCTCTGAATTGAACACATTTCTGACTGAAGCATTAGCCTAGACTTCTCCTGTTCTCCCAGCTGTCGGAATAATATGGGAGATAGACCAGTGTAATGTTTTTAGTAGCAGCTATTTGTTCCTCTCAAATTCTTCTGTAACCAATGCCATCAGTATGTTTTGCATCAATAAGGTTGCGAAGGTCTTAAGACAGCTCACTGTTTTTACCCATCATGATGTGCTTCTTGTGTAGCACCTTAGTAATAGGACATCTTTTATAGGCCATCACTTGAACTAGCTGATATTATTTTTCAGTAAGTGGCAAGATTGCTTTCCAATTACTGATAGATTTCAGCTGGTGTCATGACTTTCTATGGCTTATTGCACTTTGTGTGCAATACTTTTTCCCTGTGTAATTTCTCATTATTGCACATAACAACTTACAGACATCTATGGTTTGATTTCTTTACCTGTGTGGATTGAAAGGGTTGTTACCGATATATGGTGAGAATATTATTTTAATAGCATCTTTAGAAAAATGTTTGCTTAGAAAATTGATGACGTGCTCAGTTCTTATTCTACCTGCTGTATATCCAATGTACTGAACATGAACAATATATCTGTATATATATCAAAACAAATACTACATAACCCAAAACACAATGTTTTGTCCGACAACTAACTCTTGTCTCGCGCATATACAGGAATACCCGGCTGAGTGTTCCTTTGCTTTCTATGATTGAACAAAAAAAAACAAAAATCCTTAAAAAAATCTCTTTATTATTTAATTAATTTAAAAAACTAGTGTATACAAAACCATCACCAGATAATTGACACTTGAAAATAAAAAAAGAACCTAGGGAGGTGCCTGTCCCTAGTAGCCTATCACTTGTAAGTACCCTAGCTGACAGCGGAGGTTGGCACCCTAGACCTGCGCAATGGTGCCCCCGCTCACCGTCGACAGTCCCTTCTAACCTGATACTCCCTATATGGGGAGGGAGGAAGAAGTGAGCATGTGTGGTCCTAAAAAGCAGGGGCAAAACATTGAGGCTAGGAACTGTCCCTAGATTTCACCCTACTTACCAGCGGAGGTTGGCACCCTAGACGTGCGCAGTGGCGCCCCCACTCCTCGACGGCTGTCCCAAGAAAAATTGCCCTATTTGAAAGATATCAGGGCCTCCTATATTTACAGTGTAAGGTGCTGAAATGTGAGACCGTGGTGAACCAGGGAAAAAAAAAGGAAAAGCGATTCTCACACTTGGGATCTTGCAGAGCATGTTCTAATCAACAAAAAATCACTATGTTATATCATATTGATCCAGATTTGGACAGTCCTAAGTCTTAATATAAGAAAAAGGCACAAGATACTGATTTAGATAAAGGCAGTCAACCTCAATGGTAGAAAATATATTGCACAATGCCCACAGTGATAATAGAACAAACTCCAAATTATATGCAGATATTCATGTATAGACAAAACTGCATCCCAAAAACACCTGGCTCACACATTTTTTCAGTGGGGACATGGAAAAATCCACACAGATCCGTCTCTCAGACTTTTAAATTCATAAACCCCCAATTGACCATAGATAGATAGACCTCACAGATTAACAAACTCCAGAACTCACAGTTCTATGAATAGTCATAAAACAAAAAATATAATCAGTCTCATAACTCGATGCGTTCATCAGGAGTATATTCAAATGATATCAGAGACCGCTACTTAGCTTTTCATTGTCCATCACAATGCAGGACACCAGCACCAGGTATGCACCTTCCAGATGAAATGCCTATGGTCAAGTGTCTAGACCGCACCACATAAAGACTCACTTAATTAACAAATGGAACACACCTGATTATCTCAGCGTGCACACCACACGCCACCTACTGCAGCTACTCATTGGCCCGCGTGCGTATCCTATGCCGGAAACCCCCCTCAGTCCACGCCGGTACATAGAGGTACACCCGCGTTTGATCTAGCACCGGCGCATTGTAGTTAATTTGCGTTTCATCCCGCTCAGGCGCATGATGGTGCCGGTACATAGAGGTATATCTGCTTTTCATCTAGTGCAGGCGCATCGGAGTTGATTTGCATCTCATCCCGCGCAGGCGCATGATGGCGCACTGAAGTTGATCTAGCACAAGCGCACTGGAGTTGATTTACTTCTAATCCCACGCAGACGCACAATGGCGCATTAAGGTTCATCTGCGTCCACTCCCGCGCAGGCGCACAGAGGTCCCCCTGTATGTAATGCCTCTTGCAGCGCCAGACATCCCCCGATCTCAAGCGTCTCAAACAGCGTAGAAACATAGACATCCTCCCGCGTTTCACCCAGCGCAGGAATATAGAGATCCATCATTATCACATTCAATGCAAATATATGGGAATCCCTTTGGACCTTGTACTTCCCGCATCCTCCATAATTTGGTATGCGTGTCCAACATCATCATGTATATATTACATGGGGCTAGCATACATAAAACCAACTAGATGTGGGACAGTGAATTTAGCAATGTTGTTGCATATAATAGTGGCGTTAAAAACATGCAGGAACAGCAGTCTGTTCTCCCGCTTACCAACATCCTCCCACATCATATACACTTAGATGTTTAGATAAATATAATGTGTATCAGAAATTGTCCCCTCATTTAGATGCATAATTGGACACACATATAATTTCCATAGTTCATATATACAAGATCTCCCATTAATAGTCGATAGCCACACATATACATCTACTCCCCAGGGTAGAGAGAGAGAGAGAGATAGTTGCCAATACAATGAGTGGCTCGATATCCAAATCCTCTCCAATCCTCCTTTCCTTTTTTTTCTTTTTTTTTTTTTTCCCTGGTTCACCACGGTCTCACATTTCAGCACCTTACACTGTAAATATAGGAGGCCCTGATATCTTTCTAATAGGGCAATTTTTCTTGGGACAGCCGTTGAAGAGCGGGGGCGCCACTGCGCAGGTCTAGGGTGCCAACCTCCGCTGGTAGGTAGGGTGAGATCTAGGGACAGGTCCTACCCTCAATTTTTTGCCCCTGCTTTTTAGGACCACACATGCACACTTCTTCCTCACTCCCCATATAGGGAGTATCAAGTTAGAAGGGACAGTCGATGGTGAGCGGGGGCGCCATTGCGCAGGTCTAGGGTGCCAACCTCCGCTGTCGGCTAGGATACTTACAAGTGATAGGTTAGTAGGTTTTTGGGGTCTTTCGGTGAACTGTTACGCTTTTCTACCCCATTGGATATTGTTTTTTCTGTGAGATTCTATGATTGAACGACTTTTATATTCCTCTGGGGCTGACTTATCTCCAGGGATCAAATCCAACAGGTGGTTTTTTCTCCTCTCCAACTTCATTTGTAGGGAGAGAGACGAATTCCGCCCAGTTTAGTCTAATGTGTATGGCGTGCCTTAAAAAAAAGCCTACAGACAGATTAATACATTGTTTATAAGTATATAGTACATTACATTAAAAAAGAGCGTACTGATTAGGTAGATGACTCCTGTGTCCTGATTCTGTTTTTTCTATAGCTTTGTTAGGAAGGTGTTTTTCCTTGACAAAGCTGTGTCAAAAAGTGCATTGGACAGCATGAGCCAATTCCATCGTTCTTCTCATTAATTCCTAATTATGTACACATTCTAAAATAAAAATGGTATGCTTTGTTTGGACTAGCACTTTCTTTTTCCCTTCAGCTGCACCATATTACTCCTGTGAAGTGTGTGGTGGGATATGCTCTAATGACACTGGCTGTATTTGTGAGGATGGAGTATATCAGTGCCTTCCCACAGATTGTCTTATGAGGAACAACGCTTGCTGCCCTGAGGGTCTGTTCTGGGATCCCATCAAATCCTGTTGTACAAGTAGGTATCTGCTAAATTATTCCCATAAACACGTTATTTTTTGTGTGACTCTCTATCCTATTTTGTATTTTACAGGAACATTGTGGTGCAATCCATCATGTGGGCAAGATGAAATTTGTACAAATATTACTAACAGTGCAACTTGTGTGTGTAACAATGGTTTCTACAAAAACAGTAGTAAGTAATCTAGAAATGCTTTATATCTATAGTAATACAGGTTTCTCATCAAATAGATAGCTGGTAATTAACAACGTATGTTCAAGCAAAGTTTTTGTTATGCCAATTTAATTGAAAGCTAACCATAATGGCCACATGTATAGTAGCCTCATTGAATGGCTTCAATTTATTCTTTCAGTAGTCAACTCAGGGGCAGACATACCGCCGGTGCAGCCGTTGCAACTGCGCACGGCCCAGGGGTGGAGGGGTTCCTTGCAGGCAGGGGTGTACTGCCCATAGCGGCAAAGTATGCAGCCACTATGGGGCCACTGAGTCAAGATTACGGGCGGGAGAGAGAGGGGTCCGGTGTCATGCAACAGCGAGCCCCTCTCACTCCCTCCCGTAATCATGCGAATACCCAGAGCTGGGGAGAGAGCGGCGCGCAGAGTTCAAAAAGGGGGCTGTCATGCAGGGAGCGTGTCATGCAGGGAGAAACGCTGACCAATGAACGCTTTCCCCAGCAGACTAATGAGAGAGCTCACTCTCTGCCATCTCTGTCCTCATGCATAGCGTGTCCCAATGGTGAGTACTAACCTACAGTCAGGGGGCCCAGGGCCGCACAGCATGCAAGGGACAACAGTGAAGGAAGAGCAGGACTTACAGAGTGCAGTCTGCTCCTTCCACTGTTTTATTCCCAGCAGCATCTCAAAGAAGAGGTCGGGGAGGAGGCTCACCGGACAGGACAGCATGGCAGCAGCAGGGAGCTGATATCAGTCCTCTCAGCTCTGTGTCCCCATCCCCACAGTCGTTTCTGCTGCCATCTCCAGCTGATCTCCGCACTATGTGGCTGACCTCCTCCATGGCTCATCCCACTACCTGTGGTCATAAATTAGTTTGTGTGTGTTTGTATATGTACATATGCGTGTACAGTATATGTATGTGTGTGTGCATCTGTGTGTGTGTGTGTGTGTGTGTATGTACGGTATATGTATTATTATTAGTGTTGAGCAAGTATCGGGTATCGGCCGATACATGCGGTATCGGAATTCCGATACCGAGTTCCGATACTTTTGTGATATCGGAAATTGGAATCTGATCCATATTCATGTAAAAAATAAAGAATTAAGATAAAAAAATATGGATATACTCCCCTTTCCGGCGGCTCCTGGACCTTACCGCTGTAACCGGCAGCCTCCGTTCCTAAGAATGAGCGCGTGAAGGACCTGCCATGACGTCGCGGCTTGTGATTGGTCGCGTGAGCGGTCACATGAGCGGTCATGCGACCAATCAGAAGCCGCGACGTCATCGAAGGCCCTTCACGCGCTCATTCTTAGGAACGGAGGCTGCCGGTTACATCGGTAAGGTCCAGGGGCCGCCGGAGAGGTGAGTATATCCATATTTTTTATTTTAATTCTTTATTTTTTACATGAATATGGATCCCAGGGCCTAAAGGAGAGTTTCCTCTCCTTCAGACCCTGGGAACCATCCTGGATACCTTCCGATACTTGTGTCCCATTGACTTGCATTGGTATCGGGTTTCGGTATCGGCGATATCCGATACTTTTTGGATATCGGCCGATACCATCCGATACCGATACCTTTGAGTATCGGAAGGTATCGCTCAACACTAATTATTATTATTATTATTATTTATTTATATCGCACCATTAATTCCATGGTGCTGTACATAAGAAGGGGTTACATACAAAGTTATAGATATTGTTTACAGTAAACAAATTTACGATGACAGGCTGATACAGAGGGGAGAGGACCCTGTCCTTGTGGACTTACATTCTTACATATACATTTTTCTATATACTATAGTCCATCGCAATTAAAGAAAATGATTTATATGTATGTGTGTGTATCTATGTGTATGTGTGTATATGTATATGTATCTATGTCTGTGTGTGTACGTCTGTACATGTATGTGTGTATCTACTTGTGTATGTATGTACAGTATATGTATGTGGCGCGCCCCAACTTTAAGGGCAATGGGGTACTCAGCACCGGGTCAATCTCTCTCTCAGTTCTGGGGATGTCACGGTGGCCCGACCCGGTCCGTGGCCCCTTGAGGGGCGCCCAATTAAAGGTGTGGTTTGTACGGTGTTCGTGACGCCACCTGTGGTATTCGGTCAGGGTGACCGACGCTGCTTAGGGGTCCGCTGGGGTGAAGGAATGGCAGCTAGATGGTATACCTTCCCACAGGTGAAGCAGGTCCCAAGGGCTTCCCAGATGTGTAGGTGTTGATAGTGGACGATGTAAGGTGCAGTGAATAACGAGGACACAAAGGTTGCAGTCTCTTTACCTTTTACTGAAGACTTCGGCGTCCACAGTCCAGAGTACCGTTCACAGGGCAGGCAGAATCCGTCGGTCCGAAGGCACATCCAGAGTTCCCTTAATCAGGTGGAAATCAGTAGCCTTCCTACTAGCGCCTGTGTGTTGTAGTACCTCCCTGCTGAGCACCACGGGATAGTCCTCACAACTTTCGTGGATGTTTCTGATCTTCTCTCTCTGTCCCCCAGATGGTATGGATAGGACAACCAGTATGACGGGGTAGGCCTGGAGCTTATTTATAGGGACCCTAGTGTCACCCCTCTCCCACAATTTGCCTCCGTGTCTTCTTAGGTATTAAGGACGGGCAGCCAACTTGGAATTGACTGTCCTGCCGGTCTCTGAAGTAATACGTAGAGTCAATTACTCCCTCGGTGTTCCGGCCACCGGCTGTTATGATCCGGTGACCTTGGAGCCGCATGAGAGACTTTCTCAGGAGTAGGTGGTACCTGTACTGACCGCAAACCCTAAACTAACACCGCAACTAGAAGTAGCCGTGGGATGTACCTAACACGTCCTAGACACCTCGACACAGCCGGAAGACTAAATACCCCTATAGATGGAAATGGGAATTCTATCTTGCCTCAGAGCAGAACCCCAAAGGATAGGCAGCCCCCCACAAATATTGACTGTGAGTATAAGAGGAAAGACACACGCAGGCAGAAAAACAGGATTCAGCAAAAGAGGCACTTCTAGCTAAATAGAAAAGGATAGGACAGAATTCTAAGCGGTCAGTATTAAAATCCTAAAAATATCCACAGCAGATAATACAAATATTCTACATCTAACTAAAGACATAGAAAGTAAATCTGCATCTCCTAAGAATCCAGCATGACTGAAAAATCCAAACAAAGTCTAAGCTGGACAAAAACACAATGAATTGCACTGAATTGCAAAGCACACTGCATGTGTGCACAGAGACAAAAAAAACAGACACTTATCTTAGCTGAATTGGCAGCAGGGCATGAGGAACCAGAGAGAGATGCAATCCCTCCAAGAACAATGGACAACTGGCAAGGACTCATGGATCCTGCAAGCCTAAATACCTAGTAGAGCTGCAATCAGCAGAAACACCTGCCCTGGATTACAACCCCAAGACAACTGCACTACCACCAACAACCACCGGAGGGAGCCTGTTGTGAATTTACCTTTTGGCTCCCTCTAGTGGCTACTAGTGATTTGACTCTGGGTATGTCATTCATCCCTTGTATGCTCACCTGGGTCATTAGGTCAGGGGTGTTGCTATATAAGCTCCCTGGACCTTCAGTTCAATGCCTGGCAACGTTGATATCAGAGCTAATCTGTAGTGCTCTTGTCTACTGATCCTGGTTCCTGCTTGATTAAGCTAAGTCTGCTTTCTTGCTTTTTGCTATTTGTTTTTGTTTGCATTTTTGTCCAGCTTGTATATAATCTGTTTCCTGACCTTGCTGGAAGCTCTAGGGTGGCTGGTGTTCTCCCCCCGGGCCGTTAGACGGTTCGGGGGTTCTTGAATCTCCAGCGTGGATTTTTGATAGGGTTTTTGTTGACCATATAAGTTATCTTACTACATTCTGCTATTAGTAAGTGGGCCTCTCTTTGCTAAACCTAGTTCATCTCTGTGTTTGTCATTTCCTCTTACCTCACCGTTATTATTTGTGGGGGGCTTGTATCCTACTTTTGGGGTCTTTTCTCTGGAGGCAAGAGAGGTCTTTGTTTTCCTCTTCTAGGGGTAGTTAGCTCTCCGGCTGGCGCGAGACATCTAGCGACCAACGTAGGCATGTTCCCCGGCTACTTCTAGTGTTGGCGTTAGGAGTAGATATATGGTCAACCCAGTTACCACTGCCCTATGAGCTGGATTTTTGTGCTTCGCAGACTTGCTGATATCTCTGAGACCCTCGCCATTGGGGTCATAACAGTTTGCCAGGCCAGTATTAAATGTTAAATGCATTGCAGAAGCGGGATTATAAGAAAGAAAGTTCTGAGTTTTTTTTTCTCTCTCTCTCATTTTTTTTTTTTTTTTTTTTCTTTTCCCCTTTACCTCTGAGTGGCTTGTGATTGCTGCAGACATGAATGTCCAGACCTTGATTACAAGTGTGGACCAGCTTGCTGCTCGTGTGCAGGGCATACAAGATTATGTTACCAGAAATCCTATGTCAGAACCTAAGATACCGATTCCTGAACTGTTTTCCGGAGACCGATTTAAGTTTAGAAATTTCAGGAATAATTGTAAATTGTTTTTGTCCCTGAGACCCTGTTCCTCTGGAGACTCCGCTCAGCAAGTGAAAATTGTTATTTCTTTTTTACGGGGCGACCCTCAGGATTGGGCTTTCTCGCTGGCGCCAGGAGATCCGGCATTGGCTGATATTGATGCGTTTTTTCTGGCGCTCGGTTTGCTTTATGAGGAACCCAATCTTGAGATTCAGGCAGAAAAAGCCTTGCTGGCTATGTCTCAGGGCCAGGACGAGGCTGAAGTGTATTGCCAAAAATTTCAGAAATGGTCCGTGCTGACCCAGTGGAACGAGTGTGCATTGGCTGCAAATTTTAGAAATGGCCTTTCTGAAGCCATTAAGAATGTGATGGTGGGTTTTCCCATTCCCACAGGTCTGAATGATTCCATGGCCCTGGCAATTCAAATTGACCGGCGGTTGCGGGAGCGCAAAACCGCAAATTCCCTCATGGTGTTATCTGAACAGGCACCTGATTTAATGCAATGTGATAGAATCCTGACTAGAAATGAGCGGAAAATTCATAGACGCCAGAATGGCTTGTGTTACTACTGTGGTGATTCTACACATGTTATCTCAGCATGCTCTAAGCGTCTTACTAAGGTTGTTAGTCCTGTCGCCATTGGTAATTTGCAACCTAAGTTTATTCTATCTGTGACTTTGATTTGCTCACTGTCATCTTATCCTGTCATGGCGTTTGTGGATTCAGGTGCTGCCCTGAGTCTTATGGATCTGTCATTTGCCAAGCGCTGCGGTTTTGTTCTTGAGCCATTAGAAAATCCTATCCCTCTTAGGGGTATTGATGCTACGCCATTGGCAGAAAATAAACCGCAGTTTTGGACACAGGTTACCATGTGCATGACTCCTGAACATCGGGAGGTGATACGTTTTCTTGTTCTGCATAAAATGCATGATTTGGTTGTTTTGGGTTTGCCATGGTTACAGACCCATAATCCAGTCTGGGACTGGAAGGCAATGTCTGTGTCAAGTTGGGGCTGTCATGGAATTCATGGAGATTCCCTGCCCGTGTCTATTGCTACTTCTACGCCTTCGGAAGTTCCGGCGTATTTGTCTGATTATCAGGATGTCTTCAGCGAGTCTAGGTCTAGTGCATTGCCTCCTCATAGGGAATGTGACTGTGCAATAGATTTGATTCCAGGCAGTAAGTTTCCTAAGGGAAGACTGTTTAATCTGTCGGTACCTGAACATACCGCGATGCGTTCATATATCAAGGAGTCTCTGGAGAAGGGGCATATCCGTCCTTCTTCTTCCCCTCTTGGTGCGGGATTCTTTTTTGTGGCCAAAAAGGACGGATCTTTGAGGCCTTGTATTGATTATCGGCTTTTAAATAAGATCACTGTCAAATTTCAGTATCCTTTGCCGCTGTTGTCAGACTTGTTTGCCCGGATTAAAGGTGCCAAGTGGTTCACCAAGATAGACCTTCGTGGTGCGTACAACCTTGTGCGCATTAAGCAAGGAGATGAATGGAAAACCGCATTCAATACGCCCGAAGGTCATTTTGAGTACTTGGTGATGCCATTTGGGCTCTCTAATGCACCTTCAGTTTTTCAGTCCTTTATGCATGACATTTTCCGGAAGTATCTGGATAAATTTTTGATCGTTTATCTGGATGATATTCTGGTTTTTTCTGATGATTGGGACTCGCATGTGGAGCAGGTCAGGATGGTTTTTAAGATTTTGCGTGAAAATTCTTTGTTTGTTAAAGGCTCAAAGTGTCTCTTTGGTGTACAGAAGGTTCTCTTTTTAGGGTTCATTTTTTCCCCTTCTGCTGTGGAGATGGACCCAGTCAAGGTCCGAGCTATTCATGATTGGACTCAACCCTCGTCAGTTAAGAGTCTTCAGAAGTTCTTGGGTTTTGCTAACTTCTACCGTCGTTTTATCGCTAATTTTTCTAGCGTTGTTAAACCGTTGACGGATATGACCAAGAAAGGCTCTGATGTGGCTAACTGGGCTCCTGCTGCCGTGGAGGCTTTCCAGGAGTTGAAACGCCGGTTTACATCGGCGCCTCTTTTGTGCCAGCCTGATATCTCACTTCCCTTTCAGGTTGAGGTGGATGCTTCGGAGATTGGGGCAGGGGCCGTTTTGTCGCAGAGAGGCCCTGGTTGCTCTACTATGAGACCTTGTGCCTTTTTCTCTAGGAAGTTTTCGCCGGCAGAGCGAAATTATGATGTGGGCAATCGGGAGTTGTTGGCCATGAAGTGGGCATTTGAGGAGTGGCGTCATTGGCTCGAGGGTGCTAAGCATCGTGTGGTGGTCTTGACTGATCACAAAAATCTGATGTATCTCGAGTCTGCTAAACGCCTGAATCCTAGACAGGCCCGCTGGTCATTGTTTTTCTCCCGTTTTGACTTTGTGGTCTCGTATTTACCAGGTTCTAAGAATGTGAAGGCCGATGCTCTGTCTAGGAGCTTTGTGCCTGATGCTCCTGGAGTCGCTGAACCTGTGGGTATTCTTAAGGAAGGAGTTATCTTGTCAGCTATTTCTCCAGATCTGCGACGTGTACTAAATAGATAAAAGAGAGCAAATGCCCCAAAACAAAAAATACTAAGCATAATCAATAGTTATGCAAAAATAGTAACTTTATTGGTAACAATACAAAAATAAAGAAAGACAATGGTGATTTGAGAATAAGGTGTATGACTCATAAGACACCTGCATGGAAGTAAACACGTGCAATGTACTAAGAGTATAGTGGTAAGACTCTGATTGTTATATGTGTTTCCTAACCCTAGTCCGGGCAATAAAGTGCAAAGTGCAGGCACACATGTAATGGACACAGGGGTATTTTAAGGTACTGTGACCAAGATACCTCAACAGAGGAAAACCCCCTAACACCCACCACCCCCTGTACCTATTGCAACATGCCCGGAGATAATGATAGTAAATAATGTAAGTAAACCATAGGTCATAAGCTGAGCTTACCCATATGTGCTATCTTCAATGCAGGATGTCCACAAAATGAAGCCCCGACGCACGTTTCGCGTAAATCGCTTCTTCGGGAGGCTATGTGACTGTGGTTAAAACATTGGGGTTTTTTATATCATTCTCACAGCTGTTCCTAATTGCCGCTGTGTGTTCACGGCGCATGCGGGAGAGCTCAAACCGCAGTGTCGCGCTCCTTCCGGCAAACACAGAGGCGCCCAGAGAGGGGAAATATCCCCGTGACGTCATATCGTCTGGGCGTCGCTGAATGACGATGCCATTGGAGGCGCGGCCCGCCGGGAGGCTCACTACGCATGCGCACCACTCAGCGGCCATTTTGGAAAAGGGAGAAGGTGCTGGCAAGACCGAAGATACAGGTAAAATATGAGAAGCGAGAACATTGCATCAATTATATACATATTTTAACAGGAACGCATGAGAACCACTCCATATTAAGGTACAGTTGCATCACATAAATGTCCAAATGTGTGTCCCAGCATGATCCATCGTACTCAAAGGATGCAGTAAAAAATAGGAATGTTGCCGCTTCCCCTTTAAGATGTTTATTCCAACAAAGATCCTCTTGGCACGAAAACAGCCACCTCCACACACATGAAATAATCTCCCCAAACGAAGGGTATAAATATAATATAAACTAAAAAATCAATATAAGAGAAGAAAAAGGGGAAAAAAGGAACAATAATTAAAACCACACAAATAAAACAAGAAAAAACAGAGGAGTATATATTAAACCAATAAGAGCGCCTATAAGTACGGAACAAAGGATAGTTTCTCATTTAGGCCATTTGGGGCCATAGTTCCCAGGGTCACTATCCAGCGGCATTCAACTTGTGCTAGGGTGCGTTTTAAATCGCCACCCCTACTTCCTGAGTGAACCTGGTCAATTCCCCGGACCTTGAATGTATCAGGATTACAATTATGGTATAATTTATAATGTCTTGGAATTGTTTTAAGTTCCAAGACATTATCTACATCCCTGGCTGCCATGATATCCCTAACGTGTTCTCGGACCCTGACACGAAGCTCCCGAGATGTAAGGCCTATGTAGGTTAAATTACAACCACAGGTGGCATAATACACCACGTAGGTGGTACTACATGATATATAACTTGTGATCCGGTAATCTCTACCCCCCCCCCACCGCAGAAAAAGAAGTAGCTCGGATGATGTTACTACATGCTTTACAAGAGCCGCATGGGAAACAGCCTACTCTCTGTGGTCCCGAGCCAAAAATTCTAGAAGGGGCAGGGACATAGTGACTCTTAACCAGTTGATCTTTTAAGCTTTTACCCCTTCTAGCTGTAAGGAGGGGGCGTTCTGACAAAATTTTATTTAGGGTGGGCTCTGTTTTCAGAACTGGCCAGTGTCTCTGCAGGACCTCCCGAATATCCTCCCACCTATTGTTAAAGGTGGAAATGAACCTAAGAGGTTGTTCTCTCTTGTGGGGGATCACTACGGGAGGTCTGCAGAGCAACTGGTCCCTCGAAGAATTCTTGGCACGTAAATAGCCCTTCTTGATGGTTCTTCTGCTATAGCCCCGATCCTGGAACCGATCAGCAAGGTCCCGAGCCTGGCGCTCAAAGATTCCATCCCCAGAGCAGACTCTCTTCATTCTTAAAAACTGACCCACCAGGATGGCCCTGATAGTAGATCTTGTATGTGCTGAATTTGAGTGTAATAAAGCATTAACCGACGTTTCCTTGCGGAATACGTCAGTCTGTATCACGCCGTCATCGCATCTTATAATTTTAATATCTGAAAAATCTATGTTGTCAGTGGCCACACGGTGGGTGAGTCGGATGTTACGAGTATTCTGATTAAGCCCATGGATGAAATCCAAGAGGGCCGGCTCGGGACCCTGCCAAATCAACAACACGTCATCAATATAACGATACCAGCACTGCACATGGGAAAAGGCGCATGCGTCCTCCCCAAAAACCTCCCTTTCCCAAAGGCCAAGGAAGAGGTTAGCGTACGAGGGCGCACACGCCGCGCCCATGGCAGTGCCGCGGTTCTGTAAAAAGTAACGATCTTTGAACAAAAAGAAATTATGTGTTAAGATGAAGTGAAGTAGCTCCAGGATCAGGGCCCGCATCAATGGGTCTAGATTACTCATGCCCAAAAAGAACTCTGCTGCCTCCAACCCATCGACATGCTTAATGCTGGTATAAAGAGACTCCACGCCAATGGTGGCAAAGATCATATCTGGCTCGAGAGTAAGACCATCCAGTTTTCTTAGGACGTCAGTAGTGTCCCTGACATAGGAGGGCAGCGACTCTACTAGTGGGTGCAGATAGAATTCAATAAATTTGCAAACCGGGTCGCATAGCCCTCCTATGCCAGAGACAATCGGACGTCCTGGAGGCTCTAATGGATCCTTGTGGATTTTTGGTAGGAGGTAGAGGGTAGGGATCACCGGATTTATAAAATATTTATAAAATATGATATGATATGCGACGTGTGTTGCAGAGATTTCAGGCTGGTAGGCCTGACTCTTGTCCACCTGACAGATTGTTTGTGCCTGCTAAATGGACCAGCAGAGTCATTACTGAGGTTCATTCCTCAGTGTTGGCAGGGCACCCGGGAATTGTTGGCACCAGAGATCTGGTGGCCAGGTCCTTTTGGTGGCCTTCCTTGTCAAGGGACGTGCGGTCATTTGTGCAGTCCTGTGGTACTTGTGCTCGAGCTAAGCCTTGCTGTTCTCGTGCCAGCGGGTTGCTCTTGCCCTTGCCTGTCCCGAAGAGACCTTGGACACACATCTCTATGGATTTCATTTCGGATCTTCCGGTGTCTCAGGGCATGTCTGTCATCTGGGTGATATGTGATCGTTTCTCCAAGATGGTCCATCTGGTTCCTTTGCCTAAGCTGCCTTCCTCTTCTGATCTGGTTCCTGTGTTCTTCCAGAACGTGGTTCGTTTGCACGGCATTCCTGAGAATATTGTGTCGGACAGAGGATCCCAGTTTGTTTCCAGGTTCTGGCGATCCTTTTGTGGTAGGATGGGCATTGATTTGTCGTTTTCGTCCGCTTTCCATCCCCAGACTAACGGACAAACGGAGCGAACTAATCAGACTCTGGAGGCTTATTTGAGGTGTTTTGTCTCTTCTGATCAGGATGATTGGGTGACCTTCTTGCCGTTGGCTGAATTTGCCCTTAATAATCGGGCTAGTTCCGCCACCTTGGTTTCGCCATTTTTCTGCAACTCTGGTTTCCATCCTCGTTTTTCCTCGGGACATGTGGAGCCTTCTGACTGTCCTGGGGTGGATTCCGTGGTGGATAGGTTGCAGCGGATCTGGAGTCATGTGGTGGACAACTTGAAGTTGTCACAGGAGAAGGCTCAGCGTTTTGCCAACTGCCGCCGCGGTGTGGGTCCCCGACTTCGCGTTGGAGATTTGGTATGGCTGTCTTCTCGATTTGTTCCTATGAAGGTCTCCTCTCCCAAATTTAAGCCTCGCTTCATTGGTCCTTACAAGATATTGGAAATCATTAATCCTGTATCCTTTCGCCTGGATCTTCCGGTGTCGTTTGCCATTCACAACGTATTTCATAGGTCCTTGTTGCGGCGGTACGTTGTGCCTGTGGTTCCTTCTGCTGAGCCTCCTGCTCCGGTGTTGGTTGAGGGCGAGTTGGAGTACGTGGTGGAGAAGATCTTAGATTCTCGTCTCTCCAGGCGGAGGCTTCAGTACCTGGTCAAGTGGAAGGGCTATGGTCAGGAGGATAATTCCTGGGTGGTCGCCTCTGATGTGCATGCGGCCGATTTAGTTCGTGCCTTTCACGCCGCTCATCCTGATCGCCCTGGTGGTCTTGGTGAGGGTTCGGTGACCCCTCACTAAGGGGGGGGTACTGTTGTGAATTTACCTTTTGGCTCCCTCTAGTGGCTACTAGTGATTTGACTCTGGGTATGTCATTCATCCCTTGTATGCTCACCTGGGTCGTTAGGTCAGGGGTGTTGCTATATAAGCTCCCTGGACCTTCAGTTCAATGCCTGGCAACGTTGATATCAGAGCTAATCTGTAGTGCTCTTGTCTACTGATCCTGGTTCCTGCTTGATTAAGCTAAGTCTGCTTTCTTGCTTTTTGCTATTTGTTTTTGTTTGCATTTTTGTCCAGCTTGTATATAATCTGTTTCCTGACCTTGCTGGAAGCTCTAGGGTGGCTGGTGTTCTCCCCCCGGGCCGTTAGACGGTTCGGGGGTTCTTGAATCTCCAGCGTAGATTTTTGATAGGGTTTTTGTTGACCATATAAGTTATCTTACTACATTCTGCTATTAGTAAGTGGGCCTCTCTTTGCTAAACCTAGTTCATCTCTGTGTTTGTCATTTCCTCTTACCTCACCGTTATTATTTGTGAGGGGCTTGTATCCTACTTTTGGGGTCTTTTCTCTGGAGGCAAGAGAGGTCTTTGTTTTCCTCTTCTAGGGGTAGTTAGCTCTCCGGCTGGCGCGAGACATCTAGCGACCAACGTAGGCATGTTCCCCGGCTACTTCTAGTGTAGCCTGGGCGTTAGGAGTAGATATATGGTCAACCCAGTTACCACTGCCCTATGAGCTGGATTTTTGTGCTTCGCAGACTTGCTGATATCTCTGAGACCCTCGCCATTGGGGTCATAACAGGAGCCCAAGAGCAGAATTCACAACAGTACCCCCCCTTTGAAGAGGGGTCACCGAACCCTCACCAGAGCCCCCAGGCCGATCAGGACGAGCCAGATGAAAGGCACAGACCAAATCAGCAGCATGGACATCAGAGGCAAAAACCCAAGAATTATCCTCCTGGCCATAACCCTTCCATTTGACAAGGTACTGAAGCCTCCGCCTCGAAAAGCGAGAATCCAAAATCTTCTCAACCACATACTCCAACTCCCCATCAACCAACACAGGAGCAGGAGGATCAACAGAGGGAACAACGGGCACCACATTGTTATGGTCTGGTGATGTAGGAGCGACATGCGACTAGCTCTGAGCAGGTGGTAACTATACAGACCGCAGTTCCTGATCTTAACACAGACACTAGCAGTAGCCGTGGGATGTTCCTGTCACTCCCTGGACACCTCTCACAGTCGGAGAACTAGCAACCCCTAAAGGTAGAAACAGGAAAGCTATCTTGCCTCAGAGAAAATCCCCAAAGGATAGGACAGCCCCCACAAATAATGACTGTGAGAGGAGAAGGAAATAACATACGTAGTATGAAACAAGATTTAGCAAAGGAGGCCACTTCTAGCTAGATAGAATTAGTACAGGACAGAACACTGTGCGGTCAGTAATAAAAACTAGAAAAAGTCCACCGCAGAGAAATGCAAAAATCTCCACACCTGACTAAAGGTGTGGAGGGCAAACTCTGCTGCCCAGAGCTTCCAGCTGAGCGGAATAGATTCATACTGATAAGCTGGACAAATGAGCAAAACATAGAAAGTGCTGAACAACAAGTCCACAACAAGTGAACTGCAAAAGGACAAGCAAGGACTTAGCTTTGCTGAACTGGTCAGAGTGTCAGGGAAATCCAAAGAGCCGTGACTCCAGGCTGGAACAATTGACAACTGGCATTGAATGAGAGAACAGGCCAGACTAATATAGCCGAGCCAGAAAGACGATCAGTGAAAACAGCTGCTAATGCTAAATCCCAGAAGCAGCCATACCACTCAAAACCACAGGAGGGAGCCCAAGAACAGAATTCACAAAAATGCCACTTACAACCACCGGAGGGAGCCCAAGAGCGGAATTCACAACAGTACCCCCCCTTGAGGAGGGGTCACCGAACCCTCACCAGAGCCCCCAGGCCGATCAGGACGAGCCAAATGAACTTAGGGGAAGAAACCTTCATAGGAATATGACGAGTGGATAACCAGACCAAATCCCCCACACGAAGCCGAGGACCAACACACCGATGGCGGTTAGCAAAACGCTGAGCCTTTTCCTGAGACAACGTCAAATTGTCTACCACATGAGTCCAAATCTGCTGTAACCTGTCCATCACGGAATCTACACCAGGACAATCAGAAGGCTCAACCTGCCCTGAAGAAAAATGAGGATGGAAACCAAAATTACAAAAGAAAGGCGAAACCAAAGTAGCCAAACTGTCCCGATTAATAAGGGCAAACTCAGCCAACGGCAAGAAAGCCACCCAATCATCCTGATCAGCAGACACAAAGCATCTCAAATAGGTTTCCAAGGTTTGATTAGTTCGCTCAGTTTGGCCATTTGTCTGAGGATGGAACGCCGAAGAAAAAGACAAATTAATGCCCATCTTAGCACAAAAGGCCCACCAAAACCTGGAAACAAACTGGGAACCTCTGTCAGACACAATATTCTCCGGACTGCCATGCAAACGAACCACATGCTGAAAAAACAATGGAACCAAATCAGAGGAGGAAGGCAATTTAGGCAAAGGCACCAAATGGACCATTTTAGAGAACCGGTCACAAACCACCCAGATAACAGTCATCCTCTGGGACACAGGAAGGTCCGAAATAAAATCCATAGAAATATGCGTCCAAGGCCTCTCCGGGACAGGCAAAGGCAAAAGCAACCCACTAGCGCGGGAATAACAAGGCTTAGCCCGGGCACAAGTCCCACAGGACTGCACAAAAGAACGCACATCCCGCGACAAGGAAGGCCACCAAAAGGACCTAGCAACCAAATCTCTGGTACCAAAAATCCCAGGATGACCGGCCAACACAGAACAATGGACCTCAGAAATTACCTTACTTGTCCATCTATCAGGAACAAACAGCTTCCCCACAGGACAGCGGTCAGGTTTATCAGCCTGAAATTCCTGAAGCGCCTGCCGCAAATCAGGGGAGATGGCAGACAGAATCACCCCTTCCCTAAGAATGCCAACCGGCTCAAGGACTCCAGGAGAATCAGGCAAAAAACTCCTAGAGAGGGCATCCGCCTTAACATTCTTAGATCCTGGAAGATATGAGACCACAAAGTCAAAACGGGAGAAAAACAGGGACCACCGAGCCTGTCTAGGGTTCAGCCGCTTGGCCGACTCGAGGTAAATCAGATTCTTATGATCGGTCAAGACCACAATTCGGTGCTTGGCTCCCTCAAGCCAATGTCGCCACTCCTCAAATGCCCACTTCATAGCCAACAACTCCCGATTGCCGACATCATAATTGCGTTCCGCAGGCGAAAACTTTCGGGAAAAGAAGGCACATGGCTTCATCAAGGAACCATCAGAATTCCTCTGTGACAAAACGGCCCCTGCCCCAATCTCAGAAGCGTCAACCTCAACCTGAAAAGGAAGAGAAACATCCGGCTGACGCAAGACAGGGGCAGAAGTAAATCGACGTTTAAGCTCCTGAAAGGCCTCAACAGCCTCAGAGGACCAATTTGTCACATCAGCGCCTTTCTTTGTCAAATCGGTCAGGGGTTTAACCACACTAGAGAAGTTGGCAATGAAACGAAATGAAATGAAAAATTAGCAAAGCCCAAACATTTCTGAAGGCTCTTCACAGATATGGGTTGAATCCAGTCATGAATGGCTTGGACCTTAACAGGATCCATTTCTATAGATGAAGGAGAAAAAATAAACCCCAAAAAAGAGACCTTCTGAACTCCAAATAGGCACTTAGACCCCTTCACAAATAGAGCATTATCACGAAGGATCTGGAATACCATCCTGACCTGCTTCACATGAGACTCCCAATCATTGGAAAAAATCAAAATATCATCCAAATACACAATCAAGAATTTATCAAGATAATTGCGGAAAATATCATGCATAAAGGACTGAAATACAGAAAGAGCATTAGAAAGCCCGAAAGGCATCACCAGGTATTCAAAATGGCCTTCGGGCGTATTAAATGCAGTTTTCCATTCGTCACCCTGTTTAATACGAACAAGATTATATGCCCCTCGAAGGTCAATCTTGCTAAACCAACTAGCCCCCTTAATCCTAGCAAACAAATCAGAGAGCAAAGGTAAAGGGTATTGGAATTTGACCATGATTTTATTAAGAAGGCGATAATCAATACAGGGTCTCAAGGAGCCATCCTTCTTGGCAACAAAAAAGAATCCCGCTCCCAATGGTGACGAAGACGGCCGAATATGCCCCTTCTCTAAAGACTCCTTGATATAGCTCCGCATAGCGGCATGCTCTGGCACAGACAGATTGAAAAGTCGGCCCTTAGGGAACTTACAGCCTGGAATCAAGTCAATAGCACAATCACAGTCCCTATGTGGAGGAAGGGAACTGGACTTGGGCTCATCAAATACATCCTGGAAATCTGACAAAAATTCAGGAACATCAGAAGAGGTGGAAGAGGAAATTGACATCAAAGGAACGTCACTATGTACCCCTTGACAACCCCAACTAGTCACAGACATCGATTTCCAATCCAGCACAGGATTGTGCACCTGTAACCATGGAAAACCCAGTACAACAACATCATGTAAATTATGCAACACCAGAAAACGGCAATTTTCCTGATGTGCTGGAGCCATGCACATAGTCAGCTGAGTCCAATACTGAGGTTTATTCTTGGCCAACGGTGTAGCATCAATACCCCTCAAGGGAATAGGACTCTGCAAAGGCTGCAAAGAAAAGCCACAGCGCCTGGCGAATTCTAAATCCATTAAATTCAGAGCAGCGCCTGAATCCACAAATGCCATGACAGAAAAAGATGACAATGAGCAAATCAGGGTCACAGACAGGAGAAACTTAGGCTGTACAGTACTAATGGTAACAGATCTAGCGACCCTCTTAATACGCTTAGGTCAATCAGAAATAGCATGAGCAGAATCACCACAGTAAAAACACAGCCCATTCTGACGTCTGTATCCCCTCTGTTCCGCTCTAGTCAAAATCCTATCACATTGCATAGGCTCAGGTCTCTGCTTAGAGGACGCTGCCATATGGTGCACCACTTTGCGTTCGCGCAGGCGCCGATCAATCTGAATGGCCAGAGACATAGACTCGCTCAAACCAACAAGCGTGGGGAACCCCACCATAACATTCTTAAGGGCTTCAGAAAGACCCTTTCTGAAAATTGCTGCCAGAGCATCCTCATTCCATTTAGTGAGCACAGACCATTTTCTAAATTTCTGGCAGTATAATTCTGCCGCTTCCTGACCCTGACACAGGGCCAAAAGTGTTTTCTCAGCATGCTCTACAGAGTTAGGTTCGTCATACAATAATCCGAGCGATTGAAAAAATGCATCTACATTAAGCAATGCCGGATCCCCTGACTCAAGGGAGAATGCCCAGTCCTGAGGGTCACCACGCAGCAGAGAAATAACTATTTTAACTTGCTGAATTGGGTCACCAGAGGAACGGGGTTTCAGAGCAAAAAACAATTGGCAGTTATTTTTAAAGTTCAAAAACTTAGATCTATCCCCGTAAAACAAATCCGGAGTAGGAATTCTAGGCTCTAAGGCCGGAGTCTGAACAACATAATCTTGGATACTCTGTACTCTTGCAGCAAGCTGATCCACACGAGAAAACAACCCCTGAACATCCATGCCCGCATCCAAATCCTGAATCACCCAGAGATTAAGAGGAAGGAAAAAGACAAAACAGACTAAAGAAAAAAAAATGGCTCAGAACTCTTTTTCTTTTCCTTCTTTTGAGATGCATTCAGCTCATTTTTGGCCAGTTGTACTGTTATGGTCTGGTGATGTAGGAGCGACATGCGACTAGCTCTGAGCAGGTGGTAACTATACAGACAGCAGTTCCTGATCTTAACACAGACACTAGCAGTAGCCGTGGGATGTTCCTGTCACTCCCTGGACACCTTGTCACAGCCGGAGAACTAGCTACCCCTAAAGGTAGAAACAGGAAAGCTATCTTGCCTCAGAGAAAATCCCCAAAGAATAGGACAGCCCCCCACAAATAATGACTGTGAGAGGAGAAGGAAATGACATACGTAGTATGAAACAAGATTTAGCAAAGGAGGCCACTTCTAGCTAGATAGAATTAGTACAGGACAGAACACTGTGCGGTCAGTAATAAAAACTAGAAAAAGTCCACCGCAGAGAAATGCAAAAATCTCCACACCTGACTAAAGGTGTGGAGGGCAAACTCTGCTGCCCAGAGCTTCCAGCTTAGCGGAATAGGTTCATACTGATAAGCTGGACAAATGAGCAAAACATAGAAAGTGCTGAACAACAAGTCCACAACAAGTGAACTGCAAAAGGACAAGCAAGGACTTAGCTTTGCTGAACTGGTCAGAGTGTCAGGGAAATCCAAAGAGCCGTGACTCCAGGCTGGAACAATTGACAACTGGCATTGAATGAGAGAACAGGCCAGACTAATATAGCCGAGCCAGAAAGACGATCAGTGAAAACAGCTGCTGATGCTAAATCCCAGAAGCAGCCATACCACTCAAAACCACAGGAGGGAGCCCAAGAACAGAATTCACAAAAATGCCACTTACAACCACCGGAGGGAGCCCAAGAGCGGAATTCACAACACCACATATTTTCGCAATAAAGATCTATGGAAAACATTATGGATGGCAAAAGAGGCCGGAAGGGCCAAAAGAAAAGACACCGGATTGATAATCTCAGAAATCCTATAAGGACCAATAAACCGAGGCTTAAACTTAGGGGAAGAAACCTTCATAGGAACATGACGGGAAGACAACCAGACCAAATCCCCAACCTGAAGCCGGGAACCAACACACCGACGACTGTTAGCAAAACACTGAGCCTCCTCCTGAGACAACAAATTGTCCACCACATGAGCCCAAATCTGCTGCAACCTATCAACCACAGAATCCACACCAGGACAATCAGAAGGTTCAACTTGCCCCGAAGAAAAACGAGGATGAAAACCAAAATTACAAAAGAAGGGCGAAACCAAGGTAGCCGAACTAGCCCGATTATTTAGGGCAAACACGGCAAGAAAGCCACCCAATCATCCTGATCAGCAGACACAAAGCATCTCAAATAAGTTTCCAAAGTCTGATTAGTTCGCTCGGTCTGGCCATTTGTCTGAGGATGAAATGCGGAAGAAAATGACAAATCAATGCCCAGCCTAGCACAAAAGGCCCGCCAAAACCTAGAAACAAACTGGGAACCTCTGTCGGACACAATATTCTCCGGAATACCATGCAAACGAACCACATGCTGAAAAAACAACGGAACCAAATCAGAAAAGGAAGGCAATTTAGGCAAAGGCACCAAATGAACCATCTTAGAAAACCGGTCACAAACCACCCAGATAACCGACATCCTCTGGGAAACCGGAAGATCCAAAATAAAATCCATAGGAATATGCGTCCAGGGCCTCTCAGGGACCGGCAAAGGCAAAAGCAACCCACTAGTACGGGAACAACAAGGCTTGGCCCGCGCACAAGTCCCACAGGACTGCACAAAAGAACGCACATCACGCGACAAAGAAGGCCACCAAAAGGACCTACCAACCAAATCTCTGGTGCCAAAAATACCAGGATGGCCAGCCAACACAGAACAATGAACCTCAGAAATCACTCTACTAGTCCATCTATCAGGAACAAACAGTTTCCCCACTGGACAGCGGTCAGGTTTGTCAGCCTGAAATTCCTGCAGAACCCATCGCAAATCAGGGGAAATGGCAGAAAGGACCACACCTTCCTTCAGAATGCCGGCCGGCTTAAGTACCTCAGGAGAATCAGGCAAAAAACTCCTAGAGAGGGCATCAGCCTTAATATTCTTAGAACCCGGAAGATACGAGACCACAAAATCAAAACGGGAGAAAAACAGGGACCATCGAGCCTGTCTAGGATTCAGCCGTTTGGCAGATTCGAGGTAAATAAGATTTTTATGATCGGTCAAGACCACAATACGGTGCTTGGCTCCCTCAAGCCAATGTCGCCATTCCTCAAACGCCCACTTCATAGCCAACAACTCCCGATTGCCAACATCATAATTGCGTTCAGCAGGCGAAAACTTACGGGAAAAGAAGGCACACGGTTTCATCAAGGAACCATCAGAATTCCTCTGAGACAAAACGGCCCCTGCCCCAATCTCAGAAGCGTCAACCTCAACCTGAAACGGAAGAGAAACATCTGGCTGACACAACACTGGGGCAGAAGTAAATCGGCGTTTAAGCTCCTGAAAGGCAGAGACAGCCACAGAGGACCAATTCGTTACATTTCTTCGTCAAATCGGTCAGGGGTTTAACCACACTGGAGAAGTTAGCAATAAAACGGCGATAAAAATTAGCAAAGCCCAAAAATTTCTGAAGGCTCTTCACGGATGTGGGCTGAATCCAATCATGAATGGCCTGAACCTTAACCGGATCCATCTCTATAGATGAGGGAGAAAAAATGAAGCCCAAAAAAGAAACCTTCTGCACTCCAAAGAGACACTTAGACACCTTCACAAACAAAGCATTATCACGAAGGATCTGAAATACCATCCTGACCTGTTTCACATGAGACTCCCAATCATTGGAAAAAATTAAGATGTCATCCAAATATACAATCATGAATTTATCAAGATAATTCCGGAAGATATCATGCATGAAGGACTGAAAAACCGATGGAGCATTAGAGAGCCCGAATGGCATCACAAGGTATTCAAAATGGCCTTCGGGCATATTAAACGTATTAAACCTTAACATAACTCCGGATGGCGGTATGTTCAGGCACAGACAGGTTGAAAAGTCGGCCCTTAGGAAACTTACAGCCTGGAATCAAGTCAATAGCACAATCACAGTCCCTATTGTTATGACCCCAATGGCGAGGGTCTCAGAGGAACGTGGAAGTCTGCAGAATACAAAAATCCAGCTCATAGGGCAGTGGTAACTGGGTTGACCATATATCTACTCCTAACGCCAACACTAGAAGTAGCCGGGGATCATTCCTACGTTGATTCTAGATGACACGCGCCAGCCGGAGAATCTAGCTACCCCTAGTAGAGGAAAACAAAGACCTTTCTTGCCTCCAGAGAAGGGAACCCCAAAGCTGGATAGAAGCCCCCCACAAATAATGACGGTGAGGTAAGAGGAAATGACAAACACAGAAATGAACCAGGTTTAGCACAGAGAGGCCCGCTTACTGATAGCAGAATAAAGAAAGGTAACTTATATGGTCAACAAAAACCCTATCAAAATCCACACTGGAAATTCAAGAACCCCCGAACCGTCTAACGGTCCGGGGGGAGAACACCAGCCCCCTAGAGCTTCCAGCAAAGGTCAGGATATAGATTTGGAACAAGCTGGACAAAAATACAAAACCAAAACAAATAGCAAAAAGCAAAAGGCAGACTTAGCTGATATAACTGGAACCAGGATCAGTAGACAAGAGCACAGCAGACTAGCTCTGATAACTACGTTGCCAGGCATTGAACTGAAGGTCCAGGGAGCTTATATAGCAACACCCCTAACTAACGACCCAGGTGCGGATAAAAGGAAAGACAGAAAAACCAGAGTCAAAAAACTAGTACCCACTAGACTCAGCAAAAAGCAAATTCACAACAGTACCCCCCCCTTAGTGAGGGGTCACCGAACCCTCACCACGACCACCAGGGCGATCAGGATGAGCGGCATGAAAGGCACGAACTAAATCGGCCGCATGAACATCAGAGGCGACCACCCAGGAATTATCCTCCTGACCATAGCCCTTCCACTTGACCAGGTACTGAAGCCTCCGCCTGGAGAGGCGAGAATCCAAGATCTTCTCCACCACGTACTCCAACTCGCCCTCAACCAACACCGGAGCAGGAGGCTCAGCAGAAGGAACTACAGGCACAATGTACCGCCGCAACAAGGACCTATGAAATACATTGTGAATAGCAAACGACACAGGAAGATCCAGACGAAAAGATACAGGATTAAGGATTTCCAATATCTTGTAAGGCCCAATAAAACGAGGTTTAAATTTGGGAGAGGAGACCTTCATAGGAACAAAGCGGGAAGAAAGCCATACCAAATCCCCAACGCGTAGTCGGGGACCCACACCGCGACGGCGGTTGGCAAAGCGCTGAGCCTTCTCCTGTGACAACTTCAAGTTGTCCACCACATGATTCCAGATCTGCTGCAACCTATCCACCACAGAATCCACCCCAGGACAGTCAGAAGGCTCCACATGACCCGAAGAAAAGCGAGGATGGAAACCAGAGTTGCAGAAAAAAGGCGAAACCAAGGTGGCGGAACTAGCCCGATTATTAAGGGCAAACTCAGCCAACGGCAAGAATGTCACCCAATCGTCCTGATCCGCAGAGACAAAACACCTCAAATAAGCCTCCAAAGTCTGATTGGTTCGCTCCGTCTGTCCATTAGTCTGAGGATGGAAAGCAGACGAAAACGACAAATCAATGCCCATCCTACTACAAAAGGATCGCCAGAACCTGGAAACGAACTGGGATCCTCTGTCTGACACAATATTCTCAGGGATGCCGTGCAAACGAACCACGTTCTGGAAAAACACAGGAACCAGATCGGAAGAGGAAGGCAGCTTAGGCAAAGGAACCAAATGGACCATCTTGGAGAAGCGATCACATATCACCCAGATAACGGACATGCCCTGAGATAGCGGAAGATCAGAAATGAAATCCATGGAGATATGTGTCCAAGGTCTCTTCGGGACAGGCAAGGGCAAGAGCAAACCGCTGGCACGAGAACAGCAAGGCTTAGCTCGAGCACAAGTCCCACAGGACTGCACAAATGACCGCACATCCCTTGACAAGGAAGGCCACCAAAAGGACCTGGCCACCAGATCTCTGGTGCCAAAAATTCCCGGGTGACCTGCCAACACCGAGGAATGAACCTCGGAAATGACTCTGCTGGTCCACTTATCCGGGACAAACAGTCTGTCAGGTGGACAAGACTCAGGCCTATCAGCCTGAAATCTCTGCAACACACGTCGCAGATCCGGAGAAATAGCTGACAAGATAACTCCATCTTTAAGAATACCAACAGGATCAGTGACTCCAGGAGCATCAGGCACAAAGCTCCTAGAAAGAGCATCGGCCTTCACATTCTTTGAACCTGGTAAATACGAGACAACAAAATCAAAGCGGGAGAAAAACAATGACCAGCGGGCCTGTCTCGGATTAAGGCATTTAGCAGACTCGAGATACATCAGATTTTTGTGATCAGTCAAGACCACCACACGATGCTTAGCACCCTCGAGCCAATGACGCCACTCCTCAAATGCCCATTTCATGGCCAACAACTCCCGATTGCCCACATCATAATTTCGCTCGGCAGGCGAAAACTTCCTAGAGAAAAAGGCACAAGGTTTCATAACAGAGCAACCAGGGCCTCTCTGCGACAAAACGGCCCCTGCCCCAATCTCCGAAGCATCCACCTCAACCTGAAAGGGAAGTGAGACGTCAGGCTGGCACAAAACAGGCGCCGAAGTAAACCGGCGTTTCAACTCCTGAAAAGCCTCCACGGCAGCAGGAGCCCAGTTAGCTACATCGGAGCCCTTCTTGGTCATATCCGTCAAAGGTTTCACAATGCTAGAAAAATTAGCGATAAAACGACGGTAGAAGTTAGCGAAGCCCAAGAACTTCTGAAGACTCTTAACTGACGAGGGCTGAGTCCAATCAAGAATAGCTCGGACCTTGACTGGGTCCATCTCCACAGCAGAAGGGGAAAAAATGAACCCCAAAAAGGGAACCTTCTGTACACCAAAGAGACACTTTGAGCCCTTGACAAACAAAGAATTTTCACGCAAAATTTTAAAGACCAACCTGACCTGCTCCACATGCGAATCCCAATTATCAGAAAAAACCAAAATATCATCCAGATAAACAATCAAAAATTTATCCAGATACTTCCGGAAAATGTCATGCATAAAGGACTGAAAAACTGAAGGCGCATTTGAGAGCCCAAAAGGCATCACTAAGTACTCAAAATGACCTTCGGGCGTATTGAATGCGGTTTTCCATTCATCACCTTGCTTAATGCGCACAAGGTTGTACGCACCACGAAGGTCTATCTTGGTGAACCACTTGGCACCCTTAATCCGGGCAAACAAGTCAGACAACAGCGGTAAAGGATACTGAAATTTGACAGTGATCTTATTCAAAAGCCGATAATCAATACAAGGTCTCAAAGATCCGTCCTTTTTTGCCACAAAAAAGAATCCCGCACCAAGAGGGGAAGAAGACGGACGAATATGTCCTTTCTCCAGAGACTCCTTGATATATGAACGCATAGCGGTATGTTCAGGTACCGACAGATTAAACAGTCTTCCCTTAGGAAATTTACTGCCCGGGATCAAATCTATAGCACAGTCACAGTCCCTATGAGGAGGCAGTGCACTGGACTCAGACTCACTGAAGACATCCTGATAATCAGACAAATACTCCGGAACTTCCGAAGGCGTAGAAGAAGCAATAGACACAGGCAGGGAATCCCCATGAATACCACGACAGCCCCAACTTGAGACTGACATAGCCTTCCAGTCCAGGACTGGATTATGGGTCTGTAACCATGGCAGCCCCAAAACAACCAAATCATGCATTTTATGCAAAACCAGGAAACGTATCACCTCGCGGTGTTCAGGAGTCATGCACATGGTAACCTGTGTCCAATACTGCGGTTTATTTGCTGCCAATGGTGTAGCATCAATACCCCTAAGAGGAATAGGATTTTCTAATGGTTCAAGAGTAAAACCACAGCGCTTAGCAAATGAGAGATCCATGAGACTCAGGGCAGCACCTGAATCTACAAACGCCATGACAGGATAAGATGACAGTGAGCAAATCAAAGTTACAGACAGAATAAATTTAGGTTGCAAATTACCAACGGTGACAGGACTAACAACCTTAGCTATACGTTTAGAGCATGCTGAGATAACATGTGTAGAATCACCACAGTAGTAGCACAAGCCATTCTGGCGTCTATGAATTTTCCGCTCATTTCTAGTCAGGATTCTATCACATTGCATTAAATCAGGTGTCTGTTCAGACAACACCATGAGGGAATTTGCGGTTTTGCGCTCCCGCAACCGCCGGTCAATTTGAATAGCCAATGCCATAGTATCATTCAGACCTGTGGGAATGGGAAAACCCACCATAACATTCTTAATGGCTTCAGAAAGGCCATTTCTAAAATTAGCGGCCAGTGCACACTCGTTCCAATGTGTCAGCACGGACCATTTCCGAAATTTTTGGCAATACACTTCAGCCTCGTCCTGCCCCTGAGACATAGCCAGCAAGGCCTTTTCTGCCTGAATCTCAAGATTGGGTTCCTCATAAAGTAAACCGAGCGCCAGAAAAAACGCATCAAGATCAGCCAATGCCGGATCTCCTGGCGCCAGCGAAAAAGCCCAATCCTGAGGGTCGCCCCGTAAGAACGAAATAACAATTTTTACTTGCTGAGCAGAATCTCCAGATGAACAGGGTCTCAGGGACAAAAACAATTTACAATTATTCACGAAATTCCTAAACTTAAACCTGTCTCCGGAAAACAGTTCAGGAATCGGTATTTTAGGTTCTGACCTAGGATTTTTGATAACATAGTCTTGTATGCCCTGCACACGAGTAGCCAGCTGGTCCACACTTGTAATCAAGGTCTGGACATTCATGTCTGCAGCAAGCATAGCCACTCTGAGGTAAAGGGGAAAAAGAAAAAAAAAAAAAAAAAACTCAGAATCTTCTTTCTTATAATCCCTCTTCTGCAATGCATTAAACATTTAATACTGTCCTGGCAAACTGTTATGACCCCAATGGCGAGGGTCTCAGAGGAACGTGGAAGTCTGCAGAATACAAAAATCCAGCTCATAGGGCAGTGGTAACTGGGTTGACCATATATCTACTCCTAACGCCAACACTAGAAGTAGCCGGGGATCATTCCTACGTTGATTCTAGATGACACGCGCCAGCCGGAGAATCTAGCTACCCCTAGTAGAGGAAAACAAAGACCTTTCTTGCCTCCAGAGAAGGGAACCCCAAAGCTGGATAGAAGCCCCCCACAAATAATGACGGTGAGGTAAGAGGAAATGACAAACACAGAAATGAACCAGGTTTAGCACAGAGAGGCCCGCTTACTGATAGCAGAATAAAGAAAGGTAACTTATATGGTCAACAAAAACCCTATCAAAATCCACACTGGAAATTCAAGAACCCCCGAACCGTCTAACGGTCCGGGGGGAGAACACCAGCCCCCTAGAGCTTCCAGCAAAGGTCAGGATATAGATTTGGAACAAGCTGGACAAAAATACAAAACCAAAACAAATAGCAAAAAGCAAAAGGCAGACTTAGCTGATATAACTGGAACCAGGATCAGTAGACAAGAGCACAGCAGACTAGCTCTGATAACTACGTTGCCAGGCATTGAACTGAAGGTCCAGGGAGCTTATATAGCAACACCCCTAACTAACGACCCAGGTGCGGATAAAAGGAAAGACAGAAAAACCAGAGTCAAAAAACTAGTACCCACTAGAGGGAGCAAAAAGCAAATTCACAACACCCTATGCGGTGGAAGGGAACTGGACTTGGGCTCATCAAATACATCCTGAAAATCAGACAAAAACTCTGGAACTTCAGAAGAGGAGGAAGAGGAGATTGACATCACAAGAATGTCATTATGATCCCCCTGACAACCCCAACTAGTCACTGACATAAACTTCCAATCCAACACAGGATTATGTATCTGCAAGCATGGAAAACCCAGCACAATAGCATCATGCAAATTATGCAACACCAGAAAACGACAATCTTCCTGATGGGCTGGCACCATACACATGGTCACCTGTGTCCAAAACTGGGGTTTATTTTTAGCCAAAGGTGTAGCATCAATGCCCCTTAAAGGAATAGGGTTCTGCAAAGACTGCAAGGGGAAACCACAACGCCTGGCAAATTCAAAGTCCATTAAGTTCAAAGCGGCACCTGAATCCACAAACGCCATGACAGAAAATGACGACAATGAGCAGATCAAGGTCACAGATAACAGAAATTTAGGTTGTACAGTTCCGATGGTAACTGAACTAGCGATTCTCTTTGTACGCTTTGGGCAGACTGAAATGACATGAGAAGCATCGCCACAATAAAAACACAACCTATTCTGACGTCTGAATGCTTGTTGTTCCGTTCTAGACACAATCCTATCACACTGCATAGGCTCAGGCATCTGCTCTGAGGACAAGGCCACAGCGCGCACAGTTCTGCGCTCCCGCAAGCGCCGATCAATCTGAATGGCCAGAGACATAGAATCACTCAGACCAACAGGCGTGGGAAACCCCACCATAACATCTTTAACAGATTCAGAAAGACCCTTTCTGAAAATTGCCGCCAAAGCATCCTCATTCCATTTAGTCAGCACAGACCATTTTCTAAATTTCTGACAATACAATTCTGACGCTTCTTGACCCTGAGACAGGGCCAACAAGGTCTTCTCCGCTTGATCCACAGAATTTGGTTCATCATATAATAATCCTAGAGCCTGAAAAAAGGCATCTACATTAAGCAAGGCCGGATTCCCAGATTCCAGGGAAAATGCCCAATCCTGAGGGTCGCCATGCAGCAGGGAGATGACAATTTTAACCTTCTGAATGGGATCACCAGAGGAACGAGGCTTCAGAGCAAAAAACAGTTTACAGTTGTTTTTAAATCTCAAAAATTTGGACCTGTCCCCAAAAAACAAATCAGGAGTAGGAATCCTAGGCTCTAAAAGCGGAGTCTGAACAATATAATCAGAAATACCCTGTACCCTAGCAGCAAGCTGGTCTACACGTGAAACTAATCCCTGAACATCCATGCTAGCACAAGACTCCTCAGTCACCCAGAGGAAAAGAGGGAAGAAAGGACAAAGCAGGCTACAGAAAAAAAAATGGCTCTTTCTTCCCTTCTTCTGAGATGCATTTAACTCATTGTTGGCCAAATGTACTGTTATGATCCGGTGACCTTGGAGCCGCATGAGAGACTTTCTCAGGAGTAGGTGGTACCTGTACTGACCGCAAACCCTAAACTAACACCGCAACTAGAAGTAGCCGTGGGATGTACCTAACACGTCCTAGACACCTCGACACAGCCGGAGGACTAAATACCCCTATAGATGGAAATGGGAATTCTATCTTGCCTCAGAGCAGAACCCCAAAGGATAGGCAGCCCCCCACAAATATTGACTGTGAGTATAAGAGGAAAGACACACGCAGGCAGAAAAACAGGATTCAGCAAAAGAGGCACTTCTAGCTAAATAGAAAAGGATAGGACAGAATTCTAAGCGGTCAGTATTAAAATCCTAAAAATATCCACAGCAGATAATACAAATATTCTACATCTAACTAAAGACATAGAAAGTAAATCTGCATCTCCTGAAAATCCAGCATGACTGAAAAATCCAAACAAAGTCTAAGCTGGACAAAAACACAATGAATTGCGCTGAATTGCAAACCACACTGCATGTGTGCACAGAGACAAAAAAACCAGACACTTATCTTAGCTGAATTGGCAGCAGGGCATGAGGAACCAGAGAGAGATGCAATCCCTCCAAGAACAATGGACAACTGGCAAGGACTCATGGATCCTGCAAACCTAAATACCTAGTAGAGCTGCAATCAGCAGAAACACCTGCCCTGGATTACAACCCCAAGACAACTGCACTACCACCAACAACCACCGGAGGGAGCCCAAGAGCAGAATTCACAACAACCGGCTACGTGCCTCAGAAGGAGGCTGCCGATCTTTGGGCAGGACTCCTCCCGGTATTATCTCCTTGTGCTGTCACTTCGTTTCTCCCTCTCCTCAATACCCTTCGCTTTGTGTCCTTTCTTAGGATGCTGCCGCAATGGGTGCAGGCGCAGCTCCGTGACGTTCTAACTCGTGCTTGGCCTCTGTCAGGATCCCACCCCTGACAGGGACCCTCTGTCTGCAGCTCAGATGTTCCTCCTTCTCCCCCTGTCTGCCTGGCAGGTCCTCTCTGGGTCAAACCCAGGCAGCTTCTCCCTAACTTCCTATCCAACCCAACAGTTTTACCCATGTGTGAGGAGTGCCCTAATAGATAGAAGCAAGGCTCCCCCTGGTGGACTGGAGTGTGAAGTGCAGTGTGTGACTTGTCATACCTGATCAGGTGAACTCGTTTAGTACCATCAGACGTAATATCACTCCCCCTGGTGGAAGAGCGACATTACTGCAACAACCAGGACTCTGGGGCGCTGCACTTGTGTATCTATGTACAGTATATGTGGGTATCTGTGTGTATGTATGTGTCTGTACATCTGGGTGTGTATATACAGTATATGTGTATGTATAAGTATGTACGGTATGTGTATACTATATGTGTGTATAAGTGTGTGTATGTATGGTATATGTATGTATGGTGTATGTGTGTATATGTGTATGGTATGTATGGGTATGTATGATATCTGTGTGTATGTATGGTATGGTGTATGTTTATATATATGTATGGCATCTGTGTATGTACAGTGTGTGTATTTATGTGTAACTGTGTGTGTATGTACGGTATATGTATGCACGGTGTATGTATGTATATATGTATGATTATTATTATTTATTTATATAGCACCATTAATTCCATGGTGCTGTACATGAGAAGGGGTTACATCAAAATACAAATATCACTTACAGTAAACAAAACTAACAATGACAGATTGGTACAGAGTGAAGAGGACCCTGCCCTTGCGGGCTTACATTCTACAGGATTATGGGGAAGGAGACAGTAGGTCGAGGGTTGCAGTAGCGCCAATGGTGTTGAGGTGGCTGTGTGGTCTTTACAGGCTGTAAGCTTCTTTGAAGAGATGGGTTTTCAGGTTTCTTTTGAAGGATCCAAAAGTAGTGGATAACCGGATGTGTTGGGGCACTGAATTCCAGAGGATGGGTGATATTCGGGAGAAGTCTTGGAAGCGATTGGGTGAGGAGCGAATAAGTGTGGAGGAGAGAAGGAGATCTTGGGAGGACCGGAGATTACGTGAGGGAAGATATTGAGAGATTAGTGTGGAAATATACGGAGGAGAAAGATTATGGATGGCCTTGTAGGTCAGTGTTAGTAATTTAAACTGGATACGCTGAGAAATTGGGAGCCAGTGAAGGGATTTGCAAAGAGGGGAAGCAGGAGTGTAGCGAGGAGAGAGCTTAATTAGTCGGGCAGCAGAGTTAAGGATGGACTGGAGGGGCGCGAGAGTGTTAGAAGGTAGGCCACAGAGGAGTATGTTGCAGTAGTCGAGGCAGGAGATGATTAGGGCATGCACGAGCATTTTGGTAGAGTGTGGGTTGAGGAAAGGACGGATTCTGGAAATATTTTTGAGCTGGAGGCGACAGGAGGTGGCGAGAGCTTGGATGTGCGGATTGAAGGACAGGGCAGAGTCAAGGGTTAGTCCGAGGCAGCGGATTTTGGGCACAGGGGAAAGTGTGATTTCATTTATTTTGATAGATAGATCAGGTAGGGAAGATATGCGAGATGGAGGAAAGATAATTAGTTCAGATTTGACCACATTGAGCTTGAGGAAGCGAGAGGAGAAGAAGGAGGATATGGCTGATAGACACCCTGGGATTCTGGAGATCTGTATGATATCTGTTTATGTACGGTATGGTATGTGTGTATGTGTGTAACTGTGTATATACGGTATATGTATGTACGGTATATGTATGTATGGTGTATGTGTGCATATACAGAATGTACTGTATATGTATGTGTAACAAGGTGGCACGGGGGGTAATTATGGCCGAGATACTTAAAGACACAGTCCACAGACAGGGTCCACTGAACTGATGGTCAGTGAGCATCTCCGGCCCCTTGTACATAAAATAGATAGGACGAACACAGCTCCTTCCCACAGGTTACCTTTTCTTTCCAGCCACTGTAGTCTGGCAATCAAAATCCAGGGTCATCGCTGTGATCCAACAGGGATAACTTTATTTTATACTTTACAATAATAAAGAAGTAGGAACAGGTAGTAGAAAAGAAGATACAACACTGGCTTCCTGCTCTTTCCCTGACACTATCCATGGCCATAACCACAACAGTCACGGTAGGCGACATGAGGCAGTCAGGCCACTCGCTGCAATCTGGACACTTATAGTCCCTTCAGCTGGGGCCCATCCAAAGTCCTGGGGCTCGTGTTGTGTTCCTTTAGGCCTTAGTCCGGGGAAGCAGATTTCCTCCCTCCAGGGAGTCTGGCAATGCTCCGTTGTGTCCTTTGGCCTGGGGCAACAGATGCTCTCCCTGCTAGGAGTCTGGCAATGCTTCGGCTGCAGCCACACATCTGCCCAGGGCTCACGTGCTCGAGCTTTTGACTGGGAGCAGCAGCTTCCTGGCGCCTTTTCTACTGCTGGCCCAGCCCATCTAGTTAACTATTGACTGTCCCTAACTCTACAACAGTATGTATAACACAGTGCACAGCAAGTACATATAGGGACATTACTGACACAGCACAACATCACTGGGTAAACACAGCACAGCATATTACTATAGGAAATCAACACAATAGAAACACATGACATATGAAGTGCAATAAAGATCTAGAACACAATAGGTTAACATATACAATGTGCAAACAGGGCCGCATGGGCTCCACGTAGGGAAGTGGCAAACGAGGTTCTCCGCCACCTCTTTACATATGTATGTATGGTATATGTACAATGTATGTGTGATCCTTCAGATCGTGGATAACTTGATGATCACTTGGGATTCGACCACTAGAGCCCCCCAGAGATTCTAAGAACAGGGCTCTGTAGTCTCGTCTTAGATGGATCAGAGTTGTGCATACTCGGCCTCTGCTCTATTCATTATCTAGAGAGCTGCTGAGCGCTGCGCTCGGCTATTTCCATCAGTTCGTAGACAATGAATAGAGCAGATACCAGATGGTACAGACACCAGATATATATTATAATATCTTGCAGGGCAGTAATAATGAGGGCAACATGGCTTGTTTCTTGAAGCCCGAGGCTCCAGGGGTCCCATTGACAGATTGCCCTCATCATAAGCAGCGAACCGGGCAGGGGGGCCCAGACACATTTCTTGTACAGGGGCCCCAAGCTGTCAGTGTCCGCCTCTGAGTCACCTAATCACTTTTATGACACTTTGGAATTTCTAGTGTTATTTTTTGTCAGCATTAAAACATGTATATCTCTTTAAAACCTGTGGGACTTTGTCAAGTTAAAATGACAGCTGAGGGCCTAGCTTTTTACATTCCATGAAATTACAGCTGAAGTGCAAGAGATCGCAGTTACGGTGCCTGCCCTATCGCTGCACTGGAAGAACCAGCAAGGCATGACCTACTACTAGGACATAAGGCAGGAAGGGGTTTTCTGCTTTTAGCAAAGTGGTCTCTACTGATCAGGTAGAAGTAAAAAATACAGATAGTACTCATCCTTCTTGGCCCTGTGGCAGCTCTCTGATTTTGCTCCAGCCTTTGTGTTTTGGCTGTAGTATTGACATCAGAACTCTAATGCATATCACCGCTGCAGCCAGTCACTGAGCTTGGTGGCTCATTATGTCAACAATAACAGAGCCGCTGTGCTCAGTTATTGGCAGCAGCAATGATGTCACATCTCTGCTGCAGCCAAATATCGGACACTCGTGCAATGACAAGCAGCTGGCTACTATTCAGTCAGGTGAAGACCACTTATCTAAAAAAGTTAAACCACTATAATTTTTTTTTCAAGTGTTCCTTTTTCTTTATGCAAAGTATAATAAAGCCATGGTGACTTCACTATCTTTGCTTAAGAAACTGGTGACGTGTTCAATATTTATGTCACACGCTGTATAAGGATAGGGGGTGTATATAGAGCACCTGCCCGGGGCCTAGGGGTTACTCGGTACCAGGTCCGGTGGTCATTAAAGGGGAAATCACAGTGGCGGTGACCCGGTCCGTGGCCCTGGGCGTCCAAATTAAAGGGAAGGCTTTTAAAGGGGTTATTGAAATAAGAAATGTTCCTGACCTGTGGTATTCAGTCAGGGGTGACCAATGCTGCTTAAAGTGGTCCTCTGGGGAGTGGTGGTACTGCAGCAAGGATGGTCTGGCTTCCCACAGGTGAAGCTGGGTCCCCAACGCTCCCGGTGTAGTAGGAAAAGATGGTGTGGTGCCAGAAAGAAAAGAATCAGAGGACACAAGGTTGCAGTCTCTTTACCTGTTTTACTGGTGGTTTACGGCCACAGTCCAGGGTACCGGCAACAGGTGTTGGTGAGATCCGGTCAGCCTGGAAGCGATTATGGATCCTCCTTTCAGGTGAGGTTAGAAGCTTCCCTTCCTGCGCTGTAAGGCAAGTCCCTTGCTGCCTATGGCTCACACAAGGTCCTCTCTTTCCCTGTCCTAAGACAGTACCCGCATTTCAGGCAACGCAAGCCTTTTTATAGGTGTCTCTAATTATGACTCCGGGCTATATGTGTTGCTGTGCCTTCAGGTGTGGGTGCGGACAGACGACCTAGAATCTTCTGCCGTCTGATTCTGCTATGGGACATACAGGTCCACACAGCCTCAGGCTCCCGATGCCCGGTTCTTGTGCTTCAGCATGGATGGAGCTCAGGCATGGCATCACCCTCCCCGAAAGAACATGTTGCATGTATGTACCACCTGTTAAAGGGATCTTCCTTGCTTCCAGGCATGGCATCACCCTCCCCGAAAGGAAGGCAACACCACTGTAACAACCGGATTCCTGGGGTGTTACATATATGTTTCAAATGCAATAATAACTCCCAAACTGAATTACGTGTCTGCTCAGGGTTCTTAGTCTACTATTACAATTTCACTAATGGTCAGACAGAGTGAGAAATATGAGGATTGTATCTTGTCCACAGTGCTGTAAATTTTTTACTTATTGTGAAATGTAAATTACATTGCTACGTGTATATTCTGTAACGTTTACCTTGTATTTTACTTGGCAGCAACTGCAGACATCACTCCTTTCATAACATGTGGTTTTGGTATAATTGAGGTGTATGTTGCTAGTCTGTGTCTTTTGGACTACCTTGGCTATGACTACAGGAACCTTCTTCTGGGTGATTCGGCATGCACATTCTCCTACATCAGCTATTACAATAACAAACCTGTCGTGATCTTTAAATTAAATGCAGAATCAGGATGGTGTGGTAACAAGCTGACGGTAAATATTTGTTGTTTTTACATTACTGTAACATTTATGTTTGTTATAATAGACCTCAAAAAAAATATTCCAGAAAGAGAAAAATTGCATGCAAGATGATTGCTCTGCTAGAGATCTGACAGAATCTAACTGTGCACACTGGACTATATGTTAATGTTTTTTCTGCATTATTGTCCATAGATAAAAATCTGTTGTGTCCTTGTCTGTAATAAAAGACTTTCTAAGTTAAATGAAGAATTACCTTGTGTAAGATGGCAAACTGCTGTTTATTTGTGGTTTTATAATGGGAGCTCTTCGGCCTCATGTTTCTATTCACACATACACGTACATAGTGGATATATGCACTAGGCATGCTTGACAGAATGAGCATAACTAGCATCGCAGCTGTTAGGAGGGGCAGCAGCCAAGGGTCCTATTTCCATTTATATGTGAGGTGCAGCTAAAGATCATTGTAAATGGAGAATGAGCAGGATAAAAGCCAATGTAACCAAAATAATTACTGTATATACTTGAGTATAAGCCGAGACTTTCAGCCCATTTTTTAGTCTAAAAGTGCCCCTCTCGGCTTATACTCGAGTCATTGTCCCAGGGGTCGTGGGGGAGGGGGAGAGGTAGCTGTCACATCATACTCACCTGCTCCTGGCACGGTCCCTGCTTCTCAGATTGTCTCTGACGCGGGCAGCTTTTTCCTGTGTTCAGCTGTCACGTGGTACCGCTCATTAAAGTAATGAATATAGGGGTGGAGCACAAATTCATTACTTTAATGAGCTGTACCATGTGACCACTGAACACAGGAACAAGCTGCCGGCTCCAGAGACCATCGCATCGGAGAAGCAGGGACGATGCCAGGAGGGTGAGTATGATGGGGGAGGGTGAGCCAGGTGATATTCACCTGTCCCCATTCCACTGCCGCACTGTCTTCCGCATCCTCTGGCTGTGACGTTCAGGTCAGAGGACACAATGATGTTTTAGTGTGCACCGCCCTCTGCCTGAACAGTCAGAGCCAGAGACCCGGAAGACATAGCGGTGCTCGGCGGTGGAATGGGGACAGATGAATATCGCAAGTCCCGGGGGACTGAGCGACAAGAGGTGAGTATGTCATTTTTTTTTTATCGCAGCAGCAGCATATGGGGCATAATGTCCTATGGGGCCATAATCAACCTTTATTCAGCATTGTATGGGGCAAATGTTTCTATGGAGCATCTTATGGGGCCATAATCAAACTTTGTGCAGCATTATATGGGTCAAATGTTTCTATGGAGCATCTTATGGGGCCATAATCAACCTATGTGCAGCATTATGTGGGGCACATTTTCTGTGGAGCATCTTATGGGGCCATAATCATCCTTTATGCAGCATTATATGGGGCATATTTCTGTATGAAGCATCATATGGGGCCCGTCATAAACTTTATGGATCATTATATGGGGCACATTTTTGTATGGAGGATCTTATGGGGCCCATCATAAACTTTATGGAGCATTATATGGGGTGTATTTTGTATGGAGCATTATATGGGGCTCCTGATTCAATATGGATATTCAAAAACACTTAACCTACTGATGTCTCAATTAATTTTACTTTTATTGGTTTCTATTTTTATTTTTGAAATTTATGAGTAGCTACTGCATTTCCCACCCTAGGCTTATGCTCGAGTCATTAAGTTTTCCCAGTTTTTTTGTGGCAAAATTAGGGGTCTCGGCTTATACTCGGGTCGGTTTATACTCAAGTATATACTGTATGTGTTGAACTCATCATAAATGGTGAATTAAAGCCCACTTCAGAATTTTTTTTTATTACAGAGATGGAATGGTGCCACTAATTTGAGTTCCCTGAGCCTAGTATTATACTTACTACCTGCCGTCTTCAGCTCTTCCCAGTGCCACTCCAGTCCCATGCTGCCATCATGCAACTGTAACTTCTGACTGGAAATCAGAGGTCGCAAGCTGTTAATGTAAATCTATGAGAGCCTCATTCTAGTCTCATACTGGTTCTCATAGATTTATATTGACATGTGCCTTTCAGATCACCCAGCAGATAATGAAGTGATCTGTATGTCACAAACTGGTGCAGAGCGATCAGAGCGGCACCAGGAACAGGTGAAGTCAGCAGCTGGTAAGTAGGAGATTAGGGACAGGGAGCTTAGTGGCCCAATTTCAAAGCTGCAATAAAAAAAATGCTGGAGTGGTGCTGAGTCAGCCGCCAGGGCCGTGGGGTACTCGATACCAGGAATAGTGCTTAAGGGGACATGTCACGGCGGTGACCCGGTCCGTGGCCCTGGGCACCCATATTAAAGGGAAAGTTTTTAAGGGGATTTGGTGAATAGAGTTTGTTCGTGATGCCACCTGTGGTATTTGGTCAGTGGGGACCGAAGCTGCTTAAAGGGGTCCACTGGGGTAATGTTATGGCAGCTAGATGGTATAACTTCCCACGGGTGAAGTATGTCCCCAGGGATCCCGGTGTATAGAAGAGGATGGTGAACGATGCAGGACACAGGTGTGCAGTCTTTTTACATGGTTTACTGTAGGCTTCAGGCAACCGCAGTCCAGGGCACCAGATTACAGGTCCAGGCAGGGTCCGGCTGGCTTGGAAGTGAATCCAGAGTTCTCCTTTACCAGGTGGAGTTAAAAGTCTGCCTCTAGCGCGGTGGTGTTGTAGTCCCTTACTGCCTATGGCTTCTGATAAGGTTCTCATAGTTCTTCTCTGTCCCCCGTATAGGATAGGACACAAACCCGTATGACAGGTGACTCGAGCCTTTTTACAGGATCTCTATCATGACCCGGGCTCTATGTGTCACTGTGTCTCCTGGGTATTGAGGCGGACAGGTAACTTGCAGTTCAGCTGTCCTGCTGTTCTCTGCTGTAAGTCATAGAGCCCTTACAACCTCGGTATACCGGATACCGGTTATCTGCACTTCAGAGGGAGGCAGCTTGTTCACAGCTGGTCTCCCCTGATATCACTCTCCTGTGCTTCGCTCTCTTTCACGCTCACTAAATGATGTTTTGTCCTTCTGTATGTCTCTTTCGCCAGGGGCTGTAGTATTTCGGACTGTAAAGACAAAAGAAAAAATCCAGCTCACCATAGTTGTAGTCCCTGGAGGCTCGGAGCACGGAAACACTGTGTCAAGGCGTAAGGAATGCAGGAAATAGAAAAAAATCCAGCTCAACGAGGTGGTGAAAAAGCAAAGTCTTGGTACTTTATTCACTTCATATCAAAAAATAGAGGATAAAACAACAGCACAATATAATTAAAAACACTATCTACGCGTTTCTGGTGACATAGCACCCTTAGTCATGATAACTTTAGTGCAGCCTGTTCTATGCTTTTATGCTAGCAACCAGTAGGCACACCGGTGCTATAACTAATTACAAAAAGTAATCTAGTCAAAATGAAAAACACATGATAGTGTGTGCAAGCTGCAATTAGTTGCACAAGACAGATAGAAAAAAAAGGCACAGAAAAAAAACACAACAAGCAGACTACATATATACTTTGGCTATATAAAGGGAAATACAAAATACATATATGTCATTCCATAATAATTCGTTGTTTACAAATGAAGCATGTAGAGTTATGTGACATATAATAATAAATATCCAAAAAGTTTTTGATATATCAAATTCTTTATGAAGTAGCTGGAAGAAAATGATTGGAGCAATGTCATAATGAAAGACCTGTTGGGTGTTTCATTTATATGTTCCAAGATAATCATTCGAAGAGAATTTTTATTCAAAGAAGATTTATACACAGGATCTTAAGCGATCTCTAAATCGGAGACCTATGAAGATATATAAATAAATAAAGAATTCTAATTATTGGCATGATGATGGTTATAAAAATACAAAAAATGATTAAAGAGACAGGTATAAATTTACTGAATAAAAAACCTATGAACTGCATTAAAGACATTCGGGGGCAAAAAGGAGCGTGAAACAATGGAGCAGCGGTCAGCTACACAGAGAGGAGGAGAACATCGCAAATCTGTAGATCTGACAGGTGAGTTCGAGCACCATAAAGGTGCTGATACCTGTCATTAAGAAAAAATATATATATTTTGTTAGTATACATACTTAATGAAACACCTCGATTGTATATGAAGACCTGTATCCGACAAAAGCTGCAGAAAAGAAAAATTTCATAAATAATAATATTACACACCAATAGGGAGTGATGTCGATACGAGCATTAGCTGGAACGCCCAAACCATGTCTGGAAACCGATGTCCGGCGAAAGCAGAAAAATGGAGATAGCACTACATATTGCAATTTTCCCGAACTGAATCCATTATGGATGTTTGTTATATTTGCTTTACTGTTATTATGGTAGGGTATAAATCCCAAAGGAGAAAAAAAAAAAAAAAAAAAATTAAGTTATATACGTTTTAAGGAAAATGACACTAATAGAAAAGCATGATGTCCTTTCTCTTATTGAGACCATGAGGTATTCTGGTCCCCAATTTAAAGATCCACCAAGTCTCCCTGTTTCTAAGGGTAATCTCAGTATCTCCTCCTCTAAAGGGTCTGTGTGTCCTCTCAATTGCGTAAACTTTTAATGAATTGAGGTTCGATTGATGTTGGTTAATAAAATGTTGTGACACTTGTGACATATTTCTATGGGTGTTACCATTTTCCACATCATAAATATGCTCACGAATTCTTGTTTTAAGTGGACGTATCGTGCTCCCCACATACTTAAGATGGCAAATTGTGCATTCCATAATGTAAACCACGTTGGTGGTGTTACAATTAAGGAATGTTTTGATTTGGTACGTTTTTTGGTTGTTTGCATCCGTGAAGTCGGAGCATTTCTGTGTAAATTTACAGATTTTACAGATTGAGGCACCACATTTGTGGAAGCCCTTAATGTTAAGCCAGTTGGAAGGCTTAGCATGGGATGTGTTTAAAGAGCTGGGTGATAAACTAAAGCCCAATGATGGTGCTTTTCTTGACACAATTCTGCATCCGTGTTTTAATATGGACGCAATATCAGGATCTTCCCGTAAGATGGTTAGGTTGTTTCTCATCAGTTTACTGATAGAAGCAAATTGGTTGCTATATTGAAAGACAACAGTAATAGGGTTAGTGGAGCCTGTTTTTTTATTCTGTTTTGATTTAAACCGTGGTTTTTTCTCCACTATTTTTTCCGCCCTTTGTAAATACCCTTTGCTGTAACCTCTCTGTGTGAGTCTTGCTTTGATTTCCTCAACCTCTCTAGAATAATCTTCCTGTGTGCTGCAATTTCGTTTTGCCCTAACCATTTCCCCCACAGGTATGCTTTTGATTGTATGCTTAGGATGATGACTGTTTGCCCTCAATATTGTATTCCCCGCTGTATTTTTTCTAAAAGTTGATGTCACTACAGGACTGTTATTTACACCTTTGAGTTTTAGGTCCAGGAACTCTATGCTTGTGTGTTCCTGGCGAGCGGTGAAACTTAAATTAAACAGATTACTGTTGAAGTAGTCAATTAAGTTATGTACGGTAGATACATCGGAATTCCACACCATGATGATGTCATCGATGTATCTACCGTACCAAAATATGCAGTCCTTGAATGGATTCTCTACGTTGTAAATATATGACTCCTCCCACCAGCTCATCACCAAATTGGCGAGAGATGGTGAGTACTTGGCCCCCATTGAGACACCGCTGATTTGCATATAATAAATTTGATTAAAGCAGAAAAAATTGGTGGTCATGAGAAAATGGGTAACCTCTATTATGTAAAATTGGAGATCCGGGGGGAAATCACTATATTTTTCCATATGAAATTTTAATGCATACAATGCTATCTCGTGTGGTATGGACGTGTACAATGAAACGACGTCCGAAGTGATCCATGAATAGTTAGGTTGCCATGTCAAGTCTTTCATGATATTAAGGACATCTGTACTGTCCCTAAGATAACCAGGTGTCCTCTGGACGAGAGGCTGGAGGAGCAGATCTAACCACTCCCCCAGTCTCTCACCCAGGGACCCAATGCCTGAGACAATTGGTCTCATAGGTGGTGGATATACATTTTTATGAGTTTTAGGCAAAGCATACATCACAGGGGTGACAGGATTCAGGACTTTGAGATGGTCGCTTTCTTTTTTGTTAAAGAAGCCCAAGCTAAGACCCTCTTCAATGAGCCCAAAAATCTGATCTTTTGTCACTGAGGTGGGATTAGTGGGTAAACGTTTGTACACAGCAGAGTCTGATAGCATTTTGTCAACCCAGGCAATATAATCATTTCTACTCATCACTACGACAGAGCCACCTTTGTCAGAATTTTTAATGACAAGGTCATCATTATCTCGTAGTTCTCGTAGTGCCTGTTGTAATTTGGGTTTGAGATTATTGTTATACAGACGTGCATCATGGACACCTTCAGAAAGGAGTCTTAGCTGCGTCTCCATGACATTTTGAAACCTATCCATCACAGGTTTACGTGCTTGTACAGGGTAAAATTGAGGCTTAGGTACCTTAATGTGGCTCATGGAAGAATTTGAATTCATATCCGAACTAGATCCCTCTTCCTGCAATTCCAATAAGCATATGAGTGACAGTTGGTCAGCAAAATTAAACGATTTAAAAACATTATTATGCTCATGTATGTTACCTTCAACCTCAGTCAGATCGTCCTTAAAGTGCAATTTTAGCGCAATATTTCTGATAAACCTGTTTACATCACATATAGTAGAAAAAAGATCGAAGTTACAACTGGGTACAAAATTAAGGCCATGAGATAGAAGTTCTTTTTGATCATTAGTAAGGAGAGAGGAGGAAAAATTAATTACATCAAAATGCCCTAACGTTGATGTCTGAGATGATATCTGGGAGGATTTCTGTTGGCATCGGTGTTTCCTTCCCTTTCTACGGTAAACCTTTTTTTGTTGTTGTTGAATGGAGGCTTGCTTTTCTTGAAGTAGGAGTTTTTTGATGCCTGTAAGGGTTCTGAGTCTGAATCTTCAGTAACTCCAGTGGACGTGTCCAATTCTGATGAACTAAAAGTAACCTGTCTTTGCATGCGATTTTTAGAAATGCGGCGTTTCTGGGGTTTAAGGATTGACTTTTGGGATTGAGTCATTTTATCCCACCTTCCCCATTCATAAACTTGTTCATGTGCATAGTCATATAAATCGCGGTCCAATTTGCGTTTTTTCATATCCATAATGTTTTCTTCTATTTTAACAATTTTGGAGTTGCTGGTATTCATGAACTCATCAAATTGAGCAGATGTCATCCTGTCTTTAGCGTCCTTGGTTGCAGTTTCAATGTCCTTTTGCAAATCTATTAACATCTCTTCCTCATGTTGAATAATCAGTGCAATAAGTTTCAAGGAACAATCAGATAAAATTGTATTCCATTCTTTGACAAACGTATCTGAATAAACAGTGCTGGGGATTTTCTTTATTCTCAGCCCTCTTGGAATCACATTTTTATCTTTATAGTTTTTAAGTGAGCTGAGATCCCACCATACACGATTTTCTTTTAACATTAATAATAATAAATTGTCCAGCAATGCATCTTTATTACCAGGCATTGAAGTATCCTCTGTTGCCGTTTGTGCAAACAGTTTTTCAGCTTTGTTTTGTCTTCCAGACACATTCATAATGATAAGCCAAAGTCTATTGTGCTAGTTGTAAGTATAATGTTAAATCCTCTTGACATAAATAGTAATGATAAAAGGGAAACTATGTGAGCACGGAGACACTGGTAAATGTAAAGACAAAAGAAAAAATCCAGCTCACCATAGTTGTAGTCCCTGGAGGCTCGGAGCACGGAAACACTGTGTCAAGGCGTGAGGAATGCAGGAAATAGAAAAAAATCCAGCTCAACGAGGTGGTGAAAAAGCAAAGTCTTGGTACTTTATTCACTTCATATCAAAAAATAGAGGATAAAACAACAGCACAATATAATTAAAAACACTATCTACGCGTTTCTGGTGACATAGCACCCTTAGTCATGATAACTTTAGTGCAGCCTGTTCTATGCTTTTATGCTAGCAACCAGTAGGCACACCGGTGCTATAACTAATTACAAAAAGTAATCTAGTCAAAATGAAAAACACATTAGATAGTGTGTGCAAGCTGCAATTAGTTGCACAAGACAGATAGAAAAAAAAGGCACAGAAAAAAAAACACAACAAGCAGACTACATATATACTTTGGCTATATAAAGGGAAATACAAAATACATATATGTCATTCCATAATAATTCGTTGTTTACAAATGAAGCATGTAGAGTTATGTGACATATAATAATAAATATCCAAAAAGTTTTTGATATATCAAATTCTTTATGAAGTAGCTGGAAGAAAATGATTGGAGCAATGTCATAATGAAAGACCTGTTGGGTGTTTCATTTATATGTTCCAAGATAATCATTCGAAGAGAATTTTTATTCAAAGAAGATTTATACACAGGATCTTGAGCGATCTCTAAATCGGAGACCTATGAAGATATATAAATAAATAAAGAATTCTAATTATTGGCATGATGATGGTTATAAAAATACAAAAAATGATTAAAGAGACAGGTATAAATTTACTGAATAAAAAACCTATGAACTGCATTAAAGACATTCGGGGGCAAAAAGGAGCGTGAAACAATGGAGCAGCGGTCAGCTACACAGAGAGGAGGAGAACATCGCAAATCTGTAGATCTGACAGGTGAGTTTGAGCACCATAAAGGTTCGGGAAAATTGCAATATGTAGTGCTATCTCCATTTTTCTGCTTTCGCCGGACATCGGTTTCCAGACATGGTTTGGGCGTTCCAGCTAATGCTCGTATCGACATCACTCCCTATTGGTGTGTAATATTATTATTTATGAAATTTTTCTTTTCTGCAGCTTTTGTCGGATACAGGTCTTCATATACAATCGAGGTGTTTCATTAAGTATGTATACTAACAAAATATATATTTTTTTTCTTAATGACAGGTATCAGCACCTTTATGGTGCTCGAACTCACCTGTCAGATCTACAGATTTGCGATGTTCTCCTCCTCTCTGTGTAGCTGACCGCTGCTCCATTGTTTCACGCTCCTTTTTGCCCCCGAATTTCTTTAATGCAGTTCATAGGTTTTTTATTCAGTAAATTTATACCTGTCTCTTTAATCATTTTTTGTATTTTTATAACCATCATCATGCCAATAATTAGAATTCTTTATTTATTTATATATCTTCATAGGTCTCCGATTTAGAGATCGCTCAAGATCCTGTGTATAAATCTTCTTTGAATAAAAACTCTCTTCGAATGATTATCTTGGAACATATAAATGAAACACCCAACAGGTCTTTCATTATGACATTGCTCCAATCATTTTCTTCCAGCTACTTCATAAAGAATTTGATATATCAAAAACTTTTTGGATATTTATTATTATATGTCACATAACTCTACATGCTTCATTTGTAAACAACGAATTATTATGGAATGACATATATGTATTTTGTATTTCCCTTTATATAGCCAAAGTATATATGTAGTCTGCTTGTTGTGTTTTTTTTTCTGTGCCTTTTTTTTCTATCTGTCTTGTGCAACTAATTGCAGCTTGCACACACTATCATGTGTTTTTCATTTTGACTAGATTACTTTTTGTAATTAGTTATAGCACCGGTGTGCCTACTGGTTGCTAGCATAAAAGCATAGAACAGGCTGCACTAAAGTTATCATGACTAAGGGTGCTATGTCACCAGAAACGCGTAGATAGTGTTTTTAATTATATTGTGCTGTTGTTTTATCCTCTATTTTTTGATATGAAGTGAATAAAGTACCAAGACTTTGCTTTTTCACCACCTCGTTGAGCTGGATTTTTTTCTATTTCCAGTATTTCGGACTACAGGGACCCTTCAGACCTTCTGACACTCTATGTCGGTCTGCTCTCTTCTGTCTCTCTGACAATCTGATCTCCCTTTCCCTCCAAACCACAATATATATAGGGGAGTCACCTAGGAATAGTATCAAAAGCTCCCCCTTGTGGCCTGGAGTGTGAACATGTTGTGTGCATTGTGATTACCTGATAAATAGATATCCTTCATCGCTTCCAAACGTAACATCACTCTCTCTGTGAGGAAAGCAATGTCACTATGACAACTAGGACCCTGGGGCGTTACAGTGCTATAAAGGGTTTTTTCGCAACTAGGACAACCCCTTCTTGAACTAAATATTTGGCACCGATAAAATTAAAAAAAGCTTCTACTCACCTCCCATGCCGGCATTGTTGTAGCAGTGTCAGCACTCACACTCCTTGGGCTCTCATGTTGTTGTTATGACATGCGATCCTGGTGCTGAATCAGCACTGTCTCCACTTTTCGACAAATCGAACATCAAGAGGAAGTGAGGGAGCAGCCGCAGCCCTGACTTCCTCTTGATGTTTGATTTGTCTAAAGGTGCGACCAGTGACACCAGCGCTGATTGGGTGCCAGGTTCATGTGTCATCACAACCACATGAGAGCCCTGGGAGCGTGAGTGCAGACACCACTGGAATGATGCTGGCATGGGAAGTAATTGCCAGCTTTTTTATTCTATCTGGGCCAAGAGTGTGGTATGAGAAAGGGTCGTCCAGACTCGTCCAAGTACTAGGCAACTTCTTTACGTCTGGAGAGAAATTTTGCAATAATGCCTAATATCTACTCATTACACCGGTTTGCTTTTCCTTCTTGGGGTTCACTAGCCATACCAAGGTGAAGCCTGGGCCTTTCCAGCAGTTAATAACCAAGCCAATAGAAGAATATGTATTGTACTTCTAGTACTAGTTAGTGCTCAGCTTCAGTGCGCTGACTACCCGTCGCAGAGTCTCCATTACCGCCCTCTGTGCCCCCTATCTTTATAACATTTACATTTTTGATAATGTTGCCATAATAAAATACACTTGAAATTTCCCATGATGAGAATTTGGTGATTTCTGAAGTTGCATTTCTGCACCTATTAAATAAAGTAAGATACATGTGTATTTTTAGATTTGTTTTAGCACATTTTTAAGGCTGTGGTTTTGTCTCCTTTTCGGAAAGTCATATTTTAAAAAAACTGCTTTGTTTTTGATACTGGTGTTTGGCTTTGACAAGACGTTAATAATATAGTCATGTGTGAATTACATGCATTTTTTATCTGTTGATTTTCTGCATCTAATGCAAGTATATGGGGCAAATCTGCACATAAAACTTAACGTACCCGTAAGAGAAATTAACATTTTGCGGACTTAAAAACAATGCACCGCAGGTCAGTTTATGAAGTGTAAAAAAAACCACTCTGGGCATGAGATTAATGTAAATCCTATCTACGTTACTGGAGCTTTAATATTAAATTCTTAAGATTAGTTTTTGAATCTCCATATATTTTCTGCACAAAAGATGCAGCATCTTCAGCAAAGTGAATGGGAATTATAGAAATCTCATTCCCACTGTGCTTTTTTTGCACTTCTTAAGCTAATCTGAAGTATTCTTGCGGGAATGCTGTGCTTTATGTGTAGAATTGCATGGGATGCGGAAAATCCACAGTTAAAAAACATCTGCACAGGTTAATGTCTGCAATGAAGTTACATGTACTAGATCTATATTTTCTACTGTAACAGAAAATATGAGTATTGTAATCCTTCACTAATAATTAACAACAGCAATATTTTGAAACACTTTATATTAATGAGGAATATAAATACTTATTTTCTTACAATATAATAACAGTGATATCCTATGCATTTTACAAGAAGCCTGGAATTTAAAAAAAAAATGATTTGCCACACTATCCACATAGTCAAAGAAATCAAACCTTACATGTGCATAAGTTAAGTTATGTCTAATACTGAAAAATGAAAACTGTTGGAGGAAAATAGCGCAATAGGGTTTTATCCGAGATTGAGCAGTCAATGTAAGGTAAAAGCCCTCACCAGATGTAGCTTAAGACAGGCATTGGAAAGATTTGCTGCTGCAGATCCACGGATCCGCGAGGGACCGGCCTTTGAGAATACAATGTAGGAGATCGTGGTCAAATTCTGCGCTGCTGAATCATGTAGTCCAAAGGTATTGTTAAAAAGTGGTCTTTATTCAACGCGTTTCTGAGTTTCAAAGAATTCCTTCATCAGGAAATACCATATAAGAATCACTGAGAAATACTGAGAAATGACACAGGGAAAAAGTATTGAACACATGAAGAAAGAAAGGTGAAATAAGCCATGGAAAGTCATGACACCAGCTGAAATCTATCAGTAATTAGAAAGCAATCATGCCACTTTGTGAAAAGTAATATGAGTTGGTTCAAATGAAGGCCTAAAAAAGGAGTCTCATTACCTAGTTGCCACACAAGAAATATCTCATGATGGGTAAAACCATTGAGCCTTTTCAAGACCTGCGCAACTTTATTGTTGTAAAACATACTGATGGCATTGGTTACGGATACATTTCTAAACTACTCAAATGTCCAGTGAGCACTGGTATTTGGGGTTATAATCTAGAAGTGGAAAGAACATAATTTTACCAGAAACTGGCCATGAGCAGGTGCTACTCTCAAGATAACAGACAAAAGAGTAAAAAGAATTATCAGAAGAGTTTTTCAAAAGCCAAGGGCCAGTAGAGAGCTACAGAAATACCTGGAAGCAGGAACAATTGTTTCAAAGAAAACAATAAGTAATGCACACAACCTCCATGGCCTGTTTGCACGCTCACCACACCAGAATCCATTGCTGAAATAAAAGTATGTTCAAGCAGGCTTAAAGTCTGCTCAACAAAATTTAGACAAACCTGTTAAATACTGGGAAAATATAGTCTGGTCAGATGAGACCAAAATTGAACTCTTTGGATGGCATTATTACACACCATGTTTGGAGGCCAAAATACACTGCATATCACTCCAGAAACACCATGCCAACAGTGAAGTTTGGAGGTGGGAACACCTCCTATGATTGAAGGAAGAATGAATGAACAAATGCAAGACATTATTAAAAAAAAAATCTGTCATCTAAAAAGATGATGAAGATGAAATGAGTGTGAACATTGCAGCAAGATATGATCCCAAACACACACCCAAGGACACTCTCAATTGGTTTCAGAGAAAGAAAATAAAGGTGCTGAAATGGCCCAGTCAACCACCTGACCTGAATCCAACAGAAAATTTATGGAAGGAGCTAAAGCTCAGAGTTCATAGAAGGAGCCCATGGAACCTTCAGGATTTTAAGAATGTTTGTGTGGAACAATGGGCCAAAATCACACCTGAGCAATGCACTCAACTAGTTTCTCCATACAGGAGACATTTTGAAGCTGTCATCACCAACAAAGACTATAGTATGAAAAATTAACCCCATTCTGATATTGGGCATAATGGTAATCCGATGTCGGACTCCCCCTGTTTAGAGCCCTCACCTTTCTGGGCACATGAAAGCTAATATATATAGCTGACATGTGCTCGCAAAAGCCGCGGGTGGAATCGTGATCCTCCCGCAGCTGTTAACTAGTTAAATGCCGCTGTTCATTTCTGACAGCGGCATGTAACTTGCGCTTACTGGAAGTGCATTGTAAATCCCGCCCATCTGTGACCTCTTCACATGATTGCGGGTCACCTATGGGTTGGCATGACATCCAGATGTCTCCAGAAGGCCTCTATGGTTGTCATGGCCGGATTGCTATGAGCTTCGCCAGGTGGTCGCAGTTCATAGCAAGTGAGCATTTCTGCTGCCCACAGGCAATCTGATCATCGTAGTGCAGTTTCTAGTCTCCTATTGAGACTATTGAAGCTTGCAAAATGTTAAAAAAAGTTTTAAAAAATATTAAAATAATTAAAAAAATAAAAGTTCAAATCACCCCCCTTTCACCCCATTCAAAATAAAACAATAAAAAAAATTAAACATGCACATATTTGGTATTGCCGCGTTCAGAATCTCCTGATATATCAATATAAAAAAAAGAATTAATCCAATCGCTAAATGGTGTAATGAGAAAAAAATTCAAAACGTCAGAATTATGGTTTTTGGTCACTGCTACATTGCAATAAAAGATTTTTTTTAACACATTTTGGATTTTTTTTCTCCACTTAAATAGACAGACATGTATGGTGTGCATGAGCTCATAATGACCTGGAGAATCATAATGGCAGGTCAGTTTTAGCATTTAGTGAACATGGTGAAAAAAACAACAAATAAAACCGCAAAAAAGCAAGAGTTTTTTCCCAGTTTTCCAGTACAAGATATAGTAAAACCAATGGTGTATTTCAAAACTACAACCTGTCCCGCAAAAAAACAAGCCCTCACATGACCGTTTTGACAAAAAATAAAAAAGTTATGGCTCTGGGAAGAAGGGGAGCAAAAAACGAAAATGTAAAAGCGAAAAAACCTCTGGTCATGGAGGGGTTAATTCATTTTCAGTAAGTTTATTCAATACTTTTTCACTGTGTCATTTCTCATAATTACATATATCTTAATTTATGGAAATGTATGGTTTGATATATTTGCCTGTGTGCATTGGATGGGTTGTTTCCGATGTCTGGTGAGAATTTAATGTCAAGAGCACCTTTAGAAATATATTTACTTAGAAAACTGGTAACTTGTTCAGTACTTATTTCACCCACTGATATATATATATTACACAAACCATTCTCATTGCGATGTTACAGTGCCAGATTTGTATTGACAAATACATCAAGCTTATGTGAAGACTCTACATTTACAATGTTGACCCTTATTTTTCAAGACTTCTGCTATTCTCCCTGGCATGTTGAATATCAGCTTCTGGGCCAAATCCTGACTGATAACAACTCATTCTTACCTAATCAGTGCTTGGGGTTTATTTGTTTTTTGAGGATTGAACAGTGAACACAAGTTTATTTATTAACCCCTTTACCCCCAAGGGTGGTTTGCACGTTAATGATTGGGCCAATTTTTTACAATTCTGACCACTGTCCCTTTATGAGGTTATAACTTTGGAACGCTTAAACAAATCCTGATGATTCTGACACTGTTTTCTCATGACATATTGTACTTCATGACAGTGGTAAAATTTATTTGATATTACCTGCTTTTATTTGTGAAAAAAATGGAAATTTGGCGAAAATTTTGAAAATTTTGCAATTTTCCAACTTTGAATTTTTATGTCCTTAAATCACAGAGATATGTCACACAAAATACTTAATAAGTAACATTTCCCACATATCTACTTTACAACAGCACAATTTTGGAACCAAAATTTATTTTTGTTAGGGAGTTATAAGGGTTAAAAATTGACCAGCAATTTCTAATTTTTACAACACCATGTTTTTTTAGGGACCACATGACATTTGAAGTCACTTTGAGGGGTCTATATGATAGAAAATACCCAAGTGTGACACCATTCTAAAAACTGCACATCTCAAGGTACTGAAAACCACATTCAAGAAGTTTATTAACCCTTCAGGTGTTTCACAGGAATTTTTGGAATGTTTAAAAAAAAATGAACATTTAACTTTTTTTCACAAAGAAATTTACTTCAGCTCCGATTTGTTTTATTTTACCAAGGGTAACAGGAGATATTGGAACCCAGAAGTTGTAAAATTTGTCCTGAGTATGCTGATACCCCATATGTGGAGACAAACCACTGTTTGGGCGCATGGCAGAGCTCGGAAGGGAAGGAGCTCCGTTTGACTTTTCAATGCAAAACTGACTGGAATTGAGATGGGACGCCATGTCGCGTTTGGAGAGCCCCTGATGTGCCTAAACATTGAAACCCCCACAAGTGACACCATTTTGGAAAGTAGACCCCTTAAGGAACTTATCTAGATGTGTGGTGAGCATTTTGACCCACCAAGTGCTTCACAGAAGTTTATAATGTAGAGTCGTAAAAATAAAAAATCATATTTTTTCACAAAAATGATCTTTTCACCATCAATTTTTTATTTTCCCAAGGGTAACAGGAGAAACTGGACCCCAAAAGTTGTTTTGCAATTTGTCCTGAGTACGCTGATACCCAATATGTGGGGGGAACCACTGTTTGGGCGCATGGTAGAGCTTGGAAGGGAAGGAGACCCTAACCCAAACCCTAACTATAGCCCCAACCCTAACCCTAACTTTAGCCCCAACCCTAACCTTAACTTTAGCCCCAACCCTAACCCTAATGGGATAATGGAAATACATTTTCTTTAAATTTTATTATTTTTCCCTAACTAAGCGGGTGATGAAAGGGGGTTTTATTTAGCAGATTTTTATGAATGGCAGCCGTCACACACTAAAAGACGCTTTTTGTTGCAAAAAATAGTTTTTGTGTCTCCACATTTTGAGAGCTATAATTTTTCCATATTTTCCACAGAGTCATGTGAGGGCTTGTTTTTTGTGGGACAAGATGACGTTTGTATTGGTACCATTTTCGGGCACGTGAAATTTTTTGATCGCTTTTTATTCCGATTTTTGTGAGGTAGAATGAACAAAAAACAGCTATTCATGAATTTCTTTTAGGGGGGGAGCTTATACCGTTCCACGTTTGGGAAAATTGATAAAGCAGTTTTATTCTTCGGGTCAGAATGATTACAGCGATACCTCATTTATATATTTTTTTATTTTTGGCGCTTTTATACGATTAAAAACTATTTTATATAAAAAATAATTATTTTTGCATCGCTTTATTCTGAGGACTATAACTTTTTTATTTTTTTGTTCATGATGTTGTATGGTGGCTCGTTTTTTGCGGGACAAGATGACATTTTCAGAGGTACAATGGTTATTTATATCCATCTTTTTGATCACGTGTTATTGCACTTTTTGTTTGGTGGTATGATAATAAAGCGCTGTTTTTTGCCTCGTTTTTTTTTTTACGGTGTTCCCTGAAGGGGTTAACTTTTGGGACAGTTTTAGAGGTTGGGTCGTTATGGACGCGGCGATACTAAATATGTGTACTTTTATTGTTTTTTTTATTTTGATAAAGAAATGTATTTATTGGAACAATATTTCTTTTTTTCCTCTTTATTTAGGAATTTTTTTTTTTTTTAACATCTTGTAAATATTATTTTTTTTTACTTTTTAACATTGCTTTTTTTACATTGCCCCAGGGGGGGACATCACATTATAGTGATCGCTCATCTAACACTTTGCACTGCACTGTGTCAGATCAGGTATCACACAGGCACTGCAGGGAGGCTTCCCTGTGCCTTCTCTGAGCAGGCACTTGAAAGCCACCTCCCTGCAGGACCCGGAAGGCCGCCCGTGGCCATTTTGAATACGGGCCTGCAGGGAGGAGGAGGTAGGAGACCCTCGGAGCAACGCGATCACATCGCGTTGCTACGAGGGTCACGGTGAAGCACACAGGGAGCCCTGTTGTGTATCCGCTTTTTGGGCTCCCCTGGTGGTTGCTGGTGGTACTGGTGACTTGTTTGCACTTTGCTTCTTCTGTTCACCTGCTTCCATCAGTGTTTGGGAGTTTCCTATTTAGCCTTGCTCTCCAGTCATTTCCTTGCCGGTCATCATTGTAACCAGAGCCTTCGGTTGCATGTTCCTGCTACTAGTCTGCTGATCAGCTAAGTGGACTTTGTCCTTTTGTTTTGTACCTTTTGTCCAGTTTGCAGTTTTTGTAAGTCTCTGTAGCTGGAAGCTCTTGCGGGCTGAAATTGCCACTCTTGTGTCATGAGTTGACACAGGAGTCTTAAAGTAATTTCAGGATGGTTTTTGAAAGGGTTTTCAGTTGACCGTGAAGTCCTCTTTTGTATCCTTCTGCTATCTAGTAAGTGGACCTCTCTTTGCTAAATCTACTTTCATACTGTGTATGTCTTTTCCTCTTAATTCACCGTTATTACATGTGGGTGGCTGCTATCATCTTTTGGGGTATTTCCCTAGAGGTAAGCCAGGTCTGTTTCTTCCTCTACCAGGCGTAGTTAGTCCTCCGGCTGGCGCGTGGCATATAGGAAGCCGTAGGTATGCTCCCTGGCTACTGTTAGTTGTGTGGTAGATTTAGCTCACGGTCAACTCGAGTTTCCATCACCCGTGAGCTCGTTCGTTACTTATGTGTTTTTTACGTTCCCTTGCCATTGGGAACCATTGGGAACCATGACAGAGCCCCCTCCCTGCGCGATGATTCCCTATGCCACCGGAAAGCTGCAACCATCTTTGATCGCAGTGTTCCGGGGGTAAATGTGCCGGGAGCCGACCGTTCCTGGCACATAGTGCCGGATGTCAGCTGTAATAATCAGCTGACACCCGGCAGCGATTGGCCGTGCTCCCTCCGTGAGCGCAGCCGATTGCCTATGACGTACTATTCTGTCCATGGGAAGTAGGGCCCACCCCACTTGGATGGAATAGTACATCTAATGGCAGAAAGGGGTTACATTTGTGGTCCTAAAATTTCAATGATTTTGTTCATCAAAAAATAAATAAGGGCTAACACTAAATATTGAGTCCTTGAATAAACTTGATGTATTTGCCAATGAAAATTAGGAAACTTATGAAATGCTTATAATTGTACCTCAGAAATCATAGAAAAATCTGAGTACAATTTCTAAACACAATGAAGCAGCAAACTGTATGTCAATCTCAAAAGTTTTGGCCATAACTGTACAGTACTAGAACCAAGCACAGTGCAAAATTCAAGCTGACTCCTGACATATCATCTTCTACCATGCAGCACTACAGATTTTATTATGGCCACTTTTATGTTGTTTCCACCTGTCACATTATAGACCAAGTGTATACATTACAGATGTGGTGCGAACTGAGGAAGAATAAACACTTATATTTAGGGATTAAGAGGTGACAAGTGCTCTGATGATGTTCTACTAATTTTTCTCCATTTGCTCCAGAGACAGATGATGACTTTTCTCACCTATCTGTGTAGTTATTATGGACCTCTTCTTTGCTGCACTTTTCCACCGCCTATGTTTATACTAATATACATTTCCTATTGTGTACCATGCATGAATATAATGGATACTGGAAGCCTGTGTTAGCATTTCTTCTGCGGTGTTGCTATCAGTGTGATAAGAGTGGGAGAAGAGGGTTGCATTGACAATCCAACACAATGGGCAGCACTTAGAACACATTTTATAAGTGGTGAAAAACTTGTATATAATTCAAGCAAGAATAAAGATGTGTTAAAACCAAGCACACCATTGTTTTTCTTGTGAAATTCTCAATAAGTTTCGAAAAAATAAAGTTGGATCCAAAATGGCTGACTTCAAAATGGCGGCCATGGTCACCACCCATCTTGAAAAGTTTCCCCCCATATACTAATATGCCACAAACAGGAAGTTGATATCACCAACCATTCCCATTTTATTTAGGTGTATCCATATAAATGGCCCACCCTGTATAGATGTGCCACACAAAGTGACTCCAGAAAATAAAGTGCCACTTATAGTGTTTCCAAACTGCTGAATTCCAAACCTGCTTACCAAATATTTTTTTATAAATTCTTTATTTTAACAAAAACTACTTAGCCATAGTGGCATTTTTTAGATTTATAGAGATCAATTTATTTGTATTTGGTATTCTTTTTACTTGCTCCACAGATGGATTCCTCAAGTTTTCACTACACTAATACGCTTCACATTGGAATTAAGAATGAAACCCTCATCACGGTGAATCCCATCTTCTTCGATTTCACTTGTTCTTATAATTTAACTCAAAATACAAGTCTGTCTTCATCAATCCGTTTCTCGTCTTGTCCATCCAATACAACAAATACGACTCAGAGTATAATTAACAGGTAAGACAAATAAAATCATTGGTAACGTAATCTATTGACCAAGCATTTTCTTCGCTAGAACCCACTAAAGTCACTACTACACTGTGTGCAGTATTGTTAGATAAGTAAGTATTTTGACCATATCCCTCTGCAACACTTGGAACAATTTCCAGAGTTAAATCACTTTTTTGGCCCATTCTGCATGAGGAAAATAGTCTGCCTAATAATTCTGCACACCTTGATAAAGGGGGTTGATATCCTTAGGCCTCATCTTCCTTCATACCACAGATGCACATCACCTGATCTGCTTCATCCAATGAGCATTCAAGGCTATACACCTTGTAATATGAAAATTTGCATAAAAATGATATGGTCAAAATACTCAGTAGCCTAAAATTGTACACACAGTGTATTTAGATGGCATGCAGATAGACAGAGGATAAGCAACAATAGCACTTTCAACCCTTGATTTGAATGTTGATGGCCTGCCCTAAATATACAGTAGGTCTTCAATATTTGGAAGAAAAAAAAAACATACTCCAGCAGTGAGTCTTTTTTTTATACTTTTCCACCTCCCTGGGCTTAATAAATAGTGATGAGTGAGTACAGTAATATTATTAATCGCTATACTCGTAACGAGTATGTTGTAAAAATTGCGTATTCATTCCGAATTTCGAGTACAATGCAAGTCAATGGAAAATGCTAGTAATTTTCTGCTGGAACCTACAAAGGGGGAATGGCTGAAATGGATGGAAAAGTAATGAAACAGAATGGGAAGAGCCTGGAGAATATGCCTGGAGAATATGCCTGCATGCATTTCTGACTCACATATGGTTTCTGGGAATAAGTTTGTCGCAGTATTACGCCACCTTTACAGATACACAACAATACCAAACCTTACCTAAATTGCATTTAACACACCAAAGAGGTTAAGAAACAGTTTTTTCCTGCATAATCACTTGTATATAAAGCTAAATAAACCAGAGAAACAAAAAATATCCCTTTTGGAGGGATGGCTCTTACTTAGACATTTGGGCGGTTCCTTGATCATTGACACCCAGATAGTGGAATGCATATTCCATAGCAGTTTACAATGTGTCCATTGTAGCATTGGGCTTCACCCTCCTCCCCCCTTCCTCCATGTGATTCTGCGGCCCTAAATTCAAATGTTCAGAGGGTCTGCAATAGGCAGGAAACATGAATTCATGTGGTCCTGTAACATACGCTTGGAAGTGCCCTCCTCTAGAAATCTTGGAGGGCCCTCTTGTGTACATTTGAGAGTGCCCTCACTTATTCATATTGTACATTCCTCACTCTATTATTTAACTCATTTAAAGGCAGAGACTACATGGAAAAGGGCAAGAGACATGGAGCATTAGAAGGTAGTAGTGAGTGCAGCCTGTGATCCTCAGGTTTGGGTGAACTCTGTGAACGTTTTTTTGTCCGTCACGTCCGCCATTTTCTACCGCGCATGCGCAGCAGAAACTCCTCCTCCTCCTGCCTGGACTTCAGAATGTGCAGCGGATGTGTTGAAAAACTGCATTCGCTGCCCACGTCGGGCACAAATTTCACCGCACAGAGACCCTGCACGCCGCACAGAGAACCCGCACGCCGCTCAGAGACACCCCACACGCCAAACAGAGACGCCGCACAGAGACACGCTGCACAGAGACACGCCGCATAGAGCCCCGGCACACATGCAGAGAGCCCCACGGTCACGCACAGACACCACCCGCACACGCGCACACGCAGTCTCCACCCACGCACCGCCCACACTTTATTATACTGCATAATTTCACTATAGGAACTTCCGATTCCTATATCGCAAAAATATCGGAACTCGGTATCGGAATTCCGATACAGCGAATATCGGCCGATACCCGATATTTGCAGTATCGGAATGCTCAACACTAGTTGTAACCTCTTCTGTTCTGTCTACCTTCTCCCATCTAAATCGTGCCAGCTTTGCTGGATATTGCCATACTGTTCTGTTGAAGTGAATGTATAGTCATCACTGTATTATTAGTTATGCAGGCATCCTCCTTCTGGCTTCATATTCTGGTGGGGGACATCATCTAACCATAAAGCCAATCAGTAGCTGCTGATATGCTGCACCTTGATATTAAAGAGATTGGCACTTTATCTAGTTAGTGCAGCTTCCTCACAAACTGACCAACACTTCTGTCCATAAAATGTCGGCTGGTCCAGGAACATCTGTACATCTGCCTCCTCCAATAGAAAAGCAATCAGAGACTGTCGGATTAGTCCCCTGCACCTCCTTCAGCAGTCATTTTAAAATATAGAAGTGCTGGTCTGTTTGTGAGGAAAGCTGCACTAATAAGTGAAATTGGCCAACTGCTTTAAGTTTAAGCAGTACGGAGCAACGGCACTAGACCCAGTTTGTGATATGGGTTGTCTTTACTTTCCTACTGTCACAGCTGCTCCTTCTGTGGCTGTACCTGCTGCCGGGACCACCGCCGCTCTCTCCGCTCATACTTACCTGCAGTGGCTCGCTCCTCCTGTTGCTCCTGCTACCGGGTCCGCCGCCATCTCCGCTTATGCTTACCTTCTCCTGCGGGTGCGCTTCCTCTCCTTCAGTCCTTCAGTCTTCTCCGCTCCCTGGTTCTCGTAAGGTGCGCGTGCGCACCGCCCACTCCAGCGCTCCTCTGCGCACGCGCACTTCCTTTTTCTGATTTACTGGGGCCCTGTACCTCCTTTTTGAGATCCTGGAGGACCGTGACCCGGAAGTCCTTCTGAACGCCATGTATTTAAGGTGATTCCTTCCTCTGCTCCTTGCCTGTCTGTCATTTGTTCTTCTGTGACTCAGGTCCACTTTTGTCTTTACGCTGCCTGTTCTTAGTGTCTGCTCTGTTCAGTCAGTTCAGCTTCTCTGCCTTTCCCAGGCTTCCTTGCCTCCTCTTCCAGCCCAGCCTTCCCAGTGAGCTCTCCGTACCCTGTCAGTCTGGTGTCTCTGTCCTTTTCCACTTCCTTGTGTCTTCCCCTTCCCAGTGCTCCTCTGGTCTCTCCGGAACACAGCTCATACCAAACCGTACTCCATCTTACCCCGTTCTGTCCGACCTACACCCAGCTTCTCTAATCAGTACCTCCAACTACCTGTCTCCGGGTTCCAGCTTCTGCGGCAATAGTCTTTCTTGGGCCTGCCCCTAATGTATAGGGGGTGGTCTACCTGGTCAGCTCACCCTTGGGAGGTTCGTTGTCGTGGAACTGCAGGTCCACTCTAGGAGTTCCGAAAGATCTTACACCTACCAGTCCAGGCTAACTTAACAACTGTTTTATAGTATTCAATAACTACTATAACTAAACATGGTAATCTTGTTGGAGCAACTGAGCTTACTTTCTAAAAATGTACCGCAAATGTATTAGGCTATGTGGGCATTTTGAGTACTTGCTTGAAGAAATTACTGTTTGGTTTCTGCATCTCTTGGCAGGAAAAATGCTGCAGCAAAAATAGGAGTTTTTGCATGCATTGTTGTACAGCAATGAAGGCATTTTTTTTAGTTAAATAAATTCAGTGGGCTCCTGCGTAATTTCAATAACAATAAATAGCAGAGGGAAAGCTGAGGGCTGATGTTAATATTCTGGGAAGGCGCCAGTAGCCATAAATATTCCCTAGCTATTAATATCAGCTCTTAGCTGTTTGCTTAGCCTTTACTAGCTAGTTTAAAGGGAACCCCAGAAACAAATTCACATATGGTCCCCCTATAAAATCTGACCAGCCTAATCCACTGACACCAATGTCTCCTGCAGCAAAAATAAAATAATAGACCACAATATTCCACACCTGTCCGCTGAGAAGATAATCCATAATGTCCCACAACGATCCTCCTGATGACTTTGAGAGCAGTCACTGATATGACTGCTGTCAAAGACAGCAGGTGATACACTGACAGGAGGTAATCGCTCCCACAGTGTATCACTGAGCTGCCGTGAGAAAGTTCTAACGCATCGGTGCCATAAGTGAGAGCACCAGAGCTGATCAGCTGATATACTCCAGTGGCTCTCACGGCAGGTCAGTAACACACTGCGGGAGCGATTACCTCCTTTCAGTGTATCGCCGGCGACCAGGTAGAGCAGTCACATCTCTCAATGTGGCTGTTCTACACATGAGATCACCGTGGGGCATTGACTACGGCGGACAGGTGAGTATATGGTGGTTTATTATTTTACATTTTGTCTAGGAGATGAGGGTGTCGGGAGTTTGGTGTTAGGTAAGTATAATGTGTTTTTTATTTTTATTTGAATATATAAATATATATCTCATTATTTTACTTTTTTTCTAACTGTGAGCACAGGCACCAGGTGATGACACTGCGTCTCCCATCAGCGGTACCTGCTGTCACTGTTATCAGTGACAACAGACATAGCCTGATGAGAGCAGTAGTCTCATCAGACCATGCCTGCTGGCCTGCGGTAAGCTGTTTACCGCAGGTCACCGCTGTGGGTCATAGTCGCAGTTGTGGGGTCACGCTGACATCTGACAGGGTTACCCCGCAGCACTCTGACCAACGGTCTTACCGGCTATAGTGGTACCACCAATAAGAACCTCCGCAACGGTGTTTCCCACGCTGTCATACAGAAGACAGAGTGAGAAACACAGTAGGAAGCCACTAAAATGCAAACAAAAGCTCAGCAAATCGCCGCAAATCCGCAAACAGTTTTATACCTGCGTTTTTGCTGCGGATTTGACTGACTTAATTGAAGTCAATGTGTGGAAAACGCTGCAGAAACGCACAAAGAATTTGCATGCTGCAGAAAAAAAATGCACTGCAAATACTCAAAGGAAATTTACTGATCATGTGCACAACACTTCAGAATTGTCATTGTATTAGCTTGTATAAGGATTTCATAGCGTTTTTGGTCCATTTCCGATTGGAAAAGAACGCTGCATAAAAAACACACTGTGTGCACACAGCCTCACAGTAAACAATGACATGTTACTTGTAGAAGGATTTTATACATTGACTATTCATAATCTCAGAGCTTTGAAGTGGGAGTATAATGTACAATATTCAGATACTAGAATACTCTGGGGCATAGGATGACTACCCAGATGACAGTGCATCCCTCGCATACTGGCAAATCTGTAATGAAGTCCATTGCTATGTGCTGCCATAGACCAGACGGCATGGGCAAAGGCAGGAGAGAACCGGTAGGAAGTCGTCTAGGAACCTTATTGTGGGCACAAACCAGACAGACAGCCATACAAGCATAGATCTCCCTCCTCATGGATGGCCACCAGTAGTGGCAAGAAATCAATTATAGTGTCTTCCTTTTTCTAGGTTGACCAGCCACCTTGGACCAGTGACCCCATGACAACACTCGTTCCTTCTCCGATTCGGCAACAAGGGTTTTTTCTGGGGGAATTCGTGACAGGCTGACTGGAGCAACAGCAACAGTAACAATTTTGGACAGTTCAATGATAAACTGAGGATCCTCCTCTTGATCTCCAGACAGAAATGAGTGAGAGAGGGCATCGGCTTTGACATTCTTGTCATCGGACCTGAAATGTGTTGAAAAGTTAAAGCGGGCAAAAAACAAAGACCACCTAGCTAGGCGTGGATTACGTCTCTGGGCGGACTGAAGGTATGCCAGGTTCTTATGGTCCGAGTAGATGACCACAGGGTAGACTACACCCTCCAGCAGGTATCGCCACTCCTCCAAAGCCATCTTTTTGGCGAGTAACTCCTGGTCACCAATAGAGTAGTTACTCTCTGGAGCAGAGAAGGCCTTAGAGAATAAACCGCAGGACACAAGGTAACCTGAGGAAGATTTCTGAGTGAGCACAGCTCCAGTCCCTAACCAGTATGAGTCCACCTCTAGGAAGGACTGTTTGTTCAAATCTGGATGATGCAGAATGGGAGTGGTGAAGAAGGATCGTTTAAGAGAGTGGAAGGCCTCCTCAGGCTCGGAGGACCAGTTCTTTGGAATGGCTCCTTTTCGGATTATAGCAGAGATGGGCATGTTCAAAGTGGAGAAGTGAGGAATGAATTGTCGATAATAATTAGCAAAGCAAAGGAATCTCTGTATTGCTTTGACTTCAACGGGCAGGGGCCATTTAAGGACGAAAGGGACTTTCTCAGGATCCATCCTGAGTCTGTTATGTTAAATAATGTAACCCAAGAAGGGAAGGACGGACTGTTCAAAAACACATTTCTCATACTTGGTGTAGAGTCGATTCTCCTTAAGAGGCTGAAAAACTTGCCGAACAGCTCATCTGTAGGAGGCCAGATCCAGGGAAAATACCAAAATATTGTCCAGATACACATCAATGCAGGAATAAAGCAGGTCCCGGAAGATATCATTGACGAACTCTTGAAAAACTGCTGGTGCAGTTCGGATGGCAGAGTACGGAAATGTACCGCATATTGTCCCACAGAAGAGTTGGGCTGACATAAATGGAGAAGAGTGGAAGCTGAAGATGTGGTTTGTCCAGGTTCATTGAATACTTTGCGGAAAGCCTCCAAGAATATGGGCAAATTGGAGATGATAGGATCCTCTCTTTCCCATAATTGGCTCAACCATGCTAGGGCCTCACCTCCAAGGTGCAACATAAGGAATGCTACCTTTGTTCGGTCTGACGGAAAGTGATGGGGAAGAAGTTCAAAATGTAGCCGGCACTGATTTATGAACCCTCGGCAGAGCTTCGGATTGCCATCAAAGCGGGGTGGTGCTGTGAGTTGGGGACCTGAAGCTCAAACTAAGCAAACAGACTGAGAATTTTCTGGAGAGGATATGGCTGCTTGAATGTGAGGAGACTCTGGAGAGATGTTTAAGGCCTCCAAATTGGTAGTAAGGGACTGCAACTGCATCAACAACCTCTCCTGCATGCTTTTCTGTCAACAAACTTCTTGGTACACTGTCTGATCAGGGTTTACAACAGAAAAACCCCCCGTAAAAAATATATACTTTATTAGATAACAATAATGAAGAAAAATAATTTGTAAAACAAACAAAAACCCTATCTAATGAGTCAGTCCTCCAGGGAAAAAGAGTATAGTACCCTGTAATAGTTTATGATTAAATGCTGATAAGATGCCGCACATACAATCATTAAGATATCAAAAATAAAGGTGATTTAGCAATTGTGATATCCAATATTTGCTACAAGAGTGTACGGATATGAGTGAAATATCCCTCCAAGCTACAAAAAAATGTCCCTTAGAAATAATCCTACATAGATGCGGAGGTTGGCACCCTAGGAGAAATGGCGAGAATGGCGCCCCCGCTCGTGCGACGACTATCCCTGGTCTCCTACCTTCTCCCTATAAGAGATAGGATTAGAAATAGAAGGCCAGATGGCTGGTAATAACGTGTAACAATATGTGATACCAACTATACAGCAACTCAGGCCCTCCCCCCCAAATGTGATGTGAGACCAAAGGATAGAGGTCCTAACTATGATATTTACTACATAAGACAAGGGAATAATGATAATAGGTTAAAGCTACAGGACATACGGTATCAACGTGCAACCAACACTCTTCTTAGCTGACTGATAGTCTCACCTAAAGGATCCATATATGATGTGCAGCCAACACTATTTTTGACTGACTGATAATCTCAACCAAAGAATACAAATACCATATATATAACAAAACGCCACCACATACACCTGGATAAATGGTTGACACCAGCTGATAAACTCAGCAAAGTGGACAATGCAGTTAGTACAGAAATATAATCAGGATAATAGTAGTATACTCATCTACTGCATTCATGGTCCACAGCTGATTGCTAATCCAGATATAGTGGCTCAGGAAATGACTTTAAGGCGAAAAGAATCTCCAAAACACCTCTCGACGATCCAGCGGGGTCCATGGCCTGAGCAAACTGTCACGGACATGGTTTGTTTCCACTATGCCTCGGACCGCGGAGAGCCTGGAAGGGCGTGACTAAGTGAGCAACTTGAGCAACTTGCTGTTCACCATGGTGAGGTTAGACTTGGCTTCCGATGAACGCTATGTGCCACTCCAGGACAGACCAACGGACACTCGGCAGCTGACCTCAGAAGGACAGACTGGATGGTGCAACAGGCAGAGAATGTATCAGAGTGCCACAGGCAGGATCTGCACCAGAGTGCAGCAGGCAGGATCTGCACCAGAGTGCAGCAGGCAGGATCTGCACTAGAGTGCAGCAGGCAGAGTGCATGTCAGAGTGCAGCAGGCAGGATCTGCACCAGAGTGCAGCATGGAGGATCTGCACCAGAGTGCAGCAGGCAGAGTGCATGTCAGATTGCAGCAGGCAGGGTGCAGCATGGACCAGTACACAACCTTACACAACTTAGACTGCAGAACAGGAAGGATGCTCAGGCACCTCCCCAGTGGGGAGGAAGCAATATATACATAATGCCCAGATCCATTGGCTGGGGAGGAAGTACACACTGTCCCTTTAAAAGGGTGGGAGCGCACGAAAGTGCTCTAAGGATAAGGCTGGAGGCCTTCTGGAAGCTCTGCTGGAAGCATGCAGAGCATGGGGAAGGGAAGCACCGACCGCAGCACGGGTGAGTAAAATGACACACCGGAGATCCAGCCTAATGTGTGCATTGTACTGTCTGGAGGACTATAATGTGCATTGTACTGTGTGGAGGACTGTGGTGTGTAGTGTACTGTGTAGAGTACTATGGTGTGTATTGTACTGTATGGGGTGCAGTGGTGGGCATTTTACTGTGTGAAGCGATATGGTGTGTATTATGCTGTATGCAGCACTATGGGATGTACATTGTACTACTGTATATGGAGGACTATGCTGTGCATTGTACTATGTGGATGACTATGGTGTGCATTGTACTATAAGGAGGACCATAGGGTGCATTGTACTATATGGAGGACTATGGTGTGCATTGTACTATATTGAGGATGATGATGTGCATTGTACTATATGGAGGACTATGGTGTGCGTTGTACTATATGGAAGACTATGGTGCACATTATACTATATGGAGAGCTGTGGTGTGCATTATACTATATGGAGAACGATGGTATACATTTTACTATATGGTGGACTATGGTGTGCCTTGTACTATATGGAGAATGATGGTGTTCATTTTACTATCTGGAGGACTATGCTGTGCATTGTTCCATATGGAGGACTATGGTGTGCATTGTACTATATGGAGGAATGTGGTGTGCATTGTACTATATGGAGAACAATGATCTTCATTTTACTATATGAAGGACTATGGTGTGCTTTGTTCTATATGGAGGACTATGGTGCAAATCGTACTATATGGAGAACTATGGTGCACATTGTACTATATGGAGAACTGTGGTGTGCATTATACTATATGGAGAACGATGGTATTCATTTTACTATATGGAGGAATGTGGTGTGCATTGTACTATATGGAGAACAATGATCTTAATTTTACTATCTGGAGGACTATGCTGTGCATTGTTCTATATGGAGGACTATTATGTGCATTGTACTATATGGAGGACTATTATGTGCATTGTACTATATGGAGGACTCTGGTGTGCATTGTACTATATAGAGGACTATTATGCGCATTCTACTACATGGAGGACAATGGTGCACATTGTACTATATGTAGGACTATGATGCTCATTGTACTATATGGAGGATTATGGTGCACATTATACTATATGGAGAACTATGGTGCACATTGTACTATATAGAGAACTGTGGTGCACATTGTACTATACGGAGGAGTATGGTGTGTATTTAGCTATATTGAGGACTATGATGTGCATTGTTCTATATTGAGGACTATGGTGTGTGTCATGATCTCTGCAGGCAGAGATCATAGCAAGCCTATAGAGGGACAAGCTCTCGGAAGATGGAACTATACTGACCATGAACTAAGCCTGCCGCGCAACTAGAAATAGCCAGGTAGCATTTCCTATTTATTGCTAGATGCCCAGCTCTGGCCTAAGACCTAAATAGCTAGCAGAGGGAAATATAAGACCTGGCTCACCTCTAGAGAAATATTCCAAAGAAGACAGTAGCCCCCCACATATAATGACGGTGAGTTCAGATGAAACAACAAACGCAGCAGGAAAATAGTCTTAGCAAATTTGAGGTCCGCTTACTAGATAGCAGAAGACAGATAGTATACTTTCATGGTCAGCAGAAAAACACTAACAAAACACCATCCAGAGATTACCTTAAACTCTGGCATTAACTCATAACGCCAGAGTAGCAATCCCTGATCAACGAGAGCTTTCCAGACACAGTAACAAAACTTCAGCTGTGAACTGGAACAAATAGGCAAAACGAAACATGGACAAAAGTCCAACTTATCTAGTAGTTGTCAGAAGCAGGAACAAGCACTGAGAGGCATCAGATAACATTGTTGACCGGCAAGAAACCACCAGAGAAATGAGCTTAAATAGCGACACCCACTACTGATGGAACCAGGTGAAACAGGAAAGAGGATGACAAGTCCAATTCCACAAGCGGCCACCGGGGGAGCCCAGAATCCAAATTCACAACAGTACCCCCCCCTCAAGGAGGGGGCACCGAACCCTCACCAGATCCACCAGGGCGACCAGGATGAGCCCTATGGAAGGCACGAACAAGATCAGAAGCATGAACATCAGATGCATTGACCCAAGAATTATCCTCCTGGCCGTAACCCTTCCAGTTGACCAGATACTGGAGTCTCCGTCTGGAAACACGAGAGTCCAAAATTTTCTCCACAACGTACTCCAACTCACCCTCAACCAACACCGGAGCAGGAGGCTCAACTGAAGGTACAACAGGTACCTCATACCTGCGCAATAACGACCGATGAAAAACGTTATGAATGGAAAAGGACGCAGGGAGGTCCAAACGGAAAGAAACAGGATTAAGAATCTCCAATATTCTATAAGGGCCGATGAACCGAGGTTTAAACTTAGGAGAAGAGACCCTCATAGGGACAAAACGAGAAGACAACCACACCAAATCTCCAACACAAAGCCGAGAACCAACACGACGATGACGGTTGGCAAAACGCTGAGTCTTCTCCTGGGACAACTTCAAATTGTCCATAACCTGCCCCCAGATGTGATGCAATCTCTCCACCACCGCATCCACTCCAGGACAATCCGAGGATTCCACCTGACCGGAGGAAAATCGAGGGTGAAACCCCGAATTACAGAAAAACGGGGACACCAAGGTGGAAGAGCTGGCCCGATTATTGAGGGCGAACTCTGCCAATGGCAAAAAAGCAACCCAATCATCCTGGTCAGCAGAGACAAAACACCTCAGATATGTCTCCAGGGTCTGATTAGTCCGCTCGGTCTGGCCATTAGTCTGAGGGTGAAAAGCAGATGAAAAAGACAAATCTATGCCCATCCTAGCACAGAATGCCCGCCAAAATCTAGACACAAACTGGGTACCTCTGTCAGAAACAATATTCTCAGGAATACCGTGCAATCGGACAACATTCTGAAAAAACAGAGGAACCAACTCAGAAGAAGAAGGCAACTTGGGCAGAGGAACCAAATGGACCATTTTAGAGAAACGGTCACAGACCACCCAGATGACAGACATCTTCTGGGAAACAGGCAGATCTGAAATAAAATCCATCGAGATGTGTGTCCAAGGCCTCTTAGGAATAGGCAAGGGCAACAGCAGTCCGCTAGCCCGAGAACTACAAGACTTGGCCCGAGCACAAATGTCACATGACTGCACAAAGACTCGCACATCTCGTGACAGGGAAGGCCACCAGAAGGATCTTGCCACCAAATCCCTGGTACCAAAAATTCCGGGATGACCTGCCAATGCAGAAGAATGTACCTCAGAGATGACTCTACTGGTCCAATCATCCGGAACAAACAGTCTATCAGGCGGACAACGATCCGGTCTATCCGCCTGAAACTCTTGCAAGGACCGCCGCAGATCAGGAGAAACGGCCGACAAAATTACTCCCTCCCTAAGGATACCTGTGGGTTCAGCATTACCAGGAGAGTCCGGGTCAAAACTCCTAGAAAGGGCATCTGCCTTAACATTCTTAGAACCCGGTAGGTATGACACCACAAAATTAAAGCGAGAAAAAAATAAAGACCAGCGCGCCTGTCTAGGATTCAGGCGCCTGGCAGTCTCAAGATAAATCAAATTTTTGTGGTCAGTCAATACCACCACCTGATGCTTAGCCCCCTCTAGCCAATGGCGCCACTCCTCAAACGCCCACTTCATGGCCAAAAGCTCCCTATTCCCAACATCATAATTCCGCTCTGCGGGCGAAAATTTGCGAGAAAAGAAGGCACAAGGCCTAATGACGGAGCAGTCGGAACCTTTCTGCGACAACACTGCCCCAGCTCCGATCTCCGAAGCGTCAACCTCAACCTGAAAAGGCAGATTCACATCAGGCTGACGTAACACAGGGGCAGAGGCAAAACGGTGCTTAAGCTCCTGAAAGGCCTCTACAGCATGAGGGGACCAATTAGCAACATCAGCGCCATGTCTGGTCAAATCAGTCAGTGGTTTAACGACATCCGAAAAACCAGCAATAAATCGGCGGTAAAAGTTGGCAAAGCCCAAAAATCTCTGAAGACCCTTAAGAGAGGAGGGCTGAGTCCAGTCACAAATAGCTTGCACCTTGACGGGATCCATCTCAATGGAAGAGGGAGAAAAAATATACCCCAAAAAGGAAATTTTCTGGACCCCAAAAACGCACTTAGACCCCTTCACACATAAAGAATTAGACCGCAGAACCTGAAAAACTCTCCTGACCTGCTGGACATGAGAGTCCCAGTCATCAGAAAAAATCAGAATATCATCCAGATATATTATCATAAATTTATCCAGAAAATCGCGGAAAATATCATGCATAAAAGACTGGAAAACTGAAGGGGCATTAGAAAGACCAAAAGGCATGACCAAATACTCAAAGTGGCCCTCGGGCGTATTAAATGCGGTCTTCCACTCATCCCCCTGCCTGATCCGCACCAAATTATACGCCCCACGAAGATCAATTTTAGAGAACCACTTAGCACCCTCTATACGAGCAAACAAATCAGTAAGCAATGGCAATGGGTATTGGTACTTAACAGTGATCTTATTCAGAAGCCGATAATCAATACATGGTCTCAAAGAGCCGTCCTTTTTTGAGACAAAGAAAAACCCAGCCCCCAAGGGAGAAGAAGATGGACGAATATGTCCCTTTTCCAAAGACTCCTTTATATATTCCCGCATAGCAGCATGTTCCGGCACAGACAGATTAAACAAACGACCCTTTGGATATTTGCAACCCGGTATCAAATCTATGGCACAATCGCACTCACGGTGCGGAGGTAACGACCCAAGCTTGGGTTCGTCAAAGACGTCTTGATAATCAGAGAGGAACTCAGGGACTTCAGAGGGAATGGACGACGAAATAGAAACCAAAGGTAAGTCCCCATGAATACCCTTACATCCCCAGCTCAACACAGACATTGCTCTCCAGTCCAAGACTGGATTGTGAGACTGCAACCATGGCAATCCCAGTACCAAATCGTCATGTAAATTATACAGCACCAGGAAACGAATAATCTCCTGGTGATCCGGATTGATACGCATGGTTACTTGTGTCCAGTATTGTGGTTTATTATTAGCCAATGGGGTGGAGTCAATCCCCTTCAGAGGAATAAGAGTCTCCAAAGGCTCTAAATCAAAACCACAACGATTGGCAAAGGACCAATCCATGAGACTCAGAGCGGCGCCAGAGTCAACATAGGCGTCCGTGGCAATGGATGACAAAGAGCAAATCAGGGTTACAGACAAAATAAACTTAGACTGAATGGTGCCAATGGAAACAGACTTATCAAGCTTCTTTGTACGCCTAGAGCATGCTGATATAACATGAGTAGAATCCCCACAATAGAAGCACAATCCATTCTTCCGTCTAAAATTCTGTCGCTCGCTCCTGGACAGAATTCTATCACACTGCATACTTTCTGGCGTCTTTTCCATAGACACCGCCAGATGGTGCACCGGTTTGCGCTCCCGCAGACGCCTATCAATCTGAATAGCCATTGTCATGGACTCATTCAGACCTGCAGGCACAGGGAACCCCACCATAACATCCTTAACGGCATCAGAGAGACCTTCTCTGAAAGTTGCCGCCAAGGCGCACTCATTCCACTGAGCAAGCACAGACCATTTACGGAATTTTTGGCAGTAAACCTCAGCTTCGTCTTGCCCCTGAGATAGTGCCATCAAAGTTTTTTCTGCCTGAAGTTCCAAATGAGGTTCCTCATAAAGCAAGCCCAAGGCCAGAAAAAACGCATCCACATCGCGCAACGCAGGATCCCCTGCTAGCAATGAGAAGGCCCAATCTTGAGGGTCACCCCTGAGCAAGGAAATCACAATCCTAACCTGCTGAGCAGGGTCTCCAGCTGAACGAGACTTCAGGGACAAATAAAGCTTACAATTATTTCGAAAATTCTGGAAGCTAGCTCTATTCCCTGTGAAGAACTCCGGCAAAGGAATTCTCGGCTCAGATACTGGAGCATGTACCACAAAATCTTGTAAATTTTGTACTTTCGTGATGAGATTATTCAAACCCGCAGTTACACTCTGAAGATCCATTATTGTCAGGTGCACACAGAGCCATACAGAGATTAGGAGGAGAGAGAGAAAAAAGACTGCAGCAAGGCAAACTGGAGGAAAAAAAAAAAAAAAAAAAATTCCAGCAGACTTCTTATAACTCTCCTTTCTCAACCTGGGTTTTTAACACTTTATGGGCCGGTCAAACTGTCATGATCTCTGCAGGCAGAGATCATAGCAAGCCTATAGAGGGACAAGCTCTCGGAAGATGGAACTATACTGACCATGAACTAAGCCTGCCGCGCAACTAGAAATAGCCAGGTAGCATTTCCTATTTATTGCTAGATGCCCAGCTCTGGCCTAAGACCTAAATAGCTAGCAGAGGGAAATATAAGACCTGGCTCACCTCTAGAGAAATATTCCAAAGAAGACAGTAGCCCCCCACATATAATGACGGTGAGTTCAGATGAAACAACAAACGCAGCAGGAAAATAGTCTTAGCAAATTTGAGGTCCGCTTACTAGATAGCAGAAGACAGATAGTATACTTTCATGGTCAGCAGAAAAACACTAACAAAACACCATCCAGAGATTACCTTAAACTCTGGCATTAACTCATAACGCCAGAGTAGCAATCCCTGATCAACGAGAGCTTTCCAGACACAGTAACAAAACTTCAGCTGTGAACTGGAACAAATAGGCAAAACGAAACATGGACAAAAGTCCAACTTATCTAGTAGTTGTCAGAAGCAGGAACAAGCACTGAGAGGCATCAGATAACATTGTTGACCGGCAAGAAACCACCAGAGAAATGAGCTTAAATAGCGACACCCACTACTGATGGAACCAGGTGAAACAGGAAAGAGGATGACAAGTCCAATTCCACAAGCGGCCACCGGGGGAGCCCAGAATCCAAATTCACAACAGGTGTGCATTGTTCTATATGGAGGAATGTGGTGTGCATTGTACTATATGGAGGACTGTGGTGGGCATTGTACTATATGGAGAACAATGATGTTCATTTTACTATCTGGAGGACTATGCTGTGCATTGTTCTATATGGAGGACTATGGTGTGCATTGTACTATATGGAGGACTATAGTGTGCATTGTACTATATAGAGTGTTAGGGGTCGAGTTCCCGCCTCTGCACAGGGGGAATCTTAAACCATCTCCGCTGCGGTCTCCCATTCTTCTCCAGCCGCAGTGGAGCCTGCTCAGTGGAGACGTCAGTCCCAGCATCTGGCCCTGCCTGATACGGTGCGGATGATTGCTGCTGCCTTTCCAGACTCAGCCATTGTAGCCAGTACTGGTCAGCGGCGAGCAGACGTCTCTGGGACTAAGTCCTGCTTTTCCCCTTCTGAGCATGCCCAGGGTAAGACCTCTCATTGGAGGTCGGGGGTCACATGCTCAGGTACTGCAGCAGCTCCCATTGGTCCTCTAGGAAGGTCCTGAAGTTGCTCAGGTACTGTAGCAGCTCCCATTGGTCCTCTAGGAAGGTCCTGAAGTTTCTGCAGCTATAAAAGGTTCACATAGCCGCACAGCCATGCGCTAGTATTAACCTAAGTTATGAGCTTAGCGCCAGTGTGGTCATGCTTGCATGTGGTCAGGATTCGGTTGAAATAAGCCCCTAGAATACCAGCACCTCCGGTGAGGAGTTTTTGTATGTGGATTCAGGGTTTGGCTGAAATAAACCCCTAGAATACCGGCACCTCCGGTGAGGAGTTTTGTGTGTGCTATGCTGACTGCATGATCACTGTCGGCTCTATTAGGTAGCTGTTCCTCTGTGAGGTTAACAGGGCCCAGCATTCTCTTTCTCAAGCGAATCTGTGAAGTAACAGAGTTCATTTATACCGCCATATAGTACTGTCTTTTACCAGCAGCAGGTTCTCTCCTGCACGGTGGATCCCGGGTTGCAAACACACCTACTACTCAATATATATATATATATATATATATATATATATATATATATATATATATATATACTCGGTGCGTTCCGCCAACCCTAGCATAGAGGACTATTGTGTGCATTGTACTTACATGGAGGACTATGGTGCACATTGTACTATATGTAGGTCTATGGTGCTCATTGCACTATATGGAGGACTATGGTGCACATTATACTATATGGAGAACTATGGTGCACATTGTACTATATAGAGAACTGTGGTGTGCATTGTACTATATGGAGAACGATAGTGTTCATTTTACTATATGGAGGACTATGGTGTGCATTGTTCTATATGAAAGACTATGGTATGCATTGTACTATATGGAGGACTATGGTTTGCATTGTACTATATTGAGGACTATGGTGTGCATTGTTCTATATGGAGGACTATGGTGTGCATTGTACTATATGGAGGACTATGGTGTGCATTGTACTATATAGAGGAATATGGTGTGCATTGTACTATAAGGAGAGCGATGGTGTTCATTTTACTATATGAAGGACTATGGTGTGCTTTGTTCTATATGGAGGACTATGGTGTGCTTTGTACTATATGGAGGACTATGGTGTGCATTGTACTGCATGGATTACTAGATTACTATAGTGTGCATTGCACTATATGGAGGACTATAGTACTTATTATACTACATGGAGGACTATGGTGCACATTGTACTATATGGAGAACTATGGTGTGCATTGTGCTATATGGAAGACTATGGTGTACAATGTACTATATGCAGGACTATGGTGTGCATTTTACTTTATGGAGTAATGTGGTGCGCATTGAACTATATGGAGGACTATGGTGTGCATTGTACTATATGGAGGACTATGGCGCACATTGTACTATATGGAGTATTATGGTGTGCATTGTGCTATATGGAGGACTATGGTGTGCATTATACTATATGGAGGACTATGGTGTGCATTATACTATATTGAGGAAGGACTTTGAGGAGTGCATTATACTATTTGAAGGACTATGAGGAGTACATTAAATTATATGTAGAATTATGCGGTGTGCATTATACTATATGGAAGCCAGCAGCGTAGGATCTTGTGGGATGACGTCTCTCTAGTCCCCTTGGTCTTATGTGGCTGCCTTTTTAAGCGAATGTGTGTGGATGTGGCTGTGGCACATACAGATACCACAGCCTCCGGTTTGCTAGCTGAGCCTTGCAGTTCTCCAATAGTCTTGGGGGCCAGTTCCCCATTGTGACCTGGTCCCTCCACCTGCTGATGGTCAGCGTGGATGCAGGCCCCACGGGTGGATTCCTCACTACCCGTGCCCCTAAGATCCCTTCTCTCTTCTTTCTGTAGCTTCACCTTTCTCTAGCTCCCTCTCTCTGGGAGCTCATTTCTGAATTTCTCACTCCATCTACTTCCTCTCACAGTCTCTCATGTCTACTCTCCTCGCCTTCTCCCCACAGACTCACTCCCCTCAAACTGTCACCACCCTTCTTGCCTGAGTGAGATCCCACCCCATTCTCTAGGGTCTACCCAACTTGCCAGGCTAAGGTGATGTGATGTTGAATGCAAGTGTGTGAGTCCTGAGTAGTGCCTCCTCCTTACCCTAGAGCGGAGTTCTACACCTCTGGATGAGGTGCAGTACCTCCGTGGCGACCGGACCTCTGGGGAGCCACAGTGTGCATTATACTAAACGAGCAAAATGCTGCCTATTCATCAAGTTATTGGATTGTTTATGCCGGAACAAAAATTATTGTTCTTAGCAGCACATCGCCGGTGTAAACTACATATATGCTGCTGATATGATATGATACTTTATGGGGACAGGTTGATCTACTAATGATCATTCTGTGCACATCATTCTTCCTCAAGCGGTCTAAAGAAGCTAAGGAACAAGCGTTGAATGACTTCAATATTATTGATCATGCTCGTTTAACGGCCTTAACTCTATGCATGTAAATACAGCCGAAAAATTTGGGTGATGATGCAATATGTTAGCATTTGGAGCCCCACTTTAAACAATTGCCCAGGACATCACTTTGTCTAAAACCGGCCCTGTTGACATGTCACATGTAATCTATGTAAGAGCCCAAGAAAATTGAGAAGGGTGTCAAGAGGGGTCACAAAGCAGGAGTTAAGACGCAGGAATGAAGCACAGAATGATCCATGACCCTACACATGCTGGTCCTGTTTTCCTTCACAGCTTTTATGTGTCATATCAGCCATGATAGTATTTGATAGCAGAAGGAGTGAGGGGGCATCAAACAAGCAGACTGTCAGAGATGAGGATTTGTTAGGAGGTTAGTTTACATAAGGATCAAGAATCAAGCAATGCCCCCTGATCTAATGTGCAACATCAGAGCTGTGACGTGAGATCACAATGAGTAATTGTAAAATCACACAAAGTGGCATACAATAGTGTAACTTGCAGCTCATGGACACAAATGCAAATTTTATTTTTTTTCACAGAATGCTCATGAATATAGTTGGCGCATTAACTTTATTCTGCAGATAAAATCTCGTTTAAAAAAATTGGTTGGCTCACTATAATTTGAAACCCATAACATTTTGTTCTTCCATAAAGTACTATGAGAACTTGTTTTTGTGGAGCAAGCTGTAGTTTTCACTGATGCCAATTTTGTAAACATATGCTACAGTTTTTTTTAGAATGCACAATATGATGACACTGATGCCTAATTACCGTACATACTCGAGTATAAGCTGAGATTTTCAGCCCTTTTTTAGGCTAAAAGTGCCCCTCTTGGCTTATACTCGTGTCATTGTCCCAGGGGGTTGGCAGGGGAGGAGGAGCGGCGGCTGTCACATTATACTCACCTGCTCCCAGCGCGGTCCCTGCTTCTCAGATGGTCTCTGATGCCGCAGCTTGTTCCTGTGTTCAGCGGTCACGTGGTACCGCTCATTAAAGTAATGAATATGGATGCAACTCCACTCCCATAGGGGTGGAGCGCATATTCATTACTTTAATGAGCGGTACCATGTGACCGCTGAACATAGGAACAAGCTGCTAGCTCCAGAGATCATCGCACTGGAGAAGCAGGGACCATGCCAGGAGCAGTTGAGTATGACGGGGAGGGTGAGCCATGCGATATTCACCTGTCCCCGTTCCACTGCCAGACTCCGTCTTCCACATCCTCTGGCTATGACGTTCAGGTCAGAGGACGCGATGACATGTTAGTGTGCGCCACCCTCTGCCTGAACAGTCAGAGCCAGAGACCCGGAAGACACAGTGGCGCATGGCGGTCGAACGGGGACAGGTGAATATCGCAAGTGCCGAGGGCCTGAGTGACGAGAGGTGAGTATGTCATTTTTTTTTATCGCAGCAGCATATGGGGCATAATATGCTATGGAGCATCTTATGGGGCCATCAACCTTTATGCAGAACTAGATGGTGGCCCGATTCTAACGCATCGGGTATTCTAGAATATGCATGTCCACGTAGTATATTGCACAGCCCAAGTAGTACACTGCACAACCCACATAGTATATTGCCCAGCCACATAGTATATTGCCCAGTTACGTAGTATACAGCACAGAGCCACGTAGTATATTGCACAGCGACATAGTATACAGCACAGAGCCACGTAGTATATTGCCCAGCCACGTAGTATATTGGCCAGTCACATAGTATATTGCCCAGCTATGTAGTATACAGCACAGAGCCATGTAGTATATTGCACAGCGACGTAGTATACAGCATAGAGCCACGTAGTATATTGCCCAGTGACGTAGTATACAGCACAGAGCCACATAGTATATTGCACAGCGACATAGTATACAGCACAGGGCCACGTAGTATATTGCCCAGCCACGTAGTATATTGGCCAGTCATATAGTATATTGCCCAGCTACGTAGTATATTGCCCAGCCACGTATGTCACAGGTTAAAAAATAAAAAATAAACATATACTCACCTTCCGAGGGTACCCTTGTAGTTCTGTCGCCTGTGTGCGGTGCAGGCAGCAGCTTCCGGTCCCAGGGTGTGATGACATCGTGGTCACATGACCGTGATGTCATGGCAGGTCCTTGTCGCACACCATCCTTAGCACCGGAACCTGCCGCTTGCATGGAGCGGTCACCGGAGCGTCGCGAGGAGCGGGAAAGGTGGCCCGAGGTGCGTATATAATGATTTTTTATTTTTTTAATTATTTTTAACATTAGATGTTTTTACTATTGAGGCTGCATAGGCAGCATCAATAGTAAAAACTTGGTCACACAGGGTTAATAGCGGCGGTAACGGAGTGAGTTACCAGCGGCATAACGCTGTCCGTTACCGCTGGCACTAAACCTGTGTGAGCCGTGACTGCGGGGAGTATGGAGCGGGCGCCGGGCACTGACTGCAGGGGAGTAGGGAGGGACTAATTAGACTGTGGCCGTCGATGATTGGTCGCGGCAGCCATGACAGGCAGCTGGCGAGACCAATCAACGACTTGGATTCCATGACAGACAGAGGCCGCGACCAATGAATATCCGTGACAGAAAGAAAGAAAGACAGACAGACAGAAGGACAGACAGAAAGATGGAAGTGACCCTTAGACAATTATATAGTAGATTATATGAGGCATAATCTATGGAGCATCTTATATGGGCCATCAACCTTTGTGCAGCATTATATGGGGCATAATCTATGGAGCATCTTATGGGGCCATCAATCCTTGTGCAGCATTATATGGGGCATAATCTATGGAGAGATTGTGTACCCTCAGATAGAGGCACTAAACACATAGAGAGGTCTAGCCTGCCACTGCAGGAGACTTTATAGAACCTGGATTGCTTCCCCTGATGAACCCAGTGAACAGGGGAGGAAATGCGTTGGGAAGAATACACATATCACCCAGGGAGGCTATATTTACCATGGGCACCATGAAGTAGATTTACACTTGGGTACTGCCCTTGTCAGGGCAGGAGTCTCCTACAGTGGGCACGACAGGGAAGTCAGACCCCGAGAATTCTCACCCACCCCCCCCCCCCCCCCCTTCCCCGTGTTCTCTCATTATTTCGTTCTCACTAATCTGGGTCCAACCTTGTGAACCAGGAATCAACAATTGGGTGAGGCTGTACCATTTTATTACATGCACTGGTGTTTATGAGCACTTTATTTTTTGTTGCCAATTGTCTTTTAAATATTATTTAAATTAAAAGTTAAGTTTTATAGAGAAGCTGACTATGCTGGTTTAGCATAATCTATGGAGCATCTTATGGGGCCATCAACCTTTGTGCAGGATTATATGGGGCATAATATTCTATGGAGCATCTTATGGGGCCATCAACCTTTGTGCAGCATTATATGGGGCATAATATACTATGGAACATCTTATGGGGCCATCATTAACCTTTATGTAGCATTTTATGGGGCATATTTTAATATGGAGCATCTTATGGGGCCCATCATGAACTGTATGGAGCATTATATGGGGCTCCTGATTCAATATGGATATTCAAAAACACTTAACCTACTGATGTCTCAATTAATTTTACTTTTATTGGTATCTATTTTTATTTTTGAAATTCACCATTAGCTGCTGCATTTCCCACCCTAGGCTTATGCTCGAGGCAATACGTTTTCCCAGTTTTTTGTGGCAAAATTAGGGGTCTCGGCTTATACTTGGGTCGGCTTCTACTCTAGTATATACGATATATATTTTTATTACTGTTGTTCCACAAGAAAAACACTTTTTTAAAACAACTTATTGAGTCATCATCATGTTCCAAGAACAAGAACTTTAAATTTTACAGAGTTCTGTGGGTGTTCATTTTTTACTAAATAGTACTGTGTTCTGAAGTCTAAAATACCCACTGAAATTAATGTGTTAAGGGGTGAAATCAGCAGGCCTTACAGTAGGACAGCATGACGTAGGTGACAGATTCGCTATAAAAGCTTATGTATTTAGCATGCCGTCTAACTTTGTTTTTAACAGCACAACTACAGCTACTCTTACTACTACTGCTACAACAGTTCAGATCACACAGATGGCAGATATCTGCACCAACACAACCTGCTGGTAAGTTTTCCTACACATGTAATGGTAATTAAGAGCATTTCTGATTCATCATGAACAATTTTACAGATATTTAATATGATGATCCAAATTATCTTGAGAGTGGCTTGGTATTAGGTAAAAAAAAGAAATATATATATATATATATATAAAATGCTTTTTTACGAGAAAGTTACATTAACATATACAAATTCAGCGTGTATCCTGCGTGTCATAATTTCCTACTGAATTTCAGTTATAAAAAAAGTTTTATCACCAAAAAAAAAAAACGGAAAAAAACACCACAATAAAACCCCATTTTTTTCTAAAGACGCATCCTCATGTTATATACCCATGGGACAACCGGAAAATACACACCGACCACTTAGTGAGAACATACCCTGAATCATTTTAAACACTGGTGGACACACCCTGCAGTGATGTAGTAATGGAGACTACTAAGGTCATGAACATATTGGTATATTATATTTCATGTCAGTGGCTCCAAAAAGCACTGGAAATTAAGATTTGGGCTCATGCGCTGATAGATGCAGATTGAGTCACTGATTTGTTGGACATCATTTGCAACCGTATCTGCTTATTGAAGGTGGGCACCATGACGTGTAAGTTATGTCCGAGCATACCATGACTCTTTCTCCATCATTACAGTCAAAGGCCTGTCAGCGCATACCCCTGAATCCCATTTTCCAGGGTTTTAAATATAAACTCTGACATAGCCACTGATGTAAGCTTAATCACTAGGGTGAGCTAATAGCTTTGGATAACTCCTTATCCAAATAGCTATAGCACTTTCCGAATAGCTGCCTCGGGCTCCCGGATACCTGGAGTGCTCCCAATAATCAGCTGATCAGCTCCGCAGCTGCATGTGTCGCGGCTGTGTGACAGTGACCACACATGCAGGGATGGCCTGTTTGTTGGGATCTCCATGCTTGTGTTGGTGACTGTCACACAGCCGCGACACAGGCAGCTGCGGAGCCAATCAGCTGATTATTGGAAGCGCTCCAGGTATCCAGGTTCCCGATGCAACTATTCGGTAAGTGCTATAGCTATTTGAATAAGGAGTTATCCAAAGCTATTCACTCATCCCTAGTAACAGCCATGAAAAATGCCCATTTTTTTGTAAGTGTGCTGGATAGTATTTGATCCATGTTTAGATTTGGCAATCCATGTGTCGTCCATTTTTGTCAGATTAAAAAAAATGTTTTTTTCAAAACTTCAGCTATCAAATAATAATTTGTGACATTGTTTTAGGAAGTTTAAGATTGCTACTACAATTTTTGGTTGCTTTATTATTAATACTATGTATAATGTATTGTCATCAACATTGGAATTGTAACATCACGAAGAATGAGTCATGGAATAATGGAAATGATGAGATCAAGAGATATGTTAATGATATGCAAATTATTAAAACATGGAAGCAAAATTTTCAATCATCTCAATTTTTTCTGTATTGAGTATGAATGACACACTCAGAAATATATAGCTGTACATATCTTGTCTTGCTATCAATTAAGTTAGAGGAATAGTCTGCCTTGCTAAATTCACTTGGGCACGCAAATCATCAAGATCCACTGCTGGCAGCTTCCTTTGCAATTGCCAATCAATGGCATTTTAGATGTGCTCGATGGAAGACAGGACTGGAGATGCTTTAAACCAAAAAAAATAGGAGCACAAAAGAACCTATCACATAATCCAATAGAATTCAAGCAGACAACCACATAATATACCAAAGAAAAACCACTTGAATAAATATATGTAAAAAATGAAAAAACAAAATAATAACAAAAACAAATATATTCAAGATATAAATAAATTTATTTAAGGACACCAATCCAATTTAACACACAAGGTAATTAAAAACATATACGACAAATCTAAAAAACAAGGGGAACAGAGCACCACCCATAATCTGAACAAATTGCCAAAATAGCATATGATGCTATACAAATCCAACTACCGTAAATAGGGAAGCATACATTTCATATTTACAATCTCATAATAAATTTATAAAGTGCTTATAAATATATATCATAATCCAAGTAGTATAGTGTGACGTACATAAGTAACAGGGTACATATGACCCCAGAATATATTATAAAGTGCACATAAATAAATCACCTATAGTAATCCCTAATAGGAGAGTAACTGGAACTAAATAAGCACATCCATATACTAACCGAGATTCATTTCCCACATGGTGCTGCTGCTACCCCATACTCCAACGCGCGTTTCACACGTTGCTTCGTCAGGGAGTGATGGGAAATGAGGGCTACAGCCAGGTATATATAGCTCCACATAATTAGATATAACCAATAACATGATTCTCACCCACATGTGTACTAATCGGCGATTGATTCACCGCCGCAAAGCACGCCATCCCGTCACTGGTCCTGCAGCAACGTCACTAGAGGGCGCAGTCGCACCATCCGCAACATCACAGGCAGGGCACGTGACAAAGTACGCGTGCAGGGAAGGCAGACCAAGCGCATAACACCAGAGCGGCCATTAGAAGTGATGGCAAAAAGAAGGGCATAGGAGGACATAACAGAACACACGATCAAGTATGATTAGAGGAGGTAGATGATACACGTATCATTAAAGCGGCCATATGTGACACAAAAGAGGGTGTGGACACAAAAATTCTTTTGATAAAAAATAAATAAATACATTAAAAACATAATAAATCATTTGTGACTATCTCATGTATATTAATAATAAATACCCATATAATCTTCTATATAAAATAAATAAACACCAATACATATTAATATAGGTGTAAACAAAAAATGTGCAAAAAGTTATAAATACAATAAAAAAACTAATAAATCAAATAATGGTGTATAATAGTGTATATTCACAATCAAATAACAATACATAGTGAAGTGAAATTTTTATTATAAACATAAGTGTTTCCAATAAAAAAATATATATTTTTTCTCCAATGAATTCCTTCATTGGAGATGCTGCAGGCCATGATAGTGCGTTTAGGCCAAGCAGGCTGCTCACAGTAGCACGAGCAACATGCAGCCTGGAACCACAACCAAATCAATGTAATGCTTGCTATTATTGTATCTGGAATGAAAACTATAGGATTTCAGCTGCCGTACATTGTGCCACCCCAGACGATAATCATGGGAGTAGGACCAACTTGACGTTCCCTTATGAAGGCATCTTTATTTACCTCACTCCACTGCTATCAAAGGCTATCATGATACATAGCAAGATGCTAATAGAGGACAGAGTGGAGGTCTTTCCTATTGAGCGATAAGTCCCACTTTTGTCTTGGATGCAATGATAGCAAGAGATTGGTCTGGAGACCACGTGGTCAACTCCATGAGGAGGCCTTCATGAGGGAAAAATCACACTGGTACTACTTCCAGAATTATGGTGTGGAGTTACATAAAGTTTGATAGCCGTACTCCTCTAGTCTTCCTTCCAGCTGTACTAACAGCTTGGTTTTACATAGATTTGGGCATACAAGAAGTAGTAAGGACATTTCTCCAAAGTGTCCCAGGAGACATTTTTCATCTCAACAGCAGGCTGTATGTTCCTTATGCTACATGCTACATGTTACTATTGCTTGAAGTATCTCTGTATTTGCCTCCAATCTAGCCCAAGTGCATTCCTCTTGGCAGAACTTTCTTCAGGCAAGCATTAATAACCTCATTGACATAATGCCAATATATGCAAGTGCAGGTATGTCTGCATGTGGCGCTCATACTTAGTACATACTAAATAAATGCATTTGAAATAAAAATCAAGATGTTTTGAAAATGTTGTTACCATTTGTTTTTCATCTACATATCATTAACATATTTATTGATCCTATGATTTCCATAATCCCTTGACTTTTCCACCTTGGCATTGCAGTTTCTATGTTAAGCAGTGTATAATATAATTATTATTATTAGCAACAATTTTAAAATTGTTGAATCATATCTAGGAGCATTATGGCATTTCTCATGTAAACTGTTTAGTAGCAAAATTTATTTTTTATATAAAGAAGCACTTACACATTTACACCTTATATTTCTTTTGTACAGCAAAAACAATGTAACAGGCTCTCTAGATGTTATGATGATGGCTTTCATGGATAATTCATTTACACAGCCTATAACAACGGATAGTACTTTATATGTGGGAACAGACATTTATCTAGCAGCCATTGCCCCATATTTAGAAGCAAGTGTATTTTCATTAAAGGTACTACGGTGTTTTGCCGCTCCTACCAATAATCGCAGTGACTCCAACAGCATAGAGTTTGTGACCAATGGGTAAGATTTTATCTATATTTTCACACGTTTTTAAGGCTGCTTTCACCTAAATCATCTTTTTTTCATACAGAGAAAAATGACAATTATTCATCTGTATTGTGATATGTATGACATCAGTGTACTCATTTTTTACATCGATGTATCCAATTTGTACTTTCGCATTGCATACGTTTTTTACATTGCCAATTTAATGAATAATAAAGGTGGAAAAACTGTTTTCATTTTTATAATTTTAAAGTATCTGTGAAAAATGAGTAAGTCTGATCTGGATTATGGATCAAAATAGTGCATGCTGTGATTTCGGTTTGTGAATAAAAACATCAATGTGACCGCCATATTAACTTGCATTGGTCAGTGTGCTGTATGTATACTTATCAGTTCTGCATACAGAAAGCACATGGGCGTTTAAGCTCTTAGTCAAACTTGCCAACTTTAGGGACATCAAGGAGATTTTCAAAGGAAAAGTTTTTTTTTTTTTTTATCGTCTTCATGACTTGCCCTTTCACATAGAGAAATCCTTCAATCTACAGCATTTGAATCACAAATATGAATCACAAATCATATGATTCATCTCTCTCCTCGCTACTTCTCTGCTTCCCCTCTTTGCAAATCTCTCCATTGGCTCCCAAATCCCCAGCGTATCCAGTTCAAACTACTAATAATACAGACAAAGCCATCCATGACCTTTCTCCTCCATATATCTCTGAACTAATCTCCTTAAATCTTCCCTCACGTAATCTCAAGTTCCCCCAAAACCTCCTTCTCTCCCCCACACTTATTCATTCATCACCCAACAGCCTCCTAGACTTCTCCCTAATATCCCCTATCCTTTGGCATTTTGTGCACCAACATGTCCGATTAGCCACCACATTCGGATCCTTCAGTCGGAACCTGAAAACCAAGGATCCTCATTGTCTTGCAAGTCCCTACACTGAAGCAAAATCAAAATCACATCTACAGAAAAAAGAGAAGAAACGAAAAAATTCCCAAAAAATTCAACATTAACATTGCAGAATTTTTTGGGGGAAGTTCTTAAGTTCCTTCTTTTTTGCTTTGGCTGTGCTCTTGATCTAATTGCAGTGAGACGGCTGTCAATCAGCATGATGTTGGCAGTCATGCCCCATCAACAGAGCAGCCAGGAAGAGGGAGAGCTGCTCTGCTGATGTGAGCAGTAGAATCACTGGTAGAAGTGGGCCGTGACTGCTCTGAGCGGTCTCCTTTTATAACTGGCAGGTAGTTAGCAATGGGCCTGTTAATTTTTAGACCCATAGTAAAAAAAAATATATATATTTTTTACATGGGGTGTCCGACTGGTACTGTAACTGGTGCAGTGCCTAAGAAAATAACTTTTAATTTATATGCAAATGAGGAGGGTTTGGTTGTACCATTGGTGTGGGAAGGAGGTTATTGCATCATTAAACCTCCTCATTTGCATATTGGGTCCCTTCGTTCTCACTTTTCTGAGCAAGCACTGTCTGAATGCTGCCGGCTTGTATGCATCCGCATGCATTCTCCTCCCTGTCTCCTTTCTTCTGACACCGCTGGCTGCACTTCTGGGTGTATTAGTGCAGCGACCACATATTTTGACACATCTAACTGCAATGCTCATCTGGAGTAAAGTTTATAGCAGACATTCCTTTTGTTGCAGCTGAAGACTAATATGTGACATTTTAAAATATGTGCTACCTTATGTTCTAAAAGTCGAAAAAACGGCAAAAGGAAATAAAGAGCAATTTTGATTTTGCACCAAATTCATGAACCATATGTGCCCTTTTGAAGAACTTTGCCTTAAAGACATCAATGAATTCCACCAGATTAAAAAGAAAGGCAAAAAACAGCAAATGATGAATCGGGCCCATTGTCTATTTTGTTCTTCATTCTGTTTTCTAAATCTGAGCATCTTTTATGCTAAACAATCTGCATATATCTGAATGTAAGCTTCTTGTGAGTGTTCCTAACTTCAGCATATACTTCTGTCTTTATTATACAGCTGTCCAACAAGCAATGCTAAGAATTTGGCAAATATTATATCAAATGGTAACCCTACAGAGGCACTCTTCAAATTTCGCTTATTTCAGTTTCAAGGATATGAAGATTTGTTCATTTTTTGTGATGTAACCGTTTGTACCAGAGATTGCAGTTTGGTAAGTAAAAATAAATGAAAAAGTTACATTAAACATTTTATGATTTAAAAATGGTTGTCAAAAACCAAATGTATTTACCTAAAGAATAAAAGGGTTGAGTGGAACATCAAATTTTTATTTGTGTAGGACCCCAGTCCATCAGTCATGTCGGTAGTCCATGGAATGCTGGATAAGAGCTCCTCCTAATTTTCGGCATCCCTGGTGCCTTTCTGATCGATAGACCCAATTATCTTTGTAGTGAGACGCAGATATGACTGCATGCTGAGTCTACTAATCTGCAGATAGGAGACGTTCCATAGTGGTGTATTTCAGCTGCCAAAGATTACCAACATGGTTCCTGAACCCTACCTTATTCTTTAAATTTATACCTATTAATTTTATGTCTATGGTTGTTGTTTTTTTATGTACTTCATTGTGGATAGATTTGGGGTTTTCAAATATTTTCATCTGATTCATCACTTGTAATTTTTTTTTAAACTTTCACAATTTTTTAGCAAAAATACTCCAGTCCCCCGGAAGTTTTATTTTTATTTACATCTGTAATTTTTGCAGAAATTTTTCATAATTTTAGTAGAAAATCGCGCTAAGTTGCAAAAAAAGTTAAAAACAAAAATAAAGTGCATTATCTATTTTGCACAAACTTCTTGAACCACGTGCAAAAGGGATACAAGACAAAAAAGAAAAGTGACTTTAAAAAAAAAGCCAAATAATGAATAAAGCCCACAGTCTTTATTCACTGCGACCTGCACACGCTATCATCCAGTATCATCCAAGTATATTCATATTGAGCACTTGGTCATGTTAGTCGCTGCCTATGCAGAGTGCCGTGGCCAATGACAAAGTCTTCTGCATTGCTGTGCTCTGCATAAGTATTGCAGTGGGCAGTGAGTGCGCTTCTTTATTCTGAATTAAGCCAGCGCTTGCTTGGTACCGGGCACTGACTGGACAAATGGTGCTTGACAAAAACCTCAAAAGAAAAATGTATAGGGTTTCCAAATCAATTTTTTGCTTAACCGTGCTTAACCGATGGCTGATATGTATTATGGCTTCATTTCTTAAGTGCTATTGAGCATGACAGTATTATTCTGAACCATTATCTTTTGCACAGTATCCAGTAATTCTTTATGTGACCGGTTGATACTTGTGGGTTTGAGGTGCATCGTGACCTTGGGGTGCTGTTGTTATTTTGCTGTCATTGCAATGCCTGAAATTATGACACTTTCTTTTGGGACAAACTATGGGCTACTTTGAACTAACTTATTTACGAAAGGGACTAACTGGCTCCCAGAAACAGCATATTTATGCCCACATATCAAGTTTGGATGTGTATCATAGTGATCTCTATGGTATGCCCACCATATGAGAAAATCAGGTTGTGCCTATCTGCGTGAAATAAGACATACTTGGTCTGAATATAAAGTACATTGCAATTTTTTTTATATGGTTTATACTTACAAACTACTATGTGAATTACTATATCTACTAAATACAAAAAAGAGTCTTGGATACAAGAAGTTGATTATGTAACACATTCCTTTTGAATGTATACTGTGATGATCTGCTAAAAACTAATAGGTGCTATTTAGCTTAGTAGATACACGATTTTGACAATAATCTAATAGAGACCTTAATTAGGGCTCTTTTTGAATATTATATACGTTTTTTTAGGCACAATACTGTGAGGTGGGGACTATTTAATTAACAATCTCAGTGTGGGCACTGACCCTGCCATTTATTGACAGCACACTCAATATTTTGGATATTACGAGATAAGCCTCTTACACGTTTTGAGACATTAATGTCTCCCCACTAGGGGTATCTTTTCGGCTATTTGTGTGTGTTTTTTTGTGTGTCCTTTTCTTTTGGTATGTTAGGGTGTTATAGGGACTCTAGGGATACCGACATTGAGCGGGGCGCCATATCGTCAACAATTAGGGTGCCAACCTCCGCAGTCAGATAGGGAATCATCTAGGACCTACTAGGGCAAAAATAGTTTCCCTCCCCCCCTAAATAACTACATTTAGTCATTTGACGCTTTGTGGATATATGTGAGTCCTAATACTGTCACCTCGAACCGACATTTTAACTATATTAATAAAAGGTATATTTTAGAGGGTTTTTCTTTTTGTGGTGTTAAGAAATGGTGCTTGCCAGCCACTCAGTAAAGTATTACGAGGAGCTAGTCCTGCCATCCTGAATTATATCGACCTAAAATTGTGCCCCTGCATAGAATGTGCCACTCGGAGAATCCAGCCCCACACACTCCCATTGTATATCATATTTTGTAATAACTCCATAACTTGCACACAGCTCAAATAAATGAATCTGAACAAGTAAATGAAACTACATATGGATGGTAAATCTAACCATATCCCTCTTCTCATTTAAGAATTGTACTGAAGAATTATCGGCCAGTCTTTCAGGTAAGTGGTGACCCCAATAAAGCTACTTATTTATGTGATACGACATCATTGACCTGGGTACTGATCTGATTCTATGTGTCTGGTTACATAAAATCAACTTCATTATTCTCTTACGGCTCATTCATTCACACATTTTTATCTCAATTTAAAAAAAAAAACAGGTGTAACAATTTCCAGATATTTTGCCATCAAATGTAAATATATACTTGGGTTAAAGAACTTTTGATAATAGGAATAACAGTGCAGAGTGCCAACACAAACCTTGGTAAGCCTGACAGACCCTAACAATAGAAGTGTTATCAGACCCTTACATATTCAAAAATAAGGCAGTATAAGGCCTCCATCACACAGTTCTTTGTCTTTTGGGACCCCAAAACACCACAAATTAAAGCTAGACACTGTTTTGTTTTCTTAGGCCAATCCACTTGTATTCTGTCTTTTAGTGAGTTTTTCTTACATGCATTTTTATCACATTTTTTCGGCTGAAGTTTTCAGCTCTTTTTGGTATGTCATTTTTTATCTAACAAATTCTTTGATTTGAACACTTCCTGCTTGCTTAGTAACCTGATTTTGATAAAATTGTGTGGATTAAATGCATTTTTGCTCTGTTTCCGCTGAGTAAATGCATTAAAAATGCATACTTAGTTTTTATTTGTGGATTTTACGCATTTCATTCATGTCAAGGTGAAAAATCTGCAAGAAAACCTGATATTTACTGCAAGAGAAAAAGACATGCTGCGGAGTTCATAAACATACTGTAGGTTAATTTTTCAGCATTAAAAAACAATAGTGGGCAACTTTGCAATTTACTGCATTTCTTGTGCACACAAACATGCACCAAAAATGCAACAAATGATTATTGTAGGAACATTAACTGTAAAAGCACCATCATTTTTATGTGCTTTATATAAAGTATTCTTTGTTGTTTTTCATGGGTGTTTTTCAATTGGGATAATAATAAAGCATTTCTCGTGCAAGTTTTCCCTATTCAAAAGGAAAATCACAAAAAAACACATTTATAACATGCTGTGTTTGGAAAGGAACGCCAAGGGTCCGACTCATCAAAGTGTTACTCAAAAATTATGGTGTAAATCACCTTGAAATGTTGATAAGTTTTTACTCAACTCCCACCAGTCCTGGCCAGCTTTGTCAAAATGGGAAGAGCACAGACAGGGTGCAGCGAATCCTGCTCTGTAACTTCATCTTCTGGTGCATGAGCATGCCAGTTGTAAGATGTGACTAACTCATTAAGTGGTGTGCGCCGCTAAATGAATTAGGTGCATCTTCTTCCAGCAGTCACTTCATTAAGAGGATTGAACAACACTACAGTCAATATAGTCTTAGGCCAGGTACGCATCACATTTTAGCCACATGACACTGGACAGTGGCTCCAATGGGGCTTGTGTCTATAACCCTAAAAAATGGGATTCTGTCTATAATCCTAAAAAATCCATTTGGATATTGTGCCCGCCGTGCCTGCGCAGTTGCAGCTATCGGTTCATATAAAGGGGATCCAATAGCTGTTATTGCGCAGGCGAAGGCAGCGTCATCTTGGAGGAGGACATTTTTTTTTCTTCTCTAGCAAGATGGCGCTGCCGGTACTTGCGCAATAACAGCTATTGGATCACCTCCATATACACTGATAGCTGCGACTTTCCAAAATATTTTTTTTTTAATACTATCAGGATAACCTCAAGCACATTCAGGGCTTATTCACACATCAGTATTTGCATGCCAAAACCAGAAATGGAGTTTGTGGAGAAAAATGATAATAGGGAAATTACAACCTCTTCTGTGTTTTGGAGACACTCCTTACTTTGGCATATAAATACTGATAAAATACTGATCAAAAACACTGATGTGTGAATAAAGCCTAACACAGTGTTAATTATTATTAACTAGATGGTGGCCCGATTCTAACGCATCGGGTATTCTAGAATATGCATGTCCACGTAGTATATTGCCCAGCCATGTAGTATATTGCCCAGTCACGTAGTATATTGCCCAGCCACGTAGTTTATGGCACAGCCACGTAGTATATAGCACAGCCACGTAATATATACCACAGCCACATAGTATATTGCACAGCGATGTAGTATATAGCACAGCCATAGAGTATATAGCACAGCCCACGTAGTATATACTCACCTTCCATCCGCAGCTGTCACCGCCGCATGTGCTGCACTGTTTCCTGCTGTCGCAGCCGCCATCAATAACCGCGGCTGTCATCACTGACCGCGGCCTCAAATTTAGTCCCCGGCTTTTGGTGGCGGTAGGCCCAACAGCGCCCATGGTCCCGGCCGGCTCCGCCTTCCTCACGGTGACTCTGCCCCCTTTGCAGCTCTTCTGGCCAGGCCTGGCTCCGCCTTCCTCACGGTGACTCTGCCGCCTTTGCAGCGCTTCTGGCCGGGCCTGTACTGGCTGGCCACGACCCGCAATTTAGTTCCCGGTTTTTTGGCGTGGTAGGCCCAACAGCGCCCGTGGTCCCGGCCGCCTCTGTCGCTGATTGGTTGTGGGCGTTTTTCTATGACCAATCAGCGACTTGGAATTCCATGACAGACAGAGGCCGCGACCAATGAATATCCGTGACAGACAGACAGAAGGACAGAAAGACGGAAGTGACTCTTAGACAATTATATAGTAGATTATCATTATTAACGCAGTTAACATGTGATTATGATCCCTGCCTGCAGAATGTTTTTTTTTTTCAGCATGTACCGTATTTTTCTGACTATAAGATGCACCGGACTATAAGACGCACGCTGGTTTCAGAGGAGGGAATTAAAAAAAAAATGAAACAAAAAATGTGCTTAATTCTATACTTAATATCCCCCATCCTGGTATGCATGGCTCCCTTATCCCTATCCTGGTATGCAGGGCACCCATCTCTATCCTAGTATGCATGGCCCACTCATCCCCATCCTGGTATGCAGGGCCCCTATCTCTGTCCTGGTATTCATGGCCCCATCCTTATCCTGGTATGATTGGCCACCATCTCCATCCTGGTATGCAGGGACCCATCCTCATCCTGGTATGCATGGCCCCAATCCCTATCCTGGTAATCAGGGCCCCCATCTCTGTTCTGATATGCATGGCCACAATCCCTATCCTGGTATACAGGGACCCCATCTCTATTCTGGTATACATGGCCCCATCCTTATCCTGGTATGATTGGCCCCATCCCCATCCTGGTATATATGGCCCCTTCCTTATCCTGGTATGATTGACCCCCATCCTGGTATGCACGGCCCCCATCCTGGTATGCATGGCCCCATCATTATCCTGGTATGATTGGCCCCAATCCCTATTCTGGTATGCAGGGACCACATCTCCATCCTGGTATGCATGGCCCCAATCCCTATCCTGGTATACAGGTATCCCATCTCTGTCCTGGTATGCATGGCCCCATCCTTATCCTGGAATGATTGGCCCCATTCTTATCCTGGTATGCATGGCCCCATCTTTATCCTGGTATGCATGGCCCCATCTTTATCCTGGTATGATTGACCTCATCCTTATCCTGGTATGCATGACCCCATCCTTATCCTGTATGATTGACCCCTTCCCCATCCTGGTATGCATGGCCCCAAACTTATCCTGGTATGCATGGCCACATTGTTATTATGATATGATTGGCCCAACTCCTTATCCTGGTATGCAGGGCCGCATCCTTATCCTGGTAAGATTGGTCCCTTTTCCCATCCTGGTATGATTGGCTCCCAGCAGAAAAAAATAAAAACATAATTACCTTCCCTGCGCGCCCTCAGTGTCCTGCTCCAGTGCCAGCAGCTGCTTTATGCCTGTGAGCAGCTCATGGCAGTGACGCCATGTGCTGCCTACAAGCTGCCGAGGACAGCTGCCAGAATACTCACTTTTCTCCATGTCGGGACTATGTGCGTGGAGCGCAGTGAGTATTCATTGCTCTTTAGCGAGCACAGTGTTAGCTACAGCCGCCGGATTCTTGCAGCTGCCGGGCTTTCATGTATGCTGCTACTAAAGGGAAGGAATATTCATTGCATTCCATGCCTATGGGAGAGGAATGCAATGTATATTTATTGCCTTAATTAGCCGACACACTTGAAAGCCCGGCAACTGCAAGAAGCCGGCTGCTACTGATTACACTGTGCTCGCTGTGAAAGAGAAATTAATATTCACTCCTTTCCATGTTCATAGGCATGGAATGGAGTGAATATTAATTTCTCTTAAGCAGCGGGCACAGGAGTTAGCAGCAGCAGCTGACTCCTGCCTCCTGTGACCCGCTGCTCCGCCACTCCCCCACCTCCTCACCACAGCCAGATTCGAGACATCTAGACTATAAGACGCACTCTCCATTTTCCTCCACATTTTTAGTGGAAAAAGGGTCTTATAGTCTGAAAAATATGATACATATATTGTTTATGTAAAGTAGGGGGCACTTCACAGAGGGAACATGACCTGTCAGCAGACTGCATTAAGAATATCTAATCAGAGCATTACATGAAGACCCCCACAGGCCGCCCAGCAGCAAGAGAATCTCATTAACTCAAAATTGAAAATAAAGATTAAACAATAAACACAAGACTTCATCAACCAAGGTATCATTTTAATCAGTATAACGGTGCCAACCTGACATTGTTTGAAGGTTACTGTGCACAATCCTGCTGACAGGTTCCTTTTAACGGTTAGATTAGGTTTTAACACACTTTACTATACTTGTGTGAGCCTCTCTAGATAAATTTAGAGTGGCAGAAATTTAGAGAGCTGCTGCCATTAATTTATATCAGGAATTATGTCATATATTCACTTAGTTGCAGATCAAGTTACTTGTGACATCAGTGTGACATACAGTGGGGGAAATAAGTATTTGATACACTGCCGATTTTGCAACTTTTCCCACCTACAAAGAATGGAGAGGTCCATAATTTTTATCTTAGGTACACTTCAACAGTAAGAGACAAAATCTTTAAAAAATCCAGAAAATCATATTGTATGATTTTTAGATAATTAATTTGCATTTTATTGCATGACGTAAGTATTTGATAACAATAGAAAAACAGAACTTAATATTTGGTACAGAAACCTTTGTTTGCAATTACAGAGGTCAGACGTTTCCTGAAGTTTTTTCCCACTCCTCCATACAAATCTTCTACGTACCTTTCTGCTTTCAGAGCTGTTGCTGGGCAACATTGAATTTACGCGCTCTCCAAAGATTTTCTATTGTGTGCAGGTCTGGAGACTGGCTAGGCCACTCCAGGACCTTGAAATGCTTCCTACGGAGCCACTCCTTAGTTGCCCTGAGTGTGTGTTTCAGGTTATTGTCATGCTGGAAGAACCAGCCACAACCCATCTTCAATGCTCTTACTGATCGAAGGAGGTTCTTCGCCAAAATCTTGCGATACATGACTTCCTCCTTACTCCCTTCAATACGGTGCAGTCGTTCTATCCCCTTTAGAGAAAAACACCCCCAAAGTAAGTTTCCACCATCATGATTCACGGTTGGGACTGTGTTCTTGGGGTTGTACTCATCCTTCTTCTTCCTCCAAACATGGCGAGTGGAGTTGATGCCAAAAAGTTCCATTTTGGTCTTATCTGACCACATGACCTTCCCCCATACCACATCTGGATCATCCAGATGGTCATTGGTGAACTTCAAACTGGCCTAGACATGTGCTGTCGTGAGCAGGGAGACCTTGCATTCTCTGCAGAAATGTAATCCACTGTGGCGTAGTGTGTTACTAATGGCAATGTTTGAGACTGTGGTAATAGCTCTCTTCATGTAGTAGTTCTGGGATGATTCCTGACCATTCTCAGAATCATCTTTACCCCACAAGGCGAGATCTTGCATGGAGCCCCATGCCAAGTAAGATTGACAGTCATCTTGTGTTTCTTCCATTTTCTAATAATTGTGCCAAAAGTTGTTGGCTTCTCACCAATTTCCTTGCCTGTTGACCTATAGTCCATCCCAGCCTTTGCTGTCTACAATTGTGTCCCTGGTGTCCTTAGAGAGCTTTTTGGACTTGGCCATGGTGGAGAGGTTGAAGTGTGATTTCCTAACATATACAGAAATACACCAAAGAACAAATTTTAGTATTACATACATGACTGGGATAAAGGCAGCGATGTGTAACAAACTTTGCAAGATTTCAGCTATCCAGCCCCCAAGTCCCTTAACCCAAATTGGCTGGATTGAGAAAGGAGAAGGTGTCTGCACACCAACTGTCCTTATTACGGTCATTGTCTTTTATCATATTGATCTCTGAGTCTTTCAATGTCCTCTAACTTTAACTTCATAGTGCTATTGGGATCTATATAATGACAGCAAGCGGGTCCAATAACCTGACACATACCACCCTATGCTGCTGTTAAGTAATCCAGAACTACAGTATGTTGATTAGTGACTATGATAAGTTGGTTTTGGACAGCAACAGTAGTATTAAGTATATCCAATATATGCCAAATTTGATCATCTAGATAGTCTGTGGCCCTAACCATTGTATCCCACATTTGTGTAATCATAGGGTAAATGAAAATAGAACTGACAATTTTATTGGCTATACCCATCTGTACTACATGTGGTCTCCCCGAAGGGAAAAAAACAAAACATTATACCTGTTACTACTCATACTTACCGCTCCCGACATGCTGCTTCCGCTGCCACTCCCGTTCTCAGCGCTCGCTCCTCTCCCGGGCCCCGGCGCCCTGTTCCTTTCACCGCTGCGTCTCCTTCCCCCGTTGCCGCACTTCCTACTTCCGGTCAGCGGCATGCTCGTCCTCGGCGCACGCCTTCACTGCACCGTCGGATGTCCGCTTCTGCGCAGGCGCGCAGGATTCGACGCTAGATCCTCCTCCGGGTTCCAGCGCCGGATGTTTTGCTCCACTTGGACTCCCAGCAACCTATCCCTGTGGACCTCACGGTATATCAGGTCGCCTCCCCTGCTAGGAGGTGCCTGAGTGTCTTTAGCATTTGCTTTTGTCTCTGGCCTCCTTTGTCTCTTGTGCTGAGCTCTGAACCTCCGTACTGGTTCAGCTCTCGTTCCTTCTTCCTCTAGTTCTTTGTACTCAGTCTCTTCTTGGTTTACCTTCTCCTCCTGCTTCCCTCAGTTCCTACCTGTCTGTTTTCCCTCGGCTCCGTCCCTACCCATTCCTCCAGGATTCCACCCTCCTCGCTCCTAAAGTATTCCTGCCTAGTCCTCTCCTTTGTTTATTTCTCTATCAAGAGCCGTCTCTCCTGGAGCCTGCTACCGTGGTTTGGTTATCTCCGGGCCTGCTCCCTAACGATCCCTGTATAGGGGTTGGTTTACACCAGGCTTGCTCGTCCGGAGGGTCGCCTTCCACGGCCCAGAGGGTCCACTCTTGTTTCTGCCTCAGAATCATAACAATACCCCTTATTTGCTACTAGTCTGTTTTACCAGCTTGCAGTGCGATGTGTGGATCTACGTCGGCCTTCCTTCCAGCTTTACTGACGTAGGAGTGATAAGGAGGACCTGATAGGGACCGTCATACAAGGGTTTTAGTCCGTGTTTTCTGACATGCCTTTTCACGACCACAAAATCACCAGACTTCAAGTTGTGACAAGTGTCACTTTCTGCTGAATCTGGAAGGGAAGAAGAAACTAGAGCATGGGTGTTAGCAAGATTTTCACTAAGCTTAGTAACATATTGAACAGCACGGTCAGTTTCCTCTGACAACTGCTGAGGCTGGAAATTTGCAACTGAGGGCCTAGCACCAAACAATATCTCATATGGGGACAGACCATGTTTTGCAATAGGGGTAGTCCGAATGTGGTACAGTACAATGGGTAGGAGCTCTGGCCATGGAGCCATAGTCTCCTGCATCATTTTGGTCAATTGTTACTTCAGTGTGCCGTTCAGCCTCTCATCTTTCCCACTGGATTGTGGATGGTACAGAGCATGGAGGGCTACAGTGGATCCAAGCATTGTCAGGACCTCCTGATACACACGAGAAGAAAAGGCCTGGCCTTGGTCACTTTCAACGACTTCTGGAACACCATATCTGCATATGACTTCCATCACCAGTTTCGTCGTTGTAGTTTTTGCAGTCATGTTGGTAACGGGGAATGCTTCCGGCCAACTGGAGAGCATGTCAACAACCACCAGACAATATTCATACCTTCCAGACTTGGGCAATGTGATGTGGTCCACTTGGAGCATTTGGAAAGGATAGTCGGGCTTAGCAAGGTGCTTCGGGGGTACACGTTGAAGTTGACCGGGATTGCAGGTCTGACAGATGTTTCATGCACGATTGAGTGCTGTCAGGACTGTAGAAATACCTGGAACCCAGTAGAATTTTTGTACCAGAGCTAGGGCCTGTTTTTTTCATCGATGTGTGGGCCCATGTGCCCACGTGGCAATATCAGGATACATCCGCTTAGGAAGACACACGAGTTGGTCGTTTCTCCAGAGACCATTGTCCATACATGCTCCATGAGCCTTCCACTGCTTCACTTCTTACTTTGGGGACATTCTCTGCATCGTCATTAAGTGGTCTCCCGGGGTCCAGCAGAAAACCTCTGTCTGGTGTAGATCATCAGGTTCCTGTAGAGTCAGTGTCTCTTGTAACTGTTTACGCTGAGAGCGTGTGGTCACCATAGCTGGTATGGTATGTTCAACAGGTAAGAGAGCAGCAGCTTTTGCTTGAATATCCGCAAAGGCGTTACCAACAGTCTGTGGACTGTTCCTAGGACCGTGCACCTTGACCTTGATAATGGCCACCTGGGTAGGTAATTTGATTGAGTCCATGAGGGTTTTAACAGCTTGAGCATTCTTCACTGGAGTCCCGGCGGTAGTAATAAATAGGGTTGAGCGAAACGGATCGTTCATTTTCATAAGTCGCCGACTTTTGGCAAAGTCGGCGTCTCATGAAACCGAGCCGATCCCTGTGTGGGGTCTGCCATGCGGTACGCGACTTTCGCGCCAAAGTCGCGTTTCAATGACGCTAAAAGCGCCATTTCTCAGCCAATGAAGGTGGACGCAGAGTGTGGGCAGCGTGATGACATAGATCTCAATCCCCACCATCTTAGAGAAGGGCATTGTAGTGATTGGCTTGCTTTCTGCGGCATCACAGGGGCTATAAAGGGGCGTTCCCGCCGACCGCCATCTTACTGCTGCTGATCTGAGCGTAGGGAGAGGTTGCTGCAGCTTCTTCGGAAGCAGGGATAGTGATAGGCAGGGTACATAAAGCTACAAACCGCTTGTGCTGTAGCGATTTCCACTGTCCAACACCACCTTTTGATTGCAGGGACAGTGGAAGCTACATTTTTTTTTCCTCAGCGCTGTAGCTCATTGGGCTGCACTAGAAGGCTCCCTGACCCTGATAGCTGCGTTGCTGTGCCTGTGTGTACGCCGCTGTGCAAACCAACTGCTTTTTTCAAAGCGCAAATCCTGTTTTTCCTTCCTTTCTGCACAGCTATCTTGTGTGTTTGTCCACACTTTTGTGTGCAGCAGTCCTCTTTTTATAGCTGCCTGCCATACTTTTCTGAGATAACTGCAGGGAGATAAATATTGGCAAGTCTGCCTCCGTGCCATTGCTGTGTGTGGTATCTGTCTCTCATTGTGTGGCACCGAAAACACTGTGTAATACTTGGCCATTCTTTTTTTTTGGGGGGGGTACATTCTCCCTTTTCCAAAAAAAAAATTAGTGGGAGATAAATATTGGCAAGTCTGCCTCCGTGCCATTGCTGTGTGTGGTATCTGTCTCTCATTGTGTGCCACCGAAAACACTGTGTAATACTTGGCCATTTTTTTTTTTTTTTTGCTAAATTCTTCCTTTTCCAAAAAAAAAAATTAGTGGGAGATAAGTATTGGCAAGTCTGCCTCCGTGCCATTGCTGTGTGTGCCATCTGTCTGTCATTGTGTGGCACCGAAAACACTGTGTAATACTTGGCCATTTTTTTTTTTTTTGGGTACATTCTCCCTTTTCCCCAAAAAAAATTAGTGGGAGATAAATATTGGCAAGTCTGCCTCCGTGCCATTGCTGTGTGTGGTATCTGTCTCTCATTGTGTGCCACCAAAAACACTGTGTAATACTTGGCCATCTTTTTTTTTTTTTGCTAAATTCTCCCTTTTCCAAAAAAAAAATTAGTGGGAGATAAATATTGGCAAGTCTGCCTCCGTGCCATTGCTGTGTGTGGTATCTGTCTGTCATTGTGTGGCACCGAAAACACTGTGTAATACTTGGCCATTTTTTTTTTGGGGGGGGGGTACATTCTCCCTTTTCCAAAAAAAAAATTAGTGGGAGATAAATATTGGCAAGTCTGCCTCCATGCCATTGCTGTGTGTGGTATCTGTCTCTCATTGTGTGCCACCGAAAACACTGTGTAATACTTGGCCATTTTTTTTTTTTTTTTTAGGGTAAATTCTCCCAGAAAAAAAAAAAAAATAGTGGGAGATTAAGATTGGCATTTCTGCTTGAGTGCTGGTCCTGTGTGTGCCATCTGTCTCAAATTTTGGGGGCACAGAAAACCTAGTGTGCAACATTGGGCCTGATTTTCCTTTCAGTGTCAGGCACCTATAAAGGTATATATAAATCCTACAGAAGTTTGAGTTCACCTGATAAGTTGTTTTACAGTAACAAATAGCGTTACTTTGGTTACGTTTTGCAAACAATGAGGAAGTCTAGTGGAAGAGGTCGTGGCCGTGGGCGGTCATTGTCAGCTGGTAATGATGGTAGTGGTGGTGGAGCATCAGGTGGTCGTGGTAAAAGCAGTACAGCACCTAAGTCTCGAGTTGTTGAGCCAGGTTCGTTGTCTGGCTACACAAGGCCTCGAACGCTCTCTTTTCTGGGAGTAGGAAAACCACTTTTGAAGCCGGAGCAGGAGGAACAAGTATTGGCTTTCATTGCTGACTCTGCCTCTAACTCTTTCGCCTCCTCCTCGGAAAGTGCCAAATGTCAGAGTAGTGCATCGTCAGTGGGTGCTCCCGGTCAGGAACAAGTCGCTTCCTTGTGTCCTTCACTAAAAACAAAAGTGAAGGATGCGTCAGTCGACACAACAGGTTACTCCATGGAGCTCTTTACACATACCGTTCCTGGGTTACACAGTGAAACAGTTAACAGGCTATGCCCATTAGAAGTTGAATCGGACATGGAGTGCACAGATGCACAGCCACAGCCAGATTACTATGCTGTTCCTTTGACTCAGACCAGAACATTGCCCTCGCAGTGTACTGAGGCAGAATCAAAACCAGCGGAGACTATGGTGCTCCGTCACGAACGCAATACCACCGGCTTACACGGTGACACAGACGAAGTTGCACACAACATAGAAGAGGAGGTCATAGATGACCCAGTTGTGGACCCCGATTGGCAGCCATTGGGGGAACAGGGTGCAGGCGGCAGTAGTTCTGAAGTGGAGGAGAAGGAGCCGCACCAGGCATCAACATCACAACAGGTTCCATCTACCGGGCCCGTATCTGGCCAAAAACGCGTGGCAAAACCTAAACCAGTTGGAGGACAGCGTGGCCATCCGGTTAAAGAAGCTCAGTCTGCAATGCCTGAAAAGGTATCCGATAGTAGAAAGAGTGCAGTCTGGCATTTTTTTAAACAACATCCAAATGATCAGTGCAAAGTCATCTGTCAAAAATGTTCAACTACCTTAAGCAGAGGGCAGAATCTTAAAAGTCTAAATACAAGTTGCATGCATAGACATTTATCCACCATGCATTTGCAAGCCTGGACTAACTACCAAACGTCCCTAAAGGTTGCAGCACCCTCGGCCAATGAAGCTATTCCGCAACGCTACATCCCTTCCCTCCCTGTAAGCCGACCATTTCCCACACCACCTGCAGTATCTGTGCAGCTTTCGTCGCCAGGCCAAAGCAGTCAGGGAATCACCAGGTTAGTAGTAGGAAACACTGCATGTAGGGCACCGGCAAGAATACCATCTCCAACCCTCTCTCACTCACCCATGTCCACCGGCACCACCGCTAGTTCCACGATCTCCAGCTCTCCAGTCCAGCTCACCCTACATGAGACTCTTGTTAGGAAAAGGAAGTACTCATCCTCGCATCCGCGTACACAGGGTTTGAACACCCACATTGCTAGACTAATCTCATTAGAGATGATGCCCTACCGGTTAGTTGAAAGCGAAGCTTTCAAAGCACTGATGGACTACGCTGTACCACGCTACGAGCTACCCAGTCGGCACTTCTTTTCTAGAAAAGCCATCCCAGCCCTCCAACAGCATGTTAAAGACTGCATCGTCCATGCACTCAGGCAGTTTGTGACTACAAAGGTGCACCTGACAACAGATGCATGGACCAGTAGGCATGGCCAGGGACGCTACGTGTCCATCACGGCACACTGGGTGAATGTGGTGGATGCAGGCTCCACAGGGGACAGCAATATTGGGAAAGTTCTGCCTAGCCCACGGTCAAGGAAAGAGTTGGCTGTAGGCGTTCACCCCCCCCTCCTCCTCTTCCTCCTCCTCCTGCAGAAGCGAGAGCTCGTCCACAGACCGCAGTCGCACATCCACTCCATCCGCAGCTGCCACTGTTGCACACCAGGTGTGCCATTATGGGACAGCTAGTGGCAAGCGTCAGCAGGCTGTATTGGCAATGAAGTGTTTGGGCGACAACAGACACACCGCGGAAGTTCTGTCCGAGTTCTTGCAGAAAGAAACTCAGTCATGGCTGGGCACTGTACATCTTGAGGCAGGCAAGGTAGTGAGTGATAACGGAAGGAATTTCATGGCTGCCATAGCCCTTTCCCAACTGAAACACATTCCTTGCCTGGCTCACACCTTAAACCTGGTGGTGCAGTGCTTCCTGAAAAGTTATCCGGGGTTACCCGACCTGCTCCTCAAAGTGCGCAGACTTTGCTCGCATATCTGCCGTTCGCCTGTACACTCCAGCCGTATGCAGAACTATCAGCGTTCTTTGAACCTTCCTCAGCATCGCCTAATCATCGACGTTGCAACAAGGTGGAACTCCACACTGCACATGCTTCAGAGAGTGTGCGAACAGAGGCGTGCTGTTATGTATTTGTGGGAGGATACACGGGCAGGCAGTTGGATGGCAGACATGGAGTTGTCAGGTGTGCAGTGGTCGAAGCTACAAGACCTGTGTCAAGTCCTTCAGTGTTTTGAGGAATGCACATGGCTGGTTAGTGCAGACAACGCAATAATAAGCATGAGCATCCCCCTAATGCGTCTGCTGATGCAAAGTTTGACGCACATAAAGGAGCAGGCGTCTGCAGCCAAGGAAGAGGAAAGCCTTGATGACAGTCAGCCATTGTCTGGTCAGGGCCGTGTAGAGGACGCGGTAGCGGGCAAAGAGGAGGAGGAGGACGAGGAGGATGATGGAGATGAATACTTTTTTACTGAGGAAGCTTCTCCTGGGCCAACAGAAATTAGTGGCGTTGCAAGGCCGGGTTCTGTTTTTGTAAGGGAGACAAGTGACGTAGATTTGCCTGTAACTGCCCCTCAAACCAGCACAACCGCAGATTTGCCAACTGGAACTTTGGCCCACATGGCGGATTATGCCTTATGTATCCTCAAAAAGGACCCACGCATTATTAAAATGATGAGCGATGACGATTACTGGTTGGCCTGCATCCTTGACCCTCGCTATAAAGGCAAATTGCAAAATATTATGCCACATGAGAACCTCGAACAAATATTAGCAACCAAACAAGCTACTCTTGTAGACCGTTTGATTCAGGCATTCCCAGCACACAGCGCCGGTGATGGTTCTCACACGAGCTGCAGGGGGCTACAGGGCAGAGGTGTTAGAGGTGCACAGATCAGAAGTGGCGTTGGACAGAGGGGTTTTCTGACCAGGTTGTGGAGTGATTTCGCAATGACCGCAAACAGGACAGGTACTGCAGCATCTATTCAAAGTGACAGGAGACAACATTTGTCCAGTATGGTTACTAACTATTTTTCAGCCCTTATTGATGTTCTCCCTCAACCGTCATTCCCATTTGATTACTGGGCATCCAAATTAGACACCTGGCCTGAATTGGCAGAATATGCGTTGCAGGAGCTTGCTTGCCCAGCAGCTAGTGTGCTATCAGAAAGAGTATTCAGTGCTGCTGGTTCAATATTAACCGAAAAAAGGACTCGGCTGGCTACCCAAAATGTGGATGATCTCACCTTCATTAAAATGAACCACTCCTGGATTTCAAATTATTTTGCCCCACCTTTCCCGGCTGACACCTAGCTTTCCTATAAAAAGGTCTTGCTTGTGGACTGGTCTTACTGAGTGTTAAAATCTCTTAATTTGCAGCAGCTGTTTGACCAGCATACGACATGTTTACACCTCCCCCAATGGGAAAACTCCCATCACGGGTCCGTTGTCTCACTCTCGACACTTGGCGCAAGCACCCGTTAGTTACAGTGCTGTTTGTCAGAAGAGGTGGGTGTGCTCGCTTTTGGTCGACGGCACTGCCACTGGGTCGCTCATAGTACAATGTAGTGTCTCTGGCGGTGGTGGTGCGCACCCAACGTCAGACACACCGTTGTAACATGAGGGGCCCTGGGGCGGTACCGCCGGCCACAAGAGAGTTCCCCCCCCAGCTCAAACTGTGCTCTACCATGTGCCAAATTATTTCGCACAGCTCCACCAATGTTTAGTCTATGCGCTGACATCATTCAATGCCTGGCACTGACAATCAATACCAATTTGTTGACATCTATGATGATAGTTACAGTAGTCTGGGTCAGTGTCCTATATTGACACCAGTAAATACTAATTTACTGCCAAATTACTTTGTCATAAACTCTGCAGATGAGCCCACCCCTGTACCTAAGCATGCCACCCTTTTTTTTATTTATAGTTGTTTTGCGAGACATTAACATCTATTTATTTTTTGGGAGTACTAACTGTGTCAGACACTTCTTGCAATACTCCTCCACTGACCACAATGCTGCCTGCCTGTGTATCCATGTAACCGATTTAAAACTGCCATGCCTGCCTATTGCTTGTTATTTTAGGCCTTTGATAGCCTGTCTGCGGCCCCTACTTGCAATACTCCTCCACTGACCACAATGCTGCCTGGAGTGCCTGCCTGTGTATCCATGTAACCGATTTAAAACTGCCATGCCTGCCTATTGTTTGTTATTTTAGGCCTTTGATAGCCTGTCTGTGGCCCCTACTTGCAATACTCCTCCACTGACCACAATGCTGCCTGCCTGTGTATCCATGTAACCGATTTAAAACTGCCATGCCTGCCTATTGTTTGTTATTTTAGGCCTTTGTTAGCCTGTCTGCGGCCCCTACTTGCAATACTCCTCCACTGACCACACCAATGCTGCCCGTGTACCCCTGGAACCTATTTAAAAGTTCATAGAGCCTAGATATATATTTCATTTACTATTAATAAGGCCATGATGGACTACGCTGTACCACGCTACAAGCTAACCAGTCGACACTTCTTTTGCGAGAAAAGCCATCCCAACCCTCCACCAGCATGTAAAAGACCGCATTGTCCATGCACTCTGGCAATCTGTGAGCACAAAGGTGCACCTGACAACAGACGCATGGACCTGTAGGCATGGCCACGGAAGATTACGTGTCCATTAAGGCGCAATGGGTTAATGTGGTGGATGCATGGTCCACAGGGGACAGCCTACTAAGTCTGTCTGCAGTCCCTAATTCAAATTGTCCACTGTCTAAATCGGAGCTTCCACCTTCTGGCTTTCGGCCTATAGTATCAGATATTAAACTGCATTTGGCCTTCAACTTTGGTTACGGCCTACTAACGGTGTCTGCCCCTGCCTGGTGTTTGTCCCCAACTGAATAAAGCTGAGCTTCAACCTTCTGGCTCTCATTAAGTGCTGTGTTTTTAAAAATTGGTGGTTAGGGCCTACTAACGGTGTCTGCCCCTCCCTGGTGTTTGCCCTCAACTGAATAAAGCTGAGCTTCCACCTTCTGGCTTTCGGCCTATAGTATCAGATATTAAACTGCATTTGGCCTTCAACTTTGGTTACGGCCTACTAACGGTGTCTGCCCCTGCCTGGTGTTTGTCCTCAACTGAATAAAGCTGAGCTTCAACCTTCTGGCTCTCATTAAGTGCTGTGTTTTTAAAAATTGGTGGTTAGGGCCTACTAACGGTGTCTGCCCCTCCCTGGTGTTTGCCCTCAACTGAATAAAGCTGAGCTTCAGTCTTAGGCTTTTGGCCTAAAGTATCAGATATTAAACTGCATTTGGCCTATTAGTGTGTTTGGGCCCTTAAAACAGTGTCTGCTGCTCCTGGGTTTGCTACTCCACTGAACAAAGCAATGCCGCCTGTTTAGTCCTGTTACCAATTTTGAACTGCATTTAGCCTACTTTATTCTTTGGCCCTATATCTGTTTCCTCCTCATCCTGCCCATTGCCCAGCCACTGCTAGATGAGTCTGCTGGTACATTGACCTAGACCACTACATTCCCCTCGCACAGCCAGAATCTGACCCTGCTGAAAGTAAGGTTCCCCTTCCCGCATGTTATACCACCTTACACAGGGACAAAGAGGAAGGTGCAGATGAAAGTGCAGGTTCCTTCATCAGGTGGGGGGGGCATACTCATTGGTGACGTCACTGGCACAGGGCCCCTCAGAGTACACAAAAGTGTCGCTGCTGGTGGGAGGCGTCCCCGCCGTGCAAACACACCGCTGTACTTTGAGGGGCCCTGTGCCAGTGCCAATGCGAACAAGTGTGCCCCCCTGCTTGCTCAGGATCACAGCACTTGCAACGTTTAAATACTTACCTCTCCCTGCTCCACCGCCGTGACGTAGTGCACGATTCCTGGGCCCACTAAAACCTTGAACCAGCCCTACCCCCTCAACTTTTGCCAAATGACCCAAGTTCCATTGAACAACTATTATTATAAAGTTAATTAAGATTGACAAGCTTCAGAAACAAGAATGGATGTTTTTGGCATTAAAATGGGCACTGTAGGTGTTTTCCTGGCCTCCACTCACTGCCGACTATGCTTCCCCATTGACTTGCATTGGGTTTCGTGTTTCGGTCGATCCCCGACTTTAAGCGATAATCGGCCGACTGCACTCGACTCGACTCTGGACAAAGTCGGGTTTCACAAAACCCGACTCGATCTTTAAAAAATGAAAGTCGCTCAACCCTAGTAATAAACCCTCGATTGGCCCATAGGGCTCCGAAATCATGAGCAATACCAAATGCATACTGTGAGTCCATGTCTTTGGCCAGAACACATGCAGTAGACAGAGCCTGAAGTTCTGCTTCTTGTGCTGACTGTGAGGGCGGGAGCGCAGCTGCATGCACTACAGTGTCTACCATAGTAACAGCGTATCTGGTGTGGAATCTGCCAAACTCATCAGCATATCTTGAACCATCCGTGTATAACACCAGATCAGGATTTGGAAGTGGATTCTCACTGACATTTGATGGAGTAGCTGTCTCTTCAGTCAAGAGTTGGGAACAGTCATGTTGGAGGTAATCCTCATCACTGCCATCCTTCTTGGGGACCGGCAGTAAAGTAGCGGGGTTGATTGTAGTACAGCAATGCATCTTGACGTAGTCAGGCAAAAGGAGTGAACACTGCAGCTGCAAGTGTCATTGTACAGTAAAATGTCTAGGAGGTTGGAGTGTCAGTATTGCCGCAATATCATGAGGGGCAAAAATGTGCGTCTCATGTTCAAGAATTATGTCTGCAGTCTTGTCAAGCAACGAGTGAGTAGCATGAACTGACCTCATGCAAGTTGGTGATGCCCGGGCTACGGGGTCAAGGCGGGCCAAATAGTAGCCCACTGGCCATTGTCTATTGCCATGCGACTGTGTGAGTACCCCTGCTGCGTGTCCCTTATTCTCAGACACATACAAATGGAACGGTCGAGAATAGTCCGGGATGCCCAAGGCAGGGGCGGAAGCAATAAGCCGCTTTAATTCAGAGAAGGCACGATAAAGGCTTTCCATACAAACAAGTGATCTTTCCTTATAGTTTATTATACCGTCTTTCAGGGCATTGTAGAGTGGTTGCATTATGCTGGATGCGTCCGGTATCCACTGACGACAATAGGTACATAGTCCAAGAAAACGCTGGAGTTCAGTCTCATCTTTCGGAAAAGGAAGGGAGCTGACGGCTATATTTCTTTCTTTTGTGAGGTGTCTGACACCCTGAAGGAGACAGTGACCCAAAAATATCACTTGACCAAGGCAGAACTTTCTCAGTTATTTCTTGCACCACAAAACATCCAGTCTTTGTCATAGTAGTAGACAGCTTTCCTTTTTCAACGTAACAATAACAGAAATAATCAGAACTCACTTCCTCTGTTGATCCTCAATTTGCTATATATCAATCACTCAACTTGAAGCAGGTGAATCTTTTACCAATCTTTCAATCACAATGATAATCAAACAATCACTTACAAGTTTCCTTCTAAAACTAGGCACCATATTCTACTTTCAACTTCCAACTTCAACTTACAAAAGTTCTTTCTACTTCAATACAGTACTGTTGCTTTAAACAAAACACAGATCTCCCAGCGCGTACTACACCAAGGGCAGAATATACAGAGAATCTTGAGCACAGCTACATGCCCCCTCCCATCCGAGACTTCAGCGGAGATAAGAACTCACAGCATTCCTCAACACAGAACGGAGAAACTCAAAAGCAATCGCACAGCTGCTTAGACTGCCCCTCCCATCAGATTTTTACTAATTTTGTGTCTTTCACACAGAAACAGAATGCAGCAGTTCTCAGACTTAATTAATTTCTACAAAACCTTCATCACTCAAATACAATATTTTCTTTCTTCCACGGAAATATGATTCTCCTGTAGAGCTAAATATCCTTACTTCAGTTGTGCACAGTACTGGAGCTGCCATTCAGTCTGCTCCACCGGGTCTCTGTTCCCCACTGGGACAACCCAAAATTCAACACGGTACTCAGTGAAAGGAGGAGGGCGTCTCAGACTATCCCTCCGGACACCTCTAGTCATATATATATCTATATATTCCTGAGTTACGTATCCTACCCAATCTTCGATCACCTCACCACGCCTGATTCTAACAGTGATCAGTGTTGTGAATTCAGTTCTCGAACTCCCTCCTGTGGTCATGAATGGTACTTCGGCGAGTTCTGTCCGTGGACTCCCTCTGGTGGCTGTGAGTGGAACTGCTGGTTCTGAGGTTGCTTCCTCAGCTGCCCTCGTTTGCGGCTAGGCTGGCTTCTCTATTTAACTCCACTCAGATCTTTACTTCATGCCAGCTGTCAATGTATCAGTACTGGTTCAGATCTCTCTCGGATCTTTCTGATGACCTGTCTACTCCAGCAGAAGCTAAGTCCCTGCTAGTTCATTTGTTGTTCATTGTGTACTGAATATATTTCTTAGTACTTGCTAAGTTCTAGTCCAGCTTGCTAACATGATATTGCCTTGCTAGCTGGAAGCTCTGGGGTGCAGAGTGGCACCTCCGCACCGTGAGTCGGTGCGGGGGTCTTTTTGCACACTCTGCGTGGCTTTTTGTAGTTTTTTGTGCTGACCGCATAGATCCCTTTCCTATCCTCAGTCTATTTAGTAAGTCTGGCCTCCTTTGCTGAAACCTGTTTCATTCCTGTGTTTGTGACTTTCCTCTTAACTCACAGTCAATATTTGTGGGGGGCTGCCTTTTCCTTTGGGGAATTTCTCTGAGGCAAGGTAAGGCTTATTTTCCTATCTTTAGGGGTAGTTAGCTCTTAGGCTGTGAAGAGGCGTCTAGGGAGAGTTAGGTACGCTCCACGGCTATTTCTAGTTTGTGTGTTATATGATTAGGGTTTGCGGTCAGCAGAGATCCCACTTCCCAGAGCTTGTCCTGTTGTCTAGTTTAACCATCAGGTCATTCCAGGTGCTCCTAACCACCAGGTCCATAACAGATCAGGATTTCAGGATATTTTGACTAAAAACAGAATGACATCACTGGTCAATCCGGGGTGTCCGTCCCTTATGAGGTACAGTTCGAGCACTGGGCCCTCAACGGAACTACACCTCTATATGATTCCACCCAAAAATCACCCCCGCATCGGGGACTGTTGTGATTCGGTTCGTGGGCTCCCCCGGTGGTCTCTTGTGGTACTGGTGTCCTGCAAGCTTTGCCTTCTCAGTTCACCTGTTCCTATCAGGATGTGGGAGTATCCTATTTAACCTTGCTCCTCAGTCATTCTAATGCTGGCCATCAATGTATCCAGAGTGATTCTGTTGCATGTTCCTGCTCCCAGTTTTCTGCTCAGCTAAGTTGGACACTTTAGTCCTTAAGTCTATTTTTGTATGTTTTGTCCAGTTTGCACTTATGTGAATCTCTGCAGCTGGAAGCTCTTGTTGGGCTGAAATTACCACTCCAGTGGCATGAGTTGTCACATGAGTTAAGGTAATTTCAGGATGGTGTTTTGAAGGGTTTTGCAGCTGACCGCGAAGTCCTCTGTTGTATCTTTCTGCTATTTAGTTAGCGGGCCTCTCTGTGCTAAATCTGCTTTCATACTACGTGTGTCTTTTCATCTGCTCTCACCGTTATTATATGTGGGGGGCTGCTATCTCCTGTGGGGACATTCTCTGGAGGCAAGCCAGGACTGTGTTTTCTTCTACCAGGGGTAGTTAGTTCTCCGGCTGGCGCGCGGCATCTAGAGACAACGCAGGAATGCCCCCTGGCTACTTCTAGTGTGGTGTGTAGGTTTAGCATCGCGGTCTCTAGTTTCCATCACCCGAGAGCTTGTCCGTTTATTCTATGCTTCTGATGTTTCCTTGCCATTGGAAACCATAACAGTATGACTCCAGACCATCAAGAGGTGATTCGCTTCCTTGTACTGTATAATCTACATGATGTGTTGGTGCTGGGATTGCCATGGTTGCAAACTCATAACCCAGTCCTTGACTGGAAAACAATGTCTGTACTAAGCTGGGGATGTCAGGGAAATCATGGGGACACATCTTTGGTCTCCATTGCTTCATCTATTCCCTCTGAAATTCCTGAGTTTTTGTCTGATTATCGTGAGTAGTGTTGAGCGATACTTTCCGATATCGGAAAGTATCGGTATCGGAAAGTATCGGCCGATACCGTCACAGTATCGGAATCCAATCCGATACCGATACCCGATCCCAATGCAAGTCAATGGGACGAAAATATCGGAATTAAAATAAACCCTTTATACACTTGTAGGTTCATTCTACATGCAGGAAAACAACTAAGAATATTGTAGGATGTATTGGGGGACGTGGCGGAGATATTAAAGGGACAGAGGTTTAGCCCAATGTAATAGAATAGCAGGATTTTTTATTTTTTTTTATGAAGTTCGGCGTTAGAAAGAATTTGACTATGTTTTTTTTTTTTTTTTTTATGTCAGATATTGATGTTTCACTACTTCCACGCCCTTCACCTTCTTTTTTACTTCTCCCACGCTTTCTTCTTAATTATCCTCATCATCAGCTTCTTTGACATCAACTTCTTCACCTTATTCATCTTCTTCTTCATCTTCTACCTATTATTTTTTGGGTTACATTGTTCATATTCTTTTTATTTTACTATTATCTTCATCATATTCAACTTCTTCATCATATTCTTATTTGTGACAGGCATTCCCGTAGTTGTTATCTATAAAAGTTTGAAGATTACACCTTCCGTTCTGCCTGTCACAAAACAGTTACATTTGTCCGCGTTCAGTTTGGCCTGCAGCATCAGGCTTTATCCAGGGGCACCACGAGGAGGAACGGACTCACCCCCATACACTGCTTAGTCTTCTTCTGCTTATAATTTACATAATATTTTTTGCTCTGATATTTTGTGTTATGCTTAATGTCCTTCTGCTCTTTGTTCTGCAGCCTCTTGTTCTTCTGCTTCTCGGTCTTCCAGGTCGTCGTCGTCTCCAGGGTCGTCGTCTCCGGGGTCGTCGTCATCGGGGTGGTCTTCAGGGTCGTCGTCTCCGGGGTCGTCGTCATCGGGGTGGTCTTCGGGGTCATCGTCTCCAGGGTCGTCGTCATCACGGTGGTTGTCGTCTCTGGTGTCGTCGTCATCTTAGGGGTGGTCTTCTGGGTCATTGTGTTTAGTCTCTTGAACTTGGAAATGTAGCAGAAGGTACAAGAAGGCTGAGAAAATGCCGAGAACCAGCTGATGGAACTGGAACTCGGATGGCTACCCGAAGGTCCAAGAGCCAATGGAACTACCGAGGACCAGCTGACGTTACTGGAACCCGGTTACTAAGCAGGAGGTACCTGTGCTGAAAGCACTACCAAGGACCACCTGACGTTGGTGGAACTCGGATACCCAGAGGGAGGCACCTAAGCCAAAGGCTCTGCCCGGAACCAGCTGACGGTACTGGAACCAGGATGGGGAGCAGAAGGTACAAGAGCAAAAGACACTGCCGAGAACCAGCTGACGGTGCTGGAACCCGGATGGGTAGCCGAAGGTCCAAGAGCCAATGGAACTACCGAGGACCAGCTGACGTTACTGGAACCCGGTTACTAAGCAGGAGGTACCCGTGCCTGAAAGCACTACCAAGGACCACCTGACGTTGGTGGAACTCGGATACCAAAGGGAGGCACCTAAGCCAAAGGCTCTGCCCGGAACCAGCTGACGGTACTGGAACCAGGATGGGGAGCAGAAGGTACAAGAGCAAGTGTCTGCGTGGCTTTTGCAGGACACGATGCCGGCTGCACAGCAGGGGAACAGCTGGCGGTGCTGGACCCCACTGACACATTGGCGAGGTGTTTTTCTCTGTGCAGCTAGCACATCTGGGCCCCAACTGGCGGTTTGTTAGAGCCCAGGGTCAGCAGGAGGAGGAGCAGGAGGAGGAGGAGCAGGGGGAGGGGAGTGTAGGCCGAAGCCTGCACTGGCGGCAGCTTTGGGTCTGTTGTGTCTGCGTGGCTTTTGCAGGACACGTTGCCGGCTACACAGCAGGGGAACAGCTGGCGGTGCTGGACCCCACTGACACATTGGCGAGGTGTTTGGCTCTGTGCAGCCAGCACTTCCGGACAGCAACTAGCGTTGTTGGAGCCCGGGCTCTGCAGGTGGAGCAGAGTGTAGGCCGAAGCCTAATTGAACCGATTTCAAAAGTCACCTTTAACCCCCCCTCAGGGGTTAGAAAGTAGAAGAGCCACAGCTTATGCAGCAGTAGTGCTGCACAAGTCAAAGGTTGCTCTTTTAATTTTTCTCCTTGCACACGCTGAATGAAACACGTATAACATTTAGCCCTTTATACAGTCAAACTGTGTTGGAGGCGCGAGTTCCCTTTGTAATGAGACGCAGCACAGATGTCAAGAATCCCACCTTGGTGCTGGGTGCAGCCTCCCGAGCGTTGTTATTTGCTGTACAGGAGTCTGCGCTGTCGTGTTATCCCCTGGCCTAGCGCCGTTAGCGCTGCCCATCTTCTGGCATCATGTAATGTCGGCCGGTGCGGTTCGCGATGCCCATGAATCCCAGCCCCGCAGTGTCTTAACATTGTTAAAACACTGCAGGGCTGGGATTCAGGGCCTGGCGCAGCACATATGTTGGCCTCTCACACTCGGGTCCTTACACCCGCTTCAGACTGTGCGGCGTCATCTGATCCCTTATCGCATGCCACGGCCATGAAGCCGCACAGTCCGAAGAAGGCGGAAGGAGAGGAGGGACAGGCGAACTGATGCACTGATCCTGCCCATGAATCACACCCTCGCAGTCCCAATAAATAAGACACCGAGGGGCGTTGTGTGGGTCAGGGCGGCCGCAGAGGCGCAGGCAGCCAAACAATGATGCCAGAAGACGGGCAGCGCTACCAAGGGGGTTGCAGCGTGTCATTACAAAGGAAAGTCACACCACCGGGACGGTTAAATGGTCACACAGAGGACACATTTCAGACGTGTTTTCAGTTCCACATGTGCGAGGAGAATACGTTTCTGAGCCACCTTGCACACATGCAGCATTACCGCTGTACAAGGTGGCTGGATAACGTAAAAACGCCTGGGGGAGGGGGGACAGGTTCCCTTCAATTTCAGTTCTTGTGTCTGCGTGGCTTTTGCAGGACACGTTGCCGGCTGCACAGCAGGGGAACAGCTGGCGGTGCTGGACCCCACTGACACATTGGCTGGTGTTTTTCTCTGTGCAGCTAGCACATCTGGGCCCCAACTGGCGGTGTGTTAGAGCCCAGGGACAGCAGGAGGAGGAGCAGGAGGAGGAGGAGCAGGGGGAGGGGAGTGTAGGCCGAAGCCTGCACTGGCGGCAGCTTTGGGTCTGTTGTGTCTGCGTGGCTTTTGCAGGACACGTTGCCGGCTACACAGCAGGGGAACAGCTGGCGGTGCTGGACCCCACTGACACATTGGCGAGGTGTTTGGCTCTGTGCAGCCAGCACTTCCGGACAGCAACTAGCGTTGTTGGAGCCCGGGCTCTGCAGGTGGAGCAGAGTGTAGGCCGAAGCCTAATTGAACCGATTTCAAAAGTCACCTTTAACCCCCCCTCAGGGGTTAGAAAGTAGAAGAGCCACAGCTTATGCAGCAGTAGTGCTGCACAAGTCAAAGGTTGCTCTTTTAATTTTTCTCCTTGCACACGCTGAATGAAACACGTATAACATTTAGCCCTTTATACAGTCAAACTGTGTTGGAGGCGCGAGTTCCCTTTGTAATGAGACGCAGCACAGATGTCAAGAATCCCACCTTGGTGCTGGGTGCAGCCTCCCGAGCGTTGTTATTTGCTGTACAGGAGTCTGCGCTGTCGTGTTATCCCCTGGCCTAGCGCCGTTAGCGCTGCCCATCTTCTGGCATCATGTAATGTCGGCCGGTGCGGTTCGCGATGCCCATGAATCCCAGCCCCGCAGTGTCTTAACATTGTTAAAACACTGCGGGGCTGGGATTCAGGGCCTGGCGCAGCACATATGTTGGCCTCTCACACTCGGGTCCTTACACCCGCTTCAGACTGTGCGGCGTCATCTGATCCCTTATCGCATGCCACGGCCATGAAGCCGCACAGTCCGAAGAAGGCGGAAGGAGAGGAGGGACAGGCGAACTGATGCACTGATCCTGCCCATGAATCACACCCTCGCAGTCCCAATAAATAAGACACCGAGGGGCGTTGTGTGGGTCAGGGCGGCCGCAGAGGCGCAGGCAGCCAAACAATGATGCCAGAAGACGGGCAGCGCTACCAAGGGGGTTGCAGCGTGTCATTACAAAGGAAAGTCACACCACCGGGACGGTTAAATGGTCACACAGAGGACACATTTCAGACGTGTTTTCAGTTCCACATGTGCGAGGAGAATACGTTTCTGAGCCACCTTGCACACATGCAGCATTACCGCTGTACAAGGTGGCTGGATAACGTAAAAACGCCTGGGGGAGGGGGGACAGGTTCCCTTCAATTTCAGTTCTTGTGTCTGCGTGGCTTTTGCAGGACACGTTGCCGGCTGCACAGCAGGGGAACAGCTGGCGGTGCTGGACCCCACTGACACATTGGCTGGTGTTTTTCTCTGTGCAGCTAGCACATGTGGGCCCCAACTGGCGGTGTGTTAGAGCCCAGGGACAGCAGGAGGAGGAGCAGGAGGAGGAGGAGCAGGGGGAGGGGAGTGTAGGCCGAAGCCTGCACTGGCGGCAGCTTTGGGTCTGTTGTGTCTGCGTGGCTTTTGCAGGACACGTTGCCGGCTACACAGCAGGGGAACAGCTGGCGGTGCTGGACCCCACTGACACATTGGCGAGGTGTTTGGCTCTGTGCAGCCAGCACTTCCGGACAGCAACTAGCGTTGTTGGAGCCCGGGCTCTGCAGGTGGAGCAGAGTGTAGGCCGAAGCCTAATTGAACCGATTTCAAAAGTCACCTTTAACCCCCCCTCAGGGGTTAGAAAGTAGAAGAGCCACAGCTTATGCAGCAGTAGTGCTGCACAAGTCAAAGGTTGCTCTTTTAATTTTTCTCCTTGCACACGCTGAATGAAACACGTATAACATTTAGCCCTTTATACAGTCAAACTGTGTTGGAGGCGCGAGTTCCCTTTGTAATGAGACGCAGCACAGATGTCAAGAATCCCACCTTGGTGCTGGGTGCAGCCTCCCGAGCGTTGTTATTTGCTGTACAGGAGTCTGCGCTGTCGTGTTATCCCCTGGCCTAGCGCCGTTAGCGCTGCCCATCTTCTGGCATCATGTAATGTCGGCCGGTGCGGTTCGCGATGCCCATGAATCCCAGCCCCGCAGTGTCTTAACATTGTTAAAACACTGCGGGGCTGGGATTCAGGGCCTGGCGCAGCACATATGTTGGCCTCTCACACTCGGGTCCTTACACCCGCTTCAGACTGTGCGGCGTCATCTGATCCCTTATCGCATGCCACGGCCATGAAGCCGCACAGTCCGAAGAAGGCGGAAGGAGAGGAGGGACAGGCGAACTGATGCACTGATCCTGCCCATGAATCACACCCTCGCAGTCCCAATAAATAAGACACCGAGGGGCGTTGTGTGGGTCAGAGCGGCCGCAGAGGCGCAGGCAGCCAAACAATGATGCCAGAAGACGGGCAGCGCTACCAAGGGGGTTGCAGCGTGTCATTACAAAGGAAAGTCACACCACCGGGACGGTTAAATGGTCACACAGAGGACACATTTCAGACGTGTTTTCAGTTCCACATGTGCGAGGAGAATACGTTTCTGAGCCACCTTGCACACATGCAGCATTACCGCTGTACAAGGTGGCTGGATAACGTAAAAACGCCTGGGGGAGGGGGGACAGGTTCCCTTCAATTTCAGTTCTTGTGTCTGCGTGGCTTTTGCAGGACACGTTGCCGGCTGCACAGCAGGGGAACAGCTGGCGGTGCTGGACCCCACTGACACATTGGCTGGTGTTTTTCTCTGTGCAGCTAGCACATCTGGGCCCCAACTGGCGGTGTGTTAGAGCCCAGGGACAGCAGGAGGAGGAGCAGGAGGAGGAGGAGCAGGGGGAGGGGAGTGTAGGCCGAAGCCTGCACTGGCGGCAGCTTTGGGTCTGTTGTGTCTGCGTGGCTTTTGCAGGACACGTTGCCGGCTACACAGCAGGGGAACAGCTGGCGGTGCTGGACCCCACTGACACATTGGCGAGGTGTTTGGCTCTGTGCAGCCAGCACTTCCGGACAGCAACTAGCGTTGTTGGAGCCCGGGCTCTGCAGGTGGAGCAGAGTGTAGGCCGAAGCCTAATTGAACCGATTTCAAAAGTCACCTTTAACCCCCCCTCAGGGGTTAGAAAGTAGAAGAGCCACAGCTTATGCAGCAGTAGTGCTGCACAAGTCAAAGGTTGCTCTTTTAATTTTTCTCCTTGCACACGCTGAATGAAACACGTATAACATTTAGCCCTTTATACAGTCAAACTGTGTTGGAGGCGCGAGTTCCCTTTGTAATGAGACGCAGCACAGATGTCAAGAATCCCACCTTGGTGCTGGGTGCAGCCTCCCGAGCGTTGTTATTTGCTGTACAGGAGTCTGCGCTGTCGTGTTATCCCCTGGCCTAGCGCCGTTAGCGCTGCCCATCTTCTGGCATCATGTAATGTCGGCCGGTGCGGTTCGCGATGCCCATGAATCCCAGCCCCGCAGTGTCTTAACATTGTTAAAACACTGCGGGGCTGGGATTCAGGGCCTGGCGCAGCACATATGTTGGCCTCTCACACTCGGGTCCTTACACCCGCTTCAGACTGTGCGGCGTCATCTGATCCCTTATCGCATGCCACGGCCATGAAGCCGCACAGTCCGAAGAAGGCGGAAGGAGAGGAGGGACAGGCGAACTGATGCACTGATCCTGCCCATGAATCACACCCTCGCAGTCCCAATAAATAAGACACCGAGGGGCGTTGTGTGGGTCAGGGCGGCCGCAGAGGCGCAGGCAGCCAAACAATGATGCCAGAAGACGGGCAGCGCTACCAAGGGGGTTGCAGCGTGTCATTACAAAGGAAAGTCACACCACCGGGACGGTTAAATGGTCACACAGAGGACACATTTCAGACGTGTTTTCAGTTCCACATGTGCGAGGAGAATACGTTTCTGAGCCACCTTGCACACATGCAGCATTACCGCTGTACAAGGTGGCTGGATAACGTAAAAACGCCTGGGGGAGGGGGGACAGGTTCCCTTCAATTTCAGTTCTTGTGTCTGCGTGGCTTTTGCAGGACACGTTGCCGGCTGCACAGCAGGGGAACAGCTGGCGGTGCTGGACCCCACTGACACATTGGCTGGTGTTTTTCTCTGTGCAGCTAGCACATGTGGGCCCCAACTGGCGGTGTGTTAGAGCCCAGGGACAGCAGGAGGAGGAGCAGGAGGAGGAGGAGCAGGGGGAGGGGAGTGTAGGCCGAAGCCTGCACTGGCGGCAGCTTTGGGTCTGTTGTGTCTGCGTGGCTTTTGCAGGACACGTTGCCGGCTACACAGCAGGGGAACAGCTGGCGGTGCTGGACCCCACTGACACATTGGCGAGGTGTTTGGCTCTGTGCAGCCAGCACTTCCGGACAGCAACTAGCGTTGTTGGAGCCCGGGCTCTGCAGGTGGAGCAGAGTGTAGGCCGAAGCCTAATTGAACCGATTTCAAAAGTCACCTTTAACCCCCCCTCAGGGGTTAGAAAGTAGAAGAGCCACAGCTTATGCAGCAGTAGTGCTGCACAAGTCAAAGGTTGCTCTTTTAATTTTTCTCCTTGCACACGCTGAATGAAACACGTATAACATTTAGCCCTTTATACAGTCAAACTGTGTTGGAGGCGCGAGTTCCCTTTGTAATGAGACGCAGCACAGATGTCAAGAATCCCACCTTGGTGCTGGGTGCAGCCTCCCGAGCGTTGTTATTTGCTGTACAGGAGTCTGCGCTGTCGTGTTATCCCCTGGCCTAGCGCCGTTAGCGCTGCCCATCTTCTGGCATCATGTAATGTCGGCCGGTGCGGTTCGCGATGCCCATGAATCCCAGCCCCGCAGTGTCTTAACATTGTTAAAACACTGCGGGGCTGGGATTCAGGGCCTGGCGCAGCACATATGTTGGCCTCTCACACTCGGGTCCTTACACCCGCTTCAGACTGTGCGGCGTCATCTGATCCCTTATCGCATGCCACGGCCATGAAGCCGCACAGTCCGAAGAAGGCGGAAGGAGAGGAGGGACAGGCGAACTGATGCACTGATCCTGCCCATGAATCACACCCTCGCAGTCCCAATAAATAAGACACCGAGGGGCGTTGTGTGGGTCAGGGCGGCCGCAGAGGCGCAGGCAGCCAAACAATGATGCCAGAAGACGGGCAGCGCTACCAAGGGGGTTGCAGCGTGTCATTACAAAGGAAAGTCACACCACCGGGACGGTTAAATGGTCACACAGAGGACACATTTCAGACGTGTTTTCAGTTCCACATGTGCGAGGAGAATACGTTTCTGAGCCACCTTGCACACATGCAGCATTACCGCTGTACAAGGTGGCTGGATAACGTAAAAACGCCTGGGGGAGGGGGGACAGGTTCCCTTCAATTTCAGTTCTTGTGTCTGCGTGGCGGTCGCAGGACACGTTGCCGGCTACACAGCAGGGGAACAGCTGGCGGTGCTGAACCCCACTGACACATTGGCTGGTGTTTTTCTCTGTGCAGCTAGCACATCTGGGCAAAAACTGGCGGTGTTAGAGCCCAGGGTCAGCAGGAGGAGCAGGGGGAGCGGAGTGTAGGCCGAAGCCTGCACTCGAGCAAGTTGAAAGGAAACCTTTAACCCCCCCCCCCCCAGGCGTTTGTAGCTGAAAGAGCCATTGTGTACAGCACTAATGCTGGAAAAGGTAAACTTAGCTCTTTTAATTATGGTCCTTGTACATGCGGAACCTAACATTTATGAAATGTGTCTCCTCACAGCGTTAAACCGTCCGGTAGGTGGAACTTTCCTTTGTCGTGTGACGCAGCACAGCCATCATTTTTACCCCCTTGGCGCCGTGCGCCGCCTCCTCAGCGTTGTTTGAATCTGTCCCGGAGCCTGCGCTGTTAGGTTAGCCCTTGGCCATGCACACATGTTGCGCTGCCCGTCTTCTGACCTCATTTGGTGTCAGGCTGGCTGCGCCTGTGCGGGTGCGCTGGCCGAGATCCCGCCTCGCAGTGTCGTCTAATGTAATCCCACCGCGGGCCTGTGATCCGTGCCCGTGCGCAGTGCATATCCTCTCCTCTCACTCCCCTCCCTACGGCTTTTTCAGACTGTGCGGTGTCACGGCCGTGGCATGCTATTAGGGACCAGCTGACATCGCACAGTCTGAAGAAGCCGTAGGGAGGGGAGTGAGAGGAGAGGATATGCACTGCGCACGGGCACGGATCACAGGCCCGCGGTGGGATTACATTAGACGACACTGCGAGGCGGGATCTCTGCCAGCGCACCCGCACAGGCGCAGCCAGCCTGACACCAAATGAGGTCAGAAGACGGGCAGCGCAACATGTGTGCATGGCCAAGGGCTAACCTAACAGCGCAGGCTCCGGGACAGATTCAAACAACGCTGAGGAGGGGGCGCACGGCGCCAAGGGGGTAAAAATGATGGCTGTGCTGCGTCACACGACAAAGGAAAGTTCCACCTACCGGACGGTTTAACGCTGTGTGGGGACACATTTCATAAGTGTTAGGTTCAGCATGTGCAAGGAGCATCACGAAAAGAGGCACTTTTTCCCTTTGCATCATTACTGCTGCACAAGGTGGCTCCTTCAGTAACAAACGCCTGGGGGGGGGGGGGGTCAGGTTCCCTTACATTTAACTTGTTGTGTCTGCGTGGCGGTCGCAGTACACGTTGCCGTATACACAGCAGGGGAACAGCTGGCGGTGCTGAACCCCACTAACACATTGGCGAGGTGTTTGGCTCTGTGCGTACAGCACTTCTGGACGGCAACTAGCGGTGTTGGAGCCCAGGGACAGGTGGAGGAGGAGGAGGTTGGAGGAGGTTGGAGGAGGTAGGAGGGATTGCCACACACACAGCAGGGGAACAGCTGACGTTACTGAACCCCAATAACAGAGGAGGGACTGTTGACTGTGCGTACAGCACTTCTGGACGGCAACTGGCGGTGTTGGAGCCCAGGGACAGGTGGAGGAGGAGGAGGTTGGAGGAGGTAGGAGGGATTGCCACACACACAGCAGGGGAACAGCTGACGTTACTGAACCCCAATAACAGAGGAGGGACTGTTGACTGTGCGTACAGCACTTCTGGACGGCAACTGGCGGTGTTGGAGCCCAGGGACAGGTGGAGGAGGAGGAGGTTGGAGGAGGTTGGAGGAGGTAGGAGGGATTGCCACACACACAGCAGGGGAACAGCTGACGTTACTGAACCCCAATAACAGAGGAGGGACTGTTGACTGTGCGTACAGCACTTCTGGACGGCAACTGGCGGTGTTGGAGCCCAGGGACAGGTGGAGGAGGAGGAGGTTGGAGGAGGTTGGAGGAGGTAGGAGGGATTGCCACACACACAGCAGGGGAACAGCTGACGTTACTGAACCCCAATAACAGAGGAGGGACTGTTGACTGTGCGTACAGCACTTCTGGACGGCAACTGGCGGTGTTGGAGCCCAGGGACAGGTGGAGGAGGAGGAGGTTGGAGGAGGTAGGAGGGATTGCCACACACACAGCAGGGGAACAGCTGACGTTACTGAACCCCAATAACAGAGGAGGGACTGTTGACTGTGCGTACAGCACTTCTGGACGGCAACTGGCGGTGTTGGAGCCCAGGGACAGGTGGAGGAGGAGGAGGTTGGAGGAGGTTGGAGGAGGTAGGAGGGATTGCCACACACACAGCAGGGGAACAGCTGACGTTACTGAACCCCAATAACAGAGGAGGGACTGTTGACTGTGCGTACAGCACTTCTGGACGGCAACTGGCGGTGTTGGAGCCCAGGGACAGGTGGAGGAGGAGGAGGTTGGAGGAGGTAGGAGGGATTGCCACACACACAGCAGGGGAACAGCTGACGTTACTGAACCCCAATAACAGAGGAGGGACTGTTGACTGTGCGTACAGCACTTCTGGACGGCAACTGGCGGTGTTGGAGCCCAGGGACAGGTGGAGGAGGAGGAGGTTGGAGGAGGTTGGAGGAGGTAGGAGGGATTGCCACACACACAGCAGGGGAACAGCTGACGTTACTGAACCCCCAATAACAGAGGAGGGACTGTTGACTGTGCGTACAGCACTTCTGGACGGCAACTGGCGGTGTTGGAGCCCAGGGACAGGTGGAGGAGGAGGAGGTTGGAGGAGGTTGGAGGAGGTAGGAGGGATTGCCACACACACAGCAGGGGAACAGCTGACGTTACTGAACCCCAATAACAGAGGAGGGACTGTTGACTGTGCGTACAGCACTTCTGGACGGCAACTGGCGGTGTTGGAGCCCAGGGACAGGTGGAGGAGGAGGAGGTTGGAGGAGGTAGGAGGGATTGCCACACACACAGCAGGGGAACAGCTGACGTTACTGAACCCCAATAACAGAGGAGGGACTGTTGACTGTGCGTACAGCACTTCTGGACGGCAACTGGCGGTGTTGGAGCCCAGGGACAGGTGGAGGAGGAGGAGGTTGGAGGAGGTAGGAGGGATTGCCACACACACAGCAGGGGAACAGCTGACGTTACTGAACCCCAATAACAGAGGAGGGACTGTTGACTGTGCGTACAGCACTTCTGGACGGCAACTGGCGGTGTTGGAGCCCAGGGACAGGTGGAGGAGGAGGAGGTTGGAGGAGGTTGGAGGAGGTAGGAGGGATTGCCACACACACAGCAGGGGAACAGCTGACGTTACTGAACCCCAATAACAGAGGAGGGACTGTTGACTGTGCGTACAGCACTTCTGGACGGCAACTGGCGGTGTTGGAGCCCAGGGACAGGTGGAGGAGGAGGAGGTTGGAGGAGGTAGGAGGGATTGCCACACACACAGCAGGGGAACAGCTGACGTTACTGAACCCCAATAACAGAGGAGGGACTGTTGACTGTGCGTACAGCACTTCTGGACGGCAACTGGCGGTGTTGGAGCCCAGGGACAGGTGGAGGAGGAGGAGGTTGGAGGAGGTAGGAGGGATTGCCACACACACAGCAGGGGAACAGCTGACGTTACTGAACCCCAATAACAGAGGAGGGACTGTTGACTGTGCGTACAGCACTTCTGGACGGCAACTGGCGGTGTTGGAGCCCAGGGACAGGTGGAGGAGGAGGAGGTTGGAGGAGGTAGGAGGGATTGCCACACACACAGCAGGGGAACAGCTGACGTTACTGAACCCCAATAACAGAGGAGGGACTGTTGACTGTGCGTACAGCACTTCTGGACGGCAACTGGCGGTGTTGGAGCCCAGGGACAGGTGGAGGAGGAGGAGGTTGGAGGAGGTTGGAGGAGGTAGGAGGGATTGCCACACACACAGCAGGGGAACAGCTGACGTTACTGAACCCCAATAACAGAGGAGGGACTGTTGACTGTGCGTACAGCACTTCTGGACGGCAACTGGCGGTGTTGGAGCCCAGGGACAGGTGGAGGAGGAGGAGGTTGGAGGAGGTAGGAGGGATTGCCACACACACAGCAGGGGAACAGCTGACGTTACTGAACCCCAATAACAGAGGAGGGACTGTTGACTGTGCGTACAGCACTTCTGGACGGCAACTGGCGGTGTTGGAGCCCAGGGACAGGTGGAGGAGGAGGAGGTTGGAGGAGGTTGGAGGAGGTAGGAGGGATTGCCACACACAAAGCAGGGGAACAGCTGACGTTACTGAACCCCAATAACAGAGGAGGGACTGTTGACTGTGCGTACAGCACTTCTGGACGGCAACTGGCGGTGTTGGAGCCCAGGGACAGGTGGAGGAGGAGGTTGGAGGAGGTAGGAGGGATTGCCACACACACAGCAGGGGAACAGCTGACGTTACTGAACCCCAATAACAGAGGAGGGACTGTTGACTGTGCGTACAGCACTTCTGGACGGCAACTGGCGGTGTTGGAGCCCAGGGACAGGTGGAGGAGGAGGAGGTTGGAGGAGGTAGGAGGGATTGCCACACACACAGCAGGGGAACAGCTGACGTTACTGAACCCCAATAACAGAGGAGGGACTGTTGACTGTGCGTACAGCACTTCTGGACGGCAACTGGCGGTGTTGGAGCCCAGGGACAGGTGGAGGAGGAGGAGGTTGGAGGAGGTTGGAGGAGGTAGGAGGGATTGCCACACACACAGCAGGGGAACAGCTGACGTTACTGAACCCCAATAACAGAGGAGGGACTGTTGACTGTGCGTACAGCACTTCTGGACGGCAACTGGCGGTGTTGGAGCCCAGGGACAGGTGGAGGAGGAGGAGGTTGGAGGAGGTAGGAGGGATTGCCACACACACAGCAGGGGAACAGCTGACGTTACTGAACCCCAATAACAGAGGAGGGACTGTTGACTGTGCGTACAGCACTTCTGGACGGCAACTGGCGGTGTTGGAGCCCAGGGACAGGTGGAGGAGGAGGAGGTTGGAGGAGGTTGGAGGAGGTAGGAGGGATTGCCACACACACAGCAGGGGAACAGCTGACGTTACTGAACCCCAATAACAGAGGAGGGACTGTTGACTGTGCGTACAGCACTTCTGGACGGCAACTGGCGGTGTTGGAGCCCAGGGACAGGTGGAGGAGGAGGAGGTTGGAGGAGGTAGGAGGGATTGCCACACACACAGCAGGGGAACAGCTGACGTTACTGAACCCCAATAACAGAGGAGGGACTGTTGACTGTGCGTACAGCACTTCTGGACGGCAACTGGCGGTGTTGGAGCCCAGGGACAGGTGGAGGAGGAGGAGGTTGGAGGAGGTAGGAGGGATTGCCACACACACAGCAGGGGAACAGCTGACGTTACTGAACCCCAATAACAGAGGAGCGACTGTTGACTGTGCATACAGCACTTCTGGACGGCAACTAGCGGTGTTGGAGCCCAGGGGCAGGTGGAAAAGCAGAGGAACACAATGTAGGCCGAAGCCTGAGAAAGTCGAAAGGGAACCTTTAACCCCCCCCCAAGGCGTTTGTAGCTGAAAGAGCCAGCTTGTGCAGCACAAAAGATGCAAAAGGAAAAGGTGGCTCTTTTCATCATGCTCCTTGCAAACACAGAACTAAACACTTATAAAATGTGTCCCCTGAAGCCGTGAAACCGTCCCGGAGGTGGGACTTTCCTTCGTAATATGACGCAGCACAGCCATCATTACTACCCCCCCGCCGCCGTGCCCCGGCTCCTCAGCGTTGTTTGATTCTGTCCCGGAGCCTGCGCTGTTATGTTATCCCGTGGCCAGGCACACTTAGCGCTGCCCATCTTCTGACATCATTTGGTGTCAGGCTGGCTGCGCCTGTGCGGCCGCGCTGGCCGAGAGCCCGCCTCGCAGTGTCTTCTGATGTAATCCCACTGGGGGCCTGGGATCCATGGCCATGCGCAGTGCATATCCTCGCCTCTCACTCCCCTCCCTACGGCTTCTTTTCCAGACTGTGCGGTGTCACGGCCGTGGCATGCTATTAGGGACCAGCTGACACCGAACAGTCTGAAGAAGCCATAGGGAGATGAGTGAGAGGTGGAGGTTCAGATATGCACTGCGCATGTCCATAGATCCCAGGCCCCCAGTGGGATTAAATCAGAAGACACTGCGAGGCGGGCTCTCGGCCAGCGTGGCCGCACAGGCGCAGCCAGCCTGACACCAAATGATGCCAGAAGACGGGCAGCGCTAAGTGTGCCTGGCCACGGGATAACATAACAGCGCAGGCTCCGGGACGGAATCAAACAACGCTGAGGAGCCGGGGCGCGGCGCCGGGGGGGTAGGAATGACGGCTGTGCTGCGTCATATTACGAAGGAAAGTCCCACCTCCGGGACGGTTTTACGGTATCAGTGGACACATTTTATAAGTGTTAAGTTTTGCGTGTGCAAGGAGCAAAACCAAAATAGCTACCTTTTTCCTTGTGCAGCATTACTGCTGCACAAGGTGGCTCTTTCAGTAACAAACGCCTTGGGGGGGGGGGACAGATTCCCTTACATTTCAGTTGTTGTGTCAGCGTGGCGGTCGCATGACACATTGCCGGCTACACAGCTGGGGATCAGCTGACGTTACTGAAACCCAATAACACTGGGTCGTATGTTTTGACTGTGCAGACGGCACGTCTGAGCCTCAACTGGCGGTGTTGGAGCCCAGGAATTTAAGTTCAGGTGGTAGAAAGATGAACACAACAGGAGACCTGGATAACGTATACAGTGACCTAATTATTTAATCAGGAGGAGGAGTGGCAAATTCCTGCGAGATCCAGGCCTTGTTCATTTTCAGGAAAGTAAGCCGGTCAACGTTATCGGAGGATAGTCGCATGCGACGGTCAGTTAGTACACCACCTGCAGCACTAAAGACACGTTCCGATAATACACTGGCCGCAGGGCAAGACAGCACCTCCAATGCATACTGGCTTAGCTCTGGCCATGTATCCAGCTTTGAGACCCAAAACTTGAAAGGGGAAGAGCCGTCTGGGAGTACAGCAAGAGGGCAAGACATGTAGTCTGTCACCATCTGACGGAACCGTTGCCTCCTGCTGACTGGAGCCGTCTGTGATGGTGTAGACTTTTGTGGGGGGCACACAAAACTGTGCCACAGTTGGGCCATACTGGTCTTGCCTTGGGCAGAGGCACTGCTTCTGCTCCCTCTTTGTGCAGAGCCTCCACCACTGCCTGGACGCACTGAGCTGCTTTGGAATGCAGTAGCAGCACTTCTCTCAGTTGGAATGGAGAAGATGATGGAACTGACCAGTGTGTCTTGGTACTCCCGCATTTTTCGCTCCCGGTTCAACGGTGTGATGAGGCTTTCTACGTTGTCCCGGTAGCGAGGATCGAGGAGGGTGAACACCCAATAATCAGACATGTTGAGAATGTGGTCGATGCGGCGGTCGTTTCTCAGGCACTGCAGCATGTAATCCACCATGTGCTGCAGACTGCCAACTGCCCAAGAAACGCTGTCCCCAGCTGGAGGCGTGATCTCTGCCCGCTCGTCATCACCCCACCCTCGCTGTACACACTGAGTACTGGACAATTCGGGAACTCCCTCCTCTGGACGGATGTCTTCCTCCTCCATTGACTCCTCCTCATCCTCCTCACAAACTGTCCCCTGCCTACGCGTTTGTGAGGAACCACGTGGCGCTGACTGTCCAGAAGATGATGGAAGTGGTGAATCCTCATCCTCCACCTCTTCCACAACATCATCCCTTAGCGCTTGCAGTGATTTTTCAAGCAGGCAGATAAGGGGGACAGTCATGCTGACTAGTGCATCATCTGCACTCGCCATCCGCGTGGAATAATCAAAGGGACGCAAAACCTGGCAGACATCCTTCATAGTGGCCCACTCTGTGGTTGTGAAGTCTGTACGGCGCTGACTGCGACTTTTTTGCGCCTGATACAGCTGGTACTCCATTACAGCTTGCTGCTGCTCACACAACCGCTCCAACATATGTAACGTGGAATTCCACCTGGTAGGTAGGTCACATATGATGCGATGTTCCGGCAGGCGGTGTCGGCGCTGCAGAGCCGCAATGCGCGCTTTTGCCGTGCTGGAACGCCGCAAGTGAGCACACTCTAGGCGGACCTTGTGCAGCAGTGCATCAAGATCCGGATAGTCCCTCAAAAAACTCTGCACGACCAAATTGAGCACATGTGCCAGACATGGGATGTGAGTGAGGTTGCCGAGGCCCAGGGCTGCCACCAGATTTCGGCCATTATCACACACTACCATGCCTGGCTGGAGATTCGCTGGCTCAAACCACACATCGCTCTCCTGCTTGATGGCATTCCAGAGCTCCTGCGCTGTGTGGCTACGATTCCCCAAAAAAATTAATTTCAAGACGGCCTGTTGACGTTTGGCCACGGCTGTGCTCATGTCGGTCGTAACAGGTACACGTTCATCACGGGTCCATGTGGAGGTGGACTGTGACGGCTCCTGCAGCGATGATTCTGAGGAACTGGTGTAAGAGGAGGAGTCAATGCGTACAGAATGGATTCCTGCAATCCTTGGAGTGGGCAGGACACGTCCTGCGCCACTCGCACGGTCTGTACCCGGCTCAACTACATTAACCGAATGGGCAGTGAGGGAAAGGTATCGCCCCTGTCCATGTTGACTGGTCCACGCATCGGTGGTGAGGTGGACCTTGCTACTGACGGCGTTCAGTAGCGCGTGTTTTATGTGTCCCTCCACATGCTTGTGCAGGGCAGGGACGGCTTGCCTGCTGAAGTAAAAGCGGCTGGGCACACTGTACTGTGGGACTGCCAATGACATCAAGTCACGGAAGCTGTCAGTCTCCACCAGCCTGAATGACAGCATTTCCAGTGACAGAAGTTTGGCAATGCCTGCAGTCAGAGCCTGTGCTCGTGGGTGGTTTGACGAGAAAGGCCGCCTTTTCTCCCATGCCTGTACTACCGATGGCTGTAGACTGGGCTGGGAGTGTGTGGTTGACTGGGAAAGTGGTGCTGCGGGTGGAATGACAGCGGGTCTCTGGACAACAGGGCCAGAGGTTCTTCCACGGCGATCCTGGGAGGAAGCCGAACCAGCTGCGTGTGAGCTAGAGGAAGAGGCAACACGAGCTGAAGAGGTGGTAGCTGCCGCTGTTGGTTGGCCTAGCTCTTCAGTGTGTTTGTCTAACTCCGCCGGGTGCCTGTTGCGCACATGTTTCCACATGTTGGAGGTATTGAGGTTGGCGACTTTTTGACCTCTTTTGATTTTTTGATGACACACCTTGCATCTGACATAGCAAATGTCATCTGCAACTGTGTCAAAAAAGGACCAGGCACTGCAAGTCTTGGGAGCCCCCCTTTTGACTTTTGGAAGAGACATGCTCCTTACGGGTGCCAAAGCGGAGGCTGCAGGATCCGCAGTCTTCCCCCTCCCTCTCCCTCTTTGGGCCGTACGGGGAATCTCTTCCTCAGAGCTGCTCCCACCACCTTCCTGTCCCTGACGCCAAGATGGGTCAAGGACCTCATCATCTACACTACCCTCTGCCCCCAACTGCTCCTCCTGGGTAGTCTCAGCAGCAGAGCACGCACCAGTAAGTGGCACCTGAGTGTCATCATCAGCTGATGCGGCCTGCGAGGTGGTGACCGGAGCCACTGGCCCACCCGCCTCTTCAGAGGAAGACAGAAAAAGCGGTTGGGCATCACTGCACCCTGCCTCTTCTTCCATTTCTCCAATGCTGCTTGGCTGGCCCCCTGTTTCCAAGCCAAGAGATGATTCAGAGAACAGAAGTAGAGACTGCTCCTGTCCTGGGATCTCTGTCTGCCTGGGCAATTTTGCAGGTGGTGAAGAGACAGATGGCTGCTCTCCAGTGCTCTGTGTCTGAGAGGATGTGGCACTAATGGAAGTTGATGCATTAGCTGCCATCCATCCCACAACGGCTTCAATTTGGTCTTGACGCAGCAGCGGTGTACGGCGCTCGGCGACAAAGCTGCGCATGAACGACTGTTCCCTTGTGAAAGTGGGTGCTGATGACTCACCGGTGCCCGCAGCAGGCACAGAATCCCCACGTCCCCTCCCTGCTCCGCGCCCACGCCCACGCCCACGTGCCTTACTCACTGCCTTCTTCATCTTGGTTGACTGATAAAGATAAGCAGAAAAGTACTAACGGCTTTGTGTGCTTATTCCTGAGCAACTCCTCCTAACAGGTATAAGACACACTAATTTTCTAAAGTGTGGACTAGACTTGAATATGAGCTAATGTGGCCTACACAAATGTAAAGTGGTGTAACTGGTGTGTTTGGTGAACTTTATTATTTATTTATTTTTTTGGGGCTGAACTGACAACGGATAGAGCTGCAGTCACACGGAGACCGTGCAGACAGACGTAAACGGCGCTGCAAGGCCCAAAAACCCTCCTCTACTTTATCCTATGTAGTGTTTTTCCACAAATTAGCTGGAGACGGGTGGAAAGACACTAATAGGATTTTTTTAAATTAATTAGCAGCAGACTACACTACTTGAAAACAAAATGAAAATTGATTTGGCGGTATGACGCAGTGAACAACCCTGAGCTGGAGACAACCAAGCTACGGCTGCTCACAGGCTACAGGGCGAGCTGCAGTCACACGGAGACCGTGCAGACAGCCGTAAACGGCGCTGCAAGGCCCAAAAACCCTCCTCTACTTTATCCTATGTAGTGTTTTTCCACAAATTAGCTGGAGACGGGTGGAAAGACACTAATAGGATTTTTTTAAATTAATTAGCAGCAGACTACACTACTTGAAAACAAAATGAAAATTGATTTGGCGGTATGACGCAGTGAACAACCCTGAGCTGGAGACAACCAAGCTACGGCTGCTCACAGACTACAGGGCGAGCTGCAGTCACACGGAGACCGTGCAGACAGCCGTAAACGGCGCTGCAAGGCCCAAAAACCCTCCTCTACTTTATCCTATGTAGTGTTTTTCCACAAATTAGCTGGAGACGGGTGGAAAGACACTAATAGGATTTTTTTAAATTAATTAGCAGCAGACTACACTACTTGAAAACAAAATGAAAATTGATTTGGCGGTATGACGCAGTGAACAACCCTGAGCTGGAGACAACCAAGCTACGGCTGCTCACAGACTACAGGGCGAGCTGCAGTCACACGGAGACCGTGCAGACAGCCGTAAACGGCGCTGCAAGGCCCAAAAACCCTCCTCTACTTTATCCTATGTAGTGTTTTTCCACAAATTAGCTGGAGACGGGTGGAAAGACACTAATAGGAATTTTTGGAAAAAATGTGCAGCAGCCTGCACTACTTCAAAAAAAAAAAAAAAAAGGACAGTATGAGGCAATGAACCACCCTCCCTGAACTGAATACAACCAGCTATGGATGGCCTATGTGGCTGCACTCAGACTAGAGAGTGGGCTGCACTCACACACACACACAGAGAGACCTTGCAGATCGCTGTGAAAACAGCGCTACAAGGCAAAAGGAAGGTGATTAGTAGGTGAACACAGCGGTTGCTAAATTAGCCTTTGGAAAGCACAAAGAAGCAAATCGCTATCTCTAAACTGTCCCTCAGTCAGCAAACAGCGTCCTGTCACTAACTGAATTCACAGCAGAGTGATCGCAAAATGGCGCCAGCGACTTTTAAACTGCATCATGACATCATTTAAGCAGCCAATCACAGCCTTGCCAGTAGTTTCATGCCCTCCATGCTAAACAGGATGTGCCCACACTTGGAATCTTTCTCATTGGCTGAATTTCTGAATTTTGAATCATGGAACTTCCGATTCCGGTATCCGATACGCGCCAAGTATCGGAATCCCGGTATCGGAATTCCGATACCGCAAGTATCGGCCGATACCCGATACTTGCGGTATCGGAATGCTCAACACTAATCGTGAGGTTTTTGAGGAATCTACTCTTAATTCTCTTCCTCCTCACAGAGATTGCGATTGCGCCATAGATTTGATCCCTGGCAGTAAATTTCCTAAGGGTCGTCTATTCAATCTGTCTGTACCTGAACATGCTGCCATGCGAGAGTATATTAGGGAGTCCTTGGAAAAGGGACATATTCGTCCTTCTTCGTCTCCTCTTGGAGCGGGGTTCTTTTTCGTAGCTAAAAGCGATGGTTCTTTGAGACCTTGTATTGATTATAGACTCTTGAATAAGATCACAGTCAAGTATCAGTATCCTTTGCCATTGCTGACAGATTTATTTGCTCGCATTGAGGGGGCGAAGTGGTTCTCTAAGATTGATCTTCGCGGTGCGTATAATTTGGTGCGAATTAAGCAGGGGGATGAGTGGAAAACCGCATTTAATACGCCCGAGGGCCATTTTGAGTATTTGGTGATGCCTTTTGGTCTGTCAAATGCCCCTTCGGTCTTTCAGTCTTTTATGCACAATATTTTCCGTGAATATCTGGATAAATTTATGATTGTGTATTTGGACGATATCTTGATTTTTTCGGATGACTGGGAATCTCATGTTCAACAAGTTAGGAGGGTTTTTCAGGTTTTGCGGACCAATTCTCTGTTTGTTAAAGGTTCAAAGTGTGTTTTTGGGGTTCAGAAGATTTCTTTTTTGGGGTACATTTTTTCCCCCTCTTCTATTGAGATGGATCCTGTGAAGGTTCGGGCTATTTGTGACTGGACGCAACCGACTTCTCTTAAGGGCCTTCAGAAATTTTTGGGCTTTGCTAACTTTTATCGTCGATTCATAACTGGTTTTTCTAGCGTTGTCAGGCCTTTGACTGATTTGACTAAAAAGGGTGCTGATGTTGCAGATTGGTCTCCTGCTGCTGTGGAGGCCTTTCGGGAGCTTAAGCGCCGTTTTTCTTCTGCTCCGGTGTTGTGCCAGCCTGATGTTTCTCTTCCTTTTCAGGTGGAAGTTGATGCTTCCGAGATCGGAGCGGGGGCGGTTATGTCGCAGAAAAGTTCAGATTGTTCAGTGATGAGACCTTGTGCGTTCTTTTCTCGAAAATTTTCGCCCGCCGAGCGAAATTATGACGTCGGTAATCGGGAGCTTTTGGCGATGAAGTGGGCATTCGAGGAGTGGCGTCATTGGCTTGAGGGTGCTAAACATCAGGTGGTGGTCTTGACTGATCACAAAAATTTGATTTATCTTGAGTCGGCCAGACGTCTGAATCCTAGACAGGCGCGCTGGTCGTTGTTTTTCTCCCGGTTTAATTTTGTGGTTTCGTATCTGCCAGGTACTAAGAATGTGAATGCGGATGCCCTTTCTAGGAGTTTTGAACCTGATTCCCCTGGTGATTCTAAACCTACGGGTATACTTAAGGATGGGGTGATATTGTCTGCTGTCTTCCCAGACCTGCGACGTGCTTTACAAGAGTTTCAGGCGGATCGGCCTGATCGTTGTCCGCCTGGTAGATTGTTTGTGCCGGATGAGTGGACCAATAGAGTCATCTCGGAGGTTCATTCTTCTGCGTTGGCAGGTCATCCGGGAATTTTTGGTACCAGAGATTTGGTGGCTAGGTCCTTCTGGTGGCCTTCCCTGTCTCGGGACGTGCGTACTTTTGTGCAGTCTTGCGATGTTTGTGCTCGGGCCAAGCCTTGTTGTTCTCGGGCTAGTGGGTTGTTGTTGCCCTTGCCTGTTCCTAAGAGGCCTTGGACACACATCTCTATGGATTTTATTTCTGATCTCCCTGTTTCTCAGAAGATGTCCGTCATTTGGGTGGTGTGTGACCGCTTTTCTAAGATGGTTCATTTGGTGCCCTTGCCCAAGCTGCCTTCCTCATCTGAGTTGGTGCCCCTGTTTTTTCAGAATGTGGTTCGGCTGCATGGTATTCCGGAGAATATCGTTTCCGACAGGGGATCCCAGTTTGTGTCCAGATTTTGGCGGGCGTTTTGTGCCAGGATGGGCATTGATTTGTCTTTTTCGTCTGCATTTCATCCCCAGACTAATGGCCAGATGGAACGTACTAATCAGACCTTGGAGACTTATTTGAGGTGTTTCGTGTCTGCTGATCAGGATGACTTGGTGTGGTTGTCCTCCCGTTTTGTCCCTATGAGGGTCTCTTCTCCTAAGTTTAAGCCTCGGTTCATCGGTCCTTATAAGATTTTGGAAATTCTTAACCCTGTGTCTTTTCGTTTGGACCTCCCAGCATCCTTTGCTATCCATAATGTCTTCCATCGGTCATTATTGCGGAGGTATGAGGTACCACTTGTGCCTTCTGTTGAGCCTCCTGCTCCTGTGCTGGTTGAGGGTGAATTGGAGTACGTGGTGGAGAAAATCTTGGACTCCCGTGTTTCCAGACGGAGACTTCAATATATGGTGAAATGGAAGGGCTACGGTCAAGAGGATAATTCTTGGGTTACAGCTTCTGATGTTCATGCTTCTGATTTGGTCCGTGCCTTTCATAGGGCTCATCCAGATCGCCCTGGTGGTTCTTGTGAGGGTTCGGTGCCCCCCCCTTAAGGGGGGGGTACTGTTGTGATTCGGTTCGTGGGCTCCCCCGGTGGTCTCTTGTGGTACTGGTGTCCTGCAAGCTTTGCCTTCTCAGTTCACCTGTTCCTATCAGGATGTGGGAGTATCCTATTTAACCTTGCTCCTCAGTCATTCTAATGCTGGCCATCAATGTATCCAGAGTGATTCTGTTGCATGTTCCTGCTCCCAGTTTTCTGCTCAGCTAAGTTGGACACTTTAGTCCTTAAGTCTATTTTTGTATGTTTTGTCCAGTTTGCACTTATGTGAATCTCTGCAGCTGGAAGCTCTTGTTGGGCTGAAATTACCACTCCAGTGGCATGAGTTGTCACATGAGTTAAGGTAATTTCAGGATGGTGTTTTGAAGGGTTTTGCAGCTGACCGCGAAGTCCTCTGTTGTATCTTTCTGCTATTTAGTTAGCGGGCCTCTCTGTGCTAAATCTGCTTTCATACTACGTGTGTCTTTTCATCTGCTCTCACCGTTATTATATGTGGGGGGCTGCTATCTCCTGTGTGGACATTCTCTGGAGGCAAGCCAGGACTGTGTTTTCTTCTACCAGGGGTAGTTAGTTCTCCGGCTGGCGCGCGGCATCTAGAGACAACGCAGGAATGCCCCCTGGCTACTTCTAGTGTGGTGTGTAGGTTTAGCATCGCGGTCAGCTCTAGTTTCCATCACCCGAGAGCTTGTCCGTTTATTCTATGCTTCTGATGTTTCCTTGCCATTGGAAACCATAACAGGGGACAACCTCAGATCCTCTTTGCAGCGACAAACACAGGAAAAGCACACCAAACGGTCAGTCTGAAAAGTATAACTGCCAACTTACCGTGGTTGTTGGGGGGATGATCAGTCCCAATTTTCCAGTGCCTGTGTCCAGTCCGAGGGTCCTTTGTCTTGTTGTCCTCCAGGGCAGAGGCATCCCTGTTTGGGGCCCCACGTTTGGGCGCCAAGCTGTTGAGGGAGAATCTGAAGTGACCCTTCACGGCTGACTCAGTGATTTTCAAATTGATCCACAGAGCGTTGCCAGCAACTGAAAATGACCAGATGGAGATGTATGTCTCTGTTTGGGAAGATCAACAGATCTCTGACCCCCCGTTTATTGTGTCGCACTTTTCATAATCTTAACAAGTTATAATTCAACCAATCAACACAAGAACACGCTCACAGTTCTTAGCCAATAAGAATGCAGGAACAGTCTGTACGTCAAGGTCTCGTAGAACAATACACCCTCAGTGTCATATCTTGTTCAGGCTGAAACAATCAAGGTCTCATAACAGCTATGAACTTTAACCTAGTAACAGAATTTATCTCAAAACAGCAAGATGGAGTCGAAAAGCACAACATGAAACCTGCTTTCATTTTTCTTAGTTTAACCCTTCTCAGATGTACATGATCAAATAAAGTTTCCAAGGTTAACAAAAGCAATGTATAAAGTGCATAAAAACTGGATGCAATATGAATGATCCGTATGGGCACTAATTTTTTTTGTGCACCCATAAACTTACAGTAAATGGGAGAGTTTCCTCCAAAATATGGACAAGAGTAGTGCATGCTGCAATTTTTTTGTTCGCACAGACACTTAGTCCACTGTTATCAGAATAGCCCTATTAAATTACATTGTTTAGTGTACTGTCTGATTTTTATACACTCGTCTGAATGCGGCCTTGGACTGCTATTTGACCTATTAAAAGTGTGACTCCAAAATTAGTTAAAACTTTTAATTAATCTGCCATAATGTAAGATAACTGTTATGCCTACAGGGCGTGGGGAAGTATAGTGGACTCACTAGACCACTGATGGAGCAGCGGTAGCTGTATACCCGGTACACAAGAGACAGGAGAATGAGCTTCCAAAAAGCAAAGGTATTTATTTAAAGGAAGCTTTAACAAACAGAAAAAGGTGCCTGAGAGAAGAACCCTCTGGACCACAACACTGAACCACGTAGTGGAGCACCGGGCAAAGTGTACCCCTATACAGGGATTCCCCCGTCACAACACCAGATGGCCTAAATGCCGCAGTACCCGGACCAGAGGGGTGACCCATACAGACCGTATTAACCAGGCGATGGAATTCAGGCTCTGTCAGTGGAGAGAATCCTGGAAGCTCTGTGTAGTCTCGGAAAGGCTGATCCGGCCGGCAGCAATATCTGGATGGTTCCGTGAGGAGCAGCTTAGTCAGCATGGAGTGGAAACCGGAGAGTACAGAAGGATCCAGAATAGGGAACTGCCAGCGGAGGATTCTGAGGAGACAGAGGAATTTACAAACCGAAAGTAATAAACTACAGTTTGCAGAGCACAGCAGAGTGTGGCCCGAGCAGAAGGCCAAGAACAACAGAATGAACACATTGCCCTGCCACCTCCCATAAGGGGAGGATGCATTTTATGCACAGAGCATCATAGCACAGAGAGCCTTAATAGAGAACAGGTGCTCTGCTGTTTTAAGTATGTACAGGAAGCGGGGCACGCCTCCTAAGAGCATTTCCAGGAGACCTGCCAAGAGGATGCCGGTTCTTAGAAGAGAAAGGAGCCACTGATCTTCTGGAGCCACGGACAGGGTGAGCAGTACCAGTGGAGCTGCGTGAAAGGTGCCGGTCTCCCTTCGCAGCGGAGACCGGATCTGCAGCTGAGGGCATGACAATAACTTTCATAAGCCGCATCAAACTTAACAACAGTTGCACAAAATCAAGACATTTAAGGACCAGCAAAGCTCGCCCGGAAACTCTTCCAAAGTGCGCAGTTTTGGATGAAATTTGAGAGATTGTACTCCTTTTTTATTCAAATTGCTGGACTGTCCTTTCAAAGTTGAGACTGTATGCAGCACTCACACTAAATACATATGCTTTATCTGGTTAAAGCCAAAAGTAACCAAGTGATTATTAAAGTTGTGAACTGCAAAGCAAAGTGGAAGAGGTTTGGGGAATTGTATTGCCTCCTCGCACAGTGGAGCCATAGGCATGTACAATGTGACGGGGTATGCAACAGAGCAGGAAGAGACACCAGGCCGATGATCAATCCAACGGGATTTATTGAGACAGAGAACATAGAATGTAAAATATCAATAGTGTCTCTTAGAGTTCACAGTAAGTCCACACCAAGAGGGGAACAGTTCCGGGGGCACCACACTGTAATTTGACGCCAGAGAAAAGACAGAAATAATCCTGGGATAAGTTCAACGAACCCAACCGATGAGGGACATAACACCATTCCACGTAGCAGCTTTTCACCCTCCACACACGGGCACCAGGATCTCGCCTCAGCAAAAGATCCTAGCCCCAGGCCCGTCAACACCCAACTCCTTGGGTCAAACCATGTGTCTATTGTTCTGTGTCCTGGGATCCAACCCTCCATGGGGAAGGGTTCCCACCTACTTTTGACTATGTGGCTAACTTATGCAGTTTCCAGAAGCTACAAGCTTGTGTTGGATAAGTCCTATGCTGAGGAGAACAAAGACAGGCTCCCCTGTTGTGAACTCTGTTTTTGGGCTCCCTCTTGTGGTCACAAGTGGTACTGTGTGAGTGCTGTCTTTGGGCTCCCTCTGGTGGCTCTTTGTGTCATTCTGCAGGTCTGAGGCTGGATCAGCTGTCTCGTTATCTGTTAGCTGGTTTCTTATTTAGCTCACCTGGACTATCAGATGTTGCCTGCTGTCGATGTATTCAGTGCTATTTTGATCTCTCCTGAAGTCCTTCGCTATCAGTCTCTTCTGAGAAGCTAAGTTTTCTGTTTGGTTATTTTTTGCTCATCAGTGTTCAATATGTTCCTTGGTTATTTATTTGTCCTTGTCCAGCTTGCTAATATGTGATTTCCTTGCTTGCTGGTAGCTCTAGGGGGCTGAGTTTCTCCCCTCACACCATTAGTTGGTGTGGGGGTTCTTGAATTCTCAGCGTGGATATTTTGTATAGGGTTTTTTACTGACCGCACAGTTCCCTGCCTGTCTTCTGCTATCTAGTATTAGTGGGCCTCATTTGCTGAATCTGTTTTCATTTCTACGTTTTGTATTTTCCCCTTACCTCACCGTTATTATTTGTTGGGGGCTTCCTATATCTTTGGGGTCATTTCTCTGAGGCAAGTGAGGTCTGTTGTGTATCCGCTTTTTGGGCTCCCCTGGTGGTTGCTGGTGGTACTGGTGACTTGTTTGCACTTTGCTTCTTCTGTTCACCTGCTTCCATCAGTGTTTGGGAGTTTCCTATTTAGCCTTGCTCTCCAGTCATTTCCTTGCCGGTCATCATTGTAACCAGAGCCTTCGGTTGCATGTTCCTGCTACTAGTCTGCTGATCAGCTAAGTGGACTTTGTCCTTTTGTTTTGTACCTTTTGTCCAGTTTGCAGTTTTTGTAATTCTCTGTAGCTGGAAGCTCTTGCGGGCTGAAATTGCCACTCCTGTGTCATGAGTTGACACAGGAGTCTTAAAGTAATTTCAGGATGGTTTTTGAAAGGGTTTTCAGTTGACCGTGAAGTCCTCTTTTGTATCCTTCTGCTATCTAGTAAGTGGACCTCTCTTTGCTAAATCTACTTTCATACTGTGTATGTCTTTTCCTCTTAATTCACCGTTATTACATGTGGGGGACTGCTATCATCTTTTGGGGTATTTCCCTAGAGGTAAGCCAGGTCTGTTTCTTCCTCTACCAGGCGTAGTTAGTCCTCCGGCTGGCGCGTGGCATATAGGAAGCAGTAGGTATGCTCCCTGGCTACTGTTAGTTGTGTGGTAGATTTAGCTCACGGTCAACTCGAGTCTCCATCACCCGAGAGCTCGTTCGTTACTTATGTGTTTTTTACGTTCCCTTGCCATTGGGAACCATGACAGTATGACCGGCCTACAAAGTGTTAATTGTTTGGGCTGAAGCAGGAGAAAAAGAAGTGTTGAAGGGAAATTTTTTTTTTTTCTTTCCCTCAGAGTTTTGCTGCCTAGCCCTTAATTGCTGTCTAGCTGCTTCTTACCTCCTCTTAACCCTTGAATGGCTCTGACCTTAGCTGTTTAACATGGATGTCCAGAGTTTGGCTGCAGGTTTAAATAATCTTGCTACGAAGGTTCAAAATTTACAAGATTTTGTTATACATGCTCCTATTTCTGAACCTAAAATCCCTACACCAGAGGTGTTTTCCGGAGATAGATCTCGGTTTTTGAATTTCAAATATAATTGTAAATTATTCCTTTCTCTCAGACCTCACTCCTCAGGAGATCCAGTCCAGCAGGTTAAGATTTTAATCTCTTTGCTGCGAGGTGACCCTCAAAATTGGGCATTTTCATTGGCACCAGGGGATCCTGCGTTGCTCAATGTGGATGCGTTTTTCCTGGCTTTAGGGTTGCTTTATGAGGAACCTAATTTGGAGATTCAAGCTGAAAAAGCTTTGATAGCCCTATCTCAAGGGCAAGATGAAGCGGAGATATACTGCCAAAAATTTCGAGGTGGTCTGTGCTTACTCAGTGGAATGAGTGCGCCTTAGCGGCAAATTTCAGAGAGGGCCTTTCTGATGCCGTTAAAGATGTTATGGTCGGGTTCCCTGCGCCTACAGGTCTGAATGAGTCCATGACAATGGCAATTCAGATTGATCGGCGTTTGCGGGAGCGCAAACCCGTGCACCATTTGGCGGTATCTTCTGAAGAGACGCCAGAGAAAATGCAATGTGACAGAGTTATGTCCAGAAGCGAGCGGCAGAATTATAGGCGTAAAATGGGTTATGCTTCTATTGTGGTGATTCTGCTCATGTTATATCGGCATGCTCTAAGCGTACTAGGAAGGTTGACAAGTCCATTTCAATTGGCACTTTACAGTCCAAATTTATTTTGTCTGTAACCTTGATTTGTTCATTATCAGTTATTACCGTGGATGCCTATGTGGACTCGGGCGCCGCTCTGAGTCTTATGGACTGGTCCTTTGCCAGGCGCTGTGGGTTTGATTTAGAGCCTCTGGAAGTCCCTATACCTCTGAAGGGTATTGATTCTACACCTTTGGCTTGTAATAAACCACAGTTCTGGACGCAAGTGACTATGCGTATGACTCCAGACCATCAGGAGGTGATTCGCTTCCTTGTGTTGTACAATTTACATGATGTTTTGGTGCTTGGATTACCATGGTTAGTCTCATAACCCAGTCCTTGACTGGAAGGCTATGTCTGTGTTAAGCTGGGGATGTCGGGGGGCTCATGGGGACACTCCTATGGTGTCCATTTCGTCATCTATTCCATCTGAGATTCCGGCATTTTTGTCTGATTATCGTGATATTTTTGAAGAGCCTAAGATTGGTTCATTCCCTCCTCACAGGGATTGTGATTGCGCCATAGATCTGATTCCTGGCAGTAAATTTCCAAAGGGTCGTATGTTTAACCTATCTGTACCTGAACATGCTGCTATGCGCGAGTATATTAAGGAGTCCCTGGAAAAGGGACATATTCGTCCTTCTTCATCACCTTTAGGAGCCGGTTTTTTCTTTGTCTCTAAAAAGGATGGCTCTCTGAGGCCTTGTATTGATTATCGTCTCCTGAATAAAATTACAGTCAAATATCAGTATCCGTTGCCTTTGCTGACTGATTTGTTTGCTCGCATAAGGGGGGCTAAGTGGTTCTCTAAGATTGATCTTCGTGGGGCGTATAATTTGGTGCGAATTAAGCAGGGGGATGAGTGGAAGACCGCATTTAATACGCCTGAGGGCCATTTTGAGTATTTGGTAATGCCTTTCGGCCTTTCTAATGCACCTTCTGTCTTTCAGTCCTTAATGCATGATATTTTCCGTGAATATTTGGATAAATTTATGATTGTGTACTTGGATGATATTTTGATTTTTTCTGATGACTGGGAGTCTCATGTTCAGCAGGTCAGGAGGGTTTTTCAGGTTTTGCGGGAGAATTCTTTGTGTGTAAAGGGTTCAAAGTGTGTTTTTGGGGTTCAAAAAATTTCATTTTTGGGGTATATTTTTTCCCCTTCTTCTATTGAGATGGACCCTGTCAAGGTTCGGGCTATTTACGACTGGACGCAGCCTACTTCTCTGAAGAGTCTCCAGAAATTCTTGGGCTTTGCTAATTTTTATCGTCGATTTATAGCTGGTTTTTCTGGCGTTGCTAAACCTCTGACGGATTTGACTAAAAAGGGTGCTGATGTTGCCAATTGGTCCCCTGCTGCCGTGGAGGCCTTTCGGGAGCTTAAGCGCCGCTTTTTGTCTGCCCCTGTGTTGCGCCAGCCTGATGTTTCTCTTCCCTTTCAGGTTGAGGTCGATGCTTCCGAGATCGGAGCGGGGGCGGTTTTGTCGCAGAAAAGTTCCGACTGCTCAGTGATGAGACCTTGTGCGTTCTTTTCGCGAAAATTTTCGGCCGCCGAGCGAAACTATGATGTTGGTAATCGGGAGCTTTTGGCCATGAAGTGGGCATTTGAGGAGTGGCGTCATTGGTTTGAGGGTGCCAGACATCAGGTGGTAGTTTGGACTGATCACAAGAATTTAATTTATTTGGAGTCTGCCAGGCGCCTGAATCCTAGACAGGCACGTTGGTCGTTGTTCTTTTCCCGGTTTAATTTTGTAGTCTCGTACTTACCGGGTTCTAGGAATGTGAAAGCAGATGCTCTTTCTAGGAGTTTTGAGCCTGACTCTCCTGGGAATTCTGAACCTGCTGGTGTCCTTAAGGATGGAGTGGTTTTGTCTGCTGTCTCTCCAGATTTGCGACGTGCTTTGCAAGAATTTCAGGCGGATAGACCTGATCGTTGTCCGTCTGGTAGACTGTTTGTTCCTGACGAGTGGACCACTAGAGTCATCTCGGAAGTTCATTCTTCTACTCTGGCAGGTCATCCGGGAATTTTTGGCACCAGAGATTTGGTGGCTAGATCCTTCTGGTGGCCTTCCCTGTCTCGAGATGTGCATGTTTTTGTGCAGTCTTGCGATGTGTGTGCTCGGGCCAAGCCTTGTTGTTCTAGGGCTAGTGGGTTGTTGTTGCCCTTGCCTATTCCGAAGAGGCCTTGGACGCACATCTCTATGGACTTTATCTCGGATCTCCCTGTTTCTCAGAAGATGTCTGTCATCTGGGTGGTGTGTGACTGTTTTTCTAAAATGGTTCATTTGGTGCCATTGCCTAAGTTGCCTTCCTCATCTGAGTTGGTCCCTCTGTTTTTTCAAAATGTGGTTCGCTTGCATGGTATTCCGGAAAACATCGTTTCTGACAGGGGTACCCAGTTCGTGTCTAGATTTTGGCGGGCAGTCTGTGCCAGGTTGGGCATTGATTTGTCCTTTTCGTCTGCATTCCATCCTCAGACCAATGGCCAGACGGAGCGAACTAATCAAACTTTGGAGACTTATTTGAGGTGTTTTGTGTCTGCGGATCAGGATGATTGGGTTGCCTTTCTGCCGTTGGCGGAGTTTGCTCTTAATAATCGGGCTAGTTCTGCCACTTTGGTTTCTCCTTTCTTTTGCAATTCAGGGTTTCATCCGCGTTTTTCATCTGGTCAGGTTGAATCTTCGGATTGTCCTGGAGTGGATACGGTGGTGGATCGGTTGCATCGGATTTGGGGACAAGTGGTGGATAATTTGGAATTGTCCCAGGAGAGGACTCAGCAGTTTGCTAACCGTCGTCGTCGTGTTGGTCCCCACCTTCGCGTTAGGGACTTGGTGTGGTTGTCTTCCCGTTTTGTCCCTATGAGGGTTTCTTCTCCCAAATTTAAGCCTCGGTTCATCGGTCCTTATAGGATTTTGGAGATTCTTAACCCTGTTTCCTTTCGTTTGGACCTCCCGGCATCTTTCGCTATCCATAATGTGTTCCATCGGTCGTTGTTGCGGAGATATGAGGTACCGGTGGTTCCTTCTACTGAACCTCCTGCTCCTGTGCTGGTGGAGGGTGAATTGGAGTACGTCGTGGAGAAGATCTTGGACTCCCGTATTTCCAGACGGAGACTTCAATATCTGGTTAAATGGAAAGGCTATGGTCAGGAAGATAATTCTTGGGTAACTGCCTCTGATGTTCATGCCTCGGATTTGGTTCGTGCCTTTCATAGGGCTCATCCAGATCGCCCTGGCGGTTCTTGTGAGGGTTCGGTGCCCCCTCCTTAAGGGGAGGGTACTGTTGTGTATCCGCTTTTTGGGCTCCCCTGGTGGTTGCTGGTGGTACTGGTGACTTGTTTGCACTTTGCTTCTTCTGTTCACCTGCTTCCATCAGTGTTTGGGAGTTTCCTATTTAGCCTTGCTCTCCAGTCATTTCCTTGCCGGTCATCATTGTAACCAGAGCCTTCGGTTGCATGTTCCTGCTACTAGTCTGCTGATCAGCTAAGTGGACTTTGTCCTTTTGTTTTGTACTTTTTGTCCAGTTTGCAGTTTTTGTAATTCTCTGTAGCTGGAAGCTCTTGCGGGCTGAAATTGCCACTCCTATGTCATGAGTTGACACAGGAGTCTTAAAGTAATTTCAGGATGGTTTTTGAAAGGGTTTTCAGTTGACCGTGAAGTCCTCTTTTGTATCCTTCTGCTATCTAGTAAGTGGACCTCTCTTTGCTAAATCTACTTTCATACTGTGTATGTCTTTTCCTCTTAATTCACCGTTATTACATGTGGGGGACTGCTATCATCTTTTGGGGTATTTCCCTAGAGGTAAGCCAGGTCTGTTTCTTCCTCTACCAGGCGTAGTTAGTCCTCCGGCTGGCGCGTGGCATATAGGAAGCCGTAGGTATGCTCCCTGGCTACTGTTAGTTGTGTGGTAGATTTAGCTCACGGTCAACTCGAGTTTCCATCACCCGAGAGCTCGTTCGTTACTTATGTGTTTTTTACGTTCCCTTGCCATTGGGAACCATGACAAAGGTCTTACTTTCTCTATAGGGGTAGCAAGTTTCTCAGGCTGCGTCGAGACGTCCAGGAATTTAGGCACGTTCACCGGCTACCTTTAGTGTGTTCGTTTAGGATCAGAATTGCGGTCAGTCCAGTTACCACCTCCCTAGAGCTCGTTCTATGTTCAGTAACTTAGCTAGTCAGTTCGGTGATCCTCAGCCACTAAGGATCATAACACTCCCCCCACTGGTTTTTGACTCAAACCTTCCCCCCTCAATTTGTATATGGACTAGTGACCTCTATAGGTTGCTTGTCAAGTACACATAGTCATGGCTGACCTGACTCATGGTTCCACCAGCCTGGACAATCCATCTGCATTTTGGTGTTGGCTGCCTCCTCTATATTGTATTGTAAAGTTATATTGTTGAAGACACAGCTCCATTTTACATCCTCTTTGACTTAAGCTCTGCTTACTGCACCCACAAATCGACATTGTAGCTCTCCCACATAATTTCCTAGGGCAATATCTGCAGGCAGGCCCCTCGTCACCCCAACCATGCATTGCTTGACCCCATTGCCAAAGTCTAGTTCTACACTTGCTTTTGGGATATTCTTCCATTGGCCTCCAGCTAATTCAATGGTAATCCCAGATCCATGCTGTATTGCCTCTAGTCGAACCACTCTGGGATCAGCTATAATGAGAAATGCCCCAGAGTCACAAAAGCCAAGAACTCTCCGACCATCCAGCATGACCTCCTGTAAGTGCTTTCTTTGAGGATTAAAGGAACTCGTGGTTGTGGCCCGCACCCAATAAACCCCTAATGGTCGAACATGGGTTTCTGAGCTATTAGGCAAATCAATTTGTAGGGGTGGCACCTCTGTTGTGAATTCTGCTCTTGGGTTCCCTCCGGTGGTTGTTGGTGGTAATACAGTTGTCCCTGGGTTGCAATCCTGGGCAGGTGTCCCTGTTGATTGCAGCTCTGACTGGGGTATTTAGGTGTGCAGGAATCATTAGCCCTTGCCAGTTGTCCATTGTTCTTGGAGGTTTTGCATCTCTGTCTGGTTCCTCCTGCCCTGCTGCCAAATCAGCTAAGATAAGTGTCTGGTTCTGTTTCTTCAGCACACATGCTGTGTGCTTTACAATTCAGTGCTATTTATTGTTTTTTCTTGTCCATCTTAGACTGTGTTTGGATTTGTTCAGTCAAGTTGGATTCTCAGGAGATGCAGATATACATTCCATGTCTTTAGTTAGATGGTGGAATTTTTGTATTATCTGCTGTGGATATTTTTAGGGTTTTAATACTGGCCGCTTAGTATTCTGTCCTATCCTTTCCTATTTAGCTAGCGTGGCCTCTTTTGCAAAATCCTGATTTCTGTCTGCGTGTGTCTTTCCTCTAATACTCACAGTCAATATTTGTGGGGGCTGCCTATCCTTTGGGGTTCTGCTCTGAGGCAAGATAGAATTCCCATTTCCATCTATAGGGGTATTTAGTCCTCCGGCTGTGTCAAGGTGTCTAGTGTTATGGACCTGGTGGTTAGGAGCACCATGAATGACCTGATGGTTAAACTGGAAATCGGGACAAGCTCTGGGGAGTGGGAGCTCTGCTGACCGCAAACCCTAATCCTACCACAAACACTAGAAATAGCCGTGGAGCGTACCTAACTCTTCCTAGACGCCTCTTCACAGCCTAAGAGCTAACTGCCCCTAAAGATAGAAAATAAAGCCTTACCTTGCCTCAGAGAAATTCCCCAAAGGAAAAGGCAGCCCCCCACAAATATTGACTGTGAATTAAGAGGAAAGTCACAAACACAGGAATGAAACAGGTTTCAGCAAAGGAGGCCAGTCTAAATAGACAGAGGATAGGAAAGGGAACTATGCGGTCAGCATAAAAAAACTACAAAAAAAAACACGCAGAGTGTGCAAAAACCTCCACACCAACTCACGGCGTGGAAGTGCCACTCTGCACCCCCAGAGTTTCCAGCTAGCAAGGCAATGTCATGATAGCAAGCTGGACAGAACTTAGCAAGTACTAAGAAATATATTCAGTAAGCAAAGAACCACAAATGAACTAGCAGGGACTTAGCTTCTGCTGGAGTAGACAGGTCATCAGAAGGATCCAAGAGAGATCTGAACCAGTACTGAAACATTGACAGCAGGCATGAAGTAACGATCTGAGTGGAGTTAAATAGAGAAGCCAGCCTAACAATAAACGAGGGCAGCTGGAAAGCCAACCTCAAGGATCAGCAGTACCACTCAAAGCCACCAGAGGGAGTCCAAGGACAGAACTCACCGAAGTACCATTCATGACCACGGGAGGGAGTCCGAGAACGGAATTCACAACAGTCTAGGATGTGTTAGGTACACCCCACGGCTACTTCTAGTTGCGGTGTCAGTTTAGGGTTTGCGGTCAGTACAGACTCCACCTTCTCCTGAGAAAGTCTCATGCTGCTCCAAGGTCACCGGATCATAACACACCTCTTCCTCCATTGTATTTGGCTGTAAATAATTGATAGGCTGATTTGGTGCAGGGTCAATCCTCAATTGACCCTGAGGGCAGGTGTCTTGCAGATGCCCAACCTGCCCACATCGGTAATATTTGCGCTGTATCGCACTCCTTCCCATTTGCCCTCTGGGGACAGAGGTAAGGGAACCTGGAGGCTGATATCTATGTGACAGTGCATGAGGTGGTTGTTGGAGTTGAGACCAATTTCTCCACTGTATAGCTTGGCATGTGGCCTGCAGATGCCGGGGATGCCCACATCTATAACACCTGCGCTCTACTACTTTCTCTTCTTGTAGCATTTCAGAGGAAGTGGCAGGACTAGCTGGAAGGTGAGTCACATGGGTATCAACATGAGGTGGTGGTCTAGTAGGACAGCAAACTTTGGGGATTGAAGGAGAAGAGACCACTGGTGGTGGGGTGCTGGTAGTTTTTACTCCATCCACCAGTAAATTTTTCCACTGAGGCTTGATGGTGAGAACCTCACCAGCTAAAGCAGTTGCTTGCTCCACTGTCACTGGTTTCCTCTCTTGGACTCATTCCCGGATCTCAGCGGGGCATTTGGCAAAGAACTGTTCTTTTAGGATGACCTGTTATGGGCTGGTGGTTTAGGAGCAACATGGGACGTGCTCTGGAGGAGGTGGTACCTGTACTGACCGCAGTTCCTGAGCTTAACACAACACTAGAAGTAGCCGTGGGATGTTCCTGTCACTCCCTAGACACCTCATCACAGCCGGAGAACTAACTACCCCTAAAGATAGAAACAGGAAAGCTTTCTTGCCTCAGAGAAAATCCCCAAAAGATAGGACAGCCCCCCACAAATATTGTCTGTGAGTGGAGAGGGAAATGACATACGCAGAATGAAACCAGAAAGGTAGCAGAGGAGGCCAGTCTAGCTAGATAGATAGAACAGGACAGAATACTGTGTGGTCAGTATTAAAAACTAGAAAAATCCACCACAGTGTTTACAAAAATCTCCACACCTGACTAAAGGTGTGGAGGGTAAATCTGCTTCCCAGAGCTTCCAGCGTAACTGAATAAATCCGTACTGACAAGCTGGACTAGAAAAAACATAGAAAGTGCAGAAAGATTAAGTCCACAACAAGTGGACTGCAAAAGAACAAAGCAAGGACTTATCTTTGCTGAACTGGTCAGAATATCAGGGAAATCCAAGCAGAGATGTGAATCCAACCAGGAACCATTGACAACTGGCACAGGCTGAAGGATAGAACCAGGCTAAATAGCCAAGCCAGAAAGACAATCAGTGGAAGCAGCTGCTGACTACTAAATCCAAGGAGCAGCAGTACCACTGAAAACCACCGGAGGGAGCCCAAGAGCAGAACTCACAAAAGTGCTACTTATAACCACCGGAGGGAGCCCAAGAGCGGAATTCACAACAGTACCCCCCCCTTGAGGAGGGGTCACCGAACCCTCACCAGAGCCCCCAGGCCAATCGGGATGAGCCAAATGAAAAGCACGTACCAAATCGGCAGCATGGACATCGGAGGCAAAAACCCAAGAGTTATCCTCCTGGCCATAACCCTTCCACTTGACCAGATACTGAAGTTTCCGCCTTGAACGACGAGAATCCAAAATCTTCTCCACCACATATTCCAGCTCCCCCTCAACCAACACTGGAGCAGGAGGGTCAACGGAGGGAACCATGGGCACCACATATCTCCGCAACAAAGATCTATGGAACACATTATGAATGGAAAACGAAGCTGGAAGGGCCAAACGAAAAGACACCGGATTGATAATTTCCGAAATCCTATAAGGACCAATAAAACGAGGTTTGAACTTAGGGGAAGAGACCTTGATAGGAACATGACGAGAAGACAACCAGACCAAATCCCCAACCCGAAGCCGGGGACCAACGCACCGACGGCGGTTAGCAAAACGTTGAGCCTTTTCCTGAGACATTGTTAAATTGTCCACCACATGAGTCCAAATCCGCTGCAACCTGTCCACCACAGAATCCACCCCAGGACAGTCCGAAGGCTCAACCTGCCCTGAAGAAAAACAAGGATGAAAACCGAAATTGCAAAAAAAAGGCGAAACCAAAGTAGCCGAACTAGCCCGATTATTAAGGGCAAACTCGGCCAACGGCAAGAAGGTAACCCAATCATCCTGATCAGCAGACAAAAAGCATCTCAAGTAGGTTTCCTAGGTCTGATTGGTTCGCTCCGTCTGTCCATTTGTCTGAGGGTGAAACGCCGAAGAAAAAGACAAATTAATGCCCATTCTACCACAAAAGGACCGCCAAAACCTAGAAACAAACTGGGTACCTCTGTCAGACACAATATTCTCCGGAATACCATGCAAACGAACCACATGCTGGAAAAACAATGGAACCAAATCAGAGGAGGAAGGCAACTTAGGCAAAGGTACCAAATGGACCATTTTAGAAAACCGGTCACAAACCACCCAGATGACAGGCATCTTCTGAGACACAGGAAGATCGGAAATAAAATCCATGGAAATATGCGTCCAGGGCCTCTCAGGGATAGGCAAGGGCAAAAGCAACCCACTAGCACGAGAACAGCAGGGCTTAGCCTGAGCACAAATCCCACAGGACTGCACAAAGGAACGCACATCCCGTGACAAAGAAGGCCACCAAAAGGACCTGGCAACCAAATCTCTGGTTCCAAAGATCCCAGGATGACCAGCCAACACCGAACAATGGATCTCAGAAATCACCTTATTAGTCCATCTATCAGGAACAAACAATTTCCCCACAGGACAGCGGTCGGGTCTATCAGCCTGAAACTCCTGAAGCACCCACTGCAAATCAGGGGAGATAGCAGAAAGAATCACCCCCTCCTTGAGAATACTAGCCGGCTCACGGACTCCTGGAGAATCAGGCAAAAAACTCCTAGACAAGGCATCAGCTTTCACATTCTTAGATCCCGGAAGATACGAGACCACAAAATCAAAACGGGAGAAAAACAAAGACCAACGAGCCTGTCTAGGATTCAAGCGCTTGGCCGACTCAAGGTAAATCAAACTCGATGCTTGGCTCCCTCAAGCCAATGTCGCCACTCCTCGAATGCCCACTTCCTGGCCAACAACTCCCGATTGCTGACATCATAATTACGCTCAGCAGGCGAAAACTTTCTGGAGAAGAAAGCACACGGCTTCAACACAGAGCCATCAGAGCTTCTCTGAGACAGAACAGCTCCTGCCCCAATCTCAGAAGCGTCAACCTCAACCTGAAAAGGGAGAAACATCTGGCTGACGCAACACAGGGGCAGAAGTATAACGACGCTTAAGCTCCTGAAAGGCCTCCACAGCCGCAGAGGACCAATTCACCACATCTGCACCTTTCTTGGTCAAATCGGTCAGAGGTTTAACCACAGTAGAAAAATTAGCAATGAAGCGGCGATAAAAATTAGCAAAGCCCAAAAATTTCTGAAGGCTCTTCACAGATGTGGGCTGAGTCCAATCATAAATAGCCTGGACCTTAACAGGGTCCATTTCAATAGCCGAGGGAGAAAAAATGAACCCCAGAAAAGAAACCTTCTGAACTCCAAAAAGGCACTTAGACCCCTTCACAAACAGTGTATTAGCACGAAGAATCTGAAATACCATCCTGACCTGCCTCACATGAGTCTCCCAATCATCGGAAAAAAACAAAATATCATCCAAATATACAATCATAAGTTTATCCAAATACTCCCGGAAAATATCATGCATAAAGGACTGAAACACAGATGGAGCATTAGAAAACCCGAAAGGCATCACAAGATATTCAAAATGGCCTTCGGGCGTATTAAATGCTGTTTTCCTTTCATCACCCTGTTTGATGCGGACCAGATTATACGCCCCTCGAAGGTCAATCTTGGTAAACCAGCTAGCCCCTTTGATCCGAGCAAACAAATCAGAAAGCAAAGGCAAAGGGTACTGGAATTTGACCGTGATCTTATTGAGAAGGCGATAATCTATACAGGGCCTCAAGGAGCCATCCTTCTTGGCAACAAAAAAGAACCCCGCTCCCAACGGTGTCGAAGACGGGCGAATATGCCCCTTCTCCAAGGACTCTTTTACATAAGTCCGCATAGCGGTATGCTCTGGCACAGACAGATTGTAAAGTCGACCCTTAGGGAACTTACAGCCAGGAATCAAATTAATAGCGCAATCACAGTCCCTATGAGGAGGCAGAGGACTGGATTTAGGCTCCTCAAATATATCCTGGAAATCCGACAAAAACTCAGGAACTTCAGAAGAAGGGGACGAGGAAATTGACATCAGAGGAATGTCACTATGTATCCCCTGACAACCCCAACTAGTCACGGACATAGATTTCCAATCCAGCACTGGATTATGTACCTGTAACCATGGAAACCCCAGCACAACCACATCATGCAAATTATGCAACACCAAAAAGCGAATATTTTCCTGATGTGCTGGAGCCATGTTCATGGCTAACTGTGTCCAGTACTGAGGTTTATTCTTGGCCAATGGCGTAGCATCAATCCCCCTCAAGGGAATAGGACTCTGCAAAGGCTCCAAGGAAAAACCACAGCGCTTGGCAAATTCCAGGTCCATTAAGTTCAGGGCAGCGCCAGAATCCACAAATGCCATTACAGAAAAGGACGACAATGAGCAAATCAGGGTAATAGACAAGAGAAATTTAGGCTGTAAAGTACTGATGGTAACCGACTTAGCAACCCTCTTAGTTCGCTTCGGGCAGTCAGAGATAGCATGAGTAGCGTCACCACAGAAAAAACACAGCCCATTCTGACGTCTGAACTCCTGCCGTTCTGCTCTCGTCAAAACTCTGTCGCATTGCATAGGCTCAGAACTCTGCCCAGAGGACACCGCCATATGGTGCACCACCTTACGTTCACGTAAGCGCCGATCAATCTGAATGGCCAGAGACATTGATTCGTTCAAACCAGCAGGCGTGGGAAACCCCACCATAACATCTTTAAGAGCTTCAGAAAGACCCTTTCAGAAAATAGCCGCCAGGGCATCCTCATTCCATTTTGTAAGCACAGACCACTTTCTAAATTTCTGACAATATATCTCTACTGCTTCCTGACCCTGACACAGAGCCAGCAAAAATTTTTCTGCCTGATCCACAGAATTGGGTTCGTCATAAAGCAGTCCAAGTGCTTGAAAAAACGAATCTATATTGAGCAATGCAGGATTCCCTGGCTCAAGGGAGAATGCCCAGTCCTGCGGGTCGCCACGCAACAGAGAAATAACAATCTTCACCTGCTGAATGGGGTCACCAGAGGAACGGGGTCTCAGAGCAAAAAATAATCTGCAATTATTTTTAAAATTCAAAAACCTAGATCTATCCACAGAAAACAAATCAGGAATAGGAATTCTAGGCTCAGAAACAGGAGTTTGAACAACATAGTCTTGGATACTCTGTACCCTTGCAGCGAGATGATCAACACACGCAGACAAACTCTGAACCTCCATATCAGCACCAAGCTCCTGCACCATCCAAAAATCAAGGGGAAAAAAAAGGACAAAACAAGCAACACAAAAAAAAAATAAAATTAATCAGAACTTTCTCTTCCCTCTTTTGAGATGCATTTAACACATTGTGGGCCAGCTGTACTGTTATGACCTGGTGGGTACGGAGCGGTACTGAGATGACCTGGTGGGCAAAACCAATCATGAACTCGCTAAGGAGCAGCACTGAAATGACCTGGTGGGTAAAACAAAAATAGGACTAGCTCTGAGGAGGTGGTAACTTTACTGACCGCAATCCCTACTCCTAACACCAACACTAGAAATAGCCGTGGAGCGTTCCTATCTCTGCCTAGACGCCTCTGCACAGCCTAAGAACTAGCTACCCCTGAAGATGGAAACGGAAAGCTATCTCGCCTCAGAGAAACCCCCAAAGGAAGATAGCCCCCCACAAATATTGACGGTGAGTGGAGAGGGAAAATGACAAACTCAGAAATGAAACTAGATTTTTTAGCAAAGGAGGCCAATACTACCTAAATAGACAGAGATAGAAAAGGCTACTGTGCGGTCAGTATAAAAACTAAAAGTCCACGCAGAGTTTACAAAAATAACCACCACACCGACTCACGGTGTGGAGGGGCAAATCTGCGACCCCAGAGCTTCCAACTAGCCGGAATATTTCATAATGACAAGCTGGACAAAAGAGACATAAATTGAACTGAACAGAAGGTCATAAGCAGGGAAATACCCAAAAAGTAGCAGACTTATCTTAAGCTGAAAATGGACTGGCCAACAGAGAACTTCCAGGAAAGGACTGAATCCACAGGAAATACATTGACAGCTGGCATCCACTAAAGCCAAAAGCCCAGTTAAATAACAAGGCCAGGAAACCGATTAGTGAACGCAGCTGCTAAGTTCCACTTGAAACCACCAGAGGGTGCCCAAGAGCAGAACTCCCAAAAATACCATTCGCAACCACAGGATGGAGCCCATGAACGGAATTCACAACAGATCCCGGAAGATACGAAACCACAAAATCAAAACGGGAGAAAAACAGGGACCATCGAGCCTGTCTAGGGTTCAGCCGCTTGGCCGACTCGAGGTAAATCAGATTCTTATGATCAGTCAAGACCACAACGTGGTGCTTGGCTCCCTCAAGCCAATGTCGCCACTCCTCAAATTCCCACTTCATGGCCAACAACTCCCGATTGCCGACATCATAATTGCGCTCCGCAGGCAAAAACTTTCTGGAAAAAAAGGCACACGGTTTCATCAAAGAACCATCAGAACTCCTCTGAGACAAAACGGCCCCTGCCCCAATCTCAGAAGCGTCAACCTCAACCTGAAAAGGAAGAGAAACATCCGGCTGACGCAACATAGGGGCAGAAGTAAATCGGCGTTTAAGCTCCTGAAAGGCCTCAACAGCCGCAGAGGACCAATTCATCACATCAGCGCCTTTCTTCGTCAAATCGGTCAGGGGCTTAACCACACTGGAAAAGTTGGCAATGAAACGGCGATAAAAATTAGCAAAGCCCAAAAATTTCTGAAGACTCTTCACAGATGTGGGTTGAATCCAGTCATGAATGGCTTGGACCTTAACAGGATCCATTTCTATAGACGAGGGAGAAAAAATAAAACCCAAAAAAGAGACCTTCTGAACTCCAAATAGGCACTTAGACCCCTTCACAAATAAAGCATTATCACAAAGGATCTGGAATACCATCCTGACCTGCTTCACATGAGACTCCCAATCATCGGAACAAATCAAAATATCATCCAAATACACAATCATGAATTTATCAAGATAATTGCGGAAAATATCATGCATTAAGGACTGAAATACAGAAGGAGCATTAGAGAGCCCGAAAGGCATCACAAGGTATTCAAAATGGCCTTCGGGCGTATTAAATGCAGTTTTCCATTCGTCACCCTGTTTAATACGAACAAGATTATATGCCCCTCGAAGGTCAATCTTAGTAAACCAACTAGCCCCCTTGATCCGAGCAAACAAATCAGAAAGCAAAGGTAAAGGGTATTGGAATTTGACCGTGATCTTATTAAGAAGGCGATAATCAATACAGGGTCTCAAGGAGCCATCCTTCTTGGCAACAAAAAAGAATCCCGCTCCCAATCGTGAGGAAGACGGCCGAATATGCCCCTTCTCCAAAGACTCCTTAACATAACTCCGCATGGCGGCATGCTCTGGCACAGACAGATTGAAAAGTCGGCCCTTAGGGAACTTACAGCCAGGAATCAAGTTAATAGCACAATCACAGTCCCTATGTGGAGGAAGGGAACTGGACTTGGGCTCATCAAATACATCCTGGAAATCCGACAAAAACTCAGGAACTTCAGAAGAGGGGGAAGAGGAAATTGACATCAAAGGAACGTCACTATGTACCCCTTGACAACCCCAACTAGTCACAGACATAGATTTCCAATCCAGCACCGGATTATGTCCCTGTAACCATGGAAAACCCAGTACAACACCATCATGCAAATTATGCAACACCAGAAAACGGCAATCTTCCTGATGTGCTGGAGCCATGCACATGGTCAGCTGAGTCCAATACTGAGGTTTATCCTTGGCTAACGGTGTAGCATCAATGCCCCTCAAAGGAATAGGGCTCTGCAAAGGCTGCAAGGAAAAACCACAGCGCCTGGCGAATTCCAAGTCCATCAAGTTCAGGGCAGCGCCTGAATCCACAAATGCCATAACAGAAAAGGACGATAATGAGCAAATCAAGGTCACAGATAAGAGAAATTTAGGCTGTACAGTACTGATGGCAACAGACCTAGCGACCCACTTAGTACGCCTAGGGCAATCAGAAATAACATGAGCAGAATCACCACAGTAAAAACACAGCCTATTCTGGCGTCTGAATCCCTGCCGTTCTGCTCTAGTCAAAATCCTATCACATTGCATAGGCTCAGGATTCTGCTCAGAGGATACTGCCATATGGTGCACAACTTTGTGCTCGCGCAGGCGCCGATCAATCTGAATGGCTAGAGACATAGATTCGCTCAAACCAGCAGGCGTGGGGAACCCCACCATAACATCTTTAAGGGCTTTCTGAAAATTGCTGCCAGAGCCTCCTCATTCCATTTAGTGAGCACAGACCATTTTCTAAATTTCTGGCAGTATACTTCTGCCGCTTCCTGACCCTGACACAGGGCCAACAAGGTCTTTTCTGCATGATCCAGAGAATTAGGTTTGTCATACAATAATCCGAGCGCTTGAAAAAATGCGTCTACATTAAGCAATGCCGGATCCCATGATTCAAGGTAGAATGCCCAGTCCTGAGGGTCACCACGCAGCAGAGAGATGACAATTTTAACCTGCTGAATGGAATCACCAGAGGAATGGGGTTTCAAGGCAAAAAACAATTTGCAGTTATTTTTAAAGTTCAAAAACTTGGATCTGTCCCCAAAAAACAAATCAGGGGTTGGAATTCTAGGCTCTAAAGCCGGAGTCTGGACAACATAATCTTGGATGCTCTGTACTCTTGCAGCAAGTTGATCCACACGAGAAAACAAACCCTGAACATCCATGCCAGCGCCAAAATCCTGAACCACCCAGAGATTAAGAGGAAAAAAAAGACAAAACAGACTGCAGAAAAAAAAATGGCTGAGAACTTCCTTTTCCTTCTTTTGAGATGCATTTAATTCATTTTTGGCCAGTTGTGCTGTTATGGGCTGGTGATTTAGGAGCAACATGGGACGTGCTCTGGAGGAGGTGGTACCTGTACTGACTGCAGTTCCTGAGCTTAACACAACACTAGAAGTAGCCGTGGGATGTTCCTGTCACTCCCTAGACACCTCGTCACAGCCGGAGAACTAACTACCCCTAAGGATAGAAACAGGAAAGCTATCTTGCCTCAGAGAAAATCCCCAAAGGATAGGACAGCCCCCCACAAATACTGACTGTGAGTGGAGAGGGAAATGACATACGCAGAATGAAACCAGGATGTAGCAGAGGAGGCCAGTCTAGCTAGATAGATAGAACAGGACAGAATACTGTGCGGTCAGTATTAAAAACTAGAAAAATCCACCACAGTGTTTACAAAAATCTCCACACCTGACTAAAGGTGTGGAGGGTAAATCTGCTTCCCAGAGCTTCCAGCTTAACTGAATAAATCCATACTGACAAGCTGGACTAGAAAAAACATAGAAAGTGCAGAAAGATTAAGTCCACAACAAGTGGACTGCAAAAGAACAAAGCAAGGACTTATCTTTGCTGAACTGGTCAGAATATCAGGGAAATCCAAGCAGAGATGTGAATCCAACCAGGAACCATTGACAACTGGCACAGGCTGAAGGATAGAACCAGGCTAAATAGCCGAGCCAGAAAGACAATCAGTGGAAGCAGCTGCTGACTACTAAATCCAAGGAGCAGCTGTACCACTTAAAACCACCGGAGGGAGCCCAAGAGCAGAACTCACAAAAGTGCCACTTACAACCACCGGGGGGAGCCCAAGAGCGGAATTCACAACAATGACCTGGAGGAAAATCTCCCAAGTTAAGGCCCCCTCTCCCTCTAGCCAGCGGTGACACAATTGTTTGAGCCTGTGGGCATATATCTTGAAAGACACTTCCCCCTCACAGGCTAAGGAGGGGAAGTGCATTTCATTCAGTGTGGGAGCTAATATGGGGGCCATTATTCAACAAGGGAACTAATGTGTGGCCAATACACAATGTGAGAGCTAATATGGGCCCTTTATACAACAAGGGAGCTAATATTGGGCCATTATACAGAATGTGAGCTAATATGGGGGCTATTATACAGGGGAGAGTCAATATTGGGTCCATAATACAGTGTGAAAACTAATGTGGGGTCATTATATAGCATGAAAGCTAATATTGGGCCGTTATACACAATGTTAGCTAATATTGGGCCATTATACAGGTCAGAGCTAATATGAGCACCTTTATACAGCATGGGAGATAATATGTGGATCATTATACAGCATGGTAGCTAATGTTTGGGCCATTATACAGTGTGGAAGGTAATGGGCAGCCATGATATATTGTGGGAGCTAATGCGGGGAGTATTACACAGCCTGGGAGCTAATATTGGGCAATTATACAGCATGGGAGCTAATGTGGGGGCCAGTATACAGCATGGAATCAAATTTGTGAGTCATTATACAGCATGGGGGCTAATGTGGGGGCCATTATACAGTGTGAAAGCAAATGCGGGGGGCCATTATACAGTGTGGGAGCTAATGCAGGGGCCATTATACAGTGTGAGAGTTAATGCGGGGGCCATTATACAGCATGGAAGCTAATGCAGGGGCCATTATACAGTGTGGGAGCCAATGTGGGGGCCATTATACAGCATGAAAGCTAATGCAGGGCCATTATACAGTGTGGGAGCTAAGGTGGGGGCCATTATACAGCGTAGGACTGAGGAATGAAAAGGGGCATGTTATTTTTAAGCGACAGCCAGAAGGGGGGATGTTATTACTGTATATGGGCTAGAATAGGGAACATTATTACAGTACTGGGGGCATTATACTGTACTGGGGCTATAAGACTATAATGGGGGACAGTGTATTGCACTAGGGCCACAGAAGGGGACCTTATGATGTATGGGAGCCACAGAGGTGGACAAACTGTATGGGAGCCAGAATGGGGGTCATTTTTACTGTATTGGGGCCAGAATAGGGGGCACTATTACTGTATGGGGCCAGAATGAGAGACTTTATTACTGTGAGAGGTTCACAAAGTGCAGGATATCACTATTTTAATATATTCTATTTTTGGAAATATTGTTTCTCTGGGGGAGTAAAGCTGTTCTGTGCAGGCAAGACAGTAATTTGCTCTGGTCGGCGGTGTGCAAGATACACATGTGCGGCAGGATGTCTGCCGTGCTTGCAGGAACACCCGATTGGTCACGTTTCGTACTCTGGACACTCTTCTGCACACATTTATTGTTTTGTGGCCCTGCCTGCCCTCAGACACACATCCTTGTAAGAGGAGTCTTGTGACAATAATTGCCGATGCCAACTGCCAGAATGAAGCAACATGTATGCCACCCCATTAGTTGCCTGCTATCTGTGTCCCTACAAATCTTTGAATGTTATGTAATTTAATCTGATGGCTAGGGGCTATTATTTTAAGATTATTACATGCAGGATTTGCCATGTTTCCTTTATGAGCGTGGTGGCGGGGGATTCATTATAAGCCCCAGACCATTAGTATGATAATCCCCAACACCAATTACGTAACAGTAACACTGACATCAGTTGCTTTCAATAATCTCATAATAAAATGCTTACGTTTTATGAGATTATCAAATGTAGTGCAGAACATGCCAGAGTTACTGTCTGGGGGAGCCTAAGAGCATGTGATGATTATTAACTTCAAATAATGGTTATTGGGTTACTTAGCCACCCCAAGAAGTAGACAGGATGTGCAGTAAATATTCATACATCAGAGTCTCCTGGCTAGGTTGGGTTTGATGGTTGCTAATTGTTGATCATTTATTACCATGGATTGATCTATCAGTAACAGATCATTCTACACACATAAACTGTCATTGTGTTCGATAGCACATGTGGAGCGCCCGCTAGGACCGTGGGGTACTGGTACCGGGCCGGTTCTGGTCTTAAAGGGGGGTGGTCACAGTGGCAATGACCCTGTCCATGGCCATGGGCATCCAGTAGAAAGGGGTTCACGAAAAAGGGGAATAAAGTCTAATGTAGTGTTCGTGACGACACCTGTGGTACTCGGCCAGAGATGGCTGACGCTGCTTAAAGGGTCCACTGGGGATGATGGTATTGCAGCTTAGATGGTATGACTCCCCACAGGTAGAGAATAATCCCCAGGGCTCCAGGTGTAGTTGGTAAGGATAGTAGATGGTGAAGTGCAGGAAAGAACTATTGGACACTTACCTTTTACTGATGCTGTTCAGGTACAGGTAACAGATAGTCTCTGGAATCTGGGCAGCCTGGAAGCGATTTGGAGTCCCCTTAACCAGTTGGGGTTGGAAGCCTTTCTTACTGTGCTGTGTTCTCAGTCCCTTGCTGCCTGAGGCTTCATACAAGATCCTCTCTTTCTCTGTCCTTTTAGTTGGACACTACCCGCATGGCAGGCAAGTCAAGCCTTTTTACAGGGGTCCTTTCTTGTGGTGACTCCGGACTCTATCTGCTGCTGTGCCTTTTGGTGTAATGGTGGCCAGGAGACTTGGAATCTCCTGCCCTCCAGTTTCTGCTTTTGGGCTTACAGTTACCCCCACAACCTCGGAATTCTGGCCTCCGGTTTCTTGTGCTGATCCTGGAGGGAGCCCACTCGCAGCTCCACTCCCAGTATCTTTCGTCTCCTTTGCTCCTTCTCCCCTTACTGTTTCCTTCAATCTGTCTGACTCTCCTGTCAGGAGCTGCAGAGTCGTATGTCTGTTCTGCTCCAGCTCTCCTCACAGACTCTTCTAACAGACCCCCCTCACAGACTCTTCTAACAGACTCCTAAATCCTCCTCCAGCCAGAATATATATAGGGAAGCTACCCTCAAACCGGGTCTAGAGCTCCCCCTTCTGGCCTGGAGTCAGAACAGTGTTGTGTGTATGTGTTACCTATTAAATGGATCCTTGTCGCTTCCAGGCATGGCATCACCTCCCCCGAAAGGAAGGAAATACCACTGTAACAACTGGCTTCCTGGGGTGTTACACATGACCTGTTTACAAAGGACAATGTGCTGCCGACAATATTGGATATACTGGTATCTCATTTTAAGTGATAAACATGTAACCAATAGGAAAATTGTTCAGTGTAGAGCACTGTAGAAATATGAACCCAGTCTTATGCTAGCCGAGTTCAATACCACTCGTGGTCCAAAACATACAGGTCTCATAGAAGACAGTTTTCTGGCCATCATAACATTGAGGACCATAGAGATGACTCTGCTGCTATATATTTTATGTTCTAATAGTACACACCTTTTTTGTTATCCTAAATTATAAAAATAAAATGTTCAAAGTTTTTTAACACTATGTTTCTCGCTACAGGTGCAGACTCAAAGTGTTATGGTGAGTAAGACATTTAAATAATGACCAAATCCATACAATTATGTGTCCTATCTTTATTTTTGGAACATATTCTATTTTCAAGTTTCTCCTAATAATTAAACAGTAAAAAATGGGCAGTACACAGATGAAATGTGGATGATAACTACTGTATGTACTCACCATATTTTGACTGACTGATGGACTTGCAATGGCAAATTTGATTAGTGCAAAATGAAAGTATATCTTTTTTTCTTTTTTATTGTGGACACTCAGTCGGTAAAACACCAAGGACATTTGAACGATCACTAACTATAATAGGGACATTTTATATTCTTGAAAAACATGTATAACAGATTTACATGAAACACAGACATCTATTTGAGGCCTTATAGCGTAGGTAGGAAGGCCAGTTCAAAAACTCTATGCCTAGCCCCCTCCAACCAATGCTTCCATTCATCTAAATCTGTTTTAACAGCCAAAAGTTCCCTATCGCTTATATATATATATATATATATATATATATATATATATATAGTTGGACTCTGCTTGTAAGAATTTCCAAGATAAAATAACGCGCAAGGATGAAAGTAACCGTCCTTGTTCAGTGAAAGAAAAGCACTCATCTCCACAAAGAGGTGTCCACCTCAACCACAAAAGGCAAATCAATATTGGGTTGACTGCGGACAGGATCTTTAGAAGAGGCTGTCTTAAGAGCAGAAAAGCATTAACCGCTTCAGTAGACCTAGAGGAAAAGTCAGTACCCTTCCTGGTCATATCAGTAAGAAGTTTGAGCATGACTGAAAAGTTGTTAATGAACTTACGATAATAATTAGCAAAACCTAAGAACCTTTGTAAAGCTTTAAAATTAGTAGGTAGCATCCAATCAAGGACGGCCTGTACCTTAAGGGGATCCATGTAAAAACCTTTAGCAGAAATCAAATCACCCAAAAACTAAGTCTGCTGTGCTTCAAATTGACACTTCTCTTTCTTGGCAATGATTGTCACAAAACCTGAAGCACCTATTGAACATGCTGCTGATGCTTCTCACGTGAACCTGAGTAAATCAAGATATCATCCAAATATATCACCCCAAAATTTACCCACCAAAAAAGAAAAAATATAATTTATAAAGTTCTGAAATACTGTTGGAGTATTGGTCAACCGAATGGCATCACCAACTTTTCAAAGTGACCTTTGGGTGTACTGAAGGCAGTCTTCCATTCCTCACCTTGGCAAGCATGTATAAGGTTTTATGTCCCTCTCAGGCCCAGTTTACAAAACCACTTGACCCCCCACTAGTTGATTAAACTGATTAAGAATAAGAGGTAATGGGTATGTATTATTTACAGTTATCTTATTAATCTCTCTAAAATCCTATCAAGGACGCAAACCTCCATCTTTTTTCTTAACAAAGAAAAAACCCATGGCGACTATTGAGGTGGAAGGCCTTTTATGACCCCTGGATAGACTCTTCTGAATGTATTCTTTCAAACATCTCTTTCAGTAAGAGAGAGGTTAAGTAGACGAGATTAGGCAATTTGCCCCCTGGGATAAATTTGATAGCACAATCATAAGCCCTGTGCGTGGGTAAAACTTCACATTCAGTCTCAAAAGAAACATCCTCAAAATCCTGAATAAAATCTGGAAGAAGAGTTCGCTTAGAAAAATTCCCCTAAGACTTAACCTCGCAAGCCTCCCAATTGATGGCAAGATTGTGTTTTTCCAATCAGGGTGTACCAAACACAATTTTAGCTGGTGAGGAAGGAAACACCTTGAATGAAACAGATACTGTGTGTAACACTCCCATTCTCATGCACACATTCTCAACTTTAGAGATAACATGACTTTGGGTAAGGGGAGAATTATCAATTGTGGATACTTGACTCAGATGATCAAGAGTTGAAACTGTGTACCCACACTCAATAGCAGAAGCACTATCAATGAGATCTAAGGCAGAACCTGAGTCAACAAATGCAGAGGTAACTATAGCTAAGATTTGGCAACCAAAGACACTTGTAGAAAACAACCAGTAGTATGAATGAGAGAGAACTTCAAACCTTTAGAACCAGTGTCCTTACATAGTAATGATTTGATTTTTTTTCTTTCTTTTTACTTTTAAGAAATTCATGATTGAATTGGAAACACTGAATCACTATATGACCCATTCAAACACAGTATATACAGAAATGAGCAGGTGTTACAAGTTCAATTCCCTCCTTGGACTCTCTGAAGGCCCCAATTTTGCATTGGTTCTCCTGACTCAATAGGATGAGAGAGAAGTCATTAAAACACCATCAAAGGAGTTATCCCTAAGACTTCTGTCCAAACACACTGCCATTGACAAGTCTTCTTCCAGGGACAACAAGGAGGGACCATAAACCATAATATCTTGTATCTGCCTAGACCCTGGCAGAATTGACTGTAGAGAGCCGAGTCATTCCAGGACGTTTCCACTGCCCAGGAGCAGTAGTCCTCCACTTTACAATTTCCCTGAACCAACCTGTAGATCATTGATTTTAGAGCAGCAACGTTATCTGGGTCATCATAAATGAGCCCCAGATCAGAGATAAAAGCATGTATCTAAGGAATCCTCAAGTAGAGAAAAAGCCTAAGCCTAAGGGTCTCCGCGGAGCAAAGACAGAACAACATCCACACGTTAATTCTCTTCTCTGGATGTGACAGTACTGAGGTGAAAATATAACTTACATGAGGAAAAAAAAATTGAAAACTTATATTGGTCCCTTGTCAAAACAATCCAAAACAATTTACAGTAAGCTCAGAAGATTATTTTGAAAGGAGAAGAACCTGCGTAGCGGCAGATCATACATGCTGTTGTTGCCGCTTGATGTCAGCTACCTCCAAAGACAAGGACTGCAATCATGGCTTCTCAGCATACAAAAAATGTAGTGGGCAGGTGATAATGTTATGATAGTGTAGCAACTCACTAGGGAAAATAGGAAACACACTAAAAACTGCAACTGACCTCACCAGTTCCTGTACAGACTGAAGATCCTGACCTCGCAGTCCCTAGTGGTTACTGAGTGAGTGGATCTATGCTGCATGAAAGGCTATTGAGCGCTTCACATTCTTCCTAAAGAACCGGAGGGCAAAGCATAGTGAAATTACCCACGGAAGGGAAAGTGTGCTGAAATATATAGAAATCCCAGGGTGAGTAAAACAAACCAAGAAATACAAAAATATAAAGGATCATTTAAGTACTGATAGAGAATGTCACCTACTTCCTAAAAAGAAACAGAAGGTAGGTGCAGGGTAAAGAGCATAAAATAAACAGCAATGAGATAAACTCAAGCTGGTCTTTTACTGACTGGCTTAAACTAAAACAGTATGGCTAAACATACAAATGAGACTATCACCAGCAGAAAATACCAGCAGGAGGAAAGTACCCAAAATGTGATAGGGCAGACAAATGAGTAAATGAAAACACTTGTTACCCTAAAAAGACTGAAGCAAGGATAATAGATACTAAACACCCGGAGAAAAGGTGCATCTGCTGTGGCTCAGCGAACAAAGAAGCTGACCACAAAGCGCAGGCTCATGGCGCATGATACTAAATGTCTGCAATCCTTTGGAATTCGATGCCCCAACATGTCTGATTATCCACCACATCATAACTTTCAGAGTGAAACTCAAAAACCCATCTCTTCAAGAAAGCTTATAGCCTACAATGACCCTGAAGCCACCTCACCACCAGCGAAGCAACTGCAAGCTACCCGACCTCCTGTCTTCTTCCCCATTATCATGTAGATTGCAAGCCATTGAGAGCAGCGTCTTCTCTCCTCTGTTCCAGGATGTCACATTAAAAGCAATAGCTCCACCTGTGATTATACATAGGAGCTCTGTAGGTTTATATGGTACAGGTAATACAATGACTTACAAGTGATGCATGCAGATGAAGTCATTCATTTTATCTTTTCTTCTTCATCTGGCACAGAATACTATGACTTCTACCAATCAGGACTCATCTCTGTAGAAAGTAACCCAATATACATATATGACTAATCACTTCTGCAGCACACTCCACACTTTTTTTTCCCAGTTCTAAAGTGCAATAGAACTATTCTGGAGTCCTCGCAGGGACACTACCTCCCATTTCTACACCCTATGGTAACAATAGCCGCAAAAATAATATATTTTACTGTAGTGATGTCTTAATTTGTGACCCTTCACAGAATAAATGTCCCCCTGCAGCACCCATACAATCTCAATGAATATGTTCCCCTTTGTGGCCTTGTGAAATAGTAAAATTCCTCTTTGCAACAAATGCAACAGTAATGCCCCCTTCACCGTGACAACATACACAATTTCTACCCCCATACACTAATAGTGTCCACCTTTATATGCTTTGATACAGCTGGATATTGTGGTTTCATAATATAATAATGTATGGGCCATAAAAGGAATATTATTATTATTATAATTATTAATTATAATAATTATTATTAAAGGAATATTATTAAAGTTCTCCGTTCTGGAATAATAACGTTCCCTATTTGGCCCACATACAGTAATATTGTCTCACAATGGGCCCCATATTAAATAATAATGATCCCCACTGTCCCACATCCTCTAATAGTGTCCTCCATCCTGACCTCTTCCTTAATAATGTCTCCCATCCTGGTTCTTCCATCTTATAATAATGTTCTCATGTTGTAATAATGTACTCTGTCCTGTAATAATGTCCCAATCCTGCATTAATATCTCCCATCTTGCCCTTCATCCTGTAATAATGCTCCCCATCCTGGCCCCTTCCTGTAATAATGTCCCCCATTGTGGCTCCTTCCTGTAATAATGTCCCCCATCCTGGTCCCTTCCTGTAAAAATGTCCCCCATTGTGGCCCCTTGCTGTAAAAATCTTCCTGTAAAAATGTCACCTATCCTGGTCCCTTTCTTTATTAACGTCTCTTGCTCTGGTGCTTTTTTTTCTCCAAGACATTTTAAAAAAATTAATAATTTTTACTTTTCACCACTCCCATGGACATATTGCAACTCCTTAGTATAGGAAACGGTATTTGGATGAAAAATCGTCCATTTTTTCTGGATGAAAATTGGATGATTTTTTTTATATGCTGGTGAAAAGCTTCTTTCTGCCACGCCATGTGTTTCTTGTCTCTATTTTCCTAGTAAGAGTTATTAAACAGCAACGCTAAACATTCAATTAGAACCTGATTTGTAACGAGATTTCTTCTTTCTACAGATGGCTCCATTGTAGCTTGTGAAACCTGTGGTGGATCCTGTGATACTGGTCCATGTTTCTGCGTAAATGCCATAGACCCTTGTGTCCCCACAACAGCAGATGTCTGCGTTTCACAATCCAATGAATGCTGCCCCCATGGTTATTACTATGACACAACTGCTGTCTGCTGCACAGGTATGGTATGACATGATGGAGCTGATATTAATCACATTTATTTTTCTGGTAACGATAGCCCACTAATATTATCACCATCTTTAATCCTATCAGATACAGTAACATGCAATCCTCTATGTGCTGAAGACGAATATTGTGCTTTAGGAATATGTGTATGCAACCTAGCTATGTACAAAGATAAAAGTAAGTATATACAGCTCTACTAAATCATGCATTCATAATCCTAAAATATCTCTTTGGAGGATCACCATGTCATTTTATTTCTCTTCCAGCTAGGTTATGGATATTATTAATGGATAATAAGTTAAAGCTAAACTACTCTTTGGCTTATGCTTTGAAACATTTCTGAATTTGTCACAATTAGTGTTGAGCGATACCTTCCGATATCGGAAAGTATCGGTATCGGAAGGTATCGGCCGATACCGGCAAAATATCGGATCTCGCCGATACCGATACCAATGCAAGTCAATGGGACGAAAATATCGGAATTAAAATAAACCCTTTCTTTCCTTGTAGGTTCATTCTACATGAAGGAAAACAACTAAGAATAATGTAGGATGTATTGGGGGAGGTGGCGGAGACATTAAAGGCATAGAGGTTTAGCCCAATCAAATAGAATAGCAGGAATTTTAATTTTTTTTTAAGACGTTCGGAGTTACAAAGATATTGACTATGTTAAGATTTTTTTTATTTTGTCAGATATTGATGTTTCACTACTTCCACGCCCTTCACCTTTTTTTTTACTTCTCCCACACTTTCTTCTTCTTCATCATCATCAGCATCTTTGACATCAACTTCTTCTTCACCTTATTCATCTTCTTCTTCATCTTCTACCTATTATTTTTTTTTGTTACATTGTTCATATTCTTTTTATTTAACTATCTTTATATTCAACTTCTTCATCATATTCTTATTTGTGACAGGCATTCCCGTAGTTGTTATCTATAAAAGTTTGAAGATTACACCTTCCGTTCTGCCTGTCACAAAAGAGATACATTTGTCCGCGTTCAGTTTGGCCTGCAGCATCAGGCTTTATCCAGGGGCACCACGAGGAGGAACGGACTCACCCCCATACACTGCTTAGTCTTCTTCTGCTTATAATTTAGATAATATCTTTTGCTCTGATATTTAGTGTTATGCTTAATGTTCTTCTGCTCTTTGTTATGCAGCCTCTTGTTCTTCTGCTTCTCGGTCTCCCATGTCGTCGTCTCCAGGGTCGTCGTCTCCGGGGTCGTCGTCATCAGGGTGGTCTTCAGGGTCATCGTCCCCAGGGTCGTCGTCATCTCAGTGGTTGTCGTCTCTGGTGTCGTCATCTAAGGGGTGGTCTTCCGGGTCATCGTCTTTAGGGTCTTGAACTTGGAAATGTAGCAGAAGGTACAAGAAGGCTGAGAAAATGCTGAGAAACAGCTGATGGAACTGGAACTCGGATGGCTACCCGAAGGTCCAAGAGCCAATGGAACTACCGAGGACCAGCTGACGTTACTGGAACCCGGTTACTAAGCAGGAGGTACCCGTGCCTGAAAGCACTACCAAGGACCACCTGATGTTGGTGGAACTCAGATACCCAGAGGGAGGCACCTAAGCCAAAGGCTCTGCCCGGAACCAGCTGACTGTACTGGAACCAGGATGGGGAGCAGAAGGTACAAGAGCAAAAGACACTGCCAAGAACCAGCTGACGGTACTGGAACACGGATGGGTAGCCGAAGGTCCAAGAGCCAATGGAATTACCGAGGACCAGCTGACGTTACTGGAACCCGGTTACTAAGCAGGAGGTACCCGTGCCTGTAAGCACTACCAAGGACCACCTGACGTTGGTGGAACTCGGATACCCAGAGGGTGGCACCTAAGCCAAAGGCTCTGCCCGGAACCAGCTGACGGTACTGGAACCAGGATGGGGAGCAGAAGGTACAAGAGCAAAAGACACTGCTGAGAACCAGCTGATGGTACTGGAACCCGGATGGGTAGCCGAAGGTCCAAGAGCCAATGGAACTACCGAGGACCAGCTGACGTTACTGGAACCCAGTTACTAAGCAGGAGGTACCCGTGCCTGAAAGCACTACCAAGGACCACCTGACGTTGGTGGAACTCGGATACGCAGAGGGAGGCACCTAAGCCAAAGGCTCTGCCCGGAACCAGCTAACGGTACTGGAACCAGGATGGGGACCTATTAAAGCTTGTCTTCTTAGAGCCCCAACTAGTGGGGTTGGAGCAAAGGGTCAGCAGGAAGAGCAGAGTGTAGGCCGAAGCCTGCACTGGAGGCATTTGTAGGTCTGTTGTGTCTGCGTGGCATTTGCAGGACACGATGCCGGCTACACAGCAGGGGAACAGCTGGCGTTGCTGAACCCCACTGACACATTGGCGGGTGTTTTTCTCTGTGCAGCTAGCACTTCCAGGTGCCAACTGGTGGTGTTAGAGCCCAGGGTCAGCAGGAGGAGAGGGAGCAGAGTGTAGGCCGAAGCCTGCACTGGCGGCAGCTTTGTGTCTGCGTGGCATTTGCATGACACGTTGCCGGCTACACAGCAGGGGAACAGCTGGCGTTGCTGAACCCCACTGACACATTGACGTGTGTTTTTCTCTGTGCAGCTAGCACTTCAGTTAGAGCCCAGGGACAGCAGGAGGAGAGGGAGCAGAGTGTAGGCCGAAGCCTAATTGAACCAATTTTAAAGGTAACCTTTAACCCCCCCTCAGGTGTTACAAACTAGAAGAGCCACACCTTGGGCAGCTGTAATACTGCACAAGTCAAAGGTTGCTCTTTAAGTTTTGAATCTTGCAGACGCTGAATGAAACACGTATAACATTTAGCCCCTTATACAGTCAAACTGTCTTGGAGGCGTGACTTTCCTTCTTAATGAGACGCAGCACAGCTGTCAAAAATCCCACCTTGGTGCTGGGCGCAGCCTCCTGAGCGTTGTTATTAGCTGTACAGGAGTCTGCGCTGTCGTGTTATCCCTTGGCCATGCGCTGTTAGCGCTGCCCGTCTTCTGACATCATTTCATGTCGGCCGGTGCGGTTCGCGTTGACAGTGAATCCCAGCCCTGCAGTGTCTTTTCCTTAATTCACACTGTGGGGCTGGGATTCATGGCCTTGCGCAGTAAATATGTTCGCCTCTCACTCGTGTCCTTATACCTGCTACAGACTGTGCGGCATCAGCTGATCCCTTATCGCATGCCACGGCCATGAAGCCGTACAGTCTGAAGAAGGCGGAAGGAGATGAGTGACAGGCGAAGATATGCACTGCTCATGCCCGTCAATCACACCTTCGCAGTCAAAATAAATAAGACACCGAGGGGCGTTGTGTCGGGCAGGGCGGCTGCAGAGGCGCAGCCAGCCAAACAATGATGTCAGAAGATGGGCAGCGCTACCAAGGGGGTTGCAGCGTGTCATTACAAAGGAAAGTCACACCTCAGGGACAGTTTAATGGTCTCAGGAGACACATTTTAGATGTGTTGCGTTCGGCGTGTGCAAGGAGAGTAACTTAATGAGCCACCTTGTACAAATGCAGCATTACTGCAGTACAAGGTGGCTGTTATACATGCCAACGCCTGGGGGGGACAGGTTCCCTTCAATTTCAGTTCTTGTGTCTGCGTGGCGTTTGCAGGACACGATGCCGGCTACACAGCAGGGGAACAGCTGGCGTTGCTGAACCCCACTGACACATTGGCGGGTGTTTTTCTCTGTGCAGCTAGCACTTCCGGGCGCCAACTGGCGGTGTTAGAGCCCAGGGACAGCAGGAGGAGAGGGAGCAGAGTGTAGGTCCGAAGCCTAATTGAACCAATTTTAAAGGTAACCTTTAACCCCCCCTCAGGTGTTACAAACTAGAAGAGCCACACCTTGGGCAGCAGTAATGCTGCCCAAGTCAAAGGTTGCTCTTTTAATTTTGTTCCTTGCAGACGCTGAATGAAACACGTACAACATTTAGGCCCTTATACAGTCAAACTGTCTTGGAGGCGGGAGCTCCCTTCGTAATGAGACGCAGCACAGCTGTCAAAAATGCCACCTTGGTGCTGGGCGCAGCCTCCAGAGCGTCGTTATTTGCTGTACAGGAGTCTGCACTGTCATGTTATCCCTTGGCCATGCGCTGTTAGCGCTGCCCATCTTCTGACATCATTTAATGTCGGCCGGTGCGGTTCGCGATGCCCATGAATACCAGCCCCGCAGTGTCTTTTCAGTAATTTACACTGCGGGGCTGGGATTCATGGCCTTGCGCAGTCAATATGTTTGCCTCTCACACTCATGTCCTTACACCTGCTTCAGACTGTGCGGCGTCAGCTGATCCCTTATCGCATGCCACTGCCATGAAGCCGTACAGTCTGAAGAAGGCGGAAGGAGATGAGTGACAACAGGCGAAGATATTCACTGCTCATGCCCGTCAATCACACCCTCGCAGTCAAAATAAATAAGACACCGAGGGGCGTTGTGTCGGGCAGGGCGGCCGCAGAGGCGCACTCAGCCAACCAATGATGTCAGAAGACGGGCAGCGCTACCAAGGGGGTTGCAGTGTGTCATTACAAAGGAAAGTCACACCTCAGGGATGGTTTAATGGTCTCAGTGGACACATTTTAGACGTGTTTCGTTCGGCGTGTGCAAGGAGAGTAACTTAATGAGCCACCTTGTACAAATGCAGCATTACTGCTGTACAAGGTGGCTGTTATACATGCCAACGCCTGGAGGGGGACAGGTTCCCTTCAATTTCAGTTCTTGTGTCTGCGTGGCGTTTACAGGACATGATGCCAGCTACACAGCAGGGGAACAGCTGGCGGTGCTGAACCCCACTGACAGAGTGGTGGGTGTTTTGCTCTGTGCAGCCAGCACTTCCGGGCACCAACTGGCGGTGTTAGAGACCAGGGTCAGCAGGAGGAGCAGAGGGAGCGGAGTGTAGGCCGAAGCCTGCACTGGCGGCAGCTTTGTGTCTGCGTGGCTTTTGCAGGACAAGTTGCCAGCTACACAGCAGGGGAACAGCTGGTGGTGCTGAACCCCACTGACAGAGTGGCGGGTGTTTTGCTCTGTGCAGCCAGCACTTCCGGGCACCAACTGGCGGTGTTAGAGCCCAGGGTCAGCAGGAGGAGCAGAGGGAGCGGAGTGTAGGCCGAAGCCTGCACTGGTGGCAGCTTTGTGTCTGCGTGGCTTTTGCAGGACACGTTGCCAGCTACACAGCAGGGGAACAGCTGGCGGTGCTGAACCCCACTGACACATTGGCGGGTGTTTTTCTCTGTGCAGCCTGCACTTCCGGGCACCAACTGGCGGTGTTAGAGCCCAGGCTCTGCGGGAGGAGCAGAGTGTAGGCCGAAGCCTAATTGAACCAATTTTAAAGGTAACCTTTAACCCCCCTCAGGTGTTACAAACTAGAAGAGCTACACCTTGGGCAGCAGTAATGCTGCCCAAGTCAAATGTTGCTCTTTTAATTTTGTTCCTTGCACACGCTGAATGAAACACGTACAACATTTAGGACCTTATACAGTCAAAACTGTCTTGGAGGAGGGAGTTCCCTTCTTAATGAGACGCAGCACAGCTGGCAAAAATACCACCTTGGTGCTCTGCGCGGCCTCCTGAGCATCGCATTTTGCTGTACAGGAGTCTGCGCTGTTGCGTTATCCCTTGGCCATGCGCTGTCCGTCTTCTGACATCATTTGATGTCAGCTGGTGCGGTTCGCGATGCCCATGAATACCAGCCCAGCAGTGTCTTTACATTGTTTCACACTGCTGGGCTGGGATTCATGGCCTTGCGCAGTACATATGTTGGCCTCTCACTCGGGTCCTTACACCTGCTTCAGACTGTGCAGCGCCAGCTGATCCCTTATGGCATGCCACGGCCATGAGGCCGCACAGTGTGAAGAAGGCGGAAGGAGAAAAGTGCCAGGCGAAGATAGGCACTGCTCATGCCCATCAATCACACCCTCGCAGTCTAAAGAAATTAGACACCGAGGGGCGTTGTGTCGAGCAGGGCTGCCGCAGAGGCGCAGCCAGCCTAACAATGATGTGAGAAGACGGGCAGCGCTACCAACGGGGTTGCTGCATGTCATTACAAAGGAAAGTCACACCTGAGGGACGTTTTAATGGTCTCAGGGGACACATTTTAGACGTGTTCAGTTCCACGTGTGCAAGGAGAATAAGTTTATGAGCCACCTTGCACAAATGCAGCATGACTGCTGTACAAGGTGGCTGTAATACATGCCAACGCCTGGGGGGGGGACAGGTTCCCTTCAATTTCAGTTCTTGTGTCTGCGTGGCGTTTGCAGGACACGATGCCGGCTACACAGCAGGGGAACAGCTGGCGTTACTGAACCCCACTGACACATTGGCTGGTGTTTTTCTCTGTGCAGCTAGCACTTCCGGGCGCCAACTAGCGGTGTTAGAGCCCAGGGTCAGCAGGAGGAGCAGATAGGAGGTATTGCAGCACACACAGCAGGGGAGCAGCTGACGTTACTGAACCCCAATAACACGGCAGCAAGTGTTAACTGTGCATCCAGCACTTCCAGGCACCAACTGGCAGTGTTAGAGCCCAGGGACAGCAGGAGGAGAGGGAGCAGGGTGTAGGCCGAAGCCTGCACTGGAGGCAGTTTTAGGTCTGTTGTATCTGCGTGGCGTTTGCAGGACACGATGCCGGCTACACAGCAGGGGAACAGCTGGCGTTGCTGAACCCCACTGACACATTGGCGGGTGTTTTTCTCTGTGCAGCTAGCACTTCCGGGCGCTAACTGGCGGTGTTAGAGCCCGGGGTCAGCAGGAGGAGCAGAGTGTAGGCCGAAGCCTGCACTGGAGCAAGTTGAAAGGGAACCTTTAACCCCCACCCCAGGCGTTTGTTGCTGAAAGAGCCATCTTGTACAGCACTAATGATGCAAAAGGAAAAGGTGGCTCTTTTAATTATGCTCCTTTCAAAGGCTGAACTAGACACTTATGAAATGTGTCCCCTCACACCGTTAAACCGTCCCGGAGGTGGGACTTTCCTTTGTAATGTGACGCAGCCCAGCCGTCATTCCTACCACCTTGGTGCCATTCGCCGCCTCCTCAGCGTTGTTTGATTCTGTCCCGGAGCCTGTGCTGTTATGTTATCCCTTGGCCAGGCACACTTAGCGCTGCCCATCTTCTGACATCATTTGGAGTCAGGCTGCCTGCGCCTGTGCGGCCGCGCTGGCCGAGATCCCGCCTCACAGTGTCATCTAATGTAATCCTACCGCGGGCCTGGGATCCATGGCCATGCGCAGTGCATATCCTCGCCTCTCACTCCCCTCCCTCTGGCTTCTTCAGACTGTGCCGTGTCACGGCCGTGGCATGCTATTAGGGATCAGCTGACGGCGCACAGTCTGAAGAAGGTGGAGGGAGATGAGTGAGAGGCGGAGGTGAAGATATGCACTGCGCATGCCCATGGATCCCAGGCCCGCAGTGTGATTAAATCAGAAGACACTGCGAGGCGGGATCTCGTCCAGCGCGGCTGCACAGGCGCAGCCAGCCTGACACCAAATGATGTCAGAAGACGGGCAGCGCTAAGTGTGCCTGGCCAAGGGATAACATAACAGCGCAGGCTCCGGGACAGAATCAAACAACGCTTAGTAGGCGGCGCACGGCGCCAAGGGGGTAGGAATGACGGCTGGGCTGCATCACATTACAAAGGAAAGTCCCACCTCCGGGACGGTTTAACGGTGTGAGGAGACACATTTCATAAGTGTGTAGTTCAGCCTTTGAAAGGAGCATAATTAAAAGAGCCACCTTTTCCTTCTGCAGCATTACTGCTGCCCAAGGTGGCTCTTTCAGTAACAAACGCCTGGGGGGGTGGGGATGGGCAGGTTCCCTTACATTTGAGTTGTGCCAGCGTGGCGGTCGCATGACACGTTGCCGGATACACAGCAGGGGAGCAGCTGACGTTACTGAACCCCACTAACACATTGGCGAGGTGTTTGGCTCTGTGCAAACAGCACTTCCGGGCAGCAACCAGCAGTGTTGGAGCCCAGGGACAGCAAGAGGTGCAGAGGAACACCGTTTAGGCCGAAGCCTGATTGGAGCAAGTCGAAAGGGAACCTTTAACCTCCCCCCCAAAAGGCGTTTGTAGCTGAAAGAGCCAGCTTTTGCATCACAAAGGATGCCAAAGGAAAAGGTGGCTCTTTTCATTATGCTCCTTGCAAACACAGAACTAAACACTTTTAAAGTGTGTCCACTGATACCGTAAAACCATCCCGGAGGTGGGACTTTCCTTTGTAATGTGACGCAGCCCGGCCGTCATTCCTACCCCCTTGGTGCCATGCGCCGCCTCCTCAGCGTTGTTTGATTCCGTCCCGAAGCCTGTGCTGTTATGTTATCCCTTGGCCAGGCGCACTTTGCGGTGCCCGTCTTCTGACATCATTTGGTGTCAGGCTGGCTGTGCCTGTGCGGCCGCGCTGGCCGAGATCCCGCCTCGCAGGGTGGATAGTCGCATGCGACGGTCAGTTAGTACATCACCTGCAGCACTAAAGACGCGTTCCGATAATACACTAGCCGCAGGGCAAGCCAGCACCTCCAATGCATACTGGCTTAGCTCAGCCATGTATCCAGCTTAGAGACCCAAAACTTGAAAGGGGAAGAGCCGTCTGGGAGTACAGCAAGAGGGCAAGACATGTAGTCTGTCACCATCTGACGGAACCGTTGCCTCCTGCTGACAGGAGCCGTCTGTGATGGTGTAGACATTTGTGGCGGGCACACAAAACTGTGCCACAGTTGGGCCATACTGGTCTTGCCTTGGGCAGAGGCACTGCTTCTGCTCCCTCTTTGTGCAGAGCCTCCACCACTGCCTGGACGCACTGAGCTGCTTTGTAATGCACTAGCAGCACTTCTCTCACTTGGAATGGAGAAGATGATGGAATTCACCAGTGTGTCTTGGTACTCCCGCATTTTTCGCTCCCGGTTCAACGGTGTGATGAGGCTTTGTAGGTTGTCCCGGTAGCGAGGATCGAGGAGGGTGAACACCCAATAATCAGACATGTTGAGAATGTGGGCGATGCGGCGGTCGTTTCTCAGGCACTGCAGCATGTAATCAACCATGTGCTGCAGACTGCCAACTGGCCAAGAAACGCTGTCCCCTGCTTGAGGCGTGATCTCTGCCCGCTCGTCATCACCCCACCCTCGCTGTACACACTGACTACTGGACAATTGTGTAACTCCCTCCTCTGGACGGATGTCTTCCTCCTCCATTGACTCCTCCTCATCCTCCTCACAAAGTGTCCCCTGCCCGCGCGTTTGTGAGGAACCACGTGGCGCTGACTGTCCAGAAGATGATGGAAATGGTGAATCCTCATCCTCCACCTCTTCCACAACATCATCCCTTAGCGCTTGCAGTGATTTTTCAAGCAGGCAGATAAGGGGGACAGTCATGCTGACTAGTGCATCATCTGCACTCGCCATCCGCATGGAATAATCGAAGGGACGCAAAACCTGGCAGACGTCCTTCATAGTGGCCCACTCTGTGGTTGTGAAGTCTGAACGGCGCGGAGTGCGACTTCTTTGCGCCTGATGCAGCTGGTACTCCATTACTGCTTGCTGCTGCTCACACAACCGCTCCAACATATGTAACGTGGAATTCCACCTGGTAGGTAGGTCACATATGATGCGATGTTCCGGAAGGCGGAATCGGCGCTGCAGAGCCGCAATGCGCGATTTTGCCGTGCTGGAACGCCGCAAGTGAGCACACTCTAGGCGGACCTTGTGCAGCAGTGCATCAAGATCCGGATAGTCCCTCAAAAAACTCTGCACGACCAAGTTGAGCACATGTGAGTGAGGTTGCCGAGGCCCAGAGCTGCCACCAGATTTCGGCCATTATCACACACTACCATGCCTGGCTGGAGATTCGCTGCCACAAACCACACATCGCTCTCCTGCTTGATGGCATTCCAGAGCTCCTGCGCTGTGTGGCTTCGATTCCCCAAAGAAATTAATTTCAAGACGGCCTGTTGACGTTTGGCCACAGCTGTGCTCATGTCGGTCGTAACAGGTAAACGTTCACGGGTCCATGTGGAGGTGGACTGTGACAGCTCCTGCAGCGATGATTCTGAGGAACTTGTGTAAGAGGAGGAGTCAATGCGTACAGACTGGATTCCTGCAATCCTTGGATCCTCGCACGATCTGTACCCGGCTCAACAACATTAACCCAATGGGCAGTGAGGGAAAGGTATCGCCCCTGTCCATGTTGACTGGTCCACGCATCGGTGGTGAGGTGGACCTTGCTACTGACGGCGTTCAGTAGCGCGTGTTTTATGTGTCCCTCCACATGCTTGTGCAGGGCAGGGACGGCTTGCCTGCTGAAATAAAAGCAGCTGGGCACATTGTACTGTGGGACTGCCAATGACATCAAGTCACGGAAGCTGTCAGTCTCCACCAGCCTGAATGACAGCATTTCCAGTGACAGAAGTTTGGCAATGCCTGCAGTCAGAGCCTGTGCTCGTGGGTGGTTTGCCGAGAAAGGCCGCCTTTTCTCCCATGCCTGTACTACCGATGGCTGTAGACTGGGCTGGGAGTGTGAGGATGACTGGGAACGTGGTGCTGCGGGTGGAATTACAGTGGGTCTCTGGACAACAGTGCCAGAGGTTCTTCCATGGTGATCCTGGGAGGAAGCCGAACCAGCTGTGTGTGAGCTGGAGGAAGAGGCAACACGAGCTGAAGAGGTGGTAGCTGCCGCTGTTGGTTGGCCTAGCTCTTCAGTGTGTTTTTGTAACTCCGCCGCGTGCCTGGTCCGCACATGTTTCCACATGTTGGAGGTATTGAGGTTGCTGACATTTCTCCCTCTTTTGACTTTGTGATGACACACCTTGCATTTGACATAGCAAATGTCATCTGTAACTGTGTCAAAAAAGGACCAGGCACTGCAAGTCTTGGGAGCGCCCTTTTTGGCTTTTGGAAGAGACATGCTCATAACGGGTGCCAAAGTGGAGGCTACAGGATCCGCAGTCTTCCCCCTCCCTCTCCCTCTTTGGCCCATTCAGGGAATCTCTTCCTCAGAGCTGCTCCCACCACCTTCCTGTCCCTCACGCCACGATGGGTCAAGGACCTCATCATCTACACTACCCTCTGCCACCAACTGCTCCTCCTGGGTAGTCTCAGCAGCAGAGCACGCACCAGAAAGAGGCACCTGAGTGTCATCAGCGGATGCGTTCTGCGGTGTGGTGACCGGAGGCACTGGCCCACCCGCCTCTTCAGACTCAGAGAGAAAAAGCTGTTGGGCATCACTGCACACTGCCTCTTCTTCCATTTCTCCAATGCTGAGTAACAACTCTGCTGGCATCACGGCATGGCCTCACATCTCTCACACTATCTTACTCACTGCTCCAGGCCATGATGTGGTTTCTGTTTTATGCCAGCTCCATGTTCTGTGTCTCTGCTCTCTGCATGCTTCATGGCTTTGTGTATAGGGGGGTGGCGCCTGAACTCTCTGGTTCTTATAGCATTCAGGTGCATCTGTCTAATCTGTTCCTGACCAATTACCAAGAGGCCTCCAGTATATAGTGCAGCTCCACCCAGTGTTCTGGGCCTGTGCAATGTGTTTGCTCAGTTAGTGTCTAGCTGCTGAGTTTGCCAGGCCTTGCTCTATGTTACTCCCTCGCTGGAGGCTCTACTCTGTATTTTTGCCTTGTTCTTGTTGTCCGCCCTCCAGGAGGCAGAATATCCTGGTCCCTGTGTCTTTGTCCTTGTGTCTTGTTCCATGGCCTTGTCTGTACTTAGTCTTATCTCCGTCTCCTTGTCTGTGGCTTCCTTCCCTGCTGTGTCTTTCCTTGTGTTCTCAGTCTGCTTATGCTCTGCACTCTTGCAGCTCTGCCTGCTCTGTACCTTTGTGGCTTTTACCTCTGATCCGCACTCCTGCGGTTCTACTCCGTTCATCTCTGCTCTGCTCCCGTTGCTGTAAGAATCTCTTTCTGCAGCTCCTCTCCACATTCCTTGTGGTTCTGCTCCGTTCATCTCTGCTCCGCTCCCGTTGCTGTAAGAATCTCTTTCTGCAGCTCCTCTCCGCATTCCTTGTGGTTCTGCTCCGTTCATCTCTGCTCTGCTCCCGTTGCTGTAAGAATCTTTCTGCAGCTCCTCTCCGCATTCCTTGCAGTTCTGCTCCGTTCATCTCTGCTCCGCTCCCGTTGCTGTAAGAATCTTTCTGCAGCTCTTCTCCACATTCCTTGTGGTTCTGCTCTGCTTTGCTTTTATTGCTGCGCTATCTCTTGCTGCTCTTCCGCTCCTATCCGCAGCCTTGCGGTTCTCTTCCTGTGTGAACAGGGCCCAACCTGTTCCTTCATTCTCCTTTCCTTCTGGCTTGTTTCCGTACCTACATCTCCTGTGTGAACAGGTTCCAACCTGTTTCTTCATACCTCATTCCTTTCTGCTTGTTTCCTTTCTTGCACCTCTTGTGTGAACAGGTCCCTACCTGTTCCTTCATATTTCATATCCGTTCCTGCACCTCCTGTGTGAACAGGTCCTTACCTGTTCCTCCACACTACATATCCATTACCTGCACCTCCAGTGTGAACAGGTCCCTACCTGTTCCTTCATAAACCACATCAACCAGTCCTGCCGTTCCTGCCGTGCCTTCCAGTCCTGTGTTTCCTGCCATCCTAGCCAGTCCTGTGTTTCCTGCCGTCCCTGCCAGTCCTGCCAGCCCTGTGTTCTCTGCCATGTCTCTGCCAGCCCTGTGTTCTCTGCCGTGTTTCTGCCAGCCCTGTGATCTCTGCTGTGTCTCTGCCAGCCCTGTCTCAGCCGTGCCAGCCTACTCGTCTGAGTTTCAGCCGTGCTCTTCTGCCAGTCCTGATGCCCGCACCAATCCTGGTATTCCTGTCTCCCAAGTGGGATCAGCAGCCACAGCCAGACACCGCCCTGGAGTAGCACCTGGCAGCTGCCTGCTGCACAAGCCTGACCTCACCATCAGGGGCTCCAGTGAAAACCCAGGCAGCTGTCATAGTCACGCCCCTTCCACGGTAGTCTGGTTTGTGGCACAGTGGGGCCACAAATCCCCCGAGCTCACGCCTACCAGTCAGGGCGTGAGCGTGACAGTTTGCACAGGCCATGGTCCCCGCTGAGTCTCATGTGCCTTCGCTCTCGGAGCAAGATGAACTCTCTTCTTGCCAGTATTGGCCTCCGAGTGAAAAGTTTACCCGGTCTGAAATCAAGTCCTTCACTGCTCCTCCCACAATTGTCATCTCTAATGAGCTGTTTGATCGACTTCAAGCCTGCGCTCCTAATGACGAACCCATCCCAGCAGATCCTCCATGTTACGATGGGGATCCAAAGCAATGTCGTGTGTTCTTGGAGCGGTGCTTGCGTTATTTCAAGTGGCATGGTGCCTATTTCACCACAGACCGTGTTAAAGTAGGTTTCTTAATGACCTACCTAAGAGGAGATGCCTTGATGTGGCTCAACCCCCTCTGGGAAGCAGGGGATCCCGTCACCTCGAATCTGCCGGCCTTCCTGGTGGCCTTCTGTAAAGCCTTCGATGAGCCAAGTACTGCATCTCCTGAGAAGTCTTCCCCTCCAAGCTCACAGAGACGGTCCAGACGAAAGAAACCTGTAGGTAAACAGTCACTTCCATCAATGACCGTCCAAGACTCACCTGTTCCACAACCTGCCAAAACAGCCACCCGAGTAAGATCCAAGAGGTCTAATAAGAGGGGGCTGGCAAATCTGCAGCCTGAATCTGGTGCTGAGATTAAAATACGGCATCCCTGTGGTTGTAAGGAACATTCAGATGGTCTTTGCCCTGTGAAGCCTGTACTCCAAAACCCTGGGCCAGTAGGAGAGGCTGTCCCTGGCAAGAGAACTTCCTCTCCATCAAAGTTAATGACTGTTTCTCTGCCTTCTGGGAGCTTTGGTGTGTTTAAGCCGCCTGTCATACAGAGTCGGTGTATGGTCTCCGTTCTGCAGCTCCAGAACCCGGTGTGGGCGTTGCCTGACAATGGCCGAGCCCTGCTAAAGAGCAGTCTAGTCCTGCAAGGACAACTACAGCTCCAAGTTGGAGCCTTATACACGAAGAAGTTTGTTTTCCATATGCTGTCTGTTATGCCCATGGGTCATTCTGAGCCAAGGACTCTACCACCCGCTCTGGTCAAGAGTTCCAGTAAAGTGGTTCGTTTGAACTTACCCAGTCTTGAGAAGTGTCTGGTTCCCATGCATCAAAGACACTCAGCAGTGACATCTTCTTCAGCTGGTCTGCTAGTCGAGGAGTCAAGGTTTGCTGACGTCACCGAAGATGGGGAAATGGTGAAGATGTCTCCACACATCTCCAGCGACTATACCAGTAAACAGTTAGTCGTCGAGTCAAGGTGTGCTAATGTCACCGAAGATGGGAAAGCGGTGACGATCTCTCCTCACATCTCCTACGACTCTACTTGTAATCCGTTCCTAGGAACATCCCCGCCGTTTGGACGATTTCTTCTGGATAATGGGCAGAAGATGGTTCCTATGTTTATACCTTCAGCGTCCTTGTGGCCGGCTGGTGAAGACTTTGAAACAGAAGTTTTTTCACCTCAATTTTTCTCTGACCCGGTGGAGCTGATGCTCTCCACACTCATCTCTAATGACTTTTCCTGTGTTCAGTACTCTAGAACATCTCTTTTACCTGAAAGTTTGTCTCTGGATATCGGGCAGAAGGTGTATCCTGTGAGTATTCCTTCGACTTCCATGTGGCCGGCTGGTGAAGATAACAAGTCGGTAGCTTCCAAGTCCCTGCTTCTTGTCTACCCTGAGGAAATGGTCCAGTCCATTGAGAAAGCTAACCCCATTGGGTACAATGAGACTTTGCTATCCAAGATTTCTGATGAAGCTAACCCTGTTGAGCACCAAGAGACTTTGTTTTCTGAGATTCCTGGTGGCCCGCCTGCCTTATTCTACTCTGAAGGTGTCATGTTGGCCAGGACTATGTGTGCTCCTATCCTTCTTCTACAAGTTATTCTGGCGGGCTTGAAGAAGAGGGGTCGTAAAGCGGGGGGTACTGTAACAACTCTGCTGGCATCACGGCATGGCCTCACATCTCTCACACTATCTTACCCACTGCTCCAGGCCATGATGTGGTTTCTGTTTTATGCCAGCTCCATGTTCTGTGTCTCTGCTCTCTGCATGCTTCATGGCTTTGTGTATAGGGGGGTGGCACCTGAACTCTCTGGTTCTTATAGCATTCAGGTGCATCTGTCTAATCTGTTCCTGACCAATTACCAAGAGGCCTCCAGTATATAGTGCAGCTCCACCCAGTGTTCTGGGCCTGTGCAATGTGTTTGCTCAGTTAGTGTCTAGCTGCTGAGTTTGCCAGGCCTTGCTCTATGTTACTCCCTCGCTGGAGGCTCTACTCTGTATTTTTGCCTTGTTCTTGTTGTCCGCCCTCCAGGAGGCAGAATATCCTGGTCCCTGTGTCTTTGTCCTTGTGTCTTGTTCCATGGCCTTGTCTGTACTTAGTCTTATCTCCGTCTCCTTGTCTGTGGCTTCCTTCCCTGCTGTGTCTTTCCTTGTGTTCTCAGTCTGCTTATGCTCTGCACTCTTGCAGCTCTGCCTGCTCTGTACCTTTGTGGCTTTTACCTCTGATCCGCACTCCTGCGGTTCTACTCCGTTCATCTCTGCTCCGCTCCCGTTGCTGTAAGAATCTCTTTCTGCAGCTCCTCTCCACATTCCTTGTGGTTCTGCTCCGTTCATCTCTGCTCCGCTCCCGTTGCTGTAAGAATCTCTTTCTGCAGCTCCTCTCCGCATTCCTTGCAGTTCTGCTCCATTCATCTCTGCTCCGCTCCCGTTGCTGTAAGAATCTTTCTGCAGCTCTTCTCCACATTCCTTGTGGTTCTGCTCTGCTTTGCTTTTATTGCTGCGCTATCTCTTGCTGCTCTTCCGCTCCTATCCGCAGCCTTGCGGTTCTCTTCCTGTGTGAACAGGGCCCAACCTGTTCCTTCATTCTCCTTTCCTTCTGGCTTGTTTCCGTACCTACATCTCCTGTGTGAACAGGTTCCAACCTGTTTCTTCATACCTCATTCCTTTCTGCTTGTTTCCTTTCTTGCACCTCTTGTGTGAACAGGTCCCTACCTGTTCCTTCATATTTCATATCCGTTCCTGCACCTCCTGTGTGAACAGGTCCTTACCTGTTCCTACACACTACATATCCGTTACCTGCACCTCCAGTGTGAACAGGTCCCTACCTGTTCCTTCATAAACCACATCAACCAGTCCTGCCGTTCCTGCCGTGCCTTCCAGTCCTGTGTTTCCTGCCATCCTAGCCAGTCCTGTGTTTCCTGCCGTCCCTGCCAGTCCTGTGTTCCTGCCAGCCCTGTGTTCTCTGCCGTGTCTCTGCCAGCCCTGTGTTCTCTGCCGAGTTTCTGCCAGCCCTGTGATCTCTGCTGTGTCTCTGTCAGCCCTGTCTCAGCCGTGCCAGCCTACTCGTCTGAGTTTCAGCCATGCTCTTCTGCCAGTCCTGCCTGATGCCCGCACCAATCCTGGTATTCCTGTCTCCCAAGTGGGATCAGCAGCCACAGCCAGACACCGCCCTGGAGTAGCACCTGGCAGCTGCCTGCTGCACAAGCCTGACCTCACCATCAGGGGCTCCAGTGAAAACCCAGGCAGCTGTCATAGTCACACCCCTTCCAGGGTAGTCTGGTTTGTGGCACAGTGGGGCCACAAACCCCTCGAGCTCACGCCTACCAGTCAGGGCATGAGCGTGACTTGCTGCTTGGCTGGCCCCCTGTTTCCAAGCCAAGAGATTCAGAGAACAGAAGTAGAGACGGCTCCTGTCCTGGGCTCTCTGTCTGCCTGGGCAATTTGGCAGGTGGTGAAGAGACAGATGGGTGCTCTCCAGTGCTCTGTGTCTGAGAGGATGTGGCACTAATTGAAGTCGATGCGTTTGCTGCCATCCATCCAACAACGGCTTCAATTTGGTCTTCACGCAGCAGCGGTGTACGGCGCTCTCCGACAAAGCTGCGCATGAAGGACTGTTCCCTGCTGAAACTGGGTGATGATGAGTCACCGGTGCCCACAGCAGGCACAGAATCCCCACGTCCTCTCCCTGCTCCGCGCCCACGCCCACGTGCCTTACTCCCTGCCTTCTTCATCTTGGTTGACTGATAAAGATAAGCAGAAAAGTACTAACGGCTTAGTGTGCTTATTCCTGAACAGCTCCTAACAGGTATAAGAAACACTAATTTTCTAAAGTGTGGACTAGACTTTAATATGAGCTAATGTGGCCTACACAACTGTAAAGTGGTGTGTTTGGTGAACTGTATTATTTATTTATTTTTGGGGGGCTGAACTGACAACAGGGAGAGCTGCACTCACACTGCACTATTTGCAAAAAAGGACAATGGAATGGATAGAACTGTATGAGTCAGTGAACCACCCTGAGCTGGATACAACCGGCTGTGGCTGCACACAGACTACAGGGCGAGCTGCACTCACACGGAGACCGTGCAGACAGCCGTAAACGGTGCTGCAAGGCCCCCAAAACCTCCTCTACGTTATCCTATGTAGTGTTTTTCCACAATTTAGCTGGATACGGGTGGAAAGCCACTAATAGGAATTATTTGAAAAAATGTGCAGCGGGCTGCACTATTTGCAAAAAAGGACAATGGAATGGATAGAACTGTATGAGTCAGTGAACCACCCTGAGCTGGATACAACCGGCTGTGGCTGCACACAGACTACAGGGCGAGCTGCACTCACACGGAGACCGTGCAGACAGCCGTAAACGGCGCTGCAAGGCCCCAAAAACCTCCTCTACGTTATCCTATGTAGTGTTTTTCCACAATTTAGCTGGATACGGGTGGGAAGTCACTAATAGGAATTATTTGAAAAAAATGTGCAGCAGCCTGCACTACTTGCAAAAAAGGACAATGGAATGGATAGAACAGTATGAGGCAGTGAACCACCCTGACCTGAATACAACCAGCTATGGCTGCACACAGACTAGAGAGTGGGCTGCACTCACACACACAGAGACCTTGCAGATCGCTGTGAAAACAGCGCTGCAAGGCAAAAGCAAGGTGAACACACAGCGGTTGCTAAATTAGCCTGGGAAAAGCACAAAGAAGCGAATCGCTATCTCAACTGGCCCTCAGTCAGAAAACAGCGTCCTGTCACTAACTGAATTCACAGCAGAGTGAGCCCAAAATGGCGCCAGCGACTTTTAAACTGCAGCATGACATCATTTCAGCAGCCAATCACAGCCTTGCCAGTAGTTTCATGCCCACCATGCTGAACAGGATGTGCCCACACTTGTAATCAGTCCTCATTGGCTGAATTCATGCTGTTTGAATTGAGAACTTCCGATTCCGGTATCCGATATGCGGCAAGTATCGGATCTCGGTATCGGAATTCCGATACCGCAAATATCGGCCGATACTTGCGGAATGCTCAACACTAGTCACAATGTACAATAAGTACATCACTGCTATTACCATTCATACTGGCTAGAATGAGCCCATTTTTTCCATGGCAATTTCCTGGTGGAAAATTTGTTAAAAATGTTGTGTTTTACCCAAAAATTTACAACTTGTATTTATTATTTTCCCACTTTCACCATATTTCAAAAATGTTGGTGGATCTTATTGGAAATAAAGCCTGCCATGGCCCAAAAATCTGGTATAGTTTTCACCAGAAATTGGGGTAATTTATAGAGCAAATTCTCAAGGCATTTTATTGTAGTGCACTTTTCATTAAGAATGGTGCAGACCTACTGAACTTAAAGGGGTATTCTCAAGTTCTTATATTGCTTTTTCTACCTGCTGTCATTTTCCTGCAATGAGAGTTTTCATCTTTTAGGGCTTGTTCACACAACCATATCTTCGGTCCAAGTGCTTGAAACAAAATTAACAGCACTCAGATCAATGTTATTCAAAGGGGCAGTGCAAATGGGCATATTTTATTTACTAAGCAAATCTACTTATGAAAAAAAAGCATGCACTAATTTCTTAATTTCTTCAGTATATCAGATGAGACTCCCCCATTCAAATCTATGGGTGCGTAAAAAAAAATCAGATGAAATACGGAGCCACAGCATAGCATCTGATTTTTATGGATATATTGCAATTCTGTAACATAGGAAACTGTAAATGTTTATTAGTTGCTGTAAATAAGCGGATTGTACATAGACTGCACACAGATGACAAATGAGGGAATAATTGTTCAAGTTTTCTAGGTGAAACTCTGAATTATTTTTTAAAAACTTGTGTGAATCCACTCTCTTAGTGTACGGATCATTTTTATATTTATAGAGTAGAGAAAACAGAAGAAATAACTGGGTAGAAAGGCAAAATGAGCAATTGCAATCCTGCTGAAAATCCATCATTCATGATGACATCTTGTTGCTCTTCCTTGGTATCTCCTTCTTTGAAATGGAAGCGCCTTTCCAGGATACTCACCACTACCACATAGATAACAATAGAGGATATTCCCATTTATAGCAAACAAATAAGCCACCTATTGTTGGCACAAAGATAGTCACCTGTATGTGGGAACCTAGATGGACAGTGAGGAGAGAAAACCTCAAGGTATCACCACTATAGTTGGGGCTTCATCAGGGGCAAAAACCACAACTAGTCGGCCCACTCTTTTATGTATTTAAATATCTACATTATTCGCCTATATTTCATGTTTATGTGAAGTTATCACCAACTATTTGCTGGAATTGGTGTTTTGGGGTATTTTTGTTGGTCCATATTGGACTAATGATATTAGTGTAGATACCTTATAATTTACAATTTGCTATTTACTACTTAAGGTCTGGACAGTGGAAATCTTGCTTTACCCTAAGGCCACTTTCACACTAGCATCATGCACTGCACGTCGCAATGCGACGTGCGGACGCAACGACGCTAGCGCTGAAAGCGCCGCACAATGGGGGCAGCAGATGCAGTTTTTCAACGCATTCGCTGCCCCATTGTAAGGTCCGGGGAGGAGGGGGCGGAGTTCGCATGCGCAGTCGGAAATGGCGGACACGGCACACAAAAAAACTTTACATGTAGCGTTTTTTTGTGCCGACAGTCCGCCAAAACACGACGCATCCGTTGCACGACGGATGCGACGTGTGGCAATGCGTCGCAATGCATCGCTAATGCAAGTCAATGGAGAAAAACGCATCCTGCAAGCACTTTTGCAGGATGCGTTTTTTCCTCCAAAACGACGCATTGTGACGGAGGCCAAACAACGCTAGTGTGAAAGTAGCCTAACTTGATCTTGTTTATATGTTATCGCCAGTTTTGCTTCATTAATGGTTTTAACCTTTCTGTGTTTTGGCTTGTCTGTTTTTCTAAGAAAGATGTAATATTCATTAATATTTGATGTGTCGCTAAATTCACAGCTTATTTTCATCTTATATGTAGGTAAACGTTTATGTTGTATATATTTGAACATGTTATTAAATGTTCTAATGATCTAGAGTTGTTTCATATCCACTTATTTCTGAAAAAAAAAAAAAATCAAGAAGGCCAATAATGTTCACGACAACTGTTTGCTTCTATGGTAACAATAGAGACTCCCTTTGTGTAGTCTGATGGTGCCATCCACAGGATCACATTACAGTATTTAATTATTACCACTTAGTTCTTGAAAATGTTACAAGTATGTGAACGTCTGAAGCTGTACATTCCAAGCTGTATTTATACTCAGTATTTTCCATCCACTTTTGGAAAGATTATGAAACATATGAAGCAGTTACCTGTTAGTGTAGTTGTGTCTGTCTTCTCTTAACCTCCGTACTTTGTCTTTGTTGCCAGCAATAGCGGATCTGAACATATCAGTCGTGTGTGATCCTGGTGTAATGGAGGTTTCTATCAGCCGATGTTTACTTACCGCCCTGGGATATAATTACAATGAAATCAGCCTAACAAACAATTCCATCAGCTGTACGCTCACCTTTACAAGTTACACAAATAATCGGAGAGTGCAAACTATAAAACTATACCCAGAGGATGGATGGTGCGGGACTGTGATGACGGTAGGAAAGTTTTGTGCTCTCTATATTTTGCCTTGGTCCGTATGGTTTCAGCAAAGTGGCATAATGTAAAGCTTGCTCTGTAATCTGAGAGCACCATGAGGTAGGGGAAGAGAGCCTGAGTCTGTATACAGCAAGGTGTATATACATGTACACATACTGATGTGCACCCTGTGTAATGGATATACACCCTGCTGTATTCCCTTTATAACATGCATACAGTCAGATTTCTTACTAATGTATATAGTGAGTACACCAGCACCTTCAATCAAAGAACTCAAGACGCAATGCTGACACACTGCTGCTGCTGGAGATAAATTATGGCTCTGCACACCTTGTAATAGTATAGCAATGACCAGTATAAAGAGTGCAAAGAATCTCTGCGCTATTAGCATAATGAAGATAACTGCTTAACAGGCAATGCCGTACACCAAAGACAACTGCTCAATATACAATGCCATACAACAAGGCAACTGCTTAACAAGCAATGCCATGCACCAAAGACTGAAATAATTTACTTGCTATATCCCCAGGACAACTACTATGGAATTTTCATCATATGGACATGTGTGGATTTTTATAACACATACGGTGAGGGTATTTTACTTCCTATCTCTCACCTTAGTTTGCTATTTATATTTTGCTACATTTAGCAACTTTATTTTTATTAAGGGCCGGTTTTAGACAAAGTGGGGCCCTAGGCAAAAGTTTAAAGTGGGAGAAAACTGTGATTTGGTGACAACTGCTGCACTCAGTAAATTAAGTGATACATCGCATGAATCGGACTCTCTTTTATGCTGCTATCACATTACATAACCAAAACCTTATGAAGAATTCTCATTAATGGTATCACAATCCTCTAAAAAAACACCATAAGAGGAAAAAACTCCACTATTCTAGACAAAAAACACCAGTATACAGGCAGAGATGCTTACCTGTCCAAGGCCTCCAACAATTGCACTGACCAAGGTGCAGCGGACCCAAGTTAAAATGGCAAATACACAGGTGCAATAATACCGATAAGGCAGCCACCCTACAATCAGCCAATTCCTTGGACAGGTAAGCATCTCTGCCTGTATACTGGTGTTTTTATCACAATCCTCTGTCTGTACCCTAGGAATGGTGCTCCTGGATGATACCATGCAGGCAATTACCCAAGGCCCCAATCCCCAAAAGGGCCACTGCTGAAACCCTACAGTGCTGCAGGTTAAGTGTAACAAAGAGTGTGTATGTAACATCCAGTATGTGCTTATAGTGCCCAAATTTAATAATTCATAGATATAGACATGTCAGCAATCACCCAACAAACAAGCAAATTAATCAGTTATTCGGTGATTGGATCCTTTATGCTGGAACAAAAATAGTCATTATTGGCATCCCATTGCTGTCATATAAATCGGACACGAGCTGCCATAAACATCAGGCTGCATACGGACACAGCGATCATACAGGGCATCCTTCTAACCCCATCATTCTTCATCAGCCTGTGTAAAGAAGCTGGCAAAGAAGCGCTGAACTACTTGAATATAGTCAATTGGTACTCATGTAATGGTCTGAAATCGATTTATGCAAATGTACCCTAAATCTTTGTGCTGTTACACGTTAGCACTTGGGGCTATAATGTTAATTCTGCCCCAGAACACACTTTGTCTAAACTCGGCCCTGTCTGTGTCATTACTGGAGCCCGGCATCTGACTTGGCGCTGGAAGAGAGGAATGCATAAAGTCCAGCAAACTCCATTCCCCTGTGCAGTGTGCTACTTCCACAGTAAAATGTTAGCGGGATCCCTTAAGATCTTTTTATATACAACCAACCAAAATGGCTGTCATGGACTTTGTAATGTTTTCCTAGAAATGTATATATTATATTGCTTGCACTGGCTAGAACTTTCCTTATTTTGTCTCCTCAGATGGATATGGACTATCTTTACTATACCAACATAATTCACATTGGTATCCAGGATGAAAGCATAATCACAGCGTACCCAGCTACATTTCAAGCCACTTGTGCCTACAGGAGGAGAGAGCAGTTAGCGTTAAACATGACTTTGCACCCCGTAATTGGTACTATGATATTGCCTTCATGTCTGTTTCCTCTACAAGACTTTATGTCAGTGCAAGAAATTATCCTGTTATCAAGGTAAAGATAACTATTTTCTTATTCTTTATTGGTATTTTAGATGTTTTTCATACACCAGTATAATCTATATTTTGGTCTTGTTCACTAAAAAAACGAATGTGCAATGTCCAGGGTGTCATCAAATTTTAGCCAAAAGTCCCTTATCAAATTAGTGGGCTAAACCAAGGGATAATCGAATTAGTTTATTATCTGTTATTGGATTATATACTGTAGTGAAGCCACACGGTTTATAGAGGGTTGACGGCCAAGTAATAATATGTTTACATTTAATAGAGTACTGGCAGGATGAAATTGGGGACAACACACTCATATTATGAATCTAAATTGCGAGTGTTGTCCCTAACCTGACTCTGATGTAGTAGCGGCTGATAGTAATTAGTGATACTGTGTATTGTAATGGTGAACACGCTGTCGGTATTGTTCCTGACTACACTATGCTGCGTATGCTGGAGACTGATATACAATGTATAGTGCAGGTGGTCACATTGTCCATGTGCCGTGTGTGTGTATCACTGCTCTGTATGTGCCGCAGCTAGTCTACTCTGCTAGCTTACGCCTAGCTGTGCTGAGCTTATATTGTGGCACTACTAGCTGCTAGCTTTCCCTCAATATTCTGTCCCTGACATGTATAGACCTCGTCAATGATCCGCGTTTCGCCTTATTACCAGCTTTTTCTAAGGCTCTAGTGTGGCTTCACTATAGTATATGATCTAATAATAGAAAATAAGCTAATTAAATTATCCCTTGGTAATCGAATGAACAATTCTATTTCTCCCATTTGTTGGAGATGCAACAGAGAAAGAGGTACTCCAACACACATTTGGCTAGAATGCATGAAAATTAAACAATTCTGGTTAAACATCAAAGAGTTCACTAAAAAAGTCCTTAACATAGATATACCAATAACACCGGGCTTCATTCTTCTCAATTTGGATCCCTCCACTATATACCTAAACAGAAAATCACTGATATCTCATTTGATCAATGCGGCTAAAATTACCATTGCACGGCATTGGAAAGATGTTGAAGCCCCTACATGTAAAGAATGGTTAAAAGAAACAAATCAAACAGGCATATACGAAAAGCTTAGACTGTCCAACGCCAAAAACTCAAAAATTATTGACTCCTGGACCCTGTGGTTAAATACATCAGAGAAGCCTCCAGGAGAAACAATCTATACTCCTTAAAACATACCTCTTTACAATTTCATCATTTCTTTATGTCTATTTCAAAATCAAATGTTTATACCTTCATTTGAAAGACTGAACTTACTAACTATTTAATCAACACCATCACTCTGAGCAGGACACCTCGGAACCCTTTATCTACCTTTCTTTCCCTTGTTCCCATCCCCCAATTCTCCCTAAGTTTTCGCCTCCACTCCCTTTACCCCCCCACTTCCTGTTATATTTAGATGACTTTGTGACTCTCTGGAAATAACAAAAACTAGTTATGCAAATAGTAACCTTTATTTTATGTCACAAAAAAGATGTCATGTTCTTTTGTTTTCCTCGTTTGTTAAAAAACACTTTAAATAAAGAATTTATTAAAATAAAATTATCCCTTGGTTTAGCCAACTAACGGACTTTAGCTAAAATTTGATGACACCCTGGACATTGCACATTTGCTTTTTTTTAGTGGACCAAGATCAAAATATACAGTTAATACAAAATTATGATCCTCTTTATGTTCAGGTCAATACTGAATATACAGTTTATATAACTTCCAATTATTCCAATGTTAAAATTATTAACAAAAGTTATATTTTAAAATAACATAATTTATTCACACACTACCCCCCTTTCCCTTCCTCATTTACTTGCCTTTTTAGTGGTGTACACTTTTGTGAATCATTCTCAGATCGGTGATTTTGCTAATATTCCTGTGTAATCTACATATTTACAATCAATACTAAATCCATATCTAGTTTTATATTCAGAGTGTCTATTGCTACAAAATAAAGGACACAATCACCCTTTAGGCATCTGTAAATGTAACTGTCCATTTTCTCCCTCCGTGCTTTGTCATAAACTGCCCACATATGTACATGGCTGATATTTCCTCTTATTCCATCATAAACTTGCACTTTCAGGTCATCCTCAAATTAAGTAAGAAACTACAGTCTGCATTGATATTTTGGCCATCAATAATACACAGACTTCATTAAGCTCAATCTTTTGGATCTTTTAAAGGGTTGTCTAGTACATAGATATTGATGACCTGCGCTAAGAATGTCATCAATGTCATATCAGGAACACCCTTTGCAACACTCAGTGCCCCATTTAATCGGGTTCCATGGCAGCTGCAAGCAAAGAGTATATGAGTCCAGGACTCCACAGCTCTATACACTGTGTACTGTCTGCTCTCGGTTATTGGATATCAGATTCAATTCACTTCAAATAGAGATGAGCTGCAGTTTCTGATTATGACCACTGTACAGCATAGAGAGCTGTGGTGAGTTTTGGGCTTTCTTGAGGGACTGACAGCCGAGGAAGCCCAAAATGCGAGCGTGCGTCGGGGTAACGGCATGAGCACTCCCCATATCATTTCCCCACATGGGTAAGCACTTTTTCCTGCACTTTATCTATGTCTAGGGATTTTGGATACTGCTTTATACACTGACACAATTTATTTATTCCTTCTGCCTTTATTCCTGGACAAATACTGTGAGAACATGTTCTTGTACTAGTATGCTGCCTTGTGGCCATTTCACAGCATTGTCCGGGATGTATATACTCTTTCTCACCAGTCAGATGTAAGAGTTATGTACAGTTTATACATTGAACTAATTTTATGTCATGTGTCAAATCCAAGCCTAGTGCTTTTTGATATTGTGACCCTTTTTGTATTGCATGGTGTCGCTTGTTTTTGTCTTCATCAATTATTCATCATACATTGTGTATTGTTCACATTTTTTATATTAGTAAGAAATAAAGTTTTAATTTTTTTATATTAACATGACTGTTACTCTTACTATATTTTAGTTTGGGGCACAGTGCTCCATTTGTTTTGTAGGATCAACATATGTTTTAGATAGATTTATATTTTGATAGACCATACTTTTATGATTGTGGTCATATCAATTATGTTTTTATTATTTTTTGTATTCCTTTATTTTAAAACTTGGAAAGGGGAATGATTTAGAATGTGATATGTTTTATATTTTAAAATCATTTTGTATTTTATTTTTTACCCTTCTTTTTAGTCTCCTCCTTCTTAGCTAAATTAAACCTGCAATCATGCTATAGACTGCTATACCACAATATTGCATTATATAGTGGAAATCACAAAGTCACTTGGGAGAAGAACCAAGATGGGGAGATAGGGGCCTTCAGCTATCCCGCAGCTGCCATAGTAACTTATCGGTGTCTAAATTCAAGGGTACATTCTGTAAAGTCTGTGTTCAGAATAGACAGATTTTCCTATTATTGAGATATGAGATGACAGTTGGACCTCATAAAGTTCTATGGAGAGAGAAGGGGGGTAGAGTACGGAGGATCTAGAGAGACAGACACAGACATTCTGCAGCAAGTTCTCCTGAAAATTACAGTTTGCAAAACTTGCATTATTTACAATGTGTTAAGCATTACTTTTTTTTTTTAACAGCATAAACCAATCAGTTTACAACCTGCCCTTTCCTGGAGATGTAAACCAGCCAATAATATATGATGATGTATGTGCACATACCTGCTGGTAAGTTACCTCAATAATTAAATGAAATGAGAAACACATCTTTTATATCGTATTAAATTTAAACAAAACCATAGAAACGGGTCAGCACAACTTTTGGTATAAGTGCAGTGGGTAGGTACAGATTCACACTGTGGCCATTAACAGACAATAATCTACAATAGAAAAAATCTGTAAATACCTGCAGTACGTAAATAGTAATTAGTAATAGCACATGTAAATAACATAGGGTACTTAGTTTTCACTATTTTGATCAAAAGAGAGTAAATGCCATCCCACCGCCACAAGCTGTAACTGTAGGAAGCAACACTGTTTGACAAACAATTTCACATGCTGTTGTGCAAATGGAATAGATAACAAATGGAAATTATTTGCAATTATCAAGACATACTCAATAAAGGAGTGGTTCTGCAGGTGGGGACCACAGACCACATCTCAGTACCAATGCTTTCTGGCTGATGTTTTGGTCACTTTTGAATGTTGGTTGTGCTTTCACACTCGTAGTAGCATGAGATGGACTCTACAACCCACACAAGTGGCTCAGGTAGTGCAGCTCATCCAGGATGACACATCATTGCGAGCTGTGGCAAGAAGGTTAGCTGTGCCTGGAGGCGCTACCAGAAGACAGGCCAGTACACCAGGAGGCGTGGAGGGGGCCATAGGAGGGCAACAACCCAGCAGCAGGACCACTACCTCAGCCTTTGTGCAAGGAGGAGCAGGAGGAGCACTGCCAGAGACCTGCAAAATGACATCCAGCAGGCCACAAATGTGCAAATGTCTGCACAAACAGTTAGAAACCGACTCCATGAGGATGGTCTTAGTGCCGACGTCCAGAGATGGTAGTTGTGCTCACAGCCCAACACCATGCAGGATGCTTGGCATCTGCCACAGAACATCTTTCAGCATGACCGGTTTGGCAGTGGGTCAGTAATTGTGTGGGGTGGCATTTCTTTTGGAAGGCCGCACAGCCCTCCATGTGCTCGCCAGAGGGATCATTTCTTACAATTGTCCAACAGTAATCTGCAAGCAGAGCTGGAATTAGGGGAAGGCAAAAAGGCAAATACCTAAGGCCCCCACCCACAAAGCGAGCCACCTGCTTCTGTAGCCACTTTATGAAGTGCACAGAGGTGAACAGCATTACTTAGAGTGAATAATGCTGTGCATTCTCCATAGTCCCTGTGTGTTCCTCTCTCCCTCTCACCCAGCAGTGTCCAGTTAAAAGTTGATAGTGAGTGGGAGGGGCTATCTCACAGCACAGCAAAATTCAAATGCCAGGGTCAGGACAGGGAGTTGGCTGCAGCCTGTCTGTGTCCCACTCCTCCTTATCATGGCTGATCCTAAACAACTGCCATGGAATCTGCACAAGTGAAGCAGGGGGGAAATAAAATGGGGAAAATAAGTATTTGATACACTGACGATTTTACACGTTTTCCCACCTACAAAGAATGGAGAGGTCTGTACACTTCAACTGTGAGAGAAAGAATCTAAAAATAAAAAAGCTGAAAATTACATTATATGATTTCTAAATAATTAAATTTCATTTTATTACATGACATACCCAATATACTTGAGTATAAGCCCACCTGAGTATAAGTCAAGGCACCTAATTTTGCCGCGAAAAACTGGGAAAACTTATTGACTCAAGTATAAGCCAGGTATGCATTGTCCCCTCATCCCCATCCTGGTATGCACTGTTCTCTCATCCACATCCTGGTATGCACGGCCTCCTCATCCCCATCCTGGTATGCACGGCCTCCTCATCTCCATTCTGGTATGCACGGCCTCCTCATCCCCATCCTGGTATGCATGGCCTCCTCATCCCCATTCTGGTATGCACAGTCTCCTCTTCCCCATTCTGGTATGCATGGTCCCCCAAACCCTATCCTGGTATGCATGGTCTCCTCATCCCTATCCAGGTATGCATGGCTTCCTCATCCCCATCCTTGTATGCATTGTCTCCTCATCCCTATTTTGGTATGCATGGTTCCTCATCCCTATCATTGCATGCATGGCTCCCTCATCCCTATCCTGGTATCCCTCATGAGTCATCCCGCATGGCTCCATCAGAAAAGCATACAAAAAAAATTCCAAAAACATCCGACTTACTGTCCCTCGCAGCATCTTGTTCCGGTGCCAGCAGCTGCAGCAGCTGGGCGATCACGTGTCCCTGCTACTTAAGGGAATGAATATTCACTGCCCTCCATGCCTATTGGAGTAGAGAGAAGTGAATATTAATTCACTTAAAGGGAACCTGTCAGCAATAATGTGCACAGTAAACTACAGGCAGTGGCAGGGCTGCGCAATTATTCTGATTAAAATGATACCTTGGTTGATGAAATCTGTTGTGTGGTTGTTATTTAATCTATTTTTTCAGTTTTGAGTTAATGATATGCTCGTGGTCCGGGGTGGGGCCCCTAGTTTACATAATGAATAGTGATGAGCGAATACTTTAGGCATTATTCGTTACTCGCACGAATAGTATGGTTTTCGGGCTCTTCACTACTTGGTGAGTAATTAGGTATTTGCCTCGGTATATTTGAGTGACCCGCCCAGCATGTTTGGCATTTTATTTGCAGCCAATGAACATGCTGGGCTGGCTTGCCAATCACAGTAATGCAGGCGCTATCTTTGGTGTGGCATTACTGTAATTGGCTGGCCTTCCAGCATTATAGGGACTATTTAACCTCTTTACCCCCAAGGGTGGTTTGCACGTTAATGACCGGGCCAATTTTTACAATTCTGACCACTGTCCCTTTATGAGGCTATAACTCTGGAACGCTTCAACGGTTCTTGGCAATTCTGACATTGTTTTCTCGTGACATATTGTACTTCATGATAGTGGTAAAATTTCTTCGATATAACTTGCGTTTATTTGTGAAAAAAAATGGAAATTTGGTGAAAATTGTGAAAATTTTGCAATTTTCCAACTTTGAATTTTTATGCCCTTAAATCACAGAGATATGTCACACAAAGTACTTAATAGGTAACATTTCCCACATGTCTACTTTATATCTGCACAATTTAGGAACCCAAATTTTTTTTGGTTAGGGAGTTATAAGGGTTAAAAGTTGACCAGCAATTTCTCATTTTTACAACACCATTTTTTTTTAGGGACCACATCTCATTTGAAGTCATTTTGAGGGGTCTATATGATAGAAAATACCCAAGTGTGACACCATTCTAAAAACTGCAACCCTCAAGGTGCTCAAAACCACATTCAAGAAATTTATTAACCCTTCAGGTGTTTCACAGGAATTTTTGGAATGTTTAAAAAAAAATTAACACTTAAATTTTTTTTACACAAAATTTATTTCAGCTCCAATTTGTTTTATTTTACCAAGGGTAACAGGAGAAAATGGACCTCAAAAGTTGTTGTACAATTTGTGCTGAGTACGCTGATACCCCATATGTGGGTGTAAACCACTGTTTGGGCGCACCGCAGAGCTCGGAAGGGAAGGAGCGCCATTTGACTTTTCAATGCAAAATTGACTGGAATTGAGATTGAACGCCATGTTGCGTTTGGAGAGCCCCTGATGTGCCTAAACATTGAAACCCCCACAAGTGACACCATTTTGGAAAGTAGACCCCCTAAGGAACTTATCTAGATGTGTGGTGAGCACTTTGACCCACCAAGTGCTTCACAGAAGTTTATAATGCAGAGCCGTAAAAATAAAAAATCATATTTTTTCACAAAAATTATCTTTTTGCCCCCTATTTTTTATTTTCCCAAGGGTAAGAGAAGAAATTGGACCCCAAAAGTTGTTGTGCAATTTGTCCTGAGTACGCCGATACCCCATATGTGGGGGTAAACCACTGTTTGGGCGCATAGCAGAGCTTGGAAGGGAAGGAGCGCCATTTGACTTTTCAATGCAAAATTGACTGGAATTAAGATGGAACGCCATGTTATGTTTGGAGAGCCCCTGATGTGCCTAAACATTGAAACCCCCCACAAGTGACACCATTTTGGAAAGTAGACCCCTTAAGGAACTTATCTAGATGTGTGGTGAGCACTTTGACCCACCAAGTGCTTCACAGAAGTTTATAATGCAGAGCCGTAAAAATAAAAAATCATATTTTTTCACAAAAATTATCTTTTCGCCCCCAATTTTTTATTTTCCCAAGGGTAAGAGAAGAAATTAGACCACAAAAGTTGTTGTGCAATTTGTCCTGAGTACGCCGATACCCCATATGTGGGTGTAAACCACTGTTTGGGCGCACCGCAGAGCTCGGAAGGGAAGGAGCGCCATTTGACTTTTCAATGCAAAATTGACTGGAATTGAGATGGAACGCCATGTTGCGTTTGGAGAGCCCCTGATGTGCCTAAACATTGAAACCCCCACAAGTGACACCATTTTGGAAAGTAGACCCCCTAACGAACTTATCTAGATGTGTGGTGAGCACTTTGACCCACCAAGTGCTTCACAGAAGTTTATAATGCAGAGCCGTAAAAATAAAAAATCATATTTTTTCACAAAAATTATCTTTTTGCCCCCTATTTTTTATTTTCCCAAGGGTAAGAGAAGAAATTGGACCCCAAAAGTTGTTGTGCAATTTGTCCTGAGTACGCCGATACCCCATATGTGGGGGTAAACCACTGTTTGGGCGCATAGCAGAGCTCGGAAGGGAAGGAGCGCCATTTGACTTTTCAATGCAAAATTGACTGGAATTAAGATGGAACGCCATGTTATGTTTGGAGAGCCCCTGATGTGCCTAAACATTGAAACCCCCCACAAGTGACACCATTTTGGAAAGTAGACCCCTTAAGGAACTTATCTAGATGTGTGGTGAGCACTTTGACCCACCAAGTGCTTCACAGAAGTTTATAATGCAGAGCCGTAAAAATAAAAAATCATATTTTTTCACAAAAATTATCTTTTCGCCCCCAATTTTTTATTTTCCCAAGGGCAAGAGAAGAAATTAGACCACAAAAGTTGTTGTGCAATTTGTCCTGAGTACGCCAATACCCCATATGTGGGGGTAAACGACTGTTTGGGCGCATGGCAGAGCTCGGAATGGAAGGAGCGCCATTTGACTTTTCAGTGCAAAATTGACTGGAATTAAGATGGGACGCCATATCGCGTTTGGAGAGCCCCTGATGTGTCTAAACATTAAACCCCCCACAAGTGACACCATTTTAGAAAGTAGACCCCCTAAAGAACTTATCTAGATGTGTTTTGAGAGCTTTGATCCCCCAAGTGTTTCACTACAATTTATAACGCAGAGCCGTGAAAATAAAAATTCTTTTCTTTTTTTTCACAAAAATGATTTTTTAGCCCCCAGTTTTGTATTTTCACAAGGGTAACAGGATAAAATTGGACCCCAAAAGTTGTTTTCCAATTTATCCTGAGTATGCTGATACCCCATATGTGGGGGGGAACCACTGTTTGGGCGCATGGCAGAGCTCGGAAGGGAAGGAGCGCCATTTGGAATGCAGACTTAGATGGATTGGTCTGCAGGCGTCACGTTGCATTTGCAGAGCCCCTGATGTACCCAAACAGTAAAAAACCCCAAAAGTGACCCCATATTGGAAACTAGACCTCCCAAGGAACTTATCTAGATGTGTTGTGAGAACTTTGAACCCCCAAGTGTTTCACTACAGTTTACAACGCAGAGCCGTGAAAATAAAAAATCTTTTTTTTTCCCACAAAAATGATTTTTAGCCCCCAAAATTTATATTTTCCCAAGGGTAACAAGAGAACTTGGACCCCAAAAGTTGTTGTCCAATTTGTCCCGAGTACGATGATGCCCCATATGTTAGGGTGAACCCCTGTTTGGGCGCACGGGAAAGCTCGGAAGGGAAGGAGCACTGTTTTACTTTTTCAACGCAGAATTGGCTGGAATTGAGATCAGACGCCATGTCACGTTTGGAGAGCCCCTGATGTGCCTAAACAGTGGAAACTCCCCAATTCTAACTGAAACCCTAATCCAAACACACCCCTAACCCTAATCCCAATGGTAACCCTAACCACACCCTAACCCTGACACACCCCTAACTCTAATCCCAACCCTAATCCCAACCATAAATGTAATCCAAACCCTAACCCTAACTTTAGCCCCAACCCTAACCCTAACTTTAGCCCCAACCCTAACCCTAACTTTAGCCCCAACCCTAACCCTAGCTCTAACCCTAACCCTAGCCCTAACACTAGCCCTAACCCTAACCCTAATGGGAAAATGGAAATAAATACAGCTCGTTTTTTGCGGGACAAGATGACGTTTTCAGCGGTACCATGGTTTTTTATATCTGTCTTTTTGATCGCGTGTTATTCCACTTTTTGTTCGGCGGTATGATAATAAAGCGTTGTTTTTTGCCTCGGGGTTTTTTTTTTCCCTACGGTGTTCACTGAAGGGGTTAACTAGTGATATAGTTTTATAGGTGGGGTCGTTACGGAAGCGGCGATACTAAATATGTGTACTTTTATTGTTTTTTTTTATTTAGATAAAGAAATGTATTTATGGGAATAATATTTTTTTTCTTTATTTAGGTTTTTTTTTTTTTTTTTTACACATGTGGAAATTTTTTTTTTTTACTTTGGCCCAGGGGGGGGACATCACAGATCGCTGATCTGACAGTTTGCACAGCACTCTGTCAGATCACCGATCTGACTTACAGCACTGCAGGCTTACCAAGCGCCTGCTCTGAGCAGGCACTCAGTAAGCCACTTCCCTCCCTGCAGGACCTGGATGCCGCGGCCATCGTGGATCCGGGCACCTACAGCGAGGAGGAGGTAAGAGACCCTCGCAGCAACGCGATCACATCGCGTTGCTCCGGGGGTCTCAGGGAAGCACGCAGGGAACCCCATCCCTGCGCGATGCTTCCCTGTACCGTTGGCACACCGCGATCATGTTTGATCGCGGTGTGCCGGGGGTTAATGTGCCGGGGGCGATCTGTGACCGCTCCTGGCACATAGTGCCGGATGTCAGCTGCGATAGTCAGTTGACACCCGGCCGCGATCGGCCGCGCTCCCTCCGTGAGCGCTTGAGCATATTGCATCCGGAAACAGCGTAGGGAGAGCAAAGTTTCAGCATAGGAAAAGTGATAGCAGGTTACAGTAAGCATTATTTATTCCAAAAAGCTCTTTTAAGGGCTGAACATTGTCAAGATTAGTTGTTTGTTAGATGGGGATTTAGTATGGAGAGATTTAAGAGGAAGGAAGGAGGAAGGGTGGGTGAAAGGCAAACAGGCACCTGGGTGTTCTCATCATTGGAAGTACATGCTGCAGCTCTCTGCTATTTTCCACTTAAAATACCTAATATTTGTCTAGCAGTTGTGCGACTGGCGCAATCTGGGTAGGGATAATCATATGTGACAATTTAGAAGGGGCAATAATCTTAATTACTCCGCATTTGGAGTGTGTCAGCAAGACAACTGAAAAAAATAATACATTTCTATTGTTTTAAAAAATAACGTTTCTGTATCTAAAAGTTGTGCGACTGGCACAATCTGGGCATAGATAATTGTACTTGACAATTTATCAGGGGCAATAATGTTCATTACTCTGCTGTTAGAGTGTGGCAGCAAGGAAATTGATATGGAATACAGTTTCACCATTGCACAATGTGCCAAGTTTTCACAAAGTACAAAACATTAGCCACGTGGGGTATGCATACATGACCACTAAGTACTTGTTGCAGGAGGAGGAAGAGGAGGAGGTGATTTCATGAACAAAATGAGTTTGGATGGTAAGGGATTGATGTTAAGACAACTTCTGAACCAAAACATTTGGGCTGCTTTTACATTACGTTGCTGTCATCCGTAGTGCTTACAAAGTCACCCAAAATCCAGCTCTTGTTCAATTTTAGAAGAGTTAGGCTAGTTTCACATTTGCGTTCGAATCCACAGCGTTTAATCTGCATCCGCAAGTGCAGGAAAAAACGCATAGAAACACGTACAAACGCAGCATTTTTTAGACGCATGCGGGAACGCATGCGGTTAATAAAACGCTGCGTTTTCACGCTTCATCAATTATCATGCGTTTTGTCATGCATTTGCATTTTTATGCGCACATGGTGGAAAATTTTACAGGAGAAAAATCTAGATAACCAGACACCACCAATGGGACTACAGAGGGCGTGTATTATGGGATATCTATATATAGACCCTAGGACTGCTGAAATCTTAACAGTGTGCTACTGTATCCTGTGTCATGATGGATCTTTGCATGGAGAGCTTTTATTTCAACCTGGATTTAAGCATCAAGCTGTTTCTTGCTTGTGCGTTTGCTTGGGAGCAACACAGAAATCGCGAAAGCTGGAGAAGGACACAGCGTAGGCGTTTTTGGCGACACCCCATTATCGAACTACGTGAGAGCCGTGGAGCCTATCACACGCTATATGGCGAGCTTAATGCCAACCCGGACAAATTCCCGGAATATACAAGGATGTCACAAGACTCTTTCCAGGATTTGCTTGGTCGTGTCCAAGGAGCCATCCGGAGACAGGACACCCAGCTCCGTAGAGCGATTCCACCAGAGGAACGTCTGCTGGTTATATTAAGGTATGTAACAATTTTAAACAAATGCCAGTCCTAATTTTGGTTGTTCTGACATGTATTCTTTGTATTTCCCTTTATGTCTTTAGCAGAACAACACCATAAATATAATTGATTGAAAAAAATGTATTATTTATTTTATTACAGATTTCTGGCAACCGGAAAGAGTTTATCATCCCTCCACTTCCAATACCGGCTTGGAATTTCCACCCTGTCTGGAATAGTTGCGGACACCTGCCGGGCTTTGTGAAATGTTCTCCGGGATGAGTTTATACCCCTACCCACCAAGGACATGTGGATTGAATTTGCTGAAAAATTCTGGAGTGTGTGTGATTTCCCCAACTGTTTGGGAGCGGTGGATGGAAAGCAAATCCGCATTATCAAACCAGCCAGAACAGGATCGGAGTACTTCAACTATAAAAATATTTTTCTGTTGTGCTCATGGCAATAGCAGATGCAGACTGTCACTTCATGGACATTGGAGCTTTTGGCCGTGGCAACGATTCCCAGCCTTTCAAGAACTTGGATACGGCCACGACCTCTCCCCAAAACTCAAGGTCCACCGATGCCATTTGTTATGGTTGGGGATGAGGCCTTTCAGATGTGTGAAAACCTACTGAAGCCATATTCCAGTCGGGACTTGAACCATACTAAAAGGATCTTTAACTACAGACTGACCAGGGCCCGAAGAACAGTAGAGTGTACCTTTGGGATTCTAGTCTCAAAATGGCACATTCTTGCAACAGCCATTAATCTAAAAAAGGAGACAGTCGATGAGGTGGTCAAAGCCTGTGTGGTTCTCCACAATTACATAATGGCTAAGGAGCGACCCAACATTGAACTGGATGAACCAGTTGCAAACCCATTGCCAGATTACCAGCATCACCCGCTGCGGTCAACTGATGAAGTTGGCACCATGCGGGACCAATTTGCTGCCTTTTTTTATTCTGTGGCATGGCAGGACAATATTGTGTAAAATATCCTGTTGGGTTTGGGTCTGTACCAGTTATGTTACTTATATTTGTTGCTAATAAACTTTATATTTTTGGTATCTTGACCGTGTCTCCTATGTATTTCCTCTACAAACCACTTAGGTTGTTAGTGGTAAGGTTGTTGACGTCATTGCATCCTGATACTGTCCGGCAGTATCTATTGGACGCAGACTGAAGAGACGATGGCTGTTTAATACAAAACAGATCTATACTCATCAAGTCAGGTGTCAGAAATAATGAATTCATGAGGCACATATAACAGCCTTATGAATTCACTATTTCTGACACATGTCCAGGTGAGCATAGATATGCCTTGTATGACCGCCATCGTCCCTTCACTTTGTGTGAAATAGATTACGTACACATAAGAGAAAATGGAGGTTATACAAGGCAGTTCTCTACTCACCAGGTCAGGTGTCCTAATTAATGAGTTTTTGGACACATGACCTGTTGAGTATAGTTCTGCATTGTATTGCCACCATTTTCTCTTCAGTCTGCAACACTAGTCACAGACTAAACAGAAGGAAGAGATTATGGATACGATACAAGTATACATTTTTTGGCCCACCTCATAGCTCTATACTAAAGACACACAAAACTGCAGTGTTGTACTTGCTAACTACTGGAGCTATGATGTGGGCAAAAAATTAAGTGTGCGGTGCAGTTTTTTATTTGGCGCACGGTGTGTGTTGCCAACGGCAAAAGACACAATTAACCAAACATAATTGGGGGCAAAAAATAGTTGTATTTATTTTAGAACAACAAAAATATTTATTTAACTGCGCCTGCTTGGGGTAGAGTGACGGAAATGGGGGGTGTGTAGCTGTGAGGCCTGGCTAAGCGTGGACGACGCAGGGGTGGCAGGAGAAGGGGCAATTAAACTAGTGGGGTCTGGTAGTTCGGGGATGGGGCTCGACACATGAGAGGCCTGAGACGCACTGGAAGGGTGAGACAAACCTGACGTTACAGACACACTGGGAGGTGAGGGGGGAGGAAAACTGATAGTATGCAGTTTTTTTATTTTTTTTCCCTTTCTGGGATCTACGTGGTCTGGGAAGCCTCGGTGGGCTCATTTGTTGCTGCCTGGTCGTGGTGGGTGTCCTGTCAGGGTCCGGCTGCACTGTGCTCGTAGAGCGTGCAGCCCTGCCAGAGTCCATAGTGCTCGTAGAGTGTACAGCCATGCCAGAGTCCATAGTGCTCATAGAGCGGGCAGCCATACCAGAGTCCATAGTGCTCATAGAGCGGAAGGCCATGCCAGGGTCCATTGTGCTCGTAGAGCGGAAGGCCATGCCAGGGTCCTGCTGCATCGTGGTGGTGCTGGTGGTTGAGCGGAAGGCCATGCCAGGGTCCTGCTGCTGAATGGTGGTGGCAGTGGAGGAAGTCCAAGCAGGAGCAGCAGTTGTCATGGTGGTGGCTGTGGGCTGTCCAACAGCACTCGGCATGGTGGTGGTGCTGTAGTGGTGTCCGGCAGTGCTTGGAATGGAGGTGGCCGTGCAGTGGTATGCAGCAGAGGTCGGCATTGAGGTCAAGCGTGACAGTGTAGGCACAGGTGGATATGTCGCCACTGTCTGCTGAAAATACCGACTCTGCTGCATAGCCTGCACGTAAGCAGCATTGCAGGCCTGCATGACACTAAGCTGGAGATCAGGAGTAAGGTGTTCCGACATGCCCTGTTCAATTTGATTAAAAAAATGATGTGCTGGCCTCTGGAGGTCGGCTTTTACTTGGTCAAGGCTTTTGGTGACCTCCTGGATACGTGTATTCATATGGCTAATGGCAGTATCCAGTCAGTCACTCAAAGCCTTGAGTCCATCATGAAAAACCGAGCTCAAGTGAAAAAACTCGGGCATGAGTGACCTGTCCGATGCCCTCTGCCGCTGCCGGGAGGAGCCCAAAAAATAATGGGCAGAGGACTGGGAAAGGGGAACACCTGATGGACCAGCTTCCTGGTCTCCAGTTAGTGTGGCAGGCCCACTTGCTGCAGTGCTGCTGGATGTCTGGGACGGGTCCGTGGCTGTCTGATGAAGGAATGCTCCAGAACCTGGGTCAACAGTGCTGCTCCATGTGCTGTGAAAAAAGAAAAAAAAATGAATACCAAAAATTTACAAAACGCCAACTCCTGTGGAATAGAAACATACAGATTATGGCAATACAACACAACCTAATACACCGAAATAAATACTTACGTTCTCTGGGCAAGGACTGGTCTTAAAAATGCCAGAATGCGGTGGTATTTATATTTTCGGATCCTTGCTCCAGAACCACTGGGAACACGGCTCTCTTGACACAGGTCCTTGTTGAAGCGGTCCTTCATTGAACGCCAACATGTTTTGACTTTGAGTACTGTTAAAAAAACAAAAAATAATGGTTAGACAATGGACTTTTGGCCGTGCTCGCACAACTGTGTGTGATGAGAGAAACTCCTGAGAGTTTCTGTCATCACACACAGTTTTAGTGAGCACGGACAAGGTCTCTGCTGCATCACACTGCATTGCAATACTTACAAAATGCATTTTGTCCCAGCCATCCCACATCACTTTGGCCACCTCATTCCATATCCGCCGGATCGTCACGTTGTCCGAGTGCTGGGGAACCCAGGTGTCCCACAATGGGACTCACTCATGGACCAGGGAGATGAGGATATCGTTGTCAAGGAGGTCCTCATCCCATTCTGGAACCTAAAAAATAAATGAAGACATTAATGTTGGATACATTAACATAAGGAAAAGAAAAAAAACAGAGGCAGAGAAATGGCATGAATAATGAAAGTCAAGATAAAAAAGGAGTCCAGAAGAAAAATGTAAAGAAAGAGGAAAGTAAAGAAAGGAAGGAAGATTCAAGAATACTAAAGTGAGGATACAGTACACAGTCAGCCAGGTATACTTACACGCTGCCGCCTTGCCACCCGACCGTGAACCCGCTGCTCCTGCTCACCCTCTGCCGCAGTGAAAGAAGTGCTCTAAAAAAAGGAAAAACTATTTTCACATGTGTAGATGTGACAGTGAATACTTACCAATCTGAGGAGGTGAGTACTCACTTCACTGACATGTTCAGCTTGTGCAGGTCCAGGCCCTTGCTTCTCCTCAGAAGAAGATGACATTCTGATGCACGCAGAAAGAAAGAAATGGCAGAAATTAGGACATATAGAGACAGAAAATAGAAAATAAAGACATTGGCTTGGATATACTCACATTGTTCAGAGTGTAGATTCCCCCCTTTGTCTGGTCTGCTGTGTCTACTCTTGTTCCCAGTCTGCTGAGTAGTGACCTGCAAATGTCCACTCCCTCCCTTTATCAGTTTGTATGTGGGGGGTGGCTAATCAGTGTCTAGACATGCTTTCCTGTGGTGCAACGCCTGCGTTCACACACGCAAGCAGACGCATGTGCTTGCGTCCGCATGCGTTCACATAGACAGCAATGCGTTTTTTTGCCGCATTCCATCCGCTAACAACCGCATACGTTTCTAGGCGGCAAATTGACACCTCTAAAATTACTACATGTAGCGTTTACCGCGTCAAACCGCAGACGACGAAACCACGCATGCGTCGTCAAATGCGGCAAAACGCAACCGATCGCAGACACATGCGTCTCTAATGTTAAATATAAATGCAAGGCCTTAGCCTGTCTGCATTTTCCGTTTACAGATGTGTGTGCCTATACATTATGATTGCACCAGCCAAACTAAAAACCCATTCAGAAAACTCACTTGCAGAAGGGCATGCCAGCACCTTCAAGGTGTAGAAGGAGAGGTCTGTCCAAATGTGGAGCTTGGACAATTAATAGTTAAAGGGCACTGAAGGACACTGGTATGGTCACTTAAGTAGTCCTTCACTATCATGGTCAACTTGTCCCTCCTCATCATATTTACACCCACAGATAGCCCTTACTGATGTGATGGTCTCATTAAAGTGTGTCAGTTGGTGGACATTTTCCCCCTTTAGTTGCACCTGGTTGTGTGGCCCTCCCCTGTAATCCTTGTGGGTGAAAAGAGCCGGTACCTCTGCCAGCAGCATTGTCAGAGGGTAATCTTTTAACAAGTCTTCCACAACGGCCCCCTGGCATACATGCACTGAAAATGGCACCTCTGCATCCGACATGAGAGAAGCAAATTTCTCCTTATTCCGTGGGTCAAGAAAGGTGCACAGCCAGTATTTCATGTTGGATAAAATGCATTTCATTCAAGGGTCTTGGGAAAGGCATCTGGACATAAACTCAAAGAGTCTACAAAGAGTCAAACATTCAGTGTCCTCACCAGGAAGAACACTAACCATCCTCTTCTCCTCATGATGCATAGCCTCCTCCTCCTTCTCCTCTTCAGCCCATCCATGATGAACAGGCATGAAGCTGGGATTGGGAGTCTCCTCTGTAGCGCAGACCAAAAACCTCTCTTCTTCCTCCTACTCCTCCTGTTCCTCATCATCACCCAATGTCATTTGAGAATATTGTGTGAGGTTCGATTGTGTGGTATGAGCCACTGTAAAATCTTCATAGCCACCTGCTCAGCATTCAAAGATTCTTCTTTGAGATTCTGCAGTGAATGTTTAAATGGACAGAAAAATGGGATGGTTACGCTGACAATAGCGTCAGCAACGCTCACCATCTTGATGCAGTACTCAAAGTTTTGAAGAACCTCAGAAATGTCATCGATCCACACCCACTCAGCAGTTGTTATGTCTGGGGACTGAGTGTTACTCTGACAGACAGTGAGCAGTAGAGAGCTGTGTCTGAATTCCAGCTTCTCAATAAGCCTTGCCAACATATGAACCGCCTACCGCCTCAACACATTTGTCTATCTATCTCTGTGTTGCCCATTGAACATTTTTGTCATAACCAGGATCCTTATATCTTGTTCTCACACGCTTTGTGCATTTAATAGCCCTCTGTGTCTGTACTTTTACACATACTGGTTGGTAACCGGTTCATGCAGCATTACATGAACACCCGATTTCTTACATTATGGCTGGTCAGAACAATGAAAGCAATTTTTACTATCCACCTTTCGTGTCACCCCTAATTCCTCATAGATTGTAAGCTTGCGAGCAGGGCCCTCATTCCTCTTGGTATCTGTTGTTTATGTGATTATTGTTATTCTGTAATCTCTTTTATTGTCTGTACAAGTCCCCTCTAAAATGTAAAGTGCTGCGGAATATGTTGGCGCTATAGAAATAAAATTTGTATTATTTATTAAAGGTCAAATTATAGCGTATGGGCTATTCTTCTAAACTTGTCCACATCTCTGTGGTAAAGTAGACCTTTCCTGTGACTGCATTGGCTACATTGGCTGCTATTGTGTAACATGATTGCTTATGTAACGTGTTAACAGCACACTGAGAAAAATAGTGTTGGATGGTAATCGAGAACCATGGGGCTGCCCCCGCTAAGAGGTCACGGAAAGACTCAGTTCCCACAAGTCGAAATGGCAACATTTCCAGGGCTACCAATCTGGCTATGTGAGTGCTTAGCATTTTGGCCTGTGGGTGGGTGGGTCGATAATTCTGCTTTCTGTTAAATGTCTGGTGTCTGGGGCAGCGACAAGGACAAGGGAACGCTGTGCTTGGACAACAAACTGGATGTGGTTGCTGACCGTTGTGTCTATGCAACTGCAGGTTGTGGGCAGGAGGCATCAGCGCCTGCTTCATGGACAGCAGATTGCGAAGACAGTGGTTTCACCATCAGACAAAGATTTTTTACCCAGCTGTTCCGCCCAACTGCTGGGGTGCTTGGCTGTCATATGATTTTGCATGCTGATGGTGCTCAGGTTGGCAGTGTTCTTGCCTCTTCCTAGATTGGTTTGGCAGATGCTGCAAATTACAATTGTTTTGTCTGAAGGAATTTCAGAAAAAACCTGCCATACAGTTGAACATTGCACCTTTGGCCTGTTATCTAGCTGAGAGAGAGGGGCTATGTGGAACAGTTGACTAAGTTCTCCCTCTGATCAAACCACTACCTCTTCTTGCCTGTTTTTGTGCTACGGACAAATCCCTGTCTGCACTGCTGTGCTTGCTAGGTGTGCTACGTGCCAGGTTGGATTAGTGGCCTCATCATCGACCATGTCATCTTGTAATTCCTTAATTTGATGCTCCTTCTGAGTTGTGATTTTAGGCTGACCTGATGGCAACTGTGCATCATGATTATTCTCCATCTCTTCAGACATGAATTGACCTTCTCGAATGTGGCTTTCTCCTGACTATGGGTGCTCAAATGTTTGGGCATCACTGCACTCAACCTCCTCATGACCCTCTTTAATGGTGCACATTGAGAGGCCTGACAAATTACAAGGGAACGGAAACAGTTCCTCATAGTGGCCAGCGTTGGGGTCATATGTCTCCTGGGACTCTTGATGGTAAGAGGAAGGAGGACCAGGTTGGGGATTCAGAGGCCAAGCCTCTTGGCTACTGAGACTGGACCATGTGGAAGAGTTTGTGGTGCTGCTTGCCAACACACTGGAGCCTTTGTCTGCCATCCAACCCTCAATATCCTGGCAATTGTCTGGGTTCATCAGTGGTGGTTGTGATGGTGTGATATGCTATGTGGGTATCATTTTGTGTATATTTCTATTTTACTGATTATCATGGTGTTACTGTATCTTGTAGGATGAGTTGTTATTTGCCATCTGATATTCTCCCCACAGTTCAGGGCAGCATCCAATAAAGGAAAACCACCTATGCCAAAACATGGTTTTGGCACTGCTCCTAATAGCCAGTTTCCTACTCCACACTGATGAGGGGCAAATACCCCGAAACAGCTGTCTGTGGATGGATACCATGTTTTGGCATAGGTGGTTTTCCTTTATTGGATGCTGCCCTTCCCGTGGTTGTTCCTTCCCGGTGAAAGAGCTGGCCATTCATTGCTTGCATTGAGAAACACATGATGGTGTCTCCGCGGCTTTTCTACATGTGTTTCAAGCCTGACAGACTGACCACAATACAGGCCCTCGCTTGCATACACTGTATTCGCAATTAAATTTCCAATTTCCTGACATTAATCATACAGGTCCCCCATGTCCTGTATTATATTCACCTTACAGCGGCTTCATCTGCTATGATAGTGGCTCCATTGGGATCCAGAGGTAAATATGAACTGTGGACCTTACAAAACGCAGGTTTTACAGCACCTGGTGGCCCCCTGAAAATTAAAAGCGAGGGCCGCATAATGACATGGCGGTGGACAAGGTGGTGCTGGCAGGCAAAGCCCAAAATTCAAATGGGCATGTTTTAGCTGGCATTGTAAAGTGATGGGGAATATGTATTCCACTATCTGGCTAACTATTTGGCATGAGGGAGGGACCTGCCGAAAGTAGGAGTGAGAGCTCTACCAAATGTATGATAAGAGGCCTCCTGGGGGCCTGTTGTGGATTCTGTTTTTGGGCTCCCTCTGGTGGTTACAACTGGTACTGGGTGACTTTGGTGGGTTGCGGTCTCTGGTTTCCACCTGTCCATCAGAGGCTGGGTGTTTCCTATTTAACCTGGCTTTCCTGTCATTCCCTTGCCGGCTATCAATGTATCAGTGTGTCTCTGTTACCTTTGCTACCTGCTCCTAGGCCTTCAAGACAAGCTAAGTCTGGATTTCCCTGTTTCATGTTTGCTTTCATGTTTTTAGTCCAGCTTGCAGATATGTAATTCTCTGCTGCTGGTTGCTCTAGTGGGCTGAAATTACCACTCATGTACCATGAGTTGGCACATGAGTTCAAGTAATTTCAGGATGGTATTTTGAAGGGTTTTAAGCTGACCACGCAGTTCACCTTTTGTATCCTCTGCTATCTAGCTTAAGCGGGCCTCATTTTGCTGAATCTGTTTTCATAACTACGTTTGTGCCTTCCTCTCATTTCACCGTCATTATATGTGGGGGGCTGCTATTTCTGTGGGAATATTTCTCTGGAGGCAAGATAGGTCTGCGATTCTTCTGATAGGGGTAGCTAGATCTCCGGCTGGCGCGAGACGTCTAGAGTCCCCCCAGGAACGTTCCCCGGCTGCTGTTAGTTGAGTGTTGAGGTTCAGGATAGCGGTCAGCTCAGGTTCCATCACCCTAGAGCTCGTCCTGTTTTTGCCCGTGTTATGTGTTTAATTCCCTGCCATTGGGAACATGACAGGGGCCCTTACTAAACTCAGGTTTCACAGCAACTGCTGGCACTCTGCTAATTATCAGCGAGGGCCACATAATGACATGGCGGTGGACATGGTGGTGGTGGTGGGCGATGCCCAAAATTCAAATGGGCATGTTTGAAATGGCATTGTAAAGGGATGCGGAATATTTATTCCACTGTTTTGCTAACTATTTGGCATGAGGGAGGGACCTCCGAAATGTAGGAGTAAGAGCCCTCACAAATGTTAACATAAAAAATAAAGCCAAAACGCTCCATGTGAACATATGCTAAAGGGGATGTATAATTTTTTTTTTCATTTTTATTTTGTGTTATATACATGTAATTTCCAAAGCATGAAGAAAAAAAAAAGGTACTTCAGCGTAGAAAAATATAAAACTTTGTCTTTAATGGAAAAAACTCAAAAACAGGCACAATGCGGACAACATATAAATCCAAAAGAGCTACCAACTGTCGCGTTTCGAGACTCTGGACTTAATCATGGATCATGGTTAGTGTTAGGGTACCGTCACACTGAGCAACTTTTGAACGAGAACGACAGCGATCCGTGACGTTGCAGTGTCCTGGATAGCGATCTCGTTGTGTTTGACACGCAGCAGCGATCAGCGTATGTGACGCCGATCCAGCGATGTGTTCGCTTGTAATCAGGGTAAACATCGGGTTACTAAGCGCAGGGCCGCGCTTAGTAACCCGATGTTTACCCTGGTTACCATTGTAAATGTAAAAAAAAAAAAACACTACATACTTACATTCCGGTGTCTGTCACGTCCCCCGCCGGCGGCTTCCCGCACTGACTGTGAGCGCCGGCCGTAAAGTAAAAGCAGAGCACAGTGGTGACGTCACCGCTGTGCTGTGCTTTACGGCCGGCACTGACACAGTCAGTGCGGGAAGCCGCCGGCGGGGGACGTGACAGACACCGGAATGTAAGTATGTAGTGTTTTTTTTTTTTTACATTTACAATGGTAACCAGGGTAAACATCGGGTTACTAAGCGCGGCCCTTCACTTAGTAACCCGATGTTTACCCTGGTTACCGGGGTGCTGCAGGGGGACTTCTGCATCGTTGAAGACAGTTTCAACTATGCCAAAGTCGTCCTCCTGATCGTTGGTCGCTGGAGAGCTGTCTGTGTGACAGCTCTCCAGCGACCACACAACGACTTACCAACGATCATGGCCAGGTCGTATCGCTGGTCGTGATCATTGGTAAATCGTTTAGTGTAACGGTACCTTAAGTTGTCAGACTGGAGGCTTAAAAACCTTTCCAGAAGCAAACAGGTGAAAAAGTCAGTGCTAAATGATAATTAAATCACAAGGTGAGAAGATTTAACTCTTTGTGAAAGCACTTCAACAGCATGCATGTACCATATGAAATAAAAATAATAAATCATGAAAAGACTATATGCAAACACAAGATAATTAATACAATAAATGAGACAGACTCTTATTTCAATGCATATCCAGACTGATAAAAAATCCAACACGGAAAAGGCAAACTAGGGAAAAAAAATTATATTCTTATAAATCATACTGAAGTATGAGATCTTATTGCACATTGAGACCTTGCAGAATCCTTGTCTGTAATTTGAATATCCAGTACGACTCCCTATTTAATAGTTTTCTTCTCATATCTCCTCCTCTGAACGGTTTAATCACTTTTTCTATACCTATAACTTAAAGGGAACTTGTATTAGCACCATGGGTGTTTTTACAATGTTTAGAAACTGCGGATATGATGTGTGCAGTCTGACTGCTGGCATCAGAAAGATGTCTCCTCCCTCGCTTCTTCAACTGCCCTATAGTGCAACCGACATATTGTAGGTTGCACAATGTGCGCTCTATAAGATAGACAACACCTTCTGTATTGCAGTTGATATAACTTTTAATGGGAAAGATGAAACCGGAGGATTTGGAGGAAAAATTGGTGGTTTTATTCATATGGGTCCAAGTTTTACATGGATGTGAACCATGTTTATAAGATCATTTGACATCTAGCCATGTTTAAAATCTTTTCTATCTACACAAGTGGTCTAAATTGTTGGTACTACTCGTTTAATGACAGAAAAACCCACAATGGTCACAGAAATAACTTGAATCTGACAAAAGTAATAAAAAAATAAAAAGATCTATGAAAATGAACAAATGAAAGTCAGACATTGCTTTTAAACCATGCTTCCACAGAATAAAAAAAAAATAAAACTCATGAAATACTCCAATAATAGCAATATCAACACAGGAGAAAGGAGTAAACGAAAACGCCACCAAAATAAAAGAAAATTCTTTTATTAAATAATCAAACAATCACATACAACATAATACAAAAATCAAAGTAGGAAAAGAAGGAAACAAAATAGGTACACTAAGGGAATGTTATACAGTAGGTCTAAAGTATGACATGGGGAAGCACAGACAATAGGTAGTCACATCCAGGTGCAAAGCATCGCTCACATAGTATCACATATACTGTATAACACCAAATAGTGTAATGCCCAAACATAAACCGCTACATTAAATTGTATGCTTACCCATAATAAGTCAAGACCTGAGGGTGACCTTCCCGCAACCACTGACGTGCGTTTCGCGTGCCTGATTTCCAATTATGTAAACTAGGGGGCGGGTCACTGAGGGATGAATAGCTAAGTAGAGCACCACAAGAAGACCCTCTCCCACAGGCCCGCCCCGAACCACGAGCATATCAATAACTGAAAACGGAAAATACAGATTAAAAAGCAACCACAAGATGGATTTTATCAACCAAGGTGTCATGTTAATCAGTACAATGGTGCCGACATGACAGTGTGTGTAGGTTACTGTGCAGAGTCCTTCTGACAGGTTCCCTTTAAATAGCGGGCACCCATGATCGCCCAGCTGCTGATGGAAGTCGACAGCGGCATCTGACACTATGCAGACGCTATTACAGAGAAATGAATATTCACTACCAGCGCAGTGAATATTAATTTCTCTTTAGTAGCGGGTACAGGAGTTAGCCGCAGCAGCTGGCTTATGCTTCCTGTGACCCACTGCTCTGTCGCTGCCTCTCCCCCGTCATCTTCTGGGACCCTCACTCGAGTATAAGCCAAGGAGGACGTTTTCAGCACAAAAAAAGTGCTGAAAAACTCAGCTTGTACTCGAGTATATATGGTAACCAGCAAGAATTTTGGCTCTCACAGACCTGTTAGTTTTTCTTTAAGAAGCCCTCCTACTCTGCTGGCCATGGCCCTGGGCGCCCATGTAAAAGGGACGGTCTTTAAAGGGGGTTTTGTGAATAAAGTTTGTTCAAGACGCGACCTGTGGTATTTGATCAGTGGGGACCGACGCTGCTTAAAGGGGTCCACTGGGGTGATGTTATGGCAGCTAAGACTTGAAGGTGGGTGAAGGTGAAGTTGGGTCCCCAGGGTTCCTGGTGGGTAGATGAAGATGGTGAGTGGTGCGGTAAGAAACGGAGGACACAGGTTTGCAGTCTCTTTACCTGGTTCTATGGCCACTGTGTCTCTTGGGAGTTAGGGCGGACAGGTGACGTGTAGTCCAGCCGTCCTGCTGGTTTCTGCTGTGCCTCCTAGAGTCCGACACAACCTCGGTCTTCCGGCTACTGGAATCTGCGCTCTGAGGGAGGTAGCCCAATCGCAGCTGTCCTACCCAGTTGTCACACTCCTGTGCTTCACTCTCCTGCACGCTCACTACAAGCTGTTCTTCCTTCTGGGTTATCTCTATCCAGGAGCTGCAGCACTTTCTCATGGCTGCATGGCCCCTCTGCTTCCTTCTCCTCTGTTTCTGACAGGAACTCACTCTCACACTGGCTTTCCACCCAGACCAGAATATAGATATAGGATAGCCACCCATAAGCTGGATCAGAGCACCTACTTTTGGCCTGGAGTGTGAACATGTTGTATGCTTGTGTTTACCTGATAAAGAAGATCTTCCCTCGCTTCCAAGCGTGACATCACTCTCCCCTTGAGGAAAGCAATGCCACTGTAACAACCAGGACCCTGGGGTGTTACACTCCCCTCCATTAAATCCAGTACTCCCGGACTGGGAAAAGAAGAACAACAACAACAGGTTAAATAAAACACATACATTTTTTTAAATGCTTGTAAACAGGTATAAACATTAGCTTCCCTTTATGGGAGGAAATTTATTCTTACACATTGCAAGAACATACAGTATATACATAGTATAATTGACTTTTTCCAAAATAGAAAACTTTCCTATAATAGACCATGGCAACTACCCTTTATGGGTATAATATGAAAAACATAAGCTTTACTTTCAATTTTCATACTCTCACTATAATTCTCAACAATATCTGAATACTTTTCCTATTAAACTTATACTATATTAGAAAATTCTCACTTCTTCTAACTAGACTAAACATCATTTCTACCTTAAAGTGCAACACGTTTAACATTCCTTATACGGGGGTAGTGCATTTAATTGTGCAATTAATACTCGAGTCAATTAATAACATTGAAACAGCAGCAAGGATGTGGGGGACCTGTCATAAACCCCCAACGTAGGATTTGGGCGGGCTACAAGGAGTATATACAGACCCGGTGTTCAATCAAAAAGACAAATTAGATGAACAACCAAGGTTCAAGAAAACCAGGAAAAAACAAAAGAAAACCTCGTACCCTAACAAGTAATGGATAAAACTAAATATTTATTGTTTACTTTAAAACATTGAACGCACAATCACCATGCAGACAACCGTGCTAGACTAAAACTATTCCTCACACTGATATTTTTCTAATTTACCCTGCCTATGCAGCGGAGGTTGGCACCCTACAATGCATACGAGATAGGCGCCCCCACCATTCTAGCATGACAGGAAAAATGAAACGGACAATGATTGCCTTTCAATTTAATAGTCTAGATGCAGCATCTGTCTATCTAAGCCTCCTGATGATCCAGATCGGTGAAACACGTTGAGGTGGGAGGTGTTTGTCCTCAAAACATCTGAAATGATGAGTACCCCATTGTTATAACTGTTTTTTTATATCACAGTATGGGAGCGCAGTCTTATATCAGTACTGTGCCCATGTAGTGTTAACTGGATTCAGCCTATTTGTCTGCATGGTGATTATGCGTTCAATGTTTTAAAGTGAACAAACCCGGTGTTCAGCCTTGCCAGGTTAACTTTTAACTCTTCACAGTCATGTCACTTTTCTTTATTTAATCTTGCGGCTTCCAGGGTAGCACTTGAACGCTATTTTCCCTCATCCTGGGTTCCAGTCTTATTCCTGGGATAATGAAAATCTGATCTGTTCCCACTATGCGGGTCTGAGAGCTCCTGCTGTTGTGAATTTGGATTCTGGGCTCCCCCGGTGGCTACTGGTGGAATTGAACTGGTGTCTTCATCTTCTCTGTTCACCTGTTCCCATCAAGATGTGGGAGTCGCTATATAACCTTGCTGCTCTGTTAGTTGCTTGCCGGTCAACAATGTTATCAGAAGCCTCTCTGTGCTTGTTCCTGCTCCTAGACAACTACTAGATAAGTTGGACTCTTGTCCATGTTTGTTTTTGCATTTTTGTTCCAGTTCACAGCTGTAGTTTCGTTACTGTGTCTGGAAAGCTCTTGTGAACAGGAATTGCCACTCTGGTGTTATGAGTTAATGCCAGAGTTTTAAAGTAATTTCTGGATGGTGTTTTTGATAGGGTTTTCAGCTGACCATGAAAGTGTCCTTTCTGTCTTCTGCTATGTAGTAAGTGGACCTCAAATTTGCTAAACCTATTTTCATACTACGTTTGTTATTTCATCTCAACTCACCGCCAATACATGTGGGGGGCCTCTGTCTCCTTTCGGGGTATTTCTCTAGAGGTGAGCTAGGACTAATATTTTCCTCTGCTAGTTTTATTTAGTCCTCCGGCTGGTGCTGGGCATCTAGAATCAACGTAGGCATGCTACCCGGCCACTGCTAGTTGGGCGTTAGGTTTAGTTCATGGTCAGCTCAGTTCCCATCTTCCAAGAGCTAGTTCCTATATATGCTTATGCTATGTTCTCTTGCCATTGAGATCATGACATCCTGCACTGTGTTTCTACCTTCAGTTTGGGTAGCCCGTGAGCACACTGTACGTTGCATTTTTACTGTCGAAGGCACTGACTTTACTTTTGCAGGCATTGGAGCTACACTACTTGCAGGTGACTTTGGCTTGGCTGATGTTTCAGGACTGGCAGCTGTTGGTTTGTATTTTCTAACGTTTAGGGCATACCAGCCTTGTTCACCCCAGTGACGGATGTAGGTCACACAATCCCTTGGTTACAGATCCATGTCCAGGTGTCCCTCCAGGAGGTGAGATTCAACGTCACGTCGGGTGACAAAAACCTCTGCCAACAGTACAGGCTCTTTAAGGAAGCCCCAACCCTTTTTAAGGTGAAAGGTCACTATGACGCCCTGCCTCCATGGACCTCAGTCTAAACGTTTAGCCTTACGGGCCTGTGCTTTGGCCCACAGACTGTGCTCTTCAATGACCCTATGCCGGGCATCATGCTCCCCATCTTTCTTTTTCCACTTTAATTCTAAAAGGTATCTATACTCCTCCCAGCTGATGACTTCTCTGTGGGACCCCTCCTGTTGGGCCTCCCTAGGGAACCCGATCAGTTCTGCTCCCAGATTGTCCCATTGAAAGACTACCCCCTCTGCGCTCACCTCCAGTGGTATGCCTATGGGCATCAGCGGAGCGCTCATGTGTGTCTCTTTATATCGGATTCCTGGTCCCATGGAACGTTGTAATGACTTCAACCAGGTCGGGGGCTGATGGTGCTGGGAGCGGGTCTACCACTTTCTCGTCAGTGGTGGTAAGGTAAGTCACTGGAGTGGGGTCAGTAGCTGGGGCAGGAGCTGTCGCTGGAGTGGGGTCAGTCACCGGGACAGGGTCATTCTCCATACCTGCTTCTGATGTGATCCCTCCAGTGCTGGTCTGCTCCGCTGCTGAAGCTGCAGTCGCTGGTTGCTGGACAGGCTGCGGCTCCTCCAGTGCGGTCTTTCTGCGCATGACCACCTTCCATCTTTTTACCGCTGTCAGCTCCATGCTCAGGAGCTGGCGGCTCAGCTCCTCCACTTTCGTTCCCAGGAAATCCGGATCCTCAAGCGGAGGTACAGTTGTGGCCAAAAGTATTGACACCCCTGCAATTCTGTCAGATAATACTCAGTTTCTTCCTGAAAATGATTGCAAACACAAATTCTTTGGTATTATTATCTTCATTTAATTTGTCTTAAATGAAAAAACACAAAAAGAATTGTCCTAAAGCCAAATTGGATATAATTCCACACCAAACATAAAAAAGGGGGTGGACAAAAGTATTAGCACTGTTCGAAAAATCATGTGATGCTTTTCTAATTTGTGTAATTAACAGCACCTGTAACTTACCTGTGGCACCTAACAGGTGTTGTCAATAACTAAATCACAATTGCAGCCAGTTGACATGGATTAAAGTTGACTCAACTTCTGTCCTGTGTCCTTGTGTGTACCACATTGAGCATGGAGAAAAGAAAGAAGACCAAAGAACTGTCTGAGGACTTGAGAAACCAAATTGTGAGGAAGCATGAGCAATCTCAAGGCTACAAGTCCATCTCCAAAGACCTGAATGTTCCTGCGTCTCTAATGTGGGCAGTGTCATCAAGAAGTTTAAAGCCCATGGCACTGTGGCTAACCTCCCTAGATGTGGACGGAAAAGAAAAATTGACAAGAGATTTCAACGCAAGATTGTGCGGATGTTGGATAAAGAACCTCGACTAACATCCAAACAAGTTCAAGCTGCCCTGCAGTCCGAGGGTACAACAGTGTCAACCCGTACTATCCGTCGGCATCTGAATGAAGGGACTGTATGGCAGGAGACCCAGGAAGACCCCACTTCTTACCCCGAGACATACAAAAGCCAGGCTGGAGTTTGCCAAAACTTACCTGAAAAAGCCTAAAACATTTTGGAACAATGTTCTCTGGTCAGATCAGACAAAAGTAGAGTTTTTTGGGCAAAGGCATCAACATAGAGTTTACAGGAGAAAAAAAGAGGCATTCAAAGAAAAAAACACGGTCCCTACCGTCAAAAATGGCGGAGGTTCCCTGATGTTTTGGGGTTGCTTTGCTGCCTCTGGCACTGGACTGCTTGACCATGTGCATGGCATTAAGAAGTCTGAAGACTACCAACAAATTTTGCAGCATAATGTAGGGTCCAGTGTGAGAAAGCTGGGTCTCCCTCAGAGGTCATGGGTCTTCCAGCAGGACAATGACCCAAAACACACTTCAAAAAGCACTAGAAAATGGTTTGAGAGAAAGCACTGGAGACTTCTAAGGTGGCCAGCAATGAGTCCAGACCTGAATCCCATAGAACACCTGTGGAGAGATCTAAAAATGGCAGTTTGGAGAAGGCACCCTTCAAATATCAGGGACCTGGAGCAGTTTGCCAAAGAAGAATAGTCTAAAATTCCAGCAGAGCATTGTAAGAAACTCATTGATGGTTAACGGAAGCGGCTGGTCGCAGTTATTTTGGCTAAAGGTTGTGCAACCAAGTATTAGCTTGAGGGTGCCAATACTTTTGTCTGGCCCATTTTTAGAGTTTTGTGTGAAATGATCAATGTTTTGCTTTTTGCTTCATTCTCTTTTGTGTTTTTTCATTTAAGACAAAGTAAATGAAGATAATAATACCAAAGAATTTGTGATTGCAATCATTTTCAGGAAGAAACTGAGAATTATCTGACAGAATTGCAGGGGTGTCAATACTTTTGGCCACAACTGTAGGTCCGAGTCCTTTCCCATAAACCTTGGAAATTTATCAATGAGATACTTGAATGTTTTTGCATTTTTATCCATTGCTTTTACAAAGTTCTTAGGCCAAATTTGTTATGCAATGGTGGTAACAAAATTTTATGTGAGTCAACAAGTGCTGGATGCATGACATTTTTACTCCCAGGCTAAAGTAAATTGTTGGAGAGGCCAGTCCCTTTTATTGTCGTGATATTCTTTTGCATGACCATCCCACTCACACAGAAAGCAGCAGTACTTTGTGTATCCACCTACGAATGTTGGTCATAGGTCAAGTCCCTCAACAGCTGTTTCATAGTTTTCTTTCAGGTGGACTGTATAACCAACTAGAATTGAAGGTTGCACATTGCCATTATGTAGCTAGATGGCTTGTAGCCTTGTTTTGAATGAATAGATGAAGAGCCTCCATTCCTCTCTATGATGACTTATCTTCAGGGCTTCCATTAAACTGTTGATGTTGCATGCCACAAGATCGCCTTCCATGAAGAAGTATTGGACAAGATCTTCATCACGTTTGCAGAACAAAGAAATCAGAACATCACCCACTAGGAGATTCCACTTCTGTAGCCTGGAGCCTAAGAGCTCAGCGTTACTCTTAGGCAGATCCAAATCCGTAATAAGATTGTTCAGTTCACTTTGCGTCATAAGATGTGGTTCAGTTGAGGTTCATGACAGAAACTCTGAGTTGTGAGAGGAAGAGGTTTCATGACACCAAACGCCTTCTTCTTCCTGAATTGACTCGAATTAAAATGTTTCTGGTGCTTTCGGAACAGTTCTTCTGTATGTGGTACTGGGCCGTATTGCAGATGAAATGTTTGGATGCTGTAAAGTCCACTTCTTCCTTGAACCTCTTTTCCTAATGGGAGCGCCATACAAAATTAGCAATTGGTAGTGTGAAGGCTCAATAGACTAGACAGATAATGTAATAGACTAGCTTCAAGCAATGCAATAATGATGATGAAATAAAAAATACACCATTTTTCTGTAAGCCTGCATGAAAGGTGTCATAAATAATTACAACCTCCTCTGGATCTTGAAAGTTAGAGCCAATCAGCAATTTAAGCATCATATCCATTCATCTTCAACACCACAAAATTAGTTAAGCTCAACTGTTTTCGTGTCTGAACCAATTTGGCTGCAGAACAGTGTAATAATTGATGGAGCTGTTCACATGACCATATGTCCACAAAAAATCACAGAAACATGTAAATTTTTGGTCAGCGACATTGATCAAAATTACCTATATGAGTCTAATAGGAGAAGCTTTGCAATTATTTTTTTCACACATATAAATGAATGATGAAACACTGACGGTAAATACTGACATACTGACCAAGTGATGAAACTCAGATTAAAAACATGGATGAAAGTCACAGAAATCTGAATGGGGACTTTGGTTAAGTTCCCATAATGACTTTTTGGTGATTTTTGACTTGTCATTATTGATGCATAAAAAAAACGCAGCTTATTTCAATTCCAGCAAAATGGATGGGATTTATAGAAATCTCATTGCCGCTGTGTTTTTTAGTGCAGCATAAACTGACCTGCGGCGCGTGTTTGAAATGAGAAACATGTCACTTTCTCCTGCAAGTATGCTGACATTTATGTGCAGATTTTCCTCATGGAAATTCCTTTAATCCAGTGAAGCTGCAGGTAAACACTCTAAAACTGCATGTAATCCACACATTACTATATTCATTTTGTTAAAGTCAAATACTTGGAATTATCAAAAGCACAGCAGCTTCATTTAAAACATGACAGACCAAACAGAGACAAAAACTGCAGTAAAAAACGTGGTATATGCGCAATGAGAAAATGCAAGTGTTTCTTAATAGATGCCGAAGTGTTGCAGAAAATGTGCACCGTCAAAGACTCACCAAATACTCATTGTGGGAATATAGCCTTAACTCTTGCAACTTCAGGCTGTTTTTGAAGGAATAAAATGATTGCTTGCTTTTGGCATTTCACTTTTATAATTTTAAGTTAAAGTGCTACTTTCAGATATATATACTGTATACAGTATATTACACACAGAAGCAGACACATTATTGGTGCAATTTGTGCAGCCCAAGACAGAGGCGTATCTGGGGGGGGGCAGCCGGGGCATGTGCCCCAGGCGCAGCCGGCAGGGGGGTGTAGTCGAGCAGCCTAATGCGGCATTCCGCAGTGTCTCCACGGGCGGCTGCATTCTGCCACCCCCCAGACTGGGAGTTAGCTGTTCTCTCTGCCAACTGTCAAGCCGACAGCCGACACAGAGAAGCTGCAGCGTGTCAGCTCTCAGTGTTCAATTGTACTGGCATCTGTAGGATGCGAGTACAATTGAAGCTCTGCCGGGTCAGAGAGATGCCAGCAGCATGATCAGGTCATGTGATCATGCTGCTGATGTCACTCTCTGGCGCTACACAGGAGCAGATGGGTGGTAAGTGCTCCAGTGGAGCTGAAGGCACCGAAGATTAAGTGCACAGGGGGGAGATTTAATGTGTGTGGGGGGGGGGCAATTTGAGTAGGGATGGGGGGATTTATTGTGTGTGGGGAGAATTGGAGTGGGGATGGGATTGTTTAATATGTGGGGAGAGAATGGGAGTGGGCATGGGGGATTTATTGTGTGGGGGGAGAATTGGAGTGGGGATGAAGGGATTTATTGTGTGTGGGGGGAATTGGAGTGGGGATGGGGGTGTTTAATGTGTGTGGGGAGAATTGGAGTGGGGATGGGGGATTTATTGTGCGTGGGAAGATTGTAATGGGGAATAGGGATTTAATGTGTGGGGGAGATTTGAGGACACAAAATGAAGAGCAAAGGGGGAGATGGGGGCATGTATAAGGAAACAGTACGGGGAATGGGGGCCATGTATGAAGAAACAGTAAGGGGGAATGGGGGGCATATACAGTTAGGTCCATATATATTTGGACAAAGACAACATTTTTCTAATTTTGGTTATAGACATTACCACAATGAATTTTAAACAAAACAATTCAGATGCATTTGAAGTTCAGACTTTCAGCTTTCATTTGAGGGTATCCACATTAAAATTGGATGAAGGGTTTAGGAGTTTCACCTCCTTAACATGTGTCACCCTGTTTTTAAAGGGACCAAAAGTAATTGGACAATTGACTCCAAGGCTATTTCATGGACAGGTGTGGGCAATCTCTTCGTTATGTCATTCTCAATTAAGCAGATAAAAGGCCTGGAGTTGATTTGAGATGTGGTGCTTGCATTTGGAAGGTTTTGCTTTGAAGTAAACATGCCGTCAAAGGAGCTCTCCATGCAGGTGAAACAAGCCATCCTTAAGCTGTGAAAACAGAAAAAACCCATCCGAGAAATTGCTACAATATTAGGAGTGGCAAAATCTACAGTTTGGTACATCCTGAGAAAGAAAGAAAGCACTGGTGAACTCATCAATGCAAAAAGACCTGGGCGTCCACGGAAGACAACAGTGGTGGATGATAGCAGAATAATCTCCATGGTGAAGAGAAACCCCTTCACAACAGCCAACCAAGTGAACAACACTCTCCAGGAGGTCGACGTATCAATATCCAAATCTACCATAAAGAGAAGACTGCATGAAAGTAAATACAGAGGGTTCACTGCACGGTGCAGCCACTCATAAGTGTCAAGAATAAAAAGGCTAGACTGGACTGTGCTAAAAAACATCTAAAAAAGCCAGCACAGTTCTGGAAGAACATTCTTTGGACAGATGAAACCAAGATCAACCTCTACCAGAATGATGGAAAGAGAAAAGTATGGCGAAAGCGTGGTACAGCTCATGATCCAAAGCATACCACATCATCTGTAAAACACAGCGGAGGCAGTGTGATGGCTTGGGCATGCATGGCTGCCAGTGGCACTGGGTCACTAGTGTTTATTGATGATGTGACACAGGACAGAAACAGCCGAATGAATTCTAAGGTATTCAGAGCCATACTGTGTGCTCAGATCCAGCCAAATGCAGCCAAACTGATTGGTCGTCGTTTCATACTACAGATGGACAATGACCCAAAAAGCAACCCAGGAGTTTATTAAAGCAAAGAAGTGGAATATTCTTAAATGGCCAAGTCAGTCACCTGATCTCAACCCAATTGAGCATGCATTTCACTTGTTAAAGACTAAACTTCAGACAGAAAGGCCCACAAACAAACAGCAACTGAGAACCACTGCAGTGAAGGCCTGGCAGAGCATCAAAAAGGAGGAAACACAGCATCTGGTGATGTCCATGAGTTCAAGACTTCAGGCAGTAATTGCCAACAAAGGGTTTTCAAGCAAGTACAAGAAATGAACATTTTATTTACAATTATTTAATCTGTCCAATTACTTTTGGTCCCTTTAAAAACAGGGTGGCACATGTTAAGGAGCTGAAACTCCTAAACCCTTCATCCAATTTTAATGTGGATACCCTCAAATGAAAGCTGAAAGTCTGAACTTCAGTTGCATCTGAATTGTTTTGTTTAAAATTCATTGTGGTAATGTCTATAACCAAAATTAGAAAAATGTTGTCTCTGTCCAAATATATATGGACCTAACTGTATGAGGAAACAGTACAGGGGAATGGGGGGCATATGTTTGAGGAAACAGTATGGGGGAATGGGGGTATGTACGAGGAAACGGTATGGGAGAATGAGGGCATGTATGAGGAAACAGTACTGGGGAATGGGGGCATGTATGAGGAAACAGTATGGGGAATGGAGGGCATATATGAGGAAACAGTATGAGGAGATGGGTGCAGACACAGTATGGTGAGTGGGGATGGGTGCAGACAGTATGGGGAGTGAACAGGGAATATATGCAGACACAGTAAGTAGCGATGTGAAAAATGTATATGGACAAAGTACGGGGAGTGAGGGTGATGGGATGTGTTCAGACACAGTATGGGGAGTCAGGTGAGCAGACAGTATAGAAAGTGAAGGGGTAAATATATGAGGAGACAGTATGGTGAACAGGGAGGATTTGAGAGGAGACAGTATGAGAAGGGAGGGGAATAGTATGAGGAGACAGTATGGGGGGAGAAAAGTGAGTGGGCACAGAATAGAAACTGAGCAGTAGGGGCGTAGCATGGGGACAGTGTAAGGGCACAGAAAGGAAGGGACAGTATACCAAGGAGGGGGAGTGTGATGAGAGGGTGCATTATAAATACTGGGCCCTACAGGGGGGACACAATATGAGAAGACAGTGTGAAGAGTGGGGCCAGTATGGAAAGAAGAGGTGAGTGTCAAGACCATAAGTAGGACAGTGTGGGGGTCATATTTTGTGCAGAAAATATAGTGAGGGGCAATATTTTATTCAGGAGCATTAAAATGACACTTCTATCTTTAAGGGTGTCGTGTGAAGATTTTCTGCAAAAGAGCGGAGAAGATGGAAGTCTGCAGAGACGAGCTGTGGATGAGAAAACTCATCATGGGGTCTGGACAAGATGAAGAAAAGAAGGAGAACGACTCCAGAGACAACGTCATCTATAAGGTACCTGGATGTAAATGTTATTTGTGATACTAACTAATTCTCATGTTTTTATTTATGTTAGGAACATTAAAGGGGATGTCCAGGTTTGTAATGAGTCTGCAGTCATTCTATATGACTGCAGACTTCTGAATTCTCACAGTGCACCCTACACGCTGTCAGGATTCTTTTGTGCTGGTGATTTACATACGTGCAGTCATGTGCTGACTAGACATGTGTGGCCTCACTCAATGAAAATGAACTGAGTGAGGCCGGGCACGTCTAGTCGGAATGTGGTCAGAAGTATACAAATCACATGCTTGCACTGACATGACCGTCCACCGGCAAGGGAGAATCCTAAAAGTGTGCAGTGCATTCGTTGTGAGAATTCAGTAGACTGCGATGTCAGGATTCAGCTCTGCAGGTTCCAGTAGTCGTCACATGGACACTTCACTCATATGCGACTTTCATACTTCTGGTCCTGTGACAACAAGCTTCTCTTCTGCTTCTCTCAGTTTTTCACTGAACATTGAGAGCATTAGGGAGAGGAGCTCGTGGGCACAAGACTGAGTGTGCAAATCGCATATGTGCTTGGGGAGGCGCCAAACTGAATTCTTGCCCCAGGTGCCAGAAACCCTAGATACGCCTCTGACCCAAGAGGTAAGGGGGCTCACTCCTATCTCCAAAGCAGGTGGAATTGTGGATTTTTATGACCTATTGGACTGCAAAGGGCCATATATTGTTCTTGCTCAGGGGCCGTCTTCTATCTATATCTGCTCCTGGTTAGGCATTAATGTATTCCTATATACAGATATATATGCTTGTATAGTAATAAGTACACAGATAATATTATGCAATACTTAGGTATGTCTTAATAAAATGTATTAAAAAAAACATGAAATCGGAAACATCTACTTGTGACGGCGCAGAAATCAAAGTATATGCAGAATTGGCCAACAGTATTTTTCCCAACTTGCTAATTAAGGTGTATGGGCTGATGTGTGACACAGAAAAACATGTTGTATGTATGTTCATATTATTTTTAAGAGACCTTCTGAAAGTCAATAATATTTTTATTTCCTTCAGTTTATTTCACCCACCAACGATAGCAACTGGATACAACAAGATCATCATGGCAGCATATTTGGATGATATGTTTACAATTCCTGTAACAGAGGACATTGTTTTACTAGTGGGATCAGATATCTATCTGGCTGTGTTTGCTACTAACATGGATGCCAATGGAAATGCCCTTAGGGTAGAACAATGCTTTGCCAGTCCATCTTTTGACCTAGTAGAGCCTAGCGTAGTGCTGATCTATGGAGGGTAAGTCTGATCATTCATTTTACATGGGTTTGCATCTGACACCATCCCAAAATAACAATTTTAATGCAGTATAAAAACAAATCAATAGAAAGACTAAAAGAAATATGCAGAATAATAATCCATAAGCCTGGCCCTATAATAATTCCTAAATGTTGATGTGCTAGTGACACATTTTCTCACCCAAGCTCTAGTCTTGATCCAATTGTAGTGAAACACTCCATAATATAGATATCAGGATACCGTGCTGACAAACTTATCTCATCTAGGATATGATCAAGACGTCAAGGAGGGACAAAGAATTTCACAGTTTGTGATTACAATGAAGTGTGTGAAATAATACAATAATCTCTTTTCCATCTATTAACATAATGAAGAAGAGGACTTGAACTCTATAGCGCCACCTGTTGGAAGCAGCAATTCTACAAGTCACTATCGACCCTTTAACAAGCCTTGCAGTATGACTTAGGATAAAAGCCCGGTAAAGGGTCGATAATGACTTGAATGATTGCTGCTTCCAACAGGTGGCGCTACAGAGTTCAAGTCCTCTTGAACATGAGCATTGCAAAGCAAATAAACCTTACTCCTTAGATCTTAAAAAATAATGAATCTCTCCCAGTCTGCATACACAAAAAAAATGAAAAAGGCCAAACATTACTATAAGAACCTTGTAAATAAAAGGTTAATTCTCATTAGAAATTACATCAATTTGAACAAACGTTAGCCTATTTGTAGAGATGTCAAACGTGGGCATCAATTAGATTGTTGCAGTAAGCAAAGTAAAATGGCTGGGCTGCTACTTGCTGCATTGCCTTGGTGATGTTAGCGTTGCTCGGGAAAAGTAACTATCAATTTATCTATATTAACTCATTGGCGGCTTGAATAAACATAGGTCACCCATGTAGGTACAAGCCATTATATTTTACAATTATCTACAATTTTGAGGAGATTTATTTTACAGCATGCATTTCAACTCCTACAGTACCAGTCCAAAGTATGGAAACATCTGTTCATGTAATGGTTTTCTCTGTTCTTATTAGAATGTGCACATTGTAGATTCAGACTGAAGGCAGCAAAACTCAAAGGAAACAGAGTAAAAAGAGAGATGTGTGAAACAAACCAGGATGTGCGCACAAGCTTAGATTCCTCAAAGTACCCCCTTTTACTCTGATATACCAAATGTACACCCCTTGGGCATTTTCTCAAGGTTGGGATGAGTTGGATCTCAGAGTGAAGGAAAAGCAGCCAACAAGTATTCAGCACCGCTGGGAACTCCTTGAAAACTGTTGGAAAGCCATTCCAGGAGTCAGCCTGATGAAGCTGTGTGAGAGAAGCATGTTTTTATAATGTGTCAGGCCAATGAGGGTTCTATTGTGCTATCCCAATAAATAAAATATGTGGAATACACTTCTGTCCTTCTTTGCTTTCTGATTGACATCTTGATAAATAAGTAAATTGCCTACAGCAGAAACCAGTATCTTCCAGCACAACTGTGTCCATCTCAGATGTAGGTCAGGACTCGGAGCTTTACTCCCATGTTTGCTGCAGATTTTATGCATATTGCTAGAAGAAGCAAACAACAAACATGTTTCTTGACCAACTAGTAAGAAAATATCCACCGATGCGTGGGTGTGAAGTAAAATTATAGATTACATAATCAATGAAACATATACAGTATGTACAAAACATCAATGTAGATTCAATTATTCTTACTTTGGTGAAATCTTTATTTTACAGCTGTGCAGTAAACTCTGGAGTGCACACAGAAATAATAGAAAATGGAGTGTCTTCAGAAGCAAGATTCAGGATCCAAGTTTTCAAATTTCAGTCATTTGATGGATTTAACATTTTTTGTGAAACTACTATATGTAACAAAAGTGAAGATTGTACTCAGGTATGTAATCTTTGTGTTAACGGTTTTTGTTTCTTGAAGTATGAAATTTAACCCGTTTACAAGCTTGGATGAATAGTTGTGTCCAGGGTCGCCTCCCTGAATTTGATGCAGGTTGTGGTGGAGGCCGGCGTTCATAGGAGATCATGATTTATGCTATGTGTAACACATAACAAGTGATCAAAACATCATATTTACACCAAAATGGTATCAACAAAAACATCAGCTTGGCATGCAAAAAATAAGTCCTCACCTACCTCAAGATAAATGGAGATGCTACGAATCTCGGAAAATGCCAATGCAATACAGCATGGCAATACTTTATTGAACCACCAAACAGACAATAACATATAAAACAGTCACAGCGAATACCCAAGATGGTGCAAAAATTACAGTCTCACCCTTCTGTTGATTCGCCTGGTGTAGAGCAGATGCAACTTTGGGGCTTCCAGTGCCAACTACCCGCAACAGTGCAACACGCTTTTTGCGGGCACCCACATAGAGGAGGTAACGACAAGCTCAGGAAGTGACAGGCCATTAAGGGATGTGGCCAAGCAACCGTAGGCTTCGCTGAGTGTCTCCATGGGGCAGGTGACTGGTGGGTTTCAATCCTGGCTTCCCCAAATGTATCCATGGGTTCAGTGATGGTCAATGGAGCAGATCTGTATTCTTTAACCCCTTTCTGCCAGCTGACACTATCCCCCACTTTGAGGTGGGCTCCGGCGGTGAGCCCACCTCAAAGCCGCAACATGTCAGCTGTTTTGAACAGCTGACATGTGCCCGCAATAGGCTCCAGTGGAATCGCGATCCGCTTGCACCTATTAACTAGTTAAATGCCGCTGTCAAACACTGACAGCGGCATTTAACAAGAGCTTCCAGCCATCAGGCCGGAAATAAGCGCACCGCTGAACCCCGTCACGTGTTCATGGGTCATCGATGCATTGCCATCACAACCACAGGTTTCCTTGAGACCTCTATGGTTGTTAATGACGGATTGCTATGAGCGCCACCCTGTGGTCAGCGCTCACAGCAATGCTGTAATTCAGCTACATAGAGGTGATCTGTGTATCACCTCTATGTAGCAGAGGCGATCGAGTTGTGGCAGCTTCTAGCCTCCCATGGAGACTATTGAAGCATGCCAAAAGTAAAAAAAGTGTTTAAAAATATTAAAAAATATATAAATGTTTAAATCACCCCCCTTTCACCCCAATGAAAATAAAACAATTTAAAAACCCGATCTATCAATAAAAAAAGATTAACCTGATCACTAAATGGCGTAGCGAGAAAAAAAATCAAAATGCCAGAATTAAATTTTTTTGGTCACCACTACATTGCATTAGAATACAATAATAGGCGATCAAAAGAACGTATCTACACAAACGTGGTGTCATTAAAAACGTCAGCTCGGCACGCCAAAAATAAGCCCTCATCCAACCCGAGATCATGAATAATGGAGAAACTACGGGTAACGGATAACTGCGCAATTGTTTTTAAAGCAAACTTTGGAATTTTTTTTCACCACTTAAATAAAAAAGAACCTAGACATGTTTGGTGTTTATGAACTTGTAATGACCTGGACAATCATAAAGGCAGGACAGTTTTAGCATTTAGTGAACCTAGCAAAAAAGCTAATTAAAAAATTAGTGAATTAGTGTGGGATTGCACTTGTTTTGCAATTTCACCGCACTTGGAATTTTTTTACCATTTTTGAGTACATGACATGGTAAATTCAATGGTGTCATTCAAAAGTACAACTGTTCCCGCCAAAAACAAGCCCTCACATGGCAATATTGACGGAAAAATAAAAAAGTTATGGCTCTGGAAAGTATGGGAGTGAAAAACGAAAAAACGAAAAAAGCTTCGGGGGTTAAGGTGTTAAAATAGGGCCATGGACCTTAAGCTGGCATTCTGTAGAACATAAAATCTGTGTCTCTTTTGATGGAGCCATGGTGTTCTGGCAGCTGTCCCGTAGAGTGTTCATGGCTGTAGTTTTGTCAAGTCCCACTTGATACAGAGGAAAATCCCCCTTTTATAGTTCACAGCTCTTATTCAGGCATTTTTCCACAGGATTGGGGTAAGGTGGCCGGGCTCATCTATCATTGTTTGAGCACTTAATCAATCTGCATAGTTTGTCCTCCTCTGTTTTCAAGTTAACAAGCTACATGGATTCATACAATGGATAATCAACATATTAGCAAACATCGGTTGTCAAATGACCCTGCGTCCCTGTCCTGCAAAGGTAGCAAGCAGTAATCTGTAGGAGCTGATATAAGATGTACAAAGAAGCCATTCAGCAATTACACAAACACCAATGCTAGTGTCAACATTCAAGCTCTTACTGTATGACAATAGTCCATGTTCTGAAGAAAAAAAACATAATTCAATAGTCAGTTCAGTCAATAGCCTATGTCTCCTGGCCTATTGAAAATACATGTCTGTACAATGAAGATTAAATGTAGTTTCATCACAACACCCTTTTACCATTATTTTCCTTTTCCATTATTAACCTGACAGGAGGAGATATCAGAGGTGCGGTGGCAGTGAGGGACAATCAGCAAATGCTTGAGACTGTAGGGCGCAGACTCAATTCCGGGACTGTCCACTGTGTCGGGGACAGTTGGGACCAGAGATAAGCTGACCAATTCAGGGCCTCTGATCCAGCATCAAGATCAGTGGTACCTGGCACGTGGACGAGAAGCCATGCATTTCTTACCTTCCGACATCCCCGCTGCGGCTTTTGATTATCCAGGGCTGGCACGATGTCATCTGTGCATCCTGCTCATCTCTAGTTTGGGACTTGTGAATTTGTTTCTTTTCTCCTACATTCACAGTCGGAGCCACCAGAACTTTCTCAACTTTATGTAGCTTCACTATATGACATTATTATTATTATTATTTATTTATATAGCACCATTAATTCCATGGTGCTGTACATGAGAAGCGGTTACATCAAAATACAAATATCACTTACAGTAAACAAAACTAACAACGACAAACTGGTACAGAGGGAAGAGGACCCTGCCTTTGCGGGCTTATATTCTACAGGATTATGGGGAAGGAGACAGTAGGTCGAGGGTTGCAGTAGCTCCAATGGTGTTGAGGTGGCCGTGTGGTCTTTACAGGCTGTAAGCTTCTTTGAAGAGATGGGTTTTCAGGTTTCTTTTGAAGGATCCAAAAGTAGTGGATAACCGGATGTGTTGGGGCACTGAATTCCAGAGGATGGGTAATATTCGGGAGAAGTCTTGGATGCGATTGGGTGAGGTGCGAATAAGCGTGGAGGAGAGGAGGAGGCCTTGGGAGGACCGGAGATTACGTGAGGGAAGATATTGAGAGATTAGTGTGGAAATATACGGAGGAGAAAGATTATGGATGGCTTTGTAGGTCAGTGTTAGTAATTTAAACTGGATACGCTGAGAAATTGGGAGCCAGTGAAGGGATTTGCAAAGAGGGGAAGCAGGAGTGTAGTGAGGAGAGAGATTAATTAGTCGGGCAGCAGAGTTAAGGATGGACTGGAGGGGTGTGAGAGTGTTAGAAGGTAGGCCACAGAGGAGTATGTTGCAGTAGTCGAGGCGGGAGATGATTAGGGCATGCACGAGCATTTTGGTAGAGTGTGGGTTGAGGAAAGGACGGATTCTGGAAATATTTTTGAGCTGGAGGCGACAGGAGGTGGCGAGAGCTTGGATGTGCGGTTTGAAGGACAGGGCAGAGTCAAGGGTTACTCCGAGGCAGCGGATTTTGGGGACAGGGGAAAGTGTGATTTCATTTATTTTGATAGATAGATCAGGTAGGGAAGATATGCGAGATGGAGGAAAGATAATTAGTTCAGATTTGTCCACATTGAGCTTGAGGAAGCGAGAGGAGAAGAAGGAGGATATGGCTGATAGACACTCTGGGATTCTGGAGATCAGAGAGTTGACATCTGGGCCAGAGAGGTAGATCTGAGTGTCATCGGCATATAGATGGTACTGGAAGCCATAGGACCTTATGAGTTGTCCCAGGCCGAGTGTATATATTGAGAAGAGTAAGGGTCCTAGGACAGAGCCTTGCGGGACACCAACAGAGAGGGGGCGAGTTGAAGAGGTAGTATGGGAGAAGGAAACGCTAAATGTGCGGTTGGCAAGGTATGAGGAGATCCAAGATAGGGCAATGTCTTTGACCCCAAAGGAAGAGAGGATCTGTAGTAGGAGGCAGTGGTCAACTGTGTCGAAGGCAGAGGACAGGTCTAGGAGGAGGAGTATAGAGGCTGTAAGTAAGTCATTAGTAATTTTGGTCAGGGCAGTCTCAGTGGAATGGTGGGGACGGAAGCCCGATTGTAGGTTGTCGAAGAGAGAGTTAGATGCAAAGTGAGAGGAAAGTTCAGCATGGATGTGCTGCTCAAGGAGTTTGGATGCAAATGGGAGCAAAGATAAGCTGGACATACCGCTTGGGTCAAGGGATGGCTTTTTGAGGATAGGTGTGATTGTGGCATGTTTGAAGGCAGAGGGGAAGGTACCAGAAGTTAGTGAAAGGTTGAAGAGATGGGTTAGGGATGGGATTAGTGTGGTGGTGAGGTTGGGGAGGAGGTGGTATGGGATGGGGTAAAGTGCACAAGTGGTGAGGTGTGATTTGGAGAGAAGATGAGCAAGCTCCCCTTCAGAGATTTTGGAGAGTGAAGTTATGGGGTTTGGGCATTGGTCTCTCATACAAAGGGGTTGTGGTGGTTGGACAACAAAGACTTGCCTTGTTTGGTCTATCTTATTTTTGAAGTGCGTGGCAAAGTCCTCGGCAACGATTAGGGAAGTCGGAGGGGGCAGTGGTGGGTGGAGGAGGGAGTTAAAAGTGTTGAACAACTGTTTGGGGTTGTGGGATAAGGAAGATACGAGGGTTGTGAAGTAGGCCTGTTTAGCAGAGGTGAGAGCTGATTTGAATGCCAGCGTTGCTTGTTTGAGTGCAGTGAAATCATCTTGTGAATGCGTTTTCTTCCAACGCCGTTCTGCAAATCTCGATACTTGACGAAGCTTTTTAGTGATGTTATTGTGCCAGGGTTGTCTATTGGTTCGTCGCGCTCTGCTATGCATGACAGGGGCAACGGTGTCAATAGCTGATACAAGAGTGGCATTGTAGAAAGCAGTGGCAGTGTCTGTGTCATGGAGTGAGGATATAGAGGACAGTGGTAGGATAGAGTCAGAGAGTGTGTGGGTGTCTAGGTGTGCGAGGTTCCTGCGTGGGTGCGCATGGTGCTGGACATTGGTGACAGGTGAGGAGGACAGGGATGAGAAAGTGAGTAGATGGTGGTCAGATAGAGGGAGAGGGGAGGTTGTGAAGTTAGATAGGGAGCATAAACGGGTGAAGACCCGGTCTTATGTGTGTCCGTCTGTGTGGGTGGCTGAGGAGGACCACTGAGTAAGTCCAAAGGATGAAGTAAGGGACAGGAGTTTGGAGGCTGCTGACTGGTGGGTGTCCATGGGGATATTGAAGTCACCCATGATGATGGTAGGAATGTCAGCAGAGAGAAAGTGAAGGAGCAGGTGGAGAATTGGTCAATAAAGGCAGTGGTCGGGCCCGGAGGTCATTATATGATGGGCATTTGGAGGTTGAAGGGGGAGTAGATGCGGACAGAGTGGATTTCAAAAGAGGGGAGGATAAGGGAGGGTAGAGGTGGGATTGGGTTAAAGGTACAGTTTGAAGAAAGGAGAAGGCCCACTCCTCCACCATGTTTGTTGCCAGGGCGAGGAGTGTGGGTGAAGTGGAGGCCACCGTAACATAGTGCAGCAGGGGAGGCTGTGTCAGAGGGTGTCAGCCATGTTTCAGTGATGCCCAGAAAGAAAAGATTATGAGAGGTAAAGAGGTCATGAATCACGTGAAGTTTATTGCAAATGGAGCGGGCAGGGGGGTGGGCGTCATGGGCACGGATTTGAGGTGGGCAAGATTTCGGGTGTTTATGTAGGGTTGTGAGCGATAGGAGGGAGTAGTAATGGGAGGTATGAGCTGTGGGGGTCCAGGATTGGGAGATATGTCTCCAGCACTGAGGAGAAGCAGAGAGAGACAGAGCAGGTGGGAGAAGGAGAGTAGGCGGCTTGCTTTGTGTGTTATTAGGAGAGATCTGACGTTGAGGAGCAGGTCAGCGGAGGAGGTCAGGTGGGGAGGCAGGAGGGAAGGAGAGATTATTACTTGGTTAGGGGGTGCTGGGGTTTGAGGATAGCGAAGGAGAGTGAGGAGTAAGGGAGCCAGAACCGTTAGAGCGTATGTCAGCATGATGAGAATAAGTATGGGGAAATGGAATGAAATTTAGTACAGTTATTAACAGTGGTTAGTCTTACCTTCTGTTCACTTCTGGCTCATTTCTGGCATATTTCTGCTATAATATTTGCAGTTATCCTTTTAGCGACATCCTTATAGAGACAGACCAAGGTGACGTCTGATGACCAAGATGACATCTGTTGTTTTGGTGCCTGTAGGGCCCTGTTCACTCATAGCATAAATACTGTATACAATAACAATCTTCTATGAATATTGTAGCATATTTTAGGCCTTTTCCACCTTACTTGATGCATTTTGGTGCAGATTTGAAGCAGAGTTTTTAATGTGTTTCTTTATCTACTATATAATTGTCTAAGGGTACTTCCGTCTTTCTGTCCTTCTTTCTGTCGCGGTTATTCGTTCACTGATTGGTGTCGGCAGCTGCCTGTCATGGCTGCCGCGACCAATCAGCGACGCGCACAGTCCGGAAAAAAATGGCCGCTCCTTACTCCCCGCCCTCACTGCCCGGTGCCCGCATACACCCCTCCGGTCAGCGCTCACACAGGGTTAAAGCTGGCGGTAACGGACCGCGTTATGCCGCGGGTAACGCACTCCGTTACCGCCGCTATTAACCCTATGTGTCCCCAACTTTGTACTATTGATGCTGCCTATGCAGCATCAATAGTACAAAATGTAATGTTAAAAATAATAAATAAAAAAAAAAAAAACCTGCTATAATCACCCTCTGTAGTCCGCTGAGCCGCTCGCGCAGCCCGCCATCTTCCGTTGCAGGTTGCGGTGGCAAAGATGGTATGGCAGAAGGACCTGCCATGACGTCACGGTCATGTGACCGCGACGTCATCACAAGTCCTGCGCGCCTGCGCGGAAAGGACCTGCCATGACGTCACGGTCATGTGACCGCTACACGGTCATGTGACCGCTACACGGTCATGTGACCGCGACGTCATCACAGGTCCTGCGCTCAGACCAACCCTGGGACCGGAAGCTGCCGTGGACTACAAGGGGCCCTCGGAAAGGGGAGTATATGTTTATTTTTTATTTTTTAACCTGTGACAAACGTGGCTGGGCAATATACTACGTGACTGGCCAATATACTACGTGGCTCTGTGCTGTATACTACTTCGCTGTGCAATATACTATGTGGCTCTGTGCTGTATACTACGTCACTGGGCAATATACTACGTAACTGGGCAATATACTACGGCACTGAGCAATATACTACGTCGCTGGGCAATATACTACATCGCTGGGCAATATACTACGCCGCTGGGCAATATACTACGTGACTTGGCAATATACTACGTGACTGGGCAATATACTACGTGGCTGGGCAATATACTACGTCACTGGGCAATATACTACGTGGCTGGGCAATATACTACATGGCTGGGCAATATACTATGTGACTTGGCAATATACTACGTGACTGGGCAATATACTACGTAGCTGGGCAATATACTACGTGGCTGGGCAATATACTACGTCACTGGGCAATATACTACATGGCTGGGCAATATACTACGTGACTTTGCAATATACTACGTGACTGGGCAATATACTACATGGCTGGGCAATATACTACGTGACTTTGCTATATACTACGTGGCTGGGCAATATACTACGTGACTGGGCAATATACTACGTGACTGGGCAATATACTACGTGGCTGGGCAATATACTACGTGGCTGGGCAATATACTACGTGGACATGCATATTCTAGAATACCCAATGCGTTAGAATCGGGCCACCATCTAGTAGTACATAAAAACTTTGATTTTGCACTTAAAAATGCAGCTACATTTTTTACATGCAGTTTTTTTAGGCTCCACATAGAAGACAAGAGAGAAAAAAGCATCAAACCGCAGAGTTCAGAAGCGTTTTTAGATGCATAGGGGGCACAGTTTTCATGAAATCACATCCACTTTGTTTGGACTTTTAAACACAGCAGAATTTCTGTGCAAAAATAACAGTAGAAAAAAATGCAGCATTTATGCTACATGTGAACACAGTGTAAATGCCTAGGCAAAAGTGGATGTGATTCCATGAAATCTCTGCCCTCTAAAGATACTGCTGAACTCTGCGGTTTTGGTGCAGTTCTTTTTTATAGACTTCTTCAGAAAAAAAACGCAGTAAAAAAAATCCTGTTGCATTTTTAAGGGCAGAATCAAAGCTTTTCTGTGCTATTAAAAAAGCATTAAAATTGCAGATTTACATCTGCACCAAAATCGCATCAAATATGGGGGAACGTTCAAGAAAGAAACCAGCAAAAGCACATTAATCAGAGAAGATTATTATTGCGTTGTGTGGCGTAGACACCTGCAGAAACATGCAGGAAAAAAAACAGATGAAAAAGCGCAGCACTTAAATTACGTCTGAACACTGCCTCAGCGTTACATTTGTAATATTTTTTCTCTATTATATCCATGAAAAAAGTATCAGTTGCGCGGCTCACGCCATTTTGTACACTATTTACCAATCTCTGTAACTAGTCTGATCATTGTGTTTTGTGGGACGTTACAATTACAGGGACACCAAATATGTCCATGTTATTTGCTGACTTTTGATGTTTATTATTTAAAAAAAACACACATTATAAATGACAATATTTTACCCCCTTTTTGTGTATATATATATATATATATATATATATATATATATATATATATATATATATATATATATATATATATATATATATCTACCTATGCTATGTGTAGTCATTTATTTTATCTATTCTATTCTAACCTGTACTGTACTGCCAGCTTTTCTATAGAACATGGTGAGTATTTCTCGCAAGTCACACTGATGGTCCGTGTGATGTGCAAGTTTTTCTCGCACCCATAAACTTTCATTGGTGATTCTCTCACACGTATAATGTGGCCGAGAAAACAACAGATGATAGGAGCTGCCCCATAGATTAACATTGGTCTGAGTGCTATGCGATTTTTTATCGTGTCCGTATTATACGGTAGTGTGATTCTGGCCATATAGAGGCAATCAGAACATCTGAGCCGATCGGGCTATGGCAGCTTCTAGTCTCCCATGGAGGCTATTGAAGTATGCCAAACGTAAAAAAAAATGCTTTTAAAAATATTAAAAAAAAATGAAAGTTTAAATCACCCCCTTTCGCACCATTCAAAATAAAACAATAAAAATCAAATCAAATATGCACATATTTTGTATCACTGCATTCAGAATCGCCCGATCTATCAATAAAAAAAAGTCATAGTCAACACTCCAATCGTCTCTACCAACAACCGACACCTCCACTCCACACCAAGACTAAACCTGGCAATCAAATATATGTAGCAGAGGGGAGTGGTCAATACTGAACAACTGAAATCATCCAAGCAGGGAGGCTTCAGAGACTCTAAGGGTGTATTTCCACGTCAAACAAGCAGTGACCAGATGTTACAGCATAGTGGAGGGGATTTCATGAAAACACGCATGCGGTAGACCCGCGTAAACGGACATGCGGCGCGTCTTTTCAGAACGCAGCATGTCTGTTTACAATGCTTCGTCGCCGCACCGTAAATTTCCCATAGATAATCATTAGATACGGTAAAATCGCATCTAATGATTAGTCACATGCGTAGTAACTGCGTAAAGGCAGCTTACTATGCATGTCTCCTAATTTAAATAAGCTCTTACCTGTCACACCGCCGGAAGTCCCGCGTCCACTGCAGTTCTCGCGGTAAGCAAAGTTCTCGTGATGACTTGGCTTACCACGAGAACTGCAGTGCATGTGACAGGGAGTTGTGTCCGGTTACTAGTCTGGTTCTCACGGTCAGCTGATCAGCAGATTGTGAGAACGCTGCAGTGTAGGTGATCGCTGGAGAGTTATCTCCAACAATCATCTACAAGCTCTGCTATGTCTGGATGTCAGGCATCCAGATGTAGCAGAGCTGGACTCATCGTGGGACACTCGTTATTAAGGCTAGGTTCACACTGCGTTAACAGCAGCCCGTTCAACACATGCGTTAACGGGCTGCTGTTAACGCAAGTGCCAATTTGTCATCGCGCTAGCGCAGATAGAGCATCTGCTAGCTCTATCTGCGTTAGCAGTGACGGACCCGGAAATGCTGCAGCCCGCATCTCAGGGTCCGTCACTCTATGACGGCACATGGCAAGCGCACGCCCATTGTGGGCGTGCGCTAACGATGCGTCCGACATTGCATGCAATGGCGGCGTTAACGGACTACGTTACATTGCGTTATGCCGCGGTGTAACGTAGTCCATCTAACGGACGCCAGGAACGCAATGTGAACCCAGCCTGACTACGTCGAACACAGGGAGTGTACTGTTGGTTTATTATTTTTATTTTTTTACAGGAGAACATCGCATCGATTGAGCATACAATAAAAATATGGTCAAAACTGTGTGGTGTTTTATTTCATTAAAATACTTTATTCTGCATGTGTGTGTGTTTTATTATCCCTTTCACAAGTATAGGATTAGTAATGGTAGGTATCTTATTGATGCCTCTCCATTACTAAGCCGGTTTAATGTCACCTTACATATTACCCAATATCTCACCACTACTCGTGAGTGGGAAGAGAGAGGGCTAAGCACTGGAATTGGCGCATCTTACAAGCTGGGGGCTGGTATTTGTAGCCGGGGGGGCCAATATCCATGGACCTGCTCTAGGCTATGAATATCAGCCCGCAGCTGTCTGCGTAGCCTTTCTGGCTATAAACTATAGGGGGACCCCACGTCATTTTTTGGGGGGTGTCCCCCTATTTGTATAGCCAGTAAAGGCTACGCAGAGAGCTGCAGGCCGATATTCACAGCCTGGGAAGATCCATGGGTATTAACCCCTTCCCAGGCTACAAACATCAGTCCCCCAGTCGTTGGCTTTCCCTAGATAGATAGATGCAATAGATAGATAATAGATTCAATAGATAGTAGATACAATAGATAGATAGATACAATAGATAGATTCGATAGATAGATAAAAGATAGAGCTATAGATATATAAATACGATAGATACGATAGATAGATAGATCTATCTATCGTACAGTATTTATCTATATCTATCTATCCATTAGTGATGAGCGAATATACGGTACTCGTTGCTCGAGATTTCTCGAGCACGCTCGGGGGTCCTCCGTGTATTTTTTAGTGCTTGGAGTTTTAGTTTGTCTTGCCGCAGCTGAATGTTTTACATCTGTTAGCCAGCATAAGTACATGTGGGGATTCCCTAGCAACCAGGCAACCCCCACATGTACTTATGCTGGCTAACAGATGTAAATCATTCAGCTGCGGCAAGAAAAACTAAATCTCCGAGCACTAAAAAATACTCGGAGGACCCCCGAGCATGCTCGAGAAATCTCGAGTACCGAGTATATTCGCTCATCACTACTATCTATCTATCTATGTGTCTAAACATTATTCTTCAATGGAGTATGTAAATGAAGAGGTTGGACAAGAGATGACATCACAATTCTTTTTTTTTTTGTATGACTTTATTTAGCTTACAAAAACACACAAATCCGCATGGAAAAAAAAGCATGAAAAACGCATGGAAAAATGCATCAAAAACACAGGTGACCTGCCAGTGACCTCAGGTGCAGATTTGGTACAGATTTTACCTGCCTCAAATTCTGAGCAAATCCTGATGCAATCCTGACCGTGGAAACATACCCTAAACTGAACAGTTTAACCCCTGCACTGCTAACATAAACCTGCAAAGTTTAATATGAAAGAGAATTGCTTCTAATCATTGAAGGAGTACATGAAATCAGACCCTGCGGTCTTCTGGCCCCTCTCTATCGCAGTAAACCGGTGATAACAAGTACAAAGAAATACACTGCTGTATACAATGTACATGTATAATCTTCTTCTGGGTACAGTGCCTGCAATATAGCTCAAGATTACCAAAATCCCCTGGGTTTATCATTTTGACCTGTAACTTGTAAAAAAAGCTGTGGTCTGCAAGTTCAAGTCCTGGGGAGACCCGATGGCAGGAGAAGTGAAATACATTAAATTAAATTATGCTGAGAGGAGAAAGAAGCGGCCCCACCCCAGAGTAAGAGCTACAAGAGCGATGAAGACATCGGAGAGGTGAGTATAGAAGATGGGACAAAAGCAAAGTTGTGGGACTGAGCCGCTAAAGCGGGACAGTCCTGCTGAATCTGGGAAGGCTGAAAGCTACGCTGTATCCTCTTTTTTGCTTCCTCCCCTCACAGGAGCTGTGGTATGATCAAACCATATTCCTACACGATCAGACACAGCCATTACATAGGACTTAACATGGGCATATTTATACGATTATCTCAGCACAGGAACATTTCTTTTAATCCCTTCATGACATTGGGCATAATATTAAGTCAATGTCGGACTCCCTCCCTTTGATATGGGCTCCGGCGCTGAGTCCACATCTTTCCAGACACATGTCAGCTGTTTTGAGCAGCTGACATGTGCCTCTAACAGCCGCAGGTGGAATTGCAATTCAGCTGTTATCTAGCTAAATGCCGCTGTCAAACTCTGACAGCCGCAATTCACACGCGCTTCCAGCAAGCACGGGAAAAATCCCGCACATCGCGACCCCGTCACGTGATCACGGGTCACCAATGGGTTGGCATGACAACCAGAGGTCTCCAGCAGACCTCTATGATTGTCACTGCGGGAGTGCTATGAGTGCCGCCCGGTGGTTGGCGCTCATACCGTGTTTCCCCGATAGTAAGACAGCATCCTACATTCTTTTACCACTCAAAAGTCCCACTATGTCTTACTTTCGGGGTATGTCTTATATTGGAAAATTGCGCCGTAAGTAATGTTGAGCGATACCTTCCGATACTCAAAGGTATCGGATGGTATCGGCCGATATCCAAAAAGTATCGGATATCGCCGATACCGATACACGATACCAATGCAAGTCAATGGGACACAAGTATCGGAAGGTATCCAGGATAGTTCGCAGGGTCTGAAGGAGAGGAAACTCTCCTTCAGGCCCTGGGATCCATATTCATGTAAAAAATAAAGAATTAAAATAAAAAATATGGATATACTCACCTCTCCGGTGGCCCCTGGACCTCCCTCTTGTTGCCTTTCCACAGCACAGGTTATGAGGAAGCTGCAGATTCTAGTGGTGAGCCTAAAGGACCTGTGATGATGTCAAGAAGAGGGAGGGCTCTGAGCTGCCATGTGATGCTCCAGCCCGCCCACTTCTTACATCATCACAGGTCCTGTGTGTGCACAACACTCGTCGTCCAAGCATGGCAGGCAGGTATGCAGCAATCTCCGGGCCCCTGTGGCTGCCTCCTCCTCCCCCAGACACACAAATCTCCCCAGCAGTTGCAGGGATCAGCTGGGGAAGCCATGTGTGTCCCGCTCACCGCTCAGCTGATCGGTGGGCGGGGAGCAGCTAATAAATATTCACTGCACTTAATCATCGGGACCAGTGGTTTCCCAGCTCTGATTCCGGGCAGCGGAAAAATACAGTAATGCAGCAAAAGGTACCGGTACTATGGCTTATATTTTTCCAATGTACAGTTTACTATGTCTTACTTTCGGGGTGCGTCTTACATTAGCCGACCCCGCTAAAACCCCCACTACGTCTTACTATCGGGGGTGTCTTACTATCGGGGAAACACGGTAGCAAGTGAGCAATTATGTTATGTACAGGTGATCTGATCATCGCCTGTATGTAACAAAGCCGATCGGACTATGGCAGCTTCTAGTCTCCCATGGAGACTACTGAAGAATGCCAAAAGTAAAAAAAAGTGTTTTTAAAAATATACACATTTTTTAAAAAACATAAAAGTTCAAATCATCCCCGTTTCACCCCATTCAAAATAAAACAGTGAAAAAAAAATCAAACATATACATATTTGATATCGCCGCCTTCAGAATCGCCCGATCTATCAATATAAAAAAAAATCTGATCGCTAAACGTCATAATGAGAAAAAAAGTCAAAACGCCAGAATTAAGTTTTTTTGGTCGCTGCAACATTGCATTAAAATGCAATAGCAGGCAATCAAAAGATCATATCTGCATCAAATTGTTGTAATTAAATGTCAACTCGGCACACAAAAAATAAGCTCTAACCCAACCCAAGATCACGGAAAATGGAGACATTGCGGGTATCGGAAAATGGCACAATTTTTTTTAACAAACTTTGGAACTTTTTTTCAACACTTAAATAAAAAAGAACTTAGACATGTTTGGTGTCTATGAACTGGTAATAATAATGTAAATGAACTTGGCACTCAACTTTCAGTGATATACTGCGAAGACTTTAATGAAATCCAAAAGTAGTATAACAGAACGTTTCGGTCAATTACTGACCTTCCTCACGATAAAAAATTAATATATATATATCTATGTATTAGACATACAATAGCCAAAACAAAGGGAGGATATAAATAGAGGGATATATAATATAATCAAAATACAATGGGGAGTATGCGACAAAATATATACATATTGAAGGTTAAAGGGGAAAAAGAATGTAGGAAAAAGGAGAACCTACAGGACTGCTAGGGAAACAAAGTATTGAAATACACTGCTCAAAAAAATAAAGGGAACACTTAAACAACAGACTATAACTCCAAGTAAATCAAACTTCTGTGAAATCAAACTGTCTACTTAGGAAGCAACACAGTTTGACAATCATTTTCACATGCTGCTATGCAAATGGAATAGACAACAGATGGAAATTATTTGCAATTTACAAGACACACTCAATAAAGGAGTGGTTCTGCAGGTGGGGACCACAGACCACATTTCAGTACCAATGCTTTTTGTCTGATGTTTTGGTCACTTTTGAATGTTGGTTGTGCTTTCACACTCATGGTAGCATGAGACGGACTCTACAACTCACACAAGTGGCAAAGGCAGTGCAGCTCATCCAGGATGGCATATCAATGTGAGCTGTGGCAAGAAGGTTTGCTGTGTCTGTCAGCGTAGTGTCCAGAGGCTGGAGGTGCTACCAGGAGACAGGACAGTACACCAGGAGACATGGAGGGGGCCGTAGGAGTGCAACAAACAAGCAGCAGGACCACTACCTCAGCCTTTGTACAAGGAGGAAAGGGAGGAGCACTGCAAGAGCCCTGCAAAATGACCTCCAGCAGGCCACAAATGTGCATGTGTCTGCACAAACAGTTAAAAACCGACTCCATGAGGATGGTCTGAGTGCCCGACGACCACAGTTGGGGGTTGTGCTCACAACACAACACTGAGCAGGACGCTTGGCATTTGCCACAGAACACTAGAACTGGCAAATTCACCACTGGCGCCCTGTGCTCTTCACAGATGAAAGCAGGTTCATACTGAGCACATGTGACAGATGTGACAGAGTCTGGAGACGCTGTGGAGAGCAATCTGCAGCCTGCAACTTCAGCATGACCAGTTTGGCAGTGGGTCAGTAATGTGTGGGGTGGCATTTCTTTGGAGAGCCACACAGCCACCATGTGTTTGCCAGAGGTACCCTGACTGCCATTATGTACCGAGATGAGATCCTCAGACCCCATGTGAGACCACTATGCTGGTGCGGTTGGCCCTGGGTTCCTCCTAATGCAGGACAATGCCAGACCTCATGTGGCCGGAGTGTGTCAGCAGTTCCTGCAAGATGAAGGCCTTGAAGCTATGGACTGGCCCGCCCCAGAACTGAATCCGATTGAACACATCTGGGACATTATGTCTCGCACAATCCACCAACGTTAGTTGCACCACAGACTGTCCAAGAGTTTGCGGCTGATTTAGTCCAGGTCTGGGTGGAGATCCCTCAGGAGACCATCCGCCACTTCATCAGGAGCGTGGCCAGGCATTGTAGGGAGGTCATACAGGCACGTGGAGGTCACACACACTACTGAGCATCATTTCCTTGTCTTGAGGCATTTCCACTGAAGTTCGATCAGCCTGTAACTTCATTTTCCACTTTGATTTTGAGCATCATTCCAACTCCAGACCTCCGTGAGATATTAGTTGTGATTTACGTTGATCATTTTTAGGTTTTATTGTTCTCAACACATTCCACTATGTAATGAATAAAGATTTACAACTGGAATATTTCATTTAGTGATATCTAGGATGTGGGATTTCAGCATTCCCTTTTTTTTTGAGCAGTGTAGTTTGATGTCATAAGTGCAGGCTTGTAATGTTCCTGCTCAGGAGGTAGTTATCTTAAAGACACAGAAAGTATCACACTGTAGTGTGTGTACAATGGGATCAAGAGAGATAAAATAGAAAATAATTACCTGCCCTAAGTGGACAATATAATGGGTATATAATAATAATAAAAATAGTCTTTATTTATATATCGCCAACATATTTCGCAGCTCTTTACAGTTTAAAAGTTTCAAACGCAAGTCATAAGTAACAACGTTAACAATACAATGATTAAAGCAAAATAAGACGACCCTGCTTGTGAAAGCTGACAAGCTACAATGAGGTGGGGGAGATACAAAGTACAGGAGCTTATTTAAAATGATGATGGATTGGTAGATAGATGGAGATAATGAATGGGCTACACAAGCGCCCTTACACATAAAATTACTTTGATTAGGGAACATGATAGGCCGCTCTGAACAAATATGTTTTAAGGGTGCGCCTAAAACTATGCAAATTGTGGATGGTCCTAATTTCTTGGGGTAGCGCATTCCAGAGGATTGGCGCAGCGCCGGAGAAGTCTTGGAGACGTGAGTGAGATGTACGGATTAATGCAGAGGTTAGTGGAAAGTCATTTGCAGAGCGCAGTGGTCGGTTAGGCCGATAGACAGAAATGAGGGAGGAGATGTAAAGGGGTGCTGCACTGTGGAGAGCTTTGTGGATGAGAACAAGTACTTTGAATTGGATCCTATAATGAATGGGCAGCCAGTGTAATGACTAGTGAAGAGCAGCTGCATCTGAATAATGATTAGTCAGGTAGATGACCCTGGTTGTTGCATTAAGGATAGACTGGAGAGGGGAAAGTCAAGTGAGGGGGAGGCCAATTAATAGAGCATTAAAGTAGTCCAGGCGGGAGTGGATCAGGGTGACAGTGAGGGTTTTTGTTGTTTCCATGGTCAGAAAAGGGTGGATTCTAGAGATGTTCTTTAGGTGTAAGCAGCACGAGCGGGAAAGAGATTGTATATGGGAAGTGAAAGAGAGATTGGTATCAAATGTAACACCCAGACAGCGCACCTGCTGCCGGGGTGTTATTATGACAATTCTTTCTCCAAGAAGTGATGCAAATTTTTAGTGCTGATATCACAATGCTAACTCTAATGTTCTTCTTACAGAGTTGATTTAATTAAATTGAATACAGCATGCAAATATCTCGTCTGATTGGTTCTTCCTCCGGACCCCCTATCCGACTGCATACCCTCTTTTTCTCCCCCTACCTTGCTTCCTTTTTTCCCCTCTATTTACACAATCACACAGTGATTCATACATTCTACTATATATGGACATTACTGTGGGCATTCCCAGGACAGCGATACAGGTTATACAGGCACTTTCTGCCTGTGGAACGCAGTTTCCAAGGCAGCTGTACACAAACACCGATACTTTCAGCCGGTGGAAAGCAGGTGACATCACTTCTGGTGATGTCACATCCGCCATACAGATGCTGGCCGCGTCCGCCATTACTCTATAAAATCCTGCACAATGCAGGCTTATGCACTGACAGAAGGCTACTCCAGGAGCTTTCCCCACTGCCATCACTGGTAAGCGTCTTCATAATTCATCTTCTGAGCTAGGAATCATGATCACTGACAGATTGCTTTATACCTTATACTATAGGCTACCCGCAATACCAGATCTAACTATTACATACCCTTGCCCTTATGGGGTAGGTACCTGTAGGTTCTCTTTCTATCATTATAGTCCACTATTAATTCTTGTTGGAACCTAATCCCACTATATACACTGAATATGTATTTCAGATCACATTACCTAACACTGTATATCCATATACCAGTGTCAGGATTCTGACACTGTCTCCCCTGCTGACATTTCCCATGGTGGTTTACAATTCTCCCATTCCTCGAGACCCAAAAACAGACCTGGTGGTGTAGTCAGCATACTCATGTCCCCACAATGCACCTTCCAGGTCACCCCCCAGTTCCATCACTCTCATTCCCTTCTTTTGAGGTCCACACCATCAGGCCCTTCCGTCCCCTCTCCATCAGAGTAGCGGTCATATATCGGCCCCCAGGCTCACCCACCCAGTTCCTTGACCACTTCTCAGCCTGGCTGCCGCACTTCATGTCCTCAGAACTCCCAACCCTTATCCTGGGAGACTTCAACATGCCCTTTAACAGCCCCAATTCCACATCTGCATCCCAGCTTCTATCACTAACCACTTCTCTTGGCCTCTCACAGCTCTCAACCTCTGAAACACTCAAAGACAGTAACAATCTTGACCTGGTCTTCGCCCGGCTCTGCTCAATCTCCCACCTAGATAACTCACCGCTTCCCCTCTCTGAACACAACATTCTCCTTCGTGCTCACAATCCCTCACCCACTCCAGCACACTCCTACCTACCACACATTCAGAAATCTACACGCCATTAACTCTCATATACTTTCAGATTCCTTACACTCATCATTGTCCCCAATCTCCTCTTTTTCCTGTCCTGATCTGGCTGTACACCACTACAATGACACTCTCAGAAGCATCCTGGACCAAGAAGTGCCCCTCTCCCTCAGAACCTCCAAGCACAGAGTAAAACAGTCCTGGCTCACATCGCAACTCAGCTTCTCCAGCGATGCTCTAGAAGTGCTGAACGCTTATGTAGGAAAACTCGCACACCAGAAGACTTCATCCACTTCAAATTTACGTTAAGAACCTATAACTCTGCCCTTCACCTCGCCAAACAGACCTACGACAGCACTCTGATCTCCTCACTATCCAACAACCCCAAGAAACTTTTTGACACCTTTCACTCCCACCTCAGGCCAAAAGCACAAGCCCCTATCACAGACATTTGTGCTGATGACCTGGCCTCCCACTTTATAGAGAAAATAGATAATATCCGACAGGAAATACACTCCCAGCCACTAAGTGCATCTCTCCCTGCATTTCCCCTGTTATGACAACTGAGGGATTGCACCTTTTTTGCAAGTTCACAGCATTTGGAATTTTTTCCCCATTTTGGAGTACACAATATGGTTAAATCAATGGTGTCGTTCAAAAGTACAACTTATCCCACAAAAAACAAGCCCTCACGTGGCCATTTTGACCAAAAAATAAAAAAGTTATTGGTCTGTGAAGAAGCGGAGCAAAAAATGAAAATGCAAAACCAAAAATACCTCTGGTCGTTAAGGGGTTAAAGACAATCAATTGCGTAGCTTATTTTTATTCAAGATCTGTTGATTAAAGGTACTTGGTTCAAGGCACAACTCCTTTATTTCATTACAAAATACAATTTAACATACTATGTAAGCTCTTTAGGTTGCAAGACACTATTTGGTCAGTCAGGTATATCAAATCAAGCAAACATTGAACAGATTCCATACAAATGTGAGTAGTAGTGTAAGTTATACTGCATGTTTCAGTAAATGTGTGACTGTGCCATGATGCCTTTCACGCTCTCAAGTTGTGGTTTCCATTCACGGCATCATGCCCCCCTCTACCCCTTCTGTCTCTAGTTCTATGATCACCTTGCAGCTGAACTTGATATTGCATACAGGTATCCAGGTATTGCTAAAATACATTACTCTTAAGGTAGCGATTTGTGGATTCGCTGCAGGAATGTCCAAAACCTGAATGTGGAGAACCCCACTCATGACCTCGATATTTGACATATGGGTTCGTAATGGCGATTGTGCGAGCATAGGAGCTGTGCCCACGCGATTGCCACTGGGCTCTCGGCTTACATGATAACCGAGACCCGACTCTCACAGCTAGGAGCAGTGCCTGCACCATTCCTGACTGTTTAGCCTCCTAAATGCTGCTATCAGTATTGATTGCAACATTCAGGAGGCTGGGAGAGGGAAGGGGCTCCCTATCCTGTCAGACCGGCACCCCATGGCATCAATGCAAGGGCCCAATCATCATCATGGCAACCCAAGGTCATAATGATAACCCTTGGCTCACCAAGCTGCAGACAGCTTGTTAGACCATGTTCAAAGCAATGCATTACACTGTATCAGTGATCAGAGTGAAAAAGTTGAAGTCCCATGGAGGTACTCAGTAAAAAATAAAAAATAAAAACATGTAAAAATATTTAATTTAAAAAAAAATCACTAATATAATTTTAAAAAATATTATTTGCATTTTTATGTAAAAAAATATAAACAAAAAAAGTACACATATTTGGTATTGCCGCATCCAGAATGACCCGATTATTCAAACTATCACACTAGTTAACCCCTTTATTAAGCATCGTAAAAAAAAAAAAAAATAAGAAGGCAAAAAAACTATGTTTTTTCATCATGCCGCTGAACAAAAAGTGGAATAAAACGTGATAAAAAAAATGAATGTAAATATAAATGGTATGTCTGAAAACGACATTTTGTCCTACTAAAAAAAGCTGCCATACAGCTCCATCAGTGGAAAAATAAAAAAGCTATAGCTCTCAGAATAAAGGGATGCAAAAACAATTATTTTTTTCAATAAAATAGTTTTTGTGTAAAAGCACCAAAACATAAAAAAGATACAAATGTGGCATCGCTGTAATCGTACTGACCAGAAGAATAAAACTACGTTATTAATTTTACCACACACGGAATGGCAGTGAATGGTCAATAGTCAGTAGTACCAAACAATAACAAAACTAGAATAGAATATACATGCACAATAATGCAGTGCGTTGTATCACAGACAATTGTTCTTTTATCAGTATCCGTGTACTCTATTTTTGTTGTTGTTTGGTACTATTGATGTTTAACCCTTCATGGGTGCTACCAATATGATTAATGTACCGGCATACAATCAGTGATACTTTATACACCAAATAGGTTATGCTTTTATAACGCATCACTACCATCTGAATATCCATCTAGATACCCTGGTTTGTTTCTCTGTGTTTTCTTTATGGTTGCCACCGTCTTGTCGGACTTTCATAGTAATGCATTTTGTTTGTATGCTAATTATACTGCTAGCGGTAGTAAACTGGATGAACGTTCGCAACTGAATAGTATCATTTCACTTTTCTGTATCTTTTTTTAATGAATTATTGGTTACTTGTTCTCTGTGTCCACTTGGGCAGTTTTTTAAATTTGGGGTAAGATTTCATAATCCTTTTAGTGCAATGGTAATCTGTATTTTTAACAATTCTTTGAATTGGCAGAAGGTTAAAAATGCTCACCACACTCCTATATGAATTCCTCAAGAGGTGGTTTCCAAAATGGGCCATTTGTGGGGGTTTCTGCTGTTTTTGCATGTCAGGAGCTTGTCAAATGTGACATGGCATCCATTCTAGCCAAATTTGAGCTCCAGAATTCGGTTGGGAGTTCGTTCCCTTCCGAGCACTGTTGTGCACTCAAACAGTAGTTTTCCACCACATATAGGGAATTGGTTTACTCAGGAGAAATTGCAAAACAAATTGTGTGGTCTATTTTTTCTTGTTACCCTTGTGAAAATGCAAAATTTGGGGCTAAATCAACATTTTTCAGGGAAAAAGTAAAATTTTCATTTTTTCCTTCCAAATTGCTTTAATTCCTGTGAAGCACCTGACGGGTTAAAAAAACATGCTGAATGTGGTTTTCAGCACTTTGAGGGGTGCAGTTTTTAGCCCCTTTTCAACATGTGGTGTAATAGTACACACATGTTGGACTCCTCCTGTTTGTTCCAGCGCCGGAACCTGCACCTTTGTGGGCACATGACAGCTGATCTACACAGCTGACATGTGCCCACAACAGCCACGGGTGGAATCGCGATCCACACGCAGTTATTAACTATTTAAATACTGCTGTCAATCTCTGACAGCGGCATTTAACTCGCACTTACAAGAAACGTGTCACTAATTTCACCCATTGGTGACGCCGTCACATGGTTGCGGGTCACCGATGGGTTGGCATGACAACCAGAGGTCTGCAGCAGACCTATATGGTCATCATTGCCAGATTGCTATGAGTGACGCCCCGCTGTCTGTGCTTATAGCAAATGAGCATTTATGCTACACACAGGTGATCTGATCATTGCCTGTGTGTAGCAGAGTTGATCAAAGTACTGAAGAATATAGTCTCCTATGGAGACTATTGAAGCATGCAAAAAGAAAAAAAATAAAATGCAATAGCCGGTGATCATAAGATCGTATCTTCTCCAAAATGGTATCAGTAAAAATGTTAGCTCAGCGCGCAAAAAATAAGCCCTCATCCAATCCCAGATCACGAAAAATAGAGACTGTCATGGGGGAACTGGGTAGACTAAGGTTGGTTACCCGGGCCCCTGCGATATCCCTCAGGCTAGGGAAACCCTGTCTGTCCCTTTCCCAGAAGTTACACTAAAGGTGTGCATGTCTGGGCCGCCAGGCCTGACCCTGACTCCTGTTTCAGCCCTAAGCTGAAACCTCCACCCGCCACCCAGTGAAGAGACCACACACCAATCCCCACAGAAAGCACAGACAGGGAAAACTGAAAAACGCACCACGCCATAGACACACAGGAATACACTATAATGTGCACAGGGCAAAACAAATACAAATAGGAAGGAGGAATATGACAAAGGATAATACACCACCAGATACGATATTCCTACAACAAGACCACCACTCCTGACCGGAAGCACTAGGCAGAAAGTACAAGCTATAATCGGCGACGCCAAAAGTCCAGCGCAACTATTTAAAGGCCGTGGGCGTGACCCAGCCTCCAACCTGATTACCAGCTAGATTAACCCCGAGAAAGCTGGATAAAATCTAGCCGACGCCACTGAGCGTGTAGTGGACGAAAGTGGAATTACTGCTGTCTATCGGACGCCCTAGTGTGAACAGCGTCCGACATGACAGAGACACTACGGGTCTCTGAAAATGGCACCTTTTTTATTTTTAACAAATTTGGGTTTTTTTCACCACTTACGGTAAATAAAAAAAGAACCCAGACATGTTTGTATCTGTGAACTCGTAATGGCCGGGAGAATCATAATGCCAGGTCAGTTTTAGCATTTAATGAACATGGTAATAAAACAAATCAAAAAACAACTGTGGAATTGCATTTGTTTTTGCAATTTCACCGTACTTAGATATTTTTTCCCATCGAGTAAACAATATATAGTGACACTGGTCAAAATTGTAAAATTTGTCCTTGTCAAGAAGGTGAAAACCAGCTTGGGGTGAAGGGGTTAAAGGGTCAATACTTGGAGTTTCCAGTATACTCCACTAATTTAGACCTAAAGGTACCTTCACATTAAGCGACGCTGCAGCGATAGCGACAACGATGCCGATCGCTGCAGCGTCGCTGTTTGATCGCTGGAGAGCTGTCACACAGACTGCTCTCCAGCGACCAACGATGCCGAGGTCCCCGGGTAACCAGGGTAAACATCGGGTTACTAAGCGCAGGGCCGCGCTTAGTAACCCGATGTTTACCCTGGTTACCAGCGTAAAATGTAAAAAAAACAAACACTACATACTTACATTCGCGTCCCCCGGCGTCCGCTTCCTGCACTGACTGAGCGCCGGCCCTAACAGCAGAGCGGTGACGTCACCGCTGTGCTGTACTTTCACTTTCACTTTACGGCACTCAGTCAGAGTGGGAAGCGGACGCCGGGGGACGCGAAGGTGAATATGTACTGTTTGTTTTTTTTACATTTTACACTGGTAACCAGGGTAAACATCGGGTTACTAAGCGCGGCCCTGCGCTTAGTAACCCGATGTTTACCCTGGTTACCAGGACGCTGCAACGTCACGGATCGCTAGCGATATCGTTTAGTGTGAAGGTACCTTTAGTCAAATCTGTTGCAAGCTATCAGGTCTAAATCACCTTCAGTAATCCCGTAGCAATGCCTCCTTTGCTGTAACCTAAGCATCTGAACAGCTGATGAAAGACTTTACTAATGCTGCAGCCTCTGTCCATGCCTCTAAAATCGAGTCAGGCTACCTGACCACAATGTGTATAGACCTAGATTTATATCTGCTGTTTCGCCCATTTCTTATCCATTGTCATTCACACTAAAGGTCAAATCCTTAGGAAGAATTAGAGTGTTTAGAGTAGGGTCCCATGGTGTGGTTGTCAAGTGTAGACAAGCTGTGCAGACACATTGGAACACCAATTATCAGGAGGACAATGAGTAAATAATATACCAAACCAAATAATTCAAATTCAACAATTGTTTTTATTTAATAACATAAATTTTAACCATCATAAGTAAGTACATAGGTCTTAATTAAGATCATGTGAATCACACCAAAGTGTTAAATATGACACAGAGAGGAGCGTGTCGGACTAAGATAAATAAATATTAGGGGATCATTATAATAATACATGCTGGGTAGCAATGTGTCCACTCAATTAAGTACATCACTGATTGCAATTGCAATCCCTATTACTCGCAACACAATACACACACCATATGCTGCAGATGACTAATCCCTCATTTGTATGCATTAATAACAGCAATAATTACCCATGGTAAGGTCCAAAGTCCTGCTCCAATCTGTGTCAAGTAACCCCAACGCGCGTTTCGCATATAAATAGTGTCGCTTCCTCAGGGGGTGTGGTTTAAGTGATAGATCAGTCCAGTTTAAATAGTAAGCCGTTCCGGTCACAAGACCGCACGGCTGCCTATCAGTACCCGCTGGCAGTGCGCACGCGCACCGCGTCCCATCGTCATGTCAACAGGAGCCCGGAGAGGACGTCCCCCTATGATCACGTGGGCGGGCTTGTATATATTTAATTGTATTTGTTTTAGCACAATTTCTAATTATAAAGCGCACCGTGTCCCATGCAGTCTTTCTTCTGGTCCTTGCTTGGCCGTCCGTCCTGTGTGAGCGAGGTGCGAGGCTTGGCGCCAGCCCGCCCACGTGATCATAGGGGGATGTCCTCTCCGGGCTCCTGTTGACATGACGATGGGACGCGGTGCGCGTGCGCACTGCCAGCGGGTACTGATAGGCAGCCGCGCGGTCTTGTGACCGGAACGGCTTACTATTTAAACCGGACTGATCTATCACTTAAACCACGCCCCCTGAGGAAGCGACACTATTTATACGCGAAACGCGCGTTGGGGTTACTTGACACAGATTGGAGCAGGACTTTGGACCTTACCATGGGTAATTATTGCTGTTATTAATGCATACAAATGAGGGATTAGTCATCTGCAGTATATGGTGTGTGTATTGTGTTGCGAGTAATAGGGATTGCAATTGCAATCAGTGATGTACTTAATTGAGTGGACACATTGCTACCCAGCATGTATTATTATAATGATCCCCTAATATTTAGTTATCTTAGTCCGACACGCTCCTCTCTGTGTCATATTTAACACTTTGGTGTGATTCACATGATCTTAATTAAGACCTATGTACTTACTTATGATGGTTAAAATTTATGTTATTAAATAAAAACAATTGTTGAATTTGAATTATTTGGTTTGGTATATTATTTACTCATTGTCCTCCTGATAATTGATATATTGATGAGTTATTGTACCAACATGGGTCCGCAGTAATTTCTGGTGCCGTATAGAACATTGGAACACCAGTTTATGGTGACACTGAGGTGTTACCTACAAACTTGTGCACTCACTCACACTGCCTTATGGCCCTTATCTCAGGCTTCACAAAACAACCATACAGTGGGACCCTACCCTCCATGTTTTTTATTTATCTCCTATAAATATTTTGCTCTTTTTCTTCTTCTAGTGTTCTGCGTCTTATGCTACCACTGCAGAAGTTCATATACAAAATACAAGTAAGTCCCATATTATTTCACCTGTAATAATAATTAAAACAACTATAATCATTTAAATTGATAAACATGTTCAAAGAAAGCAGGAGGCCAGGAGATATCAGGGAAAATGTCCTCTTTGTGTAATGAAAAATCAAGTGTTCTAAATAAACAGTGAACAAGGAAAGAGTGAATCGTGGGATGGGTGGAGGGATGAGGGTCGTAAAGATAAAAGATGTTGTACTATAAGGGGAAGTCAAAGCAATAAGGAGCTCATTTCTTGTAACAAACTATTTTGAACGAAGATTAATAGGTTTCTTTAACTCTGACAACAAATTATAAATATTTGATAGGAACACAGAAGTCCATTAACTTCAACCCGTAATCCTACTGTGTTGATCCATGAAAAGACAATAATTCCTATGAAGCAGGTGTCGTCAATGTGACCAAAAAAAGGAATTTGACTTTAAAGGGCCACTGTCACCCCCTCCAGCCGTTATAAACTAAAAGAGCCACCTTGTGCAGCAGTAATGCTGCATTCTAACAAGGTGGCTCTTTTAGTTTTTGGTTCAAGTATTCCCAAAATAAAGCGTTTTCAAACTTAGCCAAAATACCTGTCTCTAGCCAGGGAGGCGGGTCCTCACTCCCCAGCTTGAACCGCTACTCTGCCGTCACTCCAATCTTCAGTGGCTTTCGGCGCCGCCCCCTCAGCGCTGTTTACGCTTCAAAACCGGCGCCTGCGCTGTGTAGTACTGTGCTGCGCAGGCGCCGTAAGCTCTGGCCGTTTGACATCCCAGCTAGGCTTGCACACTGCGCCTGTGCGGGCAGTGCGGCCACCCACCTTTGGAATCCCAGCCCCGCACTGTGTTATGCATTATGCAGAGTGCGGGGCTGGGATTCACAAGCAGGGCGGCCGCACAGGTGCAGTCTGCAAGCCTGGCTGTGACGTCAGATGGCCAGAGCTCACTGCGCCTGCGCAGCACAGTAGTACACAGCGCAGGCGCCGGTTTTGAAGCGTAAACAGCGCTGAGGGGGCGGTGACGAAAGCCCCTGAAGATGTGAGTGACGGCAGAGTAGCAGTTCAAGCTGGGGAGTGAGGACCCGCCTACCTGGCTAGAGACAGGAATTGTGGCTAAGTTTGAAAACGCTTTATTTTGGGAATACTTGAACCAAAAACTAAAAGAGCCACCTTGTTAGAATGCAGCATTACTGCTGCACAAGGTGGCTCTTTTAGTTTATAACGGCTGGAGGGGGGTGACAGTGGCCCTTTAAATATGGATGAATCTCTTGTTCAACATCAAATCTTCAGAAATCTTATACTTATAACTTGTAATATATTTTTTATGAAAGACATTCAGTCTCCTCTTGAACCTGTTCAGTGAATTTACCATCATAACATTGTGTTACCCAGAGTTCTGTAGTCTCACTACCAAGGCCCTCTTCTCCTCCAGCTTAACTGTGCCAATGTGGAAAAAGTGAGGTTCATAAATTCATGTTTTAAGGAATCTCAAAGGAAATCTGTCAGCAGGATTTCTCCCTCCAAACTATTTATATGTGCATGTATCTCTTTGAAAGAAAAGTCCTGCAATGCTGTTACCTGGATGGTCCGTTCCTTCATCACAGAGAAATCAGTGGTCAGTCAGGACGAAGCACTGACCTCAGTCACATCTTAGGTTCCCGTCACATGTCCATATAATATCGGTACCTGAAAAATGGTACAGGTGTCATGAGCATTTTGGATCAGTGTGTCATCAGTGTGCCATCACTTTTTTTCTGGTATTGATTTAGATAAATCAATTCCCAAATTTTTCCTATATTTTGCAATATTAAACACATACTGCACAAGGTTATACACGGACCCATATTCTTGTATTGACAAGCCCTTGTCATCCATGCTGCTAGACGAAAAAAGGGGATTCCTCCCCGATAAAATGATGGATCACAAATATTAACCCCTTTCTGCCAGCTGACGGAATAGTACGTCAGCTGGCAGATCCCCTGCTTTGAGGTGGGCTCCGGCGGTGAGCCCACCTCAAAGCCGCGACATGTCAGCTGTTTTGTACAGCTGACATGTGCGCGCAATGAGCACGAGCGAAATCGCGATCTGCCCGTGCCCATTAACTAGTTAAATGCCACCGTCAAGCGCTGACAGCGGCATTTAACTAGCGCTCCCGGCCGGAAGTGCTCGCACCGCTAACCCCCGTCACATGATCGGGGGTCTGTGGTGCACTGCCATAACAACCAGAGGTCTCCTTGAGACCTCTATGGTTGTTGATGGCCGATTGCTTTGAGCGCCACCCTGTGGTCGGCGTTCAAAGTACACCTGCATTTCTGCTACATAGAGGTGATCTGTACTTCGCCTCTATGTAGCAGAGCCGATTGAGTTGTGCATGCTTCTAGCCTCCTATGGAGGCTATTGAAGCATGCCAAAATTTAAAAAAAAAGTGTTTAAAAATATAAAAAAAATAAAAAATATATAAAAGTTCAAATCACCCCCCTTTCGCCCCAATCAAAATAAAACAATTAAAAAAAATCAAACATACACATATTTGGTATCGCCGCGTTCAGAATCGCCCAATCTATCAATAAAAACAAAGGATTAACCTGACCGCTAAATGGCGTAGTGAGAAAAAAAATCAAAACACCAAAATTACGTTTTTTTGGTCGCCGTGACATTGCATTAAAATGCAATAACGGGCGATCAAAAGAATGTATCTACACCAAAATGGTATCATTAAAAACGCCAGCTTGGCACGCAAAAAATAAGCCCTCACCCGACCCCAGATCATGAAAATTGGAGACGCTACGGGTATCGGAAAATCGCGCAATTTTTTTTTTTTAGCAAACTTTGGAATTTTTGTTCACCACTTAGATAAAAAATAACCTAGACATGTTAGGTGTCTATGAACTCGTAATGACCTGGAGAATCATAATGGCAGGTTAGTTTTAGCATTTGGTGAACCTAGCAAAAAAGCCAAACAAAAAACAAGTGTGAGATTGCACTTTATTGCAATTTCATCACACTTGGAATTTTTTTCCCGTTTTCTGTTACACGGCATGGTAAAACCAATGGTATTGTTCAAAAGTACATCTCGTCCTGCAAAAAATAAGCCCTCACATGGCCATATTGACGGAAAAATAAAAAAGTTATGGCTCTGGGAAGGAGGGGAGCGAAAAACGAAAACGAAAAAACGGAAAAAGCTCCGGGGGTGAAGGGGTTAAGGTATCATTTTATTCCATTTCCTATAACCTACATGCTCATACAGACGGCTTAGGAGAGTTCGTCCTGCTGACAGATTCCCTTTTAAGCCAGTTCAGCAGGAATGAGTAAAGTCCTTAAGCCTTTGACTGTTTGTCAGAGCATTAAGTTGACGAGCTATTATGTTTTTTTGAGTATTTTTGCATGTCCCGATTGACAATGTGAGATTGTCAGTTTGTTGATAAAGAGAGCATTTTCTGTCTGTGAAACTCCGAACATGCTGATGTCATCTACAGTGTCATCACAGAGGTTAAAGAGAACCTGTCAGAACAGTTTTGTATGTAAAATAAAGGCATGGCTGTAATGGTGCTATAATAAAATTATATACATCAGCACATAAGAGATGAAAGAACGTTGAAATTTGGTAACTTTATTGTGATTCGATCTGTGTTAAATAGAAATGGAGACCTCTTTTGAGTTGCAAATTCTTACTTCCACTCTCGGCTCTCTACGGCCGGGACGCATGCACACAGACCACGGGGCTTCCCCCACTATGACGTGGCATTCCACCTTGCCCACACACCATATAAGGCACTGCACCTCATCCCAGAACTTAGCCATGAGGCATATAGTTCCGCTTTACTCAGATCTCCCGAGCATCAACATACAGGTATTGTCTTATGGCACTACTAACTTTCCTCTGGGTTTTATCTCTCCTTTGCCAGCATGTTTATTTTTGTTTCCTCTCTGCCAGCATGTTAGTCCATGTTTTAGTTATCATACCTTATTTCCCAGATGGAGTTGTCACACTTTACATCCCTTATGTTGCGATCATCACTCTAGTACTACTTTATCATCACTGCTTACCACTCAGTCTCTTTTGGTACTTTTCCTTTTTTCTTTCTTTATCTTTTTTTATTTTTCTTTTCCTTTCCTACGTACTCTTCTTTTTTTCCTGCATATAGAAATACTGTATGTTCCATGTTCGTATCCATTTCTTTACCTTTATACTGGTTGTTCTCTTTTATCTTCTATGTACATTGTTCACTTAGAGATCTGTTAAATAGTGATGATCGAACGTGCTTGGATATAGGGTTATCCAAGCATGCTTGGGTGTTATCCGAGTATCCTGTAGTGCTCAGATAATATGTTCTAATCCCTGCGGCTGCATGTTTTGTGGCTGTATAACAGCTGCAAAACACGCAGCCACATGAACTTGAACATATTATTCAAACACGCCCGAGATACTCTGATTACACCTGAGCACTATTGTATAACACGTTATCCGAGCACATTCGCTCATCGCGATTTTTGAATGTATACATGCATTTGGCACCTCCACTGAAATACCTTTAAAGCTGCCACTTTCCACTGGTTGCACATGAGGCCCAGCTATACTGCATAAATATTAATATATAGTCGGCCTTCATGATTCTCCAATTTATTATTTTTGTTTATCCTTTTGCATACTCTTAACTTACTTGATTTCTATACTATGTCATAACGTCTGCTATATTTCAATGTACTAGGTGCATTAGGACTTTTTTTTCAGATATCTGTGTATAGGATATACTTTAACCCCTTCATGACCTTGCCGTTTTTTGCAATTCTGACCAGTGTCCCTTTATGAGGTAATAACTCAGGAACGCTTCAACGGATCCTAGCGATTCTGAGATTGTTTTTTCGTGACATATTGGGCTTCATGTTAGTGGTAAATTTAGGTCGATAATTTCTGAGTTTATTTGTGAAAAAAACGGAAATTTGGCAAAAATTTTGAAAATTTCGCAATTTTCACATTTTGAATTTTTATTCTGTTAAACCAGAGAGTTATGTGACACAAAATAGTTAATAAATAACATTTCCCACATGTCTACTTTACATCAGCACAATTTTGGAAACAAATTTTTTTTTTTGCTAGGAAGTTATAAGGGTTAAAATTTGACCAGTGATTTCTCATTTTTACAACAAAATTTACAAAACCATTTTTTTTAGGGACCACCTCACATTTGAAGTCAGTTTGAGGGTTCTATATGGCTGAAAATACCCAAAAGTGACACCATTCTAAAAACTGCACCCCTCAAGGTGCTCAAAACCACATTCAAGAAGTTTATTAACCCTTCAGGTGTTTCACAGCAGCAGAAGAAACATGGAAGTAAAAAATGAACATTTAACTTTTTAGTCACAAAAATGATCTTTTAGCAACAATTTTTTTATTTTCCCAAGGGTAAAAGGAGAAACTGGACCACGGACGTTGTTGTCCAATTTGTCCTGAGTACGCTGGTACCTCATATGTGGGGGTAAACCACTGTTTGGGCGCACGGCAGGGCTCGGAAGGGAAGGAGCGCCTTTTGACTTTTTCAATGAAAAATTGGCTCCAATCTTTAGCGGACACCATGTCGCGTTTGGAGAGCCCCCGTGTGCCTAAACATTGGAGCTCCCCCACAAGTGACCCCATTTTGGAAACTAGACCCCCCACGGAACTTATCTAGAAGCATAGTGAGCACTTTAAACCCCCAGGTGCTTCACAAATTGATCCGTAAAAATGAAAAAGTACTTTTTTTTCACAAAAAAATTATTTTAGCCTCAATTTTTTCATTTTCACATGGGCAACAGGATAAAATGGATCCTAAATTTTGTTGGGCAATTTCTCCTGAGTACACCAATACCTCACATGTGGGGGTAAAGCACTGTTTGGGCACATGGTAAGGCTCGGAAGGGAAGGAGCGCCATTTGACTTTTTGAATGAAAAATTATCTCCATCGTTAGCGGACACCATGTCGCGTTTGGAAAGCCCCTGTGTGCCTAAACATTGGAGCTCCTCCACAAGTGACCCCATTTTGGAAACTAGACCCCCCAAGGAACTCATCTAGAGGCATAGTGAGCACTTTAAACACCCAGGTGCTTCACAAATTGATCCGCAAAAATGAAAAAGTACTTTTTTTTCACACAAAATTTCTTTTAGCCTCAATTTTTTCATTTTCACATGGGCAACAGGATAAAATGGATCCTAAAATTAGTTGGGCAATTTCTCCTGAGTATGCCGATACCTCATATGTGGGGGTAAACCACTGTTTGGGTGCACGGCAAGGCTCGGAAGGGGAGGCGTGCCATTTGACTTTTTGAATGGAAAATTAGCTCCAATCGTTAGCGGACACCATGTCGTGTTTGGAGAGCCCCTGTGTGCCTAAACATTGGAGCTCCCCTACAAGTGACCCCATTTTGGAAACTAGACCCCCCAAGGAACTTATCTAGATGCATAGTGAGCACTTATAACCCCCAGGTGCTTCACAGAAATTTATAACGCAGAGCCGTGAAAATAAAAAAATAATTTTTCTTTCCTCAAAAATGATTTTTAGCCCAGAATTTTTTATTTTCCCAAGGGTAATAGGAGAAATTGGACCCCAAATGTTGTTGTCCAGTTTGTCCTGAGTACGATGATACCCCATATGTGGGGGTAAACCACTGTTTGGGCGCACGGCAGGGCTCGGAAGGGAAGGCACGCCATTTGGCTTTTTTAATGGAAAATTAGCTCCAATCATTAGCGGACACCATGTCGCGTTTGGAGAGCCCCTGTGTGCCTAAACATTGGAGCTCCCGCACAAGTGACCCCATTTTGGAAACTAGACCTCCCAAGGAACTAATCTAGATGTGTGGTGAGCACTTTGAACCCCCAAGTGCTTCACAGAAGTTTATAACACAGAGCCATGAAAATAAAAAATGTGTTTCCTTTCCTCAAAAATATTTTTTTAGCCCAGAATTTTTTTATTTCTGCAAGAGTAACAGGAGAAATTGGACCCCAAAAGTTGTTGTCCAGTTTCTCCTGAGTACGCTGATACCCCATATGTGGGGGTAAACCACTGTTTTGGCACACATCGGGGTTCGGAAGGGAAGTAGTGACGTTTTGAAATGCAGACTTTGATGGAATGCTCTGCGGGCGTCACGTTGCGTTTGCAGAGCCCCTGATGTGCCTAAACAGTAGGAACTCCCCACAAGTGACTCCATTTTGGAAACTAGACCCCCAAGGGAACTTATCTAGATGTGTGGTGAGCACTTTGAACCCCCAAGTGCTTCACAGAAGTTTATAACGCAGAGCCGTGAAAATAAAAAATGTGTTTCCTTTCCTCAAAAATATTTTTTTAGCCCAGAATTTTTTTATTTCTGCAAGAGTAACAGGAGAAATTGGACCCCAACCGTTGTTGTCCAGTTTCTCCTGAGTACGCTGATACCCCATATGTGGGGGTAAACCACTGTTTTGGCACACATCGGGGTTCGGAAGGGAAGTAGTGACGTTTTGAAATGCAGACTTTGATGGAATGCTCTGCGGGCATCAGGTTGCGTTTGCAGAGTCCCTGATGTGCCTAAACAGTAGAAACCCCCCACAAGTGACCCCATTTTGGAAACTAGACCCCCCAAGGAACTTATCTAGATGTAAGGTGAGCACGTTCAACCCCCAAGCGCTTCACAGAAGTTTACAACGCAGAGCCGTGAAAATAAAAAATCATTTTTCTTTCCTCAAAAAAGATGTTTTAGCAAGTTATTTTTTATTTTCACAAGGGTAACAGGAGAATTTGGACCCCAATATTTGTTGCCCAGTTTGTTGTGAATACGCTGATACCCCATATGTGGGGGTAAACCACTGCTTGGGCACACGTCAGGGCTTGGAAGGGAAGTAGTGACATTTGAAATGCAGACTTTGATGGAATGGTCTGCGGGCGTCACATTGCATTTGCAGAGCCCCTGATGTGCCTAAACAGTAGAAACACCCCACAAGTGACCCCATTTTGGAAACTAGACCCCCGAAGGAACTTATCTAGATGTGTGGTGAGCACTTTCAACCCCCAAGTGCTTCACAGAAGTTTATAACGCAGAGTCGTGAAAATAAAAAATAATTGTTCTTTCCTCAAAAATTATGTTTTAGCAAGTAATTTTTTATTTTTGCAAGGGTAACAGGAGAAATTGGACCCCAACAGTTGTTGCCCAGTTTGTCCTGAGTACGCTGGTACCCCAAATGTGGGGGTAAACCACTGTTTGGGCGCACGTCGGGGCTTGGAAGGGCGGGAGCACCATTTGACTTTTTGAACGCAAGATTGGCTGGAATCAATGGTGGCGCCATGTTGCGTTTGGAGACCCCTGATGTGCCTAAACAGTGGAAACCCCTCAATTCTAACTTCAACACTAACCCCAACACACCCCTAATCCTAATCCCAACTGTAGCCATAACCCTAATCACAACCCTAACCCCAACACACCCCTAACCACAACCCTAACCGCAACACACCCGTAACCCTAATTCCAACCCTAATCCTAACCCTAATCCCAACCGTAACCCTAATCCCAACCCTAACCACAACTGTAACCCCAACTCACCCCTAACCCTATCCGTAACCCTAACCACAAGCCTAATCTTAACCCTATTTCAAACCCTAGCCCTAATTCCAACCCTAACTCTAATTCCAACCCTAACCCTAAGGCTATGTGCCCACGTTGCGGATTCGTGTGAGATCTTTCCGCACGATTTTTGAAAAATCTGCAGGTAAAAGGCACTGCGTTTTACCTGCGGATTTACAGCAGATTTCCAGTGTTTTTTTGTGCGGATTTCACCTGCGGATTCCTATTGAGGAACAGGTGTAAAACGCTGCGGAATCCGCACAAAGAATTGACATGCTGCGGAAAATACAATGCAGCGTTTCTGCACGGAATTTTCCGCACCATGGGCACAGCGGATTTGGTTTTCCTTAGGTGTACATGGTACTGTAAACCTGATGGAAAACTGCTTCGAATTCGCAGCGGCCGATCCGCTGCGGATCCGCTGCCAATCCGCTGCGGATCCGCGGCCAATCAGCTGCGGATCCGCGGCCGATCCACGGCCGATCCCCTGCGGATCCGCGGCCGATCCGCTGCGGATACGCGGCCGATCTGCTGCGGATCCGCGGCCAATCCGCTGCCGATCCGCTGCCGATCCGCGGCCAATCCGCTGCCAATCCGCTGCGGATCCGCGGCCAATCCGCTGCGGATCCACTGCCAATCAGCTGCGGATCCGCGGCCGATCCGCGGCCGATCCCCTGCGGATCCGCGGACGATCCGCTGCGGATCCGCTGCCGATCCGCGGCCGATCCGCCGCGGATCCGCTGTTGATCCGCGGCCGATCCGCTGCGGATCCGTGGCCGATCCGCTCTGTGTGCACATGCCATAACCCTACCCCTACCCCTAACCCTACCCCTACCCGTAACCCTAACCCTACCCCTAACCCTACCCCTAGTTCTAACCCTAGTTCTAACCCTAACCCTAGTGGAAAAAGAAAAAAAAATATTTTCTTTATTTTATTATTGTCCCTACCTATGGGGGTGATAAAGGGGGGGGGTTTATTTATTATTTTTTTATTTTGATCGCTGTGTTAGAACCTACCACAGCGATCAAAATGTACCTGTAATGAATCAGCCAGCCGGCAGATTCGGCGGGCGCACTGAGCATGCGCCCGCCATTTTGGAAGATGGCGGCGCCCAGCGAGGAGACGGACCGACACCGGGAGCCTCGGTAAGTATAAGGGGGGGAGATCGGGGCACGGGGGGGGCGTCGGAGCACCGGGGGGTGACATAGGAGCAGGGGGGGAGCGGGCAGGAGGACGGGGGAGCGGAGCACAGGACGGAGGGGACCGGACCCCATGGGAGCACTGGGGGGGCGATCGGTGGGGTGGGGGGGGGTCACTTCAGGTTTTCCAGCCATGGCCGATGATATTGCAGCATCGGCCATGGCTGGATTGTAATATTTCACCAGTTTTTTAGGTGAAATATTACAAATCGCTCTGATTGGCAGTTTCACTTTCAACAGCCAATCAGAGCGATCGTAGCCACGGGGGAGTGAAGCCACCCCCCCTGGGCTGAAGTACCACTCCCCCTCTCCCTGCAGATCAGGTAAAATAGGAGTTAACCCCTTCACCCGATCTGCAGGGACGCGATCATTCCATGACGCCACATAGGCGACTTGATTTCTATACTATGTCATAACGTCTGCTATATTTCAATGTACTAGGTGCATTAGGACTTTTTTTTCAGATATCTGTGTATAGGATATACTTTAATTTTGGTTGTTTATATAACCATCATTATGGTATTTTTATTTCTGTATTTAGATGTACCTTGATAAAGGCTTTGTATGGCTGAAACATTGGTGTTTCTGTTTTACATAGGTTGGATTTCGATAAAATAACCAAATTTCAACGTTCTTTCATCTCTTGTGTGCCAAAATATTTAATTTTATTACTTGACCACTCTTCTAAGCATTTACTCCTAGGTAGGCCAGTTTCACACGTCCTGCTATTTACGGTACCGGAAATATCAGTGCCTGTGTGTCCGTGTGTGTAATACTTGTGGCAACAGTGTGCTGCATCAGTACCACACATATCGGTGAATGGGAAGCAACTGTACAGTTAGCGCTGTTCCCCGGTGACAGGTGATGAAGACCGCTCGCATCATTCTCCAATGCTCTGCCGGCGATCAGCGTGAGCTGGGGAGGATGTTGAGGGCTTGTCAAATGCCCTCAAATTAGAGTTTGTCAGTGGCATTTAACGGGTTAATAGCCACGGGTGGATCGCGATTCCACACGTGGCTTTTCCGGGCACATTTCAGCTGTTCAAAACAGCTGGTATGTGTTGTGAAAGATGTGGGCTCACCACCGGAGCCCACATCAAAGGGAGTGAATCTGACATTGGCGAAAATGTGTGCTCTGATGTCGGAAAGGGGTTAATTATTTTAATAAATAATTTTTACAAATGCCGTGGGGTACCCCCATTTTTGGCAACCAGCCTTGCTAAAACAGATAGCTGGGGTCTGGTATTCTCAGGCTGGTAAGGGGCCCTCATCTCCTGTAATAAAACAAAAATTAAAAAAACAATAATATCCTTCACCTGTTCAACATTCTGTCCCACACCATAATCCATGTCTGGGATTAAATAGTTTTCAGATGCAACCATCCAGGCTGAGAACTACTGATAACTGAACTGCTGCGAGCACAGTATCAGTGACAAGCAGTGACCTCTTCGAGGTTACCGTGGGTCACTGAGGATGCGGTCCAAGCCGGGCTGAACTGCGGTGACCTCAATTCAGCTCAGTGAGTTCACCACAGATAAAAGAACAAATATCCACAGTAAGCTCACTGAGCTGAATTGCTGTGAACGCTGTTACTTTTTCTCATGGTGCTGAGGTCACTGCAGCTTAGCCCGGCTGGAAAAACAGACTCAGTGACCCACGGTAACCTTGATGATCCCACTGCTGGTCACTGATACTGCTGGTCACTGATGCTGCGCTCGCTGCATCTAATTTATCAGTGGTTCTCAGCCTGAATGGTTGCATCTTGGCACCGTCCAGGTTGAAAACTATTTATCCTTAGACTTGGATTATGATGTGTGTGACAGAACATTAATGAATATTAGCAAATAATATATATGCAGTCTATCCTGCTCCCTTTCTATTACTGTCTAATATTAGTGCCACGGGGCACTTTCTTTTTCTAAATACATATTAATACAAAATAACTATATTATAATATTTATTAACATATATATATGTCCTCAAATAATGGCAAGAATGGAGTTATTCTGTATTAATATGTATTTAGAAAAAGAAGTGCCCCCTGGCACTAATATTAGACAGTAATAGAAAGGGGCAGGATAGACTGCATATATTTTATTTGTTAAGAAATATATATAATAATATACCGGTATTTAAAAAAAAAAATCACCTTCTGCAGGCAGGTGCCCGCGGCAGCGCCTGTGCTGCAACATGATCACATCTGCCTGCCTGCAGAATGTGATTTAAAAAAAATATATATATATATATAATATTTATTATGTAAACTAGGGGGCAGGTCAGTGAGGGATCAGTGACCTGTCAGAAGCCATACTGGTTAATACCTAAGCAGAGCACCACATGAAGCCCCCCCACAGGCCGCCCCGGAGCACAAGCATCTCACTAACTCAAAACTGTAAATAAAGATTAAATAACAACCACAAGACGGATTTCATCAACCAATGGATTATTTTAATCAGTATATTGGCGCCAACCTAAAAATGTCTGTAGGTTACCGAGCAAAATTATGCTGACAGGTTCCCTTTAAGGGATTAACTAGATATTTCATTTTGGATTGCATCAGGGAAGGTAAAACTGGTATGATTGAAGAATACTTTTTACGATGCCTGTGCCCCAGATACACAATTCCCTCTTTGTTTTCCTAATGAGAAGTCTATCTGATATTAAAATTGCTCTTTCTGGGATGAAAGTAAAGGTGTTGTTATAAGAGAGGTGCATTTTTCCTAACTCCTAGCTCTCATTGTAAAGAAATAAAACCTTGATGCACAAAGCCTCTTAATTCAAGTCAGTCGCTTTACCTCAAAAACTAAAGAAAATATTAATAAACAGTAAATGAATCTGGTCTCTGAATGCCCAAATTTATAATGGCGTATATTGGAACATTATTAATATTATTAATCATAGTGTAGTGAAATATATTGTATTATGTTCAAAAATGCATTAATACTGCGCTGTTAGTAATGTATTTGTCTTTTTCTTTTATAGTGGGCACGTGTTACAGTAAGTATCTACTTTTTCAGTGTGTATATCTTCTTACATACTGTATACCTAATGCTTTCCCACAGATTATACAGCACATGCTAACTATTGTCCTGTAAATATAAAATCTACAAATATCTCTTGATTAAAAACTTTGCTTATAAGACAATAGTTCTTGAGTGGGGCATCCTAGTATTGAAATCCCCCAGTTAGTAATTAAGCTATGCATAAACACAGTATGTGAAAATACACTTAGGGTATATGCACACATTAAGCATTTACACAAAATGTGTCTCTTGTCATAAAAAATTCGCTACAAAATATGCACGGTTTTTATGCATTTTTTTAATGCATTTTTTATGTGTTTTTTTTTCCCAATAAACTAAATCTAAATGGCAAAAAAACTGCAAAAACAGTGAATGAATTGACATGCTTCAGATGTGACACTGTTTTACATCTGCAAGGAAAAAATTGGCAGCATATGTGTTAGGGTATGTTTCCACGTTCAGGAAACGCTGCGTTTTTGACGCTGCGTTTTTCTGCTGCGTCAAAAACGCAGCGTCCAGATGTTACAGCATAGTGGATGGGATTTTATGAAATCCAGACTCCACTATGCGTTTAAAAACGCATGCGTTTTTGCCGCGAAAACGCATGCGTTGTGCGTTTTTTCAAAACGCTGCATGTTGCTACTATGAGCAAAACACGCAGGTACACCGCAGGTGACCTGCCAGTGACCTCAGGTGCAGTTTTGGTCAGGATTTTACTTGCATAAAATCCTGACCAAAGACTGATGCAATCCTGAACGTGGAGACATACCCTTAGACATCAGGAATTTCATTCATTTTGCTCTGCTAAAATATGGAAAAAAACGCAGCAGTAACACAATGTGTGCACAAACTCAGGCTTATTCTCACTACAGTGAACTAAATCATCTTCGGTAATGCTTTCACCAACAGATCACTGAGGATCTGACTGCCGGGACTCCCACAAATCTGTAAAGGTGTTTCTTCATCTTCCTAAATAGAGAATGTAAAAAGAAGCAACTTTACAAAAAAATAAAATTCCGAATCCTTAGTCCTTAACCAGATTAAAGAGCATATAACACAAGGAAAACCCTGCAAAATTAAAAAAAACTGCAAAATGTCCTCAAATAATGTCAAGAATAGAGTTATTCCTTTTTAAATATGTATTTAGCAAAAGAAAGTGCCCTCTGGCACTAATATTAGACAGTTATAGAAAGGGGGCAGGATAGACAGCATATTTTGAACAAAAGAACATCCCATTAGTTTTTTATTCTGACTTATCAGAAAAAATATCATCAGAAAATAAGCTAATTATTTAAATCAGACTTTTATTATTATATTACGCTGGTCTTTAGTAGCAGTTACAGTATGTTGATAATTATTGTTTTACTGCAGCTAACTTGCTAGCTTTGCTGTTTAAGGTACCTTCACACTGAGCGACTTAACAACGAGAACGACAACGATCCGTGACGTTGCAGCATCCTGGATAGCGATCTCGTTGTGTTTGACACACAGCAGCGATCCGGATCCCGCTGCGATATCGTTGGTCGTAGCTGAAAGTTCAGAACTTTATTTGGTCGTTAGATCGGCGTGAATCGTCATGTTTGACAGCAAAAGCAACGATACCAGCAATGATTTACATGGAGCTAATGACCTGTGACGACCTGTGAGAACGATAAGTGAGTAGCCCTTACGTCACAGGATCGCTCCTGCATCGTTCTGGAGCTGCTGTGTTTGACATCTCTACAGCGACCTAAACAACGACGCTCCAGCGATCGGCTCGTTGTCTATATCGCTGCAGCGTCGCTGAGTGTGACGGTACCTTTAGCCTAGGACAGGATGAGCACTATCATCTCATCAGTAGAGGGTGAAAAAGTTTTATTCCTTCTGCAAACTGGTTTGCACAAAACTTCACATCTAGTCTATATGCAGCATGGTTGTCACGCTATGTCTGTCTTCGGTAAGGAAGTGGGCCTCAAACTGTCCCTGGAACTGGAACCTTAACTATCCCTGTCCCAGGGGTACTCTTGAAGGTAGAGAGGCCCAAGTCTCCAACCTTACTATGCTCCTGTTACACCCTGATCTGTCCCCTCCCGTACCCCATGAGGCATGGGGCATAAATTGCAAGGTAAACAAGACACAAAGATGAAACAGGGATAACCGAAAGCAACAAACATACAAACACTCACCAAAGGTGAGGTATATAGGGAAGGATAGGAATGTACCAAACAAATGGGAATAGGACAATAAGGAAAGCATACCTCCAATAACAGCATGCAACAATATCCAGTAGTAACACTGATCTCCAATTTAGTGACTCCAAGGTGCTAGGAAGAAAAGCTTTCACTGGCAAGGCAGAGAGGGTCTGGCTAGGTTTTATAGGGAGAGGTAAAAACCAGATCAGAAGCAGCTGAAATGGAGCTGCAAGTTTCTGACCATTATAGAAAGGGTCGTTACCCTTTTCAGCACCAAAGGAAACCAAGTCCACTTAATATGGGATACAAACTCACAAGCTAATTGGAAGATCTATGATTCACAATATGTAGTTATCTTCTGACTGCAGATCTCCCAGGAGGACGTGACACCCGTGATATTGGTATAAAAATGTAATAGATAAATGTAATACTTAGTGCTCATTCATGTCAGTGATTTTTCTGATACGCAAAAAACAGTCCAAGTTTTATTACGGTTTTTGGCCAGATTGTCATCTGGGTGTAAACACATTGGGCCCAAATCATCATTGCATTTACCCCCTTTTTTACGTGAATACCTCTTAATTAGTGACTTTTTGATTTGCAACAAATTCATTAAATGATTTGTGGCTTTTTCAAGCTGTCTTTTGTGTTTTAGTTAGTTTTCTGATTTTACTCCAATATGGATTTCAAGATATGTTTGACAGATTGACGAAATATGTCTTTTATAATAAATCACAAAATTTGGGCAACTGTACTCCAGTCTCCCTCTGGAGTGATTTTATATACAACAGTTATTTTGGTGACATTTTTTTGCAAAATTTTGCGAAACGGTCAATATTTACAGCTGAGTAGAAATATAACCAGTTCAAATTTGGGCTTTGTGCAAAATTCATCAATTGTGTGCGCCATTTTAATGAATGTAGTGCATCAGCGAAAGCCACAAATTAAAAAAAAAAAAAACTTAGAAAAAATGCAAATGATGAATCGGGCCCAATTAACTTGTAGCAGCCACCGCCATGTACTGCATGTTAACTACATTTTACAAAAGAATATGGGGTCCAGATGTCAGACCGCAACCGATCTGATGACCCACAGACAGATCACCAATATGTTATGACCAGATAATCCCTTTAGCTCCTTTTTAATGCAGCTCCCTATACAGATAATACTGTCTGTACAGACATGCAGGAATGAGATGTGTATTCACTATGACAGTCGACAGGGACATTATTCAAATAAACTGAAATCAGGAATAGACACTTAATAAAATCTACTCTAAGGTGTACAGTATGGGAACACTTTATATTGTATGGAAGTTCTAAAATAAATACATTCTAAATAATATTCCCAAGTGTATTAAGAAAGTAGTTATCAAACCATGCTGAAAAACATTCTTGAGATTTCTTCTTTCTACAGATGGCCCCATTGTAGCTTGTGATACCTGTGCTGGATCCTGTGATACTGGTCCATGTTTCTGTATAGATGGAATAGAGTCTTGTGTCCCCACAACAGCAGATGTCTGCCTTTCAGAATCCAATGACTGCTGCCCCACTGATTATTACTATAACAGAAGTGCCATCTGTTGCACAGGTGCGGTATGACCTGATGGAATTTATATTATTTAATCAGGTTTTTTTCTGGTAACTGTTGTCTACTAATATTATGACAATCTTTAATCCTGTCAGACACAGCAATATGCAATCCTCCATGTGCTGATGATGAATACTGCACAGCAGGAACATGTGCATGTAACATAACCATGTACAAGAACAAAAGTGAGTACAGCCTTACTAAATCATGCAATAATAGAGAGTCTTACTATGTAGTATTTTACCTGTGTGCTAAAATCTTAACGGAAGTGCAATTTCGCCAATCACTTATATATCTCTATAACAATTATTATGCTCGCCTTCCCAAGGTCCTAAGACTGCCCTCTTTCTTTGTTTGTTGGCTGCAGCGGTGACTACTCAGAGACAACTTTGTTTTTTGGCTGCATCCAATTACTAGGAGCTCATCGGCTGATGCCATCTACCTCGGCAGAGCCACTGATCTCAGTGTCTGTTGTTTGATAGATATACGAGCAATGGGGGCATAATAAGACTTGGTCATGGAAAACTCTTTTAGGGCAAAGTTCATTACTTGCTAGAAATCAAATGCATTTCACATTCTGTGGCAACTTAATGGGGCACTAGTGTTTCTCATCATTGCATCATTTTTACGATAACGGCACAATAACACTTTCTGGCTGACCTTAGAGACGTGTCCTACCCTCATTTTGAGGACAGAACTTGCTGATTTAAGTAAGAGAACAAAATACACAGGAAGAAAGAACAAAGCACATCATAACACAATCGCTTCAAAGTAAAGTAGTGAGAAATTGTAAGGTGGAAGACCGGGTTGCAGGTACCTGTACTGAGCCGGGTCCAGAACTGTTGAGGCTGCGTCCCATGTTTCCTGGGGGAAGGAATAGGGGACCGGACAGGCCCCATGACCCGGGCAGTGGGGGCTTGTTTAGGTAGAAAACCCGTCCGGAAGCTGAGAGAAAAGCGCGAAGCAGCAGTGGGGTTCCCGCCGTCAGTGTGCGAGCAGTAAGGTGGGGAGCGCGCTCAGCATTCGAAGCGCTGTGACAGACTGCAGTAGACAGCTCCTGGTGCCACCAGAGAGACAGCTACACCATGTTCTAAATTATTATGCAAATTATATTTTTCTTGGATTTTCCTAAATGGTCGGTGCAAATGACAGTCAGTCTAATAAAAGTCATCACCCGTTAGAGTATACATCGAATTTTATTGAAGAAACCTCCCAATGATAACAGTATAATCTCCAAAATGAATAAAAACTCAAAATGCACTGTTCCAAATTATTATGCACAGTAGAATTTCTAAACATTTGATATGTTTTAAAGAACTGAAAATGCTCATTTGTGGAATTTGCAGCGTTAGGAGGTCACATTCACTGAACAAAAAGACTATTTAACTCCAAAACATCCTAACAGGCCAAGTTACATGTTAACCTAGGAACCCTTGTTTGATATCACCTTCACAATTTTTGCATCCATTGAACTTGTGAGTTTTTGGAGAGTTTCTGCTTATATTTCTTTGCATGAAGTCAGAATAGCCTCCCAGAGCTGCTGTTTTGATGTGAACTACCTCCCACCCTCATAGATCTTTTACTTAAAGGGAACCTGTCACCCCGTTTTTTCCGTATGAGATAGAAATACCGTTAAATAGGGCCTGAGCTGTGCATTACAATAGTGTATTTTGTGTACCCTGATTCCCCACCTATGCTGCCGAAATACGTTACCAAAGTCGCCGTTTTCACCTGTCAATCAGGCTGGTCTGGTCAAATGGGCGTGGTGACATCGCTGTTCCTTCCCCCAGATCTTGCTTAGTTTTCTGTTGGTGGCGTAGTGGTTTGCGCATGCCCAAGGCCCGAATCCACTTCATAGGTGTGGAAAAAGAGCGCGATATGCGCTATTCCCCTGGTGATCGGTGGGGGGCGGCCATCTTCCTGTGGCCGCGCGTGCGCAGATGGAGCGCTCTGCTGTCTGGGGCTTCAGGAAAATGGCCGCGGGATGCCGCGCGTGCGCAGATGGAGATCGCGGCGGCCATTTTCCTGAAGCCGAGATACGAACTCCACAAAATACACTATTGTAATGCACAGCTCAGGCCCTATTTAAAGGTATTTTTATCTCATACGGAAAAAACGGGGTGACAGGTTCCCTTTAATGATAATCCAAAGGTTCTATATAGGGTTGAGGTCAGGGGAAGATGGTGGCCACACCATGAGTTTATCTCCTTTTATGCCCATAGCAGCCAATGACTCAGAGGTATTCTTTGCAGCATGAGATGGTGCATTGTCATGCATGAAGATGATTTTGCTCCTAAAGGCACGTTTCTGCCTTTTAGACCATGGAAGAAAGTTGTCAGTCAGAAACTCTATATACTTTGCAGAGGTCATTTTCATACCTTCAGGAACCTTATAGGGCCCTACCAGCTGTTTCCCCATGATTCCAGCCCAAAACATGGCTCCTCCACCTCCTTGCTGATGTCGATGCCTTGTTGGGACATGGTGGCCATCCACCAACCATCCACTACTCCATCCATCTGGACCATCCAGGGTTGCTCGACACTCATCAGTAAACAAGACTGCTTGAAAATTAGTCTTCATGAATGTCTGGGCCCACTGCAACCGTTTCTGCTTGTGAACACTGTTTAGGGTCGAATAGTAGGTTTATGCACCACAGCAAGCCTTTAAAGGATCCTACACCTTGAGGTTCGAGGGACTCCAGAGGCACCAGCAGCTTCAAATATCTGTTTGCTGCTTTGTAATGGTATTTTGGCAGCTGCTCTCTTAATCCAATGAATTTGTCAGGCAGAAACATTCCTCATTATGCCTTTATCTGCATGAACTCTCTATGTGCTCTGTTTCAGTCACAAATCTCTTCACAGTATGATGATCACTCTTAAGTTTTCATGAAATATCGAATGTTTTCATCTCTTACCCAAAGGCATTGCACTATTTGATGCTTTTCGGCAGCAGAGAGATCCTTTTTCTTTCCCATGTTACTTGAAAACTGTGGCCTGCTTAATAATGTGGAACATCATTTTTAAGTAGTTTTCCTTTAATTACAATCACCTGGAAAACTAATTATCACATGTATTTAAGATTGATTTCAGTGATCCATTGAGCCCTGAGACATAATACCATACATGAGTTTATTTGAAAAACAAAAGAATTAAATCTTTATGACACTTAAATCCAATTTGCATAATAATTTGGAAGACGGTGTAGTGTAGGAGGCACCGCGCGCCCAGTGACAGTAAGGTTGGTGCTCGTGCGGACAGCCCAGGGCCGGGTACAGGGCAGTACCCTGCGGACCTCACTGCCAGACAGCGTACCACAACCCTTGTTTAACCCCGGATTGCTGCAGCTATTGTTGCATTGGCTGAACCAGCTTATGGACTAGGGGCTTAGCAGAAGGTACCGAAGACTGACCACTGCCACCAGGAGACGGATCACTAACCTTGGACCCCCCTTTAGGACATTTCGTCGACAGATACAAGGACTACTACCCTCATCGGAACATTTGCGGCTGAGGAAACCATAGACACGATAAGTTTACTGAATGAACTGTTGCTATTTTTTCTATTCACCTTTATTCTTTCCTTGCATTTGCAATTTAACTGTTTATCTCCCTGGGAGGAGTACTGTTTTTGTTCAATTAAATTGTTAACCCTTGCTCTGCCTCTCGTACGTCACTGCATCTGGCAACTTGCATTCAACATAGTGGTCTAAAACATTCAGGTGTAGTGATGAGCGAAAACTTAATCTCCGAACACTAACAAATACTCAGAAGTCACCCAAGCGTGCTCGGGAAAACCCGAGCAATGAGTATATTCGCTTATCACTACTCAGGTGTGCTACTCACTTTGTTAGGTTGTGAAGCAGGAGGCACAATACTGAAGCGTCAGAGACCGACACTTGTGATTCCACCGCTGCCACCAATATGTCAGGGACATCACAAAGATATCCCACCACTGCCACCAATTGTCAGGACCATCACACAGTGGACTGAAGATTGATGGACGAGGCAGCTGCTACTATTGCTACTAGGCAGGTTAATAGGCGCTTTCACAGTGAACGTATAGTATATACACATCCGACTCCACCCTTAACCCACAAGTATGTATATATACAATATATATTGTATCTCGCTATAGCATTGCAGGACATCGTGGCAGTGACCTAGGCAGACACAGTCCATATACGGAAAACATGGGTCTTTTATTTTAGCCAAAAGTCAAAAAACAGTGAAGAAACCAAAAACAACAAAGACTTGCCCGGCTAGGCGCTAAATAACATACTAAAATAAAGAGACTCCAGCTCCACGAACTGTGATGGTACATGTCCACAATCAGGAACTGCTTCGGGTTTGACACTGTACTTATGCAGCATCAAACCCGCAGCAACCAGATGTTGCCCATTATGCATCCACAGACGCCCGCGGATCACCCACGGACACTGACAGGCAACGAGTTTTTCCAGACCTCAGCATGTCAATTTACATCAATAGAATGTATTGAACGCGGTGAATACGCACGGTTCAGTGAATTCATCCAGATTTCCCTGAGTTCAATAGATGGCAATTCATTGGACGCAACAAACATACGCTGCGTCCAAAGCGCTGCTAGTTCCGAATTGTGGACACCCAGCCTTATGGACTCTTTATTCACATAAGAAATCCGGAGGACATACACAGTTAGCAATAAAAATTTGTTATTGCTGACTGTGTATGTCTTCTGAATTTCTTATATGAATAAAGAACCACAGTTTGTGGAGCTAGAGCCTCTTCAAGATGCAATCACGGTGAGCTGGAATTTATTTTATCTTGCTAACATACCATATCTCTGACTTGCGCTACCAAGGATCTATGGGGGCTTGGCTCTCAAGCAACCCCGCATTTAGCACATTTTTCCGCTGTGCATATCCTTCTCAGAAACACATCACATCAGTCCAGGGCTGTGTGTCTCTGAAGCTTTTCCTTCAGCCTTTTATGTGTCGCTAATGCGACAACCTCTCTCAGCTGAGCTGGCTACGCCTCCAGCAAAACCCGTACTGGAAGGGGAGTGGGAGTGAGGAGTCCCACCACTAAATCCTCCTGATTGCTCCAATAAAACCCAGTTCGGAACTATCATAAATAAAACATTTCAGCACCTAAGGTGCTGCACCACCCAGTACTACCCGGTTTTACTATCTCGCCCAGCTTAACTTTCTGGGAGAGATATAAACTCCATCCAGTATCTTCTCTGTTGGCCGCCTACAATATTCAGTTGAGTGAAAAGTGTTTGCCCCTTCCTGATTTCCTATTCTTTTGCATATTTGTCACACTTAAATATTTCAGATCAGAGATCACCAAATAAATTTAAATATTAGACAAAGATAACACAAGTAACCACAAAATGCAGTTTTTAAATGAAAGTCTTTATTATTAAGGTGAAAAAAAATCCAAAACTGCTTTATATGTTTACTAGTGTTTTCTTTGTCTAATATTTAAATTTGTTTGCTGATATGAAGCATTTAAGTGTGACAAACAGGCAAAAGAATAGGAAATCAAGAAAGGGACAAACACTTTGTGATACAACTCTCTCTCTATCTATCTATCTATCTATCTATTTATCTATCTAGGTAGAAAAAGTGGAACAGCACCACAAAAAATACCTTAAAGCGTGCACGCTTCCCTGACCAGCATTCCAATGACCTTTCAGACAGTAAACAAAAAGATGCATAAAAGAGAACTTTAATGCCCTGTGGCGTGGCAACGTTTTGGATAAAACTTGAGAAAGGATTTGTTTTATCCGAAACATTGCCACACCACAGGGCATTAAAGTCCTCTTTTTTGCATCTTTTTGTGCGGTTTCTCTTTTTTGTTTACTATATATATATGCATATATATACACTAGTTATTGAACCCGTTCTACGCCCGGGTGGCGAGCATTTATATTGGTATATGGTCTCCATCCTGGTATGTGTTGCTTCCATCCTGTGTCCTAACTTTGTTATGTGCTGCTACCATCTTGCACCTCCAACCTTTCATATGCTGCTCTTATCCTGCGCTCATTTTCAGTCATGTGCAGCCCCTATCCTGTTCTCTTATCCTGTTTTGTGCGTCTGCATGTTGTCATTCTGTTATGTGATGCTCACATTATGTCATGTGCTGCTTCTATCCTGCGCCTCCATCCTGTAATGTGCTGCTCCCATCCTGAGCCCCCGTTTTAATCAGTGATGGCAACAGACACTGTGGCGGTATTGAGTCGAAAGTGGCTGCTTTGCTCCACAGACGTGTGTTATATATTCTTTAGAAAGTTTCTTGGTAGCTTTGCTGACGTATTGTATAGTGTAGGTATTCTTACATATGCTCCTGATAGCTGTAACGAAATCATTAATGTGGGCGGAAATTCCACGACATCATGAGAGGGCGAGATTGTGACGCAGTAATCGGCACCTGCGCAGTCCGCGCTGCAGTGTCTCTTCAGATGTATGTAAGTAACGTCATGAGGGCGGGATCGTGTCCACCGTGTCCCCACGCCCCCTGTTTCCGGCTCATAAATGTCCCCTTGCTCCCGGAATTGGCGCCTGTGCAGTCCGCGCTTTCTGGCACCATTTTGTTGAAGACCCACTGCAGTATGTATTGAAGAAAACGGCGCCGGAAAGCACAGACTGCGCAGGCGCCGATTCCGGGAGCATTCATACGCCGGAAACAGGGGGCGTAAGTAGTTGCTGTGGCATGACCTGCTGCAACGTCATGAAGACAGGATTGTGTCCACCATGTCCCCATGCCCCCTGATTCCGGGAGCAGGGGGACATTTATGGGCCAGAATCAGGGGGCATGGGGACACTGTGGGGGTGGAAACTAAGTGATATGGGCGGGATTGTGACACAGATTTCAGCGCCAGCGCAGTCTACGCTTTCCGGCGCCATTTTTTCTTGAATACGGACACTGTCTATAATCTAATGCTAGGAGCGTCGTGCTTGCGCAGTCTTCTATAAAGGCTTCGGACAGAGTGACGCTCCTACCGTTATATTATATATATACACTCACCGGCCACTTTATTAGGTACACCATGCTAGTAACGGGTTGGACCCCCTTTTGCCTTCAGAACTGCCTCAATTCTTCGTGGCATAGATTCAACAAGGTGCTGGAAGCATTCCTCAGAAATTTTGGTCCATATTGACATGATAGCATCACACAGTTGCCGCAGATTTGTCGGCTGCACATCCCAAAGATGCTCCATACAAGGCAGGATGGATCCATGCTTTCATGTTGTTTACGCCAAATTCTGACCCTACCATCCGAATGTCGCAGCAGAAATCGAGACTCATCAGACCAAGCAACGTTTTTCCAATCTTCTACTGTCCAATTTCGATGAGCTTGTACAAATTGTAGCCTCAGTTTCCTGTTCTTAGCTGAAAGGAGTGGTACCCGGTGTGGTCTTCTGCTGCTGTAGCCCATCTGCCTCAAAGTTCGACGCACTGTGCATTCAGAGATGCTCTTAGGCCTACCTTGGTTGTAACGGGTGGCGATTTGAGTCACTGTTGCCTTTCTATCAGCTCGAACCAGTCTGCCCATTCTCCTCTGACCTCTGGCATCAACAAGGCATTTCCGCCCACAGAACTGCCGCTCACTGGATTTTTTTTCTTTTTCGGACCATTCTCTGTAAACCCTAGAGATGGTTGTGCGTGAAAATCCCAGTAGATCAGCAGTTTCTGAAATACTCAGACCAGCCCTTCTGGCACCAACAACCATGCCACGTTCAAAGGCACTTAAATCACCTTTCTTCCCCATACTGATGCTCGGTTTGAACTGCAGGAGATTGTCTTGACTCTTGACCATGTCTACATGCCTAAATGCACTGAGTTGCCGCCATGTGATTGGCTGATTAGAAATTAAGTGTTAACAAGAAGTTGGACAGGTGTACCTAATAAAGTGGCCGGTGAGTGTATATATATATATATATATATATATATATATATATATATATATATAAGAAAAAAATGAAGGCAGCACTCCAATTATTTCAGGTGAAAAAAGTGAAAAAACCTTATTCTGCCCCACTCATCCAGGGCAATGTTTCGGCTCCTCCTGAGCCTTTGACAAAGAGGCTGCCGGCGCCAGGGAAAAGATGTGCAGGGACCACGCCAGGAGCAGGTGAGTATAACTCAGTGCTCGATATTCACCTGCTCCCCGTTCCACCGCTGGGCACTGCTGTGTCTTCCCCGTCGTCCGCACTGACGTTCAGGCAGAGGGCGGCACGCACTAATCCCGTCATCGTGCCCTCTGACCTGAGCGTCACTGCAGAGGACGCGGAAGACGCAGCGGTGCCGACCATGGAACGAGGAGCAGGTGAATATCGAGCACTGAGTTATACTCGCCTGCTCCTGGCGCGGTCCCTGCACTTCCTTCCCTGGCGCCGGCAGCTTCTTCCTGTAGTGAGCGGTCACAAACTACTGTCAAACTACTTTCTCTTTTTAAATCATAATGACAACCCAAAACATCCAATTGACCCTGATCAAAAGTTCACACACCCTGGTGATTTTGGCCTGATAACATGCACAGAAGTTGACACAAATGGCTATGAATGGCTACTAAAGGTAACATCCTCACCTGTGACCTGTTTGCTTGTAATCAGTGTGTGTATAAAAGCTGAGTGAGTTTCTGGGATCTGCCGTTGTATGTAAACTTTTGAGCACAACTGTATATAAACTGTATATATACTGCAGTACAGTCACTGCCAAGCTCCACAATAACCAAAGAAAAACTAACTGCCACCACCAATCATTTATTACAAGCCGATTGGACACCCATTACTGGAAACGCTGAGCCTCACAACGCATCAGAGGTGCAGTTAACAATGCAAGAGGAACAAAGCTATTAGATTTTGTGTACTTAATCCAACAACTATGCATTGCTTTCAAAAATATACAAGAGATGTTACACAGAGGACAAGACAATGTAGTATATACAGTCACGTAAAAATAAAAGGGATAAACAAAAGAAATTTACTAGACTTTGTTGTTGTAGGAATGGCGCAGATCTTGCGAAGGAGAGAACTCTGATTAGAAAATGGCACAGTCCTTACAGCATGTTGTATCTTCTAGCACTAAACAATGGTGCTAAGTCAGAAACTGCTTTTACCAGGTATCAGCCACTCCCAACTACCTCCCCTGATGGCCTCAGATGGGGCTGGTTAATAAGATGCAGGCTCAGGTAGCAAAAATTATGAGATCCCTGATCTTAAGGATACCAGCCTCCCTGGAGATTTAGCTTTCTATACAAATGAGACATATACAACTTCATCCATCTGGCCAAAATTAATTCTGGTCAAATAGGCAGGCTGCCCAGCAATGCAAGTGAATGTGTTGTGTTCGGCACTGCGCCACAATGCCGAAAATATATCTCCCATATCTATAGTAACTGAACATGCCACTAAAATCCAATATTTTCATCTAGCAACAAGGCTCTACAGGGTCTGGGATCATTGGCCATATTGCTTTGAAGTCAGGACCAGCTATATTATACAGAGACACAAAAGAATCACCACACCACCATGTTGTTTACTGTTGTTTACTATTTGCAGTAGATGGCTGTATCACAGTGGGAGGTTTTAGAGCAAATGGGAAGACGAGAGTGTCAGCTCTTCTTTCCCATGGCCCTAATTAATAATTCATATGCCCTATGAATGATATGAAGGTGACATGTTCCCTCTCAAGAGATGGTTTTAAGAGAATGATCTGTGTACCCTCTTCTAAGGCCTTCTCCCCAGCAGCTCCCTGTTGAGATAACATGTTAGCATTGCCATGCTAGCTGCCCTTTTTGTGCTGAATGGTAAAATCATACTGCTGTAAAGCCAAGCTCCACCACAGTAATTTACCTTTGTTGCCAGCCACCCGATGATACAAACAGAAAGGATTGTGGTCGGTCACTATGGTGCAGTTGCATCCATACAAGTAGGGCTGCAGCTTCTGCAGGGTCCACACAATGACAAGACACTCCTTCTCTACAGTCATTTATGCCACTTCCTGGGGCAATAGCTTCCACCTGAGGAACATCATCAGATGCTCTTCTCACTCCCCATTACTTGGCTGAGTATGGCACCCAGACCATACGCACTGGTGTACGTTTGAATAACAAACTTGTACAACTAGTCAACTGGCAAGGGCGGCTTTGACCACTGTGAAGGACTGTTCACAGTCAGCCATCCAGTCGACTGTTTGAAGCAGCTTTTTTGTTCTGAGGTCTGCCAGAGGCTTGGTAAGGCCACTATAGTTGGAGATGATCTTCCTATAATACCCTACTGTAACCAAAATGATCGTCACCTGCTTTATTGTCTTTGGGATAGGCCAGGAGGTGATAGGATCTACCTTCCCTGGCTCTGGCTTCAAGGTTCTGCCATCAACTCGGTGTCTGAGGTACTCCACCTCATTCATGTCTATCTGGCACTTTCCAGGCTTAGTAGTCAACTCATGCGACAGGTGACAGGTGCTCCTTCCAGGTGGGACTGAAGATGGAATGTCATCCAAATAAGCGACAGCAAACCCATCTAGTCCCTTAAAGCCAACCTGTCAGCAGTTTTGGCTGATATAAGATACGGCCACTGCCTTTCAGGGCTTATCTACATCATTCTATAATGGGCCTGTCTGACCTTTCCCAGTGCCTGTGCACCGCAGTACTTTACTCTGACCATAACAGGGCAGATAAGTATGCCTGCGCAGGAGCGCGATGCCGGGGAGAAATGAAGCAACAGGAGGGCGGCTTCGCAAGAAGATGGGAGGCGCCGGACCCCGACCTTTGACACCCATCAGACCAGACCGCACTAGACCACCCCCCGGGTGAGTATAATAAAACTTATTTTTCTTATCTTTCAGGTCAGATCGGGGGCTTATCTACATCATTATAGAATGCTGTAGATAAGCCCTGAAAGGCAGTGGCCATATCTTATATCAGCCAAAACTGCTGACAGGTTCCCTTAAGAAGCTGGTTGGTCAATCACTGGAAAGTGGCCAGAGTCCATGATCGTTAAATTCGAACTGTTTAAGTGATTCAGCAGCATATAGCCTCCTACAGACCCCACAGAACCGGGTCACCCGGTCCTTTTTTTTCAGGACCAGGACTACACTGACTGCAAAGTCCTTGGCAGGGAATAATAGTGGAGCAGCTGCATCAGGATTTGAAGAGGAGATGGAGCTGAGCTCCCAATAACTTTGCAGTGATATAGAATTGTAGTTCTAAAAATGGCTCATGGATAGAGCTAGGCGAACACAAACAGTAATGTTCAGCGTCCATACCGAACACCTACTGTTTGGGCACGGACACCAAACATGGACTTCACCATGAAGTCCATGTTACTGTTCGGGTTTGGCTGCCCAAACACCTGATGTTTGTCACACTGTCATGTGCATGGCAGCACGGCAAACACCGCTTCTGATCGGCGGTGAAATCATCCCCACCGGTCAGAGAGCCGCGGTTAAAAAAACAGTGTGGGGTCCCCCCTATTTTTGACAACCAGCCTTGCTAAAGCAGACAGCTGGGGCTGGTATTCTCAGGCTGGTAAAGGGCTATGGATATTGGCCTCACCCAGCCTAAAAATAGCAGCCCGCAGCTGCCCAGAAAAGGCACATCTATTAGATGCGACAATTCTGGCGCTTTGCCCAGCTCTTCCCACTTGCCCTGTAGCGGTGGCAAGTGGAGTTCATATTTGTGGGGTTGATGTCACCTTTGTATTGTCAGGTGACATCAAGCCCACAGCTTAGTAATGGAGAGGCATCTATAAGACATCTGTCCATTACTAATCCTATAGTTATATGGTAAATAAAGACACAGCCAGAATAAAGTCCTTTAATTGAAAGAAAGGCACAGACTCCTTTATTAATCTTAATTAAACCATACTTACGACCTTGCCTAATTCCACCAAAGCTTTTGATCTCCTGTAATATAACTAAAATAAAAAACAACAATATTCCATACCTGTCTGTCGTTCTGTCCCACGCCATAATCTGTTGTGAATTTGGATTCTGGGCTCCCCCGGTGGCTTCTGGTGGAATTGAACTGGTGTCTTCATCTTCTCTGTTCACCTGTTCCCATCAAGATGTGGGAGTCGCTATATAACCTTGCTGCTCTGTTAGTTTCTTGCCGGTCAACAATGTTATCAGAAGCCTCTCTGTGCTTGTTCCTGCTCCTAGACAACTACTAGATAAGTTGGACTTTTGTCCATGTTTGTTTTTGCATTTTTGTTCCAGTTCACAGCTGTAGTTTCGTTACTGTGTCTGGAAAGCTCTTGTGAACAGGAATTGCCACTCTGGTGTTATGAGTTAATGCCAGAGTTTTAAAGTAATTTCTGGATGGTGTTTTTGATAGGGTTTTCAGCTGACCATGAAAGTGTCCTTTCTGTCTTCTGCTATGTAGTAAGTGGACCTCAAATTTGCTAAACCTATTTTCATACTACGTTTGTTATTTCATCTCAACTCACCGCCAATACATGTGGGGGGCCTCTGTCTCCTTTCGGGGTATTTCTCTAGAGGTGAGCTAGGACTAATATTTTCCTCTGCTAGCTTTATTTAGTCCTCCGGCTGGTGCTGGGCATCTAGAATCAACGTAGGCATGCTACCCGGCCACTGCTAGTTGTGCGTTAGGTTTAGTTCATGGTCAGCTCAGTTCCCATCTTCCAAGAGCTAGTTCCTATATATGCTTATGCTATGTTCTCTTGCCATTGAGATCATGACAGTTTGACCGGCCCGCAAAGTGTTAATTGTTTGGGCTGAAGCAGGAGAAAAAGAAGTGTTGAAGGGAAATTTTTTTTTTTTTTTTTTTCCCCCTCAGAGTTTTGCTGCCTAGCCCTTAATTGCTGTCTAGCTGCTTCTTACCTCCTCTTAACCCTTGAATGGCTCTGTGTCCACCTGTTTGTAATGGATCTTCAGAGTGTAACTGCAGGTTTGAATAATCTCGCCACGAAGGTACAAAATTTGCAAGATTTTGTTTGTCATGCACCTGTATCTGAGCCGAGAATTCCTTGGCCGGAATTTTTCTCGGGGAATAGATCCGGGTTTCAGAATTTTCGAAATAATTGCAAATTATTTTTGTCCCTGAAATCTCGCTCTGCCGGAGACCCTGCACAGCAGGTCAGGATTGTGATTTCCTTGCTCCGGGGCGACCCTCAAGACTGGGCTTTTTCATTGACACCAGGGGATCCTGCGTTGCTCAATGTGGATGCGTTTTTTCTGGCCTTGGGGTTGCTTTATGACGAACCTCATTTGGAGCTTCAGGCAGAAAAAACTTTGATGTCCCTATCTCAGGGGCAAGATGAAGCGGAAATTTACTGCCAAAGATTCCGTAAATGGTCTGTGCTTACTCAGTGGAATGAGTGCGCCCTGGCGGCGACTTTCAGAGAGGGTCTCTCTGATGCCATTAAGGATGTTATGGTGGGGTTCCCTGTGCCTGCGGGTCTGAATGAGTCCATGACAATGGCTATTCAGATCGATAGGCGTTTGCGGGAGCGCAAACCAGTGCACCATCTGGCGGTGTCCACTGAGAAGTCGCCAGAGAGTATGCAGTGTGATAGAATTCTGTCCCGAAGCGAGCGGCAGAATTTTAGACGGAAAAATGGGTTGTGTTTCTATTGTGGTGATTCTACTCATGTTATATCAGCATGCTCTAAGCGCACTAAAAAGCTTGGTAAATCTGTTTCCATTTGCACCTTACCGTCTAAATTTATTCTATCTGTGACCCTGATTTGCTCTTTGTCATCTATTACCACGGACGCCTATGTCGACTCTGGCGCCGCTTTGAGTCTTATGGATTGGTCCTTTGCCAAACGCTGTGGGTATGATTTAGAGCCTTTGGAGACTCCTATTCCTCTGAAGGGGATTGACTCCACCCCATTAGCTAATAATAAACCACAATACTGGACACAAGTAACTATGCGTATTAATCCGGATCACCAGGAGATTATTCGCTTTTTGGTGCTGTATAATCTACATGATGATTTGGTGCTAGGATTGCCTTGGCTGCAATCTCACAACCCAGTCCTCGACTGGAGAGCTATGTCTGTGTTGAGCTGGGGATGTAAGGGGGCTCATGGGGATGTACCTGTGGTTTCCATTTCATCATCCATTCCCTCTGAAATTCCTGAGTTCCTGTCTGACTATCGTGACGTCTTTGAAGAATCCAAGCTTGGTTCGTTACCTCCGCACCGAGAGTGCGATTGTGCCATAGATTTAATCCCGGGTAGTAAATACCCAAAGGGTCGTTTATTTAATCTGTCTGTGCCTGAACATGCTGCTATGCGAGAATATATAAAGGAGTCCTTGGAAAAGGGACATATTCGTCCATCGTCATCTCCCTTAGGAGCCGGTTTTTTCTTTGTGTCAAAAAAAGACGGCTCTTTGAGACCATGTATTGATTATCGGCTTTTGAATAAAATCACTGTTAAATATCAATACCCATTGCCGTTGCTGACTGATTTGTTTGCTCGCATAAAGGGGGCCAAGTGGTTCTCTAAGATTGACCTTCGTGGGGCGTATAATTTGGTGCGAATCAGGCAGGGGGATGAGTGGAAAACCGCATTTAATACGCCCGAGGGCCACTTTGAGTATTTAGTGATGCCTTTTGGTCTTTCTAATGCTCCGTCAGTTTTCCAGTCTTTTATGCATGATATTTTTCGCGATTATTTGGATAAATTTATGATTGTGTATCTGGATGATATTCTGATTTTTTCGGATGACTGGGACTCTCATGTCCAGCAAGTCAGGAGGGTTTTTCAGGTTTTGCGGTCTAATTCTTTGTGTGTGAAGGGTTCTAAGTGTGTTTTTGGGGTACAGAGGATTTCCTTTTTGGGATATATTTTTTCCCCCTCTTCCATTGAAATGGATCCTGTCAAGGTTCAAGCTATTTGTGATTGGACGCAGCCCTCTTCTCTTAAGAGTCTTCAGAAATTTTTGGGCTTTGCTAACTTTTATCGTCGATTTATTGCTGGTTTTTCGGATATTGCTAAACCATTGACCGATTTGACTAAGAAGGGTGCTGATGTTGCTGATTGGTCCCCTGATGCTGTGGAGGCCTTTCGGGAGCTTAAGCGCCGTTTTTCCTCTGCCCCTGTGTTGCGTCAGCCTGATGTTGCTCTACCTTTTCAGGTTGAGGTCGACGCTTCTGAGATCGGAGCTGGGGCAGTGTTGTCGCAGAAAAGTTCTGACTGCTCCGTGATGAGGCCTTGTGCCTTCTTTTCCCGTAAATTTTCGCCCGCTGAGCGGAATTATGATGTTGGGAATCGGGAGCTTTTGGCCATGAAGTGGGCTTTTGAGGAGTGGCGCCATTGGCTTGAGGGGGCCAGACATCAGGTGGTGGTATTGACTGACCACAAAAATTTGATTTATCTTGAGACCGCCAGGCGCCTGAATCCTAGACAGGCGCGCTGGTCATTATTTTTCTCTCGGTTTAATTTTGTGGTGTCATACCTACCGGGTTCTAAGAATGTTAAGGCGGATGCCCTTTCTAGGAGTTTTGAGCCTGACTCGCCTGGTAACTCTGAGCCCACAGGTATCCTTAAGGATGGAGTGGTATTGTCAGCCGTTTCTCCAGACCTGCGGCGGGCCTTGCAGGAGTTTCAGGCGGATAGACCTGATCGTTGCCCACCTGATAAACTGTTTGTTCCTGATGATTGGACCAGTAGAGTCATCTCTGAGGTTCATTCTTCTGCGTTGGCAGGTCATCCTGGCATTTTTGGTACCAGGGATTTGGTGGCAAGGTCCTTCTGGTGGCCTTCCCTGTCACGAGATGTGCGAGGCTTTGTGCAGTCTTGTGACGTTTGTGCTCGGGCCAAGCCTTGTTGTTCTCGGGCTAGTGGATTATTGTTGCCCTTGCCTATTCCTAAGAGGCCTTGGACGCACATCTCGATGGATTTTATTTCAGATCTGCCTGTTTCTCAGAAGATGTCTGTCATCTGGGTGGTGTGTGACCGTTTTTCTAAGATGGTCCATTTGGTTCCTCTGCCCAAGTTACCTTCTTCTTCCGAGTTGGTTCCTCTGTTTTTTCAAAATGTTGTTCGTTTGCATGGTATTCCTGAGAATATCGTTTCTGACAGAGGGACCCAATTCGTGTCTAGATTTTGGCGGGCATTCTGTGCTAGGATGGGCATAGATTTATCTTTTTCGTCCGCTTTCCATCCTCAGACGAATGGCCAGACCGAGCGGATTAATCAGACCCTGGAGACATATCTGAGGTGTTTTGTGTCTGCTGACCAGGATGATTGGGTTGCTTTTTTGCCATTGGCGGAGTTCGCTCTCAATAATCGGGCCAGCTCTGCCACTTTGGTGTCCCCGTTTTTCTGTAATTCGGGGTTTCATCCTCGATTTTCCTCTGGTCAGGTGGAATCTTCGGATTGTCCTGGAGTGGATGCTGTGGTGGAGAGATTGCATCAGATCTGGGGGCAGGTGGTGGACAATTTGAGGTTGTCCCAGGAGAAGACTCAGCTTTTTGCCAACCGCCACCGTCGTGTTGGTCCTCGGCTTTCTGTTGGGGATTTGGTGTGGTTGTCTTCTCGTTTTGTCCCTATGAGGGTCTCTTCTCCTAAGTTTAAGCCTCGGTTTATCGGCCCGTATAAGATATTGGAGATTCTTAACCCTGTTTCCTTCCGTTTGGACCTCCCTGCATCCTTTTCTATTCATAACGTTTTTCATCGGTCATTATTGCGCAGGTATGAGGTACCGGTTGTGCCTTCCGTTGAGCCTCCTGCTCCGGTGTTGGTTGAGGGTGAGTTGGAGTACGTTGTGGAGAAAATCTTAGACTCTCGTGTTTCCAGACGGAGACTCCAGTATCTGGTCAAGTGGAAGGGATACGGCCAGGAGGATAATTCTTGGGTGAATGCATCTGATGTTCATGCCTCCGATCTGGTTCGTGCCTTTCATAGGGCCCATCCTGATCGCCCTGGTGGTTCTGGTGAGGGTTCGGTGCCCCCTCCTTGAGGGGGGGGTACTGTTGTGAATTTGGATTCTGGGCTCCCCCGGTGGCTTCTGGTGGAATTGAACTGGTGTCTTCATCTTCTCTGTTCACCTGTTCCCATCAAGATGTGGGAGTCGCTATATAACCTTGCTGCTCTGTTAGTTTCTTGCCGGTCAACAATGTTATCAGAAGCCTCTCTGTGCTTGTTCCTGCTCCTAGACAACTACTAGATAAGTTGGACTTTTGTCCATGTTTGTTTTTGCATTTTTGTTCCAGTTCACAGCTGTAGTTTCGTTACTGTGTCTGGAAAGCTCTTGTGAACAGGAATTGCCACTCTGGTGTTATGAGTTAATGCCAGAGTTTTAAAGTAATTTCTGGATGGTGTTTTTGATAGGGTTTTCAGCTGACCATGAAAGTGTCCTTTCTGTCTTCTGCTATGTAGTAAGTGGACCTCAAATTTGCTAAACCTATTTTCATACTACGTTTGTTATTTCATCTCAACTCACCGCCAATACATGTGGGGGGCCTCTGTCTCCTTTCGGGGTATTTCTCTAGAGGTGAGCTAGGACTAATATTTTCCTCTGCTAGCTTTATTTAGTCCTCCGGCTGGTGCTGGGCATCTAGAATCAACGTAGGCATGCTACCCGGCCACTGCTAGTTGTGCGTTAGGTTTAGTTCATGGTCAGCTCAGTTCCCATCTTCCAAGAGCTAGTTCCTATATATGCTTATGCTATGTTCTCTTGCCATTGAGATCATGACAGTTTGACCGGCCCGCAAAGTGTTAATTGTTTGGGCTGAAGCAGGAGAAAAAGAAGTGTTGAAGGGAAATTTTTTTTTTTTTTTTTTTCCCCCTCAGAGTTTTGCTGCCTAGCCCTTAATTGCTGTCTAGCTGCTTCTTACCTCCTCTTAACCCTTGAATGGCTCTGTGTCCACCTGTTTGTAATGGATCTTCAGAGTGTAACTGCAGGTTTGAATAATCTCGCCACGAAGGTACAAAATTTGCAAGATTTTGTTTGTCATGCACCTGTATCTGAGCCGAGAATTCCTTGGCCGGAATTTTTCTCGGGGAATAGATCCGGGTTTCAGAATTTTCGAAATAATTGCAAATTATTTTTGTCCCTGAAATCTCGCTCTGCCGGAGACCCTGCACAGCAGGTCAGGATTGTGATTTCCTTGCTCCGGGGCGACCCTCAAGACTGGGCTTTTTCATTGACACCAGGGGATCCTGCGTTGCTCAATGTGGATGCGTTTTTTCTGGCCTTGGGGTTGCTTTATGACGAACCTCATTTGGAGCTTCAGGCAGAAAAAACTTTGATGTCCCTATCTCAGGGGCAAGATGAAGCGGAAATTTACTGCCAAAGATTCCGTAAATGGTCTGTGCTTACTCAGTGGAATGAGTGCGCCCTGGCGGCGACTTTCAGAGAGGGTCTCTCTGATGCCATTAAGGATGTTATGGTGGGGTTCCCTGTGCCTGCGGGTCTGAATGAGTCCATGACAATGGCTATTCAGATCGATAGGCGTTTGCGGGAGCGCAAACCAGTGCACCATCTGGCGGTGTCCACTGAGAAGTCGCCAGAGAGTATGCAGTGTGATAGAATTCTGTCCCGAAGCGAGCGGCAGAATTTTAGACGGAAAAATGGGTTGTGTTTCTATTGTGGTGATTCTACTCATGTTATATCAGCATGCTCTAAGCGCACTAAAAAGCTTGGTAAATCTGTTTCCATTTGCACCTTACCGTCTAAATTTATTCTATCTGTGACCCTGATTTGCTCTTTGTCATCTATTACCACGGACGCCTATGTCGACTCTGGCGCCGCTTTGAGTCTTATGTATTGGTCCTTTGCCAAACGCTGTGGGTATGATTTAGAGCCTTTGGAGACTCCTATTCCTCTGAAGGGGATTGACTCCACCCCATTAGCTAATAATAAACCACAATACTGGACACAAGTAACTATGCGTATTAATCCGGATCACCAGGAGATTATTCGCTTTTTGGTGCTGTATAATCTACATGATGATTTGGTGCTAGGATTGCCTTGGCTGCAATCTCACAACCCAGTCCTCGACTGGAGAGCTATGTCTGTGTTGAGCTGGGGATGTAAGGGGGCTCATGGGGATGTACCTGTGGTTTCCATTTCATCATCCATTCCCTCTGAAATTCCTGAGTTCCTGTCTGACTATCGTGACGTCTTTGAAGAATCCAAGCTTGGTTCGTTACCTCCGCACCGAGAGTGCGATTGTGCCATAGATTTAATCCCGGGTAGTAAATACCCAAAGGGTCGTTTATTTAATCTGTCTGTGCCTGAACATGCTGCTATGCGAGAATATATAAAGGAGTCCTTGGAAAAGGGACATATTCGTCCATCGTCATCTCCCTTAGGAGCCGGTTTTTTCTTTGTGTCAAAAAAAGACGGCTCTTTGAGACCATGTATTGATTATCGGCTTTTGAATAAAATCACTGTTAAATATCAATACCCATTGCCGTTGCTGACTGATTTGTTTGCTCGCATAAAGGGGGCCAAGTGGTTCTCTAAGATTGACCTTCGTGGGGCGTATAATTTGGTGCGAATCAGGCAGGGGGATGAGTGGAAAACCGCATTTAATACGCCCGAGGGCCACTTTGAGTATTTAGTGATGCCTTTTGGTCTTTCTAATGCTCCGTCAGTTTTCCAGTCTTTTATGCATGATATTTTTCGCGATTATTTGGATAAATTTATGATTGTGTATCTGGATGATATTCTGATTTTTTCGGATGACTGGGACTCTCATGTCCAGCAAGTCAGGAGGGTTTTTCAGGTTTTGCGGTCTAATTCTTTGTGTGTGAAGGGTTCTAAGTGTGTTTTTGGGGTACAGAGGATTTCCTTTTTGGGATATATTTTTTCCCCCTCTTCCATTGAAATGGATCCTGTCAAGGTTCAAGCTATTTGTGATTGGACGCAGCCCTCTTCTCTTAAGAGTCTTCAGAAATTTTTGGGCTTTGCTAACTTTTATCGTCGATTTATTGCTGGTTTTTCGGATATTGCTAAACCATTGACCGATTTGACTAAGAAGGGTGCTGATGTTGCTGATTGGTCCCCTGATGCTGTGGAGGCCTTTCGGGAGCTTAAGCGCCGTTTTTCCTCTGCCCCTGTGTTGCGTCAGCCTGATGTTGCTCTACCTTTTCAGGTTGAGGTCGACGCTTCTGAGATCGGAGCTGGGGCAGTGTTGTCGCAGAAAAGTTCTGACTGCTCCGTGATGAGGCCTTGTGCCTTCTTTTCCCGTAAATTTTCGCCCGCTGAGCGGAATTATGATGTTGGGAATCGGGAGCTTTTGGCCATGAAGTGGGCTTTTGAGGAGTGGCGCCATTGGCTTGAGGGGGCCAGACATCAGGTGGTGGTATTGACTGACCACAAAAATTTGATTTATCTTGAGACCGCCAGGCGCCTGAATCCTAGACAGGCGCGCTGGTCATTATTTTTCTCTCGGTTTAATTTTGTGGTGTCATACCTACCGGGTTCTAAGAATGTTAAGGCGGATGCCCTTTCTAGGAGTTTTGAGCCTGACTCGCCTGGTAACTCTGAGCCCACAGGTATCCTTAAGGATGGAGTGGTATTGTCAGCCGTTTCTCCAGACCTGCGGCGGGCCTTGCAGGAGTTTCAGGCGGATAGACCTGATCGTTGCCCACCTGATAAACTGTTTGTTCCTGATGATTGGACCAGTAGAGTCATCTCTGAGGTTCATTCTTCTGCGTTGGCAGGTCATCCTGGCATTTTTGGTACCAGGGATTTGGTGGCAAGGTCCTTCTGGTGGCCTTCCCTGTCACGAGATGTGCGAGGCTTTGTGCAGTCTTGTGACGTTTGTGCTCGGGCCAAGCCTTGTTGTTCTCGGGCTAGTGGATTATTGTTGCCCTTGCCTATTCCTAAGAGGCCTTGGACGCACATCTCGATGGATTTTATTTCAGATCTGCCTGTTTCTCAGAAGATGTCTGTCATCTGGGTGGTGTGTGACCGTTTTTCTAAGATGGTCCATTTGGTTCCTCTGCCCAAGTTACCTTCTTCTTCCGAGTTGGTTCCTCTGTTTTTTCAAAATGTTGTTCGTTTGCATGGTATTCCTGAGAATATCGTTTCTGACAGAGGGACCCAATTCGTGTCTAGATTTTGGCGGGCATTCTGTGCTAGGATGGGCATAGATTTATCTTTTTCGTCCGCTTTCCATCCTCAGACGAATGGCCAGACCGAGCGGATTAATCAGACCCTGGAGACATATCTGAGGTGTTTTGTGTCTGCTGACCAGGATGATTGGGTTGCTTTTTTGCCATTGGCGGAGTTCGCTCTCAATAATCGGGCCAGCTCTGCCACTTTGGTGTCCCCGTTTTTCTGTAATTCGGGGTTTCATCCTCGATTTTCCTCTGGTCAGGTGGAATCTTCGGATTGTCCTGGAGTGGATGCTGTGGTGGAGAGATTGCATCAGATCTGGGGGCAGGTGGTGGACAATTTGAGGTTGTCCCAGGAGAAGACTCAGCTTTTTGCCAACCGCCACCGTCGTGTTGGTCCTCGGCTTTCTGTTGGGGATTTGGTGTGGTTGTCTTCTCGTTTTGTCCCTATGAGGGTCTCTTCTCCTAAGTTTAAGCCTCGGTTTATCGGCCCGTATAAGATATTGGAGATTCTTAACCCTGTTTCCTTCCGTTTGGACCTCCCTGCATCCTTTTCTATTCATAACGTTTTTCATCGGTCATTATTGCGCAGGTATGAGGTACCGGTTGTGCCTTCCGTTGAGCCTCCTGCTCCGGTGTTGGTTGAGGGTGAGTTGGAGTACGTTGTGGAGAAAATCTTAGACTCTCGTGTTTCCAGACGGAGACTCCAGTATCTGGTCAAGTGGAAGGGATACGGCCAGGAGGATAATTCTTGGGTGAATGCATCTGATGTTCATGCCTCCGATCTGGTTCGTGCCTTTCATAGGGCCCATCCTGATCGCCCTGGTGGTTCTGGTGAGGGTTCGGTGCCCCCTCCTTGAGGGGGGGGGTACTGTTGTGAATTTGGATTCTGGGCTCCCCCGGTGGCTTCTGGTGGAATTGAACTGGTGTCTTCATCTTCTCTGTTCACCTGTTCCCATCAAGATGTGGGAGTCGCTATATAACCTTGCTGCTCTGTTAGTTTCTTGCCGGTCAACAATGTTATCAGAAGCCTCTCTGTGCTTGTTCCTGCTCCTAGACAACTACTAGATAAGTTGGACTTTTGTCCATGTTTGTTTTTGCATTTTTGTTCCAGTTCACAGCTGTAGTTTCGTTACTGTGTCTGGAAAGCTCTTGTGAACAGGAATTGCCACTCTGGTGTTATGAGTTAATGCCAGAGTTTTAAAGTAATTTCTGGATGGTGTTTTTGATAGGGTTTTCAGCTGACCATGAAAGTGTCCTTTCTGTCTTCTGCTATGTAGTAAGTGGACCTCAAATTTGCTAAACCTATTTTCATACTACGTTTGTTATTTCATCTCAACTCACCGCCAATACATGTGGGGGGCCTCTGTCTCCTTTCGGGGTATTTCTCTAGAGGTGAGCTAGGACTAATATTTTCCTCTGCTAGCTTTATTTAGTCCTCCGGCTGGTGCTGGGCATCTAGAATCAACGTAGGCATGCTACCCGGCCACTGCTAGTTGTGCGTTAGGTTTAGTTCATGGTCAGCTCAGTTCCCATCTTCCAAGAGCTAGTTCCTATATATGCTTATGCTATGTTCTCTTGCCATTGAGATCATGACAGTTTGACCGGCCCGCAAAGTGTTAATTGTTTGGGCTGAAGCAGGAGAAAAAGAAGTGTTGAAGGGAAATTTTTTTTTTTTTTTTTTTCCCCCTCAGAGTTTTGCTGCCTAGCCCTTAATTGCTGTCTAGCTGCTTCTTACCTCCTCTTAACCCTTGAATGGCTCTGTGTCCACCTGTTTGTAATGGATCTTCAGAGTGTAACTGCAGGTTTGAATAATCTCGCCACGAAGGTACAAAATTTGCAAGATTTTGTTTGTCATGCACCTGTATCTGAGCCGAGAATTCCTTGGCCGGAATTTTTCTCGGGGAATAGATCCGGGTTTCAGAATTTTCGAAATAATTGCAAATTATTTTTGTCCCTGAAATCTCGCTCTGCCGGAGACCCTGCACAGCAGGTCAGGATTGTGATTTCCTTGCTCCGGGGCGACCCTCAAGACTGGGCTTTTTCATTGACACCAGGGGATCCTGCGTTGCTCAATGTGGATGCGTTTTTTCTGGCCTTGGGGTTGCTTTATGACGAACCTCATTTGGAGCTTCAGGCAGAAAAAACTTTGATGTCCCTATCTCAGGGGCAAGATGAAGCGGAAATTTACTGCCAAAGATTCCGTAAATGGTCTGTGCTTACTCAGTGGAATGAGTGCGCCCTGGCGGCGACTTTCAGAGAGGGTCTCTCTGATGCCATTAAGGATGTTATGGTGGGGTTCCCTGTGCCTGCGGGTCTGAATGAGTCCATGACAATGGCTATTCAGATCGATAGGCGTTTGCGGGAGCGCAAACCAGTGCACCATCTGGCGGTGTCCACTGAGAAGTCGCCAGAGAGTATGCAGTGTGATAGAATTCTGTCCCGAAGCGAGCGGCAGAATTTTAGACGGAAAAATGGGTTGTGTTTCTATTGTGGTGATTCTACTCATGTTATATCAGCATGCTCTAAGCGCACTAAAAAGCTTGGTAAATCTGTTTCCATTTGCACCTTACCGTCTAAATTTATTCTATCTGTGACCCTGATTTGCTCTTTGTCATCTATTACCACGGACGCCTATGTCGACTCTGGCGCCGCTTTGAGTCTTATGGATTGGTCCTTTGCCAAACGCTGTGGGTATGATTTAGAGCCTTTGGAGACTCCTATTCCTCTGAAGGGGATTGACTCCACCCCATTAGCTAATAATAAACCACAATACTGGACACAAGTAACTATGCGTATTAATCCGGATCACCAGGAGATTATTCGCTTTTTGGTGCTGTATAATCTACATGATGATTTGGTGCTAGGATTGCCTTGGCTGCAATCTCACAACCCAGTCCTCGACTGGAGAGCTATGTCTGTGTTGAGCTGGGGATGTAAGGGGGCTCATGGGGATGTACCTGTGGTTTCCATTTCATCATCCATTCCCTCTGAAATTCCTGAGTTCCTGTCTGACTATCGTGACGTCTTTGAAGAATCCAAGCTTGGTTCGTTACCTCCGCACCGAGAGTGCGATTGTGCCATAGATTTAATCCCGGGTAGTAAATACCCAAAGGGTCGTTTATTTAATCTGTCTGTGCCTGAACATGCTGCTATGCGAGAATATATAAAGGAGTCCTTGGAAAAGGGACATATTCGTCCATCGTCATCTCCCTTAGGAGCCGGTTTTTTCTTTGTGTCAAAAAAAGACGGCTCTTTGAGACCATGTATTGATTATCGGCTTTTGAATAAAATCACTGTTAAATATCAATACCCATTGCCGTTGCTGACTGATTTGTTTGCTCGCATAAAGGGGGCCAAGTGGTTCTCTAAGATTGACCTTCGTGGGGCGTATAATTTGGTGCGAATCAGGCAGGGGGATGAGTGGAAAACCGCATTTAATACGCCCGAGGGCCACTTTGAGTATTTAGTGATGCCTTTTGGTCTTTCTAATGCTCCGTCAGTTTTCCAGTCTTTTATGCATGATATTTTTCGCGATTATTTGGATAAATTTATGATTGTGTATCTGGATGATATTCTGATTTTTTCGGATGACTGGGACTCTCATGTCCAGCAAGTCAGGAGGGTTTTTCAGGTTTTGCGGTCTAATTCTTTGTGTGTGAAGGGTTCTAAGTGTGTTTTTGGGGTACAGAGGATTTCCTTTTTGGGATATATTTTTTCCCCCTCTTCCATTGAAATGGATCCTGTCAAGGTTCAAGCTATTTGTGATTGGACGCAGCCCTCTTCTCTTAAGAGTCTTCAGAAATTTTTGGGCTTTGCTAACTTTTATCGTCGATTTATTGCTGGTTTTTCGGATATTGCTAAACCATTGACCGATTTGACTAAGAAGGGTGCTGATGTTGCTGATTGGTCCCCTGATGCTGTGGAGGCCTTTCGGGAGCTTAAGCGCCGTTTTTCCTCTGCCCCTGTGTTGCGTCAGCCTGATGTTGCTCTACCTTTTCAGGTTGAGGTCGACGCTTCTGAGATCGGAGCTGGGGCAGTGTTGTCGCAGAAAAGTTCTGACTGCTCCGTGATGAGGCCTTGTGCCTTCTTTTCCCGTAAATTTTCGCCCGCTGAGCGGAATTATGATGTTGGGAATCGGGAGCTTTTGGCCATGAAGTGGGCTTTTGAGGAGTGGCGCCATTGGCTTGAGGGGGCCAGACATCAGGTGGTGGTATTGACTGACCACAAAAATTTGATTTATCTTGAGACCGCCAGGCGCCTGAATCCTAGACAGGCGCGCTGGTCATTATTTTTCTCTCGGTTTAATTTTGTGGTGTCATACCTACCGGGTTCTAAGAATGTTAAGGCGGATGCCCTTTCTAGGAGTTTTGAGCCTGACTCGCCTGGTAACTCTGAGCCCACAGGTATCCTTAAGGATGGAGTGGTATTGTCAGCCGTTTCTCCAGACCTGCGGCGGGCCTTGCAGGAGTTTCAGGCGGATAGACCTGATCGTTGCCCACCTGATAAACTGTTTGTTCCTGATGATTGGACCAGTAGAGTCATCTCTGAGGTTCATTCTTCTGCGTTGGCAGGTCATCCTGGCATTTTTGGTACCAGGGATTTGGTGGCAAGGTCCTTCTGGTGGCCTTCCCTGTCACGAGATGTGCGAGGCTTTGTGCAGTCTTGTGACGTTTGTGCTCGGGCCAAGCCTTGTTGTTCTCGGGCTAGTGGATTATTGTTGCCCTTGCCTATTCCTAAGAGGCCTTGGACGCACATCTCGATGGATTTTATTTCAGATCTGACTGTTTCTCAGAAGATGTCTGTCATCTGGGTGGTGTGTGACCGTTTTTCTAAGATGGTCCATTTGGTTCCTCTGCCCAAGTTACCTTCTTCTTCCGAGTTGGTTCCTCTGTTTTTTCAAAATGTTGTTCGTTTGCATGGTATTCCTGAGAATATCGTTTCTGACAGAGGGACCCAATTCGTGTCTAGATTTTGGCGGGCATTCTGTGCTAGGATGGGCATAGATTTATCTTTTTCGTCCGCTTTCCATCCTCAGACGAATGGCCAGACCGAGCGGATTAATCAGACCCTGGAGACATATCTGAGGTGTTTTGTGTCTGCTGACCAGGATGATTGGGTTGCTTTTTTGCCATTGGCGGAGTTCGCTCTCAATAATCGGGCCAGCTCTGCCACTTTGGTGTCCCCGTTTTTCTGTAATTCGGGGTTTCATCCTCGATTTTCCTCTGGTCAGGTGGAATCTTCGGATTGTCCTGGAGTGGATGCTGTGGTGGAGAGATTGCATCAGATCTGGGGGCAGGTGGTGGACAATTTGAGGTTGTCCCAGGAGAAGACTCAGCTTTTTGCCAACCGCCACCGTCGTGTTGGTCCTCGGCTTTCTGTTGGGGATTTGGTGTGGTTGTCTTCTCGTTTTGTCCCTATGAGGGTCTCTTCTCCTAAGTTTAAGCCTCGGTTTATCGGCCCGTATAAGATATTGGAGATTCTTAACCCTGTTTCCTTCCGTTTGGACCTCCCTGCATCCTTTTCTATTCATAACGTTTTTCATCGGTCATTATTGCGCAGGTATGAGGTACCGGTTGTGCCTTCCGTTGAGCCTCCTGCTCCGGTGTTGGTTGAGGGTGAGTTGGAGTACGTTGTGGAGAAAATCTTAGACTCTCGTGTTTCCAGACGGAGACTCCAGTATCTGGTCAAGTGGAAGGGATACGGCCAGGAGGATAATTCTTGGGTGAATGCATCTGATGTTCATGCCTCCGATCTGGTTCGTGCCTTTCATAGGGCCCATCCTGATCGCCCTGGTGGTTCTGGTGAGGGTTCGGTGCCCCCTCCTTGAGGGGGGGGGTACTGTTGTGAATTTGGATTCTGGGCTCCCCCGGTGGCTTCTGGTGGAATTGAACTGGTGTCTTCATCTTCTCTGTTCACCTGTTCCCATCAAGATGTGGGAGTCGCTATATAACCTTGCTGCTCTGTTAGTTTCTTGCCGGTCAACAATGTTATCAGAAGCCTCTCTGTGCTTGTTCCTGCTCCTAGACAACTACTAGATAAGTTGGACTTTTGTCCATGTTTGTTTTTGCATTTTTGTTCCAGTTCACAGCTGTAGTTTCGTTACTGTGTCTGGAAAGCTCTTGTGAACAGGAATTGCCACTCTGGTGTTATGAGTTAATGCCAGAGTTTTAAAGTAATTTCTGGATGGTGTTTTTGATAGGGTTTTCAGCTGACCATGAAAGTGTCCTTTCTGTCTTCTGCTATGTAGTAAGTGGACCTCAAATTTGCTAAACCTATTTTCATACTACGTTTGTTATTTCATCTCAACTCACCGCCAATACATGTGGGGGGCCTCTGTCTCCTTTCGGGGTATTTCTCTAGAGGTGAGCTAGGACTAATATTTTCCTCTGCTAGCTTTATTTAGTCCTCCGGCTGGTGCTGGGCATCTAGAATCAACGTAGGCATGCTACCCGGCCACTGCTAGTTGTGCGTTAGGTTTAGTTCATGGTCAGCTCAGTTCCCATCTTCCAAGAGCTAGTTCCTATATATGCTTATGCTATGTTCTCTTGCCATTGAGATCATGACAGTTTGACCGGCCCGCAAAGTGTTAATTGTTTGGGCTGAAGCAGGAGAAAAAGAAGTGTTGAAGGGAAATTTTTTTTTTTTTTTTTTTCCCCCTCAGAGTTTTGCTGCCTAGCCCTTAATTGCTGTCTAGCTGCTTCTTACCTCCTCTTAACCCTTGAATGGCTCTGTGTCCACCTGTTTGTAATGGATCTTCAGAGTGTAACTGCAGGTTTGAATAATCTCGCCACGAAGGTACAAAATTTGCAAGATTTTGTTTGTCATGCACCTGTATCTGAGCCGAGAATTCCTTGGCCGGAATTTTTCTCGGGGAATAGATCCGGGTTTCAGAATTTTCGAAATAATTGCAAATTATTTTTGTCCCTGAAATCTCGCTCTGCCGGAGACCCTGCACAGCAGGTCAGGATTGTGATTTCCTTGCTCCGGGGCGACCCTCAAGACTGGGCTTTTTCATTGACACCAGGGGATCCTGCGTTGCTCAATGTGGATGCGTTTTTTCTGGCCTTGGGGTTGCTTTATGACGAACCTCATTTGGAGCTTCAGGCAGAAAAAACTTTGATGTCCCTATCTCAGGGGCAAGATGAAGCGGAAATTTACTGCCAAAGATTCCGTAAATGGTCTGTGCTTACTCAGTGGAATGAGTGCGCCCTGGCGGCGACTTTCAGAGAGGGTCTCTCTGATGCCATTAAGGATGTTATGGTGGGGTTCCCTGTGCCTGCGGGTCTGAATGAGTCCATGACAATGGCTATTCAGATCGATAGGCGTTTGCGGGAGCGCAAACCAGTGCACCATCTGGCGGTGTCCACTGAGAAGTCGCCAGAGAGTATGCAGTGTGATAGAATTCTGTCCCGAAGCGAGCGGCAGAATTTTAGATGGAAAAATGGGTTGTGTTTCTATTGTGGTGATTCTACTCATGTTATATCAGCATGCTCTAAGCGCACTAAAAAGCTTGGTAAATCTGTTTCCATTTGCACCTTACCGTCTAAATTTATTCTATCTGTGACCCTGATTTGCTCTTTGTCATCTATTACCACGGACGCCTATGTCGACTCTGGCGCCGCTTTGAGTCTTATGGATTGGTCCTTTGCCAAACGCTGTGGGTATGATTTAGAGCCTTTGGAGACTCCTATTCCTCTGAAGGGGATTGACTCCACCCCATTAGCTAATAATAAACCACAATACTGGACACAAGTAACTATGCGTATTAATCCGGATCACCAGGAGATTATTCGCTTTTTGGTGCTGTATAATCTACATGATGATTTGGTGCTAGGATTGCCTTGGCTGCAATCTCACAACCCAGTCCTCGACTGGAGAGCTATGTCTGTGTTGAGCTGGGGATGTAAGGGGGCTCATGGGGATGTACCTGTGGTTTCCATTTCATCATCCATTCCCTCTGAAATTCCTGAGTTCCTGTCTGACTATCGTGACGTCTTTGAAGAATCCAAGCTTGGTTCGTTACCTCCGCACCGAGAGTGCGATTGTGCCATAGATTTAATCCCGGGTAGTAAATACCCAAAGGGTCGTTTATTTAATCTGTCTGTGCCTGAACATGCTGCTATGCGAGAATATATAAAGGAGTCCTTGGAAAAGGGACATATTCGTCCATCGTCATCTCCCTTAGGAGCCGGTTTTTTCTTTGTGTCAAAAAAAGACGGCTCTTTGAGACCATGTATTGATTATCGGCTTTTGAATAAAATCACTGTTAAATATCAATACCCATTGCCGTTGCTGACTGATTTGTTTGCTCGCATAAAGGGGGCCAAGTGGTTCTCTAAGATTGACCTTCGTGGGGCGTATAATTTGGTGCGAATCAGGCAGGGGGATGAGTGGAAAACCGCATTTAATACGCCCGAGGGCCACTTTGAGTATTTAGTGATGCCTTTTGGTCTTTCTAATGCTCCGTCAGTTTTCCAGTCTTTTATGCATGATATTTTTCGCGATTATTTGGATAAATTTATGATTGTGTATCTGGATGATATTCTGATTTTTTCGGATGACTGGGACTCTCATGTCCAGCAAGTCAGGAGGGTTTTTCAGGTTTTGCGGTCTAATTCTTTGTGTGTGAAGGGTTCTAAGTGTGTTTTTGGGGTACAGAGGATTTCCTTTTTGGGATATATTTTTTCCCCCTCTTCCATTGAAATGGATCCTGTCAAGGTTCAAGCTATTTGTGATTGGACGCAGCCCTCTTCTCTTAAGAGTCTTCAGAAATTTTTGGGCTTTGCTAACTTTTATCGTCGATTTATTGCTGGTTTTTCGGATATTGCTAAACCATTGACCGATTTGACTAAGAAGGGTGCTGATGTTGCTGATTGGTCCCCTGATGCTGTGGAGGCCTTTCGGGAGCTTAAGCGCCGTTTTTCCTCTGCCCCTGTGTTGCGTCAGCCTGATGTTGCTCTACCTTTTCAGGTTGAGGTCGACGCTTCTGAGATCGGAGCTGGGGCAGTGTTGTCGCAGAAAAGTTCTGACTGCTCCGTGATGAGGCCTTGTGCCTTCTTTTCCCGTAAATTTTCGCCCGCTGAGCGGAATTATGATGTTGGGAATCGGGAGCTTTTGGCCATGAAGTGGGCTTTTGAGGAGTGGCGCCATTGGCTTGAGGGGGCCAGACATCAGGTGGTGGTATTGACTGACCACAAAAATTTGATTTATCTTGAGACCGCCAGGCGCCTGAATCCTAGACAGGCGCGCTGGTCATTATTTTTCTCTCGGTTTAATTTTGTGGTGTCATACCTACCGGGTTCTAAGAATGTTAAGGCGGATGCCCTTTCTAGGAGTTTTGAGCCTGACTCGCCTGGTAACTCTGAGCCCACAGGTATCCTTAAGGATGGAGTGGTATTGTCAGCCGTTTCTCCAGACCTGCGGCGGGCCTTGCAGGAGTTTCAGGCGGATAGACCTGATCGTTGCCCACCTGATAAACTGTTTGTTCCTGATGATTGGACCAGTAGAGTCATCTCTGAGGTTCATTCTTCTGCGTTGGCAGGTCATCCTGGCATTTTTGGTACCAGGGATTTGGTGGCAAGGTCCTTCTGGTGGCCTTCCCTGTCACGAGATGTGCGAGGCTTTGTGCAGTCTTGTGACGTTTGTGCTCGGGCCAAGCCTTGTTGTTCTCGGGCTAGTGGATTATTGTTGCCCTTGCCTATTCCTAAGAGGCCTTGGACGCACATCTCGATGGATTTTATTTCAGATCTGCCTGTTTCTCAGAAGATGTCTGTCATCTGGGTGGTGTGTGACCGTTTTTCTAAGATGGTCCATTTGGTTCCTCTGCCCAAGTTACCTTCTTCTTCCGAGTTGGTTCCTCTGTTTTTTCAAAATGTTGTTCGTTTGCATGGTATTCCTGAGAATATCGTTTCTGACAGAGGGACCCAATTCGTGTCTAGATTTTGGCGGGCATTCTGTGCTAGGATGGGCATAGATTTATCTTTTTCGTCCGCTTTCCATCCTCAGACGAATGGCCAGACCGAGCGGATTAATCAGACCCTGGAGACATATCTGAGGTGTTTTGTGTCTGCTGACCAGGATGATTGGGTTGCTTTTTTGCCATTGGCGGAGTTCGCTCTCAATAATCGGGCCAGCTCTGCCACTTTGGTGTCCCCGTTTTTCTGTAATTCGGGGTTTCATCCTCGATTTTCCTCTGGTCAGGTGGAATCTTCGGATTGTCCTGGAGTGGATGCTGTGGTGGAGAGATTGCATCAGATCTGGGGGCAGGTGGTGGACAATTTGAGGTTGTCCCAGGAGAAGACTCAGCTTTTTGCCAACCGCCACCGTCGTGTTGGTCCTCGGCTTTCTGTTGGGGATTTGGTGTGGTTGTCTTCTCGTTTTGTCCCTATGAGGGTCTCTTCTCCTAAGTTTAAGCCTCGGTTTATCGGCCCGTATAAGATATTGGAGATTCTTAACCCTGTTTCCTTCCGTTTGGACCTCCCTGCATCCTTTTCTATTCATAACGTTTTTCATCGGTCATTATTGCGCAGGTATGAGGTACCGGTTGTGCCTTCCGTTGAGCCTCCTGCTCCGGTGTTGGTTGAGGGTGAGTTGGAGTACGTTGTGGAGAAAATCTTAGACTCTCGTGTTTCCAGACGGAGACTCCAGTATCTGGTCAAGTGGAAGGGATACGGCCAGGAGGATAATTCTTGGGTGAATGCATCTGATGTTCATGCCTCCGATCTGGTTCGTGCCTTTCATAGGGCCCATCCTGATCGCCCTGGTGGTTCTGGTGAGGGTTCGGTGCCCCCTCCTTGAGGGGGGGGTACTGTTGTGAATTTGGATTCTGGGCTCCCCCGGTGGCTTCTGGTGGAATTGAACTGGTGTCTTCATCTTCTCTGTTCACCTGTTCCCATCAAGATGTGGGAGTCGCTATATAACCTTGCTGCTCTGTTAGTTTCTTGCCGGTCAACAATGTTATCAGAAGCCTCTCTGTGCTTGTTCCTGCTCCTAGACAACTACTAGATAAGTTGGACTTTTGTCCATGTTTGTTTTTGCATTTTTGTTCCAGTTCACAGCTGTAGTTTCGTTACTGTGTCTGGAAAGCTCTTGTGAACAGGAATTGCCACTCTGGTGTTATGAGTTAATGCCAGAGTTTTAAAGTAATTTCTGGATGGTGTTTTTGATAGGGTTTTCAGCTGACCATGAAAGTGTCCTTTCTGTCTTCTGCTATGTAGTAAGTGGACCTCAAATTTGCTAAACCTATTTTCATACTACGTTTGTTATTTCATCTCAACTCACCGCCAATACATGTGGGGGGCCTCTGTCTCCTTTCGGGGTATTTCTCTAGAGGTGAGCTAGGACTAATATTTTCCTCTGCTAGCTTTATTTAGTCCTCCGGCTGGTGCTGGGCATCTAGAATCAACGTAGGCATGCTACCCGGCCACTGCTAGTTGTGCGTTAGGTTTAGTTCATGGTCAGCTCAGTTCCCATCTTCCAAGAGCTAGTTCCTATATATGCTTATGCTATGTTCTCTTGCCATTGAGATCATGACAATAATCCATGTCTGGGGGATAAACAGTTTTCAACCTGGACGGTTCCAAGATGCGACCATTCAGGCTGCTGAGAACCACTGGTGACTGAGCAGCTGCGAGCGCAGCCTCAGTGACCGGTGGTGACATAATTGAGGTTACGTCCAGTCACTGACGCTCCGTTCAAAGCCGGGCAGAACTTCGGTGACTTCAGTGAGATCCCCGCTAGCAGCGTGAGAGTTTTTTTTTAATTATTTATTTAAATAATTAAAAAAATATGGCTTGGGGACCCCTCTATTCTTGATAACTAGTCTTGCTGAAGCTGACAGCTGAGGGTTGCAGCCCCCAGCTGTGAGTTTTGCCTGGCTGGTTAACAGAAATACAGGGGAACCCAAACCGGATTTTTTTTTAAAATTATTAATTTACAGCGCAGGAGCGACTGATAAATGCTCCCATCCACTGCTTCTGCTCTCTCTGTTATTAGCAGCAGCAGGTGTCGGATGATTGAATCAGCTGTCCCATTAGCTAACACCAGTGACCGGAGGTAAACTTTATATCTCCGATCACAGATGAGTGCTCACGCTGTCTTTTGACAGTGTGGGAACCGATGCTCTCTAACCGGTGGGGATGATTTCACCGCCAATCAGAAGCAGTGTTTGCCGAGCTGTCTTGCACATTATAGAGTAGCAAACACTGGATCTTCGAGCCCCCATTGGTCCAGGTTCATGTTTGGGTCCATGTTCTGGTCTGGTACCAGAACCCGAACTTTTTGTAACTGTTTGACCGAACCCGCTGGACCCGAACTTCCAGGTGCCTGCCCATCTGTACTTATGGAGGGAAAAGAGACTTCAACGTACAGCTTAGAAGGAATCAGCTAGTCTATTTTTAATCACATAATGTCATAGACCTAATGGAAATGAGAAGAATTAACTGGGTAGAGGGGAAAAATTACCGCAACAATTGTAAATACAGAGTGCTGGCTTGTGAGATAGCACAGTCCATGCATGAGTGCGCTCACAAATCACTCTCTCCATGCTGTTGACATCACTATAAAGCTATATCGAAGTGATGTCAACAGCAATGAGAGAGTGATTTATGTGCTGTCATGAGACAGTGTGCTGACTGTAGGCAAGCAAGCGTTGTCAATCAACATAGTAGTGGCAGTAATCTAAATGGGTGGGTGTAACAGAGCATTTGGTCACATCAAGTGTGCAGTGAGCACCTACTTTTGTATATTACAATGAAGTGACACCTAACCTGACATTGGTCAATGACTTCTGTAATGTTGAATTATCTTAAGTGTGTAATGAAATAATGTATGATGTTTATATGTTGATTATCATAATTGTACTCATACTTTTCATTTTCATTTACAGCAATATCAAATCTGCTTAAAGTAAACTGTAATGAAGACGTCATCACATTGTCTCTAAGCAAATGCCTTCTAGAATATCTTGGATATGACTACTCATCCATCCACCTCATCGGAGATTCTTCTGAATGTGATGTATTTTATACTAGTATTGAAAATGGTCAACAATTAGTACACCTTCAGTCTGCACTGGTGGCAGGATGGTGTGGAAACACCGTGACGGTATGTAATCTATTACTATATGACAATTTATAATAAGTAAATCTCCATCAGGTAGTTATTGATATGCAAGAATAAGGAACAGTAGGAGTTATGCTGTAATATTTAATGCAATAATGCACAAACGCTGAAGTATGAATACTAATTCAATAATGATAATGTGCTCCTAGCCAGACAAGATACAAAAGACATATCTGAAGATGGGGGACATCTCACTTGTGATATTAGTTCATTAGTATTTTTTTGATAACATATTCGCCTTAACAAAGAATGTAAATGAAGAGTAAAGTAATGTGGAAAAGCAAGATAAAGGACAAAAGGACAAAAACTTAATGTGTAATATCCTTATTTAGCAGAGTTATATGTGTTCATAGAAATCTTTTTAGTCCTATTACAGTAAGAAAAACAACTAAAATAATTGCTCCTTAAACAAAAAAAAACACAACAACAAAACAGAACACCGAACCTAAAGCTACTGATAAGATCATATTTTCAGAATGTAATTAGTTGTTACTGAATACTGATTTTACCAGTGAATTGAAAATTTTGAGAATGAATGATCAGTAGTGATGGGCGAGCACTAGTGATGAGCGAGTGTACTTGTTGCTCGGGTTTTCCCGAGCATGCTTGGGTGGTTTCCGAGTATTTGTAACTGCTCGGAGATATAGTTTTCATTACCTCAGCTGCATGATTTACAGCTGATAGACAGCTTGAATACATGTGGGTAGAGTTGAGCGACTTTTACTTTTTTCGGATCGAGTCAGGTTTCGCGAAACCCGACTTTGTCAAATGTCGGGTCGGGTGAAATCGGCCGATTATTACGAAAAGTCGAGGTCCGACTGAAACACGAAACCCAATGCAAGTCAATGGGGAATCAAAGTCGGCAGTGACTGGAGGACAGGAAAACACCTACAGTGCCCATTTTAATGGCAAAAACATCAATTCTTATTACTTAAGCTTGTCAATCTTAATTTACTTTATAATAATAGTTAGGCATTGAAAACTGGGGGTCATTTGGCTAAAGTTGGGGGGGTAGGGCTGGCTCAAGATTTTTGTGGGCCCAGGAAACGCGGAATACGTCACGGCGGTGGAGCAGGGAGAGGTAAGTATTTCAACTTTGCAAGTGCTGTGATCCTGAGCAAGCAGGGGGGGCCCACTCATTGGCACTGGCACAGGGCCCCTCATTGGACGGTGGTGTGTTTGACGGCGGGTGGCGCCTCCCACTGGCAAAGACACTTTTGCGTACTATGAGGGGCCCTGTGCCAGTGACGTCACCAACGAGTATGCCCCCCCACCTGATGAAGGAACCTGCACTGTCATCTGCACCTTCCTCTTTGTCCCCGTGTGAGGTGGTATAGTATGCGGGAAGGGGAACCTGGCTTTCAGCAGGGTCAGATTCTGGCTGTGTAGAGTGCAAGGGGAATGTAGTGGTCTGGGTCAATGTACCAGCAGACTCATGTAGCAGTGGCTGGGCAATGAGCAGGATGAGGAGGAAACACAGATATAGGCCCAAATATTAAAGTAGGCTAAATGCAGTTCAAATGTGGTAACAGGACTAAACAGGCGGCATTGCTTTGTTCAGTGGAGGAAAACTGTAATGAGTGGCAAATACAGTTAGTAGGCCCAAATAATAAAGTAGGCTAAATGCAGTTCAAATGTGGTAACAGGACTAAACAGGCGGCATTGCTTTGTTCAGTGGAGGAAAACTGTAATGAGTGGCAGACACAGTTAGTAGGCCCAAATAATAAAGTGGGCTAAATGTCTGCCAAAAAATTGTTCATAAATAAACAGGCGACATTGCTTTGCTCAGTGTCGGAAAATTGTAATGAGTAGCAGACTAAGTTAGTAGGCACAAATAATAAAGTGGGCTAAATGTCTGCCAAAAAATTGTTCATAAATAAACAGACGACATTTCTTTGCTTAGTGTTGGAAAATTGTAATTAGTAGCAGACTAAGCTAGTAGGCCCAAATAATAAAGTGGGCTAAATGTCTGCCAAAAAATTGTTCATAAATAAACAGGTGGCATAGCTAGGTACAGGGGTGGGCTCCTCTGCTGAGTAGCAGACAGTGGTAGTAGGCGCAAAGTATTAACTGGTCTAAATGGAGGCCAGGGCCCCTGTATATTTTAACTATCATCTATCATTTCAACAAATTTGTATTGGCAGTGCCATTGAAGGGTTTAACAGCACAGACTACACAGTGGTGGAGCAGGGAGAGGTAAGTATTGCAAGTGGTAGAGCACTGTTCGAGCTGGGGGGAACACTCTCTCGTGGGCGGCGGTACTGGCACAGGGCCCCTCATATTACGACGGTGTGTCTGACGTTGGTTGTGCACCACCACCGTCAGTATCAGCTGGCAACCACCGCCCACAGGCTCCTCCACGAGATTTCCTCATTTTTTGGAAAATCTAACCAAAATAACAACCGTTATATGGTACTGTAAAACAAGGTAGAAGGTGTATATAAACTTGTTGAGAATTTAAATCTCCCTTTTTGTTTTTGGGAGACTGAACCAAAACTCAGGCCCAGTGTATATAACAACGCAATCTAAGTGGCAGAAAGTGGCTGGCTGACATACGACAAACTAACAGGACTGAAGTATATCCACTTTGTGAAAATTTGAATCTCACTTTTTTTTGGAGACTGAACCAAACCTCAGGCCCAGTGTATAAAACAACACAATGTAAGTGGCAGAAAGTGGCTGGAAGATATATGAAAAAATACAAGGACTGTAGTACAATTTCAATCTCCCTACAATGATCTCAGGACAAGTTTGGCAGCAATAAAAAGGACTGCTGCACACAAAAGTGTGGACAATTATACAAGATAACTGTGCAGAAAGGAGCAACAGGATTTTTGCTTTTAAAAAAGTAGTTGGTGTGCACAGCAGCGTGCAAACAGCAATGCAGCTATCAGGGAGCCTTATAAGGCAGCCTAATAAGCTACAGAGCTGATGCACAAAGATATAGCCTCCACTGTCCCTGCAAACAAAAGATGGTGTTGGACAGTGGAAATCGCTACAGCACAAGCGGTTTGGGGGTTAATCTTCCCTACCTAACTATATCCCTTCTTCTGATGAAGCTGCAGCAACCTCTCCTTATGCTAAGATCGGCAGAAGTAAGATGGCGGTCGGCGTACACGCCCCTTTATAGCCCCTGTGACGCCGCAGAAAGCAAGCCAATCACTGTCATGCCCTTCTCTAAGATGGTGGGGACCGAGACCTATGTCATCACGCTGCCCACACTCTGCGTCCTCCTTCATTGGCTGAAAAATGGTGCTGAAAGCTTCATATAAAACGCGACTTTTGCACACAGATCGGCAACCTCATGGCCGATTCCACACTAGGATCGGGTCGGGTTTCATGAAACCCGACTTTGCCAAAAGTCGGCGATTTCTTAATTTGTCCGATCCGTTTCACTCAACCCTACATGTGGGGATTCCCTAGCATCCAGGCAACCCCCACATGTACTCAGCCTGTCTAGCAGCTGTAAATCATGCAGCTGAGTCAATGAAAACTAAATCTCCAAGCAGTTACAAATACTCGGAGACCACCCGAGCGTGCTCGGGAAAACCCGAGCAATGAGTACACTCACTCCTCACTAGCAAGCACTAAAATGCTTGGGTGCTTGTTGCTTGGGTCGAGCAAACTGGAATGCTCGGGTGCTCAACCCGAGCAACGAGCCCAATGTAAGTCTATGGGAAACGTTAGCATCTTTCCAGTGGCCCCCCCCCCCCCCCCCGGCGGTCTGCAGAGGGACTAAAAATTGCAGAAATCGATGAGAACAGTGCTCAAATTACATGAGAACAGCATGGGGAAGACCCCTGGAAGCATTTCTGACTCCCAGGTCACTGCTGTAAACAATGTTGTCAGAGTCTTACCCCACTTTCACAGACTCACAATAAAACATACAAAAACGAAACCAAAATGGATTTTCCAGGGAAATATGTTAAGGAACATCCTGTCCAGGGTAATCCCTTGTATATAAGGCAAAATAAACAAACAAAAGCAAAAATGTTCCTCCTCCACCACTTGGGCTATGTTCACAAGCAGCGTTTTTGTTGTGTTTTTGAAATGTAGCAGTGCCTTCAACCAAGACACATGCATTCACTGGGAAATGTCATTTTAACATTTTACAACCTTATCTGGCCATGTGGTGTGTGACACATCATCAGACACATCCTGTTTCATTTATAAAGGAGGGACTCAGAAAGTCACAAAGCCTATTTTTATAGGGCCACCAGGCGGCATTTACTATTCTTAAAGGGCCAGCAGTCAGCCGTCACTATTCTTGGAGAGCCATCAGCCTACTATTCTTTGTTGTTCCCATTATTAAACAGTTGGTCTCCTATACTGTTATTGCGTATGCAGGGAGTGGCAGGGCTGCCCAAAATTTGGATGAACCCCAATACCCCTTTGAAGAGACATACAGGAGGGCCTCCTGAAAAAATGTTCCCATTATTAGGAAGGGGATCTCCCGTACTGTTTGCCATACCTTCCAACTTTTGGAGAAGAAAAAGAGGGACAAAGTTTGTGGCGCGCCTAGGGCGCCGCGGTAAATTTTAGGCCACAATCCTAACCACACCAATTTCACAACTAGTCACACCCATATCCATGCCCCAACCACACCCATTTAGCACTGCTGATCACACTGTTTCATAAACAATAATTAAAAACAGAAAAAAATGAATGGATTTACAAGTAATGAATTAAAGTATTAATGCAAACTTGGTAATAATATTTCTTTTAAATTAGAATGTAAAAGCTGCACAATACATAACAGATCCAATCTATTAGATAAAATATCTTTAATAATATTGTGCTTCATACATTAAAAAGGGCCCCATACAGTATCTGCGTGCTCCAAGTTTGGGCATTTTAGGCCATTTTGCCACTGTTTTTGCTGTCTGTTACTCTAATTATATACAGCACGATTTGACATTTTAAATAAAAACAGGCCACATATTTGCCAGTGTGGTATTTCCATGACAGCACTCATATCTGCGTGCTCCAAGTTTGGGCATTGTAGGCCGGTGGACCACTTTTTTTGCTGTCTGTTACTCTACTTATATACAGCACTATATTGCATAAATTAACTTCACAAAAAAGCCCCCAAAAATTGACAGTCTGTTATGTCAGGAAGAGGCCTGCCTGGTGTTTGGGTTTAAAAAAATCATAGATTTGCAGGCATACTGATCAAATATTATTTCCCTACTAATAAATACATTTGTGTTGAGCATTTGAAATGGTGCAGTAGTCCATTTAAAATGGGCAAGGCAAGGGGCAAGGGACGGGGAAGTGGGCGTGATGCTGATGGTGCATGAAGAGGACGAGGCCGTGGACAAGGTAAAAGTGGGCAACAATGAAGGCCAACATCTTCTCGCTCGACCTTCCTGTCCCAGTTTCTAGGGGACCGCAGCACACCACTATTGAAGCCAGAGCAGTGTTAAACGGTTGTTGGTTGCATAGCGGATAATGCTTCCAGTCACTTAGCCACCACCACCACCACCATGTCTTCCAAATGGTCAAGTCAGAGTAGCCATGAGTGTGGCCCGGATATCCCTCACCCTTATTCTCCTTCCTCCCACCATGCTGAGTGCCCTGAGACAACTGATCCCACACTTGGACACTCTGAAGAGCTGTTCAGTTTTCCATTTCAAGATTTTGAACTCTCGGCCAGTCAACTTGAAGTGGGGACAGATGAGATCGCATGTAGAGATGCCCAAAGCTTTGACCTGCCCCGGTCACACAAAGGCGATGGTGGGAAAGTGTCAGAAGAGGTGGACGATGATGAGACACAATTGCCAAAAAGTTAGGAGGAGGAGCAGGGTGCGAATGTGGAAGACGAGGTAGTGGATGACTATGTGACTGACCTAACCTGGCAGGAGGACATGCAGAGTGAGGGCAGCAGCACAAATGGGAAAGGAGGCATATCACCCCAACAGGAAGGATGAAGCAGTGTGGTGGCCACAGACAGAAGGCATGCATCCGTTCCCCGTAACACAAACATGAGGGAAGTTGCCATTCCAACTGTTAGATCTTCCCGAGTCTGGTTATTTTTTAAAGACTCTGCCAATAATCCCAAACAGGCCATTTGCAGCACATGCCATGCCCGCATCAGCAGGGGTAGCAAAACAACCAGCCTGACCACCACCAGCATGATCAGGCACATATCAGCAAATCACCTGACTTTGTGGGCCGAACCCCAGGATCCAGGACCACTGTCTGCAGGTGACACCACTGCTTCTTCCACTGTTTTGTATAGAAGCCAATCCCCAGTCCACCGTGCATGTGAAGATGCCTCTAGCCCTGCACCTGTTGTGGCCCACAGTCAAGCAGCACCATCATCAAGCCCGTCCATGTCCTTGTCCCAGCACAGCCTTCAGTTGTCTATACCCCAGTCTTTGGAACGCAAGTGGAAATACCCAGCCAACGGCCCATAAGCCACAGTCCTAAATTCTAATATTTCTCTTCTGCTTGTGCTAGAAATGCTGCCTTTTAGGCTCGTTGAGACGGAAGCTTTCCGCAACATGATGGCGGTGGCCGACCCAAGGTACTCGGTCCCCAGTTGCCACTATTTCTCCCGGTTGCCGTACCGGCATTACACCAGCATGTGTCCCACAACATTACCTGTGCCCTCAGCAATGCTGTTACAAAGAAAGTCCATCTAACCACAGACACATGGACAAGTGCTTGTGGGCAGGGACGGTACATCTCACTGATGGCATACTGGGTTAACATAGTGGAAGCCGGGACCCAGTACGACCTTGGGATGGAACATATCCTCCCCACGCCGAGGATTGCTGGCCCTATGTCAATCAGGGTGGCCCCCCACAGTCTACAGCTCCTGCACCTCCTCCTCCTCCTCTTTATCCTCCATCTCTGAAATCAACACATCAGTCAGAAGCTGGAAGCACTGCAGCACTGCCTCAGCCAAGTGGCAACAGACTGTGTTGAAGCTAATCTGCATAGGTGACAAACCGCACAATGCAGAAGAGTTGTGGACAACGCTGAAAGAGCAGTCAGATGTTTGGATGACACCGCTGAACCTACAGCCAGACATGGTCATGTGTGACAATGGCCGTAACCTGGTGGCGGCTCTGAGGCAAGGTGAGCTCACACACGTACCTTGTTTGGCCCATGTGCTTAACCTCGTGGGTCAATGTTTTCTGAAAAGCTACCCGGAGCTGCCGGATCTGCTAGTGAAAGTACGCCGTCTGTCTGCCCATTTTAGAAAGTCAGCTACAACTTCAGCCACCCTTGCTGTGCTTCAGCAGCATTTGCAGCTTCCAGCTCACAGGCTGGTGTGTTATGTCCCCACGTGCTGGAACTCTACGCTGCATATGTTGGAAAGGATTTGTGAGCAGAAGAGGGCAGTTGTTGACTACCAACATCAATGAGGCCATTGATATTCAGTTCAGACTCCACACATAAGACCTAGGGAGTGGACATGGATGTCCGACATATGTACCATCCTCCAAAACTTTGAGGACTGCACCAAGATGGTGAGCGGCGATGGCACCATAATTAGCATCACCATCCCACTTCTCAGCATTCTGAAAACCTCTCTGCTCACAATTAAAGATGCATTGCAGGCAGAGCACGAAGACATGGAGCAAGGAACCATACAGGGGGAATACACTCAGCCCAGCCTCATGTCTTCTCAAGGTGGATTGGTAGTCAATGAGGAGGAGGAGGAAGAACAGGAGCTACTTTCATGCGCTATAGACGGTACTACAAACACAGCTGTCATACCGTCTGTTCAGCAGGGATGGCCTGAGGACAGGGAGGAGGAGGAGGACAGCATGGTTAGTCGTCCTGTTGGCGAGGACACGGAAGTCTTGCCTGTTAGTAGTCTGGCATGCATGGCTGACTTTATGTTGCGCTGCGTTTCACGTGACTCTCGCATTATAAAAAATTTTGGGTGACACTCATTACTGGTTGGTGACACTTCTAGACCCACGCTACAAGGAGAACTTTCAATCTCTTCTGCCTGAGGCAGAGAGGTGTACTAAAATGTTGCAGTACCAGAGGGCCCTTGTAGCGGAATTACTTAGAAAATTCCCATGTGAGAACGCTGGCAGCAGACGTCAGAGTTTGTTGTACAACCAAGAAGTCCAAGCGAGAGAGACAGAAGTACAATCCAGCTCAGGCAGGGGAACAATGGCAAAGTTCTGGGACAGTTTTCTCAGACCCTCCCATCGTGATGGCACAGAGGCAAGGGGTGCTGTCACAAGAAGTGAAATGTTTGGGAAGATGCTGAGGGAGTACCTTGCAGATCGTACAAACGTCCTCCAGGATTCCTCTGTGCCTTTTAATTATTGGGTATCCAAACTGGACACGTGGCATGAACTGACTCTACGCCTTGGAGGTCCTGGCCTGCCCTGCTGCTAGCGTTCTGTCAGAGAGGGTTTTTAGTGCCGCTGGTGGAATTATAACAGATAAGCGCGTCCGCCTGTCAACTGAAAATTCTGACAGGCTGACTCTTATAAAAAGGGCTGGATTGGGAAAGACATCTGTACACCATCAAGTGAAAACAGTTAAGATAACCTCAAATACATTCTCTCTTTTTGTGGAGGTGTATTCTCATGCACCTCTTCACAACCACACATGGGTATACGCTTCCAGGTTTGGTTTGTTTGTTGTTATCCTCCTCCTTATCCTCATCCTCATCATCCATAACCAGTAGAGCACCAGAATGAATGGATTCCGTGATGCCAAAGGCACCATTTTTTTTTTTCAATGGGTGTAAATATTATGCCTGTAACTAATTGGAAATCAAAACAAATGTTACTCCCACAGGGGAAAATATAAAAAAAAAGAGATATAAGTCTATTTATCCCCTGTATTCTTATATTTTCCATTTTCCCAATCTCTGGACGGTCCTGTTATGAGGAAGTGTATACCTCAACAATAGAAAATTGTTCAAAGACTTTTAAATTATATTTTTATTTATATCCCTGTCTCTGAGCTGTTGCTAGGGACAAACATATCTCGTTGGACACATTCAGGCTTCAAATCTATGAACCTGTGTTTGCCCCTCCCTTTTGTTATTTACTTTCATTGGTGGATTCACATTTTTTATTTCTTTGCTTAATTTCATTATGATTTAGCTTTATGTCTCCTCATTGTCCACCACTAGATCACCAGGCTTATCGGCCTCTGGGCCACTACAGGCAGTCAATTTTTTGTCAAGGGTGTCTCAGATGCCCATAGTATGTTTTTAATAAATGTATCCCCCTTGGGGCAATGTTTGTCAGCCCATAGGCACTTAGTGTATGGGCATTACAAGTGTAGGAGACACAATCCTTTACATTGGGCCTAAGTTTGTATTGAGGCCTTCAGCAATCTCTCCTCATTCTCCACCACTAGATCACCAGGGTTCACGTGTTCTGTGCTGCTACAGACAGTCAGTTTTTTGGCAAGGGTGTCCATGATCCACATGAAATATTTTTTTTAAATTTACCCCCCGCCATGAGCAAATGCTTGTCAGGCCAGGCACTCCATTACAAGTCTCAGAGACCCACACCCCTACTTTGGGCCTACTTCTTAACTTTGTCTCCTGCAATGTCTCTTCTTTACCTGCCACTAGATGACCAGGGTGAACGTGCTCTGTACGGTGAATTTTGGGTAAGTGGACTGTGATGGCACTATTTTATTTAGTAAAAAAAGGACCCCACTTTGGGGAATTGGGCATTACATTACATTGGGCCTACTTCTTAACTCTGTCTCCTGCAATGTGTCCTTTACCTGCCACTAGATCACCAGGGTGAACGTGCTCTGTACAGTGAATTTTGGGCAAGGGGGCTGTAATGGCACTATTTTATTTAGTAAAAAAGGACCCCACTTAGGGGAATTGGGCATTATATTACATTGGGCCTACTTCTTAACTCTGTATCCTGCAATGTGTCCTTTACCTGCCACTAGATCACCAGGGTGAACGTGCTCTGTAAGTTGAATTTTGGGCAAGGGGGCTGTGAAGGCACTATTTTATTTAGTAAAAAAGGACCCCAATTGGGGAATTGTTTGTCAGCTCATGCCCTCCATTATAAGTCTCAGAGACCCACACCCCTACATTGGGCTGTAACAAAACACTCCGGGATCGCCTTTGCTGGGGTCAAAGGTCACGTGGTTTGTGCATTAAACTCTGAGGCGACAGCAGGTTTCCAAGTAGACTGACCTCAGGTCAGGTTTATTAAAGTGAAAGCAAATACAGAAAACAAAACATAAAAATAAATCCTTGCCTGTCCGGCGCTAATTATACAAATACGTTCCTATCTAACAACTGGGGGGCTTCTCCCACCCAGCTAACATTACACAGGTCACAAGCACAGCTCTCACTCACGGTTGTCTCACACAGACAGGCATTCTGTGTGCCCCAGGCTGACACCTGAAACCTCCAGCTGGTCAGCCTTTATTCCTGCACTTATTAACCCCTCGGTATCCTGAAGATACTGAGCGGCCTAATTCACATAGGACAAATACCTGGGCGAGATATACCTGCCCCCGACTACCAGACCGACATGACTCTTACATATCCTCCCCTCCTGCTCAGACCACTCAGGTCGAGCAAGAATACTCTCGAAACAGTGTACTCGGGACAGGGCATCAGCGTTCCCCATCTGCACCCCGGGGCGGTGCTCCACCATGAACGAGTAAGCCTGCAGGGCAAGGAACCACCGGGTTACCCGACTATTACGGTCCTTGTGGAGATGCATCCACTTGAGAGGGGCATGGTCCGTGACCAGCCTAAACTTCCTACCTGCCAGGTAATATTTGAGGGAGTCGAGAGCCCATTTGATGGCTAGACACTCTTTTTCAATCACGGCATACCTCTGCTCATGTACATTCAGTTTCCGACTGAGGTAGAGGACCGGGTGTTCGACTCCGTCCCTTACCTGGGAAAGTACAGCTCCGATACCAGTATCAGAAGCATCCGTTTGCACCACAAACTCGCTGCTGAAATCAGGAGTCACTAGTACGGGCTGAGAGCACAAAGCCCGTTTCAGGCTGTGGAAGGCCTCTTCAGCCGCTGAGGTCCATTTTACCATGACGGAATCCCTCCCTTTGGTAAGATCCGTCAAGGGTGTAGCCATGGCCGCAAAGTTGGGTATGAACCGGCGATAATAGCCGGCAATGCCCAGGAAAGCTTGAACTTGTTTCTTGTTCACTGGTTGCGGCCAGCCCTGAATTGCCTGTATTTTATCGATCTGGGGTTTAACCACTCCTCTGCCAATCACGTAGCCCAAGTATCGGGCTTCTTCAAGGCCGATGTGACATTTCTTAGGATTCGCCGTTAAGCCTGCGTCTCTCAGGTCATCAATCACTGCCTGTACCTTCCGGAGGTGAGCTTCCCAGTCCACGCTGTAAATTATGATGTCGTCTAGGTAGGCAGAAGCGTACTGCCTGTGGGGCCTCAAGACTCAATCCATCAATCTCTGGAACGTTGCTGGGGCTCCGTGAAGTCCAAACGGCATGTAGATATACTGGAACAGCCCTTCCGGTGTAGCAAATGCCGTCTTCTCTCTGGCCGCCTCGGCCAGAGGGATCTGCCAGTACCCCTTTGTTAGATCCAGGGTCGTAATATATCGGGCTTTACCCAGCCGATCGATCAACTCATCGACCCGGGCCATAGGGTAGGCATCAAATTTAGAAACCGCATTCAGTTTCCGAAAGTCATTGCAAAACCGTATAGAGCCATCCGGCTTAGGTATCAACACGATTGGACTGGACCAGGCGCTGTGCGACTCTTCAATGACTCCTAAGTCCAACATGGCCTTCACCTCCCGGGAGACGGCTTCACGGCGTGCTTCCGGAATCCGGTATGGCTTCACATGAACTGTGACACCAGGCTCTGTGACAATCTCATGTTTCACTAGCCTAGTCTGGCCAGGTTTTTCCGAGAAAAACTGTTGGTTCTGTAACAAAAACTGCTTAACCTCAGATTTTTGTCGTTCAGAGAGAGTCTCGGCAATCTGCACCTCCGGTATGGTAGGTGAGCAAACTGGACGGGGCAGATCCGCTGTTAGGGCAGCGCGGTCTTTCCAGGGTTTTATCAGATTCACATGATAGATCTGCTCTGGTTTTCTCTTACCAGGCTGGTGCACTTTATAGTTCACTTCTCCAATTCGTTCCATGACCTCAAAGGGGCCCTGCCATTTCGCCAGAAATTTACTATCCACCATAGGGATTAGGATCAACACCCTATCCCCGGGTGCAAATGTACGGACCTTGGCGCCTCTATCATAACTTTGCCTCTGGGCTCCCTGGGCCTGTAACATATGTTCCCTAACAAGGGGCATGACAGCAGCAATCCGGTCCTGCATTTGCGTTACATGGTCTATCACCGTTTTAAAGGGAGTGACTTGACCTTCCCAGGTTTCTTTTGCGACGTCCAACAGTCCACGGGGATGACAGGCATATAATAGCTCGAAAGGCGAGAATCCTGTGGAAGACTGGGGAACTTCCCTAATGGCAAACAGCAAATAGGGTAACAAGTAATCCCAGTTCTTCCCATCTTTGTCTATCGCCTTCCGGAGCATCTGTTTTAAGGTTTTATTGAACCGCTCAACCAGGCCATCTGTTTGAGGGTGATAGACAGACGTACGCAACTGGTCTATTTGTAAGAGCCTGCAGAGCTCCTTCATCACCCTTGACATAAAGGGAGTCCCCTGGTCGGTGAGTATCTGTTTTGGAATTCCCACCCGACTAAACACTTGTACCAACTCTTTGGCGATCGTTTTGGTAGCAGTGTTACGCAAAGGGATGGCTTCGGGATAACGAGTGGCATAGTCCATGATGACGAGGATATGTTGATGCCCACGTGCGGACCAGGGAAGGGGCCCAACCAAATCCATCCCAATTCTCTCAAACGGGACCCCAATAATAGGGAGGGGTACCAAAGGGCTACAGAACCGAGGTTTAGGTGCCGAGATTTGGCACTCTGGACAGGACTCACAATAGTTACGCACATCATTGTGTATTCCGGGCCACACAAAACAATGCAATATCCTTTCTGTGGTTTTTTGTACCCCCAGATGTCCCCCCATTATATGTCTGTGGGCCAGGTCCAGTACCTTCCGCCGATAAGGTTTGGGTACCACAAACTGTTGCACAGTGTCTTCCCCTTTTTTCTCTACCTGGTAGAGTAAATCATTCTCAAGAACCATGTACGGGTACGCTAGCCTAGTGTCAGGTTCTACGGGTACGCTATCTATCACTTTTACATTTTTCCTAGCCTGAGTCAGGGTAGGATCTTTCATTTGTTCGCTGTGGAAGTCATCCAACTGAACTCCCAAATCGGGTAGGCAGGGTGCTGGGTGGCTGTCTGCCTCCGCCTCTCGCTGAGTTTCCTCAGTTTCCTCAGTTTCCCCCGCCATAACTGAGTAGGGGAACTGAAGGTTAGATTCAATAACCTCCCCAGCAACATCTTCCTGTGGGGTCTCGTCTAGGAACTCGGGACCTCCAGATGGCATGGGGGAAGATTCACGGTTACAGCTACCGTGAAGGAGCAACTGATTCTCCCACAACTGCCAGAAATGAGGAAAATCCCTGCCCAGGATTATATCATGTAACAATGCGGGAACGAGTCCCACTTTGTGTTGCACAGACCCATAGGGAGTGGAGATACATATGACCGCTGTAGGAAATGAGCAGGTGTCACCATGCACACACGTTACAGAAAATTTATCAGACGGACCAGATGGAAGTGCCACCAGACTGGCTTTCACCAGAGTCACCACACTTCCAGAGTCTAGCAATGCCACAACATTTTTCCCATCTACAGACAATTCACGCAGGTGTTTCGCTGTATCATTTTGACCCGCATTCACACTTACTAGCCGTGTAACCAAAGACATGCGTTTCTTAGAGTCCGTAACGTCGCCCTGCATGGGTTCAGTGGTAACAGGACAGTTCGCAGAAACATGGCCCTTCTCATGGCAACGGAAACACCTAACAGGCCCCCTATTGCAACCAGAGTCCGACACCCTTGATCTCGGGGTGAGAGCAGTCCCGTGTTCCTCCCCCACAGTTTTTGGCAATTTTCCTTCCCCCGCAGTCCCTGGAACAGTCTTACCGGTTCCACGAGGAGGAGGTACAGTTCGGGTAGTAGCGGTATCATCAGGAAGTCCTTCCGCCACGGAATAACGCTCCACCAAGTCCACCAATTGATCCGCTGTCGCGGGATTTCCTTGGCTCACCCACTTTTTCAGCGCCGGTGGTAGTACTCTCAGGTACTTGTCCAGAACGATCCGCTGGATTATCTCCGGAGTTGTCAGTACCTCGGGTTGCAGCCATTTCTTTATCAAGTAGATCAGGTCGAACATCTGCGATCGCGGCGGTTTATCTGGCTGATAGGTCCACTGATGTACCCTCTGTGCACGGACAGCCGTCGTAACACCCAGCCGGGCCAGGACCTCAGCTTTCAGCCTCTCAAAGTCCTGAGCGACTTCCGGGTCCAAGTCATGGTAAGCTTTTTGGGCCTCACCGGAGAGAAACGGAGCAATTAGATCGGCCCATCGTTCCTTCGGCCACTTCTCTCTCAACGCTGTCCGCTCAAACGTTGTCAGGTACGCCTCGACGTCATCTTCTGCGGTCAGCTTTTGCTAGTACCGACTCACATGGATTCTCCTGGACTCTGCTTCCGGGTTTGCCTCAGGCATGCTCACCAAGCGCTGCGCCACCTGTTGGAGAAGCTGGCAGTATGCAGTCGTCACGTCCACCAACTCCTTCAGCTGTGCGGCCATCAAGCGGTTAGCTTCCTGCTGTACGGCAGCGGACTGTACTAGGGCTTTCACCACGTCTTCCATACTGTCGCCTGTGCCACGGAGTGCCCGCGTTCTCCACCACAATGTAACAAAACACTCCGGGATCGCCTTTGATGGGATCAAAGGTCACGTGGTTTGTGCATTAAACTCTGAGGCGACAGCAGGTTTCCAAGTAGACTGACCTCAGGTCAGGTTTATTAAAGTGAAAGCAAATACAGAAAACAAAACATAAAAATAAATCCTTGCCTGTCCGGCGCTAATTATACAAATACGTTCCTATCTAACAACTGGGGGGCTTCTCCCACCCAGCTAACATTACACAGGTCACAAGCACAGCTCTCACTCACGGTTGTCTCACACAGACAGGCATTCTGTGTGCCCCAGGCTGACACCTGAAACCTCCAGCTGGTCAGCCTTTATTCCTGCACTTATTAACCCCTCGGTATCCTGAAGATACTGAGCGGCCTAATTCACATAGGACAAATACCTGGGCGAGATATACCTGCCCCCGACTACCAGACCGACATGACTCTTACAGGGCCTACTTCTTAACTCTGTTTCCTGCAATATCTCTTCCTTATCTCCGATGACATGACCTGGGTGAATGTGTCCTGTACTTTTATAGGCCACAGAATTTTGAGCAAGGGGGGCTGTGATGGCAATAGTATATGTTTAAAAAAGGTACCCCCGATTGGTGAAACCACATCCTTGTTGGCAAAGACTTCATAACATTTGTTGTACCTTAAAAAGCTCACTTGAAAAGCTCCTTTTTGTGTTACCTGGTTGCTCACATTGGACACAATACACTTCATATAAATTTGATAAAGCAATGCTGTTATTTTTGGCTCAGTAGTTCATTACAAATATTTCTTTGTCGACTATATTAGTTTCTCTCCTTGAGAGCGATAACTTTGGCTGCCTAAAATGTACAAATGGCGATTTGGAATCCAGATTAAAATACTGTATACTTAATGCATTCAGACAACCATATAGCTGCATTTCTTGTAAAACATTTACAGATGTGACAGACAAAGCTCATAGTTACACAATCTTGAGAAATGTTTGTTTATTCACTTCACAAACAGTTCTGAGCCTCTATATGTTTGCTGTTTGCCATTGTAAAACATTAAGGCTTACTGGATCCCTGCCTGTGGTGGTTTGATCTAAATTCTTGTGGCTTTTATTTTCTAGGGTTTTTTTACCCCTCATCTGATGACTCCATGATATCTCAGTTTCATACAACCTTGAAAGCTGGCCACTTGAAGGTCTGGGTGAAACTAGAGTAACTACATAGTGTAAATCACTATATAAGATCAGAGAAACATGACTAAGACAGATGCCATAACTGGGGTACCTGTACATGTACAGTTTGCTGATACCTGCATAATTGGGGAAACCCATGCAGTGTATGTAATCTCCCAGGGGTTCTCTGTCTTGGTGCTGCTTCTCTGATATTCCAGACGGATGATGTTTAAAAGCCTCTTGGTGATGATCTAAGAATACTGTATGTAGTTGTTAATCTTCATATACGTAATCACTATATTTATGTAATTCTTATATGTATTTATTAACCTTTGTATGTTAACTCGTGTTGAGCATTCCGATACCGCAAGTATCGGGTATCGGCCGATACTTGCGGTATCGGAATTCCGATACCGAGTTCCGATACTTTTGTGATATCGGAAATCGGAATCAGATCCATATTCATGTAAAAAATAAAGAATTAAAATAAAAAATATGTATATAGTCACCTCTCCGGCGGCCCCTGGACCTTACCGCTGTAACCGGCAGCCTCCATTCCTAAGAATGAGCGCCTGAAGGACCTGCGATGACGTCGCGGCTTGTGATTGGTCGCGTGAGCGGTCACGCGACCTATCAGAAGCCGCGACGTCATCGAAGGCCCTTCACGCGCTCATTCTTAGGAACGGAGGCTGCCGGTTACATCGGTAAGGTCCAGGGGCCTCCGGAGAGGTGAGTATATCAATATTTTTTATTTTTATTCTTTATTTTACACATTAATATGGATCCCAGGGCCTGAAGGAGAGTTTCCTCTCCTTCAGACCCTGGGAACCATCCAGGATACCTTCCGATACTTGGTGTCCCATTGACTTGTATTGGTATCGGGTATCGGTATCGGCGATATCCGATATTTTTCGGGTATCGGCCGATACTATCCGATACCGATACTTTCAAGTATCGGAAGGTATCGCTCAACACTAATGTTAACATATACAAAAGTGTACGCCCTCACACTATTCAATCATACTATTCCTTGAATTTTGTAGCTTGCAATAAAATTGTGTTGTATTGCAAGTATTAGCCTTATTTAAAGCCGTATCTGAACTTTAGTGTAAAAATAAATAATTTTGCAAAGAGGGAACCATCATACCATTAAAAAATATGAGTGGATTGTCATGGGCCCATCCAGTATGTGGGTTCCAAGGCGTAATGGGGTGTATATGACTATGCAGCAGGGCTGGATTTGCTGCCAATGTGTAAAACAAAGGAGTACGGAGTACAAAATGCATATTGTGAAGTGAATTTTCATGGGCCCATCCAGTATGTGAGTTACAAGGCATAATGGGGTGCATATGACTGACTATGCTGCAGGGCTGGCCTTGCTGCCAATGTGTAAAACAAAGGAGTACAGGAGTACAAAATGTATATTGTGAAGTGGATTTTCATGGGCCCATCCAGTTTGTGGGTTCCAAGGCGTAATGGGGTGCATATGACTGACTATGCAGCAGGGCTAGCTTTGCTGCCAATGTGCAAAACAAAGAAGTATGGAGTACAAAATGCATATTGTGAAGTGGATTTTCAGGGGCCCATCCAGTATGTGGGTTCAAAGGCTTATTGGGGTGCATATGAATTGGTAGCAGGGCAGGCCTTGAATTCAATGCAACACTTTTTCAGGAGTCCCCCCTGGACATCTTATGAAAGGGGTATTGTGGTGCATCATAATTCTTGGCAGCCCATCCACTCACAGCATAGGCTACAACAGTTTAGGAGACCCACTGTTTAATAATGGCCCTTTAAAAAGATTAATGCCGCCTGATGCACCAGTAAAAATAGGCTCTGTGACTTCAAGAGTTCCTCCTTCATAAAGTAACAAGATGGGTCTGCTTATGTGTCACACACCACATGGCCAGCTAGGGTTGTTAAATGTTACAATGACATTTCCCAGTGAATGCATTTGTAGTGGTTGAAAGCAATGTTAAAGTTGAAAAACGCTTAAAAAACGCTGCTTCTGAACTAAGCCCAAGAGGTGGAGGAAATTTCCTGTGGGTTTAATTATTTGGCCTTACAGGTAAGTCATTAACCTGCAAAGGATGTACCTTGACATATTTCCCAGCAAAATCTGTTTTGATTTCATTTTAGTGTTGTTTTTTGTTGCATCGGGAAAAATGGCATGAATCTTGGAAAAAAAAGGTTACAGCTGTGAACAGGAGTCAGGAATGCTTCCAGGGGCGATCCCCATGATGTCCCTGTGTCATTTGAGCAGTGTTTCCATCATTTTCAGATGTTTTTAGACCTTAAAAGGACCTCCGGGGAGATTACGGTAAAAATACTGGGGTCTCCCATAGACTTACATTGGGCTCGTTGCTCGGGTCGAGTACCCGAGTATACCAATCTGCTTGACTCGAGCAACGAGCACTCGAGCATTTTAGTGCTCGCTCATCACTAGATATGACAGTTGTGCAGGTAGTACCGTTTATAGCGCATTAAACTAGCTCCTGTTCTTCCTCCTCTTCCACATTGGGATGAGATGAGGCTGGGCTGTGTGTAATCACCCTGTATGGTTCCTTGCTCCATCTCATCGTGTTCTGCCTGCAATGCATCATCTTTGTTTGTGAGCAGAGACTATTTGAGAACTCAGAGAGGTGGGATTGTGATGCTAATTATGGTGTCATTGCTGCTCACCACTTAGGGGCGTCCTCAAAGTTTTGGAGGATGGTACATATGTCTGACATCCATGTCCACTCCTGACGTCTTATGTGTGGAGTCTGAACTCAAAACCGACACCGTTGTTGATGTTGGTAGTCAACAACTGCCCTCTTCTGCTCACAAATCCTTTCCAACATCTGCAATGTAGAGTTCCAATGCGTGGGGACATCCCACGCCAGTCAGTGAGCCAGAAGCTGCAAACGCTGCTGAAGCCCGGCAAGGGTGGCTGAAGCTGTACCTGACTTTCTAAAATGGGCACACAGGCAGCGTACTTTGACAGGCAGATCCTGCAGCTCTGGGTAGGTTTTGAGAAACCGCTGAAGCACGAGGTTAAGCACATGTGCCAGGCATGTATGTGTGTGAACTCATCTCGCCTAAAAGCTGCAACCAGGTTCCGGCCATTATCACAGACGACCATGCCTGGTTGTAGGTTCAGCGGTGTCAGCCACAGATCTGCCTGCTCCTTCAGAGCTGTCCATAACTCTTTAGCATTGTGCAGTTTGTCACCTAAGCATATTAGCTTCAGCACAGACTGTTGCTGCTTGGCTGAGGCAGTGCTGCAGTGCTTACAGCTTGTGACTGATGTGCTACTTTCAGAGATGGAGGCTGAAGAGGAGGAGAAGGATGAGGTGAAGGAGCTGTAGACTGTGGGGGCAACCCTGATTGACCTAAGGCTTGCAATCCTCGGCGTTGGGAGGATGTGTTTCATCCCAAGGTCCGACTGGGACCCGGCTTCCACTGTGTTAACCCAGTGTGCCATCAGCAAGATGTACTGTCCCTGCCCACAAGCACTTGCATTGTTGAGGGCACAGCTAATGTTGTGGTATACGTGCTTGTGTAATGCGGGGAAGGCACACCGGGAGAAATAGTGGTGGCTTCGGACCTAGTACTGAGGGACAGCCGCCGCCATCACGTTGCGGAAAGCTTCTGTGTCTATGAGCCTAAAAGGCAACATTTAGAGCTGTCGAGAAATGTGGGAATTTAGTAGTTGGGACTGTGGGGCGTTGGCTGCGTATTTGCTCTTGCGTTCCAAGGACTGGGGTATGGACAACTAAACATTGCGCTGGAACAAGGACATGGACGTGCTTGCTGATGGTGCTAGTTGAGTGTCTGCAATGACAGGTGCAGGGCAGGAGGCATTTTCACATGCACCATGGACAGGGGATTGGATTGCTTGCACAACAGCAGAAGAAGCAGTGGTGTCACCCACAGACACTGTTCCTGGACCTTGGGGTTCGGCCTACAAAGTTGGGTGCTTTCCTGCCATGTGCCTGATCATGCTGGTGGTGATCAGGCTGGTTGTTTTGCTACCCCTGCTGATGCTAGTGCAGCGCCCCAGAGTCCTGGTCGTTGCAGTACTGTGGCTCCGCCACTATGGGGAGCTACGGTGCGTCTGATGGCACTGAAGGAGTTCATCCGATCAGGTATCACAGACACCAATACATTTCACAGCTGGGCCTCCAGGGGGAGCTAAGGGTGCTATTCATTAGGCCACTCCCCACCATAGTGGGTAAACTGGGGGTCAGGCAGGAAGTTAGATGAGAAAGCTGACTGGGTTGGAACCAGGCAACACCTTGTGGCAGAGGGTGTTGTGGGGGAAGATACAGTAGGGTCTCTGTCAGGGGTGGGATCCTGACAGAGGCTTGGCATTTGAAAGAACGTAAAGGGACAGTGCCTGCTCCGGGAAGCGGCGGTGCCCGAGGAAAGACTAGAAGCGAGATAGATTGTGCTGAGTGAGAAACGAGATCAAGCAAAAGGAGAATACCAGTAGGGGTCGTGCTGTAAGACCGGAGCAACACCCTACTGAGGCGCACTACCGGTGGCCGGAACGCCGAGGGAGTATTATAACATTCAGCTTCAAGCAATACTCTAAACAGCAGCAGGACAGTCAGTCTAAGGCGGGCTGTCTCACACAAATCACCTATGAAGTCTTGGGGGGCACCTTGTGGAGAGGGGCGACTCTAGGGTCCCGGAAGAGCTCCGAGCCTACCCGTCAAACGGGTGCCGTCCCAACCAGAACAACAGGGAGGGACGGAGGATTAGAAGAACATCATTTAATTGAGTTGTGAGGGAACTTAAGAAACAGACACAACAGTTGTGGGGACTTTCCGTAAGCACAGCAGGGAAGGACCGCAACACATAGCGCTAGAAGGAAGGCACCGATTTCCACCTGTGAGGAGAACTCTGGAGGTGCCATTGGACCGGCCGGACTTGCGCAGCCTGGTGACCCGTATTCCGGACTGAGGACCCAGAGATCTTCAGTAAAGAGGTAAAGAGACTGCAACCTGGTGTCCTCGTTATTACTGCACCACACCACCACGGCCTCACCCCCATCTACATCATCCACACCTGTTATTCACCGAGCGCCCCACGGCAGGGTCACGGACCGGGGCCTAGCCGCCGTGACAACCCCAGAGCAGAGACTCACACAGGCCCGGTACCGGGTACCCCTCGGCCCTGCGGCGGTGGGGGCGCTACAACTTGGCGTCACGAACAGGATCTACTTAAGCCTGAAGAATCAGGTCATGTGTGCCTTGGAACTGTGATTTACTGTGCTTAGACTGTACTTTATTGCAAAGACTGTGGATTGTCGCTTGCCGCCAAAAGTTCGCGCCAAAACCGCCTCCATTGCAGTGTTACAGGGAGCGCAGAGGGAGACGGGAGGCGTGCCATGGGAGGAGACTACCAAAGTGGCGCCAGAAGCGGTGATCGCCCCCTGCGCCTCTTGTTGCAAAGCGATGACCTGCCTCAAGGCAGAGGACCACCTCCTGACCTGCAACGGCGGGAAACGGGAGACGGAGAGGAAGCCCGACCCTGGAGAAATGGCGGAGTCAGATGCATGCACTGTCACCGAATGTCGGACAGTGAAGACGAACAGCGAGTGCCCGAACGGGGAAGGAGCAACCCCGGCCTGCCCTCACCCATTGGAGGCGGACTCGCGTCCACCGCCAGTGGAGGAGCCGAACCTACCTACCCCAGTCACGGAATCATGGAAGGCGGAGCTACAACGAGAGGTGACTCCGGAGGAGCCGCGGTCCGGGCTGCAGCCGATTCCAGTGTCCTCGTCAACGGACCGGAGCGACACCGGTGGAATCACATCAGGCGCAGGTATGGATGGCATCCCTACTCCCCTGGCCGATTCTGCTCCCCCGACCGATCCGGTTCCCCTGAGCGATCCCGCTCCTGTGACCGCTCCTCACCCCAGCAATGATCGTTCTTTCTTGGTGGAGCGGGTCATCCTTACCTCTAACGCGATGGGGAAGCTGGTGCCCCCGCTACCAACCAAGATGGGAGAACCCATAGGTGTGGGCCTAGACGGGGTGATCCTTCGGTGGGACACCCCCTGGACCGGGCCGGATGGGGCCCGGGAGGATGGCCTCACCCTTGCAGTACTTACCTGGGAACAGTATAAGCAATGTCTGATCCAACACTGGAAAGATCGGGACGAGGCCGAACCACCTGACACGCAACGTAAGAAGTCGGCTCCCGGCAGGAAAGATGTGGTAAAGCGGGGAACCGTACTGGCCTACCACCCAAAGAGGGGATGGGGCTCCATACAGGAACCGGGGCTACCAACTGATGTCTTTGTCACTAGCTATAATGTGAAGACCCCCTGCTGCAGTCAAAATGGTGATCCGTTACAAAGAGGGGATCAGGTGACTTACACCCGCCATCGGAGTGCACAAGGATGGTGTGCCCGGAATGTTCGACGGTGTGAGCCGTCGAGAGCGCCCCCTGTAGCCCCGATCATGAATGATCCTGATTTGCCAGACCTTGTTCCCATCACCACGGTACGTCTTGTAGCGGCTGCCGAACTCGCAAGCAGGATTAGCCTTCAAATCCAGGCACCGGTTGATCTGATGGCATCTGAGAGACCAACCACCAGTACGGGTGCCACGTTGGCTGGGGGACAAAGACCGCCCCCAGACTTGGAAGAATAAACCTCGAAACCATGAATCTGTAAATAGTTGCTGTTTTCCTGTGTTCTGCTAGACCCGTCCAGGGTAAACTTTTAAAGGGATCCTTTTGTTGACCCGGGATCCCTATTGTTTTGTTTTTGTTTGTTTTTCTACAGTTTTTGCACAAGTTTCTAGAACTGCTGAAATCATGAACAGTGCATGATCCGAACTTCTTGTACATAGTTTGCACCTTATTAAAGGCGCTCCCTACTGGTTTTACTTAAAGAAGGACTCTTTGTGAAGATACCACACTGGAACCTTTGCTGAGTATGGACTGGTAGCTTGAGAAGGCGTGCTACCTCATAGAGACTTGGTCCCCTCTTAAAGGGGATGTTCATTTGTTACGCTTAAACTGTGATATTGCTTAAGATTGGAAGCAATAATGTCTTGACCAAAGAAAGTGATGATAATGTTTATATGAGTAAGTTATATGTATTTGACTAGTTAATTGTGAAGAAATATTGATGATGTTCTCTGAGAAGTAAAAGGTGAAAGATAGAAGAAGGATGCAGTGGACCCGTAGGGATAGACGTGGTGTCCAGCATGCATGCAAGGAAGAAAGATAATGAGAAGGCTTAATGTTCAATAGAAAATGTTTTTTGATAATGCTGATAGATAGTTAGGATAGAAGGTAAACCCTGAGTCCTCATAGGAGTCATGAAGAGATGACTTAGTGCTCTTAAACTGAAAGTAATGTTATGTTCTATACTGTGTATAGTAGTTGAAAAGGCAGTAGGCCCTGGCTGAACGGGGCGGTCCTGTAACTGAAAGGAGAGGCAGTAGGTCTGGTGCCGATAGGACAGGCGGTCCTGCAGATTTAAAGAAGGAGAATGAGAAAGTTAAATTGCCTTATAATGTGATTATAGGAAGGTCTTTAGTGGATTTAGAGTGTAAGTCCTTAAAGGCAATGTTAAATTATTGTTCAACAATTTTGCACTTAGTAGAATACCCGGTTGGGTAACAGGAGTTATTTATAGCCTGTAATTTATAATGTTAACTATGTTTGTAACGTTCAAGTGTCCTTACCTCCCATAAAGGGAAGCCTGTTCAAGTATACTTATTGTTATTACACTCAACGAAACTGTATGTCTTTTTGCTAACTTGTATTGTTGTTTTCTTCCCAGTCCCGGAGTACTGTGTTTAACCAGGGGGGAGTGCAGCGCCCCAGAGTCCTGGTCGTTGCAGTACTGTGGCTCCGCCACTATGGGGAGCTACGGTGCGTCTGATGGCACTGAAGGAGTTCATCCGATCAGGTATCACAGACACCAATACATTTCACAGCTGGGCCTCCGGGGGGAGCTAAGGGTGCTATTCATTAGGCCACTCCCCACCATAGTGGGTAAACTGGGGGTCAGGCAGGATGTTAGATGAGAAAGCTGACTGGGTTGGAACCAGGCAACACCTTGTGGCAGAGGGTGTTGTGGGGGAAGATACAGTAGGGTCTCTGTCAGGGGTGGGATCCTGACAGAGGCTTGGCATTTGAAAGAACGTAAAGGGACCGTGCCTGCTCCGGGAAGCGGCGGTGCCCGAGGAAGGACTAGAAGCGAGATAGATTGTGCTGAGTGAGAAACGAGATCAAGCAAAAGGAGAATACCAGTAGGGGTCGTGCTGTAAGACCGGAGCAACACCCTACTGAGGCGCACTACCGGTGGCCGGAACGCCGAGGGAGTATTATAACATTCAGCTTCAAGCAATACTCTAAACAGCGGCAGGACAGTCAGTCTAAGGCGGGCTGTCTCACACAAATCACCTATGAAGTCTTGGGGGGCACCTTGTGGAGAGGGGCGACTCTAGGGTCCCGGAAGAGCTCCGAGCCTACCCGTCAAACGGGTGCCGTCCCAACCAGAACAGCAGGGAGGGACGGAGGATTAGAAGAACATAATTTAATCGAGTTGTGAGGGAACTTAAGAAACAGACACAACGGTTGTGGGGACTTTCCGTAAGCACAGCAGGGAAGGACCGCAACACATAGCGCTAGAAGGAAGGCACCGATTTCCACCTGTGAGGAGAACTCTGGAGGTGCCATTGGACCGGCCGGACTTGCGCAGCCTGGTGACCCGTATTCTGGACTGAGGACCCAGAGATCTTCAGTAAAGAGGTAAAGAGACTGCAACCTGGTGTCCTCGTTATTACTGCACCACACCACCACGGCCTCACCCCCATCTACATCATCCACACCTGTTATTCACCGAGCGCCCCACGGCAGGGTCACGGACCGGGGCCTAGCCGCCGTGACAACCCCAGAGCAGAGACTCACACAGGCCCGGTACCGGGTACCCCTCGGCCCTGCGGCGGTGGGGGCACTACAACTAGCCTGGCAGGTGGTGTAAATGTCCCTTTTTGGGCTTATCGGCAGAGTCTTTAAAAAACAACCAGAGTTGGGAAGACCTAACAGTTGGACTGGAAACTTCCCTTATGCTGTTGTTACAGGGAACAATTTCCCGCCTTCTGTCTGCAGCCACGACACTGCTTCTTTCTGCCTGTTGGGGTGCTATGCCTCCCTCCCATTGTGTGCTGGTGTCTTCGCTCTGCATGTCCTCCTGCCAGGTTGGGTCAGTTACTATATCATTTACCACCTCATCTTCCACTTCCGCACCCTGGTCCTCCTCCTGACTTTCTAGCAATTGTGTCTCATCATCATAGTAACTTAGTAACATAGTTATTAAGTTTGAAGGAAGACTTTAAGTCCATCTAGTTCAACCCATAGCCTAACCTAACATGCCCTAACATGTTGATCCAGAGGAAGGCAAAAAAAAAAACCCATGTGGCAAAGAGTAAGCTCCACATTGGGGAAAAAAATTCCTTCCCGACTCCACATACGGCAATCAGACTAGTTCCCTGGATCAACACCCTATCAAGGAATCTAGTATATATAACCTGTAACATTATACTTTTCAAGAAAGGCATCCAGTCCCCTCTTAAATTTAAGTAATGACTCATGCATTACAACATTATACGGCAGAGAGTTCCATAGTCTCACTGCTCTTACAGTAAAGAATCCACGTCTGTTTTTATACTTAAACCTTCTTTCCTCCAGACTTAGAGGATGCCCCCTTGTCCCTGTCTCAGGTCTATGATTAAAAAGATCATCAGAAAGGTCTTTGTACTGTCTCCTCATATATTTATACATTAAAATAAGATCACCCCTTAGCCTTCGTTTTTCCAAACTAAATAGCCCCAAGTGTAATAACCTATCTTGGTATTGCAGACCCCCCAGTCCTCTAATAACCTTGGTCGCTCATCTCTGCACCCGCTCTAGTTCAGCTATGTCTTTCTTATACACCGGAGACCAGAACTGTACACAGTATTCTAAGTGTGGTCGAAATAGTGACTTGTATCGAGGTAAAATTATGCTCTCCTCATGAGCATTTATGCCTCTTTTAATGCATCTCATTATTTTATTTGCCTTTGTAGCAGCTGCCTGACACTGGCCACTAAATGTGAGTTTGTCATCCACCCATACTCCCAGGTCTTTTTCATTGACGGTTTTGCCCAGAGTTTTAGAATTAAGCACATAGTTATACATCTTATTACTTCTACCCAAGTGCATGACCTTACATTTATCCCCATTAAAGCTCTTTTGCCATTTATCAGCCCAAGATTCTAGTTTACATAAATCATCCTGTAATATAAAATTGTCCTCCTCTGTATTGATTACCCTGCAGAGCTTAGTGTCATCTGCAAATATTGAAATTCTACTCTGTATGCCTCCTACAAGATCATTAATAAATATGATAAAAAGAGGAGGGCCCAATACTGACCCCTGTGGTACCCCACTGCTAACCGCGACCCAGTCCGAGTGTGCTCCATTAATAACACCCTTTGTTTCCTATCCCTGAGCCAGCTCTTAACTCACTTACACATATTTTCCCCTATCCCCATTATTCTCATTTTATGTATCAACCTTTTGTGTGGCACCCTATCAAACGTTTTTGAAAAGTCCATATACACTACGTCCACTGGGTTCCCTTGGTCCAGTCCAGAACTTACCTCTTCATAGAAATTGATCAGATTAGTCTGACAGAAATGGTCCCTAGTAAACCCATGTTGGTATTGGGTCATGAGGTTATTCCTCTTCAGATACTCCAGCATAGCATCCCTTAGAATGCCCTCCAGAATTTTACCCACAGTAGAGGTTAAGCTTACTGGCCTATAATTTCCGAGTTCAGTTTTTGTCCCTTTTTTGAATATTGGCACCACATTTGCTATACTCCAGTCCTGTGGTACAGACCCTGTTATTATGGAGTCTTTAAAGATTAATAATAATGGTCTATTAATGACTGTACTTAATTCCTGCTGTACTTGGGGGTGTATCCCATCCAGGCCCGGAGATTTGTCAATTTTAGTGATTTTTAGATGCCGCCGTACTTCCTGCTGGGTTAAGCAGGTGACACTTAATGGGGAATTTTTGTTATCACTGATCAGATTGTCTGCCATGGAATTTTCTTGTGTAAATACTGATGAAAAAAAAGTCATTTAGCATATTGGCTTTTTCCTCATCCTCATCCACCATTTCATCCACCTCTTCTGACATTTTTCCACCGTCGCCTTCTTGTGACCGTGGCTACTCAAATATTTGGGCATCGCTACATGCGATCTCCTCTTGCCCTGCTTCAAGTGCCCCGGGCGAGAGGCCTGAAGCTATAAATAGAAAAGTGAACATCTCTTCAGAATGTGCAATTGTGGGATCAATTGTCTTTGGGCACTCGGCATAGTGGGAGGAAGGAGGATCAGGGTGAGGAATATGCGGTCCAGACTCATGGCTACTGAGACTTGACCGTGTTCAAGACAGGGTGGTGGTGGCAAAGTGACTGCAAGCATTATCCACTATCCAGCCAGCAACCGTTTGACACTGCTCTGGATTCAATAGTGGTGTGCTGCGGTCCCCTAGTATTTGGGACAGGAAGGTCTGGCGAGAAGATGTGGGTGTTTGTTGTGGCACAATTTCAGCTTGCCCACAGCCTTGGCCTCTGCATGCATCATCACCATCACCATCACGTCTAGTTCCCTGTCCCTTGCCATGCGCCTTGCCCATAATATTTTCTATGTTCACTACAAATGGCTGAATTTGGAGCGAACTTATATGAGTCGCCCGCCTGGGCCGTGGGTTACTTGGGTCCAGTCGCACTTAAAGGGGATATCACAGTGGCTGCAACCCAGTCCGTGGCCCTGGGCACTCAATTAAAAGGGGCAAAAGGTCTTTAAGGGAATTAATAAAATTTGTATAAGTTCGTGACGCCACCTGTGGTTCTCGGTCAGTAGGAACCAACGCCGCTTAAAGTGGTCCTCTGGGGTGATGGTATGGTGGCTGGATGGTGACGCTTCCCACAGGTGAAGTGGGGTCCCTAGGGCTCCCGGTGTGCTGGGCAGGGATGGTGTATGCCAGCATTAAATGGAGGACACAGAATTGTAATGTCTTTACCTGGTTTACTGGTTGTAAGCAGCTGCAGTCCAGGGTACCAGCTACAGGTAGTGGTGTGGTCTGGCCGGCCTGGAGGCAATGATGATCTCTTTCCCAGGTGAGGTCCGTAAGCCTTCCTATTCGCGCTCGTATGCGAGGTCCTTGCTGCCAATGGCTTCCATACAAAGTCCTCTCTCTCCTGTCCTGGGACAGTTACCTGTATGATGGGCAGTGTGAGTCTTTTTATAGGGTCTCTATCATGACCCGGGCTCTTAGAGTACTGCTGCACCTTCAGGTGTGGGTGCGGGCAAATAACATAAAGTCCTATGCCCTCCAGTTCTGCCGTGCAACCTGGGGTACAACATAGCCTCGGCCTCCCGGTGCCCGGTTTCTGCACTTTGGCTCTGGGGGTGCCCGGTCACAGTTCCCCTCTGAGCCCCTTTCCTTCTCCTGTGCTTCTTTCCTCTGATGCTTCACTACATTCAACCCATCGGGTTCACTTCCTTTCCTAGAGCTGCAGCTTAGTCCTGGCTGCACAGCTCCACTGTCTTCTCTCCACTCCTCTCCCTTTACTGTCTTCTCCAGACTGAACTAACTCCTCCTCCAGACCAGAACACTTAAAGCTGGGGAAGCTCCCCTGAATCCGGGTTCTGAGCTCCCCCTTCTGGCCTGGATTCAGAATGTGTTGTATGTAGGTGCGTTGCCTGGTAAAGGGAATCCTCCTTGCCTCCAAGCATGATATTACCCTTCCCCGAAGGGAAGGCAACAACACTGTAACAACCGGTTACCTGGGGTGTTACGTATATGTGATCCGTGTCATAGAAAACCACAGTTTTAAATAACTGGCCTGTAGGTAACTATTTTTAACAGCAAGTTGGTGTCAATAACTTCGCTAACACACTGCAACAAAATTTATATGGAGGCCAGAAATGGCAAAATTTTGAGAGCACATTTTTGTGATCCGTGTGACGGACAAACCACAGTTTTAAATAGCTGGCCTGTAGGTAACTATTTTTAACAGCAAACTGGTGTCAATAACTTCGCTAACACACTGCAACAAAATTTAAATCGAGGCAACAAATGGCAGAATTTTGAGCGCACGTTTATGTGATTCAAGTGACGGACAAACCACAGTTTTAAATAGATGGATTCAGCAGTGCCAACAAACAAATGTAGCAGAAAAACTGTGTGTACGGGTCCCGTAGAAGCGCTATACCAGCGCGAAACGGCCGTCATCAGAGCCTGCACACTCCTATCTTCACACCCCCGAGTCATGAAGGTTTTATATTGTGATTGAATAAAGGACAAACCATTTTAGGGATCGGTGAGTACTGCCTATCGCTTCTTTCTTATACAGCCATATGAGGGTTTGTTTTTTGTGGGACGAGTTGTACTTTTGAATAACAACAGTCATGAAAACATGATTCTACAGCTCAGTATAATTATGAGCTAAAAAACATGCATTGTTTTATTTTTATTTAGGTGGTTAAAAAAGAAAAGAAGTTTCTAAAAGAAAATTAGCTTGTGTCGCCATTTTCAGAGACTTGTAATGTTCTCCACTTTTGGTCAATGGGGCTATCCAAGGACTTCTTTTTTTTGCGCCTAAAGCCAACATTTTTACTGATACCATTTTGGAGTACATATAATGTTATAATCGCCTTTAATTGCATTTTTTTGCAGTGTAGTGGTAACCAAAAACATTTATTTCAGGCGTTTCGATTTTTTTCTAATTACGCTGTTTGCTGAGTGGGATAATTAATATGATATTTTGATAGCTCTAACTTTTATCAACGTAACAATGTTACATATGTGTATTTTTTATTCCTTTATTTTTAGTTGACGAAATGAGAGGTGAATTAAATGTGTATATTTCTTTTAGAAAAAAAGTTTATTCTTAAAAGCATGTTTCCCACTTTTCATCGTACTTTTTAGTCCCCTTAAGGGACTTAAACCTGCAATAATCTGATCCCTTATATACATTAATATCACAGTATTTCTGTGTACAGCAAAAATCATGTCTCTTATGACCACTAGCCAGAAGATGGTGTTCAGAGAAGTACCATCATGACAGCCTTACGGGTCTTCATTAGACCCCCAGCCTCCATGGCAGCCCCTCAGCACCCCGCAATCAAGTCACGAGGCACCTAAGCGGGCATGGAATATCATGCCCCCATGATGGCATGCTGTGAATACCTCTATCATAGGTTCACAGCGGCATTTAATAGGTTAACAGCAGCAAGTGGAGTGCAGCTTCATACATGGCTTTTTAGAAGCAGATGACTGAATATTACAGTCATCATCTTTCAGGAAAGATTTGGGCTCAGTTGGTATATAATGTAACTATACATCACATGTTGGTAAGGGGTTAAAGGAATAAGGAATAAAAAAGCCTTACAAGTTTAATATCACCCTTAACATACTGAACTGTAGAACCAGGTTACACAGTCATTACAAAACCCCCCAAAATAATTGTGAAATTACAAAGGGAGGGGTTCACAATTTTACAGTACATAAAATTGTTGTTCTTATTTTTCAGTAAAATCTTTGGTACAATGAATGGTGTCATTCAAAACAACATATTGCCGGCTGAAAAAAAGCAAGCCCTCACATGATTATGTTAACAATTTAAAAAAAAAAATATGATTCTTAAATGAAGGGAAGGAAAAACTAAAAATATTTATGTACTGTGTGTATATATATATATAGTATATATATATATATATATATATATATATATATATGTATATATATATATATATGTATATATGTACAGTATATATGTGAAATAAAACAATAAAACAAAGTCTAAAAAATTGCATGTGATGTAAACACCCTTTTTAAACAATGCATGATTTTCTGATGTCACGTTCACCTTTATTTTTAGTTCATGTTTAAGATGGCATGTTCTATTTTATTACTGTTATCATTTTCCTAAATTTCTCTGCAGGTTGATTCATCAAAAGCATATTATACAAACACTCTTTTTATTACTCCGTTGAGTACAATCCTCATTACGGTTATCCCAGTTCAACTTAATTTCACATGTGCCTATAATCTGACTACAAATGCCAACCTCCAAAACCCTCTGAATATGGTGACGTGTAATAATTTTGAAGGCAATATATCTCAAGCTATAAACATTACAGACAATAATGTTTACAGGTATGTGAATCATAGCTAAGAATTTAGCACAACTAGAATAATACAATACTGGGGTACTCTGCTGCCTGCTCTCACTGTTTAAAGGGGTTATCCGGGACTTTTATTATTTTTCCTATGGAGCTAAGAAGTAATAGGCAGGTAGTTACTAACTACTTGTCTATTCTGGCAGGTGATGATTTTTGCTAGCTAAGAGCAGTCATTGACTGATCCTGCTGGAGATTCTCCTGCTTTCGCTGACGTCTTGTTGACAGAGCAGCTTCTTACAGTATCTTCTGCTCTGTGAAGAAGAGCTACTGCCGATGTTTTGCTGATTGACAGCCGGCTCCCCACTGCCTAATTGGGGGAGCAGACTGTCAATCCTTATTACATATGCATTGATTCCCCATCAACAGAAAAGGCTGGGAAGAGAAGGTGCTACTTTGTTGACTAGAGGTGAAATGAAGCAGAAGAATTGCCCCCTGAGCCGGCAGGGGCTGGGAATCTGGCGCCTGCACAGTGGAGCGGGTCACCGTGCTCCATTGAAGATAGTGTCGATGTCTCGCGAGATTTGTGAAGTCTCGCAAGACTTCGGCACTTCTATCGAGGAGCACGGTGACCTGCTCCACTTCGCAGGTGCCAGATTCCCAGCCCCGCAGTGTGAATACATCATAACACACTGCAGGGCAGGATCTGGGGCCTCCGCTACACGCAGACGCAATATCCTTATATCACCTGATGTAAGTTCCCAGGCAGCACACACGGCACATGCCCGAGAACTGATTGCAGAGCGCAGGCGCCGGTGACATCATGAGAAAGAGAGGAGGCGATTCCAGGAGACCAAAGGGGGATGATGGATGGCTGCGAGGCGGTTTAGTCAGGGGGAGAAAACATACCTCCCTGACTCAATGGAGGTATGGTGGGAAATATATAAAACTCATTATTTCCTAGGGATAATAAACATAAGAGCCACCTTCACAGAATGCAGCCTTAGTGCTGCTGAAGGTAGCTATTTCACTTTAATAGGTTCTGGGGGGTGACAGGTTCCCTTTATGTAGCTGGTTAAAAGAGTATGGAGGCTCCCTCTTTAAGCCCACCGGCACCCTGAGATCATGATTGTGTGGTCCTGGTTTTTGCAATGGCAATTCATGGCCAAATAAAGACCTTAAAGTTTGCCGGCTACAGTGGCCTCTTCAGAAGTTAGAAACATTTACGTGGTAAAAATAAATTTTTTCATTCCTGTCATGTCACTTTACATTAATTCCTCAAAAGCACCTGTATGGTTAATAAACTACCTGAAAGCAATTTTGAACATGTTGAGGGGTGCTGTTTTTAAAATGGTATCACTTTTACGGGTTTGCAATATATAGGACCCCCAAAGTCAAAGTCAAAATTGAATTTGTCCCTAAAAAATAAGTTTTGTAAATTTCCTTGAATAAAATGAAAAATTACTGCTACATTTTTAAACTTTCTAAAATGTTACCAAATAATACAGCATTTTACAAATGGTGCTGACGTAAAGCAGACATGAGGGAAACGTTATTTATTAATGTTTTTACATGGTATGACTATCTGGGTTCAAAGTTTGAAAACTGCAAATTTTTTGTCATTTTTGTCACATTTCTGATATTTTTATAAATAAATACTAAACAAATCAACCTAAATTTACCATTATAATAAAGTACAATGCATCACGAAAAACAAAAATCTCAATCAATGGGATATGTTGAAGCATTCCAGAGTTACTACATAAAGTGACACATGTCAGATTTAAAAAATTTGGACTGGTCATTAAGGGGTTAATATGGATAATTTTTAATCATTGCAAAAATAATTATGAGCCAAAAATTCATGCATTTAAGTAAAAAAAAAAGTGTCCATATTGTTTAACTTGTTAATGTAAGGGTGTTTTTGTTTTTGTGCTTTCATAACTTTTTTTAACCCTTTAACGACCGCCGAATCGCCTTTTAACGGCGGCAGTTAAGGGTACTTAAACCACAGCGCCGTTAATTAACGGCGCTGTGGAAAAAGTGAATAGTGCCCCCCAGAGTCGGATTTTCTCTGTGGTCTCGGTTACCGGGGGGGTAGCTGATACCCCAGAGAACATGATTCGGGGGTTCTTTTACCGACCCCTGGGTTGCGATCGCCGGTAATTAACCGTTTACTGGCGGTCGCAAAAAAACCCAATGCGACTTCCCATTTAATTTCTCTGTCCTCCGATGTGATCGCACATCAGAGGACAGAGAAATGGGGTCCCCGATCGCCCCCCGATACTCACCTGTCTCCCCCGATGCTCCTTGTGGCTCCCGATGGGCGCCGCCATCTTGTTCCGCCAAAAAATGGCGGGCGCCTCCCGGCCAGCACCCGGGGGTAGCCGAGACCCCAAAGAACATGATCGGGGTCGGTTTTTACCGACCCCTGTTTTGCGATCGCCGGTAATTAACTGTTTACCAGCGACCGCAAAAACAAAACAAACAAAAAAAAAAGCAATGTGTAATTCTCTGTCCTCTGATGTGATCGCACATCAGAGGACAGAGAAATAGGGGGATTCGGGGACCCTGTTATACTTACCGGTGTCCCTGGGTCCTCCTGTGTCCCCTCCTGCCCGCTGGCTTCTTCATCCGGTAAGAAAATAGCGGGCGCATGCCAGTGCGCCCGCCATGATCTGCCGACTGGCAGCTAGAGGAGTTGGGGCTAAAATTAGGGTTAGGGTTAGGATTGGGGCTAAATTTAGGGTTAGGGTTAGGGTTGGGGCTAAATTTAGGGTTAGGGTTGGGGCTAAATTTAGGGTTGGGATTAGGGTTGGGGCTAAAGTTAGGGCTAGGGTTAAGGTTAGAGTTGGGGCTAAAGTTAGGGAGAACAAAATTGTGGAGAAATAAAAGGTCACCACCATAGTAATTGTTTACCCAGCTAGGGATTATTCATATATTTCCAAACAGGGACCAAAAAAATTGGACCATACTGGACCAACTGCCAGACGATGAGACAAAACAGCAGAGAACAAAAAAAGCAGCAAACAGTCCGATTTATAAATATACAAAACTCTTTATTAATTATAAAACCAGGAAAGAACATGACAGAGGGAAATAATCCCTGTGCAATCATCAGCATGTATCCATAGGGACAGGGTGTAGGTGACTATACCATGTAAATAACCATTTACTAGCCAGCAGAAACCATATATACTAAGTCAATGTGTCAGACTACCTAATGCAGATATAATATGGACCTAAAGCCCACAACAGTAATAAGGGGGCCTGACACATAAAAGATCTAAGATATACATACCGGTCAGTGTGGAGATATATCAAACTGGGTTAACACCTCACCCTCGTCCACCCCGACACACGTTTCGGCGGATGCCTATATCTGCATTAGGTAGTCTGACACATTGACTTAGTATATATGGTTTCTGCCGGCTAGTAAATGGTTATTTACATGGTATAGTCACCTACACCCTGTCCCTATGGATACATGCTGATGATTGCACAGGGATTATTTCCCTCTGTCATGTTCTTTCCTGGTTTTATAATTAATAAAGAGTTTTGTATATTTATAAATCGGACTGTTTGCTGCTTTTTTTGTTCTCTGCTGTTTTGGCTAAAGTTAGGGCTAGGATTGGGGCTAAATTTAGGGTTAGGGCTAGGGTTAGGGTTGGGGCTAAAGTTAGGGCTAGGGTTGGGGCTAAAGTTAGGGCTAGGGTTGCGGCTAAAGTTAGGGCTAGGGTTGCGGCTAAAGTTAGGGTTAGAGTTGGGATTAGGGTTAGGGTTTGGATTAGGGTTGGCATAGGGTTACGTTTGGGATTAGGGTTAGGTTTGGGATTAGGGCTAAGGTTAGGGTTGGGATTAGGGTTAGGGGTGTATTGGGATTAGGGTTAGGTTTGAGGTTAGGGTTGAGATTAGGATTAGGAGTGTGTTGGATTTAGGGTTCTGATTAGGGTTATGGTTAGGGTTGGGATTAGGGTTGTTTTGGGATTAGGGTTGTGATTATCATTAGGGTTGTGATTAGGATTATGGATCGGGTTGGGATTAGGATTAGGGGTGTGTTGGGGTTAGGGTTGGAGTTAGAATTGGGGGGTTTCCACTTTTTAGGTACATCAGGGGGTCTCCAAACGCCACAGCCAATTTTGCGCTCAAAAAGTCAAATGTTGCTCCCTCCCTTCTGAGCTCTGCCGTGCGTCCAAACAGTGGTTTACCCCCGCATATGGGGCATCAGCGTACTCGGGATAAATTGGACAACAACCCTTGGGGTCTAATTTCTCCTGTTACCCTTGTGAAAATAAAAACTTGGGGGCTAAAAAAATATTTTTTGTGGAAAAAAAAATATTTTTTATTTTCACAACTCTGCATTATAAACTTCTGTGAAGCACTTGGGCATTCAAAGTTCTCACCACACATCTAGATAAGATCCTTGGGGGGTCTAGTTTCCAAAATGTGGTCACTTGTGGGGAGTTTCTACTGTTTAGGTACATCAGGGGCTCTGCAAACGCAACATAACACCCGCAGACCATTCTATCAAAGTCTGCATTCCAAAACGGCGCTCCTTCCCTTTCGAGCTCTGCCATGCGCCCAAACGGTGCCCCCCCACACACATGGGGTATCAGTGTACTCAGGACAAATTGGACAACAACTTTTGAGGTCCAATTTCTCTTGTTACCCTTGTGAAAATAAAAACTTGGGGGCTAAAAATCTTTTTTGTGGAAAAAAAATATTTTTTATTTTCACGACTCTGCATTATAAACTTCTGTGAAGCAGTTGGGGGTTCATAGTGTTCACCACACATCTAGATAAGCTCTTTGGGGAGTCTAGTTTCCAAAATGGGGTCACTTGTGGGGGTTTCTACTGTTTAGGTACATCAGGAGCTCTGCAAATGCAACATGACGCCCGTAGACCATCCCATCAAAGTCTGCATTCCAAGCGGCGCTCCTTCCCTTCCGAGCCCAGATGGGTGCCCAAATAATGCCCCCCCACATATGGGGTATCAGCGTACTCAGGACAAACTGGTCAATAGATTTTGTGGTCCAATGTCTCCTGCTACCATTGAGAAAATAAAAAATTGCAGGCTAAAAAATCATTTTTGAGGAAAAAAAAAAGGATTTTTTATTTTCACTGCTCTACGTTATAAACTTCCGTGAAGCACCTGGGAGTTTAAAGTGCTCACCACACATCTAGATAAGTTCCTTAAGGGGTCTAGTTTCCAAAATGGAGTCACTTGTGGGGGGTTTCCACTGTTTAGGCACATCAGGGGCTCTCCAAACGCGACATGGCATCCGATCTCAATTCCAGCCAATTCTAAATTGAAAAAGTAAAACGGAACTCCTTCTCTTCCAAGCTCTGCGGTGCGCCCAAACAGTGGTTTACCCCCACATATGGGGTATCGACATACTCAGGAAAAATTGCACAACAACTTTTGTGGTCTAATTTCTCCTGTTACCCTTGCCAAATAAAAATTTGGGGGCAAAAAGATAATTTTTGTGAAAAAATGCGATTTTTTATTTTCACGGCTTTACGTTATAAATTTCCGTGAAGCACCTGGGGGTTTAAAGTGCTCACCACACATCTAGATAAGTTCCTTAAGGGGTCTAGTTTCCAAAATGGAGCCACTTGTGGGGGTTTGCACTGTTTAGGCACATCATGGGCTCTCCAAACGCGACATGGCGTCCGATCTCAATTCCAGCCAATTCTACATTGAAAAAGTAAAACGGCACTCCTTCTCTTCCAAGCTCTGCAGTGCGCCCAAACAGTGGTTTACCCCCACATATGGGGTATCGACGTACTCAGGAGAAATTGCACAACAACTTTCGTTGTCTAATTTCTCCTTTTATCCTTGTGAAAATAAAAATTTGGGGGCAAAAAGATAATTTTTGTAGAAAAAATGCGATATTTTATTTTCACGGCTCTACGTTATAAACTTCTGTGAAGCACCTGGGGGTTTAAAGTGCTCACCACACATCTAATTAAGTTCCTTAAGGGGTCTAGTTTCTAAAATGGTGTCACTTGTGGGGGGGTTTCCACTGTTTAGGCACATCAGGGGCTCTCCAAACGTGACATGGCATCCGATCTCAATTCCAGCCAATTCTACACTGAAAAAGTAAAACAGCACTCCTTCTCTTCCAAGCTCTGCGGTGCGCCCAAACAGTGGTTTACCCCCACATATGGGGTATCAACGTACTCAGGAGAAATTACACAGCAACTTTTGTGGTCTAATTTCTCCTGTTACCCTTGTGAAAATAAGAATTTGTGGGCAAAAAGATCATTTTTGTGTAAGCAAATGCGATTTTTTATTTTCACGGCTCAATTCCAGCCAATTCTACATTGAAAAAGTAAAACGGCACTCCTTCTCTTCCAAGCTCTGCGGTGTGCCCAAACAGTAATTTACCCCCACATATGGGGTATCGGCGTATTCAGGAGAAATTGCACAACAAAATTTATGGTTAAATTTCTGTTTTTACACTTGTCAAAATAAAAAAAAATGGTTGTGAAGTAAAATGTTTGCAAAAAAAAAGTTAAATGTTCATTTTTTCTTTCCACATTGTTTCAGTTCCTGTGAAGCACGTAAAGGGTTAATAAACTTCTTGAATGTGGTTTTGAGCACCTTGAGGGGTGCAGTTTGTAGAATGGTGTCACACTTGGTTATTTTCTATCATATAGACCCCTCAAAATGACTTCAAATGTGATGTGGTCCCTAAAAAAAATGGTGTTGTAAAAATGAGAAATTGCTGGTCAACTTTTAACCCTTATAACTCCCTAACAAACAAAAAAAATTGTTTACAAAATTGTGCTGATGTAAAGTAGACATGTGGGAAATGTTATTTATTAACTATTTGTGTGACATATCTCTCTGATTTAAGGGCATAAAAATACAAAGTTGGAAAATTGCAAAATTTTAAAAATTTTCGCCATATTTCAGTTTTTTTCATAAATAATCGCAAGCAATATCGAAGAAATGTTACCACTAACATGAAGTACAATATGTCACGAAAAAACAGCTCAGAATCAGCAGGATCTGTTAAAGCGTTCCAGAGTTATAACCTCATAAAGTGACAGTGGTCAGAATTGTAAAAATTGGCTCGGTCATTAAGTACCAAATTGACTCTGTCACTATGGGGTTAATCTCTCCATTGCCGTAGCCATACAATAGCTTGCAGGACACGTTGTGATTTTGAATGACACCATTTATGTTACCATATAATATACTGAATCTTGGGGAAAAAGTCCAAATCTGTTAAAATGTTGAAAAAAATGCAAATTCACCATAGTTTTTTGTGTTTCGTTTTAATGGCGTGTATTGTATGGTAAAAATGACCTGGCAATATGATTCTTCTCTTCCGGTCTGCACGATTATCGCAATAACAACTTGTACTGTGTAGATTTTATTTATTTCATTTTTTTTTTATTCTAGTGATTAAAAAAATTCCGAACTTTGTAAAAAGATGACATAATTTTCTGAGACCCATAACAGCTGTGGCGCCCTGAACTCTCTTAACCCCTTCACGACATGACCCGTACTAGTACGGCGCATGTCATGTCTCTCCCTTTGATGTGGGCTCCGGCGCTGAGCCCACATCAAAGTCGCGACATATCAGCTGTTATGTACAGCTGACATGTGCGCGCAATAGCGGCAGGTGGAATCGCAGCATTACAGAATGCTGTAGATAAGCCCCCGATGCTGGTGGGGGTGACAGGTTTAACTTTCTTCTCCCTGGCAGCATTTGGTTTTAGTCATGGGGTGGTGTCAGTGCACTTTCAGTGACTGCTCCCGGCCCTGATTGAGAGATTGTCAATCAGTGCCGGGGGCACAGTTACAGCACTCACTCTTTATACTCAGAGCAGTGACTGAACCCGCTCCGGCGCCACCCCATGACTGAACAGGCACGCTGCTGAGGGAAATAAAATTTATTTTTGCCCCACAGTTCTCGGCTAAGTGCCTGGGCTGGGCATGTTAGTAACGCTATTAACCTGCAGATTAACCCCAAATCTGCAGGTTAATAGTGTTTTTGCTGGTGAGAAGTTCCTTTTCAGCTTTTGTGAGATATCTAATGTTATCATACCTTGCCTAAGGCATTGGACTATTTAATACTTTTTGGCAGCAGAGAGATATCTTTTTCTTTCCCATATTGCTTGAAAACCTGTGGCCTGTTTAATAATGGGGAATGTCCTTCTAAAGCCTTTCACCCACCAAACCTGTTTTCATCTTCATAACCAGGCAATTTAACAATTCTTACCAGTGTCACTTTATGTGGTAATAACTCTGGAATGCTTTAATGGGTCAATAAAAATGTGCTGACTAGTTCTTTGTAGTGACCAGTACATTGTAGTGACCAGTACGTTGTAGAGATCAGTAAGTAGTAGTATTGAGCGATACCTTCCAATACTCAAAGGTATCGGTATCGGATGGTATCGGCCGATATCTGAAAAATATCGGATATCGCCGATACCGATACCCGATACCAATGCAAGTCAATGGGACACAAGTATCGGAATGTATCCTGGATGGTTCCCAGGGTCTGAAGGAGAGGAAACTCTCCTTCAGACCCTGGGATCCATATAAATGTGTAAAATAAAGAATTAAAATAAAAAATATTGCTATACTCACCTGTCCGACACAGCCTGGACCTCAGCGAGGGAACCGGCAGCGTTGTTTGTTTAAAATTCGCGCTCCTTCAGGCCCTGGGATCCATATTCATGTATAAAATAAAGAATAAAAATAAAAAATATTGATATACTCACCCCTCCGGCGGCCCCTGCTCTTAGCGGTGCCTCCGTTCCTAAGAATGCCGAGTTAAGGACCTTCGATGACGTCGCGTCTTGTGATTGGTCGCGTGACCGCTCATGTGACCGCTCACGCGACCAATCACAAGCCGCGACATCATCGCAGGTCCTTAACTCGGCATTCTTAGGAACGGAGGCACCGTTAAGAGCAGGTCCTTCACTCGCTCATTCTTAGGAACGGAGGCTGCCGGTTGCAGCGGTTACAACCAGGGCACGCCAGAGGGTGAGTATATCCCTATTTTTTATTTTTATTCTTTATTTTACACATGAATATGGATCCCAGGGCCTGAAGGAGAGATGCTAAATGTGGTTTAGGCACACTGGGGCTCAGAAAGGATGGGACATTTGAATTTGGGAGAGTAGAATTCTTTGAATTTCTTTTGGCTTCTTTTGCCTTCAAAGGCAGGATCAATGGGCACCCCTTTGGACTCTGGCTGTACCTTACATAGGTAATGTCCTCCATTAATGTTGCCTTAATGGCTAAGCACATGGCTAATAGTAATGGATGGATATACTCTTACAGTTATGGTATCTAGCACTTTTCCTATGCAGGGATCGCACTCCCTAGTCAATTACTGCTGTGGCATTATGGTTGGTGATTTAAGAATTTTAGTGACTAACCATGAGCAACGTTGTGTGTATTTTTTTGCTACATGTAGCTGTGTCCATGATGTGTGTGCTCTAGGTTTGTACAGTATATATATATATATATATATATATATATATATATATACAGTGTATATAGTGACATATACTGTACATATAGGTGCGTCTCACAAAATTTGAATATCATCAAAAAGTTAATTTATTTCAGTTCTTAAATAAAAAAAGTGAAGCTCAAATTATATAGTCATTACAAACAGAATGATCTATTTCAAGTGTTTATTTCTGTTAACCCTTGCATGCACGGGTGTTGTGAAATTGGATTTTGGGCTCCCCCGGTGGCCACTGGTGGAATTGAACTGGTGTGCATCATCCTCTCTGTTCACCTGTTTCCATCAGGATGTGGGAGTCGCTATTTAGCCTTGCTCCTCTGTCACTTCCATGCCGGTCAACATTGTAATCAGAAGCCTTTCTGTGCATGTTCCTGCTGCTAGACAACTCCCAGCTAAGTTGGAATAAGTCCTTGTTTGTTTTTGCATTTTGTTCCAGTTCACAGCTGTAGTTTCGTTTCTGTGTCTGGAAAGCTCTTGTGATCTGAAATTGCCACTCTGATGTTATGAGTTAATAATAGTGTCTTAAAGTAATTTCAGGATGGTATTTTGATAGGGTTTTCAGCTGACCATGAAAGTGCCCTTTCTGTCTTCCTGCTATCTAGTAAGCGGACCTCAATTTTGCTAAACCTATTTTCATACTACGTTTGTCATTTCATCTAAAATCACCGCCAATATTTGTGGGGGCCTCTGTCTGCCTTTCGGGGAAATTTCTCTAGAGGTGAGCCAGGACTATATTTTCCTCTGCCAGGATTAGTTAGTCCTCCGGCCGGCGCTGGGCGTCTAGGGATAAAACGCAGGCTACGCTACCCGGCTACTGTTAGTTGTGCGGCAGGTTTAGTTCATGGTCAGTTTAGTTTCCATCCTTCCAAGAGCTAGTTCGTATGTTTGCTGGGCTATGTTCTCTTGCCATTGAGAACCATAACAGTTTGACCGGCCCAAAAGGGTTAAATTAATTGACACAGAAAGGAGAGAAAAGAGAAGTCTGCTGAAGATTTTTTTTTTTTTCTCAGTTCTGAGTGTGCTTGTAATTGAATCTCTTGCAAGTCTGCCTATATTGCAGCCTTTCTCTCTCTCTCTCCTTCTAATCCTGGAATGGCTCTGTGTTCACCTGTTTAAAATGGATATTCAGAGTTTAGCTGCAGGTTTGAATAATCTCACCACGAAAGTTCAAAACTTACAAGATTTTGTTGTTCATGTTCCTATATCTGAACCTAGAATTCCTTTGCCTGAATTTTTCTCGGGGAATAGATCTTGCTTTCAAAATTTCAAAAATAATTGCAAGTTGTTTTTGTCCCTGAAATCTCGCTCTGCTGGAGATCCTGCTCAGCAGGTCAGGATTGTGATTTCTCTGCTCCGGGGCGACCCTCAGGATTGGGCTTTTGCATTGGCTCCAGGGGATCCTGCGTTGCTCAATGTGGATGCGTTTTTTCTGGCCTTGGGGTTGCTTTATGAGGAACCTCAGTTAGAACTTCAGGCGGAAAAGGCCTTGATGTCCCTATCTCAGGGGCAAGACGAAGCTGAAATATACTGCCAGAAATTCCGTAAATGGGCTGTGCTTACTCAGTGGAATGAGTGCGCCCTGGCGGCGAATTTCAGAGAGGGTCTCTCTGATGCCATTAAGGATGTTATGGTGGGGTTCCCTGTGCCTGCGGGTCTGAATGAGTCCATGACAATGGCTATCCAGATCGATAGGCGTCTGCGGGAGCGCAAACCTGTGCACCATTTGGCGGTGTCTACTGAGAAGACGCCAGAGAATATGCAATGTGATAGAATTCTGTCCAGAAGTGAACGGCAGAATTTTAGACGAAAAAATGGGTTGTGCTTCTATTGCGGTGATTCAACTCATGTTATATCAGCATGCTCTAAGCGTACTAAGAAGCTTGATAAGTCTGTTTCAATTGGCACTTTACAGTCTAAGTTTATTCTATCTGTGACCCTGATTTGTTCTTTATCATCTATTACCGCGGATGCCTATGTCGACTCTGGCGCCGCTTTGAGTCTTATGGATTGGTCCTTTGCCAAACGCTGTGGGTATGATTTGGAGCCTCTTGAAACTCCTATACCCCTGAAGGGGATTGACTCCACCCCATTGGCTAGCAATAAACCACAATACTGGACACAAGTAACTATGCGGATTAATCCGGATCACCAGGAGATTATTCGCTTTCTTGTGCTGTATAACCTACATGATGTGTTGGTGCTTGGATTGCCATGGCTGCAATCTCATAACCCAGTCCATGACTGGAAAGCTATGTCTGTGTTAAGCTGGGGATGTAAGGGGACGCATGGGGACGTATCTGTGGTTTCCATTTCATCATCTATTCCCTCTGAGATTCCTGAATTCTTGACTGAATATCGTGACGTTTTTGAAGAACCTAAGCTTGGTTCATTACCTCCGCACCGGGAGTGCGATTGTGCCATAGATTTGATTCCGGGTAGTAAATACCCTAAGGGTCGTTTATTTAATCTGTCTGTGCCTGAACATGCTGCTATGCGAGAATATATAAAGGAGTCCTTGGAAAAGGGACATATTCGTCCTTCGTCATCTCCCTTAGGAGCCGGTTTTTTCTTTGTGGCTAAGAAAGATGGCTCTTTGAGGCCGTGCATTGATTATCGGCTTTTGAATAAAATCACGGTTAAATATCAATATCCGTTGCCACTGCTGACTGATTTGTTTGCTCGCATAAAGGGGGCCAAGTGGTTCTCTAAGATAGATCTTCGTGGGGCGTATAATTTGGTGCGAATTAAGCAGGGGGATGAGTGGAAAACCGCATTTAATACGCCCGAGGGCCACTTTGAGTATTTGGTGATGCCTTTTGGTCTTTCAAATGCCCCTTCAGTCTTTCAGTCCTTTATGCATGACATTTTCCGTGATTATTTGGATAAATTTATGATTGTGTATCTGGATGATATTTTGATTTTTTCGGATGACTGGGACTCTCATGTCCAGCAGGTCAGGAGGGTTTTTCAGGTTTTGCGGTCTAACTCCTTGTGTGTGAAGGGTTCTAAGTGCGTTTTTGGGGTTCAAAAGATTTCCTTTTTGGGATATATTTTTTCCCCCTCTTCCATCGAGATGGATCCTGTCAAGGTTCAGGCTATTTGTGATTGGACGCAACCCTCTTCTCTTAAGAGTCTTCAGAAATTTTTGGGCTTTGCTAACTTTTATCGTCGATTTATTGCTGGTTTTTCTGATGTTGTTAAACCATTGACTGATTTGACTAAGAAGGGTGCTGATGTTGCTGATTGGTCCCCTGCTGCTGTGGAGGCCTTTCGGAAGCTTAAGCGCTGCTTTTCTTCCGCCCCAGTGTTGCGTCAGCCTGATGTTGCTCTTCCTTTTCAGGTTGAGGTCGACGCTTCTGAAATCGGAGCTGGGGCGGTTTTGTCGCAGAGAAGTTCCGATTGCTCCGTGATGAGACCTTGTGCTTTTTTTTCTCGTAAATTTTCGCCCGCCGAGCGGAATTATGATGTTGGGAATCGGGAGCTTTTGGCCATGAAGTGGGCTTTTGAGGAGTGGCGTCATTGGCTTGAGGGGGCTAGACATCAGGTGGTGGTATTGACTGACCACAAAAATCTAATTTATCTTGAGTCCGCCAGACGCCTGAATCCTAGACAGGCGCGCTGGTCGTTGTTTTTCTCTCGGTTTAATTTTGTGGTGTCCTACCTGCCGGGTTCTAAGAATGTTAAGGCGGATGCCCTTTCTAGGAGTTTTGAGCCTGACTCCCCTGGTAATTCTGAACCTACAGGTATCCTTAAGGATGGAGTGATATTGTCTGCCGTTTCTCCAGACCTGCGGCGGGCCTTGCAGGAGTTTCAGGCGGATAGACCTGATCGTTGCCCACCTGGTAGACTGTTTGTTCCTGATGATTGGACCAGTAAAGTCATTTCTGAGGTTCATTCTTCTGCGTTGGCAGGTCATCCTGGAATCTTTGGTACCAGGGATTTGGTGGCAAGGTCCTTCTGGTGGCCTTCCCTGTCTCGAGATGTGCGAGGCTTCGTGCAGTCTTGTGACGTTTGTGCTCGGGCCAAGCCTTGTTGTTCTCGGGCTAGTGGATTGTTGTTGCCCTTGCCTATCCCGAAGAGGCCCTGGACGCACATCTCGATGGATTTTATTTCGGATCTTCCTGTTTCTCAGAAGATGTCTGTCATCTGGGTGGTGTGTGATCGTTTCTCTAAGATGGTCCATTTGGTTCCCCTGCCTAAGTTGCCTTCTTCTTCCGAGTTGGTTCCTCTGTTTTTTCAAAATGTGGTCCGTTTGCATGGTATTCCGGAGAATATCGTTTCTGACAGAGGTACCCAATTCGTGTCTAGATTTTGGCGAGCATTCTGTGCTAGGATGGGCATAGATTTGTCTTTCTCGTCTGCTTTCCATCCTCAGACTAATGGCCAGTCCGAGCGGACGAATCAGACCTTGGAGACATATTTGAGGTGTTTTGTGTCTGCAGATCAGGATGATTGGGTTGCTTTTTTGCCTTTAGCGGAGTTTGCCCTCAATAATCGGGCCAGTTCTGCCACCTTGGTGTCTCCCTTTTTCTGTAATTCGGGGTTTCATCCTCGATTTTCTTCTGGTCAGGTGGAATCTTCGGATTGTCCTGGAGTGGATGCTGTGGTGGAGAGGTTGCATCAGATTTGGGGGCAGGTAGTGGACAATTTGAAGTTGTCCCAGGAGAAGACTCAGCTTTTTGCCAACCGCCGGCGTCGGGTTGGTCCTCGGCTTTGTGTTGGGGACTTGGTGTGGTTGTCTTCTCGTTTTGTCCCTATGAGGGTTTCTTCTCCCAAGTTTAAGCCTCGGTTCATCGGCCCGTACAAGATATTGGAGATTCTTAACCCTGTGTCCTTCCGTTTGGACCTCCCTGCATCTTTTTCTATTCATAATGTTTTTCATCGGTCATTATTGCGCAGGTATGAGGTACCGGTTGTGCCTTCCGTTGAGCCTCCTGCTCCGGTGTTGGTTGAGGGCGAGTTGGAGTACGTTGTGGAAAAAATCTTGGACTCCCGTGTTTCCAGACGGAAACTCCAGTATCTGGTCAAATGGAAGGGATACGGTCAGGAGGATAATTCTTGGGTGACTGCCTCTGATGTTCATGCCTCCGATTTGGTCCGTGCCTTTCATAGGGCTCATCCTGATCGCCCTGGTGGTTCTGGTGAGGGTTCGGTGCCCCCTCCTTGAGGGGGGGGTACTGTTGTGAAATTGGATTTTGGGCTCCCCCGGTGGCCACTGGTGGAATTGAACTGGTGTGCATCATCCTCTCTGTTCACCTGTTTCCATCAGGATGTGGGAGTCGCTATTTAGCCTTGCTCCTCTGTCACTTCCATGCCGGTCAACATTGTAATCAGAAGCCTTTCTGTGCATGTTCCTGCTGCTAGACAACTCCCAGCTAAGTTGGACTTAGTCCTTGTTTGTTTTTGCATTTTGTTCCAGTTCACAGCTGTAGTTTCGTTTCTGTGTCTGGAAAGCTCTTGTGATCTGAAATTGCCACTCTGATGTTATGAGTTAATACTAGTGTCTTAAAGTAATTTCAGGATGGTATTTTGATAGGGTTTTCAGCTGACCATGAAAGTGCCCTTTCTGTCTTCCTGCTATCTAGTAAGCGGACCTCAATTTTGCTAAACCTATTTTCATACTACGTTTGTCATTTCATCTAAAATCACCGCCAATATTTGTGGGGGCCTCTGTCTGCCTTTCAGGGAAATTTCTCTAGAGGTGAGCCAGGACTATATTTTCCTCTGCCAGGATTAGTTAGTCCTCCGGCCGGCGCTGGGCGTCTAGGGATAAAACGCAGGCTACGCTACCCGGCTACTGTTAGTTGTGCGGCAGGTTTAGTTCATGGTCAGTTTAGTTTCCATCCTTCCAAGAGCTAGTTCGTATGTTTGCTGGGCTATGTTCTCTTGCCATTGAGAACCATAACACACGGGCCTGTTTTTGCCTTCGTGACCAGGCCAATTTTTACAATTCTGACCACTGTCAATTTATGAGGTCATAACTCTGGAACACTTCAATGGATCCCTGTGATTCTGAGAATGTTTTCTCGTGACATATTGTACTTTATGAAAGTGGTAAAATTTCTTCAATATGACTTGTGTTTATTTGTGAAAAAAATGGAAATTTGGTGAAAATTTTCAAACTTTTAATTTTTATACTCTTAAATCAGAGAGTCATATCGCACAAAATAGTTAATAAATAACATTTCCCATATGTCTACTTTACATCAGCACAATTTTGGAACCAAATGTTTTTTTTGTTAGGATGTTATAAGGGTTAAAACTTGACCAGCGATTTTTCATTTTTTCAACAAATTTTACAAAACCGTATTTTTAGGGACCACCTCACATTTAAAGTTACTTTGAGGGGTCTATATGAAATAAAATGCCCCAAAATGACACCATTCTAAAAACTGCACTCCTCAAGATGCGCAAAACCACATTCAAGAAGTTTATTACCTACAGGTGTTTCACAGGAATGAACGGAAAGTGGAAGTAAAAAATAAACATTTAATCTTCTTTCACAAAAATTTTCCTTTAGACCTAATTTTTTTTTACTTCGCAATGGTAACAGGAAAAATGGACATACATTTTGTTTTGCAATTACTTCTGAGCATGTCGATACCCCATATGTGGGGGAAATCTACTGTTTGGGCACACGGCAGAGCTCAGAAGGGAAGGAGCGCCATTTGACTTTTTGAATGCAAAATATGCTGGAATAATTAGCGGTTGCCATGTTGCGTTTGGAGAGACTCTGATGTGCCTAAACAGTGGAAACCCCCCACAAGTGACACCATTTTGGAAACTAGACCCCTTAGGGAACTTATAAAGATGTGTATTGAGCACCTTCAACCCACAGGTGCTTCACAGAAGTTTATAACGTAGAGCCGTGGAAATAAAGAAAAAAATTTTCCCAAATCTTTTTAGCTCCATATTTTGCATTTTCATAAAGGTAACAGGAGAAATTGTACCATACAGTTTGTTGTGCAATTTCACCTGAGCATGCAGATACCCCATATGTGGGGGAATACAACTGTTTGGGTGCAAGGCAGGGCTCGGAGGGAATGAGCACCATTTGACTTTTTGAATGTAAAATATGCTGGAATAATTAGCGGTTGCCATGCTGCATTTGGAGAGCCCCTGATGTACCTAAACAGAGGAAATCCCAAACAAATGACCCCATTTTGGAAACTAGACCCATCATGGAAATTATCTAGATGTCAGGTGAGCACCTTGAACCTCCATGTGCTTCAAAGGAATTTATAATATTGAGCCGTCAAAATAAAAAAAAGCATTTTTACCAAAAAAAAATGCTATTTTTGCCCCCACTTTTTTATTTTCACAAGGGTAGTGTCATGACTCTGGATGGGATGTTTCCGCTTCCATCCTGGTCAGGTCAGGGTTAATTTTAGTTCACCTTGGGGATAAAGTGTGGATGTCTACCAGGAACATCAAGCTTAAGGTTCCATCAGAAAAATTGGAACCTAAGTTTATTGGCCCTTATGAGATCACGGAGGTGGTTAACCCAGTTGTGTTTCGTTTGCATCTTTCATGCAGAAAAGCCGCGGAGACACCATCACGTGTTTCTCAACGCAAGCAATGAATAGCCAGGTCTTTCACCGGGAGGGAACAACCACGGGATACCATGTTTTGGCATAGGTGGTTTTCCTTTATTGGATGCTGCCCTTCCCGTGGTTGTTCCTTCCCAGTGAAAGGCCTGGCTATTCATTGCTTGCGTTGAGAAACACGTGATGGTGTCTCTGCGGCTTTTCTACCTGCATTTACATATTTCCCTTTAGGGATGGGGCACTGTTCTGGATCACTGCGTTGAGAAACACGTGATGGTGTCTTCGCGGTGTTGGATGTTTCGATCTCCCCATGGTCATTCATCCTTATGTTTATAGTCTTTTCACTAGGCACTGCTCCTAATAGCCAGTTTCCTACTCCACACTGATGAGGAGCAAATACCCCGAAACAGCTGTCTGTGGATGGATACCATGTTTTGTCTCCGCGGTGTTGGATGTTTTGATCTCCCCAAGGTCATTCATGCTTATATTTATCGTTTGCATCTTTCAGCGTCTTTTAAGATCCCCAATGTATTCCATAGGGCCCTGCTGAAACCATTGGGGGCTGTGGAAGAAGCATCATTGGGTCCCTCGCCGCCTGTATTGTAGGATATTCAGGAGGAGTACGAGGTGGAGCGCATCACGGATTCCCGGTTGGTCTGCCATTCCCTCCAGTATCTTGTGCATTGGAAGTGGTATGGTCCTGAAGACCAATCCTGGGTTCCTGCCCGGTCAGTTCATGCCGATCGTCTGGTGCGCTTCTTTCATGCCCGGTTTCCTAGGAAACCTGGGGGTCTGGTGGCCGCCCGTTGAGAGGGGGCTTACATCCTGGTCAGGTCAGGGTTAATTTTAGTTTGCCTATCTTTGGTTCTGGGGCAGCTATTTAGTGTTGGCAGTTCCTGAATTTGGTGTCGGTGATACTTCTGTATTCTCAGTTTGTGGTTGCTGACCCAGGTTACTCATCCATAAACTTTGTTCCTCTGTGCTTGTGTGCTTTGCTGTGTATGACCCGGTTTGTCCCTTGACTCTTGCCTCTGTATCCTGCTTTGTACTGCTCTGTCCTTTCCATTTATCTGACCCCTTGGCTTGTCTCCGTTTACTCTTTGTCTTATCCCTAGGTACTACGCTCTCATCTGGCTATTGACCCTCGGCTTTCCTTAACCACATCTTACTGTCTGTGCCTTGCACTCTGTGCACTCAGTTACCTTCTCTGCACTCACGTGTGGTGACTCCGCTCCCTGGTCACGTGACTGCTCAGTGATAGGTCCTGTGCTCACTGCTTAGTGTCAGATCTGTTGTGAACTCTGTTTCCGGGCTCCCTCCTGTGGTCATGAGTGGTACTGTGTGAGTTCTTTCTTTGGGCTCCCCCTGGTGGCTCTTTTTGTTATTTTGCAGGTTTCTGGCAGGATCAGCTGTCTCGTCATCTGCTAGTTAGGTTTCCTATTTAATCCACCTGGTCCTTCATTCCTTGCCTGTTGCCGTTGTATTCAGTGCTATTCTGATTGCTCCTGTCTACATCCGTTATCAGTCTCTCCAAGAGAAGCTAAGTTCTGTTTGCTTATTTTTGCTCATCTGTGTTCAAGATGTTTCCTAGTATATGATGAGTTTTTGTCCAGCTTGCTAATATGTGATTTCCCTGCTTGCTGGTGCTCTTGGGTGCTGAGTTGCTCCCCCCACATCGTTAGTTGGTGTGGGGGTTCTCGCATTCTCTGCGTGGATATTTTTGCATAGGGTTTTTTACTGACCGCACAGATCCCATGCTATTTTCTGCTATCTAGCGTTAGCGGGCCTCATTTGCTTAACCTGTTTCATCTCTGCGTTTGTCTTTTCCTCTTAACTCACCGTTATTATTTGTGGGGGGCTTCTATATCTCTGGGGGATTTCTCTGAGGCAAGTGAGGTCTTTACTTTCTCTTTAGGGGTAGTCAGTTTCTCAGGCCGTGAAGAGACATCTAGGATTTCAGGAAACGTTCCACGGCTGCCTATAGTGTGTGCGGTTAGGATCAGGTTTGCGGTTAGTCCAGTTACCACATCCCCAGAGCTCGTCCTATTATTTTCTACTTAGCTGGTTAGATTTGTGATCCTTAGCCACTAGGATCATAACAGTGCAACAGGCCAAAAGTGTTAAATGCATCGCAAAAGTGGGATAAGAGAAATCCTGAGTTCAATTTTTTTTTTCTGCTCTGCAGTCTGTCCTGCTTCTCTCCTCCCCTTAATCTCTGGGTGGCTTTGAGTTCTGCTGCAGACATGGATATTCAGAGTCTGACTTCTAGTGTGGATCATCTTGCTGCAAGGGTGCAAAGCATTCAGGATTTTGTTGTTCACAGTCCTATGTCTGAGCCAAAAGTACCTATTCCTGAGTTTTTTTCTGGAGATAGATCTAGGTTTCTGAATTTTAAGAATAATTGTAAATTATTTCTTTCTTTGAGACCTCGTTCCTCTGGTGATTCCGCTCAGCAAGTTAGAATTGTTATCTCAAGATTGGGCCTTCTCCCTGGCGCCAGGAGATCCTGCATTGCTGAATGTGGATGCGTTTTTCCTGGCGCTTGGATTGCTTTATGAGGAACCTAATCTGGAGAACCAGGCAGAAAAGGCCTTGCTGGCTCTCTCTCAGGGTCAGGATGAAGCTGAGGTGTATTGTCAAAAATTTCGGAAATGGTCGGTGCTTACTCAATGGAATGAGTGTGCCCTGGCTGCAAATTTCAGAGAAGGTCTTTCTGAAGCCATTAAGAATGATATGGTGGGGTTCCCCACGCCTGCGAGTCTGAATGAGTCAATGGCTTTGGCCATTCAGATTGATCGGCGTTTGCGGGAGCGCAAACCTGCGCACCATCTGGCGGTGTTTTCTGAACAGAAACCTGAGTCTATGCAATGTGATAGGATTCTGACCAGAATGGAACGGCAAAATCATAGACGTCAGAATGGGTTGTGCTTTTACTGTGGTGATTCAGCTCATGTTATCTCAGCATGCTCTAAGCGCACAAAAAACTTTGCTAGATCTGTCACCATTGGTACTGTACAGCCTAAATTCATTTTGTCTGTTACTTTGATTTGCTCTCTGTCATCCTACTCAGTTATGGCTTTTGTAGATTCAGGTGCCGCCCTGAATCTGATGGATTTGTCATTTGCCAAGCGCTGTGGTTTTATCCTTGAGCCATTACAGTTCCCTATTCCATTGAAGGGAATTGATGCTACACCATTGGCCAAGAATAAACCTCAATACTGGACTCAAGTGACCATGTGTATGACTCCTGCACATCAGGAGGTGATTCGCTTTCTTGTGTTATATAATTTGCATGACGTTGTCGTGTTGGGTCTGCCATGGTTGCAGGCTCATAATCCAGTCCTGGATTGGAAAGCTATGTCTGTGTTGAGTTGGGGTTGCCAGGGAATTCATGGCGATGCTCCCTTGGTATCAATTGCTTCCTCTACTACCAGGATGTATTTGATGAGCCCAAATCCAGTGCCCTACCTCCTCATAGGGATTGTGATTGTGCTATAAATTTGATTCCTGGTAGTAAGTTCCCTAAGGGACGGCTGTTTAATTTGTCTGTACCAGAGAATGCCGCTATGCGGAGCTATGTAAAGGAGTCTTTGGAGAAGGGACATATTCGCCCCTCCTCGTCCCCTCTTGGTGCAGGATTCTTTTTTGTGGCCAAGAAGGATGGTTCGTTGAGACCCTGTATAGATTATCGCCTTCTAAATAAAATCACGGTCAAATTCCAGTATCCCTTGCCATTGTTGTCTGATCTGTTTGCTCGGATTAGGGGGTCTAGTTGGTTCACCAAGATAGATCTTCGCGGTGCGTATAATCTTGTGCGTATAAAACAGGGCGATGAATGGAAAACAGCATTTAATACGCCCGAAGGCCATTTTGAGTACTTGGTGATGCCTTTTGGACTTTCTAATGCCCCTTCTGTGTTTCAGTCCTTCGTGCACGATATCTTCCGAGAATATCTGGATAAATTTATGATTGTGTATCTGGATGATATTTTGGTCTTTTCAGATGATTGCGAATCCCATGTGAAGCAGGTCAGGATTGTATTTCAGGTCCTGCGTGCCAATGCCTTGTTTGTGAAGGGTTCCAAATGTCTCTTCGGAGTCCAGAAAGTTTCCTTTTTGGGCTTTATTTTTTCTCCTTCTTCTATTGAGATGGACCCAGTCAAGGTCCAGGCTATTCATGATTGGACTCAACCTACATCGGTTAAGAGTCTTCAGAAGTTCTTGTGTTGTGAATTTGCTTTTTGGCTCCCTCTAGTGGTTACTAGTGATTTGACTCTGGGCATGTCAGTCATCCCTTGTATGCTCACCTGGGCCGTTAGTTCAGGGGTGTTGCTATATAAGCTCCCTGGACCTTCAGTTCAATGCCTGGCAACGTTGTAATCAGAGCTAATCTGTTGTGCTCTTGTCTACTGATCCTGGTTCCTGCTAGATTAAGCTAAGTCTGCTTTCTTGCTTTTTGCTATTTGTTTTTGTTTGCATTTTTGTCCAGCTTGTACTTAATCTGTATCCTGTCCTTGCTGGAAGCTCTAGGGAGCTGGTGTTCTCCCCCCGGGCCGTTAGACGGTTCAGGGGTTCTTGAATTTCCAGCGTGGATGTTTGATAGGGTTTTTGTTGACCATATAAGTTATCTTACTACATTCTGCTATTAGTAAGCGGGCCTCTCTTTGCTAAACCTAGTTCATTTCTATGTTTGTCATTTCCTCTTACCTCACCGTTATTATTTGTGGGGGGCTTGTATCCTACTTTTGGGGTCCTTTCTCTGGAGGCAAGAGAGGTCTTTGTTTTCCTCTTCTAGGGGTAGTTAGTTCTCCGGCTGGCGCGAGACATCTAGCGACCAACGTAGGCATGTTCCCCGGCTACTTCTAGTGTTGGCGTTAGGAGTAGATATATGGTCAACCCAGTTACCACTGCCCTATGAGCTGGATTTTTGTACTTTGCAGACTTACCTATTTCTCTGAGACCCTCGCCATTGGGGTCATAACAGTTTGCCAGGCCAGTATTAAATGTTAAATGCATTGCAGAAGCGAGATTATAAGAAAGAAAATTCTGAGTTTTTTTTTTTTTTTCCTCTCTCTCATTTTTTTTTTTCTTTTCCCCTTTACCTCTGAGTGGCTCAAGCTTGCTGTAGACATGAATGTCCAGACCTTGATTACAAGTGTGGACCAGCTTGCTGCTCGTGTGCAGGGCATACAAGATTATGTTACCAGAAATCCTATGTCAGAACCTAAGATACCGATTCCTGAATTGTTTTTCGGAGACCGATTTAAGTTTAGAAATTTCAGGAATAATTGTAAATTATTTTTGTCCCTGAGACCCTGTTCATCTGGAGACTCCGCTCAGCAAGTGAAAATTGTTATTTCTTTTTTACGGGGCGACCCTCAGGATTGGGCCTTCTCGCTGGCGCCAGGAGATCCGGCATTGGCGGATATTGATGCGTTTTTTCTGGCGCTCGGTTTACTTTATGAGGAACCCAATCTTGAGATTCAGGCAGAAAAAGCCTTGCTGGCTATGTCTCAGGGCCAGGACGAGGCTGAAGTGTATTGCCAAAAATTTCGGAAATGGTCCGTGCTGGCTCAGTGGAACGAGTGTGCACTGGCCGCAAATTTTAGAAATGGCCTTTCTGAAGCCATTAAGAATGTGATGGTGGGTTTCCCTATTCCCACAGGTCTAAATGATTCCATGGCCCTGGCTATTCAAATTGACCGGCGGTTGCGGGAGCGCAAAACCGCAAATTCCCTTATGGTGTTGTCTGAACAGGCACCTGATTTAAGGCAATGTGATAGAAAAACCGCAAATTCACCTATGGTGCTGTCTGAACAAACATCTGATTTAATGCAATGTGATAGAATCCTGACTAGAAGTGAGCGGAAAATTCATAGACGCCAGAATGGCTTGTGTTACTACTGTGGTGATTCTACACATGTTATCTCAGCATGCTCTAAACGTCTAACTAAGGTTGTTAGTCCTGTCACCGTTGGTAATTTGCAACCTAAATTTATTCTATCTGTAACTTTGATTTGTTCACTGTCATCTTATCCTGCCATGGCGTTTGTAGATTCAGGTGCTGCCCTGAGTCTTATGGATCTGTCATTTGCCAAGCGCTGTGGTTTTGTTCTTGAGCCATTAGAAAATCCTATCCCTCTTAGGGGTATTGATGCTACGCCGTTGGCAGAAAATAAACCGCAGTTTTGGACACAGGTTACCATGTGTATGACTCCTGAACATCGGGAGGTTATACGTTTTCTTGTTTTGCATAAAATGCATGATTTGGTTGTTTTGGGGTTGCTATGGTTGCAGACCCATAATCCAGTCTTGGATTGGAAGGCCATGTCAGTGTCAAGTTGGGGATGCCGTGGAAATCATGGGGATTCCCTGCCCGTGTCTATTGCTTCTTCTACGCCTTCGGAAGTTCCGGAGTATTTGTCTGATTATCAGGATGTTTTCAGCGAGTCCAGGTCCAGTGCACTGCCTCCTCATAGGGAGTGTGACTGCGCAATAGAGTTGATTCCAGGCAGTAAGTTTCCTAAGGGAAGATTATTTAACCTGTCGGTACCTGAACATACCGCTATGCGTTCATATATTAGAGAGTCTCTGGAGAAGGGGCATATCCGTCCTTCTTCTTCCCCTCTTGGTGCGGGATTCTTTTTTGTGGCCAAAAAGGACGGATCTTTGAGGCCTTGTATTGACTATCGGCTCTTAAATAAGATCACTGTCAAATTTCAGTATCCTTTGCCGCTGTTGTCAGACTTGTTTGCTCGGATTAAAGGTGCCAAGTGGTTCACCAAGATAGATCTTCGTGGTGCGTACAACCTTGTGCGCATTAAGCAAGGAGATGAATGGAAAACCGCATTCAATACGCCCGAAGGTCATTTTGAGTACTTGGTGATGCCTTTTGGGCTCTCTAATGCGCCTTCAGTTTTTCAGTCCTTTATGCATGACATTTTCCGGAAGTATCTGGATAAATTTTTGATCGTTTATCTGGACGATATTCTGGTTTTTTCTGATGATTGGGACTCGCATGTAGAACAGGTCAGGATGGTTTTCAAGATTTTGCGTGAAAATTCTTTGTTTGTTAAAGGCTCAAAGTGTCTCTTTGGTGTACAGAAGGTTCCCTTTTTAGGGTTCATTTTTTCCCCTTCTGCTGTGGAGATGGACCCAGTCAAGGTCCGAGCTATTCATGATTGGACTCAGCCCTCGTCAGTTAAGAGTCTTCAGAAGTTCTTGGGTTTTGCTAACTTTTACCATCGTTTTATCGCTAATTTTTCTAGCGTTGTTAAACCTTTGACGGATATGACCAAGAAAGGCTCTGATGTAGCTAACTGGGCTCCTGCTGCCGTGGAGGCTTTCCAGGAGTTGAAACGCCGGTTTACTTCGGCGCCTGTTTTGTGCCAGCCTGATGTCTCACTGCCCTTTCAGGTTGAGGTGGATGCTTCGGAGATTGGGGCAGGGGCCGTTTTGTCTCAGAGAGGTCCTGGTTGCTCTACTATGAGACCTTGTGCCTTTTTCTCTAGGAAGTTTTCGCCTGCAGAGCGAAATTATGATGTGGGCAATCGGGAGTTGTTGGCCATGAAGTGGGCATTTGAGGAGTGGCGTCATTGGCTCGAGGGTGCTAAGCATCATGTGGTGGTTTTGACTGATCACAAAAATCTGATGTATCTCGAGTCTGCTAAACGCCTGAATCCTAGACAGGCCCGCTGGTCATTGTTTTTCTCCCGTTTTGACTTTGTGGTCTCGTATTTACCAGGTTCGAAGAATGTGAAGGCCGATGCTCTGTCTAGGAGCTTTGTGCCTGATGCTCCTGGAGTCGCTGAACCTGTGGGTATTCTTAGGGAAGGAGTTATCTTGTCAGCTATTTCTCCGGATCTGCGACGTGTGTTGCAGAGATTTCAGGCTGGTAGGACTGACTCTTGTCCACCTGACAGATTGTTTGTGCCTGCTAGGTGGACCAGTAGAGTCATTTCCGAGGTTCATTCCTCGGTGTTGGCAGGGCACCCGGGAATTTTTGGCACCAGGGATCTGGTGGCCAGGTCCTTTTGGTGGCCGTCCTTGTCAAGGGATGTGCGGTCTTTTGTGCAGTCCTGTGGGACTTGTGCTCGAGCTAAGCCTTGCTGTTCTCGTGCCAGCGGGTTGCTCTTGCCCTTGCCTGTCCCGAAGAGACCTTGGACACACATCTCTATGGATTTCATTTCTGATCTTCCGGTGTCTCGGGGCATGTCTGTCATCTGGGTGATATGTGATCGTTTCTCCAAGATGGTCCATTTGGTTCCTTTGCCTAAGCTGCCTTCCTCTTCCGATCTGGTTCCTGTGTTCCTCCAGAACGTGGTCCGTTTACACGGCATTCCTGAGAATATTGTGTCGGACAGAGGATCCCAGTTTGTTTCCAGGTTCTGGCGATCCTTTTGTGGTAGGATGGGCATTGATTTGTCGTTTTCGTCCGCTTTTCATCCACAGACTAATGGACAAATGGAGCGAACTAATCAGACTCTGGAGGCTTATTTGAGGTGTTTTGTCTCTTCTGATCAGGATGATTGGGTGACCTTCTTGCCGTTGGCTGAATTTGCCCTTAATAATCGGGCTAGTTCCGCCACCTTGGTTTCGCCATTTTTCTGCAACTCTGGTTTCCATCCTCGTTTTTTCCTCGGGACATGTGGAGCCTTCTGACTGTCCTGAGGTGGATTCTGTGGTAGATAGGTTGCAGCAGATCTGGAATCATGTGGTGGACAACTTGAAGTTGTCACAGGAGAAGGCTCAGCGTTTTGCCAACCGCCGCCGCGGTGTGGGTCCCCGACTTCGTGTTGGGGATTTGGTATGGCTGTCTTCTCGATTTGTTCCTATGAAGGTCTCCTCTCCCAAATTTAAGCCTCGCTTCATTGGTCCGTACAAGATATTGGAAATCCTTAATCCTGTGTCCTTTCGCCTGGATCTTCCGGTGTCGTTTGCCATTCACAACGTATTTCATAGGTCCTTGTTGCGGCGGTACGTTGTGCCTGTGGTTCCTTCTGCTGAGCCTCCTGCTCCGGTGTTGGTTGAGGGCGAGTTGGAGTACGTGGTGGAGAAGATCTTAGATTCTCGTCTCTCCAGGCGGAGGCTTCAGTACCTGGTCAAGTGGAAGGGCTATGGTCAGGAGGATAATTCCTGGGTGGTCGCCTCTGATGTGCATGCGGCCGATTTAGTTCGGGCCTTTCACGCCGCTCATCCTGATCGCCCTGGTGGTCTTGGTGAGGGTTCGGTGACCCCTCACTAAGGGGGGGGGTACTGTTGTGAATTTGCTTTTTGGCTCCCTCTAGTGGTTACTAGTGATTTGACTCTGGGCATGTCAGTCATCCCTTGTATGCTCACCTGGGCCGTTAGTTCAGGGGTGTTGCTATATAAGCTCCCTGGACCTTCAGTTCAATGCCTGGCAACGTTGTAATCAGAGCTAATCTGTTGTGCTCTTGTCTACTGATCCTGGTTCCTGCTAGATTAAGCTAAGTCTGATTTCTTGCTTTTTGCTATTTGTTTTTGTTTGCATTTTTGTCCAGCTTGTACTTAATCTGTATCCTGTCCTTGCTGGAAGCTCTAGGGAGCTGGTGTTCTCCCCCCGGGCCGTTAGACGGTTCGGGGGTTCTTGAATTTCCAGCGTGGATGTTTGATAGGGTTTTTGTTGACCATATAAGTTATCTTACTACATTCTGCTATTAGTAAGCGGGCCTCTCTTTGCTAAACCTAGTTCATTTCTATGTTTGTCATTTCCTCTTACCTCACCGTTATTATTTGTGGGGGGCTTGTATCCTACTTTTGGGGTCCTTTCTCTGGAGGCAAGAGAGGTCTTTGTTTTCCTCTTCTAGGGGTAGTTAGTTCTCCGGCTGGCGCGAGACATCTAGCGACCAACGTAGGCATGTTCCCCGGCTACTTCTAGTGTTGGCGTTAGGAGTAGATATATGGTCAACCCAGTTACCACTGCCCTATGAGCTGGATTTTTGTACTTCGCAGACTTACCTATTTCTCTGAGACCCTCGCCATTGGGGTCATAACATTCTTGGGTTTTGCTAATTTTTACCGTCGCTTCATTGCTAATTTTTCTGGTGTGGTTAAACCTTTGACGGATTTGACCAAGAAGGGTTCTGATGTGACTAACTGGTCTCCTGCGGCTGTTGAGGCCTTTCAGGAGCTGAAGCGCTGGTTTTCTTCGGCTCCAGTTTTATGTCAGCCAGATGTCTCTCTTCCCTTCCAGGTCGAGGTTGATGCTTCTGAAATTGGAGCAGGGGCTGTTTTGTCACAGAGAAGCTCTGATTGCTCTGTGATGAAGCCATGTGCCTTCTTTTCAAGAAAATTTTCGCCGGCTGAATGAAATTATGATGTTGGTAATCGGGAGTTGTTGGCAATGAAGTGGGCATTTGAGGAGTGGCGACACTGGCTAGAGGGAGCTAAGCATCGTGTGGTGGTCTTGACTGATCATAAAAATTTGATTTATCTTGAGTCGGCCAAGCGGTTGAATCCTAGACAGGCTCGTTGGTCGTTGTTTTTCTCACGTTTCGATTTCGTGGTCTCGTACCTTCCTGGTTCGAAGAACGTGAAGGCTGATGCTCTTTCTAGGAGTTTTGTGCCTGACTCCCCTGGAGTTTCTGAGCCGGTTGGTATCCTCAAAGAGGGGGTAATTTTGTCTGCCATTTCCCCAGATTTGCGACGGGTGTTACAGGAATTTCAGGCGGATAGACCTGACCGTTGTCCATCAGAGAGACTGTTTGTCCCAGATAGATGAACCAGCAGTTATTTCCGAGGTCCATTCTTCAGTGTTGGCGGGTCATCCTGGGATTTTTGGTACCAGAGATTTGGTGGCTAGATCCTTCTGGTGGCCTTCCTTGTCACGGGATGTGCGTTCCTTTGTGCAGTCCTGTGGGATTTGAGCTCGGGCTAAGCCTTGCTGTTCTCGTGCCAGTGGTTTGCTTTTGCCTTTGCCGGTTCCTAAGAGGCCTTGGACGCATATTTCCATGGATTTTATTTCGGATCTTCCAGTCTCTCAGAGAATGTCTGTCATCTGGGTGGTTTGTGATCGTTTTTCTAAAATGGTCCATTTGGTGTCCTTGCCTAAGTTGCCTTCTTCCTCCGATTTGGTTCCGTTATTTTTTCAGAATGTGGTTCGACTGCACGGCATCCCTGAAAACATTGTGTCTGACAGAGGATCCCAGTTTGTGTCCAGATTTTGGCGGTCCTTTTGTGCTAAGATGGGCATTGATTTGTCTTTTTCGTCGGCCTTCCATCCTCAGACGAATGGCCAAACCGAGCGAACTAACCAGACCTTGGAAACTTATTTGAGATGTTTTGTTTCTGCTGACCAGGATGATTGGGTGACTTTTTTGCCATTGGCCAAGTTTGCCCTTAATAATCGGGCTAGTTCGGCTACTTTGGTTTCGCCTTTTTTTTGTAATTCTGGATTTCATCCTCGTTTTTCCTCGGGTCAGGTTGAGTCTTCGGACTGTCCTGGGGTGGATTCTGTGGTGGATAGGTTGCAGCAGATTTGGAACCATGTGGTGGACAATTTGATGTTGTCACAAGAGAAGGCTCAGCGCTTTGCTAACTGTCGTCGCTGTGTGTGTCCCCGACTTCGTGTGGGGGATTTGGTGTGGTTGTCTTCTCGTTATGTTCCTATGAAGGTTTCTTCTCCTAAGTTTAAACCTCGTTTTATCGGTCCTTATAAAATTTTGGAAATCCTCAACCCTGTGTCATTTCGCTTGGACCTCCCGGCATCGTTTACCATCCATAATGTGTTCCATAGGTCTTTGTTGCGGAGGTATGTGGTGCCTGTGGTTCCTTCTGTTGAGCCTCCTGCTCCGGTGCTGGTTGAGGGAGAATTGGAATATGTGGTGGAGAAGATCTTGGATTCTCGTGTTTCAAGACGGAGGCTTCAGTATTTGGTTAAGTGGAAGGGCTATGGTCAGGAGGATAATTCCTGGGTTGTCGCCTCTGATGTTCATGCGGCCGATTTGGTTCGTGCCTTCCATGTGGCTCACCCTGATCGCCCTGGGGGTTCTGGTGAGGGTTCGGTGACCCCTCCTCAAGGGGGGGGTACTGTTGTGAACTCCGTTTCCGGGCTCCCTCCTGTGGTCATGAGTGGTACTGTGTGAGTTCTCTCTTTGGGCTCCCCCTGGTGGCTCTTTTTGTTATTTTGCAGGTTTCTGGCAGGATCAGCTGTCTCATCATCTGCTAGTTAGGTTTCCTATTTAATCCACCTGGTCCTTCATTCCTTGCCTGTTGCCGTTGTATTCAGTGCTATTCTGATTGCTCCTGTCTACATCCGTTATCAGTCTCTCCAAGAGAAGCTAAGTTCTGTTTGCTTATTTTTGCTCATCTGTGTTCAAGATGTTTCCTAGTATATGATGAGTTTTTGTCCAGCTTGCTAATATGTGATTTCCCTGCTTGCTGGTGCTCTGGGGTGCTGAGTTGCTCCCCCCACATCGTTAGTTGGTGTGGGGGTTCTCGCATTCTCTGCGTGGATATTTTTGCATAGGGTTTTTTACTGACCACACAGATCCCATGCTATTTTCTGCTATCTAGCGTTAGCGGGCCTCATTTGCTTAACCTGTTTCATCTCTGCGTTTGTCTTTTCCTCTTAACTCACCGTTATTATTTGTGGGGGGCTTCTATATCTCTGGGGGATTTCTCTGAGGCAAGTGAGGTCTTTACTTTCTCTTTAGGGGTAGTCAGTTTCTCAGGCCGTGAAGAGACGTCTAGGATTTCAGGAAACGTTCCACGGCTGCCTATAGTGTGTGCGGTTAGGATCAGGTTTGCGGTTAGTCCAGTTACCACATCCCCAGAGCTCGTCCTATTATTTTCTACTTAGCTGGTTAGATTTGTGATCCTTAGCCACTAGGATCATAACAGTGCAACAGGCCAAAAGTGTTAAATGCATCGCAAAAGTGGGATAAGAGAAATCCTGAGTTCAATTTTTTTTTTCTGCTCTGCAGTCTGTCCTGCTTCTCTCCTCCCCTTAATCTCTGGGTGGCTTTGAGTTCTGCTGCAGACATGGATATTCAGAGTCTGACTTCTAGTGTGGATCATCTTGCTGCAAGGGTGCAAAGCATTCAGGATTTTGTTGTTCACAGTCCTATGTCTGAGCCAAAAGTACCTATTCCTGAGTTTTTTTCTGGAGATAGATCTAGGTTTCTGAATTTTAAGAATAATTGTAAATTATTTCTTTCTTTGAGACCTCGTTCCTCTGGTGATTCCGCTCAGCAAGTTAGAATTGTTATCTCAAGATTGGGCCTTCTCCCTGGCGCCAGGAGATCCTGCATTGCTGAATGTGGATGCGTTTTTCCTGGCGCTTGGATTGCTTTATGAGGAACCTAATCTGGAGAACCAGGCAGAAAAGGCCTTGCTGGCTCTCTCTCAGGGTCAGGATGAAGCTGAGGTGTATTGTCAAAAATTTCGGAAATGGTCGGTGCTTACTCAATGGAATGAGTGTGCCCTGGCTGCAAATTTCAGAGAAGGTCTTTCTGAAGCCATTAAGAATGATATGGTGGGGTTCCCCACGCCTGCGAGTCTGAATGAGTCAATGGCTTTGGCCATTCAGATTGATCGGCGTTTGCGGGAGCGCAAACCTGCGCACCATCTGGCGGTGTTTTCTGAACAGAAACCTGAGTCTATGCAATGTGATAGGATTCTGACCAGAATGGAACGGCAAAATCATAGACGTCAGAATGGGTTGTGCTTTTACTGTGGTGATTCAGCTCATGTTATCTCAGCATGCTCTAAGCGCACAAAAAACTTTGCTAGATCTGTCACCATTGGTACTGTACAGCCTAAATTCATTTTGTCTGTTACTTTGATTTGCTCTCTGTCATCCTACTCAGTTATGGCTTTTGTAGATTCAGGTGCCGCCCTGAATCTGATGGATTTGTCATTTGCCAAGCGCTGTGGTTTTATCCTTGAGCCATTACAGTTCCCTATTCCATTGAAGGGAATTGATGCTACACCATTGGCCAAGAATAAACCTCAATACTGGACTCAAGTGACCATGTGTATGACTCCTGCACATCAGGAGGTGATTCGCTTTCTTGTGTTATATAATTTGCATGACGTTGTCGTGTTGGGTCTGCCATGGTTGCAGGCTCATAATCCAGTCCTGGATTGGAAAGCTATGTCTGTGTTGAGTTGGGGTTGCCAGGGAATTCATGGCGATGCTCCCTTGGTATCAATTGCTTCCTCTACTACCAGGATGTATTTGATGAGCCCAAATCCAGTGCCCTACCTCCTCATAGAGATTGTGATTGTGCTATAAATTTGATTCCTGGTAGTAAGTTCCCTAAGGGACGGCTGTTTAATTTGTCTGTACCAGAGAATGCCGCTATGCGGAGCTATGTAAAGGAGTCTTTGGAGAAGGGACATATTCGCCCCTCCTCGTCCCCTCTTGGTGCAGGATTCTTTTTTGTGGCCAAGAAGGATGGTTCGTTGAGACCCTGTATAGATTATCGCCTTCTAAATAAAATCACGGTCAAATTCCAGTATCCCTTGCCATTGTTGTCTGATCTGTTTGCTCGGATTAGGGGGTCTAGTTGGTTCACCAAGATAGATCTTCGCGGTGCGTATAATCTTGTGCGTATAAAACAGGGCGATGAATGGAAAACAGCATTTAATACGCCCGAAGGCCATTTTGAGTACTTGGTGATGCCTTTTGGACTTTCTAATGCCCCTTCTGTGTTTCAGTCCTTCGTGCACGATATCTTCCGAGAATATCTGGATAAATTTATGATTGTGTATCTGGATGATATTTTGGTCTTTTCAGATGATTGCGAATCCCATGTGAAGCAGGTCAGGATTGTATTTCAGGTCCTGCGTTCCAATGCCTTGTTTGTGAAGGGTTCCAAATGTCTCTTCGGAGTCCAGAAAGTTTCCTTTTTGGGCTTTATTTTTTCTCCTTCTTCTATTGAGATGGACCCAGTCAAGGTCCAGGCTATTCATGATTGGACTCAACCTACATCGGTTAAGAGTCTTCAGAAGTTCTTGTGTTGTGAATTTGCTTTTTGGCTCCCTCTAGTGGTTACTAGTGATTTGACTCTGGGCATGTCAGTCATCCCTTGTATGCTCACCTGGGCCGTTAGTTCAGGGGTGTTGCTATATAAGCTCCCTGGACCTTCAGTTCAATGCCTGGCAACGTTGTAATCAGAGCTAATCTGTTGTGCTCTTGTCTACTGATCCTGGTTCCTGCTAGATTAAGCTAAGTCTGCTTTCTTGCTTTTTGCTATTTGTTTTTGTTTGCATTTTTGTCCAGCTTGTACTTAATCTGTATCCTGTCCTTGCTGGAAGCTCTAGGGAGCTGGTGTTCTCCCCCCGGGCCGTTAGACGGTTCAGGGGTTCTTGAATTTCCAGCGTGGATGTTTGATAGGGTTTTTGTTGACCATATAAGTTATCTTACTACATTCTGCTATTAGTAAGCGGGCCTCTCTTTGCTAAACCTAGTTCATTTCTATGTTTGTCATTTCCTCTTACCTCACCGTTATTATTTGTGGGGGGCTTGTATCCTACTTTTGGGGTCCTTTCTCTGGAGGCAAGAGAGGTCTTTGTTTTCCTCTTCTAGGGGTAGTTAGTTCTCCGGCTGGCGCGAGACATCTAGCGACCAACGTAGGCATGTTCCCCGGCTACTTCTAGTGTTGGCGTTAGGAGTAGATATATGGTCAACCCAGTTACCACTGCCCTATGAGCTGGATTTTTGTACTTTGCAGACTTACCTATTTCTCTGAGACCCTCGCCATTGGGGTCATAACAGTTTGCCAGGCCAGTATTAAATGTTAAATGCATTGCAGAAGCGGGATTATAAGAAAGAAAATTCTGAGTTTTTTTTTTTTTTTCCTCTCTCTCATTTTTTTTTTTCTTTTCCCCTTTACCTCTGAGTGGCTCAAGCTTGCTGTAGACATGAATGTCCAGACCTTGATTACAAGTGTGGACCAGCTTGCTGCTCGTGTGCAGGGCATACAAGATTATGTTACCAGAAATCCTATGTCAGAACCTAAGATACCGATTCCTGAATTGTTTTTCGGAGACCGATTTAAGTTTAGAAATTTCAGGAATAATTGTAAATTATTTTTGTCCCTGAGACCCTGTTCATCTGGAGACTCCGCTCAGCAAGTGAAAATTGTTATTTCTTTTTTACGGGGCGACCCTCAGGATTGGGCCTTCTCGCTGGCGCCAGGAGATCCGGCATTGGCGGATATTGATGCGTTTTTTCTGGCGCTCGGTTTACTTTATGAGGAACCCAATCTTGAGATTCAGGCAGAAAAAGCCTTGCTGGCTATGTCTCAGGGCCAGGACGAGGCTGAAGTGTATTGCCAAAAATTTCGGAAATGGTCCGTGCTGGCTCAGTGGAACGAGTGTGCACTGGCCGCAAATTTTAGAAATGGCCTTTCTGAAGCCATTAAGAATGTGATGGTGGGTTTCCCTATTCCCACAGGTCTAAATGATTCCATGGCCCTGGCTATTCAAATTGACCGGCGGTTGCGGGAGCGCAAAACCGCAAATTCCCTTATGGTGTTGTCTGAACAGGCACCTGATTTGAGGCAATGTGATAGAAAAACCGCAAATTCACCTATGGTGCTGTCTGAACAAACATCTGATTTAATGCAATGTGATAGAATCCTGACTAGAAGTGAGCGGAAAATTCATAGACGCCAGAATGGCTTGTGTTACTACTGTGGTGATTCTACACATGTTATCTCAGCATGCTCTAAACGTCTAACTAAGGTTGTTAGTCCTGTCACCGTTGGTAATTTGCAACCTAAATTTATTCTATCTGTAACTTTGATTTGTTCACTGTCATCTTATCCTGCCATGGCGTTTGTAGATTCAGGTGCTGCCCTGAGTCTTATGGATCTGTCATTTGCCAAGCGCTGTGGTTTTGTTCTTGAGCCATTAGAAAATCCTATCCCTCTTAGGGGTATTGATGCTACGCCGTTGGCAGAAAATAAACCGCAGTTTTGGACACAGGTTACCATGTGTATGACTCCTGAACATCGGGAGGTTATACGTTTTCTTGTTTTGCATAAAATGCATGATTTGGTTGTTTTGGGGTTGCTATGGTTGCAGACCCATAATCCAGTCTTGGATTGGAAGGCCATGTCAGTGTCAAGTTGGGGATGCCGTGGAAATCATGGGGATTCCCTGCCCGTGTCTATTGCTTCTTCTACGCCTTCGGAAGTTCCGGAGTATTTGTCTGATTATCAGGATGTTTTCAGCGAGTCCAGGTCCAGTGCACTGCCTCCTCATAGGGAGTGTGACTGCGCAATAGAGTTGATTCCAGGCAGTAAGTTTCCTAAGGGAAGATTATTTAACCTGTCGGTACCTGAACATACCGCTATGCGTTCATATATTAGAGAGTCTCTGGAGAAGGGGCATATCCGTCCTTCTTCTTCCCCTCTTGGTGCGGGATTCTTTTTTGTGGCCAAAAAGGACGGATCTTTGAGGCCTTGTATTGACTATCGGCTCTTAAATAAGATCACTGTCAAATTTCAGTATCCTTTGCCGCTGTTGTCAGACTTGTTTGCTCGGATTAAAGGTGCCAAGTGGTTCACCAAGATAGATCTTCGTGGTGCGTACAACCTTGTGCGCATTAAGCAAGGAGATGAATGGAAAACCGCATTCAATACGCCCGAAGGTCATTTTGAGTACTTGGTGATGCCTTTTGGGCTCTCTAATGCGCCTTCAGTTTTTCAGTCCTTTATGCATGACATTTTCCGGAAGTATCTGGATAAATTTTTGATCGTTTATCTGGACGATATTCTGTTTTTTTCTGATGATTGGGACTCGCATGTGGAACAGGTCAGGATGGTTTTCAAGATTTTGCGTGAAAATTCTTTGTTTGTTAAAGGCTCAAAGTGTCTCTTTGGTGTACAGAAGGTTCCCTTTTTAGGGTTCATTTTTTCCCCTTCTGCTGTGGAGATGGACCCAGTCAAGGTCCGAGCTATTCATGATTGGACTCAGCCCTCGTCAGTTAAGAGTCTTCAGAAGTTCTTGGGTTTTGCTAACTTTTACCGTCGTTTTATCGCTAATTTTTCTAGCGTTGTTAAACCTTTGACGGATATGACCAAGAAAGGCTCTGATGTAGCTAACTGGGCTCCTGCTGCCGTGGAGGCTTTCCAGGAGTTGAAACGCCGGTTTACTTCGGCGCCTGTTTTGTGCCAGCCTGATGTCTCACTGCCCTTTCAGGTTGAGGTGGATGCTTCGGAGATTGGGGCAGGGGCCGTTTTGTCTCAGAGAGGTCCTGGTTGCTCTACTATGAGACCTTGTGCCTTTTTCTCTAGGAAGTTTTCGCCTGCAGAGCGAAATTATGATGTGGGCAATCGGGAGTTGTTGGCCATGAAGTGGGCATTTGAGGAGTGGCGTCATTGGCTCGAGGGTGCTAAGCATCATGTGGTGGTTTTGACTGATCACAAAAATCTGATGTATCTCGAGTCTGCTAAACGCCTGAATCCTAGACAGGCCCGCTGGTCATTGTTTTTCTCCCGTTTTGACTTTGTGGTCTCGTATTTACCAGGTTCGAAGAATGTGAAGGCCGATGCTCTGTCTAGGAGCTTTGTGCCTGATGCTCCTGGAGTCGCTGAACCTGTGGGTATTCTTAAGGAAGGAGTTATCTTGTCAGCTATTTCTCCGGATCTGCGACGTGTGTTGCAGAGATTTCAGGCTGGTAGGACTGACTCTTGTCCACCTGACAGATTGTTTGTGCCTGCTAGGTGGACCAGTAGAGTCATTTCCGAGGTTCATTCCTCGGTGTTGGCAGGGCACCCGGGAATTTTTGGCACCAGGGATCTGGTGGCCAGGTCCTTTTGGTGGCCGTCCTTGTCAAGGGATGTGCGGTCTTTTGTGCAGTCCTGTGGGACTTGTGCTCGAGCTAAGCCTTGCTGTTCTCGTGCCAGCGGGTTGCTCTTGCCCTTGCCTGTCCCGAAGAGACCTTGGACACACATCTCTATGGATTTCATTTCTGATCTTCCGGTGTCTCGGGGCATGTCTGTCATCTGGGTGATATGTGATCGTTTCTCCAAGATGGTCCATTTGGTTCCTTTGCCTAAGCTGCCTTCCTCTTCCGATCTGGTTCCTGTGTTCCTCCAGAACGTGGTCCATTTACACGGCATTCCTGAGAATATTGTGTCGGACAGAGGATCCCAGTTTGTTTCCAGGTTCTGGCGATCCTTTTGTGGTAGGATGGGCATTGATTTGTCGTTTTCGTCCGCTTTTCATCCACAGACTAATGGACAAACGGAGCGAACTAATCAGACTCTGGAGGCTTATTTGAGGTGTTTTGTCTCTTCTGATCAGGATGATTGGGTGACCTTCTTGCCGTTGGCTGAATTTGCCCTTAATAATCGGGCTAGTTCCGCCACCTTGGTTTCGCCATTTTTCTGCAACTCTGGTTTCCATCCTCGTTTTTTCCTCGGGACATGTGGAGCCTTCTGACTGTCCTGGGGTGGATTCTGTGGTAGATAGGTTGCAGCAGATCTGGAATCATGTGGTGGACAACTTGAAGTTGTCACAGGAGAAGGCTCAGCGTTTTGCCAACCGCCGCCGCGGTGTGGGTCCCCGACTTCGTGTTGGGGATTTGGTATGGCTGTCTTCTCGATTTGTTCCTATGAAGGTCTCCTCTCCCAAATTTAAGCCTCGCTTCATTGGTCCGTACAAGATATTGGAAATCCTTAATCCTGTGTCCTTTCGCCTGGATCTTCCGGTGTCGTTTGCCATTCACAACGTATTTCATAGGTCCTTGTTGCGGCGGTACGTTGTGCCTGTGGTTCCTTCTGCTGAGCCTCCTGCTCCGGTGTTGGTTGAGGGCGAGTTGGAGTACGTGGTGGAGAAGATCTTAGATTCTCGTCTCTCCAGGCGGAGGCTTCAGTACCTGGTCAAGTGGAAGGGCTATGGTCAGGAGGATAATTCCTGGGTGGTCGCCTCTGATGTGCATGCGGCCGATTTAGTTCGGGCCTTTCACGCCGCTCATCCTGATCGCCCTGGTGGTCTTGGTGAGGGTTCGGTGACCCCTCACTAAGGGGGGGGTACTGTTGTGAATTTGCTTTTTGGCTCCCTCTAGTGGTTACTAGTGATTTGACTCTGGGCATGTCAGTCATCCCTTGTATGCTCACCTGGGCCGTTAGTTCAGGGGTGTTGCTATATAAGCTCCCTGGACCTTCAGTTCAATGCCTGGCAACGTTGTAATCAGAGCTAATCTGTTGTGCTCTTGTCTACTGATCCTGGTTCCTGCTAGATTAAGCTAAGTCTGCTTTCTTGCTTTTTGCTATTTGTTTTTGTTTGCATTTTTGTCCAGCTTGTACTTAATCTGTATCCTGTCCTTGCTGGAAGCTCTAGGGAGCTGGTGTTCTCCCCCCGGGCCGTTAGACGGTTCAGGGGTTCTTGAATTTCCAGCGTGGATGTTTGATAGGGTTTTTGTTGACCATATAAGTTATCTTACTACATTCTGCTATTAGTAAGCGGGCCTCTCTTTGCTAAACCTAGTTCATTTCTATGTTTGTCATTTCCTCTTACCTCACCGTTATTATTTGTGGGGGGCTTGTATCCTACTTTTGGGGTCCTTTCTCTGGAGGCAAGAGAGGTCTTTGTTTTCCTCTTCTAGGGGTAGTTAGTTCTCTGGCTGGCGCGAGACATCTAGCGACCAACGTAGGCATGTTCCCCGGCTACTTCTAGTGTTGGCGTTAGGAGTAGATATATGGTCAACCCAGTTACCACTGCCCTATGAGCTGGATTTTTGTACTTCGCAGACTTACCTATTTCTCTGAGACCCTCGCCATTGGGGTCATAACATTCTTGGGTTTTGCTAATTTTTACCGTCGCTTCATTGCTAATTTTTCTGGTGTGGTTAAACCTTTGACGGATTTGACCAAGAAGGGTTCTGATGTGACTAACTGGTCTCCTGCGGCCGTTGAGGCCTTTCAGGAGCTGAAGCGCCGGTTTTCTTCGGCTCCAGTTTTATGTCAGCCAGATGTCTCTCTTCCCTTCCAGGTCGAGGTTGATGCTTCTGAAATTGGAGCAGGGGCTGTTTTGTCACAGAGAAGCTCTGATTGCTCTGTGATGAAGCCATGTGCCTTCTTTTCAAGAAAATTTTCGCCGGCTGAATGAAATTATGATGTTGGTAATCGGGAGTTGTTGGCAATGAAGTGGGCATTTGAGGAGTGGCGACACTGGCTAGAGGGAGCTAAGCATCGTGTGGTGGTCTTGACTGATCATAAAAATTTGATTTATCTTGAGTCGGCCAAGCGGTTGAATCCTAGACAGGCTCGTTGGTCGTTGTTTTTCTCACGTTTCGATTTCGTGGTCTCGTACCTTCCTGGTTCGAAGAACGTGAAGGCTGATGCTCTTTCTAGGAGTTTTGTGCCTGACTCCCCTGGAGTTTCTGAGCCGGTTGGTATCCTCAAAGAGGGGGTAATTTTGTCTGCCATTTCCCCAGATTTGCGACGGGTGTTACAGGAATTTCAGGCGGATAGACCTGACCGTTGTCCATCAGAGAGACTGTTTGTCCCAGATAGATGAACCAGCAGTTATTTCCGAGGTCCATTCTTCAGTGTTGGCGGGTCATCCTGGGATTTTTGGTACTAGAGATTTGGTGGCTAGATCCTTCTGGTGGCCTTCCTTGTCACGGGATGTGCGTTCCTTTGTGCAGTCCTGTGGGATTTGAGCTCGGGCTAAGCCTTGCTGTTCTCGTGCCAGTGGTTTGCTTTTGCCTTTGCCGGTTCCTAAGAGGCCTTGGACGCATATTTCCATGGATTTTATTTCGGATCTTCCAGTCTCTCAGAGAATGTCTGTCATCTGGGTGGTTTGTGATCGTTTTTCTAAAATGGTCCATTTGGTGTCCTTGCCTAAGTTGCCTTCTTCCTCCGATTTGGTTCCGTTATTTTTTCAGAATGTGGTTCGACTGCACGGCATCCCTGAAAACATTGTGTCTGACAGAGGATCCCAGTTTGTGTCCAGATTTTGGCGGTCCTTTTGTGCTAAGATGGGCATTGATTTGTCTTTTTCGTCGGCCTTCCATCCTCAGACGAATGGCCAAACCGAGCGAACTAACCAGACCTTGGAAACTTATTTGAGATGTTTTGTTTCTGCTGACCAGGATGATTGGGTGACTTTTTTGCCATTGGCCGAGTTTGCCCTTAATAATCGGGCTAGTTCGGCTACTTTGGTTTCGCCTTTTTTTTGTAATTCTGGATTTCATCCTCGTTTTTCCTCGGGTCAGGTTGAGTCTTCGGACTGTCCTGGGGTGGATTCTGTGGTGGATAGGTTGCAGCAGATTTGGAACCATGTGGTGGACAATTTGATGTTGTCACAAGAGAAGGCTCAGCGCTTTGCTAACTGTCGTCGCTGTGTGTGTCCCCGACTTCGTGTGGGGGATTTGGTGTGGTTGTCTTCTCGTTATGTTCCTATGAAGGTTTCTTCTCCTAAGTTTAAACCTCGTTTTATCGGTCCTTATAAAATTTTGGAAATCCTCAACCCTGTGTCATTTCGCTTGGACCTCCCGGCATCGTTTACCATCCATAATGTGTTCCATAGGTCTTTGTTGCGGAGGTATGTGGTGCCTGTGGTTCCTTCTGTTGAGCCTCCTGCTCCGGTGCTGGTTGAGGGAGAATTGGAATATGTGGTGGAGAAGATCTTGGATTCTCGTGTTTCAAGACGGAGGCTTCAGTATTTGGTTAAGTGGAAGGGCTATGGTCAGGAGGATAATTCCTGGGTTGTCGCCTCTGATGTTCATGCGGCCGATTTGGTTCGTGCCTTCCATGTGGCTCACCCTGATCGCCCTGGGGGTTCTGGTGAGGGTTCGGTGACCCCTCCTCAAGGGGGGGGTACTGTTGTGAACTCCGTTTCCGGGCTCCCTCCTGTGGTCATGAGTGGTACTGTGTGAGTTCTCTCTTTGGGCTCCCCCTGGTGGCTCTTTTTGTTATTTTGCAGGTTTCTGGCAGGATCAGCTGTCTCATCATCTGCTAGTTAGGTTTCCTATTTAATCCACCTGGTCCTTCATTCCTTGCCTGTTGCCGTTGTATTCAGTGCTATTCTGATTGCTCCTGTCTACATCCGTTATCAGTCTCTCCAAGAGAAGCTAAGTTCTGTTTGCTTATTTTTGCTCATCTGTGTTCAAGATGTTTCCTAGTATATGATGAGTTTTTGTCCAGCTTGCTAATATGTGATTTCCCTGCTTGCTGGTGCTCTGGGGTGCTGAGTTGCTCCCCCCACATCGTTAGTTGGTGTGGGGGTTCTCGCATTCTCTGCGTGGATATTTTTGCATAGGGTTTTTTACTGACCACACAGATCCCATGCTATTTTCTGCTATCTAGCGTTAGCGGGCCTCATTTGCTTAACCTGTTTCATCTCTGCATTTGTCTTTTCCTCTTAACTCACCGTTATTATTTGTGGGGGGCTTCTATATCTCTGGGGGATTTCTCTGAGGCAAGTGAGGTCTTTACTTTCTCTTTAGGGGTAGTCAGTTTCTCAGGCCGTGAAGAGACGTCTAGGATTTCAGGAAACGTTCCACGGCTGCCTATAGTGTGTGCGGTTAGGATCAGGTTTGCGGTTAGTCCAGTTACCACATCCCCAGAGCTCGTCCTATTATTTTCTACTTAGCTGGTTAGATTTGTGATCCTTAGCCACTAGGATCATAACACAGATCCTTGCGCACAGCATGTCTTGTTCCTGCACTCCCTGCACTGGTTCCCTTGCCCTCTGATAGCAACCCCTAGGCAGCACCAGTGACACCACATTATCACCAACCAATACGATTTTTCAGGGGTTTTTGTGTGTGTGCTGGTTATGGACCTGCTGCGTGCTGTCAAATCAGGTATTTAATCTGACTAAGATGATGCAGAACCTATCCGTAGAGCAATAGGTTCTGGCAATGGAACTCATCTGGCAATGGAGAAGGTACTGTGTCGGATATTTCCTTATCCTCTCCTGTCCCCCCCGTTAAACTTCCGGATACCTTTTCTGGGGATAAGAACAAATTTTGGGTATTCAAAGAGAGTTGTAAATTACTTTTTTCACTGCGTCCTCTTCACTACCGACTCTCTGGAGGAAGCCATGACCCAGGCCATCCATATGGACCGCAGGCTGAGAGAGAGAGGTGTTGTGCAATGAGATGCTCCTCTGTTGCCAGTGAAACCAGAGCCTTCGTTGTTGGTTGTGCCCATGGAGGTGGGGGATGTCTCCATGAAGGAAAAGGAGAGGAGAAGCCGCAGAGAGAAAAAACTCAGCTTCTATTGTGGAGAGCCGGGTCATTGTATAAAGGACTGTCCCTCCTGTCCCCCGGATTCCAAGGTCTCAGGAAATGACTAGGTCTTTGTAACTGCCGAGAAGGTTACTCAGACCCACAGGTACCTTTTTCCTCAGCCTTCAAACTGTTGCTAAAAGTGGAAGTAGGAGTGAACAACTGTTTTTTCCCCTCTTCTGCTTTTGTGGATTGCGGGTCTTCAGTGATCTTGATTGACTCAAGGTTGGTGGCTCACTGTGAGATAAGGACAGTCAGGTTGGACAAACACATGAGAGTGATGGCTATTGACTCAACCCCGTTCACAGAGGACGGGATTCGCCCTGTTACTACAGAATTCGTCCTGAAGGTGGGGTCTGTTCATCTGGAGCATATAGCCTGTTTCGTTTTGAACACCCTCCCTGCTGGTTTGGTTTTAGGGTTTCCTTGGCTGAAATGTCATAATCCAGTCATTGAATGGGAGGCACGGGAGATTGTGAAATGGGAATCCAACTGTGAAAACAAATGTCTGAATTATGTGCAGGCTCGGACAGGCCCATAGGGTAACAGGGGAATCCCCTGGTGGGCACCTGTGCATATCTGGGCCCCCAACCCCACTATAAGGGCATTATTTGGCATAATTAAGTTGATTCACTCCATACATAAAAAACAGCATACCATCATTCATTAACCAAACTACCCAGTGTATTACTATATCGAGATATAGGTACATTTGTGAATGAAAGTAGTGTAATATTTGAATGCAGGTGAAAAGTGGGCTCCCACGGTCAATTTTACTGGTGGGCCCTTAGCACCCCAGTCCGACACTAATTCTGTGTCTGTATTGTCCGTTGGTCTGGAGGGTATTCCGGAGTACCTGAGGGGTTACCACCGCACCTCCCTTTTGATTGTGCCATTGACCTGATTCCTGGGGCTAAATTGCCTAAGGCCTGATTGTTTAACCTTTCTGGTCCCAAGAGGGTTGCCATGAAGGAGTACATATCTGAGAGTCTCCGCAAGGGGCACATTCGCCCTTCCGTGTCTCCTGTTGCTGCAGTTTTTTTTTGTAAATAAAAAAGACAGTGGTCTCCGCCCATGCCTTGACTTTTGGGAACTGAATAAGAATACTGTAAGAAACACATATCCCCTCCCACTCATTCCCAATTTGTGTAACCAATTATCTGGGGCCAAATGGCTTTCAAAGCTAGACTTGTGGGGGGCATATAACCTCATCCGGATGCGGGAGGGGATGAGTGGAAATCCACGTTTCTCACCTCAGAAGGGCTATTTGAAAATTTAGTTATGCCGTTTGGTCTGACCAATGCCCCTGCGGTTTTCCAAAACTTCATCAATCATGTGTATTCTGATTTTATTGGTCGGTTTGTGGTTATATACTTGGATGAGATTCTAGTTTATTCATTTGATAAGCAGACACATAATGGTCACCTTTGGGTGGTTCTTCAGAGACTCAGGGAGAACCAACTTTTCTCTAAACTAGAGAAATGCTCATTTTTTTTTGTCCAGGAACTGCCTTTCTTGGGGTTCATTGTCTCTAGTGAGGGGTTTCATATGGATCCCAAAAAAGGTACAGGCCATTGTAGATTGGGTTCAACCCCAGAACCTGAAGGGCCTTCAGCGCTTCTTGGGATTCTCCAATTAGTACCGGAGGTTTATTCAGGGTTTCTCTCAGGTGGTCAAGACCCTCACTGGCTTGACACAGAAGCGGGCTGATGTCAAGAACTGGTCTGCCTCAGTGGTAGTGGCGTTTCTCACTCTGAAAAAATAACTTTATGACTGCCCCAGTTCTGGTTCAACCTGATCCATCTGAACCTTTTGGGGTGGAAGTTGACCCCTCGGAGGTGAGGGTGGGGGTGGTGTTGTCCCAGGGGCCCGCTACCTTGACCAATTTGAGACCATGCACCTTTTTCTCCAAAAAGTTCTCCCAGGCAGAAAGAAATTATGACGTGGGTAATCGGGAACTTCTTTTGGTTAAGTTGGCCTTTGAAGAATGGAGGCATTTTTTGGAGGGGCGGTTCATACCATTACTGTAGTTATGGACCACAAGAACCTGGCGTATATTGAGTCTGCTAAAAGGTTGACCCCCAGACAAGCTAGATGGTCACTTTTCTTTTCCCGCTTCCAGTTGTCGTTCACTTTTCATCTGGGATCCAAGAATGTGAAGGCCAATGCCTTATCTCAAAGTCTGGACCCAGTTTCTCCCCCCGAGCCTCCATCCTCCATTTTTTAACCCGGGGTGGTGGTGGCTGATGTGTCTGCAGGTTTGGAATGGGAGATTCGGGAAGCCCAGTCTCAGGCTCCCCCATCCAAGCCGGTGGGAAAATTGTTTGTTCCGGTTCAACTTCGACTCAGAGTCCTCCAGGAGCTCCATGATTCGGCGCTGAGTGGACATCCGGGGATTTCGGCTACTCATGGAGCCATCGCGAGGGTTTTTTGGTGGGCCTCACTTACATCTGATGTGAGGAAGTTTGTGTCTGCCTGTGAAGTTTGTGCCCGCAATAAGAGCTCTCATAACCGGCCTGACGGGGAATTGGTGCCTTTGCCAGTTCCTGATAGACCATGGACACATTTGTCCATGGACTTTATCACCAATCTTACTCCCTCCAAGGGTAATACTGTCATCTTGGTGGTGATGGACAGGTTTACGAAGCAAGCACACTTTGTACCCTTAGTGGCACTACCCTCTACTGAGACCTTGTCTAGGTTGTTTGTTCAACATGTGGTTCATTTGCATGAACCTGACCTCACCTCCTTACTTACCAAAAATCCACACTGTATGTCTGCTATCCCGGCCTTCTTTTCTGCTCGCTTTCTAAAACTGAACATGGACAAAACAGAATTCATCATCCTTCCCCCATCTCACTCTACCTCTCCACCAGACCTATCCATCAATGTCAATGGCTGATCACTTTCCCCAGTTCCACAAGCCCGGTGCCTCGGGGTGATTCTCGACTCTGCCATCTCTTTAAAGCCACATGTCGAAGCCCTTGCCTCCTCCTGCCATCTCAAACTCAAAAATATTTCCCGGATCCACGCATTCCTTGACCACGACACCACAAAAACACTAGTGCATGCCCTTATCATCTCCCGCTTTGACTACTGCAACCTTCTACTCTCTGGCCTCCCTCTAGAACTCTGGCACCACTCCAATCCATCCTACACTCTGCTGCCCGACTAATCTACCTGTCTCCCCGCTATTCCCCTGCCTCGCCCCTATGTCAAGCCCTTCACTGGCTTCCTATCGCCCAGAGACTCCAGTTCAAAACCTTCACTATGACATACAAAGCCATCCAGAACGTGTCTCCTCCATACATCTGTGACATGGTCTCCCAGTACTTACCTACACGCAACCTCCGACTTCTCCTGTGCTTCCCCCATTCTCTGGAACTCTCTACCACAACACATCAGTGTCTATTGCCTACAATAGAAACCTTCAAAAAGAACCTGAAGACTCACCTCTTCCGACAAGCCTACAGCCTGCAGTGACCCTCAACCTACTGAACCGCCGCACAACCAGCTCTACCCTCTCCTAGTTTATCCTTACCAGGGCCGGACTGGCCATTTGGCAATTCTGGCAAATGCCAGAAGGGCCGGTCTGGTTGTGGGCTGCCTTGTGTGCTACGTTGTTAACAGAATCAATGTTCTCAAGACACCCATACTGTTAACAGTTGTGACGGAGCACAAAGCCGGTCACTCCGTCACTTACCTCAGCATGCCGTAGGTATAATTAGAAATATTGGTCTTGTAGTAAATCTTCCTTTCCTCCATCCAGGGTAATATTAGTAATATATCCCATCTGGTTATTGGGGACGGGGACACCATGGGCCTGTGTGATTTCAAATGCCAGGGCTGAATTTCATCCCCAGTCCGTACTTGATCCTTACCCATCCCTTGCAGACTGTGAGCCCTCGTGGGCAGGGTCCTCCCTCCTTCTGTACCTGTTAGTGCCTTGTTTTTTGCTCATGTTTAACGTATAACGTGCCCCCTTTTCTCATGTAAAGCGCCATGGAATAAATGGCGCTATAAAAATGTATAATAATAATAATGGTGTGCCCTTGAATGTGGTGTCTGACTGTGGTGTGCAGTTTGTGTCCAGATTTTGGAGGGCGTTTTGTAAAAGGTTGGATATTGAGTTGTCCTTTTCTTCGGCCTACCATCCGGAGACCAATGGTCAGACCAAGCTGACCAATCAGTCGTTAGAACAAATTTTGCTCTGCCTTGCCACCTCCAGTCAAGAGGACTGGTCCGATGCCTTGCCTTTAAGAGAGTTTTGCATTCAATATCCGTGTTAACCACTCTACAGGTACCTTCCCTTTTTTCTGTAATTATGGGTTCAATCCACACTTTGGGGAGTTTTCTCGCCTAGATTCCGGTTGCCCAGGGGCTGATGTTGCTGTACAGCAGTTGGGGAATTTATGGCAGAAGGTCCAATAGTACATTGAGGAGGCTCAGAGGAAATTTAAGCTTTTTGCTGACAGAAGACAGACTGTGGGACCCACCCTTTCGGGTTTGGGATAAAGTGTTGCTGTCTACCAGGAACATTAAGCTTAAGGTTCCTTTAGCAAAATTGGGACCTAAGTTTATTGGCCTTTATGAGATCACGGAGGTGGTTAACCCAGTGGCATTTCGTTTGCATCTTCCAGTGTCTTAAGATCCCCAATGTATTCCATAGGGCCCTGCTGAAACCATTGAGGGCTGTGGAAGAAGCATCATTGGGTCCCTTGTCGCCTGTATTGTAGGATATTCAGGAGGAGTACGAGGTGGAGCGCATCATGGTTTCCCGGTTGGTCCGCCGTTCCCTCCAGTATCTTGTGCATTGAAAGTGGTATGGTCCTGAAGACCAATCCTGGGTTCCTAATATAACATATAAAAATTCAACCACGTGCACGGACCTATTTGGGTGAGACACTACTGTTTTTACTGTCACATTGAGTTCTGGATACCTAGTTTTGGGCCACAATTGTGGTGATCTATGTGGCTTTTACCCTGGATCTCTCCATGTAACGGGTGATAGATGTAAGAATCTATATAATGCTATTTCTCCCTGGTCCTGTCCACATGACGCAATTTGGTTGATTTCTGTCTGTGTCCTTCACTTTTAATTCGTTTGTCCATGGTACTTTTCTGATTTATATTATTTTTTACACTTTGATGTTATATGTTTTTTATATTTATGACTAATAAATACTAGATTTTACTTTTGGGTAGTTTGGTACTCCTTTTTTCTTTATGTTTATATTCTCTTTGGAGTATGTTTTGTGCCTGTTTATGACAGTGCTAGTTTTTTATTATCCTTTCTGGGTATTTTTATTCAATCCTGGGTTCCTGCCCGGTCAGTTCATGCCGATCGTCTGGTACGCTTCTTTCCTGCCCAGTTTACTGGGAAACCTGAGGGTCCGGTGGCCCCCCGTTGAGAGGGGGCTTTGTCATGACTCTGGATGGGATGGTTCCGCCTACATCCTGGTCAGGTCAGGGATAATTTTAGTTTGCCTCTCTTTGGTTCTGGGGCAGCTATTTAGTGTTGGCAGTTCCTAGATTTGGTGTCGGTGATACTTCTGTATTCTCGGTTTGTGGTTGCTGACCCAGGTTACTCATCCATAAACTTTGTTCCTCTGTGCTTGTGTGCTTTGCTGTGTATGACCCGGTTTGTCCCCTGACTTATGCCTCTGTATCCTGCTTTGTACTGCTCGGTCCTTTCCGGTTATCTGACCCCTTGGCTTGTCTCCGTTTACTCTTTGTCTTATCCCTAGGTACTATGCTCTTGTCTGGCTTTTGACCCTCGGCTTTCCTTGACCACATTTTACTGTCTGTGCCTTGCACTCCGTGCACTCAGCTACCTTCCCTGCACTTACGCGCAGTGACTCCACCCCCTTGTCACGTGACTGCTCAGTGCCAGGTCCTGTGCTAACTGCTTAGTGTCAGGTCCTTGAGCACAGTGTGCCTTGTTCCTGCACTCGTTCCCTTGCCCCCTGATAGTGCCACCTAGGCAGCACCAGTAACACCATTGGTGTCACCACAGTTAGCAAGAAAAAATGGACCCTAAAGTTTGTTGTGCAATTTCTCCTGAGTATGCCAATACCCAGTATGTGGTGGAAAACTACTGTCTAGGAGCATGGCAGGGCATGAAAGGGAAGGAGAGCCATATTACAGTGCATATTTTTCTGCATTGGTTTGAGGGGGCCATGTCACATTGGCAGAGCCCCTGGGGTGCCAGAACAGCAGAAACCCCCGTAATTGACCCCATTTTACAAACTACGCCTCTAATTCATTTCATCTAGCGGTGCAGTGAACATATTGACACCACAAGTGTATCTGTTATGATCTGGTGGCCTAGGAGCAGCATAAGACGTACTCTGGAGAAGGTGGTACCTGTACTGACCGCAGACCCTGAACCTAACACCGCAACTAGAAGTAGCCATGGAATGTACCTAGCGCTCCCTAGACATCTCGACACAGCCGGAGGACTAATTACCCCTAGAGATAGAAAAGGGAAAACTATCTTGCCTCAGAGAAAATCCCCAAAGGATAGGCAGCCCCCCACAAATATTGACTGTGAGAGGAGAGGGAAAAAACATACACAGACTGAAATCAGAATTTAGCAAAGGAGGCCACTTCTAGCTAAATAGAAAGGATAGGACAGAGTACTGTTGTGAATTCCGTTCTTGGGCTCCATCCTGTGGTTACGAATGGTATTTTTGGGAGTTCTGCCCTTGGGCTCCCTCTGGTGGTTTCGAGTGGAACTTAGCAGCTGCTTTCACTAATCGGTTCCCTGGCCTTGTTATTTAACTGGGCTTTTGGCTGTAGTTGATGCCAGCTGTCAATGTTTTTCCTGTGGATTCAGTTCTTTCCTGGAAGTTCTCTGTTGGCCAGTCCATTTCAGCTTAAGATAAGTTCTGCTAGTTTTTGGGTGTTTCCCTGCTTATGACCTTCTGTTCAGTTTAAGTTATGTCTCTTTTGTCCAGCTTGTCATTATGAAATATTCCGGCTAGTTGGAAGCTCTGGGGTCGCAGATTTGCCCCTCCACACCGTGAGTCGGTGTGGAGGTTATTTTTGTAAACTCTGCGTGGACATTTAGTTTTTATACTGACCGCACAGTAGCCTTTTCTATCTCTGTCTATTTAGATAGTATTGGCCTCCTTTGCTAAAATCTAGTTTCATTTTTGAGTTTGTCATTTCCCTCTCCACTCACCGTCAATATTTGTGGGGGGCTATCTTCCTTTGGGGGTTTCTCTGAGGCGAGATAGTTTTCCGTTTCCATCTTCAGGAGTAACTAGTTCTTAGGCTGTGAAGAGGCGTCTAGGCAGAGATAGGAACGCTCCACGGCTATTTCTACTGTTGGTGTTAGGAGTAGGGATTGCGGTCAGTAAAGCTACCACCTCCTCAGAGCTTGTACATTATTTGTTTTACCCACCAGGTCATTTCAGTGCTGCTTCATAATCACTAGGTCATATCAGTGATTTCTGTCTGTGGAGCTGCCACCTCTTCTGAGCTTGTCCATGATTGGTTTTACCCACCAGGTCATCTCAGTACCGCTCCGTAACCACCAGGTCATAACAGAGTACTATGCGGTCAGTATTAAAACACTAGAAAATATCCACCACAGAAAATACAAAAACTCCACAGCTAACTAAAGATATGGAGGGTATATCTGCATCTCCAGAGATACCAGCTTGGCTAAACAAATCCTTATACAGACCAAGCTGGACAAGACAAAAACATGGAAAAGAACTGAACAATAAGGCCACAGCATGTGGACAGCAAAAAATCAAGGCCAGAACTTATCTTTGTTGAAAAGAACTGCAAAGCAGGAGAGACCAGGCAGAGATGTGAATCCTCCAGGAACAATGGACAACTGGCACTGACTAAAGGGTGAAGCAAGACTAAATAGCCCAGTCAAAATTGCACAAAGTGAACACACCTGATAAATGCTGCGATTCAGAGACAGCAGCGCTACCACTTATAACCACCGGAGGGAGCCCAAGAGCAGAATTCACAACATGTATCACATAATTTGACACCATTGGGCAGTGAAGAAAAAATAATTACATTTTTACCGCAAAAAAAAATTGTTTTAGCCCCAGATTTTACATTTTCAAACAGGGAAATGAGTAAAAATCGTGCCAAAATGTATTACACAATTTCTTCTGAACTTGGCAATACCCCATATGTGGCCGTACAGTACTGCTTAGCCACACAGCAACACTCTGGAGGGATGGAGAGCTATTTCACTCTTGGAGAACAAATTATTATAGAATAGTTTCCAGACTCTATATAAAGAGCCCCTAAATGTCATAAAAGCAGAATCCTCCCTCAAGTGACCCCAGTTTGGAAATTATACCCCTTTAAAAATTTATCTATAAGTGCAGTGATGATTTTGACTCCATAAGTGTTTTCCAGAAACAGGCAGCATTGGATGTTGCTGAGTGAAAAAGGCAAACTGCCATTGTAGTGACCAGTACGCTCTAGTGACCAGTATGTTCCAGTCACCAGTACGTTATGCCCAGCCCGTGCTTCTTGATACATGCACCCATAAATTAGGCAGGCTCTCATCACTACAGAAATGCCAAACATGTGGATGATATATGTGGTTTAGGTACACTGTGGTGCTCAGAAGGGAGGGGAGCATTTGAATTTGGGAGCACAGAATTTATTTTAGGGGGGTGAGTAGCCATAATGCTTTTCCAGAGCCTTTGTACTAGCAGTAACCTGGAAGCCCCATATATTTCCATTAACAGATAATGGACCTGAGTGAGGACTTGCTTTTTTTGTGGATTGAGTGGAAGCTTTTATTGGAAACATTTTACATAACGTTTGGGATCACATTTGTCTGGTGCTCTACGCTGACCACTTACTTTGGGCTTTCTATCTAAATCTCTGAATGATGTGACAGATGAAACCCCCAATCCATTCACTATGATGAGGCAGCAGAGTTACTCTGGACTCTGTTCAGCGGTGTCCTTCTTTTCAGAGGTGCACAAAACTGGCTGACTGCGCTTTTATGTATGACTAAAAAGATGGACACCGCCGGATCACAGGTCTTATGGCGTCCACAGTTCCTCCATCTGCCTCATTATGGGGAATCTTCTGCCGGGGCTTCCATCTGAATCACGTATTTCAGAGATCTACACGGAAACTCTGGTGTAAGTGCTCAGTGCAGTGCGCGGGATAAATGTGCGCCGAGCTTTACTGTGATCTTTGGGAGGCAGAATTAAAAAATCAACAGCATGTGAAGAATTGGTTTTATTTATTTTTTACGCCATTCGTCATGTGGTATAAGTGATTAGGCGACTTTATTCTTCAGGTCGGTGCAATTACAGCGACACCAGATTTATATCACGTTTTTATGTTTGGCAGCTGTCACACACTAAAAGACGCTTTTTATTGCAAAAGCAAGTTTTTGCATCACCATATTTTGAGAGCTATACATTTTTCATATTTCGGCCAACAGAGTCATGTGACAGCTTGTTTTTTGCGGGACGAGCTAACGTTTTTATTGGTACCATTTTTGGGCACATGACATTATTTGATCGCTTTCTATTTTGATTTTTGGGAGACAGAATGATCAAACACCTGGAATTCAGGATTTTTTTTTTTTTTTTTAATGATGTTCCGTGTGTAGTAAAATGAATAAGGCCACTTTTTTCTTTGGGTCAACACGATTGCAGCGATACCACATTTATATTTTTTTTAACATTTTGCCTCTTTTTCACATTTAAAACTATTTTATAAAAAAAGTAATTGTTTTTGCATCGCTTTATTCTGAAAGCTATAACTTTTTTATTATTCTGCTGTTGGACCTGTGTGGCAGCTTGTTTTTTGTGGGACAAGATGACACATCACACAGGTCCTGTCAGCACATGGCTGTGCTAACTGCAGGTGGAGATAAGGTGGACATCTTCCCACCCACTCTGTAGATATCCACATAAAATCAGCCCATGTATGCAACTTTAACCCTCAAAGCACATAGTGTGCTAGATGAAAATTCTCTCCCCTCATATACTGTGCCAGTGACCCTGTCACCCCCATAATGACCGCCAATACGTCTTTTTACTGACCTGAGATATAGAAGAATAGCCTCTCCATACAGGTGACAATCCAGCAGCTGTCGGCTGTACACTATAGCTGACAACTTGCCGTAACTGCCATGATCAGTGTTAGCACCGTCCATATCTGTTTAACCCCTTAGATGCTGCGGTCAATAGTGATTACATTATATAAATGGTTGCCAGAGTGTGGGGGCTTCCTCTTTATCCTCATCGGCACCCAGACATCATGATTGTGTTGTCCTGATGTTTGCCATGGCAATTCATGGCCAAATAGAGGCCTAAAAGTCTGCCAGCTACAGTGGCCTGTTCAGAAGTTAGCAACATTTAGATGGCAAAAATACACTTTTCATTCCTGTCATGCCACTTTGCGGTAATTCCTGAAAAGCACCTGAAGGGTATATAAACTACCTGACAGAAGTTTTCAATATGTGCAGGGGTTCTGTTTTTAAAATGGTATCACTTTTGGAGGTTTTCCAATATATAGGACCCCCAAAGTCACTTCAAACTTGGATAGGTCCTTAAAAAATAACATTTGTAAATTTCCTTGAAAAAATGAAAAATTACTGCTACATTTTCAAACCTCCTAAAAGGCTAATAAAATAAAATAACATTTTACAAATGTTGCTGATGTAAAGCAAACATGTGGGAAATGTTATTTATTAATGTTTTTCTGTGGTATGACTATCTGGATTAAAGGGGCAATCATTCAAAGTTTGCAAATTGCTATTTGTTTTTTCCATTTTTGTCAAATTTCTGATATCTTTTATTAATATTCACAAAACATATCACCCTAAATTTATCATTATCATAAATTATAATGTGCCATGAAAAAAATGATTTGTTAAAGCATTCCAGAGTTTTTACCATATCAGTTGACATTGGTCAGATTTAAAAAATTTGGCCCGGTCACTAAGGGGTAAAGAGCATAAGAATTCAAATTTTGAAAATTGCAAAATTTTCAACCAAATATCAGTTTTTGTCACAAATAGACGCAAGTTATATTGAAAAAATGTTTTCCACTATCATGAAGTACAATATGTCACAAAAAGTGAGATCCGTTGAAGAGTTCCAGAGTTATTTCTTCATAAAGTGACATTGCTGAGAATTGGGAAAATTGGCCTGGTCATTACCGTACAAACCACCGGTGAGGTTAACCGGGAAATATGGTTAAAACATGACCACAGATCTACAATATCTGGAGGACATAATTTCGGTTTTAAATGAATTTCTTTTCTTTTTTTTCTCTTTTTCCCTCAAAGCATGCCTTACTAGTGGGGAAGGTATGAAATGGAAGCTCAAATAGTTCAGACCCATTATATTGCTTGTGTTTTATGTATTTTTTCATATCTATAAACATAAAATATATATTACATGTTAAGTATCTTTTTTCTTCAGTACAACAATGGGACCGCCTGACACAACATCTACTTCTACAGCTGATCCTATTTTTCAGAATATGAGAATCTGCAATGATTCCAACTGTTGGTGAGCTAATTATTTGTTCTGAGTATTTAGATAGAATTAAAAAAAAATCTTTTTGACTCAAAATGTTGCTTGAATTGCACGATTCCAGAGACCCCCTTATAGGCTCTGTGAGAACATGGAAACCCAACATCATTAACAAAGTTTTTAATGAGAAGTGTTCAAGTGACTAGTACTGGTGACCAAGAATAATAGATGTATAGACCTTGTGATCCCCAAATTATTATCAAGGCCTTATATGCTATAACTTATCAAAATATAATTTATTAAAATTCAGACCCCAGGTGTCTTTTTACAATTCCATGCCTGAATAGAAGACTATACTGATGTTCAATTATTCTTGCTTAATCATTAATGTAAGTGCATATAATTTATTTCCCTGTGTAGCGGTGGCAGCCTACACTTTATATAAATAAATGTAGAGATTCTGAATGAAATTTCACAAAACTTCATCATTGTTAAATATATGAATCTGTTGTAAAGTATGGTGGGGAACCTTATCAGACAAAACTTTGTCCAGCACATCCCTTTGATCTTTTGATGAATTGAAATAATTCACTATTAACTCACTCACGACTCCAGTCAAGCTTGACAATTCAGGTTCCAGAAGACACGAGCATTTTGAACACGGCTTGTCCACAATGACCTTGCAGTATAAGGCCGGCATCACACTCAGTGTATGAAAATACGGTCCGTATTTTACGGCCGTAATACGGAGAAATGTTCCCAAAATAGTGGTTCGTATGTCATCCGTAGGCAGGGTGTGTCAGCGTATTTTGCGCATGGCATCCTCCGTATGTAATCCGTATGGCATCCGTACTGCGATATTTTCTCGCAGGCTTGCAAAACTGACATCTAATGGATTTATGTGCTCAAATGTTCGCTAAAACATATATACAGTATGTATATATATATATATATATGTCATTGAGACACACACACATATATATATACATATACTGTATTTATATTTAATTCAGCGCGAGATATGTGAAAAGCCGGTAATTCAATTGCCGGCTTTTCATTTCTCCTTCCCAAACCCGACAGGATATGAGACATGGTTTACATACAGTAAACCATCTCATATCACTTTTTTTTGCATATTCCACACTACTAATGTTAGTAGTGTGTATGTGCAAAATTTGGGTGCTGTAGCTTGTAAAGGGTTAAATGGCGGAAAAAAATTGGCGTGGGCTCCCGCGCAATTTTCTCCGCCAGAGTGGTAAAGCCAGTGACTGAAGACAGATATTAATAGCCTAGAGAGGGTCCATGGTTATTGGCCCCCCCTGGCTACAAACATCTGCCCCTAGCCACCCCAGAAAAGGCACATCTGGAAGATGCGCCTATTCTGGCACTTGGCCACTCTATTCCCACTCCCGTGTAGCGGTGGGATATGGGGTAATGAAGGGTTAATGTCACCTTGCTATTGTAAGGTGACATTAAGCCAGATTAATAATGGAGAGGCGTCAATTATGACACCTATCCATTATTAATCCAATAGTACGAAATGGTTAATAAAACACACACACATTATTTAAAAGTATTTTAATGAAATAAAGACACAGGGTGTTGTAATATTTTACTATACTGGTAATCCTCCTGAAGACCCTTGTCACCTGAAATAAAGTAAAAAAAACAAACAACAATATTCCATACCTTCCGTCGTTCCGTCAGTCCCACGATGTAAATCCATCTGAAGGGGTTAAATCATTTTACAGCCAGGAGCTGTGCTAATGCACCCGCTCCTGTCTGTAAAATGTTGTGAATGAAAGGAGTGCAGGGGAATGTCCTGTAGTTACCTTGATTCACGGTGATGCGCCCTCTGCTGGATGTCCTCATATGAACTCGAGCGTGGGAACTTTTACTGATTATTTACTGATCCCCGGTAGCTGTGAGCGCCACCCTGTGGTCGGCGCTCATAGCACACCTGCATTTCTGCTGCATAGCAGCGATCTGATGATCGCTGCTATGTAGCAGAGCCGATCGCGTTGTGCCAGCTTCTAGCCTCCCATGGACACTATTGAGGCATGGTAAAAGTAAAAAAAAATGTGAAAAAAATAAAAAAAATATAAAAGTTTAAATCACCCTCCTTTCGCCCCATTCAAAATAAATCAATTAAAAAAAAAATCAAACCTGCACATATTTGGTATCACCGCGTTCAGAATCGCCCGATCTATCAACAAAAAAAGCATTAACCTGATCGCTAAACAGCGTAGCGAGAAAAAAATTAAAAATGCCAGAATTACGTTTTTTGGTCGCCGCGACATTGCATTAAAATGCAATAACGGGCGAGCAAAAGGACATATCTGCACCAAAATGGTTTCATTAAAAACGCCAGCTCGGCACGCAAAAAATAAGCCCTCACCCAACCCCAGATCACGAAAAATGGAGACGCTACGGGTATCAGAAAATTGTGCAATTGTTTTTTTTTTTTTTTTTTTTTAGCAAAGATTGGAATTTTTTTTCACCACTTAGATAAAAAATAACCTAGACATGTTAGGTGTCTATGAACTCGTACTGACCTGCAGAATCATAATGGCAGGTCAGTTTTAGCATTTAGTGAACCTAGCAAAAAAGCCAAACAAAAAACAAGTGAGGGACTGCACTTTTTTTGCAATTTCACCGCACTTGGAATTTTTTCCCGTTTTTTTCTTCTTCCTTATGGACTCAGAGTTCCCTAATATTGTAAGGTAAACCAGATTGCCTCCTTAAGGTGTTACAGTTGTTTTCATCTCATTTTAATCTATTTGACATTTTTCTGCATATTCAAAATCAGTTTCTCAGGTTCAAGGACCGTAAACATGGCTGCTTATTGGGATACAGAACTTACTATGCCAGTTCAAGAAAGTGATGTTTTGCTACCTGGATCAGACATATATCTGGGAATATACACATCTACTTGGTTCGGAGATGGAATGGTGCAAACAGCCACCCAGTGCTTTGCTGCTCCAGTCAATGATAGGAATTATCCTAACAAGGTGCAACTGCTGAGTGACGGGTACGTTGTTCCATTTCTCAGAAGTCGGCAATGACTCCGATTCATTAAAGAGTTAAAAACAATTTGAATAATCTCAACATTTTTGCACCATTTGAAGTTGTGCAAAAATGTTGTGACTTTTGCCGTCTTTATGTGAGTCTTGGCCAGATCCATCACAGTGGGTGAGAGAGGGCATGGCGATGCCCGCCTGCAAAATTCTTTTATTGCTATGTCCTTGCTCTTCAAAAGTTACACCGTAACTTGCCCCACAAATGTATTCCAGTCACTGACTTTTCTGGCGGAAGAGCATAAAGCTGCACTCCAGTGATAAAATGCGACAAATTCATCAAGCGGCATGGTCACCAGGTTTTTACCATCCAATCTGGGAGCAGCATAATGCAGAGACCGAGACCCTGACTCCAGTGCTGTATCAACTTACTGAGCTTATTGCTGTAGGTTAAAAAAAATCACTATTTTATCAATTAACCCCTTCATGACCCAGCCTATTTTGGCCTTAATGACCTTGCCGTTTTTTGCAATTCTGACCAGTGTCCCTTTATGAGGTAATAACTCAGGAACGCTTCAACGGATCCTAGCGATTCTGAGATTGTTTTTTCGTGACATATTGGGCTTCATGTTAATGGTAAACTTAGGTCGATAATTTCTGAGTTTATTTGTGAAAAAAACGGAAATTTGGCGAAAATTTTGAAAATTTCGCAATTTTCACATTTTGAATTTTTATTCTGTTAAACCAGAGAGTTATGTGACACAAGATAGTTAATAAATAATGTTTCCCACATGTCTACTTTACATCAGCACAATTTTGGAAACAAGTTTTTTTTTTGCTAGGAAGTTATAAGGGTTAAAATTTGACCAGTGATTTCTCATTTTTACAACAAAATTTACAAAACCATTTTTTTTAGGGACCACCTCACATTTGAAGTCATTTTGAGGGTTCTATATGGCTGAAAATACCCAAAATTGACACCATTCTAAAAACTGCACCCCTCAAGGTGCTCAAAACCACATTCAAGAAGTTTATTAACCCTTCAGGTGTTTCACAGCAGCAGAAGCAACATGGAAGTAAAAAATGAACATTTAACTTTTTAGTCACAAAAATGATCTTTAGCAACAATTTTTTTATTTTCCCAAGGGTAAAAGGAGAAACTGGACCACGGACGTTGTTGTCCAATTTGTCCTGAGTACGCTGATACCTCATATGTCGGGGTAAACCACTGTTTGGGCGCACAGCAGGGCTCGGAAGGGAAGGAGCGCCATATGACTTTTTCAATGAAAAATTGGCTCCAATCTTTAGCGGACACCATGTCGCGTTTGGAGAGCCCCCGTGTGCCTAAACATTGGAGCTCCCCCACAAGTGACCCCATTTTGGAAACTAGACCCCCCAAGGAACTTATCTAGAAGCATAGTGAGAACTTTAAACCCCCAGGTGCTTCACAAATTGATCCGTAAAAATGAAAAAGTACTTTTTTTTCACAAAAAAATTATTTTAGCCTCAATTTTTTCATTTTCACATGGGCAACAGGATAAAATGGATCCTAAAATTTGTTGGGCAATTTCTCCTGAGTACACCGATACCTCACATGTGGGGGTAAACCACTGTTTGGGCACATGGTAAGGCTCGGAAGGGAAGGAGCGCCATTTGACTTTTTGAATGGAAAATTAGCTCCAATCGTTAGCGGACACCATGTCGCGTTTGGAGAGCCCCTGTGTGCCTAAACATTGGAGCTCCTGCACAAGTGACCCCATTTTGGAAACTAGACCTCCCAAGGAACTAATCTAGATGTGTGGTGAGCACTTTGAACCCCCAAGTGCTTCACAGAAGTTTATAACGCATAGCCATGAAAATAAAAAATAATTTTTCTTTTCTCAAAAATGATTTTTTAGCCCACAATTTTTTATTTTCCCAAGGGTAACAGGAGAAATTGGACCCCAAAAGTTGTTGTCCAGTTTCTCCTGAGTACGCTGATACCCCATATGTGGGGGTAAGCTACTGTTTTGGCACACGTCGGGGTTCGGAAGGGAAGTAGTGACGTTTTGAAATGCAGACTTTGATGGAATGCTCTGCGGGCGTCAGGTTGCGTTTGCAGAGCCCCTGATGTGCCTAAACAGTAGGAACTCCCCACAATTGACTCCATTTTGGAAACTAGACCCCCAAGTTCCCCAAGGGAACTTATCTAGATGTGTAGTGAGCACTTTGAACCCCCAAGTGCTTCACAGAAGTTTATAACGCAGAGCCGTGAAAATAAATAATGTGTTTCCTTTCCTCAAAAATATTTTTTTAGCCCAGAATTTTTTTATTTTTGCAAGAGTAACAGGAGACATTGGACCCCAAAAGTTGTTGTCCAGTTTCTCCTGAGTACGCTGATACCCCATATGTGGGGGTAAACCACTGTTTTGGCACACGTCGGGGTTCGGAAGGGAAGTAGTGATGTTTTGAAATGCAGACTTTGATGGAATGCTCTGCGGGCATCAGGTTGCGTTTGCAGAGCCCCTGATGTGCCTAAACAGTAGGAACTCCCCACAAGTGACTCCATTTTGGAAACTAGACCCCCAAGGGAACTTATCTAGATGTGTGGTGAGCACGTTGAACCCCCAAGTGCTTCACAGAAGTTTACAACGCAGAGCCGTGAAAATAAAAAATCATTTTTCTTTCCTCAAAAAAGATGTTTTAGCAAGCAATTTTTTATTTTCACAAGGGTAACAGGAGAATTTGGACCCCAATATTTGTTGCCCAGTTTGTTGTGAGTACGCTGATACCCCATATGTGGGGGTAAACCACTGTTTGGGCACACGTCAGGGCTCGGAAGGGAAGTAGTGACATTTGAAATGCAGACTTTGATGGAATGGTCTGCGGGCGTCACATTGCATTTGCAGAGCCCCTGATGTGCTTAAACAGTAGAAACACCCCACAAGTGACCCCATTTTGGAAACTAGACCCCCGAAGGAACTTATCTAGATGTGTGGTGAGCACTTTCAACCCCCAAGTGCTTCACAGAAGTTTATAACGCAGAGCCGTGAAAATAAAAAATAATTGTTCTTTCCTCAAAAATTATGTTTTAGCAAGTAATTTTTTATTTTTGCAAGGGTAATAGGAGAAATTGGACCCCAACAGTTGTTGCCCAGTTTGTCCTGAGTACGCTGGTACCACAAATGTGGGGGTAAACCACTATTTGGGCGCACGTCGGGGCTTGGAAGGGCGGGAGCACCATTTGACTTTTTGAACGCAAGATTGGCTGGAATCAATGGTGGCGCCATGTTGCGTTTGGAGACCCCTGATGTGCCTAAATAGTGGAAACCCCTCAATTCTAACTTCAACACTAACCCCAACACACCCCTAATCCTAATCCCAACTGTAGCCATAACCCTAATCACAACCCTAACCCCAACAAACCCCTAACCACAACCCTAACCGCAACACACCCGTAACTGTTATGGTTCTCAATGGCAAGAGAACATAGCCCAGCAAACATAAGAACTAGCTCTTGGAAGGATGGAAACTAAACTGACCATGAACTAAACCTGCCGCACAACTAACAGTAGCCGGGTAGCGTAGCCTGCGTTTTATCCCTAGACGCCCAGCGCCGGCCGGAGGACTAACTAATCCTGGCAGAGGAAAATATAGTCCTGGCTCACCTCTAGAGAAATTTCCCCGAAAGGCAGACAGAGGCCCCCACAAATATTGGCGGTGATTTTAGATGAAATGACAAACGTAGTATGAAAATAGGTTTAGCAAAATTGAGGTCCGCTTACTAGATAGCAGGAAGACAGAAAGGGCACTTTCATGGTCAGCTGAAAACCCTATCAAAACATCATCCTGAAATTACTTTAAGACTCTAGTATTAACTCATAACATCAGAGTGGCAATTTCAGATCACAAGAGCTTTCCAGACACAGAAACAAAACTACAGCTGTGAACTGGAACAAAATGCAAAAACAAACAAGGACTAAAGTCCAACTTAGCTGGGAGTTGTCTAGCAGCAGGAACATGCACAGAAAGGCTTCTGATTACAATGTTGACCGGCATGGAAGTGACAGAGGAGCAAGGCTAAATAGCGACTCCCACATCCTGATGGAAACAGGTGAACAGAGAGGATGATGCACACCAGTTCAATTCCACCAGTGGCCACCGGGGGAGCCCAAAATCCAATTTCACAACACGTAACCCTAATTCCAACCCTAATCCTAACCATAATCCCAACCGTAACCCTAATCCCAACCCTAACCACAACTGTAACCCCAACACACCCCTAACCCTATCCGTAACCCTAACCACAAGCCTAATCTTAACCCTATTTCAAACCCTAGCCCTAATTCCAACCCTAACTCTAATTCCAACCCTAACCCTAAGGCTATGTGCCCACGTTGCGGATTCGTGTGAGATTTTTCCGCACGATTTTTGAAAAATCTGCAGGGAAAAGGCACTGCGTTTTACCTGCGGATTTACAGCAGATTTCCAGTGTTTTTTTGTGCGGATTTCACCTGCGGATTCCTATTGAGGAACAGGTGTAAAACGCTGCGGAATCCGCACAAAGAATTGACATGCTGCGGAAAATACAACGCAGCGTTTCTGCACGGAATTTTCCGCACCATGGGCACAGCGGATTTGGTTTTCCTTAGGTGTACATGGTACTGTAAACCTGATGGAAAACTGCTTCGAATTCGCAGCGGCCAATCCGCTGCGGATCCACGGCCAATCCGCTGCGGATCCGCGGCCAATCCGCGGCCAATCCGCTGCGGATCCGCGGCCAATCCGCTGCCGATCCGCGGCCAATCCGCTGCCGATCCGCTGCCGATCCGCTGCCGATCCGCTGCCGATCCGCTGCCGATCCGCTCTGTGTGCACATGCCATAACCCTACCCCTAACCCTAACCCTACCCGTAACCCTAACCCTACCCCTAACCCTACCCCTAGTTCTAACCCTAGTTCTAACCCTAACCCTAGTGGAAAAAGAAAAAAAAATATTTTCTTTATTTTATTATTGTCCCTACCTATGGGGGTGATAAAGGGGGGGGTTTATTTATTATTTTTTTATTTTGATCGCTGTGATAGAACCTACCACAGCGATCAAAATGTACTTGTAAGGAATCTGCCGGCTGGCAGATTCGGCGGGCGTACTGAGCATGCGCCCGCCATTTTGGAAGATGGCGGCGCCCAGCGAGGAGGTGTACGGACACCGGGAGGATCGGTAAGTATGAAGGGGTGGTGGGGGGGTGGATTGGAGCACAGGGGGGGTGATTGGAGCACAGGGGGGGTGATCGGACCACAGGGGGGAGCGGACAGCAGGACGGGGGAGCCGGCAGGCGGACGGAGGGGACCGGAGGACTAACGGAGGACTGGGGGGGCGATCGGTGGGTGTGGGGGGGGGGTGACTTCAGGTTTTCCAGCCATGGCCGATGATATTGCAGCATCGGCCATGGCTGGATTGTAATATTTCACCAGTTTTTTAGGTGAAATATTACAAATCGCTCTGATTGGCAGTTTCACTTTCAACAGCCAATCAGAGCGATCGTAGCCACGGGGGGGTGAAGCCACCCCCCCTGGGCTGAAGCACCACTCCCCCTCTCCCTGCAGATCGGGTAAAATAGGAGTTAACCCCTTCACCCGATCTGCAGGGACGCGATCATTCCATGACGCCACATAGGCGTCATGGGTCGGATTGGCACGGGTTTTCATGACGCCTACGTGGCGTCATGGGTCGGGAAGGGGTTAAAGATTATTAATACAGGACTAGTAAACCTGCTGCCTTATAGTCCTCCATATTCATGAGATCGGTGTAACCCACCCCCACCACTGATTCACAGATTTCTGCCTATGTACAGTGTACACAAAAGCTCGGCAGTTTTATACAGAGAGCTGGTAGATCTGCAACAGATAAAACAGTGGTTATATTAAAAAAAAATGCAAGTAGCCCAGTAAGTAAGTGAAATATCACTGGAATCATGGTCTCTGCTCTAACATTATGCTGCTCTAAGGTGGGGTAGCAAACGGCTAGGTAGCACTACGCATTTTCATTCAAACTAACACATATTATGCTAGTCTGAATGAATCAGCTCCATAGTTTCAGTCCAATTTTTTCAGACCCCTCAGTGATGTCTGGTCCCTGTAGCCATTATTTTACTGCGATTATTGTGCTAGCAAATTTTGCAGTGCTGTCTAACTAAAAGGAATGTTCATTGATGGGACTGATATAATGTCACTCATGACCCTTACATATGTATGTTTATTCATAGCTGTCCAACTTATGGTGGAAATTCAATAGTGGTGATACAAAATGGTGATTCCCTGGAGACCAGAATCAAAATGAGCGCTTTTCAGTTTCAAGGATATGCTCAAGTGTTCATTTTCTGTGATGTCCAGTTTTGCTTTGGAAGCTGCAACTTGGTAAGGACAGACCAATATTCTATCACAGTTAGGCTAGGGATACAGTGCAGCTTGTGGCCATGCTATTGTTAGGCTCAAATGTTCTACTGCCAGTTGCAACTGGTTATCGGAGTCATGCAAAAAGCCAGCAGTTAGCTTTCTGCCAACTTTGTGGTCATTCGGTAACTTAGGGGGCGCAACACCACTACATTCAGTATCGTTGGTATCAATTTAGTTCTGTGATGTTCCGTTAAGTCGCCATGAGCCATATATTTTAAGGCCATTGATGCTTCTATACTGGAATAGTAATAGTGAGTGCTGTAAATTTTGTTATTAAAGTGGATCTGTCAGTAGGATCAACCTTCTATATGAGCTTGTACGTCATAGGAAGCTGCATAAGATAATACCTTGATATCTGCAATCTGATGTCTTATTCCAGAAAAATCAAAATTTTTCTTAATATGTAAATTAGCTGTTAAGATCTATGGGCGGGACAAAGATCTCCCTGGTAATCTGAAAGAAGAGCTTATTTTAAATGAAAAGGAGACCTTACCAGTGTGAGACATGTAGATCAGGACAGCAAACTGTCAGTCATTACATTTCTCACACTGATAACGTCCCCTTTCATTTAAGCTCAGCCCTGTAGACAGATTCTCAGGGAGATCTATGTCCGGCCCATAGATCTTAGCAGCTCATTTACATTTTTAAAGAAAATGTGGACTTCTCTGGAACATTGGATCGTGGATATCAAGGTATCATTTTATTCAACTTTCTTTGACTTATATGCCCGTGTAGAGATTTATGAGGGTTGATCCTACTAACAAATGGCGTTTCAAGCTGCTCCTTTTACAATCTATCAGAGAACCCTTTAAACAATCAATACAGCTTACATATGAGTACATGAATAACATTGTTTAGGAAATCAGAATATCTAATTACATATTCTATTTTCCCAGACGTGTAATAATGATGGGCCAAGTTCAAATGATTTACAGCTGTCATCTGTCACTGGTAAGCCTGCTATTATCAAACTATATAGAGCTCATCAGACTTTGATATCCTGCATTTTTGTCTAAACCAATAAATATATATATATATATATATATATATATATATATATATATATATACTTTAGTTAAAATTGTACTACTTTTATTTTTAAGGCTTAGGAACATCAGTGACAACTTGCCTAAGAGATGAACTATGTGTGCTTACAAGTGGTATAGCATCTTGTGCATGCAACACTACAGCTCCTACAGATACTTGTAAGTATGGCCCATAAGTAAAAGCTATTGATGTCTTGGAGATCCTTTATTGACTTATATTGGTTCAATTTTGCAGATTAAAACCATTTTAAATTACATCATATAAGTGAACAATGTTAATAAACTTTTACTTAAGTCCTGATGTAATATTATACGCATTATACCATACATAATTTCCATTCAAAAGTGGTAAATTCATTTCCCCCATTACATAAGTTTTTCCTAATATATAGCAATCAGGTCACATTGAACAAGAAGTTAAAGGCGGTTCCCAATGTATTTTTATTAACGCTTAGTCATTGTATTCACAAAGTTCTACAACTTTCCAATAGGTTAATATCTCTCCATATTCAACATATGAGAACACACTCATTTACATACACAACCTGACAGATGGTACACAACTAGTATGCTTTTAGCCTGGGCAATCTACTGCACGCTAAACACTCACAAATCTCTGCTATTTGCTTATACTATAATATTCTCATGTCCAGACTGTTTTGCAAGTCTGTTTCTCTCTTCCATGCTAGGAGCAGATATATGGAATCTACAGGTGCTTCTCACAGAATTAGAATATCATCAAACAGTTAATTTATTTCAGTTCTTCAATACAAAAAGTTAAACTCATATTATATAGAGTCATTACAAACAGAGTGATCTTTTTCAAGTGTTTATTTCTGTTAATGTTGATGATTATGGCTTACAGCCAATGAAAACCAATAGTCATTATCTCAATAAATTAAAAAACAAAAAACACCTGCAAAGGCTTCCTAAGCTTAAAAAAAAAGGTCCGTTAGTCTGTTTCAGTAGGCTTCACAATCATGGGGAAGACTGCTGACTTGACAGATGTCCAGAAGACAGTCATTGACACAATCCACAAGGAGGGTAAGCCACAAAAGGTCATTGCTAAAGAAGCTGGCTGTTCACAGAGTGCTGTATCCAAGCATATTCATGGAAAGTTGAGTGGAAGGAAAAGGTGTGGTAGAAAAAGGTGCACAAGCAACCTGTATGTGAGGATTTCTGTAAAGAAACTGCAAACTGGCAGACATGACACATGCGAATTTCAGTTGCACACCCTTTACTGCAAATTCATTATTGTCTGCTTGTGCAGCTTGCAACCAAAATGCCAAATTGTTTGGCTAGTAATTCATGGTTTCACAACCAAGAGCAGTTGTACAACTCCTGTCTGGCTGAAGAAAAAATAGCAATAAGGAAGAAAAGCTGTACTGCAAACCATTTGCAGCTACAAACTGTGATGGCAGAGTTGTGTGAAATTTGAAAACTAACAAAAATCAAACATGTTTGTATTTTCTTTCCCATTGCAAAAAATCAAGGATCTTTACGACACATCCAGAATATCTAAAATAATTAAGATATAGAGTGTAGATTGAAATGGAGAGATAAAAGACCAGTCAGTCTGACTCCTAAATTGTTCAGTTAACGCTGGAATTAAGGATGTAGTAAATCATCATGATTTATCAAAATGTGTTGGAGTCAGGCGCTCTTGATTCATCGAGAGGTGTACAGAGCGCCAGAAATGTTATGGAGACCTTAGGGAAACTTCTGAAGTAAGGAACGCTATAGCTCATCATGAATTAGACACGCTGTGGCGTCACGCTCCCACTGTGTCCCTATACCAGGTCAGCTAATTTTGGAGTGCAAATACCAAAACTCCCAAGTTTTTTGCCAATTTTCAAAGCAATTAATTCCAGAATTCTGGCACAATTGCTTTGACGAATCAAGGATCTTCATCTTGCCCTGTTGACTGCCATGGACAGGAGGAACTCACTAATAGAGAAGAGTGTAACAAACAGAAGGAAGAGATGAACTTTTTAAGGTACATTTAGACAGGCCAATTGAAGGCCATTAACAAACGCCAAACGGCTATTTACATTTCAATCAGTGTTTGTTTTCTGACTATTTACACAGGGTGAAGATAACTGGTAGGAACAGAAGGAATGTTAGTATGATTTTTCTGTCCCCAAGCAGCATAGGGTGATGTGCTAGTAATAATGATTTGTATGCCACCATAAGTCATCAGTCGATTGGTGATATGTTTAAAGGCCACTAATCACGAACGTCACCAAATATTGGCCTGTATAAAAGGAGCTTTAGCTTGTGTAACTGGTTATGCAATCCAAAAGGCCAAAAACACTATTTTATCACAGAGATATCCTGTTATTTATGAAGGGCTTTTCAACATTTGAAAAATGGTTGGTATTATAGTCCTGGTCATAAGCATCATGGATTGCATCCATGTCAACTGTATGCGGGCTTGTTTTTGGCAATATGAGTTGTAGCTTTCAATGACACCATTTCATTTAATGTATAATAAACTAAAAATTGTTTTGTGGGGTAAAATTGAAAAAAAAATGACACTGTTGGTTGGGTTTAGTTTTAACAGCATTTGCTATATGATAAAATGTAAGTGTTAACTTTATTTCATAGGTTAATACTATTGTACTCTTGTAGTAATATGGTATAATATGTTACGGCTGGCGGAACGCACCAAGTAAATGTGAAGTTGATATTGGTGCGTTCGCAGCCCGGGGTCCACCGTGCAGGAGAGACCTGCTGCTAGTGAAATGGCGGCCCCATATGGCGGTACAATGCCAAATTAGACGCGAGTTCCGTCACTCGGTCAGTACAAGGACGAACCCTGTTGCTTCACAGAGTCGTGTAATATTAGTGGGACTAATACCCTAACTAGGGTTGTGCTTGCTCGGAACACTTCTGTGCTAACCACACACAAGAAGGAATCAGAGCCAAGCCAAGTGACTAACTGCCCCCCACTGACGCTAGCTGCCTGCCTGAACAATTCCCACAGCTAGACGGACACACTCCACATGTAGCCTGAGTGAGTATTCACTGGCGACAAGCTCAAACATAAATGATACTAACGCATGGCCATGCGAACCTTTTATAGTTGCAGCAACTTCAGGACCTTCCTAGAGAACCAATGGGAGCTGCTACAGGACCTGAGCATGCGATCCCCGATCACCAATGAAAGGTCCTCCTTTGGGCATGCTCAGAAGGAGAAAAGTACGACTTAGTCCCAGAAGCGTCTGCTCGCCGCTGACCAATATTGGCTATAATGGCTGAGCCTGGAAGGGCAGCAGCAACCAAGCGCACAGTATTTTCCTGAGCCAGATGCTGGGATCGATGTCTCCGCTGAGCAGGCTCCACCGCGGCTAAAGAAGAATGGGAGACCGCAGCGGAGGTGGCTCGAGATTCCCCCTGTGCAGGGGTGGGAACTCGACACCTAACATATTATTTATGTAATTATGGCATTTTTAAATTATAATTTTTATAGCCTTTACCTTACTGGCTAAATAACATTATTGTGGTGATAACTATTTTTAGATTTTTATCTATTAAAATATTTTTTAATACCGTTTTTTAAAAGGTTATTAGCACATGTTATTTTCAATACTATGATTGTGGTGCTACTAAATATGTAAAGTTTTGTATGTTTTTGCAAATAAAATAATATATTTTCAGTGTAGATTCTGCACCACTGATCTGTGGCAAAATACACTAACGGTATACAGTACAGTTGTGCTCAAAAGTTTACATACCCCAGCAAAATTTTTGCTTTCTTGTCCTTTTTTCAGAGAATATGAATAATAACACCAAAACTTTTCCTTCACTCATAGTTAGTGGTTGGGTGAAGCCATTTGTTGTCAAATGGGCAGCACAGTGGCTCAGTGGATAGCATTGCAGCGCTGGTGTCCTGGGTTCAAACCCACCCAGGACAACATCTGCAAGGAGTTTGTATGTTCTCCCTGTGTTTGTGTGGGTTTCTTCCAGGTTCTCTGGTTTCCTCTCACATTCCAAAAACATACTGATAGGGATTCTAGATTGTGAGCTCCATCGGGAACAGCGGTGATAATGCGTGCAAACTGTAATGCGGTGCGGAATATGTTAGCGCTATATAAAGATTATTTATTATTATTAACTTGCTGTTTTCTCTTTTTAAATCATAATGACAACCGAAAACATCCAAATGACCCTGATCAAAAGTTTGCATACCCCATTTCTAAATACTGTGTATTGCCCCCTCTAACATCAATGACAGCTTGAACTCTTTTGTGGTAGTTGTGGATGAGGTTCTTTATTTTCTAGTTTGACAATAAACCATGAGTGGAGATAAAGTTTTGGTGTTATCATTTATATTCTCTTAAAAAAGTCCAAGAAAGAAAAAGTTCTGCAGGGATATGTAAACTTTTTAGCACAAATGTATATATAAAATGTTTTCAAAATTCCATCCATACGCAGCACATAAAATTCTACACAGAAATATTGGCATGTGGCATATTTTTAAATACAATTTAAAGGCATACAGAACACAGACAGTTAACTGGGAGACTGAAAACTGCAAGCAGACAGAAAACATCCTAAAGACCACAGACAGATTGCAGAGTTATTTAAAGTCCACAGACAAACAGGAGACTGAAGAACTGGTAGCTGCAAGCAGCCAGGAGAGGTCTTGGAGACCACAGACAGGTTGCAGAGTTACTGTATGCTGCAGGCAGTCAGGAGACTGAAGGATTGGAAGCTGCAAGCTGCCAGTAGATGTCTTGGAGACCGCTGGCAGGTTGCAGAGTTACTGAAGTCCACAGGCAAACAGGAGACTTAAGAACTGGAAGCTGTAGGCAGACAGTTTGCATCATGGAGACTGGAGACAATTATCAGACAAAATTCTTGAGCAACAAGAAAATGTAAATACCGTAGAAGCTACAGGCGGCTAAGAGATGTCCTAAAAATTGCCTGCGAACATGCAGTGGAGGTCCTAGAACATTGGAAACAGATAGCAGACAGAACTCTAGAGTATCTGGAAAGGCTGAATACCACGGAAACCTTAGACAGTTAGCAGACAAATCTTCGGAGTAACAATAAAGTCTAAATACCATGGAAGCCGCAGGCGGCTAGGACTTGTCCTGGAAACTACTGATGGACACGCAGCAGAGGTCCTAGAAGACGGGGAACAGGTAGCAGACAGAACTCTGGAGAAGCTAGAAAGTCTGAATATCACTGTAGACCACAGGCAGGTAGAAGACAAAACTCCAGTGTAACATTGTGAATTAAGCTAAATCCAAATATTCCAAAAGTAGCCTTTATTCCACCTTTAAATTTGCATGGTGAAATACAAAAAAATGAGTTAGACGACGGAACATCTCAGCCATAATGGGCCTTTTTCAGCCCAGAAGTACAAGCCACCTGTAATTTTCATTGTATTTCTGTCTTGAAAAATGCTTATCAGGGCCCAAACGGTGCATCATCTACCTCATTTTTTGTATTTCACCATATGATTTTAAGGATAGAATAAAGGTTATGTTTTATGCCTATTTTTTGGTGCCTTGGAATTTTGGGATTTTCTATTGCCTTCGACCTTGTGGGGGGGTCATACAAGGTTAGCACAGAGCTACCAATGGTGCATGAGAATTACTGGACTAATATGAATATAGCTGTTATTATTTTATTGGGGAGGAGCAAAGCGACTGAGAAGCGGTCGCCCCTTTAACCCATTCCCTGCCAAGTACGTATTTCATAAATTATTTCAGTGTGGCAGTTTAGTTTAAGGTATGTCATGGCTATGATGGCCATATCTCTTCCTGGACTGCAGTTACAGCAGTGAGGTGCCCAGCTTTAAAATGAGCCCCAAATCACCTCTGTAATTGTAATAGAGCTCAAGATATCAGGGATAAAATTAGAGCTTTACACAGCTACTACAACTGTTACTCCCGACTCTCACTTTAAGGCCACATTCACACTTTCAGTATTTGTAAGCCAAAACCAGGTGAGGAACAATCAGAGGAAAAATATAATAGAATGTAAAGCGCTGCGGAATATGTTGGCGCTATATAAATAAAGATTATTATTATTAATAATAATAATAATAGACACACATCACCTCTTCTGTATGAATGTGGCCTTAATTTTAACCAATGTCAGGCTGGGATATGACTACAGCAGTACTTCTGGTAATAATAATAATAAGAATTTTATTTATACAGCATCAAAATATTCAGGATCCTTTTACAATTGATCTCAAAGGCTGTAGATAGGAGCTAGGCTGAAACACAGCCTCTTAAAATGTCGCAGCCCCTGTTTTCATTTAGGGTTAAGGAGGAGGAGGGTCTTAGGGAACAGGCTGAAGGGACTGGAGAGAGGTGAATTGATGTGTGATCTCCTCCTAATGTCTCTAAGGGCAGTCTCACACGTCCAGATAATTCCGGTACCGGAAAAAAATCGGTACCGGAGTTATCCGTGTCCGTGTGCCCGTGAGCTCACGTAGGCCATACGTGCGGCACACGTGTGCCGCCCGTGTGCCGAGTGGGTACCACACGGAGCGTGCAGGAGACAGAGCTAAAGTTTAGCGCTGTCCCCTGCATCGTGCTGAAGCCGCGATTCATATCTTCTGTGCAGCAGCGTTTGCTGCATAGAAGATATGAATAATAGTGTTTAAAAGAAAGATCTATCTGTCCGCCGCCCACCCACCCCCTGTGCGCCCCCCCCGCTGTTCTGAAAATACTCACCCGCTTCCCTCATTGGCTGTCGCTGCTTCCTGTCCTGACCGCACCTTCTACTGTATGCGGTCACGTGGGGCCGCCGATTACAGTCATGAATATGCGGCTCCACCCCTATGGGAGGTGGAGCCGCATATTCATGACTGTAATCGACAGCCCCACGTGACCGCATACAGTAGAAGGTGCAGCCAGGACAGGAAGCAGCGACAGCCAACGAGGGAAGCGGGTGAGTATTTTCAGAACAGCGGGGGGGGCGCACAGGGGGTGGGGGGGCGGCAGACAGATAGATCTTTCTTTTAAACACTATTATTCATATCTTCTATGCAGCAAACGCTGCTGCACAGAAGATATGAGTCGCGGCTTCAGCACCTTGTGGGGGGGGACAGCGCTTACTGTAGCGCTGTCTCCTGCACGCCACACGGAGAACGTCCGTGTGAGGTACGTGTTTTACACGGACCCATTGACTTTAATGGGTCCATGTAATACGTGCGCTCCCACGAACACTGACATGTCTCTGTGTTTGGCACACGGAGACACGGTCCGCAAAAAATCAATGACATCTGCACAGATGCATTGATTTTAATGTGTCTACGTGTGTCAGTCGCTCCGGTACGTGAGAAAACTGTCACCTCACGTACCGGAGACACTGACGTGTGAAACCGGCCTAAGTAGGAATGTGTGCCTATCACACCAAGCAAAGTAAAAAAGTGTTCAGAAAAAAAAAATGTAAAAACAGCCTTTTTTTTTCTTTTAAAGGGAACCTGTCAGCAAGATCAACACTCCTACATGGTGATATAGATCATAGAAAGTTGAATAAAATGATACTTTGATATCTGCTATCTAATGTCGTATTCCAGAGAAATTCACATTTGTATTAATATGCAATGAGTTGTTAAGATCTATGGGCCAGACATAGATCTCCCGGAGAGACACATGTAGTGTGAAACATGTATATCAGGAGAATACACTGTCAGTCATTACATGTCTCACACTTTTAACTCTCCTTTTCCATTGAAAATGAGTTCTGGAGGCAGATTCTTAAGGATATCTATGTCTTATCCGCTCATTACATATTAAGAAAAACATGGATTTCTCTGGAATAAGATATTGAATTGCTGATATTAATGTATCATTTTATTCCGCTTCCTATGACCTAAATGCCAATATAGATGTTTTAGTAGAATTGATACTACTGACAGATTTCATTTTATGTCCTTTATTATTGAGGGAAAATGTACATATTTGGCATTGCCCCATCTGTAACTACCTCAACTATAAAATGAACTTGCCACTTAACCCTCCCAATGAACACAGTGTAGTGGTGACCCAGGCTGAGCTATCATGGGTTAGGCCATATTCACACCTTCAGTATTTGATCAGTATCTTACATCAGTATTTGTAAGCCAAAACCAGGAGTGGGTGATAAATACAGAAGAGGTGTGACGTGTTTCTATTAGACCTTTTATCTGATTGTTCCACTCCTGGTTTTGGCTTATAAATGCTGAGAAAAAAATACTGACAAAACACTGACAGTAAACAATAGCCTGAAGCTGAGAATCTCTGTTGCAGTTTTTATCTAGAAGATATGCCCATCAATAGCAAAGAGGTACATGCTTGACCAGGGGTGGATTAAGGGTAGCCAGGGCCCCGGGCTGTTCAGACACTGTGGGGCCCCCCCGGTCATGTGATGGGGGTCATGTGACGGGGGTCATGTGACGGGGGTCATGTGATACCTGAACCAGATTATTCCAGAAAAATGGCCGGGCCCTACTCTACTGTAACCTATTAAATATTTGTTAAAATATGCAATACAATTTAGGTATATTTTGACCAATATCACATACAAGGAACAAATACCACCGCACCATGACCAGACCACAAATTACAACCACAGTGATCGAATAATATCACATACAAGGAACAAATACCACCGCACCATGTCAAGACCACATACTACCACCACTTGGTGACCAAATAGCACATACAAGGGACAAATACCACAACACCATTTCCAGACCACATATTACCACCACATAGTGACTGAATACTACAATACTGATCAGTAATAAAAAAAAAAACACAATACTATCACCATAAGTGTCAGTATTCACAGGAGATCTGTACTTAGTATGCAGTGTCTGTGTAGAGGTAATACAGCGATCACTGGTGACATTGTACACAGGACCTCTGTATATAGTGTATAGGTAATACAGTGATCACTGGTGACATTATATACAGGAGCTCTGTATATAGTATACAGTGTATAGTGTCAGTGTATAGGTAACACTGACTCACCAGTGACGTCTCTAGGTGAAGTCCTTCATCTTTCACCCAGCACAGACCGCCATCACTTCTTCCAGCCAGGACTTGTCTCTGCAGGAAAAAACACAGTTATCTCGAGCTCCGCTTGCAGAACACATTACTTAATTTTTCCCAACTTCTACATTACACCACATGAAGAAAAAGAGGCGACATAGTGTCACTCTACATAGTAACAGGACCGCCCCCCCATTTAAAACAATGTCCTCAAAAAATAAAATAAATACATCACTGCAGTAATAATATCCCTTAATTAGCCCCTATGTCCAGCATTGCCCCCAGACAGTGTGTTCAACAATCTGCCCTAGTATGTCCAGCATATTGCCCCAGAGTGTCCAGCATTGCCCCCAGACAGTGTGTCCAGCAATCTGCCCCAGTGTGTCCAGCATATTGCCCCAGAGTGTCCAGCATATTGCCCCCAGACAGTGTGTCTGGCATATTACCCCCAGTGTGTCTGGCATATTACCCCCAGTGTGTCTGGCATATTACCCCCAGTGTGTCCAGCATATTACCCCCAGTGTGTCCAGCATATTACCCCCAGTGCGTCCAGCATATTACCCCCAGTGTGTCCAGCATATTACCCCCAGTATCTCCAGCATTGCCCCAGTGTCTCCAGCATTGCCCCCAGTGTCTCCAGCAATCATCTGCCCCAGTGTGTCCTCCAGCATTGCCCCAGTGTCTCCAGCAATCTGCCCCAGTGTCTCCAGCATTGCCCCAGTGTCTCCAGCATTGCCCCAGTGTCTCCATCATTGCCCCAGTGTCTCCAGCAATCATCTGCCTCAGTGTCCTCCAGCATTGCCCCCAGTGTCTCCAGCAATCTGCCCCAGTGTCTCCAGCAATCTGCCCCAGTGTCTCCAGCATTGCCCCCAGTGTCTCTAGCAATCTGCCCCAGTGTCTCCAGCATTGCCCCAGTGTCTCCAGCATTGCCCCAGTGTCTCCAGCATTGCCCCAGTGTCTCCAGCAATCATCTGCCCCAGTGTCCTCCAGCATTGCCCCAGTGTCTCCAGCAATCTGCCCCAGTGTCTCCAGCAATCTGCCCCAGTGTCTCCAGCATTTCCCCCAGTGTCCAGCAATCTGCCCCAGTGTCTCCAGCATTGCCCCAGTGTCTCCAGCATTGCCCCAGTGTCTCCAGCAATCATCTGCCCCAGTGTGTCCTTCAGCATTGCCCCCAGTGTCTCCAGCATTGCCCCAGTGTCTCCAGCATTGCCCCAGTGTCTCCAGCATTGCCCCCAGTGTCTCCAGCATTGCCCCAGTGTCTCCAGCATTGCCCCCAGTGTCTCCAGCATTGCCCCCAGTGTCTCCAGCATTGCCCGTGTGTCCAGCAATCTGCCCCAGTGTCTCCAGCATTGCCCCAGTGTCTCCAGAATTGCCCCAGTGTGTCCAGCAATCTGCCCCAGTGTCTCCAGCATTGCCCCAGTGTGTCCAGCAATCTGCCCCAGTGTCTCCAGCATTGCCCCAGTGTGTCCAGCAATCTGCCCCAGTGTGTCCAGCATATTGCCCCAGGCCCCCCGGATTGCCGTTCGCAAACGTTCTCACCTGACCTGGGCCCTCCAGCGGCGAGCTCCCTCCAGCAGCGCACACTCGCCGGCGACTGGCAATGACGTCAGATGCCGGCGACGTGTGAGCTGCGCCTGCGGCCGACTTCAGCTGCCAGCCTCCAATTGGCTGGCGGCTGTTGTAAACTATTGACGTGCGGGCGCGCGCCCGCACGTCAATAGGAAACCGCCGCAGCGGGCCCCCTCTCTCTGCCCACCGGGCCCATAAATGATACGCCAGTCAGGGCACGGGCAGTAATGCCCTGATGGCGGCGGGCAATCTGTGCGATAGCCCAGGGCCCCCCCACACCACTGGGCCCTGGGCTACCACCCAGATTGACCCTCTTATAATCCGCCCCTGTGCTTGACTATTGGTTTGCAGCCTTGCAAGGGCTTAGGCTACTTTCACACATCAGGTTTTCACCGTCAGGCTCAATCCGGCTAATTTTCAAAAAAATGGATCCGTTTTTTTCCCATAGACTTGTATTAGTGCCGGATTGCGCCGGATAACCTTGCGTTCCGCCCGGTTTTCGCCAGATCCGGCAAATCTGCCGGTTTCGGTTTCTTGAAAAATTGTCCATAGCAACGTTTTTTGTCTCCGGCGAAAAAGCCAGAAGCGCCGGATCTGGCGCTTCTGGCTCTTAGCTAGAATGGAAGCCTATGGGAGCCGGAAGGTGCTGGATCCGGAAAATGACGGATTCTGGTGCCGGATTCCGCTTTTTTAAACTGAGCATGCTCCAAATTATTTTTAATCCAATTATCTGGATATGCTAGTCGGATCCGTCACATCAGTTTTTCACAATCTGCGCCGGATCCGTTTTCTCCAACATTTGCCGGATTATGCCTGATGCAAAAAACCTGATGTGTGAAAGTAGCCTTATTGTGTGAGATTAGTTTTTTGGCAGAGAAAGGACGGAGACAGACCCCCTTACCAGTAATTCTTTACCTGCCTTAGACAATCAGGGACTTTACCAATAACCCTCTTCACTATTTAGGTATTACATGGGGCACAGGGAGTAGGCAGGCTGCAAGGACCATCTGTTTGTGTAAGAATATGTGTGTATCACACCAGTTATATAAAACTAATGTTCAGAAAACAAATCTTTTATTTTAAAGACATAGTGTTTACATAATCTTCTGTTTTTCATACAATTTTAGTCATTAATCATTTTTTTTTTCAAAAAAATTCACTTTGGCACAAAATGTCATGAAGGTGCCTGAGTGGCATTTTCACATATGATCTTAGTGAGCTGAGCAGCTCTGCCCACTCAAAGCATTGGAAGCAATGGCAGAGACTCAGCAATGGATCGGAGAAGGTGAGTAAACCACAGTCTGTTTTTTGTTTGTTTTTTTGCAACAGACTGTGCCTGGGGACACAACTGTCCTGAAATCAGAAAACCCTTAAAAAAATGACCACTACTGAACCATCCAAAAAATAAAAACACTGTTTACTTTGTATGTACTTCTCAGACCAGCGCATCTCCTTTGATCTCCACAATGAAGCCAGTTAGAGGCCAGAGCGAGCCCCTTTTATGTCCTGGTATATATATTTATATGTATACCTGTCATGCCTCTGAATATTACTACTATTGAGGTGTAGCTGATAAATACCAGTTTTGTATTTGGCTCACTCTTAGTGTTTTCACTGTTTATTATGTCTTGAGTTTGAGCCCAAAAAGAGGTGAATTACTATGAGAAGCTGGACAATAAATAAATAAAGCTATCCATCAAACACATGTTTTTTGAATGAAGGGACTGGACGGCCCCTACTAGAGTTGGGACAATTCAATTTCCATCGGCCAGAGCAGTCATCTCAGGAGCAGCTTTTCATTTTATTAGCCATACTGGCGCAACGCCACATTGCAGCACAATGCACATGTAACATCACGCAAGCTTAGATAATCAAAAGACTCTTCTCTGTGGATATCAAAATTTCCAGATTCATTTTAGTGACTACCATCAGTCACAAACAATAATATATACTCCCATATGATACTAATATGAAAATCAGGAGACCAATTGGAAGCTTGTTTAGAAAAATATAAACGCAAACTTTATTAACAACAATGACATATTAAAACAACAGGCAACTGTCACGTAATGACAGTGCCATGCACACACAGATTGCAAAGAAACACCAGACATATGAGTCTACCAAACAAAAGTGATGTCTAATGAGGAAAAACACTCAATATATAATAAAGGTGCAGGTAACACATATATATATATATGTTCAGGCAATGTGCCCTAGCAGCATCAATCCCATGAGGAGTAACCCATGGGTGTAAAGTATCTCAGGGCAGGAGACTAAACCTGTACTAAGTACCCCATACCACATGCCTGAGCTATCAGAAGGTAAAAAGATAGCATGCCTCACCAGGGTGTCGGTAGACCGTTGCACGTACCCCGACGCGCGTTTCGCCGCTGTTCGCCTCGCTTTTTCAAGGGCAGTGTAGTTTTTACCGCCTATAGTGCCTTTAAATACTTAAAATCCAATCACCTGGCCGGTCACATGGTACCAAAGGCTGTGAACAAGCGGCGCATGCGCGCACCACCGTCCAGATCCACCCACCCCCGCCCGGACCTATCCAGCACCGGGGCCAGATGGGTACCAATTGGTCCCGTCTATACCAGATGCAGGAAGTCGCCGGAGGGAGGAGGGCAGAGCCGCGAAGACGGAGCGCGCACGCGCACCACAGCCAAAATCAAAATCAAATAAGGTCCATCCCGTAAGGAGGAGGGGAGAGGGGCCGGAGCCATAGACATAGCGCGCGCACCACACACATAATCAAATGGAATCCGTCTCCACCCCACATGTCAATTAGAGGCGGGGCGGCACCAAAGAAAGAGAAGTGTGCGCACGTGCCTAACTACCAGAATCAGGCAACGTCTATCACAACTCCGCAGGTCTATGCAGCCAGTGGTAAATATGTCCAGTGATGAGAAGACGTTCTCCCAAATGTATGGTGACAATTCACGGCGCTGGGTATTCGTCATCTGCCCAGATTCCTGGTATGATCCATAATTTGATTCATAGAGTAATGGGGCGTCTTCACATATATGTGCAGCATAAAAGTGGGTGGCACAGGTCTTCCAATCGGCTGCGTATTTCGCCTCACAACACCTTATCCACTTGATAACATATATCTCCCAACATACGAAAGGAGAGGGGGATGGGCCACACAGACCGGGCAGGCGTACATAATAAACCTAAATACAAGAAACATATAAGCATTAAAAACAACATATGTACAATAAAATACAGGAATAAGGAAACGGGAAAGAAAAAAGGCAAGTAAAAAATGAAGGGAAAGGGAAAGCAAACCAAACCCCACTATCTTTATATGGCATTTACAAGTAGACCCCAAAATTGAGGGATTCATTCAGCCCAGCGGGTTTCATGGTCCCAAGTGTCACTATCCACTTCAATTCTCGTTGCGCTAATAGTTTTTTTATATTACCACTAGGGTTGAGCGACTTTCATTTTTTAAAGATCGAGTCGGGTTTTGTGAAACCCGACTTTGTCCAGAGTCGAGTCGAGTGCAGTCGGCCGATTATCGCTAAAAGTCGGGGATCGACCGAAACACGAAACCCAATGCAAGTCAATGGGGAAGCATAGTCGGCAGTGAGTGGAGGCCAGGAAAACACCTACAGTGCCCATTTTAATGCCAAAAACATCCATTCTTGTTTCTGAAGCTTGTCAATCATAATTAAAGGGAACCTGTCACCTGAATTTGGCGGGACCAGTTTTGGGTCATATGGGCGGGGTTTTTGGGTGTTTGATTCACCCTTTCCTTACCCGCTGGCTGCATGCTGGCCGCAATATTGGATTGAAGTTAATTTTCTGTCCTTCGGAGTACACGCCTGCGCAAGGCAATATTGCCTTGCGCTGGCGTGTACTACGGAGGACACAGCATGAACATCAATGCAATATTGCGGCCAGCATGCAGCCAGCGGGTAAGGAAAGGGTGAATCAAACACCCGAAAACCCCGCCCATATGACCCAAAACCGGTCCCACCAAATTCAGGTGACAGGTTCCCTTTAACTTTATAATAATAGTTGTTCAATGGAACTTGGGGGTCATTTGGCAAAAGTTGTGGGGGGTAGGGCTGGTTCAAGGTTTTAGTGGGCCCAGGAATCGTGGACTACGTCACGGCGGTGGAGCAGGGAGAGGTAAGTACTTCAACGTTGCAAGTGCTGTGATCCTGAGCAAGCAGGGGGGCACACTCGTTCGCATTGGCACTGGCACAGGGCCCCTCAAAGTACAGCGGTGTGTTTGCACGGCGGGGGCGCCTCCCACCAGCAGCGACACTTTTGCGTACTCTGAGGGGCCCTGTGCCAGTGACGTCCTCAACGAGTATGCCCCCCCCACCTGATGAAGGAACCTGCACTTTCATCTGCACCTTCCTCTTTGTCCCTGTGTAAGGTGGTATAACATGCGGGAAGGGGAACCTTACTTTCAGCAGGGTCAGATTCTGGCTGTGTAGAGTGCAAGGGGAATGTAGTGGTCTAGGTCAATGTACCAGCAGACTCATCTAGCAGTGGCTGGGCAATGGGCAGGATGAGGAGGAAACACAGATATAGGGCCAAAGAATAAAGTAGGCTAAATGCAGTTCAAAATTGGTAACAGGACTAAACAGGCGGCATTGCTTTGTTCAGTGGAGTAGCAAACCCAGGAGCAGCAGACACTGTTTTAAGGGCCCAAACACACTAATAGACCAAATGCAGTTTAATATCTGATACTTTAGGCCAAAAGCCTAAAGACTGAAGCTCAGCTTTATTCAGTTGAGGGCAAACACCAGGGAGGGGCAGACACCGTTAGTAGGCCCTAACCACCAATTTTTTAAAACACAGCACTTAATGAGAGCCAGAAGGTTGAAGCTCAGCTTTATTCAGTTGAGGAAAAACACCAGGCAGGGGCAGACACCGTTAGTAGGCCGTAACCAAAGTTGAAGGCCAAATGCAGTTTAATATCTGATACTATAGGCCGAAAGCCAGAAGGTGGAAGCTAAGCTTTATTCAGTTGAGGGCAAACACCAGGGAGGGGCAGACACCGTTAGTAGGCCCTAACCACCAATTTTTTAAAACACAGCACTTAATGAGAGCCAGAAGGTTGAAGCTCAGCTTTATTCAGTTGAGGAAAAACACCAGGCAGGGGCAGACACCGTTAGTAGGCCGTAACCAAAGTTGAAGGCCAAATGCAGTTTAATATCTGATACTATAGGCCGAAAGCCAGAAGGTGGAAGCTCAGCTTTATTCAGTTGAGGGCAAACACCAGGGAGGGGCAGACATCGTTAGTAGGCCCTAACCACCAATTTTTTAAAACACAGCATTTAATGAGAGCCAGAAGGCTGAAGCTCAGCTTTATTCAGTTGAGGAAAAACACCAGGCAGGGGCAGACACCGTTAGTAGGCCGTAACCAAAGTTGAAGGCCAAATGCAGTTTAATATCTGATACTATAGGCCGAAAGCCAGAAGGTGGAAGCTCAGCTTTATTCAGTTGAGGGCAAACACCAGGGAGGGGCAGACACCGTTAGTAGGCCCTAACCACCAATTTTTTAAAACACAGCACTTAATGAGAGCCAGAAGGTTGAAGCTCAGCTTTATTCAGTTGAGGAAAAACACCAGGCAGGGGCAGACACCGTTAGTAGGCCGTAACCAAAGTTGAAGGCCAAGTGCAGTTTAATATCTGATACTATAGGCCGAAAGCCAGAAGGTGGAAGCTCAGCTTTATTCAGCTGAGGTCAACACCAGGGAGCAGCAAACAGAGGTATTATGCCCCAACCAGCACTTTAAAAAAAAAAAAAAAAAAAAAAAATTAGAGCCAGAAGGTTGAAGCTCAGCTTTATTCAGTTGAGGTAAAACACCAGGCATGGGCAGACACCGTTAGTAGGCCGTAACCAAAGTTGAAGGCCAAATGCAGTTTAATATCTGATACTATAGGCCGAAAGCCAGAAGGTGGAAGCTCAGCTTTATTCAGTTGAGGTCAACACCAGGGAGCAGCAAACAGAGGTATTATGCCCCAACCAGCACTTAAAAAAAAAAAAAAATTAGAGCCAGAAGGTTGAAGCTCAGCTTTATTCAGTTGAGGAAAAACACCAGGCAGGGGCAGACACCGTTAGTAGGCCGTAACCAAAGTTGAAGGCCAAATGCAGTTTAATATCTGATACTATAGGCCGAAAGCCAGAAGGCGGAAGCTCAGCTTTATTCAGTTGAGGTCAACACCAGGGAGCAGCAAACAGAGGTATTATGCCCCAACCAGCACTTAAAAAAAAAAAAAAATTAGAGCCAGAAGGTTGAAGCTCAGCTTTATTCAGTTGAGGAAAAACACCAGGCAGGGGCAGACACCGTTAGTAGGCCGTAACCAAAGTTGAAGGCCAAATGCAGTTTAATATCTGATACTATAGGCCGAAATCCAGAAGGTGGAAGCTCAGCTTTATTCAGTTGAGGGCAAACACCAGGGAGGGGCAGACACCGTTAGTAGGCCCTAACCACCAATTTTTTAAAACACAGCACTTAATGAGAGCCAGAAGGTTGAAGCTCAGCTTTATTCAGTTGAGGAAAAACACCAGGCAGGGGCAGACACCGTTAGTAGGCCGTAACCAAAGTTGAAGGCCAAATGCAGTTTAATATCTGATACTATAGGCCGAAAGCCAGAAGGTGGAAGCTCAGCTTTATTCAGTTGAGGTCAACACCAGGGAGCAGCAAACAGAGGTATTATGCCCCAACCAGCACTTAAAAAAAAAAAAAAATTAGAGCCAGAAGGTTGAAGCTCAGCTTTATTCAGTTGAGGAAAAACACCAGGCAGGGGCAGACACCGTTAGTAGGCCGTAACCAAAGTTGAAGGCCAAATGCAGTTTAATATCTGATACTATAGGCCGAAAGCCAGAAGGTGGAAGCTCAGCTTTATTCAGTTGAGGGCAAACACCAGGCAGGGGCAGACACCGTTAGTAGGCCGTAACCAAAGTTGAAGGCCAAATGCAGTTTAATTTCTGATACTATAGGCCGAAAGCCAGAAGGTGGAAGCTCCGATTTAGACAGTGGAGGACAATTTGAATTAGGGACTGCAGACAGACTTAGTAGGCTGTCCCCTGTGGACCATGCATCCACCACATTAACCCATTGCGCCGTAATGAACACGTAATCTTCCGTGGCCATGCCTACAGGTCCATGCGTCTGTTGTCAGGTGCACCTTTGTACTCACAGATTGCCAGAGTGCATGGAAAATGCGGTCTTTTAAATGCTGGTGGAGGGTTGGGATGGCTTTTCTCGCAAAAGAAGTGTCGACTGGTTAGCTTGTAGCGTGGTACAGCGTAGTCCATCATGGCCTTATTAATAGTAAATAAAATATATAACTAGGCTCTATGACCTTTTAAATAGGTTCCAGGGGTACACGGGCAGCATTGGTGTGGTCAGTGGAGGAGTATTGCAAGTAGGGGCCGCAGACAGGCTAACAAAGGCCTAAAATAACAAACAATAGTCAGGCATGGCAGTTTTAAATCGGTTACATGGATACACAGGCAGGCAGCATTGTGGTCAGAGGAGGAGTATTGCAAGTAGGGGCCGCAGACAGGCTAACAAAGGCCTAAAATAACAAACAATAGGCAGGCATGGCAGTTTTAAATCGGTTACATGGATACACAGGCAGGCACTCCAGGCAGCATTGTGGTCAGTGGAGGAGTATTGCAAGTAGGGGCCGCAGACAGGCTATCAAAGGCCTAAAATAACAAACAATAGGCAGGCATGGCAGAATTAAATAGGTTACATGGATACACAGGCAGGCACTCCAGGCAGCATTGTGGTCAGTGGAGGAGTATTGCAAGTAGGGGCCGCAGACAGGCTATCAAAGGCCTAAAATAACAAACAATAGGCAGGCATGGCAGTTTTAAATCGGTTACATGGATACACAGGCAGGCAGCATTGTGGTCAGTGGAGGAGTATTGCAAGTAGGGGCCGCAGACAGGCTATCAAAGGCCTAAAATAACAAACAATAGGCAGGCATGGCAGTTTTAAATCGGTTACATGGATACACAGGCAGGCACTCCAGGCAGCATTGTGGTCAGTGGAGGAGTATTGCAAGTAGGGGCCGCAGACAGGCTATCAAATGCCTAAAATAACAAACAATAGGCAGGCATGGCAGTTTTAAATCGCTTACATGGATACACAGGCAGGCAGCATTGTGGTCAGTGGAGGAGTATTGCAAGAAGTGTCTGACACAGTTGTAGCGTCCCCACTGCCGCAGGGCCGAGGGGTACCCGGTACCGGGCCTCTGAGTCTCTGCTCTGGGGTTGTCACGGTGGCTAGGCCCGGTCCGTGACCCTGCTGAGGGGCGTACAGTGAATGATAGATGTGGATGGTGGTGGTGGTGCGGTGCAGTAAATAACGAGGACACCAGGTTGCAGTCTCTTTACCTCTTTACTGAAGGTCTCTGGGTCCTCAGTCCGGAATACGGTTCACCAGGCTGCGCAAGTCCGGCCGGTCCAATGGCACCTCCAGAGTTCCCTTTGCAAGTGGAAATCTGTGCCTTCCTGCTAGCGCTATGTGTTGTGGTCCTCCCCTGCTGTGCTTACGGGATAGTCCCCACAACTGTTGTGTCTGTTTCTTGTGTTCCCTCACAACAACTCGATTAGATGATGTTCTGCTAATCCTCCATCCCTCCTGGTGTTATGGTTGGGACGCACCCGTATGACGGGTAGGCTCGGAGCTCTTCCGGGACCCTAGAGTCGCCCCTCTCCACAGGTTGCCCCCCATGTCTGCATAGGTGATTTAGGTGAGACAGCCCGCCTGTGACTGACTGTCCTGCCGTTGGTTTGAAGTATTGCCTGGAGCTAGATATATGAATACTTCCTCGACGTTCCGGCCGCCGGTTGTGCGCCTCAGTAGGAAGTTGCCTCGGTCTTACAGCACGACTCCTACTGGTATTCTCCTTCTTGCTTTGATCTCGTTTCTCACTCAGCACAATATATCTCGTTTCTGTTCCTTTCTTAGGGCACCGCCGCTATGCTGAGCAGGCACGGTCCCGTGACGTTCTTTCTTGTTGCCAAGCCTCTGTCAGGGTCCCAAACCTGACAGGGACCCTACCGAATCTTCCCCACAACACCCCCTGCCACAAGGTGTTGCCTGGTTCCAACCCAGTCAGCTTTCTGTTTAACTTCCTGCCTGACCCCCAGTTTACCCACACGGTGAGGAGTGGCCTAATAAATAGCACCCTTAGCTCCCCCTGGAGGCCCGACTGTGAAATGTATTGGTGTATGTGATACCTGGTCAGATGAACTCCTTCAGTGCCATCAGACGTACCATAGCCCCCCTTAGCGGCGGAGCCACAGTACTGCAACGACCAGGACTCTGGGGCGCTGCACTCCCCCCCCGGTTAAATCCAGTACTCCGGGACTGGGAAGAAAACAACAATACATGTCAGCAAAAAGACATACAATTTTTGTGAGTGCAATAACAATAAGCATATTTGAACAGAGCTTCCCTTTATGGGAGGTGAGGACACTTAAACGTTACAAACATGGTTAAATACTTTTAAATAACTTTTCTTACCCAACCGGGTATTCTACTAAGTGCAAAATTTTTAAACATTAATTCAACATTGCCTTTAAGGATGTACACTCTGAATCCACTAAAGACCTTCTTATAGCACATTATAAGGCTTAAGCAACTGTGCTTCATTCTCCTACTTTACGTCTGCAGGACCGCCTGTCCTAACGGCTCCAGACCTACTGCCTCTCCTTTCTATTACAGGACCGCTCCTTTCAGCCCGAGCCTTCTGTCCTTCCACTACTATACACAGTATAGAACATGTTTTTCTTTCAGTTGGAGATTACTGAGCCATCCCTATATGGCTCCTAAGAGGACTCACCACTAACCCCTACGGGTTCACTTCCTGTCCTCATCCTTCTATTAACATTATTGAACATTTCTTACAATTAACTAATTGGTTACATTTAACTTTCACATATCAACATCATTAATACTGTCTTTCAAAACATCATTATCACTTTACTGTTTTAAGGCAGTACTACTCATAAGTGCACAGGTAAAAATCCCCTTTAAGAGGGGACCAAGTCTTTATGAGGTAGCGCAGCTTCTTCAGCTACCAGTCCGTACACCGTAAGGACTCCGGTGCGGGTTCCAAGAACCGTATCTTCGCAAAGAGTCCTTCTTGTATGTAAAACCAGTAAGAAGCACCTTTAAGAAGGTGCAAACTATTTACAAGGAGTTTGTATCATGCACTGTTCATGATTCCAGCACTTCTTTTCAACAATGAGAAAACAGGAAACAAAAGCAAAAGCAGAGGAAGGGATCCCGGGTAAACAAAGGGATCCCTTTAAGAGTTAACCCTAGTCGGGTTTAAAGCAGCAAAAAGCAGGGAAGCAAATAGTTAACTATGTACAGTTTCAGGTTTCCGAGGTTTAGTTGGACGGCTTCCAGGGCTGCACCTGGCACTTAACCCTTCTTGGCCTGGGAAAAGTGAGGTCCAGGGTTTTACCCAGTGCTGGACAAACGCCGTTAATCCGTCTTGCATGTACGGTTAAGTCATGCACAGCGATGGAGGTCTGCGCAGCTTGAGTATGGGCATTTGCTGCAGCAGAGGTAGCGGCTGCTGCAAGATCAGTCACTGGAATGGAGTCAGCAGTTGTGGCACTAGCAGTCACTGGAGTGGTGTCGGTCGTCAGGGCAGGGTCGTCCTTCATACCTGCTTCAGATGCGGTCCCTCCGGTGCCGGTCTGCTCTGCCTCCGCTGGGATCCGGAACGCTGGTTGCAGGGCCTTGCGCTGCGGCGTTGTCATCTCCGTTTGCAGCATCTCGCTTTCCGGCAGGGCCTTGCTTTCTGGCTTCGGAGCGCTGGAACTTCTTTCTTGCTCCGGACCAGGCGAGGCTGCCGACAGATGTCTGGTGAGGCTCCCGATGATGGTCTTCTTCCACCTGGCCTCAGTGCTCAGCTGCGTCTGCAGGAGTTGGTGGATCAGCTCATCCGCTCCGGTCTGCAGGAGGTCAGCATCAACTGTGGAGGTCTGGCTGTGGTGCCTCTCCGGGTAGCTGGGGGAGTCCTCGGCTCCGACCCCATGCTCCGGCTCCGGGCGGCTGGCCATGGCGTCCTCCATCTCGCTGACTTCTTCTTCCTAGTCCTTTTCCCACTCTCTCCTTCGTGGGCGGTTTCGTTTTCTTTGTCTCTGCCCCCCATTGAGGATCAGTAGGCGGATCTCGGCTGCTGACGGACACGTCCTCAAGGGGCAGAAATATTTAGACTGGGCGGCCATTGTCTTTCACGCTCTCCAGCTTGTCTACGCCCACTCCACGCCCTTCTTCTTCTCCTGCGCTCTCCTTAGCGCTGTAATGGCGGCGGTTTTGGCGGGAACTTCTGGCGGCAAATGGCAATCCACAGTCTTTGCAATAAGTCACAGTCCAAGTATAATAAATCACAGTTCCAAGGCACACATGACCCGATTCTTCAGGCTTAAGTAGATCCTGTTCGTGACGCCAAGTTGTAGCGCCCCCACTGCCGCAGGGCCGAGGGGTACCCGGTACCGGGCCTCTGAGTCTTTGCTCTGGGGTTGTCACGGTGGCTAGGCCCGGTCCATGACCATGATACACAGGCAGGCACTCCAGGCAGCATTGTGGTCAGTGGAGGACTATTGCAAGTAGGGGCCGCAGACAGGCTATCAAAGGCCTAAAAGAACAAACAATAGGCAGGCATGGCAGTTTTAAATCGGTTACATGGATACACAGGCAGGCAGCATTGTGGTCAGTGGAGGAGTATTGCAAGAAGTGTCTGACACAGTTGTAGCGCCCCCACTGCCGCAGGGCCGAGGGGTACCCGGTACCGGGCCTCTGAGTCTCTGCTCTGGGGTTGTCACGGTGGCTAGGCCCGGTCCGTGACCCTGCTGAGGGGCGTACAGTGAATGATAGATGTGGATGGTGGTGGTGCGGTGCAGAAAATAACGAGGACACCAGGTTGCAGTCTCTTTACCTCTTTACTGAAGGTCTCTGGGTCCTCAGTCCGGAATACGGTTCACCAGGCTGCGCAAGTCCGGCCGGTCCAATGGCACCTCCAGAGTTCCCTTTGCAGGTGGAAATCTGTGCCTTCCTGCTAGCGCTATGTGTTGTGGTCCTCCCCTGCTGTGCTTACGGGATAGTCCCCACAACTGTTGTGTCTGTTTCTCGTGTTCTCTCACAACAACACGATTAGATGATGTTCTGCTAATCCTCCGTCCCTCCCGGTGTTATGGTTGGGACGCACCCGTATGACGGGTAGGCTCGGAGCTCTTCCGGGACCCTAGAGTCGCCCCTCTCCACAGGTTGCCCCCCATGTCTGCATAGGTGATTTAGGTGAGACAGCCCGCCTGTGACTGACTGTCCTGCCGTTGGTTTGAAGTATTGCCTGGAGCTAGATATATGAATACTTCCTCGACGTTCCGGCCGCCGGTTGTGCGCCTCAGTAGGAAGTTGCCTCGGTCTTACAGCACGACTCCTACTAGTATTCTCCTTCTTGCTTTGATCTCGTTTCTCACTCAGCACAATATATCTCGCTTCTGTTCCTTTCTTAGGGCACCGCCGCTATGCTGAGCAGGCACGGTCCCGTGACGTTCTTTCTTGTTGCCAGGCCTCTGTCAGGGTCCCAAACCTGACAGGGGACCCTACCGAATCTTCCCCACAACACCCCCTGCCACAAGGTGTTGCCTGGTTCCAACCCAGTCAGCTTTCTGTCTAACTTCCTGCCTGACCCCCAGTTTACCCACACGGTGAGGAGTGGCCTAATAAATAGCACCCTTAGCTCCCCCTGGAGGCCCGACTGTGAAATGTATTGGTGTATGTGATACCTGGTCAGATGAACTCCTTCAGTGCCATCAGACGTACCATAGCCCCCCTTAGCGGCGGAGCCACAGTACTGCAACGACCAGGACTCTGGGGCGCTGCACAGTTAGTACTCCCAAAAAATAAATAGATGTTAATGTCTCGCAAAACAACTATAAATAAAAAAAAGGGTGGCATGCTTAGGTACAGGGGTGGGCTCATCTGCAGAGTTTATGACAAAGTAATTTGGCAGTAAATTAGTATTTACTGGTGTCAATATAGGACACTGACCCAGACTACTTTAACTATCATCATAGATGTCAACAAATTGGTATTGTTTGTCAGTGCCAGGCATTGAATGATGTCAGCGCATAGACTAAACATTGGTGGAGCTGTGCGAGATAATTTTGCACGTGGTAGAGCACAGTTTGAGCTGGGGGGGGAACTCTCTTGTGGCCGGCGGTACCGCCCCAGGGCCCCTCATGATACAACGGTGTGTCTGACGTTGGGTGCGCACCACCACCGCCAGAGACACTACATTGTACTATGAGGGACCCAGTGGCAGTGCCGTCGACCAAAAGCGAGCACACCCACCTCTTCTGACAAACAGCACTGTAACTAACGGGTGCTTGCGCCAAGTGTCGAGAGTGAGACAACGGCCCCGTGGGGGGAGTTTTCCCATTGGGGGAGGTGTAAACATGTCGTATGCTGGTCAAACAGCTGCTGCAAATTAAGAGATTTGAACACTCAGTAAGACCAGTCCACAAGCAAGACCTTTTTATAGGAAAGCTAGGTGTCAGCCGGGAAAGGTGGGGCAAAATAATTTGAAATCCAGGAGTGGTTCATTTTAATGAAGGTGAGATCATCCACATTTTGGGTAGCCAGACGAGTCCTTTTTTCGGTTAATATTGAACCAGCAGCACTGAATACTCTTTCTGATAGCACACTAGCTGCTGGGCAAGCAAGCTCCTGCAACGCATATTCTGCCAATTCAGGCCAGGTGTCTAATTTGGATGCCCAGTAATCAAATGGGAATGACGGTTGAGGGAGAACATCAATAAGGGCTGAAAAATAGTTAGTAACCATACTGGACAAATGTTGTCTCCTGTCACTTTGAATAGATGCTGCAGTACCTGTCCTGTCTGCGGTCATTGCGAAATCACTCCACAACCTGGTCAGAAAACCCCTCTGTCCAACGCCACTTCTGATCTGTGCACCTCTAACACCTCTGCCCTGTAGCCCCCTGCAGCTCGTGTGAGAACCATCACCGGCGCTGTGTGCTGGGAATGCCTGAATCAAACGGTCTACAAGAGTAGCTTGTTTGGTTGCTAATATTTGTTCGAGGTTCTCATGTGGCATAATATTTTGCAATTTGCCTTTATAGCGAGGGACAAGGATGCAGGCCAACCAGTAATCGTCATCGCTCATCATTTTAATAATGCGTGGGTCCTTTTTGAGGATACGTAAGGCATAATCCGCCATGTGGGCCAAAGTTCCAGTTGGCAAATCTGCGGTTGTGCTGGTTTGAGGGGCAGTTACAGGCAAATCTACGTCACTTGTCTCCCTTACAAAAACAGAACCTGGCCTTGCAACGCCACTAATTTCTGTTGGCCCAGGAGAAGCTTCCTCATTAAAAAAGTACTCATCCCCATCATCCTCCTCATCCTCCTCCTCCTCCTCTTCGCCCGCTACCGCGTCCTCTACACGGCCCTGACCAGACAATGGCTGACTGTCATCAAGGCTTTCCTCTTCCTCGGCTGCAGACGCCTGCTCCTTTATGTGCGTCAAACTTTGCATCAGCAGACGCATTAGGGGGATGCTCATGCTTATTATTGCGTTGTCTGCACTAACCAGCCGTGTGCATTCCTCAAAACACTGAAGGACTTGACACAGGTCTTGTAGCTTCGACCACTGCACACCTGACAACTCCATGTCTGCCATCCAACTGCCTGCCCGTGTATCCTCCCACAAATACATAACAGCACGCCTCTGTTCGCACACTCTCTGAAGCATGTGCAGTGTGGAGTTCCACCTTGTTGCAACGTCGATGATTAGGCGATGCTGAGGAAGGTTCAAAAAACGCTGATAGTTCTGCATACGGCTGGAGTGTACAGGCGAACGGCGGATATGCGAGCAAAGTCTGCGCACTTTGAGGAGAAGGTCGGGTAACCCCGGATAACTTTTCAGGAAGCACTGCACCACCAGGTTTAAGGTGTGAGCCAGGCAAGGAATGTGTTTCAGTTGGGAAAGGGCTATGGCAGCCATGAAATTCCTTCCGTTATCACTCACTACCTTGCCTGCCTCAAGATGTACAGTGCCCAGCCATGACTGAGTTTCTTTCTGCAAGAACTCGGACAGAACTTCCGCGGTGTGTCTGTTGTCGCCCAAACTCTTCATTGCCAATACAGCCTGCTGACGCTTGCCACTAGCTGTCCCATAATGGCACACCTGGTGTGCAACAGTGGCAGCTGCGGATGGAGTGGATGTGTGACTGCGGTCTTTGGACGAGCTCTCGCTTCTGCAGGAGGAGGAGGAAGAGGAGGAGGGGGGGGCGAACGCCTACAGCCAACTCTTTCCTTGACCGTGGGCTAGGCAGAACTGTCCCAATACTGCTGTCCCCTGTGGAGCCTGCATCCACCACATTCACCCAGTGTGCCATGATGGACACGTAACGTCCCTGGCCATGCCTACTGGTCCATGCATCTGTTGTCAGGTGCACCTTTGTAGTAACAGACTGCCTGAGTGCATGGACGATGCGGTCTTTAACATGCTGTTGGAGGGCTGGGATGGTTTTTCTCGAAAAGAAGTGTCGACTGGGTAGCTCGTAGCGTGGTACAGCGTAGTCCATCAGCGCTTTGAAAGCTTCGCTTTCAACTAACCGGTAGGGCATCATCTCTAATGAGATTAGTCTAGCAATGTGGGCGTTCAAACCCTGTGTACGCGGATGCGAGGATGAGTACTTCCTTTTCCTAACAAGAGTCTCATGTAGGGTGAGCTGGACTGGAGAGCTGGAGATCGTGGAACTAGCGGTGGTGCCGGTGGACATGGGCGAGTGAGAGAGGGTTGGAGATGGTATTCTTGCCGGTGCCCTACATGCAGTGTTTCCTACTACTAACCTGGTGATTCCCTGACTGCTTTGGCCTGGCGACGAAAGCTGCACAGATACTGCAGGTGGTGTGGGAAATGGTCGGCTTACAGGGAGGGAAGGGATGTAGCGTTGCTGACTAGCTTCATTGGCCGAGGGTGCTGCAACCTTTAGGGGCGTTTGGTAGTTAGTCCAGGCTTGCAAATGCATGGTGGATAAATGTCTATGCATGCAACTTGTATTTAGACTTTTAAGATTCTGACCTCTGCTTAAGGTAGTTGAACATTTTTGACAGATGACTTTGTGCTGATCATTTGGATGTTGTTTAAAAAAATGCCAGACTGCACTCTTTCTACTATCAGATACCTTTTCAGGCATTGCAGACTGAGCTTCTTTAACCGGATGGCCACGCTGTCCTCCAACTGGTTTTGGTTTTGCCACGCGTTTTTGGCCAGATACGGGCCCGGTAGATGGAACCTGTTGTGATGTTGATGCCTGCTGCGGCTCCTCCTCCTCCGCTTCAGAACTACTGCCGCCTGCACCCTGTTCCCCCAATGGCTGCCAATCGGGGTCCACAACTGGGTCATCTATGACCTCCTCTTCTATACAAAAGTGGCAGTAACAGCATATCCATCAAGATATAAGTGTCTAGATTTCATTACATCGGGTAAGGTGCAACAGTGCCAAACTACATCTACAGGTAAAGTGTCATAGTGCACCTTAAACTAACTGCCTCATACTAGCCGTAATAATAGCAGCTTACCCATCAGGTTCCAAGTGTCTCGAACCGCTCCACTCACCGCCCCTTAACGCACGTTTCGCAATTATGCTTTTTCAAAAAACCCAGTATTACACAATGGTTTTCGGTGGCACACAATGAGAGACAGATACCACACACAGCAATGGCACGGAGGCAGACTTGCCAATATTTATCTACCACTAATTTTTTTTTTGGAAAAGGGAGAATGTACCCAAAAAAAAAAAAATGGCCAAGTATTACACAGTGTTTTCGGTGCCACACAATGAGAGACAGATGCCACACACAGCAATGGCACGGAGGCAGACTTGCCAATATTTATCTCCCACTAATTTTTTTTTTTTGGAAAAGGGAGAATGTACCCAAAAAAAAAAAAATGGCCAAGCATTACACAGTGTTTTCGGTGCCACACAATGAGAGACAGATGACACACACAGCAATGGCACGGAGGCAGACTTGCCAATATTTATCTCCCACTAATTTTTTTTTTTTGGAAAAGGGAAAATTTAGCAAAAAAAAAAAATGGCCAAGTATTACACAGTGTTTTCGGTGCCACACAATGAGAGACAGATGCCACACACAGCAATGGCACAGAGGCAGACTTGCCAATATTTATCTCCCACTAATTTTTTTTTTGGAAAAGGGAGAATGTACCCAAAAAAAAAAAAATGGCCAAGTATTACACAGTGTTTTCGGTGGCACACAATGAGAGACAGATACCACACACAGCAATGGCACGGAGGCAGACTTGCCAATATTTATCTCCCACTCATTTTTTTTGGGGGAAAAGGGAGAATGTACCCAAAAAAAAAAAAAAAGATGGCCAAGTATTACACAGTGTTTTCGGTGCCACACAATGAGAGACAGATGCCACACACAGCAATGGCACGGAGGCAGACTTGCCAATATTTATCTCCCACTAATTTTTTTTTTGGAAAAGGGAGAATGTACCCCCCCAAAAAAAAAATGGCCAAGTATTACGCAGTGTTTTCGGTGCCACACAATGAGAGACAGATGCCACACACAGCAATGGCACGGAGGCAGACTTGCCAATATTTATCTCCCACTAATTTTTTTTGGGGAAAAGGGAGAATTTAGCAAAAAAAAAAAATGGCCAACTATTACACAGTGTTTTCGGTGCCACACAATGAGAGACAGATGCCACACACAGCAATGGCACGGAGGCAGACTTGCCAATATTTATCTCCCACTAATTTTTTTGGGGGGAAAAGGGAGAATGTACCCCAAAAAAAAAAAAAAAAAAATGGCCAAGTATTACACAGTGTTTTCGGTGCCACACAATGAGAGACAGATGCCACACACAGCAATGGCACGGAGGCAGACTTGCCAATATTTATCTCCCACTAATTTTTTTTTTGGAAAAGGGAGAATGTACCCCAAAAAAAAAAAATGGCCAAGTATTACACAGTGTTTTCGGTGCCACACAATGAGAGACAGATGCCACACACAGCAATGGCACGGAGGCAGACTTGCCAATATTTATCTCCCACTAATTTTTTTTGGGGAAAAGGGAGAATTTAGCAAAAAAAAAAAATGGCCAAGTATTACACAGTGTTTTCGGTGCCACACAATGAGAGACAGATGCCACACACAGCAATGGCACAGAGGCAGACTTGCCAATATTTATCTCCCACTAATTTTTTTTTGGGAAAAGGGAGAATGTACCCCAAAAAAAAAAAAAATGGCCAAGTATTACACAGTGTTTTCGGTGCCACACAATGAGAGACAGATGCCACACACAGCAATGGCACGGAGGCAGACTTGCCAATATTTATCTCCCACTAATTTTTTTTTTGGAAAAGGGAGAATGTACCCCCCCCCAAAAAAATGGCCAAGTATTACACAGTGTTTTCGGTGCCACACAATGAGAGACAGATGCCACACACAGCAATGGCACAGAGGCAGACTTGCCAATATTTATCTCCCACTAATTTTTTTTTGGGAAAAGGGAGAATGTACCCAAAAAAAAAAAAAAAATGGCCAAGTATTACACAGTGTTTTCGGTGCCACACAATGAGAGACAGATGCCACACACAGCAATGGCACGGAGGCAGACTTGCCAATATTTATCTCCCACTAATGTTTTTTGGGGGAAAAGGGAGAATTTAGCAAAAAAAAAAAAAAATGGCCAAGTATTACACAGTGTTTTCGGTGCCACACAATGAGAGACAGATGCCACACACAGCAATGGCACAGAGGCAGACTTGCCAATATTTATCTCCCACTAATTTTTTTTTGGGAAAAGGGAGAATGTACCCCAAAAAAAAAAAAAAAATGGCCAAGTATTACACAGTGTTTTCGGTGCCACACAATGAGAGACAGATGCCACACACAGCAATGGCACAGAGGCAGACTTGCCAATATTTATCTCCCACTAATTTTTTTTTCCAAAAGGGAGAATGTACCCAAAAAAAAAAAAAAATGGCCAAGTATTACACAGTGTTTTCGGTGCAACACAATGAGAGACAGATGCCACACATAGCAATGGCACGGAGGCAGACTTGCCAATATTTATCTCCCACTATTTTTTTTTTTTTGGAAAAGGGAGAATGTACCCAAAAAAAAAAAAAATGGCCAAGTATTACACAGTGTTTTCGGTGGCACACAATGAGAGTCAGATACCACACACAGCAATGGCACGGAGGCAGACTTGCCAATATTTATCTCCCACTAATTTTTTTTTTGGAAAAGGGAGAATGTACCCCCCCAAAAAAAAATGGCCAAGTATTACACAGTGTTTTCGGTGCCACACAATGAGAGACAGATGCCACACACAGCAATGGCACGGAGGCAGACTTGCCAATATTTATCTCCCACTAATTTTTTTTTTGGAAAAGAGAGAATTTAGCAAAAAAAAAAAAAAAAAAGGCCAAGTATTACACAGTGTTTTCAGTGCCACACAGTGAGAGACAGATGCCACACACAGCAATGGCACAGAGGCAGACTTGCCAATATTTATCTCCCACTAATTTTTTTTTTGGAAAAGGGAGAATGTACCCAAAAAAAAAAAAAATGGCCAAGTATTACACAGTGTTTTCGGTGCCACACAATGAGAGACAGATGCCACACACAGCAATGGCACAGAGGCAGACTTGCCAATATTTATCTCCCACTAATTTTTTTTTGGGAAAAGGGAGAATGTACCCCTCCAAAAAAAATGGCCAAGTATTACACAGTGTTTTCGGTGGCACACAATGAGAGACAGATACCACACACAGCAATGGCACGGAGGCAGTCTTGCCAATATTTATCTCCCACTCATTTTTTTGGGGGGAAAAGGGAGAATGTACCCAAAAAAAAAAAAAAAGGCCAAGTATTACACAGTGTTTTCGGTGCCACACAATGAGAGACAGATGCCACACACAGCAATGGCACGGAGGCAGACTTGCCAATATTTATCTCCCACTAATTTTTTTTTGGGAAAAGGGAGAATGTACCCCCCCAAAAAAAAATGGCCAAGTATTACACAGTGTTTTCGGTGGCACACAATGAGAGACAGATACCACACACAGCAATGGCACGGAGGCAGACTTGCCAATATTTATCTCCCACTAATTTTTTTTTGGAAAAGGGAGAATGTACCCCAAAAAAAAAAATGGCCAAGTATTACACAGTGTTTTCGGTGCCACACAATGAGAGACAGATGCCACACACAGCAATGGCACAAAGGCAGACTTGCCAATATTTATCTCCCACTAATTTTTTTGGGGAAAAGGGAGAATGTACCCCAAAATAAAAAAATGGCCAAGTATTACACAGTGTTTTCGGTGCCACACAATGAGAGACAGATGCCACACACAGCAATGGCACGGAGGCAGACTTGCCAATATTTATCTCCCACTAATTTTTTTTTTGGAAAAGGGAGAATTTAGCAAAAAAAAAAAAATGGCCAAGTATTACACAGTGTTTTCGGTGGCACACAATGAGAGACAGATACCACACACAGCAATGGCACGGAGGCAGACTTGCCAATATTTATCTCCCACTAATTTTTTCTTGGGAAAAGGGAGAATGTACCCCCCCCCAAAAAAAAAATGGCCAAGTATTACACAGTGTTTTCGGTGCCACACAATGAGAGACAGATGCCACACACAGCAATGGCACGGAGGCAGACTTGCCAATATTTATCTCCCACTAATTTCTTTTGGGGAAAAGGGAGAATTTAGCAAAAAAAAAAAAAATGGCCAAGTATTACACAGTGTTTTCGGTGCCACACAATGAGAGACAGATGCCACACACAGCAATGGCACAGAGGCAGACTTGCCAATATTTATCTCCCACTAATTTTTTGGGGGGAAAAGGGAGAATTTAGCAAAAAAAAAAAAAAAAAATGGCCAAGTATTACACAGTGTTTTCGGTGGCACACAATGAGAGACAGATACCACACACAGCAATGGCACGGAGGCAGACTTGCCAATATTTATCTCCCACTAATTTTTTTTTTGGAAAAGGGAGAATGTACCCCCCCCCAAAAAATGGCCAAGTATTACACAGTGTTTTCGGTGCCACACAATGACAGACAGATGCCACACACAGCAATGGCACGGAGGCAGACTTGCCAATATTTATCTCCCTGCAGTTATCTCAGAAAAGTATGGCAGGCAGCTATAAAAAGGACTGCTGCACACAAAAGTGTGGATAAACACACAAGATAGCTGTGCAAAAAGGAAGGAAAAACAGGATTTGTGCTTTGAAAAAAAGCAGTTGGTTTGCACAGCGGCGTACACACAGGCACAACAACGCAGCTATCAGGGTCAGGGAGCCTTCTAGTGCAGCCCAATGAGCTACAGCGCTGAGGAAAAAAAAATGTAGCTTCCACTGTCCCTGCAATCAAAAGGTGGTGTTGGACAGTGGAAATCGCTACAGCACAAGCGGTTTGTAGCTTTATGTACCCTGCCTATCACTATCCCTGCTTCCAAAGAAGCTGCAGCAACCTCTCCCTACGCTAAGATCAGCAGCAGTAAGATGGCGGTCGGCGGGAATGCCCCTTTATAGCCCCTGTGACGCCGCAGAAAGCAAGCCAATCACTGCAATGCCCTTCTCTAAGATGGTGGGGACTGAGATCTATGTCATCACGCTGCCCACACTCTGCATCCACCTTCATTGGCTGAGAAATGGCGCTTTTAGCGTCATTGAAATGCGACTTTGGCGCGAAAGTCGCGTACCGCATGGCAGACCCCACACAGGGATCGGCTCGGTGTCATGAGACGCCGACTTTGCCAAAAGTCGGCGACTTATGAAAATGAACGATCCGTTTCGCTCAACCCTGATTACCACCCCTGACACCCATATGTATAACATCAATAGCTCTTACGTTGAAGTCCTTGGGATCACAATTATGCACCAAGCGAAAATGTTTAGGGATAGTTTTGAGGGTTGACACATCTTCCACTGTTCTGGCTGCTACAATATCCCTCACGTGTTCTCTGACACGTACCCTCAATTCACGTGACGTGAGTCCCACATATATGAGGGGGCAACTGCATGTCACATAATAAATTACGTTCTTAGTACCACAGGAAATATATTCCCGAATGTGGTATATTTTTTGATCCACCGAACTAAATATAGATGTTTGGTACATATTGGCACATGCCAAACAATGGCCACATTTAAAGAAACCCTTTCTAGGTTGTCTTGCACCAAAAAAGTTTGGAGTGGGTGCCACATAGTGACTTTTAACAAGTAAATCGCTGAGATTTCTCGAGCGACGAGGAGTCATAAGAGGTCTATCAGTGAGGAAGGGTCTCAGGGAGGACTCAGCACTAAGAATAGGCCAATACTTAGTTAAGATATTACGCATATTGTCCCACTCGTGGTTATATACCGAAATAAAGCGTATATTCTCATCTTTTTTCTCAGTTTTTCTCCTTTGGTACAGTAATGAGTCCCGAGACACCGATTTAGCTCTATTATATCCATTTTTAATAGATCTTTGGCTATAGCCACGTTGTTGGAATCTATTTTTCAAATCCGTGGCTTGCTTCTCAAATTTTTGATCCGTTGAGCAGATCCGCCTCACCCTTAGGAACTGTCCAACCGGGACGGCCCTAACTGTGGAATGGCTATGTGCAGTTGTAGCATGTATTAGGGAATTAACTGATGTTTCTTTCCGAAAGACGTCAGTCTGAATAGTGGAGGATGAGTCCACCGCCAGACTGATGTCCAGAAAATCCATTTGAACTGCATCATATCTATATGTCAATTTGATGTTATAGATATTATCATTGAGCATAGCCATGAACTCATCCAGCTGCCGCACCATCCCCCGCCAGAAAAATAACACATCATCAATATAGCGTAACCAGCACAGCACATGGTCAGCGGCCCCCGCCCCTGATTCACCAAACACCAACCTCTCCCAGAAACCTAGAAAGAGGTTGGCGTACGCAGGGGCACAGGCCGCACCCATGGCTGCGCCACGCTTCTGAAGCTAAAACTGGTCTTTAAAAGTAAAAAAATTGTGCGTGATAACAAAGTGCAGCAGCTCAAGGATGAGTTCACACAGCGGGCCGTCCAGGTTGGAGGCCCCCAGGAAGAAGCGGACCGCCCGGATCCCATCCTCGTGACTAATACAAGTGTATAACGTTTCCACATCTGCGGTCACCAGGATGGTATCTTTATCGACAAGGAGGCCGTCAACCCTCACAAGGACATCCGTCGTATCTCTTACATGGGAAGGTAATGTCTCTACAATAGGTTTTAAATAAAAATCGATGAATTTACAAATTGGATCGCAGAGTCCATCTATCCCTGATACGATCGGACGTCCTGGTGGGTTGACGGCATCCTTGTGTATTTTAGGAAGCAAATAGAGCATCAGTGCCTTCGGGAACTGTACTGTAAGTCCATCAAGAACTTTTTTATTTATTACACCCGAGTCAAATGCTCTAATAAGAATTTTTTGGAGCTGTGCAGAGAAAGACACCACCGGATTGTATCCCAATTTTGTATATACCTGACCATCACGTAATTGCCTGAACGCTTCACGTTCATATTTGATTATTGGCCAGACCACGATGTTCCCTCCCTTGTCAGCTGCTTTAAATACCACATCATCCAAAGATTGTAGTTGTCTTATCGCCTCTCTTTGTTTGTGGGTCAAGTTATCATATTGGCGGCATGATGATAACATTTTTAACTCATTTGATACCAATTTGGTGAATATTTCTACCGCCGGGCAGAGTGACAAGGGAGGGAACCTCGTGGACCTTGGAAAGATAGATTTAGGAAACCCACCTTCATCATTTGGAGTTTGCTCATCTAATAATTCCTCCAATATCCGTATGGTGTCCCTCTCAGTAGCACTCCAACCCTCCAATCCATTATCACCTTTGCTGTGTAGTTTCTTTAGCACCAATTTGCGATAAAAAAGATGGAGGTCTTTTAATGCTGTAAAATAATGGAAACCATTAGTGGGAGAAAACGACAGGCCTTTACTCAATACATCGACTTGGGTGTCAGTCAGTATATGATCAGACAAATTAATTACCTGTAGCCCTCCCTGAGAACCACTCCCCGACTGTTTACCCTCCGATCCTTTTTTCGCATTTTGTCTTGTATTCATTTTCCTATTATTCCCGCTAGTTGTGGGCTCATCACTTTCAATTTACAATCGATTTTTGGTCTTCGCTTGATGTGTTTCCCCTCTCATTGATCTCATCGACGCAGAACGAGACCGTGACTGAGAATCATTTCTATAGAATGGGCGCGACCTTTCACCTGGATTCCTCCACTTATACATCTTATTTTGATTTTTATCATTAATGTCCCGTTGGAATTTTTTTATTTTGATTGCTTGTATTTCTTCCGCCCATTTTTGTGTATCATCTTGTACCTCAGTATTAAACTTTTTTAAAGCCTCAACTGACATCTCTTTTTTAATATTAGTCTGTAACTCTTCCATTTCTTTTTAAATACATTGGAGAGATTCGGCGTTCATTTCTTTTAATATTTTAATATTTCCATAAAGCCAAATGAACAAATATTGGCATGATTTTCCCATCTCTCCCGTATTTCTGAGTTTTCAACTGGAAATGAGGGGAACACTTGCACCCGTAATCCCCTTGGGATTAATCCCTTCTGCAGGTATTTAGCCAAGAATGCATGATTCCACCAGATCTTGGTCCTTTTTCATGTAAGATCCCTAAATTTAGTTGTCATCCCACCTAATTCTTTATCCATCCCATCAACACCTGTAGAGCTGGTGTCTTTGCACACATCATTCAATTGTGAGAGCCATGCTCCATCGCGGGCTCTGAAATCCATTGCAATAATACTGGAACCTACTGTGAAAAACACAGACAACACCATAAATATCAAAATTTCCAGATTCATTTTAGCGACTACCATCAGTCACAAACAATAATATATACTCCCATATGATACTAATATGAAAATCAAGAGACCAATTGGAAGCTTGTTTAGAAAAATATAAACGCAAACTTTATTAACAACAATGACATATTAAAACAACAGGCAACTGTCACGTAATGACAGTGCCATGCACACACAGATTGCAAAGAAACACCAGACATATGAGTCTACCAAACAAAAGTGATGTCTAATGAGGAAAAACACTCAATATACAATAAAGGTGCAGGTAACACATATATATATATATGTTCAGGCAATGTGCCCTAGCAGCATCAATCCCATGAGGAGTAACCCATGGGTGTAAAGTATCTCAGGGCAGGAGACTAAACCTGTACTAAGTACCCCATACCACATGCCTGAGCTATCAGAAGGTAAAAAGATAGCATGCCTCACCAGGGTGTCGGTAGACCGTTGCACGTACCCCGACGCGCGTTTCGCCGCTGTTCGCCTCGCTTTTTCAAGGGGAGTGTAGTTTTTACCGCCTATAGTGCCTTTAAATACTTAAAATCCAATCACCTGGCCGGTCACATGGTACACATGATTTCTTTCCCGTTTCCCTATTCCTGTATTTTATTGTACATATGTTGTTTTTAATGCTTATATGTTTCTTGTATTTAGGTTTATTATGTACGCCTGCCCGGTCTGTGTGGCCCATCCCCCTCTCCTTTCGTATGTTGGGAGATATATGTTATCAAGTGGATAAGGTGTTGTGAGGCGAAATACGCAGCCGATTGGAAGAACTGTGCCACCCACTTTTATGCTGCACATATATGTAAAGACGCCCCATTACTCTATGAATCAAATTATGGATCATACCAGGAATCTGGGCAGATGACGAATATCCAGCGCCGTGAATTGTCACCATACATTTTGGAGAACATCAGTGGACATATTTACCACTGGCTGCATAGACCTGCGGAGTTGTGATAGACGTTGCCTGATTCTGGTAGTTAGGCACGTGCGCACGCTTCTCTTTCTTTGGTGCCGCCCCGCCTCTGATTGACATGTGGGGTGGAGACGGATTCCATTTGATTATGTGTGTGGTGCGCGTGTGCGCGCTATGTCTATGGCTCCGGCCCCTCTCCCCTCCTCCTTACGGGATGGACCTTATTTGATTTTGATTTTGGCTGTGGTGCGCATGCGCGCTCCGTCTTTGCGGCTCCGCCCTCCTCCCTCCGGCGACTTCCTGCATCTGGTATGGACGGGACCAATTGGTACCCGTCTGGCCCCGGTGCTGGATAGATCATGGCGGGGGTGGGTGGATCTGGACGGTGGTGCGCGCATGCGCCGCTTGTTCACAGCCTTTGGTACCATGTGACTGGCCAGGTGATTGGATTTTAAGTATTTAAAGGCACTATAGGCGGTAAAAACTACACTGCCCTTGAAAAAGCGAGGCGAACAGCGGCGAAACGCGCGTCGGGGTACGTGCAACGGTCTACCGACACCCTGGTGAGGCATGCTATCTTTTTACCTTCTGATAGCTCAGGCATGTGGTATGGGGTACTTAGTACAGGTTTAGTCTCCTGCCCTGAGATACTTTACACCCATGGGTTACTCCTCATGGGATTGATGCTGCTAGGGCACATTGCCTGAACATATATATATATATATATATATGTGTTACCTGCACGTTTATTATATATTGAGTGTTTTTCCTCATTAGACATCACTTTTGTTTGGTAGACTCATATGTCTGGTGTTTCTTTGCAATCTGTGTGTGCATGGCACTGTCATTACGTGACAGTTGCCTGTTGTTTTAATATGTCATTGTTGTTAATAAAGTTTGCGTTTATATTTTTCTAAACAAGCTTCCAATTGGTCTCCTGATTTTCATATTCATCTTCTCTGTGGATGCTGGGAGGGCTCCCAGTAAGCGGCCAGAGACTACCGACTCAGCCACTGGACTGGGTCTAATGAATTTACATGCACCACCTCTAACCCAAACCCCAAAGTCAAAGCAGTGTTGAGCTGATGGGAAATGACTTATGAAGCAACATCCACACTGCTGCCCTATGTAGTTTCTTCTGGTCATGCAGGGCAGACTAGCAGTGCTCACACTATAAACACATGAGCCTGCATTTGAGCGTTATAAAAAAAAATCGGAATTTTTTTTTAAACACTATTTACAATGCTGCTTTTTTACTATTCTATGAGGTTTGGATTTTTAGAAAATATAAATAACTAGCTGAATTTTAATAAATTGTTATTTTTGTGTTTATCTTGCAGCTCTAGAAAATGCCATTGTAGGTGTAACTTGCGAGCCGAAGTCAATGAAGGTGGCACTCAGGGAATGCTTATTAGTGCAGTTGGGCTACAATCCATCAAGTGTGCGGCTGACTAGTAATGACAGTTGGTGCAGTGCTGTCTATTCCCATGTAGTAAATGACACCCGCATTTATACCATAGAAGCCGAGCCATCCACGGGCTGCTGTGGGAACGAAGTCATGGTAAGAATTGTTACAGGTCTGCATGGATTCCTTCTGCTACAGTAACCAGATCCGTCATTATATTCCACTCAAGTACAATCAATATCTGATTGAGGAAAGAGGTGCTAAAGGGAATCTGTCAGTAGAATCAACGCTTCTTAGACGTCTAAATTGGCATAAGAAGCTGAATAAAATGATACCTTGATATCTACAATCGAATATTTTATTCCAGATGAATTCATGTTTTTTATAAACATGTAAATCAGCTGTTAAGACCCTTGAGAATCTGCCTCCAGAGTTTATTTTAAATGAAAGGGGGCATGACCATCAGCTTTTTAATATTGTTTTCAAAGACATACGATCACTAAAAATAATCAATTCTGCATTTACATTTTTTCTCTTTAGAGTGTTTACCTTACTGGTTAATTAATGTTATAACCTAGATTGGACTGTTATGCACATAGCAATACCAAATATGATAATTTGTTTATATATCTTTATTAATATGCTTTAAAATGTTTTAATTATCTTTATTTTTTAGTCCCTATTGGGGATCGAGTTCACTATATACTACAATACATTGCAGTATATAGTGAATCTGACTGGGCTTCATAGGAGGCTGGGATTTAATAGAGGACCAAAATGCCAGCCATCGGGCCTTCTGGAGGCCTCTGGCTTTTATGGCAATCCCTTGGCACCTGTGATTGCATCATGTACAGTAGAGGGTGTGAATGCACACACCAGCAATCAGTCAATTTAAGGGTCACTGTCAAGTGATTGACAATGTAATCTAAATGATTACACAGCAGTGATTGGAGCTAGCTCCAGTCGCATCTGTTACAGGCAGATGCTGGCTGTAAAGCTCAGGAGCTGAGCCTGCCCCACAAACTTGCACCCTGATTGTGAAGTACAGTTATTTCAGAGTGCGAGGAGTTAATATGTGGTCTTAATTTTCCATGCTAAGATGTGATCATTTGAAGTTGCAGACAATATTGCACTACCGGGATTTTCTGATTGCTGTCAGGAGCACTGTTGTTAAAGAGACTCAGTTAAAATCACCATCTACATCAATTTCTACTTCACGTCTCACGTAAAGAAATAAAGAAAATTAATAACTTCCAAAATGCACTCTTTTGTCTAGGGAGGTAACCACTTTAGAATTAAAATGGCCACATGGGATGACGGCATGTAGGAGGCGATCCATAGATATCACGCAGACATAGAATGCTGAATGGATCAATTGCTCATGTCAGAATTCTTTTGAGATGCTTTTGGTGTGTGGAAGCACTTCCCAAGCCTCTTCTCTCCCCAGCTCTAATTCCCACCCAGCGCTGCCTTTTGCTTAATAGACAGCTCTTTTACTGTATGACTACAAGCAAGGGTACTGTCAATCAAGTAGCAAATGCACTGGACAGGAATTAGAGACTGGAGGGATAGTGACTTGGGAAGTGCTTCCACATGCCAAAAGCACCTCAGCCATATTTGCATATTGATTCAAACTGCAATTTCTCAGTGACAGAAGAACACACTGGCTAGTTAAATGTATGGATGGAATTCTCTTTGCAATAACTACATGCCCATATAAACAGTTTGGGACAGATTCCCTTTTCATATAAAATTAGAATTTAGGTACACTACTGTGCCTTTTTCGGTCAGTTCTGTCCCGATTGCCACTCGCAGATCTCACATTAAATTGAAAGAATGAGAGAATCGCAGCACAGGTGCGGAGGAGACGGACAAAGTAATTTCTCCATCTCCTCCATGGTCTAACTCGACGTTTATCGGACTGCACTGAGATGACATGTGCAGTACGATGCGTCACTCGCACCCATAGACATATAGGAGTGAGCTGAGTCTCACTGATAATAGCAGCATGTTGCTATCGTTCTCTCATGCTGAATCGCCGATCTGAGCTGCCCCATAGAATAACAGTGGGCCGAGTGCTATGCGACGTTTTATCACATAGCATTCATCCGTGTTATATGCTTGTGTGATCCCTTATAGAGGAACTGAAGCTAGGACGAAGAGTAAGAAATTAGCCAGTTAGTATCTGAGACATGAAGATTTCTTTCAAGACAGCTTTAGGCTTTGAAAAAAAAAGTTGTTATGTATTTAAGCACGTTCTAATAAAATACTGTTTTTTGCAGATATTGCATTTTGGAGAGACATTTCTACTTTATCTTGCAGGTGAATGCATCTCATGTGACATACTTAAATGCTTTGCATATTGAACCATTATCTCCATCCAGTATAGAATGGACTGTCAACATCTCTTGTGCATACACTCTGTCTTGGGAATCCCAACGTCTTTTGTCTGTGAGCCAAGAAAACTGGTAAAGCTTCTATATACATGAATGAACAAATGCAACATTTTCTAAGGAAATCGTAAATAGAAAAAACACACAAGCACTAACTCCTAAATGTTACCCTCAGCAGCTGGAATCAAGACAGATGGGTGCCAAAGCTTTTGTATAATGTAAACAATAATGATAGTGAAGCTGAAACCGCGCTTGAGGGTATGGCAGCCATGAAAGGATATGTGTAAAAGAACAAGGGAAAAGGGGTGCACCCACTGAGTGGGACCCCTTCTGGGTTCGGGTGGATGGCTCCGTAAAATAATCGTGCGTTGAAGTTTCCACTGTAAGTGCCTAGTGGATTTTATGTCTTGCACAGGTAGTATAGACCCACGGAATGTAAACCCAAATGCGTCCCAACTGGGATACCCTTCACAATGCAGGGTGTGAGTGTGGGGCGTATATATACATACACGGTGTTTGAACCACATACACTGGTAGGACCGGCTTGGGACTCATCAGGATCCGACAATCAGTACCAAGAGCATTAATTTTCTGGATCTCAATGTATATATTGAGGAAAAGCGCTTATGGACCAAATGCTATCGAAAAGAGGTAGACTACAATAGTTTCATCCATATAACCAGCTGCCACTTACCTGTGTGGCTTACGAACATTCCCAAAGGCCAGTATACAAGAATAAGATGGAATTGCAACACTCTGGATGACTACAATGAGGAAGCTGAGGCCTTAACCCAACAATTTCTTGACAAAGGCTATCCAATCGCATTATTAGAACAAGCAAAACAGGAAGTGGGAGGGGCATCAAGGAACTCCGTGATACATAGAGCCAAACCTACCGATCCAACTATCATGAGTATCCATGATCAGATTCGACAACTACCATTTATCACACAATTCCATACTGGTCATAACAAGTTTAGGTCCATTATCCTTAAACATTGGGGCACTTTACAGAGGGACAAAATCATAGGGGAGTATCTACCGATCATCCCCAAGTTTGTGTATAGGAAAGCCCAATCGTTGGACAGCCTACTAGCCCCTACCACCAAATTGGCCACCAATCGAAAGCACACAACTGGTATACCCAACAATGCTGTTCCAGGGTTTACACCATGTGGCAGTTGTTACGGCTGCAGAAATATATCTTTCAAAGGATTGCGTCAAGTAACATTTACTGACTCTGATGCCGTGAACGAATTCAGCATTAAGGAAAACATTACATGCTACACTACAAGAGTAATTTACCTTATTGAATGTCCGTGTAAAAAATTGTACATAGGCCGCAAGAAGAGGCAACTGATGGTACGAATCAAAGAAGACATGACAAACATCAAGAAAGGTTTTATGGGTCCCCCCCCTTTCACGCCATTTTAATGAGAAGCATAACAAAATCAACAAAAGGTGTACGCTTCCTCGGTATTCAAAGAGTCCAACTAAGTTCAAGAGGGGGCAACCTTATACAAGCCATGTCCAGGGCTGAATCAAAATGGATATTCTCCCTCGACTGCATTGCACCAAAAGGCCTAAACTACGGGTTAGAACTATATGCCTTCTGATTGGGGACAGTACAACATGTTAGCGTCAGAACCCGTTATTTCTTCCTTCCTCTTCCCGCTCCTTCTCCTTTCCCTCCCCCTCCCCTCCCATGGTTTCCACCTCTGGTCAGGTAGAGTGTACAAATTACCTGTACCTAAGAATCATACACTTTCATTATTTACTGCGCATTCCTTCCTTGGTAATAGACACAGATATACAGATCCTGTGAGGGTCTCGCCACGAGGCCGTCCTCATGTACACGTATGCCCAAACCACACTTACAGAGGCTTGTCTATGGAATTTTTTTGATAAGGAGACCTGTATGTTTACATTTTATATTTTTAATTAGTTTTTACTATTTTTTAACATATTCAGAAATTTTGTTTTAACTAGACAACTATTAAAATATTATTTTTAACAATTGTTTTCAGCATGAAATTTCATATATTTTACATACAAATATCCAACATGTACTTAGAATCTATCACAGAGGTGTATTATAACCTCTGTGCATCCATTCACATGTATTCGTGCCCTCAGCGCAATTAGTACACTGTTTCTTCATCACCCATTCTAGTATGCACATGTGTGCAACTCCCAGCAGCTGCTCCCCTATCAAACAACACAGCAACGACGGATGGATGCAATTTAGTAATTAGGCCAGCAGATGCAATGCGTGGGTCTCAGTGACAGGCGGACAGTATAAAGAGCTGGCCTTACCATGGGACTGGTAACCCTGATGAAGAAGGACGAAACGCGTTGGATACTTTCTTGGTCCCAGCACCGCTCCGTAGCCCCTGTAACGTCATACGCTAGACTTTCCTGCCTGCCATTCTTTCCCCGCTCGTATCCAGTGACGCCACTGGCCGGGGCTCTCCCTGGCTCTACGGAGCTTCCTCGCATCCCTGCTGTGCCGAGGCTGCCACTAGTCCGCCTTTCCACCATCCGGACACCAAGACCACCACCACAGGAGTGCTGGGCAGCAACGCACCAGACAGCATCGCATCCACAAAGCCGTCAGATCCTGGTGAGTCCCAAACTGGTCCTACCGGTTTATGTGGTTCAAACGCCGTGTATGTATATATACGCCCCACACTCACACCCTGCATTGTGAAGGGTATCCCAGTTGGGATGCATTTGGGTTTACATTCCGTGGGTCTATAGTACCTGTGCAAGACATAGAATCCACATACAGTGGAAACTTCAACGCACGATTATTTTACGGAGCCATCCACCCGAACCCAGAAGGGGTCCCACTCTGCGGGTGCACCACTTTTCCCTTGTTCTTTTACACGTATCCTTTCATGGCTGCCATACCCTCAAGCGTGGTTTCAGCTTCACTATCATTTTCTAATGAATGTTACCAATATAAGTAGCAGCCCGGAAAAGAAGGCTAGATGTTACTTGCTTTATTTCTTTTTTATGTGTGCTTGCAAAGTACATGGAAAATGCATGTTTATGCCAAAAAACAAATCACAAAAACATAGCAATTCACTGTAAAATGGATGCATAAAACCCTCCTGGAAAGCTAAGGCTTAGCCAACATTCAGACACGCGTATTACAATTTATAATGTCCTTGTGCTGTCGTTTTTTTCTCAGCAACACAAGGACCAATGTATTTCATTGATCCCAACACACATCAGTTTTAAAAACTGATCCATATCTCCATTTTTCGGATCAGATTCGACCATTAAAGTCTATGGGGATTCATATGAAACAGATGTAACACGCAAGACATACTTTATACTTTAGTGCTTTCCATGTTTTAACTGTGATGCTGATGCTGATCACTACTCACAGAGAAGCCATCAGGAGGGTTCGTAGTACAGAGGGCCAAGATAAAGGCGTGGTGAAGTAACAGTCTGAGGTCAAATGCCAGGAGGGTACGTCAAGATAAGGGAATAAGACAAACAGCTAGTTAGAGGCCAAATCCAGAGTCAGGTGCCAGAGGTCAGAGAGCGTCAAGAGAAAAAGGGATAACACACACGAAGAGTCACAACAAATCCTACGTCCGGCAGCAAGATCAGGGAATCAGACACAGAGTAAAGCACACATGACAGAACAAAGCTACAGTGAAAAACTGATGTCCCTTTCATAAAAATCTGATGAAAATCACTGATGAAATTCAGTCCGTATTTCTCGTAAATGAAAAAACTGACACCTAATGAGGCCTATGCGCACACTGTGTTCAGGCACTTAGCCAAAAGTATACACTGGGAATAGCTTCTTGTTTATACCTCAATGCTACAATAGGCACAGCATACGGAGGCCTAAATATTTTTACTTTTATTCCAATTGGCCAGCATGTGTCTGAAAACTGTTTATTTAACTGTAGAGAATCACTGCAAAAAAGTATGCTGAGCTGTATACTTTTTATGCCCAAGCATCCATCTGGGCTCTGTCTACTGTCAGACTATACTTCATAAGCATAAATGCTTAACAGCGTCAACAAACTGTCTGCATTTAGAACTTCATAAAGGAGCATTTTTTTATAATGGCACTTCACTTATGTAGCACATGTGTAGGTTTTATAAGGGAATATTAAGAAGTGGGCAGATTTGTTGTTTTTGGTATTAAAGGGATTGTATACTACTAGGACATCCCCTTCTTGATCTAAATGTTTGGCCTCGATAAAATAAAAAAGCTTATACACACCTCCCGTACCGGCGCTGTTCAGCGGTGTCGGCACTTGCGGTCCTGGGGTTTTCGTGCGGTTGTTGTGACACGTGGTGCCAAGCACCCAATCAACGCTGGCATCACTGTCCCTGTCTTCAGACCAATTGAATATGAAGAAGTAGTCAGGGCTGCAGCTGATCTCTGACTTCCTCTTCATGTTCAAAGCAACCAAAGGCGGAGACAGTGATGCCATCGCTGATTGGGCACCGGGATCACATGTCACAACAACCCCACGAGAGCCCCGAGACCGCGAATTATGACACCACTGGAACAGCGCTGGCACGGGAGGTGAATATAGGCTTTTTTATTTTATATGCCCCAAACATTTAGATTAAGAAGAGTTTGTCCTAGTAGTGGACAATACCTTAAAGCACATGAACGAATAGAGGTTGCATTAAGGGGATTGTGACAGATTCAGAAATAGAAATATACAAATGTGATATAAGGGAGGTCCCATCTGGAACACACTACTATATATTAGATATCTACTATATAATTGTCTAAGGGTCACTTCCGTCTGTCTGTCTGTCCTTCTGCCTGTCACGGATATTCATTGGTCGCGGCCTCTGTCTGTCATGGAATCCAAGTCGCTGATTGGTCATGGCAAAATGCCCACGACCATTGCCACGACCAATTAGCGATGGGCACAGTCCGGCAGCAACATAGCCGCTCCTTCCTCCCCGCAGTCAGTGCCCGCTCCATACTCCCCTCCAGTCAGCGCTCACACAGGGTTAATGCCAGTGTTAATGCCAGTGTTAATGCCGCGGTGTAACGCACTCCATTAACGCAGCTATTAACCCTGTGTGACCAATTTTTTACTATTGATGCTGCCTATGCAGCGTCAATAGTAAAAAGATCGGTTACAAATAATAAAAAAGAAAGGTTATTCTCACCCTCCGACGTGGCGTGCAAGCGGCAGGTTCCGGTGCCAATGATGCTATTCGAGAAGGACCTGCCATGACGTCACGGTCATGTGACAGCGACGTCGTCGCAGGTCCTGCGCACCTGCGCGAGAAGGACCTGCCATGACGTCACGGTCATGTGACCACGACGTCATCACAGGTCCTGCGTGCCTGCGCGAGAAGGACCTGTCATGACGTCACGGTCATGTGACCACGACGTCATCACAGGTCCTGTGTGCCTTGCGCGAGAAGGACCTGCCATGACGTCACGGTCATGTGACTGCGAAGTCATCACAGGTCCTGTGCTCATACCAACCCTGGGTCCGGAAGCTGCCGCGTGCACCGTACACAGGCGCCAGGACTTCAACGGCACTTCGAAAGGTGAGTATATGTTTATTTTTTATTTTACGTCACTGGGCAATATACTACGTTACTGGGCAATATACTACGTGGCTGGGCAATATACTACATGGCTGATCAGTATACTACATACTACGTGGCTGGGCAATATACTACGTAGCTGGGCAATATACTTCGTGGCTGGGCAATATACTACGTCTCTGGGCAATATACTACATTACTGGGCAATATACTACGTGACTGGGCAATATACTACGTGGCTGGGCAATATACTACCTGGCTGGGCAATATACTATGTGGCTGGGCAATATACTATGTGGCTGGGCAATATACTATGTCACTAGGCAATATACTACGTGGCTGGGCAATATACTATGTGACTGGGCAATATACTACGTGACTGGGCAATATACTACGTGACTGGGCAATATACTACGTGGCTGGGCAATATACTATGTGACTGGGCAATATACTACGTGGCTGGGCAATATACTATGTGGCTGGGCAATATACTACGTGGCTGGGCAATATACTACGTGGCTGGACAATATACTACGTGGACATGCATATTCTAGAATACCCGATGCATTAGAATCGGGCCACCATCTAGTATTATATACTAGCACAATGAGTGGTTCTCATTTTAAGTTAACCAACGTAATAAATGCTAATTCTGACATCTAAATATAAAATCTGTAATGTTAGAGTATGTATTATTGCACTTTGTAATATACTAGTTATTCAAAAACCTACGTAATCTTTTGCAGGACGCTCACTGTGAATGAAATTTATACCTGCAATGATCTCCTTTGTGCGAAAATCTACGTGGATGATCAGTTCTCACAACCCTTGTTTATTGGGCAAAGTTTTGATGTAAACAGTACCCTGTTTATTATGATTACTACAAGCCTTCAAGACTCAAACAGGTTCCACATAGTTGTGGATCAATTCTCTGTTTCTTCACTAAATGATTCCTCATCGTCTTCAGAAACACTGATGCAGAATGGGTAAGCTGCAGTTAATACCACAAACTTTCAAAAACAACAACATTTTCTCCAGCAGATACTGATACCAGAAATGCTTTATTTTTGGAGGAGTTTTGCTTTTCCTGAAGCAGTTTTGAAAATCTTTAAAAGAGATTATTTTTTTTCTTAAACATTCTTTGCAATCTTTTCATTTGAAAGTGCCTAGTTTGGAAAGGTTTCCCTCAGAATCCGCTTTTAAGAAGTAACATGAATTTTCCTTCACCAGGAGTTTTTCAAAACCTCATAGATTCTTTGATAACCCTTTAAATTGGGCAGGTCAAGGGCAGACATGAAGGCACTTATTTAATTACAATAGACAGTGACATTGCTCAGCAGATAAGGAAACAGATGGAAGCAAATCTGGCTATTAAATAACTCATCCCTATGTAAAGAAAATCCAAAAGAGCAATAGTCTTTTTGTTCACATGCTTGTAGGGGTTATCACCAGAGAATTACTACAAATCCAAAGAACACAGGTGCGTAGTCCCTGTTCCCAAAGTTGGCTGGGTTGAACACTGTAGCATCATTGCTGTTCTATTTCTCGAATTGAGAGAGTGACCACTAGAGATAATCAAAACTGCCAAGATTTCAGTTCTGACGAATAACCCAGATTTTACTGGAAAATTCACTCCGCATCAAAGCTCTCGAGACCCCAGAGCATAAAAAACACAGAATGTAAAATAAAAATTCTCAGCTAGCTGCTCACCTGTTTCACTGCTTACCTGTCTTGCTGCCCCCACAGCCTGCCAATTGGTCATCCATGCCTCTTCTTTACTCTATGCCAGGTCTTCTGATGCTGACCAGTTCCCTGATGTCGCTGCATTCCGTACCATTGCAGCGCAGGTCGTGCGTCGCCTTGGAAGACATGGCATAGAGTAAAGCAGGCCGTAAAGAAAGAACAAGACAGGAGAAGGTGTGAAGAAGATGAATGAAAGGTTGGGTCCGCTGAACAGGTGAGCAGTGAATACCAGGAGAGTACGTCAAGGCAAAGTAGTAAGAAAAAGGGATAGTCAGAGGCCAAGTCAGGTACCTGCAGTCAGAGAGTGTCAAGAGTAGAAGGGATAACGTAAGCAATGGTCACGGCAAATCCTAGGTAATGAGATCAGAGAAAGGCGCAATCAGGCAAAGCGCTAATGTAGCGCCCACTAGGGCTGTGGGCACTCGGGGGAAGGTTACTGCAGCAGTGACCTGGTCTGTGGCCCTGGGCGTATAATAAAAGAGTCCGTGAATAAATAGGGGAAAATAAAGTTTATAGGGGAAATGTTCGTGATGTCACCCGTGGTGTTTGGCAATGAGATGGTGGCCGACGCAGCAGTCAGATTCTCTGGGGCGATGGTGGCACTGCAAAGATGGTGCAGCTCTCCAGGAGTAGAGCTAGCCCCAGGACAGTTTTAGAGTTAAGTGTTAAGATGGCGGTTGTGGTTATGCCGGGCAGGTGATGCAGCAATGACTCAAAGGACACAGCAAGGTGCAGTTTCCACTTTTGCTTACAGTTTCCAGTCCACAAACACCAGCCAGATACTGTGTGCTCTGGGTCAGTGGTCCAGCAAACTCCTAGGTAAATTGGGGCACACCGTTCCAGGAGTCTTTTCTTAAGCCTTTCTCTGGCCATCTCACTACACTGGCTTCCACTTCTCCTGCCCAGTGTCTCACCCACAGTGTCCCAAGCCAGCAGTCACGAACCTGGTCGGGCGACATCCTCTGAGTCCTCTGGATTCTATCTGGCTGCCTTTTTGGCAAGTTATGGGCGGATGTGGCTGTGACTCCTGCAGACGCCACAGCCTCTGGTTTCTTAGCTGAACTTGAAGCTTTTCACTAAGTTGGGGGCGGTCCCCTGACTGAGACCTGGTCCCTCCACGTGGCAATGGTCAGCATGGATGCGGGTCCCACGGGTGGCTTCTGCACTTCCCGTGCCCCTAGGACCCCTTCTGTCCTCTTGGGAGCTTTGTTCTGTCTCTCCCTTACACTTCTCTCTTCAGGCTGTCATGAGCTGCAGACCCTCACATCTGCTCAGCTCCACTTCTCCTCACAGACTACTCTCTGCACTGTTCTTCCTGCCTTCTAAGCTTCTCCCCCTTTTTCCTACCTACCCCACCCACTCTCACCACCCATTCCTATTCAGTCTGGGATGAGGCCTTCCTCCCTAAGGGTACACCCAGGTGCCCAGACTGAACTGGTGTGTGTTGCATGTGAGTGTTAGAGTTCTGGGTAGTGTCCCCTTCCTTACCTGAGAGTGGGATACCACATCTCTGGATGAGGTGCAGTACCTCTGTGGTGACTGGTCCCCAGGGGTGCTACACTAGGCACACACCAAACAAAGCAAAGCAACAGCTGACATTGAACTGAAAACAGCTAGAGAGTTAAATATTTAGAAGATCACCAAGAACCGGAGGCACCTAGGGAAACCCCTGCATGGTAGGCCAGATTGAACAGCAGGGCTGTCAATCAGAATGCCGACAGCCTAGCACGCCCCAGCAACAGATTGGGTAACTGGACTGTCACTCACAACATTGACAGTCTAGCACACTCCAGATCCCATAGGGTACCTAAGCTGTCACTCACAGCAAAGAGGAAACTGTGACAGAAACATGACAAAAAAACTCCACACAATTAGAGTGTGTTTAACCCCTTAACGACCGCCGATACGCCTTTTAACGGCGGCCGCTAAGGGTACTTAAACCACAGCGCCGTTAATTAACGGCGCTGTGGAAAAAGTGAATAGCGCCCCCCAGAGTCGGATTTTCTCTGGGGTCTCGGTTGCCGAGGGTAGCCGAGACCCCAGAGAACATGATTCGGGGGGTTTTTACCGACCCCCGAGTTGCGATCGCCGGTAATTAACCGTTTACCGGCGGTCGCAACAAAAAAAAAAAAAACGCGATTTGCCGTTTAATTTCTCTGTCCTCCGATGTGATCGCACATCGGAGGACAGAGAAATGTGGTCCCCGATGGCCCCCAATAGCCCCCCAATACTTACCTACCTCCCCCGGTGCTCCTCGTGTCTCCCCATGGGCGCCGCCATCTTTTTTCCGGGAAAAAATGGCGGGCGCACGCGCAGTGCGCCCGCCGCCCGGCACCCGGATGTTCTTTGGGGTCTCGGCTGCCGGGGGTAGCCGAGACCCCAAAGAACATGATCGGGGTCGATTTGCACCGACCCCTGCTTTGCGATCGCCGGTAATTAACAGTTTACCGGTGACCGCAAAAAAAAAAAAAAAAAAAAAAGCGATCAGTTATTTCTCTGTCCTCTGATGTGATCGCACATCAGAGGACAGAGAAATAGGGGGATTCGGGGACCCTATCATACTCACCCGGGGTCCCTGGGTCCTCTTCTGTCTTCTCCTGCCAGCCGGCTTTTTCATCATGGCGGGCGCATGCGCAGTGCGCCCGCCATCTGCTGCCATCTGCCGGCCGGCAGGAGAAGACAAGTTGGGGCTAAAGTTAGGGTTAGGGTTAGGGTTAGAGTTAGGGTTAGGGTTGGGGCTAAATTTAGGGTTAGGGTTAGGGCTAGGGTTAGGGTTAGGCTACTTTCACACTAGCGTTTTTTGGCTTCCGTCGCAATGCGTCGTTGGAGAAAAAACGCATCCTGCAAAAGTGCTTGCAGGATGCGTTTTTTCTCCATTGGCTTGCATTAGCGACGCATTGCGACGGATTGCCACATGTCGCATCCGTCGTGCGACGGATGCGTCGTGCTTCAGCGGACCGTCGACACAAAAAAAACTACATGTAACTTTTTTGTGCGACGTGTCCTACATATTTCAGTGCCACGTGCCACGTATTTAAGTGACACGTGCCACGTATCAAAGTGCCACGTGCCACATATTTCAGTGCCACGTATCAAAGTGCCACGTATCAAAGTGCCACGTATCAAAGTGCCACGTGCCACGTATCAAAGTGCCACGTGCCACGTATCAGTGCCACGTGCCACGTATTTCAGTGCCACGTATCAAAGTGCCACGTGCCACATCTTTCAGTGCCACGTGCCACGTATTTAAGAGACACGTGCCACGTATCAAAGTGCCACGTGCCACATATTTCAGTGCCACGTATTTAAGTGACACGTGCCACGTATCAAAGTGCCACGTGCCACATATTTCAGTGCCACGTATCAAAGTGCCACGTGCCACGTATCAAAGTGCCACGTGCCACGTATCAAAGTGCCACGTGCCACGTATCAAAGTGCCACGTGCCACATATTTCAGTGCCACGTATCAAAGTGCCACGTGCCACGTATCAAAGTGCCACGTGCCACATCTTTCAGTGCCACGTGCCACGTATTTAAGAGACACGTGCCACGTATCAAAGTGCCACGTGCCACATATTTCAGTGCCACGTATTTAAGTGACACGTGCCACGTATCAAAGTGCCACGTATCACGTATTTCAGTGCCACGTATTTAAGTGACACGTATCACGTATAAGCGCCACGTGTCACGTATTTAATTGCCACATATTTAAGTGCCACGTATCAAGATTTTCCATGGAGAACAGACACATCCAGAGATATGTCTGCTCTCCACGGCTGCAGCAACACACTGACAGGAGCCATAGTTCCTGTCGGTGTGTCACTGCGCATGCGCGAGCGAGTTTACCGGCGGTCATTGACCCCGGCACTCTCGCTTAACGGCAGTGCTGCGTGGGAAAGTTCAACGCAGCTGTACTGCTGTTAACCGAGACGCCGGAGTCATTGAACTCCGGAACAGTACGCGATACACTGCTAGGAGCTTCGCTCCTGGCAGTGTATCGCCGGAGAGCAGCCGATCGGCGTGGGACACTCGTTTTATGGATTCTGCGGACAGGGAGTATGAATTTGGTTTATTATTTTTGGATTTTTTCCTGGAGGATCGAGGGCTTTGCCTACAAGTGTGCTGTTGGTGAGTATATACTCTGTGTTATATGTTGTATGTACTGTGTGTCATGTATGTGTATTGTGTGTAGGTGTTTTGTGTAACTTTACAATTGTGCTAAGTCGCCGGACACAGGGACAACTCTCCCATCCTAATACCGGATGGGAGTAGTAGTCCCATACGGCGACTTAGCACAATGGTGGCACTAGCGTCGCATGGGGACACACACACGCACACACACGCACACACACGCACACACACACACACACAGAAGGACTCCATGCTGCTTCACTGGGGGGCGGGGGCTTCCCTCTTCCTGTCCGACGTCACGTCCGGTCCTGGGTGTCAACCCCTCCGTACAAAGACGCCGACACCCAGGACAAAGGCGCTGTGTGTGGAAGGTAATATGGGGCCCTAGGGGGATACGCAGACACGCCGCTGCGTAAAGAATTGACATGTCAATTCTTTTTACGCCGGCGTGTTTGCAGACAAAAGCGCCGCGTTTTTTTGCGGTGTGTCTGAACGGCAAAGTGAATTTCTCATTCACTTTGCCGGCAGACGAAAATGACATTGCGCATTTTTGAAAAGCGCCCGCAAAATAGCGCTCAAAAATGCGCTATGTCTGAAAGTAGCCTAAGGCTTCTTTCACACTTGCGTCGGTACGGGGCGGTCGCAATGCGTCGGCCCGATGTACCGACGCACGTTGTGAAAATTGTGCACAACGTGGGCAGCGGATGCAGTTTTTCAACGCATCCGCTGCCCAGTCTATGTCCTGGGGAGGAGGGGGCAGAGTTACGGCCACGCATCCGCGGAAATGGCGGACGCGACGTACAAAAAAAAGGTTACATTGAACTTTTTTTGTGACGACGGGGGCTAAAGTTATGGTTAGGGTTGGGGCTAAAGTTAGGGTTGGGGCTAAAGTTAGGGTTAGAGTTGGGATTAGGGTTAGGGTTTGGATTAGGGTTGGGATTAGTGTTACGTTTGGGATTAGGGTTGGGATTAGGGTTAGGGTTGGGATTAGGGTTAGGGGTGTGTTGGATTTAGGGTTTTGATTAGGGTTATGGTTAGGGTTGAGATTAGGGCTGTTTTGGGGTTAGGGTTGTGATTATCGTTAGGGTTGTGATTAGGATTATGGATCGGGTTGAGATTAGGGTTAGGGCTGTGTTTGGGTTAGGGTTGGAGTTAGAATTGGGGGGTTTCCACTGTTTAGGTACATCAGGGGGTCTCCAAACACGACAGCCAATTTTGCGCTAAAAAAGTCAAATGGTACTCCCTCCCTTCTGAGCTCTGCCGTGCGCCCAAACAGTGGTTTACCCCCACATATGGGGCATCAGCGTACTCGGGATAAATTGGACAACAACTTTTGGGGTCCAATTTCTCCTGTTACCCTTGTGAAAATAAAAACTTGGGGGCTAAAAATCTTTTTTGTTGGAAAAAAATATATTTTTTTATTTTCACTACTCTGCATTATAAATTTCTGTGAAGCACTTGAGCTTTCAAAGTTCTCACCACATATCTAGATAAGTTCCTTAGGGGGTCTAGTTTCCAAAATTTGGTCACTTGTGGGGGTTTCTACTGTTTAGGTACATTAGGGGTCTGCAAACGCAACATAACGCCCGCAGACAATTCTATCAAAGTCTGCATTGCAAAATGGCGCTCCTTCCCTTCCGAGCTCTGCCGTGCGCCCAAACAGTGGTTTACCCCCACATATGGGGTACCAGCATACTCAGGACAAATTGGACAACAACTTTTGGGGTCCAATTTCTCTTGTTACCCTTGTGAAAATAAAAATTTGGGGGCTAAAAAAATCTTTTTTGTGGGAAAAAAAATATTTTTTATTTTCACTACTCTGCATTATAAACTTCTGTGAAGCACTTGGGCATTCAAAGTTCTCACCACATATCTAGATAAGTTCCTTGGGGGGTCTATTTTCCAAAATGGGGTCACTTGTTGGGGGTTTCTACTGTTTTGTTACATTAGGGGTCTGCAAAGGCAACATAACGCCCGCAGACAATTCTATCAAAGTCTGCATTCCAAAATGGCACTCCTTCCCTTCCGAGCTCTGCCATGCGCCCAAACAGTGGTTTACCCCCACATATAGGGTACCAGCATACTCAGGACAAATTGGACAACAACTTTTGGGGTCCAATTTCTCTTGTTACCCTTGTGAAAATAAAAACTTGGGGGCTAAAAAATCTTTAGTGTTAAAAAATATATATTTTTTATTTTCACGACTGCATTATAAACTTCTGTGATGCACTTGGGCATTCAAAGTTCTCACTAAACATCTAGATAAGTTCCATGGGGGGTCTAGTTTCCAAAATGGGGTCACTTTTGGGGGGTTTCTGCTGTTTAGGCACATCAGGGGCTCTCCAAACGCGACATGACGTCCGATCTCAATTCCAGTCAATTTTGCATTGAAAAGTCAAATGGCGCTCCTTTGCTTCCGAGCTCAGCCATGCGCCCAAACAGTGGTTTACCCCCACATATGGGGTGTCGGCGTACTCAAGACAAATTGTACAACAGCTTCTGGGGTCCATTTTCTCCTGTTACCCTTGGTAAAATAAAAATTTGGAGGCAAAAAGATCATTTTTGTAGAAAAAATGCGATTTTTTTATTTTCACGGCTCTACGTTATAAACTTCTGTGAAGCACCTGGGGGTTTAAAGTGCTCACCACACATCTAGATAAGTTCCTTAAGGGGTCTAGTTTCCAAAATGGTGTCATATGTGGGGGGTCTCTACTGTTTAGGCACATCAGCGGCTCTCCAAACGTGACATGGCGTCCGATCTCAATTCCAGCCAATTCTACATTGAAAAAGTAAAACGACACTCCTTCTCTTCCAAGCTCTGCGGTGCGCCCAAACAGTGGTTTACCCCCATATATGGGGTATCGACGTACTCAGGAGAAATTGCACAACAACTTTTGTGGTCTAATTTCTCCTGTTACCCTTGTGAAAATAAAAATTTGGGGGCAAAAAGATCATTTTTGTAGAAAAAATGAGATTTTTTATTTTCACGGTTCTACGTTATAAACTTCTGTGAAGCACTTGGGGGTTCAAAGTGCTCACCACACATCTAGATAAGTTCCTTGGGGGGTCTAGTTTCCAAAATGGTATCACTTGTGGGGGGTTTCCACTGTTTAGGCACATCAGGGACTCTCCAAACGCGACATGGCATCCGATCTCAATTCCAGCCAATTCTGCATTGAAAAAGTCAAACGGTGCTCCTTCACTTCCAAGCTCTGCGGTGCGCCCAAACAGTGGTTTACCTCCACATATGGGGTATCGACGTACTCAGGAGAAATTGCACAACAACTTTTGTGGTCTAATTTCTCCTGTTACCCTTGTGAAAATAAAAATTTGGGGGCAAAAAGATCATTTTTGTAGAAAAAATGAGATTTTTTATTTTCACGGCTCTACGTTATAAACTTCTGTGAAGCACTTGGGGGTTCAAAGTGCTCACCACACATCTAGATAAGTTCCTTGGGGGGTCTAGTTTCCAAAATGGTATCACTTGTGGGGGGTTTCCACTGTTTAGGCACATCAGGGACTCTCCAAACGCGACATGGCATCCGATCTCAATTCCAGCCAATTCTGCATTGAAAAAGTCAAACGGTGCTCCTTCACTTCCAAGCTCTGCGGTGCGCCCAAACAGTGGTTTACCTCCACATATGGGGTATCGACGTACTCAGGAGAAATTGCACAACAACTTTTGTGGTCTAATTTCTCCTGTTACCCTTGTGAAAATAAAAATTTGGGGGCAAAAAGATCATTTTTGTAGAAAAAATGAGATTTTTTATTTTCACGGCTCTACGTTATAAACTTCTGTGAAGCACTTGGGGGTTCAAAGTGCTCACCACACATCTAGATAAGTTCCTTGGGGGGTCTAGTTTCCAAAATGGTATCACTTGTGGGGGGTTTCCACTGTTTAGGCACATCAGGGACTCTCCAAACGCGACATGGCATCCGATCTCAATTCCAGCCAATTCTGCATTGAAAAAGTCAAACGGTGCTCCTTCACTTCCAAGCTCTGCGGTGCGCCCAAACAGTGGTTTACCTCCACATATGGGGTATCGACGTACTCAGGAGAAATTGCACAACAACTTTTGTGGTCTAATTTCTCCTGTTACCCTTGTGAAAATAAGAATTTGTGGGCGAAAAAATCATTTTTGTGAAAACAAATGCGATTTTTTATTTTCACGGCTCTACGTTATAAACTTCTGTGAAGCACTTGGGGGTTCAAAGTGCTCACCACACATCTAGATAAGTTCCTTGGGGGGTCTAGTTTCCAAAATGGTGTCACTTGTGGGGGGTTTCCACTGTTTAGGCACATTAGGGGCTCTCCAAACGCGACATGGCGTCCGATCTCAATTCCAGCCAATTCTGCATTGAAACAGTCAAACGGTGCTCCTTCACTTCCAAGCTCTGCGGTGCGCCCAAACAGTGGTTTACCTCCACATATGGGGTATCGGCGTACTCAGGAAAAATTGCACAACAAAATTTGTGGTTAAATTTCTGTTTTTACACTTGTGAAAATTAAAAAAAATGGTTCTGAAGTAAAATGTTTGCAAAAAAAAGTAAAATGTTAATTTTTTTCTTCCACATTGTTTTAGTTCCTGTGAAGTACGTAAAGGGTTAATAAACTTCTTGAATGTGGTTTTGAGCAGCTTGAGGGGTGCAGTTTTTAGAATGGTGTCACACTTGGTTATTTTCTATCATATAGACCCCTCAAAATCACTTCAAAGGTGATGTGGTCCCTAAAAAAAACATGGTGTTGTAAAAATGAGAAATTGCTGGTCAACTTTTAACCCTTATAACTCCCTAACAAACAAAAAAATTGTTTCCAAAATTGTGCTGATGTAAAGTAGACATGTGAGAAATGTTATTTATTAACTATTTTTTGTGACATATCTCTCTGATTTAAGGGCATAAAAATACAAAGTTTGAAAATTGCAAAATTTAAAAAATTTTCGCCATATTTCCATTTTTTTCATAAATAATCGCAAGTAATATCGAAGAAATGTTACCACTAACTTGAAGTACAACATGTCACGAAAAAACAATCTCAGAATCAGCGGGATCCGATAAAGCGTTCCAGAGTTATAACCTCATAAAGTGACACTGGTCAGAATTGTAAAAATTGGCTCGGTCATTAAGTACCAAATTGGCTCTGTCACTAAGGGGTTAAATATGTTTAAGACTTACCAAATAAAAATACCTCCAAAACAGTTATAAACATGGCATGAAAAATGTTTGAAATTCATAAATGTTTATATGCACTAAAAATACCCTGTTCATGAGCACCTAAAATAGTATTTCTGAATTACCACAAATGCCATCTCCCACCTTAGTTCCACAGGTGAAGAAACGTACATATTTTCTCTATACTCTATACTTCACCACAACAGATTGGTGGCCACCTTCCTCTGCAAAATGTCAGAATAAAAATTTCCGTAAAAGATATATTTTTCATGGAAGTTTTCATGTGTTCCTATTTCATGTTTGCTTTCATAGCAAACACATTTATAACAACTTAGACATCCCAGATGTTCACTATTTCATTAACTAGTGCCCACTGAAGTAAAGCCAGCAATGTGAGGGACAGTTTCTGCAACAACTCACCTTGAAAAGTAAATCAGATCAAAGGGTAAATATATAGGTGTCATGATCCGTTCCGGAGTTTAGTCCTGTCTGCTCTTTCTCTGGGTGGATCATGTCAAGGGTTAACTTTGCTCTGCCTCATTCTGGGCTCGGGTTTGCTATTTAGCTCCCAGGTATCCTGAGGGTAGTGTCAGCTATAGCTCTGTCTCTGTCGGCGTGTAAACCTGACTCTGGAAGCCCTTGATTTGTCCTACTGTGAACCCTGACTTGTCCTGTGTCTGTTATCTCCCTCTGCCTACCCTTTCCCAGTGTCTCTTTGTTTGTCTGTATCTGCTTGACTCTCTGGTTTTGACCCCCTGGCTTGGCTTTTTGACTCTGCTTCAGTTTGTCCCTATTGTACCGTATTTTGCCCGTCCTGGTTTACTGATCCCTTGCTAAGTCCTGACTATCCATTCTGTCTAAATCCTTTTGTACTGTTGTGCTGTCTTGTGCTGTGACTTGGCTTTCCTGACCTCGCTCTCGTCACTTGGTGGCATCTGTTCAGCTGCTCTGTGTGTGCAGTCTCGCTTCCCAACCAAGCTCCCCCTTGTGGAGCACTGCAGCTGCATGACAATAGGATGATTTCTTCTGAATTGTTCACCACTGAATATTTTTCTATTTTTAGATTGACGTACTATCCCGGGTTGCAATTGTTAAATAACTGGACGGGAAATGAAGCGAGATTCTCAGTTCAGACGACATTCTTCACAAATAGGTCCAGTGCCAGTCTGTTCTACACAGCTCGTCTCTGTGATTCCTACAATGAGCAGTGCTGTAAGGTCAGTAACCAACATAAAGGAAGTCTATCAGATCCCCTAACTGTCCCCAACTGGTACTATTGGTACAGATTTATTTAATCCAAATAGATGTTCTATGTTATTACTAGTGATGGGTAAACCCGAACATAGTCTGTGTTACTATTTGAGTTCGGCAGTGCATCCAATCAACAAGCTTTTCCGGTGTGGCCTCTTCTAGCCCCATCACAGCCATGCCAAGTATTGTATGGCCAGCGCAGTATATTAAAAGAAAAAAAAAATAGATATTTTGACTGGTTATCAGAAATAGAGTGGCCCTCCACGCCGTTGTTTTAAACTATTTATATAATCTAAAAAAACATTGTGGGGGTTTCCACTATTTTTGATAACCAGCCAAGGTAAAGCAGACAGCTGGGGGCTGGTATTCTAAGACTGGGAAGGTCCATGGATGTTTGGTCCTCCCCAACCTAAAAATAGAAGCCCACAGCCATCCCAGAAAAGGTGCATCCTTTAGATACGCCAATCCTGCCATTTTGCCTGGCTCTACCCACTAGCACTGGTGCGTTGGCAGTCGGAGTAATATTTTGTGGTTGATGTCAACTGTGTTATGTCCACTGACATCAAGCTCATTGGTTAGTAATGGAGCGGCATGCAGTTAGTAATGCAAAGGCAGTAGTAGATGTAAACTTTTAATTCTTATGTAATCCAAAATAATACAGACACTTTGGTCCACAATCGCACGGTTTTTCCTCACCAGCAGATATTACAGCTACACCAGCACTTACAATGCTATTTTTCTTGTTTCCTCTATAAATCTGTTATCCATCTGATAAATGTCTGGATTTGTAGACGGGAACATCTGTGTTAGCTTAAATTGCATAAGAATTAAAAGTTTGTATCTACTACTGAGTTATTCTTGTGATGCATACAGTATAAAAAATGACCTGAGTACCTATTTTAAAAACCAAGAATGCCATTTAGTTAAAAAGAAATCTCATCCTCCATGCTATTCCTGCCTTGGATCTTCTAATTTTGTTTACCTGGGCATGATTGACAGCCTGCATAACCAGGGGTATACATAGAAATCAAGGGGCACCATAGCAGAAGTTTTAATTGGGCTCTCCCCATAAAAAAAATAATAATGTTTGGTGGCATCACAGAAGAGCATATCTCACAATTTTGCAGTCCTTTCAAAGTAATTATCCTCCTATTGAAGCTCCTAAATCTCCTTTTCATTGCCCATTAAGTACGATGCCAAGAAAAATGCCCCCCAAATACAGTATAATACCTCCACTTCTAATCGGTCCCACATTGCCTTCCATACAGTATAATGGAACCCACATTGCCTTTTATACATTATAATGGGCCACACATAGACATCCATATAGTATAATGGGCCCCACATTACCTTCCATACTGTATAATGGGCAACACATTGCTTTCCATGCAGTATAATGGGTCCCACATAGTCCTCCATACAGTATAATGGGCCCCACACTGCCATCCATACAGTATAATGGACCATATATAGTCCTCCATACAGTATATTGGGCTCCATATTGCCTTCTATACAGTATAATAGGCCCCACATAGTACTTCATTCAGCACAATGGGTCCAACATTGTCATCCATACAGTATAATGTGACCTACGTAGTCCTTCATACAGTATAATGGGCCCAAAATTGCCTTCAATATAGTATAAAGGGCCCCACATTGCCTTCCATATAGTATAATTAACCTCACCTCGCATCGTTCCCTCGCTGCTTCCGGACTCCGTAGCTTGTAGCTGCACTGCTCGGCACAGCGGGCGTAAAATAGTTACCTCATCAGGACCTTCTTAAGACTAGAATATAAAATACTAGGCTTAATGAATAGGGACAAATAATATAATAGTTCTACTACTACTAAGGAACGTATTCCACGTTTCAGTTGAGTATTTGTACCGTTAAAGAAAAACTCAATTTCATCCAAAAACACAGTTATGTTTTAAAATACTCTGATGGGATTTGGGTGGTGTCCTTTATGCAGCTTTTTGAAAAGTGGTCAAAAGTCTGCAGTCACTTTATGTAACTGCAGACTTATGAATCCTCACAGCATGCACATTCCACATTGTAATTATTCTATGGTGCCGATACAGAGAGCTGGCAGTCATGAGACCGCAAGTATGCGATATGTATACATCCGGCCATATTACGACTAGATGTATGTGGCTTCTCTCAACTCAATTGCAGGCAAATGACCTCGCACTCCTGGCGCCGGCACTGGAGAATCTTGACAGCTTGCAATATGCATTCTGTGAGAATTCACAAGTCTGCAGTTGCAGAGAGGGACTACATGCTTTCTTGCCACACCTGAACAACCTCTTTAAAGTCAAAGATGGTTAAATTAATTTTCCTTCTACCTGTATAACACTGATGCAATTTTGCTACCATTCGACTAGTTACAGAGGTTTCATTTCTACCCTTACAAAAGATTTACATGACCGCAATATGACCTTTTTTTTACATCCGTATTACTGCCACAATTTCTGGCCAAACTGCAAGTCTCATGACACAGACTAAAGTCATCACAAAATAAATAAATAAATAATAATAAAAATGTGTTTATTCGAATCTGTATATTGGTCACCGATGAATTTTAAACTCTTGTATGAGTATTATCAGTTAGATTGCATATACTAAAAAATAGGTATGGGGGATACCGATCAAAATAAAAAAGTGTATGCTACTTCTAAATAATCTGACCACTCTTTTTTTTTTACCACCGACTTTTTGGCTTTGCAACATGTTAAAATATGAGCAAAGAATAACAAACATGGAATCTGTCAGGTCCTCCAGGCTTCCCCAGCCCCACTATGATTTCAACCAATAATTCTGCAATAAACTCATAAACTAACTCAGCAAACCGCAATCTTGCGCATTCACGACACTTCATTTCTTCCTTGACATGTACAATGATCCTGGGTGAAGTCTCCCTGTCTTCATAAGTGCTTTGCACCTGATCAAGGAGAAAAGAGGACTCGTGAATGCGCAAGATTGCAGTTGTCTGAGATATACTGAGGACCATGTGGAGAATTGTCAATCAGGCCTAGTAGCATATTTAGTGACCATGAAGCCAGACAGATCTATAAAAACAACCCCCCACCTGACTATTCCAAGACAATTCAGATACGGATATCTGTATGATATATCAAGGGAATGATTTTATTGCTGGATTATGGTTGAAGATCATGAGATCATTATGGGTGCAGAATGGAAGGCTTTGTGGTCTTGTCAGGACCACTTTAGACGAAAGATACTTCTTTGAGATTATTTTTTGTTTATCACTTGAACAATACAGTTTTATTGTTTTATTGCAGTTCCTTTTCAAACTTCTCTAACAATCAAAAATGAGATATTGCAATAGTGTCTATCCGAGGTACAGGTAAGTTCTGCAGCAGGTACGTAGTAGAATACTTTGACATTGGTTTATCATTAGCTGCTTCTTGGTGACACTTGGCAAACAAACCTGCCGTTCAATTTCTAATTTATTCTACTTGCTAAACATCCATCAAAATGTTTCATTCTGACAAAATGTATCAATTTGTTGAATTTCAATCAAAACCACCTCCATCAATTAATGAATAAAAAAAACTGAATATGCATTTTAAAAAAAATCTTAAAACAAAAGTTGGTAAATACCTTTCTATCACCGAAAAAACTTTACCGTTAACCTTTCGAATGACTAAACTAGAAAATACATAAATGTGTGTCGTCCTTGGATAAAAATAATACCAAAAGAATTCGTACCATTTATGCCAGCTGTTAAAAGGCTATAAATTCTTTGTGTTCATGTATAGACGTGGCTTAACTGATCTAGCCTGGGCTTTATACAATGTGAGTTTACGTCCTTTTTGTCATTTATTCTGGTATGTATAATGTATAGAAAAGTGATGAATGGGTATTTTTCAATGTAAAATAAAAAACATGCTACTTGTACTGCGCAGCTCACACAACTTACCGAAAGGTACGCATGCCGTGATCACACACATATTGACTGTACTATGAGTTTTTGGGATAACATCAGTGTAAATAACATGCAAGATATTGATAAAATGAAATGTCATAAAATGTCAGTCACCTGCTACATGCTACTCGGATACGATTTATTTGCTTCGGCTCTCGACCAAATTTAAAGATGTGTAAAGATTTTGAGGACATCTAAAGTGCGACACCGTGCCAATACCAATGCAAGTATGGGCAGATGGCAGAACCTGTTACCATGGTAAGTAGAATACATTTCTTCTCATACTTTTTTATATATAACAACAATTAGCCATTAGTAATATCTACACCTACACGACAGTTCTACTTTGAAGACATACAAATAAATTCTTCATAGCTGTCAAAACTTTATTTTGCTAGAGTTAGAAAATAGCCCTATATGTTATCCTGAAGATAGACCCCATTACTGGAAATAAGAAACATGTAATCTGATTAAGTTTCTTACCTTTATTTTTCCTATTCCTCTTTAGACTCATGGGCTGCTGGTAGTATTCTTTGATACTTCAGGTATGGCTACATGCTGTGCGTGGTGCTAAGAAAGCCTAGATAGTGTTACTATAGCTTTGCGCATTTCATGATGATTTATTTTCTTTGAACAAGGAACAGTCATCATTATCCTTTTAGCTGCAATACACTGATGAAATTTTGTTAACATTGGAATATTTGCAATATTTTCATAACCGTAGGAAAGATTCATGTGGCCGTACTGTTTCCGTTCTCTATTTTCTTATTGTTGCCACAATTCCTGGCCAAACTGCAGGTCTCAAGACCCAGACTAAAATCATCATTTATGCCTACAATGCTGTCACTACAGCCGTAAAACAAATACTTTGGCCAACATACAGTCATTTGAGTCTTCCCTTATTGCAGCATCAAAACTTTCTGAAAAAACACTCGATTCAGACTAGAAATACAGTGAAAATTTGTAATTCATCATTCATTTGTGCAAATTCCTGGTAATTTACCAAAAAGTGTCCTAATATCAAGTTAAAAAAATTCCTATCTTTCGCCCAAAGAAACAGACATCTATGGTCTATGGTCACATCTTGGGTAACAACTAATGCCAGCTGTAATTCTAAACACTAAGGATCTCATTCATCAAGAATCAGAATTCTGGCACAAAACTGCTACAAAATTTCAAGTCAAAGTAATGTACAAATTTTGCAACTTTTGGAGTTTTTATGCCTCCTATGATGTGAATGCCTATATAGACGGCTTAGGAGGGTCGATCCTACTGACAGATTCCCTTTAAATGCTATTCCTGGAATTTACAATTGTGTAATACAGAATGGAAAGTGATATTAGAAGATGCTATTCCACCACCAATAGAATAAGTGTTATGTAGGATGTTATCGATTCTTCACATAGGCCCTGTGCAGACAACAGCGAAATATTGTACACTGGTGGTGGCTTTTGAGCCTCTTTCCTGCAATTCCTGGTTCTTCAACTTAATGACAAAGAGATATCGAAAATTCAGTCATTCATATACCAATGTGACCAATAGACAGCCTTAATGTGGTAGACGCTCTATAATACAACAGAGTAAGATCCCACAATGAGTATTTTGTGCGTTTTGATGTTGCAAACTTTCTGTAGCAGTTCTGCACAAATTAGCTAAATTAGTAATCACTGGTGATGAATGAAGCGGGCACAATTGAATAACAAAAAATCTAGAATGGTAGTCAGTATGTAAAAAAATATAATGCAAATAAAGGAGGAGAAAGAAAAAATATACTTGCAAGGCTGCATTCCTTAAAATAGAAAATATTTATTGAGACCGACCAACAACAAACATCTAAAAACAATAAAAAACAACCAAATTGTAAAAATTACTTTACGGTAAAAAACGCAAACCTCTGGTATAGACAGATATAGACCAGAAGGTTCCCCCACAGTGCAAAATATATGATGCAGATGCCAAATAAAGAGAAAAAAAACATAGAGTAAAAAGATACTAAGTGCTGATAACAGTAAATAAAAAATGAAAATACAATCCAGTGTATCAGTGCTTTATGCAATGGAAAAACATGTCCAGAAAGTAACCCAGACATGTAACAGTGGTTAATGAGCCAGGAAAATAAAGTGCATCCAAGGAGGCTTCGTGGCGCAGTCAAATCTCAAGTTTATTTCATTTAAAAACTGGGTCTGATTCTGATGAAGGTTTTAAGGAGAATTCAGGGATTTAATGATGCTAAAAAACCATCAGCTAGAGTCTGGTGGAATGCTTGTAGTCTAGATATACAGTATAGATTAAAAGTCCCATGACACCAAGAAATTTGCATGGACTAGTATTCCTAGCTTGGGTGGTGAGTATTGATTTCGTAAGACTTAAGAAAATGACCTGTTTCAGTGCTGACAAATCTTAAAGAACCCGCTAATCGAACATGATAGGGAATTACTCCCACAGACAAAGGCACAAAGGATCTTCTAGGGTAAGATGTCTACCTTTGATAAAGCGACGTTGGTTGTACTCCTTCAGAATAAACTCAAAAGAAATTATAGAAGGGCGTGAGAGGGAAGTGATTTCCAGATAAACCCAAGAATTTACATGAGATGTCAGACTTCGAGAATCAAAAATATGTATAGATTGTGGCACCATAACAATGGCCAGCAAATGCACAACAGCACTTAGCACAAATGAATATAGTGACCCATTTTTTCCTCAGAAAACAGTGATTTTGAGGTAAAACAATGAGAGGACAGTGCAAATACTTGGAAAAAAAGGTCCAAAACATCAACCACTCACCCTGAACAAACAAAAACTAAAAATACTGTTCAAATGATCATTTTTTCCACCTACAGTACAGTATGTCCTCTCAGGTATTGATAGGTCTCACCTTCTCCCACCATGCTGAAGTTTGATAAATTTACTGTTGTAAAAGACCTTTATCCTTTTTTTTGCAGACAGGTTTCTTTCAAACTTCTGTATGATGAACTAAAAGTCTCCCAAGATTTACCCATGGATGACAGAGATCGTGGGTGACCATCTACAGGAGAATGAGACCGGTAAGTAAGCAAATACTTTACGCAATCCTTCATCTGCTACTGTGCTTTTAAACCTTTTTTCTGTGTTAGACATTTTTTTTAACTTGGTTTATAAAGATATGCAGGGCATAAATGTAGATTGTATTGGCCAACTGAATTTTACAAATGTAGCCCACATTTCATAATTAAGAAGGCGGAAAAAGTTAAGTTAAAAATATAGTTTTGTGGCCAAATGATATGTACACACAGGAGGTTAAAGACAATTGAATGAAAAAAAAAACTCTATGTTCCACTACCATCGGATCCAACACAGATATTTAGGAGTAAACTAGACCAGTTACTTAATTCAGCTAAATCCTATGTGTCAGTAACAAGAAGGAATTTGACTTTCTAAAAGTGGCTCATCCTGTTGTGGCAACTGGCAACTTATTACTTGCTTCACAAAATACTGAAAGATATCACTAATCCCCTAGGTGACCCCATTGTGGTTGCAATAGGCAGCCTATGTGAAAGAGCCTGTATATTCTTTGACACAACCTTTGGTTCTCACGTTATCATCAAACATTAGAGACTCTACACACTTAATACAACTCTTGGATGGTGTCACTATCCCCAAGAATACGATCATTGTTACTTGTGAGTCTCTGTACTCCAATATTTTACATCAGAATTGTATTTTTTGAAATATTTGACCAAGAAACTCCCTAGGGAGGATATGAAAATCTCCTTTCTAATCAACCTTTTACAGTTTGTACTCCAACATAATTATTTTATTTTTAACTGGACCTTTATCTTCCAGGACCGCAATGGGTGTGAGATGTGCTCCTGTTTACACCAACCTCTTTATGGGTTGGTGGGTGCAGGTGCATGTGTACTCATGTGATCTTTCCAGAACCACGCTAATGAGTTCCTACATTTTAGATTCAATTGTTCTAAGGAGACAGACTTCATATTGGGGGCACGAGACAGAACTCACAAGTTCAAGGAACATGATTATCCAAGAAAAGTCATGTCCAAGGTTCATGAGAGGGCCAGGTATTTAAACTAATAGGATCTTCTTCAACCCAAATATCATCCACAGAATCGATAGGTGAAACTCATTACTAGATACATTAATCTGTGGGGTGACCTACAAATACTTTGAAAACATTGGGATATTCTACTTTCTGGCCCCCATATTGAACATTATATCTCTGAAACCCCACAGATTATTGAATGCCAGGCTCCAACTTTGAAAGATATATTGTCCCGCTGTGTCTGCTAATAGGGGCAACAAAGTAAGGGCTTTCTGCCTTGTGGAAATTGTACTAGTATCTTTTCAATCCCCCTTATAAGACTTTCCCAATTAAACACACTATAAATTGCAAATCTAAATATGAAATGTAAATCTTATTGTGTTTTTGTCCAAAGCCTTAAGTAGGTCAGACAACGCAGGAACTCAGACATATCCAACAGCATATCTGAAATATCCATTGTGCCTCCATCCTCTGTTGTCCCCATTTCTTGGATCACCATGCTGGTAAGTATACAGGATGGCAAATCTTTGGTACAAAATACATTTCCTCCAGTAATAGAAGGGGTGACTCAATCTCTCTCTTGCTTAGTTCTGAATCCCATTATTGTTTCTGGTTTATTTGGGTATATACTTCTTTTGTTCATGAACTTTATTCCCGCCACATTTCCTTTCCCCTCCCTATGCTCTTCACTTCCTTTATCTCCTTCACTGGTTATTGCTTTTTACTTATCTAGGTTCACACTTGCTTTGTTTATTAACTTTTTTCCTACACCTTCCCCCTCTTTCCCCTACCCTTCACTCCCCCTCCCTTTTTTTCCCTCAAACCAGCTCCTTTTTATTTATTTATTTTTTTTGCTTAATTTACTAACCTCATATTCACTTTTTCCTTTAGATTATCTTTGATCCTCCCAACATAACGATAAATATCTTGGACTCCTCTGATGGTCCTAGTTTATGCAGCCAGGAATTCCTGTGCATACTGGCTGGATGATCTTCTCTCTTTGGATTTTCACTATAGTGAATTTCTCCTGTGGATCTCTGTTTTTCACCTCCTTTTTTTTAACTCGACATGGATTGCTGTTTCTCACTGCATGGACCTTTTTTCTACATTTACAGATATACCGGTATATAGATGATTACTTTTCGATACACGTTATGTTTTCTGGTTAATGTTTTACTTTCATACATATTTTTGTACATTATTATTTTTATAAGACTTATTTGATGTTATCACAGGTTTTATTTTTGCAATTTTTCAACAATATTTTTCTCATGAGTTTTTTCGTTCCTTAATATTTTACTTGGCTGTATGCATCATTGGCAATATGACTTTTGTTATTACATGTAGATTTATTTATCAGGGTTTAATCTTTCACTTTTACTTTTATTTATCCGCCCGTGGAATTCGCTTTTTGCGCAATGGACTTTGGCCCTAATTCACTACATGTATATAATTATATTCATTCCATTTGTTTTATTGGTCACCGTTCATGATAAGCTTCTTTTTTTTTGAGGGGGGAAGGAGAATAATTCACCTAACACTTTTTATTTTCTGTCCATAGTTTAAATCCAGTTGATTACATTTTACTTTCTATTGGCTTATGAAGTTATTAATCATTTTGCCCATAAAGATTTACAGATGAACTTCCATGATAGCATAGTAATCACTTATTTAGCTCATGGACAGATTTGGCCTTTACATGTGTCTATCTATCATAAGATATCTATCGTATCTATCATAAGATATTGTACGCACAAGTGTACATTAGACTTCCAGCCATGTTTGCTAGGGGATTACTGTCACTTGCTCTCTTTTGCACATGTGCTCATCATATGTATTATTTTGTGCTAATGTTTTGCATTCACCATTAACATTATCCATTACTGTCTTCTTTGCAAATGTTAATTATGATTTTACACTGATATCTTATTTTTCATGTGCTTACCATGATTCTGTGTTTATACCTAATGTCATAAACATATTAAGCTCTTGGCTATGTTTTTGTGGCATCATCTTTCTTTTCAGGTGCATGCATATTTGACAAATTGCTTTACACCATACTTTGTGTGGCATCTATTTGTATCCTAATTCACCTGTGCCACCTAGTTTTCCCACCCATAAATGGCCATGAATATAGTTGAGCGAATATGTTCGGAATCGGTCGGCGAATCTGAATTAGTCATATTCATGCCATATTGGTACCCTATTCATGCCGAATTTATGTTTGATGATCGGTTCTGAACATATTTGTTCATTTCTACTTCCATTGACTCCAATGATGTTCGGCAATATTGTAAAAACAATATTCGCCGCCCATCATAATCGGAACCAAATTTTGAATAATCTGCTCAACTCTAGCCATGAATGCCTGGTATGGATTTAGTTTTTAATATGGAATCTACCTATACTTATTAGGCATGATTGTTTTTTTTATCCACTTGTTTGTATTGTATATCAGGGGTCTAAATGTTCTGCTATATAAAACGACTCTTGGTCATTCACATTTATCCCTGATGAAACCATCTTAGAATTGCAATACGTGTGGGGTGAGCTCACCCTCCTTTAGATTTTGATATCTGGTGCACTTTATTTTCCTTCCTCACTACATTCTGGACATGTTTTTCCATTGTATATAACACTTATACACTGGTTTATATTTGCATTGTTATTTATTATTACCAGCAGTTAGTATATTTTTGCTGCTTGTTTCTTTCTTTTTATGTCCTTCCTTATTATATATTTTGTTCACATTTTGGAAACTTTTGGTCTATATCTGCCCAGAACAGAGGTTTGTGGTGTTTATTGGATGGTGCTTGTTTTTTACCATTTGACTGTTTTAAATGTTTTTAGATGTATGTTGTTGGTTGATCTCAATAGATATTTTTATAAGTGCAGCCTTTCCTGTGTTTTATCTTTTTCCTCCTAGTGTGAATTTAATAAATAATACTTTTTATTTTTTTCATTGCATTTGAGTTTTTTACATGCATTTTTTCTTTGTGGTTTGTCAGGTGTTAAATAAACCTGCTTTGTTTTGTATCCTTCTTGTTACTTAGCGTTGATAAAACTATATGCTATATGCTCTCCCTTCTATCCATGTGCTATATTCCTATCCTCCTATGCTCCCTTGCAATCCACATTCACCGCCCAATACCCCCTCCACCACGACTCATATACATCAGCTCCTCATTCCTTCCCTCTCCCATGTACAGCTCCCATGCACCTCTCACCTTCCTGAAAAACCTCAGCCCATCTTGCCCAAACACACTGCACAAAAAAACTTCATACACTTCCAAAAACTACTTGCTTTTTATCTTCTTACTCCTTCTGATTTCAGGGGACATCTCCCCAAACCCCTGTCCCCCATCCCCCAACCTCAACCGCTACCCTACCTCATATCAAAACCATACTAACCTTATTAATATTACTTGCACTCCCTCACCTCTCCCTTTCAATTGTGCCCTTTGGAATCCACGGTCTGTATGTAACAAGCTTCCTTTCCTGCACAACTACTTTGTGAACAACTCTCTAAATCTGTTGGCCCTCACTGAAACCTGGATCCAGGACTCTGACACTGTCTCCCCTGCTACCATTTCCCATGGTGGCCTTCAATTCTCCCATTCCCCAAGACCCACAAACAGACCTGGTGGTAGAGTCGGCATACTCTTGTCCCCACAATGCACGTTCCAGGTTATACCCCCAGTTCCATCACTCTCATTCCCTTCTTTTGAGGTCCACACCATCAGGCTCTTGTCCCCTCTCCCTCAGAGTAGCGGTCATATACCGGCCCCCAGGCTCACCCACACACTTCCTGGACCACTTCTCAGCCTGGCTGCCGCACTTCATGTCCTCAAAACTACCAACCCTTATCCTGGGAGACTTCAACATTCCCATTAACAGCCCCACTTCCACATCTGCATCCCAGCTTCTATCACTAACCACTTCTCTAGGCCTCTTACAGCTCTCAACCTCTGAGACACACAAAGACGGTAACACCCTGGACCTGGCCTTTGTCCGGCTCTGTTCAATCTCCTACCTAGATAACTCACCGCTTCCCCTCTCTGACCACAACATTCTCTCCTTCACACTCAATTCCTCGCCAACCCCATCACTCTCCTACCTATCACACATTCAGAAATCTACAAGCCATTAACCCTCATACACTTTCAGACTCCTTACACTCATCATTGTCCCCAATCTCTTCTTTTTCCTGTCCTGATCTGGCTGTACATCACTACAACGCCACTCTTAGAAGCACCCTAGTGTTATGATCCTAGTGGCTTAGGATCACAAATCTAACCAGCTAAGTAGAAAATAATAGGACGAGCTCTGGGGATGTGGTAACTGGACTAACTGCAAACCTGATCCTAACCGCACACACTATAGGCAGCCGTGGAATGTTTCCTGAAATCCTAGACGTCTCTTCACGGCCTGAGAAACTGACTACCCCTAAAGAGAAAGTAAAGACCTCACTTGCCTCAGAGAAATCCCCCAGAGATATAGAAGCCCCCCACAAATAATAACGGTGAGTTAAGAGGAAAAGACAAACGCAGAGATGAAACAGGTTAAGCAAATGAGGCCCGCTAACGCTAGATAGCAGAAAATAGCAAGGGATCTGTGCGGTCAGTAAAAAACCCTATGCAAAAATATCCACGCAGAAAATGCGAGAACCCCCACACCAACTAACGATGTGGGGGGAGCAACTCAGCACCCCAGAGCACCAGCAAGCAGGGAAATCACATATTAGCAAGCTGGACAAAAACTCATCATATACTAGGAAACATCTTGAACACAGATGAGCAAAACTAAGCAAACAGAACTTAGCTTCTCTTGGAGAGACTGATAACGGATGTAGACAGGAGCAATCAGAATAGCACTGAATACAACGGCAACAGGCAAGGAATGAAGGACCAGGTGGATTAAATAGGAAACCTAACTAGCAGATGATGAGACAGCTGATCCTGCCAGAAACCTGCAAAATAACAAAAAGAGCCACCAGGAGGAGCCCAAAGAGAGAACTCACACAGTACCACTCATGACCACAGGAGGGAGCCCGGAAACAGAGTTCACAACACCCTAGACCAAGTAGCTCCCCTCACCCTCAGAACCTCCAAACACAGAGTGAAACAGCCCTGGCTCACATCGCAAACCCGATTTCTCCAGCGATGCTCTAGGTGTGCTGAACGTTTATGGAGGAAAACTCGCAGACCAGAAGACTTCATCCACTTCAAATTTATATTAAGAACCTATAACTCTGCCCTTCACCTCGCCAAACATACCTACTACACCACCCTGATCTCCTCACTATCCAACAACCCCAAGAAACTTTTTAACACCTTTCACTCCCTCCTCAGGCCAAAAGCACAAGACACTATCACAGACATTTGTGCTGATGACCTGGCCTCCCACTTTATAGAGAAAACAGACAATATCCATCAGGAAATCCGCTCCCAGACACCAAGTGCAATGACTCCCATCCCTCCCTGCATCTCCCCTGGCTCACTCTCCACATCTCGATCCCATCACAGAAGAAGTCTCCAAGCTCCTCTCTTCTTCTCGTCCGACTACATGCACCACCGACCCCATTCCCTCACACCTCCTCCAGTCTCTCTCTCCAGTCGTCACAACTCACCTAACTACAATTTTTAATCTCTCCCTCTCCTCTGGCATTTTCCCCTCCTCCTTCAAACACTCTATCATTACTCCATTACTAAAAAAAACTCACCCTTGACCCATCATGCACAAACAACTACAGACCGGTCTCCAATCTCCCCTTCATCTCAATACTCCTGGAGCGCCTGATCTACTCCCTCCTACCCGTTACCTCTCCACTCATTCCCTCCTAGACCCTTCACAGTCCGGTTTCCGCCACCTACATTCAACAAACTGCACTCATCAAGGTGACCAATGACCTTCTGACAGCAAAATGTAATGGTGACCACTCTCTGCTCATTCTCCTCAACCTCTCTGCAGCTTTCGACACTGTTGACCACCCTCTCATACTCTCTAGGCTCCAGTCACTAAGCATTAAGGACACTGCTCTCTCCTGGTTCTCCTACTTTTCTGAACGCTCTTTCAGTGTTCTGTTCTCTGGCTCCACTTCATCTCCTCTTCCTCTCACTGTTGGGGTACCTCAGGGCTCAGTCCTTGGCCCCCTTCTCTTCTCCCACTACACGGCCTCAATTGGACAGACCATCAGCAGATTTGGCTTTCAGTACCATCTTTACGCTGATTATGCACAACTATACACATCATCCCCTGACCTTACCCCCACTGTACTACAGAACGCCACTGACTGTCTGTCTGCAGTCTCCAACATCATGTCCGCTCTCTATCTGAAACTCAACCTCTCCAAAACTGAACTTCTTCTGCTCCCGCCTTCTACTAACCTCCCTAAATCTGACATTTCCCTCTCCGTGGGTGGCATCATAATAACACCCCGGCAGCAGGCACGCTGTCTGGGTGTTATGTTTGACTCCGATCTCTCCTTCACCTCCCACATACAATCTCTTGCCCGCTCGTGCCCCTTACACCTAAAGAACATCTCTAGAATCCGCCCTTTTCTCACCATGGAGACAACAAAAACTCTCACTGTCGCCCTAATCCACTCCCGCCTGGACTACTGCAATGCTCTATTAATTGGCCTTTCCCCTCTCCAGTCTATCCTTAATGCGGCAGCTAGGGTCGTCCATCTGGCTAATCATTACTCGAATGTGTCCGCTCTTCGCCAGTCGTTACACTGGCTGCCCATTCATTACAGGATACAATTCAAACTACTTGTTCTCACCCACAAAGCTCTCCACAGTGCGGCACCCCCTTACATCTCCTCCCTCATTTCTGTCTATCGGCCTAGCCGACCACTGCGCTCTGCAAACGACTTTCGACTAACCTCTGCACTAATCCGTACCTCCCACTCCCGACTCCAAGACTTCTCCCATGCTGCGCCAATCCTCTGGAATTCTCTACCCCAAGATATTAGGACCATCCACAACTTGCATAGTTTTAGGAGCTCGCTCAAAACACATTTGTTCAGAGCGGCCTATCATGTTCCCTAATCAAAGTCATTTTATGTTTGTGTGTGTGTAGCCCATTCACTATCTCCATCTACCCCCCCCCCCCCCCTGAAGATGGCTGGACCATCATTGTAAATACATCATTGTAAATACACACCTGTACTTTGTATCTCCCCCACCTCATTGTAGATTGTAAGCTCTCACGAGCAGGGTCGTCTTATTTTGCTTTATTACTGTATTGTTAATGTTGTTACCTATGACTGTTGTGTTTGAAACTGTTAAACTGTAAAGCGCTGCGGAATATGTTGGCGCTATATAAATAAAGATTATTATTATTATTATTATATTGGTAAAGTCATGTGCGGAGTACAAGCGTTTTTAGTGCGTTTCTGCTGGCCATGATGTTTCTTTAAGTCCTATTCACTTTACTGGAACGTCAATACAGTATTTTTTGCACACTTAAAATACGGTGTCAAAAAATGTAGCAAAAACTCATGGGAACTTGGCTTTAAATGGACATTGCTGTAGCAGTAAAACTCTATGGGCATTTCCAAGTTGTTGTTTAATGGTCAGTGCTATGTGGGGAGCACAATATTAGGAGGTACTGTAATGTTTGGATATCTGAAGGTTGGAGGGACTACTGTGTAGGCAACTAGTGTGGGACCATCAACTAGTAGCACTAGAATGAGGAACAACTCATGAATCATTGGTATCACTAGGTCTAGGGACACATTCTGCTGCGTCTTTCAACCTACTGCTCCTTGGGCCTCACCAGCCAAACCATGGTGATGACATGGCCAGTCCACGACCAAACTGGAAATGCATTTCGAGTTCCCTTTCATTTGAGCAATTTATGTTCATAAGGCCTTATTCACATGCCGTTGTTTGTTATATGCAAACAGTCTTGTTTGTTTTTACAGCTAGTGCACACCGTCACATTATATTATGTGGGGCTATGTCAGGTTTTTTTGTACACCAAGGTCCACTTAGAAAAACCAAAGCAACATCCTACTCTGGTCTGTTGAGCTAAGTCATTGAAGTGAAAGGGTCATTGAAAGAAAGGACAGCACACAACTGGAAAAAGGATCATCACACTGTTGAAAAATGTTGTTTTTTTTATGGACACTGAATTGTGAATAAGGCCTTAACCAAAGATTGCTGCAGCCAGAGACAGGGCTCGTGTAGATGTTCTGTGCATCTCTGTTTGATCCCAGACCACAATCCATGGACTGGCCAAGAGTCTCCTGACAGGAGTATGACTCCTACATATAATTTTATGACGCCATCATGCTCAGACAAGGATATGCATCCAATCCATGCATTGCGGTCTATGATCGAACCAAGATACACAATGTCTGCATGAGCCCAAAGGCTGATGACGTCTGTCAACTCTGCCTTCCAACCTGCATGTCACAAATCCCTTATGGGTGTAGTTATTTAAAACCTTGAGGACAATGAATTTTGATTGTTTTTTTACTTTTTTATCACTTCATTTCCAGAATCATAACTTTAGTGTTTGTTTTTCAATTCCATTATTTTGGGCTACATATAATGCATTAAAAAATATCTTTTGGGGGTATATGAGGGGAAAAAAACATCAACATTGCCACTGTTATTTTGCTTTTACGGCTTTCATCATGTGACAAAAATGAAATGTTAACTCTATACTGCATGCCAGTATAATTACTAAATACAGGTATGGTATAGGTTGTATTATTTTTGCACAGTTAAATAAATACTTTTGTGTAACCATATTCTAAGATCCATAACTTTTTTGATGTAGTGGTGTGAGGGCTGAAACAATGTTTTCTTTGGTATCATTTGGAGGTACATTATTATACAGGTATTAAGCTTGATTATTTGGCTAAAGTATGATTAGCAGCTGTCAGTCACCGATGAAAGAGGCAGGAGAAGGGAAGTGCCTGTTAGGACTTGTATCTATTAATTAGCTGCTATTAGCCAAAGAGAACAATATGATTTTGTATAGTTTGGACTAAAAGTGCAAGCGAACCGATCCCCATATTATGCAGGTCAGCATAAGATAAACACTAAACGTTTAAACTATGTATATATGTAACTTCCATGTAGAAACAAAACTGAATTTTATATGAGACTATAAGGGAACAAGCAGACGACCTTTTTAATCGGAAGAGTGCTATCAGTGGTTTTGATAGATAGCACTTTTTTTTCACAGGCTAACATATTAGAGAAAGTGGGGAAACGTTTTTTTCTTTCTCTCCACTTCCTAGAAAATCGGATTGTACTCTTACCACACTCTCACCAAACTGTGATCAGAGAGTGATTAGCATCCTAGCCATATAGTTATTCTTAAGTATTTGTATTGATGGATTCACACCGCATTACCATACCTATTCAACACTCCATCGGTGGGCTTCCATCTAAATCCCTAAAACTAATTCTGTTGCGCTCCCAACAGAGCTACTAGCTTTGCTACTAGAGGTAGGTACATGGAGTCTAACACATGAAACTTCACATTCAGACCTCCTTTTCATCAATGTCCTGTTATGGTTTCCAATGGCAAGGAAACATCAGAAGCATAGAATAAACGGACAAGCTCTCGGGTGATGGAAACTAGAGCTGACCGCGATGCTAGACCTACACACCACACTAGAAGTAGCCAGGGGGCATTCCTGCGTTCTCTAGATGCCGCGCGCCAGCCGGAGAACTAACTACCCCTGGTAGAAGAAAACACAGTCCTGGCTTGCCTCCAGAGAATGTCCCCACAGGAGATAGCAGCCCCCCACATATAATAACGGTGAGAGCAGATGAAAAGACACACGTAGTATGAAAGCAGATTTAGCACAAAGAGGCCCGCTAACTAAATAGCAGAAAGATACAACAGAGGACTTCGCGGTCAGCTGCAAAACCCTTCAAAACACCATCCTGAAATTACCTTAACTCATGTGACAACTCATGCCACTGGAGTGGTAATTTCAGCCCAACAAGAGCTTCCAGCTGCAGAGATTCACATAAGTGCAAACTGGACAAAACATACAAAAATAGACTTAAGGACTAAAGTGTCCAACTTAGCTGAGCAGAAAACTGGGAGCAGGAACATGCAACAGAATCACTCTGGATACATTGATGGCCAGCATTAGAATGACTGAGGAGCAAGGTTAAATAGGATACTCCCACATCCTGATAGGAACAGGTGAACTGAGAAGACAAAGCTTGCAGGACACCAGTACCACAAGAGACCACCGGGGGAGCCCACGAACCGAATCACAACAATGTCCATCTTTATGCCATAGAAGTGTTGGGTACAATGCGATTGTGTCTGACACAACCCAAAATCAGAAGTGAAAACAAGAGCGAGAAAAACTATATTGGAAAGATTCATACCTCCTCTGTGTTTTGGAGCCACTCCAGGTTATGACTTACAAATACTGTTGAAACACTGACCAAAAAACATATGTGAATAACTTGCATTCTCCCTCCTAAATTTGAATTTACGAGCGAGAATTTAAACACTATAGTGAACATGAATTCCCTTTAAAATCATTTTATTTCTACATTTCTAAAAAACACCTTCCCAGTTATATTCTTGGCAAAAAAAATAGCCAAACAAATGATTTGACCAATGATAACATCAATGGATTGTTGATAAATAAGGGTCGTAGATTGAAAGAAAATAAAGTACATTTATATTACTAACATTTCAAAACTTGTACAAAATGTTATTCTCTGTGAATTTGTTTCACCTTTCTATAATGGGTGGTCATTTCCTACATTTATCCTCGTTGTCTTAAATCAGCCTTTATATAACTGGTTTCCACTGTATTTTTCACTAAAGAATTTTAGAAATGTTGATGATACTTAAACTAAATTATATCTAGAGTTTTTGTTTGTTTGTTTTTAAAGCTGGAGTTTGTACATTTTTACCTACTTCATCTAAAAGTAGCTCTAACTCCACGACTGACTCCGCAGTGAGATTACACAAAAGTAGCTTGTAGATGCCCCCTCGTATGGAAAGATGGAAATAGATGGTGGTAGAGAAGGACCCATGAAACTCATACTAAATTTAGGTTCTTTCTAAAGCCAGATTCACATGTCTATCTATATGAGGCTGTTGCTTTCAGGCCAGGGGACCCTCAGCTGGGCTGTAAATTGCGGTCTATATTCAAACCTTTAATGTCAGAGGTGCAAAAGTGAACGGAGACATGTTTTACAGCATGAAAGGCACAAATAGCAACTGCAACTATGAAAAATAATCCTTTTATAAAGAAGCACTCCCATGAAGATTTTACTAAATCTGTGTATTTAGTGTACTGTCGGTGTGTTAATACACTCACCTACCGTTTCTCCAAGATCCAGCGCCACTTCAGTCTCTGCTCTTCAGCCTAGCTGGTTCACTATATGCTCTATGTGTGAGCCAGAAGTCTTTTAGGGCTCAGTCAGACGGTTGTATTACTCGCAGTGGGATCCAATTGCAATCCTTGGACTGGCCGTCGGTCTTCTGTCCTGAGAGCGACAGAATATATATTTCTATGCTGACGACCAGTCTGAGGAGTGTGATGTGATCCTCGCATGAGTTATACAGCCATCTGACTGTGCCCTTACAACGTAAGTCTATGGAACCTTGTTCTCATGCTACATAGGCATACACTGTAAAATCCAGAGTCTGAAGAGAGGTGTCGTCACTCAGTAGTGGAGCAGGACAACCCTGGATAAAGAAGAAAGTGGTGGTAGGTGAGTATATTAATAACCTCACACTACCCTATATACACAGAAATAATGAAGAAAATTTTAGTGAGAGGGCTTCTTTAAACATATAATCACAAGAATAAAGCAAAAAGTGAACCACAGACAAATGTTTAAAAACATATAACACACAATGCGTATTACCACTAGCCACTGTCCACAATCTCAAATGGGCTACTCACTCTTTGCTCCTATAAAACCTGTCCGTCCACATACAAGACAGAAAGGCTAAAGAACAAGTGAAAGGAGGTTGCAATCATCCCATCAAAACAGAAAAATTAGCATTACATGTCAGAGAGATGTTCAGGTTGAAAGTCTGCAGTCACTCTGAGATTACAGATGTTGTCATGATTCTCCAGTAATCCTGACACGAGCGGGCATATATGATTTGTGGTCATGTGCCAATTAGACACATTAGGCTTTTCTCACTAGAAGTGACTTGAGAGCAGCTGGATGTCTGGTTGGTGCCTTACCGCAAGTGTGCAAATCCTATATAGGAGGCGTGATCATGTGACCACCTGCTCACATGTGGAATACAGGGGAATTGTGACAACATGCGTACCACACGCCGTCACAATTCAGCAGTCTGCAGTAACATAGGGTAAATGCAGAGTTTTGTACCAAGTCTGGACAAGATCTTTAAAAACAGCATCCACCAAAAGAGAAAAAACATAAGATGACAAACCACACATCCTTAGGCCGTGCTGGATTTCCCAATCCATATATGACCTGATCTGCCAACCTCATATATGCCTATGAAGCTGTACGTTTGGGTCAGGATATCTGCGGTCAGTCCGGATATTGCCATCCATAAATAGACCGTGAAATAGCCTTATGAACACAGTCTTAAAAGTGAAAATCACAAGTGAAGAGTCCTACTTTATTATTTGGAGGTGCAAAGAACATGGGGGACTATATGTTTTTCATAACATTATGCTCCTTGCCAATTCATTGCATTTCTGTGCTGTGAATTTACTGATATTATTTGGAGGTGCTGTTGCTATTTGTGCATGTATTCTTTCCCTTTTTTAAATGCTGATTATACTTGTGTGACTGGCTTCATTGTGTGAACGATGAAGTAATAGGAATCACCTCCAAAGATACACATCAGGAGCTTTTACCTGTGTTCTCTATGTTGAACGGTGACCTGATCATTGCCTTAGTGGGGGTTGGTAATATGTACAACACCCATTACTCATGGGGTTTTATAAAATGCTGGCGGTATTACAGCTCAGTCCTATGTATTGCTCTTAGCTGCAGGATCTAGCAAAGCCGCTATGTTACATACAGAGCTGGGTGTCGTAGATAATGAAGTCGATGTTGTGCCCTCCATAGTGCTGCGGCCTCTTCATATAGCTGATGGGCAGGGATGCAAAGTGTCAGATACCCACTAAACTAATATTTATTTATTTTACTCATGTAGCGCCATGATATTCCGCAGTGTTTTACATACATTATCAGCATTGTCCCCATTGGGGCTCACAATCTAAATTCGCTATCAGTATGTCTTTGAAGTTTAGGAGGAAACCAGAGTACCCAGAGGAAACCCACACAAACACGGGAAAAACATACAAACTCCTTGCAGATGTTGTCCTCGGTGTGATTTGAACCCAGGACTCTAGCACTGCAAGTCAACAATGCTAACCACTGAGCCACCAAAAATTTCCAAAATCTATAATACCGCAATATAGTGACCAAATAGTGGTAGATACCAGTGCTGTATAACATATAAGTGATTACAGTACAGTTACAGTATATATTAACTTACCGCTGACGTTCTTTCTGGTGAAGTCGTTCATTTTTCTCGTCTTTTCCATCTGGCCCAGACCGACATGACGTCTTCTCCAGCCAGGACTCGTCTGCAGAGATTACAACAAAGACACATCTGACTTCTCACATTTCCAGCACCGTCCCCATCTTTCTCCAACCTGCACAAATTCCATATCCTGCTGATACACCAAAGCTGAGCTATTGCTGCCATATGATCCCTCTTACTGCACCTGCTGTTTGGTGTAATAATGTTTCCTCTTACTGCCCCACATAGTAATGACCACCCCTGTGCCCCTTACATAGCAATAATGACTCCTTTGTGCCCGCTAGATGGTAAAAAAATATTAATACCCTGTGCAAATGCCGAAGAAAACAGGGTCCACATTTTGCTTCTAGAAAAGTAACAATGCCCCATGTGCACATTTGACGGCCACAGTACAGTACTATAACAATTATGCTTAAGTTCCCACTTAACATCTAATAACGTCCCCTGAGTTTTCCCTTGCACAACTCCTCTATATTCATTATGGTAGGAAAACCGCTGCCCTTTACACAGTATGATGCACCCACAGCTCCTCTATATACAATATGATGTTCACATAACTGTCCTCTACAGAGCATAATGGGCCCACAGCGCCTCCATACACATTATGATTATGATACACCCACTGCTCCGCTATACACAGACTGGTAATCCCACAGCTTCCTTATAAACAGTATGATGTGCCTACAGCTCCTCTATACATATTGTGATGCACCCACAGCTCCGCTACACACAGCATGGTGGTCCCACAGCTTCTTTATACACAGTGTAATGGGCCCACAGCTCCCCTATATAAAGCATGATGTCCACACAGCCCCCTATACACAGCATGATGGGACCACAGCTCTCCTATACACAGCACATAATGGGCCCACAGCTCCACTATACACAGTATAGTGGACCAACAGCTCCCCTATGTACAGTATGATGTCCCCACAGCCTCCTATATACATTATAATGGGTCCACAGCTTCCCTGTAGACAGTATGGTAGGGCCACAGCTCCACTATACACAGTATGATAGACCCCAAGCTCCTCTATACACAGGGAAATGAACCAACAAATCTCCTATACACAGCAAAATGGGCTCACAGCTCCTCTGTACACATTATGATGCACCCACATCTCCAATATACACAGTATGGTGGTCTCACAGCTCCACTATACAAAGTATGATGGTTCCAAAGCTTGGCAATACACAGTATGGTGGTCCCATAATTCCGCTATGCACAGTACGGTTTGCCCACAACTCTGCTTTACACAGTAAGGTGGTCCCACAGCTCCGCTATACACAGTATAATTCCCCCACAGCTTCCTTATACATAGTACTGTGGGCCCAAAGCTCCACTATACACAATATAATAGGTACAACGCGCCGCTATACACAGTATGATGGACCCTCAGCTTGCGTACACATAGCATGATGCTCCCACTGCTCCCCATAAATACATAGAATGAATCCCATAGTAGCTCTGACTATTAAATGGCCCCGTTTTAGCCCCCAAACCACACAATCGCCCTCAGATTAGTCCACAAACTGTATAATGGCCCCTGCATTAGTTCATAAGCTTTAAAATGGCCACTGCATTAGTCCCCAAACTGTATAATGGCCCCTGCATTAGTTCATAAGCTGTAAAATGGCCACTGCATTAGTCCACAAGCAATATAATGGCTGCTGAATTAGTCCCTAAAATGTATGATGACCCCCTTCAACCATGTATAAGTGTCAACCATTGTAAAGTTCGTTGTCTGTACCGAACATCTACTGTCCTGGCAAGGACACTGAACGCAGGCTTCACTGTTATGACTCCAATGGCAGAGGGTCTCAGAAGTAATTACCAAGTCTGCAAACACAAAAAAACAGCTCATAGGACAGTGGTAACTGGGCTGACCGTATAACTAATCCTAGCACCACAAATAGCAGCAGCCGGGGAACGTGCCTACGTTGGTTCTAGACGTCTCGCGCCAGCCGGAGAACTAACTAACCCTAGAAGGGAAAAGATAGACCTTTCTTGCCTCCAGAGAAAAGACCCCAAAAGTTGGATACAAGCCCCCAACAAATAATAACGGTGAGGTAAGAAGAAAAGACAAACGTAAGAATGAACTAGATATTTAGCAAAGAGAGGCCCACTGACTAATAGCAGAATATAGTAAGATGACTTATACGGTCAGCAAAAACCCTATCAAAATTTCCACGCTGGATATACAAGAACCCCCGAACCGTCTAACGGCCCGGGGGGAGGATACCAGCCCCCTAGAGCTTCCAGCAAAATCAGGAATCACATTTAGTACAAGCTGGACAAATAAATAAGAGGAATGCAAATAACCAAAAAACAAGGAAGCAGGACTTAGCTTAATTTTGCAAGATCCAGGACCAGCAGACAGGAGCAAACAGAAAGGAACTGATTACAACGATGCCAGGCACCAGACTGAGAATTCAGGAAGTTTATATAGCAACACCCCTGGAATAACGACCCAGGTGGGTGCCAAACTAGGGAAAGACAATCCCAGAGTCATATCACTAGTGACCACAAGAGGGAGCCAAAAAAGTCTAATTCACAACAGTACCCCCCCTTTAAGGAGGGGTCACCGAACCCTCACCAAGACCACCAGGGCGATCAGGATGAGCAGCGTGAAAGGCACGAACTAAATCGGCCGCATGCACATCAGAGGCAACCACCCAGGAATTATCCTCCTGACCATAGCCCTTCCACTTGACCAGATACTGAAGCCTCCACCTGGAGAGACGAGAATCCAAGATCTTCTCCACCACGTACTCCAACTCGCCCTCAACCAACACCGGAGCAGGAGGCTCAACAGAAGGAACCACAGGTACAACGTACCGCCGCAACAAAGACCTATGGAACACGTTGTGAATGGCAAACGACACAGGAAGATCCAAGCGAAAGGACACGGGATTAAGGATTTCCAATATCTTGTAAGGACCGATGAAGCGAGGCTTAAATTTAGGAGAGGAGACCTTCATAGGAACAAATCGAGAAGACAGCCATACCAAATCCCCAACACGAAGTCGGAGACCCACACCGCGGCGGCGGTTGGCAAAACGCTGAGCCTTCTCCTGTGACAACTTTAAGTTGTCCACCACATGATTCCAAATCTGCTGCAACCTATCCACCACAGAATCTACCCCAGGACAGTCAGAAGGCTCCACATGTCCCGAGGAAAAACGAGGATGGAAATCAGAGTTGCAGAAAAATGGCGAAACCAAAGTAGCGGAACTAGCCCGATTATTAAGGGCAAACTCAGCCAACGGCAAGAAGGTCACCCAATCATCCTGATCTGCAGAAACAAAACACCTCAAATAAGCCTCCAAAGTCTGATTAGTTCGCTCCGTTTGTCCATTAGTCTGAGGATGAAAGGCAGACGAAAACGACAAATCAATGCCCATCTTAGCACAGAAGGATCGCCAGAACCTGGAAACAAATTGGGATCCTCTGTCAGACACGATATTCTCAGGAATGCCGTGTAAACGAACCACATTCTGAAAGAACAAAGGAACCAGATCGGAAGAGGAAGGCAGCTTAGGCAAAGATACCAAATGGACCATCTTGGAAAAGCGATCACATACCACCCAGATGGCAGACATGCCCTGAGACACCGGAAGATCTGAAATGAAATCCATGGAAATGTGTGTCCAAGGCCTCTTCGGGACAGGCAAGGGCAAGAGCAACCCGCTGGCACGAGAACAGCAAGGCTTAGCTCGAGCACAAGTCCCACAGGACTGCACAAATGACCGCACATCCCGTGACAAAGAAGGCCACCAAAAGGACCTAGCCACCAAATCTCTGGTGCCAAAAATTCCCGGATGCCCTGCCAACACCGAGGAATGAACCTCGGAAATGACTCTGCTGGTCCACTTATCAGGAACAAACAGTCTGTCAGGTGGACAAGAGTCAGGTCTACCAGCCTGAAATCTCTGCAACACACGTCGCAAATCCGGAGAAATGGCTGACAAGATTACTCCCTCTTTAAGAATACCAACAGGTTCTGCGACTCCAGGAGAGTCAGGCACAAAGCTCCTTGAAAGAGCATCAGCCTTCACATTCTTTGAACCTGGTAAATACGAGACCACAAAGTCAAAACGGGAGAAAAACAATGACCAACGGGCCTGTCTAGGATTCAGGCGTTTAGCAGACTCGAGATACATCAGATTTTTGTGATCAGTCAAGACCACCACACGATGCTTAGCACCCTCGAGCCAATGACGCCACTCCTCAAATGCCCACTTCATGGCCAACAACTCCCGATTGCCAACATCATAATTCCGCTCAGCGGGCGAAAACTTCCTAGAGAAAAAAGCACATGGTCTCATTACAGAGCAACCAGGGCCTCTCTGCGACAAAACGGCCCCTGCCCCAATCTCAGAAGCATCCACTTCAACCTGAAAGGGAAGTGAGACATCAGGCTGGCACAAAACAGGCGCCGAAGTAAACCGGCGCTTCAACTCTTGGAAAGTTTCCACGGCTGCAGGAGCCCAGTTAGCAACATCAGAACCTTTCTTGGTCATATCCGTCAAAGGTTTAACAACGCTAGAAAAATTAGCGATAAAACGATGGTAGAAGTTAGCAAAACCCAAGAACTTCTGAAGACTCTTAACTGACGTGGGTTGAGTCCAATCATGAATAGCTCGGACCTTGACTGGGTCCATCTCCACCGCAGAAGGGGAAAAAATAAAACCCAAAAAGGGAACCTTCTGTACTCCAAAGAGACACTTTGAGCCCTTAACAAACAAAGCATTCTCACGCAAAACCTGAAACACCATCCTGACCTGCTCTACATGCGAGTCCCAATCATCAGAAAAAAACAGAATATCATCCAGATAAACAATCATAAATTTATCCAGATACTTCCGTAAAATATCATGCATAAAGGACTGAAACACTGAAGGAGCATTAGAGAGCCCAAAAGGCATCACCAAGTACTCAAAATGACCTTCGGGCATATTAAATGCAGTTTTCCATTCATCTCCTTGCTTAATGCGCACAAGGTTGTACGCACCACGAAGATCTATCTTGGTGAACCACTTGGCACCTTTAATCCGGGCAAACAAGTCTGACAACAGAGGCAAAGGATACTGAAATTTGACAGTGATTTTATTCAGAAGCCGATAGTCAATACAAGGTCTCAAAGATCCGTCCCTCTTGGCCACAAAAAAGAATCCCGCACCAAGAGGGGAAGAGGATGGACGGATATGCCCCTTCTCCAGAGATTCCTTGATATACGAACGCATTGCGGTATGCTCAGGTACAGACAGATTAAATAATCTTCCCTTAGGAAATTTACTACCTGGAATCAAATCTATAGCGCAGTCACAGTCCCTATGAGGAGGAAGAGCACTGGACCTGGACTCGCTGAATACATCCTGATAATCAGACAAATACTCAGGAACTTCCGAAGGAGTAGAGGAAGCAATAGACACCGGGGGGAATCACCATGAATTCCCTGACAGCCCCAACTTGACACAGACATTGCCTTCCAATCCAAGACTGGATTATGGGTCTGTAACCATGGCAGACCTAAAACGACCAAATCATGCATTTTATGCAGCACAAGAAAACGAATCACCTCCCGATGTTCAGGAGTCATGCACATGGTTACCTGTGCCCAAAACTGCGGTTTATTTTCCGCCAATGGCGTAGCATCAATACCTCTAAGAGGGATAGGATTTACCAACGGCTCAAGAACAAAACCACAGCGCTTGGCAAATGACAGATCCATAAAACTCAGGGCAGCACCTGAATCCACAAACGCCATAACAGGGTAGGAGGACAATGAGCAAATTAAGGTCACAGACAAAATAAATTTAGGTTGCAAATTACCAATGGCGACAGGACTAACAACCCTTGTTAGGCGTTTAGAGCATGCTGATATAACATGTGTAGAATCACCACAGTAAAAACACAACCCATTCTGACGTCTATGATTTTTCCGTTCATTTCTAGTCTGAATTCTACCACATTGCATTAAATCAGGTGTTTGTTCAGACAACACCACCAGAGGATTAGCGGCTTTGCGCTCCCGCAAACGCCGGTCAATTTGAATAGCCAGCGCCATGGAATCATTCAGACTTGTAGGAATGGAGAAACCCACCATCACATTCTTAATGGCTTCTGAAAGGCCATTTCTGAAATTTGCGGCCAGAGCACACTCATTCCACTGAGTAAGCACGGACCATTTCCGAAATTTTTGGCAATACACTTCAGCTTCATCCTGGCCCTGAGAAATAGCCAGCAAGGCTTTTTCTGCCTGAATTTCAAGATTGGGTTCCTCATAAAGCAATCCGAGCGCCAGAAAAAACGCATCAATATTTGCCAATGCCGGATCTCCTGGCTCTAGCGAGAAAGCCCAATCCTGAGGGTCGCCCCGCAAAAAAGAGATAACAATTTTAACTTGCTGAGCTGAGTCTCCAGATGAACGGGGTCTCAGAGACAGAAACAATTTACAATTATTCCTGAAATTCCTAAACTTAAATCGGTCTCCAGAGAACAGTTCAGGAATAGGTATTTTAGGTTCAGACATAGGACTACTAGTAACAAAATCTTGTATGCCCTGCACACGAGCAGCAAGCTGATCTACACTTGTAATCAAGGTCTGGACATTCATGTCTGCAGCAAGCACAAGCCACTCAGAGGTAAAGGGGAGGAAGAAAGAAAAAAAAAAAAAAAAACTCAGAATTTCCTTTCTTATTATCCCACTTCTGCAATGCATTAAACATTCAACTTGGGCCTGGCATACTGTTATGACCCCAATGGCAGAGGGTCTCAGAAGTAATTACCAAGTCTGCAAACACAAAAAACCAGCTCATAGGACAGTGGTAACTGGGCTGACCGTATAACTAATCCTAGCACCACAAATAGCAGCAGCCGGGGAACGTGCCTACGTTGGTTCTAGACGTCTCGCGCCAGCCGGAGAACTAACTAACCCTAGAAGGGAAAAGATAGACCTTTCTTGCCTCCAGAGAAAAGACCCCAAAAGTTGGATACAAGCCCCCAACAAATAATAACGGTGAGGTAAGAAGAAAAGACAAACGTAAGAATGAACTAGATATTTAGCAAAGAGAGGCCCACTGACTAATAGCAGAATATAGTAAGATGACTTATACGGTCAGCAAAAACCCTATCAAAATTTCCACGCTGGATATACAAGAACCCCCGAACCGTCTAACAGCCCGGGGGGAGGATACCAGCCCCCTAGAGCTTCCAGCAAAATCAGGAATCACATTTAGTACAAGCTGGACAAATAAATAAGAGGAATGCAAATAACCAAAAAAACAAGGAAGCAGGACTTAGCTTAATTTTGCAAGATCCAGGACCAGCAGACAGGAGCAAACAGAAAGGAACTGATTACAACGATGCCAGGCACCAGACTGAGAATTCAGGAAGTTTATATAGCAACACCCCTGGACTAACGACCCAGGTGGGTGCCAAACTAGGGAAAGACAATCCCAGAGTCATATCACTAGTGACCACAAGAGGGAGCCAAAAAAGTCTAATTCACAACACTTCACTAGTGTTACTGTTCGGGTTCTGCCCCCCAAACACCAGGTGTTTTTTACACTGGCATGTGCATGACAGTGCAGCAAACATCCCTTCTGATTGGTGGTCAAATGATTACCGCCTGTCAGGCAGCCGCGATTCCCATGTAGCCAAAAAGGCTGAAGGTCCTCCTAATTATCACGGGGTGCAGTAAACCTTCGACCACCCCGTCCTCATGGGATGCCGTACCCCGGCTTATTTTAACTGAAACTCTGGTGACAGGATAGTCCTTGGGGTTCCCATGGATACAAAGTGAACCCATGTGTTTCCCCAGGATTAATTAATGGGGTAGTGTGGCCCTTACCAGGTTCACCAAACTCCCTGAGTCTAAGAGTTCTGTCACCAGCACCACATTTATTGACACGGGACATGCCTGCGGCCCATCACAGGGCTGATAGTCCACATTGAAGGCAGGGTAGGCATAGTAGGAGCAGCACCTCCCTACGCTACAGTCCATCTCTTCGGAGGACAAGGGGCAACAGGCGGCTATATGTCCAAGACTGCAACATCTTCAGCAAAGCAAGTCTTTACCTGAGGCCTTTGACAACCCCTCAGTGACCCCTTGGGATCTAGGACTTCCCCCAGTGGTGGCTTTACTACCCCTCTTTTGGGGCTCTGGTTCTCGCTGAATACCCCAATATGAGGATGCACCACCCCCTGGCTTTCTTAGGGACCTCTCGACCACCTGAACAGTTCCACTAGGCCCTCCAGTTCATCTGCATTTTGGGGATCTCCCTGGGCAACCCAGGTCTGCATTGGCCTAGGAAGAGAGTGCACAAACCTGTCCATGACAACGCGCTCGACCATCTGGGTTGGAGTGGAGGATTCTGGCTGCAGCCATTTTTGCACCAGATGCAGTAGATCAAACATTTGGGACTGAGGCAGTTGGTCCCCATAATACACCCAGTGGTGAACCTATTGTGCTCTGACTGACAAAGTCACTCCTGTGCATCCCAAAATTTCAGTCTTTAACTTGGCATATTCCTGCACATCCTGTAAAGCCAAATCATAATAAGCCTTCTGGGGCTCACCAGTCAAATAGGGGGCCAGCTTCTCAGCCCACTGCTCTGCCATCAGCTTCTCACGCAACACCACCCTCTCAAACACTGTCAAAAACGCCTCCACATCATCACCCGAAGTCATTTTTTGCATGGCTCGCCTTACCGTCTTCCGGACGTACGTGTCATCACCTGGACTTGGTGGAGTGGCTGCCGGCCTTCCACGAACTGCCTCTGTAAGCAATTCAATCTGCTGCTGGTGTTGCTGGTGCTGCTTCTGCATCTGCTGTATAAGCAGCTTACTTGTCTCTTGCTGTGCCATCTGTTGCTGCTGTAATTGCTGATGTTGTAGCTGCTGTTGCTGCTGTGCTTGTAGTAGATGTTTGAGCAGGTTCTCCATCTTGCGTGACATCATCCGCTGGCTTGTGGCCATCACACGTTTTCGCTGGAAACACTGCCTGCACTTCTAACACCACCTGTGGTAGATCGGCTCACTCGGATACACACGGAGGTAGTCAACGGAACACTGTGCCTTTAAGGATGCACTTGGTTTATAAGTACAGCATAAACCACGATCTTAAGCACAAAAATAAATATGGCCCTTTGGGCAAAACAGCAAAACAAAATAAAATGGTAGCACTTTGTGCAGTCCTTGCACTAGTGGGGGTCAGCCCACTCAGGGATAACAATGTCCTTACACAAACATTATGTGCACCAACACTCTCCTGGAGTCTTCCTCTCCAGGCCCTCAACAGCGCAGACTGAGGCTGCCGTCACACTAGCAGTATTTGGTCTGTAGTTTACATCAGTATTTGTAAGCCAAAAACAGGAGTGGGTGATAAATGCAGAAGTGGTGCATATGTTTCTATTATACTTTTCCTCTACTTGTTCCACTCCTGGTTTTGGCTTACAAGTGCTGATGTAATATACTGACCAAATACTGCTAGTGTGATGGCAGCCTAACCCTGAAGCTCAGCTATTTAAAGTCAGACCATGTGACTCTCCATCAGGTGACTGATCACATGATCCTAACATCACACAGGTCCTGTAAGGACTCTACAGGGGAGATACGTGGACATTCGCCCTCCCGCTCTATGAATGTCCACTAAAACCAGACCATAACATAACTTAGAGTAAACTGATCCAACACTTAGTGTGTGCTGGAGGAAACTATTCTGGTTTTACATCGCTGACGCCATCATGCGCAGTGACAAGTATCTCCCTTCCATCACTTCACCAGTGACTCTGTCACAGGGGCCATGGATATTGACCCTCCAGCCTAAAAATAGCATCCCACAGCCGCCCAGAGAAGGCACATCTATTAGATGCGCCAATTCTGGTGCTTTGCCTGGCTCTTACCACTTGCCCTGTAGCATATTTGTGGGGTTGATGTCACCTTTGTATTGTCAGGTGACATTAAGCATATATAAGACACCTATCCATTACTAATCCTATAGTTGTATGGTAATGAAACAGCCATAATAAAGTCTCTTATTAGAAATAAAACAAAACACACTTTTACTTTTTTATTTAAAAATAACAAACACAGTTATACTCACCTAATGCCTATTCCACCGAGTCCCTCGTTCTCCTGTAGTAAACTAAAAATAAAAAACAACAATATCCCTCACCTATTGGTCATTCTGTCCCACGCCATAATCCATGTCTGGGGGAAAAGCAGTTTTCAACCTGGACGTGCCAAGATGTGACGTCCAGGCTGAGAACCACTGGTGAATGAGAGGCTGCGAGTGACCGGTGGTGACATCACAGAGGTTACCTCTGGTCACTGAGGTTCCGTTCCCAGCTGGGCCGAGCTGTGGTGAAATCTGGTGAGATCCCCGCTAGCTCACGGAGGTCTTGTTTTTTGCGGGACAATTTTACATGTTTATTGGTACCATTTATGGGCATATGACATTTTTTGATCGCTTTCTATTCCGATTTTTTGGAGGCAGAATGAACAAAAACAAGCAATTCATCAATTTCTTTTGGGGGGTTATGCCGTTCCGTGTGTGGTAAAATTGATAAGGCAGTTTTATTCTTCGGGTCAGTAAGATTACAACAATACCTCATTTATAGTTTTTGCTTATGTTTTGACGCTTTTATACAATGAAAACTATTTTATAGGAAAAATAATTATTTATTCATCACTTTATTCTGAGAGGTATAACCTTTTTATTTTTCTGCTGATGGAGCTGTATGGCAGCTTGTTTTTTGCAGGACAAGATGACGTTTTCAACAATACAATGTTACAATGTTTTTTTATATCCATCTTTTGATCGCGTGTTATTCCACTTTTTGTTCAGTGGTATGATGATAAAGCATTGTTTTTTGCTTTGTTTTTATTTTTTTTATGGTGTTCACTAAAGGGTTTAACTAATGGGACAGTTTTATAGGTCGGATCATTGCGGACGCAGTGATACCAAAAATGTGTACTCTTATTGCTTATATTTTTTTTCATTCAAATATTTATTTAGAGATAGAATACATATTTTTTTAACCCCTTAACCCCCAAGGGTGGTTTGCACGTTAATGACCGGGCCAATTTTTACAATTCTGACCATTGTCCTTTTATGAGGTTATAAGGCCGGCGTCACACTAGCGAGTTTTACGGACGTATGAGAGGTGCACAAAATACGGATTGCATACGGTACAATGATTCTCTATGGCCCAGCTCCTATCTGCCGTATTTTACTGATCTGTATTATACGGTCTTGTATGGCCGTAGAAAATCGCAACATGCTGCGTTTGTCACCGTATTGCGCAAAAAAATCGCCAATGAAAGTCTAGGGGGGCGAGAAAAATACGGATTACACACGGACCGGCAGTGTGACTTGCGAGAAATACGCAGCGGTGTTCTAGAGAAAAGCCGTCAATTCATTGCGGTGTACAGTAAAATCACACTGACAGAATAGAATAGGTAGAATAAATGTGTACACATAGAATAGGTATATATATATATATATATATATATATATATATATATATATATATATATGTATATATTTAATTCAGCGCGATATAGCAGAAAAGCCGGTAATTCAATTGCCGGCTTTTCATTTCTCCTTCACAAATCCGACAGGATATGAGACATGGTTTACATACAGTAAACCATCTCATATCCCTTTTTTTTTGCATATTCCACACTACTAATGTTAGTAGTGTGTATGTGCAAAATTTGGGCGCTCTAGCTATTAAATTAAAGGGTTAAATCGCGGAAAAATTGGCGTGGGCTCCTGCGCAATTTTCTCTGCCAGAGTGGTAAAGCCAGTGACTGAGGGCAGATATTAATAGCCTAGAGAGGGTCCATGGTTATTGGCCCCCCAGGCTAAAAATATCTGCCCCCAGCCACCCCAGAAAAGGCACATCCGGAAGATGCGCCTATTCTGGCACTTGGCCACTCTCTTCCCACTCCCGTGTAGTGGTGGGATATGGGGTAATGAAGGGTTAATGTCACCTTGCTATTGTAAGGTGACATTAAGCCAGATTAATAATGGAGAGGCGTCAATTATGACACCTATCCATTATTAATCCAATAGTATGAAATGGTAAGTAAAACACACACACATTATTACAAAGTATTTTAATGAAATAAAGACACAGGGTGTTGTAATATTTTATTAGACTCTTAATCCACCTGAAGGCCCTTGTCACCTGAAACAAAGTTAAAAAAACAAACAACAATAATCCATACCTTCCGTCGTTCTCTCCCACGTTGTAAATCCATCTGAAAGGGTTAACTAATTTTACAAGCAGAAGCCTGTTAATGCAGCCGCCCCTGCCTGTAAAAACCCGGGGAATGAATGGAGTGCAGGGGAATGTCCTATAGTTACCTTCAGTCGTGGTGATGCGCCCTCTGCTGGATGTCCTCATATGAACTTGAGCGTGGGAACTTTTCCCAGGCTCGAGTTCATATGAGGACATCCAGCAGAGGGCGCATCACCGCAACTCAAGGTAGCTACAGGTCACCCTGCTTTCCATTCATTCGCCGGGGTTTTACAGGCACGAGCGACTGCATTAGCAGAGCTCCTGGCTGTAAAATGATTTAACCCCTTCAGATGGATTTACATCGTGGGACTGACAGAACAACGGAAGGTATGGGATATTGTTGTTTTTTTATTTTTCCTTTTTTACAGAACGAGGGTCTTCAGGTGGATTAAGAGTCTAATAAAATATTACAACACCCTGTGTCTTTATTTCATTAAAATACTTTGTAATAATGTGTGTGTGTTTTATTAACCATTTCATACTATTGGATTAATAATGGATAGGTGTCATAATTGACGCCTCTCCATTATTAATCTGGCTTAATGTCACCTTACAATAGCAAGGTGACATTAACCCTTCATTACCCCATATTCCACCGCTACATGGGAGTGGGAAGAGAGAGGCCAAGTGCCAGAATAGGCGCATCTTCCAGATGTGCCTTTTCTGGGGTGGCTGGGGGCAGATGTTTTTAGCCTGGGAGGGCCAATAACCATGGACCCTCTCTAGGCTATTAATATCTGCCCTCAGTCACTGGCTTTACCACTCTGGCGGAGAAAATTGCGCGGGAGCCCACGCCAATTTTTTCCGCGATTTAACCCTTTAATTTAATAGCTAGAGCGCCCATATTTTGCACATACACACTACTAACATTAGTAGTGTGGAATATGCAAAAAAAAAGGGATATGAGATGGTTTACTGTATGTAAACCATGTCTCATATCCTGTCGGGTTTGTGAAGGAGAAATGAAAAGCCGGCAATTGAATTACCCGCTTTTCTGCTATATCGCGCTGAATTAAATATAAAGATATATATATATATATGTGTCTCAATGACATATATATATATATATATATATATACACTGTATATATGTTTTACCGAACATTTGAGCCCATAAATGCATTAGATGTTGGTTTTGCAAGCCTGCGAGAAAATCTTGCAGTACGGCTGCCATACGGATTACATACGGAGGATGACATGCGCAAAATATGCTGCCACACCCTCCCTACGGATGACATACGGGTCACTTTTTTTGGAACATTTCTGCGTATTACGGCCGTAAAATATGGACCGTATTTTCATACGTTGAGTGTGACGCTGGTCTAACTCTGGAACGCTTCAACGGATCCTGATGATTCTGACATTGTTTTCTCGTGACATATTGCACTTCATGATAGTGGTAAAATTTGGCGACAATTTTGAAAATTTCGCAATTTTCCAACTTTGAATTTTTATGCCCATAAATCACAGAGATATGTCACACAAAATACTTAATAAGTAACATTTCCCACATGTCTACTTTACATCGGCACAATTTTGGAACAAAAATTTTATTTTGTTAGGTAGTTATAAGGGTTAAAAGTTGACCAGCAATTTCTCATTTTTACAACACCATTTTTTTTTTAGGGACCACATCGCATTTGAAGTCACTTTGAGGGGTCTATATGATAGAAAATAACCAAGTGTGACACCATTCAAAAAACTGCACCCCTCAGGGTGCTCAAAACCATATTCAAGAAGTTTATTAACCCTTCAGGTGTTTCACAGGAATTTTTGGAATGTTAAAAAAAAAAAATGAACATTTAACTTTTTTTCACAAAAATTTAATTCAGCTCCAATTTGTTTTATTTTACCAAGGGTAACAGGAAATATTGGACCCCAAAAGTTGTTGTGCAATTTGTCCTGAGTATGCCGATACCCCATATCTGAGGGTTAACCACTGTTTGGGCGCATGGCAGAGCTCGGAATGGAAGGAGCACCGTTTGACTTTTAAATGCAAAATTGACTGGAATTGAGAGGGGCCACGTTGCGTTTGGAGAGCCCCTGATGTGCCTAAACATTGAAACCCCCCACAAGTGACCCCATTTTGAAAAGTAGACCCACTAAGGAACTTATCTAGATGTGTGGTGAGCACTTTGACCCGCCAAGTGCTTCACAGAAGTTTATAATATACAGTAGAGCCATAAAATAAAAAAATCATATTTTTTCACAAAAATGAACTTTTTGCCCCCAATTTTTATTTTCCCAAGGGTACCTGAAGAAATTGGACCCCAAAAGTTGCTGTGCAATTTGTCCTGAGTACGTCAATACCCCATATGTGAGGGTAAACCACTGTTTGGGCGCATGGCAGAGCTTGGAAGGGAAGGAGCGCCATTTGACTTTTCAATGCAAAATTGACTGGAATTGAGATGGGACGCCATGTCGCGTTTGGAGAGGCCTTGATTTGCCTAAACATTGAAACCCCCCACAAGTGACCCCATATTGGAAACTAGACCCCCCAAGGAACATATCTAGATGTGTTGTGAGAACTTTGAACCCCTAAGTGTTTCAATACAGTTTATAACGCAGAGCCGTGAAAATAAAAAATCCACAATTTTTTTCCGCAAAAAAATATTTTTTAGCCCCCAGTTTTGTATTGCCCCAAGGGTAACAGGAGAAATTGGACCCCAAAATTTGTTGTCCAATTTGTCCTGAGTACGATTATATGCCATATGTTGGTGTAAACCCCTGTTTGGGCGCACGGGAGAGCTCAGAAGGGAAGGAGCACTGTTTTACTTTTTCAACGCAGAATTGGCTAGATTTGAGATCAGACGCCATGTCGCATTTGGAGAGCCCCTGATGTGCCTAAACAGTGGAAACCCCCAAATTCTAACTGAAACCCTAACCCAAACAAACCCCTAGCCCTAATCCCAACCCTAACCATAACTCTAACCACACCCATAGCCAGAACATGCCCCTAGCCCTAATCCCAACCACACCCCTAAACCCAACACACCCCTAATCCTAATCCCAACCCTAACCACACCCCTAACTCCAACACACCCCTTACCCTAATCCCAACCATAAACCTAACCACACCCCTAACCCTAATCCCAACCCTAATTTCAACCGTAAATATAATCCAAACCCTAACTTTAGCCCCAACCCTAACTTTAGCTCCAACCCTAACTCTAACCCTAACTTTAACCCTAACCCTAACTTTAGCCCCAACCCTAACCCTATCTTTAGCCCAACCCTAACCCTAACTTCAGCCCCAACCCTAAAACTAACTTTAGCCCCAACCCTAACCCTAACTGTAGCCCCAACCCTAACCCTAACTTTAGCCCCAACCCTAACCCTAACTGTAGCCCAAACCCTAACTGTAGCCCCAACCCTAACTGTAGCCATAACCCTAACTTTAGCCCCAACCCTAACTTTAGCCCCAACCCTAACCCTAACTTTAGCCCCAACCCTAACCCTAACTTTAGCCCAACCCTAACCCTAATGGGAAAATGGAAATAAATAAATTTTTTAAAATTGTATTATTTTTCCCTAACAAAGGGGGTGATGAAGGGGGTTTTGATTTACTTTTATAGTGGGTTTTTTTAGCAGATTTTTATGAATGGCAGCCGTCACACACTAAAAGACGCTTTTTATTGTTTATTGCAAAAAATAGTTTTTGTGTCTCCACATTTTGAGAGCTATAATTTTTCCATATTTTGGTCCACAGACTCATGTGAGGTCTTTTTTTTGCGGGAAGAGTTGATGTTTTTATTGGTACCATTTTCGGGCACGTGACATTTTTTGATCGCTTTTTATTCCGATTTTTGTGAGGTAGAATGAACTAAAACCAGCTATTTATGAATTTCTTTTGGGGGGCGCTTATACCGTTCCACGTTTGGGAAAATTGATAAAGCAGTTTTATTCTTCAGGTCAGTACGATTGCAATGATACCTCATTTATATCATTTTTCTATGTTTTGGCGCTTTTATACGATAAAGACTATTTTATATAAAAAATAATTATTTTTGCATCGCTTTATTCTGAGGACTATAACTTTTATATTTTTTTGCTGATGATGCTGTTTGGTGGCTCGTTTTTTGCGGGACAAGATAACGTTTTCAGCGGTACCATGGTTATTTATATCTGTCTTTTTGATCACGTGTTATTCCACTTTTTGTTTGGCGGTATGATAATAAAGCGTTTTTTGCCTCTGTTTTTTTTTTTTTTCGGTGTTCACTGAAGGGGTTAACTAGTGGGACAGTTTTATAGGTCAGATCGTTACGGATGCCGCGATACTAAATATGTGCACTTTTATTGTTTTTTTTATTTAGATAAAGAAATGTATTTATTGGAACAATATTTTTATTTTTTTCTTTATTTAGGAATTTTTTTTTTCTTTTTACACATGTATTTTTTTTTTTACTTTTTTCATTGCCCCGGGGGGGGGGACATCACTGTATAGTGACAGATCGCTGATCTGTTGGTCCGGAAGGCCCCCGGCGGCCATTTTGGATTTGGGGCCTGCAGGGAGGAGGTAGGAGACCCTCGGAGCAACGCGATCACATCGCTTGCTGCAAGGGTCTCAGGGAAGCATGCAGGGAGCCCTCTCCCTGCTTCCCTGTACCGCCAGAACGCTGCGATCATCTTTATGTAAAGCTGACACCCAGCGGCGTTTGGCCGCGCTCCCCTCGTGAGTGCGGCCAATCAACTATAACATACTATCCTGTCACTGGGAATTAAGTCCCAGGTCACCTCGACGGGATAGTACGTCATATGGGATTAAGGGGTTAGTTATTATTTTTTATTTTTAAAAAATATTTTACAATTATTTAAAAAAAAAAATTACTTTTTTTTTTACTTTTCTACTTAGTCCAATTTTTTGCAGGCTGATCGCTTCTATAGCATGGAGATGAAGCAACATCGCCATGCCATAGAAACTGTTAGCTCTAGACTGAAAAAGACTTGCTGATCATGCACTGCACATGATCAGCAAGTTTCCTAGCTCTGGTGTCCTGGATGGTGTCATGGCGACATCGAGTCACCATGGCAACGATCAGGAACCCTCTGTTGGCTTCCATAATGATGTGATCGTGTTCGATCGCAGCATTTTGGGGGTTAAAGTGCTGGGAGTCTGTGACCACTCCTGGCACCTAGTGCCTGGTGCCAGTTGTCAGAATCAGCTGACACCCGGTGACGATCATCCACGCACCCCCCCATGTGCGCGGGTGATCATGATGATGTAATATTCCATCCTTGGTCAAATAGGACCAGGTCACATGGACAGAATATTACGTCCAATGTCAGAAAAGCGTTTAAAGACTAGAATAGGAGTTATGTTCAATTCCAACTATTGTAGTAGGCTCTAAGCTATGATATAGAGTAGATGACAACTCCTGATCCTGCCCCATCTCCCCATTGTACATGTACTCGTTTCCAACAACATTTTTCCAATAGTGGTACATATACAGTGTATGTTTGGAAAGGGTTCACTAATCAAAAGCAAAGGACGTTGGTTCTAATGCAAAGGACATTGGTCAAAGAACCATGAAAAATATTCCGGCCTGAGACACCGTCACTACCCTTAGATGAACAAGCACATGGCAAGTGGAAGGGTTTTTCACTTCCAAAATACAGAGTTCACAAATTAAAAAGGAGGGCACCCGGAATTTCAACATTAATTGTAAAGGTTTTATAATGACTGGAGGGTCTCTGACTCTCTACAACTTACCCAGTGTGTTGTATTAAGGGGTTAAATGAGAACTCTGTAGCTGGGACTTTCTATGATACAAGTACACTTGGCTGTTAGTGGATGATCGATTCTCCTGATCCTCACGCGCTCTCAATATTTGTTGAAGATTACTTCACTAAACAAAAACAATGTTCCTTCTTATTGACACAGAAATAATAAGGAATCACATGATTACATGATGTGGCATCATCCATTTTTAATATTTGTGTCTTGAAGTATTTTCTAAACCTTTGAAAATTGTATCCTGGTGTTCTCCAGGTTCTCCAGTTTCAGGTGCGGATGGCTGTACTATTAGGCCGGCGTCACACTCAGCGTATGTAAATACAGTCCGTTTTTTACGGCCGTAATACGCAGAAAAGTCCCCAAAATAGTGATCCGTATGTCATCCGTAGGCAGGGTGTTGCAGCGTATTTTGCGCATGGCATCCTCCGTATGTAATCCTTATGGCATCCGTACTGCGATATTTTCTCGCAGGCTCTGCGTTATAAACTGAAACACTTGGAGGTTCAAAGTTTTCACAACACATCTAGATAAGTTCCTTAGGGGGTCTTCTTTCCAAAATGGTGTCACTTGTGGGGGGGTTTCAATGTTTAGGCACATCAGGGGCTCTCCAAACGCGACATGGTGTCCTATCTCAATTCCAGTCAATTTTGCATTGAAAAGTCAAACGGTGCTCCTTCCATTCCGAGCTCTGCCATGCGCCCAAACAGTGGTTTATCCCCACATATGGGGTATCGGCGTACTCAGGACAAATAGTACAACAACTTTTGGGGTCCAATTTCTCCTGTTACTCTTGGTAAAATAAAACAAATTGGAGCTGAAATAAATTTTTTGTGAAAAAAAGTTAAATGTTCATTTTGATTTTAACATTCAAAAAATTCCTGTGAAACACCTGAAGGGTTAATAAATTTATTGAATATGGTTTTGGGCACCTTGAGGGGTGCAGTTTTTAGAATGGTGTCACACTTGGTTATTTTCTATCATATAGACCCCTCAAAGTGACTTCAAATGTGATGTGGTCCCTAAAAAAAAATGGTGTTGTAAAAATGAGAAATTGCTGGTCAACTTTTAACCCTTATAACTCCCTAACAAAATAAATTGTTGGTTCCAAAATTGTGCTGATGGAAAGCAGACATGTGGGAGATGTTACTTATTAAGTATTTTGTGTGGCATATCTCTGTGATTTAAGGGCATAAAAATTCAAAGTTGAAAAATTGCGAAATTTTCAAACTTTTCACCAAATTTCCATTTTTTTCACAAATAAACGCAAGTAATACCAAATAAATATTACCACTATCATGAAGTACAATATGTCACAAGAAAACATTGTCAGAATCATCAGGATTCGTTGAAGCGTTCCAGAGTTATAACCTCATAAAGGGACAGTGGTCAGGATTGTAAAAATTGGCCCGGTCATCTCCTCTTCAATCTCCTCCTGTATCAGACATCGTTCACACGTTATTTGCTCAGTATTTTTACCTCAGTATTTGGCAGCCTGATAAATCCCCAGCCAACAGGAAGCCCTCCCCCCTGGCAGTATATATTGGAGCGCCCCCAACCCGCCGCAGGGCCGAGGGGTACCCGGAGCCGGGCCTCTGGGTCTCAGTCCTGGGGTTGTCACGGTGGCTAGACCCGGTCCGTGGCCCTGTCCGTCAGTGGGGGACGTCCGGTGTAATAGGTGGTAGTAATGGTGCGGTGCGGTTGTGGGGTGTAAGTCGCGGTAAATAACGAGGACACCAGGTTGCAGTCTCTTTACCTCTTTACTGGAGATCTCTGAGTCCTCAGTCCGGAACACGGTTCACCAGGCTACGCAAGTCCGGCCGGTCCAATGGCACCTCCAGAGTTCTCCTCTCAGGTGGAAATCTGTGCCTTCCTTCTAGCGCTATGTGTTGTAGTCCTTCCCTGCTGTGCTTACGGAAAGTAACCCCACAACGGTTGTGTCTGTTTCTTAAGTTCCCTCACAACTCGATTTGATGTTCCTCTGTAATCCACCCCTTCCCTGTATTCAGGTTGGAATGGCACCCGTTTGTCAGGTAGGCCTGGAGTTCTTCCGGGACCCTAGAGTCGCCCCTCTCCCGCAATTGCCCCCCAAGACTTCATAGGTGATATGTGGTAGACAGCCCGCCTGAGACCGACTGTCCTGCCGCTGTTTGGAGTATGGCTTGAAGCTGTATTCTAATCCACTCCCTCGGCGTTCCGGCCACCGGTATTGCGCCTCAGCAGGGTGCTGCCTCTTTCAACAAAACCCCTGCTGGTATTCTCCTTCTGCTTGATCTCGTTTCTCACTCAGCACAATCTATCTCGCTTCTAGTCCTTTCTTGAGTCCCGCCGCTTCCAGGAGCCTGCGCGGACCCGTTACGTTCTTTCTATGCCAAGCCTCTGCCAGGATCCCACCCCTGGCAGAGACCCTACAGTCTCTCCCTTCACAACACCCCCTGCCACAGGGTGTTGCTCCGTTCAATCCCGTCAGCGTTCTCTACTAACTTCCTGCCTGACCCCCAGTTTACCCACTATGGTGGGGAGTGGCCTAATGAATAGCACCCTTAGCTCCCCCCGGAGGCCCAGCAGTGAAACATATTGGTGTCTGTGATACCTGATTGGAGGAACTCCTTCGGTGCCATCGAACGTACCATGGCTCCCCTTAGCGGCGAAGCCACAGCACTGCAACGACCAGGACTCTGGGGCGCTGCAATATTATCTCACACATACACATAATAGACAGGTCATGTGTCATGTCGGACGCTGTTCAGACAAGGTCGTCCGACAGACAGCGGTAATTCCGCTTTTGACCACTATTTACTCATTGGCGTCTGCTAGATATTGTCTAGCTGTTTCGGGGTTAATTTACCTGATCCTCGGATTGGAAGCTGGGCCATTTCCATGGCCTTTAAATAGTTCTCTGTTGTGAATTCCGTTCTCGAACTCCCTCCTGTGGTCATGAATGGTACTTCGGCGAGTTCTGTCCGTGGACTCCCTCTGGTGGCTGTGAGTGGAACTGCTGGTTCTGAGGTTGTTTCCTCAGCTGCCCTCGTTTGCGGCTAGGCTGGCTTTTCTATTTAACTCCACTCAGATCGTTACTTCATGCCAGCTGTCAATGTATCAGTACTGGTTCAGATCTCTCTCGGATCTTTCTGATGACCTGTCTACTCCAGCAGAAGCTAAGTCCCTGCTAGTTCACTTGTTGTTCATTGTGTACTGAATATATTTATTAGTACTTGCTAAGTTCTAGTCCAGCTTGCTAACATGATATTGCCTTGCTAGCTGGAAGCTCTGGGGTGCAAAGTGGCACCTCCGCACCGTGAGTCCGTGCGGGGGTCTTTTTGCACACTCTGCGTGGCTTTTTGTAGTTTTTTGTGCTGACCGCATAGATTCCTTTCCTATCCTCAGTCTATTTAGTAAGTCTGGCCTCCTTTGCTGAAAACCTGTTTCATTCCTGTGTTTGTGACTTTCCTCTTAACTCACAGTCAATATTTGTGGGGGGCTGCCTTTTCCTTTGGGGAATTTCTCTGAGGCAAGGTAAGGCTTTATTTTCTATCTTTAGGGTAGTTAGCTCTTATGCTGTGAAGAGGCGTCTAGGGAGAGTTAGGTACGCTCCACGGCTATTTCTAGTGTGTGCGATAGGATTAGAGTTTGCGGTCAGCAGAGATCCCACTCCCCAGAGCTTGTCCTGTTTTCTAGTTTAACCATCAGGTCATTCCGGGTGCTCCTAACCACCAGGTCATAACAGTTCTCCTTATCATTGGGCGTCGCCGATTATAGCTTCTGTCTTGCGTTGCTATCTCGGTCTGGAGTGGAGAGCTGGTGGTTGGAGATTCGTTGCTGGTGGTGTATATTCCTTCGTCTTATTTACTCCTTCCTATATTTGTGTTTATTTTGCCCTGCACATTTATAGTGTATTCCTGAGTGTCTGCGGCGTGGTGTATATTTTCCTTTATCCTTGTCTGTGCTAACTGTGGGTATTTAAGTATTACCTCTTCACTGGGTGGTGGGTTGAGGTTTCAGTCTAGGGCTGAGCTCAGGAGTTAGGGTGAGGTTCGAGGCCTGAACATGCACACCATCAGTGTAAACTTCAGGTAGAGGGTCAGTCAGGATTTCCCTAGTCTTAGGGAAATTGCAGGAGCCCGGGTTATTAGCTCTCGCTCACCAAGTCTCTCCCTGACATTATAATCGGCCCAAGAACAAAAAAAAAAAAAAAGAGGGGTTTCTTTTTCTTGTTTTGTCATGGATCCCATGACTTCCATAACCCGCCAGTTGGAGGCACTGTCCCTACAGGTCACTGAGTTGAGGGGGGCAGTGCAGCAACAGGGACTAGCAGTGTCCAATGTGCAAGCTGGAGCGACAGGAAGAGTTACTGAGCCTAAATTTCCGTTGCCTGAAAAATTTGCTGGGGAACGCAGTAAATTTGTTTATTTTCGTGAAGCTTGCAAACTATATTTCCGTATGCGCCCGATATCTTCGGGTAATGAGGCTCAGCGTGTGGTCCTGGTGTTGTCATTGTTAAGTGGGGATCCCCAAGCGTGGGCATTTTCTTTGCCATCTGATTCTGCGGCATTTGTCTCTGTGGAGAGCTTCTTTTCTTCTCTTGGGAAAATCTACGATGAACCTGACAGAATGGCTCTGGCAGAATCTAAGATACGCTCTATTCGCCAGGGGGAGTGAGTAGCAGAGGATTACTGTTCTGAATTCCGCCGCTGGGCGATCGATACCCAATGGAATGATCCAGCATTGCGGAGTCAGTTTATACATGGGATTTCTGGAAGGGTTAAAAAAGCTCTTCTGATGTACGAGACTCCTACTTCTCTGGATTCCGCTATGAGTCTGGTTGTCTGCATTGATCGCCGTTTGCGTCAGGGGGAGCATGAGACACTGCCTATGGGAGAGGGTTTAGGTTCACGTGAGGTTGCTGCAGGTGAGCCCACGGAGCCTATGCAAATCGCAGGGGTGTCACATGTCAAGCATCGAGCCCCTGAGCTCAGGAAGCAGGGAGCCTGCTTTTACTGTGGTAAAACTGGTCATTTTATTAACATCTGTCCTCTGCTGCCTAAGAAAAACGCAACAGCGGAAAACTTCTGAGCTCAGAGGGTGTGGAGGAGACCAGTCTGAGCTTATGTATATCCTCCATGGTGGTTTCTCAGTGCATGCTCCCTGCTAAGGTTTTTGTTGCTGGCAGTGAGCTGCCAATTACTGTTTTTGTGGATAGTGGTTCAGCCACAAATCTCATTGATGAAGGGTTTGCGCGCACAGCAGGTTTTAGGATTGAAAAACTGTCTCATCCTATCCGCGTGGTCACCATCAATGCTGCTCCTCTCTCTCAGGGGGAGATTACTGAATTTGTGGCTGAGGTGAAACTCCACCTTGGAGTTCTACATTCTGAGCGGGTAACATGTAAGGTGCTCAGGAATCTTCCTGCTCAGGTGGTTTTGGGTTTTCCTTGGTTGTCTATGCACAACCCGGTAATTGACTGGAAAACTCAGGACATAATTCGGTGGAGCGAGTTCTGCCAGGAGAATTGCCTGGCCACATGTGTGGCTGCGGTGACTTTACGCGTTCCGGAGTCACTTCTGGATTTTGTGGATGTGTTCTCTGAGAAGGGTTGTTCAGAGTTGCCGCCACATCGTCCTTATGACTGTTCTATCAGGTTTAAACCAGGGGCCAAATCACCTAAAGCAAGGATGTTTAACATCTCCGGTCCGGAGAGACAAGCGTTAAAAGATTACATTGCGGAAAGCTTGAGCAAAGGGCACATCAGGCCGTCATCCTCGCCGGTGGCAGCAGGGTTCTTCTTTGTGAAGAAGAAAGATGGCGGATTACGCCCGTGTTTGGATTTCAGGGAGTTGAACCAGATTACGGTTCGTGATCCATACCCTATGCCTCTGATACCAGATTTGTTCAAACAGGTGGCAGGTGCTAAGTGGTTCACCAAGCTTGACCTCAGGGGGGCGTACAACCTCATAAGAGTCCGTCAAGGTGATGAGTGGAAGACAGCTTTTAATACCCGAGGGTCATTTTGAAAATTTGGTGATGCCGTTTGGGTTGACTAACGCACTTGCAGTGTTCCAACATTTCATCAATGATGTGTTCTCGCATGTTTTGGGGAAATTCGTTATCGTGTACCTAGATGACATTCTCATATATTCTTGCGACCGTGAGGCTCATTTAGATCATGTCAGGCAGGTGTTACAGCTTCTCAGAGAGAATAAGCTGTATGCTAAACTTGAGAAATGTGTATTTTCTGTTCAAGAGTTGCCTTTCTTGGGTTATACTGTGTCTGCTTCTGGTTTTAAAATGGACGCCGCTAAGGTGCAGGCGGTGCTGCATTGGGAACGTCCTGATAACCTGAAAGCACTTCAGCGGTTCCTTGGGTTTTCTAACTACTATAGGAAATTTATCAAGGATTTTTCCATCATTGCTAAACCGCTAACTGACATGACTAAAAAGGGTACCAATTTCTCTGTTTGGCCTGAGGCTGCTGTGCGCGCATTTGAATTTCTTAAGAACAGTTTTGTTTCAGCCCCCATTCTTGTGCAGCCAGATGTATCTAAACCATTTGTTGTGGAAGTCGATGCGTCTGAGGTTGGTGTGGGGACGGTACTATCTCAAGGCTCATCTTTGAGTGGTTTACGTCCGTGCGCCTATTTCTCCAAGAAACTGTCGTCCGCCGAACGTAACTACGATATCGGCAACAGGGAGTTGTTGGCAATAAAGTTGGCCTTTGAGGAATGGCGACACTTCTTGGAGGGGTCAGTCCATCAGGTAACTGTTATTACCGATCATAAGAATCTGCTGTATTTGGAGTCAGCCAAGCGTCTGTCCCCCAGGCAGGCTCGCTGGGCATTGTTTTTCACGCGGTTCAAATTTGTGGTCACTTACAGACCAGTGTCTAAAAACACTAAGGCGGATGCTCTGTCCAGGTGTTTTCCGGGGGGAGAACCTCGGGAGGATCCAGTACCCATCCTCCAAAAGGGTGTTGTGGTTTCGGCTCTCACTACCGAGGTTGAGGCTGAGATTGCCGAGGCTCAGGAGGAGGTACCATCTGAGCTTCCCGTCAACAAATCTTTTGTTCCGCTTCATCTCCGCCTAAAGGTTTTGGCGGAGCATCATGATGCCGTCCTGACTGGTCACCCAGGGGTTAGAGGTACCTTGGAGTTGGTGTCACGTAGGTTTTGGTGGCCCAAGATCCGACAGGACGTGGTCTCATACGTGTCAGCTTGTACCACGTGCGCTAGGGCTAAGACGCCCCGCTCCCGTCCTGTTGGCACACTACTTCCTCTTGAGGTACCTAGTAAGCCATGGACGGAAATCTCCATGGATTTCATCACTGATTTGCCCTCATCAGCTGGAAACACGGTCATCTTGGTGATTGTTGATCGTTTTTCTAAAATGTCGCACTTTGTGTCTTTGCCTGCGTTGCCTAACGCTAAGACTCTGGCTCAGGTATTTGTGCAGGAGGTGGTCAGACTTCATGGGGTTCCGTCTGACATCGTGTCTGATAGGGGGTCTCAGTTTGTGGCAAAATTTTGGAGAGCGTTTTGCTCACGGCTGGGAATCAAGTTATCTCATTCTTCGGCGTTTCATCCTCAGTCAAATGGTCAGACTAAGAGTATGAACCAAAATTTGGAACAGTACTTACGCTGCTTTGTCTCTGATAACCAGGAGGAGTGGTCTACCTTTCTTCCTTTGGCTGAGTTTGCCATCAATAATCACCACCAGGAGTCGTCTGGGGAGTCTCCTTTTTTTGTGTTTACGGGCTACATCCTCAATTTTGTACCTTGAGTCAGAGGGGCTCTTCCGGCGTTCCGGAGGAGGACCAGTTAGGAACACAATTGTCATCAGTCTGGAGGAGAGTTAAACAGCGCCTGTTGAGTGTGGGTGCTAGGTACAAACGTGTGGCTGACAGTAGGCGTGTGCCAGGTCCGGACCTGAGTGTGGATGACTGGGTGTGGTTATCCACAAAAAACATAAGACTCAAAATACCGTCCCTTAAATTGGGTCCACGGTTTATTGGTCCATTTAGGGTCACCGCCGTCATTAACCCAGTTGCGTACCGATTGGAGCTCAACGTGTTCCACAGGTCTCTTCTAAAGAAGGTGGTGGGTTCTGTGGACGCGGCGCCTATGCCACCTCCAGTCTTGGTGGATGGTAATTTGGAGTTTGAAGTCTCCAAGGTGGTTGACTCTCGTGTAGTGCGTCGCACTTTACAGTATTTGGTTCACTGGCGTGGTTATGGGCCTGAGGAGAGGTCCTGGGTACCAGCCTCGGACGTTCATGCTGACCGGCTGGTCAGGTTGTTTCACCGCCGTCATCCGGACAAGCCAGGTCCTATAAGCCGTGAGGGCCCTGGGGTCCCTCGTAGAAGGCGGGGTACTGTCATGTCGGATGCTGTTCAGACCAGGTCGTCCGACAGACAGCGGTAATTCCGCTTTTGACCACTATTTACTCATTGGCGTCTGCTAGATTTTGTCTAGCTGTTCCGGGGTTAATTTACCTGATCCTCGGATTGGAAGCTGGGCCATTTCCATGGCCTTTAAATAGTTCTCCTGATCATTGGGCGTCGCCGATTATAGCTTCTGTCTTGCGTTGTTATCTCGGTCTGGAGTGGAGAGCTGGTGGTTGGAGATTCGTTGCTGGTGGTGTATATTCCTTCGTCTTATTTACTCCTTCCTATATTTGTGTTTATTTTGCCCTGCACATTTATAGTGTATTCCTGAGTGTCTGCGGCGTGGTGTATATTTTCCTTTATCCTTGTCTGTGCTAACTGTGGGTATTTAAGTATTACCTCTTCACTGGGTGGTGGGTTGAGGTTTCAGCCTAGGGCTGAGCTCAGGAGTTAGGGTGAGGTTCGAGGCCTGAACATGCACACCATCAGTGTAAACTTCAGGTAGAGGGTCAGTCAGGATTTCCCTAGTCTTAGGGAAATTGCAGGAGCCCGGGTTATTAGCTCTCGCTCACCAAGTCTCTCCCTGACATCATGTGACTGACAGCTGCCGTATTTCCTATATGGTACATTTGTTGCTCTTGTAGTTTGTCTGCTTATTAATCAGATTTTTATTTTTGAAGGATAATACAAGACTTGTGTGTGTTTTAGGGCGAGTTTCATGTGTCAAGTTGTGTGTGTTGAGTTGCGTGTGGCGACATGCATGTAGCGACTTTTGTGAGATGAGTTTTGTGTGGCGACATGCGTGTAGCAACTTTTTGTGTGTCGAGTTGCATGTGACAGGTTAGTGTAGCAAGTTGTGTGCAGCAAGTTTTGCGCATGGCGAGTTTTATGTGTGGTGCATTTTGAGTATGTGCAAGTTTTGTGTGAGGCAACTTTTGCATGTGTTGCAACTTTTGTGCATGTGGCAATTTTTCCGCGTGTGGAAGTTTAGCGTGTGGTGAGTTTTGAGCGGTGACTTTTGTGTTTCGACTTTTATGTGGCGAGGTTGGTGTATGTGTGGTGAAATGTGTGCTGAGGGTGATATATGTATTCAAGCACATGTAGTGTGTGGTGCATTTTGTGTGTGTGTTCATATCCCCGTGTGTGGTGAGTATCCCATGTGGGGGCCCCAACTTAGCAACTGTATGGTATATACTCTTTGGCGCCATCGCTCTAATTCTTTAAGTCCCCCTTGTTTACATCTGGCAGCTGTCAATTTGCCTCCAACACTTTTCCTTTCACTTTTCCCCATTATGCAGATAGGAGCAAAATTGTTTGGTGAATTGGAAAGCGCGGGGTTAAAATTTTGCCTCACAACATAGCCTATGACGCTCTCGGAGTCCAGACGTGTGACTGTGCAAAATTTTGTGGCTGTAGCTGCGACGGTACAGATGCCAATCCTGGACATACACACATATATACACACATTCAGCTTTATATATTAGACTAGCTGAAGAGCCCGGCGTTTCCTGGGCATAGTAAATATCTGTGGTTAGTTATAGCACCTCACTTCTCTCATTTTCCCATCATGCCTCTCATTTTCCCCCTCACTCCTCTTATTTTCCCCCTCACTCCTATAATTCCCCCTAACACTTGTCATTTCGACCTCACATCTGTCATTTTCCAATCACTCTACTATTTTTCCTCACTCCTCTCATTTTGCACTCACACCTTTTCATTTTCACCTCACACCTCTTTTTCACCTCACACCTCTCATTTTCCCCTCAGTATATACATGTTTGTCATCTCCCTTATATATAGTATACACCTGTATGTCATCTCCTGTATATAGTATATACCTGTATGTCATCTCCTCCTGTATATAGTATATACCTGTATGTCATCTCCCATGTATATAGTATATACCTGCTGTATGTCATCTCCTACTGTATATACCTATGTGTCATCTCCTCCTGTATATAGTATATACCTGTATGTCATCTCTTCTGTATATAGTATATACCTGTATGTCATCTCCTCCTATATATATATACCTGTATGTCATCTCCCCTGTATATTGTATGTACCTGCTGTATGTCATCTCCTCCTGTATATACCTATGTGTCATCTCCTCTTTTACAGTATATAGTATATACCTGTATATCATTTCCTCCGGTATATAGTATATATTTGTGTGTCTTCTCCTCCTGTATACAGTATAAACCTGTATGTCATCTCCTCCTGTGTAAAGTATATACCTGTGTGTCGTCTCCTCCTATATATAGTATATACCTGTATGTCATCTCATCCTGTATATCGTATATACCTGTAAGTCATCTCCTCCTGTATATAATTAAACAGAAGCACAACTTTAATAAGCATGCTGAAAACCACCCAAATTTTAGAGGGGGTGGATAGAACAAGTGTAATTCCTGCTGATACGAATAAAGGACTGAAAATATGGACCGGTCGCTGATACACAATAACGAAAGAGGAGTGGGTCAAGGAAGGCCCAAAGAAACAACCATAAAGTTCAAAGGTGATAATATATAAATGATCTTTATTACTTAAAATATAACAAACAGGTTAGGGCACAACGCCGCATAGCGTACAAGACCGCACTGTGGTTTGATGACAACAGGGGCTCACGGAGCCGGGGGACCAGGGCAACCCACATCCCATTACAAAAAGCCATCAGAGGATCATTCGTCCCCCCCCCATTGGGTAAGTTGAATATAAACAACATAGCTACAGAAAAGGGAAAGCTACCTATACAGAGTATCAAACGGGGTATAAACCTGTTCCAATATGGAGTACAATGTGTATAAGCTACATATTCCCCTCAAGCTGAAAGACAATAGTTGTGAAAAAAGTATGTGAATGCTAATTACCTCCAATGGGATGTAGGACACCAGGTTCCCAGAGTCCATGCGCTCACCCCGACACACGTTTCAGAAGCTCTCCTTCTTCAGGGGGCATGGCAACAAATGCCATGAGCTGTACTTTATACTCCTGGGTGCCGGAAATGATCCCGGAAGTGTGACTCGGTAGTCATAGCAACCGGTACTGACTGCCCATAACACTTATAGAAGCAAACGGAATTAATAAAAGTCCACAGCAATGCGACCAACCTCCCCTAGTGACCGGCGCATGTGTCGCGCTCCACTGACCAACAGACAAAACACGGGGCCCCGTGTAGTCTGATGGAAGACGTGCAGCAAGCACAGATGCCGAGCAGGGCGGGGAAGATTCAGCGCATGCGCGGTGGGCATTCAAGCAGTCAGGCGCCATTTTAGAAAAGGGAAACAAAAATGAGCAAACAAAACAGTCTATACTACAAATAAACAAGGGGAAGAAAAAAAGAGTGTAATACTATTGTAGGAACTCTAGGATTCTGGTAGCGTGGGGCAATGAACAGACAGAGACGGATTTCTTTAGTGCAAATAGTGTATTTGTAACACAGCAATAACACACAAAACAATATACTGATATCCCGCAATGAAACAAGTCCCTTAACCATATACAGCAAAACAGAAGAGTTCTTAGGCCAAAGTCCTTGGCAAGGTGAGTGTGACGGGTGACGTGCAGATCCAAAACACAGTTGGTGCAGAAAGAGTCAAATCCGGGCATGTAGTAAACACAGGGAAGTCCAGAAACAAGTCCTCAGGTTAATCCCAGGTGTGGCATGAACACGGGTAAGTCCAGAAACAAGTTCTCAAGTTTATCTCAGTTGTGGCATAAACACGGGTAAGTCCAGAACAAGTTCTCAAGTTTATCTCAGTTGTGGCATAAACACGGGTAAGTCCAGAACAAGTTCTCAAGTTTATCTCAGTTGTGGCATAAACACGGGTAAGTCCAGAACAAGTTCACATTAAAGTATTATACTGGTATAATTTCCAGTAGCTCCCACCGGGGGGAGTAAATAAGGATTAAGTAGCAAAAACAGTCTAAGTCCAGCAGCAAAGTTGCAAACACAGTTCTAAAACAGAGTTCTTACCCGGAGGAGTAAACCAAGGGTTAAGTTCCAAAGCCAACAGACTGAGAGTGTAACTTACATAGGCAGAGAATGTCCAGAGCCATGGGTAGAAGTACAGCAAACAAGCAGCTGAGCTGAAGGAGAAACAGAAGCAGAATACTCCAGCAAAGAGGCTGAAACCTGACCCGGGTTTTAAACAAATGAACAGGAAGTAGGGCAGACAAAAACAGTAAACTCCATCTTAACAAAGGGCAAAATCATTCACAAGGTAACATGGAAAACCCGGAATACTGACAAAGAGCTTTATATCGACCTACAAGTACTGCATAACAGTATGCCACACGACAGCAAGTGAACACTGGGACACGTATAAATAAGTGGTACTAAGTGTCATGGTATACATAAATGACCAATTGTTAGTCAGTTAATGTAGTAAGTAGACCAATTATACTACATGCGTCTCGAAAGCGTCATCAATCACGCACACATAATGAGGAAAAGTCCATTTTGGTAGAACTTGTTAGTCCAATATAACAAAGTGTGACATTCCTAATGAACCATAACAAATGTCCTTTCAAATTGTCATCACTTAAATTGTCACAGAGATATCCCCATTATAGCTCTTCATAAAAGGATGACATGAACACGTGATGAAGACTGTCAGATCGTCAAAGGAAGAATAAAAAGCAGCACGATGTACTGGTCCATAACCCATCTTGTTCACTAGCTGGGGGGCAAAGAATGCAGCCGAGAGTAAGAAGATGATCCCCTTCATTAAATATCCGTACCTCCAAGGCATCCAGGAAACACAAAATAAAGTGAGACAATAACTAAACCTAAAATAAAAGAAAATAACAACAATATAAATATATAAATTAAAAACCACAGCAGTTACGGTAGCAAGTACAAAAAGTGCAAGAAGGATGCGAAATTAAGGTTCTCATTCAGACCCTGTTGATGTACCGTACCGAGGGTCCAGATCCACCTTGCCTCTAACTGTGCCAAATGTTGGGAAATTTTTCCTCCACGAATTCCCAGATCAATGGTATCCATACCCTTGACCAGTAATCCACCACTCTCACAGTTATGGTGGGCCTTAAAGTGCCCGGGTATTGTTTTCAAAAGGGCTGCATCCTCCTGGCCATTGGCTGCCTGTATGCCAAGTACGTGCTCCTTGACTCTAACTTTAAGCTGGCGTGTGGTTAGTCCGACATAAATCAGGGAGCATGGACAAGTGGCATAATAGATCACATTCCTTGAGGTACAAGTGATCGATTTTTCAATCTTATAGTTCTTACGACCTGTAGAATCAATGAATGAATCGCTGCGATCAATATTTGTACAGGCCACACAATGACCACGAGGACTGCAGCCCTGTCTGATAGGGATCTTACTCAAAAATGTTCTCGGGGTCTCACTATTATAGTGGCTATGCACCAAATGGTCACGCAAATTTCTGGCCCATCTAATCGTAATAGCTGGTCTTTCAGGTAATAGTTTAGCGATAGTTGGATCAGTCATTAAAATCGGCCATGCCTTCGCGAGGGCTGTGCGTAGAGATTCGGATTGGGTATTGAAATTGGTGATAAATCTCACTGATCCGGATTCTCTCATACAAATATTGTTGTGATACAACAAAGAGTTCCTCTCCGACCATTTTGCCCGATGGTACGCTCTCTTAATTGCCCTGCGACTATAGCCCCGCTCAAAAAAACACTGTTTGAGCTTCTCAGCCTCCTCCTCAAATAATATCTGTGTGGAACAGATGCGGCGGAGATCTAGAAATTGTCCCACTGGTACTGAGTGGATCATATGGCCTGGATGAGAAGGAGGCGTGCAGCAGCATATTCGTAGAGGTGGGTTTACGATAAATATTGGTGTTGATGTTACCCTCGACACCTCTCCGAAGTACGATATCCAGAAATTCAATTTCATCCGGATGGTGCTTAACGGTGAGATGTATATTTTGATCATTGTCATTAACTTCCTCAAAGAACTTATTCAAAGCTAAAGTCGTACCCTGCCATATCATAAAGACGTTGTCGATGTACCACGCCCAAGTAAGGATGCAGTCCATCGACGACAACCACCCATCGGACAGGAAGAGTTCCCTCTCCCACAGCCCCAGGAACTGATTAGCTTATGAAGGGGCAAAAGCCGCCCTCATAGCAGTTCCCTGGAGCTGTAGGTAGAAGGACCCCTTAAAAATAAAAAAGTTGTGAGAGTAAATTCCAGCACCTCAAGTACTAAGGCCCTAAAGCCAGAGGAGTAGTCCGATGATTCCAAGAAAAATTTGACGGCACGTAGGCCGTCCCTGTGTCGGATGCTAGTATATAAGGACTCGACATCAGCTGTGACGAGGGCGCCTGGGTCGAGAGAAATCTCATCGACCATCCGAAGCAACTGTGTTGTGTCCTTTAAAAATGAGGGCAGACCCTCCACCAATGGTTGTAAGATGGAGTCTATCCATTTATTGACATTCTCCAGGAGATTCCTCCGACCTGAGACGATAGGACGTCCAGGGGGAGTATTTATGTTCTTATGAATTTTGGGGAGGAGATAAAAAGTTGGTATTGCTGGTTCTTTCACTATCAATGCTGCGGCTAATTCCTTAGTGATGACTCCATTGTCGACGGCACCTGATATGATTTTTTAAGACGTGCACTGAAAGCAGACAAGGGGTTAAATGTCAATTTCTTGTAACACACCGGATTTTTTAACTGGTGAAAAGCCTCCCATTCGTACATAGTTCTGGGCCAAATTACGATGTTACCCCCATTGTCTGCCGGTTTTAGTACCACGTCAGGCAGGTGCCGCAGAGAATGAAGACGTCGCCGCTCCTCACCCGTCAAATTATCACATCGAATGTGCTGAGGGATTTTCAAAAAATCGTTAGTAACCACCTGCACAAATAAATCAATTACACTACAGGTAGATGGGGGGGGAATCTCCTGGAGCAAGGTCTAATAGACGGAGGTATCCTACCTCCCTCTGTTGCCTTGTGTTCATCGGACAGCTCCTCCAGCGCCCTCAGAGCTGTTTGTTCTTCTTCTGTGGGAAAGAGAACATGCAGATTGTCATAAAAAAAAATGCTGTTTAAATAACGAAAGTGCAAAGATGTGTAGGTCCTTAATAATGGTAAATGCATCAAGGCCCGCTGATGGAGAAAAAGAAAAACCTTCATTTAATAGAGACAGGTCAGAGGTAGTTAGTTGATATTCACTTAGGTTTATTACCTTATTATCCCCGTAGCCATCATCTGGGGAACGAGCACCCTGACGTTTATATGGGTGGTAATTATGTTTTCAGGGTCTCTTATTTACCACTCCAGAACGGGTAACCATTGAGGATATCGAAGCGTCCGAAGTTTCACCAGCTGAAGAGATGGACGAGAAAGAACTTGTCCGATTTCATGGATGTGGCTGGGAAATATTCTTAACCCAACAGTATACTTTTTTGAGCTGATAATCCTTAGTATCTTGGTTGAATTTATTGATTTGATTTTCATGTATCTTTGTTAGTGTCAGATCTAAGACTTTTTCTAGGTTGTTCTCAAAAGTCTGAATTCTTTCATCCGTGCAACTCGCACGGAGGTCCACCTGCGCTGCATCGATCAGTTTGTCAAGATGCCCGATCGATTTGGTATTTCATTTAATCAAAAGTTGCATTAAAGTTTTCGAACAGCTACTGCACGCCTCCTCCCACTCACCAATGAATGACTCATCAACTATTGGAAAGGCGGAAAAAACCCATATCCTCAGGCCCCTGGGAATCATGGCACGTGACACATATTTTTCCAAAAACGCATAGTTCCACCAGAGTCTAGTACATTTCACCAACATAGTCTGTATAGAGGCACACTTATCATCCCATGAATGATCACCAGCCCGCTGCACACCAGCCGCACCATCCCCAAAAACCTGTTCCATTTGTCCTAGCCAGGCTTTTTCTCTGGCTCTGTAATCCATATTATCGTGAACAATAAATGTGCAAAACACAGCAAAAATACAATAATGAAACAGAAACATGACTTTAATCAGCATGCTGAAAACCGCCCAAATTTTAGAGGGGGTGGATAGAACAAGTGTAACTCCTGTTGTTCCTTCCTTGACCCACTCCTCTTTCCTCCTGTATATAGTATATACCTGTGTCATCTGCTCCTGTATATACCTGTGTCATCTCTCCTGTGTATAGTATACACCTGTATGTCATCTCCTCCTGTATATAGTATATACTTGTGTCCAGAGGCGTATCTAGGGTTTCTGGCACCCGGGGCAAGAATTCATTTTGGCGCCCCCCCAGGACATATGCGATTTGCACACTTAGTCATGTACCCACGAGCCGCTCTCCTTAATGCTCTCAATATTCAGTGAAAAACTGAGAGCAGCAGGAAGAGAAGCTCGTTGTCACAGGACCATAAGTATGAAAATCACATATGAGTGAAGTGTCCATGTGACGACTACTGGAACCTCCAGAGCTGAATCCTGACATCGCAGCTTCTGAATTCTCACAACGTATGCACTGCACACTTTTAGGATTCTCCCTTGCCGGTGGACAGTCATGTCAGCACAAGCATGTGATTTGTATAATTCTGACCACATTCTGACCAGACGTGCCCGGCCTCACTCAGTTCATTTTCATAGAGTGAGGCCACGCATGTCTAGTCAGCACGTGACCACATGTGTGTAAATCGCCGGCATGAGAGAATCCTGACAGCGTGCAGGGCGCACTGTGAGAACTCAGAAGTCTGCAGTCACATAGAATGACTGCAGACTCATTACAAACCTGGACATCCCCTTTAATGCTCCTAACATAAATAAAAACATGAGAATTAGTCAGTATAACAAATAACATTTACATCCAGGTACTTTATACACTCATGCAAAACCATTTACCTCTCTGCACATTCACCCGCAGCGCTACGCATGCACGCACAAACACACACACACATATTGCGTACAGTATAATGGCCACACCTAGTTACTCCTACACACAAGGCTGAGCTCCGTACACCTTGCACACACGGCTCCGCTCTGTACACCTCGTACACACCCAGCTCCGCTCCATACACCTTGTACACACACGGCTCCACTCCATACACACACGGCTCCGCTCCATGCACCTTGCACACACGGCTCCGCTCTGTACACCTCATACACACACGGCTCTGCTACATCCACACAAACCACTCCTGACCCCACACAAAACCTTACCCTCGTCCAGCACCATGAAAACCAGCAGAGTCCTGCACTACACAGAGGTCCTCCCGTCCCGATCATGTGACTCTGACTCCTCCCCTCCTGTGACCTCATCCTAGGTCCTGTGCGCAGAGCAGCAGCAGCCATAGTTGAGAATAATATAAAAAGAAGGCACCAACAAGTACCAATTGTAATAAAAGTAACAAAATTTATTAAGTATATTAAAAAGTAAAGAACCAAAATGAACAAAAAGGGATGTGACAAGGTAAGCCAGAAATGGATGGCACCACAAGCAGAGACAGGTACATTCAGGTATATACTAAAAGTACAGTATGCATGCTCAAAACTAATTTAACCTATGTTTGTGCAAAAAGACACATGAACACCAAGTGCACCGAGGGGCTTGTATACCACCCTTGAGACATGAGCAATCAAGAGGAGTCAGATGAGATGACTGAGTAATAGAGGTAAATTACCTGAATGGACACTGGAGCTCTGAGGTGCCATCGTCCCCAACGCGCGTTTCGGCGCTTAAGCCTTCTTCCGGGGGATGGCATCCTTAGAGAACCGGGGTCTTAAATAGAACAGAGTGCCCAATCAAGCCTGTCCAACTTACAAAATCACTGTGTGCAGGTGGCGCATGTGGACGCCGACGAAACCGGAAGTGGGGGCGAGCGAGGACGTCACCAAGCGTGCCGGCCCAGACGCGAGGCCCCGCCCACATGTAATCACGTGAGCGGAGACCTGCGCACAGGACCCAGACAAGCCAGGATGAGACGCCGTCACCCGCACCCAGTTGCCAGGAGCCGGCGCACATGCGCACAACAGTGAGGTAACTCAGATTAGCACCAACAATGTTGGTAAAAATATATAAAGTGCAGTGCATGAACAATAGCATAAGTAAATACATAACAAGCAACAATGCTGGGTAAGATAAATTCAGTGCTATACAATAAATACAGATAAATACATTAAGTGAGTATAACAGTGCAATAGTCCATATACAGAATAAAAACTGTAAGATGACAAAAATGACAATAATAAAGGGACAATACAAGCAGCTTAGTAAATATAATTAAAAATGCAAAGAGAATAAGCTGCAAGGTGAAGGTGATCCAATCCACAGTAAGTCCATATATGGTGACTGGATACAATTATTTCCTCCAAAGCTGAATGGGCAGATATTCAAGTTAATGAAGAAAAACTAAGAAAATAAAGAATAAAAAATTATTAAAAAGAACACCAGATGGTAAGATGCCAATAAAAACAAAAAACAGCAAGGTGAATCAAGAGGATTGCAAAAAAGGGGCAAAGCTTAGGACCTCATTAAGACCTTGTGGATGAACAGTGCGAAGTCTCCAGATCCAGTATGACTCTTTTTGCGCCAATAGTCGGCTTAAATTACCCCCACGGAGACTGGAAACAATGCGGTCAATACCCTTTACATGAAAACCAGAAGGATCACAAGAATGGAATTTTCTAAAATGGCGCGGGATGGTTTTTAAGGCCTCAACATTGTCTTCCTTAGCCGCAGATAAAATATCGCGGACATGTTCCCATATCCGTACCTTAAGGGCTCTCGTAGTAAGGCCCACGTACATTTTATTGCATGGACACGAAGCATGGTACACCACCATTGTGGTTGTACAAGTAATAGTTTGTGTAATTACAAACATGCGACCATCTGAAGAAGAAAAATCACGAGCCGAGACAATGTTGGGGCACGCCACGCATCTACCACAGGGTTGGCAACCCCAAACATTAGTCCGGGGAGCCAAACCTGAAGAAAAGATAGGAGATGGGGGAGAAGGCGCTAGGTAACTCCTAACAAGGTGGTCACCCAGATTTTGAGACCTATGAGCCGTAATTGATGGTTTAGAGGGTAAGTATTGTTTTAGGACTGGGTCCGCCAAAAGGATCGGCCAATATTTGGTAACAACATCATACATACTCCTCCACTGAGAGTGATATTGTGTGACCAATCTTACCTGTGTGTTTTCATTATTTACACCAGAAGAATACAACAGTTGATGCCTCCCGGTATTTCTAGCTCTATTATAGGCTCTCTTGAGACACCTCTTGCTGTAGCCCCTTTCCAAGAAACGATCCGTCATTTCTCTGGCCTGTACCTCAAAATCTTCATTGGACGAACAAATCCTCTTTATGCGGAGAAACTGGCCAACAGGAACAGAATTAATCACATGGGGTGGGTGGGAAGACGAAGCATGCAGTACAGAATTGACCGCCGTGTCCTTACGAAAGGCATCGGCAATCAGAATGCCATCCACACCTCTCCTCACAGTGACATCCAAAAAATCAATTGAATTTAGGTCAAATTTATAAGACAAATGAATATTAAGTTCATTGATGTTCAATTCAGAAAAGAAAACCTGTAAATCAAAAGGGGTGCCTCGCCAGATCAGGAAAATATCATCAATGTAGCGGGCCCAAAAAATGACCTGCTCCATTGACGGGCCCTGATCCGACGAGAATAGGTCCTTCTCCCACAGCCCCAGGAACAAGTTGGCATAAGCTGGCGCACAAGCCGCGCCCATCGCAGTTCCCTGGAGCTGCAGGTAGAAGGACCCATTAAAAAGAAAAAAATTGTAAGTCAACAAAAATTGTAAAAGAACAAGCAAAAAGTCATTGTCACCGGAGGAGAAGCTGGTCATGGACAAAAAATACTGGACCACCCTCAAACCATCCTGGTGGCGAATATTGGTGTATAACGACTCTACGTCACATGTTACGAGGATCATATCCTCGTCAATATGTACAGAGTCTATTTTTTTAAGAAAATCAGACTTATCCTTCAAATAAGAAGGAATAGTCTCCACCAGGGGTTTGAGGAACGAGTCAATGTACTTACCGATGCCTTCCGTAAGCCCACCCACGCCAGAGATAATAGGCCTACCAGGAGGATTGCGTAAGTTTTTATGCACCTTCGGAAGAAGGTACAGCGTGGATATACGAGGGTCCTTAACCAATAGAACATCACATACTTGTGAAGTAATGATACCGTCATCAGAAGCCCTTTGTAAAATTTTAGACAATTCCCCCTTGTAAGAAATAAGAGGATTAAAGGTTAATTTCTTATAGCAAGAGGCATCCCTGAGTAGACGGTAAGCCTCAGCAAGATACATCTTGATAGGCCAAATCACAACGTTCCCGCCCTTGTCAGCCGGTTTGAAAACTACATCCTTACGTTTTTTAAGCCTATTTAAGCCCAAGGCTTCAGCCTTGGAAAGGTTGTTGCAATAGGTTGAAGTGGAGATCATGTCAAACTCATTAGGAACAAGCCTGACAAAGGTGTCCACATTGGGGCATAGCGACAAGGGCGGGAACTTAGTGGACCTCGGGCATAAGGATGATGGTAACCTACCCAAAGTTGGACCAACATGTTCCTGTGCCAGTTCCTCCAACATTCTCAGGGCCAATTGTTCTTCTGGTAAAGGAAATGCCTGTTGGATGTCCTCACTATGATGCCATTTTTTGAAAATAAGGGACCTGGCAAACATGTGTAGGTCCTTAAGAGCCACAAAGGGATCAAACCGCGTGCTGGGAGAAAAGGTGAGACCTTTAGAGAGTAAACAAATCTCATCTGGACTCAGATTATGTTCAGATAAATTAATTACCTTAAGAGCGTCTTTTTTATTCAAGCGCTCTGGGCCACATTTGTTACTGTTAGATTTCTGGTCCCACTTTCTCTTACCAGAGTTGCCAAAACGGGTTTGCATAGAACGTTGTGATGTGTCTGATGTCTCCCCAGAGGATGAAATGGAAGAGACGGAAGGAGATCTCTGACTCCTGTTGTTAAAAGTTGTTTTTTTCCATCTATAGACCGTTTTACGTTGAAAATCAGTACTATCACGAAGTCATTTTTTGTCATGTGTTGTTTTAATCTGAGATTCTCAAACCGCTGAACTTTTTTCTAAAGCATTATTAAATGCCAAGATGTTCTCTGCAGTGGCCAACCTTTTATACTCCACAAAAAGACCATCAATCTCAGTTTCCAATAACAAAACAGATTTCTTGTTATAATCAACCAATAATTCCATAAATTGTGAGGATGCCTTGGTACAGACCTCCTCCCATTTAGTAGTAAATGTGTCATCAGTTACCGGGAAAGAGGGGAAAACCTGAATGCGTAAACCACGTGGTATTAAATTCTTCTTGAGGTAATTTTCCGAAAACGCCCTGTTCCACCAAATTTTGGTCCGTTTATGTAGAAGCTTTTTAATATGCATTTGTAATGCTATAGTGTCCCCTTGATCACCTGACGCTGTACTAGCGGAACCATTGTCGAAGACCTGTGCAACTTGTGTTTGCCAGGCTGCATCCCTAGATTTATAATCCATTGGGCCTAAAGAAAATCTGTGAAAATACACAGTATTAATATGAAACGAAAAAACAAGACCTGCACCCACAACCAAATGAGGAACGGTGCAATAAATAAGAGGTAAGTGCCAATAATAGCTGATAAATAACAAAATTTATTAGGTATATTAAAAAGTAAAGAACCAAAATGAACAAAAAGGGATGTGACAAGGTAAGCCAGAAATGGATGGCACCACAAGCAGAGACAGGTACATTCAGGTATATACTAAAAGTACAGTATGCATGCTCAAAACTAATTTAACCTATGTTTGTGCAAAAAGACACATGAACACCAAGTGCACCGAGGGGGTTGTATACCACCCTTGAGACATGAGCAAACAAGAGGAGTCAGATGAGATGACAGAGTAATAGAGGTAAATTACCTGAATGGACACTGGAGCCATAGTTGTGGTGTGCGGCTCTCTGCGGTGGAGGGGCTCTGCTTCGGGACAAGTGCAGTCCCACCTGCGACCGCGGTAGTTACGCATCGCTGCTGACACTTGGGATTCCACGCGCAGCACTTTCTCTGAGCCGGCTGTTAATTTGACAGCCGGCTCAGAGAACAAGACTATAATCTCAGTGTAGGGGCGGCAGAATGCCGCCGACGAGGAGCCTCCTTGGACCGCCGCCTCATCAGGCGGCACGCTGGCGCCCCCCTGTCGGCTGCGCCCGGGGCACATGCCCCGGCTGCCCCCCCCTGGATACGCCACTGCTTGTGTCATCTACCCTGTATATAGTATATACCTGTATGTCATCTCCTCCTGTATATAGTATATACCTGTGTCATCTGCTCCAGTATATAGTATATATCAGTGTGTCATCTGCTCCTGTATATAGTATATACCTGTGTCATCTCCCCTGTATATAGTATAAATCTGTATGTCATCTCCTCCTGTATATAGTATATGTGTGCCATCTCATCCTGTATCAGACCTCGTTCACACGTTATTTGGTGAGTATTTTTACCTCAGTAGGTATTTTTGCCTCTGGCAGTATATATTAGCTCACACATGCACATAATAGACAGGTCATGTGACTGACAGCTGACGTATTTCCTATATGGTACATTTGTTGCTCTTGTAGTTTGTCTGCTTATTAATCAGATTTTTATTTTTGAAGGATAATACCAGACTTGTGTGTGTTTTAGGGCGAGTTTCATGTGTCAAGTTGTGTGTGTTGAGTTGCCTGTGGCGACATGCATGTAGAGACTTTTGTGAGATGAGTTTTGTGTGGCGACATGTGTGTAGCAACTTTTTGTGTGTCGAGTTGCATGTGACAGGTTAGTGTAGCAAGTTGTGTGCAGCAAGTTTTGCGCATGGTGAGTTTTGCGTGTGGCAAGTTTTATGTGTGGTGCGTTTTGAGTATGTGCAAGTTTTGTGAGGCAACTTTTGCATGTGTTGCAACTTTTGTGCATGTGGAAATTTTTCCGCGTGTGCAAGTTTTGCGTGTGGCAAGTTTTCCATGAGGTGTTTTGCACGTGTGGCGAGTTTTGTGTGAGCCTAGTTTTGCATGTGGCGAGTTTTGCATATGGTGAATTTTGCGCGTGGCGAGTTTTGAGTGGCAACTTTTGTGTTTCGACTTCTACACTCTGTTCCAAATTATTATGCACAAAGAGTTTAGGAATGATAAGGTTAGAATTTTTTTGTTTGTCATTTAAACTCATTGATGGTGATGTGTGTCAGGGCTCTTTATATCACTGAAAGCAATTGCAGATACCTGTGCAAATTAGTTTGGCAGGTGAGTCCAAATAAAGGCAAGACTAGTGTTGAGCATTCCGATACCGCAAGTATCGGGTATCGGCCGATACTTGCGGGTATCGGAATTCCGATACCGAGATCCGATACTTTTGTGGTATCGGGTATCGGTATCGAAACATTAATGTAAAAATGTGTAAAAGAGAGAATTAAAATAAAAAAATATTGCTATACTCACCTCTCCGACGCAGCCTGGACCTCAGCGAGGGAACCGGCAGCGTTGTTTGCTTAAAATTTGCGCGTTTACTTCCTTACGTGAAGTCCCGGCTTGTGATTGGTCGCGTGCCGCCCATGTGGCCGCGACGCGTCCAATCACAGCAAGCCGTGACGTAATTTTAGGTCCCTCAGGATTTTAAAATTACGTTCTGGCTTGTGATTGGTCGCGTCGCGGTCACATGGGCGACGCGACCAATCACAAGCCGGGACTTCACGGGAGGCTGGACACGCGCGCATTTTAAGCAAACAACGCTGCCGGTTCCCTCGGTGAGGTCCAGGCTGCGTCGGAGAGGTGAGTATAGCAATATTTTTTATTTTAATTCTTTCTTTTACACATTAATATGGATCCCAGGGCCTGAAGGAGAGTTTCCTCTCCTTCAGACCCTGGGAACCATCAGGAATACTGTCCGATACTTGAGTCCCATTGACTTGTATTGGTATCGGGTATCGGATTGGATCCGATACTTTGCCGGTATCGGCCGATACTTTCCGATACCGATACTTTCAAGTATCGGACGGTATCGCTCAACACTAGGCAAGACTACTTAAGAAGGCTGTTCCACATTATTAAGCAGCCTACATTTTTGGCCAAAATGGGAAAGAAAAATTATGTGTCGGCTGCTGAGAAGCAACATATTGTGGAGTATTTAGGTCAAGGCATGACTACAATCAACATTGCCAAGACACTTCATCGTGATCATTGCACAATCAAGAAGTATGTAGCTGATTCCCAGCAAACACGTGTGCATGCTGATAAGGAAAAATTGAGGACCCTTTCCAACAGGCAATTGCGTAAGGTTAAAAGAGCAGCTGCAAAAATGCCTGGTCATAGCAGCAGACAAGTTTTTGATGCTGCTGGTGCCTCCAACATCCCCAGAACAACAAGATGCAGGGTCCTTCAGAGGTGCGTAAGCCATCCTGTCGACCACCTCTATCCACTGCACACAAGCAGAAACAGCTCCAGTGGGCCAAACGATACATGAAGACTGACTTCCAAACTGTTTTGTTCACCGATGAGTGCCGTGCAACGCTCGATGGTCCAGATGGATGGAGTGGAGGATGGCTGGATGATGGACACCCCATGAAAACACGGCTAAGGCGCCAACAAGGAGGAGGTGGAGTAATGTTTTGGGCTGGAATCATGGGGAGAGAGATTGTCGGCCCCTTTATGATCCCTGAAGGGGTAAAGATGAACTCCATAATCTATGTGGAGTTTCTAAAAACACTTCCTGACAAGGTTCAAGAGGAAGAACCGTGCTTTCTGCAGCAAGATCATTTTCATGCATAATAATGCACCATCTCATGCTGCAAAAAACACATCTGCATCTCTGGCTGCTATGGGCATAAAAGAGGACAAACTTATGGTGTGGCCACCATCTTCCCCTGGCCTCAACCCCATTGAGAACCTCTGAAGCATCATCAAAAGGAGTGTCTATGATGGCGGGAGGCAGTTCACATCTAAGCTACAGCTCTGGGAGGGTATTCTGTCCACATGCAAAACAATTGAAGCAGAAACCATCCAAAAACTGACAAATTCAATGGACGAGAGAGTTCAGAAGCTTCTTTCGAACAAGGGGTCCTATGTGCAAATGTAACCACCTAGAATAAAGTTTTCACTCGAAAACTGTTTGATTTCATTTTGTAATAAGCTGATAATGCTTATAACTTCACAATTGACCATTTTTTTGTTCAAAATAAAATAAAAAAGGTTGAAAACTCTGCTGTGCATAATAATTTGGAACATGCGTTTTGAGTGTTTATTTTTTTTAAAAAGATACTGTTTTCATAGGCAGTTTGTTCCAAAACATTGCAATTATACTAGAACTAGATGGCAGCCCGATTCTAAAGAATCGGGAGTCTAGAATCCATATATACTTTATTTATTCAAATGTAAGAATAATACAATTAATAAATAATAGTAAGAAAGAACAAAAAATGGCTGCACTCACCAGCTCTTGACAATTCTTGTTATTTAAGGTACAGTTACACAGGATCCATGAACATGCTTATGAGGGGAGTGATGAAAGACATCAGACAACAACTTTGCGTGTTGTGGCAAATGCCACAACAACGGTTCTTTGCTTAAGAACAATAATGTAAATAATAAATAATATGTATCAATAACTATGTATATTGGTATGTTCTATGACATTTTAAAATATTTCATTATTATGTGGAAAAGCTCTTAGTACCCATACTGGCGCATACTTGTGTGCCCATCAGGTATTTTCACAGTAATTTTACATCTGATGGGTTGGTATGAATCGTTTTTAATCATCTCTTGGGCTTAGCTAAGCCTTCATTTTAAATAATTCTAATAAGTACAACAGAAATAAAAGCCTTTTTGTGTATCCAAATTTTTTGTGTTTATTTTTACAGAAGTGTAAAATTTAAGAAATCAACGTTCATAGTACACCGATGGGCTAATATAAGCATGCCCATCAACCACGTCACGGTAGCCTTTGAACTGATGGGTCCTAACTAACTGATTCCTATTTCTTAATACTCAAACCTCTTTCACATCTGCATGTTTCTGATATTTGCAGAAGTAATGTTAAAAACAATACAACTTCCACACTTGGCACCAAAGAACTGATCTACAACACACTTTCAGCAAGTGCCATGCAATGTAGATGAAGCTTGGAGTTAACTTGCAGTAAATGCGGCAAACGCGGCTTCAACAATTGCATTAAATGCAGCCACAACAAAAACACTGGTAAGTGGAGATTTTGTGGCGAAAACTGCAGAAACCACATGTGCCGCACCTGCCGCAAGTGAAGTACAAATTCCGTATACATTGCATGCAACTTACAGCAAGAGTGGCGTGGGTCAGCCCTTAGGCAGGAAGTGCAGAAATAGCCTTTTTTCCACCATAAATTCTCCAAATAGCAGAAAAATGTTGATGTGAAAGCAAAATCTCTATTCTTTCCCTATCTATCTAAATATGTACCTATCTATATATCTATTTCTATGTACAGAACACACCTGGAGATAGAGATGTGTGTGAACAGCCATCCCACCCGTCTCTGACCTGTTCACAAAAACCTCACCCTTTTTAAAAACAAAATGAAATCTCTCAGAAGCTATACTGCTGGAGCTTCAAATACAGGTTCCTATCACCAAATACAGGCATTTGGATGATACACATCTTACATCTTGTACTTAATGTGTGTTCTACTTACCTATAAAAATATGTATTGATATATCATATTTCTAAATTTATGTAGATATGATATAGAGTTATTAACCCTATATGCTAATGAGTACGTATGTTATATACGTATTTCCTACATAAGTACTTAAAATCTATATGTCTATTGCTACACTAATTTTTTTTTGTTTTTGTTTTTTTTCCTTATCTCTATACATAGAATTTGCCTATTGCTGTCTATGTTATTAGAAAAACTGAATAATGAAAAAAAAGAAAAGTAACTTTAAACTAAAATATTTTTGTAGATAATATTACGTGTGAAGACTTTAGTACTATCAGCCAATAATTGTCCTTGAAGTGGTGTATTAACCACTTTAACCCTCACATTGCAACATTGCTTCACCCTGGAAAAAGCAACATACAATTGACCATGGGCAAAAGCAGGTTCTGGTAGATAAATGCCAACTCGATGGAGGGTCTGGCCTTGAGATTTATTTATGGTCATTGCAAATGCGGGCTTGATAGGAAATTGTCTCCGTCTTAATTTAAAAGGTAATTCAGTCTCTGATGGACACAAATCAATTCGTGGAATGAATACCACATTTCCTGCTGCTGACCCACTAATTACTTTAGCCAGTATGATATTGGCATGTAAGGCAGTGACAATGAGCCGCGTACCATTGCAGAGACATTTGTTCGTGTTCAGATTACGTAATAACATGACAATGGTGCCAATTTTAAGTTTCAGCCGATGTGAAGGCATTCCAGTTGGTGTTAGTGAATTCAAAAACTCAAGTGGGTATTGATCGAGGTCATCAGCTTCATCAGGATCGATGGAATCATCACTGATATATTCAGTATAGTCACCTATCAATAAATCCATGACTTGGGAATTGACTTTCTCAACGTCCTCATTTTTTGGACATAAAATTGCATGAGATGCAGCTGTATTTATGCTTTCGGTGTCATTCACATCAATACAAAGATTATCTCCAAAAATTTCAATTATTAAAGAGCCAGTGCATACCATGTCTGGAGGAATTTCAATTACATCATCTCCAAGGTTATGTTCATTAGATAGTTCACCATTTCCCAGTTGAAGCAACCAACTGCTGTAGTGAGGATCAATGGAGCGCATGTTGTTAATAAGTGGCAGGCGAGTAAAATGTTGCCAGTGTTGTGAATATTTTATACAGCTCTCTACAACATCAGTTCTTGTCCCATGAGGGATGACAGGAAGACATTGTCTAAAGTCGCCTCCAAAAACAATCACTTTACCTCCAAACGGTGTTTTTTCTTTGTGAGCTACATTTGTTGTCATGACATCACGTAAAACTCTATCAATGACATGCAATGCATATTTGGATAGCATTGTGCACTCATCAATAATAAAAAGTTTAGTGCTGTGCAAATCTTTTGCTGCATCGGTATCATTCTTAATCCTGGAAACAGATGTTTCATTCACAGGAATTGGAATCCCATAAAGAGAATGAATGGTTCGTCCACCTTGTAGCAAGTTGGCGGCAATTCCAGTAGTGGCAGCAGGTGACACAATGTCTCCTTGTCCTCTTAGCTGATGTAGGAGTAGATGATATAGGTACGTTTTTCCGCTGCCACCAGGACCATCAAGGAAAAAACACTTTGCTGTAGAATTAGTGTCTTCTAAAGCTTGAGTGATAGCATCAAAAGCAAAAAGTTGGTCCTCATTTAGAGTAGCTTTCATTTCAGCAGCTGCTGATAACTCATAATCTTTATCATACTGTGGGAGGAGGTGTTGTTTCTTGACTGGACGTGGCAAATTAAAATCAGTATAAGTTTTGCCATGAGCTTTAAGAACATGTTGGACATCTGTCATAGCATAGCCTTCACAATTGACACACTCCAGAGTGTCGGAGTGGTATGCATAGCAGTAGTCTTCTACAAAGTGTTCCTTAAATTCATCCCATAAGTCCCGAGGTTTAGCTGGAGGACCAAAAATACAAATGTAGGCAAACATGTCACGTAGCTGTGCTGGCATGTTGAGAATACTGGCATCAAGTAATGTATTTCTCCACAGACTATCATCAAATAGTAAGCCAAGAGCTAATGCCGCATCTTTGAAGGTTTCATGTGTGACTCCGTGTACAGTTTTTATGCTGTCAAAACTGGTTGCACCTTTGACATGTAACAATAACAATCTTAAATAGTAGCGTTCTTAGTCTTTCACACTGACAGTATACATTCGTCCAATCACAGAACCACCTGCTCGCTTTCTAACTTCCCAAGAACCTTCTTTCCAAACATAGTTTTCGGGAATTTCACGGTATAAATAAATATGAGCATGATGGTCGTTCTGATTAAGCTTGAAGTAGGCCATAAGTGTAGAATTTTGATGGAGCTTTTGTTTGATGTTTCCAATAGAGTCATCCTCATGAAAATAGAGTGGCTGAGAATGCGGTAGATGTACAGCAAGGCGAATGATGCTATGAGATTGTTTATGCATTGGATATGAGAATATTCGCCAAGCTGCCTCTGGTGCACTGACATATCTTGAATCCATGAATTGGTGTGTTTCATCATGTTGGATGTTAGTCTGGCAGATTTCAAGATTAGCTTTATCATGTCCTTTGTAGACGTATTTAAATAAATATTTCACAGCCTGAATGGAACCACAAACTTCGACATTTATATGGCACTTGTATTTTAATAGCAGGAACGGATTATATGGAACCACCCACGAATTGTCAATCATGTTAGAATGGTGTTGAAAAGATGGGCCAAAGTGTCTGCGATAAGTAGGATAGGCGTCCTTAGCTATGATGGTTCTTGGTTGCAAATCTTTAGGGAAACCTTTTGTACACTTCCCCAGATCCATACAGGGAGAATTTGGGTTGTGTTCTCCACACGGACCATGAATCATATGTTGGAGAACAATTTTATGGAGCTGAGGGTAGTGGGTAGGATTGGGAATTTCAGCCCACACTGTATTGTCTATGTCCTCCTCAGTCCTTAATTTGGAGTTGCTGTCCAGAATAATCAAAATGTGAGCATGTGGAAGGCCACGTTTTTGAAATTCAATTACATGAACCATAGCGCAAACTTTCCCAAATAATCCGTTGTTAATGTCTTTTAAAAGTGCTTCCAGTTTTATTTTGAAAACACGTGCCACCAAATCAGGTCTATGTTCCACACGCTGCCAAGGTTCCAAATTCTCAGTAATCGCATTCCATTTCGGATTACAGGTCATGGTGATGAATAGATCAGGACGACCATATTTAGTCACAATAGCCATGGCATCCTGGTACCGCTGCTGCATATTCCTGGGACTGCCTTCAAACGAAGATGGTAAAATGACCGTTTTTCCAATGGGGATGCCCTTCTCAATGGATTTTTTCTGGAGATGTTCCTGGAGTACACAATAATCCTCTACTTTCAAATCCTTTTGGTGTTGACGGATATAATTTAGGCGATTTGCCTCGATTTTCACATAAGCATCCACTAAGTACTGCTGAGTGAGTTTGCCACCATTCAGGAGTGGATTAAACTGATTACGGACAGACAGCACATAGCAGTAATATTGCAGTTGTGTAACTCTGCGTGGACTTTGCCCTTGTTGCTTGAGGCCATCATGCCAGCCCTGGTCTCCGTAAGGGAAAAATAAAGGATAGAGTAAAGCATCTAAATTACTGTGTAGAATGCTGACCTGTTGTGTTCTTGGCGCCAAAGGATTTTTGGGGTCCGGTTGTAAATGTATTAAAATATCACGATTAAATGGTGGCTCTCCATTGTCATTTTCAAATACGACAGCAACTTCATTGACAGTTGGATTATTATATCGGCGAGGGTCTTGATTCCGATCTTGTTTAAGGGCCATGATGATATTTGGCATGAGAGTGCCATTAGCTTCAGCTTTAAGATGTTCTTCATGTTCCACATCTCGTAACATTTTGTAGGCAGCAACAAAGAGATTCACATTGTCTAACTGAAGAGCAATTATACTCATCAAAGTGGGATGACATTTTTGATTTTGTTCACAGTTTAAACGTTGTTCATTCGCGGTAGCGGTATCCAAAATATACAGTTGGGCATAAGCTGGAACTTGATCATCACTGGGATGTAGGGTTTCAGTACGATGATATATTTGTCCATGTATACGGAAACAGTAAGGGCCATGTCCAGGTGGAGGGGATATATTGGCACCCATGGAGGCGAAAGCAAATGAGCTGTTAATACTAAGAATATTTTCCATGAGATTCTTACTGAACTCACTCTCCCCTGTCAGCAATCGTTTAAAGACCTCGGGATATTGGGGTATAGGTATATGCACTTTACTCTTGTGACAACACAGAGTAAAATTTTTATCTGCTGGTATCTCAGCATTAAAATGTAATGCTTGACAATGTTCACATAAATAGTTCATAGGACCACAGGAGTGTTCTACTATGGTACTGTCATCATTAGTAAAACCTGTAGGATGTTGAGGTACAGGTTGTGGTAACGGAGCATTGGAATGTTTCTTTAAGCCAACATATATAAAGTGTGGACCTGGTAGAGGATCTTCACTGTCCACAGATTCAATCACTGAGGAGTTGGAAGGTGTATCGTGGTCAGGGTTTATTAATATGGAGGTGCAAGCGGTTTTTTTGCGCCGTTCACGGCGTGCACCAGCTGCATTTGGTAATAGTTTGTTGCCTTAGAAGAGTCAGGTGTGAAGCATGTCTTATAAGCAGACTTAACGGTGTACAGGCGACGGCGTTTATCATTTGGAGTGTAAGTAGGACAGTGTTTGCGCTTACGTGCAGATTTACCAACGGTTAAAGGAGCTTCAGGCTGCACACATTCTATGAATGGGAGACAAAGAAGCTGTATTGTGGGCAGAATCTATGACTGAGGACGTGGAAATATTATGTTTGCAACGTTGAGAGCGTGCAGCAGCAGCTTTATTACTTAATCGATTAGTTTTGTCCTCAAAAGACTCATTAGTAATGCGTTTATTGCAAGCAGCATTAACAGTGTCCAGGCGCTTCTGTCTGTCCTCTGTAGTCTCGTTAGCACGCTGTTTGCGCTTACGTGCGGCATCGGCGGCTTTTCGCTGTGCGTCATTGGTATACTTATTATCAGACCTGATGTTACGTGCGCCATCAGCAGCTTTGGGCTCTGTGTCATTAGTATACTTAACAGTGTCCAGGCGCTTGCATCTATCCTCTGTACTCTTGTTAGCACGCTGTTTGCGCTTACGTGCAGCATCGGTGTCTTTTCGCTGTGCGTCATTGGTATACTTATTATCAGACCTGATGTTACGTGCGCCATCAGCAGCTTTGGGCTCTGTGTCATTAGTATACTTAACAGTGTCCAGGCGCTTGCATCTATCCTCTGTACTCTTGTTAGCACGCTGTTTACGCTTACGTGCAGCATCGGCGGCTTTTCGCTCTGCGTCATTGGTATACTTATTATCAGACCTGATGTTACGTGTGCCATCAGCAGCTTTAGGCTCTGTGTCATTAGTATACTTAACAGTGTCCAGGCGCTTGCATCTCTCCTCTGTACTCTTGTTAGCACGCTGTTTGCGCTTACGTGCAGCATCGGCGGCTTTTCGCTCTGCATCATTACCATACTTTATATCAGACCTGATCTTACGTGCGCCATCAGCAGCTTTGGACTCTGTGTCATTAGTATACTTAACAGTATCCAGGCGCTTGCATCTATCCTCTGTACTCTTGTTAACACGGTTTGCGCTTACGTGTGGCATCGGCGGCTTTTCGCTCTGCATCATTACCATACTTTATATCAGACCTGATCTTACGTGCGCCATCAGCAGCTTTACACTCTGTGTCATTAGTATACTTAACAGTATCCAGGCGCTTGCATCTATCCTCTGTACTCTTGTTAACACGCTGTTTGCGCTTACGTGTGGCATCGGCGGCTTTTCGCTCTGCATCATTACCATACTTTATATCAGACCTGATCTTACGTGCGCCATCAGCAGCTTTACACTCTGTGTCATTAGTATACTTAACAGTATCCAGGCGCTTGCATCTATCCTCTGTACTCTTGTTAACACGCTGTTTGCGCTTACGTGCGGCATCGGCGGCTTTTCGCTCTGCATCATTACCATATTTTATATCAGACCTGATCTTACGTGCGCCATCAGCAGCTTTGGACTCTGTGTCATTACTATACTTCACAGTGTCCAGGCGCTTGCATCTATCCTCTGTACTCTTGTTAGCACGCTGTTTACGCTTACGTGCGGCATCGGCGTCTTTTTGCTCTGCATTATTAGTATACTTTATATCAGACCTAATCTTACGTGCGCCATCAGCAGCTTTGGGCTCTGTGTCATTAGTATCCTTACTATTAGAGCTCATGTTGGCTAAGCTAAACAGCTTTAAGCGTGGTGGTGGCAAACAACAGGTTAATAAGAGGCAGTGTCAGGTAGTAGGAAAATAGCCAGTTAATAATAGGCAATAGTTCTTTGCAGGAATACAGATATTAATAAATAGGCAGTTTATATTGCAGAGAAATTGCTGGGCAATAATGGACAATGTCCTTATGTGGCAAATAATAGAGCAATATACCCAGTGTGGCAAAGAAGAGGTTAATAAACAGCAGTCTCTCAGTATAACAGTCAGTGAATAATAGGCAGTATATGGAGAAAACACCAAACAAAAGTTCAAAATTGGTGTGAAAATGTCACTGAACCACTTCACAACTAAATATATATAGTTTTGGTAAATGGTATTATCATTTTTTTGACGAAATTCGTCAGGAGCTTGAAGAGCGACGTCACTGGGACCGCCTCCACGCAGTAGAAACTTGCTGTGAGGTAAAAATTCAAAAATCACACCAAAATGGCGGGCGGAGTGTGTCACAGTACGGCACATTTCTGATTGGTCGCTCGCGGCAGGCGGCAACCAATCAGAAAAGTGCCGCGCACCACAAAGGCATATATCTTTGTCCACCCTGAGCGGGTGTAGGACGCTGGTGACGTCACTTATCTCCGGACATTATCTCCGGACAAAGCCACGGAAGTTGGCACAAATTGCCGGAAGTAGTATTCTAGGCAATTATATATTAGATTGTCCTGTCACCAGCCATGTGTACGATTATCGGCCAAAAGCCTCTCTGGAACCAATAATCACCGCATGTAAAGGTATCTTTATAAGTTAAAGATTCAGAATACTATGACTTTTATCATATCCTGAACAGTCAAGTTTTTTATGAACCGTTAAGGTTTTCTGGTTGAAGTAAAAAAAACTCTGAGTGTTTACAGTTTGAAACCATAAAATGTTGAAAAATTATGTCATTCTTGAGTATCACTCAATGGTGCTCATAAACGTGTCAAATTTGATCTATAATATACTTTAATATACGTTACTTTAATCTTTAATATACTTAAGAACAGGGCCCCAGACATCACACAGGGGGTCTGAAACACCGCACAGTGGTCCAAAATATCGCTGTGCTCTGCCTGGGGCTCCATATGCTGCCTGGGGCCCCTGTGCTCTGCCTGGGGCCCCATATGCTGCCTGGGGCCCCTGTGCTCTGCCTGGGGCCCCATGTTCTGCCTGGGGCCCCTGTGCTCTGCCTGGGGCCACTGTGCTCTGCCTGGGGCCCCATATGCTGCCTGGGGCCCCTGTGCTCTGCCTGGGGCCCCATATGCTGCCTGGGGCCCCTGTGCTCTGCCTGGGGCCCCATAGGCTGCGTGGGGCCCCTGTGCTCTACCTGGGACCACTGTGCTCTGCCTGGGGCCCCATATGCTGCCTGGGGCCCCTGTGCTCTGCCTGGGGCCACTGTGCTCTGCCTGGGGCCCCATATGCTGCCTGGGGCCCCTGTGCTCTGCCTGGGTGTAGGACACTGGTGACGTCACTTATCTCCGGACATTAGCTCCGGACATTAGCTCCGGACATTAGCTCCGGACAAAGCCACGGAAGTTGGCACAAATTGCAGGAAGTAGTATTCTAGGCAATTAATCTCCGGACATTAGCTCCGGACATTAGCTCCGGACATTAGCTCCGAACATTATCTCCGTACATTAGCTCTGGACAAAGCCACGGAAGTTGGCACAAATTGCAGGAAGTAGTATTCTAGGCAATTATATATTAGATAGTAGATGACTGGAAAATAACAATGACTGCAATTCAGATAGGTAATTTAGAGAAAATATGAGGAAATATTATTTGCATAATAATTTGGAACACAGTGTATGTAGCGAGGTTGGTGTATGTGTGGTGAAATGTGTGCTGAGGGTGGTATATGTGTTCAAGCACGTGGTAGTGTGTGGTGCATTTTGTGTGTGTGTTCATATCCCCGTGTGTGGTGAGTATCCCATATCGGGCCCCACCTTAGCAACTGTACGGTATATACTCTTTGGTGCCATCGCTCTCATTCTTTAAGTCCCCCTTGTTCACATCTGGCAGCTGTCAATTTGCCTCCAACACTTTTCTTTTCACTTTTCCCCCATTATGTAGATAGGGGCAAAATTGTTTGGTGAATTGGAACGTGTGGGGTTAAAATTTCGCCTCACAACATAGCCTATGACGCTCTCGGGGTCCAGACGTGTGACTGTGCAAAATTTTGTGGCTGTAGCTGCGACGGTTCAGATGCCAATCCCGGACATACACACATACATACACATTCAGCTTTATATATTAGATATATACTAGAAATAGGCCCGATGCTTTTGCATCAGGAGTGCGGTGAAATGAACATCCCCTGGCACTCAGCCAATGAGCAGCGTGGGATTCAAATCCCCCGCCCCGCCGGCTGAGCCAATGAGCGGTGCCATGCGGTTTAGCAGGGGATTCAATTCCTGCGCGCCACCGGCTTAGCCAATGAGCAGTGCTGCGCGGCTTTGGTGGGGGATTTGAGTCCCATGCCGCTCATTGGCTGAGCGCCAGGGGTGGGCAGCTCAGCCAGTTGCTGGCGCCGCTCATCTCCCGGCTGCGTCACCACTAACCTCCCTGCAGCAGGAGATGAACTGCGGCTACCATCGGGAGATCAGCGCCTAGCGTCGCTGATCTCCTGATGGAATAGCGGTGCCGTTTTTGTCTCAACTTCTGGCCACGGTGGAATGTGGGATAGCGACGCAATCACCAGAAGCTGTGACAGCCGATTGGCAATTATATATTAGATTATTGAAAAAAAATGGGAAAAAAATGGCATGGGCTCCCACACAATTTTCTGTGCCAGAGGGGGAAAGCCAACGGCCAATATTTGTAGCCTGGGAAGGGGGTAATACACATGTCCCCTGCCCAGGCTATGAATATCAGCTCGCAGCTGTCTGCGTAGACTTTACTGGCTATTAAAATAGGGGGACCCCCCAAAAAAAATGACGTGGGGTCCCCCTATATTTTATAGCCAGAAAGGCTACGCAGACAGCTGCGGGCTGATATTCATAGCCTAGGAAGGGGCCATGGATAGTGCCCCCCGGCTACAAATACCAGCCCGCAGCCGCCCCAGAGATGGCGCATCTCTAAGATGCGCCAATTCTGGCACTTAGCACCTCTCTTCCCACTCCCGTGTAGTGGTGGGATATGGGGTAATAAGGGGTTAATGTCACCTTTGTATTGTAAGGTGACATTAAGCCCGGTTAATAATGGAGAGGCGTCACTAAGAGGCCTATCCATTATTAATCCTATTGTAGTGAAAGAGTTGAAAAAAAAACACAGCCAGAAAAATGTATTTTAATATTCTTAATTTCACCATACTTACAACTAATTCCTGCGACGCCCTCGATCGCCTGCAGCCTTCAAAAAATAAACCAACCGTATACTTCCAGTCCGACGCAGTTCAATTAATAGCGAGTGTCCCACGACGATCTCCCCTATAGAGCTGTCACATCAGGAGATGTGACAGCTCTATAGACCTTCAGTGACACACTGACAGGAGACAATGGCTCCTGCAGTGCATCACTGAAGAGGTTACCCGAGTTCATTGCTCACTTTATGGCAATGCTGCCTGGAAATTTTCCCACGCAACAGTACAGCAAGCGAGGGTATGAACTGTAGTCACAGCGGCGGAGGGATACAGTGCGGAAGAATACCTTCCGTCATTGTATTCTGGTGCCCCAGGAGAGCGGTCGCCTCAGCTGATGTGGCAGCTCTCCACGGGAGATCGTCGTGGGACACTCATTAATTGTATTTCTGCAGATCAGGGAGTATATTGTTGGTTTATTATTTTAATATTTTTTTTACAGGAGATCGATGGCTTCGGGATGAAGGTGATTGGTGAATATGTACTCTATGTTGTATGTACTGTATGTTGTATGGACTGTATGTTGTATGTACTGTATGTTGTAGGTACTCTATGTTGTATGTACTGAATGTTGTATGCACTGTATGTTGTATGCACTGTATGCTCTAGGTACTGTATGTTGTATGTACTGTATGTTGTGTGTACTGTATGTAGTATGTAATGTATGTTGTATGCACTGTATGTAGTATGTACTGTGTTGTATGTACTGTATGTTGTATGCACTGTATGTATTGTATGTTGTATGTACTGTATGTTGTATACACTGTATGTTGTATGTACTCTGTTATATGAACTGTGTTGTATGCACGGTATGTACTGTATGTTGTATGCACTGTATGTTGAATGTACTGTATGTTGTATGTACTGTATGTTGTATGCACTGTATGAAGTATGTACTGTATGTTGTATGTACTGTATGTTGTATGCACTGTATGTATTGTATGTTGTATGTACTGTATGTTGTATGCACTGTATGTTGTATGCACTGTATGTTGTATGTACTGTTTTTGTAGGTACTCTGTTTTATGTACTGAATGTTGTATGCACTGTATGTTGTATGCACTGTATGCTCTATGTACTGTATGTTGTATGCGCTGTATGTTGTGTGTACTGTATGTAGTATGTAATGTATGTTGTATGCACTGTATGTAGTATGTACTGTGTTGTATGTACTGTATGTTGTATGCACGGTATGTACTGTATGTTGTATGCACTGTACGTTGTATGTACTGTATGTTGTATGCACTGTATGAAGTATGTACTGTATGTTGTATGTACTGTATGTTGTATGCACTGTATGTATTGTATGTACTGTATGTTGTATACACTGTATGTTGCATGTACTGTATGTTGTAGGTACTCTATGTTGTATGTACTGTGTTGTATGCACTGTATGTTGAATGTACTGTATGTTGTATGTACTGTATGTTGTATGCACTGTATGTAGTATGTTGTATGTACGGTATGTTGTATGCACTGTATGTATTGTATGTTGTATGTACTGTATGTTGTATACACTGTATGTTGTATGTACTGTATGTTGTATGCACTGTATGTAGTATGTACTGTATGATGTATGTACTGTGTTGTATGCACTGCATGTACTTTATGCACTGTATTTTGTATGCACTGTATGTTGAATGTACTGTATGGTATATGCACTGTATGTTGTATGCACTGTATTTTGTATGCACTGTATGTAGTATGTACTGTATGTTGTATGTACTGTATGTTGTATGCACTGTATGTTGTATGTACTGTATGTTGTATACACTGTGTGTTATATGTACTGTATGTTGTATGTACTGTGTTGTATGCACTGTATCTACTGTATGGTGTATGCACTGTATGTACTGTATTTTGTATGCACTGTATGTTGAATGTACTGTATGTTGTATGTACTGTATGTAGTATGTAATGTATGTTGTATGTACTGTATGTTGTATGCACTGTATGTTGTATGCACTGTATGTACAGAAGGAAAATGGTACACAACAGCATTGTTTCAATCACTATGATTATCCGCTGTCCATTATAGACTTAATGTGGACTAGTCGTCATTCATATTTATGCGAGAGTGTGGAAACCACAAATACGACCAACACAGTCAAAAAAAGATGTACAAAAAACTTTTATTATCTCATAAAAACATACTACACTAATCTGAAGACAGAAATGGGAATGATAGAAGGCACATGCAAGCAACAGACATAAAGGGCAGCTGTGCACGAAAAAACATGCAGACAGAGAGAACCACCTGGAGGACTATTCATCAAGTATCCATAAATATCAAGGCATATTAACCATGGGAGATGTGCCACTAATCAAAAAAGACCACTAACATAGGTGTGGTACAAAAATATATACTACCAGTATGATATATTATCCTATACTTGCAAGGCTATTGCCAGGAGGGATATTACCCTCCACCTTAGGAAGCATTAGTTATACCTGCTGGAATATACAGCCTAAAACAGCCACCATATCTATTTAGTGAAAACATCCCCTGGATGCCCCATCAGGATAAAGGCGGCGCATCTCAAATAAGAGCCCAAAGCCAAACATATTTAGAAATCCGGGTATCTACTATATAATTGTCTAAGGGTCACTTCCGTCTTTCTGTCCTTCTGTCTGTCACGGATATTCATTGGTCGCGGCCTCTGTCTGTCATGGAATCCAAGTCGCTGATTGGTCGTGGCAAAACACCCACGACCATTGCCACGACCAATCAGTGACGCGCACAGTCCGGAAGAAAATGGCCGCTCCTTACTCCCCGCACTCAGTGCCCGGCGCCCGCATACTCCCCTCTGGTCACCGCTCACACAGGGTTAATGCCGGCGGTAACGGACCGCGTTATGCCGCGGGTAACGCACTGCATAACCGCTGCTATTAACCCTGTGTGTCCCCAATTTTTTACTATTGATGCTGCCTATGCGGCATCAATAGTAAAAGAATGTAATGTTCAAAATAATAAAAAAACAAAAAACCTGCTATACTCACCCTCTGTAGTCTCGCGAGACCGCTAAGTCATCTGGGTAATTTCGCAATACATCCTGGGAACGGAAGATGGCGGCCGGCGCGAGTGGCTCGGTGGAGCTTCGGTGGATCCCAAGCGTCAGTAACCGCTTCCTGGATCCAGGCGCCAACGGAAGGCGAGTATATAACTATTTTTTAATTCTTTTTTTTTTAACAGGGATATCATGCCCACATTGCTATATACGTGGGCTGCGCAATATACAACGTGGGCTGCGCAATATACTACGTGGGCTGCGCAATGTACAACGTGGGCTGCGCAATATACTACGTGGACTGCGCAATATACTACGTGGGCTGCGCAATATACTACGTGGGCTGCACAATATACAACATGGGCTGCGCAATATACAACGTAGGCTGCGCAATATACTATGTGGGCTGCGCAATATACTACGTGGACTGCGCAATGTACAACGTGGACTGCGCAATGTACAACGTGGGCTGCGCAATGTACTGCATTGGCTGCACAATGTACTGCGTTGGCTGCGCAATGTACTGGGTGGGCTGCGCAATGTACTGCATTGGCTGCGCAATGTACTGCGTTGGCTGTGCAATGTACTGCGTTGGCTGTGCAATGAACTGCGTTGGCTGCGCAATGTACTGCGTGGGCTGCGCAATGTACTGCGTGGGCTGCGCAATGTATTGCGTGGCTGTGCAATATACTATGTGGGCTGTGCTATACACTACGCATACATATTCTAGAATACCCGATGCGTTAGAATCGGGCCACCATCTAGTCATATATATTACCTCTAGGTTGGCGTTTGTACCGCTGCTATTAACCCTGTGTGTCCCCAATTTTTTACTATTGATGCTGCCTATGCGGCATCAATAGTAAAAAAATGTAATGTTCAAAATAATAAAAAAACAAAAAACCTGCTATACTCACCCTCTGTAGTCCACCGAGCCGCTCGCGCCGGCCGCCATCTTCCGTTCCCAGCGATGCATTGCAAAATTACCCAGAAGACTTAGCGGTCCCGCGAGACCGCTAAGTCATCTGGGTAATTTCGCAATACATCCTGGGAACGGAAGATGGCGGCCGGCGCGAGTGGCTCGGTGGAGCTTCGGTGGATCCCAAGCGTCGGTAACCGCTTCCTGGATCCAGGCGCCAACGGAAGGCAAGTATATAACTATTTTTTAATTCTTTTTTTTTTAACAGGGATATCATGCCCACATTGCTATATACGTGGGCTGCGCAATATACAACGTGGGCTGCGCAATATACTACGTGGGCTGCGCAATGTACAACGTGGGCTGCGCAATATACTACGTGGACTGCGCAATATACTACGTGGGCTGCGCAATATACTACGTGGGCTGCACAATATACAACATGGGCTGCGCAATATACAACGTAGGCTGCGCAATATACTATGTGGGCTGCGCAATATACTACGTGGACTGCGCAATGTACAACGTGGACTGCGCAATGTACAACGTGGGCTGCGCAATGTACTGCATTGGCTGCACAATGTACTGCGTTGGCTGCGCAATGTACTGGGTGGGCTGCGCAATGTACTGCATTGGCTGCGCAATGTACTGCGTTGGCTGTGCAATGAACTGCGTTGGCTGCGCAATGTACTGCGTGGGCTGCGCAATGTACTGCGTGGGCTGCGCAATGTATTGCGTGGCTGTGCAATATACTATGTGGGCTGTGCTATACACTACGCATACATATTCTAGAATACCCGATGCGTTAGAATCGGGCCACCATCTAGTCATATATATTACCTCTAGGTTGGCGTTTGTACCGCTGCTATTAACCCTGTGTGTCCCCAATTTTTTACTATTGATGCTGCCTATGCGGCATCAATAGTAAAAAAATGTAATGTTCAAAATAATAAAAAAACAAAAAACCTGCTATACTCACCCTCTGTAGTCCACCGAGCCGCTCGCGCCGGCCGCCATCTTCCGTTCCCAGCGATGCATTGCAAAATTACCCAGAAGACTTAGCGGTCCCGCGAGACCGCTAAGTCATCTGGGTAATTTCGCAATACATCCTGGGAACGGAAGATGGCGTCCGGCGCGAGTGGCTCGGCGGAGCTTCGGTGGATCCCAAGCTTCGGTAACCGCTTCCTGGATCCAGGCGCCAACGGAAGGTGAGTATATAACTATTTTTTATTTTAATTCTTTTTTTTTTAACAGGGATATCATGCCCACATTGCTATATACGTGGGCTGCGCAATATACAACGTGGGCTGCGCAATATACTACGTGGGCTGCGCAATATACGTGGGCTGCGCAATATACAACGTGGGCTGCGCAATATACAACGTGGGCTGCGCAATGTACAACGTGGGCTGCGCAATATATTACGTGGACTGCGCAATATACTACGTGGGCTGCGCAATATACTACATGGGCTGCGCAATATACAACGTGGGCTGCGCAATGTACAACGTGGGCTGCACAATATACTACGTGGGCTGCGCAATATACTACGTGGACTGCGCAATATACTACGTGGGCTGCGCAATATACAATGTGGGCTGCGCAATATACTACGTGGGCTGCGCAATATACTACGTGGGCTGCGCAATATACTATGTGGGCTGCGCAATGTACAACGTGGGCTGCGCAATGTACTGCGTGGGCTGCGCAATGTACTGCATTGTCTGCACAATGTACTGCGTTGGCTGCGCAATGTACTGCGTGGGCTGCGCAATGTACTGCATTGGCTGCGCAATGTACTGCGTTGGCTGCGCAATGAACTGCGTTGGCTGCGCAATGTACTGCGTGGGCTGCGCAATGTACTGCGTGGGCTGCGCAATGTACTGCGTGGGCTGCGCAATGTATTGCGTGGCTGTGCAATATACTATGTGGGCTGTGCTATACACTACGCATACATATTCTAGAATACCCGAGGCGTTAGAATCGGGCCACCATCTAGTCATATATATTACCTCTAGGTTGGCGTTTGTACCGCAGTGGTTCCTCTATCTGAATGTGTACGCACGCGCGTTTCGGAGACTAGCTCCTTCGTCAGGGGGCGTGTCAGATAGATGGAGTGCCGGGTTTAAATGCCGCTATACCGGAAGTAGTGGTGATGCTTACCGGAAGTGATGCGCCCGCTACCACGGCAACCCGCGACTCTCGATAGTGTCGGCGTCATGCAAAGGCGTCGCCACAGTCATGGCAACCGCCCTAGCATAGAGACGCCAACAACCACCCAGTGTGTAGGGGCCGGGTGTGCACGCGTACACAGCATCGCCGCCACTAGCTCCATCCTGATAACATACCTTGCTGCATAACAAGAGGGGAAGACAAAAAGAGGAAAAGGGGACAAAAAGAATACAAATATATAAATATATATATATATATATAAATTACTAAAATACTCATTAATAGACCCATGACAATCCCACAAAAAGTAACAATATAGATATAGATATAAGGACCCCAATATTGGAAACCCACCATAACAAAGCCCCGAAAAAAGAAAAAAACGCTAATGAGGCTATGTAACTAGACAATAATTATATGATTAATTGATAAATTATGACCTCCATATACATAGATTGCTGTTATACCCATCATCAATCATAACCATAACAAATTAGAAAACATAAAACAAACAAAGCATACATATATGGGTAGGGATCATGTATACACACCAGCATATATATATACATATACATGTATGGATATAAACATATAACAAAACCAAAAAAATCCGTATAACAGAACAAAAATTCGGCCCTTTGCTTCAGTCTTCATCGAGGGGTAGAAACAGGTAGATTGCAAATCGAATCCCGACACTAAGCCAACATTTATAACTTATCTAAAATGATAATAAAAACATGTTAAAATCAAGCACAGATACACAAATGCACGCAACTACACAACCTATATAGCAGGGCAGTGATCACAAAAACGGCACATAACTGATGGTCTCATTGAGTCCATAAGGATGAACAGTATTGAGGGTCCAAATCCAACGAGTTTCTAGTCACGCTAGACATTGTGAGATCCGGCCACCTCTAATCCCCATGTCAATCATATCAATGCCCTTAACAAGCAGAGCACTACTGTCACAATTATGGTGTAATTTGAAGTGCCTCGGTATTGTTTTCAATATACTAGCGTCCTTTTCATTAGCAGCTGCCTCAATCCCTAATACATTTTCTCTGACTCTGACTTTTAATTGTCTAGTGGTCAGACCTATATAAATCAACGGGCAGGATGCATAATATATGACGTTACTGTATGTTGTATGCACTGCATGTTGTATGTACTGTATGTTGTATGTACTGTATGTAGTATGTACTGTAGGTAGTATGTTGAATGTACTGTATGTTGTATGTATTGTATGTTGTATGTATTGTATGTTGTATGCACTGCATGTTGTATGCACTGTATGTACTGTAGGTTGTATGCACTGTATGTTGTATGTACTGTATGTAATGTATGTTGTATGTACTGTATGTTGTATGCACTGTATGTACTGTAGGTTGTATGCACTGTATGTTGTATGCACTGTATGTTGTATGTAGTATGTTGCATGCACTGTATGTTGTATGTACTGTATGTAATGTATGTTGTATGTACTGTATGTTGTATGCACTGTATGTTGTATGCACTGTATGTACTGTAGGTTGTATGCACTGTATGTTGTATGTAGTATGTTGTATGCACTGTATGTTGCATGCACTGTATGTACTGTAGGTTGTATGCACTGTATGTTGTATGCACTGTATGTTGTATGTATTGTATATAGTATGTACTGTATGTAGTATGTACTGTATATGTGTGAATGTTTTTTTTTTTTTACATTCAACACATTAGCTGGATGATGGGACTAATACTCTCCCAACATTGGCTAATGTGTCAATCACTGTCACTGTAGCAGGCATAGCCGGATGGGACTTGTAGTCCCATCGGACGATGCCTGTGTACACACACCCCCAAAGACCCCCTGACAGCCCGCAGACCCCTGGACAGCGCCACACACCACCGCCCCTGGCGCTCAGCCAATGAGCGGTGCAGCGTGGCTTGGTGGGGGATTCAAATCCCATATGTCACCGGCTGAGCCAATGAGCGGTGCCGTGCGGGATTTGAATCCCCCGCCAAGCCTCAACCGGCTCAGCCAATGAGCAGAGCTGCGCAGTTTGGAGGGGGATTTGAATCCCGTGCCGCTCATTGGCTGAGGCCAGGGGTGCTCAGCCAATGAGCGGTGCCGTGCGGCTTGGGGGGGGGGAATTAATTCTGGCCGCCATATCGGAATACCCATAACTTGGGTGTTCCAATATGGCGGTCGGCATAGTTCCGATGCGAGCAGCCGGGAGATGAGTGGCTGGCGCCGCTCATCTCTCAGCTGCGTCGCCGCTGATCTCCCGATGGAATAGCGGCGCTGTTTTTGTCACAGTTTCCGGACGCGGTGGATTGTGGGATAGTGACACAATCGCCGGAAGCTGTGACAGAGCCGATTGGCAATTCTATATTAGATATATATATATATATATATATATATATATATTAGATAGATGTACAGTATAGACAGACATAAATATGTGACTGAGATATATAATCAGTGCTTTGCCTGTGTAGCTTACTGTACATGTACTTTATTATTAAATAAAATAATGGATATTATTTTAATGCTTTTACAGGGGGCATTGGCTTTAGTGGATTGAGTGTGAGTATAAGTGTGTTTGGTTAATTTATAGTTAAAGAAGGCGCTTTTGTCATTTGTTCAAATAAAGGACTGTATTCTGGGTGTTATTTTTTTGACAATTTGACTATGGGGTTAATAATGAGGGCGTCTTACAGAAGCCTCTCCATTACTAACCCCTGGGCTGGATGTCACCTGACAATACAAAGGTGACATCAACTCCCTTTCCAGGCTATAAACATCTTCCCCATCTGTCCGCTTTCCCTCTGCTGGTTAATAAAATTTGGGGGTTCCGACGCAAATTTTTTCTGAAAATAATTTCTTAAGTAATAAAATACATGTACAGTAAACAAGCACTGTACTAATTATATATGTCACTGATATCTTTTTATCTAGTCTGTGAATTTATCTATTCTGTCGGGTCACGCTGGGATTTTACTGTACACTACAGATGAAATGTCGAGTTTCCAAGGAAACGTGTAAATATCGGATAGTCCGAGTGCCCCGCGACTTTTTTCTCACACCCATTGACTTGCATTGGCGAGTCTCCTCCGAGCTACGAGGACAATTGCAGCTTGCTGAGATTTTCCCAGTCCGATTTCAGCTGAGGAAAAATAAATTGCCGGTAAGAAGGAACTCATGGCATAACATTGGTCAGAGTGCAGTCCCCATAAGAAGCCTAATCTTGCCCAGCACCGACCAAACAATATCAGATATTAGGGAGCGGCCTGGGCACAGGAGCTCACCTCTCAGGACATGGCAGCGCTATAGACGGCGGTGCTGTCACCACAGCTGTATACTGAGGCACTGACTTAAGGCCGCGTCTCACATAGCGAGATCGCTAGCGAGATCGCTGCTGAGTCACAATTTTGTGACGCAACAGCGACCTCAGTAGCGATCTCGCTATGTTTGACACGTAGCGACGACCAGGCCCCTGCTGTGAGATCGCTGGTCGTGTCGGAATGGCCTGGACCTTTTTTTGGTCGTTGAGGTCCCGCTGATATCGCTGAATCGGTGTTTGTGACACGGATTCAGCGATGTTTTCACTGGTAACCAGGGTAAACATCGGGTTGCTAAGCGCAGGGCCGCGCTTAGTAACCCGATGTTTACCCTGGTTACCATCGTAAATGTAAAAAAACCCAAACACTACATACTCACATTCCGGTGTCCGTCAGGTCCCTTGCCGTCCGCTTCCCGCACTGACTGACTGCCGGCCGTAAAGTGAAAGTACAGCACAGCGGTGACGTCACCGCTCTGCTGTTAGGGCCGGCGCTCAGTCAGTGCAGGAAGCGGACGCAGGGGGACGCGAAGGTGAGTATGTACTGTTTGTTTTTTTTACATTTTACACTGGTAACCAGGGTAAACATCGGGTTACTAAGCGCGGCCCTGCGCTTAGCAACCCGATGTTTACCCTGGTTACCCGGGGACCTCGGCATCGTTGGTCGCTGGAGAGCGGTCTGTGTGACAGCTCCCCAGCGACAAAACAGCGACGCTGCAGCGATCGGTATCACTGTCTGTATCGCTGCAGCGTCGCTGTGTGTGATGGGGCCTTTAGGACGGGAACGTTTCGCCATTCCGACACGACCAGCGATCTCACAGCAGGGGCCGGGTCGCTGGTACGTGTCGCACATAGCGAGATCGCTACTGAGGTCGCTGTTGCGTCACAAAACTAGTGACTCAGCAGCGATCTCGCTAGCGATCTCGCTATGTGAGACGGGGCCTTTAAGGTACCTTCACACGAAGCGACGCTGCAGCGATAGCGACAACGATGTCGATCGCTGCAGCGTCGCTGTTTGGTCGCTGGAGAGCTGTCACACAGACCGCTCTCCAGCGATCAACTATGCCGAGGTCCCCTGGTAACCAGGGTAAACATCGGGTAACTAAGCGCAGGGCCGCGCTTAGTAACCCGATGTTTACCCTGGTTACCAGCGTAAAATCTAAAAAAAACAAACAGCACATACTTACATTCACGTCCCCCTGCGTCCACTTCCTGACTGACTGAGCGCCGTACAGTGAGAGCAGAGCGGTGACGTCACCGCTGTGCTGCTTTCACTTTCACTTTGCAGCGCTGAGTCAGAGGAGGAAGCAGACTGCAGGGGACGCAATGTGAGTATGTGCTGTTTGTTTTTTTTACATTTTACGCTAGTAACCAGGGTAAACATCGGGTAACTAAGCGCGGCCCTGCGCTTAGTTACCCGATGTTTACCCTGGTTACCAGTGTAAAATATCGCTGGTATCGTTGCTTTTGCTTTCAAACACAACGATACACAGCGATCGGACGACCAAATAAAGTTCTGGACTTTATTCAGCGACCAGCGACATCACAGCAGGATCCTGATCGCTGCTGCGTGTCAAACGAAACGATATCGCTAGCGAGGACGCTGCAACGTCACGGATTGCTAGCGATATCGTTATAATGTCGTTTCGTGTGAAGGTACCTTTACAGTGGGGATTGTCCGATTATTTGCTTCTCATCACCAGCGCTCGGCGTGCCAGGGAGCAGCGACCCAGGAAGTGCCGCCGTAGGTCCTGCCCCTGCCATGTTTGCCTGTGGACTTTGCTTTCTGCGCCCCGTGCCAGTCTCAGCAGACATGGGCAGCGCGCTGTCTCTGAGGATCCCCCCGGCGGCCGGGGCACACCAAGTGGGCTGCACTGACGTCCTGGTGGGAGCGGGCACGGAGGTGACTGGGGGCAGCAGGGAGCTATGGCGGGTGGTGGCGCGTACACCGGTAGTCACTGTCCCTTGTGTCTTCCTCCTGACAGGGCTGCTTCTTCCGCCTCTTCTACCCCTGCACCTCGTCATCTGCTGGTCAGGCGCATCCTCCATGGTTCCCTCGCCCGGAGTACGTGGCCGGCTTGCTGGGGATCCGCGGATGGGAGGGCAGAGCTGCCCAGTACGGAGCCGCCTTTATCCTGGGTAATTATAGTTTTACCAGCTGACGTATGAGAGCGTGCCAGCAGGTGGCGCTGTGCCTGTCTGTGAGAGTGTTGTCGTCGCCAGACTGCTGTGGCTGTGGATGAGTGCTGTACCGTGCCAGAGTGCATACCAGGATGCCACTGTACCAGGGTGCCATCATACCGGGGTGCCACCATACCAGGGTGTCATCATGCTAGAGTGCACATCAGGATGCCGCTGTACCAGGGTACCACCATACCAAGGTGCCATCATACCAGGGTGCCACCATCCCACAGTGCCATCATGCCAGGGTACCACAGTGATAAAGGAGACTGTGTAAGAAGTTTCCACAGGGCCTGAACTAATTGCTGACCATTAGCCACACACGTTGTGTTGCGATGCAGCCGCTGATCGTGGGGTTCTCACCGGCAAAACACTTTTTTTTAAACTCTGCATCCAATAATCACATCACCAGACGGCTGTAATTCCCTGTAAATGCGCTCAGTGACCGCACACCGCAGGCGCTGTTACGTGGCTTCAGCTATTTCCCATGCAGATATCAGAGAAAGGGCTATGCCGGCACTTCACCAGATGGAAATAACACTTAAAGGGATCCTCTCACCTAAGAACGTGCCATTTACCTGCTGGTATAGGGTTAATCTGCAGGGAAGTAGAATTACAATGGTGCCTGCTGCCTTACTGCAAGTGCGGTTACTGGAAGAAAATGAGCTTATTTCCCCCTAGGAGCCGCCGACTTTCAGTTATAGGGGTGAGCACAGAGTGGCTACAGTCGCCATATTGTGAGCATGTCCCGGCACTGACTGACAGCTCGCGCTGCATAGCAACCTGTCAATGAAAGTGCCGGGGCGTGCTTCCAGCTGCCACTCAGTATGGTGAGTGATGGCAGTCACTGCCTTGTGACTGAAAACCAGCAGCTCCTGGGAGGAATGAGTTCCTTTTCTCCCAGTAGCCGCTCTCTGTAAGGCAGCATTGGAACACTAACTGCAGATTTACCCCATAGTTGTAGGTAAATCGCTTTCTCCAAGGCGACAGCTTCCCTTTCCAGAGGATCTGGTCCCATTTAGTTATTGCTGATTTTTATGGTCCTTAGCAAGGGACACGGCTGACAGTATTCTTTGGTGGTGTCTTTACAGTAGGCTGATCCGCATTACTACCCTGTCAGCCATGTCCATATCGCTTAAACCGTATGGTGGATTTAAAAGAAAAACACAAAAGTAACCCTCCTCAGAGTCGGGGTAATAAAGGAGCAAAGACCGGAGACTTGATCTGGTGACAAGTTCTGTTTAAAGGGAACCTGTTACTTGAAAAAAGTAAGCTGAAAAGATGGGGTTTATTTGCTGGTTAGTAGCGTTGTGAACTTGCTCGGCACCCACATTTAGACCCCCACTGCTGGAAGAAATGATTCCCCCCAGCAGCGTTTGGCTTTCAGTCATGGGGGTGGAGCCAGCACAGTTTCAGTCACCTTTCTGAGTACAAAGAATGGCGTCTATAACCGCACCCCTGGCACTGACTGACAGCTCCAACGCTGAGCTGCTGTCAGTCATGGCTGGGGGCACAGTTATAGGTGCTGCTCTCTGTACACATAGCGGTGACTGAACCCGCACCGCCCCCCGGGACTGAAACACAAACCCTGCCAGGAGGAACAACGTTAATTTCCTCCCGACAGCGGGACTCTCAGTGCGGGCACCCGGCAGGTTCATAACACTATTAATCTGCAGGTTAATAGCGTTTTTACAGGTGACATGTTCCCTTTAGCTTTGTTTTACTTAGTACAAAGCCTTGATCTTCTATCCACAAGATTGGTGATAAGTGGCTCATCACTGGGGGTCCCATTGCTAGGACTCATGGGTTGTCAGAACTATTGTGTTCAACTCCTCACACACTTTCTACAATATTTTATATTATATGACGTGGGCAACACCATGGTTCTGTGCGGTCGCGTTCACACTCAGTATTGTGTAATTATTAATTATACTGTTGTAAAATACTTTTGCTTTGTGGACTTTCACTCTTAACTTTACAGCGCTATTTGTCATCCAATTTGCTATGACCTATTGCCCACAGTGACATCCATTCTCTTGCCAACAGGGAACCCAGAAATTCCTGCAATATGGAATGGAAACTTTTTGCCAGGTCCGGACAGGAAACCACTCATCATCTTTTCTCATGGGCTGGGAGCTTTCAGGTGAGAAATTATCACAAAGTCAGGTTATCTTAGGTGAATAGGTGCCGGGGTGGGTCCAGGATGTAAGGGGTAACATTTCGCCTGGTGGTGAGTGACAAGCCAGGCCTGGCATGTCAGCGTGAGGAGACTTATACGCCATACAAGCTCCTCTGGGAAATGAAATGTGCGAGTCCAACCATTTGTATCCAGCTAATAGGCTGGTTACAGTGGTTAGTAAAAGAGTAAAGAGTACGTTCACAAGGCAAACAAGGAAAGGAAAGACTGTTCCAGGCTTAGGTTTTATCCAGCTGTTCAGAAAACTTAAGGGATGTTAGAATAAGGAAATGAAGAAACAAAAACAAATTGCTTTATCTTTAAAAAGGTTGTCCACTACTATGATAAAGCATTAGTCCTCAGGATAGGTCATGAATATCAGATGAGTGGGGTCCGACAGCAGCACCCCACCGATCAGCTGTTTCCAGCTCCATACGCTGTGTAGTGGCCTCCCCAGGTACTGCAGATCAGCTCCTATGCCAATGACACCAGGCATTTATCAGGAGGTACTAGTTTTTCTTTTCACATACTGTAAACCAAGTAGGAGTATGTAAAATAGGCATATAAGGCTAGCATGTATAAATGTGGATGCTTTTCTTTTCCTTCCCTTAGAACTCTATACTCTTCCCTGTGCATGGAACTTGCATCCAATGGTTTTCTGGTAGCCGCCCTTGAACACTGGTGAGTCGGTACAAAAGTTAGGTATATAAATGGAGGTACAGTTCTCATAACTAGTGCAATGGAAGAGGACTTATCCAGAGCCAGAAGTCAGGCTGCCGCTCCCATATGTCAGGGGTACATTGTGAAGTGAAAGCAGCACCCTGACTCAGGGCCGGACTGGGACTAAAATTCAGCCCTGGCATTTGAAGTTACACAGGCCCACTTGTCACATGGTGCTGTATAATATCTTTGTACACTTGTAGGCAGGGCCAGTTTTAGGAAAAGTGGGTCCCTAGGCAAAGTTTAAAATGGGCCCCCAAATGCTAACATATTGCACATCACACAAAAGCATTTTGGTTGTATTTACATGCGCTGATCTCAGGACGCTAAATGAGTTTGATCGACAATACTGAAGTTATTCAACACTTGTTTCCCGGCCTCTTTCCACCAGCTGAGGAATAATGATGGGACAGAACGATCACTAATAGATCACTAACAGATCCCCATACAGTATCATGTTATCAGCAGCACATCTCCTGTTTACGCCGGTGATGTGCTGCTGAGAACAATGATTTTTGTTCCAGCAAAAACAATCTGAATATGCAGCATTTTACTTGTTTAGTAAAATACACCCTATAGTCCTCCATATATTATAATGGGCACCACAGTCCTCCATATAGTATAATACACTCCCTATAGTCCTCCATATATTAAAATACACTGCTCAGTCCTCCATATAGCATAATACACTCCTCATAGTGCTCCATATAGTATAATGCACCGCCATAGTCATCCATGTAGTACAATTCACTTCCCAAAGTATAATGCACCCCATAGTTCTTCATATAATATAACGTATTCCCCATAGTCCTCAATACAGTATAATGCAGCCCACATATAGTATAATGCAGCAACCACCCTACAGAATATAATGCAGCCACCCCAGAGTATAATGCAGCCAACCCATAGAATATAATGCAGCCCCACTTAGAATATAATGTAGCCCCGAATAGAATATAAAACAGCCCACCTCCCCACAGAATATAATGCAGCCCCATCAAAGAGTATGATGCAATCATCCCTCATAAAATCTAATACAGCCCCCCATAGAATATAATACAGCCCACCTCCCCATAATATATAATGTAGCCCCTAAGAATATAATGCAGCCCTCCATAGTATATAACACAGCCTCCCCCATAGAATATAATATACCCCCATAGTATATAACACAGCCTCCCCCATAGAATATATTATACCCCCTATAATATATAACATGGTCTCCCCCATAGAATATAATATACCCCTCATAGTATATAGCAAAGCCCGCATAGTATATAGCACAACTTGCATAGTATATAGCACAACCCGCATAGCAGATAACACAGCCCACATAGTAGTATACAGCACAGCCCACGTAGTAGTATACAGCACAGCCCACACAGTAGTATACAGCACAGCCCACGTAGCAGTATACAGCACAGGCCACGTAGCAGTATACAGCACAGCCCACGTAGCAGTGTACAGCACGCCCATGTAGCAGTATACAGCATGCCCACGTAGCTGTATACAGCACAGCCCATGTAGCAGTATACAGCACAGCCCATGTAGCAGTATACAGCACAGCCCATGTAGTAGTATACAGCACAGCCTGCATCTCTCCTCCCCCCCCCCCCCCGAGAATGGCCCCACAGTCCAGTAAAAAAAAAACACACTCCTCACCTCTCCTCGTGCCCGCGTTGCTCCCTGCTCCTATCTCGGTGGCTTCCGCTGCACTGCCTGGCACACAGTGAGTGTGCGCGCACACGCAGTGTCAGAGGTAGAGCAGGGAATGATGGGAGAGGGGGCATCAGCAGATGCTCTCTCCTCCATCTTTACATTCAACTGTATCGGCGTCATAGATAGTTAAATGCGGCAGCGGCGGCGCTGGTTGGGGGGTGAGTTGGCGTGCAGCGGCCCACTACTGGCACCGGCCCTTCTGGCATTTGCCAGAAGTGCCTGATGGCCAGTCCGGCCCTGCCCTGACTGCACGAGATGTGACAGCTCATATGACCTGCATTACGGACGTGGCTACACGCCGGCTATGCTTTGACAGCCATAGAAGTGAAAAGTTTCTAAACATGAACAGGAAACAAATCTTTGTCCGAGCCATTAACTAGCACAGACGATGTAGTTTTTGACCTAGAGCAATGACATGCAATACCGCCATGTGACAGCTGACGTAAGCATTCCAGATTTTTCCCCATAGACCGCACCCCACCTACCATGGTATTATTCTCACAGTATGGGTGTATAAATACAGCTGTGGCAAAAATGAAGAGACCACCACATCAAAACCCTGTCATGGGCAGCCCAATCTCCAGACCTGAACCCCATTGAAAACCTCTGGAATGTAATCAAGAGGATGATGGATAGTCACAAGCCATTAAACAAAGAAGAACTGCTTACGTTTTTGTGCCAGAAGCAGTGTGAAAGACTGGTGGAAAGCATGCCAAGACGCATGAAAGCTGTGATTAAAAATCATGGTTATTCCACAAAATATTGATTTCTGAACTCTTCCTGAGTTAAGACATTAGTATTGTTGTTTCTAAATGATTAGGAACTTGTTTTTTTGCATTATTTGAGGTGTGAAAGCACTGTTTTTTGTTTTTTTTTATTTTGACCATTTTTCTTTGTCAGAAAAAAAAATACAAAATGTATTGCTTGGAAATTAAGAGACATGTTGTCAGAAGTTCATAGAATAAAAAGAACAATTTACATTTTACTAAAAAATATACTTATAAAGAGAAAAATCAGACAAACTGAGCATTTTGCAGTGGTCTCTTAATTTTTGCCAGAACTGTATATTCAATAGGTAAGTGTACACATTTATTTAAAGAAACACTCCCAACAAAGTTTTTATCTTCTTAATATATTGCAATCATCATATTATAGAGCACTGCACACTTACAATTGCTCATTTTCCTTTCTACCCAGCTTATTCTTTTCTTTTCTCTGCTCTCTGTAGAAACAGGAAGTCTCTCGTCCCTGTATTTATCATTCCCTTCTTCCAACTCCTGACCCAGCTGCTCCTCCTCCCCCTGTCAGGGACTTTTGCAGTGACTCATAACTCATACAGGGAAAATTGACCTCCTGTTCCAACATAGAGCTTAGAAGGATTCAGCTAGTCAGTTTTTAATCCTGTGAGGTCATACACCTAATGGCAAAGAGAAGAATTAGCTGGGTAGAAGGGCAAAATGAGCAACTGTAAGTACACAGTGCTATATAATATGATGACTGGACTATAGTAAGAGGATACAAATTTTGATGGGAGTGCTTCTTTGAAAAGAGAAACAGAGATAAGCTTCTGTCAGTGATGACTATGATATTAATTATATAAAGACTTCTCTGTACTATGAATAATATCTTGATGTCTCAGGGATGGTTCAGCCTGTGCCACGTACCATTTTTCGGAAGGAGATGCCGTCACACCCATGCAGGAGATCTGGGTCCCATTTAAAATAGTGCAACCAGGAATGAAGAAAGAGTTCTATATCCGGAACTATCAGGTATTTTCCCTACAGACCAGTGAGGAGCAGGAGGTATACCCAGTGTGTGTACAATGGCATGTCTGTAATGACATCCCGCTAGGTCTCAGCATCATTATGGCTGCTGTTCATAAACCAGTGCTGTCCGCCATGATGGATAGGCATTTCTTGGATGGTAATGAATTCTGCTTTACCTATAATGGGGTCTGTCGGGAGCTCCAATATTAATGATGGCAGGAAGAGGAGAGCCACACAAATGTGAACAGAGCCGAGTCACAATCTTTACCTTACATTTCTAGGTTCACCAGAGAGTCAGTGAGTGCATCAGAGCCGTGAGAGTTCTGGAGGACATAGATAAAGGACGGCCGGTGTCTAACATCATGGACTCCGGCTTCAGCTTCGCTGCATTGAAGGTACGCTCGCTTTATGTATGAAGGTCGATGTCACCAAGGACATGCCGACAACAATCTTACAAAGTCCTTGTGTATTCCTACTGATTATTACTGTTCAGGCCTAGAGATAGTGTGAGTGCAGGGACCCCATTTCCCCACCTCTTCACCCCCCCCCCCCACAAAAAAAAAAGAATTGCAAAGTTTACATCGTTACATTGATGGAAAAGAAAAGACCAAGGTCAGTAACACACTGAGGCATCACGCAGACATTCGTTTTTTGCATACTTTTCACGTACCAAATATAATATATAATGCCGTTCACATACATTGGTAAAGTCCAGTCCCTCTGCCCCGACGCGCACGTTTCTCCCAGCTTCTTTGGGGGAAGGGCGAAATGTGCATACCGAGGCAGAGGGACCGGACTTTACCACCGCCACTACCTGCTCATAACTTCATCTCTATCCCCTTCTTTTCATCTTACAATTCGCAATGCTTCCTTTCTACCACTATCTTTATAATAGGTTTGTGATTAGGACGGTTATGGTCTGCACCTACAGCAACATCAGATCCTAAGTTTCCCCTGTCGCTCCCATATGTACTCTAGCAGCACTCCACGCATTCAGCTATAGACCTTAATAGGTCAGATTTTCTTTCTGGATGATAAAAAATGGTGAAAAAAAGACAGACTGTACTGTTTCCTGAATGCATATAATCACTTTATAGCGATAGATTAATTAATTACAATAAGGTCTTATGTAACAGATGCAATTAATTGTAAGTAATTACCTCAATTTGTACTATACTTGTTTTGCACTATCTATGCACTTCAAACTTAGGGCCTTTTTTCTAATATTATATATTGTTCATGAGATACTATACTATTTGGTCTTAAAATATGCCACTTGCATTATTATTGAAGTCTATACTAATTACCATATCTTGCAAACGTTACTTTTAAGTCTCAGTCCCTCCTTATTTTTCACCTTTCTTATTTTAAAACATCTCTTTTTTATCAATAATTTTCAATACAAATAATAAAAAGAAAAATACACATTTGCAACACTCCTTTTCTACACTCGGCTAACACATGCCTGGGTTGTTGGATGATATGGTCTACTTTTGGGAAGTGTTTTACCCATTGAAATGAATTAATTGAATCATTTGGGACATTATGTGATATAGATGATGAAGGGTATCAGGATATTATATCACATCATTACATGACCAGATCCTAGTCAGAAGCACCCCACCTAGCCAATCTGGCATGCCAGGCATGTCACTCTCCACAAGGATAAACGTTACCCCATACATCCCATATGGTAATAGGATACATGAAATGTGGACGCAGTGCTGTATGATGACCACTAGAGGTCAGACAAGATATAAGAATTACATGGACTATGAATATGGTTAGACTCATGAAATGTGAGTGCAATGCTATGTGATGACCACTAGAGGTCAGACAAGATATAAGAATAACATGCTCCACTATGGATATGGGCTTCTCCAATTCTCTTTGTTTAATTGCATAAAAGTTAATCTATGATATATTCTAAGTATTAGAAAGACATGTTCCAGACATCACCTGGTTTGTGGTTAACTATGAATGTCGTTTCGTTAAGTGGACAGTTGGCATGGTTGCCATAGAGACGGTCAGTGCCAGCTCGTTTTCTAAAACAGAGGACAATAAAGATAAGATGACTCAAATAAAATTGTATTTCTGCATATAGGAGTTTCACCCAAATGTATTTTTATGATTTTTTTTTTTTTATTCCTGGTGTAAAACATGTGTAGATGTCATTTTTTATAAGTAAATCGTCTGTATGATTACTAGTGTCCATAGTGTAATGGAGTATTACAATATAGAATAGCAGAGATATCATAACTACATATGTACATGCATAGGCTGTCATCATTTCACCTGAATAATTGATTGATTGAAGAAGCACTTCAGTCATTTGTGTGCACATATATTGCTTACTCACAATCAATATTCTCACAGTTTAATGTATTTAATTCCACCCAGTTACATGTATATATCCCCATTCATTGAAAGAAGTTTGGTGACTTGTTGGCTACTGTGACAACCAGTTCAGTACATGGGCTAATGTAGAGACAGGAAGTCAGTCTCTGACTTCCTGTGAATTGCACAATGACACCATTACCTATGAATTCCCTCTCGCCAGCTCCCTGATTTCTCCCTTCCCCACGAGCTCTGCCCTCTATGTTGTCCCATGCAGCTAATAATATGGTGAAGAACGATGCAACTGTCTAATATATACTACTACTAGCTATTGAACCCGTTCTACGCCCGGGTGGCGAGCATTTATATTGGTATATGGTCTCCATCCTGGTATGTGCTGCTCCCATCTTGCTCTCCCATCCTGTCATGTGGTGCTCCATCCTGCATCCCCATCCTGTCATGTGCTCCCATCCTGCGCCCCCATCCTATCATGTGCTGCTCCATCCTGCGTCTCCATCCTGTCATGTGCTCCCATCCTGCGCCCCCATCCTGTGATATGCTGCTCCATCCTACACCCCCATCCTGTCATGTGTGTGCGCCCCCATTCTGTCATGTGCTGCTCCCATCCTGTGCCCCCATTCTGTCATGTGCTGCTCCATCCTGCGCCCCCATCCTGTCATGTGGTGCTCCATCCTGCATCCCCATCCTGTCATGTGCTCCCATCCTGCTCCCCCATCCTATTATGTGCTGCTCCATCCTGCGTCTCCATCCTGTCATGTGCTCCCATCCTGCGCCCCCATCCTGTGATATGCTGCTCCATCCTACACCCCCATCCTGTCGTGTGTGCGCCCCCATTCTGTCATGTGCTGCTCTCATCCTGTGCCCCCATTCTGTCATGTGCTGCTCCCATCCTGCGCCCCCATCCTGTCATGTGCTGCTCCCATTCTGTCATGTGCTCCCATTCTGCACCCCCATCCTGTCATGTGTGCGCCCCCATTCTGTCATGTGCTGCTGCCATCGTGCGCAATCATTCTGTCATGTGCTGCTCCCATCCTGCGCCCCCATTCTGTCATGTGGTGCTCCCATCCTGCGCCCCCATTCTGTCATGTGCTGCTCCCATTCTGTCATGTGCTCCCATCCTGCACCCCCATCCTGTCATGTGCTGCTGCCATCGTGCGCAATCATTCTGTCATGTGCTGCTCCCATCCTGTGCCCCCATTCTGTTGTAATGTGCTGCACCCATTCTGCCTGTTCCTGTTTCCATTCTGCCATATGTTGCTCTCATCTTTCTCTCTCCGGCTCTACTGCCCGAGTGCGGCTGTGCTGAGTGCGGGCGGCTGTGCTGACTGCGGGCGGCTGTGCGTGGCTGTGCTGAGTGCGGGCGGCTGTGCTGAGTGCGGGCGGCTGTGCGTGGCTGTGCTGAGTGCCGGCGGCTGTGCTGAGTGCGGGCGGCTGTGCGTGGCGGTGCTGAGTGCAGGCGGCTGTGCTGAGTGTGGGCGGCTGTGCGTGGCTGTGCTGAGTGCGGGCGGCTGTGCTGAGTGCCGGCGGCTGTGCTGAGTGCCGGCGGCTGTGCGTGGCGGTGCTGAGTGCGGGCGGCTGTGCGTGGCGGTGCTAAGTGCGGGCGGCTGTGCGTGGCGGTGCTGAGTGTGGGCGGCTGTGCGTGGCGGTGTTGAGTGCGGGCGGCTGTGCGTGGCGGTGCTGAGTGCGGGCAGCTGTGCGTGGCGGTGCTGAGTGCGGGCGGCTGTGCGTGGCGGTGGTGAGAGTGAGGGCGGCTGTGCGTGGCGGTGGTGAGTGCCGGCGGCTGTGCTGAGTGCGGGCGGCTGTGCGAGGCGGTGCTGAGTGCAGGCGGCTGTGCTGAGTGCGGGCGGCTGTTCGAGGCGGTGCTGAGTGCAGGCGGCTGTGCTGAGTGTGGGCGGCTGTGCGTGGCTGTGCTGAGTGCGGGCGGCTGTGCTGAGTGCCGGCGGCTGTGCTGAGTGCCGGCGGCTGTGCGTGGCGGTGCTGAGTGGGGGCGGCTGTGCGTAGCGGTGCTGAGTGCGGGCGGCTGTGCGTGGCGGTGCTGAGTGCGGTCGGCTGTGCGTGGTGGTGCTGAGTGCGGGCGGCTGTGCGTGGCGGTGCTGAGTGCGGGCGGCTGTGCGTGGCGGTGCTGAGTGCGGTCGGCTGTGCGTGGTGGTGCTGAGTGCGGGCGGCTGTGCGTGGCGGTGCTGAGTGCGGGCGGCTGTGCGTGGCGGTGGTGAGAGTGAGGGCGGCTGTGCGTGGCGGTGGTGAGTGCCGGCGGCTGTGCTGAGTGCGGGCGGCTGTGCGAGGCGGTGCTGAGTGCAGGCGGCTGTGCTGAGTGCGGGCGGCTGTTCGAGGCGGTGCTGAGTGCAGGCGGCTGTGCTGAGTGTGGGCGGCTGTGCGTGGCTGTGCTGAGTGCGGGCGGCTGTGCTGAGTGCCGGCGGCTGTGCTGAGTGCCGGCGGCTGTGCGTGGCGGTGCTGAGTGCCAGCGGCTGTGCGTGGCGGTGCTGAGTGCGGGCGGCTGTGCGTGGCGGTGCTGAGTGCGGGCGGCTGTGCGTGGCGGTGCTGAGTGCGGGCGGCTGTGCGTGGCGGTGCTGAGTGCGGGCGGCTGTGCGTGGCGGTGGTGAGTGCGAGCGGCTGTGCGTGGCGGTGGTGAGAGTGGCTGTGCGTGGAGGTGGTGAGTGCCGGCGGCTGTGCTGAGTGCCGGCGGCTGTGCTGAGTGCCGGCGGCTGTGCGTGGCTGTGCTGAGTGCGGGAGGCTGTGCGTGGCTGTGCTGAGTGCGGGCGGCTGTGCTGAGTGCGGGCGGCTGTGCGTGGCGGTGGTGAGTGCGGGCGGCTGTGCGTGGCGGTGGTGAGTGCGGGCGGCTGTGCGTGGTGGTGCTGAGAGTGCTGGCGGCTGTGCGTGGCGGTGGTGAGTGCGGGCGGCTGTGCGTGGCGGTGGTGAGTGAGGGCGGCTGTGCGTGGCGGTGGTGAGTGCGGGCGGCTGTGCGTGGCGGTGGTGAGTGCGGGCGGCTGTGCGTGGCGGTGGTGAGTGAGGGCGGCTGTGCGTGGCGGTGGTGAGTGCGGGCGGATGTGCGTGGTGGTGCTGAGAGAGCAGGCGGCTGTGCGTGGCGGTGGTGAGGGCGGCTGTGCGTGGCGGTGGTGAGTGCGGGCGGATGTGCGTGGTGGTGCTGAGAGTGCGGGCGGCTGTGCGTGGCGGTGGTGAGTGCGGGCGGCTGTGCGGGGTGGTGCTGAGAGTGCGGGCGGCTGTGCTGGGGGCCTGAGCAGGCGGGGACACCGGCGCGCTGTTGGGGTCAGGTGCCGGAGTCGCCGCTAGCTCAGGCCCCCGGCACTTGCTATATTTACCTGTCCCCTGTTCCACTGCTGCGCGCCTCTCTGTCTTCCGGGGTCCTCTGCCTGTGACTGTTCAGTCAGAGGGCGACGCGCATTAAGCGCGTCATCGCGCCCTCTGAACTGAATGTCGCAGGTGGAGGACAGAGCAGCGCGCAGCAGTGAAACGGGACAGGTAAATATACTCACCCTCCGCCTCCTGGCTCGTCCCTGCTTGTCCGTTGGAGATCGCGGTGTGTGTTCAGCGCTTACGCATACCGCGATCTCCTGGGAGCGTCACTCTGTGAGGTCCAGACTGCGCCGGCGCTTGCGCAGTCTATAAAGGCTTCGGAGGCTTATTCTCTATGTCATTCAGTAATTGAATACTCTGGTTCTGGAAACTGTGGAATAGCTCATGTATCATTACATATGGTCATCTTTCTAGGGTAGTGACATACATTTGTTATTACCTAGTCTGCTATGAAGATCTGTGTAGGAGATGCCATTTGTGTGTTTGACCACATATGCATTTGACACTGAAGAACTATTGAAACATGTAGGACGTCTCAGAGAGCTTATCTGAAGAAATGTGACTGCTGAAACTGAAATTCCAATGTATGCCTATGAAAAACCAGAAAAAACGTACTATCCTTAAAACGATATTTTATTATTAAATTGTCTAAAATCCCAATAGATAAAACTCAAATGTATGCAATCAACATCAGCCAACTGGGTTGGGTAAGCTAGAAAAATAGGGAGAAAATAGCAGATATGCCTGACACAGTCCCTGTAGGTGGCCCTAAAGTGTCTTAAACCTACCTACCAGCGGAGGTTGGCACCCTAGATTTCGATATGGCGCCCCCGCTCACCGTCGACTGTCCCTCCTTACCCTAGTAGGGTCCTACTTGCTACCCACACCCAGGTACCCACAGACATACACACACAAATTGACCAATAGGTCACACTAACCAAAAAACGTGAAAAAGTGAAAAAAGAAAAAAGTGAACGAAAAATTCTAAAAACACTGCAGACATTGCTGCATAAATGCACTAAATAGCATGTACCCCACAGTTACCTCAAAAAGATTTTTTTGAAAAAATAGATAGTGCAGAGCTATGGGGTACAGCCGGGCACAGTTGGAGTGTGCTCAGTAAAATATTCGGAGGTCATAAGTAGTGAAACCTCTAATAGATGTAACAATAGGTCACTGTCTTTGTTAGTGGTTGATGACCTAAAAATCTTAGACAGACCAATAAAGCTAATGTACAGAGTGGATCCCTAAGCAAGATAGCACCCCTCCGAAAAGGTTAGCAGATATATGAGTACACTCAATGGATGTAAATATGTTGTTGGGTGATATAGATATTACACCCTAAATTGTCCAAAAATAAACAGAACAAAATATTCAACAAAAACCAAAAAACAAAATAAACCCAAATGAAAAGATTATCTGCCTTATAGGGTATCACATGTAGTATTTCTCATTTAGTTTAAGGGCTAATGCACATCAGTATACAGAAACGACTGAGAACCATCCCTATATTAGATGATCTGGTAAACTTTTATTGTTATGAGTAGCATAATAGTCTGCACTCTAGATGCCATCCGAGTTCCGCATCTTATACCATAGAAAAAATCAGAAAAAAAGAAAAAAACACAAAACAAATTGGTATCACATATAGTGTCTCTCAATTGCGTTAGATTAGTGCATCTACAAGCCCAAAAAAATATAAGGCCAATCCCATTATAGGATATCACATATAGTATTTCTCATTTGGTTTAAGGGCTAATGCATGTCAGAGTACAGAAACAGCTGAGAGCCATCCCTCATTACCCTCTCTATAATGGATAATCTGATACACTTTTGTTGCTGTCAGTAACACATTAGTCTGCACTCTAGATGCCATACGAGTTCCGCATCTCATACCAAAGAAAAAATTAGCAAAATATTAAACAGAATCAGAAAAAAGAAAGAAACACAAAATAACTTGGTATCACATAAAGTGTCTCTCAATAGCGTTAGATTAGTGCCTTATAGGGTATCACATATAGTATTTCTCATTTAGTTTAAGGGCTAATGCACATCAGTATACAAAAACGACTGAGAACTATCCCTCATTACTCTCTCTATATTGGATGATCTGGTACACTTTTATTGTTATGAGAAGCATATTAGTCTGTACTCTAGATGCCATCCGAGTTCCGCATCTTATACCATAGAAAAAATCAGCAAAATATTAAACAAAATCAGAAAAAAGAAAGAAACACAAAACAAATTGGTATCACATATAGTGTCTCTCAATTGCGTTAGGTTAGTGCATCTACAGGCCCAAAATATCTAAGGCCAATCCCTTATAGGATATCACATATAGTATTTCTCATTTGGTTTAAGGGCTAATGCACATCAGAGTACAGAAACAACTGAGAGCCATCCCTCTTTACCCTCTCTATAATGGATAATCTGGTACACTTTTGTTGGTGTCAGTAACACATTAGTCTGCACTCTAGATGCCATACGAGTTCCGCATCTCATACCAAAGGAAAAATTTTACCAAAATATAACAAAATCAGAAAAAAGAAAGAAACACAAAATAAATTGGTATCACATAAAGTGTCTCTCAGTAGCGTTAGATTAGTGCAACTACAAGCCCAAAATATCTGAGGCCAATCCCTCATTGCTGTCCTATAGGCAAGTGCTGTACTTGGTCTGTCTTGACAAAAAAACTTATCTGAGTAGGTGACATGTTCAGTCCCATCTCGCCATCCCTACGCGTTTCGCCCCTTCCCAGTTTAGGGGCTCATCAGGGGATAAATTCGGGTATAGCAACAATGGCTTCGGAAGTCTAGCAGCTATGGCTACACAAGTGCATTACCACTTGTGTAGCCATAGCTGCTAGACTTCCGAAGCCATTGTTGCTATACCCGAATTTATCCCCTGATGAGCCCCTAAACTGGGAAGGGGCGAAACGCGTAGGGATGGCGAGATGGGACTGAACATGTCACCTACTCAGATAAGTTTTTTTGTCAAGACAGACCAAGTACAGCACTTGCCTATAGGACAGCAATGAGGGATTGGCCTCAGATATTTTGGGCTTGTAGTTGCACTAATCTAACGCTACTGAGAGACACTTTATGTGATACCAATTTATTTTGTGTTTCTTTCTTTTTTCTGATTTTGTTATATTTTGGTAAAATTTTTCCTTTGGTATGAGATGCGGAACTCGTATGGCATCTAGAGTGCAGACTAATGTGTTACTGACACCAACAAAAGTGTACCAGATTATCCATTATAGAGAGGGTAAAGAGGGATGGCTCTCAGTTGTTTCTGTACTCTGATGTGCATTAGCCCTTAAACCAAATGAGAAATACTATATGTGATATCCTATAAGGGATTGGCCTTAGATATTTTGGGCCTGTAGATGCACTAACCTAACGCAATTGAGAGACACTATATGTGATACCAATTTGTTTTGTGTTTCTTTCTTTTTTCTGATTTTGTTTAATATTTTGCTGATTTTTTCTATGGTATAAGATGCGGAACTCGGATGGCATCTAGAGTACAGACTAATATGCTTCTCATAACAATAAAAGTGTACCAGATCATCCAATATAGAGAGAGTAATGAGGGATAGTTCTCAGTCGTTTTTGTATACTGATGTGCATTAGCCCTTAAACTAAATGAGAAATACTATATGTGATACCCTATAAGGCACTAATCTAACGCTATTGAGAGACACTTTATGTGATACCAAGTTATTTTGTGTTTCTTTCTTTTTTCTGATTCTGTTTAATATTTTGCTAATTTTTTCTTTGGTATGAGATGCGGAACTCGTATGGCATCTAGAGTGCAGACTAATGTGTTACTGACAGCAACAAAAGTGTATCAGATTATCCATTATAGAGAGGGTAATGAGGGATGGCGCTCAGCTGTTTCTGTACTCTGACGTGCATTAGCCCTTAAACCAAATGAGAAATACTATATGTGATATCCTATAATGGGATTGGCCTTATATTTTTTTGGGCTTGTAGATGCACTAATCTAACGCAATTGAGAGACACTATATGTGATACCAATTTGTTTTGTGTTTTTTTCTTTTTTTCTGATTTTTTCTATGGTATAAGATGCGGAACTCGGATGGCATCTAGAGTGCAGACTATTATGCTACTCATAACAATAAAAGTTTACCAGATCATCTAATATAGGGATGGTTCTCAGTCGTTTCTGTATACTGATGTGCATTAGCCCTTAAACTAAATGAGAAATACTACATGTGATACCCTATAAGGCAGATAATCTTTTCATTTGGGTTTATTTTGTTTTTTGGTTTTTGTTGAATATTTTGTTCTGTTTATTTTTGGACAATTTAGGGTGTAATATCTATATCACCCAACAACATATTTACATCCATTGAGTGTACTCATATATCTGCTAACCTTTTCGGAGGGGTGCTATCTTGCTTAGGGATCCACTCTGTACATTAGCTTTATTGGTCTGTCTAAGATTTTTAGGTCATCAACCACTAACAAAGACAGTGACCTATTGTTACATCTATTAGAGGTTTCACTACTTATGACCTCCGAATATTTTACTGAGCACACTCCAACTGTGCCCGGCTGTACCCCATAGCTCTGCACTATCTATTTTTTCAAAAAAATCTTTTTGAGGTAACTGTGGGGTACATGCTATTTAGTGCATTTATGCAGCAATGTCTGCAGTGTTTTTAGAATTTTTCGTTCACTTTTTTCTTTTTTCACTTTTTCACGTTTTTTGGTTAGTGTGACCTATTGGTCAATTTGTGTGTGTATGTCTGTGGGTACCTGGGTGTGGGTAGCAAGTAGGACCCTACTAGGGTAAGGAGGGACAGTCGACGGTGAGCGGGGGCGCCATATCGAAATCTAGGGTGCCAACCTCCGCTGGTAGGTAGGTTTAAGACACTTTAGGGCCACCTACAGGGACTGTGTCAGGCATATCTGCTATTTTCTCCCTATTTTTCTAGCTTACCCAACCCAGTTGGCTGATGTTGATTGCATACATTTGAGTTTTATCTATTGGGATTTTAGACAATTTAATAATAAAATATCGTTTTAAGGATAGTACGTTTTTTCTGGTTTTTCAACTTAATATATCCTTTCAATATTCTAGCCGGTTTTCTACACTAATGCATGCCTATGCCTAGGGCTCCTGAAGAATTCTATATTTTATATGAAAGAAGGAATGAAGACGAGAGAGATCTGGCTACCATATATTATTATTATTATTCACAGTCTGCAGGGGATGGGTGATGATACACTAGGAGAGGGCAGAGCTGGTTGTGCGGCGGTTCAGTAGGTTCATATATTATGCCACCTCACATCATAATCATGGAAGTGGAACAGTATACCATTCACTCATCATGGCCCCTTTCTGGCATTGCCCACGTGGTCTCCAGACAACTTTGTGGCTATCATTGCATTCAAGACAAAAGTGTGACTCTTCCCTGAAGTGTATAGACCCCCATTACAGCTTTGATTGCTGTTTTGCCCTGTATTATGACAGCCTTTAAGCTTGGAGGCATGAGTTCAATGGTATACTTGCACAAGAGAACGTCACATTGGTCCTACTCCTGACATTATGGTATCGGTTGGCATAATATACAGTAGCCTGACCCTTTTAGTTTTCATTCTAGGTACACCAACAACTCAATGATATATTGGTTTGGTCGTGGAACCAATGGTACCACCATTATGTAGCAGTCTACATACCTGTTCATTGATTAAAAGGAACCAGTCAGGTCCCCAATCACTATTAACCTGCAAATCATAGATTAATGTGCAAGTTAATACTGTTGTAAATCTGCCTAGCCCCCGCACTGAATGCACAGCTACAGGGAGGAGAGGAACATTATTTCTCTCAGCAGCCTCCGGATTTCAGTTATAAAGGCTTCAGTCATCACAAGGGATACGGCTACTGTAATCACGTCCTGACACATTGATTGACAGCCGTCCCTGTAGCGTATCAGTGCATAGTCAGTGGTCAGTCAGTGTGCTGGGGAGTGGTTACAGCCACCACTCACTATGTACTTAGCAGTGACTGAAGCCGTGCCGGTACGTCTATGACTGAAAGCTGGAGGCTGCCAGGAGGAACAAAGTTGATTTCTTCCCAAACTTTTAGTGCAGTGGCCAGGCTGGTTTGTACCACTATTAACCTGCAGATTAACCCCATAGCTGCAGGTTAATAGCTTTTGGGGACATGACAGGTTCCCTTAAAGGGTGAAGACCAGGTCTGCCTGGGACCTGATAGAGTAGCTAGCTCAAAGTCTGTCCATAAAATCCATATTTAGAGCTGACAGTCAGCCATGGCCAGAGCCCACATACAGCTGGTTGGTACTGTATGATGTCAGCTGTAACAGAGGACCACGCTAGATATGAACAGATGTCACTTTGTGTGCATTGCTCCTTGGCGTGATTACAGTGTGAAGTAAGTAGTGAGCTCTGCCAGCTGTGGCATAGTATTTCAGACGGTTGGTGCCAAACTGTTGGCAGGAAACACTCCACCTCATGTGTAAATACATAATCTCTCATTTTCCTGTCCTTCTCCCGCTCACTAACAAGATTGTGGCTTTAATCTTTCTATGACATCTGCTGAACTTTGCCGTTTAGAGCTCTAGAACCAAATCACAATTACAGTATATTTTCCACATCACATCCCATAGCTTCTAACCACTGAACTTTCACTTACACTTCATATGAAATAATGCATGCCTATGATTTGCTACAATACATGTTCCACAATACTGTTTATACACTGTATAGCAGAGGTGTCAAACTGCATTCCTCGAGGGCCGCCAACAGGTCATGTTTTCAGGATTTCCTTGTATTGCACAGGTGATCATTTAATCACTTGCACAGAATGATTCCAGCACCTTGTGGAATGCTAAGGAAATCTTGAAAACCCTCATGGTTTGAGGCCCTCGAGGAATGCAGTTTGACACCCCTGCTGTATAGCATCATAAAATTACATTTTTTAAATAGAAATTCATTACTATTACCTACACCCCCTTGGAGGAGTGAAAAAAATAATGTTTTTGCATGTATAAATTGTCAAGATCAACCGTTTTATATGTAAATACTAGGAATCATCACATCTATAATGATTCATTCTCTAACACTTATTTGTTGCGCAAGGTAATCATTATAGAAAAAAATGAGAAAAAAAAATACTCAAAGTACTGTTTTTGTTCATCCCATTAAATAAAAAAAGTGATCAAAAAGTGGTGCACATCCAGAAATGGTACCAATAACATTGCAGATTGTTACACAAAAATCATGTCCTAATAGACCTCTGTATATGAAAAAAATATTACTCTCATGAGATGATACAAACCAAAAAATAATTTTTATTAAAAATTGATTTTCTTGTGAAAAGTAGCAAGACATAAAAAACAATTATATAAATTGGGTTCTACCATAATTCTATCAACACATACTACATATCAACACATACGCTATAAGAATAAAACACAAAAGAAAAAAACAGAATTGTGGGGTTTAGATGATCTAGTTTCACAAGCAATGACATAAAAAGTGATGACAAAGTTACATGCAGCCAGAAATGGCACTGGTGAAAAGTACAGTGTGTCCCACAATAAATATGGCAAACACCTAGCACAAAAAAAATTAAAAACTTGTGTAAAAGTAATAAAACAGAACCCATATAAATTTGGTACTGTCATTACTGTATAGACCTGTAGAATACAGTTAACATGTCAATTAAAATAAATGGTTACCACTTAAAAAAACATACCATTGGGCTGTGCAATATACTGCGTGGGCTGTGCAATATACTGCGTGGGCTGTGCAATATACTACGTGGGCTATGCAATATACTACATGGGCTGTGCAATATACTACGTGGGCTGTGCAATATACTACGTGGGCTGTGCAATATACTGCGTGGGCTGTGCAATATACTGTGTGGGCTGTGCTATAAACTGCGTGGGCTGTGCAATATACTACGTGGGCTGTGCAATATACTACGTGGGCTGTGCAATGTACTACGTGGGCTGTGCAATGTACTACGTGGGCTGTGCAATGTGATACGTGGGCTGTGCAATGTACTACGTGGGCTGTGCAATGTACTACGTGTGCTGTGCAATATACTACGTGGCTGTGCAATATACTACGTGGCTGTGCTGTATACTACATGGGCTGTGCATGTAGAAAAGCCGCGGAGACATCATCACGTGTCTCTCAACGCAAGCAATGAATAGCCAGGTCTTTCCCCGGGAAGGAACAACCACAGGAAGGGCAGCATCCAACAAAGGAAAACCACCTATGCCAAAACATGGTATCCATCCACAGACAGCTGTTTCGGGGGTATTTGCCCCTCATCAGTGTGGAGTAGGAAACTGGCTATTAGGAGCAGTGCCTGGTGAAAAGACTATAGACATAAGGGTGAATGACCTCGGGGAGATCAAAACATCCAACACCGCGGAGACACCATCACGTGTTTCTCAACGCAGTGATCCAGAACACTGCCCCCATCCCTAATGGGAAATATGCAAATGCATGTAGAAAAGCCGCGGAGACACCATCACGTGTCTCTCAACGCAGGCAATGAATAGCCAGGTCTTTCACCGGGAAGGAACAACCACGGGAAGGGCAGCATCCAACAAAGGAAAACCACCTATGCCAAAACATGGTATCCATCCACAGACAGCTGTTTCGGGGTATTTGCCGCTCATCAGTGTGGAGTAGGAAACTGGCTATTAGGAGCAGTGCCTGGTGAAAAGACTATAAACATAAGGGTGAATGACCTCGGGGAGATCAAAACATCCAACACCGCGGAGACACCATCACGTGTTTCTCAACGCAGTGATCCAGAACACTGCCCCCATCCCTAATGGGAAATATGCAGATGCATGTAGAAAAGCCGCGGAGACACCATCACGTGTCTCTCAACGCAAGCAATGAATAGCCAGGTCTTTCACCGGGAAGGAACAACCACGGGAAGGGCAGCATCCAACAAAGGAAAACCACCTATGCCAAAACATGGTATCCATCCACAGACAGCTGTTTCGGGGTATTTGCCCCTCATCAGTGTGGAGTAGGAAACTGGCTATTAGGAGCAGTGCCTGATGAAAAGACTATAAACATAAGGGTGAATGACCTCGGGGAGATCAAAACATCCAACACCGCGGAGACACCATCATGTGTTTCTCAACTCAGTGATACTACGTGGGCTGTGTCATACACTACGTGGCCTGTGTTATACACTACGTGGTCTGTGTTATACACTACGAGGCCTGTGTTATACACTACGTGGGCTGTGTTATACATTACGTGAGCTGTTATATACTGCGTGCGTGGGCTGTTATATACTACGTGAGCTGTGTTATATGCTACGTGGGCTGTTATAAACTACGTGGCTGTATTATATGCTATGTGGGCTGTTATACACTCCATGGGCTGTGTTATATACTACGTGGCTGTGCTATATACTCCATGGGCTGTGCTATATACTTCGTTGGCTGTGCTATATACTACGTGGCTCTGCTATATACTACGTGGCTGTGCAATATACTACGTGGCTGTGCAATATACTACGTGGCTGTGCAATATACTGCGTGGGCTGTGCTATATACTACGTGGGCTGTGCAATATACTACATGGGCTGTGCAATATACTATGTGGGCTGTGCAATGTACTACGTGGGCTGTGCAATGTACTACGTGGGCTGTGCAATGTACTACGTGGGCTGTGCAATATACTACGTGGCCGTGCAATATACTAAGTGGGCTGTGTTCTACACTACGTGGGCTGTGTTAAACACTACGTGGCCTGTGTTATACACTACGTGGCCTATGTTATACACTACATGGGCTGTGTTATATACTGCGTGCGTGGGCTGTTATATACTACATGAGCTGTGTTATATGCTATGTGGGATGTTATAAACTACGTGGCTGTGTTATATGCTATGTGGGCTGTTATACACTCCGTGGGCTGTGTTATATACTACGTGGCTGTGCTATATACTCCGTGGGCTGTTATATACTATGTGGCTGTGCTATATACTCCGTGGGCTGTGCTATATACTCCGTTGGCTGTGCTATATACTACGTGGCTTTGCTATATACTACGTGGCTGTGCAATATACTACGTGGCTGTGCTATTTACTACGTGGGCTGGTATATACTACGTGGCTGTGCTATATACTACGTGGCTGGCCGCGAACAATCAGCGACAGGCGCAGTCCGGCCGCGAATTGGGCGGGATTTGAACCACGCTTCGCTATTTGGTCGCCGCCAGCTTAATCCTGTGTATTCAATGTATTATTCTAAAATCTTCATAAATAAACTACATACATATTCTAGAATACCCGATGCGTTAGAATCGGGCTACCATCTATTCTAAAATAAAATGCTTTCTTTTAAAGCTCCAAAATGGATGAGTCCTTAAAGAGGACCTTTCACCATTTTTTTCAGGTTGAACAGGACACATGATGCAATAGTGGCTGCAGAGCAGAATAAAACATTTTGGGGTTTTTTGCCTCTTGCTGGCGGAGATATTAGCAGTCAGCGTATTTGGCACCTAATGAGTTCAAGCTGGTGCTATCTTTTCACTGTTGGCATGTATTTCTCTCCGTATTAGTTACCCAATTATAAGCATGCAGCAACACAGCAGAAACCCCCTCCCCACAATAGCTTAGGTTTCTTAGTGTGTGTCACTGCAGCACTGCAGGTAAATGCAAACTCCACTAGATGGCAGCAGAGTGGAGAGCGCGAGCTGAACTCAAGCTCAGAGTAGACCAGCAAACCTGCAGTGAGGCTACCGCCAGGTGGCAATAGAATATTCAGACAAGCCGGGTAGATACCAGAGAGTAGCATAGTACCAAGGGGAATCCTAAACACAGAGTCAGAGGAATGCCAAAAGGTCAGTAACGATCCATAGCAGAAAAACCAGAAGGAAGAGGCAGAATCAGGTCAGAGCCAAAGCAGAGTCGAGAACCGGGAGATCCAAACACACAGAAGAACATACAGAGTCGGGGTGGGAGAAGAGGAATGAACTGACGCGGGCACAAACAGCTAAAGGCAGCAGAAATAAATCAGGGTTTCACCAGAGTCAGCTACACATGCCGTAGGCAGGAAATATAACTGCCGCTGCCTGCAGGATGCAGTGCAGAGAAATAGCAGACCTGACACCGGAACGAGGCAGAGAAAGTTAATTCCTGACATGAGCAGACTGGAAAAAGAGAGGCAAGACCCAAAACCCGGTCTGGATCATGACAGTGTGTGAAATCATGGATGTAAGGATACAGCTCTGATCTCCTGGTCTAACCTTCTGTATGATTAGACAGTGCTATGAGAGGAGGAGAGTTGATAGAAGAGTTTATAATGTGGCAGAAACTCAGCTATATTTTCTAATCATGCATGAGGTTACAACAGGAGATCAGAGCTGTATTATTACATCTCACACACTGAGAAACCTAAGGTATGGTGGGGGCCTGTTCTTTTTCTGCTGCGTTCCTGCCTGCTTATGATTGGTCAGCTCATGCAGGGAGTAGAGGTAGATGCCCCCAGTAAAGCTATCTCATAACATCCACTTGGACTTAACAAAAGTTAACTCATTAGGTGCCAAATATTTTGATTGCTAATGTCTGCAAAGCGGAAAGGCAAAATCAAAATAAAAAAAAGTTGTATTCCACTTTGCAGCCACTATTACACTGTTTGTCCAGGTCAACATGAAAAATTTGGTGACAGGTCCTCTTTAACCCCTTTACCATCTTGGGTTTTTCTGTTTTTGTGTTTTTGTTTTTTGCTCCCCTTCTTCTCAGAGCCATAACATTTTTATTTTTCCATCTATATGGCCATGTAAGGGCTTGTTTTTTTATGGGAGGAGTTGTACTTTTAAACGGAACCAGTGATTTTACCATATAGCGATATGGAAAATGAGGAAAAAATTCCAAGTGCAGTGAAATTGCAAAAAAAGTGCAATTCCACAATTGTTTTTTTTTACCATGTTTACTAAATGCTAAAACTGACCTGACATTATGATTCCCCAGGTCATTATGAGTTTGTAGATACCAAACATGTCTAGGTTATTTTTTATTTAAGTGGTGAAAAAAATATCCAAATCGTGTCATTTTCCGAGACCCGTAGCATCCTCATTTTTTGGGATCTGGGGCTGGGTGAGTACTTATTCTTTGCACGCTGAGATGACAGTTTTACTGATACCATTTTGGGATACATACAGTATGATGTTTTCATTGCACGTTATTACATTTTATTGCAATGTTGTGGTGAACGTAATTATGGCTTTTTGATGTATTTTCTTGTTACGCCATTTACTGATCAGTTTTATTATTTTTATATTTTTATAGATCGGGCGTTTCTGAACGCAGTGATACCAAATATGTGTAGTTTTGTTTTTTTAAAATTGTTTTATTTTGAATGGTGCAAAGGGGGGGCGCTCATAGCAATTCAGCAATGACAACCACAGGGGTCTCCTGCAGACCCTGTGTTTTCATTCCAACCCATCAGCACCCCGCGATCATGTGACAAGGGTGCCGATGGGTGGAGCTATTCTCTTTTGCGCAAGTTAAATGCCACAACCAGAGACAGAGAGGGGTATTTAACATGTTAACATCCGCGTCTGTTAGGCGCACATGTTAGCTGTCATGTGCCTGAAAAGGTGTGATCTCATTGCCAGATTCTACATCAAAGGGGAAAGCAACCTATGGCGTACCTATACTTTATAGGTCGTAAAGGGATTAAGAGATTAAAGGAAACTTGCCTCATTAATGCTGCCCAAACATGCAGCATGAAGTAGAGCCCGGCTTCATGACTGCAGCCAGGTATATTTTGCTCTGAAATGCACTGGCGTTTCAGAGAAAATATGCTTTACAGATTTTGCTGGGTACCATAGCCAGAGACAAGACTAGTCTATTGCTGCCCCCAGCCAGCTTTTACCAGCAAAGATGGCAGTGGTGGAGCTGGACTTGTCTCGTCTCCAACTATGCTACCCGGTCGTATCTTCTAAATACATTTTCTCTGAAATGCCAGAGCGTTTCAAAGAACAACATACCTGTGTGGAATCATGCGGCCAGGCCCTGATTCATGCATCATCAATCAGGGGAAAGGCTCCCATTAATGACCACAGGTATGACTTCTCACAGTGACTATGTCTTCTCACAGGGATCAGTAAAGGCTTTCAAATAAAATCGCACAGTAAGGCCTCTTTTACACTTCCGTCTTTCAGCTCCCGTCACAATCCGTCGTATTTTGAGAATGCAGGATCCTGCATTTTCTCATAGACTTGTATTAGCGACGGATTGTGACGGATGGCCATCCATTTCATCCGTCGTGCACTGGATCCTGTGTAAAAAAAAAACGGTCCGTCGGGCAGAGGAACGTTTTTTCTGCACATCGGAAAATCGGTCAGCGGCGAATCCTGCACTGCCAGTCATTGGCTATAATGGAAGCCTATGGGCGCAGGATGCGTCGCTGCCTGTGAAAAGCAGGAATCCAGTGACGGGTCCCGTCTTTTCAAACAGAGCATGCGTGGAAGAATTTCCCATCAGGGAAATTCTCTCTCACTTGCTCTTTCTCTTTTTACTATTGATGCTGCCTATGCAGCATCAATAGTAACAAGATATAATGTTAAAAATAATAAAAAAAATTAAAAATCGCAATATTCTCACCTACCTACGCCGGTAGGTGAGAATATTGCGATTTTTTTATGTTTTTTTAACCTGGTTTGTGTTGTGTATGCGTTTTCGCAGCGGAAAACCACTGCGAAGACGCATACACAACAGGTGCACATAGCCTCGACGGGTCCGTCAGAAAGATGGGCCCAGTGCACGTTTTCCACAATCTGCACAGGATCCGTCATTTCAACGTCTTGACGGATCCTGTGCAGATTTGGAAGACGGAAGTGTGAAAGAAGCCGAAGCAGCACTGAAATCTCCATGCCCTGGCTGTTAACTTATAGTGGAGGCATGGAGGAAAACTGTGATAGGCTTATCACAACTGCCATCACTGTGATAAGCCTTTCACTGCCTTCACCGCACAGGAAAAAAACAGGCTGTGCTCTTCCATAGCTCCTCGCCTTTACTTTCCTCTGACTTGTAATTTTGTGAGAGGAGAAAGAGAGACCTGGGAAAGTTGTCCCTAATGCAAACAGGAGTAAAGAATAAACAAAGAAATCACACAGATTATATTACATTTTATATTTGGAACACTTTTTCTAACCCTAATTATATTTAGAAATAATGTTAGGGCTAGTGTAATAACATACAGTGAAGGAAATAATTATTTGATCCCTTGCTGATTTTGTACGTTTGCCAGCTGACAAGGACATGAACAGTCTAAAATTTTAAGGGTAGGTTAATTTTAACATGGAGTGATAGAATATCAAAAATAAAATCCAGAAAATCGTATTGTATAAATTATATACATTTATTTGTATTTTGCAGTGAGAAATAAGTATTTGATCCCCTACCAACCATTAAGAGTTCTGGCTCCTACAGACCAGTTGGACACTCCTAATCAACTCGATACCTGCATTAATGACAGCTGTCTTACATAGTCACCTTTATAAAAGACTCCTGTCCACAGACTCAATTATTCAGTCAGACTCTAACCTCTACAACATGGGCAAGACCAAAGAGCCTTCTAAGGATGTCAGGGACAAGATCATAGACCTGCACAAAGCTGGAATGGGCTACAAAACCATACGTAAGATGTTTGGTGAGAACGAGACAACTGTTGGTTCAATAGTAAGAAAATAGAAGAAATACAAAATGACTGTCCATGAAAAATCTCACCACGTGGGGTATCCTTGATCATGAGGAAGGCGAGAGACCAGCTTAAAACTACACAGGGGGAACTTGTTAATGATCTCAAGGTAGCTGGGACCACAGTCACCAAGAAAACTATTGGTAACACATTACGCTGTAAAGGTTTAAAATCCTGCAGTGCCCGCAAGGTCCCCCTTCTCAAGAAGGCACATGTACAGGCCCGTCTGAAGTTTGCCAGTGAACACCTGGATGATTCTGTGAATGATTGAGAGAAGGTGCTGTGATCAGATGAGACAAAAATTGAGGTCTTTGGTATTAACTCAACTCGCCGTGTTTGAGGGAAGAGAAATGCCTATAACCCAAAGAACACCGTCCCCACTGTCAAGCATGGAGGTGGAAACATTATGTTTTGGGGTGTTTCTCTGCTAAGGGCACAGGACTACTTCACCGCATCAATGGGAGAATGGATGGAGCCATGTACCGTAAAATCCTGAAGGACAACCTCCTTCCCTCCACAAGAACATTAAAAATGGGTCATGGCTGGGTCTTCCATTAAGACAATGACCCAAAACATACAGCCAAGGCAATAAAGGAGTGGCTCAAAAAGAAGCACGTTAAGGTCATGGAGTGGCTTAGCGAGTCTCCAGACCTTAATCCCATAGAAAACTTATGGAGGGAGTTGAAGCTCCGAGTTGCCAAGCGACAGCCTCAAAATCTTAATGATTTAGAGATGATCTACAAAGAGGAGTGGACCAAAATTCCTCCTGACATGTGCGCAAACCTCATCATTAACTACAAAAAACATCTGACTGCTATGCTTGCCAACAAGAGTTTTGCCACCAATTATTAATTCTTGTTTGCCAGAGGGATCAAATACTTATTTCTCACTGCAAAATGCAAATAAACTTATATAATTTATACAATGCTATTTTCTGGATTTTATTTTTGATATTCTGTCTCTCAAAGTTAAAATTAACCTACCCTTAAAATTATAGACTGTTCATGTCTTTGTCAGTGGGCAAACTTACAAAATCAGCAAGGGATCAAATAATTATTTCCTTTACTGTATGCACTTAAAAAAACTCACAAAAGTGCTAAAAACATTTTTTGACAATGTATGGTATACATTATTTTAACATTTTATGGCTAATGAACAAAATACCTAGAGGAAACAAAGGGGCAAACTATACTTATATGCATGTTCTGCAGGGAGTGTAATAATGCAAATACTATCCTTTAGGCTCTAAAGGTTAGGGTTTGTTCTCTTGTAGCTTTTTTTGATGCTTTTTCTGCATGAAAAATACAGGCTATGTCCAGAAAAGCACAGTGGAAATTACTTGTGTTTTTAATGCAATTTTGAAAAATTTTGTATGCTTCATTTTGGTGTTAAGTCATTGTGATCTCAGTGGGAAAAAGTGCAGGGGAAAAGGTGCAAATTACGGAATAAAAAAACATGTGATTGAGATTTTAGAAATTGCATTCATTTTTTTGTTACTGTAAAACGCTGTCTTTTTTTCATATGAAAAACAGGAAAAAAAGGCAGGTAGAAAAGAGTTATCACTCACTAAATGGTGGCCCGATTCTAACGCATCGGGTATTCTAGATTATATATGTAGTTTATTTATGAAGATTTTAGAATAATACAATGAATACACAGAATTCGGCTGGCCGGCCGCGACCAATTAGTGAAGCATGGTTCAAATCCCGCGCCAATTCGCTGCAGGAGTGCGCCTGTCACTGATTGTTCGCGGCCAGCCACGTAGTATATAGCACAGTCACGTAGTATATAGCACAGCCATGTAGTATATAGCACAGCCACGTAGTATATAGCAGCCCACATAGCATATAACACAGCCACGTAGTATATAACACAGCTCACGTAGTATATAACAGCCAACATAGCATATAAAACAGCCACGTAGTATATAACACAGCCCACGCAGTATATAACACAGCCCATGTAGTGTATAACACAGCCACGTAGTGTATAACACAGCCCACGTAGCATATTGCACAGACACGTAGTATGTAGCACAGCCCACGTAGTATATTGCACAGCCCACGTAGTATATTGCACAGACAGCCCACGTAGTATATTGCACAGCCACATAGTATATTTCACAGCCACGTAGTATATTGCACAGCAAAGTAGTATATTGTACAGCCACGTAGTATATTGCACAGCCCACATAGTATATTGCACAGCCCATGCCGTATATAGCACAGCCACATAGTATATTGCACAACCCTCCGATGGCCCCCGGATCCAGCCCAGGCCTTTCCTGCTCCTCGCGCGCCACTCCGGTCTCAAGCGGCAATAACACGTGATGATGTAGCCATCTCGCGAGACCGCTACGTCATCTCCGGTCATTGCCGCAATGCATTCTGGGGACCGGAGCGGCACGCGAGGAGCGGAAAAGGCCTGGGCTGGATCCGGGGGCCTTCGGAGGGTGAGTATATGATTTTATAATTTTTTTATTATTTTTAACATTATATGTTTTTACTATTGATGCTGCATAGGCAGCATCAATATTAAAAAGTTGGTCACACAAAGGGTTAATGGCAGCGTTAACGGACTGCCTTACACCGCGTTATGCCGTGGTGTAAGGCAATCCGGTTAACGCTATGTGGGCGCTGACTGGGGGGGAGTAGGGAGAGGGCACTGACTGCAGGGGAGGAGGGAGGGGCCAATTTGCGGCCGGACTGTGCCCGTCGCTGATTGGTCGCGGCATCGGGCCGCGACCAATCAGGGACACGGGATTTCCATGACAGACAGACAGACGGAAGTGACCCTTAGACAATTATATAGTAGATACGTATATATATATATATATATATATATATATATATATATATATATATATATATACACTAGATGGTGGCCCGATTCTAATATAACACAGGCCACGCAGTATATAACACAGGCCACGCAGTATATAACACAGCCCACGCAGTATATAACACAGGCCACATAATATATAGCACAGCCCATGTAGTATATAACACAGACCACGCAGTATATAACAGTGGCAACACAGTATATAAAACAGCCCACGCAGTATATAACACAGCCCACGTAACATATAGCAGCCACGCAGTATATAACACAGCCCACGTAGTATATATGGTGTTGGCACCATATCCCTGTTAAAAAAAATAATTAAAATAAAAAATAGTTATATACTCACCCTCCGGTGTCCAGCGAAGCTGTCTCGATGCGCGCGCGGCTGCCGCCAGCTTCCTTAGTGAGACCGCTAAGCCTTCTTGTAATTTCGCAATGCATCTCTGGGAACTGAAGCTGGTGGCAGCCGCGCACACATCGGCGGACGATGGAAGGTGAGAATAGCAGGTTTTTTTATTTTTTATTATTTTTAACATTAGATTTTTTTACTATTGATGCTGCCTAGGCAGCATCAATAGTAAAAAGTTGGTCACACAGGGTTAATAGCAGCGTTAACGGAGTGCGTTACACTGCGGCATAACGCGGTCCGTTAACGCTGCCATTAACCCTGTGTGAGCACTGACTGGAGGGGAGTATGGAGCGGGTACCAGGCACTGACTGGACGGAAGTAGGGTTGGGACTAATTCTCGGCGGGCTGGGCCTGTCGCTGATTGGTCGCGGCCTGGCGGCTGTGACCAAATAGCGACGCGGGATTTCCGTGACAGACAAACAGACGGAAGTGCCCCTTAGATAATTATATATAGATATATATACAGTACAGACCAAAAGTTTGAACACACCGTCTCATTTAAAGATTTTTCTGTATTTTCATGACTATGAAAATTGTACATTCACACTGAAGGCATCAAAACTATGAATTAACACATGTAGAATTATATACTTAACAAAAAAGTGTGAAACAACTGAAATTATGTCTTATATTCTAGGTTCTTCAAAGTAGCCACCTTTTGCTTTGATGACTGCTTTGCACACTCTTGGCATTCTCTTAATGAGCTTTAAGAGGTAGTCACCGGGAATGGTCTTCCAACAATCTTGAAGGAGTTCCCAGAGATGCTTAGCACTTGTTGGCCCTTTTGCCTTCACTCTGCGGTCCAGCTCACCCCAAACCATCTCGATTGGGTTCAGGTCTGGTGACTGTGGAGGCCAGGTCATCTGGCGTAGCACCCCATCACTCTCCTTCTTGGTCAAATAGCCCTTACACATCCTGGAGGTGTGTTTGGGGTCATTGTCCTGTTGAAAAATAAATGATGGTCAAACTAAACGCAAACCAGATAAAATAGCGTGCCGCTGCAAGATGCTGTGGTAGCCATGCTGATTCAGTTTGCTTTCAATTTTGAATAAATCCCCAACAGTGTCACCAGCAAAGCACCCCCACACCATCACACCTCCTCCATGCTTCACGGTGGGAACCAGGCATCTAGAGTCCATCCGTTCACCTTTTCTGCGTCGCACAAAAACATGGTGGTTGGAACCAAAGATCTCACATTTGGACTCATCAGACCAAAGCACAGATTTCCACTGGTCTAATGTCCATTCCTTGTGCTCTTTAGCCCAAAAAAGTCTCTTCTGCTTGTTGCCTGTCCTTAGCAGTGGTTTCCTAGCAGCTATTTTACCATGAAGGCTTGCTGCACAAAGTCTCCTCTTATAAGTTGTTGTAGAGATGTGTCTGCTGCTAGAACTCTGTGTGGCATTGACCTGGTCTCTAATCTGAGCTGCTATTAACCTGTGATTTCTGAGGCTGGTGACTCGGATAAACTTATCCTCAGAAGCAGAGGTGACTCTGTGTCTTCCTTTCCTGGGGCGGTCCTCATGTGAGCCAGTTTCTTTGTAGCGCTTGATGGTTTTTGCCACTGCACTTGGGGACATTTTCAAAGTTTGCCCAATTTTTCGGACTGACTGACCTTCATTTCTTAAAGTAATGATGGCCACTCGTTTTTTTTTTACTTAGCTGCTTTTTTCTTGCCATAATACAAATTCTAACAGTCTATTCAGTAGGACTAACAGCTGTGTATCCACCAGACTTCTGCACAACACAACTGATGGTCCCAACACCATTCAAAAAAGGCAAGAAATCCCACTTATTAAACCTGACAGGGCACAGCTGTGAAGTCAAAACCATTCCCTGTGACTACTTCTTGAAGCTCATCAAGAGAATGCCAAGAATGTGCAAAGCAGTCATCAAAGCAAAAGGTGGCTACTTTGAAGAACCTAGAATATAAGACATAATTTCAGTTGTTTCACACTTTTTTGTTAAGTATATAATTCCACGTGTCTTAATTCATAGTTTTGATGCCTTCAGTGTGAATGTACAATTTTCATAGTCATGAAAATACAGAACAATCTTTAAATGAGAAGGTGTGTCCAAACTTTTGGTCTGTACTGTATATATATTTATTATGTAGGGTTTTTTTGTGTGTGTGGGGGATTTATAGAAATCGCATGCGCGCTGTGTTTTTTTACACAGCTTAATCTGACTTGAAACTCTCAATATCTCTTGTGAGTACACTGAGTTTTATGTGCAGATTTCCCCCATAGAAGTGCATTAGGCTACGTTCTCACCATGAGCTTTTTGTGCTGCATATTTTTTTAAAAGTGTGAGTTTTTGCAGCATTTTTGCACATATTAAGTAAAATTGGTTACTTGCATTTTTTCAAAAATATGCAGCGTAAGAAACTCACCTAAAACTCATTGTGGGAACGTAGCCTTAATAGGTGCAGAAATTATACAGAAAATCTACAGCATCAAAAACTCACCAAAAGATCATTGTGGTAACATAGCCTTAGGCCAGGGTCACACTTGCGTGTGTAATGCGAGAAACTCGCACGAGTCTCTGGCATCAATACCCGGCACTGCCGCCAGCAGTCGGGACCAGAGTGTGCGGCTGCATGTATTTCTATGCAACCGCACGCTCCAGTCCCAAGTGGCGGCGGCAGTGCCGGGTATTGATGCGAGAGACTCGTATGAGTTTCTCGCATTACACTTGCAAGTGTGACCCCGGCCTTAGATACAGAAAATCTACGGATGAAAAATGTTTGTTTCTCTAGTCACCTTCCACGACAGCCACTTTGGAGGTTGTCTTCCCTGCCCTAATAGGGGACAGGAACACAAAGAGGTTAAATAACCCTCCCCTTCCTGCACTGCCAGTGTTTTCCTGTCCCCTATGGGGCATGACGAGATTCTGAAGGGGCTGCCGTGGCCGGCGACCGGAGCTCCACTTACCAGAAGCCGGGCAACATGAGGTCGGGCGTCCCTCCTCAAAGATTGCTGCTCCCGTCTCCTCTCTTCGGAGGGACTCGGGACCTTCCCGCCCCTCCTGCGCTCCCTTCGCGGACTAATGCGGGGCGGTGACGTGCGTACCGGGGGCCTCCTGCAGCCCCCCCGGTTTCCTCCTCCCTGCTGCAAGCGCTGGAGGTGGCGCGCGTCCCGGAGTCTGTGGCCGGCCGACGGCTGTGTCACTTCCGGGTTTACGCGCGTCACTTCCGGTTCACTCAGGTGCGTTCCAGGAAGCACGCGCCGGCCGGCAATGGCGTCCAAGCAGCAAGAACACGCCATACAGCAGCGTTTCGGGGGCGTCCCAGGACCTACCCCAATCGGGCGATGGTGGGGGGAGGAGCACCATGACGCTGGATCTTCGATCCTATATAAGAGATCCAGGTAGCAAGGTAAGCTGTCTGACTGTTCACTACGTGACGGACATGGACGGTGACAGACCCCCTTGCGCTGCAGCTGCAGATGCCAGCGTTCCCCCTCCTACCCAAGTAAGTAGCAGGGATTGGGCCCAGCTATCCCATATATACGTGTATGCATATACAGTTATATACCCTTAGTGGCTTAGCAAACCCTCTTTCTCTCTTTTAATAGGGAGAAAAGGTTTCTGATCATAGAAAGTCAAGCCACAGATGTAAAGTGTGTGCGACCAAACTCCCATTGACGTACGGGAAAAAGCTCTGCCAATCCTGTACGGATGAGGTCCTACGCGCTGAACAGCCCTCGCTGCTGGATAGCATTAGATCCCTCATTAAGGATGAGGTCCGTTCTTCTATGGCCACCTTCTCACAGATGTCGGTGCCTCAGCCACCCCCTCCAAAGAAGAGGAAAAAAGCCCCAGTAGAATCCGACCCGGACTCAGGAGAAATCCAGTCCTCGGGTTCGGAAGATGACTGGGAAAATGAAGGCTCTACTTCTACCCCCTCCCTTAAATCAGAAAACAAAAAATACTATTTTAATTCTGAGGACATGAGTGACCTAATCAGTTTAGTAAGAGGCACCATGGGGGTAGAGGATGAAGAAGTTACACTCACAGTACAAGATGAGATGTTTGAGGGTCTGAAGCCCAAAGATCAAAAAGGGTTTCCGGTACATAAGAATTTACGAGATCTAATTCTTCATGAATGGAACCTCCCTGAAAAAGGTTTGACTGTGCCATCAGAGCTAAAAAAACGGTGTCCATTGGACGAGGATAACTCTCTATGGGAGACCCCGAAAGTGGATGTACAGGTGTCCAGGGTAACTAAGAAGACAGCCCTTCCATTTGAGGACTCTTCGCAACTCAAGGATCAGATGGATCGTAAAATAGAGAGTTTGTTAAAAAAGTCCTGGGACACCTCCACAAATTTACTAAAGTCCAATATTGCCTCCACTTGCGTGGCCAGATCTCTATTTGTCTGGTTACGCAAGCTTGAGGATCACTTGACACAGGGTACCCCAAGGGAGGAAATTTTAGACTCTCTGCCCTTGCTACAGAAGGCAACGGGATTCCTAGCTGACGCTTCTGCTGAATCAGTCCATGTAGCCGCAAAAGCTGCCGTCCTTTCCAACTCATCCAGAAGAGCACTTTGGATAAAATCCTGGGGAGGCGATTTTGTCTCCAAGTCCATATTATGTAGCATACCCTTTCAGGGTCATAATGTGTTTGGACCCGTTCTGGATGACATTTTGGGTAAGGCTTCAGATAAAAAGAAATCTCTCCCTGAGCAGAAGATTCCTAAAAAACGCTTTTTTCGTCCCTCCCGTGACCAATCTTCACAGAGAGGAAAAGGCAAAACGGGAAGGTGGAGCTATCCCAAGTGAGGCAGGGGAAAAAATATCCTGGCCCCTCAGGCCCAACAGACCCCAGATAAGCAATGACTGTGCTCCGGTCGGGGGTCGACTCTCACGTTTTTTCACCGAGTGGCAGAACATCTCCACAAATCAGTGGGTCCTTCGTACAGTTCAAGAGGGACTAAAAATAGAATTCGTGAGACCACCCCCTCAATGCCTAAGGATAACCTCCCTTCAAAACCCAGACCTCCAAAACTCCTTGTTACAAGATCTACAAAAATTACTGCGGTCAAATGTGATCTCGCAGGTACCGAAATTGGAGGAAGGACGTGGTCATTATTCACGCCTTTTTCTGATAACCAAGCCATTGGGGAAGAACAGAATTATCATAAATTTGAAACCCTTGAACGAATCAGTCCGGTACAGGAGATTCAAAATAGAGACAGTCAAATCAGTAATCCCCCTCATCGGTCAAAATTGGATGATGGCGACTGTGGATCTGAGGGATGCGTATTACCATGTGCCAATCCACCCAGAGCACAGGAAATTCCTCAGATTCGCAGTCTCCAAGGGTCACCAGATCGAACATTTCCAGTTCAATGTCCTCCCCTTCGGCATCTCATCAGCCCCACGGGTTTTCATGAAAATTATGGCAGAAGCAATAATCTTCATCCGTCAACAAGGAATATGCATCGTCCCGTATTTAGACGACTTCCTGATTATGGCTCCATCTGCCCCCCGTCTGGAAACAGACGTATCAAAGACCCTAGAGATATTACAAACTCTGGGTTGGATCCCAAATCTGGAGAAGTCAGAGATCCGTCCCTCCACAAGGAGAAAATTTCTGGGGGTGCTACTGGACTCGGAAGTAAGAACATCTTTTCTGCCCAAAGATCATCAAATCAACCTTGTCCGCAAAGTAGCCAAATTCAGGGGCCAGCGTGCACCGACCCTCAGAGAATCAATGTCTGTACTAGGGTCCCTGACCGCATGTATACAATCAGTGTCCTGGGCCCAGGCTCACACACGAGCTCTCCAGACTTACGTACTCCTACATTCCAGGAGACGACAGATTCCATTGAGTCAAAAGATTCCTCTCCCTGGCCATGTAAAAGCATCTCTAAAATGGTGGCTAGATTACCAAAATCTCCAGAGAGGAGTCAGCTGGGATCACCTTCCCCTAAAAACACTCCGCTCAGATGCCAGCAAAAGAGGCTGGGGTGCAGTGGTAGAGGGTTTCCACTTTCAGGGACAATGGGCATCGAATATCAGCAGCAGCTCCTCGAATCTAAGGGAACTAAAAGCGGTAGAGGAAGCCCTAAAAGCGTCATCTTCGCTGATCAAGAATCAAGAATCATCAAGTTCGTATTTACTCGGACAATATGACGACGGTAGCCTATCTACGACACCAGGGAGGAACGAAGTATGCCTCTCTGAAGGAAGTAGCTGCAAGAATATTTTTCTGGGCAGAGAAAAACCTTCGGTCACAGCGGTACATCTGAGGGGGTTAGACAACACTCAGGCGGATTTCCTCAGCAGGAAAGACGTTCATCCAGGAGAGTGGTCCCTAGACCAAACAGTGTTTCAATCCCTAACCTCAAAATGGGGTACTCCAGAGGTGGATCTATTCACCAACAGGCAAAATGCGAAGGTAGAAACATTTTTCTCCCTTCATCACAAAGACAAGGCACAGGGAATAGGTGCCTTCTCACAGCAGTGGAAGTTCAACCTTGCATATGCTTTTCCTCCCATTCCCATGCTGGCGAAAACTCTGCAAAAGATCAGAGCGGATGGAGTGACCACAATTTTAATTGCCCCATTATGGCCCGGGAGGAGTTGGTACGGCGCCCTGTTAGATATGGCCCTGGAAGGTCCCTGCCTTCTACCTCAAAAGCTCGATCTCCTACACCAGGGTCCCCTACTACATCCAGACCTAAACAGGTTGAACTTGGCAGCATGGCTACTGAAGCCACAATCTTAAAAGCTAAAGGTCTCTCGGATGACGTAATTCAGACCCTTCAAAAAAGCAGGAAAGCGGTAACCAACGCCATCTATACTAAGGTCTGGGAAAAATTTACGTCCTGGTGCTCCCCAGAAGTTCCAGACCCCTTCAATCCTGATATAGCAAAAATCCTGCAATTTTTACAGAAGGGCTTGGAAATGGGCCTTACCCCTAGCACACTCAAAGTGCAAGTATCGGCCCTTAGTAGCTTTTTTGATTACAGCTTAGCCAATCACCGCTGGATCAAACGATTCATGACAGCAGTATCCAGAATTTGTCCTACGCTCCGTAGTAAGGTGCCCTCCTGGGACCTCAATATAGTACTTAACGCACTAACCCAGAGTCCGTTTGAACCCCTGGACGCTATAACCATAAAGAACTTAACTTTGAAAACAGTCTTTCTAGTCGCAATCACTAAGGCTAGACGTATTGGTGAGTTACAGGCCCTGTCGATACAGGAACCTTATCTAACGGTCACCATGGATAGTATTATACTTAAACTAGACCGGTCCTTCTTACCTAAAGTGGTCTTGAATTTCCACAGAGATCAGGACACTCTACTACCTTCATTTTGCCCAAACCCCTCCAACCCTAAAGAACAGGCCTTCCACACCTTGGATGTTCGCGGGGTGGTCTTATCTTACTTACAACAGACTGAAGCCTGGCGAACTGATCAAAATTTATTCATCCAGTTCTCGGGACGAAACAAGGGAAAGAAGGCGGCAAAAAACACTATTGCAAGATGGATCAAACAGTCTATTTGTCTGGCCTATTCATCACAGGGACTGGATCCACCTGCCTCTCTGAAAGCACACTCTACCCGAGCGATGGCAACATCATGGGCAGAGAGGGGGAATGCCTCATCAGAGCAGATATGTAGAGCCGCTATCTGGTCGTCCATCCATACGTTCACCAGACATTACCGGCTAAATTTCAATAGGGATTTAACATTTGGCAGACGCGTTCTGCAGGCCGTGGTCCCTCCCTAGAGAAATTAGCTGTTGGTACTACTCCGAAGTGGCTGTCGTGGAAGGTGACTAGAGAAAATAGAATTATTCTTACCATTAATTCGGTTTCTAGGAACCTTCCACGACAGCACTAATTTCCCTCCCTATCTGATATTCTTATTGGATGATTCCTGCACTTTTGTGGTAATTATACATGCTACTGTGTCCAGGAAAACACCGGCGGTGCAGGAAGGGGAGGGGTATTTAACCTCTTTGTGTTCCTGTCCCCTATTAGGGCGGGGAAGACAACCTCCGAAGTGGCTGTCGTGGAAGGTTCCTAGAAACCGAATTAACGGTAAGAATAATTCTATTTTTTATCCTGTATCCATGGTCGAACAGCACTAAAAATGCATCTAGTTTTGCTTGATACCATGCACTTTACCATATAATGTAATGAAAAATGGGGAAAAAAAATCAAAGTGGGGGGAAATCGTGAAATAAAATCGCAATTCTGCCATTGTTTTTTAGGTTTCATTTTTACAGTGTTCATTATGTGCTAAACATAACCTGGTACCTTGATTTAATAGGTCAGTATGTTTACAGCGATACCAAACTTGTATAGTTTTTTTTAGTGATTTAAAAAAGATCTGATCTTTGGAAAGAAAATGGTTGGCGCCACCATTTTCTGAACAGGTAAGTTTATTACTTTTAGTCAGTGAAACTATTTGAGGGCTTGTTTTTCAAGTAGTGAACTATTGTTTTTTTATGCTATTTTGGGTAAGCAGTTTTAATCACTTTTTATTGCTTTTTTTGGGGTGACAAAAATGGCAATTCTAGCGTTTTGACTTATTTTTTTTATAGGGATGCGATAATGTGAGATATGTTTGTGTTTTTTACATTCTTTATTTTTGGATGTGGATAAAGGAGTAGTTTGCATTTTTAAGTTTCTTTTTATTTTTTTATTTATTTCATTAGACTTCTTTTTAAGAACCTCTATGGAACTTGAATGTGTGGTCGTGTAATCGCTTGTACTATATGTTGCACTAGATCAGTATAGCGGTACCATATATAGCTAAAATAGCAATCTCATATAAGAGGAGGGTACAGCTCCTGAGCCCCCTCCATACATGTGTGTCCAACCGGTGAGAAAAATATGCTTAACCAACATGACTATTTATTATTGCACAGAAAAATGTTCCCATTCCCACACTCTCTGAGATGATAGTTCTGTATAACAATAACAGTTTCCCATCACTGCTTCGCTTGCTGTAGATTTTTGTATAAACTCCATTTTATTATACATATATCTATATATACATAATTATTTTTTTTAGGATAGAATAGACTTCAATAGGGTGGCTGTTATGGGTCACTCACTTGGGGGAGCCACTGCCCTACTTACTTTGGTGAAGAATGATATTTTCCGGTGAGTATTTGCAGTATATTACAATCCTAAAATGTATGACCACTTTTAGAAACATTATTGAAAATTCTGAAAAATAAAACCAATATTCTTAGTTTCTGGCTTCAATCCCAAACCATCTAATATGCAGTTTATAACCTGCTCTTAGTTTCATGTCCCTTCCAGTAATACGTGATTGATGTGAATTCTGTATGTCCTTGAAGCTGTTGACTTCACAAGCTCTCATGTATCAGTATCGTTTCTGTACTGATTTCTCCTTCTACAACCAACCAATCGGGGATCTTGTATGTGTAGGATTTCCTCCTCAACACAGTCTGCCTTTCACACCTAAATCTTCAACAATGCACTGTACAATACATTTATAAGAGGTCTTCAATACTCTGATTTAGCTCCCTTTCTCCATGCACGCTTTCATAATTACTAGTCACTGGTAGCATGAGAATTGCAAACCTGTTACTTTTTGTAATTGCTATTAACTCTGCCATAATGCTCCTCCACACTGTAGTGCCGAGGTATGACCTTGAGAAGCCACATTGAGCTCTGAGAGAGGGTCGAGAGCCACATTCATCTCCTGCTCCATAGTAAAACCAGAACCCCCCATTACCAGTATCTTGAAAACCAATGCTTTGCCACAGAAATCAAACTGAGGCAGTATACCAAGATCCAAGGGTTCCCACAATACCAACATTCAGTATTCTTGCATAAAGCACTCCCACCACACAGTCGCATCCAGCTTCGATCACCTCCTCTGACGGGTAGTATCATTCTGTCTCCAGCTAACCATAAATTATCTCTAAACCCCCAAGGCCAGAATATGTGCAGCCACATCTGCTCTTCGGTGCAGGGCTATTCACAGGGGTCACCATCTGGAGATGGGCTCTTCATAGCTCTTTGGTAGACCTGTTGGCACAAAGCTGGCAGGCAGCCGCGAGCTTCACATCATGGGCCACAGGTTCCCTAACTCAGCTGCAGTGCCTTTAATTCTTCACGTGACATTGCAGCTTCATTTTCCTGTCTTTTAGGTGTGCCGTAGTTTTGGATCCCTGGATGTTTCCTCTGGAGGATACTTGCTATCCAGGCATACAGAAACCAATATTGTTAATCAATACAGAAACTTTTCAGACGAGAGACAGTATAGAGAAAATAAAGAGAATGAACTCACATGGAGCTGATCTGAAATACCTGACTGTAAAGTAAGTATGCTTTAGTACTGTACAGCTTTGTTCATATGCTGCATTTTTTCCAAGCATTTTTCAAGGGTAAAAAACTGCATTTTACAGAAGTAGCCAAGTAAATGAGATTAGTGAATCTCATGTACATTCTGCTTATTTTTTCCTTGCACATTTGAACATTTTTTTTTTTTTTCGAATCTGCAGCATGTTAATTTTTTCAGTATTTTTGCAGCGTTTTTCTCTCATTAAAAAAAAATGAAAGTAAATACATATCAAAACGCATGAAACAAAAAAGTGTCAAAAGCGTCAAAAATGTCCATTCCAACCAATATTCTGGTTTTTGGTGCAGAAAAATCTGCTGCAAATTTTTAACGAGTGCACATATCTGTAGACTGTTTTCCAGCAATGCTTTATAGCTTTAGGCTAATTATATAACTGCAAACCCATCTCATCGGGGAGCTGATTCAAGCTATATTTATTATGAAGCTTTTATGGTTGTGATATGTAGATTTTCCCAATGTGAATAAGCAGAGGAGGCCATGTGCTCTGAGGCAGAGGAACATGGATTGCCACTTATGACTGGTGTTCACCGCTCATCAAATGAAACAATATGTTTCTTTTAAGACCATTAGTAGTGATATCACTTATCCCCACCTGTATGGGAAAAAACGAATAGCTAGCCAAGCACATTCACTCTCTAGATTTGGGAACCATTTGTATGACTGTCAGGTGGTAATGCAAATGAGCTCCACAAGACCATCAAATCCTGGTCTTGTCAGTTGCCCCCCGAAATGTCTTTTTCTCAGCAAAAATAGATGAGTCACTCCTATAAATAAGAAAACATGTACACTGTATAATAAATTATTATTATTATTATTAGAAACAGGAAACTATCTACAGTTACCGTAGGTCCTAAAATATTTGGACAGTGATACAGGCTTTGGCATTTTAGATGTTTACCATATTCAAGATATAGTTATATAATCAAAATTGGCTTAAATTGCAGACTTTAAGCTTTTATTTGAGGGTATTCACATCCTAATTGAGCAGGGGTTTAGGAATTACAGCTCTTTAATGTCTAGCTGCCTTTTTAAAAGGATCAAAAGTAATTGGTCAGTTATCTCAAACGCTTTTTAATGGGATGCATGACATATGCCCTTGTTAATATATCATTAATAAAACCAGTAAAAGGTCTCAAGCTGATTCCAGGTGTGTCATTTGCTTTTGGAATCTGTTGATGTGAAACCACATAACATGCGGTGAAGGGAGAAATATACCATCATTAGGCTGAAAAAAAAATAAGAAATCCATCACTGAGAATGCAGAAATGTTAGAAATGGTAAAACCAACAGTTTGGTACATTCCCTTTAAAAAAAGAGTGCCCTGATGAGCTTGGGAACTCAAAAGGCCTGGACATCCATGGAAGACGACAATGGTGGATGATAGTAAAATCCTGTACCAGAATGATGGTAAGAAGAAAGTATGGAGAATGCTTGAAACAGTTTATGATCCAAAGTATACCACATCATCTGTAAAACATGGTGGAGGCATTGTGATGGCTTAGGCATGCAAGACTTCTAATGGCACTGGTTCACTGGTATGTATTAATGAAGTAACTGAAGACAGAAGCAGCCGGATGAATTCTGAGGTGTACAGGGCGATTTTTCCTGCTCAGATTTAAACAAAGGCAGCAAGGTTGATTTGATGGTGCTTCAAAGTATAGGTGGTTTTGTAGGAGTTTTTTTAAGGCAAAGAAGTGGAATATTATGCAATGGCCAAGTTAATCTCCAGATATCAACCTCCATCGAGCATACATTTTACATATTTATGACAAAACTTAACACAAAAAGACCCACAAACAAGCAATAAGTCTACGTTCACATTTGCGGTCTGCGCCGCAGCGTCGGGCGCCGCAGCGTCGCCGCATGCGTCCCTATATTTAACATGGGGGCGCATGGACATGCGTCGCACTTGCATTTTGCGCCGCATGCGTCCCTGCGGCGCCCGCGTCCGGGCGCAGAGGACGCAGCAAGTTGCATTTTTGCTGCGTCCAAAATCAATGAAAAAAAGGACGCATGCGGCGCAAAACGCAGCGTTGTGCATGCGTTTTGCTGCGTTTTTGTTTGCGTTGTGCGTTGCGGCGCCGACGCTGCGGCGCACAACGCAAATGTGAACGTAGCCTAACTGAAGCCAGCTGCAGTAAAGACCTAGAAAAGCATCACAAAGGAGGAATCCAGCGTTTGGTGATGTCCATGGCTTCCAGACTTCAGGCAGTCATTGCCGGCAAAGGAATCTCTGCTAAGTGTTAAAAATGAACATTTTATTTATGGTAAAGTTAATTTGTCCAATTATTTTTGAGACACTGAAATCAGGAGGATTTGTAGAATAATAATTGCAATTCCTAAACGTTTCACAGGATATTTTTGTTAAAGCGCTTTAATTAAACATAAAAGTCTACATTTCAATTGCATTTCAGTTGTCTCATTTGCATTCAAAAATAGTGGCACGCAGAGACCAAATCACGAAGATTCGGTCACTGTCCAAATATTTGTGTACCTAAATATATGTTATTGTCTGGTTTACATAATAAATGATGCTTGACAGGTTCCATAACCCACTGAATTGTTGTTGTACCAGATACAGCAGTGATTCCTCAGAAAAAGAAATCTGCACCACGCATTCCCAAACACGTCACGTCTGTGGATTATTTTCTCTCCATCAGAAGCTACAAAATGCACATTTCTATAAATTATTTAGAAGCATATTTGACAGCCTAGTAAAAATAGCATTTGTGCCGAGGCTCTTAACAACTTCCTTAGTTTAAGCTTTGATCCTACTTTTTTATGTAATGGAACAAATGTACGCTGTTTGTATATAGCATGTGTAAGACACAGTAGAGTGTATATACACCGATTAGCCACAATACTAAAACCACCTGCCTGGTATTATGTACTTTGCTGCCTCATATGCAACAAACTGTTTGTCCTCAAATTTTTCATCAATTTGGGCTTTAGTTGCTTTTCTGTGTCATCATACCAGACATAATTCCCCACACAGATCAATGAGTCTTGGGCGCCCACAATCAAGGCACTGGTTTATCAATTGTCCTTTCTTGGTCAACTTTTGGGGACTCTAGACTACTGAAAGCTTCTTGAATTATAAAACCACTGACAAAAGAGCTGGGCAATATTAGCATCTTGTTACAATGGCCCCTGTCAATGGGTGGGATAACTTAGGTAGAGTCAAATTGTGATGGCTAGTCAACTTGGTCAGAGCATCTCCATAAATCCATTCAAGTTGATTTAACCTCCAAATTCCAAGATTTTAATCCGATCAAGAGTCTATGAGACGTGCTGGAAAAACAAGCCACTTCAGTACATCTATATTGATGGCTCATCCTTTGGATAGGTCATCAATATCATATCAGTAGGTGTGCAACACCAGGCACTCCCAATGATCAGCTATTCCTGGTGCTGCTGTGATATGATCAAACTTGTAATTTATATTGATTCCCCTGGACGAAGCTTTCCATAGCGAAACGCGCGTCGGGTGTCGTGGGTCCCTGGCTGGTGGTTCATACTTGGTAATTATGGTCCTTCTATTGTATGTATTGTGAATGCTCTATGATTGTGGGGCGGTATTCCGTGATGCTGCGGCTGTCGGTGACTTTGCACCTTTTGTTACAATGCATTTATATCTTGTGATTTTGCACATTTATGGTCTTTATTAAAGTTTGTTAGGATATACATTTTTTACATCTTAATATTTATGGTGCGGCATCATTGACAGCCGCTGCGTTGGGTATACTGTCGGCTATACTTGCATGAATTTCCTGCAGATGTGTACATCCATGCTAAGGGGTTTTTTGGAAGGTCATCTTTTATATATATCTTTTGCCACTTTTTCAGCCATACCTGCCGGTTTTTTCTGCACTTTTTCTGCTCCCCTATTTTATATGCTTGACATGTGTTTTTAGATGTGTCTACAATAAAGTTTGTATATTTTCATATTTTTTGGCCTAGTGTTTATCTTTGGTGTTGGTGATAGTTACCGCTTGGCATAATTTAGATTGGTTGCGATATTATAGGTGTTAATAATTTATATTGATTGTTGATTGATGCTGCCCATGGTTTCGGCAGCATCAATCAAGTGACAATTTCCCATTAAATGCCGTTTATCACCCTAGATTCTAGTAGGCTTTTAAATATAGGATGAGTTTTGACCTGATGTCAAATATAATGCACAAATATGTTATTATTATAATGGGTAACATTAGAGACTTGTATTACATTACAGCACATAGCGAAATAACATAACATTTTCTTCTCTTATTGACCTATGTAGTGCTACCTTAGATGGTTCCATTTTATACATAAGAAAGAAACATCTCTCCCACAATAATCCATCGTAAAGAGTCATTGCAGCTCTCTAGAGGAACCAGGCATTTAATTTCAGTCGACTACCACCCCCACCTTTTGAAGACCTTAGTAAGCATTCTTTTTAAAAGAGTTGTCTGGGCAAAATTAAAATTTTACCACTGACTTTGTATAATAAAATAGAACAAAATGATTGTCATCAAACAGTTCCCTCACCTTTATGGATCATACCCATCAAGTGTCATGCGATTTTCATGCTAGTACAATCGGATTTTAAACACCTAGAATCTGATTTACATTGCAAATGCGATCCAATTTTAACATGAGGTTTACATAGAGCATATTCTCTATGTAATTTACACATAGTTTTCCAAGGAAATATTCCTCAAGATATAGATAGATAGATAGATAGATAGATAGATAGATAGATAGATAGATAGATAGATAGATAGATAGATAGATACAGTGGGGCAAAAAAGTATTTAGTCAGTCAGCAATAGTGCAAGTTCCACCACTTAAAAAGATGAGAGGCGTCTGTAATTTACATCATAATTTACATCATAGGTAGACCACAACTATGGGAGACAAACTGAGAAAAAAAATCCAGAAAATCACATTGTCTGTTTTTTTATCATTTTATTTGCATATTATGGTGGAAAATAAGTATTTGGTCAGAAACAAAATTTCATCTCAATACTTTGTAATATATCCTTTGTTGGCAATGACAGAGGTCAAACGTTTTCTGTAAGTCTTCACAAGGTTGCCACACACTGTTGTTGGTATGTTGGCCCATTCCTCCATGCAGATCTCCTCTAGAGCAGTGATGTTTTTGGCTTTTCGCTTGGCAACACGGACTTTCAACTCCCTCCAAAGGTTTTCTATAGAGTTGAGATCTGGAGACTGGCTAGGCCACTCCAGGACCTTGAAATGCTTCTTACGAAGCCACTCCTTCGTTGCCCTGGCGGTGTGCTTTGGATCATTGTCATGTTGAAAGACCCAGCCACGTTTCATCTTCAATGCCCTTGCTGATGGAAGGAGGTTTGCACTCAAAATCTCACGAAACATGGCCCCATTCATTCTTTCATGTACCCGGATCAGTCGTCCTGGCCCCTTTGCAGAGAAACAGCCCCAAAGCATGATGTTTCCACCACCATGCTTTACAGTAGGTATGGTGTTTGATGGATGCAACTCAGTATTCTTTTTCCTCCAAACACGACAAGTTGTGTTTCTACCAAACAGTTCCAGTTTGGTTTCATCAGACCATAGGACATTCTCCCAAAACTCCTCTGGATCATCCAAATGCTCTCTAGCAAACTTCAGACGGGCCCGGACATGTACTGGCTTAAGCAGTGGGACACGTCTGGCACTGCAGGATCTGAGTCCATGGTGGCGTAGTGTGTTACTTATGGTAGGCCTTGTTACATTGGTCCCAGCTCTCTGCAGTTCATTCACTAGGTCCCCCCGCGTGGTTCTGGGATTTTTGCTCACCGTTCTTGTGATCATTCTGACCCCACGGGGTGGGATTTTGCGTGGAGCCCCAGATCGAGGGAGATTATCAGTGGTCTTGTATGTCTTCCATTTTCTAATTATTGCTCCCACTGTTGATTTCTTCACTCCAAGCTGGTTGGCTATTGCAGATTCAGTCTTCCCAGCCTGGTGCAGGGCTACAATTTTGTTTCTGGTGTCCTTTGACAGCTCTTTGGTCTTCACCATAGTGGAGTTTGGAGTCAGACTGTTTGAGGGTGTGCACAGGTGTCTTTTTATACTGATAACAAGTTTAAACAGGTGCCATTACTACAGGTAATGAGTGGAGGAAAGAGGAGACTCTTAAAGAAGAAGTTACAGGTCTGTGAGAGCCAGAAATCTTGATTGTTTGTTTCTGACCAAATACTTATTTTCCACCATAAAATGCAAATAAAATGATAAAAAAACAGACAATGTGATTTTCTGGATTATTTTTTATCAGTTTGTCTCCCATAGTTGAGGTCTACCTATGATGTAAATTACAGACGCCTCTCATCTTTTTAAGTGGTGGAACTTGCACTATTGCTGACTGACTAAATACTTTTTTGCCCCACTGTAGATAGATAGATAGATAGATAGACAGATATGAGGATAGATAGAGATCAGATATATATATACATATAGGTAGATATTAAAAAAATATAAATATGTGAGTGAGATACTATATATAATCAACGTTTTGTGTGTGTAGTTTACTGTAGATTTTTTATAGTAAATACATTTCATACAGAAAAAAAGGCATAGGATGCCCATTTTATTAATCAGCAGAGGAAAAGCAGACAGCTGGGGGCTGATGTTTATAGCCAGGGAAGGGGGTAATGCCCATGGAGCTTCCCAAGCTATTAATATCGGCTCACAGCTGTATACTTAGCCTTTCCTGGTTATTACAATTACCACCACTCCCAAAAAAAAAGACACTGGGTCCCCAGCAAAGGCTAGGCAGACAGCTGCTGCCTGATATTAATAGATTATTAGCCTATGAAGGTGCCATGGATATTGGCCAACTCCCAGACTAAAAACATCAGCGCTCTGCCGCCCTAGAGAAAGTGCATCCATAAGATGTGCCAAATCTGGCACTTACACTTGCTCTTCCCACTTGCTCTGGTGTGGTGGCAAGGGGGTGATAGTTTGGGGGGTTATTGTCACCTTTGTATTGTCAGGTGACATCACACCCAGAGATTAGTAATGGGGAAGCGCTATAAGACGCCCCGTTACTAACCCCATAGTGATATTGTATAAAAAAAAACAAACCAAGAATAAAGTCCTTTAATTGAAACTTCACCTAGAACTTTTCCCATGGCGCTCATGTTGATGTCCGTGAGTTGAAATGAGTTCATTGAATGTGAACTCAAAAGAACCTTTCTGAAGGCACCGCGAGTGTGAGAACCTTCTCACGCTCGCGGTAATATCAGTGAGGTGAAAGGAGTTCATTGGATATGAACTCCGCTCAACTTTACCATGTCACCATGAGGCACTAAGCTGAAGACAGGCAGGCTGCATAGTTGCATCATGCAACAATGCAGCCTACCATCTAGCTGTAGCAGAGCTAGACATGTCGGGGGACAAATGGATTATTATCTTCTCGGTGGACAGGTGAGGAATATGGTTGTTTATTATTTTAATTCTGTTACAGGAGACATTGGCTTTAGCAGATTGGGCATTGATGTGAGTATGCGTGTTTTTGGTAAATGTAGATTCAGTCTGTGTCATTATTTAAATTAAAAGACTTTATTCTGGGTGTGTGTTTTTTATACAGTATCACTATTGGGTTAGTAATGGGGGACTCTCCATTACTAACATCTGGGCTTGATGTCACCTGACAATATAAATTTGACATCAACTCCTCCCCAAATATCACCCAACTTGCCTCCGCTACAGGGCAAGTGGGAATAGCGAAGCTAAGTGCCAGATTTGGTGCATCTTATGGAATGCACCTTTTCTGGGGCAGCTGAGAGCTGTTTCTTTTAGTCTGGGAGGGGGCCAATATCCATGACCCCTTCCTAGGCTTTAAATATCAGCCCACAGCTGTCTGCTTAACCTTTGCTGATTATTATTATTAATGACCCTACGTAATTTTTTTTGGGGGGTCCCCCATTTTAATAACCAGGAAAGGCTATGTATACAGCTGTGAGCTGGTTAATAGAATGTCGGAGGACCCCAAGCCGTTTTTTTCAGAAAATTAATTTAGTAAGTAAAAAAATACATGTACAGTAAGGTACATAAGCACTGTACTAATTATATATATCACTGACATCTTTATATCCCAATTATTCTATGTGTATATATCTATTCTATCTACCATATATACTCGAGTATAAGCCGAGACCCCTAATTTTGCCACAAAAAACTGGGAAAACTTATTGACTCGAGTATCAGCCTAGGGTGGGAAATGCAGCAGCTACTGGTAAATTTAAAAAATAAAAATAGATACCAATAAAAGTAAAATTGATTGAGACATCAGTAGGTTAAATGTTTTTGAATATCCATATTGAATCAGGAGCCCCATAAGATGCTCCATACAAAATACGCCCCATATAATGCTGCACAAAGGTTAATAATGGCCCCATAAGATGTTCTATGTTAAAATATGCCCCATATAATGCTGCACAAAGGTTAGTGATGGCTGTTGTGATTCGGTTCGTGGGCTCCCCCGGTGGTCTCTTGTGGTACTGGTGTCCTGCAAGCTTTGCCTTCTCAGTTCACCTGTTCCTATCAGGATGTGGGAGTATCCTATTTAACCTTGCTCCTCAGTCATTCTAATGCTGGCCATCAATGTATCTAGAGTGATTCTGTTGCATGTTCCTGCTCCCAGTTTTCTGCACAGCTAAGTTGGACACTTTTGTCCTTAAGTCTATTTTTGTATGTTTTGTCCAGTTTGCACTTATGTGAATCTCTGCAGCTGGAAGCTCTTGTTGGGCTGAAATTACCACTCCAGTGGCATGAGTTGTCACATGAGTTAAGGTAATTTCAGGATGGTGTTTTGAAGGGTTTTGCAGCTGACCGCGAAGTCCTCTGTTGTATCTTTCTGCTATTTAGTTAGCGGGCCTCTCTGTGCTAAATCTGCTTTCATACTACGTGTGTCTTTTCATCTGCTCTCACCGTTATTATATGTGGGGGGCTGCTATCTCCTGTGGGGACATTTTCTGGAGGCAAGCCAGGACTGTGTTTTCTTCTACCAGGGGTAGTTAGTTCTCCGGCTGGCGCGCGGCATCTAGAGACAACGCAGGAATGCCCCCTGGCTACTTCTAGTGTGGTGTGTAGGTTTAGCATCGCGGTCAGCTCTAGTTTCCATCACCCGAGAGCTTGTCCGTTTATTCTATGCTTCTGATGTTTCCTTGCCATTGGAAACCACAACAGTATGGCCAGCCCAAATGTTTAATCTATAGGCTGAAGCAGGAGAGAAAAGGAACTGTGTGAAACCTTTTTTTTTTTTTTTTTTTTCTCCTCTGAAGTTGCACTCCAGCTCTAATTGCAGTCTCCTGTTTTCCTCTCCTCTTAACCCCTGAATGGCTCAGACTTTATCTGTTGAAATATGGATCCCCAGAGTCTGGCTACCAATTTGAATAATCTTGCCTCTAAAGTTCAGAATATACAAGATTTTTTGTTACATGCTCCTCGGTCTGAACCTAAAATTCCTATACCGGAGTTTTTTTCCGGAGATCGATCTTGTTTTCTAAATTTTAAATACAATTGTAAATTGTTTCTTTCGCTGAGATCTCATTCTGCTGGAGATCCTGCCCAGCAAGTAAAAATTGTTATTTCTTTACTGCGGGGTGACCCCCAAAATTGGGCATTTTCATTGGCACCAGGGGATCCTGCGTTGCTCAATGTGGATGCGTTTTTTCTGGCTTTGGGGTTGCTTTATGAGGAACCAAATTTGGAGATTCAGGCTGAGAAAGCCCTAATAGCCCTCTCTCAGGGGCAAGATGAAGCCGAAATATATTGCCAAAAATTTCGAAAATGGTCTGTGCTTACTCAGTGGAATGAGTGCGCTCTGGCGGCAATTTTCAGAGAAGGTCTCTCTGATGCTGTAAAAGACGTCATGGTGGGGTTTCCTGCGCCTACTGGTCTGAATGAGTCCATGACAATGGCAATTCAGATTGATCGGCGTTTACGGGAACGCAAACCTGTGCACCAGTTGGCGGTGTCTTCTGAAGAGGCACCACAGAGTATGCAATGTGATAGCTTTCTGTCCAGAAGCGAACGACAGATTTATAGGCGCAAAAATCATTTGTGCTTCTATTGTGGAAATTCTACTCATGTTATATCAGCATGCTCTAAACGAACAAAGAAAGTTGATAAATCCTCTGCTATTGGCACTTTGCAGTCCAAGTTTATTTTGTCTGTAACTCTAATTTGTTCGTTATCTTCTATTGTTGCGGATGCGTATGTGGATTCTGGCGCCGCTTTGAGTCTTATGGATTGGTCCTTTGCCAGGCGCTGTGGGTTTGATCTAGAGCCTCTGGAAGTTCCTATACCTTTAAAGGGTATTGATTCTACACCATTGGCTAGTAATAAACCACAATACTGGACACAAGTGACTATGCGTATGACTCCAGACCATCAAGAGGTGATTCGCTTCCTTGTACTGTATAATCTACATGATGTGTTGGTGCTGGGATTGCCATGGTTGCAAACTCATAACCCAGTCCTTGACTGGAAAACAATGTCTGTACTAAGCTGGGGATGTCAGGGAAATCATGGGGACACATCTTTGGTCTCCATTGCTTCATCTATTCCCTCTGAAATTCCTGAGTTTTTGTCTGATTATCGTGAGGTTTTTGAGGAATCTACTCTTAATTCTCTTCCTCCTCACAGAGATTGCGATTGCGCCATAGATTTGATCCCTGGCAGTAAATTTCCTAAGGGTCGTCTATTCAATCTGTCTGTACCTGAACATGCTGCCATGCGAGAGTATATTAGGGAGTCCTTGGAAAAGGGACATATTCGTCCTTCTTCGTCTCCTCTTGGAGCGGGGTTCTTTTTCGTAGCTAAAAGCGATGGTTCTTTGAGACCTTGTATTGATTATAGACTCTTGAATAAGATCACAGTCAAGTATCAGTATCCTTTGCCATTGCTGACAGATTTATTTGCTCGCATTGAGGGGGCGAAGTGGTTCTCTAAGATTGATCTTCGCGGTGCGTATACTTTGGTGCGAATTAAGCAGGGGGATGAGTGGAAAACCGCATTTAATACGCCCGAGGGCCATTTTGAGTATTTGGTGATGCCTTTTGGTCTGTCAAATGCCCCTTCGGTCTTTCAGTCTTTTATGCACAATATTTTCCGTGAATATCTGGATAAATTTATGATTGTGTATTTGGACGATATCTTGATTTTTTCGGATGACTGGGAATCTCATGTTCAACAAGTTAGGAGGGTTTTTCAGGTTTTGCGGACCAATTCTCTGTTTGTTAAAGGTTCAAAGTGTGTTTTTGGGGTTCAGAAGATTTCTTTTTTGGGGTACATTTTTTCCCCCTCTTCTATTGAGATGGATCCTGTGAAGGTTCGGCCTATTTGTGACTGGACGCAACCGACTTCTCTTAAGGGCCTTCAGAAATTTTTGGGCTTTGCTAACTTTTATCGTCGATTCATAACTGGTTTTTCTAGCGTTGTCAGGCCTTTGACTGATTTGACTAAAAAGGGTGCTGATGTTGCAGATTGGTCTCCTGCTGCTGTGGAGGCCTTTCGGGAGCTTAAGCGCCGTTTTTCTTCTGCTTCGGTGTTGTGCCAGCCTGATGTTTCTCTTCCTTTTCAGGTGGAAGTTGATGCTTCCGAGATCGGAGCGGGGGGCGGTTTTGTCGCAGAAAAGTTCAGATTGTTCAGTGATGAGACCTTGTGCGTTCTTTTCTCGAAAATTTTCGCCTGCCGAGCGAAATTATGACGTCGGTAATCGGGAGCTTTTGGCGATGAAGTGGGCATTCGAGGAGTGGCGTCATTGGCTTGAGGGTGCTAAACATCAGGTGGTGGTCTTGACTGATCACAAAAATTTGATTTATCTTGAGTCGGCCAGACGTCTGAATCCTAGACAGGCGCGCTGGTCGTTGTTTTTCTCCCGGTTTAATTTTGTGGTTTCGTATCTGCCAGGTACTAAGAATGTGAAGGCGGATGCCCTTTCTAGGAGTTTTGAACCTGATTCCCCTGGTGATTCTAAACCTACGGGTATACTTAAGGATGGGGTGATATTGTCTGCTGTCTTCCCAGACCTGCGACGTGCTTTACAAGAGTTTCAGGCGGATCGGCCTGATCGTTGTCCGCCTGGTAGATTGTTTGTGCCGGATGAGTGGACCAATAGAGTCATCTCGGAGGTTCATTCTTCTACGTTGGCAGGTCATCCGGGAATTTTTGGTACCAGAGATTTGGTGGCTAGGTCCTTCTGGTGGCCTTCCCTGTCTCGGGACGTGCGTACTTTTGTGCAGTCTTGCGATGTTTGTGCTCGGGCCAAGCCTTGTTGTTCTCGGGCTAGTGGGTTGTTGTTGCCCTTGCCTGTTCCTAAGAGGCCTTGGACACACATCTCTATGGATTTTATTTCTGATCTCCCTGTTTCTCAGAAGATGTCCGTCATTTGGGTGGTGTGTGACCGCTTTTCTAAGATGGTTCATTTGGTGCCCTTGCCCAAGCTGCCTTCCTCATCTGAGTTGGTGCCCCTGTTTTTTCAGAATGTGGTTCGGCTGCATGGTATTCCGGAGAATATCGTTTCCGACAGGGGATCCCAGTTTGTGTCCAGATTTTGGCGGGCGTTTTGTGCCAGGATGGGCATTGATTTGTCTTTTTCGTCTGCATTTCATCCCCAGACAAATGGCCAGACGGAACGTACTAATCAGACCTTGGAGACTTATTTGAGGTGTTTCGTGTCTGCTGATCAGGATGACTGGGTCTCCTTTTTGCCGTTGGCTGAGTTTGCCCTTAATAATCGGGCCAGTTCTGCCACTTTGGTCTCCCCTTTCTTTTGCAATTCAGGGTTCCATCCTCGTTTTTCATCTGGTCAGGTGGAGTCTTCGGATTGTCCTGGAGTGGATACCATGGTGGATAGGTTGCATCGTATTTGGGGGCAGGTGGTGGACAATTTGGAGTTGTCCCAGGAGAAGACTCAACGTTTTGCTAATCGCCATCGTCGTGTTGGTCCTCGTCTTCGTGTTGGGGACTTGGTGTGGTTGTCCTCCCGTTTTGTCCCTATGAGGGTCTCTTCTCCCAAGTTTAAGCCTCGGTTCATCGGTCCTTATAAGATTTTGGAAATTCTTAACCCTGTGTCTTTTCGTTTGGACCTCCCAGCATCCTTTGCTATCCATAATGTCTTCCATCGGTCATTATTGCGGAGGTATGAGGTACCACTTGTGCCTTCTGTTGAGCCTCCTGCTCCTGTGCTGGTTGAGGGTGAATTGGAGTACGTGGTGGAGAAAATCTTGGACTCCCGTGTTTCCAGACGGAGACTTCAATATCTGGTGAAATGGAAGGGCTACGGTCAAGAGGATAATTCTTGGGTTACAGCTTCTGATGTTCATGCTTCTGATTTGGTCCGTGCCTTTCATAGGGCTCATCCAGATCGCCCTGGTGGTTCTTGTGAGGGTTCGGTGCCCCCTCCTTAAGGGGGGGGTACTGTTGTGATTCGGTTCGTGGGCTCCCCCGGTGGTCTCTTGTGGTACTGGTGTCCTGCAAGCTTTGCCTTCTCAGTTCACCTGTTCCTATCAGGATGTGGGAGTATCCTATTTAACCTTGCTCCTCAGTCATTCTAATGCTGGCCATCAATGTATCCAGAGTGATTCTGTTGCATGTTCCTGCTCCCAGTTTTCTGCTCAGCTAAGTTGGACACTTTAGTCCTTAAGTCTATTTTTGTATGTTTTGTCCAGTTTGCACTTATGTGAATCTCTGCAGCTGGAAGCTCTTGTTGGGCTGAAATTACCACTCCAGTGGCATGAGTTGTCACATGAGTTAAGGTAATTTCAGGATGGTGTTTTGAAGGGTTTTGCAGCTGACCGCGAAGTCCTCTGTTGTATCTTTCTGCTATTTAGTTAGCGGGCCTCTCTGTGCTAAATCTGCTTTCATACTACGTGTGTCTTTTCATCTGCTCTCACCGTTATTATATGTGGGGGGCTGCTATCTCCTGTGGGGACATTCTCTGGAGGCAAGCCAGGACTGTGTTTTCTTCTACCAGGGGTAGTTAGTTCTCCGGCTGGCGCGCGGCATCTAGAGACAACGCAGGAATGCCCCCTGGCTACTTCTAGTGTGGTGTGTAGGTTTAGCATCGCGGTCAGCTCTAATTTCCATCACCCGAGAGCTTGTCCGTTTATTCTATGCTTCTGATGTTTCCTTGCCATTGGAAACCACAACAGATGGCCCCATAAGATGCTCCATAGAATAATATGCCCCATATGCTGCTTTATAAAGGTTGATGGCCCTATAAGATGTTCCATAGAATAATATGCCCTATATGCTGCTCCATAAAGGTTGATGGCCCCATAAGATGCTCCATAGCATAGTATGCCCCATATGCTGCTCCATAAAGGTTGATGGCCCCATAAGATGCTCCATAGCATAATATGCCCCATATAATGCTCCATAAAGGTTGATGGCCCCATAAGATGCTCCTTAGCATAATATGCCCCATATAATGCTCCATAAAGGTTGATGGCCCCATAAGATGCTCCATAGCATAAATATGCCCATATGCGACTGCGATTAAAAAAAAATAAAAAATGACATACTCACCTCTCATCGCTGGGCGCCAAGTGCAGGGGTTGGGGACACCGGCGCGCTATGGACGTCAGGTGCCGGTGTTGCCGCTGGCTCAGGCCCCCGGCACTTGCGATATTCACCTGTTCCGTTCCACCGCCGTGCGCCGCTGTGTCTTTTGGGTCTCTGCAGTGACTGTTCAGGCAGAGGGTGCGCACTAACCACGTCATCGCACCCTCTGACCTGAACGTCACAGCCAGAGGCCGCAGAAGACACAGCTCAGCGATGGAACGGGGACAGGTGAATATATCGCATGGCTCACCCTCCCCCATCTTACTCACCCCATAATGGTGGGGTCTCTCTGCAAGTCCCTGCTTCTCTAATGGTCTCCGGCGCGCATTGGCAGCTTGTTCCTATGTTCAGCGGTCACATGGTACCTCTCATTAAAGTAATGAATATGCGCGCCACGCCTATGGGAGTATATTCATTACTTTAATGAGCGGTACCACGTGACTGCTGAACACAGGAAGAGCTGCAGGCACCAGAGACCATCTCAAAAGCAGGGAGGTGCAGAGACCGCGCCAGGAGCAGGTGAGTATGTTGTGACAGCCGCCACTCCTGCCACTCCCCCTCCGACCCCTGGGACAATGACTTGAGTATAAGCCGAGAGGGGCACTTTGAGCCTAAAAAAATGGGCTGAAAATCTCGGCTTATACTTGAGTATATACGGTATTCTATTTTGTCGGGTCACGCTGTGATATTACTGTACGCTGCAGATGAATTGCCGGCTTTTCAAAGGACATCGGTATGGAAAAATTGGACAGCATTCACGTGGTCCGTGTGCCGTGCGATTTTTTTTTTTTTTATCACACCCATTGGCTTCCATTGGCGAATCCCATCGGAGATACGAGGATAATCGCAGCATGCTGCAGTTTTTTTCTCATCCCGATCTGAGCTGAGAAAAAAATCACAGATGAGCAGGGAATCATATATTAACATTGGTCAGTGTGCAATCTCATTTTCTATCGGATTGCAGTTGTCTGTTTTTCTCGCAGATGAGTATGAGTCCTGTGAGGGTCGCAGGAGAATTAAAGGAACCATCCAGCCCTACTTTGACCCTCAGCATATTACTTACTCTCAGGTAAAACATTCCCAATACAAATCATTACCTATTGATTTAGGAGAGAAGTGGGTTTAGTAACAAGTTACCTGATATAGTAAAATGTGAAATAAGAGGTGGAGCCATAGTATATACAATTTTTTCTGCACTAGCCGTATTTTATGAATACATTTCTGTGATCTTGTATATATTTCTCTCGGTCCAGCAATATATGTTTCTGCAGCAGTGGTCAGGTCCTTCTGAGGTATCCTGGATTTAATATTTTTTCTTTTATATATTTTATGAAAATTCTTAATAAACTTTGAAGTTTTTATCTAAATCATAGATCTCTTCTCTTTTCTGTTTATCATGTATCACATATAATATTGGTCTACATTTCCTCACAAATGACTAGCATTTCGGTTCATAAAATGGCTGCTGGTGGACGAGCGTGTCACCAGATCAGTCCATCAGCCTCCTACAATAGAAAAGCAACTTTCCCATGTGAGGTGTTCTACTATTGGAGGAGGCTGATGGACATGTCTGGTCACTGCTCCTCCGTCAGTAGCCATTTTATGGACAGAAAGTGAGTAAAGCTGCAGTAACAAGAGACTATGGCCAACTCCTGAATCGCCTAGAGTCTACAATGGAAATTGGTCTTTTTAAGGTCAGAAAAATATTATCTGTTTCTAAAAAACTGATTAAGCTATTTACTGTCTTATTAGGGGCTGTGTCCATAAAGGCCAAACTGATATGGCCTTCATGACTGGTTATCTGGCAAACAAGATTGCAGGCCAACAAGGAACAATAAATCCACATCATTGTCTGAAGATCCACATTGCTTCTTCACTAGATTTTCTGCACAAGCATCTGGGTAAGTATTTATTAGATATACTTTTATGTATTTAACTAGATTGTGGCCCGATTCTAACGCATCGGGTATTCTAGAATATGCATGTCCCCGTAGTATATGGACAATGATGATTCCAGAATTCGCGGCAGACTGTGCCCGTCGCTGATTGGTCGAGGCAACCTTTATGACATCATCGCCGCCATGGCAACCATTATGACATCTACGTCGATACTGTGCCCGTCGCTGATTGGTCGAGGCGAATTCGCGGCAGACTGTGCCCGTCGCTGATTGGTCGAGGCAACCTTTATGACATCATCGTCGCCATGCTGTGCCCGTCGCTGATTGGTCGAGGCCTGGCGGCCTCGACCAATCAGAGACGCGGGATTTCCAGGACAGACAGACAGACAGACAGAAAAACCCTTAGACAATTATATATATAGATGTGTTATTTTGCTACTTTTGGATTGTGGGAACGTAGCCTAACTTTCACTGCTTTTTTTTTTTGTAAATTTCTTTAAATGCATTTACACTGGACGATTATTGGGAAAGTGTGTTCTAAGGAACACTTGTTTCCCTATAATCAGCTTGTGTGAACATGATGCAAAACACCGGACAAATGAGCAAAGCGCCAGATTATTGGATGAAAACATTGTTCTTGACAGTACATCGTTCTGTGACGTGTGATGCTGAGCGCCATGGTATTGTATGCACGTACAAGATCGTAGTACTGCTTGTTTTGTTCACGTGAAAGTGCGTTCGGCCTGTCTAAACATGCTATTAACCCCTTATCGACCACCTATATTCCTTTTCATGGTGGCCGTTAAGCGGTTTTAGTCTTGAGCAATGTTTTTTTATGGGGCGATCTTAACCTCAGATGCCGATGGTTGCTACCCTGAGGTGACCCTAGGGTAAAGTGGCCTTCTATATCCTGCTACAAGCAGGCTTTAACAGTCTATGTCAGTGAGACAATGATAGGTCTCAGGCACTGCAGTGCTGCAATGTATAAGACTAGTGATCAAAGTAAAAAATATTCATGTCCCACAGTGGGAATAAGTGAATAAATATTAAATTGAAATAAAATATGTAAAAAATCACACAAAATACCACTGACAAATCACAAAAATCACTTTTGCCACTAAAAACAGCCTTTGTATTAAAACAAAAATGAACAAAAAATCTTACACATAATTGGTTTCTCTGTGTCTGGAATCACCCAAACTAAAAAACTGGGATGCCATTTTTTCCATACTGCAAAAAAAATTATAAAAAACACTCAAAAGTCGCCTTTTTATCGTATTGACACTTAAAAAATTGAATAAAAATAAATCAAAAGTCATATGTAAAAAAAATTGTATAAATGAAAATGTCAAATCGTCTAACAAAAAAACAAGCACAAATATGGCTCATTCGGGGGGGAAAAAATCTTACAGCTCTTAGAATGTGACAATGCAAAAACACATTTTTATAAAATATTGTTTTTAGTGTGTAAAAGTAACAAGATATAAAAAATATATATAAATCTGTTATCACTATAACAACTACGCAAAAAAAAAGATAAAAGCAATAATTGAATTGCTGGTTTTTGTTCATTCTGTGCCTCAAAAATCTGAATAAAAAACAATCAAATAATGTTGTGTGCCCGAAAATGACACCAAAAAAAATCTTGAAGTCAGCCTGGAAACAGCAAGGGTTTTTTCTGCTGTTCTGGCACTTTAGTGGCTCCACAAATGTCGCTCACAAACTACCAAAATCTGTGCTCGAAAAGCCAAATATTGCTCCTTACTTCTCAGCCCAGACGTGTGGCCAAACAATAGTTTCTGTTGACATATGGGGCATCATTGGGTTCAGGAGAAATTACACAATAAATTGTGGGGTCCAATTTCACCCATTAACCCTTGTGTAACTGACATATTTGCAGCAAATAAAAAAAATAAATGTTACCACTTAAATGTTATATTTCCACATCCCAATGTTATAAAATTCTGTGAGGCACATGTGGGTTCTAAATACTCACTTCACCCCTAGGTGAATTCCTTAAGCAATAAAGTTTCCAATATGGGGTCACTTGGGGATGGGTTTTCTGTTGATCTGACACCTCAGGGGCTCAGCAAACAGAGCCCCAATCTTTTCAAATGGAATTTGCAATCTAAAGGCCAAGTAGAGCTCCTTCCTATCCAATCCCCGCCATGTGCTCAAAAAGTAGTGTACAACCACATAAGGAATTCTGCCCTGTTCGGTAAAAATTGCATAACAACCTACGGGTTCAAAATGCTCAACAGACTCTTAGGAGAATTCTTTGATGTGTCTAGTTTCCAAAATGAGGACACTTGTGGGGGTTTCTGCTTTTTTGGAACCTCAGGGGCTCTGCAAATGAAACATGGTGTCTAATATCTGTTGCATACTATTAAGACTCAATATCTACAGTGTTGACCCTTATTTTTCAAGATGTCTGCAATTTGCCCTGGCATCAATAATATATGAAGATGTTAGCTGCATTCACTGTAACCTGTATAAGAGTAAAAAATACAGTAATGAAAATCTGTACAAGTCTTTCCTGTTTGAAAAATAAATCACAGACACATCAAATATCAATTTTTTGTTACAGACAGAAACAAGTGTCCTATTTTTACAGTTTGTCCAGGAATTTCTGAACAATTGGCAACCCTTGTCTTGGAGAATTTTTACATACCGTTTTTATTCATGGCAGTGTTCTTAGGTAAAGTTGTGAGTCATCCCACTCCCTTGGATAAAAGGCAACCCAAAAATCAATGGTCTCAGAATGCTTAACTGCTGGCATGACAAGGAACTGCAGACATGACAGGTAGAGCTCGCCTTTTTCGTCTCTGGACAATCATTCTTCCAGTCCTCTGCAGTCCAATCCCTACAGACTGACATTCTGCTGGAAGTACAGGGATTGGAGTGCAGAAGACTAGGGTAAAGTTATTTTCTCTAATGAAACTCCCTACAGACAGTTTGCAACATCTGAAAGAATGTTCAGAGAAGAAAAGGTGAGCGCTACCATGAACACTGATTGGACAAGAATGGGTTGTCATCAATCAGGATTTGGCCTAGAAATTGATATCCAGCTATTGGAAGCCAGCTAAAGTGCTAGATAAATTGATTGTCAGAGGAGTTAACGGGCTTGGCCACTACTTTTTTTTATTGATGGCCTATCTTTGGAATAGGCCATCAATACCTGGTCATTAGGGGTGTGACACCCAGCATCCCCCACCAATCACCTGTTTACAGTGTTGACGGTGAGCAGAAGTTCTTGGATGCTGCCATAACATAGCAGCCCCATCAAAACCATAGTGGCGAAGTTAGGGTACTGTCACACAGTACCATTTTGATCGCTACGACGGTACGATTCGTGACGTTCTAGCGATATCGTTACGATATCGCAGTGTCTGACACGCAGCAGCGATCAGGGATCCTGCTGAGAATCGTACGTCGTAGCAGATCGTGTGGAACTTTCTTTCGTCGCTTGATCACCCGCTGACATCGCTGGATCGTTGTGTGTGACAGCGATCCAGCGATGTGTTCGCTTGTAACCAGGGTAAACATCGGGTAACTAAGCGCAGGGCCGCGCTTAGTAACCCGATGTTTACCGTGGTTACCAGCGTAAACGTAAAAAAACAAACAGTACATACTTACATTCCGGTGTCTGTCCTCCAGCGTCTCAGCTTCTCTCCACTGTGTGAGCGTCTGCCAGCCGGAAAGCGAGCACAGCGGTGACGTCTGACGTCACCGCTGTGCTTGCCGGCTATGGCGCTTACACAGTGGAGAGAAGCAGAACGCCGGGGACAGACACCGGAATGTAAGTATGTACTGTTTGTTTTTTTATTACTTTTACGCTGGTAACCACTGTAAACATCGGGTTACTAAGCGCGGCCCTGCGCTTAGTTACCCGATGTTTACCCTGGTTACCGGGGACTTCGGCATCGCTCCAGCGCCGTGATTGCAACGTGTGACCGCAGTCTACGACGCTGGAGCGATATTCATACGATCGCTGCGACGTCACGGATCGTGCCGTCGTAGCGATCAAAATGGTACTGTGTGACAGTACCCTTAGATACTACAGACCCACCCTCTAATCATTCACCTCTTAAACCTCTTAAAGGTTCCAGTATGCTTCTTTTGGACTGCTGATTCTTTTCTCTTGGAGATAAGCTGCCACCATTAAGTGTCTGGTGTCGGCTCTCTCATAAAAAACAAAGAAGCCCTCAGTGGAAAGAGCATTCCTGCATAATGTGACACCTGGCCGAGATGGCTGCCAGCCAAACGATCAACAGCCAAACAATACAGACAACAGCCATCTAATGTGTATGGTGGGCTTAAATAAGCACTCACCTCTCTATTTTTTAATGAAATGTGTGTATTTGTGCATGCTATGCAGTGTGAGTGTATTAATATACTCACCTACCACTGCTCTCTCTGGTGTGCAGCACTGTTCTGCTTTGCTTCTCCGTGACATTACCACTTCGCTGATACTCTATGGGTTAAACTGTGCTCTGTGTGATCTGGAAGTGACTTTTACAGTGTAAGCCTATGGAACATCAGAACCAGATTTCATAGATGTTCATTGTATAAGAGAGTCCCGGCTCATGCATAGCATTCCAGTTGGTCTGAAGTGCATTGATGTCACTGAGAAGCAGAGAAGAACTACAGTGGACACTGGAAAGAGCAGTGGTTGGTGAGTATACACTCATAATACATTGCATACACATAAACACATTTAGTTAAAAAATATTGATGGAAGTGTTTTTTTAAGTGTTTAGAGGTGAGTGACACAGCAGGAGAGATCTTCGGCATTAGCCCTTCAGATGTCACAGTCAGTAGCTACTGTAATATCTAGGTGGTTAGACCCTATTTCTGTCTAAGCAATGTGATCAGAGCCAGGCAGAGAGGAGATGTGAGGGAATAGGGTCACTGGGGCAAGTAGTAGGGTGAGAAGCAGTGAGGAGCCTGGTAACTTCTTACATGACCAGCTTAAAGATATTTAGAATTGAGAGTCCTCAGTGGTTGATACCTTTTAATGGCTAACTGAAAAGATGGTAACAAATTGCAAGCTTTCGAGACTACATACGTCTCTTCATCAGGCAAAGACGGTACCAAGATATATTTCTTTCCAGCTTAAAGATGGAATGTGAACTTGATGGAATACAGCAGTGTAGAGTATCCATACAGTTAGGGGATTGGGAGAGAATTTATTGATGGATATGGTCAATTTTTCGTTGAAGTAAGTGGCCACATAGTCAGTGCTCATGTCAGCTATGGTTTGTAGTGGAACATAACTATTTTTCTCCATGAAATATGCTATTATTATGCAAGTGCAATACAATCAAAAGCAGCATTTATGCTGCATAGAGAAAGGCATAAATGTGAAACAAAAAACAATGTCTGAATTGCTGTTTTTTGTTTTTTTTTCCCCGAAAGGTTAATAACACTTAATCAACAAGATATATGCGCCCCAAAATAGATACATTGAAAACACAGCTCTTCCCATGAAAAAAACAAGTTCATAATTTGTAGGAAAGCGGGGGCTGTATATTAACTGTGCTGATGTACTTTTGCACTGTTTGGTTTGGCGTTTTGCACAGGTGCAATTTATATATTATTCCTTTTTTCGGAATATTTTAGAGTAATTGATTAAAGGTTATGTTTTATTTAGTCCCAAACTGCTACTAGTGATTTTCATAGTTTGTCTCAAAAGTTCTGTCTTAAAAAACTGTAGTTAAGATAAGCTTGGTAAGGAAGAGATGTAAACCTTCTGATAAGTGGTGAATAAAAGCTCCAAATGCCCTGTTTTCCTTCAAACAGCAGAAGAATTACATTGGAGAATACGGAGTACCTGCTAGCAGTAGTACAGATTATTAGAGCTTTATTTCTTTCATGTCAGTAATAATCCATATGTCATTTGATCCCCTGGTGACCCTCACAAGGCTGTAGGAAAAGCTTGCACTAGACATAACAATAGAGCAATGCCGTCCTGGCTTCTCGTATTTATGAGTCTCCACTGACATGGAAATAGAGAAAGGTAATTACACAATTACTGGCCTGAAAAAAAGATTTATAGAGGTAGCAGACACTTGATACTAGAATGTAGAATGTCCCCTAAGGATGTATCCATTTAGGGCTTTTTTGCCACACAAGAGGTTTTTTTCTCTTGCCACATTCCAGGAGCCATAGTATTTTAATTTTTTTTCAATGCAGATGAATGAGGGCTTTCTTTTACAGGATGAGTTGTATTTGTTAGTGGCAGCATTTTGGCGTACATATAACATATTATAATTTTTTTAAGGGTTGTCTACTACTCAAACAACCCCTTCTCAAACATTATGTTCCCCCTTATAAAGTAAGAGCAGCTATACTCACCTCCAGACGCGGCTCCAGCGGTGTCGGCGCTGTCTCTCCCGGGGTTCGCATGACAGTGTTATATCACGTGAGCCCTGCAGCCAAACAGCGGCCACTTCACTCTCTCTTCCTTCGAACAAACCTTTCACTTCCTCAGGATTTGCCTGGATGAGCAAAATTCAGCAACTCTGGTATTGTTTTTGTATTTTTTTCTTACGATGTGCACCATATAAATGTTGGTATAACATGGGTTAATACGATTTGTATATCCAACTTGTCAACTTATATTATAATAATAATAATAATAATAATAATTTTTATTTATATAGCGCCAACATATTCCGCAGCGCTTTCCAACTTATAGAGGGGACTTGTACAGACAATAGACATTACAGCATAACAGAAATCACAGTTCAAAACAGATACCAGGAGGAATGAGGGCCCTGCTCGCAAGCTTACAAACTATGAGGAAAAGGGGAGACACGAGAGGTGGATGGTAACAATTGCTTTAGTTATTTGGACCAGCCATAGTGTAAGGTTCGGGTGTTCATGTAAAGCTGCATGAACCAGTTAACAGCCTAAGTATGTAGCAGTACAGACACAGAGTGCTATTAACTGCATAAAGTGTATGAGAACACGATGCAAGGAACCTGATTATGTGTTTTGTTTTTTCTATTTTTAATAGGCCACACAGGGATAGTTAGGTTAATGCGTTGAGGCGGTAGGCCAGTCTGAACAAATGCGTTTTTAGGGCACGCTTAATACTGTGGGGATTGGGGATTAATCGTATTAACCTAGGTAGTGCATTCCAAAGAATCGGCGCAGCACGTGTAAAGTCTTGGAGACGAGAGTGGGAGGTTCTGATTATTGAGGATGCTAACCTGAGGTCATTAGCGGAGCGGAGGGCACGGGTAGGGTGGTAGACTGAGACCAGAGAGGAGATGTAGGGTGGTGCTGAGCCATGGAGTGCTTTGTGGATGAGGGTAGTAGTTTTGTACTGGATTCTGGAGTGGATGGGTAGCCAGTGTAATGACTGGCACAAGGTAGAGGCATCGGTGTAACGGTTGGTGAGGAATATGATCCTGGCAGCAGCATTCAGGACAGATTGGAGAGTTTTTCAAGTTTACTACTTTTGCCCAAGAACATCACTTTTTAACATTTCTTTTTTTGTGTTATCATCTGAGAGCCGTAATTGCAGCAAAAAGTGAACCTAATGTGTTGTGAACTCTATTTTTAGGGTCACAAGCGGTACTGTGTAGTGTTGTCTTCTGCAGGTTGGCTGCATCAGCTGGTTCGTTATCCTTGGTTCGTTTCCTATTTAACTCACCTGGATACTCAGTTCCTTGCCTGCTATCAATGTATTCAGTGCTCTTCAGATTCCTTGTGACTACCTTGCTCCCAGCCTCTCCAAGACAAGCTAAGTTTTTGTCCGTTCATCTTTTGATTATCAGCATTCATCATGTTTCTTGTCCAGCTTGCTAAGATGTGATCTCCTCGCTTGCTGGTTGCTCTAGGGGACTGAGTTTCTCCCCCCACACCGTTAGTTGGTGCGGGGGTTCTTGAAATCTCAGTGTGGATATTTTGTTAGGGTTTTTTACTGACCGCACAGACCCCTTACTATTTTCTGCTATCTAGTATTAGTGGGCCTCATTTGCTGAATCTGTTTTCACCCCTGTGTATGTGCTTTCCTCTTACCTCACCGTTATTATTTGTTGGGGGCTTCTATATCTTTGGGGATTATTTCTCTGGAGGCAAGAGAGGTCTTTCTTTCTCTCTAGGGGTAGTTAGTTCCTCAGGATTTTTTAGGCACGTTCACCGGCTACTTCTAGTGTGTTTGGATAGGTTCAGATTTGCGGTTAGTCCAGTTTGCCACCTCCCTAGAGCTTGTCCTATGTTTGTTACTTAGCTGGAGTAATTCGTGATCCTCAACCACTAAGGATCATAACAGTATAGCAGGCCTAAAAAGTGTTTAATGCATTGCAGAAGTGGGATAAAAAGAAGACCTGAGTACATTTTTTTTTTTTTTTTTACCGCTTTTCCTTTGCTGCAGTCTGTTGTTTAGTTTCTTTCATCCCCTTGAACTCTGGGTGGTTTTGAGCTCAGCTGCAGACATGAATATTCAGACTCTGACTTCTAGTGTGGATCATCTTACTGCACGGGTGCAAAGTATTCAGGATTTTGTTATTTGTTGTGAATTTACCTTTTGGCTCCCTCTAGTGGCTACTAGTGATTTGACTCTGGGTATGTCATTCATCCCTTGTATGCTCACCTGGGTCGTTAGGTCAGGGGTGTTGCTATATAAGCTCCCTGGACCTTCAGTTCAATGCCTGGTAACGTTGATATCAGAGCTAATCTGTAGTGCTCTTGTCTACTGATCCTGGTTCCTGCTTGATTAAGCTAAGTCTGCTTTCTTGCCTTTTGCTATTTGTTTTTGTTTGCATTTTTGTCCAGCTTGTATATAATCTGTTTCCTGACCTTGCTGGAAGCTCTAGGGTGGCTGGTGTTCTCCCCCCGGGCCGTTAGACGGTTCGGGGGTATGGTCAACCCAGTTACCACTGCCCTATGAGCTGGATTTTTGTACGTCGCAGACTTACTTGTTTCTCTGAGACCCTCGCCATTGGGGTCATAACAGTTTGCCAGGCCAGTATTAAATGTTAAATGCATTGCAGAAGCGGGATTATAAGAAAGAAAGTTCTGAGTTTTTTTTTCTCTCTCTCATTTTTTTTTCTTTTCCCCTTTACCTCTGAGTGGCTTGTGTTTGCTGCAGACATGAATGTCCAGACCTTGATTACAAGTGTGGACCAGCTTGCTGCTCGTGTGCAGGGCATACAAGATTATGTTATCAGAAGTCCTATGTCAGAACCTAAGATACCGATTCCTGAACCGTTTTCCGGAGACCGATTTAAATTTAGAAATTTCAGGAATAATTGTAAATTGTTTTTGTCCCTGAAACCCTGTTCATCTGGAGACTCCGCTCAGCAAGTAAAAATTGTTATTTCTTTTTTACGGGGCGACCCTCAGGATTGGGCCTTCTCGCTGGCGCCAGGAGATCCGGCATTGGCTGACATTGATGCGTTTTTTCTGGCGCTCGGTTTGCTTTATGAGGAACCCAATCTTGAGATTCAGGCAGAAAAGGCCTTGCTGGCTATGTCTCAGGGCCAGGACGAGGCTGAAGTGTATTGCCAAAAATTTCGGAAATGGTCCGTGCTGACCCAGTGGAACGAGTGTGCATTGGCTGCTAATTTTAGAAATGGCCTTTCTGAAGCCATTAAGAATGTGATGGTGGGTTTTCCCATTCCCACAGGTCTGAATGATTCTATGGCCCTGGCTATTCAAATCGACCGGCGGTTGCGGGAGCGCAAAACCGCTAATTCCCTCATGGTGTTGTCTGAACAGACACCTGATTTAATGCAATGTGATAGAATCCTGACTAGAAATGAGCGGAAAATTCATAGACGCCAGAATGGCTTGTGTTACTACTGTGGTGATTCTACACATGTTATCTCAGCATGCTCTAAACGTCTTACTAAGGTTGTTAGTCCGGTCGCCATTGGTAATTTGCAACCTAAATTTATTATATCTGTAACTTTGATTTGCTCACTGTCATCGTATCCTGTCATGGCGTTTGTGGACTCGGGTGCTGCTCTGAGCCTTAAGTATCTGTCATTTGCCAAGCACTGCGGATTTGTTCTTGAGCCATTGGAAAATCCTATCCCTCTTAGGGGTATTGATTCTACGCCATTGGCAAAAAATAAACCGCAGTTTTGGACACAGGTTACCATGTGCATGACTCCCGAACATCGGGAGGTAATACGTTTTCTTGTTCTGCATAAAATGCATGATTTGGTTGTTTTGGGTTTGCCATGGTTACAGACCCATAATCCAGTCTTGGACTGGAAGGCTATGTCAGTGTCAAGTTGGGGCTGCCATGGAATTCATGGAGATTCCCTGCCCTTGTCTATTGCTTCTTCTACGCCTTCGGAAGTTCCGGCGTATTTGTCTGATTATCAGGATGTCTTCAGCGAGTCTAAGTCCAGTGCACTGCCTCCTCATAGGGAATGTGACTGTGCAATAGATTTGATTCCTGGCAGTAAGTTTCCTAAGGGGAGACTGTTTAATCTGTCGGTACCTGAACATACCGCGATGCGTTCATATATCAAGGAGTCTCTTGAGAAGGGGCATATCCGTCCTTCTTCTTCCCCTCTTGGTGCGGGATTCTTTTTTGTGGCCAAAAAGGACGGATCTTTGAGGCCTTGTATTGACTATCGGCTTTTAAATAAGATCACTGTCAAATTTCAGTATCCTTTGCCGCTGTTGTCAGATTTGTTTGCCCGGATTAAAGGTGCCAAGTGGTTCACCAAGATAGACCTTCGTGGTGCGTACAACCTTGTGCGCATTAGGCAGGGCGATGAATGGAAAACCGCATTCAATACGCCCGAAGGTCATTTTGAGTACTTGGTGATGCCATTCGGTCTCTCTAATGCACCTTCAGTTTTTCAGTCCTTCATGCATGACATTTTCCGGAAGTATCTGGATAAATTTTTGATTGTTTATCTGGATGATATTCTGTTTTTTTCTGATGATTGGGACTCGCATGTGGAGCAGGTCAGGATGGTTTTTGAGATTCTGCGTGAAAATTCTTTGTTTGTAAAAGGCTCAAAGTGTCTCTTTGGTGTACAGAAGGTTCCCTTTTTGGGGTTTATTTTTTCCCCTTCTGCTGTGGAGATGGATCCAGTCAAGGTCCGAGCTATTCATGATTGGACTCAACCCTCGTCAGTTAAGAGTCTTCAGAAGTTCTTGGGTTTTGCTAACTTCTACCGTCGTTTTATCGCAAATTTCTCTAGCGTTGTTAAACCGCTGACGGATATGAAAGGCTCTGATGTAGCTAACTGGGCTCCTGCTGCCGTGGAGGCTTTCCAGGAGTTAAAACGCCGGTTTACTTCGGCGCCTGTTTTGTGCCAGCCTGACATCTCACTTCCTTTTCAGGTTGAGGTGGATGCTTCGGAGATTGGGGCAGGGGCCGTTTTGTCACAGAGAGGCCCTGGTTGCTCTACTATGAGACCTTGTGCCTTTTTCTCTAGGAAGTTTTCGCCGGCAGAGCGAAATTATGATGTGGGCAATCGGGAGTTGTTGGCCATGAAGTGGGCATTTGAGGAGTGGCGTCATTGGCTCGAGGGTGCTAAGCATCGTGTGGTGGTCTTGACTGATCACAAAAATCTGATGTATCTCGAGTCTGCTAAACGCCTGAATCCTAGACAGGCCCGCTGGTCATTGCTTTTCTCCCGTTTTGTCTTTGTGGTCTCGTATTTACCAGGGTCTAAGAATGTGAAGGCCGACGCTCTGTCTAGGAGCTTTGTGCCTGATGCTCCTGGAGTCGCTGAACCTGTGGGTATTCTTAAGGAAGGAGTTATCGTGTCTGCTATTTCTCCAGATCTGCGACGTGTGTTGCAGAGATTTCAGGCTGGTAGGCCTGACTCTTGTCCACCTGACAGATTGTTTGTGCCTGCTAGATGGACCAGCAGAGTCATTTCCGAGGTTCATTCCTCGGTGTTGGCAGGGCACCCGGGAATTTTTGGCACCAGAGATCTGGTGGCCAGGTCCTTTTGGTGGCCTTCCTTGTCAAGGGATGTGCGGTCATTTGTACAGTCCTGTGGTACTTGTGCTCGAGCTAAGCCTTGCTGCTCTCGTGCCAGCGGGTTGCTCTTGCCCTTGCCTGTCCCGAAGAGACCTTGGACACACATCTCTATGGATTTCATTTCTGATCTTCCGGTGTCTCAGGGCATGTCTGTCATCTGGGTGATATGTGATCGTTTCTCCAAGATGGTCCATTTGGTTCCTTTGCCTAAGCTGCCCTCTTCTTCTGATCTGGTTCCTGTGTTCTTCCAGAACGTGGTTCGTTTGCACGGCATTCCTGAGAATATTGTGTCGGACAGAGGATCCCAGTTTGTTTCCAGGTTCTGGTGATCCTTTTGTGGTAGGATGGGCATTGAGTTGTCGTTTTCATCCGCTTTCCATCCCCAGACTAACGGACAAACGGAGCGAACTAATCAGACTCTGGAGGCTTATTTGAGGTGTTTTGTCTCTTCTGATCAGGATGATTGGGTGACCTTCTTGCCGTTGGCTGAATTTGCCCTTAATAATCGGGCTAGTTCCGCCACCTTGGTTTCGCCATTTTTCTGCAACTCTGGTTTCCATCCTCGTTTTTCCTCGGGACATGTGGAGCCTTCTGACTGTCCTGGGGTGGATTCCGTGGTGGATAGGTTGCAGCGGATCTGGGGGCATGTGGTGGACAACTTGAAGTTGTCACAGGAGAAGGCTCAGCGTTTTGCCAACCGCCGCCGCGGTGTGGGTCCCCGACTTCGCGTTGGGGATTTGGTATGGCTGTCTTCTCGATTTGTTCCTATGAAGGTCTCCTCTCCCAAATTTAAGCCTCGCTTCATTGGTCCTTACAAGATATTGGAAATCATTAATCCTGTATCCTTTCGCCTGGATCTTCCGGTGTCGTTTGCCATCCACAACGTATTTCATAGGTCCTTGTTGCGGCGGTACGTTGTGCCTGTGGTTCCTTCTGCTGAGCCTCCTGCTCCGGTGTTGGTTGAGGGCGAGTTGGAGTACGTGGTGGAGAAGATCTTAGATTCTCGTCTCTCCAGGCGGAGGCTTCAGTACCTGGTCAAGTGGAAGGGCTAATTCCTGGGTGGTCGCCTCTGATGTGCATGCGTGTTATGACCCCAATGGCGAGGGTCTCAGAGGAACGTGGAAGTCTGCAGAATACAAAAATCCAGCTCATAGGGCAGTGGTAACTGGGTTGACCATATATCTACTCCTAACGCCAACACTAGAAGTAGCCGGGGATCATTCCTACGTTGATTCTAGATGACACGCGCCAGCCGGAGAATCTAGCTACCCCTAGTAGAGGAAAACATAGACCTTTCTTGCCTCCAGAGAAGGGGACCCCAAAGCTGGATAGAAGCCCCCCACAAATAATGACGGTGAGGTAAGAGGAAATGACAAACACAGAAATGAACCAGGTTTAGCACAGAGAGGCCCGCTTACTGATAGCAGAATAAAGAAAGGTAACTTATATGGTCAACAAAAACCCTATCAAAATCCACACTGGAAATTCAAGAACCCCCGAACCGTCTAACGGTCCGGGGGGAGAACACCAGCCCCCTTAGAGCTTCCAGCAAAGGTCAGGATATAGATTTGGAACAAGCTGGACAAAAATACAAAACCAAAACAAATAGCAAAAAGCAAAAGGCAGACTTAGCTGATATAACTGGAACCAGGATCAGTAGACAAGAGCACAGCAGACTAGCTCTGATAACTACGTTGCCAGGCATTGAACTGAAGGTCCAGGGAGCTTATATAGCAACACCCCTAACTAACGACCCAGGTGCGGATAAAAGGAATGACAGAAAAACCAGAGTCAAAAAACTAGTAACCACTAGAGGGAGCAAAAAGCAAATTCACAACAGTACCCCCCCCTTAGTGAGGGGTCACCGAACCCTCACCACGACCACCAGGGCGATCAGGACGAGCGGCATGAAAGGCACGAACTAAATCGGCCGCATGAACATCAGAGGCGACCACCCAGGAATTATCCTCCTGACCATAGCCCTTCCACTTGACCAGGTACTGAAGCCTCCGCCTGGAGAGGCGAGAATCCAAGATCTTCTCCACCACGTACTCCAACTCGCCCTCAACCAACACCGGAGCAGGAGGCTCAGCAGAAGGAACTACAGGCACAATGTACCGCCGCAACAAGGACCTATGAAATACATTGTGAATAGCAAACGACACAGGAAGATCCAGACGAAAAGATACAGGATTAAGGATTTCCAATATCTTGTAAGGCCCAATAAAACGAGGTTTAAATTTGGGAGAGGAGACCTTCATAGGAACAAAGCGGGAAGAAAGCCATACCAAATCCCCAACGCGTAGTCGGGGACCCACACCGCGGCGGCGGTTGGCAAAGCGCTGAGCCTTCTCCTGTGACAACTTCAAATTGTCCACCACATGATTCCAGATCTGCTGCAACCTATCCACCACAGAATCCACCCCAGGACAGTCAGAAGGCTCCACATGCCCCGAAGAAAAGCGAGGATGGAAACCAGAGTTGCAGAAAAAAGGCGAAACCAAGGTGGCGGAACTAGCCCGATTATTAAGGGCAAACTCAGCCAACGGCAAGAATGTCACCCAATCGTCCTGATCAGCAGAGACAAAACACCTCAAATAAGCCTCCAAAGTCTGATTGGTTCGCTCCGTCTGTCCATTAGTCTGAGGATGGAAAGCAGACGAAAACGACAAATCAATGCCCATCCTACTACAAAAGGATCGCCAGAACCTGGAAACGAACTGGGATCCTCTGTCTGACACAATATTCTCAGGGATGCCGTGCAAACGAACCACGTTCTGGAAAAACACAGGAACCAGATCGGAAGAGGAAGGCAGCTTAGGCAAAGGAACCAAATGGACCATCTTGGAGAAGCGATCACATATCACCCAGATAACGGACATGCCCTGAGATAGCGGAAGATCAGATATGAAATCCATGGAGATATGTGTCCAAGGTCTCTTCGGGACAGGCAAGGGCAAGAGCAAACCGCTGGCACGAGAACAGCAAGGCTTAGCTCGAGCACAAGTCCCACAGGACTGCACAAATGACCGCACATCCCTTGACAAGGAAGGCCACCAAAAGGACCTGGCCACCAGATCTCTGGTGCCAAAGATTCCCGGGTGACCTGCCAACACCGAGGAATGAACCTCGGAAATGACTCTGCTGGTCCACTTATCCGGGACAAACAGTCTGTCAGGTGGACAAGACTCAGGCCTATCAGCCTGAAATCTCTGCAACACACGTCGCAGATCCGGAGAAATAGCTGACAAGATAACTCCATCTTTAAGAATACCAACAGGATCCGCGACTCCAGGAGCATCAGGCACAAAGCTCCTAGAAAGAGCATCGGCCTTCACATTCTTTGAACCTGGTAAATACGAGACAACAAAATCAAAGCGGGAGAAAAACAATGACCAGCGGGCCTGTCTCGGATTAAGGCGTTTAGCAGACTCGAGATACATCAGATTTTTGTGATCAGTCAAGACCACCACACGATGCTTAGCACCCTCGAGCCAATGACGCCACTCCTCAAATGCCCATTTCATGGCCAACAACTCCCGATTGCCCACATCATAATTTCGCTCGGCAGGCGAAAACTTCCTAGAGAAAAAGGCACAAGGTTTCATAACAGAGCAACCAGGGCCTCTCTGCGACAAAACGGCCCCTGCCCCAATCTCCGAAGCATCCACCTCAACCTGAAAGGGAAGTGAGACGTCAGGCTGGCACAAAACAGGCGCCGAAGTAAACCGGCGTTTCAACTCCTGGAAAGCCTCCACGGCAGCAGGAGCCCAGTTAGCTACATCGGAGCCCTTCTTGGTCATATCCGTCAAAGGTTTCACAATGCTAGAAAAATTAGCGATAAAACGACGGTAGAAGTTAGCGAAGCCCAAGAACTTCTGAAGACTCTTAACTGACGAGGGCTGAGTCCAATCAAGAATAGCTCGGACCTTGACTGGGTCCATCTCCACAGCAGAAGGGGAAAAAATGAACCCCAAAAAGGGAACCTTCTGTACACCAAAGAGACACTTTGAGCCCTTGACAAACAAAGAATTTTCACGCAAAATTTTAAAGACCAACCTGACCTGCTCCACATGCGAATCCCAATTATCAGAAAAAACCAAAATATCATCCAGATAAACAATCAAAAATTTATCCAGATACTTCCGGAAAATGTCATGCATAAAGGACTGAAAAACTGAAGGCGCATTGGAGAGCCCAAAAGGCATCACCAAGTACTCAAAATGACCTTCGGGCGTATTGAATGCGGTTTTCCATTCATCACCTTGCTTAATGCGCACAAGGTTGTACGCACCACGAAGGTCTATCTTGGTGAACCACTTGGCACCCTTAATCCGGGCAAACAAGTCAGACAACAGCGGTAAAGGATACTGAAATTTGACAGTGATCTTATTTAAAAGCCGATAATCAATACAAGGTCTCAAAGATCCGTCCTTTTTTGCCACAAAAAAGAATCCCGCACCAAGAGGGGAAGAAGACGGACGAATATGTCCTTTCTCCAGAGACTCCTTGATATATGAACGCATAGCGGTATGTTCAGGTACCGACAGATTAAACAGTCTTCCCTTAGGAAATTTACTGCCTGGGATCAAATCTATAGCACAGTCACAGTCCCTATGAGGAGGCAGTGCACTGGACTCAGACTCACTGAAGACATCCTGATAATCAGACAAATACTCCGGAACTTCCGAAGGCGTAGAAGAAGCAATAGACACAGGCAGGGAATCCCCATGAATACCACGACAGCCCCAACTTGAGACTGACATAGCCTTCCAGTCCAGGACTGGATTATGGGTCTGTAACCATGGCAGCCCTAAAACAACCAAATCATGCATTTTATGTAAAACCAGGAAACGTATCACCTCGCGGTGTTCAGGAGTCATGCACATGGTAACCTGTGTCCAATACTGCGGTTTATTTGCTGCCAATGGTGTAGCATCAATACCCCTAAGAGGAATAGGATTTTCTAATGGTTCAAGAGTAAAACCACAGCGCTTAGCAAATGAGAGATCCATGAGACTCAGGGCAGCACCTGAATCTACAAACGCCATGACAGGATAAGATGACAGTGAGCAAATCAAAGTTACAGACAGAATAAATTTAGGTTGCAAATTACCAACGGTGACAGGACTAACAACCTTAGCTATACGTTTAGAGCATGCTGAGATAACATGTGTAGAATCACCACAGTAGTAGCACAAGCCATTCCGGCGTCTATGAATTTTCCGCTCATTTCTAGTCAGGATTCTATCACATTGCATTAAATCAGGTGTCTGTTCAGACAACACCATGAGGGAATTTGCGGTTTTTCTATCACATTGCACCGAATTAGGTGTCTGTTCAGACAACACCATGAGGGAATTTGCGGTTTTGCGCTCCCGCAACCGCCGGTCAATTTGAATAGCCAGTGCCATAGTATCATTCAGACCTGTGGGAATGGGAAAACCCACCATAACATTCTTAATGGCTTCAGAAAGGCCATTTCTAAAATTAGCGGCCAGTGCACACTCGTTCCAATGTGTCAGCACGGACCATTTCCGAAATTTTTGGCAATACACTTCAGCCTCGTCCTGCCCCTGAGACATAGCCAGCAAGGCCTTTTCTGCCTGAATCTCAAGATTGGGTTCCTCATAAAGTAAACCGAGCGCCAGAAAAAACGCATCAAGATCAGCCAATGCCGGATCTCCTGGCGCCAGCGAAAAAGCCCAATCCTGAGGGTCGCCCCGTAAGAACGAAATAACAATTTTTACTTGCTGAGCAGAATCTCCAGATGAACAGGGTCTCAGGGACAAAAACAATTTACAATTATTCACGAAATTCCTAAACTTAAACCTGTCTCCGGAAAACAGTTCAGGAATCGGTATTTTAGGTTCTGACCTAGGATTTCTGATAACATAGTCTTGTATGCCCTGCACACGAGTAGCCAGCTGGTCCACACTTGTAATCAAGGTCTGGACATTCATGTCTGCAGCAAGCATAGCCACTCTGAGGTAAAGGGGAAGAAGAAAAAAAAAAAAAAAACTCAGAATCTTCTTTCTTATAATCCCTCTTCTGCAATGCATTAAACATTTAATACTGGCCTGGCAAACTGTTATGACCCCAATGGCGAGGGTCTCAGAGGAACGTGGAAGTCTGCAGAATACAAAAATCCAGCTCATAGGGCAGTGGTAACTGGGTTGACCATATATCTACTCCTAACGCCAACACTAGAAGTAGCCGGGGATCATTCCTACGTTGATTCTAGATGACACGCGCCAGCCGGAGAATCTAGCTACCCCTAGTAGAGGAAAACATAGACCTTTCTTGCCTCCAGAGAAGGGGACCCCAAAGCTGGATAGAAGCCCCCCACAAATAATGACGGTGAGGTAAGAGGAAATGACAAACACAGAAATGAACCAGGTTTAGCACAGAGAGGCCCGCTTACTGATAGCAGAATAAAGAAAGGTAACTTATATGGTCAACAAAAACCCTATCAAAATCCACACTGGAAATTCAAGAACCCCCGAACCGTCTAACGGTCCGGGGGGAGAACACCAGCCCCCTTAGAGCTTCCAGCAAAGGTCAGGATATAGATTTGGAACAAGCTGGACAAAAATACAAAACCAAAACAAATAGCAAAAAGCAAAAGGCAGACTTAGCTGATATAACTGGAACCAGGATCAGTAGACAAGAGCACAGCAGACTAGCTCTGATAACTACGTTGCCAGGCATTGAACTGAAGGTCCAGGGAGCTTATATAGCAACACCCCTAACTAACGACCCAGGTGCGGATAAAAGGAATGACAGAAAAACCAGAGTCAAAAAACTAGTAACCACTAGAGGGAGCAAAAAGCAAATTCACAACACATGCGGCCGATTTAGTTCGTGCCTTTCACGCCGCTCATCCTGATCGCCCTGGTGGTCTTGGTGAGGGTTCGGTGACCCCTCACTAAGGGGGGGGTATTGTTGTGAATTTACCTTTTGGCTCCCTCTAGTGGCTACTAGTGATTTGACTCTGGGTATGTCATTCATCCCTTGTATGCTCACCTGGGTCGTTAGGTCAGGGGTGTTGCTATATAAGCTCCCTGGACCTTCAGTTCAATGCCTGGCAACGTTGATATCAGAGCTAATCTGTAGTGCTCTTGTCTACTGATCCTGGTTCCTGCTTGATTAAGCTAAGTCTGCTTTCTTGCCTTTTGCTATTTGTTTTTGTTTGCATTTTTGTCCAGCTTGTATATAATCTGTTTCCTGACCTTGCTGGAAGCTCTAGGGTGGCTGGTGTTCTCCCCCCGGGCCGTTAGACGGTTCGGGGGTATGGTCAACCCAGTTACCACTGCCCTATGAGCTGGATTTTTGTACGTCGCAGACTTACTTGTTTCTCTGAGACCCTCGCCATTGGGGTCATAACAGTTATTCATAGCCCTATGTCAGAACCAAAGATACCCATTCCTGAGTTGTTTTCTGGAGATAGATCTAGGTTTCAGAATTTTAAAAATAATTGTAAGTTGTTTCTGTCTCTGAGACCTCGTTCCTCTGGTGATTCCGCTCAGCAAGTTAAAATTGTTATCTCCTTGTTGCGCGGCGACCCTCAAGATTGGGCCTTCTCTCTGGCGCCAGGAGATCCTGCATTGCTTAATGTAGATGCATTTTTTCTGGCTCTTGGACTGCTTTATGAGGAGCCTAATCTTGAGAATCAGGCAGAAAAAGCGTTGCTGGCTATCTCTCAAGGTCTGGATGAAGCAGAGGTGTATTGTCAAAAATTTCGGAAATGGTCAGTGCTTACTCAATGGAATGAGTGTGCCCTGGCTGCAAATTTCAGAGAAGGTCTTTCTGAGGCCATTAAGAATGTTATGGTGGGGTTTCCCACCCCTACAAGTCTGAGTGATTCTATGGCTTTAGCCATTCAGGTTGATCGGCGTTTGCGGGAGCGCAAATCTGTTCATCCTTTGGCGGTATTTTCTGAACAGAGACCTGCGTCTATGCAATGTGACCGAACTCTGACCAGAATTGAGCGACAAAGTCATAGACGTCAAAATGGGTTGTGCTTTTACTGTGGTGATTCTACTCATGTTATCTCAGCATGCTCTAAACGTTTAAAAAAAATCGCTAAACCTGTCACCATTGGTACGATACAGCCTAAATTTATTTTGTCTGTTACTTTGATTTGTTCTTTGTCGTCCTACCCGGTTATGGCTTTTGTGGATTCGGGTGCTGCCCTGAATCTGATGGATTTGTCGTTTGCCAGGCGCTGTGGTTTTGTCCTGGAGCCTTTGGAATTTCCTATTCCTCTGAGGGGAATTGATGCTACGCCATTGGCTGAGAATAAGCCTCAGTATTGGACGCAAATGACCATGTGCATGACTCCCGTACATCAGGAGGTGATTCGTTTTCTCGTTCTGCATAATTTGCATGATGTTGTCGTTTTGGGTCTGCCATGGCTGCAGGCTCATAATCCAGTTTTAGATTGGAAAGCTATGTCTGTGTCAAGTTGTCAGGGAATTCATGGCGATACTCCGTTGGTGTCTATTGCTTCTTCCACTCCTTCTGAGGTCCCTGAGTTTTTGTCTGACTACCAGGATGTATTTAATGAGCCCAGGTCCAGTGCCCTGCCCCCTCATAGGGATTGTGACTGTGCTATAAATTTAATTCCTGGTAGTAAATTCCCTAAGGGACGACTTTTTAATTTGTCTATACCAGAGCATGCCGCGATGCGGAGTTATATAAAGGAGTCTTTGGAGAAGGGACATATTCGCCCATCCTCTTCCCCTCTTGGTGCAGGATTTTTTTTTTGTGGCCAAGAAGGACGGTTCTTTGAGACCTTGTATAGATTATCGTCTTCTGAATAAAATCACAGTCAAATTTCAGTATCCTTTGCCACTATTGTCTGATTTGTTTGCTCGGATTAAGGGGGCCAGTTGGTTCACTAAGATAGATCTCCGTGGTGCGTATAACCTTGTGCGCATTAAGCAGGGAGATGAATGGAAAACAGCATTTAATACGCCCGAAGGCCATTTTGAGTACTTAGTGATGCCTTTTGGACTCTCTAATGCTCCTTCTGTGTTTCAGTCCTTCATGCATGACATCTTCCGAGAATATCTGGATAAATTTATGATTGTTTATCTGGATGACATTTTGGTCTTTTCTGATGATTGGGAGTCCCATGTGAAGCAGGTCAGGATGGTGTTTCAGGTCCTGCGTGCTAATGCTTTATTTGTGAAGGGCTCAAAATGCCTCTTCGGAGTACAGAAGGTCTCCTTTTTGGGTTTTATTTTTTCTCCTTCTACTGTGGAGATGGACCCAGTCAAGGTCCAGGCTATTCATGACTGGACTCAGCCTACGTCTGTTAAGAGTCCTCAGAAGTTCTTGGGTTTTGCTAATTTTTACCGTCGTTTCATCGCTAATTTTTCTAGCGTGGTTAAACCTTTGACGGATTTGACCAAGAAGGGTTCTGATGTGACTAATTGGTCTCCTGCGGCCGTGGAGGCCTTTCGGGAACTGAAGCACCGGTTTTCTTCAGCTCCAGTCTTATGTCAACCAGATGTCTCTTTCCCCTTCCAGGTCGAGGTTGATGCTTCTGAGATTGGAGCAGGGGCTCTTTTGTCGCAGAGAAGCTCTGATGGCTCTGTGATGAAGCCATGTGCTTTCTTTTCAAGAAAGTTTTCGCCTGCCGAGCGGAATTATGATGTTGGTAATCGGGAGTTGTTGGCTATGAAGTGGGCATTTGAGGAGTGGCGACATTGGCTCGAAGGAGCTAAACATCGTGTGGTGGTCTTGACTGATCACAAAAACCTGATTTACCTCGAATCTGCCAAGCGCCTGAATCCTAGACAGGCTCGTTGGTCGCTGTTTTTCTCCCGTTTCAACTTTGTGGTCTCATACCTGCCTGGTTCGAAGAACGTGAAGGCTGATGCACTTTCTAGGAGTTTTGTGCCTGACTCTCCGGGAGTTTCTGAGCCGGCTGGTATTCTCAGAGAGGGAGTGATTTTGTCTGCCATTTCCCCAGATTTGCGACGAGTGCTGCAGAAATTTCAGGCGGATAGACCTGACCGTTGTCCACCAGAGAGACTGTTTGTTCCGGATAGATGGACCAGCAGAGTTATTTCCGAGGTTCATTCTTCGGTGTTGGCGGGTCATCCTGGGATTTTTGGTACCAGAGATTTGGTGGCTAGGTCCTTCTGGTGGCCTTCCTTGTCGCGGGATGTGCGTTCCTTTGTGCAGTCTTGTGGGATTTGTGCTCGGGCTAAGCCTTGCTGTTCTCGTGCCAGCGGTTTACTTTTGCCTTCGCCTGTCCCGAAGAGGCCTTGGACGCACATTTCCATGGATTTTATTTCGGATCTTCCAGTATCTCAGAAAATGTCTGTCATCTGGGTCGTGTGTGATCGTTTTTCCAAGATGGTCCATTTGGTGCCCTTGCCTAAGTTGCCTTCCTCCTCCGATTTGGTTCCTCTATTTTTTCAGAATGTGGTTCGCTTGCACGGCATTCCTGAAAATATTGTGTCTGATAGAGGATCCCAGTTTGTGTCCAGGTTTTGGCGGACTTTTTCTGCTAAGATGGGCATTGATTTATCTTTTTTGTCGGCCTTCCATCCTCAGACTAATGGCCAAACCGAGCGAACTAATCAGACGTTGGAAACTTATTTGAGATGTTTTGTTTCTGCTGATCAGGATGATTGGGTGACTTTTTTGCCATTGGCCAAGTTTGCCCTTAATAATTGGGCTAGTTCTGCTACTTTGGTTTCGCCTTTTTTCTGCAATTCTGGTTTCCATCCTCGTTTTTCCTCGGGTCAGGTTGAGTCTTCTAACTGTCCTGGGGTGGATTCTGTGGTGGATAGGTTGCAGCAGATTTGGAACCATGTGGTGGACAATTTGAGGTTGTCACAGGAGAAGGCTCAGCGCTTTGCCAACCGCCGCCGCGGTGTGGGTCCCCGACTTCGTGTTGGGGATTTGGTGTGGCTGTCTTCTTGGTATGTTCCTATGAAGGTCTCCTCTCCTAAATTCAAGCCTCGCTTCATCGGTCCTTATAAGATCTTGGAAATCCTTAACCCGGTGTCTTTTCGTTTGGATCTCCCAGCATCGTTTGCCATTCATAATGTGTTCCATAGGTCTTTGTTGCAGAGGTATGTGGTACCTGTGGTTCCTTCTGTTGACCCTCCTGCTCCGGTGCTGGTCGAGGGTGAATTGGAGTACGTGGTGGAGAAGATTTTGGATTCTCGTATCTCTAGACGGAGGCTTGATGTTCATGCGGCCGATTTGGTTCGTGCCTTCCACGCGGCTCATCCTGATCGCCCTGGGGGTCTTGATGAGGGTTCGGTGACCCCTCCTCAAGGGGGGGGTACTGTTGTGAACTCTATTTTTAGGCTCCCTCTAGTGGTCACAAGCGGTACTGTGTAGTGTTGTCTTCTGCAGGTTGGCTGCATCAGCTGGTTCGTTATCCTTGGTTCGTTTCCTATTTAACTCACCTGGATACTCAGTTCCTTGCCTGCTATCAATGTATTCAGTGCTCTTCAGATTCCTTGTGACTATCTTGCTCCCAGCCTCTCCAAGATAAGCTAAGTTTTTGTCCGTTCATCTTTTGATTATCAGCATTCATCATGTTTCTTGTCCAGCTTGCTAAGATGTGATCTCCTCGCTTGCTGGTTGCTCTAGGGGACTGAGTTTCTCCCCCCACACCGTTAGTTGGTGCGGGGGTTCTTGAAATCTCAGTGTGGATATTTTGTTAGGGTTTTTTACTGACCGCACAGACCCCCTTACTATTTTCTGCTATCTAGTATTAGTGGGCCTCATTTGCTGAATCTGTTTTCACCCCTGTGTATGTGCCTTCCTCTTACCTCACCGTTATTATTTGTTGGGGGCTTCTATATCTTTGGGGATTATTTCTCTGGAGGCAAGAGAGGTCTTTCTTTCTCTCTAGGGGTAGTTAGTTCCTCAGGCTGGCTCGAGACGTCTAGGATTTTTTAGGCACGTTCACCGGCTACTTCTAGTGTGTTTGGATAGGTTCAGATTTGCGGTTAGTCCAGTTTGCCACCTCCCTAGAGCTTGTCCTATGTTTGTTACTTAGCTGGAGTAATTCGTGATCCTCAACCACTAAGGATCATAACACTAATGCACAGCAATGTTAAAACGACATGGCTGTGCACATGATCAGTCTCTTGTTAATTCTTTTAACCACTTTAGGGTTCAGAAATGGTGAAATAGTTAAAAGAAGTAACATGTTCCTTCTTTGTGCAACTTTCTTTAAGAAGCCACTCACTAATTATGGTGTAAATTACAGGGAAAAAAAGAAGTGGGCAGCAAAGTTGCTGCAAAAACGACAGCAAAATTGCCAACGAAGGCTCTTCAGGAACAAAAACCGCCAGCTATGTTTTGAGTTTTTGAGGAGGATATGGAAAGTTTAGGCTTTCTGCTTCACAAAACTCACTGTGCAAATACCCCAAGGCTATGGGTGCATGGAGTCTTTTTACTGAGCTTTCCCAGGAAAAATTAGCGGAAACTCAAAGTTTTTGATGGGCTTTCAGATATAGAGGAGGATTAGGAGAGTGTTTGCTCAGTTTCTGCTCCAAAGACTCATCAAACTCCATTTGCACACAGCCATAAAGTTCATTTTCCTTGCAGTACAAGTTTGGGCCATTTTCTGAGACCCCTGTTTTATATTTTTGCTGATAGACCTGCATGAGGGCTTGTTTTTGTGTGGCAAGCTGTAGCTATTATTATGATTACCATCTTCGGGTACATGCAGTGTTTTAATAGCTGTTTATTGCATTTTTAAGTGAGGTTTAGCAATTGAAAAACAGCAATTTTGGCATTTACCATATTAAATACTTTTAAAGAATGATAGATTGGACTTTTGCTCAGCTCCTAAACCTGCTCTATACACCACACCTGCCATGCAGAGGAGTACGGTGGATTTTGGGAAAGGATTAATCGTTTCACAATGACTAATAAAACCAATTGTGTACTTCAGAGATACTTGGATCTCTAGAATGAGAGTCACTCTTTAAATCTGTTCCTCTGCACTGGATAATAGAAGCATTTAAAATTAAAATTAGTTTTCTAAACAAAAAAAACATTTAAGGTATGAGCAAATGACTATTTTCTGGTGGTCAGCATTATCCTGCTTAAGATTATATTTGTCCAAAGACATACTGATAAGGAATTTAGATTGGGAGCCCCATTGGGGACAGTGATGATAATGTTTCCAAAATTGTAAAGCGCTGCGGAATTTGTTCGCGTTATAAAATTAAAGAGATTATTATTATTATATTTGGAACCAATCAGATATTGCCTTAATGGTACTGCATAGCAGATAAATATCCTACTATATTTCTCGGCATTCAGGATATCATTTCTCATGACCAAATCCTCAACGCTATTTGCTAAAATACAACAAACTGCCTTCTGTTAAAGCCAAATTTTTCACTCATCAGTGTAAAGTATCTGCCCTAGAACCAAGAGACAAACAGAACCTATAAAATATCGCTTTTATTTGTAACTAGCTGTACTACCCGGCTTCGCCCGGGTTAATGACTGCTGTTAGCAAAATAGAATGTGTTAACAAAAATTTATTCTGCACACAAAAACCACAAAACAAATAGATAGAAATGTAATTATTAAAAGGCAAAAACTAAGCTAATAGAAGAATTTCACAACATACACTCACCGGCCACTTTATTAGGTACACCTGTCCAACTTCTTGTTAACACTTAATTTCTAATCAGCCAATCACATGGCGGCAACTCAGTGCATTTAGGCATGTAGACATGGTCAAGACAATCTCCTGCAGTTCAAACCGAGCATCAGTATGGGGAAGAAAGGTGATTTGAGTGCCTTTGAACGTGGCATGGTTGTTGGTGCCAGAAGGGCTGGTCTGAGTATTTCAGAAACTGCTGATCTACTGGGATTTTCACGCACAACCATCTCTAGGGTTTAGAAAAAGAAAAAAAATCCAGTGAGCGGCAGTTCTGTGGGCGGAAATGCCTTGTTGATGCCAGAGGTCAGAGGAGAATGGGCAGACTGGTTCGAGCTGATAGAAAGGCAACAGTGACTCAAATCGCCACCCGTTACAACCAAGGTAGGCCTAAGAGCATCTCTGAACGCACAGTGCGTCGAACTTTGAGGCAGATGGGCTACAGCAGCAGAAGACCACACCGGGTACCACTCCTTTCAGCTAAGAACAGGAAACTGAGGCTACAATTTGTACAAGCTCATCGAAATTGGACAGTAGAAGATTGGAAAAACGTTGCTTGGTCTGATGAGTCTCGATTTCTGCTGCGACATTCGGATGGTAGGGTCAGAATTTGGCGTAAACAACATGAAAGCATGGATCCATCCTGCCTTGTATGGAGCATCTTTGGGATGTGCAGCCGACAAATCTGCGGCAACTGTGTGATGCCATCATGTCAATATGGACCAAAATCTCTGAGGAATGCTTCCAGCACCTTGTTGAATCTATGCCACGAAGAATTGAGGCAGTTCTGAAGGCAAAAGGGGGTCCAACCCGTTACTAGCATGGTGTACCTAATAAAGTGGCCGGTGAGTGTATATTAGCTTTGTTATACTGAGAATGTCTTTGTTGCCTATATTAACCAATCAGAGCTCAGGTTAATTAACTGTAGCAAAATAGAAGCTGAGCTGTGATTGGTTGCTATTGGCAGCCTGATAAATCCCCAGCCAACAGGAAGCCCTCCCCCCTGGCAGTATATATTAGCTCACACATACACATAATAGACTGGTCATGTGACTGACAGCTGCCGGATTCCTATATGGTACATTTGTTGCTCTTGTAGTTTGTCTGCTTATTAATCAGATTTTTATTTTTGAAGGACAATACCAGACTTGTGTGTGTTTTAGGGCGAGTTTCATGTGTCAAGTTGTGTGTGTTGAGTTGCGTGTGGCGACATGCATGTAGCGACTTTTGTGAGATGAGTTTTGTGTGGCGACATGCGTGTAGCAACTTTTTGTGTGTCGAGTTGCATGTGACAGGTTAGTGTAGCAAGTTGTGTGCAGCAAGTTTTGCGCATGGCGAGTTTTGCGCGTGGCGAGTTTTATGTGTGGTGCCTTTTGAGTATGTGCAAGTTTTGTGTGAGGCAACTTTTGCATGTGGTGCAACTTTTGTACATGTGGCAATTTTTCTGCGTGTGGCAATTTTTCTGCGTGTGCAAGTTTTGCGTGTGGCGAGTTTTCCATGAGGTGAGTTTTGCACGTGTGGCGAGTTTTGCATGTGGAAAGTTTTGCGCGTGGCGAGTTTTGAGCGGCGACTTTTGTGTTTCTACTTTTTTGTGGCGAGGTTGGTGTATGTGTGGTGAAATGTGTGCTGAGGGTGGTATATGTGTTCGAGCACGTGGTAGTGTGTGGCGCATTTTGTGTGTGTGTTCATATCCCCGTGGTGGTGTGGTGATTATCCCATGTTGGGGCCCCACCTTAGCAACTGTACAGTATATACTCTTTGGCGCCATCGCTCTCATTCTTTAAGTCCCCCTTGTTCACATCTGGCAGCTGTTAATTTGCCTCCAACACTTTTCCTTTCATTTTTTCCCCATTATGTAGATAGGGGCAAAATTGTTTGGTGAATTGGAAAGCGCGGGGTTAAAATTTCACCTCACAACATAGCTTTGACGCTCTCGGGGTCCAGACGTGTGACTGTGCAAAATTTTGTGCCTGTAGCTGCGACGCCTCCAACACTTACCCTTTCACTTTTTCCCCATTATGTAGATAGGGGCAAAATTGTTTGGTGAATTGGAAAGCGCGGGGTTAAAATTTCACCTCACAACATAGTCTATGACTCTCTCGGGGTCCAGACGTGTGACTGTGCAAAATTTTGTGGCCGTAGCTGCGACGGTTCAGATGCCAATCCCGGACATACACACATACATACATACACACATACACACATTCAGCTTTATATATTAGACTAGCTGTACTACCTGGCTTCGCCCGGGTTAATGACTGCTGTTAGCAAAATAGAATGTGTTAACAAAAATGTATTCTGCACACAAAAACCACAAAACAAATAGATAGAAATGTAATTATTAAAAGGCAAAAACTAAGCTAATAGAAGCATTTCACAACATATATTAGCTTTGTTATACTGAGAATGTCTTTGTTGCCTATATTAACCAATCAGAGCTCAGGTTAATTAACTGTAGCAAAATAGAAGCTGAGCTGTGATTGGTTGCTATTGGCAGCCTGATAAATCCCCAGCCAACAGGAAGCCCACCCCCTGGCAGTATATATTAGCTTACACATACACATAATAGACAGGTCATGTGACTGACAGCTGCCGTATTTCCTATATGGTACATTTGTTGCTCTTGTAGTTTGTCTGCTTATTAATCAGATTTTTATTTTTGAAGGATAATACCAGACTTGTGTGTGTTTTAGGGCGAGTTTCATGTGTCAAGTTGTGTGTGTTGAGTTGCGTGTGGCGACATGCATGTAGCGACTTTTGTGAGATGAGTTTTGTGTGGCGACATGCGTGTAGCAACATTTTGTGTGTCGAGTTGCATGTGACAGGTTAGTGTAGCAAGTTGTGTGCAGCAAGATTTGTGCATGGCGAGTTTTGCGCGTGGCGAGTTTTATGTGTGGTGCGTTTTGAGTATGTGCAAGTTTTGTGTGAGGCAACTTTTGCATGTGGTGCAACTTTTGTACATGTGGCAATTTTTCTGTGTGTGCAAGTTTTGCATGAGGTGAGTTTTCCATGAGGTGAGTTTTGCACGTGTGGCGAGTTTTGCGTGAGCCTAGTTTTGCATATGGCGAGTTTTGCATGTAGCGAGTTTTGCGCGTTGCGAGTTTTGAGTGGTGACTTTTGTGTTTCGACTTTTATGTGGCGAGGTTGGTGTGTGTGTGGTGAAATGTGTGCTGAGGGTCGTATATGTGTTCAAGCACGTGGTAGTGTGTGGCGCATTTTGTGTTTGTGTTCATATCCCCGTGTGTGGTGAGTATCCCATGTCGGGGCCCCACCTTAGCAACTGTATGGTATATACCCTTTGGCGCCATCGCTCTCATTCTTTAAGTCCTCATTGTTCACATCTGGCAGCTGTCAATTTTCCTCCAACACTTTTCCCTTCACTTTTTCCCCATTATGTAGATAGGGGCAAAATTGTTTGGTGAATTGGAACGCGCGGGGTTAAAATTTCACCTCACAACATAGCCTATGACGCTCTCGGGGTCCAGACGTGTGACTGTGCAAAATTTTGTGGCTGTAGCTGCGACGGTGCAGATGCCAATCCCGGACATACACACATACATACATACACACATTCAGCTTTATATATTAGATATACCTGTATGTAATCTCCTGTATATAGTATATACCTGTGTGTCATCTCGCCTATATATAGTATATATCTGTGTGTCATCTCCTCCTGTATATAGTATATACCTGTATGTCATCTCCTCCTATACATAGCATATACCTGTATGTCATCTCCTCCTGTATATACTATATACCTGTAGGTAATCTGCTCCTGTATATAGTATATACCTGTGTGTCATCTCCTCCTGTATATAGTATATACCTGTATGTCATCTCGTCCTGTATGTAGTATGTACCTGTATGTCATCTCCTCCTCTATATAGTATATACCTGTGTGTCATCTCTCCTGTATATAGTATATATCTGTGTGTCATCTCCTCCTGTATATAGTATATACCTGTGTGTCATCTCCCCTGTAAATAGTATATACCTGTGTGTCATCTCCTCCTGTATATAGTATATATCTGTATGTCATCTCCTCCTGTATTAGACCTCGTTCACACGTTATTTGGTCAGTATTTTTACCTCAGTATTTGTAAGCTAAAATGGCAGCCTGATAAATCCCCAGCCAACAGTAAGCCCACCCCCTGGCAGTATATATTAGCTCACACATACACATAATAGACTGGTCATGTGACTGACAGCTGCCGGATTCCTATATGGTACATTTGTTGCTCTTGTAGTTTGTCTGCTTATTAATCAGATTTTTATTTTTGAAGGATAATACCAGACTTGTGTGTGTTTTAGGGCGAGTTTCGTGTGTCAAGTTGTGTGTGTTGAGTTGCGTGTGGCGACATGCATGTAGGGACTTTTGTGAGATGAGTTTTGTGTGGCGACATGCGTGTAGCAACTTTTTGTGTGTCGAGTTGCATGTGACAGGTTAGCGTTGTGTGCAGCAAGTTTTGCGCATGGCGAGTTTTGCGCGTGGCGAGTTTTATGTGTGGTGCCTTTTGAGTATGTGCAAGTTTTGTGTGAGGCAACTTTTGCATGTGTTGCAACTTTTGTGCATGTGGCAATTTTTCTGCGTGTGGCAATTTTTCTGCGTGTGCAAGTTTTGCGTGTGGCGAGTTTTCCATGAGGTGAGTTTTGCACGTGTGGCGAGTTTTGCATGTAGAGAGTTTTGCGCGTGGCGAGTTTTGAGCGGCGACTTTTGTGTTTCTACTTTTATGTGGCGAGGTTGGTGTATGTGTGGTGAAATGTGCGCTGAGGGTGGTATATGTGTTCGAGCACGTGGTAGTATGTGGCGCATTTTGTGTGTGTGTTCATATCCCCGTGGTGGTGTGGTGATTATCCCATGTTGGGGCCCCACCTTAGCAACTGTACAGTATATACTCTTTGGCGCCATCGCTGTCATTCTTTAAGTCCCCCTTGTTCACATCTGGCAGCTGTTAATTTGCCTCCAACACTTTTCCTTTCATTTTTTCCCCATTATGTAGATAGGGGCAAAATTGTTTGGTGAATTGGAAAGCGCGGGGTTAAAATTTCACCTCACAACATAGCTTTGATGCTCTCAGGGTCCAGACGTGTGACTGTGCAAAATTTTGTGCCTGTAGCTGCGACGCCTCCAACACTTTTCCTTTCACTTTTTCCCCATTATGTCGATAGGGGCAAAATTGTTTGGTGAATTGGAAAGCGCGGGGTTAAAATTTCACCTCACAACATAGCCTATGACGCTCTCGGGGTCCAGACGTGTGACTGTGCAAAATTTTGTGGCTGTAGCTGCGACGGTTCAGATGCCAATCCCGGACATACATACATACATACATACATACACACACACACACATTCAGCTTTATATATTAGACTAGCTGTACTACCCGGCTTCGCCCGGGTTAATGACTGCTGTTAGCAAAATAGAATGTGTTAACAAAAATTTATTCTGCACACAAAAACCACAAAACAAATAGATAGAAATGTAATTATTAAAAGGCAAAAACTAAGCAAATAGAAGCATTTCACAACATATATTAGCTTTGTTATACTGAGAATGTCTTTGTTGCCTATATTAACCAATCAGAGCTCAGGTTAATTAACTGTAGCAAAATAGAAGCTGAGCTGTGATTGGTTGCTATTGGCAGCCTGATAAATCCCCAGCCAACAGGAAGCCCTCCCCCCTGGCAGTATATATTAGCTCACACATACACATAATAGACAGGTCATGTGACTGACAGCTGCCGTATTTCCTATATGGTACATTTGTTGCTCTTGTAGTTTGCTTATTAATCAGATTTTTATTTTTGAAGGATAATACCAGACTTGTGTGTGTTTTAGGGCGAGTTTCATGTGTCAAGTTGTGTGTGTTGAGTTGCGTGTGGCGACATGCATGTAGCGACTTTTGTGAGATGAGTTTTGTGTGGCGACATGCGTGTAGCAACATTTTGTGTGTTGAGTTGCATGTGACAGGTTAGTGTAGCAAGTTGTGTGCAGCAAGATTTGTGCATGGCGAGTTTTGCGCATGGCGAGTTTTATGTGTGGTGCATTTTGAGTATGTGCAAGTTTTGTGTGAGGCAACTTTTTCATGTGGTGCAACTTTTGTACATGTGGCAATTTTTCTGTGTGTGCAAGTTTTGCATGAGGTGAGTTTTCCATGAGGTGAGTTTTGCACGTGTGGCGAGTTTTGCGTGAGCCTAGTTTTGCATATGGCGAGTTTTGCATGTAGCGAGTTTTGAATGTAGCGAGTTTTGAGTGGTGACTTTTGTGTTTCGACTTTTATGTGGCGAGGTTGGTGTGTGTGTGTGGTGAAATGTGTGCTGAGGGTGGTATATGTGTTCAAGCACGTGGTAGTGTGTGGCGCATTTTGTGTTTGTGTTCATATCCCCGTGTGTGGTGAGTATCCCATGTCGGGGCCCCACCTTAGCAACTGTACGGTATATACTCTTTGTCGCCATCGCTCTCATTCTTTAAGTCCTCATTGTTCACATCTGGCAGCTGTCAATTTTCCTCCAACACTTTTCCCTTCACTTTTTCCCCATTATGTAGATAGGAGCAAAATTGTTTGGTGAATTGGAACGCGCGGGGTTAAAATTTCACCTCACAACATAGCCTATGACGCTCTCGGGGTCCAGACGTGTGACTGTGCAAAATTTTGTGGCTGTAGCTGCGACGGTACAGATGCCAATCCCGGACATACACACATACATACATACACACATTCAGCTTTATATATTAGATATACCTGTATGTAATCTCCTGTATATAGTATATACCTGTGTGTCATCTCACCTATATATAGTATATATCTGTGTGTCATCTCCTGTATATAGTATATACCTGTATGTCATCTCCTCCTATACATAGCATATACCTGTGTCATCTCCTCCTGTATATACTATATACCTGTAGGTAATCTGCTCCTGTATATAGTATATACCTGTGTGTCATCTCCTCCTGTATATAGTATATACCTGTATGTCATCTCCTCCTGTATGTAGTATGTACCTGTATGTCATCTCCTCCTCTATATAGTATATACCTGTGTGTCATCTCTCCTGTATATAGTATATATCTGTGTGTCATCTCCTCCTGTATATAGTATATACCTGTGTGTCATCTCCCCTGTAAATAGTATATACCTGTGTGTCATCTCCTGTATATAGTATATAGCTGTATGTCATCTCCTCCTGTATTAGCCCTCGTTCACACGTTATTTGGTCAGTATTTTTACCTCAGTATTTGTAAGCTAAAATGGCAGCCTGATAAATCCCCAGCCAACAGTAAGCCCACCCCCTGGCAGTATATATTAGCTCACACATACACATAATAGACTGGTCATGTGACTGACAGCTGCCGGATTCCTATATGGTACATTTGTTGCTCTTGTAGTTTGTCTGCTTATTAATCAGATTTTTATTTTTGAAGGATACCAGACTTGTGTGTGTTTTAGGGCGAGTTTCGTGTGTCAAGTTGTGTGTGTTGAGTTGCGTGTGGCGACATGCATGTAGGGACTTTTGTGAGATGAGTTTTGTGTGGCGACATGCGTGTAGCAACTTTTTGTGTGTCGAGTTGCATGTGACAGGTTAGTGTAGCAAGTTGTGTGCAGCAAGTTTTGCGCATGGCGAGTTTTGCGCGTGGCGAGTTTTATGTGTGGTGCCTTTTGAGTATGTGCAAGTTTTGTGTGAGGCAACTTTTGCATGTGTTGCAACTTTTGTGCATGTGGCAATTTTTCTGCGTGTGGCAATTTTTCTGCGTGTGCAAGTTTTGCGTGTGGCGAGTTTTGCACGTGTGGCGAGTTTTGCATGTGGAGAGTTTTGCGCGTGGCGAGTTTTGAGCGGCGACTTTTGTGTTTCTACTTTTATGTGGCGAGGTTGGTGTATGTGTGGTGAAATGTGCACTGAGGGTGGTATATGTGTTCGAGCACGTGGTAGTGTGTGGCGCATTTTGTGTGTGTGTTCATATCCCCGTGGTGGTGTGATTATCCCATGTTGGGGCCCCACCTTAGCAACTGTACAGTATATACTCTTTGGTGCCATCGCTGTCATTCTTTAAGTCCCCCTTGTTCACATCTGGCAGCTGTTAATTTGCCTCCAACACTTTTCCTTTCATTTTTTCCCCATTATGTAGATAGGGGCAAAATTGTTTGGTGAATTGGAAATTGCGGGGTTAAAATTTCACCTCACAATATAGCTTTGACGCTCTCAGGGTCCAGACGTGTGACTGTGCAAAATTTTGTGCCTGTAGCTGCGACGCCTCCAACACTTTTCCTTTCACTTTTTCCCCATTATGTAGATAGGGGCAAAATTGTTTGGTGAATTGGAAAGCGCGGGGTTAAAATTTCACCTCACAACATAGCCTATGACGCTCTCGGGGTCCAGACGTGTGACTGTGCAAAATTTTGTGGCTGTAGCTGCTACGGTTCAGATGCCAATCCCGGACATACATACATACATACATACATACACACACACACACATTCAGCTTTATATATTAGATATATCTAAAAAAGCGCGAACAATTATAAAAACATATAGGTGAGTGTTACGAAAAGCAATCTGAAAATCAATGAGATCTGATGAAGCGTTCTAGATGTATTACCACATAAAGTGACACTGGTCAGATTTGAAAAATTTGGCCAGGTCACTAAGTGGTTAATACAGAATATTGGCATGGTATACCTTAACATGCCTTATCATATAACCTGATCTCGAGCATTATAATACATAACCTAGGATTGTGCAAGAGTAATATTCTCTAATCTATCAAAATACATTTCAAATATACAGTGAGCACTATATTTTGAAAATTGTGTAACCTTGGCTCCCACTGATCATACAAAGGTACAGCGTCAGGTTCAGAGTCATAAAGCACTTAAGCACTTTACCGGTGTTGGTGATGGCTTGGTGAGGGATTCTCTTTCAGGGTCAGACAGGGTTAGTCAATGTGGAGTGGGGGCACCATTACGTTCCCTATAGGGTGCCAACCTCTGCTGCCAGTTAGGGAAACCTAGGACCAGTCCTGTTTCCTTAGATATTTTTCTTGCTAAATATATTTTTTTTGTCCATATATTGGACTATTTGTGACCCTTGTCTGATCTACTCACCTATATGTTTTTATAATTGTTTGAGCTTTTTTAGATACATTACAAATAAAAGCGGTATTTTATAGGTTTTGTTTTCCTCTTGGTTCTAATACATATCAGACCTTGTTTATTCCCTTGATTTTTTAAAGTATCTGCTCCCATATTTTTTAACCCCAATTCCTGTGTTTTTGTGCATAGTCGATTAGCATTGTTTCTATGTTATATGTATAGCTTTCTGGCTGGACTTCTCCAAATAGTAGATGGGTGTTCATGGGTCCCACTGAATCCTGACAATTGGGAGCAGATGTCACTGCTGGACATCCTCCGATTTTGAAAGTAAGCATAATGTGTCTGTCATTTGTTACACTAAGTTTCCTTAGCTGACTACTGTGTCTACAGTCAGAGGTTAACCTGCATATCTTGAAACGGTAGTCAGCTTTTAAATCTATGGCTGGAAGAAACATTTCTGATGCAGCATAACTACCTTGTGACTGTTGTTGTGCTCAGTCTTTCCATGGCTCATGTCCTATAACATGAAATCTTCTACAACCTCACCATTGTAGAGAGTTTGGCTGTTTCTTAGCTAGTTTTAAGCCTCCTACACAGCTGTTTTTGTTTTAGTTAGTGACTGTGTTTCAGCCAACTGTAGCAGAGCCAGGTAGAACACGGTTAAGTCCTAGCACTGCAGAATTTGATTAGATGCACCTGCCTAGCTTTTTACTAGAACCAGGGCTTGTGTTCACTAGGTGTGTCTATCTGTTGTAGTGATGAGCAAATATACTCGTTACTCGAGATTTCCCGAGCACGCTTGGGTGTCCTCCGAGTATTTTTTAGTGCTCGGAGTTTTCGTTTGTATTGCCGCAGCTGAATGATTTACATCTGTTAGCCAGCTTGATTTCATATGGGGATTTCTTAGCAACCAGGCAACCCCCACATGTACTTATGCTGGCTGACAGATGTAAATCATTCAGTTGCGGCAATAAAAACTAAAACTCTGAGCACTAAAAAATACTCGAAGGACACCCGAGCGTGCTCGGAAAATCTCGAGTAACAAGTATATTCACTCATCACTAATCTGTTGGATGAAGCAGTCGAGTGTACTGCTGGTGAGTGACCTCTCAAAATGTGAGCTGTAGCTGGGAGAGAATGGAGACTGCATGGGTCAGCTAGAAAAGCTGACCAGTCTGTGTGGTGGAGCTGCAAAGAACCATGTTGAAGCTGAAGCCTGTTCAGTGTTAACTGTGCCCGGAGTTGAATACTTCTGTTTGGTGCTGGTAACTGCTTGAAGGCGGGCTGATTCTTGATACCAAGACTGGTGGAATTGTCTCTCTTCTTTGTGAAAAGCTTGATCTGCAAGAAAGGACTGTAATCTTCTGTTCGGGTAAGCCCACACTGACATATGTGCCCTACTAAATTAACTGTTTATTTGCTGTGATACCTTTATGCCCAGAAGAGTCTGTTCTTGGTTTTGAGTCCTTTGGAGTTTTACGAAAGCAATAAATCTGCACCTGTTTGGACCAAACTGCATTGCCTGTGTAAACGCTACCTAATGCCTACATGAGAGAGTGAATCCCTGCACAACATATCAAAGTGATGATTATAATCACCTGTTTAGCATATTTGGTTACTCATACAACTGACTATGACCCTTCAAAATCCCTGACTATGTGCAAGTGTACCTAGAAGAATTGTTGCGGTTTTGAAGACAAAAAGTGGTCTCACCAAATTCGTTTGATTTACATTTCTTTCATTCAGTTTGTATTTTATTAGATGATGGAAATAACGACTTCTTATTTTTTAAAGCATTCTTTGTAGCATTTTTTTCTGATACCTGTGTGATGCAGTGACCACTGTTACAGCTAGGGGGCGCTGCATGTGCTCCTCAGGATATGCATGAAGGCATATCTGTGGTTGTTATGATTGAACTAGCCACACTCCTCCCACCTATGGGAGTGGCTACAAGTATATAATGTGACCATGTGGGTCACATGGGGAAAAATGGATGGACCTGTGGTCTGTGTGCCAGGTCCTGGAGGGCATCTGTGTTGGGAGGTCCTGGGAGTAGGACTAGATCCATGAAGAGCACATGAGGGGAGGCCTTGGACCTTGTGGCATGTGTGTTGGACAGTCCCAGATGGGGATGGACGTCCTGAATAGCGCACAGAGAGGACACGTGTGCAGAGTCCGTGATGGCACTGCATTTGGGGAAGCTACAGCCCGTCTAAGGATCTGGACTGTCAGGTGACCTGGTGAGCAAGGCATTGCCCGTCCCGGTGATCCCAGTTCTGCAGCTTCCCTGAGAGAGAGAGTACTGACAGGAGTCAGCGTATGGAGTAGGAGCTCCTAGAAGGTAACCCAGCGTATGGGGTGCTGTGCGGTCACCCACAGCAACTGGTCAGATAAGGATCAGCGTGTTTAGAGACCGCGACCCAATGTCATGTGCGCTATATGACTAGGGACATTGATGAACTGTTCGGCGTACGGACACTCATGGTAACTGGACGAAGTGAGACGTCAGCATGTTTAGTGTCCATGAGATAAAGCCGAATATGAAGTGTCTAAAGATAAAGCTGCAACTTAATGTCACCGGTTGGTGCCTATTGTGTTCTATGAAGTGTATATGATGAACTGTGCATAATCAGGTTTATGATGCCATAATAAACCGTGTGGACTGTTTAAGTAGAAAAACCGTGCCTAAGTGCTTGAATCCCGTGCCAAGCGAGTGTTCCCCAACACAGATAGTGAGCGCTATCTTACACCTGCTAAAACCTTTTGCACAGTACTGTATATGACACAAAAAACTGAGTAAAACAAGTGAAATGATCAATGGGTGAGTGTTCTCCTTAGGCCGGGGTCACACTTGTGAGTGCAATGCGAGAAACTTGCGCGAGTCTCTCACATCGATACCCGGCACTGCCATTGGGACCGGAGCGAGCGGCTGCATGTATTTCTATGTAGCCACACGCTCTGGTCCCGAGTGCCGGCGTCAGTGCCAGGTATTGAGGAGAGAGACTCGCGTGAGTTTCTCGCATTGCACTCGCAAGTGTGACCCCGGCCTTATAAACACAACGGTGTATAACTATGATTGCTCTTACATATTTTGATTGCTTCTGTTAGTCAAAACTTTAACATTTTTGTGCTGTTTTTACTGAAAGGAGAATGGATCTATCCTTTTGATTTTCTGCCTTCACATAGGGCTCACTATTTACGTAACAGGTCTTCTTTAACATTGCACAACTAATGTAACCTGAAAGTACCAGCAAATTAGCCATAACATAGGATGCTAAAAAAATGTCATTATTTTGAATAATTTGTTTTCAGTTTAGTATTTACTGTCTTGTTTTAATATTATTGCCAGTACCCTTACACAGCCACTAGGGGCAGCTTTGCTATGTGATTGTCACTATTGTTCTTGCTTGTACTGTCATGCTTCACTGTCATTAACATTCATTATCTATGTCTGTTTTCGGCAGATCTGGCAATACATGCTCCAAACGTGGAAGATCTGAAGGAAGTGATCGAGGCTCAAGTCATTTGTGGATTTCCTTCAATAAGTGATAGTAAACTATGATCTTAGCATAAGATGGACATCTTTCTTTAAGACTTCGACTGGCGCCTGGAGCCTGACAGAAACACTGATAGAATGGGGCTTTGTTGTGCCATTCAGAGGCCTTTGTGTTGTAGTAAATAAAGCATCACTGTTGTAGAAAATATGGCATGGTTATTTTGTGCTATGTTGCTTGCTCAGTGAGGGCGCTGAATGCACTCACCCTGCAGTCATTGCTCTGACAGCTACACGCTCTGCAGAGGACACGCTGCCTGTAATGTGCATGTGCCAAACATAGAACATCATCAATTGGGAACGAGTCTTATGTAACAACTGAAAGGGGTAAAAGGAGTTCAGGCTGAAGAACGTTCATGTCATGTCTTCCCTGAAAAATATCCTTAAGAAACTATGTACAATTTTAATGATGCTCAGTGTCATGGGTATACTACTGTGTGAGCTCGTCCTCCAACAGGGTTGCTGGAATCAAATACACTGGTTCACATTTAAATATTTAAAATCAGATAATTTTTTTTTCATTTATATTATACAGTATTATGCAATCACTCGCAACATGAAAGATGTGGTATGTATGTATGTATGTGTGCGCGTGTGTGTATATATATATATATGTATATTAGTGTCAAATCTAGTGATGAGCGAATGTGCTTGAATAAAGGCATTATCCAAACACGCTCGGGTGCTAACCAAGTGTCTTCTAGTATGAAAAAAGTCTCGCACTCAACTTCAATATATTTTGTAGATTTATTATGAGAAGTAGCACTGGAAACGTTTCAGCCCCACAATGGGCTTTCATCAGTCACGTGCTTGTGCCAACTAGTTTGTGGCAAAGAGTCCTTATATTTAGGATGCAGACCTGAATGAGGTGCAGGAGATGACGAGCGGTGGACTCCGCGTCTGAGAGGTCTATCCAAGCACCCCAGCGGCTTCACAACAGCCTGGGTCTCCTATTTGGCCGGACTAGGTGACAACCTTCAGCCATCTACACACTATTCTAAGTTACATCCTACGAGCAATTGCATCCTCCTCTTATTTACCACTATCATTCTCCCTTAAGGGGTCATCTCCTGCACCTCATTCAGGTCTGCATCCTAAATATAAGGACTCTTTGCCACAAACTAGTTGGCACAAGCACGTGACTGATGAAAGCCCATTGTGGGGCTGAAACGTTTCCAGTGCTACTTCTCATAATAAATCTACAAAATATACTGAAGTTGAGTGCGAGACTTTTTTCATACTGCACTTTATGGTTTGGGTACCTAGTCTCTGCACCGGTATATAGCAGTGCACATGGAGTTTCTTCTTAACCGAGTGTCTTCGGCATGCTCGAATAATATGTTCGAGTCCCCGCGGCTGCATGTCTCGAGGCTGACAATCACAGCACATGCAGGAATTGCCTGTTTGTTAAGAAATCCCTGTATGTGTTGCGGCTGTCAAACAGCCACAAGACATGCAGCCGTGGGGACTGGAACATAATATTCGAGCATGCCGAAGACACTCGGTGAACACCTGAGCCTGCTCTGATAACATCTTATTTGAGCACTTTCACTCATCACTATTCAAATCATAACAAAAGGAGAAAATTATACAGCTCACCCTCCTATTGACTACTAATCACAGGAAACACTGTGCACAGGAGCACTTGGGAGAGTCAATCCCACACCAAAGGTTCCAAGATGGTAGGGGATCCAGACACGAGTAGATAAAACCAATGTTTATTTCAAAATTGTTAAAGACATCTTCATCAGTGTATATTCCATAAAAAGATTTATAAAACATGGGAGTTTTACAGTGGGTATGGAAATTACTCAGATCCCTTTAAATTTTTCACTCTTTGTTTCATTGCAGCCATTTAGTAAATTCAAAAAAGTTCATTTTTTTCACATTAATGTACACTCTGCACCCCATCTTGTCTGAAAAATAACAGAAATATAGAAGTGTTTGCAAATTTAATAAAAAATAACTGAAATATCACCTGGTCATAAGTATTAAGACCCTTTGCTCAGACACTCATATTTAAGTCACATGCTGTCCATTTCCTTGTGACCCTCCTTGAGATGGTTCTACTCCTTCATTGGAGTCCAGATGTGTTTAATTAAACAGATAGAACTTGATTTGGAAAGGCACACACCTGTCTATATAAGACCTCACAGCTCACAGCGCATGTCAGACCAAATGAGAATCATGAGGTCACAGGAACTGGCCAAGGAGCTCAGAAACAGAATTGTGGCAAGGCACAGATCTGGCCAAGGTTACAAAAGAATTTCTGCAATATTCAAAGTTCCTAAAAGCACAGTGGCTCCATAATCCTTAAATGTAAGAAGTTTGGGACCACCAGAAGTCTTCCTAGACCTGGCGTCCAGCCAAACTGAGCAATCCTTGGAGAGAGAAGTAAAGAAGAACCCCAAGATCACTGTGGCTGAGCTCCAGAGATGGAGATGGGAGAAAGTTCCACAAAGTCAACTATCACTGCAGCCCTCCACCAGTTGGGCCTTTATGGCAGAGTGGCCTGATGGAAGCCTCTCCTCAATGCAAGACATACAGTGCCTTGCGAAGGTATTCGGCTCCCTGGAACTTTTCAACCTTTTCCCACATATCATGCTTCAAACACAAAGATACCAAATATAAATTTTTGGTGAAGAATCAACAACAAGTGGAACACAATTGTGAAGTTGAACTAAATTTATTGGTTATTTTACATTTTTTGTGGAAATTCAAAAACTGAAAAGTGGGGCGTGCAATATTATTTGGCCCCTTTAACTCAATACTTTGTTGCGCCACCTTTTGCTGCGATTACAGCTGCAAGTTGCTTGGGGTATGTATCAGTTTTGTACATCAAGAGACTGAAATTCTTGCCCATTCTTCCTTGGCAAACAACCCGAGCTCAGTGAGGTTTGATGGAGATCGTTTGTGAACAGCAGTTTTCAGCTCCACAGATTCTCGATTCACAGCCTTATCAATGTCCAACTCCCCTGTACCTATCTGGCAAGGTAAAAATGGGTAGTAACCGATGTTAAATAAAAATCATCTCTTTTTTGGGATCCGCAACAGGAGTGCTATTCTCAAATTAAGTAAACAATTAAAAAGACTTTTTAACCAATTTTGACCTTAATGACCAAGCCAAATTTTTTAATTCTGACCAGGGTCACTTGTAAGTGATTATAACTCTGGAAAGCTTAAACGGATCCTACTGATTCTGAAAATGTTTTTTCATGACTTATTGTACTTCATGACAGTGGTAAATTTTCTTCAATATGACTTGCGTTTATTTGTGAAAATATCGTAAATTTCAAAAAAATGTTACAATTTTGCCATTTTCAAAATTTTTATTCTTATGCCCTTAAATCAGAGAGCTTTGTGACACAAAATAGTTAATAAATAACATTTCCCGCATGTCTACTTTACATCAGCACATTTTTTTAAACAAACATAATTTTTTTTTTGTTAGGAAATTATAAGGGTTAAAAGTCAATCAGTGAGTTCTTATTTTGACAACAAAATTTTTTTTAGGGACTACCTCACATTTAGGCCGGCGTCACACTAGCGAGTTTTACGGACGTATGAGCGCAGAAAATACGTCCGTAAAATACGCATTGCACACGGCCCAATGAATCTCTATGGGGCAGCTCCTATCAGCCGTATATTACGCATCCGTAATATACGGTATTGTACGGCTGTAGAAAATCGCAGCATGCTGCGTTTGTCAGCGTATTGCGCAAAAACTACGCCAATGAAAGTCTATGGGGCGAGAAAAATACGGATTCTACATGGACCAGCAGTGTGACTTGCGAGAAATACGAACCGGTGTTCTATCGAAAAGCCGGTAATTCAATTGCCGGCTTTTCATTTCTCCTTCACAAACCCGCCATGTTGTATTTGGAGAGCCCCTGATATGTCTAAACAGTGAAAAAACCCCACAAGTGACCCCATTTTTGAAACTAGACCCCCTGGGGAACATATCTAGATGTGTAATGAGCGACTTGAACTCACAGATGCTTCACAGAAGTTTATAATGTAGAGCTGTGAAAATAAAAAAGTCACATTTTACCCACAAAACTGTACTTTTAGCTCCAATTTTTTTATTTTCAACAGTTTAACAGGAGAAAATGGACCAAAAAATTTGTTGTCCAATTTTTCCTGAGTATACTGATACCCCATATGTGGAGGAAAAAAACTGTTTTGGTGCACGTCGGGGTTCAGAAGGAAGGAGTGACGTTTTGGAACCCAAACTTTGACGGAATGGTCTGCGGGCATCATGTCGCATTTAGAGAGTCCCTGATATGCCTATACAGTGAAAACAAATCACAAGTGACCCTATTTTGTTAACGGCACCCCTCAAGGATTTTATCCAGGGGTACAGTGAGCATTTTGAACCCAGAGGTACTGCACAAAATTTGATAACATTAGGTAGTTATATTGAAAATTGTCATTTTTGTTTTGCGAAAATGTTGTTTTTGCCCCAAATTTGTAATTTTCACAATGGATAACAGGAGAAAAGGGACCTGATAATTTGTTACGCAATTTGGCCGGAACGTGAGTATACCCTATTTGTGGTAAATAACTTCTGCTTGGGCACATGGCAGGGCTAGGAAAGGAAGAAGCGCTATTTGCCTGGGATAGATTGTGAATACTATGTCAGATTTGAAAAGCCACTGACATGTGAAAACAGCAGAACTCCCCACAAGTGACCCCATTTTGGAATCTAGACCCCTCAAGGAATTCATGTAGGGGGTCAGTGAGTATTTTGAACCCATAGGTGTCTCACAGAATTTTATGACATTGAGACGTGGAAATATGAGATTTTAGTGGCAAAAATGTAATTTTTGTATTTGCTTCAAATACATAAGGGTTAATAGGTGAAACTAGACCCCGCAATTACTTGAGCAATTTTTCCCAAACGTGGTGCTGCCCCATATATTCTCAGAAATTACTGTTAGGCCACACGTCATGGCTGAGAAGGAAGGAGGGCTATTTGGCTTTTGGAGCACAGATTTTGATAGAATAGTTTGCGGGCAACATTTTTGGACCCCTGAACGTTGCAGAACAGAAGAAAACCTGCAAAAGTGACCCCATTGTAGAAACTGCACCTTTCAATTAATCTACGGCTGCAATGACCATTTTGTAACATCCATGCCATGCTTTCCAATTGTGGAGAATTGCAAATCTGCCATTCTATTACCAATATTTTGTGCCCCCATACAGTATAGCCCCACATTATGCCCAGCTTGTGCTTCTGGTGATATGCACCCGTAAATTAAGTGCCTTCTCTCCATTACAATAATGCCAAACATGTGGCCTCTTACTGTGGTTTAGGCACAGAGGGGCTCAGGAGGGGGCATTTGGATTTAGGAGGGCAGAATTCACAGGATTTTATTTGAGGGGGGCGGGAACCATGTTGCTTTTATAGAGTCTTTGTTCTAGCAGTAATGTGGGAACCCCTATAGTTCCAGTGACAGATGACGGACCTGAGTGGGGCCTGGTTTTGTGCGGAATAAATTAGAATTTTTATTGGTAACATTTTGGGGTACATAATATTATTCGATTGCTTCCAGAATAAGTTTGGGATCACATTCTTGTGTTTTACGCTGAGCACTTGGGGGTTTCTGTGTAAATCCCACAAAAATGCAATTTAGATGAAACCCCTGATGGAACCACCCATGATGAGGCAGATTGAGAAACTTCGTATTCCGTTTGGCGTCTGCTCTGCGGCGTAATAGGAGGAAATGAATCCTATAATTTGTTATGCAATTTTTGCCGAAAACAACATGAAAATTAGTAGAAAAGGTATATGGGGATATTTAAGGGCATTATCCTTAGGCCGGCCTCACACTAGCGAGTTTTACGGACGTATGAGCGCATAAACTACGTCCGTAAAATTCGCATTACACACGGCCCAATGAATCTCTATGGCCCAGCTCATATCTGCCGTATATTACGCATCCGTAATATACGGTCTTGTACGGCCGTAGAAAATCGCAGCATGCTGCGTTTGTCACCGTATTGCGCAAAAAAAATCGCCAATGAAAGTCTATGGGGGCGAGAAAAATACGGATTCCACACGGACCAGCAGTGTGACTTGCGAGAAATACGCAGCGGTGTTAGTGAAAAGCCGGTAATTCAATTGCCGGCTTTTCATTTCTCCTTCCCAAACCCGACAGGATATGAGACATGGTTTACATACAGTAAACCATCTCATATCCCTTTTTTTTTACATATTCCACACTACTAATGTTAGTAGTGTGTATGTGCAAAATTTGGGTGCTGTAGCTGCTAAAATAAAGGGTTAAATGGCGGAAAAAATTGGCGTGGGCTCCCGCGCAATTTTCTCCGCCAGAGTGGTAAAGCCAGTGACTGAGGGCAGATATTAATAGCCTGAGAGGGTCCATGGTTATTGCCCCCCCCTGGCTACAAACATCTGCCCCCAGCCACCCCAGAAAAGGCACATCTGGAAGATGCGCCTATTCTGGCACTTGGCCACTCTCTTCCCACTCCCGTGTAGCGGTGGGATATGGGGTAATGAAGGGTTAATGTCACCTTGCTATTGTAAGGTGACATTAAGCCAGATTAATAATGGAGAGGCGTCAATTATGTCACCTATCCATTATTAATCCAATTGTATGAAAGGGTTAAAAAAACACATTAAAAAGTATTTTAATGAAATAAACACACAGGTTGTTTTAATATTTTATTGCTCTCTCAATCCACCTAAAGACCCTCGCTCTGCAAAATAATAAACCAACAATATACATACCTTCTGTTGATCTGTCACATCCCACGAAGTAAATCCATCTGAAGGGGTTAAATCATTTTACAGGCAGGAGCTGTGCTAAAGCACTCGCTCGTGCCTGTAAACCCCGGGTGCTGAAAGGAAAGCTGGGTGATCTGTACTTACATTGAGTCGCGGTGAGGCGTCCTCTGCTGGATGTCCTCATGAACTGGAGCCTTGGAAAAGTTCCCACGCTCGAGTTCATATGAGTTCCTCCAGCAGAGGGCGCCTCACCGTGACTCAATGTAAGTACAGATCACCCAGCTTTCCTTTCAGCACCCGGGGTTTACAGGCACGAGCGAGTGCTTTAGCACAGCTCCTGCCTGTAAAATGATTTAACCCCTTCAGATGGATTTACTTCGTGGGACGTGACAGATCAACAGAAGGTATGTATATTGTTGGTTTATTATTTTGCAGAGCAAGGGTCTTCAGGTGGATTGAGAGAGCAATAAAATATTAAAACAACCTGTGTGTTTATTTCATTAAAATACTTTTTAATAATGTGTGTGTGTTTTTTTAACCCTTTCATACAATTGGATTAATAATGGATAGGTGACATAATTGACGCCTCTCCATTATTAATCTGGCTTACTGTCACCTTACAATAGCAAGGTGACATTAACCCTTCATTACCCCATATCCCACCACTACACGGGAGTGGGAAGAGAGTGGCCAAGTGCCAGAATAGGCGCATCTTCCAGATGTGCCTTTTCTGGGGTGGCTGGGGGCAGATGTTTGTAGCCGGGGGGGGGGCCAATAACCATGGACCCTCTCTAGGCTATTAATATCTGCCCTCAGTCACTGGCTTTACCACTCTGGCGGAGAAAATTACGCGGGAGCCCACGCCAATTTTTTCCGCCATTTAACCCTTTATTTTAGCAGCTACAGCACCCAAATTTTGCACATACACACTACTAACATTAGTAGTGTGGAATATGCAAAAAAAAAGGGATATGAGATGGTTTACTGTATGTAAACCATGTCTCATATCATGTCGGGTTTGGGAAGTAGAAATGAGAAGCCGACAATTGAATTACCGGCTTTTCACATATATCGCGCTGAATTAAATATAAATACAAAATATATATATATGTGTCTCAATGACATATATATATACTGTATATATGTTTTAACGAACATTTGAGCACATAAATCCATTAGATGTCGGTTTTGCAAGCCTGCGAGAAAATATCGCAGTATGGATGCCATACGGATTACATACGGAGAATGCCATGCGCAAAATACGCTGACACACCCTGCCTACGGATGACATACGGACCACTATTTTGGGGACTTTTCTGCGTATTACGGCCGTAAAAAACGGACCGTATTTACATACGCTGAGTGTGAGGCCGGCCTTAAGCATTTATGGCAAAACCACCAACTGGTTCAGGGTAGTTTACAACCTCTTTAACCCCTTAACGACCAGTAGAATTTCAGTTTTTGAATTTCTGTTTTTTTGCTCCCCTTCTTCCCAGAGCTATAACTTTTTTATTTTTTGGTCAATATGGCCATGTGAGGGCTTGTTTTTTGCGAGAAAAATTGTACTTTTGAACAACGCCATAGGTTTTGACATATCGTGTACTGGAAAAAGGGGGAAAAAATTCCAAGTGTGGTGAAATTGAAAAAAAGGACAATTCCGCAGTTGTTTTTTGTTTATGTTTTTTTTTTTTTTTACCATGGTCACTGAATGCTAAAACTGACCTACCATTAATGATTCTCCAGGTCATTACGAGTTGACAGACACCAAACATATATATGTTCTTTTTTATTTAAGTGGAGGAAAAAATTTTTTTAAATGTGTTTAAAAAAATGGTGCCATTTTCGGAGACCTGTAGCATCTCCAATTTTCGTGATCTCGAGTTGGGTGAGGGCTTATTTTGTTGCGAGCCAAGCTGCCGTTTTTGTTGATACCATTTTGGTGTAGATATGATGTTTTGATCGCCCGTTATTTCATTTTATTGCAATGTAAGCAGTGACCAAAAAAACGTAATTCTGTAGTTTTTAAATTTTTTCTAGTTACGCCGCTTATCTATCGGGTTAATTACCGTATATACTCGAGTATAAGCCGACCCGAGTATAAGCCGACCCCCCTAATTTTGCCACAAAAAACTGGGAAAACTTATTGACTCGAGTATAAGCCTAGGGTGGAAAATACAGCAGCTACCGGTGAATTTCAAAAATAAAAATAGATGCTCCATACCGTTCATTATTGCCCCAAAGGAGGTTCCATATAAAGCTGTGCCATATATAATGCTCCATACCGTTGATTATTGCCCCATAGATGCTCCATATATAGCTGTGCCATATAAAATGCTCTGCACCGTTCATTATGGCCCCATAGATGCTCCTTATAAAGCTGTGCCATATATAATGCTCTGCACCATTCATTATGGCCCCATAGATGCCCCATATACAATGCTCTGCACCGTTCATTATGGCCCCATAGATGCTCCATATAAAGCAGTGCCATATATAATGCTCCATACCGTTGATTATTGCCCCATAGATGCTCCATATATAGCTGTGCCATATAGAATGCTCTGCACCGTTCATTATGGCCCCATAGATGCTCCTTATAAAGCTGTGCCATATACAATGCTCTGCACCGTTCATTATGGCCCCATAGATGCTCCATATAAAGCTGTGCCATATATAATGCTCTGCACTGTTCATTATCGCCCCATAGATGCTCCATATAAAGCTGTGCCATATATGCTCTGCACTGTTCATTATTGCCCCATAGATGCTCCTTATTAAGCTGTGCCATATATGCTCTGCACTGTTCATTGTTGCCCCATAGATGTGCCATATAAATCTGTGCCATATATAGTGCTCTGCACCGTTGCCCCATAGATGTGCCATATAAATCTGTGCCATATATAATGCTCTGCATTAGTGACTTCGCAGTCTTGCACGCTATTTACGGCCCATTCCGCGCTCGCTCAGGCTGCGGATCAGAGGTTGTATCCAAATTGTGATAGATGTGGCAACACCCCCAAACAACCCAACTCATCTGTTTAACTACGTCGAACGGTGGCAAATGTCATCTAGAAACCAAGACCTTTCACCGGAACAAACCCAAACAGTCGCAGCACCACCCCCGCCACATATATCTCCACAACAACAGCCTGGCCAAAGCAACCAACAACCACAACTTAGGTCAATTTATGATTATCCAGCAACTGCCCAATCTGACCACTTGAACAGACACACGTTTGGAGGCTGGTCCCAACATGTGTCTGCTCGACATGGCCATATTGGGGGGTATGACCAAATGGGACAATCCAATACACAGGACTTGATGCACTTCTACCCTCAACATCAAGTTTTACCTCAGACACAGGATAGATCCATGCAACAACACCCTGCATATACAGATACTGTATATCTGGCATACCACAGGTTGCCAGTCTGGTTGGTCAGCCACCTAGGCCAAGTTCCGCACATGCTGGACACCCGCCATCACCATCGCCACCCCCAACCTACCAGAACCTGTAATTTCTACAAACCAGTTTTTGGCCTGTCAGTTATGCGGTGTTATGTGTTCAGTTCTTTGCAACCTTGGCATGTTATGCTTTCTTTTTGGCTCTGGATTATATGCCAACAATGACATATGATGTTAATATGTTTTGGCATACAAGATATATGCTTTGAGCAGTAAAAATGTTTTACCAAATATGAGTGTTATATATTGTTCTGACTACATACATGATGTGAAAACTTTAAATAAGTTTTTTATAAGGACAAACATACTACACAATTCCAACAGGAACATTATGCTATTTATGAAGTAACAATATAACTAAAGATTAAACCAAAACTGCATTGTCTTGCCAGACAGTCGCTCCCTCTGGTGACACAAAATAATTAGTTAAGACATCACGAACTTTTAGGCCCGAGGGCTGACGACGTGAAGGAAGACCACGTGTATTAGACAAGACAGTATTGGATAATCAACTTCAGCATCAGCAGATGATGGGCAATCATGGCTTCTTGTAAAGTTGTGAAGAACAACACAAGCTTTGATCACGCCATTGACATTGCCTTCACTCAGTTGGATTGCGGACTGAAGTACCCACCATTTTGCAGTGAGAATGCCGAATGAACACTCTACCAGACGGCGGGCACGGGAAAGACGCAAATTAAAAATTCGCCGCCGGTAGTCCAGGCCTCTCCGTGGATATGGCCTCATTACGTTCCTTGATAATTGAAAGGCCTCATCTGCTACCATCATGTAAGGCACCGCATCCAAATTAGCCCCTGGTATGTGACTTGGGGGTGGGAGATCCAAATCATTGTTGCGCAGCCGCCGACCCATAATGGAAGAACTGAAGACTCTAGAGTCTCCAGTTCTCCCATAGGCCCCAATATCTACAATTATAAACCTGTAGTTGCTGTCAACCAGGGCCAACAGCACTACTGAGATAAACTGTTTATAATTATAGAATTGGGTCCCTGAGCCCGGCGGCTTACGCACACGGATGTGCTTTCCGTCCAGAGCCCCAATACAGTGTGAAAACTGGCAGGTGTCCTGAAATCCTTGTGCAATACGTAACTGCAGCGCCCCAGAGTCCTGGTCGTTGCAGTACTGTGGCTCCGCCGCTAAGGGGGGCTATGGTACGTCTGATGGCACTGAAGGAGTTCATCTGACCAGGTATCACATACACCAATACATTTCACAGTCTGGCCTCCAGGGGGAGCTAAGGGTACTATTCATTAGGCCACTCCTCACAGTCTGGTAAAACTGGGGGTTAGACAGGAAGTTAGAGAGAACGCTGACTGGGTTGGAACCAGGCAACACCTTGTGGCAGAGGGTGTTGTAGGGGAAGATTCGGTAGGGTCCCTGTCAGGGGTGGGATCCTGACAGAGGCCTGGCAAACAGAGAGAAAGCTACGGGACCGCGCCTGCACTTCATAGCGGCGGTGCCCTAAGAAAGGACAAGAAGCGAGATTTATTGTGCTGAGTGAGAAACGAGATCAACGCAACAGGGAGAAATACCAGTAGGAGTCGTGCTGTTAGACCGAGGCAACATCCTACTGAGGCGTAACTAACCGGTGGCCGGAACGCCGAGGAAGTACAGAGCTCTAAGCATTACTTCAAACCAACGGCAGGACAGAGAGCTATAGGCTGGCTGTCTCACCTACATCACCTACGCAGACATAGGGGGCAACTTGTGGAGAGGGGCGACTCTAGGGTCCCGGAAGAGCTCCGAGCCTTCCCGTCATACGGGTGCGTCCTACCATAAGATCTGGGGGACGAGATTAAGAAGAACATCAGAATCGAGTTGTTGTGAGGGAACACGAGAAACAGACACAACAGTTGTGGGGTACTATCCCGTAAGCACAGCAGCGGAGGACCACAACACACAAACGCTAGAAGGAAGGCACAGATTTCCACCTGCAACGGGAACTCTGGAGGTGCCATCGGACCGGCCGGACTTGCGCAGCCCGGTTAACCGTATTCCGGACTGAGGACCCAGAAGCCTTCAGTAAAGAGGTAAAGAGACTGCAACCTGGTGTCCTCGTTATTTACTGCACCGCACCACTACCACCACCACCACCATCCACATCTATTATTGTACGCCCCTCAGCAGGGTCACGGACCGGGTCTAGCCACCGTGACAACCCCAGAGCAGAGACTCAAGAGGCCCGGTACCGGGTACCCCTCGGCCCTGCGGCAGTGGGGGTGCTACAAACTTGGCGTCACAAACAGGATTTACTTAAGCCTGAAGAATCAGGTCATGTGTGCCTTGGAACTGTGATTTATTATACTTGGACTGTGACTTATTGCAAAGACTGTGCTGTGCCACTTGCCGCCAAAATCCGCCGCCATTACAGCGCTGAGGAGAGCGCAGGAGAAGAAGAGAGGCGTGGAGTGGGCGTAGACAAGCTGAAGAGAGCGAAAGACAATGGCCGCCCAGTCTAAATATTGTTGCATCCTAAGGGCGGGCCCGTCAACAGGGGAGATCCGCCTCCTGATCTTCTATGGCGGGCGGAGACCGAAGAAACGAAACTATGACTCAGATGAGGTGGGACTGGAGACTAGAGAAGGCCTGCAGAAAAGGATGGCCCCGCATCGACCCCCGTCACCAGAGGATTATTCTGATATGCCCCCGCTGGAGGATTTGGATCCGTGGGCGATGTCGATGGAGCATCCTTTGCCTGCGCGGTCCCCAGCCCATGTGCCTTCCCCAGGGGAAAGGAGTGACGTTGGAGGAGTCACCCCAGGTAGGGGTACCGAGTGCCGCGACCCCCAGGGAGATCGCCTCACCTCTGCACCAGACCCGGCCGCCGCTGCGGCCACTGGTGCCCCAGCATTCCTGCCGCCTGATCCCAAAGAACCGGGGGGGGCCAGACATGGGGCCCTTCCCTTGGGGAGAGTACAGGAATCACCTGATTGCGGAGTTCCAGCGGGAAGTGGAGCGGGAGGCGCGTGGTGAGCTGCTGGAGGGCTCCCTGCCGAAGTGGGGCGTCGTAATCGTTTACCTGCCCCAGACAGGAAAAGGCTTCGTGCAGGAGATTGGAACAGCCCTGAGAGTCCGCATCACCCGGGATGAAGTGGAGCCCTGCCTGTGTGGAGACGGCGCCAAGTCCTTCCTGAAGCCGGGGGATGTGGTCACATATCGCCGGCACCTAAAGGGGAGCAGCTGGTGGGCCCGGGATATGCAGCGCTGCACCGCCGTTCTGGCGGTATCCCGAACTGAGGGGGAGGAGCTTGCCGCTGAAGCCGCTGCTGCCGCCGCCGCCGCCGCCAGCATCATCCATCGACCCACGCAGACCCTCATCGCAGCGCACGACCTGGTCGTGCAGAAGACCCGAACCCACGGGGTACACCTGGCCGCGGGAGTAAACTTGGAGTCCAGCCTATCCGGGCCGCAGAAAGCCACCTGCCAGGTAAAGCCTCGGTGGGGGCTGCCAGAAACTGAGTAGTGAGTAAGCTTTAATGACTGTAAATAGTTCATTGTTTCTTTGTTATTTTGCTGCTAAAACCCGTCTAGGGTTACTCTTAAAGGGATCCCTTTGTTGACCCGGGATCCCTATTGTTTCTTATTTTTGTTTGTTTTCTACGGTTTTGCACAAGTTATCCAGAACTGCTGAATCATGAACAATGCATGATACAAACTCCTTGTATATAGTTTGCACCTTCTTAAAGGTGCTCTCTACTGGTTTTACATAAAAGACGGACTCTTTGCGAAGATATGGTTCTTGGAACTTGCACTGGAGTCCTTGCTGCATACGGACTTGCAGCTTGAAAAGTTGCACTACCTCATAGAGACTTGGTCCCCTCTTAAAGGGGATGTTCACATCCTGCACTTATGAACAGTGTTGCCTTAAGATGGTTGAATGGCAATAATGTCTTGAAAAGAAAGTATTGATGATGTTGATATGTGAAAGTTAAATGTGACTAACTAGTTGATTGTAAGAAATGTTCAATAATGTTAATAGAAGAATGAGGACAGGAAGTGAACCCGTAGGGGTTAGTAGTGAGTCCTCCTGGGAGCCATATAGAGATGGCTCAGTGATCCTAAACTGAAAGAAAAATGATATGTTCTATACTGTGTATAGTAGTGGAAGGACAGTAGGCTCGGGCGGAAAGGAGCGGTCCTGTAACAGAAAGGAGAGGCAGTAGGTCTGGAGCAGTTAGGACAGGCGGTCCTGCAGATTTAAAGTAGGAGAATGCATAAAAGTTAATTAGCCTTATATGTGATATAAGAAGGTCTTTAGTGGATTTAGCGAGTACGTCCTTAAAGGCAAAGTTGGATTAATGTTCAAAATTTTGCACTTAGTAGAATACCCGGTTGGGTAAGAAAAGTTATCTATAGTAAAGTTATTTAAAAAGTATTTAACCATGTTTGTAACGTTCAAGTGTCCTCACCTCCCATAAAGGGAAGCTCTGTTAAAAGAGTTGACTTGTACTTGCATTTTCAAAATTGTATGTCTTTTTGCTGACATGTATTGTTGTTTTCTTCCCAGTCCAGGAGTACTGGATTTAACCGGGGGGAGTGCAGCGCCCCAGAGTCCTGGTCGTTGCAGTACTGTGGCTCCGCCGCTAAGGGGGGCTATGGTACGTCTGATGGCACTGAAGGAGTTCATCTGACCAGGTATCACATACACCAATACATTTCACAGTCTGGCCTCCAGGGGGAGCTAAGGGTACTATTCATTAGGCCACTTCTCACAGTCTGGTAAAACTGGGGGTTAGACAGGAAGTTAGAGAGAACGCTGACTGGGTTGGAACCAGGCAACACCTTGTGGCAGAGGGTGTTGTAGGGGAAGATTCGGTAGGGTCCCTGTCAGGGGTGGGATCCTGACAGAGGCCTGGCAAACAGAGAGAAAGCTACGGGACCGCGCCTGCACTTCATAGCGGCGGTGCCCTAAGAAAGGACAAGAAGCGAGATTTATTGTGCTGAGTGAGAAACGAGATCAACGCAACAGGGAGAAATACCAGTAGGAGTCGTGCTGTTAGACCGAGGCAACATCCTACTGAGGCGTAACTAACCGGTGGCCGGAACGCCGAGGAAGTACAGAGCTCTAAGCATTACTTCAAACCAACGGCAGGACAGAGAGCTATAGGCTGGCTGTCTCACCTACATCACCTACGCAGACATAGGGGGCAACTTGTGGAGAGGGGCGACTCTAGGGTCCCGGAAGAGCTCCGAGCCTTCCCGTCATACGGGTGCGTCCTACCATAAGATCTGGGGGACGAGATTAAGAAGAACATCAGAATCGAGTTGTTGTGAGGGAACACGAGAAACAGACACAACAGTTGTGGGGTACTATCCCGTAAGCACAGCAGCGGAGGACCACAACACACAAACGCTAGAAGGAAGGCACAGATTTCCACCTGCAACGGGAACTCTGGAGGTGCCATCGGACCGGCCGGACTTGCGCAGCCCGGTTAACCGTATTCCGGACTGAGGACCCAGAAGCCTTCAGTAAAGAGGTAAAGAGACTGCAACCTGGTGTCCTCGTTATTTACTGCACCGCACCACTACCACCACCACCACCATCCACATCTATTATTGTACGCCCCTCAGCAGGGTCACGGACCGGGTCTAGCCACCGTGACAACCCCAGAGCAGAGACTCAAGAGGCCCGGTACCGGGTACCTCTCGGCCCTGCGGCAGTGGGGGCGCTACATAACCAGTCTGACATTTTAGGCTCAGGCATCACCTCTTGATGGAGTCTGGTCCAGATTTCAGTGCATGTATCCCGCACAATTCCAGAAATTGTTGATTTGCCCAGTAAAAACTCTAAATGCAGTGCCGCATAGGAAAGGCCAGTTGCAAGGAAGTTAAAAGAAAAGAGAGTATGTTTAAGCTAAAATAAATAAAAAAACAGTGTTATATTGCAAAAAACTAAGATTCGTTAACTAAGATGCTATGTTTAATCAAACATTAAGGACATGCGATGTCTTTGATGTTCGATAAACACAAATATTACAAAATATGCTAAAATGATGGTGATATTACCAAACAATTTAATGATATAATTCAAAAAAGGGGTAAGACCATGAAAGTCAAAACATTATTTGGTCAAAGATGATTTAGACATACCGTAACGTAAGGATAAGGCACTCCTCTGGCGAAATAGATTTGCGCATCCTGGTGTCCTTCTTGGTAATCCCTGGTCGCAAAATCTCCAACAAAATATCAAACGTTTGTATCCTCATCTGACAATAGTTGAAGAACTTGTCTGGATTTGTCCTCAGAGCAGCATACAGACGGTTGAAATGGCCTTTATTGATCCGTTGCTTCAAAAGTGGATGTACCCACATCCGTCTCCGCCTCCTCGGAGCTACAATAACTGGGTATGGCTCCCCAAAACGTTGGGAAAGTACCCAGTTGTAAAGCACACGCTTTGTGGTGTTAAAAGTCAGTAGATCAGACGTTGCTCAGCAAGTACAAATGCACCAACACACGCAGGGACCCGACTGCATAGATTGGTGGCTGCCACCTGTTTTCTGGCCATTAAATAGTGTTATTGTTGATGATTTAAATTTTTTTCAGGTGAAAAAAACGTTATATGTCCATTTTGCAAGCCTGCGACAAAATCTCGGCATACGGATGCCATACGGATGTCACACGGATGTCAAAAGGATCATTTGATGCGAGGAAATCGCATCCTCGCACTGCACACGGATCACTGTTTTGTTAACATTTGTGCGATTCTCGTCCGTGAAAAACGGACCGATTTTTTATACGTTATGTGTGTCCCCGGCCAAACACATGCAAACAGACTTCTCATAATGTTCTTATGCTGTCAGGCAACAGTTCAGATGTATCTCGCAAGGAGATGTAAGTTAAAAATCTGAAGAACCCAATGCAAAATGCCCTCGCTATTAGCTTTATAATAAAAAAAAATGTAGGGAACCTATGACAAAAAGTAGCTGTGTGCAAGTTTCTCTTAAAGTTGGTTATCTTATGATGTAAAGTGCTGCGAAATATGTTGGCGCTATATAAATAAAAAATGATTATTATAAAATTATTACCTTAAATCTCTAACATCATAAAAGTCTGTGTGGCCCTAGCAGTATATAGGCACTGTATGCATAGCTCCCAACAGTCCCAGATTCGGTGTAACTGTCCCGATTTGATGGCTCAGTTCCGCATCCTGTCACATCACATCTTTTCTCCCAGTTTCTATACTCACTTCTCTGATGCGTTTTCATCACTGCTCCTCCTCCTTTTACCTCCTGTGGTCAGGTATCCCCAGGACTTGGACTTACAAATCGGGACTTACAACACCATGTCCGTAGGCTGTTGCTCTACCAAAGAGCCACAGCCCAAAATGATGTAGATTTTGGTAATCTTGACTTCCATTGCAGGCAATTAATCCACGCATAGGCATAGCCAAAAATTGCAGCAACCAGCACCGCATGATCTGACCCTCTTTCTGATCTTCAAAAGTTTGGAGGTATGCTATATGCACTTTTTATCCAGATGCACTCTTTTTATAGGTACTGCATGTGCTGTTTATCCAGGTGACATATGCATTCTTTATATAGGTACCCACTTTATACAATCTTTATCCAGGTGCTACATGATCTCTTTATATACTGTAGGCTCTGTTTTCAGTGTTAGGCCAGCATCACACTAGAGAGTTTTACGGACGTATGAGAGGCGCAAAAACTACGCATTGCACACGGAACAATGATTCTCTATACGGCAGCTCCTATCTGCTGTATATTTCTCAGCCATATTTTATGGGCTGAGAAAATCGCAGCATGCTGCGTTTGTCAGCGTATTGAGCACAAAATCCGCCATTGAAAGTCTATGGGGGCGAGAAAAATAGGGATTACACACGGACCAACGGTGTTCTATAGAAAAGCCGGCAATTCAGCACGGTGTACAGTAAAATCACACTGACAGGTTAGAATAGAATAGAATAAAGTCTACGATGCTACGTTCCCCTGCTTTCAATTAATTCCCCAGATTTTACAGCTTTTCTGCTATCTTGCGCTGTATGAAATACAAATCTAATATATAAAGCTGAATGTGTGTGTGTGTGTATGTATGTATGTGTGTATGTCCGGGACTGCACCGTCGCAGCTACAGCCACAAAATTTGTACAGTCACACATCTGGACCCTGAGAGCATCATATGCTATGTTGTGAGGCGAAATTTTAACCCTGCGCGTTCCAATTCACCAAACAATTTTGCCCCTATCTAAATAATGGGGAAAAAGTGAAAGGAAAAGTGTTGGAGGCAAATTGACAGCTGACAGATGTGAACAAGGGTGACTTTAAGAATGAGAGCGATGGCGCCAAAGAGTATATACTGTACAGTTACTAAGGTGGGGCCCCAACATGGGATACCCACCACACAGGAGATATGAACACACACACAAAATGCGCCACACACTACCACGTGCTTGAACACATATACCACCCTCAGCACTCATTTCACCACACATACACCAACCTCGCCACATAAAAGTCGAAACACAAAAGTCGAAACACAAAAGTCACCGCTAAAAACTCGCCACGTGCAAAATTCGCTACATGCAAAACTCAGCACATGCAAAACTAGTTTCACACAAAACTCGGCACACGAGCAAAACTCACCTCATGGAAAACTCGCCACACGCAAAACTTGCACACGCGGAAAAATTACCACATGCACAAAAGTTGCAACATATGCAAAAGTTGCCTCACACAAAACTTGCACATACTCAAAATGCACCACACATAAAACTCGCCATGCGCAAAACTCGTCATGCGCAAAACTTGCTGCACACAACTTGCTACACTAACCTGTCACATGCAACTCAACAAAAAGTTGCTACACGCATGTCGCCACATAAAACTCATCTCACAAAAATCGCTACATGCATGTCGCCACACGCAACTCAACACACACAACTTGACACATGAAACTCGCCCTAAAACACACACAAGTCAGGTATTATCCTTCAAAAATAAAAATCTGATTAATAAGCAGACAAACTACAAGAGCAACAAATGTACCATATAGGAAATACGGCAGCTGTCAGTCACATGACCTGTCTATTATGTGTATGTGTGAGCTAATATATACTGCCAGCGGGAGGGCTTCCTGTTGGCTGGGGATTTATCAGGCTGCCAATTTAGCTTACAAATACTGAGGTAAAAATACTGACCAAATAATGTATGAACGAGGTCTAATACAGGAGGAGATGACATACAGGTACATACTATATACAGGGGAGATGACACACAGGTATATACTATATACAGGAGCAGATGACACACAGATATATACTATATACAGGAGGAGATGACACACGTATATACTATATACAGGAGGAGATGACATACAGGTATATAGAGGAGGAGATGACATACAGATATACTATATACAGGAGGAGTTGACATACAGGCACATACTATATACAGGGGAGATGACACACAGGTATATACTATATATAAGAGGAGATGACATACAGGTATATCCTATATACAGGAGGAGATGACATACAGGTATATACTATATATAGGAGATGACATACAGGTATATACTATATACAGGAGGAGATGACATACAGGTATATACTATATAAAAGAGGAGATGACACATAGGTAGATACACTCTCTGACAGAAGTTATGTCGCTTATCCATGTTATGTAAATAAAAGCTTATAAGCTGACATTTAATTCATCCATTGGTTCTATAAATTATTCTTTTGAAAGCTGAAACCCTCCGAAATGTGGTATAGGTTAAGAAAATAAATTGGCATCAATGCAGAAATATTGATGAGTTAATGGACACAGAATGGTCAGATTTTGGCAAGACAAAAGTTTTTTCGTCTGTTCATATAATGCACCCAATCCTAGTTTACATCCTCACCTGTGCTCAGTAAATGATTGGTTAATTAGTGTGTGTGTATAAGAAGAAACCCAGCACCCCAGACCTTCACTTGAACTGCAACTTGAGCTCTGACAACATGCCAAAAATCCACCCTACTACCAAAGCCTGGATTATCAAGAGGCTGAAGACCAGATCCACTGCAGAGGTGGCTGGCACCTTTAATGTGTCTCAGCGTCAAGTACAAAGCATTAAAATTTTTTTGAAGAGACTGGAGATGTGTTTGACAAGCCCAGGTCTGGCAGACCCCGCAAGGCAACTGCTCAGGAGGAACGTTTGTTGGATAGAAAATCCAAAGCAAGCCCCTCTCCCACTGCAGCAGAGCTCCAACCGGCCTGGTCACCTCAAGTCCCTGTGTCAATTAGAAAAGTTTGTAGGATTCTGTCTCGAAATGGCCTCCATGGTCGAATCAGTGCCCAGAAGCCAGCACTAAACAAAAGGCAAATAAAAAACCGTGTGGCATTTGCAAAGTCCCACTGCCTGCTAAACAGATGGACGCTGGAAAAGTGGCAGAAGATGGATTTCTCTGATGAATCTTCAGTAGAATTACACCACAGCCGCCGCAAATACTTCAGGAGACCTATTGGAGCCCATATGGATCCAAAATACACCCAGAAAACAGTTAAATTTGGTGGTGGAAAGATCATGGTCTGGGGTTACATTCAGTATGGGGGTGTGCAAAACATTTGCAAGGCAATATCAATAGCCTAAAATATCAAGAAGTATTAGCTACCTCTTATATTCCAAATCATAAAATGGGTCAAATTCTGCAGCAAGATGGTGCTCTATCTCATACATCCATCTCTACAACAAAGTTCCTCCAGGCAAAAAGATCAAGGTGCTCAAGGACTGGCCAGCCCAGTCACCAGACATGAACATCATTGAGCATGTTTGGGGTAGGATGAAAGAGGAATCTTGGAAGACAAAACCAAAGAATCTAGATGAACTCTGGGAGGCATGTAAGACTGCATTCTTTGCTATTCCTGATGACTTCATTAATACATTGTATGAATCATTGTTGAATCACATGGATGCAGTCCTCCAAGCTCATGGAAGTCAACACAAAATATTAAATATGACTCTAATAGCACCACAACTTCATTCACCAATGTTATGCAACATATATTTGTATTCTAAGTTAATTATTTCTTTGAATATCACATTACTTTCTGTGGGCGACAAAACTTTTGTCTTGCCAAAATCTGTCCATTCTGTGTCCATTAACTGATCAATATTTCTGCATTGATGCCAATTTATTTTCTTAACCTAAACCACATTTCGGAGGGTTTCAGCTTTCAAAAGAATAATTTATACAACCAATGGATCAAGTTAACGTGAGGTTATTAAGCTTTTATTTACATAACATGAATAAGCGACATAATTTCTGTCAGGAAGTGTACAGGAGGAGATGACATACAGTAGGTATATACTATATACAGGGGAGATGACATACAGGTATATACTATATACAGGAGATGACATACAGGTATATACTATATATAGGAGGAGATGACATACAGGTATATACTATATACAGGAGGAGATGACATACAGGTATATACTATCTAAAAGAGAAGATGACACACAGGTATATACAGGAGGAGATGACATACAGCAGGTATATACTATATACAGGGGAGATGACATACAGGTATATACTATATACAGGAGATGACATACAGGTATATACTATATATAGGAGGAGATGACATACAGGTATATACTATATACAGGAGATGACACATAGGTATATACAATATACAGGAGGAGATGACATACAGCAGGTATATACTATTTACAGGGGAGATGACATACAAGTATATACTATATACAGGAGGAGATGACACATAGGTATATACAATATACAGGAGGAGATGACATACAACAGGTATATACTATTTACAGGGGAGATGACATACAGGTATATACTATATACAGGGGAGATGACATACAGGTATATACTATATACAGGAGATGACATACAGGTGTATACTATATATAAGGGAGATGACAAACATGTATATACTGAAGGGAAAATGAGAGGTGTGAGGTGAAAATGAGAGGTGTGAGGTGAAAATGAAAAGGTGTGAGTGCAAAATGAGAGGAGTGAGGGAAAATAGTGGAGTGATCAGAAAATGACAGATGTGAGGTCGAAATGACAAGTGTTAGGGGGGAATGAGAGGAGTGAGGGGGAAAATAAGAGGAGAGAGGGGGAAAATGAGAGGTGTGAGGGAGAAAATGAGAGAAGTGAGGTGCTAAATCAGAGGGGTGATGGGAAAATAAGAGCAGTGAGGTGCCATAACTAACCACAGATATTTACTATGCCCAGGCAATGCCAGGCTCTTCAGCTAGTATATATATATATATATATATATATATATATATATATATATGTGTGTGTCTCACACTGACATATATATATATATATATATATATATATATATATATATATATATATGTGTGTCTCACACTGACATATATATATATATATAGACTGTATATAAGTTTTCACGAATATTTGAGTCCATGGATCCATTCTATGCATCTATCCATCCATTTTGCAAGCCGGCCAGAAAATATTGCCGTACGGATGCCATACGGATTACATACGGATTACATACGGAGGTTTGCATGCGCAAAATATGCAGCCACACCCTGCCTACGGATGACATACGGATCACTGTTTTGGGATCATTTCTGCGTATTACGCCTGTAAAATACGGAGCGTATTTCCCTACGCTGAGTGTGACGCCAGCCTTAGAGAGGTTTTCACTTTAGACCCATTTGTTTTGAGACCACCTTTTCGTTGGTTGATGAGCATGCATGAATTGGCCAAATTATGTGCTAAGCGTCTCATTTTTTCCTAGTATTCAGAAGCCGTATTGCTATTCATATTTCATATATTTCACATTGACATGCTTTAGCATTACAGAGTGTAACTTTTTTTTTGTTTATTGTATACGGAGGTAGCTACTCCTAGTTGGCACCTGTTCACATTAGCTTGGAAGTGCCAGTCAGTTTTTTTTGTCATTGTATATTAGCTTACTGACCAAGCATTCCGCCCTTCAGCATGTGGTGGATTTTAATTGCAGCCAGGGTCCTACCTGCCCATAAAATCAGACGTGGAAGAGAGGTATTCACATTTACGCAGAAATTCAGACTTCAGTCTTAGAGAGGTATTCACATTCGACACGTTAAGACCCATCAGTTTTGAGATCACCTTGTCGTTGGTTGATGGGCATGCATGAATTGGCCAAATTATGTGCTAAGTAGGGTTGAGCGAAACGGATCGTTCATTTTCATAAGTCGCCGACTTTTGGCAAAGTCGGCGTCTCATGAAACCCGACCCGATCCCTGTGTGGGGTCGGCCATGCGGTACGCGATCTTGGCGCCAAAGTCGCGTTTCGTATGACGCGTTTAGCGCCATTTTTTCAGTCAATGAAGGAGTGTGGGCAGAGTGATGACTTAGGGGTTAGGGGCGTGCACGGCTATCATTATTTTATCGCTTGTGCGCAGTAGGGATTTGCAATGTGTAACACGAGATTTTCTGTGCTGGGACGGAGGGGAATATGGGACGGAGGGGAATATGGGACGGAGGGGAATATGGGACGGAGGGGGAGAGAGAGAGAGAGAGAGAGGGAGAGAGAGAGAGAGAGAGAGAGGAAAAAAAAAATCCCCATTGACGTGCATAGGGTTTCGTGTTCCGGCCGATCCTCGACTTTTCGCAGTAATCGGCCGATTTCGCCCGACTCGACTTTTCAAAAAGTCGGGTTTCGCAAAACATGACTCGACCCTAAAAAGGTCAAGGTCGCTCAACCCTAGTGCTAAGCATTTAATTTTTTCCTAGTATCCAGAAGCAGTATTGCTATTCATATTTCATATATTTCACATTGACGTGCTTTAGCACTACAAAGTGCAACTTTTTTTTGTTTATTGTATATGGAGGTAGCTACTCCTAATTGGCACCTGTTCTTGGAAGTGTCAGTCTGTCTTTTTGTTATCTGTCCCATGATCCTGCCTCATCTGTCACATGTCCCTGCCCCATGTGTCTACATCGTATCCATTGTGCCCCATGATCCTGCCCCATGCGCCTCCATCCTGCCCCATGATCCTGCCCCATCTGTCTCCATCCTGCCCCTTGATTCTGCACCATGTGTCTCCATCCTGCCCCCTCTGTCTTCATCCTGCCCCTTCTGTCTCCATCCTGCCTTATGACCCTGCACCATATGTCTCCATCCTGCCCAATGCTCTTGCCTCATCTGTCACCAATTTGACCCATGATCCTGCACCATGTGTCTCCATTCTGCCCCATGATCCTGTACCATGAGTCTTCATCCTGTCCCATGTTCCTGCCCCATCTGTCTCCATCCTGCCCCATGATCTTGTACCATGTGTCCCCATAATGCCCCATGTTCTCGTCCCATCTGTCTCCATCCTGCCCCATGCTCCCGTCCCATCTGTCTCCATCCTGCCCCATGATTCTGCACCATGTGTCTCCATCCTGCCCCATGATCCTGCACCATGTGTCTCTATCCTGTCCCATGATACTGCACCATGTGTCTCCATCCTGCCCCATAAGCCTGCACCATGTGTCCCCATCCTGCCCTATGATCCTGCACGCGTCTCCATCCTGCCCCATCTGTCTCTATCCTGCCCCATCTGTATCCATCTTGCCCCATGTTCCTGCCCCATCTGTCTCCATCCTGCCCCATAATCCTGCACCATGTGTCTCCATCCAGCACCTTGTCTCTATCCTGCACCATGTGACTCCATCCTGCCCTATGTTCTTGCCCTGTCTCCATCCTGCCCCATTTGTCACCATCCTGCCCCATGATCCTGCACCGTGTGTCTCCATCCTGCCCCATGATCCTGCACCATGTGACTCCATCCTGCCCCGTGTTCCCATCCCATCTGTCTCCATCCTGCCCCATGATCCTGAACCATGTCTCCATCCTGCCCATAATCCTGCACCATGTATCTCCATCCTACCCTATGATCCTGCACCATGTGACTCCATCCTGCCCCATGATGCTGCACCATCTGTCTCCACCTTGCCCCATGTTCCTGCCCCATCTGTCTCCATCCTGCCCCATAATCCTGCCCCATGTGCCTCCATCCTGCCCCTTAATCCTGCACCATCTGTCTCAATCCTGTCCCATGTTCCTGCCCCATCTGTCTCCATCCTGCCCCATGATCCTGCACCGTGTCCCCATACTGCCCTATGTTCCAGTCCCATCTGTCTCCATCCTGCCCTATGATCCTGAACCATGTGTCTCCATCCTGCCCTATGATCCTGCACCATGTATCTCCACCCTGCCCTATGATCCTGCAACATGTGTCTCCATCCTGCCCCATGATCCTGCACCATGTGTCTCCATCCTGAACCATGATCTTGCACCATGTCTCCATCCTGCCCCATAAGCCTGCATCATGTGTCTTCATCCTGCCCCATGATCCTGCACCATGTGACTCCATCCTGCACCATGTTCCTGTCCCATCTGTCTCCATCCTGCCCCATCTGTCACCATCCTGCCCCATGATCCTACACCAAATGTCTCCATCTTGCCCCATGTTCCTGCCCCATCTGCCATCATCCTGCCCCACGATCCTGCACCATGTGTCTTCATCCTGCCCAATAATGATGCACCATCTGTCTCCATTCTGCCCCATGATCCTGCGCCATGTGTCTCCATCCTGAACCATGATCCTGATCCATCTGTCTCTATCCTGCCTCATCTGTCTCCATCTTGCCCCATGTTCCAGCCCCATCTGTCTCCATCCTGCCCCATGATCCTGCACCATGTGTCTCCATCCTGCACCATGTAACTCCATCCTCCCCCATGTTCCTGCCCCATCTGTCTCCATCCTGCCCCATCTGTCTCTAGCCTGCCCCATGATCCTGCACATGTGTCTCCATCCTGCCCCATCTGTCTCCATCCTGCCCCATGTTCCTGCGCCATCTGTCTCCATCCTGCGCCATGATCTTGCACCATGTGTCTCCATCCTGCCCCATGAGCCTGCACCACTGTAGCAGACCCATGTGTGCCAGCTATGGAAGATGAAGAGGATGCTGCTGGCCATGGGACGGAGGATAGGTGAGAGGAATCATTTATTTATTTTTTTAAATGTGTTGGAGAAAAGAATGGCAGACATTATTGCGGACTGGAGGCCAGGATGGGGGACATTATTATAGGATTGTGACATTATTAAAGGATGTGAACCAAGACAAGGGCATTATTACTGGATGGTGGCCTGGGTGAGGGTCATTATTACTAAATGGAGGACATTACAAGACTAGATGGAGGCCCGATGCTATTGCATCGGGAGGGTGGTGACATGCCGATGGGGGCATGCTGCAAAGCCTGCCCCCATTGGCACGTCACCACCCTCTGGATGCGATAGCATCGGGCCTCCAGCATACTAAACAGTATTCCTCTGGAGCCCCACCTCTCACCGTCTCCGCCGCTCTCCGCTCCTTGCACCTCCGCACTCAGGGGCCCCGAGATCAGGAGTGCGGAGAGCAGCATCTCTGGGATCCATCTGCTGCACCTGCCCTCATCCATGTGAGCGGCGATCAGCACTCTGTCCCGCCAACATGGCTGCCGTCACTAGGACTGTCGGCGGGAAGAGTGAGGGGACACAGAGAAGAGCGAAGTGAGATGGGGAGCAACAGATAGGAGCAAGGGGAGCGACGGGGAGAAGCGAGGGGAGACGGGGAGCGACAGAGAGGAGCGAGGGGAGACAGGGAGCGAGGGACAGAAGAGAGAGGAGACGGGGAGCGAGGAAGAGGAGCAAGGGGAGACGGGGGAGCGACGGACAGAAGAGAGGGGAGACGGGGAGCGACGGACAGACTGGTACCACCAGCGGGTGCCATATTGGAATACCATCACTTGAAAGTGGATGACAGACAATTTAAGTTAATTGTATAAATAGATGGATTATTACTAGATTAGTCCTGGACGGGGGACATTATCACTAGATGAGGCCTCTAAGGGGAACATGGGAGCCTGGAGCGAAGAGAGGACATTACTACAGGATGGGGGACATTATTACAGGACAGCCTGCACGAGGGACATTATTACTGAATGGGGGGACATTATTACTGGATGAGGGACATTATTACTGGATGGAGACTGGGGTCATTATTACAGGATGGGAGACAGCATGTAGGACATTATTACAGGATGGGGACCAAGACAGGTAACATTATTAAATGATAGGTCCCAGGATGCTGTGGTAGCCAAGCTGGTTTAGTATGCCTTCAATTTTGAATAAATCCCCAACAGTGTCACCAGCAAAGCACCCCCACACCATCACACCTCCTCCTCCTTGCTTCACGGTGGGAACCAGAAGAGAGTCCATCCGTTCACCTTTTCTGCGTCGCACAAAGACACGGCGGTTGGAACCAAAGATCTCAAATTTGGACTCATCAAACCAAAGCACAGATTTCCACTGGTCTAATGTCCATTCCTTGTGTTCATTAGCCCAAACAAGTCCCTTCTGCTTGTTGCCTGTCCTTAGCAGTGGTTTCCTAGCAGCTATTTTACCATGAAGGCCTGCTGCACAATGTCTCCTCTTAACAGTTGTTGTGGAGATGTGTCTGCTGCTAGAAAGCTGTGTGGCATTGACCTGGTCTCTAATCTGAGCTGCTGGTAACCTGCGATTTCTGAGGCTGGTGACTCGGATAATCTTATCCTCAGAAACAGAGGTGACTCTTGGTCGTCCTTTCCTGGGGCGGTCCTCATTTGAGCCAGTTTCTTTGTAGCGCTTGATGGTTTTTGCAACTGCACTTGGGGACACTTTCAAAGTTTTCCCAATTTTTCGGACTAACTGACCTTCATTTCTTAAAGTAATGATGACCACTCGTTTTTCTTTACTTAGCTGCTTTTTTCTTGCCATTAAACAAATTCTAACAGTCTATTCAGTAAGACTATCAACTGTGTATCCACCAGACTTCTGCACAACACAACTGATGGTCCCAACCCCATTTTTAAGGCAAGAAATCCCACTTATTAAACCTGACAGGGCACACCTGTGAAGTAAAACCATTTCCGGTGACTACCTCTTGAAGCTCATCAAGAGAATGCCAAGAGTGTGCAAAGCAGTCATCAAAGCAAAAGGTGGCTACTTTGAAGAACCTAGAATATAAGACATATTTTCAGTTGTTTTACACTTTTTTGTTAAGTATATAATTCCACATGTGTTAATTCATAGTTTTGATGCCTTCAGTGTGAATTTACAATTTTCATAGTCATGAAAATACAGAAAAATCTTTAAATGAGAAGGTGTGTCCAAACTTTTGGTCTGTACTGTACTACACAGTGTTATGCTTTTCTTTTGTAAAACGCTCATATTTTGTCTCTCTCTTTTACAGTGACATTGTGATAAAGACACTGGACGGATCGAAATGTCATAACTGTGTCGCATATTTCACAGCAACTTGTATATAGGCCTGTTTTCATTAATAATAAAATCATGCATCACCCAAATTAAGAGTGTGCAAGGAATCTCTCTTGCCTTGGTCTAGGGGCCACGTACCTGCACGCACAATGTAGGAAGACTAAGTGCAACACGAGGGCAAGAGTGGAAGGAAGCCCAAACGCTAGGGAAAGGGGGAGTGGAGACACCTAGGTAGATCTAATAGCACCAAACCTCCCCTATCATCCCTATATTGGTTCCACACCAATCGCAGAGCAGGAACCTAAGCCCTGTATATCCCTACAGCTAGGCACTGAATACGGAAGGGGGATGAGCATTGGTCAGTCCCCACCGAACACTAAAGACAAGAAAGGAGACAAACAAGGGGAAGCAACATAACTTGAGCAGTATCCAGAGTGATAACACCAAAAGTCCTCCAACAGCACCAGAGAGGAAGTTAGCCGACAGCTAGAGCTCCAAGCCTTCACAACGGGAAAATGTGAATATCACTGGCAACTCCGTGAAGCAGTCTGGGAGTCTTTAAACACCCAGGTCCAGGTGTGTCAATTAGAACCGGAGGGAGGTTGCCACTGGGCCCAAAGGTCAGAAGGATTAAGAAGTCGTCTACATTTCAGAGCGACTGTAGCATTTGACACACCTGGGACAGTACCCCATTCCACCAGTATCTCGAAGAATCGTCCAGTTGCATGCTAATATTCTACTACCCATCACATAGAAAACTCTAGGACTGGTGTATATACATGATGTAGGAGATACTAGGATGGGTATATATACATTAGAAAGTAGACACATATGCACTGTATATACTAGTCTCCTATGTGCTAGTCCTTATCAGTCATTATCACATGGGAGACACTGGGGCTGGTGTACGTACATCATGAAGGATTCACAGGCTGCTAAATACATTACATAGGAGATACTGTGACTGGTTCCATCATTATTGTGAGGCACAGACATTTTGTACCCAAATATTATTAAACTAAACTTTAAAGTTTCAATAATTAAGTTTTTTTGACTGGCCTCCATTAAAATGGGCTATTGCTCTTTGTAATCATAAAATTGAGCTAAAGTTTTTTCCTTCATTTAATGCAACAACCTAAAATTGGTTGCAGGGTAGAAGAGATAATTACATCACATTGATGTTACCGTGCATTTTAAATTATACAAGCCTGTACAAAAACAATTAAACTGGCATTGATTTGCATTTCAAATCCAGATTACAAAATCCTATGTAATTATGCTAGGGCTACACGGCAATTTTGGGTGTGATACCTGTCGCGAGGTCAAAGTCTGCCAGATGTCACTGTTACATCGCAGAACAATACAAGTCAATGGGGTCTTATTGCAAACCCAAGGGTACTACAAGAAAATCTAGAAAAATCGAAAGTGGTTGCACTTGTTACAACTTGCTTGTTGCGGTTGCAATATCGTCTAGTCGCAATGTGAGTCGAGACACATAGCAAACTCTGTTGCACCCAAAGTCGCCATTTAACCTTAGCCTTACATTTACAAATGTTTATAACTCATTCACTATGTCTCATTTGCACAAACTATTTGTTCTCTAAAATAAATAGTCACACTTTTACCTGTGTGTTATTTGTCATCATTTTACTAACACAAATTAAAATTATAAAATTATGGCTCCGCTTCATCATTGCCTTCGCTCCAGATTTTTGTCTAGGCTTGTGTGTTTTGCCCCTTATTTTGGTTTGCACTAATTTATTATTCTATTTGCACCTTTTTAAATTTATTTTACACCTGCTCTTCTGTTTGTTTTTTGCATTGTGGGCAGAGTCTAGCAATTTCGGATGTTTTAGCCTGATTCATCCATTGTGGCTTTTCAAAAAGTTGCTAAATTTGTTGCGACTTTACTCGAGTCTCCCCTGGCATATTTTTGAGTGCGCTAGTAGTTTAGCTCAATAATGCGACTTTCAGTGCCAACGTGCAACTTTTGCCATCAAAAGTCGCAAAAACAGTTCAAGACAGGCGGATAGCCAATATTTGACAATTATATATATCAGAATTCCGATGTGCATTGTCAGTGGTGGGAATACAATCATATATCAATTACAGTATATCCGTTTATATACACACCACCACACATGCATAGTATGTGGACAACTGCAAAACAACATTTGGATAAGAAAAGGAGAACACTAAGCAGTCATGAATCCAATAGTAAAGATACTTTATTAATACAAAACGCAATAAAAACCACAGACAAAAAGTGCATAATAGGGCTAAAAGATGACACCAGGTGTCACCGACATCATGCTAAGCCCAAGGTACGGTATGACCCTGACCGAAGACTATAAGCATACAGGTGAGCTCTAAAGTGTAAATTTGCACGAACCAATATCAGCAGTATCACTTGAACCATTAAATCGTACACATAAGTTGTCCAGAACAAACAACAGTCCAGTTATCAACAGTAAATGGATAATAAAGATTGTATTAGAGCATACACATCACCTGATGCCGATGGTAAGTAACGCAGGGGGTGGACGGGAGTCCCTGCGTTACTTACCATCGGCATCAGGTGATGTGTATGCTCTAATACAATCTTTATTATCCATTTACTGTTGATAACTGGACTGTTGTTTGTACTGTGACAGCATGGTGATCGAGGCCACCGGTTGGTGCTGTACATTTATTAGTTTTAAAACGGCGATGGAGGAATAAGGCCCCTTAACGGCTGCCGTTTTAACTTGTATCAGCGGTCGTTAAGGGAATAAGTTACATGGTCCACATACACTACCAGCCCGTAACAACAATTTATGCCACCTGTACCCCATATTCAGTTTCATTATGTACAGTTGATAACAGCAGCCCACTTTGAATAGAATTACAACTTCACCGTCATATCAAAAGTACAGCTCATATACACAATGCCTTCCTCTCATTTAAACACTGACAGAAATGCTACCTTCCAACTGCAATGACTGCTAGAATGACACCTGCAATCAGGAATTAACCCAGTAAATATGCGGAAAAATTAAAAACGGAACAGTCCACAGGCAGTGTGGACACTTGCAATTAATAGTCCTTTTCAGTGGTTTCCGGACATGTTAATATAACATGGAGAGACTCATTTTTACATAAAATATGACTGAGTAAGCAGTGCACCCTGAGGCACATCTCCTGGATCCACAGTGACCATATATTCACGCAGCCTATTTACTCTCCACATGTCATTGATGTTCTCTAGGCAGCCGAGCCTTTCTAGTTTTAAAGCTGGTAATTCTAGTGCTCGGGGTAGTGAGAACTGAAACATTTTGGATGATCTCACTTGACAGGGCCCTGACTCTTACAGGAAACAGCCCTTTCCTATGTGACCATTTAGGTCACTTAGGGTACAAAATGAAAGGGACAGAAATCTTCGCCGCAGCTTTGCTTTTATCCTTGGTTTTTCTCCATTTGATTTGTCCCAGAGTTATTATCAGTTGGATGCCTTTCTAGGGTGGTGCTGATCCTATTTCGCCAAGAAGCCTTGGGCAGTGTATATGCGTGCTTGTGCAGCCAGAAAACATGAGGAAAAGTAGTGCAGCACAAAGTATCTCTGAGGCAATGTTCACACGATAAGCATTTGGTGAGTTTTTGATGTTGCAGATTTTCTGCACCTATTATTTAAACTAGGTTACTTTGCGTTTTTTTAACATTTTTTTATCTCGTTTTTGAAACTGCGTTTTTTGTGTAAGGCTGCCTTGTTTTTGAAACTTGCTGTTATTTTGATTTCACTACATTTTATTGATATACTTAGGTGCGGATTACTGCACATGTGTTTTTGATGAGTCCCTACTGCAGAAATCACTAAAAATGCATGGGTTTATTTCTGTCAGATTTTCCGCATCTAATGCAAGTCTATGGGGAAAACCTGCACAGAAAACTTCCTACACCCACAAAAGAAATTGACATGTTGTGGATTTGAAAAATGCACCGCAGGTCAGTTTAAGCAGCACAAATAAGAAGCACAGCCAGCATGAGATGTCTAGAAATCACATCCTCCACTTTACTGGAACTGTAAGATGCAGCATTCTGTGCTCCAGTGCGCCTCCTCTGCTTCTTGTGCAGGTCACTGATTATTCAGACATCACTTCCTGAAAACGTCGTAAGGGCTCATACTCACATGCGAGAAACTCAGATGAGTCTCGCATGGCAATACACCCGGCACTCAGGAGCGGAGCGTGCGGCTGCATGTATTGCTATGTGGCCACACGCTCCGATCTGAGTGCCGGGTGCAGTGCCGGGTATTGACGTGCGAGACTCATCCGAGTTTCTTGCATGTGAGTATGAGCCCTAAGTACTCAGCAGCCACTGTGCGGATCCCTTCACATCAGGTATCATATTAATCAGCATCACAGCGCCATTATGGCCAGGCCTTTAGTTATAGGGCTAAAGCCTGCTGACAGGTTCTCTTTAAATATCTTATCTTATTCCCTTCTCTTTAAAGACAACTGTCACCACAGTTTTCATTAAAGGCTCATTCTTCCATAAAAAAAACAAGTTATTAACTATCCATCAGATGAGGAATTACTTGCTGATCGGTGGAGGTCTGACTGCTGAGACCCCAGAGCGATCATGGGATCAGGACTTGAGAACCTCTAGAATGGAGAGGCAGAGCCTCATCTTGAAAGGAGCAGGTGTGCACATGCTCAATCTCTGCCATATTCATTGTCAATGAAACAGCAAGAAATAGTTGAGTAGAGAGATCTGCGTTCTCCTGCAGTAATGATAATAATAATCTTCCCCAACGCTTTACAGTTTAGCAGTTCATACACACGTCATAAGTAACAAAGTTCAACGTAATACAATGATTAAAGCAAAATAAGACGACTTTGCACGTGAGAGCTTACAATCTACAATGAGGAGGGGGAGACACCAAGTACAGGTGTGTATTTACAAGGATGGTCCAGCCATCTTGAGGGAGTGGGGGATTGCAGTCCCGGTGACAATTAATGGAGCGGAGGTAGAGCATGCAAACCGCTGTTCCATTCAAGACAAGGCTGCGGAGCCCCATTCTCCAGGTTCCTGAGCCCATATCGTGGAATGCCTAGAGGACTCAGCAGGCAGACACCTACCGATCAATAAGTTATGCCAATATCATACTGATGGGCTATGGTATAACTTTAACTAAACATGTCACCACTTCTGTATTTATCACCCACTCCTGGTTTTGGCTCACAAATACGGATGTAAAATACTGACCAAATACTGCTAGTGTGATCGTGGCCTTAGTGACAGTGTAGCGCCCCCACTGCCGCAGGGCCGAGGGGTACCCGGTACCGGGCCTCTAAGTCTCTGCTCTGGGGTTGTCACGGTGGCTAGACCCGGTCCGTGACCCTGCTGAGGGGCGTACAGTAATAGATGTGGATGATGGTGGTAGTGTAGTGCCGGTCGCAGTCAATAACGAGGACACCAGGTTGCAGTCTCTTTACCTCTTTACTGAAGGTCTCAAAGTCCTCAATCCGGAGTACGGTTAACCGGGCTGCGCACGTCCGGCCGGTCCGATGGCACCTCCAGAGTTCCCTTTGCAGGTGGAAATCTGTGCCTTCCTGCTAGCGCTATGTGTTGTGGTCCTCCCCTGCTGAGCTTACGGGATAGTCCCCACAACTGTTGTGTCTGTTTCTCGTGTTCCCTCACAACTCGATTAGATGATCTTCTGCTAATCTTCCGTCCCTCCCAGGTGTTATGGTTGGGACGCACCCGTATGACGGGTAGGCTCGGAGCTCTTCCGGGACCCTAGAGTCGCCCCTCTCCACAAGTTGCCCCCCATGTCTGCGTAGGTGATTTAGGCGAGACAGCCCGCCTGTGACTGACTGTCCTGCCGATGGTTTGAAGTATGGCTTAGAGCTCTGTACCTCCTCGGCGTTCCGGCCGCCGGTTGTTTACGCCTCAGTAGGCTGTTGCCTTGATCTTACAGCACGACTCCTACTGGTATTCTCCTTCTTGCTTTGATCTCGTTTCTCACTCAGCACAATAAATCTCGCTTCTTGTCCTTTCTTAGGGCACCGCCGCTATGAAGTGCAGGCGCGGTCCCGTAGCTTTCTCTCTGTTTGCCAGGCCTCTGTCAGGATCCCACCCCTGACAGGGACCCTACCGAATGTTCCCCTGCAACACCCTCTGCCACAAGGTGTTGCCTGGTTCCAACCCAGTCAGCGTTCTCTCTAACTTCCTGCCTAACCCCCAGTTTTACCAGACTGTGAGGAGTGGCCTAATGAATAGTACCCTTAGCTCCCCCTGGAGGCCAGACTGTGAAATGTATTGGTGTATGTGATACCTGGTCAGATGAACTCCTTCAGTGCCATCAGACGTACCATAGCCCCCCTTAGCGGCGGAGCCACAGTACTGCAACGACCAGGACTCTGGGGCGCTGGAACAGCATAATACTATGCTGCTTGCAAATACCTCGTTAGACATTTCCCAGTTAAAATTACTATTTTTAATATGGGGAAATAAAACAATTATAACTTGGTGTGTACTTTATGTAGGTCACCAGGTTGGTGTTAAGGTACCTTCACACTAAGCGACGCTGCAGCGATACAGACAACGATGCTGATCGCTGCAGCGTCGCTGTTTGGTCGCTGGAGAGCTGTCACATAGACCGCTCTCCAGCGACCAACGATGCCGAGGTCCCTGGGTAACCAGGGTAAACATCGGGTTGCTAAGCGCAGGGCCGCGCTTAGTAACCCGATGTTTACCCTGGTTACCAGTGTAAAATGTAAAAAAAAAAACAGTACATACTCACCTTCGCGTCCCCCGGCATCCGCTTCCTGCACTGACTGAGCACCGGCCCTAACAGCAGAGCGGTGACGTCACCGCTGTGCTGTGCTTTCACTTTAGGGCCGGCGCTCAGTCAGTGCAGGAAGCGGACGGCGGGGGATGCGAATGTGAGTATGTACTGTTTGTTTTTTTACATTTTACACTGGTAACCAGGGTAAACATCGGGTTACTAAGCGCGGCCCTGCGCTTAGTAACACGATATTTACCCTGGTTACCATTGTAAAACATCGCTGGTATCGTTGCTTTTGCTGTCAAACACAACGATACACGGCGATCTGATGACCAAATAAAGTTCTGAACTTTAATCAACGACCAGCGATATCACAGCAGGATCCTGATAGCTGCTGCGTGTCAAACACAACGATATCGCTAGCCAGGACGCTGCAACGTCACGGATCGCTAGCGATATCGTTTAGTGTGAAGGTACCTTTAGTGAGATGACAATTAATCATGTCATGACTGTTAACATGCGCATTTTTCTCTTATTGACATCCAGCTATCTCTGACTTTGCCCCATGTCAGTCAAGGAACAATGGGCTTGATAACAGTGGAAACATTAAGGTCCCGATTCATCAAGACCAGTGATTTTTTTGCTTTGATGAGGAGGCGTGGTGGAGTCAGACGCTCCTGATTCATGAAAAAGGAAAAATCCAGCGTAGAAGCAGGTAAATAAAATGTCAAATATTAATGAAGAAATAAATCACATCCATAAAAACATGGTAAGTGCGGTAAAATTGGGCATTTTATTTACCTGCTTCTACGCTGGATTTTTCCTCTTTGTTTGCCTCAGCTGGATCCCAGGCTTTTCCATTCGCTTCCAAGCAGGATTGTGACTGCATCAACAGAGCTGACTCTCCTTTTACCCCTTCTCTACTTGTTTGCATAATTCATGAAAAGGTGCACACCCATTTATATTTAACATCAAATTTTAAGGAAAATTTGATTTTTATTTTTTTTTTAATTTTTCATGTCACTATGGCAGAAATTTTGCAACATCCACTCTGGCCAAGAAGCCATTTACAATAGCCAATACACGTGAACAACTGTTCCAAAGTATTTCAATCATTGATTTTCAGCTCTGTTTTAGCCCTGCTGTGCAGCATAAATTATGATCTCCTATGAACGCCGGCCATGGGGAGGTTCAAAATGACAGGCACGGGGGTCTTCAGCAGACCCCCGGCTGTCAGGAAAACCTATCGCTGTCCTGCAATCATGTGACAGGGGTGCCGATAGGTGTGTCTTGTGATGTGCTTTCTGTTAGTGCAGATTAAATGCTGCTATCATTGATTGACAGCGGCATTTAACTTGTTAACAGCCATGGGAGGATTGCAAATCTACCTGCATCTGTTAGATGCACATGACCGCTGATCAGATCAGTTGTCATATGCAGGGAAATATGCGGGCTCAGTGCCAAAGCCCTCATGAAAGGCAGAGACACAACTGATGATGTACCTATATGTCATCAGTCATGAAGGGGTTAAAGAAGCACTCCCATCAAAGTTTTTATCTTCTTAATATATTGCAATCATCATATTATATAGCACTCTGTACTTACAATTGTTTATTTTGCCTTTGTATCCAGTAAATTATTTGGTTTTCTCTGGTCTATGTAGAAACAGGAAGTCTCTTGTCCCTGCATTTATCATTCCCCTCTTCAACTTCTGGCCCAACTGCTCCTCCTCCCCCTGCCAGGGTCTTTTGCAAGTAATCTAGACTTGTTCAGACAAAATGTACCTCCTGTTTCTACATAGAGCTTAGTTTTTAATCATGTGGTGTCATAGACCTAATGGAAAAATGAAGAATTAAATGGGTAGAAAGGCACAATGAGCAATTGTATGTACACAGGGCTATACAATATGATGAATGCAATATATTATGAGAATAAAAATGTTGATGGGAGGAGTTCTTCTTTAATTTATTTCTGCTGCTTCTCTGAGTATTCTTTTAGAAAACAAAAGACAAGCCCTCATATGTTGATAGAAAAATTTAAAAAAAGTTATGGCTCATATTAGAAGGGGAGAAGAGAAACCAAGGCAAAAAATAAAAATGACTGTGGTGTGAAGTAGTTACACATTTTCTCAATTTTTGCCATTATTTTATGCTCTGTTTATTATCACATATGTGATTTCACAAGTGTAAACAAAATAGAAAAATCTAATAATAACCTAGTCTTGAAGGGTACACCTTTTATGAGCCCAGCTAAATGAGTCAGGGAAATCTGCATCAAGTACAAGTGTATTCAGTCTCTGCCCAACCAGCAGGCTGACAGCTGCAGCTTAGGCTGTAGTCACACAACAGTATTTTCTGTCACCAGAGAAAATGAGTCCGATTATGCTAATCACACTCTGATCACAGCCTTATCAGAGTTTGACCAGAGTGCGATCATAGTGTCATCTGACTTTACTACAAATAGCTATGACGTGCTGTAAATCACGCCGTATGTATACCCTCAGGACTTGACAATTCAGAAATAGCTAAAGAGGATAACCACTAAATAAAACATAACTTTTAATGTACTCTGATTAAAAATCTTGGATACCAACAAAAACACACATATAAACCAAAGACAACGTGCTCAAGGGAACCAGTGCTCAAGATAAAAAAACGGAACAGTCTTACCAGTTTAGACGGACGTATAAGGGTAATGCCTCCCAATATCCAAAAAAGTGGTGGCTCCAGAGCATGGGGCAAAGGGTGGGGGTAGGGACACTTCCACTATCTTCTCTATAAATCCCTGTACAGCTCCTGTCCTGACAAGGACAGGCCCCAAGTGTGCCCTACTATGGACGCCCACCATACAATCTGTAGACCCGAAAATGTCTCTTATCTCCCAACGCGTTTCAACTCCCGTGCAGGAGAATCATCAGGGGAGTCTTGAAATGAGAAAGTGTCAATGGGCTCAGTCACTAATCCAGAGGTAAAGTTCATATAGGTCCGTTCAAATAGGGTCCCGCAGTGGCTGGGCACCCTAGATAGTCAGCAAGGTTAGCTATCTCTGCAGCTTATGGTAAGTCCTCAAAATCATACTGATAGTTCTTCCTTATAAAGCCTGCCCAGAAAAATCCAGTGCCGCCCCCAAAAGTACTCATAACGTCATACCTGAGGAACTCCATGAGGGGCTACCAGATGTAAATCCACCGCACATGGTGCCCGGTGTACCGTCAGGCCGTGATCGGGTTAGGCAGCTGGAGCGCACGCCACCGGAAGTGGCGACGCCATTTTGGATGCGTAATTTCCGCCCACCATCTACAAGGAGTCCTGTATACAGCCCAGTGCGGATCACCGGAGGTCTCGGCACCATTTTGTGTGCGCCCAGATCGTCACCATAGTCAGGAGTGTTAACGCACGGGATCAAGCCCTGCACACCCCCGGGAACAATAAAAAGTGAACCATAGTACATCCACATATCTTAATCATGCGGCTCTAAGTACAAGAGGTGCAGACACTGAGTAGAGGGAAAAAGACGTTATGGTAAATCTAATCCTGATCACGAAAATTATGCTGGAATTCGGATAATCACCAAAAGAGTACCCAGACACGCTATAGGATAAGATATAATACTAAAAGGGCACCCCTTTCTGTAAAGATATATATACATATATATACATGAGGACCACCTACATGTCATAAAAGTTAGGTTCCAAGAAGAATAAACCATTCAACATCTTAATGGAGTTTGACTCTCAACTAGAGTCCCCATTAGATCTATATATTGAAGGCTGTCCTAGCAAAAGGCAGTGGCACTTTTACTATATGATCAAACTAACAAATCTCCTTTACTTTGTTTTCTTTGGCCGTCTCTCTAGCTCTACCTCGATAGGTTACTACTACAAAGAGAGGCTAGTTGGATCTTCTTACTGGATACATGCCAACCTTGAGGCCTCAATGATGAAAACAACTACGGATGTTTTCTGTAAAGGGCTGTCCCTCCCCTTCTTCCCCCTACCTCCAACCCCCCCCGCCCAAATAAGATATGTGGATGTACTATGGTTGACTTTTTATTGTTCCCGGGGGTGTGCAGGGCTTGATCCCGTGCGTTAACACTCCTGACTATGGTGACGATCTGGGCGCACACAAAATGGCGCCGAGACCTCCGGTGATCCGCACTGGGCTGTATACAGGACTCCTTTTAGATGGTGGGCGGAAATGACGCATCCAAAATGGCATCGCCACTTCCGGTGGCGTGCGCTCCAGCTGCCTAACCCGATCACGGCCTGACGGTACACCGGGCACCATGTGCGGTGGATTTACATCTGGTAGCCCCTCATGGAGCTCCTCAGGTATGACGTTATGGGTACTTTTGGGGGCGGCGCTGGATTTTTCTGGGCAGGCTTTATAAGGAAGAACTATCAGTATGATTTTGAGGACTTACCATAAGCTGCAGATAGCAAACCTTGCTGACTATCTAGGGTACCCAGCCACTGCGGGACCCTATTTGAACGGACCTATATGAACTTTACCTCTGGATTAGTGACTGAGCCCATTGACACTTTCTCATTTCAAGACTCCCCTGATGATTCTCCTGCACGGGAGTTGAAACGCGTTGGGAGATAAGAGACATTTTCGGGTCTACAGATTGTATGGTGGGCGTCCATAGTAGGGCACACTTGGGGCCTGTCCTTGTCAGGACAGGAGCTGTACAGAGGTTTATAGAGAAGATAGTGGAAGTGTCCCTACCCCCACCCTTTGCCCCATGCTCTGGAACCACCACTTTTTTGGATATTGGGAGGCATTACCCTTATACGTCCGTCTAAACTGGTAAGACTGTTCCGTTTTTTTATCTTGAGCACTGGTTCACTTGAGCACGTTGTCTTTGGTTTATATGTGTGTTTTTGTTGGGATCCAAGATTTTTAATCAGAGTACATTAAAAGTTATGTTCTATTTAGTGGTTATCCTCTTTAGCTATTTCTGAATTGTCATCGGACTTTCTTTTATGTGGAGAAGATGGAAAATGGAAAACAAATCTCCATATTCTTCATTCTGTCAGTCTGTGAAAATAGGACTGCACTTGGATGCCATCTAAGTGTGATCTGATTTTTTTGTTGGACTCATAAATTTGCATGCTCAAGTGTGATACAATTTCCAGATGTAATTTGTGCATGCTGAGATATTTTTTCTAAGACAGACTAAGTCCGAAGAAAAAACTGGACATGTGCACAGCCCGATAGAATAACTGTCATGATCCATTTTTGGATGCATGGCAGCTCTGGTTCCACTATAATTTAAATGTAGCTTTTTTCCTTTCAAGCCAGCAGGGGTTAATGTCAGTTTCCCTTGCTGGCAGTGTACTGCAATTGCAGAGTTGCTAGGTCAGCTGATGTGGGTAGTGACCATTCCCACCATCCTTTAAATAGTCACCTGATGCATCAGCTGACTGTCGGTGATGCAGCAATCTATGTTTACAAAGCCTGGAGTAAGGAGCTCTCTGACTGCAGTGGTGAATCTGCTGGTTTCGTGGGGTTGGTCTGGGTGCCTTTCTTCTGCTGTGCGGTGCTTTGCAGCAGAGAAAGTTGTTAAGCTAAATTTGGTGTTTTTACCTTGTCTGTCTCGTGTTTGTCACTGTGCGCTGTGTTGTACCATCTGCAGTGGTGAGGCTAGCGCCCTTGCAGGCCAGTGCACTAGCCAGGGTAGTGCGAGATGACAGCGAGGGATGAGGTTCATGATGGCGGTGGGGGGAAGGACCCACTTAGGGTGTTAGGGGAGTTGTTATGACCCCAATGGCAGAGGGTCTCAGAAATAAATACCAAGTCTGCAAACACAAAAAAACAGCTCATAGGGCAGTGGTAACTGGGCTGACCGTATATCTAATCCTAGCACCACAAATAGCAGCAGCCGGGGAACGTGCCTACGTTGGTTCTAGACGTCTCGCGCCAGCCGGAGAACTAACTAACCCTAGAAGGGAAAAAATAGACCTTTCTTGCCTCCAGAGAAAAGACCCCAAAAGTTGGATACAAGCCCCCAACAAATAATAACGGTGAGGTAAGAAGAAAAGACAAACGTAAGAATGAACTAAGTATTTAGCAAAGAGAGGCCCACTGACTAATAGCAGAATATAGTAAGATGACTTATACGGTCAGCAAAAACCCTATCAAAATTTCCACGCTGGATATTCAAGAACCCCCGAACCGTCTAACGGCCCGGGGGGAGAATACCAGCCCCCTAGAGCTTCCAGCAAAAACAGGAATCACATTTAGTACAAGCTGGACAAAAAATAAGAGCAATACAAATAACCAAAAAACAAGGAAGCAGGACTTAGCTTAATTTTGCAAGAACCAGGACCAGCAGACAGGAGCAAACAGAAAGGACTGATTACAACGATGCCAGGCACCAGACTGAGAATTCAGGAAGTTTATATAGCAACACCCCTGGACTAACGACCCAGGTGGGTGCCAAACTGAGGAAAGACAATCCCAGAGTCATATCACTAGTGACCACAAGAGGGAGCCAAAAAAGTCTAATTCACAACAGTACCCCCCCTTTAAGGAGGGGTCACCGAACCCTCACCAAGACCACCAGGGCGATCAGGATGAGCAGCGTGAAAGGCACGAACTAAATCGGCCGCATGCACATCAGAGGCAACCACCCAGGAATTATCCTCCTGACCATAGCCCTTCCACTTGACCAGATACTGAAGCCTCCGCCTGGAGAGACGAGAATCCAAGATCTTCTCCACCACGTACTCCAACTCGCCCTCAACCAACACCGGAGCAGGAGGCTCAACAGAAGGAACCACAGGTACAACGTACCGCCGCAACAAAGACCTATGGAACACGTTGTGAATGGCAAATGACACCGGAAGATCCAAGCGAAAGGACACAGGATTAAGGATTTCCAATATCTTGTAAGGACCGATGAAGCGAGGCTTGAATTTAGGAGAGGAGACCTTCATAGGAACAAATTGAGAAGACAGCCATACCAAATCCCCAACACGAAGTCGGGGACCCACACCGCGGCGGCGGTTGGCAAAACGCTGAGCCTTCTCCTGTGACAACTTTAAGTTGTCCACCACATGATTCCAAATCTGCTGCAACCTATCCACCACAGAATCTACCCCAGGACAGTCAGAAGGCTCCACATGTCCCGAGGAAAAACGAGGATGGAAACCAGAGTTGCAGAAAAATGGCGAAACCAAAGTAGCGGAACTAGCCCGATTATTAAGGGCAAACTCAGCCAACGGCAAGAAGGTCACCCAATCATCCTGATCTGCAGAAACAAAACACCTCAAATAAGCCTCCAGAGTCTGATTAGTTCGCTCCGTTTGTCCATTAGTCTGAGGATGAAAGGCAGACGAAAACGACAAATCAATGCCCATCTTAGCACAAAAGGATCGCCAGAACCTGGAAACAAACTGGGATCCTCTGTCAGACACGATATTCTCAGGAATGCCGTGTAAACGAATCACATTCTGAAAGAACAAAGGAACCAGATCGGAAGAGGAAGGCAGCTTAGGCAAAGATACCAAATGGACCATCTTGGAAAAGCGATCACATACCACCCAGATGACAGACATTCCTTGAGACACCGGAAGATCTGAAATGAAATCCATGGAAATGTGTGTCCACGGCCTCTTCGGGACAGGCAAGGGCAAGAGCAACCCGCTGGCACGAGAACAGCAAGGCTTAGCTCGAGCACAAGTCCCACAGGACTGCACAAATGACTGCACATCCCGTGACAAGGAAGGCCACCAAGAGGACCTAGCCACCAAATCTCTGGTGCCAAAAATTCCCGGATGCCCTGCCAACACCGAGGAATGAACCTCGGAAATGACTCTGCTGGTCCACTTATCAGGAACAAACAGTATGTCAGGTGGACAAGAGTCAGGTCTACCAGCCTGAAATCTCTGCAACACACGTCGCAAATCCGGAGAAATGGCTGACAAGATTACTCCCTCTTTAAGAATACCAACTGGTTCTGCGACTCCAGGAGAGTCAGGCACAAAGCTCCTTGAAAGAGCATCAGCCTTCACATTCTTTGAACCTGGTAAATACGAGACCACAAAGTCAAAATGGGAGAAAAACAATGACCAACGGGCCTGTCTAGGATTCAGGCGTTTAGCAGACTCGAGATACATCAGATTTTTGTGATCAGTCAAGACCACCACACGATGCTTAGCACCCTCGAGCCAATGACGCCACTCCTCAAATGCCCACTTCATGGCCAGCAACTCCCGATTGCCAACATCATAATTCCGCTCAGCAGGCGAAAACCTCCTAGAGATAAAAGCACATGGTCTCATTACAGAGCAACCAGGGCCTCTCTGCGACAAAACGGCCCCTGCCCCAATCTCAGAAGCATCCACTTCAACCTGAAAGGGAAGTGAGACATCAGGCTGGCACAAAACAGGCGCCGAAGTAAACCGGCGCTTCAACTCTTGGAAAGCTTCCACGGCTGCAGGAGCCCAGTTAGCAACATCAGAACATTTCTTGGTCATATCCGTCAAAGGTTTAACAACGCTAGAAAAATTAGCGATAAAACGACGGTAGAAGTTAGCAAAACCCAAGAACTTCTGAAGACTCTTAACTGACGTGGGTTGAGTCCAATCATGAATAGCTCGGACCTTGACTGGGTCCATCTCCACCGCAGAAGGGGAAAAAATAAAACCCAAAAAGGGAACCTTCTGTACTCCAAAGAGACACTTTGAGCCCTTAACAAACAAAGCATTCTCACGCAAAACCTGAAACACCATCCTGACCTGCTCTACATGCGAGTCCCAATCATCAGAAAAAAACAGAATATCATCCAGATAAACAATCATAAATTTATCCAGATACTTCCGGAAAATATCATGCATAAAGGACTGAAACACTGAAGGAGCATTAGAGAGCCCAAAAGGCATCACCAAGTACTCAAAATGACCTTCGGGCGTATTAAATGCAGTTTTCCATTCATCTCCTTGCTTAATGCGCACAAGGTTGTACGCACCACGAAGATCTATCTTGGTGAACCACTTGGCACCTTTAATCCGGGCAAACAAGTCTGACAACAGAGGCAAAGGATACTGAAATTTTACAGTGATTTTATTCAGAAGCCGATAGTCAATACAAGGTCTCAAAGATCCGTCCTTCTTGGCCACAAAAAAGAATCCCGCACCAAGAGGGGAAGAGGATGGACGGATATGCCCCTTCTCCAGAGATTCCTTGATATACGAACGCATTGCGGTATGCTCAGGTACAGACAGATTAAATAGTCTTCCCTTAGGAAATTTACTACCTGGAATCAGATCTATAGCGCAGTCACAGTCCCTATGAGGAGGCAGAGCGCTGGACCTGGACTCGCTGAATACATCCTGATGATCAGACAAATACTCAGGAACTTCCGAAGGAGTAGAGGAAGCAATAGACACCGGCGGGGAATCACCATGAATTCCCTGACAGCCCCAACTTGACACAGACATTGCCTTCCAATCCAAGACTGGATTATGGGTCTGTAACCATGGCAGACCCAAAACGACCAAATCATGCATTTTATGCAGAACAAGAAAACGAATCACCTCCCGATGTTCAGGAGTCATGCACATGGTTACCTGTGTCCAAAACTGCGGTTTATTTTCCGCCAATGGCGTAGCATCAATACCTCTAAGAGGGATAGGATTTACCAACGGCTCAAGAACAAAACCACAGCGCTTGGCAAATGACAGATCCATAAGACTCAGGGCAGCACCTGAATCCACAAACGCCATAACAGGGTAGGAAGACAATGAGCAAATTAAAGTCACAGACAAAATAAATTTAGGTTGCAAATTACCAATGGCGACAGGACTAACAACCCTTGTTAGGCGTTTAGAGCATGCTGATATAACATGTAAAGAAACCAAAGAAATTGGTGCAACAAAGTCCAAAGAATTATGCCAACATCTTTATTAAATATAAATATACAAAACAAGAATCGAACAGTGGTAATGGGATAAAATCTGCTACAGAATACACAGAACGCATGGAGATGCAGGATCTCCACTGCGACAGTAGCCAGGCACTGTGTATTTGGAACAAAGGGCACCAATAGCCACTGCAGACAACATAGTAATAATACTTAATAGTAACAGGAAGGTAGGAAGAGCCTGCAAAGATAAAGAACCAAATGACACATAGGTAAGATGGTAACCCAGTAAGGTACCTGATCAGCTGATGACGCAGGGGGACCGCGCACTCCAGGCGCACCCCAACGCGCGTTTCGGAGATGTCCTTCCTCAGGGGGCGTGTCGTGCAAATATCGCAAGTGGATTATAAAGGCGCTGGACACCGTAGGCAGCCAATGCGCAGGGAGACTCAATAATACGGGCGTCCCGACCGGCGCCGGAAAGCACGGGCCCATGCAATCCGGCGTCAGACCGCGACCCGGAAGTAAACAGGAAACTAGTCACTACTGCGCATGACCGGAAAGGATCCCGCGGCCATATTCAAAAGGAAAACCAAAAGGTACTGTCATATAAAAGTGCATGGGGCCGGAAACACAGAAACGGCCATATTTAGGAGGGGAAAGGATACCACATATATAAAAGGGCTACGCAGCATATGAATAAAAATGTATGTGCACGTCATCAGACAGCTCAAAACAATAAACCGTGTACATATATATTGTAAAAGGATATAATGAATCATACATAGCACCAAAAAAATAATTAATGCAAACGATACAGATAAAGCACTCATGTATACGGATAATATATGACCATATAGTGGATAGTAATACATACAGCACCGTAATCTGCAAAAATATCAGGTGACAATAACAATATATCACAGTAAGCATATAACAAAAGAGCTATCTATATAATCATAAATACAAAAACAGCTACCCATGGACATATATATATATATACATATATACATATATATATATATACGCATATATACCCATATACATAAAAAGCATGCCAACAAATCATCCAGCATTGTATACACAGTTAGTTGCGAAGATGAATCCCATGATGAACCCATGCACTGGTAAGGAAAGTACCCCTTGCAGATAGATGACACGACAGATGGCGTAATAGTGCTGAAAAATAAAAATATTATTAATAAACAAACACACTTAAAATAAAAGAACCATGTATAAATTCACAGACTATGAAGAGCAGACGATTCAAAGAAAGGGAGCAAAAGAAAGATGTTCGTTCAAGCCATGCGGGTGAACAGTGTTCAACCGCCAGATCCATCTAGCTTCCAGTTGACTGAGATGTTTGGACAGATTGCCGCCACGTATATTGATCTTAATACAATCTATGCCCCTTACTCTCAATAGGGCACTGTTGCAGTTATGGAATAATTTAAAGTGGCGGGGAATGGTTTTTAGGGTGGCTGGTTCCGCATGAGTGACCGCCGCCTCAATCCCCAAAACGTGTTCCCTGATACGGACCTTAAGTTGTCTAGATGTTAGTCCAATATATATGAGTCCACAAGGACACGTGGCATGATATACCACGTATCTTGTGGTGCAGGTAATATGCTGGTTGATTTTATAGGTCCTAGTCCCATTAAAGTTGGTAAACGTATCAGCACGGTCCACATTAGGGCAGGCGACACAGTCACCACACGGAACACAGCCAACCCTCCTTGGAAATCTGTCCAAAAATGTTGATTTTTGATAATTGTCATAATGACTGGAAACTAGAAGATCACCCAAGTTTTTACCACGTCTATATGCTATAGACGGTCTATCGGGAATAATTTTAGCTAGGGTGGTATCCACCTTAAGTATGGGCCAAGCCTTCAGAACAGCGGAATGAACCCTATTGGACTGGGAGCTGAAGGTAGTAACAAAACGAGTTACTGACTTAGTGGAAGAGGACTGAAAACGTGACTGGCTATAAAGGAGTTCCTGTCTAGAAGAATACTTTGCCCTGTGATATGCCTTCTTGAGCATACGGCGGCTGTATCCCCTGGATATAAGGCGTTGTTTGAGTTCCTCCGCCCTGTGTTCGAAATCAGCATCCGTAGAACAAATTCTGCGGATACGGAGGAACTGGCCTGTGGGAACCGATTTAATCATATGCTTAGGGTGACCGGATGTAGCATGGAGAAGGGTGTTAGTAGATGTTACTTTTCTAAACACATCAGTCTGTAAAAAACCAGACGAATCCCTTCTGATGGTCACGTCTAAGAAATCCAGCATCACTTCACTTGAACAGAACGTCAAGTGAATATTGCGGTCGTTATTGTTCACCATACTAATAAATTGCGCAAGGTCGAACGGAGTGCCCTGCCAGACAAAGAAGATATCGTCAATGTAGCGTGTCCACAATTGGACACGCTCGATTGACCCCAGTTTGTCGGACAGGAAGAGGTCCCTCTCCCACAGCCCCAGAAAGATGATATAACATGATATAACATGTGTAGAATCACCACAGTAAAAACACAACCCATTCTGACGTCTATGATTTTTCCGTTCATTTCTAGTCTGAATTCTACCACATTGCATTAAATCAGGTGTTTGTTCAGACAACACCACCAGAGGATTAGCGGCTTTGCGCTCCCGCAAACGCCGGTCAATTTGAATAGCCAGCGCCATGGAATCATTCAGACCTGTAGGAATGGAGAAACCCACCATCACATTCTTAATGGCTTCAGAAAGGCCATTTCTGAAATTTGCGGCCAGAGCACACTCATTCCACTGAGTAAGCACGGACCATTTCCGAAATTTTTGGCAATACACTTCAGCTTCATCCTGGCCCTGAGAAATAGCCAGCAAGGCCTTTTCTGCCTGAATTTCAAGATTGGGTTCCTCGTAAAGCAATCCGAGCGCCAGAAAAAAACGCATCAATATTTGCCAATGCCGGATCTCCTGGCGCTAGCGAGAAGGCCCAATCCTGAGGGTCGCCCCGTAAGAAAGAGATAACAATTTTAACTTGCTGAGCTGAGTCTCCAGATGAACGGGGTCTCAGAGATAGAAACAATTTACAATTATTCCTGAAATTCCTAAACTTAAATCGGTCTCCAGAGAACAGTTCAGGAATAGGTATTTTAGGTTCAGACATTGGACTACTGGTAACAAAATCTTGTATGCCCTGCACACGAGCAGCAAGCTGGTCCACACTTGTAATCAAGGTCTGGACATTCATGTCTGCAGCAAGCTCAAGCCACTCAGAGGTAAAGGGGAGGAAGAAAGAGAGGAAAAAAACAAACTCAGAATTTCCTTTCTTATTATCCCACTTCTGCAATGCATTAAACATTCAACTTAGGCCTGGCATACTGTTATGACCCCAATGGCAGAGGGCCTCAGAAATAAATACCAAGTCTGCAAACACAAAAAACCAGCTCATAGGGCAGTGGTAACTGGGCTGACCATATATCTAATCCTAGCACCACAAATAGCAGCAGCCGGGGAACGTGCCTACGTTGGTTCTAGACGTCTCGCGCCAGCCGGAGAACTAACTAACCCTAGAAGGGAAAAAATAGACCTTTCTTGCCTCCAGAGAAAAGACCCCAAAAGTTGGATACAAGCCCCCAACAAATAATAACGGTGAGGTAAGAAGAAAAGACAAACGTAAGAATGAACTAAGTATTTAGCAAAGAGAGGCCCACTGACTAATAGCAGAATATAGTAAGATGACTTATACGGTCAGCAAAAACCCTATCAAAATTTCCACGCTGGATATTCAAGAACCCCCGAACCGTCTAACGGCCCGGGGGGAGAATACCAGCCCCCTAGAGCTTCCAGCAAAAACAGGAATCACATTTAGTACAAGCTGGACAAAAAATAAGAGCAATACAAATAACCAAAAAACAAGGAAGCAGGACTTAGCTTAATTTTGCAAGAACCAGGACCAGCAGACAGGAGCAAACAGAAAGGACTGATTACAACGATGCCAGGCACCAGACTGAGAATTCAGGAAGTTTATATAGCAACACCCCTGGACTAACGACCCAGGTGGGTGCCAAACTGAGGAAAGACAATCCCAGAGTCATATCACTAGTGACCACAAGAGGGAGCCAAAAAAGTCTAATTCACAACAGGGAGTGCAGGGACAGGCTCAGGTTGGAGCTCAGGAGGTGTCATTCCTCATTCCCTATCGGTAGGGCCTTCCTCTCCCCATTTCCATCCCGTTGAGTGTGTGTTATGCCGTCCGCTGTCCGACTCCCTGTTGGGTCATTACATTCCATGATAATAACATTGGTTTGATTTTGATCCAATGTTTTGATTTTGATCCAATGTTTTATTATTAATGTTTATTGTATGCACTCAGACTGAAAATCACCTGCACGAGCGCTTATATTAAGCAGTGAGAGATCTCTAATGCTTTGGGTCTGTCTTAATTTATTTTAAAGGGCTGATGAACACTGCTTTACTTGTGATTCAAAGGCATTACGTTGTGTGACTGTGGAGGCATTTACAGGGAGAAAGGCCTATAGAGAGGTTATACTGTAGAGCGGACAACAGGGAAAATAACTATCCAAAAACAGATTTCCTGGTTTAAAAAAAAAATATAGGCCTGGCTCCCTTTTCCTGTTGCAGACTTCCTTTTTCAGCAGTCCTTATTGGGTTTTAAATAGCATTGTCCACAGTTGCCTAAAGTTGGTAAGGAGATTTTGGCTACTTTACTTGCTTGAGCTCCAGCTAGGTGTCCGTCATCACCTCAGCTTCTTCTAACTTCAATACTACAACCAGCATTATTTCAGAGCTCAGTCCAACTTATTTTGTGTTGTCCACAACAACCTTTCAACACGCAAGTTACCATCTCCTTGCAACTATTCCTAGTACTGTTCATACAAGGATTCTGTAATAAAGGAAATGTATATTTTTAAGCATGTCTCCAGTCTGCATATACTTCTCTGTTTCATTGCTGCTATTAACAATTACACTGCTTGAAGATAACTGACTGACTGCATTTACTTCTCTGATACATTGTTGCTAGTGATGAGCGAGCATGCTTGCCACTACTCGGTACTCGCCCGAGCATCTCACTGCTCGAGATGCTCAGAGCTCGCTGAGTATTTCCAGGGTTGCTCGGTGGGAGCTCGGGTCCCCTCCCTGTATGTTTGGTGCTCTTTAGACAGCCAATGAACATGCAGGGATTGTCTGACTGTAATACTGCAGCCATGTTGGTTGTGGCATTACAGTGATTGGCTGGCCGCACAGCGTCATCAGGTCTATATCAGACCTGGCACCGCCATGCTCGCCACAGTCTACTGCGGAATCAGGCAGTGTAGGGAGAAGTGCTGCTGAGCTAGGGAGACATTTGCTTGTTTCTTAGTTAGTGTAGGTATACCACAATATATTATACATATCCATCTCAACTAACAGTCCTTCTGAGGACTAATCTAGCTGCATAGATATCAGTGCTAGGCAGGCAGGCAGTGTATGTGGCAGACTGCAGTGCATATAGCAAAAGGGTCCATTCCAGTTCTGTCTGCTGCTGCTGCTGCTTTTACTGATATTTCTAGACATAGCCCCAGGTATCAGGGGCCAGGATTTTTTTTTAGGATCTTAATCCTGATTATTGGCTTAAAAAGCAATCCAGAGAACACCGTTTTTCTGCTCCATTTGCTTGTTGGAACTGCAGAATACAGCCAGATCCTTTCCATATTACAGAGCTAAAAATCCATCTATTTAAAACTGTTGTTTGTCCATCACATGGATCACATATAAGTTTGCTCCAAATTCTCAACACCACCGAATGATAGCACCATAACATAACATAAACTGAAATCCAGTGCCTTTTTTTGGGAGGTCTATTCCCATGCACCTCTTCACACCCACCCATGGGTATACACTTCCTGATTTTGACTATTTGATGTTGCCCTCCTCCTTCTCCTCATCCTCCACCACCAGATCACCAGGGCAACCGTGGTCCGTGATGCAACACCCACATAATTTTTTTTATAAAGGATATGATGCCCGAACCAAAAAAAAATGGTTATACACTATGTTCATGTATACCACCCAGGGGTAAATGTTTGGCAGCGAATACACTTAGTGCATGGGCATTGCAAGTACAGGAGAACCCGCTCCTTTGTATTGGGAACATTTTTTATGAGGCCCTCCTCCACGTCTCATCAAAGTGGTATTGGGGGTGTGCCCAAATTTTTGGCAGTCCTTGCATTCACTGCATAGGCAAACACTAAGAGAGACCCACTTCCTAATAATGGTAATATTGTTTTCATTAGGTCCTCCTGTATGTCTCGTCAAAGGGGTATTGGGGTGCAGCCAAATTTTTGGCAGCCATTACATTCACTGCATAGGCAAATAGTATGGGAGACCCACTTACTAATAATGGGAAAATTGGTTTATGAGGCCCTCCTTAATGTTTCTTCCAAGGGCTATTGGGGTGTGTCCAAATTTGGGGCAGCTCAAGCATTCACTGCATAGGCAAACAGTATGAGAGACCCATCCACTTTTGGGTCTCCAACCCCTATTGGGACCACCAGTATGGAGTGGGCTGCTTTCCCACAGAACCTTCTGTGTCACCTTCTGGTGTCTCTCGACCAGACTGACCAACTCATCGGCATTCCAGGGATCACCCTGGGCACTCCAAGTCTGTACGGGCCTCAGCAGGGAGTGCACAATCCGGTCCATCACCACCCATTCTACCATCTGTGCTGGTGTAGAGGACTCTGGCTGCAGCCACTTCTGAACCAGGTGCAACAGGTCAAACATCTGGGAGCATGGTGGTTTGTCCCAGTGATACGCCCAACGGTGAACCCGCTAGTCCCTGAGAGTCCTTGTTACCCCCAAGCGTGCAAGAATCTCTGTTTTTAGCTTGCCATACTCTTTAGCGTCCTGCAAAGCTAAATCATAGTATGCTTTCTGGGCTTCCCCCTTCAAGTATGGCGCCACTACCTGTGCCCACTGCTCTGGCAGGAGTTTCTCCCTCTCGGCGACCCTTTCAAACACCGTCAGAAAAGCATCAACATTGCACTTCTCCATTGTAGATTCTTCAATTCCCAACAATGCAGTTCTCCACTGCACGTTGTTCTGCTTCAACAATGCAATTCTCCACTGCAGTTTCTTCAGCTTCAACATTGAAATTCTCCACTGCAGGTTCTTCAGCCTCAACACTGCAATTGACTGCAGGTTCTTCAGCTTCAATATTGCAATTCTCCCCTGCAGGTTATTCAGCCTCAACACTGCAATTGACTGCAGGTTCTTCAGCTTCAATATTGCAATTATCCACTGTCGGTTCGTCAGCCTCAACACTGCAGTTGACTGCAGGTTCTTCAGCTTCAATATTGCAATTCTCCACTGCCGGTTCTTCAGCCTCAACACTGCAATTGACTGCAGGTTCTTCAGGTTCAATATTGCAATTCTCCACTGCCGGTTCTTCAGCCTCAACACTGCAATTGACTGCAGGTTCTCCAGCTTCAATATTGCAATTCTCCACTGTAGGTTATTCAGTCTCAACACTGCAATTGACAGTAGGTTCTTCAGCTTAAATATTGCAATTCTCCACTACCGGTTCTTCAGCCTCAAAACTGCAATTGACTGCAGGTTTTTCAGCTTCAATATTGCAATTCTCCACTGTAGGTTATTCAGTCTCAACACTGCAATTGACAGTAGGTTTTTCAGCTTCAATATTGCAATTCTCCACTGCCGGTTCTTCAGCCTCAACACTGCAATTGACTACAGGTTCTTCAGCTTCAATATTGCAATTCTCCAATGCCGGTTCTTCAGCTTCAACACTGCTATTGACTGCAGGTTTTTCAGCTTGAATATTGCAATTCTCCACTGCAGGTTCTTCAGCCTCAACACTGCAATTCACTGCATAGGCAAACAGTATGGGAGGACCAACTTCCTAATAATGGGAACATTGTTTTCAGGTGACCCTCCTGTATGTCTTTTCAAAGGGTTATTGGGGTACGTCCAAATTTGGGGCAGGTGTTGCATTCACTGCATAGGCAAACAGTATGGGAGGACCAACTTCCTAATAATGGGAACATTGCTTTCAGGTAGCCCTCCTGAACGTCTCCTCAAAGGTTTATTGGGGTGCGTCCAAATTTTTGGCAGCTTTGCCACTCATTGCAAAGGCAACAACAGTATAGGAGACCCATTGTTTAATAATGGGAACAACAAAGCATACCCAGCTGACGGATGAATAGTAAAGGCTGCCTGATGTCCCTACAAAAATAGGCTTTGTGACTTTCAGAGTCCCTCCTTTATAAATGAAACAGGATGTGTTTGATGATGTGTCACACACCATATGGCCAGATAAGGTTGTAACATGTTAAAATGACATTTTCCATTGAATGCAATTGTCTTGGTTGAAAACAATGCTAAAGTTCAAAAACGCATCAAAAACGCTATGTGCGAACATAGCCCAAGGTGTGGAGGAGCATTTTTGTTTTTGGTTATTTATTTTGCCTTATATACAAGTCATTACCCTGAAAAGGATGTTCCTTAACATATTTCCCTGGAAAATCCATTTTGGTTTCATTTTTGTATGTTTTATTGTGAGTCTGTAAAAGCGGCGTAAGACTCTGACAACATTGTTCACAGCAGTGATCTGGGATTAAGAAATGCTTCCAGGGGTCTTCCCCATGATGTTCCCATGTCATTTGAGCACTGTTCTCATCGATTTCCGCAATTTATAGTCCCTCTAAAGTCCGCCGAGGGAGTGCGGTAAAAATGCCTGGGTTTCCCATAGACTTACATTGGTCTCGTTGCGCGGGTCCAGCACCCGAGCATTCCAATATGCTCGACCCCAGCAACGAGCGCCCGAGCATTTTACTACTTTTAACCTTTCTTAATATCTTTAAAAAAAAAATGATGTTTGAAAAATCATGCCAACATAAAGTAGACCTATTGGAAATGTTACTTACTACAGTCCTTAACACTGAAAATTGCAACACTTAGAAGGAGACGTTGTGCAATTACAGAAATCACAATATCGATAAACATGTTAATGTTATTCGAAGCATGAAAAAATTGAAGACAAATTGTCAAAACAGCTTGATTTATTCATTAATGAGTATGATCACTACAAACAGAAATTCATGAAATTACACTCCTAGGCATGTTTGCAGTGAAGTTACTAATAGTCGTCTGGGGAATTTTCTGCCATGCTGAATGTACTTGGGCACGTATCTCATCAGATGCTGGCATCTGCCCTTGTAATTGGTGACCAATGACGTTCCAGATGTGCTTGACTGGAGACAAGTCCAGAGACCCAGCAAACCATGGTAGTACATTAAGGCCACACAGACTGCTTACAGTAGTACAAGTAGCATGCAGATTGGCTTTGTAGTGTTGAAAAAGGGCTCATGGAACACTTTAGAGAAATGGCCGTACCACTGGTTCCAAAACCAAATCAATGGAATGCCTATTTGACGTTCCCTTGTGAAGGCCTCTTCATGGCACAGAGAGTGGCACTGGTGATCAAGTAACTGAAGCAATTCCTTAGGGAATGTACACCCGTCATTTTTTTTCAGGTAGATTCCACCAAGAATCCACTTGAGAAAGTGGCACAAAATGAGGCTTAGGTTATGTCTTAGGTTATGTCTCAGCATTCGGAAACACTGAATAAAAAAAATTAAAAGAATAAGATTTCATTCTTCATGGCTGCTTCCTCTAGGAAGCCTTAAGCACTCTATACTTGAATGTATAGAGTAAAATAGAGCCGATGCAAACCTCCTGAAACACGCCAGTGGAGTTGCTTCAGGAAAACGATCGCTAGCATTTTCCTGAAGCAGTATCGCTTTAAAAAACCCAACAAGTGTCTTATACATGCTTTTGCTTCACAGGTTTATTTAGTGCGTCCTTCATCTCTACATCAGTACCATTGCTGATGATGAATCATTGCTCTGTTTTTCAGTTTCATATTGGCTGTAAACTTGGCCAGAGTCTCAGCCTGATTTTAACGTTATTGGCAGCAGTGTTGTATGGGAAGAAAAGACTAGGTAGCTAGCAGATGTTGGCTGAGCAGATGGTAGATTCAGTCAGTTAATAACTGTCTAGAGGTGGCTGTACATGTTAAAATGTCTCATTGGCACTTATAGGGCAGTCTTAGGGTATATAATGTCCTGGACATGCTGAAAGGATCTTGTAGCTTGAGCAACTACAGTCTAAATGGAAAAGTTAGATTTTTAATTTGATCGATCCAGGCAGGTTTTCAGAATAACTCAGTAGTTCTACATGAAGCATTACACTGTCTAGATATCCTAGAACTAATTTTTGACCTTTGGGTATATTATGTATGGTACTCGTTGCACAATCTCCATATGTCACAGATTAACATATGTAAGAAAGGGCAAAAATCTGAAAACAAATCTAAAACATATAGGGCATGCTGTATATATGAAAATTGTAACTTGCTCTACAACATGTGCAGACTTTTCCACTGGTTTTTATATATTTTCTTAAAAAAAAACAATAACTTGCATGAAAGGAGTTAGACATGAATAACTTATTGATCATTTGGGGTCCGACTTCTGGGATACATTTATCGGCAGTAAGTATAGTAACTTTTTATCCCCTTTAGAAAAAGGACCAGCAGGTTGGATGCTGATTGCTGCTTGCTTCATTCTCTATGGGGTGCAGCAAAATGGCATTCTAATGGGGATTAAAGTGCCTTGTTCTGCGGACGATAGCAGTCAGACCCTCATCGATAAACAAGTCATCACTTATCCCATGAATAGGTGATCATTTATTTTCTTTGGACAACCATTTTATGTTCACTATAAATCCACCACAATACAACCAGACTTTAACCCCTTTCCTGCCTTAGACGTAGTTACGTCTAAGGTGGGCTCCCCCTGTTTGCTGTGGGCTCCGGCGGTGAGCCCTCAACTTTACCGGCACATGTCAGCCTGTTTGAACAGCTGGCATGTGCCCCAAACAGCCATGGGTGGAATCACAATCCACCTGAGGCTGTTAACATGCTAAATGCCGCTGTCAATCTCTGACAGTGGCATTTATCATGATTGCACCGTAAGCGCGTCACTAATCCCGCCCATCGCCAACCGTGTCAATATGACCGCAGGTCGCTGATGTGTTGGCATGACAACTCGGTATATGAAGCAGACCCCTGTGGTTGTCATTGACAGATTGCTATGAGCAACACCCAGCAGTCGGTGCTCAAAGCGAGGGAGCATTTTAGCTACATAGAACAGGGCTGAAGCCCTGCTCTATGTAGCACAAGTGTCAGATGATCACAGCTTCTAGTCTCCCATGGGGACTATTGAAGCAAGTAAAAAGATAAATGTTTTTGAAAATATTAAAAAATTAAACAAATATGGAAGTTCAAATCACCCCACATTCGCCCCATTCAAAAGAAATCAATAAAGAAAAAAAAATACACATATTTGGTATCGCCATGTTTAGAAACGCCCAATCTATCAATCTATCAATATATAAAAATAATTAATCCGATTGGTAAATGCCTTAACAAGAAAAAAGTGAAAACGCCAGAATTACTTTTTTTGGTAGCCACAACATAAAAATGCAATAATGGGCAATGAAAAGAACGTATCTGCACCAAAATGAAGTCAATAAAAACGTCAGCTCGGCACACAAAAAGAAGCGAAGCCCTCGCCCAGCCACAGATCATGAAAAATGAAGACGTTACGGGTCTTGCAAAATGGCTATTTTTTTTTTTTAAGAAACTTTGGATTTTTTTCACCACTTAAAAAAGAACCTATACATGTTTGGTAGCTACACGAACTCACAATGACCTGGAGAATCATAATGGCAGGTCTGTTTTAGCATTTAGTGAACATGGTAAAATAGCAAACAATTGTGAAGTTGCACTTTTTTTTGCAATTTCAGCACTCTGAATTTTTCTCCTGTTTTCCAGTACACTATATGGCAAAACCAATTATGTAGTTCAAAAGTACAACTCATCCTGCAAAAAAAACCCCTTACATGGCCATATTGACGGAAAAAAAAACAACTTAAGGCTCTGGGAAGAAGGGGAAAAAAACAAACTCAAAAACAGAAAACCCAAGATCGCGAATGGGTTAAAATTAAGACATTTATAAAATGGATTATACTAGAAAATAGCCTACAGCTGTCAGTAGTAACAGAGACATACGGTAGCTTGTCCATCCTGTAACACAGCCTTGGCATGGTTTCATTTACTGTCAGCCTCCCAACGCCTCAAAGCATAAAGTGTGCGATGGAGGGGAGGCTGCCACTGCTCCTAGTCTTGTTCTGTAAAAAATGCTGCCAGTCACTACTCAGACAGCACCTCAGATGGAGCAGCAAGGAGGAGGAGTAGGCAGAACACGCAACATCACATTGATTCAGCTCCAGCAGAACCACCTCATCTTGCAGACAAAGGACTGACTGCTCTATGGCTGATTTTCCTTAGGGAGTGACAGATCATTGCATGTTGGACTGAAGTGGGTTAAAAACACACCACAACACAAATCAGACTGGAATTATTTTTTGCTAGTTAGATCTGACAGATGTATTTATTGAGTTTGCAATTGCATTCAATCACTGCTTGAGAAAAAGGTTCACACATCAAAACCGAAACGTCACAAATTTGGCTAATAAACCACTGTTTTTTTGCCATAACTCTTTGGTATGCTTCCTCCTGTTGCTGCTTTTTATCTGGCTGTTTTTCTGTCAGGGAGATTTTGCACCCACATTCCTTCTAGTGCTGCTCCTGCTCTTTTGAGATTGTAAATTGTAATGAATATTGGGGAAATTGTGGGTCACTGTCACTACATTCAAAAATATCAATGGCCACCTCATCTATACAAATAAAAATTGCCAATGGAGACCTGCAGCACTGAGAAGAAGCAGTGTGCTGCTAGGAAATGGAGTTTGAACAGATAAGAATCGAACCATCCATTCAGCTCTGTGAAGCTGGATGCACAGAGGGGCAGTAGGAAATTAAAGCCTCAAAGGTACAAGACAGAAACTTTATGTTGGGCTTATGATGTACAGTTAAGTCCATATATATTTGAACAGAGACAAAATTTTTCTAATTTTGGTTATAGACATTACCACAATAAACTTTAAACAATACAATTCAGATGCAGTTGAAGTTCAGACTTTCAGCTTTTATTTGAGGGTATCCACATTAAAATTGGATGAAGGGTTTAGGAGTTTCAGCTCCTTAACATGTGCCACCCTGTTTTTAAAGGGACCAAAAGTAATTGGACAATTGACTCCAAGGCTATTTCTTGGACAGGTGTGGGCAATCCCTTCGTTATGTCATTCTCAATTAAGCAGATAAAAGGCCTGGAATTGATTTGAGGTGTGGTGCTTGCATTTGGAAGTTTTTGCTGTGAAGTAAACATGCGGTCAAAGGAGCTCTCCATGCAGGTGAAACAAGCCATCCTTAAGCTGCGAAAACAGAAAAAACCCATCCGAGAAATTGCTACAATATCAGGAGTGGCAAAATCTACAGTTTGGTACGTCCTGAGAAAGAAAGAAAGCACTGGTGAACTCATCACTGCAAAAAGTGGTGGATAATCGCAGATTAATCTCCATAGTGAAGAGAAACCGCTTCACGACAGCCAACCAAGTGAACAACACTCTCCAGGAGGTAGGCGTATCAATATCCCAATCTACCATAAAGAGAAGAGAGGGACCTCTTCCTGTCAGATCGGCTGTCATCGATGGAGCGCGTCCGTTTTTGGACGCGCTACATCGATGACATCTTTTTGATCTGGCAGGGAGACTCTGAATCACTCACGTCCTTTTTTTCCACTATTAATGATAATCACCTCAATATTCACCTCACCTATAAGGCCCATCAAACCTCAATTGATTTCCTCGATGTCCATATCAAACGTGATGTGTCTAATATCTTACAAACGGACATCTTCCGTAAGGCCACTTCCGTTAATTCTCTTTTACACTATACATCTGCACACCCAGCAACAGTTGTCAAAGCAGTTCCTACTGGTCAATTCCTCCACCTACGTAGAATCTGTTCCTCAGATGAGGATTTTGAGAAACAGGCAGAGGAACTCAAATCAAGATTCCTAGATAGAGGATATAGTCCCCGGACAATCAAAAAAGCGTATCATAGAGCTAAACACTCCTCTCGCAACGAACTCCTGTACTCAACTACAAATAGGAGCACTAATAACGCGGTTAGATTCATATCTACAGTAGGTTCAATACACAGGCTGATTCCATGAGACAATGTCTCATCAAGTTTTGGCCTATTCTTCAAGCCGATCCTGTCCTAACCAATTACCTACCTGATAATCCACAGATGATTTTCCGCTGTGCTAGAAATCTTAACGATTTCCTAGTCAGGAGTCATTACAAGACAACACCTCAACCCACTTTTTTGGACAATTTTTCTAGTTCCAATCCCGGTTGTCGTCCGTGTCGGAATTGCGTAGCATGCCCAAATGTGGAGCACAGTAGTTCTTTTACTAATGCTGATGGCACGCAGACATTCCAGATTAAACAGTCCATCACCTGTACTACAAAAGCTGTAATCTATTTTACGACATGCCCATGCCAGAAGATTTACATAGGCATGACTACAAGGCAACTGAAAGTTCATGTACAGGAACATGTTTCAGGTATTTCTGCTGCCCGCAATGAGGACAATATCAACGCTCTCAAGAATATTCCTAGACATTTTAAGATCCATCATAACTGCGATCCAACCTTTTTTAAAGTACGTGGCATAGATGTGATATCTTCTGATATTAGAGGTGGCAAGGTGACTCGTAGACTTGCCCAACGTGAAACTAAATGGATATGGACCTTGAATACTATCCAACCCTTGGGCCTTAACGAAAATAATAGCTACCGTATGTCCCTTTTCTCTGATTAGTTTTATATTTTTATATATTTTGAGCTTTTAATAATTTTTCCTGGCCTACTATCTTTTAATCTAGTATTTTAAATATATTGCATATTATTATGTATAGTTACTTTCCTCTTTTTACATGTGTCTATTGATTTTTAACAGACTGTTTTTATCTATTACCCTTAGTTACCGTCATATTTAATACTGGGCGAATCCTTACCTTCCTGGCTGGTTCCCTTTCCACTGACTATCTGGCACAGATTCCAACTTGATCCCTGGGAGATGAAGAAAGAATATTCATTATCAATGAACTTTTGCACTATGATCTATGGATTTTAGCTTTAATCATTTAATCTTCATTTATTCATCTGCATATTGTATATTTTCTAATTGTTTTACAGCATGTCACTTCTCTTATCTATGGAAGTTGGTTCTAATTATTATTAGTACCATTTTTTATTCTAACATTATTCAATTACACTTTTTCATTTGCATATCCTACCTTTTATTTTCACTATTTTCACTATTGCACATTAGTATTTCTTCCTTTACACTGTTATTTTTTATTTATTCTTGCTTAATTTTATTTACTAGCCCCCATATTTCCTCACCCCTTTCTTGTATGTCTCCCCTAACCTCATTTCTTTGTCATTCCTAGCTTTATTTATTTTTCATTCCAGCCTACATCATCCTCCATGTTGGAATAGTAGTGCACGTGCGCTCCAGTGTCCCCCTCAGCTGACCGTGTGCGGTCGCGTCGCAATGCCGGTGGAGGGTCTGTGAATCATTCACGCCTCCCTCCGGTGTGACGCGGGCGCCATGGCTACCTTTTGGCGTCCTGTTACGCACGCGCTACTCCATACTTCTTCCAACCTGGCCGGACCCCTCGGCTGCTTGATACGTCACTGCTTTACTCCGCCTACTGCATCACCTGCTCCCCCACGTGAGCAGTATGGCTGCAGTGACATCACTCCCATACCTCGCAGCAGTGTTATCCCACCCTCTATATTCATTGGCTCTCATCTCACACTCCCTTTTCTACCATTGGCCTCTCTGCTCATAAATACTTCCCTGATTCTCCTTACGTCACCTCCTGACGAAGGCAATAGCGCCGAAACACGCGTTGGGGTGGAAGCTGTCTTGTAGCCCTGCGTCCCATATTATACTCTGTAAGTTGTACCTAATACTACTAGTACTGAACTGCTATCACGATTTTTTTAGACCCAGTGTCTGCCATCGACCTAGCACTACTTGTTAAAATACCTATTTTTATATGCTAGCACATTTTACATGATTCACCTTGCTTATTACTTCACTTTAGCACTTTTTTTCACTTGAGTTTAATAGTGAGCTATCATTGTTTGGAGATGCTCAATCCCTATTTTTAAGATCACATTTTTACTTTTTGCATATTTTTTATTTTTTTGTTGGAGAGTATTTTTCTTGTTAGCACTTTAAGTAATAGGCTCTTCTTTTTTTATCATATAGTGCTATTCATATGCATAAATTTTATCTGTAACAGCGTCCTTTTTTTTTACAAACCTGTGAATTTCCCCTTACCATTGTTTTTTAATATTGTAATCTATTTAATAAACATTATCTTAGTGGATTTATGGTCGTTATTGGTGCTCTTTTTTCGGTTGTTTCTGTTCGACCATCCACGTTCTTACTCACTGGTCCAGTCTCACGGGCACTGTCTTTTTACGTCTGTCACTGTGAGGTATATGTAATCCTACGTGAGCATTTTCTTTTTGCAATTTTTTTATTTTGACATCCTGAGAAAGAAAGAAAGCACTGGTGAACTCATCACTGCAAAAAGACCTGGGCGCCCACGGAAGACAACAGTGGTGGATAATCACAGAATAATCTCCATAGTGAAGAGAAACCCCTTCACAACAGCCAACCAAGTGACCAACACTCTCCAGGAGGTAGGCGTATCAATATCCAAATCTACCATAAAGAGAAGACTGCATGAAAGTAAATACAGAGGGTTCACTGCACGGTGCAAGCCACTCATAAGCATCAAGAATAAAAAGGCTAGACTGGACTTTGCTAAAAAACATCTAAAAAAGCCTGCACAGTTCTGGAAGAACATTCTTTGGACAGATGAAACCAAGATCAACCTCTACCAGAATGATGGAAAGAGAAAAGTATGGCGAAGACGTGGTACAGCTCATGATCCAAAGCATACCACATCATCTGTAAACACGGCAGAGGCAGTGTGATGGCTTGGGCATGCATGGCTGCCAGTGGCACTGGGTCACTAGTGTTTATTGATGATGTGATACAGGACAGAAGCAGCCGAATGAATTCTGAGGTATTCAGAGCCATACTGTGTGCTCAGATCCAGCCAAATGCAGCCAAACTGGTTGGTCGTCATTTCATACTACAGATGGACAATGACCCAAAACATAAAGCCAAAGCAACCCAGGAGTTTATTAAAGCAAAGAAGTGAAATATTCTTGAATGGCCAAGTCAGTCACCTGATCACAACCCAATTGAGCATGCATTTCACTTGTGACTAAACTTCAGACAGAAAGTCCCACAAACAAACAGCAACTGAAAACCACTGCAGTGAAGGCCTGGCAGACCATCAAAAAGGAGGAAACACAGCGTCTGGTGATGTCCAGAGTTCAAGACTTCAGGCAGTCATTGCCAACAAAGGGTTTTCAACCAAGTACTAGAAATGAACATTTTATTTAAAATTATTTAATCTGTCCAATTAGTTTTGGTCCCTTTAAAATCAGGGTGGCACATGTTAAGGAGCTGAAACTCCTAAACCCTTCATCTAATTTTAATGTGGATACCCTCAAATGAAAGCTGAAAGTTTGAACTCCAACTGCATCTGAATTGCTTTGTATAAAATTCATTGTGGTAATGTTTATAACCAAAATTAGAAAAATGTTGTCTCTGTCCAAATATATATGGACTTAACTGTATATTATTATTATTATATTTATTTATATAGCACCATTAATTCCATGGTGCTGTACATGAGATGGGGTTACATCAAAATACAAATATCACTTACAGCAAACAAAACTAACAATGGCAGACTGGTACAGCGGGGAGAGGACCCTGCCCTTGCGGGCTTACATTCTACAGGATTATGGGGAAGGAGACAGTAGGTTGGGGGTTTCAGTAGCTCCGATGGTGTTGAGGTGGCCGTGTGATCATTACAGGTTGTAAGCTTCTTGAAGAGATGGGTTTTCAGATTCCGTTTGAAGGATCCAAATGTGGTGGATAACCGGACGTGTTGGGGCACAGAATTCCAGATGATAGGGGATATTCGGGAAAAGTCTTGGTGTAATAATTATAGAGGATAACTCAGGAGACTCTTTGCGTGGAACAAGACAACTACAGGACACAGTTTTATAAGTGGTAAAGTCTATATTATCACATGGTGATTCAAACAGGTACAGAGAGAAACTCAAGTCCACAACACTTGGAGTAAATATTAAATGCAGCTTAGCAGTCTATAGGAAACTTCAGAGGAAAATGCAATCACGCAGAAAGTCTATGAAGCACAATTATTCTTGAGGATACTTGACACGAATAAGTCCTTGCTTGGTCCAATACACAGATAGATATGCTTATAAGGCAGTTCAAATAATATCTTAGCTCAACCAGGGAGGCCTGGGTAATAGTCTCAGGTTCTTGCAGAGCAGCAACAGCTTACATGTCCAGCAAATGCAGATGGAAGTAAACACGAGCAGCAGATGAAGGAGGATTACTGGAACTGGTGTATGCAGCAGGAACTCAGAGCAGAGTAGCAGGATAACCTCGCAGGTTCACAGGAGCAGGTATATAGCCAGGGAGTAACCAGAGGTCAGGAGCTGGATGCAAGGCAGAATACTCTAGCACAGACTGAAGGCTGGGGTGGAGTTTTATAGCAGGAAGACACAGTGCACATGAGACCAAAGATGCCATCTTGGAAAAGGGCAGTAATGCACAAAAGGTAATAAAAAATGTTCAGAGTCCTGACACTTGGAGGCGATTGTGTGAGGAGTGAATAAGTGTGGAGGAGAGAAGGAGGTCTTGGGAGGACTGGAGATTACATGAGGGAAGATATTGAGAGATTAGTATGGAAATATACGGAGGAGAAAGGTTATGGATGGCTTTGTAGGTCAGTGTTAGTAGTTTAAACTGGATGCACTGGGAAATTGGGAGCCAGTGAAGGGATTTGCAAAGAGGGGAAGCAGGAGTGTAGCGAGGAGAGAGATTAATTAGTCGGGCAGCAGAGTTAAGGACAGACTGGAGACACTTAGTCATGCATATGCTGTGCTTTATAAAAATTATTGCCAATGTGGGAATAGCCCTTTAAGTCTATTAGCTTGAAGATCAGCTTCCTCTTTGAATAATCTACTAGAGCAGGCCACTCAAAATCTGGATGACATTCTTGTGAGAAAGCGGGACTAGTGTTCAGGAATTGTGAATATGTACATGGTAGGCACATTGCATTGCAGGCAAAACTTAACATAACTGACCTAGATCCTGTAAGAGAATTGCTTCTTGTCACAAAGGTGGGTACTCAAAATGGTTGCTCTAATAAGATGTCTGCCCCCTCTTACAAAGTCCCCCCATAACTCCTCCTCCAACCCCTCCTCCTTCCATAACTGAACCAGTGCCCCTCCCAGCATGTAATTTTAAACTCCATTAGGGAAAATCTTAAACCCCATAGCCATGTCAGCTCCCAATCTTCCCACGTCACCCTGTCATGTCGGCCTCCCTTTATGACCGGGGGCCTAGTACAGCCTTTCTTGAAACCTGGGGAACATTCCTTCTAATTACTAAGTTTAGGTGTTTCAGTAATACCCATTGCAAAACGTTGCATAAAGTCAAGCACATGGTCTTTCAATTTCCATAGACAAAAATTTGTAATATGGCATTAAGGCCAGACGTTGGTTGACTACACCCCTGAAACTCTCCCCCACAAGTGTTGGCTCATGGATGCTCGATTATGAAACAAAAAAGTATGGTTATTGGCATCTAGTCTTAGGCAAGGGCACACTGAAGAACTGAAAGTAATGCGGCACCTTTGACAAGTCAGTTTATGAAATATATGATTTGCCCTTGTCAACTATTAGGCTATGTGCACACGTTGCGGATTTTGCTGTGGACCTGCAGCGTTTTTACCTCGCGGATTTGCACTAAATCCGAAAAGGGTAGCTCAGCCAATGTAAATCAATGGGAATCCAGAATTGGTTTGCACATGCTGCAGAAAATTCCGCACCGACTCTCAGCGTTTTATTTTCAGCAGCATGGCAATTCTTTTTGTGGATCTGTGGCGTTTCTGCACCCATTGACTTTCATTGAGTCAGTCAAATCCACAGCTAAACCGCAGGCGTAAACAGATCTGTGGATTAGCTGCGGATTTGAGTGTCAAAAATGCTGCGGAAAGGAAGGAGGAATAGTGTGTGCGGAGAATACTATGTGTGTGGGCGGAGAATATGTGCGTGTCTGTCTGCGGGTGTCTGTGTGTGTAGCCAGGCATCGTCTGATGGGACTACTACTCCCATCTGGCTATGTCTGGTGTCACATATAACAGTGACAGCATGAGCTGATAATGGGACAACAGTAGTCCCATCATCTGGAGACTGTGTTCAATTGTAAAAAGAAAAAACACATTAATACTCACCAAACACCTAATCCCCGATGCCCTTGATCTCCTGCAACAAAAATAAACAAACATATACTGCCTGTCCGCCGTAGTCCATTTAATAACGAGTGTCCCAGGTGATCTCATGTGTAGAACAGTCACATTGAGAGACGTGACCGCTCTACCCAACCCCCGGTGATACACTGACAGGAGCTAATCGCTCCCACAGTGTATCACTGTGCCACCATCAGAGGTCACCGGAGTTCGTGCTGTCACTTGCGGCACCGGAGCGTGAGAAAATTCTCACACAGCGGTAGTGCCGTAAGAGCACAAACTCCGCTAAAATCTTCAGTGTATCACCGGAGGCCGGGTAGAGCAGTCACATCTCCCGATGTGACTGTTCTACATGTGAGATCATTGTGGGACACTCAGTAAATGGACTACATCGGCCAGGGAGTATTTATGTGTTGGTTTATTTTATTTTTGTTGCAGGTGATCGAGGGATTCGAGATTAGGAGATGCAGTAAGTATGGTAAATTAAGATTCAATAAAGGAGTCTTTGTGATTATTTCAATTAAAGGACTTTATTCTGGCTGTTTCTTTATTTACCATATAACTATAGGTTTAGTAATGGATAGGTGTCTTATTGACACTTCTCCATTACCAAGCCGTGGGCTTGATGTCACCGGAGAATACACAGGTGAAATCAACCCCACAAATATTACCTCACTTGCCACCACTACAGGGAAAGTGGGAAGAGTGAGGAGTGAGGTTAAGTGCCAGAATTGGGGCACCATTTCAGGGGCAGCTGAGAGCGTTGATGTTTTCAGCCTGGGGGGTGCCAATATACATGGCCCCTTCCCAGGCTATTAATATCAGCCCACAGTTTTCTGCCTAGCCTTTGCTGATTCAATTTTATAGGGTGACCCCATGTCAAATTTTCTGGGGTTCCCCTGTAAACTAGATAGTAAAGGCTAAGCAAACTGCTGTGAGCTGATATAATAGCCTGGGAACCTTTATGGCTATTGGCTCCTTCCCAGAATATTAACATTAGCCCTCAGCCATCAGCTTTCCCTCTGCAGGTTATGGAAATTACGCGGGAGCCCACAAATTTTTTTATTTTTTTTAAATAAACAGATATTGCATTTCACGCAGATTTTGTGTGTCTTTTATTTAACTCTTTATGTACCATTTTATTAATGAGGGTATCTGGCTGACATATATATATATATATATATATATATATATATATATATATACATATATATATATATATATATATATATATATATACAGTATATATATATATATATATATATATATATATATATATATATATATATGTATGTACATACCATATGCTCAAGTATAAGCCGATCCAAGTATAAGCTGAGGCACCTAATTTTGCCACAAAAAACTGGGAAAACGTATTGACTCGAGTATAAGCCTAGAGCAGGAAATGCAGCTGCTACCGGTAAATTTCAAAAATAAAAATAGATACCAACGAAAGTAAAATTGAGACATCAGTAGGTTAAGTGTTTTTGAATATCCATATTGAATCAGGAGCCCCATATAATTGCTCCATACAGTTCATGATGGGTCCCATAAGATGCTCCATACAAAATACGCCCATATAATGCTCCATAAAGTTCATAATGGGCCCCATAAGATACTCCATATTCAAATATGCCCCATATAATGCTGCACAAAGGTTAATAATGGCCCCATAAGATGCTCCATATTAAAATATGCCCCATATAATGCTGCATAAAAGGTTAATGATGCCCCATAAGATGCTCCGTAGAATATGCCCCATATAATGCTCCATAAAAGTTGATGGCCCCATAAGGTGCTCCATAGAATAATATGCCCTATATGCTGCTCCATAAAAGTTGATGGCCCCATAAGATGCTCCACAGAATAATATGCCCTATATGCTGCTCCATAAAGGTTGATGATGGCCCCATAAGATGCTCCATATAATATTATAACCCCATATCTGCTGCTGCAATTAAAAAAAAATGACATACCTCTCGTCGCCGCTGGCTCAGGACCCCGGTCCTTGCGATATTCACCCGTCCCTGTCCCACCACCGCGTGCCGCTGTGTCTTCCGGGTCTCTGCAGTGACTGTTCAGGCAGAGGGCACGCACTAACCAGGTCATTGCGCCCTCTGACCTGAACATCACAAAGAGGATGCGGAAGACGGAGCCCGGTGGTGGAACGGGGACAGGTGAATATCACATGGCTCACCCTCCACCGTCATACCCTCCTGGCGCAGTCTCTGCAAGTCCCTGCTTCTCCGATGGTCTCCAGCGCGTGCCGGGAGATTGTTCCTGTGTTCAGCGGTCACATGGTACCGCTCATTAAAGTAATGAATATGCACTCCACACTATGCGAGAGGAGTCACGTCCATATTCATTACTTTAATGAGCAGTACCACGTGAGTGCTGAACACAGGAAAAGCTGCCGGCGCCGAGATCATCCGAGAAGCAGGGACGTGCAGAGACCTTGCCGGGAGGGTGAGTATGATGTGACAGCCGCCACTCCTGCTGCTCCCCCGCCGACCCCCTGGGACAATGACTCGAGTATAAGCCAAGAGGGACACTTTCAGCCTAAAAAAATGGGCTGAAAATCTCAGCTTATACTCGAGTATATTCAGTATATATTATATTCACTTACATTTGTTTTGTGTATAAACATTATATTTGAACATGGTATGTAATGATATTATGGTCTCCAATGGAGAATGTAAAAGAAGAGGTTGGACAAGGAAATGACATCCCAATTCTTTTTTTTTTGTTAAATAAGATATCTTTATTTAGCTTTCAAATCTGCAGACAAATCCGCAGAGAAAAATGCATGAAAATCCGCATCAAAACAGCACGGATTTTCAACTGCATTTTCTGCCAAGAGAAGCAGAATCTGCACAGATTTTTGCAAAGGCAAATCCGCAACTTGCGCACATAGTCTAAGTGCTATTATTGTGAAATGGAGGTATCTAGGAGTATTAACAGCACAGCCATGAAGTAGTCCATGCATCACAATGTGGCCTCCTAGTTTCCGTGGCATGCAAAAATTATCTGTCCTATATATTATCACTAACCACCTAGTACCAGCAGACGCCAGTTTTTAACGTATGAGTTTGATCCGTGCTTTTCACAGATAAAACCCATACCTATATACTCTTTGGGGATATTCACGTCTTTTTGCAGACCGAGCGGTTTACACTGAAATATGAAAACATGCTACCCATGTTCCATCTGATTTTAATGTATATATTTTGGAGAAACTTAAGAAAACTTTTTGTAGCAAAACAAATAGATGAAACGTTTAGGGTGTGCTCATGCTGTCTTGGCGTACCCACTTTGTTTTTGAAGCTTAAGGCACGTCTGGAAAATGCCAGTGTTTTTTCTGAAGAGACTTTTCTATATCTATGCCACCGATGACTTTTCATACATTCTATATGTAAGATGGTGGCGGCTTCAAGCTGAAGTTGGCATAAGAATGGACAGGTGACTTCTTTTAGATGCTCCATGGCTTTTGAAGCCTGAAGAGCTTAAAAGAAGTGACAAAAGAGAGAAAATATGAGCAACAAATTGTTTTGACAATACTATGACTATGCTAATTCTTTATTATAGCGCTTATTCAGGTGAGTTCCTGGCAAAATCAGCCTGAAAAAGATGTTGTGACCATAACCTGATGGTAAAAGCTGAGCAAAGAGAGGCTATGTGCCATACATCATTAAAAGTAATCCACATGAGGATAGGCTATGTTAGATGAACACTGCCATATTTAGTCCTGCCTTGTCCACAAACTGCGTCTGTGGCTGGATCCCTGCACAGCTTTATGAACTTGTCGGCATCACATAAGGTTGCAGGAGCTGTCTGCTATTAAAACCAGCACTGACTATGCTGCATAACACACAAGACTAGTGCATGCTGGAATGTTCTCTAATGGACCTCTGGTCCATGTGCAAAAAAGGAAAACCGCACATATACATCAGAACAGTGACTAACATTGCAGTTGCTGGGGTGAACGTAGCCTAAGTGTCTAATAGTGCCGGACAGAAATGTTCAGGAGACATATTAGAGATAAAAAACAGGTAATATAAATGGCATTAGCTGAAAGGTCTCCGGACAATCAATGATAATTCAGTGGGAAAATTTGGAAGACACATGAACGAAACATGTAAAGTGTATGCGCATAGCAGAGCTGAGAGTGTTTGTGGGTGTAAAGTGTGGGGAACATCATAATGTGTGGTGAGGCCTCTGGGCGGAATCATACTTTGTGATGGGCAGTTCTGTGAGGGCATCCTACTGTGTGATGGGCAATTCTGTGAGGGCATCCTTCTGTGGGATGGGCAGTTTTGTGGAGGCATCCTACTGTGAGATGGGCGGTTCTGTGGGGACATCCTACTATGTCATGGACAATTCTGTGGGGGTATCCTTCTGTGGGATGGGTGGTTCTGTGGGGTCATCCTTCTGTGTGATGAGCAGTTCTGTGGGGGTATTCTTCTGTGTGATGGGTGGTTCTGTGGGGTCATCCTTCTGTGTGATGGGCAGTTCTGTGGGGGTATTCTTCTGAGTGATGGGTGGTTCTGTGGGGGCATTCTTCTGTGTGATGGGCCTTTCTGTGGGGGCATCGTACTGTGTGATGGGCCTTTCTGGGGGACATCCTACTGTGTGATGGGCCTTTCTGTGTGGGCATTCTTCTGTGTGATGGGCCTTTCTGTGGGGGCATCCTACTGTGTGATGGGCCTTTCTGCGGGGGCATCCTACTGTGTGATGGGTGGTTCTGTGGGGTCATCCTTCTGTGTGATGGGCAGTTCTGTGGGGGTATTCTTCTGTGTGATGGGTGGTTCTGTGGGGGCATTCTTCTGTGTGATGGGCCTTTCTGTGGGGGCATCCTACTGTGTGATGGGCCTTTCTGTGGGGGCATCCTACTGTGTGATGGGCCTTTCTGTGGGGGCATTCTTCTGTGTGATGGGCCTTTCTGTGGGGGCATCCTACTGTGTGATGGGCCTTTCTGTGGGGGCATCCTACTGTGTGATGGGCCTTTCTGTGGGGGCATTCTTCTGTGTGATGGGCCTTTCTGTGGGGGCATCCTACTGTGTGATGGGCATTCATGTGATGGGCCTTTCTGTGGGGGCATCCTACTGTGTGATGGGCCTTTCTGTGGGGGCATCCTACTGTGTGATGGGCCTTTCTGTGGGGGCATCCTACTGTGTGATGGGCCTTTCTGTGGGGGCATTCTTCTGTGTGATGGGTGGTTCTGTGGGGCATCTTACTCTTTAGGGAGCATTACAGGGGTACCATATTGCGTGAGGACACTAGTGGGCTTCACTGGGAGGAATATTTCTGTGTGGGCACATAAAGGACCTGGTGAGGTTTGGGTACTGGCTTTGTGTGAAATAAACATGCCGCAATCCATGTTCTTCTTTCTTATAGTTTAGTTGGGATCAGTAGCGTAGCTACCAGGGGGGCAGAGGGGGCGGTCGCCCCGGGCCCTGTGCTCTGAGGGGGCCCACCCGGAGCTACGCTACTGTCAGGGCCGGCGATAGGGGCCCCTGCCTCTGGTCAATGTTTATCTTTAATTTCCCCTGCGTTTCTACTGTGTATGTAGCTAAAGTAACATGCACGGTACAAACGCTCACAGGGGGTCAACAGAGAGATGGAAGAGAAGGCCTCCAATCAGAGTGCAGGGAGTGAGTCATGTGATCGCTCTTCTGCTGTCTGTGGAGGAGAGGGGGAAGGGAGGTCACTCACCGCTCACCCAATCCCGGCTGAGCGCGCTGTGCTCAAAGCTCCTGTGCTGCAGAGAAGTGATCACTCAGCTCCAGCAGCAGCAGCCGGGGACGCAGGGGGACTCTGCCTCTGACTGTGACCTGAGCTCACTGCCTGCACATGATGTCTGCATCTGACTGGGAGGAGCCTGAGGAGCAGCCCCCAGGACCAGAGGACACTCTCCACACAGCATGAGGAGGATCTTGGCACATGTCATTTGCTATTTTATATGTCTGATCTGTTGCCTTGCATACATACTTACAGGCACAGTATATAAAGCAATGAAGGTTCTTAAACTCGTATGTCTTGTTTATCCTGCAATCTGGACAGACACTGAAAACTGACATGTGATCGCTAAGTGTCTTGGCACATAATGTATTTACTGCTGATTAGCTTATGAGAAGGAGAATGATTATTTCCTTAAGTTTGCGAGTGGCTGGAGTCTTGCAGGACGGCTTTTACATGTGGGAGCCTGTCACCATATAAGGTCCGGCCAGCATCTTTTCTATGCCCTCACATAGTGTTCTAGAATGCTCTCTATGTCCCCAATCCTCTATGCAAGGCACAAAAAAGAGCTTTTATTATACTCACAGATGGCGTGGTCCGGGCATCACTAGTCTTGATCCGGCGCCGTCCCTCTTCCTGTGATCGCTGTCCCTCTTTGTGTGGAAGATGCGTTCTACATTTTGCATTCAGTGTCCTCTATCGCACTCCCGTGCAGGTGTCTTTCTCTTTGCCCTGCTGAAGTCAGAGCACAGTATTGTAGTGCGCATGCGCCGGCTTTATTTCCAGGTAACTAGCGCCCTTTGGCCTTTCCCAGCACATATGCACTACAGTACTTGGCTCTGCTTTCAGCAGCCTAGAGAGAAGTGCGCCTGCACAGGAGCGCGATGGGTGACACGGTGTGGATGACGTAGGATGTGTCATCCAGATGAAGCAGTAATGGAGGATGGCGATCTTAAGTCAAGACCAGCTATGCCTTGGTGAGCACCATTGGTGAGTATAATGAGGTCATTTTTATGCCTTGCGGTGGGGATTGGGGACACATTTATTGGGGACACATTTACAGCCTTCCTTATAGAGGCTGCCTATGGGAGCTGCATTATACTATATAGTCTTCCTATGTGAAGGGCATTATACTATAGGGTCTGCCTATGGGGAGTGCATGATACTATATGGAGGCCCAGGGCCGGACTGGGACTAAAATTCAGCCCTGGCATTTGAAGTTACACAGGCCCACTTGTCACATGGTGACTGTATAATATCTTTGTACACTTGTAGGCAGGGCCGGTTTTAGGCAAAGTGGGGCCCTAGGCAAAGTTTAAAATGGGGCCCCAAAAGCTAACATATTCCACATCACACAGAAGCCTTTCTGTTGTATTTACGTGCGCTGAGTTCAGGCCGCTAAATGAGTTTGATCGACAATACGGAAGTTGTTCAACGCTTGTTTCTCGGCCTCTTTCCACCAGCTGAGGAATAATGATGGGACAGAACGATCACTAATAGATCACTAACAGATCACCATACAGTATCATGTTTTCAGCAGCACATCTACAGTTTACACTGGCAATGTGCTGCTGACAACAAGGCTTTTTGTTCCAGCAAAAACAATCTGAATATGCAGCATTTTACTTGTTTAGTAAAATACACCCCATAGTCCTCCATATATTATAATGTGCTCCATAGTCCTCCATATAGTATAATACACTCCCTATAGTCCTCCATATATTAAAATACACTGCTCAGTCCTCAACATAGTATAATACACTCCTCATAGTCCTCCATATAGCATAATACACTCCTCATAGTGCTCCATATAGTATAATGCACCGCCACAGTCATCCATGTAGTACAATTCACTTCCCATAGTAGAATGCACCCCATAGTTCTTCATATAGTATAACGTATTCCCCATAGTCCTCGATACAGTATCATGCAGCCCACATATAGTATAATGCAGCCACCCCAGAGTATAATACACCAACCACAGAGTATAATGCAGCCACCCCAGAGTATAATGCAGCCACCCCAGAGTATGTAACCCCCATAGAATATAATACAGCCCACCTCCCCATAATATATAATGTAGCCCCCCATAGAATATAATGCAGCCCCCCATAGTATAAAATATAATATACTCCCCATAGTATATAGCAAAGCCCGCATATTATATAGCACAAACCGCATAGTATACAGCACAGCCTGCATACTATAGCACAGCCCGTGTAGTAGATAACACAGCCCACAGAGCAGTATTCAGCACAGACCACACAGTAGTATACAGCACAGACCACACAGTAGTATACAGCACAGCCCACGTAGTAGTATACAGCACAGCCCACGTAGAAGTATACAGCACAGTCCACACAGTAGTATACAGCACAGCCCACAAAGTAATATATACAGCACAGCCCACAGAGTAATATATACAGCACAGCCCACAGAGTAATATATACAGCACAGCCCACAGAGCAATATATACAGCACAGCCCACAGAGTACTATATACAGCACAGCCCACAGAGTACTATATACAGCACAGCCCACAGAGTACTATATACAGCACAGCCCACAGAGTACTATATATAGCACAGCCCACAGAGTACTATATACAGCACAGCCCAGAGAGTACTACATACAGCACAGCCCACAGTGTACTATATATAGCACATAGCACACAGTAGTATACAGCACAGAACACAGCCCACAGAGAACTATATACAGCCCACAGTAGTATACAGCACAGAGCACAGCCCACAGAGAACTATATACAGCCCACAGTGGTATACAGCACAGAGCACAGCCCACAGAGAACTATATACAGCCCACAGTGGTATACAGCACAGAGCACAGCCCACAGAGAACTATATACAGCCCACAGTGGTATACAGCACAGAGCACAGCCCACAGAGAACTATATACAGCCCACAGTAGTATACAGCACAGAGCACAGCCCACAGAGAACTATATACAGCCCACAGTAGTATACAGCACAGAGCACAGCCCACAGAGAACTATATACAGCCCACAGTGGTATACAGCACAGAGCACAGCCCACAGAGAACTATATACAGCCCACAGTAGTATACAGCACAGAGCACAGCCCACAGAGAACTATATACAGCCCACAGTAGTATACAGCACAGAGCACAGCCCACAGAGAACTATATACAGCCCACAGTAGTATACAGCACAGAGCACAGCCACAGAGTACTATATACAGCCCACAGTGGTATACAGCACAGAGCACAGCCCACAGAGAACTATATACAGCCCACAGTGGTATACAGCACAGAGCACAGCCCACAGAGAACTATATACAGCCCACAGTAGTATACAGCACAGAACACAGCCCACAGAGAACTATATACAGCCCACAGTAGTATACAGCACAGAGCACAGCCGAGAGAACTATATACAGCCCACAGTGGTATACAGCACAGAGCACAGCCCACAGAGAACTATATACAGCCCACAGTAGTATACAGCACAGAGCACAGCCCACAGAGAACTATATACAGCCCACAGTAGTATACAGCACAGAGCACAGCCCAGGGAACTATATACAGCCCACAGTGGTATACAGCACAGAGCACAGCCCACAGAGAACTATATACAGCCCACAGTAGTATACAGCACAGAGCACAGCCCAGAGAACTATATACAGCCCACAGTAGTATACAGCACAGAGCACAGCCACAGAGTACTATATACAGCCCACAGTGGTATACAGCACAGAGCACAGCCCACAGAGAACTATATACAGCCCACAGTAGTATACAGCACAGAGCACAGCCCACAGAGAACTATATACAGCCCACAGTAGTATACAGCACAGAGCACAGCCCACAGAGAACTATATACAGCCCACAGTAGTATACAGCACAGAGCACAGCCCACAGAGAACTATATACAGCCCACAGTGGTATACAGCACAGAGCACAGCCCACAGAGAACTATATACAGCCCACAGTAGTATACAGCACAGAGCACAGCCACAGAGTACTATATACAGCCCACAGTGGTATACAGCACAGAGCACAGCCCACAGAGAACTATATACAGCCCACAGTAGTATACAGCACAGAGCACAGCCACAGAGTACTATATATAGCACAGTAGTATACAGCACAGAGCACAGCCACAGAGTACTATATATAGCACAGTAGTATACAGCACAGAGCACAGCCACAGAGTACTATATATAGCACAGTAGTATACAGCACAGAGCACAGCCCACATCTCTTCTCTTCCTCCACCCCCTCCCCTCACCTCCTCCGAGAATGGCCCCACAGTCCAGGAAAAAAAAAAACTCTCCTCACCTCTCCTCTTGCCAGCGTTGCTTCCGCCTTCCTGCTCCTGTCTCTGTCTCAGCAGCTGCAGTCTGCCCGGGACACAGCAGGTGCGCGATGATATGACGTCATCGCGCACCCGCAGTGTCAGAGGCAGAGCGGGGAATGATGGGAGAGGAGCGTCTGTAGACGCTCTCCTCCATCATTGAATTCAACTGTACCGGCGTCTATACGCCGGTATAGTTGAATGCGACGGCGGGGGGAGGCGGATCGAGCGGCCCACTACTGGCACCGGCCCTTCTGGCATTTGCCAGAAGAGCCCGATGGCCAGTCCGGCCCTGTGGAGGCCTATGGGGAATGTATTATACCATATTGAGGACTATCTGGTGTATTATGCTATATGGAGGCTATCTAGAGGGCCATCATTCAGTGTGGAGATTACAGCGACGGGGCCATCATACAGTGTTGGAGCCATTTTGGGGGATATTAAGGGGTCAGTATATACAGTGAGGGGGCATCATACTGTGTATAGGGGAGCTGTACAGTGGGGGAGACTTGGGACTTTATTAAATGTAAACTGAGCACTTATTCTTACAGGGGAACTCAGGTTACTGTGACTATCAAAGGGTCACACACAGAGGACATTATTACTTTCTAGGGGACAAAATGTGGGCACTGATTTCTAGGGCACTTGCACCCGGCATTACTATATTATAGAGGAGTGCTTTAGAATTTAGAGGGCACAGAGAACCACACAGCAGGTGCAGTAATAGGGACATATGGCAGCAGAGGCTCAGTATTGGGGTATCAGGGGCAGTAATAGGGACACATGGCAGCAGCGACTCAGTATTGGGGTATCAGGTGCAGTAATAGGGACACATATGGCAGCAGCGGCTCAGTATTGGGGTATCAGGTGCAGTAATAGGGACACATATGGCAGCAGCGGCTCAGTATTGGGGTATCAGGTGCAGTAATAGGGACACATACGGCAGCAGAGGCTCAGTATTGGGGTATCAGGTGCAGTAATAGGGACACATACAGCAGCAGCTGCTCAATATTGGGGTATCAGGGGCAGTAATAGGGACACATACGGCAGCAGCGGCTCAGTATTGGGGTATCAGGGGCAGTAATAGGGACACATACGGCAGGGGCTCAGTATTGGGGTATCAGGTGCAGTAATAGGGACACATACGGCAGCAGCGACTCAGTATTGAGGTATCAGGTGCAGTAATAGGGACACATACGGCAGCATCGGCTCAGTATTGGGGTATCAAGGGCAGTAATAGAGACACATACGGCAGCAGCGGCTCAGTATTGGGGTATCAGGGGCAGTAATAGGGACACATACGGCAGCAGCGGCTCAGTATTGGGGTATCAGGGGCAGTAATAGGGACACATATGGCAACAGTGGCTCAGTATTGGGGTATCAGGGGCAGTAATAGGGACACATACGGCAGCAGCGGCTCAGTATTGGGGTATCAGGTGCAGTAATGGGGACACAGACGGCAGCAGCGGCTCAGTATTGGGGTATCAGGTGCAGTAATAGGGACACATACGGCAGCAGTGGCTCAGTATTGGGGTATCAGGGGCAGTAATAGGGACACATACGGCAGCAGCGGCTCAGTATTGGGGTATCAGGTGCAGTAATAAGGACACATACGGCAGCAGCGGCTCAGTATTGGGGTATCAGCAGGATGAGGAGTTTGTGTGATGGTGATGGGGCTGGAATATGAGAAGTGAAACGTGTCTTTGTTGTATTCTCTGCAGATGAGTTGTAGCTGGAAGAAGTTGTCGTGTCGGTCTGGGCCAGATGGGAAAAATGAACAATTCTATCAGAAAGAACGTCAGCGGTAAGTCACTATCTGTAACTGTGCAGAGATCTGTTATATGTTCTGTAGGACTGGTATCTACCACTGACCATATGGCAGTAATATCAGTGTTGGTCTTTATATAGAGATTATCTTCAGTAACAGCGCGGTCATCTGCTGAGGTTCTCCACTATAAGGGCGCGTCACCGAATTGTAATGAAGGTTACCTGGTTAGGGGCACACTCAGAAGCTTCGCCCCCCCCCTGGACCAAAACCCTAGCTACACCTCTGGTTGGGATGTATGATGTTCTTTCACCTCACAACCCCCATGTCTGGAAGTCACTCGCACATGTCTAGAGACTCCACCATGAGGAGACGCCATACTGACCACTGCTAGTCCCATTGACTCACACACAAGACATGGCCTGGACATGGTGAAAGTACATGGATGTCAGACAACCTGGTGTAACAGGTGGATAGAAAGTAGCACAACCCCCAGAGCAGGCGCTCTACCGTCTGCAATGAATGAATTCTGAGCGTCTGGGACACAGATGGAAACGGCTCCACATGTGGTAGAATGGTACATCCCAGGTGTATGGTGGATGCGCTGAGGCGACAGCGCACAGGGCTAAACCACAGAGAGGGGTGGGGACGGCGCACTGGTGGGTCCTCAGATGCCCCCCCCTGCCGCCGGTATTTGGGGAAGGCGGGGAGACAGGCAGTGTCTCGACCAATAAGGGGCGCGCAGTGCAGGTCACGTGGCCGTGGTGGGCGCTTTTGTTCGTCGCTGCCAAGAGCGCGCGCGGTATTCATCGGCAGAGACAGGTGAGAGCTGGGCGCGCTGTGAGGAGCAGCGGAGGCAGGTGGCGGGCAGAGTGTGGAGGGATGGCTGCTAGAGCTCGGCACAGGCGGTGGGGGGATGTGACCGGCCCGCGTAGTGAGCGCACCTGTAGCCGCCTAGTTCCATGTTATTACCAGCGGTCACACGGTGACGGGCTTATTCCGGCTGCCATTACCGCTGCCGGGTTCATGTGGAGAGAGCTGGAGTGCGGGACTTGTACTGTCTGACAGAACGAAAGAAAAGGCGCGCTCCCTGCTTTGTTCAGGTGTAGTTGGCACCGCCTCTCCTGTCACTGGCGGAGGGCAGCCGGCGCCTCCCTGCACTGCTGGTGACGGCGTCCTAAGTATGCTCGCATTGTGTAGCCGGTCTGGCGGGTGTGGCACGCGGCATTTCTCCGGCTCCGCTGTCTACTCTCGGGCGTCACGTGGTTCGGACTGCGCGCTCTTTTGTTGTTGTACCCTCGTGGGGATGACAAGTGGGCGCGGCCGCTCAAGCACGTGGGCCATGCCCCGCCCATCACCTGCAGATTCCCGCCGAGCTCACCAGCTGCCGGGCGGACACAGCGCGGGTTCTCGGTACCTCAGTGACTTGTTGCTTGTCCTTTCAGTAATACGTCTCCTGTCCTCTCAGTAATACGTCTCCTTCTCATTGCAGCTCCTGGATTGGTGGACACTCGCCCTTTCAGCCATGTCTGACGCTGGTAGGACTCTTGTGTACCCCTATAACATACGAATAAAGGGCTTTTGTGGTTCATTCTTATTAGTAATGTATGTTAGCTGTGCTGTAAACACAAATCTACCATAATTGATCGCTCCATCCTGAGCGTCCTCAGTCAGGATAGGAATATGCGCACTGGTATCCACTGAACGCAAGATGGATTCTGGTCTCTGTGCTTGCAGGATGGACCCCTCAGCGGCGCACCCTTGATGAGGTCAGGTGATGCTGCCATTTGCCCTTACAGCCAGGGGTCTATGCACACTGCTCCTGTGAAACCGTGGCTGGCATCTGTAGGAGACCGTGACTTCTGCCATATTTATCAATGCTGTAACTATAATAGCACAAGTGATCAGAAAATCACAGGATCTAATTTCATTAGGGGACTAATACAGTGAAAAGGAAAAATAAGTTCAAATCACTCCATTGGTCCCCATAAATTAAATTTATCAAAATATAAAAAAAATCCGATTGGTAAGTGTCACAACAAAAATGCCAGATATGCAGTTCTTCAGCTGCTTACAAAAAAATGTGGTAATGGGCAATCAAAACATTGAATCTACCCCAAAATATATCAATAAAAACACTCAGGGCACAGTAAAGAAACCCTTACACATCACCATATCCCAAAAATTGAAGTTGCATGTTTTGAAAAATGTCCACCATTAGGACAACCCCTTTGTTTTCTGTCAATAAAATAAGTTTATGCTATCCACTGGTGTCAGCCCTCTTGTTCCCAGTGCTCTTGCGTGTTTGACATGTGAGCCCGGCGCTCAATCAGCAATGGCGTCCCTGCCTCTGTACGGTTTGTAATTATCAGGAGGTTGGAGAGCAGCCACAACACTTCCTGTTAATTACTTAACCTTACTAAGGTGGGGACAGTGACTCCATCGCTGATTGGGTTCCCAGCTCACAAGTTTAACCGCACAAGCCCCGGGAATGCGACTGTTACAAGGGGAGGGGAGTCAAAGCTTTTGTCGGTGGTCAAGCGTAGCATATGACAAGGGGTTGTCTCAGTAGTGGACAACATCTTCAAAGAAAACAAATTATACGTGGTTGGTATCTGCGTGCTAGTCCTTACCTAGAGCATCATTTTGCCAGGTCAGTTTTGCTGTAAAATCAATGCTGTAACTAAAACACCAAAAAAATTGCACTCTTGCTATTTCACCACACTTGGAATGCTTTTCCTGCTTTCCAGTACATCATATGTGCGTCCAAAATGCTGCTACTTCCGGATTGTTATATAACGAGGAACCAGAGTCAATGCTAATTATCATAAATATGAAAACTTTATTCAATTAATCACACATAAAATGTTCGAAAGTATTTTTTTTTTTAAACCACACAACAGAGCAAGAGGTGTGCAAACATATAGATTGTGGGTTAGTGACCAAAAAAATCCAAATTTGATGAGTGCTGGCCACAATACCGAAGCACTGAGGGTAAACTGTAAAGCTGTTGGTACAGTGTCATAATTAGGCAGTGGTTAATTAGGTAAGGTTAATTCCGGATTGTGTGCAACCGGCCCAAGGGGTAGAAAAAAATCGGCCAGTTCTTAAGAGAATTTCACTTGGAGCCATTTAATCCCTTAAATTACTTTTAAATTAATTACTGATAGCTGTGGTTAATGGTTGTAAAGTATTGCTACTGGATACTACCACCAGAAGACTATCCTGTTCCAACCAAGTAACTAGAACGGGGGATATGCTCAAAGCATTGCGCTACAATGACTACCTCTTACTGGTCACCATCAAATATGAGGTGTAGATGAAGTTAGATCTCTCCTTTTAACTGCTACTTTAACTTTAGCCCGGACTAATCCATGTGGTTTTCACCAGGTTTTTTGGCATTAAAGTGAAATGTTGCAAAATTTGTGACATTTTTGGCAACTTTATAATAAGAGTTGGGAGGGACTTCCAGGGTCATAGTCTCCCACCCCTTGCTAAGTGCAGGATTCACTAAACTCTCAGATTTTACACCTGTCCTACCCAGCACTGGCAGTGGGTGGAGCCTGTGAGGGGTGTGGTAGACTGATAAATTGTTCATCTTAAATCAGAAAACTGGTGCACAGCACAGGAAAATGAACCAAATTAGAGGTGAACACCTCTTCATAAATTCTGTGCAATACACTTCAGTGTTTCTTTGAATACAGGAACTGTCAGCAGAGTGACTGTTCAAGCGGAGTACAGGCGCATGGTGCATCATGGTGGGGCCAATCATTTATATACATTCCCACCTGCTTGTTTTCCTTCTTTGCCCTTCTCTGGCTCTGAAGCCAGAGCTGTCAATAAGGAGACTGAGGGAACACAAGCAGGTGGAAAGGTGTATTTAGATTGGCTGTACCATGAAGCACTGAGTGGCTCAACTTCGTTTGAAGGGTCATTCTGTCCTGAGTCCACAAGTCTGATATGCTAAACACCAGTCTTAAAGGGGTTATCCACTAGCAAAAACAACCCCTTCTTGATTTAATTGTTTGGCCAACGATAAAATAAAAAGTGAGTCCTGGCACAGAAATGTAGTATGGATATTATGTTTTTGTTTTTTTAATTGGGACAAACCTTCAGATCAAGTTTGTCCTAGTAGTGGACAACCCCTTTAAATACTCAAACCCTAAACGCCACTCTTAAAGGGGTTGTCCACTACTAGGACAACGCCTTCTTGATCAAAATGTTAGGCCCTCATAAAATACAGCCTATACTTGTATTCCGTGTCAGTGCCGTTCCCACTGTCGACAGTTGCGCTCCCTGTGGCCCCTGTATAGGTGCTGGCATGACGCATCACAACACCAATTAGTGCTGGTGTCACTGTCCTTTGGACAGGTAGAACATGAAGTCCGGGTTCAGCTGCAGATCAGAAGAGCGATGCACTTAAAGGGAACCTGTCACCCCCCCCAGTCGTTTCAAACTAAAAGATCCACCTTGTGCAGCAGTAATGCGGTGACTTTTTTTATTCACATTGCGGGGCTGGGAATCACAAGCAGGGTGGCGGCGCAGTCAGCTGGGCTGCATATGATGAAAGACGGGCAGCGCTCACTGCACCTGCACCAGGCAGAGGAAGAGAGCGCAGGCGCCGGCTATTTTCAAAACAGCGGTGAGGAGGAGCCGGCGCCAAGAAGATGTGAGTGACAGCTGTGTGGCGTCTAAAGCAGGGGGGAAACGCCGACCTCCTTGACTGAGGACCAGGTATTTCTGACAAACTATAAAACTGATTATTTCTCTAGTTACAGCACCCAGAACTAAAAGAGCCACCTTGTCAGAATGCAGCATTACTGCTACACAAGGTGGCTCATTTAGTTTGAAACGACTGGGGGGGGACAGGTTCCCTTTAAGCTGTCAGAGGGTACCTGGGACTCGGGACAGAAACTAGATCATGTGCAGCATTGTACTCTGCTAGCTCTCTCAAATTCTGCACACAGGTGAGCCGTACATTCTTATTTTCAGAGTTTAGAGAGGCCCCCTCTGCTCTGGAAGCATCTGATCTTCTGAGGAACAAAAGGTTTAGGTGTAAGGGTATGTTCCCATGGTCAATATGAGGCAGTACTTTTGGACGCAGCACATGTCTGCTGCGTCCATGGCGCTGCCGGCTTTTGAACGCAGGTGATTCCGCATGTGTTCATTGAATACATTGGACGGGTGATATTTCTTGCAGAGACTGAGCGTCTCCGCAAGATAGACATGCTGCGGTCTGGATGTGCCACATGTCTGTCTCTGCAGGGAAGCTGTGGGTGCTGATGCATGCATAGTGGGCATGGCATTTCTTGAAATCCCATCCACTATGCTGTAACATCTGGCTGCTGTGGATGTACACAGCGTTCAACCCACAGTGTTTACTGACTCTAGGAACATGCCCTAAATGTTAACATTCACGCTGCCCAATCTTTTTCTCTTAACCCCTTCACCCCGCGGCCCTTTTTCGTTTTTGTGTTTTCGTTTTTCGCTCCCCTCCTTCCCAGAGCCATAACTTTTTTATTTTTCCGTCAATATGGCCATGTGAGGGCTTATTTTTTGCGGGACGAGTTGTACTTTTGAATGACATCATTGGTTTTACCATGTCATGTACTAGAAAACGGGAAAAAAATTCCAAGTGCGGTGAAATTGCAAAAAAAGTGCAATCCCACATTTGTTTTTTGTTTGTTTTTTTTGCTAGGTTCACTAAATGCTAAAACTAACCTGCCATTATGATTCTCCCGGTCATTACGAGTTCATAGACACCTAACATGACTAGGTTATTTTTTATCTAAATGGTGAAAAAAAATTCCAAACTTTGCTTAAAAAAAAAAAAAAAAAAAAGTGCCATTTTCCGATACCCGTAGCGTCTCCATTTTTCGTGATCTGGGGTCAGGTGAGGGCTTATTTTTTGCGTGCCGAGCTGATGTTTTTAATGATATCATTTTGGTGCAGATACGTTCTTTTGATCGCCCGTTATTGCATTTTAACGCAATGTCATGGCGACCAAAAAACCGTAATTCTGGCGTTTTGGATTTTTTTCTCGCTACGCTGTTTAGCGATCAGGTTAATGCTTTTTTTTAATTGATAGATCGGGCGAATCTGAACGCGGCGATACCAAATATGTGTAGGTTTTTGGTTTTTTTTATTGTTTTATTTAGGATGGGGCGAAAGGGGGGTGATTTAAACTTTTATATTTTTAATATTTTTTTCACATTTTTAAAAACTTTTTTTTTTCACTTTTGCCATGCTTCAATAGCCTCCATGGGAGGCTAGAAGCAGGCACAGCCCGATCGGCTCTGCTACATAACAGCGATCATCAGATCGCTGTTATGTAGCTGAAATGCAGGAGTGCTGTGAGCGCCGACCACAGGGGGGCGCTCACAGCTACCTGCGATCAGTAACGATAGAGGTCTCAAGGACCTCTATGGTTACCTTCCTGACGCATCGCCGACCCCCGATCATGTGACGGGGGTCGGCGATGACGTCATATCCGGCCGCCCGGCCGGATGCGGTAGTTAAATGCCGCTGTCTGCGTTTGACAGCGGCATTTAACAGGTTAATAGCGGCGGGTGAATAGCGATTTCACCCGCCGCTATTGCGCGCACATGTCAGCTGTCCAAAACAGCTGACATGTCGCGACTTTGATGTGGGCTCAGCGCCGGAGCCCACATCAAAGGGGGAGACACGGCATGCGCAGTACATGTACGGCGCATGTCGTGAAAGGGTTAAGGTACCGTTACACTAAACGATTTACCAACGATCACGACCAGCGATACGACCTGGCCGTGATCGTTGGTAAGTCGTTGTGTGGTCGCTGGAGAGCTGTGTCAGTGCCGGCCGTAAAGCACAGCGGTGACGTCACCGCTGTGCTCTGCTTTTACTTTATGGCCGGCGCTCAGTCAGTGCGTGAAGCTGACGGCGAGGGACGTGACAGACACCGGAATGTAAGTATGTACTGTTTTTTTTTTTTTTTTTGTTTTTGTTTTGGTTTGGTTTTTTTTAAATTTACAATGGTAACCAGGGTGAACATCGGGTTACTAAGCGCGGCCCTGCGCTTAGTAACCCGATGTTTACCCTGGTTACAAGCGAACACATCGCTGGATCGGTGTCACACACACCGATCAGCGATGACAGCGGGTGATCCAGCGACGAAATAAAGTTCTGGACTTCTAGCTCCGACCAGCGATGTCACAGCAGGATCCTGATCGCTGCTGCGTGTCAAACACAACGAGATCGCTATCCAGGATGCTGCAACATCACGTATCGCTGTCGATCTCGTTGGAAAGTTGCTCAGTGTGACGGTACCTTTAATCTAAAGAGCCAAGAGGCCTTATAAACACTGTCTACCGATGTTGTCAGACTAGAATGGAGCAGAGGTTCATACTCTTAACGCTGTTCACTGTCTGGGATTCCTGAAAAAGCAGAGTTCCGGTTTCTCTGGCAGTATCATAGGTGAAGAATGTAACACATTAAGGGCTTGTTCACACTTTGCAGATTTTGTTGCGGATTTTTCCGCAGCAGATTTGGAAAAACCACAGTGCAAAACCGATGTGGTTTTCACTGCGGATTTTCCTGCGGTTAATTCTGCGGATTCCTCTGCGGGTTTTCAACAGCACTTTCCTATTGGAAAAACAGTAGACGCATATAAGTATGAGGAGGTACATAGAGGACATAGTAGGCATGGTGGAGCAGTGTGTAGTGTACCTTAAGTGCCAGATTGCTGCGGACACAAAGTCCCTTAGGCTACGTTCACATTTGCGTTGTGCGCCGCAGCGCACAACGCAAACGAAAACGCACGCTAAAACGCTGCGTTTTGCGCCGCATGCGTCCTTTTTGGCCGAAAGTTGGACGCAAAAAAAATGCAACTTGAAGCGTTTCTTGCGTCCAACGCTTGCGGCCATGCGGCGCAAAACGCAGCACAACGCATGTCCATGCGCCCCCATGTTAAATATAGGGGCGCATGACGCATGCGGCGCCGCTGCGGCGCCCGGCGCTGACCGCAAATGTGAACGTAGCCTTAGACTGCCCTGTTTTGGGGGTCTAGATAAATCAAAGCATACTTGTATGCGTCTACTGTTTTTCCTACAGTATATACCTCTTCCTTCAAGGATCTCTATCCTCTCTTCTCTGCACAATAAAGGTAAAAATTGTCTTTTACTTATATGCATATAGTCATGTGACCTGGCTTTCCTAGCCTTTTCCTCCCCTGTGATTGTGACAATGCTTATACCCCCTATTTTGCAGATGTATGCGGTGTTCTCTTTATTATGCATGTTTTCACAGTTACTATGTATGACTTTTTATTCCTTTTTTTATTTTTCTTTGCCTTTTTTTCATCCAGGTTGGGATCTGTTATTTTTGTTCTATTTTTTTTGAGTATTGTTTATTATATATACTGTATACTCATGTATTTTATTTTGTGTTTTTTTTTTCCCTAGCGATTGTATGATTAAGGCCCTGGGAGGGCCGAAACGTCATAATTACTTCTGGTCGCTTTCACATCATATAGTTACTTTGTTAATAAATCTTCACAATTGCAAAACATATACAAGAGTGTGCGGTGTACTATATTCTCTATGTACGTGGGGCTTTTTACAGCCCACTACACCTGCACCTCGCTCCCTTATTACCCTGAGTGCACGCCAATTTTCTTTATTCATAGGTGAGTATAAGTCATTTTTCTTAGGCTAGTTTCACACCAGCATGTAGACGGGATGCAGACTTCCTCCGTGAAGCCCCGCCCACTGCCGTGCCTCTTCATTCAGCTACGGCTGCATGCGGCGTGCACAACCTATCTTTAACATTGGGTACGCAGGTCATGCAGCTGTATAGAGATACTACCGCATGTGTCGCCTTGACTGCGACATCTGCATGAAATTGCAACTCGTGTTCAGTGCAGGTCGTTGCACCATCAAAACGACGCATGCAGCGTCATCCGCATACAGTGGCATGGCCTGCGTACCCAATGTTAACGATGGGGTGTGCATGCAGCCGTAGGCGGAGCTGAATGAAGAGGTGCGGCAGTGGGCAGAGCTTCACATGGACGAAGTCTGCAGCCAGTCTAAACGCTAGTGTGAAAATATATATATATATATATATATATATATATATATATATATATATATATATATATATATATATATATATATATATATATATATATATATTGCTGTTATGAGCCCTGAAAGATGATGGCTGTAACTTGTATCACCCAAAACTGGTGACAGGTTCCCTTTATACGCTGTGGTCAATATCCTAAATGAAACAATTGCTTAGAGGGGGGCTAACTCGCAACACATCCATACCCCTGCATTGTGATCGTGGGGAGCAGGCCACAGTGTTGGCAGCCAAAATTGAAACCATGACCTCTGGGTCTGTGAAGTATTGTGGCCTGTTAGACCCTGCTTATGCCAGGGCTCAATAGCCGTTCTGTTAGTGTGCCACTGACTCGTCTAATGCATTGCAATATATTAGACCAGTGATTAAACTAGTATGTATTAGACTCGGACTGATCTTTCGTAAAAACAAATACACAAAGTGCACATTTTGGTATTGCAGTGTCCAGAACAGCCTGATGTATTACTAATAACTCGTACAGTGAACACACTAAACACAAACTTTCCTCATACTGGTACACAAAAAATGCATTCCAAAGGTTTACAGCAAATTGTATGTGTCATCTACAAAAGCAAGCTCTCACCTGACTGAATTTACAGCTCTTAGGCCGGAGTCACCCTACCGTATAATACGGACAAGTGCTATGCGATTAAAAATTGCACAGCACTCGGACTAGTATTCCTCTATGGGGTAGCTCCCATCATCGGTTTTTCCCCTCGGCCGTATTATACGTGTGAGTGAAATTGCAGCATGCTGCGATTGTCACCAACACTTGACCGAGTATTGGCTCACTTGAACAAATATAAGCCTATGGGTGTGAGTGAGACAACACGCATCACTTGGATATCATCCGGGTGATGTGCGATATACGCCGGCAATGGAGGAGATGGAGAAATTAGTTTCTCTGCAGCTGTGCTCCGATCTGCTCTGTGCGAGAGGCTCGGAGCACAGACACATGAAACTCTGCTCCCGCTCGTAGCAGAGCAGGAGCCGAGGGTCACTAGCATATCGCATCCGATGCAATACGCTACTGTGACTCAAGCCTTATGGTGATAAAGTGTTTCAAAATAAAACCTAAATAAATCGGGTATCACTGTAATTGTACTGACATAACAAACATCACTTGTAAACCAAAATGTTCACTGCGTCTGTTGATCTCCCAGAGAGGTACAATATTCAAAATGGGGTGCTGTTCTGGTACCTTGTGAAGTTGGCCAACTAATCCAGGAAATCTGCTCTAATCTGTTATTTGGCAACCTGGTTTCAGACCACACATGGTGTATTGCTGCATTTGTGAAAAATCTTGGGGTTTTTCTCCCTTTAGCTCTCAACAAAATAAACACACGGGCTAAAACATTTTAGTGGTAAACATTTGCAATCTTCACTGGTAGTTTCCAAACATATATGGAGTTTTTGTGAAGCATGTGTGGGACCAGTGTGTAACCCTTGCCCCACCACTTATTGGTAGAGATGTGGTTGGTAATATACACAGCCCAGAAGTCTTGGCTCTGCTAAATCTACATCAGATAAAACGTGGATTCTATCAAAACTCCAAGCAGTCCAGTAGGTGATCAATTGCTAGAATCTGTCTCTACATCATGCTATCAGAATCCTCAGCTAAAACTTGACTGATTCCCTTTAACTTTAAGACCAGGTGTATTTTCCCTTTTTTTTTTTTTTTTTCTTCTCGGTGATGCTATGTGCACACGTTGTGGATTAGGCTTAGGAATTTCTGGTGTGGATTCTGCCTCTCCTGGCAGAAAACGCACCTGCGTTTTGTTGTGCGCTTTTGCTGCGGTTTTCTTGCGGATTTGCTGCGGTTTTCTATAATGGAATGGGTACAAAAACGCTGCAGATTCACAAAAAAGTGACATGCTACTTCTTTTAAACCGCAGCGGATTTTCCGCAAAGTGTGCACATCATTTATTTTATTTTTTTTTTCCTCATTGATTTACATTGTACTGTAAATCAATTGCGGATCTGCAGTGTTTCTGCACTGCAAAAAACACTGCGGATCCGCAGTGAATCCGCAACGTGTGCACATACCCTGAAACTTTGAAATCTATATATTTTTTTTTTTTACCTTTTCTTTTACGTTTTGGCATGCTTATTAAATGGCCTTCATGGGAGACTAGAAGCTGCCACAACTTGATCGCCTCTGCTGCATAGTGGAGATGCTCAGATTGCTCCTATGTAGTAGAATTGCAGCATTGCAATGAGTGCCGACCACAGGCTTACGCTCATAGCAATCCGGCATCAACAACCATAGAGGTTTGCAGGAGTCCTCTGGTTGTTATGCCACTGACCCCTGATCACATGACGCGGTGTAACGTAGTCCGTTAACGCCACCATTGAATGCAATGTCGGACGCATCGCTAGCGATGTTCCATCATTGAGTGACGGACCCTGAGACGCGGGCTGCAGTGTTTCTGGGTCCGTCACCGCTAGTGCAGATAGAGCTAGCAGATACTCTATCTGCGTTAGCGGGCAGCCATACCGGCACTTGTGTTAACAGCAGCCTGTTAACGTATGTGTTGAACGGGCTGCTGTTAACGCAATGTGAACCCAGCCTAATACCCTTTTTAAGCCATGCTCCCTTGTTGATTGTTTCATACCACAGCTTTTTATGCACATTGTCTATTTATCAGAGGGGGCATGGTCAGACCAGGGCTCATATGTTGTGGTCAGATCAGTGATTATCTTATCATAAAGCTTCATTCTTTGGAATCTTCACACAGCCTAATAGTCCATGAGCCAAGAACCAAATTTGACGATATCGGTACCAAGCGGAGTGACTAATTCTCTTTGGTATTTTTAGGTAGATGCATGTCTGTAGTTTATTTTTTGATATGATAGCCCTTACATATACGTAGCTTATTAACCCCTTCAGCCCTAGGCCTATTTGTACCCAAGTGCCTAAGCCAATCTGACCTGTGCCACTTCATGGGCTAATAACTTTGGAACGCTTTCACCTATCCAAGCCATTCTGAGATTGTTTTCTCGTGACATATTGTACTTCACGTCAGTGCTAAATGGGAGTCAATATATTTTACCTTTCTATATAAAAAAATGCTAAATATTCGGAAATTTTGGAAAAATCGGCAATTTTTTAACTTTGAAATTCTCTGCTTTTTACAAAAATACTGATACCCCCCATAATAGTTATTAATTTACACTCCCCACATGTTTACTTCATATTGGCATCATTTTGAAAATGAAACCTTATTGTTTTACGACGTAATAGGGCTTATAGTTTTATGCGCAATTTTTCACATTTACAGCAAAACCCACTTTTCAAAGGACCAAGTCACTTCTGAAGTCACTTTAAGGGGCTTACATAACAGAAACCACCCATAAATTACCCCATTTTGCAAACTACACCCCTCAAGCTGTTCAAAACTCATTTTTAAAAACTGTTAACCCTTTAGGTGTTCCACAGGAATTTTAGCATGAGCCAAGAACCAAATATGACGATATCGGTACCACCCGGAGTGACTAGATGTAGTATTTGTAACAAAATTTAATCCAAGTTATGTAAATACACACTGAACATGTCATGTGCATATATATATATATATATATATATATATATATATATATATATATATATATATATATATATATGTTACTCCATAATATATATATAATACAAGTATCATCTGGCCAAATAGGTTTCTGTCAGCCTTCAAAATTACCTCCTTGCCAAGACCTTGTCTGCGTGTCTTCATTTGGATGTTAGAGAACGTTTTAAGTTTGTTCTTCGTCATCTTGTCATGAAACAATGTAGTTGGCTTATCGGTACCCAAACGCTCATCCTTGAATGTTTGATATGCATCCTCTCCTATACTGTATGCCCCTTGAAGGTCTTTGGCTACATCTGGTGGTGCTACAGTCGCTGTTGACAAACTGATAAGTTCACCATTATGCTCTTTGTTGAAGGGGTTCACCCAACCTGTCTCCAGCAGTTGAACGAAAGATTGGACATCGGCTTCATCTCTTCTAATCCTAGACACCTGTAGGTCTGAATGGCTGAAGTCAGTATATTGTTGGCCTACCAGGGCCCTCAGCTGCCTCAAGTACATACTGCGGTACTCTGATGTCAGGTAGAACCTGGAAACAGCTCCAACTTTGAGGCTGAAGCCTTTTGTGCCCCCTGGTGTCTGGGTGTCTTTGTTGATTGTCTCTTCAATGGTCTGGTCCACAGGAATTCGTCCAAAAGGATTCTTGCTACCGATCTGGACCGAAAAGCCACCTTGCATGAAGTATTCATGGACCTCTGGGTGTTCTATGGGCAGCCGAGACATTGTGGCATAGTAATAGGTTAGGTATCGGGCATAGTTGACCTTGTCATAGGCAAAACACCATGGTATCATCTGTCGGATTGCTCCTAGGTGAAGCATCCAGTTGCCTTCTCTTGAAGCTCGAACCAGGGCCAGCATGGTCTCGACCATGTCCAAGTATGACATCCAGAATGCTGAGAGTTGTTCATTTCTGAGGGTCTCAAGATAAACTTGAAAGAGCTTCAGGGTAAGTGTGCAAGATTCATTATCCAAGAGCTTTTCGAAGGATCCCTGCGACACACTGATGCGAAAGTTTGTGATGTTCTTCAGTGTTTCATCCAGATGGTGAAGGTCCCTTGCATGGTTTTCTTCTAGCCATGGAAGGAAGTTTTTCCATGCAAGCCTCATAAGTGCTTCATAGACCAGCTTGTGTAGTCTCACTGCTCTGTTGTACCTCCGGCCGTCCATCACTCCAGACACTGATCCTTCAGCGATTACACCGGATTCAACACACAGATCTCTAAGGCCTGCATCCTGAAATCTGTTCCCTATGATAGAGAGGAGATTACAGATTGTGTGGAAGACACCCATTCTAATTATAATGTTCTTGAACTTCTCCTGTTTCCAGATAACCTCGGCAGCTTTGGCATAGAGTGCTTGATCAAACACACACACAATTCTGTTAAGCTTCAGGGTCTGCATGATGGCATGTGTTTGCTCCAAGACTTCATTCACAGTGGACATGGCTGTTGCAGGAGCATTGATAGTGGGCAGGTAGCTTACAGTGTCCTGGGCCACTACAATGTCGCTGCGGATTTTTATGTTGAACCCAGTCCAACTGCTGGTGGTCTGATCCTCATGGTCTGACATTCTAGCCAGAAGCCAGATATGGTTTTTGGTTTTTGAATCCTGGACCTCCTTGGTAGTGTTAACATTCGAAGTCTCAATCCTGGGTGGCTCTCCCCGCTGCCCAACATTGTATATCGGTAGCATTAATTCTGTCAGAGTTATGCTTCTTTTCTTCGACTTGGTTACATCTGGCAGGACTTTCTTTGTCACAGAGCATGCAACATTGGACTGAACAGCAATGCCATTGACTCTATGAGATGTACCTGCTCCACTTAGTGTCTCCTCAAGTCTGTCAATGTTATCCCAGGCCAGGGTTGTGAACACACCTGGGTAGATACTTGCTGGCATTGGGATGTCATCCTTTGAACATTCCAACTTCTGGATACAAAGGGCTGTATCGATCTCCTCAGCCATTGAATATGACACACAGTGGCCAAGACGATTCAGAGTTCGAATCAGTTCTGTATTGCCGGTCAAAGACTTAACTGCAAAGGATAGCAGTACGTGCTTTGGTGGCTTTGTCTTTCCATTGGTAACAGCAAAAACCAAGTCACTGCCGAAGGATGTGGCAAGACGTTGAGCTCTTTCACAGGTAGTTTGGCACTCACAATCTCCTGTAAGCAGGGTTTGCAGGAATTGAGTGACTAATGCAGGAACGACATTCTGATCTGTATTGGGAGGCCATGGCTGACTCACATCTTGCTTCTTGATCTCATTCCTTAGCTGCATTGCTGCTTTGGTTACGATATCTCCAGAGTTAGCAGCTCTTGCTTCTTGCAGATCTTTTGTCATGCTGTGTACTTGCCGGACAAGGTCGTCCATTGATAGGCTACATGGATAGACTAGAAGCTTACCTTTCTCATCTGAGAGAAAGCGGAGTGATTCCCCAATCTCTGTTTCAAGTTTTCGTCGAACATGTTTCTTTGTCGATGGTTTCAGTTGGATGATACCACGGGATATCATTAATCTCTCAAGCCTAGATGTGAGGTTTATCATAGGCAGTACTTCTGGGTTTGGGAACAATTTAGTCCTTATATACAAGAAGAGTTCTTCAAGGGCCTCTTTCTCTGCCTCTTCGTAGCGTACTTCCTCGCTTTCGACCTGATTTTCAGCTGCACTAGACCTACAGGCCACTTGGGAATCATCTTTTGTGAATAGTTTGTAGCACGACTTGTGGTAGTGCCCCTCTGCAGCAACAAGGTCTCTGCTAAGTAAACCAAGTATTCTCTGTGTGCCTTTCCTTATCGCTGCTCTGCGGATCGTCTCATCTGCTCGTAGCTCAACACACTGGACAATTGGCTCCCTTGTTTGTTTTCCTTTTAGGTACTTGCTTGACTTCTCACAGAAGATACATACTTTGGCATACACCCTGCTATCACTGGGGGCACCCCTCGGTAGCTTCCTCATGGAGATTTTGCTTGCTGTTTCGACATTGACACCCTTGCCAAGGATAGAATCCAGTGACTTCTTCATTGTAAAGATACTACGACATTTACGGTGATATTGTATGTGTGGTATTTCTCCTTCTTCAAGGCCCTTAGCTGCTACCAGGACTGATTCATGCTGCCTGATCTCTGCAGCCCTAAGCAATGTTTTCCAGGAGTCCAAATCCTTAAGGGACGCCAGATCATCGCTGTCATCATTAGAGCAGTGTATGATACAGTCGATCCGTGATTTCTTCCTTGCTGGTACTTCCATCATGCCGTTAGATAGTCAGTAAACACCTGCAAACACAAAGAAAAACATTAAAATTTTATTTACCGTATTTCCTGGCGTATAAGACGACTTTTTAGCCATGAAAAACATGGCTCCAAGAGGGCGGTTGTCTTATACGCCGAATACAGCCGCCGGGGGGAAAGGCCGCCGCGCAGGGAAGGAGGAGGCAGGGGCCCACCTTCATGAGGCGCTCGTTCTTAGAGCTGGGAGCGCTGGTGCTAGGTGACTGTTCCCCCTCTCTCCACAAGTTCCTTACCAGCAGCAGCACACAGTACAGGACTACAGGACCTGTGGTGATGTCACGGCCATGTGATCAGTCACAAGCCTGGGAGGTGTCAGCCTCTACAGAGGGAGATAGGAGCTCTGCAGAGAAGACCGGAGAGTCCTGTTCAGCACAGAACGTGTATGTGTCAGTGTGTGTGCGTGTGTTGGGGCACCTCAGGGTGTCTTCAAATGTGACATAGCCCCCTAGATTTCTTCCAGTAAAATTTGCACTCCAAAAGTCATTTGGCGCTCCTTCCCTTCCGAGGCCTGCCGTTCCCCAATACTGCAGTGTACGACAACATATCGGGTGTTGTTGTGTTCGGGAGAGATTGGTGAACAAATAGTGGGGTGCATTTTTTGCTGGTACACCTCTTAAAAATAAAAAAATGAGCCTAAAATGACACCTTCATGTAAAAAATGCACTTTTTCCATTTTCTCAACCAAGTGTTTCCAACTACTGTGAAACACTGGTTGGGTCAAAGTGGTCACTATACCCCCTAAAAGATTCCTTGGGGGTGTAGTTTCCAAAATAGGGTCACTTTTTGGGGTTTCCACTGTGGGGGTACCTCAGGCAGCCTTCAAATGTGACATGGCCCCCTAGATTTCTTCCAGTGAATCCGCCACCCAAAAACCACATAGCGCTCCTTCCGTGTTGAGCTGTGCTGTGTGCCCATACTTTAGTTTACGAGTACATGTGGGGTGTTTCTATAAACTGCAGAATTAGGGTAACCAAGTTTGGGTTTGCCGTTAACCCTTGCTAGGTTGCAGGTAAAATTGGATTACAATGTAATATCTGGAAAAAAAATGAAATTTTGAAATTTCGCCTTCATTCTGCTAAAATTCCTGTGGAACACCTAAAGGGTTAACAGTTTTTAAAAATGAGTTTTGAACAGCTTGAGGGGTGTAGTTTGCAAAATGGGGTAATTTATGGGTGGTTTCTGTTATGTAAGCCCCTTAAAGTGACTTCAGAAGTGACTTGGTCCTTTGAAAAGTGGGTTTTGCTGTAAATGTGAAAAATTGCGCATAAAACTATAAGCCCTATTACGTCGTAAAACAATAAGGTTTCATTTTCAAAATGATGCCAATATGAAGTAAACATGTGGGGAGTGTAAATTAATAACTATTATGGGGGGTATCAGTATTTTTGTAAAAAGCAGAGAATTTCAAAGTTAAAAAATTGCCGATTTTTCCAAAATTTCCGAATATTTAGCATTTTTTTATATAGAAAGGTAAAATATATTGACTCCCATTTAGCACTGACGTGAAGTACAATATGTCACGAGAAAACAATCTCAGAATGGCTTGGATAGGTGAAAGCGTTCCAAAGTTATTAGCCCATGAAGTGGCACAGGTCAGATTGGCTTAGGCACTTGGGTACAAATAGGCCTAGGGCTGAAGGGGTTAATAAGCTACGTATATGTAAGGGCTATCATATCAAAAAATAAACTACAGACATGCATCTACCTAAAAATACCAAAGAAAATTAGTCACTCCGGGTGGTACCGATATCTGGCCCGGCTCATGGACTATAAGGGGGCAGTCTGACTGCTGTATTACTTGCGCAAGGGTCACATCACAATGCTCGGACTGGCCGTCTGCTCTCCTGACCAGCTGCGGAGAAAATGCATGCTGTCAGATCGGACAGTCAGTCTGAGGATTGTGATGTGACACCTCCTGAAATCTGTCTCGGCTGTTATATTATGCTGTCCTCGGATTAAATGGTAAAAACCTGCTGACCGATTCACTTTAATTGACAATCAATCTGGTGGTCTCCTGTTGTCACTAATATAAAATGAGTTCTGCAAATAAAACAAATGATGTAATGCTTTGTTTTGTACTAGTTTATAAAGGGCTTTTGGAATTACCGCTAATATGGTTACCTCATTAGAGCATTACAAAGTATTAATAACCTGTTTGCTTGGCCTATAAGGAAAATTGGTAATTTCTACCACCTCTGTCCCCATATTCAGAAAACTATTGTATTGAATACATTAACCCCTTACCGACATCGGACGTACTATACCGTCCGATGTCGGCTCCCCTGCTTTGATGCAGGGCTCCGCGGTGAGCCCGCATCAAAGCAGACAGCGGCATTTAACTACCGCATCCGGCCGGGCGGCCAGAAATTACGTCCTCGCCGACCCCCATCACATGTTGGCGATGTGTCAGGAAGATAACCATAGAGGTCCTTGAGACCTCTATGGTTACTGATCCTCGGTAGCTGTGAGCGCCACCCTGTGGTCGGCGCTCACAGCACACCTGTATTTCTGCTACATAGCAGCGATCTGATGATCGCTGTTATGTAGCAGAGCCGATCCCATGGAGGCTATTGAAGCATGGCAAAAGTTTAAAAAAAAGTAAAAAAATAAATGTGAAAAAAAAACAAAAAAAAAACCATAAGTTTAAATCACCCCCCTTTCGCCCCAATCAAAATAAATCAATAAAAAAAAATTAAACCTACACATTTGGTATCGCCGCGTTCAGAATCGCCCGATCTATCAATAAAAAAAGCATTAACCTGATCGCTAAATGGCGTAATGAGAAAATCGAAACGCCAGAACTACGTTTTTTTGGTTGCTGAGATATTGCATTAGAATGCAATAACGGGCGATCAAAAGATCATATCTGCACCAAAATGCTATCATTAAAAACGCCAGCTCGGCACGCAAAAAATAAGCCCTCACCTGACCCCAGATCACGAAAAATGGAGACGCTACAAGTATCGGAAAATGGCGCAATTTTTTTTTTTTCTTTGCAAAGTTTGGAATTTTTTTTCACCACTTAGGTAAAAAATAACCTAGACATGTTAGGTGTCTATGAACTCGTACTGACCTGGAGAATCATATTGGCAGGTCAGTTTTAGCATTTAGTGAACCTAGCAAAAAAGCCAAACAAAAAACAAGTGTGGGATTGCACTTTTTTTGCAGTTTCACTGCGCTTGGAATTTTTTTCCCATTTTCTAGTACACGACATGGTAAAACCAATGATGACGTTCAAAAGTACAACTCGTCCTGCAAAAAATAAGCCCTCACATGGCCAAATTGACAGAAAAATAAAAAAGTTATGGCTCTGGGAAGGAGGGGAGCGAAAAACGAACACGGAAAAACAAATCCCACGGTCATGAAGGGGTTAAACCTGATGTTTACACTCAAAATCCATATCGGATTATTATTGAAAATGTAACTGTAACCTTCACTAAACTAGCCCAACTGCCTGTGTCCCTCTCCTGAAATCTACAAGAGGAATAAGGGGTGCACTATCACAAATGTATAAATTGCAAAAATGGGGTGGAGCACCTAGTCTGTATTGTATGTGTATGAAATCAGCAAAAAGACTAGACTAATAATGGGGTGCACATCCACATAGTAAAATATAAGGAAAACCCTTCATTGCACCTCAAGACAAAACCTTTAAAAACATGTAAAATGACATGACCAATAAACTCACCCCCAAATAACTAGGCCAATTAGGCATCGAGTGAAACAAATGAAATGATCAATGTTATATTTATAAAAAGCTCAATAATGGCCCATGTACACCATAATATGGGGTCTAGTCAGTAAGCTCAAGCAGATATTAGTGGCAAGCCATACAACATCCCAAAAATGACCACAAAAATATGTATATTGAATACTGTACACCTTACATAGCATATATGCACATGATTGCTGTCACAAGTGTGCCACTTTGGGGAAAACATATAATAATGCATCCCAACCCTCAGATCACTGGTGTTATCCTAAAAGGTATAGGAATAAATTCCCACAATATGAAACGCCATAGTTTGAAAGGGGAAAGGACAAGGAAAGTCCAATAATGGAATGTGCAGCAACACTGGGAAAAGGTAAATATACAACCTGATAGATGGTCACTCTTGGTGGAATAAAGATCAACAGAGGGCTACAATAGCCTATGGGATGTGAGTGGGTAAAACCACATTACCAACTGAGGAGAAAGGCTGTAAGATGGAGCCATGTGAGCCTGGAATCCTAATAAAGGATAAGAGAGGGTGAGGGAAGGGCCCCAAACGTATAGCTGCAGCAGCAGCTTCGTCGGGGTAAGTCAGGCACAGAGGAATCGCAGAGGATGCTGGTACATTTGGCAAGGTACTCCTTCAGCATCTTCCAAAACTTTCATCGTCTTCAGAGTACCATGTGCATCAGGGCCTGGGCGCTGAGAGGGTCTGACTTCCCCTGACGAAGCTGCTGCTGCAGCGATACGTGTGGGGCCCTTACCTCCCCCCCCTCTTATCCTTTATTAGGATTCCATGCTCACATTATTCCACCAGGAGTGACCATCCATCAGGTTGTATATTTACCTTTCCCAGTGTTGCTGCACATTCCATTATTGGACTTTCCTTGTCCTTTCCTCTTTCCAACTATGGAGTTTCATATTGTGGGAATTTATTCCCATACCGTTTAGGATAACACAACAGTGATCTGGTGGTTGGGATGAATCATTGTTTTCCCAATGTGGCACACTTGTGACAGCAATCATGTGCATATATGCTATGTAAGGTGTATTGTGTTCACTATACATATTTTTGTGGTCACATCATTTTTGGGATGTTGTATGGCTTGCCACTAATATTTGCTTGTGCTTACTGACTAGACCCATATTATGGTGTACATGGGCCATTACTGAGCTTTTCATAAATATAATATTGATTATTTCATTTGTTTCACAAATGAGTAATTGGCCTAGTTCTTTGAGGGTGATGGTTTATTGGTCATGTTACATGGTTTTTAAATGTTTTGTCTTGAGGTGCAATAAAGGGTTTTTTTCTTATTTTACTATGTGGATGTTCACACCATTATTAGCCTAGTCTTTTCTTTCGTACCTCTCCTGAAATCTTGCATTGCTCAGTACAAAGTGCAGTTGTCAGTCAGGCTGGGTCAGTAGAGATTGAATACTCTTGGGCATGAGTCCTCTAACTCGATTGCTGGACTCGTGCTCATTTTAATATCTGAAAAAGCAATGCCCCAATGGGTTTAACCCAAAGTAAAACCACAATCCTCCACTTTCTAAGAATTGTTTAAGGCTGTGCACATGTTGCAGACTGTATGCATTTTTCGCGGTGAAAACGCATACACATCACAGCCCATTGAATTCAATGGGATTCCGCAATGCTGTGCTAATGCTGCATAATTTTTTGCGGTGGAATTGCGTTGCGAAAAAACCACAGCATGCTCATTCTTTGTGCGGAATCGCGGGGATTCCACACACATAGGAATGCATTGATCCGCTTACTCCATGCATGTGGCTATTCCCATTATGCGGATCATGTGCGGGTGGTACCCAGGGTGGAGGAGTGGAGACTCTCTCCTCCAGGCCCTGGGAAGCGCATACCTGTGAAAAAATAAATAAATAAAAAATAAAACCGTTTATTCTCACCTTCCGGCGGCCCCCACAGCCTTCCCGCTCCTCGTGATGCTGACGTAGCGGTCTCGCGTTATGCTACGTCATCTGGGCTCAGTCGCGAGGCAACACTGGGAGCGGGAAGGTGAGAATATCACTTTTTTTATTTACAATATATCTTTTTACTATTGATGCTTCATAGGCAGTATCAATAGTAAAAAGTTGGTCACACTTGTCAAACACTGTTTGACAAGTGTGACCAACCTGTCAATCAGACTTCCAAGCGATGCTACAGATCGCTTGGAAAACGTTAGCATTCTGCAAGCTAATTACGTTTGCAAAACACTAGTGTTCAGTGGGAATACGCATGCAAATTCTGCATGTGTTCTACCCGTGGCAGGGAGTTGCAGAATTGCCACAGAAGTTTCCGTGGCAATTCTGCAACATGTGCACATAGCCTAATAGTCTATAGTTTGGTTTGTGAAATCTGAGGACAGGTCTGCCTTTATAGAGGTTTATGTACCTGTTTGATACTCGCTGCTTTTTATCTTTTTATATAGATATTAAGGTCAAGGAGCTGGAGAAGCGTGCCTCTGGTCAGGCATTTGAGCTGATACTGAGCCCCCCATCTACTGATGCTGCTCCTGATCTTTCACTTGCCTCACCGAAGAAAAAGGAATGCTCGCTGGAAGAAATTCAGAAGAAGTTGGAAGCAGCAGAAGAGAGGCGCAAGGTGAGTTACTTCCTTTATATACAGTTTGCTTAACCTTGAATGGACTGATGCTCCATGGAATGTGTTTTAAAGGTAGCGGTCATCGGGGTTTTTATACCCCAAACTAATGCCATCTATGTTATGGTAGTGACTTAATTTGATATTCTTATTTTAGAAAAAAAAATAAATGTATTGTTATGCAAATGAGCTGCAATTGCAGTGGACAGGCACTGCACTCATAGCTCTGCTGCTGTTCTTCCCTATTCCCCCCATCTTCCACCTGTCAGTGATTGACAGGTCACTGTTTCACTAGCTTGCTTGTAACTCCCATCTGAAAAATAGTACATGTGCGTTGATTCACTGCGGCAGAGCACATAGTGTCTGGTGCAATCTTTATAATTTGCTGATTGCAACATGCACAAACAGCCCTCTTCTCTCTGGTTACCTCAGTGAGTAGTAATAGGGAAGAGGCAGCAAAGCTGTCTGTGCTGTACCTGCCCACTGCACTTGTGGTTCACTAGCATAGCAATAAAATAAAAAAATTTTAAATGTAAACCCATGATATTAAATTTAAGTATGGCATTAATTTGGGGGTGAGAAAAACCTGACAGGTCCCTTATAAATTTTTATTTATTTTTTAAAATAAACTGACAAGTCTGCAAACTTTGAGCATGTACCCAATGTGCCCAATATTGCATTGCTTTTCAACATATGCCCCTAAATTGTGGAATTTTAAACTGAACCTGCATAAATAGAGCCAGATGTGGTATTTTAATTTCAGTCTTTCCAAATAAGTAATGGTTGTCTACAAACTGACTAGCCCACTAATACAGGTATTCGTGTCACCAGTTTGAGCATGTTTAAACTGGCCACATCATAGAATGTTTGGTGCCAAAGCATAGTGAAACTTTGTTGAGGTTTTCCCCCCATCCCTAGTCCAGAGCGATTAGCTTATAATTTAACTGTTATCGCAGATTTGTCTCTGGGCAAGTACTTCTTCCCGTGTGAGGTGAACAAACATGCAGTCCGTTTCATCCCTGACAGGTAAGGGCGGGCATAGACATCACCTGTCGGGGCTGAACTGCACCCCACCACAGATTCTCATTCACCATCGGGATAAAGGGATCTTTTAAAGGGAATCTGTCACCCCAAAAATTGTATATGAGCTAAGGCCACTGGCATCAGGGGCTTATCTACAGCATTCTGTAATGCTGTAGATAAGTCCCCGATGTAACCGGAAAGGTAAAACACCCAGAAGTGGTCCCGCTGTGGTCCGGCGCCTTCTATCTTCATACGATGACGTACTCTTGTCTTCACGCTGCGGCTCTGGCGCAGGCTTACTTTGTCTGCCCTGTTGAGGGCAGAGCAAAGTACAGCAGTGCGCAGGCGCCGGGCCTCTCTGACCTTTCCCAGCGCTGGAGCCGCAGCAGGAAGACAAGAAAAGGACGTCATCGCATGAAGATGAGGCGTCGCCTGGGTGATTAGAATCTAAGAAAAACAAGTTAGATTACACTCACCCGCTGCGGTCCGGTCCGATGGGAGTCACGATCCGGGTCCAGTGCCTCCTATCTTCATGCGATGTCCTCAACAGGGCAGACAAAGTATGCCTGCGCCGGAGCCACTGTAGGAAGACAAGAGGACGTCACTATTAAGTTAGGCCTCTTTCACACTTTCGTCTTTTTCCATCACAATGCATCATTTTGTGAAGAAAAAAAAAACTGATCCAGCAAGTGTTTCTGCTGGATCTTTTTTTTTTTTTTTCCTCATAGGCTTGTATTTGCGATGGATTGCCTTCCGTTTCATCTGTCGTGCACTGGATCCGTAGTAAAATTGGTGTCCGTAGAGAGAAAGAAGCGGGCACCACTCCAATACAAAAATTGGGGATCAACCATTGCATATAAATAATTACTGAACAGAGAGAAGATATTCAAACCAATGGGATCACCCTTAAAAAATTTTATTGTACAAAAGTCATAATCCAAAAACAGAGCCAGGCAAGACATACATTTAAAACAATGGTATGGCAAAATAGACCATAAAAAATTTAACCCGAGGGGAAAAAAAGAAGGTAATACTTCACAACATATGTAGAACAGGAAAGATTACCAAAAAGTGCTAAGTATACGAGTACACCAATCTTGGTCAAATATAAATCCTATTGTTTGCTGCCAACTGACCCCCTGAGTACTATGACAAATAACATGTACTCCAGCCTAATATCAGGAGAAGATATATCATGGATCCTATCTTGTCCAAAACGGCATGTGTGCAAACAGATGGTAAACAGGTAAGGCCATGTGCACACGTTCAGGATTTTTAGCGGTTTTTTTTCACTATAAAAACGTGATAAACGTGAAAAAAAGCTAACATATGACTCCTATTTACAGTATTCCGCATTTCTTGTGCAAATGTTGCTTTTTTTTTCTGCGAAAAAATCGCAGCGTGGAAAAAAAGCAACATGTTCATTAAAAATGCGGAATTGCGGGGATTCCGCACACCTAGGAGTGCATTGATCTGCTTCCTTCCCGCACGGGGCTGTGCACACCATGCGGGAAGTAAGCAGATTATGTGCGGTTGGTACCCAGGGTGGAGGAGAGAAGACTCTCTCCTCCACGGACTGGGCACCATATAATTGGTAAAAAAAGAGAATTAAAATAAAAAATAGTGATATACTCACCCTCTGATTTCCCGCCACTCCGGTGCATGCTCTCTTCCGTTCCTATAGATTGTGTGGTTCAGGACCTGCGATGACGACGCTGTCTTGTGATTGGTCGCGTGAGCGGTCACGCGACCAATCACAAGCCGCGACATCATCGAAGGTCCTGAACCACACCGGCATCTATAGGAACGGACGCCGCTGAGGAGATCGTCTGTCTGCAGGTTAGTATAACCATTTTTTAATTATTTTTAAACATTCTATCTTTTACTATAGATGCTGCATAAGCAGCATCTATAGTAAAAAGTTGGTCACACTTGTCAAACAGCATGTTTGACAAGTGTGACCAACCTGTCAGTCAGTTTTCCAAGCGATGCTACAGATCGCTTGGAAAACTTTAGCATTCTGCAAGCTAATTACGCTTGCAAAATGCTAAAAAAAAGGGAAAAAAATGCAGCTTTCTTGCAGAAAATTTCTGGTTTTCTTCAGGAAATTTCTGCAAGAAATCTGGACGTGTGCACATACCCTAAGAGCAGACCCCTGTAGAAAATAATCAGGGAAATAAATATACTGCAATACTCCAATTTCCTAGTTGTTTAAATAAACATATGCACACACATGCCATATGGAAATACAAGGAATCAAGATCCAATGTCCTAAAGCATGAATAAGTGTCAGTCTATGCAAGAAATAAATAGGTGTAATTCCATAGCAGTTATGGAGGTAAGTTACCCAGTCCTGTCCCTCGAGAAAGAGAGCCCTGAACCCCACACGTATCGACGCTACTCCAGCGTCTTCATCAGAGGAAAATCGGTGTCCGTTGGGCGGAGACAACCCACAGAGGAAATTTTTTTTTTTTTATTTTTATTTTTTTATTTTTTTTTTTTTTGTGCACGTCGGAAAATCGCTCAGCGACGGATCCTGCACCATCCGTTATTGGCTATAATGGAAGCCTATGGACGCAGGATCCATCGCTGACTGTCAAAAGCGGGAATCCAGCGATAGATTCCATCTTTTGAAACTGAGCATGCGTGGAAGAATTTCCAGTCAGGGAAATTCTCGCTCGCTCTCTTTTTACTATTGATGCTGCCTATGCAGCATCAATAGTAAAAAGATATAATGTTAAAAACAATAAAAATAAAAAAATTTGATATTCTCGATTCCCGATGCTCCCGTTCCCAGTAATGCATCGCGGCAATGACCCCAGATGACGTAGCAGTCATCGGGTCATTTCGCAAGGCATTACTGGGAACTGGAGTCACTAGCATCGGGAAGGCTGCAGGTGACGCCGGAAGGTAAGAATAACACTTTTTTTTTGTAATTATTTCTAACATGGGTTGTGTATGCGTTTTCGCAGTGGAAAACCGCTGCGAAGATGCATACAACAGATGCACATAGCCTCGACGGGTCCGTAAAAAAAAAAAAGACCCAGTGCACCAGTTTTTTTACAATCTGCACAGGATCCGTATTTTCAACATTTTGACGGATCCTGTGCAGATTGTAAAAATAGAAGTGTGAAAGAGTCCTTACTTGGACTGCCAACATTGAGTGGGTGGTACCAACCTCTGCTGATAGGCAGGTGAACAGCTCTATTGGGGTCTGTTCATGTATACTCTACCGTGTGTTTAAATGTGTGTAATAAGTTAAATTTTAAGGGGGTTTTTTTTTCTTCTAGTTGGTGGTTTTTTGGCCATTGTCAAACCACAGTATCACGTTGCAGTTGCACTGTGATCCTAAACTTCAAAAAAATATCAGGCGGGGAGAAGTGATGTCAGATCCCACACAGATTTACTGCAGTCGTAATGCATTCTAGCAGTAAACTAAGTTTTGAGGGAGTATGTTCACCTCTGCGCACCCTAGTGTTTTCAATTTTTCATATTTTACACCTCCAAGTTGAAAATATCAAAACTTAAACAATTGAGGTTGTTGCACTCGGTGTGCACTTCTAGGAGTGTAGAAGTGAAAGCTGTACTACAATAAGCTGTGCAGCTTATGGCGTTAATTGTCCACTGTTGATTTTTCTTGTTTTTATGCTGCACTTCCCACTTATTTCTCTTGGACTAGAAGAGTCTCAGATGAGATGCTGCTGGGTTTTGTTGTAAGCAATCTGTTGGTCTAAGTTCATCCATAAAACTTTTTTTTTTTTCTTTTTTTGTTTTCCCTCTGGCACCCAAAAACTTGAATGGGTGAACCATTTTTATATTTCCTCCTTGCAAGCTCAGCCTGTGAGGAAAAAAAAGTGCCCACACACAGTGCTTTATTGATTTAACATGACACCCATAATGCATTAGCTGAGCTTTCGGGAGCACGGACCCGCTGTGTCCAAGCGTGTATAATCCAAAAGAAGAAAGATGTCTGGCTCCACCGAATCCGTGAATAAAGTTTCTTTATTCACAACATTTAACATAGAGGGTACAAACTTCAACACTAACCATATGGGTAAGATTCTCAACGCGTTTCTGGAGACCAAGCTCTCTTAATCATGACATTCCAAATAACCCATATATCCCACTTAAATACCTCTGGACCGGTGAACCACACCAGTAAAATAAGTAATTGATGTAACTAGTATGGGCATAAAATAGATGAGTATCAAAAATAACATAAACATGTTCATGTTTAAATAGATTATTAGGTTAAGTCAGCAACGACAAAATACATATACAACTTAAAAAAGATTTTAATCTTTTCTCAGTTACAAGAGGCTGAACTGTTGAAGCAGCTTGCTGAAAAGAGGGAGCATGAGAAAGAAGTGCTGCAGAAAGCTAAAGAAGAGAATGACAATTTCAGCAAGATGGCTGAGGAAAAGCTGACATCCAAAATGGAAGCCATTAAAGAAAACAGGGAGGCCCAGATAGCAGCAAAACTGGAGCGATTACGGGAGTTGGTAAGTGACCCATTTTAGAGAATTAATGTTTTTAAACACCCTCTGAATTCCTTACCATGATTCAGTAACAATACTTTTTTTTTTTTTTTCTCCCTCGCCCCAGGAGAAGAAAAAAGATGAGATCAGAAAGGGAAAAGACTGCAAAGATGAAGCTGAAAACTAATTTCTGTCTTAAAAGGCTGCCTCAACATTGCAAAGCTAATCTCAGTGTTTTCCCCTCCTATATGTTTAGCAGCTATAATGATGTAGCCAAATTTGATGCATCATATTTGCTTGGTTAATGAGAAGCCTTTCACTTATCCAGTCATCTTACTGTGCTGGTTACTGTTGTATTGTACTGGAAAGTTTTGGTGTCGGGTTTTCTAGTATTGTTATACCAGTGTTCAGACTGTTACATAAGGCACTTAATATCAATGGTTCTCTGTATCTATGACTTGTAATAGCGTGTCTTAATAAAATAACTTGTTTGAAAACTGCCTCAGCAACATGTTAAAATACATTTGCTTCATCCTCTAGGTTAAGTTTACAATTTATGGTGTTTCCGGTCTGCATGATTTATCTTGACACAACTGAAGCCACCAGATTGCTGGGATGCTTAACCCCTTCACCCCGAAGCCTGTCTTAAACTTCCTGACCAGGCCATTTTTTTTTCAATTCTGACCACTGTCACTTTGAGGTGATAACTCTGAAACGCTTCAACGGATCCTGGTCATTGAGATTCTTTTCTCGTGACATATTGTACATTATGATAGTGGTAAAATTTCTTCGATATGACTTGCGTTTATTTGTGAAAAAAATGGAAATATGGCAAATTTTGCAATTTTTAGACTGTTTTTATGCCCTTAAATTAGTCATATCATACAAAATAGTTAATAAATAACATTACCCACATGTCTGCTTTACATTAGCACAAATTTGGAAACATAATTTTTTATTTTTTTGTTAGGAAGTTATAAGGGTTTAAAGTTGACCAGCGATTTTCTCATTTTTACAACAAAATTTGCAAAACCATATCTTTTATTTTTTAGGGACCACCTCACACTAGAAGTGACTTTGAGGCCTATATGACAGAAAATGCCCAAAAGTTACACCATTCTAAAAACTGAACCCCCTTAAGGTACTCAAAACGACATTCAAGAAGTTTATTAACCCTTCAGTTGCTTCACAGGAATTTTTGGAATGTTTACAAAAAAAAATTGAACATTTAACTTTTTTCACAAAATTTTTACTTCAGATCCAATTAGTTTTTTTTTACCAAGGGTAACAGGAGAAATTGGACCACAAAAGTCGTTGTACAGTTTTTCCTAAGTACGCCGATACCCCATATGTGGGGGTAAACCACTGTTTGGGCACATGGTAGAGCTCGGAAGGGAAGGAGCGCCATTTGACTTTTCAATGCAAAATTTGCTGGAATTGAGATCTGACACAATGTCGTGTTTGGAGAGCCCCTGATGTGCCTAAACAGTGGAAACCCCCACAAGTGACACTATTTTGGAAAGTAGACCCCCCTAAGGAACTTATCTAGATGTGTTGTGAGCACTTTGAACCCTTAATTGTTTCACTAAAGTTTAGAATGTAGAGCTGTGAAAATTAAAAAATTTTTTCCCCCCCATGACTGCACACCTGAGAGAGGGGATCCGCCCAGTCAGGACAGGAAGCCCTACTGAAAATAAAAGGGCAGTACCTCTGTCGCTTCAGTTGGGTTTCCTGTCCTGACAGGGACCCTTGCGCTGAACACAGCGGTTCTACTTACCCAGCTCCCGTCCCAGCGTGGAAGAACAGGCAGCGCCTGTACGTCGGAGCTCGGGGTCTGGAGGCGCTGCCCGCGGGTCCTCCGGGGCTCTGCGTCCGAGCAGGCATTGGTGCAGCACGGTCCTGGCCGGGTTCCTTCCGTGGCTACCACGCCGCCCTCCTTTCTGCCGTGCGGCGTCCGCTTCCGGGTCGCCAGTCTGATGTCACACGCAAGGCACGCTGGGAATGGGCGTGCCCGTGTGTCATAGGCGGGCGCCAGATCCAAGATGGCAGCGCCCATGAAGAAAACGCCGGCCGGTGGATAGACTCCGATGGTGCGGCAGGGGAGGGGCCACTATTGGGCACCGGAGGAGGCGGGGAGTGCAGTGAATCCCCCATAAAAGGGGTGATAACCACAGAAGACGCACTTGTGCCCATAAACTACATTATGGAAGTGGGGCAGCAAGAGCAGCAGGAGCTCTCGCCAGATGCCTTGCCGAGCCACCAGCATACCAGGAGCATCCGCTCAAGTGGTAGGAGCAGCGGTCGTCTTGTCTGGCAAGATTTGTTGTCCAAGAGGGACGCTTCACGTGCATCTGTCCAACCTCCAAAACCGGTACCCTTCATTGTTGGCGGTGGTGAGTGATCTACGTGAATGTCACCCTTATGGTAACAGGGTCCATTTTTTCTGTTTGATCACTAGGGGTCCAGGAAGTCTAGCGGGAAAACAAAGAACCGAGAGTGTGCCCTTTGTAAAGACCCGCTTGCAGTTCAGTGGCAGAAGGATCTCTGTGCTGACTGCATTAATAAAACCATACAAGAGACACCTAATTTCGCCACTAGCCTTAAAGCCATAATACAGGCAGAAATAAACTCCTTGAAAATGACACTTAATAAACCGAGAAGGAAAAGCCGTAAGGCGTCTACAGAGTCAGATGCCTCTCAGACAGGAGAGTTGTAAATCATCCCGATCTCCCTCTACCTCCTCGGCCTCTATCCAGTCTTCAGATTCCTCTTGGACAGTGATTCAGGAGGTCGTCCATGTTTTCCAACGGAGGACGTAGACAAATTAGTCAAAGCAGTTAGATCTGCTATGGGTCTTAAGGAGGAGAAGACACCTAGGTCACTAGAAGATGTCATGTTTGGTGGCTTAGAAGAGAAAAGGACGCACGTTTCTGGTAAATGCAAAAATCAAAGTATTAATTGAGAAGGAGTGGAAAAAACCTGAATAAATGGGTTCCAAAAGGAGATATCCTTTTGAGGATAAAGACTCTGAATCTTGGGAGAAGATCCCTAAAATTGACAGGGTAGTAGCCAAATGTTTAAAAAGATCGTCCCTTCCATTAGAAGACTCGGGTGTTCTTAAAGACCTGCTTGATAAAAAAAGTAGATGGTTTTCTTAGACATCTGGGAAGCCTCAGCGGGGGGCCTGAAGCCAGCAATTGCTGGTACATGTACGGCCCGTGCTCTAATGGTCTGGCTACAGCAGATAGAGGATCAGCTAAGGGACAAAGTACCCAGAAGCGACATCCTTGCAAATATATCTCTAGTGCAAGGAGCAGCAGCTTTCTTGGCAGACTCTACTGCAGATTCCACAAGACTAACTGCCAGAGCAGCGAGCTTGTCCAATGCGGCAATAAGAGCCCTTTGGCTCAAGGGTCGTCTGGGGGATTTGCCATCTAAACACAAGCTGTGCTCCATTCCATGAGACTGCCAACTTCTTTATGGGAAAGAGCTAGAAGAGATCCTGGAACATGCAGGAGATGAAAAAAAAAAAAGTTTTTCCCAATATCCCTAATGATTCCAAATAAACTTTTTTTTCAGAGGAAAAGATATAACAGAGGTTGCCCCCCCCCCCCCCAGGGGAGTGGAAAAATTGGGACTTTAAGGATGAGCGGATAGGGCTATATGTTTAAAGAGCCCTCTACATCGGCAAAAAATCCCCCCCCCCCCCAATGACATTTCGCCAGAAGTGGGGGGAAGACTCCCTCTTTCCGGCCTGGATAAATATCTCCCCCAGTACCTGGGTCGTGAATATTATCAAAGACGGCCTAAAAGTAAAATTCATCTGTCCACCCAGGCGAAACTTTATAATAACTCCCCGAAGAAAGTCCCAGCAGGAGCAATCTGCTCTGGAAACCGAGGTGACTCATTCACAAAGGTTCTTCAGGAAGTCCCGACTCAGGAAGAAAGAGGCGGATTTTACTCCCCCCTCTTCTTAATCCATAAACCGGATGGCTCTTGGAGAACTATAACACTGGTCAACAGCATTTTTGGTGCCAAAGATAGTTCATCAAATTTAGGGTATTTTTGGGGTGCTGATTCTGAATATGTCATCAGTTTTGCCAGATTGGCTCAAGTTTTTGAGATTTTTGGTATCTTATTTATAGCACTTGTTGGTAAATGCGACGCATCATCTCATTAATTTCTTTGGATTAGTACTTGAACTGAGCAGTTCTCAATATAGTTTTGTGTTAATTAGTGTTCTAAAAGTTTGTTGATAGCTTGATTTTTGCACTAACTTTATGTTGTCTGTTTTCCAGTGAAAAGCATGAACTCATCAAGAAGAAGTTGTCTTAACGATCCAGACTCATTCTGTTACATTTGTGGTGAATACACACTGCCAAAACATAGAAGAAACATAACAGACTTCGTAAAAAAAGTGTATTGTGCCTATTTTGGGGTTATGCTTGGGGACCAAGACAAGTTTTGGGCACCACACATAGTGTGCAAAGCATGTATCGAATTATTACGAAAATGGAGCAAAGGACAAAGAAAAAGCTTCAAATTTGGTGTTCCAATGGTGTGGAGAGAGCCAAAAAATCATCATGATGACTGTTATTTATGGTAAACACAGGTACAGGCACATCTTCACAATGAGGGACAGGCCTTCTTGCAGATTCCATGTTACTCCCATTTTCGTTTCTTATGCTTATTGAATCCTTGCACTTGCACTGCACAGAAATAAGTCATCATGATGATTTTTTGGCTCTCTCCACACCATTGGAACACCAAATTTGAAGCTTTTTCTTTGTCCTTTGCTCCATTTTCGTAATAATTCGATACATGCTTTGCACACTATGTGTGGTGCCCAAAACTTGTCTTGGTCCCCAAGCATAACCCCAAAATAGGCAAAATACACTTTTTACGAAGTCTGTTATGTTTCTTCTATGTTTTGGCAGTGTGTATTCACCACAAATGTAACAGAATGAGTCTGGATCGTTAAGACAACTTCTTCTTGATGAGTTCATGCTTTTCACTGGAAAACAGACAACAACATAAAGTTAGTGCAAAAATCAAGCTATGAAGAAACTTTTAGAACACTAACACAAAACTATATTGAGAACTGCTCAGTTCAAGTACTAATCCAAAGAAATTAATGAGATGATGCGTCGCATTTACCAACAAGTGCTATAAATAAGATACCAAAAATCTCAAAAACTTGAGCCAATCTGGCAAAACTGATAGCATATTCAGAATCAGCACCCCAAAAATACCCCAAATTCATTAAAATATTTTGGACACCAGAAAAAAATTTTTTTTTTGTTGACCTGTGTAATAAATCTAAGGAAGCTCAACCAATCGATAAGAGAATTACTCCTTCAAGATGGAGTCTATAAACACGACCATAAAACTTCTCTTCTAACACTGCTTCATGGCAGTAATAGACTTAAAAGATGCGTACTACCATATACCAATACATCAGGAATATTGAAAATACTTGAGCGGCTCTCTATGTTCAGAATCAGGTAAAGCATTACCAATATACAGCCCTTCCATTCGGCCTGTCTACAGCCCCCAGAGTTTTCACCAAAGTAATGGTGGAAGTAATGTCATACCTCCGGTCCCGGGATGTAGTAATTGTCCCATATCTGGACGATTTCCTTGTAATAGGGAGGTCAGAGTCCCACTGCACTCAAGTATCGGTGGTAACATCAACTCTAATGGAGCTGGGTTGGATAATATCACCAAGTCAAGATTACTACCAGTAAAACTCAGTCCTTCCTGGGGTTAATGCTGGACTTCAAGCGTTAGCTCTGCCTCCTTCCAGAAAACAAAAGTAGCCAAGATAATAAACTTGGCCAGTACAGCAATACCTCAACCAGCAATGACTCTAAGAAAGGCGATGTCCCTACTAGGCTCGTTAACATCGTGTATTCCGGCAGTAGGATGGGCACAATTCCACCTAAGACAACTACAGTGGGAAGTTCTCAGCTCAAAGACTGTTAAGAGGGCATTTAGAAGGAAATCTATGTCTCTCCCTGGGCGTAAGGGATTCCCTAGTTTGTTGGACGGTGGAAGACCACCTGACAATGGGGGTCCTGTGGCAAAATCCGGTCAAAGACATCATCACGACCAACGCAAGGGGTACAGGTTGGGGGGCTCACCTGAGGTCTCACTCTGTACAAGGAACCTGGTCCTTACTAGAAGAAAACTATGGGTCAAACGAAAAAGCTATGGGCAGTGGAAAAAGCCCTAAGACATTTTCTCCCTTTGCTCCGGGGTCACCATACTCGAATCCTGACAGACAATCGAGCAGTGGTGGCGTATATCAATCAGGGGGGGACGAGGTCCAAAGGCCTCATGGAAGAATCAAACCTACTTTCAGTTGGGAGAACACCTGTCATCTCTGATGGCACTACACATCAGGGGCATAGAAAACACACAAGCAGACTTCCTGAGTCGCAGAGGCTTAAGACGGGGAATGGTCCCTAAACCCCCAGATATTCCAACAAATAGTCCAAGCCTGGGGCACACCAGAAATAGACTTGTTTGCCAACTCACACAACAAAAAAGTCAAAGTTCTGCTCCTTAAATCCAAGAGAACATACTTTCGCAGTAGATGCCTTACTGATACCCTGGAAGTTCTCTGGCCTATGCATTCCACCCGATAGTGATGATTCCAGCTGTGATCCGGAAGATCAGAGAGGATCAAGCGAAAATTATCCTCATAGCTCCATTCTGGCCAAGGAGACCATGGTTCTCCCTTCTAAGGCAGATGACTGTAACAGACCCATGGATTCTGCCAGAGGTTCTGGACCTGCTAACCCAGGGCCCAGTGACACACTCTCAGGTGAAGGGCTTCCATGTGGCAGCCTGGAATTTGAGAGGGTGTTACTAAGTCGCCAAGGATTCTCACCGGGTTTAATCTCCACCCTATTGAAAAGCAGAAAACCCATAACCTCTAGGATCTATGGTAGGACATGGAAAAAATTTCTTAACTTCTTGGGTGAACCATTGGGGGAGGTGGCTCCAGTGGGTCCTATCCTAGAATTTCTGCAAGCAGGATTACATCTTGGGTTAGCAACCAGCACCCTTAAAGTTCAGGTTTCAGCCTTGGGGGCCCTATATAACTGTAATCTTGCCTCAAATAGATGGGTCTCACAATTCATAAAATCTTGTAGTAGATCTCGACCGGTCGTTATCCCAAAAATCCCTCCTTGGGATCTAAATTTAGTCTTAGAAGCCCTAACTAAACACCCTTTTGAGCCCTTGTAGGAGTTATCACCTAAGTTACTTACCCTTAAAACAGTTCTAGTAGCCTTAACATCGGCACGTAGGGTAAGTGATTTACAGGCCCTGTCAATATGCCCTCCTTATACTCAGATTTTTGATGACAGGATTGTTCTAAGACCAGACCCGGCGTATCTCCCCAAGGTGGTTCAAAAAATTCCATAGGAGTCAAGAGATTACCATCATTCTGTAGTAATCCTAGAAATCCAGGGGAACGAAAGTTCCACATTCTAGATGTAAGAAGATCTAGGTTACAATACATATCTATGACTAGTCAGTGGAGGAAAGACCAAACCCTATTCGTAGCCTTTCAGGGTAGCAAAAGAGGGTGTGGGGTAGCTAAAAGTACTATTGCTAGATGGATCAGGGAGGCCATTAGTTTATCCTACTCTGCGGGTGGCACTCCGGTTCCTGAAGGCATCAAGGCTCACTCCACCAGAGCCGTGGCTACCTCCTGGGCAGAAAAGGTTGAGGTATCAATTGATCAAATTTGCAAGTTCGCTACCTGGTCCTCGCCCTCAACTTTTTTTCAAGCACTACCGACTAGATCTTTCTTCCTCTGCTGACCGAACGTTTGGTAGACGGGTACTACAAGCGGTGATCCCTCCCCTAAGGCTGCCGTCACACTAGCAGTATTTGGTCAGTATTTTACATCAGTATTTGTAAGCCAAAACCAGGAGTGGTACAATTAGTGGAAAAGTATAACAGAAACATATGCACCACTTCTGCATTTATCACCCACTCCTGGTTTTGGCTTTCAAATACTGATGTAAAATACTGACCAAATACTGCTAGTGTGACGGCAGCCTAAGGTTTCATTCTACAAAAGTCTCTCAGGTGTGCCGTCATGGGGGAAGGGAAAACGCCAAGGTTACTTACCGGTAGCCGTTTTTTCCGGCACCTGTATATTCCCCCTTTATCACCCTTTTGGTGTGCACTATTGCTTTGGGTGCTTTTTTAGTTAATATGATGTGATGGATTGCCTTGTATACTAACCGGGGGGCCTCTCATGCTCTGAAAACCAACTGAAGTGCCAGAGAGGTACCGCCCTTTTATTTTCAGTAGGGTTTCCTGTCCTGACTGGGCGGATACCCTCTCTCAGGTGTCCCGTCATAGGTTCCGGAAAAACCAGCTATCGGTAAGTAACCTTGTTGTTTTGTTTTTTTTTTCCCCACAAAATGATCTTTTAGCCTGCAATTTTTTAATTTTCCCAAGGGTAATAGGAGAAATTGGACTGCAAAAGTTGTCCAATTTGTCCGGAGTACGCTGATACCCCATATGTGGGGGGGAACCACCATTTGGGAGCATGGCAGAGCTCGGAAGGGAAGGAGCGCTGTTTTGGAATGCAGACTTTGATGGAATGGTCTGCAGGCATCACATTGCGTTTCCAGAGCCCCTGATGTGGGGGTTTCTACTGTTTAGGTACATCAGGGGCTCTGGAAACGCAATGTGACGCCCGCAGACCATTCCACCAAAGAAGCAGCGGCGGGGGAGCCCCTGCTTGCAGCCTCCCCCCTCGTCTGGCCGAACATCCATGGTCCCGGTCACCGTGGGTCCGCCCGGCACCATGAGGACGAGCGCGCTGCAGCGGCCGGCTTAATACTTCTAGCTGCCGCATGGTGAGTGAGAGCGGCGCGTCTAACCCGGAAGTCGCTGGAGCACTTCCGGGTTGGTCCGGGGAGGCAGGAGATTTGGCGGCAGATTTAAAAAAGCAGCGCTGGCGTCGGACCGGTGTGTGTGTGTGTGTGTGTGTGTAAGATGGCTTCACCGGCCGACGAAGCGCACCTGCCCGCAGCAGAACAGCATTCTCCCAGCAAGGAGAGAAGCGCTAGGAGCAGCACAAAAAGTGGTGGTCGACCTCCAGAAAAGGGATCTACCACCAAACGAAATCCGCCTCCAGAACCGGTACCTGTCAGCTTCACTGGGTGAGTTTTTGAAAGAATCTCTTCCTATATGCTGATATATGTTCCTCCTCCCTTCCTTTAGACTAAGAAAAGGACACACAAGTCCAAGCACAAGGAATGTGCTTTATGCACGCAGCCCCTCCCGGATGATTATGCTAAAAAAACTGTGCAGAATGTATCATACAAACCTTGCGGCAGGAGAATATAATGACTCCATCAGATGTCAGAGCCATAATCCGGGAAGAAATGCAGGGTTTGGCGCAGACAAGTAGCACCAGTACCCGTCAGCCTAGCAGGTCCCGGTCTCCAGTTAGTTCAGAGTCAGAGGATGTACATATATCCTCGGACGAAGCGGGATCTCAGCCGAGTTCATCCAAAACTGAAGGGGGGCTTTGTCTACCCAATAGCAGTGTGGATAACTTAGTGAAATCTGTCAGGAGCACGATGGGGTGCTCAGACGAGAAGGAAAAGAAATCGGCTCAGGACCTAATGTTTGCGGGGTTAGGACAGAGAAAACGTAGATCCTTCCCCGTCATACCAACTATTAAAGAACTTATTAAAAAAGAATGGGATAAGCAAAACACAAGAGGTTTCCTACCATCATCCTCTAAGAGACGCTATCCCTTCAGTGACGAGGAGCTGAATTCCTGTTCAAAAGTGCTGAAGGTTGATGCCGCAGTAGCCTCCATAACCAAGCAGTCGGTCTTACCAGTGGAGGATTCAGGGGTCCTGACAGACCCGCTGGACCGTAAAGCAGAAGCTTTACTAAAAAGATCGTGGGAAGCCAACACGGGGGCGTTCAGGCCCGCCATATCTAGTACCTGCACGGCAAGGTCGCTACTAGTGTGGATGGAGGAACAGATTAGAGGTAGAACTTCGAGAGTCAATCCTGCCGAAATTCCCTCTAATTAAAGAAGCTGTAGCATTCCTGGCTGATGCCTCCGTGGATTCACTACGCCTAGCAGCCAGATCAGCCGTCCTAGTGAACACAGCCCGGCGAGCACTCTGGCTAAAAAACTGGAAAGGGGACGCACAGGCCAAAGCAAAACTTTGTGCGATCCCCTGCCAGGGTGAGTTCCTTTTTGGAAAGACGCTGGATGAACTCCTGAATAAAGCAGGAGAAAGGAAGAAAGGCTTCCCTAACCAATATCTTCCGTCTTACAGGAGAGCCTTCAGAAGACGCCCCTTTACCAGGAACAAACCGTTCGAACAAAGGGAGCGATGGGAGACGAAAGACCCGAAGCAAAAAGGTGCCTTTTTTAGCGGGTCCCATAATCCAAAACACAAATACCGCTAGCCAGAAAGTGGGCGGCAGATTAAAATATTTCCTTCCCAAATGGGAACAAATTACATCTAGTCAATGGATTCTGGACATTGTGTAATATGGCCTAAAATTGGAATTTGATCGAATCCCTTGGGATTCTTTTATAGTAACATCACCAAAAGGACGAGATCAACAAAGGGCTCTGGAATCAGAGATCCTATCTCTTCTATCTAAGAAAGTCCTGATAGAAGTTCCCCAGGATCAAGAAGGGAAAGGGTTCTATTCCCCTTTATTCTTGATCAATAAGCCAGATGGTTCATTTAGAACCATCATAAATCTCAAAAGATTAAATTCCTTTCTGCGTAATCATACCTTCAAAATGGAATCCATTAGTTCTACCATAAAACTCTTATTTCCTAGGTGTCATGGCCGGAATAGACTTAAAAGATGCCTATTATCATCTTCCCATACATGCCGAACGTCAGCAGTACCTAAGGGTAGCAGTCACCCTGGAGGGACAGGTTCGTCACTTTCAGTATGTAGCAATGTAGCAATGCCATTTGGGCTTTCTATGGCTCCCCGCATCTTCACTAAGGTGATATTAGAAGTGATGGCTCATCTACGCCAACGGGATACTTTGATAATACCCTACCTAGATGATTTTCTAGTAGTAGGAAACTCGATACTTCAGTGTAAAACTCATTTATCTAATACGATCTCGTCCCTACAGGAGTTAGGTTGGATCGTCAACTTCGAAAAATCCCAGCTGAATCCAGAAACCGTTCAGACATTTCTAGGAATCCAGCTAGACTCCGTAAGTCAGAGATGCTTCCTTCCTCAGTCAAAAAGACTGACTATACAATCAAGGGTATCAGAGGCAATAAGCAACCCCTACATGACACTAAGAAAAGCCATGTCTTTACTGGGGTCATTATCATCATGTATCCTAGCTGTACCATGGGCACAATTTCATACTCGTCAATTACAGTATGAAGTATTGTCGGCTCAGGGAAAAGATGGATATCTAGAAAGTAAAATAACTCTTTCCAAAGATGTCTTAGAATCTCTATCCTGGTGGCTAGACATGGACCACCTCTCAGGGGGTGTGCCATGGATAATAGACCCGTCTAAAATAATTACCACCGACGCCAGCCCTATTGGGTGGGGAGCACATATGGAAGACAGTCTGGCCCAAGATACTTGGGACCAGGCAGAATAAAAGCGGTAGAATATGCCTTAAATCATTTTCTTCCGCAGATTCAAGGAGCAAGTGTAAGAATTTACTCGGACAATTCCACCACAGTGGCACATGCGAACCGTCAGGGTGGTACAAGATCAGGAAGTCTAATGACCATAGCTGCAGACATCTTCCAGCTGGCAGACTCATATAGCATCCCTAACAGCCCTGCACATCAGAGGTGTAGAGAACATCAGGGCAGACTACCTCAGCCGAAACGAGTTACGTCAAGGGGAATGGACCTTAAACAAATCCATATTCAGAATGATAACAGAATCATGGGGGATACCACAAATAGACCTATTTGCCAGAAGAGACAACCGGCAAGTAAAAAGGTTCGCTTCCCTGAACGTCATGGATCACCCAGATATGTTGGACTCTCTCCACCATCCTCTGAGGTTCAAACTGGCATACGCCTTTCCTCCGATGTCTCTGATTCCACTAGTGATCAGAAAAATCAGGAGGGAACAAGCAAGAGTGATCCTCATTGCACCATTCTGGCCGAAAAGACCATGGTTCTCTTGTCTCCAGACCATGTGCCTATGCGATCCATGGATTCTCCCATCAGACAAGGAGCTGCTGTCCCAAGGCCCCTTTTTCCACCCGCAAGTGAAAGGTCTTCACTTGACGGCGTGGAATTTGAGAGGCAACTATTAAGTTCAAGATGGTTCTCAGAACTAGTAAACACCCTCTTATTGAGCAGAAAAAGATCTACCACCCTAATATATAGTAGGGTATGGAATAAATTTTTAGACTTTTACACGGTACCGTTCACTAAGCAAGTTCCAGTCACACAAATTCTAGAGTTCTTGCAAAAAGGCCGAGAGTTAGGATTATCTGTAAATACCTTAAGAGTTCAGGTCTCGGCATTAGGAGCCCTATATGGATGCAATATAGCAGCTAATAGGTGGATCTCCAGATTTATAAAATCTTGTGAACGTAGTAAACCAGTTCATATTCCCCGTCTACCTCCATGGGTTTTAAATCTAGTGCTAGAGGCCTTAACCAGCTCCCCATTTGAGCCACTAGATTCAATACCTTTAAAAGTCCTGACATATAAAGTAGCCCTCTTGGTAGCCCTAACCTCAGCTAGACGGGTTAGCGACATCCAGGCCCTATCAGTAGACCCACCCTTCTTACTGATATTTCATGATCGGATAGTCCTAAAACCAGACCCCTCATACCTCCCTAAGGTAGCGTCCACCTACCACAGGTCACAAGAGATATTTCTCCCTTCCTTTTTTGATTCACCTATAACTCCAGAACAACAAAAGTTCCACACCTTAGATGTCAGAAGAGCCATCCTGACTTATATAGAAAGGTCTCAGACATGGAGGGAGAGTAGGGCTCTGTTTATCTCCTTTCATGGCCACAAGAAAGGACATGGGGTCACGAGAGCTACCATATCTCGATGGATCAGAGATGCTATCTGCTTGGCCTATACATCAAGAGGCGAGATTCCTCCAGTGGGTATTAAAGCGCACTCAACACGAGCCATGGCTTCCTCCTGGGCGGAACAAGCAGATGTACCAATCCATTTAATATGTAAGGCCGCAACTTGGTCTACACCTTCTACCTTTTACAACCATTATAGACTCGATCTATCTACATCTTCTGATCTGACCTTTGGTAGAGCTGTTCTTAGTACAGTAATCCCACCCAAACAATGACTCTCTGAAAATCTCTCGTGGGGTGCTGTCGTGGCGAAGGGTAAAAAGCCGGATTACTTACCGGTAATGCTCTTTTAATGAGTCCACGACAGCACCCATTTACTACCCTCCCTAAAATTATTTACAGCTCTTTCTTTTAAGTTCACAAATAATGGTTGTATAGAGTTTAAAGATATTTATGTTGCTGAATAAGAATTAATACTAAAGCTTTTGCGGTTCCCTTTTTGTACTCTGTAAACTAAACTGAGGAGGAGAGGGGACCGCCTCCTTTTATTCTGTAGGTTTCCTGTTCCTATGGGGCGGATCCCTCTCTCTCATGTGGGGTGCTGTCGTGGACTCATTAAAAGAGCATTACCGGTAAGTAATCCGGCTTTTTTTTTTGTTTTTTTTTTACATAAATGGATTTATTGTAAATTTTTTTTTCTTTATTTGGGAATTTCCCGCAAACCGGTACTAGTACGGCTCATGTCAGGAAGGGGTTAATACCACCTCTTTGGTCTCTCCTAAACAAACTTTACTGTATGTTTGCTTTATTTGCACATGCATGTATTATTTTTTTGTTTTGTTTTGTTTTTTTACCCTGTATTCCTGAGTAAGAGCAGTAATGGCTCAATGCAAAGCCAAGGTAGCATCAGGTGACTGGTCTTTCAATATATTTACATAATCGTCTGTGTCCCTTCCTGCCTTTGATGTGGGCTCACATACTCAAGAAAAACAGAGAACTGAGCCTGAGTATGACTTGAAAACATGCATGATGTAAAAGCATTTTCACACTTGCCATGGAAACAAACAAAACCAAAGAAAAGGTGATGTGTGCATATACCCTAATAAAAATAAGTTAAAAAGCCAGTGCATTAAATAACATGGGGTACTTACAGGGTATCTTTCTTCAGTATTTTTGTAGTCAGTTCAGATGGGGCGCCGGCCCCCTATACACTGAGCTGGGCAGTTTATATATATATTTTTTTAGTCCCTCCAAAGCTGAGTGTCCAGTTGGGACCCTGTGACTCTCAGGCACTATTCACACTAGGTAGGTTTTAACATTAGTGTAGTTACTGTCCCAAATGGGTATATCTTGTCGCGGTGGGACAACTTTATGCTTTTTTGATCAAAAAAGTGTTTACAAAATATCCTATATAATACACTTGCTTTTTTACTTCTTTATTTTCATTAGGTTATAAGCACATTGTCTTTTCTTTGGTTGTGTTGGGCTCACATACTCGGCCTGCATGTTTCCCTGCAGTAGATGGTTGAATTATTCAGCCATCAAGTGCCTCTATCAGCTGCAGTGAATTGGAGGTCTACCTGCAGCTGTTAACCAGTTAAATGCTGCTGTCAATCACTGACAGCAGCATTTAACAGACAGGAAGCATGTCATTGATCCCATCACTGGGGGGCTGATGGGTTGTCATGACAGCAGGAAGTCTGCTGAAGACCCTGTGCTGGTCATCACTATGCTTCTGTGAACTGTAGCCAGCTTTCATAGATCATGATTTTTGCTGTGCACAGCAAGCCTTCAGCAATGCTATGTATAGCATTGGGTGATCAGAGGATCACTGCTTAGTCTCCTAAGGGACCAACTCTAAAATAGATTAAAAAAAAAAAAAAGTTCAAATTGCCTCCCTTTTGCCCCATTAAAAAAAATAAAATTATACACATTTGCTTATGCTGTGCTTAGGAATGTCCGATTTTATTAAAATATAAAATGGTAAACTGCAAATAAATAAATTTGAGTTTTAATTTTTTTTTATTTTTTGCTGCAATTAAGGGCAATCAAAACATTGTATCTACCCCAAAATGGTATCAGTGAAAATATTGCTTCAGGGTGCGAAGAATAAACTCTGGCCACATCCTGAAAAATTAAAATGTTACAGGTCTCAAAATATATATATATTGCACATGGCTTCTAAACAGATGAAACAACATCATAGCACCATATTAGATAGAAGCCAAATTTATGGGATGTGCAGGACACACCAAAATTACTAAAATACCACAGAGAAAATGGTGTACCAGTCCAAGAGTAATGCAAATACAAATTTTATTAGGATACAAATACAAAAGGTCAAAAGTGACAGTAAAAGACTAAAATCGGCAACACAGCCGTAATTGCACGGTAGGGGAACAGCGGCACCCATAGTCCAGCAGTCAATGTCAGATGCAATACAATATTAAATCCTGAATGGTAAACACTCCTATATAAAATATAACCAGACAGTGGGGAAAGAAAGTAGCAAGCCATTTAGAGCATGAGACTATTAACATACCGTGTAATGACGAATGCTGGAAGATGAGCCCCGACGTCCCCAGCCCTCCCGACGCACGTTTCGGATAAACCTTCCTCAAGGGAGGCATACCCACACTAAAATCCCCCATCCCTTTATGCCTGCCATTCCGATCACCTGTCCGCTCCAAAGCACGCCCACCACCGCTGATTCACACGGGCCCATGTGATCAAGTGTGAGGGAACAGCCGGAAGTGACTAGGATCTGGTCTGACAGACACCGCGCATGCGCGGAAATCGCGTCGCGGCCATCTTAGTAAAGGGCACAAATTGCCCATAGCGCTAGGCAAGAACACACGGAGTGCGGAACCTGGATATATGCATACAGAAATAATACAATGCGCTTAATAATATGCAGTAACCTACAAAATAAGTGCAACATAAACCAGAAGCACCAAACAAAACATATAAAGCAACACCCAATATTTAAACACATACCTAGGGTAGTGACGCAACGGGTATATTTAGTTAGACCATATACAGAGAAGAAATAAATACGTCACATTACCAGCAAACGACAAGGTCAATACATTGGCATGATCATGGTTACAGGTAAAAAAGGGGCATAAATGGAATATGCACTACAGATGTCCATCATAGGAGTATATAAATATATAATACAACATGACAGCATAATGGGCCGATAAACACCACATATATCAGGGTTATAGCAAAAAGTTCATAATATATCAGCCCATAGAATTGTAAAGGCAATTACAACAATAATACATAAAGGGACACAATCATAATCAATACATATCCATGATATCAAATATAGTAAGAGGGTCCCTCGCTGTGCAGAATAGCATGATACCATGGATAATATACCAAAAGACAAATCCAAGACCGAAACAGCAATTGCTGAGAAGAAACGTAACTGCATAGATGATGATATTGAAAGATCTCCACATTGCGGCCTCATATAGATGCATGCACCACACTCGTGAAACTGAAAACAACATAAAAGGATAATTAAAATCAAATAATAAAAAGCAAATACAGATGAATGCACTACTTAAGATGCGCAACAGCCAGCGGATTAAAGAAAAGGCGCAAAAGAGAGCCCTTCATTGAGACCATAGGGCTGAACAGTATTAAGTTGCCAGATCCATCTTCTCTCCAGTCGACCCAGTCTCTTAGATAGTCCTCCCAGTCTGATATTAATTTTGAGAGCATCTATACCTCTAACTTTCAGAGAAAAACTATCAGTTATGAAACTCTTTAAAATGGCGGGGTAGAGTTTTGAGGGTAGATACATCTGTGTGGTCGAGTGCCACCTGAATGCCCAACACATGTTCTCTTATACGGACCTTCAACTGGTGTGTTGTTAACCCAACATAAATTAGTCCACAAGAACATGTGGCGTGATACACCACATATCTAGTGGTACAGGTGATCCGCTGTCTGATTTTTATGCTGTTTAGTATTGTCAGAATTTGTAAACACATCACATCTAACAATGTTTGGACAGGCGACACATCCGCCACACGGATAGCACCCCACCTCTCTTGGAAAGATGTCAAGAAATTTAGCTACCCCATGGCATGAATAGTGACTGGAGACAAGATGGTCCCTAAGGTTTTTTGCTCGCCGAAATGCTAAAGATGGTTTCTCAGGTAGCAGTTTGGCAATAGCCGGATCCACCCTTGGAATCCGCCAAGCACCTTGAAGGATTGATCTAATCCTGTCAGACTGGGAGCTGAAGGTAATAATAAATCTTAGTTTAGAGGAGGTAACAGGGTTGGATAGAGGGTCATTACCATATAGGAGATTATGCCGAGTGGAATGCTTGGCACGGTTAAATGCCTGTTTGATGGACCTATTACTATATCCACGGGTTTTAAAACGTTCCCTCAGGTCATCCGCCCGGGTCAAGAAGTCCGCCTCCGAGAAACAAATTTGACGGAGGCGGAGAAATTGTCCAACAGGCACAGATCTAATCATGTGGTGTGGATGACCCGAAGAAGCATGTAGTAATGTGTTTGTGGATGTTTCTTTCCGGTAGATATCAGTTTGCAGGGTACCGGCAGGGTCCCTCCTTATTCTCACATCAAGAAAATACAAATGTAAGATGGATATTGAGATCATTGTCCTTTAGAGTATGGATCAACTGTTCAAGGTCGACTGGAGTGCCCTGCCACATGAAGAAGATATCGTCTATGTACCTCATCCAAAATGGGACCCGGTCCATAGACCCCAATTCATCAGACAGGAAAAGTTCCCTCTCCCACAGCCCCAGGAAAAGACAAGCATAGACGGGCGCAAAGGGCGCCCCCATGGCGGTCCCCTGGAGCTGCAGGTAAAAGTGACCCTTATTATTTCTGTATGCATATATCCAGGTTCCGCACTCCGTGTGTTCTTGCATAGCACTATGGGCAATTTGTGCCCTTTACTAAGATGGCCGCAACGCGATTTCTGCGCATGCGCGGTGTCTGTCAGACCGGATCCTAGTCACTTCCGGCTGTTTCCTCACACTTGATCACATGGGCCCGTGTGAATCAGCGGTGGTGGGCGTGCTTTGGAGCGGACAGGTGATCGGAATGGCAGGCATAAAGGGATGGGGGATTTTAGTGTGGGTATACCTCCCTTGAGGAAGGTTTATCCGAAACGCGTGTCGGGAGGGCTGGGGACGTCTGGGCTCATCATCCAGCATTCGTCATTACACGGTATGTTAATAGTCTCATGATCTGAATGGCTTGCTACTTTCTTTCTATATCCCACTGTCTGTTTATATTTTATATAGGAGTGTTAGACATTCTGGATTGGATATTGTATTGCGTCTGACTTTGACTGCTGGACTATGGATGCCGCTCTGTTCCCCTACCGTGCAATTATGGCTGTGTAGCCGATTTTAGTCTCTTACTGTCACTTTTGACCTTTTGTATTTGTATCCTAATAAAATTTGTATTTGCATTACTCCTGGACTGGTACACCATTTTCTCTGTGGTATTTTAGTAATTTTGGTGTGTCCTGCACATCCCATAAATTTGGCTTCTATCTAATATGGTGCTATGATGTTGTTTCATCTGTTTAGAAGCCATGCATGTTTTCCATGTTTCTATCTAGCTTTATACGGGTACCGGATCTGAACGATGAATGAAATCAGAAATGTTGCTGCTGCGGCATGGCTGCTGGCGATCTTGATTCCTCTTATCATGTGGCCGTGAAGGACGCTCCTTGTCTGACTTTTCAAGCAACACCTGCTGCTCCTGCACTGGCTGTAGCTGCTCTAGTGGCAGGGCCTCCATGTTGCTAGCTCTGCATTTGTGCCATCCCTTTTAATGTTCCAGAAACCCCGGACGCCGTCAGGCTAGGCATTGCCCCCCCTGGCCTTGCACGTCATTGATAGGTGACTTCCAGTGCATGCATTCCCCAGCGTCCTCCGGACTGCACGTGCGCTCTGAGGAGACTACCGTGCTGGGCATCGGACAGCTGCGCTGTCACTTTGTCGGCCTCCGGTGCGCGTGCCCTGCACTACCCACCAGCCTGCTACTGAAGCTGCTTCAGAGCCTGAAGAGCCCGGGAGAGCAGGAGGGAAGGTAAGTGAATCCCCTGCACGCTGCTTCATGGACACCGCCGAGCATCTCCTACCAGTTCCTGTGTCCTCACACCGCTCAGGGAGGGCAGAAAAAATCCGGCCTCCATGGCGCTACTGCAGCTCTGGCTGTGGCGGCAGCAGACCAACTCTGCCCCATACCGAGCACCCCAGGCTCGGGCATTCTCTTCCAACTTCACCCCGTCACCGATGTGCTCTTGGCTGTGGGTTCTGGCACAGAGTCTTCCCCCATACTCGCTCAGGGAGGGCAGCCAAATTGTGGCCTCCGAGGTGCTACCGGCACCTGGTGACGGATGCAGCTGCCTGGCTGCCAAACCCCATCCGTCCCAGGGATCCTCTTCTGTCTTTATCTCGAGGGTTCCCCATCAAGGACAGGAAACCAACTGATACAGAGACAGGAGCCGCCCTTTTTATCTTGAAGGCTTCCTGTCCTTGAAGGGGCGGATCTCCTCTCTCATTGTGCCTTCATGGGTGACTGAAAAAAACTTGTTTGTAATTGCAATAAATTTGTTTTTGCAATTTCATCGGACTATTTTTTCTAGTACACTGTTCCAGAATGAATGGTGTCATTCAAAAGTACAATTACATAGTAACATAGTTAGCAAGGCTGAAAAAAGAAATTTGTCCATCCAGTTCAGCCTATATTCCGTCAGAATTAGGGTATGTGCACACATTGCCTGCGGTTTTTTCCTTACTCAATCCGCATCTCTTGGTAAAAATCCAATTCGGTGCGTTATTTTATGCGGACTTGATGCTTTTTTATGTATTTTTGAAAGCTAAATAAAGATCTATTATTGAACAAAAAAAAATAAAATTTGTAATGTAATTTCTTGTCCAACCTCCTCTTTTACATTTGTCCAACCAACACTCCATTACAGTCAGACAGATAGATAGACAGGTAGATAGAGATGGGATAGATAGGTCTATAGATAATATAATATCTATCGATCTATGTATAGATCTATCTATCTCATTCCTTCTATCTATAGATCTATGTCATGAATCCCCAATGGCTAGGGATAGCACAGGACAAGCAAAGTACAAATAAATAACGGACGAGCTCTAGGGTGATGGAACCTGGGCTGACCGCTGCCCTACGCCTGACAAACGCAACTAGAGATAGCCAGGGAGCGTGCCTACGTTGGTTCTAGACGCCACGCACCAGCCTAAGAGCTAACTAGCACTGCAGAGAAAATAAAGACCTCACTTGCCTCCAGAGGAATGAACCCCAAAAGATATAGTTGCCCCCCACATGTATTGACGGTGAAATGAGAGGAAGGCACACACATAGAGATGATATATATAGCTTTAGCAAATTGAGGCCCGCTGTAAACTAGAAAGCAGAACGATACAAAAGGGGACTGAGCGGTCAGCAAAAAACCCTAATAAAAAAAACCATCCTGAGATTACAAGAACCCATGTGCCAACTCATGGCACATGGGGAGAACCTCAGTCCACTAGAGCTACCAGCTAGCATAGAGACATAATAAGCAAGCTGGACAAAAAACCAAACAACTGAAAATCAGCACTTAGCTTATCCTGACAGATCTGGGAGCAGGTAGGCAGGAACCAAACAGAGCACATCTGAATACATTGATAGCCGGCAAGGGAATGACAGAAAGGCCAGGTAAAATAGGAAACACCCAGCCTCTGATGGACAGGTGGAAACCAAAGGCCGCAACCCACCAAAGTCACCCAGTACCAGCAGTAACCACCAGAGGGAGCCCACAAACAGAATCCACAACAGTACCCCCCCCTTGAGGAGGGGTCACCGAACCCTCACGAAAACCCCCAGGGCGATCAGGGTGAGCTCTATGGAAGGCGCGGACCAAATCAGTCGCATGAACATCGGAGGCGACCACCCAGGAATTATCCTCCTGACCATAACCCTTCCACTTAACCAAATACTGGAGTTTGCGTCTGGAAACACGAGAATCCAAGATCTTCTCAACAACATACTCCAATTCTCCCTCCACCAGCACCGGAGCAGGAGGCTCAACCGAAGGAACAACGGGCACCTCATACCTCCGCAACAACGACCGATGGAACACATTATGAATAGCAAACGATGCTGGGAGATCCAAACGAAAAGATACAGGGTTAAGAATCTCCGAGATCCTATAAGGACCGATGAACCGAGGCTTGAACTTAGGAGAAGAGACCTTCATAGGGACAAAACGAGAAGACAACCACACCAAATCCCCAACAAGAAGTCGGGGACCCACGCGGCGACGGCGATTAGCAAACTGCTGAGTCTTCTCCTGAGATAACTTCAAATTGTCCACCACCTGATTCCAAATCTGATGTAGCCTGTCCACCACCACGTCCACTCCAGGACAATCCGAAGACTCCACCTGACCAGAGGAAAAACGAGGATGAAACCCCGAATTACAAAAAAAAGGAGAGACCAACGTGGCAGAACTAGCCCGATTATTAAGAGCAAATTCGGCCAGTGGCAAAAAAGCAACCCAGTCATCTTGATCAGCAGAAACAAAACACCTCAAATAAGTTTCCAAGGTCTGATTAGTTCGCTCCGTCTGGCCATTCGTCTGAGGATGGAATGCAGACGAGAAAGACAAATCAATGCCCATCTTGGCACAAAACGTCCGCCAAAATCTAGACACAAACTGGGATCCCCTGTCAGAAACGATATTCTCCGGAATCCCATGCAAACGAACCACGTTCTGAAAAAATAAAGGGACCAACTCAGAGGAGGAGGGCAACTTAGGCAAGGGCACCAAATGAACCATCTTAGAAAAGCGGTCACACACAACCCAGATAACGGACATTTTCTGTGAAACCGGGAGATCAGAAATAAAATCCATGGAAATGTGCGTCCAAGGCCTCTTCGGGATGGGCAAGGATAACAACAACCCACTGGCCCGAGAACAGCAAGGCTTAGCTCGAGCACACACTTCACAAGACTGCACAAAGGTACGCACATCCCTAGACAAGGAAGGCCACCAAAAAGACCTGGCCACCAAGTCTCTAGTACCAAATATTCCAGGATGACCAGCCAACACAGAAGAATGGACCTCGGAGATGACTCTACTGGTCCAATCATCCGGAACAAACAGTCTTTCTGGTGGACATCGATCCGGTTTATCTACCTGAAACTCCTGCAATGCACGTCGCAAGTCTGGGGATACGGCGGACAATATTACCCCATCCCTAAGGATACCAGTAGGCCCAGAGTCTCCAGGAGAGTCAGGCACAAAACTCCTGGAAAGAGCATCTGCCTTCACATTCTTTGAACCTGGCAGGTATGAAACCACGAAATTGAAACGAGAAAAAAACAACGACCAACGAGCCTGTCTAGGATTCAAACGCCTGGCAGACTCAAGGTAAATGAGATTCTTGTGATCAGTCAAGACCACCACACGATGTTTAGCACCCTCAAGCCAATGACGCCACTCCTCAAATGCCCACTTCATGGCCAAAAGCTCCCGATTACCCACATCATAATTGCGCTCGGCGGGCGAGAATTTTCTAGAGAAGAATGCACATGGCTTCATAACCGAGCCATTAGAACTTCTCTGTGACAAAACCGCCCCCGCTCCAATCTCGGAAGCATCAACCTCAACCTGAAAAGGAAGTGAAACATCTGGTTGACACAACACAGGAGCAGAAGAAAACCGGCGCTTAAGTTCCCGAAAGGCCTCCACGGCCGCAGGAGACCAATCAGCAACATCAGCACCCTTTTTAGTCAAATCAGTCAAAGGTTTAACAATACTGGAAAAATTAGCAATGAACCGACGATAAAAATTAGCAAACCCCAAGAACTTCTGAAGGCTCTTAACAGATGTAGGTTGTGTCCAGTCACAAATAGCCTGAACCTTGACGGGATCCATCTCAATAGTAGAAGGAGAAAAAATGTACCCCAAAAAAGAAATCTTCTGGACTCCGAAGAGACACTTTGAGCCCTTCACAAACAGAGAATTGGCCCGCAGAACCTGAAACACCTTCCTGACCTGTAGAACATGAGACTCCCAGTCATCAGAAAACACCAAAATATCATCCAAATACACAATCATAAACTTATCCAGATATTCACGGAAAATATTGTGCATAAAGGACTGAAAGACTGACGGAGCATTGGAGAGTCCAAAAGGCATTACCAAATACTCAAAATGGCCCTCAGGCGTATTAAATGCGGTTTTCCACTCATCACCCTGTTTTATCCGCACCAGATTATACGCACCGCGAAGATCTATCTTAGTGAACCACCTAGCCCCCTTAATGCGAGCAAACAAATCAGTTAATAATGGCAATGGATACTGATATTTGACTGTAATCTTATTCAGAAGGCGATAATCTATACAAGGCCTCAGGGAACCATCTTTTTTTGCCACGAAAAAAAAACCTGCTCCCAGAGGGGACGAAGATGGACGAATATGTCCCTTTTCCAAGGACTCCTTAATATAATTCCGCATAGCAGTATGCTCTGGCAGTGACAGATTAAATAAACGACCCTTAGGGAACTTACTGCCAGGAATCAATTCTATAGCACAGTCACACTCTCTATGAGGAGGGAGCGAATTGAGCTTAGGCTCCTCAAAAACATCCCTATAGTCAGACAAAAACGCAGGGATCTCAGAAGGAGTAGATGAAGCGATTGAAATCGGAGGTGCATCATCATGAACCCCCTGACATCCCCAGCTTAACACAGACATTGTTTTCCAGTCCAGGACAGGATTATGAGTTTGTAACCATGGCAGACCAAGCACTAGTACATCATGTAAATTATACAGTACAAGGAAGCGAATCACCTCCTGATGAACGGGAGTCATGCGCATGGTCACTTGTGTCCAATACTGCGGTTTATTCATAGCCAATGGTGTAGAGTCAATTCCCTTCAGAGGAATAGGAACTTCCAGAGGCTCCAGACTAAAACCGCAGCGTTTAGCAAATGACCAATCCATAAGACTCAGGGCAGCGCCCGAATCCACATAGGCATCGACGGAAATGGAAGACAGTGAAAAAATCAGAGTCACAGACAAAATGAACTTAGGCTGCAGAGTACCAATGGCAAAAGATTTATCAACCCTTTTTGTGCGTTTAGAGCATGCTGATATAATATGAGCTGAATCACCACAATAAAAACACAATCCATTTTTCCGCCTATAATTTTGCCGTTCACTTCTGGACTGAATTCTATCACATTGCATAGTCTCAGGTGCCTGTTCAGAAGACACCGCCAACTGGTGCACGGGTTTGCGCTCCCGTAAACGCCGATCAATCTGAATGGCCATAGCCATAGACTCATTCAGACCTGTAGGCGTAGGGAACCCCACCATAATATCCTTAATGGCCTCAGAAAGACCATCTCTGAAGTTTGCAGCCAGGGCGCACTCATTCCACTGAGTAAGCACCGACCATTTCCGAAATTTTTGACAATATATTTCCGCTTCATCATGCCCCTGAGAGAGGGCTAATAAAGCCTTTTCAGCCTGAATCTCCAGGTTAGGTTCCTCATAGAGCAATCCCAATGCCAGAAAAAACGCATCCACACTGAGCAATGCAGGATCCCCTGGTGCCAATGCAAATGCCCAATTCTGAGGGTCGCCCCGCAGGAAAGATATGACAATCTTGACCTGTTGAGCAGGGTCTCCAGAGGAGCGAGATTTTAAAGAAAGAAACAATTTACAATTGTTCCTGAAATTCAGAAAGGTAGATCTATCTCCAGAAAAAAACTCTGGAATAGGAATTCTAGGTTCAGACATGGGAGTGTGAACAACAAAATCCTGTATGTTTTGAACTTTTGCCGCGAGATTACTCAGGCTGGAAGCCAAACTCTGGACATCCATGTTAAACAGCTAAGATCAGAGCCATTCAAGGGTTAAGAGGAGGTAAGAAGCAGCTAGACAGCAATTAAGGGCTAGGCAGCAAAACTCTGAAGGGAAAAAAAAAAAAAAATTTCCCTTAAACACTTCTTTTTCTCCTGCTTCAGCCCAAACAATTAACACTTTGTGGTCCGGCTATACTGTCATGAATCCCCAATGGCTAGGGATAGCACAGGACAAGCAAAGTACAAATAAATAACGGACGAGCTCTAGGGTGATGGAACCTGGGCTGACCGCTGCCCTACGCCTGACAAACGCAACTAGAGATAGCCAGGGAGCGTGCCTACGTTGGTTCTAGACGCCACGCACCAGCCTAAGAGCTAACTAGCACTGTAGAGAAAATAAAGACCTCACTTGCCTCCAGAGGAATGAACCCCAAAAGATATAGTTGCCCCCCACATGTATTGACGGTGAAATGAGAGGAAGGCACACACATAGAGATGATATATATAGCTTTAGCAAATTGAGGCCCGCTGTAAACTAGAAAGCAGAACGATACAAAAGGGGACTGAGCGGTCAGCAAAAAACCCTAATAAAAAAAACCATCCTGAGATTACAAGAACCCATGTGCCAACTCATGGCACATGGGGAGAACCTCAGTCCACTAGAGCTACCAGCTAGCATAGAGACATAATAAGCAAGCTGGACAAAAAACCAAACAACTGAAAATCAGCACTTAGCTTATCCTGACAGATCTGGGAGCAGGTAGGCAGGAACCAAACAGAGCACATCTGAATACATTGATAGCCGGCAAGGGAATGACAGAAAGGCCAGGTAAAATAGGAAACACCCAGCCTCTGATGGACAGGTGGAAACCAAAGGCCGCAACCCACCAAAGTCACCCAGTACCAGCAGTAACCACCAGAGGGAGCCCACAAACAGAATCCACAACAGATCTATCATCTATCTCATTCTATCTATCTATAGTTAGATAGATAGATATGGGATAGATAGAAGGAATCAGATAGATAGAAGGAATGAGAGATAGATCTACCGATACATAGATATATCTATTCATATATCTATCTATAGATATATCTATGAATAGATGTAGATAGATATATGGATAGATACAGTATACAGTTAAGTCCATATATATTTGGACAAAGACAACATTTTTCTAATTTAGGTTATTGACATTACCACAATGAATTTTAAACAAAACAATTCAGATGCAGTTGAATTTCAGACTTTCAGTTTTCATTTGAGGGTATCCACATTAAAATTGGATGAAGTGTTTAGGAGTTTCAGCTCCTTAACATGTGCCACCCTGTTTTTAAAGGAATCAAAAGTAATTGGACAGATTCAATAATTTTAAATAAAATGTTCATTTCTAGTACTTGGTTGAAAACCCTTTGTTGGCAATGACTGCCTGAAGTCTTGAACCCATGGACATCACCAGACGCTGTGTTTCCTCCTTTTCGATGCTCTGCCAGGCCTTCACTGCGGTGGTTTTCAGTTGCTGTTTGTTTGTGGGCCTTTCAGTCTGAAGTTTAGTCTTTAACAAGTGAAATGCAGGCTCAGTTGGGTTGAGATCAGGTGACTGACTTGGCCATTCAAGAATATTCCACTTCTTTGCTTTAATAAACTTCTGGGTTGCTTTGGCTTTATATTTTGGGTCATTGTCCATCTGTAGTATGAAACGACGACCAATCAGTTTTGCTGCATTTGGCTGGATCTGAGCACACAGTATGGCTCTGAATACCTGAGAATTCATTCGGCTGCTTCTGTCCTGTGTTACATCATCAATAAACATTAGTGACCCAGTGCCACTCGCAGCCATGCATGCCCAAGCCATCACACTGCCTCCGCCGTATTTTACAGATGATGTGGTATGCTTTGGATCATGAGCTGTACCACGCCTTCGCCATACTTTTCTCTTTCCATCATTCTGGTAGAGGTTGATCTTGGTTTCATCTGTCCAAAGAATGTTCTTCCAGAACTGTGCTGACTTTTTTAGATGTTTTTTAGTCTAACCTTTTTATTCCTGATGCTTATGAGTGGCTTGTACCGTGCAGTGAACCCTCTGTATTTACTTTCATGCAGTCTTCTCTTTATGGTAGATTTGGATATTGATACGCCTACCTCCTGGAGAGTGTTGTTCACTTGGTCGGCTGTTGTGAAGGGGTTTCTCTTCACCATGGACATTATTCTGTGATCATCCACCACTGTTGTCTTCCGTATGGGCCAGGCTCGGACTGGCCCACCGGAGAACCGGAGGATTCTCCGGTGGGCCCTGGCACTGACACCTGCTGGCATACTGGCCAGCAGCTGCCTAGGGCCCCCACTGCTCATGTTCATGACCTTAATGAGCGGTATCACATGACCGCTCAGGCAGGAAGAAGGTGCTGAGTCGGGACAGAGCGAGAGGGATGTCGGTGTGGCCGTGTAGTGTGGGACAGGTGACTATGAGGGACGGGGGGGACTGGGGATGAAGGGGGACTTAAGCCGGCGCGCCATGCAAGATGGGAGGGGGAGCGGGGTTTGGAGAGATAAGCCATGCATACAGGAGGGGGGATATGACTGAGCTATACATACAGGAGGGGGAATATGACTGAGCTATACATACAGGAGGGGGAATATGAGCCATGCATACAGGAGGGGGAATATGAGCCATGCATACGAGGGGGGGGATATGAGCCATGCATACGTGGGGGGGATATGAGCCATGCATACAGGGGGGGAATATGAGCCATGCATACGGGGGGGTATGAGCCATGCATACAGGGGGGAATATGAGCCATGCATACAGGGGGGGGGAATATGAGCCATGCATATGGGATGGGAGGGAGATGAGCCATGCATACAGGAGGGGGGGCATTATACAGTATGGAGAACTGTGTGGCCATTATACAGTATTGAGCATCATGTGTGGCCGTTATACAGTATGGAGCATCATGTGTGGCCAATGGACATACAGTATGGAGCATCATGTGTGGCCGTTATACAGTATGGAGCATCATGTGTGGCCATTATACTGTATTGAGCATCATGTGGGATCATTATACAGTATGGAGAACTGTGTGTAGCCGGTATACAGTATGGAGCATCATTTGTGGTCATTATACAGTATTGAGCATCATGTGGGATCATTATACAGTATGGAGAACTGTGTGTGGCCGTTACAGTATGGAGCACTGTGTGGCCATTATACAGTATTGAGAACTGTGTGTGGCCATTATACAGTATGGAGCACTGTGTGGCCATATATTTTTTGTTTATAATTATTGTATATAAAACAGCGTGATCAGCAGTGCTAAATGGCTGTGGTTGGGACGTGGATATGGGTGTGACTAGTTGTGAAATGGGTGTGGTCAGAGGCGTGGCCTAAAATTTGCCGCAGCGCACGTAGTGCGCCACAAACTTTTATACCTCCTTCCCTTCTTCAAAAGTTGGGAGGTATGGTACCACATTTGCCAGATCACGGCAAGTGCCGCAAATCCCATAGGGAATGAATGAGGCCGAACGCAGTGTTGCTGTAAGTGATCCGTTACGCGGCACATGCAGAAAAACTGCCCGATCTGCTGCAAAAGGCGACTCTCACATCAGCGATTCTTGCCAAAGTCACTGCCGATAGTGTCATACTCAAAGGGGCAGCCACTGGCAGCACTAAAAATGACTAGGGCAGCAGAAACTCTAAATACAGCCCTGGGGGGGCTACATTATATTATGGGGGCTACATCATACTATATGAGGGGGCTACATTATATTCTGTGGTGGAACTTCATTCTTTCAGGGGGCTACATTATATTCTGTGAGGGGGCTACCCCAACCCTTGCTACATAATTAAGACATAAACTACCTTATATTATACCCTGATATTAGGGCTTTTTAGCGCTTTTTACCGCACAATTGGTGGTCTTGTATCTATTTCTATGTAGCTACATAGTGGGCCCCAAGAATGATTTTCTCTGGTGGGCCCAAGGTGCTCCAGTCCGACGCTGGTGGGCGCCCAGATCTTTTTGTATTGATGAGTTCACCAGTGCTTTCTTTCTTTCTCAGGATGTACCAACCTGTAGATTTTGCCACTCCTAATATTGTAGCAATTTCTCGGATAGGTTTTTTCTGTTTTCGCATGTTTACTTCACAGCAAAACCTTACAAATGCAAGCACCACACCTCAAATCAACTCCAGGCCTTTTATCTGTTTAATTGAGAATGACATAACGAAGGGATTGTCCACACCTGTCCATGAAATAGCCTTGGAGTCAATTGTCCAATTACTTTTGGTCCCTTTATAAACAGGGTGGCACATGTTAAGGAGCTGAAACTCCTAAACCCTTCATCCAATTTTAATGTGGATACCCTCAAATGAAAGCTGAAAGTCTGAACTTCAACTGCATCTGAATTGTTTTGTTCAAAATTCATTGTGGTAATATCTATAACCAAAATTAGAAAAATGTTGTCTCTGTCCAAATACAGTACAGACCAAAGGTTTGGACACACCTTCTCATTTAAAGATTCCCCCCCAAAAAAAGGGGGGGAAATGGGGGGTGCGTCTTATAGTTGGGATGCAGGCTTACCGGCAGTGGTGTGGAGGCGGCAGAGGTGCGGCGACGGCAGAGGTGCGGGGATGATGAGGCGCAATGACCGGTATGGCGTGAGCGGGGTCCCTTCCACAAGTGGGATGACGCAGCGGCCTGGTAAGCAGCAGAGCCGGGTGAATCATGTCTTTATCGGTGGCGGCGGCCATCTTCCTGAGGCCGCATGTGCGCAGATGGAGTGCTTTGCTTCCCGGGGCCTCAGGAAAATGGCCGCGGGAGGCCGCACGTGCGCAGATGGAGATCACGGTGGCCATTTTCCTGAAGCCGAGATCTAAATCTGCGAACTCGGCTTCAGGAAAATGGCCGCCGCGATCTCCATCTGGGCACGCGCGGCCATTTTTTCTGAAGCCCCGGGAAGCAAAGCACGTCATCTGCGCACGCGCGGCCTCAGGAAGATGGCCACCGCCACCGTTAAAGCCATGATTCACCCGGCTCTGCTGCTTACCTTGGATACCGGGCCGCTGCGTCACCTCACCTTTGGAAGGGACCCTGCTCACTCAATACCGCTCATTGCGCCTCATCATCCCTGCAACTCTTCCACCGCCACAGCACTGCTGCAACCCCCCCATGGACACCAGGCCGTGGCGTCGCCCACCTAAACAGGAAGGGACCCTGCTCAGGTGCACGCCATATCGCCCACCGCATCTCTGCCGACACCATTCCTCCTGTGACCCTGCTCTGCCTCCGCCAGCCCTCAGGTAAGATACTGTAAATTCGGACAATAAGACGGACCCCCATCTTATAAAAAAAATCTTTTTTTATTCAGTCGTCATGACAGCACTAACGAGAGAGGGGATCCGCCCTTCAGGGACAGGAAACCTACAGAGATAAAAGGGCGGCACCTCTCTCCCGCATCAGTTGGTTTCCTGTCCCTGACAGGGGACCCTACAGTATGCCTTTAAGAAGAAAGGTGAAGAATGAAGATTTTGACCCAGGTCCGACTCACCGATCCTGGAGGCGGGAGGTCCCCTTCCTCGGTGTTGATCGCGATGCTGGAAGTGCCGCACCACAGAGGGCTGTGGGGGTAGGCAGCAGCAGAGCAGGAGCAGCCTTCAGGGGGAGTGCTGTCTCTTTCGGTGTCCCATCGCCGCAGGTACGGGAAAGTATTATGTGGGAGGCCCTCCTTCTGATAGCGGGTGTTGGGGGCTCCCTTTAGCTGGGATAGTGCCCCTAGTGCCGAGTAGATTTCTTTTTTTTTTTTTTTCTTCCCCTGTGCTGCGTGACCGCACGGTGTTATAGGGGTCACCGGTGCCCTATCAGCCAGCGCTTATGGTCCGCGCTCGGGTGGGCGGCTGCGGCGCGTTGTCGGCGGTGTTGGTGTCCCCTCTGGCTTGTGCGCTGCGTGCGGCGTTTGGGAAGCTGCAGGGCGCACCGGAAGTGATGCGCGGAAAGGGGCGGGGCCTGGAGCGGCAGCAAATGATGACGTGCGGCGCATGCGCAATAGGCCGCGCCGGGGGGGGAAAAACATGGCGGCGCCCTGTCGGAATTACCGAAGACAGCGTTCGTGGCGGTTTTTTATCAGAGGAGGGGCTGGATACGACAGCGCTTCCCTGGGGGATAGTGTGAGTATCATTGGTAGTGGTTCTCGTGGAGGAGGGGCCTCCCACATGCAGTAATGTACCGGGCAGTTCATCAGGATTGGCCTGCTGACCCCCATCTGGGGGAGGTACCTTTGGGGCCGGCTATTTAATGATTCAGCTGCGGCTTCCTCTTGCTTCGCTTCCATTTTCACAATGGAGTCTCAGGAGCAGGATCCGTTGCCTTCAGAGCAACAGTGTCAACCCCTGGAGAAGCCCCATGCAGAGAACACCCAGCGACGTTCTAGTGGCAGTAGTCGTCCTGGAGGTAGAGCTGATCAATCTTCTAAAGCCGGAAAGTCCTCAAGCCGTATGGATGTTGCTTCGGTGGAGAGGGTCCCCCCGCAATCTTCGGTACCACTCAGACACTATAGGGGTAAGTGATCCTCGTGAAAGTTCACTTAGTGATTGTGTCTCCCCTTATTTCCCTTTCTTACATCAGGGAAAAAAGCGGTCCTCTAAGTCCAAGCACAAGGAATGTGCAGAATGTGGTATTCCTCTCCCTGACGAATACGTTAAAAAACTATGTGGTCCGTGTATCCAGCGTCTAATAACGGAGGAGACACCCGATTTCACTACTAGTCTAAGACAAATTGTTAGACAAGAGATTAGAAGTTCTTCAAGATCTCAATCTCATAGTAGGGGGTCTAAAATAATAGACCCTGGATCCCCAAGTTCACGTGAGGACAGTGACTTAGGAGATCTAAAGTCAGAAGCTTCTCACACATCGGTATCCTCCTCGGACACTGAGTACGGACATTCTTGTTTTTCTTTTGACCGGATAGACCGCCTCGTAAAAGCGGTAAATAACACAATTGGAATTGAGCAGACCACGCCAGAAAAATCCATGCAAGAGGTCATGTTCAAAGATCTGGACCGTAAATCCCGCAGATGCTTCCCGGTGGTAGAGAAAGTTAGCGCCCTAATTTCCAGAGAATGGAAAAAAACGGAAAGGAAAGGTTCTCTTCCTCCAGCCTTTAAACGGAAGTATCCATTCGAAGAGTCCGCATCGGCGACGTGGGATAAAGCCCCGAAGCTCGATGCAGCTGTAGCCAAGGCTTCCAAGAAATCCTCTCTACCGTTTGAGGATCTGGGAACTTTAAAAGACCCACTGGACAGGAGGGCAGATGTGTTTCTCAAGGGAGCCTGGGAAACTTCAGCAGGGGCTCTTAGACCATCAATTGCTGCCACCTGCACTGCACGCTCTATGATGGTGTGGTTGGATAGCCTGGAGGATCAGCTAAAAAACAAAACCCCGAGAGACGAAATGTTATCCTCCCTCTCTATGATTCAGGGCGCTGCGGCGTATCTGGCTGATGCTTCAGCGGACTCAGTCAAGTTGGCAGCCAGGTCGGCCGCTCTTTCTAATTCAGCCCGTAGAGCAATCTGGCTGAAATGTTGGCAAGGGGACATGCAGGCCAGATCTAAGTTATGCAACATTCCGTGCGAAGGGGCGCACTTATTCGGTCCAGTGTTAGACGAATTATTAGAAAAAGCGGGGGACAGTAAGAAACGTTTTCCCTACCTTGGTAGACCCACTTACAGGCGTGGCACTAATAGGAGGTGGTTTGACCGAACAAGATCAAATAGAGATAAACCCAGATATGACGCCAATAAAAAGAAAGGTAGAGGCTATATGTTTAATTCCTTTTGAGACAACAGGAAGCCACAATGACTGGCGGACCGGGTAGGAGGCAGGCTTCTGGCCTTCTATCCGGAGTGGCGCAATATCTCCAATAGCCCGTGGGTCCTAAATATTGTTGAAGTTGGGCTAAAATTTGACTTTCAGATCATGCCTGAGGACAGATTTCTTATAACACCGATACGTTCTTCTCCCGCAGAACAACTGGCGTTAGAGACCGAGGTCCAGGATCTCCAACAGAAAGGCGTTTTGGTGGAGGTTCCTGAAGTACAAAGGGGTAAAGGATTCTATTCTCCCCTCTTTTTGATTAAAAAACCGGATAATACCTTTCCCACAATCATAAACCTTAAGGGCCTAAATAGGTTTTTGTGCATCCCGTCATTTAAAATGGAGTCGGTCAAAACCGCAATAAAGTTGTTGTTTGACAAGTGTTTTATGGTCGTCTTAGATCTTAAAGACGCATATTACCATGTCCCCATACACGTAGACCACCAGCGTTATTTAAGAGTTGCAGTCCTTTTAGGGGAATCAGTCAAACACTTCCAGTACAGAGCACTTCCCTTTGGTGTTGCAGTGGCCCCTCGGGTGTTCACGAAGATAATGGTAGAGGTTATGGCACATCTCCATGAGCAAGATATTCTCATAGTTCCATATCTGGATGACCTATTAATAATAGGAAATTCTGAATCACACTGCACGTCCCAACTACACAAAGTAATTGCAGCCTTGCAAAGGTTGGGGTGGATAATTAATTTTAAAAAATCACGGTTGCAGCCTCTAGAGGTTCAAGAATTCCTGGGTCTCATATTGGACTCAAGGTTACAGGAATGCCGTCTACCTGTCGTTAAGTTGGAAAAAATCCAACGACAGATACTTAGAGTGATTAATAATCCGTTAATAACATTGAGGGGAGCAATGTCACTGTTAGGCTCACTCACGTCTTGTATCCCGGCAGTACTTTGGGCCCAGTACCACACCAGAGTCCTACAGTGGGAGGTTTTGCACAACACTCGTCTGTTGGGGGGTCGCTTGGATAGTTCTTTTTCCTTGTCCGATTCCACTATTCAGTCCTTACGTTGGTGGTTACACACTCCAAACCTACGTAATGGGGTTCCCTGGATAAACCACATATCGCGAGTAATAACCACAGATGCTAGTCCCACGGGATGGGGGGCGCATATGGGCGAATTGTGGGTCCAGGGGGTCTGGTCACACTCCGAACAGGATATGTCATCTAACCTTAAAGAATTATTAGCCGTAGAGCGAGCTCTGAGCCATTTCCTTATATCCTTGCAGGGCCATCACGTCAGGCTATTCTCAGACAATCAGGTAACTGTAGCTTACATTAACCACCAAGGGGGAACCCGATCGAGATCTTTAATAGAGGTATCGGGTCGTATCTTACAGATAGCCGAAAATCATCTACGGTCACTCACTTCACTGCATATAAAAGGGAAGCACAACGTCGTAGCTGACTTTCTAAGTCGCAGGAAGCTCGGGCAAGGAGATTGGGTGCTCAATCAGGTCATCTTCGATCAGATCACCCATCATTGGGGGTGCCCACAGATAGACCTCTTCGCCAACAAAGAAAACAAAAAATGTCGTCGGTTTTGTTCCCTAAACCCCAGAGACAATCCGGAGGCGGTGGATGCCCTCCTAATTCCTTGGCACTTCAAAATAGCCTACGCCTTTCCCCCGTTGAACTTGATTCCGATTGTTCTGAGAAAAATTTGGGAGGACAAAGCTCATGTAATTCTGATAGCGCCATTCTGGCCCAAGAGGCCGTGGTTTCCTTGGCTGAGGAAAATGTCCATTTCTCAACCGTGGATTCTCCCAGAACTCCCAGACCTCCTTTCACAGGGTCCAATTCTCCATCCACGAGTGGCCAATTTACACCTGACGGCATGGGATTTGAAGGGTCATTACTAAAGAAAAAGGGATTCTCAGACGGGCTCATTAACACTCTATTAAAGAGCAGAAAAAAATTCCACGACAAACATTTATGTTAGAATCTGGAGAAAATTCATGTCGGTTTCAGGATCAGTGATGGGTCAGAAAGCTAAGATTCCTAAAATCTTGGAGTTCCTGCAAAAAGGTCTAGAGATGGGGCTAGCTACAAGCACCCTTAGGGTCCAGGTGTCAGCCTTAGGTGTATTGTATAATTGTGGGTTAGCTAAAAATTATTGGATTGCTCGTTTTATTAAAGCAGCGGCTAGATCAAGACCCATCGTTAAGAAAAGACTAGCCCATGGGACTTAAACCTGGTCCTCTCAGCGTTAACGGAACCCCCCTTTGAGCCTTTAGAATCTACTTCTATAAAAATTTTGTCCTTAAAAACAGCTCTTTTGATTGCTCTTACGTCTGCAAGGAGAGTTAGTGATTTACAGGCCCTCTCTAGATTGACTCCATATATGCAGATTAAGGAAGATAGGGTAGTATTAAGAACTGATCCCCTTTATCTTCCAAAGGTAGCGTCAAAATTCCACAGGCTTCAGGAAATAAATCTCCCCACTTTTTGTCCTAATCCTAAGAACCTAAAGGAACTCAAACTCCATACGTTGGATGTCAAAAGATGCCTCCTCAAATATACAGGTCCTTCTCAAAAAATTAGCATATAGTGTAAAATTTCATTATTTACCATAATGTAATGATTACAATTAAACTTTCATATATTATAGATTCATTATCCACCAACTGAAATTGGTCAGGTCTTTTATTGTTTTAATACTGATGATTTTGGCATACAACTCCTGATAACCCAAAAAACCTGTCTCAATAAATTAGCATATCAAGAAAAGGTTCTCTAAATGACCTATTACCCTAATCTTCTGAATCAACTAATTAACTCTAAACACATGCAAAAGATACCTGAGGCTTTTAAAAACTCCCTGCCTGGTTCATTACTCAAAACCCCCATCATGGGTAAGACTAGCGACCTGACAGATGTCAAGAAGGCCATAATTGACACCCTCAAGCAAGAGGGTAAGACCCAGAAAGAAATTTCTCAACAAATAGGCTGTTCCCAGAGTGCTGTATCAAGGCACCTCAATGGTAAGTCTGTTGGAAGGAAACAATGTGGCAGAAAACGCTGTACAACGAGAAGAGGTGACCGGACCCTGAGGAAGCAGTGGACTGAGTCTGGTGTGGAAACATCCAGAGCCACCGTGCACAGGCGTGTGCAGGAAATGGGCTACAGGTGCCGCATTCCCCAGGTAAAGCCACTTTTGAACCATAAACAGCGGCAGAAGCGCCTGACCTGGGCTACAGAGAAGCAGCACTGGACTGTTGCTAAGTGGTCCCAAGTACTTTTTTCTGATGAAAGCAAATTTTGCATGTCATTCGGAAATCAAGGTGCCAGAGTCTGGAGGAAGACTGGGGAGAAGGAAATGCCAAAATGCCTGAAGTCCAGTGTCAAGTACCCACAGTCAGTGATGGTGTGGGGTGCCATGTCAGCTGCTGGTGTTGGTCCACTGTGTTTCATCAAGGGCAGGGTCAATGCAGCTAGCTATCAGGAGATTTTGGAGCACTTCATGCTTCCCTCGGCTGAAATGCTTTATGGAGATGAAGATTTCATTTTTCAGCACGACCTGGCACCTGCTCACAGTGCCAAAACCACTGGTAAATGGTTTACTGACCATGGTATTACTGTGCTCAATTGGCCTGCCAACTCTCCTGACCTGAACCCCATAGAGAATCTGTGGGATATTGTGAAGAGAAAGTTGAGAGACGCAAGACCCAACACTCTGGATGAGCTTAAGGCCGCTATTGAAGCATCCTGGGCCTCCATAACATCTCAGCAGTGTCACAGGCTGATTGCCTCCATGCCACGCCGCATTGAAGCAGTCATTTCTGCCAAAGGATTCCCGACCAAGTATTGAGTGCATAACTGAACATTATTATTTGATGGTTTTTTTGTTTGGTATTAAAAAACACTTTTATTTGATTGGTCGGGTGAAATATGCTAATTTATTGAGACAGGTTTTTTGGGTTATCAGGAGTTGTATGCCAAAATCATCAGTATTAAAACAATAAAAGACCTGACAAATTTCAGTTGGTGGATAATGAATCTATAATATATGAAAGTTTAATTGTAATCATTACATTATGGTAAATAATGAAATTTTACACTATATGCTAATTTTTTGAGAAGGACCTGTATATCTTTAACACATCCCTGGAAAAAAGATAATTCCTTGTTTATATCATATCAGGGAGTCAGAAAAGGGTTTAGAGTATCCAAAAACACCTTAGGTAGATGGATTAGGGAGGCAATTTCTCTGGCTTATTCAGCAGGTGGCCTAGAAGTCCCGGAAGGCGTAAGGGCTCATTCCACTCGGGCCATGGCAACTTCCTGGGCGGAGAGATCGGAGGTGTCAATTGAGGACATATGTAAGGCGGCCACATGGTCATCTCCATCTACTTTCTTTAATCATTATAGATTAGATCTTGGTGGCTCCAGCGATCTCACATTTGGTAGAAGGGTGCTGGAAGCAGTAGTCCCTCCCTAATACTCTTTCTCTGTAATTCTCTCGTTAGTGCTGTCATGACGACTGAATAAATACTCAAGCTACTTACCAGGTAGCGGTGTTTTTCAGGAGTCCATGACAGCACTCCTATATTCCCTCCCTTTCTGCTGGTATGGCTTTCACCACAATAAGTATATTTTTATATATATAAATTTTCTAAAATTTTAGTCACAAGGTGAATTGTGTTAGATATTTATGTGTTACTAATCAATGGAGGTCCTCTCATGCTCTGTAATCCAACTGATGCGGGAGAGAGGTGCCGCCCTTTTATCTCTGTAGGTTTCCTGTCCCTGAAGGGCGGATCCCCTCTCTCGTTAGTGCTGTCATGGACTCCTGAAAAACACCGCTACCTGGTAAGTAGCTTGAGTATTTCTGCAATTTTCACCCCAAATTTGGGGTGCGTCTTATAGTCCGAAAAATACGGTACTTAACAATAAAGTGTGAAACAACTGAAATTATATTCTAGGTTCTTCAAAGTAGCCACCTTTTGCTTTGATGACTGCTTTGCACACTCTTAGCATTCTCTTGATGAGCTTTAAGAGGTAGTCACCGGGAATGGTCTTCCAACAATCTTGAAGGAGTTCCCAGAGATGCTTAGCACTTGTTGGCCTTTTTGCCTTCACTCTGCGGTCCAGCTCACCCCAAACCATCTCGATTGGGTTCAGGTCTGGTGACTGTGGAGGCCAGGTCATCTGGCGTAGCACCCCATCACTCTCCTTCTTGGTCAAATAGCCCTTACACAGCCTGGAGCTATGTTTGGGGTCATTGTCCTGTTGAAAAATAAATGATGGTCCAAATAAACGCAAACCGGATGGAATAGCATGCCGCTACAAGATGCTGTGGTAGCCATGCTGGTTCAATATGCCATCAATTTTGAATAAATCCCCAACAGTGTCACCAGCAAAGCACCCCCACACCATCACACCTCCTCCTCTATGCTTCACGGTGGGAACCAGGCATGTAGAGTCCATCCGTTCACCTTTTCTGCATCACACAAAGACACGGTGGTTGGAACCAAAGATCTCAAATTTGGACTCATCAGACCAAAGCACAGATTTCCACTGGTCTAATGTCCAGTCCTTGTGTTCTTTAGCCCAAACAAGTCTCTTCTGTTTGTTGCCAGTCCTTAGCAGTAGTTTCCTAGCAGCTATTTTACCATGAAGGCCTGCTGAAGAAAGTCTCCTTAACAGTTGATGTAGAGATGTGTCTGCTGCTAGAACTAATCTGAGCTGCTGTTAACCTACGATTTCTGAGGCTGGTGACTCGGATAAACTTATCCTCAGAAGCAGAGGTGACTCTTGGTCTTCCTTTCCTGGGGTGGTCATCATGTGAGCCAGTTTCTTTGTAGCGCTTGATGGTTTTTGCCACTGCACTTGGGGACACTTTCAAAGTTTTCCCAATTTTTCGGACTGACTGACCTTCATTTCTTAAAGTAATGATGGCCACCTGTTTTTCTTTACTTAGCTGCTTTTTTCTTGCCATAATACAAATTCTAACAGTCTATTCAGTAGGACTATCAGCTGTGTATCCACCAGACTTCTGCACAACACAACTGATGGTCCCAACACCATTTATAAGGCAAGAAAGCCCACTTATTAAACCTGACAGGGCACAGCTATGAAGTCAAAACCATTCCCGGTGACTACCTATTGAAGCTCATCAAGAGAATGCCAAGAGTGTGCAAAGCAGTCATCAAAGCAAAAGGTGGCTACTTTGAAGAACCTAGAATATAAGACATATTTTCAGTTGTTTTTGTTAAATATATAATTCCACGCGTGTTAATTCATAGTTTTGATGCCTTCAGTGTGAATGTACAATTTTCATAGTCATAAAAATACAGAAAAATCTTTAAATGAGGTGTCCAAACTTTTGGTCTGTACTGTATATATGGACTTAACTGTATCTATCTATAGATATATGTATAGATTAATAGATATATCTATAGATATATCTATAGATAGATACAGTTATCTATAGATATATCCATATCTATCTCTATAGATATATCCATAGTTATATCTATAGTTATATCTATAGATATATCAATAGATATATCCATAGGTATCCATCTACAGATATATCTTTAGCTATATCCCTAGATATATCTATAGATATATCCACAGATATATATCCTTAGATATCCATCTATAGATATATCCATAGATATATAATAGCAGGCTGATGTTTATTAATGAACAATATATTTAATTTTGAAATAAATGGCGTGGGCTCCCGTACAATTTTCTGCACCAGAGGGGGAAAGCCGACAGCCGGGGGCCAATATTTGCAGCCTGGGAAGGGGGTAATACCCATGGCCCCTTCCCAGGCTATGAATATCAGCCTGCAGCTGTCTACATAGCCTTATCTGGCTATTGAAGTAGGGGGACCTCCCCCAAAAAATGACGAGGTGTCTTCCTATATTTTATAGCCAGAAAGGCTACGCAGACAGCTGCAGGCTGATATTCATAGCCTAGGAAAGGGCCATGGATATTGCCCCCCCCCGGCTACAAATAAAAGCTCCCAGCCGCCCCAAAAATGGCGCATCTGTAAGATGTGCCAATTCCAGCACATAGCCTCTCTTCCCACTGTCCTGCAGTGGTGGCATATGGGGTAATAAGGGGCTAATGTCACCTTTGTGTTGTAAGGTGACTTCAAGCCTGGTTAGTAATGGAGAGGCGTCCATAAGACACCTATCCATTACAAATCCTATAGTAGTGAAAGAGATAAAAAAAAGACAGCCAGAAAAAAAGTATTTTAATATTCTTAATTTCACCATACTTACAAGCACGCCTAATTCCTGGGACGCCCTCGATTGCCTGCAAAAAGAAAAAATAATAAACCAACCGTATACTCCCTGTCCGACGCAGTCCAATTAATAACAAGTGTCCCACGATGATCTCCCCAATAGAACAGTGACATCGGGTTATGTCACTGCTCTATAGGGCCTCCAGTGATACACTGACAGGAGACAATGGCTCCTGCAGTGCATCACTGAAGAGGTTACTTTAGTTCATTATCTCGTTTTATGGCAATGCTGCGTGGGAATTTTCCCAGCCTCGCCGACCCCGCACACAGCCCTGCAGACCCACACACGCAGAAACGAAGACCGTGTACACAGCCCCGCCGACCCTACACACAGCTCCGCCGACTCCGCACACAGCCCCGCAGACCCAGACACGCAGACAGTCACCGCCCTCACTCCGCCCACACACTTTTCTCCTCCTGATCTGCAACGTTTCATCCGCAGCTAAACTGCATATCTTTTTTACATCTGCGGTTTTGCTGCGGATGTGCCTGACTCAATGCAAGTCAATGGCTGCAGAAACGCTGTAGTTACGCACAAAGAATTCACATGCTGCAGAAAATAAAACGCTGCGAATCCGCACATTTTTTTCTGCAGCATGTGCACAGCGTTTTTTAATTTACCATTGATTAACATTTTATGCACAACGCACTGCGGATTTGAGGCAATTCTGCGCTTCCAAAAATGCTGCAGAAACGCATCATAAACCGCAATGTGGGAACATACCCTAAATCCCCAGGTCTACGTCTAAGGAACTTAATAACTGTACAGTAAGATACAACCATTGTTACGCTCCAGGAAGACATCCAGGCCTCTCTTGAACCCCTCGACTGACTTCGCCATCAGGCAAGAAATTCCAGATTCTCACTGCCCTAACAGTAAAGAATCCTCTTCTATGTTGGTGGAAAAACCTTCCCTCCTCCAGACGCAGAGAATGCCCCCTTGTGACCATCACCTTCCTTGGTATAAACAGATCCTCGGAGAGATATTTGTATTGTCCCCTATCTATAATATAACGCTGGGAGCGTCACTCTGTCCGAAGCCTCTATAGACTGCGCAAGCGCAAGCGCCGGCGCAGTCTGGACCGCACAGAGCGACGCTCCCAGGAGATCGCGGTATGCGTAAGCGCTGAACGCACACCGCGATCTCCACCGGACAAGCAGGGACGAGCCAGGAGGCGGAGGGTGAGTATACTTACCTGACCCGTTCCACCGACGCGCTTCCGGGCCGTGACTGTCCCCTGCTCCCGGAATCGGCGCCTGCGCAGTCCGCGCTTTCCGGCGCCATTTTCTTGAAGACACATTGCAGTGTCTTCAAGAAAATGGCGCCGGAAAGTGCGGACTGCGCAGGCGCCGACTCCGGGAGCAGGACCAAGAAAATGGCCGCACCCAGCACAGCCGCCGCGCCCAGCACAGCCACGCACAGCCGCCCACAGCAACGCACAGCCGCCGCACCCAGCACAGCCGCCCACAGCCACGCACAGGCGCCCACAGCCACGCACAGCCGCCGCACCCAGCACAGCTGCCCACAGCCACGCACAGCCACCCATAGCCACGCACAGCCGCCGCACCCAGCACAGCCGACCACAGCCACGCACAGCCGCCGCACCCAGCACAGCCGCCCACAGCCACGCACAGCCGCCCACAGCCACGCACAGCCGCCGCACCCAGCACAGCCGACCACAGCCGCCGCACCCAGCACAGCCGCCCACAGCCACCCACAGCCACGCACAGCCGCCCACAGCCACGCACAGCCGCCGCACCCACGCACAGCCGCCCACAGCCACGCACAGCCGCCCACAGCCACGCACAGCCGCACCCAGCACAGCCGACCACAGCCACGCACAGCCGCCGCACCCAGCACAGCCGCCCACAGCCACGCACAGCCACCCATAGCCACGCACAGCCGCCGCACCCAGCACAGCCGACCACAGCCGCCGCACCCAGCACAGCCGCCCACAGCCACGCACAGCCCACAGCCACGCACAGCTGCCGCACCCAGCACAGCCACCCACAGCCGCCGCACCCAGCACAGCCGCCGCACCCAGCACATCCGCCGCACCCAGCACAGCCATGCACAGCCGCCACAGCCACGTACAGCCACGCACAGCCGCCTACAGCCACGCACAGCCGCCGCACCCAGCACAGCCTCCCACAGCCACGCACAGCCGCCCACAGCCACGGACAGCCGCCGCACCCAGCACAGCCGCCGCACCCAGCACAGCCGCCCACAGCCACGCACAGCCGCCCACAGCCACGCACAGCCGCCGCACCCAGCACAGCCACGCACAGCCGCCCACAGCCGCCGCACCCAGCACAGCCGCCCACAGCCACGCACAACCGCTGCACCCAGCACAGCCACCCACAGCCGCCGCACCCAGCACAGCCGCCGCACCCAGCACAGCCGCCGCACCCAGCACAGCCACGCACAGCCGCCACAGCCACGCACAGCCTCCGCACCCAGCACAGCCACGCACAGCCGCCCACAGCCACGCACAGCCGCCTACAGCCACGGACAGCCGCCGCACCCAGCACAGCCGCCGCACCCAGCACAGCCACGCACAGCCGCCGCACCCAGCACAGCCGCCTACAGCCACGCACAGCCGCTGCACCCAGCACAGCCGCTGCACCCAGCACAGCCACCGCACCCAGCACAGCCGTCCACAGCTGCCGCACCCAGCACAGCCGCCCGCACCCAGCACAGCCATGTCACATACAGCCGCCCGCACTCAGCACAGCCACATACAGCCGCCCGCACTCAGCACAGCCGCCCGCACTCAGCACAGCCGCCCGCACTGATGGGGGCGCAGGATGGAGCAGCACGTGATAGGATGGGGGCGCAGGATGGGAGCACATGACAGGATGGGGATGAGGATGGAGCAGCACATGACACGGTGGAGTGGCACATGACAGGATGGGGGCGCAGGATGGAGCAGCACATGACACGGTGGAGCAGCACATGACAGGATGGGGGCGCAGGATGGAGCAGCACATGACACGGTGGAGCAGCACATGACAGGATGGGGATGCAGGATGGAGCAGCACATGACACGGTGGAGCAGCACATGACAGGATGGGGGCGCAGGATGGAGCAGCACATGACACGGTGGAGCAGCACATGACAGGATGGGGGCGCAGGATGGAGCAGCACATGACACGGTGGAGCAGCACATGACAGGATGGGGATGCAGGATGGAGCAGCACATGACACGGTGGAGCAGCACATGACAGGATGGGGGCGCAGGATGGAGCAGCACATGACACGGTGGAGCAGCACATGACAGGATGGGGGCGCAGGATGGAGCAGCATATGACAGGATGGGAGCAGCACATACCAGGATGGAGACCATATTCCAATATAAATGCTCGCCACCCGGGCGTAGAACGGGTTCAATAGCTAGTATACTTATACATGGTTATTAGATCGCCCCTCAGTCATCTTTTTTCGAGACTAAATAATCCTAATTTTGCTAATCTCTCTGGGTATTGTAGTTCTCCCATCCCCTTTATTAATTTTGTTGCCCTCCTTTGTACTCGCTCTAATTCCATTATATCCTTCCTGAGCACTGGTGCCCAAAACTGTACACAGTACTCCATGTGCGGTCTAACCAGGGATTTGTACAGAGGCAGTATAATGTTCATCATCAATAACAAGCCCTTAAATGGCTGGAAAGATAACAAAAACAAGTTATGGCTCTTGGAAGAGAGGAAAAAATTGCCTTGGGCTGAAGGGGTTAAATGTATGAACCCAGAAGTCTATGGATATAGGTTGAAATCCAAACATAGTGATCCAGAGGAGAGCAAGTTCCACATGAGGGGATATATTTTTATCTATATTTTATAGGACACTAATCTGTTGTGTTTTATTTTTAAACTAACTTCACGTTTAAGGTAACATGGTCATTAGCCACAGTGAATGGATTCCACCCCATGTCTTTAATATTGAAAAATCTATTGAATGAGCCATTGCATCAGCAGTCACATCACTGATGGTGGACCCTATGTCAGCTGTTAGAGTTGCTGATCATTGTACTCTTGTCTTTGTTTATAAGGAGCCTTGCTGAAAACTTTCTGAAAATACAGTTTTTCAGGAAGAGTTTTTCAGAAAGGCTCCTTATTAGCAGAGGTAAGAGTACAGTGACTGGTAAGACTATCTTTGCACATGCTCATTAGATTCTTGAATATAGAAGACTGGGCTGAATGCTGTGGCCAATGTCACTAATAACTCACCTTCTGATGGCTCCGTGCTCACAGCTCCTCAGTTGTGCTTCCTGTTTCCCAGTGTCACGGGGCAGAAATAGGAAGACAGGAGATGAGGAATCTGGGTCCCTGAACTGCCCCTCAGGCTAGGGGAAGCCCTTTCTTTCCTTAACTTGGGGGTACCCTTGAAGGCCCAAGTCACCGACCTGTCCCTGTCTCCTGTTAAACCCTGAACTAAACCCCCAACCCCCACCCCAGGAGGTGAACAGTGTAAACAGCACCACAAAGCAAATAAACAATATGTGCGTGAGGGGAACACGATACCAAAAGGTGAATGCACAAACTACAACGTAACAAAACTCAGAACTTAGCTTGTGCACGCCGCTGCAGACCCCAAAACACAGATAGTACAGCAACTGAGCTCCAAACACCGGACTTGGCTGACACCAGGGAGCTGCTACTGTGAGGTTGATCTCCAGAAGGACCTGTATAACCAACAGTCAGCTGATGCACCAGGTGACCTTATAAAGGATGGTGGGAGTGGTCACAAACATCAGCTGACCCAGCAGTAATGCAATGCAATAACACCAGTGGCCACCGGGGGGAGAACTGCATTAACCCCCAATGACCAGAAAGGAAAAAAGGTTTAACCCCTTCATGACCCAGCCTATTTTGGCCTTAATGACCTTGCCGTTTTTTGCAATTCTGACCAGTGTCCCTTTATGAGGTAATAACTCCGGAACGCTTCAACGGATCCTAGCGATTCTGAGATTGTTTTTTCGTGACATATTGGGCTTCATGTTAGTGGTAAATTTAGGTCGATAATTTCTGAGTTTATTTGTGAAAAAAACGGAAATTTGGCGAAAATTTTGAAAATTTCGCAATTTTCACATTTTGAATTTTTATTCTGTTAAACCAGAGTTATGTGACACAAAATAGTTAATAAATAACATTTCCCACATGTCTACTTTACATCAGCACAATTTTGGAAACAATTTTTCTTTTTGCTAGGAAGTTATAAGGGTTAAAATTTGACCAGTGATTTCTCATTTTTACAACAAAATTTACAAAACCATTTTTTTTAGGGACCACCTCACATTTGAAGTCAGTTTGAGGGTTCTATATGGCTGAAAATACCCAAAAGTGACACCATTCTAAAAACTGCACCCCTCAAGATGCTCAAAACCACATTCAAGAAGTTTATTAACCCTTCAGGTGTTTCACAGCAGCAGAAGCAACATGGAAGTAAAAAATGAACATTTAACTTTTTAGTCACAAAAATGATCTTTTAGCAACAATTTTTTTATTTTCCCAAGGGTAAAAGGAGAAACTGGACCATGGACGTTGTTGTACAATTTGTCCTGAGTACGCTGATACCTCATATGTGGGGGTAAACCACTGTTTGGGCGCACGGCAGGGCTCGGAAGGGAAGGAGCGCCATTTGACTTTTTGAATGAAAAATTGGCTCCAATCTTTAGCGGACACCATGTCGTGTTTGGAGAGCCCCCGTGTGCCTAAACATTGGAGCTCCCCCACAAGTGACCCCATTTTGGAAACTAGACCCCCCAAGGAACTTATCTAGAAGCATAGTGAGCACTTTAAACCCCCAGGTGCTTCACAAATTGTTCTGTAAAAATGAAAAAGTACTTTTTTTTCACAAAAAAATTATTTTAGCCTCAATTTTTTCATTTTCACATGGGCAACAGGATAAAATGGATCCTAAAATTTGTTGGACAATTTCTCCTGAGTACACCAATACCTCACATGTGGGGGTAAACCACTGTTTGGGCACATGGTAAGGCTCGGAAGGGAAGGAGCGCCATTTGACTTTTTGAATGAAAAATTATCTCCATCGTTAGCGGACACCATGTCGCGTTTGGAAAGCCCCCGTGTGCCTAAACATTGGAGCTCCTCCGCAAGTGAACCCATTTTGGAAACTAGACCCCCCAAGGAACTTATCTAGAGGCATAGTGAGCACTTTAAACCCCCAGGTACTTTACAAATTGATCCGCAAAAATGAAAAAGTACTTTTTTTTCACACAAAATTTCTTTTAGCCTCAATTCTTTCATTTTCACATGGGCAACAGGATAAAATGGATCCTAAAATTTGTTGGGCAATTTCTCCTGAGTACGCCGATACCTCATATGTGGGGTAAACCACTGTTTGGGTGCACGGCAAGGCTTGGAAGGGGAGGCGTGCCATTTGACTTTTTGAATGGAAAATTAGCTCCAATCGTTAGCGGACACCATGTCGCGTTTGGAGAGCCCCTGTGTGCCTAAACATTGGAGCTCCCCTACAAGTGACCCCATTTTGGAAACTAGACCCCCCAAGGAACTTATCTAGATGCATAGTGAGCACTTATAACCCCAAGGTGCTTCACAGAAGTTTATAACGCAGAGCCGTGAAAATAAAAAATAATTTTTCTTTCCTCAAAAATGATTTTTAGCCCAGAATTTTTTATTTTCCCAAGGGTAACAGGAGAAATTGGACCCCAAAAGTTGTTGTCCAGTTTCTCCTGAGTATGCTGATACCCCATATGTGGGGGTAAACCACTGTTTTGGCACACGTCGGGGTTCGGAAGGGAAGTAGTGACGTTTTGAAATGCAGACTTTGATGGAATGCTCTGCGGGCGTCAGGTTGCGTTTGCAGAGCCCCTGATGTGCCTAAACAGTAGGAACTCCCCACAAGTGACTCCACTTTGGAAACTAGACCCCCAAGGGAACTTATCTAGATGTGTGGTGAGCACTTTGAACCCCCAAGTGCTTCACAGAAGTTTATAACGCAGAGCCGTGAAAATAATAAATGTGTTTCCTTTCCTCAAAAATATTTTTTAGCCCAGAATTTTTTATTTTTGCAAGAGTAACAGGAGAAATTGGACCCCAAAAGTTGTTGTCCAGTTTCTCCTGAGTACGCTGATACCCCATATGTGGGGGTAAACCACTGTTTGGGCATATGCCGGGGCTCAGAATGGAAGTAGTGACGTTTTGGAATGCAGACTTTGATGGAATGGTCTGCGGGCATCATGTTACGTGTGCAGAGCCCCTGATATGCCTAAACAGTAGAAACCCCCCACAATTGACCCCATTTTGGAAACTAGACCCCCCAAGGAACTTATCTAGATGTGTGGTGAGCACGTTCAACCCCCAAGTGCTTCACAGAAGTTTACAACGCAGAGCCGTGAAAATAAAAAATCATTTTTCTTTCCTCAAAAAAGATGTTTTAGCAAGCAATTTTTTATTTTCACAAGGGTAACAGGAGAAATTGGACCCCAATATTTGTTGCCCAGTTTGTTGTGAGTACGCTGATACCCCATATGTGGGGGTAGACCACTGTTTGGGCATATGCCGGGGCTCGGAAGGGAAGTAGTGGCATTTGAAATGCAGACTTTGATGGAATGGTCTGCGGGCGTCACGTTGCATTTGCAGAGCCCCTGATATGCCTAAACAGTAGAAACACTCCACAAGTGACCCCATTTTGGAAACTAGACCCCCCAAGGAACTTATCTAGTTGTGTGGTGAGCACTTTCAACCCCCAAGTGCTTCACAGAAGTTTATAACGCAGAGCCGTGAAAATAAAAAATAATTGTTCTTTCCTCAAAAATTATGTTTTAGCAAGTAATTTTTTATTTTTGCAAGGGTAACAGGAGAAATTGGACCCCAACAGTTGTTGCCCAGTTTGTCCTGAGTACGCTGGTACCCCAAATGTGGGGGTAAACCACTGTTTGGGCGCACGTTGGGGCTTGGAAGGGAGGGAGCACCATTTGACTTTTTGAACGCAAGATTGGCTGGAATCAATGGTGGCGCCATGTTGCGTTTGGAGACCCCTGATGTGCCTAAACAGTGGAAACCCCTCAATTCTAACTTCAACACTAACCCCAACACACCCCTAATCCTAATCCCAACTGTAGCCATAACCCTAATCACAACCCTATCCCCAACACACCCCTAACCACAACCCTAACCGCAACACACCCGTAACCCTAATTCCAACCCTAACCCTAATCCCAACCCTAACCACAACTGTAACCCCAACACACCCCTAACCCTATCCGTAACCCTAACCACAAGCCTAATCTTAACCCTATTTCCAACCCTAGCCCTATTTCCAACCCTAACTCTAATTCCAACCCTAACCCTAAGGCTATGTGCCCACATTGCGGATTCGTGTGAGATTTTTCCGCACGATTTTTTAAAAATCTGCAGGTAAAAGGCACTGCGTTTTACCTGCAGATTTACAGCAGATTTCCAGTGTTTTTTTGTGCGGATTTCACCTGCGGATTCCTATTGAGGAACAGGTGTAAAACGCTGCGGAATCCGCACAAAGAATTGACATGCTGCGGAAAATACAACGCAGCGTTTCTGCACGGAGTTTTCCGCACCATGGGCACAGTGGATTTGGTTTTCCATAGGTGTACATGGTACTGTAAACCTGATGGAAAACTGCTACGAATTCGCAGCGGCGAATTCGCAGCGGCTAATCCGCTGCGGATCCGCGGCCAATCCGCTGCGGATCCGCGGCCAATCCGCTGCGGATCCGCGGCCAATCCGCTGCGGATCCGCGGCCAATCCGCTGCGGATCCGCGGCCAATCCGCTGCGGATCCGCAGCCAAATCCGCACTGTGTGCACATGCCATAACCCTACCCCTAACCCTACCCGTAACCCTAACCCTACCCCTAACCCTAACCCTACCCCTAGTTCTAACCCTAGTTCTAACCCTAACCCTAGTGGAAAACGAAAAAAAAAAAAAAAAGTTTCTTTATTTTATTATTGTCCCTATGGGGGTGATAAAGGGGGGGGTTTATTTATTATTTTTTTTATTTTGATCGCTGTGATAGAACCTACCACAGCGATCAAAATGTACCTGTAAGGAATCTGCCGGCTGGCAGATTCGGCGGGCGCACTGAGCATGCGCCCGCCATTTTGGAAGATGGCGGCGCCCAGCGAGGAGACGTACGGACACCGGGAGGATCGGTAAGTATGAAGGGGTGGTGGGGGGGTGGATCGGAGCACAGGGGGGGTAATCGGAGCACAGGGGGGGTGAATACAAGCAAGGAGGGAGCGGACAGGAGGACGGGGGAGCCGGCAGGCGGACGGAGGGGACCGGACCCCATAACGGAGGACTGGGGGGGCGATCGGTGGGTGTGGAGGGGGTCACTTGAGTATTTCCAGCCATGGCCGATGATATTGCAGCATCGGCCATGGCTGGATTGTAATATTTCACCAGTTTTTTAGGTGAAATATTACAAATCGCTCTGATTGGCAGTTTCACTTTCAACAGCCAATCAGAGCGATCGTAGCCACGGGGGGGTGAAGCCACCCCCCCTGGGCTGAAGCACCACTCCCCCTGTCTCTGCAGATCGGGTAAAATCGGAGTTAACCCTTTCACCCGATCTGCAGGGACGCGATCATTCCATGACGCATACGCTGCGTCATAGGTCAGATTGGCACAGACTTTCATGACGCAGCGTATGCGTCAAAGGTCGGGAAGGGGTTAAATCAGAGGGAAACCAGATCTGCCACAGATCCAAACATGGATCGTGACACCCAGGCATCGGATCATGTGACTTGGGCACACAGTGATGTCATCACTGTGCTGTGCCGATCACATGATCGGATGTCAGCACAGACACAGGAAGCACAACCGAGGAGCTGGGAGCAGGAAGCCATCGGAAGGTGAGTTAAGTGTTTGTTATTTTATCATGTGCCTGCCAGCAGTATAGGTGGGGGCATATAAGAGTGAGCGGGGGGGCCATATCCATGATGGGAGGGGGGAGATGCAGGCACATGTAATATTTGCTACTCCCCTGTGAATCAACTCCACACAGATTCAGCACCAAGGTGATGGACAGCGGGTGCAGTGAATATTACATGAGGCTAATGAGCAGGAGCACAGGACCTCCTGCTGTCTCTGCAGCCTGCAGCCAGCCCACTCCAGCCCCCTGACACCACTCCAGAGCTGCTCCCCCCTCCTCTACAGCACAGCACACAGATTCGGATTATAAGACGCACCCCCCACTTTCCCCCAAAATTTGGGGGAACAAAAGTGCGTCTTATAATCCGAAAAATACGGTACCTTCAGTTCCCTTCTGGTTCAATTCTGGAATTAATTCTGATCTTCACACTTGTATGATACACACTCTGATCTTCACACTTGTATAATACACACTCTGATCTTCACACTTGTATAATACACACTCTGATCTTCACACTTGTATAATACACACTCTGATCTTCACACTTGTATAATACACACTTATAGGATACACACTGCAGACTAAAGTCTTGGCAGACTTAAGTCTTGGCAGACTTGTGCTATGCAATATATGTGCTACAAAGAGCATTCAGGTGTGAAGCATAGAGGAGTGGTCTTTGTTTATCTTGGTCAGAGAATTAAGAGTTGACCAGATGCATATAATCAAGCCAAAGTAAACAAGGTCATAAATAACACTGGGGTAATGCAGGGGTTGGTTGAAAGACATACTATGTGAATACTAGGAGCAGAGGTAAGAGTCTGTGTGGAAAGTTGGGTGATGTACCATTAAAGGGGAATGTTGCAGGATGATAGGCAGCAGATGACAGCAAGCAGATATTGTACCATTAAAGGGGGATGTTGCAGGATGATAGGCAGCAGATGACAGCAAGCAGATATTGTACCATTAAAGGGTAATGTTGCAGGATGATAGTCAGCAGATGACAGGAAGCAGATATTGTACCTGTAGGGAGAATAGACATGCTGGTTAGAGTGCGATGGTGGCAGATAGCAGGGCACAGTCTGTATACATCCTTCTGGAATTAATTCTGATCTTCACACTTGTATGATACATACTTATAGGTTACACACTGCAGTCAGATAATGACTTACTGCTGATGTTCTTTCTGATGGAATTTTTCATTTTTCCCGTCTTTTCCTTCTGGCCCAGACCGACATGACAACTTTTTCCATCCACGATTCGGCTGCAGAGAATACAACAGAGACATATTTCACTTCTCATATTCCAGCCCCATCACCATCTATTCCCAACCTGCACAAACTTCTCATCCTGCTGATATCCCAATACTGAGCCGCTGCTGCCATATGTGTCCCTATTACTGCACCTGCTGTGTAGTTCTCTGGGCCCTCTAAATTCTAAAGCAACCCTCTATAATATAGTAATGCCAGGTGCAAGTGCCCTAGAAAACAATGCCCATATCTTGCCCCCTAGAAAGTAATAATGCCCTCTGTGTGCCCCTTTGATAGTCAAAGTAACCTGAGTTCCCCTATGACAATAAGTGCCCACTTTTCATTTAATAATGTCCCGAGTCTACTATCCCCTTAGTAGGCCCCAAACTGTTCGATTGCTCCAACACTGTATGATGACCCCTCACTGTAATCTCCTCACTATATGATGGCCCCCTAGATAGCTTCCATATAGTATAATGCACCAGATAGTCCTCAATATAGTATAATGCACTCCCCATAGGCCTCCATATAGTATAATGCACTCCTAATAGGCCTCCATATAGTATAATGCACCAGATAGTCCTCAATATAGTATAATGCACTCCCCATAGGCCTTCATATAGTATAATGCACCCCCCATACGCCTACTTTATATTGTATAAGGCAGCCCCCATAGGCAGACTCTATAGCATAAGGCAGCCCCCATAGGCAGACACTAGCATAAGGCAGCCCCCATAGGTAGACTCTATAGCACAAGGCAGCACCCATAGGCAGACTTGGTGGTATAAGGCAGCACCCCATAGGCAGAATCTGTAGCATAAGACAGCACCCCATAGGCAGACTCTGTAGTATAAGGCATCCCCCATAGGTAGACCCTGTAGTATAAGGCAGCCCCCATAGGCAGACCCTGTAGTATAAGGCAGCCCCCCATAGGCAGACCCTGTAGCATAAGGCAGCCCCTATAGCAGACTCTGTAGTTTAAGAAAGCCCCCCATAGGCAGACTCTGTAGTATAAAGCAGCCCCCCATAGGCAGACCCTGTAGTATAAGGCAGCCCCGATAGCAGACTGTAGTATAAGAAAACCCCCCATAGGCAGACTCTGTAGTATAAGGAAGCCCCCCATAGGCAGACTCTGTAGTATAAAGCAGCCCCCATAAGAATAAATACTCACCTCTCTTCTTCCTGGTTCCTCCGCTGCTCTGAGCGCCCACACACCTTCTGACTGAGGACACCGGGTACTGACATCATCGTGTCCGCTGTCAGTGCTGGCGTCGGTGACATCAGACGCTGACAGGGGGATGATGGGAAAAGGAGCGTAGCGCTCCTTCTCTCATCAATGCGGTCAGCTGTATTGGCATGTAGCCGATACAGCTGAACCTGCGATGACAAGCAGGGGGCCCACTGCTGGCACTGGGCCCACCCGCCTGCTCAGGGGCCCCATAGCGGCCGGGTGGCAGAGCAGGGAGATTGATTCTCCCCGCTCTGCAGCAGAATGTGACGTGCACACGCCGACACAGTTACAGTAGCATAGCCCTGGGTGGGCCCCCTAAGAGCTCGGGGCCCGTGGCGATGGCCCCCTCTGCCCCCCTCCCCGGTAGCTATGCTACTGCCTCTAACAATTTACATTTTTGGTCCATAGAGCTGTGTCAGGGCTTATTTTTCACGCCCTTAGCTAACGTTTTTGATGATACGATTTGGTGTGTTAGATTCAATGTTTTGATTGCCTTTATTGCATTTTCCAAATCCGTAGTTTACAAATTGGGTTAAGTCATTTTATTTTCTGATATATTGAACTTTTAGGGTCATAGTGATATCAAATATGTGTATTTTTTTAATTGTTTTATTTTTGATTAGGGAAAAGGGGTGATTTGAACTTTCATATTTTTATATTTTTAAAAACTTTTTTTCACTTTCTACTGCATTTATTAGTCCCCATAGTGGACTTGAGCTTGTGATCATCCAATCACTTGTACTATACACAGCAATACTATAGTACTATAGTACTGCTATGTATAGCAAAAATCAGAATCTTCTATGAACCCAGCTACAGGTTGACTTTCACAGGAGTACCCGTGACACCCCGGGGTCCTGGTGGTGACAGTGGCATTGCATTATATTTTTTTTATTTTTTTTCTATGACCTGCATACTCATATAGACGACTTAGAAGGGTTGATTCTACTGACAGATTCCCTTTAGTAACCATCTTCTGTTTCCTATCATTGAACCAGATGTTAACCCAGTTACGCTATTTTTTAATAGTTCCATTTCTGTGATCTTATGTACCAACCTTTTATGTGGTGCTGTACAAAACGCACAATGGCACTGTATCAAAGTCCAGATAGAGGACATCCGAGATGTTACCCTGGTCCAGTCTGGTACTTACCTCCTCATAGAAGCTGATCATATTAGTCTGAAAAGACCGATCTCTCATAAACCCATGTTGATGTTCAGTCATGAGGTTATTTTTATTAAGATACTCCAAAATAACATCTCTTAGTAAACCCTTAAAGGTTTTGTCCACAGTAGTCATTAAACTTATAATTTCCAGGCTCAGATTTTGTCCCCTTTTTGAATATTGGCACCACTTTTGCTATGCAACAGTCCTGTGGTATAGAACCTCTTAATATGGAATCTGTGAATTTTAAAAATAACAGCTTACTATCACAGTACTTCATTTGTGCAGTAGTCGGGGCTGTATGCCATTCAGGTCCGATGATTTGTCTACTTTAGGGATTTTGAGGAGTACTTCCTGTGGGCTATGCAGTTCACACTTAGTGTAGAATTTTTAGTGTCCCTGATCATGCCATCTGTCGAGAGATTTTCTTGTATAAATACTGAAGAGAAAAACGAGTTTAGCAGATTGTCTTTCCCTCATCCTCTTTCACCAGTTCACCCAGAATATTTTTGAGGGTGCCAACACAATAATTTTCAGTTCCTTAACCCCTTCCTGACATCAGACATAACATTCCATCCATGTGACCTTGGCCTATTTGACCATGGATGGAATATTACATCTGAGCGATTGGCCGCGCTAACGGGGGGTGCGCGACCGATTGCCGCCTAGGTGCCACGAGTGGTCACAGACTGCTCCCGGCACTTTAACCCATAAAATACTTAAATAATTTTTAAAAAATGGCGTGGGGTTTCCCCCATTTTTGACAACCAGCCTTGCTAAAGCTCACAGCTGGGAACTGGTATTCTCAGGTTGGTAAGGGGCCATTGATATTGACCCCTCCAGCCTAAAAATAGCAGCTTGCAACTGCCAAGAAAAGGCACATCTATTAGATGAGCCAATTTTGTTGTTTTCTTATTTTATTTTTATTACAGGAGATCGAGGGTTTCGGTGGAATTAGGCAAGGTCATAAGTATGGTTTAATTGAGAATATTAAAGCAGTCTGTGTCATTTTTTCAATTAAAGGACTTTATTCTGGATGTGTCTTTATTTACCATATAACTATAGGATTAGTAATGGAGAGGTGTCTTATACACCACACCAGTTTTGTCAGGAGGAATGGGCCCAAATTCCGAACAACTATTGTGAGAAACTTGTGGAAGGAGATCCCAAATGTTTGGCCGAAGTCATTCAGTTTAACGGCAATGGTATCAAATACTAATGAGATGTATGTAAACTTTCGAGTTTGCAGTAAGTATTAAAAATGCCTTAAAACATTCTGTCTCTGTCATTGTTCTGGCATTTGGCAAATATTAACCCCTTAAGCTCCGAGGGTGGTTTGCACGTTAATGACCGGGCCAATTTTTACAATTCTGACCACTGTCCCTTTATGAGGTTATAACTCTGGAACGCTTCAACGGATCCCGGTGATTCTGACATTGTTTTCTCGTGACATATTGTACTTCATGATAGTGGTAACATTTCTTTGATATTACCTGCGTTTATTTGTGAAAAAAATGGAAATGTGGCGAAAATTTTGAAAATTTTGCAATTTTCCAACTTTGAATTTTTATGCCCTTAACCCCTTCACCCCCAAGGGTGGTTTGCACGTTAATGACCAGGCCAATTTTTACAATTCTGACCACTGTCCCTTTATGAGGTTATAACTCTGGAACGCTTCAACGGATTCCGGTGATTCTGACATTGCTTTCTCTAAACATATTGTACTTCATGATAGTGGTAAAATTTCTTTGATATTACCTGCGTTTATTTGTGAAAAAAACGGAAATTTGGCGAAAATTTTGAAAATTTCGCCATTTTCCAAATTTGAATTTTTATGCAATTAAATCACAGTGATATGTCACACAAAATACTTAATAAGTAACATTTATTCGGACTCCCATGACAGCACCACGAGAGAGGGGATCCGCCCCTTTAGGAACAGGAAACCCACAGATACAAAAGGGCGGCACCTCTCCCATGCATCAGTTGGTTTCCTGTTCCTAACGGGACGGGATCCTGCAGATTTCACAAAAGGATCCCAGGCCGGCCGGCCGACTCAGGTAGCGAGGGGGTCTCCTACCTCGGCCGGTGCGGGGTTCCTGGTAGATGTCGCAATGGTCCTGGCAGGGCTGCATGTGGCGACATTCCAGCAGGGAGCAGCCACCGGTGGTGTCCTGTCTCCGGGCCAGCGCCGGGTGAGTATGTCCCCTGGGTCTCCTCCTTCTGTGGTGGCTGGGGTCTCAGATATGCGGCGGTGCTCGGGGGCGCCATCCGGGGGTGATGCGGCTCTGTCCGGCGTCCTCGCCGCTCTGTGCGCCGATACTGAAGCGCTGGGAGCCCGGGTGACGCCGGGGGAGGAGTCGGCGGTCACTTCCGGGTTTCCGGGGTCCTGCGCATGCGCAGTGAATCCAAGATGGCGGCGCCCACCGGTAATAGCGTCGCCGGCGTTCTGAGCCCCAGGGCTTACCGCCTGCACCAGGGGGAGGCCGAAAGAAGTAATCAGGGGAGCGCTAGGCACAGCTGCTGACCGGAGGAGGGGTAATAAAAGGAACTCCGGATCGTGATCCCTTGCTTCTGGCCTCATATGGTGAAGATGGAGGACGAGCACGTGCAGTTGCTGCAAGAGGTGTCCCAGAAGCCCAAAGGGAAGGATCGCGACAGGAGGAGTAGTGAGTCTGGCCACAAGAGCACCTCCAGACAGGGGTCTGGAGCATCAGCCAGTGGAAATCCCCCTCGTATTCCGGTACTTTTTCTTTGGGCAGCGCTGGTAAGTGATCTTCGTGAAAGTTCACCCAGTGACACGATTCCCCTCATATGTTCCATTATAGGGGAAGAAATGTGCCGGGAAGGCGAAACACAGGGAATGTGGTATCTGCGGGGTTCCCCTACCTGATTCGTGCCCTAAAAAATTATGTGGGCCCTGTATCCAGCAGACGGTGAGGTCTCAGGAAAGGGGTGAGGGGGAGAGCATTATATCTACAGGGATTAGATTGCTTTACTTACCCCCCTCAGGTAGCGGAGGAATCCCTTACTATGACCACCAGCTTGAAGGAAATGATCAGAATGGAGGTCAGACAATCCTTAAAGGATCTTTCTCAAGGAGGAAGCTCTAAGTCCAAAGCTCCGTTACTCTCCGATTCTTCAGTGGAAGAGGATAAGGAGGAAGTTTTTTCCGGTTCCGCTGCGTCATCCTCTTCCTCGGATGAGGACACCGCCCGCTTCTGTCTACCCCTTGATCGAGTGGATAAGCTGGTTAAGGCGGTCAGAGGAACGATGGGCATAACGGAACCGAGACCCCAACTTTCCAAGGAGGAAATCATGTTCAGTGGGTTGGAGCAGAAAAAACGGAGAGTCTTCCCGCTCAATGAAAAAATCCAGGATCTCATCAATAAAGAATGGAAAAAACCAGAAAGTAAGGGTTCCTTACCTCCAGCGCAGAAGCGCAGATATCCATTCGATGATCCTGCAGTCACCAACTGGGAAAAAGCCCCTAAGTTGGACGCGGCAATAGCCAAAGTGGCAAAACGGGCCTCTCTCCCTTTTGAGGACATGGGGACCCTTAAGGACCCCCTTGATAGAAAAGCGGACACCTTTCTAAAAAGTACCTGGGAGATGGCGGCCGGTTCTTTAAGGCCTGCGGTGGCTTCAACCTGTACAGCCAGATCAATGATGGTCTGGTTGGAACAGTTAGAGACTCAGTTAAAAGAAGGTGCATCAAGGGATTCTATTTTGACTGCCTTACCACTGATCCAAGAAGCGGCTGCTTTCTTATCAGATGCATCTATTGACTCTGTCAAAATGGCTGCTAGAGCAGCAGGTCTCTCGAATGCGGCCAGGAGGGCTCTTTGGCTGAAATGTTGGCCAGGCGATATACAATCAAGGTCAAAACTCTGCATCATTCCTTGTAAAGGGGAGTACCTATTCGGGCCCACCTTAGACGAACTCCTAGAGAAGGCGGGAGATGACAAAAAGAAGTTCCCCAATCTGCTGGGGTCCTACCGTCGTCCCTTTAATAAAAGAAGGTTCGGTCGCGGAGGGAAGCGTACCTTTTCACCTTCAAGGGATCGGTCTAGGTGGGATGACAGACGTAGACGAGGTACGGGATATATGTTCCGTCGTTCCCCAAAAGAAAGGAAGAAGGAGGACAAATGACTAGGAGCCCCGGTGGGGGGTAGACTTTTACATTTTGGTTCAGAGTGGTCAGAGATCACGAATAGTATCTGGGTGCAAGATACTATTTCTCGGGGTCTTACTCTTGAGTTCTGCCATACCCCACGGGATAAGTTTATGTTGACTCCATTGCGTTCTAATCCCCTAGAGCAATCTGCTCTGGAAGAAGAGGTGTGGTCTCTCTGTTCAAAAAATGTCCTTTCACAGGTTCCAGAGGCTGATAGAGGGAAAGGTTTCTATTCTCCCTTGTTTCTTATTCAGAAGCCCGACAACACGTATAGAACCATCATAAATCTCAGACATCTTAACAGTTATTTGGTTAAGCATACCTTTAAAATGGAGTCCATCAGCTCAACAATAAAGATACTGTTCAAAAACTGCTTTATGGTGGTAGTCGATTTAAAGGATGCCTATTACCACGTACCTATTCATGTGGATTTCCAGCAGTTTTTGAGGGTAGCAGTGTTAATGGGAGGAGTTGTTTATCATTTTCAGTACAGGGCTCTTCCTTTCGGTATAACATCAGCCCCTAGAGTATTCACAAAAATAGTGGCGGAAGTGATGGCTCACTTGCGAGAATCTAATGTCCTTATTGTCCCATACCTTGATGATTTCCTCATAGTAGGTAACTCTGTAGAACACTGTTTGTCCCAACTGGAGCTAACTAGAGTTAAGTTGGAACGCCTGGGCTGGATAATTAATTTTGAAAAATCTCGGTTACAGCCTCAAAAAATTCAGAAGTTTCTGGGCCTATTACTAGATTCAACTACACAACAGTGTTATCTTCCAGAAAATAAATTAACTCAGATTCAGCATCAGGTTCTAAAAGCAGTTAATACACCCTCTATGACCCTGCGGCAAGCTATGTCCCTGTTGGGGTCCCTCACATCGTGCATTCCAGCGGTAAGGTGGGCACACTTTCACACTAGATCCCTCCAAAAAGAGATTTTGGTTAAGGATAGGATCTTGAGGGGTGTATTAGAAGAAAAAATAACGCTTGAACCAGCGACTCTCAAATCCCTAAATTGGTGGCTGGATAGGGATAATTTGTCAGCAGGCGTTCCCTGGATGATAGATGTGTCCCGGGTTGTGACTACGGATGCCAGCTCCTCAGGTTGGGGGGCTCACATGAATGACATTGTAGTGCAAGGCCAGTGGGAACCATACTCAACGTCCTCTTCCAATCAGAGAGAATTATTAGCAATCGAGTTGTCGGTTAAAAACCTCCTCATGTATCTACAGGGCCACCACGTCAGGATCCTCTCAGACAACCGGGTGGCAGTCTCCTATATAAATCATCAAGGAGGGACACGCTCCGAGGCTCTGATGCAGATCACAGATCGTCTCCTCCGGGTGGCAGAAGAGAATTTACAATCTTTGACTGCTCTGCACATCACAGGAAAAGACAACATAAAAGCGGACTTTCTCAGCCGCAATGTCCTAAAGCAAGGAGAATGGTCTCTAAATGGAGACATCTTCAGACAGATTGTCCGTTTGTGGGGTCAACCGGTGGTGGACCTATTCGCCACAAGGGAGAACAAAAAAGTAAAAAACTTTTGTTCCTTAAATCCCAGGGAAAATCCACTGGCAGTGGACGCATTCCTCATAAAATGGGATTTTTCTCTGGCCTACGCCTTCCCGCCACTGAACCTACTACCTCTAGTGGTGAGGAAAGTCAGAGAAGATCGGGCGAGACTCATTCTGATTGCTCCCTTTTGGCCCAGGAGAACCTGGTTTTCATGGCTCAGGATGATGTCAGTGGGCGATCCCTGGGTACTCCCAGACATCCCAAATTTGCTTTCCCAGGGGCCGATACTCCATCCACAAGTAAAGGGACTTCATTTGACGGCTTGGAGTTTGAGCGGTCATTGTTAGAAAATAAAGGCTTCTCTCCTAAATTAGTCGATACCCTTTTAAGAAGTAGAAAGCCGATAACAACAAGAATCTACTCCAGAACCTGGAGAAAGTTCTTAACTTCCTCAAAATTTAATATTAATGATGGTGTACCAATACGTCAAATATTGGAATTTTTGCAAAGAGGGTTAGAGTTAAAACTCTCCACAAGCACATTAAGGGTACAAGTTTCAGCGCTTGGAGCCCTGTTCTCATGTAACATTGCGGGTAACTACTGGGTGTCGAGGTTCATTAAGGCGGTCGGTAGAATTAGACCACTGTATAGAAACAAAATGGTACCATGGGATTTAAATCTGGTCCTTTCTTCTTTGACAAAGCCCCCTTTTGAGCCGTTGAATGAAGCCTCAGTCAGGATGTTGTCTCTTAAAACAGCTTTCCTAATAGCCATAACATCAGCTCGCAGAATAGGAGACATCCAGGCGCTCTCTAGAAATCCCCCGTATACAGAATTTCTTCAGGATAGAGTTATCCTTAGACCGGACCCAGCCTACTTACCAAAAGTAGTATCCCAGTTTCACAGATCGCAGGAGATAGTTTTACCTTCGTTTATCCCTAATCCTTCTAACCCTAAAGAAAGTGAGCTCCATACCTTAGATGTCAGGAGATGCCTTCTTCAATATATCTCGGTCACTAATGATTGGAAGAAGGATAATGCACTATTCCTGTCCTACCAAGGTCCAAGGAAAGGGGCTAGAGCATCTAAATACATATTAGCGAAATGGATTAGGGAGGCTATCTCTCTTGCTTACACGACAGGTGGGGGTCCAGCTCCGCAGAATCTGAGGGCACATTCCACCCGAGCCATGGCGTCATCCTGGGCAGAGAGGTCTGGAGTGTCGGTCGACCAGATATGTAAGGCGGCCACATGGTCATCCCCTTCTACCTTCTTTAAGCACTATAGGTTAGACTTGGGGTTCTCCTCAGATCTCACCTTCGGGTTAAGGGTGCTACAGGCTGTGGTCCCTCCCTAATAATGGCTTACATCTCTGTAAATCTCTCGTGGTGCTGTCATGGGAGTCCGAATAAAGCATTAAGCTACTTACGGGTAGCGGCATTTTTCGGAGGCCCATGACAGCACCCTTAGTTCCCTCCCTTTTCACGTGGGGTTGCACATCCTGGGTTTATAATCAACCAAATAATTTAAAGAAGGAATGTTATCTTCTCACGTGTATTACTTTATTAAAAGTCATTGTGTTTAATTGTATGCAATTTTGTGTTTGCTTGTCATTAACTGCGGTTAGTCCTCTCAGGCTCTGTAATCCAACTGATGCATGGGAGAGGTGCCGCCCTTTTGTATCTGTGGGTTTCCTGTTCCTAAAGGGGCGGATCCCCTCTCTCGTGGTGCTGTCATGGGCCTCCGAAAAATGCCGCTACCCGTAAGTAGCTTAATGCTTTCCCACATGTCTTCTTTACATCAGCACAATTTTGTAACCAAAATTTTTTTTTGTTAGGGAGTTATAAGGGTTAAAAGTTGACCAGCAATTTCTCATTTTTACAACACCATTTTTTTTTAGGGACCACATCTCATTTGAAGTCATTTTGAGGGGTCTATATGATAGAAAATACCCAAGTGTGACACCATTCTAAAAACTGCACCCCTCAAGTTGCTCAAAACCACATTCAAGAAGTTTATTAACCCTTCAGCTGTTTCACAGGAATTTTTGGAATGTTTAAATAAAAATTAACATTTAACTTTTTTTCACACAAAATTTACTTCAGCTCCAATTTGTTTTATTTTACCAAGGGTAACAGGAGAAAATGGACCACAAAAGATGTTGTACAATTTGTCCTGAGTACGCCGATTCCCGATATGTGGGGGTAAGCCACTGTTTGGGCGCATGACAGAGCTCGGAAGCGAAGGAGCGCCATTTGACTTTTCAATGCAAAATTGACTGGAATTGAGATGGGACGCCATGTTGCGTTTGGAGAGCCCCTGATGTGCCTAAACATTGAAACCCCCCACAAGTGACACCATTTTGGAAAGTAGACCCCCTAAGGAGCTTATCTAGAGGTAAGGTGAGCACATTGACTCACCAAGTGCTTCACAGAAGTTTATAATGCAGAACCGTAAAAATAAAAAATCATATTTTTTCACAAAAATTCTTTTCGCCCCCAATTTTTTATTTTCCCAAGGGTAAGAGAAGAAATTGGACCCCAAAAGTTGTTGTACAATTTGTCCTGAATACGCTGATACCCCATATGTGGGGGTAAACCACTGTTTGGGCGCATGGGAGAGCTCGGAAGGGAAGGAGCGCCGCTTGACTTTTCAATGCAAAATTGACAGGAATTGAGATGGGACGCCATGTTGCGTTTGGAGAGCCACTAATGTGCCTAAACATTGAAACCCCCCACAAGTGACACCATTTTGGAAAGTAGACCCCCTAAGGAACTTATCTAGAGGTGTGGTGAGCACTTTGACCCACCAAGTGCTTCACAGAAGTTTATAATGAAGAACCGTAAAAATAAAAAATCATATTTTTTCACAAAAATTATCTTTTCACCCCCAATTTTTTATTTTCCCAAGGGTAAGAGAAGACATTGGACCCCAAAAGTTGTTGTACAATTTGTCCTGAGTACGCTGATACCCCATATGTGGGGGTAAACCACTGTTTGGGCGCATGGGAGAGCTCGGAAGGGAAAGGAGCGCCGTTTGACTTTTCAATGCAAAATTGACAGGAATTGAGATGGGATGCCATGTTGCGTTTGGAGAGCCACTAATGTGCCTAAACATTGAAACCCCCCACAAGTGACACCATTTTGGAAAGTAGACCCCCTAAGGAACTTATCTAGAGGTGTGGTGAGCACTTTGACCCACCAAGTGCTTCACAGAAGTTTATAATGCAGAGCCGTAAAAATAAAACAAAAATTTTTTTCCACAAAAATTATATTTTAGCCCCCAGTTTTGTATTTTCCCGAGGGTAACAGGAGAAATTTCACCCCAAAAGTTGTTGTCCAATTTGTCCTGAGTACGCTGATACCCCATATGTGGGGGGGAACCACTGTTTGGGCGCATGGGAGGGCTCGGAAGGGATGGAGCGCCATTTGGAATGCAGACTTAGATGGAATGGTCTGCAGGCATCACATTGCGTTTGCAGAGCCCCTAATGTACCTAAACAGTAAAAAAAAACACAAGTAACACCATTTTGGAAAGTAGACCCCCTAAGGAACTCATCTAGATGTGTTGTGAGAGTTTTGAACCCTCAAGTGTTTCACTACAGTTTATAACGCAGAGCCGTGAAAATAATAAAAAAAAAAAATTCCCCCCCAAAATTATTTTTTAGCCCCCAGTTTCGTATTTTCCCAAGGGTAACAGGAGAAATTGGACCCCAAAAGTTGTTGTCCAATTTGTCTTGAGTACGCTGATACCCCATATGTGGGGGGGAACCACCGTTTGGGCGCATGGGAGGGCTCGAAAGGGAAGGAGCACCATTTGGAATGCAGACTTAGATGGAATGGTCTGCAGGCATCACATTGCGTTTGCAGAGCCCCTAATGTACCTAAACAGTAAAAAAAACCACAAGTGACACCATTTTGGAAAGTAGACCCCCTAAGAAACTCATCTAGATGTGTTGTGAGAGTTTTGAACCCTCAAGTTTTTCACTACAGTTTATAACGCAGAGCCGTGAGAATAATAAAAAAAAAATTCCCCCCCAAAATAATTTTTTAGCCCCCAGTTTTGTATTTTCCCAAGGGTAACAGGAGAAATTGGACCCCAAAAGTTGTTGTCCAATTTGTCTTGAGTACGCTGATACCCCATATGTGGGGGGGAACCACCGTTTGGGCGCATGGGAGGGCTCGGAAGGGAAGGAGCGCCATTTGGAATGCAGACTTAGATGGAATGGTCTGCAGGCGTCACATTGCGTTTGCAGAGCCTCTAATGTACCTAAACAGTAGAAACCCCCCACAAGTGACACCATTTTGGAAAGTAGACCCCCTAAGGGACTCATCTAGATCTGTTGTGAGAGCTTTGAACCCCCAAGTGTTTCACTACAGTTTATAACGCGGAGCCATGCAAAAAAATAATATTTTTTTTTCTACAAAAATTATTTTTTAGCCCCCAGTTTTGTATTTTCTCAACGGTAGCAGGAGAAATTGGACCCCAAAAGTTGTTCTCCAATGTGTTCCGAGTACGCTGATACCCCATATGTTGGGGTAAACCCCTGTTTGGGCGCACGGGAGAGCTCGGAAGGGAAGGAGCACTGTTTTACTTTTTCAACGCAGAATTGGCTGAAATTGAGATCGGACGCCATGTCGCGTTTGGAGAGCCCCTGATGTGCCTAAACAGAGGAAACCCCCCAATTATAACTGAAACCCTAATCCAAACACACCCCTAACCCTAATCCCAACGGTAACCCTAACCACACCTCTAACCCAGACACACCCCTAACCCTAATCCAAACCCTATTCCCAACCGTAAATGTAATCCAAACCCTAACCCTAACTTTAGCCCCAACCCTACCTGTAGCCTTAACCCTAGCCCCAACCCTAACCCTAGCCCTATCCCTAGTCCTAACCCTAGCCCTAACCCTAGCCATAACCCTAGCCCTAACCCTAGCCCTATCCCTAGTCCTAACCCCAGCCCTAACCCTAGCCATAACCCTAGCCCTAACCCTAGCCCTAGCCCTAGCCCTAACCCTAGCCCTAACCCTAGCCCTAACCCTAATGGGAAAATGGAAATAAATACATTTTTAAAATTTTTTAATTTTTCCCTAATTAAGCGGGTGATGAAGGGGTGTTTGATTTACATTTATAGCGGGTTTTTTTAGCGGATTTTTATGATTGGCAGCCGTCACACACTGAAAGACACTTTTTATTGCAAAAAATATTTTTTGCGTTACCACATTTTGAGAGCTATAATTTTTCCATATTTTGGTCCACAGACTCATGTGAGGTCTTGTTTTTTGCGGGACGAGTTGACGTTTTTATTGGTAACATGCTCGGTCACGGGAGATTTTTTGATCGCTTTTTATTCCGATTTTTGTGAGGCAGAATGACCAAAAACCAGCTATTCATGAATTTCTTTTGGGGGAGGCGTTTATACGGTTCCGCGTTTGGTAAAATTGATAAAGCAGTTTTATTCTTCGGGTCAGTACGATTACAACGATACCTCATTTATATCATTTTTTTATGTTTTGGCGCTTTTATACGATAAAAACTATTTTATAGAAAAAATAATTATTTTGGCATCGCTTTATTCTGAGGACTATAACTTTTTTATTTTTTTGCTGATGATGCTGTATGGTGGCTCGTTTTTTGTGGGACAAGATGACGTTTGCAGCGCTACCATGGTTATTTATATCCGTCTTTTTGATCGCGTGTTATTCCACTTTTTGTTTGGCGGTATGAGAATAAAGCGTTTTTTGCCTCGTTTTTTTTTTTTTACGGTGTTCACTGAAGGGGTTAACTAGTGATATCGTTTTATAGGTGGGGTCGTTACAGACGCAGCGATACTAAATATGTGTACTTTTATTGTTTGATTTTTTTTTTTATTTAGCTATAGAAATGTATTTATGGGAATAATATATATATTTTTTTCTTTATTTAGGAATTTTTTTTTCTTTTTTTTTTTTTTACACATGTGGGAATTTTTTTTAAACTTTTTAACTTTGTCCTAGGGGGGACATCAAAGATCGATGATCTGACAGTTTGCACAGCACTCTGTCAGATCACCGATCTGACATACAGCCGTGCAGGCTTACCATCGCCTGCACGGCACCCGGAAGTAATCCCTGCAGGACCCGGATGCAGCCCCGTGGCCATTTTGGATCCGGGGCCTGCAGGGATAGGAGGTAAGAGACCCTCGCAGCAACGCGATCACATCGCGTTGCTCCGGGGGTCTCAGGGAAGCCCGCAGGGAGCCCCCTCCCTGCGCGATGCTTCCCTGTACCGCCGACACACCGCAATCACACCGCGGTGTGCCGGGGGTAATGTGACGGGGGCGGTCCGTGACCGCTCCTGGCACATAGTGCCGGATGTCAGCTGCGATAGGCAGCTGACACCCGGCCGCGATCAGCCGCGTTCCCCCCGGGAACGCGGCCGATCGCGCTGGACGTACTATCCCGTTGGTGGTCATACGGGCCTACCCCACCTCGACGGGATAGTACGTCCAATGTCAGAAAGGGGTTAAATCACAGAGATATGTCACACAAAATACTTAATAAGTAACATTTCCCACATGTCTACTTTACATCAGCACAATTTTGGAAACAAAATGTTTTTTTGCTAGGGAGTTATAAGGGTTAAAAGTTGACCAGCAATTTCTCATTTTTACACCATTTTTTTTAGGGACCACATCACATTTGAAGTCATTTTGAGGGGTCTATATGATAGAAAATAACCAAGAGTGACACCATTCTAAAAACTGCACCCCTCAAGGTGCTCAAAACCACATTCAAGAAGTTTATTAACCCTTCTGGTGCTTCACAGGAATTTTTGGAATGTTTTAAAAAAATGAACATTTAATTTTTTTTCACAAAAAAATTACTTCAGCTCCAATTTGCTTTATTTTACCAAGGGTAACAGGAGAAAATGGACCCCAAAAGTTGTTGTACAATTTCTCCCTGAGTACCACGATACCCCATATGAGGGGTAAACCACTGTTTGGGTGCATGGCAGATCTCGGAATGGAAGGAGCGCCGTTTGACTTTTCAATGCAAAATTGGCTGGAATTAAGATGGGACGCCATGTTGCATTTGGAAAGCCCCTGATGTGTCTAAACATTGAAACCCCCCACAAGTGACACCATTTTGGAAAGTAGACCCACTAAGGAACTTATCTAGATGTGTTGTGAGAGCTTTGAACCCCCAAGTGTTTCACTACAGTTTATGACGCAGAGCCGTGAAAGTAATTTTTTTTTCCACAAGAATTATTTTTTAGCCCCCAGTTTTGTATTTTCCCAAGGGTAACAGATGAAACTGGACCCCAAAAGTTGTTGTGCAATTTGTCCTGAGTACTCTGATACCCCAAATGTGGGAGGTAATCACCATTTGGGTGCATGGCAGAGCTCGGAAGGGAAGGAGCACCATTTGGAATGCAGACTTAAATGGAATGGTCTGCAGGCATCACATTGCATTTGCAGAGCCCCCAATGTACCTAAACAGTAGAAACCCCCCACAAGTGACCCCATATTGGAAACTAGACCCCCCCAAGGAACTTATCTAGATGTGTTGTGAGAACTTTGAACCCCCAAGTGGTTCACTACAGCTAATAACGCAGAGCCGTGAAAATAAAAAATATTTTTTTTACTACAAAAATATTTTTTAGCCCAAATTGTTATTTTCCCAAGGGTAACAAGAGAAATTGGACACCAGAAGTTGTTGTCCAATTTGTTCTGAGTACGCTGATACCCCATATGTGGGGGGGGAACCACCGTTTGGGCGCATGGCAGAGCTCGGAAGGGAAGGAGCGCCATTTGGAATGCAGACTTAGATGGATTGGTCTGCAGGCGTCATGTTGCATTTGCAGAGCCCCTGATGTACCTAAACAGTAGAAACCCCCCACAAGTGACCCCCATATTGGAAACTAGACCCCCCAAGGAACTTATCTAGATGTGTTGTGAGAGCTTTGAACCCCCAAGTATTTCACTACAGTTTATAATGCAAAGCCGTGAAAATAAAAAATCCTTTTTTTTCCTACAAAAGTGGTTTTTTAGCCCCCAAATTTTTATTTTCCCAAGGGTAACAAGAGAAATTCTATGCCAGAAGTTGTTGTCCAATTTGTTGTGAGTACGCTGATACCCCATATGTTGGGTTAAACCTTTGTTTGGGCGCATGGGAGAGCTCAGAAGGGAAGGAGCACTGTTTTACTTTTTCAAAGCAGAATTGGCTGGAATTGAGATCGGACACCATGTTGCGTTTGGAGAGCCCTGATGTGCCTAAACAGTGGAAACCCCCAATTCTAACTGAAACCCTAACCCAAACACACCCCTAACCCTAATCCCAACCACACCCCTAGCCCTAACTCCAACACACCCCTAACCCTAATCCCAACCATAACCCTAACCACACCCCTAACCCTAATCCCAACCGTAAATGTAATTCTAACCCTAGCCCCAACCCTAACCCTAGCCCGAATGGGAAAATGGAAATAAATATATATTTTACATTTTTTCATTTTTCCTTAACTAAGGGGGTGATGGAGGGGGGTTTGATTTACTTTAATAGGGTTTTTTAGTGGAGTTTTATGATTGGCAGCCGTCACACGCTAAAAGACACTTTATTGCAAAAAATAGTTTTTACGTCTCCACATTTTGAGAGCTATAATTTTTCCATATTTTGGTCCACAGAGTCATGTGAGGTCTTGTTGCGGGACGAGTTGACGTTTTTATTGGAAACATTTTCGGGCACGTGACATTTTTTGATCGCTTTTTATTCTGATTTTTGTGAGGCAGTATGACTAAAAAACAGCTTATTCATGAATTTCTTTTGTGGGGGGCGTTTATACCGTTCCATGTTTGGTAAAATGGATAAAGCAGTTTTATTCTTGGGGTCAGTACGATTACAGCGATACCTCATTTATATCTTTTTTTATGTTTTGGCGCTTTTATACGATAAAAACTATTTTATAGAAAAAACAATTATTTTTGCATCGCTTTTTTCTGAGGACTATAACTTTTTTATTTTTTCGCTGATGACGTTGTATGGCGGCTTGTTTTTTGCGGGACAAGATGACATTTTCAGCGGTACCATGGTTATTTATATCCGTCTTTTTGATCGCGTGTTATTCCAGTATTTGTTTGGTGGTATGATAATAAAGCGTTGTTTTTTGCCTGTTTTTTTTTTTTTTTTTTACGGTGTTCACTGCAGGGGTTAACTAGTGTGACAGTTTTATAGGTCGGGTCGTTACGGACGTGGCGATACTAAATATGTGTACTTTTATTGGTTTTTTTTATTTAAAGAAATGTATTTATGGGAATAATATATTTTTTCCTTTATTTAGGATTTTTTTTTAATTTTTTTTTTGCACAACTAAATCTTTTTTTTTTTTTAACTTTATAACATTGCCCCATGGGGGGGCATCATGTTATAAGGTCAGATCGCTGATCTGACACTTTGCACAGCACTGTGTCAGATCAGCGATCTGACATGCAGGGCTCCTGGCTTACCAGCGCCTGCTCTGAGGAGACGCTTGGTAAGCCACCTCCCTGCAGGACCCGGATGCCGCGGCCATTTTAGATCCGGGGCCTGCAGGGAGAAGAAGGTAGGAGACCCTCGGAGCAAAGCGATCACATCGCGTTGCTCCGAGGGTCTCAGGGAAGCACGCAGGGAGCCCACTCCCTGCACGATGCTTCCCTATACCGCCGGAACACTGCGATCATGTTTGATCATAGTGTGCCGGGGGTTAATGTGCCAGGGGCGGTCCGTGACCGCTCCTGGCATTTCGTGCCGGATGTCAGCTGCAATAGTCAGCTGACACCCGGCCGCGATCGGCCACGCTCCCCCCGTGAGCGCAGCTGATCGTGCTGGATGTACTATCTCGTCACTGGGAATTAAGTCCCAGGTCACCTTGACGGGATAGTACGTCCAATGGGATTAAGGGGTTAATAATTATGGTAATCCTAATTGGCGCAAAACAGGAAAGGTTTATTCTAATTTCATGTCAGATATTGAAAAAAACATGAATATGTGTCTTTTTATATAGTGCATGTAAACTTCTATATATATATCTTTGTCACTCACAATATTTATTGTGTCTTTCTTATTTTTATTCTGTTTTATTGATATGGTATTGATGATAAACGTTATATACTTATACACGTTATCGCATTTATGTTTTACATGAATATAATGGATGAATGTGTGTGACCGTGGTAATTATGATTGGTGATTTAGTGTCTATATGCCTATGTATGTTATATGTTTTCTTTACACTTCACTAAATCTATATGTACCTAATATTTAAATATGGTTGTTATACCTGCCATATTGTTTCATTTTATTGTTTGTTTTTTTTCATCTACTTGGTGTTAATGTGCACACTCACTCACTTTTATAATATTACACCTATACAATAATACAGGTCCTTCTCAAAAAATTAGCATATAGTGTTAAATTTCATTATTTACCATAATGTAATGATTACAATTAAACTTTCATATATTATAGATTCATTATCCACCAACTGAAATTTGTCAGGTCTTTTATTGTTTTAATACTGATGATTTTGGCCTACAACTCCTGATAACCCAAAAAACCTGTCTCAATAAATTAGCATATTTCAACCATCCAATCAAATAAAAGTGTTTTTTAATAACAAACAAAAAAACCATCAAATAATAATGTTCAGTTATGCACTCAATACTTGGTCGGGAATCCTTTGGCAGAAATGACTGCTTCAATGCGGCGTGGCATGGAGGCAATCAGCCTGTGACACTGCTGAGATGTTATGGAGGCCCAGGATGCTTCAATAGTGGCATTAAGCTCATCCAGAGTGTTGGGTCTTGCGTCTCTCAACTTTCTCTTCACAATATCCCACAGATTCTCTATGGGGTTCAGGTCAGGAGAGTTGGCAGGCCAATTGAGCACAGTAATACCATGGTCAGTAAACCATTTACCAGTGGTTTTGGCACTGTGAGCAGGTGCCAGGAAGCATGAAGTGCTCCAAAATCTCCTGATAGCTAGCTGCATTGACCCTGCCCTTGATGAAACACAGTGGACCAACACCAGCAGCTGACATGGCACCCCACACCATCACTGACTGGGTACTTGACACTGGACTTCAGGCATTTTGGCATTTCCTTCTCCCCAGTCTTCCTCCAGACTCTGGCACCTTGATTTCCGAATGACATGCAAAATTTGCTTTCATCAGAAAAAAGTACTTGGGACCACTTAGCAACAGTCCAGTGCTGCTTCTCTGTAGCCCAGGTCAGGCGCTTCTGCCGCTGTTTATGGTTCAAAAGTGGCTTTACCTGGGGAATGCGGCACCTGTAGCCCATTTCCTGCACACGCCTGTGCACGGTGGCTCTGGATGTTTCCACACCAGACTCAGTCCACTGCTTCCTCAGGTTCCCCAAGGTCTGGAATCGGTCCTTCTCCACAATCTTCCTCAGGGTCCGGTCACCTCTTCTCGTTGTACAGCGTTTTCTGCCACATTGTTTCCTTCCAACAGACTTACCATTGAGGTGCCTTGATACAGCACTCTGGGAACAGCCTATTTGTTGAGAAATTTCTTTCTGGGTCTTACCCTCTTGCTTGAGGGTGTCAATGATGGCCTTCTTGACATCTGTCAGGTCGCTAGTCTTACCCATGATGGGGGTTTTGAGTAATGAACCAGGCAGGGAGTTTTTAAAAGCCTCAGGTATCTTTTGCATGTGTTTAGAGTTAATTAGTTGATTCAGAAGATTAGGGTAATAGGTCGTTTAGAGAACCTTTTCTTGATATGCTAATTTATTGAGACAGGTTTTTTGGGTTATCAGGCGTTGTAGGCCAAAATCATCAGTATTAAAACAATAAAAGACCTGACAAAATTCTGCACCTCTTCTCTTACGTGTGCACATAGCCTAACAAAAAAAACGACGTTTCGGCTATACAAGGCCTTGTTCACGGTTTATCTAAACAAAAAAGAAATAAATGACCAAATATATACCAGGCATTGAAAATAAATATAATTATATAGTATTCCGCATCATAGTAGTAGCACAAGGACATAATATTTCAAGTTAAAGGTATGCTTGAAAGAAGAAGGTCCTCAACACAGGTAAGTCAACCTCTGAGGAAAGTTAGAAAATATATTATGTGCATATGAAAAAAATCCACTTTTAGCATTACTTATTAATATGTCTAGGTAATTTGCACAAAATCCCTTTAAGAAGAATCAACATATGTTAAAACATCCTTATGTAAGATTCCCCTAATCATGACAAAACTGACTATTCCACAAAGGTTAATTATAGTTAGAAGGTCACTCAGTAAGTAGGAATGGCAGCTTAAGAAGGTATGTTTACCTTTAAGAGGAGGCAAGAAAGGTGAGAAACTGGGAATGACAAAATGAGAAAACGCAGTGTGAATAAAGGAAGATTAGAGACGTGCACATGAATATAAATAGAGTATAAGAAACGTTTACCTATGTCACCAAAGGATGAGTGCAGCCAGCGGTATATTGCAGTGTGTATAGGAAGTGCTAATCGTCTCCCTTAGGCAGGCTTCACACTAGCGTTCGACAGGGCTGCGGACGGCAGCCTGCTTCCTCTGTGAAGCCCCGCCCACTGCTGCGCCTCTTCCTTTAGCTCCGCCTACGTCTGCATGCGTTCTGCGTACCCTATCTTTAACATTGGGCACGCAGGCCATGCGATTGTATGCGGATGCCTCCACATGCGTCGTCTTGATGCTGCGCTGACCTGCATCAAACGCAGTCATACCAGCATTCACTACGTGCCTCAAGGTTTTTCATATATTATTGGATTTTTTGTTTCCCGGTGGGCATCTTTCTTTTGGTCAGCAATCCCCCTTAACTATCTCATTACATACATTTATTCCTTTTCCGTTCATTAGCTACAGTGCAGCGTTCTGACACACTCCAGGTGTGCATGCGTCCTTTTCTTCTCCCGTCTCACTGCTTTTGTCTGTACAAAATGCACTCAGCGGGATCATGTGACGTATGCTCGGTGATGTGGCCAGCAGGGCGGGATTCCATTCTTTGCTGCGGTGTTTCGATTGGTGGGGACTTGCTTTTTTACTTTTCCTGCTGGGATGATGCCACCCCAAGATGAAGTCTAAGTGACGAATCACTCATTGGGGCAGGCGCCAGTCCAGCAGGAGAGGACCTCTGATGGGTATGTGTACTACTATAATTCTTACAATTACCATTATTATTCATGTGTATTTTTGCTCAGAGACAGAATTGTGGCAAGGCACAGATCTGGCCAAGGTTACAACAGAATTTCTGCAGTACTGAAGGTTCCTAAGAGCACAGTGGCCTCCGTAATCCTTAAATGGAAGAAGTTTGGGACCACCAGAAGTCTTCCTAGACCGGGCCGTCCAGCCAAACCGAGCAATCGTGGGACAAGAGCCTGTTGAGAGAGGTAAAGAAGAACCCTAAGATCACTGTGGCTGAGCTCCAGAGATGCAATATGGAGATTGGAGAAATTTCCACAAAGTAAACTATCACTGCAGCCCTCCACCAGTCAGTCGTTCATGGCAGAGTGACCTGACGGAAGCCTCTTCTGAGTGCAAGACATATGAAAGCCCACATAGAGTTTGCTAAAAAGAACATGAAGGACTCCCAGACTATGAGAAATAAGATTCTCTGGTCTGCTGATATGAAGATAGACCTTTTGGGTGATAATTCTAAGTGGTATGTGTGGAGAAAACCAGGCACTGCTCATCACCTGCCCAATACAATCCCAACAGTGAAACATGGTGGTGACAGCATCATGCTATGGGGGTGTTTTTCAGCTACAGGGACAGGACGACGGGTTGTCACTGAAGGAAACATGAATGCAGCCAAGTACAGAGATACCCTGGATGAAAACCTCTTCCAGAGTGCTCTGAACCTCAGACTTGGTCGAAGGTTCACCTTCCAACAAGACAATGACCCTAAGAACACAGCTAAAATAACAAAGGAGTGGCTTCAATACAACCCTGTGACCATTCTTGACCAGCCCAGTCAGAGACCTGACCTAAACCCAATTGAGCATCTCTGGAGAGACCTGAAAATGGCTGTCCACCAACGTTCACCATCCAACCTGACGGAACTGGAGAGGATCTGCAAGGAAGAATGGCAGAGGATCCCCAAATCCAGGTGTGAAAAACTTGTTGCATCATTCCCAAGAAGACTCATGGCTGTATACTTATGACCATGTGATATTTCAATTTTTCTTAATTTGCAAAAAATACTACATTTCTGGGGTTTCAGTCAAGATAGGGTGTAGAGTGTACATTAATGATAAAAAAAAATGAATGTTTTTGAATTTACCAAATGGCTGAAATGAAACAAGTAGTGAAAAATTTAAAGGGTATGAATAATTTCCATACCTACTGTAATTGTTCCAGAAATTCTGCACAAAATCTGCAACATCAAAAACTAACCAAAAGCTTGTTGTGGGAATGTAGCCTAAATATGCAACAGATTTATCACCATGATCCACAGTTTTAATCACTGTTTTTTAAAGGGGTATTCCGTTTTCAGAAAATCTCTGTTGCCAGACACAAATTTTTTAAAAAACAAACAAACTGTGCTTTGTTCACCTTACCAACATTCAGGGATCAATCTCAGCCGTTTTTCCTGGTGTCTGATTTTGTCTGCACCACTGATGTCAGGTCGCCAGCGCTGACGCCAATGACCTCAGCAATACTTGCTGTCAACTTGGGTAAAGCTCCTAACCTCACTGATTGACTGCAGTGTTGTTTGATTTGTAATGTCAGTGCTGCAGACAATGACAGACAGCAGGAGCATCGGAAGAGACTCAGCGCCAGACCTGGGGAGGATGAATAAAGCTGAGTGAAAAAAAACCCACAGCCGTGTTCCAGGGGTTTTCTAAAACTATAATGCTCTAATTTAAAATGCCAAAAAAAACACCAATTTTGGCAAATATTGTTTTAGTGTCCTCTATTGACTAGACTAGAAGTGCAACATCTCGGAAATATAATGAAGAGTACTTATAAAGCCAAAACATTAGTGATAATACACTCTATTCATTTACACACAATAAGACATGTGTATATTTTTACAGTGACATTTAAAAAAAATATTTGTTGCTCATCTGGCAGCAAAAGTGTTAATTCACATATTCCTAGTAGTCAAAGCAATACAGATATTAGTTTACTAGGTGGTCTTTGTTACACAATATGCACAAGAGGCCACAGAACAAAATGTTAGTACACTGCTCAAAAAAATAAAGGGAACACTAAAATCCCACATCCTAGATATCTCTGAATGTAATATTCCAGTTGCAAATTTTTATTCATTGCATAGTGGAATGTGTTCAGAACAATAAAACATAACAATTATCAATGTCAATCAAAATGAATATCCTATGGAGGTCTGGATTTGGAATGATACTCAAAATCAAAGTGGAAAATCAAATTACAGGCTGATTCAACTTCAGTGGAAATGCCTCATGACAAGGAAAAGATGCTCAGTATTGTGTGTGGCCTACACATGCCTGTATGACCTCCCTACTGTACAACGTCTAGGCATGCTCCTTATGAGGCGGCGGATGGTCTCCTGAGGGATCTCCTCCCAGACCTGGACTAAAGCATCCGCCAACTCCTGGACAGTCTGTGGTACAACGTGACATTGGTGGATGGAGCGAGACATGATGTCCCAGATGTGCGCAATCGGATTCAGGTCTGGGGAACGGGCGGGCCAGTCCATAGCTTCAATGCCTTCATCTTGCAGGAGCTGCTGACACTGTTATGGAAATATTAGGGTTGGATAAATATATCCCTGTGTGTGCTGTGGCCGCTCCCAATTAGACTGAGTATTTTGAGCGCTCAAAGGAATGAGACTGCAACACCATTGTGTCAGAACAACATTCCATCAATACTGAATTTTATTGTACATACATAGTTTTATATTTTCACATAGAAAGGAGTGGTTAGGGGTTGTCAGGGGTGGTCAGTTAATTATCATATTGTCTAGCTCCTCTGTCATTGGTTATCTAAACATATATGGAATATTGTGATTAATGCTCATATGACTGCTGATTAAGCTGAGACATTTGATCAGCAGTCATCAGACATCTGACATCATTCCGCTTTTAGGGATGGAAAACCCCATATGATCTGTCTGGTTTATATTAGTTCATGTCAGCCATTTTATGATCTGTCTAGGTTATATTAGTTTGTGTCAGCCATTTTAAACCATTGATTATAATGTATATATTAGCTGTGAGCATATAAGTATATATTTGATTATAGAGGAGTATACATGCAAGTGAGATCTACATGATATATATATTTCTATCACAAGCCCCCCTTAGATATCACTTGCCCTAATCCTAGCCTCCTGTCCCAAAGCGCTGCAACTCTTTTGTGCTGTTGGCGAACTGACACAAGCCTAACGCCTGTGCCCCACTCCATACAGACTTTTCGCAAATGGGCGGTCAGGAGATCTGTCCCTAACGGGGGTTCGTTGCAATCAGTCTCTTAGTCAATAGCATGTGTAGTGAGCGATGTGCAGTCTTTATCAGGTAGGTCATCTCTTCGGTCAGGCCGCAACATCATTCTGGCTTGGGTGTCATCTTCTGGTAGGGGAGCTTTCTTGCCATGCGATGAGTGGATCCAAGCGAGTCTTCCCTCCAGTTTCACAGAGTTTGGTGTCATCAGCAGCACTTGAGCAGGACCATCAAATCTGGGATCGAGTGGTGTTCTCCTTACAAGCTTTTTCACCAACACCCGGTCTCCTGGCTTCTAGGAGTGCATACCGGACACTGAATCTGGATCTGGCAATGAAGAAAAAAACTCGAGAATGGATGTTAGCAAGTTTCTTGGTGATTTCAATTACATAAGCAGACAAAGTATCATATTGCATAATCAGCTGCTAAGGGAAAGGATACCCCTAACCTGGGACTAGACACAAACAAAATTTCATATGGTAACAGCTTTCCTGGGCCTCTGGGAGTGTGCCTAACACTGAGTAGTGTGATTGGGAGTGTGTAGGCCTAAGTCTGACCCTACTGCTGACTAGATCTCTCATGTGAGGTTTGCTGTGAATGCAGGTCCCTGGTCACTCTCTATCACTTCTGGGACCCCATGGCTGCATATCTCATCTCTGAGAGTAGCTTCTTTGCAGTAGTCTTTGCTGACTGGTTCCTCACTGGGAAAGCTTCTGGCCATCCTGAGAACACGTCCACGACCACAAGGACATATTCGAATCCACCACTTGGCGGCATCTGGATGTGGTCTATCTGGATCCTCTGGAAGGGGTACAGTGGTCTGGCAAGACGATGTGTGGGAACTTTCTTCATTCTTCCAGGGTTGCATTTGCCACAGGTCAGACAGCTGTTTATGAACTTGGCTGTTAGGGTGGAGATTTCTGGAGTGAACCAGTAAGCACCAATCGGATCATTCATCTGTGTCTTTAATCTGTGTGTGGGCCCATGTGCCCACTGGACCACCATAGGGTACATGCTTCGGGGTAAACAGGGTTTGTAGTCCATTTAGTATACCCTTCCTTCTTCATGTGTTGCTCACTTCTGCATCCAGCATTCCTTCTTGTCCTTTGGGGCTTGCTCTTGCAACTTTTTTGAGCAGATCCCAGGATGTCATCTTGTCAGGTTTCCTGTCTTCAGCCGTCCTGTAGTAGCCGTCCGGCTCTACGACCTCTTCCACTTGTCCATATTGTCTTTCCTTGACTGTTTCTTTGGCTGCCATATCCGCCATGTTGTTGCCTCGTGCCCCTACTGTGTTCAGTTTTCCATGCGCTTTGACTTTTAGCATTGTCACCACTTTTGGAAGTTGAGGTGTGTTCAGCAGGTCCTTAATGGCTCCATTGATGCTTCACGGTTGTTCCGCTTGCTGTGAGGAAGTCCCTTGCAGCCCAGATGGGTCCGAAGTCGTGTGCTATGCCATGCAAGTACCTTGAATCGGTATACATTTTCTCAGTCTTGTCTTCTGCCATCTGGTAGGCCTTCATCAGCGCTATCAGTTCTGCTTCCTGGGCTGACAGACTGGGCGGCAGACTTCTGGACCACAGGATCTCTTGATTGCTGGTCGCTGCACCTCCCGTGTGGAATCTTCCTTCATCATCTGCAAATCTGGAGCCATCCACATAGAGGATCAACTCTGGGTTGGTCAGTGGCTCTTCTGCCACCTTGGGTAGTCCTGCTGTTTCCTGTTGCATGATGCTGAAGCAATCATGGTCATCCGTCCGGAGCAAATTCAGATCCCTGCAGAAGGTATCATGCAGATTTTGATCAGACTTTTTATCTGAGGATCCGTATCTGTATCCCCCCTTGGGAGTGGGAGTAGAGTGGACGGGTTGAGGACTGTGCACCTGGAGATGGTGACATTGTCGGGCAGGAGTAGAGAGCACTGGAGGCGAAGATGCCTGGCGGTGGAGAGATGTTTTAGCTGGGTTTGGTTGAGGATTGCTGAGATGTCATGCAGAGCCAGGATTTCCAATGGTTTTTCCACTGATGTCAGTAGTCCTGTCCAGGAGGGCGTGTGCTGCAACTGCTGCTCTCATGCGGGAGGAAGAGGCTTCCCTTGCAACTGGATCCAGGCAAGCTGAAAAGTAGTCCGAAAGTCTCTGCTTTCCCCCCTGAAGCTGTGTCAGGACTCCAGTAGCAAGGCCTTCTCTTCTCATCAAGTAGAGACGGAATGGCTTCTTGTAGTCAGATAGGCCTAGTGCTGGCGCTGAGACTACAGAGCCTTTTAACTTCTTGAACGAACTGAAGGCCACATCTGTCTGGAGGAACGGGGTCACACTGACGTATTCACACAGAGGCTGCATTAGGACAGAAGCATCAGGGATCCAGGCTCTGCAATATGAAACTAGACCAAGGAAGGCCTGTAGCACCTTTGGAGTTGTCGGAGGGACCATCTTCTCCACTGTGGTCTTCCGGTCATCTGTCAGGTGTTTCGCCTGGTGAGCAATACAGTGTCTCTGGAACGTAACTTGCTTCAGACACCACTGGACTTTGTTCTTTGAGATCTTGCAGTGCTGCTCCGCCAGGTAGAGTAGGAGATACAAGGAAAGGGCTTTACACGTGTCAAAGTCAACTGCACAAATGAGTAGATTGTCCATGTACTGTAGCAGGGTGACTTCTGCTTGTTCTGTGACTCAGTTGGTGAGAACTGTGGACATTGCTTTGGTGAACTGTGAAGGGCTGTTCTGGGCCCACTGTGGCATCACTGTCCATGTGTGGTGTCCCCCCTGGTGCATTAAGGCAAACAGGAACTGGTCTTTCGGATGAAGGGGAACACTGGAGAAAACATTAGCCAGGTCGGTCACTGTGAACACTTTTGCTGTGGCAGGCACATTTGAGAGCAGAGTGTGCGGATTCGGCATAATTGCAGTTTCAAACACCATGGCGTCATTCACAGCTCTCAGGTCATATACCATTCTGAACTTGGCTGGCTCTCCTTTTACAGTCTTTTTCTTGACGGGGAAAAGCGGGGTATTGCAAGGCGATGTGCGAGGAACAATGATTCCTATTTCCAGGTAGACCTTCAGTTGGTCAGAGGCAGCTTGACTCTAGGCCTGGCCTGGGCCTTACGAGGGTACGGGGTACATGGCTTGAGTGACACCCGTACTGGGGCAACTTGAGGTTTTCTCATGTGCTGGGGTCCTTTAGACCATAGACTTTCTGGTACTACATCCAGTACCTCCTTGGGTAGGCCTCATCGATTGTTTACTGTTCTTGTAGGGCCGCCAGCATGACTCTTCTTGGGTCAGGGATGAAGAAAGTGTCAGTGTCCCATCTTCGTGGAACACTGTGGTTGCCTTCAGCTTCTGCAGTAGGTTCGCTCCCAGCAGGTTGAGTGGCAGGTCCTTTACACCACAAACTGGGACAGGATAGAGTGTCCTGGCTGAGTGCACACGCTCAGTGGCTTTGTAAGCTGAGAATGTCTGACTTGACCATCAATGCCCATGCGAGACACAGAGGATTCTGATAGGCAGGTGGGATCAACGAGTTCCACAGGTGTCATCACACTCCTGGCTGCACCACTTTGGATCTGACGACGCCATCCATTTTAAGGGTAATTTGAGGTACTGGTCTTGCAGATGAAGTTTTACATGTCAGGAGCGTAGTGTCTTGCGGACCTGGCTTGCTTGCCTCTGTCCTATGAACGGGGTTCTTCACTGCTTTCTGCACTTCCTCCTTGACCTGTTTCTCTGGACCAACTCTTGGATTGCATGGGTCCAGTCTCTTCGGGGGCGTGGGTGCTTTGCACTGGTTCTGGTAATGGCCAAACTTGCCACAGATGTAACACTTGACACTTTTTCTGTCTTTGTAGGGTAGTTGGGCTTCCAGGTCAGTGGTCACCATGAGAGGGGCTGTCTTCTGCACCCCTGGTTGTGACTCAATCCCTTGATGGGTACTGCAGCGGCAGCGGGGTCCGGCCTGCTGATTGAAGCTGCGGTGGTAAGACGGGGCCTGCAGGTGCATTCGTGACGAGGCCCGGGGTGCCATGAGACCGGCGGCTGCATCCAACCCAAGGTCTTGGGGCGTTACAGGGGCTGCGGCTGCATCTGCCGTCACTTCTTACCCCTGGTTTGACATAGCTTCTCCCCTTTGCTAACCTTATTGAGGTCGGTGTCTCCTCTCTGGAGTCTGCAGCGGTTCTTCCGGTGTGTTGATCGGCACTTTGCAGCATCTTCACCTCTGGCTCCCCTTCCGGCGTTCTCAGCAGCACGGCACCCGTTTCCTTCTTCGCGCTCTTTGTGGTGCTATAATAGCGGCAGTTTTGGTGACAATCGGCAATAAACAGTCTCCTAGGCGCACATAAAACGTTTTTTTCTGGGTCAGTCCACTGCTATTGACCTGTTCCTAGGCCTAGCCACTATCAGTGGTTTCCTGATTGGCTGTCTCAGTCCATGCCCAAAGGCCTGTGTATCTGGTCATGAATGATGAAGCCCAAGTCTTGGAATACTTGCATTACTCTGAAATGAAACTTCTTTACAGACTCTGTCTTATCTTGGCTCATGTCATGGCTTCTCCTGCCAATCTGCCTTTGGCCCACTCTCTGAGTTGTTCAATTAGCTGTGGCCCTGACTCCCAAGCGTGTACGTCTGATTCTGCTGGAAGTTTGAATTGTTCCTTCATGATTGGCCAGAGTGCATCACCTGCTTCTATTTTCATTCATGGCCCAGAGATCATTGCAGCTGCCTGCATATGTTTGCTGCTTCTGCTACATTCTTCGGTAAAATGGCATGGGATGCATCCCTGGGTCTGGACTATTGTCACCTGACTTGAAGTGCAGTGCACATAGTGTAATGGCGGTGCCTCTATCTGCCCTTGCATTCTTGGTGCCTGTGGGTTTCTTTTCCTAGTACTGGACAGCATGTATGATGTTCCCTCTTCATCTTCATCAGAGGAATAGTTGTGATAGCTTGTACTGGGGTCGTACACTGACTGATTTTGAACTTAGAAGTTGCTTTTTTGTGTGAGGATGTCTCCCCCCTTGCTGAAGCTATGATGGATTAGGATTATAGTTTCATGTTGGTGTGAATGTGGATGCAGGCAGCTCTGACCGGTGCTGAAGCTGTACATTATCAATACATGGTGATATCAAAGTTCATGTAAAACCTTAAGGGTTACAATATTGTTGACTGTGAAATGAGGTAACGGAGGATCTGTCAGTGAGCTCGTTCTGATATCATTCCTCCCCCCTCTGCACCCAGGGCTGAGCTGTCTGCTACCTGACGTGTCTAGGGCTGCCCACTGTAGGGGGGGCTTTCACCTTCTTTCCCTGATATCACAACTGTCAATGGCTGGACTGTGCCAGGGACACTTTGTGCTGTAAGCACCATATTGTTTGAATTGGGCGTTGGCCCAGCCGGCAACACGGAGGAAAAAAGAGGAAGAAGAAGGGGGAGGGGTTGAGGAGTGAGACAAAGGAATAGTAGGAAGGGAGAGAGAGAGAGAGAGAGAGAGAATGTGGAGAGAGAGGAGAGAGAAAGGAGAGAGAATGCGGAGAGAAAAAGACTGACAGAGAAAAAAAGAAAGAGGATAGAGGAGAACAACAAGAATAATAGAGAGGAGCAATTATGCCTTCTCCCTGTAGGGAGAGACGGGGCGCGCCACATACTGTGCAAAAATAACTACCTATACCATGGATTCTGCTAAAAGCAGACTGCGCAGATTCTCCCATCTCATACCCACAAAAATCACTTCCTGATTTGCTCACATAACTTTCTGTACTACCTAAACGATGTAAGCTCTGCTGCCACTTCATACCATGTATTAGTTTTCAGCAATCTAACATCAGCTAACTTCCTCTATTTTCCTTTCTACGTCATGCCACTCCGCAGCTTGAAGTCTGCCATTCTAATGAATTTCACGTACTTTATACCTTCCAAAAATCTTCACATACTTAATACCTTCGTGTCCTGCCACTATCTAAAGGCTGTTTTCTCATCAGGAAGTAAAAAGACTTTCCTGTTGCTCGGCCACTCTATTCCCCATGGCAAAAGCAAAAAATGAAAAACACACAAAAATGAAAAAAAACAGTACTAAGAAAAAGAAAAAACTTCTAAAAATGAGTATATGAAACACTAAGAAAAACTCAAAACGATAAGAAAAACCGTCAAAAACTTAGTTCACAACCAAAAACTCAAAACTTTGATACAAGAGGAAAAAAAATTTTTTTTTTTTTTTCAAAAATAAAATAAATAAAAAAAAAATAAAAAGGTAAAGAGATTGAAGATTGAGGAAAACTTAATTAAAAAACTTTAAAATGCCGCAAAAAGAAAGACCCTTTAAGAGAGTAAAAATCTCTGCGCTCAAATGCAGTCAGAGACATACTTCCTCTTTTATATTCCGTTGTATGCCATTGCAATAATATCAAATGTCACTAAAATAACGTATGTCACATCAAAAATGATGGATACAATTTAACTTCTTCACAAAAAGCTACACATAGCCAGCATTGCAAAAGAAAAAGGAAAAAAAAAAACAGATATGACAGTGTGATTTACAATGCATATCTCTCCTCTCAGCTGAAAAAGAGGAAGTTCATGAAAAAAGGAAAAAAAACCCAAAACTTTCTTTTCACTATTTCATGCTTCTTAAAGCGGCAATAGTACATGACACAAACAGACACAGATAGACAATCCGAGAGACGCCCTTTTAAATTCTGTGACACATGCAGGTTGCGCTGGGAACAGACTACTGCCAATCGCACTGGACGCACCTGCGCCCGGGTTCTACCACCCCGGTCCGGACGTCCAGACTGGATCGCCGGCACTACGGGAATCTGCAGTAGCCCCTCTAAGTTATCACTACCCGTGCCTGGATCATGGGACCACCTGCCCCGGAACTCTGCGTGTTCCTCCTATGCACGGGGATCCTGCAATAACTTATCGAGCGATTTGACTTCCTGCGGTCTGTTTCTCAGCAACCACAAACAAAAGTCACTTTTTCCTTCCTCTCTCGGATTTTACACAAACACATACACGGTCCACAGCAGACACCTCCCAGGGTGGATTCGTGGCTACGGATTTTTTACACTACCTGGGAATTTGTGACCACATCTTACCGGCAAGAGGCATAGACAAGGACTGGGCACAGGGGACTTTCAGGTAAGATGATAACATTTTCTTACCTTACTTATGGAGCTGCGCAGTCTCCTGCCCCTGTGCCAAGGCCACCGCTACACTTCCGTATCTCCGGTTAGAAGGATCCCGTGCTTTCATCCGTGCCTCGCTGTTGGGCGCCATTCTGTTATGGAAATATTAGGGTTGGATAAATATATCCCTGTGTGTGCTGTGGCCGCTCCCAATTAGACTGAGTATTTTGAGCGCTCAAAGGAATGAGACTGCAACACCATTGTGTCAGAACAACATTCCATCAATACTGAATTTTATTGTACATACATAGTTTTATATTTTCACATAGAAAGGAGTGGTTAGGGGTTGTCAGGGGTGGTCAGTTAATTATCATATTGTCTAGCTCCTCTGTCATTGGTTATCTAAACATATATGGAATATTGTGATTAATGCTCATATGACTGCTGATTAAGCTGAGACATTTGATCAGCAGTCATCAGACATCTGACATCATTCCGCTTTTAGGGATGGAAAACCCCATATGATCTGTCTGGTTTATATTAGTTCATGTCAGCCATTTTATGATCTGTCTAGGTTATATTAGTTTGTGTCAGCCATTTTAAACCATTGATTATAATGTATATATTAGCTGTGAGCATATAAGTATATATTTGATTATAGAGGAGTATACATGCAAGTGAGATCTACATGATATATATATTTCTATCACAACACACTCCAGCCACATGAGGTCTGGCATTATCATGCATTAGGAGGAACCCAGGGCCATCTGCACCAGCATATGGTCTCACAAGGGGTCTGAGGATCTCATCTCGGTACCTAATGCCAGTCAGGCTACCTCTGATGAGCACATGGAGGGCTGTGCGGCCCTCCAAAGAAATGCCACCCCACACCATTACTGACCCACTACCAAACCGATCATGCTGTATGATGTTGCAGGCAGCAGATCGCTCTTGACGGCATCTCCAGACTCTGTCACATCTGTCTCATGTGCTCAGTGTGAACCTGCTTTCATCTGTGAAGAGCACAGGGCGCCAGTGTCAAATTTGCCAATCCTGGTGTTCTGTGGCAAATGCCAATCATGCTACACGGTGTTGGGCTAAGAGCAAAACTCCCATCTGTGGATGTCGGGCACTCAGACCAACCTCATGGAGTCGGTTTCTAACCATTTGTGCAGACACATGCACATTTGTGGCCTGCTGGAGGTCATTTTGCAGTGCTCTGGCAGTGCTCCTCCTGTTCCTCCTTGCACAAAGGCGGAGGTAGCGGTCCTGCTGCTGGATTGTTGCCCTCCTATGGCCCCCTCCATGTCTCCTGGTGTACTTGCCAGTCTCCTGTTAGCGCCTCCAGCTTTTGTACATAGCGCTGAATGACACAGCAAACCTTCTTGCCACAGCTCGCATTGATGTGCTATCCTGGATGAGCTGAACTACCTGAGCCACTTGTGTGGGTTGTAGAGTCCGTCTCATGCTACCACGAGTGTGTAAGCACAAACAACATTGAAAAGTGACCAAAACATCAGCCAGAAAGCATTGGTACTGAGATCTGGTCTGTGGTCCCCACCTGCAGAACCACTCCTTTATTGAGGGTGTCTTGATAATTGCCAATAATTTCCATCTGTTGTCTATTCCATTTGCACAATAGCATGTGTAATTGATTGTCAATCAGTGTTGCTTAATAAGTGGACAGTTTGATTTCACAGACGTTTGAGTTACTTGGAGTTATATTCTGTTGTTTAAGTGGTCCCTTTATTTTTTGAGCAGTGTACTTAATTTCTTAACCCCTTAGTGACCAGACCAAATTTTTTAAATAAAATATAATAATCTTTATTTTTATATAGCGCTAACATATTCCGCAGCGCTTTACAGTTTGCACACATTAGCATCGCTGTCCCAAATGGGCCTCACAGTCTAAATTCCCTATCAGTATGTCTTTGGAATGTGGGAGGAAACCTGAAGGAAACCCACGCAAACACGTGGGAACATACAAACTCCTGCAGATCTTGTCCTTGTGGGATTTGAACCCAGGACCCCAGCTCTGCAAGGCTGCAGTACTAACCACTGAGCCACCATGCTGACCAGTGTTACTTTTTGTGGTAATAACTCTGGAACCCTTCAACAAATCCCAGTGATCATGAGATTTTTTTTTTCGTGGCACATTATAATTTATGACAATGGTAAATTTAAGTCGAAATTTTTGTTTAAGTAAACACAAAACATATAAGAAACTTGACAGAATTTTGTTAAAAATTGCAATTTTCAAACTTTGAATGATTATCCCTTTAAGGCCGGGGGTCACACTTGCCGTATGGAAAATCGTTCCAAGTATCCCTGCCGAGAGACACAGGAGTGGTCTCCGTATGGTCATCCGTGTGTAATCTGTTTGCAATGCGATGATGAGATATCCTTGCATCTATGTATCCGTATGACATCCGTATAGCATCCGTATGTGATGCGTATGGCTTTAAATTTTTCGCTGCTTTCAAAATGGACACAAATGGATCAATGGCCTGAAATGAATAAAAAACTAATCAATGACCCTATTTATTGGATCCACAACAAGTTCCCTCCTCCAATCTTTGCATTTGAATCCGTGCTGGTGTATTGGTTGTGCTGGTTTGTGTCAAACATGTGTGACATACTAACCTTCAGCTCAACTGAGCGTGTTCTCTTCCACTGGGTCTTGTCCCAACGTTTTGGGGAGCCTTACCCAGTGTTTGTGGATCCGAGGAGGTGGAGAACAATGTGGGTCCATCCACTTTTGAGGCGATGGGTGACTAAAGGACATTTCCACCATCTGTATGCTTCTCTACCTAGCCATCCTGACAAGTTCTACCGGTATTGTCGGATGAGCGAACCCACTTTTGACATTCTTCTCGAGACTGTGCGCCCTGGTATCACCTTCAAGGACACCAAGATGCGCAAATGTATTTCCGTAGAGGAGCGCCTTTTACTTACATTACGGTATGTATTTGTAAGAGTGGGCCAAGGCGGTAGTCATGGCTGAGAGCAAACCCTGTATCGCACCCCGACCTCCCCTCACAATACAATAATGTCTATCCTTCTGCATACCTGTGTTCTGGGTCTCCGAGCCATCAGGGTCCACCCTGGGCTGCCGGAGGCTCTTTGTAGACAGTACTGCACAAAGGGAGACACAGTCCAGCTCAACTTTAACAACAACAGTTTTACTTGGTTCTGTACGCAGCACATCCATATTCTTTACAGCGTGACCATCAGGTTTCACATTATACGATTCTGTCTCTTTCCCTGCGTTCTTGTTCCTGTCACTAAGCTCACTTCTGGGATGAACCATAGAAAAAAAAAGGCAGCAACACTTACCTGCCCAGATCTTTGAACAAATGTACTGCAGGGTGCAGCCAACCCATAAAGCAAGATGTTAGCAACACAGGTGCAAAATACCAGACCAGCCACTCTCCACATACCCACTCCTGGAGGGGGTGACTGCCCAGAATACAAGTGCACAATAAAGGCCCACATAGGGCGTTGGTCACACAATGGTACTGCATAGTGTCTGGTTCACAGCCTATTAGTCACGCCCCTACTTTTCGATTAGGCGGGCTGGCCAGCACACTCTCAATGCATCCCAGTGCGAAAACCACTCATGCGAGACCGAACGTGTTTGGGCTTGGCTGCACCCCAGAAAAATATAGTGCAAAAAATATACAAAAATACAGTAGTAGGTATTGGTTGATATTTTGGCCAAAATACGCAAGCTCGTAACCCACGCCAAAGGTCCCCATGCTTGTGCATTTGTTCCAAGATCTGGGCAGGTAAGTGTTGCTGCCATTTTTTTTCTGCCGTTGAAAATTTAATTTTTGTAGACCTTGAGTCTCTAGTGGCTTTGCTATTTAGTTTAGTGTAGGACTCGTAAGTGTGGGGACCCTTGGCGTGGGTTTCGGGGTGCAGCCAAGCCCAAACACGTTTGGTCTCGCATGAGGGGTGTTCGCACTGGGATGCATTGAGAGTGTGCTGGCCTGCCCACCTAATCGAAAAGTAGGGGTGTGACTAATAGGCTGTGAACCAGACACTATGCAGTACCATTGTGTGAACATCACCCTATGTGGGCCTTTATTATGCACTTGTATACTGGGCAGTCACCCCCTCCAGGAGTGGGTATGTGGAGAGTGGCTGTTCTGGTATTTTGCACCTGTGTTGCTAACATCTTGCTTTATGGGCTGGCTGCACCTTGCAGTGCATTTGTTCCAAGATCTGGGCAGGTAAGTGCTGCTGTTGAAAATTGAATTTTTGTAGACCTTAAGTCTCTAGTGGCTTTGCTATTAAGTTTAGTGGGATGAACCATACCATCCAGTTCCTCAGCATCCTCCCTGGCCAGGCTCACATTGTTCTGGTGTTCCCTCAGTTGTTTCGCACTGGTTCTGAGGGCATCTGCCCACACCATAACCCACCACATAATGAGTGCCCTGCCAGTACTGCTTAGTCTTCCTGTAGCAACTGCAGTCCCACTTATACTGCACCACTAGCACTGCTGTACTGTTTCCACTGCTGATGTATAACCCACGAAATAGATGGCCAGGCCCTTTTCTTGTTCCAAACGTTACGTGACACTGGGTTGCCTAGGGGTGAATGAGCCCTTCTGCGCTCAACGGGTGCACTGGCCCTCTCTGACTCTACCAGGAAGTCTTCCCTGCCTTATCCACCATGCCCCTCCTATATTAACCACTTACAATCCTTAGTATGGAACTAGAACGTACCCCATCTAGTGGCTAAGAGTACTACTCTTTTCCCTATGTACATCTTAGACACAATAGCAGTAGTCAAAAGTATAACTTTCCAATATACATAAATACACACTACAATATACGGTACAAGGACGGACAAGGGCTAAACATACATTTATACAAATACAAGTAAAAAGAGCATTTACATGGTCCCGATACATCCCTTACATATTCATCCTCTGTTTGACTTGTTTTTTCTTTTTGGATTAAATACACTGTTCCCTTGCTTTTGTTTTGTGGTTTTCTACCTTTTTAAAGTTAAATTGCTTAATCACATTTTTCCTTTTACATTCCATGCTGTTTTAAATTTTGATCTGTTCCTTAGGCATTGAATTGTGTTGTATCTTGTTTAGGCAGGGCTTAGTTTGCTATGTTCATTACTTTCATGATGTCCTAAACTGTTAAGATGCTGCGTCGATATGTCCTTTCCTAATTTTTTTTTCTTATTATTTGTAGCTTCCTATCCACTGGGCTCTCCTATGCGGCCCTTCTTCTGGAGTTTTTGATTGGGAAATCCACCATCTCAGGCATTGTCCGCTCTACTTGTACAGAAATATGGTCCTGCCTGCAGAATTCTGTAATGCCTGAGCCCCAAAAAGAAGCACTATAGAATGCTGTAGATAAGCCCCGAAAGGCAGTGGCCGTATCTTATATTAACCAAAACTACGGCTACTTGCAAATTAAATTTTTTTTATGTAAATAATTATATTGTGAGTAATCTTACTAAAAAGGTCTGATGTTCCTGTATTACTGCAGAAGCCATGGGAGCACCTGGATAATTCTTCATAATTCTTCATCTAAGAGAAGTCGTTGGGTGGTTGTTGTCTATAGGTGGAAGCTCTTGTGTCCCCTAACTACCACCCCAATAAAGCATCACAACTGTTCTGTCCGTGTACATTACTGCTTATCCCTTGGGTGCCAGGGGCGTCATTGAGTCGCTGTATATTCAGAGTGGGATTGCGTACCTACGCTGAATGTGATTACCGGTTTCACAATATATTTCAGCTGAGGATATCAAGAACCTGGTAACATTTAAAATGACAGCTATATACTGCTGATAAGAAGAGTAGTCTTACACGTTTACAATATTGAGAAATCTGATAATCTTTGTCTAGGTGATGGAAATATTTAGGCATCTTATAGTACTGAATTAGACTCTGGTCACAAAGATTAGCTGAAACTATTACATTACGCATATGAATTACATGTTTTATTCACAGCCTTTTTCAATATGAGTAAACGATGTTAAAGGGGTCATCCGGGCATCTGGTATGGATCAGCTAAAGGATAAGTCATCAATAATAAATCAGTGGGGGTCTACTACCCGGCACCCTCACAGATCAGCCAATCTTTGCTCTGGAAGTGCAGAATATAAACATAATAGAGCTTCTGAGTGTAGCATCCCCTGCTGACCTTTTCCAACTACTGCAGTATTGCTCCTGTTCTTATGCATAGAAGTTGTGCTACAATTTCTAGCAATGGCCAGCAGAGTCTGCTACACTTTGACAAGAACTGCCCTCAAAGTGTTTACATCCAGCCACCGCAAGAGCAAAAATCAGATGCTAGGTGGGGATGCCGAATGTCGAACTCCCATCAATCTGCTATTGATGGCCTATTTTATTAATACCAGATGCTTTTGACAGAAATTGTTAGTACATAAAGTGACCGTCGACCCTGGCAATGAAACGATTTCAATCATTTGTCATGTATGTGGATCGCCCCCACGTAAGGGCACTGGGGTACTCGGAAGCGGGTCCTCCGGTTCGGGGGATGTCACGGTGGCTGACCCGGTCCTAGGCCCTCAGGGGGGTCCAGTAAAAGAATTTATATATGGGCAAGGCGCAGTAAAGAACGAGGAGACAGGTTTGCAGTCTTTTACCTTGTTTACTGAAGACTTCAGATGGTTTCCTCAGCCCGGAGCGCCAGATGACAGGGCAGGCAGAGTCCGGTCGGTCTGAAGGCAATTCCAGAGTCCCCTTATCCAGGTGGAAATCAGTAGCCTTCCTACTAGCGCCTGTGTGTTGTAGTACGTCCCTGCTGAGCTTCTCGGTAAGGTCATCACAACTGTTGTAGATGTTCTGGATGTTATTTCTTCCTCTCTGTCCCCCAGATGGTATGGATAGGACAAACCCGTATGACTGATGGCCTGAGGCTTTTTACAGGGACCCTAGAGTCGCCCCGGCCCCCACAGTTGCCACCGTGCCTCCTGGGTATATGGTCGGGCAGCTAACTTGGAATTAACTGTCCTGCCAGTCTCTGAAGCAAGGCTTGGAGACGATTGCTTTCTCGGTATCCTGGCTACTGGCTCCTGCGCCTCAGAAAGGAGGCAGCCTTCTACAGGGCAGAACTCCTTCTGGTATTTCTTTCCTGTGCTCTGCTTTCCTGCACACTCTCTGCAATAGGCTCACTTTTTAGTGTCTTTTCCCAGGAGTTGCAGCACTTCATGCCAGCAGAGCTCCTCTCCCTCTGTCTTCCTGACAGGAACTGAACTCTGAACCCCTTTTCCCTCCAGATCAGGATGTTAAATAGAGGAGTTCACCCTAAACAGGCTTAGAGCTCCCCCTTCTGGTCTGGAGTGTGAACATGTTGCATGTCTATAATACCTGAATGTGGTTGTCTTTTATTGCCTTCAGACATGACATCACTTCTCCCCTGAAAGGATAATGACATCACTGTGGTGACCAGGACACTGGGGCGCCGTATATGGTCACCTAATGCCCTCCATTTGCCTCCCACTAGCTCCTTTGCTTAGATTGGTCTTTATGGTCCTTCTGAATGTAAGATGCACACCTCAGTACCTTATAAGTCAACTAGGTGAGATTCAGACTTACCAATGTGTTCCATATGACACTGAAGTGGCCATCTTGGAAACAGGAGGACCAGAATACTAGTGTCAACAAATACATCACACATGAGACATAGAGTGTTGCATATGTGGCACCCCTGGTTGTTACAGTGGCATTGCTTTCCTCATGGGGAGAGTGATGTCACGCTTGGAAGCGAGGAAAGATCTCTTTTATCAGGTTATCACAAGCATGCAACATGTTCATACTCCAGGCCAGAAGGGGGAGCTCTGATCCAGGTTATGGATGGCTCCCATATATTTATAATATATATATATTCTGGACTGGAAGGAAAGTTAATTAGTCTGCTAGAGACAGGAACTGAAGTCAGTCAGTCTGAGGCAGAGAGGAAAGTAAGGGGCCGCGCAGCCACGAGGGTGCTGCAGCTCCTGGACAGAGATAACACAGAAAGCAGAACAAGCTGTAGAGAGCGTGAAGGGGAAATGAAGTGCAGGAGAGTGAAGAACTAGGGGGATAGCTGCAACTGAGTTACCTCTCCACTGAGAGCAAATACCGGTAGCTGGAAGACCGAGGTTGTGAAGGACTCCACGTCTCACAGCAGAAACTGGCAGGACAGCTGGATTACAAGTCACCTGTCCACCATAGAAACCTGAGGACACAGTAGCACATAGAACCCGGCTCGATATAGAGATCCTGTAAAAAGGCTCGAGCTACCTGTAATATGGGTAGTGTCCTACCTGCTAGGAGGACAGAGAAAACACTTCAGGACCTTGTGTGAGTCCTAAGGCAGCAAGGGACTACACCACAGCGCTAGAGGGAAGGCTTCCTACCCCACCTGGTAAGATGGACTACCAACTCGTTTCCAAGCCGGCCAGACCACACCTGCATCTGTGATCTGGTACCCTGGACTGTGGCTGCCTGAATTCTTCAGTAAACTAGATAAAGAGACTGCAAGCCTGTGTCCTCGGTTTCTTGCTACACCACCCACCATCTTTATCTACACACCGGGAGCCCTGGGGACCCAGCTTCACCTGTGGGAAGCCATACCATCTTAGCTGCCATAACATCACCCCAGAGGACCCCTTTTAAGCAGCGTCGGTCATCCCTGACCGAATACCACAGGTGGTTGCAGGATATTTTTTCTTTTAGCACAGAATAGTACACATGTCTTAAACAAGAAATGTTTAGAAATCAAAGTCAATATTACAATGAAGTCAAAACAGTAATGGAATTAGAAACCAAATGAAGTGTATTGTTCTCTAGTCAATGTCAATAAATCCCTCATTTCATCATAAACTGTCCTGTTTCTATGTTGGCAGGACAGATTGTGTAAGTGTAAGAAGAGCCAGGCTCCTTTCTGTACACAGATTAGTGTCAGAAACCTCCTTCCATTGTTCAACTTGACCTACAGTATATATTAAGTGTCCGAGTCCCAAATGTTACATGACATCATGGAGATTGTACAGAAGAGCATGAAAATTATCTGTGCTTTATTTATTACCTTCTACTTCATACAAAAAGGTATTTAAGCCATCCTTTGGAAGGTTGTTTTGGGGTATGTTCACTACAAGCTTTAGTTTATTTGCCAGGCAGTCATAATAAGCTCTGTTCATAACTGGGTTACTTTCATTGTTCAGCCATTGGCATTGCCAGATCTTGTGTATGACCAAAACCAAGGGCGCCCAATGCTCCCCATTGACTATAATGGTGTATAATGGTATAATGGTTTGTCAGTTTTCGTCATGGCGTCATTTATTTTAGGAAACAGAATAGTGTTTTATGCTACGTTATTTTATTTGCCATTTTTGAAGGTTTCTACAATGATAGCTCCTATCACAGATATGAAGATAGCCTTAGGGCAGTGGTCCCCAACCTTTCTGACCTTGAGAGCCACATTCAGCGCTGAGAGAGGGTCGCGAGCCACATCCAGCACTGAGAGAGGGTCGTGAGCCACATCTAGCTCCCCACCCCCTTCAAAGTAGAGTCAACCAAAGCCCCCATTACAGGTATATTGATAACCAAAGCTTTTCTACAGAAATCACTCCAAAGCAGTAGACTGAGATCTAGGGGTTCCCACGATACCCCCATTTAGTATTCTCCCAGCAAGGACTCCCAACACACTGTCACATCCAGCTTTGAGCACCTCCTCTAACATGTAGTACCATCCTCCAGCGTACCATACCTAAAACATCTCTAAACCCCAAAGACCAGTAAGTGTGCATCCAGATCTGCACTTCTGTGCAGGGCTACTCACAAAATTCACCATTTTGAGATGTGCTCTTCATACCTGTTTGCTAGACCTAATGCAACAGGTTGGCAGACATTCACGAGCCACAATTCATGGGAACGTTGTTAAATATGCTTATTCTGCACATTCATTTAAATCAGGACTTAACCAGGTGCGTTATTCTTAAAAGAAAAATGTCGTCATATTCACTTAAAAAGTATAGTGGTTTATTGAATTGTCCACAGAAAAATCAGGTTGCAGCAAAACGTAAAACAGATGAAAATAGTTACGAACAGATTGTCCATGTGTAGAGATCATCATTAGTTACCCCTCTTTCCCAAGTCCTGAATGGAAACCATCGGTCTGTGTGTCTGAAGTTTGAAGGTCATCATGGCTGCAGCTATCAGCTGTTGCTTCCTCGTCAGACATCCATGGAGAATGAGGTGAAGATGGGAGGTGACAGTCCCACGTGACAAAAGACCCCCACACCCTCCTAAGAGACACTTATATATCTTTTCTACAGATCACGTGTTCCCTGTATATGGAGTGGACTTATGCTCTGAGCTCCTATATACATAAATAGCTCTTTGTACTGTCAGCATGAAGCAATGTGTTCTATACTGAATCTAGACCAAGAATAAGTCAATTAATTAATATTTAACAAACGTGAGCCACATGTGGCTCCCGAGCTACAGGTTGGGGAGCCCTGCCTTAGGGTATGTGCACACAACGCCTTTTTCAGACAGATTGGAACTCACCTGAAAAAGTGCTAAAATACAACTTGAAAGATGAACATAATGAACAGCAATGTAACAACAAAGTGCTGTGCAAATATTCAGCCTTTCCACTTCTTTTAACCACTGAGAAGTGGTTAATAGGGCATGGTCACTCTTTGGGCTGTTCCCCCTTGGAAGCTACTCGCCATTTTGTGCCGCAGAAATGACAAAAACACGATAACAAATTTGCTTTAAGACTAACACCACCAATATTTGAATGAATCATCTTCACTTCCACTGACAAATGGACAGTTTAGTGTGGATCACCTTGGGATTTAGTGACTTAGTACAGTATACAGTATATTTCCATAATGTAAAGTCTGATTCTTGGCTTCCATTGGTAGTTCAAAACCACAGTAAGGCTATATCCTCTCTATGTTGTCATCTCGAAAACATATGACACAAGAAAGTTGGCGTGTTGTACAGTCTCGTTTTTAACAATATAATACATTTCTAATCTACGTATGTTTCTTGTCTGTATATAGGTGGTACTGAATGCACAGGTATGGTTATTATCCTTTATAGCACTTTATTATTTTATGGAGAAATGCTGTATTAAGAATACAGAACATGTCAGGAACACTAAAGGAGCTGTAGTATGAGCTCAGTTTTTACCACTCACCTCTGTACATAAGTATTTCCTAATAGAGCTGTCACATTATGTGTTTTCAGGAGGGCACTGCTCCTCTGCCTCCCAGCTTCCAGCTTTTTTGGTGGTGGTGCACTCCTGATGATTGACAGTTCAGATCAGTGACATAAATTCACCACTGGTCTGATCAGTGTCCTTTCCGATACGGCAAGCTGAGGCAGCTTTGCCACTACAGCCTCCAAGGAGCGCTGGGCACATAACAGCTTCAGAGCATGGTAGAATGTCCCAGACTTCAGGAAGATCTTGGTTGTCAATCACAGTGCTATGGGTGAGAGCAAAGAGATGACTGAATATTGAAGACATATATATTATTTAATAAAATAGTATATCTATAGTACATGATATTAAATTAAAGATTTCAAAGCCAGGAGGGTGCTACGTTAATTTTCATCCAGCATGATTGAAGTTATAGTTACTTGTGTCTTACACATAAATCAGTGATGCCATTGGGTTCAGAGGTTCTACACATACTTCACAGTGCATAGTGGATAAATTGCCCATTGCAAATAGATTGTTTGATTTTTTTTGGGAGGGGGAGCATTCTGGACAAAAAAAAGCACCAACCGAATGTGCTGTCCATTTTAAAGTAGAAGCCATATACAGTACATTTTAGCCTATTTTTTCCATTAAAGTAGTTCCAACTGGCCATACATGTTCAATGATGGATGGCAAACTATCTTTCTGGTAACATTCCTTTAGAGAACGACCATTTATAGATGAAAAACCATGAATCTTTTGTCAAACTGTCAGATGATTGTCATTCCTAATGATCATTTGTGGAGAACTTTTACCTAATACTTTGTTTACTGTAGAAACTGGAAGAAAACTACTCAGATGTATAGTACAAATGAAGTGAGCAAAAGTCTTCAGAGGACAGTTGAAAATATTAATAACAGCTATAGGACAAACACAATGGGCTGATACATTTAAGCTTTTACGGCACACATCTTTGAAAAGTCGCAACGCGGACTTGTGCAAAAAAGTTGTGACTCTAGGAGTATTTATAGCAGTTTGAATCAGGTAGAGCTGGTTAAAAGCTAGGGCATAGCCACATCCGCCCATCTAATTCATCAACGCTGTCGGCATTTTGGGCAGCAGAAATGCTACTCTAGTCCCAGACCAGAGTAACATTTCTATTGTGGCGCATGAAGAAGTAACACCATATTCATTAAGTACTGTTTTAGACTGAACAACCCATTTAATGAATTTGGCACCTCAATGCCAATCTTGATGAATTGGACCTAATATGATTACACCATGTAGCTGTATTTGTGAGATACGTGTGGAAATAAACTAGTGTTGAGGTTACAGCATGAATAGCAAAGTCGGCCAGTAAATTTACCTCTCTGGATAAAATAACAATATCCTTATTTGGAATTGTGTTTTTTTCTCATTGTAATGATGACATTGTTGCTCTGTTGTTTTTTCAAATAATAATGAGGTTCTTTTTTTTTTGTAGCTCCACGAGGTAAGTGTAATTTCTTATGTATTCAGTGATGTAAATATATTTAGAGTAAGTAAGTTATATTCACAAGATGTGGATGCTGCAGTCTGTAAATACAGTCTTCTACAACTGCATTTTAATGACATAATCAATAAAGTTTGGCAGCAATTATTAAAAAATATATACATAATAAAACAAAAATGTCAGACTGCCAGCAGTCACGCAAATACACATTAGTTTGAGCAATGATGCAAGTGTCATTTTTAAAGCTATTATTGAAAGATAATGGCAGAAATCTGATAGCATCTAGGGTGAAATTTGGGATTAATAGTTTTACCATTGTGATTACACTAGATATCAAATACATGATATTTATTAACAGAAGACTTTTCACATCCCCCAATTGGCCGCAAACATGGAGGCAGCAGCTCCCAACACTTTAATCAAAAAGCATGTCAAATTGTCATGAAGAAAGCAAACTTATTCCATTCAGTTGTGACCTAGGCTCACTGAAATAAGAATCCTAGACAACCCTTAACCAAATCAGAGTGTAAAATATAAAACAGGAAAGTTATGAGTGAATTGTCTTTTAGAATCTAACATAGATAGACATACCGGGATCAGCTTTGGCATTGTAGCTTTTGCTTCCGTAGACACTTTGTGCTCCAACTGTTTGGATAAGCAGTGGTGCACTGAAGACAACTGCACATGTATTGTTGATGTCAATGGGAGCGGATCAGAAACTTGTGTCATTGATGACTTCTGTCTTCTTCCCGAATCATCTTGCTGCCCTGAACATCTGACGTTTAACAATGACACCAAGTGCTGTTACGGTAAGAACTCTTTAACATCAAAATACATCAGTGTTCCCCAACTCCGGTCCTCAAAAGCCACCAACAGGTCATGTTTTCAATATTTCCTTAGTATGGCACAGGTGATTGCATGCTTGCCTGTCTAGGTGATGCAATTATCACCTGTGCAATACTATGGAAATCCTGGAAACATGACCTGTTGGTGGGTCTTGATTACCGGAGTTGGGGAACACTGAAATACATATTCGCCTCCTCAAGTGACAGATTCATTCCATATGTACAGTACAGACCAAAAGTTTGGACACACCTTCTCATTTAAAGATTTTTCTGTATTTTCATGACTATGAAAATTGTTCATTCACACTGAAGGCATCAAAACTATGAATTAACACATGTGGAATTATATACTTAACAAAATAGTTTTTAAACAACTGAAAATATGTCTTATATTCTAGGTTCTTCAAAGTAGCCACCTTTTGCTTTGATGACTGCTTTGCACACTCTTGGCATTCTCTTGATGAGCTTCAAGAGGTAGTCACCGGGAATGGTTTTCACTTCACAGGTGTGCCCTGTCAGGTTTAATAAGTGGGATTTCTTGCCTTATAAATGGGGTTGGGATCATCAGTTGTGTTGTGCAGAAGTCTGGTAAATACACAGCTGATAGTCCTACTGAATAGACTGTTAGAATTTGTATTATGGCAACAAAAAGGCAGCTAAGTAAAGAAAAACGAGTGGCCGTCATTAATTTAAGAAATGAAGGTCAGTCAGTCCGAAAAATTGGGAAAACTTTGAAAGTGTCCCCAAGTGCAGTGGCAAAAGCCATCAAGCGCTACAAAGAAACTGGCTCACATGAGGACCGTCCCAGGAAAGGAAGACCAAGAATCACCTCTGCTTCTGAGGATAAGTTTATTCGAGTCACCAGCCTCAGAAATCGCAGGTTAACAGCAGCTCAGATTAGTTCTAGCAGCAGACACATCTCTACATCAACTGTTAAGAGGAGACTTTCTTCAGCAGGCCTTCATGGTAAAATAGCTGCTAGGAAACTACTGCTAAGGAATGGCAATAAGCAGAAGAGACTTGTTTGGGCTAAAGAACACAAGGACTGGACATTAGACCAGTGGAAATCTGTGCTTTGGTCTGATGAGTCCAAATTTGAGATCTTTGGTTCCAACCACCGTGTCTTTGTGCGACACAGAAAAGGTGAACGGATGGACTCTACATGCCTGGTTCCCACCGTGAAGCATGGTGGAGGAGGTATGATGGTGTGGGGGTGCTTTGCTGGTGACACTGTTGGGGATTTATTCAAAATTGAAGACATACTGAACCAGCATGGCTACCACAGGATCTTGCAGAGGCATGCTATTCCATCCAGTTTGCGTTTAGTTGGACCATCATTTATTTTTCAACAGGACAATGACCCCAAACACACCTCCAGGCTGTGTAAGGGCAATTTGACCAAGAAGGAGTGTGATGGGGTGGTACGCCAGATGACCTGGCCTCCACAGTCACAAGACCTGAACCCAATCGAGATGGTTTGGGGTGAGCTGGACCGCAGAGTGAAGGCAAAAGGGCCAACAAATGCTAAGCATCTCTGGGAACTCCTTCAAAATTGTTGGAAGACCATTCCCGGTGACTACCTCTTGAAGCTCATCAAGAGAATGCCAAGAGTGTGCAAAGCAGTCATCAAAGCAAAAAGGTGGCTACATTGAAGAACCTAGAATATAAGACATATTTTCAGTTGTTTCACACTATTTTGTTAAGTATATAATTCCACATGTGTTAATTCATAGTTTTGATGCCTTCAGTGTGAATTTACAATTTTCATAGTCGTGAAAATACAGAAAAATTTTTAAATGAGAAGGTATGTCCAAACTTTTGGTCTGTACTGTATATATATATATATGTGTCTCACTGATATATATATATATATATATATGTATATATATATATATATATATATATATGTATATATATATATATATATATATATATATATATATATATATATATATATATATATAGACGACTGTATATATGTTTTCACTAATATTTGAGCCCATGGATCCATTCTATGTCCATTTTGCAAGCCGGCGAGAAAATCTCGCCGTACGGATGCTATACGGATAACACACGGATCCTTACGTTGAATACGGATCACTGTTCAGGAACTTTTCTGCGTATCTCGGGACCGTATTTTCCTACGCTAGGTGTGACCCTGGCCTTATTAATGTAAAAAAAAAACATTAAACATGCCTGGTTAGGGGAAAACAGATGGTATCTGGTGGTATCAACAGCAGTATTACAGAGATTGACAGCTGCATTTAGCATCTACAGTGGGTACGGAAAGTATTCAGACCCCTTTAAATTTTTCACTCTTTGTTTCATTGCAGCCATTTGGTAAATTCAAAAAAGTTAATTTTTTCTCATTAATGTACACTCTGCACCCCATCTTGAATGGAAAAAAAAAGAAATGTAGAAATTGTTCCAAATTTATTAAAAAATAAAAACTGAAATATCATATGATCATAAGTATTCAGACCCTTTGCTCAGTATTGAGTAGAACATGTAGAATAAATATTAATTGCACACTCCTTTTGAATTCAAACAAGATTTATTTTATTAAAGGTAAAAAAATAAGAGCAACCTTTAAATGTCAACATGTTTCGGCCAACTCTGCCTTTTTCATGACAGCTGCACTCAGTAGGTATTTTCTTCTAGACAGCGATTTTTCTTCCCTGGGAGTGCGATTTGTTAAGTCTGGAAGGTATAGTTTAAGCGCTTATGTCATGGTTCATGGGGAGGATACCTTTATCATCCCCACCACTCACACCAATTTGTCAGGAACCGGGGTTGTTTGGTTGCCCCTGGTTCTTTCTGAAGAGGATTTATCTATATCCCACTTCCCAGTTCCGGTTTAGAACTTTCAGCTCTCTGGCGCCCCCCTTACCCTCAGGTCAGACCGGGTACTGCACCTAGGATAATTAGTCACCAGAAAGGCTGGCTTACTTTGTACTCGCTAAGGGGCACACTGCAGCGAGGGGTATATAACTACTCCCACTCAGGCGGGAACAATAATTATCAATGCCGCCAGTCACTACAAAGAATCCCAAATACTGCCTTCGACACAGTGGACCATTCCCTATTATTACAGACCCTCTCATCCCTTGGCATCACAGACTTGGCCCTATCCTGGATCTCATCATACCTAACAGACCGGACATTCAGCGTCTCCCACTCACACACCACCTCCTCACCTCGCCCCCTCTCTGTCGGAGTCCCACAAGGTTCAGTCCTTGGGCCCCTGCTCTTCTCCATTTACACCTTTGGCCTGGGACAGCTCATAGAATCTCATGGCTTTCAGTATCACCTCTATGCTGATGACACACAGATCTACATCTCTGGACCAGATATCACCTCCCTACTAACCAGAATCCCTCAATGTCTGTCCACTATTTCATCCTTCTTCTCCGCTAAATTTCTGAAACTTAACATGGACAAAACAGAATTCATCATCTTTCCCCCATCTCACGTGACCCCCCCAACGAACCTATCCATTACAGTAACTGGCTGCCCACTCTCCCCAGTCCCACAAGCTCGCTGCCTCGGGGTTATCCTTGACGCTGATCTCTCCTTCAAACCACATATCCAAGCCCTTTCCACTTCCTGCCGACTTCAACTCAAAAATATTGCACGAATCCGTTCATTCCTCAACCAAGAATCTGCAAAAACCCTAGTCCATGCCCTCATCATCTCTCGTCTTGACTACTGCAACCTCCTGCTGTGTGGCCTCCCCTCAAACACTCTCGCACCCCTCCAATCTATTCTAAACTCTGCTGCCTGACTAATCCACCTGTCCCCCCGCTATTCTCCGGCCTCTCCCCTCTGTCAATCCCTTCACTGGCTCCCCATTGCCCAGAGACTCCAGTACAAAACCCTAACCATGACGTACAAAGCCATCCACAACCTGTCTCCTCCTTACATCTGTGACCTCATCTCCCGGTACTTTCCTACACGCAACCTCCGATCCTCACAAGATCTCCTTCTCTACTCCCCTCTTATCTCCTCTTCCCACAATCGTATACAAGATTTCTCTCGCGTATCACCCCTACTCTGGAACCCTCTACCACAACACATCAGACTCTCGCCCACCATCGAAACCTTCAAAAAGAATCTGAAGACCCACCTCTTCCGACAAGCCTACAACCTGCAGTAACCACCGATCAACCAACCGCTGCACGATCAGCTCTATCCTCACCTACTGTATTCTCACCCATCCCTTGTAGATTGTGAGCCCTCGCGGGCAGGGTCCTCACTCCTCCTGTACCAGTTATGACTTGTATTGTTCAAGATTATTGTACTTGTTTTTATTATGTATACCCCTCCTCACTTGTAAAGCGCCATGGAATAAATGGCGCTATAACAATAAATAATAATAATAATAATAATAAAATACACAGGACAAATCCGCTGCCACCAGCTCCGATTTCTTAATTAATAATGGGTCCGGAGCCCACCCAGATTAGTAGCGTAATTCACTTCAGAGGACGCGACAGTACGTTATAGAGCAAGGAAAGACAAGCTAGTAATTTTATATATTTTACTCCAAAAAAAAAGGTAGGCAGTGTTTACAGAAGTGTAAAAAGATATTATAAAGAAGACAAGTATCGTATGTACAGTACAATTAGAAACAAAATTGGATTAAAGTTGAAGAGAACACTTACATTTCGTTATGTAATTTCATCTCATGGCTGACCGTCTGCTGTGGGGGATGGGCGAGCATATATCCAGATGCATCACCCCTATCTCACAGCTAGACCCCAGACAAGACACTGGAAGACTGAAGTTCCCCTCAGTTATCTCCCAGCCTAAAACCAAGGCACTCCCCCTGTGGTGACATCACTCAGGGGCTGAATCCTCCCCTTTCTTAGAGCTGTGACAGACCATTTTTATACACAGCTCGCTGAAGGAACCTCGTATACGAATGACAGAATGATCAGGATGTGCACCAAGTCGGGGGGATTCTTTTAAGTGTAAACACGGCATAGTTACATGACCCGCTTACTGAGAAACCCACTCCTTGCACTCGTTGAGTTTAGCTCCTAGCGATTTCCGTGAGCTATAAATCTCTCGTTGGACATCCGGAATATATAATCCTTATATCTCTAGCCCTGATCGGTGCCAATATACCTAGCTTTACAATAACAAAGAATCCCATGCTTGCTGTACCAGTTTTAGCCAGTATCAGGCGGGAGGGGGGAATGAGGAGTTTAAGGACCCTGGCTTTTTGCAGCACCAAGCCATATAAATTCTTGAAGGAGGGGGGAAGAAGTGCAGGGTTACACATGCAGGCAGAGTGAAAAGGAGAAAAGCTGTTTTTCCCTCAGGCGAAGGGGGGCTGTCATCACCCACAGGCATGTGTCTGAAAAGCCGTGGGCCTTAGATATATACTCAAAACATGGCATATTCATAATGACAGCTTGCTTAAATGGCATTTAAGCAAGCACCCGGTCTGAGACATATGAAATACAGGCTTTCCACATTCATCAACCTACTCAAGGATATCTTTTGAACTATACCTTCCAGACTTAACAAATCGCACCCCCAGGGAAGAAAAATCCCTGTCTAGAAGAGAATACCTACTGAGAGAAACTGTCGTGAAAAAGGCCGAGTTGGCTGAAACGCGTTGACATTCAAAGGTTGCTCTTATTTTTTAGCCTTTATTAAAAGAATTCTTGTTTGCATTCAAAAGCATTCAAAAGGACTGTGCAATTGATATTTATTCTACATGGTCTACGAGGGATCTCACCAATCCCCTCAATTGGCACCTCCACTAGCAAAACTCAGAGTGCACGCCAATATCTATTTTTCAGTATTGAGTAGAAGCACCCTTTTGAGCTAGTACAGCCATGAGTCTTCTTGGGAATGATGCAACAAGTTTTTCACACCGGGATTTGGGGATCCTCTACCATTCTTCCTTGCAGATCCTCTCCAGTTCCATCAGGTTGGATGGTGAACATTGGTTGACAGCCATTTTCAGGTCTCTCCAGAGATGCTCAGTTGGGTTTAGGTCAGGGCTCTGGCTTGGCCAGTCAAGAATGGTCACAAAGTTGTTCTGAAGCCACTCCTTTGTCATTTTAGCTCTGTGCTTAGGGTCATTGTCTTTTTCGAAGGTGAACCTTCGGCCAAGTCTGAGGTCCAGAGCACTCTGGAAGAGGTTTTCATCCAGGATATCTCTGTACTGGGCCGCATTCATGTTTCCTTCAATGGCAACCAGTCGTCCTGTCCCTGCAGCTGAAAAACACTCTCATAGCATAATGCTGCCACCAGCATATTTCACTGTTGGGATTATATTGGGAAGGTGATGAGCAGTGCCTGGTTTTCTCCACACATACCGCTTAGAATTATCACCAAAAAGGTCTATATTCATCTTATCAGACCAGAAAATCTTATATCTCATAGTCTGGGAGTCCTTCATGTGTTTTATAGCAAACTCTATGCCGGCTTTCTTATGTCTTGCACTGAGAAGAGGCTTCCGTTGGTCCACTCTGCCATAAAGGCATGACTGGCACTGACTGACTGCAGTGATAACTGACTTTATGGAACTTTCTCCCATCTCCCTACTGCATCTCTGGAGCTCAGCCACAGTGGTCTTGGGGTTCTTCTTTACCTCTCTCACCAAGGCTCTTCTCCCACGATTGTTCAGTTTGGCTGGATGGCAAGGTCTAGGAAGACTCCTGGTGGTCCAAACTTCTTCCATTTAAGAATTATGGAGGCCACTGTGCTCTTAGGAACCTTGAGTACTGCAGAAATTCAGTTGTAACCTTGGCCAGATTTGTGCCTTGCCACAATTCTGTCTCTGAGCTCCTTGGCCAGTTCCTTTGACCTCGTGATTCTCATGTGGTCTGACATGCACTGTGAGCTGCGGCTGTGAGATCATATGTAGACAGGTGTGTGCCTTTCCAAATCAAGTCCTATCAGTTTAATTAAATACAGCTGGACTCCAATGAAGGAGTAGAACCATCTCAAGGAGGATCACAAGGAAATGGACAGCATGTGACTTAAAGGGGTTGTCCACTACTTTCAGTTAACCCCCAATGTATCCCCCCTGGGCCCCTAATGAATTGTGTAAATACCTTCTGTTGCCGTTTTTGCCTGTGAGCGGCGCTATGGCGGTGGCTGAGTCCGGGTCACGTGACCCCCAGGCTGCAGCTACTGCTAATTTCTGCCGACGTCACGTCAATTTCCAGACTCTGGAAATTGACGTTACGTCAGCAATAGGCGTGACCCAGGCTCCACAGACAGTGGTCACTCATCAAGAGTGACTGGGCTGTGGGTGGGGTGGTGGGCTGCCTGTGGGGCTGTGCTAGGGGCGGGCAGTGCAGTGCCAGCAGCGGCTGGTGCGGTGGTGGTGGCCGGTGCGGCGGCGGTGACGGCGGGGGTCTGCGTGGTGAATCTGCCGAAGGTGCTGGAGTGTGCGGGGGGTCTGCGGGGCTGTGCGGTGGGGTCATTGGTGTGTCTGTCTCTGTGTACAGGCATTGTCCGATGGGACTACAAGTCCCATCGGGCTCTGACTGCTACAGTGACAGTGAGTGACATATTAGCCAATGAGGGGACAGTAGTGGTCCCATCATCCGGCTAATGTGTTGAATAAAAAAAAAAAAACAACACACACATATACAGTACATACATACATACATAGAACACACATACAGAACATGCACCATGCGACATGCAGCATGCAACATGTGATGACATTCACATGAGACATGCAACATGCTACGACATGAGACAACATGCGACATGCAACATGTGACTACATGCACCATGCAGCATGCGACGACATGCAGCATGCGGTGACATGCGATGACATGTAACGACATGCAACATGTGACAACATGCAACATGTGACGACATGCGACATGCAGCATGCGACAACATGTACCATGCGACGACATGCAGCATGTGACAACATGCGACATGCACCATGCGACATGTGACATGCAGCATGCGACAACATGCGACATGCACCATGCGACATGCAGCATGCGATAACATGCGACATGCAGCATGCAACAACATGCAACGACGTACCATGCGACGACATGCAGCATGCGACATGCAGCATGCGACGTGCGACGACATGCACCATGTGATGACATGCAGCAATCCACATGCAACATGTGACATCATGCGACATGCAGCATGCAACATGTGACGTCATGTACCATGCAACAACATGCACCATGCGACAACATGCACCATGCGACATGCACCATGTGACATGCGACGACATGTACCATGTGACGACATGCAACATGTGACATCATGCGACATGCACCATGCGAAATGTGACATGCACCATGCGACATGCAGCATGTGATAACATGCGACATGCAGCATGCAACAACATGCGACGACGTACCATGCGATGACATGCAGCATGCGACATGCAGCATGCGACGTGCGACGACATGCACCATGCGATGACATGCAGCAATCCACATGCAACATGTGACATCATGCGACATGCAGCATGCAACATGTGATGTAATTTACCATGCAACGACATGCAACATGCGACAACATGCACCATGCGACATGCACCATGTGACGACATGTACCATGTGACGACATGCAACATGTGACATCATGCGACATGCACCATGCAAAATGTGACATGCACCATGCGACATGCAGCATGCGACATGTGACAACATGTGACATGCACCATGCGACATGCAGCAGGCGACTACATGCACCATGCGACATGCGCCATGTGACGACATGTAGCATGCGACATGCAACATGTGACATCATGCGACATGCACGATGTGACGGCATGCAACGACATGCGACGACATGCACCATGCGATGACATGCAGCATGCGACATGCAACATGTGACATCATGCGACATGCCACATACAGTACATACAGTACATACATACAACATATATATAGACATACAGTACATATAACATAGATTACATACTCACCATCACTTGTCACTTTGTTCACCGAAGCCATTGTCACCTGTAAAAAATATTAAAATAATGAACAAACAATATACTCCCTGATCCGCAGAAATCCAATTAAAACGAGTGTCCCTCGACGATCTCCCGTGGAGAACAGCAGCATCAGCTGATGTGACCGCTCTCCAGGGGCTCCAGGAATACAATGATGGAAGGTATCCTTCCACAATGTATTCCCCACAATGTATTCCTACGCCCCAGTGAGAAAATAGTCCCTAGTCTCACTTTTGGCATTGCTGTGTGAGAAAGTTCCCACGCAGCTTTTTGCCATAAAGTGAGACCAGTGAAGTATAGTAACCTGTTGTGAATTCCGTTCTTGGGCTCCATCCTGTGGTCATGAATGGTATTTTTGGGAGTTCTGCTCTTGGGCTCCCTCTGGTGGTTTCAAGTGGAACTTAGCAGCTGCTTTCACTAATCGGTGCCCTGGCCTTGTTATTTAACTGGGCTTTAGGCTGTAGTTGATGCCAGCTGTCAATGTTCCTTCCTGTGGATTCAGTCCTTTCCTGGAAGTTCTCTGTTGGCCAGTCCATTTCAGCTTAAGATAAGTTCTGCTAGTTTTTGGGTATTTCCCTGCCTATGACCTTTGTTCAGTTTAAGTTATGTCTCTTTTGTCCAGCTTGTCATCATGAAATATTCCGGATAGTTGGAAGCTCTGGGGTTGCAGATTTGCCCCTCCACACCGTGAGTCGGTGTGGAGGTTATTTTTGTAAACTCTGCGTGGACATTTAGTTTTTATACTGACCGCACAGTAGCCTTTTCTTTCTCTGTCTATTTAGATAGTAGTGGCCTCCTTTGCTAAAATCTAGTTTCATTTCTGAGTTTGTCATTTGCCTCTTCACTCACTGTCAATATTTGTGGGGGGCTATCTTTCCTTTGGGGGTTTCTCTGAGGCGAGATAGTTTTCTGTTTCCATCTTCAGGGGTAGCTAGTTCTTAGGCTGTGAAGAGGCGTCTAGGCAGAGATAGGACTGCTCCACGGCTATTTCTAGTGTTGGTGTTAGGAGTAGGGATTGCGGTCAGTAAAGTTACCACCTCCTCAGAGCTAGTACATTATTTGTTTTACCCACTAGGTCATTTTAGTGCTGCTCCGTAATCACTAGGTCATATAGGTGATTACTGTCTGTAGAGCTGCCACCTCCTCTGAGCTTGTCCATGTTTGGTTTTACCCACCAGGTCATCTCAGTACCACTCCGTAACCACCAGGTCATAACAGTAACCTCTCAGTGAAGCACTGCAGGAGCCATTGTCTCCTGTCACTGTGTCACTGAATTTTTTAGTGCGGTTATGATGCAGTTTTTGGTGCGGTTTTGATGCAGTTTTTGGTGCGGTTTTGATGCAGTTTTTGGTGCGGTTTTTATGCAGTTGTTGGTGAGGTTTTGATGCAGTTCTTGGTGCGTTTTTGATGCAGTTTTTATGAGTTTTTGATGTAATATTTGGAGCCGTTTTGATGCAGTTTTTGGTGCGGTTTTGATGCAGTTTTTAGTGCGGTTTTTATGCTGTGTTTGGTGCGGTTTTGATGCAGTTTTTGGTGCGGTTATGATGCAGTTTTTGATGCAGTTCTTGGTGCAGTTTTGATGCAGTTTTTATGCGTTTTTGGTGCATTTTTGATGTAATATTTGGAGCCGTTTTGATGCAGTTTTTGGTGCGGATTTGATGCAGTTTTTAGTGCGGTTTTTATGCTGTTGTTGTGGTTTTGATGCAGTTTTTGGTGCGGTTATGATGCAGTTTATGATGCACTTCTTGGTGCGGTTTTGATGCAGTTTTTATGTGTTTTTGGTGCGTTTTTGATGTAATATTTGGAGCCGTTTTGATGTAGTTTTTGGTGCAGTTTTGATGCAGTTTTTAGTGCCGTTTTGATGCTGTTGTTGGTGCGGTTTTGATGCAGATTTTGGTGCGGCTATGATGCAGTTTTTGATGCAGTTCTTGGTGCGGTTATGATGCAGTTTTTGATGCAGTTCTTGGTGCTGTTTTGATGCAGTTTTTATGTGTTTTTGGTGCATTTTGATGCAATATTTGGAGCAGTTTTGATGCAGTTTTTGGTGCGGTTTTGATGCTGTTGATTCGTGCGGTTTTGATGCAGTTTTTGGTGCGGTTGTGATGCATTTTTGATGCAGTTTTTGCTGCGGTTTTGATGCAGTTTTTTTGCAGTTTTTGCATGCTTTTGATGCAGTTTTTTTTTTGTGTGCGGTTTTTTGTGCGTTTTTGTATGCCTTTTTGAAAGCTAAATAAAGATATTATTGAACAAAAAAAAAGATTTGTGATGTCATTATTGTCCAACCTCTTTTACAATTGTCCAACCCACACTCAATTACACACAGATACAAAGACATATAGATGATAGATTAAATGGATAGACAGAGCTACATATAGAAAGATCTATAGATGCATACATCTATCTATTCCTATATCTATCATCCAGAAAAATAAAGGCAGCACTCCAATAGAAAAATATAAAAGTGGTTTATTGGCCCATGTGCTGGACATGGGCCAATAAACCACTTTTATTTTTTCTATTGGAGTGCTGCCTTCATTTTTCTGGATAATAGCATGAGGTTTGGTATATACCTGGAAGGATTTTTTTCACCCTTTGTTTTCTTTTGGTGCTGCTTTTTGTTTTCTTTTTCTATATTCCTATATCTATCTATAGATATATCTGGATAGATATATCTATTGATAGGTGTAGGGTGCGTGTCCACTGTCCGGATTACATCCGAATTAGCTGCAGATTGGATGCTGCGTACTTGTAATGATGCCTGCACACACACCCCAAAAGACCCCCCGCACAGCCCCGCACACACCTGAACAGTCCCGCACACACCTGAACAGTCCCACACACACCCTAACAGTCCAGCACAGCGCCGCACACATCCAAACAGTCCCGCACACATCCGAACAGCCCGCAGACCCCGCACACACCTGACCAGTCCCGCACGGCGCCGCACACATCCAAACAGCCTGCAGACCCCGTCCGCACACACATACACGCACACCATCACCGCCCACACACTTCCCTCCTCCCGAACTGCAGCGTTTCTCGGACCCACATCCGCATCTAAACTGCAGATCTTTTTTACATCTGCAGTTTTGCTGCGGATGTGTACGTGACTCAATGAAAGTCTAAGGGTGCAGAAATGCTGCAGATCGGCACAAAAGAAGTGACATTCTGCGGAAAAAAAAGCTGCGTTTCGGTGCGGCTTTTTCCGCAGCATGTGCACAACAAGTCTGAGGCTCCCATAGACTTACATTGGTTGAGCACTACACTGCGGATTTGATGCAATTCTGTGCAGCAAAAAACCCTGCGGATCTGCAATCAAATCCGCAACGTGTGCACACAGCCTTAGCATTTAGTGAACCTAGCAAAAAAGCCAAGCAAAAAACAAGTGTGGGATTGCACTTTTTTTGCAATTTCATCGCACTTTGACTTTTTTCCACATTTTCTGTTACACTACACGGTAAAACCAATGGTGTCGTTCAAAAGTAGAACTTGTCCTGCAAAAGATAAGCCCTCACATGGCCATATTGACGGAAACATTATGGCTCTGGAAAGAAGGGGAGCGATAAACGAAAAAAGCTCCAGGGGTGAAGGGGTTTAGAAACATGGATATGGACATATCTATGGAAATAGACATAGATATATAGATATATCTGTATGTATCTATCTATCCATCCCATATCTATCTATCTATCTATCTATCTATCTATCTATCTATCTATCTATCTATCTGTGTGTAATGGAGTGTGGGTTGGACAAATGTAAAAGAGGAGGTTGGACAGAAATGACATCACATATCTTTTTGAAGCTAGAGGAGGGAGGGGTTTGGGTGTGTTTTGGAGTGGGTGTGGTAGGTTCGGGCTTAGTGGCAGTGCAATGCATCATGGAACTTGTAGTATTAGAGCACAATAACTCAGGAGAAAGGAAGTTGTCGATTAACCCCATGAGAGCTGGATCCAGCACTGAAGATGTGCTGCTACAGCATGATAAAAGGTAATATTGCTAAAATAAAGACAGTGGATGTTTTCATTGGCACATAATAGCAAGATTTATGAAAAAAAAAAAAAAAATATTGTAGTGGACAACTTCTTTAAATATGGGTGTCTAAGCAAAGGGTCTGAATACTTATGACCATGTGATATTTAAGTTTTTCCTTTTTATTAAATTTGCAAAGATTTCAACATTTCAGTTTTTTTTGGTCAAGATGGGGTGCAGAGTGTACATTAATGTGAAAAAAAATGATTTTTTTTTAAATTTACCAAATGGCTGCAATGAATCAAAGAGTGAAAAATTGAAAGGGGTCTGAATACTTTCCATACCCACTGTAAACAGCTGCGGGTGGATCGCGATTCCACCCGCGGCTATTAGGGGCACATGTCAGGGGTTCAAATCGGCTGTTATGTGCTGGAAAATATGCAGGCTCAGCACCAGAGCCCATATCAAAGGAAGACACGACATATGACATATATACACTGCTGAAAAAAATAATGTGAATACTTAAATAACACAATGTGACTCCAAGTCAATCGCACTTCTGTGAAATCAATGTGTCCAGTTATGAAGCAACACCGATGTAAATCAATTTCTCCTGCTGTTGTGCAAATGGAATAGAAAACAGGTAGAAATGATTGGCAATTAGCAAGACTACCCCTATAAAGGAGTGGTTCTGCAGGGGGTGAACACAGATCATTTCTTTGTTTTCATCCTTTTTTTTTACTGTTGTTTTGGTCACTTTTGCATTTTGCCATTGCTCTCAGCCCTAGAGGTACAGTGGCATGAGGCAGTGTCTACAACCCACAGAGGTTGCTCAGGTAGTGCAGCTCATCCAGGACAGCACATCAGTGTGAGCTGTAGCAAGAAGGGTAGCTGTATCTGTTAGCACAGGGTCCAGAGAATGGAGCAGAAACCACGAGACAGGACAGTACACCAGAAGATGTGGAGGGTGCTGTAGCAGGGCAACAACCCAACAGCAGGACCGCTACCTCCTCCTTTGTGCAAGGAGGAACAGGAGGAGCAGTGCCAGAACCCTGCAAAATTACCTTCAACAGGCCACTAACACACTAACATCCTTGTGTCTGCTCAAACTGTCAGAAACAGACTCAATGAGGGTGGAATGAGGGCTCGACGTCCACAAGTTGGTGTTGTGCTTACAGCCCAATACCGAGCAGGTGGATTGATATTTGCCAGAAAACACCAAGATTGGCAGATTGGACATTGGTGCCCTGTGCTTTTCATGGATGAAAGCATTTTCACACTGAGCACATGTGAAAGACGTGACAGAGTCTTGAGATGCTGTGGAGAACATTCTGTGGCTTGCAAAATCCTCCAGCATGACCGATTTGGCAGTGGGTCAGTAATGGTGTGGGGAGGCATTTCTTTGGAGGGCCACACAGCCCTCCTCCATGTGCTAGCCAGAAGAACTCTGACTGCCATTAGGTACCAGGAAGAGATTCCTAGACCCATTATGAGACCATATGCAGGTGCAGTGGGCCCTAGGCTCCTTCTGATGCAAGACAATGCTAGGCCTCATGTGGCTGAATAGTGTCAGCAGTTCCTGCATGATGAAGACATTGATGCTATGGACTGGCCTGGCCGTTCCTCAGACCTGAAACAAATCGAGCACATCTGGGACTTCGTGTCTCGTTCCATCCACCAACGCTATTTTGCACCACAGGCTGTTCAGGAGTTGACTGATGTTTTAATCCAGGTCTGGCAGGAGATCCCTCAGGAGAACATCCAACACCTCATCAGGAGCATGCCCATGCATAGTAAGGAGGTCATATAGGCAAGTGGAGGCAACACACACAACTGAGCATAATTTCCTTGTTTTGAGACATTTCAACTGAAGTTTATTTTACGTGTTGACTTTGAGTATCATTCCAAATCCAGACCTCCATGGGATTTTCATTTTGATTTACACTGATCATTTTTATGTTTTATTGTTTCAACGCATTTTACTATGCAATAAATAAAGATTTGCAGCTGAAATATTTCATTCAGTGATATGGTATTTTAGTGTTCCCTTTAAATTTTTGAGTAGTGTATACATCATGTCATGAAGGGGTTAAAGTCGATTTGAAGAGGATCGATCCACTCATATTTACTGTAAAGTGGTCCAACATACACCCACCAAAGAGCATTTTAAATGCGTTTTCAACTTTTTGTTTTTAAACTGGCTAGAGGACAAGGGTCTTTAAAATAAAGAAGTGCTACTTACCTGCCCGCTACAATGTTTCTACCTCTTGCAGCAAAAATGTTTTTGACAAACCGATATACAAAGTTAATTTTTAAGGAAGTTTCAAAACATGTTCACAATACTATGACCAAATTTTAGTTGCTAAAACAAGAATATCTCATTTACGTATATTCTACATTTTGTTTCAGCTCCAAGGACCAGCAACTCTCCAAAAATCTTATATAACAAAGGTAACAGTTATATAAACAATACATACAGTATATGTAAACCTCAAAAATGGACTTATCCATATAATATACATCCCTAGTTTATAGCTCTATACATATTTACACCCATTATTCCAATTTGAAAACAGTGCATAGAAAATACGCCTCTGACTATACTTAAAAAACGCATTTCCCGATCAATCTGATTTATGCTGGAGGAATTGTGATCAAAGAGGTAATCTTCTTCACATATTCTCGGAATGTCACAAACTTTCGATACTTAGGAAAGATGTGTCTTTACTATTGAATAAAATAAAGGAGTCTCTCGTCAAAACTTCTCAATTGTCTCTCCTTTTTCTGGAAGCTGATGACCTCCCTCAAATTTAGACAAGTTTCTTTACATATTTTTTCTGTCATGAAAACTTGTATTGCATCAAAGTGGAAATCGATGGATACTCCCTCTATTTCTGACATCATTGATATTATGTTCTCTCATAACTCCTTTGAAATGTTCTTAGCTTTAAGGAATAACTCTCTACCTAAATACAACCCCTGGCAAAAATTATGGAATCACCGGCCTTGGAGGATATTCATTCAGTTGTTTAATTTTGTAGAAAAAAAAAGCAGATCACTAGACAAAACGAAAGTCATTTCAAATGGCAACTTTCTGGCTGTAAGAAACACTAAAAGAAATCAAGAACAAAAAATGTGGTAGTCAGTAATGGTTACTTTTTTTAACCAAACATAGGGGAAAAATTATGGAGTTACTCAATTCTGAGGAAAATATTATGGAATCATGAAAAATAAACAAACAAAAAAACACTCCAAAACATCACTAGTATTTTGTTGCACCACCTCTGGCTTTTATAACAGCTTGCAGTCTCGGAGGCATGGACTTAATGAGTGTCATACAGTACTCTTCATCAATCTGGCTCCAACTTTCTCTGATTGCTGTTGCCAGATGAGCTTTGCAGGTTGGAGCCTTGTCATGGACCATTTTTTTCAACTTCCACCAAAGATTTTCAATTGGATTGAGATCCGGACTATTTGCAGGCCATGACATTGACCTTATGTGTCTTTTTTCAAGGAATGTTTTCACAGTTTTTGCTCTGTGGCAGGATGCATTATCATCTTGAAAAATGATTTCATCATCCCCAAACATGCTTTCAATTGATGGGATAAGAAAAGTGTCCAAAATATCAACATAAACTTGTGCATTTATTGAAGATTTAATGACAGCCATCTCCCCAGTGCATTTACCTGACATGCAGCCTCATATCATCAATGATTGTGGAAATTTGCATGTTCTCTTCACACAGTCATCTTTATAAATCTCATTGGAACGGCATCAAACAAAAGTTCCAGCATCATCATCTTGCCCAATGCAGATTCGTGATTCATCACTGAATATGACTTTCATCCAGTCATCCACAGTCCACGATTGCTTTTCCTTAGCCCTTTGCAACCTTGTTTTTTTCTGTTTAGGTGTTAATGATGGCTTTCGTTTATCTTTACTGTATGTAAATCCTATTTCCTTTAGGCGGTTTCTTACAGTTTGGTCACAGACGTTGACTCCAGTTTACTCCCATTTGTTCCTCATTTGTTTTGTCTTGTCTTGACGCTTTGATGTCTTCCATGGTCTACCAGTATGTTTGCCTTTAACAACCTTCCCATGTTGTTTGTATTTGGTCCAGATTTTAGACACAGCTGACTGTGAACAACCAACATCTTTTGCAACATTGAGTGATGATTTACCCTCTTTTAAGAGTTTTATAATTCTCTCCTTTGTTTCAATTGACATCTCTCATGTTGGAGCCATGATTCATGTCAGTCCACTTGGTGCAACAGCTCTCCAAGATGTGATCACTAATTTTTAGATGCAGGCTAATGAGCAGATCTAATTTGATGCAGGTGTTAGTTTTGGGAATTCAAATTTAGAGCGTGATTCCATATTTTTTTCCCACATAATTGAGTGAGTCCATAATTTTCCCCCTCTTCTTGTTCTAAAAAAGTAACCATTACTGACTACAGCATTTTTTGTTCTTGATTTATTTTACTGTTTATTAAAACCAGAAAGTTATCATTTGAAATGACTGTAGTTTTGAGCCATGTCTGTGATCTACTTTTTTTCTACAAAATTAAACAACTGAATGAACATCTTCCAAGGCCGGTGATTCCATAATTTTTGCCAGGGGTTGTATAATTACAAATGGTCCTCTTGGAACGTAATTTTTTCTCCAAGCAAGAAAAGCCTCTTTATTTGATGTCTTATTACTTTGCCAGAAAAGTTTTAATCTGTACTTTATTTTATGTTATTTTTGCACAAGGTATGTTAATTGTTGTGGTGCAACTATGTAAAGATGATCTTCATTTCCCTTCATTTTCCTTCTCTCCTCTTCCTCCCTAACCCCTTTCCCCTTTTCTTTGTTTGGATTCCTTCCTTTCCCTTCATTGCTTTCCTGACCCATTATCCCCTTTACTGTAAAAATCCCCTAATAAAAATAATTTTAAAGAAAAAAAAAGGAAAATACTCCTCTGACAAACATTTGTCAATGACACCCACAAAAGAAAAAATATGCATTTTTATTAATTTTTGCATACAGTTGTGTTAAAAGGGTTGTCCACTACTTAGTTATTCTTAGGATAAGTTACCAATGTCAGATTGGTGTAGGTCAACACCCATCACAATCACCACTGATCAGCAGTTTTTAGCTTTGGTCAGAAGTAAACAGTGTATGGAGCAGAACAAGCACAGTTCCATAGTGTCATCCTTGTTTAGTGGCTGTTGCCAAGAACTGCATCCGTTCTTAAATAATGGGGGCTGAGCAGCAGATCTTAGCAATGGCCATTAGTGTACATAGTGGAACGACACAGTTCTGTAGTGTACACTGCTTATATCTGGCCACTTCCAGAGCTGATAACATCTGAGGAGGGGGTGCTAGGTTTTGACCCCTACTGTTCTAATAGTGGACGACCCTTTTAACAGCATAGTCAACTTTATTTTTCAGTACAATTATTGACATAACTGTGTGCATTATACCTGTGCATAAGAGAGACCAAAATAATCACAACATTTTTTGATCTCGTTACCAATAAAAGTGGACATGGTATCTGGTCCCATTTTCTATAGAACTCATTGGTTACTTATTGTATTATTTCTAGATTATACATATCTAATTTCATTCTTTTTTCTACTTATTTTCTATAGTCTCATTCAGCATCTTTGTGATTTGGAAGTTACTATGGTAAATTAATGAAGAATAGTACAACTCAGAATGACAATACGTGTATTGCACTGAAATGAGAAGAATATTTTTAATTAACTCCCCAAGTATAAATATTTTTGGATGAAGATGATTATAAAGAGACACAATATACATGGTGTAGCCTACTTCTCACATACTTAGTTCCCCAATCCTCCATACTGTTCTGCAAGAAGTGTCAGCAGCATGGTGACTACAAAAGTAGGAGTTTCCTGTGTCCATTACCCTATTAACTATCCCATATGTCTGTGACTATGTGAAGCAGAGCAGTGCTGGCCAGTTGGACTTTTAGAAGAGCTGTAGAATATGTCTATGCTACAAATGGGTCCCAGTATTTTATTTTACAATGTAACCTATTACCAGTTGTAATTTCTTGATTTTATGTGAAGTTATAAAATAAAAAAAAGTCTGATTTACTATAAATTTGTTTTCTGGGTATTTGCTCATCTGTTTCTTTTTTATAATATGTAGTTAATCACAGAACAATTCACATGGATGCATAAAATAGAAAGGATGTGACATAATGTTAGGCCAGTTTCAGACTGTCTGCCGGTCTCCTGACCTGAAGTGAACTATGAAACTCAAATATGTAAAACAGGTCTCCCAGTGGAAATAAAGATTATTCTCATTTTGGACATTCCCTTCCCTTCTTGTTACTATTATCCTTCATAATTAGAAGATCACAAAAACGATAATTCAACAAACTGTTCAGGCTATAAAATGCTTGGATGCTCATTACTGTAACCAAACAATTTCTAATGCTCAGGTGACCATTTCGAGTAACAAGTATAATGGGAGTCAATGGAAAATCAGAGCATTTTTACGGCAGGCCCTACAAGCAGGTCTGTGGTGCAGTGAAAATATTGAAATGGATGGAAAAAATGCTGAATGGAAGAACAGCATTGGGAACACCCCTGGAAACATCTCTGATTCTCAGATCGCCACTGAGAACAATGGTGTCACACTTTTACTCCAGTTTAAAGACTGACAATAAAACATTCAAAATTAATGAGAAATTGGAGTTTCAACGGAAAAAAATATTAAGAAACATTCCTGTATAATGATTTGTATATAAGGCAAAATTTAAAACATATATTTTTTTTAAATATAATTTAAGTAAACCAAAATTTAAGTTTTATTAAAAAAATTGATATTTCAGTGTAATTTATTAAGGAATTAAAAAGTGCTAAAAATTAGGAACTCAGATACACCCAGTATTAGACATAAAGGAGGGCCTCACACTCATTCTGCTAAATTGTAATGTAAAGGTACTCCTAGACTCCTAAAGGCTATGCACTAAGTGCAAATCCTGCCCAAAATTATAAGCAGGGTCATCCATACACCCTTGAAGGCACCAAATGTACTGGCTCATTCAAATATCGTGAACAAAGTGTTGTTGTGTTACTCCTATGCTCATAAAAGCTCTGCACACCGTGCAAAGCCTTCCAATAATTACAAGCAGGGTCCTTAACACACCAACTGTAGTGCCTCATAAAGAAATTAAGAAAGTGTAACTGTGGTACTTTTACACTCACAAAGGCTTTGCACAATGTGCAAAGCTAGGAAAAAAATATAAGTAGGGTCACCTAGTCATTCATAGACCCTAGACCGCAACATCTGGTAGGCCTCATTCAAATATTAAACACAAAGTGTTTTTAATGTGCTGCTGTCATGTGGTGGTTTTGAAAAGTCAGGTTTAATATGGGCTTTGTTCATTGTTTTCAGAATAAGCCTGTCAGCACTATCTCTTGACAGGGAAAGCACCTGTCTGTTATGAACACCCACCTGGTGGCACTAAACACCGACTCAGACAAGACACTAGTGGCAGAACAGCGCAACAATTCCAAGGCATAGAGGAGCAGTTCATGCCAGGTGTCCAGCGAGACCTAATAGCTGAAGGTGGTAGAGGAATTTGGGAGTAGAGTTTTGTCGGCCAGGTATTGCTTGACCATCTTTAAAAACTTTTCCCTACTTGTCAAAAATACCCGGTCATGAGGGCACTGGGAAAGTGTCACAAAATTGGCCCAGGACTTTAACAGTGTAACCCTGCCTCTGCTGTGTGTCTCCCTCACCTCTCCTTCTTGGTTGGGTAAGGAAGCTTGCCCCCTGCCGCTAGCGTTGTCTGATGGGAATTTTTTCAGCATATTTTCCACAATGGTCTTCTGGTATAGCACCATTTTAGAAGTCCTTTCTGCCTCAGGAAGAAGACATGCAAAGTTTTGCTTGCAGCATGGGTCTAGCAGAGTGAACAACCAGTACTCTTTTTTGGACAAGATGAATGTCACAGAGGGTCACGGGAAAGGCAGCGGTACATAAAGTCAGCCATATGTGCCAAGGTCCCTACGGCCAACAATTCTCTGTCTCCACCATGATGACTACTCTCCAGCTCCCGCTGCTCCTCCCTCTCTTCCTCCTCATTCCCCTAGGAGAGACAAGATGTGTGAGGGAAACAAGTTTGTGAGGGAATTAGCCTCTTTTGCACTATCAGCCAGCTCCTGTTCCTCCTCCTCTTTTTCAGCCTCCACCTCCTCATTGTTACCCAATCTGCACTGAGCAGATGAGATGAGGCAGGTCAATATCTCCCTGTCTCATGCCTTCCTCCATCTCCATCTGGTCAACATGCAAAGCTTCATATTTAATTGTCAGCAGCAACTGTTTAAGTAGGCACAGAAGCGGGATCTTTGCTCTGATGATGGTGTCATCGCCGCTCACCATCTTTGTGGAGCTCTCAAAGTTTTGGAGAACTACACAAATGTCAGACATCTATGCCCACTCTTCAGTTGTTATGTGTGAAGGCTGACCAGAATACTGACAAGCGTGTTGGAGCTGGTATTCCACAACTGGCCTCTGCTGCTCACAAAGCCTTGCCAGCATGTGCAGTGTGAAGCACCAGCATGTGGTCAGGTCGCATACCAGTCGGTGAGCTGGCACTTGCATGCGCTGCTGCAGTACTGCCAGTACTGTCAGCTGTAGCTGACTTGCGGGAATGGGCTCTGACACAAATCTGGAAAATTTGGGTAGGTTTTCAGAAACCACTGAACTACCAAACTGAGCATGTGTGCCAAGCATGGTATGTGTGTGAGCTGCATAAGCAAACTGCCACAAGGTTACACCCAATATCACACACGACCATGCCTAGTTGAAGGTTCAGCGGCAAGAGCCACAAATCTGTCTGGTCTGCTATTCCTTTCAATAACTCTGAGGTGGTGTGCGGTTTGCCTCCTAGACAAATTAGCTTCAGCAAAGCCTGTTGCCGCTTCCCTGGGGCAGTGTTGCAGAGCTTCCAGCTGATGTGGAAACTGTGCTCTAAGATAGAACTTCTGATGGAGGATGAGGAGGAGCAGGAGGGGGTGCAGAAACTTGTGTAGGAGATGGAGGAAACCCTGATAGAAGTAGGGCCAGCAATCCTTGACGTTGGTAGCACATGTGCCGTGCAATGCATCTGTATGGCTTATGACAAGTCACTGATCCTTCATTGACCTGCCCCCTAATTTACATCCTGCATAAACTACTGTGGGTTTCGAATTTTTTTTAGCTTCATCAAAATGGCAGCAGCGGCGTCTTTGCTGTAGCATGATACATGCCTACATGCATTTATTCTTTACGCCTATAACATTGTGGGGTAAAAAAAATTATCTTCATGAAAATGGCGGCGGCGCCTGCACAGTAGCATCTATCGCTTTTGGAATATGATAGATGCTACTGCGCAAGTGCTGCCACCATTTTGATGAAGATAAAGGTTTTTTTTACCTAACAATAGTATAGGCATATAGGTATGTATAGGCTAATTTATTATTATAAATTATAATATTGAATATTATACATTATTCCTTAAACAAATAGGGGGCAGGTCAGTGACCTGTTAGGGTATGTTCAGTAAACGCTATGGGTTGGACGCTGCCTACATCCGCAGTGTCCAACCCACACCTGCCAGATGTTACATCATAGTGGATGGGATTTCAAGAAATCCTATCTCCACTATGCGTGCTGAGATGCCTCCGGCTTACCTGCGGAGATGGACATGCGGCGCGTCTTTCCAGACCACAGCATGTCAATTTATGTAGCAGAGACGCTCAGTCTCCGCTGTGTAAGTTACCCATGCTCTTTCATTAGATACGGTAAAACCGCATTATCTTCCTAGTCACATGCGTATTAAGTGCGGGAACGCAGCTTACTACGCATGTGTAGTAGTGTAGTAATTTAAATAATGGTGGACCTTGTTTCAGCCGGAAGTACATGTACACTGCAGTTCTCGTGATCAGCTGAGCTGATCGCGATAACTGCAGTGCACGTGACCGCCGGGGACGGGGTTATCTCCTGTCACTAGCCAAGTTCTGATGATCAGCTAATCGCGAGAACTGCAGTGCACATGACCACTGGGAACCAAGTTATCTCCGGTCATCAGCTTCAAGCTCAGCTGTGTTCTGGATGTCAGGCTGAATGGTGGCATAATGCCACCGTTCAGCCAAAGGCATCCAGATATAGCAGATCTAAACTCATCGCGGAACATTATGTATATCTTCTCAGAGGACAGGTAAGAATATTGTTGCTTTTTTATTTTATTTCTCTTCCAAAAGACAATGGCGTCAGTGGAATAGGCGATGCACTAAGTATGGTTTAATTAAGATCTATTAAAGGAGCTTTTGTCATTATTTCAATGAAAATACTTTATTCTGGGTGTCTGTGTTTATTTACCATATAACTATAGGATTAGTATAGGAGTCTTATAGACCCTCTCCTTTAGTAACCTGTGGGCTTGATGTCACCAGACAATACAAAGGTGAAATCAACCCCACAAATATGAACCCCACTTGCCACCGCAACAGGGCAAGTGGGAAGAGCCGGGTAAAGTGCCACAATTGTCGCATATTTGAATGTGCCAGTTGTAGGGTGGCTGCGGGCTACTATTTTTAGGCTGGTGAGGGCCAAAATCCATGGGCCTCGCCAGCCTGAGAATACCAGGCCGTAGTTGTCTGCTTTTTCCTTTGGCTGGTTAACAAAAATAGGGGGACCCCACGCTATTTTTTTTCCGGAGGGGATTCCACTATTTTTGCTAACCATCCAAGGTAAGCAGACTGCTGCGGCCTGGTATTATCAGGCTGGTAAGGTTCATAAATATTGAATCCTTACCAGCTTGAAATACCAGTCCCAGTAGTCTGCTTTACTCTGGCTGGTTAGCAAATATAGAGAGACCGCACGCTATTTTGTTTTAATTATTATTTATTAAAAAAGGACGGGACCTCTCTGTGCTTTCCTCCACTTCCTGTGTCATGTACTTCTGGCTGCGTCACAAGATTCACCATTATTTAAATTTGTACACATACGTATTAAGCTTCGTTCCCGCACTTAATACACATGTGATTAGAAAGATAATGCAGTTTTACCGCATGTAATGAAAGTCTATAGGTAATTTACGCAGCGGAGACTAAGCGTCTCGCTACATAAATTGACATGCTGCGGTCTGGAAAAACGCACCGCATGTCCATCTCTGCAGGTGAGCTGCGGGCATTGATGCACGCATAGTGGGCATGGGATTTCTTGACATCCCATCCACTATGCTGTAAAAGCTGGACGCTGCAGGTTGGATGCTGACGGTTGGAACATACCGCAATATATCTGCAAACAGGAAATCACTTTTTTTCTTTCCCAGAAGCCAAATTTCAAATAGCTTTGTTTCAAATGACCAAAAAAACCCGCATGTAATAAAAAAAATGCACAAAAAAAGCATGCGGAAAAAATGCATAAAAAACGCATGTAAAAAACACATCAAAAACGCAGGTGACCTGCAGATTTGGTGGAGATTTCACCGGCGTCAAATCATGCACATGCCCTAATAAGCCCATACAGATATATATGTAAGCAGATCACCACATAAAGCCTAGCTCACAGGCTGCCCCGAAGCATGAGAATCTCATTAACTGAAAACTGCAAATAAAGATTAAACAACACAAGATGTATTTCATCAACCCAGGTATCATTTTAATCAGCAGAACAGCCACCCTGACACTGTCTGTAGTTTACTGAGAAAAATTCTGCTGACAGGTTTTAAAGTAACTGATAAAGAGTCATTGTCAGGCTGGTTTATTGATTTAGGAGCAACAAGTCACATGACTAGTGGTAAAAGCTTCTTTACTGAACTTGATGAAAATAATAAGGAAGCAATTTATATTGCAGATGGGAGTAAAATAACCACAGAAGGTATTGGACAAGGAATGCTAATCTGTTTTGATAGATTTGGGCATAATTCAAAATTACTAAAGGATGTGTTATATGTTCCAGGACTAGAAGGAGGATTGTTATCTGTAAAGCATCTGACAACCAAAGGACTTAGGCCATGTGCACACGTTCAGTATTTTTCGCGTTTTTTTCGTGTTTTTTCGCTATAAAAACGTGATAAAAACGCGAAAAAAACGCTAACATATGCCTCCTATTATTTACAGTGTATTCCGCATTTTTTGTGCAAATGTTGCATTTTTTTCCGCGAAAAAATCGCATTGCGGAAAAAAAAGCAACATGTTCATTAAAAATGCGGAATTGCTGGGATTCCGCACACCTAGGAGTGCATTAATCTGCTTACTTCCCGCACGGGGCTGTGCACACCATGCGGGAAGTAAGCAGATTATGTGCGGTTGGTACCCAGGGTGGAGGAGAGGAGACTCTCCTCCACGGACTGGGCACCATATAATTGGTCAAAAAAAAGAATTAAAATAAAAAATAGTCATATACTCACCTTCGATGGCCCCCGGAGTGTTCCCGCCTCTCACCGCTGCATGCTGCCGCTTCGGTTCCTATAGATGGTGTGGTTCAGGACCTGCGATGACGTCGCTGTCTTGTGATTGGTCGCGAGACCGGTCATGTGACCGCTCACGTGACTGCGACGTCATCGAAGGTCCTGAACCACACCATCTAGGAACGGACGCCGCTGAGGATATCGGCTGTCTGCAGAGGGTGAGTATAACCATTTTTTTATTATTTTTAAACATTCTATCTTTTACTATAGATGCTGCATAAGCAGAATCTATAGTAAAAAGTTGGTCACACTTGTCAAACACTATGTTTGACAAGTGTGACCAACCTGTCAGTTTTCCAAGCGATGCAACAGATCGCTTGGAAAACGTTAGCATTCTGCAAGCTAATTACGCTTGCAAAATGCTAAAAAAGACGCGAAAAAAACGGGGAAAAAACGCAAAAAAAAAAAATGCGGATTTCTTGCAGAAAATTTCTGGTTTTCTTCAGGAAATTTCTGCAAGAAATCCTGACGTGTGCACATACCCTTACTGTAAAATTCAAAGATGATAATTGTACAATTCTAGCAGGAGACAAGGTAATAATTAACCCCTTCCCGACCTGTGATGCCACGTAGGCGTCATGAAAGTCGGTGCCAATCTGACCTGTGACGCCTATGTGGCGTCATGGAGGGATCGCGTCCCTGCAGATCAGGTGAAAGGGTTAACTCCAATTTCACCCGATCTGCAGGGACAGGGGGAGTGGTACTTCAGCCCAGGGGGGTGGCTTTGCCCCCCGTGGCTACGATCGCTCTGATTGGCTGTTGAAAGTAAAACAGCCAATCAGAGCAATTTGTAATATTTCACCTATGAAAAGTGGTGAAATATTACAATCCAGCCATGGCCGATGCTGCAATATCATCGGCCATGGCTGGAAACCCTGATCTGCCCCCGCCACCGATCTCCTATCCAGTCCTCCTTTCTGCCCCGTACTGTGGTCCGCTACCCTCCATCCTCCTGTCTGCTCCCCATCCTCCTGTCCGCTCCCCTGTACTCCGATCCACTTCCCATGCTCCGATCCCCCCGTGCTCCAATCCCCCCGTGCTCAGATCCCCCCGTGCTCCGATCCCCCCCTGTGCTCCGATCTCCCTCCCTCATACTTACTGAGCCTCCCGGTGTCCGTCCGTCTTCTTCATGGGCGCCGCCATCTTCCAAAATGGCGGGTGCATGCATAGTGCGCCCGCCGAACCCGTCTGGCAGATTCATTCCAGGTACATTTTGATCACTGTGATAAAATCTTTCACAGTGATCAAAATAAAAAAAATAGTAAATGACCCCCCCCCCTTATCACCCCCATAGGTAGGGACAATAATAAAATAAAGAAAATATATATATTTTTTTCTTCCCCCACTAGGGTTAGGGTTAGGGTTAGAACTAGGGTTAGGGTTAGGGCTAGGGTTAGGGCTAGGGTTAGAATTAGTGTCAGAACTAGGGTTAGGGTTAGAATTAGGCTATGTGCACACGGTGCGGACTTGGCTGCGGATCCGCAGCGGATTGGCCGCTGCGGATTTGTAGCAATTTTCCATCAGATTTACAGTACCATGTAAACCTATGGAAAACCAAATCCGCTGTGCCCATGGTGCGGAAAATACCACGCGGAAACGCTGTTGTATTTTCCGCATCATGTCAATTCTTTGTGCGGATTCCGTTTTATACCTGTTCCTCAATAGGAATCTGCAGGTGAAATCCGCACAAAAAACACTGGAAATCTTAACAGGGTTAAGATTAGGCTTGTGGTTAGGGTTAGGGGTGTGTTGGGGTTAGAGTTGTGGTTAGGGTTGGGATTAGGGTTAGGATTAGGGTTGGGATGTGTTGGGGTTAGGGTGTGTTGGGGTTAGGGTTGTGGTTAGGGGTGTGTTGGGGTTAGGGTTGTGATTAGGGTTATATCTAGAGTTGGGATTAGGGTTTGGGGTGTGTTGGGGTTAGTGTTGGAGTTAGAATTGAGGGGTTTCCACTGTTTAGGCACATCAGGGGTCTCCAAACGCAACATGGCGCCACCATTGATTCCAGCAAATTTTACATTCAAAAAGTAAAATGGTGCTCCCTCCCTTCCGAGCCCCGACGTGCGCCCAAACAGTGGTTTACCCCCACATATGGGGTACCAACATACTCAGGACAAACTGGGCAACAATTATTGGGGTCTAATTTCTCTTGTTACCCTTGCGAAAATAAAAAATTGCTTGCTAAAACATAATTTTTGAGGAATGAAAAATTATTATTATTTTTTTTTTTTTGACGGCTCTGCGTTATAAACTTCTGTGAAGTACTTGGGGGTTCAAAGTGCTCACCACACATCTAGATAAGTTCCGTGGAGGGTCTAGTTTCCAAAATGGGGTCACTTGTGGGGGGTTTCTACTGTTTAGGCACATCAAGGGCTCTGCAAATGCAACGTGATGCCCGCAGACCATTCTATCAAAGTCTGCATTTCAAAACGTCACTGCTTCCCTTCCGAGCCCCGACGTGTGCCCAAACAGTGGTTTACCCCCACATATGGGATATCAGTGTACTCAGGACAAACTGGGAAACAACTATTGGGGTCCAATTTATCCTGTTACCCGTGTGAAAATAAAAAATTGCTTGATAAAACATCATTTTTGAGGAAAGAAAAATGATTTTTTATTTTCACGGCTCTGCGTTGTAAACTTTTGTGAAGCACTTGGGGGTTCAAAGTGCTCACCGCATATCTAGGTAAGTTCCTTGGGGGGTCTAGTTTTCAAAATAGGGTCACTTGTGGGGGGTTTCTACTGTTTAGGCACATCAGGGGCTCTGCAAACGTAACATGATGCCCGCAGAACATTCCATCAAAGTCTGAATTCCAAAACGGCACTACTTCCCTTCCGAGCCCCGACGTGTGCCCAAACAGTGGTTTCCCCCACATATGGGGCATCAGCGTACTAAGGACAAACTGGACAACAACTTTTCGGGTCCAATTTCTCCTGTTACTCTTGTGAAAATAAAAAATTGCGGGCTAAAAAATAATTTTTGAGGAAAGAAAAATGATTTTTTATTTTCATGGCTCTGCGTTATAAACTGCCGTGAAGCACTTGGGGGTTTAAAGTGGTCACCGCACATCTAGATTAGTTCCATGGGAGGTCTAGTTTCCAAAATGGTGTCACATGTGGGGGAGCTCCAATGTTTAGGCACACAGGGGCTCTCCAAACGCGACTTGGTGTCCGCTAACGATTGGAGCTAATTTTTCAATCAAAAAGTCAAATGGCGCTCCTTCCCTTCCGAGCCCTGCCGTGTGCCCAAACAGTGGTTTACCCCCACATGTGAGGTATCGGTGTACTCAGGAGAAATTGCCCAATAAATTTTAGGATCCATTTTATCCTGTTGCCCATGTGGAAATGAACAAATTGAGGGTAAAAGAATTTTTTTGTGAAAATAAAGTACTTTTTCATTTTTACGGATCAATTTGTGAAGCACCTGGGGGTTCAAAGTGCTCACTATGCATCTAGATAAGTTCCTTGGGGGGGTCTAGTTTCCAAAATGGGGTCACTTGTGGGGGAGCTCCAATGTTTAGGCACACAGGGGCTCTCCAAACGCGACATGGTGTCCGCTAAAGATTGGAACCAATTTTTCATTGAAATAGTCAAATGGCGCTCCTTCCCTTCCGAGCCCTGTTGTGCACCCAAACAGTGGTTCCCCCCCACATATGGGGTATCGGCATACTCAGGACAAATTGTTCAATATCTTTTGGGGTCCAGTTTCTCTTTTTACCCTTGGGAAAATAAAAAAATTGTTGCTTAAATATCATTTTTGTGACTACAAAGTTAAATGTTAATTTTTTCCTTCCATGTTGCTGCTGCTGCTGTGAAGCACCTGAAGGGTTAATAAACTTCTTGAATGTGGTTTTGAGTACCTTGAGTGGTGCAGTTTTTAGAATGGTGTCACTTTGGGGTATTTTCAGCCATATAGACCCCTCAAACTGACTTCAAATGTGAGGTGGTCCCTAAAAAAAATGGTTTTGTAAATTTCGTTGTAAAAATGAGAAATCGCTGGTCAAATTTTAACCCTTATAACTTAGCAAAAAAAAAATGTTGTTTCCAAAATTGTGCTGATCTAAAGTAGACATGTGGGTAATATTATTTATTAACTATTTTGTGTCACATAACTCTCTCGTTTACCAGAATAAAAATTCAAAATTTGAATATTGCGAAATTTTCAAAATTTTAGCCAAATTTCCATTTTTTTCACAAATAAACGCAAAAATTATCGACCTAAATTTACCACTAACATGAAGCCCCATATGTCTTGAAAAAACAGCTTCAGAACCGCAAGGATCCGTTGAAGCGTTCCTGAGTTATTACCTCATAAATGGACACTGGTCAGAATTGCAAAAAACGGCCAGGTCATTAAGGTCAAAATAGGCTGGGTCATGAAGGGGTTAATGTCAAAGCAGGTGAACAATTATATCATCAAGTTGAAAAACAATAAAGGTTGCACCATGATTTACCAAGAATGATTACTCTAGGACAATGAAAATGCATTTCTGGCATAGAAAATAGGAAAAAAGCGCTATATAATGTACACATGAAATATTTATCTGCAAAAATTGCTATGAAAAAAAGGAATATATGTGAGCCCAATTGCCGCGACAAAGTGTTCTTCGTTATTGGGTCCCTGTCCTGTTTGGCCACCTTTCCTGGGCAAAAAAGCCTACAATTTATGGGTTAGGAGTGGACCAGCTAACTACTAAAAATCACCTCTGGCTATTGGGAGTGGGAGTGCACATGTCCAAAAAGGCTTAATACAAATAGAGAAAAAAAAACAGCACATCCAAGCTAGTATGAACAGGCGCCAACCAATAAAAAACATAAGCTGATAAACGATAAAGGTTGTGCAGCGCCCCAGAGTCCTGGTCGTTGCAGTAATGTTGCTCCGCCACTAAGGGGAGTGATGGTACGTCTGATTGCACTAAAGGAGTTCACCTGACCAGGTATCGCAGACACACACTACACCTCACACTCCGGCCACCAGGGGGGGTGGTTCTATCTATTAGACCACTCCTCACACTTGGGTAAAACTGGGGGTTGGACAGGAAGTCAGAGAGAAAGGAGCTGGGAAGAGCTCGAGAGAGGACCTGTCAGAGGTGGGATCCTGGCAGAGCCCTAGTGAACAGGAAAGAACGTTACGGAGCCGTGCCTGTGCTTACAGCGGCAGTCTCCTAGGAAAGGACAAGAAGCGAGGGGGATTGTGAAGGAGTGAGAAACGGGAATACAGCGCAGAGGTGATAGGACCAGAAGGAGTCGTGCTGTAAGATCGAGGCAACATCCTTCTGAGGCGCAAAGTCGGTGGCCGGAACGCCGAGAAAGTAAGAGACTCTAAGCATTACTTCAAACCACGGCAGGACAGCCAATTATAGGTTGGCTGTCTCACTTAAACACCTAAGCAGACAACGGAGGCAGCTGTGGGAGAGGGGCGACTCTAGGGTCCCGGAAGAACTCCAGGCCTACCCCGTCATATGGGTGCGTCCTAACCATATCATCTGGGGGACGAAGAGAACGAACATCAGAGACAGACACAACAGTTGTGTGGACTATCCCAGGGTGCTCAGCAGGGAAGGACTACAACACACAGGCGCTAGAAGGTAGACACTGATTCCCACCTGCTAAGGGAACTCCGGATGTGCCTTTGGACCGTCCGGTCTCAGCCAGCCCTGTTAACAGTGCTCTGGATTGAACCTTCAGTAATGAGGTAAAGAGACTGCAACCCTGTGTCCTCGTTATTCATCGCACCCTGCACCACACATCATCACTCTCAACTTTCACTGGACGCCCCTTAGCAGGGTCACGGACCGGGTCTCGCCACCGTGACAATCCCAGAACCGAGACAGAGAGGCCCGGTACTGGGTACCCCATGGCCCTGCGACGGTGGGGGCGCTCCAGTTGCACCATGATTTACCAAGAATGATTACTCTAGAACATTGAAAATGCATTGCTGCCATATAAAATAGGAAAAAAGCACTATAAAATGTACACATGAAATATTTATCTGCAAAAATTGCTATGAAAAAAGGAAGATACTTTGCACATAAATTGGCCAATATATGTGAGCCCAATTGCCGCGTCAAGGAGTCCTTCGTAATTGGGTCCCTGTCCTGTTTTGTCACCTCTCCTGGGCAAAAAAGCCTACATTTATGGGTCAGGAGTTATATCATCTAGACACATTAAAGGAAAAGATGAAGTTATGTACACATGATCACAAGAATTGTATTCACATGTAAAATAGACGTCTAGGACACAGACATCCTGAGAGTATAATGGCGTTACAAAAGAAGAATTTGACAAAAGACCTATTGATAGCTGATTGCTCAATTACTGTAACATGTGAATGTTGTAAAAAATCTAAAGCTACAATAGTATCTAAACATAAAGAGAGTGAGATAAAAAGCACAAGACCACTTGACTTGGTACACACTGATGTATGTGGACCCATGAAAGTGACCACATCAGGAGTTAATAGATATATGGTGACCTTCATAGATGACTACTCAAAATACACAGTTCCGTACTTGATAAAGAACAAAAGTGAAGTTTTTGAAAAATTAGAAGACTATTTGACAAAGTCAAATAACAAGTGTCAGAGGAAGCCAATCATCATCAGAAGTGATAATGGAGGTGAATTTACAGGACACCAAATAGAAAACTACTTAAGACTAGGGTTGAGCGACTTTCATTTTTTTAAGATCGAGTAGGGTTTTGGGAAACCCGATTTTGTCCAGAGTCGAGTCGAGTGCAGTCGGCCGATTATCGCTAAAAGTCGGGGATCGACCGAAACACGAAACCCAATGCAAGTCAATGGGGAAGCATAGTCGGCAGTGAGTGGAGGCCAGGAAAACACCTACAGTGCCCATTTTAATGCCAAAAACATTCATTCTTGTTTCTGAAGCTTGCCAATCTTAATTAACTGTATAATAATAGTTGGGCATAGGGAATTGGGGGAAAGTTGTGGGGGGAGTAGGGCTGGCTCAAGTTTTTCGTGGGCCCAGGAAATGCGGACTACGTCACGGCGGTGTTGCAGGGAAAGGTAAGTATTTAAAAGTTGCAAGTGCTGTGATCCTGAGCAAGCAGGGGGGGGCCCACTCGTTCGCATTGCCACTGGCACAGGGCCCCTCAAAGTACGGCGGTGTGTTTGCATGGCGGGGGCGCCTCCCACCAGCAGCGACACTTTTGCGTACTCTGAGGGGCCCTGTGCCAGTGACGTCGCCAACGAGTATGCCCCCCCACCTGATGAAGGAACCTGCACTTTCATCTGCACCTTCCTCTTTGTCCCTGTGTAAGGTGGTATAACATGCGGGAAGGGGAACCTTACTTTCAGCAGGGACAGATTCTGGCTGTGTAGAGTACAAGGGGAATGTAGTGGTCTAGGTCAATGTACCAGCAGACTCATTTAGCAGTGGCTGGGCAATGGGCAGGATGAGGAGGAAACAGATATAGGGCCAAAGAATAAAGTAGGCTACATGCAGTTCAAAATTGGTAACAGGACTAAACAGGCGGCATTGCTTTGTTCAGTGGAGTAGCAAACCCAAGAGCAGCAGACACTGTTTCAAGGGCCTAACCACACTAGTAGGCCAAATGCAGTTTAATATCTGATAGTATAGGGCGAAAGCCAGAATGTGGAAGCTCAGCTTTGTTCAGTTGAGGACAACACCAGGGAGGGGCAGACACCTTTAGTAGGCCGGAAAAGCCTATTGCATTTTTTAAAATGGTAATTTGGAGCAGAAGGTTGAAGCTCAGCTTTATTTAGTTGAGGGCAACACCAGGGAGGGGCAGAAGCCGTTAGTAGGCCCTAACCACCATTTTTTTTTTTAAAACCACTTAATGAGAGCCGGAAGGTTGAAGCTCAGCTTTATTTAGTTGAGGACAACACCAGGCAGGGGCACACAGACAGACACCTTTAGTAGGCCGGAAAAGCCTATTGCATTTTTCAAAATGGCAATTTGGAGCAGAAGGTTGAAGCTCAGCTTTATTTAGTTGAGGGCAACACCAGGCAGGGGCACACAGACAGACACCTTTAGTAGGCCGGAAAAGCCTATTGCATTTTTCAAAATGGTAATTTGGAGCAGAAGGTTGAAGCTCAGCTTTATTTAGTTGAGGGCAACACCAGGGAGGGGCAGAAGCCGTTAGTAGGCCCTAACCACCATTTTTTTTTTTTAAAACCACTTAATGAGAGCCGGAAGGTTGAAGCTCAGCTTTATTTAGTTGAGGACAACACCAGGGAGGGGCAGAAGCCGTTAGTAGGCCCTAACCACCATTTTTTTTTTTAAAACCACTTAATGAGAGCCGGAAGGTTGAAGCTCAGCTTTATTTAGTTGAGGACAACACCAGGGAGGGGCAGAAGCCGTTAGTAGGCCCTAACCACCATTTTTTTTTTTTAAAACCACTTAATGAGAGCCGGAAGGTTGAAGCTCAGCTTTATTTAGTTGAGGACAACACCAGGGAGGGGCAGAAGCCGTTAGTAGGCCCTAACCACCATTTTTTTTTTTAAAACCACTTAATGAGAGCCGGAAGGTTGAAGCTCAGCTTTATTTAGTTGAGGACAACACCAGGGAGGGGCAGAAGCCGTTAGTAGGCCCTAACCACCATTTTTTTTTTTTAAACCACTTAATGAGAGCCGGAAGGTTGAAGCTCAGCTTTATTTAGTTGAGGACAACACCAGGGAGGGGCAGAAGCCGTTAGTAGGCCCTAACCACCATTTTTTTTTTTAAAACCACTTAATGAGAGCCGGAAGGTTGAAGCTCAGCTTTATTTAGTTGAGGACAACACCAGGCAGGGGCACACAGACAGACACCTTTAGTAGGCCGGAAAAGCCTATTGCATTTTTCAAAATGGTAATTTGGAGCAGAAGGTTGAAGCTCAGCTTTATTTAGTTGAGGGCAACACCAGGGAGGGGCAGAAGCCGTTAGTAGGCCCTAACCAAAGTTGAAGGCCAAATGCAGTTTAATTTCTGATACTATAGGCCGAAAGCCAGAAGGTGGAAGCTCCGATTTAGACAGTGGAGGACAATTTGAATTAGGGACTGCAGACAGACTTAGTAGGCTGTCCCCTGTGGACCATGCATCCACCACATTAACCCATTGCGCCGTAATGGACACGTAATCTTCCGTGGCCATGCCTACAGGTCCATGCGTCTGTTGTCAGGTGCACCTTTGTACTCACAGATTGCCAGAGTGCATGGACAATGCGGTCTTCTACATGCTGGTGGAGGGTTGGGATGGCTTTTCTCGCAAAAGAAGTGTCGACTGGTTAGCTTGTAGCGTGGTACAGCGTAGTCCATCATGGCCTTATTAATAGTAAATAAAATATATAACTAGGCTCTATGAACTTTTAAATAGGTTCCAGGGGTACACGGGCAGCATTGGTGTGGTCAGTGGAGGAGTATTGCAAGTAGGGGCTGCAGACAGGCTATCAAAGGCCTAAAATAACAAACAGTAGGCAGTCATGGCAGTTTTACATCGGTTACATGGATACACAGGCAGGCACTCCAGGCAGCATTGTGGTCAGTGGAGGAGTATTGCAAGTAGGGGCCGCAGACAGGCTATCAAAGGCCTAAAATAACAAACAATAGGCTCATGGCAGTTTTACAGCGGTTACATGGATACACGGGCAGGCAACTTGGTGGTGGTGAGTGGAGGAGTATTTAAAGTAGGGACCGCAGACAGGCTATCAAAGGCCTAAAATAACAAACAATAGGCTCATGGCAGTTTTACAGCGGTTACATGGATACACGGGCAGGCAGCTTGGTGGTGGTGAGTGGAGGAGTATTTAAAGTAGGGACCGCAGACAGGCTATCAAAGGCCTAAAATAACAAACAATAGGCTTATGGCAGTTTTACAGCGGTTACATGGATACACGGGCAGGCAGCTTGGTGGTCAGTGGAGGAGTATTTAAAGTAGGGACCGCAGACAGGCTATCAAAGGCCTAACATAACAAACAATAGGCTCATGGCAGTTTTACAGCGGTTACATGGATACACGGGCAGGCAGCTTGGTGGTGGTGAGTGGAGGAGTATTTAAAGTAGGGACCGCAGACAGGCTATCAAAGGCCTAAAATAACAAACAATAGGCTCATGGCAGTTTTACAGCGGTTACATGGATACACGGGCAGGCAGCTTGGTGGTCAGTGGAGGAGTATTTAAAGTAGGGACCGCAGACAGGCTTCAAAGGCCTAACATAAGAAAATGGGCTGGCTGTAGGCACTTTATAATTGGTTCCAGGGGTACACGGGCAGCAGTGGTCTGGTCAGTGGAGGACTAGTGGAAGGAGGGACCGCAGACAGGCTTCAAAGGCCTAAAATAACAAACAATAGGCTCATGGTAGTTTTACAGCGGTTACATGGATACACGGGCAGGCAGCTTGGTGGTCAGTGGAGGAGTATTTAAAGTAGGGACCGCAGACAGGCTTCAAAGGCCTAACATAAGAAAATGGGCTGGCTGTAGGCACTTTATAATTGGTTCCAGGGGTACACGGGCAGCAGTGGTCTGGTCAGTGGAGGAGTATTGCAAGTAGGGGCTGCAGACAGGCTATCAAAGGCCTAAAATAACAAACAGTAGGCAGTCATGGCAGTTTTACATCGGTTACATGGATACACAGGCAGGCACTCCAGGCAGCATTGTGGTCAGTGGAGGAGTATTGCAAGTAGGGGCCGCAGACAGGCTATCAAAGGCCTAAAATAACAAACAATAGGCTCATGGCAGTTTTACAGCGGTTACATGGATACACGGGCAGGCAACTTGGTGGTGGTGAGTGGAGGAGTATTTAAAGTAGGGACCGCAGACAGGCTATCAAAGGCCTAAAATAACAACCAATAGGCTCATGGCAGTTTTACAGCGGTTACATGGATACACGGGCAGGCAGCTTGGTGGTGGTGAGTGGAGGAGTATTTAAAGTAGGGACCGCAGACAGGCTATCAAAGGCCTAAAATAACAAACAATAGGCTCATGGCAGTTTTACAGCGGTTACATGGATACACGGGCAGGCAGCTTGGTGGTCAGTGGAGGAGTATTTAAAGTAGGGACCGCAGACAGGCTTCAAAGGCCTAACATAAGAAAATGGGCTGGCTGTAGGCACTTTATAATTGGTTCCAGGGGTACACGGGCAGCAGTGGTCTGGTCAGTGGAGGACTAGTGGAAGGAGGGACCGCAGACAGGCTATCAAAGGCCTAAAATAACAAACAATAGGCTTATGGCAGTTTTACAGCGGTTACATGGATACACGGGCAGGCAGCTTGGTGGTGAGTGGAGGAGTATTTAAAGTAGGGACCGCAGACAGGCTATCAAAGGCCTAAAATAACAAACAATAGGCTTATGGCAGTTTTACAGCGGTTACATGGATACACGGGCAGGCAGCTTGGTGGTCAGTGGAGGAGTATTTAAAGTAGGGACCGCAGACAGGCTATCAAAGGCCTAACATAACAAACAATAGGCTCATGGCAGTTTTACAGCGGTTACATGGATACACGGGCAGGCAGCTTGGTGGTGGTGAGTGGAGGAGTATTTAAAGTAGGGACCGCAGACAGGCTATCAAAGGCCTAAAATAACAAACAATAGGCTCATGGCAGTTTTACAGCGGTTACATGGATACACGGGCAGGCAGCTTGGTGGTCAGTGGAGGAGTATTTAAAGTAGGGACCGCAGACAGGCTTCAAAGGCCTAACATAAGAAAATGGGCTGGCTGTAGGCACTTTATAATTGGTTCCAGGGGTACACGGGCAGCAGTGGTCTGGTCAGTGGAGGACTAGTGGAAGGAGGGACCGCAGACAGGCTTCAAAGGCCTAAAATAACAAACAATAGGCTCATGGTAGTTTTACAGCGGTTACATGGATACACGGGCAGGCAGCTTGGTGGTCAGTGGAGGAGTATTTAAAGTAGGGACCGCAGACAGGCTATCAAAGGCCTAACATAACAAACAATAGGCTTATGGCAGTTTTACAGCGGTTACATGGATACACGGGCAGGCAGCTTGGTGGTCAGTGGAGGAGTATTTAAAGTAGGGACCGCAGACAGGCTATCAAAGGCCTAACATAACAAACAATAGGCTCATGGCAGTTTTACAGCGGTTACATGGATACACGGGCAGGCAGCTTGGTGGTGGTGAGTGGAGGAGTATTTAAAGTAGGGACCGCAGACAGGCTATCAAAGGCCTAAAATAACAAACAATAGGCTCATGGCAGTTTTACAGCGGTTACATGGATACACGGGCAGGCAGCTTGGTGGTCAGTGGAGGAGTATTTAAAGTAGGGACCGCAGACAGGCTTCAAAGGCCTAACATAAGAAAATGGGCTGGCTGTAGGCACTTTATAATTGGTTCCAGGGGTACACGGGCAGCAGTGGTCTGGTCAGTGGAGGACTAGTGGAAGGAGGGACCGCAGACAGGCTTCAAAGGCCTAAAATAACAAACAATAGGCTCATGGTAGTTTTACAGCGGTTACATGGATACACGGGCAGGCAGCTTGGTGGTCAGTGGAGGAGTATTTAAAGTAGGGACCGCAGACAGGCTATCAAAGGCCTAACATAACAAACAATAGGCTCATGGCAGTTTTACAGCGGTTACATGGATACACGGGCAGGCAGCTTGGTGGTCAGTGGAGGAGTATTTAAAGTAGGGACCGCAGACAGGCTTCAAAGGCCTAACATAAGAAAATGGGCTGGCTGTAGGCACTTTATAATTGGTTCCAGGGGTACACGGGCAGCAGTGGTCTGGTCAGTGGAGGAGTATTTAAAGTAGGGACCGCAGACAGGCTATCAAAGGCCTAAAATAACAAACAATAGGCTTATGGCAGTTTTACAGCGGTTACATGGATACACGGGCAGGCAGCTTGGTGGTGAGTGGAGGAGTATTTAAAGTAGGGACCGCAGACAGGCTATCAAAGGCCTAACATAACAAACAATAGGCTCATGGCAGTTTTACAGCGGTTACATGGATACACGGGCAGGCAGCTTGGTGGTGGTGAGTGGAGGAGTATTTAAAGTAGGGACCGCAGACAGGCTATCAAAGGCCTAAAATAACAAACAATAGGCTTATGGCAGTTTTACAGCGGTTACATGGATACACGGGCAGGCAGCTTGGTGGTCAGTGGAGGAGTATTTAAAGTAGGGACCGCAGACAGGCTATCAAAGGCCTAAAATAACAAACAATAGGCTCATGGCAGCTTTACAGCGGTTACATGGATACACAGGCAGCTTGGTGGTGAGTGGAGGAGTAGTGCAAGGAGTGTCTGTCCCAGTACTCCCAAAATATAAATAGATGTTAATGTCTCGCAAAACAACCACAACAAAAAAAAAGGTGGCATACTTAGGTACAGGGGTGGGCTCATCTACTGAGTTTCTGACATAGTAATTTGGCAGTAACTATTTAATGGTGCCAATATAGGACACAGACACAGACTACTTTAAGTTGCATCATAGATGTCTACAAATTTGTATTGTCAGTGCCAGACATTGAATGATGTCAGCGAATAGACTAAAGATTGGTGGAGCTGTGCGACATAATTTTGGACGTGGTAGAGCACATTTTGAGCTGGGGTAGGGGGGAACTCTCTTGAGGCCGGCGGGACCGCCCCAGGGCCCCTCATGTTACAACGGTGTGTCTGACGTTGGGTGCGCACCACCACCGCCAGAGACACTACATTGTACTATGAGGGACCCAGTAGCAATGCCGTCAACCAAAAGCGAGCACACCCACCTCTTCAGACAAACAGCAGTCTCACGGGTGCTTGCGCCAAGTCGCGATACCACGGCCCCGTGTGGGGAGTTTTGCCATTTAGGGAGGTGTAAACATGTCGTATGCTGTACAATCAGCTGCAGCAAATTAGACATTAGAAAAGTAATTCACAGGCAAGAGCTTTTCATAGGAAAGCTAGGTGTCGGCCGGGCAAGGTGGGGCAAAAGATTTCGAAATCCAGTTGTGGTTCATTTTAATGAATGTTAGATCGTCAACATTTTGGGTAGCCAGACGAGTCCTTTTTTCGGTTAATATTGAACCTGCAGCACTGAATACTCTTTCTGATAGGACACTTGCTGCCGGGCAAGCAAGCTCCTGCAATGCATATTCTGCCAATTCTGGCCAGGTGTCTAATTTGGAGGCCCAGTAATCAAATGGGAATGACGGTTGAGGGAGAACATCGATAAGGGATGAAAAATAGTTAGTAACCATACTGGACAAATGTTGTCTCCTGTCACTTTCAATTGATGCAGCAGTACCTGTCCTGTCTGCGGTCATAGCAAAATCACTCCACAACCTGGTCAGAAAACCCCTCTGTCCAACGCCACTTCTGATGTGTGCACCCCTAACACTCCTAGTCTGCTGCCCCCTGGAGCTCGTGTGAGAACGATCACGTGCGCTGTGTGCTGGGAATGCCTGAAGCAAACGGTCAACAAGAGTTGATTGTTTGGTTGCTAATATTAGTTCCAAGTTCTCATGTGGCATAATATTTTGCAATTTGCCTTTATAGCGTGGATCAAGGAGGCAGGCCAACCAGTAATCGTCATCGTTCATCATTTTCGTAATGCGTGTGTCCCTTTTTAGGATACGTAAGGCATAATCCGCCATGTGGGCCAAAGTTCCAGTTGTCAAATCTCCGGTTGTGATTGGTTGAGGGGCAGTTGCAGGCAAATCTACGTCACTTGTGTCCCTCAAAAAACCAGAACCCGGCCGTGACACGCAACCAATTTCCTGTGCCCCCGGGAAAGGTTCGGCATTAAAAATATACTCATCCCCATCATCCTCCTCGTCCTCCACCTCCTCTTCGCCCGCTACCTCGTCCTGTACACTGCCCTGACCAGACAATGGCTGACTGTCATCAAGGCTTTCCTCTTCCTCTGGTGCAGACGCCTGCTCCTTTATGTGCGTCAAACTTTGCATCAGCAGACGCATTAGGGGGATGCTCATGCTTATTACGGCGTTGTCTGCACTAACCAGCCGTGTGCATTCCTCAAAACACTGAAGGACTTGACACATGTCTTGTATCTTAGACCACTGCACACCTGACAACTCCATGTCTGCCATCCTACTGCCTGCCCGTGTATCCTCCCACAAATAAATAACAGCACGCCTCTGTTCGCACAGTCTCTGAAGCATGTGCAGTGTTGAGTTCCACCTTGTTGCAACGTCTATGATTAGGCGATGCTGGGGAAGGTTCAAAGACCGCTGATAGGTCTGCATACGGCTGGCGTGTACAGGCGAACGTCGGATATGTGAGCAAAGTGCACGCACTTTGAGGAGCAGGTCGGAGAACCCAGGATAAGTTTTCAATAAGCACTGCACCACCAGGTTTAAGGTGTGAGCCAGGCAAGGAATGTGTTTCAGTTGGGAAAGGGAGATGGCAGCCATGAAATTCCTTCCGTTATCACTCACTACCTTGCCTGCCTCAAGATCTACTGTGCCCAGCCACGACTGTGTTTCTTGTTGCAAGAACTCGGACAGAACTTCCGCGGTGTGTCTGTTGTCGCCCAAGCACTTCATAGCCAATACAGCCTGCTGACGCTTGGCAGTAGCTGGCCCATAATGGGACAACTGGTGTGCAACAGTGTCATCTGCCGATGGAGTGGTTGGCAGACTGCGTTCTGTGGAAGAGCTGTAGCTTCTGCAGGAGGACGAGGAGGAGGAGGAGGAGGGGGTGCGAACGCCTACAGCCAACTGTTTCCTAGACCGTGGGCTAGGCACAACTGTCCCTAAATTGATGTCGCCTGTGGACCCTGCATCCACCACATTCACCCAGTGTGCCGTGATGGACACATAACGTCCCTGGCCATGCCTACTGGTCCATGCATCTGTAGTCAGGTGCACCTTTGTACTCACAGATTGCCTGAGTGCATGGACGATGCGCTGTTTAACATGCTGGTGCAGGGCTGGGATGGCTTTTCTGGAAAAAAAGTGTCGACTGGGTAGCTCGTATCGTGGTTCAGCGTACTCCATCAGGGCTTTGAAAGCTTCGCTTTCAACTAACCGGTAGGGCATCATCTCTAACGAGATTAGTCTAGCTATGTGGGCGTTAAAACCCTGTGTACGCGGATGCGAGGATAAGTACTTCCTTTTTCTAACCAGAGTCTCATGTAGGGTGAGCTGGACTGGAGAGCTGGAGATCGTGGAACTTTCGGGTGTGCCGGTGTACATGGCAGACTGAGAGACGGTTGGAGACGGTATTGTTTCCGCCGGTGCCCTAGATGCAATATTTCCTCCTACAAAACTGGTGATTCCCTGACCCTGACTGCTTTTGGCTGGCAAAGAAACCTGCACAGATACTGCCGGTGGTGCGGAAAATGGTGGCCTTACAGTGACGGAAGGGATGTTGCGTTGCTGACTAGCTTCATTGGCCGAGGGTGCTACAACCTTGAGGGACGTTTGGTAGTTAGTCCAGGCTTGAAAATGCATGGTGGTTAAGTGTCTATGCATGCAACTAGTATTTAGACTTTTCAGATTCTGACCTCTGCTTAAGCTAGTTGAACATTTTTGACAGATGACTTTGCGCTGATCAGTTGGATGTTGTTTAAAAAAATGCCAGACTGCACTCTTCCTAGACTCGGATCCCTTTTCAGGGATTGCAGACTGAGCTTTAACCGGATGGCAACGCTGTGCTCCAACAGGTTTTGGCTTTGACACGCGTTTTGGGCCAGATACGGGCCCGGCAGATGGAACCTGTTGCGATGTTGATGCCTGCTGCGGCCCCTCCTCCACCTCCGCTTCTGAACTACTGCCGCCTGCACCCTGTTCCCCCAATGGCTGCCAATCGGGGTCAATAACTGGGTCATCTATTACCTCCTCTTCGAGCTCGTGTGCAACTTCGTCTGTGTCACTGTGTCGGTCGGTGGTATAGCGTTCGTGGCGGGGCAACATAGTCTCATCAGGGTCTGATTGTGGATCTGTACCCTGAGAGGGCAATGTGGTGGTCTGAGTCAAAGGAGCAGCATAGTACTCTGGCTGTGGCTGTGCATCAGTGCACTCCATGTCAGAATCTACTTGTAATGGGCATGGCCTGTTAAATGTTTCACTTTCTAAGCCAGGGACGGTATGTGTAAAGAGCTCCATGGAGTGACCCGTTGTGTCGCCTGCTGCATCCTTCTCTCTTGTTGTAGTTTTTGCTGAGGAGGACAAGGAAGCGACTTGTCCCTGACCGTGAACATCCACAAGCGACGCGCTGCTTTTACATTTACCAGTTTCGGAAGAGGAGGCAAAAGAGCTAGAGGCTGAGTCTGCAATGTAAGCCAAAACTTGCTGTTGCTGCTCCGCCTTTAAAAGCGGTTTTCCTACTCCCAGAAAAGAGAGCGTTCGAGGCCTTGTGTAGCCTGACGACGAAACTGGCTCCACAGCTCCAGACTTAGGTGGAATATTTTTATCCCCACGACCACCTGATGCTCCACTACCACTACCATCATTACCAGCTGACAATGAACGCCCACGACGACCTCTTGCACCAGACTTCCTCATTGTTTTAAAATCTTAACCAAAGTAACTTTATTTGTTGCTGTCAAACAACTTACACGGTGAGCTATAACTTCAGTATGATTTCAATATCCCTTAACAGGTTGGTGAGACCACAAGGAAAATCAGGCACAATGTTACACACTCTGTTTTCTGTGGCACAAAATCACAGAGATGACACACACGCAGGACTGTCACTCAAGCACTAATGTCAATATTAATCTCCCACCTAATTTATGTATTTTTTTTTTTCAGGGAGACTTTAGAAACCAAATAATAAGAAAATAAATAAATAAATAAATAAATAGGCTTTCTATAGCCCACTGAATGAAAGGGAGAGAGGTGGCACACCCAGGAGTCAAGACTGGCACACAAGCTGAAAGGGCAATATTACTCTCCCACTGTTTTTTTATGTATTTTTTGTTTTTTAAGGGAGACTTTAGAAACCCAATAATATTTAAAAAAAAAAATAAATAGGCTTTCTATGGCCCACTGAATGAGAGGGAGAGAGGTGGCACACCCAGGAGTCAAGACTGGCACACAAGCTGAAAGGGCAATATTACTCTCCCACTGTTTTTTTAGGTTTTTTTTTTTTTTTCAGGGAGACTTTAGAAACCAAATAATATTAAAAAAAAAAAAAAAAAAAATAGGCTTGCTATAGCCCACTGAATGAGAGATAGCACACACAGCAGTGGCACACAAGCCCTGACTGAGGCCAATATTTTTCTCCCACTGATTGATGTAGTGTTTTTGTGTTGAGGTAGAATTTAGAACACAAATCACGGAAAAAATAAATAGGCTTTCTATGGCCCACTGAATGAAAGGGAGAGAGGTGGCACACCCAGGAGTCAAGACTGGCACACAAGCTGAAAGGGCAATATTACTCTCCCACTGTTTTTTTATGTATTTTTTGTTTTTTAAGGGAGACTTTAGAAACCCAATAATATTTAAAAAAATAAATAAATAGGCTTTCTATGGCCCACTGAATGAGAGGGAGAGAGGTGGCACACCCAGGAGTCAAGACTGGCACACAAGCTGAAAGGGCAATATTACTCTCCCACTGTTTTTTTAGGTTTTTTTTTTTTTTTCAGGGAGACTTTAGAAACCAAATAATATAAAAAAAAAAAAAAAAAAATAGGCTTGCTATAGCCCACTGAATGAGAGATAGCACACACAGCAGTGGCACACAAGCCCTGACTGAGGCCAATATTTTTCTCCCACTGATTGATGTAGTGTTTTTGTGTTGAGGTAGAATTTAGAACACAAATCACGGAAAAAATAAATAGGCTTTCTATGGCCCACTCAGTGAGAGATGGCACACACAGGGATGGCACTGTAGCAGAAATGCCAATCTTAATCTCCCACAAAAAAAAACAAAAAAAAAAAAAAAACTGTCCTACAATTACTATCTCCCTGCAGTAATGTAAGCCAGGTATGGCAGGCAGCAATAGGAGTGGACTGATGCACAAATTAAATAAAAAGTGTGGACAAACAAAAAAGATAGCTGTGCAGAAAGGAAGGAACAAGAGGATATGTGCTTTGAAAAAAGCAGTTGGTTTCCACAGTGGCGTACACACAGCAATACAGCTATCACGGAGCCTTCTAGGGCAGCCCAATGAGCTACAGCGCTGAGGGGAAAAAAAATAAAAAATAGCTTCCACAGTCCCTGCACACCGAAGGTGGTGTTGGACAGTGGAAATCGCTGCAGCACAAGCGGTTTGGTGGTTAGTGGACCCTGCCTAACGCTCTCCCTGCTTCTGACAAAGCGGCAGCAACCTGTCCCTAAGCTCAGATCAGCAGCAGTAAGATGGCGGTCGGCGGGAACGCCCCTTTATAGCCCCTGTGACGCCGCAGACAGCAAGCCAATCACTGCAATGCCCTTCTCTAAGATGGTGGGGACCAGGATCTATGTCATCACGCTGCCCACACTCTGCGTTCACCTTCATTGGCTGAGAAATGGCGCTTTTCGCGTCATTGAAACGCGACTTTGGCGCGAAAGTCGCGTACCGCATGGCCGACAAGCACAGGGGTCGGATCGGGTTTCATGAGACGCCGACTTAGCCAAAAGTCGGCGACTTTTGAAAATGATCGACCCGTTTCGCTCAACCCTACTTAAGACAGAATGGAATAGTAGAGCATCAAAAAACTGTTCCATACACACCTGAACAGAATGGGGTAGCAGAAAGGAAAAATAGAACTCTGACTGAAATGATAAGATGTATGCTAACAGACTCCAAACTACCAGAGAAATACTGGGGTGAAGCAGCAATGACAGCTACTTATCTGCAAAACAGACTTTTTTCAAGAAAACTGAAAAAACAAACAAACATATGAACTGTGGCAAGGTAAGAATCCAAGTGTGAATCATTTCAGAGATTTTGGTTGCAAAGTTTCTGTGTTTATTCCAGAAGAAAAACGCTGGAAACTTCAAAACAGAGCCACTGAAGGAATATTTGTCAGATGCAGTGACAATTGCAAAGGATACAGAATCCTAGATCCCGAGACAAACAGAATCACAGTGAGAAACAGTGTAACATTCATTGAAGATCTAATGATGACATAATGACATCACTGGAAACGAAAAATGAGAGCAGCGACAGTGATATAACTGCAGAAACATCTGATGAGAAAGAAGTGGAAATCGATGAAAATCAAAAAACTGAAAGTCAAGAGATACCGCTACATACAGACACAGAACCAAGCTCAATAAGAGACAAACAAGGGAAGAACACCTCAACATCTTTCATACAAGGCAAGTATAAACAAAGTTGATGAACCTTCATTTTGGGAGGACATACAGTACAGACCAAAAGTTTGGACACACCTTCTCATTTAAAGATTTTTCTGTCTTTTATGACTATGAAAATTGTACATTCACACTGAAGGCATCAAAACTATGAATTAACACATGTGGAATTATATACTTAACAAAAAAGTGTGAAACAACTGAAATTATGTCTTATATTCTAGGTTCTTCAAAGTAGCCACCTTTTGCTTTGATGACTGCTTTGCACATTCTTGGCATTCTCTTGATGAGCTTCAAGAGGTAGTCACTGGAAATGGTTTTAACTTCACAGGTGTGCCCTGTCAGGTTTAATAAGTGGGATTTCTTGCCTTATAAATGGGGTTGGGACCATCAGTTGTGTTGTGCAGAAGACTGGTGGACACACAGCTGATAGTCCTACTGAATAGACTGTTAGAATTTGTATTATGGCAAGAAAAAAGCAGCTAAGTAAAAAAAAATGAGTGGCCATCATTACTTTAAGAAATTAAGGTCAGTCAGTCCGAAAAATTGGGCAAACTTTGAAAGTGTCCCCAAGTGCAGTTGCAAAAACCATCAAGCGCTACAAAGAAACTGGCTCACATGAGGACCGCCCCAGGAAAGGAAGACCAAGAGTCACCTCTGCTTCTGAGGATGTTTATCCGAGTCAACAGCCTAAGAAATCGCAGGTTAACAGCAGCTCAGATTAGAGACCAGGTCAATGCCACACAGAGTTCTAGCAGCAGACACATCTCTACAACAACTGTTAAGAGGAGACTTTGTGCAGCAGGCCTTCAGGGTAAAATAGCTGCTAGGAAACCACTGCTAAGGACAGGCAACAAGCAGAAGAGACTTGATTGGGCTAAAGAACACAAGGAATAGACATTAGACCAGTGGAAATCTGTGCTTTGGTCTGATGAGTCAAAATTTGAGATCTTTGGTTCCAACCACCGTGTCTTTATGCGACGCAGAAAAGGTGAACGGATGGACTCTACATGCCTGGTTCCCACCGTGAAGCATGGAGGAGGAGGTGTGATGGTGTGGGGGTGCTTTGCTGGTGACACTGTTGGGGATTTATTCAAAATTGAAGGCATACTGAACCAGCATGGCTACCACAGCATCTTGCAGAGGCATGCTATTCCATCCGGTTTGCGTTTAGTTGGACCATCATTTATTTTTCAACAGGACAATGACCCCAAACACACCTCCAGGCTGTGTAAGGGCTATTTGACCAAGGAGGAGAGTGATGGGGTGCTATGCCAGATGACCTGGCCTCCACAGTCAGCAGACTTGAACCCAATCGAGATAGTTTGGGGTGAGCTGGACTGCAGAGTAAAGGAAAAAGGGCCAACAAGTGCTAAGCATCTCTGGGAACTCCTTCAAGATTGTTGGAAGACCATTCCCGGTGACTACCTCTTGTAGCTCATCAAGAGAATGCCAAGAGTGTGCAAAGCAGTCATCAAAGCAAAAGTTGGCTACTTTGAAGAACCTAGAATATAAGACATAATTTCAGTTGTTTTACACTTTTTGATAAGTATATAATTCCACATGTGTTAATTCATAGTTTTGATGCCTTCAGCGTGAATGTACAATTTTCTGAAAACACCGAAAAATCTTTAAATGAGAAGGTGTGTCCAAACTTTTGGTCTGTACTGTATCTCAACTTTCAGAAGAGGCCAACAAATGGATAAAGACTGCAGAAACAGAAACAAAATCCATGCATGATTCAAAGACATGGACACTGACAGAACTACCAGAAGAAAAAAGGCTATAGGATGTAAATGGGTTTTTAAAGTAAAATACCAAGCAGACGGCACAGCTGATTGATACTGAGCAAGACTCGTAGCTAAAGGCTATTTTCAGAATTATGGAGAATACTATGATGAGACATTTGCCCCAGTTGTCAAATAACCACAATCAGAACTTTGTTTGCAGTTGCAGCAACGAAACAAATGCAGTTGAAACATTTGGATGTAAAGGCAGCATTTCTGAATGGAGACTTAACAGAAGACATTTAGATGGAACAACCCCCAGGATTCAAGGATAAAAGGAAACCAAACATGGTTTGAAAGCTACAGAAAAGTATATATGGTTTAAAACAAGCCGCTAAAGCGTGGAATGATAAAATCACAGAAGTACTCATAAATTAATATTTTCAAAGAAGCAAAGCAGATCTTTGTCTATATACAAAGAGACTGACAGACAGATGGATCTATGTGCTGATATATGTGGACAATATTTTAGTTTGTTTTGAAAAAGAAAGGGATGAAGCGGAGATAGTGAGAACTTTGGCTCAATACTTCGAGATCAAAGATCTGGGAAATGTGAAACAGTACCTAGCAATACAGATAGAAAGAGAAGATGGGAGTTTCCTTCTTAGGCTACTTTCACACTGACGTTTACTGCAATACGTCGCAATGCGTCGTTTTGCCGAATAAACGCATCCTGCAAAAGTGCTTGCAGGATGCTTTTTTTTTTGCATTGACTTACATTAGCGACGCATTTGCGACGCATTGCCACACGTCGCAACCGTCGTGTGACGGTTGCGCCGTGTTGTGGCGGACCGTCGGGACAAAAAAGTTACATGTAACGTTTTTGCTCCCGACAGTCCGCTTTTTCCGACCGCGCATGCGCGGCCGGAACTCTGCCCCCACCTCCACGCACTTCCCCGCACCTCACAATGGGGCAGCGGATGCGCTGGAAAAATGCATCCGCTGCCCCCGTTGTGCGGCGGAGACAACGCTAGCGTCGGGGACCTCGGCCCGACGCACTGCGACGGACCGAGCCCGACGCTAGTGTGAAAGAAGCCTTAATCAAAATCACACGATTCAAGACAAAATCGAAACATTTGGATTGAAAGATGCAAAACCAGTAAAGTATCCAATGGAAACCAACTATCTGAAGGAAATAAATAGTGAACAGCATCTGTTACCGAAAAATGAACAATACAGAAAGGCAATGGGAAAATTATTATATCTTGCGACTGTTACAAGGCCAGACATTGCAGCAGCAGTGAGAATTTTGAGCAGGAAGGTGTCAAAGCCAAACAAAATGGATTGGAATGCAGTGAAGAGAATAATCCGTTATTTGAAAGGGACTAGCAGTGTTAAACTGAAACTACCTGCAAGTGAGAAATGCATTTTAACTGGATACGTTGATGCAGACTGGGCTGGAGATCCAATTGACAGGAAATCTACCAGTGGCTATCTTTTCTTGCTCTCAGGCGGACCAATTAGTTGGACTAGTAAGAAACAATCTATAGTAACACTGTCGTCGACAGAAGCAGAATATGTTGGCGCAACACATGCCAGTCAAGAAGTTCTAAGTTCAGACTTAGGCCAACAACAATTGGGACCAACAAAGATGTTTGAGGACAATCAAGGATGTCTAGATCTTGCTCAGATGGAAAGAGTTAATCCAAGAACTAAACACATTGATGTGAAGTTTCACTTCTTGAGAGATCACAAGGAACAAGGAATCCTAAATTTAGAGTACTGCTGTCAGGAAAATATGAATAATCCCTAAATTTCTATGTGCCCCACACCCATTAGGTTTGTGCAGTGTACACACGAAGCCCCATGTGCAGACATGTAGCTGCAGTCCTCTCTCTCTCTTTCCCATCACTGTGCAATTCTATCCCCCACGCCACTTCCAGCCCCCCTTCCTCTTTCTCTCTGATAGAATGTCCACTCGTCCCTCCCTGCAGGTAAGGAAGCTTGTGCAATGTGAGCTCCTGACCAGTTAAATCCGGCTTTGTTTAAGCATGTTTCTTTGTTCATTCAAACTCGCATTTAATAACACAGAATAGACATAGGGGCAGGATAAATATATATTTCCGGAATCTGCACAATTAAAGCTATTCACAGAAAGTAGTGCGGATGCCAGAAACTGAGAAATGGATTTCTGCCCGCACGCACCATCCAGATCCATAAGGTCTGGTCTTAAATTAAAGATAATGTCGTAATAAGAAAAATGATACCCCTGTTGTCTCTTTCTGAGGTTTCCACACAGAATTATGACAAATAGAAGTTTTAAGAAAATTTTAAAAGGGGGCTTATGTCCTCTAGCTCAGCCCACCCAGTGAGGTCAGCAAGGGAAAGGTATGAAGCCAGGATGCTTGATTAGGAAGTTGTCTTTTGCCTGGAGAATCAGCTGCAGGAAGCTTTGCATTTGTACCCCTTTGGTTCTGGGAAGATTCTCCTCCCCCCTCATGCACATGGCATACCAGTGACTGAGATGTGTAAGTTCTTATTTTAATCCCTTTTATTTCTAACTGTCCGTATATACTGTATTTTGTCTCTTTGGTAACATCTTTTGCATTTTTGTAAACACTGCCTATATTTTCTGGAGTAAATCTATAAAATCTACTAGTTTTGATTTTCCTTGCTCTATGAATGAACCGCCACATCCTCCACACTAAACTACGCGACCTTGTGGGTGGGCTCCTGACCTGATAGTGATTTCCATATCAAATGAGGAGCTGGTGGCAGCAAAGTGTTCTGGGGTATTTGGGAGACCCTGGCAGTGATGGAACGGAGGTTTATGTGTGTATTTCCTGCCTGAAACTGGGGATATACATACCACCCTCACTGCAGAGTGCCCAATAGCCAGTACACAGCAGGGCAGCCTTTCTGAAAACTACTTATCCTAGGTGGAGTTCCCTGACCAACCTGAGGATAATTGGGGTGCCAGAGAGCTGCAAGTTCTGAACCGCAACTGGAAAGTGAGATAGACAAGTGAATCCCTGACAACTGTCCAACTGAAGATATGACAGCAGATATTTTCACAAAGGCATTGAATGCTGAAAAACATCAGAAACTGATGAAGAAATCAGGCTTAACTGAATAAGTCCTTATTGTTGAGAAAGGGTGTTGGCAGATATGCAACAGATACAGACTTATTTGTGTGCAGGAGGAGTTTACACTTTTCTGACAGTAGATGGCGATGTTGTTACTGTTATATGCTTAGTTGAATGTAATGCATATACTTGTTGTACTTTGGTTTCCCTTTTTTCTCTTGTAAAAGGTTCTTCAGACTTCCTGTTATGCTGTATTAAGAAGCTGATGCCTGTTCTTTGAAGATAAAGTTGAATTACCCCATATAATCTACTCTCACAAGTTTCTTCTGCAACCAAACTATGCAACAAGACTGAGAGGACAAATCAATCTTTGGAGCAAATGTAAGGTGCTTTGTGGCAACTCAGCAGGATGACTGGTATTCATTTTATCTAAGTCTGCCTTTAACAGTCAGGTAAATCAGTCTAAGGGAAACTTGCCGCTTTTCTGTAATTATGTTTTGCATCCCCATTTTGGTGAGTTTTCTAGAATTAGTTCTGAATGTCCTGGGGTGGAGGTCACTGTGCAGAGACTTGGGGATGTCTAGTGGGAGCTTTAAAAGAATATTGAGACTTCTCAGATTCATCAAAACCGGAAGGCCGATAGAGTACCCACCGAACGTCTTCTTTTTAAGATTGGGGCTAAGGTTTAGTTGTCATCCAGAAATATTAAACATAAAGTGCTGTTGGTGAAGTTGGGTCCAAAATTTATTGGTCCATAAGAAATCCTGAAGGTGGTTAATCCTGTGACGTTCAAAGTAAAGCTTCCTCCATCCCTTTGCATCCCTAATGTTTTGCATAAGTCTCTGTTAAAGGAGTTTGTCCTCTACTACCGGTCGATGCGGGCTTGGAATATGAGGTTCAGAGGGTTGAGGATTCTCGTAGGGTCTGAAATTCCCTCCAATACCTCATCCACTGGAGGGGATACAGACCTGAGGAGAGATCCTGGGTCCTAGATCAAGATGTGAAGGCCAAAGAATTAGTGAATACCTTTCATTTGAAGTTTCATGGGAAACCTGGGGGTCCAGTGGCACCCCTGGGAGAGGGGTACTTGTTATGACCCCAATGGCAGAGGGTCTCAGGAATCAATACCAAGTCTGCAAACACAAAAAACCAGCTCATAGGGCAGTGGTAACTGGGCTGACCATATATCTAATCCTAGCACCACAAATAGAAGTAGCCGGGGAACGTGCCTACGTTGGTTCTAGACGTCTCGCGCCAGCCGGAGAACTAACTAACCCTAGAAGGGAAAAGAAAGACCTTTCTTGCCTCCAGAGAAGAGACCCCAAAAGTTGGATACAAGCCCCCAACAAATAATAACGGTGAGGTAAGAGGAAAAGACAAACATAAGAATGAGCTAGGTATTTAGCAAAGAGAGGCCCACTAGCTAATAGCAGAATATAGTAAGATGACTTATATGGTCAGCAAAAACCCTATTAAAATATCCATGCTGGATATTCAAGAACCCCCGAACCGTCTAACGGCCGGGGGGAGAACACCAGCCCCCTAGAGCTTCCAGCAAGGTCAGAAATCACATTTAGTACAAGCTGGACAAAAATAGTAGCAAAGCAAGTAACTCAAAAAACAAAGAAGCAAGACTTAGCTTAATTTTGCAAGAGCCAGGACCAGCAGACAGGAGCAACAGAAGGATCTGATTACAACGATGCCAGGCACTGGACTAAGGATCCAGGAAGTTAATATAGCGACACCCCTGGACTAACGACCCAGGTGAGTGCCAAACAGAAAAAGACAATCCCAGAGTCATACCACTAGTGACCACAAGAGGGAGCCAAAAAGTCTAATTCACAACAGTACCCCCCCTTAAGGAGGGGTCACCGAACCCTCACCAAGACCACCAGGGCGATCAGGATGAGCAGCGTGAAAGGCACGAACTAAATCGGCCGCATGCACATCAGAGGCAACCACCCAGGAATTATCCTCCTGACCATAGCCCTTCCACTTGACCAGATACTGAAGCCTCCGCCTGGAGAGACGAGAATCCAAGATCTTCTCCACCACGTACTCCAACTCGCCCTCAACCAACACCGGAGCAGGAGGCTCAACAGAAGGAACCACAGGTACAACGTACCGCCGCAACAAAGACCTATGGAACACGTTGTGAATGGCAAACGACACAGGAAGATCCAAGCGAAAGGACACAGGATTAAGGATTTCCAATATCTTGTAAGGACCGATGAAGCGAGGCTTAAATTTAGGAGAGGAGACCTTCATAGGAACAAATCGAGAAGACAGCCATACCAAATCCCCAACACGAAGTCGGGGACCCACACCGCGGCGGCGGTTGGCAAAACGCTGAGCCTTCTCTTGTGACAACTTTAAGTTGTCCACCACATGATTCCAGATCTGCTGCAACCTATCCACCACAGAATCTACCCCAGGACAGTCAGAAGGCTCCACATGTCCCGAGGAAAAACGAGGATGGAAACCAGAGTTACAGAAAAATGGCGAAACCAATGTAGCGGAACTAGCCCGATTATTAAGGGCAAACTCAGCCAACGGCAAGAAGGTCACCGAATCATCCCGATCCGCAGAAACAAAACACCTCAAATAAGCCTCCAGAGTCTGATTAGTTCGCTCCGTTTGTCCATTAGTCTGAGGATGAAAGGCAGACGAAAACGTCAACTCAATGCCCATCCTAGCACAAAAGGATCGCCAGAACCTGGAAACAAACTGGGATCCTCTGTCAGACACAATATTCTCAGGAATGCCGTGTAAACGAACCACATTCTGAAAGAACACAGGAACCAGATCGGAAGAGGAAGGCAGCTTAGGCAAAGGTACCAAATGGACCATCTTAGAAAAGCGATCACATACCACCCAGATGACAGACATGCCCTGAGACACCGGGAGATCTGAAATGAAATCCATGGAAATGTGTGTCCAAGGCCTCTTCGGGACAGGCAAGGGCAAGAGCAACCCGCTGGCACGCGAACAGCAAGGCTTAGCTCGAGCACAAGTCCCACAGGACTGCACAAACGACCGCACATCCCGTGACAAGGAAGGCCACCAAAAGGACCTAGCCACCAGATCTCTGGTGCCAAAAATTCCCGGATGCCCTGCCAACACCGAGGAATGAACCTCGGAAATGACTCTGCTGGTCCACTTATCAGGAACAAACAGTCTGTCAGGTGGACAAGAGTCAGGTCTACCAGCCTGAAATCTCTGCAACACACGTCGCAAATCCGGAGAAATGGCTGACAAGATAACTCCCTCTTTAAGAATACCAACTGGTTCTGCGACTCCCGGAGAGTCAGGCACAAAGCTCCTTGAAAGAGCATCAGCCTTCACATTCTTTGAACCTGGTAAATACGAGACCACAAAGTCAAAACGGGAGAAAAACAATGACCAGCGGGCCTGTCTAGGATTCAGGCGTTTAGCAGACTCGAGATACATCAAATTTTTGTGATCAGTCAAGACCACCACACGATGCTTAGCACCCTCGAGCCAATGACGCCACTCCTCAAATGCCCACTTCATGGCCAACAACTCCCGATTGCCAACATCATAATTCCGCTCAGCAGGCGAAAACTTCCTCGAGAAAAAGGCACAAGGTCTCATCACAGAGCAACCAGGGCCTCTCTGCGACAAAACGGCCCCTGCCCCAATCTCAGAAGCATCCACTTCAACCTGAAAGGGAAGTGAGACATCAGGCTGGCACAAAACAGGCGCCGAAGTAAACCGGCGCTTCAACTCCTGGAAAGCCTCCACGGCTGCAGGAGCCCAGTTAGCAACATCAGAACCTTTCTTGGTCATATCCGTCAAAGGTTTAGCAATGCTAGAAAAATTAGCAATAAAACGACGGTAGAAGTTAGCAAAACCCAAGAACTTCTGAAGACTCTTAACTGACGTGGGTTGAGTCCAATCATGAATAGCACGGACCTTGACTGGGTCCATCTCCACCGCAGAAGGGGAAAAAATAAACCCCAAAAAGGGAACCTTCTGTACTCCAAAGAGACACTTTGAGCCCTTAACAAATAAAGCATTCTCACGCAAAACCTGAAACACCATCCTGACCTGCTCTACATGCGAGTCCCAGTCATCAGAAAAAACCAGAATATCATCCAGATAAACGATCATAAATTTATCCAGATACTTCCGGAAAATATCATGCATAAAGGACTGAAACACTGAAGGAGCATTAGAGAGCCCAAAAGGCATCACCAAGTACTCAAAATGACCTTCGGGCGTATTAAACGCGATTTTCCATTCATCTCCTCGCTTAATGCGCACAAGGTTGTACGCACCACGAAGATCTATCTTGGTGAACCACTTGGCACCTTTAATTCGGGCAAACAAGTCTGACAACAGAGGCAAAGGATACTGAAATTTAACAGTGATTTTATTTAAAAGCCGATAGTCAATACAAGGTCTCAAAGATCCGTCCTTCTTGGCCACAAAAAAGAATCCCGCACCAAGAGGGGAAGAGGAAGGACGGATATGCCCCTTCTCCAGAGATTCCTTGATATACGAACGCATTGCGGTATGCTCAGGTACAGACAGATTAAATAGTCTTCCCTTAGGAAATTTGCTACCTGGAATCAAATCTATGGCACAGTCACAGTCCCTATGAGGAGGCAGAACACTGGACCTGGACTCGCTGAACACATCCTGATAATCAGACAAATACTCAGGAACTTCCGAAGGAGTAGAGGAAGCAATAGACACCGGCGGGGAATCACCATGAATACCCTGACAGCCCCAACTTGACACAGACATTGCCTTCCAATCCAAGACTGGATTATGAGTCTGTAACCATGGCAAACCCAAAACGACCAAATCATGCATTTTATGCAGAACAAGAAAACGAATCACCTCCCGATGTTCAGGAGTCATGCACATGGTTACCTGTGTCCAAAACTGCGGTTTATTTTCCGCCAATGGCGTAGCATCAATACCCCTCAGAGGGATAGGATTAACCAACGGCTCAAGAACAAAACCACAGCGCTTGGCAAATGACAGATCCATAAGACTCAGGGCAGCACCTGAATCCACAAACGCCATAACAGGGTAAGAGGACAATGAGCAAATTAAAGTCACAGACAAAATAAATTTAGGTTGCAAATTACCAATGGCGACAGGACTAACAACCCTTGTTAGGCGTTTAGAGCATGCTGATATAACATGTGTAGAATCACCACAGTAAAAACACAACCCATTCTGACGTCTATGATTTTTCCGCTCATTTCTGGTCTGAATTCTATCACATTGCATCAAATCAAGTGTTTGTTTAGACAACACCACCAGAGGATTAGCGGTTTTGCGCTCCCGCAAACGCCGGTCAATTTGAATAGCCAGCGCCATGGAATCATTCAGACTTGTAGGAATGGAGAAACCCACCATCACATTCTTAATGGCTTCAGAAAGGCCATTTCTGAAGTTTGCGGCCAGAGCACACTCATTCCACTGAGTAAGCACGGACCATTTCCGAAATTTTTGGCAATACACTTCAGCTTCATCCTGGCCCTGAGAAATAGCCAGCAAGGCTTTTTCTGCCTGAACCTCAAGATTGGGTTCCTCGTAAAGCAATCCGAGCGCCAGAAAAAACGCATCAATATTTGCCAATGCCGGATCTCCTGGCGCTAGCGAGAAAGCCCAATCCTGAGGGTCGCCCCGTAAAAAAGAGATAACAATTTTAACTTGCTGAACTGAGTCTCCAGATGAATGGGGTCTCAGAGATAGAAACAATTTACAATTATCCCTGAAATTCCTAAACTTAAATCGGTCTCCAGAAAACAGTTCAGGAATAGGTATTTTAGGTTCAGACATAGGACTACTGGTAACAAAATCTTGTATGCTTTGCACACGAGCAGCAAGCTGGTCCACACTTGTAATCAAGGTCTGGACATTCATGTCTGCAGCAAGCTCAAGCCACTCAGAGGTAAAGGGGAGGAAGAGAGGAAAAAAAAAAAATTCAGAATTTCCTTTCTTATATCCCACTTCTGCAATGCATTAAACACTCAATGTTGGCCTGGCATACTGTTATGACCCCAATGGCAGAGGGTCTCAGGAATCAATACCAAGTCTGCAAACACAAAAAACCAGCTCATAGGGCAGTGGTAACTGGGCTGACCATATATCTAATCCTAGCACCACAAATAGAAGTAGCCGGGGAACGTGCCTACGTTGGTTCTAGACGTCTCGCGCCAGCCGGAGAACTAACTAACCCTAGAAGGGAAAAGAAAGACCTTTCTTGCCTCCAGAGAAGAGACCCCAAAAGTTGGATACAAGCCCCCAACAAATAATAACGGTGAGGTAAGAGGAAAAGACAAACATAAGAATGAGCTAGGTATTTAGCAAAGAGAGGCCCACTAGCTAATAGCAGAATATAGTAAGATGACTTATATGGTCAGCAAAAACCCTATTAAAATATCCACGCTGGATATTCAAGAACCCCCGAACCGTCTAACGGCCGGGGGGAGAACACCAGCCCCCTAGAGCTTCCAGCAAGGTCAGAAATCACATTTAGTACAAGCTGGACAAAAATAGTAGCAAAGCAAGTAACTCAAAAAACAAAGAAGCAAGACTTAGCTTAATTTTGCAAGAGCCAGGACCAGCAGACAGGAGCAACAGAAGGATCTGATTACAACGATGCCAGGCACTGGACTAAGGATCCAGGAAGTTAATATAGCGACACCCCTGGACTAACGACCCAGGTGAGTGCCAAACAGAAAAAGACAATCCCAGAGTCATACCACTAGTGACCACAAGAGGGAGCCAAAAAGTCTAATTCACAACAGGTACTGTAATGATTCCATCCCTCGATGTGTCTTAAGATGCAGTGAATGACAGCTTAGTCATCCAATCTAGTGCTGGGGTGTACTGAGCAGTCTGCTTTGATTGAGAGCTTGGCTATCCAATCTGAGACTGGTAGGTGCTTAAATCTCATCAGGTGCTCCTTGTTCACTTGATTACTCAGTTACTTAACTGGGCTACCCAGATCGCTGCCAGCCATAGCTGCAGCTCAGCGTGGTTTGTTTTCTCTGTGCCTAGTGCTTTGCTTGTTGATCTGTCGCTGCCAGACCTTGAATCTTGTTCTAGCAATCTGTTTGCTTAACCCCTTTGCTCTCATCCACTATCCTCCTGGCTATTGACCTTGATCTCCTTGAATATCCCGACTAATGGCTTGTCAGTGAGAAGCGACTCAGAGTCACGGATACAGCATCACTATCTGTGTAATGGTGGTGTAATATAAATGGCCCAAGCTCATTTATCCTTTTATCCCTTTAAAAACACCAGTTTATTCAAATCTCTGAAAATTTTAATGCCAGTTCTGATGCCCAAAACCAATTTGGGTCAGGCTGGAGTGACCTGAATTTGATGCAGGAATCACTGTCTGTGTAACAGTGGTGTGATATCAGTGGCTCAAAGTCATTAAAGGGAACCTGTCACCCCCAAAATCGAAGGTGAGCTAAGCCCACCAGCATCAGGGACTTATCTACAGCATTCTGTAATGCTGTAGAAAAGCCTCCAATGTATCCTGAAAGATGAGAAAAAGAGGTTAGATTATACTCACCCAGGGGCGGTCCCGGTCCGGTTCTGGTCCGATGGGCGTTGCGGTCCGGGGCCTCCCATCTTCTTACGATGATGTCATCTTCTTGTATTCACGCTGCGGCTCCGACGCAGGCGTACTTTGTCTGTCCTGTTGAGGGCAGAGCAAAGTACTGCAATGCGCAGGCGCCGGGAAAGGTCAGAGAGGCCCGACGCCTGCGCACTGCAGTACTTTGCTCTGCCCTCAACAGGGCACAGTACGCCTGTGCCGGAGCCGCAGCATGAATACAAGAAGAGGACGTCATCATAAGAAGATGGGAGGCCCCGGACCGGACCACGACGCCCATCGGACCAGAACCGGACCGGGACCGCCACTGGGTGAGTATAATCTAACCTCTTTTTCTCATCTTTCAGGATACATCGGGGCTTATCTACAGCATTACAGAATGCTGTAGATAAGCCCCTGATGCTGGTGGGCTTAGCTCACCTTCGATTTTGGGGGTGACAGGTTCCCTTTAAACTCTTTAAAAACACCTATTACTTATTCAAATCTGTGAAAATTTTATATTTGACCACTTTCATGCCAGTGCTGATGCCCAGAACCCATTTGGGCCAGGCTGTCAGACATGAATTTGATAAGGGGCATCACTTTCTGTGTAAAGGCGTAGACGGACATATAAAATGGATGACGATCACATCTCAATGCTCGGAGTGGCCGGAGACTCTCCTGGCCTGAGCATGACAGCTGCATAGATATACAGTTTGGGTCAGTAGAGCTCAAGGTCAGTCAGAGCATTTCAATGCGATCGTCGCCAATATTGTACGGCCGACTGACTGTGATGTGAGATAACTGGCCGAAAGTAATTTAACCCTTTAAAAATACCAGTTACCTGTTCAAATCTGTGAAAAATAGCTATTTCCCCACTTTGATGCCAGTTCTGATATCCGTTTGGACTAATCTGGAGAGACCTGAATTGATGCAGGGAATTACTATCTATATAACGATGGTGGGAGATCACTGGTCCAAAGTAATTTAACCCTTTTAAAACATCCCTTACTCAAATCTATTAAAATTAGCTGCCTGCTCACTTTGATGCCAGCTCTAATGCCAAGAATCTGTTTGCACCAGGCTGGAGTGACCTGAATTTGATGGGGGATATCACTATATGTGTAATGATATTAAGAAATCAGTCACCTTTATAAACACTAGTTACTTATTCAAATCTGTGAAAATTGGATATTTGCCCACTTTGATGCCAGTTCTGATGCCCAGAAACCATTTGGGTCAGGCTGGAGTAACCTGAATTTGATGTGGGAGATCTCTGTCTGTGTAACGGCAGTGTGAAATCAGCTTCTCAAAGTCATTTAATTCATTAAAAACACCAGTTACTTATTCAAATCTGTGAAAATTGGATATTCGCAAACTTTGATGCCAGTTCTGATGTCCATTTGGGCCAGCCTGGTGTGACCTAAATTTGGTGTGCGGCATCACTATCTGTGTAACTATGGAGTATGATCACTGGCCCAAAGTTATTTACCCGGTAAAAAACATCAGTTACTTCAAATTCAAATCTGTGGAAATTAGATATTTGTCCACTTTGATGCCAGTTCTGATGTCCGTCTGGGCCAGGCTGGCGTCAGCTGAATTTGAATGTAGGCAGTCAGAAGTTATGGGTAAATGATGGAGCTGCATGACCGAAACGGCATCGGTAAAAGGTGAAGCTACCTCAGTAAGGTAAGTGCAGCGCCCCAGAGTCCTGGTCGTTGCAGTACTGTGGCTCCGCCACTAAGGGGAGCTATGGTACGTCTGATTGCACTAAAGGAGTTTCTCTGACCAGGTAACACTCACACTACACTTCACACTCCGGCCACCAGGGGGGGGGGGTTCTATCTAGTAGGCCACTCCTCACACTCTGGTAAAACTGGGGGTTGGACAGGAAGACAGTGAGAGAAGTAACTGGGAAGAGCTAGTGAGAGGATCTGTCAGGGATGGGATCCTGGCAGACTCCTAAGAGCAGAACTAACCAGTGAACAATGGGAATACAGTAAAGAGGAATTAGGACCAGAAGGAGTCGTGCTGTTAGACCGAGGCAACATCCTTCTGAGGCGCAAACAGTCGGTGGCCGGAACGCCGAGCAAGTAAGAGACTCTAAGTACTACTGCAAACCACGGCAGGGCAGCCAATTATAGGTTGGCTGTCTCACACAAATCACCTAAGCAGACAACGGAGGCAGCTGTGGGAGAGGGGCGACTCTAGGGTCCCGGAAGAACTCCAGGCCTACCCCGTCATACGGGTGCGTCCTACCATATCACCTGGGGGACGGAGAGAACGAACATCAGAGACAGGCAGAATCAGTTGTGAGGACTATCCCGGGAGCTCAGCAGGGAAGAACTACAACACCCAGCGCTAGGAGGTAGACACTGATTCCCACCTGCAAAGGGAACTCCTGATGTGCCTTTGGACCGGCCGGTCTCTGACAGCCCTGTTGACAGCACTCTGGACTGAGGACTCTAAAACCTTCAGTAAAGAGGTAAAGAGACTGCAACCTGGTGTCCTCGTTATTTACTACGACCTACACTGCACCGCAACATTACCATCGCATCTATCATTGTGCGCCCCTCAGCAGGGTCACGGACCGGGTCTAGCCACCGTAACCACCCCAGAGCAGAGACTCAGAGGCCCGGTACCGGGTACCCCTCGGCCCTGCGGCAGTGGGGGCGCTACAATTTGGCGTCACGAACAGGATCTACTTAAGCCTGAAAAATCAGGTCATGTGTGCCTTGGAACTGTGATTTATTGTGCTTGGACTGTGTATTGCCATTTACCGCCAAAATTCGCCATTACCGCGCACGGAGGGAGGAGCCTTAGCTTCGTGGGCGGAACCGGCCAAAAGAAGCGCGGAACGGAAAGCGCGGTAAGGCGCCAATCCCGGAAGAGGAACTCCGACCTCCAGCAGGTTAGTGGGAGGAAGGGACAGCCATGTCCGAGTCGGGAGGAGAGGAGGTGGCGGCCGCAGCCGCGGACGCAGGGGTAGCTCCGGTCCCCGCAGCGGGCGAAGCCGCGGCCCTAATACCACCACCGGTTGCCGCAGAACCCGCTGTTCCCCTCAGTCACTCGGACACTGCCGCTAACACAAAAGCCATAATGCCCTTCTCTATGCCGTACCTGCCCGGAGCGGCCTGGCTCCCACGATACTCTGGGGAGTCGCATACATTCACTGACTTTAAGGAAGGGCTCTGCAGCCTGCTCGAGTTCTATCCCCTGACAGAGCCTCAGAAGGTTCATATGATAACCGGCCAACTCTTTGGGGCGGCTCTGAGAGAATTGAAGTCCTGGCCCGCCGAGGATAAGGGAACTGCACAGCAGATTTTTGCAAAGCTTAAAGCCACCTTTGATACTCGCACTGCTACAGAAATTAAACTGACTTTCTATGGATGCAAACAGAGACCGCAGGATAGCTTACGGGACTATGCCCTTAATCTCCAGGAGGCGATGCGGGCCATTAAGCAGAGTGACCCCGGCAGCATGCAGGATGAGGATAAACTCCTGAAGGAGCGGTTCATTGAGGGGCTCCTGTGCAGTCACCAGCGGGGCCAATTGCACTTCCTGGCCATGCAAAATCCAGACTTGACTTTTGCGCAATTCAAAGATAAAGCTATCCAGGCATTGCAGGAGCGACAGCCCAGCCGCGCAATACCACCCAGGCGCCCCGCTCTCACATACCACCAGGAGGTGGCATCGGATACCCCAGTTGCCGCGGAGGCCGACGCCCAGAGCTTCGAGGACGACTCCCCTGCAGGACTCCGTCTTCAGATGCAGGAGCTGACCAAGAGCGTTGCTGCCCTAGCCCGGACGGTGCAGTCCCTACAGGAGGCCCCCAAGGAAAAGATCCAGCTAGCCTCCAGACCAGAAGATGTCCCCTGGACGCGACCGAAGAGGACCCCACCGACCAGAGGCCGGGACAGCGATCGCTTCCATCAGGACGGACGACCCATCTGCCGCCGCTGTCACCAGGTGGGCCACCTTGCAAGGTACTGTCCTTTAAACGAGCAACCCCTGGGGCAAAGGGCCAACCCCCAGGAGTAGGACGGTCAGGCCCGCAGCATTGGAGAACCAAGTATATTGGAGGACGACCAGTTCTCCCTGTAGTGGTTGATGGAATCCCCTTGAACGCTTTGCTGGACACCGGTTCTCAGGTGACGACTATACCTTACGTGCTTTATAGACGGTATTGGGAGGACACTGATATTACTCGTGGCCCTGACGATGATTTCACCATAATAGCCAGTAATGGTCAGCCGTTGCCACAAGTGGGGTATAAGGAGGTCACCATCAAGGTGGGGCGGGTGGAATTGAAAGCCCAAGGGATTGTGATTGTTGATATTGATCGTCGAGAATGTAATCCCATGATGACTCTTGGTACTAATGTTATAGAAAATTGTTTTGCAGAAGTTATTGTTTTGTTGCAACAGGTGGCAGAAACCGCTGGCCACAGTGAACAACGCGCCCTGCAAAAAGAAATCAGAGCTCTGATGCAGAGACAGCAGGTAGAGCTGACTGGTGGTGAGATTGGTCGTGTCACTGTGAGTGATTCAAACCCCATCGCGATACCCCCCAGGAGTGAAATGTTAATATGGTGTCGGGCAGCCATAGGCCTCAGGGGAAAGGACTACCAGGCCTTGGTAGAACCCGTATATTCAGACAATAGGCCTACTATTCTGACAGCCCGGGGGGTGGTCGACGTTCGCCAGGGGAGAGTGCCCGTACGTGTCCTCAATTGTGGGGAGGAAGAGGTTCACCTCACCAAGTATGCCACGCTCGCCAAATTGTTCACTGTTAATAATAGTGTGATACAGACACCTGAACCCTTGGTCCCGTCAAACGTGGCGGAGGACAACGGTTCTGCAGAGCACTCGAAAGACTGGTGTCGGGAATTGCATGTGGGCACTGACTCTACCCCATCCCATCAAAAACAGGGGGCCTACAGGATGGTACACGAGTACGAGCAGGTATTCAGCAAACACCCCTTAGATTTTAGGCAGGTGAAAGGGATCCAACATCATATCCCCACGGGAGATCACCGACCCATAAAAGAGAGATATCGCCCTGTACCCCCAGCTCATTACCAGTGTGCCAAGGACATGTTGCGGGAAATGAAGGAGGCTGGGGTGGTGAGAGACAGCTGTAGCCCCTGGGCAGCTCCGTTAGTCCTTGTTAAAAAGAAAGATGGTACAATGAGGATGTGTGTTGATTACAGGCAGTTGAATCGCATTACACATAAGGACGCATACCCACTGCCCAGGATAGAGGAGTCTCTGGCTGCCTTAAAATCTGCTAACTACTTCTCTACCTTAGATCTCACCAGTGGGTACTGGCAGGTTCCTGTAGCAGAGGCGGACAAAGAGAAGACAGCCTTCACGATGCCAATGGGTCTCTGCGAATTCAATTACATGCCATTCGGATTGTGCAATGCTCCCGGGACGTTCCAGAGGATGATGGAGTGCTGCCTGGGGCACATGAACTTCGAAACCGTGCTGCTGTATTTGGATGATGTCATTGTCTTCTCTAAGACCTACGAAGATCATCTGAAGCACCTGGCCGAGGTGTTTGAAGCCCTGTCCAACTTTGGCTTAAAGGTGAAACCGTCCAAGTGTCATCTGCTGAAACCTAAAGTGCAATACCTGGGCCATGTGGTGAGCGCTGAAGGAGTGGCCCCAGACCCCGACAAGGTCACGGTGATCAAGGACTGGCCAAAGCCCAGTGACCTCCATGAAGTCCGGCAGTTCCTCGGGCTGGTAGGCTATTACCGGAGGTTCATTAAGGACTTCACCAGGAAGGCCGCACCCTTGCAAAACCTGTTGGTAGGCCAACCAAAGAAGACCAAGGGGAAGAACACCCCCTTTGATTGGAACGAGGAGCTGGAGGGATCCTTCACTTGTTTGAAGTCGGCACTGACGGGAGAAGAGGTACTGGCTTACCCCGAATACGACCAACCGTTTGTGCTGTACACAGATGCCAGCAATGTGGGATTAGGAGCCGTGCTGTCCCAGGTCCAGAAAGGCAAAGAAAGGGTGATCGCTTACGCCAGCAGGAAACTCCGTCCCACGGAAAGGAACCCTGACAACTACAGTTCCTTTAAGCTGGAATTCCTTGCCATCGTCTGGGCAGTGACAGAGAGGTTTAAACACTACCTGGCCTCCGCGAAATTCACCGTCTTCACGGATAACAATCCGCTAACGCATCTGGATACTGCCAAACTCGGGGCCTTGGAACAGCGGTGGATGGCCCGGCTGTCCAACTACGATTTCACCATCAAGTACCGGGCAGGACACAAGAATGCCAATGCCGATGCCTTGTCCCGAATGGCCAATTTGCCAGAAACGGGAGAAGACCCGGAGGCACTTGAAGAGGTGGAGCTGCCTGCGTTCCATCGCCCCAAAGCCACTCAGAACTCTCATCATGTGAAGAACAGGCACAGGAACCAACCGGATGCCACGCTGAATCCCCTGCCCCATCACGGGTGGGCGGAGACCCAGGATGGTGACCCCGCGGTCCGTCGGGTGAAAGAGCTCTTGACGCAGGCAGGGTTGCATCCCGGCCCAGATGATCCACAGGAAACCCAACAGCTGTGGAAGGGGAGAAGCAAACTGTTTATCCATGATGGCAAGCTGTGCAGGAGGAGCATCGACCCACGTACTCATGAATTGGTGTGGCAGATAGTGGTGCCAAGGCGAGATGCGCCCATGGTTCTGGGAGCCTACCACGATGGAGCCGGACACTTCGGATGGAGGAAGCTAGAGAGGCTACTCCGAGGGAGGTTCTATTGGATTGGCATGAAGAGAGCCATTGAGAAGTGGTGCCGGGAGTGCGGTCCATGTAGCCTACGCAGGAAGGACCGAGGCAGCCAACGGGCTCCCCTGCAGCCTATCATCACCAAACGGCCGCTTGAACTGGTCGCGCTGGATCATGTGAAGTTGACACCTAGCCGGTCAGGCTATATCTACGCTCTTACCATCGTAGAGCACTACTCCAGATTTTTGGTGGTTGTACCTGTCAAGGATCTAACGGCCAGGACTGCCGCCAAGGCCTTCCAGCAGTACTTTTGTAGGCCCCATGGCTACCCGGAGAAGGTACTGACCGATCAGGGACCAGCATTCGAAGCCGAAGTGTTCCAAGAGTTCTGCCAACTGTACGGGTGTAAGAAGATCCGAACCACGCCGTACCATCCTCAAACCAATGGGATGTGCGAAAAGATGAACCAGGTGGTGATCGACTTATTGAAGACCTTGCCCGTAGAGGAACGGAACCTGTGGCCGATGAAGTTGCCTGATTTGGTGGATATCTACAATCACATCCCAGTAAATTCCACCAACTGTACTCCAGCGTACCTAATGAGGGGAAGGCCTAGCCAGTTACCCGTTGATCTGGACATGGGGGTCCTAGTCCCCGAAGATACCTCACCGGATGCGGATTGGGATGCAGAAAGGCAGCGAAGGTACCGCAAAGTACAGGAGTGCGTGGAAAGAAGTCTCGCTCAGGCTAGGCAAAAACAAGAAAGGGACTACAACCAGCACGCTCCTGCAATTCCCCTGTCACCTGGTGAGCAAGTACTTAAACGAAAGAGGAGACTACACAAGCTCGATGACCAATGGGAAGCGGAACCGTATACCATCCTGCCATCTGATTTCGACAACACGAAGGTCTGTCTCATCAGCAAGGACAGAGGGGAGACCTTGACAGCGGTATCCAGGGATTACCTTAAGGTCTGCCCCGATAAGTTGAGAGAGAGGGACACGGCCCCAGGAATCTCCCCGCCGGTGGAAAAGGAGAAGATGATCCATACCGTCCTTGGTGACTTTCCCCAGTCCTGGACTCAGATAAATCAGGCCATCGTGGTACCTGTTCTAATGTTTCAGCAGCCGGACCCACCAGAAACAATGGTGGTACCAGATAATCCGGCCCCGCAACCTCAACAAGCCTTACCTGAAGATGCCATGCCAACCGTTGAACCGGCAAATCCTCCCTCTGCTAGCGGTGAATCTGCTGTACCCACTGTTGATAGCAGCAGCTCTGAGAACTCCAGCCTGCCAGTGCTACCCAGACTCACTAGAAGTGTAGCTAGAAGACAGTGCACTACACCAGTGGTAGCAAGCATAGTGGGCCCTGTTAGGCCAATAGCAACCCCTGCGCTGCGAAGGTCCACACGCAGCACTCAAAATCAAACTCCCCTCCGCTACAAAACTTGGAGGTATTGATAAGGGCTGCTATCTAGTTGAAAATGTTTGTGTACATATCTTTTGTTACAGGTTGTAAAATGGACAATAGAGTAATGGACGGTGAATTGCTTAAAAAAAAAAACTTTCCAAAGGTGGGACCCCTTTGTTTACCAGGGGTCCCCGCCGTTTCAACCACTGGACTGAGAGTCATAAACTGTGCATGACCTAACTTTCGCAACGTTCAAGAGTCCTCACCTCCCATAAAGGGAAGCACTGTTATGTTTACTTGTTTATGCTATTTCGAAATTTTGTGTGTTTTCTGTTAACATGTATTATTGTTCTTGTTTTCCCAGTCTGGGGTACTGGATTTAACCGGGGGGGAGTGCAGCGCCCCAGAGTCCTGGTCGTTGCAGTACTGTGGCTCCGCCACTAAGGGGAGCTATGGTACGTCTGATTGCACTAAAGGAGTTTCTCTGACCAGGTAACACTCACACTACACTTCACACTCCGGCCACCAGGGGGGGTGGTTCTATCTAGTAGGCCACTCCTCACACTCTGGTAAAACTGGGGGTTGGACAGGAAGACAGTGAGAGAAGTAACTGGGAAGAGCTAGTGAGAGGATCTGTCAGGGATGGGATCCTGGCAGACTCCTAAGAGCAGAACTAACCAGTGAACAACGGGAATACAGTAAAGAGGAATTAGGACCAGAAGGAGTCGTGCTGTTAGACCGAGGCAACATCCTTCTGAGGCGCAAACAGTCGGTGGCCGGAACGCCGAGCAAGTAAGAGACTCTAAGTACTACTGCAAACCACGGCAGGGCAGCCAATTATAGGTTGGCTGTCTCACACAAATCACCTAAGCAGACAACGGAGGCAGCTGTGGGAGAGGGGCGACTCTAGGGTCCCGGAAGAACTCCAGGCCTACCCCGTCATACGGGTGCGTCCTACCATATCACCTGGGGGACGGAGAGAATGAACATCAGAGACAGGCAGAATCAGTTGTGAGGACTATCCTGGGAGCTCAGCAGGGAAGAACTACAACACCCAGCGCTAGGAGGTAGACACTGATTCCCACCTGCAAAGGGAACTCCTGATGTGCCTTTGGACCGGCCGGTCTCTGACAGCCCTGTTGACAGCACTCTGGACTGAGGACTCTAAAACCTTCAGTAAAGAGGTAAAGAGACTGCAACCTGGTGTCCTCGTTATTTACTACGACCTACACTGCACCGCAACATTACCATCGCATCTATCATTGTGCGCCCTTCAGCAGGGTCACGGACCGGGTCTAGCCACCGTGACCACCCCAGAGCAGAGACTCAGAGGCCCGGTATCGGGTACCCCTCGGCCCTGCGGCAGTGGGGGCGCTACAATTTGGCGTCACGAACAGGATCTACTTAAGCCTGAAAAATCAGGTCATGTGTGCCTTGGAACTGTGATTTATTGTGCTTGGACTGTGTATTGCCATTTACCGCCAAAATTCGCCATTGCCGCGCACGGAGGGAGGAGCCTTAGCTTCGTGGGCGGAACCGGCCAAAAGAAGCGCGGAACGGAAAGCGCGGTAAGGCGCCAATCCCGGAAGAGGAACTCCGACCTCCAGCAGGTTAGTGGGAGGAAGGGACAGCCATGTCCGAGTCGGGAGGAGAGGAGGTGGCGGCCGCAGCCGCAGGGGCGGCTCCGGTCCCCGCAGCGGGCGAAGCCGCGGCCCTAATACCACCACCGGTTGCCGCAGAACCCGCTGTTCCCCTCAGTCACTCGGACACTGCCGCTAACACAAAAGCCATAATGCCCTTCTCTATGCCGTACCTGCCCGGAGCGGCCTGGCTCCCATGATACTCTGGGGAGTCGCATACATTCACTGACTTTAAGGAAGGGCTCTGCAGCCTGCTCGAGTTCTATCCCCTGACAGAGCCTCAGAAGGTTCATATGATAACCGGCCAACTCTTTGGGGCGGCTCTGAGAGCATTGAAGTCCTGGCCCGCCGAGGATAAGGGAACTGCACAGCAGATTTTTGCAAAGCTTAAAGCCACCTTTGATACTCGCACTGCTACAGAAATTAAACTGACTTTCTATGGATGCAAACAGAGACCGCAGGATAGCTTACGGGACTATGCCCTTAATCTCCAGGAGGCGATGCGGGCCATTAAGCAGAGTGACCCCGGCAGCATGCAGGATGAGGATAAACTCCTGAAGGAGCGGTTCATTGAGGGGCTCCTGTGCAGTCACCAGCGGGGCCAATTGCACTTCCTGGCCATGCAAAATCCAGACTTGACTTTTGCGCAATTCAAAGATAAAGCTATCCAGGCATTGCAGGAGCGACAGCCCAGCCGCGCAATACCACCCAGGCGCCCCGCTCTCACATACCACCAGGAGGTGGCATCGGATACCCCAGTTGCCGCGGAGGCCGACGCCCAGAGCTTCGAGGATGACTCCCCTGCAGGACTCCGTCTTCAGATGCAGGAGCTGACCAAGAGCGTTGCTGCCCTAGCCCGGACGGTGCAGTCCCTACAGGAGGCCCCCAAGGAAAAGATCCAGCTAGCCTCCAGACCAGAAGATGTCCCCTGGACGCGACCGAAGAGGACCCCACCGACCAGAGGCCGGGACAGCGATCGCTTCCATCAGGACGGACGACCCATCTGCCGCCGCTGTCACCAGGTGGGCCACCTTGCAAGGTACTGTCCTTTAAACGAGCAACCCCTGGGGCAAAGGGCCAACCCCCAGGAGTAGGACGGTCAGGCCCGCAGCATTGGAGAACCAAGTATATTGGAGGACGACCAGTTCTCCCTGTAGTGGTTGATGGAATCCTCTTGAACGCTTTGCTGGACACCGGTTCTCAGGTGACGACTATACCTTACGTGCTTTATAGACGGTATTGGGAGGACACTGATATTACTCGTGGCCCTGACGATGATTTTACCATAATAGCCAGTAATGGTCAGCCGTTGCCACAAGTGGGGTATAAGGAGGTCACCATCAAGGTGGGGTGGGTGGAATTGAAAGCCCAAGGGATTGTGATTGTTGATATTGATCGTCGAGAATGTAATCCCATGATGACTCTTGGTACTAATGTTATAGAAAATTGTCTTGCAGAAGTTATTGTTTTGTTGCAACAGGTGGCAGAAACCGCTGGCCACAGTGAACAACGCGCCCTGCAAAAAGAAATCAGAGCTCTGATGCAGAGACAGCAGGTAGAGCTGACTGGTGGTGAGATTGGTCGTGTCACTGTGAGTGATTCAAACCCCATCGCGATACCCCCCAGGAGTAAAATGTTAATATGGTGTCGGGCAGCCATAGGCCTCAGGGGAAAGGACTACCAGGCCTTGGTAGAACCCGTATATTCAGACAATAGGCCTACTATTCTGACAGCCCGGGGGGTGGTCGACGTTCACCAGGGGAGAGTGCCCGTACGTGTCCTCAATTGTGGGGAGGAAGAGGTTCACCTCACCAAGTATGCCACGCTCGCCAAATTGTTCACTGTTAATAATAGTGTGATACAGACACCTGAACCCTTGGTCCCGTCAAACGTGGCGGAGGACAACGGTTCTGCAGAGCACTCGAAAGACTGGTGTCGGGAATTGCATGTGGGCACTGACTCTACCCCATCCCATCAAAAACAGGGGGCCTACAGGGTGGTACACGAGTACGAGCAGGTATTCAGCAAACACCCCTTAGATTTTGGGCAGGTGAAAGGGATCCAACATCATATCCCCACGGGAGATCACCGACCCATAAAAGAGAGATATCGCCCTGTACCCCCAGCTCATTACCAGTGTGCCAAGGACATGTTGCGGGAAATGAAGGAGGCTGGGGTGGTGAGAGACAGCTGTAGCCCCTGGGCAGCTCCGTTAGTCCTTGTTAAAAAGAAAGATGGTACAATGAGGATGTGTGTTGATTACAGGCAGTTGAATTGCATTACACATAAGGACGCATACCCACTGCCCAGGATAGAGGAGTCTCTGGCTGCCTTAAAATCTGCTAACTACTTCTCTACCTTAGATCTCACCAGTGGGTACTGGCAGGTTCTTGTAGCGGAGGCGGACAAAGAGAAGACGGCCTTCACGACGCCAATGGGTCTCTGCGAATTCAATTACATGCCATTCGGATTGTGCAATGCTCCCGGGACGTTCCAGAGGATGATGGAGTGCTGCCTGGGGCACATGAACTTCGAAACCGTGCTGCTGTATTTGGATGATGTCATTGTCTTCTCTAAGACCAACGAAGATCATCTGAAGCACCTGGCCGAGGTGTTTGAAGCCCTGTCCAACTTTGGCTTAAAGGTGAAACCGTCCAAGTGTCATCTGCTGAAACCTAAAGTGCAATACCTGGGCCATGTGGTGAGCGCTGAAGGAGTGGCCCCAGACCCCGACAAGGTCACGGTGATCAAGGACTGGCCAAAGCCCAGTGACCTCCACGAAGTCCGGCAGTTCCTCGGGCTGGTAGGCTATTACCGGAGGTTCATTAAGGACTTCACCAGGAAGGCCGCACCCTTGCAAAACCTGTTGGTAGGCCAACCAAAGAAGACCAAGGGGAAGAACACCCCCTTTGATCGGAACGAGGAGCTGGAGGGATCCTTCACTTGTTTGAAGTCGGCACTGACGGGAGAAGAGGTACTGGCTTACCCCGAATACGACCAACCGTTTGTGCTGTACACAGATGCCAGCAATGTGGGATTAGGAGCCGTGCTGTCCCAGGTCCAGAAAGGCAAAGAAAGGGTGATCGCTTACGCCAGCAGGAAACTCCGTCCCACGGAAAGGAACCCTGACAACTACAGTTCCTTTAAGCTGGAATTCCTTGCCATCGTCTGGGCAGTGACAGAGAGGTTCAAACACTACCTGGCCTCCGCGAAATTCACCGTCTTCACGGATAACAATCCGCTAACGCATCTGGATACTGCCAAACTCGGGGCCTTGGAACAGCGGTGGATGGCCCAGCTGTCCAACTACGATTTCACCATCAAGTACCGGGCAGGACACAAGAATGCCAATGCCGATGCCTTGTCCCGAATGGCCAATTTGCCAGAAACGGCAGAAGACCCGGAGGCACTTGAAGAGGAGGAGCTGCCTGCGTTCCATCGCCCCAAAGCCACTCAGAACTCTCATCATGTGAAGAACAGGCACAGGAACCAACCGGATGCCACGCTGAATCCCCTGCCCCATCACGGGTGGGCGGAGACCCAGGATGGTGACCCCGCGGTCCGTCGGGTGAAAGAGCTCTTGACGCAGGCAGGGTTGCATCCCGGCCCAGATGATCCACAGGAAACCCAACAGCTGTGGAAGGGGAGAAGCAAACTGTTTATCCATGATGGCAAGCTGTGCAGGAGGAGCATCGACCCACGTACTCATGAATTGGTGTGGCAGATAGTGGTGCCAAGGCGAGATGCGCCCATGGTTCTGGGAGCCTACCACGATGGAGCCGGACACTTCGGATGGAGGAAGCTAGAGAGGCTACTCCGAGGGAGGTTCTATTGGATTGGCATGAAGAGAGCCATTGAGAAGTGGTGCCGGGAGTGCGGTCCATGTAGCCTACGCAGGAAGGACCGAGGCAGCCAACGGGCTCCCCTGCAGCCTATCATCACCAAACGGCCGCTCGAACTGGTCGCGCTGGATCATGTGAAGTTGACACCTAGCCGGTCAGGCTATATCTACGCTCTTACCATCGTAGATCACTACTCCAGATTTTTGGTGGTTGTACCTGTCAAGGATCTAACGGCCAGGACTGCCGCCAAGGCCTTCCAGCAGTACTTTTGTAGGCCCCATGGCTACCCGGAGAAGGTACTGATCGATCAGGGACCAGCATTCGAAGCCGAAGTGTTCCAAGAGTTCTGCCAACTGTACGGGTGTAAGAAGATCCGAACCACGCCGTACCATCCTCAAACCAATGGGATGTGCGAAAAGATGAACCAGGTGGTGATCGACTTATTGAAGACCTTGCCCGTAGAGGAACGGAACCTGTGGCCGATGAAGTTGCCTGATTTGGTGGATATCTACAATCACATCCCAGTAAATTCCACCAACTGTACTCCAGCGTACCTAATGAGGGGAAGGCCTAGCCAGTTACCCGTTGATCTGGACATGGGGGTCCTAGTCCCCGAAGATACCTCACCGGATGCGGATTGGGATGCAGAAAGGCAGCGAAGGTACCGCAAAGTACAGGAGTGCGTGGAAAGAAGTCTCGCTCAGGCTAGGCAAAAACAAGAAAGGGACTACAACCAGCACGCTCCTGCGATTCCCCTGTCACCTGGTGAGCAAGTACTTAAACAAAAGAGGAGACTACACAAGCTCGATGACCAATGGGAAGCGGAACCGTATACCATCCTGCCATCCGATTTCGACAACACGAAGGTCTGTCTCATCAGCAAGGACAGAGGGGAGACCTCGACAGCGGTATCCAGGGATCACCTTAAGGTCTGCCCCGATAAGTTGAGAGAGAGGGACACGGCCCCAGGAATCTCCCCGCCGGTGGAAAAGGAGAACATGATCCATACCGTCCTTGGTGACTTTCCCCAGTCCTGGACTCAGATAAATCAGGCCATCGTGGTACCTGTTCTAATGTTTCAGCAGCCGGACCCACCAGAAACAATGGTGGTGCCAGATAATCCGGCCCCGCAACCTCAACAAGCCTTACCTGAAGATGCCATGCCAACCGTTGAACCGGCAAATCCTCCCTCTGCTAGCGGTGAATCTGCTGTACCCACTGTTGATAGCAGCAGCTCTGAGAACTCCAGCCTGCCAGTGCTACCCAGACTCACTAGAAGTGTAGCTAGACAGTGCACTACACCAGTGGTAGCAAGCATAGTGGGCCCTGTTAGGCCAATAGCAACCCCTGCGCTGCGAAGGTCCACACGCAGCACTCAAAATCAAACTCCCCTCCGCTACAAAACTTGGAGGTATTGATAAGGGCTGCTATCTAGTTGAAAATGTTTGTGTACATATCTTTTGTTACAGGTTGTAAAATGGACAATAGAGTAATGGACGGTGAATTGCTCAAAAAAAAAAACTTTCCAAAGGTGGGACCCCTTTGTTTACCAGGGGTCCCCGCCGTTTCAACCACTGGACTGAGAGTCATAAACTGTGCATGACCTAACTTTCGCAACGTTCAAGAGTCCTCACCTCCCATAAAGGGAAGCACTGTTATGTTTACTTGTTTATGCTATTTCGAAATTTTGTGTGTTTTCTGTTAACATGTATTATTGTTCTTGTTTTCCCAGTCCGGGAGTACTGGATTTAACCAGGGGGAGTGCAGCGCCCCAGAGTCCTGGTCGTTGCAGTACTGTGGCTCCGCCACTAAGGGGAGCTATGGTACGTCTGATTGCACTAAAGGAGTTTCTCTGACCAGGTAACACTCACACTACACTTCACACTCCGGCCACCAGCGGGGGTGGTTCTATCTAGTAGACCACTCCTCACACTCTGGTAAAACTGGGGGTTGGACAGGAAGACAGTGAGAGAAGTAACTGGGAAGAGCTAGTGAGAGGATCTGTCAGGGATGGGATCCTGGCAGACTCCTAAGAGCAGAACTAACTAGTGAACAACGGGAATACAGTAAAGAGGAATTAGGACCAGAAGGAGTCGTGCTGTTAGACCGAGGCAACATCCTTCTGAGGCGCAAACAGTCGGTGGCCGGAACGCCGAGCAAGTAAGAGACTCTAAGTACTACTGCAAACCACGGCAGGGCAGCCAATTATAGGTTGGCTGTCTCACACAAATCACCTAAGCAGACAACGGAGGCAGCTGTGGGAGAGGGGCGACTCTAGGGTCCCGGAAGAACTCCAGGCCTACCCCGTCATACGGGTGCATCCTACCATATCACCTGGGGGACGGAGAGAACGAACATCAGAGACAGGCAGAATCAGTTGTGAGGACTATCCCGGGAGCTCAGCAGGGAAGAACTACAACACCCAGCGCTAGGAGGTAGACACTGATTCCCACCTGCAAAGGGAACTCCTGATGTGCCTTTGGACCGGCCGGCCTTTGGACAGCCCTGTTGACAGCACTCTGGACTGAGGACTCTAAAACCTTCAGTAAAGAGGTAAAGAGACTGCAACCTGGTGTCCTCGTTATTTACTACGACCTACACTGCACCGCAACATTACCATCGCATCTATCATTGTGCGCCCCTCAGCAGGGTCACAGACCGGGTCTAGCCACCGTGACCACCCCAGAGCAGAGACTCAGAGGCCCGGTACCGGGTACCCCTCGGCCCTGCGGCAGTGGGGGCGCTACATAAGTATAAGGACAGGGGCAGGGGGCTTACATTTAAAGCGCCACTCCAGTGCTGAAAAAAAACCAAATGCTGGAGTGATGCTTAAAAAAAACACCAGCTGCTTATTCAAATTTGAAAAAATTGGCTATTTGGGGACTTTGATGCCAGCTCTTTTGCTAAAATCCTGCTTTGGCCAGGTGGGAGTGACTTGAGTTTGATGTGGGGCATACCTATTTGTGAATCGGTGGTGTGAGATCAGCGGCCCACAGTAATTTAATCCTTTAAAAACACTAGTTACTTATTCAAATCTGTGAAAATTAGCTGTCAGCCCACTTTATTGTCAGATGTGACCTGAATTTGATGAAAGGCATCAATGTCTGTGTAATAAGGCGGCTGTATAACATGGACGACAATGACTGTGATGTGAGATCAGTGGACCAAAGTCACTCAACTGTTTAAAAATACCAGTTACTTATTGAAATCTAAATAACAAAAGACTAACCCTCAATTACAAACAGAAATCAGGTGTAAACAGGTGCAAAACTAGAGTAGCCATCACCATATATAACAAATAGTTGCACTCTTTAGCGCTATAGCATGAAATATGAATTGCGTTATTGCTGTAGAAAATAGCAGGATCTTACCTTCCCATATAAATGTAGGTTTCAGCCTAGGAGAGGATTCACATTAGATAGGTTCCCAGCAATGAGAATTGCCTTACCGAGGCCGCCAGGTACACATGAATTGGCCAATTTATGTGCTAAGTACACCATGCTCCAAATTATTATGCAAATGATATTTTTCTCGGATTTTCCTAAATGGTTGATGCAAATGACAGTCAGTCTAATAAAAGTCATCACCCGTTAGAGTATACATCGAATTGTATTGAAGAAACCTCCCAATGATAACAGTATAATCTCCAAAATGAATAAAAACTCAAAATGCACTGTTCCAAGTTATTAGGCACAGTAGAATTTCTAAACATTTGATATGTTTTAACCCCTTCATGACCCAGCCTATTTTGGCCTTAATGACCTTGCCGTTTTTTGCAATTCTGACCAGTGTCCCTTTATGAGGTAATAACTCAGGAACGCTTCAACGGATCCTAGCGATTCTGAGATTGTTTTTTCGTGACATATTGGGCTTCATGATAGTGGTAAATTTAGGTCGATAATTTCTGAGTTTATTTGAGAAAAAAACGGAAATTTGGCAAAAATTTAGAAAATTTTGCAATTTTCACATTTTGAATTTTTATTCTGTTAAACCAGAGAGTTATGTGACACAAAATAGTTAATAAATAACATTTCCCACATGTCTACTTTAAATCAGCACAATTTTGGAAATAATTTTTTTTTTTTGCTAGGAAGTTATAAGGGTTAAAATTTGACCAGTGATTTCTCGTTTTTACAACAAAATTTACAAAACCATTTTTTTTAGGGACCACCTCACATTTGAAGTCAGTTTGAGGGTTCTATATGGCTGAAAATACCCAAAAGTGACACCATTCTAAAAACTGCACCCCTCAAGGTGCTCAAAACCACATTCAAGAAGTTTATTAACCCTTCGGGTGTTTCACAGCAGCAGAAGCAACATGGAAGTAAAAAATGAACATTTAACTTTTTAGTCACAAAAATGATCTTTTAGCGAAATTTTTTTTTTTATTTTCCCAAGGGTAAAAGGAGAAACTGGACCACGAACTTTGTTGTCCAATTTATCCTGAGTACGCTGATACCTCATATGTGGGGGTAAACCACTGTTTGGGCGCACAGCAGGGCTCGGAAGGGAAGGAGCGCCATTTGACTTTTTCAATGAAAAATTGGCTCCAATCTTTAGCGGACACCATGTCGCGTTTGGAGAGCCCCCGTGTGCCTAAACATTGGAGCTCCCCCACAAGTGACCCCATTTTGGAAACTAGACCCCCCAAGGAACTTATCTAGAAGCATAGTGAGCACTTTAAACCCCCAGGTTCTTCACAAATTGATCCGTAAAAATGAAACAGTACTTTTTTTTCACACAAAAATTATTTTAGCCTCAATTTTTTCATTTTCACATGGGCAACAGGATAAAATGGATCCTAAAATTTGTTGGACAATTTCTCCTGAGTACACCGATACCTCACATGTGGGGGTAAACCACTGTTTGGGCACATGGTAAGGCTCGGAAGGGAAGGAGCGCCATTTGACTTTTTGAATGAAAAATTATCTCCATCGCTAGCAGACACCATGTCACGTTTGGAGAGCCCCTGTGTGCCTAAACATTGGAGCGCTCCCTCAAGTGACCCCATTTTGGAAACTAGACCCCCCAAGGAACTTATCTAGAAGCATAGTGAGCACTTTAAACTCTCAGGTGCTTCACAAATTCATCCGTAAAAATGAAAAAGTACTTTTTTTTCACACAAAATTTCTTTTAGCCTCAATTTTTTCATTTTCACATGGGCAACAGGATAAAATGGATCCTAAAATTTGTTGGGCAATTTCTGCTGAGTACGTTGATACCTCATATGTGGGGGTAAACCACTGTTTGGGTGCACGGCAAGGCTCGGAAGGGGAGGCGTGCCATTTGACTTTTTGAATGGAAAATTAGCTCCAATCGTTAGCGGACACCATGTCGCGTTTGGAGAGCCCCTGTGTGCCTAAACATTGGAGCTCCCCTACAAGTGACCCCATTTTGGAAACTAGACCCCCCAAGGAACTTATCTAGATGCATAGTGAGCACTTATAACCCCCAGGTGCTTCACAGAAGTTTATAACGCAGAGCCGTGAAAATAAAAAATAATTTTTCTTTCCTCAAAAATAATTTTTAGCCCAGAATTTTTTTATTTTCCCAAGGGTAATAGGAGAAATTGGACCCCAAATGTTGTTGTCAAGTTTGTCCTGAGTACGATGATACCCCATATGTGGGGGTAAACCACTGTTTGGGCGCACGGCAGGGCTCGGAAGGGAAGGCATGCCATTTGGCTTTTTGAATGGAAAATTAGCTCCAATCATTAGCGGACACCATGTCACGTTTGGAGAGCCCCTGTGTGCCTAAACATTGGAGCTCCCGCACAAGTGACCCCATTTTGGAAACTAGACCTCCCAAGGAACTAATCTAGATGTGTGGTGAGCACTTTGAACCCCCAAGTGTTTCGCAGAAGTTTATAACGCAGAGCCGTGAAAATAAAAAATAATTTTTCTTTTCTCAAAAATGATTTTTTAGCCCACAAGTTTTTATTTTCCCAAGGGTAACAGGAGAAATTGGACCCCAAAAGTTGTTGTTCAGTTTCTCCTGAGTACGCTGATACCCCATATGTGGGGGTAAACCACTGTTTTGGCACACATCGGGGTTCGGAAGGGAAGTAGTGACGTTTTGGAATGCAGACTTTGATGGAATGGTCTGCGGGCATCACGTTGCATTTGCAGAGCCCCTGATGTGCCTAAACAGTAGAAACACCCCACAAGTGACCCTATTTTGGAAACTAGACCCCCCAAGGAACTTATCTAGATGTGTGATGAGCACGTTCAACCCCCAAGTGCTTCACAGAAGTTTATAACGCAGAGCTGTGAAAATAATAAATGTGTTTCCTTTCCTCAAAAATATTTTTTTAGCCCAGAATTTTTTATTTTTGCAAGGGTAACAGGAGAAATTGGACCCCAAAAGTTGTTGTCCAGTTTCTCCTGAGTACGCTGATACCCCATATGTGGGGGTAAACCACTGTTTGGGCACATGCCGGGGCTCGGAAGGGAAGTAGTGACGTTTTGGAATGCAGACTTTGATGGAATGGTCTGCGGGCATCACGTTGCATTTGCAGAGCCCCTGATGTGCCTAAACAGTAGAAACACCCCACAAGTGACCCCATTTTGGAAACTAGACCCCCCAAGGAACTTATCTAGATGTGTGATGAGCACGTTCAACCCCCAAGTGCTTCACAGAAGTTTACAACGCAGAGCCGTGAAAATAAAAAATCATTTTTCTTTCCTCAAAAAAGATGTTTTAGCAAGCAATTTTTTATTTTCACAAGGGTAACAGGAGTAATTGGGCCCCAATGTTTGTTGCCCAGTTTGTTGTGAGTACAGTGATACCCCATATGTGGGGGTAAACCGCTGTTTGGGCGCACGTCAGGGCTCGGAAGGGAAGTAGTGACATTTGAAATGCAGACTTTGATGGAATGGTCTGAGGGCGTCACGTTGCATTTGCAGAGCCCCTGATGTGCCTAAACAGTAGAAACACCCCACAAGTGACCCCATTTTGGAAACTAGACCCCCCAAGGAACTTATCTAGATGTGTGATGAGCACGTTCAACCCCCAAGTGCTTCACAGAAGTTTACAACGCAGAGCCGTGAAAATAAAAAATCATTTTTCTTTCCTCAAAAAAGATGTTTTAGCAAGCAATTTTTTATTTTCACAAGGGTAACAGGAGAAATTGGGCCCCAATGTTTGTTGCCCAGTTTGTTGTGAGTACAGTGATACCTCATATGTGGGGGTAAACCACTGTTTGGGCGCACGTCAGGGCTTGGAAGGGAAGTAGTGACATTTGAAATGCAGACTTTGATGGAATGGTCTGCGGGCGTCACGTTGCATTTGCAGAGCCCCTGATGTGCCTAAACAGTAGAAACACCCCACAAGTGACCCCATTTTGGAAACTAGACCCCCGAAGGAACTTATCTAGATGTGTGGTGAGCACTTTCAACCCCCAAGTGCTTCACAGAAGTTTATAACGCAGAGCCGTGAAAATAAAAAATAATTGTTCTTTCCTCAAAAATTATGTCTTAGCAAGTAATTTTTTATTTTTCCAAGGGTAACAGGAGAAATTGGACCCCAACAGTTGTTGCCCAGTTTGTCCTGAGTACGCTGGTACCCCAAATGTGGGGGTAAACCACTGTTTGGGCGCACATCGGGGCTTGGAAGGGAGGGAGCACCATTTGACTTTTTGAATGCAAGATTGGCTGGAATCAATGGTGGTGCCATGTTGCGTTTGGAGACCCCTGATGTGCCTAAACAGTGGAAACCCCTCAATTCTAACTTCAACACTAACCCCAACACACCCCTAATCCTAATCCCAACTGTAGCCATAACCCTAATCCCAACCCTAACCCCAACACACCCCTAACCACAACCCTAACCCCAACACACCCGTAACCCTAATTCCAACCCTAACCCTAATCCCAACCCTAACCCTAATCCCAACCCTAACCACAACTGTAACCCCAACACACCCCTAACCCTATCCGTAACCCTAACCACAAGCCTAATCTTAACCCTATTTCCAACCCTAACTCTAATTCCAACCCTAACCCTAAGGGTATGTGCCCACGTTGCGGATTCGTGTGAGATTTTTCCGCACCATTTTTGAAAAATCTGCAGGTAAAAGGCACTGCGTTTTACCTGCGGATTTACAGCAGATTTCCAGTGTTGTTTTGTGCGGATTTCACCTGCGGATTCCTATTGAAGAACAGGTGTAAAACACTGCGGAATCCGCACAAAGAATTGACATGCTGCGGAAAATACAACGCAGCGTTTCTGCACGGAATTTTCCGCACCATGGGCACAGCGGATTTGGTTTTCCATAGGTGTACACGGTACTGTAAACCTGATGGAAAACCGATCCGCTGCGGATCCGCGGCCAATCCGCTGCGGATCCGCAGCCAAATCCGCACATGCCTTAACCCTAACCCTACCTGTAACCCTAACCCTACCCGTAACCCTAACCCTAGTTCTAACCCTAACCCTAGTTCTAACCCTAACCCTAGTTCTAACCCTAGTGGAAAAAGAAAAAAAAAATATTTTCTTTATTTTATTATTGTCCCTACCTATGGGGGTGATAAAGGGGGGGGTTTATTTATTAATTTTTTTATTTTGATCGCTGTGATAGAACCTACCACAGCGATCAAAATGCACTTGTAATGAATCTGCCGGCCGGCAGATTCGGCGGGCGCACTGAGCATGCGCCCGCCATTTTTGAAGATGGCGGCGCCCAGCGAGGAGACGGACCGACATCGGGAGCCTCGGTAAGTATAAGGGGGGGGGAGATCGGGGCACGGGGGGGGGCGTCGGAGCACCGGGGGGTGACATAGGAGCAGGGGGGAGCGGGCAGGAGGACGGGGGAGCAGAGCACAGGACGGAGGGGACCGGACCCCATAACGGAGGACTGGGGGGGCGATCGGTGGGGGGGCGATCGGTGGGGTGGGTCACTTCAGGTTTTCCAGCCATGGCCGATGATATTGCAGCATCGGCCATGGCTGGATTGTAATATTTCACCAGTTTTTTAGGTGAAATATTACAAATCGCTCTGATTGGCAGTTTCACTTTCAACAGCCAATCAGAGCGATCGTAGCCACGGGGGGGGGTGAAGCCACCCCCCCTGGGCTGAAGTACCACTCCCCCTGTCTCTGCAGATCGGGTAAAATAGGAGTTAACCCTTTCACCCGATCTGCAGCGACGCGATCATTCCATGACGCCACATAGGCGTCATGGGTCGGATTGGCACGGGTTTTCATGACGCCTACGTGGCGTCATGGGTCGGGAAGGGGTTAAAGAACTGAAAATGCTCATTTGTTGAATTTGCAGCATTAGGAGGTCACATTCACTGAATAAAAAAGCTATTTAACTCCAAAACATCGTAACAGGCCAAGTTACATGTTAACATAGGAACCCTTCTTTGATATCACCTTCACGATTCTTACATCCATTGAACTTGTGAGTTTTTGGCGAGTTTCTGCTTGTATTTCTTTGCATGAAGTCAGAATAGCCTCCCAGAGCTGCTGTTTTCATGTGAACTGCCTCCCACCCTCATAGATCTTTTGCTTGATGATACTCCAAAGGTTCTCTATAGGGTTCAGGTCAGGGGAAGATGGTGGCCACACCATGAGTTTATCTCCTTTTATGCCCACAGCAGCCAATGACTCAGAGGTATTCTTTGCAGCATGAGATAGTGCATTGTCATGCATGAAGATGATTTTGCTCCTGAAGGCACGCTTCTGCTTTTTATACCATGGAAGAAAATTGTCAGTCAGAAATGACATGATTCCGGCCCAAAACATGACTCTTCCACCTCCTTGCTGACATCGCAGCCTTGTTGGGACATGGTGGCCATCCACCAACCATCCACTACTCCATCCATTTGGACCATCCAGGGTTGCTCGACACTCATCAGTAAACAAGACTGTTTGAAAATTAGCCTTCATGTATGTATTTGAAAACAAAACAATTAAATCTTTATGACACTCTGATACCCTTGTGGGCCAGGTTGGAGTGACTTGAATTTGATGTGGGGCATCAGACGGCTGTATAACATAGACGACGGTCGCATTGCAATGATCAGACTGGCCGCCGGCTCCTGACCTGAGCGTGACAGCTGTTTAGCAATACAGGCTGTCATGTTTGGGTCAGGAGAGCCCCTGCCCAGTTCGAGGATTCCAATGCGCTCGTCGTACTGGGGGATGGCAGAGGGGTCATTGCCCCAAGCCCCATCAGACGCAGGGCCCACTGGGAGACATGGCCACTTTTGTCATCTGAGGTGTCAGGGAGAGAGCAGCACAATGCCGGCTCCCCTGTCTGACAGACTGCCCAGCGGCAGGTTCCAGAGCCTCAGTCTGTGCAGTGTACGGTGCTGCTGTCTCACTCAAGAGCTGCCTCCTGGGTGGCAGCAGCTGCAGTTAGTTTCTGCCCTGCAGGTACTGATTGGCACAGGCACGCTGGGCAGGGCCACCATCAGGGCATTACTGCCCTTACTGCTGTATGAGGCCCAGTGAGCAGCAGTACAGAGGGGCCCGTAGGTCCGGGACCCATCTCTTGTGCTTCTGCTGATCGGGCCCCTTTGTGCACTAAAATAATGTGCACTGTGGCGCACACATCAGCGCTGGGGCCTGGGAGCCTTTTTGGAGCTGTGCATGGCCGTCTTACCTAGTCGGCTGCACAGCTCCTGCTCGGCTGTAGCTAGAATGTATGGGCTCCTTTAAGGTCCTGACTACAGCCCATACATTCTAGCTCTCTCTGTAGTGAATGTGGAGCGCCCCCACACCGCCGCAGGGCCGAGGGGTACCCGGAGCCGGGCCTCTGGGTCTCAGTCCTGGGGTTGTCACGGTGGCTAGACCCGGTCCGTGGCCCTGTCTGTCAGTGGGGGACGTCCGGTGCAATAAGTGGTGTTGTAACGGTGCAGTTGTGAGGTGCAGGTCGCGGTAAATAACAAGGACACCAGGTTGCAGTCTCTTTACCTCTTTACTGAAGGTTTTTGGAGACCTCAGTCCAGAGCGCTGTTAACTGGGTTGTCAGAGACCGGCCGGTCCAAAGGCACATCAGGAGTTCTCTTTACAGGTGGGAATCAGTGTCTACCTGCTAGCGCTGGGTGTTGTAGTTCTTCCCTGCTGAGCTCCCGGGATAGTCCTCACAACTGTTTCTGTCTGTCTCTATTGTTCGTTCTCTTCGTCCTCCAGGTGATATGGTAGGACGCACCCGTATGACGGGGTAGGCCTGGAGTTCTTCTGGGACCCTAGAGTCGCCCCTCTCCCACAGCTGCCTCCGTTGTCTGCTTAGGTGTTAAGTGAGACAGCCAACCTGTAATTAGCTGTCCGGCCGTGGTTTGCAGTGTACTTAAAGTCTCTTACTTGCTCGGCGTTCCGGCCACCGACTGTTTGCGCCTCAGAAGGATGTTGCCTCGGTCTAACAGCACGACTCCTTCTGGTCCCAATACTTCTTTACTGTATTCCCGTTGTGCACTGGTTAGTTCTGCTCTGAGGAGTCTGCCAGGATCCCATCCCTGACAGGTCCTCTCACTAGCTCTTCCCAGCTACTTCTCCCTGTCTTCCTGTCCAACCCCCAGTTTTACCAGAGTTGTGAGGAGTGGCCTACTAGATAGGACCACCCCCCCTGGTGGCCGGAGTGTGAAGTGTCGTGTGAGTGTACCTGGTCAGAGAAACTCCTTAGTGCAATCAGACGTACCATAGCTCCCCATAGTGGCGGAGCCACAGTACTGCAACAACCAGGACTCTGGGGTGCTGCACTCCCCCCCGGTTAAATCCAGTACTCCGGGACTGGGAAAACAAGAACAATAATACATGTTAACAGGAAACACACAAATTTTTGAAATAGCATACCAATTGAACATAACTATGCTTCCCTTTACGGGAGGTGAGGATTCTTGAACGTTGCAAAAGTTAGGTCATGCACAGTTTATGACTCTCAGTTCAGTGGTTGAAACAGCGGGGACCCCGGGTAAACAAAGGGGTCCCCCTTATGAAAGTTTTTGAGCAATTCACCGTCCATTACTCTAGTGTCCATTTAAAAACCTGTAACAAAAAGATATGCATACAAACATTTTCAATTAAATAGCAGCCCTTATCAATACCTCCAAGTTTTGTAGCGGAGGGGAGTTTGATTTTGAGTGCTGCGTGTGGACCTTCGCAGTGCAGGGGTTGCTATTGGCCTAACAGGGCCCGCTATGCTTGCTACCGCTGGTGTAGTGCACTGTCTTCTAGCTACACTTCTAGTGAGTCTGGGTAGCACTGGCAGGTTGGGGCTCTCAGAGCTGCTGCTATCAACAGTGGGTACAGCAGATTCACTGACAGCAGAGGGAGGATTTGCTGGTTCAGCGGTCGGCATGGTGTCATCAGTTAAGGCTTGTTGAGGTAGCGGGGCCGGCTGATCTGATACCACCATTGTTTCTGGTGGGTCCGGCTGTTGGAACATTAGAACAGGCACCGCGATGGCTTGGTTTATCTGAGTCCAGGATTGGGGAAAGTCACCAAGGACGGTATGGAACATTTTCTCCTTTTCCACCGGCGGGGAGATTTCTGGGGCCGTGCCCCTCTCTTTCAACTTATCGGGGCAGACCTTAAGGTGATCCCTGGATACCGCTGTCGAGGTCTCCCCTCTGTCCTTGCTGATGAGACAGACCTTTGTGTTGTCGAAGTCGGATGGCAGGATGGTATACGGTTCCGCTTCCCATTGGTCATCGAGCTTATGTAATCTCCTCTTTCGTTTAAGTACTTGCTCACCAGGTGACAGGGGAATCGCAGGAGCGTGTTGATTGTAGTCCTTTTCTTGTTTCTGCCTAGCCTGGGCGAGACTTCTCTCTACACACTCCTGTACTTCGCGGTATCTTCGCTGCCTTTCTGTATCCCAATCTGCCTCCGGCGAGGTATCTTCGGGTACTAGGACCCCCATGTCCAGATCAACGGGTAACCGACTAGACCTTCCTCGCATCAGGTACGCTGGAGTACAGTTGGTGGAACTTACTGGGATGTGGTTGTACATATCCACCAGGTCAGGCAACTTTGTCGGCCACAGGTTCCGTTCCTCCACAGGCAAGGTCTTCAATAAATCGATCACTACCTGGTTCATCTTCTCGCACATCCCGTTGGTTTGAGGGTGGTACGGGGTGGTTCTGATCTTCTTACACCCGTACAGCTGGCAGAATTCTTGGAACACTTCTGCTTCAAAGGCAGGTCCCTGGTCGGTCAGTACCTTCTCTGGGTAGCCATGGGGTCTACAAAAGTGCTGCTGGAAGGCCCTGGCGGCAGTCCTGGCCGTTAGATCTTTAACAGGCACAACCACCAAAAACCTGGAGTAGTGGTCCACGATGGTAAGGGCGTAGATATAGCCCGACCGGCTAGGTGTCAGCTTCACATGATCCAGCGCGACCAGTTCAAGCGGCCGTTTGGTGATGATAGGCCGCAGGGGAGCCCGTTGACTGTCACGGTCCTTTCTGCGCAGACTACATGGACCACACTCCCGACACCACTTCTCAATGGTTCTCTTCATGCCAATCCAATAGAACCTCCCTCGGAGTAGCTTCTCCAGCTTCCTCCATCCGAAGTGTCCGGCTCCATCATGGTAGGCTCCCAGAACCATGGGCGCATCTCGCCTTGGCACCACTATCTGCCACACCAATTCATGAGTACGTGGGTCGATGCTCCTCCTGCACAGCTTGCCATCATGGATAAACAGCTTGCTTCTCCCCTTCCACAGCTGTTGGGTTTCTTGTGGATCATCTGGGCCAGGGTGCAACCCAGCCTGCGTCAAGAGCTCCTTCACCTGACGGACCGCGGGGTCACTATCCTGGGTTTCTGCCCATCCGTGGTGGGGCAGGGGATTCAGCGTGGCATCCGGTTGGTTCTTGTGCCTGTTCTTCACATGGTGAGAGTTCTGAGTGGCTTTGGGGCGATGGAAGGCAGGCAGCTCCACCTCTTCAAGTGCCTCTGGGTCTTCTCCCACTTCTGGTAAATTGGGCATTCGGGACAGAGCATCGGCATTGGCATTCTGGTGTCCTGCCCGGTATTTGATGGTGAAATCATAGTTGGACAGCCGGGCCATCCACCGCTGTTCCAAAGCCCCGAGTTTGGCAGTACCCAGATGCGTTAGCGGATTGTTGTCCGTGAAGACGGTGAATTTCGCGGAGGCCAGGTAGTGTTTGAACATCTCTGTCACTGCCCAGACGATGGCAAGGAATTCCAGTTTGAAGGAACTGTAGTTGTCAGGGTTCCTTTCCGTGGGACGGAGTTTCCTGCTGGCGTAAGCGAACACTCTTTCCTTGCCTTTCTGGACTTGAGACAGCACGGCTCCTAGTCCCACATTACTGGCATCTGTGTACAGCACAAACGGTTGGTCGTATTCGGGGTAAGCCAGTACCTCTTCTCCCGTCAGTGCCGACTTCAAACAGGTGAAGGATTCCTCCAGCTCTTCGTTCCAATCAAAGGGGGTGTTCCTCCCCTTGGTCTTCTTTGGTTGGCCCACCAATAGGTTTTGCAAGGGTGCGGCCTTCTTGGTGAAGTCCTTAATGAACCTCCGGTAATAGCCTACCAGCCCGAGGAACTGCCGGACTTCGTGGAGGTCACTGGGCTTTGGCCAGTCCTTAATCACTGTGACCTTGTCGGGGTCTGGGGCCACTCCTTCAGCGCTCACCACATGGCCCAGGTACTGCACTTTAGGTTTCAGCAGATGACACTTGGACGGTTTCACCTTTAAGCCGAAGTTGGATAGGGCTTCAAACACCTCGGCCAGGTGCTTCAGGTGGTCTTCGTAGGTCTTAGAGAAGACAATGACATCATCCAAATATAGCAGCACGGTTTCAAAGTTCAGGTGTCCCAGGCAGCACTCCATCATCCTCTGGAACGTTCCGGGAGCATTGCACAATCCGAAGGGCATGTAGTTGAACTCACAGAGACCCATTGGCGTCGTGAAGGCCGTCTTCTCTTTGTCCGCCTCCGCTACAGGAACCTGCCAGTACCCACTGGTGATATCTAAGGTAGAGAAGTAATTAGCAGATTTTAAGGCAGCCAGAGACTCCTCTATCCTAGGCAGTGGGTATGCGTCCTTATGTGTAATGCGATTCAACTGCCTGTAATCAACGCACATCCTCATTGTACCATCTTTCTTTTTAACAAGGACTAACGGAGCTGCCCAGGGGCTACAGCTGTCTCTCACCACCCCAGCCTCCTTCATTTCCCGCAACATGTCCTTGGCACACTGGTAATGAGCTGGGGGTACAGGGCGATATCTCTCTTTTATGGGTCGGTGATCTCCCGTGGGGATGTGATGTTGGATCCCTTTCACCTGCCCAAAATCTGAGGGGTGTTTGCTGAATATCTGCTCGTACTCGTGTACCACCCTGTAGGCCCCCTGTTTTTGATGGGATGGGGTAGAGTCAGTGCCCACATGCAATTCCCGACACCAGTCCTTCGAGGGCTCTGCAGAACCTTTGTTCTCCACCAAGTTTGACGGGACCAAGGGTTCAGGTGTCTGTATCACATTATTATTGACAGTGGATAATTTGGCGAGCGTGGTATACTTGGTGAGGTGAACCTCTTCCTCCCCACAATTGAGGACACGTACGGGCACTCTCCCCTGACGGACGTCGACCACCCCCCGGGCTGTCAGAACAGTAGGCCTATGGTCTGAATATACGGGTTCTACCAAGGCCTGGTAGTCCCTACCCCTGAGGCCTATGGCTGCTCGACACCATATTAACATTTCACTCTTGGGGGGTATCGCGATGGGGTTTGAATCACTCACAGTGACACGACCAATCTCACCACCAGTCAGCTCTACCTGCTGTCTCTGCATCAGAGCTCTGATTTCCTTCTGCAGGGCACGTTGCTCACTGTGGCCAGCGGTTTCTGCCACCTGTTGCAACAAAACAATCACTTCTGCAAGACAATTTTCTATAACATTAGTACCAAGAGTCATCATGGGATTACATTCTCGACGATCAATATCAACAATCACAATCCCTTGGGCTTTCAATTCCACCCGCCCCACTTTGATGGTGACCTCCTTATACCCCACTTGTGGCAACGGCTGACCATTACTGGCGATTATGGTGAAATCATCGTCAGGGCCACGAGTAATATCAGCGTCCTCCCAATACCGTTTGTAGAGCACGTAAGGTATAGTCGTCACCTGAGAACCGGTGTCCAGCAAAGCATTCAAGGGGATTCCATCAATCACTACAGGGAGAACTGGTCGTCCTCCAATATACTTGGTTCTCCAATGCTGCGGGCCTGTCCGTCCTACTCCTGGGGGTTGGCCCTTTGCCCCAGGGGTTGCTCGTTTAAAGGACAGTACCTTGCAAGATGGCCCACCTGGTGACAGCGGCGGCAGATGGGTCGTCCATCCTGGTGGAAGCGATCGTCGGGCCGGCTCCTGGTCGGCGGAGTCCTCCTCTGTCGCATCCAAGGGACATCCTCCGGGCTGGAAGCCAACTGGATCTTCTCTTTGGGGGCCTCCTGTAGGGACTGCACCGTCCGGGCCAGGGCAGCAACGCTCTTGGTTAGCTCTTGCATCTGGAGACGGAGTCCTGCAGGGGAGTCGTCCTCGAAGCTCTGGGCGTCAGCCTCCGCGGCAACTGGGGTATCCGATGCCACCTCCTGGTGGTATGTGAGAGCGGGGCGCCTGGGTGGTACTGCGCGGCTGGGCTGTTGCTCCTGCAATGCCTGGATAGCTTTATCTTTAAACTGCGCAAAAGTCAAGTCTGGATTTTGCATGGCCAGGAAGTGCAATTGGCCCCGCTGGTGACTGCACAGGAGCCCCTCAATGAACCGCTCCTTCAGGATTTTATCCTCATCCTGCATGCTGCCGGGGTCACTCTGCTTAATGGCCCGCATCGCTTCCTGGAGATTAAGGGCATAGTCCCGTAAGCTATCCTGTGGCCTTTGTTTGCATCCATAAAAAGTCAGTTTAATTTCTGTAGCAGTGCGAGTATCAAAGGTGGCTTTAAGCTTGGCAAAAATCTGTTGTGCAGTTTCTTTATCCTCAGCGGGCCAGGATTTCAATTCTCTCAGAGCCGCCCCAAAGAGTTGGCCGGCTATCATATGGACCTTCTGAGGCTCGGTTAGGGGATAGAACTCGAGCAGGCTGCAGAGCCCCTCTTTAAAGTCAGTGAACGTATGCGACTCCCCAGAGTATCGCGGAAGCCAAGCCGCTCCGGGCAGGTACGGCATAGAGAAGGGCATTATGGCTTTTGTGTTAGCGGCAGCGTCCGGCTGGTTGGGAGGAACAGCGGGTTCTGCGGCTACCGGTGGTGGTATTAGGGCCGCGGCTCCGTCCGCTGCGGGGACCGGAGCTGCCCCTGCGTCCGCGGCTGCGACCGCCACCTCCTCTCCTCCCGACTCAGACATGGCTGTCCCTTCCTCCCACGAACCTGCTGGAGGTCGGAGTTCCTCTTCCGGGATTGGCGCCTTACCGCGCATTCCGTTCCGCGCTTCTTTTGGCTAATTCCGCCCACGTAGCTAAGGCTCCTCCCTCCGTGCGCGGCAATGGCGAATTTTGGCGGTAAATGGCAATACACAGTCTTTTCAATAAAGTACAATTCAAGCGCAATAAATCACAGTTCCAAGGCACACATGACCTGATTCTTCAGGCTTAAGTAGATCCTGTTCGTGACGCCAAGTTGGAGCGCCCCCACACCGCCGCAGGGCCGAGGGGTACCCGGAGCCGGGCCTCTGGGTCTCAGTCCTGGGGTTGTCACGGTGGCTAGACCCGGTCCGTGGCCCTGTCTGTCAGTGGGGGACGTCCGGTGCAATAAGTGGTGTTGTAACGGTGCAGTTGTGAGGTGCAGGTCGCGGTAAATAACAAGGACACCAGGTTGCAGTCTCTTTACCTCTTTACTGAAGGTTTTTGGAGACCTCAGTCCAGAGCGCTGTTAACTGGGTTGTCAGAGACCGGCCGGTCCAAAGGCACATCAGGAGTTCTCTTTACAGGTGGGAATCAGTGTCTACCTGCTAGCGCTGGGTGTTGTAGTTCTTCCCTGCTGAGCTCCCGGGATAGTCCTCACAACTGTTTCTGTCTGTCTCTATTGTTCGTTCTCTTCGTCCTCCAGGTGATATGGTAGGACGCACCCGTATGACGGGGTAGGCCTGGAGTTCTTCCGGGACCCTAGAGTCGCCCCTCTCCCACAGCTGCCTCCGTTGTCTGCTTAGGTGTTAAGTGAGACAGCCAACCTGTAATTAGCTGTCCGGCCGTGGTTTGCAGTGTACTTAAAGTCTCTTACTTGCTCGGCGTTCCGGCCACCGACTGTTTGCGCCTCAGAAGGATGTTGCCTCGGTCTAACAGCACGACTCCTTCTGGTCCCAATACTTCTTTACTGTATTCCCGTTGTGCACTGGTTAGTTCTGCTCTGAGGAGTCTGCCAGGATCCCATCCCTGACAGGTCCTCTCACTAGCTCTTCCCAGCTACTTCTCCCTGTCTTCCTGTCCAACCCCCAGTTTTACCAGAGTTGTGAGGAGTGGCCTACTAGATAGGACCACCCCCCCTGGTGGCCGGAGTGTGAAGTGTCGTGTGAGTGTACCTGGTCAGAGAAACTCCTTAGTGCAATCAGACGTACCATAGCTCCCCATAGTGGCGGAGCCACAGTACTGCAACAACCAGGACTCTGGGGTGCTGCAAATGCGTTAGAATTTATGGGCTCCTTTCAGGTCCTGACTATAGCCCATACATTCTAGCTGCTTCACTGCTGAAAACACTAGACACCCCAGGAACGACTGAGGTAAGTATAAATTTTTTTTTTGCTTTTTTAAATGGGTGAGGTGGGGGGGATGGAGACTGCACATGATGAAGTGTGTTTGAGGGGTACTGCACATGGAGAAATGATAGTGGGATAGGGGGCTGCAAATGATAAAGTAAGGGGGACTGCAGATGAAGTGAAGGGGGGATAGAGGGCTGCAAATGATGAAGGGGGACTGCAGATGAAGTGAAGGGGATAGAGGACTGTAAATTATAAAGTAATGTGGACTGCAAATGATGAAGTGGGGGTGATGCGGACTGCAAATGGTGAAGTGGGGGTGATGCAGACTGCAAATTATGAAGTGGGGGTGATGGGGACTGCAAATGAAGTGGGGGTGATGGGGACTGCAAATGATGATGTGGGGGCGATGGGGACTGCAAATGATGAAGTGGGGGTGATGGGGACTGCAAATGTTGAAGTGGGGTGATGGGGACTGCAAATGATGAAGTGGGGGTGATGGGGACTGCAAATGAAGTGGGGGTGATGGGGACTGCAAATGTTGAAGTGGGGGTGATGCGAACTACAAATGATGATGTGGGGGTGATGGGAACTGCAAATGGTGATGTGGGGTGATGGGGACTGCACATGATGAAGTGGGGGCGATGCGGAGTGCAAATGATGAAGTGGGGTGATGCGGACTGCAAATGATGATGTGGGGGTGATGGGTACTGCAAATGATGATGTGGGGGTGATGGGGACTGCAAATGATGATGTCAGGGTGATGCGGACTGCAAATCATAGAATCATAAAATGGTAGAATTTGAAGGGACCTCCTGGGTCATCTGGTCCAACCCCCTGCTCAAAGCAGGATTCACTAAATCATCCCAGACAGATGTCTGTCCAGCCTATGTTTGCAAACTTCCATTGAAGGAGAACTCACCACCTCTCGTGGCAGCCTGTTCTACTCATTGATCACCCTGTCAAAAAGTTTTTTCTAATATCTAATCTGTCTCCTCCCAATCAGTTTCATCCCATTGCTTCTAGTCTTTCCTTGTGCACATGTGAATAAAGATGATCCTTCTACAATGTGACAGCCCTTGAGATATTTGTAGACAGCTATTAAGTCTCCTCTCAGTCTTCTTTTTTGCAAGCTAAACATTCCCAAATCCTGTAACCGTTCCTAATAGGACATGGTTTGCAGACCAGTCACCATTCTGGTCGCTCTTCTCTGAACTTGCTCCAGTTTGTTGATGTCTTTTTTTAAATGTGGTGCCCAAAACTGGACACAGTATTCCAAATGAGGTCTGACCAAAGAGGAGTAGAGGGCAATAATGACTTCAAGTGATCTAGACTGTATGCTTCTGTTAATACATCCCAGAATTGCATTTGCCTTTTTTGCTGCTGCATCACACTGTTGACTCATGTTCAGTTTATGATCTATTAGTATACCCAAGTCTTTTTCACATGTGCTGTTGCTTAGCCCTATTCCTCACATTCTTTATGCTTTTTTCATTTTTATTGCTCAGATGTAGTACTTTGCATTTTTCCTTGTTAAAAACCATTGTTAGTTGCTGCCCACTGCTCCAGTTTATTTATATCTTTTTGAATCCTCTCTCTTCTCTAGTATTAGCTATCCCTCCTAGCTTTGTGTCATCAGCAAATTTAATCAGTGTACCCTCAATTCCTTCATCTAAATCATTGATAAAGATGTTGAACAATACGGGGCACAGGACAGAACCCTTTGGTACCCCACTTAAGACATTCTTCCAACTGGATGTGCAGCCATTTACGACCACTCTTTGGGTCCCATCACTAAGCCAGTTATGAATCCACCTAACAGTTGCCTTGTCCATTCCATGCTTAGTCATTTTTTTTTCAATAAGGATGGTGTTAGATACTCTGTCAAATGCTTTGCTTAAGTTAAGATATACTATATCTACAGCATTTTCCTGATCCACCCAGTCAGGGATTTTGTCATAGAAGAAAATTAAGTTAATCTGACATGACTTATTAGTTACAAACCCATGCTGACTCTGTTTAATCACTTCATTCTTATCCAGGTACTTACAAACATGTTGTTTAATAATTTGTTCAAAGATCTTTCCTGGTATGGAAGTCAGACTCACCGGCCTATAGTTCCCTGGGTCCACTGTCATGTTCTCAATGGCAAGAGAACATAGCATCAGCATATATAGGAACTAGCTCTTGGAAGATGGGAACTGAGCTGACCATGAACTAAACCTAACGCACAACTAGCAGTGGCCGGGTAGCATGCCTACGTTGATTCTAGATGCCCAGCACCAGCCGGAGGACTAAATAATGCTAGCAGAGGAAAATATTAGTCCTAGCTCACCTCTAGAGAAATACCCCGAAAGGAGACAGAGGCCCCCCACATGTATTGGCGGTGAATTAAGATGAAATAACAAACGTAGTATGAAAATAGGTTTAGCAAATTTGAGGTCCACTTACTACATAGCAGAAGACAGAAAGGACACTTTCATGGTCAGCTGAAAACCCTATCAAAACACCATCCAGGAATTACTTTAAAACTCTGGCATTAACTCATAACACCAGAGTGGCAATTCCTGTTCACAAGAGCTTTCCAGACACAGTAACGAAACTACAGCTGTGAACTGGAACAAAAATGCAAAAACAAACATGGACAAGAGTCCAACTTATCTAGTAGTTGTCTAGGAGCAGGAACAAGCACAGATAGGCTTCTGATAACATTGATGACCGGCAAGCAACTAACAGAGCAGCAAGGTTATATAGCGACTCCCACATCTTGATGGGAACAGGTGAACAGAGAAGATGAAAACACCAGTTCAATTCCACCAGTAGCCACCGGGGGAGCCCAGAATCCAAATTCACAACAGTACCCCCCCCTCAAGGAGGGGGCACCGAACCCTCACCAGAACCACCAGGGCGATCAGGATGGGCCCTATGAAAGGCACGAACCAGATCAGAGGCATGAACATCAGATGCATTCACCCAAGAATTATCCTCCTGGCCGTATCTCTTCCACTTGACCAGATACTGGAGTCTCCGTCTGGAAACACGAGAGTCTAAGATTTTCTCCACAACGTACTCCAACTCACCCTCAACCAACACCGGAGCAGGAGGCTCAACGGAAGGCACAACCGGTACCTCATACCTGCGCAATAATGACCGATGAAAAACGTTATGAATAGAGAAGGATGCAGGGAGGTCCAAACGGAAGGAAACAGGGTTAAGAATCTCCAATATCTTATACGGGCCGATGAACCGAGGCTTAAACTTAGGAGAAGAGACCCTCATAGGGACAAAACGAGAAGACAACCACACCAAATCCCCAACACAAAGCCGAGGACCAACACGACGGTGGCGGTTGGCAAAAAGCTGAGTCTTCTCCTGGGACAACCTCAAATTGTCCACCACCTGCCCCCAGATGTGATGCAATCTCTCCACCACAGCATCCACTCCAGGACAATCCGAAGATTCCACCTGACCAGAGGAAAATCGAGGATGAAACCCCGAATTACAGAAAAACGGGGACACCAAAGTGGCAGAGCTGGCCCGATTATTGAGAGCGAACTCTGCCAATGGCAAAAAAGCAACCCAATCATCCTGGTCAGCAGACACAAAACACCTCAGATATGTCTCCAGGGTCTGATTAGTCCGCTCGGTCTGGCCATTCGTCTGAGGATGGAAAGCGGACGAAAAAGATAAATCTATGCCCATCCTAGCACAGAATGCCCGCCAAAATCTAGACACGAATTGGGTCCCTCTGTCAGAAATTATATTCTCAGGAATACCATGCAAACGAACAACATTTTGAAAAAACAGAGGAACCAACTCGGAAGAAGAAGGCAACTTGGGCAGAGGAACCAAATGGACCATCTTAGAGAAACGGTCACACACCACCCAGATGACAGACATCTTCTGAGAAACAGGCAGATCTGAAATAAAATCCATCGAGATGTGCGTCCAAGGCCTCTTAGGAATGGGCAAGGGCAACAATAATCCACTAGCCCGAGAGCAACAAGGCTTGGCCCGAGCACAAACGTCACAAGACTGCACAAAGCCTCGCACATCTCGTGACAGGGAAGGCCACCAGAAGGACCTTGCCACCAAATCCCTGGTACCAAAAATGCCAGGATGACCTGCCAACGCAGAAGAATGAACCTCAGAGATGACTCTACTGGTCCAATCATCAGGAACAAACAGTTTATCAGGTGGGCAACGATCCGGTCTATCCGCCTGAAACTCCTGCAAGGCCCGCCGCAGGTCTGGAGAAACGGCTGACAATACCACTCCATCCTTAAGGATACCTGTGGGCTCAGAGTTACCAGGCGAGTCAGGCTCAAAACTCCTAGAAAGGGCATCCGCCTTAACATTCTTAGAACCCGGTAGGTATGACACCACAAAATTAAACCGAGAGAAAAATAATGACCAGCGCGCCTGTCTAGGATTCAGGCGCCTGGCGGTCTCAAGATAAATCAAGTTTTTGTGGTCAGTCAATACCACCACCTGATGTCTGGCCCCCTCAAGCCAATGGCGCCACTCCTCAAAAGCCCACTTCATGGCCAAAAGCTCCCGATTCCCAACATCATAATTCCGCTCAGCGGGCGAAAATTTACGGGAAAAGAAGGCACAAGGCCTCATCACGGAGCAGTCAGAACTTTTCTGCGACAACACTGCCCCAGCTCCGATCTCAGAAGCGTCGACCTCAACCTGAAAAGGTAGAGCAACATCAGGCTGACGCAACACAGGGGCAGAGGAAAAACGGCGCTTAAGCTCCCGAAAGGCCTTCACAGCGTCAGGGGACCAATCAGCAACATCAGCACCCTTCTTAGTCAAATCGGTCAATGGCTTAGCAATATCCGAAAAACCAGCAATAAATCGACGATAAAAGTTAGCAAAGCCCAAAAATTTCTGAAGACTCTTAAGAGAAGAGGGCTGCGTCCAATCACAAATAGCTTGAACCTTGACAGGATCCATTTCAATGGAAGAGGGAGAAAAAATATATCCCAAAAAGGAAATCCTCTGTACCCCAAAAACACACTTAGAACCCTTCACACACAAAGAATTAGACCGCAAAACCTGGAAAACCCTCCTGACTTGCTGGACATGAGAGTCCCAGTCATCCGAAAAAATCAGAATATCATCCAGATACACAATCATAAATTTATCCAAATAATCGCGAAAAATATCATGCATAAAGGACTGGAAAACTGACGGAGCATTTGAAAGACCAAAAGGCATCACTAAATACTCAAAGTGGCCCTCGGGCTTATTAAATGCGGTTTTCCACTCATCCCCCTGCCTGATTCGCACCAAATTATACGCCCCACGAAGGTCAATCTTAGAGAACCACTTGGCCCCCTTTATGCGAGCAAACAAATCAGTCAGCAACGGCAATGGGTATTGATATTTTACAGTGATTTTGTTCAAAAGCCGATAATCGATACATGGTCTCAAAGAGCCGTCTTTTTTTGACACAAAGAAAAAACCGGCTCCTAAGGGAGATGACGATGGACGAATATGTCCCTTTTCCAAGGACTCCTTTATATATTCTCGCATAGCAGCATGTTCAGGCACAGACAGATTAAATAAACGACCCTTTGGGTATTTACTACCCGGGATTAAATCTATGGCACAATCGCACTCTCGGTGCGGAGGTAATGAACCAAGCTTGGATTCTTCAAAGACGTCACGATAGTCAGACAGGAACTCAGGAATTTCAGAGGGAATAGATGATGAAATGGAAACCACAGGTACATCCCCATGAGCCCCCTTACATCCCCAGCTCAACACAGACATAGCTCTCCAGTCGAGGACTGGGTTGTGAGATTGCAGCCAAGGCAATCCTAGCACCAAATCATCATGTAGATTATACAGCACCAGAAAGCGAATAATCTCCTGGTGATCCGGATTAATACGCATAGTTACTTGTGTCCAGTATTGTGGTTTATTATTAGCCAATGGGGTGGAGTCAATCCCCTTCAGAGGAATAAGAGTCTCCAAAGGCTCTAAATCATACCCACAGCGTTTGGCAAAGGACCAATCCATAAGACTCAAAGCGGCGCCAGAGTCGACATAGGCGTCCGTGGTAATAGATGACAAAGAGCAAATCAAGGTCACAGATAGAATAAACTTAGACGGTAAGGTGCAAATGGAAACAGATTTATCAAGCTTTTTAGTGCGCTTAGAGCATGCTGATATAACATGAGTAGAATCACCACAATAGAAACACAACCCATTTTTCCGTCTAAAATTCTGCCGCTCGCTTCGGGACAGAATTCTATCACACTGCATACTCTCTGGCGACTTCTCAGTGGACACCGCCAGATGGTGCACTGGTTTGCGCTCCCGCAAACGCCTATCGATCTGAATAGCCATTGTCATGGACTCATTCAGACCCGCAGGCACAGGGAACCCCACCATAACATCCTTAATGGCATCAGAGAGACCCTCTCTGAAAGTCGCCGCCAGGGCGCACTCATTCCACTGAGTAAGCACAGACCATTTACGGAATCTTTGACAGTAAATTTCCGCTTCATCTTGCCCCTGAGATAGGGACATCAAAGTTTTTTCTGCCTGAAGCTCCAAATGAGGTTCGTCATAAAGCAACCCCAAGGCCAGAAAAAACGCATCCACATTGAGCAACGCAGGATCCCCTGGTGTCAATGAAAAAGCCCAGTCTTGAGGGTCGCCCCGGAGCAAGGAAATCACAATCCTGACCTGCTGTGCAGGGTCTCCGGCAGAGCGAAATTTCAGGGACAAAAATAATTTGCAATTATTTCGAAAATTCTGAAACCCAGATCTATTCCCCGAGAAAAATTCCGGCCAAGGAATTCTCGGCTCAGATACAGGTGCATGACAAACAAAGTCTTGCAAATTTTGTACCTTCGTGGCGAGATTATTCAAACCTGCAGTTACACTCTGAAGATCCATTACAAACAGGTGGACACAGAGCCATTCAAGGGTTAAGAGGAGGTAAGAAGCAGCTAGACAGCAATTAAGGGCTAGGCAGCAAAACTCTGAGGGGAAAAAAAAAAAAAAAAATTCCCTTACACACTTCTTTTTCTCCTGCTTCAGCCCAAACAATTAACACTTTGTGGGCCGGTCAAACTGTCATGTTCTCAATGGCAAGAGAACATAGCATCAGCATATATAGGAACTAGCTCTTGGAAGATGGGAACTGAGCTGACCATGAACTAAACCTAACGCACAACTAGCAGTGGCCGGGTAGCATGCCTACGTTGATTCTAGATGCCCAGCACCAGCCGGAGGACTAAATAATGCTAGCAGAGGAAAATTTTAGTCCTAGCTCACCTCTAGAGAAATACCCCGAAAGGAGACAGAGGCCCCCCACATGTATTGGCGGTGAATTAAGATGAAATAACAAACGTAGTATGAAAATAGGTTTAGCAAATTTGAGGTCCACTTACTACATAGCAGAAGACAGAAAGGACACTTTCATGGTCAGCTGAAAACCCTATCAAAACACCATCCAGGAATTACTTTAAAACTCTGGCATTAACTCATAACACCAGAGTGGCAATTCCTGTTCACAAGAGCTTTCCAGACACAGTAACGAAACTACAGCTGTGAACTGGAACAAAAATGCAAAAACAAACATGGACAAGAGTCCAACTTATCTAGTAGTTGTCTAGGAGCAGGAACAAGCACAGAGAGGCTTCTGATAACATTGATGACCGGCAAGCAACTAACAGAGCAGCAAGGTTATATAGCGACTCCCACATCTTGATGGGAACAGGTGAACAGAGAAGATGAAAACACCAGTTCAATTCCACCAGTAGCCACCGGGGGAGCCCAGAATCCAAATTCACAACAGTCCACCTTCTTCCCCTTTTTAAAGATAGGAACAACATTTGCTCTTTTTCAGTCTTCTGGGACTTCTCCTGTTCTCCAAGAATTTTATTTTCAAAGATTATGGAGAGTGGTTCAAAAATGTCTTCTGCTATCTCCTTCAGTACTCTGGGGTGTAATTCATCTGGCCCTGGATATTTGAATTCATTTATGTTAGCTAAGTGTTTCCTCACTATCTTTCTGTTTATAGATATCCTGGATTATTCTTTTCTTTTAATAGAACAATGAAGATCAGTTGATGTTACATTTCCTTTCTGAGAGAAAACAGATGCAAAATAGGAATTTAAAAGTTCGGCATTCTCAACATCGCTTACCATTTCATCATTTTCATCCTGTAAAAATCCTATAGCATATTTGACTTTTCTTTTACTTTTGACATATCCCCCAAATCCTTTTTTATTGCTTTTGATGTCTCTTGCAAGCCTTAATTCATTGTCAGCATTAGATAATCTGATTAGTGCCCTGCAGGTTCTGCAGACAGCATTATATTCTTCTTTAGATATGCCTCCCTCTTTCCATTTGATAAACATTTATTTCTTCCTTTTTAGCATGTATTTAAGTTCTGTGTTCATCCATCCTGGTTTCCTTAAATGCTTTGTATTCTTCCCTCTTTTTGGAATTGTTAACGAGTGTGCTTTGAGAATCTCATATTACAGGATTTCCCAACCTACCTGGACATTTTTGTCCTTAAGGATATCCAGCCATTGGATCCCTCTGATTCTCTTTCTGAGTCCCTCAAAATCTGCCTTTCTGAAATCTAACCTTGAAGTCCGAGTCTTCACAGATCTTCCTCCTCTAGTTATCCAAAATGCTAAAATAGCATGGTCGCTACCTCCTAGGGTCCCAGCCACTCTTACCTCAACCATTACCAAGGTAGCAGATTCCCTTGTTTTCTACCTTAAGGTACCTTCACACTAAGCGACGCTGCAGCGATACATACAAAGATGCCGATCACTGCAGCGTCGCTGTTTGGTCGCTGGAGAGCTGTCACACAGACAGCTCTCCAGCAACCAACGATGCCGAGGTCCCCGGGTAACCAGGGTAAACATCGGGTTGCTAAGCGCAGGGCCGCGCTTAGTAACCCGATGTTTACCCTGGTTACCAGTGTAAAATGTAAAAAAACAAACAGTACATACTCACCTTCGCGTCCCCCGGCGTCCGCTTCCTGCACTGACTGTGAGTGCCGGCCCTAACAGCAGAGCGGTGACGTCACCGCTGTGCTGTGCTTTCACTTTATGGCCGGCGCTCAGTCAGTGCAGGAAGCGGACGCCGGGGGACGCGAAGGTGAGTATGTACTGTTTGTTTTTTTACATTTTACACTGGTAACCAGGGTAAACATCGGGTTACTAAGCGCGGCCCTGCGCTTAGTAACCCGATATTTACCCTGGTTACCATTGTAAAACATCGCTGGTATCGTTGCTTTTGCTGTCAAACACAACGATACACGGCGATCTGACGACCAAATAAAGTTCTGAACTTTAACCAACGACCAGCGATATCACAGCAGGATCCTGATCGCTGCTGCCTGTCAGACTTAACGATATCGCTAGCCAGGACGCTGCAACGTCACAGATCGCTAGCGATATCGTTTAGTGTGAAGGTACCTTTAACTTTTGGAAGATAAAGTTGTCAGCAAGAGAGGATAAGAATTTGCTTCACCTGTATTTTTTGCCTGAGAGTGATCATCTCCCATGATCACTATATCATATTTTTTCGAGAACTTGGCCATTCGATGCATAAAGAGTTCATCCATATCTTCAGCTTGCAGAGGCAGCCTGTAGTAAATGCATACAATGGTGTCCTTTCTGTTGTTCTCTCCTTGTATTCTTACCCAAAGTTTACACAGAACTCCCAGTCTCTGAAGCATCAATCTCTGTGCAGATATAATATGCAAATTGCCTCTTCAGAGAAAGAGAGGATTTAAAGGCAAGAGGAGAAGAAGGCAGCTTGCATATTATATTTCCCAGAGGAGAATTGTACGGCGAATAAGCCTCCTTACCTTGACAAGCCAGAACTGGTATGTCACTCTCCATAAAGAGAAACGTTACCCTTTAGACCCCTGTGCAGATACAGTGGGGCAAAAAAGTATTTAGTCATTCAGCAATAGTGCAAGTTCCACCACTTAAAAAGATGAGAGGCGTCTGTAATTTACATCATAGGTAGACCTCAACTATGGGAGACAAACTGAGAAAAAAAAATCCAGAAAATCACATTGTCTGTTTTTTTATCATTTTATTTGCATATTATGGTGGAAAATAAGTATTTGGTCAGAAACAAAATTTCATCTCAATACTTTGTAATACATCCTTTGTTGGCAATGACAGAGGTCAAACGTTTTCTGTAAGTCTTCACAAGGTTGCCACACACTGTTGGTATTTTGGCCCATTCCTCTATGCAGATCTCCTCTAGAGCAGTGATGTTTTTGGCTTTTCGCTTGGCAACACGGACTTTCAAATCCCTCCAAAGGTTTTCTACAGGGTTGAGATCTGGAGACTGGCTAGGTCACTCCAGGACCTTGAAATGCTTCTTACGAAGCCACTCCTTCGTTGCCCTGGCGGTGTGCTTTGGATCATTGTCATGTTGAAAGACCCAGCCACGTTTCATCTTCAATGCCCTTGCTGATGGAAGGAGGTTTGCACTCAAAATCTCACGATACATGGCCCCATTCATTCTTTCATGTACCCGGATCAGTCGTCCTGGCCCCTTTGCAGAGAAACAGCCCCAAAGCATGATGTTTCCACCACCATGCTTTACAGTAGGTATGGTGTTTGATGGATGCAACTCAGTATTCTTTTTCCTCCAAACACGACAAGTTGTGTTTCTACCAAACAGTTCCAGTTTGGTTTCATCAGACCATAGGACATTCTCCCAAAACTCCTCTGGATCATCCAAATGCTCTCTAGCAAACTTCAGATGGGCCCGGACATGTACTGGCTTAAGCAGTGGGACACGTCTGGCACTGCAGGATCTGAGTCCATGGTGGCGTAGTGTGTTACTTATGGTAGGCCTTGTTACATTGGTCCCAGCTCTCTGCAGTTCATTCACTAGGTCCCCCCGCGTGGTTCTGGGATTTTTGCTCACCGTTCTTGTGATCATTCTGACCCCACGGGGTGGGATTTTGCGTGGAGCCCCAGATCGAGGGAGATTATCAGTGGTCTTGAATGTCTTCCATTTTCTAATTATTGCTCCCACTGTTGATTTCTTCACTCCAAGCTGGTTGGCTATTGCAGATTCAGTCTTCCCAGCCTGGTGCAGGGCTACAATGTTGTTTCTGGTGTCCTTTGACAGCTCTTTGGTCTTCACCATAGTGGAGTTTGGAGTCAGACTGTTTGAGGGTGTGCACAGGTGTCTTTTTATACTGATAACAAGTTTAAACAGGTGCCATTACTACAGGTAATGAGTGGAGGAAAGAGGAGACTCTTAAAGAAGAAGTTACAGGTCTGTGAGAGCCAGAAATCTTGATTGTTTGTTTCTGACCAAATACTTATTTTCCACCATAATATGCAAATAAAATGATAAAAAAACAGACAATGTGATTTTCTGGATTTTTTTTTCTCAGTTTGTCTCCCATAGTTGAGGTCTACCTATGATGTAAATTACAGACGCCTCTCATCTTTTTAAGTGGTGGAACTTGCACTATTGCTGAATGACTACCGTATTTTTCGGCCTATAAGACGCACCGTACTATAAGACGCACCCCAAATTTGGGGTGAAAAATGCAGAAAAGATTTTTTATAAGATGGGGGTCCGTCTTATTGTCCGAATTTAAGATCTCTTACCTGAGGGCAGGCAGTGGCAGAGCAGGGTCACAGGAGGCATGGTGGTGGCAGAGGTGAGGTGATGCTGAGGTGCGGTGGGCAGAACGGCGTGCACCTGAGCAGGGTCCCATCCTGCTTAGGTGGGCGACGCCATGGCCTGGTGTCCATGGAGAGGTTGCTGTGGCGGTGGCAGACGTGCGGTCACTTCCTCAGGTGGCAGCGGCCAGGGTCCCTTCCACATTTGAGGTGACGCCACAGCAGTAGTGAAGGAGAGCAGCAGAGCTGGGTGGTTTTCCTGGTGGCGGCGGGCTTACCGGTATTGTGGCGGCGACAGAGGTGCGGGCATGATGTGGCACGGTGAGCTGTATGGCGTGAGCAGGTCCCATCCATATTTGAGGTGAATCCGCGGCCCGGTATTGATGGAGAGCAGCAGCGCTGGTGAGTTACGGTATTTTCCGGTGGCGGCGGCCATCTTGCTGAGGCCGCGCGTGCGCAGATTCACTACTCTGCGTCCCAGGGCTTCAGGAAAATGGCCGCCGCGATCTCCATCTGCGCACGCGCGGCCTCCCGCGGCCATTTACCTGAAGCCCTGGGACGCAGAGTAGTGAATCTGCGCACGCGCGGCCTCAGCAAGATGGCCGCCGCCACCGGAAAATACCGTAACTCACCAGCGCCGCTGCTCTCCATCAATACCGGGCCGCGGATTCACCTCAAATATGGATGGGACCTGCTCACGCCATACAGCTCACCGTGCCACATCATGCCCGCACCTCTGTCGCCGCCACAATGCCGGTAAGCCTGCGTTCCGAATATAAGACGCATCCCCCATTTTCCTCACAATTTTTTTGGGGAAAAAGTGCGTCTTATATGCCAAAAAATACGGTAAATACTTTTTTGCCCCACTGTATATGATTTTCTAACATACAATGCAACACACCTCCTCCTCGTGTATCAAGTCTGTTTCTTGTAAATAAATTGTATCCTTGTAGCCTTGTATTCCAATCATGTGTATCGTCCCATCAAGTTTCAGTGATTCCAATGACATCATATTTCTTCTCTTGTGTTAGTAGTTCCAATTCTCCTTGTTTGTTGCACATGCTTTGTGCATTTGTATAGAAACATTTTAGTTTGTCATTGGTTTCTCTTTCTCCAATATTTTTATTATTTAGATTTTTTTGTCTTTGTTCTTGATTTCCACTTCTAATAGCAGAGTTCTCATTAGTATTTGTCAGCTGTATGGCTTTTTCTGGCCTTTTGCTTCCCTTCCCAGAGTGTAGCAAGGTGACTTTCAAATACATGTTTTCCAGTCTTCGTAAGGTGCACGCCATCTCTAGCAAGCTGTCCATCGTATAGGTAATTCACTCCGTGATCCAGAAATCCAAATCCTTGCTGATGGCACCATCGACGTAGCCAGTTGTTCAGCTGCAGAATCTTATTCCACCTCCTTGTTCCATAGCCATCCACTGGGAGGATGGAAGAGAAGACCACCTGCGCTCCCAATTCTTTCACTTTCTTACCTAAGTTTTCAAAGTCACTGCAGATGGTTTTCAGGTCCTTTCTTCAAGGTCCAAATGATGAAGTGGGGGTGATGCGGACTGCAAATGATGATGTGGGGGTAATGGGGACTGCAAATGATGATGTGGGGGTGATGGGGACTGCAAATGATGATATGGAGGAGATAGGGACTGCAAATAATGAAGTGGGTGATGGGGACTGCAAATGATGATGTGGGGGTGATGGGGACTGCAAATGATGAAGTTGGGTGATGGGGACTGCAAATGATGAAGTTGGGTGATGGGGACTGCAAATGATGTGGAGGTGACGGGGACTGCAAATGATGAAGTGGGGGTGATGGGGACTGCAAATGATGATGTGGAGGTGATGGGGACTGCAAATGATGAAGGGGGTTATGGGGACTGCAAATGATGGGGTGATGTGGACTGCAAATGATGTGGGGGTGATGGGGACTGCAAATTATGTGGGGGTGATGGGGACTGCAAATGATGTTGGGGTGATGGGGACTGCAAATGATGTGGGGGTGATGGGGACTGCAAATGATGAAGTGGGAGTGATGGGGACTGCAAATGATGAAGTGGGGATTATGGGGACTGCAAATGATGAAGTGGGGGTGATGGGGACTGCAAATGATGATGTGGGGGTGATGGGGACTGCAAATGATGATGTGGGGGTGATGGTAATTGCAAATGATGAAGTGCGGGTAATGGGAACTGCAAATGATGAAGTAGGGGTGATGGGGACTGCAAATTATGAAGTGGGGGTAATGGGAACTGCAAATGATGAAGTGGGGGTGAGGGACAGGGGACAGCAATTGAATTGAAGGTGGCGGTGGGGAGTGCAAATGGTGAATTGAAGGTGGGCAGTGGGGAGAGCAAATAATGATGAATTTTGAGGGTGGGGGAGTAAATGATGTATTGAATGTGGAGAAGAGCAGTTGATAATAAATAGAGGGTGGGAGAGAGAAGACATGTCAATGAATTGAGGCAGAAGGGGCATGTAACTATAATGAATTGGGGTAAGGGTTAAGGCCCCGTCTCACTTAGCGACGCTAAAGCGATCCCGACAACGATACGACCTGTCAGGGATCGTTGCTGCGTCGCTATGTGGTCGCTGGTGAGATGTCAAAAAGTGAGATCTTCCCAGCGATCGCTGCTGCGATCTCACTGTTTGACATCTCACCAGCGACCTGTAGCGACCTGTACAACGATGTCACATGGGAGCTATTATGACGATTCAGTGTCTGAGTCGTCAACGAGGTCGTTGTTAAGGTGTCAAACACAGCAATGTGTGCTACCCAGCGGGACCTCAACGATCAAAAAACGGCCCAGGCCATTCCGACACGACCAGCGATCTCACAGCAGGGGCCTGGTCGCTGCTACGTGTCACACATAGCGAGATCGCTACTGAGGTCGCTGTTGCGTCACAAAACTTGTGAATCAGCAGCGATCTCGCTAGCGATCTCGCTAAGTGAGACGGGGCCTTTAGAGCGGGAGGTACACAGTGGGGGGCATTTAGGATAAAGTAACTGGTAATGAATTGGGGGAAAGAGTACAGGTGCTAATTAATTTATATATTAAATGGGGAAAGTGGCTATGTATAGATAGTGGGGGCACAGTGGTGGATTATAATTAATATTTGGAATAGTGGGTTGCATAATAACCAAGTATATATTAATGGTGGGTGCACGTCTGTATTCAGATGTGTAAAAAGAAAGAGAAAAAGTGGGGAATGTGCTCAGGAAGCGGTGCTCTAAATAACTTATTTAATGCATAGCCAAGTCCTGACTGAAAGAAATGATGGCGGTCTGCGCTGGATTAAAAAGAAATGCAAAGATGAAGAAGGACTTCAGCTAGAGACGTCACTGGTGAGTCAGTGTGTAACCTGTACACTGACACTATACACTGTATAAAGAGCTCCTGTGTATAATGTCACTGGTGATCACTGTATTATGTGTACACTGACACTGTATACTATGTACAGAGCTCCTGTGTATAATGTCACCGGTGATCACTTTATTACCTGTACACTGACACTGTATACAGAGCTCCTGTGTATAATGTCACCGGTGATCACTGTATTACCTGTACATTATACACTATATGCAGAACTCCTGTGTATAATATCACTAGTGATCACTGTATTACCTGTACACTGACACTATATACAGAACTCCTGTGTATAATGTCACTGGTGATCACTTTATTACCCGTACACTGACACTATATACAGAGCTCCTGTGTATAATGTCACCGGTGATCACTTTATTACCTGTACACTGACACTGTATACAGAGCTCCTGTGTATAATGTCACCAGTGATCACTGTATTACCTGTACACTATACACTATATGCAGAACTCCTGTGTATAATGTCGCTAGTGATCACTGTATTACCTGTACACTGACACTATATACAGAGCTCCTGTGTATAATGGCTTCAGTGATCACTGTATTACCTGTACACAGACCATGCATACTAAGTACAGATCTCCTGTGTATTATGTCACTTATGGTGATAATATTTTTTTTTTTATTAATGATCGGTATTGTATTATTCAGTCACAATGTGGGGGTGATATGTTGTCCGGGCATGGTGTGGCGGTATTTGTTCCTTGTATGTGCTATTATTTGGTCACTATGTGGTGGTAATATGTGGTCTGGTCATGTTGTGTTGGTATTTGTTCCTTGTATATGGTATTATTGGTCACCATGTGGGGGTAATATGTGATCTGGACATGGTGCGGTGGTATTTGTCCCTTGTATATGATATTGTTTGGTCACTGTGGTGGTAATATTTGGTCTGCACATGGTGTGGCGGTATTTGTTCCTTGTATTGGTATTATAGGTCACTATGTGGTGATAATATGGTGTCTGGTTATGGTCTGGTCGTATTTGTCCCTTGTATGTGGTATTATTGGTCATTTTAAAAACCGAAAAATAAATACCTAAATTGTATTGCATATTTTAACAAATGTTTAATAGGTTAGAATAGAGTAGGGCTCAGTCAAAAGAGTCTACCTTGTCGTTGTGGCAGATTAAAAAATCTTTTGGCCAAAACAAAAGCTGCTGGCGATGTATGTGATCTGGTGATGGGAACTGTTAATGTTTGACTGGTGAAAAGTGGAGTTTTTCCAAGAGAAAGCGGTGGGACTGTGGACAGTTCGAGGGGTGGAGGCGGGGCTGGGTTGGAGACTGGGTGGAGTCTCAAGGGGGCCCCGAAAATTTTGCCAGTATGGGGCCAGGAAATTCCTAGTGGCAGCCCTGACCTAGTGCCCTCTGTGTATTAAACTGATCGCTTCCTGGTCCTGCCTCACTGCCTGCCAACTTCATCAGTAAGTGGGGATGGACTTTATTAAATTCATTCAGTTTTGAAATGTCATGGTTACAGTGGGGTGAATGCGAGAGGATGGTGGTATTGTGGGGGGTAAATGTGAGAGGATGGTGATATTGTGGGGACTGAAATGAGGGAGGGGAAACGGCATTGGGGGTGAATGTGACAGGATGGGGTATTGCAGGGGAGGGGGTGTAGTGCACTGGGGGTGAATGTGAGAGGATAGGGGTATTGTGGGGAATGAAGTGAGGGAGAGGGCAACAGGGCACTGTGGATGAATTTGAGAGGATGGGGTTTCGTGGGGGCTGACTTGAGGGAGGGGCAACAGGGCACTGGGGGGTGAATGTGAGAGGATGGGGGGTATTGTGGGGGCTGAAGTGGAGTGGGGGACAGGGCATTGGGGGGTTAATGTGAGAGGATAGGGGTATTGTGGGAGATGAACTAAGGGAGGGGTGACAGGGCACTGGGGGTGAATCTGATAGGATGGGGTATTGTAGGGGCTAGGGCACTGGGGGGGTTAATGTGAGAGGATGGGGTATTGTGGGGGCTGAAGTGGGGGAGGGGCGACGGCACTGGGGGTGAATTTGAGATGGGGTATTGTGAGGCAGGGGGAGACAGGGCACAGGGGGTGAATGTGAGAGGATGGGGGATTGTGGGGGAGGGGGGGCAGAGCACTGGGGGTGAATGTGAGAGGATGGGGGTGGAGCCTGGGTGGAGTCTCAAGGGGGCCCCAAAAATTTTGCCAGTATGGGGCCACGAAATTCCTAGTGGCAGCCCTGACCTAGTGCCCTCTGTGTATTAAACTGAATAATTCCTGGTCTGGCCTCACTGCCTGCAAACTTCATCAGTAAGTGGGGATGGAATTTATTAAATTCATTCAGTTTTGAAATGTCATGGTTACTGTGGGGTGAATGCAAGAGGATGGGGGTATTGTGGGGAGTGAATGGAGAGGATGGTCATACATATTGTGGGGACTGAAATGAGGGACGGGAAACAGGGCATTGGGGGGTGAATGTGAGAAGATGGGGTATTGTAGGGGAGGGGGTACAGTGCACTGGGGTGAATGTGAGAGGATTGGGGTATTGTGGGGGATGAAGTGAGGGAGGGGGCAACAGGGCACTGGGGGTGAATTTGAGAGGATGGGGTATTGTGGTGGCTGATGTGAGGGAGGGGCAACAGGGCACTGGGGGGTGAATGTGAGAGGATGGGGTATTGTGGGGTAGGGGGCACTGGGGGTGAATGTGAGAGGATGGGGGGTATTGTGGGGGCTGTAGTGGAGGTGGGGGACAGGGCATTGGGGGTTAATGTGAGAAAATTGGGGTATTGTGGGGGCTGAAGTGAGGGAGGGGCGACAGGGCACTGGGGGTGAATCTGAGAGGATGGGGGTATTGTAGGGGCTAGGGCACTGGGGCGTTAATGTGAGAGGATGGGAATATTGTGGGGGCTGAAGTGGGGGAGGGGCGACAGGGCACTGGGGGTGAATCTGAGAGGATGGGGGTATTGTGGGGTTGGGGATAGAGCACAGGGTGCAAGTGAGAGGATGGGCTGTTGGGGCGTGGGAGGGGGATAGGTAGGGTGCTTTTTATACTTGTGAGCTCGGTCTTTTATAAGTATTAGTATAACAAGCATAACAATACAGGTTAACAGCGTTAGTACTTTAATAATAGATTAATATTTCAGTATTAGTATAACAAAGATAAGTATTAGCATAAGGGCGCACACAGACGCCGTATAACTCATGCGATGATCGCATCGCAATCCTCGAACTGGCTGGTACCGCTCCTGATTTGAGTGTGATGGATTACTATGCAGCTGTCACACTCAGGTGTGGAGAGCTGACGGTCAGTCTGAGGGTTGCGATGCGATCCTTGCATGAAAAATACTCCCATCTGTCAGCCCCCTAACAAGTATAACAATACAGTAACCGCGAGCTGTATTCTATTTAATAAAAAGCAATTTATTATTATAATAAAGTTATTAAAGGCTCGGGATAATTGTCTGCAGTCACTCTGAGACTACAGACCGCAAAATCATGATGTGGTGTGCCTGCCGTCATGAGACCCCAAGACCACTGGTGCGATCATGTGACCGCATTTACAATTTGCATGTGTCGACTAGATCAAGTTTGACTTCACTCAATAGAAGATAATTGGGAGAAGCCGAAAAAGTTGTCACACGACCCCCTGTTCACATCAGCGATGCTGGGGCCATTACTACTGTACATAGGGGGACTCAGTTAAAGGGAACCTGTCACCCCCAAAATCGATGGTGAGGTAAGCTCACCATCATCAGGGGCTTATCTACTTCTGTAATGCTGTAGATAAGCCGCCGATGTTACCTGAAAGAGGAGAAAAAGGTTAGATTATACTCACCCAGGGGCGGTCCCGCTCCGATGGGCGTCTCAGGTCCGATACAGCGCCTCCCATCTTCATTCCATGACGTCCTCTTCTGGTCTTCACGCTGCTGCTCCGGCGTACTTTGTCTGCCCTGTTGAGGCCAGAGCAACGTACTGCAGTGCGCAGGCGCTGGAAAGGTCAGAGAGGCCTGGCGCCTGTGCACTGCAGTACTTTGCTCTGCCCTCAACAGGGCAAAGTACGCCTGTGCCGGAGCCGCGGCGCAAAGACCAGAAGAGGACATCATGGAATGAAGATAGGAGGCACCGGGGCGGACCTGAGACGCCCATCGGACCGGACTGCAGCGGGACCGCCCCTGGGTGAGTATAATCTAACCTATTTTTCTCCTCTTTCAGGTAACATCGGAGGCTTATCTACAGCATTACAGAATGCTGCAGATAAACCCTGATGCCGGTGGGCTTACCTCACCCTCGATTTTGGGGGTGACAGGTTCCCTTTAAATATTAAGTGGCCACTTAAGAAGCATATTTATAGGGGCACCAGTAGGGTGGTGCTGAGGCAGCTGTCAATCAGTGCCGGGGTGAGGTTACAGCTGCCACTCTCTATACACAGAGAGGTGACTGAAACCGTGCCAGCGCAACCCCATGACTGGAAGAGCAAGGCTGCCAGGAAGAATAAAGTTAATGTCCTCCCGGCAGAGGGTCTCTCAGTGCAGGAGCCGCACGGTGTCAGAACACTATTGTTATACTGTGTATTGGAGGAGCAGTGGGGACATAATTCTATATATAGGGGAACTCTGGGGACATCATACTGTGTATAAGGGAGCTGTGGGCCCACCATACTGTGTATAGGGGAGCTGTGGGATCTTCATACGGTGTATAGGTCAGCTGTGGGCCCAACATACTGTATATAGAGGAGTTATACATGGGGAACTCAGGGAACATTATTAAATGCTAAGTGGGCACTTAAACATTATTGTTATAGGGGCTCTCAGTGTTGCGACCATCAAAGTTGCACATGGAGTATTATTACTTTCTAGGGACAAAATTTGGAGGGCACATGCACAGGAAATTAATATTTTCTAAGGGGCAATTTTACCATCTAGAGAGCACAAAGGAGGCATTATTACGATGTAAGGCTGCCGTCACACTAGCAGTATTTGGTCAGTATTTTACATCAGTTTTTCTAAGCCAAAACCAGGAGTGGAACAATCAGAGGAAAAGTATAATAGAAACATATGCACCACTTCTGTATTTATCACCCACTCCTGGTTTTGGGTTGCAAATACTGATGTAAAATACTGACCAAATACCGCTAGTGTGACAGCAGCCGAAGGGTCACAGTAGTGGCATTACTATGCGGGACACTAAGAGCAGCTCTGTATCAGCAGGATGAGGAGATTGTGCAGTTTGGGAATAAATTTGCACATGGAAACAAGAAGCAATGGCATGAAAGGGAGAAGATACAGATTAGATATTAGTAAAAACTTTGTGAGAGGTGGTGACTAGTGATGAGCGAACAGCATTATTGCTCGGGTGATCTCCGTGTATTTTGTAGTACTCGGACATTTAGTTTTCCTCCCTCAGCTGCATGATTTACAGCTGCTAGCCAGGCTGAATACATGTGATGAATGCCTGTTTATTAGGGAATTCCCACATGTATTCAGGCTGTCCAGCAGCCGTAAATCATGCAGCTGAGGTGAGCATGCTCAGGGAGACCCGAGCAACAATGCTATTCTCTCGTCATCACTAGTGGTGAGTTCTTCAGTGGAATTGTTCACACAGAGGCTGGACGGACATCTGTCCGAGAGGATTCAGTAATCCTGCATTGAGCAGGGGGTTGGACACGATGACCCTGGAGGTCCCTTCCAATTCGAACATTCTAGGATTTCATTATTCTACATGTGATGGGTGCTGGAAATGAGAGAAGACAGATGTGACGAGTCTTGGCTGGAGAAGTCGACACATCTGTCTGGGTCAGATGGGAAAAGTGAACGACTCCACTAGAAAGAACGTCAGCAGTAAGTCGCCATCTGTAACTGTGCTGTGATCTCTGTATGTTCTGCAGGACTGGTATCTACCACTATATGTCACCGCATGGCAGTAAGATCAGTGCTGGGCTTTGTATAGAGTTGTAGTTTCAATAACAGTGCTCCCGAGGTTCTCCTAAACCACCAGTTATAATCAGGATTACTTGGTTATCGGCCACAGGTGGACACAGACAGAAAGGGCCCCTGGGCAAGAACATATGGGCCCTTTGCAGCCCAAGATCTCCTGAAAATGCTAAATTGCACCTTTTTGGGAGGTAGAAATGGGCCCCCTTACCTCTTGTGCCCACGTGGGTTGCACCAATGCTATGTCCTCCTGTTAGGGGCCCATTCCCATGTTTTGCCCCGAGCTGATCCCCTAGCTACGCCTCGGGGGTTGTCAGCCGTCTGGGTGCGCCCTGTGATGCGGGATCAGTGGCCCAATGTCAGTTAACCCTTTCCATAACGCCCTTCTGGGCCCACTTTGATCATCTCCATATTTTTGTAGCTGCCTTTAGGTGTATCCACATCACCACGCCGCAATGTATTATTGTGATTATTTCTGATTCGTATTGAACCTGTACAATTAAAAAAAAAAAAAAAAAAAAAAAAAGTTTGCGAATAAGAAACCAAGCCCCGCATCGTCTGTGGGCGACTGTGGAGAGCAGGCTCCTGAAAGTGTCTGGGCTATGAGCGTTCGCTCCACAACTGTCCCTATTCTGTGTGATGGGAAGCTGCCAAGCTTCCCCGGGGTCTCCTGCTCGGTGACAGCAGGGGACGAGGCGCAGTCCGCCAGTCTCTGGGCCCTGGTCTGTATATAAGGGCTCGCGTCACAGTCACCCAAGGGAACACTATGCTCCAGCGCTGAACACACAGCAGGCAGCTACATGCACAGCCACGGCTGCAGTTCTCTCTACAGGCAGTACGCAGGACACCTCACTGCAAGGACCCACGTTACAAGACCCCGGCGCGGGAAATTGGAAAGTAGTGCACTGCAGCCACACACAGTCAGTGCTCCCGGCAGTCAGTGACCCCGTCTTCCTCCGCGCCGCTGTACAGCTCGGAGATGAAGAGCAAAAAACATGTCCGTGGGCTGCCGCAGCCAGAAGAGTGCGGAGTCTGGTTAGATGCGTCACAGCTGAAAAAGCGGCCCCATCAGGTGAGGTGAGGGAGGATGGGAGGCAGGGTGTATGGGAAGCAGCTGTGTGGTGATGTGAGGGGCAGGCAAGGCTCACTTCCGGGGAGGACGTTTCAGTGGGCCACCTGTAAAGCCCCTCTGTAGCCATATCAGGTCTTGTGGGATGAGTTGTAGTTGTGACTGACACCATTCATGCTCCCATATCAAAACACTCCAGCTGAAAGAAAAACTGCAAATTCTCTATTTTACATTGATCATTGAGTGTCCGTGGCGAGGGTTTGGTGACCCGAGTGTCTGTGGTGTGGATGTAGCGACCCGAGTGTCTGTGGCGTGGATGTGACGACCCGAGTGTCTGTGGCGTGGATGTGACGACCCGAGTGTCTGCGGCGTGGATGTGACGACCCGAGTGTCTGCGGCGTGGATGTGACGACCCGAGTGTCTGCGGCGTGGATGTGACGACCCGAGTGTCTGCGGCGTGGATGTGACGACCCGAGTGTCTGCGGCGTGGATGTGACGACCCGAGTGTCTGCGGCGTGGATGTGACGACCCGAGTGTCTGCGGCGTGGATGTGACGACCCGAGTGTCTGCGGCGTGGATGTGACGACCCGAGTGTCTGCGGCGTGGATGTGACGACCCGAGTGTCTGCGGCGTGGATGTGACGACCCGAGTGTCTGCGGCGTGGATGTGACGACCCGAGTGTCTGCGGCGTGGATGTGACGACCCGAGTGTCTGCGGCGTGGATGTGACGACCCGAGTGTCTGCGGCGCGGATGTGACGACCCGAGTGTCTGCGGCGCGGATGTGACGACCCGAGTGTCTGCGGCGCGGATGTGGCGACCCGAGTGTCTGCGGCGCGGATGTGGCGACCCGAGTGTCTGCGGCGCGGATGTGGCGACCTGAGAGTCCGTGGCGGGGGGGTGGTGCACCACATCGCGGGGCACCAATGGGTTAGCATAGTGGCCAGGGGTCTATTGGAGACCCCCTGTACCTGTCATGACAGTTCTCTTGTGAAAGTCAGCTTGTAGCAGGTGTTCATAGAAGACTAAAACGGTATTCATAGAGCACAGTATGTATGTATGTATATGTGTGTGTGTGTGTGTGTGTGTGTGTGTGTGTGTGTGTGTATATATATGCGTTGCCCGGGCATAGTAACTAACTGTGGTTAGTTATAACAAATTATGATTATCCTCGATCCCATAGTTCAGTGCCCATATACCCATCACACATCTTCCATCCCATAGTCCCGTGCCCACATACTCATCACACATCCTCCATCCAATAGTCCTGTGCCCATATACCCATCATACATAACCTCCATCCCAAAGTCTCATGCCCATAAACCATCACAAATCCTCCATCCCATAGTCCTGAGCTGGGAGGCGCTGAGCAGGGAGTTCCTGTAGATGTGCTGTTATGTAACCTGGCAGTGCGGCTCTGTGTGCGTCCGCTGATGATGCGATTTTCTACGCCAGTAACAATAGAGCCCGTCAGTAATATCGGAGGGGATGATTCATTTCTGTCATGTGCTCCTTTCTGGGGGGCAGACAATGGCTGGGAGCTTATGATCCCGGGGATGCTAAATTTCTCCCATCCGGTGAGTGTCTGCTGAGGTGTTGTGGAGTGGGAAAACTGCTCATAGCAACCAATCAAAGCTCAGCTTTCATCTTTTAAACAGCTCTGGTGAAATGAAAGATGCTTAGTGATTGGTTGCTATTGGCAACACATGCAGTGTAACCTGTTATGGTCAAGAAGATGAAATGCCTATGAAATATATATATATATATATATATCTCAAAAAAATAAAGGGAACACTAAAATCCCACATCCTAGATATCACTGAATGAAATGTTCCAGTTGTAAGTCTTTATTCATTATATAGTGGAATGTGTTGAGAACAGTAAACCTAAAAATGATCAACGTAAATCACAACTAATATCCCACAGAGGTCTGGAGTTGGAATGATGCTCAAAATCAAAGTGGAAAATGAAGTTACAGGCTGATCCAACTTCAGTGGAAATGCCTCAAGACAAGGAAATGATGCTCAGTAGTGTTTTGTGGCCTCCACGTGCCTGTATGACCTCCCTACAACACATAGGCGTGCTCCTGATGAGGCGGCGGATGGTCTTCTGCGGGATCTCCTCCCAGACTTGGACTAAAGCATCCCCCAACTCCTGGACAGCCTGTGGTGTGACGTGATGTTGGTGAACGTCCCAGATATGTTCAACTGGATTCAGGTCTGGGGAACGGGCAGGCCAGTCCACAGCTTCAATGCCTTCATCTTGCAGGAACTGTTGACACACTCCTGCCACATGAAGTCTGGCATTGTCCTGCATTAGGAGGAACCCAGGGACAACCGCACCAGCATATGGTCTCACAAGGGGTCTGAGGGTCTCATCTCGGTAACTAATGGCAGTCAGGCTACCTCTGGTGAGCACATGGAGGGCTGTGCGGCCCTCCAAAGAAATGCCACCCCACACCATTACTGACCCACTGCCAAACCGGTCTTGCTGAAGGATGTTGCAGGCAGATCGCTCTCCACGGCGTCTCCAGACTCTGTCACATGTGCCCAGTGTGAACCTGCTTTCATCTGTGAAGAGCGCAGGGCACCAGTTGCAAATTTGCCAATCCTGATGTTCTGTGGCAAATGCCAAGCGTCCTGCATGGTGTTGGGCTGTGAGCACAACCCCCATCTGTGGACATCAGGCACTTAGACCATCATCATGGAGTCGGTTTCTAACTGTTTGTGCAGACACATGCACATTTGTGGCCTGCTGGAGGTCATTTTGCAGGGCTCTCGCAGTGCTCCTCCTGTTCCTCGCACAAAGGCTGAGGTAGCGGTCCTGCTGCTGGGTTGTTGCTCTCCTACGGCCCCCTCCACGTCTCTTGGTGTACTGGCCTGTCTCCTGGTATCGCCTCTGGACACTACGCTGACAAGACACAGCAAACCTTGCCACAGCTCGCATTGATGTGCCATCCTGGATGAGCTGCACTACCTGAGCCACTTGTGTGGTTGTAGAGTCCGTCTCATGCTTCCATGAGTGTGAAAGCACAACCAGCATTCAAAAGTGACCAAAACATCAGCCAGAAAGCATTGGTACTGAGATCTGGTCTGTGGTCCCCACCTGCAGGACCACTCCTTTATTGAGTGTGTCTTGATAATTGCCAATAATTTCCATCTGTTGTCTATTCCATGTGCACAAGAGCATATGAAATTGATTGTCAAACAGTGTTGCTTCCTAAGTGGACAGTTTGATCTCAAAGAAGTTTGATTTACTTGGAGTTATATTCTGTTGTTTAAGTGTTCCCTTTATTTTTCTGAGCAGTGTATATATACTGTGTGTGTGTGTGTGTGTGTGTGTGTGTGTGTGTATGTGTATATATATATATATATATATTTTCCTCTCTATCTAATATATAAAGATGAATGTATGTGTGTTTATGTCCGGGATTGGCATCTGCCCCATCGCAGCTACAGCCTCAAAATTTTGCACAGTCACACGTCTGGACCCCGAGAGCGTCATAGGCTATGTTGTGAGGCGAAATTTTAACCCCGCGCTTTCCAATTCACCAAACTATTTTGCCCCTATCTACATAATGGGGAAAAAGTGAAAGGAAAAGTGTTGGAGGCAAATTGACAGCTGCCAGATGTGAACAAGGGGGACTTAAAGAATGAGAGCGATGGAGCCAAAGAGTATATACCATACAGTTGCTAAGATGGGGCCCCGACATGGGATACTCACCACACACAGGGATATGAACACACACAAAATGCGCCACACCCCACCACGTGCTTGAACACATATACCACCCTCAGCACACATTTTACCACACATACACCAACCTCGCCACATAAAAGTCAAAACGCAAAAGTCACCGCTCAAAACTCGCCACGCGCAAAATTCGCCACATGTAAAACTAGGCTCACGTGCAAAACTCACCTCATGGAAAACTCGCCACCAGGGCTGTGGAGTCGGTAAGCCACAGTTGCGACTCCGACTCCTTCATAAATGGCCAATTCGTAACAATAAATTTACTGTTGTAAAATATTAACATCGTGCTTATTCAGTTTCTCACCATCATATAAGTAATCAGACCACTTAGAGCAAAAACTATATTTATTAGAATACAATTAGAATATAGCAAATAACTTTTATAAACTTTTATAAACTCTTGTAAGTAAATATACAATAAACACTGTTATGCAGTTAATAAGAAGAAATCTATAAATTTGTCCTCAGAAAAAGTATTGCCTCTGTCAGATCCTCCTTCATGGATGCCCTCAAATCTGACCTAATTATTTTGAGAGCAGAGAACAACCTCTCTACACTAACTTGGGTTGGTGGCAAAGCAGTAACCACTCGGGCAACATCTCTGACAATGTCAGGATACAGAGGAATCGCTTGTTGCACTGTTATTTTTGATGATCGGTCAAATTTCTCAATTTCTTTTAGTGCACATGAAAAATTCTGCTGCAATGTACTGGCTGTGTTCTTTGATGGGGATGACTCTTCTATGCGGGAACGCTTTGCACGGTCCTTGTGATCCAAATATTTTTCGAAATTAAATTCTTCATCAGTTGATGAGGGTGAAGATGTGGCAGGATGACCAAATACTTCTTGTTCCTCCTGACTGTTCTGCAACCCTTTCATCCTTACTGCTATTTCAAACAGAGCTTCTTTTCCTTTAGTTAGCTGTTGATCATCTAGAAGAATCCGATGCATTGGGTCTACATAAACAGCTGCCAAAAGAATGTTATTTTGTAATAGTAGCTCCTCTCTCTGTTTCATTGATGTAGCAATGCCACTTGCAATTAACCCTCCTCCTTGGGACAGGCGAAACATCAGGTTCTTCCACTCCTTTAAGAAAATACCTGGAGTTAAGTCCTCTGCTTGTAATTTTTTTAGTCACTGTAAATGGGTGCTCTAGCAATTTTTCCAGCTCAGTCACCTGATTCCACTGACTTTCATTTAGCGTCCAGTTGAGGGTTAGCCATGTCTACAAGAAAGGTTTTCAGTTCAACCAAGCACTGAATCATTAAGTACAGTAAGTACTGCCCCATCGTGTGGCTTGATCAATAATTGCCCTTTTTCCAGCATGTCTCTTCAAAATTGAGTCAACTTTAGGGGTTCTGGCAACAGTAGCCAATTTTCTCACCTTGCCAATCAGTGCAGCAGCATGTCCTTCTTCCTTCTTGCAGACTGTCTCTTATAGCCAGCTGTAGCGTATGCACAACACAGCGCATGTGATGAATGAAAGAACGTATTGACAGTTTCAACAAGATCTAAACTATCATGTTGCTGTTCATCTGAAGCAACTTCAGTTTGCTCCACAGTTATAATACTGTGTTCCTCTATTTCAAACATTTCTGTGTCTGTGGACCCAGAATGTTCTTCTAGCTGCTGGTCACCATCATTACTCTCATTCATTAGCTTAATAGTACTTATCATATTTGAAGCATTGTCAGTTATGACAGAAAGAACTTGCTCTTTTTTAAGTTCATAGTCTTGCAGAACCTTTTCCACCAAGACCTGGAGAAACTCACTGGTGTGATGAGCTTTGGTGTCTTTTACTGCCAATGTCTTGGTAACTATTTCATTTTTGTCACAAACAAATCGGACATTGATGGCAAAATAGATCACTCTGACGTGTGCAGGCATCCATTTTAAGAAACAGAAAGCGTCCCTTGAGAGTTTTTTTAAGTTCTTCCTTTTGTTTGAAAGCTTCTTCGATTATTATTTTTCTAATTCTCTCTCTCTCCAGAGAAACATCAAGCTTGCGGGCCATTTCCCCATTCAGACACATAAAAGCTGGTGGTGAAAATAATGAAATAGGCACACTATCCTTTACAACAAGCTCTATGATCTGTTTTTTAAATGTATCTACTGTCATTGTCACAGTAACTTTGTCACTGACAAAATATCTTGCAACTGATGGCTGCAAAGTTCTCTGCTCCTTTGTTTGGCTGGAAGAGCTGGGCACTGGTTCATTGGTTTGGATGCAGTCTCTCATCCACTGCTTTCAGTACTTCTGGATGAAAGCGCTGTAAATGTCTCTTTAGATTAGAAGCTCTGGTAGGAGCATTTTTATCTTTGCGTGAATACGCACTGATCTTGGCTTCACAGCATTTGTTTTCGTCTGGATCATTTGTCATACACTGACAGACATAATGTTTTCTATCTTGAGTGATGGTGAAATGTTCAAATACAGCTGATTTAATGTGACGCTTCTTTGACATTCTCAGGTTTTTAATTCTGCATTCACAATCCAAATGACAATTGTTTTTCCTAAAAACAATTGTACAAAATTATTGCCAGGTCGTACAACTGATATAGTGGTCAGTAATACTGTTATTCCTCATGTACTCACATTTAACTGATGCAAAGTTTGTTGAAAGGATAATACTTCTTACAGTCTTCCTCTTCTGAGTAGCAGCTGTGAGATGCTTGGAAGACGCACACCTAGTAAACATCTAGTCTAGAGGAGGAGCTTTACTACTAAGAATTTGCAACACATTTTCACTTTCAGTTTCATACATTGTAAGTAGGGGGGTTGGGGCAGCATGAGGTTAACCAAGTATAAGATTAGATAAGGGCAGTGGAGAACAGTGACACACAAGAAGTAAGAAATGTCTCTATCTCCAGCAGAACTGCTTATCACTGTTGTTCATAGTTTGATAGAACATATATATATTTGAGTAACATTTATAAAATTCATATGAAAGTTCAATTATTAAATATTAATACCTTTTTTTTTTTTTTTTTTTAAAAGCTGGAGTCGGAGTCGGTACATTTCTACCGACTCCGACCAAAACTAACTCCGACTCCACAGCCCTGGATTCCACCTGCGGATTCCTATAGAGGAGCAGGTGTAAACCGCAGCGGAATCCGCGCAAAGAATTGACATGCTGCGGAATGTAACCCGCAGCGTTTCCGCGCATTTTTGTTTCCGCAGCATGGGCACTGCGGATTGCATTTTCCATAGGTTTACATACTGTAAAAGCACGGAAAGCTGCTGCGGACCAGCAAAATCCGCAACGTGTGCACATAGCCTACTACGTGTGCACATACCTAAAGGTTCCTCACTGCAGAGCATAACAACTGATGCCATGTAGTGATATATAATAATAAATCTTTATTTTTATATAGCGCTAACATATTCTGCAGCGCTTTACAGTTTGCACACATTATCGCTGTCCCCGATGGGGCTCACAATCTAGATTTCCTATCAGTATGTGTTTGGAATGAGGGAGGAAACCGGAGAACCCGGAGGAAACCCACACAAACATGGAGAGAACATACAAACTCTTTGCAGATGTTGTCCAGGGTGGGGCTTGAACCCAGGACTCCAGCACTGCAAGGTCACCGTGCTAACCCTATATGTTTGGAAAGATACTTACTGGGCAGGACAGACACTTACCCTTAGGGTATGTGCACACGTTGCGGATTTCTTGCAGAAATTTCCTGAAGAAAACCGGAAATTTTCTGCAAGAAATCCGTTTTTTTTTTTTTTTTGCGTTTTTTTAGCATTCTGCAAGCGTAATTAGCTTGCAGAATGCTAAAGTTTTCCAAGCGATCTGTAGCATCGCTTGGAAAACTGACTGACAGGTTGGTCACACTTGTCAAACATACTGTTTGACAAGTGTGACCAACTTTTTACTATAGATGCAGCCTGTGCAGCATCTATAGTAAAAGATAGAATGTTTAAAAATAATAAAAAAAATAAAAAAATGCTTATACTCACCCAGACATCTCCTCAGCGGCGTCCGTTCCTCTTTCTATAGCTGGTCTGTGCGCTCAGGACCTTCCGTGACGTCACGGTCACGTGAGCGGTCACATGACCGCTCACGACCAATCACAGGACAGTGACGTCATCGGCAAGGTCCTTCACCGCACATCAGCTACAGGAACCGAAGCGACAGCATGCAGTGGAGGCGGGAAGACATCGAGGGTGAGTATAGGACTATTTTTTATTTTAATTCTTATTTTTTGACCACTTATATGGTGCCCAGTGCATGGAGGAGAGTCTCCTCTCCTCCACCCTGGGTACCAACTGCACATAATCTGCTTACTTCCCGCATGGTGTGCACAGCCCCGTGCGGGAAGTAAGCAGATCAATGGACCCCTAGGTGTGCGGAATCCCCTGCAATTCCGCATTTTAATGAACATGTTGCTTTTTTTTCCGCGATGCGATTTTTTTCGCGGAAAAAAAGGCTACATTTGCACAAATAATGCGGAATACACTTAAAATAATAGGAGGCATATGTTAGCGTTTTTTTCGCGTTTTTATCACGTTTTTATAGCGAAAAAACGCGAAAAATACTTAACGTGTGCACATGGCCTTACTCACAGACATGAATAAAGAGCATCAGTGCTGGCTGTAATCATTTTCAAACAGGCAATCCCTGCATGTGTTGTGGCTGTCAAACAGCCGCAAGACATGCAGCCGCGGAAACTTTATTACGGTACATTTTTTGAGCACCACAAAAATACTTTATTAGGACACGAGCATGTTCGGATAACACCTTATTCCGAGCATGCTTGCTCATCACTAGTGGGGGTGAAGATAGATGAAAAACAAGCAGGTGAGAATGTGCACTGAACTATTTGGCCACGTATGATGCACCGAGCGTCTGTACTTGGTTTGAACAGTCATTTTATGCTGATAGTGACTCTTATCTGGGTGAAAGGGACTTTGTCAGTCACAGACAGTTGCATTTATCTCGCGCCACCTCAGTGGCTTATTTCTTCGGCAGCTTATCACCCACTCTCTCATGATGAGATTGTGGAGAGCCTATTGGTTCCAAGGAAACTGGTTGCTGTCTTAGTATTCTGTGAAGCCCATAGGGTTCATGCTATGTAAATTAACCTCCTAAGGACCTGGCAATTTTTCGTTTTTAGTTTTTCTTCCCTTATTCCAAGAGCCATAACATTTTTTTTATTTTTTTGTCAACGGAGCTGTGTGAGGGCGTGTTTTTTGTGGCATGAGCTGTATTTTGAATGACACCTTCCATTTTATCATGTGATCTACTGTAAGGCGGGAAACCAATTACAGGTATGTGGGAAAAAAAAAAAAAAAAAAACACAATTTTTTCGGTTATTTACAGCAAGTGTTCGTTGTACAAAAAATATAATTCGCAAGATCAGTACGATTACGCAAATACCAAATGTATATGGTAGTGTTTTGTGTTAAAGTGGTGAAAAAAAAAAAAATCAGAAATTTGTTTAAAAAAATAAAATTGGCGCCAACAGTGGTTGCACAGCTATAGCAAATATGCAAATATAGCAAATGTGTGTATTTTGTCTTAATTTTGAATGGGTAACATGAGGGCGATTGTACTTTTTTCTAGCTTTTTGGCATTTTTCAACTTTTTTTTAGTAACCTTTCACTAGGTTTGCTAGTCCCTTTGGGGACTTGAACCTGTGATCATTTAATCACTTGTGCTATATGCAGCAATGCCATAGCATTGTTGTATATGGCAAAAGTCTGTTCCGATTGTTCGGCTCTTGTATTCGGCTGCAACCCCTGTTGAAATCATGCAGGCATTTCTTCAATGTATACATACTAGTGGGTGCCCTTTCATGTCTCTCCAAATATAGTCGCATCTATGGTCTATCTGAAAATGGCTGCTGATTGAGCGCATGCGCACTGTTGCTTTGCACTGCATCACATTCCTGGGGGCTGCCTGTATTGTACCGTGAGCATGTCTAATGACATCACTGCGTTAGAGTTTGCTCGACATACGCACAGCGTGAAGGCGGCCATACAAGAAGTGACTTGAGCGTTGGCGGTAACGAATGCACTGGAATAATCAATATTTCCCCGCAGGTGTGGGTATATATATAATGGAATGGGACTTTACATATGACACCCATTTGAGAAATTAGCCACGCGAAACACGCATCAGGGGGCTGCAAGTAGAGGATTGTTTGTGGTCCTGGCAAACTATGAGTAAGCAACTGTGATCTATATTGAGCATCTGTATATCTGATAGCATGATCTTTGCTGGGGATGTTCCTTCCTCTGTATTCTGTGTGCTGCTTCCATACTCCTCATCTGACTGCACCTCTCCTTTCCATGTTTTTTCTATGTCTCCTCTTTATATATAAACCTTGACAGTTTTACATTTTGTATATTTGTTTTATTTAAATTTGTTTTCTAATAAAGTTACATTATAATTGTTATCTTTTTTGTGGTTTATGGCTACTCTAATTGTCCGTGCAGTTGTCAATATGTTTGGGAGTACTCCACCATCCTTATTTGTTTGATTTAATATTAGGGAGAACATTAAATGCTTCTTGGGATATGGTCTCAACCGGATAGATATAGATATACAGGGTGGTCCAAAAGTACAGTAGGTGGACAGTATGTGTAATAGGGTTATGAAGGGGGAGATTTATCAAACATGGTGTAAAGTGAAACTGACTCAGTTGCCCGTAGCAACCAATCAACTTCCACCTTTCATTTTCCAAAGAGTCTGGGAAGAATGAAAAGTGGAATCTGGTTGCTAAGGGCAACTGAGTCAGTTTCACTTTACACCATGTTTGATAAATCTCCCCCTTCATAACCCTATTACACATACTGTCCACCTACTGTACTTTTGGACCACCCTGTATATCTATATCTATCCGGTTGAGACCATATCCCAAGAAGCATTTAATGTTCTCCCTAATATTAAATCAAACAAATAAGGATGGTGGAGTACTCCCAAACATATTGACAACTGCACGGACAATTAGAGTAGCCATAAACCACAAAAAAGGTAACAATTATAATGTAACTTTATTAGAAAACAAATTTAAAATAAAACAAATATACAAAATGTAAAACTGTCAAGGTTTATATATAAAGAGGAGACATAGAAAAAACATGGAAAGGAGAGGTGCAGTCAGATGAGGAGTATGGAAGCAGCACACAGAATACAGAGGAAGGAACATCCCCAGCAAAGATCATGCTATCAGATATACAGATGCTCAATATAGATCACAGTTGCTTACTCATAGTTTGCCAGGACCACAAACAATCCTCTACTTGCAGCCCCCTGACGCGTGTTTCGCGTGGCTAATTTCTCAAATGGGTGTCATATGTAAAGTCCCATTCCATTATATATATACCCACACCCGCGGGGAAATATTGATTATTCCAGTGCATTCGTTACCGCCAACGCTCAAGTCACTTCTTGTATGGCCGCCTTCACGCTGTGCGTATGTCGAGCAAACTCTGACGCAGTGATGTCATTAGACATGCTCACGGTACAATACAGGCAGCCCCCAGGAATGTGATGCAGTGCAAAGTAACAGTGCGCATGCGCTCAATCAGCAGCCATTTTCAGATAGACCATAGATGCGACTATATTTGGAGAGACATAAAAGGGCACCCACTAGTATGTATACATTGAAGAAATGCCTGCATGATTTCAACAGGGGTTGCAGCCGAATACAAGAGCCGAACAATCGGAACAGACTTTTGCCATATACAACAATGCTATGGCATTGCTGCATATAGCACAAGTGATTAAATGATCACAGGTTCAAGTCCCCAAAGGGACTAGCAAACCTAGTTAAAGGTTACTAAAAAAAAGTTGAAAAATGCCAAAAAGCTAGAAAAAAGTACAATCGCCCTCATGTTACCCATTCAAAATTAAGACAAAATACACACATTTGCTATACACTCACCGGCCACTTTATTAGGTACACCATGCTAGTAACGGGTTGGACCCCCTTTTGCCTTCAGAACTGCCTCAATTCTTCGTGGCATAGATTCAACAAGGTGCTGGAAGCATTCCTCAGAGATTTTGGTCCATATTGACATGATGGCATCACACAGTTGCCGCAGATTTGTCGGCTGCACATCCCAAAGATGCTCCATACAAGGCAGGATGGATCCATGCTTTCATGTTGTTTACGCCAAATTCTGACCCTACCATCCGAATGTCACAGCAGAAATCGAGACTCATCAGACCAAGCAACGTTTTTTCAATCTTCTACTGTCCAATTTCGATGAGCTTGTACAAATTGTAGCCTCAGTTTCCTGTTCTTAGCTGAAAGGAGTGGTACCCGGTGTGGTCTTCTGCTGCTGTAGCCCATCTGCCTCAAAGTTCGACGCACTGTGCGTTCAGAGATGCTCTTAGGCCTACCTTGGTTGTAACGGGTGGCGATTTGAGTCACTGTTGCCTGTCTATCAGCTCGAACCAGTCTGCCCATTCTCCTCTGACCTCTGGCATCAACAAGGCATTTCCGCCCACAGAACTGCCGCTCACTGGATTTTTTTTCTTTTTCGGACCATTCTCTGTAAACCCTAGAGATGGTTGTGCGTGAAAATCCCAGTAGATCAGCAGTTTCTGAAATACTCAGACCAGCCCTTCTGGCACCAACAACCATGCCACGTTCAAAGGCACTCAAATCACCTTTCTTCCCCATACTGATGCTCGGTTTGAACTGCAGGAGATTGTCTTGACCATGTCTACATGCCTAAATGCACTGAGTTGCCGCCATGTGATTGGCTGATTAGAAATTAAGTGTTAACAAGAAGTTGGACAGGTGTACCTAATAAAGTGGCCGGTGAGTGTATTTGCATATTTGCTATAGCTGTGCAACCACTGTTGGCGCCAATTTAATTTTTTTAAACAAATTTCAGATTTTTTTTTTTTCACCACTTTAACACAAAACACTACCATATACATTTGGTATTTGCGTAATCGTACTGATCTTGCGAATTATATTTTTTGTACAACGAACACTTGCTGTAAATAACCGAAAAAATTGTGTTTTGTTTTGTTTTTTTCCACATACCTGTAATTGGTTTCCCGCCTTACAGTAGATCACATGATAAAATGGAAGGTGTCATTCAAAATACAGCTCATGCCACAAAAAACACGCCCTCACACAGCTCCGTTGACAACAAAATAAAAAAAATGTTATGGCTCTTGGAATAAGGGAAGAAAAACCAAAAACGAAAAATTGCCTGGTCCTTAGGAGGTTAATTTACATAGCATGAACCCTATGGGCTTCACAGAATACTAAGACAGCAACCAGTTTCCTTGGAACCAATAGGCTCTCCACAATCTCATCATGAGAGAGTGGGTGATAAGCTGCCGAAGAAATAAGCCACTGAGGTGGCGCGAGATAAATGCAACTGTCTGTGACTGACAAAGTCCCTTTCACCCAGATAAGAGTCACTATCAGCATAAAATGACTGTTCAAACCAAGTACAGACGCTCGGTGCATCATACGTGGCCAAATAGTTCAGTGCACATTCTCACCTGCTTGTTTTTCATCTATCTTCACCCCCACTAGTGATGAGCAAGCATGCTCGGAATAAGGTGTTATCCGAACATGCTCGTGTCCTAATAAAGTATTTTTGTGGTGCTCAAAAAATGTACCGTAATCAAGTTTCCGCGGCTGCATGTCTTGCGGCTGTTTGACAGCCACAACACATGCAGGGATTGCCTGTTAGACATGAATGACAATAAAGCGCATCAGTGCTGGCTGTAATCATTTTCAGTGAGTAAGGGTAAGTGTCTGTCCTGCCCAGTAAGTATCTTTCCAAACATATAGGGTTAGCACGGTGGCTCACGGTGGCCTTGCAGTGCTGGAGTCCTGGGTTCAAGCCCCACCCTGGACAACATCTGCAAAGAGTTTGTATGTTCTCTCCATGTTTGTGTGGGTTTCCTCCGGGTTCTCCGGTTTCCTCCCTCATTCCAAACACATACTGATAGGAAATCTAGATTGTGAGCCCCATCGGGGACAGCGATAATGTGTGCAAACTGTAAAGCGCTGCAGAATATGTTAGCGCTATATAAAAATAAAGATTTATTATTATATATCACTACATGGCATCAGTTGTTATGCTCTGCAGTGAGGAACCTTTAGGTATGTGCACACGTAGTAGGCTATGTGCACACGTTGCGGATTTTGCTGGTCCGCAGCAGCTTTCCGTGCTTTTACAGTATGTAAACCTATGGAAAATGCAATCCGCAGTGCCCATGCTGCGGAAAAAAAAATGCGCGGAAACGCTGCGGGTTACATTCCGCAGCATGTCAATTCTTTGCGCGGATTCCGCTGCGGTTTACACCTGCTCCTCTATAGGAATCCGCAGGTGGAATCCAGGGCCGTGGAGTCGGAGTTAGTTTTGGTCGGAGTCGGTAGAAATGTACCGACTCCGACTCCAGCTTTAAAAAAAAAAAAAAAAAAATGTATTAATATTTAATAATTGAACTTTCATATGAATTTTATAAATGTTACTCAAATATATATGTTCTATCAAACTATGAACAACAGTGATAAGCAGTTCTGCTGGAGATAGAGACATTTCTTACTTCTTGTGTGTCACTGTTCTCCACTGCCCTTATCTAATCTTATACTTGGTTAACCTCATGCTGCCCCAACCCCCCTACTTACAATGTATGAAACTGAAAGTGAAAATGTGTTGCAAATTCTTAGTAGTAAAGCTCCTCCTCTAGACTAGATGTTTACTAGGTGTGCGTCTTCCAAGCATCTCACAGCTGCTACTCAGAAGAGGAAGACTGTAAGAAGTATTATCCTTTCAACAAACTTTGCATCAGTTAAATGTGAGTACATGAGGAATAACAGTATTACTGACCACTATATCAGTTGTACGACCTGGCAATAATTTTGTACAATTGTTTTTAGGAAAAACAATTGTCATTTGGATTGTGAATGCAGAATTAAAAACCTGAGAATGTCAAAGAAGCGTCACATTAAATCAGCTGTATTTGAACATTTCACCATCACTCAAGATAGAAAACATTATGTCTGTCAGTGTATGACAAATGATCCAGACGAAAACAAATGCTGTGAAGCCAAGATCAGTGCGTATTCAGGCAAAGATAAAAATGCTCCTACCAGAGCTTCTAATCTAAAGAGACATTTAGGCTATGTTCACACGTTCAGGATTTCCATCCTTTTTTTTTCCTGACTGAAACTGCAGGTCTCTGCAGAAAACGCAGGTGCGTTTTTTGGTGCGTTTTTTGGTGCGTTTTTTAGTGCGTTTTTTGATGCAGTTTTGTCTGCAGATTGTCTGTGTTTGACAGAAATAAAGTTTACTGCAGTGGGGGAAAAAAAAAAAAAAAAATGATGTCATTTCCTTGTCCAACCCTTTTCTTCTTCCATCCTCCATTTTGGGACTAAACACCAAAATGAGTGGACGTGTTTTGAATGACAGCGCTCCGCGTTTTGCGCCGCATGCGTCACTGCAGCGCACGCATCCGGGCGCAGAGGACGCAGCAAGTTGCATTTTTGCTGCGTCCAAAATCAATCAAAAAAAGGACGCATGCGGCGCAAAACGCAGCGTTGTGCATGCGTTTTGCTGCGTTTTACTTTGCGTTGTGTGTTGCGGCGCCGACGCTGCGGCGCACAACGCAAATGTGAACATAGCCTAAGTGCCACGTATTTCAGTGCCACGTGCCACGTATTTAAGTGCCACGTGCCACGTATTTCAGTGCCACGTATCACGTATTTAAGTGCCACGTGCCACGTATTTCAGTGCCACGTATCACGTATTTAAGTGCCACGTGCCACGTATTTAAGTGCCACGTGCCACGTATTTAAGTGCCACGTATTTAAGTGCCACGTGCCACGTATTTAAGTGCCACGTGCCACGTATTTCAGTGCCACGTATCACGTATTTAAGTGCCACGTGCCACGTATTTAAGTGCCACGTGCCACGTATTTCAGTGCCACGTATCACGTATTTAAGTGCCACGTGCCACGTATTTCAGTGCCACATATCACGTATTTAAGTGCCACGTGCCACGTATTTCAGTGCCACGTGCCACGTATTTAAGTGCCACGTATTTAAGTGCCACGTGCCACGTATTTAAGTGCCACGTGCCACGTATTTCAGTGCCACGTGCCACGTATTTAAGTGCCACGTATTTAAGTGCCACGTGCCACGTATTTAAGTGCCACGTGCCACGTATTTCAGTGCCACGTATCACGTATTTAAGTGCCACGTGCCACGTATTTCAGTGCCACGTATCACGTATTTAAGTGCCACGTGCCACGTATTTCAGTGCCACGTGCCACGTATTTAAGTGCCACGTATTTAAGTGCCACGTGCCACGTATTTAAGTGCCACGTGCCACGTATTTCAGTGCCACGTGCCACGTATTTAAGTGCCACGTATTTAAGTGCCACGTGCCACGTATTTAAGTGCCACGTGCCACGTATTTAAGTGCCACGTGCCACGTATTTCAGTGCCACGTGCCACGTATTTAAGTGCCACGTGCCACGTATTTAAGTGCCACGTGCCACGTATTTCAGTGCCACGTATCACGTATTTAAGTGACACGTGTCACGTATTTAAGTATCCACGTATCCCACGAAGATTTTCCATGGAGAACAGACACATCCAGAGATATGTCTGCTCTCCACGGATGCAGCAACACACTGACAGGAGCCATAGTTCCTGTCGGTGTGTCACTGCGCATGCGCGAGCGAGTTTACCGGCGGTCATTGACCCCGGCTCTCTCGCTTAACGGCAGTGCTGCGTGGGAAAGTTCAACGCAGCTGTACTGCTGTTAACCGAGACGCCGGAGTCATTGAACTCCGGAACAGTACGCGATACACTGCTAGGAGCTTCGCTCCTGGCAGTGTATCGCCGGAGAGCAGGGGATCGGCGTGGGACACTCGTTTTATGGATTCTGCGGACAGGGAGTATGGATTTGGTTTATTATTTTTGGATTTTTTCCTGGAGGATCGAGGGCTTCGCCTACAAGTGTGCTGTTGGTGAGTATATACTCTGTGTTATGTGTTGTATGTACTGTACTGTGTGTCATGTATGTGTATTGTGTGTAGGTGTTTGGTGTAAACTTTACTATTGTGCTAAGTCGCCGGACACAGGGACAACTCTCCCATCCTAATACCGGATGGGAGTAGTAGTCCCATACGGCGACTTAGCACAATGGTGGCACTAGCGTCGCATGGGGACACACACACACACACACACACACACACACACACACACACACACACACACACACACACACACACACACACACACACACACACACATACATACCAAATCAATCAAACGGCCGACACGATCCCCATGCGACGCTATGCCTCCATGTCTCTCCGCCCACGCACTTCCGGCCCTGCACTTCCGCCGGCTTCCCCGCACTTCCTGCTGCAGCGGTTCTGCACATCAAACCGCAGTAAAACACGCAGATATATTTTTGATCTGCGTGTTTTACTGCGATTTTGACCTCACAATGGAGGTCTATGGGTGCAGAACCGCTGCGGTTCAGGAAGAAGAATTGACATGCTCCTTCTTTTTTCCGGGAGCTATTCAGCACGGCTTTTTTTTAAAATTTCCGGACCATGTGCACAGTGTGTCCTGTTTTCCATAGGGTACAGTGTACTGTACCCTGCATGGAAAACAGCTACGGAACCGCAGCGGCAAAACCGCCGCGGTTCCGCGGTAAAAAACGCACTGTGTGAACATGGCCTTACAGCGCTTTCATCCAGAAGTACTGAAAGCAGTGGATGAGAGACTGCATCCAAACCAATGAACCAGTGCCCAGCTCTTCCAGCCAAACAAAGGAGCAGAGAACTTTGCAGCCATCAGTTGCAAGATATTTTGTCAGTGACAAAGTTACTGTGACAATGACAGTAGATACATTTAAAAAACAGATCATAGAGCTTGTTGTAAAGGATAGTGTGCCTACTTCATTATTTTCTCGACCAGCTTTTGTGTCTGAATGGGGAAATGGCCCGCAAGCTTGATGTTTCTCTGGAGAGAGAGAGAATTAGAAAATTAATAATCGAAGAAGCTTTCAAACAAAAGGAAGAACTTAAAAAAACTCTCAAGGGACGCTTTCTGTTTCTTAAAATGGATGCCTGCACACGTCAGAGTGATCTATTTTGCCATCAATGTCCGATTTGTTTGTGACAAAAATGAAATAGTTACCAAGACATTGGCAGTAAAAGACACCAAAGCTCATCACACCAGTGAGTTTCTCCAGGTCTTGGTGGAAAAGGTTCTGCAAGACTATGAACTTAAAAAAGAGCAAGTTCTTTCTGTCATAACTGACAATGCTTCAAATATGATAAGTACTATTAAGCTAATGAATGAGAGTAATGATGGTGACCAGCAGCTAGAAGAACATTCTGGGTCCACAGACACAGAAATGTTTGAAATAGAGGAACACAGTATTATAACTGTGGAGCAAACTGAAGTTGCTTCAGATGAACAGCAACATGATAGTTTAGATCTTGTTGAAACTGTCAATACGTTCTTTCATTCATCACATGCGCTGTGTTGTGCATACGCTACAGCTGGCTATAAGAGACAGTCTGCAAGAAGGAAGAAGGACATGCTGCTGCACTGATTGGCAAGGTGAGAAAATTGGCTACTGTTGCCAGAACCCCTAAAGTTGACTCAATTTTGAAGACATGCTGGAAAAAGGGCAATTATTGATCAAGCCACACGATGGGGCAGTACTTACTGTACTTAATGATTCAGTGCTTGGTTGAACTGAAAACCTTTCTTGTAGACATGGCTAACCCTCAACTGGACGCTAAATGAAAGTCAGTGGAATCAGGTGACTGAGCTGGAAAAATTGCTGGAGCACCCATTTACAGTGACTAAAAAAATTACAAGCAGAGGACTTAACTCCAGGTATTTTCTTAAAGGAGTGGAAGAACCTGATGTTTCGCCTGTCCCAAGGAGGAGGGTTAATTGCAAGTGGCATTGCTACATCAATGAAACGGAGAGAGGAGCTACTATTACAAAATAACATTCTTTTGGCAGCTGTTTATGTAGACCCAATGCATCGGATTCTTCTAGATGATCAACAGCTAACTAAAGGAAAAGAAGCTCTGTTTGAAATAGCAGTAAGGATGAAAGGGTTGCAGAACAGTCAGGAGGAACAAGAAGTATTTGGTCATCCTGCCACATCTTCACCCTCATCAACTGATGAAGAATTTAATTTCGAAAAATATTTGGATCACAAGGACCGTGCAAAGCGTTCCCGCATAGGAGAGTCATCCCCATCAAAGAACACAGCCAGTACATTGCAGCAGAATTTTTCATGTGCACTAAAAGAAATTGAGAAATTTGACCGATCATCAAAAATAACAGTGCAACAAGCGATTCCTCTGTATCCTGACATTGTCAGAGATGTTGCCCGAGTGGTTACTGCTTTGCCACCAACCCAAGTTAGTGTAGAGAGGTTATTCTCTGCTCTCAAAATAATTAGGTCAGATTTGAGGGCATCCATGAAGGAGGATCTGACAGAGGCAATACTTTTTCTGAGGACAAATTTATAGATTTCTTCTTATTAACTGCATAACAGTGTTTATTGTATATTTACTTACAAGAGTTTATAAAAGTTTATAAAAGTTATTTGCTATATTCTAATTGTATTCTAATAAATATAGTTTTTGCTCTAAGTGGTCTGATTACTTATATGATGGTGAGAAACTGAATAAGCACGATGTTAATATTTTACAACAGTAAATTTATTGTTACGAATTGGCCATTTATGAAGGAGTCGGAGCCAGAGTCGGAGTAGGAACCTGATAAAATCCAGGAGTCTGAGTCGCAACTGTGGCTTACCGACTCCACAGCCCTGGTGGAATCCGCACAAATTCCGCATAAAAACAGCGGTGAATCCGCAGGTAAAACGCAGTACCTTTTACCTGCGGATTTCTAAAATCCGCTGTGGAAAAATCCGCAGAGCTCCTTTCTATGTGTGCACATACCCTTATGGATCCTGGTGGATAATACCAATTGTAAGCTCCTGTATTTATATATGGAGATATGAAAAATTTCCATTTCGATTTAAAAATTAACATTCCTATTTCCTTTTTAGACCGTGATTAGCTGTACATCCTCAAGATTTAATCCGCTGCGAAGAAGACAATCTACGGATTCTGTGCTGGTTGATTGTACAATAAAATCCTCTCAGCTTTGCACAAAGCAGACGTCCATGTATTCCTTCTTCTCCCCGACTGGTAATGGTTATTTCATTGACCATTAATCTAGTGTAATGAAGAAGGTAGATTCAGAGAACTGACAATATTTCACTGACCTTTATAACCACATGTTTACTTCTTATGTTATGTTTTACTTCATTTGTCTTTATATGTTTATGTGAAATATCCAGTTCTTATATGATGGCATACCCCCACTGAATTTACAAGTAAACACTCCTTTTCACTTTTTTTTTTTCTATATGAAATACCATATTTTTCTTTTTTCAGACAATAGGGACAAACAGTCTTGTATTACTAATATTCATACATTGACTCAAGATGTTCCTCTTGTGTGTGAGAAAAGACAAGAAGCACCAAATGAGATGAAACCATCAGCCATTGGTATGTGGCCATTGTCTTCTTTTAAGTATCTCTGTTCAATTAAAGGGAATCTGTCAACCGTGCCCCCCAGTTTCCTATTCCACACTGATGAGGGGCAAATACCCCGAAACAGCTGTCTGTGGATGGATACCATGTTTTGGCATAGGTGGTTTTCCTTTATTGGATGCTGCCCTTCCCGTGGTTGTTCCTTCCCGGTGAAAGACCTGGCTATTTATTGCTTGCGTTGAGAAACACGTGATGGTGTCTCTGCGGCTTTTCTACATGCCCCAGGATGCACATGACTTATTAATATGGGCATACAGGTAATAGAAATGTTACAGTAGTCCTACCTGTATGCCTCATATTTAGTGGTCTTCTTGCTGATAAATATTATATTCTGTCTTTATGTTAATGATTTCTTCCAGGTTCCGGGGCATGCAGTGCCTGGAAGATATCCCTGCCTCCTGTCTTCATTGTAAGGCCGGGGTCACACTTGCGTGTGCAATGCGAGATACTCGCGCATCAATACCAGTCACTGCCGCTGGCACTAGGGACCGGAGCATTCAGCTGCATGTATTTATATGCAGCCGCATGCTCCGGTCCTGAGTGCCGGCAGCACGGGTATTGATGCGCGAGTTTCTCACATTGCACACGCAAGTGTGACCCTGGCCTAATAATTACCTCCTCCCATCAGCGTCAGTTACAGCCCTGGAATCCTGCGCCCTGCACTCCCTCAGAAATACATACCTCATCCTCCCTTCTGTGGGCACTGTATATAGGGATCTTCTGCACAGGCGCCGGCGAGTCACTGTGACCTCTGGTGTACACTGATAAGGTGCTCTCCCCACTTCCTCCCTGCTCGGAACCATGTGTACATGGCGATGGCTGTGTCAGGACAGAGTGGGGAGAGCACCTAATCACCCGCACGCCGGAGGTCACTGGAACGGAGGTCGCCTGCGCAGAAGATCCCTGAATGCAGAAGAGAGGATGAGGTATGTATTTCTGAGGGAGTGCAGGGCGCAGGATTCTGGGTCCATAACTGACGTGCATGGGAAGGGGGTGGTATTGTAATGAGGAGAGGAGGTAGGGATTTATTCGAGGCATCACATACCCGGAACTTAGAAGAAGTCATTAACCCCTTCCCGACATTTGACGTACTATCCCGTCGAGGTGGGGTGGGCCCCCATGACCGCCGACGGGATAGTACGTCATACGCGATCGGCCGCGCTCACGGGGGGAGCGCGGCCGATCGCGGCCGGGTGTCGGCTGCATATCGCAGCTGACATCCGGCACTATGTGCCAGGAGCGGTCACGGACCGCCCCCTGGCACATTAACCCCCGGCACACCGCGATCAAACATGATCGCGGTGTACCGGCGGTACAGGGAAGCATCGCGCAGGGAGGGGGCTCCCTGCGTGCTTCCCTGAGACGATCGGTACAAGGTGATGTACTCACCTCGTACCGAACGTCTTCTCCCTGCAGGCCCCGGATCCAAAATGGCCGAGGGGCTGTATCCGGGTCCTGCAGGGAGCACTTCCGGGTCGGAGCAGGCTGCAGATGAAAGCTGCAGCCTGCTCCGATGAAAGTATGATCGCCGATCTGATAGAGTGCTGTGCACACTATCAGATCTGCGATCTGTGCTGTCCCCCCCTGGGACAAAGTAAAAAAGTAAAAAAAAAAAATTCCACATGTGTAAAAAAAAAAAAAAAATTCCTAAATAAATAATAATAAAAAAAAATATTATTCCCATAAATACATTTCTTTATCTAAAAAAAACAAACAAAAACAATAAAAGTACACATATTTAGTATCACCGCGTCCGTAACGACCCAACCTATAAAACTGGCCCACTAGTTAACCCCTTCAGTAAACACCGTAAGAAAAAAAATAAAAAAACGAGGCAAAAAACAACGCTTTATTACCATACCGCCGAACAAAAAGTGGAATAACACGCGATCAAAAAGACGGATATAAATAACCATGTTACCGCTGAAAACGTCATCTTGTCCCGCAAAAAACGAGCCGCCATACAGCATCATCAGCAAAAAAATAAAAAAGTTATAGTCCTCAGAATAAAGCGATGCCAAAATAATTATTTTTTCTATAAAATAGTTTTTATCGTATAAAAGCGTCAAAACATAAAAAAATGATATAAATGAGGTATCGCTGTAATCGTACTGACCCAACGAATAAAACTGCTTTATCAATTTTACCAAGCGCAGAACGGTATAAACGCCTCTCCCAAAAGAAATTCATGAATAGCTGGTTTTTGGTTATTCTGCCTCACAAAAATCGGAATAAAAAGTGATAAAAAATGGTCACGTGTCCGCAAATGTTACCAATAAAAACGTCAACTCGTCCCGCAAAAAACAAGACCTCACATGACTCTGTGGACCAAAATGTGGAAAAATTATAGGTCTCAAAATGTGGAGACGCAAAAACTTTTTTGCTATAAAAAGCGTCTTTTAGTCTGGTTTCACACTTGCGTTTTTATCTGCATGCGTTTTTTAAAAAAACCACATGTGTGAAAAAATGCATGTAAACGCGGTAAAACGCATGCGTTTTTATAGAAAAACACAAGAAAACAAGAAAAAAACAAAAAACCCTAACCCTACCTCTAACCCTACCCCTAACCTGAAATACGTGGCACTGAAATACGTGGCACTGAATTATGCGTTTATTTACGTATATACGTATATAAGTGCCACGATATTTCAGAGGCCACGTATTTAAGTGCCACGTATTTAAGTGCCACGTATTTAACCCCTTCCTGACATCCGACGTACTATCCCGTCGAGGTGGGGTGGGCCCGTATGACCGCCGACGGGATAGTACGTCATAGCCGATCGGCCGCGCTCACGGGGGGAGCGCGGCCGATCGCGGCCGGGTGTCGGCTGCATATCGCAGCTGACATCCGGCACTATGTGCCAGGAGCGGTCACGGACCGCTCCCGGCACATTAACCCCCGGCACACCGCGATCAAACATGATCGCGATGTGCCGGCGGTGCAGGGAAGCATCGCGCAGGGAGAGGGCTCCCTGCGGGCTTCCCTGAGCCCCCCGCAGCAACGCGATGTGATCGCGTTGCTGCGAGGGTCTTACCTCCCTCCCTGCCTGCTCCAGACCCGGATCCAAGATGGCCGCGGATCCGGGTCCTGCAGGGAGGGAGGTGACTTCACAGAAGCCTGCTCAGAGCAGGCACTGTGAAGCAGCCTGCACTTCTCGCAGATCAGTGATCTGTCAGAGTGCTATGCAAACTGGCAGATCACCGATCTGTATTGTCCCCCCCTGGGGCAAAGTAAAAAAGTAAAAAAAAAAAATTTCCAAATGTGTAAAAAAAAATATTCCAAAATAATGAAAAAAAAAATAAAAATATTATTCCCATAAATACATTTCTTTATCTAAATAAAAAAAAAAAACAATAAAAGTACACATATTTAGTATCGCCGCGTCCGTAACGACCCCACCTATAAAACTGCCCCACTAGTTAACCCCTTCAGTAAACACCGTAAGAAAAAAAAACAAAAAACGAGGCAAAAAACAACGCTTTATTACCATACCGCCGAACAAAAAGTGGAATAACACGCGATCAAAAAGACTGATATAAATATCCATGGTACCGCTGAAAACGTCATCTTGTCCCGCAAAAAACAAGCCGCCATACAGCATCATCAGCAAAAAAATAAAAAAGTTATAGTCCTGAGAAAAAAGCGATACCAAAATAATTATTTTTTCTATAAAATAGTTTTTATCGTATAAAAGCGCCAAAACATAAAAAAATGATATAAATGAGATATCGCTGTAATCATACTGACCCGACGAATAAAACTGCTTTATCAATTTTACCAAACGCGGAACGGTATAAACGCCTCTCCCAAAAGAAATTCAGGAATTGCTGGTTTTTGGTCATTCTGCCTCACAAAAATCGGAATAAAAAGCGATCAAAAACGGTCACGTGTCCGAAAATGTTACCAATAAAAACGTCAACTCGTCCCGCAAAAAACAAGACCTCACATGACTCTGTGGAGCAAAATGTGGAAAAATTATAGCTCTCAAAATGTGGAGACGCAAAAACTTTTTTGCTATAAAAAGCGTCGCTGGTTTCACACTTGCGTTTTTGTCTGCAGCGTTTTTTGCACAAAAAAACGCATGCGTTTTTTCCCTATATTTAACATTGAAAACGCATGCGTTTTTTTGTAGACGTTTGGTCGCGTTTTCAAACGCATGCGGTTTTTTTCTGCATGCGTTAATTTTCAGAAATACAACCTGCAGTATTTTCTTGGTGTTTTTAAGCACATGCGTTTGTTTGCGTTAAAAACGCATGCATTTTTATCGAAAAAAAACAGAAAACACACTGAAAAGCCACCCACCACCATCAAGGTGATAAAGGGATCCAAACCCTAACTCTACCCCTAACCTCACCCCTAACCGTTTAATGAACATTTTCTGACAGTCATAGTGCCACGTATTTCAGTGCCACGTATTTCAGTGCCACGTATTTCAGTGCCATGTATTTCAGGGCAACGTATCACGTATTTCAGTGCCACGTGTTTCAGTGCCACGTATTTCAGTGCCACGTATCACGTATTTCAGTGCCACGTATCACGTATTTCAGTGCCACGTGTTTCAGTGCCACGTATTTAAGTGCCACGTATCACATATTTCAGTGCCACGTATTTCAGTGCCACGTATTTCAGTGCCACGTATCACATATTTCAGTGCCACGTATTTCAGTGCCACGTATTTCAGTGCCACGTATCACGTATTTCAGTGCCACGTATCACATATTTCAGTGCCACGTATTTCAGTGCCACGTATTTCAGTGCCACGTATTTCAGTGCCACATATTTCAGTGCCACGTATCACATATTTCAGTGCCACGTATTTCAGTGCCACGTATTTCAGTGCCACGTATTTCAGTGCCACGTATCACGTATTTCAGTGCCACGTATCACGTATTTCAGTGCCACGTGTTTCAGTGCCACGTATTTAAGTGCCACGTATCACATATTTCAGTGCCACGTATTTCAGTGCCACGTATTTCAGTGCCACGTATCACGTATTTCAGTGCCACGTATCACATATTTCAGTGCCACGTATTTCAGTGCCACGTATTTCAGTGCCACGTATTTCAGTGCCACGTATCACGTATTTCAGTGCCACGTATCACGTATTTCAGTGCCACGTGTTTCAGTGCCACGTATTTAAGTGCCACGTATCACATATTTCAGTGCCACGTATTTCAGTGCCACGTATCACGTATTTCAGTGCCACGTATCACGTATTTCAGTGCCACATATTTTAGTACCACGTATTTCAGTTGCACGTGTTTCAGTGCCACGTATTTCAGTGCCACGTATTTCAGTGCCACGTATTTCAGTGCCACGTATCACGTATTTCAATGCCACGTGTTTCAGTGCCACGTATTTAAGTGCCACGTATCACATATTTAAGTGCCACGTATTTCAGTGCCACGTATTTCAGTGCCACGTATTTCAGTGCCACGTATTTCAGTGCCACGTATCACGTATTTCAGTGCCACGTGTTTCAGTGCCACGTATTTAAGTGCCACGTATCACATATTTAAGTGCCACGTATTTCAGTGCCACGTATTTCAGTGCCACGTATTTCAGTGCCACGTATTTCAGTGCCACGTATTTCAGTGCCACGTATTTCAGTGCCACGTATTTCAGTGCCACGTATTTCAGTGCCACGTATTTCAGTGCCACGTATTTCAGTGCCACGTATTTCAGTCACGTTTAGGGTTAGGGGTAGGGTTAGGGTTAGGGCTAGGGTTGGGGCTAAAGTTAGGGTTGGGGCTAAAGTTAGGGTTGGGGCTAAAGTTAGGGTTGGGGCTAAAGTTAGGGTTAGGGTTTGGATTACATTTACGTTTGGATTAGGGTTGGGATTAGAATTATGGGTGTGTCAGGGCTAGGGGTGTGGTTAGGGTTACCGTTGGGATTAGGGTTAGGGGTGTGTTTGGGTTAGGGTTTCAGGTAGAATTGGGGAGTTTCCACTGTCCAGGCACATCAGGGGCTCTCCAAGCGCGACATGGCGTCCAATCTCAATTCCAGCCAATTCTGCGTTGAAAAAGTAAAACAGTGCTCCTTCCCTTCCGAGCTCTCCCGTGCGCCCAAAAAGGGGTTTACCCCAACATATGTGTTATCAGCGTACTCGGGACAAATTGAACAACAACTTCTGGGGTCCAAGCTCTCTTGTTATCCTTAGGAAAATAAAAATTTGGGGGGCTAAAAATCATTTTTGTGGGGAAAAAAAAGATGTTTTATTTTCACGGCTCTGCGTTATAAACTGTAGTGAAACACTTGGGGGTTCAAAGTTCTCACAACACATCTAGATAAGTTCCTTGGGAGGTCTAGTTTCCAATATGGGGTCACTTGTGGGGGGTTTGTACTGTTTGGGTACATCAGGGGCTCTGCAAATGCAACGTGACGCCTGCAGACCAATCCATTTAAGGCTGCATTCCAAATGGCGCTCCTTCCCTTCCGAGCTCTGTCATGCGCCCAAACAGTGGTTCCCCCCCACATATGGGGTATCAGCGTACTCAGGACAAATTGGACAACAAATTTTGGGGTCCAATTTATTCTGTTACCCTTGTAAAAATACAAAGCTGGGGGCTAAAAAATCATTTTTGAGAAAAAAAAAAAAATTATTTTCACGGCTCTGCGTTATAATCTGTAGTGAAACACTTGGGGGTTCAAAGCTCTCAAAACACATCTAGATAAGTTCCTTAGGGGGTCTACTTTCCAAAATGGTGTCACTTGTAGGGAGTTTCAATGTGTAGGCACATTAGGGGCTCTCCAAGCGCGACATGGCGTCCCATCTCAATTCCAGTCAATTTTGCATTGAAAAGTCAAATGGCGCTCCTTCACTTCCAAGCTCTGCCATGCGCCCAAACAATGGTTTACACCCACATATGGGGTATCAGCGTACTCAGGACAAATTGCACAACATTTTTTGGGGTCCAATTTCTTCTCTTACCCTTGGGAAAATAAAAAATTGGGGGCGAAAAGATCATTTTTGTGAAAAAATATGATTTTTTATTTTTACGGCTCTGCATTATAAACTTCTGTGAAGCACTTGGTGGGTCAAAGTGCTCACCACACATCTAGATAAGTTCCTTAGGGGGTCTACTTTCCAAAATGGTGTCACTTGTAGGGAGTTTCAATGTTTAGGCACATCAGGAGCTCTCCAAACGCAACATGGCGTCCCATCTCAATTCCAGTCAATTTTGCATTGAAAAGTCAAATGGCGCTCCTTCACTTCCAAGCTCTGCCATGCGCCCAAACAATGGTTTACACCCACATATGGGGTATCAGCGTACTCAGGACAAATTGCACAACATTTTTTGGGGTCCAATTTCTTCTCTTACCCTTGGGAAAATAAAAAATTGGGGGCGAAAAGATCATTTTTGTGAAAAAATATGATTTTTTATTTTTACGGCTCTGCATTATAAACTTCTGTGAAGCACTTGGTGGGTCAAAGTGCTCACCACACATCAAGATAAGTTCCTTAGGGGGTCTACTTTCCAAAATGGTGTCACTTGTAGGGGGTTTCAGTGTTTAGGCACATCAGGGGCTCTCCAAACACAACATGGCGTCCCATCTCAATTCCAGTCAATTTTGCATTGAAAAGTCAAATGGCGCTCCTTTCCTTCCGAGCTCTGCCATACGCCCAAACAGTGGTTTACCCCCACATATGGGGTATCAGCGTACTCAGGACAAATTGTACAACAACTTTGGGGGTCCATTTTCTCCTGTTACCCTTGGTAAAATAAAACAAATTGGAGCTGAAATAAATTTTGTGTGAAAAAAAGTTAAATGTTCATTTTTATTTAAACATTCCAAAAATTCCTGTGAAACACCTGAAGGGTTAATAAACTTCTTGAATGTGGTTTTGAGCACCTTGAGGGGTGCAGTTTTTAGAATGGTGTCACACTTGGGTATTTTCTATCATATAGACCCGTCAAAATGACTTCAAATGAGATGTGGTCCCTAAAAAAAAATGGTGTTGTAAAAATGAGAAATTGCTGGTCAACTTTTAACCCTTATAACTCCGTCACAAAAAAAAATTTTGGTTCCAAAATTGTACTGATGTAAAGTAGACATGTGGGAAATGTTACTTATTAAGTATTTTGCGTGACATATGTCTGTGATTTAAGGGCATAAAAATTCAAAGTTGGAAAATTGCAAAATTTTCAAAATTTTCGCCAAATTTCCATTTTTTTCACAAATAAACGCAAGTTATATCAAAGAAATTTTACCACTAACATGAAGTACAATATGTCACGAGAAAACAATGTCAGAATCGCCAAGATCCGTCAAAGCGTTCCAGAGTTATAGCCTCATAAAGGGACAGTGGTCAGAATTGTAAAAATTGGCCCGGTCATTAACGTGCAAACCACCCTTGGGGGTGAAGGGGTTAAGTGCCACGTATTTACGTGCCACGTATTTTTCAGTGCCTGAAATACGTTGCACTGAAATACGTGGCACTGAAATACGTGGCACTGAAATATCGTGGCACTTAAATACGTGGCACTTAAATACGTGGCACTTAAATACGTGGCTCTTAAATACGTGGCACTTAAATACGTGGCACTTATGACTGTCAGAAAATGTTCAGTAAACGGTTAGGGGTAGGGTTTCAGGTAGAATTGGGGAGTTTCCACTGTTCAGGCACATCAGGGGCTCTCCAAACGCGACATGGCGTCCAATCTCAATTCCAGCCAATTCTGCGTTGAAAAAGTAAAACAGTGCTCCTTCCCTTCCGAGCTCTCCCGTGCGTCCAAAAAGGGGTTTACCCCAACATATGGGGTATCAGCGTACTAGGGACAAATTGAACAACAACTTCTGGGGTCCAAGTTCTCTTGTTATCCTTGGGAAAATAAAAATTTGGGGGGCTAAAAATCATTTTTGTGGGAAAAAAAAAATGTTTTATTTTCACGGCTCTGCGTTGTAAACTGTAGTGAAACACTTGGGGGTTCAAAGTTCTCACAACACATCTAGATAAGTTCCTTGGGAGGTCTAGTTTCCAATATGGGGTCACTTGTGGGGGGTTTGTACTATTTGGGTACATCAGGGGCTCTGCAAATGCAACGTGACGCCTGCAGACCAATCCATTTAAGTCTGCATTCCAAATGGCGCTCCTTCCCTTCCGAGCTCTGTCATGCGCCCAAACAGTGGTTCCCCCCCCACATAGGGGGTATCAGCGTACTCAGGACAAATTGGACAACAACTTTTAGGGTCCATTTTATCCTGATACCCTTGTGAAAATACAAAACTGGGGGCTAAAAAATCATTTTTGTGAAAAAAATAATAATTTTTATTTTCACGGCTCTGCGTTATAAACTGTAGTGAAACACTTGGGGGTTCAAAGTTCTCACAACACATCTAGATAAGTTCCTTGGGGGGTCTAGTTTCCAATATGGGGTCACTTGTGGGGGGTTTGTACTGTTTGGGTACATCAGGGGCTCTGCAAATGCAACGTGACGCCTGCAGACCAATCCATTTAAGTCTGCATTCCAAATGGCGCTCCTTCCCTTCCGAGCTCTGTCATGCGCCCAAACAGTGGTTCCCCCCCACATAGGGGGTATCAGCGTACTCAGGACAAATTGGACAACAACTTTTAGGGTCCAATTTATCCTGATACCCTTGTGAAAATACAAAACTGGGGGCTAAAAAATCATTTTTGTGAAAAAAAAAAATAATTTTTATTTTCACGGCTCTGCGTTATAAACTGTAGTGAAACACTTGGGGGTTCAAAGCTCTCAAAACACATCTAGATAAGTTCCTTAGGGGGTCTACTTTCCAAAATGGTGTCACTCGTGGGGGGTTTCAATGTTTAGGCACATTAGGGGCTCTCCAAACGCAACATGGCGTCCCATCTCAATTCCAGTCAATTTTGCATTGAAAAGTCAAATGGCGCTCCTTCCCTTCTGAGCTCTGCCCTGCGCCCAAACAATGGTTTACACCCACATATGGGGTATCAGTGTACTCAGGACAAATTGCACAACAATTTTTGGGGTCCAATTTCTTCTCTTACCCTTGGGAAAATAAAAAATTGGGGGTGAAAAGATCATTTTTGTGAAAAAATATGATTTTTTATTTTTACGGCTCTGCATTATAAACTTCTGTAAAGCACTTGTTGGGTCAAAGTGCTCACCACACATCTAGATAAGTTCCTTAGGGGGTCTACTTTCCAAAATGGTGTCACTTGTTAGGGGTTTCAATGTTTAGGCACATCAAGGGCTCTCTAAATGCAACATGGCGTCCCATCTCAATTCCAGTCAATTTTGCATTGAAAAGTCAAATGGCGCTCCTTCCCTTCCGAGCTCTGCCCTGCGCCCAAACAATGGTTTACACCCACATATGGGGTATCAGCGTACTCAGGACAAATTGCACAACAATTTTTGGGGTCCAATTTCTTCTCTCACCCTTGGGAAAATAAAAAATTGGGGGTGAAAAGATCATTTTTGTGAAAAAATATGATTTTTTATTTTTACGGCTCTGCATTATAAACTTCTGTAAAGCACTTGTTGGGTCAAAGTGCTCACCACACATCTAGATAAGTTCCTTAGGGGGTCTACTTTCCAAAATGGTGTCACTTGTTAGGGGTTTCAATGTTTAGGCACATCAGGGGCTCTCCAAATGCAACATGGCGTCCCATCTCAATTCCAGTCAATTTTGCATTGAAAAGTAAAATGGCGCTCCTTTGCTTCCAAGCTCTGCCATGCGCCCAAACTGTGGTTTACCCCCACATATGGGGTATCAGCGTACTCAGGACAAATTGTACAACAACTTTTGGGGTCTATTTTCTCCTGTTACCCTTGGTAAAATAAAACAAATTGGAGCTGAAATAAATTTTGTGTGAAAAAAAGTTAAATGTTCATTTTTATTTAAACATTCCAAAAATTCCTGTGAAACACCTGAAGGGTTAATAAACTTCTTAAAAGTGGTTTTGAGTACCTTGAGGGGTGCAGTTTTTAGAATGGTGTCACACTTGGGTATTTTCTATCATATAGACCCGTCAAAATGACTTCAAATGAGATGTGGTCCCTAAAAAAAAAATGGTGTTGTAAAAATGAGAAATTGCTGGTCAACTTTTAACCCTTATAACTCCGTCACAAAAAAAAATTTTGGTTCCAAAATTGTGCTGATGTAAAGTAGACATGTGGGAAATGTTATTTATTAAGTATTTTGTGTGACATATGTCTGTGATTTAAGGGCATAAAAATTCAAAGTTGGAAAATTGCGAAATTTTCAAAATTTTCGCCAAATATTCGTTTTTTTCACAAATAAACGCAAGTTATATCGAAGAAATTTTACCACTAACATGAAGTACAATATGTCACGAGAAAACAGTGTCAGAATCGCCAAGATCCGTTGAAGCGTTCCAGAGTTATAACCTCATAAAGGGACAGTGGTCAGAATTGTAAAAATTGGCCCGGTCATTAACGTGCAAACCACCCTTGGTGGTGAAGGGGTTAACAAAGTGAGAATATAACTTATTCTTCATACACTTTTTTTTTTTTTCCCAAGATGTGTATATAATAATCATTACGTAAACTCTAGGGCAGGTCATTGAGGATCAGTGTTTAAACCAAAGAATATAGGAGTAAGCATAACCTATCAATAGTATAATAAATCTAATTCAAGTAGACAACAAAATCTTATTCCAAAAAAACCACTTTAACAACTAAATCCATAATAACCACATAATGCACAATATTGTCTTCATAATATACATAGTTTTTATTAAAGACACCAATCTAATTTAACACAAAACATGATAAAAAACATATAACAATACTAAAAACAAGGAGAGCAGGGCACCATATATAATCAGATTTAAATCAGAATAAATAAAGTGCTACGTAGATTCAGTTAATACTGTTAAGTAAAGGCACACATACAGTGTATACTCTATACTAAATATTCCATGATCTATCAAAATCAATAAAGTGCTATATAGATAGATAGATAGACACACCGTATATACTCGAGTATAAGCCGACGACCCCCCTCCCTAATTTTGCAACAAAAAAACGGTAAAACTTATTGACTCGAGCATAAGCCTAGGGTGGGAAATGCAGCAGCTACTGGTAAATTTCAAAAATAAAAATGGATACCAATAAAAGTAAAATTAATTGAGACGTCAGTAGGTTAAGTGTTTTTGAATATCCATATTGAATCAGGAGCCCCATATAATGCTCCATACAGTTCATTATGGCCCCATAAGATGCTCCATACAAAATAGGCCCCATATAATGCTCCATACAGTTCATTATGGCCCCATAAGATGCTCCATATGCAAATATGCCCCATATAATGCTCCATTCAGTTCATTATGGCCCCATAAGATGCTCCATATACAAATATGCCCCATATAATGCTCTATGCAGTTCTTTATGGCCCCATAGATGCCCCATATAATGCTCCATGCAGTTCATTATGGCCCCATAGATGCTCCATACAGTTATTTATGGCCCCATATAATGCTCCATACAGTTCATTATGGCCCCATAAGATGCTCCATATACAAATATGCCCCATATAATGCTCTATGCAGTTCTTTATGGCCCCATAGATGCCCCATATAATGCTCTATGCAGTTCTTTATGGCCCCATAGATGCCCCATATAATGCTCCATGCAGTTCTTTATGGCCCCATAGATGCTCCATATAATGCTCCATGCAGTTCTTTATGGCCCCATAGACGCTCCATATAGCATTGTGCCACATGTAATGCTGCTGCTGCACTAAAAAAGAAAAAAAAAAATGACATACTCCCCTCTCGTCGCTGCTCCTCAGCGTCCCGTCTCTCCGCACTGACTGTTCAGGCAGAGGGCGGCGCACACACTAGTACGTCAGCGCGCCCTCTGACCTGAACAGTCACTGCAGAGGATGTGTAAGACGAGGCGGCAGTGGAACGAGGGAAGGTGAATATGAAATACTCACCTGCTCCCGACGCGGTCCCTGCATGTCCCACGTCTCCGGGAGCGGCAGCTTCTTCCTGTAGTGAGCGGTCACATGGTACCGCTCATTACAGTAATGAATGTGGCTCCACCCCAATGGGAGTGGAGTCCATATCCATAACTTTAATGAGCGGTACCAGTGACCGCTGAACAGGGGAAGAAGCTGCCTCGCCCCAAGACCGTGGGACATGCAGGGACCGTGCTGGGAGCAGGTGAGTATTTGACAGGTGTCGCTCCCCCTCACCCGCCGACCCCCTGCCTCCCATGACTCAAGTATAAGCCGAGAGGGGCACTTTCAGACCATTTTTTTGGGCTGAAAATCTCGGCTTATACTCGAGAGAGTGTGTGTATGTACGTGTGTGTGTGTGTGTGTGTGTGTGTGTGTGTGTGTGTGTGTGTGCTGACAGGTTCCCTTTAACAGTCATAGAAGCTCCACACACAAGTGACAGCAGAAGTCTAAAGTGCATGTACCCTTTTGGCAAGCATTTTATGGTAATTTATGTATTTAATTCTCACCAGGACCTTCTACGTGTTTGACACAAACCTATCGTGAACATGAAAAACTGGAAATCTTCTCTTCATATAAAATACAGAGCAATACAGAAAATAAAAGTTCAGGACAAATTAAGACTGACTGGAGCTGTGTGCTTGATAAACCTGGTCACAGTGCTGGATACTTCCCCAATGCTTCAAGAGCACAAAAGAAATCTCTGAAGCCTCCTACAAACTACGGGGCAACAAGTTTGAGATCCAAGACACAGAATAACTTATCTGACGCTTTACTTTCTACATGTCCTCAGGGGGATTATAAAGAAGAAAGCCTGTTTCTTCCAAGTCAGTCTGAAAGTCAGCTTTTCACGCAGGATACACAAGGTAACAAAGTGATCTGTCACAGGTTTCCAAGTGAACGACCTGCGAATACCTTCTCATCAGTACCATTGCTGGACAAAACTAATGTCACCTGGGACACAAGAAGTCCTATGAAAGGAACTCTACAGACTGTGTGTGATGAAGAGGCCCTCAACAACATGTTCACACAAGATTCTGAAGGAAATATGGTTATAAAACATTAATTACTGACTTTCAGCTCAGTCCTGATAAAACAATACACTGAACTGCAAATGCTTAGTCTTATGATCAAAACTAGTTTCTGTTCTAAACAAGCAGATCATTGAAATGATCCTGGAATTCTGCTTGTGTAAGGCTATGTTTCCACATGGCGTACCGGCAGCGCTTTGAACGCAGTGGATCCCCACTCCGTCCAAAGCGCTGCTGGCTTCTGTACGCGCGGTGATTCCGCATGTCTTCATTGAACACATATGGAATCACCGCATCCTACACATGGAATGGTGCGATTTATGGGGACAAGCTATCTAACCCCCCATTCCCCTGTTAATGGTTTATCCAGACACTGCCATAGATGTGCAATTCCTACAGCTTAGCTAATTTTAGAGGGTGGTTATTCTGGCACTACTCACTTTCACATTGAAAGGTGACTTTACCAGTTCCGCTTACGTCTGCAGATACAGGACGCCTACATGACTGGAAGGCATCATGTCCTGTTCTACAGAATTCCCAATGCAGAAGTGAACAGTGACGGAATAAACCTTGAAGGAGTATGTCCTCAATTAAAAAGATCCCGCACAGCCGCTTACCATCCATTTATTTATTGTAAATGTCTATCTTGCTCAATAACCTTTTATCTATTGTTTTGTCCTCATCTGTAAATTGGTTGCATGACTAAATAAAGAGGTACGTTTCCATCTGTAGTGGCAATGAGTTCCATTATGCATCTAATATATCAGGACTTCACACATAATATGCATTCCAGAGGGTTCTTCTACTGTGCAAAGGCTAGTATCTATCTGTTTTAACTACAGTTCGTACATTTCTGTGCCATTGTAACTTTAAAGGGAATCTTTCATTTAAAGTTGCCTATAGTGGTAATCTGCAGGTAAATGCTATATGAAACATACTTGGCTGTCTGATAGGGAGAAAAAAATGAAGTTATATTCCGCCTGCAGCTGCTCATTTCCATTTGTCAAAGTAGTGTTGGGGACTATGAGCAATTAAGAGCTCTGTACACTGGGAGCACAGCTGCAATCACTCGCCTGCACGTTTGACAGCTTGCTCTGCAGTGTATGTGTATGCAAAACAGGTTGTCAATCAGTGTGAAGGGCAGAGACTACAGAGCGATGATACTACACTGATGAACAGAAATGTGCAGCTGCAGGCGGAATATAACTTAATTCTCCCTGCTTCTGCTCTTCCAGCTGGACTGCCACGCGTGTTTAAAGGGAACCTGTCACCTGAATTTGGCGGGACCGGTTTTGGGTCATATGGGCGGGGTTTTCGGGTGTTTGATTCACCCTTTCCTTACCCGCTGGCTGCATACTGGCCGCAATATTGGATTGAAGTTCATGCTGTGTCCTCTGTAGTACACGCCTGCGCAAGGCAATCTTGCCTTGCGCAGGCGTGTACTACGGAGGACACAGCATGAACTTCAATCCAATATTGCGGCCTGCATGCAGCCAGCGAGTAAGGAAAGGGTGAATCAAACACCCGAAAACCCCGCCCATATGACCCAAAACCGGTCCCGCCAAATTCAGGTGACAGGTTCCCTTTAACTCCTTTCTGTCCTCGGACTGAATAGTCCGTCTGAGGACAGAACCCCGCTTTGATGCGGGCTCTGGCAGTGAGCCTGCAACAAAGCCGGGACATATCAGCTGTTTTGTACAGCTGACATGTGCCCACAGTGGGTGCGGGTTGAATCGTGATCCGCCTGCGCTTATTAACTAGATAAATGCTGCTGTCAAACTCTGACCGCGTCATTTAACTAGCGCTTCCGGCCATCGGGCTGGAAATGCGCGCATCGCTGACCCCCGTCACGTGATCAGGGGTCAGTGGTGTGTTGGCATAACAACCTGAGGTCTCCTGAAGACCTCTATGGTTGTTGATGCCAGATTGCTATGAGCGCCACCCTCGTCGGCGCTCATAGCAATGCTGTAATTTAGCTACATAGGAGCGATCTGAGCATTGCCTGTATGTAGCAGAGCCGATCAGGCTATGCCAGCCTCTAGTCTCCCATGGAGACTATTAAAGCATGGCAAAAGTAAAAAAAAAAAGTTTAAAATATTTTTTAAAAGTTCAAATCACCCCCCTTTCGCCCCATTCAAAATAAAAAAATCAAACATACACATATTTGGTATTGCCGTGCTCAGAATCGCCCGATCTATCAAAAAAAAGGATTAACCTGATCACTAAACGGCGTAGCGAGAAAAAAAATTCAAAACTCCAGAATTACATTTTTTGATCGCCATGACATTGCATTAAAACGCAATAACGGGCGATCAAAAGATCGTATCTGCATAAAAATGATATCATTAAAAACATAAGCTCGGCACGCAAAAAATAAGCCCTCACCTAACCAGAGATCACGAAAAGTGGAGATGCTACGGGTATCGGAAAATTGCTCAAATTTATTTATTTTTTTAGAAACTTTGGAATTTTTTTTTTTTACCACTTAGATAAAAGATAACCTAGACATGTTTGGTGTCTATGAACTCGTACTGACCTGGAGAATCATAATGGCAGATCAGTTTTAGCATTTAGTGAACCTAGCAAAATAGTCAAACAATAAACAAGTATGGGACTGCACTTTTTTTGCAATTTCACCTCAGTTGGAATTTTTTTTCCTCTTTTCTATTACCCGATATGGTAAAACCAATGTTGTCGTTCAAAAGTACAACTCGTCCTGCAAAAAATAAGCCCTCACACGGCCATATTGACGGAAAAATAAAAAAGTTATGGCTATGAGAAGAAGGGGAGCAAAAAATGAAAACGCAAAACCGAAAAAAGTTGGGGTCATGAAGGAGTTAAAACTGTATTTGCTGACAGGTTCCCACTATGGCTGCAGGGTCCTATGTTCCCCATCCCAGACAGATTTTTCTTTAATTCCTACTGCGAGAAGATACAATGTAAAACAAGTGATTTATTAGTTTCCTGTATAGATGGATATTATATATTTGGTCTTTTATTGTTTTGGAATTTTGAAAATGTAAAGGTCCCAGCTGCCGTCCGAACGATGGCTTTCTGATTCCTCCATACACAGGAGCGTTCCTGTGTTCTCTACGAGGTGGCGCTTTATTTCACGGAGTACAAAAGAATTGATAGTCCAAAATCCAGGCAAGCCGGATCCTCATCTCCTTTAGCATCTGTCAGGGGAGAGTCAGGAGACCCCCAGACACCTTACACTGGTCTAATATGTACGCTGGCCTTAAATATTCAGGGTCTGATATAGCTTGTTTTGGTGCACTGCCGGCTTAATCAACTAATGCCATGTCTGAAAACTGTGACGTCCATGCTGCCATCCAAAGCGCACATCACTTTTACTTAGAATTTTTCATAAAGTCTTCTGTAACTACAGTTATCACAAAACTGCAGCTACATAAGCAAATGTTATTTTTGCAGCCACAACACATTTTAAAGTCTACTGTATTTCTATCTTATTTCTGATATACACAATTTCACCAGTATAAAATCATTAAAGCTGCTGTTCTCTGTACTCCTAAATTACACAACTCAAACTCCAGCACTGAGATGGAAAATTGGTAGAGTTCTGGTCATCACAGGAGGGATAGATGTTAATGTTAAGCACCACATCATGATTCCTTCAGTGGGCAATCTCAGGCCCGTGGTCACCTTTATCTTCCAACCCCGGGGAGGTTCCCAGGGACCCCAGTGCTTGGGCCGGCAGCTGTAGTTTAATGGCTGCTGGCCCATTAATGTCTTCCTGTTCTGTGAGCAGCGCACGCTGTGTTCACCACTGAACGCTGAGGAGCGCGCAATGAGAGATTACGTCCTGACATCGTTCCAAGGATGTACTTCATGGGCGGAGTTAGTGTGCAATTTGTATGGCCCCCGAAGGACGGCATAAACCTCCAAATGGCCCCTGGTGTTGAGTGTAGGCGCCACATCTACCCGTATAGAATATCAAATGGTGCTGCTCTAGTTGTGTGTGTGGCACCAGGTTTGGGAAATGTTATTTCCTTTTTTCATATCATTACCATCTATAGGCCCTGTGATTACCATCAGTTTGATATCATTACCATCTGTGGGCCCCGTGATTTCCATCAGTTTGATATCATTATCATCTATGGGTCCTGTGATTTCCATCAGTTTGATATCATTACCATCTGTGGGCCCTGTGATTTCCATCAGTTTGATATCATTACCATCTGTGGGCCCCGTGATTACCATCAGTTTGATGTCATTATCATCTATGGGTCCTGTGATTTCCATCAGCTTGATATCATTACCATCTGTGGGCCCCGTGATTTCCATCAGTTTGATATCATTACCATCTGTGGGCCCCGTGATTTCCATTAGTTTGATGTCATTACCATCTGCGGGCCCTGTGATTTCCATCAGTTTGATGTCATTACCACCTGCGGGCCCCGTGATTTCCATCAGTTTTATGTCATTACCACCTGCGGGCCCCGTGATTTCCATCAGTTTTATGTCATTACCACCTGCGGGGCCCGTGATTTCCATCACTTTGATGTCATTACCACCTGCGGGGCCCGTGATTTCCATCACTTTGATGTCATTACCACCTGCGGGGCCCGTGATTTCCATCACTTTGATGTCATTACCACCTGCGGGGCCCGTGATTTCCATCACTTTGATGTCATTACCACCTGCGGGGTCCGTGATTTCCATCACTTTGATGTCATTACCATCCGTGGGCCCCGTGATTTCCGTCAGTTTGATGTCATTACCATCTGCGGGCCCCGTGATTACCATCAGTTTGATGTCATTACCATCTGCGGGCCCGGTGATTACCATCAGTTTGGTGTCATTACCATCTGCGGGCCCCGTGATTACCATCAGTTTGATGTCATTACCATCCGTGGGCCCCGTGATTTCCGTCAGTTTGATGTCATTACCATCTGCGGGCCCCGTGATTACCATCAGTTTGATTTCATTACCATCTGCGGGCCCGTGATTTCCATCAGTTTGGTATCACCATCTGTGGGCCCCGTGATTTCCGTCAGTTTGATGTCATTACCATGTATGGGCCCTGTGATTTCCATCAGTTTGATGTCATTACCAGTGTGGAGAAACGGGGTCAGTGGGTGCTCTCGTCCGCTGGCCCGGCTGTCTTTAGCAAGACTCATACCACTGAACGCCCGCTCTATCTCCCCGTGGGCAATACACTACACAGACAACACAGGGTTAAGGTAAAACAGTGTGGCAATACTTTATTGAACCACAACACACAATAGCAAACAGAACAATCCTACCATGGCTGGAATTGTTTGGTTACATGGGCGCATATAAAATATCACTGCATCTCCACGTATTTCCAGTATGACACGATGTCAGGGCTCCCAGGGTAACATGGGTGCATATAAAAGATCACTGCGTCTCCATGTATTTCCAGTATGACGTGATATCAGAGCTCCCAGGGTCGCTTCTCCATCTGTGGATGAACGCACAGAGAAGGGGTAACGACAAGCATCGGGAGATGACCAAGAACTGTCCGTAGAGTCCATACAAGGTCCAAAGCCAGTTGACACGAGAGTCACCACCTGGCTTATCTGACCATCTCCATGGAACCAGGCGACCAGCGGGTCCCAACCCTGGATTTCTCCAAACATATCCATGGTGCAGAGATGGTCACTGGATCAGATCTGTGTCCTTCCAACCGGAGTCGAAAACCCCTAGGTTGTATCCTATAGAATCCTAGATCAGTGTCCCTCGTGATGGTGCCATGATGAATTGGCTGCAGTCATTTCTCTTGTCTGTTGGGTGGTTTGCAGAATGTCTGGCTGGTAGCTCTGTATTACTTCAGACTCAATGATGTGATCTCTGAGTCTTTTTATACTCAAGGCATGAAAGCTATTTTTAGAATTACCCAGTGTCCTTTAGTTCAACATCAAGATATGGCAAACAATGGTGATGAGATTATGCAGTACTACTTGACCATTCAATCTATTTGCACAGTCTTTCCTTCTCTGCTTTAAGGTACCGTTACACTAAACGACTTACCAACGATCACGACCAGCGATACGACTTGGCCGTGATTGTTGGTAAGTCGTTGTGTGGTCACTGGGGAGCTGTTACACAGACAGCTCTCTCCAGCGACCAACGATCAGGGAAACGACTTCGGCATCGTTGAAACTGTCTTCAACGATGCCGAAGTCCCCCTGCAGCACCCAGGTAACCAGGGTAAATATCGGGTTACTAAGTGCAGGGCCGCGCTTAGTAACCCGATATTTACCCTGGTTACCATTGTAAAAGTAAAAAAAAAAAAACAGTACATACTCACATTCTGATGTCTGTCACGTCCCCCGGCGTCCACAGGGTTAAAACTGCTTTCGGCAAGAGCGCTGCTAATATGCACGTGCTGCTGCCAAGACTTCCCTGCACTGAATGTGGCAGCGCCAGCCGTAAAGCAGAGCACAGCGGTGACATCACCGCTGTGCTCTGCTTTACGGCCAGCGCTGACACAGTCAACCCTGTGGACGCCGGGGGACGTGACAGACATCAGAATGTGAGTATGTACTGTTTTTTTTTTTTAACTTTTACAATGGTAACCAGGGTAAATATCGGGTTACTAAGCGCGGCCCTGCACTTAGTAACCCGATATTTACCCTGGTTACAAGTGAACACATCGCTGGATCGGCATCACACACGCCGATCCAGCGATGACAGCGGGTGATCAGCGACCAAAAAAAGGTCCTGATCATTCCCATGGACCAATGATCTCCCAGCAGGGGCCTGATCGTTGGTCGCTGTCACACATAACGAGATCGTTAGCGGGATCGTTGCTTACGTCACCAAAAGCGTGACGTTGCAACGATATCGTTAACGATATCGTTGTGTGTGACTCAGCCTTAAGAAGTCACCAAGCTAGTTCTGGAATTCAATGCACAATTAGCATATCAGCACACATCAATAAACAAAGATAAACGCACACTATGTACAAGTCACTATGACAGACTTACACTGTATGTTAAATGGTATCAGTTTGCAAGTCTGACTTCTTGAACCACCAGACGTAAACACTTAAATGCACAAGCCAATATACAGATGAAAAGTCAGTTCTTATTGGTTTGCAAAACATGGTTGTCTGGGAAATTAAGATACAATCTGGTTTCTTCACAACCATCTGTGGGCCCTGTGATTTCCATCAGTTTGATGTCATTACCATCTGTGGGCCCTGTGATTTCCATCAGTTTGATGTCATTACCATCTGTGGGCCCTGTGATTTCCGTCAGTTTGATGTCATTACCATCTGTGGGCCCTGTGATTTCCGTCAGTTTGATGTCATTACCACCTATGGGCCCTGTGATTTCCATCAGTTTGATGTCATTACCATCTGTGGGCCCTGTGATTTCCATCAGTTTGATGTCATTTCCATCAGTTTTATGTCATTACCACCTATGGGCCCTGTGATTTCCATCAGTTTGATGTTATTACCATCTTTGGGCCCTGTGATTTCCGTCAGTTTGATGTCATTTCCGTCAGTTTGATGTCATTTCCATCAGTTTTATGTCATTACCATCTGTGGGCCCTGTGATTTCCGTCAGTTTGATGTCATTACCACCTATGGGCCCTGTGATTTCCATCAGTTTGATGTCATTTCCATCAGTTTTATGTCATTACCACCTATGGGCCCTGTGATTTCCATCAGTTTGATGTTATTACCATCTGTGGGCCCTGTGATTTCCATCAGTTTGATGTCATTTCCTTCAGTTTGATGTCATTTCCTTCAGTTTGATGTCATTTCCTTCAGTTTGATGTCATTTCCGTCAGTTTGATGTCATTTCCGTCAGTTTGATGTCATTACCATCTGTGGGCCCTGTGATTTCCGTCAGTTTGATGTCATTACCATCTGTGGGCCCTGTGATTTCCATCAGTTTGATCTCATTACCATCTGTGGGCCCTGTGATTTCCATCAGTTTGATCTCATTACCATCTGTGGGCCCTGTGATTTCCATCAGTTTGATGTCATTACCATCTGTGGGCCCTGTGATTTCCATCAGTTTGATCTCATTACCATCTGTGGGCCCTGTGATTTCCATCAGTTTGATCTCATTACCATCTGTGGGCCCTGTGATTTCCATCAGTTTGATCTCATTACCATCTGTGGGCCCTGTGATTTCCGTCAGTTTGATGTTATTACCATCTGTGGGCCCTGTGATTTCCGTCAGTTTGATGTCATTACCACCTATGGGCCCTGTGATTTCCACCATTCCTCATGTGCACCTCCTTAGAATGCCAGTATAGGGGGCGCAGTATGACAAGTGCGTCCAGTCTCCGCTCCTCCCATAAGGCACGTGCCTCTGCACTGCCCCCTGGCGGCTGGATTGCTTCCCGCTGGTGAAAGGCTATTTACCATGCCCAGGAGTCCTGACAGAATAATAAACTTAACGTGTAGAGCAGAGCAGTTGCCATAGTAACTATAAAGCTAACTGCGCTTCCACAATAACGCTCAGAGAAGCAGAAGACCCCCAAGGTCACACGTAGCCCTCCGTTATATTGGGGCAGGGCGCTCAGGATTGCCAGCCGCACATAAGCCTTGTCCTGTGTGCTCCAGAGGACTTGTGACAGACTTCCGCGTACGTCAGAGTGGGCGGGGCTCACGAGCTGTCGATGTGAAAGAGATGGCGTTTATAGCGCTGGGCAGACACCGCTCATGGGCGCTGCGGCTGTGCAAGCGTGAGGCGGCCATCCTGCAGGCCGGAGGCACCTGCCACCGTCCAGGTGAGTGTGTGGCCGCCAGGTGGCGCACTGCCCGTACGGGGTATTACACGTCCTGTATGACTGCCCCGGGCTGGGGAGCTGTGCGGCATCCCGGGGATCGCTACAGCGAGGGGTTAAGCGTGCCGTGCAGGCTGCTGGTCAGCCCTGGCCCCTGAGCGTTATTACCGGGGGAGGAGCGGCTCCCACCTCCGTGATCCTTCCCGTGTGTTACACACTACTTTCTGTCCCAGCTGTAAGTTCTGCTGCAGATACTGTGTGGGTTCGGGCTCGCTCCTCCCCATTATACCTTTTGTGAGGGCTGTGTGATTATCTTCATTGGCTAGCACGCTGACCCATGTGACTAATGAGGCAATGATGATGGCCAGTTTTTCCACTGACCATCTGTGAAAAAAATTTGCAGCATGCTGTAATTTAGCTCTGTATTCAGATGAGTGAAAGAGAAAAATCAGATGCCACACGGCGTCCGATCTTTATAGATCCATTGTGTGACAACAGCGTTTTATCTTAATTAATCAGATGTCTATTTTTAGTAAGCCGAGAGTCATTGACTGTTATCTATATGTTGACTTTTGAATTTGTGTTTTTGGTTGGTCAAGAAAACAGACTTTCGTTCACGTAAGCCTGCAATATTGACTACTTTGACATTTGATGTGACATATTGTGCTGTTATCCTGGATCACTAGAGATTCAGGAAAATTGAACAATGATGTTTGCTGATATGTTGATTACAGTGTCCAGGTCAGCTAGCTTATTGACTTGCGAAACATAGGAGGAATAACTATGCAAATAGATTAATTAAACAATGCGAGTTGCTCTCCTCACCAGTCTTCCACAATTCATGGGACCGCGAGCCACATGTGGCTCCCGAGCTACAGGTTGGGGACCCCTGTTCTACTGGATGACAGTAGGGGAAAACTGCCCCAGCTGAAAGAATGCAGATCTGCTCCATTGATCATCACTGAACCACGGATACATTTGGAGCGGTCAGGATTTGGACCCATCTGTCATTTGAGCCCCATGTATGTTTGTGAAAGCCAGGGATGGGACCCTCCGTTCACCTGGACCATGGAGATGTTCGGAGAAGCCAGGTTGTGGCCTTGTGGACTGTCAGCTTCATAAACTTGTTGTTGCCTCCTCTCTCTGCGTGCCACAGGTGGGGTAGGTGGCACCGGAAGCTTTGAAGTCACAACTGCTCTTATCCCGGCAGGTCAGCGAAGGGTGAGACTCTGTAATTTGCACCATCTTGGGTATTTTGCGGTTCAATAAAGTATTGCCACACTTTCACCCTCACCCTGTGTTGTCTGAGTAGTATTGTGCCCATGGGGAAAGGAGAGGGGGCTTTTCGGTTTGCGGACTAGGGCACTCACTGACAATTGAGAAAAAATTGTCCCACTCTCCTGGATGAGAATGGGACTATTTATTTTTGTTTGCAGCCTAAGGCTACTTTCACACTAGCGTTAACTGCAATACGTCGCAAATGCGTCGTTTTTGCGAAACGCCGCATCCAGCAAAAGTTTTTGCTGGATACGTTGTTTCGTCATAGAGTAACATTAGCGACGCATTTGCGACGCATTTGCGACGCATTTCCAAACGGTGAATGCGTTTGGCGGCGTTTGGGCGTATGGTAGCGGTCCGTCGGGAGAAAAAAACGTTACATGTAACGTTTTTTGCTCCCGACGGTCCGCTTTTTCCGACCGCGCATGCGCAGTCGGAACTCCGCCCCCACCTCCCCGCACTTCCCCGCACATCACAATGGGGCAGCGGATGCGTGGGAAATATGCATCCGCTGCCCCCGTTGTGCGGCGGAGAACACACTAGCGTCGGGAACGTCGGCCCGACGCGCAGCGACGGGTTGTTCCCGACGCTAGTGTGAAAGTAGCCTTAGTCCTCTTTCACACTTCCGTCTTTCAGCTTCCGTCACAATCCGTCGATTTTTGAGAATGCTGGATCCTGCATTTTCCCATAGACTTGTATTAGCGACGGATTGTGACGGATGGCCATCCGCTTCATCCGTCGTGCACTGGATCCTGCACTGCCCGTCACTGGCTACAATGGAAGCCTCTGGGCGCAGGATGCGTCGCTGCCTGTGAAAAGCAGGAATCCAGCAACGGGTCCCGTCTTTTCAAAGAGAGCATGCGTGGAAGAAATTCCCGTCAGGGAAATTCTCTCTCGCTCTCTTTCTCTTTTTACTACTGATGCTGCCTATGCAGCATCAATAGTAACAAGATATAATGTTAAAAATAATAGGAAAAAAAAATAAAAAATCGCAGTATTCTCACCTACCGGCGTTCCCGCGCAGCGTCACAGATGTTCCCGGCAGCTAGCGTTACTTTCTAGTAATACATTGTGAAACCTCGCGAGAAGTCTCGGTCTTGTGAGACCGCGACTTCTCACGAGATTTCGCAATGTATTACAGATTTGGAAGATGGAAGTGTGAAAGAAGCCTAAGCTGCACATTTAACATGTATGGATTTTATGGCAAACCTGTCACCAGGTTTGGCCGATGTGAGATGCGGCCACTGCCTTTCAGGGCTTATATACCCCATTCCATAATGCTGTCTGTCTGTCCCCAATCTGACCTGTAAGAACTGAAAAATAACTTTTATTATACTCACCTGCGGGGCGGTCCGGTCCAAGGGGTATCGCAGGTCCTGGTCTGACTCCTCCATCTTGTTATGATCCTGATTGCTTCATGTGGATGACGTGTCCCGATACATGCCCACTGCAGTACTTTATTCTGCCCAGTCAGAGCAGAGAAGTACGCCTGCGCAGGAGCACGATGCCGGGGAGACTGAGGATGATGTAGGGACGTGTCATCCTCACGAAGCAAGACTGTATTGATACAGCTTTGTTAAATCCAAATACCTGGAAGTTTCAGAAACAAAGCAGCTTTATTTAAAACATGACATACCAAGTAGAGACCTAAACCGCAGCGGTAAAAATGCATTGAGGCTATGTGCACATGTTCAGGATTTATTGCAGAAAATTCCTGAGAAAAACCTGACATTTTCTGAAAGAAATCTGCAAATAATCTGCATGCGTGTTTTTGCGCATTTTTACTGCGTTTTTGGTGCGTTTTTTTTTTTTTCGCTGATTTTTTCCCTTCCCCATGACAGCACCGGTACATGAGAGATGGTCCCGCCCCCAAGAACAGGAAACCTGCATAGGAGATAAAAGATGGGGGCGGCACCTCTCTCCTCAGTTTGGTTTCCTGTTCTTGCGGGGAACCTGCGGTGCTGCATGGGGAGAGGTCTCCCTTGCTTTGCCGGTCTCTGACCGAGGTCCGCGGTGGGAGCAGCGGTGGCGGCGTGTGCGCGTCGCCTCCATACCTGGAGCTGCAGATGCGTCTTTCCCACTGGGGACTCCCCGGCGTCCGCTCCTGGCCGGAGGCTGGGCCGAGGGAGAAAAGTGAGCGTACCCATCACGACGCTGGCGCCGACTGAATGGGGGAACTTCCAGGATTGAACCGGAAGTGACGCTACACGCTGAAGAAGCGGTGTGCTGACACTCCCCGGGGGGGAGAAAGTTCAGAGACGCACACACCGCTTCCTGCCCGCCATATTTAAAAGTGCAAGGCGGCAAGCAGGCGCTGGGAACAGTCTCCTGCAGGATGGCAGATCTGAAGGAATCGACGATCCCAGCTGAAATCCCACAGCCTGTCGTGGTACTAAGGGTCCGGTGGGTGAGTGCCTTTGTAAGGCAAAAAACATGTCAGTGACACTGTGTTTTTTGTATATATGCAGGGAAAAAAAGTCACCTCTAAACAAAAGCATAAAGTATGTGCACTCTGTGATAGAAGCCTCCCCAAAACGTATGAAAAGCGTATGTGCCGCTCATGCATAGAAAAAACTGTGTCTGAAGAGTCTTCATCTTTGCTTCAGAATATAAAAGATATTGTTAGAAGCGAAGTACAAAGCACTGTAAAGGAGCAGTTAAAACATCATGGATTGCAGAGCTCCGTAAACCCATTCCCTACGTCTGCCCAGGCATCTGACGTAGAATCCGAGGGTGAACTGGGTGAGCTTCCGCCCGACGAGGGTTCGGACCTGGACTCTTCAGATGAAGAGTGTGGCCGGCCTTATGTGTTATCAGAAGATGTGGGGAAGTTGCTAAAACTGGTCAGGTCCACCCTGGGGGTTGAGACGCCAAAAGAGAAGCAAACAGTTCAGGACTCTATGTTCAGTAATTTGGAGGATAAGAAACGAAAAGTTTTCCCGTTTCATGATAACATTCTAAATCTCATTAAAAAAGAATGGAAAAAACCGAATAAAAAGATTTCAGTTCCCCAGGCCTTAAAACGTAAATATCCCTTTAGTGAGGAAATTTGCGAGAAATGGGAAAAGGCGCCTAAGTTGGACGCGGCTATCGCAAGTACCTCCAGGGGCATAGCACTTCCCTTCGAGGACATGGGGGCCCTAAAAGACCCCCTAGATAAAAAGGCGGATGCCTTTCTAAAATCAACCTGGGAGGCCTCAACTTGGGCGTTTAAACCTGGAGTAGCGGCTACTTGTACTGCCCGTGCCATGGTTAAATGGCTGGAGGAACTTAGCGACCAAATAAAAAACAAATGTCCAAGAGACAGACTTCTAGAAGTCATCCCTCCACTTCAAAATGCAGCGGGATTCCTGGCGGACGCTGCCATTGATTCTGTGCGGTTTGCTGCCCGGGCTAGTGCCCTTTCAAATTCAGGAAGAAGGGCGTTATGGTTAAAGAACTGGAATGCTGATTTCCAATCCAAAGTGAAGCTCTGTGCAGTCCCCTGTGAGGGTCAATATCTATTCGGCAGCGCTTTAGATGAGATTTTAGAAAAAGCGGCGGACAAGAAAAAACACTTCCCTCCACCTCCCTTCTTTAGACGACGTTGGTATGACAATCGTCGGTCCTTTCGAGGATCAGGTAGGGGCCGAGGCCGCCCAACGGATAGAACCACACGGGGGAAACCCTGGGGTGAGAAAAGAGAAAGAGGTTTTCTTTTCAATAAACCCCCAAAACCAGATCCTAAACAATGACGCCATATTCCAGGTGGGAGGAAGGTTACGGTTTTTTGTCCATCAGTGGGTAACCTTACAGCCGTCCCAATGGATAATCAACTTGTTATCAGACGGTCTACGGTTAAATTTCATCTCCCTTCCTCCCCACCGAATAAAAGTTACTCGTGTGGCCAAAAAGAACCAGTTAGTTCTCGAAAAAGAAGTTCGTCTTCTTCTAGACAAGAAAGTCCTGGTAAGAGTACCTTCACAGGAAATAGGAAGGGGATTTTACAGCACCCTTTTCCTCACTCCAAAACCGGATGGATCTTTAAGAACTATTTTCAATCTAAAAGAATTAAACAAATTCATCCGAGTAGAAAAATTCAAAATGGAGACTCTGAGAACGGCGGTAAAACTGCTGTATCCAGGATGTTATATGGCAGTGATAGACCTTACCGATGCCTATTATCATGTGCCAATCAGCAGAGAGCATCAACAATTCCTGAGGTTGGTTGTGCAGCTGGGGCAGGTCTACACCCATCTACAATACCAATGTCTCCCCTTTGGGGTATCGGTAGCTCCTCGTATTTTTACAAAAATAATTTCGGAAGTAGCATCCTTCGTAAGGAGAGAAAACATTCTGCTAGTGCCCTATTTAGACGATTTCCTCTTGATAGCAGACAATCAAGAAGATTGCATAAAAGCAGTTACGACAGTACGAGAGCTACTAACCAAACTAGGGTGGATAATAAACTTAAAAAAATCAAGATTGATTCCGGCCCAGATACAGGAGTTCCTGGGGATCCAATTAAATTCAATCAAACAGATCTGTATCCTTCCAGACAGGAAAATCGAGGTCATAAAACAAAGAATAACACAAATACAGGTGGCCCAATACGTCTCGGTGAGGGAAGCCATGTCTCTCCTAGGCATGCTTACTGCAACAATTCCGGCGGTCCAATGGGCACAACTTCATTCAAGAGACCTACAGTGGGAGATCCTGTCAGAACAAACAAGAATACCCTACAATCTAAACCGAAAAATCGTATTGTCACAACATGTCCGGGACTCTCTAAGCTGGTGGCTAGATTCCGGGAATCTAAAAAAAGGGGTCCCATGGTCAATCCAGAATCCGGTGGTACTGACCACGGATGCGAGCCCGTTAGGTTGGGGAGCACACCTATCAGATCGGATCCTACAGGGTCTATGGGATCCACAGATGCAATCAGCCTCCTCAAACCTGAGGGAATTGACAGCAGTAAGGCAAGCAATTCTTCAATCAGAAGAAGACCTCAAAGGAAAACATTTAGTAGTATTGTCCGACAACAGCACAACGGTGTCGCATATAAATCGACAGGGAGGAACCAGATCAAGTTCCCTAATGGAAGAAGCAGGAAGATTATTTCTTTGGGCCGAAAACCACCTTTTATCCCTCACAAGTACACACTTAAAGGGGTCGGAAAACTTTGTCGCAGATTTTGAGTCGTCACGTCCTGCACCAGGGCGAGTGGTCGCTAAATCAAAGAATATTTGGAGAAATCTGTGCAGTCTGGGGGCTTCCTCAAGTGGATCTTTTTTCCACAAGGCAGAATCGAAAAGTAAAAAGGTTCTACTCTCTAAACCCGAAAGAGAACCCGGAAGGAGTAGATGCGTTACTACACCAATGGAAATTCCAACTAGCCTATGCGTTTCCCCCGATCCCATTGATCCCTACAGTCCTGAAGAAGATCCGAGAAGAGAAATCACGCATAATCTTAATCGCACCCTTCTGGCCAAAGAGAGCTTGGTTCACTTGGCTCAGACGTATGTCCATCTCGGACCCGTGGATACTTCCAGAGGTCCCAGACCTTCTGCACCAGGGTCCGGTGACACATCCTCAGGTTCACAGCCTACACCTCACTGCTTGGAACTTGAGAGGGGACTTCTGCTAGCAAAGGGGTTCTCGGATCCGTTAATTACTACTCTACTGTCCAGTAGAAAAAAAGTCACAACTGATAAATACCAAAAGGTATGGGGAAAATTTTTAGAATTCTCAGGCCGAGGGATAACTGATACCGTTCAGAAGGTCCCTATATCTGAAATCCTAGAGTTTCTCCAAAAGGGTCTGGAGAGGGGATTATCTACCAGCACTCTAAAAGTGCAAGTTTCGGCGCTTAGCGCCTTGTTTGACCAAAAATTGGCTGATCACCCCTGGGTGTGTAGGTTCATTCGGGCCTCCTTTACAGCCAGACCATTCAAACCTCGTCCAAAGGTCGCTCCCTGGGATTTAAATTTAGTTTTAAACGCCTTGACCTCCTCTCCCTTCGAGCCTCTTTCCTCCATATCGGAAAAAGCGCTAACTCTAAAAACAGTTCTCCTGATTGCCCTTACCTCAGCCAGACGCATTAGTGAGCTTCAGGCTATATCTATTGACCCTCCGTATACTGAAATTCTGGAGGATAGGGTAATTATAAAATCTGATCCGGCCTTCTTACCTAAGGTCAACTCGAAATTTCACAGGGACCAGGAGATAATCTTGCCTTCATTCTGTGCCAATCCAAAATCCCAGGGAGAAGAAACCTTCCATTGCTTGGACGTCAGACGTTGCCTACTTCAATATATAGAAGTGACGAAACCATGGCGACAGTCTTCAGCCCTTTTTGTCTCCTTTCAGGGGGCAAACAGGGGAAAAAAGGCCACAAAATCAACCATTGCACGTTGGCTCCGTATGGCTATATCACTTTCCTATTCCTCTTCGGGACAGGTCCCTCCACCTGGTGTTACGGCCCACTCTACGAGGGCTATTTCCACATCTTGGGCAGAGAGGGCAAATGCATCGATAGAGCAAATCTGTAATGCAGCAGTATGGTCTTCTCCCTCTACTTTCTTCCGCCATTATAGATTGAATCTGGGGCTATCAGATCTTGCCTTTGGTAGGAAAGTACTATCTGCTGTTGTCCCACCCTAGAGGTTCTTTCTATTTCTTCCTCTCATGTACCGGTGCTGTCATGGGGAAGGGAAAAAATGATAATTACTTACGGGTAATTTGATTTTCCAGATCCATGACAGCACCGCTCTAGTTCCCGCCCTATCTTGGTGATGGTGTGTGATTCACAAAAAAAAAAAAAAAAAAAATCTTAAAAAAAAAAAGAGACACAAATGAAAGATGGGGTAATAACCACTTAACATAACAATAGATAAATAGTCTTAGAGTTAAATATAATTTTTTATATGCCTAAAACTAACATAGCGGTTACCTTACATTCTCTGTAAACAAACTGAGGAGAGAGGTGCCGCCCCCATCTTTTATCTCCTATGCAGGTTTCCTGTTCTTGGGGGCGGGACCATCTCTCATGTACCGGTGCTGTCATGGATCTGGAAAATCAAATTACCCGTAAGTAATTATCATTTTTCCGCACATTTCACAATGCATTATATAGTGGGAAATCCGCAAAATTAATGGACATGGTGCGCTTTTTACCGCGATGCGTTTTTTTTCACGGAAAAAGCGCATCATGTGTACAAAAAATGCGGAATTCATTCTAAATGATGGGATGTATGCTGTTTTTTTGCGGTTTTATAGCGTTTTTATAGAGGAAAAAACGTGAAAAATCAGCAACGTGTGCACACAGCCTTAAAGGGAACCTGTCAGCAGGATTGTGTACAGTAACCTACACAGTGTCAGGTCTGCGCTGTTATACTGATTACAATGATACCTGGGTGATGAAATCCGCCTTGTGGCTGTTTATTAATCATTTTCAGTTTTGAGTTAATGTTATGCTCGTGCCTAGAGGTGGCCTGTGGGGGGGTCTTCATGTGGTGCTCTGCTTACAGTAGGTATTTATAATGCAGCCTACTGACAGGTCACTGATCCCTCACTGACCAACAGCCTAGTTTACATAATGAATGTATGTATATATATACTGAAGAAAAAAACAAACTGCAGGCAGGTGCTGGCCGTGGCTCCAGTGCTGTAGCATAATCGCATGTGTGCTATGTTTATAATTAATGTGGTTGAGGTTATCCTGATTGGGGAAAAAACTCCGTTTAAAAATGGCGCCTGCGCAGAAGCGGCTGTCGATGTAAATAGAGGTGATCCAATAGCTGCTATTGTGCCATCTTGCTAAAGAAAAAAACAATTTGTCCTCCAAGATGATGGCGCCTGCGCAATAGCAGCTATTGATGATACCTGCTGCCTACAGTTGGGTCAGCATGTATCGGACATTGGCGGTAGTATCCCAGCCATGTATGTTTGTCCCTAAAACACTGCAACATTTCAGAGATGAACACTTTAATACTGAGCCACACTAATGACTAGTTGTACAGGCGACTTTCCCTCCGCCCAATGAGTGACTGGCAAGCCTCTGCCTACATGCATACAAGGGCACAAGCTTGCCAGTCACTGTCAGCAGGCGGGGACTAGCTGGACAAGTAGTCATTAGCTCGGCACAGGCACTAAATGATGTCTGAAAAATCCTCACTGCTGTTATCAGACTGTGCTGGCACCTTCACCATTACATGCAGGAGGATTTTGCCATCCTGCTTGTTGAGACCCCTTTTATAAGTGATTATTCAGGGATTCCTATTCCTGCATAAGTTGTAATATCGCAATAATTTGGATTTGCAAACCTCATGCATCACCCATTTCATCATGAAAGCTCATCATCTGTTTCTCGCTGTAATGTTCAGCAGTGTTGTGATAACCTAAGAAAACAGCAGTATTACCGTATATCCGTCTAGCAGTTTGTGACCAAACTGTTATTGTGCCTGTGGCAACACTGTGTCCCAGTTATGGGCACACAGCAAAGTAAATGTAGCGTTATATAATGAATAATGTAAACATTCCCATGTGAAAGAGGAGAATGCTTTATGAAAGCCTGGCAAAATCGCTTGTATCATGATGTTCCTCACAGTAAGGCATCTTGTGGAGGGATCACTGCATGGTAAAGCAAAAACGCCAAAAACTCTACATACAAATCACTGTACATATTGTTTTTGTAGAAAATGTAATTCTAAACCAGACATAAAAAAAAAAAACCCAGCTTGAAGAAAACTTAGAACAGACCAACAATGTAGAATTGGAGGTGGTCCGATTGGCAGAATGAAGGCGCAGAGATGTACAGGTGAAATAAAGTCTGCACACCTCTTTATAATGCCAGGTTTTTGTATTTTGCCTTTTTTATGGTCAGTACTAGTTTGTACAATTTAATTGAAAAACAAACTAAAGTAATGTGGTTGTGTAAATATGTACACCCCTAAACTAATACTTTGTTGACGTTTCCTTTAAATTTAGGCATTGCACATCTAGAATTGGCAATCATTGCCCTCCCTTCCTTTTCAGTAGTCCTTCAAATCTGTCAGATTGCAAGGGCAGCTCCTGTGTCCAGCTCTCTGCAGGTCACCCAGAGATTATCAATTGGATTCAAGTCTTGGCTCTGGCTGGGCCTTTCCAAAATGTTGACATTTTTATGGAGAAGCCATTTTATTTGTTGATTTTGGAGCATGCTTATTCTTGAGCATTCCCTTTTATCGTTTTTTTTTTTTTTATTATTATTATTATTATTATTATTATTCAGAAGCCTGAAGGTTTTGATGCAAAATTGACTGATATTTGGAATTCATTATTCCCTCCACCTTTATTACCGTAAATCTGCAATTCCAACTACCAAAATATAGCCCCAAAGCATAATGCTGCCTACACCATTTTTCACCATGGGTATAGTGTTCTTTTGGTGATGCGCAGTGTTGGCTTTGGGACGAACATATGTTTTGGAATTATGAAAAAAAAAAAAGTTAAATGTTGGTCTCATCAGACCATAACTTGTCTACACATTCTTTTGTCAGCCTTTAATGTAGGTTTGGGCAAAATCTAGCCAGGCTTGGATGTTTTTCTTTGTTAGAAATGGCTTTCATCTTGCCTACCCGACTGGACAAAAATATAAAGAATATGTAGTTGCGAAGAAGTAATATACCTTAAAATCATCCGTTGTATGAGAGTTACTGGAGCTTCAGCCTCTGGCCCCGACGCGCATTTCGCCCTGCTCCTTCGGGGGGCGTGATACTTCAAGACTGTCTTCAGTGTTTCATGGTATAGCTAAGGCCTTGGTAATTATTATTTTTTTTTTTTTTTTGTAACCTTCCCCTGATAACAATCAATGATGAGATCCCTTTACTATTTAGCTGTGTACAGACCCTGGCTTTTGCTGTAAAATGCAGCTAAGATAATGTTAGGAAAATTCAACTACAACAGGGTAAACTTCAGATGTGAGGGCAGCACGGTGGCTCAGTGGTTAGCACTGCAGCCTTGCAGCGCTGGGGTCCTGGGTTCAAATCCCACCAAGGACAACATCTGCAATGAGTTTGTATGTTCTCCCCGTATTTGTGTGGGTTTCCTCTGGGTACTCTGGTTTCCTCCCACATTTACAAAGACATACTGATAGGGAATCTAGATTGTGAGCCCCAATGGGGACAGCGATGATGATGTTTGAAAAGCGCTGTGGAACTAACTAATCACTTTAAATGCTGGCAGCTGTCTACTGCCTACTATTTAACATGAGATTACATGTGATTGGCTAATTCTTAACACAACCACATCCCCAATTATAAAAGGGTGTCCACACTTATGCAACCACATTATTTTAATCTTATTTTAATATGTCAAAATGATTTGTTTGTTTCTTTTCAATTGAATTGTACAGAAAAGTGACTTTTTAAAGGTTTGTATGGAAAGTAATTTCTTCACGTGTGTGTGTATGTAATATATAATCTATACTGTATTTCACTGTAAAATCCAGGAAATCCCCACCATTTGTGAGCGTATTAATCATCTTCATCCCCATCTTAGAGTATTATTGCAAATTGCTAGTGTATCAAGTGAATGAAAACGTATTTAAGACTCCAGGTTGTGGGTGGATAAAGCATTGAGGTGCAGTGACTGTGAGGGATATGCAGCACCTATCTACGGCTGCCCCTTTATTCTGAGAACCGTGGCCATCTTGGCAGAAACTGATGGCTTAAGCATAAAAGCTCTTTTTTTTTTCAATGCAGTTTTTGTGTTCTTTACATGTCTTTGAATTCCTTTCTGTTTCTCTCAAGTTTACAGGTTGAAATCTTCTATTCAGTACTTGGCACGCAAAGATTTGCCAAACTTGGCTTACCAGAAACTAAAAGGCAAGAGTCCTGGAGTCATTTTCTTGCCTGGTTTTGCCTCAGACATGAATGCGCAGAAAGCTGTGGCCCTTGAAGACTTTTGCAAATCTCTGGGACACTCATTTATACGGTAATGCCAATAATATCCTACAAGTCTGCTTTTGTTTTTGTATAATAAGATATGGGCACTTGTGACCTGATTTACAGTCACCACCAGGTGGTTGCCACCTAATTCCAGCGATGCCGCTGTGTTGTTTTGCTGTTTCAATACAACCAGTGTTTTATAATCAGAAGTTTATCATTAGAGGACAACTGGCCTCGTGTATCCAATCCCACCCCCAGCACTAATTATCAGCTCTGTCACTAAACAGTGTACACAGAAAGCTGTGGTGTGAACAGGGTTATACACAGCTCAACTACTGAGCTCTGCTAGATCTGCAGCAGAGAAAACTGTGATTCCATCAGAACTGTTGCATCCAATAAACTAAGTGGTACATTGCTGAAATCGGGGTCTCTGTCCCTACTAACTCATACTGCTGTCAGATTACATAGAAAATACCTGTTGACGGATTTTCCTTAAATCCTTATACTTGATGCTCATCTTGATAAGTTCAGGTGCACTTGGAGGAGCAATGAGTGCAGTTCCACCAGGATATACTGGACTTTGCACTCTGCTACCAAGGACAATATAATGAGATCACGATTGGACTCTTCTGTTAAAGTAACGATGTTATAGTAAGTAAAGGGTGGTCCATGTATATGGATACACTTAAATAGAATGGGAATTGTTGGTGATATCAGCTTCCTGTCTATGGCATATTAGGATATGGGAGGGGGAAAGCTTGTCAAGATGGGTGGTGACCATGGCGGCCATTTTGAAGTTGGCCATTTTGGATCCAACTTTATTTTTTCCAGTGGGACAAGGGTCATGTGACCCATTAAACGTATTGAGAATTTTATAAGAAAAACAATGGTGTGCTTGGTTTTAACGTAACTTTATTCTTTCATGAGTTATTTACAAGTTTCTCTTTGTTTACAGCCATTGACCTATCACAGAGGTTAACATGTGAGGAGCAGATAGAAATTGTGCTGATGTCTGGTGAATGCATTATCCGGGTCTTTGCAGATTTCAATGCAAGACACCCTACGCAAGAAAACTGTAACCATTCCCGTGTTATTTAGGTGTATCCATATAAATGGCCCACCCTAAAAAGTTTGCCTCATCGCTGAACATAATGTTCTGTGTAAACTGAGGGTCCTGTTCCAATTTTTGTTTTGCCCATTCTGCAAATTCAGCGCGCCGATCTGGGTCACCAACTATTTCATTTAGGTGCATCCATATAAATGGCCCACCCTGTATAAAAACACCAATTTATATAGGTCCAGTTCAAAATATCACAGTTCTGGTCACAAAATAAAAATATTTTCTGGAAGGGGATTACCAAACCCCCTCTACCACTTCAAAACAGGCAGTAACAGGTTTTTGTTTTTTTTGTATCTTGTGATTTTTTTTCAGGTTTGATTACAGTGGATGTGGAAGCTCTGAGGGCAATATGAAAGAGTGCACTATTGGAAAATGGAAGAAAGATGTACTTTCAATTTTGGATGATGTGTCTGAAGGCCCACAGGTAAGCTTCCATGACTTTTGCTTAACCCCTTTCCGACATGTGGCGTAAGGCTACTTTCACACTAGCGTCGTACGACGCACGATGAATTGCGACATACCGACGCTAGCAGTGAAAGCGCCGCACAACGGGGGCAGCGGATGCAGTTTTTCAACGCATCCGCTGCCCCATTGTGAGTTGCGGGGGGGCAGAGTTCCGGCCGCGCATGCGCGGTCGGAAAAGGTGGGCACGACGCACCAAAAAACGTTACTTGCAATGTTTTTTGGTGGCGACGGTCCGACGCAACAACGTGTGGCAATGTGTCGCACTGCGTCGCTAATGCAAGTCTATGGAGAAAAAACGCATCCTGAAAGCACTTTGCAGGATGCGTTTTTCCTACAAAACGACGCAGTGCACGACGCTAGTGTGAAAGTAGCCTAATAGTACGTACATGTGGGACTCCCCCCTATTTGATACGGGCTCCAGTGCTTCCGGGCACGTGACAGCTGATCTTTGCAGCTGAAATGTGCTATCCACCCGTGGCTGTTAACTAGTCAAATGCCGTGATCAATCTCTGAGAGCAGCATTTAACTCCTCGCGCTTACAGGAAGCGTGTCACTAATCCCGCCCATCGGTGACCCGTCACATGATTGCGGGTCACCAATGGGTCGGCATGACAACCAGAGGTATGCAGCAGACCTCTATGGTTGTTATTGCCAGATTGCTATGAGCACCGCCCTGTGGTCGGCGCTCATGGCAAGTGAGCATTTCTGCTACACACAGGCAATTTGATCATTACCTGTGTAGCAAAGGTAATCAAAGTACTGCAGCTTCTAGTTTCTCATGGAGACTATTAAGTATGCAAAAAAAAATTGTAAATATTAACAAAATGAAAAAATAAGTTCAAGTCACTCCTCTTTTGCCCCATTTAAGATAAAACCATAGAAAAAATCAAACGTACACATATTTGGTATTGCGGCTTTCAGAATCGGCTGATTGTCAACATAAAATAATTAACCTGATCGCTAAACAGTGTAACAAGAAAACAATTAAAAACGCCAGAATTGCTTTTTTGTGGTCAATAATGGGCGATCAAGAGATCGTATCAATACAATTGTCAGCTTGGCGCACCACGCAAAAAAAATAAGCCCTCACCCAGCCCCATATCACTAAAAATGGAGATGATACATGTCTCGGAAAAATGGCGCCGCTTTTTTTTTTTTTTTTTTTTTTTTTTTTTTTTTTCATTTATACAAGTGATGAAGAAAAATTCAAAATTTTAAATATTAAAGAACCTAGACATGTTTGGTGTCTATGAAATCATAATGGCAGGTCAATTTTAGGATTTGGTGAACATGGTAAGAAAAACAAAACAAACTGTGGGATTGCACTTTTTTTGCAATTTCACCGCACTTTGGATTTTTTTTTCCCTGTTTTCCAGTACATGATATGTTAAAACCAATGGTGTTGTTCGAAAGTACAACTTGTCCCGCAAAAAATAGGCCCTCACATGGCCATATTGGCCAAAAAATAAAAAAAAAGTTATGGCTCTGGGAAGGAGGGGAGCAAAAGACGGAAATTCAAAAACTGAAATACCCCTGGTTGTTAAGGGGTTAAAGAAGTTGTCCACTACTTTTTCATTGATTGGTGACCTATCCTATGTCTGATTTGGCCAAGGTCCGACGCATGACACCCCTGCCGATCAGCTGCTATAGGTGTCAGCGGCCTCTGCCAGCCATTTTCTGGTAGTGTCTGAGGTTTGGTACTGCACATCCACCTGTTGTTCAAATCAGTAGGAGGCAGATGTGTGGTATCCTGTGGCTGCCAATATCAGAAGACGGTCAGCTCCGTAAGTGGGTACTTCCGGCCGGATGGGTCATCAATGAAAAAGTAGTGGACAACATCTTTTATGAACTTTATTTTTCTTCACAAGTAGTAATCAAAAAAAAAATTGTGTATACTCTGAATTCTCACCCGTGAAATGACACCCCTCGCACACAAGGCAAGTGATTTTCTAGAGCAAGGGCCAACCAATGGAAACTGAGAAGAACATGTATGTTAAAAATAAGGTTGTGGTACAAAAGAGGCTTCACTGTGTATAACAAGTGGGACTGATTTCCCATTAATATTGCACTATTTGAATCGTACAAACTATTCGGAAAGATTTGGATAAGCAATAGATACTAATTCATATATCTGGGCTACTTTGTGTGGGATTTCATAACGTAATAGTTTAATCTATATTGCTAGGTATAAATGCCTTTATTAAAAGTTTGAGGCACAGTAGACCAGCATATCTCCTTTATATAAACATAGGACTACAGCTCAGTCAAGACTGCCTGCCTTTGTGGAACAATGTGTGCCAACCACTGTCAGACTACTCAGTTGATGAGGGTGGAATGGCTCAAAAACCAGTGAAATTCTGTCTGAACTTTGCTTTGCTTTCAGTTGCCCTCTTTTGATTGAATTTTTCTATGTTCTGTCAGATACTAGTTGGCTCAAGCATGGGAGGGTGGCTCATGCTGCTTGCTGCGCTTGCCCGGCCCGAGAAGATTGCAGCTCTTGTTGGTGTCGCCCCTGCTGCAGACCACTTTGTTACAGTATTCAACCAACTTCCATTAGAGGTATCTCATTTGAACATGTCATGTAACGTTTACAGATTTGTGACCTTTTTGTTGTAATTGAAATCTTAAGAAAATACAAGTAGATAACATGTGCAAATATTTGCACATGTTATAACTTGTTGTTTTTTATTATAAATGGCAGCTGATATTACATGTGATGATCAGAACCTATGAATGAAAAAAATATGGCAGCATGTTAGCAATGCAGAGCAAAGTCTAAAAACAGATTGTGTTTGTAATGAGATTATGTACATTTCTTTTCTATATTCCAGGAAAGAAAAGCAGCTGAAGATACGGGTGAATGGAAACTTGCCTCAAAATACAGTGAAGATGGCTTTTATACCATACCTTGCTCCTTTATTAAAGAAGCTGAAAATCACTGCTTGTTAAATAGCCCTATACCTATAACGTCTCCTGTCCGACTCATTCATGGCATGAAAGATGAGGACGTTCCATGGCATGTATCTATGCAGATCGCTGACCGGGTACTCAGCACTGATGTAGACGTCATTCTCCGCAAACACGGCCTACATCGGATGAGTGAAAAAGATGACACCAAACTTCTTGTATACACAATTGATGATTTAATTGATAAACTTACTACTTTGGGGTGACTTCCCATAATCTGCACAGTAACATGCAGCTTTACTTATCTGTGATGCTCCTTTTCAGCGTTACACAATAGATGTTTGCACAAATACTACCTGCTAATAACGGTGGATAACAAACCTCTTTTTATACTTTTCCTTGTCAGTATTCCCTATGTTTTATACTACCCAAATATGCCGTTTTCTACTTCCCATGGTAAATGTGAATAACTTCCTCAAAATGTACAGAACTGAAAGAAATCACTTTCCTAGTGAGAACACTATGGCTTGTAATGTTTACAGAGAAATAAACTACACATATAAAGCGCACCTTCTGCCTGTAGAAATAAGTACACCAATGCCGCCCGGAAGGGCCTGCACTGGTACATGCACAAGTATTGAAACCGTACTGCATGGCACCTGCAAGTCCCTTCAGGTCACCAAGTATCCAGATCTGTGGTTGGACGCACGCACAATGTTTTTTGCCAATACCTTATATAGTATTTAAGTTTTATTACTGAATTTTACACTTTACACTGTAGATTTTGTGTGTCTTTATTTAACTCTTTATGTACCATTTTATTATGTTTATTACTAAACATCAGGCTTGGTATTATCTGTGTGTAAACATTATTCTTCGATGGAGTATGTAAATGAAGAGGTTGGACAAGAAATGACATCACAATTCTTTTCTTTCAAAAACGCATACAAATCCACATAGAAAAAAAGCATCAAAAACCCATCAAATCTGCACCTGCATTTTCTGGCAAGAGAGGGAAGAATCTGCACAGAAAATTCCACAGGCAAATCTGCAACGTGCGCAAATACCCTATGGGAGGGTACCATAGGAATTTCATCTCCAACTATAGTGCCCTTGCCAAGCCTCTAATGGACCTCACCAAAAAGAAGCTACCACAAACAGTCTACTGAACTGTGAGCAAGCGTTCACGGTGCTGAAAGCTGCCCTTGATAGTTCCCCAGTTCTACAAGCCCCCGCGGTTTGTAGCTCAAGCTGGTGGTAGTGCATTTGGCCTAGGTGATGTCCCCAGCCAGGAAAAGGGGGGACGGGGCGGAGCATCCGGTGGTGTTACTCAGCCGCAAGTTCTTACCACAGGAAGTGACTTATGCCATTGTGAAGGAGTGTCTCGCCGTAGTGTGAGCCCTGCGAAAACTGCAGCCCTTTATCCTTGACAAACTGGTGGCAGAGGCAGGATCTGCATTATCTCTCCGGTGTTCTCCTTGGCAGGAAGGAAAATAAATTCCCTGATGAAGTCAATTGCTAAGTGGCAAAGGTTTTTTGTGACGCATTATACTTCTTGTTAGTCAATACAATTTATGTTTATTTATAAATATATCTGGAAAAATGTGGTAATTTTTATGACCTTATAAAAGATAAACATACCCACAAAACAGTAAAAAAAAAGATATTTCTCATATGTATAATACACAACAGCATTATTGTTGAAATGCCCTTTTATTTTGTCAGGATGTTAGAAGGGTTAAAAGTTTAGCAGCAATTTTTAGTTTTATAACAAAATGTAGAGAATCAATTTTTTTTTAAGTAACCTATTCAGTTTTGAAGTGATTTTTATATTGGCTATATACCGGAAAAAAAAAAAGTGATAGCATTTTAAAAGCTTCACCTCTTAAAGTGTACAAAACACATTTATGAAGCTTGTAAACCCTTCAGGTGCTTCACAGCAATTAATGGAAAGTGGAATGAAAAATTGAAACATTTCATTTTTTTTTTTTAACCAAAATTTTTGTCTCAAATGTTGCATTTTCAGAAGCTGTAATGAGCGCATATATACCGAAACATCTGTTAAGCAGTTTCTAACAAACGCTCTGATACGCCACATGTGGTTGGAATCTACTGTTTGGGCATGCGACAGAGTTCAGAAAGAAAGGAGTGCCATTTGGCTTTTGGAGTGCAATTTTGGCAGCTATTGATTCTTGAGGCCAGGTCACAATTGCAGAGCCCTAAGGGTATGTGTCCACGTTCAGGCTTGCTTCAGGCTTTGGTCAGGATTTTATGCAAGTAAAATCCTGACCAAAACTGCACCTGAGGTCACAGGCAGGTCACCTGCGGTGTGCCTGCGTGTTTTGCTCATTGTAGCAACAAGCTGCGTTTTGAAAAAACGCACCGCGCATGCGTTTTCGCGGCAAAAACGCATGAGTTTTTTAACGCATAGTGGAGTTGGGATTTCATGAAATCCCCTCCACTATGCTGTAACATCTGGACGCTGCGTTTTTGACGCTGCGGAAAAACGCAGCGTCAAAAACGCAGCGTTTCCTGAACGTGGAAACATACCCTAAGGGTCCCAAAGCAACAGAAACCATCCCACAAGGGACTACACATTGGAAACTATACCTCTTAAAGAATTAATCAAAGGCCCCCTTCACATGTACATAGTTCCAGGATGTGTTATTTTTCACGGATACCACACGTATCCATAATAACCTATGGGGTTGCTCACATGTCCGTGTTTTTACATGGACCGTGTGTTTGTGTCGTACATGCACAGCACACGGATGACAACTGTATGATGTATGTGTTTAACATTGCAAAGTATTGGAGAAGCTTTGTAATTTCTTTTTCTTAAGCCACACTGGAAAAATACTGATGACACACAGATCCGAAACACCGATGACTCTGGTACTGGTTTTTTTCCGGTACCAGTTCTATACGGATATGTGAAGGGGACCTAAGGGTGTAATTAACGTTTTAGACTTAGAAGGGAAGGAGCACTATTTTACTTTTGTAGAGTAATTTTGCTTGGATTTGATTGCAGATGCCATGTTGGTGTTACAGACCCCCCCCCCCCCCCAAGTTGCCAAATCAGTAAAACACAGTAGTGACCCCATCTTAGAAACTGAACTCCTCAAGCAATTTATCTGTAGAGACCTTTTTGTACCCACAGGTGCTTCTCAAACTTTATAACATTGAGATGTGGCAATGAAACAACAGAACCCCCCACACACGTGACCCTATTTTGGAAACTACAACTCTAGATAAATTCCATTAGAATTGAGACATTTTTAGACCAACGGGTGCTTCATGAAAGTTTATGATATTTGGACATGAAAATTGAGTTTTGAGTTTTCCCAAAAAAGTTTGTTTTAGCCCCAATTTTTCGTTTTCACATGGGTAGTTGGAAAAAATGTACTGCTAAATTTGTAAAAGAAAAAGTTTTCCTCACTAAGCAGATACCCCATTTGTGGGCAGAAACAACTGCTTGGGCACGCAGCGGGGCTCTAAAGGGAAGGAAAACTAATTGCCTTTGGAGCCCAATTTTGCCTGGAATTGATTGTCAATAATTTGTCGCCTTTACAGAGCCCCAAAAGTGCCAAACAAGTAGAAACCCCCCAGTAGTGACCTTATTTTGCAAACTGAACCCCTGAAGCAATTCATCTAGGAATGTAGGGACCTTCTTGGACCCACAATGAAAAATTACGTTTTTTCCACTAAAATGTTGCTTTAGCTCCATATTTTTCATTTTCACAAGGAGTAATAGGAGAGAATGGATGTCACTATTTATAAACCAAATCAATAGAAAATAGGGCTGAACTGCCACACTATAGCGTTCTGGCCCAAGTATCTGATAGGTGTAGTAGTGCTCCACACCTGTAAATGGTCCCTTATGTTTTCACTAAGCCCGCACAAACATCGGCTGAGTGTAAGAGGAGTGTAATACAGTATATAATAAGCACGATAATACCAGACTGTGACACATAGCGCTATGGCCCAAGTATCTGATAGGTGTAGTAGTACTCAACACCTGTAAATGGTCCCTTATGTTTCCACTAAGCCCGCACAAACATCTGCTGAGTGTAAGAGGAGTGTAATACAGTATATAATAAGCGCGATAATACCAGACTGTGACACATAGCGTTCGGGCCCAAGTATCTGATAGGTGTAGTAGTGCTCCACACCTGTAAATGGTCCCTTATGTTTCCACTAAGCCCGCACAAACATCTGCTGAGTGTGAGAGGAGTGTAATACAGTATATAATAAGTGCGATAATACCAGACTGTGACACATAGCGCTATGGCCCAAGTATCTGATAGGTGTAGTAGTGCTCCACACCTGTAAATGGTCCCTTATGTTTCCACTAAGCCCACACAAACATCTGCTGAGTGTGAGAGGAGTGTAATACAGTATATAATAAGCGCGATAATACCAGACTGTGACACATAGCGTTCTGGCCCAAGTATCTGATAGGTGTAGTAGTGCTCCACACCTGTAAATGGTCCCTTATGTTTCCACTAAGCCCGCACAAACATCTGCTGAGTGTAAGAGGAGTGTAATACAGTATATAATAAGCACGATAATACCAGACTGTGACACATAGCGCTATGGCCCAAGTATCTGATAGGTGTAGTAGTGCTCCACACCTGTAAATGGTCCCTCATGTTTCCACTAAGCTCGCACAAACATCGGCTGAGTGTAAGAGGAGTGTAATACAGTATATAATAAGCGCGATAATACCAGACTGTGACACATAGCGTTCGGGCCCAAGTATCTGATAGGTGTAGTAGTGCTCCACACCTGTAAATGGTCCCTTATGTTTCCACTAAGCCCACACAAACATCGGCTGAGTGTGAGAGGAGTGTAATACAGTATATAATAAGCGCGATAATACCAGACTGTGACACATAGCGCTATGGCCCAAGTATCTGATAGGTGTAGTAGTGCTCCACACCTGTAAATGGTCCCTTATGTTTCCACTAAGCTCGCACAAACATCGGCTGAGTGTAAGAGGAGTGTAATACAGTATATAATAAGCGCGATAATACCAGACTGTGACACATAGCGTTCGGGCCCAAGTATCTGATAGGTGTAGTAGTGCTCCACACCTGTAAATGGTCCCTTATGTTTCCACTAAGCCCACACAAACATCGGCTGAGTGTGAGAGGAGTGTAATACAGTATATAATAAGCGCGATAATACCAGACTGTGACACATAGCGCTATGGCCCAAGTATCTGATAGGTGTAGTAGTGCTCCACACCTGTAAATGGTCCCTTATGTTTCCACTAAGCCCACACAAACATCGGCTGAGTGTAAGAGGAGTGTAATACAGTATATAATAAGCGCGATAATACCAGACTGTGACACATAGCGTTCTGGCCCAAGTATCTGATAGGTGTAGTAGTGCTCCACACCTGTAAATGGTCCCTTATGTTTCCACTAAGCCCGCACAAACATCTGCTGAGTGTGAGAGGAGTGTAATACAGTATATAATAAGCGCGATAATACCAGACTGTGACACATAGCGTTCTGGCCCAAGTATCTGATAGGTGTAGTAGTACTCAACACCTGTAAATGGTCCCTTATGTTTCCACTAAGCCCGCACAAACATCGGCTGAGTGTAAGAGGAGTGTAATACAGTATATAATAAGCGCGATAATACCAGACTGTGACACATAGCGCTATGGCCCAAGTATCTGATAGGTGTAGTAGTGCTCCACACCTGTAAATGGTCCCTTATGTTTCCACTAAGCCCACACAAACATCGGCTGAGTGTAAGAGGAGTGTAATACAGTATATAATAAGCGCGATAATACCAGACTGTGACACATAGCGCTATGGCCCAAGTATCTGATAGGTGTAGTAGTGCTCCACACCTGTAAATGGTCCCTTATGTTTCCACTAAGCCCGCACAAACATCGGCTGAGTGTAAGAGGAGTGTAATACAGTATATAATAAGCGCGATAATACCAGACTGTGACACATAGCGCTATGGCCCAAGTATCTGATAGGTGTAGTAGTGCTCCACACCTGTAAATGGTCCCTTAGGTTTCCACTAAGCCCACACAAACATCGGCTGAGTGTAAGAGGAGTGTAATACAGTATATAATAAGCGCGATAATACCAGACTGTGACACATAGCGTTCTGGCCCAAGAATCTGATAGGTGTAGTAGTGCTCCACACCTGTAAATGGTCCCTTAGGTTTCCACTAAGCCCACACAAACATCTGCTGAGTGTAAGAGGAGTGTAATACAGTATATAATAAGCGCGATAATACCAGACTGTGACACATAGCGTTCGGGCCCAAGTATCTGATAGGTGTAGTAGTGCTCCACACCTGTAAATGGTCCCTTATGTTTCCACTAAGCCCGCACAAACATCGGCTGAGTGTAAGAGGAGTGTAATACAGTATATAATAAGCGCGATAATACCAGACTGTGACACATAGCGCTATGGCCCAAGTATCTGATAGGTGTAGTAGTGCTCCACACCTGTAAATGGTCCCTTATGTTTCCACTAAGCCCGCACAAACATCGGCTGAGTGTAAGAGGAGTGTAATACAGTATATAATAAGCGCGATAATACCAGACTGTGACACATAGCGCTATGGCCCAAGTATCTGATAGGTGTAGTAGTGCTCCACAACTAAAAGAGGTCTCTTATGTGGGAAAACTGACAAAATCGGCAGTGTATCAAATAATTATTTTCACCACTGTATATGACTTGTCAAAAACACACACTTTCTAATTGTCTTGGTATTCTTTTCTCAAACTGTAGCTAGAATAGCCTTTTATTTCTTCTTTATCAATGGAACATCGATGACTAAATAGCCTTTGATGCTGGTATCCCTGATTGTGTCCACAAGATGGCGCTGTGCCTGGGAGCCCTCTGACAGGCTGTGACAGAGGTACAGCCCCGCTTACTCAGCACAGAGGCTAATACGCTTATGCTGCCTGGCCGTCACACACAGAGCTGTCACCGGGCTCTCAGCACGGACCGGCATGTCAGGAAGTGACTGCACCGCACGGCCACACAGAGCAGCGGGCCGGGGACGGACTCAGCCCGGCAACATCTGATCATGAGCGATCCCTGCACCGAGTGATGGCTGTGACGTGCAATGAGGACTGGATGGGCGCTCTGCCAGTGTGCCTAAGTACCATGCCACTCTCCAACCTGGCCATACCAGGTATTTACCACAGGAACGGTTACATTATTGTCCTACTCATTACTTATTCTGTGTAATGTGATCTATGTAACTAGTACTATTATCATACTGTGTAGTACTACTGCTATCATACTACCATATACGTAGTATTACTGCTATCATACTATACGTAGTATTACTGCTATCATACTATATGTAGTATTACTGCTATCATACTATACGTAGTATTACTGCTATCATACTATATGTAGTATTGCTGCTATCATACTATATGTAGTATTGCTGCTATCATAGTACATGTAGTATTACTGCTATCATACTATATGTAGTATTGCTGCTATCATAGTACATGTAGTATTACTGCTATCATACTATATGTAGTACTACTGCTATCATACTATATGTAGTATTACTGCTATCATACTATATGTAGTATTGCTGCTATCATAGTATATGTAGTATTACTGCTATCATAGTACATGTAGTATTACTGCTATCATAGTACATGTAGTATTACTGCTATCATACTATATGTAGTACTACTGCTATCATACTATATGTAGTATTACTGCTATCATACTATATGTAGTATTGCTGCTATCATAGTATATGTAGTATTACTGCTATCATAGTACATGTAGTATTACTGCTGTCATACTATATGTAGTACTACTGCTATCATACTATATGTAGTATTACTGCTATCATACTATATGTAGTATTACTGCTATCATAGTATATGTAGTATTACTGCTATCATACTATATGTAGTATTGCTGCTATCATAGTATATGTAGTATTACTGCTATCATAGTACATGTAGTATTACTGCTATCATAGTACATGTAGTATTACTGCTATCATACTATATGTAGTACTACTGCTATCATACTATATGTAGTATTACTGCTATCATACTATATGTAGTATTGCTGCTATCATAGTATATGTAGTATTACTGCTATCATAGTACATGTAGTATTACTGCTGTCATACTATATGTAGTACTACTGCTATCATACTATATGTAGTATTACTGCTATCATACTATATGTAGTATTACTGCTATCATAGTATATGTAGTATTACTGCTATCATACTATATGTAGTATTACTGCTATCATAGTACATGTAGTATTACTGCTATCATACTATATGTAGTACTACTGCTATCATACTACACTCACCGGCCACTTTATTAGGTACACCTGTCCAACTTCTTGTTAACACTTAATTTCTAATCAGCCAATCACATGGCGGCAACTCAGTGCATTTAGGCATGTAGACATGGTCAAGACAATCTCCTGCAGTTCAAACCGAGCATCAGTATGGGGAAGAAAGGTGATTTGAGTGCCTTTGAATGTGGCATGGTTGTTGGTGCCAGAAGGGCTGGTCTGAGTATTTCAGAAACTGCTGATCTACTGGGATTTTCACGCACAACCATCTCTAGGGTTTACAGAGAATGGTCCGAAAAAGAAAAAAAATCCAGTGAGCGGCAGTTCTGTGGGCGGAAATGCCTTGTTGATGCCAGAGGTCAGAGGAGAATGGGCAGACTGGTTCGAGCTGATAGAAAGGCAACAGTGACTCAAATCGCCACCCGTTACAACCAAGGTAGGCCTAAGAGCATCTCTGAACGCACAGTGCGTCGAACTTTGAGGCAGATGGGCTACAGCAGCAGAAGACCACAGCGGGTACCACTCCTTTCAGCTAAGAACAGGAAACTGAGGCTACAATTTGTACAAGCTCATCGAAATTGGACAGTAGAAGATTGGAAAAACGTTGCTTGGTCTGATGAGTCTCGATTTCTGCTGCGACATTCGGATGGTAGGGTCAGAATTTGGCGTAAACAACATGAAAGCATGGATCCATCCTGCCTTGTATGGAGCATCTTTGGGATGTGCAGCCGACAAATCTGCGGCAACTGTGTGATGCCATCATGTCAATATGGACCAAAATCTCTGAGGAATGCTTCCAGCACCTTGTTGAATCTATGCCACGAAGAATTGAGGCAGTTCTGAAGGCAAAAGGGGGTCCAACCCGTTACTAGCATGGTGTACCTAATAAAGTGGCCGGTGAGTGTATATGTAGTATTACTGCTATGATACTATATGTAGTATTACTGCTATCATAGTATATGTAGTATTACTGCTATCATACTATATGTAGTATTACTGCTATCATACTATATGTAGTATTACTGCTATCATACTATATGTAGTATTACTGCTATCATAGTACATGTAGTATTACTGCTATCATACTATATGTAGTATTACTGCTATACTATATGTAGTATTACTGCTATGATACTATATGTAGTATTACTGCTATCATAGTATATGTAGTATTACTGCTATCATACTATATGTAGTATTACAGCTATCATACTATATGTAGTATTACTGCTATCATACTATATGTAGTATTACTGCTATCATAGTACATGTAGTATTACTGCTATCATACTATATGTAGTATTACTGCTATACTATATGTAGTATTACTGCTATCATACTATATGTAGTATTACAGCTATCATACTATATGTAGTACTACTGCTATCATAGTACATGTAGTATTACTGCTATCATACGATATGTAGTATTACTGCTATCATACTATATGTAGTATTACTGCTATCATACTATATGTAGTATTACTGCTATCATACTATATGTAGTACTACTGCTATCATACTATATGTAGTATTACTGCTATCATACTATATGTAGTATTACTGCTATCATACTATATGTAGTATTACTGCTATCATACTATATGTAGTATTACTGCTATCATACTATATGTAGTATTACAGCTATCATACTATATGTAGTATTACTGCTATCATACTATATGTAGTATTACTGCTATCATAGTATATGTAGTATTACTGCTATCATACTATATGTAGTATTACTGCTATCATGCTATATGTAGTATTACTGCTATCATACTATATGTAGTATTACTGCTATCATACTATATGTAGTATTACTGCTATCATAGTATATGTAGTATTATTTACTGCTATCATACTATATGTAGTATTACTGCTATCATAGGATATGTAGTACTACTGCTATCATACTATATGTAGTATTACTGCTATCATACTATATGTAGTATTACTGCTATCATGGTATATGTAGTACTACTGCTATCATACTATATGTAGTATTACTGCTAGTAGTGTAGTATTAGGGCTCATTTCCACTGGCGAGGAAAACGGACGAGTGCAATCCGATAAAAAATCGGATTGCACTCGGAGTGCAATCCGATAAAAAATCGGATTGCACTCGGACCAATGTTATTCAATAGGTGTCTTCTCATTTGCGATTTTTTTTCTCAGCCGAAATCGGACTGAGAAAAAAATCGCAGCATGCTGCGATTTGCTGCGAGTCTCGGACGAGACTCGCCAATGCAAGTCAATGGGTGCGAGAAAAAAAACATACGGAATACGGACCATCCGTACTCCGTCCGTTTTTTACGGATACATCACCATTCTGTGGCCTAGAACACTGTCCATGGTCCTGTAAATGACTGCATAAAAATAGTTGCAGAGAAAAAAAACGGATTGCATACGGATGTCATACGGATGTAAAACGGATGGTCCGATTAAAAATCGCATTGCACTCGCATGACAATCGCATACGCTACATCCCTTTTTTCGGTCCAGATTACGGACCGATTTGTCTCTCGCCAGTGGAAATGAGCCCTTACTGCTATCATACTATATGTAGTATTACTGCTATCATACTATATGTAGTACTACTGCTATCATAGTATATGTAGTATTACTGCTATCATAGTATATGTAGTATTACTGCTATCATAGTATATGTAGTATTACTGCTATCATAGTATATGTAGTATTACTGCTATCATAGTATATGTAGTATTACTGCTATCATAGTATATGTAGTATTACTGCTTTCATACTATATGTAGTACTACTGCTATCATACTATATGTAGTATTACTGCTATCATACTATATGTAGTATTACTGCTATCATAGTGTATGTAGTATTACTGCTATCATAGTATATGTAGTATTACTGCTATCATACTATATGTAGTATTACTGCTATCATAGTATATGTAGTATTACTGCTATCATACTATATGTAGTACTACTGCTATCATACTATATGTAGTATTTCTGCTATCATACTATATGTAGTATTACTGCTATCATAGTGTATGTAGTATTACTGCTATCATAGTATATGTAGTATTACTGCTATCATAGTATATGTAGTATTAATGCTATCATACTATATGTAGTATTACTGCTATCATACTATATGTAGTACTACTGCTATCATGCTATATGTAGTATTACTGCTATCATACTATATGTAGTATTACTGCTATCATAGTGTATGTAGTATTACTGCTATCATACTATATGTAGTATTACTGCTATCATAGTATATGTAGTACTACTGCTATCATACTATATGTAGTATTACTGCTATCATACTATATGTAGTATTACTGCTATCATGGTATATGTAGTATTACTGCTATCATACTATATGTAGTATTACTGCTATCATACTATATGTATTACTACTGCTATCATAGTATATGTAGTATTACTGCTATCATAGTATATGTAGTATTACTGCTATCATAGTATATGTAGTATTACTGCTATCATACTATATGTAGTACTACTGCTAGTATACTATATGTAGTACTACTGCTATCATAGTATATGTAGTATTACTGCTATCATAGTATATGTAGTATTACTGCTATCATACTATATGTAGTATTACTGCTATCACAGTATATGTAGTATTACTGCTATCACAGTATATGTAGTATTACTGCTATCATACTATATGTAGTATTACTGCTATCATAGTACATGTAGTATTACTGCTATGATACTACCATATATGTAGTATTACTGCAATCATAGTACATGTAGTATTACTGCTATGATACTACCATATATGTAGTATTACTGCTATCATTCTATATGTAGTATTACTGCTATCATACTATATGTAGTATTACTGCTGTCATACTATATGTAGTATTACTGCTATCATACTATATGTAGTACTACTGCTATCATACTATATGTATTATTACTGCTATCATACTATATGTAGTACTACTGCTATCATAGTACATGTAGTACTACTGCTATCATACTATATGTAGCACTACTGCTATCATACTATATGTAGTATTACTGCTATCATACTATACATAGTACTACTGCTATCATACTATATGTAGCATTACTGCTATCATACTATATGTAGTATTACTGCATAGTACATGTAGTATTACTGCTGTCATACTATATGTAGTATTACTTCTACCATACTATATGTAGTACTACTGCTATCATACTATATGTAGTATTACTGCTACAATATTATATGTAGTATTACTGGTATCTATATATATAATTGTCTAAGGGGTACTTCCGTCTTTCTGTCGGCAACTTCCTTCACGGAAATCCCGCGTTGTTGATTGGTCTCGCCAGCTGCCTGTCATGGCTGCCGCGACCAATCAGCGACGGGCACAGTCCGATGAGTCCCTCCCTACTCCCCTGCAATCAGTGCCCGGTGCCCGCATACTCCCCTCCAGTCACCGCTCACACAAGGTTAATGCCAGCGGTAACGGACCGCGTTATGCCGCGGGTAACGCACTCCGTAACCACTGCTATTAACCCTGTGTGACCAAGTTTTTACTATTGATGCTGCCTATGCAGCATCAATAGTAAAAAGATCTAATGTTAAAAATAATAAAAAAAATCATTATATACTCACCTTCCGCCGCCTTTCCCGCTCCTCGCTACGCTCCGGTGACTGCTCCATGCAAGCGGCAGGTTCCGGTGGCAAGGATGGTATGCGAAAAGGACCTGCCATGACGTCACGGTCATGTGACCGCGACGTCATCACAGGTCCTGCGCGCCTGCTCGAGAAGGACCTGCCATGACGTCAAGGTCATGTGACCGCGACGTCATCACAGGTCCTGTGCTCATACCAACCCTGGGACCGGAAGCTGCCGCGTGCACCGCACACAGGCGACAGGACTACAAGGGGCCCTCGGAAGGTGAGTACATGTTTATTTTTTGTTTTTTAACCTGTGACATACGTGACTGGCCAATATACTACGTGGTTGGGCAATATACTACGTGGCTCTGTGCTGCATACTACGTCACTGGGCAATATACTACGTAACTGGGCAATATACTACGTGGCTGGGCAATATACTACGTCACTGGGCAATATACTACGTGCTGGGCAATATACTACGTGGCTGGGCAATATACTACGTGACTGGGCAATATACTACGTGGCTGGGCAATATACTACGTGGTTGGGCAATATACTACGTGGCTGGGCAATATACTACGTGGACTGTGCAATATACTACGTGGACATGCATATTCTAGAATACCCGATGCTTTGGAATCGGGCCACCATCTAGTCATACTATATGTAGTACTACTGCTATCATACTATATGTAGTATTACTACTATCATACTATATGTAGTATTACTGCTATCATAGCATATGTAGTATTACTGCTATCATGCTATATGTAGTATTACTGCTATCATAGTATATGTAGTGTTACTGCTATCATACTGTATGTAGTATTACTATTATCATACTTATGTACTATTACTGCTATCATACTATATGTAGTATTACTATTATCATACTATATGTAGTATTACTGCTATCATACTGTATGTAATATTACTGCTGTCATACTATATGTAGTATTACTGCTGTCATACTATATGTAGTACTACTGCTATCATAGTATATGTAGTATTACTGCTATCATACTATATGTAGTATTACTGCTATCATACTTTATGTAGTATTACTGCTATCATACTGTATGTAGTATTACTGTTATCATACTATATGAAGTATTACTGCTGTCATACTATATGTAGTATTACTGCTATCATACTATATGTAGTACTACTGCTATCATAGTATATGTAGTATTACTGCTATCATACTATATGTAGTATTACTATTATCATACTATATGTAGTATTACTGCTATCATACTGTATGTAATATTACTGCTGTCATACTATATGTAGTATTACTGCTATCATACTATATGTAGTACTACTGCTATCATAGTATATGTAGTATTACTGCTATCATACTATATGTAGTATTACTATTATCATACTATATGTAGTATTACTGCTATCATACTGCATGTTATATTACTGTTATCATACTATATGTAGTATAACTGCTATCATACTATATGTTGTATTACTATTATACTATATGTAGTATTACTGCTATCATACTGTATGTAGTATTACTGCTATCATACTATATGTAGTACTGCTATCATACTATATGTAGTACTACTGCTATCATACTATATGTATGTAGTATTACTGTTATTACACTTTATGTAGTATTACTGCTATCATAGTATATGTAGTATTACTGCTATACTATATGTAGTACTACTGCTATCATACTATATGTAGTATTACTGCTATCATACTGTATGTAATATTACTGCTATCATACTATATGTAGTACTCCTGCTATGATACTATATGTAGTATTACTGTTATTACACTTTATGTAGTATTACTGCTATCATAGTATATGTAGTATTACTATTATCATACTATATGTAGTATTAGGCTGTCGTCATGCATATAGTATGATAATAGTAATACTGCATATATTATGATACCAGTAATACTACATATAGTATGACAGCAGTAATACTTCATATAGTATGATTACTGTTATACTATATGTAGTTTTATTGCTATCATACTATATGTAGTATTTCTGATATCATACTATTTATGTAGTATTACTGCTATCATACTATATGTAGTATTACCGCTATCATACTGTATGTAGTATTGCTGCTATCACACTGTGTACTGCTATCATAGTACATGTAGTATTACTGCTATCATACTATATGTAGTATTAATACTATCCTACTATATGTAGTATTACTGCTATCATACTATATGTAGTAGTACTGCTATCATACTATATGTAGTATTACTGCTATCATAGTATATATATATGTAGTATTACTGCTATCATACTATATGTAGTATTACTGCTATCATACTGTAGTATTACTATTATACTATATGTAGTATTACTGCTATCATACTGTATGTAGTATTACTGTTATCATACTATATGAAGTATTACTGCTGTCATACTATATGTAGTATTACTGCTATCATATTATTTGTAGTATTACTGGTATCATACTATATGTAGTACTACTGCTATCATACTATATGTAGTATTGCTGCTATCATAGTATATGTAGTATTACTGCTATCATACTATATGTAGTATTACTGCTATCATAGTATATGTTGTATTACTGCTATCATACTGTATGTAGTATTACTGTTATCATACTATATGAAGTATTACTGCTGTCATACTATATGTAGTATTACTGCTATAATACTATATGTAGTACTATTGCTATCATAGTATATGTAGTATTACTGCTATCATAGTGTATGTAATATTACTGCTGTCATACTATAAGTAGTATTACTGCTATCATACTATATGTAGTACTACTGCTATCATAGTATATGCAGTATTACTGCTATCATACTGTATGTCGTATTACTATTATCATACTTTATGTAGTATTACTGCTATCATACTGTATGTAGTATTACTGTTATCATACTGTATGAAGTATTACTGCTATCATCCCTATATGTAGTACTACTGCTACCATAGTATATGTAGTATTACTGCTATCATACTATATGTAGTATTACTATTATCATACTATATGTAGTACTACTGCTATCATACTGTATGTAATATTACTGCTGTCATAGAAGTGGTGCTTATGTTTCTATTTTACTTTTCCTCAATTGTTCCACTCCTGGTTTTGGCTTACAAATACTGATGTAAAATACTGACCAAATACTGCAAGTGTGACGACAACCTTACTGTTATATTACTGCTGTCATACTATATGTAGTACTAATGGTATCATACTATATGTAGTTTTACAGCTATCAGGCTGTATGTAGTATTACTGGTATCATACTATATGTAGTATTACTGCTGTCATACTATGTGTAGTATTGCTGCTATCACACTATGTACTGCTATCATAGTACATGTAGTATTACTGCTCTGCTATCATACCATATGTAGTATTACTGATATCATACTGTATGTAGTATTACTGTTATCATACCATATGTAGTATTACTGATATCATACTGTATGTAGTATTACTGCTATCATACTATATGTAGTATTACTGCTATCATGGTATACGTAGTATTACTGCTATCATACTATATGTAGTACTACTGTTATCATACCATATGTAGTATTACTGATATCATACTGTATGTAGTATTACTGCTATCATACCATATGTAGTATTACTGATATCATACTGTATGTAGTATTACTGTTATACGGTATGTAGTATTACTGGTATCATACTATATGTAGTACTACTGCTATCATACTATATGTAGTATTACTGCTATCATGGTATATGTAGTATTACTGATATCATGCTATATGTAGTATTACTACTGCTATCATGGACTATTAAAGCTGATGGGGGCTTACAACCTGGATTGTGTTCTTTAGGCCGGGGACACACACAACGTATAAAAAAAGGTCAGTTTTTCATGGACGAGAATCGCACAAATGTTTCCAAAACAGTGATCCGTGTGCAGTGCGAGGATGCGATTTCCTCGCATCAAATTATCCGTGTGACATTCTTGTGACATCCGTATGGCATCCGTACTGCAATATTTTCTCGCAGGCTTGCAAAACCGACATCTAATGGATTTATGTGCTCAAATGTTCGTTAAAACATATATACAGTATGTATATACAGTATATATATATGTCAGTTAGACACACACACACACACACATATATATATATATATATATATATATATATACACTGTATTTATACTTAATTCAGCGCGAGATATGTGAAAAGCCGGTAATTCGATTGCCGGCTTTTCATTTCTCCTTCCGAAACCCGACATGATATGAGACATGGTTTACATACAGTAAACCATCTCATATCCCTTTTTTTTTTTTTGCATATTCCACACTACTAATGTTAGTAGTGTGTATGTGCAAAATTTTGGTGCTGTAGCTTGTAAAATAAAGGGTTAATTGGCGGAAAAAATTGGCGTGGGCTCGCGCGCAATTTTCTCCGCCAGAGTGGTAAAGCCAGTGACTGAGGGCAGATAATAATAGCCTAGAGAGGGTCCATGGTTTTTGGCCCCCCAGGCTACAAACATCTGCCCCCAGCCACCCCAGAAAAGGCACATCTGGAAGATGCTCCTATTCCGGCACTTGGCCACTCTCTTCCCAATCCCGTGTAGCGGTGGGATATGGGGTAATGACGGGTTAATGTCACCTTGCTATTGTAAGGTGACATTAAGCCAGATTAATAATGGAGAGGCGTCAATTATGACACCTATCCATTATTAATCCAATAGTACGAAATAGTTAAAAACACACACACACATTATTTAAAAGTATTTTAATGAAATAAAGACACAGGGTGTTGTAATATTTTATTAGACTCTTAATCCACCTGAAGACCCTTGTCACCTGAAACAAAGTTTCAAAAAAACAAACAACAATATTCCATACCTTCCGTCGTTCTGTCCCACGTTGTAAATCCATCTGAAAGGGTTAACTAATTTTACAAGCAGAAGCCTGTTAATGCAGCCGCTTCTGCCTGTATAAACCCGGGGAATGAATGGGAAGCAGGGTGGCTGAGGGTGGTTGAGGGCAGATGTTTGTAGCCAGGGGGGGCCAAGAACCATGGACCCTCTCTAGGCTATTAATATCTGCCCTCAGTCACTGGCTTTACCACTCTGGCGGAGAAAATTGCGCGGGAGCCCACGCCAATTTTTTCCGCCATTTAACCCTTTATTTTACAAGCTACAGCGCCAAAATTTTGCACATACACACTGCTAACATTAGTAGTGTGGAATATGCAAAAAAAAAGGGATATGAGATGGTTTACTGCAGAGGTGTCAAACTGCATTCCTCGAGGGCCGCCAACAGGTCATGTTTTCAGGATTTCCTTGTATTGCACAGGTGATAATTTAATCACCTGCACATAATGATTCCAGCACCTTGTGGAATGCTAACGAAATCCTGAAAACATGACCTGTTGGCGGCCCTCGAGGAATGCAGTTTGACACCTCTGGTTTACTGTATGTAAACCATGTCTCATATCATGTCGGGTTTGTGAAGGAGAAATGAAAAGCCGGCAATTGAATTACCGGCTTTTCTCTAACACCAGTGCGTATTTCTCGCAATGCACACGCATGGTCCGTGTGTAATCCGATTTTTTCTCGCTCCCATAGACTTGCATTGGCGAGTCTCGGCCGAGATACGCTGACAATCGCAGCATGCTGCGATTTTACTCGGATCCTGAATATGGCTGAGAAAATATCGGATGATGGGAGCTGCACCATAGATTAACATTGGGCCGAGTGCTATGCGATTTTTTATCGCATAGCACTCATCCGTATTACAGTCTAGTGTGACCCCGGCCTAATAGTGATGAGCGAGTGTACTCGTTACTCGAGTTTTCTGAGCATGCTCTGGTGTTCTCCAAGTATCTTTGGCGTGCTTGTAGATAATATTTGTGTCACCGGAGCTGCAGGATTTGCAGCTGTTAGACAACCTGAACACATGCAGGGATTGCCTGTTTGTTAGAAAATCCCCGCATGTATTCAGGCTGTCTAGCAGCCGCAAATTATGCAGCTGCGGGAACACAAACATAATGTACAAGCACACCTAAGATACTCGGAGAACACACAAGCATGCTCAGAAAACTCGAGTAACGATCACACTCCCTCATCACTAGTTCCTAATATTCCAATTCATAAGGTAGCCCACTGTCTTGAGAAGTCATGTAAAACTGGAGCACCAATGTATGTATGGTGGTTTTACTGCATTGGAAAATTCTGCAATGTAGAGTAATGAGATTACTGCAGGGTTCTCTCTCTCCGAATACTGTTTTCAGACACAGTAAATGCTCTGCAGCTGTTGTACGGATTTGTAGATTTTGTAGCTTTTTTCCTAGTTGTCATCAGCAAGTAGAACAAGGGTATGTGAGGATATCTGCTATCGAATGTTGTGTTTCCATGGGAAATCACTTCATTTCTCCAGCACTGATAAAGGCTCTCTACACCTTAACACATTTTGTTTTTTTAATCTGTTTCCTAAGGCCCCTTTCACGTGGTGACAGTTTTCAAACGTACCGGAGACACGTACACACGTAGACCCATTCAAATGAATGGGTCTGTGCACATGTCAGTGTGTTTCCACGGACCATGTGTCAATGGGCAAAACACGCTGACATGTCCGTTTTATAGCATCAGCATGGACGGCAAAACGTCCCGCACACGTGCACATGGAAAACACACATTGATGTCCTCTGTGTGACATGGGAGGCCGTTGGGGAAAAAGCGCTACTGTCAGCGCTGTTCCCCGGCGGCTGGTGCTGAAGCTGGCTTTCATCATTCTCCCCTGCTCTGCTGATGAGCAGAGGAGAATGATGAGCATTATATTAAAGTCCACACGACAGCAGCTGGGGGCTTTTGCGACTCTTACCCCCATCATCCTACACCTGCTGCCGCTAATAACAGTGACAGTAGGTGTGGATGATCGGGGTATTCCACATCCGCCGGCTACAATCGTTGGGAAATTTTATTGAACCAACCAGACAAAACTCACAGCTGGGGCCTGTAACCCCCAGCTGTCAGCTTCTGCAAGGTTGGTTATCAAGAATAGAGGGGCCACCATGCTGTTTTATTAATTATTTAAATAAATAATTAAAAAAACGGCGTGGGGTCCCCCTCATTTTTAACAACCAGCCTTGCTAAAGCTCACAGATGAGGGCTGCTATTCTCAGGCTGGTAAGGGGCCATTGATATAGGCCCCCCAGCCTAAAAACAGCAGCCCGCAGCTGCCCAGAAAAGGCGCATCTATTAAATGTGCCTTTTCTTGCGCTTTGCCCGGCATTTCCCACTTGCCCTGTAGCGGTGGAAAGTGGGGTAATATTTGTGGGGTTGATGTCACCTTTCAGGTGACATCAAGCCCACGGCTTAGTAATGGAGAGGCGTCTATCCATCCTATAGTTGTAATGTTAAATAAAAACACGGCCAGAATAAAGTTATTTATTTGAAAACATTACACAGACACCTTTAATGTTCTAAATTAAACCATACTTACTGCAACACCTAATTCCCCGATGCCCTCAATCTCCTGTAATAAAAGTAAAATAATAAACCAACAATATACCCATACCTGTCCGTCGTTGTGTCCCACTTCGTAATCCTTATCTGGGAGATATACAGTTTTCTACCAGGACGGTGCCAAGATGCCCAGCTGAAAACCACTGGTGAATGAAATGCTGAGAGCGCAGCCAGCATCATTCACTATCGGTGACATCATCACAACCGGGCTGAACTGAGGTGACCTCTGGACCGTGGGAAAAAGCTGGTGATGATGTCACCGCTGGTGAATGATGCTGCTCTCTCCGCATCTTGTTCACCAGTGGTTTTCAGCCAGGACGGTCGCATCTTGGCACCGTCCTGGTTGAAAACTGTATATCCCCCAGACATGGATTATGGCGTGGGACACAACGACAGACAGGTATGGGTATATTGTTGGTTTATTATTTTACTTTTATTACAGGAGATCGAGGGCATGGGGGAATTAGCAGTAGCAGTAAGCTACTGTATAGCAGTAGCTATAAGTTTATAAGTTTAAGCTATAAGTGTAGCAGTAAGTATGGTTTAATTTAGAACATTAAAGGTGTGTGTGAAATTTTTTCAAATAAAAGATTTTATTCTGGCCGTGTCTTTATTTAACATTACAACTATAGGATTAGTAATAGATAAGTGTCTTATAGACGTCTCTCTATTATTAAGCCGTGGGCTTGATGTCACCTGAAAGGTGGTGCAAATGGCCTGTTTGGGGTTATCAGCAGAGTCTTTAAAAAACGACCAGACTTGGGAAGACCTAACAGTTGTACTGGCAACTTCCGTCGAGTTGGTGTTACAGGGAACGGTTGCCCGCCTTCTGTCTGCGGCCACCACACTGTTTCTTCCTGCCTGTTGGGGTGCTAAACCTTCCTCCCCCTGTGTGCTGCTGTCCTCGCTCTGTATATTCTCCTGCCAGGTTGGGTCAGTAACTATATCATCCACCATCTCATCTTCTACTTCCGCACCCTGGTCCTCCTTCTGACTTTCTGGCAATTGTGTCTCATTATCGTCCACCTCTTGTTACACTTTCCCGCTGTCGCATTAGTGTGACCGGCCTGCTCAAATATTTGGGCATCGCTGCATGCGATCTCCTCTTGCCCTGCTTCAAGAGGAACGGGCGAGAGGCCTGAATCTGTAAGTGGAAAAGTGAACAGCTCTTCGGACTGTCCAAGTGTGGGATCAGTTGTCTTCGGGCACTTGGCATGGTGGGAGGAAGGAGGATCAGGGTGAGAAATATGCGGTCCAGACTCACGGCTACTGAGACTTGACCGTGTGGAACACAGGGTGGTGGTGGCAAAGTGACTGGAAGCATTTTCCACTATCCAACCAACAACCTTTTGACACTACTCTGGGTTTAATAGTGGTGTGCTGCGGTCCCCTATAAATTGGGACAGGAAGGTCAGATGAGAAGATATGGGTGTTTGTTGTGGCACAATTTCAGCTTGCACGGCCTCAGCCTCTGCATGCACCATCACCATCATGTCCAGCTCCCCGTCCCTTGCCACGCCCCTTGCCCTTTTAAATGGAGGACAATATTTTCCACGTTCACTACAAATGGCTGAATTTGGAGCAAATTATATGTGATCCGTGTGACGGAAAACCACAGTTTTAAATAGATGGCCTATAGGTAACTATTTTTAACAGCAAACTGGTGTCAATAACTTTGCTAACACACTGCAACAAAATTTAAATGGAGGACAGAAATGGCAGAAATTTGAGCTCACTTATATGTGATCCGTGTGACGGACAAACCACAGTTTTAAATAGCTGGCCTGTAGGTAGCTATTTATAACAGCAAACTGGTGTCAATAACTTCGCTAACACACTGCAACAAAATTTAAATGGAGGTCAGAAATGGCAGAATTTTGAGCGCACTTATATGTGATCCATGTGACGGACAAACCACAGTTTTAAATAGCTGGCCTGTAGGTAACTATTTTTAACAGCAAACTGGTGTCAATAACGTAGCTAACACACTGCAACAAAATTTAAATGGAGGCCAGAAATGGCAGAATTTTGAGCGCACTTATTTGTGATCCGTGTGACGGACAAACCATAGTTTTAAATAGCTGGCCTGTAGGTAACTATTTTTAACAGCAAACTGGTGTCAATAACTTTGCTATCATATTGCCACAAAATTTAATTTGAGGCCAGAAATGGCAGAATTTTTAACTCACTTATATGCGATCCGTGTGACGGACAAACCACAGTTTTAAATAGATGGCCTATAGGTAACTATTTTTAACAGCAAACTGGTGTCAATAACTTTGCTAACACACGGCAACAAAATTTAAATGGAGGCCAGAAATGGCAGAATTTTGAGCGCACTTATTTGTGATCCATGTGATGGACAAACCACAGTTTTAAATAGCTGGCCTGTAGGTAACTATTTTTAACAGCAAACTGGTGTCAATAACTTCGCTAACACATTGCCACTAGTGTTGAGCGATACCGTCCGATACTTGAAAGTATCGGTATCGGAAAGTATCGGCCGATACCGGCAAAGTATCGGATCCAATCCGATACAGATACCCGATACCAATACAAGTCAATGGGACTCAAGTATCGGACGGTATCCCTGATGGTTCCCAGGGTCTGAAGGAGAGGAAACTCTCCTTCAGGCCCTGGGAACCATATTAATGTGTAAAAGAAAGAATTAAAATAAAAAATATTGCTATACTCACCTCTCCGAGGGAACCGGCAGCGTTGTTTGCTTAAAATTCGCGCTTTTCTTTCCTTACGTGAAGTCCCGGCTTTGTGATTGGTTGCGTCGCAGTCACATGGGCGACGCAACCAATCACAGCAAGCCGTGACGTAATTTCAGGTCCTTAAGGATTTTAAAATTACGTCCCGGCTTTGTGATTGGTTGCGTCGCAGTCACATGGGCGACGCAACCAATCACAGCAAGCCGTGACGTAATTTCAGGCCCTTAAGGATTTTAAAATTACGTCCCGGCTTTGTGATTGGTTGCGTCGCAGTCACATGGGCGACGCAACCAATCACAAGCCGTGACGTCACGGGAGGCTGGACACGCGCGCATTTTAAAATGCGCGCTTGTCCAGCCTCCCGTGACGTCCCGGCTTGTGATTGGTTGCATCGCGGTCAACCAATCACAAGCCGGGAGGCTGGACATGCGCGCATTTTAAAATGCGCGCTTGTCCAGCCTCCCGTGACGTCCCGGCTTGTGATTGGTTGCGTCGCGGTCAACCAATCACAAGCCGGGAGGCTGGACACGCGCGCATTTTAAAATGCGCGCGTGTCCAGCCTCCCGGCTTGTGATTGGTTGACCGCGATGCAACCAATCACAAGCCGGGACGTCACGGGAGGCTGGACAAGCGCGCATTTTAAAATGCGCGCGTGTCCAGCCTCCCGTGACGTCACGGCTTGTGATTGGTTGCGTCGCCCATGTGACTGCGACGCAACCAATCACAAAGCCGGGACGTAATTTTAAAATCCTTAAGGACCTGAAATTACGTCACGGCTTGCTGTGATTGGTTGCGTCGCCCATGTGACTGCGACGCAACCAATCACAAGCCGGGACTTCACGTAAAGGAAAGAAAAGCGCGAATTTTAAACAAAGAACGCTGCCGCTTCCCTCGGTAAGGTGCAGGCTGCGTCGGAGAGGTGAGTATAGCATTATTTTTTATTTTAATTCTCTCTTTTACACATTTTTACATTAATGTTGTTTCGATACCGATACCTGATACCACAAAAGTATCGGATCTCGGTATCGGAATTCCGATACCCGCAAGTATCGGCCGATACCCGATACTTGCGGTATCGGAATGCTCAACACTAATTGCCACAAAATTTAATTTGAGGCCAGAAATGGCAGAATTTTGAACTCACTTATATGCGATCCGTGTGACGGACAAACCACAGTTTTAAATAGCTGTCCTGTAGGTAACTATTTTTAACAGCAAACTGGTGTCAATAACTTCGCTAACACATTGCCACAAAATTTAATTGGAGGCCAGAAATGGCAGAATTTTGAGCGCACATATGTGATCTGTGTGATGGACAAACCACAGTTTTAAATAGCTGGCCTGTAGGTAACTATTTTTAACGGCAAACTGGTGTTAATAACTTTGCTAACACACTGCAACAAAATTTAAATAGAGGCCAGAAATGACAGAATTTTGAGCACACTTATATGTTATCCACGTGACGGACAAACCAGTTTTAAATAGATAGATTTTTAGCGCTGTAATATGGAAAGGATCTGGCTGTATTCTGCAGTGCCAACAAGCAAATGGAGCAGGAAAACTGTGTTCTCTGGATTGCTTTTTAAGCACATAAACAGGATTAAGATTCCTGGCCCCCTGATACCTGGGACTATGTCTAGAAATATCTGTAAAAGCAGCAGCAGCAGCAGCAGACAGAACTGGAATGGAACCTCTTGCTATATGCACTGCAGTCTGCCACATACACTGCCTGCCTAGCACTGATATCTGTGCAGCTGGATTAGTCCTCACAAGAACTGTTAGTTGAGGTGGATATTTGTATAATATATTGTGGTATACTTACCCTAACTAAGAAACAAGCAAATATCTCCCTAGCTCATCAGCACCTCTCCCTACACTGCCTGATTCCGGAGTAGACTGTGATGAGCATGGCAGTGCCAGGTCTGATATAGACCTGATGATGCTGTGCGGCCAGCCAATCACTGTAATGCCACAACCAACATGGCTGCAGCATTACAGTGTGTGGCAGACAATCCCTGCATGTTCCAAGAATCTGCAAAAACTCTAGTCCATGCCCTCATCATCTCTCGCCTTGACTACTGCAACCTCCTGCTCTGTGGCCTCCCCTCTAGCACTCTCGCACCCCTCCAATCTATTCTAAACTATGCTGCCCAACTAATCCACCTGTCCCCCCGCTATTCCCCGGCCTCTCCCCTCTGTCAATCCCTTCACTGGCTCCCCATTGCCCAGAGACTCCAGTACAAAACCCCTAACCATGACATACAAAGCCATCCACAACCTGTCTCCTCCATACATCTGTGACCTCGTCTCCCGGTACTTACCTGCACGCAACCTCCGATCCTCACAAGATCTCCTTCTCTACTCCCCTCTTATCTCCTCTTCCCACAATCGTATACAAGATTTCTCTCGCGTATCACCCCTACTCTGGAACCCTCTACCACAACACATCAGACTCTCGCCTACCATCGAAACCTTCAAAAAGAGCCTGAAGACCCACCTCTTCCGACAAGCCTACAACCTGCAGTAACCACCGATCAACCAAACCGCTGCATGACCAGCTCTATCCTCACCTACTGTATTCTCACCCTTCCGTTGTAGATTGTGAGCCTTCGCGGGCAGGGTCCTCTCTCTTCCTGTACCAGTTATGACTTGTATTATTTAAGAATATTGTACTTGTTTTTATTATGCATACCCCTCCTCACATGTAAAGCGCCATGGAATAAATGGCGCTATAACAATTAATAATAATAATAATAATGTTCATTGGCTCACTAAAGAGCAAAAAAAACATGCAGGGATGGGACCCAAGCTCCCGCCGAGCAACGTCGGAAATACTAAGCGAGCTCCTAGCATCTCGAGCAGTGAGATGCTCGGGCGAGTACCGAGTAGTGGCAAGCGTGCTCGCTCATCACTAGTTATCACTTTTGCCTTGTGTTATGGTGCTCCTTCACGCTGGAAGAAGCATTGTTTATGACTAAATTGCTTTTTGAGAGAAGTTACTCTTGAAAGATGTTTAGCCACCATTTTTTATTTAGATCTACTAGCTCAACACCAGAGCAGAGCAGAGCTTGGAAATGAAAGCAGGCAAATAACAATGCATATGCATGTACTCTGAGGTGAAGACCTTTGGAAGTTGGCCTAGTGTCAAGTAGGGCAGCAAAGACAAATTTTCTCTCCAGGAAAAACATTAAAGACAGTCGTCTGATATTCATTAAAAAGTTCAGAGTTTGGACTGCAGAAGACGGGGTAGAGTTAATTTCTCTGATGAAGAACGCATTAGTCTGTTTAATCTGAAAGAATGATTGTCCCGATAAGAAAAGGCCAAATCTTGACTGATGGCAATGAGTGATGAGCGAGTGTGCTCGTTACGCGAGTTTTCCAAACATACTCGGGTGTTCTCCGAGTATCCCTGGTCGTGCTCGTATATTATGTTTGAGTCCCCGCAGCTGCATGATTTGCGGCTGCTAGACAGCCTGATTACATGTGGGGATTCCCTAACAAACAGGCAATCCCTGCATGTGTTCAGGCTGTCTAACAGCCGCAAATCAGCTCTGCTGCGGGCACTCAAACATGATATACGAGCACGCCCAAGATACTCGGAGAACACCAGAGCATGCTCGGAAAACTCGAGTAACGAACACACCCGCTCATCACTAATGGCAATCCATTTCTGCCTAATTAGTGCTCGTAGTTTATCACAATTTCTGTGTTTGTGTTTGTTCATTTGCTTTTTGAGTATTGTTCACAGATTCCCAATGGGATTGAGATCTGCTGAATTACCCTCATGGACTCAAAATTTCAATGTTTTGTTCACCACCTTGTGGAAAAAGCATTGTTCATCGCCAAGTTACTCCTGGATCATTGGGAGAAGTTGCTCTTGGAGATTGTTTAGATATCAATCTTTATTCATGGGAGTCTTATGCAAAACTGTGAGTGAGCCCACTCCATGGATGAAGCGCAACTCCACACATGGTCTCAGGATGTTTTACTGTTGGAGTCAGACAGGACTCATGATAGTGCTTATCTTTTCTTCTCTGGACAATCATTCTTCCAGATGTCTCAAACAGTCTAAACTGGGTTTGTCCCCAGTTCTCAATCTCACTGAGAATCTGTTGTCCGTTGTCAAAAACTGTGTGGTCTTCAAAAAGATGTCTTGAAAAACAGGTGGGGAGGGGGAAACCAGCGCTTATTGACCGCAGGGATCACGTGAAATAACAATATTATAAGATCCCTGGGAGAGCCAGTGCTGAACCACTGGATCAGCATCGGCCCTGGAAATGTGTATAAGTGTTATTTCACAAGGTGGGACATATAGGAATTCAGAAAAGGTCGTCCGATTAGTGGACAACCCATTTAATTGGCCATGTGGGTGTAGCATATATAAATGTGAAGAGTAAACAAAGGCTTCCAGAGACCACAATTGTAGAGGGAATGGGATTTCATAGAAGAGTAATTTTTAATTAAGTAGATGCCACTGAACTCAATAAACTTTTAAGCCATTTACCGTTTCCCAACAGCAGTGATACAAAGATGCCTTATGAAACGAATCAGTACAGAATTCAGAACCCAAAACAAAGTGAGGAATTTAGCCAATACATGCAGCTTATAAAGGGAATCTGTCAGCAGGTATTTGCTATGTAATATGATAGCACCATGATGTAGGGACAAAGACCCTGATTCCAGCGATGTATCACTTAGTTTACTCAGTTCAGCAGTTATTATAGAGTCACTGTTTTCTCTTTTGCAGATCCAGCAGAGCTCAGTAGTTGAGCTGTGTATAACCCCGTCCACACCACAGCTTTCTGAGTACATTGTATAGTGACAGCTGCTAATCAGTGGTGGGGTGTAGTTGGACTACCCTGCACGTGCCTAGTTGTCCTACATAAGGTTGCTCTCAGATTACATACCAATCTGGTGATTCCCTTTAAGGCCATGTTCACACAATGCGTTTTTTACCGCGGAACCGCAGCGATTTTGCCGCTGCGGGTCCGCAGCTGTTTTCCATGCAGGGTACAGTACAATGTAACCCTATGGAAAACAGGAAACGCTGTGCACATGATCCTGAAATTCACTAAAAAAGCCGCGCTGAATAGCTGCGGTAAAAAAGAAGGACCATGTCACTTCTTTGTGCGGAACTGCAGCGGTTCTGCACCCATAGACCTCCATTGTGAGGTCAAACCCGCAGTAAAACCCGCAGATCAAAAATATATCTGCGGGTTTTATTGCGGTTATGGGTGGAGAAACCGCTGCAGCAGGAAGTGCGGGGAAGCGGGCGGAAGTGCATGGGTGGAAATGCGTGGGCGGAGTGTGGTCCTGTATCCCGAAGAGACATGGAGGCATACCGTCGCATGGGGATCGATGTCGGCCGTTTGATAGATTTGGTATGTGTGTGTGTGTGTGTGTGTGTATGTCCCCATGCGACGCTAGTGCCACCACTGTGCTAAGTCGCCGTATGGGACTACTACTCCCATCCGGTATTAGGATGGGAGAGTTGTCCCTGTGTCCGGCGACTTAGCACAGTTGTAAAGTTACACAAAACACACACAATACACATACATGACACACAGTACATACAACATATAACACAGAGTATATACTCACCAACAGCACACTGGTAGGCGAAGCCCTCGATCCCCTAGAAAAAATCCCAAAATAAAAAATCAAATTCATACTCCCTGTCCGCAGAATCCATAAAACGAGTGTCCCACGCCGATCGGCTGCTCTCCGGCGATACACTGCCAGGAGCGAAGCTCCTAGCAGTGTATCGCATACTGTTCCGGAGTTCAATGGCTCCGGCGTCTCGGTTAACGGCAGTACAGCTGCGTTGAACTTTCCCACGCAGCACTGCCGTTAAGCGAGAGTGCCGGGGTCAATGACCGCCGGTAAACTCGCTCGCGCATGCGCAGTGACACACCGACAGGAACTATGACTCCTGTCAGTGTGTTGCTGCAGCCGTGGAGAGCAGACATATCTCTGGATGTGTCTGTTCTCCATGGAAGATCTTCGTGGGACCCTCGATGGATTTCTGCGGACAGGGCCAGGGAGTATGAATTTGTTTTTTTATTTTGCGTCTTTTTCAGGTCGAGGGTCTTCAGGACGGATTGAGCGTACAATAAAATATGGTCAAAAAGTGGGTGTCTTTATTTCATTAAAATAATTTTTTTCTAGTGTTTGTGGTTTTTTTTAACCCTTTCATTGGATTAATAATGGATAGGCGTCTTATTGACGCCTCTCCATTATTAACCGGGCTTAATGCCACCTTACAATAGCAAGGTGGCATTAACCCCTCATTACCCCATATCCCACCGCTACATGGGAGTGGGAAGAGAGGGGCTAAGTGCCGGAATTGGCACATCATTTTGATGCGCCTTTTCTGGGGCGGCTGCGGGCTTATATTTGTAGCCAGGGGGGGCAAATATCCATGGCCCCTTTCCTAGGCTATGAATATAAGCCCACGGCTGTCTGCGTAGCCTTTCTGGCCTAAAAATATAGGGGGACCCTAACACTTTTTTTGGGGGGGGCTCTCCCTTTATTTCTGAGCCAGAAAGGCTACGCAGACAGCTGTGGGCTTCATACTCATGGCCTGGGAACAGCCATGGGTATTTTAACCCCTTCCCAGGCCACAAATATTGGCCCGCAGCAGTCTGCCTAGCCTTTCTGGCCTAAAAATATAGGGGGACCCTATGTCATTTTTTTTTTTTGGGGGGGGGTCCCCCTATATTTTTTTTGATCATTTTAATAGCATTAATAATGGATAGGCGTCTTATTGACGCCTCTCCATTATTAACCGGGATTAATGCCACCTTACAATAGCAAAAATACGTGCAACTGAAATACGTGGCACTTAAATACGTGATACGTGGCACTTAAATACGTGATACGTGGCACTTAAATACGTGGCACTGAAATACGTGATACGTGGCACTTAAATACGTTGCACTTAAATACGTGGCACTGAAATACGTGATACGTGGCACTGAAATACGTAGCACTGAAATACGTGATACGTGGCACTGAAAACGTGGCACTGAAATACGTGGCACTGAAATACGTGGCACTGAAATACGTGGCACTGAAATACGTGATACGTGGCACTGAAATACGTGGCACTGAAATACGTGGCACTGAAATACGTGGCACTGAAATACGTGATACGTGGCACTTAAATACGTGATATGTGGCACTTAAATACGTGGCACTGAAATACGTGATACGTGGCACTTAAATATGTGATACGTGGCACTTAAATACGTGATACGTGGCACTGAAATACGTGGCACTGAAATACGTGATACGTGGCACTGAAATACGTGGCACTGAAATACGTGGCACTAAAATACGTGATACGTGGCACTTAAATACGTGATATGTGGCACTTAAATACGTGGCACTGAAATACGTGATACGTTGCACTTAAATACGTGGCACTGAAATAAGTGATACGTGGCACTTAAATACGTGGCACTGAAATACGTGATACGTGGCACTTAAATACGTTGCACTTAAATACGTGGCACTGAAATACGTGATACGTGGCACTGAAATACGTGGCACTGAAATACGTGATACGTGGCACTTAAATACGTGGCACTAAGGCTACGTTCACATTTGCGTTGTTTGCCGCAGCGTCGGCGCCGCAACGCACAACGCAAACAAAAACGCAGCAAAACGCATGCACAACGCTGCGTTTTGCGACGCATGCGTCCTTTTTTTGATTGATTTTGGACGCAGCAAAAATGCAACTTGCTGCGTCCAATGCGCCCGGACGCATGCGGCGCAAAACGCAAGTGCGACGCATGTCCATGCGCCCCCATGTTAAATATAGGGGCGCATGACGCATGCGGCGACGCTGCGGCGCCCGACGCTGCGGCGCAGACCGCAAATGTGAACGTAGACTTAAATAGCTGGATAGAGCTGGATCTGCGGGCTGTGATCTGGCCTACGCTCAGCACTCTGCGGAGCGCTGTCATTCAAAACACGTCCACTCATTTTGGTGTTTAGTCCCAAAATGGAGGATGGAAGAAGTAAAGGGTTGGACAAGGAAATGACATCATTTCTTTTTTTTTTTTTTTCCCACTGCAGTTAAAGCTTTATTTGTGTCAAACACAGACAATCTGCAGAGAAAACTGCATAAAAAACCGCACTAAAACCGCATCAAAAAACGCACCAAAACGCACCAAAAACCGCACCTGCGTTTTCTGCCAAGAGCTGCGGTTTTTAGTGCAGAAAAACAGCAGGGAAATCAGGAACGTGTGAACATGGCCTAAGAGCCCTGTTGGCTGGCACAGTGAGAGTCACAGCATGATTAACCCCTTTAAATCTTATAATCTAACCTCAATATAAATTGCAGCTTTTTTAATGGGTTTGTTTTTTGGGTGAACCAGTGGAAATTAAACTGAAGACCTTTAGGGCTGAATTAGCCACTAAGCACTGGAGTTCCGATCCTTGGGAGGCAGGTTGTAGTGTGTGGCACCATCCACAATAAACTTTACATACAGTGTATTGTTGTTTTTTTTTATTTTTTGCAACTTCTCCTAACATCACTCAGACATTCTGCTAAAATGGTGTTTTTTTTCTACTTCAGGGTGCGGGTGAGAACTGTAAAGTCAATCAATCAAAATATGATAATTTTATTGTCTTTTGCTGAGGATAGAGAGATATGCAGGCTGTTCCAAGCAGGCAGGTAGGGCACGCTGGCACAGAAACAGAAGATAGATTAGCACTGTTGGGCTTACTTGAAGTTTAGATGACGGTTGGAAGGGTTGTTTTGTTATATTCATTTCTGCCAGCTAGTTATCTTGTTAGATACAATAAGAAGAAAGTGACGACACTAGGGAACTGCTCTTGATTTGTCTGCTCGTAGGCTGCCGTGCTCCAAGTCAGTGATCGTTGCGTCTTCTGATTAGTCTGCCAGTACTTTTGATTGACAGAGGCCACCCCAATCAATATTTCTACTTAGTAAGAAAGATGGAGGCAGTGGGAAGAGTCTCTTACTAGCAGATCATCCGCTAGAAGCTGCTGAAGAATGCACAAGTACAGGTGCTCTCACAAAATTAGAATATCATTAAAAAGTTAATTTATTTCAGTTCTTCAATACAAAATGTGAAACTCGTATACTATATAGAGTCATTACAAACAGAGTGATCTATTTTAAGTGTTTATTTCTGTTTATGTTAATGATTATGGCTTACAGGCAATGAAAACCCAAAGGTCATTATCTCAGTCAATTATAATACTTAACAAAAAACACCTGCAAAGGCTTCCTAAGCGTTTAAAAAAATCCCTTAGTTTGTTGCAGTAGGCTCCACAATCATGGGGAAGACTGCTGACTTGACAAATGTCCAAAAGGCAGTCATTGACACACTCCACAAGGAGGGTAAGCCACAAAAGGTCATTGCTAAAGAAGATGGCCATTCAGAGTGCTGTATCCAAGCATATTAATGGAAAGTTAAGTGGAAGGAAAATGTGTGGTAGAAAAAAAGTGCTCAAGCAAGCGGATAACTGAAGCCTTGAAAAGATTGTTAAGAAAAGGCCATCCAAAATTTGGAGAAGATTCACAAGGAGTGGACTGCTGCAGTTATTGCTTCAAGAGCCACCACACACAGACTATCCATGACATGGGCTGCAAGTTTCGCATTCCTTGTGTCAAGCCACTCATGACCAATAGACAACACCAGAAGCGTCTTACCTGGGCCTAGGAGAAAAAGAACTGGACTGTTGCTCAGTGGTCCAAGGTGTTGTTTTCAGGTGAAAGTAAATTTTGCATTTCAGTTGGAAATCAAGGTCCCAGAGTCTGGAGGAAGAGTGGAGAGGCACACAAGCCAAGCTGCTTGAGGTCTAGTGAGAAGTTTCCACAATGAGTGATGGTTTTGGGAGCCATGTAATCTGCTGGTGTAGGTCCACTGGGTTTTATCAAGACCAAAGTCAGCGCAGCCGTCTACCAGGAAATTTTAGAGTACTTCTTGCTTCACTCTGCCGAAAAGCTTTTTGGAGATGGAAATTTAATTTTCCAGCAGGACTTGGCACCTGTCCACACTGACAAAAGTACCAATAACTGGTTTAAAAACAACAGTATCACTGTGCTTGATTGGCCAGCAAACTCGCCTGACCATAACCCCATAGAGATTCTATGGGGTATTGTCAAGAGGAAGATGAGAGACACCAGACCCCACAATGCAGATAAGCTGAAGGCTGCTATCAAAGCAACCTGGGCTTCCATAACACCTCAGCAGTGCCACAGGTTGATTGTGTCCATGCCATGCCACGCCACATTGATGCAGTAATTGATGCAAAACGAGCCCCGACCAAGTATTTAGTGCATTTATTGAACATACATTTCAGTAGGCCAACATTTCGGATTATAAAATCATTTTTTCAAGCTGGTGTTATAAAGTATTCTAATTTACTGAGATAATGACTTTTGGGTTTTCATTGGCTGTAAGCCATAATCATCAACATTAACAGAAATACTGTAAACACGTGAAATAGATCACTCTGTAATGACTCTATATAATGTATGAGATTCACTTTTTATATTGAGTAACTGAAATAAATTAACTTTTTGATGATATTCTAATTTTGTGAGAAACACCTGTACACCAACCAAAGAGTCACGGTATGATGTTTTAAGCAAAGGAAGGAATTGGTCCATTCGACACTATAATATTTGCACCACTACATATAAGTACAGAGATCCATCAAGCCCGTCAGCCAGGGCAGAAGCTAAAAGTCCAGTTTAAAAGAGAAAAATTGGCGTCTCCTGTAGAAAACGTTTTCACTTTATTAAACTTCCATAAAAAGGAAGTCATAACATGACAGTATTTGGAAGTGGACACTTTTCAATTTAAGCAGTCTTCATGGTAACATGCTCCCTATGTGTTATCTCAATATATAAAAACAATTGTAAGCATATATGTAAAGGATCAAGATATTTAAACATTATAAATACATAGAAAACTGTACAAAATTCACTGGTGTTTAACATTGCAATACATTTCAATAAATACAGCTCTGGCAAAAATTAAGAGACCACCACATCAAAACCCTGTCATGGGCAGCCCAATCTCCAGACCTGAACCCCAATGAAACCCTGAATGTAATCAAGAGGATGATGGATAGTCACAAGCCATTAAACAAAGAAGAACTGCTTACGTTTTTGCGCCAGGAGCAGTGTGAAAGGCTGGTGGAAAGCATGCCAAGATGGATGAAAGCTGAATTCTGAACTCTTCCTGAGTTAAAAAAAATAGTATTGTTGTTTCTAAATGATTATGAACTTGTTTTATTTGCATTATTTGAGGTCTGAAAGCACTGTTTTTCTTTTTTTTCTAATTTTGACCACTTCTTTTCAGAAAAAAATACAAAATTTATTGCTTGGAAATTCGGAGACATGTTGCCAGTAGTTTATAGAATAAATGAAATATTTACATTTTACTCAAAAATATTCCTATAAAGAGAAAAATCAGACAAACTGAACATTTTGCAATGGTCTCTTAATTTTTGCCAGAGCAGTATTTATAATAGTAAGGAGATAAATAGCTTTCCTTGCGCTGCTGACAGGCACACGTGATCACCCAGCTGCTGCAGGAGCCAGTGGCTGCGGCTAACATGTGTACCCGCTATTATTATGATATGTGCCTCATTCTTTAATAGTAGTTTACTTTTCTCCAATTGCTTTCTCGTTTGGGTCTATTGACTCTGACAAATTTAAATGTGTCTAAACTGCTTCAGTGCAATTCTTAAAATGCTTTGCTGCACCAAATGTATTACCATATTTTTCAGACTATAAGACGCACCTAGATTTTAGAGGAGGAAAATAGAAATAGAATTGAAGCAAAAATTGTGGTCATGACGCACTGTTATAGGGGAGGGGTTATTTGCTGCCGACACTGTTATAGGGGTAATGTTCCCCAATTCTGTACTAATATACCAAGTTCTGGTACATATATGTCCCCATCCTGGTATATATGGCCCTCTCCATACTGATATATATCTCCCCATCCAGGTATATGTGATCCCCATCCTGGTGTACTGTATATCTCCATTCAGGTATATATGGCCCTCAATCCTGGTATACATGGCCACCATCCTGGTATACAAGGCACTCCATGCTTATATACATGGCCCCCTATCCATGTATATATGTATGTATGTATATATACATGGCCCCCATCCCCATCCTAGTATACATGATCCTCCATCCTGGTATACATGGTCCCCATCCTGGTAATAATGGCCCCAATCCCTGTATACATGGCCCCCATCCCCATTCTGGCATACATGGTACCCATCCTCGTATACATGGCTCCCAACCTGGTATCCATGGCCCCCCATCCTGGTATATATAGCCCCATCATGCCGCACACATAAAAAATAAACTATTCTACTCACCTTACCTCTGCTCTCTCGTAGCGCGGAGTTCTGTTTTGATGCCAGAAACATGTTACTGCCATGTGTCCCCACATGCTAACATCAACTCCTAGAATATTCACTTCTCCCCACGCCCAGGACTATGGGAATGGGGAGCAGTGAATATTCGTTCTTATTTAATAGCGGGCACAGGTCTTAGCTGCAGCCCCTGGCTCAGCAATCACGTGAGCCTGCTATTAAAGAGAATTAATATTCATCGCTCTCCACTTTCATAGTCCCGCCCACCTCTCGGCGCCTACTACAGTGCATAAAGGTGGGCAGGACTATAGGCGTGGGGAGCAGTGAATATTCATTCTGTTTAATAGCAGGCACACGTGATGGCCCGGCGACTATGGCTAACACGTGTACCCACAATTACAGACAAAGAATACTCACATCTTCATAGGTTTATAGTCCCTCACACCTCTAGGCGCCGGATTCAGTGCATAGAGGTGGGAGGGACCATTGGCATGGGGAGCAGTATATATACATTTTTTTAATAGTGGGCACACGTTTTAGTTGCAACCGCTTGCTCCTGCCTCCTGTGACCTGCTCGACCACTGCTGCAGTTCTCCCTCCCCACAGCCACAACCACTATAAGGACTATAAGGTACATTCGGACTATAAGACGCATCCCCCACAATTTTGTCTGAAATTTTTAGTCCGAAAAATAAGGTACATAACACGGGGTGGCCGCTACTGTCTTCATGTGTGGAATGGAAGCGCATTGCGTGCTAATTCCACTCACGAATTACATCCAGACTCTAGCTCTGGCCAGCGTCAGGACCTAATCCTTTATTGCATGCGCTGCATGCTCAGTAGTGAACGCTGTGTGCATGAGCAAAACGGGAGTGCCGGCCCCTGCTGTCCCTGGGAATCTGTGTGTTGGCCAGAGAAAAGATCGTTGTAACGTGCATGCTGGAGGTTCCACACCCCTGAATTAAGCAGTGCCAATATGCTTTTATATATGTACTAGCTGAAGAGCCCGGCGTTGCCTGGGCATAGTAAATATCTGTGGTTAGTTATAGTACCTCACATCTTTCATTTTCCCCTTCACATCTCTCATTTTCTCCCTCACACCTCTCATTTTCCCCCTCACTCCTCTTATTTTCCCCCTCACACCTCTCATTCCCCCTCACTCCTCTCATTCCCCCCTAACACTTGTCATTTTGACCTCACATATGTCATTTTCCGATCACTCCACTATTTTCCCTCACTCCTCTCATTTTGCACTCACACCTTTTCATTTTCACCTCACACCTCTCCTTTTCACCTCACACCTCTCCTTTTCACCTCACACCTCTCATTTTCCCCTCAGTATATACATGTTTGTCATCTCCCTTATATATAGTATACACCTGTATGTCATCTCCTGTATATAGTATATAGCTGTATGTCATCTCCCCTGTATATAGTATATACCTGTATGTCATCTCCCCTGTAAATAGTATATACCTGCTGTATGTCATCCCCTCCTGTATATTGTATATACCTATGTGTCATCTCCTGTATATAGTATATACCTATATGTCATCTCTTCTGTATATAGTATATACCTGTATGTCATCTCCTCCTATATATAGTATATACCTGTTTGTCATCTCCTGTATATACAGGTCCTTCTCAAAAAATTAGCATATAGTGTTAAATTTCATTATTTACCATAATGTAATGATTACAATTAAACTTTCATATACTATAGATTCATTATCCACCAACTGAAATTTGTCAGGTCTTTTATTGTTTTAATACTGATGATTTTGGCATACAACTCCTGATAACCCAAAAAACCTGTCTCAATAAATTAGCATATTTCACCCGACCAATCAAATAAAAGTGTTTTTTAATAACAAACAAAAAAACCATCAAATAATAATGTTCAGTTATGCACTCAATACTTGGTCGGGAATCCTTTGGCAGAAATGACTGCTTCAATGCGGCGTGGCATGGAGGCAATCAGCCTGTGACACTGCTGAGATGTTATGGAGGCCCAGGATGCTTCAATAGCGGCCTTAAGCTCATCCAGAGTGTTGGGTCTTGCGTCTCTCAACTTTCTCTTCACAATATCCCACAGATTCTCTATGGGGTTCAGGTCAGGAGAGTTGGCAGGCCAATTGAGCACAGTAATACCATGGTCAGTAAACCATTTACCAGTGGTTTTGGCACTGTGAGCAGGTGCCAGGTCGTGCTGAAAAATGAAATCTTCATCTCCATAAAGCATTTCAGCCGATGGAAGCATGAAGTGCTCCAAAATCTCCTGATAGCTAGCTGCATTGACCCTGCCCTTGATGAAACACAGTGGACCAACACCAGCAGCTGACATGGCACCCCACACCATCACTGACTGTGGGTACTTGACACTGGACTTCAGGCATTTTGGCATTTCCTTCTCCCCAGTCTTCCTCCAGACTCTGGCACCTTGATTTCCGAATGACATGCAAAATTTGCTTTCATCAGAAAAAAGTACTTGGGACCACTTAGCAACAGTCCAGTGCTGTTTCTCTGTAGCCCAGGTCAGGCGCTTCTGCCGCTGTTTATGGTTCAAAAGTGGCTTTACCTGGGGAATGCGGCACCTGTAGCCCATTTCCTGCACACGCCTGTGCACGGTGGCTCTGGATGTTTCCACACCAGACTCAGTCCACTGCTTCCTCAGGTTCCGGTCACCTCTTCTCGTTGTACAGCGTTTTCTGCCACATTGTTTACTTCCAACAGACTTACCATTGAGGTGCCTTGATACAGTACTCTGGGAACAGCCTATTTGTTGAGAAATTTCTTTCTGGGTCTTACCCTCTTGCTTGAGGGTGTCAATGATGGCCTTCTTGACATCTGTCAGGTCGCTAGTCTTACCCATGATGGGGGTTTTGAGTAATGAACCAGGCAGGGAGTTTTTAAAAGCCTCGGGTATCTTTTGCATGTGTTTAGAGTTAATTAGTTGATTCAGAAGATTAGGGTAATAGGTCATTTAGAGAACCTTTTCTTGATATGCTAATTTATTGAGACAGGTTTTTTGGGTTATCAGGAGTTGTATGCCAAAATCATCAGTATTAAAACAATAAAAGACCTGACAAATTTCAGTTGGTGGATAATGAATCTATAGTATATGAAAGTTTAATTGTAATCATTACATTATGGTAAATAATGAAATTTAACACTATATGCTAATTTTTTGAGAAGGACCTGTAGTATATACCTATATGTCATCTCCCCTGTATATAGTATATACCTGCTGTATGTCATCTCCTCCTCTATATACCTATGTGTCATCTCCTCTATATACCTGTATGTCACCTCCTCCTGTATATAGTATATACGTGTGTCATCTCCTCCTGTATATAGTATATACCTGTATGTCATCTCCTCCTATATATAGTATATACCTGTATGTCTTCTCCTCTTGTATATAGTATATACCTGTAAGTCATCTCCTCCTGTATATAGTATATACCTGTGTGTCATCTCCCCTGTGTATAGTATAGACCTGTGTGTCATCTGCTCCTGTATATAGTATATATACCTGTGTGTCATCTCCCCTGTATATAGTATGTACCTGTATGTCATCTCCTCCTGTATTAGACCTCGTTCACACGTTATTTGGTCAGTATTTTTACCTCAGTATTTGTAAGCTAAATTGGCAGCCCGATAAATCCCCAGCCAACAGGAAGCCCTCCCCCTGGCAGTATATATTAGCTCACACATACACATAATAGACAGGTCATGTGACTGACAGCTGCCGTATTTCCTATATGGTACATTTGTTGCTCTTGTAGTTTGTCTGCTTATTAATCAGATTTTTATTTTTGAAGGATAATACCAGACTTTTGTGTGTTTTAGGGTGAGTTTCATGTGTCAAGTTGTGTGTGTTGAGGCGTGTGGCGACATGCATGTAGCGATTTTTGTGAGATGAGTTTTGTGTGGCGACATGCGTGTAGCAACTTTTTGTGTGTCGAGTTGCATGTGACAGGTTAGTGTAGCAAGTTGTGTGCATCAAGTTTTGAGCATGGCGAGTTTTGCGCGTGGCGAGTTTTATGTGTGATGCTTTTTGAGTATGTGCAAGTTTTGTGTGAGGCAACTTTTGCATGTGTTGCAACTTTTGTGCATGTGGCAATTTTTCCCGCGTGTGCAAGTTTTGCATGTGGCGAGTTTTGCGCGTGGTGAGTTTTGCACGTGGCGAGTTTTGAGCAGTGACTTTTGTGTTTCGACTTTTATGTGGCAAGGTTGGTGTATGTGTGGTGAAATGTGCACTGAGGGTGGTATATGTGTTCAAGCACGTGGTAGTGTGTGGCGCATTTTCTGTGTGTGTTCATATCCCCGTGGTGGTGTGGTGAGTATCCCATGTTGGGGCCCCACCTTAGCAACTGTACGGTATATACTCTTTGGCACCATCGCTCTCATTCTTTAAGTCCCCCTTGTTCACATCTTGCAGCTGTCAATTTGCCTCCAACATTTTTCCTTTCACTTTTTCCCTATTATGTAGATAGGGGCAAAATTGTTTGGTGAATTGGAAAGCGCGGGGTTAAAATTTAATTTCGCCTCACAACATAGCCTATGACGCTCTCGGGGTCCAGACGTGTGACTGTGCAAAATTTTGTGGCTGCGACGGTGCAGATGCCAATTCCGGACATACACACACACATACACACACATTCAGCTTTATATTATATATATATATATATATATATATATATATATATATATATATATATATATATATATATATATATATATATATATATATATATATATGTATCTATATATATACACATACACGTGGTCAAAATTGTTGGTACCACTTGTTTGATGACAGAAAAACCCACAATGGTCACAGAAATAACTTGAATCTGACAAATGTAATATTAAATAAAAGATCTATGAAAATGAACAAATGAAAGTCAGGCATTGCTTTTCAACCATGCTTCCACAGAATTTGTAAAAAAATAAAACTCATGAAATAGGCCTGGACAGAAATGACGGTACCCCTGAAAATAATGTGACAAAAGGGACATGTTAAATCAAGGTGTGTCCACTAACTAGCATCACAGGTGTCTACAATCTTGGAACCTGTGAGTGGGCCTGTATATAGGGCTACAGATTCTCAATGTGACCTCTGCAGTGACAAGAATTGGAATAATTCATCATGTCGAACCGTGTTTTGTTTGGCCCTTAAGTGCGTCTGTTCATTATATTTCCACATGGTTTTAATGTTTCTAAGTCAAATATCCATTTAATCTGGACCATAATTGGCAAATTTAAATGACAATGTAATGAGGTTATATTCAGCCTTAGTGAGTAGGGCAGCTGGTGCTGTAAATACGACCCCGAGGACATTATTACTCCGATTCACTGGCGATGTTCACACCAGTCTTGATAATGGGGCATAGTGGAGACAGATGCTCCTGATTAGCTAAGAGGGACGTGCCTCTTAATGAACTAGGAGCGCCTGACAAGTGGTGTGTGCACCTCGCCACAAATCTTAGAAACTGGAGTAAGTTTTCTGGTTTAAGGAATGCCACAGCTCCTCATGAATTAGACGACCTCTGTCGTCTTGTCCCCATCATGTGAAAAGGCCAAAAGTCATAAAATTGTGTTTCTCCAAAAAATGTGCAACTTTTCAAAGCAATATATGCCAGAGTTTTGGTATAATCACTTTGAATCGGAGCCTAAGTCTTGGTGTGCATCTGGTTATGAACATACTTAGATTTCTAGAAATACTTTACGTATATTACATTACTTACATGTGTATGTTAGAATGGCAGGCTTTTGTGCCTGGATTTGTTAAGGAGGATTGTCTAAGAAGTTAATCCGTTAATTATAGGATTAACTGCAGATTGTTAGTGACCTGAATCCTGGGACCTTGTTGGAATGTACTGTTTGCTTTTCCTCTATGATTTCTCAACAGTATTTAACAAATTAATCTCTTCATATTACATTTTAATGAGAGTGTATAAGCAGTCCTTGCCATCTATCATTGTTTGGGTAACGAGAAGTATGTAGGTCGGCCTCCATTAACTGAATTAATTCAAACTTCCTCATTCCAAGTTGATGGCTTTATGCTCTCGTAAAGTCACTGTTTAATGCTTGATCTATGTTAACACACAAATGAATAGAATAAAATCATTCTGAGAAAGAAATCAGCCACCATTGCTACATTCATAACATTGCACACATAAGTCTGTTTTCATGTGACAGTTTAAAGGGGTATTCCCATCTCCAAGATCCTATCCAGATATGTAGTAGGTGTAATAATAATAATATTAGCAAATACCTCCAATTTGAAATGTAGTATATTTCTTCTGAATTGCTATGTCGCTTACCCCATGTGAAGGGCATTGTAGTAGCTTAGATATCCATGGTTACAACTAACTCACTATATGAGAGGTCATAACCATGGATACCAAACCTACTGCAATGCCCTGCACATGGGGTAAGCTACATAGCGAATCAGAAGAACTATACTACATTTCTAATTGGAGAAACCCCTTTAAGGAAATATAGTATGGTCAGGGCTATACTGGGGCTTGAAATCAGTCTTGGCATTTTAAGGGCCATACACTAATCCTTTCAGAGCATGGTATCCAGATCCAAACTGGGGCCCATCACTCTTTAGCTCAGCCTTTACATATCTGCTCTGTATATGAAGTCACTTAGCCAGACTACAGTTCCCTGCACTGCTGACTGGCCCAGACTGCCATTATGTAGGAAAGAGGGGGCTGAGTGCTAGGTCTGTGCTGCAACTCATCCAGTCTCCGCATTTGTGGGAGTCTGACTTCTGGGATCCTAAAATAAAGTGGTGAATCCAATTTGTAGGTAAAACTACAACTCCTATCAGGCCCTGAAAGTCTACAACTGATGGAGTGATATCTAGTTTTCAAGGGTGGAGACGAGGATTATAATATTTTACGCTGTAGAGGTATTTTCTAAAATGGCCTAGCAGTAGAATTGACAAACGTCGTATTCAGATCCCCTGCTATATTTGATAGTCTCCAGCTATATGAGTTGATCTTATTTCTGTACCGTCACTCATGATGAAGGATGTGGGTGGGCAGCAATGTATATTTGCTCCTACATCACAGAGACAGAGGACCAGCTAGGATGACCGGCAAGATGATAGGTGGAGGCCTCTTTTGGGTAACATAAAATTCCAACAGGGTCCCTCATATTTTAATACAGAGTTTGTGAGAAAAATTTGCTAGGATTTTTTGCGAAAATAATATGTTGACTGTCAAGTGAAGAAGATAACGTGTAATACCACAATTGCAGACAAATGAATGTCATAATTCCTGTGAAATTATTCGTAAATTAAAATTATAAAAAGCTATCTAAGGACATGTCATGGCTTGTGCAAATTAGAACTTAAATGTCCAGTTCTACATTCTACACCGTTGCTGGGCCACCACCGGACTTTTCTTGACTCCATATATTGAAATGTTAAGGTTCCTATAGGCATTCTTTCGAAGCTCAGAGAGTACATGTTATATGACCTGTTCTGGGGATAGGGACTGAAAGGAGTGATTAAAGGAGTTCTTTAGTCATATAGTGGTGATGACCTACCCTTATGATAGCTCTTTAGGATAGGGGATCAATTTCAGATCAGTGGTGGTCGGACACCTGGCACTCCCCCTTATCAGCTGCTGCATGTACTGCATTGCAGTCCCTGCACATTGAATGGAGAAAAAAAAGCATGGGCAGTTTTTTAGATTCGGACGTTGCCTGAGCTATTACCTGCTAATCAATGGGGCTGATGTGATTTGGAAAAAATGAAATAATAAATACCTTAATTTTCCCCCAGATCCTGTTCCAAGACTTACTGGTCATTTTCTTGATATACCAGAAATGGCTGAAAATACCCACTCAGCCATTGGTGGCTGAGTTAGGTCACTCCTACTGTAATTATTATTCCCCCAGAACACCCATGTACAGTATATGGCTGCTTAAAGGAAGAGTTATTTATCATCTGCAACTACAGGAACTGTTCAGAGAATAGACCTTAGTGTTCCGTTTTCTGAAAAATCATGTCACCCAGCCTGTAGTTTGTTTTAAAAAATCCAAATGTCTGTTACTCACCTTCTGCAGCTCCAGTGCTGAGTATCCGCGGCTGCTCCCAGTGTCTTTTATCATCTACAGTGCTGACATCACGTTTACAGCGCTGCAGCCAATAACAAAGCTTTCCGGCTTTGAACGGCTCATGCTGTCAACTCTGGCAGCTCTGCTGATATTACTGATTGGCTGCAGCGCTGTTCATGTGACATTAGCACTACAGACAATAACAGTCACTGAAAGAAGCAGCAGAGACTCAGGATGAGTAAAGAAAATTAAAAAAAAGAAACAGCAGCCACGGAGTTTTACGAAACCGGAAAACGTATTTACCGTAATTACAAGCTCGATTGGGTGCTATCTCTGTCTGGACTCATTGAACTCTTTTCAACAGTGGTTTCTGTATGGTGCTCACTTCCATGCATTGAGAGTTGAGTTCATTGAATAGCCTTGGTAGAGCACCAATGTTGTTAAACTCATTCTACAGTGGGTACAGAAAGTATTCAGATCCCTTTAAATTTTTCACTCTTTGTTTCATTGCAGCCATTTGGTGCATTCAAAAAAGTTCATTTTTTTCTCATTAATGTACACTCTGCACCCCATCTTGACTGAAAAAAAACAGAAATCTAGTAATTTTTGCAAATTTATTAAGAAACAAAAACTGAAATATCACATGGTCATAAGTATTCAGACCCTTTGCTCAGTATTGAGTAGAAGCACCCTTTTGAGCTAGTACAGCCATGAGTCTTCTTGGGAATGATGCAACAAGTTTTTCACACCTGGATTTGAGGATCCTCTGCCATTCTTCCTTGCAGATACTCCCCAGTTCCGTCAGGTTGGATGGTGAGCGTTGGTTGACAGCCATTTTCAGGTCTCTCCAGAGATGCTCAATTGGGTTTAGGTTCAGGCCTCTGGCTGGGCCAGTCAAGAATGGTCACAGAATTGTTCTGAAACCACTCCCTTGTTATTTTAGCTGTGTGCTTAGGGTCATTGTCTTGTTGGAAGGTGAACCTTCGGCCAAGTCTGAGGTCCAGAGCACTCTGGAAGAGGTTTTCATCCAGAATATCTCTATACTTGGACGCATTCATGTTTCCTTAAATGACAACCAGTCGTCCTGTCCCTTCAGCTGAAAAACACCCCCATAGCACGATGCTGCCACCACCATGTTTCACTGTTGGGATTGTATTGGGCAGGTGATGAGCTGTGCCATGTTTTCTCCACACATACCGCTTAGAATTATCACCAAAAAGGTCTATTTTCGTCTCATCAGACCAGAGAATCTTATTTCTCATAGTTTGGGAGTCCTTAATGTGTTTTTTTTTAACTCTATGCGGACTTTCATATGTCTTGCACAGAGGAGAGGCTTCCGACGGGCCACTCTACCATAAAGGCCCGACTGGTGGAGGGCTGCAGTGATAGTTAACTTTGTGGAATTTTACCCATCTCCCTACGGCATTTCTGGAGCTCAGCCACAGTGATCTTGGGGTCCTTCTTTACCTCTCTCACCAAGGCTCTTCTCCCACAATTGCTCAGTTTGGCTGGACGGCCAGGTCTAGGAAGACTTCTGGTGGTCCCCAACTTCTTCCATTTAAGGATTATGGAGGCCACTGTGCTCTTAGGAACCTTGAGTACTGCAGAAATTCTGTTGTAACCTTGACCAGATCTGTGTCTTGCCACAATTCTGTCTCTGAGCTCCTTGGCCAGTTCCTTTGACCTCATGATTCTCATTTGGTCTGACATGCACTGTGAGGTGTGTGTATTTCCAAATCAAGTCCTATCAGTTTAAACACAGCTGGGCTCCAATGAAGGAGTAGAACCTTCTCAAGGAGGATCGCAAGGAAATGGACAGTGTGTGACTTAAATATGAGTGTCTGAGCAAAGGGTCTGAATACTTATGACCATGTGATATTTCACGTTTTGTTTTTATTAAATTTGCAAAAATTACTACATTTCTGTTTTTTCAGTCAAGATGGGGTACAGAGTGTACATTAATGAGAAAAATAACTTTTTTGAATTTACCCAATGGCTGCAATGAAACAAAGAATGAAAAATGTAAAAGGGTCTGAAAATTTTCTGTTCCCCTATGACATGGCCTCTTGTGCATCAGGATGTGCTGCAACTTGCAAATCGTCATTAGCACCAAGTACATTCTCCAACTCCATCATTTACAACATTAACTTCCCAATTTTCTTAATGTTTACGGGTCTCTTTCAGTTGCTAAACAAACCCAAAACAGATGTCATGTCTGATGCCTGTTATTTGACCTGTTATTTGGGTAGTCATGGCCTTAGTTTAATGTTCTTTATACTGCTTAACTTGTGTTGCTCCTTTTTGGAAGAGTCAGTATGAACTTTAAGATAGTCTATTCTCTTTCAGGGTCGCATGATTCATTCAGTTATTGGGTTGACGAAAAATCTCCCGTTGGACCAGACCAAGCAAGATCACTTAAACGTTTAGCAAGAATCTCATTGGTCAAGAAACTAATGAAGAAGTGGTCTGTTACCCAAAATTTAACATTCAAGGAACAATTGGAGTCCGGTATTCGCTATTTTGACCTACGGGTATCTTCTAAGCCAGAGGAAGCTGAAATAGAAATCTACTTCATACATGGCTTATATGGAATTAAAGTATGGGATGGACTTACGGAAATTAACACTTTCCTAACTAATCACAGCACTGAAGTTGTGTTGTTAGACTTTAACCACTTCTATGCAATGGACAATGAACATCATTTGTATCTTGTGAATATGCTACGGGAGGTGTTTGGCAGCAAGCTGTGTATAACTGACTGCGTTGAAAACATTACATTACAGTACCTTTGGGAAAAGAAGTATCAGGTAGGCAAATGTTTCAATTATCATCAGTTAAATCAACCACTAAAAATAGGATTGTCACATAAGCGCAGAACACTATTGTAGAAGGTTGGAATAGCCATATACAGGTTTATAGAATTTGTAAAGCATGCTATCATATGTATGTTAGTACTAAAAATATCTACCATTTGTAAATCCCATCAGCTGTTGCAGGTATTTTTAGAAATGGTCTACAGATGTTCTGTGCTTGATAATAATTGGCGTAGAGTACTTTAAAAACGTATTTGCATTGTCATTAGTGATGGGCGAACGTACTCGGATAACGTCTTATCCGAGCATGCTCAGGTGTTATCGTGTATTATGGTCGAGTTCCTGTGAATGGATGATTTCCGGCTGTTAGACAGCCTCAACACATGTGGGGATTGTCTGATTGTTAGGGAATCCCCACATGTGTTGTGGCTGTCTAACAGAAATCCTGCAGCCGACATAATAAACGAGCAAGCCCAAGATACCCGGATAACACCTGAGCATACTCGGAAAAAAACGTTATCCGAGCACGCTCACTCATCACTAATTGTCATATAATCTTTTCTACATACACTTAGATTATGATCACCTGGAGACAGAAAAGAATCCCTGCACAAGAACAATATATGGGTCCTTTACAATTCAATAGCTCGTCATAATGCACAAATCCACCTGCTTTAAAGGTGGATGTGGGGCCCATTATCTCTTGGGCTCCTGTGCGGTGGCACAATTGTGCCAATGACATGTCAACCCCTGACTTTAATAGCTCTAGTCCATAGGCCACTTACAGCCTACATGGTACAGAAAGTTCACATATGTCCTACTGTGTGTGCACAATAACTGATGCTTTAGTGAGATCCATCAGCAGTTTGTGTTTTGCTTAAAGGGATTGGTCACTTCATCTTTATTTTGACAACATGATATAGTGACATTTATTAACATATTCAGTGCTCAGCATAAATAAGGTTACCAACAGGTGGCTACCGCCATGTTTTACTGTAGACACCATTTCAAATAGAAAAATTAATCAATGATCTAAAACACACACCTGTTGCATTCTGATGAAGAACAGGATGATGTAATTTAGTGGCCAAGTACGTTTTCTGATCTGAACCTAGTCGAAACACCTATGGCGAATTCTGAAGAGACAAGTTGAGCATCACTGTCCATCCAGAATCCAGTCTCTAAAAGAAGTCGTTCGTGAAGAATGGAAAAAGATAAGATGTCGCAACATGTCGTCAACTTATTCATTCCATGCATAGAAGAATTGATGCTCTCCTTAAACATCATGGATGTCAAGCAAAATAGTAGCGGTAATAGTTTTTGATGTGGGGTCTCTTCCTTTCTTGCATCAACTAATTTGAACAAAACTGAAGATTTTGTATTGAAAGTTATAGTTAGTGTTGAGCATTCCGATACCGCAAGTATCGGGTATCGGCCGATACTTGCGGGTATCGGAATTCCGATACCGAGATCCGATACTTTTGTGGTATCGGGTATCGGTATCGAAACAACATTAATGTGAAAATGTGTAAAAGAGAGAATTAAAATAAAAAAATATTGCTATACTCACCTCTCCGACGCAGCCTGGACCTCAAGCGAGGGAACCGGCAGCGTTGTTTGCTTAAAATTCGCGCTTTTCCTTCCTTACGTGAAGTCCCGGCTTGTGATTGGTCGCGTGCCGCCCATGTGGCCACGACGCGACCAATCACAGCAAGCCGTGACGTAATTTTAGGTCCTTCAGGATTTTAAAATTACGTTCTGGCTTGTGATTGGTCGCGTCGCGGTCACATGGGCGACGCGACCAATCACAAGCCGTGACGTCACGGGAGGCTGGACACGCGCGCATTTTAAAATGCGGACCAAAAAACCAGTGTGGGACTGCACTTTTTTTGCAATTTCACTGCACTTAGAATTTTGTTTCCCGTTTTCTAGTACACGACATGCTAAAACTAATGATGTCGTTCAAAAGTACAACTCGTCCTGCAACAAAATAAGCCCTCACATGGCCAAATTGACGGAAAAAAGAAAAAGTTATGGCTCTGGGAAGGAAGGGAGTGAAAAACGAACACGGAAAAACGGAAAATCCCAAGGTCATGAAGGGGTTATAAACCTCTTCTCTTAAAAAAATGCAAATTGATGGAGCAGCATGTGGCCAGACCTGTCCGTCATTCTCCAACTGAAGAATGTACTGCTTATTACCTGGCCTATCAGCCACCACTGCAGTCAATAAGTAGTGGGCAGTCTCCCAGGCAAGTAGCACAGTACTTACAAGTACAATGCAATAACAATTCTAAGGGCTGCTCTGGCGCAGTCTGGATAGCTGCCTTTGCCTGCAGCAGTGCAACATTCTGGACAGTAGCACAAGTATGCCTATGATCTGAACTGTCAATCAATGAGGAGTGTATTGCTTCCCCCCACCTCAGCAACCAGAAAGCTGGGAAGGGGTGCACTCCTGTAGAATGCTTCTTTCTGACAATATCAGTGTAGTGAGTGGAAGCCACAGACAGCAGCCAGGGATGAAGGCGCGTTCACACTATATGCGCACCTGCACTGACGCTGTGTTAGTGCCGCTAGGCTCCTTCCATGTAAGTGTTCCGAGGATTCAATTCAGGCTGTGCTTGCTCTGGGCAAGGTAGTGCTGGTGATCCGGGAAACTGGGAGATAGATAGGGTTGCAGCATCATTTACAACTTTATTGAAGCACAGTTTACACAGCAATAAGCCAAAACCTGTGGGACAGCATGTTCTGTCCAAAACCATAAATTTATCAGCTATGTACATGAAAATTGTCAGGTGAACTAAATAATAAGCTCATCAGTGTCCTACAGAAAATACATACGGTTATAAAGTGTTAAAGAACATGTCTACGGCTGGGTTCACACTGTGTCTGTGGCGTCCGTTAGACAGACTACGTTACACCGCGGCATAACGCGGTGTAGCGTAGCCTGTTAATGCCGCCATTAAGTTCTATGTTGGACGCATCACTAGCGCCCGCCCACAATGGGCGTGCGCTAGCCATGTGCCGTCATTGAGTGACGGACCCTGGGACGCGGGCTGCAGCGTTTCCGGGTCCGTCACTGCTAACGCAGATAGAGCCAGCAGATGCTCTATCTGCGCTAGCGATGTGACAAGTCGGCACTTGCGTTAACAGCAGCCCATTAACGTATGAGTTGAACGGGCTGCTGTTAATGCAGTGTGAACCTAGCCTAAGAGTTAAGTGTCGCGTTGTTCTCTAAATTCCCCAGATATCTTTCTGATCCAGCATCTGTGGGTGCGCAAGAAAAACAAATCTGATCCAACTTGAAAGGAAATTGTCTCAGACATACAGTCTGATCTGCAAACAAAAGAGGGTCCGAGGGGTGTCACAAGTCTTGGTCCAGCGACTCCCATCATCTTACGATCACTGTCATCCTGCTTGCTTCATGTGGATGACACATCCCTACGTCATCCACACAATATCCTTGGCATCGCGCTCCTGTGCAGGCATACTTATCTGTCCTGTTGAGGGCAGAGCAAAGTACTGCAGTGCGCAGGTCGCGGGAAAGGTCAGAGAGGCCCAGCGCATGAGCACTGCAGTACCTTGCTCTGCCCTCAACAGGTCGGAGAAGTACGCCTGTGCAGGAACGCGGTGCCGAGGAGACACTGAAGATGACATACAGACGCGTCATCCAGATGAAGCAAGCAGGAGGACGGCAGAAGAATGAAGTGGGTAGAAAGGCAAAATTAGCAATTTTGAAAAGTGATATATAATATGATGACTGCAATACATTAAGCGGATACAAGTTTTGATGGGAGTGCTTTTTTAAAGTAATTTAGAACTTGAGAACACCCCTTTAATGGAAACAAAGCCTTATTAATGTCCAAGTGACCTCAACCTATCTGTCTGGGCGGAAAACCAATGGCAACCAGTTGTAAATGACAGGCAATTTAAACCTTTTTTTCTTTGCTAAAAGAAATAGTGAAAGCTTTTACATATTGCATCCAAAACTTATCCCTTTATTTATGGAGCACAAGCAGGCGTGCCGAGTACTTTTGAATGTGGAATGAGGGCTTCTCAATTAGTATTGGAAAAATTATCCTTTTTTTTGGCATCTGCAATAGATTTGTTATTCTCAAAGCGATGTAACAATTACAAAGAATTTTTATCAAGCCATCCAAAAAGTATCTTTTTTTAGGGAGCATGAACAGGTTAACTGTTTTCAAAATGTAGAAGCAATGGCTTGTTCTGAACAAGCCTTTAAAAAAAATTAGCTTTATTTTGTGAGCTGTTTAATCCCGACAGAGCCAATTTTCACCAACTCCAACCTTAACCACAGCCCCAACATCCAACTGTAACCCCAGACCTAACCCTAATACATCCCTAACCCTAATATAACCCTAACCCTAATACATCCCTAACCCTAATACAACCCTAACCCTAATACATCCCTAACCCTAATACAACCCTAAACCCAAAACTAACCCTAATGCAATCCTAACCCTAATACAACCTTAACCCCAACTGCAAAGAATGGAAAAAAATATATGTATATATATTATATCATTTTTATCTAACTAAGGAGGTGACAAATGGGGATTTGATTTGCTATTTTTTCTTTTGATCACTGTGATAGGGTCTATGATCAAAAGGAATCAATGTTAAAAATTCCCTATTATTTTCGGGTAACGGCACTGCGCATGTGCCTGCCATTTTTTTTTTTCATGACAATGATGCAGAGGGCCGGGGATGGCTTAGGTACTGAGGGAGCTTGGGGGCATCATTTCTCTCTTCTCTGACATGTATGTCATGTCAGAATGAAGGGAAATCATTGTAACTACGATCACAGTGGGTTTTTTTCATGATTGGAGACTGAAAAATCCAGCCCTGATCATGTTCTACAAGTTCTTAACTACCACCGGTAGTTGAAACCTCGAGATTTTCCATCTCTAGGGGCACTACATCCTTTTTCCCGATCACCATTTTAGAATGGCAATGAGGGAATAAAGCCCCTTAACGGCTGTCGTTTTAATGTGTATTGGCTGTCGTTACGGGATTAATGTTTGTGTACCCCCAAGAGCGTACGTTTTGCATCAGTGGTATGGTCTACCACTATAAAACAGTGTGCAGTCAGGAGGTGTAAGGCTGATCAGTGGCAGAAGCTGCACGATAGAGAATTGCAGTGGACCAGGCAAGGAGATGTCTGGCAGTGTGGGGCCAGCAAAGACAGGCCTGGCAGCAGCAGTGGAGTCTAGGATTATAAAGCACAGTGGGCATGCTGCCAGGAGATGTGTGGCTGTTTAGTGGCAAATTCGGAAGAAAAAAGACTAGACCAATGATGGTATGCACACCCATGAATCGTACAAAAAATCAACCAATTTTATTGACACCTCAAAAAAGACACACATAGAATAAAACCATTTAAAAATGCCTGAATACAGGACCAATAGCCCTCACCCCTAGGTACAAAATACATAATACGGTATAACCATAATACCATCATTGGTCTAGTCTTTTTTCTTCCGAATTTGTCTAAGTTTCTTACAGACCAGGTTTTGCACCCTGCTTCAGCATTTATACAGGGGTGCACCCCTTATACCTATATTCTCAGCTGTTTAGTGGCAGTGACAATGGCAGAACCCACATTATTTAGAATTAGTACGTGGCGGGCAAGGATTTGTCTTGTAGTGCATGGACACCAGTGGCAGGTCTGGCTGCAGTAGTACAATTTAGCACTATAAAACACAGTGGGTGGGCAACCAGGAGATGTATGGCTGGCATGACTGTGCATGAGAGAAGCCTCATGCTAGAGAATTAGGAGGGAAGCAAGAAGATGTCTGGTAATGTAAGATGAGCAACTGCAGCAGAAGCAGTTCTACAGTAAAGATGACTTGATAAAAAGGGTTTAGATACCCAACTGAGCATGGGCCATCGGCACTGGTGGCACCAGAACTGTGCAAAAGATAGACAATTGGTAGTCAGGCAGGCACATGGCATATCCAATGTAATCATTGCCAGTACTCATAGGTGAATGAAAATCAGCACTGATCCATCCTGATTTATTTTGACAAATGATAGGTTTTCCATTCTTGCGGTGGATAACATGTGGTGGTGGTGCACCATCTTGGGTGTCAGGTCCGAGCATTCCTACATGAACAGTTACCTGGAAAGTGGATTGGTCATCGTGGGCCAGTTGAATGGCCACCAAGGTCTCCCGATCTGACCACCTTAGACTTTTATCTTTGGGGTCATCTGAAGGCACTTTTCTATGCTGTGAATATACTAGATGTGCAGCATATGAAACAACGGATATTGGAAGCCTGTGCTAGCATTTCTTCTGTGGTGTTGCTATCAGTGTGTCAACAGTGGGAGAAGAGGGTTGCATTGACAATCCAACACAATGAGCAGCACTTTGAACACATTTTATAAGTGGTCTTTAACTTGTAAATAACTCATGAAAGAATAAAGTTACGTTAAAACCAAGCACACCATTATTTTTCTTGCGAAATTCTCAATAAGTTTGATGTGTCACATGACCCTCTTCCAATTGCATAAAATAAAGTTAGATCCAAAATGATCAACTTCAAAATGGCCGCCATAGCCACCACCCATCTTGAAAAGTTTTCCCCCTGCCATATACTAATATGCAACAAACAGGAAGTTGATATCACCAACCATTCCCATTTTATTTAGATGTATTTAGATCTCAATCGTTGAAAATGGGAGTGACAGTCAATTTGTGAATAATAATGCAATGTTCTTCAACACACATGCAGTAGTACAACACCATACAATTTTGTTATTTTTCTGTCCCTATGTGGAATGTGATGTGTGCTCAGTCTTCCTCATCAGCCCTCATCTTTTATACTGGCTGTGATAATCCCCCGATTGTCTTTTCTAGACCATGTGATGTGATTGCTACAGGGCATTATGGGAAAGCCCTCTTGGTTGCGTCTGGCATCATTAGCCCCCTTTTTGAATCTTCAGCAGTGTGTGAAATGGACTTTCCGTACATTGGCCTATTCGCCCAAAGCGAATCCCAAACTGTTCGATATCACTTGGACCTTGTGATGCCAGCATCCTTGCATGATTCCTCTCCTTCCTCCCAGCAGGGACACCGATATGCTCACCGCCTCGGCCACCCAGATCCGCCCTCTGCTCCAACTCCCACTGCAGCTCCTATGTCACAGGGCCTGCGCACACTGCAAAGCTCTCCTGAGAGCTTGCTTAGGGCACTCGTATGCTCCCCACCTCTTAAAGGGGTCGCATGTGCAGTCTGTATGTGTCCCCATCCAATAGCTGGGAAGTGTTAATTATTTAAGGCACCTTCCCCTGTAAGGATGTGCCTGACCAACATCAGTGTTTAGATTGTCTGCAAGCTGCTAAGTCGGTTGTCGGGTTCCTGTTCCCGTACCCATCCTGTTACTCTGAACCTGTTCTGTGTTCCAGAAACTGCACTGTCTGAACCAGGACCAGTTTTTGTCCTGTCTAGTGTTTCAGAAACCGCTCTTTCTGAACCAGCACCAGTCTTCATCCTGTCTAGTGAACCAGAATCTGTACTGTCTGAACCAACATCAGTATCCGGTCCTACCTATGACTCCGAGTCCATACCTGCATCCATGATCCTTGGTGTTAGCTGTTGATGTACCGGATATTGCTCTGGAGTGGTACCTGGCAGCTATCTGCGGCTCAAATCTAACCTCACCATAAGAGGCTCTTAGTTACACCTCTCCAGGGTAGGCTGAGCCCATGGCACAGTCTGTCCACACCCACCAGCATGATGGACCTCCAAGTATCAGGAGATTTGACTCAAAGTTTATTTTCCGTGGATTGAATTGATCATCTCTAGTTACCAGTAATTAAATGTTTTAGACCTTACTCAGATGAATTGTATCCAGGTTCAGTCCATCAGACTCACAGAAAGTTAGGGTGTTTCAGAATGCAGACAGGGAAACAATGACTGAATGAGATTTTCAGCTGTATTCAGATGTGCCTTGTCTGCTATATTCATTACTAAGGACCAATGTGGCTCACACCTGAATGCATGGAGTACATACTATTTGACTGCTCTGCAGTCTCTTTACTATCATGGATTACTAAACATATTATACAGTAGAGTTCAAGATAATAGCAGTTCAATATGACTAACCAGATTAATCGCTGGTTTTGGTAAAAAATTCTATTACCACATGTTCAACAATTTACCAGTTGGTGCAGTAGATTCTAAGAAAACCAACAGACTCAGAATTCATGATCTGCATGGTTTTGAGTCTGTGTATTAGAATAACTAATTGAAAGGGGGTGTGTTCAAAATAATAGCAGTGTGGAGTTTAATTAGTGAGGACAATCATTCTGTGAAAAACGGGTGTGAATCAGGTGGCCCGTATTTAAGGGTGAAGCCAGGACATGTTGTACATTTCTCCTTGAAAGCCTGAGAAATATGGGTTATTCGAGACATTGTTCAGAAGAACAGCATACTTTGATTAAAATTTTGATTGGAGAGTGTAAAACTTATAAAGAAGTGCAGACAATGATAGGCTGTTCAGCTAAAATGAACTCCAATGGTTTAAAATGGAAAGCCGAGATGTGTAAGAAAATGGAAGACTAACATTCGAATGGATGGAAGAATATCCAGAATGGCAAAGGCTCAGCCAATGTCCTGCGCTGGCCGTCGTTGGCTATAATGGAAGCCTATGGATGCAGGATCCGTCGCTGACCGTCAAAACCAGGAATCCAGCGACGTATCCCGTTTTTGTATTCTGAGCATGCCTGGAAGGATATTGTAGTGAGGGGAAGCTCTCTCTCTCTTCCAGATTTTTAGACATTCAAATACAGGAATTTCCTAATTCGACACATCCGTTAGCAAACTGGATGCGTTGCATCCGATTTTCTATTTTTTTAAGACATCCGTCGATACGTCGCATCAACGCATTCTGACGGCCGCCTTCCGACGGAAGTGTGAAAGAAGCCTAAGCATCCTGGGCTGGAATAACAGTTGATGGAGCCAGAAGTTGGTTGACTCTATGCAACATAGATGTGAAGCAGATCTAAAATACTGTGTGTATACAACAAAATATTAGGTTAGAGATTCACAGGAATGCTATATCCACAAAAAAGTACATATTGTGAGTTTGTAAAGATAAATGCAGACACGGCTATTTTTTTTAGAACAGCCCAATGTTAATTTGTTGTTATTTTCTGTAAACTAGTTAAAAATTATATACATTTCTCTTCATGTTTTGAATTAGAAAACAGTGTGCAATGTTACCAATGCATGGAAATAAAAACTAGTATAAAGATGTTGCTATTAACTCATGTTTTTGAACGCACTGCTATCATTTTGAACACTACTGTAAATGCAGGCAGTGACACATCAGTTCATCAGATTTGTTATTATATTTTAGCACATGCCGGGAACATTCTTTTTACATAGTACTAATTGTCACCATGACTCAATATATGGAGAACAGCATTCCTGAGTTTGTGCGTAATGGACCTGCCTATCTACCTAGCGCATAACACACCACCCACGATCTGGTTCAGAATGGAATGCAGCTAATACTGCAGTTATGTGGCACACAGTAAAATGTTGGTACTATTATTGTTTGATGTTACTTCATCCTTGGCCATGCAACATAAAAGACTTTGTAGTGCACTTAAGAATGTGTCCTTAGGATCAGTCATCAGTTGGGTGGGACACTTGGTACCCCACTGATCTGCTGTTCTCTGCTCCAGTTCCGTGTTCTACAGTTTATCTACAAATTAATCTGGGTGTAAATGTATATGGCTGCCATATTCGGTCCCATACATTGTTTCTATCCAGCCGCTGCTTGAGCATATTTCAACTAATCTATGGGGTTGCTAGATCCTTGTATGCAGTTATATTGATGCCCTATCCAACAATCCATCAGTTGTTAAATCTTTGACAGCCCCTTCAAGATCGTAGTTTTGCAATGAATGTGGATGTGCAGGTGGACGTAACCATGGCCTATGAACTACTTCATATACAATTTCATTCTACTTGTGGAAAATAGACTACCCTGCTAAGAGAACAAGGTGACTTATATGAACTAGGCACTGATCATGGATGAGTGTTTGTGGTAGTAATTGTTCTATGTGTTTACTGCACTTCCCCAATGAGCATCTGGGCAAAGAGCAGTTTGTTGGAACCTCACAGCTATTTGCACTTAAAAAAGTGGGAGCTTCTGTATGGTTGTACAAAATGACATATACCGGTAATAACATATTATGTAGAATATTCAAAACTATGTTACACTGCAGAATATACACATGCATGGTAGATTTTTCAGGTTGAGAAGTCTTTTATTTAAGCTTCTTGAAGGCCCTAAAATTAGCTAAATACAACATCACATGAAGGACACATGGCAAATTTTACTGTTTCATTATTTAACAAAAACAGCTAAAATGCAGGAGTGTGTGAAAAATTTGGGAGATCCACTTGCAGATGCAATAATTTTAATAATTTTCTGTATGACTTTATTAGAGTGTGCCTTCTTTAAGGACAAATTGTGCTCTTCTTTACAATGCTGCTTAAGTTCATTGAGGTTTGTGGGCATTAGTTTAGGCACAGCTCTCATAAGGTCCCACCACAGCATTTCTCTTGGGTTGAGATCTTAACTTTTACTGGGCCATTGTAACACATTCTTTTCTTTTTCAGTTAGTCTGATGTAGATTTGTTGGTGTTCTTGGGATGATTCTCTTGTTGCATGACCCAGTCGGCCAAACTTTAGCTTTTGGATAAATGGCCTCACATTTGGTGCCATACCTTGGTATACAGGAGAGTTAATGGTCAATGCAATTATTGCAAGTTGCACAGGTCTTGTGGATGCAAAGGAGAAAAAAAAGTTCCATCACTTGTCTACAAAGATAAAAAAAATCAAAATCCTTTATTTCATAAGATTAAAATCCAATATGATAGAAAAAACATCCAAGTAGAAAAAATATCCTTATGAACCTATGCATTCCAAAATGATATTATTAAATGGTTCATAGTCTAAAGAGAACCATTTAATAATATTGGTCTTAAATGCGTAGTCTCACTAGGCTATTTTGTTTTTGCTTGGATTTTTCTATCATATTGGATTTAAATCTTATGAAATACAGGATTCATGGTTTTTTTTTAATCATTGAAGGTGAGTGCTGGAACTTCCTTTTCACCTAACCATATAATTATTTTGTTCATTCACTGCATTTTGTTAATGGATAAAAATAAACTAATAGCACTTCTATTTTTAAAGCATTCTTACTTTGCAGCATTTTTTTCACACCTGCCTAAAACTTCTGCATAGTGCTGTAAATATACTTATACATATGTAAATTAAAGCAATCATTCCTCAATCAGTAACCATTACCTCTAGGGAAATCTTCAAATTTTTGTGTATGATTCTGTTACTAAATTTTTGTGTTTTTCTCTTAATTAGGTTCTTGTTTTTTACCACTTTAATATTTGGAATGAGCACCCATTCCTTTGGGCAGGAAATAAGATGCCAGCACCATGGGCCAATACAACTAATGTACAGAAGTTGATTCAATTTCTCGAGACAACTCTTGGAGAACGTGCTAAGCGGGGGACATTTCATGTGTCTCAGGCCATTCTCACCCCACAGGTTAAAACTATTGTAAGGGGACTAAAATCTGGATTAAAGAATACACTTGTCCACAGGTAAATTTAGGCTAACAATGCAAAAATATACTTTTTTGGTATTTTAAGATGCTATGTATGAGAGGCCTCATATTTTCACACAGGTAAATTTGCCTTTTTCAGATTTGTTGTACTATTGTTTCATACAGAGTTAGCACATTTGAATATGCAGCACGCTCCTTCAACTTTCTTACCATTAATTTAATCTTCTCACTTCATCTTAAAACAAGAGACCCCTGATAGAGTAGACATGTTTATCTACTTGTATTACGTATGTCCCCCGAATCGTTATGTGTGTTTGCATTATGGCAGATGAGAGATGAGATGAATGATTGACTTGTTGAAATTTTGTAAAAAATAGAATAACGATAAGACATTGGACCCCTACAAACTTCCACACTAGCCCATGTTGACGGCACAGTCATCTAAGGAGAAGAAAGCTCTTAAAGCTTTCCAGGGTAAGACTGAAATTGTCTTAAGGGAATTAGCAAATTATAGGCATCCAAAGAGCTGCTATTCCTAAAGCCCGAGAAACATCCATGACATCAACAAAGACTTACTCCATCTTCTCTAAGTCGTCTTTAATGTTAAAAGTCAATGCAATAACAATTACCGTAAGTCACTAATCTGATCTGAAAAAAACATCATCAAAAGGCGGTTCTATTTACAGTAGTTATAACCATTATTTATTTTATATCATTAGCTTCAAATTTGACATTAAATATGTCTACAACAATGAAAAAGAATTCTGTAACTGTGGACAGAATAATGCATTGTAATGTGTGAGGCAGTGAGGGCGATCATATGCGAGGGTCGATATATATCCCCCCAGGATGCCGACGAAGTCCTATTAGACCTGCTGGAGTGCCTTGTATTCACAGCAGGACGCCTGTGTGTCACAAGGCAAAATAAAAGTAAGTGGACCTGGTCAACCTATTTGGCCAAGGCATTATTCAGGGAAACCTGTTATGGGCTTTTATTTTTGAAACGGACTACAGGAAGGTAGTGGGGTTGGTCCATTTTCTCCGGCCGGGTTTTCCATGTGGCCTACAGCCACAGGTTGATTGTTAAATACCCTGCAGTATCGGGTTTGGGTGTGTCAGTGTGGAGTTTGCAACTTGCGGAGCAATCGGCTCTGCAGAAGCTCAGCCTGTGTGAGTTAACACAGAGCCAGCAGAGCGAACTCCTGGCACCCCACAGGGTGATTTGATGGTGCAGTCGCCCTCGGCAACCGGATTCCCACGGACTGTTTTGTTTCCCGGCTGCGATCCAGAGGGTACCGTGTGCTGTAATGCTGTGATTGTGGACTCTAAACACGTTTGCTGTGAACTTTTACTGTGGTCACTGTCTGTCACACTGAACCAACCCCGCTGCACTACAAATGGTAGAGGACAGAATATTGCTAGAAAGAATATTACGTGTGAAACAGCTTAATGGGTTATTTTCATCATTGACATGTGTCTGTTAGTATTGATTTTACTTTGGATATCTCTATATGCCATAACTATCTGTGATGGGAATACAAAATAAATCATTAATATACATGTCCTCTTACAATTAACTCAATTATTATATTCTTCCTAACGTTTGCCCATTTATCTCTGTGTATCTTTAGAAAATAAAACCCAAAATAGTAATATATCTGTGAATTTACTCTCATCCGGAAGGAAAGAAAAGTAGCTCCCTAGTGACCTAATTTAGCTACCTTCAATGTTCAACTCTTCATAATGTGCCTTGCAACATGATTAGACATCTGATTCACATGTAGTTAGTGCCCCATGGAAGAACAGGGTTTATCTGGCTTAAATCAAATGCCTTTGATGTACAGTACAGTTGTGCTCAAAAGTTTACATACATCGGCAGAATTTTTGCTTTCTTGGCCTTTTTTTTTCAGAGAATATGAATGTAAACTCCAAAACTTTTTATCCACTGTTGATGAGGATTATTTGGATGTTTTAGGTTGTCATTATGATTTAAAAAGAGAAAGCACAGTAGTTTGATAATAAATGGCTTCACCCAACTACTAACCATAAGAGAAACTTTTGAGCATAACTGTATATTTTGGGCAGAAGAGAGCTAGAACTAGGAGTGGTGAATATGAAAATAGCCAAATAATAGGAGGATGTGCTGCAGTGCCCAGTGCCACCAAACATTGAATGGAGCAGCACTTTGCATCTCTGTTCATTTTGATTACATTTTGTTGCCATTATTGATGAGGCAGCATGCTCGAGTGCTAATCGCGCTCAAATACTATGCTCGAGTCGACGCAGCTGCATGTCTTGACAGCTGCAACACATGCAGGGATTGCCCAACAAACAGATAATCCCTGCATGTGTCGAACAGCCATGAGACATGCAGCTGCGGTGACTCGAGCACGCCAAAATGCTCGATTAGCACTCGAGGAGCATGTTCAGATAACACCTTATTTGAGCATGCTCGCTCATCAGTAGTGGCCACCAGAGCAAATAACAGCTGATCAATGTGGGTGCCAGGTGTTGGACCGACACCACACTCGTATTGGTGATCTATACTATCAGTAGTTCATTATTATGATGTAACCAGGCAACCCTTTGAAGGTGACCAACTGCATATGAAGTCTAATAGGCATTGTTCCAGGGGAAAAAAAAACCATGCAAATTAGCTCTTTGTCAGAAGAACTATTTCCCTAGTGGCATATTTAAATTAAGGGGATGACTCTTTAAAGGGAACCCCCTGACACACCCCGTGTCACTCTTTTGCGCTTTATGTAAATCCTGACAGTCCAATTCAATCTTTGCTGAGGATTCTATCCCTCCTCTCGGCTCCTGATCGCCATCTTCATGCTCTGATTGACGTGGATGACTCCTACATCATCCACAAAGCTGGGCGAAATCTCGCATTTGCGCAGAGACATCGCCGGCTCGTGCCTGCACACTTTGCTCTTCCCTACTGCGGGCAGATCCTAAAACATAAGAGCGCATGCGCCCTACTAAAGGCACAGCCTAAAACTTAAGAGCACATGCAGACATATACAGTACAGACCAAAAGTTTGAACACACCTTCTCATTTAAAGATTTTTCTTTATTTTCATGACTATGAAAATTGTAAATTCACACTGAAGGCATCAAAACTATGAATTAACACATGTGGAATTATATACTTAACAAAAAAGTGTGAAACAACTGAAAATATGTCTTATATTCACTAACGACCTACTTACCGCCAAAGCTAATGGACAATACTCTGTACTCCTCCTTCTAGACCTGTCCTCTGCTTTCGACACAGTTGACCACTGCCTCCTACTACAGATCCTCTCCTCCTTTGGCATCAAAGACCTCGCCCTATCCTGGATCTCCTCGTATCTTTCCAACCGCACATTAGCGTCTCCCACTCCCACACTACCTCCTCATCCCATCCTCTCTCTGATGGAGTCCCCCAAGGCTCTGTTCTAGGACCCCTACTCTTCTCAATCTATACACAGCTTGGGACAACTCATAAAGTCCCATGGATTCCAGTACCACCTCTATGCTGATGACACTCAGATCTACCTCTCTGGCCCAGATGTCACCGCTCTGCTGTCCAGAATCCCAGAGTGCCTATCAGCTATATCCTCCTTCTTCTCCTCTCGCTTCCTCAAACTCAATGTGGAAACATCTGAACTCATCATCTTTCCTCCATCCCATAGATCTTCCTTACCTGACCTATCTATCGCAATCAATGACATCATGCTTTCCCCCGTACCAGAAGTCCACTGCCTCGGAGTAACCTTCGACTCTGCCCTATCCTTCAAACTGCACATCCAAGCTCTTTCCACCTCCTGTCGCCTCCAGCTCAAAAACATCTCCAGAATCCGTCCTTTCCTCAACCGTCAATCTACTAAAATGCTTGTGCATGCCCTCATCATCTCCCGCCTTGACTACTGCAACATCCTTTTCTGCGGCTTCCCTGCTAACACCCTTGCACCTCTCCAGTCCATCCTTAACTCTGATGCCCGACTAATTCATCTCTCTGCTCGCTACTCCTCTGCTTCCCCCCTCTGCAAATCTCTTCACTGGCTCCCATTCCCTCAGCGTATCCAGTTCAAATTACTAATACTGACCTACAAAGCCATCCATAACCTGTCGCCTCCATATATCTCTGAACTAATCTCCCAATATCTTCCCTCACGTAATCTCCGGTCCTCCCAAGACCTCCTTCTCTCCTCCACACTTATTCGCTCCTCATCCAATCGCCTCCAAGACTTCTCACGAATATCCCCTATCCTCTGGAATTCTTTGCCCCAACACGTCCGACTATCAACCACATTCGGATCCTTCAGACGGAACCTGAAAACCCATCTCTTCAGGAAAGCCTACAGCCTGTTCTGACCCCGCTGCCTCCTCATCACTACTGAAGCTACCGCCTCACCAACGCCGGAGCTGCAGCAACCCTCAACCTATTGTCTCCTTCCCCATAATCCTGTAGAATGTAAGCCCGCAAGGGCAGGGTACTCGCCCCTCTGTATCAGTCTGTCATTGTTAGTTTGTTTACTGTAAGTGATATCTGTAACTTGTATGTAACCCCTTCTCATGTACAGCACTGTTATGACCCCAATGGCAGAGGGTCTCAAAAGTACATACCAAGTCTGCAAACACAAAAAACCAGCTCATAGGGCAGTGGTAACTGGGCTGACCATATATCTAATCCTAGCACCACAAATAGCAGCAGCCGGGGAACGTGCCTACGTTGGTTCTAGACGTCTCGCGCCAGCCGGAGAACTAACTAACCCTAGAAGGGAAAAGATAGACCTTTCTTGCCTCCAGAGAAAAGACCCCAAAAGTTGGATACAAGCCCCCAACAAATAATAACGGTGAGGTAAGGAGAAAAGACAAACGTAAGAATGAACTAGATATTTAGCAAAGAGAGGCCCACTGACTAATAGCAGAATATAGTAAGATGACTTATATGGCCAGCAAAAACCCTATCAAAATTTCCACGCTGGATATTCAAGAACCCCCGAACCGTCTAACGGCCCGGGGGGAGAACACCAGCCCCCTAGAGCTTCCAGCAAAATCAGGAATCACATTTAGTACAAGCTGGACAAAAAATAAGAGCAAAGCAAATAACCAAAAAACAAGGAAGCAGGACTTAGCTTAATTTTGCAAGATCCAAGACCAGCAGACAGGAGCAAACAGAAAGGAACTGATTACAACGATGCCAGGCACTGGACTGAGAAACCAGGAAGTTTATATAGCAACACCCCTGGACTAACGACCCAGGTGGGTACCAAACTGAGGAAAGACAATCCCAGAGTCATATCACTAGTGACCACAAGAGGGAGCCCAAAAAGTCTAATTCACAACAGTACCCCCCCTTTAAGGAGGGGTTACCGAACCCTCACCAAGACCACCAGGGCGATCAGGATGAGCAGCGTGAAAGGCACGAACTAAATCGGCCGCATGCACATCAGAGGCAACCACCCAGGAATTATCCTCCTGACCATAGCCCTTCCACTTGACCAGATACTGAAGCCTCCGCCTGGAGAGACGAGAATCCAAGATCTTCTCCACCACGTACTCCAACTCGCCCTCAACCAACACCGGAGCAGGAGGCTCAACAGAAGGAACCACAGGTACAACGTACCGCCGCAACAAAGACCTATGGAACACGTTGTGAATGGCAAACGACACCGGAAGATCCAAGCGAAAGGACACAGGATTAAGGATTTCCAATATCTTGTAAGGACCGATGAAGCGAGGCTTAAATTTAGGAGAGGAGACCTTCATAGGAACAAATAGAGAAGACAGCCATACCAAATCCCCAACACGAAGTCGGGGACCCACACCGCGGCGGCGGTTGGCAAAACGCTGAGCCTTCTCCTGTGACAACTTCAAGTTGTCCACCACATGATTCCAGATCCGCTGCAACCTATCCACCACGGAATCTACCCCAGGACAGTCAGAAGGCTCCACATGTCCCGAGGAAAAACGAGGATGGAAACCAGAGTTGCAAAAAATTGGCGAAACCAAAGTAGCGGAACTAGCCCGATTATTAAGGGCAAACTCAGCCAACGGCAAGAAGGTCACCCAATCATCCTGATCTGCAGAAACAAAACACCTCAAATAAGCCTCCAGAGTCTGATTAGTTCGCTCCGTTTGTCCATTAGTCTGAGGATGAAAGGCAGACGAAAACGACAAATCAATGCCCATCTTAGCACAAAAGGATCGCCAGAACCTGGAAACAAACTGGGATCCTCTGTCAGACACAATATTCTCAGGAATGCCGTGTAAACGAACCACATTCTGAAAGAACAAAGGAACCAGATCGGAAGAGGAAGGCAGCTTAGGCAAAGATACCAAATGGACCATCTTGGAAAAGCGATCACATACCACCCAGATGACAGACATGCCCTGAGACACCGGAAGATCTGAAATGAAATCCATGGAAATGTGTGTCCAAGGCCTCTTCGGGACAGGCAAGGGCAAGAGCAACCCGCTGGCACGAGATCAGCAAGGCTTAGCTCGAGCACAAGTCCCACAGGACTGCACAAATGACCGCACATCCCGTGACAAGGAAGGCCACCAAAAGGACCTAGCCACCAGATCTCTGGTGCCAAAAATTCCCGGATGCCCTGCCAACACCGAGGAATGAACCTCGGAAATGACTCTGCTGGTCCACTTATCAGGAACAAACAGTCTGTCAGGTGGACAAGAGTCAGGTCTACCAGCCTGAAACCTCTGCAACACACGTCGCAAATCCGGAGAAATGGCTGACAGGATAACTCCCTCTTTGAGAATACCAACTGGTTCTGCGACTCCAGGAGAGTCAGGCACAAAGCTCCTTGAAAGAGCATCAGCCTTCACATTCTTTGAACCTGGTAAATACGAGACCACAAAGTCAAAACGGGAGAAAAACAATGACCTGCGGGCCTGTCTAGGATTCAGGCGTTTAGCAGACTCGAGATACATCAGATTTTTGTGATCAGTCAAGACCACCACACGATGCTTAGCACCCTCGAGCCAATGACGCCACTCCTCAAATGCCCACTTCATGGCTAACAACTCCCGATTGCCAACATCATAATTCCGCTCAGCAGGCGAAAACTTCCTAGAGAAAAAAGCACATGGTCTCATTACAGAGCAACCAGGGCCTCTCTGCGACAAAACGGCCCCTGCCCCAATCTCAGAAGCATCCACTTCAACCTGAAAGGGAAGTGAGACATCAGGCTGGCACAAAACAGGCGCCGAAGTAAACCGGCGCTTCAACTCTTGAAAGGCTTCCACGGCTGCAGGAGCCCAGTTAGCAACATCAGAACCTTTCTTGGTCATATCCGTCAAAGGTTTAACAACGCTAGAAAAATTAGCGATAAAACGACGGTAGAAGTTAGCAAAACCCAAGAACTTCTGAAGACTCTTAACTGACGTGGGTTGAGTCCAATCATGAATAGCTCGGACCTTGACTGGGTCCATCTCCACCGCAGAAGGGGAAAAAATAAAACCCAAAAAGGGAACCTTCTGTACTCCAAAGAGACACTTTGAGCCCTTAACAAACAAAGCATTCTCACGCAAAACCTGAAACACCATCCTGACCTGCTCTACATGCGAGTCCCAATCATCAGAAAAAACCAGAATATCATCCAGATAAACAATCATAAATTTATCCAGATACTTCCGGAAAATATCATGCATAAAGGACTGAAACACTGAAGGAGCATTAGAGAGCCCGAAAGGCATCACCAAGTACTCAAAATGACCTTCGGGCGTACTAAATGCAGTTTTCCATTCATCTCCTTGCTTAATGCGCACAAGGTTGTACGCACCACGAAGATCTATCTTGGTGAACCACTTGGCACCTTTAATCCGGGCAAACAAGTCCGACAACAGAGGCAAAGGATACTGAAATTTAACAGTGATTTTATTCAGAAGCCGATAGTCAATACAAGGTCTCAAAGATCCGTCCTTCTTGGCCACAAAAAAGAATCCCGCACCAAGAGGGGAAGAGGATGGACGGATATGCCCCTTCTCCAGAGATTCCTTGATATACGAACGCATTGCGGTATGCTCAGGTACAAACAGATTAAATAATCTTCCCTTAGGAAATTTACTACCTGGAATCAAATCTATAGCGCAGTCACAGTCCCTATGAGGAGGAAGAGCACTGGACCTGGACTCGCTAAATACATCCTGGTAATCAGACAAATACTCAGGAACTTCCGAAGGAGTAGAGGAAGCAATAGACACCGGCGGGGAATCACCATGAATTCCCTGACAGCCCCAACTTGACACAGACATTGCCTTCCAATCCAAGACTGGATTATGGGTCTGTAACCATGGCAGACCCAAAACGACCAAATCATGCATTTTATGCAGAACAAGAAAACGAATCACCTCCCGATGTTCAGGAGTCATGCACATGGTTACCTGTGTCCAAAACTGCGGTTTATTTTCCGCCAATGGCGTAGCATCAATACCTCTAAGAGGGATAGGATTTACCAACGGCTCAAGAACAAAACCACAGCGCTTGGCAAACGACAGATCCATAAGACTCAGGGCAGCACCTGAATCCACAAACGCCATAACAGGGTAGGAGGACAATGAGCAAATTAAAGTCACAGACAAAATAAATTTAGGTTGCAAATTACCAATGGCGACAGGACTAACAACCCTAGTTAGGCGTTTAGAGCATGCTGATATAACGTGTAGAATCACCACAGTAAAAACACAACCCATTCTGACGTCTATGATTTTTCCGTTCATTTCTAGTCTGAATTCTACCACATTGCATTAAATCAGGTGTTTGTTCAGACAACACCACCAGAGGATTCACGGCTTTGCGCTCCCGCAAACGCCGGTCAATTTGAATAGCCAGCGCCATGGAATCATTCAGACCTGTAGGAATGGAGAAACCCACCATCACATTCTTAATGGCTTCAGAAAGGCCATTTCTGAAATTTGCGGCCAGAGCACACTCATTCCACTGAGTAAGCACGGACCATTTCCGAAATTTTTGGCAATACACTTCAGCTTCATCCTGACCCTGAGAAATAGCCAGCAAGGCTTTTTCTGCCTGAATTTCAAGATTGGGTTCCTCGTAAAGCAATCCGAGCGCCAGAAAAACGCATCAATATTTGCCAATGCCGGATCTCCTGGCGCTAGCGAGAAGGCCCAATCCTGAGGGTCGCCCCGTAAGAAAGAGATAACAATTTTTACTTGCTGAGCTGAGTCTCCAGATGAACGGGGTCTCAGAGATAGAAACAATTTACAATTATTCCTGAAATTCCTAAACTTAAATCGGTCTCCAGAGAACAGTTCAGGAATAGGTATTTTAGGTTCAGACATTGGACTACTGGTAACAAAATCTTGTATGCCCTGCACACGAGCAGCAAGCTGATCCACACTTGTAATCAAAGTCTGGACATTCATGTCTGCAGCAAGCACAAGCCACTCAGAGGTAAAGGGGAGGAAAAAAAAGAGAGGAAAGAAAAAAAAAAAAAACTCAGACTTTCCTTTCTTGTAATCCCACTTCTGCAATGCATTAAACATTCAACCTTGGCCTGGCATACTGTTATGACCCCAATGGCAGAGGGTCTCAAAAGTACATACCAAGTCTGCAAACACAAAAAACCAGCTCATAGGGCAGTGGTAACTGGGCTGACCATATATCTAATCCTAGCACCACAAATAGCAGCAGCCGGGGAACGTGCCTACGTTGGTTCTAGACGTCTCGCGCCAGCCGGAGAACTAACTAACCCTAGAAGGGAAAAGATAGACCTTTCTTGCCTCCAGAGAAAAGACCCCAAAAGTTGGATACAAGCCCCCAACAAATAATAACGGTGAGGTAAGGAGAAAAGACAAACGTAAGAATGAACTAGATATTTAGCAAAGAGAGGCCCACTGACTAATAGCAGAATATAGTAAGATGACTTATATGGCCAGCAAAAACCCTATCAAAATTTCCACGCTGGATATTCAAGAACCCCCGAACCGTCTAACGGCCCGGGGGGAGAACACCAGCCCCCTAGAGCTTCCAGCAAAATCAGGAATCACATTTAGTACAAGCTGGACAAAAAATAAGAGCAAAGCAAATAACCAAAAAACAAGGAAGCAGGACTTAGCTTAATTTTGCAAGATCCAAGACCAGCAGACAGGAGCAAACAGAAAGGAACTGATTACAACGATGCCAGGCACTGGACTGAGAAACCAGGAAGTTTATATAGCAACACCCCTGGACTAACGACCCAGGTGGGTGCCAAACTGAGGAAAGACAATCCCAGAGTCATATCACTAGTGACCACAAGAGGGAGCCCAAAAAGTCTAATTCACAACACAGCACCATGGAGCTATATAAATAAATAATAATAATAATATTCTAGGTTCTTCAATGTAGCCACCTTTTGCTTTGATGACTGCTTTGCACACTCTTGACATTCTCTTGATGAGCTTCAAGGGGTAGTCACCTGAAATGGTCTTCCAACAATCTTGAAGGAGTTCCCAGAGATGCTTAGCACTTGTTGGCCCTTTTGCCTGCACTCTGCGGTCCAGCTCACCCCAAACCATCTCGATTGGGTTCAGCTCTGGTGACTGTGGAAGCCAGGTCTTCTGGCGTAGCACCCCATTACTCTCCTTCTTGGTCAAATAGCCCTTACACAGCCTGGAGGTGTGTTTGGGGTCATTGTCCTGTTGAAAAATAAATGATGGTCCAACTAAACGCAAACCGGATGGAATAGCATGCTGCTGCAAGATGCTGTGGTAGCCATGCTGGTTCAGTATGCCTTCAATTTTGAATAAATCCCCAACAGTGTCACCAGCAAAGCAACCCCACACCATTACACCTCCTCTTCCATGCTTCACGGTGGGAACCAGGCATGTAGAGTCCATCCGTTCACCTTTTCTGCGTCGCACAAAGACATGGTGGGTGGAACCAAAGATCTCAAATTTGGACTCATCAGACCAAAGCACAGATTTCCACTGGTCTAATGTCCTTTCCTTGTGTTCTTTAGCCCAAACAAGTCTTTTCTGCTTGTTGCCTGTCCTTACCAGTGGTTTCCTAGCAGCTATTTTACCATGAAGGCCTGCTGCACAAAGTCTCCTCTTAACAGTTGTTGTAGAGATGTGTCTGCTGCTAGAACTGTGTGGCATTGACCTGGTCTCTTATCTGAGCTGCTGTTAACCTGCAATTTCTGAGGCTGGTGACTCGGATAAACTTATCCTCAGAAGCAGAGGTGACTCTTGGTCTTCCTTTCCTGGGGCAGTCCTCATGTGAGCCAGTTTCTTTGTAGCGCTTGATGGTTTTTCCCACTGCACTTGGGGACACTTTCAAAGTTTTCCCAATTTTTCGGACTGACTGACCTTCATTTCTTAAAGTAATGATGGCCACTCGTTTTTCTTTACTTAGCTGCTTTTTTCTTGCCATAATACAAATTTTAACAGTCTATTCAGTAGGACTATCAGCTGTGTATGCACCAGACTTCTGCTCAACACAACTGATGGTCCCAACCCCACTTATAAGGCAAGAAATCCCACTTATTAAACCTGACAGGGCACACTTGTGAAGTGAAAACCATTTCCGGTAACTACCTCTTGAAGCTCATCAAGAGAATGCCAAGAGTGTGCAAAGCAGTCATTAAAGCAAAAAGGTGGCTACTTTGAAGAACCTAGAATATAAGACATATTTTCAGTTGTTTAACACTTTTTTGTTAAGTATATAATTCCACATGTGTTAATTCATAGTATTGATGCCTTCAGTTTGAATTTACAATTTTCATAGTCTTGAAAATACAGAAAAATCTTTAAATGAGAAGGTGTGTCCAAACTTTTGGTCTGTACTGTATATTAGGCAGTAGGGCAGAGCAAAGTGCGCAGGCTCGTGTTTTTGCTTGGCTGGATCACACAGGAGGCATCATCCATACTAATCAGAGCAGGAGGACAGCAATCAGCAGCTGGGAGGATGGACATATGCTTCGGCAAGGACGCCTATCGGACACAACTGGCGGGATTTACATAGAGCGTGTGAGAGTTTACAAAGGTCTTTGGGGTATACAGGGAGAGTCAAGGGGTTATATACCCCTTTAATGAAATGTAGCAGAGGAGCTGATTACGGTTCAGACATGAAAAAAACTAGTTACATGTTCCCTTTAAGCAGGCTTGAATAATAATTAATCTATAAGAACATGACCTTTTTCTAATCAAGTTATGTGTTTCATACAGAATGTCTCATTAATGTATCTTTTCTTCTAGGAATCTTCCAGTGATACTGAATTGGGTGAAAACGCAGAAGCCAGGCACCATGGGTGTTAATATCATCACATCAGACTTTGTTGAACTAGTTGACTTTGCAGAAACCGTTATTGGACTAAATTATCTGCTGCTTAAAAACAGAAAAGATAAAGAAATTGGCTAAGAATAAAAACTGAAGCCAGTAGGACTCTGTAAATGCCATGGGAGAAACTATACATAGGAGAAAAATAAATTGCACCCAGTGTCTGTGCTTTTTCTTTTATTACATCTACCTCTTTAACTTATTTCATTTTTCTAATAATTAACAGATGAAGACACCATTCCTCAATTATGTATTTCCAAGAATCTTATACTTTATGTGAGGTTATTAGAATCAGGAGACACTGCCGAATAATTAGCCAGTGTAATATAAAATCTTGACTTTATTTTCCATGTTTTGAATGGAGAAGATGGAAGCCCAACAATTTTTGAGAATAGCTTGGTGGTCATTTTCTATCCTCATTTGTGTGTGTGTCCAGTAAAGGTCCACTAAAGAAATGATTTGTATATATGTTTAATAAAATGATGTAAAGCTGAACTTGTGTATTTTATTATATAAATCACATAATGTTAAGGTGGCGATCAGAAGATTCTGTGAAATTCAGAATTTCTATGTAAATGTAAAAGGCTTACTAATTACTACTTGTATCTAGCAATACTATGTTAGTATGGACTACCAGTACATGTGACCGTAAAGTTCTTACTTGTGCACAAACCTTTTACGTAAGCTCACAAATTTCCAGTTTTTCTGTATAGTAGACTTATAGGATTCTATATTGTCTTTGTAAAACAATGCCCATCCATCACATGCAATTCCAAAATTTCCCTTCCTATAGCGACAGACTCTGGTCGAAAATTCCTTGTGTGTCTTTGCATATGATTGGAGACCTTCAAATATACATTATGGGTCTTATCCTGTCTCCACATTACGCATTTTTACACTTCATTGATCGATAATGCGGCCACACTTAGCTTTCTGGCTTTACAGACATAACAAAAACCTATAGCAGTCATAGCTCATAAGGGTGTGTTATGATGCAGTCATTACAAGGTTTAGAAAAGATTAGAAGCATGTTTGTGAGATGAGTAAACTATAATCAGCCTATTATAAAAGATCTTAACTAGCAGCATTATCACTGCTTTGAAAGCAACCAAAATATATAAGATGCTAAATACACAGAAAAATTAAGCCAAGAAAATTGTGCTGAGAAAATGATATCAAAACCTTAAAGGGGTTTTCCACATAAATTTTTTTTATTCCACATGTTTGCTCTGTATGAAAAAAAAAAGATAAAAAAAATTGGAATCCTGGTCAAAACTGCCCCTATTGATAGTAGGTTAAAGTAATCTAATTAATCTCTACTTCTGTATTTGCTTCTTAACCCCTTCACACCCGAGCCTGTTTTCACCTTCAATTTAAGAATTCTGACCAGTGTCACTTTATGTGGTAATAACTCTGAAACGCTTCAATTTGAGCAAAATTTTATAACGTTGAACCTTGAAAATTAAAAAATAAATTTTTCCTCAAAAAATGTTGTTCCAGCCACAATTTTTTCATTTTCACAAGAGTAACAGAAGAAAATGGACTGTACAATTTGTTGTGCAATTTATCCTGAGCACACCGATACCCTATACTGTATGTGGTGGAAAACTACTGGTTAGGTGCACTTCAGGGTTCAGAAGCGAAGGAGCACCATTTGAATCGGGAGCACGATTTTGGCTGAAATAGATGCCGGAAGCCATGTCGCGTTGTGCAGACCTCCTGATGTCCCTAAACAATGGAAACTCCACAAGTGACCCCATTTTGGAAACTACACCCCTCAAGGAATACATTTGGAGGTGTGGTGAGCACATTGAACCCACAGGTGTTTCAAAGAATTTTATATCAGAAAGCCATGAAAATGAGAAAATACCTACCGTATTTTTCCGACTATAAGACGCACTTTTTTTCCTCCAAATTTGGGAGGAAAGTGTGAGTGCGTCTTATAGTACGGATATAGCATGTGGGGAGGGGGGCAGCAGTGAGTGGGATCGCAATGATATCCCACTTCAGGATGTCCCCGCTGCCCGGAATCAGCTGCTGGGGAAACCATATGGCCCCGCTGGTTAAGTGCAGTGAATATTTATTGGCGGCTCCCCGCCCACCGTTCAGCTGAGCGGTGGGCGGGGAGCAGCAAATGAATACTGCACTTAAGCAGCGACACACAGTTTCCCCAGCACTGATTCCGGGGAGAATCTGTGTGTCCGGGGGAGGAGGAGGCAGCAGCAGCAGGGGCCAGGAGATCGCTGCATACCTGCCTGTGCTGGACGCTGAGCTGTCTGTGGTGCACAGGGAGGACCTGTGTGATGTCAGAAGTGGGCGAGCTGGAGCATCACATGGCAGCTCAGAGCCCTCCCTCTTCTGACATCATCATAGGTCCTTCAGACTCCCACCTAGAATCTGCAGCTTCCTCTTATGTCCTGCGCTGTGGAAAGGCAACAACAACAGGGAGGGCTCTGTGTGTGTGCAGCCATGGGATGCTCCAGCTTTTACCTCACCACAGTGTGGCTGGCTCCCACAATTAAGAGGTCAGTCTTTACAAAACACAATAAAGCACTCTGCCACTCCTTTGGTGAACTATAACTCCCAGCATGTCATAGGATCTGCAGGACATGCTGGGAGTTATAGTTCTCCCATGGGATTTTAAAGCAGCACTCCAGTGTTATTTTGCAGTGCTGGAGTGGTGCTTTCACTATAAACCCTGTGCACCCATTCTTAGGGCTCATTTCCACATGCGAGGCACACGTCCGTATCTCGCATGTGGAAACCAAGCTGTGGAGCCGGCACTCCAGAGCGGAGCGTGCGGCCGCATAGGAACACATGGAGCTGCACAGCTCCGCTCCAAAGTGCCGGCGCCAGAGCTTGGTTTCCACATGCGAGATACGGACGTGTGCCTCGCATGTGGAAATGAGCCCTTATACTCACCCTCCAGCGTCTTCATATAGTACTTCACAGACACCACACTGGTCCCGCAGCTTCCAACATAATAACATACTATTGTATATAATAACACCACATATTATAGTATGTTATTTATGTTATTAAATATTTTACCACATTTTTTTTGCTTCAAATATCTTTTTCCCTATTTTCCACCTCTAAAACCTGGGTGCGCCTTATAGTCCGGTGCGTCCTATAGTCCGAAAAATACGGTATTCCCACAAAAATGAGAAAATACATATTCCCACAAAAATGTTGTTTTTTCCCCAAAGTTTTCATTTTCATAAGGGTAACAAGAGAAAATGGACCATACAATTTGTTGTGCAATTTCTCCTGAGTACACCGACACCCCATATGTGGTGGAAAACTACTGTTTGGGCACACGGCAAGGCTCGGAAGGAAAGGAGCACCATTTGACTTTCGGAACGCAAAATTGGCTGGAATAACCTCTGATATGCCTAAACCATGGAAACTCCCAAAAAGTGACCCCACTTTGGAAATTACACTCACCCCTCCAGGATCTTATTTTGATGCTTCAAGAATTTTATAAGGTTGAGCCATGAAAATACAAAAAATACATTTCTCCCACAAAAATGTTGCTTCAACCCCAAATTTTTCATTTTCACAAGCATAACATAAGAAAATGGACCGTACAGTTTGTTGTGCAATTTCTTTTGAGTACACTGATACCCCATATGTGGTGAAAAAAACTACTGTTTGGACACACAGCAGGGCTCGGAAAGGATGGAGCGCCAATTGAATTCTGGAGCGCAATTTTGTCTAGAATAGATAGAACAGAACAGCAGCCCTCCCACAAGTAACCCCATTTTACAAACTACATCCCCAATGAATACTCACTTATATATAGCACCATTAATTCCACAGGGCTTTGCAGACATTATCATCAGTGTACCAATTAAGGCTCACAATCTAAATTCCCTATTAGTATGTCTTTGGAGTGTGGGAGGAAATCAGAGAACCTAGAAGAAACCCGCGGGAACTTACAGACTCATTTCAGATGTTGTCCTTGGTGGGACTTGAACCCAGGATCCAAGACTACAGTGCTAACCACTGAGCTACTGTGCTGCATTAAAGGGATTTTCTCAAAAACAAAGTTAATTTTAAAGTTTGATTTTAATCAGTACATCTTTCTTTCAATAATAATTTCCACGATTGGATATGTTTAAAAAGAATGTTCCTGCGCTGAGATAATCTTATAAATGTTCCCCTGCTGTGTACTGTGTAATGGTTGTGTCTCACCATACAGAGACATGGTCGGATCATGAAACACAAAAGGGGGATCAGGGATGCTTCTTTTGCAGCTGCCCTGATCCCTCTTTCGTGTTTCAAAATGCATACTTGTATCTTTCCAGTGATCATGTTTTATAGACAAGGGCGCATTGCAAAATAGATCAGCCTCAGAGATACAATTAATTTAGTGAACAGTACCGTAATTTAATTATGTTAATTTATGTGTGGTACCAATACATTTCAGTTTGCAAGTGGAACATTCAGTGACAGACCACACATGCAAAAGCTCAATTCAAAATGTTTTTTATTGGATAAGTTTACTGAATTTTAATTATAGAAGAAGCAGAATATTTCAAGTTCATAAGTCCAGTGTTGCGACAATTGCTGCTAGTGGCACCGCCACCTAACTTCTGGATATAACAACTTTTGTTTCTACTTTTAGATGAAAATGCTGTAATTGGCTGATCAGAACGTAAATTGCAACGGGCTCCTTGGCAATGAGTAAAGATGGCCTCTGTCAGGGTTCGCAGACACAGTAACCATGTCCTGCTATGAGGTCCATTTTTGGGAAGACCTTACCATCCTGACTGTATGGTTAACAGGCTTCCACAGTCAAGTGCGGCATATCATCACTGCTTTTTTTGTGGCTAGTCGAAAAGTTGATGGTTTGGGGTGTAAGTCTAATATTAATGGCCTTTTTTAAGGAAACTAGCATAATCAAAGAGAATTTGATCAAAAACTACTAGAAAAGTGGGGGAGTGTAGAAGAATTTCAGGAAAGATATGTTTTCCATTGACTTTAAATATATTTTTTCTCTTGTCTTTTAATCTGAGTTAATGCATAGCTCTAGTTTAGTGAGTATTTCTAAAAACCTTTTTAGATAGTCCAATTTTAGCCCGTTATCTAGCACCAATCAACTACATAGACAAAGGATTTTATATCCGAAACGCGCGTCGGGGTGTGCGCATTGCCTGGACAGAGTGGCATCTATAAGGTAAAGACCCTCCTAACATTATCTCTCGCTGCTGGCACTCTGCACTTTTTGCACATTGCACTCTATTACCCTATATGTGGGTTGTTTTATTCTTTGCTGCTGGCACATTGCACTTTTTATATTTTGCACACTGCTACCCTATACAAGGGTACTTTTTGATTTATTCAATCACGCTTTTTATTAATTTATATTTACACCTTGCACGAAGTGACCTTATGGGTAGCTTTTGTTTGCTTAATCACAGTTTACACTGATGTGCTCTGTGAGATATATGATCCCTTTGCCAATTTAGAGGTCAATAGGATTATTTATATTGGAGGTCTGTTTGATAGCTATATATAGATATCCGTATATACTCTTTTTAATATACCTTCTGGGTGCCACTCACTCCTATCTAGGCTTGATTTTAGATATTTTTTAAAATATTTTGTCCAATTTATGTGCACACTGTATGTTATAATTTGATTGTAGCAAACAAAGTATATGAGATTTTATATCCTTGCTAAGTAATTTCTTCGGTTAGCTTCCATGAATCTGGTGATTGGTTTACACAAATAATTGAGTGGTTTCCACTTGTTCTTTTTGTTGCACTAGAGGAGGAATTTTTGCGAAATACAGGTCCTTCTCAAAAAATTAGCATATAGTGTTAAATTTCATTATTTACCATAATGTAATGATTACAATTAAACTTTCATATATTATAGATTCATTATCCACCAACTGAAATTTGTCAGGTCTTTTATTGTTTTAATACTGATGATTTTGGCATACAACTCCTGATAACCCAAAAAAGCTGTCTCAATAAATTAGCATATCAAGAAAAGGTTCTCTAAATGACCTATTACCCTAATCTTCTGAATTAACTAATTAACTCTAAACACATGCAAAAGATACCTGAGGCTTTTAAAAACTCCCTGCCTGGTTCATTACTCAAAACCCCCATCATGGGTAAGACTAGCGACCTGACAGATGTCAAGAAGGCCATCATTGACACCCTCAAGCAAGAGGGTAAGACCCATAAAGAAATTTCTCAACAAATAGGCTGTTCCCAGAGTGCTGTATCAAGGCACCTCAATGGTAAGTCTGTTGGAAGGAAACAATGTGGCAGAAAACGCTGTACAACGAGAAGAGGTGACTGGACCCTGAGGAAGATTGTGGAGAAGGACCGATTCCAGACCTTGGGGAACCTGAGGAAGCAGTGGACTGAGTCTGGTGTGGAAACATCCAGAGCCACCGTGCACAGGCGTGTGCAGGAAATGGGCTACAGAGAAGCAGCACTGGACTGTTGCTAAGTGGTCCCAAGTACTTTTTTCTGATGAAAGCAAATTTTGCATGTCATTCGGAAATCAAGGTGCCAGAGTCTGGAGGAAGACTGGGGAGAAGGAAATGCCAAAATGCCTGAAGTCCAGTGTCAAGTACCCACAGTCAGTGATGGTGTGGGGTGCCATGTCAGCTGCTGGTGTTGGTCCACTGTGTTTCATCAAGGGCAGGGTCAATGCAGCTAGCTATCAGGAGATTTTGGAGCACTTCATGCTTCCATCGGCTGAAATGCTTTATGGAGATGAAGATTTCATTTTTCAGCACAACCTGGCACCTGCTCACAGCGCCAAAACCACTGGTAAATGGTTTACTGACCATGGTATTACTGTGCTCAATTGGCCTGCCAACTCTCCTGACCTGAACCCCATAGAGAATCTGTGGGATATTGTGAAGAGAAAGTTGAGAGACGCAAGACCCAACACTCTGGATGAGCTTAAGGCCGCTATTGAAGCATCCTGGGCCTCCATAACATCTCAGCAGTGTCACAGGCTGATTGCCTCCATGCCACGCCGCATTGAAGCAGTCATTTCTGCCAAAGGATTCCCGACCAAGTATTGAGTGCATAACTGAACATTATTATTTGATGGTTTTTTTGTTTGTTATTAAAAAACACTTTTATTTGATTGGACGGGTGAAATATGCTAATTTATTGAGACAGGTTTTTTGGGTTATCAGGAGTTGTATGCCAAAATCATCAGTATTAAAACAATAAAAGACCTGACAAATTTCAGTTGGTGGATAATGAATCTATAATATATGAAAGTTTAATTGTAATCATTACATTATGGTAAATAATGAAATTTAACACTATATGCTAATTTTTTGAGAAGGACCTGTATTTATGTTTGGACTGTGCCGACTGTTATTTTGAACAAATTATTATTTCTCTGAGGTGTATCACATTTTTTAACTTATTACAGGACATGAATATCATCTACATAAAATGAATTGACGTCAGGGGTTACCAACTACAGTGTTTAATTCAATTTAAGATTATAGATGACTTTGTCAAAAAGTATTTATTGAGAGTAATGGCTGGCTGCCACAGTCATGAGTCAAGTGAGGCATATCATCACTGCAGAGTAGTAGACATATTGTATATAATCAATGAAAAGTATTTTGCTGGAAAAGCATCAACAAAAGCTAAAATATGACTTTTTATCATGAAGACAGTACAAAGAGCAGAAGAAGTGCAATATGTGCCGTGAACTTATCCTATGTTTAAATGCTAAAATATAGTGTAATACCATTGTCTTTGCATACTTGTTTTGGGTGTCAAAACACTTATCCTGTATCTGTAAGAAATACATAATGAGCAGAAGGTTGACTAAAAAAGTGCAAAAAGGGCACAAACAAGATATTGCACAGGTTGTTAAAAGGTCTTCCATAAGACACTTTATTACCATGGGGAAGTGAAGAATAACCTATGGTAGATGAATGCACTGGCCAAATAATGCCATTGAAGAATTGGTAGCTAAATATTGTATAATCAAAAGTGACTAAGTGTAGAGTTAAAAATGGTAATCTGCATCACTGTATTTGATTATGCCCATTTAGTGTGAAAAAAAACAGCAGAAAAAAAGCAGCACCTCTTACCTGCCTAGGTCTTTGAACAAATGCACTACAGGATGCAGCTAGCCCATATAGCCACAAAAGAGGACTAAAATCCTCCAAAAATAAAAAAAAACATCATCCTGTAGTGCATTTGTTCAAAGACCTAGGCAGGTAAGCAGTGCTGCCTTTTTTATGCTGTTTTTTTTTTTAATTTTTGGAGGATTTAGTCCTCTTTTGTGGCTTTGCTATTAGTTTAGGGACAGGACTCGCATGTCTGGGGACCCTTGACGCGGGTTGCGAGCTTGACGTATTTTGGCCAAAATATTGACCAATACCTCACTGTTTTTATGTATTTTGTGCACTATATTTTTCAGGGTGCAGCCAAGCCCAGCACGTTTGGTGTTGTATACAGGTTTGTTCACACTGGGATGCATTGAGAGAGTGCTGGGCAGCGGGCCTAATCGAATAGCAGGGGCTTGACTAAAAGGCTGAGAACCAAACACTATGCATTTCCTTTATGTGAACAGCATCCTATACAGGCATTTATTGTGCAAATGTAATAATAAGCAGTCACCCCCTCCATTAATGGGTAGGTGGTGAGTGGCTGTCTATTTAGTATTTTACATCTGTGTTGCCAACATCTTGCTATATGGGCTGACTGCATCCTATAGTGCATTTGTTCAAAGACCTGGGCAGGTATGCGGTGCTGCCTTTTTTCTGCTGTTTTTTTTTTATTTTTAGAGGATTTTAGTCCTCTTTTGTGGCTTTGCTATTAGTTTAGTGATAGGACTTGCAAGTGTGAGGACCCTTGACGTGGGTTGCGATCTTGCGTATTTTGGCCAAAATATTGACCAATACCTCCCTATTTTTATGTATTTTGTGCACTATATTCTTCAGGGTGCAGCCAAGCCCAGCACGTTTGGTCTTGTATACTGGGGTGTTCACACTGGGATGCATTGAGAGAGTTCTGGCCATCCCCGCCTAAACGAATAGTATGGGCGTGAGTAATAGGCTGAGAACCAGACACTATGCACTTTCTTTATGTGAACACCGTCCTATACAGGCCTTTATTGTGCAAACATATACTAAGCAGTCACCCCCTCCATGAATGGGTAGGCTGTGAGTGGCTGTCTATTTAGTATTTTGCACTTGTGTTGCCAACATCTTGCTATATGGGCTGGCTGCATCCTGTAGTGTATTTGTTCAAAGACCTGGGCATGTAAATGGTGCTCCCTTTTTTCTACTTTTTTTTTTAATTTTGGAGGATTTTAGTCCTCTTTTGTGGCTTTGCTATTAGCCCATTTAATGTGCCCAACAGTAAATAATGGATTGAGGCTGGAATCTCATATTAAGAGTAACCAAATGCACGAAAGAATCTAAAGGAAAGGACATTTCTAACTTCAAATGCAGTGATATGTGCACTCATATCAATAAAGCCTGATCTTCATTACTACTGGCTGGTACTAGACTTTGGATTTGCATCCACAACGTCATGACACAAGGACATCTGTGTTTGGCTGCAGAAATTGTATGTCCTTGGCCATATAAAAACTGAACATCTTGTTTTGCTGGCACCATTGTCTCAGTATCACAGTGCAGAGAGGTCACTCCTGCTCGTGCTGCTGCTGCTGCTGCTGCTGAAAGTAAACTTGGCAGTTAGCTAGATAGGATCCTGTCCTGTGTGAAATCTTCCAGCTTCAAACTACATTGTGCAAAAACTGTGTGGCAGACTCCGGAGGCACCATTTGCTAATCCAAATCTTTTGTGATAAAACTGTGTTTCAGTGGCAAATTAGAAGGCCAGATTTCCACTTAAAATTCATTAGGCCTAATAATGGGGTGCAGTCACGAGGCCCAATTAGCTAATTGAAATAGTTTGTGATTAAGCTGTGTTTCACAGACAAATCAGAAGGCCAGATTTACACTTAAAAAAAATTAGGCCTAATATTGGGGTACAACTACGAGGCCCAATTAGATGCTCCAAAACTGTGTTTCCGTGGCAAATCAGATGGCTAGCTCTGCATCAAGTGGCCTCTCCTCCTCTTCCTCCTCCTTAACATCACACACAGTACAATCCTCAGAGATGGCACTCCAATCACCCTTTTTCCCTAATGTCAAAAATTTCCAAACATCCAACTGACTGTGGGGAACCACAGATGAGCCATACTGCAGAGCAGTTCACACATTCTATTCCATGGACATCAGAGGTTTGCTCCGAAGCATCACAGAATCCAGAGGAGGAAAGCATCTGCACCAATGCCCAAAATTTTTTCATGTTGGATCCAGTGCCGGACAAAGTAGGGTCCCAGCAGAATCCAGACCCTTGTCACCAGAAGTTAACCACCAAGGGTGGAGGTGAGCCTCTGTTGGGTCATCCTTTGTGGTCTCAAAAAAGGCCCAGGCTAGGCAACCCTTGCCACCCCAGCAAACTGCACACTCGTGACCGATGCTGGCCACAGCCAGAGTTGTGCTGAGGATGCAGTGCTTGTTCTGGTTGCATCACTTCATGTCTGTTAGGTGTCAAGTTCCCGCCGCTGAACAGGGGGAATCTCGGGCTTTGTCTGCTGCGGTCTCCCATTCTCCTCCAGCCGCAGTGGAACCTGCTCAGCGGAGACATCGTCCCAGCGTCGACGTCGGTCCCAGCATCTGGCTCAGCCTGATACTGTGCAAATGGTTACTGTTACCTTTCCAGGCTCTGCCCTTGTAGCCAGAACTGGACAGCGGCGAGCAGGCTTTTCTGGAACTAAGTCCTGCTTTTCACACACTGAGCATGCCCACGGGAAGTCCTCTCATTGAAGGTCGGGAGTCACACACTCGGGCCCTGTTGCAGCTCCTATTGGTCCACCAGGAAGGTCCTGTAGAGCTGTAAGTATAAAAGGTTCGCATGGCCGCACGGCCATGCGCTAGTATCAAATGTGTTTGGCTTATGCCAGTGGATACTATACCACTCTATACATATGTGGTTTGAGGCTGTAGCTTTGGGACTGTACACTCAGGCAGGCAGCTAGCATCAGTGGGGGCAATTAGCTTTCGCTTAGCATCTGGATCCTTCATGTGTGCGGTTAACACAGAAGAGTTCCAGAGCAAGCACAACCCGTAGTTAGCGTAATAGTTTTGTGTACAGCGCGAATCTGTGAGTCAACAGAGATCGCTTCCAGTTCACACGGCGTGAAGCTTAACCCACGTGTGAGCTCAGAGGTTATCCGCCGTTACTTTGCAGCAGATATCTCTGCACGGTGGATCCCGGGCTGCGAACGCACCTTGTAGCTACCTATCTATACTCGGTGCGTTCCACTAGCCCTAACAGTATACTAGCGCCAGGGTCTGGCTAAGTAATGGAAGACAAACAGCGATTGCAGGGGTACATCCAGCAGCTGGAGGGCAGGTTGGCAGCTCTCGAGCGTGCAACCTTAGCTGTGGATGTTACCGCAATAGCTGTTCAGGCTGCTAGTGTGGCTGCAGCAACTTTAACCACTGTCACCCCTGTTCCGATCTTATCCCACCTTCTACTGCCAGAGAAATACTCTGGTGACAGTAAATCATGTAGGGGTTTCGTGAGCCAGTGCGGTATAAACCTCGAGCTCCTGGCTGCACGTTTTCCCACAGAGCGGGCAAAGATGGGAATCATTATTTCTCTTCTGTTGGACAGGGCGTTGGAGTGGGCTACGCCGCTGTGGGAGCGCGACGATCATGTGGTGCAGAGTGCTCCTCGGTTTTGAGCACTCTGAAACAGGTCTTTTTAGGACCTCGAGTCACCCATGATACGGCGCTCCAACTGCTGGCATTGACTTAGGGTTAGTCCATGGTCAGCCATTTTGTCGTCCACTTTCGGACTTTAGCATCCGAGCAGGAGTGGCCGGATAAAGCCCTCATCCCGGTATTTTGGAAGGGGCTGGCTGACGATGTGAAGGACGCTTTGGCCACTAGGGAGATTCCCGCCACACTGGAGGAGCTCATAGCAGTATCATCTCGCATCGCCCTTCATTTTAACGAGCGAAGGTTGGAGCGAGCCCAGTGTAGGCAGAGGTTCCGGCTGGCTCCCACCTTCGCCAAAGCTCTGGAATCTCCGGTCCAGGCGTCTGAGTCACATGAGGCCATAGAGGTGTCATGAGCGGGATCTAAGTCCCGGACAGCTCGTGCACTTAAGGTCTGTCATGTTTGCCGGCAGTCAGGACACCTTGCCTCCAGTTGTTCTCAGCGTTCGGGAAAACATCAGCCTCTAGTGGTAGTCGGAGGAGGTACACTAGACAAGGCGACGTTTTCCTCCTTCAAGGGGACAATTACCATAGGCCCATCCACTCTTATGGTAGAGCTTTGCGTGGACTCCGGGGCAGAGGGCAATTTTATGTCAGCTGCTTTCGCCCAATGACACTCAATACCCTTGGTGATGCTCGCCAAACCTGTGACCGTTCGAGTGGTAAATGGGTCGACACTACCCTCACAGATTACACATCAAACCATTCCATTCACTCTTTCCATGTCTCCATCTCATCAGGAGATTATTTCCCTACTAGTCATTCCCGAGGGAATTGATGAGGTCTTGTTGGGGATACTATGGCTACGCTACCACTCTCCTCATATAGAGTGGTCCTCAGGGAAAATTCTGGGATGGAGTAAATCCTGTGAGGGTAGATGTCAGAGGGAGTGCGTTCAGGTTGCTACAACTGTGGTACCCGCAGATCTTTCCTCTCTCCCCAAGCACTATTGGCCCTATGCGGATGTGTTCTCCAAAAGGGCTGCGGAGACCCTTCTGCCTCACCGTCCCTATGACTGTCCTATTGATCTCTTGCCTGGTGCAGAGCCTCCCCGGAGTCGAGTCTATCCATTATCTCTTCCGGAGACGGAGGCAATGTCCCAGTACATCTGAGAGAATCTGGCAAGAGGATTCATTAGGATGTCAGTGTCACCTGCAGGGGCTGGGTTCTTCTTGTGCAGAAAAAGAGCGGAGAACTACGTCCATGCATAGACTACAGGGGTCTTAATGCCATCACCGTTAAGAATAAGTACCCACTACCCCTGATATCTGAGCTCTTTGATAGGCTATGGGGAGCAAGGGTATTTACTAAATTAGAGTGCTTACAACCTGATTTGCATCCGTGAGGGGGACGAATGGAAGATGGCTTTTAACACCAGGGATGGGCACTATGAATATCTGGTGATGCCCTTCGGGAACTGTAATGCCCCAGCCATTTTCCAAGACTTTGTGAACGACATCTTCCGGGATATGCTGCTCACCACCTCGGTCGTAGTCTATCTGGATGATATTCTCATCTACTCTCCAGATATTGACTCCCACCGGAGAGATGTTTGCAAAGTCTTCGACCTCTTACAGGCAAACTCCCTCTATGCCAAGTTGGAGAAGTGTGTGTTTGAGCAGGAGTCCTTGCCTTTCCTTGGCTATATCATCTCTGCCCAGGGATTGGCTATGGATCCTGCCAAGCTACAGGCTGTGATGGACTGGCAGGAACCTCATTCTCTTAAGCGGTGCAGCGCTTTATGGGGTTCATTAATTACTATCGCCAGTTCATTCCCCACTTCTCAACTTTGGTAGCTCCCTTGGTTGCCCTCACCAAGAAGGGAGCAAATCCCAAATTGTGATCGGAGGAGGTCTCCAAGGCCTTTCTCGCTATTAAGTCACTCTTCGCTAGCGCTCCCATCCTACATCACCCCGATGTAGATAAGCCGTTTATAATGGAGGTGGATGCCTCATCTGTTAGTGCTGGAGCAGTCCTCTTCCAAAAGGATGCTCAAGGTCGGAAGCATCATTGCTTCTTCTTTTTCAAGACCTTCTCACCAGCGGAAAGGAATTATTCCATCGGGGACAGGGAGTTGCTAGCTATGAAGTTGGCTTTCTCAGAGTGGAGACATCACCTGGAGGGGGCTCGCTTTCCCTTCCAGGTTTTTACAGACCACTAAAAATTGGTGTACTTACAGACAGCCCAGCGGCTAAATTCTCGCCAGGCCAGATGGTCCCTGTTCTTCTCCCGGTTCTATTTCACCCTCCATTTTCTCTGGGGAGAAGACCATTCGTGCCGACGCTCTCTCCCACTCCGTAGTGTCATCAGAGGAGGAAGAGCCTCAGCTTATTGTCCCTTCTGAGAGCCTGATAACGGTGGCTCCGGTTTCACTAGAGTCTGTGCCCTTGGGCAAGACTTTCGTACTATCAAATTTGGAAACGGAGGTTCTCTCTTGAGCTTGAGGACATACTGGTGGCCGCATATGGCTCGTGACATCAGGGATTATATTCAAGCGTGTGTCTCCTGCGCCAAGAATCAGTCTCCTCAGCAACAGCCTGCTGGGCTACTTTACCCCCTGCCGGTGGCAGACAGGCCCTGGGAGATGGTTGGGATTGACTTCGTGGTGGGCTTACCTATGTCTCATAGCTGCACCGTTATCTGGGTAGTCACCGATCATTTTTCTAAAATGGTCCACTTGGTGCTGCTTCCACGGTTACTTTCTGCACGGGTCTTGGCGGCATTGTTCATTAAACATATTTTCCGTCTACATGGCATGCCTGACAAAATTGTCAGTGACTTGGGTCCCCAGTTCGCCTCTTGGTTTTGGAGAGAGCTCTGTCGTTTACTCAGCATTGAGCTGAATCTATCTTCTGCATACCATCCCGAGACGAATGGGTTGGTAGAGAGGGCCAACCAGACTCTGGTGACATACCTGCGACATTTTGTCTCTGTTAGGCAGGATGACTGGGCATCTTTGCTACCTTGGGCAGAATTTGCTTTGAACAACGCCGTAGCCGACTCCACTGGGCAGACTCCATTTCTCCATAATTACGGCCAGCATCCGTGTGTCCCTGTGCCCATGCTCGTGTCATCCACTAATTCCAGGGTGGCAGACTGGGCAGTGGAGGCACGTGACATTTGGGACTGCACACAGGATGCCATTCGGGCCTCCAAGGAGAGAATGAGGGTTTCTGCCGATGCACACCGGCGCCCTGATCCGACCTTCACTGCTGGCGACATAGTGTGGCTCTCCGCCCGTAACATCAGGCTGCGAGATGAGTCCACTAAGTTTGCGCCTCGCTACATTGGTCCTCTCAAGGTTCTGGAACAGGCTAACCCTGTGGTCTACCATTTGGCTATTCCTCTGCACCTTGGTATCACCGACACCTTTCATGTTTCCCTCTTAAAGTCCATCTATACTGTATGTCCTGCCTTTCCGAGTCATCTGCCGGGACATCGGGTTCATCCACGGATGAGTACAAGGTGAACTCTATCTTGGGGTGCAAGGTGGTACGTGGCAAGAAGTACTATCTGGTGGACTGGAAGGGTCACGGCCCAGATGACAGAACCTGGGAACCTGTGGAGCACATTCGGGCTTCGCTGCTTATTGCAGCCTTTGAGCGAAGCGAGGCTCAAGGAGGAGGGGGCGCTAGGAGGGGGGTAATGTTAGGTGTTGAGTTCCCGCTGCTGCACAGAGGTCGGGGGTCACACGCTCAGGCCCTGTTGCAGCTCCTATTGGTCCACCAGGAAGGTCCTGTAGAGCTGCAACTATAAAAGGTTTGCATGGCCGCACCGCCATTCGCTAGTATCAAATGTGCTTGGCTTATGCCAGTGGATATTATACCACTCTAAACATATGTGGTTTGAGGCTGTAGCTTAGGACTGTACACTCAGGCAGGCAGCTAGCATCAGTGGGGGCAATTAGCTTTCGCTTAGCATCTGGTTCCTTCATGTGTGCGGTTAACACAGAAGAGTTCAAGAGCAAGCACAACCCGTAGTTAGGGTAATAGTTTTGTGTACAGCGCGACTCTGTGAGTCAACAGAGATCGCTTACAGTTCACACGGGGTGAAGAATAACCCACGTGTGAGCTCATAGGTTATCCGCCATTACTTTGCAGCAGATATCTCTGCACAGTGGACCCCGGGCTGCAAACACACCTTGTAGCTACCTATCTATACTCAGTGCATTCCGCTAACCCTAACAGTGTGGGAAGCCGCAACGTAACTTCCTCATCTTCCTTCTCCTCCACCTCCTGAGCTGCTCAGCTGTGTACCTCTTGGTTCACACCAAGTGGTATCTACAACCTCATTGTTATCCTCTCTGTTATCACACTCCTCAATCTGAGAATTACCCTCCTCCTCTTTCTGCCCTGACACCACAGTACAGCCCGCGTGCGCTCTGGTATCTAAGTCTCTTCAGGTTCACTCTCATAAAAATGAACTAAACCTGGATTAGCCAACACTTTTCCACACTACCAAAAGATATCAGCACATAAAGTGTTTGTAATACTCAATATTTTAACCCCTTAAGCCCCGAGGGTGGTTTGCACGTTAATGACCAGGCCAATTTTTACAATTCTGACCACTTTCACTTTATGAGGTTATAACTCTGGAACGCTTCAACGGATCTTGGCGATTCTGACATTGTTTTCTTGTGACATATGGTACTTCATGATATAACTTGCGTTTATTTGTGAAAAAAACTGAAATTTGGCAAAAATTTTGAAAATTTTGCAATTTTCCAACTTAGAATTTTTATGCCCTTAAATCACAGAGATATGTCACACAAAATAATTAATAAGCAACATTTCCCACATGTCTACTTTATATCAGCACAATTTTGGTACCAAAATTTTTTTTGTTAGGGAGTTATAAGGGTTAACAGTTGACCAACAATTTCTCATTTTCACAACACCAATATTTTTTAGGGACCACATCACATTTGAAGTCATTTTGAGGGGTCTATATGATAGAAAATAACCAAGTGTGACACCATTCTAAAAACTGCATCCCTCAAGGTGCTCAAAACCACATTCAAGAAGTTTATTAACCCTTCAGGTGTTTTACAGTAATTTTTGGAATGTTTAAAAAAAATGAACATTTAACTTTTTTTCACACAAAATATAATTCAGCTCCAATTTGTTTTATTTTACCAAGGGTAAGAGAAGAAATTAGACCACAAAAGTTGTTGTGCAATTTGTCCTGAGTACGACGATACCCCATATGTGGGGGTAAACCACTGTTTGGGCGCATAGCAGAGCTCGGAAGGGAAGGAGCGCTATTTTACTTTTCAATGCAAAATTGACTGGAATTAAGATGGGATGCCATGTTGCGTTTGGAGAGCCCCTGATGTGCCTAAACATTAAAACCCCCCACAAGTGACACCATTTTGGAAAGTAGACCCCCTAAGGAACTTATCTAGATGTGTTTTGAGAGCTTTGAACCCCCAAGTGTTTCACTACAGTTTATAACGCAGAGCCGTGAAAATAAAAATTCTTTTTTTTTTTCACAAAAATGATTTTTAGCCCCCAGTTTTGTATTTTCACAAGGGTATCAGGATAAATTGGACCCCAAAAGTTGTTGTCCAGTTTGTCCTGAGTACGCTGATACCCCACATGTGGGGGGGAACCACTGTTTGGGCGCATGACAGAGCTCGGAAGGGAAGGAGCGCCATTTGGAATGCAGACTTAAATGGATTGGTCTGCAGGCATCACGTTGCATTTGCAGAGCCCCTGATGTACCCAAACAGTACAAACCCCCCACAAGTGACCCCATATCGGAAACTAGACCCCCCAAGGAACTTATCTAGATGTGTTGTGAGAACTTTGAACCCCCAAGTGTTTCACTACAGTTTATAACGCAGAGCCGTGAATATAAAAAATCATTTTTTTTCCACAAAAATTATTTTTTAATCCCCAGTTTTGTATTTTTCCAAGGGTAACAAGAGAAATTGAACCCAAAAAGTTGTTGTCCAATTTGTCCTGAGTACGCTGATACCCCATATGTGGGGAGGAACCACCGTTTGGGCTCATGGCAGAGCTCGGAAGGGAAGGAGCGCCATTTGGAATGCAGACTTAGATGGATTGGTCTGCAGGCATCACGTTGCATTTACAGAGCCCCTGATGCACCTAAACAGTAGAAATCCCCCACAAGTGACCCCATATTGGAAACTAGACCCCCCAAGGAACTTATCTAGATATGTTGTGAGAACTTTGAACCCCCAAGTGTTTCACTACAGTTTATAACGCAGAGTCGTGAAAATAAAAATTTATTTTTTCCCACAAAATTTGGGGTAAACCCCTGTTTTGGCGCATGGGAGAGCTCGTAAGGGAAGGAGCACTGTTTTACTTTTTCAACGCAGAATTGGCTGGAATTGAGATCGGACGCCATGTCGCGTTTGGAGAGCCCTGATGTGCCTAAACAGTGGAAACCCCCAATTCTAACTGAAACCCTATCCCAAACACACCCCTAACCCTGATCCCAACCATAACCCTAACCACACCCCTAACCCTGACACACCCCTAACCCTAATCCCAACCGTAAATGTAATCCAAACCCTAACCCTAACTTTAGCCCCAACCGTAACTCTAACTATAGCCCCATCCCCAACCCTAACTTTAGCCTCAACCCTAACTATAGCCCTAACCTTAACTTTAGCCCCAACCCTAACCCTAACTTTAGCCCCAGCCCTAACCCTAACTTTAGCCCCAGCCCTAACCCTAACTGTAGCCCCAACCCTAACTGTAGCCCTAATCCTAACTGTAGCCCTAACCCTAGCCCCAACCCTAACCCTAGCCCCACCCCTAACCCCAACCCTAGCCCCAACCCTAGCCCTAACCCTAACACTAGCCCTCACCCTAGCCCTAACCCTAGCCCTAACCCTAACCCTAGCCCTAACCCTAAACCTAGCCCTAATGGGAAAATGGAAATAAACACATTTTTTTAATTTTTTTATGTTTCCCTAACTAAGAGGGTGATGAAGGGGGGTTTGATTTACTTTTATAGTGGGTTTTTTAACAGATTTTTATGATTGACAGCTGTCACACACTAAAAGACGCTTTTTATTGCAAAAAATATTTTGGCGTTACCACATTTTGAGATCTATAATTTTTCCATATTTTGGTCCACAGAGTCATGTGGGGTCTTGTTGTTTGCGGGACGAGTTGACATTTTTATTGGTGCCATTTTTGGGCATGTGACATTTTTTGATCGCTTTTTATTCCGATTTTTGTGAGTCAGAATGACCAAAATCCAGCTATTCATCAATTTCTTTTGGGGTGGGGGGGTTATACCGTTCCACGTTTGGTAAAATTGATAAAGCAGTTTTATTCTTCAGGTCAGTACAATTACAGCGATACCTCATTTACATAATTTTTTTATGTTCTGGCGCTTTTATACGATAAAAAATATTTTATAGAAAAAATAATTATTTTTGCATCGCTGTATTCTGAGGACTATAACTTTTTTACTTTTTTGCTGATGATGCTGTATGGCAGCTCGTTTTTTGCGGGACAAGATGACGTTTTCAGCGGCACCATGGTTATTTATATCAGTCTTTTTGATTGCGTGTTATTCCACTTTTTGTTTGGCGGTATGATAATAAAGCGTTGTTTTTTGCCTCTTTTTTTATTTTACGGTGTTCCCTGAAGGGGTTAACTAGTGGGACAGTTTTATAGGTCGGGTCGTTACGGACGCGGCGATACTAAATATGTGTACTTTTATTGTAAAATGTATTTATTTATTGTAAAAAATAATTATTTAGATAAAGAAATGTATTTATGAGAACAATATTTTTTTTTTCTTTATTTAGGAATTAAATTTTTTTTTTTTTTACTTTGTCCCAGGGGGACATCACTGTATAGTGACAGATTGCTGATCTGACACTTTGCAGAGCACTGTGTCAGATCAGCGACCTGACATGCAGGGCTCCTGACTTACCAGTGCCTGACTTACCAGCGCCTGCTCTGAGCAGGCACTTGGTAGGCCACCTCCCTCCAGGACCCGGAAGAAGCCCCACGGCCATTTTGGATCCGGGATCTGCAGGGAGGAGACGCTCGGTACAAGGAGAGCACATCGCCTTGTACCGATCATCTCAGGGAAGCACGCAGGGAGCCTCCTCCCTGCGCGGTGTTTCCCTGTACCGCCGGAATGCTGCGATCATGTTTGATCGCAGTGTGTCAGGGGTTAATGTGCCTGGAGCAGTCCGTGACTGCTCCTGGCACATAGTGCCGGATGTCAGCTGTGATAATCAGCTGACACCTGGCCGCGATCGGCCGCGCTCCCCCCGTGAGTGCGGCCGATCACAAATGACGTACTATCCCGTCACTGGGAATTGTCCCAGGTCACCTTGACGGGATAGTACGTCATATGGGATTAAGGGGTTAATGAAGCCCGCCAGTTGTTGCCTTTCAGAGGTCTATAGATGACCCTAATCATATTTTCTGTCTGGCTTTGCACTTTCTGCAAAGCCTTTATCTTTTATGCTTGTATAAGTACATCAACAACAAAATATTATCATTCAAAATGTTGTTATGGATTCAGTGACTCATCCATACAGTTTAACATGGTTATTGTTGTATTATGGTGGTATTTTAAACATGCAAAAATCATAGAAAAATAGTTCAGGATTAAATTACTCATACATACAGTATTAAGTGCTTTATGTCACATTTTTGTGGTGTGTAAAAGTAGAAAATGTGTTTGAAAATTTTGCTTGTTTCTTCACATTTCTTACCCATACACTATTCCATGTTCTGGGGTACTTTTTTGTGATATATAATAAATACTAAAATAAAGTTTTGCTGGGTTACATTTCTCAGCCATACAGTATTATATATTCTTGGATACATTTCGTTCGTATATAACCCTCCAAAATCTTTTTCAATATTTTATCACTATTATATTGGTCACCTACAGACTATTCCGTTGTCTGGAGTACATTTTGTTGCTATAAAAGCCTCAAAAAATTGATAAAAATTTTATCGTTAAAAGAGGAGGTTTTGCAGGTGAAGCAAGTTGAGATGGAGCAAGAAACTATACTGGGTGATACTACACAGCCCATCCTCATCTCATCTCATCTCATCTTCTTAATGAGATTTGGGTGATAATGAGGAGGGGAAGGTGGAGGAGAATGACCAGGAGCTGGTTGCCTACGCTACAGATGTTAGTACCCACACCACCTTGATCCCATCTGTTCAGCGTGCATGGCCTGAATAGAAGATGGAGAGGTAAGACGAAGAGGACAACATGGACAGTCGCCCTCTTGGTGGGGATAGAGAAGTCTTGGCTGTTGGCAGTCTGGCACACATGGCTGAGTTTATGTTCCTCTGCTTTTCCTGTGACCATTGTGTTATATGCATTTTGGACACTAATTACTGACTGGTCACCCTTCTAGACCCACACTACAAGATGAACTTTACATCTCTCCTTCCATTGGCAGAAATGTCTGATAGAATGTTGCAGTACCAGAAAGCCCTAGTTGAAGAATTGTTAAAAAAAATCCCATCTGACAACACTGGAGACAGAGGTCACAGTTCCTTAATCAGCCAAGGAGTAGAGATGAGGAAAACACACACCAGATACAGTGGAGGCAGGGAAACAATATTAACCCCTTAATGACCAATGTCGGATCTATACGTCAGCAGACACCTCCCCGTTTGGTGCGAGCTTCGTCGATTTTCCGATCTTATCAGCTATGTGCCGCTAACAGCTATGGGAGAAATCGCAATCCTTCCGTGTCTGTTAACCTGTTAAATGCCGCTGTCAAACGCTGACTCCGCTGCCAAATACGCTTGGCAGTGGAGTCTGGACGCTAAGAGTGATGTTTTTTGCTTGTCTGTCTCTCATTTGTCAATGTCCCCTGTGTTTGTACCTGTCATGCTGCTACAGTGCAGTACAGCGCAACCTCCACCAGGGGGAGCTTGAAAGGGAAGTGAGACTGCACACACAGAGCAGCAGAACAGATTCCACCAAGTAGCAAGAGAGTGGTCAGACATGGCGAGTCAAAGCACGAGATAGCATGACAGTACAAAAGAATTAGACAGAACGGATAGTCAGGACGTAGCAAGAGATCAGTAAACCAGAACGTCAAATATACAGTACAATAGGGACAAACAGTAACGGAGTCAAATAGCCAAGCCAGGAGGTCAGAACTGGAGAATCAAGCAGATAAACAGAGAAACGATGGGAAAAGGGCAGACAGAGGGAGTAAACAGACACGGGACAAGTCAGGGATCACAGCAGGACAAATCAAGAGTTACCAGAGTCAGGTTCACACGCCGAAGACAGAACTATACCTGACACCACCAGCAGGATACCTGGGAGCTAAATAGCAAACCTGAGCCCAGAATGAGGCAGAGAAAAGTTAACCCTTGACATGATTCGCCCGGAAAAAGAGCAGACAGGACTAAACTCTGGAACGGATCATGACAGTACCCTCCTCTCAAAGGGGGGTCACCGGACCCCCAGGTTTTCCAGGATAACATGCGTGAAATGCCCAGACCAGTCGATCAGCATGGACAAATCGCGACGGGACCCAAGATCGATCCTCAGGACCGTAACCCCTCCAATGGACCAAATACTGAAGTGAATTACGGACCATGCGAGAATTAACAATCCATTCCACTTCAAACTCAGTCTGACCATCCACAGAGACAGGAGGTGGAGGGGATGGAGGCCCAGCAGAGGATGGTACAAATTACTTAAGAAGGGACTTATGGAACACATTGGGAATCCGAAGCGACGGAGAAAGCCGTAAGCGAAAGGCAACCGGATTGACCACTTCAATGATCTCATAAGGACCAATAAACCTGGGACCTAGCTTAGCAGAAGGAACCTTAAGGCTACTTTCACACTAGTCTGCCGGTAGGGGCCGTTGCAAACCGTCGGCCCGACGTACCGACAGACAGTGTTTTAATGAAGCACAACGGGGGCAGCGGATGCAGTTTTACAACGCATCCGCTGCCCCATTGTGAGTTCCGGGGAGGAGGGGGCAGAGTTTCGGCCATGCATGCGCGGTCGAAAATGGCGGACACGACGCACAAAAAAAGCTACATGGAATGATTTTTTGTGCCGACGGTCCGCCAAAACACGATGCATCCATCGCACGACGGATGCGACATGTGGCAATCCGTCGCAATGCGTCGCTAATGCAAGTCTATGGAGAAAAAACGCATCCTGCAGGCAACTTTGCAGGATGGGTTTTTTCTCCAAAATGACTCATTGCGACGGACAGCAAACAACGCTAGTGTGAAAGTAGCCTAAGATGAATGTTCCTGGTAGACAACCACACTTTATCTCCTACCAGCAATATAGGTCCTACAGACTGTTGCTTATCCGCAAAAAGTTTATGTTTGCCCTGAGCCTCGCCAATGTTCTTCTGGACCTCCCTCCACATCTCCCCCAATTGTTGCACTGCCGTATCAGCCCCTAGACATCCTGAATCTAGCCTAGAAAATTCTCCAAAATGGGGGGTGAAAGCCATAGTTACAGAAGAATGGAGATGTGCCCGTGGACTGGTTAATCCGATTGTTAAATGCAAACTCAGCCAGGGGCAACGAAGAACACCAATCATCCTGCCGAGACGTAGCAAGACACCTCAAAATCTGTTCAAGTGACTGATTGGTCCTCTCCGTCTGACCATTGGTCTCAGGATGGTAAGCAGAGGAGAAGGTCAAGCAAACACCCAATCTTTTACAAAATGCCCTCCAAAATTTGGACACAAATTGTACCCCTCTATCAGAAACAACATTTAAAGGCACGCCATGCAGCCATACAATGTGCTCAACAAACAGCTTAGGTAATGTTTCAGCATTAGGCAATCCCGCCAGAGGTACAAAATGTGCTTGTTTACTGAATCTGTCAACAACTACCCAGATTACAGTTTTGCCATTAGAAGGAGGGAGGACAGTGATAAAATCCATGGACAAATGAGTCCAAGGTCTATCCGGAATTGGCAATGGCACCAATTCCCCAGCTGGCCGGTTATGGGAGCTCTTAGCATGGGCACAGGTATCACAAGCAGATACAAACACAGTGATATCAGAGGTCATGGAGGGCCACCAAAACAGCCTAGGAATGGCTTTCCGGGTGGCAGAGATCCCCGGGTGTCCACTGAGAGCAGAATCGTGGAACTCTCGGAGAACCCTCAACCGGTACTGAACCAGGACAAAGAGCATATTGTCAGGCAAAGAGGGAGGAGCAAGAGTCTGAGCCTTCCGAATCTCCTGCTCCAATTCAGAGGATACCTCTGCAACAACCACCCCGTGCTGAAGATAGGAGAGGGAGGTTCAGGGGGTGATATCGGATCAAGACTGCGAGATAAGGCATCCGCCTTGACATTCTTCGAACCAGGCTGAAAAGTGATTGAAAAATGAAAACGAGAATAAAAAGCGACCACCTAGCCTGTCTAGGAGTTAACTGTTTGGCAGATTCAATATACGTCAAGCTCTTGTGGTCCATAATCACCGTGATCCGATGAACCACCCCCTTCAAAAAATGCCTCCAATCTTCAAAAGCCAATTTTATGGCCAATAAATCCCGATTACCAACATCATAGTTTCTCTCTGCAGAGGAAAACTTCCTGGAGAAAAAGGCACATGGTCTTAAATTGGTCAAAGTAACGGGTCCTTGAGACAACACCACCCCCACTCCCACCTCTGATGCATCCACCTCTACAATGAATGGTTCAGATGGATTGGCCTGAACCAATACAGGAGCAGACATAAAACACTTTTTTAATGTAACAAATGCTTCAACCGCCAAGGGTGACCAAACCTTGAGATCAGCCCCCTTGAGGCTAAGATCGGTGAGTGGCTTGACCACCTGAAAAAACCCTTGATAAATTTTCGATAATAATTGGCGAAACCCAGAAAACGGCTGTAACCCCTTGAGGTCTCTGAATTGCACCCAATCAACAATGGCCTGTACCTTTCTGGGATCCATCCGAAACCCATTGGTAGAAAGGATGATCCCCAGAAAAGAAAGATCCTGGACACAAAACAAACGTTTCTCGGGTTTAACGAATAGAGAATTTCCCCGTAACCTGTGAAGAACAGCACATAAATGACCAATGTGGGATTCCTTGTCGGGCGAGAAAACAAGGATATCATCCAGGTATACAACCATAAAGCGCCCAATAAAATCAGAAAAAGCATCATTCATGAAGTTCTGAAACACGGCAGGCGCGTTCGTGTGACCGAAGGGCATGCTCCCCTGAGATCAAGTTTGGAAAACCACTTAGCCCCAGACAATTGGTTATAGAGATCAGGAATGAGTGGGAGAGTGTAGGTATTCCTCACCGTAATTTTATTTAGTTCCTGGAAATCGAGGCATGGGCATAAACCACCATCTTTTTTCTTGACAAAAAAAAATCCCATGGCCACAAGTGAGACAGAGGGATGAATTAGACATTTGAGTAGACTATCAGAGATATAGTTTTTCATAGCAGTACTTTCCGGGCCAGAAAGATTGTACAAACGGGCTTTGGGCAATTTAGAACCCAGAATAAGAATGATGATACAATCATAAGGACGATGGGGTGGTAAGACCTCAGCCTTTTTCGGAGAACACGTCCCCAAAGTCCTTTAGCTACTCCGGAATACCCTCCGGACTAATGGCAGACACAAAAACAGCAGAAAGACAACCATTGGAACAATTAGGAGCCCATTTAACAATATCACGAGATCCCCAGTCTATAACAGGATTATGCCTCTGCAACCATGGGAATCCCAGCACCAGTCCCGCAGGAAGATTATTAATAACAAAACATGAAATTCGTTCCTGGTGCAAGGAACCCACCTTGAGGAGGAACTCCTCGGAGACAAATGTAAGGACATTTTGAGCCAATGGTGTCTTATCAATGGCAACGATATGAATGCGAGCCTAACTGTCCCTAACTTTAACTTGGACACCAGACTAGAGTCAATGAAGTTCATGGAAGATCCACAGTCCACAAACGCTGAAGTGAATGCAGAACCACATCCATAACACAGTTCCATCTCTAACAAAACTTTTTGAAATGATGAAAATGGTACCTGAGAGTCTGCATGACCTCCTAGACCATCACCCAGACTCGGCAGCTTGTTACTCGATGGACAAGAGGGGCAGTCCTTCTTCCAATGTCCCAGATCTCCACAATAAAAACATAATTTCCCATCATGTCGTCGTTTCCTCTCTTTCTCCTTGAAGTTGGTGGCACCAGCCTCCATAGTCTCCTTGAATGACATCACCTCAGACTTGGCAGGCAATATAGGAATCTCACGCTTGATAATTCCTCTCTCCTGTAACCTCCGGTCCATACAAATGGCCTGGGTCATGGCCTCCTCTAGGGAACCGGGTGGCGTATGAAGGGCCAGCGCATCCTTGAGATGATCAGAAAGTCCTCTCTCAAATAGGCATCTCAGAGCAGAGTCACCCCAAGACACCTCAACAGACCACAGCCTAAACTCAAAACAATACTGTTCAGCAGTGAGTTCATCCTGGGAGAGACTCATGATCATGTCCTCTGCTACCCTGACCCAGTCTGGTTCATCATAAATCAGTCACAAAGTCTCAAAGAATCTGTCCATAGACACACATTCAGGGGCAAAAGCAGGTAAACAGAGAAACAATGGGAAAAGGGCAGACAGAGGGAGTAAACAGACACGGGACAAGTCAGGGATCACAGCAGCTGACACCACTAGCAGGATACCTGGGAGCTAAACATCAAACCTGAGCCCAAAATGAGGCAGAGAAAAGTTAACCCTTGACATGATCCGCCTGGAAAAAGAGCAGACAGGACTAAACTCTGGAACGGATCATGACAGTACCATTTGCAGTGTGAGGTGACAGCGAAGAACAAGTTTCCTGATGTAGGTGGGGGGAATGACCCACTTAGGGCATTAGGGGAGTGCAGGGACACAGGCTCAGGTTTGAGCTCAGGAGGTGTCCACCCCTCATTTTCCTATTGGTAGGGCCTTCCTCTCCCCTTTTCCATCCTGTTGTGTTTGTTGCGGTGTCCGCTGACCGACCCCCCTTTGGGTCATTGTATTTCATGAAAAGCGCCACCCGGTGGTCGGCGCTCATAGCAAGTAAAGTATTCTGCTACATGCAGGCGATCTGATCTTTGCCTGCATTAGCAGAGCCGATTAAGTTATGTCAGCTTCTAGTCTCCCATGAAGACTATTGAAGCATGCCAAAAGTGGAAGAAAAGTTTAAAAAAATATAAAAAAATAAAAAAATATGAAAGTTCAAATCACTCCCTTTTCGCCCCATTCAAAATAAAACAATAAAAAAAAATCAAACATACACATATTTGGCATCTCCACCTTCAGAATCGCCTGATCTATCAATAAAAAAAGGATTAACCTGATCGGTAAATAACGTAGCGAGAAAAAAAGTCAAAATGCCAGAATTACGTTTTTTTGGTCGCCGCGACATTGTATTAAAATGCAATCATGGGTGATCAAAAGATCGTATCTGCATCAAAATGGTATCATTAAAATGTCAGCTCGGCAGACAAAAAATAATCCCTCATCCGACCCGAGATCATGAAAAATAGAGACGCTACAGGTATTGGAAAATGACGCAATTTTTTTTTTAACAAAGTTTGGAATTTTTTTTCACCACTTAGATAAAAAGAACCTAGACATCTTTGGTGTCTATGAACTCGTAATGACCTGGAGAATCATAATGGCAGGTCAGTTTTAGCATTTAGTGAACCTAGTAAAAAAGCAAAGAAAAAGAACAACTGTGGGATTGCACTTTTTTGCTATTTCACCGCACTTTGTATTTTTTCCCGTTTTTCAGGACACGATATGTTAAAACCAATAGTGTCATTCAAAAGTACAACTCGTCCGACAAAAAACAAGCCCTCATATGGCCATATTGACCTCTGGTCATGAAGCGGTTAAAGGTCTGGTCTGATGGGACCCGTAAAAGCGCTGTTGTTCAGCGCGAAACGGCTGTTGTTCCGTCCTGCGCACTCCTCACTCGTCAGACTCCCCCATGCCGTGAAGACTTATCCTTACATGTTGCAATAAAAAGAACACTTTGACCACAGTGCCGGTGAGTGCTGCGTTTATCTTTTTGCTTTTCATTTATGATAGACTTTTTGTTTCTACGCAAGCACCGCCGGTAGATACATCGGTGGGTCCGCCCCACTTTGGCAGTACACTGTGATATATATCCTCTGGAACAAGCTGTGCCACTTTACTTCTTTTTTTCTCTTTGTTCTTTCTCAACCTATAGTTAACTGTCCTGCCGTTGGTTTGAAGTAATGCTTGGAGCCTAATACTTCCTCGGCGTTCTGGCCACCGGCTACACGCCTCAGTAGGATGTTGCTGATCTTGTGGCACGACTCCTACTGGCTTTATCTCCTTTTTGCTGCGATCTCGTTACTCACTTCTCCACAATAAACCTTGCTTCTTGTCCTTTCTTAGGATACCGCCGCAATGAAGTGCAGGCGCGGTTCCGTAACGTTCTGTCTTGTTCGCTAGGCCTCTGTCAGGATCCCACCCCTGACAGGGACCCCCCTGAATCTTTCCCCTGCAACACCCTCTGCCACAGGATGTTGCCTGGTTCCAACCCAGTCAGCTTCTAATTAACTTCCTATCCAGCCCCCAGTTTTACCAGATTGTGAGGAGTGGCCTAGTACATAGAACCCTTTGCTCCCCCTGGTGGCCAGAATGTGAAGTGTATTGGTGCCTGTGATACCTGGTCAGGTGAACTCCTTAAGTGCCATCAGACGTACCATCACCCCCCTTAGCGGCGGAGCGTCAGTACTGCAACGACCAGGACTCTGGGGCACTGCAAGTATATGTATGAATATATATATATATATACATACTGTATATATATAAGTGCAGCGCCCCAGAGTCCTGGTCGTTGCAGTACTGTGGCTCCGCCACTAAGGGGAGCTATGGTGCGTCTGGTGGCACTGAAGGAGTTCATCTGATCAGGTATCACAGACACCAATACATTTCACAGTCGGGCCTCCGGGGGGAGCTAAGGGTTCTATTCACTAGGCCACTCCCCACCATAGTGGGTAAACTGGGGGTCAGGCAGGAAGTTAGAGGAGAAAGCTGACTGGGTTGGAACCAGGCAACACCTTGTGGCAGAGGGTGTTGTGGGGGAAGATACAGTAGGGTCTCTGTCAGGGGTGGGATCCTGACAGAGGCTTGGCAACTTGAACGAACGTAACGGGACCGTGCCTGCTCCGGGTAGCGGCGGTGCCCAAGGAAGGATTAGAAGCGAGATAGATTGTGCTGAGTGAGAAACGAGATCAAGCAAAAGGAGAAATACCAGTAGGAGTCGTGCTGTAAGACCGAAGCAACATCCTACTGAGGCGCACTACCGGTGTCCGGAACGCCGAGGGAGTATCATAACATTCAGCTTCAAGCAATACTCCAAACAGCGGCAGGACAGTCAGTCTAAGGCGGGCTGTCTAACTTAAATCACCTATGCAGTCTTGGGGTGCAACTTGTGGAGAGGGGCGACTCTAGGGTCCCGGAAGAGCTCCGAGCCTACCCATCAAACGGGTGCCGTCCCAACCAGAACACCAGGGAGGGACGGAGGATTAGCAGAACATCATCTAATTGAGTTGTGAGGGAACTTAAGAAACAGACACAACAGTTGTGGGGACTTTCTGTAAGCACAGCAGGGAAGGACCACAACACCTAGCGCTAGAAGGAAGGCACAGATTTCCACCTGCTAGGAGAACTGCGGAGGTGCCATTGGGCCGGCCGGACTTGCGCAGCCTGGTTATCCGGATTCCGGACTGAGGACCCAGAGATCTTCAGTAAAGAGGTAAAGAGACTGCAACCTGGTGTCCTCGTTATTTACTGCACCGCACCACCACAGCCTCATCACTACCATCATCCATCATATCTATCCACATCATTGACTGTGCGCCCCTCGGCAGGGTCACGGACCGGGGCCTAGCCGCCGTGACAACCCCAGAGCAGAGACTCAGAGGCCCGGTACCGGGTACCCCTCGGCCCTGCGGCAGTGGGGGCGCTACAATTTGGCGTCACGAACAGGATCTACTTAAGCCTGAAGAATCAGGTCATGTGTGCCTTGGAACTGTGATTTGTTGTGCTTGGACTGTACTTTATTACAAAGACTGTGCTGCGCCATTTACTGCCAAAATCCGCCGCCATTATAGCGCTGAGGAGAGCGCAGGAGAAGAAGAGGGGCGTGGAGTGGGCGTAGGCAAGCTGAAGAGCGCGAAAAACAATGGCCGCCCAGTCTAAATATTTCTGCACCGTGAGGACGTGTCCGTCAGCAGCAGAGATCCGCCTCCTAATCCTCAATGCAGGGCGGAGACCGAGAAAACGACACCGCCCACGAAGGAGAGAGCGGGAAAAAGACCAGGAAGTGACCCACGTGGAGGACGCTATGGCCAGCAGCTCCGAACCCGACAGTGGGGTTGAAGTGGAAATCTCCCCCAACTACCCGGATGAGCACGGCAGCCCGTTCTCCGTGGACAGCACTGAACTTCTGCGGGACGAGATGGAGAGCCTGATCGACCAACTCCTCCAACTGAACATGAAGGCCCAGGCCCCGCACCAGGCAGCGCCGGAAGAAGGTCCTCAGGCGTCGGATCCTGCACCGTCACTGGAGCAGCCGCTGAGATCCTCGTCGACACCGCCGGAGGAATCTGCCGCGGAGGAGGCCCCTGCATCGGCTGGTGAGTCCGCCGACCCCGTCCCACCGGCCGAGGGCTTACTAGTAGGCCCCGTTGCGGCACCCCCTCTCCCCGGGACCCATAGACTCCAACGCCTGTTACCCTGGGAGGAGGCCACGGGCATGGAACACCGCATGAAGGCCCCGATCGCGCCAACCACCCTGCTGTGTGAAGTCCGTGCAGAGCGCACAGTGTGTCGCTGGATGAACCCAGGCTCTAACCTTATGGGGTTCCCCGGGGTGAAGACCCAAGAGGGGGAGATGGTACAGGCCCTAAGCTGGGAGGAATACCGGGTCCAGCTAGAACAACAGTGGAAAGAGGAGGAGAAGACATACCAGGCCGGGCTGGAGGCCCACCATCAAAAAGACTTGGCGGTTAAGGACCGGGCCCGCAAGGATCCCACTGCTCAGCAGGCCCCGCGCAGGCCGGGCACCGTCATTGACTTTAAGCTCCGTGGAGGCTGGGGCTTTATAAAAGAGCCGGGTCTATATGCCGAAGTTTTTGTTAACCGGCGGGATGTAGAGTCGCATCTTAGAGAGGGCCACCCAGGCCGGGATCTTTATCCGGGGGATGATGTCATCTACACCCGGCACCTTGGAGAGAAGGGGTGGTTTGCCCTGAACGTCCACAAGAGGCACAGTCCCATGACCCCCTTGCCTAGGGTGTCCGAAAAGTTGTCCCCCATGGCCAGGGTGCCCCCTTGTGACCGGCCCACGATTACCACTGAGACCACCGTGGTCACCCCAACAGGCACAATTGTGAAGACCACGACTTGCCGCGTCATGACCTCCACCGCTGTCGTGGCCACGCAGGCACCTCCTCAGGTGACCAGCGTGTCTACTGCTCAAGGATTGAAGACTGTGGGTACACAGACCCCCAGATGGGACGACAGGCCCCCTTATGCAGTACCAGGCGGCTCGCAATACCCAAAGGGGTTGCCCCCGCCGGTGCTGCCTCCTGGGTGGTTTGAGTAGACGTTCTCGTATTCTGAATATGTACATAGTTTCTTAACTGTTGTTTGTTTCCTGATTTTTGCTGCTGAAACCCGTCCAGGGTTAACTTTAAATGGGATCCTTTTGTTGACCCGGGATCCCTATTGTTTTGTTTGATTTTCTGAAGTTTTTGCACAAAGTTTCCAGAACTGCCGCAATCATGAACAGTGCATGATACGAACTTTTTGTACATAGTTTGCACCTTATTAAAGGTGCTCCCTACTGGTTTTACTTAAAGAAGGACTCTTTGTGAAGATACCACACTGGAACCTTTGCTGAGTATGGACTGGTAGCTTGAGAAGGCGTGCTACCTCATAGAGACTCGGTCCCCTCTTAAAGGGGATGTTCATCTGTTGCACTTGAATGGTGATATTGCTTTAAGACAGATAGCAATAATGTTTGATGAAAGAAAGTAATGATAATGTTTATATGAGAAAGTTTTATGTATCCAACCTGTTAATTGTAAAGAAATGCTGATGATGTTCTCTGAAAAGAAAAAGTGAAAGATAGAAGAAGGATGCAGTGGGCCCGTAGGGGTAGACGTGGTGTCCAGCAAGCATGTTAGTGAGAAAGATAATGAGAAGGTTTAATGTTCGATAAAAGAAACTGTTTTTGATAATGTTGATAGATAGTGGGGATAGAAGGTGAACCCTGAGTCCTCAGAGGAGTCAGGTAAAAATGGCTCGGTGCTCTTAAACTGAAAGTAATGTTATGCTCTATACTGTGTATAGTAGTTGAAAAGGCAGTAGGCCCGGGCTGAACGGGGCGGTCCTGCATAGAAGGGAGAGGCAGTAGGTCTGGTGCCGTTAGGACAGGCGGTCCTGCAGATTTGAAGAAGGAGAATGGAAAAGTTAAATTACCTTATAATGTGATTATAAGAAGGTCTTTAGTGGATACAGAGTGTATGTCCTTAAAGGCAATGTTAAATTATTGTTCAACAATTTTGCACTTAGTAGAATACCCGGTTGGGTAAAAGGAAAGTTAACTATAGCATGTTGCTATGATATCTAACCATGTTTGTAACGTTCAAGTGTCCTCACCTCCCATAAAGGGAAGCTCTGTTTAAATATGCTTATTGTCATTGCACTCAACAAAATTGTATGTCTTTTTGCTAACTTGTATTGTTGTTTTCTTCCCAGTCCCGGAGTACTGTGTTTAACCAGGGGGGAGTGCAGCGCCCCAGAGTCCTGGTCGTTGCAGTACTGTGGCTCCGCCACTAAGGGGAGCTATGGTGCGTCTGGTGGCACTGAAGGAGTTCATCTGATCAGGTATCACAGACACCAATACATTTCACAGTCGGGCCGGGGGAGCTAAGGGTTCTATTCACTAGGCCACTCCCCACCATAGTGGGTAAACTGGGGGTCAGGCAGGAAGTTAGAGGAGAAAGCTGACTGGGTTGGAACCAGGCAACACCTTGTGGCAGAGGGTGTTGTGGGGGAAGATACAGTAGGGTCTCTGTCAGGGGTGGGATCCTGACAGAGGCTTGGCAACTTGAACGAACGTAACGGGACCGTGCCTGCTCCGGGTAGCGGCGGTGCCCAAGGAAGGATTAGAAGCGAGATAGATTGTGCTGAGTGAGAAACGAGATCACGCAAAAGGAGAAATACCAGTAGGAGTCGTGCTGTAAGACCGAAGCAACATCCTACTGAGGCGCACTACCGGTGGCCGGAACGCCGAGGGAGTATCATAACATTCAGCTTCAAGCAATACTCCAAACAGCGGCAGGACAGTCAGTCTAAGGCGGGCTGTCTAACTTAAATCACCTATGCAGTCTTGGGGGGCAACTTGTGGAGAGGGGCGACTCTAGGGTCCCGGAAGAGCTCCGAGCCTACCCGTCAAACGGGTGCCGTCCCAACCAGAACACCAGGGAGGGACGGAGGATTAGCAGAACATCATCTAATCGAGTTGTGAGGGAACTTAAGAAACAGACACAACAGTTGTGGGGACTTTCTGTAAGCACAGCAGGGAAGGACCACAACACCTAGCGCTAGAAGGAAGGCACAGATTTCCACCTGCTAGGAGAACTCCGGAGGTGCCATTGGGCCGGCCGGACTTGCGCAGCCTGGTTATCCGGATTCCGGACTGAGGACCCAGAGATCTTCAGTAAAGAGGTAAAGAGACTGCAACCTGGTGTCCTCGTTATTTACTGCACCGCACCACCACAGCCTCATCACTACCATCATCCATCATATCTATCCACATCATTGACTGTGCGCCCCTCGGCAGGGTCACGGACCGGGGCCTAGCCGCCGTGACAACCCCAGAGCAGAGACTCAGAGGCCCGGTACCGGGTACCCCTCGGCCCTGCGGCAGTGGGGGCGCTACATATACATATATATATATATATATATATATATATATACAGTACAGACCAAAAGTTTGGACACACCTCTAAAGATTTTTCTGTATCTTCATGACTATGAAAATTGTACATTCATACTGAAGGCATCAAAACTATGAATTAACACTTGTGGAATTATATACTTAACAAAAAAGTGTGAAACAACTGAAATTATGTCTTATATTCTAGGTTCTTCAAAGTAGCCACCTTTTGCTTTGATGACTGCTTTGCACACTCTTGGCATTCTCTTGATGAGCTTCAAGAGGTAGTCACCGGGAATGGTTTTCACTTCACATGTGTGCCCTGTCAGGTTTAATAAGTGGGATTTCTTGCCTTATAAATGGTGTTGGGACCATCAGTTGTGTTGTGCAGACGTCTGGTGGATATACAGCTGATAGTCCTACTGAATAGACGGTTAGAATTTGTATTATGGCAAGAAAAAAGCAGCTAAGTAAAGAAAAACGAGTGGCCATCATTACTTTAAGAAATGAAGGTCAGTCAGTCCGAAAAATTGGGAAAACTTTGAAAGTGTCCCCAAGTGCAGTGGCAAAAACCATCAAGCACTACAAAGAAACTGGCTCACATGAGGACTGCCCCAGGAAAGGAAGACCAAGAGTCACCTCTGCTTCTGAGGATAAGTTTATCCGAGTCACCAGCCTCAGAATTTGCAGGTTAACAGCAGCTCAGATAAGAGACCAGGTCAATGCCACACAGAGTTCTAGCAGCAGACACATCTCTACAACAACTGTTAAGAGGAGACTTTGTGCAGCAGGCCTTCTTAGTAAAATAGCCGCTAGAAAACCAATGCTGAGGACAGGCAACAAGCAGAATAGACTTGTTTGGGCTAAAGAGCACATGGAATGGACATTAGACCAGTGGAAATCTGTGCTTTGGTCTGATGAGTCCAAATTTGAGATCTTTGGTTCCAACCACCGTGTCTTTGTGCGATGAAGAAAAGGTGAAGGGATGAACTCTACATGCCTGGTTCCCACCGTGAAGCATGAAGGAGGAGGTGTGATGGTGTGGGGATGCTTTGCTGGTGACACTGTTGGGGATTTATTCAAAATTGAAGGCATACTGAACCAGTATGGCTACCACAGCATCTTGCAGCGGCATGCTATTCCATCCGGTTTGCGCTTAGCTGGACCATCATTTATTTTTCAACAGGACAATAACCCTAAACACACCTCCAAGCTGTGTAAGGGCTATTTGACCAAGAATGAGAGTGATGGGGTGCTACGCCAGATGACCTGGCCTCCACAGTCATCAGACCTGAACCCAATCGAGATGGTTTGGGGTGAGCTGGCCCGCAGAGTGAAGGCAAAAGGGCCAACAAGTGCTAAGCATCTCTGGGAACACCTTCAAGATTGTTGGAAGACCATTCCCGGTGACTACCTCTTAACTTTCAAAGTTTTCCCAATTTTTCGGACTGACTGACCTTCATTTCTTAAAGTAATGATGGCCACTCGTTTTTCTTTACTTAGCTGCTTTTTTCTTGCCATAATACAAATTCTAACCGTCTATTCAGTAGGACTATCAGCTGTATATCCACCAGACGTCTGCACAACACAACTGATGGTCCCAACACCATTTATAAGGCAAGACATCCCACTTATTAAACCTGACAGGGCACACCTGTGAAGTGAATACCATTCCCGGTGACTACCTCTTGAAGCTCATCAAGAGAATGCCAAGAGTGTGCAAAGCAGTCATCAAAGCAAAAGGTGGCTACTTTGAAGAACCTAGAATATAAGACATAATTTCAGTTGTTTCACACTTTTTTGTTAATTATATAATTTCACATGTTAATTCATAGTTTTGATGCCTTCAGTGTGAATGTACAATTTTCAAAGTCATGAAAATACAGAAAATCTTTAAATGAGAAGGTGTGTCCAAACTTTTGGTCTGTACTGTATATGTATATATATACAGTTTATATATATATATATATATATATATATATATATATATATATATATATATATATATATATATATATATATATATATATATATATATATATATACTGTATATATAACCCATAGGGGTAAATGTTTTCAGCCCATGCTCTTAATGCATGGGCATTACCAGTCTAGGATACCCACTATTTAATAATGGGAAAAAAATAATGTGTGAGGCCCACCGCTTCGTCTCTTTAAATGTGTATTGGAGTGCCTACTTCCAATTTTTGGCATCCCTTGCATTTAGTGCATACACTTTACCAGTATAGGAGACCCACTCCTTAATAATCAGAAAAAATGCTTTTCTGTGGATCCACCTTCTAATTGAGATAACATTTTTGGAAGCCAAAATCGCCGATGTTTTCTATTAGTAGATAATCCAGTGCCTTGCTGTCAGATGGTTGTCACATAGGATCACAATGCATAGGAATAAAGGAGTTCACTGCCGGAATAGGAGCGTTTGTACAGTAAGTACAGAAGATCCTGGTATCCTCTATATCAGACAGTGTAGATGTGAAAAGCTACACTATATTCCTCTACAGGGTTGATGAAATAAGAGTCATTGATGCTGCTACATTAAACTAATTGCTTTTTTCAGGGCTAATTCAAATAGACTCTATTTTGTCATAATAATACTGCTCTTATCTGCAATTCGTCTATGGATGGAGAGGTATGGCAGTAAGTATAGCATATGACAGGCATCTAGTCAGGGATTATTGCCTTAGAAATTCTAAGCCTTGCTGCTTTTTTCAATAGAATCATTGACCGATTCATATTTTTTTCGGTCATCTGTACTCAGAAATTCATTAAAGCTACCAGTGTTACTTGCATTCCTCCAGACTTTGTGGCTGCCACATACATGAAAAAATGTTTTCAGGGCCGGTTCAAATCCCTTGTATATTCTGCAATAATACCTCTCTTATCTGCAATTGGTCTACAGAGAGGTGTTGCAGTGGGAATGGCGTATGACAGGCATCTAGTCAGGGATTATTGCCTTATAAATTTTAAGCCCTGCTGTTGCTTTCTTCCATTTATTCCATGGACTCATTGACCAATTCATGTTTTTTATGATAATTTGTACTCTGAAATTCATCCAAGCTGCCAGGGTTACTTGCAGCTTCCTCCAGACTTCATTACTGCCATGTACATGAAAGCATTGTAACAAAGAGCTATCATAATCAAGTTGATTTGAACAGTTTCATTGATATGTTCAGTTGCGATCTAGTAGTATGGCTTTTAAATATTCCTTGACGTCAGTTGACTAGAGCTCACAGAAATTGTAAGAAGTGGAAGAGTATACAAAAGAAGCAGACAAATAGAAATTAAAATTTGTAAATAGAAGATGAATGTGATGCTGAGTCACTATTCACGGATAAGCCATGAGACAGGATTGTTAGGAGGTCCAAGGTCAGGAATCAGGAGGGCTTATAGTGCAGAGGGTCAATAACAAAGGAGTGGTCAAGTAACAATCTGGGGTTCAATGCCAGGAGGGTAAGTCATGATAAAGGGATAAGAAAAATGGATAGTCAGAGGCCAAGTCCAGAGTCAGGTACCTGAGGTCGAAGAATGTCAAGAGCAAAAGGGATAACACAAACAAATAGTCACAACAAATCCAAGGTCTGATAGCAAGATCAGGAAATCAGACACAGAGCAAAGCATACACATCGCCAAGATGGAGAAGCCTTGATAACTTTTCACAGCTACAGCTTGTCTCTGCCGATCTCCATCTTCTCAGGTCTTCTGCAATACATCCCTGCAAGAAGCCCTTAAAAATAAGAGTGTCATTATAATAAAAATATCTGTCCATACTATGCCATAAATAAACCTCCTATGGTATATGGCCTCCAGTCTGTCTGCACTTATGAGCTATCTAGGTTGTCAAATTCATCGCACACTCTAATGATGAATGTAATTTCTTTTTATCTCAAAATTCGAGTGCTGGTAACATCAGCTCAAAACAAGCATAAAGAGCAAGCTAAAAATGCGATACATATAACATTTAGACCCGATCCCGGGTTTTGTTTGCAAAGTTGCTCTTATTATGCTGAGCATGTTAATAAGAAGTCATGGTGGTCCCTTGTGGGGTAAAGTAGAAAACTTTGTCCTTGACTGTGTTATGCTGGGGTGTGCACCTGTGCCTCAGCTGTATGAGCTACATATGCCACACTGTCTCCCTTAATGAGCTACACTTGCCACACTGTCTGCCATCACCAGCTATAACCACCACAGCATCCGTCCTTATTAACCACAGCCTATACCCTGGCTGTCCCCTCTCCACTTTTTCCCTTACACTCTTTACATCTCCACACTGTCCCGCTGTCATGCTAATCTTTCTCCATTCTGTGCCCCTATTTGACGCTGCCCTCTCCATATCCATTCTGTTACCCCTTTGCTCACTATGCCCCATTATATATTATGGTACATACCACAGCCCCATATACATAGTATGATGTCCACCACAGTCCCCATATACAGTATGATGGGCCCTAATAGTCCCCATAATGACCCATACAGTATAATGGTCCCCCAGTCACCGATACAGTATAATGGCCCCGTCCACAGCCCCTTATATTCTGTATAATATGTAATGACCCCCACAGTAGCCCACACAGTATGATATCCACCATAGCCTCCCTATATATAGTATGATATCCACCACAGCCTCCCATATAATCATATAATTTTTCCACCACAGCACCCTATACACTATGGTTACCACAGCCCTAGGTATAATGTTCTCCATAGTGGCATATGCAGTACTGTACCATAAACCCCAATATAAGGTCCCCAACAGCCCTCTATACAGTAGGGTCATAGCACACCCCAGTGTAATGTCCCTGACAGCACCCCTATACAGTATAAAGACTCCACATCCCCCAGTGTAACATCCTCCACAGACCTCTATATAACAATGTCAAATAGAAAGAAGAGATGCGGCACTCACCCAGTTGTAGTGAAATCCAAGTCCTTTATTTTACCATCCAAAGGTTAAAAAACATTTTTAGAAAATGGCAGGTTAGTACGAGGGTGCGGGGAAAGTTACTCTGACATTCAGCAATGTCAGTTTGTATTTTTCTTTTCAAAATATGTCCCCTCAGGAAAGCAGGAGGTAGCTTTCTAGGCAGGTGACTACCCTGTCTGGCCCTTTTCTCAGCTCTATTAGGAGACACACACTTCATAATGAATCAGAAGCGTTTAACAAATGATGTATGGCCCCCACAAATCTTACTCCAGTCTGCGAGTGCTTGTGTCCATTACAGCACAACCCCTTCTTGATCACTTCAGTCCCTCATATAATATAAAAATAAACAATTTTCACCTAATTATTTTCCCTGTTATTTACTGTACGTATGACGTACGAGAAGATCACGGCATAATATGAGCATTTTAGACATATAAAAAGCAGGTTTAGTGGCTAATCATTATCCAAAAACTTTGTGGAAAACCTTAGTTCTTTTCCTAAGGAATATGGATTTTTGATTATAGAAAGTACCTATAGGAAACACTAGGGAGAATGTTGGGAACAGAATCAGGGTTAAATTGTAATATTTCTCTGCTCACATGCAGTTGTGCTCAAAAGTTTACATACCCCTGCAGAATTTTTGCTTTCTCTGCCTTTTTTCAGAGAATATGAATGATAGCACCAAAACTTTTTCTCCACTTATGGTTAGTGGTTGGGTGAAGCCATTTATTGTAAAACTACTGTGTTTTCTCTTTTTAAATCATAATGACAACCCAAAACATCCAAATGAACCTGATCAAAAATTCACATAACCTGGTGATTTTGGCCTGATAACATGCACAGAAGTTGACACAAATGGGTTTGAATGGCTACTAAAGGTAACATCCTCACCTGTGACCTGTTTGCTTGTAATCAGTGTGTGTGCATAAAAGCTGAGTGAGTTTCTGGGATCCAGACAGACTCTTGCATCTTTCATCCAGCCACTGTGTTGTTTGTCGAAACAAAACCATGGTCAGGTAGACCAACAAAAATGTCATCCAGAACTTCCAGGAAAATTGTTTGGGATGCAAAGAATAACCCACAAATAACATCAGCTGAAATACTGGACTCTCTGAAAACTAGTGGTGTGGCTGCTTCAAGATGAGAAATAAGAAGGCACTTGAAGAAACAAGGGCTGCATGGTCGAGTCACCAGTAGAAAGCCACTACTGCGCAAATGTCACAAATTATCTTGCCTACAATACGCAAAACAGCACAGAGACAAGCCTCAAAACTTCTGGAACAAGGTAATTTGGAGTGATGAAACCAAAATTGAACTTTTTTGCCACAACCATAAACGTTATATTTGGAGAGAGGTCAACAAGGCCTATGATGAAAGGAACACCATTCCAACTGTAAAGTATGGAGGTGCATTGCTGATGTTTTGGGGATGTGTGAGCTACAAAGGCACAGGAAACTTGGTCAAAGTTGAAGGAAGGATGAATGCAGCATGCTATCAGGAAATACTGGAGGCAAATTTGCAATCATCGGCCAGGAAGCTGCGCATGGGACGTACTTGGACGTTCCAACATGACAACAATCCAAAACACAAGGCCAAGTCGACCTTTCACTGGCTACAGCAGAACAAAGTGAAGGTTCTGAAGTGGCCATCTAAGTTTCCTGACCTCAATATCATTGAGCCACGCTGGGGAGATCTCAAGCGTGCAGTTCATGCTAGACTGCCCAGGAATTTACACAAACTGGAGGCTTTTTGCCAAGAAGAGTGGGCAGCTTTACCATCTAAGAAAATAAAGAACCTCATTAACAACTTAGGCTACTTTCACACTAGCGTCATGCACTGCACGTCGTTATGCGTCGTTTTGTAGAAAAAACGCATCCTGCAAAAGTGCTTGCAGGATGCGTTTTTTCTCCATAGACTTGTATTAGCGATGGATTGCGACGGATTGCCACACGTCGCAACCGTCGTGCGACGGTTGCATCGTGTTGCGTCGGTCCGTCGCCACCAAAAAACGTTGCATGTAACGTTTTTTGGTGCGTCGTGACCGTCTATTCCGACCGCGCATGCGTGGCCGGAACTCCGCCCCCTCTTCCCCACACCTCACAATGGGGCAGCGGATGCGTTGAAAAACTGCATCCGCTGCCCCCGTTGTGCGGCGCTTGCACAGTATGCGTCGGTACATTGCGTAACACAAAAGACTTCAAGCTGTCATCGATGTTAGAGGGGGCAATACACAGTATTATGAAATGGGGTATGTGAACTTTTGATCAGGGTCATTTGGATGTTTTGGGTTGTCATTACATTTTAAAAAGAGAAAACACAGTAGTTTGACAATAAATGGCTTCACCCAACCACCAACCATGAGTGGAGAAAAAGTTTTGGTGTTATCATTCATATTCTCTGAAAAAAGGCCAAGAAAGCTAAAATTCTGCCGGGTATGTAAACTATCAAGCACAACTGTATATATATATATTATATTTCATAGGAATGTGAATAGGATTTTTAGCGTTTTGTGGTATAAACGAGACATGTGGGTATATCATACATAGCTTTCCTATCCCCAGCGATCAGCAAGTTATCCTATATGTTATAGATCGATTATTGCCTGTAATGCATTTCATTATTTTTTATATGATTAGATTTATAAGAATATGCTTAAGATTTCATAATATAATTGAGATCAGGTTTACTGAAACCCACATATTGTTATTAGAGGCCTATTTAGAGAATGAAGTAAAAAAAAGTCTCATACTAATAGGAATTTGCATGAAGGCCAGGTTTTTCCTATGAAACTGTAATTACAATGCAAGCTCCAGGTAGGTACCACTCCTCCAAAGCAAATAACTGAATATATAGTTTGCATTGAAGCCAAACAAATAATTAGAGTAACAGCGGAGCAGCATGATTATATAATTATTCTAGCATGAATACCGCACGCATCACCATTAACTGACAGCAATTTAACATTTTAGGCGTGTCTGCAAGATGTGCTACATGTGCTACCTGTTTCACTACATTCTTCAGCTTCTTCTGAACGGATGTCATCCAGCAGGTAGAAATGAGAATCGTGTTCTCCTATGGTCATTTTTTATTATTGTCATCAATCAACACATAAACTGTCACTATCATATCATAAAAGTTTGGGCATGTCATAGACACTTGAGAAGTTTGTGTTCTAAACGTTCACCGACGACTGGAACTAAAGGGGCACTGAGCCCCTAAATTCTATTCAGTTCCATAAGCCCTTAACTTGTCATTATTTGCACTGAATCCATAACCTCCGATTAGCTGCACTGAGCCCCTAACTTCTGATTAGCCGCACTGAGCCCCTAACTTCTGATTAGCCGCACTGAGCCCCTAACTTCTGATTAGCTGCACTGAGCCCCTAACTTCGGATTAGCCGCATTGAGCCCCTAACTTCTGATTAGCTACACTGAGCCCCTATCTTCTCATTAGCTGCATTGAGCCCCTAACTTCCGATTAGCTGCACTGAGCCCCTAACTTCGGATTAGCCGCACTGAGCCCTAACTTCTGATTAGCTACACTGAGCCCCTAACTTCTGATTAGCTACACTGAGCCCATATCTTCTCATTAGCTGCATTGAGCCCCTAACTTCTGATTAGCTGCACTGAGCCCCTAACTTCGGATTAGCCGCACTGAGCCCTAACTTCTGATTAGCTACACTGAGCCCCTAACTTCTGATTAGCTACACTGAGCCCCTATCTTCTCATTAGCTGCATTGAGCCCCTAACTTCCGATTAGTTGCACTGAGCCCCTAACTTCTGATTAGCTGCACTGAGCCCCTAACTTCTGATTAGCTGCACTGAGCTCCTGTCTTCTGATTAGCTGCACTGGGCCCCTAACTTCTGATTAGCTGCACTGAGCCCCTAACTTCTGATTAGCTACACTGAGTCCCTAACTTCTCATTAGCTGCACTGAGCCCCTAACTTCTGATTAGCTGCACTGAGCCCCTAACTTCTGATTAGCTACACTGAGTCCCTAACTTCTCATTAGCTGCACTGAGCCCCTAACTTCTGATTAGCTGCACTGAGCCCCTAACTTCTGATTAGCTACACTGAGCCCCTAACTTCTGATTAGCTACACTGAGCCCCTAACTTCACATTAGCCTCACTGAGCCCCTAATTTCGGATTAGCCGCATTGAGCCCCTAACTTCTGATTAGCTACACTGAGCCCCTAACTTTCTAATTAGCTGCACTGAGCCCCTAACTTCTGATTAGCTGCACTGAGCCGCTAACTTCTGATTAGATGCACTGAGCCCCTAACTTCTGATTAGCTGCACTGAGCCCCTAACTTCTGATTAGCTGCACTGAGCCCCTAACTTCTGATTAGATGCACTGAGCCCCTAATTTCTGATTAGATGTACTGAGCCCCTAACTTCTGATTAGCTACACTGAGCCCTTCACTTCTGATTAGCTGCACTGAGCCCCTAACGTCTGATTAGCTGCACTGAGCCCCAAACTTCTAATTAGATGCACTGAGCCCCTAACTTCTGATTAGATGCACTGAGCCCCTAACGTCTGATTAGATGCACTGAGACCATAACTACGGATTAGCCGCACTGAGCCCCTATCTTCTGATTAGCCGCACTGAGCCCCTAATTTCTGATTAGCCGCACTGAGCCCCTAACTTGTTATGATTAGATGCACTGAGCCCCTAACTTCTGATTAGCTACACTGAGCCCCTAACTTCTGATTAGCTGCACTGAGCCCCTAACTTCTGATTAGCTGCACTGAGCCCCTAACTTCTGATTAGCTGCACTGAGCCCCTATCTTCTGATTAGCTGCACTGAGCCCCTAACTTCTGATTAGATGCACTGAGCCCCTAACTTCTGATTAGATGCACTGAGCCCCTAACTTCTGATTAGCTGCACTGAGCCCCTAACTTCTGATTAGATGCACTGAGCCCCTAACGTCTGATTAGATGCACTGAGACCATAACTACGGATTAGCCGCACTGAGCCCCTATCTTCTGATTAGCCGCACTGAGCCCCTAATCTCTGATTAGCCGCACTGAGCCCCTATCTTCTGATTAGCCGCACTGAGCCCCTAACTTATGATTAGATGCACTGAGCCCCTAACTTCTGATTAGCTACACTGAGCCCCTAACTTCTGATTAGATGCACTGAGCCCCTAACTTCTGATTAGCTACACTGAGCCCTTAACATCTGATTAGCTGCACTGAGCCCCTAACTTCTGATTAGCTGCACTGAGCTCCTAACCTCTGATTAGTTGCACTGAGCCCCTATCTTCTGATTAGCTGCACTGAGCCCCTAACTTCTGATTAGCTGCACTGAGCCCCTAACTTCTGATTAGCTGCACTGAGCCCCTAACTTCTGATTAGCTGCACTGAGCCTCTATCTTCTGATTAGCTGCACTGAGCCCCTAACTTCTGATTAGATGCACTGAGCCCCTAACTTCTGATTAGATCACTGAGCCCTTCACTTCTGATTAGCTGCACTGAGCCCCTAACTTCTGATTAGCTGCACTGAGCCCCTAACTTCTGATTAGATGCACTGAGACCTTTACTTCGGATTAGCCGCACTGACCCCTATCTTCTCATTAGCTGCACTGAGACCATAACTTTGGATTAGCCGCACTGAGCCCCTAACTTCTGATTAGCTGCACTGAGCCCCTAACTTCTGATTAGCTACACTGAGCCCCTAACTTCTGATTAGATGCACTGAGCCCCTAAATTCTGATTAGCTGCACTGAGCCCCTAACTTCTGATTAGCTACACTGAGCCCTTAACTTCTGATTAACCGCACTGAGCCCCTATCTTCTGATTAGATGCACTGAGACCATAACTTCGGATTAGCCGCACTGAGCCCCTAACTTATGATTAGCTGCACTGAGCCCCTAACTTCTGATTAGCTACACTGAGCCTCTAACTTCTGATTAGATGCACTGAGCCCCTAACTTCTGTTTAGCCGCACTGAGCCCCGAACTTCGGATTAGTTGCACTGAGCCCCTAACTTCTGATTAGCTACACTGAGCCCCTAACTTCTGATTAGCTACACTGAGCCCCTAACTTCTCATTAGCTGCACTGAGCCCCTAACTTCTGATTAGCTGCACTGAGCCCTTCACTTCTGATTAGATGCAAAAAAAAAAGATTATTAGATGCACTGAGCTCTATCTTCTGATTAGCTGCACTGAGCCCCTAACTTCTGATTAGCAGCACTGAGCCCCTATCTTCTGATTAGCTGCACTGAGCCCTTAACTTCTGATTAGCTGCACTGAGCCCCTATCTTCTGATTAGCTGCACTGAGCCCTTAACTTCTGATTAGCTGCACTGAGCCCCTAACTTCTGATTAGATGAACTGAGCCCCTAACTTCTGATTAGATGCACTGAGCCCTTCACTTCTGATTAGCTGCACTGAGCCCCTAACTTCTGATTAGCTGCACTGAGCCCCTAACTTCTGATTAGATGCACTGAGTCCATAACTTCGGATTAGCCGCACTGAGCCCCTATCTTCTGATTAGTTAGCCGCACTGAGCCCCTAACTTCTGATTAGCTGCACTGAGCCCCTATCTTCTGATTAGCTGCACTGAGACCATAACTTCGGATTAGCCGCACTGAGCCCCTAACTTCTGATTAGCTGCACTGAGCCCCTAACTTCTGATTAGCTACACTGAGCCCTTAACTTCTGATTAGCTGCACTTGCAGCGCCCCAGAGTCCTGGTCGTTGCAGTACTGTGGCTCCGCCACTAAGGGGAGCTATGGTACGTCTGATGGCACTGAAGGAGTTCATCTGACCAGGTATCACAGACACCAAGACATTTCACAGCTGGGCCACCAGGGGGAGCTAAGGGTTCTATTCATTAGGCCACTCCTCACATACTGGTAAAACTGGGGGTCAGGCAGGAAGTTAGATAAGAAAGCTGACTGGGTTGGAACCAGGCAACACCTTGTGGCAGAGGGTGTTGTGGGAGAAGATTCGGTAGGGTCCCTGTCAGGGGTGGGATCCTGACAGAGGCCTGGCAACTAGAGCGAACGTAACGGGACCGTGCCTGCTCAGCATAGCGGCGGTGCCCAAGGAGGGATTGGAAGCGAGATAGATTGTGCTGAGTGAGAAACGAGATCAAAGCAAGAAGGAGAATACCAGTAGGAGTCGTGCTGTGAGACCGAGGCAACATCCTACTGAGGCGCACAACCGGCGGCCAGAACGCCGAGGGAGTATTACAATATTCAGCTTCAGGCAATACTCTAAACAAACGGCAGGACAGTCAGTCTAAGGCGGGCTGTCTCACCTAAATCACCTATGCAGTCTTGGGGGGCAACTTGTGGAGAGGGGCGACTCTAGGGTCCCGGAAGAGCTCCGAGCCTACCCGTCATACGGGTGCCGTCCTAACCGTAACATCAGGGAGGGACGGAGGATTAGCAGAACATCATCTAATCGAGTTGTGAGGGAACTTAAGAAACAGACACAACAGTTGTGGGGACTTTCCGTAAGCACAGCAGGGAGGGACCGCAACACCTAGCGCTAGAAGGAAGGCACAGATTTCCACCTGCTAAGAGAACTCTGGAGGTGCCATTGGACCGGCCGGACTTGCGCAGCCTGGTTATCCGGATTCCAGACTGAGGACCCAGAGATCTTCAGTAAAGAGGTAAAGAGACTGCAACCTGGTGTCCTCGTTATTTATTGCACCGCACCACCACCACCATCCACATCTATCTATCACTGTACGCCCCTCAGCAGGGTCACGGACCGGGCCTAGCCACCGTGACAACCCCAGAGCAGAGACTCAGAGGCCCGGTACCGGGTACCCCTCGGCCCTGCGGCAGTGGGGGCACTGCACACTGAGCCGCTAACTTCTGATTAGCTGCACTGAGCCCCTAACTTCTGATTAGATGCACTGAGCCCCTAACTTCTGATTAGTTGCACTGAGCCCCTAACTTCTGATTAGCCGCACTGAGCCCCTAACTTCTGATTAGCTGCACTGAGCCCCTAACTTCTGATTAGATGCACTGAGCCCCTAACTTCTGATTAGATGCACTGAGCCCTTCACTTCTGATTAGCTGCACTGTTGTGAATTCTGCTTTTGGGCTCCCTCTGGTGGTTGTAGGTGGTAATGCAGTTGTCCCTGAGTTGCAGTCCTGGTCAGGTGTATCTGCTGATTGCAGTTCTGACTGGGGTATTTAGGCGTGCAGGATTCATTAGTCCTTGCCAGTTGTCCATGGTTGTTGGGAAGTTTTGGTCCTGGTTTGGTTCCTTCTGCCGTCTGTCAAATCAGCAAAGATAAGTGTCTGGTTTTGTTTCTGTGGCACACATGCTGTGTGCTTAATAATTCTGTGCTATTCAGTGTTTTTTTTTGTCCAGCTTAGATTGTGTCAGTATTTTCTCAGTCTTGTTGGATTCTCTGGAGTGGCAGATATACATTCCATGTTTTTAGTTAGATTGTGGAACTTTTTGTATTATCTGCTGTGGATATTTTTGGAAGGGTTTTAATACTGACCGCTTAGTATTCTGTCCTATCTTTCCCTATTTAGCTAGAGTGGCCTCTTTTGCTGAATCCTGTTTTCTGCCTGCGTGTGTCTTTCCTCTCCTACTCACAGTCAATATTCGTGGGGGGCTGCCTATCCTTTGGGGTTCTGCTCTGAGGCAAGGTAGTATTCCTATTTCCATCTATAGGGGTATTTAGTCCTCCGGCTGTGTCGATGTGTCTAGGGTTTGTTAGGCACACCCCACGGCTACTTCTATGTTATGATCCCAATGGCAGAAGATCTCTGATATTCCGGCAAGATAGCAAAAATATAAATACTGCTCTAGGGAGGTGGAAACTGGGCTAACCGCATACCTGATCCTGACACAAACAACTAAAAGTAGCCGGTGAACGTGCCTACGTTGGTTCTAGACGTCTCGAGCCAGCCGGAGAACTGACTACCCCTAGAGGGAAAAAATAAGACCTCGCTTGCCTCCAGAGAAATTGAACCCCAAAGATATAGAAAGCCCCCAACAAATAATAACGGTGAGGCAAGAGGAAAACACAAACGTAGAGATGAACTAGATTCAGCAAAGTGAGGCCCAATAGTCTAGATAGCAGAAAATAGATAGTGGACTATGCGGTTAGCAGAAAACCCTACAAAACATCCACGCTGAACATTCAAGAACCCCCACACCGACTGACGGTGTGGAGGGAGAATATCAGCCCCCTAGAGCTTCCAGTGAGTCAAAAATCAAATGTAAAGCAAACTGGACAAAAACACTGAATAATGCAAACGATCCAAATTGTACAAAACAGACTTAGCTTTTCTTGCATGAGGCAGACTGAAAGGAATCCGGAGGAGACCAAATAGGTCTGGATACAACGAAGCCAGGCAAGAGACTGAGTCCAGAGGAGACTCAAATAGGAAACACCCGCTGCTTAACGACACAGCTGGAGCTCAGGCCTGCAACAAGACATACCTAACACAATACCGTTAGTGACCACCAGAGGGAGCCCAGAAACATAGTTCACAACAGTACCCCCCCTTGAGGAGGGGTCACCGAACCCTCACCAAGACCCCCAGGGCGATCAGGATGAGCAGCGTGAAAGGCATGAACCAAATCAGCCGCATGAACATCAGAGGCGACAACCCAGGAATTATCCTCCTGACCATAGCCTTTCCACTTAACTAAATACTGGAGTTTCCGTCTAGAGATACGAGAATCCAGAATCTTCTCCACCACGTACTCCAACTTGCCCTCAACCAAAACCGGGGCAGGAGGCTCAACAGCAGGAACCATAGGCACCACATACCGCCGCAACAAGGACCTATGGAACACATTATGAATAGCAAAAGACGCTGGAAGGTCCAAGCGAAAAGACACCGGGTTAAGGATTTCCAAAATCTTATAAGGACCGATAAAGCGAGGCTTGAACTTAGGAGAGGAGACTTTCAAAGGAACATGCCGAGAAGACAACCAAACCAAATCCCCAACACGAAGTCGGGGACCCACACCGCGGCGGCGGTTGGCAAACCGCTGGGCCTTGTCTTGTGACAATTTCAAATTGTCCACCACATGGTTCCAAATCCGCTGCAACCTATCCACCACAGAATCAACCCCAGGACAGTCAGAAGGTTCAACCTGACCCGAGGAGAAACGAGGATGAAAACCAGAGTTGCAGAAAAAGGGTGAAACCAAGGTGGCAGAACTAGCCCGATTATTAAGGGCAAACTCGGCCAGTGGCAAAAAGGTAACCCAGTCGTCCTGATCAGCAGAAACAAAACATCTCAAATAAGTCTCTAACGTCTGATTAGTTCGCTCGGTCTGGCCATTAGTCTGAGGATGAAAAGCCGACGAAAAAGACAAATCAATACCCATCTTAGCACAAAAGGATCGCCAGAATCTGGACACAAACTGGGATCCTCTGTCAGATACAATATTCTCAGGGATGCCATGCAAACGAACCACATTCTGAAAGAACAAAGGAACCAAATCAGAGGAGGAAGGCAACTTAGGCAAGGGCACCAAATGGACCATTTTAGAAAAACGATCGCACACCACCCAGATGACAGACATCTTCCGAGACACCGGAAGATCCGAAATGAAATCCATGGAAATGTGCGGCCAAGGCCTCTTTGGGATAGGCAAGGGCAAAAGCAACCCGCTGGCACGAGAACAGCAAGGCTTAGCCCGAGCACAAATCCCACAGGACTGCACAAAAGAACGCACATCCCGCGACAAGGAAGGCCACCAAAAGGACCTGGCCACCAAATCTCTGGTACCGAAAATCCCAGGATGTCCCGCCAACACCGAAGAATGAACCTCAGAAATAACTCTGTTGGTCCATCCATCAGGGACAAACAATCTCTCTGGTGGACAACGATCAGGCCTATCAGCCTGAAATTTTTGCAGCCCTCGTCGCAAATCTGGGGAAATGGCAGACAAAATTACTCCCTCTCTGAGAATACCAGCCGGCTCAGAGACTCCCGGAGAATCAGGCACAAAACTCCAAGAAAGTGCATCAGCCTTCACGGTCTTCGAACCAGGCAGGTACGAGACCACAAAGTCAAAACGGGAGAAAAACAACGACCAACGGGCCTGTCTAGGATTCAGGCGCTTGGCAGACTCGAGGTAAATCAGATTTTTATGATCAGTCAAGACCACCACACGATGTCTAGCTCCCTCGAGCCAATGTCGCCACTCCTCAAATGCCCACTTCATGGCCAACAACTCCCGATTACCAACATCGTAGTTCCGCTCAGCAGGCGAAAATTTCCTTGAAAAGAAGGCGCATGGCTTCATCACGGAGCCATCAGAACTTTTTTGCGACAAAACAGCCCCTGCACCAATTTCAGAAGCATCAACTTCAACCTGGAAGGGAAGAGAGACATCCGGCTGGCACAAGACTGGCGCTGAAGTAAACCGACGCTTCAGCTCCCGAAAGGCCTCCACGGCCGCAGGAGACCAATTCGCAACATCAGAACCCTTCTTGGTCATATCCGTCAAAGGTTTAACCACGCTGGAGAAATTAGCGATAAAACGAAGGTAAAAATTAGCAAAGCCCAAGAACTTCTGCAGGCTCTTAACAGACGTGGGCTGAGTCCAGTCATGATGAATGGCACGGACCTTAACTGGGTCCATCTCCACAGTAGAAGGGGAAAAAATAAAACCCAAAAAAGAAACCTTCTGTACCCCAAAGATACATTTTGAGCCCTTCACAAATAGAGCATTCTCCCGCAAAACCTGAAACACCATCCTGACCTGGTTCACATGGGACTCCCAATCACCAGAAAAAACCAAAATATCATCCAGATAAATAATCTTAAATTTATCCAGATATTTCCGGAAGATGTCATGCATGAAGGACTGAAACACAGAAGGAGCATTAGATAATCCGAAAGGCATCACCAGGTACTCAAAATGACCCTCAGGCGTATTAAATGCCGTTTTCCATTCATCTCCCTGCTTTATGCGCACAAGGTTATACGCACCACGAAGATCTATCTTGGTGAACCAACTGGATCCCTTAATCCGAGCAAACAAATCAGACAACAATGGCAATGGATACTGAAATTTAACAGTGATCTTATTCAGAAGACGATAATCAATACAAGGTCTCAGAGACCCGTCTTTCTTGCCCACAAAAAAGAATCCTGCACCAAGAGGGGACGAGGATGGGCGAATATGTCCCTTCTCCAAAGACTCCTTTATATAACTCCGCATCGCGGCATGCTCTGGCACAGATAAATTAAAGAGTCGTCCCTTAGGAAACTTACTACCAGGAATCAAATCTATAGCACAATCACAGTCCCTATGAGGAGGAAGGGCACTGGACCTGGCCTCATTAAATACATCCTGAAAGTCTGACAAAAACTCAGGGATCTCAGAAGGAGTAGAAGAAGCAATAGACACCAATGGAGAATCGCCATGAATCCCCTGACACCCCCAACTAGACACAGTCATAGCTTTCCAATCTAAAACTGGATTATGGGCCTGTAACCATGGCAGACCCAAAATGACAACATCATGCATTTTATGCAGTACCAAAAAACGAATCACCTCCTGATGTACAGGAGTCATGCACATGGTCACCTGCGTCCAATACTGAGGTTTATTCTCTGCCAATGGCGTAGAATCAATTCCTCTAAGAGGAATAGGATTTTCCAAAGGCTCCAGGACAAAACCGCAGCGCTTGGCAAACGACAAATCCATCAGACTTAAAGCAGCACCAGAATCCACAAAAGCCATAACTGAGTAAGGGTATGTTCACATGTTGCGGATTTCTTGCAGAGATTTCCTGAAGAAAACCGGAAATTTTCTGCAAGAAATCCGCATTTTTTTTTTTGCGTTTTTTTCCGTTTTTTTCGCGTTTTTTTTAGCATTCTGCAAGCGTAATTAGCTTGCAGAATGCTAAAGTTTTCCAAGCGATCTGTAGCATCGCTTGGAAAACTGACTGACAGGTTGGTCACACTTGTCAAACATAGCGTTTGACAAGTGTGACCAACTTTTTACTATAGATGCAGCTTATGCAGCATCTATAGTAAAAGATAGAATGTTTAAAAAAAATAAAAAAAATAAAAAAATGCTTATACTCACCCGCAGACAGCTGCTCTCCTCACCGGCGTCCGTTCCGTATAGATGGTGTGTGCGCGCAGGACCTTCCATGACGTCACGGTCACATGAGCGGTCACATGACCGCTCACGACCAATCACAGGACAGTGACGTCATCGGAAGGTCTTTCACCGCACACCAGCTACAGGAACCGAAGCGACAGCATGCAGCTGAGAGGCGGGAAGACATCGAGGGTGAGTATAGGACTGTTTTTTATTTTAATTCTTTTTTTTTTTTACCAATTATATGGTGCCCAGTGCGTGGAGGAGAGTCTCCTCTCCTCCACCCTGGGTACCAACCGCACATAATCTGCTTACTTCCCGCATCGTGGGCACAGCCCCGTGCGGGAAGTAAGCAGATCAATGGACCCCTAGGTGTGCGGAATCCCCTGCAATTCCGCATTTTAATGAACATGTTGCTTTTTTTTCCGCGATGCGATTTTTTCGCGGAAAAAAAGGCTACATTTGCACAAAAAATGCGGAATACACTTAAAATAATAGGAGGCATATGTAAGCGTTTTTTTCGCGTTTTTATCACGTTTTTATAGCGAAAAAACGCGAAAAAAACGCGAAAAATACTTAACGTGTGCACATGGCCTAAGAAGATAATGAACAAATTAAAGTCACAGACAAAATAAACTTAGGCTGAAAAGTACCAATGGCGACAGGATTAACTTTTTTCTTTAAGCGTTTAGAGCATGCTGAGATAACATGTGTTGAATCACCACAGTAGAAACACAACCCATTTTGACGTCTATGATTTTGTCGCTCGGCTCTGGTCAGAATTCTGTCACATTGCATTGAATCAGGTGACTGTTCAGACAGCACCGCCAAAGGATTATCAGATTTGCGCTCCCGCAAACGTCGATCAATTTGAATGGCTAGAGCCATTGAATCATTTAGACCTGTAGGGATAGGAAACCCCACCATCACATCTTTAATGGCTTCAGAAAGACCATTTCTGAAATTTGCGGCCAGTGCACACTCATTCCATTGAGTAAGCACGTACCATTTCCGAAATTTTTGGCAATATACCTCAGCTTCGTCCTGACCCTGAGAGATAACCAGCAACATTTTTTCAGCCTGATTTTCAAGATTAGGCTCCTCATAAAGCAAACCAAGTGCCAGAAAAAATGCATCAACATTCACCAATGCAGGATCTCCTGGCGCCAGAGAGAAGGCCCAATCCTGAGGGTCGCCGCGCAAGAAGGAAATAACAATCTTAACTTGCTGAGCAGAATCACCAGAGGAACGAGGTTTCAGAGACAGAAACAATTTACAATTATTCCTAAAATTCAGGAATTTAGATCTATCTCCAAAAAACGGCTCAGGAATAGGTATTTTTGGTTCAGACATAGGGCTATGGATAACAAAATCCTGAATGCTTTGCACCCTAGCAGCAAGCTGATCCACACTAGAAGTCAAAGTCTGGACATTCATATCTGCAGCAGAGTTTCAGCCACTCAGAGAAAAAGGGGATGGAAGAAGCTAGGCAAACTGCAGCAAAAAAAAACAAAAAAACTCAGAACTTCTTTTTAATCCCGCTTCTGCGATGCATTAATCATTTTCTTTTGGCCTGGCATTCTGTTATGATCCCAATGGTAGAGGATCTCTGATATTCCGGCAAGATAGCAAAAATATAAATACTGCTCTAGGGAGGTGGAAACTGGGCTAACCGCATACCTGATCCTGACACAAACAACTAAAAGTAGCCGGTGAACGTGCCTACGTTGGTTCTAGACGTCTCGAGCCAGCCGGAGAACTGACTACCCCTAGAGGGAAAAAATAAGACCTCGCTTGCCTCCAGAGAAATTGAACCCCAAAGATATAGAAATCCCCCAACAAATAATAACGGTGAGGCAAGAGGAAAACACAAACGTAGAGATGAACTAGATTCAGCAAACTGAGGCCCAATAGTCTAGATAGCAGAAAATAGATAGTGGACTATGCGGTTAGCAGAAAACCGTACAAAACATCCACGCTGAACATTCAAGAACCCCCACACCGACTGACGGTGTGGAGGGAGAATATCAGCCCCCTAGAGCTTCCAGCGAGTCAAAAATCAAATGTAAAGCAAACTGGACAAAAACACTGAATAATGCAAACGATCCAAATTGTACAAAACAGACTTAGCTTTTCTTGCATGAGGCAGACTGAAAGGAATCCGGAGGAGACCAAATAGGTCTGGATACAACGAAGCCAGGCAAGAGACTGAGTCCAGAGGAGACTCAAATAGGAAACACCCGCTGCTTAACGACACAGCTGGAGCTCAGGCCTGCAACAAGACATACCTAACACAATACCGTTAGTGACCACCAGAGGGAGCCCAGAAACATAGTTCACAACACTTCTAGTTGCGGTGTTAGTTCAGGTTTTGCGGTCAGTACAGTTTCCACCTACTCCAGAGAAAGTTCATGCGGCTCCAAAGTCACCGGATCATAACAGTACAACTGGCCCACTATGAGTTAAATGCATCTCAGAAGAAGGGAAGAAAGGTGTTGAGTCATTTTTTTTTCTGCAGTTTGCTTTGCCTTCTCTTCCCTCTTTTTCTCTGGGTGGCTAAGGATTCTTGTGTTAGCATGGATGTTCAGGAATTAGCTTCTCGTGTAGACCAGCTTGCTGCTAGGGTACAGGGAATTTCTGATTATATTGTTCAGACTCCTGTTTTAGAGACGAAGATTCCTACTCCTGATTTGTTTTTTGGTGACAGGTCCAATTTTTGGAGTTTTAAAAACAACTGTAAACTGTTTTTTGCTTTGAGACCTCGATCCTCTGGGGATTCTATTCAGCAGGTTAAAATCGTCATTTCCCTGCTGCGTGGTGATCCACAGGATTGGGCATTTTCCCTGGAATCTGGGAATCCGGCTTTGCTTAATGTAGATTCCTTTTTTCAGGCTTTAGGACTATTATATGATGAGCCTAATTCTGTGGATCAAGCGGAAAAGACCTTGTTGGCCCTATCTCAGGGTCAAGAGGCGGCAGAATTGTATTGTCAGAAATTTAGAAAATGGTCTGTGTTGACTAAATGGAATGATGATGCTTTGGCGGCAATTTTCAGAAAGGGTCTTTCTGAATCCGTTAAAGATGTTATGGTGGGGTTTCCCACACCCATCGGTCTGAGTGATTCTATGTCTTTGGCCATTCAGATTGATCGGCGCTTGCGTGAGCGAAGAACTGTGCGCGCTGTGGCGTTGTCCTCAGAGGAGAGTCCTGAGCCAATGCAGTGTGATAGGATTCTGTCTAGGACAGAACGACAAGGACTCAGATGTCAGAATAGGTTGTGTTATTATTGTGGCGACACTTCTCATGTCATTTCAGTCTGCCCTAAATGGACAAAGAGGATCGCTAGTTCATTTACCATCAATACTGTACAACCTAAATTTCTGTTATCGGTGTCCCTGATCTGCTCATTGTCATCATTTTCTGTCTTGGCATTTGTGGATTCAGGCTCCGCTTTGAACTTAATGGACCTTGAGTTTGCCAGGCGTTGTGGTTTCCCCTTGCAGCCCTTGCAGAACCTTATTCCCTTAAGGGGCATTGATGCTACACCTTTGGCTAAAAATAAGCCCCAGTTTTGGACACAGGTGACCATGCGCATGGCGCCAGCCCATCAGGAAGATTGTCGATTTCTGGTATTGCATAATTTACATGATGCTATCGTGTTGGGTTTTCCGTGGTTGCAGGTACATAATCCTGTGTTGGATTGGAAGTCTATGTCTGTGACTAGTTGGGGTTGTCAGGGGGTCCATAATGATGTTCCTTTAATGTCCATCTCCTCTTCTTTCTCTTCTGAAATTCCAGAGTTTTTGTCTGATTTTCAGGATGTATTCGATGAGCCCAAGTCCAGTTCTCTTACACCACACAGGGACTGTGATTGTGCTATTGATTTGATTCCAGGCTGTAAGTTTCCTAAGGGCCGACTCTTCAACCTGTCTGTGCCGGAACATACCGCTATGCGGAGTTATGTTAAGGAGTCTTTGGAGAAAGGGCATATTCGGCCATCTTCTTCACCGATGGGAGCGGGATTTTTTTTTGTTGCTAAGAAGGATGGCTCCTTGAGACCCTGTATTGATTATCGCCTCTTGAATAAGATCACGGTCAAGTTTCAATACCCTTTACCTTTGCTTTCCGATTTGTTTGCTAGGATTAAGGGGGCTAGTTGGTTTACGAAGATTGACCTTCAGGGGGCGTATAATCTTGTTCGTATTAAGCAGGGTGATGAATGGAAAACTGCATTCAATACGCCCGAAGGCCATTTTGAATACCTTGTGATGCCGTTCAGGCTCACTAATGCTCCATCTGTTTTTCAATCTTTCATGCATGATATCTTCCGGACTTATATTGATAAATTCTTGATTGTATATTTGGACGATATTTAGATTTTTTCTGATGATTGGGAGTCTCATGTGGAACAGGTCAGGATGGTATTTCAGATCCTTCGTGACAATGGTTTGTTTGTGAAGGGGTCTAAGTGTCTCTTTGGGGTGCAGAAGGTTTCTTTTTGGGGTTTTATTTTTTCTCCTTCATCTATTGAGATGGATCCGGTTAAGGTTCAGGCCATTCATGATTGGATTCAACCCACGTCCGTAAAGAGCCTTCAGAAATTTTTGGGTTTTGCAAATTTTTATCGCCGTTTCATTGCTAACTTTTCCAGCGTGGTTAAACCCTTGACCGATTTGACGAAAAAAGGCGCTGATGAGGCGAATTGGTCCTCTGCGGCTGTTTCTGCCTTTCAGGAGCTTAAACGTCGATTTACTTCTGCTCCAGTGTTGCGCCAACCGGATGTTTCCCTTCCGTTTCAGGTTGAGATTGACGCTTCTGAGATTGGCGCAGGGGCCGTTTTGTCCCAGAGGGATCATGTTGGTTCCTTGATAAAACTGTGTGCATTCTTTTCCCGTAAATTTTCACCTGCTGAACGCAATTATGATGTCGGCAATCGGGAGTTGTTGGCTATGAAGTGGGAATTTGAGGAGTGGCGACATTGGCTTGAGGGAGCTAAGCACCGTATTGTGGTCTTGACCGATCATAAGAATTTGATTTACCTCGAGTCTGCCAAGCGGCTGAATCCTAGACAGGCTCGATGGTCCTTGTTTTTTTCCCGTTTTGATTTTGTGGTCTCGTATCTTCCGGGTTCCAAGAATATTAAGGCTGATGCCCTTTCTAGGAGTTTTTTGCCTGATTCTCCTGAGGTCCTTGAACCGGTCGGCATTCTGAAAGAAGGGGTGGTTCTTTCTGTTATTTCCCCTGATTTACGACGGGTTCTTCAGGAATTTCAGGCTGACAGACCTGATCGTTGTCCAGTGGGGAAACTGTTTGTTCCTGACAGATGGACTAGTAGAGTGATTTCTGAGGTTCACTGTTCTGTGTTGGCTGGTCATCCTGGTATTTTTGGTACCAGAGACTTGGTTGGTAGGTCCTTTTGGTGGCCTTCTTTATCACGTGATGTGCGTTCTTTTGTGCAGTCCTGTGGGACTTGTGCGCGGGCCAAGCCTTGTTGTTCCCGTGCTACTGGGTTGCTTTTGCCATTGCCGGTCCCTGAGAGGCCCTGGACGCATATTTCTATGGATTTTATTTCTGATCTTCCGGTTTCCCAGAGGATGTCGGTTATCTGGGTTGTTTGTGACCGGTTTTCTAAGATGGTTCATTTGGTGCCTTTGCCTAAATTGCCTTCCTCTTCAGATTTAGTTTCATTGTTTTTTCAGCATGTGGTTCGTTTGCATGGTATTCCGGAGAATATTGTGTCTGACAGAGGTTCCCAATTTGTTTCTAGGTTTTGGCGGGCCTTTTGTGCTAGGCTGGGCATTGATTTATCTTTTTCCTCTGCATTTCATCCTCAGACAAATGGCCAAACCGAGCGAACTAATCAGTCCTTGGAGACTTATTTGAGATGCTTTGTGTCTGCTGATCAGGATGATTGGGTGGCCTTTTTGCCATTGGCCGAGTTTGCCCTTAATAATCGGGCTAGTTCGGCTACTTTGGTTTCGCCTTTTTTTTGTAATTTTGGTTTTCATCCTAGCTTTTCTTCTGGGCAGGTTGAGCCTTCTGACTGTCCTGGTGTGGATTCGGTGGTTGACAGGTTGCAGCAGATTTGGGCTCATGTGGTGGACAATTTGGTGTTGTCTCAGGAGGAGGCTCAACGTTTTGCTAACCGTCGTCGGTGTGTTGGTTCCCGGCTTCAGGTTGGGGATCTGGTCTGGTTGTCTTCCCGTCATGTTCCTATGAAGGTTTCTTCTCCTAAGTTTAAGCCTCAGTTTATTGGTCCTTATAGGATTTCTGGGATTATTAATCCGGTGTCTTTTCGATTGGCACTTCCGGCCCCTTTTGCTATCCATAATGTCTTCCATAGATCTTTATTGCGGAAATATGTGGTACCCGTTGTTCCCTCTGTTGATCCTCCGGCCCCTGTGTTGGTTGATGGGGAGTTGGAGTATGTGGTTGAGAAGATTTTGGATTCTCATTTTTCGAGGCGGAGGCTTCAGTATCTTGTCAAATGGAAGGGTTATGGCCAGGAGGATAATTCTTGGGTTTTTGCCTCCAATGTCCATGCTGCTGATTTGTTTCATGCTTTTTATCTGGCTCGTTCTGATTGGCCTGGGGGCTCTGTTGAGGGTTCGGTGACCCCTCCTCAAGGGGGGGGTACTGTTGTGAATTCTGCTTTTGGGCTCCCTCCGGTGGTTGTAGGTGGTAATGCAGTTGTCCCTGAGTTGCAGTCCTGGTCAGGTGTATCTGCTGATTGCAGTTCTGACTGGGGTATTTAGGCGTGCAGGATTCATTAGTCCTTGCCAGTTGTCCATGGTTGTTGGGAGGTTTTGGTCCTGGTTTGGTTCCTTCTGCCTTCTGCCAAATCAGCAAAGATAAGTGTCTGGTTTTGTTTCTGTGGCACACATGCTGTGTGCTTAATAATTCTGTGCTATTCAGTGTTTTTTTTGTCCAGCTTAGATTGTGTCAGTATTTTCTCAGTCTTGTTGGATTCTCTGGAGTGGCAGATATACATTCCATGTCTTTAGTTAGATTGTGGAACTTTTTGTATTATCTGCTGTGGATATTTTTGGAAGGGTTTTAATACTGACCGCTTAGTATTCTGTCCTATCTTTCCCTATTTAGCTAGAGTGGCCTCTTTTGCTGAATCCTGTTTTCTGCCTGCGTGTGTCTTTCCTCTCCTAATCACAGTCAATATTCGTGGGGGGCTGCCTATCCTTTGGGGTTCTGCTCTGAGGCAAGGTAGTATTCCTATTTCCATCTATAGGGGTATTTAGTCCTCCGGCTGTGTCGATGTGTCTAGGGTTTGTTAGGCACACCCCACGGCTACTTCTAGTTGCGGTGTTAGTTCAGGTTTTGCGGTCAGTACAGTTTCCACCTACTCCAGAGAAAGTTCATACGGCTCCAAAGTCACTGGATCATAACACTGCACTGAGCCCCTAACTTCTGATTAGCTGCACTGAGCCCCTAACTTCTGATTAGAAGCACTGAGACCATAACTTCGGATTAGCCGCACTGAGCCCTTATCTTCTAATTAGCCGCACTGAGCCCCTAACTTATGATTAGCTGCACTGAACCCCTATCTTCTGATTAGCTGCACTGAGACCATAACTTCGGATTAGCCGCACTGAGCCCCTAACTTCTGATTAGCTGCACTGAGCCCCTAACTTCTGATTGGCTACACTGTGCCCTTAACGTCTGATTAGCTGCACTGAGCCACTAACTTCTGATTAGATGCACTGAGCCCCTAACTACTGATTAGATGAACTGAGCCCCTAACTTCTGATTAGCCGCACAGAGCCCCTAACTTCTGATTAGCCACACTGAGCCCCTAACTTCTGATTAGCTGCACTGAGCCCCTAACTTCTGATTAGCTGCACTGAGCCCCTAACTTCTGATTAGCTGCACTGAGCCCCTAACTTCTGATTAGAAGCACTGAGCCCCTAACTTCTCATTAACTGCACTGAGCCCCTAACTTCTGATTAGCTGCACTGAGCCCCTAACTTCTCATTAGCTGTACTGAGCCCCTAACTTCTGATTAGATGCACAGAGCCCCTAACTTCTGATTAGCTGCACTGAGCCCCTAACTTCTGATTAGCTACACTGAGCCCCTAACTTCTGATTAACCCCTTTCTGACATTGGGCGTAATAATACATCCCTGTGCCCTGGGCCTTATTGACCAGGGACAGATTATTATGTCTAGGTGTGGCACCCCAGGAGTTCAGGTACCACAGTAGTATTACTTTCCTCTCGAGGAGGGTAATGCCAGGCCTGGAGACAGGAGGGATCCCTTTGGCAGGTAACCTAACATGCAACGCATTCTGACTCCAGGCCAGAAGGGGGAGCTCAACACCCAACTTGAGGGGAGCTGCTCTCTCTGGTCGGGAGGATGAGTCAGTTGCTAGGCAGACAAGCAGACAGTTGACAGTTGGTAGCAGACAGTGAAGGAGCACAGAGGTACTTAGGAGCTAGAGAAAGACTGCTACTGGGTCTCTAAGCTGAGAGCAGAAACTGGGTACCGAGAGCCCGAGGCTGAGGGGGACTGCAAGCTCCACGGCAGAACCAGAGGGCAGGAAACTAAAAGGGACTTGCCCACATAATACCTGAGGTACAGCAGCAATCAGAGTTCAGAGTCACCGTGAACAAAGACCCAAAAGAGACGTCTCAAGTTGCCTACCGTGCAGGTACTGTCCCTAGACAGGGAAGAAAGAGGGCCTTGTTAGACAACTACAGGCAGCAAGGGACCACAGACCAGCGCTTAGTGGAAGGCTCCCAAACTTACCTGTCAAGGGAATTTCAACCTGTCTTCAGGCTGCCTGGATTCCAACTACAGTTGTTACCGGTGCCCTGGACTGAGGCTGAATACCATCTCAGTAAACCAGGTAAAGACTGCAACCCTGTGTCCTCCAAATATTTGTGGCATTCACCATCCCTGCCAAATACACCGGGAGCCCTGGGGACACAGCTTCACCTGTGGGAAGTGACACCATCTTTGCTGCAGCACCATCGCCCCCAGAGGACCCTTTTAAGCAGCGACGGTCACCTCTGACTGAGAACCACAGGTGGCGTCACAAACTTTCCTTATTTCCACAACCCCTTTAAAGACTGTCCCTTTAACTTGGGTGCCCAGGGCCACGGACCGGGTCACTGCCAACGTGACCACCCCATTAATTGCGACCGGACCCGGTACCAAGTACCCCACGCCCCTAACGGGCAACTCATAGGCAATCGGGCGCGCACAAAGCTTTGCGCGCATGATCACCGTGGGTATCAAGTAATTCTTTCAGCTGACACCTGGCACTAAGTGCCAGGAGCAGTCACAGACCACTCTCAGCACTTTAACCTCCTAAATGCTGCAATCGAAATCGAATGCAGCATTTCAGGAGCAGGCAGAGGGAAGACAGCCCATCTGCCCTTGGAACAGAGACCCCGCAGCATGATGTGGAGTCCAGATTGTTGCCATGGTGACCCGGTGTTGTCATGACGACGTTCATGTCACCAGAGCTAGGAAAGTTGCTTGATCATGCTCAGAGCATGATCAGCAACTTTCTCTGTCAGCGCAAAGCTGACAGTTTGCATAGCATGGGGATGCTGCTGCATCCCCATGCTGTACAAGCGATAAGCCTGCAAAAAATGATAGTTCCATAGTGGGACAAAGTAAAAAAGTTAAAAAAAGTAAAAACATTTTATACCCATAAATAAATATTAGTGATGAGTGAGTGTGCTCATTACTAGAGTTTTCTGAGCATGCTCGGGTGTTCTCTGAGAATCTTGGGCGTGCTCGTAGATTATGTTTGAGTCCCCGCAGCTGTATGATTTGCGGCTGCTAAACAGCCTGAATACATGTGGGGATTCCTGTTATGTCCTGGTGGTTAAGGAGCAACACTGATATGACCTGGTGGTTAAAGAACAACATGGGACAAGCTCTGAGGAGGTGGTATCTTTACTGACAGCAGTTCCTAATCCTAACACCAACACTAGAAATAGCCGTGGAGTGTTCCTGTCTCTCCCTAGACACCTCGTCACAGCCTGAGAACTAACTACCCCTAAAGATGGAAACAGAAAGCTATCTTGCCTCTGAGAAATTCCCAAAAGGAAAGATAGCCCCCCACAAATATTGACTGTGAGTGAAGAGGGAAATAACATACACAGAAATGAAAACAGATTTTAGCAAAGGAGGCCAATACTAATCTAAATAGACAGAATAGGAAAGGATACTGTGCGGTCAGTATTAAAAAACTAAAAATCCACGCAGAGTTTACAAAAATGATCTCCACACCGACTCACGGTGTGGAGGGCAAATCTGCTTCCCCAGAGCTTCCAGCTAGCCTGAATATATCATAATGACAAGCTGGACAAAAGGAAACATAACATGAGCCGAGCAATAAAGTCCAAAACAAATGGACAACAAAGAACTAGCAAAAACTTATCTTTTGCTGAAATGGACAGGCCATCAGAGAAATCCAAGGAGAGATCTGAATCCCAAACCAGAACATTGACAGCTGGCATGAACTGAAGACCAGAGCCAGGTTAAATAGCAAAGCCAGGAGAGACGATCAGTGAAAGCAGCTGCTACAGCTAAACTCAAGGACCAGCAGTTCCACTCGAAACCACCAGAGGGGGCCCAAGGGCAGAACTCACAAAAGTACCATTCACAACCACAGGAGGGAGCCCAAGGACGGAATTCACAACAGTACCCCCCCTTGAGGAGGGGTCACCGAACCCTCACCAGAGCCCCCAGGCTGATCAGGACGAGCCAAGTGAAAAGCACGAACCAAATCGGCAGCATGGACATCGGAGGCAACAACCCAAGAATTATCCTCCTGGCCATAACTTTTCCACTTGACCAGATACTGAAGCTTCCGCTTCGAAAAACGAGAATCCAAAATCTTCCACCACATATTCCAACTCCCCCTCAACCAACACCGGAGCAGGAGGATCAACGGAGGGAACCATGGGCACCACATATCTCCGCAACAAAGATCTATGAAAAACGTTATGAATGGAAAAAGAAGCTGGAAGGGCCAAACGAAAAGACACCGGATTGATAATTTCAGAAATCTTATAAGGACCAATAAAGCGAGGCTTGAACTTAGGGGAACAAACCTTCATAGGAACATGACGAGAAGACAACCAGACCAAATCCCCAACACGAAGCCGGGGACCAACACACCGACGACGGTTAGCAAAACGTTGAGCCTTTTCCTGAGACAACGTTAAATTGTCCACCACATGAGTCCACATCTGCTGTAACCTGTCCACCACTGAATCCACACCAGGACAGTCAGAAGGCTCAACCTGCCCTGAAGAAAAACGAGGATGAAAACCAAAGTTACAAAAGAAAGGCGAAACCAAGGTAGCCAAACTAGCCCGATTATTAAGGGCAAACTCAGCCAACGGCAAGAAGGTCACCCAATCATCCTGATCAGCAGACACAAAGCATCTCAAATAGGTTTCCAAGGTCTGATTGGTTCGCTGCGTTTGGCCATTTGTCTGAGGATGGAACGCTGAAGAAAAAGACAAATCAATGCCCATTCTAGCACAAAAGGACCGCCAAAACCTAGAAACAAACTGGGAACCTCTGTCAGACACAATATTCTCCGGAATGCCATGCAAACGAACCACATGCTGAAAAAATAATGGAACCAAATCAGAGGAGGAAGGCAACTTAGGCAAAGGTACCAAATGGACCATCTTAGAAAACTGGTCACAAACCACCCAGATGACAGACATCTTCTGGGAAACAGGAAGATCAGAAATAAAATCCATGGAAATATGCGTCCAGGGCCTCTCAGGGACCGGCAAAGGCAAAAGCAACCCACTAGCACGGGAACAGCAAGGCTTGGCCTGGGCACAAGTCCCACAGGACTGCACAAAAGAACGCACATCCCGCGACAAGGAAGGCCACTCCTCAAATGCCCACTTCATAGCCAACAACTCCCGATTGCCGACATCATAATTACGCTCAGCAGGCGAAAACTTTCTGGAGAAGAAAGCACACGGTTTCATCAAAGAGCCATCAGAACTTCTCTGAGACAAAACGGCCCCTGCCGCAATCTCAGAGGCGTCAACCTCAACCTGAAAAGGGAGAGAAACATCTGGCTGACGCAACACAGGGGCAGAAGTAAAACGACGTTTAAGCTCCTGAAAGGCCTCAACAGCCGCAGAGGACCAATTCATCACATCAACGCCTTTCTTCGTCAAATCGGTCAGAGGCTTAACCACACTGGAAAAATTAGCAATGAAGCGGCGATAAAAATTAGCAAAGCCCAAAAAATTTCTGAAGGCTCTTCACGGATGTGGGTTGAGTCCAATCATGAATGGCCTGGACCTTAACAGGGTCCATCTCAATAGCCGAGGGAGAAAAAATGAAACCCAAAAACGAAACCTTCTGAACCCCAAAGAGGCACTTAGACCCCTTCACAAACAACGCATTAGCACGAAGGATCTGAAATACCATCCTGACATGCTTCACATGAGACTCCCAATCATCGGAAAAAAACAAAATATCATCCAAATATACAATCATAAATTTATCCAGATAATTCCGGAAGATATCATGCATAAAGGACTGAAACACAGATGGAGCATTAGAGAGCCCGAATGGCATCACAAGGTATTCAAAATGGCCTTCGGGCGTATTAAATACTGTTTTCCATTCATCACCCTGTTTAATATGAACAAGATTATACGCCCCTCGAAGGTCAATCTTGGTAAACCAACTAGCCCCCTTAATCCAAGCAAACAAATCAGAAAGCAAAGGTAAAGGGTACTGGAATTTGACCGTGATCTTATTGAGAAGGCGATAATCTATACAGGGCCTCAAGGAGCCATCCTTCTTGGCAACAAAAAAGAACCCCGCTCCCAACGGTGACGAAGACGGGCGAATATGCCCCTTCTCCAAAGACTCCTTTACATAACTCCGCATAGCGGCATGCTCTGGCACAGACAGATTGAAAAGTCGACCCTCAGGGAACTTACAGCCAGGAATCAAGTTAATAGCACAATCGCAGTCCCTATGAGGAGGAAGGGAACTGGACTTGGGCTCATCAAATATATCCTGGAAATCTGACAAAAACTCAGGAACTTCAGAAGAGGGGGAAGAGGAAATTGACATCAAAGGAACATCACTATGTATCCCTTGACAACCCCAGCTAGTCGCAGACATAGATTTCCAATCCAGCACTGGATTATGTACCTGTAACCATGGAAAACCCAGCACAACAACATCATGCAAATTATGCAACACCAAAAAACGAATATTTTCCTGATGTGCTGGAGCCATGTACATGGTCAACTGTGTCCAGTACTGAGGTTTATTCTTGGCCAATGGCGTAGCATCAATCCCCCTCAAGGGAATACGGTTCCGCAAAGGCTCCAAGGAAAAACCACAGCGTTTGGCAAATTCCAAGTCCATTAAGTTCAGGGCAGCGCCTGAATCCACAAATGCCATAACAGAAAAGGACGACAATGAGCAAATCAGGGTAACAGACAAGAGAAATTTAGGCTGTACAGTACTAATGGTAACAGACCTAGCAACCCTCTTAGTACGCTTAGGACAATCAGAAATAGCATGTGTAGAGTCACCACAGTAAAAACACAGCCCATTCTGACGTCTGAATTCCTGCCATTCCGCTCTAGTCAAAATCCTATCACATTGCATAGGGTCAGGACTCTGCCCAGAGGACACCGCCATATGGTGCACCACCCTGCGCTCGCACAGGCGCCAATCAATCTGAATGGCCAAAGACATTGATTCGTTCAAACCAGCAGGCGTGGGGAACCCCACCATAACATCTTTAAGGGCTTCAGAAAGACCCTTTCTGAAAATTGCTGCCAGGGCATACTCATTCCATTTTGTGAGCACAGACCACTTTCTAAATTTCTGGCAGTATACTTCTGCCGCTTCCTGACCCTGACACAGAGCCAGCAAGGTTTTTTCTGCCTGATCCACAGAATTAGGTTCATCATACAGCAATCTGAGCGCTTGAAATAATGCGTCTATATTGAGCAATGCAGGATTTCCTGGCTCAAGGGAGAATGCCCAGTCCTGCGGGTCTCCACGCAGCAGAGAAATGACAATCTTCACCTGCTGAATGGGGTCACCAGAGGAACGGGGTCTCAGAGCAAAAAACAATCTGCAGTTATTTTTAAAGTTCAAAAATTTAGATCTATCCCCAGAAAACAAATCAGGAATAGGAATTCTAGGCTCTAAAACCGGAGTGTGAACAACATAATCTTGGATGCTCTGTACCCTTGCAGCGAGTTGATCCACACGCGAGGACAGACCCTGAACCTCCATGTCAGCACCGGAATCCTGAACCACCCAGAGATTAAGGGGAAAAAAAAGACAAAACAGGCTGCAAAGGAAAAGAAAAAAAAAATGGCTCAGAACTTTTTTTCCCTCTTTTGAGATGCATTCAACACATTGCGGGCCAGCTGTACTGTTATGACCTGGTGGTTAAGGAGCAACACTGATATGACCTGGTGGTTAAAGAGCAACATGGGACAAGCTCTGAGGAGGTGGTATCTTTACTGACCGCAGTTCCTAATTCTAACACCAACACTAGAAATAGCCGTGGAGTGTTCCTGTCTCTCCCTAGACACCTCGTCACAGCCTGAGAACTAACTACCCCTAAAGATGGAAACAGAAAGCTTTCTTTCCTCAGAGAAATTCCCAAAAGGAAAGATAGCCCCCCACAAATATTGACTGTGAGTGAAGAGGGAAATAACATACACAGAAATGAAAACAGATTTTAGCAAAGGAGGCCAATACTAATCTAAATAGACAGAATAGGAAAGGATACTGTGCGGTCAGTATTAAAAAACTAAAAATCCACGCAGAGTTTACAAAAATGATCTCCACACCGACTCACGGTGTGGAGGGCAAATCTGCTTCCCCAGAGCTTCCAGCTAGCCTGAATATATCATAATGACAAGCTGGACAAAAGGAAACATAACATGAGCTGAGCAATAAAGTCCAAAACAAATGGACAACAAAGAACTAGCAAAAACTTATCTTTTGCTGAAATGGACAGGCCATCAGAGAAATCCAAGGAGAGATCTGAATCCCAAACCAGAACATTGACAGCTGGCATGAACTGAAGACCAGAGCCAGGTTAAATAGCAAAGCCAGGAGAGACGATCAGTGAAAGCAGCTGCTACAGCTAAACTCAAGGAGCAGCAGTACCACTCGACACCACCAGAGGGAGCCCAAGCGCAGAACTCACAAAAGTACCATTCACAACCACAGGAGGGAGCCCAAGGATGGAATTCACAACAGATTCCCTAACAAACAGGCAATCCCTGCATGTGTTCAGGTTGTCTAACAGTCGCAAATCATGGAGCTGCGGGGGCACAAACATAATCTACGAGCATGCCCAAGATACTCGGAGAACACCAGAGCATGCTCAGAAATCTCGAGTAACGAGTACACTCGCTTATCACTAATAAATATTTGTATGAAAAAAAACCTAAAAACAAAAAGTATCACCGCGTCCGGAATGACCTGACCTATTAAACTGCCCCACTAACCTCTTTAGTAGTGTTGAGCGATACCGTCCGATACTTGAAAGTATCGATATCGGATAGTATCGGCCGATACCCGAAAAGTATCGGATATCGCCGATACCGATACCCGATACCAATACAAGTCAATGGGACACCAAGTATCGGAAGGTATCCTGATGGTTCCCAGGGTCTGAAGGAGAGGAAACTCTCCTTCAGGCCCTGGGATCCATAGTAATGTGTAAAATAAAGAATTAAAATAAAAAATATTGATATACTCACCTCTCCGGGGCCCCTGGACATCACCACTGGTAACCGGCAGCCCTCTTTGCTTAAAATGAGCGCGTTTAGGGCCTTCCCTGACGTCACGGCTTCTGATTGGTCGCGTGCCGCTCATGTGACCGCCACGCGACCAATCACAAGCCGCGACGTCATTCTCAGGTCCTAAATTCCTAGAATGAGGAGTTTAGGGCCTGAGAATTACATCACGGCTTGTGATTGGTCGTGTGGCGGTCACATGAGCGGCACGCGACCAATCAGAAGCTGTGACGTCATGGAAGGCCCTAAACGCGCTCATTTTAAGCAAAGAAGGCTGCCGGTTACCAGCGGTGATGTCCAGGGGCCTCCGGAGAGGTGAGTATATCAATATTTTTTATTTTAATTCTATATTTTACACAGTAATATGGATCCGATAACGATTCCCGATACCACAAAAGTATCGGAACTCGGTATCGGAATTCCGATACCGCAAGTATCGGCCGATACCCGATACTTGCGGTATCGGAATGCTCAACACTACTCTTTAGTGAACACCATAAAAAATAAATGAAAAACAAGAAAATAATTATGTATCATCGTACCGTGAACAAAAAGTGGAATAATATATATAGGGAGCTTCCACGTTACTGGCAGCACAAAGGCTCTGGAAAAGCGAAATGGCTCCTCAACCTCCAAAAGAAATTCAGCTGATTCTCTGCTCCCAAATTCAAATGCTCTCTATCTTCTGAGCCCCACAGTGTACTTAAATACATATAGGATCCACATGTTTGGCATTTCTGAAGCTTATGGGTGTCATTTTATTATTTTTACTTCTCAACTTTATAAACTTCTGTGAAGCACCTGGGGTTTCAAAGTGCTCTCCACACATCTAAATACATTCCTTGAGGGGTCTTCTTTCCAAAATAGGGTCATTTGTGGGGTGTTTCCACTGTTTAGGCACATCAGGGGCTCTCCAAAAGGATTTGACGTCCGCTAATGATTCCAGGAAATTTTACAATGAAAAAGTCAAATGGCACTCAGTGTTCCCTTCTGAGTTCTGCCATTCGCCCAAACAGTGGTTTTCTGCCTCTTATCGATTATCGGCATGCTCAGGAGAAATTACACATCAAATGTTAGGATCCATTTTTTCCCGTTACCCTTGTCAAAATAAAAAAATTTGGATCTGAAATAATTTTTTTATGAAGAAAAGTTAATGTTCAATTTTTTTTCCACATTCCAAAAATTCCTGTGAAGCACCTGAAGTGTTAATAAACTTCTTCTTGTGGTTTTGAGCACCATGAGGGGTGCAGTTTTTAGGTGGTGTAAATTTTGGGTATTTTCTGTCATATGGACCCCTCAAAATCACTTCAAATGTGAGGTTGTCCCTAAAAAAATAGTTTTGTACATTTTGTTGTAAAAATGAAAAGTCACTGGTCAACTTTTAACCCTTATAACTTCCTAACAAAAAAATTGGCTCCAAATTTGTGCTGATGTAAAGTAGACATGTGGGAAATGTAACTTATTAAGTTTTTTGTGTGACATATCTCTGTGATTTAAAGGGCCACTGTCACCCCCCCTCCAGCCGTTATAAACTAAAAGGGCCACCTTGTGCAGCAGTAATGCTGCATTCTAACAAGGTGGCTCTTTTAGTTTTAGGTTCAAGTATACCCCAAAAAAAGCGATTTGATACTTAGCCATAATTGGTGTCTCTAGCCACGTAGGCTGGTCCTCCCTCCCCAGCTCGAAACGCTCCTCTGCCGTCACTCACATCTTCTTGGTCTTTCTGCGCCGCCCCCTCAGCGCTGTTTACGTTTTCAAACCGGCGCCTGCGCTGTGTAGTACTGTTCTGCGCAGGCGCAGTAAGCTCTGGCCGTCTGCCGTCCCAGCCCCGCACAGTGTTATGCATTATGCACAGTGCGGGGCTGGGATTCCAAAGGTGGAGGCCGCACTGCCCACGCAGGCGCAGTGTGAAAGCCTGGCTTGGACGGCAGACGGCCAGAGCTTTACTGCGCCTGCGCAGAACAGTACTACACAGCGCAGGCGCCGGTTTGAAAACGTAAACAGCGCTGAGGGGGCGGCGCAGAAAGACCAAGAAGATGTGAGTGATGGCAGAGGATCTGGCCAAGCTGGGGAGGGAGGACCAGCCTATGTGGCTAGAGACACCAATTATGGCTAAGTATCAAATCGCTTTTTTGGGGGTATACTTGAACCTAAAACTAAAAGAGCCACCTTGTTAGAATGCAGCATTACTGCTGCACAAGGTGGCTCTTTTAGTTTATAACGGCTGGAGGGGGGGGTGACAGTGGCCCTTTAAGGACATGAAAATTCAAAGTTTAAAAATTGCAAAATTTTCACCAGGTTTCAATTTTTTTCACATATAAAAGCAAGTCATACCGAATAAATTTTTGCCATTATCATGTAGTACAATATGTAAGGAAAAAATGCACTCAGAATCAGCGAGATCCATTAAAGTGTTCCAGAGTTATAACCGTATAAAGTGACAGTGGTCAGAATTGTGAAAATTGGCCCGGTCATTAATGTGTAAACCACCCTTGGGGGTAAAGGGGTTAACTACACTGAGCCCCTAACTTCTAATTAACAGCATTGAGCTCCTAACTTCTGATTAGCTGCACTAAGCTCATAACTTCCAATTGGCTGATTTGAGCTCGTATTTTTCAATTAGCTTATTTGAGCTCCTAACTTAAGATTAGCTGCACTGAGCCCCTAACTTCAGATTAGCTGCACTGAGCCCCTATCTTCTGATTAGGTGATTTGAGCTCCTAATTTCCGATTAGCTTCACTGAGCTCCTAACTTCCAAATAGCTGATTTGAGCTCCTGACTTCTGATTAGCTACACTGAGCTCCTATCTTCCGATTGGCTGATTTGAGCTCCTGACTTCTGATTAGCTGCATTGAGCCCCTAACTTCTGATTAGCTGATTTGAGCTCCAAACTGCTGATTAGCTGCACTGAGCCCCTAACTTCTGATTAGCTGCACTGAGCTCATAACTTCTGATTAGCTGATTTGAGCTCCTAACTTCTGTGTAGCTGATTTGAGCTCCTAAATTCTGATTAGCTGCACTGAGCTCCTAAGTTCTGATTAGCTGCACTGAGCTCCTAACTTCTGATTAGCTGATTTGAGCTCCTAACTTCCAATTAGCTGATTTGAGCTCCTAACTTCCAATTAGCTGTACTGAGCCCCTAATTTCCGATTAGCTGAATTGATCTCCAAACTTCCAATTAGCTGATTTGATCCCCTAACAGCTGATTAGCTGCACTGAGCGCCTAACTTCCGATTAGCTGCACTGAGCTCCTAACTTTTGATTAGCCGATTTGAGCTCCTAACCTGTGATTAGTTGTACTGAGCTCCTAACTTCTGATTAGGTGATTTGAGCTGCAAATTTCCAATTAGCTTCACTGAGCTCCTAACTTCCAAATAACTGATTTGAGGTCCTAACTTACGATTAGCTGCACTGAACCCCTAACTTTCAATTAGCTGCACTGAGCCCCTGATTAGCTGTATTAAGCCCCTAACTTCTGATTAGCTGCACTGAGCTCCAAACTTCTGATTAGCTGCACTGAGCTCCTATCTTCTGATTAGCTGCACTGAGCTCCTAATTTCCGATAAGCTGCACTGAGCCCCTAACCTCTGATTAGCTGCACTGAGCTCCTGTCTTCTGATTAGCTGCACTGAGCCCCTAACTTCTGATTAGCTGCACTGAGCTCCTAACTTCTGATTAGCTGATTTGTGTCATGTCGGACGCTGTTCAGACCAGGTCGTTGGACAGACAGCGGTAATTCCGCTTTTGACCACTATTTGCTCATTGGCGTCGGCTAGATTTTATCTAGCTGTTCCGGGGTTAATTTACCTGATCCTCGGATTGGAAGCTGGGCCATGCCCATTGCCTTTAAATAGTTCTCCTGATCATTGGGCGTCTGGAGTGGAGAGCTGGTTGTTGGAGATTCGTTGCTGGTGGTGTATTTTCCTTAGTCTTATTTACTCCTTCCTATATTTGTATTTATTTTGCCCTGCACATTTATAGTGTATTCCTGAGTGACTGCGGCATGGTGTATATTTTCCTTTATCCTTGTCTGTGCTACTGTGGGTATTGGTGTATTACCTCTTCACTGGGTGGTGGGCAGAGGTTTCAGCCTAGGGTTGAAACAGGAGACAGGGTGAGGTTCGAGGCCTGGACATGCACACCATCAGTGTAAACTCCAGGTAGAGGGTCAGCCAGGATTTCCCTAGTCTGAGGGAAATTGCAGGGGCCCGGGTTATTAGCTCTCGCTCACCTAGTCTCCCCGTGACAATTTGAGCTCCTAACTTCTGATTAGCTGCACTGAACCCATAAATTCCAATTAGCTGCACTGATTGCCTAATTTCTGGTTAGCTGCACTGAGCCCCTAACTGCCAATTAGCTGCATTGAGCTCCTAACTTCTGATTAGACAATTTCAGCTCCTAACTTCTGATTAGCTGCACTGAGCTCATAACTTCCAATTGACTGATCTGAGCTGCTAACTTCAGATTAGCTGATTTGAACCCCTAATTTACGATTAGTTGCACTGAGCTCCTGTCTTCTGATTAGCTGCACTGAGCTCCTAACTTCTCATTAGCTGCACTGAGCTCCTAACTTCCAATTAGCTGATTTGAGGTCCTAACTTCTGATTAGCTGCACTGAGCCCCTAACTTCTGATTAGCTGCACTGAGCTCCTATCTCCTGATTAGCTGCACTGAGCTCCTAGCTTAATATTAGCTGATTTGAGGTCCTAACTTACGATTAGCTGCACTGAACCCCTAACTTCTGATTAGCTACATTGAGCCCCTAACTTCTGATTAGCTGCACTGAGCTCCTATCTCCTCATTAGCTACACTAAGTGCCTAACTTCTGATTAGCTGACTTGAGCTCCTAACTTCTGATTAGCTGCACTGAGCCCCTAACTTTTGATTAGCTGTACTGAGCTCCTAACTTCTGATTAGGTGATTTGAGCTCCAAATTTCCGATTAGCTTCACTGAGCTCCTAACTTCCAAATAGTTGATTTGAGGTCCTAACTTACGATTAGCTGCAATGAACCCCTAACTTCCAATTAGCTGCACTGAGCCCCTAACATCTGATTAGCTGCACTGAGCCCCTAACTTCTGATTAGCTGCACTGAGTGTTATGATCCTTAGTGGCTGAGGATCACAGATAGGACTAGCTAAGTTACTGAACATAGAACAAGCTCTAGGGAGGTGGTAACTGGACTGACCGCAAAACCTGATCCTAACCAAACACACTAAAGGTAGCCGGTGAACGTGCCTAAATTCCTGGACGTCTCGACGCAGCCTGAGAAACTTGCTACCCCTATAGAGAAAGTAAGACCTCACTTGCCTCAGAGAAATGACCCCAAAGATATAGGAAGCCCCCAACAAATAATAACGGTGAGGTAAGGGGAAAATACAAAACGTAGAAATGAAAACAGATTCAGCAAATGAGGCCCACTAATACTAGATAGCAGAAGACAGGCAGGGAACTGTGCGGTCAGTAAAAAACCCTATACAAAATATCCACGCTGAGAGTTCAAGAACCCCCACACCAACTAACGGTGTGAGGGGAGAAACTCAGCCCCCTAGATCTACCAGCAAGCAAGGAAATCACATATTAGCAAGCTGGACAAGGACAAATAAATAACCAAGAAACATATTGAACACTGATGAAGAAAAAATAACCAAACAGAAACTTAGCTTCTCTTGGCGAGACTGATAACGAAGGAATTCAGGAGCGATCAAAATAGCACTGAATACATCGACAGCAGGCAACCACTGATAGTCCAGGTGAGCTAAATAGGGAACCAGCTAACAGATAACGAGACAGCTGATCCAGCCTCAGACCTGCAGAATAACACAAAGAGCCACCAGAGGGAGCCCAAAGACAGCACTACACAGTACCACTTGTGACCACAAGAGGGAGCCCAAAAACAGAGTTCACAACAGTACCCCCCCTTGAGGAGGGGTCACCGAACCCTCATCAAAACCCCCAGGGCAATCAGGATGAGCCACATGGAAGGCATGAACCAAATCGGCCGCATGAACATCAGAGGCGACAACCCAGGAATTATCCTCCTGACCATAGCCCTTCCACTTAACCAAATACTGAAGCCTCCGTCTAGAAATACGAGAATCCAAGATCTTCTCCACCACGTACTCCAATTCGCCCTCAACCAGCACCGGGGCAGGGGGCTCAACAGAAGGAACCACAGGCACCACATACCTTCGCAACAAAGACCTATGGAACACGTTATGAATGGCAAATGGCGCTGGGAGGTCCAGACGAAATGACACCGGGTTAAGAATTTCCAAAATCTTATAAGGACTGATGAAGCGAGGCTTGAATTTAGGAGAGGAGACCTTCATAGGAACATACCGAGAAGACAGCCATACCAAATCCCCAACATGAAGTCGGGGACCCACACCGCGACGGCGGTTGGCAAAGCGCTGAGCCTTCTCCTGTGACAACTTCAAATTGTCCACCACATGGTTCCAAATCTGCTGCAACCTATCCACCACAGAATCCACCCCAGGACAGTCAGAAGGCTCAACCTGACCCGAGGAAAAACGAGGATGAAAACCAGGATTGCAGAAAAAAGGCGAAACCAAAGTAGCAGAACTAGCCCGATTATTAAGGGCAAACTCAGCCAATGGCAAAAAAGTCACCCAATCATCCTGATCAGCAGAAACAAAACATCTTAAATAAGTTTCCAAGGTCTGATTAGTTCGCTCGGTTTGGCCATTCGTCTGAGGATGGAAGGCCGACGAAAAAGACAAATCAATGCCCATCTTAGCACAAAAGATCCGTCAAAATCTGGACACAAACTGGGATCCTCTGTCAGACACAATATTTTCAGGGATGCCGTGCAAGCGGACCACATTCTGAAAAAATAGAGGAACCAAATCGGAGGAGGAAGGCAACTTAGGCAAGGGCACCAAATGGACCATTTTGGAAAAACGATCACACACCACCCAGATGACAGACATTCTCTGAGAGACTGGAAGATCCGAAATAAAATCCATGGAAATGTGCGTCCAAGGCGTCTTCGGGACAGGCAAATGCAAAAGCAAACCGCTGGCACGAGAACAGCAAGGCTTAGCCCGAGCACAAATCCCACAGGACTGCACAAAGGAACGCACATCCCACGACAAGGAAGGCCACCAGAAGGACCTAGCCACCAAATCTCTGGTACCAAAAATCCCAGGATGGCCTGCCAACACCAAAGAATGAACCTCGGAAATAACTTTGCTGGTCCATCTATCTGGGACAAACAGTCTCTCTGGTGGGCAACGGTCAGGTCTATCCGCCTGAAATTTCTGCAGCACTCGTCGCAAATCTGGGGAAATGGCAGACAAAATCACTCCCTCTCTGAGGATACCAGCCGGCTCTGAAACTCCCGGAGAGTCAGGCACAAAACTCCTAGAAAGCGCATCAGCCTTCACGTTCTTCGAACCAGGCAGGTACGAGACCACGAAATCGAAACGGGAGAAAAACAACGACCAACGAGCCTGTCTAGGATTCAGCCGCTTGGCAGACTCGAGATAAATCAGATTTTTGTGATCAGTCAAGACCACCACACGATGCTTAGCTCCCTCGAGCCAATGTCGCCACTCCTCAAATGCCCACTTCATAGCCAACAACTCCCGATTACCAACATCATAATTCCGCTCGGCAGGCGAAAACTTTCTCGAAAAGAAAGCACAAGGCTTCATCACAGAGCAATCAGAGCTTCTCTGCGACAAAACAGCCCCTGCTCCAATCTCAGAAGCATCAACCTCGACCTGAAAAGGAAGAGAGACATCAGGCTGACACAAAACTGGAGCCGAAGAAAACCGGTGCTTCAGCTCCCGAAAGGCCTCCACGGCCGCAGGAGACCAATTAGTCACATCAGAACCCTTCTTGGTCAAATCCGTCAAGGGTTTAACCACGCCAGAAAAATTAGCAATGAAGCAACGGTAAAAATTAGCAAAACCCAAGAACTTCTGAAGACTCTTAACAGATGTAGGCTGAGTCCAGTCATGAATAGCCTGGACCTTGACTGGGTCCATCTCAATAGTCGAAGGAGAAAAAATAAAACCCAAAAAGGAAACCTTCTGTACTCCGAAGAGACATTTTGAGCCCTTCACAAATAAGGCATTAGCACGTAGGACCTGAAATACCATCCTGACCTGCTTCACATGGGACTCCCAGTCCTCAGAAAAGACCAAAATGTCATCCAGATACACAATCATAAATTTATCCAGATATTCTCAGAAGATGTCATGCATGAAGGACTGGAACACAGAAGGAGCATTAGAGAGTCCAAAAGGCATCACCAAGTACTCAAAATGGCCTTCGGGCGTATTAAATGCTGTTTTCCATTCATCCCCCTGCTTAATACGCACAAGGTTATACGCACCACGAAGATCTATCTTGGTGAACCAACTGGACCCCTTAATCCGAGCAAACAGATCAGATAATAATGGCAAAGGATACTGAAATTTCACCGTGATTTTATTTAGAAGACGATAATCAATACAAGGTCTCAGAGAACCATCCTTCTTGGCCACAAAAAAGAATCCTGCACCCAGAGGGGAGGAGGACGGGCGAATATGTCCCTTCTCTAAAGACTCCTTTATATAGCTCCGCATCGCGGCATGTTCTGGTACAGACAAATTAAAAAGTCGTCCCTTAGGGAACTTACTACCAGGAATCAAATTTATAGCACAATCACAATCCCTATGAGGAGGTAGGGCACCGGATCTGGGCTCATCAAATACATCCTGGTAGTCTGACAAAAACTCAGGGACCTCAGAAGGAGTGGAAGAAGCAATTGACACCAAAGGAGCATCGCCATGAATCCCCTGGCAACCCCAACTTGAAACAGACATAGCTTTCCAATCCAGTACTGGATTATGGGCCTGCAACCATGGCAGACCCAAAATGACAACATCATGCAAATTATGCAGCACAAGAAAGCGAATCACCTCCTGATGTACAGGAGTCATGCACATGGTCACTTGAGTCCAATACTGAGGCTTATTCTCAGCCAATGGTGTAGCATCAATTCCCCTCAGTGGAATAGGGAATTCTAAAGGCTCCAGGACAAAACCACAGCGCCTGGCAAACGACAAATCCATCAGGTTCAGGGCAGCACCTGAATCCACAAAAGCCATGACCGAGTAGGATGACAGAGAACAAATTAAAGTAACAGACAAAATGAATTTAGGCTGTATAGTACCAACGGTGACAGTTTTAGCGATTTTTTTTAAGCGCTTAGAGCATGCTGAGATAACATGAGTTAAATCACCACAGTAAAAGCACAACCCATTTTGACGTCTATGATTTTGCCGCTCAATTTTGGTCAGAATTCGGTCACATTGCATAGACTCAGGTCTCTGTTCAGAAAACACCGCCAGATGGTGCGCAGATTTGCGCTCCCGCAAACGCCGATCAATCTGAATGGCCAAAGCTATTGAGTCATTCAGACTTGCAGGCATGGGGAACCCCACCATAACATTCTTAATGGCTTCAGAAAGACCTTCTCTGAAATTTGCAGCCAGGGCACACTCGTTCCATTGAGTAAGCACCGACCATTTCCGAAATTTTTGACAATACACCTCAGCTTCATCCTGGCCCAGAGAGAGAGCCATCAAGGCCTTTTCAGCCTGGTTCTCAAGATTAGGTTCCTCATAAAGCAAACCAAGCGCAGAAAAAACGCATCCACATTCAGCAATGCAGGATCTCCTGGCGCCAGGGAGAAAGCCCAATCTTGAGGGTCGCCACGTAACAGGGAGATAACAATTCTAACTTGCTGAGCGGAATCACCAGAGGAACGAGGTCTCAAAGAAAGAAATAATTTACAATTTTTCTTAAAATTCAGAAACCTAGATCTATCTCCAGAAAACAACTCAGGAATAGGTACTTTTGGCTCAGACATAGGACTGCGAACAACAAAATCCTGAATGCTTTGCACCCTTGCAGCAAGATGATCCACACTAGAAGTCAGACTCTGAATATCCATGTCTGCAGCTGAACTCAAAGCCACCCAGAGATTAAGGGGATGAGAGAAGCTGGACAGACTGCAGCAAAGGGAGAGTAAAAAAAAAAAATAATAATTGTACTCAGGACTTCTCTTATCCCACTTCTGCGATGCATTAAACACTTTTATGGCCTGCTGTACTGTTATGATCCTTAGTGGCTGAGGATCACAGATAGGACTAGCTAAGTTACTGAACATAGAACAAGCTCTAGGGAGGTGGTAACTGGACTGACCGCAAAACCTGATCCTAACCAAACACACTAAAGGTAGCCGGTGAACGTGCCTAAATTCCTGGACGTCTCGACGCAGCCTGAGAAACTTGCTACCCCTATAGAGAAAGTAAGACCTCACTTGCCTCAGAGAAATGACCCCAAAGATATAGGAAGCCCCCAACAAATAATAACGGTGAGGTAAGGGGAAAATACAAAACGTAGAAATGAAAACAGATTCAGCAAATGAGGCCCACTAATACTAGATAGCAGAAGACAGGCAGGGAACTGTGCGGTCAGTAAAAAACCCTATACAAAATATCCACGCTGAGAGTTCAAGAACCCCCACACCAACTAACGGTGTGAGGGGAGAAACTCAGCCCTCTAGAGCTACCAGCAAGCAAGGAAATCACATATTAGCAAGCTGGACAAGGACAAATAAATAACCAAGAAACATATTGAACACTGATGAGCAAAAAATAACCAAACAGAAACTTAGCTTCTCTTGGTGAGACTGATAACGAAGGAATTCAGGAGCGATCAAAATAGCACTGAATACATCGACAGCAGGCAACCACTGATAGTCCAGGTGAGCTAAATAGGGAACCAGCTAACAGATAACGAGACAGCTGATCCAGCCTCAGACCTGCAGAATGACACAAAGAGCCACCAGAGGGAGCCCAAAGACAGCACTACACAGTACCACTTGTGACCACAAGAGGGAGCCCAAAAACAGAGTTCACAACTGAGCTCCTAACTTCTGATTAGCTGCACTGAGCTCCTATCTTCTGATTAGCTGCACTGAGCTCCTAATTTCCGATTAGCTGCACTGAGCCCCTAACCTCTAGCTGCACTGAGCTCCTGTCTTCTGATTAGCTGCACTGAGCTCCTAACTTCTGATTAGCTGATTTGAGCTCCTAACTTCTGATTAGCTGCACTGAACCCATAAATTCCAATTAGCTGCACTGATTGCCTAATTTCTGGTTAGCTGCACTGAGCCCCTAACTGCCAATTAGCTGCATTGAGCCCCTAACTTCTGATTAGACAATTTCAGCTCCTGACTTCTGATTAGCTGCACTGAGCTCATAACTTCCAATTGACTGATCTGAGCTGCTAACTTCAGATTAGCTGATTTGAGCCCCTAATTTACGATTAATTGCACTGAGCTCCTGTCTTCTGATTAGCTGCACTGAGCTCCTAACTTCTCATTAGCGGCACTGAGCTCCTATCTACTGATTAGCTGCACTGAGCTCCTAGCTTCCAATTAGCTGATTTAAGGTCCTAATTTCGATTAGCTGCACTGAACCCCTAACTTCTTATTAGCTACATTGAGCCCCTAACTTCTGATTAGCTGCACTGAGCTCCTATCTCCTGATTAGCTGCACTGAGTGCCTAACTTCTGATTAGCTGACTTGAGCTCCTAACTTCTGATTAGCTGCACTGAGCCCCTAACTTTTGATTAGCTGTACTGAGCTCCTAACTTCTGATTAGGTGATTTGAGGTCCAAATTTCCGATTAGCTTCACTGAGCTCCTAACTTCCAAATAGCTGATTTGAGGTCCTAACTTACGATTAGCTGCACTGAGCTCCTAACTTCCGATTGGCTGCACTGAACCCCTAATTTCCAATTAGCTGCACTGAGCCCCTAACTTCTGATTAGATGATTTCAGCTCCTAACTTCTGATTAGCTGCACCGAGCTCATAACTTCCGATTGACTGATTTGAGCTGCAAACTTCTGATTAGCTGATTTGAGCCCCCAATTTACGATTAGTTGCACTGAGCTCCTAACTTCTCATTAGCTGCACTGAGCTCCTGACTTCCAGTTAGCTGATTTGAGGTCCTAACTTCTGATTAGCTGCACTGAGCCCCTAACTGCTGATTAGCTGCACTGAGCTCCTATCTCCTGATTAGCTGCACTGAGCTCCTAACTTCTCATTAGCTGCACTGAGCTCCTAACTTCCAATTAGCTGATTTGAGGTCCTAACTTACGATTAGCTGCACTGAGCCCCTAACTTCTGATTAGCTACATTGAGCCCCTAACTTCTGATTAGCTGCACTGAGCTCCTATCTCCTGATTAGCTGCATTGAGCGCCTAACTTCTGATTAGCTGACTTGAGCTCCTAACTTCCGATTAGCTGCACTGAGCCCCTAACTTCTGATTAGATGTACTGAGCTCCTAACTTCTGATTAGCTAATTTCAGCTCCAAACTACTGATTAGCTGCACTGAGCTCATAACCTCCGATTAGTTGCACTGAGCTCCTAACTTCTGATTAGCTGCACTGAGTTTATAACTTTTAATTAGCGTCTTAGCACCGTCCAGGTTGAAAACTGTACACTATGTTCCAAATTATTATGGAAATTACATTTTTATCAGATTTTCCTAAATGGTCGGTGCAAATGACAGTCAGTCAAATAAAAGTCATCACCCGTTAGATTATACATCAAATTTTATTGAAGAAACCTCTCAATGATAGCAGTATAATCTCCAAAATGAATAAAAACTCAAAATGTACTGTTCCAAATTATTATGCACAGTAGAATTTCTAAACATTTGATATGTTTTAAAGAACTGAAAATGCTCATTTGTGGAATTTGCAGCATTAGCAGGTCACATTCACTGAAAAAAAAAGCTATTTAACGCCAAAACATCCCAACAGGCCAAGTTACATGTTAACATAGGACCCTTCTTTGATGTCACCTTCACAATTCTTGCATCCATTGAACTTGTGAGTTTTTGGAGAGTTTCTGCTTGTATTTCTTTGCATGAAGTCAGAATAGCCTCCCAGAGCTGCTGTTTGGATGTGAACTGCCTCCTACCCTCATAGATCTTTTGCTTGATGATCCTCTAAAGGTTCTCTATAGGGTTGAGGTCGGGGAATATGGTGGCCACACCATGAGTTTATCTCCTTTTATGCCCATAGCTGCCAATGAATCAGAGGTATTCTTTGCAGCATGAGATGGGGCATTGTCAGCATGAAGATGATTTTGCTCCTGAAGGCACGTTTCTGCTTTTTAGACCATAGAAGAAAGTTGTCAGTCAGAAACTCTATATACTTTGCAGAGGTCATTTTCACACCTTCAGGAACCTTAAAGGGCCTTACCAGCTGTTTCCCATGATTCTGGCCCAAAACATGACTCCTCCACCTCCTCGCTGATGTTGCTTCCTTGTTGGGACGTGGTGGCCATCCACCAAACATCCAATACTCCATCCATCTGGACCATCCAGGGTTGCTCAACACTTATCAGTAAGCAAGACTGTTTGGAAATTAGTCTTCATGTATGTGTGGGCCCAATACAACCATTTCTGCTTGTGAACACTGTTTAAGGGTGGCCGAATAGTAGGTTTATGCACCACAGCAAGCCTTTGAAGGAGCCTACACCTTGAGATTCGAGGGACTCCAGAGGCACCAGCAGCTTCAAATATCTGCTTGCTGCTTTGTAATGGCTTTTTAGCAGCTGCTCTCTTAATCCGATGAACTTGCCTGGCAGAAATCTTCCTCATTATGCCTTTATCAGCACAAACACATTTGTGCTCAGTTACAGCCACAAATCTCTTAACGTTTATGTTTTTGGAAAATTTCTAATGTTTTCATCCCTTCACCAAGGCATTGCACTATTTGATGCTTTTCAGCAGCAGAGAGATCCTTTTTCTTTCCCATGTTACTTGAAAACTGTGACCTGCTTAATAATGTGGAACATCATTTTTAAGTAGTTTTCCTTTAATTAGAATCACCTAGAAAACCAATTATCACATGTGTTTAAGATTGATTTCAGTGATCCATTGAGCCCTGAGACACAATACCATCCACGAGTTTATTTGAAAAACAAAACAATTAAATCTTTATAACACTTAAATCCAATTTGCATAATAATTTGGAACACAGTGTATATCCCCTAGATGTGGATTACGGCATGGGACACAACGACAGACAGCTATGGTATATTGTTGGTTTGTTATTTTACTTTTAATGCAGTAGATCGAGGGCTTTGCAGGAATTAGGTGAGGTTGTAAGTATGATCACCACCAATAAAGGAACTCAATAATAGATACCAACAAAAAGCAATATCTATAAATCTCATCGAAACTGACGCTTTTTAGATTGGTCAAACAGTATAAACTTTATTACAACATATCAATAAAAACACGTAAAACTATTGTAAATGGGAAAAGAAGAACAAGTACAAGAAAGGAAAGGTGGGTATGGCATCAAAGTGGCATAGTTATATCAGGTGCATGAAAGGGCTATAATAATCAGTATCCACAGAGAATAATAATAAATATATTTTCAATCTTAATAGGTGTTGAAACATACATTATATACAATCCATCAACTCAGACTGCAAGCAGTAGGAGTCGAGCACCACATAAATATAAGGTGCATAATTTAAAGAGTAAACATATTTTTGTGCTAAAAAATGCATACAACACAGATCAACAAAGTGCCAGAGCACCACCTCTTGCAGAGCTGAGGTATATATTGATAAAACCCTAAATGCACCATGAAAAACATTTACCTTATTAAAGCCAGCAGCCAGGGACCCACCACACCCGATGTGCATTTCGTAACTGAAAGCTTCGTCCAGGGGTGGTGGGTAGCTGAAAAAGAGGCTATTTATATATGTTTACTATTTAAATAGCCTTAGAGATGCACCTTTTCTGGGGTGACTGAGAGCTGATTTTTTAGCCAGGGGAAGCCATTATCCATGGCCCCTTCCTAGGCTATTAATATCAGCCCCCAGCTGTCTGCATAGCCTTTGCTGGTTATTAATTGTGGGGGACCCAGTAATGGCTAAGTATACAGTTGTGAGCTGATATTAACCCCTTAACGACCGCCGATATGCCTTTTAACGGCGGCCGCTAAGGGTACTTAAACCACAGCGCCGTTAATTAACGGCGCTGTGGAAAAAGTGAATAGCGCCCCCCAGAGTCGGATTTTCTCTGGGGTCTCGGTTGCCGAGGGTAGCCGAGACCCCAGAGAACATGATTCGGGGTTTTTTTACCGACCCCCGAGTTGCGATCGCCGGTAATTAACCGTTTACCGGCGGTCGCAACAAAAAAAAACAAAACACGATTTGCCATTTAATTTCTCTGTCCTCCGATGTGATCGCACATCGGAGGACAGAGAAATAGGGTCCCCGATGGCCCCCGATAGCCCCCCAATACTCACCTATCTCCCCCTGTGCTCCTCGTGGCTCCCGATGGGCGCCGCCATCTTTTTCCGGGGAAAAAATGGCGGGTGCATGCGCAGTGCGCCCACCACCCGGCCCCCGGAAGATCTTTGGGGTCTCGGCTGCCGGGGGTAGCCGAGACCCCAAAGAACATGATCGGGGTCGGTTTTTACCGACCCCTGTTTTGCGATCGCCGGTAATTAACTGTTTACCGGCGACCGCAAAAAAAAAAAAAAGCGATCTGTAATTCTCTGTCCTCTGATGTGATCGCACATCAGAGGACAGAGAAATAGGGGGATTCGGGGACCCTATCATACTTACCGGTGTCCCTGGGTCCTCCTGCGTCTCCTCCTGCTGGCCGGCTTCTTCCTCGGGAAAGAAAATGGCGGGCGCATACGCAGTGCGCCCGCCATCTGCTGCCATCTGCTGGCCGGCAGGAGAGACGAGTTGGGGCTAAAATTAGGGTTAGGGTTAGGGCTAGGGCTAGGGTTAGGGTTAGGGTTAGTGTTGAGCATTCCGATACCGCAAGTATCGGGTATCGGCCGATATTTGCTGTATCGGAATTCCGATACCGAGATCCGATACTTTTGTGATATCGGGTGTTGTGATTTTGCTTTTTGCTCCCTCTAGTGGTCATTAGTGATTTGACTCTGGAGCGTCTGTCTTTTCCTATATCCTCACCTGGGCCGTTAGTTCAGGGGCATTGCTATTTAAGCTCCCTGGACCTTCAGTTCAATGCCTGGCATCGTTGAATTCAGAGCTAATCTGTTGTGCTCTTGTCCTCTGATCCTGGTTCCTGTTTTTCAAGCTAAGTCTGCTTCTTTGCTTTTTGCTTTTGTTTTGTTTGGTATTTTTGTCCAGCTTGTTCCTATCTGTATCCTGACCTTTGCAGGAAGCTCTAGGGGGCTGGTGTTCTCCCCCCGGACCGTTAGACGGTTCGGGGGTTCTTGAATCTCCAGCGTGGATTTTTATAGGGTTTTTGTTGACCAGATAAGTTATCTTGCTATATTCTGCTATTAGTAAGCTGGCCTCTCTTTGCTGAACCTGGTTCATTTCTGTGTTTGTCATTTCCTCTTACCTCACCGTTATTATTTGTGGGGGGCTTGTATCTTGCTTTGGGGTCCCTTTCTCTGGAGGCAAGAGAGGTCTTTGTTTTCTTCTCCTAGGGGTAGTTAGATTCTCCGGCTGGCGCGAGTCATCTAGCGATCACCGTAGGCATGATCCCCGGCTACTTCTAGTGTTGGCATTAGGAGTAGCTATTTGGTCAACCCAGTTACCACAGCCCTATGAGCTGGATTTTTGTATCTTGCAGACTTACACGTTCCTCTGAGACCCTGTCCACTGGGGTCATAACAGTATGCCAGGCCAGTATTAAATGTTTAATGCATTGCAGAAGTGGGATTATAAGAAAGAAAATGTTGAGTTTTTTTTTTCCCTCTCTCATTTTTTTTTTTTCTTTTCCCCTTTACCTCAGAGTGGCTTAAGCTTGCTGCAGACATGAATGTCCAGACCTTGATTACAAGTGTGGACCAGCTTGCCGCTCGTGTGCAGGGTATACAAGATTATGTTACCAGAAATCCTAGGTCTGAACCCAAGATTCCGATTCCTGAACTGTTTTCAGGAGACCGATTTAAGTTTAGGAATTTCAGGAATAATTGTAAATTATTTTTGTCCCTGAAACCTTGTTCATCTGGAGACTCTGCTCAACAAGTAAAAATTGTTATTTCATTCTTACGGGGTGACCCTCAGGATTGGGCTTTTTCGTTGGCGCCAGGAGATCCGGCATTGGCTGATATTGATGCGTTTTTTCTGGCGCTCGGTTTACTTTATGAGGAACCCAATCTTGAGATTCAGGCAGAGAAAGCCTTGCTGGCTATGTCTCAGGGCCAGGACGAGGCTGAGGTGTATTGCCAAAAATTTCGGAAATGGTCCGTGCTGACACATTGGAACGAGTGTGCACTGGCCGCTAATTTTAGAAATGGCCTTTCTGAGGCCATTAAGAATGTTATGGTGAGTTTTCCCATTCCCACAGGTCTGAATGATACCATGTCCCTGGCTATTCAAATCGACCAGCGGTTGCGGGAGCGCAAAACCGCAAATTCCCTCATGTTGTTGTCTGAACAGACACCTGATGTGATGCAATGTGATAGAAAAACCGCAAATTCCCTCATGGTGTTGTCTGAACGGACACCTGATTTGATGCAATGTGATAGAATCCTGACTAGAAATGAGAGGAAAATTCATAGACGCCAGAATGGCTTGTGCTACTACTGTGGTGATTCTACACATGTTATCTCAGCATGCTCTAAACGTATATCTAAGGTTGTTAGTCCTGTCACCGTTGGTAATTTGCATCCTAAGTTTATTCTGTCTGTAACTTTGATTTGCTCACTGTCATCTTATCCTGTCATGGCGTTTGTAGATTCAGGTGCTGCCCTGAGTCTTATGGATCTCTCATTTGCTAAGCGCTGTGGTTTTATTCTTGAACCATTAGAAAATCCTATCCCTCTTAAGGGTATTGATGCTACGCCATTGGCAGAAAATAAGCCGCAGTATTGGACACAGGTTACCATGTGCATGACTCCTGAACACCGCGAGGTGATACGTTTTCTTGTTCTACATAAAATGCATGATTTGGTTGTTTTGGGGCTGCCATGGTTACAGACCCATAATCCAGTCCTTGACTGGAAGGCTATGTCAGTGTCTAGTTGGGGCTGTCGTGGTATTCATGAGGATTCCCTGCCTGTGTCTATTGCTTCTTCTACGCCTTCGGAAGTTCCGGAGTACTTGTCTGATTATCAGGATGTCTTTAGCGAGTCCAGGTCCAGTGCATTGCCTCCTCATAGGGAATGTGACTGTGCAATAGATTTGATTCCAGGCAGTAAATTTTCTAAGGGAAGACTGTTTAATCTGTCGATACCTGAACATACCGCTATGCGTTCATATATCAAGGAGTCTCTGGAGAAAGGACACATCCGTCCGTCTTCTTCCCCTCTTGGTGCGGGATTCTTTTTTGTGGCTAAAAAGGACGGATCTTTGAGGCCTTGTATTGACTATCGGCTTTTAAATAAGATCACTGTCAAATTTCAGTATCCTTTGCCGCTGTTGTCTGACTTGTTTGCCCGGATTAAAGGTGCCAAGTGGTTTACCAAGATAGACCTTCGTGGTGCGTACAACCTTGTGCGCATTAAGCAAGGGGATGAATGGAAAACCGCATTCAATACGCCCGAAGGTCATTTTGAGTACTTGGTGATGCCTTTTGGGCTCTCTAATGCCCCTTCAGTTTTTCAGTCCTTTATGCATGACATTTTCCGGAACTATCTGGATAAATTTCTGATCGTTTATCTGGATGATATTCTGGTTTTTTCTGATAATTGGGACTCGCATGTGGAGCAGGTCAGGATGGTCTTTAAAATTTTGCGTGAAAATTCTTTGTTTGTCAAGGGCCCAAAGTGTCTTTTTGGTGTACAGAAGGTTCCCTTTTTGGGGTTCATTTTTTCCCCTTCTGCTGTGGAGATGGACCCAGTCAAGGTCCGAGCTATTCTTGATTGGACTCAGCCCTCGTCAGTTAAGAGTCTTCAGAAGTTCTTGGGTTTCGCTAACTTCTACCGTCGTTTTATCGCTAACTTTTCTAGCATTGTGAAACCTTTGACGGATATGACCAAGAAGGGCTCCGATGTGGTTAATTGGGCTCCTGCTGCCGTGGAGGCTTTCCAGGAGTTGAAACGTCGGTTTACTTCGGCGCCTGTTTTGTGCCAGCCTGATGTCTCGCTTCCCTTTCAAGTTGAGGTGGATGCTTCAGAAATTGGAGCAGGGGCCGTTTTGTCGCAGAGAGGCCCTGGTTGCTCTGTTATGAGACCTTGCGCCTTTTTCTCTAGGAAGTTTTCGCCTGCGGAGCGAAATTATGATGTGGGCAATCGGGAGTTGTTGGCCATGAAATGGGCATTTGAGGAGTGGCGTCATTGGCTCGAGGGTGCTAAGCATCGTGTGGTGGTCTTGACTGATCACAAAAATCTGATGTATCTCGAGTCTGCTAAACGCCTGAATCCTAGACAGGCCCGCTGGTCATTGTTTTTCTCCCGTTTTGACTTTGTTGTCTCGTATTTACCAGGTTCAAAGAATGTGAAGGCCGATGCTCTTTCCAGGAGCTTTGTGCCTGATGCTCCTGGAGTCGCTGAACCTGTTGGTATTCTTAAGGATGGTATTATCTTGTCAGCTATTTCTCCTGATCTGCGACGTGTGTTGCAGAGATTTCAGGCTGATAGGCCTGATCCTTGTCCACCTGACAGACTGTTTGTGCCTGATAAGTGGACCAGCAGAGTCATTTCCGAGGTTCATTCCTCGGTGTTGGCAGGTCACCCAGGAATTTTTGGCACCAGAGATCTGGTGGCCAGATCCTTTTGGTGGCCTTCCTTGTCTAGGGATGTGCAGTCATTTATACAGTCCTGTGGGACTTGTGCTCGAGCTAAGCCTTGCTGTTCTCGTGCCAGCGGGTTGCTCTTGCCCTTGCCTGTCCCTAAGAGACCTTGGACACATATCTCCATGGATTTCATTTCTGATCTTCCGGTGTCTCAGGGCATGTCTGTTATCTGGGTGATATGTGATCGCTTCTCCAAGATGGTCCATTTGGTTCCTTTGCCTAAACTGCCTTCCTCTTCCGATCTGGTTCCTGTGTTTTTCCAGAACGTGGTTCGTTTGCACGGCATCCCTGAGAATATTGTGTCAGACAGAGGATCCCAGTTCGTTTCCAGATTCTGGCGATCCTTTTGTAGTAGGATGGGCATTGACTTGTCGTTTTCGTCTGCTTTCCATCCTCAGACTAATGGACAGACGGAGCGAACTAATCAGACTTTGGAGGCTTATTTGAGGTGTTTTGTCTCTGCTGATCAGGACGATTGGGTGACCTTCTTGCCGTTAGCTGAGTTTGCCCTTAATAATCGGGCTAGTTCCGCCACCTTGGTTTTTGCCGTTTTTCTGCAACTCTGGTTTCCACCCTCGTTTTTCTTCGGGTCATGTGGAACCTTCTGACTGCCCTGGGGTGGATTCTGTGGTGGATAGGTTGCAGCGGATCTGGAATCTTGTGGTGGACAACTTGAAGTTGTCACAGGAGAGGGCTCAGCGCTTTGCCAACCGCCGCCGCGGTGTGGGTCCCCGACTACGTGTTGGGGATTTGGTGTGGCTTTCTTCCCGCTTTGTTCCTATGAAGGTTTCCTCTCCCAAATTTAAACCTCGCTTTATTGGTCCTTACAAGATATTGGAAATTCTTAATCCTGTATCCTTTCGCCTGGATCTACCTGTGTCGTTTGCTATCCACAACGTGTTTCATAGGTCCTTGTTGCGGCGGTACGTTGTGCCTGTGGTTCCTTCTGCTGAGCCTCCTGCTCCGGTGTTGGTTGAGGGCGAGTTGGAGTACGTGGTGGAGAAGATCTTGGATTCTCGTCTCTCCAGGCGGAGGCTTCAGTACCTGGTCAAGTGGAAGGGCTATGGTCAGGAAGATAATTCCTGGGTGGTCGCCTCTGATGTTCATGCGGCCGATTTAGTTCGTGCCTTCCACGCCGCTCATCCTGATCGCCCTGGTGGTCGTGGTGAGGGTTCGGTGACCCCTCACTAAGGGGGGGGGTACTGTTGTGATTTTGCTTTTTGCTCCCTCTAGTGGTCATTAGTGATTTGACTCTGGAGCGTCTGTCTTTTCCTATATCCTCACCTGGGCCGTTAGTTCAGGGGCGTTGCTATTTAAGCTCCCTGGACCTTCAGTTCAATGCCTGGCATCGTTGAAATCAGAGCTAATCTGTTGTGCTCTTGTCCTCTGATCCTGGTTCCTGTTTTTCAAGCTAAGTCTGCTTCTTTGCTTTTTGCTTTTGTTTTGTTTGGTATTTTTGTCCAGCTTGTTCCTATCTGTATCCTGACCTTTGCAGGAAGCTCTAGGGGGCTGGTGTTCTCCCCCCGGACCGTTAGACGGTTCGGGGGTTCTTGAATCTCCAGGGTGGATTTTTATAGGGTTTTTGTTGACCAGATAAGTTATCTTGCTATATTCTGCTATTAGTAAGCTGGCCTCTCTTTGCTGAACCTGGTTCATTTCTGTGTTTGTCATTTCCTCTTACCTCACCGTTATTATTTGTGGGGGGCTTGTATCTTGCTTTGGGGTCCCTTTCTCTGGAGGCAAGAGAGGTCTTTGTTTTCTTCTCCTAGGGGTAGTTAGATTCTCCGGCTGGCGCGAGTCATCTAGCGATCACCGTAGGCATGATCCCCGGCTACTTCTAGTGTTGGCGTTAGGAGTAGCTATTTGGTCAACCCAGTTACCACAGCCCTATGAGCTGGATTTTTGTATCTTGCAGACTTACACGTTCCTCTGAGACCCTGTCCACTGGGGTCATAACAATCGGGCATTGGTATCGGGATCGATATTAATGTGTAAAATAAAGAATAAAAATAAAAAATATTGATATACTCACCTCTCCGACGCAGCCTGGACCTTACCGATGTAACCGCCAGCTTCCGTTCCTAAGAATAAGCGCTTGAAAGACCTTAGATGATGTAGCGGCCTGTGATTGGTCGCGTGAGCGGTCACGTGACCGCTCCGTGACCAATCACAGGCTGCGACGTCATCTAAGGACTTTCAAGCGCTTGAAAGACCTTAGATGACGTCACGGCTCGTGATTGGTCGCGTTGCGGTCACGTGACCGCTCCGCGACCAATCACAGGCCGCGACGTCATCTAAGGACTTTCAAGCGCTTGAAAGACCTTAGATGACGTCACGGCTTGTGATTGGTCGCGTTGCCGTCACGTGACCGCTCCGCGACCAATCACAGGCCGCGACGTCATCTAAGGACTTTCAAGCGCTCATTCTTATGAACGGAGGCTGGCGGTTACAACCAGGGCGCGTCAGAGGGTGAGTATATCAATATTTTTTATTTTTATTCTTTATTTTACACATTAATATGGATCCCAGGGCCTAAAGGGGAGTTTCCTCTCCTTCAGACCCTGGGAACCATCAGGATACCTTCCGATACTTGGTGTCCCATTGACTTGTATTGGTATCGGGTATCGGTATCGGCGATATCCGATACTTTTCGGGTATCGGCCGATACTATCCGATACCGATACTTTCAAGTATCGGACGGTATCGCTCAACACTAGTTAGGGTTGGGGCTAAATTTAGGGTTAGGGTTGGGGCTAAATTTAGGGTTAGGGCTAGGGTTAGGGTTAGGGTTAGGGCTAGGGTTAGGCTACTTTCACACTAGCGTTTTTTGGCTTCCGTCGCAATGCGCCGTCTTGGAGAAAAAACGCATCCTGCAAAATTGCTTGCAGGATGAGTTTTTTCTCCATTGACTTGCATTAGCGACACATTGCGACGGATTGCCACACGTCGCATCCGTCGTGCGATGGATGTGTCATGCTTTGGCGGACCGTCGGCATAAAACAACGCTACATGTAACGTTTTTTTGTGCGATGTGTCCGCCATTTCCGACCGCGCATGCGCGGCCGTAACGCCGCCCCTGCCTCCCCGCACCTCACAATGGGGCAGCGGATGCGTTGAAAAACAGCATCCGCTGCACCCGTTGTGCGGCGCTTACAACGCTAGCGTCGGTACGTCGGCCCGACACACTGCGACGGGCCGAGTACGACGCTAGTGTGAAAGTAGCCTTAGGCTTCTTTCACACTTGCGTCGGTACGGGGCGGTCGCAATGCGTCGGCCCGACGTACCGACGCACGTTGTGAAAATTGTGCACAACGTGGGCAGCGGATGCAGTTTTTCAACGCAACATAACGCCCGCAGACAATTCTATCAAAGTCTGCATTCCAAAACAGCGCTCCTTCCCTTCCGAGCTCAGCCATGCGCCTAAACAGTGGTTTACCCCCACATATGGGGTACCAGCATACTCAGGACAAATTGGACAACAACTTTTGGGGTCCAATTTCTCTTGTTACCCTTGTGAAAATAAAAACTTGGGGGCTAAAAAATCTTTTTTGTGGAAAAAAAAATATTTATTATTTTCACGACTCTGCATTATAAACTTCTGTGAAGCACTTGGGCATTCAAAGTTCTCACCACACATCTAGATAAGTTCCATGGGGGGTCTAGTTTCCTAAATGGGGTCACTTGTGGGGGGTTTCTACTGTTTAGGCACATCAGGGGCTCTCCAAACGCGACATGGCGTCTGATCTCAATTCCAGTCAATTTTGCATTGAAAAGTCAAATGGCGCTCCTTTGCTTCCAAGCTCAGCCATGCGCCCAAACAGTGGTTTACCCCCACATATGGGGTGTCGTCATACTCAGGACAAATTGTACAACAACTTCTGGGGTCCATTTTCTCCTGTTACCCTTGGTAAAATAAAAATTTGGAGGCAAAAAGATCATTTTTGTAGAAAAAATGCGATTTTTTTATTTTCACGGCTCTACGTTATAAACTTTTGTGAAGCACCTGGGGGTTTAAAGTGCTCACCACACATCTAGATAAGTTCCTTAAGGGGTCTAGTTTCCAAAATGATGTCACTTGTGGGGGGTTTCCACTGTTTAGGCACATCAGGGGTTCTCCAAACGTGACATGGCGTCCGATCTCAATTCCAGCCAATTCTACATTGAAAAAGTAAAATGACACTCCTTCTCTTCCAAGCTCTGCGGTGCGCCCAAACAGTGGTTTACCCCCACATATGGGGTATCGACATACTCAGGAGAAATTGCACAACAACTTTTGTGGTCTAATTTCTCCTGTTATCCTTGTGAAAATAAAAATTTGGGGGCAAAAAGATCATTTTTGTAGAAAAAATGCGATTTTTTATTTTCACGGCTCTACGTTATAAACTTCTGTGAAGCACTTGGGGGTTCAAAGTGCTCACCACACATCTAGATAAGTTCCTTAAGGGGTCTAGTTTCCAAAATAGTGTCACTTGTGGGGGGTTTCCACTGTTTAGGCACATCAGGGGCTCTCCAAACGCGACATGGCATCCGATCTCAATTCCAGCCAATTCTGCATTGAAAAAGTCAAACGGTGCTCCTTCACTTCCAAGCTCTGCGGTGCGCCCAAACAGTGGTTTACCTCCACATATGGGGTATCGGCATACTCAGGAGAAATTGCACAACAAAATTTGTGTTTACATTTCTGTTTTTACACTTGTGAAAATTAAAAAAAATAGTTCTGAAGTAAAATGTTTGCAAAAAAAAGTTAAATGTTAATTTTTTTCTTTCACATTGTTTCAGTTCCTGTGACGCACGTAAAGGGTTAATAAACTTCTTGAATGTGGTTTTGAGCAGCTTGAGGGGTGCAGTTTTTAGAATGGTGTCACACTTTGTTATTTTCTATCATATAGACCCCTCAAAATGACTTCAAATGTGATGTGGTCCCTAAAAAAAAGATGGTGTTGTAAAAATGAAAAATTGCTGGTAAACTTTTAACCCTTATAACTCCCTAACAAAAAAAAATTTTGTTTCCAAAATTGTGCTGATGTAAAGTAGACATGTGGGAAATGTTATTTATTAACTATTTTTCATGACATATCTCTCTGATTTAAGGGCATAAAAATACAAAGTTTGAAAATTGCAAAATTTTTAAAATTTTCGCCATATTTCCATTTTTTTCATAAATAATCGCAAGTAATATCGAAGAAATGTTACCACTATCTTGAAGTACAATATGTCATGAAAAAACAATCTCAGAATCAGCGGGATCCGATAAAGCGTTCCAGAGTTATAACCTCTTAAAGTGACAGTGGTCAGAATTGTAAAAATTGGCTCGGTCATTAAGTACCAAATTGGCTCTGTCACTAAGGGGTTAATAGCCTGGGAAACTCCATGGGTATTACCCCCTTCCCAGGCTATAAACATCTGTCCCGAGTCAATGGCTTTCCCTTTGCAGGTTAAAAAAATTGCGTGGGAGCCTACGCCATTTTTGTCTGAAAAATAATCTTTTATTAAATGTGTGTACAGTGCACACACACTGTACTAATTGTATTCGTCACTGACCTCTATATATCTACCTATTCTATATGTATTTACTGTATGTATTCCTTCTCTTCTATCCTGTCGGCTCCTGCAGTGATTTTACAGAACACTGCAGATGATTTACCGGCTTTTCTTCTATCTATCTATCTATCTATCTATCTATCTATCTATCTATCTATCTACACTGTGTTCCAAATTATTATGCAAATAATATTTCCTCCTATTTTCTCTAAATTACCTATCTGAATTGCAGTCATTGTTATTTTCCAGTCATCTACTATTCTAGTATAATTGCAATGTTTTGGAACAAACTGCCTATGAAAACAGTATATTTAAAAAAAAAAATAAACACTCAAAATGCATGTTCCAAATTATTATGCACAGCAGAGTTTTCAACCTTTTTTTTTTATTTTGAACAAAAAAATGGCCAATTGTGAAGTTATAAGCATTATCAGCTTATTACAAAATTAAATCAAACAGTTTTCAAGTGAAAACTTTATTCTAGGTGATGTTACATTTGCACGTAGGACCCCTTGTTCAAAAGAAGCTTCTGAACTCTCTCGTCCATTGAATTTGTCAGTTTTTGGATGGTTTCTGCTTCAATTGTTTTGCATGTGGACAGAATACCCTCCCAGAGCTGTTGCTTAGATGTGAACTGCCTCCCGCCATCATAGACACTCCTTTTGATGATGCTCCAGAGGTTCTTAATGGGGTTGAGGTCAGGGGAAGATGGTGGCCACACCATAAGTTTGTCCTCTTTTATGCCCATAGCAGCCAGAGATGCAGATGTGTTTTTTGCAGCATGAGACGGTGCATTATCATGCATGTAAATGATCCTGCTGCGGAAAGCACGGTTCTTCCTCTTGAACCATGGCAGGAAGTGTTGTTTTAGAAACTCCACATAGATTATGGAGTTCATCTTTACCCCTTCAGGGATCATAAAGGGGCCGACAATCTCTCTCCCCATGATTCCAGCCCAAAACATTACTCCACCTCCTCCTTGTTGGCGCCTTAGCCGTGTTTTCATGGGGTGTCCATCAACCAGCCATCCTCCACTCCATCCATCTGGACCATCGAGCGTTGCACGGCACTCATCAATGAACAAAACAGTTTGGAAGTCAGTATTCATGTATCGTTTGGCCCACTGGAGCTGTTTCTGCTTGTGTGCAGTGGATAGAGGTGATCGACAGGATGGCTTACGCACAGCTGCAAACCTCTGAAGGACCTGCGTCTTGTTGTTCTGGGGACGTTGGAGGCACCAGCAGCTTCAAAAACTTGTCTGCTGCTATGACAAGGCATTTTTGCAGCTGCTCTTTTAACCTTATGCAATTGCCTGTTGGAAAGAGTCCTCAATTTTTCCTTATCAGCACGCACACGTGTGTGCTGGGAATCAGCTACATACTTCTTGATTGTGCGATGATCACGATGAAGTGTCTTGGCAATGTTGATTGCAGTCATGCCTTGACCTAAATACTCCACAATTTGTTGCTTCTCAGCAGCCGACACATCCTTTTTCTTTCCCATTTTGGCAAAAAATGTAGGCTGCTTAATAATGTGGAACAGCCTTCTTAAGTAGTCTTGCCTTTATTTGGACACACCTGCCAAACTAATTTGCACAGGTATCTGCAATTGCTTTCAGTGATATAAAGAGCCCTGACACACATCACCATCAATGAGTTTAAATGACAAACAAAAAAATTCTAACCTTATCACTCCTAAACTCTATGTGCATAATAATTTGGAACACAGTGTATCTATCTCGCTATGCAATCTAAATACATATATATGTCTGTGTCACTGAGATATATATATCTATGTATTCTATGTCTATATATCTATTCTATCTATTCTATTCTAATCTGTAAGTGTGATTTTACTGTACAAGCACGATTTGCCGGCTTTTCTTCTATCTATCTATCTATCTATCTATCTATCTATCTATCTATCTATCTATCTATCTATTATATATGTGTGTTTTGACAAATATTTCCTTTGAAAGTGATGTGTAAATGACATAGAGACTTGCTGTATCTAAATGCTCATGTTAAAATCACATTGCAATAGGATAGCCATCACACTGCATTCGGATGTAAATTGGATGCTAGGTGGGAAAAATCAGATTATACGCGCATAAAAAACGCATGACACTTGCATGACACTAGCATTACACTTGTCCGACTTGTCCGACATGGCAGTGGACGTGGTGTGGTGGGGGCGGGCGAAGCCCAAAATTCAAATGGGCATGTTTTAGCTGGCATTGGAAAGCGCTGGGGAACACCGTAATTTTTGGACTATAAGACGCACTTTTTTCCTACAAAAGTGTGGAGGAAAATGGGGGGTGCGTCTTAAAGTCTGGATGTCCCTAATCTGGCTGTGGTAGGGAGGTGAGGAAGCGGCAGCGGTGGAGCAGCAGGTAACAGGAGGTAGGAGCCAGCTGAGAAATGAATATTCACTCCATTCCACGTCCATGAGCATGGAAAGGCCTGAATATTCATTTCTCTTTAATAGCGAGCAGTGTTATCTGCAGCAGCCGGCTTCTTGCAGCTGCCCAGCGTTCTAGTGTGCCAGCTACTCGGCTACTTAAAGGGAATCTGTCACCCCATTTTTCGCCTATAAGCTAAGGCCACCGCCATCAGGGGCTTATCTACAGCATTCTGTAATACTTAAACCAAATAGAGAATAAGCACCAGAAAAACCTATTTATAAAAATAACAATCTTTGTTAACATACAAAAGTACAGAGACAATAACGAGAGGTATCAGGGAGATGACAAGGATCTCACCAAAAAGAGTGGCAAAGCAGTACCCACCAGGCAAATAAATAGTATAACTTAGTAATCATGAAGAGCATGCCAGTGCTTTATGCAAAGGTTACAAGAGAACATGTAAACACAACCCATTTGTAAGGGATATCCAAGAAATCACCTGGTCATGGAAACCAATTGCAGCAACAAAGCCCATATATGAGAAAGGAGCATAACCCAAGTGGAAAAAAAAGGAGAGTAGTAAATTACTATATTTACCTGGGGGACCACGATGCCACTCACCCCAATGCGCGTTTCGGCGCTGTGCCTTCTTCCGGGCGGCACAGCGCCGAAACGCGCGTTGGGGTGAGTGGCATCGTGGTCCCCCAGGTAAATATAGTAATTTACTACTCTCCTTTTTTTTTCCACTTGGGTTATGCTCCTTTCTCATATATGGGCTTTGTTGCTGCAATTGGTTTCCATGACCAGGTGATTTCTTGGATATCCCTTACAAATGGGTTGTGTTTACATGTTCTCTTGTAACCTTTGCATAAAGCACTGGCATGCTCTTCATGATTACTAAGTTATACTATTTATTTGCCTGGTGGGTACTGCTTTGCCACTCTTTTTGGTGAGATCCTTGTCATCTCCCTGATACCTCTCGTTATTGTCTCTGTACTTTTGTATGTTAATAAAGATTGTTATTTTTATAAATAGGTTTTTCTGGTGCTTATTCTCTATTTGGTTTAATTATGCATATGCACTGAACCTTTCCTCTCCAATCCTGGCACTATATTACTTGGTGTTGTAGTGATGTTTTTGGTTTAGGGTTATATGATTTGAGCATTCTGTAATACTGTAGATAAGCCCTGATGTAACCTTAAAGATAAGAAAAACAAGTTAGATTATACTCACCTGCGGCGGTCCCGGTGTGGTCCAGTCCGATGGGTGTCATGATTCCCTAATGGCATGGGAACATCAGAAACACAAAATAACAGACTAGCCCTCGGGTGATGGAAACTCAAGCTAACCGTGACCTAAATCTACCACACAACTAACAGTAGCCAGGAAGCATTCCTACGGCTGCCTAGATGCCATGCGCCAGCCGGAGAACTAACTACGCCTGGAAGAGGAAGGAACAGACCTGGCTTACCTCTAGTGAAATTCCCCAAAGATGATAGTAGCCCCCACATATATTAACGGTGAGTTCAGAGGAAAAGACATACACAGTATGAAGGTAGATTTAGCAAAGCGAGGTCCACTTACTAGATAGAGGAAGGATACAAAAGAGGACTTCACGGTCAGCTGAAAAACCCTTTCAAAAACCCATCCTGAAATTACTTTAAGACTCCTGTGTCAACTCATGACACAGGAGTGGCAATTTCAGTCCACAAGAGCTTCCAGTAACAGGAAATGACAAACTGTAAACTGGACAAAAAATACAAAACAAAAAGGACAAGAGTCCACTTAGCTGATCAGCAGACTGGTAGCAGGAACATGCAACTGAAAGACTCAGTTACAATGATGACCGGCAAGGAAGTGACTGGAGAGCAAGGCTAAATAGGGAACTCCCAAAACTGATGGAAGCAGGTGAGCTGAGGCAGAAAAGAACACACAAGTCTCCAGTACCACCAGCCACCACTAGGGGAGCCCAAAAAGCGGATCACAACAGTACCCCCCCCTTAAGGAGGGGGCACCGAACCCTCACAAGAACCGCCAGGGCGACCTGGATGAGCCCTATGAAAGGCACGAACCAAATCCGAGGCATGAACATCAGAGGCAGTTACCCAAGAATTATCTTCCTGACCATAGCCCTTCCATTTAACCAGATACTGGAGTCTCCGCCTGGAAATACGGGAGTCCAAGATCTTCTCTATAACGTACTCCAATTCACCCTCAACCAGCACAGGAGCAGGAGGCTCAGCAGAAGGAACCACCGGCACCTCGTATCTCCGCAACAACGACCGATGGAACACATTATGGATAGCAAAAGATGCCGGGAGGTCCAAACGAAAGGAAACAGGGTTAATAATCTCCAAAGTAGGTTCCTCATACAGCAACCCTAAAGCCAGAAAAAACGCATCCACATTGAGCAACGCAGGATCCCCTGGTGTCAATGAAAATGCCCAATTTTGAGGGTCACCTCGCAGCAAAGAAATCACAATCTTAACCTGCTGAACAGGATCTCCAGAGGAGTGAGGTCTGAGAGAAAGGAATAATTTACAATTACATTTGAAATTCTGAAACCGAGATCTATCTCCGGAAAATACCTCTGGTGTAGGAATCTTAGGTTCAGAAATAGGTGTACGTATAACATAATCTTGTAAATTCTGAACCTTCGTAGCAAGATTATTTAAACCTGCAGCCAAACTCTGAGAGTCCATCCTTAAACCGGAGAGATCAGAGCCATTCAAGGATTAGAAGGAGAGAAAGGCAAGGCTGTAAATAGAGCAGAAATACAACTGAGCCAACTAAGTAGCAAACATGTGAGGAAAAAAAAAAAAAAAAAAAAAAATCTACAGACTTCTTTTACTCTCCTTTCTTCTGCCAATTACTTTAAGTGGCCGGTCATACTGTCATGATTCCCTAATGGCATGGGAACATCAGAAACACAAAATAACAGACTAGCCCTCGGGTGATGGAAACTCAAGCTAACCGTGACCTAAATCTACCACACAACTAACAGTAGCCAGGAAGCATTCCTACGGCTGCCTAGATGCCATGCGCCAGCCAGAGAACTAACTACGCCTGGAAGAGGAAGGAACAGACCTGGCTTACCTCTAGTGAAATTCCCCAAAGATGATAGTAGCCCCCACATATATTAACGGTGAGTTCAGAGGAAAAGACATACACAGTATGAAGGTAGATTTAGCAAAGCGAGGTCCACTTACTAGATAGAGGAAGGATACAAAAGAGGACTTCACGGTCAGCTGAAAAACCCTTTCAAAAACCCATCCTGAAATTACTTTAAGACTCCTGTGTCAACTCATTGCAATTTCAGTCCACAAGAGCTTCCAGTAACAGGAAATGACAAACTGTAAACTGGACAAAAAATACAAAACAAAAAGGACAAGAGTCCACTTAGCTGATCAGCAGACTGGTAGCAGGAACATGCAACTGAAAGACTCAGGTTACAATGATGACCGGCAAGGAAGTGACTGGAGAGCAAGGCTAAATAGGGAACTCCCAAAACTGATGGAAGCAGGTGAGCTGAGGCAGAAAAGAACACACAAGTCTCCAGTACCACCAGCCACCACTAGGGGAGCCCAAAAAGCGGATCACAACAGATGGGCGTCGCAGGCTGGGTCCGGCGCCTCCCATCTTCATGCAATGAAATCCTCTTCTTTGCTTCCTGTCGCGGCTCCTGCGCAGGTGAACTTTATTTGCCCTGTTGGTGGCAGAGCAAAGTACTGCAGTGCGCAAGGGCGGGGAAAGGTCAGAGAGGCCCGGCACCTGTGCACTGCAGTACTGTGCTCTGCCCTCAACAGGGCAGATAAAGTACACCTGTGCAGGAGCCGCGACAGGAAGCAAAGAAGAGGATGTCATCACATGAAGATGGGAGGCGCCGGACCCGGACAACGACGCCCATCGGGCCCATCGGACCCATCGGACCAGACCGCACTGGGACCGCCCCTGGGTGAGTATAATCTAACTTGTTTTTCTTATCTTTCAGGTTACATCGGGTGCTTATCTACAGCATTACAGAATGCTGTAGATAAGCTCCTGATGGCGGTGGCCTTAGCTTATAGGCGAAAAATGGGGTGACAGATTCCCTTTAAGGCAATGAATATTCACTGCAATCCATTCCCATAGACATGGAATGCAAGAATATTCCTTCCCTTTAGTAGCGGCACACGTGAAATCCCGGCAGCTGCAGGAACCCGGTGGCTGCGGCTGACACTGTGCTCGCTAAAGAGCAATGAATACTCACTGCGCTCCATGCACACATTCCCAGCGTGGAGAACAGTGAGTATTCCGGCAGCTGTTCTCAGGACTTGTAAGCATGACATCACTGCCATGCGCTGCTTACAAGCATAAAGCAGCCTCTGGCAATGAAGCAGGACACTGCGAGGGCATGCAGGGAATGTAAGAATGTTTTTTTTCTGCTGGGGCAATGCATACCAAAATGGGGAAGGGGCCAGTTATACCAGGATGGAGATGGGGGCCATGCATACCAGGATAAGGATGGGGCCATGCATACCAGGACAAGGAAGGGGGCAATGCATACAAGGACAGAGATGGGGTCCCTGCATACCAGGATAGGGATTGGGGCCAATCATTCCAGGATAAGGATGGTGCCATGCATACCAGGATGGGGATGGGGAGGAGCCAACATACCAGGATAAGGATGGGGCCATGTACATGGAGCACCCGCCAGGGCCGTGGGGATACTCAGTACCAGGCCGGTTCTTAAAGGGATGTGTCACGGCAGCAGTGACCTAGTCTGTGGCCCTGGGCATCCAATAAAAGAGTGATGATGAAAAGGGGAATAATGTTTATGGGAAAAGGGGAATTGTTCATGACGTCACCTGTGGTATTCAGCAAATAGGAGATGTTAGCCGACGCTGCTTGAAGAGATCACTGAGGCTGATGGTGATGCAGCAGTGTTGTTACAGCTCTCCACAGATAGAGCTACACCCCAAGGCAGTGATGGTGTTAAAGGGTGATGATGGTGGTTGTAGTGCAGGGCAGGTGACGCTGTAATAATTCAGAGGACACAGCAGGGTAGAGTTTCCACATGTTTACTCACAGTACTTAGTTGTAGTCCCCAGCCGGGGTGCTGTGTCCTCCGGGTCTGTGGTCCAGCCAGCTCTCAAGTAAATTGGGTGCACCTTCCAGAACCCCCTTTCTATGTTCCTTTCCTGGCCATCTCACTGTGCTGGTTCTCACCCTTCTGCCCTGCACCTTCACACACAGTGTCCCAATCCAGCAGCCTCAGATCTTGTCCGGTGACATTCTCTGTTGGTCCCCTGGATCCTATGGGGCTGCCTTTTCAGTGAATGTGTTGGATGTGGCTGCAGCACATGCAGATCTGCAGCCTCCAGCTGGCTAGCTGAGTCTTATAGTCCTCCACTAGTCTTGGGGGGCCAGTTCCCCACTGTGACATGGTCCCTCCACCTGGTGATGGTCAGGGTGGATGCAGGCCCCACGGATTAATTGCTTACTACCCGTGCCCCTAGGACCCCTTATTTCTCTCTTCTTTCTGTAACTTCTCCTTTCTCTAGCTCCCTCTGACCGAGAGCTCCTTTCTCTATGTCTCACTTCATCTCTTCCTCTTCACTGACTGACTTCTTTCCTTCCAAATTAGCCCCTCCTCTAGCTACTGGCTCCATCCACACCCTTTACCTAGTTACCCTATCCAGACTGGGGTGAGGTCATCCTCCCTTACGGTACACCAAGATGCCCTGATTAGAGTGTTGTGGTGTTGGATGCTGGTGTGGATTCCCAGTTAGTGCTCCCTCCTTACCCGAGAGCAGAGTCCCTAAACCTCTGGATGAGGTGCAGTACCTCTGTGGCGACCAGACTTCAGGGGCGCCACATATACCAGGATGGAGATAGAGTCCCTGCATACCAGGATAGGGTTGGGGCCATGCATACCAGGATGGAGATGGAGGCCCTGCATACCATGATAAGGATGGGTCCCTGCATACCAGAATGAGGATAGGAGCCAGTCATACCAGGATAAGGATGGGGCCATACATACCAGGACAGAGATGGAGGCCCTGCATACCAGTATGGGGATGAGGGGGCCATGCATATCAGGGGAGAGATGGGGGCCCTGCATACCATGATGGACGATATTAAGTAGAGAATTGACTACATTTTTTGCTTCAATTTTTTTTCTAATTTCCACCTCTAAAACCTAGGTGCATCTTATAGTCCGGTGCATCTTATAGTGCGAAAAATACGGTATATATTCCACTATCTAGCTATCAATTTTGAATGAGTGAGAGCCCTCCCAAATGTATGATACAGGGCCACCTGAGGGCCCTTCCCAACCTCAGGTTTCACAGCACCTGCCGGTCCTCTGAAAATGTGAAGTGAGGGCCACATAATGACATTGCGCTGGACGTGGTGGTGGTTGATGGCGAAGCCCAATATTCAAATGAGCATGCTTTAGTTGCCATTGTAAAGGGATGGGGAATATGTATTTCACTAACAATTTTGAATGAGGGAGGAATCTCCCAAATGTAGGAGTAAGAGTCCTCACAAATATAAAAGGAAAAACTAAAACCAAAATGCTATGTGTGAACATATGCGAAATAGGAGGTATAATTTTTTATTATTATTATTTTTTTTTCCATTATATACAAGTAATTATGAAGGAAAAAAATTTTACTTAGCATTTTTCCGTTTAACAAAAATGTAGGTTTGATTTGGTAGGTCTTCTTAGAAATCCATAAAACCGGCGCAATAGTCTGACAACATTATTCCCAGATACCATATGTGAGTCAGAAGGGCATGCAGGCATCTTCTCCATGCTGTTCCCATTTAGTTTTACTTCTTTCCCATTCATTTCAGCTTTATTCTCAGGCACCCAGATTTGTTTGTTGGGTCCAGCAGAAAAATATTCGGCTTTCCCATTGACTTGTATCGGATTCGTTATTCAGTATGAATACATGGATATTAAAAATTATTCATGACAATTTTCCCGAATCTGAATATTTCATTATTCTCTAATCACTAATGGTGACCGAAAAATGGCAATTCTAGTGCTCCGATTTTTTTCTTTCAGCATTTAAAGCACTTTAAATAATTTTATTTTTTGATAGACAAGACTTTTTTTAACAATGACAACATCAAATGCTTATTTAAAAAAAAAAACTTTATTTCTTTGTTTTTCAAGGGATAAAACATTTTTAGACATTGTTTGTAATGTTTTTATTTATAGACACATAGGGTATGTGTCCACGTTCAGGATTACATCAGGATTTGGTCAAGATTTTTCATCAGTATTTGTAAGCCAAAACCAGGAGTGGGTGATAAATGCAAAAGTGGTGCATATGTTTCTATTATACTTTTCCTCTAATTGTTCCACTCCTGGTTTTGGCTTACAAATACTGATGGAAAATCCTGACCAAATCCTGATGCAATCCTGAACGTGGAAACATACCCTTAGGGTATGTTTCCATGTTCAGGAAACGCTGCGTTTTTGACGCTGCGTTTTTCCGCAGCGTCAAAAACGCAGCGTCCAGATGTTACAGCATAGTGGAGGGGATTTCATGAAATCCCGACTCCACTATGCGTTAAAAAACGCATGCGTTTTTGCCGCGAAAACGCATGCGCGGTGCGTTTTTTCAAAACGCAGCATGTTGCTACAATGAGCAAAACATGCAGGAACACCGCAGGTGACCTGCCAGTGACCTCAGGTGCAGTTTTGGTCAGGATTTTACTTGCATAAAATCCTGACCAAAGCCTGAAGCAAGCCTGAACGTGGACACATACCCTAAGGGTATGTCTCCACGGTACGGATGGGCGGCGGTATCGCCGCAGCGGCGAAGCCGCTCGGCGCTAAGCCCCGCCCCCTTAATGGGACGCGATCGTGCCGGATGTGTTAACTCTTCACATCCGGGATGATCGCTCTCTCCCATAGGGCCCTGTGATATGCCTTGCGGGGACGCTGCGTCCCCGCAAGATGTACGGGCATGCTGCGATCTGAAAAGACGTGCAGCATGTCCGTAGTCGCAGGGCCGCTGCGTGCGGGTTTCCACGCATAGTGGAGACAGGATTTCATCAAATCCCCTCCACTATGCTGGAACATCTGGACGCTGCTTGTTTGACGCTGCAGCGCTGCGCAGCGTCAAACAAGCAGCGTTTCCTGAACGTGGAAACATACCCTAAGGGGACCTGAACCTGTTATATACTGCTGTTGTAGTATATGGTGAAATCGCAGTTATCCTATGAAGCCTGTGGCTGACCCTCACAGAAGGACTAAGGGTATGTGTCCACGTTCAGGTTTGCTTCAGGCTTTGGTCAGGATTTTATGCAGGTAAAATCCTGATCAAAACTGCACCTGAGGTCACTGGCAGGTCACCTGCGGTGTTCCTGCTTGTTTTGCTCATTGTAGCAACATGCTGCGTTCTGAAAAAACGCACCGCATGTGCGTTTTTGCGGGAAAAACGCATGCGTTTTTTAATGCACAGTGGAGACGGGATTTCATGAAATCCCCTCCACTATGCTGTAACATCTGGACGCTGCGTTTTTGACGCTGCGGCTCAGCGCTGCGTCAAAAACGCAGCGTTTCCTGAACGTGGACACATACCCTAACAACACTGTTACAGGAGTCTCAAGCAGACCTTCAGCTGCCATGGTAACCCATCAGTTCTCCATAATCACCAAAGTGACCAAAAATGCAAAATTGTTTATTATGCAAGTAATGTAGTGAGCAACATCTAAGGGTTCAAAACTGTTTTTTAATTTTATTAGCTAAAAACTTTCTCCTCTGCTTTTCGAGTAAAGGCCTCTCACGTGGATGATCCTGTAGAAAGAATTAGCAGATAACAAAAATATACCAAGCATCTACTATAGGCCAATGCATAGACCTAGAAAAAAACCTTTAGGGTATGTGCACACATTGCGGATTTCCTGCGGATACGCAGAGTTTTTTGCCTTGCAGAAACGCTGCAGATCCGCAAGTTATTTACAGTACAATGTAAATCAATAGGAAAAAAAAAGCTGTACTAATGGTGCGGAAAATTCCATGCGGAAACGCTGCGGATTAAAAGAAGTAGCATGTCACTTCCTTTGTGCGGTTCTGCAGCGTTTTTGTACCCATTCCATTATAGAAATCCGCAGTGGTAAAAAACGCAGTAAATCCGCACAAAATCCGCACAAAAAAATCTACACCTGCGTTTTCTGCCAAGAGATGCAGAATCCGCACAAAAAATTCCTGAGGCTAATCCGCAACCACATAGCCTAACTCTTACAGCCCACATAAGAAGCAGGAGAGCATCATCTAGTGGCTATGATTGGAAATACATGAGTTTTAGAAGTTAGGCCAGGGTCACACTTGCAAGTGTGATGCGAGAAACTCGCACAAGCCTCTTGCATCAATACCTGGCACTGCCGCCGGCACTTGGGACCGGAGGGTGCGGCTGCATGTATTTCTATGCAGCCGCACGCTCCAGTCCGAGTGCCGGCCGCAGTGTCGGGTATTAATGGGAGAGACTTGCGTGAATTTCTCGCATCACACTCGCAAGTGTGACCCTGGCCTTACATAAATGTTAAATTAATGTGTGCTGGCCTTACATAGCAGTTTCATCAAGCTTGTTTTTAACCTTATCCTGACATGTGCCATATATTTATGGCGCTGCAGAAGCTGCATTCCTGCAACCCACCGTACATATACTGCTTCACAATCGTGCGGGCTCACACTGAGCAAGTGTCAGTTCTATATGAGAGCTGACACTCTGCAGCAACGCCCACAATCTGTGCTAGCACGGATCGCAGGCTTTTAACAGCTTTATTGCCGCTGTGATCGCATTGTGCCAATGGTCTCCATGGTAACCCAGGGCTGAAAGATGGTCGTGGGGTCACCCAGAGATGGTGGCCTATAAGCTCGTGCTCAGAGTTCAAGGTGCTCACCACATGTCTACAGTAGGTACATTTCTTGAGGGGTCTAGTTTCTAAAATGGGGTCACATGTGGGGGGGTTTCCACTGTTTAGGCACATCACGTGCTCTCCAAACGCGACATGACTATTCTATCAAAAACTCCTTCCTTTCTGAGCCCTGCCGGCGTCCAACCAGTAGTTTTGCCCCACATATGGGATATCTGAGTACTCAGGAGAAATTTATCAGCAAATTTTGGGGTCCATTTTCTCCTGTTACCATTGTGAAAATAACAAAATTAGTGCAAAAGAACATTTTTGTGGGAAAAATGTTATTTTTTATTTTCATGGCTCAACGTAATTACATGGGGGTTCAGGATGCTCATCGCAAATCTAGATAAATTCCTTGACGGGTCTAGTTTCCAAAATGGAGTAACTTGTAGGGGTATTTCCACTGTTTAGGAACATTAAGGGCTCTACAAATGGCATCCGCTAATGATTTCAGCAAATTTTGCTTCAAAAAGTCAAATGGTGCTCCTCCCAGTAGTTTTCCTCCACATATTGGATATTGACATAATCAGGAGAATAAATTGTACAGTGTATTTTCTCCTCTTACCCTCGTGTCATAAAAATATTGGTGCTAAAAGAACAATTTTGTGGGAAAATTTGATTTTTTTATTTTCACGACTCTACGTTATAAATTTCTATGAAACACCTTGGGGTTCAAAATGCTCACCACTCATCTAGATAAGTTCCTTGAGGGGTCTAGTTTCCAAAATGGGGTCACTTGTGAAGGGGTTTTTTACTGTTTATGCACGTCGGGGGCTCTCCAAACGTGACATGGCGTCTGCTAATGATTTCAGCAAATTTTGCGTTCAAAGAGTCAAATGGCGCTCCTTCCCTTCTGAGCCCTGCCGTCCGCCCAAACAGTAATATTCCACCACATATGGGGTAGCGGCGTACTCAGGAGAAATTTCACAGGAAAAGTGGCATCAATTGACCCACAGTAGAAATTTGATAATGGCACAGCATCAGTAAGCCATGGGCCATTCTTGAGGTATCAGGGTCTGGGCCAGCATGAATAGTTTTTAATTTAATTTTAAATTAAGACGAGGTGGGTGAGGGGTCAGTATAATCCTGCTTTGCTGGGAGCCCAGATATCTCATGCAACAGCTCAAACTGCTTTTCTGCTCAGGCACACTCAGGTGCCACAAATATCAGCTTCTTTGACTACCATTGTTAAAAACATTTAAGGATAGTAACACAGGTATTTGATTGAAAGTAAATGCAGGCCTGCTGGTCTGGGAGCCCTAATGCTGCAGGTAACACACTTGAAGGAGATCCAACTTGGAGTTCAAATATTTCCCCAAATTATTGCCACATACCACTAAGTGTCATCAATTTCCCTAGAGTAGAAATAGTATAATTGTACAGTTTTTTGAAACTTTTGTTACTGAACGGGCTAGGGCTACTCGACTCCCTCTTTTTGGCGGGCGCACAGCAGTATTATTATTATTTATTGTTATAGCGCCATTTATTCTATGACGGTTTATATGTGAAAAGGGGAATACACAATAAAAACAAGAGCAATCATCTTAAACAATACAGTTCATGCCTGTGAGGACTCAAAGTCTACAAGGAATGGTTGAGGATTAATGATGAGTAGTGTTGAGCGATACCGTCCGATACTTGAAAGTATCGGTATCGGAAAGTATCGGCCGATACCGGCAAAGTATCGGATCTAATCCGATACCGATACCCGATACCAATACAAGTCAATGGGACTCATGTATCGGACGGTATTCCTGATGGTTCCCAGGGTCTGAAGGAGAGGAAACTCTCCTTCAGGCCCTGGGAACCATATTAATGTGTAAAATAAAGAATTAAAATAAAAAATATTGCTATACTCACCTCTCCGACGCAGCCTGGACCTCACCGAGGGAACCGGCAGCGTTGTTTGCTTAAAATTCGCGCTTTTCCTTCCTTACGTGAAGTCCCGGCTTGTGATTGGTCGCGTGCCGCCCATGTGGCCGCGACGCGACCAATCACAGCAAGCCGTGACGTAATTTTAGGTCCTTCAGGATTTTAAAATTACGTTCTGGCTTGTGATTGGTCGCGTCGCGGTCACATGGGCGACGCGACCAATCACAAGCCGTGACGTCACGGGAGGCTGGACACGCGCGCATTTTTAAATTCCTTGTTTCACAACTCTCCAACCACCCTACTGACTGTGGGGAACCACAGATGTGCGAGTCTGCAGAGCTGTTCACACATTCTATTCTATGGCCATCAGAGGTCTGCTCCAATGATTCACAGACTCAAGAGGAGGAAAGCATCTGCACCGATGCCCCAAATTTTTTTCATTTGGATCCGGGGGTGAAGGAAGTAGGGTCCCAGCAGAATCCAGACCCTCAACACCAGACGTTAACCCCTGGAGTGGAGGTGATCCTGATGAGAGTCAGATATCTGAGTCGCACGCGGATTGTACTGTGCTGTCAGTGCAGGAAGAGGAGGGTGACTCTCAGAGTGAGGAGTTGGAGAACAGAGAGGATGATGATGAGGTTGTAGATCCCACTTATTGTGAAGCCAGAGGCATGCAGCTGAGTAAATTAACAAATGAGGTGGAGGAGGAGGAAGACGAGAAGTTTACATTACGGCTTGCTGCACAAGCACAGAGTGATACAACCACAACAAGCACTGCATCCTCAGCTACAACTCAGTGTGTGGCCAGCAGCGGTCACTGGTTTGCAGTTTGGGTGGCAAGGGTTACCTAGCCTGTGCCTTTTTTGACACCGAAAAGGATTATCTAACTCACGGTATTTACCAAATTTGTTTAAAAAAAACAGTCAGTAGAGGCAAAAATTGCAATAATTTGACTACTACATGCAAGAACTGGCACATGTGCGATCAACATGCGTTAGTCTGGGACTCTCACTGCCCTAAAATGTGACCTAGTGGGCCTCGTCAACCACATCAACTGCATCTGCTGCTTCTTCCTCTTCCGATAGCGTGGCAAATAATCTCATACAGGTCTCTGGCTGCAGAGCCTCCACTTGTTAGCCGCTACAGACAGGGTGAGTGAAAGCCCGTCAGCTGTTACGGAAGTGGGCCTGCCTGCTGTTTTTGACAGATATCAGAGACCGAGCACATCACATCTTTCTCAATTCACCATAATCTATCTGCCTGCACCTTATTCACAGTCAAGCACTTTGTCTTGTTTACCCTAGTCTTCCCTCTCTCAGCACAGCAGCCAGCCTTAGATCCTGCAGTTGTTATCATGTGAAAGATTGTTTCATCATATACATGGCAAAGGTAAGAACTTGAACTTCACCATCTCCAATTTGTTGGCCACAGAAATGGGGCTTTTCTGCCTGGTGCATACAGATGCTTTCTGAAAACTCATGCCCGTCGCAGTTCCCCAGTACCAGCTGCCTAGTTGCCATTACTTATCTAAGAAAGCTGTGCCTGTGCCACACCAGCATGTCACAGACAACATTACCCATTCCTTGAAAAAATCTATGTCTGCCAGGGTGCATTTCACCACTGACATCTGGACCAGCAAGCATGGCCAAGGGTGTTACATCTCGCTGACTGGGCACTGGGTGACTCTGGTGACTGTCAGGGCAGGCAGTGAAGAGTCTGCTCCACAAGTCTTGGAATCCCCAAGACTTGCAGAGCCCTTAAGGATGGAGAACTAAAACACTACACAGCAGAGGATGGAGAACTAAACTTCTAGACAACAGAAGTTGGAGAACTAAACTACTAAACACCTAGGGTTGGATAACTAAACCACTACACACCAAAAGATGGAGAACTAAACTACTAAACACCTTGGGTTGGATAACTAAACCACTACACACCAGAAGAAAGAGAACTAAACTGCTAGACAACAGGGGTTGGAGAAGTAAACTCCTAAACACCTAGGGTTGGAGAAATAAAGCACTACATACCAGGGGATGGAGAACTAAACCACTACACAGCAATGGATTGTGAACTAAACAACTAGACACCAAAGTGTCAAATAGACTACAAGTCTTGGAATCCCAAGGCTTATGGGACAAACCTCTGTATCTAGCACTTCCTCCACTGCCTCTGCCTACTCCACCTCCTGTAGATCACAGTCACACAGCTAAAGAGTTGTGGACACTAGGGTTGAGCGAAACGGATCGTTCATTTTCATAAGTCGCCGACTTTTGGCAAAGTCGGCATCTCATGAAACCGACCCGATCCCTGTGTGGGGTCGGCCATGCGGTACGCGACTTTCGCGCCAAAGTCGCGTTTCAATGATGCTAAAAGCGCCATTTCTCAGCCAATGAAGGTGGACGCAGAGTGTGGGCAGCGTGATGACATAGATCTCAGTCCCCACCATCTTAGAGAAGGGCATTGCAGTGATTGGCTTGCTTTCTGCCGCGTCACAGGGGCTATAAAGGGGCGTTCCCGCCGACCGCCATCTTACTGCTGCTGATCTGAGCATAGGGAGAGGTTGCTGCTGCTTCTTCAGAAGCAGGGATGGTGATAGGCAGGGTACATAAAGCCACAAACTGCTTGTGCTGTAGCGATTTCCACTGTCCAACACCACCTTTTGTTTGCAGGGACAGTGGAAGCTACATTTTTTTTTCCTCAGCGCTGCAGCTCATTGGGCTGCCCTAGAAGGCTCCCTGACCCTGATAGCTGCGTTGCTGTGTGTGTACGCCGCTGTGCAAACCAACTGCTTTTTTCAAAGCACAAATCCTGTTGTTCCTTCCTTTCTGCACAGCTATCTTGTGTGTTAGTCCCCACTTGTGTGTGCAGCAGTCCTTTTTATAGCTGCCTGCCATACTTTCCTGAGATTACTGCAGGGAGATAAAGATTGGCAAGTCTGCCTCTGTGCCAGTCCTGTGTGTGGCATCTGTCTCTCATTGTGTGCCACCGAAAACCACTGTGTAATACTGGGCCTTTTTTTTTTTTCTAAATTCTCCCTGTCACAAAAAAAATTATTAGTGGGAGATAAAGATTGGCAAGTCTGCCTCTGTGCCAGTCCTGTGTGTGGCATCTGTCTCTAATTGTGTGCCACCGAAAACCACTATGTAATACTGGGCCATTCTTTTTTTTGGGGGGTAAATTCTCCCTGTCAAAAAAAAAATAATTAGTGGGAGATAAAGATTGGCAAGTCTGCCTCTGTGCCAGTCCTGTGTGTGGCATCTGTCTCTCATTGTGTGCCACCGAAAACCACTGTGTAATACTGGGCCATTCTTTTTTTTTGGGGGTAAATTCTCCCTGTCAAAAAAAAAATAATTAGTGGGAGATAAAGATTGGCAAGTCTGCCTCTGTGCCAGTCCTGTGTGTGGCATCTGTCTCTCATTGTGTGCCACCAAAAACCAGTGTGTAATATTGGGCCATTTTTATTTTTTTTTAATTCTCCCTGATAAAAAAAAAATAAATGGTGGGAGATAAAGATTGGCAAGTCTGCCTCTGTGCCAGTGCTGTGTGTGGCATCTGTCTCTCATTGTGTGCCACCGAAAACCAGTGTGTAATATTGGGCCATTTTTTTGGGGGGGTAAATTCGCTGTTGTGAATTTGGATTCTGGGCTCCCCCGGTGGCTACTGGTGGAATTGAACTGGTGTCTTCATCTTCTCTGTTCACCTGTTCCCATCAAGATGTGGGAGTCGCTATATAACCTTGCTGCTCTGTTAGTTGCTTGCCGGTCAACAATGTTATCAGAAGCCTCTCTGTGCTTGTTCCTGCTCCTAGACAACTACTAGATAAGTTGGACTCTTGTCCATGTTTGTTTTTGCATTTTTGTTCCAGTTCACAGCTGTAGTTTCGTTACTGTGTCTGGAAAGCTCTTGTTAACAGGAATTGCCACTCTGGTGTTATGAGTTAATGCCAGAGTTTTAAAGTAATTTCTGGATGGTGTTTTGATAGGGTTTTCAGCTGACCATGAAAGTGTCCTTTCTGTCTTCTGCTATGTAGTAAGTGGACCTCAAATTTGCTAAACCTATTTTCATACTACGTTTGTTATTTCATCTTAATTCACCGCCAATACATGTGGGGGGCCTCTGTCTCCTTTCGGGGTATTTCTCTAGAGGTGAGCTAGGACTAATATTTTCCTCTGCTAGCATTATTTAGTCCTCCGGCTGGTGCTGGGCATCTAGAATCAACGTAGGCATGCTACCCGGCCACTGCTAGTTGTGCGTTAGGTTTAGTTCATGGTCAGCTCAGTTCCCATCTTCCAAGAGCTAGTTCCTATATATGCTGATGCTATGTTCTCTTGCCATTGAGAACATGACAGTTTGACCGGCCCACTAAAGGGTTAAAATCCTTGGCTGAGAAAGGAGAGAAATAAGAAGTCTGCTGAGATTTTTTATTTTTTTTTTCTCCTTCTAATCTTTGAATGGCTCTGTGTCCACCTGTTTGTAATGGATCTTCAGAGTGTAACTGCAGGTTTGAATAATCTCGCCACGAAGGTACAAAATTTGCAAGACTTTGTTTGTCATGCACCTGTATCTGAGCCGAGAATTCCTTTGCCGGAATTTTTCTCGGGGAATAGATCTGGGTTTCAGAATTTTCGAAATAATTGCAAATTATTTTTGTCCCTGAAATTTCGCTCTGCCGGAGACCCTGCACAGCAGGTCAGGATTGTGATTTCCTTGCTCCGGGGCGACCCTCAAGACTGGGCTTTTTCATTGACACCAGGGGATCCTGCGTTGCTCAATGTGGATGCGTTTTTTCTGGCCTTGGGGTTGCTTTATGACGAACCTCATTTGGAGCTTCAGGCAGAAAAAACTTTGATGTCCCTATCTCAGGGGCAAGATGAAGCGGAAATTTACTGCCAAAGATTCCGTAAATGGTCTGTGCTTACTCAGTGGAATGAGTGCGCCCTGGCGGCGACTTTCAGAGAGGGTCTCTCTGATGCCATTAAGGATGTTATGGTGGGGTTCCCTGTGCCTGCGGGTCTGAATGAGTCCATGACAATGGCTATTCAGATCGATAGGCGTTTGCGGGAGCGCAAACCAGTGCACCATCTGGCGGTGTCCACTGAGAAGTCGCCAGAGAGTATGCAGTGTGATAGAACTCTGTCCCGAAGCGAGCGGCAGAATTTTAGACGGAAAAATGGGTTGTGTTTCTATTGTGGTGATTCTACTCATGTTATATCAGCATGCTCTAAGCGCACTAAAAAGCTTGATAAATCTGTTTCCATTTGCACCTTACCGTCTAAGTTTATTCTATCTGTGACCCTGATTTGCTCTTTGTCATCTATTACCACGGACGCCTATGTCGACTCTGGCGCCGCTTTGAGTCTTATGGATTGGTCCTTTGCCAAACGCTGTGGGTATGATTTAGAGCCTTTGGAGACTCCTATTCCTCTGAAGGGGATTGACTCCACCCCATTGGCTAATAATAAACCACAATACTGGACACAAGTAACTATGCGTATTAATCCGGATCACCAGGAGATTATTCGCTTTCTGGTGCTGTATAATCTACATGATGATTTGGTGCTAGGATTGCCTTGGCTGCAATCTCACAACCCAGTCCTCGACTGGAGAGCTATGTCTGTGTTGAGCTGGGGATGTAAGGGGGCTCATGGGGATGTACCTGTGGTTTCCATTTCATCATCTATTCCCTCTGAAATTCCTGAGTTCCTGTCTGACTATCGTGACGTCTTTGAAGAAACCAAGCTTGGTTCGTTACCTCCGCACCGAGAGTGCGATTGTGCCTTAGATTTAATCCCGGGTAGTAAATACCCAAAGGGTCGTTTGTTTAATCTGTCTGTGCCTGAACATGCTGCTATGCGAGAATATATAAAGGAGTCCTTGGAAAAGGGACATATTCGTCCATCGTCATCTCCCTTAGGAGCCGGTTTTTTCTTTGTGTCAAAAAAAGACGGCTCTTTGAGACCATGTATCGATTATCGGCTTTTGAACAAAATCACTGTTAAATATCAATACCCATTGCCGTTGCTGACTGATTTGTTTGCTCGCATAAAGGGGGCCAAGTGGTTCTCTAAGATTGACCTTCGTGGGGCGTATAATTTGGTGCGAATCAGGCAGGGGGATGAGTGGAAAACCGCATTTAATACGCCCGAGGGCCACTTTGAGTATTTAGTGATGCCTTTTGGTCTTTCAAATGCTCCGTCAGTTTTCCAGTCCTTTATGCATGATATTTTTCGCGATTATTTGGATAAATTTATGATTGTGTATCTGGATGATATTCTGATTTTTTCGGATGACTGGGACTCTCATGTCCAGCAAGTCAGGAGGGTTTTCCAGGTTTTGCGGTCTAATTCTTTGTGTGTGAAGGGTTCTAAGTGTGTTTTTGGGGTACAGAGGATTTCCTTTTTGGGATATATTTTTTCTCCCTCTTCCATTGAAATGGATCCTGTCAAGGTTCAAGCTATTTGTGATTGGACGCAGCCCTCTTCTCTTAAGAGTCTTCAGAAATTTTTGGGCTTTGCTAACTTTTATCCTCGATTTATTGCTGGTTTTTCGGATATTGCTAAGCCATTGACCGATTTGACTAAGAAGGGTGCTGATGTTGCTGATTGGTCCCCTGACGCTGTGGAGGCCTTTCGGGAGCTTAAGCGCCGTTTTTCCTCTGCCCCTGTGTTGCGTCAGCCTGATGTTGCTCTACCTTTTCAGGTTGAGGTCGACGCTTCTGAGATCGGAGCTGGGGCAGTGTTGTCGCAGAAAAGTTCTGACTGCTCCGTGATGAGGCCTTGTGCCTTCTTTTCCCGTAAATTTTCGCCCGCTGAGCGGAATTATGATGTTGGGAATCGGGAGCTTTTGGCCATGAAGTGGGCTTTTGAGGAGTGGCGCCATTGGCTTGAGGGGGCCAGACATCAGGTGGTGGTATTGACTGACCACAAAAATTTGATTTATCTTGAGACCGCCAGGCGCCTGAATCCTAGACAGGCGCGCTGGTCATTATTTTTCTCTCGGTTTAATTTTGTGGTGTCATACCTACCGGGTTCTAAGAATGTTAAGGCGGATGCCCTTTCTAGGAGTTTTGAGCCTGACTCGCCTGGTAACTCTGAGCCCACAGGTATCCTTAAGGATGGAGTGGTATTGTCAGCCGTTTCTCCAGACCTGCGGCGGGCCTTGCAGGAGTTTCAGGCGGATAGACCGGATCGTTGCCCACCTGATAAACTGTTTGTTCCTGATGATTGGACCAGTAGAGTCATCTCTGAGGTTCATTCTTCTGCGTTGGCAGGTCATCCTGGCATTTTTGGTACCAGGGATTTGGTGGCAAGGTCCTTCTGGTGGCCTTCCCTGTCACGAGATGTGCGAGGCTTTGTGCAGTCTTGTGACGTTTGTGCTCGGGCCAAGCCTTGTTGTTCTCGGGCTAGTGGATTATTGTTGCCCTTGCCTATTCCTAAGAGGCCTTGGACGCACATCTCGATGGATTTTATTTCAGATCTGCCTGTTTCTCAGAAGATGTCTGTCATCTGGGTGGTGTGTGACCGTTTCTCTAAGATGGTCCATTTGGTTCCTCTGCCCAAGTTGCCTTCTTCTTCCGAGTTGGTTCCTCTGTTTTTTCAAAATGTTGTTCGTTTGCATGGTATTCCTGAGAATATCATTTCTGACAGAGGGACCCAATTCGTGTCTAGATTTTGGCGGGCATTCTGTGCTAGGATGGGCATAGATTTATCTTTTTCGTCCGCTTTCCATCCTCAGACGAATGGCCAGACCGAGCGGACTAATCAGACCCTGGAGACATATCTGAGGTGTTTTGTGTCTGCTGACCAGGATGATTGGGTTGCTTTTTTGCCATTGGCAGAGTTCGCTCTCAATAATCGGGCCAGCTCTGCCACTTTGGTGTCCCCGTTTTTCTGTAATTCGGGGTTTCATCCTCGATTTTCCTCTGGTCAGGTGGAATCTTCGGATTGTCCTGGAGTGGATGCTGTGGTGGAGAGATTGCATCAGATCTGGGGGCAGGTGGTGGACAATTTGAGGTTGTCCCAGGAGAAGACTCAGCTTTTTGCCAACCGCCACCGTCGTGTTGGTCCTCGGCTTTGTGTTGGGGATTTGGTGTGGTTGTCTTCTCGTTTTGTCCCTATGAGGGTCTCTTCTCCTAAGTTTAAGCCTCGGTTCATCGGCCCGTATAAGATATTGGAGATTCTTAACCCTGTTTCCTTCCGTTTGGACCTCCCTGCATCCTTTTCTATTCATAACGTTTTTCATCGGTCATTATTGCGCAGGTATGAGGTACCGGTTGTGCCTTCCGTTGAGCCTCCTGCTCCGGTGTTGGTTGAGGGTGAGTTGGAGTACGTTGTGGAGAAAATCTTAGACTCTCGTGTTTCCAGACGGAGACTCCAGTATCTGGTCAAGTGGAAGGGATACGGCCAGGAGGATAATTCTTGGGTGAATGCATCTGATGTTCATGCCTCTGATTTGGTTCGTGCCTTTCATAGGGCCCATCCTGATCGCCCTGGTGGTTCTGGTGAGGGTTCGGTGCCCCCTCCTTGAGGGGGGGGTACTGTTGTGAATTTGGATTCTGGGCTCCCCCGGTGGCTACTGGTGGAATTGAACTGGTGTCTTCATCTTCTCTGTTCACCTGTTCCCATCAAGATGTGGGAGTCGCTATATAACCTTGCTGCTCTGTTAGTTGCTTGCCGGTCAACAATGTTATCAGAAGCCTCTCTGTGCTTGTTCCTGCTCCTAGACAACTACTAGATAAGTTGGACTCTTGTCCATGTTTGTTTTTGCATTTTTGTTCCAGTTCACAGCTGTAGTTTCGTTACTGTGTCTGGAAAGCTCTTGTGAACAGGAATTGCCACTCTGGTGTTATGAGTTAATGCCAGAGTTTTAAAGTAATTTCTGGATGGTGTTTTGATAGGGTTTTCAGCTGACCATGAAAGTGTCCTTTCTGTCTTCTGCTATGTAGTAAGTGGACCTCAAATTTGCTAAACCTATTTTCATACTACGTTTGTTATTTCATCTTAATTCACCGCCAATACATGTGGGGGGCCTCTGTCTCCTTTCGGGGTATTTCTCTAGAGGTGAGCTAGGACTAATATTTTCCTCTGCTAGCATTATTTAGTCCTCCGGCTGGTGCTGGGCATCTAGAATCAACGTAGGCATGCTACCCGGCCACTGCTAGTTGTGCGTTAGGTTTAGTTCATGGTCAGCTCAGTTCCCATCTTCCAAGAGCTAGTTCCTATATATGCTGATGCTATGTTCTCTTGCCATTGAGAACATGACAATTCGCCCTGTAAAAAAAAAAAATTAATAGTGGGAGATAAAGATTGGCAAGTCTGCCTCTGTGCCAGTCCTGTGTGTGGCATCTGTCTCTCATTGTGTGCCACCGAAAACCACTGTGTAATACTGGGCCATTCTTTTTTTTTTGGGTAAATTATCCCTGTAAAAAAAAAAATAATAGTGGGAGTCTGGGAGATAAAGATTGGCAAGTCTGCCTCTGTGCCAGTCCTGTGTGTGGCATCTGTCTCTAATTGTGTGCCACCGAAAACCACTGTGTAATACTGGGCCATTCTTTTTTTGGGGGGGTAAATTCTCCCTGTAAAAAAAAAAAATAATAGTGGGAGTCTGGGAGATAAAGATTGGCAAGTCTGCCTCTGTGCCAGTCCTGTGTGTGGCATCTGTCTCTAATTGTGTGCCACCGAAAACCACTGTGTAATACTGGGCCATTCTTTTTTTGGGGGGGTAAATTCTCCCTGTCAAAAAAATAATAATTAGTGGGAGATAAAGATTGACAAGTCTGCCTCTGTGCCAGTCCTGTGTGTGGCATCTGTCTCTCATTGTGTGCCACCGAAAACCACTGTGTAATACTGGGCCTTTTTTTTTTTTTCTAAATTCTCCCTGAAAAAAAAAAAATATTAGTGGGAGATAAAGATTGGCAAGTCTGCCTCTGTTCCAGTCCTGTGTGTGGCATCTGTCTCTAATTGTGTGCCACCGAAAACCACTGTGTAATACTGGGCCATTCTTTTTTTTGGGGGGTAAATTCTCCCTGTCAAAAAAAAAATAATAGTGGGAGTCTGGGAGATAAAGATTGGCAAGTCTGCCTCTGTGCCAGTCCTGTGTGTGGCATCTGTCTCTAATTGTGTGCCACCGAAAACCACTGTGTAATACTGGGCCATTCTTTTTTTTGGGGGGTAAATTCTCCCTGTAAAAAAAAAAAATAATAGTGGGAGTCTGGGAGATAAAGATTGGCAAGTCTGCCTCTGTGCCAGTCCTGTGTGTGGCATCTGTCTCTAATTGTGTGCCACCGAAAACCACTGTGTAATACTGGGCCATTCTTTTTTTGGGGGGGTAAATTCTCCCTGTCAAAAAAATAATAATTAGTGGGAGATAAAGATTGACAAGTCTGCCTCTGTGCCAGTCCTGTGTGTGGCATCTGTCTCTCATTGTGTGCCACCGAAAACCACTGTGTAATACTGGGCCTTTTTTTTTTTTTCTAAATTCTCCCTGAAAAAAAAAAAATTATTAGTGGGAGATAAAGATTGGCAAGTCTGCCTCTGTTCCAGTCCTGTGTGTGGCATCTGTCTCTAATTGTGTGCCACCGAAAACCACTGTGTAATACTGGGCCATTCTTTTTTTGGGGGGGTAAATTCTCCCTGTCAAAAAAAAAAATAATTAGTGGGAGATAAAGATTGGCAAGTCTGCCTCTGTGCCAGTCCTGTGTGTGGCATCTGTCTCTCATTGTGTGCCACCGAAAACCACTGTGTAATACTGGGCCTTTTTTTTTTTTTTTCTAAATTCTCCCTGAAAAAAAAAAATTATTAGTGGGAGATAAAGATTGGCAAGTCTGCCTCTGTGCCAGTCCTGTGTGTGGCATCTGTCTCTAATTGTGTGCCACCGAAAACCACTGTGTAATACTGGGCCATTCTTTTTTTGGGGGGTAAATTCTCCCTGTAAAAAAAAAAAATAATAGTGGGAGTCTGGGAGATAAAGATTGGCAAGTCTTCCTCTGTGCCAGTCCTGTGTGTGGCATCTGTCTCTCATTGTGTGCCACCGAAAACCACTGTGTAATACTGGGCCTTTTTTTTTTTTTTCTAAATTCTCCCTGAAAAAAAAAAATTATTAGTGGGAGATAAAGATTGGCAAGTCTGCCTCTGTGCCAGTCCTGTGTGTGGCATCTGTATCTAATTGTGTGCCACCGAAAACCACTGTGTAATACTGGGCCATTCTTTTTTTGGGGGGTAAATTCTCCCTGTAAAAAAAAAATAATAGTGGGAGTCTGGGAGATAAAGATTGGCCAGTCTGCCTCTGTGCCAGTCCTGTGTGGCATCTGTCTCTAATTGTGTGCCACCGAAAACCACTGTGTAATACTGGGCCATTCTTTTTTTTGGGGGGTAAATTCTCCCTGTAAAAAAAAAAATAATAGTGGGAGTCTGGGAGATAAAGATTGGCAAGTCTGCCTCTGTGCCAGTCCTGTGTGTGGCATCTGTCTCTAATTGTGTGCCACCGAAAACCACTGTGTAATACTGGGCCATTCTTTTTTTTTTGGTGTAAATTCTCCGTCAAAAAAAAATAATTAGTGGGAGATAAAGATTGGCAAGTCTGCCTCTGTGCCAGTCCTGTGTGTGGCATCTGTCTCTCATTGTGTGCCACCGAAAACCACTGTGTAATACTGGGCCTTTTTTTTTTTTTCTAAATTCTCCCTGAAAAAAAAAAATTATTAGTGGGAGATAAAGATTGACAAGTCTGCCTCTGTGCCAGTCCTGTGTGTGGCATCTGTCTCTAATTGTGTGCCACCGAAAACCACTGTGTAATACTGGGCCATTCTTTTTTTGGGGGGGTAAATTCTCCCTGTCAAAAAAATAATAATTAGTGGGAGATAAAGATTGGCAAGTCTGCCTCTGTGCCAGTCCTGTGTGTGGCATCTGTCTCTCATTGTGTGCCACTGAAAACCACTGTGTAATACTGGGCCATTCTTTTTTTGGGGGGGTAAATTCTCCCTGTCAAAAAAAAAATAATTAGTGGGAGATAAAGATTGGCAAGTCTGCCTCTGTGCCAGTCCTGTGTGTGGCATCTGTCTCTCATTGTGTGCCACCAAAAACCACTGTGTAATACTGGGCCATTCTTTTTTTTTGGGGGGTAAATTCTCCCTGTCAAAAAAAAAATAATTAGTGGGAGATAAAGATTGGCAAGTCTGCCTCTGTGCCAGTCCTGTGTGTGGCATCTGTCTCTCATTGTGTGCCACTGAAAACCACTGTGTAATACTGGGCCATTCTTTTTTTGGGGGGGTAAATTCTCCCTGTCAAAAAAAAAAAAAATTAGTGGGAGATAAAGATTGGCAAGTCTGCCTCTGTGCCAGTCCTGTGTGTGGCATCTGTCTCTCATTGTGTGCCACAGAAAACCTAGTGTGTAATATTGTTGTTTTTTTTTTATTTTTTTTATTTTTGTTTTAAATTCTCCCAGAAAAAAAAAAATAGTGGGAGATTAAGATTGGCATTTCTGCTTGAGTGCTGGTCCTGTGTGTGCCATCTGTCTCAAATTATTGGGGCACAGAAAACCTAGTGTGTAACATTGGGCCTGATTTTCCTTTCAGTGTCAGGCACCTATAAAGGTATATACAGTTAGGTCCATATATATTTGGACAGAGACAACATTTTTCTAATTTTGGTTATAGACATTACCACAATGAATTTTAAACAAAACAATTCAGATGCAGTTGAAGTTCAGACTTTGAGCTTTCATTTGAGGGTATCCACATTAAAATTGGATGAAGGGTTTAGGAGTTTCAGCTCCTTAACATGTGCCACCCTGTTTTTAAAGGGACCAAAAGTAATTGGACAGATTAAATAATTTAAAATAAAATGTTCATTTTTAGTACTTGGTTGAAAACCCTTTTTGTTGACAATTACTGCCTGAAGTCTTGAACTAATGGACATCACCAGACGCTGTGTTTCCTCCTTTTTGATGCTCTGCCAGGCCTTCACTGTGGTGGTTTTCAGTTGCTGTTTGTTTGTGGGCCTTTCTGACTTAAGTTTAGTCTTTAACAAGTAAAATGCATGCTCAATTGGGTTGAGATCAAGTGACTGACTTGACCATTCAAGAATGTTCCACTTCTTTGCTTTAATAAACTCCTGGGTTGCTTTGGCTTTATGTTTTGGGTCATTGACCATCTGTAGTATGAAACGACAACCAATCAGTTTGGCTGCATTTGGCTGGATCTGAGCACACAGTATGGCTCTGAATACCTCAGAATTCATTTGGCTGCTTCTGTCCTGTGTCACATCATCAATAAACACTAGTGACCCAGTGCCACTGGCAGCCATGCATGCCCAAGCCATCACACTGCCTCCGCCGTGTTTTACAGATGATGTGGTATGCTTTGGATCATGAGCTGTACCACGCCTTAGCCATACTTTTCTCTTTCCATCATTCTGGTAGAGGTTGATCTTGGTTTCATCTGTCCAAAGAAAATTCTTCCAGAACTGTGCTGGCATTTTTAGATGTTTTTTTTTAGCAAAGTCCAGTGTAGCCTTTTTATTCTTGATGCTTATGAGTGGCTTGCACTGTGCAGTGAACCCTCTGTATTTACTGTCATGCAGTCTTCTCTTTATGGTAGATTTGGATATTGATACGCCTACCTATTGGAGAGTGTAGTTCACTTGGTTGGCTGTTGTGAAGGGGTTTCTCTTCACCATGGAGATTATTCTGCGATCATCCACCACTGTTGTCTTCCGTGGGCATCCAGGTCTTTTTGCATTGATGAGTTAACCAGTGCTTTCTTTCTTTCTTTCTCAGGATGTACCAAACTGTAGATTTTGCCACTCCTAATATTGTAGCAATTTCTCGGATGGTTTTTTTCTGTTTTCGCAGCTTAAGGATGGCTTGTTTCACCTGCATGGAGAGCTCCTTTGACCCCATGTTTACTTCACAGCAAAACCTTCCAAATGCAAGCACCACACCTCAAATCAACTCCAGGCCTTTTATCTGCTTAATTGAGAATGACATAAAGAAGGGATTGCCCACACCTGTCCATGAAATAGCCTTGGAGTCAATTGTCCAATTACTTTTGGTCCCTTTAAAAACAGGGTGGCACATGTTAAGGAGCTGAAACTCCTAAACCCTTCATCCAATTTTAATGTGGATACCCTCAAATGAAAACTGAAAGTCTGAACTTCAACTGCATCTGAATTGTTTTGTTTAAAATTCATTGTTGTGATGTCTATAACTAAAATTAGAAAAATGTTGTCTCTGTCCAAATATATATGGACCTAACTGTATAAATCCAACAGAAGTCTGAGTTCACCTTATAAGTTGTTTTACAGTAACAAATACCGTTACTTTGGTTACGTTTTGCAAACAATGAGGAAGTCTAGTGGAAGAGGTCGTGGCCGTGGGCGGTCATTGTCAGCTGGTAATGATGGTAGTGGTGGTGGAGCATCAGGTGGTCGTGGTAAAAGCACTACAGCACCTAAGTCTCGAGTTGTTGAGCCAGGTTCGTTGTCTGGCTACACAAGGCCTCGAACGCTCTCTTTTCTGGGAGTAGGAAAACCACTTTTGAAGCCGGAGCAGGAGGAACAAGTATTGGCTTTCATAGCTGACTCTGCCTCTAGCTCTTTCGCCTCCTCCTCGGAAAGTGCCAAATGTCAGAGCAGTGCATCGTCAGTGGATGCTCCCGGTCAGGAACAAGTCGCTTCCTTGTGTCCTTCACCCAGAACAACAGTGAAGGATGCATCAGTCGACACAACAGGTTACTCCATGGAGCTCTTTTACACATACCGTTCCTGGGTTAGACAGTGAAACAGTTAACAGGCCATGCCCATTAGAAGTTGAATCGGACACAGATGCACAGCCACAGCCAGATTACTAGGCAGAATCAAACCCAGCGGAGACTATGGTGCCCCGTCACGAACGCTATACCACCGGCTTACACGGTGACACAGACGAAGTTGCACACGACATAGAAGAGGAGGTCATAGATGACCCAGTTGTTGACCCCGATTGGCAGCCATTGGGGGAACAGGGTGCAGGCGGCAGTAGTTCTGAAGCAGAGGAGGAGGAGCCACAGCAGGCATCAATATCACAACAGGTTCCATCTGCCGGGCCCGTATCTGGCCAAAAACGCGAGGACAGCGTGGCCATCCGGTTAAAGAAGCTCAGTCTGCAATGCCTGAAAAGGTATCCGATAGTAGAAAGAGTGCAGTCTGGCATTTTTTTAAACAACATCCAAATGATCAGCGCAAAGTCATCTGTCAAAAATGTTCAACTACCTTAAGCAGAGGTCAGAATCTTAAAAGTCTAAATACAAGTTGCATGCATAGACATTTATCCACCATGCATTTGCAAGCCTGGACTAACTACCAAACATCCCTAAAGGTTGCAGCACCCTCGGCCAATGAAGCTAGTCAGCAACGCTACATCCCTTCCCTCACTGTAAACCCACCATTTCCCACACCACCTGCAGTATCTGTGCAGCTTTCGTCGCCAGGCCAAAGCAGTCAGGGAATCACCAGGTTTGCAGTAGGAAACACTGCATGTAGGGCACTGGCAAGAATACCATCTCCAACCCTCTCTCACTCACCCATGTCCACCGGCACCACCGCTAGTTCCACGATCTCCAGCTCTCCAGTCCAGCTCACCCTACATGAGACTCTTGTTAGGAAAAGGAAGTACTCATCCTCGCATCCGCGTACACAGGGTTTGAACGCCCACATTGCTAGACTAATCTCAATAGAGATGATGCCCTACCGGTTAGTTGAAAGCAAAGCTTTCAAAGCACTGATGGACTACGCTGTACCACGCTACGAGCTACCCAGTCGACACTTCTTTTCTAGAAAAGCCATCCCAGCCCTCCAACAGCATGTTAAAGACCGCATCGTCCATGCACTCAGGCAGTCTGTGACTACAAAGGTGCACCTGACAACAGATGCATGGACCAGTAGGCATGGCCAGGGACGTTACGTGTCCATCACGGCACACTGGGTGAATGTGGTGGATGCAGGGTCCACAGGGGACAGCAATATTGGGACAGTTCTGCCTAGCCCACGGTCAAGGAAAGAGTTGGCTGTAGGCGTTTGCCCCCCCCTCCTCCTCTTCCTCGTCCTCCAGCAGAAGCGAGAGCTCGTCCACAGACCGCAGTCGCATATCCACTCCATCCGCAGCTGCCACTGTTGCACACCAGGTGTGCCATTATGGGACAGCTAGTGGCAAGCGTCAGCAGGCTGTATTGGCAATGAAGTGTTTGGGAGACAACAGACACACCGCGGAAGTTCTGTCCGAGTTCTTGCAGAAAGAAACTCAGTCATGGCTGGGCACTGTACATCTTGAGGCAGGCAAGGTAGTGAGTGATAACGGAAGGAATTTCATGGCTGCCATAGCCCTTTCCCAACTGAAACACATTCCTGTTATGGTCCTGGTGGTAGGAACACATGAACTGACCTGATAGGTAAACCAAAAAATAGGACAAGCTCTGGGGATGTGGGAACTTTACTGACCGCAATCCTGATCCTATCAACACACACTATAGGCAGCCGTGGAGCGTTCCTAACTCGGCCTAGATGCCTCTGCACAGCCTGAGAAACTAGCTACCCCTAGAGAGAAACAAAGCCTCACTTGCCTCAGAGAAATTTTCCCCAAAGTGAGAGCAGCCCCCACAAATAATAACGGTGAGTTAAGAGGAAAACACAAACATAGAAATGAAAACAGGTTTTAGCAAATGAGGCCCGCTAATAACTAAATAGTCAGAAGATAGCAAGGAATCTGTGCGGTCAGTATAAAATACTACAAAAATAATCCACGCAGAGAATACAAAAAGACCCCCACACCGACTCACGATGTGAGGGGCGCAACTCCGCACCCCAGAGCTTCCAGCTAGCAATCAAATAGCATATAAGCAAGCTGGACTGAACTCATCATATACTGAGAAACATTTTCAAATAGCAATGAGCAAAAATAGACTAGCATGAACTTAGCTTCTCCACGAGGAGACAGGTCACAAGGGAAGTCCCAGAGAGATCTGAACCAGTACTGAATACAACGACAGCAGGCAACAAGTAAAGGTCCAGGTGGAGTTAAATAGGCAGCAAGCCTAGCAGGAAACGAGGCAGCTGGAGTCCAGCTACAGACCAGCCGTAACACTCAAAGCCACCAGAGGGAGCCCATGAACAGAACTCACAAAGTACCACTCATGACCACAGGAGGGAGCACGAGAACGGAATTCACAACACATTCCTTGCCTGGCTCACACCTTAAACCTGGTGGTGCAGTGCTTCCTGAAAAGTTATCCGGGGTTACCCGACCTGCTCCTCAAAGTGCGCAGACTTTGCTCGCATATCCGCCGTTCGCCCGTACACTCCAGCCGTATGCAGAACTATCAGCGGTCTTTGAACCTTCCTCAGCATCGCCTAATCATCGACGTTGCAACAAGGTGGAACTCAACACTGCACATGCTTCAGAGACTGTGCGAACAGAGGCGTGCTGTTATGTTTTTGTGGGAGGATACACATACACAGGCAGGCAGTTTGGATGGCAGACATGGAGTTGTCAGGTGTGCAGTGGTCGAAGCTACAAGACCTGTGTCAAGTCCTTCAGTGTTTTGAGGAATGCACACGGCTGGTTAGTGCAGACAACACCATAATAAGCATGAGCATCCCCCTAATGCGTCTGCTGATGCAAAGTTTGACGCACATAAAGGAGCAGGCATCTGCAGTCGAGGAAGAGGAAAGCCTTGATGACAGTCAGCCATTGTCTGGTCAGGGCCGTGTACAGGACGCGGTAGCGGGCGAAGAGGAGGAGGAGGACGAGGAGGATGATGGGGATGAGTACTTTTTTAATGAGGAAGCTTCTCCTGGGCCAACAGAAATTAGTGGCGTTGCAAGGCCGGGTTCTGTTTTTTTAAGGGAGACAAGTGATGTAGATTTGCCTGTAACTGCCCCTCAAATCAGCACAACCGCAGATTTGACAACTGGAACTTTGGCCCACATGGCGGATTATGCCTTACGTATCCTCAAAAGGGACCCACACATTATTAAAATGATGAGCGATGACGATTACTGGTTGGCCTGCATCCTTGACCCTCGCTATAAAGTCAAATTGCAAAATATTATGCCACATGAGAACCTCGAACAAATATTAGCAACCAAACAAGCTACTCTTGTAGACCGTTTGATTCAGGCATTCCCAGCACACAGCGCCGGTGATGGTTCTCACACAAGCTGCAGGGGGCTACAGGGCAGAGGTGTTAGAGGTGCACAAATCAGAAGTGGTGTTGGACAGAGGGGTTTTCTGACCAGGTTGTGGAGTGATTTCGCAATGACCGCAGAGAGGACAGGTACTGCAGCATCTATTCAAAGTGACAGGAGACAACATTTGTCCAGTATGGTTACTAACTATTTTTCTTCCCTTATCGATGTTCTCCCTCAACCGTCATTCCCATTTGATTACTGGGCATCCAAATTAGACACCTGGCCTGAATTGGCAGAATATGCATTGCAGGAGCTTGCTTGCCCAGCAGCTAGTGTGCTATCAGAAAGAGTATTCAGTGCTGCTGGTTCAATATTAACCGAAAAAAGGACTCGTCTGGCTACCCAAAATGTGGATGATCTCACCTTCATTAAAATGAACCACTCCTGGATTTCAAATTATTTTGCCCCACCTTTCCCGGCTGACACCTAGCTTTCCTATAAAAAGGTCTTGCTTGTGGACTGGTCTTACTGAGTGTTCCAATCTCTTAATTTGCAGCAGCTGTTTGCCCAGCATACGACATGTTTACACCTCCCTCAATGGGAAAACTCCCCCCACGGGGCCGTGGTCTCGCCACTTGGCGCAAGCACCCGTTAGAGTGCCGTTTGTCTGAAGAGGTGGGTGTGCCCACTTTTGGTCGACGGCACTGCCACTGGGTCCCTCATAGTACAATAAAGTGTCTCTGGCGGTGGTGGCGCGCACCCAACGTCAGACACACCGTTGTAACATGAGGGGCCCTGGGACGGTACCGCCGGCCACAAGAGAGTTCCCCCCCCAGCTCAAACTGTGCTCTACCACGTGCAAAATTATCTCACACAGCTCCACCAATGTTTAGTCTATGCGCTGACATCATTCAATGCCTGGCACTGACAATACCAATTTGTTGACATCTATGATGCTAGTTAAAGTAGTCTGGGTCAGTGTCCTATATTGACACCAGTAAATACTTACTGCCAAATTACTTTGTCAGAAACTCAGCAGATGAGCCCACCCCTGTACCTAAGTATGCCACACTTTTTTTTTTTTGTTGTTTTGTGAGACATTAACATCTATTTATTTTTTGTGAGTAGTACTAACTGTGTCAGACACTCCTTGCAATCCTCCTTCTCCGCTGACCACAATGCTGCCTGTGTATCCATGTAACCGATTTAAAAGTGGCTTGAGCCTTTTTTTTTGTTATTTTAGGCCTTCGTTAGCCTGTCTGCGGTCCCTCCTTGCAATCCTCCTCCACTGACCACAATGCTGCCTGTGTATCCATGTAACCGATTTAAAACTGGCTTGAGCCTATTTTTTGTTATTTTAGGCCTTCGTTAGCCTCTCTGCGGTCCCTCCTTGCAATCCTCCTCCACTGACCACAATGCTGCCTGTGTATCCATGTAACCGATTTAAAACTGGCTTGAGCCTATTTTTTGTTATTTTAGGCCTTCGTTAGCCTGTCTGCGGTCCCTCCTTGCAATCCTCCTCCACTGACCACAATGCTGCCTGTGTATCCATGTAACCGATTTAAAACTGGCTTGAGCCTATTTTTTGTTATTTTAGGCCTTAGTTAGCCTGTCTGCGGTCCCTCCTTACAATCCTCCTCCACTGACCACAATGCTGCCTGTGTATCCATGTAACCGATTTAAAACTGGCTTGAGCCTATTTTTTGTTATTTTAGGCCTTAGTTAGCCTGTCTGCGGTCCCTCCTTGCAATCCTCCTCCTCCACTGGCCACAATGCTGCCTGTGTATCCATGTAACCTATTTAAAACTGCATTGAGCCTATTTATATATTTTATTTAATATTAATAAAGCCATGATGGACTACGCTGTACCACGCTACAAGCTAAACAGTCGACACTTCTTTTGCGAGAAAAGCCATCCCAACCCTCCACCAGCATGTAAAAGACCGCATTGTCCATGCACTCTGGCAATCTGTGAGTACAAAGGTGCACCTGACAACAGACGCACGGACCTGTAGGCATGGCCACGGAAGGTTACGTGTCCATTACGGCGCAATGGGTTAATGTGGTGGATGCATGGTCCACAGGGGACAGCCTACTAAGTCTGTCTGCAGTCCCTAATTCAAATTGTCCTCCACTGTCTAAATCTGAGCTTCAACCTTCTGGCTCTCATTAAGTGCTGTTTTTTAAAAAAACTTGGTGGTTACGGCCTACTAACGGTGTCTGCCGCTCCCTGGTGTCATCCTTAAGTGAATAAATCTGAGCTTCAACCTTCTGGCTCTCATTAAGTGTTTTTTTACAAAAAAATGGTGGTTAGGGCCTACTAACGGTGTCTGCCGCTCCCTGGTGTCGTCCTCAACTGAATAAATCTGAGCTTCAACCTACTGGCTCTCATTAAGTGCTTTTTAAAAAAAAAATGGTGGTTAGGGCCTACTAACGGTGTCTGCCGCTCCCTGGTGTCGTCCTTAAGTGAATAAATCTGAGCTTCAACCTTCTGGCTCTCATTAAGTGTTTTTTAACAAAAAAATGGTGGTTAGGGCCTACTAACAGTGTCTGCCGCTCCCTGGTGTCTTCCTCAACTGAATAAATCTGAACTTCAACCTTCTGGCTCTCATTAAGTGCTTTTTTTAAAAAAATTTGGTGGTTGGGGCCTACTAACGGTGTCTGCCGCTCCCTGGTGTTGTCCTCAACTGAATAAATCTGAGCTTCAACCTTCTGGCTCTCATTAAGTGCTTTTTTTAAAAACATTTGGTGGTTGGGGCCTACTAACAGTGTCTGCCGCTCCCTGGTGTTGTCCTCAACTGAATAAATCTGAGCTTCAACCTTCTGGCTCTCATTAAGTGTTTTTTAACAAAAAAATGGTGGTTAGGGCCTACTAACGGTGTCTGCCGCTCCCTGGTGTCGTCCTCAACTGAATAAATCTGAGCTTCAACCTTCTGGCTCTCATTAAGTGCTGTTTTTTAAAAAACTTGGTGGTTACGGCCTACTAACGGTGTCTGCCGCTCCCTGGTGTTGTCCTCAACTGAATAAAGCTGAGCTTCAACCTTCTGGCTCTCATTAAGTGTTTTTTAACAAAAAAATGGTGGTTAGGGCCTACTAACGGTGTCTGCCGCTCCCTGGTGTCGTCCTTAAGTGAATAAATCTGAGCTTCAACCTTCTGGCTCTCATTAAGTGCTGTTTTTTAAAAAACTTGGTGGTTACGGCCTACTAACGGTGTCTGCCGCTCCCTGGTGTTGTCCTCAACTGAATAAATCTGAGCTTCAACCTTCTGGCTCTCATTAAGTGCTGTTTTTTAAAAAAGTTGGTGGTTACGGCCTACTAACGGTGTCTGCCGCTCCCTGGTGTTGTCCTCAACTGAATAAATCTGAGCTTCAACCTTCTGGCTCTCATTAAGTGCTGTTTTTTAAAAACGTTGGTGGTTACGGCCTACTAACGGTGTCTGCCGCTCCCTGGTGTTGTCCTCAACTGAATAAATCTGAGCTTCAACCTTCTAGCTCTCATTAAGTGCTTTTTTTAAAAAAAATTGGTGGTTGGGGCCTACTAACGGTGTCTGCCGCTCCCTGGTGTTGTCCTCAACTGTATAAAGCTGAGCTTCAGTCTTTAGGCTTTTGGCCTATAGTAGCAGATATTAAACTGCATTTGGCCTACTAGTGTGGTTGGGCCCTTAAAACAGTGTCTGCTGCTCCTGGGTTTGCTACTCCACTGAACAAAGCAATGCCACCTGTTTAGTCCTGTTACCAATTTTGAACTGCATTTTGCCTACTTTATTCTTTGGCCCTATATCTGTGTTTCCTCCTCATCCTGCCCATTGCCCAGCCACTGCTAGATGAGTCTGCTGGTACATTGACCTAGACCACTACATTCCCCTTGCACTCTACACAGCCAGAATCTGACCCTGCTGAAAGTAAGGTTCCCCTTCCCGCATGTTATACCACATTACACAGGGATAGGGTTGAGCGACTTTCATTTTTTTAAGATCGAGTAGGGTTTTGGGAAACCCGATTTTGTCCAGAGTCGAGTCGAGTGCAGTCGGCCGATTATCGCTAAAAGTCGGGGATCGACCGAAACACGAAACCCAATGCAAGTCAATGGGGAAGCATAGTCGGCAGTGAGTGGAGGCCAGGAAAACACCTACAGTGCCCATTTTAATGCCAAAAACATCCATTCTTGTTTCTGAAGCTTGCCAATCTTAATTAACTGTATAATAATAGTTGGGCATAGGGAATTGGGGGAAAGTTGTGGGGGGAGTAGGGCTGGCTCAAGTTTTTCGTGGGCCCAGGAAATGCGGACTACGTCACGGCGGTGTTGCAGGGAAAGGTAAGTATTTAAAAGTTGCAAGTGCTGTGATCCTGAGCAAGCAGGGGGGGGCCCACTCGTTCGCATTGCCACTGGCACAGGGCCCCTCAAAGTACGGCGGTGTGTTTGCATGGCGGGGGCGCCTCCCACCAGCAGCGACACTTTTGCGTACTCTGAGGGGCCCTGTGCCAGTGACGTCGCCAACGAGTATGCCCCCCCACCTGATGAAGGAACCTGCACTTTCATCTGCACCTTCCTCTTTGTCCCTGTGTAAGGTGGTATAACATGCGGGAAGGGGAACCTTACTTTCAGCAGGGACAGATTCTGGCTGTGTAGAGTACAAGGGGAATGTAGTGGTCTAGGTCAATGTACCAGCAGACTCATTTAGCAGTGGCTGGGCAATGGGCAGGATGAGGAGGAAACAGATATAGGGCCAAAGAATAAAGTAGGCTACATGCAGTTCAAAATTGGTAACAGGACTAAACAGGCGGCATTGCTTTGTTCAGTGGAGTAGCAAACCCAAGAGCAGCAGACACTGTTTCAAGGGCCTAACCACACTAGTAGGCCAAATGCAGTTTAATATCTGATAGTATAGGGCGAAAGCCAGAATGTGGAAGCTCAGCTTTGTTCAGTTGAGGACAACACCAGGGAGGGGCAGACACCTTTAGTAGGCCGGAAAAGCCTATTGCATTTTTTAAAATGGTAATTTGGAGCAGAAGGTTGAAGCTCAGCTTTATTTAGTTGAGGGCAACACCAGGGAGGGGCAGAAGCCGTTAGTAGGCCCTAACCACCATTTTTTTTTTTAAAACCACTTAATGAGAGCCGGAAGGTTGAAGCTCAGCTTTATTTAGTTGAGGACAACACCAGGCAGGGGCACACAGACAGACACCTTTAGTAGGCCGGAAAAGCCTATTGCATTTTTCAAAATGGTAATTTGGAGCAGAAGGTTGAAGCTCAGCTTTATTTAGTTGAGGGCAACACCAGGCAGGGGCACACAGACAGACACCTTTAGTAGGCCGGAAAAGCCTATTGCATTTTTCAAAATGGTAATTTGGAGCAGAAGGTTGAAGCTCAGCTTTATTTAGTTGAGGGCAACACCAGGGAGGGGCAGAAGCCGTTAGTAGGCCCTAACCACCATTTTTTTTTTTAAAACCACTTAATGAGAGCCGGAAGGTTGAAGCTCAGCTTTATTTAGTTGAGGACAACACCAGGGAGGGGCAGAAGCCGTTAGTAGGCCCTAACCACAATTTTTTTTTTTAAAACCACTTAATGAGAGCCGGAAGGTTGAAGCTCAGCTTTATTTAGTTGAGGACAACACCAGGGAGGGGCAGAAGCCGTTAGTAGGCCCTAACCACCATTTTTTTTTTTAAAACCACTTAATGAGAGCCGGAAGGTTGAAGCTCAGCTTTATTTAGTTGAGGACAACACCAGGCAGGGGCACACAGACAGACACCTTTAGTAGGCCGGAAAAGCCTATTGCATTTTTCAAAATGGTAATTTGGAGCAGAAGGTTGAAGCTCAGCTTTATTTAGTTGAGGGCAACACCAGGGAGGGGCAGAAGCCGTTAGTAGGCCCTAACCAAAGTTGAAGGCCAAATGCAGTTTAATTTCTGATACTATAGGCCGAAAGCCAGAAGGTGGAAGCTCCGATTTAGACAGTGGAGGACAATTTGAATTAGGGACTGCAGACAGACTTAGTAGGCTGTCCCCTGTGGACCATGCATCCACCACATTAACCCATTGCGCCGTAATGGACACGTAATCTTCCGTGGCCATGCCTACAGGTCCATGCTTCTGTTGTCAGGTGCACCTTTGTACTCACAGATTGCCAGAGTGCATGGACAATGCGGTCTTCTACATGCTGGTGGAGGGTTGGGATGGCTTTTCTCGCAAAAGAAGTGTCGACTGGTTAGCTTGTAGCGTGGCACAGCGTAGTCCATCATGGCCTTATTAATAGTAAATAAAATATATAACTAGGCTCTATGAACTTTTAAATAGGTTCCAGGGGTACACGGGCAGCATTGGTGTGGTCAGTGGAGGAGTATTGCAAGTAGGGGCTGCAGACAGGCTATCAAAGGCCTAAAAAATAACAAACAGTAGGCAGTCATGGCAGTTTTACATCGGTTACATGGATACACAGGCAGGCACTCCAGGCAGCATTGTGGTCAGTGGAGGAGTATTGCAAGTAGGGGCCGCAGACAGGCTATCAAAGGCCTAAAATAACAAACAATAGGCTCATGGCAGTTTTACAGCGGTTACATGGATACACGGGCAGGCAACTTGGTGGTGGTGAGTGGAGGAGTATTTAAAGTAGGGACCGCAGACAGGCTATCAAAGGCCTAAAATAACAAACAATAGGCTCATGGCAGTTTTACAGCGGTTACATGGATACACGGGCAGGCAGCTTGGTGGTGGTGAGTGGAGGAGTATTTAAAGTAGGGACCGCAGACAGGCTATCAAAGGCCTAAAATAACAAACAATAGGCTTATGGCAGTTTTACAGCGGTTACATGGATACACGGGCAGGCAGCTTGGTGGTCAGTGGAGGAGTATTTAAAGTAGGGACCGCAGACAGGCTATCAAAGGCCTAACATAACAAACAATAGGCTCATGGCAGTTTTACAGCGGTTACATGGATACACGGGCAGGCAGCTTGGTGGTGGTGAGTGGAGGAGTATTTAAAGTAGGGACCGCAGACAGGCTATCAAAGGCCTAAAATAACAAACAATAGGCTCATGGCAGTTTTACAGCGGTTACATGGATACACGGGCAGGCAGCTTGGTGGTCAGTGGAGGAGTATTTAAAGTAGGGACCGCAGACAGGCTTCAAAGGCCTAACATAAGAAAATGGGCTGGCTGTAGGCACTTTATAATTGGTTCCAGGGGTACACGGGCAGCAGTGGTCTGGTCAGTGGAGGACTAGTGGAAGGAGGGACCGCAGACAGGCTTCAAAGGCCTAAAATAACAAACAATAGGCTCATGGCAGTTTTACAGCGGTTACATGGATACACGGGCAGGCAGCTTGGTGGTCAGTGGAGGAGTATTTAAAGTAGGGACCGCAGACAGGCTTCAAAGGCCTAACATAAGAAAATGGGCTGGCTGTAGGCATTTTATAATTGGTTCCAGGGGTACACGAGCAGCAGTGGTCTGGTCAGTGGAGGAGTATTGCAAGTAGGGGCTGCAGACAGGCTATCAAAGGCCTAAAATAACAAACAGTAGGCAGTCATGGCAGTTTTACATCGGTTACATGGATACACAGGCAGGCACTCCAGGCAGCATTGTGGTCAGTGGAGGAGTATTGCAAGTAGGGGCCGTAGACAGGCTATCAAAGGCCTAAAATAACAAACAATAGGCTCATGGCAGTTTTACAGCGGTTACATGGATACACGGGCAGGCAGCTTGGTGGTGGTGAGTGGAGGAGTATTTAAAGTAGGGACCGCAGACAGGCTATCAAAGGCCTAAAATAACAAACAATAGGCTTATGGCAGTTTTACAGCGGTTACATGGATACACGGGCAGGCAGCTTGGTGGTCAGTGGAGGAGTATTTAAAGTAGGGACCGCAGACAGGCTATCAAAGGCCTAACATAACAAACAATAGGCTCATGGCAGTTTTACAGCGGTTACATGGATACACGGGCAGGCAGCTTGGTGGTGGTGAGTGGAGGAGTATTTAAAGTAGGGACCGCAGACAGGCTATCAAAGGCCTAAAATAACAAACAATAGGCTCATGGCAGTTTTACAGCGGTTACATGGATACACGGGCAGGCAGCTTGGTGGTCAGTGGAGGAGTATTTAAAGTAGGGACCACAGACAGGCTTCAAAGGCCTAACATAAGAAAATGGGCTGGCTGTAGGCACTTTATAATTGGTTCCAGGGGTACACGGGCAGCAGTGGTCTGGTCAGTGGAGGACTAGTGGAAGGAGGGACCGCAGACAGGCTTCAAAGGCCTAAAATAACAAACAATAGGCTCATGGCAGTTTTACAGCGGTTACATGGATACACGGGCAGGCAGCTTGGTGGTCAGTGGAGGAGTATTTAAAGTAGGGACCGCAGACAGGCTTCAAAGGCCTAACATAAGAAAATGGGCTGGCTGTAGGCACTTTATAATTGGTTCCAGGGGTACACGGGCAGCAGTGGTCTGGTCAGTGGAGGAGTATTGCAAGTAGGGGCTGCAGACAGGCTATCAAAGGCCTAAAATAACAAACAGTAGGCAGTCATGGCAGTTTTACATCGGTTACATGGATACACAGGCAGGCACTCCAGGCAGCATTGTGGTCAGTGGAGGAGTATTGCAAGTAGGGGCCGCAGACAGGCTATCAAAGGCCTAAAATAACAAACAATAGGCTCATGGCAGTTTTACAGCGGTTACATGGATACACGGGCAGGCAACTTGGTGGTGGTGAGTGGAGGAGTATTTAAAGTAGGGACCGCAGACAGGCTATCAAAGGCCTAAAATAACAAACAATAGGCTCATGGCAGTTTTACAGCGGTTACATGGATACACGGGCAGGCAGCTTGGTGGTGGTGAGTGGAGGAGTATTTAAAGTAGGGACCGCAGACAGGCTATCAAAGGCCTAAAATAACAAACAATAGGCTCATGGCAGTTTTACAGCGGTTACATGGATACACGGGCAGGCAGCTTGGTGGTCAGTGGAGGAGTATTTAAAGTAGGGACCGCAGACAGGCTTCAAAGGCCTAACATAAGAAAATGGGCTGGCTGTAGGCACTTTATAATTGGTTCCAGGGGTACACGGGCAGCAGTGGTCTGGTCAGTGGAGGAGTATTTAAAGTAGGGACCGCAGACAGGCTATCAAAGGCCTAAAATAACAAACAATAGGCTTATGGCAGTTTTACAGCGGTTACATGGATACACGGGCAGGCAGCTTGGTGGTGAGTGGAGGAGTATTTAAAGTAGGGACCGCAGACAGGCTATCAAAGGCCTAACATAACAAACAATAGGCTCATGGCAGTTTTACAGCGGTTACATGGATACACGGGCAGGCAGCTTGGTGGTGGTGAGTGGAGGAGTATTTAAAGTAGGGACCGCAGACAGGCTATCAAAGGCCTAAAATAACAAACAATAGGCTTATGGCAGTTTTACAGCGGTTACATGGATACACGGGCAGGCAGCTTGGTGGTCAGTGGAGGAGTATTTAAAGTAGGGACCGCAGACAGGCTATCAAAGGCCTAAAATAACAAACAATAGGCTCATGGCAGCTTTACAGCGGTTACATGGATACACAGGCAGCTTGGTGGTGAGTGGAGGAGTAGTGCAAGGAGTGTCTGTCCCAGTACTCCCAAAATATAAATAGATGTTAATGTCTCGCAAAACAACCACAACAAAAAAAAAGGTGGCATACTTAGGTACAGGGGTGGGCTCATCTACTGAGTTTCTGACATAGTAATTTGGCAGTAACTATTTAATGGTGCCAATATAGGACACAGACACAGACTACTTTAAGTTGCATCATAGATGTCTACAAATTTGTATTGTCAGTGCCAGACATTGAATGATGTCAGCGAATAGACTAAAGATTGGTGGAGCTGTGCGACATAATTTTGGACGTGGTAGAGCACATTTTGAGCTGGGGTAGGGGGGAACTCTCTTGAGGCCGGCGGGACCGCCCCAGGGCCCCTCATGTTACAACGGTGTGTCTGACGTTGGGTGCGCACCACCACCGCCAGAGACACTACATTGTACTATGAGGGACCCAGTAGCAATGCCGTCAACCAAAAGCGAGCACACCCACCTCTTCAGACAAACAGCAGTCTCACGGGTGCTTGCGCCAAGTCGCGATACCACGGCCCCGTGTGGGGAGTTTTGCCATTTAGGGAGGTGTAAACATGTCGTATGCTGTACAATCAGCTGCAGCAAATTAGACATTAGAAAAGTAATTCACAGGCAAGAGCTTTTCATAGGAAAGCTAGGTGTCGGCCGGGCAAGGTGGGGCAAAAGATTTCGAAATCCAGTTGTGGTTCATTTTAATGAATGTTAGATCGTCAACATTTTGGGTAGCCAGACGAGTCCTTTTTTCGGTTAATATTGAACCTGCAGCACTGAATACTCTTTCTGATAGGACACTTGCTGCCGGGCAAGCAAGCTCCTGCAATGCATATTCTGCCAATTCTGGCCAGGTGTCTAATTTGGAGGCCCAGTAATCAAATGGGAATGACGGTTGAGGGAGAACATCGATAAGGGATGAAAAATAGTTAGTAACCATACTGGACAAATGTTGTCTCCTGTCACTTTCAATTGATGCAGCAGTACCTGTCCTGTCTGCGGTCATAGCAAAATCACTCCACAACCTGGTCAGAAAACCCCTCTGTCCAACGCCACTTCTGATGTGTGCACCCCTAACACTCCTAGTCTGCTGCCCCCTGGAGCTCGTGTGAGAACGATCACGTGCGCTGTGTGCTGGGAATGCCTGAAGCAAACGGTCAACAAGAGTTGATTGTTTGGTTGCTAATATTAGTTCCAAGTTCTCATGTGGCATAATATTTTGCAATTTGCCTTTATAGCGTGGATCAAGGAGGCAGGCCAACCAGTAATCGTCATCGTTCATCATTTTCGTAATGCGTGTGTCCCTTTTTAGGATACGTAAGGCATAATCCGCCATGTGGGCCAAAGTTCCAGTTGTCAAATCTCCGGTTGTGATTGGTTGAGGGGCAGTTGCAGGCAAATCTACGTCACTTGTGTCCCTCAAAAAACCAGAACCCGGCCGTGACACGCAACCAATTTCCTGTGCCCCCGGGAAAGGTTCGGCATTAAAAATATACTCATCCCCATCATCCTCCTCGTCCTCCACCTCCTCTTCGCCCGCTACCTCGTCCTGTACACTGCCCTGACCAGACAATGGCTGACTGTCATCAAGGCTTTCCTCTTCCTCTGGTGCAGACGCCTGCTCCTTTATGTGCGTCAAACTTTGCATCAGCAGACGCATTAGGGGGATGCTCATGCTTATTACGGCGTTGTCTGCACTAACCAGCCGTGTGCATTCCTCAAAACACTGAAGGACTTGACACATGTCTTGTATCTTAGACCACTGCACACCTGACAACTCCATGTCTGCCATCCTACTGCCTGCCCGTGTATCCTCCCACAAATAAATAACAGCACGCCTCTGTTCGCACAGTCTCTGAAGCATGTGCAGTGTTGAGTTCCACCTTGTTGCAACGTCTATGATTAGGCGATGCTGGGGAAGGTTCAAAGACCGCTGATAGGTCTGCATACGGCTGGCGTGTACAGGCAAACGTCGGATATGTGAGCAAAGTGCACGCACTTTGAGGAGCAGGTCGGAGAACCCAGGATAAGTTTTCAATAAGCACTGCACCACCAGGTTTAAGGTGTGAGCCAGGCAAGGAATGTGTTTCAGTTGGGAAAGGGAGATGGCAGCCATGAAATTCCTTCCGTTATCACTCACTACCTTGCCTGCCTCAAGATCTACTGTGCCCAGCCACGACTGTGTTTCTTGTTGCAAGAACTCGGACAGAACTTCCGCGGTGTGTCTGTTGTCGCCCAAGCACTTCATAGCCAATACAGCCTGCTGACGCTTGGCAGTAGCTGGCCCATAATGGGACAACTGGTGTGCAACAGTGTCATCTGCCGATGGAGTGGTTGGCAGACTGCGTTCTGTGGAAGAGCTGTAGCTTCTGCAGGAGGACGAGGAGGAGGAGGAGGAGGGGGTGCGAACGCCTACAGCCAACTGTTTCCTAGACCGTGGGCTAGGCACAACTGTCCCTAAATTGATGTCGCCTGTGGACCCTGCATCCACCACATTCACCCAGTGTGCCGTGATGGACACATAACGTCCCTGGCCATGCCTACTGGTCCATGCATCTGTAGTCAGGTGCACCTTTGTACTCACAGATTGCCTGAGTGCATGGACGATGCGCTGTTTAACATGCTGGTGCAGGGCTGGGATGGCTTTTCTGGAAAAAAAGTGTCGACTGGGTAGCTCGTATCGTGGTTCAGCGTACTACATCAGGGCTTTGAAAGCTTCGCTTTCAACTAACCGGTAGGGCATCATCTCTAACGAGATTAGTCTAGCTATGTGGGCGTTAAAACCCTGTGTACGCGGATGCGAGGATAAGTACTTCCTTTTTCTAACCAGAGTCTCATGTAGGGTGAGCTGGACTGGAGAGCTGGAGATCGTGGAACTTTCGGGTGTGCCGGTGTACATGGCAGACTGAGAGACGGTTGGAGACGGTATTGTTTCCGCCGGTGCCCTAGATGCAATATTTCCTCCTACAAAACTGGTGATTCCCTGACCCTGACTGCTTTTGGCTGGCAAAGAAACCTGCACAGATACTGCCGGTGGTGCGGAAAATGGTGGCCTTACAGTGACGGAAGGGATGTTGCGTTGCTGACTAGCTTCATTGGCCGAGGGTGCTACAACCTTGAGGGACGTTTGGTAGTTAGTCCAGGCTTGAAAATGCATGGTGGTTAAGTGTCTATGCATGCAACTAGTATTTAGATTTTTCAGATTCTGACCTCTGCTTAAGCTAGTTGAACATTTTTGACAGATGACTTTGCGCTGATCAGTTGGATGTTGTTTAAAAAAATGCCAGACTGCACTCTTCCTAGACTCGGATCCCTTTTCAGGGATTGCAGACTGAGCTTTAACCGGATGGCAACGCTGTGCTCCAACAGGTTTTGGCTTTGACACGCGTTTTGGGCCAGATACGGGCCCGGCAGATGGAACCTGTTGCGATGTTGATGCCTGCTGCGGCCCCTCCTCCACCTCCGCTTCTGAACTACTGCCGCCTGCACCCTGTTCCCCCAATGGCTGCCAATCGGGGTCAATAACTGGGTCATCTATTACCTCCTCTTCGAGCTCGTGTGCAACTTCGTCTGTGTCACTGTGTCGGTCGGTGGTATAGCGTTCGTGGCGGGGCAACATAGTCTCATCAGGGTCTGATTGTGGATCTGTACCCTGAGAGGGCAATGTGGTGGTCTGAGTCAAAGGAGCAGCATAGTACTCTGGCTGTGGCTGTGCATCAGTGCACTCCATGTCAGAATCTACTTGTAATGGGCATGGCCTGTTAAATGTTTCACTTTCTAAGCCAGGGACGGTATGTGTAAAGAGCTCCATGGAGTGACCCGTTGTGTCGCCTGCTGCATCCTTCTCTCTTGTTGTAGTTTTTGCTGAGGAGGACAAGGAAGCGACTTGTCCCTGACCGTGAACATCCACAAGCGACGCGCTGCTTTTACATTTACCAGTTTCGGAAGAGGAGGCAAAAGAGCTAGAGGCTGAGTCTGCAATGTAAGCCAAAACTTGCTGTTGCTGCTCCGCCTTTAAAAGCGGTTTTCCTACTCCCAGAAAAGAGAGCGTTCGAGGCCTTGTGTAGCCTGACGACGAAACTGGCTCCACAGCTCCAGACTTAGGTGGAATATTTTTATCCCCACGACCACCTGATGCTCCACTACCACTACCATCATTACCAGCTGACAATGAACGCCCACGACGACCTCTTGCACCAGACTTCCTCATTGTTTTAAAATCTTAACCAAAGTAACTTTATTTGTTGCTGTCAAACAACTTACACGGTGAGCTATAACTTCAGTATGATTTCAATATCCCTTAACAGGTTGGTGAGACCACAAGGAAAATCAGGCACAATGTTACACACTCTGTTTTCTGTGGCACAAAATCACAGAGATGACACACACGCAGGACTGTCACTCAAGCACTAATGTCAATATTAATCTCCCACCTAATTTATGTATTTTTTTTTTTCAGGGAGACTTTAGAAACCAAATAATAAGAAAATAAATAAATAAATAGGCTTTCTATAGCCCACTGAATGAAAGGGAGAGAGGTGGCACACCCAGGAGTCAAGACTGGCACACAAGCTGAAAGGGCAATATTACTCTCCCACTGTTTTTTTATGTATTTTTTGTTTTTTAAGGGAGACTTTAGAAACCCAATAATATTTAAAAAAAAAAATAAATAGGCTTTCTATGGCCCACTGAATGAAAGGGAGAGAGGTGGCACACCCAGGAGTCAAGACTGGCACACAAGCTGAAAGGGCAATATTACTCTCCCACTGTTTTTTGTATGTTTTTTTTTTTTTTTCAGGGAGACTTTAGAAACCAAATAATATTAAAAAAACCAAAAAAAAAATAGCCTTTCTATGGCCCACTGAATGAGAGAGAGAGGTGGCACACCCAGGAGTCAAGACTGGCACACAAGCTGAAAGGGCAATATTACTCTCCCACTGTTTTTTTATGTATTTTTTGTTTTTTAAGGGAGACTTTAGAAACCCAATAATATTTAAAAAAAAAAAAAATAGGCTTTCTATGGCCCACTGAATGAGAGGGAGAGAGGTGGCACACCCAGGAGTCAAGACTGGCACACAAGCTGAAAGGGCAATATTACTCTCCCACTGTTTTTTTATGTATTTTTTGTTTTTTAAGGGAGACTTTAGAAACCCAATAATATTTAAAAAAAAAAATAAATAGGCTTTCTATGGCCCACTGAATGAAAGGGAGAGAGGTGGCACACCCAGGAGTCAAGACTGGCACACAAGCTGAAAGGGCAATATTACTCTCCCACTGTTTTTTGTATGTTTTTTTTTTTTTTTTCAGGGAGACTTTAGAAACCAAATAATATTAAAAAAACCAAAAAAAAAAATAGCCTTTCTATGGCCCACTGAATGAGAGAGAGAGGTGGCACACCCAGGAGTCAAGACTGGCACACAAGCTGAAAGGGCAATATTACTCTCCCACTGTTTTTTGTATGTTTTTTTTTTTTTTTTCAGGGAGACTTTAGAAACCAAATAATATTAAAAAAACCAAAAAAAAAATAGCCTTTCTATGGCCCACTGAATGAGAGAGAGAGGTGGCACACCCAGGAGTCAAGACTGGCACACAAGCTGAAAGGGCAATATTACTCTCCCACTGTTTTTTTATGTATTTTTTGTTTTTTAAGGGAGACTTTAGAAACCCAATAATATTTAAAAAAAAAAATAAATAGGCTTTCTATGGCCCACTGAATGAGAGGGAGAGAGGTGGCACACCCAGGAGTCAAGACTGGCACACAAGCTGAAAGGGCAATATTACTCTCCCACTGTTTTTTTAGGTTTTTTTTTTTTTTTCAGGGAGACTTTAGAAACCAAATAATATAAAAAAAAAAAAAAAAAAAAAAGGCTTGCTATAGCCCACTGAATGAGAGATAGCACACACAGCAGTGGCACACAAGCCCTGACTGAGGCCAATATTTTTCTCCCACTGATTGATGTAGTGTTTTTGTGTTGAGGTAGATTTTAGAACACAAATCACGGAAAAAATAAATAGGCTTTCTATGGCCCACTCAGTGAGAGATGGCACACACAGGGATGGCACTGTAGCAGAAATGCCAATCTTAATCTCCCACAAAAAAAAACAAAAAAAAAAAAAAACTGTCCTACAATTACTATCTCCCTGCAGTAATGTAAGCCAGGTATGGCAGGCAGCAATAGGAGTGGACTGATGCACAAATTAAATAAAAAGTGTGGACAAACAAAAAAGATAGCTGTGCAGAAAGGAAGGAACAAGAGGATATGTGCTTTGAAAAAAGCAGTTGGTTTCCACAGTGGCGTACACACAGCAATACAGCTATCACGGAGCCTTCTAGGGCAGCCCAATGAGCTACAGCGCTGAGGGGAAAAAAAAAAAAAAAATAGCTTCCACAGTCCCTGCACACCGAAGGTGGTGTTGGACAGTGGAAATCGCTGCAGCACAAGCGGTTTGGTGGTTAGTGGACCCTGCCTAACGCTCTCCCTGCTTCTGACGAAGCGGCAGCAACCTGTCCCTAAGCTCAGATCAGCAGCAGTAAGATGGCGGTCGGCGGGAACGCCCCTTTATAGCCCCTGTGACGCCGCAGACAGCAAGCCAATCACTGCAATGCCCTTCTCTAAGATGGTGGGGACCAGGATCTATGTCATCACGCTGCCCACACTCTGCGTTCACCTTCATTGGCTGAGAAATGGCGCTTTTCGCGTCATTGAAACGCGACTTTGGCGCGAAAGTCGCGTACCGCATGGCCGACAAGCACAGGGGTCGGATCGGGTTTCATGAGACGCCGACTTAGCCAAAAGTCGGCGACTTTTGAAAATGATCGACCCGTTTCGCTCAACCCTACACAGGGACAAAGAGGAAGGTGCAGATGAAAGTGCAGGTTCCTTCATCAGGTGGGGGGCATACTCGTTGGCGACATCACTGGCACAGGGCCCCTCAGAGTACGCAAAAGTGTCGCTGCTGGTGGGAGGCGCCCCCGCCGTGCAAACACACCGCTGTACTTTGAGGGGCCCTGTGCCAGTGCCAATGCCAACGAGTGGGCCCCCCCTGCTTGCTTAGGATCACAGCACTTGCAAACTTGACATACTTACCTCTCACTGTTCCACCGCCGTGACGTAGTCCACGTTTCCTGTGCCCACTAAAACCTTGAACCAGCCCTACCCCCCACAACTTTTGCCAAATGACCCCCAATTTCCAATGCCCAACTATTATTATAAAGTTAATTAAGATTGACAAGCTTCAGAAACAAGAATGGATGTTTTTGGCATTAAAATGGGCACTGTAGGTGTTTTCCTGGCCTCCACTCACTGCCGACTATGCTTCCCCATTGACTTGCATTGGGTTTCGTGTTTCGGTCGATCCCCGACTTTTAGCGATAATCGGCCGACTGCACTCGACTCGACTCTGGACAAAGTCGGTTTTCGCAAAACCCGACTCGATCTTAAAAAAATGAAAGTCGCTCAACCCTAGTGGACACCTATCCAGGCCGAGTTTGAGCAATGGCTGTCTCCACAGAAACTGGATGCAGGGAAGGATGTGTGCGATAACGGTGAACCTGTTGGTGGCCCTATACTGGGGCAACCACACACACGTGCCTTGCAGGGCTCATGCCTTCATCCTGGTGGTCCGGCAATTTCTCTGCCACTATCCTGTCCTTGATGCAATGCTGCAGAGAGCACAGTTGCTGTGTGCTTACTTTCGCACCCCGTGGGTCATCGACTTGCACTGCTACAGAGGTCTTTGGGGCTACCGGTTAACTGGTTGATATGCGATGTGCCGACTCTTTGGAAAACCACTATGCACATGTTCTAGTGACTTTCACATCAGTGACGGTCCCTGCTTTAGCATGTCCTTTTGCATAGCTTTGGACAACGCAGTACGGATGCAGTGCAAATCACGCTTGCGGAGTGGGCACAGATGAAGGACCCCTGCATCCTTCTGCATCCTTCTGCACAGTTTTGAAATGGCTACTAGGATCGTTAGCACTGAAGATGCAGTTATCAGCATCACTACCCTGGTAATTTACATGCTGGAGCACACTTTGAATAGTATGCGGGATGAGGTGGTGGTTAGTGATGAGCGAGTACCGATATATCCGTAATTGCTATACTCATAACGAGTACTTTTAAGAATAGCATATTCGTTCCAAATAGCGAGTACAATGCAAGTCAATGGGAAATACGAGTTATTTTCTGCTGGACCTTACAAAGGGGTCTGGGGGCCTGAGGAAAAGGCTGAAATGGATGGGCAAGTGATGAAACAGAATGGAAAGAGCCTGGAGAATATGCCTGCATGCATTTCTGATTCACAAATGGTTTCTGGGAACAAGTTTGTCACAGTATTTCGCCACTTTTACAGATACACAAGAACAACTACCAAACCTAGAATTCTATTGAATATGTATCCCCTATCTCAGTCACAATCTGGGACAACCTGTCACAAGGGCCTCCAATGACAAATATTAGTTTGGTCGGACTACTCTACATTCAAGATTTGTTCACTGCACAATGTGCATAGGGTTTGTAAAAATTAGCTTTATGGGCTGAGTCATGGTTGATGCAGGAAGCCACCATCCCAAGGGCGTCCAATCACAAATAGTAGTTAGGATGGAGTAGGAATACTGTCCTGGTTTGTCCACTACACAATGTGCATACGGTTTGTAAAAATTATCTCTATGGGCTGAGTCATTGTTGATGCAGGAAGCCACCATCCCAAGGGCCTCGAATCACAAATAGTAGTTAGGCTGGAATAGGAATACTGTCCTAGTTTGTCCACTGCATAAAGTGCATAGGGTTTGTACAAATTAGCTCTATGGGCTGAGTCATGGTTGACGCAGGATGCCACCAACCCAAGGGCCTCCAATCACAAACAGTAGTTAGGCTGGAGTAGGAATACTGTCCTGGTTTGTCCACTGCACAATGTGCATAGGGTTTATAAAAATTAGCCCTATGGGCTGAGTCATGGTTGACTGCATTTTCCGTAGAGAGGCGTGTGCACCTATTAGTGATGATTGACCAGTGGAACTGAAAACTCGCTTTGACATCACACTAGCAGCCGGGCAGGCCAGCACCTCCAAGGCGTATAAGGAGAGGTCGGGACAAGTGTTCAGCTTGGACACCCAATAATTAAAGAGAACTGAAACATCAGAAAGGATGCACGTATAGTCATTTAAGTACACCTTGACTATGTTCTGCACCTTCTCCCTCCTAGGCAATGTAACAAGCACAGATAGCCCTTGCTGTCGTGCTGGTTTATTGAAATTTGTTGAATTTGTGCACATTTTCCCCCCACCTCTGTTCATGTCTCTCCCCATTATCCCTTGGTGTTGAAAACAGCCGCTACCTCTGCCTCCAGCATTGTCTGACGGTGATGTTTTCTACAATGGCCCTCTTGAACGATTCCATTGTAAAACTCTTTGGTGACTCCAAAAGGAGAGAATTAAATTGGATTGAGAAAGGTGTCCAACCAGTATTGGTTGTTGGATAAAATGGGTATCACTAGAGGGTCTTGCCACAGACACTTACACATGAACTGTGCCATGTGAGCCAAGCTGCAAAAAGGCAAATGTTCTGTGTCTCCAACAGGAGGAACAGTACCCATTCCCTCCTCACACTGACTCACCTCCTCCTCCAGGCAGCTCAGACATGAAACTTGGGTGAGTTGGGAGTCCCCTCTGTAGCATTAGGAGTCCCCTCGGTAGCACAGAAAAACAAGTCTTCTCCCTCATCCTCCTCATCACCCAATGTTGCCTCGGAATATTGGCTGGGCTGGGTAGGATCACTCATTGTGAAATCTGGCTCCATACCAACATGCTGGGCACTCAAAGCTTCCTCTTTGAAATTATGCAGTGATTGTTTCAGCAGCAGGATGGTTACGCTGATAATAGCCTGATCACCGCTCACGAGCTTGGTGCAGTACTCAAAGTTCTCAAGAACCTCACAAATGTCAGCGATCCACACCCACTCCACAATTGTTATGTGTGGTGGCTGACTTAGTCTGATTGGCATGTTGAAGCTGGTATTCAGCTACTGCCCTCTGCTGCTCACTTATCCTCACCAACATATGATAGGTTGAGTTCCACCGCGTGGGCAGGTCACAAATGATTCGGTGACTTGGCAAATTCAAGCACTTTTGCAGCACTGTAAGACCAGCAAAAGCAATAGAGGAATGGCGGAAATGGGCACTAGTATGGCGCACCTTCTCAAATAGATACGGCAAGGCAGGGAACTTTTCAGAAATTTCTGAACAACTAGGTTCAGCACGTGAGCCATGCATGGCATGTGTACCAGCTTGCCGACCTTTAAAGCTGCCACCAGGTTACACCCATTATCACAGACGACCAGACTGGGTTGGAGGTGGAGTGGGGAGAGCCACTGATTGGTCTGTTCTTTTAAAGCTTGCCACAGCTCTGCTGCAGTGTGTGGTTTATGGCCTAAACAGATCAGCTTCAGCAGAGCGTGTTGCTGCTTTGCCAATGCGCTGCTGCACAGGTCCCAGCTTGGCAGTGATGGGGAGGGTACTTCAGCAGAGGATGAGGAGCAGGAGGAGGGGAGAGTGGAAGTGGAATATGAAGAGGTGGAAACACTGACAGAAGTTGGCCCACTATTCTTGGCGTGAGTAGGATGTGTGATGTTCCAGCTTGCGCCTTTTTCCCACCCTCCACCAGGTTCACCCAGTGTGCCGTAATGGAAATGTATCATCCCTGTCCACAACAACTTGTTCAAGTGTCTATTGTTAGGTGTACCTTCCTGGTTACGGAGTTGGTGAGAGCACAGTTCAGATTGTTTAACACGTGCTTGTGTAACGCAGGGACGGCACACCGGGCAAAATAGTGGCAGCTGGGACTACTGTATCATGGGGCAGCCACAGCCAAGAGATCACGGAAAGACTGTGTTCCCACAAGCCTAAACGGCAACATCTCCACAGCTAGCAATTTGGCAATGTGCGAGTTTAGTATTTGTGCCTGTGGGTGGGTGCGTGGCTGGGTATTTACACTTTCTTTCCAAGCTCTCAGGCATGGACAATTGGATGCTTTGCTGGGACAAGGAAGTGGACGTGGTTGATGCTTCTTGTGTGTGATCAACCGTAGCTTGTGGACAGGAGGTATGATCACCTCCTTCCTGAACAGCACTTTCTGAAGGACATAGCCCAGGCGACATGGCAGTGATTTCACCCACAGACACAGATTTGGTACCCTGATGTTCTGCCCACTTACTGGGGTGCTTGGCTGCCATGTGGTTTCACATACTGGTGGTGTTCAGGTTGCCTTTGACCTGGCCTCTGCTCAACTTGGTATGGCAGATGCTACAGCCTAAAATGTTTTTCTCTGAAGGACTTTCAGAAAAAAAATTCTACACAGCGGCTGAACGCCCGCTTGCTCTGACTTGGCGTACAGCGTGGGTGCTCTTGCGAACAGTTGTCCCAGTTCTCACTCTGGGCAAACCCCTTGGTGCGTGTGTTGGTACTACATATAACGGTCCAGGTCGGATCAGTGAACTCATCATTGACCACCTCATCTTCCATCTCATCCTCCTTCCCAGTTGACATTGTAGGCTAACCTGATGGCAACTGTGTCTCATCATCATCAGCCTCCACCTCTGGAGACAGTAAATGACGTTCCTTTCTTCTGGCCGTAGGTCCTCAAATACTTGAGCATCAACGCACGCCACCTTATCACGTCCCTCTTCAATGCTGCACGGTGATAGGCCAGAGCCAACTAAAGGATACGTAGAAAACAGATCCTCGGAGTGGACAAGCTTGGGGTCATATGTCTCCTGTGACTGATAATGGCGGGAGGAGGGAGAACCAGCTTCATGATTGGATGGGCCACCCTTCCGTGTATTGACAGTAGACTGTGTGGTCGTGGAAGATTTGTTGCTGTTTGACAAATGCGTAGAGGCCTTGTCTGCTATCCAAGACAGAATCTGCTCTCGCTCTTCTGGCTTCCACACACGTTTACATTTCAGACCGGGAAATTTTTCCAGGAGCATAGTGGTTGCATCCTTCTTCTTCTAACCTGACACAGACTCAATGCCTTTTTGCGCACCACTGTCAACAACATGTCCACATCTCTGCCCTTAACAACAGACTTTTTTGGCATTTTGGGTTTTACCCCCAGATTTTCAGATGTTGATGGCACATGCTAAGCTAGCTGTCACAGCCAAAATAGTGGGAAAAATGCGTGCTTGGTAGCAGGCAGTAGGAAATGTACTGCTTTGCGTAGGGCACTAACTGCCTTTTTCAGTGCACATCAGAAGGCAGGCTCTGACCCCTAAAACAGCGGGGAAATTGGCCTGGTGCATGCTAAGAAACAGGCAGTAGGAAATGTTTGGATTACTGCTGTGCATAGGGCACTTAATGCCTTTTCAAGTTGACTAATGTGGACAACAGAAGCCAGGCTCTGACATCATAAACAGCAGGGAAAATGGCCTGGTGCGTGATTGGTAACAGGCAGTAGGAAATGTTTGGGTTACTGCTTTGCGTAGGGCACTAACCGCCTTTTTAAGTGGACTAATGTGGACAGCAGAAGGCAGGCTCTGAGTCTAAAAACAGCAGGGAAAATGGCCTGGTGCGTGTTTGGTAGCTGGCAGTAGGAAATGTTTGGACTACTGCTTTGCGTAGGGCACTAAACGCCTTTTTAAGTGGACTAATGTGGACAACAGAAGACAGGCTCTGACCCCAAAAACAGTGGGGAAAATGGCCTGGTGCGTGTTTGGTAGCTGGCAGTAGGAATTGTTTGGATTACTGCTTGGCGTAGGGCACTTAACTCCGTTTCAAGTGTACTAATGTGGACAGCAGAAGCCAGTCTCTGACCCCCAAAACAGCAGGAAAATGGCCTGGTGCATGCTTGGTAGCAGGCACTAGGAAATGTTTGGATTACTGCTTTGCGTAGGGCACAAATTGCCTTTTTAAGTGGACTAATGTGGACAACAGAAGCCAGGCTCTGACCACAAAAACAGTGGGGAAAATGGCCTGGTGCGTGCTTGGTAGCAGGCAGTAGGAAATGTTTGGACTACTGCTTTGCATTGGGCACTAACCACCTTTTTAAGTGGACAGCAGAAGGCAGGCTTTGACCCCCAAAACAGCAGGGAAAATGGCCTGGAGCGTGCTTGGTAGCAGGCAGTAGGAAATGTTTGGATTACTGCTTTGCGTAGGGCATTTAATGCCTTTTCAAGTGGACTAATGTGGACAACAGAAGCCAGGTTCTGACCCCAAAACAGCAGGGAAAATAGACCGGTACTTTAAAAAAAGGCAGTACTAAATGCTAGCACTCTGTGTGCTGGAAACATATTGCTTTGCCTCTAACAAGAGCTGTTTGAAGATGGATGTTTCTTCAGCTCTGAAAAGAGCTATTTTTTGGTGGTATTGTGGAGCTAGTGACCATCTCCTTTAAACTATCCCTGCTTGAGTATCTCTCTCCCTACTCTACACTGACCTAGTTTAGACTGCAGGTAGCCCTGAAAAGGGTTTTTGTCTTACGAAGAGGCTTAAAGACTTTCCCTAGCAGCTGAGCGATATCTCCCTATGCTTGTAGAACACAGGCTCCGGATGCAATGTGCAAAAAATGGCGGCGATAGGGCTTCAATAGACCCTATGATGCTGGGCGGCCAGCCAATAATAGTAATGCCACAACCAAGATGTCTGCGGCATTACTGTGACTGGTTAAGAAGCCCAGCATGTTTAGTGGCTGCAAAGGAGGCACTAAAATTGCAGGGTAGGACATCCGAATATAGCGAGGCGAGTACACAAATACTCGTAATGTAACGAGTAACCCGAATACCGTATTATCCGTGTGAATAGCGAATAGTAATGAATACACTTGCTCATCACTCGTGGTGGTCCCAGAGGAGGAAGCAGAAAGGATAACAAAATCTCAAAGTTCCTGAATGTCATCACACAAGAGGGTGCCATGGGAGAATGGATTACAGCGATCTATGGGGGAGTGCAGCGCCCCAGAGTCCTGGTCGTTGCAGTACTGTGGCTCCGCCGCTAAGGGGGGCTATGGTACGTCTGATGGCACTGAAGGAGTTCATCTGACCAGGTATCACATACACCAATACATTTCACAGCCGGGCCTCCAGGGGGAGCTAAGGGTGCTATTTATTAGGCCACTCCTTACCACTGTGGGTAAACTGGGGGTCAGGCAGGAAGTTAGTTCAGAAAGCTGACTGGGTTGGAACCAGGCAACACCTTGTGGCAGAGGGTGTTGTGGGGAAAGATTCGGTAGGGTCCCTGTCAGGTTTGGGACCCTGACAGAGGCCTGGCTACAAGAAAGAACGTCACGGGACCATGCCTGCTCAGCATAGCGGCGGTGCCCTGAGAAAGGATTAGAAGCGAGATATATTGTGCTGAGTGAGAAACGAGATCAAAGCAAGAGGAGAAATACCAGTAGGAGTCGTGCTGTAAGACCGAGGCAACATCCTACTGAGGCGCACAACCGGCGGCCGGAACGCCGAGGAAGTATTTATATATCTAGCTCCAAGCCATACTTCATACCAGCGGCAGGACAGTCAGTCTCAGGCGGGCTGTCTCACATACATCACCTATGAAGACATGGGGGGCGCACTAGGAGAGGGGCGACTCTAGGGTCCCGGAAGAGCTACGAGCCTACTCGTCATATGGGTGCCGTCCTAACCAGAACATCAGGGAGGGACGGAGGAGAAGAACATCATCCGAACGAGTTGTGAGGGAACAACAGAAACAGACACAACAGTTGTGGGGTACTATCCCGTAAGCACAGCAGGGGAGGACCACAACACATAGCGCTAGCAGGAAGGCACAGATTTCCACCTGCAAAGAGAACTCTGGAGGTGCCATTGGGCCGGCCGGACTTGCGTAGCCTGGTGAACCGTATTCCGGACTGAGGACCCAGAGATCTTCAGTAAAGAGTTAAAGAGACTGCAACCTGGTGTCCTCGTTATTTACTGCACCGCACCACCACCACCATCCACATCTATCAGATACTGGGCGCCCTTCGGCAGGGTCACGGACCGGGGCCTAGCCACCGTGACAACCCCAGAGCAGAGACTCAGAGGCCCGGTACCGGGTACCCCTCGGCCCTGCGGCAGTGGGGGCGCTACAACTTGGCGTCACGAACAGGATCTACTTAAGCCTGAAGGATCAGGTCATGTGTGCCTTGGAACTGTGATTTATTATACTTGGACTGTACTTTATTGCAAGGACTGTGTATTGCCATTTACCGCCAAAATCCGCCATTACAGCGCCACGAGGAGCGCAGGAGAAGAAGAAGGGCGTGGAAGTGGGCGTGAACAAACTGAAGAGCGCGAAAGACAATGGCCGACCAGTCTAAATATTTCAGCACCGTGAGGACGTGTCCGTCAGCAGCCGAGATCCGCCTCCTAATCCTCAATGGAGGGCGGAGACAACGAAAACGAAACCGCCCACAAAGGAGAGAGCAGGAAAAGGACCAGGAAGAAGAAGTCAGCGACATGGAGGACGCCATGGCGAGCCACCCGGAGCGGGAGCGTGGGGTCGGAGCCGAGGACTCCCCCAGCTACCCGGAGAGGCATCGCAGCCAGACCTCCACAGCTGACGCTGACCTCCAGCAGACCGGAGCGGACGGGCTGATCCGCCAACCCCTGCAGACGCAGCTGAGCACTGAGGCCGGGTGGAAGAAGACCATCATCGGGAGCCTCGCCAGACGTCTGTCGGTAGCCTCGTCTGGTCCGGAGCAAGAAAGAAGTTCCAGCGCGCCGAAGCCAGAAGGCAAGGCCCTGCCGGAAAGCGAGATGCTGCAAACGGAGATGACAACGCCGCAGCGCAAGGCCCCGCAACCAGCGTTCCAGACCCCAGCGGAGGCGGAGCAGACCGGCACCGGAGGGACCACGTCTGAAGCAGGTATGAAGGACGACCCTGCCCTGACGACCGACACCACTCCAGTGACTGCTAGTGCCACAGCTGCTGATTCCGTTCCAGTGACTGATCTTGCAGCAGCCGCTACCTCTGCTGCAGCAAATGCCCATACTCAAGCTGCACGGACCTCCATCGCTGCGCATGATTTAACTGTACATGAAAGACGGATTAACGGCGTTTGTCCAGCACTGGGTGTAACCCTGGACCTCACTTTGCCCAGGCCAAGAAGGGTTAAGTGCCAGGTGCAGCCCTGGAAGCCGTCCAACTAAACCTCGGAAACCTGAAACTGTACATAGTTAACTGTTTGTTTCCCTGCTTTTTGCTACTTTAAACCCGACCTGGGTTATTCTTAAAGGGATCCCTTTGTTTACCCGGGATCCCTTCTTCTGCTTTTTGTTTTGTTTCCTGTTTATTCATCACTGAAAGAACTGCTGGATCATGAACAATGCATGATACAAACTTCTTGTAAATAGTTTGCACCTTCTTAAAGGTGCTCCCTACTGGTTTTACTTAAAGAAGGACTCTTTGTGAAGGTACCACACCGGAGCATTTGCTGAGTATGGACTGGTAGCTTGAAGAAGATGCGCTACCTCATAAAGACTTGGTCCCCTCTTAAAGAGGATGTTCACTTGTTGCACTTAAAGAATGGTATTGCTTTAAGACTGATAGATAGCAATAATGTCTTGACAAAAAGAAAGTGATGATGATGCTTATATGTAAAAGTTATATGTATCCAACTAGTTGATTGTAAGAAATGTTTGATAACGTTGATAGAAAAATGAGGACAGAGAGTGAACCCGTATGGGGTTAGTCAGTGAGTCCTCTTAGGAGCCATGTAAGGATGGCTCAGTGATTTCAAACTGAAAGTAAATGTTATGTTCTATACTGTGTATAGTAGTTGAAAAGGCAGAAGGCCCGGGCTGAAAGGGGCGGTCCTGTAAAGAAAGGAGAGGCAGTAGGTCTGGAGCATCTAGGACAGGCGGTCCTGCAGATTTAAAGAAGGAGTATGAAGTTAATTGCCTTATAATGTGTTATAAGAAGGTCTTTAGTGGATTTAGAGTGTACATCCTTAAAGGCAATGTTAAATTATTGTTTAACAATTTTGCACTTAGTAGAATACCCGGTTGGGTAAAAGAAAGTTAGTTATAGCATGTTGCTATAATATTTAACCATGTTTTGTAACGTTCAAGTGCCCTCACCTCCCATAAAGGGAAGACTGTTTAAATATGCTTACTGTTATTGCACTCACAAAAATTGTATGTCTTTTTGCTAACCTGTATTGTTGTTTTCTTCCCAGTCCCGGAGTACTGGATTTAACCGGGGGGGAGTGCAGCGCCCCAGAGTCCTGGTCGTTGCAGTAATGTGGCTCCGCCGCTAAGGGGGGCTATGGTACGTCTGATGGCACTGAAGGAGTTCATCTGACCAGGTATCACATACACCAATACATTTCACAGCCGGGCCTCCAGGGGGAGCTAAGGGTGCTATTTATTAGGCCACTCCTCACCACTGTGGGTAAACTGGGGGTCAGGCAGGAAGTTAGTTCAGAAAGCTGACTGGGTTGGAACCAGGCAACACCTTGTGGCAGAGGTTGTTGTGGGGAAAAATTCGGTAGGGTCCCTGTCAGGTTTGGGACCCTGACAGAGGCCTGGCTACAAGAAAGAACGTCACGGGACCGTGCCTGCTCAGCATAGCGGCGGTGCCCTAAGAAAGGATTAGAAGCGAGATATATTGTGCTGAGTGAGAAACGAGATCAAAGCAAGAGGAGAAATACCAGTAGGAGTCGTGCTGTAAGACCGAGGCAACATCCTACTGAGGCGCACAACCGGTGGCCGGAACGCCTAGGAAGTATTTATATATCTAGCTCCAAGCAATACTTCAAACCAACGGCAGGACAGTCAGTCTCAGGCGGGCTGTCTCACATACATCACCTATGAAGACATGGGGGGCGCACTAGGAGAGGGGCGACTCTAGGGTCCCGGAAGAGCTACGAGCCTACTCGTCATATGGGTGCCGTCCTAACCAGAACATCAGGGAGGGACGGAGGAGAAGAACATCATCCGAACGAGTTGTGAGGGAACAACAGAAACAGACACAACAGTTGTGGGGTACTATCCCGTAAGCACAGCAGGGGAGGACCACAACACATAGCGCTAGCAGGAAGGCACAGATTTCCACCTGCAAAGAGAACTCTGGAGGTGCCATTGGGCCGGCCGGACTTGCGTAGCCTGGTGAACCGTATTCCGGACTGAGGACCCAGAGATCTTCAGTAAAGAGTTAAAGAGACTGCAACCTGGTGTCCTCGTTATTTACTGCACCGCACCACCACCACCATCCACATCTATCAGATACTGGGCGCCCTTCGGCAGGGTCACGGACCGGGGCCTAGCCACCATGACAACCCCAGAGCAGAGACTCAGAGGCCCGGTACTGGGTACCCCTCAGCCCTGCGGCAGTGGGGGCGCTACAGGAGGTCATGATACCAGACAAACTGTTAGTATAGGTGTAGGAGCTGAGGAATAAATAGAGGAAGACGGGGAGGAAGCGGTGATGGGCACGCAACAGTCAGAAGATGAAGAGGATAATGATCCCCTCTCTGTTGTCTGTTGTTGTTGTGAAGGGATGGAGGAAGGAAGCTTGAGTGTTACCCCACCACCAAGACACCATGGAATTACTTCTTACTGCACTATCTGCAACATGATGCCCATATTGTTAGGATTAGAAATAGTGCTGACTACTGGGTTGTTACTCTGTTATATCCATGATACAAGAATACATTTTGCCAGATGCTTCCCACCCAAAAAGGGATGCGCGCACGTTGAAGTACCAAAATGCGCTTGTAGACAGTCTTAGGAGTGATTTTCCCTAAGACAGCAGTCAGGCACACAGTGTGCATCGCAGTTTTAAACTTCCAATACTGGGAACGTTGAGTTGTCAATGCAAAAACATTAGCAGGAGCAGTGTAAGTGGCATAAGCAATTTCTGTGAGTCATTTCACACATTTTTTAGACCAGCACATACACCAGCAGAACACAGTACAAGTCTGACACGTTGTTAACTACTTGAGAGGATGGTGCAGGAGTATTTCGAGCTCAAAATCAATGTCATCAGGGGAATTTGGAACCTTTTGCATTTTTGTCTTCAAAAATAGAAGAGTTGCCTTTAGTGATGAGTGAGTGTACTCGTTGCTCGGGTTTTCCCGAGCACGCTCGGGTGACCTCCGAGTATTTATAACTGCTCAGAGATTTAGTTTTCATCGCAGCAGCTGAATGATTTACAGCTAGTAGGCAGACTAAGTACATGTGGGGGTTGCCTGGTTGCTAGGGAATCCCCACATGTAATCATGCAGGCTAGTAGCTGTAATCATTCAGCTGCCGGGATGAAAACTAAATCTCCGAGCAGTCATAAATACTCGGAGGTCACCCGAGCGTGCTCGGGAAAACCCGAGCAACGAGTACACTCGCTCATCACTAGTGGCCTGATCTTGCCTGTCATACTTTGGAGGTTTTGTCATGCCCAGAAACCAGCGTTCTCTCAGAACATGTCTTCAGCGTTTAATAAAGATGAACAAGTCATGAATCACCAATTACTTTTTCACCCCAGTCGCAGACTGAGCAGACTAGGTGATGGTGTAGTTTTTAGTGTGCTGCATTGATCTTGCGTTATTCCAGTCTGTGACACCTTTCTTGTGTTTTCTGGTGCCTGATGTTGCTACTGCTTTTGATGTTACTAGTGATTTTTTTAAAATATGGAGACTCCAAGTTGTGTCTCCATATGGTGGCTTACCTGTAGTGGAAGGGGTGTCAGCGCCCCATTATACTATTTCTACTCTGGGGATATTGTTGACACTTTAGTGGTGTTCGCTCCTATTTTTTGGAAATGTTTTGACTCCAAGTTGGGTCTCCTTTATGTTTGTTGCCTGACTTTGGCAGGGCTGTCACAACACCAGGCCTATAACTTTCACTCATCCACCTGTTACTGATCAATGTTTAAGCTAGAAATGCTGGTCCAAGCCCTGTCCCATGCATCCATGCCGCACAACTATACGATTTGTACTCTGGCTCGGTTGAGCGGTTGGAGAGTTGTGATGTGGGAAGAATCAAGGGTAACTGTGGTGCCACCTCTGAGGACTATACTGTGTGTGATGTTAAGGTGGAGGAAAAGGATTAGAGGCCACTTGATGCAGTGTTTGTCAACCCCTGCAGCACATGCTCTTTCTGGCCCTCATCTAGAAGGCGTACCGCTGTGCAGCTGCCAAAGAAAGGGAGTCGAGTAACCCATCCAGTAACACAAGTTGGCAGTTGTCTTTCTATAGGACAAGCTGGTGTTTGTTCAGTAGCGCTTCCAGTACTATTACCACCTACTCCATGCACATCTCAAACACCAAGCCTATTCCCCTTTCACCACAACCTTGCTTTTTCCCACTCATGTTGAAGGTACCCTTACCCTCTTTTAACCATCTGTTTCACAACCCTAGGCAAAGACCTGTCAGTCACCTGTTACTAAATTAATAATTTAGTATTTATTGGCTGATATAGTGTGACCTGACCACAGAATTAGCACAAAAGATTTATATGTTGAAATGTGGACTGGTAGCTGGACCACACAATTTGCACAAACGATTTAGATTCTGAAATGTGGACTGGTGGCAGGTCCACAGAATTAGAACAAAAGATTTAGATTATGAAATGAGGCATGGTGTCTGCAACCGAGTATTATCACAAACCATTTGGATTATGAAATGAGGTCTGGTGCCAGCACTAGACTATTATCCCAAACGATTTGGATTATAAAATGAGGCCTGGTGTCTGCACCAGAGTATTAGGCCAAGCGCTTTGGATTATGAAATGAGGTCTGGTGCCTGCAACAGACTATTATCCCAAATGATTGGGACTATGAAATGAGGCCAGGTGTCGGCATCAGAGTTTTAGGCCAAACGATTTTGATTATGAAATGAGGCCTGGTGCATGCACCAGAGTATTATCCTAAACAATTTTAATTATAAAATTTGGTCTAGTGTCTGCACCCGAGTATTACCCGAAACTATTTGGATCATGCGATGAGGTCTGGTGCCTGCACCAGACTATCATCCCAAACAATTTGGACTATGAAATGAGGTCTGGTGCCTGCAAAACACTATTAGCACAAAGGATTTATATTATGAAATGTGGGCTTGTGCCTGCAAATATTATCCCAAACGATTTGGATTACAAAATGAGGTATGGTGCCTGCACCAGACATTGTACCAAATGACTTGGATTATGAAATGAGGCCTGGTGCCTGCACCAGAGTATTAATCACAAATTGCCAAAATACAACAAAATATAACTTTTGTTTAACAATTTTAAAGGAATAATATAGCATAAAATTTGCATGAGTCAATGTGCGTATTTTTTTACAACACACACACTTTGTGAGGTAGACATTTGTGTTAACATTTCTGGATGATGTCGATTTTTTTTTTGTTCTTTAGCCCTTTACCCCCCAAGGCTGTTTGCACCTTTACGATCAGGCCAAATGTTACAATTCTGACTACTGTCAGTTAATGAGGTAATAACTCTGGAATGCTTCAAAAGAGCCCACTGATTTTGAGAAGTTTTTTCGGGACACAGTATACTTCATGAGAGTGGTAAAATGTCTTCGATATGACCTGCATTTATTTGTGAAAAAAAATGGAAATTTGGTGAAAATTAGGAAAATGCAGCAATTTTCAAAATTTGGATTATGCTCGTAAATTAGAGAGCTACGTCACACAAAATAGTTAATAAATAACATTTCTCACATGTCTATATTACATCAACAAAAGTTTTGAAAACATTTTTTGTTATGAAGTTATAAGGGTTAAAAGTTGACCAGCAATTTCTAATTTTTACAACAACATTTGCAAAATCATTTTTTTAGGGATCACATCTCATTTGAAGTGACTTTGAGGGATCTATATGACAGAAAATACCCAAAGATGACCCAAATCTAAAAACTGCACCTCATTCAAGAAGTTTATTAACCGTTCAGGTGCTTTACATGAACTGAGCAATGTAGAAGGAAATAATCAACATTTCACTTCATTTCAATAAAATTTAAATTTAGACCCACTTTTTTTTTTTTTTTTTTTACAAGGGTAACAGGATAAATGGATGCCAAAATATGTAGTACAATTTCTCCTGAACATGCTGATACCCCATATGTGGGGAAAAATACTATTTGGACGCATGGTAGGGCTCAGAAGGGAAGGAGCACCATTTGACTTTTTGAATGCAAAATTGGACCCCAAAAAGTTGCTTTTCAATATCCCCATGTAAAGGACCAGGCCCTTAAACATTATCATTTCTACTGCATCTATAGGAATCCAGTTAGAAAATGATTAAGAAAGGTTTTGTGCCAAAAATTGCAGGGTGTATAAATATGTTTGAGCCACAATGAGGTTTACAAAATCCTCAGAGAAAAACAGCTTGAAAAAGTCAATCTTTGGGGCTCAGATCCATACGGGGTCAGTAATGGTGGGCGCTGGTTCTGTTTCTACCCTGGGGCTTCTGCGTGGTGGTTCAGCATCACTTGAGGAAGAAGATGAGGAGATAGAGGAAAAATAAAGGCAGGTGGGATCCCCTCCCTCACTATCAATGTCGGAGGCAAGGAAGGCGTATGCAAATACCGTGTTTGGAACGAGGCAGAATTTATTTTTTACGTATGCAATATTTGTGTGAATACCACATTTCATTCAGGTGTGGTTGTGTTATGACCTGGTGGTTAAAGAGCAACACTGATATGACCTGGTGGTTAAAGAGCAACATGGGACAAGCTCTGAGGAGGTGGTATCTTTACTGACCGCAGTTCCTAATCCTAACACCAACACTAGAAATAGCCGTGGAGTGTTCCTGTCTCTCCCTAGACACCTCGTCACAGCCTGAGAACTAACTACCCCTAAAGATGGAAACAGAAAGCTATCTTGCCTCAGAGAAATTCCCAAAAGGAAAGATAGCCCCCCACAAATATTGACTGTGAGAGAAGAGGGAAATAACATACACAGAAATGAAAACAGATTTTAGCAAAGGAGGCCAATACTAATCTAAATGGACAGAATAGGAAAGGATACTGTGCGGTCAGTATTAAAAACTAAAAATCCACGCAGAGTTTACAAAAATAATCTCCACACCGACTCACGGTGTGGAGGGCAAATCTGCTTCCCCAGAGCTTCCAGCTAGCCTGAATATATCATAATGACAAGCTGGACAAAAGGAAACATAACATGAGCTGAGCAATACAGTCCAAAGCAAATGGACAACAAAGAACTAGCAAAAACGTATCTTTTGCTGAAATGGACAGGCCATCAGAGAAATCCAAGGAGAGATCTGAATCCCAAACCAGAACATTGACAGCTGGCATGAACTGAAGACGAGAGCCAGGTTAAATAGCAAAGCCAGGAGAGACGATCAGTGAAAGCAGCTGCTACAGCTAAACTCAAGGACCAGCAGTTCCACTCGAAACCACCAGAGGGAGCCCAAGGGCAGAACTCACAAAAGTACCATTCACAACCACAGGAGGGAGCCCAAGGACGGAATTCACAACAGTACCCCCCCCCTTGAGGAGGGGTCACCGAACTCTCACCAGAGCCCCCAGGCCGATCAGGACGAGCCAAGTGAAAAGCACAAACCAAATTGGCAGAATGGACATCGGAGGCAACAACCCAAGAATTATCCTCCTGGCCATAACCCTTCCACTTGACCAGATACTGAAGCTTCCGCCTCGAAAAACGAGAATCCAAAGTCTTTTCCACCACATATTCCAACTCCCCCTCAACCAACACCGGAGCAGGAGGATCAATGGAGGGAACCATGGGCACCACATATCTCCACAACAAAGATCTATGAAAAACGTTATGAATGGAAAAAGAAGCTGGAAGGGCCAAACGAAAAGACACCGGATTGATAATTTCAGAAATCTCATAAGGACCAATAAAGGGAGGCTTGAACTTAGGGGAAGAAACCTTCATAGGAACATGATGAGAAGACAACCAGACCAAATCCCCAACAAGAAGCCGGGGACCAACACACCGACGACGGTTAGCAAAACGTTGAGCCTTTTCCTGAGACAACGTTAAATTGTCCACCACATGAGTCCAAATCTGCTGTAACCTGTCCACCACAGAATCCACACCAGGACAGTCAGAAGGCTCAACCTGCCCTGAAGAAAAACGAGGATGAAAACCAAAGTTACAAAAGAAAGGCGAAACCAAGGTAGCCGAACTAGCCCGATTATTAAGGGCAAACTCGGCCAACGGCAAGAAGGTCACCCAATCATCCTGATCAGCAGACACAAAGCATCTCAAATAGGTTTCCAAGGTCTGATTGGTTCGCTCCGTTTGGCCATTTGTCTGAGGATGGAATGCTGAAGAAAAAGACAAATCAATGCCCATTCTAGCACAAAAGGACCGCCAAAACCTAGAAACAAACTGGGAACCTCTGTCAGACACAATATTCTCCGGAATGCCATGCAAACGAACCACATGCTGAAAAAATAATGGAACCAAATCAGAGGAGGAAGGCAACTTAGGCAAAGGTAACAAATGGACCATCTTAGAAAATCGGTCACAAACCACCCAGATGACAGACATCTTCTGGGAAACAGGACGATCAGAAATAAAATCCATGGAAATATGTGTCCAGGGCCTCTCAGGGACCGGCAAAGGCAAAAGCAACCCACTAGCACGGGAACAGCAAGGCTTGGCCCGGGTACAAGTCCCACAGGACTGCACAAAAGAACGCACATCCCGCAACAAGGAAGGCCACCAAAAGGACCTAGCAACCAACTCTCTGGTACCAAAAATCCCAGGATGACTAGCCAATACTGAACAATGAACCTCAGAAATTACCTTACTAGTCCATCTATCAGGAACAAACAGTTTCCCCACTGGACAGCGGTCAGGTTTATCAGCCTGAAACTCCCGAAGCACCAGCCGTAAATCAGGAGAGATGGCAGAAAGAATCACCCCCTCCTTGAGAATACCAGTAGGCTCAAGTACTCCCGGAGAATCAGGCAAAAAACTCCTAGAAAGGGCATCAGCCTTCACATTTTTAGATCCCAGAAGATACGAGACCACAAAATCAAAACGGGAGAAAAACAGAGACCATCGAGCTTGTCTAGGATTCAACCGCTTGGCAGACTCAAGGTAAATCAGATTCTTATGATCGGTCAAGACCACAACGCGATGCTTGGCTCCCTCAAGCCAATGTCGCCACTCCTCAAATGCCCACTTCATAGCCAACAACTCCCGATTGCCGACATCATAATTACGCTCAGCAGGCGAAAACTTTCTGGAGAAGAAAGCACACGGTTTCATCAAAGAGCCATCAGAACTTCTCTGAGACAAAACGGCCCCTGCCCCAATTTTCAGAAGCGTCAACCTCAACCTGAAAAGGGAGAGAAAGATCTGGCTGACGCAACACAGGGGCAGAAGTAAAACGACGTTTAAGCTCCTGAAAGGCCTCAACAGCCACAGAGGACCAATTCATCACATCAGCGACTTTCTTCGTCAAATCGGTCAGAGGCTTAACCACACTGGAAAAATTAGCAATGAAGCGGCGATAAAAAATAGCAAAGCCCAAAAATTTCTGAAGGCTCTTCACAGATGTGGGTTGAGTCCAATCATGAATGGCCTGGACCTTAACAGGGTCCATCTCAATAGCCGAGGAAGAAAAAATGAAACCCAAAAACGAAACCTTCTGAACTCCAAAGAGGCACTTAGACCCCTTCAGAAACAACGCATTAGCACGAAGGATCTGAAATACCATCCTGACATGCTTCACATGAGACTCCCAATCATCGGAAAAAACCAAAATATCATCCAAATATACAATCATAAATTTATCCAGATAATTCCGGAAGATATCATGCATAAAGGACTGAAACACAGATGGAGCATTAGAGAGCCCGAATGGCATCACAAGGTATTCAAAATGGCCTTCGGGCGTATTAAATGCTGTTTTCCATTCATCACCCTGTTTAATATGAACAAGATTATACGCCCCTCGAAGGTCAATCTTGGTAAACCAACTAGCCCCCTTAATCCGAGCAAACAAATCAGAAAGCAAAGGTAAAGGGTACTGGAATTTGACCGTGATCTTATTGAGAAGGCGATAATCTATACAGGGCCTCAAGGAGCCATCCTTCTTAGCAACAAAAAAGAACCCTGCTCCCAACGGTGACGAAGACGGGCAAATATGCCCCTTCTCCAAAGACTCCTTTACATAACTCCGCATAGCGGCATGCTCTGGCACAGACAGATTGAAAAGTCGACCCTCAGGGAACTTACAGCCAGGAATAAAGTTAATAGCACAATCGCAGTCCCTATGAGGAGGAAGGGAACTGGACTTGGGCTCATCAAATATATCCTGGAAATCTGACAAAATCTCAGGAACTTCAGAAGAGGGGGAAGAGGAAATTGACATCAAAGGAACATCACTATGTATCCCTTGACAACCCCAGCTAGTCGCAGACATAGATTTCCAATCCAGCACTGGATTATGTACCTGTAACCATGGAAAACCCAGCACAACAACATCATGCAAATTATGCAACACCAAAAAACGAATATTTTCCTGATGTGCTGGAGCCATGTACATGGTCAACTGTGTCCAGTACTGAGGTTTATTCTTGGCCAATGGCGTAGCATCAATCCCCCTCAAGGGAATAGGGCTCCGCAAAGGCTCCAAGGAAAAACCACAGCGTTTGGCAAATTCCAAGTCCATTAAGTTCAGGGCAGCGCCTGAATCCACAAATGCCATAACAGAAAAGGACGACAATGAGCAAATCAGGGTAACAGACAAGAGAAATTTAGGCTGTACAGTACTAATGGTAACAGACCTAGCGACCCTCTTAGTACGCTTAGGACAATCAGAAATAGCATGAGTAGAGTCACCACAGTAAAAACACAGCCCATTCTGACATCTGAATTCCTGCCATTCCGCTCTAGTCAAAATCCTATCACATTGCATAGGGTCAGGACTCTGCCCAGAGGACACCGCCATATGGTGCACAACCCTGCGCTCGCGCAGGCGCCGATCAATCTGAATGGCCAAAGACATTGATTCGTTCAAACCAGCAGGCGTGGGGAACCCCACCATAACATCTTTAAGGGCTTCAGAAAGACCCTTTCTGAAAATTGCTGCCAGGGCATACTCATTCCATTTTGTGAGCACAGCCCACTTTCTAAATTTCTGGCAGTATACTTCTGCCACTTCCTGACCCTGACACAGAGCCAGCAAGGTTTTTTCTGCCTGATCCACAGAATTAGGTTCGTCATACAGCAATCCGAGCGCTTGAAAAAATGCATCTATATTGAGCAATGCAGGATTTCCTGGCTCAAGGGAGAATGCCCAGTCCTGCGGGTCTCCACGCAGCAGAGAAATGACAATCTTCACCTGCTGAATGGGGTCACCAGAGGAACGGGGTCTCAGAGCAAAAAACAATCTGCAGTTATTCTTAAAGTTCAAAAATTTAGATCTATCCCCAGAAAACAAACCAGGAATAGGAATTCTAGGCTCTAGAACCGGAGTGTGAACAACATAATCTTGGATACTCTGTACCCTTGCAGCGAGTTGATCCACACGCGAGGACAGACCCTGAACCTCCATGTCAGCACCGGAATCCTGAACCACCCAGAGATTAAGGGGGAAAAAAAGACAAAACAGGCTGCAAAGGAAAAGAAAAAAAAAATGGCTCAGAACTTTTTTTTCCCTCTTTTGAGATGCATTCAACACATTGCGGGCCAGCTGTACTGTTATGACCTGGTGGTTAAGGAGCAACACTGATATGACCTGGTGGTTAAAGAGCAACATGGGACAAGCTCTGAGGAGGTGGTATCTTTACTGACCGCAGTTCCTAATCCTAACACCAACACTAGAAATAGCCGTGGAGTGTTCCTGTCTCTCCCTAGACACCTCGTCACAGCCTGAGAACTAACTACCCCTAAAGATGGAAACAGAAAGCTATCTTGCCTCAGAGAAATTCCCAAAAGGAAAGATAGCCCCCCACAAATATTGACTGTGAGTGAAGAGGGAAATAACATACACAGAAATGAAAACAGATTTTAGCAAAGGAGGCCAATACTAATCTAAATAGACAGAATAGGAAAGGATACTGTGCGGTCAGTATTAAAAACTAAAAATCCACGCAGAGTTTACAAAAATAATCTCCACACCGACTCACGGTGTGGAGGGCAAATCTGCTTCCCCAGAGCTTCCAGCTAGCCTGAATATATCATAATGACAAGCTGGACAAAAGGAAACATAACATGAGCTGAGCAATACAGTCCAAAGCAAATGGACAACAAAGAACTAGCAAAAACTTATCTTTTGCTGAAATGGACAGGCCATCAGAGAAATCCAAGGAGAGATCTGAATCCCAAACCAGAACATTGACAACTGGCATGAACTGAAGACCAGAGCCAGGTTAAATAGCAAAGCCAGGAGAGACGATCAGTGAAAGCAGCTGCTACAGCTAAACTCAAGGAGCAGCAGTTCCACTCGAAACCACCAGAGGGAGCCCAAGGGCAGAACTCACAAAAGTACCATTCACAACCACAGGAGGGAGCCCAAGGACGGAATTCACAACAGTACCCCCCCCCCCCTTGTGTGTGAGTGCTTGGTGTGAAGATTTTTTAATTAGAAAAAAAAAGCAACAATCGGAGGTTGATCACTGATGAGCATCAGTGATCAGCACTGGATGGCTGTAGGGCGAATGCACGGATTATTTTTTTTTACGTGCTGACACACAACTCAATTCAGTAAAAAATACTGTAGTAGGCGACAATTACTACAGTATATTTTATAGTCTCTGATCTAAATAATTTTTTTATTCTCTTTTCACAAAAATAACCCCCAAGTACCGGAGGTTGATCACTGATGTGCATCAGTCATCAGCGCTCAATGGCTGTAGGACATGCGGATTATTCTTTTTTCCGCGCTGACACTAACTCAACTCAGTAGAAAATACAGCATTAGATGACAATTACTCTAGTATATTTTACTGTCCCTAACCTAAATTATTTTTTTATTCTCTTTTTACAAAAAAAACAACCCAACAACCATAGGTTGATCATTGATGTGCATCAGTGATCAGTGCTCCACAGCTGTAGGACAGATGCACAGGTGATTTTTTTTTCCGCTCTGATACTAACTCAATTCAGTAAAAAATACCATATTAGACAACAATTTCTACAGTATATTTTAACTGGGCCTAATCTAATTTTAGCAACTAATCTAACTGCTTTTTCCTCAATTATTTTTTTATCCCAAAAAAACAAAACAACCAGAGCTCAACGGCTGTAGGACTCACACAAGGATGTCGTGCAGAAAAGTGATGAAAAATAGGCAGGAGAAAATAAGGTCCAAAAAAGAAAGGAATGTCCAGCTTCACCGAATCCGTAAAAAAGAGTTTTGTTTATTCACATACTTTTAAGCATAGAGGATACAGACTTCAGCACAAGCCATATGGGTAAGAATCTCAACGCGTTTCTGGAGACTAAGCTCCCTTAATCATGACATTCCAAAAGACCCATGTGTCCCACTTAAATAGCCCTAAACCGGAAAACACACCGGTGGGGTAAATGATTAGCATAACTAATTTGAAAAGTGGGCGTAAGATAAACAGACATAAAAAGTTCATAGCATGGCAATCCATCTGAGCAATATACATATATAACAAAGCAAAAATATTACCAATAATTATACAGATTAAAAAGATTTATACAATGAAGTCTATATCAAAGATACATAGATAAAAATTATTATTAAGAATTGAACAATTACGGCTACAGTTATTAATAACTAAATACTTTGAACATTGAACATGACAACAACAAGTATAAATTGCAAAAAAAGGGAACACCCAGTACCAAAAAGCAAAATGTCCATGAGTAATTACAATCGCAGGCAAAAAACGCAACAAATGTGCTTATGGCACTAAAATGACAATTGTTGTTATTTATTTTTCCATATGCCAAGCTTATTAGTGACGTTTGTTTATTAACAAAAAAGAAGAAAGAACCAACAACTATTATAAGATATGATGGTATGCTTCAGGAACTAAAAACAAAAGAGAACACAAGAAATTACGGTATGTTAAGGTACCGTCACATTAAGCGACGCTGCAGTGATAGCGACAACGATGTCGATCGCTGCAGCGTCGCTGTTTGATCGCTGGAGAGCTGTCACACAGACCGCTCTCCAGCGACCAACGATGCCGAGGTCCCCGGGTAACCAGGGTAAACATCGGGTTGCTAAGCGCAGGGCCGCGCTTAGTAACCCGATGTTTACCCTGGTTACCAGCTTAAAAGTAAAAAAAACAAACAGTACATACTCACCTGCGCGTCTCCCAGCGTCTGCTTCCTGACACTGACTGAGCTCCGGCCCTAACAGCACAGCGGTGACGTCACCGCTGTGCTTTCACTTTCTCTTTAGGGCCGGATCTCAGTCAGAGCAGGAAGCAGACGCTGGGAGACGCGCAGGTGAGCATGTACTGTTTGTTTTTTTTACTTTTACGCTGGTAACCAGGGTAAACATCGGGTTACTAAGCGCGGCCCTGCGCTTAGTAACCCGATGTTTACCCTGGTTACCAGTGTAAAACATCGCTGGTATCGTTGCTTTTGGTGTCAAACACAACGATACACGGCGATCGGACAACCAAATAAAGTTCTGGACTTTATTCAGCGACCAGCGACATCACAGCAGGATCCTGATCGCTGCTGCCTGTCAAACTAAACGATATCGCTAGCGAGGACGCTGCAACGTCACGGATCGCTAGCGATGTCGTTTAGTGTGACGGTACCTTTAGGCTGTGTGATGTTATCAGATCATTGCCGGCAGGGATTAGTGCAGAGACTCTATCTAAACAAGATTAATTAGTGCACATGACACAGTACAAATAGTTGCTAAACAACGAAAGAAGAAAAAGATAAGAGCCTAAAAACTCCTGCTCCGAAGCGCAGCCACGAGTCAGCCGTTAAGGTACCTTCACACTAAACGATATCGCTAGCGATCCGTGACGTTGCAGCGTCCTGGCTAGCGATATCGTTTAGTTTGACACGCAGCAGTGATCAGGATCCTGCTGTGATATCGCTGGTCGTTGAACAAAGTTCAGAACTTTATTTGGTCATCAGACCGGCGTGTATCGTCGTGTTTGACACCAAAAGCAACGATACCAGCGATGTTTTACACTGGTAACCAGGGTAAACATTGGGTTACTAAGCGCAGGGCTGCGCTTAGTAACCCGATGTTTACCCTGGTTACCAGTGTAAAATGTAAAAAAACAAACAGTACATACTCACCTTCGCGTCCCCCGGCGTCCGCTTCCCACACTGACTGAGCGCCGTAAAGTGAAAGTGAAAGTACAGCACAGCGGTAACGTCACCGCTCTGCTGTTAGGGCCGGCGCTCAGTCAGTGCAGGAAGCGGACGCCGGGGGACGCGAATGTAAGTATGTACTGTTTGTTTTTTTTACATTTTACGCTGGTAACCAGGGTAAACATCGGGTTACTAAGCGCGGCCCTACGCTTAGTAATCCGATGTTTACCCTGGTTACCCGGGGACCTCGGCATCGTTGGTCGCTGGAGAGCTGTCTGTGTGACAGCTCTCCAGCGATCAAACAGCGACGCTGCAGCGATCGGCATCGTTGTCGCTATCGCTGCAGCGTCGCTTAATGTGAAGGTACCTTTAGCCGCACATAAGAGGGGAGTTGGAGAAACTTGTAATGAAAGTAAAAAGCCTATTTAACCCATTGATACATGTGTGAATACAATTAGTAGGATAAGGCTGAAAGAATAAAACCAAAAATGTGTGGCTGAATGTGAGTATTTAACAAAAACACAGAGTTCATAAATATAATTAAAGCCGCAAAAGGGAAAATGCGGCATGTGTAGTGTAAATGCTACAATATTGAGCACCCATGGTAAAAACTTGTCAGGAACAAAAGGTTCATGAATGATTAAACCGCAACAAAAAAACGCGGCATGAATATTGTTGGTGCTACAATACTAGAGACCCGTAATAAGAAGGGCACAGAAGATTATCAATATAATATACAATATAATATTGTGATTATAACACTCATAAAAATGAAATGGTTTCATTCTAAACAAAATAAGTTCCTACAACTAACTGGATGTGAATAATGTGATATGTGAAAACACGTAGCATATGTAATGCTGCAATACTAAAATCCCATAGTAAAAAGGGCACACAAGTAGTCCGAATATAATAAAATATGATGTTATGATTTTAATACTAATGGGAATGAGAATCTTATTCCAAACAAAATAAATTTCTGCAACTAACTAAATGTGAATAATATTTATAAGAGAACTGATCATTAATAAAATAACATCATGTCTTTTCTTTTATTTAAACCTGCTGGAACCCTAGTATTTAATTTTAGCATCCACCAAGCTTCTCTGCTCCTCAACATAGTTTCAACATCACCCCCTCTTTGTGACTTGTGTATTTTTTCTATGGCATAGATTTTTAGTGAATCTAGATTGCCGTTATGGCAACCTAAAAAGTGCTTGGAAACTTGTGATATATTCCTATTGGAATTAGCATTTTCTACGTCGTGAATATGTTCCCGAATTCTGGCTTTGAGCTGACGTATAGTACTGCCCACATATTTCAAACGACAAAGCGTACATTCCATGATATAAATTACATTGCAAGTATTGCAGTTCAGAAACGTTTTTATGGGAAATGTGTGTTGTTCACTAGAATCCATAAAACTAGAACACTTTAATGAAAATTTACAAGTCTTACAAACTTTATGTCCGCACTTAAAAAAGCCCTTTGTATGAAGCCAGCTCTGAGGATTAAGATGTGGAGATTTTAAACAATTAGGTGAAAGGACGGTGCTCTTCTTGATACGATTCTATAACCATTATTTAAGATATTTGCTATTTCTGGGTCCTCTCTCAAGATGCACAAATTATTTTTAATAATTTTCCTAATCGCAGTAAATTGGTTATTATACTGTAGGACTAATGTGACTGGACTGGTATTAATGCGTTCTTTCCTTTTTGGTTTTGAATAGAAACGCGGTCTCCCCTCCACTATTTTCTCAGCTCGGTTTAAGTTCCAGTTAGTATACCCTCTCTTTTTCAATCTTTCCTTGATTTGGATAACCTCACTATTATAATCTATTTGTGAGCTACAATTACGTTTAGCTCTAATCATTTCACCCACGGGAATGCTCTTGATGGTGTGTTTAGGGTGATGGCTATGGGCATGTAAGATAGTGTTACCTGCAGTGCTTTTTCTAAAGGTGGAAGTTTTAACCACATCTCCATGTGTGTCTCTTAGTTTCAAGTCCAAAAAATTAACCTCATTAAAATCCTGGCATACCGTAAATCTTAAATTGAAAAAATTACAGTTTAGATAAAAATCAAATTTTTCTGTAACAGAAAAATTAGGACCACAAATTAAGATGACATCATCAATATATCTACCGTACCACAGTATGTGGTCTTTGAAAGGATTGTCAACAGTATAGATATATAATTCTTCCCACCAGCTCATAACGAGACTGGCGAGAGATGGGGAATATTTCGCCCCCATAGACACGCCGTCTGTAGAAGATATCATTGAAACAAAAATAATTGTTAGAAATAAGGAAAATTACAACATCACAAATATAATCCTGAAGTTCTATTGCAAAATTACTATATTTCTGTAAATGAAATTTTAATGCATGTAAGGCCACTTTATGAGGTATAGATGTATATAACGAGATCACATCTGTAGTGATCCAAGAGAACCCGCTACACCAAGTAAAGTCCTGCAAGGCATTAAGTACATCAGAACTATCCCTCAGATAACCTGGAATCCTTTGAACCAGAGGCTGGAGAAGTGAATCCAACCACTCGCCTAGTTTCTCCCCAAGGGAACCAATTCCTGAGACAATTAGTCTCATGGAAGGGGGATTGGTGCCCTTGTGTGTCTTGGGTAAGGCATATAATATGGGAATTACAGGATTTTCCACTTTAAGGTATTCCATTTCCTTTTTATTAAAAAAACCCAAATGAAAACAAATGAAAACCTTCATCAATAATTTTGTGGATGGGCACTTTAATTGTCTCAGTGGGATTACTTCTCAAATGCTCATAAATAGCCTTATCATTCAACATGTTCTCTACCCAACTCACATAATCTATTTTATTCATGATTAGTGTTGAGCGATACCGTCCGATACTTGAAAGTATCGGTATCGGAAAGTATCGGCCGATACCGGCAAAGTATCAGATCTAATCCGATACCGATACCCGATACCAATACAAGTCAATGGGACTCAAGTATCGGACGGTATCCCTGATGGTTCCCAGGGTCTGAAGGAGAGGAAACTCTCCTTCAGGCCCTGGGATCCATATCAATGTGTAAAAGAAAGAATTAAAATAAAAAATAGGGATATACTCACCCTCCGACGCAGCCTGGACTTTACCGCCGTAACCGGGAGCCGTTGTACCGAAGAATGCGCGCTTGAAGGGCCTTAGATGAGGTCACTGCGCTCTGATTGGTCCGTAGCGGTCGCGTGACCGCTACGCGACCAATCACAAAGCAGTGACGTCACCTAAGGTCTTTCAAGCGCTTGAAATGCCTTAGAAGATGTCCGCAGCTTCTGATTGGTCGCGTAGCGGTCGCGTGACCGCTACGCGACCAATCACAAAGCAGTGACGTCTTCTAAGGTATTTCAAGCGCTTGAAAGATCTTAGGTGACGTCACTGCTTTGTGATTGGTCGCGTAGCGGTCACGCGACCGCTACGGACCAATCAGAGCGCAGTGACCTCATCTAAGGCCCTGCAAGCGCGCATTCTTAGGTACAACGGCTCCCGGTTACGGCGGTAAAGTCCAGGAGCCGCCGGAGAGGTGAGTATATCCCTATTTTTTATTTTAATTCTTTATTTTACACATTGATATTAATCCCGATACCGATTCCCGATACCACAAAAGTATCGGATCTCGGTATCGGAATTCCGATACCCGCAAGTATCGGCCGATACCCGATACTTGCGGTATCGGAATGCTCAACACTATTCATGATAACTACAGAACCACCTTTATCAGAATTTTTGATTACAAGGTTGTCATTATTTTTTAACTGTTCATAAGCTATCTTCAAATTAGGTGTTAAATTGGAGTTGGTTGGTTGTTTTCTGAGTAAATTCTCAGACACTAATTTCAATTCCAATTCCACAGCATTTTGAAATTTATCCATGGCAGGTCTCCTAGATTGCACAGGATAAAAATGAGGATTCGTTATATGTAAATGAGAGTTCAGTGGAACGCAATCCTGATTCTCAGAATCAAGGTCTTGCAGGCATGTGAGCAATAGTTGTTCAGAAAAGCTGAGTGTTTTAAATTGATTAGCTGGTATAACACTATCCTCACTAGTGGGGTTAATATCTTCCTCAAAGTGTAATTTAAGTGTGATATTTCTAATAAACTTATTAACATCACAAATAGTGGAAAACAAATCAAAATTAGAGCTGGGAACAAAATTAAGTCCGTGCGAAAGCAAAGCCTGTTGATCCGAGGTGAGTGGAAAAGAGGACAAGGTAATGACGTCAAAGTTACCTAATGTGGAGTCCTCAGGTGATATCTCTGTGTTCCTTTGTTTAGATTGGTGCTTCCTCCCTTTTCTTCGTATTTTCTTTTTTTGAGGTACGGTGGACGCTTGTTCTTTTTGAAATACAAGTTTTTGGATGTTTGTGCTGTTTCCGCATCTGAGTCCTCTGTAGCTCCGACTGAAGTATCTAGCTCAGATGAGCTGAAAGTCACCTGTTTGGGTGAGTGATGGGGATTGAAATGGTGTTTAGAGCGTCTCAGTATAGGTCTGGGGGATTTATTCACATTCTCCCATCTCCCCCACTCATAAACTTGATCCAGGAAATAGTCATTTAAATCTCGTTCTAATTTGCGTTTTTTTATATCCATTATTTTCATCTCCGCTTTGTGGATTTTTTCTTCACTTTGAGCAAAAAAGTTTTTTAAATGTTCTTTAGACATTTTGCTGTTGATTTCTTTTTTCACAACTTCAATGTTATTTTGTAGTTCAGATAAAGCAATTTCCTCTTCCCGTATAATAAGAGAAATCAACTTCAGTGAGCAATCTGAGAGGATAACATTCCAGTCCTTGACAAACTTGTCTGAATAAATTGTACTAGGAATTTTCTTAATCCTTAAGGTACCTTCACACTAAACGATATCGCTAGCGATCCGTGACGTTGCAGCGTCCTGGCTAGCGATATCGTTGAGTTTGACAGGCAGCAGCGATCAGGATCCTGCTGTGATATCGCTGGTCGTTGGTTAAAGTTCAGAACTTTATTTGGTCGTCAGATCGCTGTGTATCGTTGTGTTTGACAGCAAAAGCAACGATACCAGCGATGTTTTACAATGGTAACCAAGACAAATATCGGGTTACTAAGCGCAGGGCCGCGCTTAGTAACCCGATGTTTACCCTGGTTACCAGTGTAAAATGTAAAAAAACAAACAGTACATACTCACCTTTGCGTCCCCCGGTGTCCGCTTCCTGCACTGACTGAGCGCCGGCCGTAAAGTGAAAGCACAGCACAGCGGTGACGTCACCGCTCTGCTGTTAGGGCCGGCACTCAGTCAGTGCAGGAAGCGGACGCCGGGGGTACTTAAAAGATGATCAAGTACAGATCAGCGCTAGGTGGCAAAAGGGGCATGGTTAGAGAGAAAGATGTTGGTATAAGGGGGAAAGATGGGGATTGGAGTGAATTAGGAAAGCAGCCAATCAGAGCTGGCTCTGGTGATCCTTACATCACCGAGCATAGGCTGGACATCAGTATTTCAGACAATCCGATTGCCTGAAATACTGAGAAACGCTGTGATTGGCTGTTCAGAATTGAACACCCAATAACAGCCATTGTAGTTGCGAGGGAGCGTTGCCACCCCTTGGGATGATGAATCCATGTGGCCTGAGATAAGATGGTGTTGCAACTTTAACCCCTTTCTGACATTGGACATACTATCCCATCGAGGTGGGGTGGGCCCGTATGACCACCGACGGGATAGTACGTCCAGCGCGATCGGCGGCGCTCACTGGGGGAGCGCGGCCGATCACGGCCGGGTGTCAGCTGACTATTGCAGCTGACATCTGGCACTATGTGCCAGGAGCGGTCATGGACCGCCCCGGCACATTAACCCCCAGCACACTGCGATCAAACATGATCGCGGTGTGCTGGCGGTATAGGGAAGCATCGCGCAAGGAGGGGGCTCCCTGCGGGCTTCCCTGAGACCCCCGGAGCAACGCGATGTGATCGCGTTGCTGCGAGGGTCTCTTACCTCCTCCTCGCTGCAGGTGCCCGGATCAAAGATGGCCGCGGCATCCGGGTCCTGCAGGGAGGGAGGTGGCTTACCAAGTGCCTGCTCAGAGCAAGCGCTTGGTAAGCCTGCAGCACTGTAAGTCAGATCGGTGATCTGACAGAGTGCTGTGCAAACTGTCAGATCAGCGATCTGTGATGTCCCCCCCTGGGACAAAGTAAAAAAGTAAAAAAAAAAATTTCCACATGTGTAAAAAAAAAAAAAAAAATTCCTAAATAAAGAAAAAAAATATATATTATTCCCATAAATACATTTCTTTATCTAAATTAAAAAAAAACAATAAAAGTACACATATTTAGTATCGCCACGTCCATAACGACCCCACTTATAAAACTATATCGCTAGTTAACCCCTTCAGTAAACACCGTAGGGAAAAAAAAAAACGAGGCAAAAAACAACGCTTTATTATCATATCGCCGAGCAAAAAGTGGAATAACACGCGATCAAAAAGACAGATATAAATAACCATGGTACCACTGAAAACGTCATCTTGTCCTGCAAAAAACAAGCCACCAAACAGTGTCATCAAAGAAAAAATAAAAAAGTTATAGTCCTCAGAATAAAGCGATGCCAAAATAATTATTTATTCTATAAAATAGTTTTTATCGTATAAAAGCGCCAAAACATAAAAAAAGATATAAATGAGATATCGCTGTAATCGTACTGACCCAAAGAATAAAACTGCTTTATCAATTTTACCAAACGTGGAACGGTATAAACGCCTCCCCCAAAAGAAATTCATGAATAGCTGTTTTTTTGTCATTCGGCCTCACAAAAATCAGAATAAAAAGCGATCAAAAACTGTCACATGTCCGAAAATGTTACCAATAAAAACATCAACTCGTCCCGCAAAAAACAAGAACTCACATGACTCTGTGTAACAAAATATGGAAAAATTATAGGTCTCAAAATGTGGAGATGCAAAAACTTTTTTGCTATAAAAAGCGTCTTTTAGTGTGTGACGGCTGCTAATCATAAAAATCCGCTATAAAAAACGCTATAAAAGTAAATCAAACCCCCCCTTCATCACCCCCTTAGTTAGGAAAAATAATAAAATTAAAAAAATGTATTTATTTCCATTTTCCCATTAGGGTTAGGGTTAGGGCTAGGGTTAGGGCTAGGGTTAGGGTTAGGGCTAGGGATAGGGTTAGGGTTGGGGCTAGAGTTGGAGCTAAAGTTAGGGTTGGGGCTAAAGTTAGGATTAAGGTTGGGGCTAAAGTTAGGGTTAGGGTTTGGATTACATTTACGGTTGGGATTAGGGTTGGGATTAGAATTAGGGGTGTCAGGGTTAGGGGTGTGGTTAGGGTTACCGTTGGGATTAGGGTTAGGGGTGTGTTTGGATTAGGGTTTCAGTTAGAATTGGGGAGTTTCCACTGTTTAGGCACATCAGGGGCTCTCCAAACGTGACATGGCGTCCGATCTCAATTCCAGCCAATTCTGCATTGAAAAAGTAAAACAGTGCTCCTTCCTTTCCGAGCTTTCCCGTGCGCCCAAACAGGGGTTTACCCCAAGATATGGGGCATCAGTGTACTCGGGACAAATTGTACAACTTTTGGGGTCCAAGTTCTCTTGTTACCCTTGGGAAAATATAAATTTGGGGGGCTAAAAATCATTTTTGTGGGAAAAAAAGATTTTTTATTTTCACGGCTCTGCGTTGTAAACTGTAGTGAAACACTTGGGGGTTCAAAGTTCTCACAACACATCTAGATAAGTTCCTTGGGAGGTCTAGTTTCCAATATGGGGTCACTTTTGGGGGTTTCTACTGTTTGGATACATCAGGGGCTCTGCAAATGCAACGTGACGCCTGCAGACCAATCCATCTAAGTCTGCATTCCAAATGGCGCTCCTTCCCTTCCGAGCTCTGCCATGCACCCAAACAGTGGTTCCCCCAAACATATGGGATATCAGCGTACTCAGGACAAATTGAACAACAACTTTTGGGGTCCAATTTATCCTGTTACCCTTGTGAAAATACAAAACTGGGGGCTAAAAATCATTTTTGTGAAAAAAAAAAAGAATTTTTATTTTCACGGCTCTGCGTTATAAACTGTAGTGAAACACTTGGGGGATCAAAGCTCTCAAAACACATCTAGATAAGTTCCTTAGGGGGTCTACTTTCCAAAATGGTGTCACTTGTGGGGGGGTTTAATGTTTAGGCACATCAGGGGCTCTCCAAACGCAACATGGCGTCCCATCTTAATTCCAGTCAATTTTGCATTGAAAAGTCAAATGGCGCTCCTTCCCTTCCGAGCTCTGCCATGCACCCAAACAGTCGTTTACCCCCACATATGGGGTATCGGCGTACTCAGGACAAATTGCACAACACCTTTTGAGATCTAATTTCTTCTCTTACCCTTGGGAAAATAAAAAATTGGGGGCGAAAAGATAATTTTTGTGAAAAAATATGATTTTTTATTTTTACGGCTCTGCATTATAAACTTCTGTGAAGCACTTGGTGGGTCAAAGTGCTCACCACACATCTAGATAAGTTCCTTAGGGGGTCTACTTTCTAAAATGGTGTCGCTTTTGGGGGGTTTCAATGTTTAGGCACATCAGGGGCTCTCCAAACGCAACATGGCGTTCCATCTCAATTTCAGTCAATTTTGCATTGAAAAGTCAAATGGCGCTCCTTCCCTTCCGAGCTCTGCGGTGCGCCCAAACAGTGGTTTACCCCCACATATGGGGTATCAGCGTACTCAGCACAAATTGTACAACAACTTTTGGGGTCCATTTTCTCCTGTTACCATTGGTAAAATAAAGCAAATTGGAGCTGAAATAAATTTTGTGTAAAAAAAAATGTAAATGTTAATTTTTATTTAAACATTCCAAAAATTCCTGTGAAACACCTGAAGGGTTAATAAATTTCTTGAATGTGGTTTGGAGCACCTTGAGGGGTGCAGTTTTTAGAATGGTGTCATACTTGGGCATTTTCTGTCATATAGACCCCTCAAAATGACTTCAAATGAGATGTGGTCCCTAAAAAAAAAGGTGTTGTAAAAATGAGAAATTGCTGGTCAACTTTTAACCCTTATAACTCCCTAACAAAAAAAATTTTTGGTTCCAAAATTGTGCTGATGTAAAGTAAACATGTGGGAAATGTTACTGATTAAGTATTTTGTGTGACATATCTCTGTGATTTAAGGGCATATAAATTCAAATTTGGAAAATTGCGAAATTTTCAAAATTTTTGCCAAATTTCCATTTTTTTCACAAATAAACGCAAGTTATATCGAAGAAATTTTACTACTATCATGAAGTACAATATGTCTCGAAAAAACAATGTCAGAATCGCCAAGATCCGTTGAAGCGTTCCAGAGTTATAACCTCATAAAGGGACAGTGGTCAGAATTGTAAAAATTGGCCCGGTCATTAACGTGCAAACCACCCTTGGGGGTAAAGGGGTTAATGCAATCACAGTGACGTATCCATATGTCCAAGATCTTTAAGTATCAAGTGACCTGGACGTATGGATATGTCCAAAGTCGTAAAGGGTTAAAAAAAAAAATTTAGTCTTGCCCACATAAGCATTGGTTTTCAGGATTTTTGTTTACTAGATAATTAAAACAGAGGGGTATTAAAATGTCCTTCTTGTTTGCAGTGTTTGAAGAATAAAAAAGTTGTTATTAAAGTGCTGTCACTGAGGCATCAGTGGCGTAGGAAGGGTGGGGCGGTCTGCCCCGGGCGGCACAATGCGGGGGGCGGCGCTGCAGCTGTTTAAAGGCTTGTTTCCATTTGCGAGAAACACGTCCGTGTCTCGCATGTGGAAACCAAGCTGTGGCGCCGGCACTGTGGAGCGGAGCGTGCGGCCGCATAGGAACACATGGAGCTGCACAGCTCCGCTCCAAAGTGCCGGCACCACAGCTTGGTTTCCACATGCGAGATACGGACGTGTTTCTCGCAAGTGGAAAGGGGCCCTCGCTATTGACGTGCGGGCCCGAGCCCGCACGTCAATAGTTAACAGCCGCCAGCCAATCTGAGGCTGGCAGCTGACGTCAGTCCCAGCGTGCATGTCGCCGGCGTCTGACGTCATTGTCAGTTGCTGGCGAGTGCACGCTTCAGCTGCATGAAGATCAGGAACGCGGCAGGTAAGCAGAACTTGTTTTTGTTTTTGTTTTTTTTTAATTGAGAGCGGCGATAGGGGGGACCCAGGGCAGAAAGCTGGACACTGGGGGGGCAGAAAGCTGGACACTGGGGGGCAGAAAGCTGGACACTGGGGGGCAGAAAGCTGGACACTGGGGGGCAGAAAGCTGGACACACAGAGGGGGCAGTATGCTGGACACAGAGGGGGCAGTATGCTGGACACAGAGGGGGCAGTATGCTGGACACAGGGGGGCAGAAAGCTGGACACAGAGGGGGCAGTATGCTGGACATAGAGGGGGCGGGGGCAGTATGCTGGACACAGAGGGGGCAGTATGCTGGACACAGATGGGGCAGTATGCTGGACACAGAGGGGGCAGAAAGCTGGACACAGAGGGGGCAGTATGCTGGACACAGAGGGGGCAGAAAGCTGGACACTGGGGGGCAGAAAGCTGGACACAGAGGGGGCAGTATGCTGGACACAGAGGGGGCAGTATGCTGGACACAGAGGGGGCAGAAAGCTGGACACAGAGGGGCAGAAAGCTGGACACTGGGGGGCAGTATGCTGGACACAGAGGGGGCAGTATGCTGGACACAGAGGGGGCAGTATGCTGGACACAGGGGGGCAGAAAGCTGGACACAGAGGGGGCAGTATGCTGGATATAGAGGGGGCAGTATGCTGGACACAGAGGGGGCAGTATGCTGGACACAGAGGGGGCAGAAAGCTGGACACAGAGGGGGCAGTATGCTGGACACAGAAGGGGCAGAAAGCTGGACACTGGGGGGCAGAAAGCTGGACACAGAGGGGGCAGTATGCTGGACACAGAGGGGGCAGTATGCTGGACACAGAGGGGGCAGTATGCTGGACACAGAGGGGGCAGAAAGCTGGACACAGAGGGGCAGAAAGCTGGACACTGGGGGGCAGAAAGCTGGACACAGAGGGGGCAGTATGCTGGACATTGGGGGGGCAGTATGCTGGACACTGGGGGGGGCAGTATGCTGGACACTGGGGGGGCAGTATGCTGGACACTGAGGGGGCAGTATGCTGGACACTTTGGGGGCAGTATGCTGGACACTGGGGGGGCAGTATGCTGGACATTGGGGCGGCAGTATGCTGGACACTGGGGGGGCAGTATGCTGGACACTGGGGCAGGATGACAGACATGGCAGCATGACTGGAGACAGATGGGGCAGGATTGGAAACAGATGGGGCAGGATTGAGACACAGGGGGCATGATTGGAGACGGGGCAGAATGGTGATACAGGCATGATTGGAGACACTGGAGGCAGGATTGGAGACAGATGGGGCAGGCTCATGGGGCAGGATGGATACGATGGAGACAGATGGGGCAGGATGGGGAGATCATATGGGGCAGGATGGATACTCATGAGGGCAGGATGGGAGAACATATGGCTGACGCCAGGAATGAGACACACGGGGCCAGGGTGGGGAATATTATTACCATAGGGGCTAATTAAGGGATATTATTACTGCAGTGATGTATTTATTTTATTTTTTGAGTATACTGTTTTAAATGGAGGGGCGGTCCTATTACTGTGTACTGTAGAGTGACACTATGTCGCCTTCTTCATGTGGTGTAATGTAGAAGTTGGGAAAATTATGTAATGTGTTATGCAAGTGGAACTCGAGATAACTGTGTTATTTCCTGCAGAGACGAGTCCTGGCTGGATGAAGTGATGGCGGTCTGTGCGGGATGAAAGATGAAAGGCTTCACCTAGAGACGTCACTGGTGAGTCAGTGTGTTACCTATACACTGACACTATACACTGTATACTGTATACAGAGCTCCTGTGTATAATTTCACTAGTGATCACTGTATTACCTATACACTATATACAGAGCTCCTGTGTATAATGTCACTGGTGATCACTGTATTACCCGTACACAGACACCGCATACTAAGTACAGATCTCTTGTGTATAATGGCACTTATGGTGATAGTATTGTGGGTTTTTTTTATTATCAGTATTGTAGTATTCACTCACTATGTGGTGGTAATATGTGGTCTGGTCATGATGTTGTGGTATTTGTTCCTTGTATTTGATATTATTTGACCACTGTGGTGGTAATATGTCATCTGGTCATGGTGTGGCGGTATTTGTGCCTTGTAGATAGTATTATAGGTCACTGTGGTGATATGGTGTCTGGTCATGGTGCTGTGGTATTTGTTCCTTGTATGTGGTATTATAGGTCATTTTAAAAATTGAAAAATAAATAAAAATATACCTAAATTGTACTGCATATTTTAACAAATATTTAATAGGTTACAGTAGAGTAGGGCCCGGCCAAAAGAGTCTACCTTGTCATTTTGGTGGCTTAAAAAAATCTTTTGAGCTGGGGGGGGGGGGCGCCAAACTCGGGAACAGCCCCGGGCGGCAAAAGCTCTAGCTACGCCTCTGTGAGGCATATCACAGATCAATTCATAGTCACACTGAATATGCAGATTCAGCACCTCCCTATATCACTTGAATCTTTGGATTATTATTCACAAAAAGAGAACCACTCTAGGTTACTGATGGCCTAGAAATTCCTGGAAAGTTCACACTTTTTTTTGACTGTCAGTAAAAAATTATTTTGTTTTTTCAAGCTGAATAGACTTCTACGGATTTTGATTGTAATTATCATCGTTGTACAGAATGAAGCTGTTGTCTTCATATCAGAATTATGGGCTGTAGACTAGACATATATCACTGATAATCATTTATTATGGTTTTCAGATGTGCCCTCAGTGACAGAGCCAATTTGGTAATTAATGACCACGCCAAATTTTACAATTCTGACCACTGTCACTTTATGAGGTTATAGCTCTGGAACGCTTCAACGGATCCCACTGATTCTGAGAACTTTTTTTCATGACATATTGTACTTGTAAAATTTCTTTGATATGACTTCAGTTTATTTATGAAAAAAACGGAAATTTGGCAAAAAATTTTAAAATTTAGCAATTTTTAAACTTTTAATTTTTGTGCCCTTAAATCAGAGAGTCATATCACACAAAATAGTTAATAAATAACATTTTCCACATGTCTACTTTACATAAGCACCATTTTGGAAACATATTTTTTTGTTAGGACATTATAAGAGTTAAAAGTTGACCAGCAATTTCAAATTTTTCCAACAAAATTTACAAAACCATTTTTTTAGGGACCACCTCACATTTGAAGTGAGTTTGGGGGTCAATATGAAAGAAAATACTCCAAAGTGACACCATTCTAACAACTGCACCCCTGAAGGTGTGCAAAACCACATTCAAGAAGTTTCAGGTGCTTCATAAGAACTAAAGCAATGTGAAAGGAAAAAATGAACATTTTCCTTTTTTCCACAAAAAAATTTACTTTGGAACCAAATTTTTTTATTTTCACAAGGGTACCAGGAGAAAATGGACCACAAAATTTGTTGTGCAATTTCTCCTGAGTATGCTGATACCCCGTATGTGGGGGAAAGCCACTATTTGGGTGCATGGCAGGGCTCAGAAGAGAGCGAGCACCGTTTGACTTTTTGAACGCAAAATTGGCTGGAATCAATGGCAGGCGTTATGTCGCGTTTGGAGACCCTCTAATGTACCTAAACAGTGGAATCCCCCAATTCTAACTCCAACCCTAAAACGCCCTATCTCCAACACACCCCTAACCCTAATCCAACCCTAACCACAACCCTAACCCCAACCCTAACCCCAACACAACCCTAACCCCAACTCTAAACTGTGCCCAACCCTAAACCTTGCTGAACCCTAATCTTAGCCCAACCCTAGCTCTAACCCTAGCCCCAACCCTAACCCAACCCTAATCCTAGCTATAATCCCAACTATAACCCCCAACCATAACTCTAACCCTAGCCCAACCCTAACCCCAGCTATAAGCCCCACCATAACCCTAGCCCCAAATTTAACCCTAGCTATAACCCAAACCATAACCCTAAACCTATTGGAAAATATATATATTTTTTATTTTATTGTTTTTACCTTAGTAAGGGGTGATAAAGGGGGTTTGCTTTACTTTTTTTAAAATTTTGATCACTGTGATAGGGCAGGCGGCACTGCCCATGTGCCCGGCATTTGCTTCCCGGAAGAAGATGCCGATGGCTGAGGCACAGGACCGGGGGATACAGGAGGGTCCAGGTACACCGGAGGAACCAGGGGGGTCTCAGGGGGCCCCAATTCTCTCTCCTCTGATGTGCTAGATCATATCAGAGGAGAGAGAAATTAAATGGGAAATCAGACTTTTTTTCTTTTTTTTTGCGATCACCTTTATTCGGTGAATGACTGTGAACGCAATACTGGGGTCAGTAAAAACTGACCCGAATCATGTTCTCCGGGGTCTCAGCTACCCCTGGTAGCTGAGACCCCGAAGAAATTCCGATGCTAGGGGGGTGCTATAACCTTATTTCTCAGTGGCACTGAGAAATAAGTACCCTTAACTGCCGCCGTTAAAAGGCGTATCGGCGGTCGTTAAGGGGTTAAAATATATTGTTTGTCTGTGATTTTTGATAAGCTGTCCAAAAAAATAAAAAGTCAAGTTGTCAACCTTGGATTTACTCCTATTTTCATTGTGCTTCAACATTGCACCACAATCAGATTAATTCTTTTTCTATCCCTTTGTGGAATAAGCTGTACACTTTCTCACCTCATTATCTTTGCAAGTGTTACCATATATAATATTCTGTAGATTCAAGTTTTTCATTGCTATTCTGAAATAAATAAAGAATAATAAAAATTAAAAATGCGTCTAGTGTTAACCTGCTCTCATCTGTGAAGAAGCAGATCCCAATCCTACAGCTGGGTTGATGCCCTTGTAACAAGGTGGGACTGGGTGGTAGTCATGGCCGAGTCCATTAAATAACAGTCAGTGAGCACCCTGGCCCCTTGTACATGGAATAACACATGGAGTCCCAGTCCTGCAGTACAGTCAGTTACCTTCACACGCTCACTTCAGTTGCCAGGGATCAGTCTCAGGAAACACCACAGGACAGAGTTCTGCTCCAACTGAAGAAACTTTACAAACATGGTGCAATGGTCCCTGCTCTTTCCCTCCGACTTCAGTAAGCTGCACAACACCAGCTCCTGCCTTGGTCCCAAACCCCATATTTCTCCTGGAGATGATCCTGCAGAGCCAGTGTCCACTTACGCTGCCCATCAGTCTGGGGCAGCTCTTTTCTCCCCTCATACGGGGATCTTCAGTCCACACTATGACGCAGGTATTGCCCTGGGCAAGCCTGCCTGGGCTCTGCTGCAAGAGCAGGAAGTCCATTCCCTATAAGCCTGTTGCATCATCCCCCTTTTAACTCCTCCTAACAGTTTACCTCTTAGTATTCTGTCCCTAAGCTAAACATGTACATTTACAGTGTAGAACAATAAGAGAACACATACAGCACATTACACGTCAGAGTACAACACATCACAATGACATACATAGCAATATAAAACATTAGCAAACCATCAGGGTGCCGCAGGCGACACTTGTGCTCAGTATAAAGGAGAGAGGAGGCATGTGAGGGTCCCCGCCACCTCCTTACACCCTGTCCAGCTCTATTTATGTAATGTCTTGTGTTCTAGTATCTGCTCATTGTTCTTTAGACTGCGATAGAAGATACAGCAAATATTTCAACAATATGTATAGATGTGCCAGCTCAAGTGTGGTGAAGTTACTGCCTCTTTCTACCAGTAGTGAGAGCGAAGGACACTAGCAAAATAAAAAAAAAATAGAGAAGAATGACTCAGAAAGTATAAGGAAAAAGAGGTTGTGTGTGTCCACTACCAGCAAAATCATTCTGTGTTTGGCTGTTGTCCTGCTTCACCAGTGAACCTGTTATCACTTTCATTTGCTGCAAAGCAGATGACATTAATTCAGGCTTCCCAATTAGACAGAATGATATCACTGATGCCTAAGGGTTTGTGCACACGTTGCGGATTTGCCTGCGGATTTTTCCGCACTGAATCCGCATCTCTTGGCAGAAAATGCAGGTGCGTTTTTGGTGCAGATTTGATGTGTTTTTAATGCATTTTTTGATGCGTTTTTGTATGCGTTTTTGAAAGCTAAATAAAGATCTATTATTGAACAAAAAAAAAGATGTGTGATGTCATTTCTTGTTTTCTTGTCCAACCTCCTCTTTTACATTTGTCCAACCCACACTCCATTACACACAGATAGATAGATAGATAGATAGATAGATAGATAGATAGATAGATAATAGATAGGTGATAGATAGATAATAGGTAGATAGATAGATAGATAGATAGATAGATAGATAGATAGATAGATAGAAGGAATGAGATAGATAGATCTATAGATACATAGATATATCTATTCATGTATCTATTTATAGATATATCTATGGATAGATATATCTATGGATAGATATAGATAGATATATGGATAGTTAGATAGATATATGGATAGATATATCTATCTATAAATATATCTATAGATAGATATATCCATAGATATATCTATAGATATATCCATAGATATCCATAGATATCCATCTATAGATATATAGATATATCTATAATATCCATAGATATATAATAGCAAGGCCAATATTTATTAATGAACAATATGTTTAATTTTGAACAAAAATGGGAAAAAAATGGCATGGGCTCCCGTGTGGGCCCCTTCCCAGACTATGAATATCAGCCCGCAGCTGTCTTCAAAGCCGTTACTGGCTATTAAAATAGGGTGACCCCCCAAAAAATGACATGGGGTCCCCCTATATTTTATAGCCAGAAAGGCTATGCAGACAGCTGCAGGCTGATATTCATAGCCTTGGAAGGGGCCATGGATATTGGCCCCCGGCTACAAATACCAGCACCCAGCTGCCCCAGAAATGGCGCATCTGTAGATGCGCCAATTTCGGCACTTAGCCTCTCTCTTCCAACTGCCCTGTAGCGGTGGCATATTGTACTGTATTGTAAGGTGACATTAAGCCTGGTTAGTAATGGAGAGGCGTCAATAAGACACCTATCCATTACTAATGCTATAGTAGTGAAAGAGTTAAAAAAAAGACACAGCCAGAAAAAAGTATTTTAATATTCTTAATTTCACCATACTTACAAGCACTCCTAATTCCTGCGATGCCCTCGATCCCCTGCAAAAAAGTAAAAAATAATAAACCAACCGTACACTCCCTTTCCACAGTTGTCCAATTAATAACGAGTGTCCCATGATGATCTCCCCTATAGAGCTGTCACATCAGGAGATGTGACAGCTCTATAGACCTTCAGTAACACACTGACAGGAGACAATGGCTCCTGCAGTGCATCACTGAAGAGGTTACTTTAGTTCATTGCTCTCACTTTATGGCAATGCTGCGTGGGAAATTTCCCACACAGCAGTGCCACAAGTGAGAGTATGAACTATACTGTATTCACAGCGGCGGAGGGATACAGTGCGGAAGGATACCTTCCATCATTGTATCGCCGGAGCCCCTGGAGAGCGGTCGCATCAACTGATGTGGCAGCTCTCCATGAGAGATCGTCATGGGACAATCGTATTAATTGGATTACTGCGGATCAGAGAGTATATTGTTGGTTTATTATTTTAATATTTTTTACAGGTGAGCAAGGGCTTCGGGATCAAGGTGATTGGTGAGTATGTACTCTATGTTGTATGTACTGTATGTCTAAATGTATGTACTGTATGTACTGTATGTTCTGTATATGTGTGTGGTTTTTTTTTACATTCAACACATTAGCCGGATGATGGGGCTACTACTGTCTCATCATTGGCTAATGTGTCAATCACTGCCACTGTAGCAGGCATAGCCGGATGGGACTTGTAGTCCCATCAGACGATGCCTGCGCACACACACACATAATCCCCCAAAGACCCCCTGCACAGCCCGCAGACCCCCCGGACAGTGCCGCACAGCCCCGTAGACCCCCGGACAGTGCTGCACAGCCCCGGACAGTCCGCAGACCCCCCGGACAGTCCCGCAGATGCCCCGGCAGACCTCCACAGACCCACGCACAGCCCACAGACTCCGCCTGCGCACACTATACACGCACTCCCTCCTCCCGAACTGCAGCGTTTCATCCACAGCTAAACTGCAGATCTTTTTTACATCTGCGGGTTTGCTGCGGATGTGCCTGACTCAGTGCAAGTCAATGGGTGCAGAAATGCTGCAGATCCACAAAAAGAATTGACATGCTGCAGAAAATACAACACAGCGTTACTGTGCATTTTTTTCCGCAGCATATGCACAGCGGGTTTGGTTTTCCATAGGTTAACATGCTACTGTATAACGCATGGAAAACTGCTTCAGATCCGCAGTGTCAAAAATGCTGCGGATCCACAGGTAAATCCGCAACTTGTGCATATAGCCTAATAGTGGACTCTTTTGAAAGGTACGTCTGAGAATATAAATTTGCATACAAGTCTTTAAAATTGATATGTACCTGTTTCTATGCCAATTTTATATAAAGGTACAGATTGATGTCAAATGTTTTATTCCCATCAAAAGATAGCAACATTCTCTACTTGTCACTGCTTTCTCAATCTGATTGCAATGAACTCAAATACAATGGGCCCAAAAATCTTTTGTTTTTTTCTTTATCTAAAATGCTCTTTATTTTTGTCTGTACAGGTTTTTTGTGACTTTTTAGCTCATAATGTTGCATGATCCAATAAAATGTTGCAAAGTTTATGGAAAAGTTTCAAATGCACAAAAAAATAATTTCATGGGAAAGGTGGGGAGATTAAAAATTCGCAATTGATGAGTAAACCGAAAACATCTGGAAACCCAGATAAAATAGACTTTAAAAAAAGGATCAAGTTATAAAAAGAATAAGGCACAAATTAAAAACAGGTAAAAAAGGAGCAAATACAACAATGAATAGGGCCGAAAGAGCTTTATTATTTTATTGGTGGCCTGAGGCCATGCTCTTCCAAATTTAGTAAGTCAATTGTAAGTGCATTCAGTGTTTTCTTAAAAGTCTTACTAAGGCCCTGGGCAAAAGTGTGCATGCCTCTTCTTAAATGTGTAACATTGATAAACATGAATGTTTAATTCAAATTATTTTTTTTACCTCTTTTTCAATGTGAAATTAGAAAAGACAGAAGAAAAACATGTTAGTAAATATAATATTTAATAATGAAAATTCGGCTATAGAATCGAAGCTTATAAACTATTTCTTTATTTTCAGACTTGTGTAGAAGTGTTTTTGCAAAGCAGATAACACTCATATACATCTTCCAGTTATGTATTTAGGCGAATACTATGTTATAAAATCTTGATATTTTTAATCTATGTGGATAAACTATTTAGCCAGAAATTCCTATGTTACATGAGCCAGCTGTAATGAAACTGTACCATTCAGACATAATATCTATATGTAAAACAATCCCGTCTCAATCTTCGATCTTCGCATGGCTCATTGATGTAATGTTCCTCACAGTGTGATGGATATTTAGCTACACCCTGCTCCGTCCCTTCCCAACTGTCACGACTGGGGCTTTGCACCTAAGAGTAAACCAAAGAAAAACATATTATTAGGACAAAAGTAAACAAATCAAATTCAGTAATTTACAAATCTGTTTTCCCACCTCTTATCCAACACTTGTTTATCAGCTATAATTATCTGTCTACTGAAACCATGCGAAACCAAAGTCACTAATAATTTGCTAAAGCGATGTGTCAAAACCTTAGAACCAGTCCTCCTCAGACTTTCGGAGGAGGAAGGCAAATCCCCGCATGTACAAAAAGAGAATAACAGATGAACATTTGCGCTCATTTATGTGGACGATCTTTCAGACTGTTTTGAGTGACAAGGGGGGAAACAAGAATATTATAAATACTAAATCAGAATTTTGAGACCAAAAATGTTCTAAACATAAAACATAACCTGGAATTTATATTGAGAGAGAGGAAGATGGCAGTTGTTTTCTTAACCAATATCATAAGCTTAAACTTTGGGTTGGAAAGATGCAAAGCCAGAAAACTACTTATAAGGACCACCTGACTGAAGACGATGAAGAAGTAATTTGCTGGAAAATGACAATCAATACAGGAAGGCAATAGGAAAATTGCTTTACATTGCCACTGCTGTAAGACCTGACATTGCATCAGGATTTGGAATCTTATGCAGAATCTCAGTACAAAGTCAGATAGATTGGAATGTCAAAAAGAGCATCATATATTAGCAGAAGGGAACAATTTGTTTCAAACTAAGGTTACCAGCAAGTGATGAATGTAACTTGACCAGATATGTGGACACTGACTGAGCTGGAGACCCTTGTGACAGAAAATATGCCAGTGGCTCTTTCCTTTTTCAGTTGGAGCGGCAAATTGGACTAGAAGAAAACAGCTCTCTGTGACACTTCGGATGCCACGTTCAAATCCCACCAAGGACAATATCTGCAAGGAGTTTGAATATTTTCTCCGTGTTGGCGTGGGTTTCCTCCAGGTTCTCCGATTTCCTCGCACACTCCGAAGACATAGTGATAGGGAATTTAGATTGTGAGGCCCAATGAGGAGTTATGGTGACCTCTGTAAAGAGCCACGGAATATAATGGAAGTACATAAGCAAATCATAATAATAATAACAGAGACAGAGTTTGTTGAAGCAATGAGAACAAGTCAAGAAGACTTTTGGCTGAAAAAGCTCATGTTAACAACCAACTGGACATGCACAGCCACAGAGCTTTGAATACAACCAAGGCTGTCTAACATTTGCACAGATGGAAAGAGTTAACCAAAGAACCAAACTTATTGCTGTGAAGTCCCAAGCTCCAACTAAAGACTGTGGATATTTTTACAAAGCCATTGATTGTAAAGAGACATTCTGGGCTAATCAGGAAGCTGGTGCTAATGTACTAAGCGGTATCTGCTCAGGCGATGAATTCCAAAAGTAGAAAAATGAGATTTTATCAGGCGCTGTCAGATGGTATTATCAGAATGTGTACAGCTTGATTCTGTTCTCAAATTGGCTTATCTTTTAGTCACGAAAAGTAAAACAAAATTATCCAATAAAATATTAAATATTAAGTGCTACAACGAACACGTTTTGAACCAAAGTCTTCATCAGGTAAAAAGCACATTGATACAGTGGATTGCAACTGACAATTAAATAACAAAATACAAGAAAAAACAACAGGTCAAAGCTTAAGTAAGTGGGCTACGGAGGCCTGGAAGGGTCAGAATTGAAGACTGGTAATGCATTTTCAAACACAGTTCTATTATACTGCCAGTAGAGGTCATCAGCATGACTGCTATTACTTTTTTGTCATTATATGAAATCATTTCTATGGCCACAATATGTCACTTTAGTTATTTTTAAGATGTTCTAAAGTTGTAATTCTTATGTGATTCCACTAGATGTTCTTGGTGTAGCTATTTTTAATTGGCTGTTTTGGATGTAGAACTTTTTCAGCTATTAGCTGTAACTGTAGTGCCCCCTTCATTTATTTATTTTGTAGCAGTATTAACTCCACAGCGCTTTATAGAGATCACCAACACAGTCCCCGTCGGGGCTAACATTTCCTATCAGTTTGCTTTTTTAATATTTTTATAAGTTATCAGTTTTGACATACAGTTAGGTCCATATATATTTGGACAGAGACAACATTTTTCTAGTTTTGGTTATAGACAATACCACAATGAATTTTAAACAAAACAATTCAGATGCAGTTGAAGTTCAGACTTTCAGCTTTCATTTGAGGGTATCCACATTAAAATCGGATGAAGGGTTTAAGAGTTTCAGCTCCTTAACATGTGCCACCCTGTTTTTAAAAGGACCAAAAGTAATTGGACAGATTCAATAATTTTAAATAAAATGTTCATTTTTAGTACTTGGTTGAAAACCCTTGGCTGGCAATGACTGCCTGAAGTCTTGAACTCATGGACATCACCAGACGCTGTGTTTCCTCCTTTTTGATGCTCTGTCAGGCCTTCACTGCGGTGGTTTTCAGTTGCTGTTTGTTTGTGGGCCTTTTTTGTCTGAAGTTTAGTCTTTAACAAGTGAAATGCATGCTCAATTGGGTTGAGATCAGGTGACTGACTTGGCCATTCAAGAATATTCCACTTCTTTGATTTAATTAACTCCTGGGTTGCTTTGGCTTCATGTTTTGGGTCATTGTCTATCTGTAGGATGAAACGATGACCAATCAGTTTGGCTGCATTTGGCTGGATCTGAGCACACAGTGTGGCTCTGAATACCTCAGAATTCATTCGGCTGCTTCTGTCCTGTGTCACATCATCAATAAACACTAGTGACCCAGTGCCACTGGCAGCCATGCATGTGGTATGCTTTGGATCATGAGCTGTACCACGCCTTCACCATACATTTCTCTTTCCATCATTCTGGTAGAGGTTGATCATGGTTTCATCTGTCCAAAGAATGTTCTTCCAGAACTGTGCTGGCTTTTTTAGATGTTTTATAGCAAAGTCCAGTCTAGCCTTTTTCTTCTTGATGCTTATGAGTGGCTTGCACCGTGCAGTGAACCCTCTGTATTTACTTTCATGCAGTCTTCTCTTTATGGTAGATTTGGATATTGATACGCATACTGTTGTGGATTCTGTTTTTGGGCTCCCTCTGGTGGTTACAACTGGTACTGGGTGACTTTGGTGGGTTGCGGTCTCTGGTTTCCACCTGTCCATCAGTGGCTGGGTGTTTCCTATTTAACCTGGCTTTCCTGTCATTCCCTTGCCGGCTATCAATGTATCAGTGTGTGTCTCTGTTACCTGCTCCTAGGCCTTCAAGACAAGCTAAGTCTGTATTTCCCTGTTTCATGATTGCTTTCATGTTTTTTAGTCCAGCTTGCAGATATGTAATTCTCTGCTGCTGGTTGCTCTAGTGGGCTGAAATTACCACTCATGTACCATGAGTTGGCACATGAGTTCAAGTAATTTCAGGATGGTATTTTGAAGGGGGTTTTTCAGCTGACCGCGCAGTTCACCTTTTGTATCCTCTGCTATCTAGCTTAAGCGGGCCTCATTTTGCTGAATCTGTTTTCATAACTACGTTTGTGCCTTCCTCTCATTTCACCGTCATTATATGTGGGAGGCTGCTATCTCTGTGGGAATATTTCTCTGGAGGCAAGTGAGGTCTGTTATTCTTCTGATAGGGGAAGCTAGATCTCCGGCTGGCGCGAGACGTCTAGGGGCCCCCCAGGAACGTCCCCCGGCTACTGTTAGTTGAGTGTTGAGGTTCAGGATCACGGTCAGCTCAGGTTCCATCACCCTAGAGCTCGTCCTGTTTTTGCCCGTGTTATGTTGACAAATTCCCTGCCATTGGGAATCATGACAGTATAGCCGGCCCACAAAGTGTTAATTGTTTGGGCTGAAGCAGGAGAAAAAGAAGTGTTGAAGGGAAATTTTTTATTTTTTTTCCCCTCAGAGTTTTGCTGCCTAGCCCTTAATTGCTGTCTAGCTGCTTCTTACCTCCTCTTAACCCTTGAATGGCTCTGACCTTAGCTGTTTAACATGGATGTCCAGAGTTTGGCTTCCAGCCTGAATAATCTTGCTGTAAAAGTTCAAAATATACAGGATTTTGTTGTTCACACTCCTATGTCTGAACCTAGAATTCCTATTCCAGAGTTTTTTTCTGGAGATAGATCTACCTTCCTGAATTTCAGGAACAATTGCAAATTGTTTCTTTCTTTGAAATCTCGCTCCTCTGGAGACCCTGCTCAGCAGGTCAAGATTGTAATATCTTTCCTGCGGGGCGACCGTCAGAATTGGGCATTTGCATTGGCACCAGGGGATCCTGCATTGCTCAGTGTGGATGCGTTTTTTCTGGCACTGGGATTGCTCTATGAGGAACCTAACCTGGAGATTCAGGCTGAAAAGGCTTTATTGGCCCTCTCTCAGGGGCATGATGAAGCGGAAGTATATTGTAAAAAATTTCGGAAATGGTCGGTGCTTACTCAGTGGAATGAGTGCGCCCTGGCTGCAAACTTCAGAGATGGTCTTTCTGAGGCCATTAAGGATATTATGGTGGGGTTCCCTGCGCCTACAGGTCTGAATGAGTCTATGACTATGGCCATTCAGATTGATCGGCGTTTACGGGAGCGCAAACCTGTGCACCAGTTGGCGGTGTCTTCTGAACAGGCACCGGAGACTATGCAATGTGATAGAATTCAGTCCAGAAGTGAACGGCAAAATTATAGGCGGAAAAATGGATTGTGTTTTTATTGTGGTGATTCAGCTCATGTTATATCAGCATGCTCTAAACGCACAAAAAAGGTTGATAAATCTTTTGCCGTTAGTACTCTGCAGTCTAAGTTCATTTTGTCTGTAACTCTGATTTGTTCACTGTCATCCATTTCCGTCGATGCCTATGTGGACTCGGGCGCTGCCCTGAGTCTTATGGATTGGTCTTTTGCCAAATGCTGCGGTTTTAGTCTGGAGCCTCTGGAAGTTCCTATTCCTTTGAAGGGAATTGACTCTACACCATTGGCTATGAATAAACCGCAGTACTGGACACAAGTGACCATGCGCATGACTCCCGTTCATCAGGAGGTGATTCGCTTCCTTGTATTGTATAATTTACATGATGTACTAGTGCTTGGTCTGCCATGGTTACAAACTCATAATCCAGTCCTGGATTGGAAAACAATGTCTGTGTTAAGCTGGGGATGTCAGGGGGTTCATGATGATGCACCTCTGATTTCAATTGCTTCATCTACTCCTTCTGAGGTCCCTGCGTTTTTGTCTGACTATCGGGATGTTTTTGAGGAGCCTAAGCTCAATTCGCTCCCTCCTCATAGGGATTGTGACTGTGCTATAGAATTAATTCCTGGCAGTAAGTTCCCTAAGGGTCGTTTATTTAATCTGTCAGTGCCAGAGCATACGGCTATGCGGAATTATATTAAGGAGTCCTTGGAAAAGGGACATATTCGTCCATCTTCGTCCCCTCTGGGAGCAGGTTTTTTTTTCGTGGCTAAAAAAGATGGTTCCCTGAGGCCTTGTATAGATTATCGCCTTCTGAATAAAATTACAGTCAAATATCAGTATCCATTGCCATTATTGACTGATTTGTTTGCTCGCATTAAGGGGGCTAGGTGGTTTACTAAGATAGATCTTCGCGGTGCGTATAATCTTGTGCGGATAAAGCAGGGTGATGAGTGGAAAACCGCATTTAATACGCCTGAGGGCCTGTTATGGTTCTCAATGGCAAGAGAACATAGCCCAGCATACATATGAACTAGCTCTTGGAAGGATGGAAACTTAAACTGACCATGAACTAAACCTGCCGCACAACTAACAGTAGCCGGGTAGCGTAGCCTGCGTTTTATCCCTAGACGCTCAGCGCCAGCCGGAGGACTAACTAATCCTGGCAGAGGAAAATACAGTCCTGGCTCACCTCTAGAGAAATTTCCCCGAAAGGCAGACAGAGGCCCCCACATATATTGGCGGTGATTTTAGATGAAAATGACAAACGTAGTATGAAAATAGGTTTAGCAAAATCGAGGTCCGCTTACTAGATAGCAGGAAGACAGAAAGGGCACTTTCATGGTCAGCTGAAAACCCTATCAAAATACCATCCTGAAATTACTTTAAGACTCTAGTATTAACTCATAACATCAGAGTGGCAATTTCAGATCACAAGAGCTTTCCAGACACAGAAACGAAACTGCAGCTGTGAACTGGAACAAAATGCAAAAAACAAACAAGGACAAAAGTCCGACTTAGCTGGGAGTTGTCTAGAAGCAGGAACATGCACAGAAAGGCTTCTGTGTTGTGAATTTGCTTTTTGCTCCCTCTAGTGGTTACTAGTTTTTTGACTCTGGTTTTTCTGTCATTCCTTTTATCCGCACCTGGGTCGTTAGTTTAGGGTGTTGCTATTTAAGCTCCCTGGACCTTCAGTTCTATGCCTGGCAACGTAGTTATCAGAGCTAGTCTGCTGTGCTCTTGTCTACTGATCCTGGTTCCAGTTATATCAGCTAAGTCTGCTTTTTGCTTTTTGCTATTTGTTTTGGTTTTGTATTTTTGTCCAGCTTGTTCCAAATATATATCCTGACCTTTGCTGGAAGCTCTAGGGGGCTGGTGTTCTCCCCCCGGACCGTTAGACGGTTCGGGGGTTCTTGAATTTCCAGTGTGGATTTTGATAGGGTTTTTGTTGACCATATAAGTTACCTTTCTTTATTCTGCTATCAGTTAGCGGGCCTCTCTGTGCTAAACCTGGTTCATTTCTGTGTTTGTCATTTCCTCTTACCTCACCGTTATTATTTGTGGGGGGCTTCTATCCAGCTTTGGGGTCCCCTTCTCTGGAGGCAAGAAAGGTCTTTTGTTTTCCTCTACTAGGGGTAGCTAGATTCTCCGGCTGGAGCGTGTCATCTAGAATCAACGTAGGAATGATCCCCGGCTACTTCTAGTGTTGGCGTTAGGAGTAGATATATGGTCAACCCAGTTACCACTGCCCTATGAGCTGGATTTTTGTATTCTGCAGACTTCCACGTTCCTCTGAGACCCTCGCCATTGGGGTCATAACAGTTTGCCAGGACAGTATTAAATGTTTAATGCATTGCAGAAGAGGGATTATAAGAAAGAAGATTCTGAGTTTTTTTTTTTTTTTTTTCTTCTTCCCCTTTACCTCAGAGTGGCTATGCTTGCTGCAGACATGAATGTCCAGACCTTGATTACAAGTGTGGACCAGCTGGCTACTCGTGTGCAGGGCATACAAGACTATGTTATCAGAAATCCTAGGTCAGAACCTAAAATACCGATTCCTGAACTGTTTTCCGGAGACAGGTTTAAGTTTAGGAATTTCGTGAATAATTGTAAATTGTTTTTGTCCCTGAGACCCTGTTCATCTGGAGACTCTGCTCAGCAAGTAAAAATTGTTATTTCGTTCTTACGGGGCGACCCTCAGGATTGGGCTTTTTCGCTGGCGCCAGGAGATCCGGCATTGGCTGATATTAATGCGTTTTTTCTGGCGCTCGGTTTACTTTATGAGGAACCCAATCTTGAGATTCAGGCAGAAAAGGCCTTGCTGGCTATGTCTCAGGGGCAGGACGAGGCTGAAGTGTACTGCCAAAAATTTCGGAAATGGTCCGTGCTGACACATTGGAACGAGTGTGCACTGGCCGCTAATTTTAGAAATGGCCTTTCTGAAGCCATTAAGAATGTTATGGTGGGTTTTCCCATTCCCACAGGTCTGAATGATACTATGGCACTGGCTATTCAAATTGACCGGCGGTTGCGGGAGCGCAAAACCGCAAATTCCCTCATGGTGTTGTCTGAACAGACACCTAATTCGGTGCAATGTGATAGAAAAACCGCAAATTCCCTCATGGTGTTGTCTGAACAGACACCTGATTTGATGCAATGTGATAGAATCCTGACTAGAAATGAGCGGAAAATTCATAGACGCCGGAATGGCTTGTGCTACTACTGTGGTGATTCTACACATGTTATCTCAGCATGCTCTAAACGTATAGCTAAGGTTGTTAGTCCTGTCACCGTTGGTAATTTGCAACCTAAATTTATTCTGTCTGTAACTTTGATTTGCTCACTGTCGTCTTATCCTGTCATGGCGTTTGTAGATTCAGGTGCTGCCCTGAGTCTTATGGATCTGTCATTTGCTAAGCACTGTGGTTTTACTCTTGAACCATTAGAAAATCCTATTCCTCTTAGGGGTATTGATGCTACGCCATTGGCAGCAAATAAACCGCAGTATTGGACACAGGTTACCATGTGCATGACTCCTGAACACCGCGAGGTGATACGTTTCCTGGTTTTACATAAAATGCATGATTTGGTTGTTTTAGGGCTGCCATGGTTACAGACCCATAATCCAGTCCTGGACTGGAAGGCTATGTCAGTCTCAAGTTGGGGCTGTCGGGGTATTCATGGGGATTCCCTGCCTGTGTCTATTGCTTCTTCTACGCCTTCGGAAGTTCCGGAGTATTTGTCTGATTATCAGGATGTCTTCAGTGAGTCTGAGTCCAGTGCACTGCCTCCTCATAGGGACTGTGACTGTGCTATAGATTTGATCCCAGGCAGTAAATTTCCTAAGGGAAGACTGTTTAATCTGTCGGTACCTGAACATACCGCTATGCGTTCATATATCAAGGAGTCTCTAGAGAAAGGACATATTCGTCCGTCTTCTTCCCCTCTTGGTGCGGGATTCTTTTTTGTGGCAAAAAAGGACGGATCTTTGAGACCTTGTATTGATTATCGGCTTTTAAATAAGATCACTGTCAAATTTCAGTATCCTTTACCGCTGTTGTCTGACTTGTTTGCCCGGATTAAAGGTGCCAAGTGGTTCACCAAGATAGACCTTCGTGGTGCGTACAACCTTGTGCGCATTAAGCAAGGTGATGAATGGAAAACCGCATTCAATACGCCCGAAGGTCATTTTGAGTACTTGGTGATGCCTTTTGGGCTCTCCAATGCGCCTTCAGTTTTTCAGTCCTTTATGCATGACATTTTCCGGAAGTATCTGGATAAATTTTTGATTGTTTATCTGGATGATATTTTGTTTTTTTCTGATAATTGGGATTCGCATGTGGAGCAGGTCAGGTTGGTCTTTAAAATTTTGCGTGAAAATTCTTTGTTTGTCAAGGGCTCAAAGTGTCTCTTTGGTGTACAGAAGGTTCCCTTTTTGGGGTTCATTTTTTCCCCTTCTGCTGTGGAGATGGACCCAGTCAAGGTCCGAGCTATTCTTGATTGGACTCAGCCCTCGTCAGTTAAGAGTCTTCAGAAGTTCTTGGGTTTCGCTAACTTCTACCGTCGTTTTATCGCTAATTTTTCTAGCATTGTGAAACCTTTGACGGATATGACCAAGAAGGGCTCCGATGTAGCTAACTGGGCTCCTGCTGCCGTGGAGGCTTTCCAGGAGTTGAAACGCCGGTTTACTTCGGCGCCTGTTTTGTGCCAGCCCGATGTCTCACTTCCCTTTCAGGTTGAGGTGGATGCTTCAGAGATTGGAGCAGGGGCCGTTTTGTCGCAGAGAGGCCCTGGTTGCTCTGTTATGAAACCTTGTGCCTTTTTCTCTAGGAAGTTTTCGCCTGCCGAGCGAAATTATGATGTGGGCAATCGGGAGTTGTTGGCCATGAAATGGGCATTTGAGGAGTGGCGTCATTGGCTCGAGGGTGCTAAGCATCGTGTGGTGGTCTTGACTGATCACAAAAATCTGATGTATCTCGAGTCTGCTGAACGCCTTAATCCGAGACAGGCCCGCTGGTCATTGTTTTTCTCCCGCTTTGATTTTGTTGTCTCGTATTTACCAGGTTCAAAGAATGTGAAGGCCGATGCTCTTTCTAGGAGCTTTGTGCCTGATGCTCCTGGAGTCGCTGATCCTGTTGGTATTCTTAAAGATGAAGTTATCTTGTCAGCTATTTCTCCGGATCTGCGACGTGTGTTGCAGAGATTTCAGGCTGATAGGCCTGAGTCTTGTCCACCTGACAGACTGTTTGTCCCGGATAAGTGGACCAGCAGAGTCATTTCCGAGGTTCATTCCTCGGTGTTGGCAGGTCACCCGGGAATTTTTGGCACCAGAGATCTGGTGGCCAGGTCCTTTTGGTGGCCTTCCTTGTCAAGGGATGTGCGGTCATTTGTGCAGTCCTGTGGGACTTGTGCTCGAGCTAAGCCTTGCTGTTCTCGTGCCAGCGGTTTGCTCTTGCCCTTGCCTGTCCCGAAGAGACCTTGGACACATATCTCCATGGATTTCATTTCTGATCTTCCGCTATCTCAGGGCATGTCCGTTATCTGGGTGATATGTGATCGCTTCTCAAAGATGGTCCATTTGGTTCCTTTGCCTAAGCTGCCTTCCTCTTCCGATCTGGTTCCTGTGTTTTTCCAGAACGTGGTTCGTTTGCACGGCATCCCTGAGAATATTGTGTCAGACAGAGGATCCCAGTTCGTTTCCAGGTTCTGGCGATCCTTTTGTAGTAGGATGGGCATTGATTTGTCGTTTTCGTCTGCTTTCCATCCTCAGACTAATGGACAGACGGAGCGAACCAATCAGACTTTGGAGGCTTATTTGAGGTGTTTTGTCTCTGCTGATCAGGACGATTGGGTGACATTCTTGCCGTTGGCTGAGTTTGCCCTTAATAATCGGGCTAGTTCCGCCACCTTGGTTTCGCCTTTTTTCTGCAACTCTGGTTTCCATCCTCGCTTTTCTTCGGGTCATGTGGAGCCTTCTGACTGTCCTGGGGTGGATTCTGTGGTGGATAGGTTGCAGCGGATCTGGAATCATGTGGTGGACAACTTGAAGTTGTCACAGGAGAGGGCTCAGCGCTTTGCCAACCGCCGCCGCGGTGTGGGTCCCCGACTACGCGTTGGGGATTTGGTATGGCTTTCTTCCCGCTTTGTTCCTATGAAGGTCTCCTCTCCCAAATTTAAACCTCGTTTTATTGGGCCTTACAAGATATTGGAAATCCTTAATCCTGTATCTTTTCGTCTGGATCTTCCTGTGTCGTTTGCTATTCACAATGTATTTCATAGGTCCTTGTTGCGGCGGTACATTGTGCCTGTAGTTCCTTCTGCTGAGCCTCCTGCTCCGGTGTTGGTTGAGGGCGAGTTGGAGTACGTGGTGGAGAAGATCTTGGATTCTCGCCTCTCCAGGCGGAGGCTTCAGTACCTGGTCAAGTGGAAGGGCTATGGTCAGGAGGATAATTCCTGGGTGGTCGCCTCTGATGTTCATGCGGCCGATTTAGTTCGTGCCTTTCATGCCGCTCATCCTGATCGCCCTGGTGGTCGTGGTGAGGGTTCGGTGACCCCTCACTAAGGGGGGGGGTACTGTTGTGAATTTGCTTTTTGCTCCCTCTAGTGGTTACTAGTTTTTTGACTCTGGTTTTTCTGTCATTCCTTTTATCCGCACCTGGGTCGTTAGTTTAGGGTGTTGCTATTTAAGCTCCCTGGACCTTCAGTTCTATGCCTGGCAACGTAGTTATCAGAGCTAGTCTGCTGTGCTCTTGTCTACTGATCCTGGTTCCAGTTATATCAGCTAAGTCTGCTTTTTGCTTTTTGCTATTTGTTTTGGTTTTGTATTTTTGTCCAGCTTGTTCCAAATATATATCCTGACCTTTGCTGGAAGCTCTAGGGGGCTGGTGTTCTCCCCCCGGACCGTTAGACGGTTCGGGGGTTCTTGAATTTCCAGTGTGGATTTTGATAGGGTTTTTGTTGACCATATAAGTTACCTTTCTTTATTCTGCTATCAGTTAGCGGGCCTCTCTGTGCTAAACCTGGTTCATTTCTGTGTTTGTCATTTCCTCTTACCTCACCGTTATTATTTGTGGGGGGCTTCTATCCAGCTTTGGGGTCCCCTTCTCTGGAGGCAAGAAAGGTCTTTTGTTTTCCTCTACTAGGGGTAGCTAGATTCTCCGGCTGGAGCGTGTCATCTAGAATCAACGTAGGAATGATCCCCGGCTACTTCTAGTGTTGGCGTTAGGAGTAGATATATGGTCAACCCAGTTACCACTGCCCTATGAGCTGGATTTTTGTATTCTGCAGACTTCCACGTTCCTCTGAGACCCTCGCCATTGGGGTCATAACATTCTGATTACAATGTTGACCGGCATGGAAGTGACAGAGGAGCAAGGTTAAATAGCGACTCCCACATCCTGATGGGAACAGGTGAACAGAGGGGATGATGCACACAAGTTCAATTCCACCAGTGGCCACCGGGGGAGCCCAAAATCCAATTTCACAACAGTACCCCCCCCTCAAGGAGGGGGCACCGAACCCTCACCAGAACCACCAGGGCGATCAGGATGAGCCCTATGAAAGGCACGGACCAGATCAGAGGCATGAACATCAGAGGCAGTCACCCAAGAATTATCCTCCTGACCGTATCCCTTCCATTTGACCAGATACTGGAGTTTCCGTCTGGAAACACGAGAGTCCAAGATTTTTTCCACAACGTACTCCAACTCGCCCTCAACCAACACCGGAGCAGGAGGCTCAACGGAAGGCACAACCGGTACCTCATACCTGCGCAATAATGACCGATGAAAAACATTATGAATAGAAAAAGATGCAGGGAGGTCCAAACGGAAGGACACAGGGTTAAGAATCTCCAATATCTTGTACGGGCCGATGAACCGAGGCTTAAACTTAGGAGAAGAAACCCTCATAGGGACAAAACGAGAAGACAACCACACCAAGTCCCCGACACAAAGCCGAGGACCAACCCGACGCCGGCGGTTGGCAAAAAGCTGAGTCTTCTCCTGGGACAACTTCAAATTGTCCACTACCTGCCCCCAAATCTGATGCAACCTCTCCACCACAGCATCCACTCCAGGACAATCCGAAGATTCCACCTGACCGGAGGAAAATCGAGGATGAAACCCCGAATTACAGAAAAAAGGAGACACCAAGGTGGCAGAGCTGGCCCGATTATTGAGGGCAAACTCCGCTAAAGGCAAAAAAGCAACCCAATCATCCTGATCTGCAGACACAAAACACCTCAAATATGTCTCCAAAGTCTGATTCGTCCGCTCGGTCTGGCCATTAGTCTGAGGATGGAAAGCAGACGAGAAAGACAAATCTATGCCCATCCTAGCACAGAATGCCCGCCAAAATCTAGACACGAATTGGGTTCCTCTGTCAGAAACGATATTCTCCGGAATACCATGCAAACGAACCACATTTTGAAAAAACAGAGGAACCAACTCGGAAGAAGAAGGCAACTTAGGCAGGGGAACCAAATGGACCATCTTAGAGAAACGGTCACACACCACCCAGATGACAGACATCTTCTGAGAAACAGGAAGATCCGAAATAAAATCCATCGAGATGTGCGTCCAAGGCCTCTTCGGGATAGGCAAGGGCAACAACAATCCACTAGCCCGAGAACAACAAGGCTTGGCCCGAGCACAAACGCCACAAGACTGCACAAAGCCTCGTACATCTCGTGACAGGGAAGGCCACCAGAAGGACCTTGCCACCAAATCCCTGGTACCAAAGATTCCAGGATGACCTGCCAACGCAGAAGAATGAACCTCAGAAATGACTTTACTGGTCCAATCATCAGGAACAAACAGTCTACCAGGTGGGCAACGATCAGGTCTATCCGCCTGAAACTCCTGCAAGGCCCGCCGCAGGTCTGGAGAAACGGCAGACAATATCACTCCATCCTTAAGGATACCTGTAGGTTCAGAATTACCAGGGGAGTCAGGCTCAAAACTCCTAGAAAGGGCATCCGCCTTAACATTCTTAGAACCCGGTAGGTATGACACCACAAAATTAAACCGAGAGAAAAACAACGACCAGCGCGCCTGTCTAGGATTCAGGCGTCTGGCGGACTCAAGATAAATTAAATTTTTGTGGTCGGTCAATACCACCACCTGATGTCTAGCCCCCTCAAGCCAATGACGCCACTCCTCAAAAGCCCACTTCATGGCCAAAAGCTCCCGATTCCCAATATCATAATTCCGCTCGGCGGGCGAAAATTTACGAGAAAAAAAAGCACAAGGTTTCATCACGGAGCAGTCGGAACTTCTCTGCGACAAAACCGCCCCAGCTCCGATTTCAGAAGCGTCGACCTCAACCTGAAAAGGAAGAGCAACATCAGGCTGACGCAACACAGGGGCGGAAGAAAAGCGGCGCTTAAGCTCCCGAAAGGCCTCCACAGCAGCAGGGGACCAATCAGCAACATCAGCACCCTTCTTAGTCAAATCAGTCAATGGTTTAACAACATCAGAAAAACCAGCAATAAATCGACGATAAAAGTTAGCAAAGCCCAAAAATTTCTGAAGACTCTTAAGAGAAGAGGGTTGCGTCCAATCACAAATAGCCTGAACCTTGACAGGATCCATCTCGATGGAAGAGGGGGAAAAAATGTATCCCAAGAAGGAAATCTTTTGAACCCCAAAAACGCACTTAGAACCCTTCACACACAAGGAATTAGACCGCAAAACCTGAAAAACCCTCCTGACCTGCTGGACATGAGAGTCCCAGTCATCCGAAAAAATCAGAATATCATCCAGATACACAATCATAAATTTATCCAAATAATCACGGAAAATGTCATGCATAAAGGACTGAAAGACTGAAGGGGCATTTGAAAGGCCAAAAGGCATCACCAAATACTCAAAGTGGCCCTCGGGCGTATTAAATGCGGTTTTCCACTCATCCCCCTGCTTAATTCGCACCAAATTATACGCCCCACGGAGATCTATCTTAGAGAACCACTTGGCCCCCTTTATGCGAGCAAACAAATCAGTCAGCAGTGGCAACGGATATTGATATTTAACCGTGATTTTATTCAAAAGCCGATAATCAATACACGGCCTCAAAGAGCCATCTTTCTTAGACACAAAGAAAAAACCGGCTCCTAAGGGAGATGACGAAGGACGAATATGTCCCTTTTCCAAGGACTCCTTTATATATTCTCGCATAGCAGCATGTTCAGGCACAGACAGATTAAATAAAAGACCCTTAGGGTATTTCCTACCCGGAATCAAATCTATGGCACAATCGCACTCCCGGTGCGGAGGTAATGAACCAAGCTTAGGTTCTTCAAAAACGTCACGATAGTCAGACAAGAATTCAGGAATCTCAGAGGGAATAGATGATGAAATGGAAACCAAAGGTACGTCCCCATGCATCCCCTTACATCCCCAGCTTAACACAGACATAGCTTTCCAGTCGAGGACTGGGTTATGAGATTGCAGCCATGGCAATCCAAGCACCAACACATCATGTAGATTATACAGCACAAGAAAGCGAATAATCTCCTGATGATCCGGATTAATTCGCATAGTTACTTGTGTCCAGTATTGTGGTTTATTACTAGCCAATGGGGTGGAGTCAATCCCCTTCAGAGGTATAGGAGTTTCAAGAGGCTCTAAATCATACCCACAGCGTTTGGCAAAGGACCAATCCATAAGACTCAAAGCGGCGCCAGAGTCGACATAGGCGTCCGCGGTAATAGATGATAAAGAACAAATCAGGGTCACAGATAGAATAAACTTAGACTGAAAAGTGCCAATTGAAACTGACTTATCAAGCTTCTTAGTGCGCTTAGAGCATGCTGATATAACATGAGTTGAATCACCACAATAAAAGCACAACCCATTTTTTCGTCTAAAATTCTGCCGTTCGCTTCTGGACAGAATTCTATCACATTGCATATTCTCTGGCGTCTTCTCAGTAGACACCGCCAAATGGTGCACAGGTTTGCGCTCCCGCAGACGTCTATCGATCTGGATAGCCATTGTCATGGACTCATTCAGACCCGCAGGCACAGGGAACCCCACCATAACATCCTTAATGGCATCAGAGAGACCCTCTCTGAAATTCGCCGCCAGGGCGCACTCATTCCACTGAGTAAGCACAGACCATTTACGGAATTTTTGGCAGTATATTTCAACTTCATCTTGCCCCTGAGATAGGGACATCAAGGCTTTTTCCGCCTGAAGCTCTAAATGAGGTTCCTCATAAAGCAACCCCAAGGCCAGAAAAAACGCATCCACATTGAGCAACGCAGGATCCCCTGGAGCCAATGCAAAAGCCCAATCTTGAGGGTCGCCCCGGAGCAAGGAAATCACAATCCTGACCTGCTGTGCAGGATCTCCAGCAGAGCGAGATTTCAGGGACAAAAACAACTTGCAATTATTTTTGAAATTTTGAAAGCAAGATCTATTCCCCGAGAAAAATTCAGGCAAAGGAATTCTAGGTTCAGATATAGGAACATGAACAACAAAATCTTGTAAATTTTGAACCTTCGTGGTGAGATTATTCAAACCTGCAGCTAAACTCTGAATATCCATTTTAAACAGGTGAACACAGAGCCATTCCAGGATTAGAAGGAGAGAGAGAGAGGAAGGCTGCAATATAGGCAGACTTGCAAGTGATTCAATTGAAAGCACACTCAGAACTGAAGGAAAAAAAAAAAAAAAAAAAAAATTTCAGCAGACTTCTTTTTTCTCTCCTTTCTCTGCCAATTAATTTAACCCTTTGTAGGCCGGTCAAACTGTTATGGTTCTCAATGGCAAGAGAACATAGCCCAGCATACATATGAACTAGCTCTTGGAAGGATGGAAACTTAAACTGACCATGAACTAAACCTGCCGCACAACTAACAGTAGCCGGGTAGCGTAGCCTGCGTTTTATCCCTAGACGCTCAGCACCAGCCGGAGGACTAACTAATCCTGGCAGAGGAAAATACAGTCCTGGCTCACCTCTAGAGAAATTTCCCCGAAAGGCAGACAGAGGCCCCCACATATATTGGCGGTGATTTTAGATGAAAATGACAAACGTAGTATGAAAATAGGTTTAGCAAAATCGAGGTCCGCTTACTAGATAGCAGGAAGACAGAAAGGGCACTTTCATGGTCAGCTGAAAACCCTATCAAAATACCATCCTGAAATTACTTTAAGACTCTAGTATTAACTCATAACATCAGAGTGGCAATTTCAGATCACAAGAGCTTTCCAGACACAGAAACGAAACTGCAGCTGTGAACTGGAACAAAATGCAAAAAACAAACAAGGACAAAAGTCCGACTTAGCTGGGAGTTGTCTAGAAGCAGGAACATGCACAGAAAGGCTTCTGATTACAATGTTGACCGGCATGGAAGTGACAGAGGAGCAAGGTTAAATAGCGACTCCCACATCCTGATGGGAACAGGTGAACAGAGGGGATGATGCACACAAGTTCAATTCCACCAGTGGCCACCGGGGGAGCCCAAAATCCAATTTCACAACAAGGGCCATTTTGAGTATTTGGTAATGCCTTTTGGACTTTCTAATGCTCCTTCAGTCTTTCAGTCCTTTATGCACAATATTTTCCGTGAATATCTGGATAAGTTTATGATTGTGTATTTGGATGATATTTTGGTGTTTTCTGATGACTGGGAGTCTCATGTTCTACAAGTCAGGAAGGTGTTTCAAGTCCTGCGGGCCAATTCTCTGTTTGTGAAGGGCTCAAAATGTCTCTTCGGAGTCCAGAAGATTTCTTTTTTGGGGTACATTTTTTCTCCTTCTACTATTGAGATGGATCCCATCAAGGTTCAGGCGATTTGTGACTGGACACAACCTACATCTGTTAAGAGTCTTCAGAAGTTCTTGGGTTTTGCTAATTTTTATCGTCGGTTCATTTCTAATTTTTCCAGTGTTGTTAAACCTTTGACTGATTTGACTAAAAAGGGTGCTGATGTTGCAGATTGGTCTCCTGCGGCTGTGGAGGCCTTTCAGGAACTTAAGCGCCGGTTTTCTTCTGCTCCTGTGTTATGTCAACCAGATGTTTCACTTCCTTTTCAAGTTGAGGTTGATGCTTCCGAGATTGGAGCGGGGGCGGTTTTGTCACAGAGAAGTTCCGATGGCTCGGTGATGAAGCCATGTGCGTTCTTTTCTAGAAAATTCTCGCCCGCCGAGCGCAATTATGATGTGGGTAATCGGGAGCTTTTGGCCATGAAGTGGGCATTTGAGGAGTGGCGTCATTGGCTTGAGGGTGCTAGACATCGTGTGGTGGTCTTGACTGATCACAAAAATCTGATTTACCTTGAGTCTGCCAGGCGTTTGAATCCTAGACAGGCTCGTTGGTCGTTTTTTTCTCGTTTCAATTTTGTGGTTTCATACTTGCCAGGTTCAAAGAATGTGAAGGCAGATGCTCTTTCCAGGAGTTTTGTGCCTGACTCTCCTGGAGACTCTGGGCCTACTGGCATCCTTAGGGATGGGGTAATATTGTCCGCCGTCTCCCCAGACTTGCGACGTGCATTGCAGGAGTTTCAGGTGGATAAACCTGATCGGTGTCCACCAGAAAGACTGTTTGTTCCGGATGATTGGACCAGTAGAGTCATCTCCGAGGTCCATTCTTCTGTGTTGGCTGGTCATCCTGGAATATTTGGTACTAGAGACTTGGTGGCCAGGTCTTTTTGGTGGCCTTCCTTGTCAAGGGATGTGCGCACCTTCGTGCAGTCTTGTGAAGTGTGTGCTCGGGCTAAGCCTTGCTGTTCTCGGGCCAGTGGGTTGTTGTTATCCTTGCCTATTCCGAAGAGGCCTTGGACGCACATTTCCATGGATTTTATTTCAGATCTCCCTGTCTCACAGAAAATGTCCGTTATCTGGGTTGTGTGTGACCGCTTTTCTAAGATGGTTCATTTGGTACCCTTGCCTAAGTTGCCTTCCTCCTCTGAGTTGGTCCCTTTGTTTTTTCAGAACGTGGTTCGTTTGCATGGGATTCCGGAGAATATCGTTTCGGACAGGGGATCCCAGTTTGTGTCTAGATTTTGGTGGACGTTTTGTGCTAAGATGGGCATTAATTTGTCTTTCTCGTCTGCATTCCATCCTCAGACGAATGGCCAGACGGAGCGAACTAATCAGACCTTGGAAACTTATTTAAGGTGTTTTGTTTCTGCTGATCAAGATGACTGGGTTGCCTTTTTGCCACTGGCCGAATTTGCCCTTAATAATCGGGCTAGTTCTGCTACTTTGGTTTCTCCTTTCTTTTGTAATTCGGGGTTTCATCCTCGTTTTTCCTCTGGTCAGGTGGAGCCTTCGGATTGTCCTGGAGTGGACGTGGTGGTGGATAGGTTACATCAGATTTGGAATCAGGTGGTGGACAATGTGAAGTTGTATCAGGAGAAGGCTCAGCAGTTTGCTGATCGTCGTCGCCGCGTGGGTCCCCGACTTCGTGTTGGGGACTTGGTGTGGTTGTCTTCTCGTTTTGTCCCTATGAAGGTCTCTTCTCCCAAGTTTAAGCCTCGGTTCATCGGTCCTTATAAGATCTTGGAGATTCTTAACCCTGTATCTTTTCGTTTGGATCTCCCAGCATCGTTTGCTATTCATAATGTGTTCCATCAGTCGTTATTGCGGAGGTATGAGGTGCCCGTTGTTCCTTCGGTTGAGCCTCCTGCTCCGGTGCTGGTGGAGGGAGAATTGGAGTATGTTGTTGAGAAGATCTTGGATTCTCGTGTTTCCAGACGTAAACTCCAGTATTTGGTTAAGTGGAAGGGTTATGGTCAGGAGAATAATTCCTGGGTGGTCGCCTCTGATGTTCATGCGACTGATTTGGTCCGCGCCTTCCATAGAGCTCATCCTGATCGCCCTGGGGGTTCTCGTGAGGGTTCGGTGACCCCTCCTCAAGGGGGGGGTACTGTTGTGGATTCTGTTTTTGGGCTCCCTCTGGTGGTTACAACTGGTACTGGGTGACTTTGGTGGGTTGCGGTCTCTGGTTTCCACCTGTCCATCAGTGGCTGGGTGTTTCCTATTTAACCTGGCTTTCCTGTCATTCCCTTGCCGGCTATCAATGTATCAGTGTGTGTCTCTGTTACCTGCTCCTAGGCCTTCAAGACAAGCTAAGTCTGTATTTCCCTGTTTCATGATTGCTTTCATGTTTTTTAGTCCAGCTTGCAGATATGTAATTCTCTGCTGCTGGTTGCTCTAGTGGGCTGAAATTACCACTCATGTACCATGAGTTGGCACATGAGTTTAAGTAATTTCAGGATGGTATTTTGAAGGGGGTTTTTCAGCTGACCGCGCAGTTCACCTTTTGTATCCTCTGCTATCTAGCTTAAGCGGGCCTCATTTTGCTGAATCTGTTTTCATAACTACGTTTGTGCCTTCCTCTCATTTCATCGTCATTATATGTGGGAGGCTGCTATCTCTGTGGGAATATTTCTCTGGAAGCAAGTGAGGTCTGTTATTCTTCTGATAGGGGAAGCTAGATCTCCGGCTGGCGTGAGACGTCTAGGGGCCCCCCAGGAACGTCCCCCGGCTACTGTTAGTTGAGTGTTGAGGTTCAGGATCGCGGTCAGCTCAGGTTCCATCACCCTAGAGCTCGTCCTGTTTTTGCCCGTGTTATGTTGACAAATTCCCTGCCATTGGGAATCATGACAGCCTACCTCCTGGGGAGTGTTGTTCACTTGGTTGGCTGTTGTGAAGGGGTTTCTCTTCACCATGGAGATTATTCTTCTATCCTCCACCACTGTTGTCTTCCGTGGATGCCCAGGTCTTTTTGCATTGATGAGTTCACCAGTGCTTTCTTTCTTTCTCAGGATGTACCAAACTGTAGATTTTGCCACTCCTAATATTGTAGCAATTTCTCGGCTTGTTTTTTTCTGTTTTCGCAGCTTAAGGATGGCTTGTTTCACTTGCATGGAGAGCTCCTTTGACCGCATGTTTACTTCACAGCAAAACCTTCCAAATGCAAGCACCACATCTCAAATCAACTCCAGGCCTTTTCTCTGCTTAATTGAGAATGACATAACGAAGGGATTGCCCACACCTGTTCATGAAATAGCCTTGGAGTCAATTGTCCATATACTTTTGGTCCCTTTAAAAACAGGGTCGCACATGTTAAGGAGCTGAAACTCCTAAACCCTTCATCCAATTTTATTGTGGATACCCTCAAATGAAAGCTGAAAGTCTGAACTTCAACTGCATCTGAATTGTTTTGTTTAAAATTCATTGTGGTAATGTCTATAACCAAAATTAGAAAAATGTTGTCTCTGTCCAAATATACACTCACTGGCCACTTTATTAGGTACACCTGTCCAACTTCTTGTTAACACTTAATTTCTAATCAGCCAATCACATGGCGGCAACTCAGTGCATTTAGGCATGTAGACATGGTCAAGACAATCTCCTGCAGTTCAAACCGAGCATCAGTATGGGGAAGAAAGGTGATTTGAGTGCCTTTGAACGTGGCATGGTTGTTGGTGCCAGAAGGGCTGGTCTGAGTATTTCAGAAACTGCTGATCTACTGGGATTTTCACGCACAGCCATCTCTAGGGTTTACAGAGAATGGTCCGAAAAAGAAAAAAAATCCAGTGAGCGGCAGTTCTGTGGGCGGAAATGCCTTGTTGATGCCAGAGGTCAGAGGAGAATGGGCAGACTGGTTCGAGCTGATAGAAAGGCAACAGTGACTCAAATCGCCACCCGTTACAACCAAGGTAGGCCTAAGAGCATCTCTGAACGCACAGTGCATCGAACTTTGAGGCAGATGGGCTACAGCAGCAGAAGACCACACCGGGTACCACTCCTTTCAGCTAAGAACAGGAAACTGAGGCTACAATTTGTACAAGCTCATCGAAATTGGACAGTAGAAGATTGGAAAAACGTTGCTTGGTCTGATGAGTCTCGATTTCTGCTGCGACATTCGGATGGTAGGGTCAGAATTTGGCGTAAACAACATGAAAGCATGGATCCATCCTGCCTTGTATGGAGCATCTTTGGGATGTGCAGCCGACAAATCTGCGGCAACTGTGTGATGCCATCATGTCAATATGGACCAAAATCTCTGAGGAATGCTTCCAGCACCTTGTTGAATCTATGCCACGAAGAATTGAGGCAGTTCTGAAGGCAAAAGGGGGTCCAACCCGTTACTAGCATGGTGTACCTAATAAAGTGGCCGGTGAGTGTATATGGACCTAACTGTATGTGAAATATAAAAAATATAAAGTATTAAAATGAAAAAATAAGTTAAAAAAGTATTGGTTCTCAAGTTGATTACATGTTTGCTACATTATTCTCTAATATGTTCTCTAATAAAGAGCTCAACGGCAAAATTCACAAAAGTTGTTTGATCCATGAGTTGGCCAATACATTTTGTGGTTCAATTAGAATTGGTATTTAAACATTCCTCCACATCATGCTGTTCTCATTCTGACATCATGAAACCAAGACGACACCTAACACCTTGCGAGACCGCTACGTCATCACATTGTGGCAAGGCATTACAGGGAACGGGAGCATCGCGAGGAGCGGGAAGGCAGCGGGGGCCGCCAGAAGGTGACAATATCACAATTTTTAATTTTAATTCTTCCTTTTTTTTTACAGGTTTATGGTTCCCAGGGCCTGGAGGAGAGTCTCCTCTTCTTCACCCTGGGTACCATCCGCACATGATCCGCTAACTTCCCGCATGGTGGGCATAGCCCCATGCGGGAAGTAAGCGGATCAATGTATTCCTATGTGTGAGGAATTGCCATGATTCCGCACAACGAATGAACATGCTGTGCTTTTTTCCGGAATGCGATTCTGCCCCGGAAAAAAATTCAGCATGTGCACAAAAAATGCGGAATGCATTAAAAATGATGAGATGCTTATGTAAGCGTTTTTTTTAGCATTTTTTCGTCGGAAATGGCCGAAAAAATGCTAAAAATCCTGAACATGTGCACATAGCCTAAAGGGAGGTAAGAGGTACCCAAGTGTCACATCAGATCATTCTAACCATTTACATCAGTATGGTCTGCGTGCTAAACGACCTGCAAGAGTACCTGATCACACCACCAGGCATAGGCACATGGGCCAGGGACCATCTAAGCTGAATGAGGGCCCAGAGGGCCTCTGTGTTGTTCACTTATGAAAGTTGATTCAAGCTGAACTGAAATGATGGCCACCAATGACGTTGGAGATGTCAAGGAGAGCACTATGCATCAGCCACTTTTGTCACCAGTGGTGGTGGTGTTACTATGTGGGCAGGTGTGTCTAGTCAGTACAGAATGCCCTACACTTTGTGAACGGTCCAGTAACTAGTACTTCAATAACAGCATTAATCCAGTTTTTGCATCTCTGCACAAACAATGCCGCCCTCATTTCATCTTCATGGACAACAATGCTCAAACTCATTGAAGTCGCATCATTAGCAAACGGCTGCTGGAGACTGGAGTACCTCAAATGGTGTGGCCTGCACTTTCACCTGACCTGAATCCCATAGAAAACCTATGGGATCAGCTGAGCCGATGTGCAGAGGCTAGTAACACTGTATCCCAGAACATCAATGACCAGAGGGATGCCTGTCAAGAAGAGTGGGATGTCATGCCTCAGCAGACAATAACTTGACTTGTGAACGGTATGAGACGTCGTTGTCAGGCTATAATTGATGCTCAAGGCCACATGACAAGTTGTTGAGTCATTGACTTTTTTGGGGGGTTACACGTACCACTGCTGTTGGCGTTTGCTTCAATAAATTGTTTGAGAGGAGGAAATCACCATTGCATGCTTCTTAGGGTTGAGCGACTTTCATTTTTTTAAGATCGAGTAGGGTTTTGGGAAACCCGATTTTGTCCAGAGTCGAGTCGAGTGCAGTCGGCCGATTATCGCTAAAAGTCGGGGATCGACCGAAACACGAAACCCAATGCAAGTCAATGGGGAAGCATAGTCGGCAGTGAGTGGAGGCCAGGAAAACACCTACAGTGCCCATTTTAATGCCAAAAACATCCATTCTTGTTTCTGAAGCTTGCCAATCTTAATTAACTGTATAATAATAGTTGGGCATAGGGAATTGGGGGAAAGTTGTGGGGGGAGTAGGGCTGGCTCAAGTTTTTCGTGGGCCCAGGAAATGCGGACTACGTCACGGCGGTGTTGCAGGGAAAGGTAAGTATTTAAAAGTTGCAAGTGCTGTGATCCTGAGCAAGCAGGGGGGGGCCCACTCGTTCGCATTGCCACTGGCACAGGGCCCCTCAAAGTACGGCGGTGTGTTTGCATGGCGGGGGCGCCTCCCACCAGCAGCGACACTTTTGCGTACTCTGAGGGGCCCTGTGCCAGTGACGTCGCCAACGAGTATGCCCCCCCACCTGATGAAGGAACCTGCACTTTCATCTGCACCTTCCTCTTTGTCCCTGTGTAAGGTGGTATAACATGCGGGAAGGGGAACCTTACTTTCAGCAGGGACAGATTCTGGCTGTGTAGAGTACAAGGGGAATGTAGTGGTCTAGGTCAATGTACCAGCAGACTCATTTAGCAGTGGCTGGGCAATGGGCAGGATGAGGAGGAAACAGATATAGGGCCAAAGAATAAAGTAGGCTACATGCAGTTCAAAATTGGTAACAGGACTAAACAGGCGGCATTGCTTTGTTCAGTGGAGTAGCAAACCCAAGAGCAGCAGACACTGTTTCAAGGGCCTAACCACACTAGTAGGCCAAATGCAGTTTAATATCTGATAGTATAGGGCGAAAGCCAGAATGTGGAAGCTCAGCTTTGTTCAGTTGAGGACAACACCAGGGAGGGGCAGACACCTTTAGTAGGCCGGAAAAGCCTATTGCATTTTTTAAAATGGTAATTTGGAGCAGAAGGTTGAAGCTCAGCTTTATTTAGTTGAGGGCAACACCAGGGAGGGGCAGAAGCCGTTAGTAGGCCCTAACCACCATTTTTTTTTTTAAAACCACTTAATGAGAGCCGGAAGGTTGAAGCTCAGCTTTATTTAGTTGAGGACAACACCAGGCAGGGGCACACAGACAGACACCTTTAGTAGGCCGGAAAAGCCTATTGCATTTTTCAAAATGGTAATTTGGAGCAGAAGGTTGAAGCTCAGCTTTATTTAGTTGAGGGCAACACCAGGCAGGGGCACACAGACAGACACCTTTAGTAGGCCGGAAAAGCCTATTGCATTTTTCAAAATGGTAATTTGGAGCAGAAGGTTGAAGCTCAGCTTTATTTAGTTGAGGGCAACACCAGGGAGGGGCAGAAGCCGTTAGTAGGCCCTAACCACCATTTTTTTTTTTAAAACCACTTAATGAGAGCCGGAAGGTTGAAGCTCAGCTTTATTTAGTTGAGGACAACACCAGGCAGGGGCACACAGACAGACACCTTTAGTAGGCCGGAAAAGCCTATTGCATTTTTCAAAATGGTAATTTGGAGCAGAAGGTTGAAGCTCAGCTTTATTTAGTTGAGGGCAACACCAGGGAGGGGCAGAAGCCGTTAGTAGGCCCTAACCAAAGTTGAAGGCCAAATGCAGTTTAATTTCTGATACTATAGGCCGAAAGCCAGAAGGTGGAAGCTCCGATTTAGACAGTGGAGGACAATTTGAATTAGGGACTGCAGACAGACTTAGTAGGCTGTCCCCTGTGGACCATGCATCCACCACATTAACCCATTGCGCCGTAATGGACACGTAATCTTCCGTGGCCATGCCTACATGTCCATGCGTCTGTTGTCAGGTGCACCTTTGTACTCACAGATTGCCAGAGTGCATGGACAATGCGGTCTTCTACATGCTGGTGGAGGGTTGGGATGGCTTTTCTCGCAAAAGAAGTGTCGACTGGTTAGCTTGTAGCGTGGTACAGCGTAGTCCATCATGGCCTTATTAATAGTAAATAAAATATATAACTAGGCTCTATGAACTTTTAAATAGGTTCCAGGGGTACACGGGCAGCATTGGTGTGGTCAGTGGAGGAGTATTGCAAGTAGGGGCTGCAGACAGGCTATCAAAGGCCTAAAATAACAAACAATAGGCTCATGGCAGTTTTACAGCGGTTACATGGATACACGGGCAGGCAGCTTGGTGGTGGTGAGTGGAGGAGTATTTAAAGTAGGGACCGCAGACAGGCTTCAAAGGCCTAACATAAGAAAATGGGCTGGCTGTAGGCACTTTATAATTGGTTCCAGGGGTACACGGGCAGCAGTGGTCTGGTCAGTGGAGGACTAGTGGAAGGAGGGACCGCAGACAGGCTTCAAAGGCCTAAAATAACAAACAATAGGCTCATGGCAGTTTTACAGCGGTTACATGGATACACGGGCAGGCAGCTTGGTGGTCAGTGGAGGAGTATTTAAAGTAGGGACCGCAGACAGGCTTCAAAGGCCTAACATAAGAAAATGGGCTGGCTGTAGGCACTTTATAATTGGTTCCAGGGGTACACGGGCAGCAGTGGTCTGGTCAGTGGAGGACTAGTGGAAGGAGGGACCGCAGACAGGCTTCAAAGGCCTAAAATAACAAACAATAGGCTCATGGCAGTTTTACAGCGGTTACATGGATACACGGGCAGGCAGCTTGGTGGTGAGTGGAGGAGTATTTAAAGTAGGGACCGCAGACAGGCTATCAAAGGCCTAACATAACAAACAATAGGCTCATGGCAGTTTTACAGCGGTTACATGGATACACGGGCAGGCAGCTTGGTGGTGGTGAGTGGAGGAGTATTTAAAGTAGGGACCGCAGACAGGCTTCAAAGGCCTAACATAAGAAAATGGGCTGGCTGTAGGCACTTTATAATTGGTTCCAGGGGTACACGGGCAGCAGTGGTCTGGTCAGTGGAGGACTAGTGGAAGGAGGGACCGCAGACAGGCTTCAAAGGCCTAAAATAACAAACAATAGGCTCATGGCAGTTTTACAGCGGTTACATGGATACACGGGCAGGCAGCTTGGTGGTCAGTGGAGGAGTATTTAAAGTAGGGACCGCAGACAGGCTTCAAAGGCCTAACATAAGAAAATGGGCTGGCTGTAGGCACTTTATAATTGGTTCCAGGGGTACACGGGCAGCAGTGGTCTGGTCAGTGGAGGACTAGTGGAAGGAGGGACCGCAGACAGGCTTCAAAGGCCTAAAATAACAAACAATAGGCTCATGGCAGTTTTACAGCGGTTACATGGATACACGGGCAGGCAGCTTGGTGGTCAGTGGAGGAGTATTTAAAGTAGGGACCGCAGACAGGCTATCAAAGGCCTAACATAAGAAAATGGGCTGGCTGTAGGCACTTTATAATTGGTTCCAGGGGTACACGGGCAGCAGTGGTCTGGTCAGTGGAGGACTAGTGGAAGGAGGGACCGCAGACAGGCTTCAAAGGCCTAAAATAACAAACAATAGGCTTATGGCAGTTTTACAGCGGTTACATGGATACACGGGCAGGCAGCTTGGTGGTGAGTGGAGGAGTATTTAAAGTAGGGACCGCAGACAGGCTATCAAAGGCCTAACATAACAAACAATAGGCTCATGGCAGTTTTACAGCGGTTACATGGATACACGGGCAGGCAGCTTGGTGGTGGTGAGTGGAGGAGTATTTAAAGTAGGGACCGCAGACAGGCTTCAAAGGCCTAACATAAGAAAATGGGCTGGCTGTAGGCACTTTATAATTGGTTCCAGGGGTACACGGGCAGCAGTGGTCTGGTCAGTGGAGGACTAGTGGAAGGAGGGACCGCAGACAGGCTTCAAAGGCCTAAAATAACAAACAATAGGCTCATGGCAGTTTTACAGCGGTTACATGGATACACGGGCAGGCAGCTTGGTGGTCAGTGGAGGAGTATTTAAAGTAGGGACCGCAGACAGGCTTCAAAGGCCTAACATAAGAAAATGGGCTGGCTGTAGGCACTTTATAATTGGTTCCAGGGGTACACGGGCAGCAGTGGTCTGGTCAGTGGAGGAGTATTGCAAGTAGGGGCTGCAGACAGGCTACCAAAGGCCTAAAATAACAAACAGTAGGCAGTCATGGCAGTTTTACATCGGTTACATGGATACACAGGCAGGCACTCCAGGCAGCATTGTGGTCAGTGGAGGAGTATTGCAAGTAGGGGCCGCAGACAGGCTATCAAAGGCCTAAAATAACAAACAATAGGCTCATGGCAGTTTTACAGCGGTTACATGGATACACGGGCAGGCAGCTTGGTGGTCAGTGGAGGAGTATTTAAAGTAGGGACCGCAGACAGGCTATCAAAGGCCTAACATAACAAACAATAGGCTCATGGCAGTTTTACAGCGGTTACATGGATACACGGGCAGGCAGCTTGGTGGTGGTGAGTGGAGGAGTATTTAAAGTAGGGACCGCAGACAGGCTATCAAAGGCCTAAAATAACAAACAATAGGCTTATGGCAGTTTTACAGCGGTTACATGGATACACGGGCAGGCAGCTTGGTGGTCAGTGGAGGAGTATTTAAAGTAGGGACCGCAGACAGGCTATCAAAGGCCTAAAATAACAAACAATAGGCTCATGGCAGCTTTACAGCGGTTACATGGATACACAGGCAGCTTGGTGGTGAGTGGAGGAGTAGTGCAAGGAGTGTCTGTCCCAGTACTCCCAAAATATAAATAGATGTTAATGTCTCGCAAAACAACCAAAACAAAAAAAAAGGTGGCATACTTAGGTACAGGGGTGGGCTCATCTACTGAGTTTCTGACACAGTAATTTGGCAGTAACTATTTAATGGTGCCAATATAGGACACAGACACAGACTACTTTAAGTTGCATCATAGATGTCTACAAATTTGTATTGTCAGTGCCAGACATTGAATGATGTCAGCGAATAGACTAAAGATTGGTGGAGCTGTGCGACATAATTTTGGACGTGGTAGAGCACATTTTGAGCTGGGGTAGGGGGGAACTCTCTTGAGGCCGGCGGGACCGCCCCAGGGCCCCTCATGTTACAACGGTGTGTCTGACGTTGGGTGCGCACCACCACCGCCAGAGACACTACATTGTACTATGAGGGACCCAGTAGCAATGCCGTCAACCAAAAGCGAGCACACCCACCTCTTCAGACAAACAGCAGTCTCACGGGTGCTTGCGCCAAGTCGCGATACCACGGCCCCGTGTGGGGAGTTTTGCCATTTAGGGAGGTGTAAACATGTCGTATGCTGTACAATCAGCTGCAGCAAATTAGACATTAGAAAAGTAATTCACAGGCAAGAGCTTTTCATAGGAAAGCTAGGTGTCGGCCGGGCAAGGTGGGGCAAAAGATTTCGAAATCCAGTTGTGGTTCATTTTAATGAATGTTAGATCGTCAACATTTTGGGTAGCCAGACGAGTCCTTTTTTCGGTTAATATTGAACCTGCAGCACTGAATACTCTTTCTGATAGGACACTTGCTGCCGGGCAAGCAAGCTCCTGCAATGCATATTCTGCCAATTCTGGCCAGGTGTCTAATTTGGAGGCCCAGTAATCAAATGGGAATGACGGTTGAGGGAGAACATCGATAAGGGATGAAAAATAGTTAGTAACCATACTGGACAAATGTTGTCTCCTGTCACTTTCAATTGATGCAGCAGTACCTGTCCTGTCTGCGGTCATAGCAAAATCACTCCACAACCTGGTCAGAAAACCCCTCTGTCCAACGCCACTTCTGATGTGTGCACCCCTAACACTCCTAGTCTGCTGCCCCCTGGAGCTCGTGTGAGAACGATCACGTGCGCTGTGTGCTGGGAATGCCTGAAGCAAACGGTCAACAAGAGTTGATTGTTTGGTTGCTAATATTAGTTCCAAGTTCTCATGTGGCATAATATTTTGCAATTTGCCTTTATAGCGTGGATCAAGGAGGCAGGCCAACCAGTAATCGTCATCGTTCATCATTTTCGTAATGCGTGTGTCCCTTTTTAGGATACGTAAGGCATAATCCGCCATGTGGGCCAAAGTTCCAGTTGTCAAATCTCCGGTTGTGATTGGTTGAGGGGCAGTTGCAGGCAAATCTACGTCACTTGTGTCCCTCAAAAAACCAGAACCCGGCCGTGACACGCAACCAATTTCCTGTGCCCCCGGGAAAGGTTCGGCATTAAAAATATACTCATCCCCATCATCCTCCTCGTCCTCCACCTCCTCTTCGCCCGCTACCTCGTCCTGTACACTGCCCTGACCAGACAATGGCTGACTGTCATCAAGGCTTTCCTCTTCCTCTGGTGCAGACGCCTGCTCCTTTATGTGCGTCAAACTTTGCATCAGCAGACGCATTAGGGGGATGCTCATGCTTATTACGGCGTTGTCTGCACTAACCAGCCGTGTGCATTCCTCAAAACACTGAAGGACTTGACACATGTCTTGTATCTTAGACCACTGCACACCTGACAACTCCATGTCTGCCATCCTACTGCCTGCCCGTGTATCCTCCCACAAATAAATAACAGCACGCCTCTGTTCGCACAGTCTCTGAAGCATGTGCAGTGTTGAGTTCCACCTTGTTGCAACGTCTATGATTAGGCGATGCTGGGGAAGGTTCAAAGACCGCTGATAGGTCTGCATACGGCTGGCGTGTACAGGCGAACGTCGGATATGTGAGCAAAGTGCACGCACTTTGAGGAGCAGGTCGGAGAACCCAGGATAAGTTTTCAATAAGCACTGCACCACCAGGTTTAAGGTGTGAGCCAGGCAAGGAATGTGTTTCAGTTGGGAAAGGGAGATGGCAGCCATGAAATTCCTTCCGTTATCACTCACTACCTTGCCTGCCTCAAGATCTACTGTGCCCAGCCACGACTGTGTTTCTTGTTGCAAGAACTCGGACAGAACTTCCGCGGTGTGTCTGTTGTCGCCCAAGCACTTCATAGCCAATACAGCCTGCTGACGCTTGGCAGTAGCTGGCCCATAATGGGACAACTGGTGTGCAACAGTGTCATCTGCCGATGGAGTGGTTGGCAGACTGCGTTCTGTGGAAGAGCTGTAGCTTCTGCAGGAGGACGAGGAGGAGGAGGAGGAGGGGGTGCGAACGCCTACAGCCAACTGTTTCCTAGACCGTGGGCTAGGCACAACTGTCCCTAAATTGATGTCGCCTGTGGACCCTGCATCCACCACATTCACCCAGTGTGCCGTGATGGACACATAACGTCCCTGGCCATGCCTACTGGTCCATGCATCTGTAGTCAGGTGCACCTTTGTACTCACAGATTGCCTGAGTGCATGGACGATGCGCTGTTTAACATGCTGGTGCAGGGCTGGGATGGCTTTTCTGGAAAAAAAGTGTCGACTGGGTAGCTCGTATCGTGGTTCAGCGTACTCCATCAGGGCTTTGAAAGCTTCGCTTTCAACTAACCGGTAGGGCATCATCTCTAACGAGATTAGTCTAGCTATGTGGGCGTTAAAACCCTGTGTACGCGGATGCGAGGATAAGTACTTCCTTTTTCTAACCAGAGTCTCATGTAGGGTGAGCTGGACTGGAGAGCTGGAGATCGTGGAACTTTCGGGTGTGCCGGTGTACATGGCAGACTGAGAGACGGTTGGAGACGGTATTGTTTCCGCCGGTGCCCTAGATGCAATATTTCCTCCTACAAAACTGGTGATTCCCTGACCCTGACTGCTTTTGGCTGGCAAAGAAACCTGCACAGATACTGCCGGTGGTGCGGAAAATGGTGGCCTTACAGTGACGGAAGGGATGTTGCGTTGCTGACTAGCTTCATTGGCCGAGGGTGCTACAACCTTGAGGGACGTTTGGTAGTTAGTCCAGGCTTGAAAATGCATGGTGGTTAAGTGTCTATGCATGCAACTAGTATTTAGACTTTTCAGATTCTGACCTCTGCTTAAGCTAGTTGAACATTTTTGACAGATGACTTTGCGCTGATCAGTTGGATGTTGTTTAAAAAAATGCCAGACTGCACTCTTCCTAGACTCGGATCCCTTTTCAGGGATTGCAGACTGAGCTTTAACCGGATGGCAACGCTGTGCTCCAACAGGTTTTGGCTTTGACACGCGTTTTGGGCCAGATACGGGCCCGGCAGATGGAACCTGTTGCGATGTTGATGCCTGCTGCGGCCCCTCCTCCACCTCCGCTTCTGAACTACTGCCGCCTGCACCCTGTTCCCCCAATGGCTGCCAATCGGGGTCAATAACTGGGTCATCTATTACCTCCTCTTCGAGCTCGTGTGCAACTTCGTCTGTGTCACTGTGTCGGTCGGTGGTATAGCGTTCGTGGCGGGGCAACATAGTCTCATCAGGGTCTGATTGTGGATCTGTACCCTGAGAGGGCAATGTGGTGGTCTGAGTCAAAGGAGCAGCATAGTACTCTGGCTGTGGCTGTGCATCAGTGCACTCCATGTCAGAATATACTTGTAATGGGCATGGCCTGTTAAATGTTTCACTTTCTAAGCCAGGGACGGTATGTGTAAAGAGCTCCATGGAGTGACCCGTTGTGTCGCCTGCTGCATCCTTCTCTCTTGTTGTAGTTTTTGCTGAGGAGGACAAGGAAGCGACTTGTCCCTGACCGTGAACATCCACAAGCGACGCGCTGCTTTTACATTTACCAGTTTCGGAAGAGGAGGCAAAAGAGCTAGAGGCTGAGTCTGCAATGTAAGCCAAAACTTGCTGTTGCTGCTCCGCCTTTAAAAGCGGTTTTCCTACTCCCAGAAAAGAGAGCGTTCGAGGCCTTGTGTAGCCTGACGACGAAACTGGCTCCACAGCTCCAGACTTAGGTGGAATATTTTTATCCCCACGACCACCTGATGCTCCACTACCACTACCATCATTACCAGCTGACAATGAACGCCCACGACGACCTCTTGCACCAGACTTCCTCATTGTTTTAAAATCTTAACCAAAGTAACTTTATTTGTTGCTGTCAAACAACTTACACGGTGAGCTATAACTTCAGTATGATTTCAATATCCCTTAACAGGTTGGTGAGACCACAAGGAAAATCAGGCACAATGTTACACACTCTGTTTTCTGTGGCACAAAATCACAGAGATGACACACACGCAGGACTGTCACTCAAGCACTAATGTCAATATTAATCTCCCACCTAATTTATGTTTTTTTTTTTTTCAGGGAGACTTTAGAAACCAAATAATATTAAAAAAAAAAAAAAAAAAAAAAGGCTTTCTATGGCCCACAATTAGAGAGAGAGAGGTGGCACACCCAGGAGTCAAGACTGGCACACAAGCTGAAAGGGCAATATTACTCTCCCACTGTTTTTTTATGTTTTTTTTTTTTTCAGGGAGACTTTAGAAACCCAATAATATTTAAAAAAAAAAATAAATAGGCTTTCTATGGCCCACTGAATGAAAGGGAGAGAGGTGGCACACCCAGGAGTCAAGACTGGCACACAAGCTGAAAGGGCAATATTACTCTCCCACTGTTTTTTTATGTATTTTTTGTTTTTTAAGGGAGACTTTAGAAACCCAATAATATTAAAAAAAATAAATAAATAGGCTTTCTATGGCCCACTGAATGAAAGGGAGAGAGGTGGCACACCCAGGAGTCAAGACTGGCACACAAGCTGAAAGGGCAATATTACTCTCCCACTGTTTTTTTATGTATTTTTTGTTTTTTAAGGGAGACTTTAGAAACCCAATAATATTTTAAAAAAAAATAAATAGGCTTTCTATGGCCCACTGAATGAGAGGTAGAGAGGTGGCACACCCAGGAGTCAAGACTGGCACACAAGCTGAAAGGGCAATATTACTCTCCCACTGTTTTTTTAGTTTTTTTTTTTTTTTTCAGGGAGACTTTAGAAACCAAATAATATTAAAAAAAAAAAAAAAAAAAATAGGCTTGCTATAGCCCACTGAATGAGAGATAGCACACACAGCAGTGGCACACAAGCCCTGACTGAGGCCAATATTTTTCTCCCACTGATTGATGTAGTGTTTTTGTGTTGAGGTAGAATTTAGAACACAAATCACGGAAAAAATAAATAGGCTTTCTATGGCCCACTGAATGAGAGGGAGAGAGGTGGCACACCCAGGAGTCAAGACTGGCACACAAGCTGAAAGGGCAATATTACTCTCCCACTGTTTTTTTTATGTATTTTTTGTTTTTTAAGGGAGACTTTAGAAACCCAATAATATTTTTTAAAAAAAATAAATAGGCTTTCTATGGCCCACTGAATGAGAGGGAGAGAGGTGGCACACCCAGGAGTCAAGACTGGCACACAAGCTGAAAGGGCAATATTACTCTCCCACTGTTTTTTATGTATTTTTTGTTTTTTAAGGGAGACTTTAGAAACCCAATAATATTTAAAAAAAAAATAAATAGGCTTTCTATGGCCCACTGAATGAGAGGGAGAGAGGTGGCACACCCAGGAGTCAAGACTGGCACACAAGCTGAAAGGGCAATATTACTCTCCCACTGTTTTTTTAGGTTTTTTTTTTTTTTTTCAGGGAGACTTTAGAAACCAAATAATATTAAAAAAAAAAAAAATATATAGGCTTGCTATAGCCCACTGAATGAGAGATAGCACACACAGCAGTGGCACACAAGCCCTGACTGAGGCCAATATTTTTCTCCCACTGATTGATGTAGTGTTTTTGTGTTGAGGTAGAATTTAGAACACAAATCACGGAAAAAATAAATAGGCTTTCTATGGCCCACTGAATGAGAGGGAGAGAGGTGGCACACCCAGGAGTCAAGACTGGCACACAAGCTGAAAGGGCAATATTACTCTCCCACTGTTTTTTTATGTATTTTTTGTTTTTTAAGGGAGACTTTAGAAACCCAATAATATTTAAAAAAAAAAAAAATAAATAGGCTTTCTATGGCCCACTGAATGAGAGGGAGAGAGGTGGCACACCCAGGAGTCAAGACTGGCACACAAGCTGAAAGGGCAATATTACTCTCCCACTGTTTTTTTAGGTTTTTTTTTTTTTTTTCAGGGAGACTTTAGAAACCAAATAATATTAAAAAAAAAAAAAATATATAGGCTTGCTATAGCCCACTGAATGAGAGATAGCACACACAGCAGTGGCACACAAGCCCTGACTGAGGCCAATATTTTTCTCCCACTGATTGATGTAGTGTTTTTGTGTTGAGGTAGAATTTAGAACACAAATCACGGAAAAAATAAATAGGCTTTCTATGGCCCACTGAATGAGAGGGAGAGAGGTGGCACACCCAGGAGTCAAGACTGGCACACAAGCTGAAAGGGCAATATTACTCTCCCACTGTTTTTTTATGTATTTTTTGTTTTTTAAGGGAGACTTTAGAAACCCAATAATATTTAAAAAAAAAAAAAATAAATAGGCTTTCTATGGCCCACTGAATGAAAGGGAGAGAGGTGGCACACCCAGGAGTCAAGACTGGCACACAAGCTGAAAGGGCAATATTACTCTCCCACTGTTTTTTTAGTTTTTTTTTTTTTTTTCAGGGAGACTTTAGAAACCAAATAATATTAAAAAAAAAAAAAAAAAATAGGCTTGCTATAGCCCACTGAATGAGAGATAGCACACACAGCAGTGGCACACAAGCCCTGACTGAGGCCAATATTTTTCTCCCACTGATTGATGTAGTGTTTTTGTGTTGAGGTAGAATTTAGAACACAAATCACGGAAAAAATAAATAGGCTTTCTATGGCCCACTGAATGAAAGGGAGAGAGGTGGCACACCCAGGAGTCAAGACTGGCACACAAGCTGAAAGGGCAATATTACTCTCCCACTGTTTTTTTAGGTTTTTTTTTTTTTTTCAGGGAGACTTTAGAAACCAAATAATATTAAAAAAAAAAAAAAAAAAAAATAGGCTTGCTATAGCCCACTGAATGAGAGATAGCACACACAGCAGTGGCACACAAGCCCTGACTGAGGCCAATATTTTTCTCCCACTGATTGATGTAGTGTTTTTGTGTTGAGGTAGATTTTAGAACACAAATCACGGAAAAAATAAATAGGCTTTCTATGGCCCACTCAGTGAGAGATGGCACACACAGGGATGGCACTGTAGCAGAAATGCCAATCTTAATCTCCCACAAAAAAAAACAAAACAAAAAAAAAAAACTGTCCTACAATTACTATCTCCCTGCAGTAATGTAAGCCAGGTATGGCAGGCAGCAATAGGAGTGGACTGATGCACAAATTAAATAAAAAGTGTGGACAAACAAAAAAGATAGCTGTGCAGAAAGGAAGGAACAAGAGGATATGTGCTTTGAAAAAAGCAGTTGGTTTCCACAGTGGCGTACACACAGCAATACAGCTATCACGGAGCCTTCTAGGGCAGCCCAATGAGCTACAGCGCTGAGGGGAAAAAAAAAAAAAAATAGCTTCCACAGTCCCTGCACACCGAAGGTGGTGTTGGACAGTGGAAATCGCTGCAGCACAAGCGGTTTGGTGGTTAGTGGACCCTGCCTAACGCTCTCCCTGCTTCTGACGAAGCGGCAGCAACCTGTCCCTAAGCTCAGATCAGCAGCAGTAAGATGGCGGTCGGCGGGAACGCCCCTTTATAGCCCCTGTGACGCCGCAGACAGCAAGCCAATCACTGCAATGCCCTTCTCTAAGATGGTGGGGACCAGGATCTATGTCATCACGCTGCCCACACTCTGCGTTCACCTTCATTGGCTGAGAAATGGCGCTTTTCGCGTCATTGAAACGCGACTTTGGCGCGAAAGTCGCGTACCGCATGGCCGACAAGCACAGGGGTCGGATCGGGTTTCATGAGACGCCGACTTAGCCAAAAGTCGGCGACTTTTGAAAATGATCGACCCGTTTCGCTCAACCCTAATGCTTCTAAGTGCCATACTTTCATGATAAAATATCACTGTAACGTGAATTTTTTTATGTTTTCCATAAATTTCGCCTTAGAAAATCACATACATCCATCGATTATAAGTTTTTGTGGATCAGATGCATGATGACAGGTAAAATGTTTTGACACACTGTGTTTCATACATTTTCTACAGATATTGAAACGCTGATTATTTTATCTGTCACGTAGCATTTGAACAGTTGTGTCAACATATTGTTGTTGACATGGACATTCTAGTAGGTACAGTATATAATGTATTTGCTTTGGAAAGTAAGATGTTCTGTGCTTTTAGTCTGTGGCAGACTGAAAAGATGTCTGGCTGTGTGCTATTATACAGCAGCACAGACATTGAGGATGACAACATTTATAACTGCCAGGTTTCCCTTGTGGTTTAGCCACAGTGTTATTTTTGTGTTACTTTGTCTGCTCGGTGTAAGGATTTTTTTTATTGTTGGGGTTTCCTGAAAATAACTACAGGTATCTTTGGAACAATATCTCTTAAAAAATAGTTTTGATCAGAATATTCCAGTTTCTATTTATTATGTCAGCAATTCCTTTATGGGGGTTGAAGTAGTAGTGCTAATAGACTTACAGTATGCCATGTCATTGCATCTATTTATTTTCCATTCAATATGATGAACAAATCATTAATGCATCTTCTGTACAAAATCTTCAAGGACATCCATGCCAAGGCTTGCCTGGGTGGGGGGCGACGTCAATTCCCATTGCAATACTGAGGAGCTAATGGTAAATTTCCCCATTGCATAGAAAAAAAAGTTGTTTCTTGAAATCAATTCTAGGCTGTTGATCAGAAAGGTATTTTGAAGTTGAGATATGGAATCATTCTTTTGTTGGTATGCATATACACAGTGTAGAACAATTTTGTGTTTAAATTGCTGTAAAGTGAGGTGACAAGCATAGTTATAAGTCTATAGTTTATATTCCAGATGTATCTGTTCAATTCTTTAATCAGCTGAGTGGAGTCCTTAGGTGACTGGGGAGATTTGCAACATACTATTGAAGATAGGGTTCTAGATAATGAGATAAATGGCAAGTAGCTGAGATAATACTGGAAATTATTGACCTACCTGGGGGATTTGGTAATGATTTGTATATTTTTATATTTTGGGGACATGACAGAAATTGGGTAGCTGGATGTGAGATAAGTAGAGAAACATTTTCCTCTTGTGAGTATTTTATTGTGGCTTCTTTGATAAGTTTTTGAACTTATCGAAATGGATTTGTGGTCAGTTTTGAGTAGTACAGAATAGAATCTGCTTAGCTTCATCCTGATATTCTGCAATAACTCTGTATCATGATACCTCCTCCCTCGTCTGCTGACTAGTGATGAGCGAGTGTGCTTGTTACTCGAGTTTTCCAAGCATGCTCTGGTGTTCTCCGAGTATCTTGGGTGTGCTTGTAGATTGTTTGTGTTCCTGCTGCTGTATTATTTGTGGCTGTTAGACAACCTGAACACATGCAGGGATTGTCTGTTTGTTAGGGAATCCCCACATGTAATCAGGCTGTCTAGCAGTCGCAAATCATACAGCTGCGGGGACTCAAACATAATATACGATCACGACCAGGGATACTCGGAGAACACCCGAGCATGCTCGGAAAACTCGAGTAACGAGCACACTCGCTCATCACTACTGCTGACTCAAAGACCGTGTCTTTGATGCTTTTGAATACACTTAGGGCCAGTTTTTCTTTTCTGAATACATTTGCTTTTTTGGGATGTTTGTGTTGCGGTTTTAAAAGATCCTGGATGTCACTGTGGACTCCAACATGGAATGTCTTCATGTGTCCCTGACTCTCCAGTGGATAAAGATAGGTTTACATCTTTATGCATAAATGAACTGTCCACGGTATCCGTGACTGTATTTACTTTGCTAGATATATCTTTCTTTGATTTTTTATTTTTGCTTATCGCAAAATGTCTATGTAGAGTTAAGTTGTGTTACTCCATGATGAATCCAAAAATAGGCTGAAGGTTTTCACAATGTTAGAAGGGCAAAAAAATAAGCCTTTCTCTAAGAGGTCTGGTTCGTATGGAGTCAATTTGTAGTTTGACAAGATGAACATGTGCCTAGTGGGTGTTAATTTTTGTTTATATACCATTTTCTTTCTATTTTTCCTTTACTTTTTTCCCTATTTTTTAATTTTTGGATTATTTGTTTTTGTTTAATTGGAAACAATGTTGCAAGGAACCTGCCAGCAGAATTGTGCTCAGTAACCTACAGACAGTGTCAGGTTGGTGCCATTATACTGATTAGAATGATACCTGGGTTGATGAAATCCATCTTGTGGTTGTTGTTTAATCTTTATTTGCAGTTTTCAGTTAATGGGCGGGTCTTCATGTGGTGCTCTGATTACATATGCATCTGTATGGGCTTATAACAAGTCACTGATATTTCAATGACCTGTGCCTATTTTACATACTGCATATCATATTGTGCTCTGTAGCATGGTACAATGGCTAAGATTCATAAATGAATTTATGATTTAGTCATAAAGTATTTTAGGTAGAAAAAAAATTATCTTCAGCAAAATGGCGCCGCCACAGTAGTATCTATCACGTTCCGACAGATGCTACTGTGCAAAGTGCTGCCGCAGGCACCATTTTGCTGCAGAAATTTTTTTGGCTCCATCAATATGAACAGTTCATTCTCCTATAATATTTGAGTGCTGATGATTCTGCTTAAAGTATAAAGGGACTCTATCAGCACAGAGGGACTGCATAAACCAAGTACAGATGCTGAGTGCATCCTTGGTTTGGCCAAACATGTAAGTGTGCCTTCCCACCTACTTGTTTTCCCTCTTGCCTAGTTGACAGCCCTGGCTTTATAGAGCCAGAGAAGGGCCAAGATAGATGGACTCATGATTTCTCACCTAATCTATAGCTACTGCCCCACACACATACTCCAAATCTCTAATATTAATCTTGTGCACACTCTGGAACTCACTACCCTAATCTACCCGACTCTGCCAAACCTTTCAAAACTTTCAAATGCAACCTGAAAATCTATCTATTCATAAAAAACTTACAATCTGCAAAATAGCTCATGCCACAACACTGCCATATGAGCAATCTCTCCTCTCACCTACTGTCTATTTCCACATACCCTTATTGATTGTAATACTTCGCAGGCACAAAACTCCCTCCCTCTTTACCAATCATTATTTTATATTGTTATGTAGGGGTGGGAAAATATTTTCCCAAGGGGCCACATGAGTAGGTGGATGTTTTCAAGGATCAAACCAATAGGCTGAAATTAATTCTGCTTAATATTAATAATAATATATATTTTTTGTTTATATATATATATATATATATACTAGCTATTGAACCCGTTCTACGCCTGGGTGGCGAGCATTTATATTGGTATATGGTCTCCATCCTGATATGTGCTGCTCCCATCTTGCTCTCCCATCCTGTCATGTGCTGCTCCATCCTGCGCCCCCATCCTGTTATGTGCTGCTCCATCCTGCGCCCCCATTCTATCATGTGCTGCTCCATCCTGCGTCTCCATCCTGTCATGTGCTCCCATCCTGCACCCCCATCCTGTCATATGCTGCTCCATCCTACACCTCCAACCTGTCATGTGTGTGCCCCCATTCTGTCATATGCTGCTCCCATCCTGTGCCCCCATTCTGTCATGTGCTGCTCCCATCCTGCACCCCATCCTGTCATGTGCTCCCATCCTGCACCCCCATCCTGTCATGTGTGCACCTGTTATGACCCCAATGGCAGAGGGTCTCAAAAGTACATACCAAGTCTGCAAACATAAAAAACCAGCTCATAGGGCAGTGGTAACTGGGCTAACCGTATATCTAATCCTAGCACCACAAATAGCAGCAGCCGGGGAACGTGCCTATGTTGGTTCTAGACGTCTCGCGCCAGCTGGATGTCTCACTGCCCTTTCAGGTTGAAGTGGATGCTTCTGAGATTGGGGCAGGGGCCGTTTTGTCGCAGAGAGGCCCTGGTTGCTCTGTAATGAGACCATGTGCCTTTTTCTCTAGGAAGTTTATATAGCAACACCCCTGGACTAATGACCCAGGTGGGTGCCAAACTGAGGAAAGACAATCCCAGAGTCATAACACTAGTGACCACAAGAGGGAGCCAAAAAAGTCTAATTCACAACAGTACCCCCCCTTTAAGGAGGGGTCACCGAACCCTCACCAGGACCACCAGGGCGATCAGGATGAGCAGCGTGAAAGGCACGAACTAAATCGGCCGCATGCACATCAGAGGCAACCACCCAGGAATTATCCTCCTGGCCATAGCCCTTCCACTTGACCAGATACTGAAGCCTCCGTCTGGAGAGACGAGAATCCAAGATCTTCTCCACCACGTACTCCAACTCGCCCTCAACCAACACCGGAGCAGGAGGCTCAACAGAAGGAACCACAGGCACAACGTACCGCCGCAACAAAGACCTATGGAACACGTTGTGAATGGCAAACGACACCGGAAGATCCAAGCGAAAGGACACAGGATTAAGGATTTCCAATATCTTGTAAGGACCGATGAAGCGAGGCTTAAATTTAGGAGAGGAGACCTTCATAGGAACAAATCGAGAAGACAGCCATACCAAATCCCCAACACGAAGTCGGGGACGCACACCGCGGCGGCGGTTGGCAAAACGCTGAGCCTTCTCCTGTGACAACTTTAAGTTGTCCACCACATGATTCCAGATCTGCTGCAACCTATCCACCACGGAATCTACCCCAGGACAGTCAGAAGGCTCCACATGTCCCGAGGAAAAACGAGGATGGAAACCAGAGTTGCAAAAAAAAGGCGAAACCAAAGTAGCGGAACTAGCCCGATTATTAAGGGCAAACTCAGCCAACGGCAAGAAGGTCACCCAATCATCCTGATCTGCAGAAACAAAACACCTCAAATAAGCCTCCAGAGTCTGATTAGTTCGCTCCGTTTGTCCATTAGTCTGAGGATGAAAGGCAGACGAAAACGACAACTCAATGCCTATCTTAGCACAAAAGGATCGCCAGAACCTGGAAACAAACTGGGATCCTCTGTCAGACACAATATTCTCAGGAATGCCGTGTAAACGAACCACATTCTGAAAGAACAAAGGAACCAGATCGGAAGAGGAAGGCAGCTTAGGCAAAGATACCAAATGGACCATCTTGGAAAAGCGATCACATACCACCCAGATGACAGACATGCCCTGAGACACCGGAAGATCTGAAATGAAATCCATGGAAATGTGTGTCCAAGGCCTCTTCGGGACAGGCAAGGGCAAGAGCAACCCGCTGGCACGAGAACAGCAAGGCTTAGCTCGAGCACAAGTCCCACAGGACTGCACAAATGACTGCACATCCTGTGACAAGGAAGGCCACCAAAAGGACCTAGCCACCAGATCTCTGGTGCCAAAAATTCCCGGATGCCCTGCCAACACCGAGGAATGAACCTCGGAAATGACTCTGCTGGTCCACTTATCAGGAACAAACAGTCTGTCAGGTGGACAAGAGTCAGGTCTACCAGCCTGAAATCTCTGCAACACACGTCGCAAATCCGGAGAAATGGCTGACAAGATAACTCCCTCTTTAAGAATACCAACTGGTTCTACGACTCCAGGAGAGTCAGGCACAAAGCTCCTTGAAAGAGCATCAGCCTTCACATTCTTTGAACCTGGTAAATACGAGACCACAAAGTCAAAACGGGAGAAAAACAATGACCAGCGGGCCTGTCTAGGATTCAGGCATTTAGCAGACTCGAGATACATCAGATTTTTGTGATCAGTCAAGACCACCACACGATGCTTAGCACCCTCGAGCCAATGACGCCACTCCTCAAATGCCCACTTCATGGCCAACAACTCCCGATTGCCAACATCATAATTCCGCTCAGCAGGCGAAAACTTCCTAGAGAAAAAGGCACATGGTCTCATTACAGAGCAACCAGGGCCTCTCTGCGACAAAACGGCCCCTGCCCCAATCTCAGAAGCATCCACTTCAACCTGAAAGGGCAGTGAGACATCAGGCTGGCACAAAACAGGCGCCGAAGTAAACCGGCGCTTCAACTCTTGGAAAGCTTCCACGGCTGCAGGAGCCCAGTTAGCAACATCAGAACCTTTCTTGGTCATATCCGTCAAAGGTTTAACAATGCTAGAAATATTAGCGATAAAACGACGGTAGAAGTTAGCAAAACCCAAGAACTTCTGAAGACTTTTAACTGACGTGGGCTGAGTCCAATCATGAATAGCTCGGACCTTGACTGGGTCCATCTCCACCGCAGAAGGGGAAAAAATAAAACCCAAAAAGGGAACCTTCTGTACTCCAAAGAGACACTTTGAGCCCTTAACAAACAAAGCATGCTCACGCAAAACCTGAAACACCATCCTGACCTGCTCTACATGCGAGTCCCAATCATCAGAAAAAAACAGAATATCATCCAGATAAACAATCATAAATTTATCCAGATACTTCCGGAAAATATCATGCATAAAGGACTGAAACACTGAAGGAGCATTAGAGAGCCCAAAAGGCATCACCAAGTACTCAAAATGACCTTTGGGCGTATTAAATGCAGTTTTCCATTCATCTCCTTGCTTAATGCGCACAAGGTTGTACGCACCACGAAGATCTATCTTGGTGAACCACTTGGCACCTTTAATCCGGGCAAACAAGTCCGACAACAGAGGCAAAGGATACTGAAATTTAACAGTGATTTTATTCAGAAGCCGATAGTCAATACAAGGTCTCAAAGATCCGTCCTTCTTGGCCACAAAAAAGAATCCAGCACCAAGAGGGGAAGAGGATGGACGGATATGCCCCTTCTCCAGAGACTCCTTGATATACGAACGCATTGCGGTATGCTCAGGTACAGACAGATTAAATAGTCTTCCCTTAGGAAATTTACTACCTGGAATCAAATCTATGGCGCAGTCACAGTCCCTATGAGGAGGCAGAGCACTGGACCTGGACTCGCTGAATACATCCTGATAATCAGACAAATACTCAGGAACTTCCGAAGGAGTAGAGGAAGCAATAGACACCGGCGGGGAATCACCATGAATTCCCTGACAGCCCCAACTTGACACAGACATTGCCTTCCAATCCAAGACTGGATTATGGGTCTGTAACCATGGCAGACCCAAAACGACCAAATCATGCATTTTATGCAGAACAAGAAAACGAATCACCTCCCGATGTTCAGGAGTTATGCACATGGTTACCTGTGTCCAAAACTGCGGTTTATTTTCCGCCAATGGCGTAGCATCAATACCTCTAAGAGGGATAGGATTTACCAAAGGCTCAAGAACAAAACCACAGCGCTTGGCAAATGACAGATCCATAAGACTCAGGGCAGCACCTGAATCCACAAATGCCATAACAGGGTAGGAAGACAATGAGCAAATTAAAGTCACAGACAAAATAAATTTAGGTTGCAAATTACCAATGGCGACAGGGCTAACAACCCTTGTTAGGCGTTTAGAGCATGCTGATATAACATGTGTAGAATCACCACAGTAAAAACACAACCCATTCTGACGTCTATGATTTTTCCATTCATTTCTAGTCTGAATTCTATCACATTGCATTAAATCAGGTGTTTGTTCAGACAACACCACCAGAGGATTAGCAGTTTTGTGCTCCCGCAAACGCCGGTCAATTTGAATAGCCAGCGCCATGGAATCATTCAGACTTGTAGGAATGGAGAAACCCACCATCACATTCTTAATGGCTTCAGAAAGGCCATTTCTGAAATTTGCGGCCAGAGCACACTCATTCCACTGAGTAAGCACGGACCATTTCCGAAATTTTTGGCAATACACTTCAGCTTCATCCTGGCCCTGAGATATAGCCAGCAAGGCTTTTTCTGCCTGAATTTCAAGATTCAAGATTGGGTTCCTCGTAAAGCAATCCGAGCGCCAGAAAAAACGCATCAATATTTGCCAATGCCGGATCTCCTGGCGCTAGCGAGAAGGCCCAATCCTGAGGGTCGCCCCGTAAGAAAGAGATAACAATTTTAACTTGCTGAGCTGAGTCTCCAGATGAACGGGGTCTCAGAGATAGAAACAATTTACAATTATTCCTGAAATTCCTAAACTTGAATCGGTCACCAGAGAACAGTTCAGGAATAGGTGTTTTAGGTTCAGACATTGGACTACTGGTAACAAAATCTTGTATGCCCTGCACACGAGCAGCAAGCTGATCCACACTTGTAATCAAGGTCTGGACATTCATGTCTGCAGCAAGCACAAGCCACTCAGAGGTAAAGGGGAGGAACAAAGAGAGAAAAAAAAAAAAAACTCAGAATTTCCTTTCTTATTATCCCACTTCTGCAATGCATTAAACATTCAACTTTGGCCTGGCATACTGTTATGACCCCAATGGCAGAGGGTCTCAAAAGTACATACCAAGTCTGCAAACATAAAAAACCAGCTCATAGGGCAGTGGTAACTGGGCTAACCGTATATCTAATCCTAGCACCACAAATAGCAGCAGCCGGGGAACGTGCCTATGTTGGTTCTAGACGTCTCGCGCCAGCCGGATGTCTCACTGCCCTTTCAGGTTGAAGTGGATGCTTCTGAGATTGGGGCAGGGGCCGTTTTGTCGCAGAGAGGCCCTGGTTGCTCTCTGATGAGACCATGTGCCTTTTTCTCTAGGAAGTTTATATAGCAACACCCCTGGACTAATGACCCAGGTGGGTGCCAAACTGAGGAAAGACAATCCCAGAGTCATATCACTAGTGACCACAAGAGGGAGCCAAAAAAGTCTAATTCACAACATGCGCCCCCATTCTGTCATGTGCTGCTCCCATCGTGCGCAATCATTCTGTCATGTGCTACTCCCATCCCGCGCCCCCATTCTGTCATGTGCTGCTCCCATCCCGCGCCCCCATTCTATCATGTGCTGCTCCCATCTTGCGCCCCCATTCTGTTGTAATGTGCTGCACCCATTCTGCCTGTTCCTGTTTCCATTCTGCCATATGTTGCTTCCATCTTTCTCTCTCTGGCTCTACTGCCCGAGTGCGGCTGTGATGAGTGCGGGCGGCTGTGCTGAGTGCGGGCGGCTGTGCTGAGTGCGGGCGGCTGTGCTGAGTGCGGGTGGCTGTGCTGAGTGCGGGCAGCTGTGCTGAGTGCGGGCGGCTGTGCGTGGCTGTGCTGAGTGCAGACGGCTGTGCGTGGCGGTGCTGAGTGCGGGCGGCTGTGCGTGGCGGTGCTGAGAGTGGGCGGCTGTGCGTGGCGGTGCTGAGTGCGGGCGGCTGTGCGTGGCGGTGCTGAGTGTGGGCGGCTGTGCGTGGCGGTGCTGAATGCGGGTGGCTGTGCGTGGCGGTGCTGAATGCGGGTGGCTGTGCTGAGTGCGGGCGGCTGTGCGTGGCGGTGCTGAGTGCGGGCGTCTGTGCGTGGCGGTGCTGAGTGTCAGCGGCTGTGCGTGGCGGTGCTGAGTGTCAGCGGCTGTGCGTGGCGGTGTTGAGTGCGGGCGGCTGTGCGTGGCGGTGCTGAGTGCGAGCGGCTGTGCAAGGCGGTGCTGAGTGCGGGCGGCTGTGCATGGCGGTGCTGAATGTGGACAACTGTGCGTGGCGGTGCTGAGTGCGGGCGGCTGTGCGTGGCGGTGCTGAGTGCGGGCGGCTGTGCGTGGCGGTGCTGAGTGCGGGCGGCTGTGCGTGGCGGTGCTGAGTGCGGGCGGCTGTGCGTGGCTGTGCTGAGTGCGGGCGGCTGTGCGTGGCTGTGTTGAGTGCGGGCGGCTGTGCGTGGCTGTGTTGAGTGCGGGCGGCTGTGCGTGGCTGTGGTGAGTGCAGGCGGCTGTGCGTGGCTGTGGTGAGTGCGTGCGGCTGTGCTGAGTGCGGGCGGCTGTGCGTGGCTGTGCTGAGTGCGGGCGGCTGTGCGTGGCGGTGCTGAATGAGGGCGGCTGTGCGTGGCAGCTCTGAGTGCGGGCGGCTGTGCTGAGTGCGGGCGGCTGTGCTGAGTGCGGGCGGCTGTGCGTGGCGGTGCTGAGTGCGGGCGGCTGTGCGTGGCGGTGCTGAGTGCGGGCGGCTGTGCTGAGTGCGGGCGGCTGTGCTGAGTGCGGGCGGCTGTGTGTGGCGGTGCTGAGTGTGGGCGACTGTGCGTGGCGGTGCTGAGTGCGGGCAGCAGTGTGTGGCGGTGCTGAGTGCGGGCGGCTGTGCGTGGCGGTGCTGAGTGCGGGCGGCTGTGCGTGGTGGTGCTGAGTGCGGGCGGCTGTGTGTGGCAGTGCTGAGTGTGGGCGGCTGTGCGTGGCGGTGCTGAGTGCGGGCGGCTGTGCGTGGCGGTGCTGAGTGCGGGCGGCTGTGCGTGGCGGTGCTGAGTGCGGGCGGCTGTGCGTGGCGGTGCTGAGTGCGGGCGGCTGTGCGTGGCGGTGCTGAGTGCGGGCGGCTGTGCTGAGTGCGGGCGGCTGTGCGTGGTGGTGCTGAGTGCGGGTGGCTGTGCGTGGCGGTGCTGAGTGCGGGCGGCTGTGCGTGGCGGTGCTGAGTGCGAGCGGCTGTGCGTGGCGGTGCTGAGTGCGGGCGGCTGTGCGTGGCGGTGCTGAGTGCGGGCGGCTGTGCGTGGCGGTGCTGAGTGCGGGCGGCTGTGCGTGGCGGTGCTGAGTGCGGGCGGCTGTGCGTGGCGGTGCTGAGTGCGGGCGGCTGTGCGTGGCGGTGCTGAATGCGGGCGGCTGTGCGTGGCGGTACTGAGTGTGGGCGGCTGTGCGTGGCGGTGCTGAGTGCGGGTGGCTGTGCGTGGCTGTGCTGAGTGCGGGCGGCTGTGCGTGGCTGTGGTGAGTGCGGGCGGCTGTGCATGGCTGTGTTGAGTGCGGTCGGCTGTGCGTGGCTGTGGTGAGTGCAGGCGGCTGTGCATGGCAGTGGTGAGTGCGGGCGGCTGTGCATGGCTGTGCTGAGTGCGGGCGGCTGTGCGTGGCTGTGCTGAGTGCGGGCGGCTGTGCGTGGCAGTGCTGAATGCGGGCGGCTGTGCGTGGCGGTTCTGAGTGCGGGTGGCTGTGCTGAGTGCGGGCGGCTGTGCTGAGTGCGGGCGGCTGTGCGTGGCGGTGCTGAGTGCGGGCGGCTGTGCGTGGCGGTGCTGAGTGCGGGCGGCTGTGTGTGGCGGTGCTGATGCTGAGTGGCAGCGGCTGTGTGTGGCTGTGGTTAGTGCGGGCGGCTGTGCGTGGCTGTGGTGAGTGCGGGCGGCTGTGCGTGGCGGTGCTGAATGCGGGCGGCTGTGCGTGGTGGTACTGAGTGCGGGCGGCTGTGCGTGGCGGTTCTGAGTGCGGGTGGCTGTGCTGAGTGCGGGCGGCTGTGCTGAGTGCGGGCGGCTGTGCGTGGCGGTGCTGAGTGCGGGCGGCTGTGCGTGGCGGTGCTGAGTGCGGGCGGCTGTGCATGGCGGTGCTAAGTGCGGGCGGCTGTGCGTGGTGGTGCTGAGTGCGGGCGGCTGTGTGTGGCAGTGCTGAGTGTGGGCGGCTGTGCGTGGCGGTGCTGAGTGCGGGCGGCTGTGCGTGGCGGTGCTGAGTGCGGGCGGCTGTGCGTGGCGGTGCTGAGTGCGGGCGGCTGTGCGTGGCGGTGCTGAGTGCGGGCGGCTGTGCGTGGCGGTGCTGAGTACGGGCGGCTGTGCGTGGCGGTGCTGAGTGCGGGCGGCTGTGCGTGGCGGTGCTGAGTGCGGGCGGCTGTGCGTGGCGGTGCTGAGTGTGGGCGACTGTGCGTGGCGGTGCTGAGTGCGGGCGTCTGTGCGTGGCGGTGCTGAATGCGGGCGGCTGTGCGTGGTGGTACTGAGTGCGGGCGGCTGTGCGTGGCGGTTCTGAGTGCGGGTGGCTGTGCTGAGTGCGGGCGGCTGTGCTGAGTGCGGGCGGCTGTGCGTGGCGGTGCTGAATGCGGGCGGCTGTGCGTGGCGGTACTGAGTGTGGGCGGCTGTGCGTGGCGGCGCTGAGTGCGGGCGGCTGTGCGTGGCGGTGCTGAGTGCCGGCGGCTGTGCGTGGATATGCTGAGTGCCGGCGGCTGTGCGTGGATGTGGTTAGTGCGGGCGGCTGTGCATGGCTGTGGTGAGTGCGGGCGGCTGTGCGTGGCTGTGGTGAGTGCGGGCGGCTGTGCGTGGCTATGGTGAGTGCGGGTAGCTGTGCGTGGCTGTGCTAAGTGTGGGCGGCTGTGCGTGGCGGTGCTGAGTGCGGGCGGCTGTGCGTGGCGGTGCTGAATGCGGGCGGCTGTGCGTGGCGGTGCTGAGTGCAGGCGGCTGTGCGTGGCGGTGCTGAGTGCGGGCGGCTCTGCTGAGTGCGGGCGGCTGTGTGTGGCTGTGCTAAGTGCGGGCGGCTGTGCGTGGCGGTGCTGAGTGCGGGCGGCTGTGCGTGGCGGTGCTGAGAGCGGGCGGCTGTGCGTGGCGGTGCTGAGTGCGGGCGGCTGTGCGTGGCGGTGCTGAGTGTGGGCGGCTGTGCGTGGCTGTGCTGAGTGCCGGCGGCTGTGCGTGGCTGTGCTGAGTGCGGGCGGCTGTGCGTGGCGGTGCTGAGTGCAGGCGGCTGTGCGTGGCGGTGCTGAGTGCGGGCGGCTCTGCTGAGTGTGGTCGGCTGTGCGTGGCGGTGCTGAGTGCGGGCGGCAGTGCGTGGCGGTGCTGAATGCGGGTGGCTGTGCGCGGCGATGCTGAGTGCGGGCGGCTGTGCGTGGCGGTGCTGAGTGCGGGCGGCTGTGCTGAGTGCGGGCGGCTGTGCGTGGCGGTGCTGAGTGCGGGCAGCTGTGCGTGGCGGTGCTGAGTGCGGGCGGCTGTGCGTGGCGGTGCTGAGTGCGGGCAGCTGTGCGTGGCGGTGCTGAGTGCGGGCGGCTGTGCGTGGCGGTGCTGAGCGTCAGCGGCTGTGCGTGGCGGTGCTGAGTGTCAGCGGCTGTGCGTGGCGGTGTTGAGTGCGGGCGGCTGTGCGTGGCGGTGCTGAGTGCGAGCGGCTGTGCAAGGCGGTGCTGAGTGCGGGCGGCTGTGCATGGCGGTGCTGAATGTGGACAACTGTGCGTGGCGGTGCTGAGTGCGGGCGGCTGTGCGTGGCGGTGCTGAGTGCGGGCGGCTGTGCGTGGCGGTGCTGAGTGCGGGCGGCTGTGCGTGGCGGTGCTGAGTGCGGGCGGCTGTGCGTGGCTGTGCTGAGTGCGGGCGGCTGTGCGTGGCTGTGTTGAGTGCGGGCGGCTGTGCGTGGCTGTGGTGAGTGCAGGCGGCTGTGCGTGGCTGTGGTGAGTGCGGGCGGCTGTGCTGAGTGCGGGTGGCTGTGCGTGGCTGTGCTGAGTGCGGGCGGCTGTGCGTGGCGGTGCTGAATGAGGGCGGCTGTGCGTGGCAGCTCTGAGTGCGGGCGGCTGTGCTGAGTGCGGGCGGCTGTGCTGAGTGCGGGCGGCTGTGCGTGGCGGTTCTGAGTGCGGGTGGCTGTGCTGAGTGCGGGCGGCTGTGCTGAGTGCGGGCGGCTGTGCGTGGCGGTGCTGAGTGCGGGCGGCTGTGCGTGGCGGTGCTGAGTGCGGGCGGCTGTGCGTGGCGGTGCTGAGTGCGGGCGGCTGTGCTGAGTGCGGGCGGCTGTGCTGAGTGCGGGCGGCTGTGCGTGGCGGTGCTGAGTGCGGGCGACTGTGCGTGGCGGTGCTGAGTGCGGGCAGCAGTGTGTGGCGGTGCTGAGTGCGGGCGGCTGTGCGTGGCGGTGCTGAGTGCGGGCGGCTGTGCGTGGTGGTGCTGAGTGCGGGCGGCTGTGTGTGGCAGTGCTGAGTGTGGGCGGCTGTGCGTGGCGGTGCTGAGTGCGGGCGGCTGTGTGTGGCGGTGCTGAGTGCAGGCGGCTGTGCGTGGCAGTGCTGAGTGCGGGCGGCTGTGCGTGGCGGTGCTGAGTGCGGGCGGCTGTGCGTGGCGGTGCTGAGTGCGGGCGGCTGTGCTGAGTGCGGGCGGCTGTGCGTGGTGGTGCTGAGTGCGGGTAGCTGTGCGTGGCGGTGCTGAGTGCGGGCGGCTGTGCGTGGCGGTGCTGAGTGCGAGCGGCTGTGCGTGGCGGTGCTGAGTGCGGGCGGCTGTGCGTGGCGGTGCTGAGTGCGGGCGGCTGTGCGTGGCGGTGCTGAGTGCGGGCGGCTGTGCGTGGCGGTGCTGAGTGCGGGCGGCTGTGCGTGGCGGTGCTGAGTGCGGGCGGCTGTGCGTGGCGGTGCTGAATGCGGGCGGCTGTGCGTGGCGGTACTGAGTGTGGGCGGCTGTGCGTGGCGGTGCTGAGTGCGGGCGGCTGTGCGTGGCTGTGCTGAGTGCGGGCGGCTGTGCGTGGCTGTGGTGAGTGCGGGCGGCTGTGCATGGCTGTGTTGAGTGCGGTCGGCTGTGCGTGGCTGTGGTGAGTGCAGGCGGCTGTGCATGGCAGTGGTGAGTGCGGGCGGCTGTGCATGGCTGTGCTGAGTGCGGGCGGCTGTGCGTGGCTGTGCTGAGTGCGGGCGGCTGTGCGTGGCAGTGCTGAATGCGGGCGGCTGTGCGTGGCGGTTCTGAGTGCGGGTGGCTGTGCTGAGTGCGGGCGGCTGTGCTGAGTGCGGGCGGCTGTGCGTGGCGGTGCTGAGTGCGGGCGGCTGTGCGTGGCGGTGCTGAGTGCGGGCGGCTGTGCGTGGCGGTGCTGAATGCGGGCGGCTGTGCGTGGTGGTACTGAGTGTGGGCGGCTGTGCGTGGCGGTGCTGAGTGCGGGCGGCTGTGCGTGGCTGTGCTGAGTGCGGGCGGCTGTGCGTGGCTGTGGTGAGTGCGGGCGGCTGTGCATGGCTGTGTTGAGTGCGGTCGGCTGTGCGTGGCTGTGGTGAGTGCAGGCGGCTGTGCATGGCAGTGGTGAGTGCGGGCGGCTGTGCATGGCTGTGCTGAGTGCGGGCGGCTGTGCGTGGCTGTGCTGAGTGCGGGCGGCTGTGCGTGGCAGTGCTGAATGCGGGCGGCTGTGCGTGGCGGTTCTGAGTGCGGGTGGCTGTGCTGAGTGCGGGCGGCTGTGCTGAGTGCGGGCGGCTGTGCGTGGCGGTGCTGAGTGCGGGCGGCTGTGCGTGGCGGTGCTGAGTGCGGGCGGCTGTGTGTGGCGGTGCTGATGCTGAGTGGCAGCGGCTGTGTGTGGCTGTGGTTAGTGCGGGCGGCTGTGCGTGGCTGTGGTGAGTGCGGGCGGCTGTGCGTGGCGGTGCTGAGTGCGGGCGGCTGTGCGTGGCGGTGCTGAGTGCGGGCGACTGTGCATGGCGGTGCTGAGTGCGGGTGTCTGTGCGTGGCGGTGCTGAATGCGGGCGGCTGTGCGTGGTGGTACTGAGTGCGGGCGGCTGTGCGTGGCGGTTCTGAGTGCGGGTGGCTGTGCTGAGTGCGGGCGGCTGTGCTGAGTGCGGGCGGCTGTGCGTGGCGGTGCTGAGTGCGGGCGGCTGTGCGTGGCGGTGCTGAGTGCGGGCGGCTGTGCGTGGCGGTGCTAAGTGCGGGCGGCTGTGCGTGGTGGTGCTGAGTGCGGGCGGCTGTGTGTGGCAGTGCTGAGTGTGGGCGGCTGTGCGTGGCGGTGCTGAGTGCGGGCGGCTGTGCGTGGCGGTGCTGAGTGCGGGCGGCTGTGCGTGGCGGTGCTGAGTGCGGGCGGCTGTGCGTGGCGGTGCTGAGTGCGGGCGGCTGTGCGTGGCGGTGCTGAGTACGGGCAGCTGTGCGTGGCGGTGCTGAGTGCGGGTGGCTGTGCGTGGCGGTGCTGAGTGCGGGCGGCTGTGCGTGGCGGTGCTGAGTGCGGGCGACTGTGCGTGGCGGTGCTGAGTGCGGGCGTCTGTGCGTGGCGGTGCTGAATGCGGGCGGCTGTGCGTGGTGGTACTGAGTGCGGGCGGCTGTGCGTGGCGGTTCTGAGTGCGGGTGGCTGTGCTGAGTGCGGGCGGCTGTGCTGAGTGCGGGCGGCTGTGCGTGGCGGTGCTGAGTGCGGGCGGCTGTGCGTGGCGGTGCTGAGTGTGGGCGGCTGTGCGTGGCGGTGCTGAATGCGGGCGTCTGTGCGTGGCGGTGCTGAATGCGGGTGGCTGTGCGTGGCTGTACTGAGTGCGGGCGGCTGTGCGTGGCGGTGCTGAGTGCGGGCGGCTGTGCGTGGCTGTGCTGAGTGCGGGTGGCTGTGCGTGGCTGTGCTGAGTGCGGGTGGCTGTGCGTGGCTGTGGTGAGTGCGGGCGGCTGTGCATGGCTGTGTTGAGTGCGGTCGGCTGTGCGTGGCTGTGGTGAGTGCAGGCGGCTGTGCATGGCAGTGGTGAGTGCGGGCGGCTGTGCATGGCTGTGCTGAGTGCGGTCGGCTGTGCGTGGCTGTGCGTGGCTGTGCTGAGTGCGGGCGGCTGTGCGTGGCAGTGCTGAATGCGGGAGGCTGTGCGTGGCGGTTCTGAGTGCGGGCGGCTGTGCTGAGTGCGGGCGGCTGTGCTGAGTGCGGGCAGCTGTGCGTGGCGGTGCTGAGTGCGGGCGGCTGTGCGTGGCGGTGCTGAGTGTGGGCGGCTGTGCGTGGCGGTGCTGAATGCGGGCGGCTGTGTGTGGCGGTGCTGATGCTGAGTGCCGGCGGCTGTGCGTGGCTGTGGTGAATGCGGGCGGTTGTGCGTGGCTGTGCTGAGTGCGGGCGGCTGTGCGTGGCTGTGCGTGGCTGTGCTGAGTGCGGGCGGCTGTGCGTGGCAGTGCTGAATGCGGGCGGCTGTGCATGGCGGTTCTGAGTGCGGGTGGCTGTGCTGAGTGCGGGCGGCTGTGCGTGGCGGTGCTGAGTGTGGGCGGCTGTGCGTGGTGGTGCTGAGTGCGGGCGTCTGTGCGTGGCGGTGCTGAATGCGGGCGGCTGTGCGTGGTGGTACTGAGTGCGGGCGGCTGTGCGTGGCGGTTCTGAGTGCGGGTGGCTGTGCTGAGTGCGGGCGGCTGTGCTGAGTGCGGGCGGCTGTGCGTGGCGGTGCTGAGTGCGGGCGGCTGTGCGTGGCGGTGCTGAGTGTGGGCGGCTGTGCGTGGCGGTGCTGAATGCGGGCGTCTGTGCGTGGCGGTGCTGAATGCGGGCGGCTGTGCATGGTGGTGCTGAGTGTGGGCGGCTGTGCGTGGCGGTGCTGAATGCGGGCGGCTGTGTGTGGCGGTGCTGATGCTGAGTGCCGGCGGCTGTGCGTGGCTGTGGTTAGTGCGGGCGGCTGTGCGTGGCTGTGGTGAGTGCGGGCGGCTGTGCGTGGCTGTGGTGAGTGCGGGCGGCTGTTCGTGGCTATGGTGAGTGCGGGCGGCTGTGCGTGGCGGTGCTGAGTGTGGGCGGCTGTGCGTGGCGGTGCTGAATGCGGGCGGCTGTGTGTGGCGGTGCTGATGCTGAGTGCCGGCGGCTGTGCGTGGCTGTGGTGAGTGCGGGCGGCTGTGCGTGGCTGTGCTGAGTGCGGGCGGCTGTGCGTGGCTGTGCTGAGTGCGGGCGGCTGTGCGTGGCGGTGCTAAATGCGGGCGGCTGTGCATGGCGGTTCTGAGTACGGGCGGCTGTGCTGAGTGCGGGCCGCTGAGTGCGGGCGGCTGTGCGTGGCGGTGCTGAGTGCGGGCGGCTGTGCGTGGTGGTGCTGAGTGTGGGTGGCTGTGCGTGGCGGTGCTGAATGCGGGTGGCTGTGTGTGGCGGTGCTGATGCTGAGTGCCGGCGGCTGTGCGTGGCTGTGGTTAGTGCTGGCGGCTGTGCGTGGCTGTGGTGAGTGCGGGCGGCTGTGCGTGGCTGTGGTGAGTGCGGGCGGCTGTTCGTGGCTATGGTGAGTGCGGGCGGCTGTGCGTGGCGGTGCTGAGTGTGGGCGGCTGTGCGTGGCGGTGCTGAATGCGGGCGGCTGTGTGTGGCGGTGCTGATGCTGAGTGCCGGCGGCTGTGCGTGGCTGTGGTGAGTGCGGGCGGCTGTGCGTGGCTGTGCTGAGTGCGGGCAGCTGTGCGTGGCTGTGCTGAGTGCGGGCGGCTGTGCGTGGCGGTGCTAAATGCGGGCGGCTGTGCATGGCGGTTCTGAGTACGGGCGGCTGTGCTGAGTGCGGGCCGCTGTGCTGAGTGTGGGCGGCTGTGCGTGGCGGTGCTGAATGCGGGCGGCTGTGTGTGGCGGTGCTGATGCTGAGTGCCGGCGGCTGTGCGTGGCTGTGCTGAGTGCGGGCGGCTGTGCGTGGCGGTGCTGAATGCGGGCGGCTGTGCGTGGCGGTTCTGAGTGCGGGTGGCTGTGCTGAGTGCGGGCGGCTGTGCTGAGTGCGGGCGGCTGTGCGTGGCGGTGCTGAGTGCGGGCGGCTGTGCGTGGTGGTGCTGAGTGTGGGCGGCTGTGCGTGGCGGTGCTGAATGCGGGCGGCTGTGTGTGGCGGTGCTGATGCTGAGTGCCGGCGGCTGTGCGTGGCTGTGGTTAGTGCGGGCGGCTGTGCGTGGCTGTGGTGAGTGCGGGCGGCTGTGCGTGGCTGTGGTGAGTGCGGGCGGCTGTTCGTTGCTATGGTGAGTGCGGGCGGCTGTGCGTGGCGGTGCTGAGTGTGGGCGGCTGTGCGTGGCTGTGCTGAATGCGGGCGGTTTTGTGTGGCGGTGCTGATGCTGAGTGCCGGCGGCTGTGCGTGGCTGTGGTGAGTGTGGGCGGCTGTGCTGAGTGCGGGCGGCTGTGCGTGGCTGTGCTGAGTGCGGGCGGCTGTGCGTGGCGGTGCTAAATGCGGGCGGCTGTGCGTGGCGGTTCTGAGTACGGGCGGCTGTGCTGAGTGCGGGCCGCTGTGCTGAGTGTGGGCGGCTGTGCGTGGCGGTGCTGAATGCGGGCGGCTGTGTGTGGCGGTGCTGATGCTGAGTGCCGGCGGCTGTGCGTGGCTGTGGTGAGTGCGGGCGGCTGTGCGTGGCTGTGGTGAGTGCGGGCGGCTGTTCGTGGCTATGGTGAGTGCAGGCGGCTGTGCGTGGCTGTGCTGAGTGCGGGCGGCTGTGCGTGGCGGTGCTGAGTGCGGGCGGCTATGCGTGGCGGTGCTGAATGCGGGCGGCTGTGCGTGGCGGTGCTGAGTGCGGGCGGCTGTGCGTGGCGGTGCTGAGTGCGGGCGGCTGTGCTGAGTGTGGGTGGCTGTGCTTGGCGGTGCTGAGTGCGGTCGGCTGTGCGTGGCGGTGCTGAGTGCGGGCGGCAGTGCGTGGCGGTGCTGAATGCGGGTGGCTGTGCGTGGCGATGCTGAGTGCGGGCGGCTGTGCGTGGCGGTTGTGAGTGCGGGCGGCTGTGCTGAGTGCAGGCGGCTGTGCGTGGCGGTGCTGAGTGCGGGCGGCTGTGTGTGGCGGTGCTGAGTGCGGGCGGCTGTGCGTGGCGGTGCTGAGTGTGAGCGGCTGTGCGTGGCGGTGCTGAGTGCGGGCGGCTGTGCGTGGCGGTGCTGAGTGCGGGCGGCTGTGCGTGGCGGTGCTGAGTGCAGGCAGCTGTGCGTGGCTGTGCTGAGTGCGGGCGGCTGTGCGTGGCTGTGCTGAGGGCGGGCGGCTGTGCGTGGCTGTGGTGAGTGCGGGCAGCTGTGCATGGCTGTGTTGAGTGCGGGCGGCTGTGCGTGGCTGTGGTGAGTACAGGCGGCTGTGCGTGGCTGTGGTGAGTGCGGGCGGCTGTGCATGGCTGTGCTGAGTGCGGGCGGCTGTGCGTGGCTGTGCTGAGTGCGGGCGGCTGTGCGTGGCGGTGCTGAATGCGGGCGGCTGTACGTGGCGGTTCTGAGTGCGGGCGGCTGTGCTGAGTGCGGGCGGCTGTGCTGAGTGCGGGCGGCTGTGCATGGCGGTGCTGAGTGCGGGCGGCTGTGCGTGGTGGTGCTGAATGCGGGCGGCTGTACGTGGCGGTTCTGAGTGCGGGCGGCTGTGCTGAGTGCGGGCGGCTGTGCTGAGTGCGGGCGGCTGTGCTGAGTGCGGGCGGCTGTGTGTGGCGGTGCTGAATGCGGGAGGCTGTGCGTGGCGGTGCTGAGTGCGGGCGGCTGTGCGTGGCGGTGCTGAGTGCGGGCGGCTGTGCGTGGCGGTGCTGAGTGCGGGCGGCTGTGCGGGGCAGTGCTGAGTGTGGGCGGCTGTGCGTGGCAGTGCTGAGTGCGGGCGGCTGTGCGTGGCGGTGCTGAGTGCGGGCGGCTGTGCGTGGCGGTGCTGAATGCCGGCGGCTGTGCGTGGCTGTGGTGAGTGCGGGCGGCTGTGCATGGCTGTGGTGAGTGCGGGCGGCAGTGCGTGGCTGTGGTGAGTGCGGGCGGCTGTGCGTGGCTGTGGTGAGTGCGGGCGGCTGTGCGGGGCAGTGCTGAGTGCGGGCGGCTGTGCGTGGCGGTGCTGAGTGCGGGCGGCTATGCGTGGCGGTGCTGAATGCGGGCGGCTGTGCGTGGCGGTGCTGAGTGCGGGCGGCTGTGCGTGGCGGTGCTGAGTGCGGGCGGCTGTGCTGAGTGTGGGTGGCTGTGCTTGGCGGTGCTGAGTGCGGTCGGCTGTGCGTGGCGGTGCTGAGTGCGGGCGGCAGTGCGTGGCGGTGCTGAATGCGGGTGGCTGTGCGTGGCGATGCTGAGTGCGGGCGGCTGTGCGTGGCGGTTGTGAGTGCGGGCGGCTGTGCTGAGTGCAGGTGGCTGTGCGTGGCGGTGCTGAGTGCGGGCGGCTGTGTGTGGCGGTGCTGAGTGCGGGCGGCTGTGCGTGGCGGTGCTGAGTGTGAGCGGCTGTGCGTGGCGGTGCTGAGTGCGGGCGGCTGTGCGTGGCGGTGCTGAGTGCGGGCGGCTGTGCGTGGCGGTGCTGAGTGCAGGCAGCTGTGCGTGGCTGTGCTGAGTGCGGGCGGCTGTGCGTGGCTGTGCTGAGGGCGGGCGGCTGTGCGTGGCTGTGGTGAGTGCGGGCAGCTGTGCATGGCTGTGTTGAGTGCGGGCGGCTGTGCGTGGCTGTGGTGAGTACAGGCGGCTGTGCGTGGCTGTGGTGAGTGCGGGCGGCTGTGCATGGCTGTGCTGAGTGCGGGCGGCTGTGCGTGGCTGTGCTGAGTGCGGGCGGCTGTGCGTGGCGGTGCTGAATGCGGGCGGCTGTACGTGGCGGTTCTGAGTGCGGGCGGCTGTGCTGAGTGCGGGCGGCTGTGCTGAGTGCGGGCGGCTGTGCATGGCGGTGCTGAGTGCGGGCGGCTGTGCGTGGTGGTGCTGAATGCGGGCGGCTGTACGTGGCGGTTCTGAGTGCGGGCGGCTGTGCTGAGTGCGGGCGGCTGTGCTGAGTGCGGGCGGCTGTGCTGAGTGCGGGCGGCTGTGTGTGGCCGTGCTGAATGCGGGAGGCTGTGCGTGGCGGTGCTGAGTGCGGGCGGCTGTGCGTGGCGGTGCTGAGTGCGGGCGGCTGTGCGTGGCGGTGCTGAGTGCGGGCGGCTGTGCGGGGCAGTGCTGAGTGTGGGCGGCTGTGCGTGGCGGTGCTGAGTGCGGGCGGCTGTGCGTGGCGGTGCTGAGTGCGGGCGGCTGTGCGTGGCGGTGCTGAATGCCGGCGGCTGTGCGTGGCTGTGGTGAGTGCGGGCGGCTGTGCATGGCTGTGGTGAGTGCGGGCGGCAGTGCGTGGCTGTGGTGAGTGCGGGCGGCTGTGCGTGGCTGTGGTGAGTGCGGACAGCTGTGCGTGGCTGTGGTGAGTGCGGGTGGCTGTGCGTGGCTGTGCTGGGCGCCGAGTGCTGGGGCCCTGAGCAGGCGGGGACACCGGCGCGCTGTGGGGGTCAGGTGCCGGAGTCGCCGCTACCTCAGGCCCCCGGCACTTGCTATATTCACCTGTCCCCCGTTCAACCGATGTGCGCTGCTCCTTCCTCCACATCCTCTGGCTGCGACTGTTCAGTCAGAGGGCGGCGCGCATTAAGCGCGTCATCGCGCCCTCTGAACTGAACGTCACAGGCAGAGGATGTGGAGGATGGAGCAGCGCGCATCGCTGGAACGGGACAGGTAAATATTGCATACTCACCCTCCTGGCTCGTCCCTGCTTCTCCGTTGGAGATCGCGGTGTGCGTTCAGTGCTTACGCACACCGCGATCTCCTGGGAGTGTCACTCTGTGGGGTCCAGACTGCGCCGGCGCTTGCACTTGCGCAGTCTATAAAGGCTTCGGACAGAGTGACACTCCCAGCGTTATATTATAGATATATATATATATAAGCTTCCTTACCTTCCCAGTGATACCAGGTTCAGCTTATGATTTGCTGGTCTGGCGCATTGTCAACAATGCGCTGTATTCTGCGCTTATGACGTCATGCCAGGCCAGCAAATCAAATGCCACTCCTGGGAGCATGGAAGCTAGCCTAGGAAATTAGCGCCGCTCCCGTCCACAACCAGATTGCAGTGACTTAGACCGTGGTTGCGTGAAGCGATCCGTTCATCTCTAACATTATTATTATCACTTAATATTAAGCAGAATTAAGTATATTGATGTACAGTACAGTCATAGTCAAAAGTGTTAGTATTATTGCAATTATTGCAATTACACATATTTTGTTATACACGTTTAAATTCCTTTGGGTGTATTGGAACAACACAAAAAAACTGAGAAAAAAGGCAAATTGGACATAATTTCACACAAAAACCCAAAAATGGGCTGGATAAAATTGCTGGCACCTTTCTAAAAATTTTTAAAGATCTTTATGTTCTTTTGTCCACAGTATCATCACCCGGCAAACCCATGCAAGTACTGGGGCCTTGGGCAAATTTGGGGGCCCACTCGCCATCAGGGACAGCGGCACCGGGTCATCCCTCAAATACCTCTCCTCGTTCCCAACAGCTGAGCAGCTCCAGTGTCTTCAGCATTTTCTGACTCTGTAACGTCTCAAGGCAGATGGCGCAATGACATCACTACAGTGCGCCCTCAGTCCTGAGCACCGCAGAGAATCAAAAAGCGCTGAGTTTACCAGACCAGCAGCAAGAATGGGAGAGGTAAATATTTGAATTTTTATGTATGCAGCATTATATGGGCGACATTGTACTATATATAAAAATATATGGGGCCCATTATACTGAATGAAGCATTATTTGGGTTCCATTTAACTGTATCGAGCATTATATGGGTCCGATTATACAGTATGGAGTATTATATGGGGCCTATTATACTGTATGTAGAATTACATCGGGCCTATTATACTGTATGTAGCATTATATGGATCCCATTATACTGTATGGAGCAATATATGGAGCCCTTTATATACTGTTTGTAGCATTATATGGGGCCCATTATACTGTATGGATCATTATATGGGGCCCATCATACTGTATGGAGCAATATATGGGCCAATTATACTGTGTGGAGCAATATATGGGGCCCATTATATTTTGTATGCAGCAAAATGTGGTTGTCATTATATACTATATGGAGCAATATATGGGGCCCATTATACTGTATGGAGCAATATATGGGGCCTACTTTACTGTATGGAGCACTATGTGGGGCCACTATTCTGCCTGGGGCAATATATGCTGTCACTATAATGTATGGAGCACTGTGTGGGGCCATTATACTGTATGGAACATTATATGGGGCACATTATACTGTATATAGCAATATATGGGGCCCACTATTCTCTATGGAGAATTATATGGGGCTAATCTACAGTGGATCATTATATGGGGCCCATTTTACTGTATGGAGCACTATTTGGAACCCATTATACTGTGTTGTGCACTATATGTGACCAATATACTGTATGGAGCAATATATAGAGCCCATTATTCAGTACGGAGCATTATATGGGGCCAGTATACTGGATGGACCATTATATGTGGCCCAATATACGGCATGGAGCAATATATGTATATGCCTTTATACTGTATGGAGCATTATATGGGGCCCATAATACTGAATGGAGCAATATATAGGGCCCATTGTACTGTATGGTGCATTATATGAGGCCCATTATACTCTATGGAGGACTATGTGGTGCCCATAATACGGTATGGAGTATTATATGGTGCCCATAATACTGTTTGGAGGACTATGTGGTGCCCATAATACGGTATGGAGTATTATATGGTGCCCATAATACTGTTTGGAGGACTATGTGGTGCCCATATACAGTACTGCATAGAGGAGTATGTGATGCCCATATACTGTATTGAAGAATATGTGCTGCCCATAAAACTGCATGGAGGACTATGTGGTGCCCATATACAGTATGGAGGACTACGTGGTGCCCATAATACTGTATGGAGGACTATACTGTCTGGTCTAAATGATAAGTCTGCAGTCACTCTGCATACTGTGCGCTGTGAGGATTTGGCGATTTATGTGCTATTGTAGAATTTACAATATATATCACTCATGTATTGTAAGAAGTAAGTGAAATCTTTCTTACTGTACTATACCTATCATGGATTTACTATGGTAAAGAGGAGCCAGAAGACAGCAGCATCTGATTTCTCCTACTCCAGCACTGATTAGAAGCGCTTCACCTTCATATTAAAAAGTGCAAGATTCGTTTAGCAGTGCAGGGGTTAATCTGCCCAGTTGAGAGCTCCTGAAAGTTTTCTGGCATTAAGCCTCTCAGCTGTGCACTGTTAGCCCCTCCCATCTCCTATGTAATTTGGGCCCTGGCTGTCACTCATTGTCAGAACAAGCTTTTGCTTGGCTGGAGGTTTTTGGTGGTTGTTATAGGAGAAAGTGCTTGGTGGATTTATCTGTGGCTGTTGCTAGGTTTCGAGTGTGTGATAATCCACTTTCTTCTCCTACTGTGGTTCAACCCCATCCTCCACTCCCCGATCCATTCCTCTGTTGAAATCTGTTTGTATTACCTTGTTAGTCTGGTTAGTATATTACGGTACACTATTTCTCCCCTCTGCCCTGAGTGGGAGAAGGGTACAAACTGAGTGCAGACTCAGGGGCTAAGGCAAGGTAGGTGGCCCTGGCATCTTCACCATCAGAAGTAATCCGGAGAACAAGATGACCTAGGGCACCCTTAGCGTTAGGGATTGAGAAAAATCCCCTGGTCCCATGACACCTGACAACAGAGTCATGACAACACCTATATTTCTTATCTGCATCATGAATTGTGGTATGTGATAAAGGGGCCCAGTGAGACGGTGTCGCCCGGGGCCCATGAAAACCTGGAGCTGGCCGTGGTGACAACGCACATCAAGATGAGTGCCTTTGATAGGCCAGCCATCTTTCAATATTACTGCTATGTGACGTCAGCGAGTGGCCTGTCACAGAACAGAGCGCCCTGTCACAGCTGCAATCAGCAGCCATTTTATTGACCACACCGAATATGAAGCCACAAGGGGACGCCGGGGGAGCGCAGGAAGGTGAGAAGAATCTTTTTTTCCCGTCTGTGATTTTGCAGGGTAGTGGACATATTGGCTGATATAGGGGGATACTATTAAAATGGACATTGGGGCCCTAGATGGGGCAACATAGGGGCCTAGCATGGAGACATTAAATAAAGGGACTCAGGGTGGGAGACATTACTACTGGAAGGGAACAGGGATGGGGACATTTTCTAAAGGGACTCAGGGTTGGGACATTATTATTGGAAGGGGACCAGGATAAGGACATTATTGCTAGAAGGGGCCCAGGAAGGGGACATTATGTCTGGAAGGGGCCATTATTACTGAAAGGGGCCCAGGATGGGGACATTATTACTGAAAGGGGCTCAGGGGACTTTTTAAAGAGGACATTGTGGTCTAGGATCGGGGCAACATAGGAGCCTAGGATGGGGGCATTAAAAAAGGGCTCCATGAATGGGACATTAAATAAAGGGGCACAGGATCTTGGATACTGATGTAAAATACTGACCTGCCGAATGTACAACTTTTATCCCCATTAGTATGAAGCAGCATGTACGATTCGACCACTGATCCATTCATTCCCTAAGGGGCTGCACATGGCTTTTTCTGGAACCCCCAAAGCAAAGAGGATGAATGGAGCTGCGGTTAGACATCACATCTGCCACTCCATTGTAAAATAGGGATAAAATGGGCATAAAAGTGAACTGTCAAGGATAAAGGTTCCCCATTCTTCCGATCATTGCGATTTCCGAAGCTCGGATTCCACTGGTCAATAAGTTATCACCTACCTAACCTGTCGAACGGTAATAACTTGTTTTCATCAAAGAACCCTTTAATGCAAACTACCCTAATTGTACATTGCAGTTATGGTGTGTGCACAGTAGATGTGCTGGAGCCTCATGTGTTTTACAGTCGACACTCCACTATTATCGGGGATAACTGCTAATAGATATTTACATATAGCTGTAGGGTGTGCCCCTTGAGTTCATTATCTCTGTGGGCCTCAGACACCCCAATCTGACCCTGGTCAGGATGGTGGATAAGCAGCCCCAATCAAGTTCCAAAAGAATTCAAGCTGTCCTGCAGTGTCAGGGTGCATCTGTGTCAGCACGAACTATCCGTCGACGTTTGAATGAAATGGCAGGAGTATCGGGAGGACTCCACAGCTGACACAGAGACATAAAAAAGCTAGACTGCAGTTTGACAAAATGTACGTAAGTCAAAATCCTTATGAGAAAGCGTCTTGTGGACAGTTGAGACCATAATAGAGCTTTTTGGTAAAGCATATCATTCTACTGTTTACAGAATGAGGTCTGCAAAGAAAATAACGCAGTACCTACTGTCAAATATGGTGGAAGTTCAAAAATATTTTGGGGTTATCTTGTGGCCTCTGGCACTGTGTGTCTTGACTATGTACATGGCACAATGAAATCTGAATATTACTAAAAGATTTTGGGTCGCAATGTAGTGCCCAGTGACAGAAAGCTGGGTTTGCATCCTAGGTCATGGGTTTTCAGCAGGACAATGACCCCACACATACTTTAAGAAGCACCCAGAAATGGATGGAAACAAAGCGCTGGAAAGTTCTGATGTGGCCAGCAATGAGTCTAGATCTAATCTTATTGAATACATGTGGAGAGATCTTAAAATTGCTGCTGGAAAAAGACACCCTTCAAATATGAGCAACCTGGAGCAGTTTGCAAAAGAAGATTGCTCCAAAATTCCAGTTGAGAGGTGTAAGAAGCTTGTTGATGGTTATAGGAAGCGATTGATTGCAGTTATTTATTCCAAAGGGAGTGGAACTAAATATTAAGTTGAGGGTGCCATCAATTTTGTCTCGACCATATTTGGGGTTTTATGTGAAATGATGTCCAATTTGTTTTTTTGTGTGTTGTTTCAATACATGCAAAGGAAATAAACATGTGTATAACAAATCATGTGTAATTGCAATAATTTTCTGGAAGAAATACTTTCCAATATTTTCTGGACTAATTTCAAGAGTGCCAACTTTCGGTTATGACATAAACTATGGCCACCTGTGGAAGCCAACGTGAAACGCCTGTTGTGGCTGTCAGCGCGGTACCACTTTGTTGTGGTACAGTATCCTTTCTGCATCTCTTCAACTGTTTATGGGGTTTATAGAGACACTCCCCCTTCCCTAGCACTGTATGTTTTTCTACCTAAGGCCCCTTTCACACATCAGTCTTTTGCCGTCAGTCTCAATCCGGCGAATTTTGAAAAAAATGGATTCGGCGAATGTTGCAGCCGGATCCGTTTTGTTCTCATAGACTTGTACTAGCGACGGATTGCGATGGATGGCCTCACGTTTCATCCGTCGTTCACCGAATCCGTTGAAAATTGTTTATCCGGTGGCCAGAGAAAACAGACGTAGTAACATTTCTTGTGTAAGTCAAAAAAACGCCGTCCGTTGTTTTCTAGAATGAAAGCCTATGGCGCCGGATCCATGAAATTACGGAATCACACACTGATTACAAGCAAAGAGGTTACAGGTGAGGATGTTACATTTAGCAGCCATTAAAACCCATTTGTGTCAACTTCTGTGCATGTTATCAGGCCAAAATCACCGGTGTATGTGAACTTTTAATCAGGGTCATTTGGATGTTTTGGGTTGTCATTATGATTGAAAAAGAGAAAACACAATAGTTTGACACTAAATGGCTTCACCCAACCACTAACCATGAGTGGAGAAAAGATTTTGGTGTTATCTTGGTGCATTCTCTGAAAAAAGGCTAAGGAAGCAAAAATTCTGCCGGGGTATGTAAACTTTTGAGCACAACTGTATATACCTATATTTTTGAATATGGTTTCTGTTTTGATGATATTGTTTCAAATTGTACAATAGAAATGGAATTGCATAATATAGTGAAAAATACGTTCTCCTATGAAGTCCACCACACAGGAGGACCAAGATTAGGGCCATGGGGGTTCGTCTTACATATGCCCTTAGCGGTGCAAAGATTAACTTTTCACAGACATCTTTATTCCAAGCAAAGTTGTCTTTGATGTTTTGGGTTATACAGCATTTTACAATGACTAACCACATTGGTTCATGGAGACACACTTGGCTGCTTACCATGTAAACATATTTTCTCCCAACAGAAAGTAAAGGGTCTTCAAATGCATGGCAGGTTTTTAGAGTCGGTGGCCGCTCGATTCTGAAAAGATTTGGGCAATAATAACAAACAGTCATACCATCGTAACATTTACTGCAGATTATCCTTCAAAGTAACTGTCAAACTATAACATTATGTTGAGACTATGTATTCTACAGACGCTGTATAACATATTATTAACATTATTTTGCTGCAAATCTCAGAATATTTAAGTTATGATTCTAGTTAAACAAATCTATCTTTAAGGTAAAAGATTCCCTTTAAACCTTGTTTTTTTATAGTGACTTTCCACTGATTTATACTTACATGGTATCAGCATATGGTCTTTTCTTTCCAGACATTAGTAGAATCACCACGAAAATTGTCATAAAGAAAAGAGCTAGAACTGCTCCTATTATTGTCCCAGCTGCCACCAAGGATGATGTGTCCTTTAATGGATAATCTATAGAGTAACAAAGTCAGGGGTATAATTCATATCAAATGCTTTAATACCACTTGTTTTTTTTATTCAGTCACATTGAAGGGAATCTGTCACCAGGTTTTTGCCACCTATTGTAAGAACAGAATATAGAGACAGAAACCCCGATTCCAGCTATGTATCACTTACTGGGCCACTTGCTGCAGTTTTAATAAAATAATTGTTTTAGCCACAGTATATTATCACTAGAGGACTACTCTGATGCAAAGTAGTTAACCCTGCCCCCATCACTGATTAGCATCTTTCTGCTTAAGCACAGTGCACTCAAAAGCTGCAAACCAGTAGTGTGGGCAGTGTTATACAAAGCTCAATATTCTGATAATTAATTGATAGATCTGCAGCAGATAAAACAGTTTTTAATGAAAACTGTAGCACCCAGTAAACTAAGTTATACAACACTGGAATCAGAATCTCTGCCCCTACATCATGCTCCTCTCAGATGTGGAAGCAACATCTGGTGACAGATTCCCTTTAAAGCACCACTCCATTGTTTTGTTTTTCCTGCGCGGAGTGGCGCCTTAAATCTAAGCCCCCTGCCTCTGATCATATACTCGTCTTCACAGTTATTTTGGTGCCACTCCGGTCTCTCTGGTCATCTTGTGACATACACTCATAGACTTGTATTGAGAGCATGTGACGTAGCTTTTCACTTCTGGACGGTCAGAAGGTACAGTGCAGACCAAAAGTTTGGACACACCTTCTCATTTAAAGATTTTTCTGTATTTTCATGACTATGAAAATTGTACATTCACACTGAAGGCATCAAAACTATGAATTAACACATGTGGAATTATATACTTAACAAAAAAGTATGAAAAAACTGAAATTATGTCTTATATTCTAGGTTCTTCAAAGTAGCCACCTTTTGCTTTGATGACTGCTTTGCACACTCTTGGCATTCTCTTGATGAGCTTCAATTTACCGTACTATTTTCATAGTCATGAAAATACAGAAAAATCTTTAAATGAGAAGGTGTGTCCAAACTTTTGGTCTGTACTGTACATCATACACTCTCAATACAAGTCAGAACAAGGCTCTCATAGACTTGTATTGAAAAGTGAGCTCCATGACGCTCTATGAAACACTGGAGCTACGAACCGGTCACTTTTTGTCAGAGACCAACCAGATAGATGCTGGAAACGGATGAAGGCGGCAGCAGGTGAGTATCAGATAGGGAGAAGGGACTAATATTTAAAGCACCACTCCAGTGGTGCAATAAGCATTGCATTGGTTGTTGGAAACTTCATAGGAGTATTCTCAAGTTTGGAAGATATCCTCCATCCGTGTGATCGGCAATAACTTATCGATCATTGGGGTCTTACCAATAGTCACGCAACGTCACGCAATACCCCTGGTTATGCTAGCTCAACCAGTAATGGTACGAGTGGTGAATGGGTTGACACTGCCCTCACAGATAACACACCAGACCATCTCTTTTACTCTGTCCATGTCGCCATCCCATCAGGAGATTATATCTCTGCTCGTCATTCCTGAGGGAATTGATGAGGTCCTGTTGGGGATACCTTGGCTACGGTACCACTCTCCTCATATCGAGTGGTCCTCAGGCAGAATTTTGGAATGAGGTGAATCTTGTGGGGGTAGGTGTCAGAGGGAGTGCGTTTAGGTTGCTACTACAGAGGTACCCGCAGATCTATCCTCTCTCCCCAAGCAATATTGGTCTTATGCGGACATGTTCTCCAAAAAGGCGGCAGAGACCTTTCCGCCCCATCGCCCCTATGACTGTCCTATTGACCTCTTGCCTGGTGCTGAGCCTCCCCGGGGTCGAGTCTATCCGTTATCTCTCCCAGAGACGGAGGCAATGTCTCAGTACATTCAAGAGAATCTGGCAAGAGGGTTCATCAGGAAGTCAGTGTCACCTGCTGGGGCTGGGTTCTTCTTCGTGCAGAAGAAGAATGGGGAACTGCGTCCGTCCATAGATTACAGGGGTCTTAACGCCATCACCGTTAAGAATAAGTATCCTTTGCCCTTGAAATCTGAGCTCTTCGATAGGCTTCGGGGAGCAAGGGTATTTACTAAATTAGATCTGCGGGGTGCTTACAACCTGATTCGCATCCGTGAGGGGGACAAATGGAAGACGGCTTTTAACACCAGGGATGGGCACTATGAATATCTGGTGATGCCCTTCGGGCTCTGTAATGCTCCAGCCGTTTTCCAAGACTTTGTGAACGACATCTTCCGGGATATGCTCTCCACCTCGGTCGTAGTCTATCTGGATGATATTCTCATCTACTCTCCAGATATTGACTCCCACCGGAGAGATGTTTGCAAAGTCTTCGACCTCTTACGGGCAAACTCCCTTTATGCCAAGTTGAAGAAGTGTATGTTCGAGCAGGAGTCCTTACCTTTCCTAGGCTATATCATCTCCACCCAGGGATTGGCTATGGATCCTGCCAAACTACAGGCTGTGATGGACTGGCAGGAACCCCATTTTCTTAAAGCGGTGCAGCACTTTATAGGGTTCATTAATTATCATCGCCAGTTCATTCCGCACTTCTCAACTTTGGTAGCTCCCTTGGTTGCCCTCACCAAGAAGGGAGCAAATCCCAAATTGTGGTCTGAGGAGGTCTCCAAGGCCTTTAACTCCATAAAGTCACACTTCGCTAGCGCTCCCATCCTACATCGCCCCGATGTAGATAAGCCATTTATCATGGAGGTGGATGCCTCATCTGTTGGTGCTGGAGCAGTCCTCTTCCAAAAGGATGCTCAAGGTCGGAAGCATCCTTGCTTCTTCTTTTCTAAGACCTTCTCACCAGCAGAGAGGAATTATGCCATCGGGGACAGGGAGTTGTTAGCCATGAAGTTGCCTTTCTCGGAGTGGAGACATCTCTTGGAGGGAGCTCGTTTTCCCTTCCAAGTCTTCACAGATCATAAAAATTTAGTGTACCTGCAGACAGCCCAGCGGTTAAATTCTCGCCAGGCCAGATGGTCCTTGTTCTTCTCCCGGTTTCATTTCACCCTCCATTTTCTTTCTGGGGAGAAGAACATTCGTGCCAATGCTCTCTCTCGCTCCATTGTGTCATCTGTGGAGGAGGAAGAGGAGCCTCGGCTTATTGTCCCCACTGAGAGCCTGAGAACTGTGGCCCCAGTTTCGCTAGAGTCTGTGCCTCCAGGCAAGACTTTTGTACCATCCAGTTTGCAACCAGAGGTTCTCTCTTGGGCACACTCGTCCAGGGTGGGTGGACATTTTGGTTCCAAAAGGACATCTGAGTTACTGGCGAGGACATATTGGTGGCCGCATATGGCTCGTGATGTCGCAGACTATGTTCGGGTGTGTGTCTCTTGCGCCAAGAACAAGTCCCCTCGGCAACGGCCAGCTGGGTTGCTTTACCCTCTGCCGGTGGCGGACAGGCCCTGGGAGATGGTCGGGAAGGACTTTGTGGTGGGCTTACCCAAGTCTTGTAACTGCACCATTATCTGGGTGATCACCGACCATTTTTCCAAAATGGTTCATTTGGTGCCTCTTCCACGACTACCTTCTGCACGGGCTCTGTCAGCCTTGTTCATCAAGCATATCTTTCGCTTACATGGTATGCCGGACAAGATTGTCAGTGACCGGGGTCCCCAGTTTGCGTCTCGATTCTGGAGGGAGCTTTGTCGTCTACTCAGTATTGAGTTAAATCTCTCCTCGGCTTATTATCCCGAGACGAATGGGTTGGTTGAGAGGGCCAATCAGACTCTGGTCACTTATTTATGACATTTTGTTTCTGCCAGGCAGGATGACTGGGCATCCTTGTTACCGTGGGCTGAGTTTGCCCTTAACAACGCTGTAGCCGACTCCACCGGTCAGACTCCTTTCCTCCTTAATTACGGCCAACATCCGCGGGTTCCTGTGCCTATGCCTGTGTCCTCTGCTGACTCCAGGGTGGCAGACTGGGCAGTGGAGGCACGAGACATTTGGTACCACACTCAGGATGCCATCCGGGCCTCCAAGGAGAGAATGAGGTCCTCCGCCGATGCACATTGGTGCCCTGCCCCGACCTTTGCTCCTTGCGACAGTGTGGCTCTCCGCTCGTAACATCAGGCTGCGTGTTGAGTCCACTAAGTTTGCACCTCGCTACTTGGGTCCCTTCAAGGTCCTCGAACAGGTTAGTCCTGTGGTCTATCGTCTAGCCCTTCCTCCACGCCTAGGTATCACCGACACCTTTCATGTGTCCCTCCTTAAGCCCGTATACATGTCCCGCTTTTCTGAGTCATCTGCCAGGACATCGGGTTCGTCTACGGACGATTACGAGGTGAACGCTATTTTGGGGTGCAAGGTGGTTCGTGGCAAAAAATTTTATTTGGTGGACTGGAAAGGTTACGGTCCTGAGGATAGGTCCTGGGAGCCTGCTGAGCACATTCGGGCTCCGCAGCTCATTGCTGCCTTCGAACGTAGCGAGGCTCAAGGAGGGGGGGTCCTAGGAAGGGGGGTAATGTTAGGGGTCGAGTTCCCGCCTCTGCACAGGGGGAATCTGGGGCCATTTCCACTGCGGTCTCCCATTTTCCTCCTGCCACAGTGGAGCCTGCTCAGAGGAGACGTCGGTCCCAGCGTCTCGCTCAGTCTGACTCTGTACAAAGAGTTACTGCTGCTTTTCCTGCTTCTGCCATTGAAGTCAGTGCTGGGCAGCGGCGAGCAGACACTTCTGGGACTAAGTCCTGCTTTTCTCATTCTGAGCATGCCCAGAGTAAGATCTCTCAGTGGAGATCGAGGGTCACATGATCAGATACTGCAGCTAAGGCCATTGGTCCTTCAGGAAGGTCCTGTAGGTGCTCACGCTCTGTGGCAGCCTCTCATTGGTCCTTCTAGGAAGGTCCTGTACATGCTGCAACTATTTAAGGCTCGCATAGCCGCACAGCCATGCGCTAGTATTGTTCCATATTATGTGCTTTGCGCTAGTGTGGTCATGTGAGTTTGTGTTCAGGGACCCGGCTGAAATAAGCCCCTAGAATGCTGGCACCTCCGGCGAGGAGATTTTGTGTGAATGTATTCAGGGACCTGGCTGAAATAAGCCCCTAGAATGCTGGCACCTCCGGCGAGGAGTTTATGTGCATGCATGACCACTGACTGCTCTCAATTGGGTAGTTAGCCTGTGCCACTGTGAAGTCAAACAGGGCGCAGTGCTTAGTTTCGGCTACTCTGTGAAGTAACAGGGTTAGCTCATACCGCCTTATAGTTCCGCCGTTTGCTAGCAGCAGGTTCTCCTGCACGGTGGACCCCGGGCTGCGTACGCATCTATTATAATAAAACCTCTATATTTACTCAGTGCGTTCCGCTAGCCCTAACAATAGTATATCAGTAGAACTTATCTCTATCAAATTGCAATGTTACTGTCATCTGGTGCAGGTAAAGACACGCTCAATATATGACATGACATATGGACAGCATGGAAATGGTAGATGTATCACATAAGAGTAAAGTGCGATAGTGCAAACAATAAACCATACAGGCAGAGTGAAAGCTAATTAAATAAACATTTTCAGTACAATACCTATTAGATAGCACCAGCAAAGGCCTAGGGGGTCCGCCTGTCTGCCCCTACGTGCGTTTTGGATGGCACCTTCATCAGGGAGGACAAGTAAGCATATCATGTTTTTCATGAGTTACACTATGTTTCCTTGGCTGACCATTGCTGAGTTCCTTCAAAAACTGTATACAAGTGTACCAAGAATTCATAAATTAATGAGGTTTTGAAGGCAAAGAATGGCTACACCAAATGTTTATTTCATTTATATTCGTCTTTTGTTCATTCACTTTACTTTTTGTTACTTGATAAACAAAATAGAAACTTGAATAGTTTATTTTGTTAAAACACTTTTACTTTGCAGCATTTTTCCATACCTGCATAAAAAGTTTACACAGCAATGTATATGAGAAAGATGATAGAGAGACAGGACATTAGCTATTTAGTAATGGGATTTCATTAGCTATAGAAAGGTATCTAGGTTTTCCGACAACGGGGGCAAGAATTCAGTTTGGCGCACCCCCAAGCACATATGTGACCTGCATTTGTGACCTGCATACCTGCATGTGCCAAGTAGCTGCTCTCTCTAATTCTTTCAATGTTCTGTGAAAAACTGAGAGAAGCAGGAAGAGAAGCTTGTTATCACATGACCGTAAGCATGAAAATCACTTATGAGTGAAGTGGCCAGGTGATGACTGCTGGAACCAGCAAGCAGAGCTGAATTCTAACAGTGAGTATATTACATGCTATTAGAATTTCTTTGCTACAGGGCTTCATTTTATAATTAAAGGGCTTGTCCAGATTTGACATGCAAGTCTGTAGTCACTATAGGTGGCTGCAGGATTCTGAATTCTCATAGTACATGCACTGCACATTTTTAGGATTCTCCTTTGCTGGTGGCAAGAGTGGACAGTTATGTCAGCACAAGTATGAGATTTATATACTTCTGACCACATTCCGACTAGACGTGTCTGGCCCCAATCAATTCATTTTGATTGAATAAGTCCATGCAAGTCTAGTCGGCATGTGACCGCATGTATGCAAATCGCTGGCACAAGAGAAACCTGACAGCGTGCACTGTGAAAATTCAGAAGTCTGCAGTCGCATAGATCATGACAAACTTGTACAACTCCTTTAATGCTCAAAACATAAATAACAATATGAGAATTAATCAGTATCTCAAAGTTTTTTTACATTCAGGTACCTGATACATGATGTAGTCTCTGGAGTTGTTATCTTTGTTTTTTTCATCTTGTGCAGACTTCATTATGTGTTTTGTCATCCATAGCTCGTCTCTAAGACTTCTATGTTCTTCAGTCTTGTGCAGCACATAACCACACGATGCCCTTAAAAATAGAAGGGTCATTATAATGCTCCTGAATAAAAATATCTGCCCTATGCTGAGCCCACTCTTCACACTGTGACCCGCCCTACAGGGCCCAGTCTCTATATTGTGCCCCTTCATGACACTCCCCCTCCTTGGCTTACTGTCCCCCTATGCTACCCATCACACTACTCAGTCTCTATTCTGTGCCCACTCACACTTTTCTTTCCCCAAACTGTCTACTCACACGTTTCATCCTCCCTTCTCATACTGCCTAATTGCACATCCCCTGATAACCATACTATTTCCTCAGATATTTACCCCCTCACTCTCCATACTGTTTGCTCATACATCACCCCGACTCCCCATAATGTGTCTGCACACATGGCATCACCCCTGCTCCCTATACTGTGTCTGAATACATTTTTTCCCTCTGGTTACTCATACTGTGTCTGCATCCATCCCTGCACTCACTAAACTGTGTCTGCACTCATCCACCCACTTGCTCCCCATACTGTATCTGAATTCATCACCCCAATCTCTCCCCATACTGTGTCTGCATATACTTCCCCCTTTGATCCCCATACTGCATTTGCACCAATCCTTCCACTCCCTATACTGCCTGCAGCCATTACCTCCTCAAACATTTCCCACTTGCTCCTCATACTGTGTTCACATCAATCCCCATTATACTGTGCCTGCACTTATCCACCCACTCACCATACTGCGTTCACACACATCCCCGACTCACTATAGTATTTCCATGACCCATTCTGCTTCTTCATACATTCCCCCTCATCTACCCTTTTGCACTTCACACTGTTTTCAAATTTCTCCAACACCCTATATTGTGTCTACACCTGTCCCTTCCTTGCTCTCCTAACTTATGTCTTCAAATCTTTTCCATTTGACTACATCACCCCACCCTGTTACACCACATCTCACCCACCCTCCCCTACACACACACTTAATCACTCCAAAACACACTAAATCTCCCACACACATACTAAATCTTCAGTGTCTTCAACACCAATGGTCAGGAGCACTTGCCCGGAGGTCAGAGCTTCAATTGTACTCTCGTCTGAAAGACATATGAACCCGGGCCCTCACCCTAGATACACCCCTGGCTGTATGTAAAGGAAGTGCTTCCTTGTCATATATTGAATGAGCTGATGCCTACCTACAGGGAGAGGATTAACCTAACTTGAAGAAAAGTGAATGAAAATAGCCTGAATAAGTTGCAAATTACACTGGAAAGTGGTGTTTTTTATCCCATTGATTCTAAGATTGTTTTTCATAAGACATTGTACTTCATGATAGTGGTAAAATTTGTTTGATATGACTTGCATTGATTTGTGAAAATATTGGAAATTTTTGCAAAAATTTAGAAAATTTTCAAACTTGTAATTATTATGCCCTTAAACTAGAGAGTTATGTCACACAAAATAGTTGATAAATAACATTTACCACATGCCTACTTTACATCAGCTACAGTTAAGTCCATATATATTTGGACACAGACAACATTTTTCTAGTTTTGGTTATACACATTACCACAATGAATTTTAAACAAAACAATTCAGATGCAGTTGAAGTTCAGACTTTCAGCTTTCATTTGAGGGTATCCACATTAAAATTGGATGAAGGGTTTAGAAGCTCCTTAACATGTGCCATCCTGTTTTTAAAGGGACCAAAAGTAATTGGACAGATTCAATAATTTTAAATAAAATGTTCATTTCTAGTACTTGGTTGAAAACCCTTTGTTGGCAATGACTGCCTGAAGTCTTGAACTCATGGACATCACCAGACGCTGTGTTTCCTCCTTTTTGATGCTCTGCCAGGCCTTCACTGCGGTGGTTTCCAGTTGCTGTTTGTTTGTGGGCCTTTCTGTCTGAAGTTTAGTCTTTAACAAGTGAAATGCATGCTCAATTGGGTTGAGATCAGGTGACTGACTTGGCCATTCAAGAATATTCCACTTCTTTCCTTTAATAAACTCCTGGGTTGCTTTGGCTTTATGTTTTGGGTCATTGTCCATCTGTAGTATGAAACGACGACCAATCAGTTTTGCTGGATCTGAGCACACAGTATGTCTCTGAATACCTCAGAATTCATTCGGCTGCTTCTGTCCTGTGACACATCAATAAACACTAGTGACCCAGTGCCACTGGCAGCCATGCATGCCCAAGCCATCACACTGCCTCCGCCGTGTTTTACAGATGATGTGGTATGCTTTGGATCATGAGCTGTACCACGCCTTCGCCATATTTTTCTCTTTCCATCATTCTGGTAGAGGTTGATCTTGGTTTCATCTGTCCAAAGAATGTTCTTCCAGAACTGTGCTGGCTTTTTTAGATGTTTTTTTTTTTAGCAAAGTCCAGTCTAGCCTTTTTATTCTTGATGCCTATGAGTGGCTTGCACCGTTCAGTGAACCCTCTGTATTTACTTTCATGCAGTCTTCTCTTTATGGTAGATTTGGATATTGATACGCCTACCTCCTGGAGAGTGTTGTTCACTTGGTTGGTTGTTGTGAAGGGGTTTCTCTTCACCATGGAGATTATTCTCCGATCATCCACCACTGTTGTCTTCCGTGGGCGCCCAGGTCTTTTTGCATTGATGAGTTTACCAGTGCTTTATTACTTTCTCAGGATGTACCAAACTGTAGATTTTGCCACTCCTAATATTGTAGCGATTTCTCTGATGGGTTTTTTCTGTCTTCGCAGCTTAAGGATGGCTTGTTTCACCTGCATGGAGAGCTCCTTTGACCGCATGTTTACTTCACAGCAAAACTTTCCGAATGCAAGCACCACACCTCAAATCAACTCCAGGCCTTTTATCTGCTTAATTGAGAATGACATAACGAAGGGATTGCCCACACCTGTCCATGAAATAGCCTTGGAGTCAATTGTTCAATTACTTTTGGTCCCTTTAAAAACAGGGTGGCACATGTTAAGGAGCTGAAACTCCTAAACCCTTCATCCAATTTTAATGTGGATACCCTCAAATGAAAGCTGAAAGTCTGAACTTCAACTGCATCTGAATTGTTTGGTTTAAAATTCATTATTCATTGTGGTAATGTCTATAACCAAAATTAGAAAAATGTTGTCTCTGTCCAAATATATATGGACTTAACTGTATTTCTCATTTTTCCAACAAAGTTTACAAAACCACTTTAATAGGGACCACACCACATATGAAGTGACTTTGGGGGCCTATATGACAGAAAACACTCAAAAGTGACACCATTCTAAAAAGTGAACCCCTTACAGTCCACAAAACCACATTCAAGATTTTTTTTGTAAATTATGGAATTAATGCAATGTGGAAGGAAAAAATTTACATTTTACTTTTCACAAAAGGTTTACTTTAGCCCACATTTTTTAATTTTCACAAGGGTAACAGAATAAACTGGACCCCAAAATTTGTTGTGCAATTTCTCTTGAGTATGCCAATACCAAATATATGTGTGTGTGTGTGTGTGTGTGTGTGTGTGTGTGTGTGTGTGTGTGTGTGTGTGTGTGTGTGTGTGTGTGTGTGTGTGTGTGTGTGCTACTATTTGGATGTATGGCAGGGCTCGGAAGGGAAGAAGCAGCGTTTGACTTTTTGAATGCAAGAAAGGATGGAATTGAGTATCACATTTGATGTGTTTAAACAGTGGAAACCCTCTACAAGTGACCCATTAGTGGAAATTAAACATCTCAAGGAATGTTTCTAGATGTGTTAACCCCCAAGTGTTTCACAGAAGTTTATAACGTACAGCTGTGAAACTAAAAAGTCACATTTTCCAACAGAAATGTTCTTTTAGCCCAAAATTTTACATTTTCACAAGAGTTACAGAAGAAAATGCACCATAGAATTTGTTATGCAATTTCTTCTGAGTACGTCGATATCCCATATGTGGACGAAAGCTACTCTTTGGGTGCACAGGAGGGCGCCATTTGACTTTTTGCATGCAAAATTTACTGGAATCATTTGTTGCATTTGGAGAGCCCCTGATGTGCCTAAACAATGGAAAAAGATGCTTTTTGGGAAACTAGACCCCTTAAGCTATTTATCTAGACATGTGGTGAGCACTATGAACCCCCAGACGCTTCACAGAAGTTTATAACGTTGAACTGCGAAAATGAAAAAATAATTTTCCACAAAAACGTTGGTTTTATTCCAAATTGTTCATTTTCACAAGGGTAATAGGAGTAAAATAGATCATATAATTTTATTATGCAATTTCTTCAAATTACACCAATACCACCCCATATGTGGTCAAAAACTACTTTTGAGGCACAGTGCACAGCTCAGAAGAGAAGAAGAGCCATATTGGACTTGAGATTTTGCTGGAATGGTTTGAGGGTGTCATGTCATATTGGCAAAGCCCCTAAGGTGTCAGAACAGCAAAAACACCCATAATTGATGTAATTTTACAAAGTACACCTCTCAATGAATTCATCTAGGGGTGTCGTGAGCATGTTGACACTACATGTGGCTCACAGAAATGTATACTATTTTTACCGGTAAAATATTTTAGCCCCAAATTTTTTAATTTTTATAAAGGTTAATATGAAAAAATGGACCTCTCAGTATGTTGTGCAATTTCTCCTGCGTACGCCAATCCCTTACATGTAATCGGGGGCAAAACTCAGATTACATATTTTACTGTTATGTAATGATCCATTGGGAGAGTCCGTGTTTGAGCCAGTGTTGAAACTTTTATTGTGAACATTTTACATAACATTTAGGATCAGATTTATCCAGAGCTCTTACTTCAGGGTTTCCATTGAAATCTCTGATTTACGTGATTTCAAAATCCCCATTGACATATCCACCTCAGCTGCCTCTAAACTTTTATCACTGACTGCCTCCTTTGGCCTCACTCAATGGTCCTCTGAGGCCACTCACAAAGATGGCCACACGCTGAACCTCATCTTCACCCCCCTCTGCTCCCTTACTAATCTCATTAACACACTGTCTGACCACAACCCACTGACATTCTCTTCCCTCTCCTCTCCTAGTGTGCAATCCCCACTCCACAAACTCCCTTGCAGAAATCTCAAATATCTCAACTTACAGTCACTCTCTGCAGGACCGGCGTCAGCACCCGGTGTACCCGGGCAAGTGCCGGGGCCCTGGCGAGACAGGGGGGGCCCATTCAGGGCCGAGGTTAGGGGCAGGCAGCTGCTTAGGGCCCCTGCTCCCTCAGGAGCCCTCAGCTAGTGGCACATCAGCAGCCGCTATGGGGCCTCTGTGAGGCAGGGGGGCCCGCCTGTCGCCAGCGCCAACTCCCCCGCTGCCACATTGAACTATACTGGTGGTGTCTGCCGGTAAAGTTCAAAGCAAATGATGGAGGAGAGAGCGTCACCTGATGCTCCCTCTCCCATCATTCCCCACTCTGCCTCTGACACTGCCGCCGAGACCGGAGCAGGGAGAAGAGCGCAGCACGGGCACGTTGAGAGGTGAGGAGTGTTTTTTTTTTTTTTTGTAACTATGAGGCCGGGGACACACTTAACGTATAAAAAAACGGTCCGTTTTTCACGGCCGAGAATCGCACAAATGTTTCAAAAACAGTGATCCGTGTGCAGTGCGAGGATGCGATTTCCTCGCATCAAATGATCCGTGTGACATCCGTGTGACATCCGTATGGCATCCGTATGCCGAGATTTTCTCGCAAGCTTGCAAAACCGACATCTAATGGATTTATGTGCTCAAATGTTCGGGAAAACATATATACAGTATATATATATAGAGATATGTCATTGAGACACATATATATATATTCTGTATTTAGATTTCATTCAGCGCGATATCTGTGAACAGCCGATAATTCAATTGCCGGCTTTTCATTTCTCCTGCACAAACCCGACATGATATAAGACATGGTTTTCATACAGTAAACCATCTCATATCCCCCTTTTTTTTATATATTCCACACTACTAATGTTAGTAGTGTGTATGTGCAAAATTTCAGCGCTGTAGCTGCTAAAATAAAGGGTTAAATGGCGGAAAAAATTGGCGTGGGCTCCCGCGCAATTTTCTCCGCCAGAATGGTAAAGCCAGTGACTGACGGCAGATATTAATAGCCAGGAGAGGGTCCATGGTTATTGGCCCCCCCGTGGCTAAAAACATCTGCCCCCAGCCACCCCAGAAAAGGCACATCTGGAAGATGCGCCTATTCTGGCACTTGGCCACTCTCTTCCCACTCCCTGTAGCGGTGGGATATGGGGTAATGAAGGGTTAATGCCACCTTGCTATTGTAAGGTGACATTAAGCCAGATTAATAATGGAGAGGCGTCAATTATGACACCTATCCATTATTAATCCAATTGTCTGAAAGGGTTAAAAAACACACACACACACACATGATTAAAAAGTATTTTAATGAAATAAACACAGCGGTTGTTTTAATAATTTATTGCTCTCTCAATCCATCAGCAACACCCTCGCTTGGAAAAATAATAAACGCACAAGATACATACCTTCTGATGTCCTATCACGTCCAACGAGGTAATCCATCTGAAGGGGTTAACTAATATTACAGGCAGAGCTGCGATAAACCACTCGCTGGTGCCTGTAATCCCCGGGTGCTGAAAGGAAAGCAGAGTGATCTATACTTACATTGAGTCGCGGTGATGCGCCCCTGCTGGATGTTCTCATGAACTGCAGCCTGGGAACTTTTTCCCACGCTCCAGGTCATATGAGGACATCCACCAGGGGGCGCATCACCGCGACTGTAGGAAATGTAGGTCAATGACCTACATTTCATTCATTCGCCGGGGATTACAGGCACGGAGCACAGCTGCCTTTGCAGGGCTCCTGCTTGTAAATTATTTTAACCCCTTCAGATGGATTACCTCGTGGGACGTGACGGTTCAGCTGAGGGTATGTATCTTGTGCGTTTATTATTTTTCCAAGCGAGGGTGTTGCTGATGGATTGAGAGAGCAATAAAATACTGAAACAACTGCTGTGTTTATTTCATTAAAATAATTTTTAATCGTGTGTGTGTGTTTTTTAACCCTTTCATACAATTGGATTAATAATGGATAGGTGTCATAATTGACGCCTCTCCATTATTAATCTGGCTTAATGTCACCTTACAATAGCAAGGTGGCATTAACCCTTCATTACCCCATATCCCACCGCTACAGGGAGTGGGAAGAGAGTGGCCAAGTGCCAGAATAGGCGCATCTTCCAGATGTGCCTTTTCTGGGGTGGCTGGGGGCAGATGTTTTTAGCCACGGGGGGGCCAATAACCATGGACCCTCTCTAGGCTATTAATATCTGCCGTCAGTCACTGGCTTTACCATTCTGGCGGAGAAAATTGCGCGGGAGCCCACGCCAATTTTTTCCGCGATTTAACCCTTTATTTTAGCAGCTACAGCGCTGAAATTTTGCACATACACACTACTAACATTAGTAGTGTGGAATATGCAAAAAAAAGGGGATATGAGATGGTTTACTGTATGTAATCATGTCTCATATCATGTCGGGTTTGGGAAGGAGAAATGCAAAGCCGGCAATTGAATTACCGGCTTTTCTATAGAACACCGCTGCATATTTCTCGCAATGCACACGCATGGTCCGTGTGTAATCCGATTTTTTCTCGCCCCCATAGACTTGCATTGGCGAGTCTCGGCCGAGATACGCTGACAATCGCAGCCTGCTGCGAGTTCCCTCGGATCCGAAATACGGTGGAGAAAATATCGGATGATGGGAGCTGGACCATAGATTAACATTGGGCCGAGTGCTATGCGATTTTTTATCGCATAGCACTCGTCCGTATTACGGTCTAGTGTGACCCCGGCCTAAGGCCGGGGACACACTTAACGTATAAAAAAACGGTCCGTTTTTCACGGCCGAGAATCGCACAAATGTTTCAAAAACAGTGATCCGTGTGCAGTGCGAGGATGCGATTTCCTCGCATCAAATGATCCGTGTGACATCCGTATGGCATCCGTATGCCGAGATTTTCTCGCAAGCTTGCAAAACCGACATCTAATGGATTTATGTGCTCAAATGTTCGGGAAAACATATATACAGTATATATATATATATATATATATATATATATATATATATATATATATGTCATTGAGACACATATATATATATTCTGTATTTATATTTCATTCAGCGCGATATCTGTGAAAAGTCGGTAATTCAATTGCCGGCTTTGCATTTCTCCTGCACAAACCCGACAGGATATGAGACATGGTTTACATACAGTAAACCATCTCATATCCCCCTTTTTTTTGAATATTCCACACTACTAATGTTAGTAGTGTGTATGTGCAAAATTTCAGCACTGTAGCTGCTAAAATAAAGGGTTGGCGGTGATGCGCCTCCTGGTGGATGTCCTCATATGACCTGGAGCGTGGGAAAAAGTTCCCAGGCTGCAGTTCATGAGAACATCCAGCAGGGGCGCATCACCGCGACTGAATGTAAGTATAGATCACTGCTTTCCTTTCAGCACCCGGGGATTACAGGCACGAGCGAGTGGTTTATCGCAGCTCTGCCTGTAATATTAGTTAACCCCTTCAGATGGATTACTTCGTGGGACGTGACAGTTCATCAGAGAGGGTATGTATATTGTGTGTTTATTGTTTTGCCAAGCGAGGGTCTGAAAATGGAATGAGAGAGCAATAAAATATTAAAACAACCGCTGTGTTTATTTCATTAAAATACTTTTTAATCATGTGTGTGTGTGTTTTAACCCTTTCAAACAATTGGATTAATAATGGATAGGTGACATAATTGACGCCTCTCCATTATTAATCTGGCTTAATGTCACCTTACAATAGCAAGGTGGCATTAACCCTTCATTACCCCATATCCCACCGCTACAGGGAGTGGGAAGAGAGTGGCCAAGTGCCAGAATAGGCGCATCTTCCAGATGTGCCTTTTCTGGGGTGGCTGGGGGCAGATGTTTTTAGCCACGGGGGGGCCAATAACCATGGACCCTCTCCTGGCTATTAATATCTGCCCTCAGTCACTGGCTTTACCATTCTGGCGGAGAAAATTGCGCGGGAGCCCACGCCAAATTTTTCCGCCATTTAACCCTTTATTTTAGCAGCTACAGTGCTGAAATTTTGCACATACACACTACTAACATTAGTAGTGTGGAATATGCAAAAAAAATGGGGATATGAGATGGTTTACTGTATGTAAACCATGTCTCATATCCTGTCGGGTTTGTGAAGGAGAAATGAGAAGCCGGCAATTGAATTACCGGCTTTTCTATAGAACACCGCTGCGTATTTCTCGCAAGTCACACTGCAGGTCCGTGTGTAATCCGATTTTTTCTCGCACCCATAGACTTTCATTGGCGAGTCTCGGCCGAGATACGCTGACAATCGCAGCCTGCTGCGAGTTCCCTCGGATCCGAAATACGGTGGAGAAAATATCGGATGATGGGAGCTGCACCATAGATTAACATTGGGCCGAGTGCTATGCGATTTTTTATCGCATAGCACTCGTCCGTATTACGGTCTAGTGTGACCCCGGCCTAAGAGTGAGTACTGGACTATGGGCCATTCTTGGGGGAAGGGGGGCTGTGCTGTATACTACATGTCTGTGCTATATACTACATGGGTGTGTTAAATACTATGTGGGCTGTGCTATATACTATATGGGCTGTTATATACTACGTGGGCTATGCTAAATACTATACGGGCTGTTACATGCTACGTGGGCTGTGCTATATACTACATGGCTGTTCTATATACTACATGGGCCGTGTTATATATTATGTGGCTGTGCTATATACTATATGGGTTGCTATATGCTACGTGGGCTGTGCTATATACTACATGGCTGTTCTATATACTACGTGGGCCGTGTTATATACTACGTGGGCTGTTATATGCTACGTGGGCTGTTATATGCTACGTGGGCTGTTCTATATACTACGTGGGCTGTTATATAATATGTGGCTGTGCTATATACTATATGGGCTGTTATATGCTACATGGGCTGTGCTATATACTACGTGGCTGTGTTATATGCTACGTGGGCTGTTATATACTACATGGCTGTGTTACATGCTATGTGGCTGTGTTACATGCTATGTGGCTGTGTTATATACTACGTGGGCTGTGTTATATACTACATGGCTGTATTATATGTGGTCATGAATCGTGGTATGTGTTAAAGGCAGGGCTGCGCTTAGTAACCCGATGTTTACCGTGGTTACCAGCGTAAACGTAAAAAAAACCAAACAGTACATACTCACATTCAGGTGTCTGTCCCCCGGCGTCCGCTTCTCTGCACTGTGTCTGCCAGCCGGAAAGCACAGCGGTGACGTCACCGCTGTGCTCGCTTTCCGGCCAGCGCTCACAGTGCAGAGAAGCAGAACGCCGGGGGACAGACACCGGAATGTGAGTATGTACTGTTTGTTTTTTTTTACTTTTACGCTGGTAACCACGGTAAACATCGGGCTACTATGCGCGGCCCTGAGCTTAGTAACCCGATGTTTACCCTGGTTACAAGCGAACGCATCGCTGGATCGCTGTCACACACAACGATCCAGCGATGACAGCGGGAGATCCAGCGACGAAAGAAAGTTCCAAACGATCTGCTACGACGTACGATTCTCAGCAGGATCCCTGATCGCTGCTGCGTGTCAGACACAGCGATATCGTATGGATATCGCTGGAACGTCACGGATCGTACTGTCGTAGCGATCAAAGTGCCACTGTGTAACAGTACCCTAAGACTTCTCCCGTGCTTCCCCTATACTCTGGAACTTTCTACACCAACACATCAGACTCTCGCCTACCATAGAAACCTTCTAAAAGAACCTGAAGACTCACCTCTTTCGACAAGCCTACAGCCTGCAGTGATCCTCAACCTTCTGAACTGCCACACAACCTGCCCTACCCTCTTCTAGTGTATCCTCACTCATCCCCTGCAGACTGTGAGCCTTCGCGGGCAGGGTCCTCCCTCCTTATGTACCTGTGTGCCTTGTTTTTTGCTCATGTTTAATGTATTTTTCTATATTTGCCCCGTATGCACATGTAAAGCGCCATGGAATAAATGGCGCTATAAAAATGTATAATAATATAAATAATAATAATTCAGATGAAAACCTCGAGGGTTGAGGAAGCAGAGTTACTCTGGACTCCATCTGCACTCTGTTCAGCTGTGTCCTTCTTAGAGGTGTACAAAACTGTGACTTTTCTGCACATCTAAAAAGATGGACACGGCCGGATCATAGGCCAGACAAAGTCCAAAGTGCCCCCATCTGCCTCATTATAGGGAATCTTCCACCAGGGGTTCCGTCTGAGTCACGTATTTCAGAGATTTACATAGAAACTCTGGCGTAAACTCTCAGCACAGAGCGCAGAACAAATGTGAGCCGAGCCTTAATGCGATCTTTAGAAGGCAAAGTGAAAAAATCAACAGCAGAATTGGTTTTATTTTTTTTTATGTTATTCTTCGTGCATTATTAGACTACTTTATTCTTCGGATCGGTGCGATTACAGTGATACCACATTTATATAGTTTTTTTTATATTTGACTACTGTCACACACTAAAGCAAGCTTCTTTTTATTTATTTTTTTGCAAAAACAAGTTTTTGCATCGTCATACAGCTCTGGCAAAAATTAAGAGACCACAGCATCAAAACCCTGTCATGGGCCGCCCAATCTCCAGACCTGAACGCCATTGAAAACCTCTGGAATGTAATCAAGAGGATGATGGAGAGTCACAAGCCATCAAACAAAGAGGAACTGCTTACATTTTTGCGCCAGGAGCAGTGTGAAAGACTGGTGGAAAGCATGCCAAGACGCATGAAAGCTGTGATTAAAAATCATGGTTATTACACAAAATATTCATTTCTGAACTCTTCCTGAGTTAAAACATTAGTATAGTTGTTTCTAAATGATTATTAACTTGTTTTCTTTGCATTATTTGAGGTCTGAAAGTACTGTTTTTGTTTTTTTAATTTTGAACATTTCTCCTTTTCAGAAAAAAAATACAAAATTTATTGCTTGGAAATCCGGAGACATGTTGTCAGTAGTTTATAGAATAAATGAACAATTTACATTTTAATCAAAAATATGCCTATAAAGAGAAAAATCAGATAAACTGAACATTTTGCAGTGGTCTCTTAATTTTTGCCAGAGCTGTATATTGAAAGTTTTAATTTTTCCAGATTTCTGCCGACACAGACATGTAAGGGCTTGTTTTTGCAGGAGGACGAGTTAACGTTTCTATTGATACTATTTCTGGGCACATGACAATTTTTGATCGCTTTCTATTTCGTATTTGGGAAAGCAGAATGAACAAAAACCAGCAATTCAGGAATTGTTCTGTTGTTTTTTTTACTGTTCCGCGTGTGGTAAAATTGATAAGGCGCTTTTACACAAAAACTTTTATTGAGAATAAAGCAATGCAAAAATAATAATTTTCTCTGAGATTTAACTTTTTAACTACAGCTGATGGAGCTATATGGTGGCTTGTTGTTTGTGGGACAAGATGTCATTTTCAGCTATTCCATTTCTATTTACATTAGTCTTCTTTATCGCATTTTATTCCACTTTTTATTCAACGGTATGATGAAAAAGCATGTTTTTTGCCTCTTTTTTCATGGTGTTCACTGGAGGGGTTAACTAGTGGGACCTTTTTATAGGTTGAGTCATTCTGAACATGGTGATACCAAATATGTGCACTTTTTTGTAATTTTTTTTCATAAAATTATTTATTTATGGGTACTAATATATTTTATATATTAATATTTAGTGATTTAATTTTTTTTTCTTAGTACCACTATGCGACTTTCACTTTTTGCATTCTGATTGCAGTTATAAAGCATTACAGTGCTTTAGAAACTGTCCATGCCTCACTGACATTTATTTATACCAGGATAGGGAAGAGGGAGGCATTCATACCAGGACAGGGAAGAGGGAGTCATGCATACAGTGACAGGGACGGCATGCAGACAGTGACGGGGATGGGGAGGCATTCATACCTGGACAGGGATGTCACGGGGAGACTAGGTGGGCGAGAGCTAAAAACTCGGGCCCCTGCAGTTTCCCTCAGACTAGGGAAATCCTGACTGACCCTCTACCTGGAGTTTACACTGAAGGTGTGCATGTCCAGGCCTCGAACCTCACCCTGACTCCTGTTTTAACCCTAGGCTGATACCTCCGCCCTCCACCCAGTGAAGAGGTAATACACCAATACCCACAGTTAGCACAGACAAGGATAACGGATAATATACACCACGCCGCAGTCACTCAGGAATACACTATAAATGTGCAGGGCAAAATAAATACAAATATAGGAAGGAGTAAATAAGACAAAGGAAAATACACCACCAGCAACGACTCTCCAGCAACTAGCTCTCCTCTCCAGACCGAGATAACAACGCACAAGACAGAAGCTATAATCGGCGACGCCCAATGAACAGGAGAACTATTTAAAGGCCATGGGAATGGCCCAGCTTCCAATCCGAGGATTAGGTAAATTAACACCGGAACAGCTAGACAAAATCTAGCAGACGCCAATGAGCAAATAGTGGTCAAAAGCGGAATTACCGCTGTCTGTCGGACGACCTGGTCTGAACAGCGTCCGACATGACAAGGGAAGGGGGAACCACGCATAGCAGGTCAGGGATGAGGGGACAATGCATACCTGGTTTATACTCGAGTCAAAAAGCTTACCCAGCATTCTGTGGCAAAAGAAGGTGCCTCGGCTTATACTCTGATCGGCTTACACGTGAGTATATACGGCATATATATACAGTGGGGAAAAAAGCATTTTGTCAGCCACCAATTGTGCAAGTTCTACCACTTAAAAAGATGAGAGGCTTATAATTGACATCATAGGTAGACCACAACTATGACAGTCAAAATTGAGAAAACAAATCCAGAAAATCACCTTGTCTGATTTGGAAAGATTTACTTTGCAAATTATGGTGGAAAATAAGTATTTGGTCACCTAAAAACATGCAAAATTTACGGCTCTCACAGACTTGTAACTTCTTAAGAGTCTCCTCTGTCCTCCACTCCTTACCTGTAGTAATGGCACCTGTTTGAACTTGTTATCAGAATAAAAGACACCTGTCCACAACTTCAAACAGTCACGCTCCAAACTCCACTATGGTGAAGACTAAAGAGCTGTCAAAGGACACCAGAAACAAAATTATAGCCCTGCACCAGGCTGGGAAGACTGAATCTGCAATAGGCAAGCAGCTTGGTGTGATGAAATCAACTGTGAGAGCAATAATAAGAAAATAGAAGACATACAAGACCACTGAAAATCTCCCTCGATCTGGGGCTCCACGCAAGATCTCACCCTGCGAGGTCAAAATGATCACAAGAACGGTGACCAAAAATCCCAGAACCACACGGGGGACCTAGTGAATCACCTGAATAGAGCTGGGACTACCGTAACAATGGCTACCATTAGTAACACACTATGCCGCCAGGGACTCAGATCCTGCAGTTCCAGACATGTACCCTGCTTAAGCCAGTACATTTCTGGGCCCATCTGAAGTTTGCTAGAGAGCATTTGGATTATCCAGAACCAGAAGAGTATTGGGAGAATGTCACATGGTCTGATGAAACCAAAGTAGAACGGTTTGGTAGAAACAAAAGTTGTCATGTTTGGAGCAGACAGAATGCTGAGTTGCATCTAAAAAACACCATACCTACTGTGAAGCATGGGGGTGGCAACATCATGCTTTGGGGCTGTTTCTCTGCAAAGGGACCAGGATGACTGATCCATGTTCCTAAAAGAATGAATGGGGCAATGTATCGTGAGATTCTGAGTGCAAACCTCCTTCCATCAGCAAGGGCATTGAAGATCAAATGTGGATTGGTCTTTCAGCATGATAATGATCAGAAGCACACCACCAGGGCAATGAAGGAATGGCTTCGTAAGAAGCATATGAAGGTCCTGGAGTGGCCTAGCCAGTCTCCAGATCTCAACCCCTTAAAGAACCTTTGGAAGAAGTTGAAAGTCCGTGTTGGCCAGCGATAGGCCCCCAAAAAATCACTGCTCTAGAGGAGATCTGCATGGAGGAATGGGCCAACATACCACCAACAGTGTGTGCCAACCCTGTTAAGACTTACAGACAACATTTGACCTCTGTCATTGCCAACAAAGGATATATAACAAAATATCGAGATGAACTTTTGTTAATGACCAAATACTTTTTTTCCACCATAATTTGCAAAATAAATCTTTTCAAATCAGACAAGGTGATTTTCTGGATTTGTTTTCTCATTTTGACTCTCAGGCCATGTGCACACGTTCAGGATTTTTCGCGTTTTTTTCGCTTTTTTTGCTATAAAAACGTGATAAAAATGCAAAAAAAACGCTAACATATGCCTCCCATTATTTACAGTGTATTCCGCATTTTTTGTGCAAATGTTGCGATTTTTTCCACGAAAAAATCGCATCGCGGAAAAAAAAGCAACATGTTCATTAAAAATGCGGAATTGCGGGGATTCCGCACACCTAGGAGTCCATTGATCTGCTTACTTCCCGCACGGGGCTGTGCACACCATGCGGGAAGTAAGCAGATTATGTGCGGTTGGTACCCAGGGTGGAGGAGAGGAGACTCTCCTCCACGGACTGGGCACCATATAATTGGTAAAAAAAAAAAGAATTAAAATAAAAAATAGTCCTATACTCACCCTCGATGTCTTCCCGCCTCACCGCTGCATGCTGCCGCTTCGGTTCCTATAGCTGCTGTGCGGTGAAGGACCTGTGATGACGTCACTGTCTTGTGATTGGTCGTGAGCGGTCATGTGACCGCTCACATGACCGCGACGTCATGGAAGGTCCTGCGCGCACAGCAGCTATAGGAAGAGGAACGGACGCCGCTGAGGAGATGTCTGGGTGAGTATAAGCATTTTTTTTATTATTTTTAAACATTCTATCTTTTACTATAGATGCTGCATAAGCTGCATCTATAGTAAAAAGTTGGTCACACTTGTCAAACAGAATGTTTGACAAGTGTGACCAACCTGTCAGTCAGTTTTCCAAGCGATGCTACAGATCGCTTGGAAAACTTTAGCATTCTGCAAGCTAATTACGCTTGCAGAATGCTAAAAAAAACGCAAAAAAAAAATGCGGATTTCTTGCAGAAAATTTCCGGTTTTCTTCAGGAAATTTCTGCAACAAATCCGGACGTGTGCACATACCCTCATAGTTGTGGTCTTCCTATCTTGTCAATTATAAGCCTCTTATCTTTTTAAGTGGGAGAACTTGCACAATTGGTGGCTGACTAAATACTCCCCCCCACTGTATATATACACACACACCCATACATACAGTATATACAGTGGGGCAAAAAAGTATTTAGTCAGTCAGCAATAGTGCAAGTTCCACCACTTAAAAAGATGAGAGGCGTCTGTAATTTACATCATAGTTAGACCTCAACTATGGGAGACAAACTGAGAAAAAAAAATCCAGAAAATCACATTGTCTGTTTTTTTATCATTTTATTTGCATATTATGGTGGAAAATAAGTATTTGGTCAGAAACAAAATTTCATCTCAATACTTTGTAATATATCCTTTGTTGGCAATGACAGAGGTCAAACGTTTTCTGTAAGTCTTCACAAGGTTGCCACACACTGTTCTTGGTATGTTGGCCCATTCCTCCATGCAGATCTCCTCTAGAGCAGTGATGTTTTTGGCTTTTCGCTTGGCAACACGGACTTTCAACTCCCTCCAAAGGTTTTCTATAGGGTTGAGATCTGGAGACTAGCTAGGCCACTCCAGGACCTTGAAATGCTTCTTACGAAGCCACTCCTTCGTTGCCCTGGCGGTGTGCTTTGGATCATTGTCATGTTGAAAGACCCAGCCACGTTTCATCTTCAATGCCCTTGCTGATGGAAGGAGGTTTGCACTCAAAATCTCACGATACATGGCCCCATTCATTCTTTCATGTACCCGGATCAGTCGTCCTGGCCCCTTTGCAGAGAAACAGCCCAAAAGCATGATGTTTCCACCACCATGCTTTACAGTAGGTATGGTGTTGGATGGATGCAACTCAGTATTCTTTTTCCTCCAAACACGACAAGTTGTGTTTCTACCAAACAGTTCCAGTTTGGTTTCATCAGACCATAGGACATTCTCCCAAATCTCCTCTGGATCATCCAAATGCTCTCTAGCAAACTTCAGACGGGCCCGGACATGTACTGGCTTAAGCAGTGGGACACGTCTGGCACTGCAGGATCTGAGTCCATGGTGGCGTAGTGTGTTACTTATGGTAGGCCTTGTTACATTGGTCCCAGCTCTCTGCAGTTCATTCACTAGGTCCCCCCGCGTGGTTCTGGGATTTTTGCTCACCGTTCTTGTGATCATTCTGACCCCACGGGGTGGGATTTTGCGTGGAGCCCCAGATCGAGGGAGATTATCAGTGGTCTTGAATGTCTTCCATTTTCTAATTATTGCTCCCACTGTTGATTTCTTCACTCCAAGCTGGTTGGCTATTGCAGATTCAGTCTTCCCAGCCTGGTGCAGGGCTACAATTTTGTTTCTGGTGTCCTTTGACAGCTCTTTGGTCTTCACCATAGTGGAGTTTGGAGTCAGACTGTTTGAGGGTGTGCACAGGTGTCTTTTTATACTGATAACAAGTTTAAACAGGTGTCATTACTACAGGTAATGAGTGGAGGAAAGAGGAGACTCTTAAAGAAGAAGTTACAGGTCTGTGAGAGCCAGAAATCTTGATTGTTTGTTTCTGACCAAATACTTATTTTCCACCATAATATGCAAATAAAATGATAAAAAAACAGACAATGTGATTTTCTGGATTTTTTTTTCTCAGTTTGTCTCCCATAGTTGAGGTCTAACTATGATGTAAATTACAGACCCCTCTCATCTTTTTAAGTGGTGGAACTTGCACTATTGCTGACTGACTAAATACTTTTTTGCCCCACTGTATATGGGAAAGTTGCAGACTCACCTTCAGAGTTTGTGAGGCGAGTACAAAGCCAGTAAAATCAACTAGAAGAGTAATTGGGTACACGAGGATGGCAGCAGCAAAGTATCTTCTGTAGATAGGAAGGTCTTGGGCGCAAATTGTCCAATTGAGGTGATGGTGATAAAATTGGAAGGATTTTATTGGAAAGTCTTAGCCAATAACACATTTCGGGGTACACAGACCCCTTTTTTTAAGTCACATAGATAGATCAGTCTGCCTAATTAACACCTTTTTAAGCTGTTTAGCAAAACTAATAGAAAGAAAACTTAATTTTAGTCAACAGGTAATATTGCCCACAATATAGTGCACCAATGGTACAAGGGATGACTAGACTTAAATTTAAAGTGATCAAAGGTATACGGTAACTTACTTTTTACTTTATGTAAGCTCATGACACATGTACAACTGGCATTTTTACACTTTGCTTAAATCTCAGTGAACTGTGAGAATGTGAAGGCTGACACATTTAAAGAAAGGTAATGAGCATACAGCTGACGTTTCTTAGTCTCGAAAAATCTGGGTCACGAATGAAACAACCACTTTTTGCTTCAATGTAGAAAACAAAATTGACAGCAAACAAAAGTGATCAGAGTACAAGAATCAGAATTCATACCCTTCCACATTGAATATTGTAGTATGCAATCAAAAACTGTGAAGAAGGCTGACATCAAACTGAAGAATCATTTGGTTGTAGTTTTCACTGGTAAACATGACTTAACCTGTAACAGGTGGACAGTGATATGGACAACAATCTCATCAATAAAACACTGTTTCTCTATATTTAATATTAAAAAATTTTTAAAGAGAAAAACATGACAAATGTGCACTGATGATTTTGTTTTTAACAGTAATACTAAAAACTAAGTATACCCTCTTTGAATAAGGCCACTTTCATACGGCCTTAGAAAACCGGAAAAATGTTGTCATTAGTATTTTCCATCAGTGTGCCATCATTGTTTATCCAGTATGGATAAAGAAATAATGAAATTTCAAAGCTTCTCCTATACTTTGCAATGTTAAACACGCACATCACATGAATGGCAAACAGATGCCATCCGTGTGTTGCATGTTTTTTTCACGGACCCATAGACATGTATTGGTCTTTGTCAGCCGGGGTACCGTTAAAAAACAGACTTTTTTCCCCCAGAATGAAGCATTTAATTGCAAAACGGGCATCGGGTATGGTGGGTTCCTGGGTCTACTTTCCTTAGGTAATGTTGCTGCATACATTGTTATATGACAAAATGATATGCGGTACTTGTGATGACACATTTTATCTTAATTAGCCAGTCTATTTTCAGTAAGCCAGGAGTCATTGTCTTATCTATATGTTGACTTTTGAATTTGTGTGTGTTGGTTAAGAAAACACAGACTTTTATTTGTATAAGCCTGCAATATTGACTTTTAAGTTGACAATCCTTGTAACATATTCTGCTGTTATCCTGGATGACAGAAAGGCAGGGCAATTAAAAAATGAGGTTTGCTGATATGTTTATTACACATTGTCCAGGCCAGCTAACTTGTTGACTTGCAAAACAAGGAGTAAAAACTATTCAAATTGATTAAAAAGACAAACAATGAGAGTCAACCTCAACACATCTTCATCTTGACTTCTGGATGCTGGCTTCAAGGACAGTTGTTAACTATAAAAGGAAGATGTATGCACCTCTGTAAGAAACATCAAGGCAGTCAAGCGACCCAGAGATCCAAAGGACCAGAGACTCTTTACAAGACAGCAGCCAGGAACACTCTACAGGACAGCAGCCAAGACATCATGGCTCCATCACGAGGGACACAGTTTTGACATTCTACAGGATGTCAGCTTAGGGGACCACGACCGCGGCTGAAAGAACACAGATCTACTCCATTGACCATCACTGAACCATGGATATATTTGGGGTAGTCAGGATTTGGACCCACTGGTCACATGAGCCTCATGGATATGTTTGTGAAAACCAGGAATGGAAGGCACTGGTCACCTGGCTCCATGGAGATGTTTGGAGAAGCCAGGTTGTGACCCTCCAGTCACCTGGCCTTGTACCTCAATGGACTGTCAGCTTCCAAAGCTTGTCATTACATCCTCTCTGTGCATGCCGCGGGTAGTCAGCCTGGCCCTGGAAGATCTGATATCACAGGAGCTCTTAAACTGGCGAGTCAGCGGAAACATGAGACTCTGTAATTTTGCACCATCTTGGGTATTTTACTGGGACTGTTTTATGTGTTATTTGCCTGTTTTGTGGTTTAATAAAGTATTGCCACACTGTTTTACCCTCAGCCTGTGTAGTCTGAGTAGTATTACATCCACAGTAAAAGGAGATCGGGCGTTAGGTGGGATGATCCACGATCCATGCGGTTTTGGCTAGCGGACTAGGGCATCCGCTGACCGCCATGTCTCCACAGTACTCCTGCTATATTGTCTAATATATTGGTGGATGGCATGTTCACATGTACAGTGAATGTTTTATTTAGAGAGATATGTGTGGCCTCTAATACTGTAGCCATACTTCTCAGACTATGTCTCTATATACTGTACATGTAAAGTGCCTCTTATTTCCCACAATTTACTGTCTATATATAATATATATATATATATATATATATATATATATATATATATATATATATATATAGATATTAAACACTTAATTTTTTTGTTTACCTCAAAATGAGGAAAAAAAAAATAATTTAAGTGACCAAAAATTTTTTTTTTTTTTTTTTTTTAAATATTGAAATTTGTTAATTAATTAATCTTTTAAGGAATACAGGAAAATATGGTACTGGAATAAATGGAGGTTACATATAAAGTCCAAAATTGACTTTTTTATGGCAACATATCTCTCGAAGCTCAGCTCACAGTAGGATGATATTTTAAGAAACAAAAGATAAAACTTTATCTTAATTCACAATCTTGATGTCAATAGAGTGCTTATATGTTATAATCATTCTTCAATTCATATTATAATTTTTTAAAGTGCATAGTACCATAAACATATATTTTATCACAAAGGTTATACACTGCTCCAAAAAATAGAGGGAAAACTTAAATAACAGAATATACCGTATTTTTCACTTTTATAAGACGCACCTGATTATAAGACGCACCCCCAACTTTGGTGAAGAGAAAAAAAAATAATTAAATGTTAAATGGGGGTCTGTCTTATAATGCCAGTGTCCGTCTTACAAATCATATGTGCCTCATCCTGGTATCTATATAACCCCCATCCATGTGCTGGCACATGCCCCCCCATGCTGCTGTCAGGCACATGCCCCCTGGGTCACTATATGCCCCCCCCTGTGCTGCAGGCAGGAACATGCCTCCCCTGGGTCACTATATACCCCCCTGTGCTGCTGGCAGGCACATGCCCCCATGGGTCACTATATGACCCGTGCTGCTGGCAGACATGCCCCCTTGGGTCACTATATGCCCCCTGTGCTGGCAAGCACATGCCCCCCTGGGTCACTATATGCCCCCCTGTGCTGGCAGGCACATGCCCCCTGGGTCACTATATGCCCCCTGTGCTGACAGGCACATGCCCCACCATCAATATATGCCCACCTGGGTCACTATATGCCCCCCTGTGCTGGCAGGCACATGCCCCCCGGTCACAATATGCACCCCTGTGCTGGCAGGGACATGCCCCCCTGTGCTGCTGACAGGTACAGCCATCCCAGTCACTATATGTCCCCTGTGCTGCTGGCAGACACATGCCCCCCATGCTGCTGGCAGACACATGCCCCCCCGTGCTGCTGGCAGACACATGCCCCCCTCTATGCTGCTGGCAGACACATGCCCCCCTCCGTGCTGCTGGCAGACACATGCGGTTTTGGCTAGCAGACTAGGGCATCCGCTGACCGCCATGTCTCCACAGTACTCCTGCTATATTGTCTAATATATTGGTGGATGGCATGTTCACATGTACAGTGAAAGTTTTATTTAGAGAGATATGTGTGGCCTCTAATACTGTAGCCATACTTCTCAGACTATGTCTCTATATACTGTACATGTAAAGTGCCTCTTATTTTCCACAATTTACTGTCTATATATATATATAAATATTAAACACTTAATTTTTTTGTTTACCTCAAAATGAGGAACAAAAAAATAATTTAAGTGACCAAAAATTTTTTTTTTTTTTTTTTTTTTTAAATATTGAAATTTGTTAATTCATTACTAAAAAAATCTTTTAAAGAATACAAGAAAATATGGTACTAGAATAAATGGAGGTTACATATAAAGTCCAAAATTGACTTTTTTATGGCAACATATCTCTCGAAGCTCAGCTCACAGTAGGATGATATTTTAAGAAATAAAAGAGAAAGCTTTATCTTAATTCACAATCTTAATGTCAATAAAGTGCTTATATGTTATAATCATTCTTCAATTCATATCATAATTTTTAAAGTGCATAGTGCCATAAACATATATTTTATCACAAAGGTTATACACTGCTCCAAAAAATAGAGGGAACACTTAAACAACAGAATATGCGGTATTTTTCGCTTTTATAAGATGCACCTGATTATAAGACGCACCCCCAAATTTGGTGAAGAGAGAAAAAAATAATTAAATGTTAAATGGGGGTCTGTCTTATAATGCCAGTGTCCATCTTACAAATCATATGTACCTCATCCTGGTATCTATATAACCCCCATCCATGTGCTGGCACATGCCCCCCCGTGCTGCTGTCAGGCACATGCCCCCCTGTGCTGCAGGCAGGAACATGCCTCCCCTGGGTCACTATATGCCCCCCTGTGCTGGCAGACATGCCCCCTGGGTCACTATATGCCCCCCTGTGCTGGCAGGCACATGCCCCCTGGGTCACTATATGCCTCCCTGTGCTGCTGGCAGGTACATGCCACCCTGGGTCATTAAATGCCCCCCTGTGCTGCTGGCAGACACATGCCCCCTGTGCTGGCAGACACATGCCCCCCTGGGTCACTATATGCCCCCCTGTGCTGCTGGCAGGCACATGCCCCCCCTGGGTCACTATATGACCCCTGTGCTGCTGGCAGACACATGCCCCCCTGGGTCACTATATGCCCCCCTGTGCTGGCAGACATGCCCCCCTGGTCACTATATGCCCCCGTGCTGCTGGCAGACACATGCCTCCCCTGGGTCACTATATGCCCCCCTGTGCTGACAGGCACATCCCCCCATCACAATATGCCCACCTGGGTCACTATATGCCCCCCTGTGCTGGCAGACATGCCCCCTGGGTCACTATATGCCCCCCTGTGCTGGCAGGCACATGCCCCCCTGGGTCACTATATGACCCCTGTGCTGCTGGCAGACACATGCCCCCCTGGGTCACTATATGCCCCCCTGTGCTGGCAGACATGCCCCGTGGGTCACTATATGCCCCCCTGTGCTGGCAGACATGCCCCGTGGGTCACTATATGCCCCCTGTGCTGGCAGACATGCCCCCTGGGTCACTATATGCCCCCCTGTGCTGGCAGGCACATGCCCCCCTGGGTCACTATATGACCCCTGTGCTGCTGGCAGACACATGCCCCCCTGGGTCACTATATGCCCCCCTGTGCTGGCAGACATGCTCCCTGGGTCACTATATGCCCCCTGTGCTGGCAGACATGCCCCGTGGGTCACTATATGCCCCCTGTGCTGGCAGACATGCCCCGTGGGTCACTATATGCCCCCCTGTGCTGACAGGCACATGCCCCCCCATCACAATATGCCCACCTGGGTCACTATATGCCCCCCTGTGCTGGCAGGCACATGCCCTCGGTCACAATATGCACCCCTGTGCTGGCAGGGACATGCCCCCCTGTGCTGCTGGCAGGCACATGCCCCCCGGTCACAATATACCCCCCTGTGCTGCTGACAGGTACCGCCATCCCGGTCAATATATGTCCCCTGTGCTGCTGGCAGACACATGCCCTCCCCCGTGCTGCTGGCAGACACATGCCCCCCGTGCTGCTGGCAGACACATGCCCTCCCCCATGCTGCTGGCAGACACATGCTCTCCTCCGTGCTGCTGGCAGACACATCCCACCCTGTGCTGCTGGAAGACACATGCCCCCCCTGTGCTGCTGGCAGACACATGCCCCCTCCCCCTGTGCTGGTGGCAGACACCTGCCCCCCCCCCCCGCCCCGCTGCTGGCAGGCACATGATAAAATAAAAAACACTTATGTGATCGATGTCAGTACAGACACAGGAAGCGCAACAAAGGAGCTGTGAGCACAGAGCCATCATCAGAAGGTGAGTTAAGTGTTTGTTATTTTATCATGTGCCTGCCAGCAGCACAGGGGGGGCATATAAGAGTGACCGGGGGGGGGGGGCATATCCATGATGGGAGATGGGAGGAGGGGAGATGCAGGCACATGTAATATTCGCTGCTCCCCTGTGAATCAACTCCTGCAGTTTCAGCAACGAGGTGATGGACAGCAGGTGCAGTGAATATTACATGAGGCTAATGAGTGGGAGCACAGGACCTCCTGCTGTCTCTGCAGCCGCAGCCAGCCCACTCCAGCCCCCTGACACCACTTCAGAGCTGCTCCCCCTCCTCTACTGCAAAACAATGGGGAGACAAAGAGCGCAATAGGGTCTTATCCACGTTACACAGAGGAGAATATACACCAAATTTGCTCACCTGGTTAGGATGAGATTAGAGCATGTAGATAGCGGCTGCTGCAGATCCACAGGTCTTCACCGACCAGAGAAAATAATGTCTTCAAAGGGAAATTTGTAGTTAAAATTCTGCGCTGCCGCTAAGATGAATTTCAGGAGAGTATAGTTGATTCACAGTGGTTTTATTCAACGCGTTTCAGGGGTCTCATGCCCCCTTCATCAGGAAATACCACACAGAATATACAGGCATCACAAGTATAGTTTTGCTAGCTTAAAAAAATTAGCTCCATCAGGTCAGATGACTCAGTGTCAAAGTTCAATGATAACACACAATTAACAATTCAAACGATTAGAGAGGTGTATATAATGAAAAAAATACAATGACTTTTATTTCTAGACAATAGTTCAAAATTTGCAACATTAAGGAGGAAATTAAAAAACAAAACAAAAAAAAACGATCTCTATTTAAATGGACAAGAACCTGTAATAAAAGGAGTTACTCCAGTTCAGGAGCGAATGCCTTACAGATGAACTACCATGTGGAATCAACAAGCTGCTATTTTCTTATTGAAAATCCATTGGAATCTTTACATGGAATGTGGAATAAAATCATGTTTTATTATTTTCCATTAAAAAGTATAGATATATATGAGAATTAATTTGTGGTGGTTTGGGGTGATCTAAAATTACGAAAACTATAATTAGTGAGTTTAAAAATTGCGTCACGTACATAAGAGTAACAATTTAAGCAGTGAACCAGCGCTCGAAGTGAGCGCAGAAACAAAATGAAAGTGACATTTCACCTGTCCAAGGACCAATGATAGATATCATATATAACAAGAGACAATATAGCATTGCCAAGGGAGGGGAATGAATGAATACACAGCACTCAGTGATCACAAAGAACAGCAGATAAAAAGGGACCCCTGGCAGCAAAAAAAAGGAGGATTGAGTTAAGTGCTCCTGTCGGGAGGGGTCATTACACCCTGTGCAGCTGCCACAATCAGCACCAGCTCCCAGGATTTAATCAGCTGGTGCTGATTGTGGCAGCTGCACAGGGTGTAATGACCCCTCCCGACAGGAGCACTTAACTCAATCCTCCTTTTTTTTGCTGCCAGGGGTCCCTTTTTATCTGCTGTTCTTTGAATTGTTAATTGTGTGTTATCATTGAACTTTGACACTGAGTCATCTGACCTGATGGAGCTAATTTTTTTTAAGCTAGCAAAACTATTTATACCTGTGATGCCTGTATATTCTGTGTGGTATTTCCTGATGAAGGGGGCATGAGACCCCTGAAACGCGTTGAATAAAACCACTGTGAATCAACTATACTCTCCTGAAATTCACCTTAGCGGCAGCGCAGAATTTTAACTACAAATTTCCCTTTGAAGACATTACCCCCTCCTCTACAGCATAGCACAGAGATTCGGATTGTAAGACGCACCCCCCCCCCCAGTTTCTCCCAAAATTTGGGGGAACAAAAGTGCGTCTTATAATCCGAAAAATATGATAACTCCAGGTAAATCAAACTTCTATGAAATCAAACTGTCCACTTAGGAAGCAACACTGTTTGACAATCAATTTCACATGTTGCTGTGCAAATGGAATAGACACCGGATGGAAATTATTGGCAATTATCAAGACACACTCAAAAAAGGAGTGGTTCTGCAGATGGGGACCACAGACCACATCTCAGTACCAATGCTTTCTGGCTGATGTTTTGGTCACTTTTGAATGTTGGTTGTGCTTTCACACTCGTGGTAGCATGAGACGGACTCTACAACCCACACAAGTGGCTCAGGTAGTGCAGCTTATCCAGGATGGCAAATCAATGCGAGCTGTGGCAAGAAGATTGCAGGGTCGGTCAGCGTAGTGTCCAAGGGCTGGAGGCGCTACTAGGAGACAGGCCAGTACACCAGGAGATGTGGAGGGGGCCGTAAGAGGGCAACTACCCAGCAGCAGGACCGCTATCTCAGCCTTTGTGCAAGGAGGAGCAGGAGGAGCACTTCCAGAGACCTGCAAAATGACCTCCAGCAGGCCACAAATGTGCATGTGTCTGCACAAATGGTTAGAAACCGACTCCATGAGGATGGTCTGAGTGCTTGACGTCCACAGATGGTGATTGTGCTCACAGCCCAACACCGTGCAGGATGCTTGACATTTGCCACAGAACACCAGGATTGGAAAATTCGCCACTGGCACCCTGTGCTCTTCACAGATGAAACCAGGTTCACACTGAGCACATGTGAGAGTCTGGAGATGCCGTGGAGAGCGATCTGCTGCCTGCAACATCCTCCAGCATGACCGGTGTGGCAGTGGGTCAGTAATGGTGTGGGGTGGCATTTCTTTGGAGGCCCGCACAGCCCTCCATGTGCTCGCCAGAGGTAGCCTGACTGACCCCTTGTGAGACCATATGCTGGTGCCGTTGGGCCTGGCTTCCTCCTAATGCAGGACAATGCCAGACCTCATGTGGCTGGAGTGTCTCAGCAGTTTCTGCAAGATAAAGGCATTGAAGCTATGGACTGGTCCACCCATTCCACAGACGTGAATCTGATTGAACACATCTGGGACATCATGTCTCGCACCATCCACCAACGTCACGTTGCACCACAGACTGTCCAGGAGTTGGCGGATGCTTTAGTCCAGGTGTGGGAGGAGAACCCTCAGGAGACCATCCGCTGCCTCATCAGGAGCATGCCCAGGCATTGTAGGGAGGTCATACAGGCACGTGGAGGCCACACACACTACTGAGCATCATTTCCTTGTCTTGAGGCATTTCCACTGAAGTTGGATCAGCCTGTCACTTCATTTTCCACTTTGATTTTGAGCATCATTCAAACTCCAGACCTACGTGTGATATTAGTTGTGATTTACGTTGATAATTTTTAGGTTTTATTGTTCTCAACACATTCCACTATGTAATGAATAAAGATTTACAACAGGAATATTTCATTCAGTGATATCTAGGATGTGGTATTTTAGTGCTCCCTTTATTTTTTTTTGAGGAGTGTATATAAATATAATGAAATTGAAAAATAATTAACAATTGCTATTTGACAGACTGGCAACTAGATGGTACTAAAGCTTCCAAATACAAAATCTCATTACAATAGTTCCTAACTGGATTGAGTTTAATATATTTATAAAATGCATATACTTCAGAGAGCAGGCACCCTTATTAAAATTTGTTCATTTTGATCTGCTATATATATCTATCTTTCCAAAAAAGGAGGTTGAAAGTCCTGACAGCAGCACTTAAGACACTGTTACAGCACACAGGTATTTACCGTATATACTCGAGTATAAGCCGACCCGAGTATAAGCTGACCCCCCTAATTTTGCCACAAAAAACTGGGAAAACTTATTGACTCGAGTATAAGCCTAGGGGGGAAAATGCAGCAGCTACCGGTAAATGTCAAAAGTAATAACAGATACCAATAAAAGTAAAATTGAGACATCAGTAGGTTAAGTGTCTTTGAATATCCATATTGAATCAGGAGCCCCATATAATGCTCCATACTGTTCATTATGGCCCCATAAGATGTTCCATATTAAAATATGCCCCATATAATCCCGCATAAAGGTTAATAAAGGCCCCATAAGATGCTCCATAGACACATTTGCCCAATATAATGCTGCACAAATGCTGATTATGGCCCCATAAGATGCTCTATAAAGATATTTGCCCCTTATAGTGCTGCACAAACGTTATGGCCCTATAAGATGCTCCATACAGACACTTGCCCCATATGCCATAGTGCCCTACAAACGTTAATTATGGCCCCATGCAGACACTTGCCCCATATAGTGCTGCACAAACATTATGCCCCTATATAGTGCTGCAGAAACGTTATGGCCCCATATAGTGCTGCAGAAACGTTATGGCCCCATATAGTGCTGCAGGAACGTTATGGCCCCATATAGTGCTGCAGGAATGTTATGGCCCCATATAGTGCTCCAGGAATGTTATGGCCCCATATAGTGCTGCAGGAACGTTATGGCCCCATAGATGCTCCATACAGACACTTGCCCCATTTGCTGCGATAAAAAAAATAAATCACATACTCCCCTCTCCGTCGCTCAGGCCCCCGCACTTTCAATAGTCACCTCTCCTCGTTCCGGGCGCCGATCTGTCTCCAGCACTGACGTTCAGCAGAGGGCGCGCACTGACCACGTCACCGTGCCCTCTGACCTCAGCGTCACTGGTGGAGACAGATCGGCGCCCGGAACGAGGAGAGGTGACTATCGCGCAGCGCTGCGCTCCCCTCCCCGTATACTCACCTGGTCCTGCCGCTGCTTCTCCGACGCCGCAGCGCTTCATCCTGTACTCAGCGGTCACATGGTACCGCTGATTACAGTAATGAATAGGCGGCTCCACCCCTATGGGAGGTGGAGCCGAATATTCATTTACTGTAATGAGCGGGACCATGTGACCGCTCAGTGCAGGAAGACGCTGAAGCTGCTGCTGCCGGCGCCGGGGAAGCGGGGACCGCGCCTGGACTAGGTGAGTATTTTTAGACAGCCCCCGCTCCCCCTCCCCTGCCGACCCCCGGTATGACTCGAGTATAAGCCGAGAGGGGCAATTTCAGCCCAAAAAAGTGGGCTGAAAATCTCGGCTTATACTCGAGTATATACGGTACTTGTATTTCATGTGTTTAAACGCACTGAATTTATGCTGGATCATGTCTTTACATATTTTGTTCTGCCACTTCCCCAGTTAATATAAAAGGCAATATAGATACCTAAACGGTAAATTAATGGTTTTCTGGAGAAGTGTAGTTTGTTAAATGGGGTAACTTATGATGGGGTTCTGCTGCTCTGGCACCACAGGGGCTGTGCCAATGTGACATGGCACCCGCAAAATATTCCAGCAAAATCTGAACTCCAATATTTGGGTCTGAGAGAACATTTTTGTGGGAAAAATTAGATTTCTTTATTTTCACGGCTCTACGTTATAAACTTCTGTGAAGCACCTGTGAAGGTTCAAGGTTATCTCCATACACCTAAATACATTCCTTGAGGGGTCTAGTTTCCAAAATGTTGTCACTTGTAGGGAGTTTCCACTGTTTATGCACATCAGGTGCTCTCCAAATGCGACATGGCGTCTGCTCTCAATTACAGTCATTTTTGCGTTTAAAAAGTTAAACGGTGTTCTTTCCCTTCCAAGCGCCAAACAATAGTTTTGCCCGACATATGGTGTATTGGTGTACTCAGGGAGAAATTGCACAAGAAATTTTGAGGTCCATGTTCTCCTGTTACCCTTTTGAAAATAAATCAATTTGGGTCTAAATGTAAAATTTTTGTGAAAGAAAAGTTAAATGTTCATTTTGTTCCTTCAACATTGCTTCAGTTCCTGTGAAGCACCTGAAGGGTTAAGAAATTTCTTCAATGTGGTTTTGAGCACCTTGAGGAATGTAGTTTTTAGAATGGTGTCACTTTTGGGTATTTTCTGTCATCTTCACCCTTCAAAGCCACTTCAAATGTGATGCGGGATGTAAAAATGGTTTTGTGAATTTTGTTGAAAAAATTAGAAATCGCTGGTCAACTTTCAACCCTTCTAACTTCCTAATAAAAATAAATGTTTCAAAAATTGTGCTGATGTAAAGTAGAAAATATGGAATAACATGTGGAAAATGTCATTTATCAACTATTTTGTGTGACATAACATTTTGGTTTAAGGGCATAAAAACTGAAAGTTTGAAAAATTATACATTTTCAAAATTATTGAAAATTTCAGATTTTTTCACAAATAAACAAATCATATCGAACAAATGTTACCAGTAATATAAAGTACAATACATCACGAAAAAAAATCTCAGAATGACTGGGATCCGTTGAAGCATTCCAGAGTTATTACCTCTAAGTGACAGTGGTCAGATTTAAAAAATGAGGTCCAGTCATTAATCTTAAAGTGGCTTGGTCCTTAAAAGGTTAGTTATACGGATTGTGGGTATAGGAGTGTTCAGATCAGTTCATTAGTCACGCCCAACTGAACAACATTTCTCATGAGAAAGCTGCTTCAATTGGAGGAGGCTGATTGATTAGTCTGGATACGTGGTCCTACATCAGCTGCCACTTTGTGGACAGAAATACTGAGCAGTCTGTGAGCACGGTAACACTAACAAGTGCATGAGAAGGACCTTTCATCCTATATAATGGTAAATGCACACAAAATCATGTCCCAAACACAACTGTTAAAATAAAGAAGTTCATTAAGGTTCTGCCACAGCTTTTTAACTGGGTTTAGATCTGAACTTTGACATTACCTTCATTCTCCTCATTTTCAGATATAGACTTGCTGGCATCCTTGGGATAATTCTCCTGTTGCATTATCTAGTTTCGTCCAAACTGTAGCTTTTGGAACAAAGGTCTCTTATTTGACTATAGAATACCTTGGTATAGAGTTCATGGTCCACTCAATAACAGCAAGGTCCCGTGGCTGCAAAACATGCCCACCTCATTCTCTCTCCACCAGCATGCTTGACAGTTGATATGAGGAATTTGGCAAGGACCAAACACAGCATTATCAGTAGATATGGGTCACAGGGTATTACTGAAAAAGATCTCCACTGTTGTCTCCCCTGTCTCAGGGACCTAGTTCCTGATGTGTCTCATGGTTTGCTCAGATGCAACTTTGCAAAATTCAACCATGTTGACATTCTTTCTAGAAGACACTTTTTTCTTGTAATCATTAAAAAAAGCAAGCCACATTTGTTCAGTATTTTTTAAGTTGTGCTGTCATGTATTCAAATCTTTACCATTCTAAAGGTACCGTCACATTAAGCGACGCTGCAGCGATAGCGACAACGATGCCGATCGCTGCAGCGTCGCTGTTTGATCGCTGGGGAGCTGTCACACAGACCGCTCTCCAGCGACCAACGATGCCGAGGTCCCCGGGTAACCAGGGTAAACATCGGGTTGCTAAGCGCAGGGCCGCGCTTAGTAACCCGATGTTTACCCTGGTTACCAGCGTAAAAGTAAAAAAAACAAACAGTACATGCTCACCTGCGCGTCCCCCAGCGTCTGCTTCCTGACACTGACTGAGCTCCGGCCCTAACAGCAGAGCGGTGACGTCACCGCTGTGCTTTCACTTTCACTTTAGGGCCGGATCTCAGTCAGAGCAGGAAGCAGACGCTGGGGGACGCGCAGGTGAGCATGTACTGTTTGTTTTTTTTACTTTTACGCTGGTAACCAGGGTAAACATCGGGTTACTAAGCGCGGCCCTGCGCTTAGTAACCCGATGTTTACCCTGGTTACCAGTGTAAAACATCGCTGGTATCGTTGCTTTTGGTGTCAAACACAACGATACACGGCGACCTAGCGACCAAATAAAGTTCTGGACTTTATTCAGCGACCAGCGACATCACAGCAGGATCCTGATCGCTGCTGCGTGTCAAACTAAACGATATCGCTAGCGAGGACGCTGCAACGTCACGGATCGCTAGCGATATCGTTTAGTGTGACGGTACCTTAACTCTGGCCTTTAGATTCTGAGCTGTAGCTCTAGGGTTATTTGTAACTGCCATTTGTGGTAAGGTTCTCTTCAAATAAATAACAGTGAAATTTGTCATGTGTTGTAGTTCATCTGAGGCTGAATTTTCCTACTTTAAAAAAAATGTCTTGATAAGTAAAGCCATACAATTTAAAGAGGGGGCACTCCATTTCGCTTCGGACAATATACACCATGAAAATAAGTATTTAATACACTGAAGATTTTGCAAGACTTCCCACCTACAAAGAACGAAGTAGAAACAGAAGGTGCTCCAGCTCCAATAAAAGAGATTCTTTATTAATGGTTAAAATCCAGTGACATAATACATCCTTGCTGTAATACAAATGTGGGGGTACAGAGCCCATGCAACGCGTTTCGATCGCTGCCGATCTTAATCAATGCATTGATTAAGATCGGCAGCGATCGAAACGCGTTGCATGGGCTCTGTACCCCCACATTTGTATTACAGCAAGGATTTATTATGTCACTGGATTTTAACCATTAATAAAGAATCTCTTTTATTGGAGCTGGAGCACCTTCTGTTTCTACTTTGTAATTATCCCTCGTCTAGGATCTGAGACGAAGCTCCGTGCGCCTGCAAGGATCGGTGAGCTGGCCATGGCTTTTTAGCCATCATCTTATTTTGTTTTTGTATACAAAGAACGAAGTCTGTAAATTTTATTATAGGCACACTTCAACTGAGAGACAGACACATTGTATGATTTTTACATAATTTGCATTTTACTGCATGAAATAAGTGTTCGATATAATAGAAAAACAGAACTTAATATTTGGTATGGAAACTTTTTTGTTTGTAATTACAGAGGTCAGACGTTTCCTGTATTTCTTGACCAAGTTTGCACACACTGCAGCAGGGATTTTGTCCCACTCCTCCATACAGATCTTCTCCAGATCTATCAGCTTTCAGGGCTGTCGCTGGGCAACATTGAGTTTCAGCTCCCCCAAAATATTTTCTATTGGGTTTAGGTCTGGAGACTGGCTAGGCTACTCCAGGACCTTGAAATACTACTTATGGAGCCACTCCCTAGTTGCCCTGTGTGGTTTGGATCACTGCCATGCTGAGGGGAGGAGGTTGTTTTTCAAAAATCTCACGTTAGATGACCCCATCCATCCTCCCTTCAATACGATGAAGTCGTGCTTTGCAGAAAAGCACCACCAAAGTATGATTCCCTCACAGTTCGGACAGTGTTCTTAGGGTTATACTCATCCTACTTCCTCTAAACACGGCAAGTGGAGTGGTTACCAAAATGTTTTATTTCGGATTCATGTGACCACAGGATCTTCTCCCAGGCCTCCTTTGGAAAATCCAGATGGTCATTGGCAAATTTCAAAAAGGCCTGGACATGTGATGTCGTGAGCAGGGGGACCTTGCATGCCATGCAGGAATTTAATCATCTTAACCCCACGAGGCAAGATCTTGCATGGAGCCCCAAATTGAGGAAGACTGACAGTCATCTTGTGTGTCTTCCATTTACTAATAATTGGGCCAACAGTTGTGGCCTTCTCACCAAGCTGCTTGACTATCGTCCCGTAGCTCATCCCAGCCTTGTGCAGGTAGCTGGTGTTCTTAGAAAGGTCTTTGGTCTATGCCATGGTGGAGAGGATGGAGTGCGATTGATTGTGTGAGCAGGTGTTTTTTATACAGGTAACGAGTTCAAACATGTGCAATTAATACAGGTAATGAGTGCAGAGTAGGAGGGCTTCTTAAATAAAAACTAACAGGTCTATGAGAGACAGAATTTTTGCTGGTTGGTAGGTGATCAAATACTTATTTCATGCAATAAAATGCAATTTAATAATGTAAAAATCATACAATGTGATTTTCTGTTTTTTATTTTTAGATTCTGTCTCTCACAGTCAAAGTGTACCTACGATAAAAATTACTCTCCGTTCTTTGTAGGTGGGAAAACTTGCAAAATCGACAGTGTATCAAATACTTATTTTCCCCGCTGCATAATTCTAGGGTATTAGATGATTAACATAAGCGGGGACGTAATTAATCAATATATTATCTTTTTTATGCCAAAGTAATACTCTATAGTCCTGCAAATAATTATGGAACTTCAATCATTTATTAAAAATTATGTATTTTACAATATAATTGTAATAAACATTGCTTAACAGCAAACATCACAGCAAGCACCAACAGTTGCGAGAATAACAAATTATTCATCATAAAAACATAGTTTACTCTAGCAAATTATAAAAAATTGGTAAACTTAAATTTGGGCACATAAAAAAAACTTCAGAGTCTGAAAATTACATCCTAACACTTACCAGAAGCGCAAGTAAAATATTTGATTTATATTTATAAAAATTCACATTATAATATGCTTTTCTAACCTCCAAATATGTTATTGCAGATAAAATTAAGATCTTAAGACCATTCTCAAGGAGACTTTACAATCTTTTACTTCTGTTCAACTATTTTAACAGAAGTGTTTATTTTAATTTTTTTGGTTGTTTTCAAAATGATCACATCCCTGATAGCAGCAGACAGCATTTAACAAATAGTTATGCTAATACATACATTCAAAAAGTGTAAAAGCAGAAAAATAAGCCACTTGTTACAAATCTATAAGCACATTATATATAGCCGGCTACAATAAAAAAATGCTTCAAAATAGTACCGAAATGGTCTCCGACCCGAACGTAAACCTACCAATCATAGATCAGCATTTCGTAAAAGAATAATTTAAAGCCAAATAAATACTCCAGTAAAATGTAATCATTTACTTGAAGATCTCTTGCAGTAGAGGGCTGGTATTGGATGAACCTCATTAAATTGTGAGGTTCTTTCAGTTTTGTAAACAATCAACTGCTTCTTGAGAAAATTGCTATGAAAATGCCTATCCTGCAAGATATAGATCAATGTATCCTAATGGTCGGTGTTTATGGATTATGAAAATTGATCATGCATACACAAATTATTACTTCTCTTAATGATATTGGCAAATGTCAATAATTTGATATTTACGATACATATGCCACTACAATCGAACTTGGGTTAGTAAAAGGTTTGCATAAGTACTATAACAATACGTAAAAATGGGGCCACCTTAAACTCTAAAGCCTCATTTAGTAATTTGGGCTTGATTATCTACAAATTCATTTCAATCAATAGCATACTCAGACCAAGGCTAAATTGTTTTAGGCTACATCTTTATGTTTGGCCCAGATTTCTAGTGTCAAACCACCCTCATACATACTGTACCTTGAGCAATGGTAAGATCCATTATTTAACTTGTTTATAGAACATGAAGATACTAGCAATGGGATACCAGTAGTATTACATTTGCACTACAAGATGTTCTTGAACGAGCGTTAATACACTCGTTTCAGGATTGTCTTGCAGTGTAAACAGGCTGCCGATAAACCGATAAACAAGCAAAACGCTTGTTCATCAGGTGAAAGGATCTTTAGTGTAGCGTGTAAAATTATCGTTGTCAGTGGAGCATCGACCTGGGTAACAGAACTTGCGCTGCCGAGAGCTAAGGCAGCCTATGCACACTCCGCGATCTGGTATAAATCGCATAGTAAGCATCATTTGCTTATAGGTTACCGATAAGCGGTCGTACCATGCTGCCGACAAGTCCATGTAAACGGACCTTAAACATATTTAAAGGTCTGGAAGACAGGAATTTTTTTTCACCATGTAAAATAAGGACAAATGCAAATCAGAACTCAACATTAAAAGTTGTACATAGATATATTTAAATTGATATGGGAACCATTTACCAAACTACTAGCATAATATTCTTAACAGATGGAAAGATTTCCAGATTTTACTATACGGTTTGTAACATTATCGATTACATACATTAAGCTAGAAACAATTTCTAATGCTAACTTTCCCTTCCAGAATAGTAGTTGTGATGTGAAAGGAAAGAACTTGACTTTCAGAGGTGGCCAATGCACAAAGACGTAATGGAGACTGACGTGATTGATTTCAAATACATTAGGCCAATATGGCCTACACAATGACTATTAGAATACAATCTAATTGAAACTGGATAACAAGTCTATTTGGCCAATGAAACACAAACATGGAGCAGTTTTGACCACTTTGGCCAAATTTAACTAGCATTGCTGCATAGTGATCAGATTATATGAGCGATAAATTATCGGTCACCTAACATTTATGCAATTATGGTTGCACTGGCAATTCCTACTGCACAAATATGTATTTTCCTAATCTAGAAGATCTCCTAATCGATCCACCATTTAAAAAAGAATTAAACATGAATGTTTCAATCTGATGCCTCACTGTTATATATACACCAACTGGCGACCCGTATCTACATAACCCAGGTGAACCCATTTCAGACATACCTTCATGTTGATTGATTAAAGAGCATTTCCACTTTCATGGTCATCGTGGTGGCAGCACCCAGCTGACTGCCCACATGGTAGCACTCAGAAAAGGGCAGACTCATACTGGCTATTAGCCAAAAATAAAAAATAACCATGTTTGTTTTAAATTGTCCTAGTTCTGTGTTTGTACAGGGATCAGAACTTACAAACATAGCTTCTTCCGATAATGAACAGCTATGTCCCCTTGAGAGTGGCGAGAACTGGAAATGAGGAAATCTGCAGTGGAGATGGGATTCGGAGCCAATTAGGATTCGATTGAGAACAATCACTATTTCTATATAGAATGCAGATGTAATTTACACCAGCATAACAAAGATACTGCCTACAACTGAAGGCACATAAATAGGCTGAGCGTCACAACTACGAGTAACAGATCATTTTTCTAACGAGGTTTTGATGGCATTCTATATGTTTCATAAGTGAAGAGTGGTGCGGTTCTTCCTCATGGCATTCCTCAGCATTTAGCACAAAACGTAAATAGTATGCATTTATCTCCCAAGCTTTCCTTTATAGTTTCTTGGGCCGCCAGGATTTAAAATCTAATTGTATATCTATTCAGGGACATTCTATGCTATGTATCAAACGAAGGAAAGTGTAGTAAAATGTATTGAAAATTAAAATTAGCAAAAACTTTTGAACTTATCTGGATTAAAGTAAAATTTTGAGGGGGGCGTTTACATCTTTCCCTGTGTAATAAAGGAGAATATTTTATTTCTTCACGATAAACTGTATTCAATGTGAAAGCAATAAAATAATAAGAACAGTAACTGTACCTTGATCATAACAGGAGTCTGTAATCACTTTCTAGGCAGCTTAGTGCAGTTTCTATAAAATCACTATTTTACTAGCAGGAGATTATCACTAGAGGACTACTTGACCTGAAGCCAAATAGTCCAACCACACCCCACCACTGATTGTCAGCTTCCTGCTTATGCAGTGCACTCAGAAAGCTGCCAATCAGTGGGGTGGGCAAGGTTATACAGAACTCCGCATATACAGAACTGGTAGATTTGCTACTAATAAAACAGTTTTTATTTAAAAAAAAAAAAACAAAAAAACCTGCAGCACTCAGTAAAAGTAGTGACACATTACAAGAATCAGGGTCTCTGTCCCTACATCATGCTGATCTCCGATGGGGTATCAAAAACCTGGTGACAAATTCCCTTTAACATGTGAAGTTCAGACTAACATTAGTAGCTGCTCGATTAAGCAAAAACGAAGTCATTCCTCTAATGTATTTCTTTACTTTCTCATCCATCCCTTCAGATTATATTAGGACATTCTAAAGGAAATGTACATGTACCAGATAACGTGACAAATTTTTATAGCGCCAGCACTATCATACTGATATTTCTGAACTGAACCGTACGAAACAAGCACCTTAAAATCGTTACATTGTGAAAACATAAAATACCCTTAAAAAATTAGGAAAACGTTGCACTTGTTTGTTCGTCTGTGGCAAACAACAGCAGTTTAGGAGTCAAATTGATGATTCTTTTAGTTATAAAACAAAAAAAGTTTGTTTTTTTACAAACATTAAAGAGGGTTTCCGTTACTAATTTCACCTCCTTTGATATGTCCTAACTTTTCCTAACTATTAGCTTTCTAATAAACTCCTTTTACCTGCCCTGCTCCTGTAAACTCATCTCTATGTGGGTCATCTAGTTTTCTGTTGTGATTCTGGATTTGCTACTTCTGGTCTGGAAAAAGAATCGGATGAACTGAGTAGTGCATGTCATTGGTGGGGGCGAGGATACCTCTGTGACAGACAGCAGCGTGAGTATGCATGTCCAGATCAGACTTCACTCTGCTCCTCTACCTGTATGCAGCTGATGCTTTGGAGTGCCGTTCCTATGGCTGACAAGCACTGCCATGTGCTGCTGATCATTAGAAGGCATATCCCAGGGCTTGTCAGCTGAAGGACGGCACTTCAATGCTTTGGCAGAGTCAGTCTGCAACACGCATGACCAAGCTTTGACATGCCATCCCTTCAGCTGACAAGCCCTGTGAGATGCTTTCTAATAACAAGCAGCACATTGCAGAGCTTGTCTGCTGAAGGGACTGCACTCCAAAGAATCGGCAGGATCTCTGCAGAAGAGTAAAATGTGATATCAGCCTGCGTGCTCAGACTGTTGTCACTCACAGAGGTAGCCCTGCTCCCACAAATTACATGGTTTACTCAGTCTGATTACGGTCCACAGACTGGAAGCAGCAGAGCCAGAACACAACAGAGTACTATGTCACCCACACAGATAAGCTTACAGGAGCAGGTAATAGGCATATATTAGAAAACTGATTGTTAGAAAGAGTTAGGACATATGAAAGTGGGCATAATTAGTAGTGGAAAATCTCTTGATGATGTTGCATATGGTTAGAAAAACATAGCGGCATTCTTCTAAAAACAACATGTGAACATGTTTGGTCGTATGGTGGTACTGCAACTCAGCAATGAAGCCAAGCTATAATGTCAGGCACAGGCTAAAGACAAGACTGTTTTTATGGAAGAAAGGTGCTTTTGCAACCCAAGCAACCCTTTTAAAACCAATAATTACCATACATAAGCATGAATATTTGTGAGCTGTCACAAAATGCAAACTATAATGCAGTATGCGCACAACACTAGGAGACAGAGGACCTCTTTCATAAAAAATAAATCCTCTTAATTAAGACAGTCATACATGAACACCCAGGCAGGTGCGAGATCATTTACTTCTCACTGGAAGGGTGTCTGGCAGCAACGTAATTTACTACCCCTATCAGGATCACATGTCACCTTTAACACAGGATTGGACAATAATGGCAAAAAGGCATGGGCTGTGTGTTTCCGACTAAAGCCCCCAAACACAGACAAATATGAGCTGCAACTGCCGATAATGACGGTTCAGATGTTACTCTAGTGTGTATATGAGCAAGCGTCAGACTAATCGTCGGGGGGAGATGATGATTTGGCATGTCCAATTTTAGGCTGCTGATGGCTTGGTTCTCTTGGACATAAGCCACCAGCAGATGTGTCAATCGTCCGCTTTCTCAAAGAGTACACAAGATCACCCGGTCCATTGAGCACTCCTTTGTATAGAACGACGGGGTGAAGCATCTTTTATCGAATAGCCATCTAATGGGGGGGGTGAGAGGTCACAGTCCTCTGTGCTTGTCTCCTGCAACGCAGTACTAAAAACTTTGGCATACTCAAATATAACAAAATATCTACATAGACACCTGCAAAGCAGCATTTTCTGGAGAAGTAGAAAAAAAAACACGGGTCATGTTTATCCAAACTTTCGAAACGTAAAACTGGCCTATTTACTCATAGTAACCAATTATAGCAAAGCTTTCATTTTAAAAGAGCAATTTATGGAAGATTCTGACTGCCTTTTATAGCGAAAAAGACCGGATTTTCTTTAGGACAATTTTAATATATTGCCCCACAGTGAGTAGTATTCTGTTATGTAGTGTTGTTCTGTGGTAACCAAATGGTATAACTTAAAATTCTTGGATCTCTATGCAAAAATCTCTAGGCGGCTTCATATGCTACTTATAATACCGTTTTTTTCTTACAAGGCAGCGTTGCTATTGAGCTCTCTTCTACGACATCGGGGCCTGGGTATGACGGCACCCCCTTAAGTTATGCTAAATGTTAAAGGTTACATACTATATGGTATTTTCTTATGTAGCAGTACATCCTTTGGGCCTTCTCCAGCATCATGAAACTATGTAAGACAGAACCCACTAAAGTATATACAAGTGAAGGTTGCATTACTGACGCACGGGCTGCATGGATTCTTTCTTGAAGTGTATGAGCCAGTACAGCAAAGGATAAAACATATGTAAGTACCCATTGGAATTTGTAAGAAAATGGCACAAATTCAACAGTAAGTTGTTCTAAGTGGCAAGAGCACCATCAGTTGGAGGCACTTTGTCTATTTAAAGTCGGTGAAGATCAGGTTATCTTCGCATGAACATAAACACTTCTTACATTTATGCAAGAAATGTGTCATTTATTTGCCCACCAATATGAATCCAAAGCTTATGTAATGGTAGAAAAGGTCTATACTGCATAACAATGCGATCTTACAAAGGTACATACAGACTTCCATCCAGGATCAGTATATATTCTAAAGTTGCAAATAGCTGCATATGCTGGCAAAGACCTGCAAGAATAAGAGTTGATCTGCTTTACCTGGAAGGAGCCACTTAACAGTATGACGGAGCTGTGCGATTCAACTCCTCAATGGTTTACATCAGGCTGTCGCCACAGCAGAGATAAGCTAGTCGGCGATGGGTGCCAATCTAATATCGATAACTTTTCCTATAGGATGGTCACTGATATCATGGTGTTCAAACACCCCTGTAAGTTTTATCTTCTATACACACTGACTTGGCTCAGTGGTATCATTCCCCAACTGTACACAAAAAACATTCTGCTCCTAGAAGAGCACACTGCATATGTAAACAAAAGGCTCCCACTGAGTTCAATCGGAACTTCATCAACCCATGGACAGTAAGCTTGGGTATTAGCCCTCACCAGTAAGTACCCTAGTATGTGGAATGTAAAAATTCATATATCCATAGGTTTCCATAATGAAGAGCAAAAATTAAACTGAATTATAGATTTGTTGAATTTCCCCCAAACTCTCATCAACATGGCTCAAAGACATGAGGATTTCTTTGTGATTTGCACTGAGAACCACTTGAATTTAGAAGGCTATTCCAATTATGCTCTCCATTCGAAAAGGTGGGAGTTGGGACCCTATTCTCAACGTGCAGTTTCCACTACCGGTGGGATCTACAGCTATTAGACATTTACAGAATATCCTGCGGATACAGTCTAAACGTCTAACATAGAAATATTGCTTTAAAGTAACATACTCTAGGACTCAAAAAATGTTCTTCTGCTGAGTTTTAGGGGGTACAACATAATATTCTTTGGCATTACTAAATGGTTAAGAAAGGTTACTGAGGAAAGGTGCCGGATCGGCTTGTTAATGCTTAAAGCGGTTGACCCAATATCAACATTGAACATCTACCAACAAGAAATAATGATCGCTGACAGCTTGCAACTCCCCAGATCACAAGATTGAGGGTCCCATTGTGCACTGCCACTTCACACAAGCTGTATGAGGACTACAAGCAGTGGGGATGCTCAACTACAATTCTGTTCAAAAAGACGACTAGAAATCTCTGGTCTCCGCAAGAAGACACATACTGTAGATAGGTCACGAGCTTTGGACCAATCCCTTTAAATTTTGTCCCATGTTTGATAGTTCATAGTTAGTGAATATAGTTACACATCTGCAGCCTTAAACTTGGATTCCTCAGGTCCGCCAAAGAAAGTGACTATGGGACCTTACCTCCATAGATAACTTGACATCTTACACCTGTAAATGAGACTGACTGCAGTGATTTTTCGCTTGTAAAAATTCAACTGTCTTTTTGTTGTGTACTGCACTCAAAAAAAACCCAAAAAACTTTTTTTTTTTTTGTATTCACACAGAAAATAATAAAGTTCCAAAATGATCAGTCGTGTAGTACTGAAAATTCTGTCTAGACTGGAATAAGGAGCATAACAAAACCTGTATAGGTGTATATTGTGCGTGCTATGTCAGAACACTGGTTTGGTGGGTGCTTTTATGTATCCACTGCACTAAACTACAGTTGTAAGCCCATTGACAAAGCCAAAACACCCAAACCAGCTCCAATATTGTTGTCATATCATTGAGTAATATTGAACAGCACTTAGTGATGTGGCAGGTTAGCATTATTTAGATTACTAGGCATAGAGTGGGATATAAGGAGTTAGAGAATTCAAATAATAATCACCTATACTTTATGAAATATTAGGAGGGACATAGGTGAAAGAGTGATGAAGTTCAGGGTAAAGGTTTTACTTGAGTAAAATACGACAAATATATATATACCGTATATACTTGAGTATAAGCGGAGGCACCTAATTTTGCCACGGACACCGAGGGAAGCTTATTGACTCCAGTATAAGCCGGGTATGCATTGTCCCCTCATCCCTTTCCTGGTATGCGTGGCTCCCCCCGTCGCTGTCCAGGTACCTGTGGTTTTCTCCATTGCTGTCCTGTTATGCGTGGCTCCCCCCTTCCATCCTTGTATGCGTGGCTCCCCCCTTCCCATCCATGCTTCCTATTACAAGAAAAAAAAAACAAACAAACAAAACATCCTACTCACCCTTCAGTGTGCCCTCGCATCTCGTTAGTGCCGGCTTCCAGTTGCTCTTCCTGCATTGAGCAATCACGTGCAACTGGAAGCCGGCACCAACGAAATGCTGCAAGTGCATGCTGGAGGGTGAGTAGGATGTCTTCTGGAAGCCGGTGGCTGCAGCTGTCACTGTGCACGCTGTAAAAGAAACGAATATTAATTTCTCTTTAGCAGCTACACAGGCTTTAGCCACAGCCCCAGGTTGCTGCCTCTGTGACCCGCTGCTCCCCCTCTCCCGCCAGCTTTCTGGGACAATGACTCGTGTATGAGCCGAGGGGGGTGGGGGTGGGGCGTTTTCAGCACAAAAAAAAAATATATGTTTTACACACGTAATTATAATAGAGGATTTCTTAAATGTCGTATTTTACTCCAGTAAAACCTTTACCCTGAACTTACCTATGTACATACATATATACACACACACACACACACACGCATATGCACATAGGGAATTCATAGGCAAGATAAAAGAAAATGCTATTATTACTACGTCTCACCTGTAAGTAAAAAAAAAAAAAAAAAAAAACTTTCATGGTCACCTACAAAAATGCAGCAATTGTGTTCTTAAACAATTCTCACACAGGATTCCATGACAGCAGTGTATACCAGTATATATACATAAAGCACCTGTTGCTAGTAAACTACTAAACTATGTGTCTTGGAAATATCTATAGTAATGGACTTTTCAACTACTCCAAGCAGCGCTCACATAAATTATCAGTAGGTCGAGCGTTAGATGGTTCAATAAAAGTGAAGATGAATATGAATATATATATATATATATATATTTGATTCAGCAGAAACAAAAAAAACAAAACAAAAAAACGGGAATATTGACAAAGGTGGAAACAAATGTTGTGGCTACATGAAAACATTTATGTTTTTTCATTTTTAATGTTCTATTAATAAAAAGGTCATCAATGCAAATAAATGATGAAAAAAATTAAATAATATTATAAATCTGATCTACACTGTCGGGTAGTTCAATTTCAATGCTATAAGCGTTAAAACATGTATTTTCTCGAGTGAAATACTAAACATACAGCACTTAATCTGAGCTGTAGAAAAAGTACAAAATTGCTAAGAAATACCTTACAAAAATAAACTGAGTCCTTGAATGTGGTGAAGCATCTTACAAATAAATCTTCGGATTCTTAACTTTCAAGTGCTCCTAAAGGTAACTGGGCTATGGTACATTTCACTGATAGCAGCATTGTTTTCCATCCTTACTAGTTTCCAGGCCATAGCAGAAAATGCAATGGATATTAGATGAATGTTCATAGAATTATCTTTTCGTGTATTGAGGCACCTGCTAGAGCTATTATAAAAGACATTCCTACACAGCCGTAATAGCACAAACATATCGAAAACAGCCCCACAAGACATTTCAATGTACTGGGCAACTGTGACATTGCTGTGAACGATAACACGTTTCAGCCGCTAGTGCCAAGTTACAAATAGGCTGTTATACCATTGTCTTTGCTATTCTAATAAATCAATTCTTCAAAACTCTATTTATTTACATAGCTCAGATTTATGTCACTACAAGAAATTATTTGACTGATATCATTTGATCATTTTAAAATATGGTAAAACAGGGAAAAAAGTTGCAACATAAAAAGTAAGATCTGAAGTGTAAATCTGACAATCATGTAGCTGAATGCACATAAGTCCACTTGCGGTAGTCTCTACACATACCACTCCCTTCTGGATATGACAGAGCCATCCACATGGGAAACCAAGTCATCTTCGTTGTCGAAGTTCTGATTGTACCGTGAGACTACCGGCATGTTTTTTTCAGTATAATTGTTGCCTGGTCTATCAAAGTGCTCTTGATATCGGTTATAGCTCACAATATGGTTCCAATCCGAATTTTCATCATCATGGAGATATTCATTATAAATGTGATCACTACTTTTAATGTCAACATCCTTCTTTGGGTTATCAGGAAATGGATCTAGATCCTCGGGTTGAAGAACATCAATCTGGGACTCTTTCTGCATATCTGAAGGAGGAATGTAGCTCTTTGTAAAGTAATCCCCTCGGAACGTCTGTTTTCTTCTGTGGTATATAACGCCAATGAGCACAATTAAAAGAATCAAAAAGAGACAACCACCAACTACGCTGCCAATAATGGTGCCAAAATTTCCATCCGGTAAAGTCGCCATGGTTGAAGCTGGAATATGAAATTTTCTGGAGTTCGTTGTTAACTCTGCATCATAGGCTGAATGGGTCTGTGGAGCTGTAGGAGGTGCAGTAGTAAGAGGAGGATCTAATGGAAGTAGACATGGACAAAAGGGAAGACAATGTCAATATGTGCTAGTAACTAAGTTTGATAATGACAAAGAACACAGGTTTTGTATATGACTTCAAAACCCAATAGTTCGTAGCAACACATCAGATTTAGTTTGATGAGCATCAGACCGAAATCAATGGAAACCACTGCTTATATTAGGCAGTAACTTGCCCTTAAGAAACCTTCAATTTGTTTTAAGCACAGATATTTCACACACATTTATATATGTACTGAATGTACATCAACCATTTTTCCTCCGATTATGCAATATGGAATCTCATCCTATAAGCCTATAAAATTAAGAGTCAAGCTTTTCACTTCACACTATGCCAAGAAGTTCACAGAATAATCACCGGGTTACTGACAACCTCATTGCTTTTATGGGAAGAAAAGTTGTGGGCAGCCTTCTGAATGATAAAATTCAACATTGTGAGACTTTTGGCTATCTTTCTACACAAGGGAACTTCATGTGTGGTAATCTTGCAGCATTACTGTACATAGCCCTGCCTTAAGCACCCATACACTTGGGAGCTGCAAGACGAACAATTGTTTGGCCAACCATTTGTCCGACAGTGAGCTCCTATGGGTCTCCCATATACAAGAGCGCTCACTATGCCAAGCACTCCTGTGTGGTCTATGAGAGCACCGCAGATAGATTTCTCTGGTAGCAGCTTATTTCTTAGAGAACAAAAGGATCAGTAGTCAAACTGGACAAGCTGGATCCTTCTGTCCCCTGACAAATGTTAAGAGATAGAAGGGAGGCCCTTAAGCACTTTAAATTGTTGGCCAAAACCATGAATGTAGGCAGGTTCGGCCAACGTTAGTCGAATGCGTATGAGGCCCTTTAATGCAGCAGATCTCTCAGCCAACAGTTACTGCTGATTGATGAGATTTTAAATACCCTTAAATGAGATTTGGAAAAATGGACTGCACTCCTCGATGCCTCTTTTCTAATTTGTGGGGTCATATATTGCAGCTCCATTCATTCAAGTAAAAAGGGCTGACATATTCTAAATGAAGCTTTGCTGAGCACTGCTATAACGGAGGACATTTAACAAAAACTAAGCAGTCAAAACTATCATCAGTAAGATAGTTGTGGAAAAAAAACCTGAAATGACATTACTTTCTAAGAGCAACTAATGAATGATGCAAATCTGCTGTCTACGTATATACACACACAAGTACAGACAGATACAGTATTGGAATACTTTAAGGACATCCAGCACTGTATTTCGTCACAAGAGCTGATTGAATCCATCCTTGCTATCTTGCTATATTTAGTAGTGTTCCTGCTGGTGCCGAGCTGAAACACTGGCCTCTATCATCCTTTGGCAAATTATGTTTAGAGCTTGCAGATCATTTCCAAAATCTATTTCTAACATAATTCAATATGACAGGGAAGGGAATGGTGTAAATCATACAAATCAAATTTTGTCTTTTCTTGTAATCGAATGAAAAAATGCTGCACGTCAAACAAAGTGTGATGAAATAATAACCTTCTGAACAGAGTGCTTATAAGTTACCTTAAAGCACCACTCCTGCTTTTTAGAAACAAAAAATTCAATGCTGGAGTGGTGCTATTAATCTAAGTTCCCTGTGCCTAGTGTTATACTTACAGCTGCCGTCTTTAAGTCTTCCCAGTGCCGCTCCGGTCCCACGCTGCCATTTTGCGAGACTGGAAGTCAGAGGTAATGGACGTAAGCTCTCAATATAAGTCTGTGACAGCCTTGTTCTGATTCACATAGACTTATGTTAAGTTGTGACATAGGCTTGCCCAGCAAACACTGGAGTGATCCGGCAGATCACAAACTGCTGGGGACAGACAGGAGCGGTGCTGGGAACAGCTGAAGATGGCGGTTGGTAAGTATGAGACTGAGTGCAGGGAACTTCGATTAGAAAGAGACATACTGACAGGGAATTTAGATTGTGAGCCCAATCGGGGACAGCGATGATAATGTGTGCAAACTGCAAAGTGCTGCGGAATATGTTAGCGCTATATAAAAATAAAGATCATTATTAAGCAACACTCCAATAAAAGAAAACGGAGTGATGCTTTAAAACAGGGGGTGTTCTAGTAATTTGCGGCTGTTTTTCTCCATCTGCCATAGCAGTGTTCCCCAACTCCAGTCCTCAAGAGCCACCAACAGATGTTTTCAGGATTTCCTGGGCACTGGAGTTGGGGAACACTGTCTTATAGCACAAAAACTATAAAAATTACTATTTACAAATAATAAAAGCTACAAGATGACCAGACAGCACTCCCAATATGTCTACTGTAGTTAAAACCTGCATTATATTCACTATTCCTGTTTGTCCAGGTTTGGATTTCGGAATCAAATGGATTATGACGATTAAGGCTAAGTGCACACGTTGCAGAATTGCCGCGGCAATTCCGCAACTCCTGCCGCGAGTATATCGCATGCGGAATTCCCGCTAAACACTAGCGTTTTGCAAATGGAATTAGCTTTCAGAATGCTAGCGTTTTCCAAGCGATCTGTAGCATCGCTTGGAAAACTGACTGACAGGTTGGTCACACTTGTCGAGCATAGTGTTTGACAAGCGTGACCAACTTTTTACTATTGATGCTGCCTATGCAGCATCAATAGTAAAAAGATCTAATGTTAAAAATAATAATAATAAAAAAAATGGTTTTGGTCACCTTCCGACGGCCCCCCGATCTCCTCAGAGGTGCACGCGGCAGCTTCCGTTCCCAGGGATGCCGTGTGCGAAGGACCTGGTATGACGTCACGGTCAGGTGACCGTGACATCATCCCAGGGCCTTCGCACACAGCATTCCTGGGAACAGAAGCCGCCGCGTGCACAGCTGACAGGCGGGAGGACTCCGGGGGCCATCAGAAGGTGAGTAGATCAAGATTTTTTATTTTAATTATTATTTTTTTTTTTTTTTTACAATTATATGGTGCAAAGTCCGTGGAGGAGAGTCTCCTCTCCTCCACTCTGGGTACAATCCAAACATGATCCGCTTACTTCCCGCATGGTGGGCATAGCCCCATGCTGGAAGTAAGTGGATCAATGCATTCCTATGTGTGCGGAATCCCCGCGATTCCGCAAATTAATGAACATTCTGCGTTTTTTTCCGGAATGCGTTTCCGCTCAGGAAAAAAATGCAGCATGGGCATACAAAATTCAGATTGCATTCTTTTAATAGGATGCTGAATGTGAGCGTTTTTTTTTTGCGGTTTTATCGCCTTTTTATAGCGAAAAAAACACAAAAAATACGGAACGTGTGCACACAGCCTTAAAGTAGTTTATAAATTAGAGAATATAAACTGTACAATACCCAATCTTCTTCCAAATCATTGAGACACAAATAGTTGCAACATGATCCCTCAACATGTTTCACTGTTTAAGACCAAAACTTCAGTGTACTCTGATCAATATTTTACACAAAAAATTAGAGAACCCCAAATAATTAACAAAAACCCATCCATTTGTTTCCAATCTACGGTATGTCTTATATATTTTAAGCGGTGCTGTTGGCCAGTTCTGTGCAGTAAAACCTTTTAGAAGGCAGTTTTATGGTTAATATTTTGTAGCCATCATCATTATCAAACATGAAAGTCAGGACCTGATTAGTATAGTTAAACAGTTAAGACAACGTATAAAGTGTTAGGAAAACCAAGTAACATTAGTAAAAGGAACAAGTAGTGTAAATCCAGCAAGACAGAGCCAAGAACACCAAGTCAGTTTATTTTTTTTTTACTTTTCTTCAAACAAACTACTCTAATGTCTTTGGGTAAGCTCACACGGAGTTTTTGCTGTTTTTTTCTGCAGCAAAACCTGATCTTCTTGGCAGGAAAGCTGCGTCAAAAACGCAAGTTAGGGTGCATTTTTGGTGCATTTTTTGTTGTGTTTTTGGTACGTTTTTTTTCCCTCTTTGTCCATGCTAATGTCCTTGGATTTTCAGCAGCAAAAATGCAGCAAATAATGATACCTGCGTTTTTTCAACACCCATTCAAGTCAATGGGTGAAAAACACTGAAAAAACACAGTAAAAAGGCTAAAAGAAGTGACATGCTCTATGTCCAAGAAACGCAGCAAAGCACAAAATACTGATGACACAAAAAACCAATGTGTGTGCATGAGATTTCTGAAATCTCATAGGCTTTGCTGGTACTGTAAAAAGCAGCTGAAAATCATTCCTGAATATTTTTTGCAGTTTGGCACAGTAAATTATGTTGCTGTAAGAAGGTACTACCATGAAGAATAATGTCATGAAAGGGTATACTTGGTGGTCTGCAACATTGTTTAAAGGGAACCTGTCACCACGTTTTTGGAAGATGGGATAAAAATAGCGTTAAATAGGGGCAGAGGTGGGCATTACATTAGTGTGTTTGTTATGCGTTTATTACCCACCTAAGTTGCCGAAATACCTTTGCAAAGTCTCCGTTTTCGCCTGTCAATCAGGCTGGTCTGGTCAAAAGGGCGTTGTCTTCCCCCAGATTTTGCGTAGTTTTCCGTTGGTGGCGTAGTGGTGTGCGCATGCCCAAGGTCCCGAATCCTCTGCCAGGGGATTTAAAAGAGCGCGCTGTTCGTTTTCATTGGTGATCGGTGGGCGCGGCCATCTTCCTTTGGCCGCGCGTGCGCAGAAGCGGCGCTCTGCTGGCCGCGGCTTCAGGAAAATGGCCGCCGCGATATCCATCTGCGCACGCGCGGCATCCCGCGGCCATTTTCCTGAAGCCGCGGCCAGCAGAGCGCCGCTTCTGCGCACGCGCGGCCAAAGGAAGATGGCCGCGCCCACCGATCACCAATGAAAACGAACAGCGCGCTCTTTTAAATCCCCTGGCAGAGGATTCAGGACCTTGGGCATGCGCACACCACTACGCCACCAACGGAAAACTACGCAAAATCTGGGGGAAGACAAGACTCCCTTTTGACCAGACCAGCCTGATTGACAGGCGAAAACGGAGACTTTGCAAAGGTATTTCGGCAACTTAGGTGGGTAATAAACGCATAACAAACACACTAATGTAATGCCCACCTCTGCTCCTATTTAACGCTATTTTTATCCCATCTTCCAAAAACGTGGTGACAGGTTCCCTTTAAAGGGAATCCGTCAGTAGGATCCTAAGCCATCCTCCTAAGCCATCTATATGGTCATAGGAAGCAGAATAAAATAATAACTTACACAGGTTTTCCCATGAACAAAGTTCATTTTAATCAATAGATCTTTGAATAATAATTTCCACAAATGGTTGTGTTTAAATAAAATGTTCCTGTGCTGAAGAGTGGGATTTCGGCACCACAGCTGCACGTCACAGGGCACTGTGACATACATGGGAGGGGGTGGCATGATAATGAAGACAGGAGGCAGAGATTTCTTCCAGGCTCCGCACGCCCCAGAGCTTGGAAGAAGTCATTACCATATAACATTAGAAATTAATTTCTCAAGATCTACACCGCAGCTATGAGGCATACAGGTAAGACTGGTTTAACCATTCTATCACCTGTATGTCCATAGTTATAGCTTAAAAGCATCCCAGAGGTGATAGATTCCCTTTAACTGTCTATGTAATCCTACCTTTAATGAAGCCCGCTGAAAACTCATATTACAATTGCAAGCTTACCTCCTGTAAGCAGTTTATATGTGTCCCTGCTTAATTGTGAAGTGCTGTGGAACATGTTGGTGCTATATAAATAAAATTATTACACCTGTTCCTGAAAGACAGGAAGTATGACTCAAAAAGACCAGCGTGTAAATTACAAGGTAATCGACTTCGATCTTTGTTTTTTCTTTTTACGTCTTGACAGAATTGAACTTCAGTACCATACTAGAGTACATATCTTAGGGTAGCTAAAAGATACACAAAGTAAATGAAGAGGCATAAGTCAACCATTGATGAATTGGGGAAATGTGAATCCATGAATTTTGGGCATCTGCACAACCAAAGAAATTATTTATTTTTAATTTTAATGACGAAGAGAAGTTTATGGTGCAACAAGCTTCAGAGCACTATTCATCAAGACTGGTGTGCAAAACATGTTTGATGGATCGGAGCCTTAGACATAAATTCCTCATTCAGCAATCAAACGAAAAAGAAATTATTTATCTTATCTACTGACTATACATACTGACAACAGTACAACATTTTGCCAAATAATTATAAAGAAATATATAATATAATAATCATTTTGATACTGCAATATATAAAAACACTATTTTACTTATTTTGTTTTAGACTACTAGATATGCATATTACAGTACTTCATGCCGAATGCTATTACGTTACACAGTAATTTAAGGACATGAGAGATTGCCTTACAAGACTGCCATGAATAGCCTACTAAATAATGTAGCCTTTTAGGAGACATTGACGCATTCAGTAATATTCATGTGTCACTGTGTGCAAAATTTAATCTCAAAATGAAACACTTAACTAGATCTTGCAAAGTATTAATATATAGCAAGTTATTTCATCTGATAGCACTTTTCTATTAGGAACATTTCCGATAGAGCTTTTTTCCAGCTGGTGAGGCGTTCTAGGAGACTTTGGCTTCCATATACCATTTAGGCAAACAGCCATGGTTGTGTACAGTGTATGTCTTATAATAGTGGAGGGAATGTGCACCGTCTTAGTGCTAACACCATTCTAGCTGGATACCAGACCAAACGGTGAGGATTAGATTTATCACTCTACTGCATTCCCACTAATAAATTTAGTCTATTTCATGGAATGGGAAAATAATACTACAGAATAGTGCTGAAGAGACCTATCAGTTACAGACTCTCAGAATCGCTTTTGTTAGGGCTAGGGCTTTGTTGGGAGCGATCAGAGTAAGTAGTCAGCATTATAAACTGAAGTGATCTCTCACCAGGTACGGACCGGGGCTGAAATTCAGCTCTGGTATTTGAAATCACACAGGCCCATGTTGTCCCAGTCCTCATGCACCAGATGGGATATATTATTAACTAGCTATTGAACCCGTTCTACGCCCGGGTGGCGAGCATTTATATTGGTATATGGTCTCCATCCTGGTATGTGCTGCTCCATCCTGCGTCCCCATCCTGTCATGTGCTGCTCCCATCCTGCATCCCCATCCTGTCATGTGCTGCTACATCCTGCGCCCCATCCTGTCATGTGCTGCTCCATCCTGCGTCCCCATCCTGCCATGAGCTGCTCCATCCTGCGTCCCCATCCTGTCATGAGCTGCTCCATCCTGCGCCCCCATCCTGTCATGTGCTGCTCCCATCCTGCGTCCCCATCCTGTCATGTGCTGCTCCATCCTGCGCCCCATCCTGTCATGTGCTGCTCCATCCTGCGCCCCATCCTGTCATGTGCTGCTCCCATCCTGCGTCCCCATCCTGTCATGTGCTGCTCCCATCCTGCGCCCCCATCCTGTCATGTGCTGCTCCCATCCTGCGCCCCATCCTGTCATGTGCTGCTCCATCCTGCGTCCCCATCCTGCCATGAGCTGCTCCATCCTGCGTCCCCATCCTGCCATGAGCTGCTCCATCCTGCGTTCCCATCCTGTCATGTGCTGCTCCATCCTGCGCCCTCATCCTGTCATGTGCTGCTCCCATCCTGTCATGTGCTGCTCCATCCTGCGTCCCCATCCTGCCATGAGCTGCTCCATCCTGCGCCCCCATCCTGTCATGTGCTGCTCCCATCCTGCGTCCCCATCCTGTCATGTGCGGATCCTGTGCACACGCTACCGGAATCGGCGCCTGCAGTGTGTCTTCAAGAAAATGGCGCCGGAAAGCGCGGACTGCGCAGGCGCCGATTCCGGCAGCAGGAGCACCACGAAAATGGCGGCGGAATGGAATCAGGTAGTGTGTGCACAGGATCCCACCCTCATTACGCTGTGGCACTTCATGCCACAGCGATATCTTACTTTTAGGCCCCCTGACTCCGGGTAATGAATTTCTCCCTGCTCCTGCAATCGGCGCATGCGCAGTCCGCGCTTTCCCGCGCCATTTTCTTGAAGACACACTGCAGGAATCGCGCCTGCACAGTCTGCGCTTTCCGACGCCATTTTCTTGAAGACACACTGAGGTTTCCAACAAATTGGCGCCGGAAAGTGCGGACTGCGCATGCGCCAATTGCAGGAGCAGGGAGAAATGGCGACGGAAAGGAATCAGGTGGCGTAAGTAACAAATAGCTGTGGCATGAAGTGCCACAGCTTCATGCCACAGCAATTTGTTACTGGCGCCACCAGATTCCTTTCCCCCGCCATTTTCTTCATCCTCCTGCTGCCGGGATCGGCGCCTGCGCAGTCCGCGCTTTCCGGCGCCATTTTCTTGAAGACACACTGCAGTGTGTGTTCAAGAAAATGGCGCCGGAAAGCGCGGACTGCGCAGGCGCCGATTCCGGCAGCAGGAGGACGAAGAAAATGCCGGCGGAAAGGAATGGCGTAAGTAACAACTTGCTGTGGCATGAAGTGCCACAGCGTAATCAGGGCGCAAATATGTGCACGGTGTCCCCCAGCTCCCGGCAGTCCGCGCCTTCCGGCGCCATTTTTTTTTCCCTGACATTCTGTAATGTAACGCTAGGAGCGTCGCGCCTGCGCAGTCTATAAAGGCTTCGGACAGAGTGACGCTCCCAGCGTTATATTATAGATATTACCCTGGATGGAGGAAAGTAAGAATTTCTACAATACCAATATTTCTAATGATACCCGTGGCCTGCTGGGGTAAGTGACGGAGTCAACGACTTTGTGCTCCATCACAACTCTTAACAGTATGAGTGTCTTGAGAACACCGATTCTGTTAACAACGTAGCAGACAAGGCAGCCCATGACCAGACAGGCCCTTCCGGCATTTGCCGGATGGCCAGTCCGGCCCTGTCTCTCACTATCACTTTTTTAAGGACATATAGATATTTGGAATTGGTGACATCCTCACCCATTGATTTACAAGGATTCCCATCTGTATGAGGCAACTGTCCAACATCATGAAATAGATCACCGAGCCCTGATGAGGAGGTATATTTACTATGCAAATCCATCCCAGAATGAATGTACAACCCTTTCTGAACACTCAGTAATTTAAGAGTTTAAGTACCTAAGTACATTCTTCACCTATGAAGCTTAATTGACAACCTCTCCCCACGGTCTTCCTCCGTGCTAATGAAATCTTGCACGTGCTCAGTAGAAGCTGCAGTCTCTATAGCACTATACTCTGGAACTCTCTACCCCAACTTATCAGACTCTTGTCTACCATGGAAACTTTCAAAAGAAACCTGAAGAACCACCTCTTCCGACAAGCTTACAACCTGCAGTAACCCCTGATCCACCAAACTGCTGCACGACCAGCTCTGCCCTCACCCACTGTATCCTCACCCATTTCTTTTAGATTGTGAGCCCTCGTGGACAGGGTCCTCTCCCCTCATGTACCAGTTGGTGACTCATTTTGTTTCGAGATTATTGTACTTGTTTTTTTTACGTTTACTTCTTTTCATATGTAAAGTGTTATGGAATAAATGGTGCAATAATAATAATAATAATAATAATAATAAGATAGGGCCCATATTCCAGCAGCATTTTCATCGGGTAATAACAGTTTCACATGTGCTCAAAACACCATGTTCACCAAGGATAAGTCTGCATTTGTGCTTATTATACCTACGATATAACAGATTTTTCCCAGACTTCAAGAAGATCATGGTTGTCAAACACAGTGCTGGGGGTGAAAGGTAGGAGATGAAGCTAAATTCTGAAGAGGTGAAAGCTTTCTGAACCATCCATAAAGCAGTATGCCCAGGAAATAAATATTCACATTGACATAACTTGAAAAACTGTAAAGACTTGCATCCCTAGAAGTGTTTTTATTTGTCACGATTAGTGTTGAGCGATACCGTCCGATACTTGAAAGTATCGGTATCGGAAAGTATCGGATCCAATCCGATACCCGATACCAATACAAGTCAATGGGACTCATGTATCGGACGGTATCCTGATGGTTCCCAGGGTCTGAAGGAGAGGAAACTCTCCTTCAGGCCCTGGGAACCATATTAATGTGTAAAAGAAAGAATTAAAATAAAAAATATTGCTATACTCACCTCTCCGAGGGAACCGGCAGCGTTGTTTGCTTAAAATTCGCGCTTTTCTTTCCTTACGTGAAGTCCCGGCTTTGTGATTGGTTGCGTCGCAGTCACATGGGCGACGCAACCAATCACAGCAAGCCGTGACGTAATTTCAGGTCCTTAAGGATTTTAAAATTACGTCCCGGCTTTGTGATTGGTTGCGTCGCAATCACATGGGCGACGCAACCAATCACAGCAAGCCGTGACGTAATTTCAGGCCCTTAAGGACTTTAAAATTACGTCCCGGCTTTGTGATTGGTTGCGTCGCAGTCACATGGGCGACGCAACCAATCACAAGCCGTGACGTCACGGGAGGCTGGACACGCGCGCATTTTAAAATGCGCGCTTGTCCAGCCTCCCGTGACGTCCCGGCTTGTGATTGGTTGCGTCGCGGTCAACCAATCACAAGCCGGGAGGCTGGACACACGCGCATTTTAAAATGCGCGCTTGTCCAGCCTCCCGTGACGTCCCGGCTTGTGATTGGTTGCGTCGCGGTCAACCAATCACAAGCCGGGAGGCTGGACACACGCGCATTTTAAAATGCGCGCTTGTCCAGCCTCCCGTGACGTCCCGGCTTGTGATTGGTTGCGTCGCGGTCAACCAATCACAAGCCGGGAGGCTGGACACGCGCGCATTTTAAAATTTTTAAAATGCGCGCGTGTCCAGCCTCCCGGCTTGTGATTGGTTGACCGCGACGCAACCAATCACAAGCCGGGACGTCACGGGAGGCTGGACAAGCGCGCATTTTAAAATGCGCGCGTGTCCAGCCTCCCGTGACGTCACGGCTTGTGATTGGTTGCGTCGCCCATGTGACTGCGACGCAACCAATCACAAAGCCGGGACGTAATTTTAAAATCCTTAAGGACCTGAAATTACGTCACGGCTTGCTGTGATTGGTTGCGTCGCCCATGTGACTGCGACGCAACCAATCACAAGCCGGGACTTCACGTAAAGGAAAGAAAAGCGCGAATTTTAAACAAAGAACGCTGCCGCTTCCCTCGGTAAGGTGCAGGCTGCGTCGGAGAGGTGAGTATAGCAATATTTTTTATTTTAATTCTCTCTTTTACACATTTTTACATTAATGTTGTTTCGATACCGATACCCGATACCACAAAAGTATCGGATCTCGGTATCGGAATTCCGATACCCGCAAGTATCGGCCGATACCCGATACTTGCGGTATCAGAATGCTCAACACTAGTCACGATACGTGCTAAACTATTCACTGTGACAGTGATACAGTTCCTGCATAAAAGAATGCTACATCAAAGATCAGGGGGCATGGCTTTCTTTTAGTTACTAATTAGTGGTGAGCGAATATACTCGTTACTCGAGCACGCTCGGGGGTCCTCAGAGTATTTTTTAGTGCTCGGAGATTTACATCTGTTAGCCAGCTTAAGTACATGTGGGGGTTGCCTGGTTGCTAGGACTTATGCTGGCTAACAGATGTAAATCATTCAGCTGCAGCAAGAAAAACTAAATCTCCGAGCACTAAAAAATACTCGGAGGACACCCGAGCGTGCTCGAGAAATCTCGAGTAACAAGTATATTCACTCATCACTATTACTAATACAAGCCGACCCTTTAGGCTATGTTCACACGTTCAGGATTTCCATCCTTTTTTTTTCCTGACTGAATCTGCAGGTCTCTGCAGAAAACGCAGGTGCGTTTTTTGGTGCGTTTTTGGTGCGTTTTTGGTGCGTTTTTTGGTGCGTTTTTTAGTGCGGTTTTTTGTGCGTTTTGTATGCAGTTTTCTCTGCAAATTGTCTGTGTTTGACACAAATAAAGCTTTAACTGCAGTGGGGGAAAAAAAAAAAAGAAATGATGTCATTTCCTTGGCCAACCCTTTTCTTCTTCCATCCTCCATTTTGGGACTAAACACCAAAATGAGTGGACGTGTTTTGAATGACAGCGCTCCGCGTTTTGCGCCGCATGCGTCACTGCAGCGCACGCATCCGGGCGCAGAGGACGCAGCAAGTTGCATTTTTGCTGCGTCCAAAATCAATCAAAAAAAGGACGCATGCGGCGCAAAACGCAGCGTTGTGCATGCGTTTTGCTGCGTTTTACTTTGCGTTGTGTGTTGCGGCGCCGACGCTGCGGCGCACAACGCAAATGTGAACATAGCCTAAGTGCCACGTATTTCAGTGCCACGTGCCACGTATTTCAGTGCCACGTGCCACGTATTTAAGTGCCACGTATTTAAGTGCCACGTGCCACGTATCTCAGTGCCACGTGCCACGTATTTAAGTGCCACGTGCCACATATTTAAGTGCCACGTGCCACGTATTTCAGTGCCACGTGCCACGTATTTCAGTGCCACGTATTTCAGTGCCACGTGCCACGTATTTAAGTGCCACGTGCCACGTATTTAAGTGCCACGTGCCACGTATTTAAGTGCCACGTGCCACGTATTTCAGTGCCACGTGCCACGTATTTAAGTGCCACGTGCCACGTATCTCAGTGCCACGTGCCACGTATTTAAGTGCCACGTGCCACGTATTTAAGTGCCACGTGCCACGTATTTCAGTGCCACGTGCCACGTATTTCAGTGCCACGTGCCACGTATTTAAGTGCCACGTGCCACATATTTCAGTGCCACGTGCCACGTATTTCAGTGCCACGTGCCACGTATTTAAGTGCCACGTGCCACGTATCACGTATTTCAGTGCCACGTATTTAAGTGCCACGTGCCACGTATTTAAGTGACACGTATCATGTATTTAAGTGACACGTATCACGTATAAGTGACACGTGTCACGTATTTAAGTGACACGTATCACGTATAAGTGACACGTGTCACGTATTTAAGTGCCACGTATTTAAGTGCCACGTATCCCACGAAGATTTTCCATGGAGAACAGACACATCCAGAGATATGTCTGCTCTCCACGGATGCAGCAACACACTGACAGGAGCCATAGTTCCTGTCGGGGTGTCACTGCGCATGCGCGAGCGAGTTTACCGGCGGTCATTGACCCCGGCACTCTCGCTTAACGGCAGTGCTGCGTGGGAAAGTTCAACGCAGCTGTACTGCTGTTAACCGAGACGCCGGAGTCATTGAACTCCGGAACAGTACGCGACACACTGCTAGGAGCTTCGCTCCTGGCAGTGTATCGCCGGAGAGCAGCCGATCGGCGTGGGACACTCGTTTTATGGATTCTGCGGACAGGGAGTATGGATTTGGTTTATTATTTTGCGATTTTTTCCTGGAGGATCGAGGGCTTCGCCTACAAGTGTGCTGTTGGTGAGTATATACTGTGTTATGTGTTGTATGTACTGTACTGTGTGTCATGTATGTGTATTGTGTGTAGGTGTTTGGTGTAACTTTACCATTGTGCTAAGTCGCCGGACACAGGGACAACTCTCCCATCCTAATACCGGATGGGAGTAGTAGTCCATACGGCGACTTAGCACAATGGTGGCACTAGCGTCGCATGGGGACACGCACACACACACGCATACACACACACATACACATACACACACACAGACACACACACACACAGACACACACACACACACACAGACACACATACCAAATCAATCAAACGGCCGACACGATCCCCATGCGCCGGTATGCCTCCATGTCTCTCCGCCCACGCACTTCCGGCCCCGCACTTCCGCCGGCTTCCCCGCACTTCCGGCTGCAGCGGTTCTGCACAACAAACCGCAGTAAAACCCGCAGATATATTTTTGATCTGCGGGTTTTACTGCGATTTTGACCTCACAATGGAGGTCTATGGGTGCAGAACCGCTGCGGTTCAGGAAGAAGAATTGACATGCTCCTTCTTTTTTCCGGGAGCTATTCAGCACGGCTTTTTTTTTAAATTTCCGGACCATGTGCACAGTGTGTCCTGTTTTCCATAGGGTACAGTGTACTGTACCCTGCATGGAAAACAGCTGCGGAACCGCAGCGGCAAAACCGCCGCGGTTCCGCGGTAAAAAACGCACTGTGTGAACATGGCCTTACAATGCCTCCTTGCTGCAGGTGCAGACTACTTTTTATGCAAGCCAGTCCACCAATATGAATGGGAGCCTTTATTGCTTTTGAAGTTATGTCAATGTGAATACTTTCTTTTCCATGAGTCCCCCTTTAACCTGATTTACATAATTGCATACAAAACATGAACAAACAATTTTTAAGATATGGAAAGAGTCTAGAACAAATCCAACTACAACTAATCCAACAATCAGCTGTCTTTAACGAACTTGACACTTTGTGAACTTAGATTTTTTTCTAATTATTTTATGTATTCATGCAATGTGAAATAGAAAATGCTTTATTTTCAATTAGATATTAATCGCAATATACACAAAACTATTGTATACAAGACATGAAAAACAAACAATAGCTTCCTTTACTGCAATAAATTATGTTTCCTTCTTTGACTATCTAAAAGATGGAAGTTGTCATTTCTATTTGCACTTGTGTGTGAAACTAAACTCTTATAAAATCAATATCTTTATCAATATGTCTCGAATAGTTAAATTATGGGAGTTGTATATCCAACATAGTGAGTATCATTCTGAAAGAGTCTGTGTGACCACCAAAACTGTCCACTAGGTGGTGGTGTAATGCTACAAACTAGATCAAGACCGCTGAAATGGTCCAGATTCCCCCTACTGGTACTTGCTAAGCTTTTCAATGAGTACCCTGAGTGCTTTCTGGAAAAAAAAAAAAATCTTCAGTAATTATTTTGAAACTAAACACAAGTGGTCAAGTGAGCAAGCAAAATAAACAGACTAGTTTCTATATAATTACTCCCATCAGGTTCCTTGTTAGGCTGGTTTCACACTTGCGTTTTGATCTGCAGCGTTTTTTAAAAAAACGCGGCGTTTTGCCGCGTTTACATGCGTTTTTTCCTGCGTTTGCGTTTTTTAAACGCATGCTGAGAAGTGTGTGACAGCTGCCAATCATCAAAATCAACTAGAAAACCCACTATAAACAGAAATAGCTAGGGTTAGGATCCCTAGTAACCCTAGGGATCCTAACCCTAACGCTAACCCTAGGGATCCTAACCCTAACCCTAGGGATCCTAACCCTAACGGTTAGGATCCTAACCCTAAGGGTTAGGATCCCTAGGGTTAAGGTTAGGATCCCTAGGGTTACTAGGGATCCTAACCTAAGGGTACCGTCACACATTGAAATTTCCATCGCTACGACGTTACGATTCGTGACGTTCTAGCGATATCGTTACGATATCGCAGTGTCTGACACGCAGCAGCGATCAGGGATCCTGCTGAGAATCGTACGTCGTAGCAGATCGTATGGAACTTTCTTTCGTCGCTTGATCACCCGCTGACATCGCTGGATCGTTGTGTGTGACAGCGATCCAGCGATGTCTTCGCTTGTAACCAGGGTAAACATCGGGTAACTAAGCGCAGGGCCGCGCTTAGTAACCCGATGTTTACCCTGGTTACAAGCGTAAACGTAAAAAAACAAACCGTACATGCTCACCCGTCGGTGTCCTTCAGGTCCCTTGCCGTCTGCTTCCTGCTCTGAGTGCCGGCCGGAAAGTGAGAGCAGATCACAGCGGTGCTGCGATCTGCTCTCACTGTACGGCTGCACTCAGAGCAGGAAGCAGACGGCAAGGGACCTGAAGGACACCGACGGGTGAGTATGTACTGTTTGTTTTTTTACGTTTACGCTGGTAACCAGGGTAAACATCGGGTTACTAAGCGCGGCCCTGCGCTTAGTTACCCGATGTTTACCCTGGTTACCCGGGGACTTCGGCATCGCTCCAGCGCCGTGATTGCAACGTGTGACCGCAGTCTACGACGCTGGAGCGATATTCATACGATCGCTGCGACGTCACGGATCGTGCCGTCGCAGCGATGAAAATTTCAATGTGTGACGGTACCCTTAGGGTTAGGGTTAGGATCCCTAGTAACCCTAGGGTTAGGGTTTTCTTGTTTTTTCTTGTGTTTAGGGTTAGGGTTAGGGTTTTCTTGTGTTTAGGGTTAGGGTTTTCTTGTTTTTTCTTGTGTTTTCTTGTGTTTTTCTATAAAAACGCATGCGTTTTTAACGCAAGCAAACGCATGTGCTTAAAAACGCATGCGTTTACATAGACAGCAATGCATTTTTTTGCCGCGAATAAACGCATGCGGTTTTTTGCGGCAAAAAAACGCCGGTAGAAATTACCACAGGTTGCATTTCTGCAACTAAACGCACGCGTCAAAAAACGCATGCGTTGCCGAAAACGCGTCAAAACGCATGCTAAAAAACGCATGCGTTTTTAATGTTAAGTATAGGGGGAAAAACGCATGCGTTTTTTAGCGATAAAACGCAGCAGATCAAAATGCAAGTGTGAAACCAGCCTTAGAATAACATTTCAACAGCAGCTTCCTCTTTACACCCCAGGAAATAGATGAAGCCCAAGTAACCCACAAAACCCAGACTGGTCATCTTTAGAGATGAGCTAATTTGATTGGGTCCCTGCTTATTCAGCAAGCTCTAGCGCTTTCCACATAAGCTACAGTGGGAACCTGGATACATGGAGGGTCCGGCTGATCAGCTGCATGTGTCACAGTCACAACACATGCATGGAGAGCCCAACACACAGGCCATCCATGCATGTGCTGTGACACGGCCGCGACACATGCAGCTGCGGAGTCGAACAGCTGATCAGCCGGACCCTCCATGTATCCAGGTTCCCACTCTGTAGCTTATGTGGAAAGCGCTAGAGCTTGCCGAAAAAAGAGGGACCTGATCAAATTAGCTCATCTCTAGTCATTTTCAGGAGAAGCCAAGTCTTCTTCACTATATTTTCAATAAAAACCATCATTGAAAGAGTAAAAGCAGCCATATTTGCAATACCATGTGCAGACACAAATACACAAACAGGATGCAGCGGGTCCCCCAAGATAAAGGCAGGGCAGCGCAAGGCAAAATACTGAAAGCAACCACTTACTAACCCAAACATGGGGGGCGCCTAGTATTCTAACTGCACACAGGTCTCCATAGGGTGTAATTCACACCATTATATGAGATGCAACAACAGCCTATTATATTAGGTGGGCTGCCAATACCATATGTACACCCAGAGGCCAGGCCAAACAAATATAGTTCTTACCGATAACGGTATTTCTCTGAGCCCATGACGGCACCACGGAGGGGATCCGCCCACCAAGGACAGGAAACCTACAGATAAAAAGGCGGTACCACTCTCCCGCGTCAGTTGTTTACTAGAGAACGATGGGAGACTATGGAATAGCGTATTAGTTTTAACATTACTTAACTTAATTGAGATACCGCGTGACTTAATCATATAAATAGCATATGGCACTATGTTAGTGTGCACACCCACAAGTGAAGGGAGGGAATGTACGGGTGCCGTCATGGGCTCAGAGAAATACCGTTATCGGTAAGAACTATATTTTTCTCTGACGCCCATGACGGCACCATGGAGAGATTTGCAGAGAACGTACATTCAGGGAGGGACCACCGCTTCCAGAACCCTTTTACCGAAGGGGAGGTCTGAAGAGGAGATAAGGTCCAATCTATAGTGCCTATAGAATGTAGATGGTGAGGACCAGGTAGCAGCTCTACATATCTGGTCAATTGAAGCTCCGGCCTTCTCCACCCAAGAAGTTGCTACTGCTCTTGTTGAGTGAGCCTTGACATCTCCCGGGACGGACATTCCACTTGATGAATGTGATAGGCTGATGGCATCCGTGATCCATCTCGCCAAAGTGGCTTTGGAGGCTTTTTTCCCCTTCTGGGGACCCTGAAAACACACAAAAAGAGAAGCATCCTCCCTACTCTCTCTGGTGGATTCTATGTAATGCATGAGGCATCTCCGGACATCTAGTGTGTGTAAGGATTCTTCCTCCTTGTTTTTAGGGTTGGGACAGAAGGAGGGGAGAGATCTCTTGAGTTCTATGAAACCGGGATGCTACCTTCGGGAGGTATGCTGGGTCTATTTTGAGAACAATCCTATCCTCCAAGAACTGTGTGTAAGGAGGGTTAGCAGATAGAGCCTGTATGTCGCTAACTCTACGTGCAGACGTGAGGGCGATGAGCAGGGATGTTTTGAGGGATAGGAATTTCAATGGAATATCTCCTAAGGGCTCGAAGGGAGGTTTAGTCAGCGCTTTAAGGACCAAATTTAAATCCCATTGAGGGGTTACTTTTACTGGAAGTGGTCTCGATCTACCTGCTGCCCTGATGAACCTGGAAACCCAACGATTCATAAAGTGATGTTTTAAGGGACAGATTTCCAGAGAAGCCTCTGACAGGGGTTCAAAAGGCGGTGTTGATAGGGATGTAAGATCCAAGTTTAAATCCCAAGGAGGAGTAAACAGAGAGGGGATGGGTCTAGACCTGGCCAACGTCTTGATGAACCTGGATATCCCCTGATTCCCAGCCGGGTCGTAATTGTACAGGGCTCTTAAAGCCAAGACTTGAACTTTTAAAGTATTTGTGGCTAGCCCTTGCTCCAACCCCTTGTGCAGAAACTCTAAGGCAGCTGTTATTGGAAACTCCCTCTTCTAACTTGGAACCTGAAAAGAAGTTCCTCCAGGTTCCCCCCCATGCAGTTTGGTGGTTCCTATATGGTCTTCTCCACTCTTGGAAACATTCACAATCAATATTATGGTTAATATTCTGAGGAGTTGCACCAGTGAAGTCTGGGTGACCAGACTTTTGACCATTGCCACATATTAGGGCTCAGAGTACCAGCCCCCGACCACCTGCACCATATTTCCACGAGGAGGGGACTTGGAGAAGCGACATGTGCCTATTCAGACTGGATTACCCAGTCATGCACCGCGGCGTCTGTTTGCGTCATAGGGGCGCGCGCTCACCCTGTGCGTGCGCACTAGCCTCCGGTCCTGGACTGCGGGAAGATCAAACAAATAACAGTTAGTACATGGATAATGGCAGAGCATTAGGATGTACACCATTACTCATCCAGGAGATCACGTCTATTCTGAATCCTTAGATGTCTAAACCCCAAGCAAGGGTTGGATATTATTGAAACTAAGGAATACACAATCCGGCAGGTAATATTTCCTGACATTACCAGAGTTGGCCTTCTCATTAGAAGCGCTGAAAGGGAAACATGGAGCATCACTCCTATTATACTGATATTACACACATATACATATCCTAAAAGGCAAGCTTGTCAGTGTTATTTATACACCCAGACAGCCATGGAGGGAGTAGCCCTACTCTATGGCTAGAGAAAAGCAGGTTTCTTCCCACCAGAGAGGTGCTGATTCGCCACAAGGCACCAAAGGCAGACATGCCGTCCCTGGTAACCATAATACAATAGACTTATGGGATGAAAATCTGTCTACTGGATGTTAATCAAGGAAACTAGCCTGATTGTCGTATGTGGAATTGGGAAGGATTCTTTCCTTTCACCTCTTGGTATTTTCTGCTCCCCGGACAGTACTATGTCCTTTTATAGGTTGAGAAACCTGTTCCAAAACGGAAGAACTGCAAATTTACTAAGCCAATTCAAGCATAGCTGTTTGATTGGGTAAGCCCTGCTGTAAAGAATGAAGCAACAGAAGTTGGAACTGGGTGCAAAACCACTAGGACTCTATAAGCCAGAGTTGGGGCCCAAGACAAAAATGTGAAGTGGTAGGCCAACGATACGATGTGCAGCCACGCAACACGGCATAAGTCAGAAGGTCTAACCAAGAGGCAAAAAAGGCACCAAGCCCGAAGTACTATGAAGCACAGAGGCACTATGACACTAATGATATCCCCTGAGGCACAGGGGCACTGAAGCAATATGATGCAATAAGATGCCCGTAAGCACACATTTTGATGCAGAGGCGCTATGTAGCCCTGATGAAATATGAAGCAAAAAAGCCCAATGAAGCACATGATGCAACACAATGCATAAAGGCAACATGAAGCACCACGATGCAACATGATGCAACACGATGCACAGAGGCACCGCGAAGCACCATGATGCAACCCAACGCACAGAGGCACCACGACGCCATATGATGCAGAGGTACCATGATGCAACATAAAACACTATAATACAACATGATGCAGAGGAACCATGATGCAATATGATACACAGAGGCACTCAATATAATGCATAGAGGCACTATGATGCAGCATGATGCACAGAGGCACTCAATATGATGCATAAAGGCACAATGATGCAATATGAAGCACCGAGGCACTCAGTATGAAGCTTAGATGCACCATGATGCAACAAGATGCACAGAGGCACTCTGTAATGATGCATAGAGGCACAATGATGCAATATGAAGCACCGAGGCACTCAGTATGATGCATAGATGCACTACGATGTAATACGTTGCACTTAATATAATGCATAAAAGTATTATGATGCAATATGATGTACAGCGGACGCAATATAATGCAGAGGCACTATGATGCAATATGATACATAGAGGCATGCAATATAATGCATAGAAGCACTATGATGCCATATGATACACAGAGACACGTAATATAATGCATAGAAGCACTATGATGCAATATGATACACAGACCCACAATATAATGCAGAGGCACTATGATGCAATATGATGCAGAGGCACGGAGTATGATGCATAGAGGCACTATGATGCAATATGACACACAGAGGCACTCAGTATGATGCATAGAAGCACTGTGATGCAATATGACACACAGGGGCACTCAGTATGATGCATAGAGGCACTATGATGCAATATGACACACAGGGGCACTTAGTATGATGCATAGAGGCACCGTGATGCAATATGACACCCAGAGGCACTCAGTATGATGCGTAGAGGCACTATGATGCAATATGACACACAGAGGCACTCAATACGATGCATAGAGGCACCATGATGTAACATGTTGCACTCAATATAATGCATAGAAGTATTATGATGCAATATGATGTACAGCTGCACACAATATAATGTATAGAGGCACTATGATGCAATATGATACACAGACATGCAATATAATGCATAGAGGCACTATGATGCACAGAGGCACTCAATATAATGCATAGAAGCACTATGATGCAATATGATACACAGAGGCACGCAGTATAATGCATAGAGCTACAGTCATGCTTGAAGATGCCAAACAGGCCCACAGTTACAAGCAAAAGAGCAATTTCTCAGAGATACGGATAAACCTCCACTCTGAATAGTACATTTCATTTGTCAGACTGACCCCATCCGAAGGAGCTAACTAATGAGCCGCAGCTGAAGGGCAGTCTTCATGGAGACAAAGTGCTCCATTAACACCATGTGTCCTCCCAAGGCCTAGAGTAGTTAAGTTGCAAAGAAAAGTGAGACACCTGTTTATCGAACCAAAAAAAAAAATTGAAAAACATGCTTCCAAAAAGTCACTCTGAAGTCCAATCATAAGGCTCTGCGCAGACAAGACATGCAACTAACTTAAGTCAAATCATGAGATGTAGCCTGGACATGTGGCCTTATTATAGCCTAGAGGTCCAAGGCCTAGCTGTGTATATGTGAAAACATACCTTGCACATGAGGCTCTAGCACAGCTTTGGCACAAAGGCATGAGACTATCAACAGAACATTCCACCCATGCACTTACCTGTGCTGGCTCCATACCTGCTAAAAAAACAGGCGGAGCTGGTAACGCCGAGAGCCCATCATGAAGGGAAGCGGCGTCCCATCAGGAATGCTGCATTGCTGTCAATGATTTTCTCTCCTGCTCCATGAGATCCAGGAAACCAGCCTGTTGCCTGTCTCGTTCCGCACTTTCTACCGTGGAATGCAAGGCGACCTTATGCTTATGCCCCGGCGCCCTGCTCTGACGTCAGCTGAAGTGCGACAACCTTCTCCACCATGCGTCTTCTTTGCCGCCTCTCCCCACACACCCTAAAGGCCCGCTGCCCCAGCAGTGGCGCCTCAGGATACCACGCCACCTGGATCAGTCTGGCCTGGCAACAGAAGTAGCAGTGGCTTGCCAGCCGACGCTGGAGCAGAGTGCCTCCGCTGCAGGAGGAAGCGGCTCCACCCAGGAGCCTCGTCCACTCACTGGTCTCTGTGGCTGAGGGACCCCCTAGGAGGGTTTCAGCCCCCGGGCTCAGCTCTGGAGAAGATTCTGGGAGAGGCAGCATGCGGCTTTTTTTTTTTCCATGCTGCACCCGGAGGCCCCTGCTTTTGCAGCTTGCAGGCTGACGCTCCAGGAGGGAGAGCACCACTCTCCCCGCAACCACAGAGGGACCCCCTGGATGTTTATCGCTGCTGCAGCATCTTACCCGAGGAGGTGGCCGCGAACTCCATGCCACCTCCCCCGCACACCCTAGAGGCCCACTAGCCCCAGCGGTGGCGCTTTGGGTCACCACACCAGCCGAGGCAGAGGGACCCCAGCTGCCTGAGTCGGACTGATTGGCCACGGAATCCAACGACGTCTTCCTGTTGGTAAGCTGTAGGTCTCCCATCAAGGACAGGAAACCAACTGATGCGGGAGAGTGGTACCGCCTTTTTATCTGTAGGTTTCCTGTTCTTGGTGGGCGGATCCCCTCCGTGGTGACATCATGGGCGTCAGAGAAAGATGTATATACTACATGAGGGATTGGTCAACATTTTGGCAAAATACACAAGCTCTGCAACCCACGGCAAGGGACCTCATTATTTTGTGAGTTTCTACACTAAATTCAAACAATTCTCTGAAAAAAGGACTAAAAATTAATAAAAACATCTCAGAGAGAAAAAGCAGCCATACTTGCAATACCATGTCCAGACACAAATGGTCTAGCAGGATGCAGCAGACCCTCATGATAAAGGCAGGGGCAGCACAGGTGAAAAATACCGATGTTATGGTGTGAATGACGCCCTATGCAAGCCTGTGTGCAATTAGAATACTAGGCAGCCGCCCCAAGGATGTTTGGTGGGTTAGTAAATGGTTGTTTTTAGCATTTTGCACTTGCCCTGCCCCCTCATGGGTGACCTGCTGCATCCTGTTTGTGCATTTGTGTCTGGATAGTGAATTGTTTTTAATTTAGTGTTGCCACTAACAAGATAGTGAGGACCCATGGCGTGGGTTTGTAACTTGCGAATTTTGGCCAATATCGACCAGTACCTCATGTATTATATACATCTTTTTGGCACATTTTTATACGGGTCCCTCTAGTGGTGGCTGGGTAAAGTGGGTTGTCTGGCCCGTGGGTGCACATATGGTATTGGCAGCCCACCTGATGTAATAGGAGGGGCATTGCTAATAGGCTGTAATGGTGTGAATGACACCCTATGCAAGCTTGTGGGCAATTACAATACAAGGAAGCCACCCCGAAACGCGTGAAGTTTTATTCTCATGTGGGACTAGCTACTATCCCTTTCTGTCTCGATCTCTAACAATGTTTTTAAGAGGATTTGAAGAAAAAGGGTTTTTTATAATCAAGAAGATGTGCTGGATTATCATGGATTAATTTTGCATGCAAATTTGTACGCTATTCCATGCACCTTTGTGGATAACTGCACTTTCTGTGGACAATTCAATGGTGAGCTGATGAACTTTTCCTTATATTTTAGGAAGCCACCCCACTATATTTTCAGTTCAAGTACTGTCCAGGAAAAACTGGCCAGCACTTGGAACAATAGGGTACATCATATGCCGGCTCCCTGACTTTGATGAGGGCTTAAACCCCAAGCCCACATCTTTCCTGACACTCAGCAGTTGATTTAATCAGCCATCATATCTCTCTAACAGCTTTGGGTGGAGGATGCTCCGCTCACTTCTGTTACCCTGCTAAATCCAGCTGTCCATCTCAGACAATGGCAATTAGCATACAGCGAAAAGGGGGCGTGCCATTCCACGATCCCGTTGGAGAGTCCGTGATGTGATCTTTGGGCGCCGATGGGTTGTCATGACAACAGGGGGTATGCTGATGACTCCTATGCCTGTCATTATGATACTCCTGTCAAAAACAGCGTTTAGCTGGCGTTCATAGGAGATCAAAATTTTCTCTATGCATGGCAGTGCTGATGCCCTGCTGCGAACAGCTCAAGCAATTTTTTTAATCCCCTAACGACCTTGGCTGTATAGGCACATCCAAAGTCATCTCCCTGCATTTGATGGGGGCTCCAGCGCTGAGAATGCACCTTTCCCTGCACACAATAGCTGATCTGATCAGTTATTGTGTGCCTCTAATAGCTGTGGGTGGATTCGAGATCCAACCACTGCTGTTAAATCTCTGACAGTGGCATTTAACAAGTGTAGACATGAAGCAAGTCACAACACACGGCCATCAGCCCCCCTGTTACCTGATGAGGCACCGATGGGTTGTCATGGCAGCCGGGGATATGCAGAAGACCCAAGTTCCTGTCATTTTAAATCTCCTATGAACACCGATACGTGCCTGGCGTTCATTGGAGATCATGATTTACACATGTGGTCAAAATTGTTGGTACCCCTCGTTTAATGACAGAAAAACCCACAATGGTCAAAGAAATTAACTTGAATCTGACAAAAGTAATAATAAATAAAAGATCTATGAAAATGAACAAATGAAAGTCAGACAATGCTTTTCAAACAACACAGTCAGTATCTGTAGCCCTATATACAGGCCAACTCACAGGTTCCAAGATTGTAGACACCTGTGATGCTAGTTAGTGGACACACCTTGATTTAACATGTCCCTTTTGTCACATTATTTTCAGGGGTACCATCGTTTCTGTCCAGGCCTACTTGGAATTTTCTCCTCGCTTTCCAGTGCACCACATGATAAAATGAATGGGGCCACTCTAAAGCCCCGCAAAAATAGAAGCTCTCATATGGCTGCATTGACGGAAAAATACAAAAATAGGCTCTTGGAAGAAGGAAGAAAACAAACAAACAAAAAAAACAACAACTGGAAAATGGATGGGGTGAACAAATTGAGTGACAGTGCTAAACAACCACCAATCAGCTAATTTTGCTGCTACAGTAGACTGTTCACACAGGAAGACTCCATTTTTTCGATGTGCACTGAACGATCACTAATAGATTGTTGTGTGTGCATAGGTAGCATTGTTCTCGGCAGCACAGGTCCTGTTTACAAAGGACGGTGCACTGAAAAAAACAATCATCTTTTGTGTAGCACAAAAGATCATTTCACAAGCTGAACAAGCGGTGTTGTCCGGTAACTGGCAGCCAGTTTAAATTGCAAGATTATTGCGAACCAATGCTCCTAAAAATGCTTGTGCTCGATAATCTGACAGTCTAACTGCAATCAATTAAATCGAGTTGCAAAATGCTAAAGGAACCCACTTTGCTAGTGGCAATATTCGTGGGGAGTTTGTCTACCCTGCTCTGTTTTTGCCTTCTCTTTAGTTTTTATTCACCCCACATCTAACTTTCACAATCATTTCTTCTTTGTGACTCAGGTTTCCATATTTTTCGGACTATAAGACGCACCCCAAATTTGGGGTGAAAATTGCAGAAAAAAAGATTTTTTTATAACATGGGGTCTGTCTTATTGTCCGAATTTACAGTATCTCACCTGAGGGCTGGCGGTGGCAGAGCAGGGTCACAGGAGGCATGGTGTCGGCAGAGGTGGGGTGATGCGGTATGGCGTGCACCTGAGCAGGGTCCCTTCCTGCTTAGGTGGGCGACGCCACGGCCTGGTGTCCATGGGAGGGTTGCAGCAGTGGTGTGGCGACGGCAGAGGTGCGGGGATAATGAGCGGTATGGCGTGAGCAGGGTCCCTTCCACAGGTGAGGTGATGCAGCGGAGCCGGGTTAATACAGGCTTACCGGCAGAGATGCGGTGGTGGCAGAGGTGCGGGGATGAGGAGGCGCAGTGAGCGGTATGGCGTGAGCGGGGTCCCTTTCACAGGTGAGGTGATGCAGCAGCCCGGTAAGCAGCAGAGCCGGGTGAATCATGTTGTTATCGGTGGTGGCGGCCATCTTCCTGAGGCCGCGCGTGCGCAGATGGAGTGCTCTGCTTCCCGGGGCTTCAGGAAAATGGCTGCGGGAGGCCGCGCGTGCGCAGATGGAGATCGCGGCGGCCATTTTCCTGAAGCCAAGATCTAAATCTGCTTACCGGGCTGCTGCATCACCTCACCTGTGAAAGGGACCCCGCTCACGCCATACCGCTCACTTTGCCTCCTCATCCCCGCACCTCTGCCGCCGCCACCACACCACTGCGGGTAAGCCTGCATTATGACTATTAGACGCACCCGCTATTTTCCCCCCTTTTGTGGGGGGGGGGAAAAGTGCGTCTTGTAGTCCGAAAAATACGGTATATACTGGCAGAATTTTCTTGAGAGTATATATACTGTACTCTATTGTATCTACTGCCCACTATTAACCCCTTCACGACATGCGCCGTACTATTACTGCGCATGTCGTGTCTCCCCCTTTGATGTGGGCTCCGGCGGTGAGCCCACATCAAAGTCGCGACATGTCAGCTGTTTTGTACAGCTGACAAGTGCGCGCAATAGCGGCGGGTGAAATCGCGATTCACCCGCCGCTATTAACCTGTTAAATGCCATTGTCAAATGCAGACAGCGGCATTTAACCGGCGCTTCCAGCCGGGCGCCCGGAAATGACCTCATCGCCGACCCCCGTCACATGATCGGGGGTCGGCGATGCATCAGGATGGTAACCATAGAGGTCCTTGAGACCTCTATGGTTACTAATGCCGGCCTGCTGTGAGCGCCCCCCTGTGGTCGGCGCTCACAGCACACCTGCATTTCTGCTACATAGCAGCGAACATCAGATCGCTGCTATGTAGCAGAGCCGATCGAGTGGTGCCAGCTTCTAGCCTCCCATGGAGGCTATTGAAGCATGGCAAAAGTAAAAATAAAAATGTTTTTAAAAATATGAAAAAAATAAAAAAAATATGAAAGTTTAAATCACCCCCCTTTCGCCCCATCCAAAATAACATAATAAAAAAAAAAAAAAAAATCAAATCTACACATATTTGGTATCGCCGCGTTCAGAATCGCCCGATCTATCAATAAAAAAAAGCATTAACCTGATCGCTAAACAGTGTAGCGAGAAAAAAATTTGAAAAGCCAGAATTACGGTTTTTTTGGTCGCCGCGACATTGCATTAAAATGCAATAACGGGCGATCAAAAGAACGTATCTGCATAAATGTGGTATCATTAAAAACGTCAGCTCAGCACACAAAAAATAAGCCCTCACTCGACCCCAGATCACGAAAAATGGAGACGCTACGGGTATCAGAAAATGGCGCTTTTTTTTTTTTTTTTTAAGCAAAGTTTGGAATTTTTTTTTACCACTTAGATAAAAAATAACCTAGACATGTTTGGTGTCTATGAACTCGTAATGACCTGGAGAATCATAATGGCAGGTCAGTTTTAGCATTTAGTGAACCTAGCAAAAAAGCCAAACAAAAAACAAGTGTGGGATTGCACTTTTTTTGCAATTTCACCACACTTGGAGTTTTTTTCCCATTTTCTAGTACAAGACATGGTAAAACCAATGAAGACGTTCAAAAGTACAACTCGTCCCGCAAAAAACAAGCCCTCACATGGCCATATTGACGGAAAAATAAAAAAGTTATGGCTCTGGGAAGGAGGGGAGCGAAAAACAAAAACACAAAAACGAAAAAGGGCCGCGGCATGAAGGGGTTAAACTGGTGCTTTTTTTTCCCACATTATCCATACAATTTTGATATTTTCCTTATTAAATGAAATTGCGTACCTTTTACTATTTATTTAGCTTCTCAGTGACAGGTGATCTTCGGCGCCCGCAGCTTTTTCCTGTGTTCAGCGGTCACATCGTATCGCTCATTAAAGTAATGAATATGTGTCCATATTCATTACTTTAATGAGCGGTACCACATGACCGCTGAACACAGGAAGAAGCTGTGGGCGTTGGAGAAGCAGGAATGTGCAGAGATGCGCCGAGAGCAGGCAAGTATGATTTGACAGCTGACACTCCCCCTCCCCCGCCTACCCACTGGGACAATGACTCGAGTATAAGCCGAGAGGGGCACTTTCAGCCCCAAAAAATGGGCTGAAAATCTCGGCTTATACTCGAGTATATACGGTATTTGTTTTCTGTCTTGGGATATTACCTTTTCAATCCTGATCCTTGCCGTTATCAGATTTTTCCACAACTAAATTGACTTGGTGCAAAAGCTGCATTTACCACAATTGCATTTTAAAACATATTTTACTAAAGAAAATTGATCGAATTACACAAGCAGAAATTGGATTAAGAGAGTCCATATAAAAGCAGTCCAAAGCAACTCACCTAGGATAGTGATGATCTTTTGGTCACTTTTCTGACCAAGAGCATTGGCGACTCTGCACATATATGTCCCAGAAACATTGTGAGTTAGGGGGTAGTTGAAAAGTAGTGAATTATTGACAGATAATAAACCTCCAGGCAAAATTCCGTCTGACCTGTGTTAATAGAAGTTACAAACATGATGATTTCAAGTGGTAGATGGAGAAAGTACACATTTAGTAAGTATTAAAAGATTATTATTTTCTTTACATTACATGGTTTAGAAAGTGAACTTTACCATAAATGCAGTAAGTAAGAATATTTACATGAAGCTCATTGTAAACTGAAATGAAGAGGCGTCTGTATTAGCATACGGTTCTAAACACTGAGCCCCACATATTAGTAAGTGATTGTAAAATGGAGCTTATTATACTGTAGAAACGGAGATAACTACCATCTGGAGGCTGCTTCAGCCGCAGGTTAGGACCCCCATCCAAATATGACTCCTATGGAGGGAGAGTGACTGTCAGACAGCTCTGGGGCCACTCACGTTAGGGGAAAGAAAGCACTGCCTTCTAAAAAACAAACAGGACAGACTCATTGATGTCCAATGGCCTCTGGTGGTCCATTACTAATAAACACTGAATATATGCATATTAGGCTGTATATAGAGAACTATGCAAATGCTGCAAAGTAAGAAGGCTTATAATAGAGGATGAATAATTTATTACAATGAGGCCATATTCAGATTTGCCATTTTTTATTAATATGGTTTAGCACAGACTGGAGCGTGTACTGTACATAGAGTTGGGGCACAAATCACGTTGCTATTACTAGATTTCACATTTTACAGTTGAAGACACCATTTACTTAGTGTGAGAGTCTCTTCATTCCCAAGTTGCTTTGTGTATAACATTTCTGCCTGCAATAGCAATGTATCATGACACAGAACATTAACTAGTATAACATCCGCCAAGCAACAACCAAAACATTGCAGAAAAGGAGTTTACCTGCTCCATTTCACCTCTGTGGGTGGTGGATTAGCATCAGCATTACACTTTAGTTGGACATTTCTTCTGCCAACAAACCAATTGCCATCATAGCCTGTGATTGACACTTCAGGAGCATCTTAAAAACAGAAAGAAAACCTTTAAATGACACTCATGCTCAGAATTGAGGATCGGGGAATAAGCAGCCCAACAGTAGCTTATCTCCTGGGGAAGGACATAGAATCAGGCTTGTGGGAATCTAACATGCTGAAACCACCTTCCCCCAAAATCTCTGCTGAGAAAGTCGGCAGACACACATACACGAGTCTGTTGGCTGATCCCAATAAGACTTCTTTCACACTTCAGTTGTTTGGCGTCAGTCTGCTCCGACATAGTGACGGATCGACGGATCCGTCAAAATTGTTGAGAAAACTGTTCTAACGGATCCGTTTTTTGACGGATCCATTACACAGATGCGTAAAAAAAACGGATCCGTTAGAACCGTTGTGACCGTTTTTTTTACATCCGTTGGAACCGTTTTTTGACAGATCCGTTTTTTAAAAACCGAGGATCTCAATGTGATTGGCTAATACAAAGTACTTGGAAATGTGACTGGCTACTGGAAACTACTGGGAAACTATATATACAGTGTATTTACACCACATCTTTGAAAGGTTGTAGAGAAAGTGGCAGAGATGGAAGGTGTACTGGCGAATATTGTAAAGATATGTGTGGGATTTCACTTTTGAGGCTAATCGGTTGGCAGTCATCGTTCGGGACAAGGAGGAAGAAAGACTATGCATCCTGCGGCAGCGGCGGAAGAGAAGGCTGTGGATCCATCCTATCACAGCCAAACGCATGACCCGTGGCGTTTATTCCACGCTGTATATTGAATTGAGGGAAAATCCTGAAAAATTGCTGGCAGGGTCTGTCTTGCTGGCTGGCACTGTGCCCTCTCTCTGCTTCTTCTCTGCTTCATGGCACATTAAAGAATGAAGCCCACCTTTCCTGTTCATATAGTGTTGGGGTTGTCTGGGAAAAGTATCTACTTTTTGGAGCATGCTCAATTGAAAAAGCGGATTGGGGCGACGGATCCGCCAAATGAAAGATCGCGACGGATCCGTCATCCATAGGCGGCCATTCTAGGGAATGACGGACGTGATGGATCCATTGCGAACCGCCATTTCGGCGCACACAAAAAACGTTACAATGTCCGTCAATGTCTAGACGACGTCCGCCAAATCTCGACGGATCCGTCACATGGCGGATGGAACGGACGACCATCCGCCACAATCCGTCGCTAATGCAAGTCTATGGGAAAATAGCGGATCCGCCCAAAAAAATGGCGGATCCGCTATTTGACGAAAACGGCGGATTCAAACTGACGCCAAAAGACTGAAGTGTGAAAGAGGCCTAAGACTGGCACATTCAGCTGGCCGCTCTCATGTGTATGGCCTGTTTACACTGCAGGCAAAAACTGCACACAGCATAGTGATGGACAACATACACCATTTTTGTGAAAGAAGGTTCCTAGAAAGCCAGCAAACACCCCCCTCACCATGGTGTGTATAAAACGTAGCCTTCATGATCACCATCCATAGAGCACAGGGGCAGATTTCCAACATCTGCTGCTACAAGCGCACAGCTACAATTAGAGCAATACACAGGGAAAGATGAGCAGTGCAGTGATGGACCTAGGAATGTGTAAAGATAGCATCTGTGTACAAGTTTTTCCATTTATACATTTCGTCTGACTCCAGAAAAGCCTGAAGGAATGCTCACTTCTTTAATCTCCTTGAAATGTTTCCCCTAATAAGGAAGTCATGGTAGCCGCTATCTCACATAGGTAGTCATTTATCAGACAGCACCTAGTTACGGAGTCGTGGCAAATGTTTATATATCACTATGCGGATATTTCAGTATCACAGCCTCAATCTGCAGCACATCTAAATGTAGCTCCGGAAAGTAATGGAAGCCACTGCCTTGTCACTTATTTTATTATTGTGTATTGTACATTCTAGATGGCTGTCGGCCAAACAATGGCTCGACTGATCGGTCGGCTAGCATCTATCTCATCAGACTTTCAAAAAAAAAAAAAAAACAGGAGAAGCTTGCTCTGCCTGTGGCTTATCTCTAAGGAATAAAATTGGACAGGCCGGACCCTAACCTGGCATGATTGGCAGGGCCCCCCATAGACATTAGACAGTCAGCGGAACCCACAGGGTTTGGCCAATGCTAGATTAAGGTGTATGGAGCCTTATCACCAATACGTCTTTTTACTGACCTGAGATAAGAGAATAGCCTCCCCATACAGGTGACAATCCCCATAGCTGTACACTATACCTGACAACTTGCTGCATCAGCCATGATCAGTGTTGGTACCGACAATTGTCATTTAACCCCTTATCCCCTTCCCAACCTGTGACGCCACGTAGGCGTCATGAAAGTCGGTGCCAATCCGACCTGTGATGCCTATGTGGCGTCATGGAGGGATCGCGTCCCTGCAGATCGGGTGAAAGGGTTAACTCCAATTTCACCCGATCTGCAGGGACAGGGGGAGAGGTACTTTAGCCCGGGGGGGGGGGGGGGGTGGCTTTGCCCCCACGTGGCTACGATCGCTCTGATTGGCTGTTGAAAGTGCAACAGCCAATCAGAGCAATTTGTAATATTTCACCTATGAAATTTGGTGAAATATTACAATCCAGCCATGGCCGATGCTGCAATATCATCGGCCATGGCTGGAGACTGCGATCTGACCCCCCCCCCCCACCCACCAACTGACAGTGGCGATCTGCCGCCGCTGTCAGTCTTTCCTCCCCTCCATTCGGTGCTCCGCTGCCCTCCGCTGCTTTCCTCTCCACTCCGGTGCCCAAAGCTGTCCGATCTCACCCCCCATACTGCTGGAGTCCTGGGGACCCTCTCGGTGACCGTCCGGCATCTTCGATGGGCGCCGCCATCTTCCAAAATGGCGGGCGCATGCGCAGTAAGTCCGCCGAATCTGCCGTCTGGCAGATTCGTTACAGGTACATTTTGATCACTGTGATATAACCTATCACAGTGATCAAAATAAAAAAAAAAAGTAAATAAAGCCCCCCTTATCACCCCCATAGGTAGGGAAAATAATGAAATAAATAAAATATATTTATTTTTCCACTAGGGCTAGAACTAGTGTTAGGGCTAGAGCTAGGGGTTAGGGTTAAGGTTAGGGTTGCAATTAGGATTAGAATTAGGGTACCGTCTCACAGTGGCACTTTGGTCGCTACAACGGCACGATCCGTGACGTTCCAGCGATATACTTACAATCTCGCTGTGTCTGACACGCTACTGCGATCAGGGACCCCGCTGAGAATCGTACGTCGTAGCAGATCGTTTGAAACTTTCTTTCGTCGTCAAGTGTCCCGCTGTGGCGGCATGATCGCATCGTGTAACAAAGGTGTGCACGATATTGTATACGATGTGCGCATAATAACCAACGGCTTCTACATCGCAAATACGTCATGAAATTATCGCTCCAGCGCCGTGCATTGCGAAGTGTGACCGCAGCGATAATGGAGCGACGCTGGAGCGTCACGGATCGTGCCGTCGTAGCGACCAAAGTGCCACTGTGAGACGGTACCCTTAGGCTATGTTCACACGGTGCGGATTTGGCTGCAGATCCTCAGCGGATTGGCCACTGTGGATTCGTGGCAGTTTTCCATCACATTTACAGTACCATGTAAACCTTTGGAAAACCAAATCCGCTGTGCCCATGGTGCGGAAAATACCGTGCGGAAACGCTGCGTTGTATTTTCCGCAACAAGTCAATTCTTTGTGCGGATTCTGCAACGTTTTACACCTGTTCCTAAATAGGAATCCGCAGGTGAAATCCGCACAAAAACCACTGGAAATCCACAGTAAATCCGCAAATAAAACGCAGTGCGTTTTACCTGCGGATTTTTCAAAAACTGTGCGGAAAAATCCGCACACGAATCCTTAGGGTTAGAATTAGGGTTAATATTAGGGTTAGGGGTGTGTTGAGGTTAGGGTTAGGCTTGTAGTTAGGGCTATGGTTAGGGTTGGTTGTGTGTTGGGGTTAGGGTTGGGATTAGGGGTGTGTTGGGGTTAGGGTTGTGGTTACGGTTATGGTTAGAGTTGGGATTAGAGTTAGGGGTGTGTTGGGGTTAGTGTTGGAGTTAGAATTGAGGGGTTTCCACTGTTGAGGCACATCAGGGGGTCTCCAATCACGACATGGTGCCACCATTGATTCCAAACAATCTTGCATTCAAAAAGTCAAATGGTGCTCCCTCCTTTCCGAGCCCCAACGTGTGCCCAAACAGTGATCTACCCAAACATATGGGGCATAAACGTACTCAGGAAAAATTGTACAACAATTTTAGGGGTCTAATTTCTCCTGTTACCCTTGGAAAAATTAAAAAATGGGGGCTAAAAAAATATTTTTGTAGGGAAAAAAGATTTTTTATTTTCACGGCTCTGCGTTATAAAATTCTGTGAAGCACTTGGGGGTTCAAAGTGCTCATCACAAATCTAGATAAGTTCCTTGGGGGGTCTAGTTTCCAAAATGGGGTCACTCGTGGTGGGTTTCTACTGTTTAGGTACATCAGGGGCTCTACAAAAGCAACGTGACGCCCGCAGACCATTCCATCAAAGTCTGCATTTCAAAACGTCAATACTTCCTTTCCGAGCCCCGACGTGTGCCCAAACACTGGTTTACCTCCACATATTGGGCATCAGCGTACTCAGGATAAACTGGACAACAACTATTGTGGTTCAGTTTCACGTGTTACCCTTGTGAAAATAAAAAATTGTGGGCTAAAAAATCATTTTTGAGGAAAAAAAAATGATTTTTTAATTTTCATGGCTCTGCGTTCTAAACTTTTGTGAAGCACTTGGGGGTTTAAAGTGCTCAAAACACATCTAGATAAGTTCCGTGGGGGGTCTAGTTTCCAAAATGGGGTCACTTGTGGGGGGTATCTACTTTTTAGGTACATCAGAGGCTCTGCAAACGTAACATGACACCTGCAGACCATTCCATCAAAGTCTGCATTTCAAAAAGTCACTACTTCCCTTCCTAGCTCTGCCATGCACCCAAACAGTGGTTTACCCCACATATGGGGTATCATCGTACTCAGGACAAACTGGACAACAACTTTTGGGGTCCAGTTTCTCCTGTTACCCTTGTGAAAATAAAAATTGTGGGTTAAACAATAATTTTTGAGTAAAGAAAAATGATTTTTTATTTTCATGGCTCTGCGTTATAAACTTCTGTGAAGCACTTGGGGGTTTAAGGTGCTCATCACACATCTAGATGAGTTCCTTGGGGGGGTCTAGTTTCTAAAATGGTATCACTTGTGGGGGAGTTCAAATGTTTAGGCACACAGGGGCTCTCCAAACGCGGCATGGTGACCGCTAACGATTGGAGCTAATTTTTCTTTCAAAAAGTCAAATGGCGCTCCTTCCCTTCCGAGCCTTGCTGTGTGCCCAAACAGTGGTTTACCCCCACATGTGAGGTATCGGTGTACTCAGGAGAAATTGCCCAACACATTTTAACATCCATTTTATCCTGTTACCCATGTGAAAACAAAAAAATTGAGGCTAAAACAATTTTTTTGTGAAAACAAAGTACTTTTTCATTTTTACGGATCAATTTGTGAAGCACCTGGGGATTGAAAGTGCTCACTATGCATCTAGATAAGTTCCTTGGGGCGTCTAGTTTCCAAAATGGGGTCACTTGTGGGGGAGCTCCAATCTTTAGGCACACAGGGGCTCTCCAAACGCGACATGGTGTCCGCTAAAGATTGGAGCCAATTTTTCATTCAAAAAGTAAAATGGAGTTCCTTCCCTTCCGAGCCCTGTCGTGTGCCCAAACAGTGATTCCCCCCCACATAAGGGGTATCGGGGTACTCAGGACAAATTGTACAACAACTTTCGGGGTCCAGTTTATCCTTTTACCCTTGGGAAAATAAAAAAATTGTTGCTAAAAGTTCATTTTTGTGACTAAAAAGTTAAATGTTAATTTTTTCCTTTCATGTTGCTTCTGCTGCTGTGAAGCACCTGAAGGGTTAATAAACTTCTTGATTGTGGTTTTGAGCACCTTGAGGGGTGCAGTTTTTAGAATGCTGTCACTTTTGGGTATTATCAGCCATATAGACCCCTCAAAGTGACTTCAAATGTGAGGTGCTCCCTAAAAAAAAAATGGTTTTGTAAATTTTGTTGCAAAAATGAGAAATCGCTGGTCAAATTTTAACCCTTATAAATTCCAAGCAAAAAAAAATTTTGTTTCCAAAATTATGCTGATGTAAAGTAGACATGTGGGAAATGTTATTTATTAACTATTTTGTGTCACATAACTCTCTGGTTTAACAGAATAAAAATTCAAAATTTGAAAATTGCAAAAGTTTCAAAATTTTCGCCAAATTTCCATTTTTTTCACAAATAAATGCAAAAATTATCGACCTAAATTTATCACTAACATGAAGCTCAATATGTCACAAAAAAACAATCTCAGAATCGCTAGGATCCGCTGAAGCGTTCTTGAGTTATTACCTCATAAAGGGACACTGGTCAGAATTGCAAAAAATGGCCAGGTCATTAAGGTCAAAATAGGCTGGGTCATGAAGGGGTTAAATGCTGCTGTCAATAATGACTACAGCATCTAGCTGGTTAGAGTGTGGGGGCTCCCTCTTTAACCCCGAAGGTATTTTCATTTTTTGGTCCCCTCCTTCCCAGAGCCATAACTTTTTTATTTTTCAGTCAATTTGGCCATGTGAGGGCTTATTTTTTGCAGGACGAGTTGTACTTTTAAACAACACCATTGGTTTTATCATATTGTGTACTGGAAAAGAGAAAACATTTCAAGGTTTTTTTTACCATGTTCACTAAATGCTAAAACTGACCTGCTTATGATTCTCCAGGTCATTATGCGTTCATAGACACCAAACATGTCTAGGTTCTTTTTTATCTAAGTGGTGAAAAAAAAATTCTAAAGTTTGTTAAAAATAAAATTGCGCCATTTTCCGCTACCCCTAGCGTCTCCATTTCTCGTGATCTGGGGTCGGGTGAGGGCTTATTTTTTGTATGCCGAGCTGATGTTTTTAATGATACAATTTAGGTGCAGATACAATCTTTTGATCGCCCATTATTGCATTTTAATGCAATGTTGCAGCAACCAAAAAACCCGTAATTCTGGTGTTTTGACTTTTTTTTCTCATTACGCCGTATAGCGATCAGGTTCATTCTTCTTTATTTTGATAGATCGGGCGATTCTGAACGTGGCGATACTAAATATGTGTATGTTTGTTTTTTGTTTTTTAAATATTATTGTTTTATTTTGAATGGAGCGAAAGGGGGCAATTTGAATTTTTATTTTCTTTTTATTATTTTAATATTTTTAAAACATTTCTTTTTCACTTTTGGCATGCTTCAATAGTCTCCATGGGAGACTAGAAGCTGAAATAATCCGATCGGCTCTGCTACATACAGGCGATGATCAGATCACCTGTATGTATCAGGATTGCTCACTTGCTATGAGCACCGACCACCGGGTGGCGCTCATAGCAATCTGGCAGTGACAACCATAGAGGTCACCGTTGGGCGGGATTTCCGGCGCACTTGCCAGAAGAACAAGTTAAATGCCGCTGTCAGAGATTGATAGCGCATTTAACTAGTTAACAGCCATGCCTGGATCGCAATTCCACCCGCGGCTGATAGAGGCCCATGTCAGCTGTTCAAAACAGCTGACATGTGCTGGAAAAGATGTGCGCTCCGTTCCGGAGCCCACATCAAAGGGAAGGAGTCAGACATCGGCGTACTATTATGCACGATGTCAAAAAGGGGTTAAACCCATCAGCACCCTGAGATCTTGAATGTGTGGTCCTGATGTTTGTCATGGCAATTCATGGCTAAATAACGGCCTTCTGCTGGCTACAGTGGCCTGTTCAGAAGTTATCAACATTTAGGTGGTAAAAATAAACTTCATTCTTGTTATGCCACATTCCTAAACAGGGTTAATAAACTACTTAAAAGCAATTTTGAATATGTTAGGGGTGTTGTTTGTAAAATAGTATCACTTTTGGAGGTTTCCAATATATAGGACCCCCAAAGTCACTTCAAAAAGTTAATAGCTCCCTAAAAAAATAAAGTTTTGTAAATTTCCTTGAAAAAAAAATGAAAAATTACTGCTACGTTTTTAAACCTTTTTACAAATGGTGCTCATGTTAAGAAGATATAAGGGAAATATTTTTTAATAATGTTTTTGTGTAGTCTGACTATCTGGATTGAACTGATAATCATTTAAAGTTTGAAAATTGCTAATTTTTAAAAAAAAATTTGAAAAATGTCTAATTTTTATAAATTAATCCAGAAAATGTCTCTATAAATTTAACATTATCATAAAGTACAATATGTTATGAATAGGAAAAAAAATCTCAAAATCACAGACATGTTTAAGCATTCCAGAGTTATTAGCCCATACTATGACACTGGTCCGAATTTAGCCCGGTCACTAAGGGGTTCAGCATAGAAATGGCTTTACTTTACAGGTTCTTTCCTGTAAAAGGCTTTTATTTTTGTTTTGTTGTGTGAAGCATTTTTACAGAATTTAGAGGCTTTCTGCAAAGCGTAATTTTTGGTACCAGTACTGTAATTTATTCAGCCACTGAAAATCCATGATGTATTATTAATTTAGGACGTTCCAGTACTTTTCCTCTCATGTGCAGTAAAGTATGCAGGCTGTATCGCAGGTCTACTCAGAAAACTAAATTCACCAATCCAGATGTATGTATTCAGCTTAAAACAAACTATATAACCAATATATAGAGTATTATTGCTAACCATCTCTGGAGTAAGTTCAGCCACACTATCAGCTCCTCATAATGGTAGGATATAGAGAAGTATAGAGCTCCTATGATAATGGGGCTGTTCCATAAAGTACCACCTACCCACATCAGAGATGATAAATGTGCGATTGGTGGGGGTCCGGCTTTTGAGACCACAAGGAGCAGTGGTTGTACACTCACTGATGCCTCATTTACACAAAGGATTTTGGGACCCTGTTCTCGTGACTGGTAGAGGGTCTAGCTGTCAAACCCCCAGAGCACATACATTTATCATCTATCTGGTGCATAGATCATGCAGTGCTGTAAAAAATAGTCACCCTCTCCAATTATTTTCTTTTTTGCATAGGTGAATATTTATAATCAAGCTACTTTTAATATTAGATAGCGATAATCCAAGTAACACAAAATGCTGCTTTTAACCCATTAAAGGGGTAGTCCCATGAGCAAAGTACATTTTAACCCCTTCTTGACATATGACATAATTAATTTTTCATTTACTCAGCCCAATGTTATACAATTCTGTAAATTGCCTAAGGGTTAAAAACGCTCACTACATCGCTAGATCAATTCCTCGAGAGGTGTAGTTTCCAAAATGGAGTCGATCGTGGGGGTAATCTGATTATGGTGTTTGCCAATCAGATAATTCATTTTATGTTTGGATAGACTGGACTTTTATTCACGATGAAATACAAAAAAGCTTTAAATTTTAATCTTATTCATAATTTTACTTGGTCCCTGGCGGTTTTTAGAGTATGTCTTCTCTGAAACACCGCAGCGTTTGTTAAACTTGCATGGCCAAACTCATACAGTCAGTGCCCAATACGTGCTGCCCGTGGATCGGCAGCATGTATTACCGTATTTTTCGGACTATAAGACACATCCCAAATTTTCAGAAGCAAAAAATGTGTCAAAAAGGGGTCCGTCTTACAGTCCGAATTCAGCTTACCAGGAAAGGGATCGGCACAGGTGGAGGAGTGGTCACAGGGGTCGTTCGGTGGTCCAGGCTGGTGCGGTGGCCTCTGGGAAATCCCATCCCAGGCTGGTGTGGTGGCGGTGCGCTGTGCTGTGGCGGCGTTCTGTGCTGGGGCGGCAGCGCTCTGTGAAACGTGAGGGACTCAGCCGAAATTTCATCAAAGCCCGAGGTCCCCGCAGCTCCGTTGCTGCGATGCGGTGGCCTCTGGGAAAATGGCCGCCGGGTGTGGCGCATGCTCAGATTCAGATCTCAGCAGCACAGAGTCCCACCGCCGCCACACCACAGAGCCCCACCAGTGAAGCACCACACAGAACCGCCACCGCCGCACCAGCCTGGGAAGGAAGCCTGCATTGGGACCGCCGCCACAGGATTTGTAAGCATATTCCGACCATAAGACGCACCCCCATTTCCCCCAAAAAATGTTTGGGAAAAAGGGTGTCTTATGGTCCGAAAATTAACCCCTTAAGCCCCGAGGGTGGTTTGCACGTTAATGACCGGGCCAATTTTTACAATTCTGACCACTGTCCCTTTATGAGGTTATAACTCTGGAATGCTTCAACGGATCTTGGCGATTCTGACATTGTTTTCTTGTGACATATTGTACTTCATGTTAGTGGTAAAATTTCTTCGATATAACTTGCGTTTATTTGTGAAAAAAACGAATATTTGGCGAAAATTTTGAAAATTTCGCAATTTTCCAACTTTGAATTTTTATGCCCTTAAATCACAGACATATGTCACACAAAATGCTTAATAAATAACATTTCCCACATGTCTACTTTACATCAGCACAATTTTGGAACCAAAATTTTTTTTTGTGACGGAGTTATAAGGGTTAAAAGTTGACCAGCAATTTCTCATTTTTACAACACCATTTTTTTTTAGGGACCACATCTCATTTGAAGTCATTTTGACGGGTCTATATGATAGAAAATACCCAAGTGTGACACCATTCTAAAAACTGCACCCCTCAAGGTACTCAAAACCACTTTCAAGAAGTTTATTAACCCTTCAGGTGTTTCACAGGAATTTTTGGAATGTTTAAATAAAAATGAACATTTAACTTTTTTTCACACAAAATTTATTTCAGCTCCAATTTGTTTTATTTTACCAAGGGTAACAGGAGAAAATAGACCCCAAAAGTTGTTGTACAATTTGTCCTGAGTACGCTGATACCCCATATGTGGGGGTAAACCACAGTTTGGGCGCATGGCAGAGCTTGGAAGCAAAGGAGCGCCATTTGACTTTTCAATGCAAAATTGACTGGAATTGAGATGGGACGCCATGTTGCATTTGGAGAGCCCCTGATGTGCCTAAACATTGAAACCCCTAACAAGTGACACCATTTTGGAAAGTAGACCCCCTAAGGAACTTATCTAGATGTGTGGTGAGCACTTTGACCCAACAAGTGCTTTACAGAAGTTTATAATGCAGAGCCGTAAAAATAAAAAATCATATTTTTTCACAAAAATTATCTTTTCACCCCCAATTTTTTATTTTCCCAAGGGTGAGAGAAGAAATTGGACCCCAAAAATTGTTGTGCAATTTGTCCTGAGTACGCTGATACCCCATATGTGGGTGTAAACCATTGTTTGGGCGCAGGGCAGAGCTCGGAAGGGAAGGAGCGCCATTTGACTTTTCAATGCAAAATTGACTGGAATTGAGATGGGACGCCATGTTGCATTTAGAGAGCCCTTGATGTGCCTAAACATTGAAACCCCTAACAAGTGACACCATTTTGGAAAGTAGACCCCCTAAGGAACTTATCTAGATGTGTGGTGAGCACTTTGACCCAACAAGTGCTTTACAGAAGTTTATAATGCAGAGCCGTAAAAATAAAAAATCATATTTTTTCACAAAAATGATCTTTTCACCCCCAATTTTTTATTTTCCCAAGGGTAAGAGAAGAAATTGGACCCTAAAAATTGTTGTGCAGTTTGTCCTGAGTACACTGATACCCCATATGTGGGTGTAAACCATTGTTTGGGCGCAGGGCAGAGCTCAGAAGGGAAGGAGCGCCATTTGACTTTTCAATGCAAAATTGACTGGAATTGAGATGGGATGCCATGTTGCATTTGGAGAGCCCCTGATGTGCCTAAACATTAAAAAACCCCACAAGTGACACCATTTTGGAAAGTAGACCCCCTAAGGAACTTATCTAGATGTGTTTTGAGAGCTTTGAACCCCCAAGTGTTTCACTACAGTTTATAACGCAGAGCCGTGAAAATAAAAATTATTTTTTTTTTCACAAAAATGATTTTTTAGCCCCCAGTTTTGTATTTTCACAAGGGTATCAGGATAAATTGGACCCCAAAAGTTGTTGTCCAATTTGTCTGGAGTACGCTGATACCCCATTTGTGGGGAGGGACCACTGTTTGGGCGCATGACAGAGCTCGGAAGGGAAGGAGCGCCATTTGGAATGCAGACTTAAATGGATTGGTCTGCAGGCGTCACGTTGCATTTGCAGAGCCCCTGATGTACCCAAACAGTACAAACCCCCCACAAGTGACCCCATATTGGAAACTAGACCCCCCAAGGAACTTATCTAGATGTGTTGTGAGAACTTTGAACCCCCAAGTGTTTCACTACAGTTTATAACGCAGAGCCGTGAAAATAATTTTTTTTTTTTTTTTTCACAAAAATGAAATTTAGCCCCCAGTTTTGTATTTTCACAAGGGTATCAGGATAAATTGGACCCTAAAAGTTGTTGTCCAATTTGTCCTGAGTACGCTGATACCCCCTATGTGGGGGGGAACCACTGTTTGGGCGCATGACAGAGCTCGGAAGGGAAGGAGCGCCATTTGGAATGCAGACTTAAATGGATTGGTCTGCAGGCGTCACGTTGCATTTGCAGAGCCCCTGATGTACCCAAATAGTACAAACCCCCCACAAGTGACCCCATATTGGAAACTAGACCTCCCAAGGAACTTATCTAGATGTGTTGTGAGAACTTTGAACCCCCAAGTGTTTCACTACAGTTTACAACGCAGAGCCGTGAAAATAAAACATATTTTTTTTCCCACAAAAATGATTTTTAGCCCCCCAAATTTTTATTTTCCCAAGGATAACAAGAGAACTTGGACCCCAGAAGTTGTTGTTCAATTTGTCCCTAGTACGCTGATACCCCATATGTTGGGGTAAACCCCTTTTTGGACGCACGGGAGAGCTCGGAAGGGAAGGAGCACTGTTTTACTTTTTCAACGCAGAATTGGCTGGAATTGAGATTGGACGCCATGTCGCGTTTGGAGAGCCCCTGATGTGCCTGAACAGTGGAAACTCCCCAATTCTACCTGAAACCCTACCCCTAACCGTTTACTGAACATTTTCTGACAGTCATAAGTGCCACGTATATAAGTGCCACGTATATAAGTGCCACGTATATAAGTGCCACGTATATAAGTGCCACGTATATAAGTGCCACGTATTTAAGAGCCACGTATTTAAGTGCCACGTATTTCAGTGCCACGATATTTCAGTGCCACGATATTTCAGTGCCACGATATTTCAGTGCCACGTATTTCAGTGCCACGTATTTCAGTGCCACGTATTTCAGGCACTGAAAAATACGTGGCACGTAAATACTTCAGTGCCACGATATTTCAGTGCCACGTATTTCAGTGCCACGTATTTCAGGCACTGGTAAATACGTGGCACGTAAATACGTGGCACTTAAATACGTGGCACTTAAATACGTGGCACTTAAATACGTGGCACTTAAATACGTGGCACTTAAATACGTGGCACTTAAATACGTGGCACTTAAATACGTGGCACTTAAATACGTGGCACTTAAATACGTGGCACTTAAATACGTGGCACTTAAATACGTGGCACTTAAATACGTGGCACTTAAATACGTGGCCACTGAAATATCGTGGCACTTATATACGTATATAAACGTATATTTCAGTGCCACGTATTTCAGTGCCACGTATTTCAGGTTAGGGGTAGGGTTAGGGTTTTTTGTTTTTTTCTTGTTTTCTTGTGTTTTTCTATAAAAACGCATGCGTTTTACCGCGTTTACATGCATTTTTTCACACATGCGGTTTTTTAAAAAAATGCATGCAGATAAAAACGCAAGTGTGAAACCAGACTAAAAGACGCTTTTTATAGCAAAAAAGTTTTTGCGTCTCCACATTTTGAGACCTATAATTTTTCCACATTTTGGTCCACAGAGTCATGTGAGGTCTTGTTTTTTGCGGGACGAGTTGACGTTTTTATTGGTAACATTTTCGGACACGTGACCATTTTTTATCACTTTTTATTCCGATTTTTGTGAGGCAGAATAACCAAAAACCAGCTATTCATGAATTTCTTTTGGGGGAGGCGTTTATACCGTTCCGCGTTTGGTAAAATTGATAAAGCAGTTTTATTCGTCGGGTCAGTACGATTACAGCGATATCTCATTTATATCATTTTTTTATGTTTTGACGCTTTTATACGATAAAAACTATTTTATAGAAAAAATAATTATTTTGGCATCGCTTTATTCTGAGGACTATAACTTTTTTATTTTTTTGCTGATGATGTTGTATGGCGGCTCGTTTTTTGCGGGACAAGATGACGTTTTCAGCGGTAACATGGTTATTTATATCCGTCTTTTTGATCGCGTGTTATTCCACTTTTTGTCCGGCGGTATGGTAATAAAGCGTTGGTTTTTGCCTCGTTTTTTTTTTTTTTTTCTTACGGTGTTTACTGAAGGGGTTAACTAGTGGGCCAGTTTTATAGGTTGGGTCGTTACGGACGCGGCGATACTAAATATGTGTACCTTTATTGTTTTTGTTTGTTTTTTTTAGATAAAGAAATGTATTTATGGGAATAATATTTTTTTTTTTATTATTATTTATTTAGGAATTTTTTTTTTTTTTTTTTTACACATGTGGAAATTTTTTTTTTTACTTTTTTACTTTGTCCCAGGGGGGGACATCACAGATCGCAGATTTGACAGTGTGCACAGCACTCTGTCAAATCGGCGATCATCCTTTCATCGGAGCAGGCTGCAGCTTTCATCTGCAGCCTGCTCCGACCCGGAAGTGCTCCCTGCAGGACCCGGATACAGCCCCTCGGCCATTTTGGATCCGGGGCCTGCAGGGAGAAGACGTTCGGTACGAGGTGAGTACATCACCTTGTACCGATCGTCTCAGGGAAGCCCGCAGGGAGCCCCCTCCCTGCGCGATGCTTCCCTGTACCGCCGGTACACCGCGATCATGTTTGATCGCGGTGTGCCGGGGGTTAATGTGCCGGGGGCGGTCCGTGACCGCTCCTGGCACATAGTGCCGGATGTCAGCTGCGATATGCAGCCGACACCCGGCCGCGATCGGCCGCGCTCCCCCCGTGAGCGCGGCCGATCGCGTATGACGTACTATCCCGTCACCGGGAATTAAGTCCCAGGTCACCTTGACGGGATAGTACGTCATACGGGATTAAGGGGTTAAGGTAGCTGTCAGGTTCATATTAGGATATGTGCACATGTTGAGTAAATGGATGCAAACATTTCTGCACCACAACTGCAATAATGCGAGATTATTTTCTGCACCAAATCTGCAAGTCAAAAGTACTCAACATGTGCATGACGCTTCAGGTTTCTCATTCACTTTGTGGCATCACTATTGCTTCAGGGTTTGCTAGCAAATCTGCGTGGCAAAAACACACCAAATTTGCAATGTGTGCACAAGCCCTTAATGTGGCCTCAGAGCTGATCTTCAGGATTGTTAGTATATGCATAAAAATTATATTTGAATAGTAAAATATTCAATGACAGTAACAATATCGTATTGTCTTATTACACAAATGCAGAAGGATGCTTGATCAGTAGAAACATTGCTGATTGTACTCACATTGTATATCCAATGTAAACGGAAGCCTAATATCACTGTCCAAAGCAGGGTGCTTTACGATGCAGGTTATGTTTCTCCTTCTTGCAAACCTGGTTGGGACTAACTTGTATTGGCTTATGACGGTCAGAGTTTTATTTGCAAACGTTGTGGAAGTGGCCTCTGCTCTCCCAAGGGACTCTTCCCAATAAATTTCCGCAGCAGGTTTTCCTGTAGCTGCTGTGCAGGTGGCTGCTACAGTTTCATTTGCGCCATCCATTAACTGGTGGGGTCCTTTTGTTATACTCACAGTGGGTTCAACTTAAAGATAAAATGACACAATCTCATTACAACAGCAGAAGACTTAATATATGCAGTCATTTAATGGCATACTGTAACGTAAAAGCAGCGATTCAGATTTCTAAACTGAGGAATAGCAGATGGGGCAGTGGAAACAATTTTGCCTTCCACATAGTAGTTTACTCCTCTAGCCATGGTAAGTAGTGTCAGCAACTTCAGACAATTTGACCTAATGGTGTTGGGGATGTTATAGCATTTATTAAAGGGTGCCATTCACCACCATTCGCTAAACGACTAGCTGACCACTATGCCGCTATGTTTCTTCTTCTGTGAACGCATCCACAGAATGTGCGGTATTATACTTTAGTTTTTGCTTTAACTATATTATCACTGTTGTTTTCACGCTTAGTCTTCTACATTCCAGCTTTGCTATGTAGTCTGGGGTAAAGACATCGGAATTACTCATTACAGACACAGGGGTTTAACCCCTTCCCGACCTTTGACGCCACGTAGGCGTCATGAAAACCCGTGCCAATCCGACCCATGACGCCTATGTGGCGTCATGGAATGATCGCGTCCCTGCAGATCGGGTGAAAGGGTTAACTCCTATTTCACCCGATCTGCAGGAAGAGGGGGAGTTGTACTTCAGCCCAGGGGGGGTGGCTTCACCCCCCCGTGGCTACGATCGCTCTGATTGGCTGTTGAAAGTGAAACTGCCAATCAGAGCGATTTGTAATATTTCACCTAAAAAACTGGTGAAATATTACAATACAGCCATGGCCGATGCTGCAATATCATCGGCCATGGCTGGAAACACTGATGTGAGCCCCCCCCACCCCACCGATCGCCCCCCCAAGCCACCGATCTGTCCCGTAGTCCCCTCCGTCCTGTGCTCCGCTCCCCCGTCCTCCTGTCCGCTCCCCCCCTGCTCCTATGCCATCCCCCCGTGCTCCGACGCCCCCCCCCGTGCCACGATCTCCCCCCCCTTATACTTACCGAGGCTCCCGGTGTCGGTCCGTCTTCTCCATGGGCGCCGCCATCTTCCAAAATGGCGGGCGCATGCGCAGTGCGCCCGCTGAATCTGCCGGCCGGCAGATTCGTTACAAGTACATTTTGATCGCTGTGGTAGGTTCTATCACAGCGATCAAAATAAAAAAAATAATAAATAACCCCCCCCCCCTTTATCACCCCCATAGGTAGGGACAATAATAAAATAAAGAAAATATTTTTTTTTTCTTTTTCCACTAGGGTTAGGGTTAGAACTAGGGTTAGAACTAGGGGTAGGGTTAGGGTTAGGGGTAGGGTTAGGGTTATGGCATGTGCACACAGTGCGGATTTGGCTGCGGATCCGCAGCGGATTGGCCGCGGATCCGCAGCGGATTGGCCGCGGATCCGCAGCGGATTGGCCGTGGATCCGCAGCGGATTGGCCGCTGCGAATTCGTAGCAGTTTTCCATCAGGTTTACAGTACCATGTACACCTATGGAAAACCAAATCCGCTGTACTCATGGTGCGGAAAATACCGTGCAGAAACGCTGCGTTGTATTTTCCGCAGCATGTCAATTCTTTGTGCGGATTCCACAGCGTTTTACACCTGTTCCTCAATAGGAATCCGCAGGTGAAAATCGCACAAAAAAACACTGGAAATCTGCTGTAAATCCGCAGGTAAAACGCAGTGCCTTTTACCTGCACATTTTTCAAAAATCGTGCGGAAAAATCTCACACGAATCTGCAACGTGGGCACATAGCCTTAGAGTTAGGGTTGCAATTAGGGCTAGGGTTGGAAATAGGGTTAAGATTAGGCTTGTGGTTAGGGTTACAGATAGGGTTAGGGGTGTGTTGGGGTTACAGTTGTGGTTAGGGTTGGGATTAGGGTTAGGGTTGGGATTAGGGTTAGGATTAGGGTTGGAATTAGGGTTACGGGTGTGTTGGGGTTAGGGTTGTGGTTAGGGGTGTGTTGGGGTTAGGGTTGTGATTAGGGTTATGGCTACAGTTGGGATTAGGATTAGGGGTGTGTTGGGGTTAGTGTTGAAGTTAGAATTGAGGGGTTTCCACTGTTTAGGCACATCAGGGGTCTCCAAACGCAACATGGCGCCACCATTGATTCCAGCCAATCTTGCGTTCAAAAAGTCAAATGGTGCTCCCTCCCTTCCAAGCCCCGACGTGCGCCCAAACAGTGGTTTACCCCCACATTTGGGGTACCAGCATACTCAGGACAAACTGGGCAACAACTGTTGGGGTCCAATTTCTCCTGTTACCCTTGCAAAAATAAAAAATTACTTGCTAAAACATAATTTTTGAAGAAAGAACAATTATTTTTTTATTTTCACGGCTCTGCGTTATAAACCTCTGTGAAGCACTTGGGGGTTGAAAGTGCTCACCACACATCTAGATAAGTTCCTTCGGGGGTCTAGTTTCCAAAATGGGGTCACTTGTGGGGGGTTTCTACTGTTTAGGCATATCAGGGGCTCTGCAAACGTAACACGATGCCCGCAGACCATTCCATCAAAGTCTGCATTCCAAAACGTCACTATTTCCCTTCCGAGCCCCGGCATGTGCCCAAACCGTGGTTTACCCCCACATATGGGGTATCAGCGTACTCAGGAGAAACTGGACAACAACTTTTGGGGTCCAATTTCTCCTGTTACCCTTGGGAAAATAAAAAATTGTGGGCTAAAAAATCATTTTTGAGAAAAGAAAAATTATTTTTTATTTTCATGGCTCTGCGTTATAAACTTCTGTGAAGCACTTGGGGGTTCAAAGCACTCACCACACATCTAGATTAGTTCCTTGGGAGATCTAGTTTCCAAAATGGGGTCACTTGTGGGGGAGCTCCAATGTTTAGGCACACAGGGGCTCTCCAAACGCGACATGGTGTCCGCTAATGATTGGAGCTAATTTTCCATTCAAAAAGCCAAATGGCGTGCCTTCCCTTCCGAGCCTTGCCGTGCACCCAAACAGTGGTTTACCCCCACATGAGGTATCGGCGTACTCAGGAGAAATTGCCCAACAAATTTTAGGATCCATTTTATCCTGTTGCCCATGTGAAAATGAAAAAATTGAGGCTAAAAGAAATTTTGTGTGAAAAAAAAGTACTTTTTCATTTTTACGGATCAATTTGTGAAGCACCTGAGGGTTTAAAGTGCTCACTATGCTTCTAGATAAGTTCCTTGGGGGGTCTAGTTTCCAAAATGGGGTCACTTGTGGGGGAGCTCCAATGTTTAGGCACATGGGGGCTCTCCAAACGCGACATGGTGTCCGCTAAAGATTGGAGCCAATTTTTCATTGAAAAAGTCAAATGGCGCTCCTTCCCTTCCGAACCCTGCCGTGCGCCCAAACAGTGGTTTACCCCCACATATGAGGTATCAGCGTACTCAGGACAAATTGGACAACAACGTTCGTCGTCCAGTTTCTCCTTTTACCCTTGGGAAAATAAAAAAATGTTCGCTAAAAGATAATTTTTGTGACTAAAAAGTTAAATGTTCATTTTTTACTTCCATGTTGCTTCTGCTGCTGTGAAACACCTGAAGGGTTAATAAACTTCTTGAATGTGGTTTTGAGCACCTTGAGGGGTGCAGTTTTTAGAATGGTGTCACTTTTGGGTATTTTCAGCCATATAGAACCCTGAAACTGACTTCAAATGTGAGGTGGTCCCTAAAAAAAATGGTTTTGTAAATTTTGTTGTAAAAATGAGAAATCACTGGTCAAATTTTAACCCTTCTAACTTCCTAGCAAAAAAAAAATTTGTTTCCAAAATTGCGCTGATGTAAAGTAGACATGTGGGAAATGTTATTTATTAACTATTTTGTGTCACATAACTCTCTGGTTTAACAGAATAAAAATTCAAAATGTGAAAATTGCGAAATATTCAAAATGTTTGCCAAATTTCCGTTTTTTTCACAAATAAACTCAGAAATTATCGACCTAAATTTACCACTAACATGAAGCCCAATATGTCACGAAAAAACAATCTCAGAATCGCTAGGATCCGTTGAAGCGTTCCTGAGTTATTACCTCATAAAGGGACACTGGTCAGAATTGCAAAAAACGGCAAGGTCATTAAGGCCAAAATAGGCTGGGTCATGAAGGGGTTAATATCAGAGGGCAGCTCATTGTGCTGCTAGAAGCTTAGATATAGTAGTATTCACAGAACGGATCCAGCAGAAATCCGTTATCAAAAAAGTTGTTCACACAACTTTTGTCCAACTAAACAAAAAAAACGGATTTAAATTGGATCCATTTTTTAACATTGAAGTCTATGAAAGACTGATCACTTAAATATCCATCCATTTTGTTTCAATTGAAATGGTTCCAGTCAGCAAAAAACGCATCCTTTACAAATGAAAGAAAAACGGATGGCTATTTAACAAATCACTTCTCCATAGACTTCAATATTTAAAAAATGGATCTAGCTGAAATCACTTTTGTTTAGCTGGGCAAAAAAGTTGTGTCTGCATAACTTTTTTGGTACTGGATTGCTGCTGGATACGTTCTAACTGCTAATTACTGGGCATGTGAACACCGTCCAACTTGGCAAGAAGTTGTACTTCATATGTAATTAGTTGAGATTGGGTTAGCCTAGTGCCATTTTCCTGACGTCTGTTACATTGCAGCTGCCATTAAACGCCACCGTCTATAGTGTATACAAATAGGGCAAAAATGGGTTTACCTCTAGATCTCTTCTATAGTTTTACATTGAATTAATGAAATGCATTTCTTTGCATCTAAAGGTAGATGGTAGTTCTTATATAGAGCAATATGGTCTCGCATCAGATGTGATGCCCACTTTGATGCGCCTGATTCCGCTTTAGATATGATTTTGATATCACACATTAGGTTTGGGTATTAGTGGGATGTAAAATTACATAATTCCATTGTAATTGTATCAAGCTGGAAGTACAAATTGGGCTCCACTGGAAATTAGTATTTTTTTATTTTGATTTATTATAAGCTATGTCTTCCTATTCCTGTTGGAGCTAGATTTCGTTATATCAAAGTATTCAACTGTGATTGATTGTGATGCACACAGCACACTGACAAAGTGCAGATTTGTCTTCTGGTTAGATCTCAGAATGGGAATGTCTGCAGGCATGACAATCTAGCAGTAGCAGCTTTGCACAGTTGCTGATATAAATAGTGAGGAACTAGTAAGGTGAACCTCTAGTTATGTATAAATGTTCAGTGCACACTACTCTGCCTACGGCGATCCGTATTCATTACAGGAACCGACTGAGATGTAATGTGGTCCTACAACCCTAGATCTTACTGGAAGATGGGGCACAGGATGCTCATACAGTACAGACCAAAAGTTTCAACACATCTTCTCATTTAAAGATTTTTCTGTATTTTCATGACTATGAAAATTGTACATTCACACTGAAGGCATCAAAACTATGAATTAACACATGTGGAATTATATACTTAACAAAAAAGTGTGAAACAACTGAAATTATGTCTTATATTCTAGGTTCTTCAAAGTAGCCACCTTTTGCTTTGATGACTGCTTTGCACACTCTTGGCATTCTCTTGATGAGCTTCAAGAGGTAGTCACCGGGAATGGTCTTCCAACACTCTTGAAGGTGTTCCCCGAGATGCTTAGCACTTGTTGGCCCTTTTGCTTTCACTCTGCGGTCCAGCTCACCCCAAACCATCTAGATTGGGTTCAGCTCTGGTGACTGTGGAGGCCAGGTCATCTGGTGTAGCACCCCATCACTCTCCTTCTTGGTCAAATAGCCCCTACACAGCCTGGAGGAGGTGTGTTTGGGGTCACTGTCCTGTTGAAAAATAAATGATGGTCCAACTAAATGCAAACCGGATGGAATAGCATGTCGCTGCAAGATGCTGTGGTATCCATGCTGATTCAGTATGCCTTCAATTTTGAATAAATCCCCAACAGTGTCACCAGCAAAGCACCCCCACACCATCACACCTCCTCCTCCATGCTTCACGGTGGGAACCAGGCATGCAGAGTCCATCTGTTCACCTTTTCTGCATCGCACAAAGACATGGTGGTTGGAACTAAAGATCTCAAATTTGGACTCATCAGACCAAAGCACAGATTTCCACTGGTCTAATGTCCATTCCTTGTGTTCTTTAGCCCAAACAAGTCTCTTCTGCTTGTTGCCTGTCCTTAGCAGTGGTTTCCTGGCAGCTATTTTACCATGAAGGCCTGCTGCACAAAGTCTCCTCTTAACAGTTGTTGTAGAGATGTGTCTGCTGCTAGAACTCTGTGTGGCATTGACCTGGCCTCTAATCTGAGCTGCTGTTAACCTGCAATTTCTGAGGCTGGTGACTCGGATAAACTTATCCTCAGAAGCAGAGGTGACTCTTGGTCTTCCTTTCCTGGGGCAGTCCTCATGTGAGCCAGTTTCTTTGTAGCGCTTGATGGTTTTTGCCACTGCACTTGGGGACACTTTCAAAGTTTGCCCAATTTTTCGGACTGACTGACCTTAATCTCTTAAAGTAATGATGGCCACTCGTTTTTCTTTACTTAGAATTTGTATTATGGCAAGAAAAAAGCAGCTAACAGTCTATTCAGTAGGACTATCAGCTGTGTATCCACCAGACTTCTGCACAACACAACTGATGGTCCCAACCCCATTTATAAGGCAAGAAATCCCACTTATTAAACCTGACAGGGCACACCCGTGAAGTGAAATCCATTCCAGGTGACTACCTCTTGAAGTTCATCAAGAGAATGCCAAGAGTGTGCAAAGCAGTCATCAAAGCAAAAGGTGGCTACTTTGAAGAACCTAGAATATAAGACATAATTTCAGTTGTTTCACACTTTTTTGTTAAGTATATAATTCCACATGTGTTAATTCATAGTTTTGATGCCTTCAGTGTGAATATACAATTTTCATAGTCATGAAAATACAGAAAAATCTTTAAATGAGAAGGTGTGTCCAAACTTTTGATCTGTACTATACTTCTAAGGCCATGTGCACACATTCAGTATTTGGTGCGCTTCTTACCTCAGTATTTATAAGCCAAAACTAGGATGGGGTGCTAAATACAGAAGTGGTGACGTGTTTCGATTATACTCTTCTTCTGACCGTTCCTCTCCTGGTTTTGACTTACAAATACTAAACCAAATACTGACCAAATACTCAATGTGTACATGTGGCCTTACTGACAAGATTTCAGCTAGATTTTTATGAAATAAGAGCAGAAAATGTTTTAAAATAACTCGAGAAAAAAATCCCTTTAATTTGTATTTATTATGTCAATAGTAAATGTGACATGAAGAAACTAGGTAATATATCTTATCAGAGAAATCAGCTTCCTGCTGCACCAAGATGGTAAATAATTCTCAGTTTTCAGGTAAAATCTCTCTTCAGTGAATACAGATTTTCCCATTACGGTGATAGGAGACGACTGTTCAACATATAACAGTGTTCTATAGAGATCTGGAACTTTCTTTTAATGAGGACTTGCAGCAGAATGTCGGCCTCTAGCTCCTCTCGCCGTAGAATGGTAAAAAGCACCAATAGCCATTTCCTATCTGAATACAGATTTTACCCATGAATTCACAGTGAGAGGTCAATTACTATGTAATCAAGGAGGAGAAAAGAGCAAATTTCTCTTATGTCTTATAAAGTTGTTTATTTTCTTGTGTACTATTGATTTATGAAGTAAAAATTAACACAATGGTTGCCATTTAACCCCTTTCTGACCTCGGACGGGATAGTACGTCCGAGGTCAGATACCCCGCTTTGATGCAGGGCTCCGGCGGTGAGCCTGCATCAAAGCCGGGACATGTCAGCTGTTTTGAACAGCTGACATGTGCGCGCAATAGAGGCGGGTGAAATTGCGATTCACGGCCGCAAATGAGCGCATCGCTGACCCCCGTCACATGATCGGGGGTCAGCGATGCTTCTGCACAGTAACCATAGAGGTCCTTGAGACCTCTATGGTTACTGATCCCCGGTAGCTGTGAGCGCCACCCTGTGGACCACCCTGTGGTCGGCGCTCATAGCACACCTGCATTTCTGCTGCATAGCAGCGATCATCAGATCGCTGCTATGTAGCAGAGCCGATCCCGTTGTGCCAGCTTCTAGGCTATTGAAGCATGGCAAAAGTTAAAAAAAAAAAAAAAGTGAAAAAAGTAAAAAAAAATATAAAAGTTTAAATCACCCCCCTTTCGCCCCATTCAAAATAAATCAATAAAAAAAAAAAATCAAACCTACACATATTTGGTATCGCCGCGTTCAGAATCGCCTGGTCTATCAATAAAAAAAAGCATTAACCTGATCGCTAAACAGCGTAGCGAGAAAAAAATTCAAAACGCCAGAATTACATTTTTTGGTCGCCGCGACATTACATTAAAATGCAATAACGGGCGATCAAAAGAACGTATCTGCACCAAAATGCAATAATTAAAAACGCCAGCTCGGCACCCAAAAAATAAGTCCTCAACCAATCTCAGATCATGAAAAATGAAGACGCTACGGGTATCAGAAAATGGCACAATTTTATTTATTTTTTTTAAGCAAAGTTTGGAAATTTTTTTCACCATTTAGATAAAAAATAATCTAGTCATGTTAGGTGTCTAGCAAAAAAGCCAAACAAAAAACAAGTGTGGGATTGCACTTTTTTGGCAATTTCACCGCACTTGGAATTTTTTCCCGTTTTCTAGTACACAGCATGCTAAAACCAATGATGTCTTTCAAAAGTACATCTTGTTTCGCAAAAAATAAGCCCTCACATGACCATATTGACGAAAAAATTAAAAAGTTATGGCTCTGGGAAGGAGGGGAGCGAAAAACAAACACGGAAAAATGGAAAAATCCCAAGGTCATGAAGGGGTTAAACAACCATTACTCAAAAGTTTGTGCAGAGATGACATTACATCCATCATTCACACCACCGATGCCGCCACTCTCCTCAGCAGTCAAGTGCGGTATATGCAATCATTACAGCCGGGCCCACCAATGTCATGACTGCCACACCACCAGGGACTACTGGAACAGTGGGGCATTTAATTGGCAAGTCAAGCTTTTTTTTTTTTTTTTTTTTTTTTTTTTTTTAAAACAACCCCTTTTAAGTCAAGGAGCTAGACATGGTCCCTTCCAGAGATCCCTAGCTGTCGTTCACTATTCTGTAATGGAGCCCCTGCAGCCAGAAGAGATCATCCTGGCCCTGAGCTGCTTGTCAGATAGTATCTAAGCATATTTCCTATCACATATTGTTACAATGAGGACTACTCGCAACAGGATACTAAGAGGACAAAATGAAGAAGTATAAGACTCCGATTTCTGCCAGGCTCCATAACATTGATAGTAACTACCAGTTTAATATTTCTGCTAAAGTCAGTGTGCAGCTATGGAGGCAGCCGGATGTAATGTATGTGGTATGTGGCTAGAACAGCTCTGTACATTATTTATTGCTCCCTGGTGATGCAGCTCAGCTCTTATACAAGAGCATGGAAACAGTGATGGAGCTGTACTGTTCTGGTACGGCAAATATCAGCTCATTAATTGACCTCCATCCTTCTGATATTGATAAAGATCAGATAATCCAGCAAGCTCTTCATACAACATTCCACTTTATTGAAATCTGTATCTGAATCCCATGTGTATAGTCTAGCTGACATGTGCATTCCTTGCGGATGAAAAGCCATTAGTTGCTTTTCATAAGTAAGGCAATATTACCCTTGCACTTTTTGGTGGGGATTGTGAAAAGCATAATAAATAATCACAGGGTTGCCAACTTGATTATTTTTTTTTTAATTCTCAGACAGCTTATCAAACAATGGCAGCCAATAGTTTCCATTCAATACCATAATAAAGTAGTATACTAAGTGATACATGTGTGCAGCCCAATTTTCATATTTAGACATTAGTTACATTGCTTGTGAAATGTTAAATGATAATTACAGTCATAATCTGTTTACCAACCTTCAAAAAAAATTCCTGACGTATCAAATTTTTTTTTACATTCAGGCAAAAAAGTGCCCTAATTTTACAGACAGTCCAAGAATCTCTGGATGGTCGACAAACCTGATGGTATAGTTTTGCTGGACTGTTGTATATTTGTTTTTGCCAACATTACCTGAGGCGACAACCTCCTATTTGTTATGTGATTGGTTGAGCATGGCAGCAAAAGTTCTTTAACCCCTTTCCGACATTGGGCATAATAGTACACTCACGTCGGTCTCCCTCCCTTTGATGTGGGCTCCGGCGGTGAGCCCATATCTTTCCCAGAACATGTCAGCTGTTTTGAACAGCTGACCTGTGCCCTGAACAGCCGCTGGGGGAATCGCGATCCACCCGCAGCAATTAACCCATTAAATGCAGCTGTCAAACCGACAGTGGCATTTAACAAGCGCTTCCGGCAATCATACCGGAAATCCACCCACCGGTGACCCCCGTCACGTAATCACGGGTCACTGGTGGGTTGGCATGACAACCAGAGGTCTCCTGGAGACCTCTATGGTTGTCTCTACCGGCTTGCTGTGAGCACCACCCAGTAATTCAGTAATTCAGCTACATATAGGCGATCTGATCATCGCCTCTATGTAGCAGAGCCAATCGGGTTGTGACAGCTTCAAGTCTTCCATGGAGACTATTGAAGCATGCCAAAAGTAAAAGAAAAAAAAAAAAGCTTTTAAAAATATAAAAAAATATAAAAGTTCAAATCACCCCCCTTTCGCCCCATTCAAAATAAGACAAAAAAAAAAATCAAACATACACATATTTGGTATCAGTGTTCAGAATCGCCCGATCAATAAAAAAAAAGGATTCTGCAGATAGCTAAACGGCGTAGTGTAAAAAAAGTAAAAACGCCAGAATTAGTTTTTTTTTGTCTCCGCGACATTGTATTAAAATGCAATAAGGGGCAACCAAAAGATTGTATCTGCACCAAAATGGTATAATTAAAAACATCATTTCGACATGATAAAAATAAGCTCTCCCACAACCCGAGATCACGAAAAATGGAGACGCTACGGGTATCGGAAAATGGCACAATTTTTTTTTTTTCTTAACAAAGTTTGGAATTTTTTTCCACCACTTAGATAAAAAAGAACCTAGACATGTTTGGCGTCTATGAACTCGTAATGATGTGGAGAATGCTAACGGTAGGTCAGTTTTAGCATTTAGTGAACTAGTAAAAAAGCAAAACAAAAAACAAATGTGGGATTGCACTTTTTTGCAATTTCAGCACACTTGGAATTGTTTTTACCATTTTCTAGTACGCGACATGGCAAAACCAATGGTGTCGAACAAAAGTACAACTCGTCCCGCAAAAAACAAGCCCTAACACGGCCATATTAACGGAAAAATAAAAAAATGTATGGCTCTGGGAAGAAGGGGAGCAAAAATGGAAGACGCAAAACCAAAAATACCTCTGATCTTTAAGGGGTTAAACATATAGTCAACTATCAAAGGTACCATGTTGGCCTCCACTACTAGCAATTCTTTATTCTTTTCCAGAGACAACTGCACACCTGTAGACGTGTCTGTGCCGGGTTTTGCAGCTCATCCACATCCTTCTTAAGGCGTAGTTCTTGTTCTGCAGACTAGGTGTTCTAGGAGCTAGGGCTTCACTGATAACACACGTCTGATCTAAAGGCTGCATCGCTTATTTTGCAGCAATTTTAGAAATGTGCGGCAAAACATTTTTTTTTTGTACGCAGCTACAGGTGAAAATTATATATTATATTAAAGCATGTCACTAAAGCTGTAAAAGACAGCAAGTCTTCGCTTTGAGATGTCAAAACATTTTAAGCCTTGAGATGTCACAAACAACTAAGTAAGTTAGGTGTAACAGGGTGTAATGAAGCCTGCCCGGCAAATTCAACAAAATTTACACCACTTTAGTGGCATAAATGACATCAGACATGTACTCCAGTCGATGACTAGGGTAACATTTCTGGCAGAGACACACAGCACTTGTAAGATGCTTCTAATTCATTAGTAGGCACACAAGGCACCAGTCTTAATGAATCAGGCCCAAAGAGCTGTGTTTATGGCTGTTTGGTGTGGCAAATCTATTTGTCTGATCTCCTTCAAAGTGACTTGAGCCTATTCTACAGCTTAGCTGATTTTTTTTTTCAATTTGCTTATTTCAGACGCATTGTTACTATATCTACAATAGAAACAACAATTAGACAAGTGTCACAATTAAGGTAACACTAGAAATCCTTTCCATCTTACTGACTTACCAAGTACGGTCACAGTAGTTGATGACTGTACATTTCCAAGTGGAAATGTAACTGCTTTGCATATGTATTCCCCAGCATCAGGAAAGTCTACATGATTGATAACAATTGTTGCATCGTGAAGTGATGTGTTTTTGAAAGTCGTTCGATTCTGATAAGATTCTTGAAAAGATATTCCATAGAGTGGGTGCTGAACAGCTATAGTTTGAACACTTTTGCCAATTACTTTTTCCCATGAGATTTGGGTTATTGTTTCATTGACTTCAATTAAACACTTCAAAGTAATGTTCTTTCCCCATACTGCAGTTTCATGTGGATCCACGTGTATTGGCCCGGCAAATGAACCTGGAAAAAGAGCAGAAAGTATGCATTTAAGGTGGTGGTAGAAATACTTCAAAAACATGCCATGGAATACCAAATGCCTTACTTTACTAGTCTTATCCCCTTTACCCCCGAGGGTGGTTTGCAAGTTAATGACCGGCCCAATTTTCACAATTCTGACCACTGTCCCTTTATGAGGTTATAACGCTTCAACGGATACCGGTGATTCCGTCATTTTTTTCTCGTGCCATTTTGTACTTCATGATAGCAGTAAAAATTTCTTTGATTTGACTTGAATTTATTTGTGAAAAACACAGAAATTTGGCGAAAATTTTTAAAATTTTGCAATTTTCCAACTGTGTGAGATTTAAGGGCATGAAAATTCAGTTATGCTACACAAATTACTTAATAAGTAACATTTCCCACATGTCTACTTTACATCAGCACAATTTTGGGATAAAAAAATTTTTTGTTAGGAAGTTATAATGGTTAAACGTTGACCAGCAACTACTGTACTCATTTGTACACTGATTTTTTTTTTTAGGGACCACATCACATTTGAAGTGACTTTGAGGGGCCTATATGATAGAAAATACCCAAAAGTGACACTATTCTAAAACCTGCACCCCTCAAGGTGCTCAAAACCACATTTAAGAAGTTTAGTAACCCTTCAGGTACTTTACAGGAATTTTTGGAATGTTTAAAAAAAAAAATTGAACATTTAACTTTTTTCACAAAAAATTTACTTCAGATCCAATTTGTTTTATTTTACCAAGGGTAACAGGAGAAATTGGACCCCAAAAGTTGTTGTGCAATTTGTCCTGAGTATGCTGATACCCCATATGTGGGGGTAAACCACTGTTTGGGCGCATGGCAGAGCTCGGAAGAGAAGGACTTTTCAATGCAAAATTGGCTGGAATTGAGATAGGACGCCATGTCGCGTTTGGAGAGCCCCTTATGTGCCTAAACAGTGGAAACCCCCAACAAGTGACACTATTTTGGAAAGTAGACCCCCTAAGGAACTAATCTAGATGTGTGGTGAGCACTTTGAACCCCCCAATTGTTTCACTAAAGTTTATAATGTAGAGCCGTGAAAATAAAAAAAAAAAGTTTCCACAAAAATGATCTTTTAGCTGGCAATTTTTTATTTTCCCAAGGATATCCAGAGAAATTGGACCCCAAAAGTTGTTGTGCATCGTTTGGGCGCATGACAGAGCTCGGAAGGGAAGGAGCACAGTTTTGGAATGCAGACTTTGATGGAATGGTCTGCGGGCATCACGTTGCCTTTGCAGAGCCCGTGATGTGCCTAAACAGTAGAAACCCCCCACAAGTGAACCCATATTGGAAACTAGATCCCCAGGGAACTTATCTAGATGTGTTGTGAGAACTTTGAACCCCCAAGTGTTTCACTAAAGTTGATAAGGCAGAGCTGTGAAAATAAAAAATAATTTCCCACAAAAATGATCTTTTCATCCCCTTTTTTTTATTTTCCCAAGGGTAACAGGAGAAATTGGACCCCAAAGTTGTTGTGCAATTTGTCTGGAGTACGCTGATACCCCATATGTGGGGGTAAACCACTGTTTGGGGGCACGGCAGAGCTCAGAAGGGAAGGAGCACCGTTTGACATTTTCAACGCAGAATTGGCTGGAATTGAGATCGGACGCCATGTCGTGTTTGGAGAGCCGCTGATGTGCCTAAACAGTGGAAACCCCCCAATTCTAACTCCAACCCTAACCCCAACACACCTCTAGCCTTCATGAATTTCTTTTGGGGGGACGGCGTTTATACCATTCTTCGTGTGGTAAAATTGATGAAGCAGTTTTATTCATTGGGTCAGTACGATGACAGTGATACCTCATTTATATAATTTTTTTATGTTTTGGTGCTTTTATACAATAAAAACTATTTTATATAAAAAATAATTATTTTTACATTGCTTTATTCTGAGAGATATAACTTTTTTAATTTTTCCGGTGATGGAGCTATATGGTGGCTTGTTTTTTTGCGGGACAAGATGACGTTTTCAGAGGTACCATGTTTATTTACATCAGTCGTTTTGATCGCGTGTTATTCTTTTTGTTCGGCGGTATAATAATAAAGCATTGTTTTTTTGCCTTTTCTTTTAACCCCTTAATGACCGCCAATACGTCTTTTAACTGACCTGAGATATAAGAGAATAACATCCCCATACAGGTGACAATCCAGCAGCTGTCGGCTGCACACTATAGCTGACAACTTGCTGCATCAGCCACAATCAGTGTTTGCTCCATCCATATCTGTTTAACCCCTTAGATGCTGCTGTCAATAGTGACTACATCATTATAAATGGTTAACAGAGTGTGGAGGCTTCCTCTTTATCCCAGTTAGTGCCCTCAGATCATGATTGTGTGGTCCTGATATTTGCAATGGCAATTCACGACCAAATAGCAGCCTTAGAGTCTGACGGCTGTAGTAATCTGTTCAGAAGTTAGAAGCATTTAGGTGGTAAAAATGCACATTTTCATTTCTGCTGTGCCACTTTGCATTAATTCCTGAAAAGCACCTGAATGGATAATAAACTACCTGACTGCAGTGTTCAATATATCAGGGGGTGTGGTTTTTAAAATGGTATAACTTTTGGGTGTTTCCCAATATATAGGACCCCTAAAGGCACTTCAAACAATGATAAGTCCCTAAAAAATTACATTTTGTAAATTTCCTTGAAAAAATGAAAAATTACTGCTACATTTTTAAACTTCCTAAAATGCTAACAAAACAAAATAACATTTTACAAATGGTGCTGATATAAAGCAGACATGTGGGAAATGTTATTTATTAATGTTTTGTTGTGGTATGACCATCTGGAATAAAGGGATAATCATTCAAAGTTTGAAAATTGCACATTTTTAAACATTTTTCTCAAATTTCTGATTTTTTTTTATAAATAAACACAAAATATATTGACCTAAATTTACCATTATCATAAAGTATAATGTGTCACGAAAAAAACAATCTCAAAATCACTGGGATTTGTTGAAGCGTTCCAGAGTTATTACCACATAAAGTGACACTGGTCAGATTTCAAAAATTTGGCTCCGTCACTAAGGGGTTAATGGTGTTCACTAAAGGGGTTTTTGTTCACTAAAGGGGTTAAGTAGTGGGACAGCTTTATAGGTCAGGTCGTTACGGACGCGGCGATACTAAATATGTGTACTTTTATTGTTTAGATTTTTTTTATTCAAAGATTTATTTATTGATGGAATAAATATTGATTTTTTTTACTATTAATTCTTCTTATTTTTTTAAATATATTTGTACAATTATTTAAAAAAAATTTTTTAATTCATTCTTAGTTTTACACTTCATCCCACTATGGGACAATCATTTTGTTCAGGCTGATCGCTTCTATAGCATGCAGATCTGCATGCTATAGAAGCTGTCAGTGCAGCAATCCCTGCACACTGACCATAGAGACTTCCTGACATGCACTGCGCATGACAGGAAGTCTCTCCGCTTTGGTAACCCAGATGTCGTCATGACGACATTGGGTTACCATGGGAGAAATCGGGACCCCGTATAATGCCGCGGGGTCTCCGATCCAAACGCAGAGGGGCTGTCAGCCCCTCTGCCGGCTCCAGAACGCTGCAATCATGTTTGATCGCAGTGTTCTGGGGGTTTAAGTGCCGGGAGCAGTCCATGACCGCTCCTAGCACTTAGTCCCGGGTGTCAGCTGTGAGAATCAGCTGACACCCAGCCGCGATCAGCCGCGCACCCCCCAGGAGTGCAGCGGATTGCATTGGACGTACTATTCCATCCATGGGGATTAAGTCCTAGGTCACATGGACGGAATAGTACGTCCAATGTCAGAAAGAGGTTAGAATTGGTATTTCCGTCTCCAAGATCCTATCCGAATATTAGGTGTACTAATAATAATATTGGTAAATACCTCCAATTAGAAATGCAGTATAGTTTTCCCTATTCGCAATGTCTCTTTCCTCACGTGCAGGCATTGCTATCCATGGATCAGATAGATTCTACTGCGCAGGCGACACCATCTTGGTGGAGACAATTTTTTTTTTTGCGGCACCTGCGCAGTAGCATGTATCAGATCGCCGATAGATGCTCCTGCGCAGGTGCGGCTGGCGCCATTGTGAGAGTTTTTTTATTCTGAATACATGTAGATGATCAAATGAAATAATTACATGGACATTATAGATGTGATCAAGCTACAGCTCAGGCGTCGCCGCCTCCTGCTGAATGTGATTTTTTTTTTTATTTCAAAACATATTATATTCAGTATGTGAAATAGGGGGCAGGTCAGTGAGGGATCACTGACTTGTCATAAGCCACACAGATGAATATCTCAGCAGAGCACCACATAAAGCCCCCCCACCACCATAAAGGCCACCCCGAAGCACGAGCGTATCATTAGCTGAAAATTACAAATAAACAAAAACAGGACCCAAAAACAATAAAGGAATTACTTTTTTTTTTCCAACCCCACACACACAAAAAAAAATCATTTGCATACAGATAGAAAAAGCAGAGCAGCACTGGAGACGTATGGGTGCAAAGCTTCCCTGGCGAAGACCCAACCATCCATACGAAAAAGCAACAACTGGAGGCAGCAAAATTCTGGGGAAAAATGTGATCGATTAGCCCATATTGTTGACAACGTTTTGGTTCTGAGGTGCTTGAGAAAGGTGCACACCTCAGAACCGAAACAACTCCATTATGAGCTAATAAATCACTTTTTTGCCATAATGTTTTCATTCCAGTTGTTAAGAGAGATATATACAGGTGCTGATCACAAAATTAGAATATCATCAAAAAGTTAGTTTACTCCAGGTCTTCAATACAAAAAGTGAAACTCATATTATATAGAGTCATTACAAACAGAGTGATCTACTTCAACTGTTTATTCCTGTTAATGTTGATGATTATGGCTTACAGCCAATGAAAACCCAAAAGTCATCATCTCAGTAAATTAGAATAATTAACAAAAAAACACCTGCAAAGACTTCCCAAGTGTTTAAATAGGTCCATTAGTCTGTTTCAGTAGGCTCCACAATCATGGGGAAGACTGCTGACTTGACAGATGTCCAGAAAGCAGTCATTGACACACTCCACAAGGGGGGTAAGACACAAAAGGTCATTGCTAAAGAAGCTGGCTGTTCACAGAGCACTGTATCCAAGCATATTCATGGAAAATTGAGTGGAAGGAAAAAGTGTTGTGGAAAAAGGTGCACAAGCAACTGGGATAACTGCAGCTTTGAAAAGATTGTTAAGAAAGGAGCATTCAAAAATGTGGGGGAGATTCACAAGGAGTGGACTGCTGCTGGAGTCATTGCTTCAAGAACCACCACACAAAGCCGTATCCAGGACATGGCCTACAAGTGTCGCATTCCTTATGTCAAGCCACTCGATCAATAGACAATGCCAGAAGAGTCTTACCTGGGCCAAGGAAAAAAACTGGACTGTTGCTCAGTGGTCCAAGATGTTGTTTTCAGATGAAAGTAAATTTTGCGTTTCATTTGGAAATCAAGGTCCCAGAGTCACAATCAGTGATGGTTTGGGGAGCCATGTCATCTGTTGGTATAGATCCACTGTGTTTTATCAAGACCAAAGTCAGTGCAGCCATCTACCAGGAAATTTTAGAGCACCTCATGCTTCCCTCTGCTGACAAGCATTTTGGAGATGGAAATTTAATTCTCCAGCAGGACTTGACACCTGTCCACACTGCCAAAAGTACCAATACATGGTTTAAAAAAAAAAAAAAAAACAGTATCACTGTGCTTGTTTGGCCAGCAAACTCGCCTGACCTTAACCTCATAGAGAATCTATGGGGTATTGTCAAGAGGAAGATGAGTGACACCAGACTCAACAATGCAGATGAGCTGAAGGCTGCTATCAAAGCAACCTGGGCTTCCATAACACCTCAGCAGTGCCACAGGCTGATCGCCTCCAGGCCAAGCTGCATTGATGCAGTAATTGATGCAAAAGGAGCCCCGACCAAGTATTCAGTGCATTTACTGAACACACATTTCAGTAGGCCAACATTTCGGATTATAAAATCATTTTTCAATCTGGTGTTTTAAAGCATTCTAATTTACTGAGATAATGACTTTTGGGTTTTCATTGGCTGTAAGCTATAATCATCCCACTGCTAGTGAGTGACAGTGAGTGACAGTGGGATTTAACTGGTTAACAGTCACAGGTGGAGCACTGCTCTACCAGTGGCTGTTAAAGGGAACCTGTCACCCCCAAAATGGAAGGTGAGCTAAGCCCACCAGCATCAGGGCTTATCTACAGCATTCTGGAATGCTGTAGATAAGCCCGCGATGTATCCTGAAAGATGAGAAAAAGAGGTTAGATTATACTCACCCAGGGGCGGTTCCGGTCCAATGGGCGTCGAGGTCCGGCGCCTCCTATCTTCATGCGATGACGTCTTCTTGTCTCCACACTGCGGCTCCGGCGCAGGCGTACTCTGCCCTGTTGAGGACAGAGCAAAGTACTGCAGTGCGCAGGGGCTGGGCTCTCTGACCTTTCCCGGCGCCTGGGCACTGCAGTACTTTGCTCTGCCATCAACAGGGCAGACAAAGTACGCCTGCGCCGGAGCCGCAGCATGAAGACAAGAAGAGGATGTGATCGTAAGAAAATGGGCGGCGCCGGACCAGACCGCGATACCCACCGCAGTGGGACCGCCCGCCCAGGTGAGTATAATCTAACCTCTTTTTCTTATCTTTCAGAATACATCGGGGGCTTATCTACAGCATTACAGAATGCTGTAGATAAGCCCCTGATGCCGGTGGGCTTAGCCCACCTTCCATTTTGGGGGTGACAGGTTCCCTTTAAAGGAACATGATGGCTGATTAAATCAGCTGTCTTGTGCTGGGAAAGATGTGGGGTGACACGCTGTCAGAACACATGATGCAAATATACGTCATGTCTTGAAGGGGTTAAAGTGAATCTGTTAGCAGGCTTTCCTATTTAATCTGCGAGCAACATAATATAGGGCAAGTGAGCCGGTTTCCAAGGATGTGTTACTTACTAGGCTGTGTGCTGTAGTTTTGATACAATTGGTGTTTTATCAGCAGGAGATTATTACTGCCTGACATGGTCTCACGTGCACGGCCTTCAGACTAATCCGTGCAACTCTGCCCCCATCACTGACTGGAAACTTGCTGACAATGTACACAGTGCTGTGGGCGCGGTTATTCACAGTTTGGCACTATGACCACTGCTACATCCATAACAGATAAAACGGAGTCTATCAAAATTATACCAAGCAGTCCTGTAAGTGATACATCATTGGAATCAAGTTATCTGCTCCTCATTTTGGGCTGCTCTCAGATTACACAGCAAAAATCTGACAGATTCCCTTTAAGGGGTTAAAAGCATCACCAATCATTTTTCACATACATGTATATATAATGTATAGTGCCGTAAATAAATGAAATGTGAACATTTCAGTTATCTGTATGACAAGCAAATGCTTGAGAGCTGGATATGCTTTTATTCGGCTATTTTTTTTTTTATACGTCATATCTCCTTTCTTTTATTTTCTAAAAAGGCACCTACTGTACCATTATTATACTTCCTGGCTAGACAGGTGATTATTACTATTTTTTGTCTCATTTTTGTTACAAAAACTAAGGACATGGCACATTATAATTTATATAATTAATCTGTCTGAAAGAAATGGCAAAAAGCCTTGGCGTTTCATACTGTGACAGACCGATTTAAGTAAATTGAAGTACCTCAATTTTAAGGCAATAATAGGAAAGAAATCTGCCAAGAAACAACTAGCAAGAATGCTCCAGAGCTATTAACAGGCTTTGTCAGGACACCCAACAGGGAGTAGCGAGAAGTCGGATTCCAGAAATGTGCCAAAAACCTTCCGGCATCCTCGTACACATGGTGCAACAACCCGGGTACAAGAGCTTTTCAGTAACGGTAAAGTGTACACAAGACATTTCCTGCGATCTTCCTCAAAAACCATACATGCTTTGTAACGGCATGAGGACTTTGCAGTAGTAGTGAATTTATATAAAGTGTTTCTATGGAAACAACACATTCACTTTGATTGAAGTCAGTGGGTAAAACAATGTAATTCTGTTTACTTCTAAAAAGAAACAAACAAATGTAGTGTCTAAAAGCAGGTGTGAATAGGGTCTTGGAATCACAACCAAAAGGCCATTCAGTTATTGAAAAAATAAATATCACCCCCCCCTAAAAAAAACAAAAACAGTTCATTGTTTTCACCCACTTTGCTATTATTGGTGTCAGGAGCCTATTAACATTCAGTGATTTACAAGATTTAATCATTTATTTGGGTAAGGGAGTCATTGCTTCCCAATAATGGACCTTATGAACAGAATTTTCATGTCATTCATCTTGACACAGAAAGAAGATCATTGATAAATAACTTATTTATTGTTCACCTTTTCCTACAAAACCATTGGATTCTCTGGTAATAATTATTCCATGATGATTCAAGCCAACTATAACCTTAATACCACAATTGCTTTTATCCCTTTTTTCTCCCTCTCCACATTTAAATGAACATTTCCAGCTTTCAAGATTATTTTTTTTTCGCTTCAAAGCCAATAATTTACAAATACTAAAATATCCTTTATTTTTTTTTAACTTCTTTTTCATTTCTGTGTGTAACAATTTTTGCTGAACTGCTACACTGCTTTATTAACGGCAGGTAAAAGGTTTGCTATACAGCAACCATACAGTAAATTGATGTACAATTCAATACAACTGGTCATATGCAATGCTGCGGAGTCATATGCTTCCTATACCTTGATTTTGTGGTTTCTATTAAAACAATAAAAATATAGCTCTAGATTGCAATGGTGCCATGAACTGTAGCTCGAGTTGTCATGTCCACAGCGCCCGGAAGGAATACAAACCTGGCGCAGGAGTGCGAAAAGATGGATTGTTTCTGTTATGCTAACATTTATTCAATCTATTTATTTCCATGGTATTAATACATCTGTTATCTGTATTGTTTCTCTAATAAGACATTAAAGGACTTATTGGCTTCTTGTAAGTACAGAGGCTTACGGTAGTTATAAATTTCTTTCCTATTGCGCATGAATTTTCAGTTTAGTGATTTTTTTTTTCTAAAAGGTACAAAATTAAGCAGGGAATCTAAAATGTGGAATTGTTAACAAGAAGTAATATACTCAACTGAAAAAGTATGTTTGCACTGCACCTTTTTCAGCTATTTTTAGGCGAGTCCACTAAGATTAAATAAATGGTGGAAAAAAGCAGTGACAAAACGATAAAAAGAATGGTCCTATAAATTTGTATGCGAGAACTACTTACTGTTCACATGTTCAGGTTTTTCAACATCTTCAAACTTTGGAAGAAACCAAGGGTTTAAAAGTAATGAGTTTATTCCTCTGGGATTTTCTAGAGAGACGCTCATTACTTTACAATACAATTCATTGGGAAGGCTTGGAGCATTTTGTCTGCATTTTTACTTTAAGAAATGCTCGCATTTTTTTAATTAATCAATGGATTAAAAAAAAACACATCAGGAAAACACTAAGAAGATAAGAAGATGTCCAAAAAAACATTGAAAGAAAATCCTGAAAGCATTTTAGAAATGAAGCGCAAACCAAGAAATACTGAAGAAAAAAAAAAAAAGACTCAACGTTTACGGCGCTCCAGAGAAAAGGAGCGTTTCCTTAAGCATCCGCTTGCTCATCATATAGCCATTCATATGCGATTTCCATAGCTGTGACCATTTTCTCTTCTGCTTCCCTCAATGTAGCTGTAACACACCTGTCTCATCTTCAGGTCTGAGCACAGTTCCCTTTCCCCATGGCCACAAGTGTCTGGTCTTACAAGTGGTCTGGCGTTCCTCATATCACTGTGTTTGAGTAGTGAGACTAATGTGTCCGGTTGCCAATGGTTTGGAGATTGCCACTATCCAGTTTCTTCTGTTGCCATGATCTCAACAGACTCTTGAATGATTTCTTTAGTTTTCCTGAAAGCAACACACATTGTTAGAGAGTGTTCTTATTACGCCACAATCTGCTGAGGATTCCACTTTCTACATCCGAGTGCTGCTTCAGACCTGCCGTTTTCCTCTTCATTTGCTCTCTTGTGGCTTCCAGTGTGTCCTGCTTCACTTGTCTGCCATCCAGTATACCCTGTTGTCTGGGTCCTTACACACTGGATCTGTATGCCCACCGACCTACGAATTTGTAACTACACCTCACCAAGTGAGAGCTGGGCGCAGCATTTACAGGTACATGTGCTGTGTATGTGCGACATAAGGAAATAGGAGCAGGAATGTATCAGTGTACTATGTATGGGAGGCAACGCAACTACAGCTAGTCTCCACCCACCAGCTCAGAGAGAACTGAAAATTAACATTTAGGATCCGACAAACTATTCATGCCAGAATTCTGGTATAAAAGCTTTAAAAATGTGCCAAATATAGGCATTGCTCCTAGGTTTGGTGACTTTTGGCATCTTCACGCAAGTTCCTCCCAGCTCCACTGAAATGGGCAGAGAGGGTGCAGGACAGTGTGTGGCTGGGAAGGTGATACAGATCATCTAATTAATGACGAGCTGTGGCATTTCATGGGCGAGAATCTCACTCCAGGCACCTTACTGGAGTGAAATGTAAGGAACCGAGCATGGGCACGTCAGATGCTACAGATTTATGAGCAGGTATGCACCTCTTCATAAATCAGGAGCATCTGACTCCAGCACACCCCCTCATCAAGACCACTGAGAACAAAGTCAGCCCAAAGTCTGCAAAGCAGAAAACTTGTGAGAATTGCAGGATACACGTCATATAATGGCGAGAAATAGTGTTATGCTTCATGTACACACAACAGCTTATAGTGAAAAGTCACCTGAAATGACATGTAAACTTCACACTCTTCACATTTAATGTTGTCCAAGCTAATTAAAAAGTTACACATAGGCAGCAAAGTATGTCATATAATGACTATATGCAGACTTTTTTCTCCTGGTAGTTCCAACACTGCCTCCCCAATGTTCCCTGCTTGTCTTCTGCTTAGTTGGTTACAAACATCACAACCTGAGCAGTGACATGACTTCTATAACCAATCACTCTTCCGCAGGTTTTGGGCTAGCTTAGCAATAGAAATAAGACAGTTGTTTACATAAAATATATTTGAAAAATTAGATTGCTTAAATTTAAATTTAGTCTGGGAAAATATTTTAGCAAGCCACAGATTAAAGTAGTGTTCTCACAGTACTCTCACATGTTGCTAGCAGAGGCAGCTTTGTCTCTCCAGCATGGGAGAAGCACAGGGACAAGTTGGCTTCACAGCAGAGTCTGCAAGCGGCACACGCTCATTGCCTAGGTAACGGGCCAGTCTGAGGACTGCAGGGTGGCCGGGAATCTAGGCAACACATCTCTACAGAACACAATTAAATTTCCCTCCATTCTTGAGAAATGAGAGGCGTTTTAATGAGAGGTATATTGCAAAGTTGCTTATTTTAACAAGCACTTTACCATTTTAACCAACTTGAAACAAACCTTTTATCTGCTGACAACACAAGTATTTTACTAACATGCACGGTTAGCTTTAGTAAAAAGGGCCTCTTAAGGTACAGTCACCCTCAGCAACGAGAACGACAACAATCCGTGACATTGCAGCGTCCTGGATAGCGATCTCGTTGTGTTTGACACACAGCAGCGATCTGGATCCCGCTGTGATATCGCTGGTCGGAGCTAGAAGGCCGGAACTTTATTTCGTCGCCAGGTCGGCGTGTATCGTCGGGTTTGACATCAAAAGCAATGACGCTAAAAATGGATGTAATGGAGCTAACAACTAGCGAGAACGAGAAGTGAGTCGCCCTTACGTCACAGGATCGCTCCTGCATCGTTCTGGAGTTGCTGTGTTTGACGTCTCTACAGCGACCTAAACAGCGACGCTCCAGCGATCTAGTTTAGGTCGGCTCGTTGTCTATATCGCCGCAGCGTCGCTGAGTGTGACGGTACCTTTACACTAAGCAGAACTGGAGATAGGAAAGCAACTCTTCCCATTTGGCTGCTGCATTTCTTTGGTTTACAGAAGTAAATAAACAGAAAACAACTAGACAATAAGATAACACAGGAAATGCCTGAACAATACAGTCCCTGCAGCATAACAAAGTAAAACTTTATTCCAGCTTCACTTCGATTTTCCACTAATGTATATGGTACATAAAGACTAAGCAAATTACTCATACTGCCCACAAGATGGCAACATTCCTCTTCTGGAACATATTGTTCCTTCCTGACACATGGAGCACAGCAGTAAGGAAACACATAATAGAGATGCAGTGTGTAATGTGCACATAAATAGAAGGCAACATGGTGACATTTCACAGTGTAGGTAAAGGAGAAATAGCCAGGCAAAACGAGCTTAACCTTTCCTATACGTTAAATAATGAGCATAAATCAAGTGACAATAGCCATGGAGTGTTCCTTAAGGGACCTATGAGAAATAACAGCCTGTTTACATAACATTCAGACAAAGTATCTATATTTAATTTCCACTTTGATAACAATCTGTACGTTATTACATGTCTCTATGCGATAAAAGGGTGAAGATTTATTCACAGCTATCAAACTATAGTACTGATGAAACAAACACCAGCATCTGTGCAGAGTAGACCGGTTACTGAGAGAAGAGTGACCTGTCTAAGATCGAAGCAGGAAGTGCAGTGTATGTGTAATCGCGATTAAACCTTCAAGGATACATTTCTCAGAAAAGCCCCAACGAAATACTATAAGGGAGGTATGAATGTAATAAGCATAATGGGGCTTTATACCCTTTAGTAAGGTTCAAATATCATGCTGACTGGTCCTCTTTAAAGATTCCACACGAACACTGATGAAGACCATTTATTCACACACAGGAGTACAATTACCACAATTACATCAGTTTTCCTCCGTCATCTCTTATAAAGATTAAAAACAGAATTCCACACAAACACAATTTATAAAGCCCCACTTGTCTCTATTATAAACTCAAATGTCAATTCTTTACTTAAATTTAAAAAGGGGACACGGCTTGCAAGTGACTACCGAATTATTAAAGCCTCCATTTTCCAGCTTTCTGCCTTAATTTGGCACAAACTTTAAGCTTACAATTCAGTGTCCTGCTTTATATTCCCAACATGTGGGCACTGTGTATAGGGGAACGTGGCACAAGCCACTACACTAGTAATAAGTTACATAGTACAGTTGAAAAAAAAAAACGTCCATCATGTTCAACCACAGAATTCCCCATGGTGTTGGTGTGGCTTGCTTCTATTGAGTTTTATTAACCAAAGCTAGGAGGGATAACGAACACTAGAGAAAACAGAGAATGGATTCAGAAGGCTCAAAATAAGCTTGAACAATGGGCAGCGACTCATAAAATAGTATTTAACAGGGAGAAATGCAAAATTCTACCTCTGGGCAAGAAAAAACGAAAATTACATCTACAAAATGGGAGGAATAGAACTAAGCAACAGCATGGGTGAAAAAACGAGTATACGAATAGATCACAAACTGCACGAGTCAACAGTGTGATGCAGCAGCAAAAAAGGCAAACAGTGCTGGGATGCATTAAGAGAAGCATAGAGTCTGGATCACTTTAAGGAATTATCCCCCTCTACTCCTCCATGATCAGGCCCCATCGGCAATACTGTGTCTAGTTCTGGGAAACACATTTTTTTAAAAAAAGACATTGTGTTCTCTGAATTTGCTCCAGTTTTTCAGAGAACAGCTACCAGGATGGTGAGCAGACTGCAAACTGTGTATTAAGAGGAAAAGGATCTGGGAATGTTTAGCTTGCAAAAAAGAAGGCTAAGAGGAGACTTTTTTTTATTAAGGGTATAAAATGTAAAAGTTTGACAATTGCTAAAGTTTCACAATTTTTGCCAAATTTCCATTTTGTTTCACAAATAAATGCAAGTCACATTGAAGAAATGTTACCACTATCATGAAGTGCAACACATCAAGAAAAAATTACCTCAGAATCAGGTGTATCCACTCAAGTACTCCAGAGCTGTTACTTCAAAGTGACACTGGGCAGAATTGTAAAATATGGCCTGGTCATGAAGGTGAAAACAGGCTTGGTGGTGAAGGGGTTAAAAGAACTATTCAAATGAAAAATCCTACTGAAAGATTCATGACACCTACAGTAGAAAGTAAAGCAGATGTCAAGTCTTGTGCAGATCTAACTTGCGGGTATAATACCTATGCAGAGAGAAATGAGCCAGAAAACCATTTGTTTTTTAACCCCTTCCCGACATGTGACGGTATAGTACGTCACATGTCGGGACCCCCGCTTTGATGTGCGCTCCGGCGGTGAGCGCACATCAAAGTCGCGACATGTCAGCTGTTTTTTACAGCTGACATGTGCGCGCAATAGCGGCGGGTGAAATCGCGATCACCCGCCGCTATTAACTAGTTAAATGCCGCTGTCAAACGCAGACAGCGGCATTTAACTACCGCATCCGGCCGTGCGGCCGGATATGAGCGCATCGCCGACCCCTGTCACATGATCGGGGGTCGGCGATGCTCCTCCATTGTAACCATAGAGGTCCTTGAGACCTCTATGGTTACTGATTGCCGGTGGCTGTGAGCGCCCCCCTGTGGTCGGCGCTCACAGCACACCTGCATTTTAGCTACATAACAGCGATCTGATGATCGCTGTTATGTAGCAGAGCCGATCGGGCTGTGCCTGCTTCTAGCCTCCCATGGAGGCTATAGAAGCATGGCAAAAGTAAAAAAAAAAAGTTTTTAAAAATGTGAAAAAAATAAAAAAAACATAAAAGTTTAAATCACCCCCCTTTCGCCCCAATCAAAATAAATCAATAAAAAAAAAAAAAAAACTACACATATTTGGTATCGCCGCGTTCAGAATCGCCCGATCTATCAATTAAAAAAAAGCATTAACCTGATCGCTAAATGGCGTAATGAGAAAAAAATTCGAAACGCCAGATTTACGTTTTTTTGGTCGCCACGACATTGCATTAAAATGCAATAACGGGCGATCAAAAGAACGTATCTACACCAAAATGCTATCAATAAAAACGCCAGCTCGGCACGCAAAAAATAAGCCCTCACCTGACCCCAGATCACGAAAAATGGAGACGCTACGAGTATCGGAAAATGGCGCAATTTTGTTTTGTTTTGTTTTTTGCAAAGTTTGGAATTTTTTTTCACCACTTAGGTGAAAAATAACCTAGTCATGTTAGGTGTCTATGAACTCGTAGTGACCTGGAGAATCATAATGGCAGGTCAGTTTTAGCATTTATTGAACCTAGCAAAATAGGCAAGCAAAAAACAAGTGTGGGATTGCACTTTTTTTGCAATTTCACTGCACTTGGAATTTTTTTCCCGTTTTCTAGTACACGACATGCTAAAACCAATGAAGTCGTTCAAAAGTACAACTCGTCCCGCAAAAAATAAGCCCTCACATGGCCAAATTGAAGGAAAAATAAAAAAGTTATGGCTCTGGGAAGGAGGGGAGCGAAAAACGAAAACGGAAAAAGCTCCGGGGGTGAAGGGGTTAAGGACTATGTATGCAGAAACACATAAAAGCTTCCTAAAGTGGAAGGGTTGCTAGGAGATGTGGGTGACCGTGAATTGGCACTTTTAAGTAATAAAATAAACTGTACACTCTTTTTATAAAAGCCGCCACTTTCCCATTCTAAATGAAGGTCAAATAAATCACTGAACACATTCTGATAAGCTTACAAGTTGGAGGCATTGTTTAGTTTATTACAAAGTCCTTCCACAGCTTCAGTCACCGCAAGCTAAGGCTTCACTGTGGCCAAACCTAAGCAAATAGTACTCATGCCCTTGGATTGTGGAAACAAATAACATATTGGCAGGGAAGGAAATTTTTATAGTAGAGAGTACAGAACAGACAAGAAGTTTGTCCGGCTGGAGTGACCTCAGAGTCATCATGTTGTTTGAGAAGTCGCAATACCTGTTAATGGAGCTGACTGGAAGAAATTCTCATGCATAATAAGCACTAGAGACAGCAGGGCTGGCTTCTCTGAGGAGACGAAGATACCACTGCAGTCTTTACTGCTGAGACAGCTGCTTACACATGACCTTCATTATGCCAGACTCCATATGGAAATTGGTAAAGGATATGTCCTTCTAAAAACAGAAGGCGTTATCCTTCATTATTGGTAAACTTGTTAAATTGCTCCTGGCATATTTATATTACAGATTATATAATCTATGAAACATCGATAATTGCACTGAAAGTTTTTGAATTACAGAAAATAAATAATAATTGGGACTGAAAAGCCAAATGTCACCAGGGCAGCATGGTGGCTCAGTGGTTAGCACTGCAGCCTTGCAGCACTGGAGTCCTGGGTTCAAATCCCACCAAGGACAACATCTGCAAGGAGTCTGTATGTTCTCCAGGTGTTTGCGTGGGCTTCCTCCGGGTACTCTGGTTCCCTACCACATTCCAAAGACATACTGATAGGGAATCTAGATTGTGAGCCCCATAGGGACAGTTGCCATAATGTTTGTAAAGCTGATGGAGAGGTGTACTCCGCTATCAGCGGTCATGCTACGGACAGGAGAGCCGTACAGGCTGTGATAATGGCAACAATAGTAAATGCAGGAGGAGAACCTGCAATACGTAGAATTTTGTGGCATCTATTAATATAACACATCTGCTAAACTAAAGGTAAAGTGCGGTCTCTCCAATACCACACTCTTGCTCAAAGTATTGCATGGTATCAAAAAAAATCTAAAGGTGCCATGTGTTAGCAAGTTAAGAATAAACATCTGAATTTGGAGACCCATTAGAAGAATTTTCTAAAAATACTTTTCAAACAGAAACTGCACCCGATATTATTTTACACTTGGGAAAGAGGTCATGCATATATAAAATGCTGAACAGAGTGATGGAAGGTTGCCCTCTCATTCTGGCTTTAGTGTGACTACATGTACAGTGGTGTTCAAAATAACAGCAGCCCAATATGACTAACCAGATTAACCATTGTTTTTGGTATTATATTACCACATGTCAAACAATTCACCAGTTGGTGCAGTAGATTCTAAGAAATGTTTTTGAGTCTGTGTATTAGAATATTTAATTGAAAGGTGGCATGTTCAAAATAATAGCAGTGTGGAGTTCAATTAGTGAGGTCAATCATTCTGTGAAGAAACACGTGTGAATCAGGTGGCCCGTATTTAAGGGTGAAGCCAGGACATGTTGAACATTAATTGTTCCTTGAAAGCCTGAGAATTATGGGTCATTCGAGATATTGTTCAGAAGAACAGCATACTTTGAATATGAGGACACATGAAAGTAAAATTGTTCTTTTTGGGTCCAAGGGCCGCAGTTTGTCAGATGACCCTCAAACTCTGCATTCAAGCAACCGTAAACTGAAGACCGTGAAGCATGGTGGTGCAAGCATCATGATATGGGCATGTTTCTCTTAGTATGGTGCCGGACCTATGTACCGTATACCAGGGATCATGGACCAGTTTGCATATATTAAAATACTTGAATAGGTGATGTTGCCTTACGATGAATAGAATATGCCCTTGCAATGGGTGATTCAACAAGACAATGACCCTAAACACACCAGTAAACGAGCAAAATCTTGGTTCCAGTCCAACAAAATTGAGGATATGGAGTGGGAAGCCCAATCTCTGGACCTTAATCCGATAGAACACTTGTGGAGTGACATTAAAAATGCCATTTCTGAGGCAAAGCCACTAAATGCCCAAAATTGTGGGATGTAGTCAAAGTGTCCTGGACTGGAATAACCGTTGACAGGAGCTTAAAGTTGGGTGACTCTATGCAACATAGATGTGAAGCAGTTCTAAAAAACTGTGTGTATACAACTAAATATTAGGTTGGTGATTCACAGGAATGCTAAATCCACAAAAAATAAAAAATAGCACATATTGTAAGTTTGTAAAGACAAATGCAGACACGGCAAATTTTTTAGAACAGCCCAATGTAAATTTTTTGCTATTTTCTGTAAAGTACCGTATATACTCGAGTATAAGCCGAGATTTTCAGCCCAAATTTTGGGGCTGAAAGTGCCCCTCTCGGCTTATACTCGAGTCATGATCGGTGGTGGGGTCGGCGGGTGAGCACTGTCATATACTTACCTAGTCCCGGCGATCCTGGCGCTCCCCCTGCCTGTCACACTGTCTTCGGTGCCGCAGCCTCTTCCCCTGAGCGGTCACGTGGGACCGCTCATTAGAGAAATGAATAGGCTGCTCCACCTCCCATAGGGGCGGAGCCGCCTATTCATTTCTCTAATGAAGCGGTGCCGGTGACCGCTGATAGAGAAAGAGGCTGCGGCACCGAAGACAGGCAGGGGGAAGGAGCGGGACGCCGGGAGCAGGTAAGTATGTCATATTCACCTGTCCTCGTTCCACACGCCGGGCGTCGCGCCATCTTCCCGGCGTCTCTCCTCACTGACTGTGCAGGTCAGAGGGCGCGATGACGCATATAGTGTGCGCGGCGCCCTCTGCCTGATCAGTCAGTGCAGAGAGACGCCGGGAAGATGGCGCCGAGGAGCTGCAAGCAAGACAGGTGAGTATGTTTTTTTTTTTTTTTTATTGCAGCAGCAGCAACAGCTATGGGGCAATAATGGACGGTGCAGAGCACTATATGGCACAGCTATGGGGCAATGGTGCAGAGCACTATATGGCACTGCTATCTATGGGGCAACGGTGCAGAGCACTATATGGCACAGCTATGGGGCAACGGTGCAGAGCACTATATGGCACAGCTATGGGGCAATGGTGCAGAGCACTATATGGCACAGCTATGGGGCAATGGTGCAGAGCACTATATGGCACAGCTATCTATGGGGCAACGGTGCAGAGCACTATATGGCACAGCTATGGGGCAATAATGGACGGTGCAGTGCACTATATGGCACAGCTATGGGGCAACGGTGCAGAGCACTATATATATATGGCACAGCTATGGGGCAACGGTGCAGAGCACTATATGGCACAGCTATGGGGCAACGGTGCAGAGCACTATATGGCACAGCTATGGGGCAATGGTGCAGAGCACTATATGGCACAGCTATGGGGCAATGGTGCAGAGCACTATATGGCACAGCTATCTATGGGGCAACGGTGCAGAGCACTATATGGCACAGCTATGGGGCAATAATGGACGGTGCAGAGCACTATATGGCAGAGCTATGGGGCAATGGTGCAGAGCACTATATGGCACAGCTATGGGGCAATGGTGCAGAGCACTATATGGCACAGCTATGGGGCAATGGTGCAGAGCACTATATGGCACAGCTATGGGGCAATGGTGCAGAGCACTATATGGCACAGCTATCTATGGGGCAACGGTGCAGAGCACTATATGGCACAGCTATGGGGCAATAATGGACGGTGCAGTGCACTATATGGCACAGCTATGGGGCAATGGTGCAGAGCACTATATGGCACAGCTATGGGGCAATGGTGCAGAGCACTATATGGCACAGCTATGGGGCAATGGTGCAGAGCACTATATGGCACAGCTATGGGGCAACGGTGCAGAGCATTATATATATGGCACAGCTATGGGGCAACGGTGCAGAGCACTATATGGCACAGCTATGGGGCAACGGTGCAGAGCATTATATATATGGCACAGCTATGGGGCAACGGTGCAGAGCATTATATATATGGCACAGCTATGGGGCAACGGTGCAGAGCATTGTATATATGGCACAGCTTTATGTGGAGTATCTATGGGGCAATGGTGCAGAGCATTATATATGGCACAGCTTTATGTGGAGCATCTATGGGGCCATAATGAACGGTGCAGAGCATTATATGTGGCACAGCTTTATGTGGAGCATCTATGGGGCCATAATGAACGGTATGGAGTATCTATTTTTAATTTTGAAATTCACCGGTACCTGCTGCATTTTCCACCCTAGGCTTATACTCGAGTCAATAAGTTTTCCCAGTTTTTTGTGGCAAAATTAGGGGGGTCGGCTTATACTCGGGTCGGCTTATACTCGAGTATATACGGTAGTTAAAAAGAAATGTATACATTTCTCTTCATGTTTTGAATTAGAAAACCGTGTGCAATGTTCTCAATCCATGGAAACAAAAACTAGTATAAAGAAGTTGTGAGTAACTCATGTATTGGAGCACACTGCTATTATTTTGAAAACTACTGTTATGTGTTAGATTCTGGTAGATCATCCATACACAGATGATTATTTACATCAGAACCCGAATGAGAGGACAACTCAGTTTTCCATCCACACACCGTGACTTGGGGACGATGCAAAGCCAGCTATACATCTGAAGCACGCTAATTAAATTACAGTAATGATTTGCTGCGTGCATCAAAATGTCACCGTGAGTGCAATGCACCAACTGATACGGTCATCTGAAGCTGCGTGCTTAACCTTCACAATTGGTGCCATTCTGCAAACAAGGAAGTCCTTCACAGGCTAATATGATTGATATCATTTTCACAGTGTCAAAGATTACAGTTTATAGGACATGGGTTTAGTTATGCTGAAAATGACGAAAAAGATTCCGTTACATTATGTTAACCCCTAATAGAACCTTACTATATGCCACAACCATCATTACAGCAATAAAAAAAAAAAGCTAGGAAGCTACTGAATCAGTCAGTTTCCCATCAGCATAGAACATAAATGATGCATAAGTCTTCAGAAGACACTCCGTTTTCAGTTCTATGGAGCTGCACTTCTTTCTAGCACACCAGAACTCTAAATGATCTTTTTTATAATTGGGTGAATTAAATCTTCATTTAGTACATCATTAGTGCTTAGACCTTCTGCTGCAGTTACACAGGAGAAGGGGGTCTTCATTTCTGCACTAACTAGGAAACCGTCTCTTTAATTAAGAGTACAAATGTCTCTGCTAAAATTCTAGCATCTAAACTTGAGTCCATTATTCCAGAATTAGTTCATGCTGATCAAGCAGCATTCATTAAAAGGAGTTCACATAACACTTACAAATTCTGCAATGTAATGCACGGCTCTAAAAATATTCCTACCCCCAAACTTATGAATAGTTCTTGTAGCAGAAAAAAAGTCACAAGAGGAAATGCACATTTAATTTTTAAAATGGGTGTGTCAAATACCTAAGACACAAAGCCTGCACTTCCAAAACTAATAGACAGTTTTGCATAAAGGGACTCAGTCACCTCCAAAATGATTAAACATATACAGTATGTGGGGAACTTCAACCATCACTCTACCAAACTGCTTGTGCATGCCCTAATCATCTCCCGCCTCGACTATTGCAACATCCTTCTTTGTGGCCTACCTTCTAACACTCTCGCACCCCTCCAGTCCATCCTTAACTCTGCTGCCCGACTAATTAATCTCTCTCCTCGCTACACTCCTGTTTCCCCTCTTTGCAAACTCCTTCACTGGCTCCCAATTTCCCAGCGTATCCAGTTTAAACTACTAACAATTACCTACAAAGCCATCCATAACCTTTCTCCTCCGTATATTTCCAAACTAATCTCTCAATATCTTCCCTCACGTAATCTCTGGTTCTCCCAAGATCTCCTTCTCTCCTCCACGCTTATTCGCTCCTCACCCAATCGCTTCCAAGACTTCTCCTGAATATCCCCCATCCTCTGGAATTCTGTGCCCCAACACATCTGGATATCCACATTTGGATCCTTCAAAAGGAACCTGAAAACCCACCTCTTCAAAGAAACTTACAGCCTGTAATGACCACACGGCCACCTCAACACCATCGGAGCTACTGCAACCCCCGACCTACTGTCTCCTTCCCCATAATCCTGCAGAATGTAAGCCCGCAAGGGCAGGGTCCTCTTCCCTCTGTACCAGTCTGTCATTGTTAGTTTTGTTTGCTGTGATATTTGTATTTTGATGTAACCCCTTCTCATGTACAGCACCATGGAATTAATGGTGCTACATAAATAATAACTTAGGGAAGAATTTATTAAAACGTGTGTAGCGCACGCCAGTCTTACTGAAGCAATCGCTAGAGTACACGGACCAGATTCGTTTGGCAGAATCACTATTTAATGAATCAGGTGCGCCTGGTACCCAGCATGCGCCATCGCCACAAATGTATGCCTGCGGGAGGCTGTTGTACAAATGTGGAAAAGTTATTCCACTTAAGTGGCGTAACTTATGATGAACTTGACAAACGTGCTTAACCCCCACCCATGCTGGCATAGCTGTAAATGCCAAAAGTAGAAATAGTTTTACATAATTGCAGAGTTGCCCAAAAATATTGTAACTTATGATGTTTACAAAGAAAACCTATTTGTTTTGTATGCAATTGAGAGAGCATCCCCGCACCCTTTGCTTGGCAAAAGCTCAGTCAACAGCACTTCTGCAAGGACACTGCGGCTGCACTCAAATAATGTCCCTGCTAACACTCCTCACGATGTAAGAGCCTGCAGTAACACTATGTGAGCACAGGGAGTGCTATTAAGTTATAAGAGCTCAGTATGCTAATTGTCGGGCATAACAGGAGGCGTGGAATACCCTAGTGGCTTCAATGCCCCTTCAGTCTGGTGCAGTAATTAAAGCAAGAGGTTATGCTACAAAATACTAAGTTATGGCATTGTAAACAATGAATCACTCTCTATGTTGTGATCAATAAATAGTATATGCAAGACTTTTGTAAATGACAGTGAAAAATGATTCTGCTCATCAGTACGATTACAGCGCTAAAAAAAATCTGGACATGTATGCTATTATTTTAATGGTGAAAAAAATTAGAAGTTTGCAAAATAAAGTTATTTGGGTTGCCATTTTCTGAGACCCGTAACGTTTTCATTTTTCAAATAGTTGACATCCAGCGCCTCTTTGGACAAATGATCCCAGGAAATCCAAGGTTTCTTAAAACATCTATTTATTTCTTCATATTAAAAACAGGTAACAAAAAAGGTCACGCAGTTTGGATACACTCATGATTTAAAAAGAAACCTCATTTTTCGGTTGATGGAGCTGTGTGACAGCTTACCATTTGCAGGACGAGACTTTTTTATTGAAATCATTTTGGGATAGATGTGATGTTTTGATCTCTTGTTCCAGCATTTTTCATGCAATTGCAGTGACCAAAAAAACTATTTTCAGGTTCTCTATTTTTTTCCTGTTTACAGTGTTTACCGATGAGATTCATTATTTTTATAGTGCGGACTTTTCTGAATGCGGCGATAGCGCGTGTATTTTTAAAAAATATTTTAAATCGGCCAAAGGGGGGTGATTTGAACTTTTTTTTTCTCACTTTTAACAGTTTTTAACCCCTTCATGACCCAGCCTATTTTGGCCTTAATGACCTTGCCGTTTTTTGCAATTCTGACCAGTGTCCCTTTATGAGGTAATAACTCAGGAACGCTTCAACGGATCCTAGCGATTCTGAGATTGTTTTTTCGTGACATATTGGGCTTCATGTTAGTGGTAAATTTAGGTCGATAGTTTCTGAGTTTATTTGTGAAAAAAACGGAAATTTGGCAAAAATTTTGAAAATTTCGCAATTTTCACATTTTGAATTTTTATTCTGTTAAACCAGAGAGTTATGTGACACAAAATAGTTAATAAATAACATTTCCCACATGTCTACTTTACATCAGCACAATTTTGGAAACAATTTTTTTTTTGCTAGGAAGTTATAAGGGTTAAAATTTGACCAGTGATTTCTCATTTTTACAACAAAATTTACAAAACCATTTATTTTCGGGACCACATCACATTTGAAGTCAGTTTGAGGGTTCTATATGGCTGAAAATACCCAAAAGTGACACCATTCTAAAAACTGCACCCCTCAAGGTGCTCAAAACCACATTCAAGAAGTTTATTAACCCTTCAGGTGTTTCACAGCAGCAGAAGCAACATGGAAGTAAAAAATGAACATTTAACTTTTTAGTCACAAAAATGATCTTTTGGCGAAATATTTTTTATTTTCCCAAGGGTAAAAGGAGTAACTGGACCACGAACGTTGTTGTCCAATTTGTCCTGAGTACGCTGATACCTCATATGTGGGGGTAAACCACTGTTTGGGTGAACGGCAGGGCTCGGAAGGGAAGGAGCGCCATTTGACTTTTTCAATTAAAAATTGGCTCCAATCTTTAGCGGACACCATGTCGCGTTTGGAGAGCCCCCATGTGCCTAAACATTGGAGCTCCCCCACAAGTGACCCCATTTTGGAAACTAGACCCCCCAAGGAACTTATCTAGAAACATAGTGAGCACTTTAAACCCCCAGGTGCTCACAAATTGATCCGTAAAAATGAAACAGTACTTTTTTTTCACAAAAAAATTATTTTAGCCTCAGTTTTTTCATTTTCACATGGGCAACAGGATAAAATGGATCCTAAAATTTGTTGGACAATTTCTCCTGAGTACACCGATACCTCACATGTGGGGGTAAACCACTGTTTGGGCACATGGTAAGGCTCGGAAGGGAAGGAGCGCCATTTGACTTTTTGAATGAAAAATTATCTCCATCGCTAGCAGACACCATGTAACGTTTGGAGAGCCCCTGTGTGCCTAAACATTGGAGCTCCCCCACAAGTGAACCCATTTTGGAAACTAGACCCCCCAAGGAACTTATCTAGATGCATAGTGAGCACTTATAACCCCCAGGTGCTTCACAGAAGTTTATAACGCAGAGCCGTCAAAATAAAAAATAATTTTTCTTTCCTCAAAAATGATTTTTAGCCCAGAATTTTTTATTTTCCCAAGGGTAATAGGAGAAATTGGACCCCAAATGTTGTTGTCCAGTTTGTCCTGAGTACGATGATACCCCATATGTGGGGGTAAACCACTATTTGGGCGCACCGTAGGGCTCGGAAGGGAAGGCACACCATTTGGCTTTTTGAATGGACAATTAGCTCCAATCATTAGCGGACACCATGTCGCGTTTGGAGAGCCCCTGTGTGCCTAAACATTGGAGCTCCCGCACAAGTGACCCCATTTTGGAAACTAGACCCCCCAAGGAACTTATCTAGAAGCATAGTGCGCACTTTGAACCCCCAAGTGCTTCACAGAAGTTTATAACGCAGAGCCATGAAAATAAAAAATAATTTTTCTTTTCTCAAAAATAATTTTTTAGCCCACAATTTTTTATTTTCCCAAGGGTAACAGGAGAAATTGGACCCCAAAAGTTGTTGTCCAGTTTCTCCTGAGTACGCTGATACCCCATATGTGGGGGTAAACCACTGTTTTGGCACACGTCGGGGTTTGGAAGGGAAGTAGTGACGTTTTGAAATGCAGACTTTGATGGAATGCTCTGCGGGCGTCAGGTTGCGTTTGCAGAGCTCCTGATGTGCCTAAACAGGAGGAACTCCCCACAAGTGACTCCATTTTGGAAACTAGACCCCCAAGGGAACTTATCTAGATGTGTGGTGAGCACTTTGAACCCCCAAGTGCTTCACAGAAGTTTATAACGCAGAGCCGTGAAAATAATAAATGTGTTTCCTTTCCTCAAAAATATTTTTTTAGCCCAGAATTTTTTATTTTTGCAAGGGTAACAGGAGAAATTGGACCCCAATAGTTGTTGCCCAGTTTGTTGTGAGTACGCTGATACCCCATATGTGGGGGTAACCCACTGTTTGGGCACATGCCGGGGCTCGGAAGGGAAGTAGTGACGTTTTGGAATGCAGACTTTGATGGAATGGTCTGCGGGCATCATGTTACGTTTGCAGAGCCCCTGATATGCCTAAACAGTAGAAACCCCCCACAAGTGACCCCATTTTGGAAACTAGACCCCCCAAGGAACTTATCTAGATGTGTGGTGAGCACGTTCAACCCCCAAGAGCTTCACAGAAGTTTACAACGCAGGGCCGTGAAAATAAAAAATCATTTTTCTTTCCTCAAAAAAGATGTTTTAGCAAGCAAATTTTATTTTCACAAGGGTAACAGGAGAAATTGGACCCCAATATTTGTTGCCCAGTTTTTTGTGAGTACGCTGATACCCCATATGTGGGGGTAAACCACTGTTTGGGCGCACCTCAGGGCTCGGAAGGGAAGTAGTGACATTTGAAATGCAGACTTTGATGGAATGGTCTGGGGGCATCATGTTGCATTTGCAGAGCCCCTGATGTGCCTAAATAGTAGAAACACCCCACAAGTGACCCCATTTTGGAAACTAGACCCCCGAAGGATCTTATCTAGATGTGTGGTGAGCACTTTCAACCCCCAAGTGCTTCACAGAAGTCAATAACGCAGAGCCGTGAATATAAAAAATAATTGTTCTTTCCTCAAAAATTATGTTTTAGCAAGTAATTTTTTATTTTTGCAAGGGTAACAGGAGAAATTGGACCCCAACAGTTGTTGCCCAGTTTGTCCTGAGTACGCTGGTACCCCAAATGTGGGGGTACACCACTGTTTGGGCGCACGTCGGGGCTTGGAAGGGAGGGAGCACCATTTGACTTTTTGACCGCAAGATTGGCTGGAATCAATGGTGGCGCCATGTTGCGTTTGGAGACCCCTCATGTGCCTAAACAGTGGAAACCCCTCAATTCTAACTTCAACACTAACCCCAACACACCCCTAATCCCAACTGTAGCCACAACCCTAAATCACAACCCTAACCCCAACACACCCCTAACCACAACCCTAACCCCAACACACCCGTAACCCTGATTCCAACCCTAATCCTAACCCTAATCCCAACCCTAACCCTAATCCCAACCCTAACCACAACTGTAAGCCCAACACACCCCTAACCCTATCCGTAACCCTAACCACAAGCCTAATCTTAACCCTATTTCCAACCCTAGCCCTAATTTCAACCCTAACTCTAATTCCAACCCTAACCCTAAGGCTATGTGCCCACGTTGCGGATTCGTGTGAGATTTTTCCGCACGATTTTTGAAAAATCTGCAGGTAAAAGGCACTGCGTTTTACCTGCGGATTTACAGCAGATTTCCAGTGTCTTTTTGTGCGGATTTCACCTGCGGATTCCTATTGAGGAACAGGTGTAGAACGCTGCGGAATCCTCACAAAGAATTGACATGCTGCGGAAAATACAACGCAGCGTTTCTGCACGGAATTTTCCGCACCATGGGCACAGCGGATTTGGTTTTCCATAGGTGTACATGGTACTGTAAACCTGATGGAAAACTGCTACGAATTCGCAGCGGCCAATCCGCTGCGGATCCGCGGCCAATCCGCTGCGGATCCGCGGCCAATCCACTGCGGATCCGCGGCCAAATCCGCACTGTGTGCACATGCCATAACCATAACCCTACCCCTAACCCTAACCCTACCCCTAGTTCTAACCCTAACCCTACCCCTAGTTCTAACCCTAGTTCTAACCCTAACCCTAGTGGAAAAAGAAAAAAAAAATATTTTCTTTATTTTATTATTGTCCCTACCTATGGGGGTGATAAAGGGGGGGGGGGGGGGGGGTTATTTATTATTTTTTTATTTTGATCGCTGTGATAGAACCTACCACAGCGATCAAAATGTACTTTGTAATGAATCTGCCGGCCGGTAGATTCGGCGGGCGCACTGCGCATGCGCCCGCCATTTTGGAAGATGGCGGCGCCCAGGGAGAAGACGGACGTCTTCTGACATTTGTTGTCTTGCTGACTGCGCCTGTGCAGCTGCGCTGCCTGAGATCCCGCCCCGCAGGGTCTTCTGATTTATTCACACTCTGGGGTTAAGTCAGCAAGACATCAAATGATGTCAGAAGACGGGCAGCGCTAACTGCGCATGCCCAAAGCATAAGATAACAGTGCAGGCACCGAGACAGTTGAAAACAACGCTGAGGAGGCGGCGCCAGGCACCAAGAGGGCATGAGTGACGGCGGTGCTGCGTCTGCATTAGGGGGGAAACACCTGCCCCCAGGACTGTTTCAAGGTATTTTGGACAAATTGCAAAATCGATTATTTCTGCAGTTACAGCACCAAGAACTAAAAGAGCCACCTTGTCAGAATGCAGCATTAGTGCTGCACAAGGTGGCTCTTTTAGTTACAAACGCCTGGGGGGGGTGACAGGTTCCCTTTAAAATAATGTACCGGTATGTACAAATCATTTCACATTTAACTTTTCACAGAATTTTAGGGTTGAAGAAATCAAAGTTCATAGCATTTATAAAAACATTGTGAGGTCCCGATATGTAATGAGGAGCTTTTTTCCTTTTTACAAACGGAACAGATGTAGTCCTTATTTAAGTATTATTCACCATAGGCTTACGGATAGTTTCTTGTATCTAATTAATTATCTCCCTGATCCTCCAGCATTCATAGTTTGTGACTTAAACAGAAACAGTGTCGATCCATCTGTTTTCTGGGTGATGTCTCCAATACTGCTGAAACCAAGATCTTTGTCATTTGTAGAAATTCGATATCTTAAATGCTAATTATTAAAAGGTTAAGATTATTTTAAAGAACATTCCCATGTTATTGTGTGTTCTATTAGATTACATATCGTTAATATACATTATGTAAGAGTAGTTTCTTTAGGCCGGGGTCACACTTCCGAGTGCAATACGATAAACTTGCGGGAGTCTTTCGCATCAATACTCAGGACCAGAGCGTTTGGCTGCATAGAAATACATGTAGCCGCACACTCCGGTCCCGAGTGCCGGTGGCAGTGCCAGGTATTGAGGCGAGTTTCTCGCATTGCATTCGCAAGTGTGACCCCAGCCTTATTCTTATGTGGCATTCCCCATAAGGGCTCACACCCATATGTGGGAAAAAAGGACGAATGCCCTGCAAGTCTCATGCGAGTACAATGCGATTTTTCTCACATAGCATCTGTATTTTCTTTCCTCTGCAACATATACACTCACCGGCCACTTTATTAGGTACACCTGTCCAACTTCTTGTTAACACTTAATTTCTAATCAGCCAATCACATGGCGGCAACTCAGTGCATTTAGGCATGTAGACATGGTCAAGACAATCTCCTGCAGTTCAAACCGAGCATCAGTATGGGGAAGAAAGGTGATTTAAGTGCCTTTGAACGTGGCATGGTTGTTGGTGCCAGAAGGGCTGGTCTGAGTATTTCAGAAACTGCTGATCTACTGGGATTTTCACGCACAACCATCTCTAGGGTTTACAGAGAATGGTCCGAAAAAGAAAAAAAATCCAGTGAGCGGCAGTTCTGTGGGCGGAAATGCCTTGTTGATGCCAGAGGTCAGAGGAGAATGGGCAGACTGGTTTGAGCTGATAGAAAGGCAAGAGTGACTCAAATCGCCACCCGTTACAACCAAGGTATGCCTAAGAGCATCTCTGAACGCACAGTGCGTCGAACTTTGAGGCAGATGGGCTACAGCAGCAGAAGACCACACCGGGTACCACTCCTTTCAGCTAAGAACAGGAAACTGAGGCTACAATTTGTACAAGCTCATCGAAATTGGACAGTAGAAGATTGGAAAAACGTTGCTTGGTCTGATGAGTCTCGATTTCTGCTGCGACATTCGGATGGTAGGGTCAGAATTTGGCGTAAACAACATGAAAGCATGGATCCATCCTGCCTTGTATGGAGCATCTTTGGGATGTGCAGCCGACAAATCTGCGGCAACTGTGTGATGCCATCATGTCAATATGGACCAAAATCTCTGAGGAATGCTTCCAGCACCTTGTTGAATCTATGCCACGAAGAATTGAGGCAGTTCTGAAGGCAAAAGGGGGTCCAACCCGTTACTAGCATGGTGTACCTAATAAAGTGGCCGGTGAGTGTACATGTGTGTGTGTAATATATATATATATATATATATATATATATATATATATATATATATATATATATATATATATATATATATATATATATATATATATATATATATATATATATATTAGATTCTACAATCATTTACAGGACCATTTACAGTGTTCTATGCCCCAGAATGGTAAGGTATCTGTAAAATCAGACGGCATATGGATGGTCCGTATGCCGTGCAATTTTTTTCTCGCACCCATTGACTTGCATTAGAGCGTCTTGTCCGAGATACGAGGACAAACGCAGCATGCTGTGATTTTTTTATCAGTCCGATTTCAGCTGAGAAAAAATAAATTGCAGATGAGATGTCACGCATTGAAGAACATTCGTCAGAGTGCAATCCGATTTTTTATCAGACTGCACATTTTTCTCACAAATTAGTATGAGCACTAAAGAAAATCAGTCACTAAAACATAATGGAAGGAAGCTTATATAGCAATCAATCTATATTTATTTGCCATAAAGTAACTGTCTTGCAAGCAGGGCCCTGCATCCTCCTGAAACAGTTGAACTACAGTGTTTCTCCAAAAATATGACAGGGTCTTATATTTTTATTTACTCCGAAATAATCTAATATGGCTAAGAATCCCTAATCCCTGGCACCGAATAAGTTAACTTTAGTTACGCCAAAGTGGGTGTTATCAAACAGCAACTTATACAGGGAGAAGAAGTATGTGCCTCCAGTGAAGAGTGTCTAATAACAAACACTTGGACTTAACTAAAGTTAACTACCGTGTTTTTCGGATTATAAGACGCACTTCTGTTCCTCTAAATTTTGGGGGAAAGTGGGGGGTGTGTCTTACAATCCGAATGTGTGCTGTGCTGTAGAGGAGGGGGCGGCTCTGGAGTGGTGTCAGGGGGCTGGAGTGGGCTGGCTGCAGAGACAGGGAGAGGTCATGTGCTCCCTCTCATTAGCCTCATGCAATATTCACTGCACCTGCTGTCCATCACCTAGGTGCTGAAGCTGCGCCGAGTTGGTTGATGGGAGTGGTGCATATTACATGTGCCTGCACTCTCCCCCCTCCCATCATGGATATGGCTCCCCTGGTCACTCTTGATATGCCCCCCTGCTGGCACACACATGGCCCCCCTCTCTCTATATGCCCCCTGCTGGCATGCACATGGCCCCACGGTCACTATATGCCCCCTGCTGACACGCACATGATAAAATAACAAACACTTAACTCACCTTGCAATGATGGCTGGGTGCTCCCAGCTCCCCCATGGCATTTCCTGTGTCTGTGTTGACATCAGATCATGTGATCAGCAGTGATGTCATCACTGTGTGCCCACGTCACATGATAGGATGCCCAGGAAACTGGAAGCGCAACCGAGGAGCTGGGAGCACAGAGCCATCCTCGGAAGGTGAGTTAAGTGTTTGTTATTTTATCATGTGCGTGCCAGCAGGGGGGCATATAGTGACCAGGGGGAGCAATATCCAGGATGGGATGGGGGGGCAGTGATGTGCCAGCAGCACAGGGGGGCAGTGGTGTGCCAGCAGCACGGGGGGAGGGGGGCAGTGGTGTGCACAGGGGGCAGTGGTGTGCCAGCAACACAGGGGGGAATGTGCCAGGATGGGGGTTATATAGATACCAGGATGAGGGACATCAATATGATTTGTAAGATGGACACTGGCATTGTAAAACAGACCCCCATTTAACATAAAAAAATATTTTTTTCTATTTTTCTTCACCAAATTTGGGGGTGCATCCTATAATCAGGTGCGTCCTATAAAGTAAAAAATACGGTACTTAGGTGCTAAATACTTTGATTGCCAATATAACCACAACGGTAAAAAAAATAAGAAATCGTTTTATTCCACTCTGATGCCACCATTATATTGTGTCCAGCTCAACATGAAGAATTTGGTGAAAGATCTTCTGCGACATGAAAAAGTCTTTTTCCTCACCTTTGTAACAGAGTTTGGCTGTTCCTCACCCAGTTTTAAGCCTCCTATACAGAAAGTTCAGTTAAAGGGAACCTGTCACCCCCCTCCCAGGCGTTTTTAACTAAAAGAGCCACTTGTGCAGCAGTAATGCTGCATTCTGACAAGGTGGTTCTTTTAGTTCTGGGTGCTGTAACTGCTGAAATAATCAGTTTTATAATTTGTCCTAAATACCTTGTCTTCAGTCAAGGAGGCAGGCCTTTCCCCCCGCTGCAGACGACACACAGCCGTCACTCAAGTCTTCTTGGTGCCGGGGCGCCGCCTCCTCAGCGCTGTTTTGAAATGAGTCGGCGCCTGCGCTCTTTTCTCCTGCCTTGGGCAGGCGCAGTGAGCGCTGCCCGTCCTCTGCCCTCATATGCAGTCTAGCTGACTGTGCCTGTGCGGCCGCACTGCCTGTGAATCCCAGCCCCGCAGTGTCTTCTGATTTATTCACATTGCGGGGCTGGGATTCACAGGCAGGACGGCCACACAGGCGCAGTCAGCTAGACTGCATATGAGGACAGACGGGCAGCGCTCACTGCGCCTGCCCAAGGCAGGAGAAAAGAGCGCAGGCGCCGGCTCATTTTAAAACAGCGGTGAGGAGGCGGCGCTGGCGCCAAGAAGATTTGAGTGACGGCTGTGCGGCGTCTGCAGCGGGGGGAAAGGCCTGCCTCCTTGTCTGAAGACAAGGTATTTAGGACAAATTATAAAACTGATTATTTCTGCAGTTACAGCACCCAGAACTAAAAGAGCCACCTTGTCAGAATGCAGCATTACTGCTGCACAAGGTGGCTCTTTTAGTTAAAAACGCGTGGGGGGGGGGGGGGGGGTGACAGGTTCCCTTTAATAATTGCTTCAACTTGCATATGACAGTGATCATTATCACCTGTTTGGTATAATTGATGCAATCACTTTGCATTTTGTTAATTGATAAAAAATAAAACTATTAACCGTTCTATTTTGGAAAGCATTTACTTTGCAGCATTATAAATATTTTACATATAGAGATTTGTGTGTACATATATAATAGATTTTTGCACAAATTAAAAAAAATGGCTAGTGTATATGTGAAAAATAAGTGCCCATACACAGATGAATAAGAGGACTGCTATTCAGAATTTTACTACATCCAAGCTTTTGTTATTAAAAGGTCTGGCAGTGGCTTATTGCCCTGTTCTTCAAAGGGCACATATACTTGGATCACTTATGGGGAGAGTATGAAGTGGGGTCGGAAGGTATTGCTGTTTGCTTAACCCCTTAACGACCAGAGGTGTTTTTGGTTTTAAATTTTCATTTTTTGCTCCCCTTCTTCTCAGAGCCATAACTTTTTTATTTTTCTGTCAATATGGCCATGTGAGGGCTTGTTTTTTGCGGGACGAGTTGTGTTTTTGATTTTAACATATCGTGTACTGTAAAACGGGAAAAAAATTAAAAGTGCGGTGAAATTGCATACAAAATGCAATCCCACAGTTTTTTTGTTTTGGTTTTTTACTATGTTCACTAAATGCTAAAACTGACATGCCATTATGATTCTCCAGGTTATTGCGAGTTCATAGACGTCAAACATGTATAGGTTCTTTTTAGCTAAGTTTATCTAAGTGGTAAAAATAATTTCAAACTCTGTATATTAAAAAAAAAAAAAAAAATTGCGCCATTTTCCGATACCCGTAGCGTCTCCATTTTTTCTGATCTCGGGTCGGGGCTTATTTTTTGCGTGCCGAGCTGACGTTTTTAATGATACCATTTTGGTGCAGATACAATCTTTTGATCGCCCATTATTGCATTTTAATGCAATGTCATGGCGACAAAAAAAAGCGTAATTCTGGCGTTTTTACTTTTTTCTTGCTACGCCGTTTAGCGACCAGGTTAATCCTTTTTTTATTGATAGATCGGGCTATTCTGAACGCGGCAATACCAAATATGTGTACGGTATGCTTGATTTTTTTATTGTTTTATTTATTAGGGCAAAAGGGGGGTGATTTGAACTTTTATCATTTTTTTTATATCTTTAAAAACTTTTTTTTTTTTTTTTTTTTTACTTTTGGCATGCTTCAATAGTCTCCATGGGAGACTAGAAGCTGCCACAACCCAATCAGCTCTGATACATAGAGGCGATGATCAGATCCATATATTTCCAAACTAATCTCTCAATATCTTCCCTCATGTAATCTCCGTCCTCCCAAGACCTCCTTCTCTCCTCCACACTTATTCGCTCCTCACCCAATTGCCTCCAAGACTTCTCCCGAATATCCCCCATCCTGTGGAATTCTGAGCCCCAACACGTCCGGTTATCCACCACATTTGGATCCTTGTAAAGAAACCTGAAAACCCACCTCTTCAAGAAAGCTTACAACATGTAATGACCACACAACCACCTCAACACCACTGGAGCTCCTGCAACCCCCGACCTACTGCCTCCTTCCCCACCATCCTGTAGAATGTAAGCCCGCAAGGGCAGGGTCCTCTCCCCGCTGTACCATTCTGTCATTGTTAGTTTGTTTACTGTAAGTGATATCTGTATTTGTATGTAACCCCTTCTCATATACAGCACCATGGAATTAATGGTGCTATATAAATAAATAATAATAATCTTCTCTATGTAGTAAATTACTCACTTGCTATGAGCGCCGACCACTGGGTGGCGCTCACAGCAATCCGGCAGTGACAACCATAGAGTTCTCCAGGAGACCTCTGGTTGTCTTGCCAATGTACCGGTGACCCGCGGTCACGTGACGGGGGTCACCGATGGACGCGTTTCCGGTCCGATGGCCGGAAGCATGGGTTAAATGCCGCTGTCAGCATTTGACAGCGGCATTTAACGGGTTAATATCAGAGGGTGGCTCAAGATTCCACCCGAAGCTATTCTGAGCACATGTCAGCTGTTCAAAACAGCTGGCATGTACCGGGAAAGATGAGGGCTCACCGCTGGAGCCCACATCAAAGGGAGGGAGTCCGACGTCGGCATACTATTATGCCTGACGTTGGAAAGGGGTTAAAGTGATCCTAACACCTGATGCATGCTGCCCAATCCGCGAGCAATATGTGTCATGCACTGGCTGTATAAACAGACAGATGTCTAACTCAGAATGCTGTGATGTTTCAGAGAAAAACATACTTTAAAAAACGCCGGGGACTGAGCCCTGCTGGAGACTAGCTGGGACAGGTGGATTCTCTCCACTCGCTGCCCTGGATTGACAGGTCTCTGCCTATAGGCACAAGCCTGTCAATCCTGGGCAGTGGGCCGAGAGAAGCTGGCAGGGACCCACCTGTCCGACTAGTCTACCTCGCAGTGTTGATCTCAAGCAGCTTTGAAAGTACGGTATGTTTTTCACATACACGTGCTGTGTTTATACAGCCAGGGCCTGATACATGCTGCTCACAGATTGGATATTGTGCATCAGGGGTCATGGTTCCTTTTAAAAATTACAAGACCAAATAGAGTTTCCCATGATAAAGAACTGCAATTTAGCCATAGAAATCAGATACAATATGTGGGCTAAGTAAGGATCCAACACGTGGAAGAAGCTAGTGCATGCATTTTTTTTCAAGGGCAGATTCTGACAGTGAAAAAATAATTGCTCATCTGCACTGCCCCATTGAATAACATTGATCTGAATGCTGTCTGTTTTTTCATGGACAGCATTGGACCGAAAACACGGTCGGGGAAATTGACCTAACACTGAGGAGAATGCTGGCACTGTAAGCAACATTTACTACATGTGTGCTTTGGAAAAGGATGGTTGCAATCAGAAATAGAATTAATTTGCGAGAAAATAATATCTCCTCTGTAAATACAGTCTGTATTGTTACAGTCAGTCCAAGTACTTGTTGGTACAGATGGAAGTGCAAGCTGCTGTACCATAAGTAATATTTGTTTTTGCCTTATTATGAGAAAAAACAATGACATCATGAAGTTAGAAACTAAATACAGGACTAGAGACTAGAGCAATCCATTATGATCCACTCAACATTAAATTCTCATATCATCTTAAAAGAAGGACTTTCACCACATTTGCATGTTAAACTGGCTACCTCATGATAAATTGTCTGAAGAGCTAAACAAAAAGTTTTCTTTTTTTCCCCATTTCTCCTCTCAGTCACAAAGTTAGGTGTCATAAATTTTAGCAGCTAATATGCCAATTTCCCCTTCAACTAAGTGGCTACAAAAAAAAAAAAAAAAACTACACAAATACAATACTCTGGATCTATCCCAAGTATAAGGCTATGTGCACACGCTGCGGATTTTGCGGCGGATCTGCAGCATTTCCGCAGCTGCGGATCCACAGCAGTTTCCCATGTAAACCTATGGGAAACGCAATCCGCAGTGCACATGCTGCGGGAAAAACCACGCGGAAACACAGCGGTTTACATTCAGCAGCACGTCAATTCTTTGTACGGATTCCGCAGCGGTTTTACACCTGCTCCATAATAGAAAACCGCAGGTGTAAAACCGCAGTGGAATCCGCACAAAAACCGCGGTAAATCTGCAATAAATCCGCAGGAAAAAAGCAGGGCTTTTGCCCTGTGGATTTATCAAATCCGCTGGAAAAATCCGCAGTGGACCATTCTACGTGTGCACATACCCTAAGGGCCGTTACCTAGGATGCGTACAGAGCGCTCCTAGTACCAAACACTGCTTGCACGATTCTTTTCACCACTGCCGCACTCCTCTCCTGGCACTGTCAAGTAATTACAATATGAATGTCATTACAGAACTGAGAAAGGAGAGCTGCAGCAGTGAGCAGTAATGAGGATGATCAAGAGAGCAACATTTTACACAAACAACGCTCTGACCTATCTGAGGTATTGGAGAACTATTACCTGATACCTGGGACAGATCTAGAACATTGTATATAATGACATTACAGTGCAGCTCTACTATTCTCCGAGCACTTGTAATAAGAGGAAGCTCAGAGGCTACGTGCACACGTTGTGGATTTTGCTCCGGATCTGCAGCGGATTGGCCTCTGCGGCTTCGCAGCAGTTGTCCATGCGTTGTACAGTACCACGTAAATGTATGGAAAACGAAATCTGCAGTGCACATGCTGCGGAAAATACCGCGCGGAAACGCTGTGTTGTATTTTACGTAGCATGTCAATTCTTTGTGCGGATTCCGCAGCGGTTTACACCTGCTCTTCAATAGGAATCCACACAAAAACCGCAGGAAATCCACAGTAAATCTGCAGTGCGTTTTACCTGCGGATTTTGAAAAAACGGTGCGGAAAAATCCGCACACAAATCCGAATCTGCAACGTGTGCACATAGCCAGAAAATGGCCGGTGTCACACTTGTGAGTGCAATGCGAGAAACTTGAGCAAGTTTTTTTTTTCCCCATTTTTCAGTACATTATTCAGTAAAATGAATGTTGCCATTTAAAAGTACAATATGCCCCACAAAACACAAGCTGTCATACCTTTATGGGGGTGGAAAAAAAAAGAAGTTATGGCTTATAAGAAGGGAAGCAAAAAACGAAAATTGGCTGTGGCACAGGAAGCATATCCTATGTTAGCCAACTCCATCGGTAGCCAGAATCTCTTGTGTTTTAAAGGGAATCTGTCAGCAGGTTTTTGCAATCCTATTTGAGAACAAGATATAAGGGCAGAGACCCCCTGATTCCAGTGATGTATCACTAAGGCCGGGTTCACATTAGCGTTTCTGTGTGCAGCATTTGATCCGCATAGATCCGCGTGCGTCATGCGCACATATCTTTAACATGATGTACGCATGTACATGTGTTTGCATGCGACATTTCAAGGTGTCCGGCGAAAGTAACATGTTGCATTTTTTGAGGCGTCAATTATGCGCAGCCATGCCCACGATTGCTGATTGAGTGCGTCAAAAAAACGCATTACTGTCTATGGGAACGCACTGGTAAGCAAGGACATGCGTACGCATGCATTGGATGAGCTTGAGTACTCCAGACTGTGCATGTCCAGAAACTGTTCTGAGACACGCCCTCCTGGAAATACAGAATGCATGTGCATAAACAATGCAAACAAAAATGCATTCAAACGCTGCAGGTTTTTTGCCGTCATGCGTAAGCTGATGCGGATAAAAAATGCTGCGTAAACATGCGTTTTGGCATGCGTTTACGCGTGCAGATGATATGCTGCACACAAATACGCAAATGTGAACTTAGCCTTAAAATAGGTTTTTTGTCAGATGTTTTTGGCAGCGTTGCTTGAAAAATGAAAATACCAAGTCGCTAATTTTTGCTCAACTCCGCATTGCAAAAAAATTTGCGCCCATTTCAGGCATAAACACTTTGATATATTAGTAGCAAAGTGTGTTTGTCTACAGAACAGAAAGCTCACAGATGAACACTTCAGTGTGCTCTACCTGTGGGGTGCTTTAATGCCACAGATTCAAGTGCAGTGAAACCACCACCAAATCGGCATGAGTTAAATGGGGATCTTGATGTGAGTTTGCCAATGGTGGCAACAGAATTCATCACTTGAATTTTGGCCTCTACAGGGTAAATGGGAGTCTATGGCTATTTACAGCAAATTCTGCATTCTTGAAGGTATCTGTCCCACAAATACATGGCTCACAAGGAATCTGTCAGCAGGATTTCACTTTCAAACTATTTTTTTATGGGCATATAGCTTTTACAAGGACCAATCCAGAAATACCTTTATATGTCCAGTTTGTTCCTCCCTTACTGATAAATCAGTGTTTCAATTGATATGCAAATGAGGCTGTATAGCAAGTCTCTGTCACTCCAGCTCTATTCCCCGCCCAGCACTGCCTCCTTCTGCCTTACTGACAGCCCCTTTTTCCTAAAGTCACACAGTATAGAGACTGTCCTACTAGCAGCCGATGGAGAATACAGCTGGAGTGACAGAGGCTTCAAATCTATGCTAACCATTTGCATATCAATATCAATTGAAACACTAAATAATGGAGGAATGAACTAGCCTTGTAACCGTATAGCTGAACTTGTCTTTATACTTGCTCATATAAATAGTGTGGGGGTGAAATTCTGCATTCAGATTCCATTTTTAAAACATCTCCGTAGTGTCTTAATTCCTGACGACTGTTTACATGTATCTTTTATAGGGCCATCTGCTGAAATTTTAGAACTATTTAAAAAATGTCCTGCCACACGTCAGGTCACGACTTTTAGTAAAAATGATTACACACCAGAGTGTGTGTTATTACTATGTAAGCTTACAGAAAGCAACTATGAGCAACTGTTTCAACAAAGACCAAAAGCTACAGTCCCAACTAGAAAACAAAGCGTAACAGGTGTATTAGTGCTTTGTTCTAAACTGAGACTGCACAGCTGGAGTGTAACCCATGCCACACAGGTAGTAAATCATCCCTCAGCAGTGTCCACACAGTTATTCCTTAATTTACAGTCCCTTCTGTTCTGAAACACAAAGAAACAATCAGAAGTAGATGGATCAGGGATTACAGCATATAAATATAGTTACATCTATATACGAGTGCTGTGCTGCTTTATGCCTACAAACAGAAGTAAAGGACTAGTGAATTTGATACAACTGCAAATGTTTATAGAACATTAAAGGACAATATTTTTTATCATTGCCTCCCTCCAGTAGTGTACTTTTACCAATAGACGTCTTCTGCCATTTCCATCACCACTCATCAGGTCCTCATCTGCATCACGTGACCACAGCTCTAACGCACACAGCGGATCTTTACTTCCTTTCAACCACTCATATAGTGATAATAAGTTGTTCGTGGTTGTAACCATGGATACCAAAGCTACTACAATGCCCTGCACATGGGGTAAGCGACATAGCGAATCAGAACTATGCCATGCTTCTATTTGGAGATATTTGCTAATATTACTACATCTACCACATACTGGGATAGGATCTTTGGGCTTTATATACACAAAACCCTGTCCTGTTTGTTCCCCCTCTTCACCTTCACTTTTCATCCACCCTTTTGTCTCTCGTCTTCTTTACCCCTCTAAGTCTGGACATACTGTGGCGCAAGTGATCTATTGTCCTGATCATCTTTTGCTGATACACATGTATTTGGAAGGACTTACTGTACTTTTTGTCAGCTGCTCAGTATTTGCATGTCTTCATGCACAGTAAGTTAAATTATTTGTTTAGAGAAAAAAAAAAATGCTTATATGAAAAATAAGAAAATTTGTATTGCCATATAGCATTGTTATATACGGTAGATATCACATCCTTCAGGCTCCAGGAAAACATTAGCAATAACTAATGTACATTTTTATTTACTGACTAGTAATGTATAGAAGCCAATATTGTGATGAATACTTTGTCCACAGAATGGATTTTACTAGTAAACGGATACTATAAAGAAGAGCAGAAAAGGTTACGTCATCACATTACTCAATAGTGCTCAGGGCATGAATGAGAAATCATCGGCACATCTTACTGGGCTGTACATCACAGACTTAGGTTACCCACTCTTGGTAGGACCAGCGTAAGACCTACATCTATAAGATAACCTGGCACAGGAAATCTACGCATGGCAAACAGAAAGCTGTATTCATGGCTTCTAGATTTTTCTTCATACACTGGCTGCATGTAGAATTTCACACATACCTGAGTGGACATGTCTGACGTATAACAACGGGACACAGCACTATTCAAGCTTCAAATATAAGGGAATATAGGACATCACATGGGATCATGTATTTAGCATCATTAGATTAAAGGAGTTATTCAGGCTGAAATGAAATGTTGCAGTCACTATGACAGTGTAAGGCTTCCCCTGTATTCCCCAAGCAGGTGAGTATTCAAGTGACTGCAGGCATAGCATACTTGTGGTCACATGCCAACTAGTCGGATCCCCCCTTCCCTCCATTCTATTGTGTGGAGAGAAGCTGGGTGAGTCTAGTCAGCACGTGATACAAATCGCATATGTGTAGTCATATGACCAGCCACACACAAGGGAAATATATGGAAATCATCACACTGTCAGGATCAAGCAGTGTGCAGTCACACACAGTGACTGCAGACTTTTCACTTCAGCCCAGACAAACCTTTTAAATCCAGAAGTTGCAGAAAATGTTTGAAATGGATTTGGGAGCATTTTCGCTAAAAATTGAGCATGCTTTGCACACGAAAATCCACAGCATGCTCTGATTTCTGTGCAGATATTTTTCTACTACATGCGGATCTGATTGTAATGGACAGAAAATGGAGTAAGTGGCGGATTATGTACCGTAAACAGCAACAAATCTTCAATATGTGGCTCAGGCATTACAGATCTGTTCTGTGAGAACCTTAGTATGGCGCCCAAACACCATTATTCTGTACATGCCTTTCATTTTCCAAACAGGTACATGGAGGTTTTTTCCTCAAAGGTGTTCTTCCCTAGAAACAGAGTATGTTTCGACAGTGTGCCATGAAGAAAGCTACAAATAAAAGACATCTGCAGCATATCAAGGATGCTGAAAAAGGTTAGCCATTCTCTGTAGGTTGAAATTACATACTAAACGTGAGAATTACAGCTTGAGCAATTTAGTCTGTCCATTTTGACATTTTCACTAAAATTAACCAGTTCATTACTTGGTTTAAAATTGACTGCTGTGATGCAACTGTTTCTTGTATCAATGCCTGGCTGGTCAAGGCAGACAAAAATGCAATGCTCCAGTGAACATGGTCACTTGAATATTTCAGTTGCTCCTTAGCAACAAACCACAAATGGACACTTTAACAGCATGAGCTATTGCTAAGCAGCAAGTTGTAGACTGTTGCTATGGAGGGAATTTTAAATGTTTGTGTGGGGCTGTGTTTACACTTTGAGGTTATATTGTGCGTTTTGTGCTGCAGATCGAAAAAAACAGCAGCCGCAAATGTGGGAATGCTTGACATTTAAAATTCCCTCTGTCGCAACAGACTTCAACTTTCCACTTAGTAAACGAACACGCTGGGAAAGTATTTCATGCATTTTTTGATGCATACAGTGAGTGGCTTGCGAGAAACATTCCATACCCTTCCCTTTTTACTTATTTTCTTACATTACAAACTGTGTTTAAATACTTGTGTAATTCAATTAGTGTGTGATGTATCAGCACTAAATAGTCTAAATGCTGGTGAAGTGAGAAAAATATAGGTATAAGTTAAATTTATAGGCTCAAATAACTAAAAATTGGCATGTGCAAATGTATTCACCCCTTTTGCAATGAAGCCCCTAAAAATTTTCGGTGGAAGCAATTACCTTCATAAGCCACATACTAAGGCCGGTTTCACACGTCAGTGGCTCCAGTACGTGTGGTGACAGTTTCCTCACGTACCGGAGACACTGACTCACGTAGACAAATTAAAATCAATGTGTCTCTGCACATGTCAGCGTGTTTTCACGGACCGTGTGTCCGTTTGGAAAACATGGAGACATGTCAGTGTTCGTGGGCGCGCACGTATCACCCGGACCCATTAAAGTCAATGGGTCCGTGTAAAACACGTACCGCACACGGATGCTGTCCGTGTGCCGTGCAGGAGACAGCGCTACAGTAAGCGCTGTCCCCCCAGCTTGTGGTGCTGAAGCCGCCATTCATTTCTTCTCTCCAGCAGCGTTCACTGGAGAGAAGGAATAAAAAATCATTGTTTTTTGGGGTTTTTTGTGTTTAAAATAAAGATCCTTGTCACCACCCCCCTCCCACCCCCTGTGCGCCCGCCCGCTGGAAATAAAATACTCACCCGGCTCCCTCAATGCTTCCTCTCAGCGCCGCAGCTTGTCCTGTATGAGCGGTCACGTGGTGCCGCTCATTACAGTGATGAATATGCGGCTCCACCTCCCATAGGGGTGGAGCCGCATATTCATCACTGTAATGAGCGGTACCACGTGACCGCTCATACAGGAAGAAGCTGCGACGCTGAGAGGAAGCATCGAGGGAGCCGGGTGAGTATTTTATTTCCAGCGGGCGGGCGCACAGGGGGTGGTGACAAGGATCTTTATTTTAAACACAAAAAAAACAATGATTTTTCATTCCTTCTCTCCAGCGAACGCTGCTGGGAAGAAGGAATGAATTCCGGCTTCAGCACCAGATGCAGGGGACAGCGCTTATCTCTAGCGCTGACTCCTGCACGGTCCGTGTGGTACCCAGTCGGCACACGGGCGGCCCACGGCTGCCGCACGTGTGCCACACTGATGTGCCACGTGAGCACACGGATAACTACGGTACCGATTTTTCCGGTACCGGAATTATCTGGACGTGTGGGACAGGCCTTAGTGAAAGGAAGTCCACCTGTGTGCAATCTAAGTTTCACATGGTCTGTCAGTATACAGACCTTTACTGAATGGCCACAGGGGCTGCAACACCATCAGGCTATGTGCCCACATTATGGATTGGTGTGCGGATTTTTCCACACTGTTTTTGCAATATCCGCAGGTAAACCGCACTGCGGATTACCCGCGGATTTACCGCGGTTTTTGTGTGGATTCCACCTGCGGTTTTACTCCTGCAGATTCCTATTGAGGAGCAGGTGTGAACCGCTGCGGCATCCGCACAAAGAATTGACATGCTGCGGAAAAAACACCACTGCGTTTCCACGCGTTTTTTTCCGCAGCATGTACACTGTGGATTTTGTTTTCCATACGTTTACATGGTACTGTACAACGCATGAGAAACAGCTGCAGATCCACAGCGTCAAATCTGCTGCGGATCCGCAGCAAAATCCTCAATGTGTGCACATAGCCTCAAGCAAGAGGCACCACTAAATAGATAACACCATGAAGAACAAGGAGATCTCCAAACAAGTCAGGGACAAAGCTGTTTAAAAAGTACAAGTCAGGGTTGGTTTATTAAAAAAAAAATCCCTATCTCTGAGCACCATCAAATGGAAATAACATGGTACCACAACAAACCTGCCAAAAGAGGGCCGCCCCCCAGAACGTTGAACTTTTTGGCCACCAAGGTAAATGCTATATCTGGCACCAAATCAACACAAGAACAATATCCCAACAATGAAACATGGTGGGGGCAGCATCATGCCATGGGGATATTTTTTTGGGGAGCAGAGACAGGAAAAATGGTCCAAGCGGAGGGGAAAATGGTGTGAAAAACAGGGATATTCTTGAGCAAAACCTGTTTCAGTCTGTCAGTGATTTGAGACGGTTGGAGGTTCACTTTCCTACAAGACAATGACCCAAAGTATACTGATAGGCCGGGGTCACACTAGCGTTGAATATGGACGAGTGCTATGCGAGAAAACATGGCATAGCACTCGGACCATTGTTAATTAGTGATGAGCGAATATACTCGTTACTCGAGATTTCCCGAGCACGCTCGGGTGTCCTCGGAGTATTTTTTAGTGCTCTGAAATTTAGTTTTTATTGCCGCAGCTGAATGATTTACATCTGTTAGCCAGCATAAAAACATGTGGGGATTCCCTAGCAACCAGGCAACCCCCACATGTACTTATGCTGGCTAACAGATGTAAATCATTCAGTTGCGGCAAAAAAAACAATCTCCGAGCCGAGCACTAAAAAAATACTAGGGAGGACACACGAGCGTGCTCGGGAAATCTCGAGTAACGAGTATATTCGCTCATCACTATTGTTAATCTATGGGGCAGCTCCCATCACCTTTTTTTCTCAGGTGTATTCTGCATGCGAGAGAAATCGCAGCATGCTACAATTGTACACGTATATCGGCCGAGTGTCGCCAATGCAAATCTATGGATGCGAGAAAAAAAATCTGACAACATACATACCATCCGTGTGACTTGCGAGAAATACGCACACATGTTCCTTATTTCAGCCCATTGAGCCATTAAATTCAATGGGGAAAAGCAGTGAGAAATGTAAAGCCATACGCATGTCATACAGATACATGGGTGCGAGAAAATTGCATTGTAAATGCATTACACACAGATGACCATACGGAGAACACTTGTGCGACTCTCGGCAGGGAGACTTGGACCGATTTTTCACACGATAAATGTGACCCCGGTCTTAAAGTAACACTCGAGTGGTTTAAGGGGAAACGTGTAAATGTTTTGGAGAGGCCTAGTGGGGTGGCCTAGTCAAAGTCCAGACCTTAAGCTAATTGAAAATCTGTGGTCGGACTTGAACATTGCTGTTCACCAGAGGAAATCATCTAACTTGAAAAAGCTGGAGCAATTTTGCTTTGAGAAATGGGCAAAAATACTAGTGGCAGAAACTTATACAAAGCGACTCGCAGCTGTAATTGCTGAAAAAGGAGGCTCTACAAAGTATTGACTTTAGGGGGGTGAATAGTTAGGAACACTGAAAAGAAAAAAAGTTAAATCCCTCCGGAAAGCGCAGAAACTTATACAAAGCGACTCGCAGCTGTAATTGCTGCAAAAGGAGGCTCTACAAAGTACTGACTTTAGGGGGGTGAATAGTTAGGAACACTGAAAAGAAAAAAAGTTAAATCCCTCCGGCAGTGCAAGGAAAAATGGCTGTGTTGGCAGCAGTGCGAAACAAGTTAGAAACGGTATCCAGCAACAGGTCTTGGGATAAATAGTTAAAACAATTAGTTTATAAAAAATCAAAAAAGAATAAAATGAAAAAAAAAAAGAGAGCTATTGCCAGGAATATGCCCAGCCTTATGCACTTTGAACTGTCATGTTCTTAATCAGTCTGGCATGATCCCAGACCTGTTGCTGGATCTCTAACTTTTCGTGCACATTGAATTGTTCAGTTTTTTTTCCTATTTGTTGTTTGTTTCACAATAAAAAGAAAAAATATTCACAGTTGTAGGCATGTTCTTTACATGAACAGATGCAAACCCTCAGAAAAAAAACAGTTACATTCCAGGTAGATAGGTAGCAAAACACCAAAAATGCCAAGGGGGTGAATACTTTTGCAAACCAATGTATAAGGCTGCGTGTCCACATTCAGGATGGCCGGTGGTATCGCCGGAGCGGCGAAGCCTTCTGGGACGCGATGATGCCGGATGTGTTAACTGTACACATCCGGGATCATCGCACCCCTCCCATAGGGCCCTGTGTTATGCCTTGCGGTGACGCTGCATCCCCGCAAGGTGAACGGACATGCTGCGATCTGAAAAGACGCGCAGCATGTCCGGAGTCGCAGGGCCGCCGCGTGCGGGTTTCCACGCATAGTGGACACGGGATTTCAAAAAATCCCCTCCACTATGCTGGAACATCTGGACGCTGCGTGTTTGACGCTGCAGCTCTGCGCAGCGTCAAACAAGCAGCGTTTACTGACCGTGGACACATACCCTAATGCTGCTTTTTTTGCGGCTCAGACTCATTAATCTCAACAGGGAAAACCACTATTCAGGTATGTGCACATTGAGCTGGTTTTTTTTGAGCTGGTCAAAAACTATGCATTTATAAACTATGCATTTAGATATAGAGGAAATTTGGGGAGTTTTTGAGCAGGTTTTTATTTGAACAGTACCTGGTTTGCAGTGTTTTCCATCAACAGCATCTTCAAAAAAGTGTCATGCACTCTCGCCAGCCACTTTTCAAAACCTGATGCGGAAGAAAAACGCTCAATAGATGGAAAGTATTAACAGCAAGTCGTTTTACAATAGGAATGAATAAGGAAGGTCCTTCAATGTTTTTCAGAGCAGACCCCATTCTAAAAGACTTCTCAAAAATCCTGTTGGTGATTACCTTAAAAACACCAAAAAAAATGGACAAGCTGTCTTTATAAAAATGCACCCTGGGTAAATAAACGCAAGGTAGACAAACTGCAATGTGTGACTGAGATTTTAGAAATCTTATTCATTTAACTACTACTCAGTTTTCTTCTGCCCTAAAGCAAAATTGCTATATGTGAATAAGACCTAAGGGCTGTCCCACACGTCCAGATAATTCCGGTACCGGAATAAATCGGTACCGGAGTTATCCGTGTCCGTGTGCCTGGGAACTCACGTAGGCCATACGTGCGGCACACGTGTGCCGCCCGTATGGCGAGTGGGTACCACACGGAGCGTGTGGTACCCTGCATCGTGCTGAAGCTGCGATTCATATGTTCCCTGCAGCAGCGTTTGCTGCAGAGAAAATATGAATAATAGTGTTTAAAATAAAGATCTATGTGTCCGCCGCCCCCCCACCCCCTGTGCGCCCCCCCCCCCCCCCCCCGCTGTTCAGAAAATACTCACCCGCTCCCTCGTTGGCTGTCGCTCCTTCCTGGTCTGGCCCCATCTTCTCCTGTATGCGGTCACGTGGGGCCGATCATTTACAGTCATGAATATGTGGCTCCACCTCCCATAGGGGCGGAGCCGACTATTCATGATTGTAAATGAGCGGCCCCACGTGACCGCATACAGTAGGAGGCGCCGGGCAGAGAGGAAGGAGTGACAGCCAACGTGGGAGCGGGTGAGTATTTTCTGAACAGCGGGGTGGGAGGGCGGGGGACACATAGATCTTTATTTTAAACACTATTATTCATATTTTCTCTGCAGCAAACGCTGCTGCAGGGAACATATGAATCGCGGCTTCAGCACCATGTGGGGGGGGACAGCGCTTACTGTAGCGCTGTCTCCTGCACGCACACGGACCCCAGACGGAGAACGTCCGTGTGAGGTCCGTGTTTTACACGGACCCATTGACTTTAATGGGTCCGTGCAATACGTGCGCTCCCACGAACACTGACATGTCTCCGTGTTTGGCACACGGAGACACGGTCCGCAAAAAATCAATGACATCTGAACAGATGCATTGATTTTTATGGGTCTACGTGTGTCAGTGTCTCCGGTACGTGAGGAAACTGTCACCTCACGTACCGGAGCCACTGACGTGTGAAACCGGCCTAAGAGACTGTTTAGGGTATGCAAATGTAAATGCACTCCCTGATTGACAGCCTGCACTGCACACATATGCTACAGGGAGGGGCGTCAATCAGTGTGCAGGGAGGAGTGTGTTCAGTTTTGTGAGCTGTGAGAAGCAGCACATTAAAGGGAATCTCTCACCCCTTTCTTTCCATTTGAGATAAAAAATATGCTTCAATTGTGCATGATCTCTGCATTACAGCAGTAACTTTCATATCCCCCGATTCCCCACCTTTGCTGAAAAAATACTGTTGTAATCTCTCCGTTTTTGTATGTAAATTCCCCGGTCCGGTCCAATGAGCGGGGTCTGTTCGCCGTTTCTCCCCACCTCCTGCCTTGCTCTACGCTCTTCTTTCCTGAGTTGGCATGGTTTTCCTGCGCAACGAAGTGGCCTCTCGCGCGTGCGCAGTATGTTTTGCCCAAAAGTGGGCAAAGCATAAAAATCATTATTGCGCATGGGCCATTTTACATTATATTCTGTGCCCCGGAAGTCTTGCCATGGAAGGGGGGCATAGAACGTAATGAAAAAAGCCGACGCATGCACAATAGTGATTTTATGCATTGACCACAGTTGGGCAAAGCATACTGCGCAGGCGCTAGAGGCCAAGTCAATGCGCACGCGCAGAAACTGTACGGAATCTGTGCTATTCACAGATCTCGTTACGTCGAGAACGCCGAGGAGCAGGGGGAGAGACGGTGAATAGGCCCCGCCCATCGGACCAGGGTAATTTACATACGAAAACGGAGAGATTACAAAGGTATTTTCTCAGCAAAGGTGGGGAATCGGGGGATATGAAAGGTACTGCTGTAATGTAGAGATCATGCACAGTTGAATAATATTTTTATCTCAAATCGGAAAAAAAGGGGTGACAGACTCCCTTTAACCCAATGATTGGAAGAGAGCGGCTATAAGGCGAACATAACTTCATTTTCTCCCTGTAGCCGCTGTTCCAGTAAGCCGGAGAAACATTATTTAACCCCATCACGACCGAAGACATATAGATGCGTCATAGGTCGTGCCTCTCCCTTTTCTGCGGGCTCTGGAGCTGAACCAGCATCTTTTCCAGCACATGACAGCTGATTTGAGCTGTCATGTGCCCCTTACAACCGCCGGCTGTTAACATGTTAAATGCCACTATCAATCTCTGACAGCAGCATTTAACATAATGCGCCAGATGAGCCACACAACCCTGCCCTTCACATGATCAAGGGGGTGTTGATGACAACTGGGGGGTCTGTCTGCACAAGACCCCCACGCTTGTTATTGTCGATCTGCTATGAGTGCCGCCCAGTGGCTGGCGTTCACAGCAGATGACCATTTCTGCTATACATGGCAGGCTAAAGCCCTGCTATGCATAGCACAAGCGATCGGAGCTTCAAGTCTCCTATGGGGACTATTGAAGCAGGTAAAAATTAGAATAAAAAAGTTTTAAAAAATATTAGAAAAAAAAGTTTAAATCACCCCTTTTATGCCCCATTCAAAATAAAAAAAAACACATATTTGGTGTCGCTGCGTTCAGAAACACCTGATCTATCAGAATCTAAAACTAAATTAATCCAATCAGTAAACAGCGTAATGAGAACAAAAAAAAATCAAAAGGACAGAATTAAATTTTTTTTTGTCGCCTCAACATTGCATTAAAATACGATAACAAGTGAGCAAAATATGGTATGCACCACAAATTAGTATAACTAAAACATCAGCTCAGTGCGCAAAAATAAGCCCTCACCCAGCCACAGATCTCAAAAAAATGGAGACACTACGGGTCTTTTTTCTTTTTACAAACTTTGGATTTTAACCACTTAAATAAAAAAATAACATATACATGCCTTGTATCTACGAGCTCATAAAACAATTATGGAATAGCACTTTCTTTGCAATTTCACTGCACTTGGAATTTGCTTCCCGTTTTCCAAAATTAATTATGTAAAATTAATGATGTCATTCAAAAGTACAACTCTTCCTGCAAAAAAACAAGTTCTCACATGGCCATATTGAAGGAAAAATAAAAAAAATTATCGCTCTGGAGAGAAGAGGAAGAGAAAACGAAAATACGGAAAATCCCAATGTTTTGAAGGGGTTAAATGCCAATTGCCTTCAGATTACCCTTATATCTGCAGGTAAATAGCATTTAATTTTGGAAGTGACAGGTTCCCTTTAATAAACATTGCCTATCCCACCCCCAATGCCTTCAGCTCCATCAGCTGGTCGCTGAGATCAATCCGCAATAAAAATCTGCATAATAATGAGCATGTTGCAGATTTTCCACAGTGTGTGACTGGGATTTGTGCTGTGGATTTGTGGTGCAGAATTCACATCACAATTCTGTGACACAGGAACTTGATCTAGGTCTTGTTTATAAATTAGTGATGTATCTTCTTGAACTGAATGACACAACGATCTAGTGAAATACAACTTTTCATAACAAGGAGCCACAGAGTAAACAAGTGACCGAACCCTAACAGCAGAAACATCAATGGAATGTCCTCACCTACTTTCTACAGCAAGGAATCACAGCTCACAGAGTTCATTTATGATTAACCAAGTTGTACGACTGCTGAACACGCAAACAATCGACATATACAGGGCTAAAAACGACAGCTCCAATGGCTAATAGTAACATATCACTTTAAAAAAAAGAAAAAAGAAACAATGTTCACAAATGATTTCTACTGGAAAACAAAATATATTTGATTTGAATCATATAAAGCCATTACATACAACAGTGCTTGATGCATAGGTCTCCTTCAAGTGTCGGTGTTTTCTAGGTTATTATTTATTGGTTATAGACTATGGCAATGTTTTCTTGTTTGCTTTTCTGGCAATCATTGGTCCACAAATAAAAACATGTCCAATTTCGATCCACTTTTCGTGAAAAAAGTAAGCACAGCACATGGATGCCATCCGTGTTGCATCAGTAAGTTTTTTACGGTTTAATGGATAGGAAGAGCTTGGAAACCTACTACACGAGCCAACTGTACTATTGATACAACTACAAAAAAGACCTTATACAGCTTGATACAAGACATTTTTTATGGTTGGTCATAGAAAACATATGCAACTACAGAGTTATATAGCTGATTCTGTTTGGCAGAACCCTGCAAACACTGAACACTATGTGAGTTTACGGTGGCTCAGTGGTTAGCACAGTAGCTTTGAAGCGCTGGGGTCAAATCCCACCAAGGACAACATATGTAAGGAATGTGTGTTTCCTCTGGATATTCCGGTTTTCTCCCATACTCCAAAGACATACTGAGAGGGAGTTTAGATTCTGAGCCCCAATGAGGACAGTGACAATACCCAGGGCTGTAGAGTCGGAGCCCATTTTGGTGGAGTCGGTGTCATGGAAATTGAGGAGTCGGAGGTTGTAGACAGGTGTCTTTTATAGTGTTAAGTTCAAACATGTGCCATTGCTACAGGTAATGAGTGAAGGACAGAAGAGCCTCTTACAGAAGTTACAGGTCTGTGAGAGCCAGAAATCTTGCATGTTTTTAGGTGACCAAATACTTATTTTCCACCATAATTTGCTAAATAAATCTTGCCAAATCAGGCAAGGTGATTTTCTGGATTTGATTTCCCATTTTGGTTCTCATAGTTGTGGTCTACCTATGATGTCAATTACAGGCCTCTCATCTTTTTAAGTGGGAGAACTTGCACAATTGGTGGCTGACTAAATACTCAAATTTAAAGGCCCCAGTGCACATTAGAATGACACAAACAGAATCTGGAGATTTTCAACCTAATGTGTATGGTGCCTCCTCACTGATTGTTCCTGGAAAGAGAGATGCCCAGTATGCTGAATTTCAATGTCTGCCAAATTATTTTATTCTCTGGGGTAAGTCGGACAGTGGAGTCAGTAAGGCTAGTTTCACAGCAGGGCTGCGGATGAAATCCTTCTTCCTCCATGAAGCCCCACCCACTGCCACGCCTCTTCCTTCAGCTCCGCATACGTCTGCATGCGTCCTGTGTACCCTATCTTTAACATTGGGTAAGCAGGCCATGCGGATGCCTCCACATACGTCGTTTTGAAGGTACGCCGACTGCAACAAATGCAACATGTTGCTTTTGACGCAGGTCAGCACAGCGTCAAGACGACGCATGCGGAAGCATCCACATTAGTGATAAGCGAGTATACTCAGTATCGAGATTCCCCGAGCACGCTCGGGTGTCCTCCAAGTATTTGTAAGTACTCGAAAATGATTTACATCTGTTAGCCAGCTGGATTACATGTGGGGATTCCCTAACAACCAGGCAACCCCCACATGTACTTATGCTGGCTAATAGATGTAAATCATTCAGCTGCGGCGCAGAAAACTAAATCTCTGAGTGCTTACAAATACTTAGAGGACACCCGAGTGTGCTCGGGAAATCTCGAGTACCGAGTATACTCGCTCATCACTAATCCACATACATCCGCATGGCCTGCGTACCAAATGTTAAAGATAGGGTACGCAGGATGCATGCAGATGTAGGCGGAGCTGAAGGAAGAGGCGCTGCAGTGGGCGGGGCTTCACGGAGGAAGGTTTTCATCCGCTAGTGTGAAACTAGCCTAAGCCAAACCACAGACTGACTCCAACTCCCATCACTGCCTCACTAATGAACATGTGCATAAAGTGCAGCACAGATTCATCTTGGCTGAAAGCAGAGATCCTCAAATCAGGAATAGAACAGAAATTTCTCGGACATTTCATAACTTTACAAAATTCTTAAGAAAACATTTACAGCACATCCTTGCACTGAACTACTGTACCCAATTTATTATATATTTTAGGAGTTTGAGTTGCTCCATTTTATACCAACTCCACCAAAATGGACACCAATTCCGACTCCACCGCCCTGGGAGTAAGTTGCTGCCAGAGGAGTCTCCCCATTTATGTGTATAGGGGGCAAGACAAGCTGTTGGACAAAGGAGCATATAACCTACAGCTATTTAACGGAGTTTTTACATTTTGTACATTTATGGCATTTCCTTAAGATATCACATAAATCTATAGTAGAGGCCAATAAGACCTGCATCTCTATCTCAAGAACCAGGCACTGAAGCATGCAGAGAAATGGCATAAATGTACAAGAATGGAATACCTCTTTAAGGTGTATGACAGCTTTGCATTTCTGAGATTTTTTAATACCATTTTAAAAGGACTCTGTCAGCACAGAATGACTGTTCAAACCAAGTACACCTTTATATACACCTTCTCACCTGTTTATTTCTCCATCTATCTCTGCCCTTCCCTGGCTAACAGAATCAAGAGATGTCAAGGAAGAGGGGAGAGGACATAGACAAGCAGGTGGGAGGTGTATGTAAATTATTGGCCCTGCCATGAAGCACCGAGCGACTGTACTTGGTTTGAACAGATATTCTGCGCCGAGTCCCTTTAATCCGTTTTCTAAAGTGGTACAGGCTAAAAAAAAAGCTGATGGTGGTCAGTTCTGTTGCTTTGTAGTGCTGGGGTCATGAGTTCAAAGCCCAAAAAGGACAACATCTACAAGGCCCAGTGTTCGCGTGTGGGTTTTCCACAGGGTACTCCGATTTCTACCAACACTCCAAAGACATACTGATGGGGAATGTTGATTGTGAGCACCATTGGGGACATTGATGATGTCTGTAAATAGCTGTGGTATAGCACTACATACTGCGAGTAAAAAAATAAATATTAGGCTACTTTCACACTATCGTTGTTTGCTGTAAGTCGGAATACGTCGTTTTGGAGAAAAAACGCATCCTCCAAAGTTGCCCGCAGGACACGTTTTTTCTTCATAGGCTTGCATTAGCGACGCATTGCGACATATAGTCACGCGTCGCATCCATCTTGCGACTGATGCGTCGTGTTTTTGCGGACCGTCGGCACAAAAAAGTTACATGTAACTTTTTTTGTGCGTCGCGGCCGGAACTCCGCCTCCTCCTCCCCGGACATTACAATGGGGCAACGGATGCATTGAAAAACTGCATCCGCTGCCCCCGTTGTGCTTAATTAACACACTGTCCGTCGGTACGTCGGGCCGACGGTTTGCGACGGCCCGTACCGACGGACTAGTGTGAAAGTAGCCTTAGGGTAAATTCCTATACTGCAGACATTTCTGTGACAGAACATCGGTTCCTTTCATCTGAACAGAATTGCTTCAGGTAATTGAATTGGGATGTGCCCTTAGGATGAGGAGTTGAGAATGCCCATAAGATGCGATAGGAACATGAGGTGAATATGCAATCTCCAGGCAGTGTGGCTTCGTCAGGAGAGGAGTTGTAGCTAGCAGAGACGCAGCCTCATGCTGTGTATCTCCAGAACATATAGTTGCATCTGTGTATACCTATATATCACACAGTGGGGACTGGATGGTAGCAGCACAAAGGTTGCTCAGCTGAGGCAACTTTGCTTCTGAGAGGAGGTGAGGGTGCGTAAGGCTATGTGCACATGCTGCGGATTTTGCTGCGGATCTGCAGCGGATTGGCCGCTGCGGATTCGCAGCAGTTTTCCATGAATTTACAGTACCATGTAAACCTATGGAAAACAAAATCCGCAGTGCACATGCTGTGGAAAAAAAAAGGCGTGGAAACGCAGCATTGTTTATTCCGCAGCATGTCAATTCTTTGTGCGGATTCCGCAGCAGTTTACACCTGCTCCTCAATAGGAATCCGCAGGTGGAATCCGCACAAAAACCGCGGTAATTCGGCAGTGCGGATTTCCTGCGGATTTACCAAAATTAGTGCGGAAAAATCCGCACACCATTCCGCAATGTGTGCACATAGCCTAACCAGCCCGACACGAGGGCGCGTGCGTGACCAGCCCGAAACGAGGGCATATTGTGCGACCAGCCTGACACGAGGGCGCGCGCGTGACCAGCCCGACACAAGGGCATACTGTGCGACCAGCCCGACACGTCGGGGGCATATTGTGCGTGACCAGCCCGACGCGAGAGGGCATATTGTGCGTCACCAGCCCGACGCGAGAGGGCTTATTGTGCGACCAGCCCGACGCGAGAGGGCATATTGTGCGTGTCCAGTCTGACGCGAGGGGGCATATTGTGCGTGTCCAGCCCGACGCGAGGGGGCATATTGTGCGTGACCAGCCCGACGCGAGGGGGCATAGTGTGCGTGACCAGCCCGACGTGAGGGGGCATAGTGTGCGTGACCAGCCCGACGCGAGGAGGCATAGTGTGCGTGACAAGCCTGACGCGAGGGGGCATAGTGTGCATGACCAGCCCGACGCGAGGAGGCATAGTGTGCGTGACCAGCCCGACGCGAGGGGGCATAGTGTGCATGACCAGCCCGACGCGAGGGGGCATAGTGTGCGTGACCAGCCCGACGCGAGGAGGCATAGTGTGCGTGACAAGCCTGACGCGAGGAGGCATAGTGTGCATGACCAGCCCGACGCGAGGAGGCATAGTGTGCATGACCAGCCCGACGCGAGGGGGCATAGTGTGCATGACCAGCCTGACGCGAGGGGGCATAGTGTGCGTGACCACACCATATAAAGTAGCCCTCGCCAGGTTCACGTTGCAGCCACACTAATCCTGCCCATGCATTTCTTCCCCACAGAGAGGAATAACAGGGAAGCCTTGACAATGGCCGTGCAGGCACAGGTGGTAAGGGTAACCAAAGCGAAGGGTAATCCCTATTGTCACACATCACACACCAGTGCGAGCCGCCGCCTTCCCGGTGACATCAGCACGAGCCATGGTCTCCCAGGTCACGGTGAGGTAGCCGGTCCCTGGCACACAATGCCGAGCGCAGGCCCGTATCACACACACTGTGAGGAGAGCGGCTCGGCCCACGGCAGACCATTGCCTGCACCGGGGGAGGGGAGCGCCGAGGCTACACGAGAACCAGCTCCAAAGTTTAAAAGGCAGAATGGACGGAAACATGGACGGCCGGAGGGGCTGAGTGACGGCCGGGACGAGGCAGGGATGCTGCTCCGGGAAGGACCGGGCTCCTCGGACTTTGTGAAGGAATGCGCCGGGCTCCACTTCCTGCCCGTACACAAGTCGGCAGCAAGTAACGGTCCTCAGACAAGTGACAATGGCTGCAGGGCACAACTAGTCATCCTCCAGCCGAGCCCCCGGGACCTGCCACAGGGTGGGGTGAGCCGTGCACAACATGACGGTGCAAGAAAAAGTTGTGGGAGATGAGTGACACGAGCCGGGCACACACCAGAGAGCTCCCCGGCCAGCACCCCGCCCCCTCCCCGAAACTACTCACCAGACACCCTGCAGAGGAGCAGCCAGGCGAGGGCACAGGCACAGGGCGCGAGTCCGGCACCGGAGCCCCGTCTCCACGCCATGACTGCGGGGAATGCCGCTGCCTCCTCTCCCCGGATCGCAGCTGCTCTGCTGTAACACAACGCGGCTCCCAGTCCCAGCCTCACAATGCGCGGAGCACGGAGGGGGTGGTGGCTGGGATGCGCCGCAGAACCCGAGCCGACTGGGAGGGGCCAGGCCAGACAGATCTCCGAGGTCACCCGAGAGCTGCTGGGGACCCCCGGTACGAGCATGTGTCCCCCGACAGCTGAGGCCCCGCACTGCTCCCCGGGAGAAGCCTCCCCGCCAGACCCTGTGTGGTGCAGACAGGAGGCGGCGGGAGAAATCCGTGCAAAGTGTGCGGGCGCCGGAGGTGTTCCTGGTCACGTAAGCCCCGCACGTCCCCGGTCTGGGACCATCACAGCCTTACCCCGGTACTTGTGGTGGTCGTGTCAGGGGAAAGTGTCGCCCCGGTAATCCCCGGAGCAGCCACAGTTGTCAGAGAGCCTCCACTGTGTGAGCCATAGGCTCAGGAGGAACAATGTATCTCCTACCGTATACATATCGTGTCAGCAAACACCAGTGGCTACATACGTATCACACACTATAGACAATGCATACATGCGACATATAATGTACCATCTGCTAGACCGCACAGATCGGGCGTCAGTGTGGGATATACACACTCATTTATAGGCTATAGATGTTTATAAAATAGACCATGCATCTGCACATGCCTTAATCAAAAATCTGCAAAAACCCCTAGTCCATGCCCTCTTCATCTCCCACCTTGACTACTGCAACCTCCTGCTCTGTGGCCTCCCCTCTAACACTCGCACCCCTCCAATTTATTCTAAACTCTGCTGCCCGACTAATCCACCTGTCCCCCCCCCCCCCCCCCCGCTATTCCCCAGCCTCTCCCCTCTGTCAATCCCTTCACTGGCTCCCCATTATCCAGAGACTCCAGTACAAAAGCCTAACCATGACCTCTGTTTCTCAGAAGAGGCAATTTGCATATTATATTTCCCAGAGGAGCATTGCGCGGCGAATAAGCCTGCTTACCTTGACAAGCCAGAGATGGTATGTCCCTCTCCATAAGGAGAAACGCTACCCCTTAGACCCCACTCCAGAGCCTCTCACCTAGCCAAATCAGTTCTCATGCTTCTCACTGACGAGGGCCAACAGCCCGAAACACCGTGTCTGCGAATTGAGATACTGATTTGGCTTTTATCCTAAGTCATAGTGCACGACTCGTTAAAGGGTTGATTGTGACTTGTAGGATCGCTACCCCCAACAGGTGGCACTATATAGAGTTCAAGTCCTCTTTTTCTCAGAAGAGGCAATTTGAGTAACTATGACATACAAAGCCATCCACAACCTATTTCCTCCATACATCTGTGACCTCGTCTCCCGGTACTTTCCTGCACGCAATCTCCGATCCTCACAAGATCTCCTTCTCTACTCCCCTCTTATCTCCTCTTCCCACAATCGAACACAAGCTTTCTCCTGCGCATCACCCCTACTCTGGAACTCTGTAGCCCAACATATCAGACTCTTGCCTACTATGGAAACTAGTGATGAGCGAGTGTACTCGATGCTCGGGTTTTCCCAAGCATGCTCTGGTGACCTCCGAGTATTTATGACTGCTCAGAGATTTAGTTTTCATAGCGGCAGCTGAATGATTTACAGCTAGTACCCAGCCTAAGTACATGTGGGGGTTGCCTGGTTGCTAGGGAATCCCCACATGTAATCAAGCAGGCTAGTAGCTGTAAATCATTAGCTTCCGGGAAGAAAACTAAATCTCTGAGCAGTCATAAATACTCAGAGGTCACCCGAGCAACGAGTGCACTCGCTCATCACTAATGGAAACCTTCAAAAGAAACCTGTACAGTAGATCCACCTCTTCCAACAAGCCTACAACTTGCAGTAACCCTCGTTCCACTGTAACACTGCATGACCAGCTCTACCCTCATCTATTGTATCCTCAGTCTCACCCATCTCTTGTAGATTGTGAGCCCTCACGGGCAGGGTCCTCTCTCCTTTTGTACCAGTCAGTGACTCGTTTTGTTTCGAGATTATTGTACTTGTTTCTTATTAGGTATACACTTTTGCACATGTAAAGCGCCATGAAATAAATGGTGCTATAATAATGATAATGTATACATTCTATACAATGTACCATCTAGTATACGTATAGATAGGGTATCTGTGTGTCAGCAAGCACAATAGTGGGATATGTAAATGTATACACTAAGGGTATGTGCACACGTTGCGGATTTCTTGCAGAAAATTCCTGAAGAAAACCGGAAATTTTCTGCAAGAAATCCGCATTTTTTTTTTTGCGTTTTTTTTCCGTTTTTTTCGCGTTTTTTTAGCATTCTGCAAGCGTAATTAGCTTGCAGAATGCTAAAGTTTTCCCTGCGATCTGTAGCATCGCTTGGAAAACTGACTGACAGGTTGGTCACACTTGTCAAACATAGCGTTTGACAAGTGTGACCAACTTTTTACTATAGATGCTGCCTATGCAGCATCTATAGTAAAAGATAGAATGTTTAAAAATAATAAAAAAAATAAAAAAATGCTTATACTCACCCAGACATCTCACCGGCGTCCGTTCCGTATAGCTGGTCTGTGCGCACAGGACCTCCCGTGACGTCACGGTCACGTGAGCGGTCACATGACCGCTCACGACCAATCACAGGACAGTGACGTCATTCGGCGAGGTCCTTCAGCGCACACCAGGTACAGAAACCGAACGGCAGCGTGCGAGGAGGCGGCAAGACATCGAGGGTGAGTATAGGACTGTTTATTATTTTATTTCTTATTTTTTGACCACTTATATGGTGCCCAGTGCGTGGAGGAGAGTCTCCTCTCCTCCACCCTGGGTACCAACCGCATATAATCTGCTTACTTCCCGCATGGTGTGCACAGCCCCGTGCGGGAAGTAAGCAGATCAATGGACCCCTAGGTGTGCGGAATCCCTGCAATTCCGCATTTTTAATGAACATGTTGCTTTTTTTTCCGCTATGCGATTTTTTCGCGGAAAAAATCGCAACATTTGCACCAAAAATGCGGAATACCCTGTAAATAATAGGAGGCTTATGTAAGCGTTTTTTTTCGCGTTTTTATCACGTTTTTATAGCGAAAAAACGCGAAAAAAACGCTAACAATCCTGAACGTGTGCACATGGCCTTAAGGTGCTATTGATAAGAAATTCTCACTAGATCTTGGTAACAACCCATCCAATCCACACGGAAAAGACCTCAAACAATAGATGTCCCTAAACTAAGTTATGTGTAATAATGAGAAATGACACAGTGAAAAGTATTGAACGCACGAAGTAAAAGCGAAGGTGCAAGAAGCCATGGAAAGTCATGACACCAGCTGAAATGTATCAATAACTAGAAAGCAATCCTGCCACTTAGTGAAAAATATCAGCTCTTCAAGTGATGGCCTATAAAAAGGTGTCTCATTACTAAGATGTCACACAAACATCTCATGATAGGTAAAACCAGTGAGCCTTCTCAGGACGTTCGCAACTTTATTATTGCAAAACATACTGATGGCATTGGTAACAGAAGAATTTCTAAACCACTGAAGGTCCCAGTGAGTACTGTTGGGGCCATAATCTGGAAGTGGAAAGATCATCATTTCACCATAAACTGGTCACGATCAGGTGCTTTCCCCAAGATTTCAGACGATTTCCTAACTATTGGAGGCAGCTGACAGTGGTGGGTTCTGCTTGACCTTTCCTGGCTGTTATCTGTGACAACCATGAAATGGCCATGAACCATGTGCTTCTCACAAGATTTCACACAGACTAATGAAAAGAATTAAGGTACCTTCACACGAAACGACATCGCTAGCGATCCGTGACGTTGCAGCGTCCTCGCTAGCGATATCGTTTCGTTTGACACGCAGCAGCGATCAGGATCCTGCTGTGATGTCGCTGGTCGCTGAATAAAGTCCAGAACTTTATTTGGTCGTCCGATCGCCGTGTATCGTTGTGTTTGAAAGCAAAAGCAACGATACCAGCGATGTTTTACACTGGTAACCAGGGTAAACATCAGGTTACTAAGCGCAGGGCCGCACTTAGTAACCCGATGTTTACCCTGGTTACCAGCGTAAAAGTAAAAAAAACTAACAGTACATGCTCACCTGCTCGTCCTCCAGCGTCTGCTTCCTGAGTCTCCTGACACTTACTGAGCGCCGGCCCTGAAGTGAAAGTGAAAGCACAGCGGTGACGTCACCGCTGTGCTGTTAGGGCCGGAGCTCAGTCAGTGTCAGGAAGCAGACGCTGGGGGACGCGCAGGTGAGCATGTAGTGTTTGTTTTTTTTACTTTTACGCTGGTAACCAGGGTAAACATCGGGTTACTAAGCGCGGCCCTGCGCTTAGCAACCCGATGTTTACCCTGGTTACCCGGGGACCTCGGCATCGTTGGTCGCTGGAGAGCGGTCTGTGTGACAGCTCTCCAGCGATCAAACAGCGACGCTGCAGCGATCGGCATCGTTGTCGCTATCGCTGCAGCGTCGCTTCGTGTGAAGGTACCTTTATCAGAAGAGTTGTCAAGGGACCAAGGATTACCTGAGGAGAGCTATAGAAAAACCTGGAATCAGCAGGTGCAATTGTTTCAAAGAAAACCATGCAATGCATTCAACCTCCATGGCCTGATTGCACGCTCACCGCACAAGACTCCATTGCTGAACAAATAGTATATTCAAGCACGCTTAAAGTTTGCTCAACAACATGTAGACAAAACTGTGAAATACTGGGGGAATATAATCTGGTCAGCCAATCATCTGACCTGAATACAATAGAACATTTATGGAAGGAATTAAGTTCAGAGTTCATAGAAGGAGCCCACAGAACCTACAGGATTTTAAGAGTGTTTGTGTGGAAGAATGGGACAAAATCACACCTGAGCAATGCCTGCCACTCGTTTCTCCACACAGGAGGCGTCTCGAAGCTGTCATCACCAATAAAGGCATTTGTATAAAGTATTAATTACCGTGGCTTGCTAAAGTATTACCCCCCTTGGCTTTTTACCCATTTTATTATATTACAACTAGGGATGTGCGAATGTGCTCGAATATCGTATTATCCGAGCATTCTTCGGTTTTATCCGTGTTTCTTGGTTGTGGTCGAGTAATATGTTTAAATCCCCGGGGCTGCATGATTCGCGGCTGTTAGACAGCTGCAGCACATGCAGATATTGAATAACAAACAAGCAATCCCTGCATATGCAGCGACTGTCTAACAGCCACAAATCATGCAGTCGTGGGGACTTGAAAATATTACTTCCATCTACCCCCCACTCCCTGAAGATGGCTGGACCATCATTGTAAATACACCATTGTAAATACACACCTGTACTTTGTATCTCCCCACCTCATTGTAGATTGTAAGCTCTCACGAGCAGGGTCGTCTTATTTTGCTTTATTGCTGTATTGTTAACATTGTTACCTATGACTGTTGTGTTTGAAACTGTTAAACTGTAAAGCGCTGCGGAATATGTTGGCGCTATATAAATAAAGATTATTATTATTATTATTATTATTATTACTTCAGCATGCCTAACATACTCGGATAACACCCGAGCATGATCGGATAAAACAATATACGAGTAAAGCCGGGGTCACACTTGCGAGTGTGATGTGAGAAACTCGCGCATCAATACCTGGCACTCGGAATGGAGCATGCGGCTGCATGTACAGGTCCTTCTCAAAAAATTAGCATATAGTGTTAAATTTCATTATTTACCATAATGTAATGATTACAATTAAACTTTCATATATTATAGATTCATTATCCACCAACTGAAATTTGTCAGGTCTTTTATTGTTTTAATACTGATGATTTTGGCATACAACTCCTGATAACCCAAAAAACCTGTCTCAATAAATTAGCATATCAAGAAAAGGTTCTCTAAACGACCTATTACCCTAATCTTCTGAATCAACTAATTAACTCTAAACACATGCAAAAGATACCTGAGGCTTTTAAAAACTCCCTGCCTGGTTCATTACTCAAAACCCCCATCATGGGTAAGACTAGCGACCTGACAGATGTCAAGAAGGCCATCATTGACACCCTCAAGCAAGAGGGTAAGACCCAGAAAGAAATTTCTCAACAAATAGGCTGTTCCCAGAGTGCTGTATCAAGGCACCTCAATGGTAAGTCTGTTGGAAGGAAAAAATGTGGCAGAAAACGCTGTACAACGAGAAGAGGTGACCGGACCCTGAGGAAGATTGTGGAGAAGGACCGATTCCAGACCTTGGGGAACCTGAGGAAGCAGTGGACTGAGTCTGGTGTGGAAACATCCAGAGCCACCGTGCACAGGCGTGTGCAGGAAATGGGCTACAGGTGCCGCATTCCCCAGGTAAAGCCACTTTTGAACCATAAACAGCGGCAGAAGCGCCTGACCTGGGCTACAGAGAAGCAGCACTGGACTGTTGCTAAGTGGTCCCAAGTACTTTTTTCTGATGAAAGCAAATTTTGCATGTCATTCGGAAATCAAGGTGCCAGAGTCTGGAGGAAGACTAGGGAGAAGGAAATGCCAAAATGCCTGAAGTCCAGTGTCAAGTACCCACAGTCAGTGATGGTGTGGGGGTGCCATGTCAGCTGCTGGTGTTGGTCCACTGTGTTTCATCAAGGGCAGGGTCAATGCAGCTAGCTATCAGGAGATTTTGGAGCACTTCATGCTTCCATCGGCTGAAATGCTTTATGGAGATGAAGATTTCATTTTTCAGCACGACCTGGCACCTGCTCACAGTGCCAAAACCACTGGTAAATGGTTTACTGACCATGGTATTACTGTGCTCAATTGGCCTGCCAACTCTCCTGACCTGAACCCCATAGAGAATCTGTGGGATATTGTGAAGAGAAAGTTGAGAGACGCAAGACCCAACACTCTGGATGAGCTTAAGGCCGCTATTGAAGCATCCTGGGCCTCCATAACATCTCAGCAGTGTCACAGGCTGATTGCCTCCATGCCACGCCGCATTGAAGCAGTCATTTCTGCCAAAGGATTCCCGACCAAGTATTGAGTGCATAACTGAACATTATTATTTGATGGTTTTTTTGTTTGTTATTAAAAAACACTTTTATTTGATTGGACGGGTGAAATATGCTAATTTATTGAGACAGGTTTTTTGGGTTATCAGGAGTTGTATGCCAAAATCATCAGTATTAAAACAATAAAAGACCTGACAAATTTCAGTTGGTGGATAATGAATCTATAATATATGAAAGTTTAATTGTAATCATTACATTATGGTAAATAATGAAATTTAACACTATATGCTAATTTTTTGAGAAGGACCTGTATTTCTCTGCAGCCGCATGCTCCGGTCCGAGTGCCGGTGGCATTGATGCAAGAGATTCGCGCATCACACTCGCAAGTGTGACCCCGGCCTAAGTTCGCTTATCACTACTTACAACCTGTGTTTAAATATTTTTGTAATTCGATTTGTGTGTGATGCATCAGCACTAAATAGTCTAAGTTACTGAAGTGAGTAAAATATAGGCATGAATTACATGGGATCAAATAACTAAAAACTGGTATGTGCAAATGTATTCAGCCCTTTTGCAATTAAGCCCCTAAAAATTTCTGGTGCAAGCAGTTGCCATCATAAGTTACATGCTTATTGAAAGGAAGTCCACCTGTGTGAAATTAAAGTGTCATATGGTCTGTCAGTGTATATACACCTTTTCATGAAAAGCCAGAGATGCTGTAACACGATTAACCCCTTCACCCCCAAGGGTGGTTTGCACGTTAATGACCGGGCCAATTTTTACAATTCTGACCACTGTCCCTTTATGAGGTTATAACTCTGGAACGCTTCAACGGATCCCAGTGATTCTGACATTGTTTTCTCGTGACATATTGTACTTCATGATAGTGGTAAAAATTCTGTGATAGTACCTGCGTTTATTTGTGAAAAAAACGGAAATTTGGCGAAAATTTCGCAATTTTCCAACTTTGAATTTTTATGCAATTAAATCACAGAGATATGTCACACAAAATACTTAATAAGTAACATTTCCCACATGTCTACTTTTTATCAGCACAATTTTGGAACCAAATTTTTTTTTTGTTAGGGAGTTATAAGAGTTAAAAGTTGACCAGCAATTTCTCATTTTTACAACACCATTTTTTTTTAGGGACCACATCTCATTTGAAGTCATTTTGAGGGGTCTATATGATAGAAAATACCCAAGTGTGACACCATTCTAAAAACTGCACCCCTCAAGGTGCTCAAAACCATATTCAAGAAGTTTATTAACCCTTCTGGTGCTTCACAGGAATTTTTGGAATGTTTAAATAAAAATGAACATTTAACTTTTTTTCACAAAAAATTTACTTCAGCTCCAATTTGTTTTATTTTACCAAGGGTAACAGGAGAAAATAGACCCCAAAAGTTGTTGTACAATTTGTCCTGAGTACGCCGATACCCCATATGTGGGGGTAAACCACTGTTTGGGCGCATGATAGAGCGCGGAAGCGAAGGAGCGCCATTTGACTTTTCAATGCAAAATTGACTGGAATTGAGATGGGACGCCATGTTGCGTTTGGGGAGCCCCTGATGTGCCTAAACATTGAAACCCCCCACAAGTGACACCATTTTGGAAAGTAGACCCGCTAAGGAACTTATCTAGAGGTGTGGTGAGCACTTTGACCCACCAAGTGCTTCACAGAAGTTTATAATGCAGAACCGTAAAAATAAAAAATATTTTTTCACAAAAATTATCTTTTCACCCCCAATTTTTTATTTTCCCAAGGGTAAGAGAAGAAATTGGACACCAAAAGTTGTTGTACAATTTGTCCTGAGTACGCTGATACCCCATATGTGGGGGTAAACCACTGTTTGGGCGCATGGGAGACCTCGGAAGGGAAGGAGCGCCGTTTGACTTTTCAATGCAAAATTGACAGGAATTGAGATGGGACGCCATGTTGCGTTTGGAGAGCCACTGATGTGCCTAAACATTGAAACCCCCCACAAGTGACACCATTTTGGAAAGTAGGCCCCCTAAGGAACTTATCTAGATGTGTTTTGAGCGCTTTGACCCACCAAGGGCTTCACAGAAGTTTATAATGCAGAGCCGTAAAAATAAAACAAAACTTTTTTCCCACAAAAATTATTTTTTTAGCCCCCAGTTTTGTATTTTCCCGAGGGTAGCAGGAGAAATTGGACCCCAAAATTTGTTGTCCAAGTTGTCCTGAGTGCGATGATACACCATATGTGGGGAGAACCACTGTTTGGGCGCATGGGAGGGCTCGGAAAAGAAGGAGCGTCATTTGGAATGCAGACTTAGATGGAATGGTCTGCAGGTGTCACATTGCGTTTGCAGAGCCCCTAATGTACCTAAACAGTAGAAACCCCCCACAAGTGACACCATTTTGGAAAGTAGACCCCCTAAGGAACTTATCTAGATGTGTGGTGAGCGCTTTGACCCACCAAGGGCTTCACAGAAGTTTATAATGCAGAGCCGTAAAAATAAAACAAAAATTTTTTCCCACAAAAATTATTTTTTAGCCCCCAGTTTTGTATTTTCCCGAGGGTAACAGGAGAAATTGGACCCCAAAAGTTGTTGTCCAATTTGTCCTGAGTGCGCTGATACCCCATATGTGGGGGGGAACCACCTTTTGGACGCATGGAAGGGCTCGGAAGGGAAGGAGCGCCATTTGGAATGCAGACTTAGATGGAATGGTCTGCAGGCGTCACATTGCGTTTGCAGAGCCCCTAATGTACCTAAACAGTAGAAACCCCCCACAAGTGACACCATGTTGGAAAGTAGACCCCCTAAGGAACTTATCTAGATGTGTGGTGAGCGCTTTGACCCACCAAGGGCTTCACAGAAGTTTATAATGCAGAGCCGTAAAAATAAAACAAAAATTTTTTCCCACAAAAATTATTTTTTAGCCCCCAGTTTTGTATTTTCCCGAGGGTAACAGGAGAAATTGGACCCCAAAAGTTGTTGTCCAATTTGTCCTGAGTGCGCTGATACCCCATATGTGGGGGGGAACCACCGTTTGGACGCATGGAAGGGCTCGGAAGGGAAGGAGCGCCATTTGGAATGCAGACTTAGATGGAATGGTCTGCAGGCGTCACATTGCGTTTGCAGAGCCCCTAATGTATCTAAACAGTAGAAGCCCCGCACAAGTGACCCCATTTTGGAAACTAGACCCCCTAAGGAACTTATCTAGATGTGTGGTGAGCGCTTTGACCCACCAAGGGCTTCACAGAAGTTTATAATGCAGAGCCGTAAAAATAAAACAAAAATTTTTTCCCACAAAAATTATTTTTTAGCCCCCAGTTTTGTATTTTCCCGAGGGTAACAGGAGAAATTGGACCCCAAAAGTTGTTGTCCAATTTGTCCTGAGTGCGCTGATACCCCATATGTGGGGGGGAACCACCGTTTGGATGCATGGAAGGGCTCGGAAGGGAAGGAGCGCCATTTGGAATGCAGACTTAGATGGAATGGTCTGCAGGCGTCACATTGCGTTTGCAGAGCCCCTAATGTATCTAAACAGTAGAAGCCCCGCACAAGTGACCCCATTTTGGAAACTAGACCACCCAAGGAACTTATCTAGATGTGTTGTAAGAACTTTGAACCCCCAAGTGTTTCACTACAGTTTATAACGCAGAGCCGTGAAAATAAAAAATCTTTTTTTTTCCCACAAAAATTATTTTTTAGCCCCCAGTTTTGTATTTTCCCAGGGGTAACAGGAGAAATTGGACCCCAAAGGTTGTTGTCCTATTTGTCCTGAGTACGCTGATACCCCATATGTTGGGGTAAACCCCTGTTTGGGCACACGGGAGAGCTCGGAAGGGAAGGAGCACTGTTTTACTTTTTCAACGCAGAATTGGCTGGAATTGAGATCGGACGCCATGTCGCGTTTGGAGAGCCCCTGATGTGCCGAAACAGTGGAAAACCCCCAATTATAACTTAAACCCTAATCCAAACACACCCGTAACCCTAATCCCAACAGTAACCCTAACCACACCTCTAACCCTGACACACCCCTAACCCTAATCCCAACCCTATTCCCAACCGTAAATGTAATCTAAACCCTAACCGTAACTTTAGCCCCAACCCTAACCCTAACTTTAGCCCCAACCCTAACTGTAGCCTTAACCCTAGCCCCAACCCTTGCCCTAACCCTAGCCCCAACCCTAACCCTAGACGTAGCCCTAACCTTAGCCCTAACCCTAGCCCTAACCCTAGCCCCAACCCTAACCCTAACCCTAGACCTAACCCTAGCCCCAACCCTAACCCTAGCCCTAATGGGAAAATGGAAATAAATACATTTTTTTTATTTTTCGCTAACTAAGGGGGTGATGAAGGGGGGTTTGATTTACTTTTATAGCAAGTTTTTTAGCGGATTTTTATGATTGGCAGCCGTCACACACTGAAAGACGCTTTTTATTGCAAAAAATATTTTTTGCGTTACCACATTTTGAGAGCTATAAATTTTCCATATTTTGGTCCACAGAGTCATGTGAGGTCTTGTTTTTGCGGGACGAGTTGACGTTTTTATTGGTAACATTTTTGGGCACGTCACATTTTTTGATAGCTTTTTATTCCGATTTTTGTGAGGCAGAATGACCAAAAACCAGCTATTCATGAATTTCTTTTGGGGGAGGCGTTTATACCGTTCCGCGTTTGGTAAAATTGATAAAGCAGTTTTATTCTTCAGGTCAGTACGATTACAGCGATACCTCATTTATATTATTTTTTTATGTTTTGGAGCTTTTATACGATAAAAACTATTTTATGGAAAAAATTATTTTTGCATCGCTTTATTCTCAGGACTATAACTTTTTTATTTTTTTGCTGATCACGCTGTATGGCGGCTCGTTATTTGCGGGACAAGATGACGCTTTCAGCGGTACCATGGTTATTTATATCTGTCTTTTTGATCGCGTGTTATTCCACTTTTTGTTCGGCGGTATGATAATAAAGCGTTGTTTTTTGCCTCTTTTTTTTTTTTTTTTCTTACGGTGTTTACTGAAGGGGTTAACTAGTGGGCCAGTTTTATAGGTTGGGTCGTTACGGACGCGGCGATACTAAATATGTGTACTTTTATTGTTTTTTTTTATTATTTAGATAAAGAAATGTATTTATGGGAATAATATATATATTTATTTTTTCATTATTTTGGAATATTTTTTTTTATTTTTTTTTTACACATTTGGAAAAATTTTTTTTTACTTTTTTACTTTGCCCCAGGGGGGGACAATACAGATCGGTAATCTGCCAGTTTGCATAGCACTCTGACAGATCACCGATCTGAGAGAAGTGCAGGCTGCTTCACAGTGCCTGCTCTGAGCAGGCTTCTGTGAAGCCACCTCCCTCCCTGCAGGACCCGGATCCGCGGCCATCTTGGATCCGGGTCTGGAGCAGGCAGGGAGGGAGGTAAGACCCTCGCAGCAATGCGATCACATCGCGTTGCTGCGGGGGGCTCAGGGAAGCCCGCAGGGAGCCCCCTCCCTGCGCAATGCTTCCCTGCACCGCCGGCACATCGCGATCATGTTTGATCGCGGTGTGCCGGGGGTTAATGTGCCGGGAGCGGTCCGTGACCGCTCCTGGCACATAGTGCCGGATGTCAGCTGCGATAGGCAGCTGACACCCGGCCGCGATCGGCCGCGCTCCCCCCGTGAGCGCCGCCGATCGCGCTGGACGTACTATCCCGTCCGTGGTCATGGGGGCCCACCCCACCTCGACGGGATAGTACGTCCGATGTCAGAAAGGGGTTAAGGAAGAGGCACCACTAACTAAACAACACCATGAAGACCAAGGAGATCTTCAATCAAATCAGGGATAAAGTGGTTAAAAAAGTACAAGGCAGGCTTGGGTTATAAAAATAGTATCCCAAAATCTGATGAGCACCATGAAATGGAAAGAACATGGTACCACAACAAACCTGCCAATAGAAGAGTGCCCACCAAAACTCTCAGCCCGGGCAAAGAGGAAATTAATCAGATGCAGCACAGAGACCAAAGGTAACCCTGAAGGAGCTGCAGAGAACCCAAGCAGAGACTGGAGTATCTGTCTATCTGACCACAATAAGCCGTAAACACCATATAGGTGGCCTTTATGGAAGAGTGGGCAGATAAAGCCTTTACACACACAAAATTTGTAAGGCTTATTTTGAATTTGCCAAAAGTCATGTGGGATACTCCCTAAATGTACAGAAGAAAGTGTTGTGGTCAGATGAGACCAAAATTTTAATTTGTGGTCACCAAGGTAAACTCTAAATCTGGTGCCAAACCTATACAGCTCATCACCTCAAGAACACCTTCCCCACAGTGAAACATGGTGGTGGCAGCATCATGCTGTGGGGATGATTTTTGGCAGCATAGATAGGGAAGATGGTCCAAGTCGAGTTGAATTGAAGATGGATGGTGCAAAATATATAGAAATCAAACCTGTTTCAGTATGTCAGTAATTTGAGACTTGGACGGAGGTTTGTTGTGAATTCTGTTGTGGGTTCTGCTCTTGGGCTCCCTCCGGTGGTTATAAGTGGTAGTCCTGCTGTTTGTCCTTCACAGCAGTCATCAGGTGCTTCCACTTTGGATGGGGCTATTTAGTCTGGCTTCACCCTTTAGTGAGTGCCAGTTGTCAATTGTTTTCTGGAGGATTCTCATCTCTGCTTGGTTTCTCCTGCTGGATTGTCCAAATCATCAAAGATAAGTCCTGGCTTTGTTTTTGCAGTCCACATGCGGTGGACTTTATAGTTCAGTGAATTGCTATGTTTTTTCTTGTCCAGCTTTGTCTGTGTAAGGATTTATTCAGCCAAGCTGGAAGCTCTGGAGTCGCAGAGTTACCCTCCATGCCTTTAGTTAGGTGTGGAGATTTTTGTATTCTCTGTGGTGGATTTTTGTAGTATTTTAATACTGACCGCACAGTACTCTGTCCTGTCTTTTCTTTCTAGGTAGCGTGGCCTCCTTTGCTAAATTCTGTTTTCAGTCTGCGTTTGTAATTTCCCTCTCCTCTCACAGTCAATATTTGTGGGGGGCTGTCTTTCCTTTGGGGATTTTCTCTGAGGCAAGATAGTTTTCCTGTTTCTTTCTTTAGGGGTAATTAGTCCTCCGGCTGTGACGAGGTGTCGAGGGAGTGACAGGAACATCCCACGGCTACTTATAGTTGCGGTGTTAAGTTCAGGGTCTGCGGTCAGTATAGAGGCCACCTACTCCAGAGCTCGTCCATGCTGCTCCTAGGCCACCAGATCATAACAGTACAACTGGCCAACAATGAGTTAACCGCATCTCAAAAGAAGGGAAAGAAAGTGCTGAGCCATTTTTTTTTCTGTACTCTGTTGTGTGTTTTTTTTCCCTCTTCACCTCTGGGTGGCTCAAGAGTTAGGCGCTGACATGGATGTTCATGGACTTGCTTCTCGGGTGGATCAACTTGCTGCTAGAGTACAGGGTATTTCTGATTATATCGTGCAGACTCCTGTTTTAGAGCGTAGAATTCCTACCCCCGATCTGTTTTTTGGGGACAGGTCCAAATTTTTGAGCTTTAAAAATAACTGTAAACTGTTTTTTGCTCTGAAGCCCCGTTCCTCTGGTGATCCCATCCAGCAGGTAAAAATTGTCATTTCTCTGTTGCGTGGCGACCCGCAGGATTGGGCATTTTCCCTGGAATCTGGGAATCCGGCCTTGCTTAATGTAGATACCTTTTTTCAGGCGCTTGGGTTATTGTATGATGAACCTAATTCTGTGGATCATGTTGAGAAAACCTTGTTGGCCCTGTGTCAGGGTCAAGAAGTTGCAGAATCATATTGCCAGAAATTTAGAAAATGGTCTGTGCTTACTAAGTGGAATGAGGATGCTTTGGCGGCAATTTTCAGAAAGGGTCTTTCTGAATCTGTTAAAGATGTTATGGTGGGCTTCCCACGCCTGCAGGTCTGAGTGATTCTATGTCTCTGGCCATTCAAATTGATTGGCGCTTGCGTGAGCGCAGAGTTGTGCACACTATGGCATTGTCTTCCGAGCGGAGTCCTGAGCCAATGCAGTGTGATAGGATTGTGTCTAGAGCTGAACGCCAAGGATTCAGACGTCAGAATAGGTTGTGCTTTTACTGCGGCAATTCTGCTCATGTTATTTCTGATTGCCCTAAGCGTGCCAAGAGAATCGCTAATTCCGTTACCATCAGTACTGTACAACCTAAATTTCTCTTATCTGTGACCCTGATCTGCTCATTATCGTCATTCTCTGTCATGGCATTTGTGGATTCATGCGCCGCTTTAAATTTGATGGACTTAGAATTTGACAGACGTTGTGGTTTTCCCTTACAGCCTTTGCGGAGTCCTATCCCTTTGAGGGGTATTGATGCTACACCATTGGCTAAAAATAAACCTCAGTTTTGGACACAGTTAACCATGTGCATGGCACGAGCCCATCAGGAAGATTGTCGTTTCCTGGTGTTGCATAATTTGCATGATGCTATTGTGCTGGGGTTTCCATGGTTACAGGTACATAATCCGGTGTTGGATTGGAAATCTATGTCTGTGACTAGTTGGGGTTGTCAGGGGGTTCATGATGACGTTCCTCTGATGTCAATTTCCTCGTCCCCCTCTTCTGAAATTCCTGAGTTTCTGTCAGATTTCCAGGATGTTTTCGAGGAGCCCAAGTCCAGTTCCCTTCCACCGCATAGGGACTGTGATTGTGCTATTGACTTGATTCCAGGCTGTAAGTTTCCTAAGGGCCGACTTTTCAACCTGTCTGTGCCTGAACATGCCGCCATGCGGAGCTATGTAAAGGAGTCTTTGGAGAAGGGGCTGTTGTGAATTCCGTTCTCGGGCTCCCTCCTGTGGTCGTGAATGGTACTTTGGTGAGTTCGGTCCTTGGACACCTGTCACGATTCCCAATGGCAGGGAAACATCAGAACACAAAAATAACGGACGAGCTCTGGGTGATGGAATCTCGAGCTGACCGTGAGCTAAATCTACCACACAACTAATAGTAGCCAGGGAGCATACCTACGACTTCCTAAATGCCACGCGCCAGCCGGAGGACTAACTACGCCTGGTAGAGGAAGGAACAGACCTGGCTTACCTCTAGGGAAATACCCCAAAAGATGATAGCAGCCCCCCACATGTAATAACGGTGAGTTAAGAGGAAAAGACATACACAGTATGAAAGTAGATTTAGCAAAGAGAGGTCCACTTACTAGATAGCAGAAGGATACAAAAGAGGACTTCACGGTCAACTGAAAACCCTTTCAAAAAACCATCCTGAAATTACTTTAAGACTCCTGTGTCAACTCATGACACAGGAGTGGCAATTTCAGCCCGCAAGAGCTTCCAGCTACAGAGAATAACAAAAACTGCAAACTGGACAAAAGATACAAAACAAAAGGACAAAGTCCACTTAGCTGATCAGCAGACTAGTAGCAGGAACATGCAACCGAAGGCTCTGGTTACAATGATGACCGGCAAGGAAATGACTGGAGAGCAAGGCTAAATAGGAAACTCCCAAACACTGATGGGAGCAGGTGAACTGAGACAGCAAAGCACACACAAGTCACCAGTACCACCAGCAACCACCAGGGGAGCCCAAAAAGCGGATTCACAACAGTACCCCCCCCTTAAGGAGGGGGCACCGAACCCTCACGAGAACCGCCAGGGCGATCTGGATGAGCCCTATGAAAGGCACGAACCAAATCCGAGGCATGAACATCAGAGGCAGTTACCCAAGAATTATCTTCCTGACCATAGCCCTTCCATTTAACCAGATATTGAAGTCTCCGTCTGGAAATACGGGAATCCAAGATCTTCTCTACAACGTACTCCAATTCACCCTCCAACAGCACAGGAGCAGGAGGTTCAGTAGAAGGAACCACCGGTACCTCATATCTCCGCAACAACGACCGATGGAATACATTATGGATAGCGAAAGATGCCGGGAGGTCCAAACGAAAGGACACAGGGTTAAGTATCTCCAAAATCCTATAAGGACCGATGAAACGAGGCTTAAACTTAGGAGAAGAAACCCTCATAGGGACAAAACGGGAAGACAACCACACCAAGTCCCCAACACGAAGGCGAGGACCAACACGACGACGGCCGTTAGCAAACTGCTGAGTCCTCTCCTGGGACAACTTCAAATTGTCCACCACTTGTCCCCAAATCTGATGCAACCGATCCACCACCGCATCCACTCCAGGACAATCCGAAGATTCCACCTGACCAGATGAAAAACGAGGATGAAACCCTGAATTGCAAAAGAAAGGAGAAACCAAAGTGGCAGAACTAGCCCGATTATTAAGAGCAAATTCTGCCAACGGCAAAAAGGCAACCCAGTCATCCTGATCCGCAGACACAAAACACCTCAAATAAGTCTCCAAAGTTTGATTAGTTCGCTCCGTCTGGCCATTAGTCTGAGGATGGAATGCAGACGAAAAAGACAAATCAATGCCCAACCTGGCACAGAATGCCCGCCAAAATCTAGACACGAACTGGGTTCCCCTGTCAGAAACGATGTTTTCCGGAATACCATGCAAGCGAACCACATTTTGAAAAAATAGAGGGACCAACTCAGATGAGGAAGGCAACTTAGGCAATGGTACCAAATGAACTATTTTAGAAAAACGGTCACACACCACCCAGATGACAGACATCTTCTGAGAAACAGGGAGATCAGAAATAAAGTCCATAGAGATGTGCGTCCAAGGCCTCTTCGGAACAGGCAAGGGCAACAATAACCCACTAGCCCTAGAACAACAAGGCTTGGCCCGAGCACACACATCACAAGACTGCACAAAAACACGCACATCCCGAGACAGGGAAGGCCACCAGAAGGATCTAGCCACCAAATCTCTGGTACCAAAAATTCCAGGATGACCTGCCAGCGAAGAAGAATGAACTTCCGAGATGACTCTACTGGTCCAATCATCAGGAACAAACAATCTACCAGGCGGACAACGATCAGGTCTATCCGCCTGAAATTCTTGCAAAGCACGTCGCAGATCTGGGGAGACAGCAGACAAAACCAACCCATCCTTAAGGACACCAGCAGGTTCAGAATCCCCAGGAGAGTCAGGCTCAAAACTCCTAGAAAGAGCATCTGCCTTAACATTTTTAGAACCCGGTAAGTATGAAACCACAAAATTAAACCGAGAAAAAAAACAACGACCATCGTGCCTGTCTAGGATTTAGGCGCCTGGCAGACTCTAGATAAATCAGATTCTTGTGATCAGTCAAAACTACCACCTGATGTCTGGCACCCTCAAGCCAATGACGCCACTCCTCAAATGCCCACTTCATGGCCAAAAGCTCCCGATTACCAACATCATAGTTTCGCTCGGCGGCCGAAAATTTTCGCGAAAAGAACGCACAAGGTCTCATCACTGAGCAGTCGGAACTTTTCTGCGACAAAACCGCCCCCGCTCCGATCTCGGAAGCATCGACCTCAACCTGAAAGGGAAGAGAAACATCAGGCTGGCGCAACACAGGGGCAGACAAAAAGCGGCGCTTAAGCTCCCGAAAGGCCTCCACAGCAGCAGGGGACCAATTGGCAACATCAGCACCCTTTTTGGTCAAATCCGTCAGAGGTTTAGCAACGCCAGAAAAACCAGTTATAAATCGACGATAAAAATTAGCAAAGCCCAAGAATTTCTGAAGACTCTTAAGAGAAGTAGGCTGCGTCCAATCACAAATAGCCCGAACCTTGACAGGGTCCATCTCAATAGAAGAAGGGGAAAAAATGTACCCCAAAAAGGAAATCTTTTGAACCCCCAAAAAAACACACTTTGAACCCTTTACACACAAAGAATTCTCCCGCAAAACCTGAAAAACCATCCTGACCTGTTGAACATGAGACTCCCAGTCATCAGAAAAAATCAAAATATCATCCAAATACACAATCATAAATTTATCCAAATATTCACGGAAAATATCATGCATTAAGGACTGAAAGACTGAAGGTGCATTAGAAAGGCCGAAAGGCATTACTAAATACTCAAAATGGCCCTCAGGCGTATTAAATGCGGTTTTCCACTCATCCCCCTGCTTAATTCGCACCAAATTATACGCCCCACAAAGATCAATCTTAGAGAACCACTTAGCCCCCCTTATGCGAGCAAACAAATCAGTCAGCAAAGGCAACGGATACTGATATTTGACTGTAATTTTATTCAGGAGTCGATAATCAATACAAGGCCTCAGAGAGCCATCCTTTTTAGATACAAAGAAAAAACCAGCTCCTAAAGGAGATGAAGAAGGACGAATATGTCCCTTTTCCAGGGACTCCTTAATATACTCTCGCATAGCAACATGTTCAGGTACAGATAAGTTAAACAAACGACCCTTTGGAAATTTACTGCCAGGAATCAGATCTATGGCGCAATCACAATCTCTGTGGGGAGGGAGTGAACCAATTTTAGGCTCCTCAAAAATATCACGATAATCAGACAAAAATGCCGGAATCTCAGAGGGAATAGATGACAAAATGGAAACCAAAGGTATGTCCCCATGAGCCCCCCGACATCCCCAGCTTAACACAGACATTGTTTTCCAGTCAAGGACTGGGTTATGAGATTGTTACCATGGTAATCCAAGCACCAAAACATCATGCAAATTGTACAACACAAGGAAGCGAATCACCTCCTGATGGTCTGGAGTCATACGCATAGTCACTTGCGTCCAGAATTGTGGTTTATTACAAGCCAAAGGCGTAGAATCAATACCCTTCAGAGGTATAGGGACTTCCAGAGGCTCTAAATCAAACCCACAGCGCCTGGCAAAGGACCAATCCATAAGACTCAGAGCGGCGCCAGAGTCCACATAGGCATCCACGGTAATAACTGATAATGAACAAATCAAGGTTACAGACAGAATAAATTTAGACTGTAAAGTGCCAATTGAAATAGACTTGTCAACCTTCCTTGTACGTTTAGAGCATGCTGATATAACATGAGCAGAATCACCACAATAGAAGCATAACCCATTTTTACGCCTATAATTCTGCCGCTCGCTTCTGGACAGAATTCTGTCACATTGCATTTTCTCTGGCGTATCTTCAGAAGATACCGCCAAATGGTGTACGGGTTTGCGCTCCCGCAAACGCCGATCAATCTGAATAGCCATTGTCATGGACTCATTCAGACCTGTGGGCGCAGGGAACCCGACCATAACATCTTTAACGGCATCAGAAAGGCCCTCTCTGAAATTTGCCGCTAGGGCGCACTCATTCCACTGAGTAAGCACAGACCATCTACGAAATTTTTGTCAGTATATCTCAGCTTCATCTTGCCCTTGAGATAGGGCTATCAAAGCTTTTTCAGCTTGAATCTCCAAATTAGGTTCCTCATAAAGCAACCCTAAAGCCAGAAAAAACGCATCCACATTGAGCAACGCAGGATCCCCTGGTGTCAATGAAAATGCCCAATTTTGAGGGTCACCTCGCAGCAAAGAGATTACAATCTTAACCTGCTGGACAGGATCTCCAGAGGAGTGAGGTCTGAGAGAAAGGAACAATTTACAATTATATTTGAAATTCAGGAACCGAGATCTATCTCCGGAAAACACCTCTGGTGTAGGAATTTTAGGTTCAGACATCGGAGTATGTATAACAAAATCTTGTAAATTTTGAACCTTGGTAGCAAGATTATTTAAACCTACAGCCAAACTCTGAGGGTCCATCTTTAAACAGGTGAGATCAGAGCCATTCAAGGATTAGAAGGAGAGAAAGGCAAAGGCTGTAATTAGAGCTGAAATACAACTGATCCAACTATGGAGCAAGCATAGGGGGAAAAAAAAAAAATCTACAGACTTCTTTTTTCTCTCCTTTCTTCTGCCAATAACTTTAACATTGGCCGGTCATACTGTCATGATTCCCAATGGCAGGGAAACATCAGAACACAAAAATAACGGACGAGCTCTGGGTGATGGAATCTCGAGCTGACCGTGAGCTAAATCTACCACACAACTAATAGTAGCCAGGGAGCATACCTACGACTTCCTAAATGCCACGCGCCAGCCGGAGGACTAACTACGCCTGGTAGAGGAAGGAACAGACCTGGCTTACCTCTAGGGAAATACCCCAAAAGATGATAGCAGCCCCCCACATGTAATAACGGTGAGTTAAGAGGAAAAGACATACACAGTATGAAAGTAGATTTAGCAAAGAGAGGTCCACTTACTAGATAGCAGAAGGATACAAAAGAGGACTTCACGGTCAACTGAAAACCCTTTCAAAAAACCATCCTGAAATTACTTTAAGACTCCTGTGTCAACTCATGACACAGGAGTGGCAATTTCAGCCCGCAAGAGCTTCCAGCTACAGAGAATAACAAAAACTGCAAACTGGACAAAAGATACAAAACAAAAGGACAAAGTCCACTTAGCTGATCAGCAGACTAGTAGCAGGAACATGCAACCGAAGGCTCTGGTTACAATGATGACCAGCAAGGAAATGACTGGAGAGCAAGGCTAAATAGGAAACTCCCAAACACTGATGGGAGCAGGTGAACTGAGACAGCAAAGCACACACAAGTCACCAGTACCACCAGCAACCACCAGGGGAGCCCAAAAAGCGGATTCACAACAGACACCCTCTGGTGGCTTTGAGTGGAACTGCTGATCTTTGAGGTTGGCTTTCTCAGCTGCCCTTGCTTATTGCTTCTGCTGGCTTCCCTATTTAACTCTGCTCAGGTCGTTAGTTCATGCCAGCTGTCAATGTCTCAGTACTGGTTCAGATCTCTCTTGGATTTCTCAGATGACCTGTCTACTCCAGCAGAAGCTAAGTCCCTGCTAGTTCATTTGCTGTTCATTGGTTTTTGAATATATTTCTCAGTACATGCTATGTTTCTAGTCCAGCTTGCTATTATGATATTTCCTTGCTAGCTGGAAGCTCTGGGGGTGCAGAGCTGCACCTCCACACCGTGAGTCGGTGTGGAGGTCTTCTTGCACACTCTGCGTGGTTTTTGTAGTTTTTAATACTGACCGCATAGTTCCCTTTCCTATCCTCTGTCTATCTAGAGAAGATCCGGCCTCCTTTGCTAAAATCTGTTTCATTCCTGTGTTTGTCACTTCCCTCTTAACTCACAGTCAATATTTGTGGGGGGCTACCTTTACTTTGGGGAATTTCTCTGAGGCAAGGTAGGCTGCTATTTCTATCTTTAGGGGTAGTTAGCTCTTAGGCTGTGAAGAGGCGTCTAGGGAGAGTTAGGCATGTGTCATGTTCTCAATGGCAAGAGAACATAGCATCAGCATATATAGGAACTAGCTCTTGGAAGATGGGAACTGAGCTGACCATGAACTAAACCTAACACACAACTAGCAGTGGCCGGGTAGCATGCCTACGTTGATTCTAGATGCCCAGCACCAGCCGGAGGACTAAATAATGCTAGCAGAGGAAAATATTAGTCCTAGCTCACCTCTAGAGAAATACCCCGAAAGGAGACAGAGGCCCCCCACATGTATTGGCGGTGAATTAAGATGAAATAACAAACGTAGTATGAAAAATAGGTTTAGCAAATTTGAGGTCCACTTACTACATAGCAGAAGACAGAAAGGACACTTTCATGGTCAGCTGAAAACCCTATCAAACACCATCCAGAAATTACTTTAAAACTCTGGCATTAACTCATAACACCAGAGTGGCAATTCCTGTTCACAAGAGCTTTCCAGACACAGTAACGAAACTACAGCTGTGAACTGGAACAAAAATGCAAAAACAAACATGGACAAGAGTCCAACTTATCTAGTAGTTGTCTAGGAGCAGGAACAAGCACAGAGAGGCTTCTGATAACATTGTTGACCGGCAAGCAACTAACAGAGCAGCAAGGTTATATAGCGACTCCCACATCTTGATGGGAACAGGTGAACAGAGAAGATGAAGACACAGTTCAATTCCACCAGTAGCCACCGGGGGAGCCCAGAATCCAAATTCACAACAGTACCCCCCCCTCAAGGAGGGGGCACCGAACCCTCACCAGAACCACCAGGGCGATCAGGATGGGCCCTATGAAAGGCACGAACCAAATCAGAGGCATGAACATCAGATGCATTCACCCGAGAATTATCCTCCTGGCCGTATCCCTTCCACTTGACCAGATACTGGAGTCTCCGTCTGGAAACACGAGAGTCTAAGATTTTCTCCACAACGTACTCCAACTCACCCTCAACCAACACCGGAGCAGGAGGCTCAACGGAAGGCACAACCGGTACCTCATACCTGCGCAATAATGACCGATGAAAAACGTTATGAATAGAAAAGGATGCAGGGAGGTCCAAACGGAAGGAAACAGGGTTAAGAATCTCCAATATCTTATACGGGCCGATGAACCGAGGCTTAAACTTAGGAGAAGAGACCCTCATAGGGACAAAACGAGAAGACAACCACACCAAGTCCCCAACACAAAGCCGAGGACCAACACGACGGTGGCGGTTGGCAAAAAGCTGAGTCTTCTCCTGGGACAACCTCAAATTGTCCACCACCTGCTCCCAGATCTGATGCAATCTCTCTACCACAGCATCCACTCCAGGACAATCCGAAGATTCCACCTGACCAGAGGAAAATCGAGGATGAAACCCCGAATTACAGAAAAACGGGGACACCAAAGTGGCAGAGCTGGCCCGATTATTGAGAGCGAACTCTGCCAATGGCAAAAAAGCAACCCAATCATCCTGGTCAGCAGACACAAAACACCTCAGATATGTCTCCAGGGTCTGATTAGTCCGCTCGGTCTGGCCATTCGTCTGAGGATGGAAAGCGGACGAAAAAGATAAATCTATGCCCATCCTAGCACAGAATGCCCGCCAAAATCTAGACACGAATTGGGTCCCTCTGTCAGAAATGATATTCTCAGGAATACCATGCAAACGAACAACATTTTGAAAAAACAGAGGAACCAACTCGGAAGAAGAAGGCAACTTGGGCAGAGGAACCAAATGGACCATCTTAGAGAAACGGTCACACACCACCCAGATGACAGACATCTTCTGAGAAACAGGCAGATCTGAAATAAAATCCATCGAGATGTGCGTCCAAGGCCTCTTAGGAATAGGCAAGGGCAACAATAATCCACTAGCCCGAGAACAACAAGGCTTGGCCCGAGCACAAACGTCACAAGACTGCACAAAGCCTCGCACATCTCGTGACAGGGAAGGCCACCAGAAGGACCTTGCCACCAAATCCCTGGTACCAAAAATGCCAGGATGACCTGCCAACGCAGAGGAATGAACCTCAGAGATGACTCTACTGGTCCAATCATCAGGAACAAACAGTTTATCAGGTGGGCAACGATCCGGTCTATCCGCCTGAAACTCCTGCAAGGCCCGCCGCAGGTCTGGAGAAACGGCTGACAATACCACTCCATCCTTAAGGATACCTGTGGGCTCAGAGTTACCAGGCGAGTCAGGCTCAAAACTCCTAGAAAGGGCATCCGCCTTAACATTCTTAGAACCCGGTAGGTATGACACCACAAAATTAAACCGAGAGAAAAATAATGACCAGCGCGCCTGTCTAGGATTCAGGCGCCTGGCAGTCTCAAGATAAATCAAATTTTTGTGGTCAGTCAATACCACTACCTGATGTCTGGCCCCCTCAAGCCAATGGCGCCACTCCTCAAAAGCCCACTTCATGGCCAAAAGCTCCCGATTCCCAACATCATAATTCCGCTCAGCGGGCGAAAATTTACGGGAAAAGAAGGCACAAGGCCTCATCACGGAGCAGTCAGAACTTTTCTGCGACAACACTGCCCCAGCTCCGATCTCAGAAGCGTCGACCTCAACCTGAAAAGGTAGAGCAACATCAGGCTGACGCAACACAGGGGCAGAGGAAAAACGGCGCTTAAGCTCCCGAAAGGCCTCCACAGCATCAGGGGACCAATCAGCAACATCAGCACCCTTCTTAGTCAAATCGGTCAATGGCTTAGCAATATCCGAAAAACCAGCAATAAATCGACGATAAAAGTTAGCAAAGCCCAAAAATTTCTGAAGACTCTTAAGAGAAGAGGGCTGCGTCCAATCACAAATAGCTTGAACCTTGACAGGATCCATTTCAATGGAAGAGGGAGAAAAAATATATCCCAAAAAGGAAATCCTCTGTACCCCAAAAACACACTTAGAACCCTTCACACACAAAGAATTAGACCGCAAAACCTGGAAAACCCTCCTGACTTGCTGGACATGAGAGTCCCAGTCATCCGAAAAAATCAGAATATCATCCAGATACACAATCATAAATTTATCCAAATAATCGCGAAAAATATCATGCATAAAGGACTGGAAAACTGACGGAGCATTTGAAAGACCAAAAGGCATCACTAAATACTCAAAGTGGCCCTCGGGCGTATTAAATGCGGTCTTCCACTCATCCCCCTGCCTGATTCGCACCAAATTATACGCCCCACGAAGGTCAATCTTAGAGAACCACTTGGCCCCCTTTATGCGAGCAAACAAATCAGTCAGCAACGGCAATGGGTATTGATATTTAACAGTGATTTTGTTCAAAAGCCGATAATCGATACATGGTCTCAAAGAGCCGTCTTTTTTTGACACAAAGAAAAAACCGGCTCCTAAGGGAGATGACGATGGACGAATATGTCCCTTTTCCAAGGACTCCTTTATATATTCTCGCATAGCAGCATGTTCAGGCACAGACAGATTAAACAAACGACCCTTTGGGTATTTACTACCCGGGATTAAATCTATGGCACAATCGCACTCTCGGTGCGGAGGTAACGAACCAAGCTTGGATTCTTCAAAGACGTCACGATAGTCAGACAGGAACTCAGGAATTTCAGAGGGAATAGATGATGAAATGGAAACCACAGGTACATCCCCATGAGCCCCCTTACATCCCCAGCTCAACACAGACATAGCTCTCCAGTCGAGGACTGGGTTGTGAGATTGCAGCCAAGGCAATCCTAGCACCAAATCATCATGTAGATTATACAGCACCAGAAAGCGAATAATCTCCTGGTGATCCGGATTAATACGCATAGTTACTTGTGTCCAGTATTGTGGTTTATTATTAGCCAATGGGGTGGAGTCAATCCCCTTCAGAGGAATAGGAGTCTCCAAAGGCTCTAAATCATACCCACAGCGTTTGGCAAAGGACCAATCCATAAGACTCAAAGCGGCGCCAGAGTCGACATAGGCGTCCGTGGTAATAGATGACAAAGAGCAAATCAGGGTCACAGATAGAATAAACTTAGACGGTAAGGTGCAAATGGAAACAGATTTATCAAGCTTTTTAGTGCGCTTAGAGCATGCTGATATAACATGAGTAGAATCACCACAATAGAAACACAACCCATTTTTCCGTCTAAAATTCTGCCGCTCGCTTCGGGACAGAATTCTATCACACTGCATACTCTCTGGCGACTTCTCGGTGGACACCGCCAGATGGTGCACTGGTTTGCGCTCCCGCAAACGCCTATCGATCTGAATAGCCATTGTCATGGACTCATTCAGACCCGCAGGCACAGGGAACCCCACCATAACATCCTTAATGGCATCAGAGAGACCCTCTCTGAAAGTCGCCGCCAGGGCGCACTCATTCCACTGAGTAAGCACAGACCATTTACGGAATCTTTGGCAGTAAATTTCCGCTTCATCTTGCCCCTGAGATAGGGACATCAAAGTTTTTTCTGCCTGAAGCTCCAAATGAGGTTCGTCATAAAGCAACCCCAAGGCCAGAAAAAACGCATCCACATTGAGCAACGCAGGATCCCCTGGTGTCAATGAGAAAGCCCAGTCTTGAGGGTCGCCCCGGAGCAAGGAAATCACAATCCTGACCTGCTGTGCAGGATCTCCGGCAGAGCGAAATTTCAGGGACAAAAATAATTTGCAATTATTTCGAAAATTCTGAAACCCAGATCTATTCCCCGAGAAAAATTCCGGCAAAGGAATTCTCGGCTCAGATACAGGTGCATGACAAACAAAGTCTTGCAAATTTTGTACCTTCGTGGCGAGATTATTCAAACCTGCAGTTACACTCTGAAGATCCATTACAAACAGGTGGACACAGAGCCATTCAAAGATTAGAAGGAGAAAAAAAAAAAAAAAAAAATCTCAGCAGACTTCTTATTTCTCTCCTTTCTCAGCCAAGGATTTTAACCCTTTAGTGGGCCGGTCAAACTGTCATGTTCTCAATGGCAAGAGAACATAGCATCAGCATATATAGGAACTAGCTCTTGGAAGATGGGAACTGAGCTGACCATGAACTAAACCTAACACACAACTAGCAGTGGCCGGGTAGCATGCCTACGTTGATTCTAGATGCCCAGCACCAGCCGGAGGACTAAATAATGCTAGCAGAGGAAAATATTAGTCCTAGCTCACCTCTAGAGAAATACCCCGAAAGGAGACAGAGGCCCCCCACATGTATTGGCGGTGAATTAAGATGAAATAACAAACGTAGTATGAAAAATAGGTTTAGCAAATTTGAGGTCCACTTACTACATAGCAGAAGACAGAAAGGACACTTTCATGGTCAGCTGAAAACCCTATCAAACACCATCCAGAAATTACTTTAAAACTCTGGCATTAACTCATAACACCAGAGTGGCAATTCCTGTTCACAAGAGCTTTCCAGACACAGTAATGAAACTACAGCTGTGAACTGGAACAAAAATGCAAAAACAAACATGGACAAGAGTCCAACTTATCTAGTAGTTGTCTAGGAGCAGGAACAAGCACAGAGAGGCTTCTGATAACATTGTTGACCGGCAAGCAACTAACAGAGCAGCAAGGTTATATAGCGACTCCCACATCTTGATGGGAACAGGTGAACAGAGAAGATGAAGACACAGTTCAATTCCACCAGTAGCCACCGGGGGAGCCCAGAATCCAAATTCACAACAGGCATGCTCCACGGCTATTTCTAGTTTGTGTGATAGGATTAGGGATTGCGGTCAGTAGAGTTACCACCTCCTCAGAGCTTGTCCCAGGTTTTCCGTTTTAACCATCAGGTCATTCTGGGTGCTCCTAACCACCAGGTCCATAACAAGGGGCATATTCGGCCATCTTCTTTTCCATTGGGAGCAGGTCTTTTTTTGTTGCCAAGAAGGATGGCTCCTTGAGACCCTGTATTGATTATCGCCTCTTGAATAAGATCACGGTCAAATTCCAATACCCTTTGCCTTTGCTTTCTGATTTGTTTGCCAGGATTAAGGGGGCTAGTTGGTTTACTAAGATTGACCTTCGAGGGGCATATAATCTTGTTCGTATTAAGCAGGGTGACGAATGGAAAACTGCGTTTAATACGCCCGAGGGCCATTTTGAATATCTTGTGATGCCATTCGGACTCTCTAATGCCCCATCTGTGTTTCAGTCCTTCATGCATGATATTTTTCGGAATTATCTTGATAAATTCATGATTGTATATTTGGATGATATTTTGATTTTTTCAGATGATTGGGAGTCTCATGTGAAACAAGTCAGGATGGTATTTCAGGTCCTTCGTGATAATGCCTTGTTTGTGAAGGGGTCTAAGTGCCTCTTTGGAGTACAGAAGGTTTCTTTTTTGGGCTTCATTTTTTCTCCATCATCTATAGAAATGGATCCGGTTAAGGTTCAGGCCATTCATGATTGGATCCAGCCCACATCCGTGAAGAGCCTTCAGAAATTTTTGGGCTTTGCTAATTTTTATCGCCGTTTCATTGCCAACTTCTCCAGTGTGGTTAAACCCCTGACCGATTTGACGAGGAAGGGTGCTGATGTAGCTAATTGGCCCTCTGAGGCTGTTTCTGCCTTTCAGGAGCTTAAGCGCCGATTTACTTCTGCCCCTGTGTTGCGTCAGCCGGATGTTTCTCTTCCTTTTCAGGTTGAGGTTGACGCTTCTGAGATTGGGGCAGGGGCCGTTTTGTCTCAGAGGAATTCTGATGGTTCCTTGATGAAACCGTGTGCCTTCTTTTCTCGAAAGTTTTCGCCTGCGGAACGCAATTATGATGTCGGCAATCGTGAGTTGTTGGCTATGAAGTGGGCATTTGAGGAGTGGCGACATTGGCTTGAGGGGGCCAAGCACCGTATTGTGGTCTTGACCGACCATAAGAATCTGATTTACCTCGAGTCTGCCAAACGGCTGAATCCTAGACAGGCCCGATGGACCCTGTTTTTCTCCCGTTTTGATTTTGTGGTCTCGTATCTTCCGGGTTCTAAGAATGTTAAGGCTGATGCCCTCTCTAGGAGTTTTTTGCCTGATTCCCATGAGATTCTTGAGCTGGTTGGTATTCTGAAGGAGGGGGTGATTCTTTCTGCCATCTCCCCTGATTTGCGACGGGTTCTTCAGGAGTTTCAGGCTGATAAACCTGATCGCTGTCCAGCAGGGAAACTGTTTATTCCTGACAGATGGACTAGAAAAGTGATTTCTGAGGTTCACTGTTCTGTGTTGGCTGGCCATCCTGGGATTTTTGGTACCAGAGATTTGGTTAGTAGGTCCTTTTGGTGGCCTTCTTTGTCACGGGATGTGCGTTCTTTTGTGCAGTCCTGTGGGACTTGTGCGCGGGCCAAACTTGCTGCTCCCGCGCCAGTGGGTTGCTTTTGCCTTTGCCGGTCCCTGAGAGGCCTTGGACGCATATTTCTATGGATTTTATTTCGGATCTTCCTGTTTCCCATAGGATGTCTGTTATCTGGGTGGTCTGTGACCGGTTTTCTAAGATGGTTCATTTGGTACCTTTGCCTAAATTGCCTTCCTCTTCTGAGTTGGTTCCGTTGTTTTTTCAGCATGTGGTTCGTTTGCATGGCATTCCGGAGAATATTGTGTCCGATAGAGGTTCCCAGTTTGTTTCTAGGTTTTGGCGGCCCTTTTGTGCTAAGCTGGGCATTGATTTGTCTTTTTCTTCCGCATTTCATCCTCAGACAAACGGCCAAACCGAGCGAACTAACCAGACTTTGGAAACTTATTTGAGATGCTTTGTGTCTGCCGATCAGGATGATTGGGTGGCTTTCTTGCCATTGGCCGAGTTTGCCCTTAATAATCGGGCTAGTTCTGCTACCTTGGTTGCACCATTCTTTTGTAATTCTGGGTTTCATCCTCGTTTTTCTTCAGGGCAGGTTGAGTCTTTTGATTGTCCTGGGGTGGACTCTGTGGTTGACAGGTTGCAGCAGATTTGGGCTCATGTTGTGGACAATTTGGTGTTGTCTCAGGAGGAGGCTCAGCGTTTTGCGAACCCTCGTCGGCGTGTGGGTTCCCGGCTTCGGGTTGGGGATTTGGTCTGGTTGTCTTCTCGTCATGTTCCTATGAAGGTTTCTTCCCCGAAGTTCAAGCCTCGGTTTATTGGTCCTTATAGGATTTCTGAGATTATCAATCCAGTGTCTTTTCGTTTGGCCCTTCCAGCCTCTTTTTCCATTCATAATGTTTTTCATAGATCTTTGTTGCGGAAATATGTGGTGCCCGTGGTTCCCTCTGTTGATCCTCCTGCCCCGGTGTTGATTGATGGGGAGTTGGAGTATGTTGTGGAGAAGATCTTGGATTCTCGTTTTTCAAGACGGAGGCTTCAGTATCTTGTCAAGTGGAAGGGTTATGGCCAGGAGGATAATTCTTGGGTTGTTGCCTCCGATGTTCATGCTGACGATTTGGTTCGTGCCTTCCATTTGGCTCGTCCGGATCGGCCTGGGGGCTCTGGTGAGGGTTCGGTGACCCCTCCTCAAGGGGGGGGGTACTGTTGTGAATTCTGTTGTGGGTTCTGCTCTTGGGCTCCCTCCGGTGGTTATAAGTGGTAGTGCTGCTGTTTGTCCTTCACAGCAGTCATCAGGTGCTTCCACTTTGGACGGGGCTATTTAGTCTGGCTTCACCCTTTAGTGAGTGCCAGTTGTCAATTGTTTTCTGGAGGATTCTCATCTCTGCTTGGTTTCTCCTGCTGGATTGTCCAAATCATCAAAGATAAGTCCTGGCTTTGTTTTTGCAGTCCACATGCGGTGGACTTTATAGTTCAGTGAATTGCTATGTTTTTTCTTGTCCAGCTTTGTCTGTGTAAGGATTTATTCAGCCAAGCTGGAAGCTCTGGAGTCGCAGAGTTACCCTCCATGCCTTTAGTTAGGTGTGGAGATTTTTGTATTCTCTGTGGTGGATTTTTGTAGTATTTTAATACTGACCGCACAGTACTCTGTCCTGTCTTTTCTTTCTAGGTAGCGTGGCCTCCTTTGCTAAATTCTGTTTTCAGTCTGCGTTTGTAATTTCCCTCTCCTCTCACAGTCAATATTTGTGGGGGGCTGTCTTACCTTTGGGGATTTTCTCTGAGGCAAGATAGTTTTCCTGTTTCTTTCTTTAGGGGTAATTAGTCCTCCGGCTGTGACGAGGTGTCGAGGGAGTGACAGGAACATCCCACGGCTACTTATAGTTGCGGTGTTAAGTTCAGGGTCTGCGGTCAGTATAGAGGCCACCTACTCCAGAGCTCGTCCATGCTGCTCCTAGGCCACCAGATCATAACAGAGGTTCACCTTTCAACAAGACAATGAGCCAAAACATGCTGCTAAAGCAACACTTGAGTGGTTTTAGTTAAACCAACTAAATGTTTTGGAGTGGCCTAGTCAAAGTTTAGACCTAAATCCCAGTGGTAATCGGTGATCAGACTTTACCCTCAAAGGTGGTTTGCACGTTAATGACTGGGCCAATTTTTACAATTCTGACCACTCTCCTTTTATGAGGTAATAACTCTAAAACGCTTCAATGTATCCCGGTGATTCTGACATTCTTTTCTCGTGACAGATTGTACTTCATGATAGTGGTAACATTTCTTTGATATAACTTGTGTTTGTTTGTGAAAAAAAAATATGCCTCTCAATCAGCCAAACCAGATCTCCACTTTGCACTGATGAGGGGCAGTACCCCGAAACACAGTGTCTGCAAATTGAGATTCTGGTTTGACTATTATCCTAAGTCATGTGACAAGGCTCGTTAAAGAGTCGACATTGACTGTTTTGATTGCTACTTCCAATAGCTGGCACTAGAGTTCTAGTCCTCTTGCTCTCTGAAGAGACAATTTGCATATTTCCCAGAGGAGCATTGTGGCTTTAAGTCTCCTCACCTCGACATGCTTATCATGTCACTCTCCACAAGGAGAAACGATACTTCTTGGATCCCTGAAAAAAAACTAGAAATTTGGCAAAAAAAATTTAAAATGTCACAAATTTCCAACTTTAAATTTTCATGCCCTTAAGTCACACAAAATACTTAATAAATAACATTTCCCACATGTCTACTTTACATCACAATTTTGGAACCAAATTTTTTTTGTTAGGAAGTTATAAGGGTTAAAACTTGACCAGCGATTTCTCATTTTTACAGCACCATTTTTTTTGGGACCACATCACATTTGAAGTCACTTTGAGGGGTCTATATGATAGAAAATATCAAAAAGTGACATCATTCTAAAAACTGCACCCTTCAAGGTGCTCAAAACCACATTCAATAAGTTTATTAACCCTTCAGGTGCTTCACAGGAAGTTTTGGAATGTTTAAAAAAATGAATATTTAACTTTTTTTCACAAAAATTTACTTCAGATCCAATTTGTTTTATTTTACTAAGGGTAACAGGAGAAATTTGGCCCTAAAAGTTGTTGTACAATTTGTCCTGAGTACGCTGATACCCCATATGTGGGTGTAAACCCCTGTTTGGGAGCACGGCTGTTATGATCTGGTGACCTTGGAGCCGCATGGAACTTTCTCAGGAGTAGGTGGAACCTGTACTGACCGCAAACCCTAAACTGACACCGCAACTAGAAGTAGCCGTGGGGTGTACCTAACACATCCTAGACACCTCGACACAGCCGGAGGACTAAATACCCCTATAGATGGAAATGGGAATTCTATCTTGCCTCAGAGCAGAACCCCAAAGGATAGGCAGCCCCCCACAAATATTGACTGTGAGTATTAGAGGAAAAGACACACGCAGGCAGAAATCAGGATTTAGCAAAAGAGGCCACGCTAGCTAAATAGGAAAGGATAGGACAGAATACTAAGCTGTCAGTATTAAAACCCAAAAATATCCACAGCAGATATTACAAAAATTCCACATCTAACTAAAGACATGGAATGTATATCTGCTTCTCCTGAGAATCCAACTTGACTGAAAATATCCAAACACAGTCTAAGCTGGACAAGAAAAAAACATGAATAGCACTGAATTGTAAAGCACACAGCATGTGTGCTGTAGAAACAAAAACCAGACACTTATCTTTGCTGATTTGGCAGCAGGGCAGGAGGAACCAGACAGAGATGCAAAACCTCCAAGAACAATGGACAACTGGCAAGGACTAATGAATCCTGCACACCTAAATACCCCAGTCAGAACTGCAATCAGCAGAAACACCTGACCAGGACTGAAACCCAGGGACAACTGCATTACCACCTACCACCACCGGAGGGAACCCAAAAGCAGAATTCACAACAGCAGAGTACCCAGACCCGCCTATCCTGGAGGCTGCATATCCAGTACCTGATCCTGTCTGAACTGTGTCCATTGTGTTATGTACCTGAAGTCCTTTTGTGTCTGACACTCCGCACCCAGTGACTGAACTTTCAGGGCTTTGATGTCCTCCCTGTGTCCTGATGCCCTGGGCTGTTACGCCAGTGTCCCAGCTGATGACCTTGGCTGCCACGCCAGTGTCCCAGATGTCTATCCTGTGTCCGATGGCCTGATGTCCTGCCTGTGTCCAATGTCTTGATGTCCAGCCTGTGTCGGATGTCCTGATGTCCAGCCTGTGTTTGATGTCCTGCCTGTGACCCGATGTTCCACCGGTTCCCTGGGGTCCACCCTGTGATGACGTCTGTCCTGGGTCGGTGTCTGATGTTCTCCTACTGAGCCAGTGCTATGCCTGAGGTCTGAGAGAGGCCGTTCTAGTAAGCCTGTGCCAGATGACCCTGGACTTCATCAACCCATGATGATCCCTGCCATCGTCTGACGTCTGTCCAAGGTCGGTGTCTGATGTTCTCCTGCTGAGCCTGTGCTGCGCCTGAGGCCTGAGAGAGGACATCCTAGTAAGCACGTGCCAGATGACCCTGGACTGCATCAACCCGTGATGACCCTTGCCATCGTCAGAAGTCTGTCTGAGGTCGGTGTCTGATGTTCTCCTGCTGAGCCTGTGCTGCGCCTGAGGCCTGAGAGAGAGGCCGTCCTAGCATGCCCGTGCCAGATAACCCTGCACTTCATCAACCCGTGATGTCCTCCTGCCTTCGTCTGTTATCCTGAGACATGTACCCTACTCTGATGTGTGGAATAGGGATCCTGACATTATGTTTTGTTATGTAGTGTTTTCATTTGAGTAAACTTTGTTTCTTCATACCTGAAGTTGTGCTGTGTAATCGAGTTCTGCATATCGCCATCTTGTCCACATGCTCAGCTGCCACAGACCCTGCTCACTGCCCTTCCCTAGTCTGAGTAGGTCCAGTTAACTCTATGTGGTCCAGTGGGTCCACATTCCGTTCCCACTAGGGACGCTCGCCCCACGTCGTTATGTCTGGCGACGTGGAAGCGTCAGCTCGGCCGCGTCTGCGGTCGCAGCCGTAACAATGCTCACTGCAGTACTTTCCTCTGCCCTGGTCAGGGCAGAGAAGTATGACTGCACAGGAGTGCGATGTCGGGGAACACTGTGGGTTACCTAGGACACATCATCCACACGAAGCACAGAAGGAGGCCTGCATCGCTAGAAGATGGGAGTCACCAGGCCAAGACCAGTTATGCTTATCGGACCGGACCACCCCGCAGGCAAGTATAATAAAAGCTCTTTTTCTTCTGTTGCAAGCCAGATTAGGGGCATATATACAGCATATTAGAATTCTGTATTTCAGGGCTGAAAGGTGCTGGTCTTATATGGGACAAACCCGGTGACAAGTTCCCTTTAATGTAAAGCTCGCAATAGCAAGGTAAGTCAAATTTTTTCCATTTATGATAGAACCAGCAGGGAAAAGGGATCCACTGAAGCCCTTGAGGAGGTGAGTGTAGTGTTGTTTTTATTTTGCTCATTTTTTGCATTAGATCTGCAGAAAAACCACTAAAATCTGCATGACTTGGTGCAGATTTGTTACTATGGATAATGTGGTTTCTGGCAGAATAGTTGCAGCAATTTCGCAGTGTATGAACATTCCCTTAAAGAAGCACTTGAATCTATATTTTTTGGTAATAAATGTATGTATATGTGCATGCTACGCAGTGTGAGTGTCTTAACAAACTCACCACTGCTCTCTCCAGTGTCCAGCGCTGTTCTGCTACTCTACTCAGTGACGTCACAGCTCCGCAGACTATCCAAGTCAATCTGCGCTCTGAGTAAGGCAGAAAATGCTTTTACAATGTAAGGGGCACCTGCAGGCGGCCGTAGATTCTCTCATCCAGAAGAATCTGGCTGAATATGCAAGTTACACTCTGATCAAACTCTGATGAGAGTTTGATCAGAGTTTCAGCATAGTGTGATCCAATTCTCTTGGATGAAAGAATAGGAGCACACTGTCAGAAGCAGATGGAGAAACAAATTTATCTGTGTACTTCATTATGTAATTTTTTGGAAATTGAACTGCACTCAAATGTCATCAAATATCAGTCTGATGATTTCCACGCCCTCATTGACTTGCATGTTTGAGTGCAATCTGAATATCGGATCAAACTTGGACATGCAGCATTTTTTCCTTCTACAGATTCAGGCTGTCGTCACACTAGCAGTATTTGGTCAGTATTTTACATCAGCATTTGTAAGCCAAAACCAGGAGTGGGTGATAAATACAGAAGTGGTGCATATGTTTCTATTATACTTTTCCTCTAATTGTTTCACTCCTGGTTTTGGCTTACAAATACTGATGTAAAATACTGACCAAATACTGCTAGTGTGACAGCAGCCTCAGAGAAAAAAATGGACATTTATACAACCCCTAGAATAATATCAGTCCAGGAGCAATCCGATGTTTTGTCGGATTCCACTCTGACCTATCATACGGTCATGTGTACAACCTCTAATCCTGTGGAGAATCGAACAAAGTTCAATAGGCTTTTTTTGTAAAATAGACTTCCGGCTCACGCATAGAGTGAGCTAGCTAATCGCAATTGCGGTGACGTCACAGAGAAGCAGAGCAAAAGAGCACTGGATCCCGGAGAGCGCAGTAGTAGGTAAGTATGGTAATACGCTCACACTAAACATTAACTATGGGTGTGCTTCTTTAAATGGGATTTACAAAGAGTCAATTTAATATTTGTGTCACAGTTTTTTATCTCTCATTATGCCCTCCACATTTTTTTTTGCTTGGCATTGAGTTCTGTTGCATACTGTATGGCAGTCTATTGGATTTTATCTCCATATACCTACCCAGATTTCCAGCATATTACCCTGCATACAAACAAATACATTTGACTACCGTAATATCTTTTTAGATATATAGCTAATAAAGTCCAGATACAAATGCCCCTTTTACAAACAGTAAAATATTTTAATAATATATCTTTATTAATTAGAATTTGCAGCTACAGCCTATATGGGATTATTTTTGTCATCCAATTCATTTCACTTGTAACATATATACCACCTTTTATGTTAATATGTGGGCACTTTAAAGTTAGGAGATTCAGTGCAATGAAGTGTTGACATGTCTCATTGTTTTCCTCGTCATTCCAAAATGTTTGTCATCTTGATGCAGATTTCAACACGTCTCCTCACTATATCACTGACCCACATTACCTTAAAGGAACCAATGAAATACTTTTCTGCATCTTTTGTCATTATGTAGAGACTAAGCAAGTGATCCGTGTCTAATCATCCTGAGACTGGTGACACTTGTGTATTGCAATACCACATTTTTACAATGTGCTTACAGTGAAATGTTTCCTATATATTAATGTTTTCAAAGGACCTATCTTCTATGATGGCTGCATATGAAAGATTAATTTATTTTTACAGCTAATCAAAGGCCATGTGTCTCCTGCCAGCCCCCCAAATATGCCCTTTCCAGTTATGTAAATACGGAATTATTAAAGGCGTTATTCAGGACTTTGACTTTTTTTGCTATAGGGCTCAGATCTTACTGGCAGGTAGTTGTTAACTACTTGCCTGTCCTGCCCTGCAATGCTTTCTCCCAGCTCAGGCTGAGATTCTCCTGCTACCTTTGAACTCACGTCAACAGAGCAGCTCTTCCTCTTCTGGTCTGCTCTGTCATAGTGGCGTCACTGCTGTCGTCATGCTGATTGATAGCAGGTTTCCCCCAGTTAGGCATCGGTGAGTCAGCTGTCAATCAGCATGACATCGGCAGTGATGCTCCTTTGACAGAACAGAGCGGAAGAGTAGGAGCCACTCTGTTGATGTGGCGTTACCAGAACTGGGAGAATCTCCAACTGGAGCCGTCTGTGACCGTTCTAAGGTGAAAGAGATCGTTGCAGGGCAGAACAGGCAGTGAGTTAGCAACTACTACTTGCCAGTTAGTTCTTAGCCCTATCGTAAAATTTTTTAAAAATAACGTTCTAGATAACCTGTAACAATTATGTGAGTACTATGGAATCTGATTGCATGGAATAAAACGAGACCAAAGCTAAGACAAATAAGTGTATTTCACAAAGCAAGAAGTAGAACATAAACAAGCAGAGACTTTCCTGCAATTGTAACGACGTGACAGCACAAAACAGAAATGTCAGCAAACTTAGTAGTGGGGCTCGGCCGCTCATACAATCAAGTTCAGCAGTAGTATGCAGCAAGAGAGCGACGGGCATTCATACGTGGAAGTCCAACAATAGTAAGCAAACTAGGGTGCGACCTGCTCTTATACGTGGAAGTCCAGAACTATGCAGATAGAGGAGATGACACTTTTCATGGAAGTCCAAACATTCATAGGTGGAGCATAACAGGGAGTAGGTCTTTAAATGTTACTTTTGGGCTGAGAAGTCCCGCTCAAGTCCCGCAAAGCAGCCCACAACAGAGCACAATCTCAGAAGTCAGGACAGCAGGTACACCCAGCCAGGATCTGGAAGAAGCTTGGAAGACTGAAGGCAACTGGAATTGGTGAGGCTGAGCACTGAGTAAGGAGCAGCAGCAGGAACTCTAGAAGCAAGCCAGGAGGAAGCTCACATGCAAACAGCACAAAATACTCAGGCAAGGAGGATCTCCTGAAATTAAATAGCAGGGCAGACAGGAAGTTCCAGGACAGGGCAAAGTACCAGACTCCATCTTGGACAAGGACAAAACAGGCTCCATGGAAACATCCGGAATCCTTACATAACTCTTTTAATGTTTTATATTGCAATTATGGGTTATTGAATGTATGAGCGCAGTTCTGTGTATTGCTACTTTACTTCTTTCTACTTTTGTACTGTGGCAAGGAAATAAATGGCTAATTGATTTTTCCCCATAAATTCAGATTTGTTTTATAGTATATTAGGTTTTCTACGTAGTTTTTTTTTTAGATAAGAGTGATGGTCATTGTCGCTACATACAGTGCCTTGCGAAAGTATTCAGCCACCTGGAACTTTTCAATCTTTTTCCACATATCGCGCTTCAAACATAAAGATACCAAATGCAAATTTTTGGTGAAGAATCAACAATAAGTGGAACCCAATTGTGAAGTTGAATGAAATTTATTGGTTATTTTACATTTTTGTGGAAATTCAAAAACTGAAAAGTGGGGCGTGCAATATTATTCGGCCCCTTTAACTTAATACTTTGCAGACCTAAATGATCTACTTTTCAGGACTTTCACACCACTACCACATAATAAAGAACATGCTACAACCATGTACTAAAGAAGTTGCCACCATTTACTTGATGTACCGTAGTTAAGGCTTGCCCAATATGTGACCCGCCAAAGGGTTTGCTACGGCCAACAGAGCTGTCTGAGAGAAGCTGGCTATTTTCTTTTATTCTTCTTGTATTCAAATATACTTGTGTCTTTCAGATGCAAATATATTTAAACAGTTTTGTGCCAGAACTGACCTCATAACGCTGCTGCCAGCACCGCAGAGGAACTGGACTCCTAGGGCACTGGTAAGTGCTCCATGAAGGAGCGGAAGATTAAATGTGGTATTCTTTTAGATGTGGGGGCCGGTGGATTGGAGGAATAGTGTTACTATGAGGGCATATAATGGGACAATGGGGGACATTATGTGGCAATTTGTGACATTAGGCAATGGGGGGACGTTTTGCAGCAATTAGTGGGGGATTGTGAAAGGGGCATAGTATAGCAAAGAGGCAGTAGAGTAGGTCGGATTTTATGCAGGCAGGCAGTGTGGAGGGATATTATAGAGATGGACATTGTGTGGGGGATATTATGGAGGGCAACAGTGTGGGGTGGGAATATTATGGAGAGGGGCAGTGTGAGGGGGTTAGTATAGAGAGGGGCAGTGTGGTGGTTACTTTGTTCAGGAATCACAAGGGAAATTTTTATTCAGGTGCCCATCATTGGAGATATTTTTATTTATTGGGCAGTATAATGATACTTTTATTTTTAATGGCATCTTGCCGGGATGTGCCACAGAAAACAAAGAAGAGGGGAGTCTGGAGAGATGAGTGAGCTCTGGGCGTGAAATCTCATCATGGCCTCTGTGCTACATGAAGACAAAGGAATGGGAACAAATACAGTCAGAGAAGATTACTATTATTATTATTTATATAGAACCATTAATTCCATGGTGCTGTATATGAGAAGGGGTTACATACAAAGTTATAGATATCGTTTACAGTAAACAAATTTACAATGACAGACTGGTACAGAGGGGAGAGGACCCTGTCCTTGCGGACTTACATTCTACGGGATAATGAGGAAGAGACTGATCGTCGGGGGTGCAGCAGCTCTGGTGGTAGTGAGGCGGCAGCTCGGGTGGTGGTGAGGTGGCAGAATGGTAATTGCAGGCTGTAAGCTTTCCTGAAGAGATGGGTTTTCAGGTTCCGTCTCAAGGATCCGATGGTGGTGGATAATCGGACTTGTTGAGGCGTGGAATTCCAGAGGATGGGGGACATTCGGGAGTAATCTTGGAGACGTTTGTGAGGAAGGAATAAGTGTGGCGGAGAGTAGGAGGTCTTGGGATGATCGAAGATTACGTGAGGGAAGATATTGGGAGATTAGCTCAGAGATATATGGAGGGGACAAGTTGTGGATGCTTTGTAGGTCAGTGTTAGTAGTTTGAACTGGATTCATTGGGGAATTGAGAGGCAGTGGAGGGACTTGCAGAGGGGAGAAACGGGAGTAGTGAGGAGGTGGAATAGTCGGGCAGCAGAGTTGAGGACAGACTGGAGTGGTGCAAGAGAGTTAATGGGGAGGCCACAGAGGAGGGTGTTGCAGTAATCAAGGCGGGAGATGGTGAGGGCATGCACATGAGTTTTAGTAGATTGAGGGCTGAGGAAGGGATGGATTCTGGAAATATTTTTGAGTTGGAGGCGACAGGAGGTGGCAAGAGTTTGGACGTGCAGTTTGAAGGACAGGGCAGAGTCGAGAGTTACTCTGAAGCAGAGGAATTCAGGTGCGGGAGAGAGCATGATGCTGTTTACCATAATAGATAGGTCGGGTATGGGAGACACGCAAGATGGAGGAAAGATGATGAGTTCAGTTTTGTCTACATTGAGGTGAAAAAGGAGGATATGGCTGATAGACACTCTGGGATTCTGGACAGCAGAGAGGTGACATCTGGGCCAGAGAGGTAGATCTAAGTGTCATCCGCATACAGGTGGAACTGGAAGCCATGGAACTTTATGAGTTGTCCTAGGCCAAGGGTATAGATGGAATAAATTATGGGCCCCAGGACAGAGCCTTGAGGGACTCCAGCAAAGAGAGGGCTGGATGATGAGGTAGAGTGGGAGTGGGAAATGCTAAATGTGCGGTTGGAAAGGTATGAGGCAATCCAGGACAGGGCAAGGTCTTTGATGCCAAGGGAAGAAAGAATCTGTAGCAGGAGGCAGTGGTCGACTGTGTCAAAGGCAGAGGACAGGTCGAGAATGAGGAGGATGGAGAACTGTCTGTTAGCTTTGGCTGTAAGTCATTAGTAATTTTGGTCGGAGTTTCGGTGGAGTGGTGGGGGCGGAAGCCATATTGGAGGTTGTCAAGGAGAGAGTTAGTTGAGAGGTGGGAGGAAAGTTGAGCATGGACTTGCTGCTCAAGGAGTTTGGAAGCAAATGGGAGCAGTGAAATGGGGCGATAGCTGGGCATAGCAGTTGGGTCAAGGTTAGTTTTTTTGAGGATGGGTGTTATGGTGGCATGTTTGAAGGCAGGGTGAAAGGTACCAGAAGATAGCGATAGGTTGAAGAGATGGGTAAGGGCTGGAATGAGCGTGTTAGTGAGGTTGGGGAGCAGGTGGGAAGGGATGGGGTCAAGTGCACAGGTGGTGAGATGTGATGTGGAAAGAAGGTGAGTAAGCTATCCTTCAGTGGTGTTGGAGAGGGAGGTTATTAGGGAAGGGCAGAGGTCTGGTGTCATGATCTCAATGGCAAGAGAACATAGCATAAGCATATATAGGAACTAGCTCTTGGAAGATGGGAACTGAGCTGACCATGAACTAAACCTAACGCACAACTAGCAGTGGCCGGGTAGCATGCCTACGTTGATTCTAGATGCCCAGCACCAGCCGGAGGACTAAATAAAACTAGCAGAGGAAAATATTAGTCCTAGCTCACCTCTAGAGAAATACCCCGAAAGGAGACAGAGGCCCCCCACATGTATTGGCGGTGAGTTGAGATGAAATAACAAACGTAGTATGAAAATAGGTTTAGCAAATTTGAGGTCCACTTACTACATAGCAGAAGACAGAAAGGATACTTTCATGGTCAGCTGAAAACCCTATAAAAAACACCATCCAGAAATTACTTTAAAACTCTGGCATTAACTCATAACACCAGAGTGGCAATTCCTGTTCACAAGAGCTTTCCAGACACAGTAACGAAACTACAGCTGTGAACTGGAACAAAAATGCAAAAACAAACATGGACAAGAGTCCAACTTATCTAGTAGTTGTCTAGGAGCAGGAACAAGCACAGAGAGGCTTCTGATAACATTGTTGACCGGCAAGCAACTAACAGAGCAGCAAGGTTATATAGCGACTCCCACATCTTGATGGGAACAGGTGAACAGAGAAGATGAAGACACCAGTTCAATTCCACCAGTAGCCACCGGGGGAGCCCAGAATCCAAATTCACAACAGTCTGGTATATGAAGTGGTTGGGGTGGTGGAATTGTCACCTATAATATATCTAGATGTAAATGTTTATTTGTGATACTGACTGCGTCTCATCAGTGCTGTGGTTTCTCTTTGGTCCAAAATCTGATGATGGTCCCCATTATCTCCGTACCAATGACATACTGGAAATTGTAGGTTCATGCAATACATTTGTATATGGAACTGACCTGACATTACAATTAATCATTGTATTAAGCTTGGTGCTGTATACATGTACTGATTGTGGTTCAGGTGCTGCATTCATGCATTGACAGGGTTTCTGGCGCCATGCTCATATGCTCTTGGTGGTTGTAGCAACGCATTCATGTACTGGTAGTGGTTCTGGCTCTGCATTAGTGTACTGACTGTAGTTCTGGCCCCACACTCGTGTCGTGTTATGACAGGGTTCTGATCTTGTATTCCTGTAGCAATCCATCAATTGCTTCATGGCTATATTAAAATTTTAAAAATCAGTTTAAGTTAGCGTGTGTTCACACTGATTTTTTTGGAACAGAAACTCTCTAAATCCTCAAATACTCAAAACTTGGTTTTAGTGATGTCTTAATGTACTGATGGTGGTTCTGGTGATGTATTCATGTAAATACCCCTTTAAAAAATGTTGCTGCCCTTGGGAATAGTTAAGTATGGCAATGTGGCCATTGCCCCAAAAAATGTTGTGCACCCATGATGTACAGTAGGTCAACAAAAATTGTAAGAAATTTAAGTAAAAAAAGTCTGCCTTTAAAACTCAAGAAACTTGCCTTTGTGTGAATGACACTGCAATGGCACAATTAGCCTTTACCTCAAAGGCCTCTTTCACACTTCCGTTGTTGGCTGTGCGTCATAGTGCAGTGAAATGACGCGTCGACGGACGTTGTGAAAATAGAGGAAAACGTGTGTGACGCATCCAGTATTATGACAGATGCGTCGACTGAGTTCTGGCCGAATTTTATAATATAAGATTCTGGAGGAGAGAGAGAGGAAGAGGGAGAGAGAGATTTTTTTTTTCCTGGACTTCAAATCCTTCCGGGCATGCTCAGAGTGGAAAAACAGGATACGTTGCTGGATTCCTGTGTGTGACGGTCAGCGACGGATCCTGCATCCATAGGCTTCCATTATAGCCGATGACGGACAGCGCAGCTGAGCGATTTTCCGATGTGCACAAAAAACGTTCCTCTGAACGTTTTCTCTGCACGACGGACTGCTATTTTCCGACGGATCCAGTGCACGACGGATGAAACGAATGGCCATCCGTCACAATCCGTCGCTAATACAAGTCTATGGGAAAAAACAGGATCCTGCAGAAAAATTAGCAGGATCCTGTTTTTTCAAAACTCAACGGATTTCGACGTAAGACAAAAGACGGAAATGTGAAAGAGGCCAAAGATGAAAATCACAAAGTACTTGTAGGTAAAATACTTTTTTGTCCACCTGTACTCTTGTATAAATAAATAAGTTCTCTTTTCCAACATCTGTTTATTAGAGCTTATTCACAGATGTCTGCTAGAACACAAAATTTATAATAAATTAACCCAGATACGCAAAATATTAAAATACTGTGAACTTACTATTCAACATCAAAAGCCAGGGCATCAAATACTAAAGGAATAGATTTCAGTGTCACCTCGCAACTGCCAACCAGCTGAGCAGAAAGATATCACTTTTCACATTTTTGTGCCTGGTTTCATAAATGTAGCCTCAAACAAAGATATTGTTTCACCATATAGCCTGCCACCTGTCCCACATGTAGATATTATAGTATGCTTCAGGACTGTCTAATCCACAATTCAAGTGACAGCAGCATACAGACCCAAGCTTCATTCACACTGGCAATTGGGAAAGCCGTGCTCCTGCCATTATTCACCAAAGTCAGGAATTGATCCCAGCTTTGTGGAGAAGAAAAACAATAAAAAAATGTAATAATGTTTTCTACTTTCCTCTGTACTGGCATCTGAAATGGTTTTGGTGAATAATGACCATTGATACAATCTCCCATGCATGTTTCAACTCTAGGGTAATACAAACTGAGGCATATCTATCAATACTATCAAATTCTTGGCAGTACAAATTTTGGATTCATTCAGACATTAGTGATATTTCTTGTTTGCTAAAACTGACCCATCAGTATTTTGATCAGTGTTTTTTCAGTCTGTCAGTTTCTACCATCACTTTTTTTCTTTTATACAAAAAAAGAAAAATTCTGGAGGTTTCTCAAGCCTTTCCTTTCAAATCTAGCTGTCCGATTTTTTCACAAATCCATAGACTGGCATTGGTTTGATCTGTGAGTCAGGTTTCAAAATCACACGTCTCTTATGTTTTGGTGCAGACCACTTCATCTGCAAAATACAAGGACATGTGAAAACCCCCAAAGACTATAGACTGACAACCACCGATAGAACTCATGTGAAAAACTGACATCTGAATGAGCCCTTAGACTAGTCTTAAAATGCATGAGATTTATCATAGAAATTCATGTTCTTTCAGAAATTTGATGCATTTTAAAACTGTCTTGTTGAAGATTACTCCACCAATTGGATTACCTTGTGCCAAAATATGCTCCACAATTCTGGCACATTTTTTACACATGATGTCACCCAATAACACTTCCCTTTTCTATAAGGCTGGTATCTCATCATTCCTAGCAAGAGCTTAAAGGGAATCTGTCATGTAAAATAACGCTATTAGCCTGCAGATATGTGGTTAACCCCTTTCTGACCTGTGACACAGTGTATGCGTCATGAAAGTCGGTGCCAATCCGACCTGTGACGCATATGCTGTGTCACAGAATGAGCGCGTCCCTGCAGGTCGGGTGAAAGGGTTAACTCCAATTTCACCTGACCTACAGGGACAAGGGGAGTGGTACTTCAGCCCAGGGGGGGTGGCTTCGCCCCCTCGTGGCTACGATCGCTCTGATTGGCAGTTAAAAGTGAAACAGCCAATCAGACCAATTTGTAATATTTCACCTATGAAAAGTGGTGAAATATTACAATCCAGCCATGGCCGATGCTGCAATATAAAACGGCCATGGCTGGAAACCCTGATCTGCCACCGCCACCGATCTCCTCCACAGTCCTCCGTCCTGTCCCGTACTGTGCTCCACTCCCCTCTGTCCTCCTGTCCGCTCCCCCTGTGCTCTGATCCCACCCCCTCATACTTACCGAGCCTCCCGGTGTCCATCTGTCTTGTCCATGGGCGACGCCATCTTCCAAAATCGCGGGCACATGCGCAGTGCGCCCGCCGAATCTGCCGGCTGGCAGATTCATTCCATGTACATTTTGATCACTGTGATAAAACCTATCACAGTGATCAAAATGAAAAAATTGCAAATGAACCCCCCTTTATCACCCCCATAGGTAGGGACAATAATAAAATAAAGAAAATTTATTTACTTTTATTTTTCCACTAGGGTTAGGGTTAGAACTAGGGTTAGGGTTAGGATTAGTGCTAGGGTTAGGGCTAGGGTTAGAACTAGGGTTAGAATTAGGGTTAGGGTTAGGGTTAGAATTAGGCTATGTGCACACGGTGTGCATTTGGCTGCGGATCCGCAGCGGATTGGCCGCTGCGGATTCGTAGCGGTTTTCCATCAGGTTTACACGGTGCGGAAAATACAGCGCGGAAATGCTGCATCGTATTTTCCACAGCATGTCAATTCTTTGTGCGGATTCCACAGCGTTTTACACCTGTTCCTCAATAGGAATCCGCAGGTGAAATCCACACAAAAAAACACTGGAAATCCACGGTAAATCCGCAGGTAAAACGCAATGACTTTTACCTGCGGATTTTTCAAAAATGGTGCGGAAAAATCTCACACAAATTTGCAACATGGGCACATAGCCTTAGGGTTAGGGTTGGAATTAGAGTTAGGGTTGTAATTAGGGCTAGAGTTGGAAATAGGGTTAAGATTAGGCTTGTGGTTAGGGTTATGGTTAGTTTTAGGGGTGTGTTGGGCTTAGGGTTGTGGTTAGGGTTGGGATTAGGGATAGGGTTGAGATTGGGATTAGGGTTAGGATTAGGGTTGGGATTAGGGTTAGGGGTGTGTTGGGGTTAGGGTTGTGGTTAGGGGTGTGTTGGGGTTAGGGTTGGGGTTAGGGTTATGGCTAGAGTTGGGATTAGGGTTAGGGGTGTGTTGGGGTTAGTGTTGGAGTTAGAATTGAGGGGTTTCCACTGTTTAGGCACATAAGGGGTCTCCAAACGCAACATGGCGCCACCATTGATTCCAGCCAATCTTGCGTTCAAAAAGTCAAATGGTGCTCCCTCCCTTCCGAGCCCTGACGTGCACCCAAACAGTGGTTTACCCCCACATATGGGGTACCAGCATACTCAGGACAAACTGGGCAACAACTATTGTGGTACAATTTCTCCTGTTACCCTTGCAAAAATAAAAAATTGCTTGCTAAAACATAATTTTTGAGGGAAGGAAAATGATTTTTTATTTTCATGGCTCTGCGTTATAAACTTATGTGAAGCACTTGGGGGTTCAACGAGCTCACCACACATCTAGATAAGTTCCTTGGGGGATCTAGTTTCCAAAATGGGGTCACTTGTGGGGGGTTTATACTGTTTAGGCACATCAGGGGCTCTGCAAACGTAACATGATGCCCGCAGACCATTTTATCAAAGTCTGCATTTCAAAACGTCACTACTTCCCTTCCGAGCCCCAACGTGTGCCCAAACAGTGGTTCCCCCCACATATGGGGTATCAGCGCACTCAGGACAAACTGGACAATAACTTTTCTGGTCCAATTTCTCCTGTTATTCTTGTGAAAATAAAAAATTGCGGGCTAAAAAATTAATTTTTGAGGCAAGAAAAATGATTTTTTATTTTCGCATTTCTGCGTTATAAACTTATGTGAAGCACTTGGCGGTTTAAAGTGGTCACTGCACATCTAGCTTAGTTCCATGGGAGGTCTAGTTTCCAAAATGGGGTCCCTTGTGGGGGAGCTCCAATGTTTATGCACACAGGGGCTCTCCAAACGCGACATGGTGTCCGCTAACGATTGGAGCTAATTTTTCATTCAAAAAGTCAAATGGCGCTCATTCCTTTTTGAGCCATGCCATGTGCCCAAACAGTGGTTTACCCCCATATGTGAGGTATCTGTTATAACCTGGTGGTTACGGAGTGGTACTGAGATGACCTGGTGGGTAAAACCAATCATGGACAAGCTCAGAGGAGGTGGCAGCTCTACAGACAGTAATCACCTATATGACCTAGTGATTACGGAGCAGCACTGAAATGACCTAGTGGGTAAAACAAATAATGTACTAGCTCTGAGGAGGTGGTAACTTTACTGACCGCAATCCCTACTCCTAACACCAACACTAGAAATAGCAATGGAGCGTGCCTATCTCTGCCTAGACGCCTCTTCACAGCCTAAGAACTAGCTACCCCTGAAGATGGAAACGGAAAACTATCTCGCCTCAGAGAAACCCCCAAAGGAAAGATAGCCCCCCACAAATATTGACAGTGAGTGAAGAGGGAAATGGTAAACTCAGAAATGAAACTAGATTTTAGCAAAGGAGGCCACTACTATCTAAATAGACAGAGAAAGAAAAGGCTACTGTGCGGTCAGTATAAAAACTAAATGTCCATGCAGAGTTTACAAAAATAACCTCCACACCGACTCACGGTGTGGAGGGGCAAATCTGCAACCCCAGAGCTTCCAACTAGCTGGAATATTTCATGATGACAAGCTGGACAAAAGAGACATAACTTAAACTGAACAAAAGGTCATAGGCAGGGAAACACCCAAAAACTAGCAGAACTTATCTTAAGCTGAAATGGACTGGCCAACAGAGAACTTCCAGGAAAGGACTGAATCCACAGGAAGGAACATTGACAGCTGGCATCCACTACAGCCCAAAGCCCCGTTAAATAACCAGGCCAGGGAACCGATTAGTGAAAGCAGCTGCTAAGTTCCACTTGAAACCACCAGAGGGAGCCCAAGAGCAGAACTCCCAAAAATACCATTTACAACCACAGGATGGAGCCCAAGAACGGAACTCACAACAGTACCCCCCCCTTGAGGAGGGGTCACCGAACCCTCACCAGAGCCCCCAGGCCGATCGGGACGAGCCAAATGAAAAGAACGTACCAAATCGGCAGCATGAACATCGGAGGCAAAAACCCAAGAGTTATCCTCCTGGCCATAACCCTTCCACTTGACCAGATACTGAAGTTTCCGCCTTGAAAGACGAGAATCCAAAATCTTCTCCACCACATACTCCAGCTCCCCCTCAACCAACACCGGAGCAGGAGGGTCAACGGAGGGAACCACGGGCACCACGGGCACCACATATCTCCGCAACAAAGATCTATGGAACACATTATGAATGGAAAACGAAGCTGGAAGGGCCAAACGAAAAGACACCGGATTGATAATTTCCGAAATCCTATAAGGACCAATAAAACGAGGTTTGAACTTAGGGGAAGAGACCTTCATAGGAACATGACGAGAAGACAACCAGACCAAATGCCCAACCCGAAGCCGGGGACCAATGCACCGACGGCGGTTAGCAAAACGTTGAGCCTTTTCCTGAGACAATGTCAAATTGTCCACCAAATGAGTCCAAATCCGCTGCAACCTGTCCACCACAGAATCTACCCCAGGACAGTCCGAAGGCTCAACCTGCCCTGAAGAAAAGCGAGGATGAAAACCAAAATTACAAAAAAAAGGCGAAACCAATGTAGCAGAACTAGCCCGATTATTAAGGGCAAACTCGGCCAACGGCAAGAAGGTAACCCAATCATCCTGATCAGCCGACACAAAGCATCTCAAATAGGTTTCCAAGGTCTGATTGGTTCGCTCCGTCTGTCCATTTGTCTGAGGGTGAAACGCCGAAGAAAAAGACAAATTAATGCCCATTCTACCACAAAAGGACCGCCAAAACCTAGAAACAAACTGGGTACCTCTGTCAGACACAATATTCTCCGGAATACCATGCAAACGAACCACATGCTGGAGAAACAAAGGAACCAAATCAGAGGAGGAAGGCAACTTAGGCAAAGGTACCAAATGGACCATTTTAGAAAACCGGTCACAAACCACACAGATGACAGACATCTTCTGAGAAACAGGAAGATCAGAAATAAAATCCATGGAAATATGCATCCAGGGCCTCTCAGGGATAGGCAAAGACAAAAGCAACCCACTAGCACGAGAACAGCAGGGCTTAGCCCGGGCACAGATCCCACAGGACTGCACAAAGGAACGCACATCCCGTGACAAAGAAGGCCACCAAAAGGACCTGGCAACCAAATCTCTGGTACCAAAGATCCCAGGATGACCAGCCAACACTGAACAATGAATCTCAGAAATCACCTTACTAGTCCATCTATCAGGAACAAACAATTTCCCCACAGGACAGCGGTTGGGTCTATCAGCCTGAAACTCCCGAAGCACCCGCCGTAAATCAGGGGAGATAGCAGAAAGTATCACCCCCTCCTTGAGAATACCAGCCGGCTCACGGACTCCAGGAGAATCAGGCAAAAAACTCCTAGACAGGGCATCAGCCTTCACATTCTTAGATCCCGGAAGATACGAGACCACAAAATCAAAACGGGAGAAAAACAAAGACCACCGAGCCTGTCTAGGATTTAACCGCTTGGCCGATTCAAGGTAAATCAGATTCTTATGATCGGTCAAGACCACAACACGATGCTTGGCTCCCTCAAGCCAATGTCGCCACTCCTCGAATGCCCACTTCATAGCCAACAACTCCCGATTGCCGACATCATAATTACGCTCAGCAGGTGAAAACTTTCTGGAGAAGAAAACACACGGTTTCAACACAGAGCCATCAGAACTTCTCTGAGACAGAACAGCTCCTGCCCCAATCTCAGAAGCGTCAACCTCAGCCTGAAAAGGGAGAGAGACATCTGGCTGATGCAACACAGGGGCAGAAGTAAAACGACGCTTAAGCTCCTGAAAAGCCTCCACAGCCGCAGAGGACCAATTCACCACATCTGCACCTTTCTTGGTCAAATCGGTCAGAGGTTTAACCACAGTAGAAAAATTAGCAATGAAGCGGCGTTAAAAATTAGCAAAGCCCAAAAACTTCTGAAGGCTCTTCACAGATGTGGGCTGCGTCCAATCATAAATAGCCTGGACCTTAACAGGGTCCATTTCAATAGCCGAGGGAGAAAAAATGAACCCCAGAAAAGAAACCTTCTGAACTCCAAAAAGGCACTTAGACCCCTTCACAAACAGTGTATTAGCACGACGAATCTGAAATACCATCCTGACCTGCTTCACATGAGACTCCCAATCATCGGAAAAAACCAAAATATCGTCCAAATATACAATCATAAATTTATCCAGATACTCCTGAAAAATATCATGCATAAAGGACTGAAACACAGATGGAGCATTAGAGAGCCCGAAAGGCATCACAAGATATTCAAAATGGCCTTCGGGCGTATTAAATGCTGTTTTCCATTCATCACCCTGTTTGATGCGGACCAGATTATAGGCCCCTCGAAGGTCAATCTTGGTAAACCAGCTAGCCCCTTTAATCCGAGCAAACAAATCAGAGAGCAAAGGCAAAGGGTACTGGAATTTGACCGTGATCTTATTGAGAAGGCGATAATCTATACAGGGCCTCAAGGAGCCATCCTTCTTGGCAACAAAAAAGAATCCCGCTCCCAACGGTAACGAAGACGGGCGAATATGCCCCTTCTCCAAGGACTCCTTTACATAAGTCCGCATAGCGGCATGCTCTGGCACAGACAGATTGAAAAGTCGACCCTTAGGGAACTTACAGCCAGGAATCAAATTAATAGCGCAATCACAGTCCCTATGAGGAGGCAGAGGACTGGATTTAGGCTCCTCAAATATATCCTGGAAATCCGACAAAAACTCAGGAACTTCAGAAGAAGGGGACGAGGAAATTGACATCAGAGGAATGTCACTATGTATCCCCTGACAACCCCAACTAGTCACAGACATAGATTTCCAATCCAGTACTGGATTATGTACCTGTAACCATGGAAACCCCAGCACAACCACATCATGCAAATTATGCAACACCAAAAAACAAATATTTTCCTGATGTGCTGGAGCCATGTTCATGGCTAACTGTGTCCAGTACTGAGGTTTATTCTTGGCCAATGGCGTAGCATCAACCCCCCTCAAGGGAATAGGACTCTGCAAAGGCTCCAAGGAAAAACCACAGCGCTTGGCAAATTCTAGGTCCATTAAGTTCAGTGCAGCGCCAGAATCCACAAATGCCATTACAGAAAAGGACGACAATGAGCAAATCAGGGTAATAGACAAGAGAAATTTAGGCTGTACAATACTGATGGTAACCGAACTAGCAACCCTCATAGTTCGCTTCGGGCAATCAGAGATAGCATGAGTAGCGTCACCACAGTAAAAACACAGCCCATTCTGACGTCGGAACTCCTGCCGTTCTGCTCTCGTCAAAACTCTATCACATTGCATAGGCTCAGAACTCTGTCCAGAGGACACCGCCATATGGTGCACAACCTTACTTTCACGTAGGCGCCGATCAATCTGAATGGCCAGAGACATTGATTCGTTCAAACCAGCAGGCGTGGGAAACCCCACCATAACATCTTTAAGAGCTTCAGAAAGACCCTTTTTGAAAATAGCCGCCAGGGCATCCTCATTCCATTTTGTGAGCACAGACCACTTTCTAAATTTCTGACAATATATCTCTGCCACTTCCGGACCCTGACACAGAGCCAGCAAAATTTTTTCTGCCTGATCCACAGAATTGGGTTCGTCATAAAGCAATCCAAGTGCTTGAAAAAATGAATCTACATTGAGCAATGCAGGATTCCCTGGCTCAAGGGAGAATGCCCAATCCTGCGGGTCACCACGCAGCAGAGAAATAACAATCTTCACCTGCTGAATGGGGTCACCAGAGGAACGGGGTCTCAGAGCAAAAAACAATCTGCAATTATTTTTAAAATTCAAAAACCTAGATCTATCCCCAGAAAACAAATCAGGGATAGGAATTCTAGGCTCAGAAACAGGAGTTTGAACAACATAATCTTGGATACTCTGTACCCTTGCAGCGAGATGATCAACACGCGCAGACAGACCCTGAACCTCCATATCAGTACCAAGCTCCTGCACCATCCAAAAATCAAGGGGAAAAAAAAAAACGAAACAAGCAACAAGAAAAAAAAAACTATGACTCAGAACTTTCTCTTCCCTCTTTTGAGATGCATTTAACACTTTGTGGGCCAGCTGTACTGTTATAACCTGGTGGTTACGGAGTGGTACTGAGATGACCTGGTGGGTAAAACCAATCATGGACAAGCTCAGAGGAGGTGGCAGCTCTACAGACAGTAATCACCTATATGACCTAGTGATTACGGAGCAGCACTGAAATGACCTAGTGGGTAAAACAAATAATGTACTAGCTCTGAGGAGGTGGTAACTTTACTGACCGCAAACCCTACTCCTAACACCAACACTAGAAATAGCCGTGGAGCGTGCCTATCTCTGCCTAGACGCCTCTTCACAGCCTAAGAACTAGCTACCCCTGAAGATGGAAACGGAAAACTATCTCGCCTCAGAGAAACCCCCAAAGGAAAGATAGCCCCCCACAAATATTGACGGTGAGTGAAGAGGGAAATGACAAACTCAGAAATGAAACTAGATTTTAGCAAAGGAGGCCACTACTATCTAAATAGACAGAGAAAGAAAAGGCTACTGTGCGGTCAGTATAAAAACTAAATGTCCACGCAGAGTTTACAAAAATAACCTCCACACCAACTCACGGTGTGGAGGGGCAAATCTGCAGCCCCAGAGCTTCCAACTAGCCGGAATATGTCATGATGACAAGCTGGACAAAAGAGACATAACTTAAACTGAACAAAAGGTCATAGGCAGGGAAACACCCAAAAGCTAGCAGAACTTATCTTAAGCTGAAATGGACTGGCCAACAGAGAACTTCCAGGAAAGGACTGAATCCACAGGAAGGAACATTGACAGCTGGCATCCACTACAGCCCAAAGCCCAGTTAAATAACCAGGCCAGGGAACCGATTAGTGAAAGCAGCTGCTAAGTTCCACTTGAAACCACCAGAGGGAGCCCAAGAGCATAACTCCCAAAAATACCATTTACAACCACAGAATGGAGCCCAAGAACAGAACTCACAACAGCAGGTATTAGTGTACTCAGGAGAAATTGCCCAATAAATTGCACGATCCATTTATCCTGTTGCCCATGTGGAAATAATCAAATTGAGGCTAAAAGAAATTTTTTGTGAAAAAAAAGTACTTTTTCATTTTTACGGATCAATTTGTGAAGCACCTGGGGGTTGAAAGTGCTCACTATGCAACTAGATAAGTTCCTTGGGGCATCTAGTTTCTAAAATGGGGTCACTTGTGGGGGATCTCTATTGTTTAGGTACACACGGACTCTCCAAACGCTACATGGTGTCCGCTAACGATTGGAGCTAATTTTTCATTCAAAAGTCAAATGGCGCTCCTTCCCTTCCGAGCCTTGCCGTGTGCACAAACAGTGGTTTACCCCACATGTGAGGTATCGGTGTACTCAGGAGAAATTGCCCAACACATTTTCGGATCCATTTTATCCTGTTGCCCATGTGAAAATGAAAAAATTGAGTCTAAAACAAATTTTTTGTGGAAAAAAAGTACTTTTTCATTTTTATGGATTCAATTTGTGAAGCACCTGGGGGTTCAAAGTGCTCACTATGTATCTATATAAGCTCTTTGGGGGGTCTAGTTTCCAAAATGGGGTCACTTGTTTAGGCACACAAGGGCTCTCCAAACGCGACATGGTGTCTGCTAAAGATTGGAGCCAATTTTTCATTGAAAAAGTCAAATGGCGCTCCTTTCCTTCTGAGCCCTGTTGTGCGCCCAAACAGTGGTTCCCCCCCCACATATGGGGTATTGGCGCACTCAGGACAAATTGTACAATAACTTTTGGAGTCCAGTTTCTCCTTTTACCCTTGGGAAAATAAAAAAAATTGTTGCTAAATATCATTTTTGTGACTAAAAAGTTAAATGTTCATTTTTTCCTTCCATGTCGCTTCTGCTGCTGTGAAGCACCTGAAGGGTTAATAAACTTCTTGAATGTGGTTTTGAGCACCTTGAGGGGTGCAGTTTTTAGAATGGTGTCACTTTTGGGTATTTTCAGCCATATAGACCCCTCAAACTGACTTCAAATGTGGGGTGGTCCCTAAAAAAAATGGTTTTGTAAATTTCGTTGTAAAAATGAGAAATCGCTGGTCAAATTTTAACCTTTATAACTTCCTAGCAAAAAAAATTTTTTTTTCCAAAATTGTGCTGATGTAAAGTAGACATGTGGGTAATGTTATTTATTAACTATTTTGTGTCACATAACTCTCTCTTTTAACAGAATAAAAATTCAAAATTTGAAAATTGCGAAATTTTCACAATTTTAGATAAATTTCCATTTTTTTCACAAACGCAAAAATTATTGACCTAAATTTACCACTAACATGAAGCCCAATATGTCATGAAAAAACATTCTCAGAACCGCTAGGATCCGTTGAAGCGTTCCTGTGTTATTGCCTCATAAAGGGATACTGGTCAGAACTGCAAAAAATGGCCAGGTCATTAAGGTCAAAATAGGCTGGGTCATGAAGGGGTTAATCTGCAGGTTAATAGCTGCACAGCGCCCACACTGAGAGCCCCACTGCCGGAAGGAAATTAAATATATTCCCCACGGCAGGCTTGTTCTTTCAGTCACAGGGTGGCATGGCTAGCTGTAATTTTTATTTGTTTCACTTTGGGATACAAAGTTTTAATCACTTTTCATTGCATTTTTTGTCAGGTTGACCCAACACGACCCTTTTGGCATTTAGATTTTTTTTTTTTTCGGGTGTTTACCTTACGGGTTTTTTAACGTTATATTATCATAGATCGAACTTTTGTGGAAATGCTGATACCAAATATATTTATTTGTATAAGTTTTCTTTTTCTATTGTATTTCGATAAAAATGATGGTAAGATGCAATACCCAGCATTGGTCAATAAACATTGTGCAAGACTGCTGCGTCCCACCCCGTACATTATTTGCATCCATCCATTGGGGTTTGGACCCCCTCCAGTGGATCGGTTATCAGTATCTTAAGTTCTCCCAGTAGTGTAGTGTGCAGTGCTAGCATTTGGGGGAAGTATTTTGCACCCCTTAATCCATGGACCATTAACTCTTTCTGAGCCCCTTCCATAACATTCAGTATTTGAACCCTTTATCCCCCAAGCATTAAAATAAGGCTAAGTTCACATTTACATATATTCCGTTTCTCTTTTTGTTTCATGCGCAAAAGGATCCAGTCTCATCACTTATGTAAATAGAAGTAGAGTGATTATTATGGGGTTCATTTGGGTTGCTTTTTGTGTCAGTTTTCAAAACAGGAGAAAAAAGTTTTCAAGCACAATTTTTGTGACCTTATAATAATCAGTGGAGGACCACCTGATTTCATTTGCATCAGTAATGCTACAGATCCTTTTTGCACATTGATTCCAACTGTCTTTTCCTATAAACAGGACAAATAAATGGAATGTTAGTCACCCTGCCCATCGCCTCTCTACTAGTGATGAGCGAACGTGCTGCCACTACTCGGTACTCGCCCGAGTATCACTGTGCTCGGTGTACTCGGCGAGCACCGAGTATTTCCGTGATTATTCAGCTGGAGCCTGCAATTCTGGCGCTCTAAGAGCACCAATGACAATGCGGGGATTGTCTGCCATACACTATAATGCCACAGCCATCTTTATTGTGGTATTACAGTGATTGGCTGGCTGCACAGCGTCATCAGGTCTATAAAAGATCTGGCACCGCCCTGCTCGCCGCATTCTGCTCCAGACTTAGGTAATGTAGGGAGAGCTGCTGCTGAGATAGGGTCAGAATCGTGCTTTTAATAGTTAGTGTGGGTCTTCTAGTGTTCAGTCCACAAATCCTGAGAAACCAACAGTCCTTTTTAGGGCTATTTTGGTGGTACTGAGATTTCAGCGCTTGGTAGGCAGGAGAGTCTATGTGCGTCCCAGGCATCAGATGTGAGTGCACGAAAAAATCTGTCAAGTTTTTGGTACTATCTAATATTTTGTAGTGTCTTACAACATTTTTGGACACCATTTTGCTGCCCCAAAAAATCTGTAGCTGGCCCAAAAATATTTAGCTATTGTTCTTAGATTTATCGCTGTGTTGTACCCCACACACTTCACATATCATTGCGCAAAATATCTTACAATTTTAGTACTCTTTTTTTTTTGTTTGTCATAGCCAACTTGTTGACACAATTTTGGTGTGCCCCAAAAAATCAAGGCCACATTTAGATCAGTCTGTTATCTCATGCTGACTCCTGGTGTATCTGTGGTGGAAAAATCTTTGCTTCGCATGCATATGTTGCATAGTTCTGTCTGCTAGCCTTGTTATACTCATTATTTATTGTTTTAAAAAATTTACAAAAAAACAAACTTTTTTTATACAGTCTGTTATCTCAGGCTGAGGCCTAGTGTATCTGTGGTGGAAAAATCTTTGCTTCGCAGGCATACATTGCATTGTTCTGTCTGCTAGCCTCGTTCTACTCATTTCTTATTGTTTTAAAAAATTTACAAAAAACATAAAAAAATGAATACAGTCTGTTATCTCAGACTGAGGCCTGGTGTATCTGTGGTGGAAAAATCTTTTCTTCGCAGGCATACATTGCATAGTTCTGTCTGCTAGCCTTGTTCTACTCATTTTGTATTGTTTTAAAAAATTCACAAAAAACTTAAAAAAAATATACAGTCTGTTATCTCAGGCTGAGGCCTGGTGTATCTGTGGTGGAAATTTTTTTGCTTCGCATGCATGCGTTGCATAGTTCTGTCTGCTAGCTTGGTCTACTCATTTTTTATTTTTTTCCAAAATTAACAAAAAAAATTATACCGTCTTTTATCTCAGGCTGAGGCCTGGTGTATCTGTGTTGGAAAAATCTTTTCTTCGTAGGCATATGTTGCATAGTTCTGTCTGCTAGCCTTGTTCTACTCAATTTTTATTGTTTTAAAAAATTACCAACAAGCATAAAAAAATTTATACTGTCTGTTATCTCAGGCTGAAGAATGGTGTATCTGTGGTGGAAAAATCTTCGCTTTGCAGGCATGCTGATCACATAATTTTTCTCCAAATAAATCCATTTGTATTGAGCTTTTCAAATATTTCAGTAGTCCATTTAAAATGGGCAAGGCAAGGGACATGGAAGTGGACATGATGGTGCATGCAGAGGACGAGGCTATGGCCAAGCTGAAAGTGGGCCACAGCAAAGACCCACATCTTCGCGCTTGACCTTCCTGTTCCAGTTTCTAGGGAACTGCAGCACACCACTATTGAAGCCAGAGCAGTGTGAAACATTTGTTAGATGGATAGCAGATAATGCTTCCAGTCACTTAGCCACCACTACCACCACCATGTCTACCACACGGTCAAGTCTGAGTAGCCATGATTGTGGTCCTGATATTACTCACCCTGATCCTCCTTCCTCCCACCATGCCGAGTGCCCTGAGACAACTGATCCCACACTTGGACACTCCAAAGAGCTGTTCAGTTTTCTCTTTCAAGATTCCGTACTCTTGGCTGGTCAACTTGAAGTGGGGCCAGATGAGATCGCATGTAGCGATGCCCAAACATTTGAACAGCCATGGTCACACGAAGGCAATGGTGGGAAAGTGTCACAAGAGGTGGACGATGATGAGACACAATTGCCAGAAAGTCAGGAGGAAGAGCAGGATGTGGATGTGGAAGACTAGGTGGTGGATGACATAGTGACTGACCCAACCTGGCAGGAGGATATGCAGAGCGAGGACAGCAGCACACATGGGAAAGGAGGCATATCACCCCAACAGGCAGGAAGAAACAGTGTGGTGGCCGCAGACAGAAGGCGTGCATCCGTTCCCCGTAACACCAACATGATGGAAGTTGCCATTCCAACTGTTAGATCTTCCGAGTCTGGTTATTTTTTAAAGACTCTGCCAATGACCCCAAACAGGCCATTTGCAGCACTTGCCATGCCCTCATCAGCAAAGGTAGCAAAACTACCAGCCTGACCACCACCAGCATGATTAGGCACATGGCAGCAAAGCACCTGACTTTGTGGGCCGAACCCCAGGCTCTAGGAACACTGTCTGAAGGTGACAACATTGCTTCTTCCACTGATTTGCATGCAAGCCAATCCCCAGTTCACCGTGCCTGTGAAGATGCCTTGGGCCCTGCACCTGTTGTTGTCTACAGTCAACCAGCACCATCATGAAGCCTGTCCATGTCCTTGTCCCAGCACAGCCTTCAGTTGTGTATACCCCAGTCATTGGAATGCAAGCGGAAATACCCAGCCAATGCCACACAGTCCACAGTACTTAATTTGAACATTTCTCGTCTGCTTGCGCTCAAAATGTTGCCTTTTAGGCTCGTTGAGATGGAAGCTTTCCGCAACCTGATGTCGGCGGCTGTCCCGTGGTACTCGGTCCCCAGTTGCCACTATTTCTCCCAGTGTGCCATACCGGCATTACACCAGCATGTGTCCCACAACATTACCCGTGCCTTCAACAATGCTGTTACTGGGAAAGTCCACCTATCCACAGACACGAGGACAAGTGCTTGTGGGCAGGGACGGTACAGCTCACTGATGGCACACTGGGTTAACATAGTGTAAGGCGGGACCCAGTCGGACCTTGGGATGGAACAAATCCTCCCCACGCCGAGGATTGCGGGCCCTACGTCAATCAGGGTTGCCCCAACAGTCTACAGCTCCTGCACCTCTTCCTCTTCATCCTCCATCTCTGAAATCAACACATCAGTCAGAAGCTGGAAGCACTGCAGCACTGCCTCAGCCAAGTGGCAACAGGCTGTGCTGAAGCTAATCTGCATAGGTGACAAACCGCACAATGCAGAAGAGTTGTGGACAGCACTGAAAGAGCAGTCAGATATTTGGATGACACTGCTGAACCTACAGCCAGGCATGGTCGTGTGTGACAATGGCTGGAACCTGGTGGCGGCTCTGAGGCAAGGTGAGCTCACACACGTACCTTGCCTGGCCCATGTGCTCAACCTCATGGTTCAACGTTTTCTGAAAAGCTACCCCGAACTGCCAGATCTGCTAGTGAGCATACGCCATCTGTCTGCCCATTTTAGAAAGTCAGCTACAGCTTCAGCCGCCCTTGCCGTGCCTCAGCAGCGTTTGCAGCTTCCGGCTCACTGACTGGTGTGTGATGTCCCCACGCGTTGGAACTCTACACTGAATATGTTGGAAAGGATTTGTGAGCAGAAGAGGGCAGTTGTTAACTTCCAGCATCAACAAGGCCATCAATATTCAGTTCAGACTCCACACATAAGACCTCAGGTGTGGACATGGATGTCAGACATATGTACCATCCTCCAGAACTTTGAGGACTGCACCAAGATGGTGAGGGGTGATAACGCCATAATTAGCTTCACCATCCCACTTCTCAGCATTCTGAAAACCTCTCTGCTCACAATTAAAAAGGATGCATTGCAGGCAGAGCACGAGGACATGGAGAAAGGAACCATACAGGGTGATTACACTCAGCCTAGCCTCATGTCATTGCAACCTGGATTGGTAGACAATGAGGAGAAGGAAGAACAGGAGCTACTTTCATGCGCTATAGATGGTATTACAAGCACAGCTGTCATACCATCTGTTCAGCAGGGATGGCCTGAGGACAGGAAGGAGGAGGAGGAGGACAGCATAGTCAGTCGTCCTGTTGGTGAGGACACGGAAGTCTTGCCTGTTAGCAGTCTGGCACGCATGGCTGACTTTATGTTGCACTGCGTTTCCCATGACCCTTGCATTATTCAAATTTTCGGTGACACTCATTACTGGTTGGTGACACTTCTAGACCCACGCTACAAGGTGATCTTTCAATCTTTTCTTCCAGAGGCAGACAGGTGTACAAAAATGTTGCTGTACCAGAGGGCCCTTGTAGCGGAATTACTGAAAAAATCCCATGTGAGAACGATGGTAGCAGACGTCAGAGTTTGTTGTACAACCAAGGAGAACAGGCGAGAGAGACAGAAGTACAATCCAGCTCAGGCAGGGGAAGAATGGCAAAGTTCTGGGACAGTTTTCTCAGACCCTCCCATCGTGCCGGCACAGAGGCAAGGTGTGCTAGCACAAGAAGTGCAGTGTTTGGGAAGATGCTGAGGGAGTACCTTGCAGATTGTACAAACATCCTCCGGGATTACTCTGTGCCTTTTAATTATTGGGTATCCAAGCTGGACACATGGCATGAACTGTCTCATGCCTTGGAGGTCCTGGCCTGCCCTGCTGCTAGCGTTCTGTCAGAGCAGGTTTTTAGTGCCACTGGTGGAATTATAACAGATAAGCGCATCCGCCTGTTGACTGACAATGCTGACAGGCTGACTCTTATAAAAATGAACAAGGGCTGGATTGGGCAAGACTTCTGTACACCACCGAATAAAAATAGCAAAACATAACCTCAAATACATTGTATTTTTGTGGAGGTGTATTCTCATGCACCTCTTCACAACCACTCTTGGGTATCCGCTTCCTGATTTTGCCTATTTGGTGTTATCCTCCTCCTTATCCTCATCCTGATCATCCACAACCGCTGTAACACCAGTGTGAACTTATTCCGTGATGCAAAAGTCACTCAATTTTTGTGCAAGGGTGTTTTTATGATGCCCATTACCAATTAGAAACCAAAACAAATGTTACTCCCCCAGGGGGAACTGTCATCAAAATGAGATGTACATATATTCTTCCCACTTATTCTTATATTTTCCAGTTTTACTATCTCTGGACCATCCTCTTATGACCTAGTATATACCTCTACAATAGAAAAATATTGAAATACTATTATATTAAATTTTTATTTATATCCCTGTCTCTGAGCTGTTGCTAGGGACCAACATATCTCGTTGGACACATTCTGGCTTCATATCTATGAACCTGTGTTCACCCCTCCCTTTTGTTACTTACTTTCATAGGTGGATTCACATCCTTTATCTATTTGTTTGATTTCAGTATGATTAATCATTATGTCTCCTCATTCTCCAACACTAGATCACCAGGGTTTACGTGTTCTGTGCTGCTACAGGCAGTCCAATTTTTGGCAAGGGTGTCTATGATGCCCATAGTATATTTTTTAAAAATGTCCCCCCATGTGGAAATGTTTGTCAGCCCAGACACTTTGTGTCTGGGCATTACAAGTCCAGGAGACCCGCTCCTTAGCTTTGGGCCTACTTTTTAATAAGGCCTTCCTCCACATCTCATGATTCTTTGTAACTAGAACACCATGGTGAACGTGTTGTATGCTGCTACAGCCATTCATTTTTTTTGTGCAAGGGTGTTTTTATGATGCCCATTACCAATTTGAAACCAAAACAAATGTTACTCCCCCAGGGGGAAATGTCTTAAAAATGAGATATACGTACATTCTTCCCATTTTTTCTTATATTTTCCATTTTTCAAATCTCTGGACCATCCTCTAATGAGCTAGTGTATACCTCTACAATACAAAAATATTGAAATACTATTATATTATATTTTAATTTATATCCCTGTCTCTGAGCTGTTGCTAGGGACAAACATATCTCGTTGGACACATTCCGGCTTCATATTTTCTGTTATAGGTGGATTCACATCCTTTATTCATTTTTTTTATTTCAGTATGATTGATCATTCATTATGTCTCCTCATTCTCCTCCACTAGATCACCAGGATTAACGGGTTCTGTGCTGCTACAGCCAGTCCAATTTTTGACAAGGGTGTCTATGATGCCCATAAAATATTTTTAACAATTTTTCTCCCCCAGGGGGAAATGTTTGTCAGCCCATACACTTAGTGTATGGGCATTACGAGTCTAGGAGACCCATCCCTTCTTTAAATTGGGCCTAGTTTTTAATGAGGCCTTCCTCAACGTCTCATCACCCACCGCCACTAGATCACCAGGGTTAACATGTTCTGTGCTGCTTCAGCCAGTCTAATTTTTGGCAAGGGTGTCTATGATGCCCATAAAATATTTTTAACAATTTTACTCTCCCAGGGGGAAATGTTTGTCAGCCCATGCCCTTAGTGTATGGGCATTACAAGTCTAGGAGACACACCTAGTTGGGCCTAGTTTTTAATGAGGCCTTCCTGAACATCTCATCCTCCACCGCCACTCGATCACCAGGGTTAACGTGTTCCGTGCTGCTACAGCCAGTCCAATTTTTGGCAAGGGTGTCTATGATCCCCATAAAATATTTTATAAAAATGTACCCCTCATGGAGAAATGTTTGTCAGCCCATACATTTAGTGTACGGGCATTACAAGTCTAGGAGACCCACTCCTTTGTAATGGGACAGGTTTTTTTAGGCGGCCCTCCTGCATGTTTCTTCCAAGGGGGGATTGGGGTGTGTGCAAATTTGGGTCAAGGCGGCCCTTGCATTCAATGCATAAGAAAACTATGGCAGGTCCAACTGAAGACTCTGAAGTGGGTTTTCCTGTGGCCTTCCAGTATCTGGGTTCAAAGGCTTATTGGGGTGCAGATGACTTGATAGCAGGGCAGGCCCTGTATTCAATGCAACATTTTTTCAGGAGGCCCTCCTGTACCTCTCATGAAAGGGGTATTGGGGTGCATGCTATTTGGGTCAAGGCGGCCCTTGCATTCAATGCATAAGGAAACTGTATGGCAGGACCAACTGAAGAATGTGAAGTGGGTTTTCCTGTGGCCATCCAGTATCTGGGTTCAAAGGCTTATTAGGGTGCATATAACTTGATAGCAGGGCAGGCCTTACATTCAATACAACATTTTTTCAGGAGGCCGTCCTGTACCTCTCGTGAAAGGGGTATTGGGGTGCGTTGTAATTCTTGGCAGCCCAGCCACATAGGCAATAACAGCATAGGAGTCCCACTGTTTAATAATGGCCCTTTAAGAATATTAATGCCTCCTGATGCCCCTCTAAAAATAGGCTTTGTGACTTTAACAATCCCTCTTTCACAAATGAAACAAGATGTGTCTCCTTATGTCTCACACACCACATGGCCAGCTAGTTTTGTTAACCCCTTCATGACCTTGGGATTTTCTGCTTTTCCGTGTTCGTTTTTTGCTCCCCTTCTTCCCAGAGCCATAACTTTTTTATTTTTCCGTCAATATGGCCATGTGGGGGCTTATTTTTTGCAAAATAAGTTGTACTTTTGAATGACATCATTGGTTTTAGCATGTCGTGTACTAGAAAACGGGAAAAAAATTCCAAGTGCGGTGAAATTGCAAAAAAGTGCAATCCCACACATGTTTTTTGATTGGCTTTTTACTAGGTTCACTAAATGCTAAAACTGACCTGTCAATATGATTCTACAGGTCAGTTCGACTTTATAGACACCAAACATGGCTAGGTTCTCTTTTATCTAAGTGGTGAAAAAAATTTCCAAACTTTGCTCAAAAAAACAAAAAAAAAAATAGCGCCATTTTGCGATACCCGTAGCGTCGCCATTTTTCATGATCTGGGGTCGGGTGAGGGCTTATTTTTTGTGTGCTGAGCTGGCATTTTTAATGATAGCATTTTGGTGCAGATACATTCTTTTGATCGCCCGTTATTGCATTTTAATCCAATGTCGCGGCAACCAAAAAAAGGTAATTCTGTTGTTTCTAATTTTTTTCTCGCTACGCCATTTAGCGATCAGGTTAATCCTTTTTTTTTATTGATAGATCGGGCGATTCTGAACGCGGCGATACCAAATATGCGTAGGTTTGATTTTTTTTTTATTGATATATTTTGAATGGGGCGAAAGGGGGGGTGATTTAAACTTTTATATTTTTTTTATTTATCTAGAAGTTGGCACAACGCGATCGGCTCTGCTCCATAGCAGCGATCATCAGATCGCTGCTATGCAGGAGAAATGCAGGTGTGCTATGAGCGCCGACCACAGGGTGGCGCTCACAGCAGGCCGGCATCAGTAACCATAGAGGTCTCAAGGACCTCTATGGTTACAATGCAGAAGCATCGCTGACCCCCGATCATGTGACAGGGGTCGGCGATGCGCTCATTTCCGGCTGCCCGGCCAGATGCACCAGTTAAATGCCGCTGTCAGCCTTTGACAGCGGCATTTAAGTAGTTAATAGCGGCGGGTGAATCGCGATTTCACCCGCCGCTATTGCGGGCACATGTCAGCTGTTCAAAACAGCTGACATGTCCCGGCTTTGATGCCGGCTCACCGCTGGAGCCCTGCATCAAAGCACGGTATCTGACCTCGGACGTACTATCCCGTCCGAGGTCAGAAAGAGGTTACAATGACATTTCCCAGTGAATGCATTGGTATTGATTGAAAGTAATGTTAAACTTGAAAAACGCATCAAAAACGCTGTGTGTAAACATAGCAAAAGTGGTGGAGGAACATTTCTTTCTGGGGTTAATTATTTTGTTTTATATACAAGTCATTACCCTGGAAAGGATGTACCTTAACATATTTACCAGCAAAATCCATTTTGGTTTCGTTTTTGTATGTTTTTTGGTGCACCTGTAAAAATGTCGTGAAACTCTGACAACATTATTACAGCTGGGACCTAGGAATCAGAATTGCTTCCAGGGGCGATCCCCATGATGTTCCCTTGTCATTTGAGCAGTGTTTCCATCATTTTCAGATGTTTTTAGACCTTAAAAGAACCCCGGGGGGATCGCGGTAAAAATACTTTCCCATAGACTTACATTGGGCTCGTTGCTCGGGTTGTAGTATTCCAATTTGCTTGACCCGAGCAACGAGCACCCGAGCATTTTGGTGCTCGCCCATCACTACTCTCTACCCAAATTACTAATCATATGGATCCTCCTACCCTCAGCCTGGCTTCATACATATATATGCAGATCATAGCAGTCATTTGCTTCTCTGGACATGAATACTCAGTGTGCCATGATTTTATTCCCAGAATTGACTCCAGTGCTACTGCAGTGCCTACCCCAAGAGCTACAATGCCTGTCACATAGTATCTCAGTTGCTGCTTATGGAGCAAAGCAGAAGGGTGCAGTAGTCAAGATTACTTTTTCATGCTGTTGCTCTTTGCTGACCAAGGTCACGAAGCGCTTAGTATAATCATTATACTGAGTGCTCATCTTAGTCTGGTTTCACATTTGCGGTTGTGTCCACAGCGTTTGTGCCGCAATTTTCCGCATGCGTCCTGTATTCCTATCTTTAACATTAGGGATGCAGGTGTCTGCGATTGGTTGCGTTTTGCCGCGTTTGACGACGCATGTGTCGTTTCGTCATCTGCGGTTGGGCGCGGTAAATGCTACATGTAGTAATTTTAGAGGTGTCAATTTGCCGCCTAGAAACATATGCAGTTGATAGCGGAAGGAATGCGGCAAAAAAACGCATTGCGGTCTATGTGAACGCATGCGTTTGCAAGCACATGCGTTTGCTTGAGTTTGTGAACGCATGCATTGCACCACAGGAAAACATGTCTAGACACTGATTAGCCACCCCCCACATACAAACTGATAAAAGGAGGGAGTGGGCATTGGCAGGTCACTACACAGCAGATTGATAAGCAGACCAGATGCAGGAAAGCACCTTGGAGGAAACAAGACTCTGAACAATGTGAGTATATCAAAGCCAATGTCTTTATTTTCTATTTTCTGTCTCTATTTGCCCTAATTTCTGCCATTTTTTTTTTTTGCATGCATCAGAATGCCATCTTCTTCTGTGGAGGAGCAACAGCCTGGGCCTGCACAAGGGGAAAATGTTGGTGAAGTGAGTACTCACCTCTTCAGATTGGTAAGTATTCACTGTCACATCTACACATGTGACAATTTTTTTTTCCTTTTTTTAGAGCAGTTCTTCCACTGCGGCAGAGGCTGAGCAGGAGCAGCGGGGACACGGTCGGGTGACAAGGCGGCAGCGTGTACGTATACCTGGCTGACTGTTTATTGTATTCTGACTTTACAATTCTGGAATGTTCATTTCTTTCCTCCTCTTTTCCTTATGTTAATGTCTCCAACATTAATGTCTTTATTTATTTTTTAGGTTCCAGAACGGGATGAGGACCTCATTGAAAATGACCTCCTAATCTCCCTGGTCCATGAGCGAGTCCCGCTGTGGGACACCCGGGTTCCGCAGCACTCAGACAACGTAACGATCCGGCGACTATGGAATGAGGTGGCCAAAGTGATGTGGGATGGCTGGGACAACGCCCCGACTCGGGTCCGAAATTGATTTTGTAAGTATTGCAATGCGGTGTGCTGCAGCAGTGACCTTGGCCGGGATCACACAACTGTGTGTGATGAGAGAAAATCTCAGGAGTTTCTCTCATCCCACACAGTTGTATGATCACGGTCAAAAGTGCATTGTCTAACCATTATTTAGATTTTTCAACAGTGCTCAAAGTCAAAACACATTGGCGTTCGATGAAGGATCGCTTCAACAAGAACCTTCATCAAGAGAGCCGGGTTCCTAGTGGTTCTGGAGCAAGGATCCGCAAATACAAATATCTCCGCATCCTTGCATTTTTGAGACCGGTCCTTGCCCAGTGAGCGTAAGTATTTTTTGTGGTGTAATGGGTTGTGTTGGATTGCCTAATCTGTATTTTTCTATTCCACAGTAGTTGGCGCTTTACTATTGTAAATGTTTGTATTAATGTATTTTTTTCTTCTTTTTTCACAGCACATGGAGCAGCACTCTTGACCCTGGTTCTGGAGCGGTCCTTCATCAAACAGCCACGGACCCGTCCCAGCCTTCCAGCACCGCTGCAGCAAGTGGGTCTGCTACACAGAATGGAGACCATGAAGCTGGTTCATCAGGTGTTCCCGTGTCCCAGTCCTCTGCCTCTTTTTCTTTTGTGCTCTTCCCGGCAGCGGGCCTCGGACAGGTCACTCATGCCCGAGTTTTTGCACTTGAGCTCGGTCTTTCATGATGGACTAAGGCGATGGGTGACCGACTGGATAGTGCCATAAACCATATGAATACACTTATCCAGGAGGTCACCAAAAGCCTTGACCAAGTGAAAGCCGACCTCCAGAGGCCAGCACATCATTTTTTCAATCAAATAGAGAAGGGCATGTTGGAACACCTTACTCCTGATCTCCAGCTTAGTGTCATGCAGGTGTCATGGTTCGCTGGGTTTGCTGGTTAGGTGGTTTAAGAGTTAATGTGGATGGCCTCTCTTTGGGATCTTGAGAGGGTTTTTATAGCCTCTTTGTGGGGTCATTCTCTGTCGTTTATACTTTAAGCTGAGTGTGTCTGACCCTGCTCTGCCTGTGCTTCGTGCCTATCCTTGTATGTCTGCTTGGTTTTTGATCTGGTCTCGTCCCTGTTTATGTCTTTCGTCTTCTGATTCTGTACCTTGCCACCCTCTTTGTGTATGATCTCTGGCTATGTCTAGATATTCCTTTAGTTGTCCCTGCTGTACTTCGCCGCCCTCTTTGTGTATGACCCTCGGCTACGTCCTGACCTCCCTCCGTTTGTTCCTGCTGTACCACACCGCCCTCTCAGTGTATGACATTGTTGCTTTGCTGACCTGACTACTGTATTTGTCATGGTTCCCAATGGCAAGGGAACGTCAGAGAACTTAAACAACAGACTAGCTCTTGGGTGATGGAATCTCGAGCTGACCGTGAGCTAAACCTACCACACAACTAACAGTGGCCGGGTGGCGTACCTACGTTTTATCCCTAGACGCCTAGCGCCAGCCGGAGGACTAACTAACCCTAATAGAGGAAAAGACAGACCTGGCTTACCTCTAGGGAAATTCCCCCAAAAAGGAGACAGAAGCCCCCCACATATATTGACGGTGAGTTCAGAGTAAAAGACATACGCAGTATGAAGGTAGGTTCAGCAAAGCGAGGTCCGCTTACTAGATAGCAAGAAGATACAATAGGGAACTTCACGGTCAGCTGAAAACCCTATTAAAATACCATCCCGAAATTACTTTAAGACTCATGTGTCAACTCATGACACCGGAGTGGCAATTTCGGCCCACAAGAGCTTCCAGCTACAGAAAAATAACATAACTGTGAACTGGAACAAAAATGCAAAACAAACTTAGGACTAAGAGTCCAACTTAGCTGATAGTAGTCTAGAAGCAGGAACATGCAACAGAAAGGCTCTGGTTACATTGATGGCCGGCACTAGAATAACTGAGCAGCAAGGCTAAATAGGATACACCTTGGAAAAACAGAGGAACCAACTCGGATGAGGAAGGCAACTTAGGCAAGGGCACCAAATGGACCATCTTAGAAAAACGGTCACACACCACCCAGATGACAGACATTTTCTGAGAAACAGGGAGATCAGAAATAAAATCCATAGAGATGTGAGTCCAAGGCCTCTTCGGAATAGGCAAAGATAACAACAATCCGCTGGCCTGAGAACAATAAGGTTTGGCCCGAGCACAAACATCACAAGACTGCACAAAAACTCGTACATCTCGAGACAGGGAAGGCCACCAGAAGGACCTAACCACCAAATCCCTGGTACCAAAGATCCCGGGATGACCTGCCAGGCTGCCAACACAGAAGAATGAACCTCCGAGATGACTCTACTGGTCCAATCATCAGGAACAAACAGTCTACCAGGCGGGCAACGATCAGGTCTATCTGCCTGAAACTCCTGCAAAGCCCGTCGCAGGTCTGGGGAAACAGCAGATAATATCACCCCATCCTTAAGGATACCTGTAGGTTCAGAATCACCAGGGGAATCAGGCTCAAAACTCCTAGAAAGGGCATCCGCCTTCACATTTTTAGAACCTGGTAAGTATGAGACCACAAAATTAAACCGAGAGAAAAACAACGACCAGCGCGCCTGTCTAGGATTCAGGCGCCTGGCAGACTCAAGATAAATCAAATTCTTGTGATCGGTCAATACCACCACCTGATGTCTAGCCCCCTCAAGCCAATGACGCCACTCCTCAAAAGCCCACTACATAGCCAAAAGCTCCCGATTACCAATATCATAATTTCGCTCGGCGGGCGAAAATTTTCGTGAAAAGAACGCACAAGGTCTCATCACGGAGCAGTCGGAACTTTTCTGCGACAAGACCGCCCCAGCTCCGATCTCGGAAGCATCAACCTCAAGCTGAAAAGGAAGAGTAACATCAGGCTGACGCAACACAGGGGCGGACGAAAAGCGGCGCTTAAGCTCCCGAAAGGCCTCCACAGCAGCAGGGGACCAATCAGCAACATCAGCACCCTTTTTGGTCAAATCAGTCAAAGGTTTAGCAACATCAGAAAAACCAGTTATAAATCGACGATAAAAATTAGCAAAGCCCAAAAATTTCTGAAGGCTCTTAAGAGAAGAAGGTTGCGTCCAATCACAAATAGCCCGAACCTTGACAGGATCCATCTCAATGGAAGAGGGGGAAAAAATGTACCCCAAAAAAGAAATCTTTTGAACCCCAAAAATACACTTAGAACCCTTCACACACAAGGAATTAGCCCGCAAAACCTGAAAAACCCTCCTGACCTGTTGGACATGAGAATCCCAGTCATCCGAAAAAATCAAAATATCATCCAGATACACGATCATAAATTTATCCAAATATTCACGGAAAATGTCATGCATAAAGGACTGAAAGACTGAAGGGGCATTTGAAAGACCAAAAGGCATTACTAAATACTCAAAATGGCCCTCGGGCGTATTAAATGCGGTTTTCCACTCATCCCCCTGCTTAATTCGCACCAAATTATACGCCCCACGGAGATCAATCTTAGAGAACCACTTAGCCCCCTTTATTCGAGCAAACAAATCAGTCAGCAGTGGCAGAGGATACTGATATTTGACTGTAATTTTATTCAAGAGTCGATAATCAATACATGGCCTCAAAGAGCCATCTTTTTTAGATACAAAGAAAATACCGGCTCCCAAGGGAGATGAAGAAGGACGAATATGTCCCTTTTCCAGGGACTCCTTAATATATTCTCGCATAGCAGCATGTTCAGGTACAGATAGATTAAATAAACGACCCTTTGGAAATTTACTGCCCGGAATCAGATCTATGGTACAATCGCAATCTCTGTGAGGAGGTAGTGAACCAAGCTTAGGCTCCTCAAAAACATCACGATAATCAGACAAAAATTCCGGAATCTCAGAGGGAATAGATGACGAAATGGAAACCAAAGGTACGTCCCCATGAGCCCCCTGACATCCCCAGCTTAACACAGACATAGCTTTCCAGTCAAGGACTGGGTTATGAGATTGTAACCATGGTAATCCGAGCACCAAAACGTCATGTAGATTGTACAACACAAGGAAGCGAATCATCTCCTGATGGTCTGGATTCATACGCATAGTCACTTGTGTCCAGTACTGTGGTTTATTACTAGCCAATGGTGTAGAGTCAATACCCTTCAGAGGTATAGGAACTTCCAGAGGCTCTAGATCAAACCCACAGCGCCTGGCAAAGGACCAATCCATTAGACTCAAAGCGGCGCCAGAGTTGACATAGGCATCCGCGGTAATTGACGATAATGAACAAATCAAGGTCACAGACAGAATAAACTTAGACTGTAAAGTGCCAATTGAAATAGACTTATCAACCTTCTTTGTACGTTTAGAGCATGCTGATATAACATGAGTTGAATCACCACAATAGAAGCACAACCCATTTTTTCGCCTAAAATTCTGCCGTTCGCTTCTGGACAGAATTCTATCACATTGCATATTTTCTGGAGTCTTCTCAGAAGACACCGCCAAATGGTGCACAGGTTTGCGCTCCCGCAAACGCCGATCAATCTGAATAGCCATTGTCATGGACTCATTCAGACCTGTAGGTGCAGGGAACCCCACCATAACATCTTTAATGGCATCAGAGAGACCCTCTCTGAAATTCGCCGCCAGGGCGCACTCATTCCACTGAGTAAGCACAGACCATTTACGAAATTTTTGGCAGTATATTTCAGCTTCATCTTGCCCTTGAGATAGGGCCATCAAGGCTTTTTCAGCCTGAATCTCTAAGTTAGGTTCCTCATAAAGCAACCCCAAAGCCAGAAAAAACGCATCCACATTGAGCAACGCAGGATCCCCGGGTGCCAATGCAAATGCCCAGTTTTGAGGGTCACCCCGCAGCAAGGAAATTACTATAACCTGCTGTGCGGGATCTCCAGCAGAGCGAGATCTCAGGGAAAGAAATAATTTACAATTATTTTTGAAATTCAGGAAACGAGATCTATCCCCGGAGAAAAATTCTGGTATAGGAATTCTAGGTTCAGATATAGGAGCATGAATAACAAAATCCTGTAAATTTTGAACCTTCGTAGCAAGATTATTCAAACCTGTAACCAAACTCTGAGGATCCATTTTAATCAGGTGAGATCAGAGCCATTCAAGGATTAGAAGGAGAGAGAGAGACAAAGGCTGCAATTAGAGCAGAAATGCAACTGAGTCAACTAAAAAGCAAACTCAGAAGGAAAAAAAAAAATCTGCAGACTTCTTTTTCTCTCCTTTCTTCTGCCAACGGTTTTAACCCTTGGCCGGCCATACTGTCATGGTTCCCAATGGCAAGGGAACGTCAGAGAACTTAAACAACAGACTAGCTCTTGGGTGATGGAATCTCGAGCTGACCGTGAGCTAAACCTACCACACAACTAACAGTGGCCGGGTGGCGTACCTACGTTTTATCCCTAGACGCCTAGCGCCAGCCGGAGGACTAACTAACCCTAATAGAGGAAAAGACAGACCTGGCTTACCTCTAGGGAAATTCCCCCAAAAAGGAGACAGAAGCCCCCCACATATATTGACGGTGAGTTCAGAGTAAAAGACATACGCAGTATGAAGGTAGGTTCAGCAAAGCGAGGTCCGCTTACTAGATAGCAAGAAGATACAATAGGGAACTTCACGGTCAGCTGAAAACCCTATTAAAATACCATCCCGAAATTACTTTAAGACTCATGTGTCAACTCATGACACCGGAGTGGCAATTTCGGCCCACAAGAGCTTCCAGCTACAGAAAAATAACATAACTGTGAACTGGAACAAAAATGCAAAACAAACTTAGGACTAAGAGTCCAACTTAGCTGATAGTAGTCTAGAAGCAGGAACATGCAACAGAAAGGCTCTGGTTACATTGATGGCCGGCACTAGAATAACTGAGCAGCAAGGCTAAATAGGATACACCCATATCCTGATGGAAACAGGTGAACAGAGAAAGTGAAGCACACAAGTCCAGTACCACCAGTGACCACCGGGGGAGCCCAAAAACCAAATTCACAACATGTATTCTGCTCTTCACTTTTTTTGAGGCCCTGGGTCACATCTATGATGAACCAGACAGGGTCCGTTTGGCTGAGGATATGGTAATGAATGCACGTCAGGGTCGACACTCAGCTAAGTGGTTTTGTCTGGAGTTCCAATGGTGGGCAGCGGAAGTCTCATGGAACGATGTCGCCCTTCGGGGGCTATTCCACAGAGGCCTATCCGAACGCCTTCAGGATGCTTTGGCCTTACATCCTCCACCTGACACTCTGGAAGATGCCATGACTCAAGCCGTGCGAATGGATTGCTGGTTACGGGCTAGAGGAGTCATGCACTCAGAATCATCACTATTTTCTGGTAGTAGTGAGTCTGATGTCACTCCCGTGCCCATGGAGATTGGCGTCACCTCGCTCAAAGAAAAGGAGAGAAAACGCCGTTGGGAGAAACAACTCTGTTTCTATTGCGGAGAGTCTGGACATTGGAGAAGGGATTGCCCATCGTGTCCGTCACCCTCTAAGGCGAAGGGAAATGACTAGGTCTGGGTAGTGGTCGAGGAGGCTACCCAGACCTTCAGGTACTTTGTTCCTCCATCCCGGGGTAATACCGTAATTTGGGTAATTGTAGACAGATTTTCCAAGTTAGCGCATTTTGTACCCATGGCTAGTTTACCGTCGGCAGAAACCCTCTCTGTCGTTTATACTTTAAGCTGAGTGTGTCTGACCCTGCTCTGCCTGTGCTTCGTGCCTATCCTTGTATGTCTGCTTGGTTTTTGATCTGGTCTCATCCCTGTTTACGTCTTCCGTCTGCTGATTCTGTACCTCGCCGCCCTCTTTGTGTATGACCTTTGGCTACGTCTAGATATTCATTTGGTTGTCCCTGCTGTACTTCGCCACCCTCTTTGTGTATGACCCTCGGCTACGTCTTGACCTCCCTCCGTTTGTTCCTGCTGTACCACACCACCCTCTCAGTGTATGACATTGTTGCTTTGCTGACCTGACTACTGTATTCTGCTCTTCACTTTTTCTTTCCTGTGCTGCTGTCGGCTCCCAGTGGGACTTTGCAGTAGCTCCGCCCCCTCCTCTGAAGTGCGGTCATGTGACCGCAGGTCTTGTTGGTGCAAAGTACTCCAGAGCACCTCCACTCTCCTCAGGTCCCGGCTCCTGGCTGCTGATAGACCTACTACAGACTTCGGACCTTCGACCCATTGTACCTGCAGGTAAGAGCCCTCTGCATTTCCCTTTCTGCGTCCTCTGTAGCTGGGGTAGTGGTTACCAAAGGTCTTGACCTGACAGCAGGCCTGCAATGCTGCTTACATGCAGGCTATGCAGCAGAGTCAGTATTTTCAGCAGACAGTGGCGGCATATCCACCTGTGCCAACACTGTCACGCTTGACCTCAATACCGAGCTCTGCTGCATACCACTGCATGGTCACCTCCATTCCAAGCACTGCTGGACACCACTACAGCACCACCACCATGCCGAGTGCTGTTGGACAGCCCACCGCCACCACCATGACAACTGCTGCTCCAGCTTGGACCTCCTCCACTGCCACCACCATGCAGCAGCAGGACCCTGGCCTGGCATGGCCTTCTGCTCCACCACCACAATGATGCAGCAGAACCCAGGCATGGCCTTCCCCACCACCATGCAGCAGCAGGACCCTGGCATGGCCTTCCACTCCACCACCACCACGATGCAGCAGGACTCATTATTTATGACACCTGACCTGGTGAGTAGAGAACTGCCTTGTATAACCTCAATTTTTTCTTCAATGTACGTAATCTATTTCACACAAACTGAAGAGACGATGGAGGTCATACAAGGCATATCTATACTCACCTGGACATGTGTCAGAAATAGTGAATTCATGAGGCTGTTATTTGTGCATCATGAATTCATTATTTATGACACCTGACTTGATGAGTGTAGATCTGCTTTGTATTATACCTCCATTGTCTCTTCAGTCTGCGTCCAATAGAAGATACTGCAGAACAGAATCAGGACGTAATGACGTCAACTACCGTTTCACTAGCAACCTAAGAGGTTTTTAGAGGAAATACATAGGAGACTCGGTCAAGATATCAAAGCATGAAGTTTATTGCCAAAAAATATTAGTAACATTTAAAACATAACTGGTACAGACCCGAACCCAACAGGACATTTTACACAATATTGTCTTTCCATGCTACACGTCCAATATCAGAATCAAAATAGGCAGCAAATTGGTTCCGCATGTTGCCAACTTCAACAGTTGACCGCAGCGGGTGATGCTGGTAATCTGGCAATGGGTTTGCAACTGGTTCATCCAGTTCAATGTTGGGTCGCTCCTTAGCCATTGTGTAATTGTGGAGAACCACACAGGCTTTGACCACCTCATCAACTGTCTCCATTTTTAGATTAATGGCTGTCCCAAGAATGCGCCATTTTGAGACTAGAATCCCAAAGGTACACTCTACTGTTCTTTGGGCCCTTGTCAGTCTGTAGTTATAAATCCTTTTAGTGTGGTTCAAGTCCCGACTGGAATATGGCTTCAGTAGGTTTTCAAACATCTGAAAGGTCTTATCCCCAACCATAACAAATGGCATCGGTGGGCCTTGAGTGTCGGGGTGAGGTCGTGGCAGTGGAAAATTAAAATTTTTCCATACACGCGTTGGCCCATATCATACTTCTTGAAAGTCTGTGAGTCATTGCCACGGCCAAAAGCTCCAATGTCCACGGCGATGAAGCGACAGTCTGCATCTGCTATTGCCATGAGCACAACAGAAAAATATTTTTTGTAGTTGAAGTACTCCGATCCAGTTCTGGCGCGTTTGATAATGCGTATGTGCTTTCCATCCACCGATCCCAAACAGTTGGGGAAATCACACATTCCAGAATTTTTCTAAAATTTCCATCCACATGTCCTTCGTGGTTAGGGGTATAAACTCATCCCGGAGAACATTCCACAAAGCCCGGCAGGTGTCCGCAACTATTCCAGACAGGGTGGAAATTCCAAGCCGGTACTAAAAGTGGAGGGATGATAAGCTCTCTCCGGTTGCCAGAAATCTGAAATAAAATGAAAAAATAAAATTGCAATCAATTTCATTTATGGTGGTGTTTAGCTAAAGACATAAAGGAAAATAAAAATAATACATGGCAGACCAACAATAATTATGTCAGCCATTTGTTTATAATTATTACGTACCTTAATGTAACCAGGAGACGTTCCTCTGCTGGAATCGCTCTACGGAGCTGGGTGTCCTGTCTCCGGATGGCTCCTTGGACACGACCAAGCAAATCCCGAAAAGATTCTTGAGACATCCTGGAATATTCCGGGAATTTGTCCGGGTTGGCATTAAGCTCGCCATATAGCGTGTGATAGGCTCCACGGCTCTCACGTAGTTCGATAATGGGGTGTTACCAAAAACGCCTATGCCGTTTCCTTCTCTGTCTCTATTTCTTTGTTGCTCCCAAGAAAACGCACAGGCAAGAAACAGCTTGATACTTAAATCCGGGTTGAAATAAAAGCTCTCCATGTGAAGATCCATCATGACACAGGATACAGTAGCAAACTGATAGATATCCCATAATACACGCCCACTGTAGTCCCATCTAGATTTTTCTCCTGGTAAATTTTCCACCATGCGCACAGAAAACGCAAACGCATGCAAAACGCATAAAAAAGCATGTAAACACCACTTTTTTTTAACCGCATGCGTTACCTTATGTGTCTGAAAAACGCTGCATTTGTACGCGTTTGCATGCGGTTTTTCGTGCGTTTGAGGTTGCGGATTAAATGCTGCAGATTGTAACGCAAATGTGAAACTAGCCTTAGTCACTGCCTATGCAGAGAAAATGGCATAGTCATCTCTACTATTGCACTCTGCATAGTAATACAGCCAGTATCAACCAGGCTGCAGTTAGTGCTTTCTGAGCACCATGCACACCTCCCAAGCCCTTGCTGCAGAAGTGGCGCTTGTCGGCCGCTCAGTGAACATTTCTTAGGAGCTGGCCTTGGATCATAATGACCATGAAGGAGGCCTGAATTTTTGCAGCCCCAAAGAATTTGGCGCCTGGAACTACTGTTCCCTTGCTTCCCCCTATGCTGTGCCTCTTAGTCCCAGATAGAGATGAGCAAACCTTTCAAGTTCACCGAACTGTTTGTCAAACACACCTGAACCGCATTGAATTTAATGGGAGCCAAAATCAAACATATACACAACACCTTCATTTGGACAAAAGCTGCAAAAACAGCTCAAATTAGTGGCAGACACCAAAAAAAGTGGCATCAATTGACCCAGAATACAAATAGTATAATTGCTCAGCATAGATGCATGGCACAGGGCTTGGACCAGCATTTCTAGCTTAAACATTGATCAGTAACACGTGGATGAGTGACAGGTGTAGGCCTGGTGCTCTAAGAGCCCTGCCAAATTCAAGCAACACACATGAAGGAGACCCAACTGGGAGTCCAAACATTTCCAAAAATTATTGCCACACACCACTAAATTGGCATTGACTTCCACAAAGTAGAAATAGTATAATTGTGCAGCATTTTGACAACTTCTGATACTGGACGGGCTACTCAACTCCCTTTCTTTGGCACCCGCACAGCGGTATTATTATTATTATTATTATTATTATTAATAATGTTATTTATTGTTATAGCGCTATTTATTCCATGGAGTGAAAAGGAATATACATAATAAAAACAAGTACAATAATCTTAATACAAGTCACTGACTGGTACAGGAGGAGAGAGGACCCGGCCCATGAGGGTTCACAGTCTACAAGATATGGGTGAGGATACAGTAAGTGAGGGTAGAGCTGCTGGTGTAGCGGTATGGTGGAGCGATGGTTATTGTAGGTTGTTGGCTTATCGCAAGAGGTGGTTCTTCAGGTTCTTTTGAAGGTTCTTAGGGTAGGCGAGAGAATTATATGTTGGGGTAGAGAGTTCCAGAGTAGAGGGAATGCACGAGAGAAATCTAGTATGCGATTGTGTTAAGAGGAGATAAGAGGGGAATAGAGAAGGTCATCTTGTGAACCTGGATGTTTGCAGGTAAGTAGCGGGAGACTACATCACAGATGTATGGAGGAGACAGGTTGTGGGTGGCTTTGTATGTGATGGTTAGGGTTTTGAACTGGAGTCTCTGGGTAATGGGGAGCCAGTGAAGGGATTGACAGGGATGCCGGGGAATAGCGGGGTGATATGGGGATTAGTTGAACAGCAGAGTTTAGGATAGATTGGAGGGGTGCAAGACTGTTAGAAGGGAAGACACAAGTAGGAGCTAGCACTAGTCAAGGCAGGAGATGATGAGTGCACGGACTGGAGGTTTCGCAGATTCTTGATTAAGGAATGTATGGATCTGGGAATTATTTTTGAGTTTTAGTCAGCAGGAAGTAGAAAAGGCATGGATATGTGTTTTGAAGGAGGGATCACAGTCCAGGGTTACCCCGAGGCAGCAAGCTTGCAGGATGCCCTCATGTACACCTTTTAGATGAGGGCCAGAAAGAGCATGTGCTCCAGTGCTGCATCAAGTGGCTTCTCCTCTTCCTCCACCTTAATATCACACTGTACAGTCCTCAGAGTTGGCACCCCAATCACCCCTTACCCCCCCCCCCCCGTCACAACTTTCAAACCACCGTTCCCCACAGATGGGCGAATCTGCAGAGCTTTTCACACATTCTATTCCATGGACATCAGAGGTCTGCTCCAAAGATTCATAGATTCAAGAGAAGGAAAGCATCTCCAACCATGCCCACATTTTTTTTCCAGTTGGATCCGGGGCCAAACAAAGCAGGGTCCAAGCCGAACCCTAAACAGAGGATGATGATGAGGTTGTAGATCCCACTTTGAACCCACAGGCATGCATCAGCAGTGGAGGTGGAGGAGGAAGATAAGGAGGTTACGTTGCGGCTTGCCACATGATCACGGAGTGATGCAACAACGGCAAGCAGTGCATCGCCAGCCGCAATTCTGGCTGTGCCAGCATCAGTTGAGGTCTGCAGTTCACATGGGTGGCAAGGGTTGCCTAGCCTGGGTCTTTTTTGAGACTGAAAAGGATGGCCCAACTCACGTTATCTGCCAACTCAGTAGAGGCAAACATTCCAATAATTTGACTACTACATGCATGAACCGACGCATTTGCGATTAACATGATTTAGTCTGGGAATCTCACTGCTCTAAAATGCGGCCTAGCGAGCCTTGCGAACCATCGGGTGCCTCATCAACTGCATCTGCTGCTGCTTCCTCCTCCGTCACCATGGCAAGTGTTCTCAGGTCTCCACTTATTTAGCAGCTACAGTCGGGGTGAGTGATTGTCCTTCAGCGGTTATGGAAGTGGACATGTCTGCTGTTTTTAACTGATCTCAGACACCAAGCACATCACATCTTTCTCAATCCATCAAAATCTCCGCCTGCACCTCATTCACAGTCCAGCAGATTCTCATGTTCACCCTTCTTCACCCTCTCTCAGCACAGCAACCAAGCCTCAGTCGTGCAGTTGTGATCACTTAAAACATTGTTTTCTCCTACACACGTAAAAATAAATGACAACTAACCCATATACAGTGGGGCAAAAAATTATTTAGTCAGTCAGCAATAGTGCAAGTTCCACCACTTAAAAAGATGAGAGGCGTCTGTAATTTACATCATAGTTAGACCTCAACTATGGGAGACAAACTGAGAAAAAAAAATCCAGAAAATCACATTGTCTGTTTTTTTATCATTTTATTTGCATATTATGGTGGAAAATAAGTATTTGGTCAGAAACAAACAATCAAGATTTCTGGCTCTCACAGACCTGTAACTTCTTCTTTAAGAGTCTCCTCTTTCCTCCACTCATTACCTGTAGTAATGACACCTGTTTAAACTTGTTATCAGTATAAAAAGACACCTGTGCACACCCTCAAACAGTCTGACTCCAAACTCCACTATGGTGAAGACCAAAGAGCTGTCAAAGGACTCCAGAAACAAAATTGTAGCCCTGCACCAGGCTGGGAAGACTGAATCTGCAATAGCCAACCAGCTTGGAGTGAAGAAATCAACAGTGGGAGCAATAATTAGAAAATGGAAGACATTCAAGACCACTGATAATCTCCCTCGATCTGGGGCTCCACGCAAAATCCCACCCCGTGGGGTCAGAATGATCACAAGAACGGTGAGCAAAAATCCCAGAACCACGCGGGGGGACCTAGTGGATGAACTGCAGAGAGCTGGGACCAATGTAACAAGGCCTACCATAAGTAACACACTACGCCACCATGGACTCAGATCCTGCAGTGCCAGACGTGTCCCACTGCTTAAGCCAGTACATGTCCGAGCCTGTCTGAAGTTTGCTAGAGAGCATTTGGATGATCCAGAGGAGTTTTGGGAGAATGTCCTATGGTCTGATGAAACCAAACTGGAACTGTTTGGTAGAAACACAACTTGTCGTGTTTGGAGGAAAAAGAATACTGAGTTGCATCCATCAAACACCATACCTACTTTAAAGCATGGTGGTGGAAACATCATGCTTTGGGGCTGTTTCTCTGCAAAGGGGCCAGGAAGACTGATCCGGGTACATGAAAGAATGAATAGGGCCATGTATCGTGAGATTTTGAGTGCAAACCTCCTTCCATCAGCAAGGGCATTGAAGATGAAACGTGGCTGGGTCTTTCAACATGACAATGATCCAAAGCACACCGCAAGGGCAACGAAGGAGTGGCTTCGTAAGAAGCATTTCAAGGTCCTGGAGTGGAAAAACATATTATGTTACCATACAGAGCCCTAGCTCTATAATTTAACAATGGTATAAGTAGAATGGCGTGTTACTTATCATGATACATTATGCCTCGCCTCAACGCGTTTCCCCGTGGTACGGTTCATCAGGAGGCCCGTCAGAGGGTTCTCAAAGGTTAGTTGCCATAGATGAGTAGCATGACCGTGCGTTGAGGCGAGGCATAATGTATCATGATAAGTAACACGCCATTCTACTTATACCATTGTTAAATTATAGAGCTTGGGCTCTGTAAGGGCTCTGTATGGTAACCTTTGTGGCTATTGGCACTATCATATGGGGATAATCTCCCCCTTGGGAGATCATTTGTGGTCATTTGTGGTTAACAAATTCTATGGTATAAATTGTAGTCATCCTTGCTGAATGCAGTTATCTATGCTAAGGCTATTGGGCGTGTTGCAATATATCGTTACAATATATCATGATAATAATTATTACTTATACCACTGAGAGACGCTTTTTTTGCCCGGGTTATTTACTCGGGTAGTGTGTTTATGGGCACAAATCATGCTATTTATTAGCCAGATAATCTGCAGTACATGAGTATATGTGGTATAGGTTTTAGTGATTGATGCTAAAATATATCTATGTGGCATATCTGACGGCATACCCATTGCCAATTATTAATGCTATCAAATGAATTGATGATAGGGTCATAGCTATTATCCTGCTTTGGCCTCTTTTTTGCTAATTTTATTATATTGGTTTTTTCTATTTTTTTGGACCATTTTTTTGCTTTTTTCATTTCTGTTTCTATGCATTATTGTCTTCACACCTGCAATATAGGGTGACCCAGGGCAGTGAGGGGTAGTCCACGTTGAGTGGGGGCGCCCAAAAATCGTTATAAGGGTGCCAACCTCCACAGCCAGGCAGGTGACAGAATAGGCTATTGCAGGGTATGCGCTAGACCTTGGTCCCTTATTTTCATTTAGGCTTTTTTTGCCAAAAAACACTTGGTGGTGTATTTTTAAGATAATATTAATAAATAATTTTGCTTTTAAGGGGATATATGTTCACTAAGTCAAGGTCCTGGAGTGGCCTAGCCAGTCTCCAGATCTCAACCCTATAGAAAACCTTTGGGGGGAGTTAAAAGTCCGTGTTGCCAAGCGAAAAGCCAAAAACATCACTGCTCTAGAGGAGATCTGCATGGAGGAATGGGCCAACATACCAACAACAGTGTATGGCAACCTTGTGAAGACTTACAGAAAACGTTTGACCTCTGTCATTGCCAACAAAGGATATATTACAAAGTATTGAGATGAAATTTTGTTTCTGACCAAATACTTATTTTCCACCATAATATGCAAATAAAATGATAAAAAAACAGACAATGTGATTTTTTCTGGATCTTTTTTTCTCAGTTTGTCTCCCATAGTTGAGGTCTAACTATGATGTAAATTACAGACGCCTCTCATCTTTTTAAGTGGTGGAACTTGCACTATTGCTGAATGACTAAATACTTTTTTGCCCCACTGTAGTTTTTATTTGCGTCCCTATATGGCAGAGGGAAAAGTGTGTAGCCAACAAAGAGAAAAATGTGCAAATGATCAGAGTTTTAGTAAAACACCAATTTTATTCAATGATTTTCTTTAAAATGAAAATAACATGCCAGGTACAGACCACAAAGAAATTTGGTGGATGAGCTAATCAAGTCACATGTGTATATACAGTATCTCAACAAGGCTTGTATACACAAATAGTTCAAAATGAAATTTAGTTATATATTAGTTGACATAATTAATTGCTAAGTGCATACAAGTAAAAAACATCACCAAAATGAATTACATAATAAGAAATAAGAAAATCCCATGCAAAAAGACCCATACATAGTAATAATTATAATAATAATTAGGTAGTAAATAATAGGTGCATATGGGGTAATGTATCCAGTATGCGGACAGCAAAAAAACAGAAATAGCAATGATTAGCTCACCCACCGACACATGTTTCACCACAGCTTCATCAGGGGTAGTTGGTAAGGGAGTCTAGCTCACCCACCTACACGTGTTTCACCACAGCTTTGTCAGGGGTAGTTGGTAAATGAGTCTGGCTCACCCACCGACTCGTGTTTCACCACAGCTTCATCAGGGGTAGTTTGTAAGGGAGTCTGGTGGGTATAAATATGATAACTGGCCAATTCAGAACAAGGAAAAGAAAATACGCCATCTGTTCTAAGGTTTAAAGAATCTCCCTCAGTCGGACGCCAGCACATGCGCAGAGTGAACATCACATGGTTTAGAAAGCACAATATAAGAACATTACATAAAAGCATCTGTGTGGAATGCGCATATAGCATAGCGCTACAGGACCTAATATTTTATCATAAATTGGTCCGAAAAAGGACCTGCCAGGTCACACACGTGATCGGGGGCAGAGTGTGCATGCTCATATGGCGTTGCGCTGCAGGATCTGGCATATTACCATTAAATGGTCTGAAAGAGGACCTGCCACATCACATATATGTGATCGAGGGGCGTATCATCGGTATACTTACTATGACGCCGGTATACAACATCTAAACAGGGAAGAAAAAAGAGCAGGTGAATATGACTCTAAAAGAACCTAAGTACCACGTCCAAGAAAAGACCGTTTACACGGCAGAATAATACATACTGAAGTGTATAGAATAAGAAAAAGTGGATTTTTAAGGGAACTGCATATACGGTACTTGCTGGAGCAAGCCATACAAGGCAGTAAAATCCTTTCACATAGAAAATAGAAATATACAGTGGGGAAAAAAAGTATTAGTCAGCCACCAATTGTGCAAATTCTCCCACTGTATAAGGTGCAAGAAGTTTTTAATACTAAAAGACACATATGTTTCATGTTTATTTTTCTAAAAAAGGGTGGAAGGGGGGGTTCAAAGTGCAGGTGAGCCTGTAAAGGTCTAATTAGAAAAAGGCTATAATAGCAGTGAATGGTGAATATTTGCTTATAATATTTATTTACTTTATTTTTCTACAACTGTGCAACATAATGAGGGAAGAAAGTGATGAAACAAAGTGACCAAGTGCAACAAAAGCATATTAAGAATATATGTATATATATTTTTGAAGTGAATAAAACTGTTGACACAGACATGAGAGTTTAAAGAAACCACCACATATGTAGAAAAAAACAAATAGGTAAGAATGCAACCTGACAAGGAGAACGTGTTTGCCATGCATTCGTGTGCAGTACAAGCAGCAGAAGGAAGGGCCACATAGCCCAGAGTATATTGAAGGTAAATATATACCGTATGTATGTGCACCATAAAGTCTTCCGCTTAATAGACGCATAGTGAGTAATAACAGGAGTCCATAGAGCCAGGAGTATAATTGTATCCACTTCATAAAAATGTAAATAGAAGGTAAGTCCAAAGTTGAAGAATTACCGAAAGTGATACCATAGTATAAGTTGTGAAAAAAAGGGAAGACACGTAAGGAATCTTTAAATAACTTACTTCTGAAACGTACACATACTTGGTGGAACAAGATTTCACTTGAAAATTATGTACGCACCGGGATGATACCGCGAGGACTTCGTATGCAAGTTTTGCTATCTTTTCCGATAAAGGACAATGATTTCAAAGTAAAATGGAAGGAATCATGCACTCTTAGAGCTTTTAATTGGGCATAACAGCTTAACACTCACCCCAATTGAAACCAAAATCTCTACTTTACAAAGGGATTTGGCTGCAGATCTTTCTTCAGATGAATAGAATATGTTCAAAAGATAAATGGAAACTCAGGTGCATGGAACAAGGAAATTTAAGCAATCAAAGGTAAAAAATGTCAACTTTATGTCACCGATTTTCAATCCAGCAAGGTATATCTCTGGAAGTCACAGGACGTGCAAAATCATCGCCATCCTCTATCCTCCATCCGTGCATCAATGGTAACCACTGAAACGCAGTCAAACACATCCACAAGTAGCACCAGAAATGATTCACTTTGGAATAAAAAGAGAAGGACCGAATATCTTACAAAACCTCATGGGAGGAAACAATATGAATCTAAATCTCTGAAAAACTCTACTCCTTCAAGCTCTTCTCCACTGAAGGTAATTAATATTTCCAAAATCTTCCTTACTAAGGATAGATTGTGAGAAAGGCTCACAATCCTGAGCCGAAACATCGCCATTGTGGGCAATTAAATAATAAAATTTTTGCACCTTGGACTGGTGTGCACCCAGCAACGCTATCTGCCTGTGCTGCTTTTCGCTTTCTTTTCTTTACTAAAGTTAGATATACTTAGTTTTGGCCTTACTTTTCCCATCACAGCTAAATTCAATCATTTCTCAGTGATTAAAGACCTACATTTATCTGGAGATTGGTATTCAAGAGAATTTTTTTAAAGAAAGCACCAGATTACCCATTTACAACAGAACTGGAACAACAAGCATTGGGCATCCTTAAGAATTATTGCATGAGCAGGAGGAACATGGGAATGAGAAATTAAAAATATCTAGGTAATTTATTACCAAAATCTAAAAAAAATCCCACATTTTTCAATTTGTCCATCAGATGATATGTTTGTCAAATTGGTTATGCAGTATATAGAGCACTTGAATCTATATCCAAAGACAACCTGACCCCTCCCCAAAGGCCAGCACTTAAAGAATTGCAAGAGATGAAGGAAGTTGATATTATACTGTCTAACAAGGCAGGGAATGTTGCACTCCGGCCTATCAACATTTACGAAAAGGAGATGTTAAAATAACTCTGTAATGCCACTTGTTATAAAAAATGTCCCTTTAATCCCTTGACGACATATTGCAATTATACAACGTTTTGACTAAGGCTATGGACAATAGGATTTTAGCAAAAACTCAAATGGATGGTTTGTTTCCAAAAGACCCCACCATTGCCGCAATCTATTTGTTGCCAAAGATCCATAAATATGCCCCCAATCCTCCTGGCAAGCCAGTTGTTTCTGGTCTCAATATTTGTGAATCATTATGTAAACATCTTTTGAAGATGGATGACCTTCACATTGATAAAGATATTGTCACGAGCCGACTCTGTTAAGTCCAGCGCAGACAACACAACGAACACCAACAACAGGGATGGAAAAAAGGGAAGGCCCTCACAATAGGGAACAAGGGGTGGGGCACCACCTAACTCAGCCTGTGCCTATCCCTAAGCTCCCCTAATGCCCTATTCGGGTCCTTCCCCCCATCGCCATCACTAACCTCATCCCTAGCTGTCACCTCACTACCCTGGCTAGTGCGCTGGCCAGCAAGGACACTAGCCTCACCACTGCAGATGGTGAAAACACAGGGGGTAGTGACAAGAACGAGACAGGCAAAAACAGGGAAACTTAGCTTCCAAGCTGCTACTGCAAACTCCACTGAGCAGGGGATGTGGAACCAGGACCTCAAACAGCTGATGCATGCTGACACCAGAGAGCTCCTCACTCATCAGCTGGTCTCCAGATCAACTCTATCACCAACAGTTAGCTGATGCATCAGGTGACTATTTAAAGGATGGTGGGAGTAGTCACCACCCACATCAGCTGACCTAGCAGCTGCAGCAAGCTGCCAGCAAGGAAACTGACCTTAACCCCTGCTGGCCTGAAAGGAAAAAAGCTACATTATAGCTAAATTATAGTGCAACCAGAGCTGCCATGAATTCAAAAATACAAAGGAAATGTGTCATCTTTCACTTTAGCCCTTTTAGAGATCGTTTCATCTTCAACTTGCTTAACTGTTCACAATAACAATAATTTTGACCAAGGGGTGCCCAAACTTTTACATGCCACTGTACATTCCAATGGTCAATTCACATGCTGTAACTGTTGATATATGGACATTCTTGTGTTCTACGCTGAGCACTTATGTTGGGGTTTCCGCATAAATGCCACCAAAATGCGATTCAGACAAAACCCCCAACAGAACCACCCACCATGATAATGCAGATACAGACACTTTGAAGTCCGTATGGTGTCTGCTCCGGTTGTATTCATCTTTGCAGGCGTGCACAGATCTGTAGTCACCCACACTTATGTGCTAAAAAGATGCCTAAAATAATGGTACACTGCTAGAACATAGACCAGTCCAAAATGACCCCATCTGCCTCATAAGTGATTGGTTCCATCCAGGGTTTTGTCTGAATCGCAGTTTTGGGGAATTTACATGGAAACCCTGAAATAAGCACTCGCCGGAAAGCGTACTTTAAATGTAAGCCGAGCCTTATTCCGATTTTTGGGAGGTAGAATGAACAAATAGACACCAGTTCAAGAATAGTTCTTATTTTTATTTTTGCGTGGTTCACCGTGCGGTATTAGTGATAAGGCAGATTTAATCTTCAGGTTGGTGCGACTACAGATTTCTACAGGTTTTTTTTAGGTTTTGCTGCTATCACACATTAAAAATACTTATTTATAAACAGTAGTTTTTTGTCACCATATAATGAGATCTGTAACTTTTATTTTTTGGTGAACAGAGCTGTATAAGGGCTTATTTTTTGCTGGACGAGTTGCAGATTGTTTTGGTATCATTTTGGGGTACATAATATTTTTGGATCGCTTTTATTCAGATTTTTCAGACACAGAATGAACAAAACCCAGCAATTTAGTTATGTTTTTTATTTTCACCATGCGGTAAAAGTGATAAGACTGATTTGTTTGTCGGGTCAGTATGATTTCAGCGATACCAGATTTATATGGTTTATTTTATGCTTTGTTTTTTTAACAGACTAAAAACTATTTTTTTATATAACTGAATTTGATTTCGATCACCATATTCTGAGAGCTGTAACTTTTTAATTTTTTTGTCGAATGGGCTATATTAGGGAAAGTTTTTTGTGGGACGGTTTGGCATTTTTATTTGTCCAATTTTTTTTTTTTACATATGACTATTTGATCACTTTTCATTCACTTTTTTTTGAGTCAGTATGATGAAAAAGCGACATTATTGGCATGTTTTTTATCATTTCTTTTACGCCGTTTGCCAAACAGAATAAATAATGTGCCAGTTTTTTAGAGGGGTTTTACGGAAGTCGTGATAACATTTCTGTGTACTTATTTTGGTTTACTTTTGTTTTATCACAAATATTGCATTTTGAGTGGCGAAACGAATTTTAGTGATTTGTGTGCAACTTTTAATTTATTTTTTTACATTATTTATTTGACTTTTTTTCACTTTTTTACTTACCGGTAGTCCCTCTGTGGGACATGTATAAATTTCCATTTGATCACTGGTCTAATACACTGCAGTACTCGTGTACAGCAGTGCATAAGACTGTCAGTGTCTCACTGACTGTGCCTGTGCGACTCATCTTAGAGCTCTATCTCACAGGTCGCCATACCCTGGGGTCTTCACATGACCTCAGGGTACCATGGTAACCATCGAGACCCACGATTCTCATCTCGGGGGTCCTATGGTTAATAAGGGATTAACATCGGTATTTAAGGGGTTAATCTGCCCCGACTGGCCAGGGCCGATACTGCAGGGTGTCAGCTTTCATGTACAGCTGACACCCGCAGGGATAGGCGGCGCTATTACCTTATTCCCGACTGCTGTTTTAAAATGGCGATGAGGGAATAAGTACCCTTAACAACCACTGCTTGGTTGTTAAGGGGTTAATGTTATAACCATTGTTAATAATATTACTACAATATTATTATTATTCTCCTATCCCCCCTCTATTTCCTTCTTTCATCTTCCCTAGGTTTACCTAATAAAGATCAAATTTCTTTCCTTCTTTTATCCCTACACGCTCCTCTCCCAACCATTTCTAAAATTTGGATGAAATGATAGGAATATAAAAATATATATCTCTTTTTAATTAATTTGCAGATATACTGTGTGCAAAAATAGAATTAGACTTACCGGTAATTCGGTTTCTAATAACCTACCACAACAGCACACAGTGTCATGATCCTATGGTAGTTTTCGGATTGATGTGCCAGGGGTTAATTATTTGTGGCCTCTTTCTGGTTCTGGGAGGGCTTTTTATAGCTTTGGTTAGCTCCAGTCCTTGTCAGTTATACTTCTGCCCTCGGCTGAGTTAAGTTGACACTGGTGTTTTGTGCGTTTGTGCCTTGTGCCTGCTCTGCATGAATATTTCCTGTTGCTGACCTGGTCTGTCCCCCACTTTGCTATTGCATGTTGATCCTGTACTTCATTGTTCGGTTCTATTTTTACTCTGGCTTGACACCTAACTACGTTTTTGTCTCACTCCTTTTATCCTGCGCTGTCCTCCTGTTACTGACCTTGGCTTGTCTGACTCTACTCCCGGCATTGCCCTCTCTTATTTCCAGCCTTGCACCCCCCAGTACTCTTGGGTGCTAGCTCTTGTCTTTAGGTCCTTCCTGCTCTGGTCACGTGACTTGCCAGGTCCTTGTCTGTGTCTCTTCACACCGCCGCTTCAGCCTGCTACTCTCTCCTTCCCTCCCCCACTGGAGTGTGTGTGCACTGTAAGCACAGTCTTTTTCGGTAGAGTCCACTCCCTCTCTAGTGTGTATGTACTGCACACTGTCTGTTTCCTTACATTATAACTGACCAGTACGTCCCCCCTCCTGTAGTATGGACCCAATGCATGGTCTGTCTGAGCAGGAGAAACACCTGACTCAGATGCTGCCGAAGCTAATCTTGGAGCAGCTCAGTCCCACCAGCTGGTTGCAGGTCCTATTCAGGGGGCTCTGGCCTCAGGGATTCAGGGGGCAGAAGCTAAGGACGCTGCTTTAGTTTCTCCCGAACCACCGGGCAAGTTGGCAGATACGTTTTCTGGTAATAAAAAAGAATTCAGAGTGTTTAAGGAGGGCTATAAGCTCTTTTTCTCCCTGAGACCCTGCTCCTCTGGGGATGAGAAACAGAGGGTGGGAATGGTTATGTCTCTGCTTAGGGGGGCTCTGCAAGCCTGGGCATTTTCCCTCTCCTCTTCAGCCTTTGAGAGAGTGTCTGTGGATGCTTTTTTGAGGCTCTAGGGCACATTTATGATGAGCCTGATCGCGTGCGCTTGGCTGAGGACATGGTGATGAGTGTCTGTTAGGGGAAACAGTCGGCTGAGTGGTTTTGTTCAGAATTCAGATGTTGGGCTGCTGAGGTTTCTTGAAATGATGCCGCCCTTTGGGGTTTCTTTCGTAGAGGCCTGTCTGAATGTCTGAAGGATGCCTTGGCACTTCATCCTCCACCTGACTCCCTGAAAGATGCCATGACCCAAGCAGCTCGTATGGATCTCAGACTACGGGTGAGAGGTGTTATGCAAATTGAAGCACCATTGTTCTCCAGTGGAGGTGAGGTCAACCTACTCCTGAGGCTATGGAGGTGGGTGCCATCAACTTTAAGAGAGAAGACACCACCGCGAGAAGCGGTTGTGCTTCTATTGTGGAGAATCAGGACACTGTAGGAAGGACTGTCCCTCCTGCCCCTCATCATCCAAAGCGGCGGGAAATGACTAGGTCTGGATAGTAGTCTAGAAGGCTATCCAGACCTACAGGTACACTTGTCCTCATGTTTCAAAATTTTGCTTCAGATGGAACTTTTAGTGGACGGTTCTCCTTTTTCTACAGCTTTTGTGGATTGTGGTTCGCCCATCAACTTGGTTAGCCCTCATTTGATTTCCCAGTGCAAGATAGTGACAGTTAGACTCCAGACTCCTGTTAAAGTGTTGGCCATTGACTCTTCTCCCCTCACCAAAGAAGGGATTTCTTACGTCTCGGAAGTCTTCTCATTCAAAGTGAGCTCTGATCACACTGAGAAAATAAGTTGTTTTGTTTTGGAGAATTTACCTACTGGCTTGGTGTTGGGTATGCCCTGGTTACAATGCCACAACCCTATCAATTGGGAGATGGGGGAGATTGCCCAATGGGGTCTTAACTGTGTTAACCATTGTTGTGAAGCTGCATTATTATCTGAACCAGTCAAATCTGTCTCTGTGTCGTCTGTCAGTCTGAAAGGTATTCCGGAGTACCTGAAAGACTTCGAGGACATGTTTTCGAAGGCAAGGCAGAGGATATATCTCCTCATAGACCCTTTGATTGTGCTATTGAGTTAGTCCTGGGGACTAAGTTACCGAAAGCCCGTCTGTTCAATTTGTCCGGTCCTGAGCGGTTAGCCATGAAGTAGTATATTGCAGAAAGCCTCCGTAAGGGGCATATACGGCCTTCCATTTCTCCTGTGTCTGCCAGGTTTTTTTTCATTAAGAAAAAAGATGGTGGTCTGCGTCCCTGCCTTGGGAACTCAACAATATAACTGTAAGAAACACCTACCCTCTTCACCTTATCCCAGATTTGTGTAACCAGTTATCAGGGGCCAAATGGTTCTCCAAATTAGATCTCCGGGGGGGCTTACAAATCTGATTACAGTTTGGGAGTAGGATGAGTGGAAAACGGCATTCCTCACATCAGAAGGACTCTTTGATAATCTGGTCATGCCATTTGGACTCACTAATGCTCCCGTTATTTTTCAAAATTTTATTAATGTGGTGTTCGCGGACCTCATAGGCTTCTTTGTTAGTATTTATATGGATGACATTTTAGTGTATTTCCCGGACAGTCAGACTCATTTACAACATCTAAGAACGGTTCTCCAAAGACTCAGAGAAAATCAATTGTTTGTTAAATTGGAAAAATGCTCGTTTTTTGTTCAAGAGCTATCTTTTTTGGTCTTATTGTCTCCTGTGAGGGGTTTCGCTTGGATCCCAAGAAGGTGCAGGCGATTGCAGACTGGGTGAAAACACTAGATCTTAAGGAGCTGCAGTGCTTCTTTGGATTCACAAATTATTATCGAGAGTTCATTAAGGGATTTTCACAAGTGGTTAAACCTCTTACTGATCTTACCCGCAAGGGGGCAGATGTAAGAAATTGATCTGGGCCCGCCAAGGAGTCCTTCTTGGCATTCAAAAAATGTTTTATGTCTGCTCCAAGTTTGATTCAGCCAGACTCATCCAGGCCTTTTGTTGTGGAGGTGAACGCTTCTGAGATGGGGGTGGGGGGCAGTGTTGTCCCAGGGTCCTACCACTTTGACTAACCTCAAACCCTGTGCTTTTTTTTCCAGGAAGTTCTCGTCCGCCGAGAAAAATTATGATGTGGCAAGTGTGCATCACTCCTTGCAATATCTAGTTCACTGGAAGGGGTATGGGCTGGAGGATCGCTTGTTGGTCCCTGCTCACTTGGTACATGCAGATCGTATGATCCGAACATTTCATGCCAGGCATCCGGAGAGGCCTGGGGGTCCAGGGGCCCCCCGTTGATTGGGGGGTACTGTCATGATCCTATGGTAGTTTTCAGATTGACGTGGCCTCTTTCTGGTCCTGGGAGGGCTTTTTATAGCTTTGGTTAGCCCGAGTCCTTATCAGTTGTATTCCTGCCCTCAGCTGAGTTAAGTTGACCTTGGTGTTTTGTGTGTTTGTGCCTTGTGCCTGCTCTGCGTGAATATTTTCTGTTGCTGATCCGGTCTGTCCCCCACTTTGCTATTTCCTGTTGGTTCTGTACTTCATTGTTCGGTTCTATTGTTAATTGACTCCAGCTTGACACCTAACTATGTTTTTGTCTCACTCCTTTTGTCTTGCACTGTCCTCCTGTAACTGACCTTTGCTTGTCTGACTCCACTCCCGGCATTGCTCCCCCCAGTACTCTCGGGTGCTAGCTCTTGTCTTTAGGACCTTCCTGCTCTGGTCACGTGACCCGCCAGGTCCTTGTCTGTGTCTCTTCACACCACCGTTTCAGCCTGCTACTCTCTCCTTCCCTCCCCCTTTGGAGTGTGCGCACGGTAAGCACAGTCTTCTTCGGTACAGTCCACTCCCTCTCTAGTGTGTATGCACTGCACACTGTTTTCTTACACACAGGAGAAGGATGTCATCTTATCCTAATAGGGACAGGAAACATGAAAGAGGTCAAATAGCCCCTCCTACCTCCATTCCCCAGGGTTACTAAAAGGTATTCCGGAGTACCTGAAAGACTTCGAGGATGTGTTTTCCGAAGGCGAGGCAGAGGATTTACCTCCTCATAGACCCTTTGATTGTGCTATTGAGTTAGTCCTGGGGACTAAGTTACCGTAAGCCCATCTGTTCAATTTGTCTGGTCCTGAGCGGTTAGCCATGAAGGAGTATATTGCAGAAAGCCTCCATAAAGGGCATATATGGCCTTCCGTTTCTCCTGTGGCTGCCAGGTTCTTTTTCGTTAAGAAAAAAGATGGTGGTCTGCGTCCCTGCCTTGGGAACTCAACAAAATAACTGTAAGATTTGTGTAACCAGTTATCAGGGGCCAAATGGTTCTCCAAATTAGATCTCCGGGGGGCTTACAAATCTAACTCCACTCCTGGCATTGCCGGCTCTTATTTCCTGCCTTGCTCCCCCCCCAGTACTCTCGGGTGCTAGCTCTTGTCTTTAGCACCTTCCTGCTCTGGTCACGTGACCCGCCAGGTCCTTGTCTGTGTCTCTTCTCACCACCGCTTCAGTCTGCTACTCTCTCCTTCCCTCCCCCTTTGGAGTGTGCGCACGGTAAGCAGTCTTCTTCGGTGCAGTCCACTCCCTCTCTAGTGTGTATGCACTGCACACTGTCTGTTTTCTTACACAGAGGAGGATGATGTCATCTTATCCTAATAGGGACAGGAAACATGAAAGAGGTCAAATAGCCCCTCCTACCTCCATTCCCCAGTGTTATTAAAAGGACCACAATAGAATGAATGCTTAACTATATTTATTACTACTACATCCAATAATTGAGTAGAGTGTTGGGAATTACTCATGCTGTTGTGGTAGGTTATTAGAAACCGACTTACCGGTAAGTCTAATTCTATTTTCTCTAATAACCCCCCACGACAGCACACAGGAGGAATACCAAAGACAAATGCTTTAGGGAGGGACAACCACCTGGAGAATCTTTCTCCCAAATGACAGATCTCTGACGGATGTTAAGTCAAGTCTATAATGTTTGATAAAAAGTGGACAGAGGACCAGGTAGCGGCTTTGCATATCTGCTTGATGGAGGAGCTGGCTTTTTCCGCCCAAGAAACCACTACTGCTCTGGTGGAATGAGCTGTGAAATTCTGAATCTGATAAGCTTCAATAATTGCTCTCTTGATCAAATTTGCTATTGTAATCTTGGATACCTTTTTTCCCCAGTTCTGGCCATAGGGTTGAATAAACAGGTTCTTATCTTTCCTTCACTCCTTGGTTATGTGGAGATAATGTAAGACTGCTCTCCTTACATCAAGAGAATAAAATCTTCTTTCTTGTTTTTTGGATTCTGGCAAAAAGAAGGAATTATTATGTCCTGATTCCTGTGGAAATCTGAAACCACCTTTGGTAGAAATGAGGGATCCAGACGGAACACTAGCCGGTCTTCCAATATCCTCAGGTAGGGCTCTTCTATTGAGAGAGCCTGTAACGCCCCTATTCGCCTGGCCGTTGTGATTTCAACCAGGAATGCCATCTTCCAGGACAACCTGTCCAACATTACTGCCGGCAGGGGCTCAAACAGGGGGGTCATTAATCCTGTCAGGACAATATTGAGGTCCCAAGCGGGGACCAGACTGATTGCTCTAGGACGGAGTTGTGTAGCAACATGTCCTTGACAAATTCTGGGAAGAGATGAGCTCGGCCATGTGGAATGTCCGGGCAATTGTTTGTTTGTAGACAGATGATAACTGGAACACAGGCCATTCTTGCATATTATTTTCTGCTACTTCATTCAGAAAATGGAAATTAACCACTTCTTTAACAGCTGTCATGAATCGCTTTATCCATCGGTGTTCTGCAAGGGCCTGGTCAAAGTATGAGCCCAATGCCACCACCTGAACTTTAAGAGTACTGGGTCTAAGTCCGTTCTCTAACCCATCCAGCAGTAAATCTAGGATCTGGGTGATATTGGCTTGTCGGGGATCTGGCCATTCTGGTGCACACCATGACACAAACTTTTTCCAGGTATTCTGGTATATTGCATTAGTCACCGGCTTCCTACTTTTCTGAAGCGTGTTTATGGCTCGGTCCGATAGACCTTTTGGACTGTAGGATCGAGAACTTAGATGCCAAGCTGCCAGATGCAAGTTCTCTATGTCCGGGTGATAGACTGATCCCTGGTGTAGGAGATCCCTGATTGGTGGAAAGATTAGAGGAGCGTCTATACTTAGGCTGAATATGGTGCTGTACCAGCTTCTCTTTGGCCAGAGGGGTGCCGCCAGAATTACCTTGGTCTGCTCGTCTTATTTCCTGAAGAGTTCTTGGCAAGAGGGGAATCGGCGAATAGGCGTAGGCCAACTTGAATTGCCATTAGTGGGCCAAGGCATCTATGATTAGGCATCTGTCTGCTGGGTTTAGTGAATAATAGTAGGTCACCTGTGTATTCTGGCAGATTGCAAATAGGTCAACCTCTGGGTAACCCCATTGTTTGGCGAACATCTGAAACACCTCTGGATTCAGACTCCACTCCCCCGGGTGGACATCTCTTTTGCTCAGGAAGTTGGCTTGCTTGTTGTCTGCTCCCTTTATGTGAAGGGCTGACACCAAAAGAAGATGCTTTTTAGCCCAAGAGAATATTCTTGCTGAGATGGCTTTTAGTTCCTCATACTTTGAAGTTCCCTGATGTTGGAGGTGTGCAATCATGGTTACATTGTCCGAGTAGACTCACATGGGCACCTTGGATTATTGAAAAAGCTTTCCTAAGGGTCTCTTCCACTGCCTTCAATTCCCTGAAGTTGGAAGACTGTCTGCTGACTTCGACTGGCCAGAGACCCTGGAAGGGATGTCTGGGAGACAATGGCCCCCCCAACCTCTCTTGCTGGCATCCACCTCTATGGTGACTAGCGGGATCTGAACCCAAGGCACCCTGTTGTTCAGTTTCCTTCGCTTTTCCCACCAGGACAACGTGGCTCTTATCTGGGCTGGTATTGACACCTTCCTCTCCAGTGAAGTGGGGGAACCATCCCATTCTGCCAGTATATAACTCTGCAGGTCTCTGATGTGTGCCTGGGCCCAGGCTACTGTCTGGATACAAGATGTCTTGGAGCAGAGGACTGACAAGGCAAACCTCATGGACACCAATCTTCTGCTTCTCAGGATGTTTATCTTTGCCCTCAGTTGGATCTGTTTTTCTATGGGCAAAAAGGATGTTTGTGCACGTGAGTCCAGGAGGACTCCCAAGAAGGTTTTCTTTGTGGAGGGAGCGACATCTGATTTATGCAGATTTATCAACCATCCCAGAGACGTCAGTATCTGAGAAGTCATCTGTATGTGCCCCTGTAACATTTGCACTGATGGTGCCACTAGCAGAAAGTCGTCGAGATATGGGACGATACAAATCTGCTGATCTCTGACATGGGCCATGGCTTCCGACAAAATTCGGGGTGCTGATGATGGACCAAATGGGAGCACGTTGAATTGGTAATGAAGCACCCATTCCCAGGGCCGGACTGGGACTAAAATTCAGCCCTGGCATTTGAAGTTACACAGGCCCACTTGTCACATGGTGACTGTATAATATCTTTGTACACTTGTAGGCAGGGCCGGTTTTAGGCAAAGTGGGGCCCTAGGCAAAGTTTAAAATGGGGCCCCAAAAGCTAACATATTCCACATCACACAGAAGCCTTTCTGTTGTATTTACGTGCGCTGAGTTCAGGCCGCTAAATGAGTTTGATCGACAATACGGAAGTTGTTCAACGCTTGTTTCCCGGCCTCTTTCCACCAGCTGAGGAATAATGATGGGACAGAACGATCACTAATAGATCACTAACAGATCACCATACAGTATCATGTTTTCAGCAGCACATCTACAGTTTACACTGGCAATGTGCTGCTGACAACAAGGCTTTTTGTTCCAGCAAAAACAATCTGAATATGCAGCATTTTACTTGTTTAGTAAAATACACCCCATAGTCCTCCATATATTATAATGTGCTCCATAGTCCTCCATATAGTATAATACACTCCCTATAGTCCTCCATATATTAAAATACACTGCTCAGTCCTCAACATAGTATAATACACTCCTCATAGTCCTCCATATAGCATAATACACTCCTCATAGTGCTCCATATAGTATAATGCACCGCCACAGTCATCCATGTAGTACAATTCACTTCCCATAGTATAATGCACCCCATAGTTCTTCATATAGTATAACGTATTCCCCATAGTCTTCGATACAGTATCATGCAGCCCACATATAGTATAATGCAGCCACCCAAGAGTATAATACACCAACCACAGAGTATAATGCAGCCACCCCAGAGTATAATGCAGCCACCCCAGAGTATGTAACCCCCATAGAATATAATACAGCCCACCTCCCCATAATATATAATGTAGCCCCCCATAGAATATAATGCAGCCCCCCATAGTATAGAATATAATATACTCCCCATAGTATATAGCAAAGCCCGCATATTATATAGCACAAACCGCATAGTATACAGCACAGCCTGCATACTATAGCACAGCCCGTGTAGTAGATAACACAGCCCACAGAGCAGTATTCAGCACAGACCACACAGTAGTATACAGCACAGACCACACAGTAGTATACAGCACAGCCCACGTAGAAGTATACAGCACAGTCCACACAGTAGTATACAGCACAGCCCACAGAGTAATATATACAGCACAGCCCACAAAGTAATATATACAGCACAGCCCACAAAGTAATATATACAGCACAGCCCACAAAGTAATATATACAGCACAGCCCACAGAGTAATATATACAGCACAGCCCACAGAGTAATATATACAGCACAGCCCAGAGTAATATATACAGCACAGCCCACAGAGTAATATATACAGCACAGCCCACAGAGTACTATATACAGCACAGCCCACAGAGAACTATATACAGCACAGCCCACAGAGAACTATATACAGCACAGCCCACAGAGAACTATATACAGCACAGCCCACAGAGAAGTATATACAGCACAGCCCACAGAGAAGTATATACAGCACAGTCCAGAGTACTATATACAGCACAGCCCAGAGTACTATATAAAGCACAGCCCACAGAGTACTACATACAGCACAGCCCACAGTGTACTACATACAGCACAGCCCACAGAGTACTATATACAGCACAGCCCACAGAGTACTATATACAGCACAGCCCACAGAGTACTATATACAGCACAGCCCACAGAGTACTATATACAGCACAGCCCACAGAGTACTATATACAGCACAGCCCACAGAGTACTATATACAGCACAGCCCACAGAGCAATATATACAGCACAGCCCACAGAGTACTATATACAGCACAGCCCACAGAGTACTATATATAGCACAGCCCACAGAGTACTATATACAGCACAGCCCAGAGAGTACTACATACAGCACAGCCCACAGTGTACTATATATAGCACATAGCACACAGTAGTATACAGCACAGAACACAGCCCACAGAGAACTATATACAGCCCACAGTAGTATACAGCACAGAGCACAGCCCACAGAGAACTATATACAGCCCAGAGTGGTATACAGCACAGAGCACAGCCCAGAGAACTATATACAGCCCACAGTAGTATACAGCACAGAGCACAGCCCAGAGAACTATATACAGCCCACAGTAGTATACAGCACAGAGCACAACCCACAGAGAACTATATACAGCCCACAGTAGTATACAGCACAGAGCACAGCCCACAGAGAACTATATACAGCCCACAGTGGTATACAGCACAGAGCACAGCCCACAGAGAACTATATACAGCCCACAGTGGTATACAGCACAGAGCACAGCCCACAGAGAACTATATACAGCCCACAGTAGTATACAGCACAGAGCACAGCCCACAGAGAACTATATACAGCCCACAGTAGTATACAGCACAGAGCACAGCCACAGAGTACTATATATAGCACAGTAGTATACAGCACAGAGCACAGCCCACAGAGAACTATATACAGCCCACAGTAGTATACAGCACAGAGCACAGCCCACAGAGAACTATATACAGCCCACAGTAGTATACAGCACAGAGCACAGCCCACAGAGAACTATATACAGCCCACAGTGGTATACAGCACAGAGCACAGCCCACAGAGAACTATATACAGCCCACAGTGGTATACAGCACAGAGCACAGCCCACAGAGAACTATATACAGCCCACAGTGGTATACAGCACAGAGCACAGCCCACAGAGAACTATATACAGCCCACAGTGGTATACAGCACAGAGCACAGCCCACAGAGAACTATATACAGCCCACAGTGGTATACAGCACAGAGCACAGCCCACAGAGAACTATATACAGCCCACAGTGGTATACAGCACAGAGCACAGCCCACAGAGAACTATATACAGCCCACAGTAGTATACAGCACAGAGCACAGCCCACAGAGAACTATATACAGCCCACAGTAGTATACAGCACAGAGCACAGCCACAGAGAACTATATATAGCACAGTAGTATACAGCACAGAGCACAGCCACAGAGTACTATATATAGCACAGTAGTATACAGCACAGAGCACAGCCCACAGAGAACTATATACAGCCCACAGTAGTATACAGCACAGAGCACAGCCACAGAGTACTATATACAGCTCACAGTAGTATACAGCACAGAGCACAGCCACAGATTACTATATATAGCACAGTAGTATACAGCACAGAGCACAGCCACAGAGTACTATATATAGCACAGTAGTATACAGCACAGAGCACAGCCACAGAGTACTATATATAGCACAGTAGTATACAGCACAGAGCACAGCCACAGAGTACTATATATAGCACAGTAGTATACAGCACAGAGCACAGCCACAGAGTACTATATATAGCACAGTAGTATACAGCACAGAGCACAGCCACAGAGTACTATATATAGCACAGTAGTATACAGCACAGAGCACAGCCACAGAGAACTATATATAGCACAGTAGTATACAGCACAGAGCACAGCCACAGAGAACTATATATAGCACAGTAGTATACAGCACAGAGCACAGCCACAGAGTACTATATATAGCACAGTAGTATACAGCACAGAGCACAGCCACAGAGTACTATATATAGCACAGTAGTATACAGCACAGAGCACAGCCCACATCTCTTCTCTTCCTCCACCCCCTCCCCTCACCTCCTCCGAGAATGGCCCCACAGTCCAGAAAAAAAAAAAATCTCCTCACCTCTCCTCTTGCCAGCGTTGCTTCCGCCTTCCTGCTCCTGTCTCTGTCTCAGCAGCGTGCAGTCTGCCCGGGACACAGCAGGTGCGCGATGATATGACGTCATCGCGCACCCGCAGTGTCAGAGGCAGAGCGGGGAATGATGGGAGAGGAGCGTCTGTAGACGCTCTCCTCCATCATTGAATTCAACTGTACCGGCGTCTATGCGCCGGTATAGTTGAATGCGACGGCGGGGGCGGGGGGAGGCGGATCGAGCGGCCCACTACTGGCACCGGCCCTTCTGGCATTTGCCAGAAGTGCCCGATGGCCAGTCCGGCCCTGCCCATTCCCCTTGGGTCACTGTGAATCTCAGGAACTTCTGATGGTTGGGGTGAATCAGAACATGATAATATGTGTCCTGTAGATCGATTGTTGCCTTGGCAAAATCTTTCCCTATCAGGGGAACTGCCGATTGGACTGACTCCTTCTTGAATCTTCTGTACCAGATATACTGGTTTCGAGGCCTCAGATTTATTATAATTTGGTGGGATCCATTTTTTTTTATCAAAAAGAGCCTGGAGTAGTGACCCTTGTTTTCTCTCTCTGGGACTAGAGAAATTGCCTCTTAAGCTAGTAGTTCCTTGAGGCGTGACTCCATGGCGGTCTGGAGTGTCTGTGTCACTCTTACTCTCTGCAGAGGGTAGGAGGTAAATTCTATTCTCACCTCCTCCTGGATGGATCTTAGGACCCATGGGTTGGTAGATATGTCTCGCCATTTCGGAAGCAAGTGAGAAATGCGACCTCCTATTTTTCTCTGGGCGTCATGGTTTACTGCGACGCTGGTCCTGGGAGAGAAAAAGATTTCTGTCCCGGCCTCCTTTGGGGTAACTCCATCTTCCTGCCTTCCCTTTGCCTTGATATTGGGAAGGCTGCTCCTGTGAGGGCCGAAAGGATCTCTTTTTGGCATCCTTTTTGGTATTCTTTGCCTCCGGTAGCGACTTTTATTGTCTGACACTTTCTTTAATAACTCATCCAAATCCGGCCCAAACACATATTTCCCTTTAAAGGGGATGGAACATAGTTTGATTTTAAAAGCTTCGTCCCCGCTCCAAGATCTCTGCCACAGGGCATGTATTGCTGAGTTAGATAGGGCTGCTGATTTAGCCACCCTGAGGGATTCTGCTGAGGCGTCAGCCAGGAAGGCTGTAGCATTTTGGAGGAGGGGAAGTGAGGCAAGGATCTCTTCTCTGGGGGTCCCTGATGCCAGGTGTTCCTCCAGCTGCCCCAACCAGCGAGACATTAATCTGGCGACCAATGTAGAGACCACATTTGTGTTTAGCCAAGCTGCTGACACTTCCCAGGTTTTCTTGAGGAGAATCTCCATTTTGCACTCCAGGATATCCTTCAACTGAGAGGAATCCTCAAATGGCAAGGTTGTCTTCGTGGCTACCCGAGCAACTTGAACGTCCACCTTCGGTACCTCAGACAAGCATCCTGCAGTCTCTTCATCGACTGGTAATCTATCCTTCAATTCTGAAGGAGTGCTTAGTCTCTTCTCTGGAGTCTCCTACTCTTCCAGCACCAGCTCCCGGATATTCTTGTGTATGAGGAAAAATAGCTTCTTTTTGGATCGGAGGCCTCCAAACATCTCCTCTTGCACCGAACGTGCTGACCTTTCTTCCTCCACTTCCACGGTTTTTCTTTACACCGTGATGAGCTCCTCCATGTTCACTGCGGAAAAGATGTATCTCCTCTCCTGGGACTCTGGGTCAGAACTTAGTTCACCTTCTTCCTGGAACTCCTCCGGCATTTATTCCTGGGATTCTGAATCCTCTTCTTACGGAAATTTTCTCTTTTTTGCTGCTGGAGGAGCACTAGCGGCTGGTATTAGCTGGGAGAAGGATGCCAGGGAAGCTAGTATTTCCTGACATACAATGCTTTTAATGTCCTCTCTTAAGGATGGCTGATCCTCCTCCAAAACTTTCTCAATACACTCCTGACATAAGGGTTTGCCATTTGAGGAGGAGAGTTTTTTGACACATAAAGCACATTTGCAGTAAGTTACCTTGGATTTTCTCCTGGGTGCAGGATCCTTGTCCCCCTGAAAGAGAGGAGAAGGTAGAAATGATCTCAGTATCATACCTGCACCCTGTAGGAGACCCAGTGCCTGAATACTCACGGGGATTGGAATAGTGCTGAGCTCCACAGACGCAGAGCGGGAAGAATCAGACTCCCTGCTACCATTTGTCCTACCTTACTTGATCTTCTGTCCGGGGCTCATTAAATAGGGTGAATGGGCCAGCGGCTCCCTCCAAACCTCCCCCTGTTGTCCCTGGTTGGTGGAATCCTTCAGTGGAGTCCTCTATTCAAATTTCCCGCTGTGTTCCACCCTGGAATGCAAAAAACGGAAGTGACAATACCAGCATGCTGGCCGGCATCTGATGTCACTTCCGGCCACCAGGACCGTGGAATTTACAGTGAGGAAAGCCAGAAGAAGCCCCATCACATCACAGCAGTCTGTCAGCTGGAACAGGGGGAAGGAGATGGGCATGGAGAGCTCAGAGAGACCTCCCGCCTGAGAACTCCCTGGACCTTACCCAAAGGTGGGGACCGGGGGGAATACATCCTGAGTCCTGAGGAGACAGGAGCAGTATTGAGGAGAAGGAGGGGGAAACCAACTGATCTCCAGCTACCCGACTAAGGTAAAAGTCCGGTCTCAGCCGCCGGCACAGAGCTCCGAGGATGACCTCTTCATCCCTATAGGGACAGGAAAAACACTGGGGAATGGATCCAGCGATGTCAGCGGGTGATCCAGCGACGAAATAAGGTGCTGGCCTTCTAGCTCCGACCAACGATATCACAGCGGGATCCTGATCGCTGCTGCTTGTCAAACACAACGATATCGCTATCCAGGACGCTGCAACGTCACGGATCGCTAGCGATATCGTTGTTAAGTTGTTCAGTGTGAAGGTACCTTTAGTAACCTGTATCCTACAGCATGCTCAACAATGCTAACCCACAGCCTCCATCAGCACTGGAAAAAGCCTAAAAAGGAAAAGATGCAGCATTTGTCCATCTTCCTGTGATAAAACAAATATTACATGTTCTTATTTTAGTAAATATTTATGTAAAGCACATGTGAGTTATTTCTGTGCAGAATGTAAGAATGTCTGAATATAAAAAGTGAACACGTACATCCATGTTCTAAGGAAAATAAAGCAATCTGAAGTTTTTATTTTTAATTTGTGTTTGACCAACCATAATCACAGTTAAATAATGCAACTGGTATTCAAATAATACGCATTGAGTAGCAAATGTCGAAATTAACAGACTTTAATAGGTCAGCACATGTGTATAGCAAATAAGAACAGAGCAAAGATAAAGAACAAAATCACTCAGTCCTTAGCTTCATGGAGCAAATGCACAAGCATTTTACCAACTATGACAACAGGGTTTTGGTAAACAATTTAAGTGCAAAATCTTTAGGCTTGTGACAGTCAAGCATCTTCATGACTGGGATGAGAACAATGAAATGAGACTGATTTTTCAACCAGCAGAAACCTGACCATCAGTATTGCTTGTTTTCAACACCAAGACATTCGCAGAAAGACATAATGTTCTCCAGACAGCAGGATGAGACATGATATACCACTTCCTGATGGAAAGTGTCAGACGTGTTGAATGTGTGGATCACGAGGCGACTCCACTTTCTACCAGTTTGTTAAAGGGGTTGTTCACCTGGGTGAACTATTAAAAACATTTTTTTTACTTCAATGGATGCATTTTGGGCTAAAAATTTGAAATTTTGCACTGTTTTGCTTTTACTCGCTTTTAGTTTCATCATTTCAATCATGGTTGAAGCGCTGCCTCATGTCACCCTGGCTCCATAAAAATCCATATTAGCAGTGTGTGTGGTGCAGAACTCTCATGTTTTGGCCACAGGCCTCTGCTGTCTCCATGCTTACGGATCTAGGAACAGCCGCACATAGTTTAGAGGACACCCGGTTCAAATGAACCAATTCAACTTTACTTAATAGTCCAAGTTCCATAGCTGACAACATGGAGTATTGGGCACAACCTTGGCCTTGCTTAGGTGCTTAGCACAGTACATTTTCATGTTCTCAGTCTGTTCATCCTGAATTATCCCTGTTTTCTAGCTTCTTTAGCCCCAGTGATTTTCCGTCTGGCTCCGCAGTACTCACAAGATCTGCCACATTTCCCTCACACGATTCCACGTCCAACTTTCACTGTATGGAAGGGTTGTCAGCGCTTTCCATAGCCACTGCCTCGAGCATTAGGCTCTAGGCATTACATGAATGTCTGCAGGGAGTTTTGTATGATCCCATTTCGCCAGCAGGTACTTCTCGTGCCTCCAGCCTTTGAACTTTCCCTTTTTCTCTCTATAATATTGTCTAATATCATAAAATTCTTTCTATTTTTGTTTGACCTTTCCCTATCCCATACTGGGCCAGTCCCAAATATTGTAACTGTATCCTAACCTATTTCTATATCTTACCCATATCCAAGAAGTATCGTTTCTTTTTTTCAATTTAACACTTTAATCTGATTTAGATTGAATGTATACAAACTAATCAATTAAAGGATTGCATTTAAGGCTCAAAGTAAGAATTGGGTGTCATCAGCATTCTAGTCTGCTTTGCCATATGGCTCCATCTCTTGTTACTCTAAATGAAGATGTGCACAGGTCATTTGTAAGCTCTTGGCCTTTAGCTATTCTTTCAGTTGAAAGGGATGTAGCAAGTATTGGTTACTCATCTTTCATCTGATGTGAACTCTGCCACCCTTATACATACTAGGTGTGAAAAGCCTTCCTAGTAGGTGAAAGAGAATCACTCTTCACTTTCTACATTGGCTTTGTGTTTGCTTCATAGATAAGCACAAAATGCTGTAAAAGTGTAAATTAATAAAGTCATGTAATTTTGCATGTTCTAAATGGAACATTTAATTATTTATCCTTCTATATAAAACTTGTCTGTGTTATGTAGCATCTTAGAATTGCAAACTTTCTAACTTACATACATGCCATATATGCGAGATGGTCCTCGGGACATCAATACTGATAAATGCTGTGATGAAACATGGAGCCATTATTTCCCTTCCCCGTCAGAGGATGTCAGGTGGTGCACTGACTTCACTACATTGTGCCACCCCACCATCGAGACAAGCCAGAAGATTAAACATAGGTCAGGAAGAGTATAAGTTTTTTATTTTTTTCTCATATTATTGGGATTAGGAGTTGGATGGAGGTGGGTATCATAATATATGGGGATTAGGAGCTGTGGTAACCATACTGTGTGGTGGGCAATTGGTGACAGCATACTATTATACTGTATGCAGGCTGTGGGACACTATACTGTGAATGGGGACTATCATACTGTAAGGGTAGCTGTGGGGCGTATCATACTGTATGGGGCCATCATACTGTATTGGGGAGCTGTGGTGGACATCCTAATGTATGGGAGCTTGTAGTGGATGTTATACTGGTTTGGGGGCTGTGGTGGATATCAAACTGTGTAGCTAGCTGTTTTGTGTATCAAACTGCAAGGGGTTTTTGTGGACATTAAACTATGGGGGCTGTGGTGATCATCATACTGTATTGGGGACTGTGCTGATTATTATATTGTGTTGGGGCTGTGGTTACCGTACTGTGTGGAGAGCAGTGGTGGAAATTATAATGTATGTGGGGCATTAGTGATCACCATACTATATGGTGGTTCTGTGTAGACAATGTTGTATGGGAGGCTGCAAACATCATACTGCGTGTGGATGCTATGGGGCTATTATACTATGTATGGCGAGTAGGGTTGAGCGAAACGGGTCGATCATTTTCAAAAGTCGCCGACTTTTGGCTAAGTCGGCGTCTCATGAAACCCGATCCGACCCCTGTGCTTGTCGGCCATGCGGTACGCGACTTTCGCGCCAAAGTCGCGTTTCAATGACGCGAAAAGCGCCATTTCTCAGCCAATGAAGGTGAACGCAGAGTGTGGGCAGCGTGATGACATAGATCCTGGTCCCCACCATCTTAGAGAAGGGCATTGCAGTGATTGGCTTGCTGTCTGCGGCGTCACAGGGGCTATAAAGGGGCGTTCCCGCCGACCGCCATCTTACTGCTGCTGATCTGAGCTTAGGGAGAGGTTGCTGCCGCTTCGTCAGAAGCAGGGAGAGCGTTAGGCAGGGTCCACTAACCACCAAACCGCTTGTGCTGCAGCGATTTCCACTGTCCAACACCACCTTCGGTGTGCAGGGACTGTGGAAGCTATTTTTTTTTTTTTTTCCCCTCAGCGCTGTAGCTCATTGGGCTGCCCTAGAAGGCTCCGTGATAGCTGTATTGCTGTGTGTACGCCACTGTGGAAACCAACTGCTTTTTTCAAAGCACATATCCTCTTGTTCCTTCCTTTCTGCACAGCTATCTTTTTTGTTTGTCCACACTTTTTATTTAATTTGTGCATCAGTCCACTCCTATTGCTGCCTGCCATACCTGGCTTACATTACTGCAGGGAGATAGTAATTGTAGGACAGTTTTTTTTTTTTTTTTTTTTTGTGGGAGATTAAGATTGGCATTTCTGCTACAGTGCCATCCCTGTGTGTGCCATCTCTCACTGAGTGGGCCATAGAAAGCCTATTTATTTTTTCCGTGATTTGTGTTCTAAAATCTACCTCAACACAAAAACACTACATCAATCAGTGGGAGAAAAATATTGGCCTCAGTCAGGGCTTGTGTGCCACTGCTGTGTGTGCTATCTCTCATTCAGTGGGCTATAGCAAGCCTATTTTTTTTTTTTTTTTTTAATATTATTTGGTTTCTAAAGTCTCCCTGAAAAAAAAAAAAAACCTAAAAAAACAGTGGGAGAGTAATATTGCCCTTTCAGCTTGTGTGCCAGTCTTGACTCCTGGGTGTGCCACCTCTCTCCCTCTCATTCAGTGGGCCATAGAAAGCCTATTTATTTTTTTTTTTTAATATTATTTGGTTTCTAATTCTCCCTGAAAAAAAAAAAAAAACCTAAAAAAACAGTGGGAGAATAATATTGCCCTTTCAGCTTGTGTGCCAGTCTTGACTCCTGGGTGTGCCACCTCTCTCCCTCTCATTCAGCGGGCCATAGAAAGCCTATTTATTTTTTTTAAAAAATATTATTGGGTTTCTAAAGTCTCCCTGAAAAAACAAAAAATACATAAAAAAACAGTGGGAGAGTAATATTGCCCTTTCAGCTTGTGTGCCAGTCTTGACTCCTGGGTGTGCCACCTCTCTCCCTCTCATTCAGCGGGCCATAGAAAGCCTATTTATTTTTTTTTAAAAATATTATTGGGTTTCTAAAGTCTCCCTGAAAAAACAAAAAATACATAAAAAAACAGTGGGAGAGTAATATTGCCCTTTCAGCTTGTGTGCCAGTCTTGACTCCTGGGTGTGCCACCTCTCTCCCTTTCATTCAGTGGGCCATAGAAAGCCTATTTATTTTTTTTTTAAAATATTATTGGGTTTCTAAAGTCTCCCTGAAAAAAAAAAAAAAACCTAAAAAAACAGTGGGAGAGTAATATTGCCCTTTCAGCTTGTGTGCCAGTCTTGACTCCTGGGTGTGCCACCTCTCTCCCTCTCATTCAGTGGGCCATAGAAAGCCTATTTATTTTTTTTTTTAAATATTATTGGGTTTCTAAAGTCTCCCTGAAAAAACAAAAAATACATAAAAAAACAGTGGGAGAGTAATATTGCCCTTTCAGCTTGTGTGCCAGTCTTGACTCCTGGGTGTGCCACCTCTCTCCCTTTCATTCAGTGGGCCATAGAAAGCCTATTTATTTTTTTTTTAAAATATTATTGGGTTTCTAAAGTCTCCCTGAAAAAAAAAAAAAAACCTAAAAAAACAGTGGGAGAGTAATATTGCCCTTTCAGCTTGTGTGCCAGTCTTGACTCCTGGGTGTGCCACCTCTCTCCCTCTCATTCAGTGGGCCATAGAAAGCCTATTTATTTTTTTTTTAAAATATTATTGGGTTTCTAAAGTCTCCCTGAAAAAACAAAAAATACATAAAAAAACAGTGGGAGAGTAATATTGCCCTCTCAGCTTGTGTGCCAGTCTTGACTCCTGGGTGTGCCACCTCTCTCTCTCTAATTGTGGGCCATAGAAAGCCTTTTTTTTTTTTTTTTTTAATATTATTTGGTTTCTAAAGTCTCCCTGAGAAAAAAAAAAAAATAAATTAGGTGGGAGATTAATATTGACATTAGTGCTTGAGTGACAGTCCTGCGTGTGTGTCATCTCTGTGATTTTGTGCCACAGAAAACAGAGTGTGTAACATTGTGCCTGATTTTCCTTGTGGTCTCACCAACCTGTTAAGGGATATTGAAATCATACTGAAGTTATAGCTCACCGTGTAAGTTGTTTGACAGCAACAAATAAAGTTACTTTGGTTAAGATTTTAAAACAATGAGGAAGTCTGGTGCAAGAGGTCGTCGTGGGCGTTCATTGTCAGCTGGTAATGATGGTAGTGGTAGAGGAGCATCAGGTGGTCGTGGGGATAAAAATATTCCACCTAAGTCTGGAGCTGTGGAGCCAGTTTCGTCGTCAGGCTACACAAGGCCTCGAACGCTCTCTTTTCTGGGAGTAGGAAAACCGCTTTTAAAGGCGGAGCAGCAACAGCAAGTTTTGGCTTACATTGCAGACTCAGCCTCTAGCTCTTTTGCCTCCTCTTCCGAAACTGGTAAATGTAAAAGCAGCGCGTCGCTTGTGGATGTTCACGGTCAGGGACAAGTCGCTTCCTTGTCCTCCTCAGCAAAAACTACAACAAGAGAGAAGGATGCAGCAGGCGACACAACGGGTCACTCCATGGAGCTCTTTACACATACCGTCCCTGGCTTAGAAAGTGAAACATTTAACAGGCCATGCCCATTACAAGTATATTCTGACATGGAGTGCACTGATGCACAGCCACAGCCAGAGTACTATGCTGCTCCTTTGACTCAGACCACCACATTGCCCTCTCAGGGTACAGATCCACAATCAGACCCTGATGAGACTATGTTGCCCCGCCACGAACGCTATACCACCGACCGACACAGTGACACAGACGAAGTTGCACACGAGCTCGAAGAGGAGGTAATAGATGACCCAGTTATTGACCCCGATTGGCAGCCATTGGGGGAACAGGGTGCAGGCGGCAGTAGTTCAGAAGCGGAGGTGGAGGAGGGGCCGCAGCAGGCATCAACATCGCAACAGGTTACATCTGCCGGGCCCGTATCTGGCCCAAAACGCGTGTCAAAGCCAAAACCTGTTGGAGCACAGCGTTGCCATCCGGTTAAAGCTCAGTCTGCAATCCCTGAAAAGGGATCCGAGTCTAGGAAGAGTGCAGTCTGGCATTTTTTTAAACAACATCCAACTGATCAGCGCAAAGTCATCTGTCAAAAATGTTCAACTAGCTTAAGCAGAGGTCAGAATCTGAAAAGTCTAAATACTAGTTGCATGCATAGACACTTAACCACCATGCATTTTCAAGCCTGGACTAACTACCAAACGTCCCTCAAGGTTGTAGCACCCTCGGCCAATGAAGCTAGTCAGCAACGCAACATCCCTTCCGTCACTGTAAGGCCACCATTTTCCGCACCACAGGCAGTATCTGTGCAGGTTTCTTTGCCAGCCAAAAGCAGTCAGGGTCAGGGAATCACCAGTTTTGTAGGAGGAAATATTGCATCTAGGGCACCGGCGGAAACAATACCGTCTCCAACCGTCTCTCAGTCTGCCATGTACACCGGCACACCCGAAAGTTCCACGATCTCCAGCTCTCCAGTCCAGCTCACCCTACATGAGACTCTGGTTAGAAAAAGGAAGTACTTATCCTCGCATCCGCGTACACAGGGTTTTAACGCCCACATAGCTAGACTAATCTCGTTAGAGATGATGCCCTACCGGTTAGTTGAAAGCGAAGCTTTCAAAGCCCTGATGGAGTACGCTGAACCACGATACGAGCTACCCAGTCGACACTTTTTTTCCAGAAAAGCCATCCCAGCCCTGCACCAGCATGTTAAACAGCGCATCGTCCATGCACTCAGGCAATCTGTGAGTACAAAGGTGCACCTGACTACAGATGCATGGACCAGTAGGCATGGCCAGGGACGTTATGTGTCCATCACGGCACACTGGGTGAATGTGGTGGATGCAGGGTCCACAGGCGACATCAATTTAGGGACAGTTGTGCCTAGCCCACGGTCTAGGAAACAGTTGGCTGTAGGCGTTCGCACCCCCTCCTCCTCCTCCTCCTCGTCCTCCTGCAGAAGCTACAGCTCTTCCACAGAACGCAGTCTGCCAACCACTCCATCGGCAGATGACACTGTTGCACACCAGTTGTCCCATTATGGGCCAGCTACTGCCAAGCGTCAGCAGGCTGTATTGGCTATGAAGTGCTTGGGCGACAATAGACACACCGCGGAAGTTCTGTCCGAGTTCTTGCAACAAGAAACGCAGTCGTGGCTGGGCACAGTAGATCTTGAGGCAGGCAAGGTAGTGAGTGATAACGGAAGGAATTTCATGGCTGCCATCTCCCTTTCCCAACTGAAACACATTCCTTGCCTGGCTCACACCTTAAACCTGGTGGTGCAGTGCTTATTGAAAACTTATCCTGGGTTCTCCGACCTGCTCCTCAAAGTGCGTGCACTTTGCTCACATATCCGACGTTCGCCTGTACACGCCAGCCGTATGCAGACCTATCAGCGGTCTTTGAACCTTCCCCAGCATCGCCTAATCATAGACGTTGCAACAAGGTGGAACTCAACACTGCACATGCTTCAGAGACTGTGCGAACAGAGGCGTGCTGTTATTTATTTGTGGGAGGATACACGGGCAGGCAGTAGGATGGCAGACATGGAGTTGTCAGGTGTGCAGTGGTCTAAGATACAAGACATGTGTCAAGTCCTTCAGTGCTTTGAGGAATGCACACGGCTGGTTAGTGCAGACAACGCCGTAATAAGCATGAGCATCCCCCTAATGCGTCTGCTGATGCAAAGTTTGACGCACATAAAGGAGCAGGCGTCTGCACCAGAGGAAGAGGAAAGCCTTGATGACAGTCAGCCATTGTCTGGTCAGGGCAGTGTACAGGACGAGGTAGCGGGCGAAGAGGAGGTGGAGGACGAGGAGGATGATGGGGATGAGTATATTTTTAATGCCGAACCTTTCCCGGGGGCACAGGAATTTGGTTGCGTGTCACGGCCGGGTTCTGGTTTTTTGAGGGACACAAGTGACGTAGATTTGCCTGCAACTGCCCCTCAACCAATCACAACCGGAGATTTGACAACTGGAACTTTGGCCCACATGGCGGATTATGCCTTACGTATCCTAAAAAGGGACACACGCATTACGAAAATGATGAACGATGACGATTACTGGTTGGCCTGCCTCCTTGATCCACGCTATAAAGGCAAATTGCAAAATATTATGCCACATGAGAACTTGGAACTAATATTAGCAACCAAACAATCAACTCTTGTTGACCGTTTGCTTCAGGCATTCCCAGCACACAGCGCACGTGATCGTTCTCACACGAGCTCCAGGGGGCAGCAGACTAGGAGTGTTAGGGGTGCACACATCAGAAGTGGCATTGGACAGAGGGGTTTTCTGACCAGGTTGTGGAGTGATTTTGCTATGACCGCAGACAGGACAGGTACTGCTGCATCAATTGAAAGTGACAGGAGACAACATTTGTCCAGTATGGTTACTAACTATTTTTCATCCCTTATCGATGTTCTCCCTCAACCGTCATTCCCATTTGATTACTGGGCCTCCAAATTAGACACCTGGCCAGAATTGGCAGAATATGCATTGCAGGAGCTTGCTTGCCCGGCAGCAAGTGTCCTATCAGAAAGAGTATTCAGTGCTGCAGGTTCAATATTAACCGAAAAAAGGACTCGTCTGGCTACCCAAAATGTTGACGATCTAACATTCATTAAAATGAACCACAACTGGATTTCGAAATCTTTTGCCCCACCTTGCCCGGCCGACACCTAGCTTTCCTATGAAAAGCTCTTGCCTGTGAATTACTTTTCTAATGTCTAATTTGCTGCAGCTGATTGTACAGCATACGACATGTTTACACCTCCCTAAATGGCAAAACTCCCCACACGGGGCCGTGGTATCGCGACTTGGCGCAAGCACCCGTGAGACTGCTGTTTGTCTGAAGAGGTGGGTGTGCTCGCTTTTGGTTGACGGCATTGCTACTGGGTCCCTCATAGTACAATGTAGTGTCTCTGGCGGTGGTGGTGCGCACCCAACGTCAGACACACCGTTGTAACATGAGGGGCCCTGGGGCGGTCCCGCCGGCCTCAAGAGAGTTCCCCCCTACCCCAGCTCAAAATGTGCTCTACCACGTGCAAAATTATGTCGCACAGCTCCACCAATCTTTAGTCTATTCGCTGACATCATTCAATGTCTGGCACTGACAATACAAATTTGTAGACATCTATGATGCAACTTAAAGTAGTCTGTGTCTGTGTCCTATATTGGCACCATTAAATAGTTACTGCCAAATTACTATGTCAGAAACTCAGTAGATGAGCCCACCCCTGTACCTAAGTATGCCACCTTTTTTTTTTGTTTTGGTTGTTTTGCGAGACATTAACATCTATTTATATTTTGGGAGTACTGGGACAGACACTCCTTGCACTACTCCTCCACTCACCACCAAGCTGCCTGTGTATCCATGTAACCGCTGTAAAACTGCCATGAGCCTATTGTTTGTTATTTTAGGCCTTTGATAGCCTGTCTGCGGCCCCTACTTGCAATACTCCTCCACTGACCACCAAGCTGCCTGCCCGTGTATCCATGTAACCGCTGTGAAACTGCCATGAGCCTATTGTTTGTTATGTTAGGCCTTTGATAGCCTGTCTGCGGTCCCTACTTTAAATACTCCTCCACTGACCAGACCACTGCTGCCCGTGTACCCCTGGAACCAATTATAAAGTGCCTACAGCCAGCCCATTTTCTTATGTTAGGCCTTTGAAGCCTGTCTGCGGTCCCTACTTTAAATACTCCTCCACTGACCACCAAGCTGCCTGCCCGTGTATCCATGTAACCGCTGTAAAACTGCCATGAGCCTATTGTTTGTTATTTTAGGCCTTTGATAGCCTGTCTGCGGCCCCTACTTGCAATACTCCTCCACTGACCACAATGCTGCCTGGAGTGCCTGCCTGTGTATCCATGTAACCGATGTAAAACTGCCATGACTGCCTACTGTTTGTTATTTTAGGCCTTTGATAGCCTGTCTGCAGCCCCTACTTGCAATACTCCTCCACTGACCACCAAGCTGCCTGCCCGTGTATCCATGTAACCGCTGTGAAACTGCCATGAGCCTATTGTTTGTTATGTTAGGCCTTTGATAGCCTGTCTGCGGTCCCTACTTTAAATACTCCTCCACTGACCAGACCACTGCTGCCCGTGTACCCCTGGAACCAATTATAAAGTGCCTACAGCCAGCCCATTTTCTTATGTTAGGCCTTTGAAGCCTGTCTGCGGTCCCTACTTTAAATACTCCTCCACTGACCACCAAGCTGCCTGCCCGTGTATCCATGTAACCGCTGTAAAACTGCCATGAGCCTATTGTTTGTTATTTTAGGCCTTTGATAGCCTGTCTGCGGCCCCTACTTGCAATACTCCTCCACTGACCACAATGCTGCCTGGAGTGCCTGCCTGTGTATCCATGTAACCGATGTAAAACTGCCATGACTGCCTACTGTTTGTTATTTTAGGCCTTTGATAGCCTGTCTGCAGCCCCTACTTGCAATACTCCTCCACTGACCACACCAATGCTGCCCGTGTACCCCTGGAACCTATTTAAAAGTTCATAGAGCCTAGTTATATATTTTATTTACTATTAATAAGGCCATGATGGACTACGCTGTACCACGCTACAAGCTAACCAGTCGACACTTCTTTTGCGAGAAAAGCCATCCCAACCCTCCACCAGCATGTAGAAGACCGCATTGTCCATGCACTCTGGCAATCTGTGAGTACAAAGGTGCACCTGACAACAGACGCATGGACCTGTAGGCATGGCCACGGAAGATTACGTGTCCATTACGGCGCAATGGGTTAATGTGGTGGATGCATGGTCCACAGGGGACAGCCTACTAAGTCTGTCTGCAGTCCCTAATTCAAATTGTCCTCCACTGTCTAAATCGGAACTTCCACCTTCTGGCTTTCGGCCTATAGTATCAGAAATTAAACTGCATTTGGCCTTCAACTTTGGTTAGGGCCTACTAACGGCTTCTGCCCCTCCCTGGTGTTGCCCTCAACTAAATAAAGCTGAGCTTCAACCTTCCGGCTCTCATTATGTGGTTTAAAAAAAAAAAATGGTGGTTAGGGCCTACTAACGGCTTCTGCCCCTCCCTGGTGTTGCCCTCAACTAAATAAAGCTGAGCTTCAACCTTCTGCTCCAAATTACCATTTTAAAAAATGCAATAGGCTTTTCAGGCCTACTAAAGGTGTCTGTCTGTGTGCCCCTCCCTGGTGTTGTCCTCAACTAAATAAAGCTGAGCTTCAACCTTCCGGCTCTCATTATGTGGTTTTAAAAAAAAAAATGGTGGTTAGGGCCTACTAACGGCTTCTGCCCCTCCCTGGTGTTGTCCTCAACTAAATAAAGCTGAGCTTCAACCTTCCGGCTCTCATTATGTGGTTTTAAAAAAAAAAATGGTGGTTAGGGCCTACTAACGGCTTCTGCCCCTCCCTGGTGTTGTCCTCAACTAAATAAAGCTGAGCTTCAACCTTCCGGCTCTCATTATGTGGTTTTAAAAAAAAAATGGTGGTTAGGGCCTACTAACGGCTTCTGCCCCTCCCTGGTGTTGCCCTCAACTAAATAAAGCTGAGCTTCAACCTTCTGCTCCAAATTACCATTTTGAAAAATGCAATAGGCTTTTCAGGCCTACAAAAGGTGTCTGTCTGTGTGCCCCTCCCTGGTGTTGTCCTCAACTAAATAAAGCTGAGCTTCAACCTTCCGGCTCTCATTATGTGGTTTTAAAAAAAAAAATGGTGGTTAGGGCCTACTAACGGCTTCTGCCCCTCCCTGGTGTTGCCCTCAAGTAAATAAAGCTGAGCTTCAACCTTCTGCTCCAAATTACCATTTTAAAAAATGCAATAGGCTTTTCAGGCCTACTAAAGGTGTCTGTCTGTGTGCCCCTCCCTGGTGTTGTCCTCAACTAAATAAAGCTGAGCTTCAACCTTCCGGCTCTCATTATGTGGTTTAAAAAAAAAAAATGGTGGTTAGGGCCTACTAACGGCTTCTGCCCCTCCCTGGTGTTGCCCTCAACTAAATAAAGCTGAGCTTCAACCTTCTGCTCCAAATTACCATTTTAAAAAATGCAATAGGCTTTTCAGGCCTACTAAAGGTGTCTGTCTGTGTGCCCCTCCCTGGTGTTGTCCTCAACTAAATAAAGCTGAGCTTCAACCTTCCGGCTCTCATTATGTGGTTTTAAAAAAAAAAATGGTGGTTAGGGCCTACTAACGGCTTCTGCCCCTCCCTGGTGTTGTCCTCAACTAAATAAAGCTGAGCTTCAACCTTCCGGCTCTCATTATGTGGTTTTAAAAAAAAAAATGGTGGTTAGGGCCTACTAACGGCTTCTGCCCCTCCCTGGTGTTGTCCTCAACTAAATAAAGCTGAGCTTCAACCTTCCGGCTCTCATTATGTGGTTTTAAAAAAAAAATGGTGGTTAGGGCCTACTAACGGCTTCTGCCCCTCCCTGGTGTTGCCCTCAACTAAATAAAGCTGAGCTTCAACCTTCTGCTCCAAATTACCATTTTAAAAAATGCAATAGGCTTTTCCGGCCTACTAAAGGTGTCTGCCCCTCCCTGGTGTTGTCCTCAACTGAACAAAGCTGAGCTTCAACCTTCCGGCTCTCATTATGTGGTTTTAAAAAAAAAATGGTGGTTAGGGCCTACTAACGGCTTCTGCCCCTCCCTGGTGTTGCCCTCAACTAAATAAAGCTGAGCTTCAACCTTCTGCTCCAAATTACCATTTTGAAAAATGCAATAGGCTTTTCAGGCCTACTAAAGGTGTCTGTCTGTGTGCCCCTCCCTGGTGTTGTCCTCAACTAAATAAAGCTGAGCTTCAACCTTCCGGCTCTCATTATGTGGTTTAAAAAAAAAAAATGGTGGTTAGGGCCTACTAACGGCTTCTGCCCCTCCCTGGTGTTGCCCTCAAGTAAATAAAGCTGAGCTTCAACCTTCTGCTCCAAATTACCATTTTAAAAAATGCAATAGGCTTTTCAGGCCTACTAAAGGTGTCTGTCTGTGTGCCCCTCCCTGGTGTTGTCCTCAACTAAATAAAGCTGAGCTTCAACCTTCCGGCTCTCATTATGTGGTTTTAAAAAAAAAAATGGTGGTTAGGGCCTACTAACGGCTTCTGCCCCTCCCTGGTGTTGCCCTCAACTAAATAAAGCTGAGCTTCAACCTTCTGCTCCAAATTACCATTTTAAAAAATGCAATAGGCTTTTCAGGCCTACTAAAGGTGTCTGTCTGTGTGCCCCTCCCTGGTGTTGTCCTCAACTAAATAAAGCTGAGCTTCAACCTTCCGGCTCTCATTATGTGGTTTAAAAAAAAAAAATGGTGGTTAGGGCCTACTAACGGCTTCTGCCCCTCCCTGGTGTTGCCCTCAACTAAATAAAGCTGAGCTTCAACCTTCTGCTCCAAATTACCATTTTAAAAAATGCAATAGGCTTTTCCGGCCTACTAAAGGTGTCTGCCCCTCCCTGGTGTTGTCCTCAACTGAACAAAGCTGAGCTTCAACCTTCCGGCTCTCATTATGTGGTTTTAAAAAAAAAATGGTGGTTAGGGCCTACTAACGGCTTCTGCCCCTCCCTGGTGTTGCCCTCAACTAAATAAAGCTGAGCTTCAACCTTCTGCTCCAAATTACCATTTTGAAAAATGCAATAGGCTTTTCAGGCCTACTAAAGGTGTCTGTCTGTGTGCCCCTCCCTGGTGTTGTCCTCAACTAAATAAAGCTGAGCTTCAACCTTCCGGCTCTCATTATGTGGTTTAAAAAAAAAAAATGGTGGTTAGGGCCTACTAACGGCTTCTGCCCCTCCCTGGTGTTGCCCTCAAGTAAATAAAGCTGAGCTTCAACCTTCTGCTCCAAATTACCATTTTAAAAAATGCAATAGGCTTTTCCGGCCTACTAAAGGTGTCTGCCCCTCCCTGGTGTTGTCCTCAACTGAACAAAGCTGAGCTTCCACATTCTGGCTTTCGCCCTATACTATCAGATATTAAACTGCATTTGGCCTACTAGTGTGGTTAGGCCCTTGAAACAGTGTCTGCTGCTCTTGGGTTTGCTACTCCACTGAACAAAGCAATGCCGCCTGTTTAGTCCTGTTACCAATTTTGAACTGCATGTAGCCTACTTTATTCTTTGGCCCTATATCTGTTTCCTCCTCATCCTGCCCATTGCCCAGCCACTGCTAAATGAGTCTGCTGGTACATTGACCTAGACCACTACATTCCCCTTGTACTCTACACAGCCAGAATCTGTCCCTGCTGAAAGTAAGGTTCCCCTTCCCGCATGTTATACCACCTTACACAGGGACAAAGAGGAAGGTGCAGATGAAAGTGCAGGTTCCTTCATCAGGTGGGGGGGCATACTCGTTGGCGACGTCACTGGCACAGGGCCCCTCAGAGTACGCAAAAGTGTCGCTGCTGGTGGGAGGCGCCCCCGCCATGCAAACACACCGCCGTACTTTGAGGGGCCCTGTGCCAGTGGCAATGCGAACGAGTGGGCCCCCCCCCTGCTTGCTCAGGATCACAGCACTTGCAACTTTTAAATACTTACCTTTCCCTGCAACACCGCCGTGACGTAGTCCGCATTTCCTGGGCCCACGAAAAACTTGAGCCAGCCCTACTCCCCCCACAACTTTCACCCAATTCCCTATGCCCAACTATTATTATACAGTTAATTAAGATTGGCAAGCTTCAGAAACAAGAATGGATGTTTTTGGCATTAAAATGGGCACTGTAGGTGTTTTCCTGGCCTCCACTCACTGCCGACTATGCTTCCCCATTGACTTGCATTGGGTTTCGTGTTTCGGTCGATCCCCGACTTTTAGCGATAATCGGCCGACTGCACTCGACTCGACTCTGGACAAAATCGGGTTTCCCAAAACCCTACTCGATCTTAAAAAAATGAAAGTCGCTCAACCCTAATGGCGAGCTGTGAGGACATCATAATGTGTGGGGGATTGTGGTGATCCTCCTACTGTGTGGGGTTCTGTGGGCATCATAATTTGTGTGGAGTTTATGGGGTCATAATACTGTGTAAGTGTAGGAATGTGAGAACATCATTCTGTGTTGGGTCTTTATACTATAAGGGGGACATTTTTGGAGCATTTTACTCTGTGAGGGCCATGGAAGGGGTATCATAGTAGGTGAGAACACTAAGGGGATTCTATAGTGGGAAAATATCTGTATAAGTGCCGCAATTCGGTGTCTTTAAAAGTTGTCAGATATGCCTTTTTGTAAATGCGTCTGTCCGACATGAGAGGTCTTTTGTTTTGGGACCCTGTGAGTTCTATGTACACCGCTAATCAGGTTCATTACCACAATAAAGAGGCACTGAGGGGCATTACAATAAAGAGGTACAATGGGAGATGACATTATTGTAAGGAGGCACAATGGGACGGGGTGTAGAATTAATGTAAGGAGGAACGCTGGGGAATAGTTATAATAGGTGAAGCATAGAGCGGGCACTGTTATTGTGAAGGCACAAAAGAATGATACAATTACTGTAGAGGGTATAGAGAGGGCATTTTTATTTTCTAATGCACTGGTTATAGAACTATATGGTTTGTGTAGAGTGGGGGAATGTGAGGAGGGTGCTGAAAAAGTCTAAAAATGTCTACATTTGAAAATACAAGATATGGGTGGAAAAAGTGGTCATGGCGGTCTGGGCAGAATGGAAATAAAAAGGAAAAATGAATGACTACAATCAGCAAGCACATCACTGGTGAGAAACTGTAGAATACAAACATATAGTCTGCAGAACATTGGTGTAAAACTGTTATTACCATAATATGGTCACTGTATGGTGGTAATATCAGTCCTAGTACAGTGGTTTTGGTTAATGATCAGTATAGTGGTATTATCACTACTACATAAACAGTTTATGGTCTAATGACATTTGTTATATTGCAATATTATTATTGTGGTATTATTTAATATTTTATAGCTGTTTTATTAGAGTTCTAATAGTAATTTTTTATTACCCCAGACAGGGTAATATTAGTAATAGTGAACGCCTCTTTTGGAAGGGGGAACAACGTGGCATATTTGCTTTGCTTTGAATCTCAGTCCCAGTTCCGCCTTGGTGTAGTGCCTAAGTATAATATCAAGATGGCTCCTTATTTTAGTGTGCATTGATATACATAGTTTTAAGAGGTATGGTTTGTTTCCTTTTTGTTTATAATTTAAGAAACTGTGCTAACATTCAATGCTTTTTCCATTTTAGCAATCTTGTTACTATGTATTAAATTGCTTGTAGTGTTTTTGACATTAGTCGGCCTTCCTTAATTGCCATTTTATTTAAGTTTTCATAGCACTAAATTATAGTTCTTGTGGCCAATAGTTTTGACAGTTTGCATGTTTGCCTTTGGTAATTCTAATTCTTTGAAATCTGCTTCTGAAATTGTGATGTTACGCTTCAAAGAGTATTTGCAAAGCAAGCACATTTTATGGTTCATTGCTAAAATCACTGCTGCTAAAAATCTTATACAAAAATAGGAGACCTATTGTACGGAGAGTACAGCTCAGTTATTCCATGGATATGAAGTTGTGATATTATACAAAACAAAAGCACAAAAATAATAGTGCTTCAAAATACTAATAGCTTTCAGATAAACTTGACATTATTTTTGTTATGTTGAATATCCTTAACTAATGGTATTATCTTTATAGTCAATGTTGAAATATATTAAATAATGAAAAAATTAAAAAATGGATGACACAAATTCACAATAAGCTACCCTTACTACTTTCGTTTAATCCCAGGTCTGCCTTAATTAACCTACAAGAACCTCCCAGAAACTGCACTTCTTTATTGAAAGGACATAATTATTAGTTTTATGACATCAACAAGTGGAACATTCAGTGGTTTCTATGCACATGGTCTCCTGTTAATAATGGTAAAACTTCTCTCTATCAATAGCATGTTATATAATACTGTTTTGACTGATGTCAAAGATGCAGGATAAAGTTTCCGGCAAACTAGCGTAATTGCTTTACTTGCAGCCAGTGTAACAACCTGTACTCTTTGTAGAAACCTTCAAGACACTTAACTGTTGAGGTGTTTAGTCGTATGAAGAGAGGGGTAACATGATATGTAAACATATAAGATGGCTGATGTCATTGGGTCTGAAACCACAACCATTGCAGTTTTCAATATTTCCTATAGTATAACAAAATATCAATGATTAGATTAAATATTAGAAAAAACTTTATGAAAGTAAGGGTGATCAATGAGTGGAACAAACTGCTACAAGAGGTGGTGAGTTCTCCGTCAATGGAAGTCTTCAAACAGAGGCTGGACAGACATCTGTCTGAGATGGTTTAGTGAATCCTGCATTGAGCTGGGGGTTGTACATGATAACCCTGGAGGTCCCTTCCATTTCTAACATTCTATGATTCTATGAATGTTAATAACACAGTACTGTGCTCTGTATGATTGATGTACAGGGTGGGCCATGTATATGGATACACCTAAATAAAATGGGAATGGTTGGTGATATCAACTTCCTGTATATGGCATATTAGTATATGGGAGGCGGAAAACCTTTCAAGATGGGTGTTGACCATGGCACCAATTTTGAAGTTGGCCATTTTGGATCCAACTTTATTTTTTCCAATGGGAAGAGGGTCATGTGACACATCAAACTTGTTGAGAATTTCACAAGAAAAACAATGGTGTGCTTGGTTTTAATGTAAATTTATTCTTTCATAAGTTATTTACAAGTTTCTCTTTGTTTACAGCCATTGACATGTCGCAGAGGTTAACACGCAAGGAGCGGATAGAAATTGTGTTGATGTCTGGTGAATGCAGTACCCGGATCATTGCAGCGGATTTCAATACAAGACACCCAACGCAAGAAAACTTTCACCTTTCCATTGTTTTTTAGATGTATCCATATAAATGGGCCACCCAAAAAAGTTTGCCTCATCACTGAACATAATGTTCTGTTTAAACTGAGGGTCTTGTTCCAATTTTTAGTTTTGCCCATTCTGCAAATTCAGGGCGTCGATCTGGGTCATCCTCGTTGAGATGCTGCAGCAGCTGGATTTTGTAAGGGTGTCATTTGTGAGCAGCTAATATCCAATGAAGGGATGCTCGACTGATGCCAGATTGGCAAGCTGAATTTGCAGAATGGCCAATAGACAACGCCAGAAGCGTCTTACCTGGGCGAAGAAGAAAAATAACTGGACTGTTGCTCAGTGGTCCTAGGTGTTGTTTTCATATTAAAGTAAATTTTGCATTTCATTTGGAAATCAAGGTCCCAGAGTCTGGAGGAAGAGTGGAAAGGTGCACAATCCAAGCTGCTTAAGGTCTAGTGTGAAGTTTCCGCAATCAGTGATGGTTTGGGGAGCCATGTCATCTGCTGGTGTAGGTCCACTGTGTTTTATCAAGACCAAAGTCAGAGAAGCTGTCTGCCAGGAAATTTTCGAGCACTTCATGCTTCCCTCTGCCGACAAGCTTTTCTGAGATGGAAATTTCATTCTCCAGCAGGAATTGGCACCTGTCCACACTGCTAAGAGTACCAATGCATGGTTTAAAAACAATAGTATTACTATGCTTGACTGGCGAGCAAACTCGCCTGACCTTAACCCCATAGAGAATCTATGGGGTATTATCAAGAAGAAGATGAGAGACACCAGACCCAACAATGCAGACAAGCTGAAGGCTGCTATTAAAGCAACCTGGGCTTCCATAACACCTCAGCAGTGCCACAGGCTGATCGCCTCCATGCCACGTCACATTGATGCAGTAATTGATGCAAAAGGAGCCCAAAGAGATGCGTGTCAATATACTAAGTGGGAAAGGGTGTCTATCACTTAAATACCCCATCCCACTCCCCCAGTGGGCAGTTCAGTAGAGAACATTATACTGCTACTAGAGGATGCTGATCAGATCCTAATTTATTATTGAGTTGAGTTGAGTGGTATTTCTTAGTGATGGGCGAGAACTAAAATGCTCTGGTGCTCGTTGCATATTGGAATGCTCGGGTGGGCAATGTAAGTCTATGGGAAACTTGAGCATTTTTACCGCTGCCCCCCAAGGGACTATAGAGTGACTATAAATTGTGGAAATCGATGGGAATAGTGTTCAAATGACATGGGAACAGCACGAGGAAGACCCTTGGAACCATTTCTGACTCCCAGATCACTACTGTGAACAATGTTGTCAGAGTCTTACACCACTTTTACAGAGTCACAATAAAACATACAAAAACGAAACCAAAATGGATTTTCTTGTGAAATATGTTAAGGAACATCCTTTCCAGAGTAATTACTTTTATATAAGGCAAAATAAATAACAAAAAACAAAAATGCTCCTCCACACTTTGGGCTATGTTCACACGTAACGTTTTTGATGCGTTTTTCAACTTTAGCATTGCATTCAACCAAGACAAATGCATTTGCAGCACCCCAGAGTCCTGGTCGTTGCAGTACTGTCGCTCCGCCGCTAAGGGGAGTGATGGTACGTCTGATGGCACTTAAGGAGTTCACCTGACCAGGTATCACAGACACCAATGCACTTCATAGTCTGGCCTCCAGGGGGAGCTAAGGGTGCTATGTATTAGGCCACTGCTCACAATTTGGTAAAACTGGGGGTTGGATAGAAAGTTAGACAGAAGCTGACTGGGTTGGAACCAGGCAACATCCTGTGGCAGAGGGTGTTGCAGGGGAAGATTCAGGGGGGTCCCTGTCAGGGGTGGGATCCTGACAGAGACCTAGCGAAAAGGACAGAACGTTAAGGAACCGCGCCTGCACTACATCGCGACGGTATCTCAAGAAAGGACAAGAAGCGAGGTTTATTGTGGAGAGTGAGAAACGAGATCAAAGCAAAAAGGAGATAACACCAGTAGGAGTCATGCTGTAAGATTGAGGCAACATCCTACTGAGGCGCGTGGCCGGAACGCCGAGGAAGTATTGGGCTCCAAGCATTACTTCAAACCAACGGCAGGACAGTTAATTATAGGTTGGGTGTCTCACCTAAATCACCTAAGCAGACATAGGGGGCAACTGTGGGAGAGGGGCGTCACTAGGGTCCCAGAAGAACTCCAGGCCTACCCGTCATACTGGTGCGTCCTATCCATATCATCTGGGGGACGGAGAAGAACATCAGAACAGGCATAAGTTGTGGGAAAGAACATCAGAAACAGACACAACAGTTGTGAGGACTATCCCGTGGTGCTCAGCAGGGAAGTACTACAACACACAGGCGCTAGAAGGTAGGCACAGATTTCCACCTGCAAAGGGAACTCTGGAGGTGCCATCGGACCGGCCAGTCTCAGACAGCCCTGTTAACCGTACTCTGGATTGAGGATCTTGAAGCCTTCAGTAAAGAGGTAAAGAGACTGCAACCCTGTGTCCTCGTTATTCACCACGAATTGCACCACGCACCACCACCTACACCTTTCACTGGATGCCCCTTAGCAGGGTCACGGACTGGGTCTAGCCACCGTGACAACCCCAGAACTGAGACAGAGAAGCCCGGTACCGTGTACCCCCGCGGCACTGCGTCTGGGGGTGCTCCACATTCACTTGGAAATGTCATTTTAACATTTTATAACCTTATCTGGCCATGTGGTGTATGACACATCATTAGACACATCCTATTTGATTTATGAAGGAGGGACTATGAAAGTCACAAAGCCTATTTTTATAGGGCCATCAGGCGGCCTTTACTATTTATCCATCAGACGGCTATGCTTTGTAGTTCCCATTATTAATCAGTGGGTCTCCTATATTGTTATTGCCTATGCAGGGAGTGGCAGGGCTGCCAAAAATTTGGGTGAACCACAATAACCCTTTGAACAGACGTACAGGATGGCCACTTGAAAGCAATGTTCCCATTATTAGGGAGTTGATAGTCCCATACTGTTTGCCCATGAAGTGAATTCAAGGCCTGCCCTGTCCCAAATGTGGACGCACTCCAATAACTGTTTGAACAGATGTACAGGATGGCCACCTGAAAGCAATGTTTCCATTATTACAAAGTTGGTCCTCCCATACTGTTTGCCTATGCAGTGAATTGCAGTGTTGAGGCTGAAGAACCGCCAGTGGAGAAATGTAGTATTGAGGCCGAAGACCCGGCAGTGGAGAATTGCAATATTAAAGAGGAAGAACCTGCAGTCAATTGCAGTGTTCAGGCTAAAGACCCGGCAGTGGAGAATTGCAATATTGAAGCTGAAGAACCTGCAGTCAATTGCAGTGTTCAGGTTGAAGACCCGGCAGTGGAGAATTGCAATATTGAAGCTGAAGAACCTGCAGTCAATTGCAGTGTTCAGGCTGAAGACTCGGCAGTGGAGAATTGCAATATTGAAGCTGAAGAACCTGCAGTCAGTTGCAGTGTTGAGGCTGAAGACCCAGCAGTGGAGAATTGCAGTGTTGAGGCTGAAGACCTGGCAGTGGAGAATTGCAATATTGAAGTGGAATAACCTACAGTCAATTGCAGTTTTGAGGCTGAAGATGTGGCAGTGGAGAATTTCAATGTTGAAGCTGAAGAAACTGCAGTGGAGAATTGCATGGTTGAAGCTGAACAATGTGCAGGAGAAAACTGCATTGTTGAGGCTGAAGAATCTACAATGGAGAATTGCAATGTTGATGCTTTCCCGACGGTGTTTGAAAGGGTTGTCGAGAGGAAGAAACTCCTGCCAGAACAGTGGGCACTGATAGTGGCACTATACTTGACGAGAGAACCCCAGAAAGCATACTATGATTTAGCTTTGTAGATAGGAGGACATGGAGTACATAGGTGATAAAAATTCATAAATTTATTTATCCTTATCAAACAATATAAAGACTTACAGTATAGAGCACACATTCAGGAATAGACGGAGGTTTTGAGGTCACTGTCTTTATAATATTGCATGTATCGCACAGTACCAAAATCAAGTGGGTTTAATAATGTTGTGACAATGCACAACTATAGGTCAGGAGCCACTTATATCATAGAATCATAAATATATACTTGTCGTGCAAAGTGCGCGTTATTTTAAAACAAAGCGTGATTCATACCAGATAGAATTTAACCCACAAGAGGCATGAAAACACTGAAGTCAGTGCCTATAATAAAATTGCACATGCCCCACATAGTCCCCCCTAAAAAACTGCTATAGTGCAGTTATATCAGGGAAGGTCATCGTTTCCAAAGAACCCACATTATTGTATCTAGGCAAATAAATGTCAAGCCTATTTCTAGCAGGTCCTTACCAAGATGTAAAGCAGTGATACCCTAAATCAGATCAGGTGAAGCAATCCCGACGCACGTTTCGAGATGCACGTTTTTGAGAAAGTGGGGCGTTACACCGACGAAACGTGCGTCGGGATTGCTTTACCTGATCTGATTTAGGGTATCACTGCTTTACATCTTGGTAAGTATATATTTATGATTCTATGATATAAGTGGGTCCTGACCTATAGTTGTGCATTGTCACGACATTATTAAACCCACTTGATTTTGGTACTGTGCGATACGTGCAATATTATAAAGACAGTGACCTCAAAACCTCCGTCTATTCCTGAATGTGTCTTTTATACTGTAAGTATTTATATTGCTTGATATGGATAAATAAATTTATGAATTTTTATGCACCTAAGTACTCCGTGTCCTCCTATCTACTGTGGTTGCATTTGGAGATGGGTTAGTATTGTTGAGGGTGGACCACCACTGAGTGTTATCCCCATCACGCATGTAAAATGTAACTGGGTTTTATGTTTGTTCTGATTTAGCTTTGCAGGACGCTAAAGAGTATGGCAAGCTAAAAATAGAGATTCTTGCATGCTTGGGGATAAGAATGACTCAAGACCTAGCGGGTTCACCGTTGGGTGTATCACCGGGACAAACCATCATGCTCACAAATGTTTGACCTGTTGCACCTGGTCCTGTGCAGATGGTAGAACGGGTGGTGTTGAACCAGTTTGTGCACTACCTGCCGAGGTCCGTACAGACTTGGGTTGCCCAGGGTGATCACCAGAATGCCGATGAACTGTTCGGACTGGTCGAGAGATACCAGGCGATGGAAGAATCCATGGGAAAGCAGCCTACTCCATACTGGGGTCCCAACAAGGGGCGGAGACCCAAATGGGTGTGGGTCCTTCATACTGTTTGCCTATGCAGTGAATGAAAGGGCTGCCAAAATTTGGGCGCACCACAATACCTCTTTGATGATATGTGGAGGAGGACCTCATAAAAAATGTTCCCATTACAAAGGAGTGGGTCTCCTATACTTGTAATGCCCATGCACTAAGTGTATGGGCTGACAAACATTTACCCCTGGGGGGTATACATGAACATACAATATAACCATTTTTTTGGTACGGGCATCATAAACGCCCTTTAAAAAAATATGTGGGTGTTGCATCACGGACCATGGTCACCCTGGTGATCTGGTGGTGTAGGATGAGGAGGACAACAGCAAATAGTCAAAGTCAGGAAGCGTATACCCATGTGTGGGTGTGGAGAGGTGGATGGGAATAGACCTCCCAAAAAAAGACACTGGATTTCAGTTTATGTTACGCTGCTATCATTCATTGTTGTTGAGTAGTCTCACCCAATCCAGCTCTTGTTCATTTTTATAAGAGTCAGCCTGTCAGCATTTTCAGTTGACATGCGGATGCGCTTATCAGATATAATCCCACCAGCGGCACTAAAAATCCGCTCTGACAAAATGCTAGCGGCAGGGCAGGCCAGAACCTCCAAGGCATAGAGAGCCAGTTCATGCCATGTGTCCAGCTTGCATACCCAATAATTATAAGGCACAGGAGAATCACGGAAGATGTTGGTACAGTCAGCAAGGTACTCCCTCGTCACCTTCCCAAACTTTGCACTCCTTGTGAGAGTATCCTGCGCCTTAGGGCCTGTGCGATGGGAGAGTTTGAGAAAACTCTCCCAAAACTTTGCCAGTATTCCCCTTTTTCTGCTGGATTGGAGTTGTGTCTCTCTCGCCTGTACTCCTTGGTTTTCCAACAAACTGTGACCTCTGCCGCCAGCGTTTTCAGATGGGAATTTTTTTAAATAATTCCGCAACAAGGACTCTCTGGTACTGCCCAATTTTAGTAGACCTGTCCACCTTGGAAATAAGAGATAGAAAGTTCTCCGCATAGCATGGGTGTAGAAGTGTCCCCAACCAGTAATGACTGTCACCCAAAATTTTGAGAACATGAGGGTCATGGGAAAGGCAGCGTAACATAAACTCAGCTATGCGTGCCAGACTGCTAAAGACTTCCGTGCCCTCACCAAGAAGATGACTAACCATGCTCTCCTCCCACTCCTACTCCTCCTCCCTGTTCTCAGGCCATCCACGCTGAACAGACGGTATGACAGTTGTGAAGGTAGTACCGTCTATACTGTAGTGCATGAAACTAGCTCCTGTTCTTCCTCCTCCTCCTCTTCCTCATTGTCAACTAATCCATGTTGGGATGAGATGAGGCTAGGCTGTGCGTAACCCTGTATGGTTATTTGGTCCATCTCATTGTGTTCCAGCTGCAATGCATCCTCTTTGATTGTGAGAGCAGAGCATTTCAGAACACAGAGAAGAGGGATGGTGACTCTAATTATGGCATCATTGCCGCTCACCATCTTGGTGGAGTCCTCAAAGTTTTGGAGGATGGTACATATGTCTGACATCCATGTCCACTCCTGGGGTCTTATATGTGGAGTCTGAACTGAATATTGACCGCGTTGTTGATGCTGATAGTCAACAACTGCCCTCCTCTGTTGACAAATCCTTCCCAACATCTGCAGTGTAGAGTTCCAACACGTGGGGACATTACACGACAGTCAGTGAGCCAGAATCTGCAAACATTGCCGAAGCAAAGCAAGGGCGGAGGAAGTTGTAGCTGACTTTCTAAAATGGGCACACAGGCAGCGTACTTTGACAAGCAGATCTGGCAGTTTCGGGTAGGTTTTGAGAAACCGTTGAACCACGAGATTAAGCACAAGGGCCAGGCATGGTACATGTGTGAGCTCGCCTCGCCATCCCAAGGTCCGACTGGGTCCTGACTTCCACTATGTTAACCCAGTGTGCCATCAGCGAGATGTACTGTCCCTGCCCACAAGCACTTGTCCACGTGACCGTGGTTAGGTGGACTTTCCCAATAACTGCATTGTTGAGGACACGGCTAATGTTGTGGGACACATGCTTGTGTAATGCGGGAATGGCACACCAGGAGAAATAGTGGCGGCTGGAGACCAAGTACCAAGGAACGGCTGGTGCCATCAGGTTGCAGAAAGCCTTCATCTCCATGAGCCTAAAAGGCAACATTTCAAGGGCAAACAGTCGAGAAATGTGTGAGTTTAGTAGTGTGCCTGTGGGGCGTTGGCTGTGTATTTGCACTTGCATTCCAAGGACTAGGGTATGGACAACTGAAGGCTGCGCTGGGACAAGGACGTGGACGTGCTTGCTGATGGTGCTAGTTGAGTGTGTGCAATGACAGGTGCAGTGTAGGAGACATCTTTGCATGCACCATGGACAGGGGATTGGCTTGCACGCACAACAACGGAATAAGCAGTGGTGTCACCCACAGATGCTGTTCCTGGACCTTAGGGTTCAGCCCACAAAGTCAGGTGCTTTGCTGCCATGTGCCTAATCATGTTGCTGGTGGTCAGGCTAGTAGTTTTGCTACCCCTACTGATGCTGGCCTGGCAGATGGTGCAAATCGTTTTTTTGGGGTTATTGGCAGAGTCTTTAAAAAACAACTAGATTCAGGAAGGCATAAAAGTTGGACTCGCAACTTCCATCGTGTTGGTGTTAAGGGGAACGGTAGCCTGCCTTCTGTTTGTGGCCACCACACTGCTTCGTTACACCTGTTGGGGTGCTATGCCTCCCTCCTCCTGTATGCTGCTGTCCTCGCTCTGTATTTCCTCCTGCCAACTTGGGTCAGTTAGTATATCATCCACCACCTTGTCTTCCACTTCTGCACCCTGGTCCTCCTCCTGACTTTCTGGCAATTGTGTCTCATCATCATCTACGTCTTGTGACACTTTCCCACCGTCGCCTTCGTGTGACCATGGCTGCTCAAATATTTGGGCATCGCTACATGTGAGCTCCTCTTGCCCCACTTCAAATGGACCGGGCGAGAGGCCTGAATCTATAAAAGGAAAAGTCTACAGCTCTTCAGAGTGTCCAAGTGTTGAATCAGTTGTCTCTGAGCACTTGGCTTGGTGGGAGGAAGGAGGATCAGGGAGAGGAATATGCGATCCAGACTCACGGTTACTAAGACTTGACCTTGTGGAAGGCAGGGTGGTGGTGGTGGTGGCAAAGTGACCGGAAGCATTATCCGCCATCCAACCAACAACCTTTTGACACTGCTCTGGCTTCAATAGTGGTGTGCTGCTGCGGTCCCCTAGTAATTGGGACACGAAGGTTGGGCGAGAAGATGTGGGTGTTTGTTGTGGAACAATTTCAGCTTGCCTACGGCAGTGGCCTCAGACACTGCATGCACTATCACCATCATGTCCAGTTCCCCGTCCCTTGCCACGCACCTTGCCCATTTTAAATGGAGGACAATATTTTCCATGTTCATTACAAATGGCTGAATTTGGAGCGAACTTATATGTGAGCCGTGTAACGGACAAACTATAGTTTGAAATAGCTGGCCTGTAGGTAACTATTTTTACCAGCAATCTGGTGTCAAGAATTTTGCTAACACACTGCAACAAAATTTACGGGAGGCCAGAAATGGCAGAATTTTGAGCGCAATTTTTATCTCTGATCCATGTGACAGACAAACCACTGTTGTAAATAGCTGGCCTGTAAAAAAAATATTCCTGGCCCCTGATACCTGGGGCTATGTCTAGAAATATCTTTAATAGCAGCAGCAGACAGAACTGGAATGGACCCTCTTGCCAAATGCACTGCAGTCTGCCACATACACTGCCTGCCTAGCACTGATATCTATGCAGCTTTATTAGTCCTCAGACGGACTGTTAGTTGAGATGGATATGTGTATTATATATGGTATACCCACACTAAGTAAGAAGCAAGCAAATCTCTCCCTAGCTCAGCAGCAACTCTCCCGTGTACTGCCTGATTCCGGAGCAGACTGTGAGGAGCATGGCAGTGCCAGGTCTGATATAGACCTGATGACGCTGTGTGGCCAGCCAATCACTGAGCTACCGCAGAGCAACCCCGGAAATGCTCGGTGAGCTCCGAGCATCTCGAGCAGTGATATGATCGGGCAAGTACTGAATAGTGGTGAGCATGCTGGCTCATCACTAGTCATAATATACTGTATTGACACTGTTACTGTAACCCCCCATATCGCGCAGAGATGAATGTGGGATCTGTGGAGGTATGGGACATATGTCGAGGGACTGCCCCACTTGAGGTAGCCAACAGTTGATGAGTCCGTTAAACTAATGTGCCCCGCGGTCAGTGGCAGCATCCGTTAACTAATGTGCCCTGAGGTCAGGGAGCACACCACAGGGCTAGGTCAAACCAGACAGATGACTGAAGGCTCCAACAATGTTGTTTATGAGAGTCCTACTATGTGGGCTGAGTTAAATGGACAGAGGATTCGCTACTTAATGGACAACAGGTCCCAACTGATGACAGTACGAGAAGCATATTTTCGTCAACACTTTCCCAACATTGCCAATCCAGAGGGGAATTATCCGACTGATGGCTTTCTATCAGTTATCCATCCCCATGGCGGGGGTAGTAAGGATGGAGATGAGTGTCTGTGGGAAGAATTTAGGAAAGGCTCCTGCAGAAGTAGATCCATTGTGACATTGGGTGTAAATATCCTGAAGAAAGTAGGACCTTTACTGGCGAACAGTGGTGTAGCATGAAGGGAAAGCCCTGCTCATCATGGGCATCGGAAAAGAGAAAGTGTCCGGTGATTCACTCAGTCCTTCGAAGGTTATGCCTACTGGAGGGAGTGCTGCACCTGGAAGAGGCAGTCAGTGGTGTGGAATGCCTGCCCCGTAATGTGAAAGTGGAGAGAGAAGAGTCACCCTTCAAAGAGTGACCACAGAGGATGGGTAGAGACCTGAAGGAAACAAGATGGTGAGATGAGAAGAACCTAACCCAATACAAGAAGAGGCCTTGATGCAGAACACTGATGTGTGACGGAGACGGTGTCATTTGCCTGCAGGAAGATGTGTGGATTATCCTGGTATCTGAAAGTTACCCGGGTCGAGCCGTTATGGCATATGGAAGTTGAAGATGATGACAATCCCAGAGAAGAAGTGGAGGTAGAACTTACAATTAATGCACAGTTAGGTGTTGGAAAGGGGACGCTGACACATCTGAAGGAAGTACCGTGTATAAGGATGTCACCCCATGTTCTGAATTGCTGCGAGGCTAGAAAGACCCAAGGACTGATGGTGACTGTGTGGTCAGGTGGCCTGATCGAGAAGGTCACTTCGTGCCATGGAGAAGATTCAGAGGTTGAAATTCCGCATGAGGTACATGAAGTTTTGAGTACTCCTGACAAGACAGCCAAGGGCATGACAGCCCTAATAGGGTCTTGAAGAACTCAGCATGTTCACGCTGGCGTCCTGCCTATGAGATGAGCGCAGGATGATTTTCTCTGGCAATGCATAGTGCAAGAGACGCAAGAACTGTGGAAATCTTGCATTGGGCACAAGAACTATGGAAATCTGGCCCGCCTCCGAAAAACATTTAGGGGCACAAATACTCTTCTTGCCCGAGGACTGGCCAGTTTAAAGAAGATAAGAATGTAAAAAAGTGGACGGGAGAAGATTAGTATAGTTGATGTCTAGCTGAGTAACAACAAGCAGACCCTGCATTTTGCTGGTCAAGCAAAATAGAAAGTAAAGGAAGAAGTGCAACAGTAGGAACTTAATAGTGGGAACCTATTTTCTGAGCAGAAGAGTTTAAAGATGACACCAAGTCACGTGACACCTGTGTCGCAGTTACTAATTATAAAAGGCCTGGTCGGGCCAAAAAGAAACAGTTGGTACCAGAACTGGTATCAGGATAGGTTGAGTGGCTGTCAGGCAGGTTTATAGCCACCATCGCCACAGAAGGGTCTGAGAGCAGTCAGATGCTGGAGCAGGCCTAAGCTGTGGCAAAGATTTGTGCCAGTAGAAGTCTGTGACCAGCACCAGTAAAAGTCCTTGCTCAGCACCAGTAAAAGTCCATGCCCAGAGCCAGTAGAGGTCCATGACCAGAGCCAGTAATAGACTGTGACCAACGCCAGTAGAAGATCCATAAGCAGCACCAGAAAACTATCTGTAAGCAGCGGTAGTAGAATACCGTAAGAAGCGCCAGTAGAAGATCTGGAAATTACAGTAGAATACCGTAAGCAGCGCTAGCAGAAGACTGTGACCAGTTTCAAACTGGGCTCAGGAGATGATCCGGCTGTAGCAGAGGACTGTTCCTGTAGGCCGTTACTTCCAGTGCAGACATCCAGTACAGGGTTTGTGCTGGGGCTGTGCTTCAGGGAACGGAGACGGCTTGTACGACGACCACACTGTATACCTAGTGGCTCGCATATCCGGGATTTGCGGCCTAGCAGGAAATACTGGTGACCACCACTAGGGCCAGTGTAGCGATCAGAGGGATTTATAGAGAATACGACGGGGATGGGCCTAGTACTGAGAGTGGCGCCCTTGAAGTTGAGACATTCAGACGTTAAATGCTAGATAACAAGAACAATGTATGTAATAGAATGTTGCATAGATATTGTACTTAGTCAATACATACAACCCCTCATCTCAGACAGGAGCTAAAGCTACTGAGCCACAAGCTCCAGTGATGTAATGTGGAGAATTTTGTGTGCTTGATCTTTATTGCGGGCTCTGACTTCACAGAGATTGTACTGATATATTGTACACAGCAGTGTATTTCTATGTCCCTGGATTCTAGAGGGAGAATAAAAGAGATTAGTGGTTTGATTTGATGTTATACCTGTTTGTGTTTTCTTTTTAATGAAATATTTCATAAACTCCATACAAGGATGGCATTGAACATGTACCTATTTACATGATGCAGTTTTTTTGTGCAGATCCAGTACCTCAATTTTTTCAAGCTTATTCAGTTTTGTCTTATTTGATCACAGAATGAACATTTTATCAATTCCATACAAAGATTGCTTTGAACATGCTATGTATCTGTTCACATGATGCAGTTCATTTAATGTTAAACTCAGTCATGTCTTATTTTGATATTGACCATATAAATTCTTTACATATTTAATATATTATATTAATTCTCTCTTGTTCCACTCTACAGAAGTCCAACATATGTAACTTTTTTGTAATTATTTGTGATTAATCATATTATAATGTGAATTGCTGCATAAAAATACCCAAACCACTTAAACACTATACATAAATTGCCCAATACTTTAATAGGTTAAAGATTCACAGGTGATACTTATTTCATAACTTTGGTGAAGTCTTTTAAAGATTTGTCAGTTTTTTATATCTATGATTGAGATGTGGATTGACTCAAAACATGTTAGAAAACTCTTCTGTTGCTTCTAAATTTTAACCCCTTTCCAACATGCCTCACGCTGAGCACCGCGGAAATCGGGTGCGGGTGACAGCTGACACCCTGCAGCAGCACCCATGATCTGTGCTAGCACCGATTGCGGGCATTTTACCCCTCTGATGCCGCTGTCAGTAGTGAGGGGCTTCCATCAGGACAATGCGATGATGGCTGTGGGGTCCTTCAGGGAAGGTGGCGTGTCAGTGCCTGCTCAGAGCAGGACCTGAGACACCTACTACCTGCCTGTCAGATCCTGGTCTAATACCCTGCAGTGCAGATGCATTGCAGAAAATCAGATCAGCAATCTGATGTTATACAGTAATGTCCGGACCATCCTGGGACAATGTAAAAAAAGTTTTAAAAAAAATATTAAAAGTGTAAAAATATATATTTTTTAAATCCCCAAAGAAAAAAAAGGAAACAAATATTTTTCCAGTAAATACATTTATTTATGTAAATAAAAAAACAAGCAATAAGTACTTATATTTGGTATCGCCACGTCCGCAACAATCTGCTTTATAAAACTCTCACTAGTTAACCCCTTCAGTAAACACCGTAAAAAAAAAGACGAGGCAAGGAGCAATGCAATGATCAAAAAGACAAATGTAACTAAAATGGTACCACTGAAAACGTAATCTTGTCCCGCAAAAAACATCAGCAGAAAAATAACAAAGTTATAGCTCTCAGAATAAAGCTATACAAAAATATTTTTTTTTCTATAAAATAGTTTTTATTGAGTAAAAGCGCCAAAACATAAAAAAAGATATAAGTTGGTGTGACAGAGTCACTGCTGAGTGATGGAGGGGAGATGCACGTCACTGCGCATGATCACGTCAGTGGTGTAAAACCAGAATAGTTTCCTCCAGCAGACTGCATGCTGGGATGGTTTCTAGAAAATTTTATAATGGGCTGGTTTTAGTGAATATTCATAGAGTGGAAGGGAGCATTTCCATGTGTTTCCACCTGCAGAGTTGCCAGGACCTGTGTGATGTCATAATGATGTGATCAGTCACATGATGGAGGAGTCACAAGGTCTGGGCTTAAATGGCTAGGCACTGCTCCTAATAGCCAGTTTCCTACTCCACACTGATGAGGGGCAAATACCCCGAAACAGCTGTCTGTGGATGGATACCATGTTTTGGCATAGGTGGTTTTCCTTTATTGGGTGCTGCTCTTGGGTTGTTCCTTCCCGGTGAAAGACCTGGCTATTCATTGCTTGCATTGAGAAACACGTGATGGTGTCTCCGCGGCTTTTCTACATGGGCTTAAATGGCTGACTGGCAGAGCTTCCAGGGTTCAGTGGTTCCTGGTGAGATAGGACTCCACGAAAGTGTGTGCTAATCTGAACTGTGGACATTGCTTTCTGTGAGTGGGCTGATTCCGCTAGGAAAAGGACTGTGCTTCTTTTTGTTTCTTTGCTCTGCTGTTTTGCCTGGAGGGCCGTGTTTACTTTCTCAGCATGGTTTATGCTGCTACAATAAACCAAGCCTTTTCTTAAGAGTCAGTGTCCGGTTATATTTCTGTGTCCAGCCGAGTGAGCCACTCTACCACAGATGGTGGAAAACTCGGAGCATGAAAAGCTATCGCCAGATCAGTGGGCAGAGGTGCCCTATTCGACTGCTGAGGCCTAGAAGGCAAATTATGATTTGGTATTACAGGATGCGCAGGAGTATGTCAAGTTAAAGACTGACATTTTGGCCCGCGCAGGAGTGACCATGTCAGTCAGAGCCCAAAGTGTTCACCACTGGGCGTATTATGGGGACAAACTGCCTTGATCCAAAATGTTTGACCTACTACATCTGGTGCAAAAATGGCTGCAGATGGAATCCTCCACCTCAGCCCAGATGGTTGAGTGCTTTGTCATGGACTGGTTTGTGCACTCCCTTCCTAGGCTGGTGCAGACCTGGGTTGCCTAGGGAGATCCCCAAAATGTAAATGAACTGGTGGGCCTAGTAGAACGGTTGTCACAGCGCCGCTCAGCACCGCCGCTCCTGCCGCCCCGCCTGCCGCTCCGCCTCCCGCTCGCCGACATACTTACCCTCTCCGGCGTGCTCCTCCTGCAGGCACGCATTCTTCCTTCTCCTCCTGATTCACCGCAGCTTCCTGATGTCCGTCGGGTGCGCGTGCACACCTCGCACTCCATCTCCCTCTGCGCACGCACACTTCCTCTTTGATATACTGGTGCACTGCTTCTCCTCTCTGTGGCCTGGAGGACCCTGACCCAGCAGTCCTCCTGCACACCATGTATTTAAGGTACACCCTTCCTCTGCTCTTTGCCTGATTGTCATTTGTGCTTCCTATGACCCAGGTCCTCTCTTGTGTCTGCTCCTGTGTCCTTGCTCAGTGCAGCCTGTCCAGTTTCTTCGCCGTATTTAGTCTTCACCGTCGCATTGTCCAGTCCAGCCTGCCCTGTGTCCACCTCCGTACCTATTTCACCACCTCTGTGCCTCCATCATTCCCAGCTTTTCCTTGTGTCTCGCCTGTGTCCAGTCTGTACCTGTCCGTTCTGCATCTTCTCCCGTTCAGTCTAGTCCTATGCTCTCCCACTCTCTTTTGAATCTCCTATTCCCTGTCCCCAGGTGCCAGCTTCTGCGCAATAGTCTCCCTCGGGCCTGCCCCTAACGCTCCCTGTATAGGGGTGGCCTATCTGGCTCGCTCACCCTTGGGAGGCTCGTTGTTGTAGATCTGCGGGTTCACTCTAGGAGTTCCAAAAAAACTCACAACGGTTCCAGTTGGTTGAGAGATCACTAAGTAAGCCAGGGGGTGGCGCATCCTCATACTGACGTGTGGCACCCCTGAGGGTCCAGTCTCCACGGAGGTACTGCCCCTCAGCCAGAGGTGTGGTACTATGCTGTATGCTGCACATTTTGCACTTTTACAAATGTTCTACGTTAATACTTTCTAATATTTACTTTAAAAAGTTTTCCATTAAAAAATTGCCATATTCAATGTATGCAGTTTTTTCTTTGCAGCAAGTTCAGCTAACAATAAAATGCCTACTTGTAACTGAGGAAGAGGGAGTAGGTCACAAAAATTGGCATTTAAGGGGTGAATTTATATAAAGCCCCTCTGCTGTATGGTATTGTAGAATTTACAATAGCTATCACTCATGTAAGAAGTGAAATCTGGCATTCTACTATACCTATATTTCTCTGCTGTATCTGTGCATCATAAATCTTGGTATGTGTTAAAAAGGGGGCCCATTGAGACTCTTTCGCTCCAGGCCCTCAAAAACCTGGAGCCGGCCCTGTAGTGACCTATACCCAGCATGTGGGCGAAAGGGGGTGGTACGCCCTCAATGTGAAGAAATGCACATAGGGACGTGTTGTTCCCGTGCCAACGGGTGTAGTGCCAAAAAGGCAACCGGCAGCTTCAACCCCGGATGCTGCACCAGTCCCTGCAGCTCCAGCAAACATGGCAGTGAGGCCACAGGCCACTCAGATCCCAGCTGCAGGACTTGCACAGTTTGAATCACCTGCCATGATGCCTGACAAAGAACTTTGCTGGTCAGGAGGTTGCAGGCACCAAGTACTACTTTGGAAAAGGAAGTAGAAAGTAACTACTAAGATAAGTTAGACTGAGTGTTTGCGCAGTTTAAAGACAATGTGGTCATGGACGGTGAATGGCCAGAACTCTTATTGTAAATAGTTAGCACTTAATGTGCTGCTTCTTGGTTTTACAGCAAACCTTGAGAGTGTGAGTGGGACACTCTACATTTTACAGCAGACCAAAGAATAAAAACCATCTGACGTGGCCTGTAGCCCAGAGCCTATGTTGGGGATTTGAGATGGGTTCCCCATATTGGACTGAGAACGGTGAGAAGGACACCTGGTTCGGGATCTCACTGGAATCTACTGAACTTAATTGAGAATTTTTTTTGAGAATAATGCTCTGTTTTATGTTTCTGTTATTTATATGCAATGTTCAAGTGCAAAGTACCTGCTGTTTGACTATTTTACCTGTTGAAAAGCATTTCAGAAAAATTATTTGCATGTTTTAACATCTGTATACTCTGTTCCTGCCCGCGGACATGCTGTGCCCCAGAGAGTCCAGTCGCTACAGAGGTACTGCACCTCAGCCAGAGGTGTGGTACTCCGCTCTCGGGTAAGGAAGGGGCACTACCCGGGACCCACACACTAGCATCCAACACCACTCCAGGCCTGGGATCGGGTCGGACCCTATTGAGTGAGGCCCCATCTCAGGCTAGAGAGGGGATTAAGTAGAGGGTGTGGGTGGCGAGTGTGACAGTTGGAGGGAAAAGCAGTGAGTTAGTGGGGAGGAGTTGATCGCAGCTGATGTGAAGAAAGGATCTCCAGTGAGAGAAGAGTTCCTAGGGGCCAGGCAAGTGAAGAATCCATCCATGGCGCCCGAATCCACGCCGACCGTAGTCGGGTGGAAGAACCAGGTCACAGTGGGACCGGCACCAGACTAGTGGAGGAACTGCAAGTCTCAGCTAGCAAACCAGAGGCTGTGGTATCTGTATGTGCCACAGCCAAATCTACACACATTCGCTGAAAAGGCAGCCATATAGGATCAAGGGGACCAGGAGAAGGTCACGCAACAGGACCTGAGGCTGCTGGCTTGGGACACTGTGTATGAGGCTCAGGGCAGGAGGGCAAAGCCAGCGCAGAGAGACAGCCTGGGAAGGTACACAAGAAAGGGAGTCTTGGAAAAATGCACCCAAATTACCTGAGAGCTGGCTGGACCACAGTCCCGGAGGACACAGCACGCGGCTGGTGATTGTCACCTGAGAAACTGTGAAAAGTGTGAAAACTGCACCCTGCTGTGTCCTCAGAATTATTGCTGTGTCACCTGCCCTGCACTACACCAGTTCATCATTGAATTTATCACTTTAACTGCCCTGGGGCCTAGCTCTACCCATGGAGAGCTGTAACATCTCAGCTGCATCACCAACCGCTCCAGTGGACCTGAATCGCAGTGTCGGCCATTTTCTTATTGCCAAACACCACGTGTGGCATCACAAACTAATCCCCTATAAACTCTATTCCCCTTCATTTCAATTTTCATTGGATGCCCAGGGCCATGGACCGGGTCACTGCTGCCATGACAACCCCCGAAGAACTGACCGGCCCGACCTGAGTACCCCGCAGCCCTAGCCGGAGCTCCAGAGGTACCCAGCAAGAACCTGAGCCCCAAAAGAGGGGTAGTAAAGCCACTACTGGGGGGAGTCCTAGATCCCAAGGTGTCACTGAGGGGTTGTCACAGACCACGAGTAAAGACTTGCTTTGCTGGAGATGTTGATGTTCTGAACATATAGCCACCTGTTTCCCCTTGTCCTCCGAAGAGATGGACTGTAGCCTAGGGAGGTGCTGCTCCTACTATGCCTAACGTGTCTGCAGTGTGGACTATCAGCTTGGTGTCCCATGTCAATAAATGGGGTGCTGGTGACAGGACTATTAGACTCAGGGAGTTTGGTGACCCTGGTAAGGGCCACACCATCCCATCAATTAATCCCAGGAAAACACGTGGGTGTACGCTGTATCCATGGGGACGCCAAGGACTATCCTGTTGCCAGAGTGTTGGTTAAAACAAGGTATGGAGTCCCATGAGCACGGGGTGGTCAAAGGTTTGCTGAACCCCGTGATAATTGGGAGGGACTTCCCCCTTTTCTGGGACTTGTGGGGAAAGGCAGAGATATCAAAGGACTCAGACATGAGCGAGCTCAACCCTGTTAAAACACCACCACAGTCGGAGATGGATAAGTTCCCCTTGTGTGTCCTGGCTGGTAATGAGGACGAGATGGTTACCAGTGAGACTGAAATTCCTGATCTGGAAGTTTCTTGCGGGAATTTTGGGACTGCCCAAATGCAGGACTTGACTTTGAAAAATGTACTTGAAAACATGACTGATAAATGGGGTTGCCATGCTTTGTGGTCAATGGGGAGTTGCTATATCGGGTTACTAAAGAGAGAGAGGAATTATTAGAGCAGCTGCTATAGACATAGGCTGCTAGATCTGGCCTATTCTCATGCCTTGGGGGGCACCTAGGTATAGATAAGACAAAAGAACAAGTCCTTCAGAAGTTTTAATGGCCTGGGTCATAGAATCATAGAATCATAGAATGGCAGAGTTGGAAGGGACCTCCTGGGTCATCTGGTCCAACCCCTTGCTCAAAGCAGGATTCACTAAATCATCCCGGACAGATGTATGTCCAGCCTCTGTTTGAAGACTTCCATTGAAGGAGAACTCACCACCTCTCGTGGCAGCCTTGTTCCACTCATTGATCACCCTAACTGTCAAAAAGTTTTTTCTAATATCTAATCTATGTCTCCTCCCATTCAGTTTCATCCCATTGCTTCTAGTCTTTCATTGTGCAAATGAGAATAAAGATGATCCTTCTACAATGTGACAGCCCATGAGATATTTGTAGACAGCTATTAAGTCTCCTCTCACTCTTCTTTTTTGCAAGCTAAACATTCCCAAATCCTGTAAACGTTCCTCATAGGACATGGCTTGCAGACCGGTCACCATTCTGGTCGCTCGTTTCTGAACTTGTTCGTTTGTTGATGTCTTTTTTAAAATGTGGTGCCCAAAACTGGACACAGTATTCCAGATGAGGTCTGACCAAAGAGGAGTAGAGGGCAATAATGACTTCACGTGATCTAGACTGTATGCTTCTGTTAAGATGAGTCGCCCGCCAGGGCCGTGGGGTACTCGGTACCGGGTCCAATGTTCACAGGGCAATGTCACGGTGGCAGCGATGCGGTCCGTGGCCCAGGGCGCCCATGTAAAAGGGAAAGGTCTTTAAAGGGAAAAAAGTTTATGTTTGTGACGCCACCTGTGGTATTCGGTCAGGGTGACCGACGCTGCTTTAAGGGGTCCGCTGGGATGATGTTATGGCAGCTAGATGGTATATCTTCCCACAGGTGAAGTATATCCCCAGGGCTTCCCAGTGTGTAGATGGTAGAATGGTGAGAGGTGCAGTAAGGACCGAGGACACAGGTTTGCAGTCTCTTTACCTTGTTTACTGAAGACTTCAGCAGCCACAGTCCAGGGCACTGGATCACAGGGTGTTGAGGGAGGATCTAAAGTGATCCTTCACGGTTAACTCAGTGATTTCCAAATTAATCTACAGGGTGTTGCCGGCAACTGAAAATGACCAGACGGAGAGGTATGTCTCTGTTTGGGGGGGATCAAGCAGATCTCTCTGGCCCCCGTTTATTGTGTATGACTTTTCATAGTCATAGAAATTATACATCAACCAATCAGCATAAGAACACGCTCACAGTTCTTAACCTATAAGAATGCAGGAACAGTCTGTACGTCAAAGTCTCGTAGAGCACTGCACCCTCAGTCTCATGTTCTGTTTAGATTGCAACAATCAAGGTCTCATAACAGCTGTAAACTTTAGCCTAGTAACAAAATGTATCTTAAAACAGCAAAATGGAGTCGAAAAGCACAAAATGGAGAATCTTTCTTAATTTGTCCCTTCACAAGGGCAGGTAGAGTCCGGCCAGTTTGGAGGCAAGTCTAGAGTCCCCTTATCCAGGTAGAAAGTAAAAGCCTTCCTTTGTGCTGTAGTGGTGTAGATCCTTACTGCTAGAAGCTTCACATAAGGTCATCACAGATGTTATCTCTCTCTCTCTGTCCCCCAGATAGGATAGGACAAAACCCGTGTGACTGGTGACTTGAGCCTGTTTATAGGGTCTCTTAGATGACCCAGCTCTGTGGGGTGTCACCGTGCCTCCTGGGTGTTGGATCGGACAGGTAACGTGCAATTAGCTGTCCTGCCGGTCTCTGATGTAAGGCGTAGAGGTCCTTACAAGCTCGGTGTTCCGGCTACCGGTGTTCTGCGCATCAGAATGAGGCAGCCGGCTCGGGGCTGGTCCCCTTCTGGTATCCTCTCCTGTGCTTCCTCTCCTGCACGCTCACTGCAATAAATTCTGCTTTCTAAATGTCTCTTTCTGAGAGCTGCAGCTCTGTGGCATGCACAGCTCCGTAAACCCTCTGTCCTCCTCAGACTGCTGTCTGGAACTTTCTAATTTTCCCTACAGACTACCAGTTATATATATATACGGGGAGTCACCTAGTAAATAGGATCAAAAGCTTCCCCTGGTGGCCTGGAGTGTGAATGTGTTGCATGTTTGTGGTACCTGGTTATAGTTATCCTTTCTTGCTTCCAAGCGTAGCAACACTCTCCCCATGAGGAAAGCGACATTACTGTGACGACCAGGACCCTGGGGTGCCACAAATACATCCCAGAATTGTTTTTGCCTTTTTTGCTGCTGCATCACACTGTTGACTCATGTTCAGTCTGTGATCTATTAGTATACCCAAGTCTTTTTCACATGTGCTGTTACTTAGCCCTATTCCTCCCATTCTGTTTATGCTTTTTTTCATTTTTATTGCCCAGATGTAGTACTTTGCATTTTTCCTTGTTAAAAAACTTTCTGTTAGTTGCTGCCCACTGCTCCAGTTTATTTATATCTTTTTGACTGTTTGCTCTCTCTTCTCTAGTATTAGCTATCCCTCCTAGCTTTGCGTTATCAGCAAATTTAATCAGTATACCCTCAATTCCTTCATCTAAATCATTGATAAAGATGTTGAACAATACAGGGCCCAGGACAGTGGTACCCCACTTGAGATATTCTTCCAACTGGATGTTCAGCCATTTACAACCACTCTTTGGGTCCGATCACTAAGCTAGTTATGAATCCATCTAACAGTTGCCTTGTCCATTCCATACTTAGTCATTTTTTCAATAAGGATTGTGTGAGATACTTTGTCAAATGCTTTGCTGAAGTCAATATATAATCACTGCATTCTTATCCAGGTACTTACATACATGTTGTTTAATAATTTGTTCAAAGATCTTTCCTGGTATATACGTCAGGCCTATAGTCCCCTGGGTCCACCTTCTTCCTCTTACAATGCGACACCTCCTCCTTGTTTATCAAGTCTGTTTCTTGCAAATAAGTTGTATCCTTCTAGCCTTGTATTCCAATCATGTGTATCTTCCCACCAAGTTTCAGTGGTTCCAATGACATCATATTTCTTTTCCTGCTTTAGTAGTTCCAATTCTCCTTGTTTGTTGCCCATGCTTTGTGCATTCATATAGAAACATTTTAGTTTGTGATTGGTTTCTCTTTCTCTAATATTTTTATTATTTAGATTTTTTTGTCTTTGTTCTTCCCTTCCACTTCTAATAGCAGAATTTTCAATAGTATTTGTCAGGTGTATGGCTTTTTCTGGCCTTTTGCTTCCCTTCCCATATTGTTCTAGTTTAAAGCTCTCCTGATGAGTGTAGCAACGCGACTTACAAATACATGTTTTCCAGTCTTCGTAAGGTGCACCCCATCTCTAGCAAGTAGTCCATCGTATAGGTATTTCAGTCCGTGATCCAGTAACCCAAATCCTTGCTGACGGCACTATCGACGTAGCCAGTTGTTCACCTGCAGAATCTTATTCCAGCTTCTTGTTCCATGGCCATCCACTGGAAGGATGGAAGAGAAGACCACCTGCGCTCCCAGTTCTTTCACTTTTTTACCTAAGTTTTCAAAGTCTCTGCAGATGGTTTCCAGGTCGTTTCTTGTGGTGTCATTTGTCCCCACATATATTAGCAGGGATGGGTGGTCATCTGTAGGTCTGAAGAGCCCTGATGTCCTGTCAGGCACATCTTTAATTTTTGCATCTGGAAGACAGCACATTTCTCTTGAGGTTATATCCGGTCTGCAGATTGTGGCTTCTGTTCCTCTCAACAGGGAATCCCCCATGACCACAACTCTCCATTTCTCCTTTGCAATATTTTTCTTTCTCTATTCAGGAAGACTCTGAGGGCGTTCAAGGTTGTTCTTTGTGGGCAAAGTCTTATCTTGATGTATTTCTTACACATGTGACAGAGTGACCAGGTAACCAACAGGACCTTAGACATGTGACAGAGTGGGAGGAGGTCAGGGGGTGGAGCCAGATGCCGGGAAACAGAGAAGAGATAAATACTTAGAGAAATACCAAACAATCAGAGATCTGGGCCAGAAGATCATGAGTTACCAAAAAGGGACGAGATAGGGGATAGTCAGAAGCAAATCCAGAGCTCAGGAATCCAGAATAGCAAACAGAGAAATGTACGGAAAGCAAGGTAAACAGTGCAGACTGAACATACACTCTAAGAATCAGGCACACAAACCAAAACAGAAGGTATAGCTGACAAGAAACCCCAGCTGGGAGCAAGTATAAATACTTCTCCCATCTTGAAAGAGAGGCCACCACGAGAACAGGACATTAACCATGTCCTAACCATGACACTCTCCTCCCCTCGGTTCCACTGTTCCTCTTGGGTCTGACCCTCAAGTCTTGGAGCTGTTGCACTTGAGCCTCCTTGGTTGTCCTGGGTCAATCTCTGTTAAGGGGTTAACTCGCCAGAGATCCCTGGGGGGGATTTAATGTTTCGGTCCAGGGGGTCCTCCCTTGTGGGGTTTCTGTGCAAATCTCTGAAATATGTGATTCAGACAGAACCCCCGGCAGAAGATGCCCTATAATGAGGCAGATGGAGGCACTGTGAACTCCACGGGACCTGTAATCTGGCGGTGTCCTTCTTTTTAGGATTGCATAAAAGTGCTGTTGGCCACAGTTTTCTGCACTTCTGAAAGGACATTGTTGAACAGAGGCCAGACGGAGTCCAGAGTAGCTCTGCTGCCTCATTATAGTTAATGCATCCATCGGGGGTTTCAACTGTCACGTCACTCGGAGATTTAGATGGAAACCCTGATGTAAGTGCTGAGTGTAGAGCATCAGATAAATGTGATCATAAATGCTATGTAAAATGTTCCCAATGAAAACTTCAACTCAATTCATAAAAAAGGAAGCCCTCACTCAGGTCTGTCATCTGTTAACGGAAATATAGGGGCTTCCATATTACTGGTAGCACAAAGGCTCAGGAAAAGTGAAATGGCTCCTCTCTTACCAAAAGAAATTCAGCAAATTCTCCACTCCCAAATCCAAATGCCCCCATCCCTTCTCAGCCCCAGTGTGCCTAAACCACATTTAGCCCCCATATGTTTGGCATTTCTGTAGTGATGAGAGCCCACCTAATTTACAGGTTCGTGTCTCCAGAAACATGAGCTGGGCATAAAGTACTGGTCACTACAATGGCAGTTTGCAATTTTAATTCAGCAACATCCACTGCTGCTTGTTTCTGAAAAATGCCCATGGAGTCAAAATCGTTACTACGTATGGTACAGCCACATATGAGGTATTGCCACATTCAGTAGAAATTGTGGGACAAATTTTGGTGCCATTGTTACCCATTTCCCAGTAAGAAAATGTAAAACTTGGGGCTAACACACAATCTTGTAAATGATTGTATCTTCACTGCTCCATGGTATAAAAGTCTGTCACACACCTGTGGTGTCACAGTACCCCTAGATAAATTCATTGAGAGGTTTCGTTTGTAAAATGGGGTCACACATGGGGGAGTTCTGCTGTGTTGGCACCTCAGGGGCTCTGCCAATGTAACATGACACCCTCAAACAAGTACAGCAAAATCTGCACTGTAATGGCGTTTCTTCCCTTCTGAGCTTTGCGCTGTGACTCAAAAGTAGTTTTCAAGGACATATGGGCTATCGGTGAACTCAGGAGAAATTTTGCAACAAATTTTGGGGTCCATTTTCTTCTGCTGCCCTTGTGAGAATACAAAATTTGGAGCTAAAAATGTTTTGTTCTAAAAATCATTTTTGGGGGAAAAATTAGATTTTTTTATTTTCACAGCTTAGTGTTATAAACTTCTGTGAAGCACCTGTGGGTTCAAGGTGCTCAATACACATCTAGATAAGTTCCCTAAGGGGTCTAGTTCCAAATTGGTCAAAGTAAGTGAAAGCAGTCACAGGGGAGCGCAGAGGAATCGACCCAGGGAATAGGAGATAAAGTGGAGCTGTCGAGCACCACCGCAGCTCCAGCTGAATACCTCCAAGGGAGGATAAGAGCGTGTGTCAAACAGAAATCAGTCCCAGGAGCGCTGAAGGAAACTCAGACAACATATGTAGTTTACCACAATGCGTCGAAACGCGTTGTGGTAAACTACATATGTTGTCTGAGTTTCCTTCAGCGCTCCTGGGACTGAGTTCTGCTTGACACTAGTTCCAAAATGGTGTCACTTGTGGGGGATTCCACTGTTTAGGCACATCAGGGGCTCTCCAAATGTGACATGGCAGCCGCTAATTATTCCAATAAATTTTACATTCAAAAAGTCAAATGGTGCTCCTTCCCTTCTGAGGGCTGCCATGTGAATTGGGTGCTTCTCGTCAAGAACGGCTTGAAAACACTGGTCTTGATGAATTAAGGGTGTGTGAACACAGCATCTACAGTACTAGATGCCAGTGTACCTGCCTAGTAGGGTTGAGCGAAATGGATCGGACAAATTAAAAAATCGCTGACTTTCGGCGAAGTCGGGTTTCATGAAACCCGACCCGATCCTAGTGTGGAATCGGCCATGCGGTCGGCGATCAGTGCGCCAAAGTCGTGTTTCATATGATGCTGTCAGCGCCATTTTTCAGCCAATGAAGGAGGACGCAGAGTGTGGGCAGCGTGATGACATAGGTCTCGGTCCCCACCATCTTAGAGAAGGGCATGACAGTGATTGGCTTGCTTTCTGTGGCGTCACAGGGGCTATAAAGGGGCGTGCACGCCGACCGCCATCTTACTTCTGCCGATCGTAGCATAGGGAGAGATTGCTGCAGCTTCATCAGAAGAAGGGATATAGTTAGGGAGGGAAGATTAACCCCCAAACTGCTTGTGCTGTAGCGATTTCCACTGTCCAACACCACCTTTTTTTTGCAGGGACAGTGGAGGCTATATTTTTGTGCATCAGCTCTGTAGCTTATTAGGCTGCCTTATAAGGCTCCCTGATTGCTGCATTGCTGTTTGCACGCTGCTGTGCAAACCAACTACTTTTTTAAAAGCAAAAATCCTGTTGCTCCTTTCTGCACAGTTATCTTGTTTATTTGTCCACACTTTTGTGTGCAGCAGTCTTTTTTATTGCTGCCATACTTGTCCTGAGATCATTGTAGGAAGATTGAAATTGTACTACAGTCCTTGTATTTTTTCATATATCTTCCAGCCACTTTCTGCCACTTACATTGTGTTGTTTTATACACTGGGCCTGAGTTTTGGTTCAGTCTCCCCCCAAAAAAAGGAGATTCAAATTCTCACAAAGTGGATATATTTCAGTCCTGTTAATTTGTCGTATATCAGCCAGCCACTTGCTGCCACTTACATTGCGTTGTTTTATACACTGGGCCTGAGTTTTGGTTCAGTCTCCCCCCAAAAAAAGGAGATTCAAATTCTCACAAAGTGGATATATTTCAGTCCTGTTAATTTGTCGTATATCAGCCAGCCACTTTCTGCCACTTACATTGTGTTGTTTTATACACTGGGCCTGAGTTTTGGTTCAGTCTCCCCAAAAAAAAGGAGATTCAAATTCTCACAAAGTGGATATACTACAGTCCTGTTAGTTTGTCGTATATCAGCCAGCCACTTGCTGCCACTTACATTTCGTTGTTTTATACACTGGGCCTGAGTTTTGGTTCAGTCTCCAAAAAAAAAAAGGGAGATTTAAATTCTCAACAAGTTTATATACACCTTCTACCTTGTTTTACAGTACCATATAACGGTTGTTATTTTGGTTAGATTTTCCAAAAAATGAGGAAGTCCGGTGGAGGAAGAGCCTGTGGGCGTAGGTTGCCAGCTGGTATTGATGGTGGTGGTGGTGCATCTGGTGGTAGTGGCAAAAGCACAATAGCACCTAAGGCTGGAGGTGTTGAGCCAGCGTCATCGTCTGGCTACACAAGGCTCCCTTATCTTGGAGTATCTTGGAGTAGGAAAACCACTTTTAAAGCCGGAGCAGCAGGAAAAAGTTTTGGCTTTCCTTGCTGTCTCAGCCTCTAGCTCTTTCACCTCCTCTTCGGAAAGTTCCAAATATAAAAGCAGCGAGTCGTCAGTGGATGCTCCCAGTCAGGAACAAGACGTTTCCTTGTGTCCTTCACCCAAACCAAAAGTGAAGGATGCGTCAGGAGACACTACAGGTTACTCCATGGAGTTCTTTACACATACCGTGCCTGGGTTAGAAAGGGAAATTGTTAACTGCCCATTACAAGATGAATCGGACATGGAGTGCACTGATGCACAGCCACAGCTAGATTATTTTGCTGTTCCCTTGACTCAGATCACTACATTGCCCTCACAGTGTACTGAGCCAGAATCTGACCCTGATGAGACTATGGTGCCCCATCCCGAACGCTATAGCACCTCACACGGTGACACAGAGGAAGGTGCACATGACATTGAAGAGGAGGTGATAGATGACCCGGTTGTTGACCCAGATTGGCAGCCATTGGGGGAAGAGGGTGCCGCTGCCAGTAGCTCAGAAGCGGAAGGGGATGATCCACAGCAGCCATCTACATCGCAACAGCTGTCATCTGGCAGGCCCGTATCAGGTCAAAAACAAAAACAGTTTTAGGACAGCGTGGCCATCCCGTGAAAGTAACACAGCGTGCAATGCCTGAAAAGGTATTCCATAGTAGGAAGAGTGTAGTGTGGCAATTTTTTAAAGGGAACCTGTCACCTGAATTTGGCGGGACAGGTTTGCGGTCATATGGGCGGCGTTTTCGGGTGTTTGATTCACCCTTTCCTTACCCGCTGGCTGCATGCTGGCTGCAATATTGGATTGAAGTTCATGCCGTGTCCTCCGTAGTACACGCCTGCGCAAATGCCTGATGCGACATACAGATAGCCCCTAACGAGACTCCTGCACCTCTTCTGGGATTATGCCCTCTTCTCATTTTCCTCTACCATAAGTAAGGTTTGAAAAAGACCCAATTGGTCAAAACGCTACCTTACAACACTGCGGTGAATTATTCTATATATTTTGTTGGTGTTTTTCAAAATAAAAAAAACACTTGTTTGGCTAAAATTCTGAAGATACTTTCTGAGTGTGACTGTTTTGCTTGAGACTACATCTTGAGGCAGGCAAGGTAGTCAGTGATAACGGAAGGAATTTTATGGCTGCCATAGCCCTTTCAGAACTGAAACACATACCTTGCCTGGCTCACACCTTGGACCTGGTGGTGCAGTGCTTCCTCAAAAATTATCCGGAGTTACCAGCCCTGCTCCTGAAGGTGCGAAGACTTTGCTCGCACATCCGCCGGTCGCCCGTACACTCCAGCCGTATGCAGAACCATCAGCGATCGCTGAATCTTCCCCAGCACCGCCTAATAATCGACATTGCAACAAGGTGGAACTCCACACTGCACATGGTTCAGAGGCTGTGCGAACAGAGGCATGCTGTAATTAATTTGTGGGAGGATACACATACACGGGCAGGCACTTGGCTGGCAGACATGGAGTTGTCTGGTGTGCAGCGGTCGAAGCTACAAGACCTCTGTCAAGTCCTTCAGTGTTTTGAGGAATGCACACGGCTGTTAAGTGCAGACGACGCCATCATAAGCATGAGCATCCCACTAATGCGTCTGCTGATGCAAAGTTTGACGCACATTAAGGAGCAGGCGTCTGCAGCCGAGGAGGAGGGAAGCCTTGATGACAGTCAGCCATTGTCTGCTCAGGGAACTCTCCTGGATGAGATGGCAGATGAAGAGGAGGAGGAGGAGGAGGATGATGGGGATGAATATTTATGGGATGAGGATGCTTTTCAGGGGGCAATAGAAACAGGCGGCGTTGCAAGGTCAGGTACAGGGTTTTTGCGGGACACAAGTGATGTTGATTTGCAAGAAAGTGCTCCTCAACCCAGCACAAGCAGTGAATTGACAACTGGAACATTGGCCCACATGGCTGAGTATGCCTTGCGTATCCTAAAAAGGGACCCCCGCATTATCAAAATGATGACCGATGACGATTACTGGTTGGCCTGCCTCCTGGATCCACGATAAAAGAAAATTACAAAATATCATGCCACATGAGAACCTTGAGCAAATATTGGCTACCAAACAAGCAACTCTTGTAGACCGTTTGGTTCAGGCATTCCCAGCACACAGCGGCGTTGATGGTTCTCACACGAGTTGTAGGGGGCAACATGGCAGAGGTGTTAAAGGTGCACAAATCCGAAGTGGCGTTGGACAGAGGGGTTTTATGACCAGGTTGTGGAGTGATTTCGCAATGACCGCTGACACAACAGGTACTGCTGCATCGATTCAAAGTGACAGGAGACAGCATTTGTCCTGTATGGTTATGAACTACTTTTCCTCCCTTATCGATGTTCCCCCTCACAGGTCATTCCCCTTTGATTACTGGGCATCTAAAATAGACACCTGGCCTGAATTGGCAGAATATGCATTATAGGAGCTCGCTTGCCCTGCTGCTAGTGTGCTATCAGAAAGAGTCTTCAGTGCTGCTGGTTCAATACTGACCGAAAAAAGGACACGTCTGGTTACCCGAAATGTTGATGATCTAACCTTCATTAAACTGAACCAATCATAGATTTCAAATTATTTGGCCCCACCTTCCCCTGCTGACACGTAGCTTGCCTGAAAAATGTCTTGCTTTTGGCCTCCTCTTACTGACTTCTTCAATTCCTCCATTTGCAGCTGCTGAATGTCCACCATAGGCCATTTTTATACCTCCCTAAATGGGCTGACTCCCCCCACAGGGCCGTGGTCACCACCTGGCGCAAGCACCCGTGCGAGTGCCGTTTGCCTGGACAGGTGCGTGTGCCCACTCTTGGGCGACGGCACTGGCACAGGGTCCCTCTTAGTACAATGAAGTGTCTCTGATGGTGGTGGTGCAAAACCAACGTCAGACACACCATCGTAATATGAGGGGCCCTGTGCCAGTACCGCCGCCCACGAAAGAGTGTTCCCCCCAGCTCGAACAGTGCTCTAGCACTTGCAATACTTACATCTCCCTGCTCCACCACTTTGTAGTCTGTGCTGTTACATCCTTCAATGGCACTGCCAATACAAATTTGTTGAAATGATAGATGATAGTTAAACTATACAGGGGCCCTGGCCTCCATTTAGACCAGTGTCATGGTTCCCAATGGCAAGGGAACGTAAGAAACATATAAATAACGAACGAGCTCTCGGGTGATGGAAACTCGAGTTGACCGTGAGCTAAATCTACCACACAACTAATAGTAGCCAGGGAGCATACCTACGGCTTCCTAAATGCCACGCGCCAGCCGGAGGACTAACTAAGCCTGGTAGAGGAAGAAACAGACCTGGCTTACCTCTAGGGAAATACCCCAAAAGATGATAGCAGCCCCCCACATGTAATAACGGTGAAATAAGAGGAAAAGACATACACAGTATGAAAGTAGATTTAGCAAAGAGAGGTCCACTTACTAGATAGCAGAAGGATACAAAAGAGGACTTCACGGTCAACTGAAAACCCTTTCAAAAAACCATCCTGAAATTACTTTAAGACTCCTGTGTCAACTCATGACACAGGAGTGGCAATTTCAGCCCGCAAGAGCTTCCAGCTACAGAGAATTACAAAAACTGCAAACTGGACTAAAGATACAAAACAAAAGGACAAAGTCCACTTAGCTGATCAGCAGACTAGTAGCAGGAACATGCAACCGAAGGCTCTGGTTACAATGATGACTGGCAAGGAAATGACTGGAGAGCAAGGCTAAATAGGAAACTCCCAAACGCTGATGGAAGCAGGTGAACAGAAGCAGCAAAGTGCAAACAAGTCACCAGTACCACCAGCAACCACCAGGGGAGCCCAAAAAGCGGATACACAACAGTACCCTCCCCTTAAGGAGGGGGCACCGAACCCTCACAAGAACCGCCAGGGCGATCTGGATGAGCCCTATGAAAGGCACGAACCAAATCCGAGGCATGAACATCAGAGGCAGTTACCCAAGAATTATCTTCCTGACCATAGCCCTTCCATTTAACCAGATATTGAAGTCTCCGTCTGGAAATACGGGAGTCCAAGATCTTTTCTACCACGTACTCCAATTCACCCTCCACCAGCACAGGAGCAGGAGGTTCAGTAGAAGGAACCACCGGTACCTCATATCTCCGCAACAGCGACCAATGGAACACATTATGGATAGCGAAAGATGCCGGGAGGTCCAAACGAAAGGAGACAGGGTTAAGAATCTCCAAAATCCTATAAGGACCGATGAACCGAGGCTTAAATTTAGGAGAAGAAACCCTCATAGGGACAAAACGGGAAGACAACCACACCAAGTCCCCAACACGAAGGTGGGGGCCAACACGACGACGGCGGTTAGCAAACTGCTGAGTCCTCTCCTGGGACAATTCCAAATTATCCACCACTTGTCCCCAAATCTGATGCAACCGATCCACTACCGCATCCACTCCAGGACAATCCGAAGATTCAACCTGACCAGATGAAAAACGTGGATGAAACCCTGAATTGCAAAAGAAAGGAGAAACCAAAGTGGCAGAACTAGCCCGATTATTAAGAGCAAACTCCGCCAACGGCAGAAAGGCAACCCAATCATCCTGATCTGCAGACACAAAACACCTCAAATAAGTCTCCAAAGTTTGATTAGTTCGTTCCGTCTGGCCATTGGTCTGAGGATGGAATGCAGACGAAAAAGACAAATCAATGCCCAACCTGGCACAGACTGCCCGCCAAAATCTAGACACGAACTGGGTACCCCTGTCAGAAACGATGTTTTCCGGAATACCATGCAGGCGAACCACATTTTGAAAAAACAGAGGGACCAACTCAGATGAGGAAGGCAACTTAGGCAATAGCACCAAATGAACCATTTTAGAAAAACGGTCACACACCACCCAGATGACAGACATCTTCTGAGAAACAGGGAGGTCCGAGATAAAGTCCATAGAGATGTGCATCCAAGGCCTCTTCGGAATAGGCAAGGGCAACAACAACCCACTAGCCCTAGAACAACAAGGCTTGGCCCGAGCACACACATCGCAAGACTGCACAAAAACACGCACATCTCGAGACAGGGAAGGCCACCAGAAGGATCTAGCCACCAAATCTCTGGTGCCAAAAATTCCCGGATGACCTGCCAGAGTAGAAGAATGAACTTCCGAGATGACTCTAGTGGTCCACTCGTCAGGAACAAACAGTCTACCAGACGGACAACTATCAGGTCTATCCGCCTGAAATTCTTGCAAAGCACGTCGCAAATCAGGAGAGACAGCAGACAAAACCACTCCATCCTTAAGGACACCAGCAGGTTCAGAATTCCCAGGAGAGTCAGGCTCAAAACTCCTAGAAAGAGCATCTGCCTTCACATTCCTAGAACCCGGTAAGTACGAGACCACAAAATTAAACCGGGAAAAGAACAACGACCAACGTGCCTGTCTAGGATTCAGGCGCCTGGCAGACTCCAAATAAATTAAATTCTTGTGATCAGTCAAAACTACCACCTGATGTTTGGCACCCTCAAGCCAATGACGCCACTCCTCAAATGCCCACTTCATGGCCAAAAGCTCCCGATTACCAACATCATAGTTTCGCTCGGCGGCCGAAAATTTTCGCGAAAAGAACGCACAAGGTCTCATCACTGAGCAGTCGGGACTTTTCTGCGACAAAACCGCCCCCGCTCCAATCTCGGAAGCATCGACCTCAACCTGAAAGGGAAGGGAAACATCAGGCTGGCGCAACACAGGGGCAGACAAAAAGCGGCGCTTAAGCTCCCGAAAGGCCTCCACGGCAGCAGGGGACCAATTGGCAACATCAGCACCCTTTTTAGTCAAATCCGTCAGAGGTTTAGCAACGCCAGAAAAACCAGCTATAAATCGACGATAAAAATTAGCAAAGCCCAAGAATTTCTGGAGACTCTTCAGAGAAGTAGGCTGCGTCCAGTCGTAAATAGCCCGAACCTTGACAGGGTCCATCTCAATAGAAGAAGGGGAAAAAATGTACCCCAAAAAGGAAATTTTTTGAACCCCAAAAACACACTTTGAACCCTTTACACACAAAGAATTCTCCCGCAAAACCTGAAAAACCCTCCTGACCTGCTGAACATGAGACTCCCAGTCATCAGAAAAAATCAAAATATCATCCAAGTACACTATCATAAATTTATCCAAATATTCACGGAAAATATCATGCATTAAGGACTGAAAGACAGAAGGTGCATTAGAAAGGCCGAAAGGCATTACCAAATACTCAAAATGGCCCTCAGGCGTATTAAATGCGGTTTTCCACTCATCCCCCTGCTTAATTCGCACCAAATTATACGCCCCACGAAGATCAATCTTAGAGAACCACTTAGCCCCCCTTATGCGAGCAAACAAATCAGTCAGCAAAGGCAACGGATACTGATATTTGACTGTAATTTTATTCAGGAGTCGATAATCAATACAAGGCCTCAGAGAGCCATCCTTTTTAGAGACAAAGAAAAAACCGGCTCCTAAAGGCGATGAAGAAGGACGAATATGTCCCTTTTCCAGGGACTCCTTAATATACTCGCGCATAGCAGCATGTTCAGGTACAGATAGGTTAAACAAACGACCCTTTGGAAATTTACTGCCAGGAATCAGATCTATGGCGCAATCACAATCCCTGTGAGGAGGGAGTGAACCAATCTTAGGCTCTTCAAAAATATCACGATAATCAGACAAAAATGCCGGAATTTCAGATGGAATAGATGACGAAATGGGCACCATAGGAGTGTCCCCATGAGCCCCTCGACATCCCCAGCTTAACACAGACATAGCTTTCCAGTCAAGGACTGGGTTATGAGACTGTAACTATGGTAATCCAAGCACCAAAACATCATGTAAATTGTACAACACAAGGAAGCGAATCACCTCCTGATGGTCTGGAGTCATACGCATAGTCACTTGCGTCCAGAACTGTGGTTTATTACAAGCCAAAGGTGTAGAATCAATACCCTTCAGAGGTATAGGGACTTCCAGAGGCTCTAAATCAAACCCACAGTGCCTGGCAAAGGACCAGTCCATAAGACTCAGAGCGGCGCCAGAGTCCACATAGGCATCCACGGTAATAACTGATAATGAACAAATCAAGGTTACAGACAAAATAAATTTGGACTGTAAAGTGCCAATTGAAATAGACTTGTCAACCTTCCTAGTACGTTTAGAGCATGCCGATATAACATGAGCAGAATCACCACAATAGAAGCATAACCCATTTTTACGCCTATAATTCTGCCGCTCGCTTCTGGACATAATTCTGTCACATTGCATTTTCTCTGGCGTCTCTTAAGAAGATACCGCCAAATGGTGCACGGGTTTGCGCTCCCGCAAACGCCGATCAATCTGAATTGCCATTGTCATGGACTCATTCAGACCTGTAGGCGCAGGGAACCCGACCATAACATCTTTAACGGCATCAGAAAGGCCCTCTCTGAAATTTGCCGCCAAGGCGCACTCATTCCACTGAGTAAGCACAGACCATTTACGAAATCCTTGGCAGTACATCTCAGCTTCATCTTGCCCTTGAGATAGGGCTATCAAAGCTTTTTCAGCTTGAATCTCCAAATTAGGTTCCTCATAAAGCAACCCTAAAGCCAGGAAAAACGCATCCACATTGAGCAACGCAGGATCCCCTGGTGCCAATGAAAATGCCCAATTTTGAGGGTCACCTCGCAGCAAAGAAATTACAATCTTAACCTGCTGGACAGGATCTCCTGAGGAGTGAGGTCTGAGAGAAAGGAATAATTTACAATTATATTTGAAATTCAGAAACCGAGATCTATCTCCGGAAAACACCTCTGGTGTAGGGATTTTAGGTTCAGAAATAGGAGTATGTATAACAAAATCTTGTAAATTTTGAACCTTCGTAGCAAGATTATTTAAACCTGCAGCCAAACTCTGAGGATCCATCTTTAAACAGGTGAGCTCAGAGCCATTCAAGGATTATAAGGAGAGAAAGGCAAAGGCAGTAATTAGAGCTGAAATACAACAGATCCAACTATGGAGCAAGCATAGGGAAAAAGAAAAAAAAAAAATTTACAGACTTCCTTTTTCTCTCCTTTCTTCTGCCAATAAGTTTAACACATGTCCGGTCATACTGTCATGGTTCCCAATGGCAAGGGAACGTAAGAAACATATAAATAACGAACGAGCTCTCAGGTGATGGAAACTCGAGTTGACCGTGAGCTAAATCTACCACACAACTAATAGTAGCCAGGGAGCATACCTACGGCTTCCTAAATGCCACGCGCCAGCCGGAGGACTAACTAAGCATGGTAGAGGAAGAAACAGACCTGGCTTACCTCTAGGGAAATACCCCAAAAGATGATAGCAGCCCCCCACATGTAATAACGGTGAAATAAGAGGAAAATACATACACAGTATGAAAGTAGATTTAGCAAAGAGAGGTCCACTTACTAGATAGCAGAAGGATACAAAAGAGGACTTCACGGTCAACTGAAAACCCTTTCAAAAAACCATCCTGAAATTACTTTAAGACTCCTGTGTCAACTCATGACACAGGAGTGGCAATTTCAGCCCGCAAGAGCTTCCAGCTACAGAGAATTACAAAAACTGCAAACTGGACTAAAGATACAAAACAAAAGGACAAAGTCCACTTAGCTGATCAGCAGACTAGTAGCAGGAACATGCAACCGAAGGCTCTGGTTACAATGATGACCGGCAAGGAAATGACTGGAGAGCAAGACTAAATAGGAAACTCCCAAACGCTGATGGAAGCAGGTGAACAGAAGCAGCAAAGTGCAAACAAGTCACCAGTACCACCAGCAACCACCAGGGGAGCCCAAAAAGCGGATACACAACAGACCAGTTAATACTTTGCGCCTACTACCACTCTCTGCTACTCAGCAGAGGAGCCCACCCCTGTACCTAGCTATGCCACCTGTTTATTTGTGAACAATTTTTTGGCAGACATTTAGCCCACTTTATTATTTGGGCCTACTAACTGTGTCTGCCACTCATAACAGTTGTCCTCCACTGAACAAGGCAATGCCGCCTGTTTAGTTCTGTTACCAATTTTGAACTGCATTTAGCCTACTTTATTATTTGGGCCTACTAACTGTGTCTGCCACTCATTACAGTTGTCCTCCGCTGAACAAAGCAATGCCGCCTGTTTAGTCCTGTTACCAATTTTGAACTGCATTTAGGCTACTTTATTATTTGGGCCTGCTAACTGTGTCTGCCACTCATTATAGTTGTCCTCCGCTGAACAAAGCAATGCCCCCTGTTTAGTCCTGTTACCAATTTTGAACTGCATTTAGGCTACTTTATTATTTGGGCCTACTAACTGTGTCTGCCACTCATTATAGTTGTCCTCCGCTGAACAAAGCAATGCCCCCTGTTTAGTCCTGTTACCAATTTTGAACTGCATTTAGCCTACTTTATTATTTGGGCCTACTAACTGTGTCTGCCACTCATTACAGTTGTCCTCCACTGAACAAAGCAATGCCGCCTGTTTAGGCCTGTTACCAATTTTGAACTGCATTTAGGCTACTTTATTATTTGGGCCTACTAACTGTGTCTGCCACTCATTACAGTTGTCCTCCACTGAACAAAGCAATGCCGCCTGTTTAGTCCTGTTACCAATTTTGAACTGCATTTAGGCTACTTTATTATTTGGGCCTGCTAACTGTGTCTGCCACTCATTATAGTTGTCCTCCGCTGAACAAAGCAATGCCCCCTGTTTAGTCCTGTTACCAATTTTGAACTGCATTTAGGCTACTTTATTATTTGGGCCTACTGTGTCTGCCACTCATTACAGTTGTCCTCCGCTGAACAAAGCAATGCTGCCTGTTTAGTCATGTTACCAATTTTGAACTGCATATAGGCTACTTTATTATTTGGGCCTAATAACTGTGTCTGCCACTCATTACAGTTGTCCTCCGCTGAACAAAGCAATGCCACCTGTTTAGTCCTGTTACCAATTTTGAACTGCATTTAGGCTACTTTATTATTTGGGCCTGCTAAGTGTGTCTGCCACTCATTACAGTTGTCCTCCGCTGAAAAAAGCAATGCCGCCCGTTTAGTCCTGTTACCACATTTGAACTGCATTATTTGGGCCTATATCTGTGTTTCCTCCTCATCCTGCCCATTGCCCAGCCACTGCTAGATGAGTCTGCTGGTACATTGACCCAGACCACTACATTCCCCTTGCACTCTACACAGCCAGAATCTGACCCTGCTGAAAGTCAGGTTCCCTTTCCCGCATACTATACCACCTTACACGGGGACAAAGAAGAAGGTGCAGATGAAAGTGCAGGTTCCTTCATCAGGTGGGGGGGCATACTCGTTGGCGACGTCACTGGCACAGGGCCCCTCATAGTATGCAAAAGTGTCTCTGCCGGTGGGAGGCGCCACCCGCCGTCAAACACACCGCCGTACTTTGAGGGGCCCTGTGCCAGTGCCAATGCCAATGAGTGGGCCCCCCCTGCTTGCTCAGGATCCACCGCCGTGACGTATTCCGCATTTCCTGGGCCCACGAAAATCTTGAGCCAGCTTCGGTAATAAGAATTGATGTTTTTGACATTAAAAGGGCACTGTAGGTGTTTTCCTGTCCTCCACTCACTGCCGACTTTGATTCCCCATTGACTTGCATTGGGTTTCGTGTTTCAGTCAGCCCCCAACTTTTCGCAATAATCGGGCGATTTCACCCGACCCGACTTTTGACAAAATCGACTCGATCCGAAAAAAGTAAAAGTCGCTCAACTCTACTGCCTAGTTTTCCAATGCAAAGATACTTTAGGAAAATGCCACTGGTGTTTTACCTCAAATATCTTTGTTGTTGTTTTTCCGCTGTTCTTGCCCTGCTATCAGCATGTTTTTTAATTTAAAGTTTACAAAGGAAATGGCTTCCGAATGAAGCTGCTCAAATAATGAACATGCTACTTCTTTTAACCCCTTCACACCTGGGCGTTTTTGTTTTTTGCTCCCCTTCTTCCCAGAGCCATAACTTTTTATTTTTCCACGGAAATAGCCGTATGAGTACTTGTTTTTTTTTTTCGGGACGAGTTGTACTTTTTGAATGACACCATTGATTTTATAATATAGTGTACTGAAAAACAGGAAAAAATTCCAAGTGCGGTGAAACTGCAAAAAAAGTGCAATTCCACAATGTATTTTTTTTTTTATTTACATTGTTCAATAAATGCTAGAACTTTTACTTAAGAGGTGAAAAAAAATCCAAAGTTTGTAAGAAAAAAAAAGTCACCATTTTCCAAGACCTGTAGGGCTTCTTTTTTGCGTGCCAAGCTGATATTTTTATTTATACCATTTTTCGGGTATTTTTCCCCCATTATTGTATTGTATTGCAATGTTGTGGCAGCTTAAAAAACGTAATTTTGGCGTTTGAGTTTTTTACACCGTTTACTAATCAGATTAATTTATGCTAGATTTTGATAGATCAGACATTTTAACACAGCGATACCAAATATGTGTATTTTCTTATTATTGTTTTATTCTGAAAGGGGCAAAACGGGGGTGATTTGAACTTTTGTATTTTTCTATTTTTTTTTTTTTTTACTGGTTTCAATAATTTCATTAGGAGACTTGAAGCTGCAATCTTTTAAATCACCTGTGCTACACATAGCAGTGCTTCAGCCCTGCTATGTGTAGCAAAAATCAAGTTCTCCTATGAACGCAGGCTACCCAGGTGACGTTCATAGGAGATTTACAAAGAAAGGCATCGGGGTCACGTGGCAGGGGCGACGATGGGCGTGTCTTGTGATGTGCTTCCGTATAGCAGAAATTAACTTGTTAAGAGTCGCGGGTGGATCGCACATGTGGCTGATAGATGCACATGACAGCTGATCAGGGAAAGGTGCAGGCTCTGCGCTGGAGGCAGGGACACAACCATATCTATACATCATAGGTAGTAAAGAGGTTAATGGCTTGCCTGCTTTAGAAGTCTCAATTGGTTGAAAAAATTGACAAAAGACAAAACGTATGCACAGCAAGTCATTTTTGCATTATGTTCATTATTTCTAGTGCCTTTTTTACACTTTTGCAGGTGGGTTCAAGGCAGAATCATTTTAAAAAATGCATTGGGCCCTCATGACTAGAGATGAGCGAACATCTTCTGCTCCCTTCTTATTCGGCAAGCTATAGCGCTTGCTGAAGAAGCTGCAGCGGGAACCCAGATATCTGAATCGCTTCCGATAATCAGGTGTCAGGGGCCGCAGCTACATGTGTTGCGTCTGTGTTGCAGTCACAACACACAGGCTCTCCATGTATGTGTTGTGATTGTCACACAGCCAGAACACGTGCAGCTGGGGCGCGGACACCTAATAATCGGAAGCACTCCAGGTATCCAGGTTCCCGCTGCAGCTTTTTCGGTAAGTGTTTTAGCTTGCTGAATAAGTAGAGAGCCAATGATATTTGCTCATGTCTACTCATGATGCCTTTTTTTGCATGCTGTCCTTGATAAGGGGGCATGCTGGAGTCAGATGCTCCTCTTCATGAATGTGGAGCATCTGACGAGTGGCATGTGCCTCCGTGCGCTGCGCTAGGAATCTCACTTCAGTCAGGTACTGGAGTGAGATTTCTGGCGTAGGCAACGCCACAGCTCGTCATGAATTAGGGCTTGTTTCCATTTGCGAGAAACATGTCCGTGTCTCGCATGTGGAAACCAAGCTCTGGCACCGGCACTCCAGAGCGGAGCGTGTGGCTCCATGTGTTGCTATGCGGCCGCACGCTCCGCTCCCAAGTGCCGCCACCACAGCTTGGTTTCCACATGCGAGACACGGACATGTTTCTCGCAAATGGAAACAAGCCCTTAGAGGAGCTGTAGCGTCAAAGCTATCCTGACCCAGCTTTTTCAATTTTGATGGGGCTATGAGACACTGGCGTGAAGATGACAAAAGATGCAAAACTTATGGGCAACTCCAAGTTATGCCAAATTTTTGTGACTTTTCAAAGTTTTTATTCCAGAATTCTGAGGTGAAAGTCATGCTGAATTTGGCCCATGGTGTGTACATACCCATAAAGAATGCAAAGAGTACCAGAGTTTAGCAGAGCAGACAATACCAAAAACCTATAGTTCATCTGTAAACCAACACAAAGAATTCATGGCTCAGTGCTTCAGTTTGACTGGCATGAGGAGCATTGCGAATATGCATTTAGCGATAACTTCCTCACCTTCATATCTGCTATAAAATCCCCTCCACAAGCAAGACTAGATTTGTGTATGGTTTATGCATTTTTTTTCATTGTCATGTTCAATGTTCAATGTCTACAATGTATAATTATTGTTTGGTCCTTATTTCACGTTAATGGTTTTTTGGTGTCAAAGTCTAATTTAGTGCATTGTTACAGAACAAATATGCTGTGTTTAAATATTCCACAGTAAATGCTTTCTGTATACAATGGCTGAAGTAATACATGACTCGGACAATTTGAAGCATATATGCTTCTACTGAGCACTGACCTTCACCATTTTACAAAATGACTTAGTAGCATCTACCAATCCAAAGTCAAACTTTTAAATAAAACTACTATGTGGCAATATTTTTATAAACTTTAGCATGAAGAAAATTATACAGGATAAAGTTCTTTGATATACTTTAAGGCTACAATAGGTTGGGAGTCAGTTTTTTTATATCCTCGCTGCCATGTTATTAAAGAGCTCAATGCTATACACCGGAGCAAGAAAAAGCAATATATCTCAATATTTGAGCTCATGCACATGACTGTGCACAAACTCGAATGATTTACTGCTGTACAGGCTCTTTCAGGTGTCATATATATGGATCAGGTATACCTAGGGGTCCAGCTCAGGGGGTGGTACTTCTGAGTGGACTCTCAACCATGTCTACAACTACGGTGGCACACCCTAATATTGAGTATAGAGGAACCTCAGCTGATGACCATGCTGCTACTATAAATAAATTACTATACAAACACCAAGACCGATATTACCGCCATATGGTGACCATATAGTGGTAGATACCGGTCCTACAGATTAAACAAGTGATTATGTGGCGCTCCTGAGGGTGCAGTTGCCACAGATGTACTGCACCTCAGCCAGAGGTGTCACACTCTGCTCTTGGGTAAGGAGGGGGCACTCCCTGAGATCCACACTTTAGCCTCCAACACTACACCACCCCAGGCCAGGGGATCTGGGCGGACCCTATTGAGGGAGTGCCCCATCTCAGGCTGGAAGGGGAACTAGGTAGAGGGTGTGGGTGGAGAGAGTGTCAGTTGTGAGGAGTTGTCATGGAAACAAGAGGGAGGAGTTAGTGAGACAGTTGGGAGAAGTGGATGAGAGCAGACGTGCAGAGAGAAGCTCCTGAGAGAGAGACAAGAGGTCCTAGGGGCCAGGGAAGTGAGGAATCCACCCTGGGCACCCGAATCCACGACGACCGTAGTCGGGTGGAAGGACCAGGTTGCAATGGGGGAACCGACCCCCAGATTAGTGGAGGAACTACAAGACTCAGCTAGCAAGCTGGAGGCTGTGGTATCTGTAAATGCCACAGCCACATCCACACATATTCACTGAAAAGGCAGCCACATAGAGTGAAGGGGACCAAGAGGACGTCACCCGACAGGACCTGAGGCTGCTGGCTTGGGACACTGTGTGTGAGGCGCAGGGCAGGAGGGCGAAGCCAGCGCAGAGAGACGAAAAGGGAAGGAACATAAGAAAGGGAGTCTCGGGAAAGTGGACCCAATTTACCTGAGAGCAAGCTGGACCACAGACCCAGGGGACACAGCACCCGGCTGGAGATTGCACCTAACAACTGTGAGTAAAGTGTGGAAACTGCATCCTGCTGTGTCCTCAGATAATTATTTACTGCATCATCTGCCCTGCACTACAAAAGGCCATCATTGAATTTAACACTTTAACTGCCCTGGGGCCTGGCTGTACCCGTGGAGAGCTGTAACATCTCAGCTGCGTCACCAACCGCCCCAGTGGACCTGAATCACAGCGTCGGACATCTTCTTATTGTTGAACACCACAGGTGGCACCACAAACTAATCCCCTATAAACTTTATTTCCCCCTTCATTTAATTGACTTTTATTAGACGCCCATGGCCACAGACCCCCTTAAAAACTGTCTGACCCGTCTCGAGTACCCCACGGCCCTAGCGGGCGCTCCAATTGCAGCACAGTTCCATATAATGACTTAAAGCTGATGTTCTGGCTGATGGAGTCATTCATTTTTCACGTTTTTTCCATCTGGCCCAGACCAACATGTCAACTTCTCCAGACAGGGCTCATCTGCAGAGTTTGCAACAAACACACTGTCCCCATCTATTCCAAACTTGCACAATTTTCTCATCCTACTGTCACCCCAATTCTGAGCTGCTAATGTAAGTATCCCTATTACTGCATCTGACGTGTGGTACCTCTTACTGCCTCCCTTTATTAATCCCACAACATATTCTCACGGTAATCTGCGGTGAATTTATTGAGTTGAACTGCGGTGAACTCACTGATTTTTGTCCCGGCCGTTAGGTCACAACAGTTCAGCCCAACAGGGAATGCAGCCTCACTGACTGGCGGATGTCACCGCTGGTCACTGATGCAGCGCTCACATCAGCTCATTCCCCTGTGGTTCTCAGCCTGGATGGTTGCATCTTGGCACCGTCCAGGTTAAAAACTGTTTATTATAGACATGGATCACGGCATGGGATGGAGCAATGGACAGGAAAGACATATGGTTGTTTTTTATTTTTGTTTTATTACAGGAGACAAGGGCTTCAATGGAATGGGCGTTAGGTGAGTAGAACAATATTTGTTATTTTTAAATAAAAAAGGAAAAGTGTGTCTTGTTTTTATTTCAAAGAAAAGATTTTAACCCCTTAATGACCTCCAATACACCTTTTAACCGTGGCAGTTAAGGGTACTTATTTCTCAGCACCACTTTTTAACGGCGCTGAAAAATAAGGTTATAGCACCCCCCAGTGTCGGAAAATGTCAGGGGTCTCGGCTAATGGGGGTAGCTGAGACCACAGAGAACATGATTTGTGTCAGTTTTAACTGGCCCCAGTGTTGCGATCACCGTTATTCACGGAATAACAGTAACCGCAAAAAAAAGTCAGATTTCCTATGTATTTCTCCTCGGATGTGATCTAGCACATCGGAAGAAAGAAAAATTGGGTCCTCCGAGCCACCCCAATACCTGCAGCAGTGTCTCCCAACCCTCAGCATCTTCTTCCAGGAAGATATTGGCGGGCGCATGTGCCTGCTGAGTTCTGCCGACCAGCACCCGGCAACAATAGGAGATTTCTACTATTGGTTCATTTTGATCTGTCACAGGCAGCAATGGGAAAGCAGAATATAATGAAACTGGACCTCTGAACTGCCCCTCAGGCTAGGAGAGCCCTGACTTTCCTTAACTCAGGGGTACCCTTGATGGTAGGAAGGCCTGAGTCACCGACCTGTCCCTATCTCCTGTCCAGCCATGAGCTAAGCCCCCAATCACCCCAGGAGGTGAACCGTAATGGTAACCCCACAGATAAAGACAGACAGGGAAAAAGTAAACTGCACAACAAAGCAAATTATCAGGACGACACAATATGTGAGTAGGGAGGAACACTATACAAATAGAGAGAAGGACAAACAACAAACTATACTTCACTAGAACCCAAATTAAGATATGAGTATCAACAGCTACTCCAACACAGGACCAGTATGCAAGAGGCACCCAAATGCTATAGTCGGCATCCAGGAGTGTTCGGAGCCATACTTAAAGGGAGAAGGCATTCCCAGCAGCCTAAGTGTTCAATAGACACAAATCAAAAAGTTAACTCCTGCAAAGCTGAACATAAGAGAACAAACCACCGCCGACACCCAAACTCACGCTGAGCAACAGGAAAGTCTATGACTGCACATTCGACTTCCCAGTGTTAACAGAGTCTGAAGCCGGCATGACATGATCACTGTGATATATAAAAAAAATAGTAAAGCAAGCCTCCCTTTATCACACCCTTAGATAGGTAAAAATAATAAAATAACAAAATGTATTTTTTTCCATTAGGGTTAGGGCTAGGGTTAGGGTTATGGTTGGGGTTATAGCTAGGGTTAGAGTTGGGGCTAGGGTTCTGGTTTGGTCTAGGGTTAGAGTTAGGCCCATGGTTAGGTTTGGGCTAGGCTTAGGCTTCGGGTTAGGGTTAGGGCTAGGGTTAGGGTTGGGGCTAGGGTTAGGCTCATGGTTAGATATAGGGTGAGGGTTCAGGCTGGTGTTAGAGCTAGGGTTAGGTTTGGGCTAGGGTTAGGCTTGGTGTTAGGGTTGGGGCTAGGGTTAGGGTTAGAGTTAGGGTTGGGGTTAGAGCTAGGGTTAGGATTGGGCTACAGTTACGGTTGTGGTTAGGGTTGGGGCTAGGCTAGGGTTGTGTTGTGGTTAGAGTTGTGGTGCTTGGGTTAGGGTTGTGGTTAGGGTTATGGTTAGGTTTGAAATTAGGGTTAGGGATGTGTTTGGGTTAGGGTTGTGTTGGGGTTAGTGCTGTGGTGTTGGGGTTAGGGTTAGGATGGTATTTGGGTTAGGGATGTGTTAGGGTTGGATGTAGAATTGGGGGGTTTCCACTGTTTAGGTACATCAGGGGGTCTCCAAACGTGACATGGCAACCGCCATTGATTCCAGCCAATTATGCATTCAAAAGTCAAATGGGCTCCCTTCTGAGCCCTGCCATGCGCCCAAACATATACAGATACAGGGTATCGGCGCACTCAGGAGAAATTGCAGAACAAATTCTGTGGTCCATTTTCTCTTGATACCCTTGTGAAAATAAAAACGTTTGGTTCCAAATTAATTTTCTTGTGAAAAATTTAAAATGTTAATTTTTTTCCTTCCACATTGCTTTAGTTCTCATGAAGCGCCTGAAGGGTTAATAAACTTGTTGAATGTGGTTTTGTGCTCCTTGAGGGGTGCAGTTTTTACAATGGTGTCATTCACAGTTATTTTCTGTTACATTGACTCCCCAAACTCACTTCAAATGTGAGGTGGTCCCTAAAAAAAGGGTTTTGTACATTTTGTTGGAAAGATGAGAAATCGCTGGTCAACTTTTAACCCTCATAACATCCTAAAAAAAAATTATGTTTCCAAAATTGTAGACATGTGGGAAATGTTATTTGTTAAAGGGAACCTGTCACCCTGTTTTTTCGATATGAGATAAAAATATGGTTCAATAGGGCCTACGCTCAGCTTTACATCAGTACCTTTTATATCCCCCGATTCCCCACCTTTGCTGCGAAAATACCTTAGTAATCTCTTCGTTTTCGTATGTCAATCACCTTGGTCCGGTCCAAAGGGTGGGGCCTAATCGCTGTCACTCCCCCTGCTCCTTGGCATGTCAGACGTAACTAGATCTGTGAATAGCACAGATAGTGGTCAGTTTCTGCGGTTGCGCATTGAATTAGCGTCTCGCCCATGCGCAGTATGCTTTGACCAACTGTGGTCAAAGCATGAAATCATTTTTGCGCATGCGCCGGCTTTTGACCCAAAGCTCTGTGCCCCGGAAGCATAGAAAGACTTCCGGGGCACAGAATGTCAAGGAAAATGCCGGCGCATGCGCAATAATGAGTTGTATGCTTTGTGCACTGTTTGTGCAAAACATACTGCGCATGCGCGAGACGCCACTGGAATGCGCAGGAGCAGAAAACTACGCCAAAGCAGGAAAGAAGATTCGTAAAGCAAAGCCGGAGGTGGGGAGAATCGGCGATTAGGCCACGCCCATCGGACCGGACCGGGGTGATTGACATATGAAAATGGAGAGATTACTAAGGTATTTTGGCAGCAAAGGTGGGGGATATGAAAGGTACTGATGTAAAGCTGAGCTCAGGCCCTATTGAACCATATTTTTATCTCATATCGAAAAAACGGGGTGACAGGTTCTCTTTAACCATTTTGTGCAATATGACTCTCTGATTTAAGGGCACAAAAATTAAGTTTTAAAATTGCAAAATTTTCAAAAATTTTGCCAAATTTCCGTTTTTTACATAAATAAACACAAGTCATATAGAAGAAATTTTACCACTACAATATGAAGTACAATATGACACGAAAAAACATTGAAGCATTCCAGAGCTCATAAACCTCATAAAGTGATAGTGGTCAGAATTGAAAAATTGGCTTGGTCATTAAGTACCAAATTGGCTCTGTCACTAAGGGGTTATACTTGCTGTGTGTTTATTTATAATATAACTATAGGATTAGTAATGCATAGGCGTCTTTTCGACGCCTCTCCATTACTAACCCGTGGCTTGATGTCACCAGTAGTGTTAAGCGATACCTTCCGATACGCAAAGGTATCGGTATCGGATGGTATCGGCCAATATCCGAAAAATATCGGATATTGCCGATACCGATACCCGATACCAATGCAAGTAAATGGGACACAAGTATCGTAAGCCATCCTGGATGGTTCCCAGGGTCTGAAGGAGAGGAAACTCTCCTTCAGGCCCTGGGATCCATATTCATGTAAAAAATAAAGAATTAAAATAAAAAATATGGATATACTCACCCCTCCGGCAGCCCCTGGACCTTACCGAATGTAACCGGCAGCCTCCGTTCCTAAGAATGAGGAGTTTAGGACCTTCGATGACGTCGTGGCTTGTGATTGGTCGCGTGACCGCTCATGTGACCGCTCACGTGACCAATCACAAGCCGCGACGTCATCGTCCTCATTCTTAGGAACGGAGGCTGCCGGTTACATCAGTAAGGTCCAGGGTCCGCCGGAGGGGTGAGTATATCCATATTTTTTATTTTAATTCTTTATTTTTTACATGAATATGGATCCCAGGGCCTGAAGGAGAGTCTCCTCTCCTCCAGACCCTGGGAACCATACACTGGGAACTTCCGATTCCGATTTCCGATATCACAAAAATATCGGAACTCGGTATTGGAATTCCGATAACGCAAGTATCGGCCGATACCCGATACTTGCGGTATTGGAATGCTCAACACTAGTCACCAGACAATAAAAAGGTGACATCAATCCCACAAATATGAACCCCACTTGCCACAGCCACAGGGCAAATGGGAAGAGCAGGGCAAAATGCCAGAATTGGCGCATCTAATAGATGTGCCTTTTCTGGGTGGCTGTGTGCTGCACTTTTTATGCTGGGGTGGGCCAATATCCATGGCCCCTTAGCAGCCTGAGAATACCAGCCCCCAGCTGTCTGCTTTAGCTTGGCTGGTTGTCAAAAATGGGGTGGACCCCACTCCATTTTTCGAAATTATTTATTTAGATAATAAAAAATACTTCAGGGGACCTCTTTATTCTTGATAACCAACCTTGCTAAAGCTAACAGCTGAGGGTTGCAGCCCGCAGCTATCAGGTTTGCCTGGCTGGTTATCAAAAATACAGAGGAACCTCAAGTCATTTTTTTTATTATTTGTTTATTTATAGAGCAGGCAGAGGCTGATAAATACTCCCATCAGCCGCTGCCTGCCCTTCCTGTTATCAACTGAATACAACTCTCAACATTGTCCCCTGCTGGCCCTGATCACAGCACAAGCAGGGGACAGTGATGTGAGCTGTCTTCATCATCCGGCGCTGAGGAACAGCGCAAACAGCACCGCTGATTCCCAGGCACTGGTATGTATCATCCTGATGTGGCAAAGGTTGCCACACATATGACACAAGTATGACATGCGCGTACACATGAACAGTGATATTTCCGGTACTGGTTTTTCTGGTTCTGGAAATATCAGGATGTATGAAAGAGCCCTAAAATACAGCAGTGCTGCAAGAGGCAAAACTCAGAGAGACATATGAAGATCACGGTGAGTCGGGGAGTGATGAGGAGGCATACAGGTCACCACTGTGACATCCTCACAGTTCCCTTCTACACAATATGATGCCACCACAGTTTTATTATACAAAGTACAAAAATCCTCCAAACTGTACAATGCCCCACAGTGGTCCACACACTGAATGATGGGTCCCACAGTAGCCACTGCACTCTATAATGGCCCCTTTGATGGCTCTAAAGTAGATCACTCACTGTATCATGCCTCCATACTGTACGATCACTCCAAATTAGCCCCCATACTGTATGAAAGTCCCCTCACTGTATCATGGCCCCTTTAGTAGCCCCCACACTCTCATGGCCCCCTTAATACCCTTCATTGTTGTATGAAGGCCCTCTTAGTAGTCCCCCCAAATGTGTGAGGATGCCTTTAGTTCCCTTTTTTCCCCTTACTATGAATGAGGGCCACCTTCATTACCCCCACTATGTATGAGCATCCCCTTAGTAGACCCTTCACATAATGGCCCTTACATAATATTTAAATAAGAGATAAAAATAAGCATCTAATACCTAACCCCGGCGAGTCCAGCTGAAGGTCACGGGGCAGACTGACACTCTTGCGTCTTGGGACTCCTACATGTTTATGGAATAACATCATCACTTTACTCCACTTGGGACCTAACATTCTGCACACCGCAGGCTTAAAGCATCCTGTGGCCTACAGAATGGAATGACCTGCAATCTACAAACTATGTTGAACTGCTATACCACAGAGTTTAACCCCTTACTGCCATTGGATGGGATAGTATGTCCAATGGCAGTATCCACCGCTTTGATGTGGGCTCCAGCGGTGAGCCCGCATCAAAGCCGGGACATGTCTGCTGTTTTGAACTCTGACAGCGGCATTTAATGCGTGCTTCTGGACATCGGGCCAGAAATACGCACACCGCTGATCCCCGTCATGTGATCGGGGTTCATCGGTTGTCGGCATAACAACCAGAGGTCTCCTTGAGACCTCTATTGTTGTTGATGCTGGATTCCTATGAGCGCCACCCAGTGGTCGGCGCTCATAGCAATGCAGTAATTCTACTACATAGAGGTGATCTGAGCATTGCCTCTATGTAGCAGAGCCAATCAAGTTGTGGCAGCTTCTAGCCTCCCATGGAGGCTATTGAAGCATGCCAAAATTTAATAAAAAATAGTTTTAACAATATCACCCCCCTTTCACCCCATTCAAAATTAAACAATCTATGTAGCAGAGCCGATCGAGTTGTGCCAGCTTTTAGCCTCCTGTGGAGACTATTGAAGCACGGCAAAATTTTAAAAAAATTTGCTTAAAAATATATTAAAAAAAAAAAAAAAAAAAAGTTCAAATCACCCCCCTTTTGCCCCATTCAAAATAAAGCAATACAAAAAATCAAAGCTACACATATTTGGTATCGCTTCTTTCAGTATTGCCTATCTATCATTAAAAAAGGATTAACCTGATTGCTAAACGGCATAGCGAGAAAAAAATCGAAACGCTAAAATTACGTTTTTTTTGTCGCCCTGACAATGCATTAAAATGCAATAACGGGCGATCAAAAGAATGGATCTGCACAAAAGTGGTATCATTAAAAACGTCAGCTCGGCACGCAAAAAAAACCCCTCACCCAACCTGAGATCACGAAAAATGGAGATGCTACAGGTATCAGAAAATTTCACAATTTTTAGCAAACTTTGGAATTTTTTTCACCACCTAGATAAAAAAGAGCCTAGACATGTTTGGTATCTATGAACTCGTGATGACCTGGAGAATCATAATGGCAGGTCAGTTCTGAACCTAGCAAAAAAGCCAAACAAAAAACAAGTATAGGATTGCACTTTTGCAATTTCACCGCACTTGGAATTTTTTCCCGTTTTCAAGTACACAGCATGCTAAAACCAATGATGTCGTTCAAAAGTACAACTTGTCCTGCAAAAAATAAGCCCTCACGTGGCCATATTGATGGAAAAATAAAAAAAAGTTATGGCTCTGGAAAGAAGAGGAGCGAAAAAGAAAAAACACAAAACTGAAAAAAAGCTTTGGTCATGTAGGGGTTAACTGTATCGGCATTGCCACCCCACTGCCCCCTGTAGCTATGCTACTGGTATTGATATATGGTATTGATATACTGTCAAATAAACATTAAATCTAAAGAACACCTCAGTGTGTACTGAGTCCAGTAAACTGTAAAGCATGGTCTACTATATTACAGTTTGAATTAGTACTGGGTGTGGAGCAGGTACAGACCATACCTGTGCCCATGCTATCAACATTCAGTATTAACTATAATGTACTGCTGCCTATTGTAATGAAAAGTTTTGCAAGAATTTCAATTTAGAGACAACTCAAACCCCACTGTTTAGCCTCCAGGGTGACATTTCCACAACGAGCATTTGGTAATTTTTTGATGTTGCAGATTTCTCTACCTATAATGTAAATTAGGTTGTGTGCGTTTTTTTCATTGCAATTTTGAGCACTTTTTTAACATGTATTTTCAATGTGTTTTTTTTTTTTTTTGCATGTCGTGCTTTAAATAAAGCTGTTTTGTTTCTTATAGTTTGTAATATTTGGCTTTGATACAGTTATATGCAGCTTACATTCTTTTCTACTGCATTTATGCAGTAGAAATGCACAAAAAATGCAATTTTGTTTTTTTTTTATAAGCAGAATTTCTGCATTTAATGTAGTTCTTTAGGGAAAATTCACACATAAAACTCCGTGTACTTGCAAGAGAAATTGACCTGTTTCAGGTTTCAAACATGCCTTGCAGAACAGTTTACACAACATAAAAAAGCACAGTGCGCATGAGATTTCTATAATTCGCTTTGCTGGAACTGTAAACTTCTGTGTTTTTGGCACAGTGCAAATATGCAGCATCAAAAACACATGTTAGAAATTTAACCTAAGTTTCTGAAATCAATATAGCTCATTGCACCTAAATATGCTTACTGGTCAGGGGTATGAGGTTTCTTTGTACAGTGGGGAAAAAAGTATTCAGTCAGCCACCAATTGTGTAAGTTTTTCCACATAAAAAGATGAGAGGCCTGTAATTGACATCATAGGTAGACCACAACAATGAGAATCAAAATGAGAAAACAAATCCAGAAAATCACCTTGTCTGATTTGGCAAGATTTATTTAGCAAATTATGGTGGAAAACAAGTATTTGGTCATTAACAAAAGTTCATCTCAGTATTTTGTTATATATCCTTTTGTTGGCAATGACAGAGGTCAAACGTATTCTGTAAGTCTTCACAGGGTTGGCACACACTGTTGGTGATATGTTGGCCCATTCCTCCATGCAGATCTCCTTTAGAGCAGTTATGTTTTGGACCTGTCGCTGAGCAACACAGATTTTCAACTCCCTCCAAAGGTTTTCTATGGAGTTGAGATCTAGAGACTGGCTAGGCTACTCCAGGACCTTCATATGCTTCTTACGGAGCCACTTCTTCGCTGCCCTGGGCGTGTGCTTGGGATCATTATCAAACTGAAAGATCCATCCACGTTTCATCTTCAATGCCCTTGCTGATGGATGGAGGTTTGCACTCAAAATCTCACAATATAGGGTTTTAGTCGTCGTGATTCTTCCGCTGCATGGGATAGATTCCAAACCTTATCTGCCTCTGCGGTCTCCCATTCAGCTTTGGCCACTGCTGAGCATAGACGTCTGTGCCAGTGTCCTGCTCAGGCTCATGGTGTTTACTTGGTTACTGCTGGCTCTCCAGCCAAGTCTATAGTAACCAGCCTTAAGCAGCGGCAACGTGACGCTCTGGAGTCTATGTCTGGAGATCACCTTACTAAGCATGTCCGTGATGTTGCATCTTCCTATTGGTGGACAGATGTCAGCTACTCTGGTGATGTGGCAGCTCTGGATTGGTCCACGGGCAAGGTCCTGTCTGACTGGACATGTGCCTTGTGTATAAAAGGCTCTCAGGGGCGCACACCGGTGCACTAGTATCATTCTCATTATGTGTGTGTATGGAACATTGCATCACTGTGGTCTTTACCAGCATATGCTCAGGGTCAGCAGTAAGCTGTTAGAATTCAGGTTCTCCGGAGAGGAGTTTGTCTGTATGAATTCAGGGCTGGCGTCTAGTCATTAGAAGTCCGGCACCTCCGGAGAGGAGTCGGTTGAGTGCTTTTGCTGACTGTGTGACCACTTTTTGCTTCTTAACTCTTGAGCAGGCTTCTTTCCCCTGTGAGGTTAACAGGGATCGTATCTAGCGTCATTCCTATTCCGTTACTGTGTGCGAGTGACACAGCTCTACTGCAGAGCATCTATTCCGTAACTGTGTGCAAGTGACATAGCTCTATTGCAGAGCATCTATTCCGTTACTGTGTGCGAGTGACACAGCTCTACTGCAGAGCATCTATTCCGTAACTGTGTGTGAGTGACATCGCTCTATTGCAGAGCATCTATTTCGTTACTGTATGCGAGTCACACGGCTCTAAAGCAGAGCATCTGTTTTGTTTCCGCTTGCATGTTCTTTTCATGTGCTGTTCACTGAGTGGCGTTTAACTCATTGTGTGCAAGTAATCGCTTGCTATGTGTTCTGTCATTGTTCACATTAGCTGCAGTTTAACATCTATGCACGGTGGACCCCAGGTTGCGATTTCACTTCTCTATTAAATTTATTTAGTGCAATCCACCAACCCTAACACATGGCCCCATTCATTCTTTCTTGTACATGGATCAGTCGTCCTGGTTCCTTTGCTGAGAAACAGCTTCAAAGCATGATGTTGCCACCCCCATGCTTCACAGTAGGTATGGTGTTCTTTGGATGCAACTCAGCATTCTGTCTCATCCAAACACGATGAGTTTTGTTTCTACCAAACAGTTCTACTTTGGTTTCATCAGACCATATGATGTTCTCCCAATACTCTTCTAGATAATCTAAATGTTCTCAAACTTCAGCTGGGCCCGGACATGTACTGGCTTAAGCAGGGGGGCACATCTGGCATTGCAGGATCTGAGTCCCTGGCGGTGTAGTGTGTTACTGATGGTAGCCTTTGTTACGGTGGTCCCAGTTCTATGCAGGTCATTCACTAGGTCTCCCCGTGTGGTTTTGGGATTTTTGCTCACCTTTCTTGTGATCATTTTGACCACACGGGGTGAGATCTTGCATGGAGCCCCAGATCGAGGGAAATTATCAGTGATCTTGCATGTTCTCCATTTTATTATTATTGCTCCCACAGTTGATTTCATCACACTAAGCTGCTTGCCTATTGCAGATTCAGTCTTCCCAGTCTGGTGCAGGGCTACAATTTTGTTTCTGGTGTCCTTTTACAGCTCTTTGGTCTTCACCATAGTGGAGTTTGGAGTGTGACTGTTTGAGGTTGTGGACAGGTGTCTTTTATACTGATAACAAGTTCAAACAGGTGACATTACTACAGGTAATGAGTGGAGGACAGAGGAGCCTTTTAACCCCTTAACCCCCAAAGGTGGTTTGCACGTTAATGACCGGGCCAATTTTTACAATTCTGACCACTGTCCATTTATGAGGTTATAACTCTGGAACGCTTCAACGGATCCTGATGATTCTGACACTCTTTTCCCGTGACATATTGTACTTCATGATAGTGGTAAAATTTCTTTGATCTTACCTGTGTTTATTTATGAAAACAACAGAAATTTGGCGAAAATTTTGAAAATTTTGCAATTTTCCAACTTTGAATTTTTATGCCCTTAAATCACAGAGATATGTCACACAAAATACTTAATAAGTAACATTTCCCACATGTCTACTTTACATCAGCACAATTTAGGAACCACATTTTTTTTGTTAGGAAGTTATAAGGGTTAAAATTTCTCATTTTTACAACACCATTTTTTTTAGGGACCACATCACATTTGAAGTCATTTTGAGGGGTCTTGTTGTGAAATTGGATTCTGGGCTCCCCCGGTGGCCACTTGTGGAATTGAACTTGTGTGCATCATCCCCTCTGTTCACCTGCTCCTATCAGTATGTGGGAGTCGCTATATAACCTTGCTCCTCTGTCAGTTTCTTGCCGGTCAACAATGTAATCAGAAGCCTTCTGTGCTTGTTCCTGCTACTAGACAACTCCCAGTTAAGTTGGACTTTTGTCCTTGTGTGTTTTTGCATTTTGTTCCTGTTCACAGCTGCTGTTTCGTTACTGTGTCTGGAAAGCTCTTGTGATCGGAAATTGCCACTCTGGTGTTATGAGTTAATGCTAGAGTCTTAAAGGAATTTCTGGATGGTGTTTTGATAGGGTTTTCTGCTGACCATGAAAGTGTCCTTTCTGTCTTCCTGCTATCTAGAAAGCGGACCTCGATTTTGCTAAACCTATTTTCATACTACGTTTGTCATTTCATCTAAAATCACCGCCAATATATGTGGGGGCCTCTGTCTGCCTTTTGGGAAAATTTCTCTAGAGGTGAGCCAGGACTGTCTTTTCCTCTGCTAGGATTAGGTAGTTCTCCGGCTGGCGCTGGGCATCTAGGGTTAAAAAACGTAGGCATGCTACCCGGCCACTTCTAGTTGTGCGGCAGGTTTAGTTCATGGTCAGTATAGTTTCCATCTTCCAAGAGCTAGTTCTCATATATGCTGGGCTATGTTCTCTCGCCATTGAGAATCATGACAGTTTGACCGGCCCAAAAAAGGGTTAAATTACTGGCTGAGAAAGGAGAGAAAAAAGAAGTCTGCTACAATTTTTTTTTTTTTTTCCTCTAGTTCTGAGTGTGCTCTTAATTGAATCACTTGCTAGTCTGCCTGTACTGCAGCCTTCCTCTCTTTCTCTCCTTCTAATCCTTGAATGGCTCTGTGTTCACCTGTTTCAAATGGATCTTCAGAGTGTAGCTATAGGTTTGAATAATCTCGCCACAAAGGTACAAAATTTGCAAGATTTTGTTGTTCATGCACCTATGTCTGAGCCTAGAATTCCTTTGCCTGAATTCTTCTCGGGGAATAGATCTCACTTTCAAAATTTTAAAAATAATTGCAAATTGTTTTTGTCCCTGAAGTCTCGCTCTGCCGGAGACCCTGCACAGCAGGTCAGGATTGTAATTTCCTTGCTCCGGGGCGACCCTCAAGACTGGGCTTTTGCATTGGCACCAGGGGATCCTGCGTTGCTCAATGTAGATGCGTTTTTTCTGGCCTTGGGGTTGCTTTATGAGGAACCTCATTTAGAGCTTCAGGCGGAAAAGGCCTTGATGTCCTTGTCTCAGGGGCAAGATGAAGCTGAAATATACTGCCAAAAATTCCGCAAATGGTCTGTGCTTACTCAGTGGAATGAGTGCGCCCTGGCGGCGATTTTCAGAGAAGGTCTCTCTGATGCCATTAAGGATGTTATGGTGGGGTTCCCTGTGCCTGCGAGTCTGAATGAGTCCATGACGATGGCTATTCAGATCGATAGGCGTCTGCGGGAGCGCAAACCTGTGCACCATTTGGCGGTGTCTACTGAGAAAACGCCAGAAAATATGCAATGTGATAGAATTCTGTCCAGAAGCGAGCGGCAGAATTTTAGACTAAAAAATGGGTTGTGCTTCTATTGTGGTGATTCAACTCATGTTATATCAGCATGCTTTAAGCGTACTAAGAAGCCTGACAAGTCTGTTTCAATTAGCACTTTACAGTCTAAGTTTATTCTATCTGTGACCCTGATTTGTTCTTTGTCATCTATTACCGCGGACGCCTATGTCGACTCTGGCGCTGCTTTGAGTCTTATGGATTGGTCCTTTGCCAAAAGCTGTGGGTATGATTTGGAGCCACTGGAGGCTCCGATACCTCTGAAAGGGATTGACTCCACCCCATTGGCTAGTAATAAACCACAATACTGGACACAAGTGACTATGCGTGTTAATCCGGATCACCAGGAGGTTATTCGCTTTCTGGTGCTGTATAATCTACATGATGTTTTGGTGCTGGGATTGCCATGGCTGCAATCTCATAACCCAGTCCTCGACTGGAGAGCTATGTCTGTGTTAAGCTGGGGATGTAAAGGAACTCATGGGGACGTACCTTTGGTTTCCATTTCATCATCTATTCCCTCTGAGATTCCTGAATTCTTGTCTGACTTTCGTGACGTTTTTGAAGAACCCAAGGTTGGTTCACTACCTCCGCACCGGGAGTGCGATTGTGCCATAGACTTGATTCCGGGTAGTAAATACCCTAAGGGTCGTTTATTTAATCTGTCTGTGCCTGAACACGCTGCTATGCGAGAATATATAAAGGAGTCCTTGGAAAAGGGACATATTCGTCCTTCGTCATCTCCCTTAGGAGCCGTTTTTTTCTTTGTGTCTAAGAAAGACGGCTCTTTGAGGCCGTGTATTGATTATCGACTTTTGAATAAAATCACGGTAAAATATCAATATCCGTTACCACTGCTTACTGATTTGTTTGCTCGTATAAAGGGGGCCAAGTGGTTCTCTAAGATTGATCTCCGTGGGGCGTATAATTTGGTGCGAATCAAGCAGGGGGATGAGTGGAAAACCGCATTTTATACGCCCGAGGGCCATTTTGAGTATTTGGTGATGCCTTTTGGTCTTTCAAATGCCCCTTCAGTCTTCCAGTCCTTTATGCATGACATTTTCCGCGATTATTTGGATAAATTTATGATTGTGTATCTGGATGATATTCTGATTTTTTCGGATGACTGGGACTCTCATGTCCAGCAGGTCAGGAGGGTTTTTCAGGTTTTGCGGTCTAATTCCTTGTGTGTGAAGGGTTCTAAGTGTGTTTTTGGGGTTCAAAAGATTTCTTTCTTGGGATACATTTTTTCCCCCTCTTCCATCGAGATGGATCCTGTCAAGGTTCAGGCTATTGGTGATTGGACGCAACCCTCTTCTCTTAAGAGTCTTCAGAAATTTTTGGGCTTTGCTAACTTTTATCGTCGATTTATTGCTGGTTTTTCTGATGTTGTAAAACCATTGACTGATTTGACTAAGAAGGGTGCTGATGTTGCTGATTGGTCCCCTGATGCTGTGGAGGCCTTTCGGGAGCTCAAGCGCCGCTTTTCTTCCGCCCCAGTGTTGCGTCAGCCTGATGTTGCTCTTCCTTTTCAGGTTGAGGTCGACGCTTCTGAAATCGGAGCTGGGGCGGTGTTGTCGCAGAGAAGTTCCGACTGCTCCGTGATGAGACCTTGTGCTTTTTTTTCCCGTAAATTTTCGCCCGCCGAGCGGAATTATGATATTGGGAATCGGGAGCTTTTGGCCATGAAGTGGGCTTTTGAGGAGTGGCATCACTGGCTTGAGGGGGCCAGACATCAGGTGGTGGTATTGACTGACCACAAAAATTTAATTTACCTTGAGTCTGTCAGGCGCCTGAATCCTAGACAGGCGCGCTGGTCGTTGTTTTTCTCTCGGTTTAATTTTGTGGTGTCGTACCTACCGGGTTCTAAGAATGTTAAGGCGGATGCCCTTTCTAGGAGTTTTGAGCCTGACTCCCCTGGTAATTCTGAGCCCACAGGTATCCTTAAAGATGGAGTGATATTGTCTGCCGTTTCTCCAGACCTGCGGCGGGCCTTGCAGGAGTTTCAGGCGGATAGACCTGATCGTTGCCCACCTGGTAGACTGTTTGTTCCTGATGATTGGACCAGTAGAGTCATCTCTGAGGTTCATTCTTCTGCGTTGGCAGGTCATCCTGGAATCTTTGGTACCAGGGATTTGGTGGCAAGGTCCTTCTGGTGGCCTTCCCTGTCACGAGATGTGCGAGGCTTTGTGCAGTCTTGTGACGTTTGTGCTCGGGCCAAGCCTTGTTGTTCTCGGGCTAGTGGATTGTTGTTGCCCTTGCCTATCCCGAAGAGGCCTTGGACGCACATCTCGATGGATTTTATTTTGGATCTGCCTGTTTCTCAGAAGATGTCTGTCATCTGGGTGGTGTGTGACCGTTTCTCTAAGATGGTCCATCTGGTTCCCTTGCCTAAGTTGCCTTCTTCTTCCGAGTTGGTTCCTCTGTTTTTTCAAAATGTTGTTCGTTTGCATGGTATTCCTGAGAATATCGTTTCTGACAGAGGGACCCAATTCGTGTCTAGATTTTGGCGGGCATTCTGTGCTAGGATGGGCATAGATTTGTCTTTTTCGTCTGCTTTCCATCCTCAGACTAATGGCCAGACCGAGCGGACTAATCAGACCTTGGAGACATATTTGAGGTGTTTTGTGTCTGCGGATCAGGATGATTGGGTTGCTTTTTTGCCTTTGGCGGAGTTCGCCCTCAATAATCGGGCCAGCTCTGCCACCTTGGTGTCCCCGTTTTTCTGTAATTCGGGGTTTCATCCTCGATTTTCCTCCGGTCAAGTGGAATCTTCGGATTGTCCTGGAGTGGATGCTGTGGTGGAAAGGTTGCATCAGATTTGGGGGCAGGTGGTGGACAATTTGAAGTTGTCCCAGGAGAAGACTCAGCTTTTTGCCAACCGCCGTCGTCGTGTTGGTCCTCGGCTTTGTGTTGGGGACTTGGTGTGGTTGTCTTCTCGTTTTGTCCCTATGAGGGTTTCTTCTCCTAAGTTTAAGCCTCGGTTCATCGGCCCGTACAAGATATTGGAGATTCTTAACCCTGTGTCCTTCCGTTTGGACCTCTGTCATGATTCTCAATGGCGAGAGAACATAGCCCAGCATATATGAGAACTAGCTCTTGGAAGATGGAAACTATACTGACCATGAACTAAACCTGCCGCACAACTAGAAGTGGCCGGGTAGCATGCCTACGTTTTTTATCCCTAGATGCCCAGCGCCAGCCGGAGAACTACCTAATCCTAGCAGAGGAAAAGACAGTCCTGGCTCACCTCTAGAGAAATTTTCCCAAAAGGCAGACAGAGGCCCCCACATATATTGGCGGTGATTTTAGATGAAATGACAAACGTAGTATGAAAATAGGTTTAGCAAAATCGAGGTCCGCTTACTAGATAGCATGAAGACAGAAAGGGCACTTTCATGGTCAGCAGAAAACCCTATCAAAACACCATCCAGAAATTACTTTAAGACTCTAGCATTAACTCATAACACCAGAGTGGCAATTTCCGCTCACAAGAGCTTTCCAGACACAGTAACGAAACAGCAGCTGTGAACAGGAACAAAATGCAAAAACACACAAGGACAAAAGTCCAACTTAGCTAGGAGTTGTCTAGTAGCAGGAACATGCACAGAAGGCTTCTGATTACATTGTTGACCGGCATGAAACTGACAGAGGAGCAAGGTAATATATAGCGACTCCCACATCCTGATAGGAGCAGGTGAACAGAGGGGATGATGCACACAAGTACAATTCCACAAGTGGCCACCGGGGGAGCCCAGAATCCAATTTCACAACAGTACCCCCCCCTCAAGGAGGGGGCACCGAACCCTCACCAGAACCACCAGGGCGATCAGGATGAGCAACATCAGGCTGACGCAACACTGGGGCGGAAGAAAAGCGGCGCTTGAGCTCCTGAAAGGCCTCCACAGCATCAGGGGACCAATCAGCAACATCAGCACCCTTCTTAGTCAAATCAGTCAATGGTTTTACAACATCAGAAAAACCAGCAATAAATCGACGATAAAAGTTAGCAAAGCCCAAAAATTTCTGAAGACTCTTAAGAGAAGAGGGTTGCGTCCAATCACCAATAGCCTGAACCTTGACAGGATCCATCTCGATGGAAGAGGGGGAAAAAATGTATCCCAAGAAGGAAATCTTTTGAACCCCAAAAACACACTTAGAACCCTTCACACACAAGGAATTAGACCGCAAAACCTGAAAAACCCTCCTGACCTGCTGGACATGAGAGTCCCAGTCATCCGAAAAAATCAGAATATCATCCAGATACACAATCATAAATTTATCCAAATAATCGCGGAAAATGTCATGCATAAAGGACTGGAAGACTGAAGGGGCATTAGAAAGACCAAAAGGCATCACCAAATACTCAAAATGGCCCTCGGGCGTATTAAATGCGGTTTTCCACTCATCCCCCTGCTTGATTCGCACCAAATTATACGCCCCACGGAGATCAATCTTAGAGAACCACTTGGCCCCCTTTATACGAGCAAACAAATCAGTAAGCAGTGGTAACGGATATTGATATTTAACCGTGATTTTATTCAAAAGACGATAATCAATACACGGCCTCAAAGAGCCATCTTTCTTAGCCACAAAGAAAAAACCGGCTCCTAAGGGAGATGACGAAGAACGAATATGTCCCTTTTCCAAGGACTCCTTTATATATTCTCGCATAGCCGCGTGTTCAGGCACAGACAGATTAAATAAACGACCCTTAGGGTATTTACTACCCGGGATCAAGTCTATGGCACAATCGCACTCCCGGTGCGGAGGTAGTGAACCAACCTTGGGTTCTTCAAAAACGTCACGAAAGTCAGACAAGAATTCAGGAATCTCAGAGGGAATAGATGATGAAATGGAAACCAAAGGTACGTCCCCATGAGTTCCTTTACATCCCCAGCTTAACACAGACATAGCTCTCCAGTCGAGGACTGGGTTATGAGATTGCAGCCATGGCAATCCCAGCACCAAAACATCATGTAGATTATACAGCACCAGAAAGCGAATAACCTCCTGGTGATCCGGATTAACACGCATAGTCACTTGTGTCCAGTATTGTGGTTTATTACTAGCCAATGGGGTGGAGTCAATCCCTTTCAGAGGTATCGGAGCCTCCAATGGCTCCAAATCATACCCACAGCGTTTGGCAAAGGACCAATCCATAAGACTCAAAGCAGCGCCAGAGTCGACATAGGCGTCCGCGGTAATAGATGACAAAGAACAAATCAGGGTCACAGATAGAATAAACTTAGACTGTAAAGTGCTAATTGAAACAGACTTGTCAGGCTTCTTAGTACGCTTAAAGCATGCTGATATAACATGAGTTGAATCACCACAATAGAAGCACAACCCATTTTTTCGTCTAAAATTCTGCCGCTCGCTTCTGGACAGAATTCTATCACATTGCATATTTTCTGGCGTTTTCTCAGTAGACACCGCCAAATGGTGCACAGGTTTGCGCTCCCGCAGACGCCTATCGATCTGAATAGCCATCGTCATGGACTCATTCAGACTCGCAGGCACAGGGAACCCCACCATAACATCCTTAATGGCATCAGAGAGACCTTCTCTGAAAATCGCCGCCAGGGCGCACTCATTCCACTGAGTAAGCACAGACCATTTGCGGAATTTTTGGCAGTATATTTCAGCTTCATCTTGCCCCTGAGACAAGGACATCAAGGCCTTTTCCGCCTGAAGCTCTAAATGAGGTTCCTCATAAAGCAACCCCAAGGCCAGAAAAAACGCATCCACATTGAGCAACGCAGGATCCCCTGGTGCCAATGCAAAAGCCCAGTCTTGAGGGTCGCCCCGGAGCAAGGAAATTACAATCCTGACCTGCTGTGCAGGGTCTCCGGCAGAGCGAGACTTCAGGGACAAAAACAATTTGCAATTATTTTTAAAATTTTGAAAGTGAGATCTATTCCCCGAGAAGAATTCAGGCAAAGGAATTCTAGGCTCAGACATAGGTGCATGAACAACAAAATCTTGCAAATTTTGTACCTTTGTGGCGAGATTATTCAAACCTGTAGCTACACTCTGAAGATCCATTTGAAACAGGTGAACACAGAGCCATTCAAGGATTAGAAGGAGAGAAAGAGAGGAAGGCTGCAGTATAGGCAGACTAGCAAGTGATTCAATTAAGAGAACACTCAGAACTAGAGGGAAAAAAAAAAAAAAAAAATTGTAGCAGACTTCTTTTTTCTCTCCTTTCTCAGCCAGTAATTTAACCCTTTTTTGGGCCGGTCAAACTGTCATGATTCTCAATGGCGAGAGAACATAGCCCAGCATATATGAGAACTAGCTCTTGGAAGATGGAAACTATACTGACCATGAACTAAACCTGCCGCACAACTAGAAGTGGCCGGGTAGCATGCCTACGTTTTTTATCCCTAGATGCCCAGCGCCAGCCGGAGAACTACCTAATCCTAGCAGAGGAAAAGACAGTCCTGGCTCACCTCTAGAGAAATTTTCCCAAAAGGCAGACAGAGGCCCCCACATATATTGGCGGTGATTTTAGATGAAATGACAAACGTAGTATGAAAATAGGTTTAGCAAAATCGAGGTCCGCTTACTAGATAGCATGAAGACAGAAAGGGCACTTTCATGGTCAGCAGAAAACCCTATCAAAACACCATCCAGAAATTACTTTAAGACTCTAGCATTAACTCATAACACCAGAGTGGCAATTTCCGCTCACAAGAGCTTTCCAGACACAGTAACGAAACAGCAGCTGTGAACAGGAACAAAATGCAAAAACACACAAGGACAAAAGTCCAACTTAGCTAGGAGTTGTCTAGTAGCAGGAACATGCACAGAAGGCTTCTGATTACATTGTTGACCGGCATGAAACTGACAGAGGAGCAAGGTAATATATAGCTACTCCCACATCCTGATAGGAGCAGGTGAACAGAGGGGATGATGCACACAAGTACAATTCCACAAGTGGCCACCGGGGGAGCCCAGAATCCAATTTCACAACAGACCTCCCTGCATCCTTTTCGATTCATAATGTTTTTCATCGGTCATTGTTGCGCAGGTATGAGGTACCGGTTGTGCCTTCCGTTGAGCCTCCTGCTCCGGTGTTGGTTGAGGGTGAGTTGGAGTACGTTGTGGAAAAGATCTTAGACTCTCGTGTTTCCAGATGGAGACTCCAGTATCTGGTCAAATGGAAGGGATACGGTCAGGAGGATAATTCTTGGGTCACTGCCTCTGATGTTCATGCCTCCGATCTTGTCCGTGCCTTTCATAGGGCTCATCCTGATCGCCCTGGTGGTTCTGGTGAGGGTTCGGTGCCCCCTCCTTGAGGGGGGGGTACTGTTGTGAAATTGGATTCTGGGCTCCCCCGGTGGCCACTTGTGGAATTGAACTTGTGTGCATCATCCCCTCTGTTCACCTGCTCCTATCAGTATGTGGGAGTCGCTATATAACCTTGCTCCTCTGTCAGTTTCTTGCCGGTCAACAATGTAATCAGAAGCCTTCTGTGCTTGTTCCTGCTACTAGACAACTCCCAGTTAAGTTGGACTTTTGTCCTTGTGTGTTTTTGCATTTTGTTCCTGTTCACAGCTGCTGTTTCGTTACTGTGTCTGGAAAGCTCTTGTGATCGGAAATTGCCACTCTGGTGTTATGAGTTAATGCTAGAGTCTTAAAGGAATTTCTGGATGGTGTTTTGATAGGGTTTTCTGCTGACCATGAAAGTGTCCTTTCTGTCTTCCTGCTATCTAGAAAGCGGACCTCGATTTTGCTAAACCTATTTTCATACTACGTTTGTCATTTCATCTAAAATCACCGCCAATATATGTGGGGGCCTCTGTCTGCCTTTTGGGAAAATTTCTCTAGAGGTGAGCCAGGACTGTCTTTTCCTCTGCTAGGATTAGGTAGTTCTCCGGCTGGCGCTGGGCATCTAGGGTTAAAAAACGTAGGCATGCTACCCGGCCACTTCTAGTTGTGCGGCAGGTTTAGTTCATGGTCAGTATAGTTTCCATCTTCCAAGAGCTAGTTCTCATATATGCTGGGCTATGTTCTCTCGCCATTGAGAATCATGACAGGGTCTATATGATAGAAAATAAACAAGTGTGACACCATTCTAAAAACTGCTCTCCTCAAGGTGCTCAAAACCACATTCAAGAAGTTTATTAACCCTTCAGGCGTTTCACAGGAATTTTTGGAATGTTTTAAAAAAAACCGAAGATTTAACTTTTTTTCACAAAAATTTACTTCAGCTCCAATTAGTTTTATTTTACCAAGGGTAACAGGAGAAATTGGACCCCAAAAGATGTTGTCCAATTTGTCCTGAGTACGCTGAGACATGATATGTAGGGAGGGGGGAACCACCGTTTGGGCGCATGGCAGAGCTCGGAAGGGAAGGAGTGCCTTTTGGAATGCAGACTTAGATGGATTGGTCTGCAGGCATCACGTTGCATTTGCAGAGCCCCTGATGTACCCAAAGAGTAGAAACCCCCCACAAGTGACCCCATATTGTAAACTAGACCCCCCCAAGGAACTTATCTAGATGTTTTGTGAGATCTTTGAACCCCCAAGTGTTTCACTACAGTTTATAACGCAAAGCCGTGAAAATAAAAAATCCTTTTTTTCCCACAAAAATTATTTTTTAGCCCTTAGTTTTGTATTTTCCCAAGGGTAACAGGAGAAAATGGACCCCAAAACTTGTTGTCCAATTTGTCCTGAGTACGCTGATACCCCATATGTGGGGGGGAACCACCGTTTGGGCGCATGGCAGAGCTCGGAAGGGAAGGAGCGCCGTTTGGAATGCAGGCTTAGATGGATTGGTCTGCAGGCGTCACATTGCATTTGCAGAGCCCCTGGTGTACCTAAACAGTAGAAACCCCACACAAGTGACCCCATATTGGAAACTAGACCCCCCAAGGAACTTATCTAGATGTGTTGTGAGAACTTTGAACCCCCAAGTGCTCAACTACAGTTTATAACGCAGAGCCGTGAAAATTAAAAAAAAAATTCCCACAAAAATGTTTTTTCTAGCCCCCCCAAATTTTTATTTTCCCAAGGGTAACAAGAGAAATTGGACCCCAAAAGTTGTTGTCCAATTTGTCCTGAGTACGCTGATACCTCACATGTTAGGGTAAGCCCCTGTTTGGGTGCACGGGAGAGCTCGGAAGGGAAGGAGCACTGTTTTACTTTTTCAACGCAGAATTGGCTGGAATTGAGATCGGATGCCATGTCACGTTTGGAGAGCCCTTGACATGCCTAAACAGTGGAAGCCCCCAATTTTAACTGAAACCCTAACCCAAACACACCCCTAACTCTAATCCCAACTCTACCCATAACCCTAACCCGAACATGCCCCTAACCCTAACCCCGACCACACCCCTAACCCCAACACACCCCTAACCCTAACAGACCCCAACCCTAATTCCAACCCTAATCACATCCCTAACTCCAACACACCTCTAACTCCAACACACCCCTAACCCTAATCCCAACCCTAACCACACCCCTAACCCTGACACACACCCTAACCCTAATCCCAACCATAAATGTAATCCAAACCCTAACCCTAACTTTAGCCCCAACCCTAACCCTAACTTTAGCTCCAACCCTAACCCTAACTTTAGCCCCATCCCTAACTGTAGCTCTAACCCCAACCATAACCCTAGCCCCAACCCTAACCCTAGCCCAAACACTAACCCTAGCCCCAACCCTAACGCCAACCCTAACCCTAGCCCCAACCCTAACCCTAGCCCTAATGGGAAAATGGAAATAAATACATTTTTTTATTATTATTTTTCCCTAACTAAGGGGGGTTTCATTTGTGATTGGCAGCTGTCACACACTAAAAGACGCTTTTTATTGCAAAAAATAGTTTTTGCATCTCCACATTTTGAGAGCTATAATTTTTCCATATTTTGGTCCACAGAGTCATGTCAGGTTTTGTTTTTTGCGGGAAGAGTTGACGTTTTTATTGGTACCATTTTCGGGCATGTGACATTTTTTGATCGCTTTTTATTCCAATTTTTGTGAGGCAGAATGACCAAAAACCAGCTATTCATGAATTTTTTTTAGGGGGGGGCGTTTATACCATTCCACGTTTGGTAAAATTGATAAAGCTGTTTTATTCTTTGGGTCAGTACGATTACAGCGATACCTCATTTATATCATTTTTTATGTTTTGGCCGCTTTTATAGAATAAAAACGTTTATAGAAAAAATAATTATTTTTGCATCGCTTTATTCTGAGGACTATATGTGTACTTTAATAGTTTTATTTTTTTTAGATAAAGAAATGTATTTATGGGAACAGTATTTTTTTTTTCTTTATTTGGGAATTTATTTATTTTTTACACATGTGAATATTTTTTTTTTACTTTATAACATTGCCCCAGGGGGGGCATCATGTTATAGGGTCAGATCACTGATCTGACACTTTGCAGAGCACTGTGTCAGATCAGCGATCTGACAAGCACTGCAGGGACACTTGCAAGCGCTTGCTCTGAGCAGGCGCTTGCAAGCCACCTCCCTGCAGGACTCGAAAGCAGCCCCGCAGCCATATTGGATCCGGGGCCTGCAGGGAGGAGGAGGTAGGAGACCCTCGGAGCAATGCGATCACATCATGTTGCTCTGAGGGTCTCAGGGAAGCACGCAGGGAGCCCCCTCCCTGCGCGATGCTTCCCTATACCGCCGGAACACTGCGATCATCTTTGATACAGACCAGCCGTAACACTAAAAGCCACCAGAGGGAGCCCATGAACAGAACTCACAAAGTACCATTCATGACCACAGGAGGGAGCCCGAGAATGGAATTCACAACAGTACCTCCCCCTTGAGGAGGGGTCACCGAACCCTCACCAGAGCCCCCAGGCCGATCAGGACGAGCCAAATGAAAGGCACGAACAAGATCGGCAGCATGGACATCAGAGGCAACAACCCAGGAATTATCCTCCTGACCATAGCCCTTCCATTTAACCAAGTACTGAAGCTTCCGTCTCGAAATACGAGAATCCAAGATCTTCTCCACCACATACTCCAATTCTCCCTCGACCAACACCGGAGCAGGAGGATCAACAGACGGAACCACAGGCACCACATACCTCCGCAACAATGACCTATGGAACACATTATGAATGGCAAAAGATGCTGGGAGATCCAAACGAAATGACACCGGATTGAGGATTTCCAAAATCTTATAAGGACCGATGAAACGAGGTTTGAACTTAGGAGAGGAAACCTTCATAGGAACATAACGAGATGACAACCATACCAAATCCCCCACACGAAGTCGGGGACCCACACAGCGACGGCGATTAGCAAAGCGCTGAGCCTTCTCCTGTGACAACGTCAAATTGTCCACTATGTGGTTCCAAATCTGCTGCAACCTATCCACCACAGAATCCACCCCAGGACAGTCAGAAGGTTCAACCTGACCTGAGGAAAAACGAGGATGAAAACCAGAATTACAAAAAAAAGGCGAAACCAAAGTAGCGGAACTAGCCCGATTATTGAGGGCGAACTCAGCCAATGGCAAAAAAGTCACCCAATCATCCTGATCAGCAGAAACAAAACATCTCAGATAAGTTTCCAAGGTCTGATTCGTACGTTCGGTTTGGCCATTCGTCTGAGGATGGAAGGCCGAAGAAAAAGACAAATCAATGCCCATCTTAGCACAAAAGGACCGCCAAAATCTGGACACAAACTGGGACCCTCTGTCAGACACAATGTTCTCCGGAATACCATGCAAACGGACCACATTCTGAAAAAACAGCGGAACCAAATCAGAGGAGGAGGGTAACTTAGGCAAAGGCACCAAATGGACCATTTTAGAAAAACGATCACAAACCACCCAGATGACAGACATCCTCTGAGAGACTGGAAGATCCGAAATAAAATCCATGGAAATATGCGTCCAAGGCCTCTTCAGGACAGGCAAAGGCAAAAGCAATCCACTGGCACGAGAACAGCAAGGCTTGGCCCGAGCACAAATCCCACAGGACTGCACAAAGGAACGCACATCCCGCGACAAAGAAGGCCACCAAAAGGACCTAGCCACCAAATCCCTGGTACCAAAGATCCCAGGATGACCCGCTAACACTGAAGAATGAACCTCGGAAATAACTCTACTGGTCCATCTATCCGGGACAAACAGTCTCTCCGGTGGACAACGGTCAGGTCTATCGGCCTGAAACTCCTGCAGCACCCGCCGCAAATCAGGGGAGATGGCAGACAAGATCACCCCCTCTCTGAGGATACCAGCCGGCTCAGAAACTCCCGGAGAGTCAGGCACAAAACTCCTAGAAAGGGCATCAGCCTTCACATTCTTTGAGCCCGGAAGGTATGAAACCACAAAATCAAAACGGGAGAAAAACAGCGACCATCGAGCTTGTCTAGGATTTAACTGCTTGGCAGACTCGAGATAAATCAAATTCTTGTGATCTGTCAAGACCACCACGCGATGCTTGGCTCCTTCAAGCCAATGTCGCCACTCCTCGAATGCCCACTTCATTGCCAACAACTCCCGATTACCAACATCATAATTCCGCTCGGCAGGCGAAAACTTTATAGAAAAGAGAGCACATGGTCTCATCACCGAGCCATCAGAGCTTCTCTGTGACAAGACAGCCCCTGCTCCAATCTCAGAAGCATCAACCTCGACCTGAAAGGGAAGAGAGACATCAGGCTGACGCAAGACAGGAGCCGAAGAAAACCGACGTTTCAGCTCCTGAAAGGCCTCAACGGCCGCAGAAGACCAATTAGTCACATCAGCACCCTTTCTAGTCAAATCCGTCAAAGGCTTAACCACACTAGAAAAATTAGTGATGAAGCGCCGGTAAAAATTAGCAAAGCCCAAGAACTTCTGAAGGCTCTTCACCGATGTAGGTTGAGTCCAGTCATAGATGGCCTGGACTTTAACTGGATCCATCTCAATAGTAGAAGGGGAAAAAATAAAGCCCAAAAAGGAAACCTTCTGGACTCCAAAGAGACATTTAGAGCCCTTCACAAACAAGGCATTGGCACGCAGGACCTGAAACACCATCCTGACCTGCTTCACATGAGACTCCCAATCATCAGTAAAGACCAAAATATCATCCAGGTACACAATCATGAATCTATCCAGATACTCTCGGAAGATGTCGTGCATGAAGGACTGAAACACGGAAGGGGCATTAGAAAGCCCAAAAGGCATCACCAAGTACTCAAAATGACCTTCGGGCGTATTAAATGCTGTCTTCCATTCATCGCCCTGCTTTATACGCACAAGATTATAAGCTCCTCGAAGATCTATCTTGGTGAACCAACTAGCCCCCCTAATCCGAGCAAACAGATCAGACAGCAGAGGCAAAGGGTACTGAAATTTGACCACGATTTTATTTAGAAGGCGATAATCAATACAGGGTCTCAGAGAACCATCCTTCTTGGCCACAAAAAAGAACCCTGCACCCAAAGGTGACGAGGATGGACGAATATGCCCTTTCTCCAAAGACTCCTTTATATAGCTCCGCATAGCGGTATGTTCTGGTACAGATAAATTAAAAAGTCGACCCTTAGGGAACTTACTACCAGGAATCAAATTTATGGCACAATCACAATCCCTATGAGGAGGTAGGGCACTGGATTTGGGCTCATCAAATACATCCTGGTAATCCGACAAAAATTCAGGGACTTCAGAAGGAGTAGAAGAAGCAATTGACACCAAAGGAACATCGCCATTTACCCCCTGTCAACCCCAACTTGACACAGACATTGCTTTCCAATCCAGGACTAAATTATGAACCTGCAGCCATGGCAGACCCAACATGACAACATCATGCAAATTATGTAACACCAGAAAGCGAATAACCTCCTCATGTGCAGGAGTCATGCACATAGTCACTTGAGTCCAGTACTGAGGCTTATTCTTGGCCAACGGCATAGCATCAATTCCCTTTAGTGGAATAGGGAATTGCAATGGCTCCAAGATAAAACCACAGCGCCTGGCAAATGACAAATCCATCAAATTCAGGGCAGCGCCTGAATCCACAAAAGCCATAACAGAGTAGGATGACAGAGAGCAAATCAAAGTAACAGACAAAATGAATTTAGGCTGTACAGTACCAATGGTGACAGACTTAGCGAACCTCTTTGTGCGCTTAGAACAATCAGAGATAACATGACTGGAGTCACCACAGTAAAAGCACAACCCATTCTGACGTCTGTGATTTTGCCGTTCAATTCTGGTCAGAATCCTGTCACATTGCATAGACTCAGGCTTCTGTTCAGAAAACACCGCCAGATGGTGCACAGGTTTGCGCTCCCGCAAACGCCGATCAATTTGAATGGCCAAAGACATTGACTCATTCAGACCTGCAGGCGTGGGGAACCCCACCATAACATCCTTAAGGGCTTCAGAAAGACCCTTTCTGAAAATCGCTGCCAGGGCACACTCATTCCATTGAGTGAGCACAGACCACTTCCTAAACTTCTGACAGTAAACCTCTGCTTCATCCTGACCCTGAGAGAGAGCCAGCAAAATCTTTTCTGCCTGGTCTACTAGATTAGGTTCCTCATAAAGCAATCCAAGCGCCAGAAAAAACGCATCCACATTTAGCAGTGCAGGATCTCCTGGCGCCAGGGAGAATGCCCAATCTTGAGGGTCACCACGTAACAAAGAAATAATAATTTTAACTTGCTGAGCAGGGTCACCAGAGGAATGAGGTCTCAGAGAAAGAAACAATTTGCAATTATTTTTGAAATTCAAAAACCTAGATCTATCTCCAGAGAACAGCTAAGGAATTGGTATTTTAGGTTCTGACATAGGACTGCGAACTACATAATCCTGAATGCTTTGTATCCTTGTAGCAAGCTGATCCACACAAGAGGACAGACCTTGAATGTCCATATCTGCAGCTGAGTCTTGAACCACCCAGAGATTAAGGGGAGGAGAGAGGCTAAACACACTGCAGAGGAAAAAAAAAAACCTCAGAGCTTCTCTTATCCCTCTTTTGCGATGCATTAACACTTTACAGGCCTGCTGCACTGTTATGATCCTGGTGGTAAGGAACACATGAACTGACCTGATGGGTAAACCAAAAATAAGGACAAGCTCTGGGAATGTGGGAACTTTACTGACCGCAATTCTGATCCTATCAAACCACACTATAGGCAGCCGTGGAGCGTTCCTAACTCGGCCTAGACGCCTCGTTCACAGCCTGAGAAACTAGCTACCCCTAGAGAGAAACAAAGCCTCACTTGCCTCAGAGAAATTTTCCCCAAAGTGTAAGCAGCCCCCCACAAATAATAACGGTGAGTTTAAGGGGAAAACACAAACATAGAAATGAAAATAGGTTTTAGCAAATGAGGCCCGCTAATAACTAAATAGTCAGAAGATAGCAAGGAATCTGTGCGGTCATTTTAAAATACTACAAAAGTATCCACGCAGAGAATACAAAAAGACCCCCACACCGACTCATGATGTGAGGGGCGCAACTCCGCACCCCAGAGCTTCCAGCTAGCAATCAAATAGCATATAAGCAAGCTGGACTGAACTCATAACATACTGAGAAACATTTTCAAATAGAAATGAGCAAAAATGGACTAGCATGAACTTAGCTTCTCCACGAGGAGAGAGGTCACAAGGGAAGTCCCAGAGAGATCTGAACCAGTACTGAATACAACGACAGCAGGCAACAAGTAAAGGTCCAGATGGAGTTAAATAGGCAGCAGGCATAGCAGGAAACGAGGCAGCTGGAGTCCAGCTACAGACCAGCCGTAACACTAAAAGCCACCAGAGGGAGCCCATGAACAGAACTCACAAAGTACCACTCATGACCACAGGAGGGAGCCCGAGAACGGAATTCACAACAGGGAATTGTGGTTCATGACACCGCCTTTGGTTCTCGGCCAGGGATGGCCGACAGTGCTTAAGGAGACTGCTGGGGCCCATGGTGATGCAGCTGGGATGGTTCTGCTCCCCACAGGCAGTGCAGGGGCCCCAGGGCTACCAGGACAGTCTATGAGAGGTTGTGGATGTTGGGGTGCTGGAATAATTGGAGGACACTGTGACTGTAGTTTCTTTACCTTTAATTGCAGATGCAGTCCAGGGCACTGATGACAGGTGATCTTGCAGGTCCGGGCAGCCTGGAAGCATTTTAGGATCCACCTAGCCAGATGGATTTGGAGGCAGTTGGAGCGCCCCCATTGTCACAGGGCCGAGGGGTACTCGGTACCGGGCCTCTCTGTCTCGGTTCTGGGAGTGTCACGGTGGCTAGACCTCGTCCGTGACCCTGCTGAGGGGCGTCCAGTGAAAGTTGAGAATGATGTGGTGTGGTGCGGGCCGCGATAAATAACGAGGACACCAGGTTGCAGTCTCTTTACCTCTTTACTGAAGGCTTCAGGATCCTCAATCCGGAGTACGGTTAACAGGGCTGTCTGAGACCAGCCGGTCCGATGGCACCTCCAGAGTTCCCTTTGCAGGTGGAAATCTGTACCTACCTTCTAGCGCTTGTGTGTTGTAGTCCTTCCCTGCTGAGCACCACGGGATAGTCCTCACAACTGTTGTGTCTGTTTCTGAAGTTCCCTCACAACTGATTCTGATGTTCTTCTCCATCCCCCAGATGATATGGCTAGGACGCACCCGTATGACGGGTAGGCCTGGAGTTCTTCCGGGACCCTAGAGTCGCCCCTCTCCAACTGTTGCCCCCTATGTCTGCTTAGGTGATTTAGGTGAGACAGCCCGCCTATAACTGACTGTCCTGCTGTAGGTTTGAAGTAAGGCTTGGAGCTCAATACTTCCTCTGCGTTTCCGGCCACCGGCTACGCACCTCAGTAGGATGTTGCCTCGGTCTTACAGCACGACTCCTACTGGTGTTATCTCCTTGTTGCGTTGATCTCATTTCTCACTCTTCACAATAAACCTCGCTTCTTGTCCTTTCTTGGGGTACCGCCGCAATGAAGTGCATGCGCGGTCCCGTAACGTTCTTTCTGTTCGCTAGGCCTCTGTCAGGATCCCACCCCTGACAGGGACCCCCCTGAATCTTCCCCTGCAACACCCTCTGCCACAGGATGTTGCCTGGTTCCAACCCAGTCAGCTTTCTAACTAACTTCCTATCTAACCCCCAGTTTTACCAGATTGTGAGGAGTGGCCTAATACATAGCACCCTTAGCTCTCCCTGGAGGCCAGACTGTGAAGTGTATTGGTGTCTGTGATACCTGGTCAGGTGAACTCCTTCAGTGCCATCAAACGTACCAATACCCCCCTTAGCGGCGGAGCATCAGTACTGCAAGGACCAGGACTCTGGGGCGCTGCACTCTCCCCCGGCTAAATCCAGTACTCCTGGACTGGGAAGAAAACAACAATACATGTCAGCAAAAAGACACACAATTTTTGAAATGCAATAACAAGTAATAAGTAATAAGAACAGTGCTTCCCTTTATGGGAGGTGAGGACTCTTAAACGTTACAAACATGGTTAAATATTTTAAATAACAGACTATAAATAAATTCTATTACCCAACCGGGTATTCTACTTATTGCAATCACTGAACAATAATTTAACTTTGCCTCTAAGGTCGTATAAGCTGAATCCACTAAAGGCTTACTCATAAAACACTACAATGTTAATCAACTTTTTCTTCATTTTCCAACTTTACATTCGCAGGACCGCCTGTCTATCCGCCCCAGGCCTACTGCCTCACGCTCTTTTGCAGGACCACCCCATTCCTCGTCTGGGCCTACTGCTCTCTCTTTCTATACACAGTATAGGACTTATCAACCTTCTCTCAGCACAAGATCACTGAGCCATCTCTGTATGGCTCCTAGGAGGACTCACCAATTAACCCCGTACGGGTTCACTTCCTGTCCTCATTCTCTAACACATTATTAAACATTTCTACAATCAACTAACTGACTACATATAACTTTTACATATAAATATCATCATTACTTCTTTTAAGGCAACATTATACTTTAAGTGCTATTGGTGAATGTTCCCTTTAAGAGGGAGCCAAGTCTCTTGGAGGTAGTGCAACTTCTCAAGCTGCAAGTTCGTATAAGGCAGGGACTCCTGTACTGTTTCCAGGAACAGTTTCTTCGCAAAGAGTCCTTTTCCTTGTAAAACCAGTAGGGAGCACCCTTAAGAAGGTGCAAACTATCTATATATATAATTGTCTAAGGGTTTTTCCGTCTGCCTGTCTGTCTGTCTGTCTGTCCTGGAAATCCCGCGTCTCTGATTGGTCGAGGCCGCCAGGCCTCGACCAATCAGCAACGGGCACAGCATGGCGACGATGATGTCATAAAGGTTGCCTCGACCAATCAGCGACGGACACAGTCTGCCGCGAATTCGCCTCGACCAATCAGCGACGGGCACAATATCGACGTAGATGTCATAATGGTTGCCATGGCGACGATGATGTCATAAAGGTTGCCTCGACCAATCAGCGACGGGCACAGTCTGCCGCGAATTCTGGAATCATCATTGTCCATATACTACGGGGACATGAATATTCTAGAATACCCGATGCGTTAGAATCGGGCCACAATCTAGTTTACAATAAGTTTGTAATCATGCAGTGTTCATGATCCAGCAGTTCTTTTCAACAGTGATAAACAAAACAAGACAAAAAGGCAAAAATAGGGATCCCGGGTAAACTAAGGGATCCCTTTAAGAGTTAACCCTAGTCGGGTTGTAGCAGCAGAAAGACACATGGAAAGACGAACAGTTAACTATATACAGCTTGTAAAGCATTTATGCTTACTCAGGTTCTGGCTGAGCCGGAGGTGGCCTCCTTCCGGGCTTCACCTGGCAGACGGGTCGTGGTGGTGTAACAAGGACCGGTCCTGGTCTCAGCAACGACAGGATTCTTCTTTGGGATGCCCTCCTCAATCGGGAGCGACCACGACCCATATATACGCGGTGGGTCTGGATCTCCTGGGGTCCCGCGGGGGCAGGTTCCATCCCCTACTCCGCAGGGGATTCGTCCTCCGATGTTCCGGCAGCGGCCTGGAGTGCGTCGCACCGCTGGACACCCCGAGCCACCCAGCCGACCTCCCTCCTCCACCATGTGTAGGTTACTGCATCTCCGGGCTCCAGGTCGCGGTCATACCTTCCTCCGCAGGGCTCCACTTCTTTCCGGTCAACACGGACCTGCAGTGGCTCTCCAATTTCTTGGATGACTCCCCTTCCTTCCCGGGAGTTGAAGAACACCACCACACCCCATTGTGACGGCGGAGCCCCCTCAACGCCCGTCAGGTCGACCTGGGCCGCAGGTTGGGGTCGGCTCCGCCACGCCGTCATCAGGCGCCGCAGGTGTTCTGCCTCTGGCAGGATCCTCAGGCCCTGTGCCTGCAGCTCACACTCTGCCGCGGCCGGGATGGAGGAAGCAGGGGACACCGGAGTTAGGCGGACCTCCGTAGGCTGACCCAGCCGAGCGGTCACACGAGCGTCGGCCTCCCGGCGGCGTGCTATCTGCCGGGCCTCAGCTGCAGCCACGCACTCCTCAGACGGCGGCCAGTTGGGTCTGCCCGGCAGTATCTCCGTGAGGGCCAGTCCCTGCAACAATGGCGAGTCTGGGGCTGTGACGGGTAGTGCAGCCTCATGCTGGGTCGGGTCATCTCCATGCGGTGCTTCCGACGTCGCCATCTTTGCCTCCTCCTCGGTATCTTCTTCCCGCGCTCTCTTTCGTGGGCGGCCCCGTCTCCATGGTCTCCACCCTCCAAAGAGGATGAGAAGGCGGACCTCAGCTGCTGACGGGCACGTCCTCAGGATGCAGAGATATTTAGACTGGGCGGCCATTGCCTTTCGTGCTCTTCAGCTTAGCTGCGCACACTCCACGCCCTTCTTCTTCTCCTGCGTTCTCCTTAGCGCTGTAATGGCGGTGGTTTTGGAGGGAGCTTCTGGCGGCAAGTGCAATACACAGTCTTTGCAATAAGTCACAGTGCAAGCACAATAAATCACAGTTCCAAGGCACACATGACCTGATTCTTCAGGCTTAAGTAGATCCTGTTCGTGACGCCAAGTTGGAGCGCCCCCACTGTCGCAGGGCCAAGGGGTACCCGGTACCGGGCCTCTCTGTCTCGGTTCTGGGAGTGTCACGGTGGCTAGACCCGGTCCATGACCCTGCTGAGGGGCGTCCAGTGAAAGTTGAGAATGATGTGGTGTGGTGCGGGCCGCGATAAATAACGAGGACACCAGGTTGCAGTCTCTTTACCTCTTTACTGAAGGCTTCAGGATCCTCAATCCGGAGTACGGTTAACAGGGCTGTCTGAGACCGGCCGGTCCGATGGCACCTCCAGAGTTCCCTTTGCAGGTGGAAATCTGTACCTACCTTCTAGCGCTTGTGTGTTGTAGTCCTTCCCTGCTGAGCACCACGGGATAGTCCTCACAACTGTTGTGTCTGTTTCTGAAGTTCCCTCACAACTGATTCTGATGTTCTTCTCCGTCCCCCAGATGATATGGCTAGGACGCACCCGTATGACGGGTAGGCCTGGAGTTCTTCTGGGACCCTAGAGTCGCCCCTCTCCAACTGTTGCCCCCTATGTCTGCTTAGGTGATTTAGGTGAGACAGCCCGCCTATAACTGACTGTCCTGCCATAGGTTTGAAGTAAGGCTGGGAGCTCAATACTTCCTCGGCGTTTCCGCCCACCGGCTACGCGCCTCAGTAGGATGTTGCCTCGGTCTTACAGCACGACTCCTACTGGTGTTATCTCCTTGTTGCGTTGATCTCTTTTCTCACTCTCCACAATAAACCTCGCTTCTTGTCCTTTCTTGGGGTACCGCCGCAATGAAGTGCAGGCGCGGTCCCGTAATGTTCTTTCTGTTCGCTAGGCCTCTGTCAGGATCCCACCCCTGACAGGGACCCCCCTGAATCTTCCCCTGCAACACCCTCTGCCACAGGATGTTGCCTGGTTCCAACCCAGTCAGCTTTCTAACTAACTTCCTATCTAACCCCCAGTTTTACCAGATTGTGAGGAGTGGCCTAATACATAGCACCCTTAGCTCCCCCTGGAGGCCAGACTGTGAAGTGTATTGGTGTCTGTGATACCTGGTCAGGTGAACTCCTTCAGTGCCATCAAACGTACCAATACCCCCCTTAGCGGCGGAGCCTCATGCTCTATTCAAGTCCCTCTCTTAGTCTGTCCCTTAAGTGGAACACTACCCGCATGGCAGGCAGCTCGAGCCTGTTCCAGGTGTCTCTCCCTCGTAGTGACTCCGGGCTCTAGTTTGCTGCTGTGTCTTCGAGTGTCAGTTGTGGCCAGGAGACCTGCAATCTCCTGTCCTCTGGATTCAGTTGCTGGGCATGCAGTCCCCACACAACCACCGACTCCAGTGTCTGGTCCTTTACGCTCAGTCCTGGAGTGAGCTCAGTCGCAGCTCCACTCCCAGGCTCTCCTCACTTGCCTCCTCTTCCTTCACTACCCCTCACTGACTGCAGTAACTAACCCTGCCTAGCACAGAGGGAGCCAGCCATAAGAGAAGGGAGCAAAGCTGGGCGCTGGAGCTGGGACAGGTGAATAACCATAATTTTTCTAAATGTTGCAAGCATTTTCAATATCTACCTCTTTCAGTATGACATGCTACCAATTTTTGTCTAATTGTTAAGTTAACTTTGACCTACCTACTCAAAATAAAATATAGCTCTTTAATTTCTCTCCGAGCAGGATTATGGTTATTAAGACGGAAGAATTTTAATGCAGAGAAAAAACCTTTAAATCATGTGAGTGCTGTATTATAATCACCCCTAAGTAGGCATGTGGGTGGAGCTGTTGATAGAAATAGTCCCTCAATCTGTGCTATAATCACCCTTGCTTAGTCATGGTTGACTAGTAGGAGAGTGTCCAACATCTGCATATGCCATGATAACATTTTTCTCTAGATTCCTCTTAAGTATATAAATTACAAAGTTTGGTTAATGTTTTCATTTTACAGTCAGAAATATTGAAATTTTCTAAATTGCTTCAAAAAACATTTTTTTTTGCAGGAATGACACATAGATGAAGCCATACTAGCTGTCAGTTTTGAATTGGCTTCTCAGGAACTGGAGGCAAAATTGTTACTCATGCTGACAAAATGACAGTTGATTGTCAGTTTTTGAAAGCTACTTTAAACAAATGCCATTTTGCGGTTAGTGCAGGATGAATAGTTGAGAAACATTTGTGTATCCTGAAACAAGTTTCCTAAAATGATGCATATCTATCTACTCTCACAAACACTCACAAACTTAAATGTATTTTATTGGGATTTTGTGTGCTATACCAACATAAAGTAGCAATTATTTGTGATGCGTAAAGGAAATGATACATGGTTTACTAAATATTTTAAAAATATAAATCTGAAACTTGTGACTTGCAAATGTATTTAGTCCCCTTGAGTCAATACTTTGTACCAGCTTTGCTCATCTAGAGGCTGAGATTTTTGCCCTTTCTGCTTTGCAAACTAGCTGTTGCTCAGTGAGAGGGAGAGTGTCTGTGAACAGCAATTTTCAAGTCTTGCCACAGGTAACCAATGAAATTTAAGGCTGTATTGTGACTGGGCCATTAAAACACATGAATATGCTTTGATCAAAACATTCGATTGTAGTTTTGGCAGCATGATTAGGGTAGTTGTCCTGCTGGAAGGTGAACCTACAACCCAGTCTCAAGTCTTTTCCAGTCTCTTACAAGTTTTCCTCCAGGATTGCCCTGTATTTTGCTCCATCCATCTTCCCATCAACACTAACCAGCTTCCCTGTCACTGCTGTGCCTCTGGAAAGAATATAGTGTATTTTTAACACCTTCACCCCGAAAACCTGTTTTCACCTTTATGACCAGGCCACTTTTTTCACTTCTGACCACTGTCAATTTATGAGGTGATAACTGTGGAATGCTTCAAAGGATTCCACTGATTCAAAGATCTTTTATTTTGTGACATATTGTAATTCATGATAGTGGTAAATTTATTTGATATGACTTGCATTTATTTGTGAAAAAAATGGAAATTTGGTGAAAATGTTTTACATTTTGCATGTCTAGTGTACATCAGCACAATTTTTGAAGCATCATTTTTTTGTTAGGAAGTTATAAAGGTTAAAAGTTGACCAGCGATTTCTCATTTTTACAACAAAATTTACAAAACCATTTTTTTAGGGACCACATCACATTTGAAGTGACTTTCGAGAGCCTATATGACAGAATATACCCAAAAGTGACACCGCTCTAAAAACTGCACCCCTCAAGGTACTCAAGACCACATTCAAGAAGTTTATTAATCCTTCAGGTGCTTCACAAGAATTTATGGAATATGGAAGGAAAAAATAAACATATAACTTTTTTTCACAAAAATTTTCCTTTAGACCCAATTTTATTTGATTTTCATAAGGTTGACTAGAGAAATTGCACCATACAATTTGTTGTGCAATTTCTCCTCAGTACGCTGATACCCCGTATGTGGGGGAAAACCACTGTTTCGGCACATGACAAGGTAAGGAAGTGAAGTGCCATTTTACTTTTTAAGAGCCCTTGATGTGCCTAAACACTGGAATCCCCCCACAATTGTCAACATTTTGGAAACGACCACTCATGCGCTTCACAGAAGTTTATAGCATTGGGCAGTGAAAATAAAAAAATCTAATTTTTCCCACAAAAATGATTTTTAGAATAAATCTTTGCATTTTCAGATTGGTAGCTGGAGAAATTGCACCATGCGATTTGTTGTGCAATTTCTCCTGAGCATGCCGATGCCCCATATATGGGAAAAAAACACTCTTTGGGCGCCCAACATGGCTCGAAGGGAAGGAATGCCATGTGACTTTTTGAATGTAAAATTTGCTGGAATAATTAGCGGACGCCATGTCATGCTTGGAGAGCACCTGATATGCCTAAACAGTGGAAATCCCCCACAAGTGACACCATTTTGGATACCATACCCCTCAGGAAACTTATCTATATGTGTAGTGAGCACCTTGAACCCTCAGGTGCTTCACAGAAGTTTATAAGTTGAGCTGTGAAAATTAAAAAAAAACACAATTTTTTCCCAAAAAATGTTTTTTAACCCAAAATTTTGTATTTTCAAGTGGGTAACAGGAGAAAATGGACCCCAATATTTGTTTTGCAATTTCTTCTGAATTCACTGATACCCCGATATGTGGTCGAAAACTACTTTTGAAGCACAATGCAAAGCTCCGAAGTAGTGCCATTTTACGGTGCAGATTTTGCTGCACTGGTTTCTATGTCAAATTGGCAGAGCCCCTTAGGTGACAGAACAGCAGAATGCCCATAAGTAACCCCATTTTACAAACTAAACCTCTCAATGAATTAATCTAGGGGTGTGTTAATCATCTTGACACTGCAGGTGTGTCACAGAATTTTATACCAATGGGCAATGAAGAAAAAATAATTTATATTTTTACCACCAAAATTGTGTGCTAGCCCCAAATTTTGATACTTTGATACATTTTGAAACTGGGAAAATGGTAAAAATGGCACCAAAATTTGTCCCACAATTTCTGATGAATGTAGATATACCCCATATGTGGCTGTACAGTACTGCTTAGCCATATAGAGAGACTCGGGAGGGACGGAGTGCTATTTTCCTCCAGGAGCACAGATTTTCCTAGAATAGTTTGCGGACTCCATTTACAGAGCCCCTAAGTGCTAGAAAAGCAGAATCACTCCTCAAGTAACCCCATTTTAGAAATAATACCCCTTTGGGAACTTATCTACAGGTGTAGTGATGAGTTTGACTCCATGGGTGTTTTCCAGAAACAAGCAGTAGTGGATGTTGCTGACTTAAAATTGCTAACTGTTGTTGTCGTGACCAGTATGCTGTAGTGACCAATACATTATGCCCAGCATAATGCTTCTGGAGACATGCACTCATAAATTAGATGAGCTCTCATCACTACAGAAATGCCAAACATTTTGGCATTTGGATTTGAGAGCGCAGAATGTGCTAAATTTCTTTTGGAGGGTGAGGAGCCATTTCGCTTTTCCAGAGCCTTTTTACAACCAGTAATGTGGAAGCTCCCTATATTTCTGTTAACAGATGACAGATCTGAATGGGGATTTGCTTTGTTTGTGGATTGAGTTGAAGCTTTTAGGCTATGTGCACATATTCAGGAATTTTCACGTTTTTTTATGGTGAAAAAACGCCATAAAACTGCGAAGAAAATGCATACATTGTGCATCCTATTATTAGAATGCATTCCACAATTTTTGTGCACATGCTGCGCTTTTTTCCGCGGCGGAATCGCATTCCGGAAAAAAATGCAGCATGTTCATTCCGCACACATAGGAATGCATTTATCCGCTTACTCTCTGCATGTGGCTATGCCAGCTATGCGGGAAGTAAGCGGATCATGTGCGGTTGGTACCCAGGGTGGAGGAGGGGAGACTCTCCTCCAGGCCCTGGGAACCACATACCTGTAAAAAAAAAGAATTAAAATAAATAATCATGATATTCTCACCTTCCGGCATCCCGGCAGTCTTCCCACTCCTCTCGATGCTCCCGTTCCCAAGGATGCTTTGCGGCAATGACCTGTTATGACCTGTGATGACCTAGTGGTCTCACGAGACCGCTACATCATCAGGGGTCATTGCCACTAGGCATTATTGGGAACGCGAGCATCGTGAGGAGCAGGAAGGCTGCGGGGGCTGCCGGAAGGTGAGAATATCATGATTTTTTGTTATTTTTAACATTAGATCTTTTTACTATTGATGCTGCATGGGCAGCATCAATAGTAAAAAGTTGGTCACACTTTTCAAACACTATGTTTGACAAGTGTGACCAACCTGTCAATCAGACTTCCAAGCAATGCTACAGATCGCTTGGAAAACGCTAGCATTCTGCAAGCTAATTACGCTTGTAAAATGCCAGTGTTTAGCGGGAAAGCGCATGCCAATTCCGCATGCATTTTTCCCACGGCAGGGAGTACCGGAATTGCCACGGAAATTTCAGCGGCAATTCCGGACGTGTGCACATAGCCCTATTGGGATAACACATAACATTTGGGATCACATTTATCTGGCACGCTATGCTGAGCACTTACTTTGTGGTTTCCATCTAAGTCTCTGAGTGACATGATTCACATGAAACCCCAAGGGATCCATTCACTATCATGAAGTAGCAGAGTTACTCTGGACTCCGTCTGGCTGAGCTCGGTTCAGCAGTGTCCTTCTTTTCAGAAGTGCCCAAAGCTGTAGTTGACGGCACTTTTATGGAATCCTGAGTTTATGTGCACACGTAGTTGGAAGCTCTGCAGATTTTTCTGCACCTGTTTTGTGAAATCCGCAGGTAAAACGCACTGCGTTTTACCTGCAGATTTACTGCGGATTTTATACGGTTTTTGTGCGGATTCCACCTGAGATTCCTATTATGGAGCAGGTGTAAACCGCAGCAGAATCCGCACAAAGAATGAACATGCTACGGAATAAACAATGCAGCGTTTCCACACGTTTTTTCCCGTAGCATGTGCACTGCGGATTTTGTTTTCCATAGGTTTACATGATACTGTAAACTCATGGAAAACTGCTGCGGATCCGCAGCAAAATCCGCAAAGTGTATACATACCCTAAAAAGACGGACACTGCTGGATCACAGGTCCTATGGCGTCCACAGTGCTGATAGTGGGGACACCACATTACATGATCCATCTGACAAAATATTGACATCAGGTGGGGTGACGAGGTGCAGGTTACAGTTGTGCTCAAAAGTTTACATACTGTACCCCGACAGAATTTTTGCTTTCTTGATCTTTTTCAGAGAATATGAATCATAGCACCAAAACTTTTTCTCCAATCATGGTTAGTGGTTGGGTGAAGCTATTTATTGTCAAACTACTGTGTTTTCTCTTCCCCTTCATGACTGGAGCTTTTTTCGGTTTTGTGTTTTTCACTCCCCTCCTTCACAGAGCCATAACTTTTTTATTTTTCTGTCAATATGGCCATGTGGGAGCTTATTTTTTGAGGAGCGAGTTGTACTTTTGAACGACACCATTGGTTTTACCATCTCATGTACTATAATACAGGAAAAAAATTCCAAGTGCGTTGAAATTGCAAAAAAAGTGCAGTACCACAATAGTTTTTTATTTGGCTTTTTTGCTAGGTTCACAAAATGCTAAAATTGACCAGCCATTATGATTCTCCAGGTCATTACAAGTTCATAGACACCAAACATGTCTAGGTTCCTTTTTATCTAAGTGGTGAAAAAGATGCCAAACTATGCTAAAAAAAAAAATTGTGCAATTTTCCGATGCCCGTAGCGTTTCCATTTTTCGTGATCTCAGATTGGGTGAGGGATTATTTTTTGTGAGCTGAGCTGACGTTTTTAATGATACTATTTTGATGCAAACACGTTCTTTTGATCGCCCGTTATTGCATTTTAATGCAATGTTGTGGCGACCAAAAAAACGTAATTCTGGCGCTTTTACTTTTTTTTATTGCTACGCCGTTTAACGATCAGGTTAATCCTTTTTTTATTGATAGATCGGGCGATTCTGAATGCAGCAATACCAAATATGTGTAGGTTTGATTTTTTTATTGTTTTATTTTAAACGGGGCAAAAGGGGGGTGATTTAAACTTTTATTTATTTATTTTTTTAAACATTTTTAAACAATTTTTTTATTTTATTTTGCAATGCTTCAATAGTCTCCACAGGAGGCTAGAAGCTGGCACAACTCGATCGGCTCTGCTACATAGAGGCGATGGTCAGTTCGCCTTTATGTAGTAGAATTGCTAACTTGCTATGAAAAATATTTAGAATTGAGAGTCGTCAGTGTTTGATAATTTTTAATGGCCAACTGAAAAGATGCGTTGTGCATAAATATGTGATTCTTCAGAATTTCTTTTCGTCTATGCCTGATGAAGAGACCTGAGTAGTCTCGAAAGCTTGCAATAAGCTTTCGAGACTACTCAGTTCTCTTCATCAGGCATAGACGAAAATAAATTCTGAAGAATCACATATTTATGCACAACGCATGACAGAAAAACTCCATAGATAAGACACGTGACATGAAGCAGAATTGCCATTATGTGAGTGATAAACAATTATGTCCATAAACTTTGGACCAGGTAATAGATAAGGAATGTTTTATTGTCCTCTGATTGGGGTCTGGTTCTGTTATGATGACCCCACATGGTCTGCGGGGCAAATTCCTTAGTTAATGTAAAAAGACATAAATCCCTGCAACTCATTCATTCCTGCACTGAGAGTGTCAAAGGTCATCATCAGCTTATATTCCAATACTCATCTGTCTCTCTGAGATTTGAAGTTACCTTTTAATACAAGTAATTTCATGTCCATAATGTTATGATTGGGGAGACACAATTGTCACAATGTATTGCCACAGGTAGATCCATTCTTTTTTCTCTTATTGTATGGCAATGAGAGTTCATCCTTGTTCTCAGTTTCTGCCCTGTCTCCCCTACATACTGACCCCCAGTTGGACATTTAGAACAAATAATTAAGTACACCACATTAGAAGTGACGCAGCTGAAAGTACCTGGGATCTTGTAGTCCTGATGTGAATTGGGGATCTTTATCTTGTCCGTGGTCGTTATAAATTGACCAGTTTTACATTTTTTCTGGTTGCAAGGAAAGGTTCCTGCAGCTGTTGGAGAGGACAGGGAGCTTCTGACAATGATACTTCTTAGATTTGGGGGCTGCCTAAAACACAGTGGTGGGGGTCTGGAAAAATGGATTGTAAACGGGCATCTTTTTGTAGTAAAGGTTGTAATTTCTGTGCAGCCCCCCCATAGCACCTCCAGATTTGGATTGTAGGTGACCACTAGAGGCACCGGGTTGTTTTCTTCTTTAGCTTTGTAATGTAGTAGGTGATTCCTTGATATTCTGGTGTCTCTTGTATTCTGGTTTTCAATTGTTCTTGGATGGTAGCCCTGATTCAAAAAGGTCTTTCTAAGGCGATCAAGGTGTTCATCTCTATCCATGGGGTTGGAACATAAATGATTGTATATGATGGCTTGGCTGTAGACAATAGAATTTTTTATGTGTTTTGGATGGAAATTGTCCCATTTAACGTATGTTGGACGGTTGATTGGCTTCTGATACAGAGATGTTTCTATTTCATTGTTCTGCAGCTTAATGATGGTGTCCAAAAAGGTAATTTCAGTGCAGGAGTAGTTGAGTGTTAAGTTGACGGCAGGATGAAATTGATTAAACTGTTCATGGAACGTCTTTAGCTGTTGCTCAGACTCCGTACAGATGACTAAAATATCATCAATGTAGCGGTAGTAGGCCAGAGGCCTGATGAGACATGAGGACAAAAATTTGCTTTGAAGCTTGGCCATGAAACGATTTGCATACTGTGAGGCCACTTTACTGCCCATTGCTGTGCCAGTCTTCTGTAGATATATCTTGTTGTCAAATTCAAACTAATTGCGGTTGAGGATGAATTTTATGAGTTTCAGCACAGAATCAGCATCAGTCCCTGTGTTTTCCAGGAAGAATTTGCAGGCATTTAATCCATCCTGGTGTGGGATATTAGAGTACAAAGATTCCACATCCATGGTGGCCAGGATGGTTTCTTCCTGGGTGGCGCTCACAGCAATCTGGCACTGACAACCATAGAGGTCTGAAGGAGACATTTTGTTTTCATGCCGACAAACCGATGACCCCCGATCATGTGATGGGGTCATCGGTGTGCGTATTTTTGACCCGATGGCCAGAAGCGCGATTTAAATGCCACTGTCAGAGTTTGACAGTAGCATTTAACTAGATAATAGCCGCGGGTGGACCACCCGCGGCTATTGCAGGCACATGTCATCTGTTCAAAACAGCTGACATGTCCCCAGAAATATGTGGGCTCACCACTGGAGCCCACATCAAAGCGGGGGATACTGACATCGGCATACTAATACGTCCAATGTCAGTAAGGAGTTAAATCATAATGACAACACAAAACATCCAAATGACCCTGATCAAAAGTCTTGACATTTTTGACCCCTGGGCGAAAAGTGACAACAAAATTGAACCTAGTAAAACAGGAACCATCTAGCTTGCCTAGGGTTAAGATGTTTAGCCGATTGAAGATATGAAAGGTTCTTTTCGTAAGTGATAACAGTAGTAGGATGCACAGCCCCCTCCAACCATTGTCGCCATTCTTCAAATTGAAATTTAATCACCAAAAGCTCCCTATTACCCATGCCATAATTTCTCTCAGCTGAAGACAATTTTTTTGAAAAGAAAGCACAGGGACGGACCCTGAGAAAACATAGCTCCAACCCCCACCTCCACAAGAAAGGGTTGGAAAACATCGGATTGACTGAGTATAGGGGCCGTGGCAAAACAGCTCTTTAGGAAGGAAAAAGCCTGCAGGGCGGCATCCGACAATTTGGAAAAATCATAAAATGAAAGAAAAAAGAGGTAGCATGCATATTAAAGGGATCACCACAAGGATTATCAATAATAAAGGTTTATTTCAACACACTTAAACACTGCAAAAAGACATTAAAACCATTTAAAATTGCGAAAACACCGCAAAAAATAGAAACCAAGACCTATAATGAGGTCATACCATGGTGCCACCCTCAATATATACAAATCAAGCACATATTGTTATTCATCCATAATAGACTCTAAATGCCACACAGATAACAAAATGCTCTAACACAGCAGGACTAAATATAAAGGAACCAAAAGACTTAGGGGTTAAAGGGTTGGGGAGATTATGATTACTCATATAAAGCTCAGTTATCAAGCAGTATAACACCCCATACAGCCTGTCGCTGTTAGTAAAATTTCCAAGATGCAGTCCCTGTGTAGCATAGCCATGAAATGAGAGATGAAAAAATAAAGAGAGGTGGCACCGGGCATAAGTGCCCAACGCGTATCGCCAGTGATACTGGCTTCCTCAGGGGCAATGCAAGCAGTGTCCGTAATGTGGACTTTAAATACCTGTAAGGTGAATAGTAGACCAGATACAGCTGGAGACCAGGAGTGACACAATAGACTCCAAGGGACCGGAAATAGGCAGAGACGCCCGCGGCTGCGCAATAAGCAGAGGAAACCTGAAGCTTCCGTGCACAAGGGCCCGTCCAGGCACAATGCGCACGCGCCGAACGGCGCACGCGCAGTGCGCACCACACAGACACAGCGCAAACAAGAAGCCCACAGCCGGGACTACAGATACCGGCGCCTGCGCTGTGTAGCAGGTGGAATCAGGACGCCTTTGTAGAGTAATCCATTGGGACCAAACGCGCACGCGCCAACCAGCGCATGCGCAATGGACCAAGGACGGACATAAGGAGATGACAAGAGGAAGACATAATGATTTAATATAGCAATCCATACCTTGCTCTTAAACATGGACTACTAATGGAAGCATTCCCATAACATGATATGGGGGGGGGGGGGTGTATATATATATATACATAATATGTATCCAAAAGAAAAACACTCATAAATATGGGCTAAAGGTACATATACATTGTATGCGCAGTAGGCTAAGAATGGACAAAAGGGGATGACAAAAGGAAAACATAATGAATTAGTATAGCAATCCATACCTAAATCATGGACCGCTAATAGGAGCATTCCCATAACATGATATGGAGGTGTGTGTACATAATATATATCAAAAGAAAAGAAAAACACTCATATATATGGGCTAAAAATACACAAATCAATCAAAAGACTCGCATTAGAATAGCCAATAAGTGGCAATAATATTGAGGGGTACAAAAATATACACAATTGTAATTAAATGTTTTTATGTTTTTAGAAAACCATGGTTTTCAACGGATAGAAACTAGTTCATCCGTGAGAAAAAAAAAAAAAAAAAAAAGGGGGGGAGGGGGGGAGAATTTAAATGGTTATATACACACACACATCAACATTACATATCCTTAATGTTTATAGAAACCAGAGAAAAGCAATTCCTCATTTAGTCCATGTGGAGTAAGAGTATTTAAATTATGGATCCACTTTGATTCACATCTGAGTAGTTTCCTAACTACGTCGCCACCTCGGATATTCTGTGAAATCCCCTCCAATCCCATGACTTTTAGTCCCTTTGTCCGTCCATTATGAAAGTCCAAAAAATGGGCAGCAACAGATGAGATGCCCTTGTCCCTTGCGCGGTCCCTTGATGCCGTGGAGATATTCGATAAATGTTGCTGTGTTCTTCGACGCAATTCTTGAGTGGTCTGTCCCACTTAGATTTTCGGGCAATCACAGATCAAGGCATAAACAAGAAAACGAGTCTTGCAATTGAAATATACCTTTCTTGGCGAAATCTGGAAAGTCCCGGCTGTGGGCTTCTTGTTTGCGCTGTGTCCGTGTGGTGCGCACTGCGCGTGCGCGCATTCGGCGCGTGCCCATTGTGCCTGGACGGGCCCTTGTGCACGGAAGCTTCAGGTTTCCTCTGCTTATTGCGCAGCCGCGGGCGTCTCTGCCTATTTCCGGTCCCTTGGAGTCTATTGTGTCACTCCTGGTCTCCAGCTGTATCTGGTCTACTATTCACCTTACAGGTATTTAAAGTCCACATTACGGACACTGCTTGCATTGCCCCTGAGGAAGCCAGTATCACTGGCGATACGCGTTGGGCACTTATGCCCAGTGCCACCTCTCTTTATTTTTTCATCTCTCATTTCATGGCTATGCTACACAGGGACTGCATCTTGGAAATTTTACTAACAGCGACAGGTTGTATGGGGTGTTATACTGCTTGATATCTGAGCTTTATATGAGTAATCATAATCTCCCCAACCCTTTAACCCCTAAGTCTTTTGGTTCCTTTATATTTAGTCCTGCTGTGTTAGAGCATTTTGTTATCTGTGTGGCATTTAGAGTCTATTATGGATGAATAACAATATGTGCTTGATTTGTATATATTGAGGGTGGCACCGTGGTATGACCTCATTATAGGTCTTGGTTTCTATTTTTTGCGGTGTTTTCGCAATTTTAAATGGTTTTAATGTCTTTTTGCAGTGTTTAAGTGTGTTGAAATAAACCTTTATTATTGATAATCCTTGTGGTGATCCCTTTAATATGCATGCTACCTCTTTTTTCTTTCATTTTATGTTGTACTTTTTGTAGCATGCTATTGGTGATCCCTGGCGGTGGTGCCTGCCTAATATTGTTGTCTCAATTTGGAAAAATCAGACCCCTTCCTTTTCATGTCAGTAAGGGGTTTCACAATTACTGAATAATTTTGGATAATTTTCCAGCAAAAATGAGTAAAGCCCAGAAAACATTGTAGAGTCTTCAAGTTGTCCGGACGGTCCCAATCAATGACTTCATGGACCTTCTCAGGATCCATCTGAAAACCCGAAGATGATAACAGATACCCCAAAAACTGCACCTCCTGGATGGCAAAAACACATTTTTTCTAGTTTGGCATATAGTTTTTTATCCCTTAATATTTGAAGCACCTGTTTAACATGCCCCCGATATGTCTCAAAATCAGGTGAGTAAACCAAAATATCGTCCAGATAGACCACCACAAAACTACCCACCAAATGATGGAAAATATCATTCATGAAATGTTGGAATACTGTAGGCGCATTGGTCAGAACAAAAAGCATGAAAAGACTCTTGAAATTACCCTATTTGTAATAATTGCCATTTTCCATTCATCCCCTTCTCTGATTCTAATTAGTTTGTAGGCAGAGGCATATCTGGGGGGGCAGCCAGGGCATGTGCCCAGGGCACAGCCGGTAGGGGGGCGCAGTCGGGCTGCCTAATGCGGTGTTCCGCAGTGTCTCACCCGGCGGCTACATTCTGTCGCCCCGGACTGAGAGTCGGCTGTTCTCTGTGCCGACTGTCAAGCTGACAGCTGATACAGAGAAGCTGCAGCACACCTGCACTTCCTCTCACACAGACAGCAGCACCGTTGGATGATGTAAAAGCTGCCGACGGTGATGCTGCAGCAGACTGGTGAATATGTGCGTGTGTGTGTGTGTATAGTGCTGCGGGGGAATGTGGGAATGTGCAGAGAGGTGAATGGTACAGTGTGTGCCTGTGTGTAGGGGGAGGAGAGGGCAATGAAGGGGCAGATGGGGAGAAGGCAATGATGGGGTGATGGAGAGAGCAATGATGGGGATGGTGGGGGAGGAGGAAATGATTGAAGTGGTGGAATGGGCAATGATGGGGATGGAGGAGGAGGAAATTATTGATGTGGTGGAAAGGGCAATGATGGGGATGGTGGGGAGAAGGAAATGATGTAGGTGGTGGAATGGGCAATGATGGTGGTGGTGGGGAAGAAGGCAATGATGGTGGTAATGGAAAAGACTATGATGGGAGTGGTGGGGAAGGAGGCAATAAAATGACTGCTGATGGAGGAGCCGGTGACCAGACAACCAGTCCGTCAGCTCCTCCATTAGAAAAGAAGCTTTCCCATGCTCCATCAGCCAAGATTGCATTATACAACTAATAAGACAGTACGGTATGTAATAAAAAACAGGGCTCTATATAATCCAATATGTAAGGGACAGTACTGTACATAACAAGAGAGGGCATTGTATAATAAGGGTCGGTATATGTGTTATGTATATGACGGGTTATGTATATGTGTGTGGCTATATATACTGTATATAGCTTTGTCACCATAAAAGGAGGGGGCCAGACACATTTCTTGCACAGGGGTCCCAAGCTGTCAGTGTCTGCCCCTGCTGCCGGGTCAGAGCAACACCAGCAGCTTGATCAGATCATGTGATCACGCTGCTGAAGTCACTAACCCGCGCTGCAGAGGTGAACACTGGTGGTAAGTGCTCTAGTGGAGCTGAAGACACCAAAGATTAAGTGCAGGGGGGGCTTTATTGTGTGTGTGGAGAATCTGAGTGGGGATGGGGCTTTATTATGTGTGTGGAGAATTAGAGTGGCGATGGGGGGCTTTATTATGCGTGGTGAGAATTGGAGTGGGGATGGGGAGATTTATTATGTGTGGGGAGAATTGGAGTGGGGATGGGGGATTTATTGTGTGTGGGGAGAGTTTGAGTAGGGATGGGAGATTTATTATGTGTGGGGAGAATTGGAGTGGGGATCGGGGGATTTATTATGTGTGGGGAGAATTGGAGTGGGGATAGGGGATTTAATGTGTATGGGGAGATTTGGAGTGGAGATTGGGTTATTTATTGTGTGTGGCAAGATTTGTAGTGGGCAAAGAACAAAGAGGGAGATGGGGCATGTATGAGGAAACAGTACAGGGGAATGGGGGCATGTATGAGGAAACAGTATGGGGGAATGGGGGGCATGTATGAGGAAAGAGTACGGGGGAATGGGGGAATGCATGAGGAAACAGTATAGTGGAATGGGGGCATATATAAGGAAACAGTATGGGGGATAGGTGCAGACAGTATGGGGAGCAAACGGGGGAATGTATGCAGACACAGTATGAGTAGCAATGTGAAAAATGTATGTGGACAGAGTACGGGGAGTGAGGGTGATGGGATGTGTGCATACACAGCATAGGGAGTGAGGTGAGCAGGCAGTATAGAAAGTGAGGGGGTAAATATATGAGGAGACAGTATGGTGAACAGGGGGGATGTGAGAGGACACAGTATGAGGAGGGAGGGGAATAGTGTGAGGAGACAGTATGGGGGAGAAAAATGAGTGGGCACAGAATAGAAACTGAGTAGTGGGGGCGTAGCATGGAGGGACAGTGCAAGGGTACAGCCAAGAGGGGACAGTATACCGAGGAGGGGGAGTGTGATGAGAAAGTACAGTATAAATACTGGGCCCTATAGAGGAGACACAGTGTGAGAGGACAGTGTGAAGAGAGGAGCCGGTATGGAAATGAGAGGTCAGTGTAAAGAGCATGTACCATGAGAGGGACAATGTGGGGATCATATTTTGTACAGACAATATAGTGAGGGGCATTTTTTTTATTCAGGAGCCTTATAATGACACTTCTATCTTTAATGACATCATGTGGAGATTTTCTGCTAAAGAGCGGAGAATATGGAAGTCTGCAGAGAAGCTGTGGATGAGAAAACTCCACATGGGGTCTGGACAAGATGAAGAAAAGAAGGAGAACGACTCCAGAGACGACGTCATCTATAAGGTACCTGGATGTAAATGTTATTTGTGATACTAACAAATTCTCATGTTTTTATTTATTAGGAGCATTAAAGGGGATGTCCAGGTTTGTAATGAGTATGCAGTCATTTTTGTGATTGCAGACCTCTGACTTCTCACACTTCTGTACCGGCGATTTACATACATACGGTCACGTGCTGACTAGACATGTGTGGCCCCAGTCAATGAAAATGAACTGAGGGAGGCCAGGCACGTTTAGTAGGAATGTGGTCAGAAGTATACAAATCACATACTTGTGCTGACATGACTGTCCACTGGCAAGGGAGAATCCTAAAAGTGTGCAGTGCATTAGTTGTGAGAATTCAGAAGCCTGTGGTGTCAGGATTCAGCTCTGCAGGTTCTAGCAGTCATCACATGGCCACTTCACTCATATGCGATTTTCATACTTATGGTCCTGTGACAACAAGCTTCTCTTCCTTCTTCTCTCAGTTTTTCACTGAACATTGAGAGCATTAGGGAGAGGAGCCCGTAGGTACATGACTAAGTGTGCAATCGCATATGTGCTCTTGGGGGAGGGGGGCCAAACTGAATTCTTGCCCCGGGTGGCAGAAAACCTAGATACACCTCTGGTTGTAGGCCTCCCTTAATTTCAACCTGGAAAACACCTTAGCTCCCATGACCTGGCTGAACATATCTGGAATCGGAGGAAGAGGGTATGAATCTCGGATGGTAATTTAATTCCCAGAAATCTAAAAAGGGATGTAGACCACCATCTTTTTTCTTCACAAAGAAGAACTCTGCCTCCATTGTGTTACGCCATCCTATACTTACCTTTCCGGCCGGCACGCTCCCGACGCTCCTCCTCGCTCCTCTGTCTCTGCTTTCTGGGGTGCTCGTCCCTTTGCCGGTCCGCGCATGCGCAGACGGGCTTCTCGTACCGCCAGGGCTTCAGGGAGTTCGTGACCCGTTGGCTCCGCCCCCAATATGGCGGCGCCCATCGGGTATTTCACTCCTGCAGTTGCCCTGGTTAGACGCCTTTGCGTCTATCGTGTTTGTCGGCTCCTAGCCGGCATCTCTTTTGTTTCCTTGGCTCCCCCAGCGTTTACTCTGTTTAGGTCTTTGTCTCATTGTTGCCTTCCTTGCCAGTCCTGTGTTCCTGTCTCCGTGCCAGTCCAGTGTTCCTGCCTCCGTACCAGTCCAGTGTTCCTGCCTCCGTGCCAGTCCTGTGTTCCTGTCTCCATGCCAGTCCAGTGTTCCTGCCTCTGTACCAGTCCAGTGTTCCTGCCTCTGTGTCAGTCCTGTGTTCCAGCCTCCATGCCAGCCCAGTGTTCCTGCCTCCATACCAGTCCAGTGTTCCTGCCTCCGTGCCAGTCCTGTGTTCCTGTCTCCGTGCCAGCCCTGTGTTCCTGCCTCCGTGCCAGTCCAGTGTTTCCTGCCTCCGTGCCAGTCCTGTGTTCCAGCCATCCTTGCCAGCCCTGTGTTTCTGACGTTCCCCATGTACCGTGTGTCTCCTTCATACCGGTCAGTACTTTTTCCCTACATACCCTGCTCGTCCTGTGACTCTTCTTATCTGTTTGCCTCTGAGACACCACCTCTCCCCTATCTTCTGATCCATCTCTGGTTCTTATATCAGTCGTCCCTTTGGCTCCGGCAGTCGCGGTTTCACCCTCCGTGGGCCTGCCCCAAACACTCCCTGTATAGGGGGTGGCTCCATCTGGTCCGCTCGCCTTCGGGGGCTCTGAAGCTGTGACCCAGAGGGTCCACTACTCGGGACGTAATAGTACACAAAGGCCATGGATCCCGCTGGAGCTGCGTCCACTCAGAAGGAACTAGTTTTCCTTCGGGAGAACCAAAGTCGGATGATGTCCTTCATGAAATCCATGGACTCCCGACTTTCTGCTCTTCAGACCTCTGACCCGGGGAATGCCTCCCAGATAGCCACTTTACAACAAGAGCTGGTACAGCAGCGGGACACTCAGTCCCATATTTTGAGTTATATGGCATCTGTCGATTCCCGACTCCTTTCTTTACAGACTGCGGCGCCTGTTCCTGCGCCTGCTCCTGCTCCTCATCCCCCTCCCCGATTGGCTAAACCTCCTCGTTTTAATGGTGATCCCAAATTTTGCCGGGGATTTCTAAATCAGTGTCGCCTTCATTTCGAGCTCCTTCCCCAGCAATACCCTTCTGACCGGGCCAAGATGGCCTTTATTATTTCTCATTTGGAGGGAGATGCGCTAGCATGGGTTAACCCTCTCTGGGAGCGCGATGATCCAGTGGTTAACCAATTAACATCTTTTTTGGAGACATTTCGTCGAGTGTTCGATGAACCAGGTCATTTGTCTTCCACCACAGAAGCCCTGTTTAATTTACAGCAGGGGTCTCTAACTGTTGGGCAATATGCAATTCAGTTCCGAACTTTATCTACCGATTTAGGTTGGAATAATGAGGCGTTGGTCGGGGCTTTCTGGTGGGGGCTTTCCAGTCGTATCAAGGATGAATTAGCTGGCCGGGATACTCCTACTATTTTGGAGGATTTAATTTCTTTAGCTACGCGAATAGATCTTCGCTTTCAGGAGCGAGTTCGGGAGAGAAAATTTCCACGTTCTTCCATGACTTCCCGCAGACCTCCCAGTCCTCGTCCCAGGGTCGCTGCTTCTGTTTCTGCCCCCGAACCGATGCAAGTGGATTGTGTTAAACTCTCCGAACAACGTTGCAAGGAGAGGCGTACCCAGGGTCTCTGTTTTTACTGTGGAAGTCCCTCACATCTTCTTCGAGCCTGCCCTGACTGTCCGGAAAGCTCCTCCGCCTAGGTCAGGTAAGAGAGGCCTCCCTAGGTACATGTGAAACCTCTCAACCCCTCATGTTGCCCGTTTTATTGCACATTCACGACAAACGTTTCTCTCTTGAGGCTTATTTGGACTCGAGTGCAGCAGGAAATGTTATTAGGTTAGAGGAGGTAATTAAATTCTCAGTTCCCGTTAGACCTTTAGAGAATCCTCTTCTTCTCGCTTCTGTAGATGGGAGACCCCTGCAGGAGACTCTTACTCAAGTCACGCACTTGGTAGAGCTACAGGTGGGGGCTCTTCATACAGAAAGAATTTCGTTTTTTGTTCTGGCCAACATCTCTCACCCTGTTCTTCTCGGTCTTCCGTGGTTGCGTCTCCACGAACCTTTCTAGGACTGGCGTGGGGGCAATATTCTTTGTTGGGGAGATTCCTGTCGGTCTCTTTGTCTGCTGCCGGTGCGTCCTATTGGTGTTCCTAGTCCTTCTCCCATCCCCTCCGGGTTGCCCTCTGCTTATTCTTTTTATTCTGATATTTTTGACAAGAAGGAGGCTGAGTCTCTTCCGCCGCACCGACCTTACGACTGTCTCATTCATCTCGTTCCTGGTACCACGCCTCCTAGGGGAAGAATCTATCCACTCTCGCCTGCAGAAACACAAGCTATGTCGGACTATGTTCAAGAGAATCTTGCTAGAGGCTTTATTCGGAAATCTTCTCCAGCTGGGGCAGGTTTCTTTTTCGTGAAGAAGAAGGATGGTTCCCTTCGCCCATGTATTGATTACAGAGGGTAAAACAACATCACCGTGAAGAACAAATACCCTTTACCACTTATCTCTGAACTCTTCGACCGACTGAGAGGAGCACAAATTTTCACCAAGCTTGATCTTCGAGGAGCTTACAACTTGGTTCGTATCCGTGCGGGTGACGAGTGGAAGATCGCATTCAATACCTGGGACGGTCACTACGAGTATCTGGTAATGCCTTTTGGGCTTTGTAATGCTCCTTCGGTGTTCCAAGAGTTCGTCAATGACATCTTTCGTGACTGTCTCTATAGCAGTGTTGTAGTCTACTTGGATGACATCCTCGTCTTCTCTCCTGATCTTTCCACCCATCGACGAGACGTTCGCCGAGTCTTACTTCGTCTAAGGGAGAATCATCTCTTCGCAAAGTTTGAAAAATGTGTCTTTGAGCAGTCGTCTGTGCCTTTCCTGGGATTTATTGTTTCAGAGGATGGTCTAAGGATGGATCTTGAGAAGGTGTCTGCCGTCTTGAATTGGCCCCGTCCTTCGGGAGTAAAAGCTATCCAGCGATTTCTTGGCTTTACCAATTACTACAGACAATTTTTCCCTCACTTCTCCTCTTTGTCTAAACCAATCTCTGCTCTGGTCCGCAAGGGGTTCGATCCTAATCTTTGGCCTCCAGAGGCAGAAACTGCCTTTCAAACTCTGAAACAAGAATTTGCTTCTGCCTCGGTGCTTCATCGTCCGGATACCAATAGGCCTTTTATTCTTGAAGTGGATGCGTCTTCTATTGGAGCCGGAGCTGTGCTTTTACAGAGATCTAACTCTGGACGGTTAGTTTCCTGTGGCTTTTTCTCCAAGGCTTTTTCTCCTCCGGAACGCAATTATTCCATCGGTGACAAAGAATTGTTAGCCATCAAATTGGCCTTGGAGGAGTGGCGGTATCTTCTCGAAGGGGCTGTTCATCCCTTCGTCATTTTTACGGATCACAAGAATCTCGCCTACCTTCAGTCAGCCCAAAGGCTGAATCCTCGACAGGCCAGATGGTCCCTGTTCTTCGGACGTTTCGACTTCGAATTACACTTCGACCCGGGAACAAAAACATCAAGGCTGACGCCTTATCATGATCTTTTCAACCCTTGGATGAAGAGGAGAGACCTACACATGTTCTTGATCCATCCAGGATTGTTTTTTTTGCTCCTCTAGATTTGATCACTCCTCCTCCGGGTAAGACCTTCGTATCTAATCTTGACAGGCTGAAGATCTTGCGTTGGGGTCATTCCTCCTGGATCGCTGGACATGTTGGAGGTAAGAAGACTCTTTCTTTGATTTCTCGTCATTATTGGTGGCCCTCTCTTCGCCAAGATGTATTGGATTTTGTTGCTTCCTGTTCTTCGTGTGCTCGGAACAAGGTTCCTCGACAGCTTCCTTCCGGACCTCTGCTTCCACTTCCTGTTCCATCTATTCCTTGGAGTCATATAGCCATGGACTTTGTCACTGACTTACCTAAGTCTTCTAGTTGCACAGCAATTTTGGTGGTGGTAGACAGATTTTCCAAAATGGCTCACTTCATTCCTCTGCCTGGTCTACCATCTGCTCCTGACCTAGCAAAGATTTTTTTACTTCAAGTTTTTCGGCTCCACGGATTCCCTCAGCATATTGTTTCTGACCGAGGAGTTCAGTTTACTTCCCATTTTTGGAGAGCTCTTTGTGGTCTTCTGAAGGTTTCGCTAGATTTTTCTTCCGCGTACCATCCCCAGTCCAACGGTCAAGTGGAGCGTGTAAATCAAATCCTCATATCCTATCTTCGTCACTTTACTAATGCGCACCATGATGACTGGGTATCTCTTCTACCCTGGGCAGAATTCGCCTACAATAACCACACTAGCGAATCTACATCCAAGTCTCCCTTTTTTATTGTTTTTGGGCAACATCCCGGCATCCCTCTTCCCGTTCTCCCCACCTCAGGCGTACCGGCGGCAGACTCCTTGTCCCAGGAGTTTTCCAAGATTTGGCAGGAGAGTAAGGAGGCGCTAGTAAAGGCTAGCAGCAGAATGAAAAGGTTTGCCGACAAAAGGCGTTTGGATGTTCCTCCTTATCAACCTGGCGATAAGGTCTGGCTTTCCTCTCGCTATATCAGACTTAAAATTCCCTCTCAAGAAGCTGGGTCCGCGTTACATCGGCCCCTTTGAGGTTTCTAGCCGAGTTAATGACGTAGCGTACAAGTTGAAATTACCCGCCTCCCTACGCATTCCTAATGTTTTTCATGTATCTCTCCTCAAACCCGTAATTTTCAATCATTTTCATTCTGTTCCTTCACGTTCTCACCAACCTATTTCCTCTGATGCTTTTTTTGAGGTTAAGAATATTCGCGCCAAGAAAACCGTCAAGGGCAAAACATTTTTTATAATTGATTGGAAAGGGTTTGGACCCGAGGAAAGGTCTTGGGAGCCTCTTGAGAATATCAATGCTCCTTTGGTTTTGAAGAGATTCCTTTCCAGCTCTAAAGAGAGGGGGGTAAGAGAGGGGGTACTGTTACGCCATCCTATACTTACCTTTCCGGCCGGCGCACTCCCGACGCTCCTCCTCGCTCCTCTGTCTCTGCTTTCCGGGGTGCTCGTCCCTTTGCCGGTCCGCGCATGCGCAGATGGGCTTCTCGTACCGCAGGGGCTTCTGGGAGTTCATGACCCGTTGGCTCCGCCCCCAATTTGACGGCGCCCATCGGGTATTTCACTCCTGCAGTTGCCCTGGTTAGACGCCTTTGCATCTATCGTGTTTGTCGGCTCCTAGCCGGCATCTCTTTAGTTTCCTTGGCTCCCCCAGCGTTTACTCTGTTTTGGTCTCTGTCTCATTGTTGCCTTCCTTGCCAGTCCTGTGTTCCTGTCTCCGTGCCAGCCCAGTGTTCCTGCCTCTGTACCAGTCCAGTGTTCCTGCCTCCGTGCCAGTCCTGTGTTCCTGCCTCCGTGCCAGCCCAGTGTTCCTGCCTCCGTACCAGTCCAGTGTTCCTGCCTCCGTGCCAGTCCTGTGTTCCTGTCTCCGTGCCAGCCCTGTGTTCCTGCCTCCGTGCCAGTCCTGTGTTCCTGACTCTGTGCCAGCCCTGTGTTCCTGCCTCCGTGCCAGCCCTGTGTTCCTGCCTCCATGCCAGTCCAGTGTTTTCTGCCTCCGTGCCAGTCCTGTGTTCCAGCCGTCCTTGCCAGCCCTGTGTTTCTGACGTTCCCCATGTACCGTGTGTCTCATTCATACCGGTCAGTACTTTTTCCCTACACACTCTGCTCGTCCTGTGACTCTTCTTATCTGTTTGCCTCTGAGACACCACCTCTCCCCTATCTTCTGATCCATCTCTGGTTCTTATATCAGTCGTCCCTTTGGCTCCGGCAGTCGTGGCTTCACCGTCCGTGGGCCTGCCCCAAACACTCCCTGTATAGGGGGTGGCTCCATCTGGTCCGCTCGCCTTCAGGGGCTCTGTAGCCGTGACCCAGAGGGTCCACTACTCGGGACGTAATACATTGGTTTGTACTAGAGCTGGAGGGAGGTTACTGCTGGGTCCAAGAGTCAGAGGGATTAAGGAGACATCTGTAATGCCAAACACAGAGACCTTCTGCAGCCAGATGCAGAGGGACAGTCTGTTGCATCTGACACACCCATGACACTGTGTCATCTTTCCCTGCAGGTTTAGTGGAGCGCCCCCACACCGCCGCAGGGCCGAGGGGTACCCGGAGCCGGGCCTCTGAGTCTCAGTTCTGGGGTTGTCACGGTGGCTAGACCCGGTCCGTGGCCCTGTCTGTCAGTGGGGGACGTCCGGTGCAATAAGGGGTGTTGTAACGGTGCAGTTGTGGGGTGCAGGTCGCGGTAAATAATGAGGACACCAGGTTGCAGTCTCTTTACCTCTTTACTGAAGATCTCTGGGTCCTCAATCCAGAATACGGCTCACCAGGCTGCGCAAGTCCGGCCGGTCCAATGACACTTCCAGAGTTCTCTTCACAGGAGGAAATCTGTGCCTTCCCCCTAGCGCTATGTGTTGTAGTCCTTCCCTGCTGTGCTTACGGAAAGTACCCCACAACTGTTGTGTCTGTTTCTGATGTTCCCTCACAACTCGACTAGATGATGTTCTGCTAATCCTCCGTCCCTCCCTGAGGTTCGGGTAGGAACGGCACCCGTTTGACGGGTAGGCCTGGAGTTCTTCCGGGACCCTAGAGACGCCCCTCTCCCACAATTGCCTCCCAAGACTTCATAGGTGATTTGAGTTAGACAGCCCGCCTGAGACTGACTGTCCTGCCGCTGTTTGGAGTATTGCTTGAAGCTGAATGTTATTCTACTCCCTCGGCGTTCCGGCCACCGGTAGTGCGCCTCAGTAGGATGTTGCTTCGGTCTTACAGCACGACTCCTACTGGTATTTCTCCTTTGCGTGATCCCGTTTCTCACTCAGCACAATCTATCTCTCTTCTAATCCTTTCTTGGGCACCGCCGCTACCCGGAGCAGGCACGGTCCCGTTACGTTCGTTCTCGTTGCCAAGCCTCTGTCAGGATCCCACCCCTGACAGAGACCCTACTGTATCTTCCCCTACAACACCCTCTGCCACAAGGTGTTGCCTGGTTCCAACCCAGTCAGCTTTCTGATCTAACTTCCTGCCTGACCCCCAGTTTACCCACTATGGTGGGGAGTGGCCTAATGAATAGCACACTTAGCTCCCCCCGGAGGCCCGGCTGTGAAATGTATTGGTGTCTGTGATACCTGATCAGATGAACTCCTTCAGTGCCATCGGACGCACCATAGCTCCCCATAGTGGCGGAGCCACAGTACTGCAACGACCAGGACTCTGGGGAGCTGCACTCCCCCCTGGTTAAACACAGTACTCCGGGACTGAGAAGAAAACAACAATACAAGTTTAGCAAAAAGACATACAATTTTTGTTGAGTGCAAATAACAATACGTATACTTGAACAAGCTTCCCTTTATGGGAGGTGAGAATACTTGAACGTTACAAAACATGGTTAAACATTAACTCCTGTTACCCAACCGGGTATTCTACTAAGTGCAAAAATTGCTGAACAATACTTTAACATTGCCATTAAGGACATACACTCTGTATCCACCAAAGACCTTCCTATAATCACATTATAAGGTAAATTAACTTTTTTCATTCTCCTTCTTTGAATCTGCAGGACCGCCTGTCCTATCGGCACCAGACCTACTGCCTCTCCTTTCTGTTACAGGACCGCCCCGTTCAGCCAGGGCCTACTGCCTTTTCAACTTCTATACACAGTATAGATCATAACATTACTTTCAGTTTTAGAAGCACTGAGCCGTCTACGTATGGCTCCTAGGAGGACTCACTACCCAACCCCTACGGGTTCACTTTCTGTCTTCTGTAACACATTATTAACTCTTTCTTTACAATAACTAACTTACTATGGAGGACTCAGGGTTTACCTTCTATCCCTAGTTTCTTATCAACATTCTCAACTATCCCCTTATAACATCAATCTTCATTACTATTTTCTTTCTGGAAACATCATCTGCATTTCTCTACATTTAACCAATCAAATACATATAACTTTTACATGTAAGAATTATCATCACTTTCGCTCATCAAGACATTATTGCTATCCATCAATCTTAAAGCAATACGATTCTTCAAATATACACGTGGATGTCCCCTTTAAGAAGGGACCAAATCTTCAGGAGGTAGCATTTGTTCTCTAGCTACCAGTCCATACTCAGCAAAGGCTCCGGTGCGGTATCTTCGCAAAGAGTCTCTTTCTAAGTAAAACCAGTAGGAAACACCCTTAAGAAGGTGTGAACTATGTACAAGAAGTTTGTATCATGCACTGTTCATGATTGCGGCAGTTTTTAAGACTTGTGCAAAAACTTAGAAAAAATAAACAAAACAACAAGGATCCCGGGTCAACAAAGGGATCGATAAGGAATTAACCCTGAACGGGTTTAGCAGCAACAGTAAACAAACAGTTAAAAGAAGAACTATTTACACTTTCTTAAAGCATTCATGCTTACTCTTTTTCAGAATCCCCCACGAGGCGCCACCTGGCGGGTGAACCCCTGCAGCCCAGGTTCCAGGTCCACTCCCGCTGCCAGGTACACCCCATGGGTTCGGGTCTGTTGCACAACCAGGTCGTGTGCGGTAATAAAGGTCTGTGTCCCCACTTCTCTCTGTGCTGGCACAGCAGGAACACCGGTCACTCGAGGAGGCGCCTCCTTGGCCACTACAGTGGTGGTGGTGGTGGCCAGACTGCAGGTCACAGTTTCCGTTAATGTACAGGTGGGGGTGACCAAGGTGGCCACCGACCGGTCACACGGGGACACTTTGGCTACAGGGGCCGGTTTTTCCGGCACCTTGGGCGGGGGTTCCATTGACCTCTTCTTGCGCACATTCAGAGTGAACCACCCCTTCTCCCCAAAATGTCTGGTGTAGATGACACTGTCTCCTGGGTAGAGGTCTCGATCAGGGTGGCCCTCCCTGAGATGCGACTCAACGTCCCGGCGGTTAACAAAGACCTCCGCGTATAACCCCGGTTCCTTAATAAAGCCCCAGCCTCCTCGGAGCTTAAAGGTGGTGATGATGCCCTGCCTGCGTGGGGCCTGGTGAGCGGTGGGGTCCTTGCGGGCCCGATCCTTTACTGCCAGGTCCTTCTGATGATAAGCCTCCATCCCAGCCCGGTACGCCTCGTCCTCTTCCTTCCATTGCTGTTCCAGCTGGGCCTGGTATGTGTCCCAGCTCAGGGCCTGCACCATCTCCCCTTCCCGCGTCTCCACCCCGGGGAATCCCATGAGGTCGGGTCCGGGGTTCACCCAGCGGTATACCGTGCGCTCCACACGGGTCTCGCAGGACAGGGTGATTGGTGTGATCGGGGCCTTCATACGATGTTCCATGCCCGTAGCTTCCTCCCAGGGCAACAGACGTTGGAGCTTATGAGTCCCAGGGGAAGGGGGCGCTGCAACGGGGCCCACTAACACACCCTCTGCTAGCGGGGCAGGATCGGCGGACTCACCAACCGGTGCGAGTTCACTTTCCGCGACAGGTCCCGCTGGTTCCTCCGGTGAGGTCTCCGATGTCCGGGAACTCTCTGCCGGCACCACTAAGCACGGAGCCTGGACCCCCACATTCAGTTGGAGAAGTTGGTTGAATAAGTCCTCCATCTCGGCCCTCAGGAATCTGGTGTTGTCCACGGAAGACGAGCTGCTGTGCTCATCCGGGTAGTCGGGGGAGGTTTCCACTTCAACCCCACTGTCGGGTTCAGAGCTGCTGGCCATGGCGTCCTCCACGTGGGTCGCTTCCAGGTCTCTTTCCCGCTCTCTCCTTCGTGGGCGGTGTCGTTTTCTCTGTCTTCGCCCTCCATTGAGGATTAGGAGGCGGATCTCTGCCGCTGACGGACACGTCCTCACCGTGCAGAAATATTTAGACTGGGCGGCCATTGTTTTTCGCGCTCTCCAGCTTGCCTACGCCCACTCCACGCCCCTCTTCTCTTCCGGCGCTCTCCTCAGCGCTGCAATGGCGGCGGATTTTGGCGGCAAGTGGCGCAGCACACAGTCTTTGCAATAAAGTACAGTCCAAGCACAGTAAATCACAGTCCCAAGGCACACATGACCTGATTCTTCAGGCTTAAGTAGATCCTGTTCGTGACGCCAAGTTGGAGCGCCCCCACACCGCCGCAGGGCCGAGGGGTACCCGGAGCCGGGCCTTTGAGTCTCAGTTCTGGGGTTGACACGGTGGCTAGACCCGGTCCGTGGCCCTGTCTGTCAGTGGGGGGCGTCCGATGCAATAAGGGGTGTTGTAACGGTGCAGTTGTGGGGTGCAGGTCGCGGTAAATAATGAGGACACCAGGTTGCAGTCTCTTTACCTCTTTACTGAAGATCTCTGGGTCCTCAATCCAGAATACGGCTCACCAGGCTGCGCAAGTCCGGCCGGTCCAATGACACTTCCAGAGTTCTCTTCACAGGAGGAAATCTGTGCCTTCCCCCTAGCGCTATGTGTTGTAGTCCTTCCCTGCTGTGCTTACGGAAAGTACCCCACAACTGTTGTGTCTGTTTCTGATGTTCCCTCACAACTCGACTAGATGATGTTCTGCTAATCCTCCGTCCCTCCCTGAGGTTCGGGTAGGAACGGCACCCGTTTGACGGGTAGGCCTGGAGTTCTTCCGGGACCCTAGAGACGCCCCTCTCCCACAATTGCCTCCCAAGACTTCATAGGTGATTTGAGTTAGACAGCCCGCCTGAGACTGACTGTCCTGCCGCTGTTTGGAGTATTGCTTGAAGCTGAATGTTATTCTACTCCCTCGGCGTTCCGGCCACCGGTAGTGCGCCTCAGTAGGATGTTGCTTCGGTCTTACAGCACGACTCCTACTGGTATTTCTCCTTTGCGTGATCCCGTTTCTCACTCAGCACAATCTATCTCTCTTCTAATCCTTTCTTGGGCACCGCCGCTACCCGGAGCAGGCACGGTCCCGTTACGTTCGTTCTCGTTGCCAAGCCTCTGTCAGGATCCCACCCCTGACAGAGACCCTACTGTATCTTCCCCTACAACACCCTCTGCCACAAGGTGTTGCCTGGTTCCAACCCAGTCAGCTTTCTGATCTAACTTCCTGCCTGACCCCCAGTTTACCCACTATGGTGGGGAGTGGCCTAATGAATAGCACACTTAGCTCCCCCCGGAGGCCCGGCTGTGAAATGTATTGGTGTCTGTGATACCTGATCAGATGAACTCCTTCAGTGCCATCGGACGCACCATAGCTCCCCATAGTGGCGGAGCCACAGTACTGCAACGACCAGGACTCTGGGGCGCTGCATTTAGTGCTCCCAAAATGTCCCAACATCCATCTCAAGGTCCCAGGCCCAAGAGTCGGACTCACCCGGAAGGGTTCTATGGCAATCCACTGTTCTGAGTAACAGGCTCATGTTGGCCCCAGCAGCCCACAGCATATGACCACTGATAGCATTTCACCACGCTCCCTCTAACTGAACATGGCCATCCTTGAATCCAGTGGCAGCTACCACAACTGTCTGAAATCTTGCCATGACTCTGCCTATAATGTCACTACATAGAACAGTGCAACATCTGATGTTTTGTTTCACATTTTTCTCTTTTTTTCCCAATTTTGAAGAGGATTAGAAAATAAATAATCATATCTACAAGGGATTTTCCATAAACACAAATCATATTCAAGGAAAAGTGAACACAAAAGCCACTCCCAAAAATGTTAAAATGTCTGATATGAAATGACTCAGATCAGTTCTCAATGTTATTATGTTATGTCATTAGGTGCATAATATCCTCATTAGAGAAGGAATTAGGTAGTTTGGTGCTTCTAGGGAAATCAATTAAGAATTGATTAATCTATGAGAAAACAGCTGTGCTATGAACAAGAAGCAGAATAGAAGTATGAAAGCCATTCAGCAATAATATAAGAAAACATATGTCCTAATCTAAACAGGCAAATGTGCTGCAAAAATTCACCAAGTATGAAATTGCGAATTAGTCAGCACAGGTGGTAAAGAACATGGCTTACAGATTTGAAGAATTATTCTTCAAGCATACCTTGGCAAAGCGAATAGCTGCAATTTGGTGTCAATTTAGGTTTCAAAAGATTAAACATCTTCAATGTTTTACTTAAAAGGGTATTCCTATGTCGTATATTTATGGCATATCCACTACATATATACAGTATGTACTGTATATATGTCTCAAGAATGGGATCTTGACTTGTATGATCCTGACGTGCTACAGATGGTCAAAATTTCCATTCAATTTATTGCAGTTCTGACCACCTCTCCTCTGAGCGCAAGGCACTGTGGAGCCCTGTTTGGTTGGGCTTGCATGTATCATTCAATCATGGCACATCCAACTACAAGTTACTTCAAGATGCTTCCACTTGACAATGTGAGCTCCAATAGACATGACTTCAACATCTGAATAATAAAGATGTGTCCACATACATTTGTCAATATAATGTATAATTCCTGTCCTGCATACCCCTGTACTTCAATTTCTCATCACCAAGTGTCTCTCTTAAAAATTAGCTGCATGCACTATTCTCTTCCAATTATCACTTGCCTACACAAGTCTAAGAGTGTACAAAAAAAATGTGGAACCTATGCAGATCATGTGCGTAGTGTACTTTCAGATTGATAGTATTAATCTTGATTTGATCTATTATTTATTATTTTATTATTAGTTTATATTTGTGCAGCGCCCCAGAGTCCTGGTCGTTGCAGTACTGACGCTCCGCCGCTAAGGGGAGTGATGGTACGTCTGATGGCACTTAAGGAGTTCACCTGACCAGGTATCACAGTCACACATTACACTTCACATTCTGGCCACCAGGGGGAGCAAAGGGTTCTATGTATTAGGCCACTCCTCACAATCTGGTAAAACTGGGGGTCGGACAGAAAGTTAGTCAGAAGCTGACTGGGTTGGATCCAGGCAACATCCTGTGGCAGAGGGTGTTGCAGGGGAAGATTCAGGGGGGTCTCTGTCAGGGGTGGGATCCTGACAGTGGCCTAGCGAACAGAACAGAACGTTATGGAGCCGCACCTGCACCCGTTGCGGCGGCATCCTAAGAAAGGAAACGAAGCGAGGTTTATTGTGGAGAAGTGAGAAACGAGATCGCAGCAAAAAGAAGATAAAGCCAGTAGGAGTCGTGCCATAAGATCGAGGCAACATCCTACTGAGGCGCGTAGCCGGTGGCCGGAACGCCGAGGAAGTATTAGGCTCCAAGCATTACTTCAAACAGCGGCAGGACAGTTAATTTTAGGTTGGCTGTCTCACCTAAATCACCTAAGCAGACATAGGGGGCAATTGTGGGAGAGGGGTGACGCTAGGGTCCCGGAAGAACTCCAAACTCGGAATTTTCTAATTTCTCCAACAAAATTTGCAAAAATATTTTTTTTTTAAGCACCACATCACATTTGAAGTGACTTCGAGGAGCCTATATGACAGAAAATAACCAAAATTGACACCATTATAAAAACTGCACTGCTCAAGTGTCCAAAACACATTAAAGAAGTATATTAACCCTTTAGGTGCTTTACAGGAATTAAAGCAATGTGGAAAATAAAAGTGAACATTTTACCTTTTCCAAAAAATGTTGCTTTAGCCCCAAATGTTGCATTTTCACCAAGATAACAGGAGAAAATGGACAATACAATTTGTTGTCCAATTTCTTCTCATTACACATATAACCCATATGTGGTGGAAAAATACTGTTTGGGAGCACCGGAGGGCTTGGAAGGAAAAGAGCAAAATTTGACTATTGGAACGCAATATTGGCTGGAATCGACAGCAGACACCATGTCACGTTTGCAGAGCACCTTATGTGCCTAGACAGAGGAAACCCACCACAAGTGACCCCCTTTTGGAAACTAAACTCCTCAAGGAATTTAACTAGATGTGTGGTGAGCACAATGAACTCCCATGTGCTTAATCAAATTTTATGACGTTGAGCCATGAAACTAAAAAATATCACATTTTTCCCAGAGAAATGTTGTTTTAGCCCCACATTTTTTATTTTTACAAGAGTAACAGGAGAAAATGGATCCCAAATTTGTTTTGCAATTTTTTCTCAGTATGCTAATACTCCATATGTGGTTCAACACGACTGTTTGGTCACATGGCGGGGCTGAGAATTGAAGGAGCACCATTTGACTTTTGTAACTCAAAATTGTTTGGAATCTTGAGTATTCCGATACCCAACATGTGGTGAAAAATTATTGTTTGGGAACACTGCCGAGCTCAAAAGGAGTGACGCAGACTTCGTGTTGCATTTGCCAAGCCTTTAAAGCGATAAAACAGGCGACCCCCAATAAAGTGACCCTATATTTTAATTGATCTAGTATTTTCCTGGTATATGAATTGTTTTTATGTGTTGGCATATGTAAGTGGCATAGGATGCATCAAGTTGGCATATGTAAGTTGTGCAGAGTACAACAGTTTGGCATATGGAAGTTGTGTACTGTGAGCCCTTGCGGGCAGGGTCCTCTATCCTTCTGTACTTGTGTGTGCCATGTTTTGCTCATGTTTGTTGTACTTGTCTATATTTGCCCCTTTCGCATGTAAAGCACCATTGAATAAATGGCACTATAAAAATGTATAATAATAATAATAATCAGGTCGGCATATGTGAGCTATGTAGAGTTCATCAGGTTGGCATACAGTCATGGCCAAAAGTGTTGGCACCCTTGAAATTGTTCCAGAAAATGAAGTACAGTGGGTATGGAAAGTATTCAGATCCATTTAAATTTTTCACTATTTGTTTCATTGCAGCCACTTGGTAAATTCAAAAATGTTCATTTTTTTCACATTAATGTACACTCTGCACCCCATCTCAACTGAAAAAAGAACAGAAATGTAGAAATTTTTGCAAATTTAATAAAAAAGAAAAACTGAAATATCACATGGTAAATAAGTATTCAGACCCTTTGCTCAGACACTCATATTTAAGTTACATGCTGTCCATTTCCTTGTGATCCTTCTTGAAATGGTTCTGCTCCTTCATTGGAGGCCAGCTGTGTTTGATTAAACTGATAGGACTTAATTTGGAAAGGCACACACCTGTCTATATAAGACCTCCCAGCTCACAGTGCATGTCAGACCAAATGAGAATCAAGAGGTCACAGGAACTGGCCAAGGAGCTCAGAGACAGAATTGTAGCAAGGCAAAGATTCAGCCAATGTTACAACAGAATTTCTGCATTACTCAAGGTTCCTAAAAGCGCAGTGGCCTCCATAATCCTTAAATGGAAGAAGTTTGGGAACACCAGAAGTCTTCCTAGACCTGGCCATCCAGACAATCTGAGCAATCGTGGGAGAAGAGCCTTGGTGAGAGAGGTAAAGAAGAACCCAAAGATCACTGTGGCTGAGCTCCAGAGATGCAGTAGGGAGATGGGAAAAAGTTCCACAAAGTCAACTATCACTGCAGCCCTCCACTAGTTGGGCCTTTATGGCCGAGTGGCCAGATGGAAGCCTCTCCTCAGTGCAACAAATATAAAAGCCCGCACATAGTTTGCTAAAAACACATGAAGGACTGCCAGACTATGAGAAACAAGATTCTCTGGCCTGATGAGATGAAGATAGACCTTTTTGGTGATAATTCTAAGCGGTATGTGTGGAGAAAACCATGCACTGCTCATCACCTGCCCAATACATTCCCAACAGTGAAACGTGGTGGTGGCAGCATTGTGTTATGGAGGTGTTTTTCAGCTGCAGGGACAGGATGACTGTTTGTTATTCAAGGAAGCATGAATGCGACAAAGTACAGAGATATCCTGGATGAAAACCTCTGCCAGAGTGCTCAAGACCTCACACTTGGCCGAAGGTTCACCTTCGAACAAGACAATGACCCTATGCACACAGCTATAATAACAAAGGAGTGGCTTCAGAACAACTCTGTGACAATTCTTGACTGGCCCAGCCAGAGCTCTGACCTAAACCCAATTGAGCATCTCTGGAGAGACCTGAAAATGGCTGTCCACCAACTTTCACCATCCAACCTGACGGAACTGGAGAGGATCTGCAAGGAAGAATGGCAGAGGATCCCCAAATCCAGGTGTGAAAAACTTGCTGCATAATTCCCAAGAAGACTCATGGCTGTACTACCTCAAAAGGGTGCTTCAACTCAATACTTAGCAAAGGATCTGAATACTTATGACTAGGGTTGAGCGACTTTTATTTTTATAGGATCGGGTCGGGTTTCACGAAACCCGACTTTCTCAAAAGTCGGGTCGAGTGAAATCGGCCAATCCTATAAAAAAGTCGGGGTCGGGATCGGCCGAAACACGAAACCCAATGCAGTGCAATGGGATACTATGGTTCCCAGGGTCTGAAGGAGAGGAAACTCTCCTTCAGGCCCTGGGATCCATATTAATGTGTAAAATAAAGAATCAAAATAAAAAATATTGATATACTCACTGCCGGAAAGAAGCAGGGCACGTCCGAGGGTGAGTATATTCCTATTAGGTATATACTCACCCTCGGACGCGCCCTGCTTCTTTCCGGCAGCCTTCCTTCCTAAGAATGAGCGCGTGAAGGACCTTAGATGACGTCGCGGCTTGTGATTGGTCGCGTGACCGCCCATGTGACCGCTCACGCGACCAATCACAAGCCGCGACGTCACCGCAGGTCATTCACGCGCTCATTCTTAGGAAGGAAGGCTGCCGGTTAGTACCAGGGCGCGTCCGAGGGTGAGTATATCAATATTTTTTATTTTGATTCTTTATTTTACACTTAAATATGGATTCCGATACCGATTCCCGATATCGCAAAGATATCAGAACTCGGTATCGGAATTCCGATACCAGATTCAGAAGATCGCCGACCTCATGGCCGACCCCACACAGGGGTCGGGTTTCATGAAACCCGACTTTGCCAAAAGTCGGCGACTTCTGAAAATGGCCGACCCGTTTCGCTCAACCCTACTTATGACCATGTGATATTTCAGTTTTTCTTTTTTAATAAATTTACAAAAATTACTACATTTCTGTTTTTTTTAGTCAAAATGGGGTGTAGAGTGTACATTAATGAGAAAAAATGAACTTTTTTGAATTTACCAAATGGCTGTAATGAAACAAAGAGTGAAAAATGTAAAGGGGTCTGTTAGGGCTAGCGGAACGCACCAAATAATTAGAGAAAAGGAATAAGGTGCGTTCGCAGCCCTGGGTCCACCGTGCAGAGATGGAACCTGCTGCTAAGCAATGACAGACTATATGGTGGTACAATGAGGATACACACACGGGTTAGCTTCACCCTGTGTGAAAGAAGCAAACCCTGTTACGTCACAGGGCCGCAGTACCGCACGTAACAGAAATAATAAAGTAGCAAAAGAGTGCATGCAGTGCGGCACTGGCAGACGCCACTAACCACCCAGACTTGGGTTTGGAAAGCACGGTGATAGCGCACTGCGCCACACTGGCAGTCACAGCAATAGACGCTGTTTGTGTACTTGTGTTGGTAACAAGTCGGGCGCTAGATTACAATCATCCTCCTTACGCGAGCATTCAAACAGAAGGGAGGGGATGATTAAAGACCGACTTTCACTCACAACACACACACACATAAACAAGAGTATACTAGCGCATGGCCGTGCGGCCATGCGAACCTTTTATAGCTGCAGCAAGTTCCTAGAGGACCAATGAGAACTGCTACAGTAACTGAGCAACTTCAGGACCTTCCTAGAGGACCAATAGGAGCTGCTGCAGTACCTGAGCATGTGACCCCAGACCTCCACTGAGAGGTTTTCCTTTGGGCATGCTCAGAAGGGGAAAAGCAGAACTTAGTCCCAAAGAGGTCTGCTCGCAGCTGAACAGTACAGGCTACAATGGCAGAGCCTGGAAAGGCAGCAGTAACCCTTTGCACAGAATCAGACTAAGCAAGACGCTGGGACTGACATCTCCGCTGAGCAGGCTCCACTGCGGCTGATGTAGAATGAGAGACCGCAGCAGACATGGTTTGAGATTCCCCCTGTGCAGCGGCGGGAACTCAACTCCCAACAGGGTCTGAATACTTTCTGTACCCATTGTATTTCTCAAAAAAAATAATTGCAGTGACACATTTTGCTATTTCCTTTGTGTGTATTTGAACAGCACAAAAATGAGAAAAAAGGCAAATTGGATATAATTTCACACTAAAACCCAAAAAATGGCCACACAAAATTGTTGGCACCCTCAACTTAATATTTGGTTGCACATCCTTTGGAATAAATAATTGCAATCAATCACTTCATAAAACAATCAACACCCTTCTTACACCTCTCAACTGGAAGATTAGACCATTTCTTTTGCAAACTGCTCCAGTTTCTTTTGCAAACTGATCACCCTCACTGTCAAAAAGTTTTTGCTAATGTCTAATCTGTATCTTCTCCCTTTCAGTGTCATTCCATTGCTTTTCCGTTTTTCCATGTGCAAATGAGAATAAGGATGATCCCTCTACACTGTGACATCCCTTCAGATATTTGTAGACAGCTATTAAGACTCCTCTTAGCCTTCTTTTTTGTGAGCTAAACATTCCCAGATCTTTTAATCATTTCTCATAGAACATACTTTGCAGTCTGCTCACCATCCTGGTAGCTCTTCTTTGAACTTATTCCAGTTTTCAATGTCTTTTTTAAAATGTGGTGCCCAGAACTAGACACAATATTCCAGATGGAACCTGACCTAGAAGGAGTAGAGGGGATAATTACTTCACGTGATCTAGACTCTATGCTTCTTTTAATTCATCCTACAACTGTTTGCCTTTTTTGCTTCTGATTCACACTGTTAACTCATGTGCATTCTGTCATCTATTAGTATCCTCAAGTCTTTTTTCCACATGCTGTTGCTTAGTTCTATTCATCCCATTTTGTAGATGTAATTTTTGTTTCTTGCCCAGATGTAGAATCTTGCATTTCTCCTTGTTAAATACCATTCTGTTAGTCACCACCTCTTGTTCAAGTTTATATACACTCACCGGCCACTTTATTAGGTACACCTGTCCAACTTCTTGTTAACACTTAATTTCTAATCAGCCAATCACATGGCGGCAACTCAGTGCATTTAGGCATGTAGACATGGTCAAGACAATCTCCTGCAGTTCAAACCGAGCATTAGTATGGGGAAGAAAGGTGATCTGAGTGCCTTTGAATGTGGCATGGTTGTTGGTGCCAGAAGGGCTGGTCTGAGTATTTCAGAAACTGCTGATCTACTGGGATTTTCACGCACAACCATCTCTAGGGTTTACAGAGAATGGTCCGAAAAAGAAAAAAAAATCCAGTGAGCGGCAGTTCTGTGGGCGGAAATGCCTTGTTGATGCCAGAGGTCAGAGGAGAATGGGCAGACTGGTTCGAGCTGATAGAAAGGCAACAGTGACTCAAATCGCCACCCGTTACAACCAAGGTAGGCCTAAGAGCATCTCTGAACGCACAGTGCGTCGAACTTTGAGACAGATGGGCTACAGCAGCAGAAGACCACACCGGGTACCACTCCTTTCAGCTAAGAACAGGAAACTGAGGCTACAATTTGTACAAGCTCATCGAAATTGGACAGTAGAAGATTGGAAAAACGTTGCTTGGTCTGATGAGTCTCGATTTCTGCTGCGACATTCGGATGGTAGGGTCAGAATTTGGCGTAAACAACATGAAAGCATGGATCCATCCTGCCTTGTATGGAGCATCTTTGGGATGTGCAGCCGACAAATCTGCGGCAACTGTGTGATGCCATCATGTCAATATGGACCAAAATCTCTGAGGAATGCTTCCAGCACCTTGTTGAATCTATGCCACGAAGAATTGAGGCAGTTCTGAAGGCAAAAGGGGGTCCAACCCATTACTAGCATGGTGTACCTAATAAAGTGGCCGGTGAGTGTAGATCCTTATGAATCATTTTTCTGCCTTCTTTAGTGTTTAGCTATACCACCAAGCTTTGCATTGTCTGAAAATCTTATCAATTTACCTTCAGTTCCCTTATCTAGATCATTTATTGAAATGTTGAGGAACACTGGGGCCAGAACAGAGCCTTGTGGTACCCCACTTCAAACACTCTTCCAATTGGATGTGCAACCATTTATTACCACTCTTTGAGTATAATCACTAAGCCAGTTAGGAATCCATTTAACCGTAGCCTTGTCAATTCCATACTTGGTCATTTTTCCAATCAGTATGGCATGAGATACTTTATCAAATGCTTTGCTGAAGTCAAGAAATACTATATCTACCGCATTTTCCTGATCCACCTGCAGTGCCCTGGGGGGAACTAGATGTTATAAGTGCCAGGGTCGGCCAATAATAAAGAAATTAGGAATGTCACAGGCGGAGTTGTGGCATGCTAGCCCTGTGTCCCTCACACTGAGCCCTTACAGCCTCTTAGTGTGCGAATGCGCAGTTTCAAGGATGGACGCTGACAAGGGTATTAACGTAACCAAAAGGGAGTCTTTACTGTATTCATCTCAAAATACATAGTCCATACATGCTGGAAATTTAGCAAGAGATCTGGTTACCGTGATGTTTAAGATGGAATCTTCCCAGTTAATTGCTTAAATAAGAAGAAAAAAGAACTCCGTCTTGAAAGGCAATGGATTCACAGCAGAAAAAAACACATGTTCCAGCTTCTTAAAAATAAAATTGCAGATTTATTGAAAAATTCTTAAAAAGTGCATGCTCCACGGATCTCACAATAGCCCCGGGAGGAAAGCGACGCGTTTCGACTGCAACCGCAGTCTTTATCCAAGCTGATCTATCCCAATTTATCCAAATATCCAATTTAATTGCTTAAATAAAGTGATCGGCTGACTGCTGGTTATATACCGGGTTATGTTCTTAATAATAATAATAATAATAATAATAATAATAATTATTATTATTATTATTATTATTATTATTATTATTTATATAGCACCATTAATTCCATGGTGCAGTACATGAGAAAAGGGTTACTTAATTCGCACAGTCCTTCAGTTATATTACTACTAATGATGGGCCTACACAGTTTGGTTCACTGTGGAAATAGTGTTCACTGCTTACTCACGATTACGACCAGATAAGTCCTTATGCGGTTCCCTGTTGCAGGGCATACAGTAAAAGATGCGGTAGAACATGAAGCAATCACTCTGGCAGAGCCATTAAAGGTATGGAGTGTAGCAGAAGAGCCCTTGTACAACTCTTTCTCTTCTGGCTCTATGAAGATGGAAATTTAAGATGCCCTACTGGCATAGTGTAAAGATTATAAGGGATAACTCAGGACTCTTTGCATGGAACAAGACAATTACAGGACACAGTTTTATAAGTGGTAAAGTCTATATTATCACACGGTGATTCAAACAGGTGCAGAGAGAAACTCAAGTCCACAACACTTGGTGTAAATATTAAACGCAGCTTAACAGTATATAGGAAACTTCAGAGGAAAACGCAATCACGCAGAAAGTCTATGAAGCACAATTATTCTTGAGGATACTTGACACGAATAAGTCGTTGGTAGTCCAAACACAGATAGATATGCTTATAAGGCAGTTCAAATAATATCTTAGCACAACCAGGGAGGCCTGGATAAAAAGTCTCATGTTTAAGCAGAGCAGCAACAGCTTACATGTCCAGCAAATGCAGATGAAAACAAACACAAGCAGCCAGATGGAGGATTACTGGAAACCGATGTATGCAGCAGAAACTCAGAGCTGAGTAGCAGGATCTCCACACAGGTTCACAGGAGCAGGTGCAGGTGCAGGTGCAAAGCCAGGGAGTCGTCAGGAGCTGGATGCAAGGCAGAATACTCTAGCACAGACTAAAGGCTGGGGTGGAGTTATATAGCAGGATGACACAGTGCACATGAGTCCAAAGACGCCATCTTGGAAAAGGGCAGTAATGCACAAAAGGTAATCAAAATGTTCAGAGTCCTGACACATAGGCTGTGGCTGGCAGTGTCCTGGCCAATTGAAGATTAAAGGAAGTGGGACCTAAGCTGAAGGCAGAGCAGCCTAGGAAGTCAACTTCTCCTCATGTTGCTCCTCACAGGAAGGAGAGGAACTCCTCCCCGTCTCTTACCTCAGCAGCTTCTAGAGGCTTCCTCCAGAAACCAAGCTGAGACAGTGTCATGTGACCAAACTCTTGCACCTTTACACTTTGGACAATAGATGGCAGTATAGAACAATTTATCAAATAAATCACATAACAGGACATAGGTTTTTGGTAACCACCCAACAACAACCATTTTACAACAGATAGGAGAAGGTACTGGGACACTACACACCCAGTTAGTGATTCCATCATAGAAGGAAATTAGATTTGTCTGGCATGACTTGTTTGCTACAAACGCGCGCTGGCTCTGGTTAATTACTGTATTCTTATCCAAGTACTTGCTTACATGTTGTTAATAATTACTTTAAAGATACTTCTTGGTATATGTAACCGTCTCTATCTTTGCACATCTTTAACACCTAAACATTTGTCATTTCAATTTTGCATTTTATTCCGGTACGTGTCATATGGATGGTTCAAACGGACAGCACACACGACACACACATACACTCGGGCATGTGTGATGTCCGTGTGAGCCATCCATGTACCGGAAACATCAAGACTTGCGAAGTGGGAGTAAAATAGTGAATGTTGGAATTTTTTTTCACATGCCCACACTAACTATGGTCAGTTTGATATCTGTGTGTTATCCGATAGCACACATCTGACTTACATGCTCATGTGAAGGAGTCTTTAGCCGGAAAACGTATGAAAAATTGTCTGATTTTCATCCAGAAAACTTAGTAAACTTTTGTCCATATTGTCATTTATGCGTCATTCATATGTTAGCATGTTATACCCTTCTGCTATCCATGTATTAACCCATTCATGAGCTTGCAATTTTTTTATTTTTGTGCTTTCTTTTTTTCCTTCTCATATTCCAAGAGCCATAACTTTTTTATTTTTCCACCTGTTTCTGGGCTTGTTTTTTGCGGGTCAAGTTGTACTTTGAACTACACCATCCATTTTGTCATGTGATGCACTGAAAAAAAAAAATTTCAAGTGTGTTGAAATTGCATAAAAAAGTGCAAATCCACAATTGTTTTTTGGGAGGTTTTATTTACCATGTTAACTATATGGTAAAAATGACCTGGCAATATGATTCTCCAGGTCAGTATGAATACGCAAATACTATAAACTATAGGTTTTTTAATTAGGAGGAGAATTTTTTTTTTTAATTTGAAAGAAAAAAAAAAAGATTTTGCCACCATTTTCTGAGATACGTAGCATTCTCATTTTTGGGGATATAGGGTGGTGTTAGAGTTTATTTTGTGCACCATGAGCTGATGTTTCTATTGCAACCATTTTGGGGTTGATACGATATTTTGATTGCCTTTTATAGCATTTAATTGCAATGTATTGGTGGTGTAGTGCAGCGGGGTTGGTGCAGTGTAACAGAATGGCAGTGACCCAGGAAAGTTTAAGCAAAAGTCTCTTTTAATAGTCAGCGTACTCACAAAGCAAAAAGTAACTAGAATCCTCCAGATGGCAGCCAGGAAACAAGATAGTCCATAACCGGGACCCAGGGGCTGACTGGCACTTTTCAGCCTGGGGGACAATCACAAGGCAGTGGCCCTCAAATTGCAGTCGACCACCTTTGCCCTACTTATCGCTGGCTGTTGCATTAAAGCAACAGAGATAACAGGCTTTAAAAACTCAAAAATCAAGCTTACTACAGAGATATGGGAGCAAAACCAAGCTTACTACTGAGATATGGGAGCAGAACTGAGCTTACTACAGAGACATGGGAGCAGAACAGAGCTTACTACAATGATATTGGAGAGGAACTGAGCTTACTACTACAGAGATAAGGGAGCAGAACTGAGCTTACTACAGAGATATGGGAGCAGAACTGAACTTACTACAGAGATAAGGGAGCAGAATCAAGCTTACTACAGAGATAAGGGAGCAGAACTGAGCTTACTACTGAGATTATTGAGCAGAACTGAGCTTACTACAGAGATAATGGAGCAGAATGGAGTTTAATACAGAGATATGGGAGCAAAACCGAACTTACTACAGAGATATGGGAGCAAAACTGAGCTTACTACTGATATATGGGAGCATAACCAAGCTTACTAAGTCTACTACATAGATACGGAACAGAACCAAGCTTACGGCATGCATATGGTACCAGAATCTAGATTACTACATCGATACAGTACCAGAACCAAGCTTACTGCTTAGATATGGCACCATAACTGAGCTTACTTACAAACATACATATATCTCTAGAGACACTGACAAGTAAACACACAGTACGGCAGGGACATTGCTAAGGTTCTAAAAGATCAGGGGTCCAAGCCCCAAAGTGCATGTCTCCCCATCTAACCCCTATAACCATTTAAAAGAGCATCTATACATATATAATTACAGTATACCACTGTTGCGAACCAAAAACATACAATGCAATATTAACAAATATAATATTAACAGACCAATATTATCAAAATTACTACTATAAAAGACCAAAACAATAAAACTACTCAGTGTCCACCACCATCACCACTACACAGCGAATACATAACATAATATAATATGACCATTACCTTTACTTAACAAAACACTATACAGAGACCAATGACACCACCATACACCTACTACATAATGACTAAAACAAATTCAGCTGTTACTAAATAAAAAAGAAAAAAAAGAACTACTAAAAAGAGCAATATTACCACCTTTCTGTAACCGTATATTGGTAGATACTAGTCCCACAGAACATACACATGAGTACAGTACAGTTATATATAGTGACTTACAGCTGGCTTCTCACATTTCTAGTGATGTCTCCATCTATTCCTAACCTACAAAAACTCCCCACTCTGTATGCACCTGAGGCATAGAATACTGACCCCAATATTTAAAAAACTGTGCCATTACTATGATTACTAACTCCCTCCAAATTTAAAGTGTCCCATAGAAAATATTAATACCCCCACTGTAAAAAAGGCCTGTATGCTCCTTTGAAGGATATAATATGCCATGTGCCCCCTTCCAGCAACAAATACCCTTGAGTGTCCATTTCAAGTTAACAATGTCCCAACCCCCCCAAAAAAATACTGGAACCTGAGTGGCCCTATCAAAACTATTAATGTCCCCATTTAGAACAAATAATATCCTGAGTGCCCACACAGCTCTGCCTATACAGAATGATGGTCTTACAGCCCCGAATACAAAATATGGTGGTCCCCAAAGCCCTTTATTATACATCGAGGACCTTATAGCTCCCATATAGTAAAATGGCTACATAGCCCCTATATACAATGTGATGTCCCCACTGTCCTATATATATAGTATGAAGGGCCCCACTGGCCCCTGTATATAGTATCATTGTCCCCACTGCCCCTAAATATGGCCCCAGTTTTCACCACATACCACATATATAGTACGATAGCCCTAGTTCTCCCAGTTCTCTCATATACACTCACCGGCCACTTTATTAGGTACACCATGCTAGTAACGGGTTGGACCCCCTTTTGCCTTCAGAAATGCCTCAATTCTTCGTGGCATAGATTCAACAAGGTGCTGGAAGCATTCCTCAGAGATTTTGGTCCATATTGACATGATGGCATCACACAGTTGCCGCAGATTTGTCGGCTGCACATCCCAAAGATGCTCCATACAAGGCAGGATGGATCCATGCTTTCATGTTGTTTACGCCAAATTCTGACCCTACCATCCGAATGTCGCAGCAGAAATCGAGACTCATCAGACCAAGCAACGTTTTTCCAATCTTCTACTGTCCAATTTCGATGAGCTTGTACAAATTGTAGCCTCAGTTTCCTGTTCTTAGCTGAAAGGAGTGGTACCCGGTGTGGTCTTCTGCTGCTGTAGCCCATCTGCCTCAAAGTTCGACGCACTGTGCGTTCAGAGATGCTCTTAGGCCTACCTTGGTTGTAACGGGTGGCGATTTGAGTCACTGTTGCCTTTCTATCAGCTCGAACCAGTCTGCCCATTCTCCTCTGACCTCTGGCATCAACAAGGCATTTCCGCCCACAGAACTGCCGCTCACTGGATTTTTTTTCTTTTTCGGACCATTCTCTGTAAACCCTAGAGATGGTTGTGAGTGAAAATCCCAGTAGATCAGCAGTTTCTGAAATACTCAGACCAGCCCTTCTGGCACCAACAACCATGCCACGTTCAAAGGCACTCAAATCACCTTTCTTCCCCATACTGATGCTCGGTTTGAACTGCAGGAGATTGTCTTGACCATGTCTACATGCCTAAATGCACTGAGTTGCCGCCATGTGATTGGCTGATTAGAAATTAAGTGTTAACAAGAAGTTGGACAGGTGTACCTAATAAAGTGGCCAGTGAGTGTATATAGAAAGATGGCCCCAGTTCTCCCATATATATAGCAGAGCAAACTGACTGAAACAACGAGAACTAGTGTGAATAGGTCCATACCAGAAAACGACATATATCAAAAATACAAAAAATGGTTGCACTCAATAGTGTTAAAGCATGTCAATGTGAAATACTGTACATGAAGTGTGAATAGCAAAATTGCTTTTGAAATTTAGGAAAAGTACACATGAGACGCTGAGCACAAAATTTGGCCAAATAATGTGAGCCCATCCACCATCGTCAAGGTAATCTCATGAATCGGATGGGTCCCCAACCTAACTGCCTAGTGTGAACATTTAACTATGGCTAATCTCTGAATGTATGGGTGAATATAAACACCTTTCTTGGTAAAGCCTACATTTATAGGTTGGTCGGAACCTGATGTGAGATCAGATGTAATTAAAATCACCGCATGGTGAAGGGCGGAGTGCACCTATAAAGACTAGTTCTCGTTGTTTCAGTCACTTTTTCTGTTAGGCCGGGGTCACACTTTGGAGTGTGATGTGAGAAACTCGCGTGAGTCTCTCACATCAATACCCGGCACTGCCGCCGGCACTCGGACCGGAGTGTGCGGCTTCATAGAAATATAGAACTCCAGCCCTAGTTCTCCAATATATAAAGTATTATGGCCCCAGTTCCCCCCATGTATATAGTAGGATGGCTCCAGTTCCCTTCATGTATATGGTAGGATGGCTCCAGTTCCCCCATGTATATAGTATGATGGCCCAAGTTCCCCCCTTGTATATAGTATGATGGCCGCAGTTCCCCCACATATATAGTATGATGGCCCCAGTTCCTCCATATATACAGTTTGATGGCTCCAGCCTCCATATATACAGTATGATAGCCGCAGTTCTTCTATATATAAAATATGATGGCCCCAGCCCCCATATATACAGTATGATGGCTCCAGTTCCTCCATATATAAAGTATGATGGCCCAAGCCCCCATATACACAGTATTACAGTATGATGGCCCCTGTTCCCCGATATATAAAGTATGACGACCCCAGCCCCATATATACAGTATGACGGCCCCAATTCCTCCATATAAAAAGTATGATGGCCCCAGCCCCCATATATACAGTATATACAGAGTTGCTGAGCGGAGATGGAAGACATCCCGTTCTGCCAAGCACTTTATCGCATAAAAGCAGTCCCTCACCAGCTTCAAGTCCACACTCATTGCCTCAAAACAAACTTACTTCTCATCACTCATATCCTCCCTGTCTCACAACCCTAAACAGCTTTTCAACACTTTCAATTCTCTACTCCGTCCCCCAGCACCACCTCCCTCTCCTCTCATTTCTGCTGAAGTCTTTGCCTCTTTCTTTAAGCAGAAGATCGATACAATCAGAAAAAGCTTTGGCCCAGAACCCCAATGCCCCTCTTAGTTGCTCAACCCTGTTCCTCCAAAACTAACTTCTCCACCTTGACAGAAGATCAGCTTTCCACCCTCCTGTCAAGATCACATCTCACCACTTCTACGCTTGACCCGCTCCCGTCCCACCTCATTCCTAACTTCGCCACAGTCTTCATCCCAACCCTAACACACCTCTTCAACCTCTCACTCACAACTGGTGTCTTCCCCTCATCCTTCAAGCATGCCTCAATCACACCCATCCTCAAAAAGCCCTCCCTCGACCCATCCTCTGTGTCTAGCTATCGCCCAATATCTCTTCTCCCTTATGCCTGAAAACTACTGGAACAGCATGTCCATCTTGAACTGTCCTCCTACCTCTCCTCCTGCTCCCTCTTTGACCGGTTACAATCTGGCTTCCGATCGTATCACTCAACTGAAACTGCCCTAACTAAAGTCACCAATGACCTACTAACCTCCAAGAGCAAGCGATACTACTCTGTCCTCCTTCACTTGGACCTGTCTTCTGCCTTTGACACTGTGGACCACTCCCTCCTGCTCCAGATTCTCTCATCTCTTGGCATCACAGACTTGGCCCTATCCTGGATCTCGTCATATCTAACAGACCGAACATTCTGTGTCTCCCTCTCCTACACCACCTCCTTACCTCGCCCCGTCTGTCGGTGTTCCCAAAGGCTCAGTCCTAGAGCCCGTGCTCTTCTCCATCTACACCTTTGGCCTGGGACAGCTCATAGAATCCTATGGTTTGCAGTATCATCTGTACGCTGATGACACGCAGCTCTACCTCTCTGGACCCGACCTCACCTCCTTACTCACCAAAATCCCACAATGTCTGTCTGCTATTTCAGCTTTCTTTTCTCCTCGCTTTCTAAAACTGAACATGGACAAAACAGAATTCACCATCTTTCCCCCTTCTCACTCTACCCCTCCACCAAACCTATCCATCAATGTCAATGGCTGCTCACTTTCCCCAGTCCCGCATGCTCGGTGCCTCCGGGTGATCCTCGACTCTGCCCTGTCTTTCAAGCCTCATATCCAAGCCCTTGCCTCCTGCCGACTCAAACCCAAAAATATTTCCCGGATCCGTGCATTCCTTGACCATGAAACCACAAAAATGCTTGTGCACACCCTTATCTCCCACCTCGTTTACTGCAACCTCCTACTCTCTGGCCTCCCCTCCAGCACTCTGGCACCACTTCAATCAATCCTACACTCTGCTGCCTGACTAATCCACCTGTCTCCCCATTATTCCCCAGCCTCTCGTCCCTGCCAAGCCCTTCACTGGCTTTCTATTGTCCAGAGGCTCTGGTTCAAAACCCTTACTATGGCATACAAAGCCATCCACAACCTGTCTCCTCCATACATCTGTGACTTGGTCTCCTGGTACTTACCCACATGCAACCTTCGATCCTCTCAAGATCTCCTTCTCTACTCCCCTCTTATCTCTTCTTCCCACAACCGCATACAAGACTTCTCCCATGCTTCCCCCATACACTGGAACTCTCTACCGCAACACATCAGACTCTCGCCTACCACGGAAACCTTGAAAAACAATCTGAAGACCCACCTCTTCCGACAAGCCTACAATCTGCAGTGATCCTTAGTCTGCTGAACCGCCGCATGACCAGCTCTACCCTCTCCTAATGTATCCTCACCCATCCCCGGAGACTGTGAGTCCTTGCGGGCAGGGTCCTCTCTCCTTCTGTACTCATGTGTGCCTTGTATTGCTCATGTTTATTGTGCTTGTCTATATTTGCCCCTTTTCACATGTAAAGCACCATGGAATAAATGGCGCTATATAGGTGTATAATAATAATAATAAAAATTATAATAATGATGGCCCCAGTTCCTCCATATATACAGTATGATGGCCCCAACCTCCATATATACAGTACGATGGCCCCAGTTCCTCAATATATAAAGTATGATGGCCTCAGCCCCCATATATACAGCATGATGGTCCCAGTTCCTCCATATATAAAATATGTTGGCCCCAACCCCCATGTATACTGTACAGTGTGATGGTCCCAGTTCCTTCATATATACAGTATGATGGCCCCAGCCCCCATATATAGTAGGATGGCCCCACAGCCCATTCATATAACAATAATAAAATTTATAACATTTATACTCACCTCATCTCATGAGACGGCATGCAGAACGGCATGAGACAATGACATCATCGCACTCTCTGCATGAGCACACTATGCCACGCCACAGTCTGCAGCTTATGAGACAGACAGGCAGCATGGTGGCTTATTGGCTAGCACTGCAGCCTTGCAGCGCTGGAGTCCTGGGTTCAAATGCCAAGAACAACATCTGCAAGGAGTTTGAATGTTCTCCTCGTGTTTGCATGGGTTTCCTCCGGGTACTCTGGTTTCCTCCCACATACTAAAGACATACTGATAGGGAATTTAGATTATGAGCCCCATCGGGGACAGCAATGATAATGTGCAAAACTGTAAAGCCCTGCGGAATATGCAGAATAAAGATTATTATTAGACTGATGCACGTGTCTGCTGTCGACCGCATCACAGCACAGCACACACGGCCACGGGCAGTTTGCTGTGCATGGCCATCAGGCGGCCGGCCCTGCACAGCTGCTGGGGCAGCGGCCCGGGGGGGCATTTGTCTCCCTGCCACCCAGCTGCTTCTTCATTGAGCAAAGATTAAAGTACCTGCTACTCCCTAAACAGGGATCATTTTTTCACTCTCCACATGAAATAATCATAGCCTATGTACAAACACCAGCTAAGCTGGCATTTACTCCTCAAAAGGGAGATCAATTTGTAACATTTATACAATTTAAGTAGCCTGCACATTTTGAAACTGCAGTTTGTAGTTAAATAGGCTGCTGGTTATTACCACCAGTTACAATGTGTTTTCCACTAGTCCGATAGGTTGTCACTTGGTCATTAATAAGGCTGTATTTGCATTACGGAGCTTAAAACAGGTTCAAAATACACATACAAAAAATGTTGTCCTAAGCCAGCGTAGGGTGTCACCACTAAAGAACAGTTTGCCAAAGGCATGTAACCCCAACTAAAGACCTAAAAAGAATTGTACTTTATTAAACTAATCAAGGAAAACGTTAAAACTCGCATAGTGATGAGCCTTTGACAAATTGTTATTTAAAACAGGTTCAATACACACCTAAAAGACCTCAGAGTGTAATATGTGTATTTTATTGGCCGTTAGATGCCTTTCTGTATTACAATTTGAGGCAAATTTATTGGCCACGAATCTAATCTAATTTTTTGCAAAAATCGCTAAACTGGCGAATTTGGGTTTCAAATTATTCTTTTATCAATCTTGATTATTTTTATGTCCAATGTATGAAGAAAGATGACAAGATACTTCTTAAATGAATATTTTACTGTATTAAAACTCATTGTGAAGGGTCAAATTATTCTTACAATATTTCTTACTACTTTTTTATGAATAAAAGCATTGAAACTAAAAAGTAATCTAAAATTAATACCGTGGTAATACAGGGTGCATATCATTATTTCTTGTGGTTTTAAGTACTTGTTTTTAATCATGACATGGGTAGCAAATGCCAGTGATCAGGCTTTTGTAATGATGTTTTATTCTTGGTTCTTTCAGCAAACAATAGTATTATTCAAGCTATTGATTGAGAAAGCTGCTATGCAGTATATCAAGACAGTCTTTATTTTTTGGACACTGAAACCAATTTTTAGAGCATTCCCCCAGCTTTTCAAAATTCTTCATTTGCATTAGACTAGAATAAAGTAAGTAAATGTTTAGAAAAACAGCTGTGAAACTCAGACTATTATCCGTGAAAGAATGTAGTGCATTTATAACAAAGGGCTCCTTAACACCAAACCAGTTTGATAGGTTACACAAAGTCTAACATAGAAGATGCCATTCTGTTTACAATACTTCGAGTTGTGCAATTGACTTAAAAACCTTTTGTCCATATTGAATAAATAGTTTTAGGGTATCATTTAACCAATGGCCTTTATGAATATTGGGTTTGCTAACTGCAACCTTTCTACCTCTACTTTCAGTCATTGTTATAGGAAGTAAAAATAAACTTTAAAAATACCTTCCACACATGGTTAATTCTGTAATAGTGAGTAGAAAGACAGATATACAAAATGATCTGTAGTTTCTGATGATAACTTCACTCAACACTCGAGATCGAAGTGTTTATTGTAATTCCCCCAAAATTTGACCCCTTAGTGACAGGGCCAATTAAGTACTTAATGACCAGGCCAATTTTTACAATTCTGACCACTGTCACTTTATGTGGTTATAACTCTAGAACGCGTTAACAGATCCTACTGATTCTGAGATTGTTTTTTCGGGACATCACAATTCATGTTATTGGTAACATTTATTTAATATGACTTGCATTTATTTATGAAAAAAATGGAAATATAGCGAAAATTTTTAAAATGTTGCAATTTTCAAACTTTGAGGTTTTTATGCCCTTAAAACAGAGAGATATGTCACACAAAATACTTAATAAGTAACATTTACCATGTGTCTACTTTACATCAGCATAATTTTGGAAACAAATATTTTTTTTGTTAGGAAGTTATAAGCTTTAAAAATGTAAAAAAAAATTCCAAAAAAAGAACAGGACTAGAAAAACTTGTATTTAGTTGGCATGTGCTGGTCCAATATTGTATTAATATGACACAGAGGTGTGAAAGAAACAAAAGGAACATTTTTTACTACACCCAGACTTTGTGAATTGTATTTGAAAAAAACTATGGCTTCCCTGCCTGTGACACACATGCTAAGTTTCAGGAGTCTTCTTTACTAGCAAAATTAGGACACAGGATATTACACTGCCCTTCTGGTTTACAATGACAGCGTGTGAACACGAAAAGAACTCATGTTATTATAGTCAAAGTCACATAATTATGCAGTAATGAGTATTATTCAGAGACAGACACCACTCCCATTTTTAATGTGCTTAAACACTAGTGCAGCAGTACAACACAATCCAATTTTAACCTTTTTCTCTCCCTATATCAAATGACCTATGAATTTTGTCCTTCTATCCCTAAAGTGTATAACTGTAAAATGGCGCTGCTTGGCCATCTTTTATACTGACTGTGATAGTCCACCCCTGATGCGCTAAATCATGGGATATGATAGACTCAGGGAATTGTATGTAAGCTCACCCGAATGTGGCTTAAGTCGTACGCCAGCTCTGTGACTCTTCAGCAGTGTGTAAAAAATGCTGGATATTTTTTATTCTGATCTGCACAAATCGATTCTCTATTTAAATTTGGGGGGATCTGTGAATATCAGGAAATTCGACACAAGGTCAATTCATTGCTGATCAGTTCTATAATCTATACTTACAGGTGTTGTCCACTACTATGACAACCCCTTCTTCATCTAAATGTTTGGTGCTCATAAAATAGAAAAGCCTATTCCCACCTTCCGTGCCATTCCAGCGGTGTCAGTACTCGTGTGCCCGGTGCTCTCATGTTGTTATGACACGTGTGCCTGGCGCCCGATCAGCACTGACGTCAATGTCTCCGCCTTTGGACAAAACAAACATCAAGAGGAAGTGAGAGCAGCCACAGCCCTGACTTCCTCTTGATGTTCAATTTGCCCGAAGGTGTGGCAAGTGACGTCCGCGGTCATTGAGTGTCAATGTCAATAAATTACATGATTCCATCTAATCAACTACACAAATATGTGCTGGTGTAATATGATTCAGTTTTACAATTATGGTTATTTCACTTTTTTCATGTAAGCACTTAGAATATTTATCCTCTTAATATTTTGCAATCATTATATTAATCCGTAATTTCCCCCAGCATCAATAAAGTGTATCGTATCGTATATTATATGGAACTGTGTACTTACAAATGCTAATTTTGCCCTTCTAACCAGCTAATTCTTCTGATTTCCATTAGGTCTATGACATCATGAGATTAAAACTGAATCTTTCTAAGCTCTATGTGGAAACAGGAAGTTTCTTTTCCCTCCATTAGTCATCATTAGCACTACAATTCTACATCTCTGCAAAGTCCCTAGCGTCCCAACTCCACCCCCTCTACAACCTCTAGCCCAGCTGATCCACCCATCCCCCCTTCCAGGGACTGTGTTCTACACTAAAAAAAGCAAAAAAGTCAAACAAAATTATTTTTTATTTAGATATTTTTTCATGCTATATATTACACTGCATTGTTTTGTACATCATAACATATCTTATTATTATGTCTAGGAAATGTGTTCATTCTATTTGTCTATTGCTTAGGGTATGTATTCACCATTTATTACACTCACCTCTCTTTCACATTCACCTACACACATCCTTATATATTACCATATATTTTCTTTTCTTTACTCACTTAATTCACTTTTCACCACTCCTTTCCCTTTTGTTTCACAGTCATGGCATCCCTTACCTATAATGGTGACCATTGGCCTCACTGTATAGTTAAATATTTCCTTTTTTCATTTTTCCAACCTGCACATCGCTGATGCGTATGCCTACTAATGTCCTTCCATTCTGTGTATCGCTAACAGTATCCATGGGTAATGCATGCGGGTTGTTGACATCGCAACATCACAAGAGACTTTTCCTCTGACCCGCTGCATCACCAGGATTCCTGGAAGTGATGAACCCACTGTGCGGGCGCCACCATTCTATTATCATCACCTGTGGGGAGCTCTATATAAAGCCTAGTTTCACACTAGCATTTTGCTGAGCTGCGGAAGGTTGCGGACTTCCTCCGTGAAGCCCCGCCCACGGCCGCACCTCCTCCGCTCAGCTCCATCTAGGTCCGCATGCGGCCTGCGTATCTATCTTTAACATTAGGTACGCAGGTCGTGTGGATGTATGAGGATGCCTCTGCATGCGCCATTTTGACGATGCAGAGAAAAAAAGAAATTCCAACCAGCTGCGTTCGACGCGGGTCGCCGTATTGTCAAAACGACGCATGCGGAGGCATCTGCATACATCCACAGGGCGGGGCTTCAGGAGGAAGTCCGCAGCCCTCCGCAGCTCAGCAAAACGCTAGTGTGAAACTAGCCTAAGGCAATAATGCACACACTCTAACAAAACCCCCTGATGAAACGCACACGAAATGCGCATTACAGTTTTGTGAGTCACATCAAGACATGGGTAAGCTCTTCTTTATTTACTTATCTTGAGTGTTGGTCACCTAATAATCTTTTTAGTGCTAGTACACTTTGATTCCAGCCATATTGATAATTGAAACAATAGGTGTCACAACTGTCTCCAAATCTTGCATATTGTCACATTGTTTTGTGAGTTTAGGAATATTTTGGTTCATGTCATGTAGCTATTAGTGCTTTTGTCTACTTTTAGGAGATGGCAGCTATATCACTGTGACAGAGTAGAATAGTAAGCATGGATATATTATACCATGATGTACATTGCAAAATGCCCTCAGGTAATTCTATGCAAATTGGTGTTTTGTGAATTATTGTAGTCAAATTGTTGTCCTGTTGGTATAAGTGAATGCTGGTTTCGGTGGAATCACTTACAGATGATCGATTCACAAAGCTGCTCTCCATGAGTGTGCTTAACATACATTCCACAAAGTTGGCTCATTGTCAATATTGAATAAGAAAATTTCAATGTCATCACCTCACTACACCTGTTCAAATTTAGTTCCACTTATACAATTTTTTCATTAAAGCACACCATTATTAACGTTACAGATCTCTCTATCTGTACAGCCCCAAGGGCATTTTAGTTATTAGAAGACATTAGAATTTCCAAATCTAATAATTGTTAAATAGATTGAAATAATTACGCCAGTGCAAAATAAATGTGTATTGAACAATATTATTTTGGATTAATTAATTGTTTTGAGATATGTGGCTGCTTGCTAAAATCCCATGAGAATGTTGCAGTATGAAGATAGCTGCAAAGTACATAAAATCTATTAGAGAAATGGATGAATGTGGAATTCACTGGCTCATCAATACTGTTTAGAATTCCGCCTCCATATAAATTTCTATGGTCTGAAGGAACATTACTGGATAGAACACTGGCATTAGGATGCAATAGGCATGTTCCTTCAAAGCTCGGGTACACATAGATATGAGAAGAAATGAAGCTCAAACTGAGAATGAAAAATAAATATTGGAAAAAACAAAAACATAAAAACATGAGTAGGTGTGTTCTTCCAATATATACAGTACAGACCTAAAGTTTGGACACACCTTCTCTTTTAAAGATTTTTCTGTATTTTCATGACTATGAAAATTGTACATACACACTGAAGGCATCAAACTATGAATTAACACATGTGGAATTATATACTTAACAAAAAACTGTGAAACAACTGAAATTATGTCTTATATTCTAGGTTCTTCAAAATAGCCACCTTTTGCTTTGATGACTGCTTTGCACACTCTTGGCATTCTCTTGATGAGCTTCAAGAGGTAGTCACTGTTAATGGTTTTCACTTCACAGGTGTGCCCTGACAGGTTTAATAAGTGGGATTTCTTGCTTTATAAATGGGTTTGGGACCATCAGTTGTGTTGGCAGGGGGGCGCAGTCGGGCCGCCTAATGTGACGGTCCGCAGTGTCTCCCCTGGCAGCTGCATTCTGACAACCCCTCGGACTGGGAGTCAGCTGTTCTCTGTGCTGACTGTCAAGCTGACAGCTGGCACAGAGAAGCTGCAGCGCGCCGGCTCCCAGTATTCAATTGCACTCGTATCTTACAGACACTAGTACAATTGAAGATTTGACTGCAGTGCCTAGAACGGAGGTGATTTCGGGAGGTAATGATGTCCCCAGAAGGGGCGTGGCCTCCTTCCATCCAGTGAAGACACCATAGCAGGAAGCTGCTGAGGCTGCTAGAGGACTGAGGGTCTGCAGCATGGAGCCGTGTGAGAAGATTACTGAGGTGTGTGGGGAATGGGGGAATGATGATGATGAGGGGCTGTGTAGTGGATGATAAGAGGCTGTGTGGGGAATGGGGGGATGATGAGGGGCTGTGTGGGGAATGGGGGGATAATGAGGTGCTGTGTGGGCAATGGGGGGATAATGAGGTGCTGTGTGGGGAATGGGGGGTGATGAGGGGCTTTGTGGGGAATGGGGGGATAATGAAGTGCTGTGTGGGAAATGGGGGGTGATGATGGACTGTGTGCAAGAAGGGGTGATGATGAGGGGCTTTGGGGAGAAGGGGGATGATGAGGGGCTGTATGGGGGTGATGGGGGGGCAGTGTGGGAAATGGGGGGATGAGAGGCTGTGTGGGTGATGATGAGGGCCTTTGTGGGGAATGGGGGATGATGAGGGTCTGTATGGGGGATGATGAGGGCCTGTGAGGAATGGGGGGATGATGAAGAGCTGTGGGGAATGGGGGGGCAGTATGGGGAATGGGGGGATGATGGGGGCCTGTGTGGGGAATGGGGGAGTGATGAGGGGCTGTGTAGGGAATGGGGGGATAATGAGGTGTTGTGTGGGGAATGGGGGGTGATGAGGGGCTGTGTAGTAGATGATAAGAGGCTGTGTGGGGAATGGGGGGATGATGAGGGGCTGTGTGGGGAATGGGAGGATGATGAGGGGCTTTGAGGAGAAGGGGGATGATGAGGGGCTGTGTGAGAGAAGGGGTGATGATGAGGGGTTTTGGGGGAGAAGGGGGGTGATGAGGGGCTGTATGAGAGTGATGGGGAGCTGTGTGGGGAATGGGGGGATGAGAGGCTGTGTGGGTGATTAGGGCCTGTGTGGGGAATGGGGGGATGATGAGGGGCTCTGTGGAGAAGCGGGGTGATGAGGGCCTTTGTGGGGAATGGGGGGATGATGTGTGTTGTAAATTCCGTTCTGAAGCTCCCCCTGTGGTTGCTAATGGTATTTTTGTGAGTTCTGCCCTTGGGCTCCCTCTGGTGGTTTCGAGTGGAACTGCTGCTCCTTTAGGTAGCTGTGGCAGCTGCCTTCACTAATCGCCTTGCCTGGGTTTGTTATTTAAACCTGCTCTGGGCTTTATTTCATGCCAGCTGTCAATGTTCTTGGTTGGATTTGGTTCTCTCCTTGGATTTCTCATATGGCCTGTCCTTGTCAGCAAAAGATAAGTTTTTGCTAGTTTTTGTTTGTCCATTTTCCTGGACTCTATTGCTTTGCAAATATGTCTCTTTTTGTCCAGCTTGTCACTATGTCATATTCAGGCTAGCTGGAAGCTCTGGGAAGCAGATTTGCCCCTCCACACCGTGAGTCGGTGTGGAGTTCATTTTTGTAAACTCTGCATGGATTTTGTAGTTTCTAATACTGACAGCACAGTATCCTTTTCTCTCTGTCTATCAAGTTTAGTATTGGCCTCCTTTGCTGAAATCTGATTTCATTTCTGTGTACGTCATTTCCCTCTTTTGAGATGCATTTAACACATTGTGGGCCAGCTGTACTGTTATGACCTGGTGGTTAAGAGGCCACACTGATATGACCTGGTGGCTAAAACGCAACATGGGACGAGCTCTGAGAAGGTGGTATCTCTACTGACCGCAGTCCCTAATCCTAACAACAACACTAGTAATAGCCGTGGGATGTTCCTGACTCTCCCTAGACACCTCTTCACAGCCTAAGAACTAACTACCCCTAAAGAAGGAAATAGAAAGCTATCTTGCCTCAGAGAAAACCCCAAAAGGAAAGACAGCCCCCACAAATATTGACTGTGAGTGAAGAGAGAAATGACGTACACAGAAATGAAATCAGATTTCAGCAAAGGAGGCCAATACTAAACTTGATAGACAGAGAGAAAAGGATACTGTGCGGTCAGTATTAAAAACTACAAAATCCACGCAGAGTTTACAAAAATGAACTCCACACCGACTCACGGTGTGGAGAGGCAAATCTGCTTCCCAGAGCTTCCAGCTAGCCTGAATATGACATAGTGACAAGCTGGACAAAAAGAGACATATTTGCAAAGCAATAGAGTCCAGGAAAATGGACAAACAAAAACTAGCAAAAACTTATCTTTTGCTGACAAGGACAGGCCATATGAGAAATCCAAGGAGAGAACCAAATCCAACCAAGAACATTGACAGCTGGCATGAACTAAAGCCCAGAGCAGGTTTAAATAACAAACCCAGGCAAGGCGATTAGTGAAGGCAGCTGCCACAGCTACCTAAAGGAGCAGCAGTTCCACTCGAAACCACCAGAGGGAGCCCAAGGGCAGAACTCACAGAAATACCATTAGCAACCACAGGGGGGAGCTTCAGAACGGAATTCACAACAGATGTGGGTCTGTATTGGGGATGATGAGGGCCTATGAGGAAAGGGGGGATGATGAGGGGCTGTGGGGAATGGGGGGGCTGTATGGGGAATGGGGGATGATGGTGGCCTGTGTGGGGAATGGGGGTGTTATGAGGGGCTGTGGGAAATGGGGGGATGATGAGGGACTGTGTGGGGGTGATGAGGGGGAGATGGGGTTGATGAGGGGCTGTGGGGGGATGAGGAGATGGGGGTGATGAGGGGCTGTGTGGGGAATGGGGGGATTTATTGTGTGGGGAGAATTGGAGTTGGCATGGGGGATTTAATGTGTGTGGGGAGATTTGGAGTGGAGATGGGGGATTTAATGTGTGGGGGAGATTTGAGGACACAAAATGAAGAGCAAAGGGGGAGTTGGGGGGCATATATGAGGAAACAGTACCGGGGAATGAGGGCATGTATGAGGAAACATGTATGAGGGTGATGGGATGTGTGCAGACATAGTATTGGGAGTCAGGTGAGCAGGCAGTGTAGAAAGTGAGGGGGTAAATATATGAGGAGACAGTATGGTGAACAGGAGGGATGTGAGAGGAGACAGTATGAGGAGGGAGGGGAATAGTGTGAGAAGACAGTATGAGGGGAGAAAAGTGAGTGGGCACAGAATAGAAACTAGAGAGTAGTGGAGGCATAGCATGGGGGACAGTGTAAGGACACAGCCAGGAGGAGACAGTATACCAGGAAGGGGGAGTGTGATGATAGAGTGCAGTATAAATACTGGGCCCTAAAGAGAGGACACAGTGTGAGAGGACAGTGTGAAGAGGGGGCCGGTATGGAAAGGTTAGTGTGAAGAGCATGTACCATAAGTAGGACAGTGTGGGGGGTCATATTTTGTGCAGACAATATAGTGAGGGCCGGGGCAATTATTTAATCAGGAGCATTATAATGACACTTGTATCTTTAAGGGCATCATGTGGAGATTTTCTGCAAAAGAGCGGAGAAAATGGAAATCTGCAGAGACAGCTGTGGATGAGAAAACTCATCATGGGATCTAGGCAAGATGAAGAAAAGAACAACGACAACAGAGATGACGTCATCTATAAGGTACCTGGATGTAAATGTTATTTGTGATACTAACTAATTCTCATGTTTTTATTTATGTTAGGAGCATTAAAGGGGTTGTCCAGGTTTGTAATGAGTCTGCAGTCATTCTATGTGACTGCAGACTTCTGAGTTCTCACAGTGCGCACTGCACGCTGTCAGGATTCTGTCGTGCTGGCAATTTTATTAGACATGTGTGGCCTCATTCAATGAAAATGAACTGAGTGAGGCTGGGCACGTTTAGCCGGAATGTGTTTCAGAAGTATACAAATCAAATACTTGTGCTGACATGACTGTCCACCGGCAAGGGAGAATCCTAAAAGTGTGCAGTGCATTCGTTGTGAGAATTCAGAAGCCTGCGATGTCAGGATTCAGCTCTGCAGGTTCCAGTAGTCATCACATGGACATTTCACTCATATTCGATTTTCATACTGCATTAGGGAGAGGAGCTCGTGGGTACATGACTAAGTGTGAAAATCCCATATGTCCTTGGGGGGGGGGGGGGGGCGCCAAACTGAACTCTTGCCCCGGGTGTCAGAAACCCTAGATACACCGCTGGATAAGTTTATCCGAGTCACCAGCCTCAGAGACCAGGTCAATGCTACACAGAGTTCTAGCAGCAGACACATCTCTACAACAACCGTTAAGAGGAGACTTTGTGCAGCAGGCCTTTATGGTAAAATAGCTGCTAGGAAACCACTGCTAAGGACAGGCAACAAGCAGAAGAGACTTGTTTGGGCTAAAGAACACAAGGAATGGACATTAGACCAGTGGAAATCTGTGCTTTGGTCTGATGAGTCCAAATTTGAGATCTTTGGTTCCAACCACCGTGTCTTTGTGCGATGCAGAAAAGGTGAACGGATGGACTCTACATGCCTGGTTCCCACCGTGAAGCATGAAGGAGGAGGTGTGATGGTGGGGGGGTGCTTTGCTGGTGACAATGTTGCGGATTTATTCAAAATTGAAGGCATACTGAACCAGCATGGCTACCACAGCATCTTGCAGCGGCATGCTATTCCATCCGGTTTGCGTTTAGTTGGACCATCATTTATTTTTCAACAGGACAATGACCCCAAACCCACCTCCAGGATGTGTAAGGGCTATTTGACCAAGAAGGAGAGTGATGGGGTGCTACACCAGATGACCTGGCCTCCACAATCACCAGACCTGAACCCAATCGAGATGGTTTGGGGTGAGCTGGACTGCAGAGTTAAGGCAAAAGGGCCAACAAGTGCTAATTATCTCTGGGAACTCCTTCAAGATTGTTGGAAGATCAATCCCGGTAACTACCTCTTGAAGCTCATCAAGAGAATGCCAAGAGTGTGCAAAGCAGTCATCAAAGCAAAAGGTGGCTACTTTGAAGAACCTAGAATATAAGACATAATTTCAGTTGTTTCACACTTTTTTGTTAAGTATATAATTCCACATGTGTTAATTCATAGTTTTGATGCCTTCAGTGTGAATGTACAATTTTCATAGTCATGAAAATACAGAAGAATCTTTAAGTGAGAAGGTGTGTCCAAACTTTTGGTCTGTACTGTATATACAGTGAAGGAAATAAGTATTTGATCCCTTGTTGATTTTGTAAGTTTGCCCACTAACAAAGACATGAACAGTTTATAATTTTAAGGTTAGGTTAATTTTAACATTGAGAGATAGAATATCAAAATTAAAATCCAGAAAATCACATTGTATAAATTTTATAAATTTATTTGCATTTTGCAGTGAGAAATAAGTATCGTATTTTCTGGTGTATAAGATGACTGGGCGCATTAGACGACCCCCAACTTTTCCATATAAAATATGGAGTTTGGGATATACTCGCCGTATAAGACGGGGTAATCTTATATGCCGGGTGTTGTCTTATATGGCGTGTGTGGTCCGGATGGTTCCCAGAGTCTGGAGGAGAGGAGACTCTTCTTCAGGCCCTGGGATCCATATTCATGTGAAAAAAAGAAAGAATGAAAATAAAAAATATGGATATACTTACCTTCCGACGCCCCCCGGCTCTCAGCGGTGCAAGCGACGGCTTCTGTTCCCAAGGATGCATTGCGCACAGGACCGGAGATGACGTCGCGATCAATACCTGATCACTTCAAGTCAATATTTCTTCAAGCTACTGGGAATTCCTTCTTCGCTATCATTCTAAAGTATCATATCATTCTAAAGTTCAATAGTTGTCTGTATTATTAGCATTTATAAAGTTTCAATGTTCAACATTATCGTTGAGAGGGGTTTATATTCTACTATGGATGTAGATAATTGGATAAGGTAACCTGATGTTGATTTAAAGGGAATTTCTCAGCAGTTTTTTTGCTATGTAATCTTAAAGTACCATAACTTAGGGGCTGAGACCCGTATTTAAGTGATGTGTCACTTACTGGGTTGTGTTTTTTTGCTTCACTACAATCAGTATTTATCAGCAGGAGATTATCATTACAGAGCAACTGGTCTTTGCATCCTTGTCCAAACACGCCTCGAGCACTGATTAGTAGTTTTCTATAACTATAAAAACTGAGGTCTGCTAGATATGCAGCAGAGAAAACTGGGATTCTATCCCAACTGCGGCACTCCATTAATTAAGTGATACATAGCCGGAATCAGGCTTTCTACCACTACCTCATGCTGTTGTCAAATTACATACCAAAAAACTACTAAGGCTAGTTTCACATTTGCGTTTAAAAACGCAGCGTTTTTAACGCAAACGAAGGTGGTGAAAAAACGCATGTAAACGAGTGCAAACACTGCGTTTTTTAGACGCATGCGTTTTTGCATGCGGTAAAAAAACGTGGCGTTTTGCCACGTTTACATGTGTTTTTTCATGCGTTTGCGTTTTTGAAACGCATGCTGAGAAGTGTGTGACAGCTGCCAATCATCAAAATCATCTAGAAAACCCAATATAAATAGAAAAAGCTATATTTACTTCAGCGCGATATATGTGAAAAGCCGGTAATTCAATTGCCGGCTTTTCATTTCTCCTGCCTAAAAACCCGACATGATATGAGACATGGTTTACATACAGTAAACCATGTCATATCCCCCTTTTTTTTGCATATTCCACACTACTAATGTAAGTAGTGTGTATGTGCAAAATTTCGGCGCTGTAGCTATTAATTTTAAGGGTTAAATCGCGGAAAAAATTGGCGTGGGCTCCCGCGCAATTTTCTCCGCCAGAGTGGTAAAGCCAGTGACTGAGGGCAGATATTAATAGCCTAGAGAGGGTCCATGGTTATTGGCCCCCCCGGCTACAAACATCTGCCCCCAGCCACCCCAGAAAAGGCACATCTGGAAGATGCGCCTATTCTGGCACTTGGCCACTCTCTTCTCACTCCCGTTTAGCGGTGGGATATGGGGTAATGAAGGGTTAATGTCACCTTGCTATTGTAAGGTGACATTAAGCCAGATTAATAATGGAGAGGCGTCAATTATGACACCTATCCATTATTAATCCAATTGTATGAAATGGTTAAAAAAAACACACACACAATATTGCAAAGTATTTTAATGAAATAAACACACGGGTTGTTGTAATATTTTATTGCTCTCTCAATCCACCTGAAGACCATCGTTCTGTAACAAATTAAAAATAATAAACCAACAGTATACATACCTTCCGTAGATCTGTAATGTCCCACGATGTAAATCCATCTGAAGGGGTTAAAATATTTTACAGGCAGGAGCTCTGCTATAATGCAGCTGTGCTCGTGCCTGTAAAACCCAGGGAATGAAGGTAATGTAGGTCAATGACCTATAGTTACCTTCAGTCGTGGTGATGCGCCCTCTGCTGGATGTCCTCATGAACTGCAGCCTGGGAACTTTTTCCCACGCTCGACGTCATATGAGGACACTTGACCCTATGGTCTTTTCTCTATCCTTAGTACGGTATGTACTCTTTCTACCTTATCTATCTGATTTAAGTGAAACGGTTTGTGCCTAGAAATTTGGGGCCTCTCCCCGGCGTATACTTCTTAGATACATTGTACCAGGTTTTTGCAATGATGCTAGATTCTCTTTCCAAAGATTTCTGTATATACTTTATTTTGTATATTTAGTTTTTTATGATTTATGTTCACTTTGGTTATTTTTTCACGTGTAGTTACTGACGAAGGTCCATGTGTAGGACCGAAACGTTTACTGAGTACCACTACAATAAAGCGCACCTTTAAGCATCAAGTTGAGTGCTAGGTTCTTTTTATATATACTTACAATAGCAAGGTGACATTAACCCTTCATTACCCCATATCCCACCACTACACAGGAGTGGGAAGAGAGTGGCCAAGTGCCAGAATAGGCGCATCTTCCAGATGTGCCTTTTCTGGGGTGGCTGGGGGCAGAAGATTTTAGACAAGGGGGGCCAATAACCATGGACCCTCTCCAGGCTATTAATATCTGCCCTCAGTCACTGGCTTTACCACTCTGGTGGAGAAAATTGCGCGGGAGCCCACGCCAATTTTTTCCGCGATTTAACCCTTAAAATTAATAGCTACAGCGCTGAAATTTTGCACATACACACTTCTTAACATTAGTAGTGTGGAATATGCAAAAAAAAGGGGGATATGACATGGCTTACTGTATGTAAACCATGTCTCATATCATGTTGGGTTTAGGCAGGAGAAATGAAAAGCCGGCAATTGAATTACCGGCTTTAGGGTTAGGGGTAGGGTTAGGGGTAGGGTTAGGGTTTGGATCCCTTAAGCCACCCCCCACCATCAAGGTGATAATCAGTGTGTATTCTTGTTTTTTTCTGTAAAAACGCATGCGTTTTTAACGCAAACAAACGCATGTGCTTAAAAACGCATGCGTTTACATAGACAGCAAACGCCTCTAGAAATTACTACATGTTGCATTTCCGCAACAAAACGCAAGCATGGAAAAAACGCATGCGTTGTCAAACGCGGCAAAACGCATGCAAAAAAAACGCATGCGTTTTTAATGTTAAGTATAGGAAAAAAAACGCATGCGTTTTTTTGCGGTAAAACGCAGCGGCAAAAAACGCAAATGTGAAACCAGCCTAACAGATTACATTTGAAATTAAAGGGAACCTACCACCCCGTTTTTTAAAAATGAGATAAAAATAGTGTGAAATAGGGGCAGAGCTGGGCTTTACATTAGGGCCTTTTCGGTGCCTTTACACCCCCGTTAGGCTGCCCAAATACCTTTGTGAAGTGGCCGTTTTCTGCTGTCACTCAAGTGGGTCAGGTCGGATGGGCGTGGTCACAGCGCTGTTTGTCCCCCAGGATCCTGCTCATCATTACGTTGGTGGCGTAGTGGTGTGCGCATGTCCAGCAGGCGAATCCACTGCCCAGGAGATGAATAACGGCGCAGTCTTCGCTATTCAGCCGTTTACCGGTGGGCGCGGCCATCTTTCCTGTGGCCGCGCCTGCGCAGATGGAGCGCTCTGCTGCCCGGGACTTCAGGAAAATGGCCGCCGCGATCTCCATCTGCGCACGCGCGGAATCCCGCGGCCATTTTCCTGAAGTCCCGGGCAGCAGAGCGCTCCATCTGCGCAGGCGTGGCCACAGGAAAGATGGCCGCGCCCACCGGTAAACGGCTGAATAGCGAAGACCGCGCCGTTATTCATCTCCTGGGCAGTGGATTCGCCTGCTGGACATGCGCACACCACTACGCCACCAATGTAATGATGAGCAGGATCCTGGGGGACAAACAGCGCTGTGACCACGCCCATCCGACCTGACCCACTTGAGTGACAGCAGAAAACGGCCACTTCACAAAGGTATTTGGGCAGCCTAACGGGGGTGTAAAGGCACCGAAAAGGCCCTAATGTAAAGCCCAGCTCTGCCCCTATTTCACACTATTTTTATCTCATTTTTAAAAAACGGGGTGGTAGGTTCCCTTTAAGGCTTTTAATGAACTTTGCAAAAGGAGTCAGATCAGTTGTTATCTTATTGTCTTGCTGCCAGATATGCACTTTAAGACTTTAGCTAGACAGAACATAAAAAATCCATACTATACTGTTTGGTACCATTCAACCAATTATGAAGCTAGTACTCAAGTACTTTCCACAAATCTGGTCAGCCTGAGGTCTTTAAGTCTCTTTATAACTCTATCAAAGATCGCAGCCTGGGAGGTTGAGCAGGTCTACCCACTGTTATCGTTGGAGCAAACAGTTCTCTGCTGCCCCCTATTGTCCAGACAATTAAACAATTGATTGACGATCAATGGAGGAGGCCGCAGGCTGTTTTTACTAATAGGTCGGTTATCGGAAAATTAACAGTGAGTGTATGGTATATACAGTCACTTTAAACTCCATGATAACCCAAGACTACTCGCTGCCACCACCAGTTGAGTTCTATACAGGCTGACTGGAGGCCTGGTTCTGGTAGCATATGGCTGTGCAGTGTGGGTTAGAAAACAAAAGGAATAGAACTATTACATTTTATATTTAATCCAAAACATTAGGCAGTGTTTATAAAAGAAAATATACAAAATACTTTACAAAGGGGACAAAACAATACAGCATATACAATTACAGAAAATTAAAGAGATTAACAAAAGTACTTACAACGCTGATCACAAAGATGAATCAGTTTAGTGAAGACGAGCACTTCAAATGGAGACGTTCAGTGAATGGGATTCATGCATACACCTATGTGTATCTCTCTACAGGAACACAGATCATAATTTATCTGGACCTTTTATCAACACCTGGGCTACACCCACATTCTCCCCTTGATGACCTCACGTGGGCCGGGTTGTGGATGCTCTCAGCCCTTCAGTATTTTCTGAAATTCCCAACTTATGCGATATATTCACTCCTGATGATTGTGGATCGCCCCGTCTAGGGCTAGGGGTACTCGGTACCGGGTCCTTCGGTTCGCAGGGGGTTGTCACGGTGGCTGACCCGGTTCGTGGCCCTAGGGACGTCCGTGTAAAAGGGAAAGGTCTTTAAAGGGGAATGTTCGAGACGCCACCTGTGGTATTCGGTCAGGGTGACCGACGCTGCTTTAAGGGGTCCTCTGGGGTGATGTTATTGCAGCTAGATGGTATACCTTCCCACAGGTGAAGTGTATCCCCAGGACTTCCCAGTGTGTAGTTGGTGAATGGTGAAAGGCGCAGTGAAGAACAAGGACACAAGGTTGCAGTCTCTTTACCTTTTACTGAAGGCTTCAGCATCCACAGTCCAGAGCACCAGATCACAGGGTAGGCAGAGTCCAGCCAGATTGGAGGCAAATCCAGAGTCCCCTTATCTGTTATGAACCTGGTGGTTAGGTGCACCTGGAATGACCTGATGGTTAAACTAAAAGACAGGACAAGCTCTGGGAAGTGGGAACTCTGCTGACCGCAATCCTAATCCTATAACACACACACTAGAAATAGCTGTGGAGCGTACCTAACTCTCCCTAGACGCCTCTTCACAGCCTAAGAGCTAACTACCCCTAAAGATAGGAAAATAAGCCTTTCCTTGCCTCAGAGAAATTCCCCAAAGATAAAGGAAGCCCCCCACATATATTAACTGTGAGTTAAGAGGAAAGTCACAAACACAGGGATGAAACAGGTTTCAGCAAAGGAGGCCAGACTTACTAAATAGACTGAGGTTAGGAAAGGGATCTATGCGGTCGGCACAAAAATCTACAAAAAGCCACGCAGAGTGTGCAAAAAGACCCCCGCACCGACTCACAGTGCGGAGGTGCCACTCTGCAACCCAGAGCTTCCAGCTAGCAAGGCAATATCATGTTAGCAAGCTGGACAAGAACTTAGCAAGTACTAAGAAATATATTCAGTACACAATGAACAACAAATGAACTAGCAGGGACTTAGCTTCTGCTGGAGTAGACAGGTCATCAGAAAGATCCGAGAGAGATCTGAACCAGTGCAGATACATTGACAGCTGGCATGGAGTAACGATCTGAGTGGAGTTAAATAGAGAAGCCAACCTAGCCGCAAATGAGGGCAGCTGAGGAAGCAACCACAGAACCAGCAGTTCCACTCACAGCCACCAGAGGGAGTCCACGGACAGAACTCGCCGAAGTACCATTCATGACCACAGGAGGGAGTTCGAGAACGGAATTCACAACAGTACCCCCCCTTGAGGAGGGGTCACCGAACCCTTACCAGAGCCCCCAGGCCGATCCGGACGAGCCAAATGAAAGGCACGAACCAACTCGGCCGCATGGACATCGGAGGCAAAAACCCAGGAATTATCCTCCTGACCATAGCCCTTCCATTTGACTAGGTACTGAAGTTTCCGTCTCGAAATATGAGAATCCAAAATCTTCTCTACCACATACTCCAACTCCCCCTCGACCAACACCGGAGCAGGAGGGTCAACGGAGGGAACCATAGGCGCCACATATCTCTGCAACAACGACCTATGGAACACATTATGGATGGCAAAAGAAGCTGGAAGGGCCAAACGAAACGACACAGGATTGAGAATTTCAGAAATTTTATAAGGACCAATGAAACGAGGCTTAAACTTAGGAGAAGAAACCTTCATAGGGACATGACGAGAAGACAACCAAACCAAATCCCCAACACGAAGTCGGGGACCAACACAGCGACGGCGGTTGGCGACACGTTGAGCCTTCTCCTGGGACAATGTCAAATTGTCCACTACATGAGTCCAAATTTGCTGCAACCTGTCCACCACAGAATCCACACCAGGACAGTCCGAAGGCTCAACCTGCCCTGAAGAAAAACGAGGATGAAAACCAGAATTACAAAAAAAAGGCGAAACCAAAGTAGCCGAACTGGCCCGATTATTAAGGGCGAACTCAGCCAATGGCAAGAAGGTCACCCAATCATCCTGATCAGCAGAAACAAAGCATCTCAGATAGGTCTCCAAAGTCTGATTAGTTCGTTCGGTTTGGCCATTTGTCTGAGGATGGAAAGCCGAAGAGAAAGACAAATCAATGCCCATCTTAGCACAAAAGGACCGCCAAAACCTTGAAACAAACTGGGAACCTCTGTCCGACACGATGTTCTCCGGAATGCCATGCAAACGAACCACATGCTGGAAAAATAGTGGAACCAAATTAGAGGAGGAAGGTAATTTAGGCAAGGGTACCAAATGGACCATCTTAGAGAAGCGATCACAAACCACCCAGATGACCGACATCCTTTGAGAGACAGGGAGATCTGAAATAAAATCCATGGAAACATGCGTCCAAGGCCTTTTCGGGACTGGCAAGGGCAAAAGTAACCCACTGGCACGAGAACAGCAGGGCTTGGCCTGAGCACAAGTCCCACAAGACTGCACAAAAGAACGCACATCCCGCGACAAGGAAGGCCACCAAAAGGACCTAGCCACCAAATCTCTGGTACCAAAAATCCCAGGATGACCAGCCAACACCGAACAATGAATCTCAGAGATAACTCTACTAGTCCATCTATCAGGGACAAACAGTTTCTCTGCAGGACAATGGTCAGGTCTATCAGCCTGAAACTCCTGCAGCACCCGCCGCAAATCAGGCGAGATGGCAGACAGAATTACCCCCTCTTTGAGAATACCAGCCGGCTCAGGAACTCCCGGGGAATCAGGCACAAAACTCCTTGAAAGGGCATCGGCCTTCACATTCTTAGAACCCGGAAGGTATGAAACCACAAAATTGAAACGGGAGAAAAACAGCGACCATCGAGCCTGTCTAGGATTCAACCGCTTAGCAGACTCGAGATAAGTCAAATTCTTGTGATCCGTTAAGACCACTACACGATGCTTGGCTCCCTCAAGCCAATGTCGCCACTCCTCGAACGCCCACTTCATAGCCAACAACTCCCGATTGCCAACATCATAATTACGCTCAGCAGGCGAAAACTTTCTAGAAAAGAAAGCACATGGCTTCATCACAGTGCCATCAGAACATCTTTGAGACAAAACAGCCCCTGCTCCAATCTCAGAAGCATCAACCTCGACCTGAAAAGGGAGCGAAACATCTGGCTGACACAACACAGGGGCCGAAGAGAAACGACGTTTCAACTCCCGAAAAGCCTCAACGGCCGCAGAGGACCAATTCACCACATCAGCACCTTTCTTGGTCAAATCAGTCAACGGTTTAACAACACTAGAAAAATTAGCGATGAAGCGACGGTAAAAATTAGCAAAGCCCAGGAATTTCTGAAGGCTCTTCACAGATGTAGGCTGAGTCCAATCATAAATGGCCTGAACTTTAACAGGATCCATCTCGATAGTAGAAGGGGAAAAAATGAAGCCCAAAAAGGAAACCTTCTGAACTCCGAAGAGACATTTAGACCCCTTCACAAACAAAGAATTAGCACGAAGAACCTGGAACACCATTCTGACCTGCTTCACATGAGACTCCCAATCATCCGAAAAGACCAAAATATCATCCAAATATACAATAATGAATCTATCCAAATACTTTCGGAAGATGTCATGCATAAAGGTCTGAAACACAGATGGAGCATTAGAAAGCCCGAATGGCATCACCAAGTACTCAAAATGGCCCTCGGGCGTATTAAATGCTGTTTTCCATTCATCGCCCTGTTTAATACGCACAAGATTATACGCCCCTCGAAGATCTATCTTGGTGAACCAACTAGCCCCCTTAATCCGAGCAAACAAATCAGACAGTAGAGGCAAAGGGTACTGAAATTTGACCGTGATTTTATTGAGAAGGCGGTAATCTATACAAGGTCTCAGAGAACCATTCTTCTTGGCCACAAAAAAGAACCCTGCTCCCAACGGTGACGACGACGGGCGAATATGCCCTTTCTCCAAGGACTCCTTTATATAACTCCACATAGCGGCGTGTTCCGGCACAGATAAATTGAAAATCCGTCCCTTAGGAAATTTACTACCAGGAATCAAATTAATAGCACAATCACAATCCCTATGAGGAGGTAGGGCACTGGATTTGGGCTCATCAAATACATCTCGGTAATCCAACAAAAACTCAGGGACTTCAGAAGGAGTAGAAGGAGAAATAGACAATAACGGAACGTCACCATGTACCCCTTGACAACCCCAACTGGACACAGACATCGATTTCCAATTCAATACTGGATTATGGACCTGTAGCCATGGCAAACCCAACACGACCACATCATGCAAATTATGCAACACCAAAAAGCGAATATCTTCCTGATGTGCAGGAGCCATGCACATGGTCAACTGAGTCCAGTACTGAGGTTTATTCTTGGCCAAAGGCGTAGCATCAATTCCCCTTAATGGAATAGGATACTGCAAGGGCTCCAAGAAAAAACCACAGCGCCTGGCAAACTCCAAGTCCATCAAATTCAGGGCAGCGCCTGAGTCCACAAATGCCATAACAGAGTAGGATGACAAAGAGCAAATCAGAGTAACGGACAAAAGAAATTTAGGCTGTACAGTACCAATGGTGACAGACCTAGCGAACCGCTTAGTGCGCTTAGGACAATCAGAGATAGCATGAGTGGAGTCACCACAGTAAAAACACAGCCCATTCTGACGTCTGTGTTCTTGCCGTTCAGCTCTGGTCAAAGTCCTATCACATTGCATAGGCTCAGGCCTCTGCTCAGAGGATACCGCCAAATGGCGCACAACCTTGCGTTCACGCAAGCGCCGATCGATCTGAATGGCCAAGGACATTGATTCATTCAGACCAGCAGGCGTGGGAAACCCCACCATAATATCCTTAAGGGCTTCAGAGAGACCTTTTCTGAAAATTGCTGCAAGGGCACACTCATTCCATTGAGTAAGTACAGACCACTTTCTAAACTTCTGACAATATACCTCCCCTTCATCCTGACCCTGACACAAAGCCAGCAAGACTTTCTCTGCCTGATCCACAGAGTTAGGTTCGTCATAAAGCAATCCAAGCGCCAGAAAAAACGCATCTACATTAAGCAATGCAGGATCTCCTGGCGCAAGGGAGAATGCCCAGTCTTGAGGGTCGCCACGTAACAAAGAAATAATAATTTTTACTTGCTGAATGGGGTCACCAGAGGAGCGGGGTTTCAAAGCAAGAAACAGTTTACAATTATTTTTGAAATTCAGAAATCTAGATCTATCCCCAGAAAACAAATCAGGAAATGGAATTCTAGGCTCTAACATAGGATTCTGAACTACATAATCTTGAATGTTTTGTACCCTTGCAGTGAGTTGATCAACACAAGAGGACAGACCTTGAATGTCCATATCTACACCTGAGTCCTGAACCACCCAGAGGTTAAGGGGAAAAGAAAGACAAAACACACTGCAGAGAAAAAAAATGGTCTCAGAACTTCTCTTATCCCTCTATTGAGATGCATTAACACTTTGTCGGCCAGCTGTACTGTTATGAACCTGGTGGTTAGGTGCACCTGGAATGACCTGATGGCTAAACTAAAAGACAGGACAAGCTCTGGGAAGTTGGAACTCTGCTGACCGCAATCCTAATCCTATAACACACACACTAGAAATAGCTGTGGAGCGTACCTAACTCTCCCTAGACGCCTCTTCACAGCCTAAGAGCTAACTACCCCTAAAGATAGGAAAATAAGCCTTTCCTTGCCTCAGAGAAATTCCCCAAAGATAAAGGAAGCCCCCCACATATATTAACTGTGAGTTAAGAGGAAAGTCACAAACACAGGGATGAAACAGGTTTCAGCAAAGGAGGCCAGACTTACTAAATAGACTGAGGTTAGGAAAGGGATCTATGCGGTCGGCACAAAAATCTACAAAAAGCCACGCAGAGTGTGCAAAAAGACCCCCGCACCGACTCACAGTGCGGAGGTGCCACTCTGCAACCCAGAGCTTCCAGCTAGCAAGGCAATATCATGTTAGCAAGCTGGACAAGAACTTAGCAAGTACTAAGAAATATATTCAGTACACAATGAACAACAAATGAACTAGCAGGGACTTAGCTTCTGCTGGAGTAGACAGGTCATCAGAAAGATCCGAGAGAGATCTGAACCAGTGCAGATACATTGACAGCTGGCATGGAGTAACGATCTGAGTGGAGTTAAATAGAGAAGCCAACCTAGCCGCAAATGAGGGCAGCTGAGGAAGCAACCGCAGAACCAGCAGTTCCACTCACAGCCACCAGAGGGAGTCCACGGACAGAACTCGCCGAAGTACCATTCATGACCACAGGAGGGAGTTCGAGAACGGAATTCACAACAGTACCCCCCCTTGAGGAGGGGTCACCGAACCCACACCAGAGCCCCCGGGCCGATCCGGACGAGCCAAATGAAAGGCACGAACCAACTCGGCCGCATGGACATCGGAGGCAAAAACCCAGGAATTATCCTCCTGACCATAGCCCTTCCATTTGACTAGGTACTGAAGTTTCCGTCTCGAAATACGAGAATCCAAAATCTTCTCCACCACATACTCCAACTCCCCCTCGACCAACACCGGAGCAGGAGGGTCAACGGAGGGAACCATAGGCGCCACATATCTCTGCAACAACGACCTATGGAACACATTATGGATGGCAAAAGAAGCTGGAAGGGCCAAACGAAACGACACAGGATTGAGAATTTCAGAAATTTTATAAGGACCAATGAAACGAGGCTTAAACTTAGGAGAAGAAACCTTCATAGGGACATGACGAGAAGACAACCAAACCAAATCCCCAACACGAAGTCGGGGACCAACACAGCGACGGCGGTTGGCGACACGTTGAGCCTTCTCCTGGGACAATGTCAAATTGTCCACTACATGAGTCCAAATTTGCTGCAACCTGTCCACCACAGAATCCACACCAGGACAGTCCGAAGGCTCAACCTGCCCTGAAGAAAAACGAGGATGAAAACCAGAATTACAAAAAAAAGGCGAAACCAAAGTAGCCGAACTGGCCCGATTATTAAGGGCGAACTCAGCCAATGGCAAGAAGGTCACCCAATCATCCTGATCAGCAGAAACAAAGCATCTCAGATAGGTCTCCAAAGTCTGATTAGTTCGTTCGGTTTGGCCATTTGTCTGAGGATGGAAAGCCGAAGAGAAAGACAAATCAATGCCCATCTTAGCACAAAAGGACCGCCAAAACCTTGAAACAAACTGGGAACCTCTGTCCGACACGATGTTCTCCGGAATGCCATGCAAACGAACCACATGCTGGAAAAATAGTGGAACCAAATTAGAGGAGGAAGGTAATTTAGGCAAGGGTACCAAATGGACCATCTTAGAGAAGCGATCACAAACCACCCAGATGACCGACATCCTTTGAGAGACAGGGAGATCTGAAATAAAATCCATGGAAACATGCGTCCAAGGCCTTTTCGGGACTGGCAAGGGCAAAAGTAACCCACTGGCATGAGAACAGCAGGGCTTGGCCTGAGCACAAGTCCCACAAGACTGCACAAAAGAACGCACATCCCGCGACAAGGAAGGCCACCAAAAGGACCTAGCCACCAAATCTCTGGTACCAAAAATCCCAGGATGACCAGCCAACACCGAACAATGAATCTCAGAGATAACTCTACTAGTCCATCTATCAGGGACAAACAGTTTCTCTGCAGGACAATGGTCAGGTCTATCAGCCTGAAACTCCTGCAGCACCCGCCGCAAATCAGGCGAGATGGCAGACAGAATTACCCCCTCTTTGAGAATACCAGCCGGCTCAGGAACTCCCGGGGAATCAGGCACAAAACTCCTTGAAAGGGCATCGGCCTTCACATTCTTAGAACCCGGAAGGTATGAAACCACAAAATTGAAACGGGAGAAAAACAGCGACCATCGAGCCTGTCTAGGATTCAACCGCTTAGCAGACTCGAGATAAGTCAAATTCTTGTGATCCGTTAAGACCACTACACGATGCTTGACTCCCTCAAGCCAATGTCGCCACTCCTCGAACGCCCACTTCATAGCCAACAACTCCCGATTGCCAACATCATAATTACGCTCAGCAGGCGAAAACTTTCTAGAAAAGAAAGCACATGGCTTCATCACAGTGCCATCAGAACATCTTTGAGACAAAACAGCCCCTGCTCCAATCTCAGAAGCATCAACCTCGACCTGAAAAGGGAGCGAAACATCTGGCTGACACAACACAGGGGCCGAAGAGAAACGACGTTTCAACTCCCGAAAAGCCTCAACGGCCGCAGAGGACCAATTCACCACATCAGCACCTTTCTTGGTCAAATCAGTCAACGGTTTAACAACACTAGAAAAATTAGCGATGAAGCGACGGTAAAAATTAGCAAAGCCCAGGAATTTCTGAAGGCTCTTCACAGATGTAGGCTGAGTCCAATCATAAATGGCCTGAACTTTAACAGGATCCATCTCGATAGTAGAAGGGGAAAAAATGAAGCCCAAAAAGGAAACCTTCTGAACTCCGAAGAGACATTTAGACCCCTTCACAAACAAAGAATTAGCACGAAGAACCTGGAACACCATTCTGACCTGCTTCACATGAGACTCCCAATCATCCGAAAAGACCAAAATATCATCCAAATATACAATAATGAATCTATCCAAATACTTTCGGAAGATGTCATGCATAAAGGTCTGAAACACAGATGGAGCATTAGAAAGCCCGAATGGCATCACCAAGTACTCAAAATGGCCCTCGGGCGTATTAAATGCTGTTTTCCATTCATCGCCCTGTTTAATACGCACAAGATTATACGCCCCTCGAAGATCTATCTTGGTGAACCAACTAGCCCCCTTAATCCGAGCAAACAAATCAGACAGTAGAGGCAAAGTATACTGAAATTTGACCGTGATTTTATTGAGAAGGCGGTAATCTATACAAGGTCTCAGAGAACCATTCTTCTTGGCCACAAAAAAGAACCCTGCTCCCAACGGTGACGACGACGGGCGAATATGCCCTTTCTCCAAGGACTCCTTTATATAACTCCACATAGCGGCGTGTTCCGGCACAGATAAATTGAAAATCCGTCCCTTAGGAAATTTACTACCAGGAATCAAATTAATAGCACAATCACAATCCCTATGAGGAGGTAGGGCACTGGATTTGGGCTCATCAAATACATCTCGGTAATCCAACAAAAACTCAGGGACTTCAGAAGGAGTAGAAGGAGAAATAGACAATAACGGAACGTCACCATGTACCCCTTGACAACCCCAACTGGACACAGACATCGATTTCCAATTCAATACTGGATTATGGACCTGTAGCCATGGCAAACCCAACACGACCACATCATGCAAATTATGCAACACCAAAAAGCGAATATCTTCCTGATGTGCAGGAGCCATGCACATGGTCAACTGAGTCCAGTACTGAGGTTTATTCTTGGCCAAAGGCGTAGCATCAATTCCCCTTAATGGAATAGGATACTGCAAGGGCTCCAAGAAAAAACCACAGCGCCTGGCAAACTCCAAGTCCATCAAATTCAGGGCAGCGCCTGAGTCCACAAATGCCATAACAGAGTAGGATGACAAAGAGCAAATCAGAGTAACGGACAAAAGAAATTTAGGCTGTACAGTACCAATGGTGACAGACCTAGCGAACCGCTTAGTGCGCTTAGGACAATCAGAGATAGCATGAGTGGAGTCACCACAGTAAAAACACAGCCCATTCTGACGTCTGTGTTCTTGCCGTTCAGCTCTGGTCAAAGTCCTATCACATTGCATAGGCTCAGGCCTCTGCTCAGAGGATACCGCCAAATGGCGCACAACCTTGCGTTCACGCAAGCGCCGATCGATCTGAATGGCCAAGGACATTGATTCATTCAGACCAGCAGGCGTGGGAAACCCCACCATAATATCCTTAAGGGCTTCAGAGAGACCTTTTCTGAAAATTGCTGCAAGGGCACACTCATTCCATTGAGTAAGTACAGACCACTTTCTAAACTTCTGACAATATACCTCCCCTTCATCCTGACCCTGACACAAAGCCAGCAAGACTTTCTCTGCCTGATCCACAGAGTTAGGTTCGTCATAAAGCAATCCAAGCGCCAGAAAAAACGCATCTACATTAAGCAATGCAGGATCTCCTGGCGCAAGGGAGAATGCCCAGTCTTGAGGGTCGCCACGTAACAAAGAAATAATAATTTTTACTTGCTGAATGGGGTCACCAGAGGAGCGGGGTTTCAAAGCAAGAAACAGTTTACAATTATTTTTGAAATTCAGAAATTCCAGATCTATCCCCAGAAAACAAATCAGGAAATGGAATTCTAGGCTCTAACATAGGATTCTGAACTACATAATCTTGAATGTTTTGTACCCTTGCAGTGAGTTGATCAACACAAGAGGACAGACCTTGAATGTCCATATCTACACCTGAGTCCTGAACCACCCAGAGGTTAAGGGGAAAAGAAAGACAAAACACACTGCAGAGAAAAAAAATGGTCTCAGAACTTCTCTTATCCCTCTATTGAGATGCATTAACACTTTGTCGGCCAGCTGTACTGTTATGAACCTGGTGGTTAGGTGCACCTGGAATGACCTGATGGCTAAACTAAAAGACAGGACAAGCTCTGGGAAGTTGGAACTCTGCTGACCGCAATCCTAATCCTATAACACACACACTAGAAATAGCTGTGGAGCGTACCTAACTCTCCCTAGACGCCTCTTCACAGCCTAAGAGCTAACTACCCCTAAAGATAGGAAAATAAGCCTTTCCTTGCCTCAGAGAAATTCCCCAAAGATAAAGGAAGCCCCCCACATATATTAACTGTGAGTTAAGAGGAAAGTCACAAACACAGGGATGAAACAGGTTTCAGCAAAGGAGGCCAGACTTACTAAATAGACTGAGGTTAGGAAAGGGATCTATGCGGTCGGCACAAAAATCTACAAAAAGCCACGCAGAGTGTGCAAAAAGACCCCCGCACCGACTCACAGTGCGGAGGTGCCACTCTGCAACCCAGAGCTTCCAGCTAGCAAGGCAATATCATGTTAGCAAGCTGGACAAGAACTTAGCAAGTACTAAGAAATATATTCAGTACACAATGAACAACAAATGAACTAGCAGGGACTTAGCTTCTGCTGGAGTAGACAGGTCATCAGAAAGATCCGAGAGAGATCTGAACCAGTGCAGATACATTGACAGCTGGCATGGAGTAACGATCTGAGTGGAGTTAAATAGAGAAGCCAACCTAGCCGCAAATGAGGGCAGCTGAGGAAGCAACCGCAGAACCAGCAGTTCCACTCACAGCCACCAGAGGGAGTCCACGGACAGAACTCGCCGAAGTACCATTCATGACCACAGGAGGGAGTTCGAGAACGGAATTCACAACAGTACCCCCCCTTGAGGAGGGGTCACCGAACCCACACCAGAGCCCCCGGGCCGATCCGGACGAGCCAAATGAAAGGCACGAACCAACTCGGCCGCATGGACATCGGAGGCAAAAACCCAGGAATTATCCTCCTGACCATAGCCCTTCCATTTGACTAGGTACTGAAGTTTCCGTCTCGAAATACGAGAATCCAAAATCTTCTCCACCACATACTCCAACTCCCCCTCGACCAACACCGGAGCAGGAGGGTCAACGGAGGGAACCATAGGCGCCACATATCTCTGCAACAACGACCTATGGAACACATTATGGATGGCAAAAGAAGCTGGAAGGGCCAAACGAAACGACACAGGATTGAGAATTTCAGAAATTTTATAAGGACCAATGAAACGAGGCTTAAACTTAGGAGAAGAAACCTTCATAGGGACATGACGAGAAGACAACCAAACCAAATCCCCAACACGAAGTCGGGGACCAACACAGCGACGGCGGTTGGCGACACGTTGAGCCTTCTCCTGGGACAATGTCAAATTGTCCACTACATGAGTCCAAATTTGCTGCAACCTGTCCACCACAGAATCCACACCAGGACAGTCCGAAGGCTCAACCTGCCCTGAAGAAAAACGAGGATGAAAACCAGAATTACAAAAAAAAGGCGAAACCAAAGTAGCCGAACTGGCCCGATTATTAAGGGCGAACTCAGCCAATGGCAAGAAGGTCACCCAATCATCCTGATCAGCAGAAACAAAGCATCTCAGATAGGTCTCCAAAGTCTGATTAGTTCGTTCGGTTTGGCCATTTGTCTGAGGATGGAAAGCCGAAGAGAAAGACAAATCAATGCCCATCTTAGCACAAAAGGACCGCCAAAACCTTGAAACAAACTGGGAACCTCTGTCCGACACGATGTTCTCCGGAATGCCATGCAAAGGAACCACATGCTGGAAAAATAGTGGAACCAAATTAGAGGAGGAAGGTAATTTAGGCAAGGGTACCAAATGGACCATCTTAGAGAAGCGATCACAAACCACCCAGATGACCGACATCCTTTGAGAGACAGGGAGATCTGAAATAAAATCCATGGAAACATGCGTCCAAGGCCTTTTCGGGACTGGCAAGGGCAAAAGTAACCCACTGGCATGAGAACAGCAGGGCTTGGCCTGAGCACAAGTCCCACAAGACTGCACAAAAGAACGCACATCCCGCGACAAGGAAGGCCACCAAAAGGACCTAGCCACCAAATCTCTGGTACCAAAAATCCCAGGATGACCAGCCAACACCGAACAATGAATCTCAGAGATAACTCTACTAGTCCATCTATCAGGGACAAACAGTTTCTCTGCAGGACAATGGTCAGGTCTATCAGCCTGAAACTCCTGCAGCACCCGCCACAAATCAGGCGAGATGGCAGACAGAATTACCCCCTCTTTGAGAATACCAGCCGGCTCAGGAACTCCCGGGGAATCAGGCACAAAACTCCTTGAAAGGGCATCGGCCTTCACATTCTTAGAACCCGGAAGGTATGAAACCACAAAATTGAAACGGGAGAAAAACAGCGACCATCGAGCCTGTCTAGGATTCAACCGCTTAGCAGACTCGAGATAAGTCAAATTCTTGTGATCCGTTAAGACCACTACACGATGCTTGACTCCCTCAAGCCAATGTCGCCACTCCTCGAACGCCCACTTCATAGCCAACAACTCCCGATTGCCAACATCATAATTACGCTCAGCAGGCGAAAACTTTCTAGAAAAGAAAGCACATGGCTTCATCACAGTGCCATCAGAACATCTTTGAGACAAAACAGCCCCTGCTCCAATCTCAGAAGCATCAACCTCGACCTGAAAAGGGAGCGAAACATCTGGCTGACACAACACAGGGGCCGAAGAGAAACGACGTTTCAACTCCCGAAAAGCCTCAACGGCCGCAGAGGACCAATTCACCACATCAGCACCTTTCTTGGTCAAATCAGTCAACGGTTTAACAACACTAGAAAAATTAGCGATGAAGCGACGGTAAAAATTAGCAAAGCCCAGGAATTTCTGAAGGCTCTTCACAGATGTAGGCTGAGTCCAATCATAAATGGCCTGAACTTTAACAGGATCCATCTCGATAGTAGAAGGGGAAAAAATGAAGCCCAAAAAGGAAACCTTCTGAACTCCGAAGAGACATTTAGACCCCTTCACAAACAAAGAATTAGCACGAAGAACCTGGAACACCATTCTGACCTGCTTCACATGAGACTCCCAATCATCCGAAAAGACCAAAATATCATCCAAATATACAATAATGAATCTATCCAAATACTTTCGGAAGATGTCATGCATAAAGGTCTGAAACACAGATGGAGCATTAGAAAGCCCGAATGGCATCACCAAGTACTCAAAATGGCCCTCGGGCGTATTAAATGCTGTTTTCCATTCATCGCCCTGTTTAATACGCACAAGATTATACGCCCCTCGAAGATCTATCTTGGTGAACCAACTAGCCCCCTTAATCCGAGCAAACAAATCAGACAGTAGAGGCAAAGGGTACTGAAATTTGACCGTGATTTTATTGAGAAGGCGGTAATCTATACAAGGTCTCAGAGAACCATTCTTCTTGGCCACAAAAAAGAACCCTGCTCCCAACGGTGACGACGACGGGCGAATATGCCCTTTCTCCAAGGACTCCTTTATATAACTCCACATAGCGGCGTGTTCCGGCACAGATAAATTGAAAATCCGTCCCTTAGGAAATTTACTACCAGGAATCAAATTAATAGCACAATCACAATCCCTATGAGGAGGTAGGGCACTGGATTTGGGCTCATCAAATACATCTCGGTAATCCAACAAAAACTCAGGGACTTCAGAAGGAGTAGAAGGAGAAATAGACAATAACGGAACGTCACCATGTACCCCTTGACAACCCCAACTGGACACAGACATCGATTTCCAATTCAATACTGGATTATGGACCTGTAGCCATGGCAAACCCAACACGACCACATCATGCAAATTATGCAACACCAAAAAGCGAATATCTTCCTGATGTGCAGGAGCCATGCACATGGTCAACTGAGTCCAGTACTGAGGTTTATTCTTGGCCAAAGGCGTAGCATCAATTCCCCTTAATGGAATAGGATACTGCAAGGGCTCCAAGAAAAAACCACAGCGCCTGGCAAACTCCAAGTCCATCAAATTCAGGGCAGCGCCTGAGTCCACAAATGCCATAACAGAGTAGGATGACAAAGAGCAAATCAGAGTAACGGACAAAAGAAATTTAGGCTGTACAGTACCAATGGTGACAGACCTAGCGAACCACTTAGTGCGCTTAGGACAATCAGAGATAGCATGAGTGGAGTCACCACAGTAAAAACACAGCCCATTCTGACGTCTATGTTCTTGCCGTTCAGCTCTGGTCAAAGTCCTATCACATTGCATAGGCTCAGGCCTCTGCTCAGAGGATACCGCCAAATGGCGCACAACCTTGCGTTCACGCAAGCGCCGATCGATCTGAATGGCCAAGGACATTGATTCATTCAGACCAGCAGGCGTGGGAAACCCCACCATAATATCCTTAAGGGCTTCAGAGAGACCTTTTCTGAAAATTGCTGCAAGGGCACACTCCTTCCATTGAGTAAGTACAGACCACTTTCTAAACTTCTGGCAATATACCTCCGCTTCATCCTGACCCTGACACAAAGCCAGCAAGACTTTCTCTGCCTGATCCACAGAGTTAGGTTCGTCATAAAGCAATCCAAGCGCCAGAAAAAACGCATCTACATTAAGCAATGCAGGATCTCCTGGCGCAAGGGAGAATGCCCAGTCTTGAGGGTCGCCACGTAACAAAGAAATAATAATTTTTACTTGCTGAATGGGGTCACCAGAGGAGCGGGGTTTCAAAGCAAGAAACAGTTTACAATTATTTTTGAAATTCAGAAATCTAGATCTATCCCCAGAAAACAAATCAGGAATTGGAATTCTAGGCTCTAACATAGGATTCTGAACTACATAATCTTGAATGTTTTGTACCCTTGCAGTGAGTTGATCAACACAAGAGGACAGACCTTGAATGTCCATATCTACACCTGAGTCCTGAACCACCCAGAGGTTAAGGGGAAAAGAAAGACAAAACACACTGCATAGAAAAAAAATGGTCTCAGAACTTCTCTTATCCCTCTATTGAGATGCATTAACACTTTGTCGGCCAGCAGTACTGTTATGAACCTGGTGGTTAGGTGCACCTGGAATGACCTGATGGCTAAATTAAAAGACAGGACAAGCTCTGGGAAGTGGGAACTCTGCTGACCGCAATCCTAATCCTATAACACACACACTAGAAATAGCTGTGGAGCGTACCTAACTCTACCTAGACGCCTCTTCACAGCCTAAGAGCTAACTACCCCTAAAGATAGGAAAATAAGCCTTTCCTTGCCTCAGAGAAATTCCCCAAAGATAAAGGAAGCCCCCCACATATATTAACTGTGAGTTAAGAGGAAAGTCACAAACACAGGGATGAAACAGATTTCAGCAAAGGAGGCCAGACTTACTAAATAGACTGAGGTTAGGAAAGGGATCTATGCGGTCGGCACAAAAATCTACAAAAAGCCACGCAGAGTGTGCAAAAAGACCCCCGCACCGACTCACAGTGCGGAGGTGCCACTCTGCAACACAGAGCTTCCAGCTAGCAAGGCAATATCATGTTAGCAAGCTGGACAAGAACTTAGCAAGTACTAAGAAATATATTCAGTACACAATGAACAACAAATGAACTAGCAGGGACTTAGCTTCTGCTGGAGTAGACAGGTCATCAGAAAGATCCGAGAGAGATCTGAACCAGTGCAGATACATTGACAGCTGGCATGGAGTAACGATCTGAGTGGAGTTAAATAGAGAAGCCAACCTAGCCGCAAACGAGGGCAGCTGAGGAAGCAACCTCAGAACCAGCAGTTCCACTCACAGCCACCAGAGGGAGTCCACGGACAGAACTCGCCGAAGTACCATTCATGACCACAGGAGGGAGTTCGAGAACAGAATTCACAACACTTATCCATGTGGAAATCAATAGCCTTCCTCTAGCGCTGTGTGTTGTAGTCCCTTACTGCTAAGCATCTCATAAGGTCCTTACAACTGTTGAAGATGTTACAGATGTTACTTCTTTCTCTCTGTCCCCCAGATGGATAGGTGTTATGGTTTCCAATGGCAAGGAAACATCAGAAGCATAGAATAAACGGACAAGCTCTCGGGTGATGGAAACTAGAGCTGACCGCGATGCTAAACCTACCCACCACACTAGAAGTAGCCAGGGGGCATTCCTGCGTTGTCTCTAGATGCCACGCGCCAGCCGGAGAACTAACTACCCCTGGTAGAAGAAAACACAGTCCTGGCTTGCCTCCAGAGAATGTCCCCACAGGAGATAGCAGCCCCCCACATATAATAACGGTGAGAGCAGATGAAAAGACACACGTAGTATGAAAGCAGATTTAGCACAGAGAGGCCCGCTAACTAAATAGCAGAAAGATACAACAGAGGACTTCGCGGTCAGCTGCAAAACCCTTCAAAACACCATCCTGAAATTACCTTAACTCATGTGACAACTCATGCCACTGGAGTGGTAATTTCAGCCCAACAAGAGCTTCCAGCTGCAGAGATTCACATAAGTGCAAACTGGACAAAACATACAAAAATAGACTTAAGGACTAAAGTGTCCAACTTAGCTGAGCAGAAAACTGGGAGCAGGAACATGCAACAGAATCACTCTGGATACATTGATGGCCAGCATTAGAATGACTGAGGAGCAAGGTTAAATAGGATACTCCCACATCCTGATAGGAACAGGTGAACTGAGAAGGCAAAGCTTGCAGGACACCAGTACCACAAGAGACCACCGGGGGAGCCCACGAACCGAATCACAACAGTACCCCTTCCTTAAGGAGGGGGCACCGAACCATCACAAGAACCACCAGGGCGATCTGGATGAGCCCTATGAAAGGCACGGACCAAATCAGAAGCATGAACATCAGAAGCTGTAACCCAAGAATTATCCTCTTGACCGTAGCCCTTCCATTTCACCAGATATTGAAGTCTCCGTCTGGAAACACGGGAGTCCAAGATTTTCTCCACCACGTACTCCAATTCACCCTCAACCAGCACAGGAGCAGGAGGCTCAACAGAAGGCACAAGTGGTACCTCATACCTCCGCAATAATGACCGATGGAAGACATTATGGATAGCAAAGGATGCTGGGAGGTCCAAACGAAAAGACACAGGGTTAAGAATTTCCAAAATCTTATAAGGTCCGATGAACCGAGGCTTAAACTTAGGAGAAGAGACCCTCATAGGGACAAAACGGGAGGACAACCACACCAAGTCCCCAACACGAAGACGAGGACCAACACGACGATGGCGATTAGCAAAACGTTGAGTCCTCTCCTGGGACAACTCCAAATTGTCCACCACCTGCCCCCAAATACGATGCAACCTATCCACCATGGTATCCACTCCAGGACAATCCGAAGACTCCACCTGACCAGATGAAAAACGAGGATGGAACCCTGAATTGCAAAAGAAAGGGGAGACCAAAGTGGCAGAACTGGCCCGATTATTAAGGGCAAACTCAGCCAACGGCAAAAAGGAGACCCAGTCATCCTGATCAGCAGACACGAAACACCTCAAATAAGTCTCCAAGGTCTGATTAGTACGTTCCGTCTGGCCATTTGTCTGGGGATGAAATGCAGACGAAAAAGACAAATCAATGCCCATCCTGGCACAAAACGCCCGCCAAAATCTGGACACAAACTGGGATCCCCTGTCGGAAACGATATTCTCCGGAATACCATGCAGCCGAACCACATTCTGAAAAAACAGGGGCACCAACTCAGATGAGGAAGGCAGCTTGGGCAAGGGCACCAAATGAACCATCTTAGAAAAGCGGTCACACACCACCCAAATGACGGACATCTTCTGAGAAACAGGGAGATCAGAAATAAAATCCATAGAGATGTGTGTCCAAGGCCTCTTAGAAACAGGCAAGGGCAACAACAACCCACTAGCCCGAGAACAACAAGGCTTGGCCCGAGCACAAACATCGCAAGACTGCACAAAAGAACGCACGTCCCGAGACAGGGAAGGCCACCAGAAGGACCTAGCCACCAAATCTCTGGTACCAAAAATTCCCGGATGACCTGCCAACGCAGAAGAATGAACCTCCGAGATGACTCTATTGGTCCACTCATCCGGCACAAACAATCTACCAGGCAGACAACGATCAGGCCGATCCGCCTGAAACTCTTGTAAAGCACGTCACAGGTCTGGGAAGACAGCAGACAATATCACCCCATCCTTAAGTATACCCGTAGGTTTAGAATCACCAGGGGAATCAGGTTCAAAACTCCTAGAAAGGGCATCCGCCTTGACATTCTTAGTACCTGGCAGATACGAAACCACAAAATTAAACCGGGAGAAAAACAATGACCAGCGCGCCTGTCTAGGATTCAGACGTCTGGCCGACTCAAGATAAATCAAATTTTTGTGATCAGTCAAGACCACCACCTGATGTTTAGCACCCTCAAGCCAATGACGCCACTCCTCGAATGCCCACTTCATCGCCAAAAGCTCCCGATTACCGACGTCATAATTTCGCTCGGCGGGCGAAAATTTTCGAGAAAAAAACGCACAAGGTCTCATCACTGAACAATCCGAACTTTTCTGCGACAAAACCGCCCCCGCTCCGATCTCGCAAGCATCAACTTCCACCTGAAAAGGAAGAGAAACATCAGGCTGGCACAACACCGGAGCAGAAGAAAAACGGCGCTTAAGCTCCCGAAAGGCCTCCACAGCAGCAGGAGACCAATCTGCAACATCAGCACCCTTCTTAGTCAAATCAGTCAAAGGCCTGACAACGCTAGAAAAACCAGTTATGAATCAACGATAAAAGTTAGCAAAGCCCAAAAATTTCTGAAGGCCCTTAAGAGAAGTCGGTTGCGTCCAGTCACAAATAGCCCGAACCTTCACAGGATCCATCTCAATAGAAGAGGGGGAAAAAATGTACCCCAAAAAAGAAATCTTCTGAACCCCAAAAACACACTTTGAACCTTTAACAAACAGAGAATTGGTCCGCAAAACCTGAAAAACCCTCCTAACTTGTTGAACATGAGATTCCCAGTCATCCGAAAAAATCAAGATATCGTCCAAATACACAATCATAAATTTATCCAGATATTCACGGAAAATATTGTGCATAAAAGACTGAAAGACCGAAGGGGCATTTGACAGACCAAAAGGCATCACCAAATACTCAAAATGGCCCTCGGGCGTATTAAATGCGGTTTTCCACTCATCCCAGTTGCTTAATTCGCACCAAATTATACGCACCGCGAAGATCAATCTTAGAGAACCACTTCGCCCCCTCAATGCGAGCAAATAAATCTGTCAGCAATGGCAAAGGATACTGATACTTGACTGTGATCTTATTCAAGAGTCTATAATCAATACAAGGTCTCAAAGAACCATCGCTTTTAGCTACGAAAAAGAACCCCGCTCCAAGAGGAGACGAAGAAGGACGAATATGTCCCTTTTCCAAGGACTCCCTAATATACTCTCGCATGGCAGCATGTTCAGGTACAGACAGATTGAATAGACGACCCTTAGGAAATTTACTGCCAGGGATCAAATCTATGGCGCAATCGCAATCTCTGTGAGGAGGAAGAGAATTAAGAGTAGATTCCTCAAAAACCTCACGATAATCAGACAAAAACTCAGGAATTTCAGAGGGAATAGATGAAGCAATGGAGACCAAAGATGTGTCCCCATGATTTCCCTGACATCCCCAGCTTAGTACAGACATTGTTTTCCAGTCAAGGACTGGGTTATGAGTTTGCAACCATGGCAATCCCAGCACCAACACATCATGTAGATTATACAGTACAAGGAAGCGAATCACCTCTTGATGGTCTGGAGTCATACGCATAGTCACTTGTGTCCAGTATTGTGGTTTATTACTAGCCAATGGTGTAGAATCAATACCCTTTAAAGGTATAGGAACTTCCAGAGGCTCTAGATCAAACCCACAGCGCCTGGCAAAGGACCAATCCATAAGACTCAAAGCGGCGCCAGAATCCACATACGCATCCGCAACAATAGAAGATAACGAACAAATTAGAGTTACAGACAAAATAAACTTGGACTGCAAAGTGCCAATAGCAGAGGATTTATCAACTTTCTTTGTTCGTTTAGAGCATGCTGATATAACATGAGTAGAATTTCCACAATAGAAGCACAAATGATTTTTGCGCCTATAAATCTGTCGTTCGCTTCTGGACAGAAAGCTATCACATTGCATACTCTGTGGTGCCTCTTCAGAAGACACCGCCAACTGGTGCACAGGTTTGCGTTCCCGTAAACGCCGATCAATCTGAATTGCCATTGTCATGGACTCATTCAGACCAGTAGGCGCAGGAAACCCCACCATGACGTCTTTTACAGCATCAGAGAGACCTTCTCTGAAAATTGCCGCCAGAGCGCACTCATTCCACTGAGTAAGCACAGACCATTTTCGAAATTTTTGGCAATATATTTCGGCTTCATCTTGCCCCTGAGAGAGGGCTATTAGGGCTTTCTCAGCCTGAATCTCCAAATTTGGTTCCTCATAAAGCAACCCCAAAGCCAGAAAAAACGCATCCACATTGAGCAACGCAGGATCCCCTGGTGCCAATGAAAATGCCCAATTTTGGGGGTCACCCCGCAGTAAAGAAATAACAATTTTTACTTGCTGGGCAGGATCTCCAGCAGAATGAGATCTCAGCGAAAGAAACAATTTACAATTGTATTTAAAATTTAGAAAACAAGATCGATCTCCAGAAAAAAACTCCGGTATAGGAATTTTAGGTTCAGACCGAGGAGCATGTAACAAAAAATCTTGTATATTCTGAACTTTAGAGGCAAGATTATTCAAATTGGTAGCCAGACTCTGGGGATCCATATTTCAACAGATAAAGTCTGAGCCATTCAGGGGTTAAGAGGAGAGGAAAACAGGAGACTGCAATTAGAGCTGGAGTGCAACTTCAGAGGAAGGAAAAAAAAAAAAAAAAAAGGTTTCACACAGTTCCTTTTCTCTCCTGCTTCAGCCTATAGATTAAACATTTGGGGCTGGCCATACTGTTATGGTTTCCAATGGCAAGGAAACATCAGAAGCATAGAATAAACGGACAAGCTCTCGGGTGATGGAAACTAGAGCTGACCGCGATGCTAAACCTACCCACCACACTAGAAGTAGCCAGGGGGCATTCCTGCGTTGTCTCTAGATGCCGCGCGCCAGCCGGAGAACTAACTACCCCTGGTAGAAGAAAACACAGTCCTGGCTTGCCTCCAGAGAATGTCCCCACAGGAGATAGCAGCCCCCCACATATAATAACGGTGAGAGCAGATGAAAAGACACACGTAGTATGAAAGCAGATTTAGCACAGAGAGGCCCGCTAACTAAATAGCAGAAAGATACAACAGAGGACTTCGCGGTCAGCTGCAAAACCCTTCAAAACACCATCCTGAAATTACCTTAACTCATGTGACAACTCATGCCACTGGAGTGGTAATTTCAGCCCAACAAGAGCTTCCAGCTGCAGAAATTCACATAAGTGCAAACTGGACAAAACATACAAAAATAGACTTAAGGACTAAAGTGTCCAACTTAGCTGAGCAGAAAACTGGGAGCAGGAACATGCAACAGAATCACTCTGGATACATTGATGGCCAGCATTAGAATGACTGAGGAGCAAGGTTAAATAGGATACTCCCACATCCTGATAGGAACAGGTGAACTGAGAAGGCAAAGCTTGCAGGACACCAGTACCACAAGAGACCACCGGGGGAGCCCACGAACCGAATCACAACAGATAGGACAAACCCGTATGACCGGTGGCTTGAGGCGTTTTACAGGGACTTTATCATACCCCAGCCTCTCGTGGGTGCCACCTTGCCTCCTGGGTATAGGGCGGGCAGGTAACATGAAATTAGCTGTCCTGCCGGTCTCTGGAGCAAGGCATAAAGGACTGTTGCTCCCTCGGTGTTCCGGCTACCGGGATCCTGCGCCTCAGAAGGAGGCAGCCTGTGTATGGCAGAACTCCTTCTGGTATCCACTCCTTTGCTATGACTTCTTCACCCTCTCTACAATGCAGTTCTCCTTCAGTGTCTCTTTCTGGAAGCTGCCGCACTAAGGGCAGGCACAGCTCTGTGTCCTTCTGTCTCTGCCTCTGACAGGAGACCAACTACCTGAGCAAAGCTCAGCCTGCAACTGACTAACCAGTTTTACCTAAGTGTCAAGAGTGCCCTAATAAATAGGAGCATAGATCCCCCTGGTGGCCTGGAGTATGAAATGTGTTGTATGTTTGTGATACCTGGTAAAGAGATCTCCTTCATTGCCTCCAAACGTAACATCACTCCCTCCTAGAGGAAAATGACATTACTGCAACGACCAGGACCCTGGGGCACTGCACTTGCAGTAGGTCGAGATCACCAGCATATTTTTTATTTGGATTTTACCATTACCCAGAGACCAAACACAAGGTGGCTGTTGTCAGCAATCTGCCCAATATTGACTTGTGGCTTATAGGCAAGGGTTACAGTTCTGAAAAAATATGCATCTTCTTCCCCGATTCTTTCTGAAGATGAAAATGTATTTCCCATCACTATCAGATCTTTGAAAGAAAATTATGAATATTAGGGCTTGTAGAGACTGCAAGTCCAGGGAGAACAATAGCTTCTTCCACTTCTATGTCTATGTGTAAACAGTTGTACCCCTGTTGTTATCCAACCATCTGAAAAGACCCTTAATTACTTGCCCAATCTATATACCTTTGTCTACACATAATAGACATCCTTGTTGGTCTTTTACATCAAAAAGGAGCTGCCTGCATGTTCATTAAGATTGTCACTATCCAGGTATACCTAATTTCCTGCTTTGTCTATTGTACAAACCGCAGCAAAGTGAAGGACTGGCACAATAAAGGACTTTTTATACTTCACCTGGATTGGATGCTGTCCTTCACTTTGCTGCGGTATGTACTTTTCCATTTGGGTCCAGTGGAACTAGGACGGGCATCCCTATAACAGTTGTGCTGTCGGCTATTTTCTAATATTTGTCTATTGTACAAGTCTAATTCTAGACTCTCACTGTCAGCTATTTTTGCTACTGCAATTCCTTGTGAGAGGAGGGGGGAGGTGAATGCCCCTCTCACTCTGGGCTTCAGAGATTTTAATATTTTCGTGGTAGGATATTCTGCTACAGATATCATTGCAAATGATAATTTCTTTAAACATCTGCGTTATTTATAACCCACCACTAAAAATTAACATATTTTTCAGACTATAAGAATCACTTTTTTCTTCCAAAAATGTGGAGGAAAATGGGGTGTGCGTCTTATAGTCTGGATGTACCTGCTCTGGCTGTGGTGGGGAGGTGGGGGAGCTGCAGCGTTGAAGCAGCGGATCACATGAGGCAGGAGCTGGCAGCTGCGGCTAACTCCTGTGCCCACTGCTAAAGAGAAATTAATATTCACTGCATTGCACACCTATGGGCGTGGAGGGCAATGAATATTCATTTCTCTTTAATAGCATTCTGGTATGCATGGCCCCATCCTTATCTTGGTATGATTAGCCCCCATCCCCATCCAGGTATGCATGGCCCCATAAGAAAAACATTAACTTCATGCATTCCCTCGCAGCGTCTCATTCTGATGCCAGCAGCTGCTTTATGATTGTAAGCCGTGCATGGCAGGGACGTCATGCGCTGCTTAAAGCTGAAGGCCAGCTGCCAGAATACTCACTGCTCTGCACACTGGGACTATGTGCATGGAGGGCAGTGAATATTCATTGCTCACTCTTTAGTAGTGAGCACAGTGTCAGCAACCTGCTTCCTGCAACTGCCAGGCGATCACAAGTGCCTGCTACTTAAGAGAAATAATTATTCACTGCGTTCCACTCCCATGGGTGTGCAATGTAGTGAATATTAATTCCCTTTAGTAGCCGGGACACATGATCACTTGGCAGATGCAGGAAGCCAGCGTCTGACACTGTGCTTACCTACCAGGATAGGGATGAAGGGGGCCATTCTTACCAGGATAGGGATGAGTGGGACATGCCTACCAGGCTACAGTTAAGGGGGACATGCCTACCAGGCTAGAGATAAGGGGGACAAGCATACCAGGATGGGGATGAGGAGGCCATGTATACCAGGAATGGGATAAGGGGGGCATACACCCCAGGATAGGGATGAGGGAGCCATGCATACCCGGCTATGGATGAGGAGGCCATGCATACCAGAATAATGACGAGGGACGCATGCACACCAGGATGGGGATGAGGAGATCATGCATGCCAGGATAGGAATGAGGGAGTAATGCACACCAGGATGGGGATGAGAGGGGCCATGCATACAAGGATAGGGATGAGGGGGCCATGCATACCAGGATAGGGATGATAATGGACATGCATCCCAGGATAGGGATGAGGGGGCCATGCATATCATATGTACCAGGATAGGAGTTATTAAGTACAGAATTGACCACATTTTTTGCTTCAATTTTTTTTTCAAATTTACTCCTCTAAAACCTAGGCACGTCTTATAGTCCAAAAAATACGGTATACTTTTACACCATCTCTGATTCTATGTATAGCAGCATTTATATATTTGTCAGACACAGCTCTCCCTCTCTGTGTCACAATTGATAACATCTAATGGTCAAACCAAGCATTCTTTTAGTTTTACATTCACTTTGGAGATTTACAGACTGACTAGCAGCACAATACAAGGGCCGATCTGCAAATTTGTTCCCTATTTTCTTTTGAGCACAGCAATACCCTACTTGTAGTCTAAAAGGTCTGTTTGGACAAATGGCAGGGCTTAGAAGGGAAGGAGCAATATTTGAATTTTGGAATTTCAATTGGCTGAAATAGATTGCGGGTGACAAGTCTTATTTGCAGGGCCCCTAAGGTGCCTAAACAGTAGAAACTCCCCACAATTGACCCTATTCTGGAAACTACACCCCTCATGTGCGCGCCTTTTTTCTTCATGAAGAGGAGGCCGAGTGCCTGGGAATGGAGCAGGAGGGCCCAAAGGGATGACAGAGGTACTCAGGGGGTTTGGGGGGCATTATTTTTCTCTCCTCTGACATGGTATATCATGTAAGAATGCTCAGTCACGATTATCTTTCAGTGTAAATGCAGCTTTAGTCTTCCTCAGTTTCATTTTCTTGAACGTAACTTGGTGATAACTTGGTGAAGGATGTGAACTGTCAAGCAGATATCAACTTAGATATAAATAAGGTTATCTTACATCATAAAGAAGATGTAAAATAGAAAGTTCTTAAAGGGAACCTATCACCAAGTTTGGCCGATATCGGTTATGGCCACCGTCTTTCAGGGCTTATATACCGCATTCTATAATGCTGTAGATAAGCCCCCAATCCGCAAGAGAAGAAATATAACTTTTATTAAGCTCACCTGGGGGCAGTCCGGTCCAATGGGTGTTGCCTCCCTGTTATGATCTGGTGACCTTGGAGCCGCATGAGAGACTTTCTCAGGAGTAGGTGGTACCTGTACTGACCGCAAACCCTAAACTAACACCGCAACTAGAAGTAGCCGTGGGATGTACCTAACACGTCCTAGACATCTCGACACAGCCGGAGGACTAAATACCCCTATAGATGGAAATGGGAATTCTATCTTGCCTCAGAGCAGAACCCCAAAGGATAGGCAGTCCCCCACAAATATTGACTGTGAGTATAAGAGGAAAGACACAAGCAGGCAGAAAAACAGGATTTAGCAAAAGAGGCACTTCTAGCTAAATAGAAAAGGATAGGACAGAATTCTAAGCGGTCAGTATTAAAATCCTAAAGATATCCACAGCAGATAATACAAATATTCCACATCTAACTAAAGACATAGAAAGTATATCTGCATCTCCTGAGAATCCAGCATGACTGAAAAATCCAAACAAAGTCTAAGCTGGACAAAAACACAATAAATTGCACTGAATTGCAAAGCACACTGCATGTGTGCACAGAGACAAAAACCAGACACTTATCTTAGAATAATTGGCAGCAGGGCATGAGGAGCCAGAGAGAGATGCAATCCCTCCAAGTACAATGGACAACTGGCACAGACTCATGGATCCTGCACACCTAAATACCTAATAGAGCTGCAATCAGCAGAAACACCTGCCCGGATTACAACCCCAAGACAACTGCACTACCACCAACAACCACCGGAGGGAGCCCAAGAGCAGAATTCACAACAGTACCCCCCCCCCCTTGAAGAGGGGTCACCGAACCCTCACCAGAGCCCCCAGGCCGGTCAGGACGAGCCAGATGAAAGGCACGGACCAAATCAGCAGCATAGACATCAGAGGCAAAAACCCAAGAATTATCCTCCTGGCCATAACCCTTCCATTTGACAAGGTACTGAAGCCTCTGCCTCGAAAAGCGAGAATCCAAAATCTTCTCAACCACATACTCCAACTCCCCATCAACCAACACAGGAGCAGGAGGATCAACAGAGGGAACAACGGGCACCACATATTTCCGCAATAAAGATCTTTGAAAAACATTATGGATGGCAAAAGAGGCCGGAAGGGCCAAACGAAAAGACACTGGATTGATAATCTCAGAAATCCTATAAGGACCAATAAACCGAGGCTTAAACTTAGGGGAAGAAACCTTCATAGGAACATGACGGGAAGACAACTAGACCAAATCCCCAACCCGAAGCCGGGAACCAACACACCGACGACTTTTAGCAAAACGCTGAGCCTCCTCCTGAGACAACACCAAATTGTCCACCACATGAGCCCAAATCTGCTGCAACCTGTCAACCACAGAATCCACACCAGGACAATCAGAAGGTTCAACTTGCCACGAAGAAAAACGAGGATGAAAACCAAAATTACAAAAGAAGGGCGAAACCAAGGTAGCCGAACTAGCCCGATTATTAAGAGCAAACTCGGCCAATGGCAAGAAAGCCACCCAATCATCCTGATCAGCAGACACAAAGCATCTCAAATAAGTTTCCAAAGTCTGATTAGTTCGCTCGGTCTGGCCATTTGTCTGAGGATGAAATGCGGAAGAAAAAGACAAATCAATGCCCAGCCTAGCACAAAAGGCCCGCCAAAACCTAGAAACAAACTGGGAACCTCTGTCAGACACAATATTCTCTGGAATACCATGCAAACGAACCACATGCTGAAAAAACAACGGAACCAAATCAGAAGAGGAAGGCAATTTAGGCAAAGGCACAAAATGAACCATCTTAGAAAACCGGTCACAAACCACCCAGATAACCGACATCCTCTGGGAAACCGGAAGATCTGAAATTAAATCCATAGAAATATGCGTCCAGGGCCTCTCAGGGACCAGCAAAGGCAAAAGCAAACCACTAGCGCAAGAACAACAAGGCTTGGCCCGCGCACAAGTTCCTCAGGACTGCACAAAAGAACGCACATCACGCGACAAAGAAGGCCACCAAAAGGACCTACCAACCAAATCTCTGGTACCAAAAATACCAGGATGGCCAGCCAACACAGAACAATGAACCTCAGAAATCACTCTACTAGTCCATCTATCAGGAACAAACAGTTTCCCCACTGGACAGCGGTCAGGTTTGTCAGCCTGAAATTCCTGCAGAACCCATCGCAAATCAGGGGAAATGGCAGAAAGGACCACCCCTTCCTTCAGAATGCCGACCGGCTCAAGTACCTCAGGAGAATCAGGCAAAAAACTCCTAGAGAGGGCATCAGCCTTAATATTCTTAGAACCCGGAAGATACGAAACCACAAAATCAAAACGGGAGAAAAACAGGGACCATCGAGTCTAGGATTCAGCCGTTTGGCAGATTCGAGGTAAATCAGATTTTTATGATCGGTCAAGACCACAATACGGTGCTTGGCTCCCTCAAGCCAATGTCGCCATTCCTCAAACGCCCACTTCATAGCCAACAACTCCCGATTGCCGACATCATAATTGCGTTCAGCAGGCGAAAACTTACGGGAAAAGAAGGCACACGGTTTCATCAAGGAAAGATCAGAATTCCTCTGAGACAAAACGGCACCTGCCCCAATCTCAGAAGCGTCAACCTCAACCTGAAAGGGAAGAGAAACATCTGGCTGACGCAACACCGGGGCAGAAGTAAATCGGCGTTTAAGCTCCTGAAAGGCAGGGACAGCCACAGAGGACCAATTCGTTACATCAGCGCCTTTCTTCGTCAAATCGGTCAGGGGTTTAACCACACTGGAGAAGTTAGCAATGAAACGGCGATAAAAATTAGCAAAGCCCCAAAATTTCTGAAGGCTCTTCACGGATGTGGGCTGAATCCAATCATGAATGGCCTGAACCTTAACCGGATCCATCTCTATAGATGAGGGAGAAAAAATGAAGCCCAAAAAAGAAACCTTCTGCACTCCAAAGAGACACTTAGACCCCTTCACAAACAAAGCATTATCACGAAGGATCTGAAATACCATCCTGACCTGTTTCACATGAGACTCCCAATCATCGGAAAAAATTAAGATGTCATCCAAATATACAATCATGAATTTATCAAGATAATTGCGGAAGATATCATGCATGAAGGACTGAAAAACAGATGGAGCATTAGAGAGCCCGAATGGCATCACAAGGTATTCAAAATGGCCTTCGGGCGTATTAAACGCAGTTTTCCATTCATCACCCTGCTTAATACGAACAAGATTATATGCCCCCTGAAGGTCAATTTTAGTAAACCAACTAGCCCCCTTAATCCTGGCAAACAAATCGGAAAGCAAAGGTTAAGGGTATTGAAACTTGACCGTGATCTTATTCAAGAGGCGATAATCAATACAGGGTCTCAAGGAGCCATCCTTCTTAGCAACAAAAAAAAATCCCGCTCCCAACGGTGAAGAAGATGGCCGAATATGCCCTATCTCCAAAGACTCCTTAACATAACTCCGCATGGCGGTATGTTCCGGCACAGACAGGTTGAAAAGTCGGCCCTTAGGAAACTTACAGCCTGGAATCAAGTCAATAGCACAATCACAGTCCCTATGCGGTGGAAGGGAACTGGACTTGGGCTCATCGAATACATCCTGAAAATCAGACAAAAACTCTGGAACTTCAGAAGAGGAGGAAGAGGAGATTGACATCACAGGAACATCATTATGAACCCCCTAACAACCCCAACTAGTCACAGACATAGACTTCCAATCCAACACAGGATTATGTATCTGCAACCATGGAAAACCCAGCACAATAGCATCATGCAAATTATGCAACACCAGAAAACGACAATCTTCCTGATGGGCTGGCGCCATGCACATGGTCACCTGTGTCCAAAACTGGGGTTTATTTTTAGCCAAAGGTGTAGCATCAATGCCCCTTAAAGGAATAGGGTTCTGCAAAGACTGCAAGGGGAAACCACAACGCCTGGCAAATTCAAAGTCCATTAAATTCAAAGCGGCGCCTGAATCCACAAACGCCATGACAGAAAATGACGACAATGAGCAGATCAAGGTCACAGATAACAGAAATTTAGGTTGTACAGTTCCGATGGTAACTGAACTAACGATTCTCCTTGTATGCTTTGGGCAGACTGAAATGACATGAGAAGCATCGCCACAATAAAAACACAACCTATTCTGATGTCTGAATCCTTGTTGTTCCGTTCTAGACAGAATCCTATCACACTGCATAGGCTCAGGCATCTGCTCTGAGGACAACGCCACAGCGCACACAGTTCTGCTCTCCCGCAAGCGCCGATCGATCTGAATGGCCAGAGACATAGAATCACTCAGACCAACAGGCGTGGGAAACCCCACCATAACATCTTTAACAGATTCAGAAAGACCCTTTCTGAAAATTGCCGCCAAAGCATCCTCATTCCATTTAGTCAGCACAGACCATTTTCTAAATTTCTGACAATACAATTCTGCTGCTTCTTGACCCTGAGACAGGGCCAACAAGGTCTTCTCCGCTTGATCCACAGAATTTGGTTCATCATATAATAATCCTAGAGCCTGAAAAAAGGCATCTACATTAAGCAAGGCCGGATTCCCAGATTCCAGAGAAAATGCCCAATCCTGAGGATCGCCACGCAGCAGAGAGATGACAATTTTAATCTGCTGAATGGGATCACCAGAGGAACGAGGCTTCAGAGCAAAAAACAGTTTACAGTTGTTTTTAAAACTCAAAAATTTGGACCTGTTCCCAAAAAACAAATCAGGAGTAGGAATCCTAGGCTCTAAAAGCGGAGTCTGAGCAATATAATCAGAAATATCCTGTACCCTAGCAGCAAGCTGGTCTACACGAGAAACTAATCCCTGAACATCCATGCTAGCACAAGACTCCTCAGTCACCCAGAGAAAAAGAGGGAAGAAAAGACACAGCAGGCTACAGAAAAAAAATGGCTCTTTCTTCCCTTCTTCTGAGATGCATTTAACTCATTGTTGGCCAGTTGTCCTGTTATGATCTGGTGACCTTGGAGCCGCATGAGAGACTTTCTCAGGAGTAGGTGGCACCTGTACTGACCGCAAACCCTAAACTAACACCGCAACTAGAAGTAGCCGTGGGATGTACCTAACACGTCCTAGACATCTCGACACAGCCGGAGGACTAAATACCCCTAAAGATGGAAATGGGAATTCTATCTTGCCTCAGAGCAGAACCCCAAAGGATAGGCAGCCCCCCACAAATATTGACTGTGAGTATAAGAGGAAAGACACACGCAGGCAGAAAAACAGGATTTAGCAAAAGAGGCACTTCTAGCTAAATAGAAAAGGATAGGACAGAATTCTAAGCAGTCAGTATTAAAATCCTAAAAATATCCACAGCAGATAATACAAATATTCCACATCTAACTAAAGACATAGAAAGTATATCTGCATCTCCTGAGAATCCAGCATGACTGAAAAATCCAAACAAAGTCTAAGCTGGACAAAAACACAATAAATTGCACTGAATTGCAAAGCACAAAGGATCAACATGTTAGGGCATGTTAGGTTAGGCTATGGGTTGAACTAGATGGACTTACAGTCTTCCTTCAACCTTAATAACTATGTAACTATGTAACTATGTAACTATGTGTGCACAGAGACAAAAACCAGACACTTATCTTAGAATAATTGGCAGCAGGGCATGAGGAGCCAGAGAGATGCAATCCCTCCAAGTACAATGGACAACTGGCACAGACTCATGGATCCTGCACACCTAAATACCTAATAGAGCTGCAATCAGCAGAAACACCTGCCCGGATTACAACCCCAAGACAACTGCACTACCACCAACAACCACCGGAGGGAGCCCAAGAGCAGAATTCACAGCACCTCCAATCTTCTTGCAATGCCGTCCTCCTGCTTTCTTCATGTGGATGACGTGTGTCATCCACATGGGCTCCCCAGCATCGCTCTCCTGTGCAGGCGTACTTATCTGCCCTGCTGAGAGCAGAGCAAAGTACAGCACTGTGCAGGCACCGGGAAAGGTCAGAGAGGCCCAGCACCAGTGCCCTGCAGGAATTTGCTTTTCCCTCAGCAGGGCAGATAAGTACGCCTGCGCAGGAGCGCGATGCCAGCAAGCAGGAGGGAGGTGTCACAGAAAGATGGGAGGCGATGGACCAGGACCTGCAATACCCATCGGACTGGACCTCCCCCAGGTGAGTATAATAAAAGTTATTTTTCTTCTCTTGCAGGTCGGATCGGGGGCTTATCTACAGCATTATAGAATGCTGTAGAAAAGCCCTAAAAGGGAGTGGCCATAACTCATATCTGCCAAACCTGGTGACAGGTTCACTTTAAGAACTGAGAGGTGTGTTTGTTGCTCACAGTCTAGAATAAAAATGAAAGTAATTACATTGAAAGGGTTTGGCTTCTTTCACTTGTAGTCCATCTTTCATCACAAATGAACTAGTAGTTCTGAGCATCAATGGCTAACAATGGTGTAGCTTGTGAACAGACTAGTCCATCAGCCTCCTCCAATTGTAAAATGCCTTGCAATGGAAAGCTGCTCTTTCTACTGAAGCACACTGATCAACTGGTTTATGCTTCACTATTGGTAGCCTTTTAATGAACAGAAGTCCTGGTCAGATTGTGAGTAAAGCTGCACTTTCAGGTGAAATTGGCCAAACACTAAGAACCTTTCAATCTCTTAAGATTAGACAAAAAATCCTCAACATTTATTGTGTCTTTGTGAAATGATTATTAAGGGGTACTTTGAATTTGTTGATAAATTAGGTAAATGGTTCTTTAGGGCTTCACACTTCATATTCATTTCCCCTATGTCATTTATTAAAACTCCCCCTCTCTGGATTGTGTTCACACAACAGCTCAGTTAACTGACAAATTAAGGGCACTCTATTCTATCTTATATAAATTTAGGCATCCTTTCACTGATCTTCCTAATGAACAGTTTGGAAAAAGAGCTTATCTTGCAAAAAAAGAAATAATACACTCTTAACTCTGAAACCTGGGATGTCCCATGGGCAAGAGGAACTTCCTTCTTTTAGCAAAGCAAAAATCTGAAGAATGGAAAGAGCCATATGTCTTACAGATTTTATAAATTCTTAGATCTTTATTTTTCACCACTACTTTTAGCATCTTTCAATGTGGTTTATTAAGTTTCCTCCTCCTGTTCCCAAGCATTAATGATCTGTATATTGTATCACAAATTAGTGAAGGTTCTCCAGGCCCGGATTGGCAATCTGCCAAGGTGGGCAGATGCTCGCTGGACCGATGGCTCTGAGCTACAAAATGGGCCACCGGGCCTTTAAAAATCCTGCATAGGCCCTATTAGTGCACGCTTTCTCGGTGCATGCGCTGACAAGGGCCGCAGCGGCCTGCATCAGCGTGGTCCTCGTTCGAACCTGTGCAAAAGTTTGAAAAAGCCGCTGCAGAGGGCACAGGACGCCTGCCTGAGCCTCTCTCTGTCTGACGGTGGCCAGTATCAGTCTTAGAGACCAGTGAGCTCTCCTCACCAATCCCCGGCCGCCATCCACTTCTCAGCACCTCTGACTCTGGCTGGTCAGTGAACCTACCTTATCTTCCCCCCATCTCATGTGAGTATCAAGATGAAAGCTTTTTTTTAAGTATGTACAGCAGTTCTACCTACATAATGTATATAGACTGCTGTACAGTGCCTTGCGAAAGTATTCTCCCCCCCGGAACTTTTCAACTTTTCCCACATATCATGTTTCAAGCATAAAGATACCAAATGTAAATTTTTGGTGAACAATCAACAAGTGGAACACAATTGTGAAGTTGAACGAAATTTATTGGTTATTTTAAATTTTTGTGGAAATTCAAAAACTGAAAAGTGGGGTGTGCAATATTATTCGGCCCCTTTACTTTCAGTGCAGCAAACTCACTCCAGAAGTTCATTGTGGATCTCTGAATGATCCAATATTGTCCTAAATGCCTAATGATGATAAATATAATCCACCTGGGTGTAATCAAGTCTCCATATAAATGCAACTGCTCTGCGATATTCTCAGGGTTCTGTTTGAAGCACAGAGAGCATCATGAAGACCAAGGAACACAACAGGCAGGTCTGTGATACTGTGGTGGACAAGTTTAAAGCTGGATTTGGATACAAAATGATTTCCAAAACTTTAAACATCCCAAGGAGCACTGTGCAAGCGATCATATTGAAACAGAAGGAGTATCATACCACTGCAAATCTACCAAGACCCGGACGTCCCTCTAAACTTTCATCTCAAACAAGGAGAAGACTGATCAGAGATGCAGCCAAGAGGCCCATGATCACTCTGGATAAACTGCAGAGATCTACAGCTGAGGTGGGTCAGTCTGTCCATAGGACAACAATCAGTCGTACACTGCACAAATCTGGCCTTTATGGAAGAGTGGAAAGAAGAAAGCCATTTCTCAAAGATATCCATAAAAAGTGTTGTTTAAAGCTTGCAACAAGTCACCTGGGAGACACACCAAACAAGTGTAAGGCTACGTTCACATTTGCGTTGTGCGCCGCAGCGTCGGCGACGCAACGCACAACGCAGGAACAACGCATGCACAACGCATGCACAACGCTGCGTTTTGCGACGCATGCATCCTTTTTTTGCTTGATTTTGGACGCACAAAAAATGCAACTTGCTGCGTCCTCTGCGCCATGATGCGTGCGCCGCAGTAACGCATGCGTTGCAAAACGTAAGTGCAACGCATGTCCATGCGCCCCCATGTTAAATATAGGGGCGCATGACGCATGCGGCGATGCTGCGGCGCAGAACGCTAATGTGAACGTAGCCTTAGAAGGTGCTCTGGTTAGATGAAACTAAAATCGAACTTTTTGGCAGCAATGCCAAACGATATGTTTGGAGTAAAGGCAACACAGCTCATCACCCTGAACACACCATCCCCACTGTCAAACATGGTGGTGGCAGCATCACGGTTTGGGCCTGCTTTTCTTCATCAGGGACAGAAAAGATGGTTAAAATTGATGGGAAGATGGATGGAGAAAAATACAGGACCACTCTTGAAGAAAACCTGTTGGAGTCTGCAAAAGACCTGAGACTGGGACAGAGATTTGTCTTCCAACAAGACAATGATCCCAAACATAAAGTAAAATCTACAATGGGATGGTTCACAAATAAACGTATCCAGGTGTTAGAATGGCCAAGTCAAAGTCCAGACCTCAATCCAATCGAGAATCTGTGGAAAGAGCTGAAAACTGCTGCTCACAAACGATCTCCATCAAACCTCACTGAGCTTGAGCTGTTTGCCAAGGAAGAATGGGCAAGAATTTCAGTCTCTCGACGTACAAAACTGATAGAGACATACCCCAAGCGACTTGCAACTGTAATCGCAGTAAAAGGTGGCGCAACAAAGTATTACGTTAAAGAGGCCGAATAATATTGCACGCCCCACTTTTCAGTTTTTGAATTTCCACAAAAATGTAAAATAACCAATACATTTCGTTCAACTTCACAATTATGTTCCACTTGTTGTTGATTCTTCACCAAAAAATTACATTTGGCATCTTTATGTTTGAAGCATGATATGTGGGAAAAGGTTGAAAAGTTCCAGGGGGCCAAATACTTTCACAAGGCACTGTAAGTAGAGTAACAAACAGCAAAATCAGACAAAAACCGGCCTAAAATGCCCAAACTTGGAGCACACAGATATATGAGGCCTGTCACGGAAATACCACACTGCCAAATATGTGGCCTGTACTTTTTTCAGGGTCTGCAAAATAGTGCTGTATATAACTAGAGTAACAGGCAGCAAAAACAGTGGAAAACTAGCCTAAAATGCCCAAACTTGGAGCACGCAGATATATGAGGCCTGTCACAGAAATACCACACTGCCAAATATGTGGCCTGTATTTTTTATTTTTTTCAATGCAAAATGGTGCTGTATATAAGTAGAATAACCACACTGCTTCTTCCTTCCTGTTCCTGCCTCCTTCCCCATGTGTGCTGCTGTCTTCGCTCTGCATGTCCTCCTGCCAGGTTGGGTCAGTCACTATGTCATCCACCACCTCATCTTCCACATCAGCACCCTGCTCCTCCTCCTGACTTTCTGTCAATTGTGTCTCATCATCGTCCACCTCTTGTGACACTTTCCCACCATCGCCTTCGTGTGACAGTGGCTGGTCAAAGCTTTGGGCATCGCTACATGCAATCTCATCTGTCCCCACTTCAAGTTGACTGGCCAAGAGTCCAGAATCTTGAAAGGGAAAACTGAACAGCTCTTTGGAGTGTCCAAGTGTGGGATCAGTTGTCTCAGGGCACTCGGCATGGTGGGAGGAAGGAGGATCAGGGTGAGGAATATCCAGGCCACACTCATGGCTACTCAGACTTGACCGTGTGGAAGACATGGTGGTGGTGGCTAAGTGACTGGAAGCATTATCTGCTATCCAATCAACAACTGTTTCACACTGTTCTGGCTTCAATAGTGGTGTGCTGCGGTCCCCTAGAAACTGAAACAGGAAGGTCGAGCAAGAAGATGTGGGTCTTTGTTGTGGCACACTTTCAGCTTGGCTACGGCCTCCTCCTCTGCATGCACCATCAGCATCACGTCCACTTCCCCATCCCTTGCCCCTTGCCTTGCCCATTTTAAATGGACTACTGCAGTATTTCAAAAGCTCAACACAAATGTATTTATTTGGAGCTAAATTATATCTGATCAGTATGCCTGGGAAGGTACGATTTTTCAAACACAGAAAAACCAGGCCTCAGCCTGACATAACAGACTGTATTACATTTTTTGGGGGCTTTTTGGTGATTTTAAAACAAAACAAAAAAAAAGTGCAAGCACAAGGCTAGCACACAGAACTATGCTACGTATGCCTGCGGAAATATGATTTTTCAAAAACAGATACACCAGGACTCAGTCTGACATACACTGAATTATTGTGTTTTTTGGTGAATTAACCCCCAAAAAATTGACCAAGGCTAGCACACAGAACTATGCTACGTATGCCTGCGGCAATACGTTTTTTCAAAAACAGGTACAACAGGACTCAGCCTGACATAACAGACTGTATTAATGTGTTTTTTGTTTTTTGGTGAATTAGCCCAAAAAAATTGACCAAGGCTAGCACACAGAACTATGCAACGTATGCCTGCGGAAATACAATTTTTCAAAAACAGATACACAAGGACTCAGCCTGACATGACAGACTGTATTAATGTGTTTTTTTGTTTTTTGGTGAATTAGCCAAAAAAAATTGACCAAGTCTAGCACACAGAACTATGCAACGTATGCCTGCGGAAATACAATTTTTCAAAAACAGATACACAAGGACTCAGCCTGACATAACAGACTGTATTAAAGTGTTTTTTGGTGAATTTACCAAAACAAGAAAGAGCGGCACAAGGCTAGCACACAGAACTATGCTACATATGCCTGCGGAAATATGATTTTTCAGAAACAGATACACCAGGACTCAGCCTGACATAACATACTGTATTAATGTGTTTTTTGTTTTTTGGTGAATTTAACCAAAAAATGAACAAGGCTAGCACACAGAACTATGCTACGTATTCCTGCCGAAATACGATTTTTCAAACACAGAAACAACAGCCCTCAGCCTGACATAACAGACTATATTAAATTTTTTTCTGCTATTGGGTGAATTTAAAAAAAAAAAAAAAAAAAAACAGTGGCACAAGGCTAGTACACAGAAGTATGCTATGTATGCCTGCGGAAATACGATTTTTCAAAAACAGAAACACCAGCCCTCAGCCTGACATAACAGACTGTATTAAATTTTTTTTGCTTTTGGGTGAATTTAAAAAAAAAAAACAAGAGTAGAACAAGGCTAGCACACAGAGCTATGCTACGTATGCCTGCAAAACTATGATTTTTAAGCAGATACACCAGGCCTCAGTCTGACATAACAGACTGTATACTTTTTTTGGGGGGGTTGGTGAATTTTTGAAAACAAAAAGAAAGAAAACTGCAGATAGGTACTGTATATAGTAAATAAGCAGCAGCAACAGACAGTTATGGAGCTTTTGGAGGTATGCAGTGGGAGCTATGTACGCACATACAGTGCCTGCAGGCCTTGCACTGATGTGGATATGCTGTGCCCTGCCTACCTAGCGCTGCAATATCGGGACCCACAAATTAGCCCTAAAAAGGACTGTTGGTTTCTCAGGAGTTGTGGACTGAACAGTTGGAGACCTACACTAACTATTAAAAGCACAATTCTGACCCTATCTCTGCAGCAGCTCTCCCTACACTCGCTGTATCTGGAGCTGAATGCGGGAGCAGGGCGGCGCCAGGTACTTATACTCGTGATGATGCTGTGCGACCAAGCCAATCACTGCACGACCACAACAAAGATGGCTGCGGCGTTTCATGGCCTGGCAGACAATCCCTGCAGCGTGATTGGGTCTCTAAAGTCCGCCAGAAATACTGGGTGGATACACCAGTTCCCGCCGAGTAATCCCGGAAATGCTCGGTGCTCGACGAGTACCGTGATACTCGGGCGAATAACTAGTAAGGACATCTTGTTTTAGTGCCATTTTGACACTTTATCAGCCCATAGAAGCTGCTCCTGATGCTGGTACTGTCAGCAGCAAGATTTTAGCTAGTTAGCTAGGCGGTTGTATAACAGTCTGATAGTGTAGCTAGCTAGTGTCCTGTGTGGCTGTTAAATTTACCTTCCAGCATTTTTTTGGGGCCACAGACAAAGCCAGCAGGGCACATGTCCTACAAGTGTGTTGTGCATTGCTTCTATTGTGCTCCATGCACAAGTATAGCATTCTAAATAATATTTTTCACTAGCTAAATGTGAAACAGCTTGCTGTATCCCACCTTGTCATTTAGTGCTGTGGTGATATGAAACTGTCTGGAGACCTAAGATACATTAAAAAATATAATTTTTTTTGTTGCTGAATATAATACAGCCCGCTGTATCACACGTTGTCATGTTGTGGCAGTGATATGAACCTGCCTGCAGAGCTAACACGCATTAATAAAAATGTATAATTTTTTCTGTTGCTGAATGTGATACAGCATGCCGTATCCCACATTGTCATTTTGTGGCAGTGATATGAACCTGTCTGCAAACCTAACACGCATTTTTAAAAAAATTATAATATTTTCTGTTGCTGAATGTGATACAGCCCACTATATCCCACATTGTCATTTTGTGGCGGTGATGTCAACCTGTCTGCAGACCTAACGCACATTAAAAAAATTATAATTTTTTTCTGTTGCTGTATCCCATATTGTCATGTTGTGGCGGTGATATGAAGCTGTCTGCAGACCTCAAGCACATTAAAATATTTATTTTTTCTGTTGATAAACGTGATACAGCCCCCTATATCCAACCTTTTCATTTAGTGGCATTGAAATTGTTCTGTGTGCAGAACTGTTGCACATTAAAATTAATTAATTTTATTTTTTTTACAAACGTGATACAGCAGCCGAGATCTGAGTTTGAAATTGTTTTGAGCCTATTTTCTAGAATATGTGCATCTTTGGCATCCAATTTCTCATGGGAATCTATTATGCTTAGATTCAGACGTGCATCTATGACAACTATCTTCTGATGATCATCAAGCGCTCTCTGGTATTTGGTGTTGGGTAAATGAGTAATCGTTGTAGGCTGGATCCTGGATCTCGTACTTCCCATATCCGCCCTGCTATTGATCCCATTATTAATTCCCATTCCCCCCGTAGTCATGCCCTTTTCCTGATCAGGTCATCTAATGACACGTCGGCCATATTTCTCCAGCAAATCTGCACCTTACCAGCAGCAACTGTAGGAAAGAGGGCTTTCCGATGCCACGGATAATCTTCTAGATTATACAAGCCTCATCAACACTAAAAAAAATTATTTTTTGTTACTAACTGAATACAGAAGGGGAGATCTCAGTTTGAAATTGTTTTAAGCATCTAGTCAATGTTATACAGGCCTCATCGACAGGCACCCCAAAATCCTTTTGGTACTAATGTTACTAATGTAACACAGTACAAGAAATCTAGTTTATAAATTGATTGGCGCATATCTTCTTTGTCATCCAGCCCTCATCCCCACTTAAACAATTCTTTCTTATGTTACTAAAGTCATACAGTAGGGGACATCTCACTTTAAAATTGTTTGGAGTATGCAGTCAATTTTATTCAGGCCTCATTGACAGGCCCCCGCAAAATTTGTCTGTCACTAATGTCATACAGTAGGGGCCATCTCACTTTGATATTGTTTGTAGCATCTAGTCAATATTATACAGGCCTTAATGACAGCCCCCCCCCAAATTCTTCTGTTACTAATATCACACAGTAGGTGACATGTCAATTTGAATTGTTTAGACCATGTAGTCCTCATTGACAGGTCCCCCAAAAATTCTTCTGTTACTAACGTCATACAGTAGGGGACATCTCACTTTGAAATTGTTTGGAGTGTATAGTCAATTTTATTCAGGCCTAATTGACAGGCCCCCAAAATATTCTTCTGTTACTAACGTCATACAGTAGGGGACATCTCACTTTGAAGTTGTTTGTAACATCTAGTCAATGTTATATAGGCCTCATCGATAGGCCCTAAAAAATTATTCTGCTATTAATGGGATAGGAAACAAAGGATGGTTATTAATGGAGCACACTCGGACTGGGTTGCGGTTAGCAGTGAGTCATTATTGGGCCCTCTTCTTTTTAACATATTTATTAATTATTAATAATAATAATAATAATACATTTTAGGGGGCATACAGAGCAGAATTTCAATATTTGCAGATGACACTAAACTCTGCAGGGTAATCAATACAGAGGAGGACAATTTTATATTACAGGATGATTTATGTAAACTAGAAGCTTGGGCTGATAAATGGCAAATGAGCTTTAATGGGGATAAATGTAAGGTCATGCACTTGGGTAGAAGTAATAAGATGTATAACTATGTGCTTAATTCTAAAACTCTGGGCAAAACCGTCAATGAAAAAGACCTGGGAGTATGGGTGGATGACAAACTCACATTTAGTGGCCAGTGTCAGGCAGCTGCTACAAAGGCAAATACAATAATGGGATGCATTAAAAGAGGCATAGATGCTCATGAGGAGAACATAATTTTACCTCTATACAAGTCACTAGTTCGACCACACTTAGAATACTGTGTACAGTTCTGGTCTCCGCTGTACAAGAAAGACATAGCTGAACTAGAGCGGGTGTAGAGATGAGCAACCAAGGTTATTAGAGGACTTGGGCATCTGCAATACCAAGATAGGTTATTACACTTGTGGCTATTTAGTTTGGAAAAGGGAAGGCTAAGGGCTGATCTTATTTTAATGTATAAATATATGAGGGGACAGTACAAAGACCTTTCTGATGATCTTTTTAATCATAGACCTGAGACAGGGACAAGGGGGCATCCTCTGCATCTGGAGGAAAGATGATTTAAGCATAATAACAGACGCGGATTCTTTACGGTTAGAGCAGTGAGACTATGGAACTCTCTGCCATATGATGTTGTAATGAGTGATTCATTACTTAAATTTAAGAGGGGACTGGATGCCTTTCTTGAAAAGTATAATGTTACAGGTTATATATACTAGTTTCATTGATAGAGCGTTGATCCAGGGAACTAGTCTGATTGCCGTATGTGGAGTCGGGAATTAATTTTTTTTCCCCAATGTGGACCTTACTCTTTGCCACATGGGTTTTTTTTGCCTTCCTCTGGATGAACATGTTAGGGCATGTTAGGTTAGGCTATGGGTTGAACTAGATGGACTTAAAGTCTTCCTTCAACCTTAATAACTATGTTACTATGTAATGTCATACAGTAGTGGACATATCACTTTGAAATTTTTTAGAACAGATCTTCTTTGTCATACAGGCTTCATCGACACTGCAACAATTCTTTCTGCTGTGAGTAAAGTGATTAATCACGCCATATTTCACCTTCTAATTTTGTGCCGCTGAAATTCAACTGTGTGCAGAGGTTGTGCTGAGTAAAAAAAATCTATTTTTAGTTGCTAATAGTGTGCTTCTAGCACACTATCTGAGCAACGTCACTGGGAAAAAGTGAGGTCATGGAGGGTGTGCTTCTAGCACACTATCTGAGCAACATGACTGGGAAAAAGTGAGGTCATGGAGGAAGGGGAATTAGGCTTGGTGTTTGAGGTGTATGTGGGGTTGGTGTTACTGTTGCTGAAGCACTAGTGAACCTCTAACATGACCTTCACCCAACAGGCTTAATGTCTGTTGATGAGGGATTGGTTTATGCTCGGACCAAACTTCATCCGGCCATGGATCAAAGTGAAAAAAATTTGGCCATTGGTGCAGATGATTTCCTCCTCTTGACTCTGTGAATCTTTAGAGTACACTTCCTATGGCCATGGCATACAATGAGTGAAGAGATCTGCAGACTCAGCCATCTGTGGTTCCCAACAGTCAGTTGGGTGCTTGGAGAGTTGTGATGTGGGGGGAAAAAAGGGTAATTGGGGTGCCACCACTGAGAACGGTACTGTGTGTGATATTAAGGTGGAGGAAGAGGAGCAGAGGCCACTTGATGCGGCACATGGTGCACATGTTCTTTCTGGCCCTCATCTACAAAGTGTAGCATTGTACGGCTGCCAAAGAAGGGGAGCAGAGTTGCCCATCCAGTAACAGAAGTTGTAAAAATGCTGCGCAAATTCTGACTGCAGCAAAGCAAACCGATTTCTCATCCCTCATACCATACCTGTCTCACAACCCTATACAGCTATTCAGTACCTTCAATTCTTTCCTGCATCCACCATCTCCACCTCCCTGTCCTCTCATCTCAGCTGAATACTTTGCCTCACCACCTGTGAACTTGACACAATAATGTCCCACCTCATTCCAAACTTTACCACAATCTTCATCACAAGCCTAACCCACCTCTTCAACCTGTCACTAACAACTGGTGTCTTCCATCCTGATTGAAACATACTTTGATCACACTCATCCTCAAAAAAACCACCCTTGACCCATCCTCTGTGTCTACCTATTGCCCCATATCATTTCTCCCCTATGCTTCTAAACTACTGGAACAACACGTCCATTTTTAACTGTCTTCACACCTCTCCTCTCGCTCCCTCTTTGACCGTTAACGATCTGGCTTCAGACCGCACCATTCCACTGAAACTGCCCTGACTAAAGTCACCAATGACCTACTACCTGCCAAATGAAAGCGGCGCGAGTTTGTCCTTCTCCTGGACCTGGCATCTGTCTTTGACACAGTGGACTATTCCCTCTTACTACAGACTTTCTGATCTGTTGACATTACAGACTTGGCCCTTTGTTGGCTCTTCTTGTACCTAACAGACAGCAAATTCAGTGTTTCCCACTCACACACCACCTCCTCATCTTGCCCCCATGTGTCGGTGTCTACCAATGTTCAGTTGTAGGACCGGTAACAATGCATAGAGGGCACACATATGAGTGCTCACTCCCTCTTAAATGGACCACCCATTCCCAACCTATAGCTGGGTGACACCTTCTATTCAAGGCTTCTCCTCCAATATGGAGGTGCCTGATCTACGTTGTTAGTTTGCCTTGCATGCTTGCTAGTTGTCAGGTTCCCCAGGTTTTCCTGTCTGCTTATCTACCCTGTACCTGTCTGCGCTTATCTGTCTGAGCCCATCTGCTCGTACCTGTCTGTGCTCTTCTGTCCATCAGCTGGTCCAGATCGCATCTGCCAGTACCCATCTGAAATAAGAGAGGTATTCAGACACGTAGGGACCCATCAGTCTTTCAGACCACCTTGACATTGGTTGATGGGCAGATATAATTTGGCCAAATTTTATGCAAAGCATCTTATTTTTTTTCCTCATATTCAAAAGTGGTATTGCTATTCATATTTCAGATATTTCACATTGACATGCTTTAGCATGATAGAGTGCAGCCTTTTTTGTATATTGTACATGGAGATAGCTCCTCCTGGTATGCACCAATTCACACTAGTTTGGATGTGCCAGTCAGTTTTTTGTCATTTGAATGTTAGCTTACTGACCGAGCACTCCAACATGTGGTGATTTTAATTGCAGCAGGTTCCTACCTACCCATAAATGCAGGCATTACTGAGAGAGGTGTCCACATTCACCCAGGAATTCCGACATCAGCCTAAGGCTACGGTCACACTATCAGTATTTGGTCAATATTTCACATCAGTATTTGTTAGGCGAAACCAGGAGTGGGTCAAAAATACAGACTTGGTGACGTGTTTCTATTATAGCTTTCCCCTCTGTTTGTTCCACTCCTGGTTTTGGTTAAAAAATACTGATGTAAAATATTGACCACATACTGATAGTGTGACTGTAGCCTAAGAGAGGTATTCAGACATGTAGGGACCCATCAGTCTTTGAGACCACCTTGACGTTGGTTGATGGGCAGATATAATTTGGCCAAATTTTATACAAAGTTTCTAATTTTTTTCCTTAATATTCAGAAGCCATATTTTCCTTAATATTCAGAAGCCATATTGCTATTCATTTTTCATATATTTCACATTGTCATGCTTTAGCACAATAAAGTGCACCTTTTTTTGTATATTGTATGTGGAGGTAGCTCGTCCTGGTATGCACCTATTCACACTAGTTTGGATGTGCCAGTCAGTTTTTGTCACTAGTATCCATCTGTCTAACATCCGGTCCATCCCGCACCTGCCAGAGCTTTTCTGTTCCTCAGCCGGTCCCATATGCATCCGTGGTTCCAGGGTCCCTACAGTGCCTGCCTGCATTTTTCATCCCTCCTTCTGGCCATAGCAGCTTACCCGCTGTAGGGGGTCAGCTGCCACTTTCTGTATGTCAGCCATGGAGTAGCACCTGGTGCCACCTCTTTGTCCCTCCTTGGGTCGCACTTTTCACCTGCTGCCGCCTGCCACTTGTCTGAGTAGGGATTTGGAAGGCCACCTAGTTATGCCCCTTCCAGGCTTTCAGAGGGATATGGAACAGTGATTCCACCACCTTGGCCGTTACAGTCCTATCCGCTGGGTTGGCTGTAGTGGACGAGGTGTCGGTCCCCGCTACACTAGTTGTACTCTATTGCAATTGATGCCACATTGTTGGTGTCTGCCACTAATATTTGTAAATGTGTATGCGGCGCCCCAGTGTCCTGGTCGTCGCAGTGATGTCATTATCCTTTCAGGGGAGAAGTGATGTCATGTCTGAAGGCAATAAAAGACAACCATATTCAGGTATTACACGCATGCAACATGTTCACACTCCAGACCAGAAGGGGGAGCTCTAAGCCTGTTTAGGGTGAGCTCCCCTATTGACATCCTGATCTGCAGGGAAGGGAGTTCAGTTCCTGTCAGGCAGACAGAAGAAGTGGAGCTCTGCTGGCCTGAAGTGCTGCAACTCCTGGAAAAAGACACAAAAAGGTGAACATACTGCAGAGAGTGTGCAGGAAAGCAGAGCACAGGAGAGGAATATCAGAGGGAGATCAGCCAGGAACAAGCTGCTCCTTTCTGAGGTGCAGAAGCCGGTAGCCAGAAACACCGAGGGAGTAATTGACTCTGCGCATTACTTGATACCGGCAGGACAGTCAATTCCAAGTTGGCTGCCCGACCGAGTACCCCATTGCCCTACACTGGGGGCGATCCATTTTGGCGTCACGAACAGGATGTACTTAAGCCTGAAAAATTGGGTCATGTGCGCCTAAGAACTGTATGTGAACTGCAACTTGCTTAAAGACTATGTGTTGCAAATTGCCGCCAAAATCCGCCATTGCCGCGCCGTGTGGAGCGCGAGGGGAGGAGTCATAGCTTCGTGGGTGGAGCCAGCCGAAAAGAGCGCGAATCAAGAAGATGGGTGCCGTGCTGCTGCATTGAAAGCCGGAAGTGGAGACGCCGTGCAGCAGAGCCGACAGAAGAGACGCTGCAAAGCGCCGAGTCCGGAGAGGAACCCCGACTTCCACCAGGTTAGCAGAGGGAAGGAGCGGCCATGTCCGATCCGGGAGGGGAAGTAGCGGCGGTTGCAGCCGCAGACTTAGAAACGCCCCCAGGCCTTGCAATAGGTGCAGCCGCAGGCCTCATACCGCCGCCGGGTCCCGCAGAGCTTGCTGCCCCCATCAGCCAGCCGGACACTGCCACGGCTACAGCGGCTATAATGCCCTTCTCCATGCCATAAATACCTGGAGCAGCCTGGCTCCCACGATACTCTGGAGAATCGCATACATTAACTGACTTTAAGGAAGGGATCTGCAGCCTGCTTGAGTTTTATCCCCTGACAGAGCCTCAGAAAGTCGACATGGTAACGGGCCAACTGTTTGGAGCGGCTCTGAGAGAAGTGAAGTCCTGCCCCGCTGCGGATAAGAGGACTGCGCAGCAGGTCTTTGCAAAACTTAAAACCACCTTTGACACCCGCACCGCTGCAGAAATTAAATTGACGTTCTATGGGTGCAAGCAGAGGCGCAGGATAGCTTACGGGACTATGCCCTTAATCTCCAGGAGGCACTGTGGGCAATCAAGCAGGATGATCCAAACAGCATGCAAGATGAGGATAAACTCTTAAAGGAGCGGTTCATTGAGGGGCTCCTGTGCAGTCACCAAAGGGCCCAACTGCACCTCCTGGCCATGCAGAATCCTGACCTGCCCTTTGCGCAATTAAAAGACAAGGCCATCCAAGTGCTACAAGAGCGACAGCCCAGCCGTGCAGTACTTCCTAGGCGTCAAGCCCTCACGTACCACCAGGAGGTGGCGCCAGATCCTCAAGTTTCTGCCGAGGCCGATGCCCAGATCCTGGAAGACGATTCCCCTGCGGGACTACGCCTCCAGATGCAGGAGCTGACCAAGAGCATTGCTGCCTTAGCTCAGACCGTGCAGTCCCTACAGGAGGCCCCCAAGGAGAAGATCAAGCTGGCTTCCAGACTGGAGGAGGTTCCCTGGCGACGACAGAGGAGGATCCCGCCAACCAGAGGCAGAGACGACAATCACTTTCATCAGGACGAACGACCCATCTGCTGCCGCTGCAACCAGGTGGGCCACATTGCAAGGTACTGTCATTTAAACAAGCAACCCCTGGGGCAGAGGGCCAACCCCCAGGAGTAGGACGACCAGGCCCGCAAAACTGGAGAGCTAAGTACATTGGAGGACGACCTGTTCTCCCGGTTGTGATCGACGGTATTCCCATGAACGCTCTGTTGGACACCGGTTCTCAGGTGACAACTATGCCTTACATCCTTTATAAATGTTATTGGGAGGACACCGACATTACTCGTGTCCCTGATGATGATTTCACCATAATAGCCAGTAACGGTCAGCCATTGCCACAAGTGGGGTACAAAGAGGTCACCATTAAAGTGGGGTGGGTGGAATTGAAGGCCCAAGGAATTGTAATTGTTGATATTGACCGACGTGAATGTAACCCCATGATGACCATTGGTACTAATGTAATAGAAAATTGTCTTGCAGAGGTTATTGTCTTGTTACGGCAGGTGGCAGAAACAGCAGGTTACAGTGAACAGCGTTCCCTGCAGAAAGAAATCAGCGCTCTGATGCAGAGACAGCAGGTAGAACTAGCTGGTGGAGAAATTGGCCGTGTCACAGTGAGTGATTCAATCCCCAATGCAATACCCCCAGGAGTGAAATGTTAATATGGTGTTGGGCAGCAATAGGCCTCAGAGGTAAAGACTACCAGGCCCTGGTAGAACCTGTGTATACAGATAGTAGGCCCCCCCTCCTGACAGCCAGAGGGGTGGTTGAAGTCCGCAAGGGGAGGGTGCCAGTACGTGTCCTTAACTGTGGAGATGAAGAGGTCCACCTAACCAAATATGCCACTCTTGCCAAATTGTTTGCTGTTGATAATAATGTGATACAGAAAACAGAACCCTTGGTCCCATCCAACCAGGCAGAGGACAATGGCTCTGCAGAGCAAATGGAAGATTGGTGTCAGAAATTGCACATGGGCACTGACTCTACCCCATCGCACCAAAAACAAGGAGCTTACGGGGTGGTTCATGAGTATGAGCGGGTATTCAGCAAGCACCCCCTAGATTTTGGGCAGGTAAAAGGGATTCAACATCATATCCCCACGGGAGATCATCCACCCATTAAAGAGAGATACCGTCCTGTACCCCCAGCTCATTATCAGTGTGCCAAAGACATGTTGCGAGAGAAGAAGGAGGCTGGGGTAGTGAGAGACAGTTGTAGCCCCTGGGCAGCTCCATTAGTCCTCGTCAGGAAGAAGGATGGCATGATGACGATGTGTGTTGATTATAGGCAGATAAATCGCATTACACATAAAGATGCATACCCACTGCCCAGAATAGAAGAGTCCTTAGCTGCTTTAAAATCTGCTAACTACTTCGCTACCTTGGATCTCACCAGTGGGTACTGGCAGGTTCCCGTAGCAGAGGCGGACAAGGAAAAGACGGCCTTCACCACACCGATGGGTCTCTGTGAATTCAACTACATGCCATTCGGACTGTGCAATGCCCCAGGAACGTTCCAGAGGATGATGGAGTGCTGTCTTGGACACAAAAACTTTGAAACCGTATTGCTACATCTGGACGATGTCATTGTTTTCTCCAAGACTTATGAGGACCACCTGAAGCACCAGGCCGAGGTATTCTAAGCCCTGTCCAACTTTGGCCTAAAGGTAAAACCGTCCAAATGCCATCTGTTAAAGCCCAAAGTGCAGTACCTGGGCCATGTAGTGATGGTAGGCTACTACAGGAGGTTTATCAAAGACTTCACCAAGAAAGCCGCGCCATTGAAAGACCTGTTGGTGGGCCAATCCAAGAAAACCAAGGGTAAGAATACCCCATTTGACTGGAACGGCGGACTGAAGGGATCCTTCACTTGTTTGAAGTTGGCGCTGATGGGAGAAGAGGTACTGGCCTACCCTGAATATGACCAACCATTTGTGCTGTATACGGATGCCAGCAACGTGGGACTGGGAGCCGTGTTGTCCCAGGTCCAGAAAGGCAAAGAGAGGGTAATTGCTTACACCAGCAGGAAACTTTGTCCCACTGAAAGGAACCCTGACAACTACAGTTCCTTTAAGTTGGAGTTCCTCGCCATCATTTGGGCAGTGACGGAGAGGTTCAAGCACTACCTGGTCTCAGCAAAATTCACCGTCTTCACGGACAACAATCCACTGACACACTTGGACACAGCAAAACTTGGTGCCTTAGAGCAGCGGTGGATGGCCCGGTTGTCCAATTACGATTTCACCATCAAGTACCAGGCAGGGCACAAGAATGCGAATGCCAATGCATTGTCCAGGATGCCCAACTTGCCAGAAACCGGAGAAGACTCGGAAGCACTCGAAGAAATAGAGTTGCCAGCTTTCCATCGCCCCAAGGCCACTCAGTATTCCCATCATGTGGGGAACAGACGCAAGAACAAGCAGGACGCCACTCTGAATCCCCTCCCCCACCACGGATGGGCAGAGACCCAGGACAGTGACCCCGCGGTCCGTTGGGTGAAAGAGCTCCTGACGGAGGCAGGTTCACACCCTGGCCCAGATGATCCACAAGAGATGCAACAACTGTGGAAGGGGAGAGGCAAACTGTTTATTTACGATGATAAGCTGTGCCGAAGAAGCATCGACCCACGCACTCATGAGTTGGTATGGCAGATAGTAGTCCCAAGACAAGAAGCGCCAATGGTTCTGGAAGCGTACCACGATGGAGCAGGACACTTCGGATGGAGGAAGTTGGAGAGTCTACTCCGTGGAAGGTTCTACTGGATTGTCATGAAGAAAGCCATCAAAAAGTGGTGCCGAGAGTGTGGCCCATGTAGCCTATGCAGGAAGGACTGTGACAGCCATAGGGCTCCTCTGCAGCCTATCATCACCAAACGGCCGCTTGAACTGGTCGCGCTAAATCATGTAAAGAGGGAGATCAGCCAGGAACAAGCTGCTCCTTTCTGAGGCGCAGAAGCCGGTAGCCAGAAACACCGAGGGAGTAATTGACTCTACGCATTACTTCAGAGACCGGCAGGACAGTCAATTCCAAGTTGGCTGCCCGACCTTAATACCTAAGAAGACACGGTGGCAAATTGTGGGGGTTGGGGCTTCTCTATGGCCCCTACAAACAAGCCCCAGGCTATCCCAGTCATACGGGTTGTCCTATCCATACCATCTGGGGGACAGAGGAAGAAATAACAACATCTAGAACATCTACAAGAGTTGTGAGGACCTTACTGAGAGGCTCGGCAGGGAGGTACTACAACACACAGGCGCTAGTAGGAAGGCTACTGATTTCCACCTGGATAATGGGACTCTGGAATTGCCTTCAGACCGACCGGACTCTGCCTGCCCTGTCATCTGGTGCTCCGGGCTGAGGATACCATCTGAAGTCTTCAGTAAACAAAGTAAAAGACTGCAAACCTGTCTCCTCGTTCTTTATTGCACCTTGCCCATATAAATATATATAATATATATAATGTTTCGGAAATGGATTTCCTTTTTCAAGGGGCGCCCCTTGAAAAAGGAAATCCATTTCCGAAACGTGCGTTGGGGAAGGAGCTCTGGCGCAGTCACCAGGACATTATGATGGGTAATATACCTCTTAATATATGTTATCGCTGTGCACTTTGTTAAATGTTGATGTGTGTTTGGAGTCGTCATACCAAAATAGAAGGGGAATTCTAACTAGTGGCCACTGGTACCCACATGGGAAATATACCCCCAACTATGATTGTAGGGGGACGCCAGTACCCTACTATATGAATCCACTCTAACATGATATTTTCTGTGCTATAGCTATGCATCATTACATTTTGCCCCATATGTCCTGGTGCTGTACCAGGCTCCTATTTAATTTTGGATTGTATGTCACTTATCCGTTACCTTACAACTTCTTACCTATTTGATAGCTCTACACTATGGGCTGTTACTGCTCTCTAAAGCCCTGTTTTTAATATATTTATGTGATTTACTTGATAAATAAAGTTGTTTAAATATATCTTTATCATTTAGCATGACTCTTATTTCTCCTGTATATTAAGATCTATCTACAGGAGACTGGCACAGCACTGGGAAGTAAAATGGCTCCACAGTAAGCAAATCTTTTCATGGCCAAGCTTGAAAGTGACTTTTTGTCCTCATGTCCCATCAGGCCTCTGGCCTACTACCGCTATATTGATGACATTTTAATCATCTGGATGGAGTCTGAGCAACAGCTAAAGACGTTCCATGAACAGTTCAATCAATTTCATCCCACCATCAACTTGACACGCAACTACTCCTGAACTGAAATTAACTTTTTGGACACCATCATTAAGCTGCAGAACAATAAAATAGAGATATTTCTGTATCAGAAGCCAATCGACTGACCAACATACCTTAAATGGGACAGTTTCCATCCAAAACACATAAAAACTCTATTGTCTACAGCCAAGCCATCAGATACAATCGTATATGTTCCAACCCAATGGATAGGGATGAACACCTTGGTCGCCTCAGAAAGACCTTTTTGAATCAGGGCTACCATCTAAGAACAATTGAAAACCAGATTACAAGAGCCGCCAGAATATCAAGGAATCACCTTCTACATTACAAAGCTAAAGAAGAAAACAATGGGGTGCCTCTAGTGGTCACCTACAATCCAAATCTGGAGGTGCTAAGGGGAGCTGCACAGAAATTACAACCTTTACTACAAAAAGATGCCCGCTTACAATCCATTTTCCCAGACCCCCCACTACTATGTTTTAGGCAGCCCCCAAATCTAAGGAGCATCATTGTCAAAAGCTCCCTGTCCTCTCCAACAGCTGCAGGTACCTTACTGTTATGATCCTAGTGGCAAGGATCGCAAATCGGACTAGCTAAGAAACTGAACCGACAACTAGCTCTGGGGAAGTGGTAACTGAATTGACCGCAACCTGATCCTATCCGCAAACAACTATAGGCAGCCATGGAACGTTACCTGGAAATCCTAGACGTCTCATCACGGCCTGAGAAACTGACTATTCCTAGAGAGAAAGTAAGTCCTCACTTGCCTCAGAGAAATGACCCCAAAGATATAGAAAAGCCCCCCACAAATATTAACAGTGAGTTAAGGGGAAAGCACATACGCAGAGATGAAATAGATTTAGCAAATGAGGCCCACTAACACTAGATAGCAGAAAATAGGAAGAGAACTGTGCGGTCAATGAAAAACCCTATTCAAAATATCCACGCAGAGATTGCTCGAGCCCCCGCACCAACTAACAGTGCGGGGGAAGCAACTCCGTACCCCATAGCTTACCAGCAGCAAGAAATCACATATTAGCAAGCTGGACTAAACTCATCATAAACAGAAATCATATTGCAGACAGATGAGCAAAAAATAATCAAACAGAACTTAGCTTCTCATGAAGAGACAGAAAACCAAGATATTCAGGAGTAATCAGAATAGCACTGAATACATCGACAGCCGGCAACAAGTGGAGGTGAAACAGAGCTAAATAGGAACCTCCCTAGAGAATAACGAGGCAGCTGATCCAGCCACAGACCCGCAAGATAACAAACAAAGCCACCAGGGGGAGCCCAAAAACAAAACTCACGCAATACCACCTGTGACCACAAGAGGGAGCCCGAAAACAGAGTTCACAACACCTATCCTTGCAATCAGAAAAAATGTAAAACCTGTTCATTTATACTGACCACGGACAAGATAAAGATCCCCAATTCACATCAGGACTACAAGATACCAGGTACTTTCAGCTGCGTCACTTCTAATGTGGTGTACCTAATTATTTGAACTAAATGTCCAACTGGGGGTCTGTATGTTGGGGAGACAGGGCCGAAACTGAGGACAAGGATGAATTCTCACCACCATACAATAAGAGAAGAAAGAATGGATCTACCTGTGGCAATACATTTTTGTCTTCCCAATCATAAGATTATGGACATGAAATTACTTGTTTTAAAAGGTAACTTCAAATCTCAAAGAGACAGAAGAATATGGGAATATAAACTGATGATGACCTTTGACAGTTTTAGTGCAGGAATGAATGTGTTGCATGGATTTATGTCTTTTTACATCAACTAAGGAACTAAGGAATTTGCCCTTCAGACCATGTGGGGTCATCACAACAGAACCAGACCCTAATCAGAGGACAATAAAACATTCCCTATCTAAGAACTGGTCCAATATTTATGGACATAACTGTTTATCACCCAAGGTAATTCTGCTTCATTGTAATAATTATAGTAGATAACTCAGGAGACTCTTTGCGTGGAAAAAGACAACTACAGGACACAGTTTTATAAGTGTTAAAGTCTATATTATCACACGGTGATTCAAACAGGTGCAGAGAGAAACTCAAGTCCACAACACTTGGTGCAAATATCAAATGCAGCTCAGCAGTCTATAGGAAACTTCAGAGGAAAATGCAATCATGCAGAAAGTCTATGAAGCACAATTATTCTTGAAGATACTTGACACGAATAAATCCTTATCTTAGTCCAAACACATATAGATAAGCTTATAAGGCAGTTCAAATAATATCTTAGCTCAACCAGGGAGGCCTGGTTAATAGTCTCAGGTTTTTGCAGAGTAGCAAACAGCTTACATGTCCAGCAAATGCAGATGGAAGTAAATAGAGCAGCAGATGAAGGAGGATTACTGGAACTGGAGTATGCAACAGGAACTCAGAGCAGAGTAGCAGGATCACCACACAGGTTCACAGGAGCAGGTATATAGCTAGGGAGTAATCAGAGGTCAGGAGCTGGATGCAAGGCAGAATAATCTAGCACAGACTGAAGGCTGGGGTGGAGTTTTATAGCAGGAAGACACAGTGCACATGAGACCAAAGACACCATCTTGGAAAAGGGCAGTAATGCACAAAAGGTAAAAAAATGTTCAGAGTCCTGACATTACTCCCTGCTTAGAAGCGGCCTCAGGACGATCCTGGACCTGGTTTCTCAGGGAATCTCTGATGAAAACGAGAAATCTTTGGTTGGGCATTGATGTTTTCCACAGGTTCCCAAGAGTCTTCCTCAGGGGGATATCCCTGCCATCTTATCAGATATTGGAGCCGATTCCTGCGAATCCTGGAATCAATAATTTCTTCCACCACAAATTGTTCTTGCCCATCAATCACCACAGGCTGCAGAGGTGGCACAACACATCCCTGGAAGGTATTAGGAGATACAGGCTTTAGTAAAGATACATGAAAAACTGGGTGTACCTTCATAGTCCTAGGCAGCTTTAGCCGGCAGGCCACAGAGCTCACAATACCGTTGATCTTGAAAGGGCCAATGAATTTCTGTCCAAGTTTTTGTGAAGGAACATTTAACTTCAGATTCTTAGTTGCTAACCACACGGAATCTCCTACCTTGAACATGGGTGCAGGTTTACGGAATCTATCAGCCGATCTCTTATAAAGTTCTTGAGCTGTGGTCAGGGATTCCTTCACAACCTCCAGATTTTGTCTCATCGCAGTCAGCCTTTCCTCCACTGCCGGAACCGGAGAATTAATTGGAGACCTAGGTAAAATACACGGATGATAACCCAGATTGGCAAAGAAAGGTGTAAATTTAGTGGAGGCGCTCTGAGAATTATTATATGAAAATTCGGCTAACGGCAGTAACTCCAACCAATCATCCGGGAGATGGCTGACATAGCATCTTAGATATTTTTCCAGCGTCTGGTTGGTACGCTCAGTATGACCATTTGTCTGGGGATGGTAAGCGGAAGAGAGATGATCTCATCCGGAACCCCATGCAACCGAAAGACATTCTGTATAACCAAGTTCACTGTATCTTTAGCTGAGGGGAGGCCGGTGCACGGAACAAAATGAGCAGCTTTAGTCAGGCGATCAACTACCACCATGATTGTATTCATGCCCCCCGATGTAGGCAGCTCCACAATAAAGTCCATTGATATAGACCCCCAAGGGCGGGACGGAACAGGTAATGGTTGTAGAAGACCCGTAGGTGCCACATGAGGAGTCTTGTAATGGGCACATACCTCGCAAGAGAGAACATAGTCCTTGGTATCCTTCAGGCAAGTTGGCCACCAGAAGGATCGGCTCAGGAACTCTTGTGTCTTCTGTACCCCCCTGTGACCAGCCAACTTGGAGTCATGTACCAACTTGAGGATCTGCAGACGGACGGCCTCAGGGACATAGATACGTCGATCTCTGAACCACATGCCACCCTTAAAGACAAGATTAATATCCACAGGTGGGTTGGCCAGAAACACATCACCGTCATAGGCCTCCCTGCACTCCTTCCACAAGTCCTGATCGTGGATAACTCCGATGAAATTGGCATCAGATAGAATGGTCTTGGACGGGGCTCCAGGTATGGAATCCGCAGCATGGATTCGGGATAAAGCATCAGCCTTCCCATTATGAAAACCTGGACGGTACGAGATAACAAAGTTAAATTGATTTAAAAATAAGTTCCAACGAGCCTGATGAGGAGAAAGACATCTAACGGATCTAGGGAACTCTAGATTGCGATGGTCAGTTAGCACTATGATCTGTTGTGCAGCTCCTTGCAGATGATGCCTCCATTCTTTGAAAGCCGCAATAATAGCCAGCAATTCCTTGTCTCACACGTCGTAATTCTTCTCTGCTGAGGTTAGTCTATGGGAAAAGAAAGCACAAGGATGTAGCAGACCCTTCTCTCCAGTTCTTTGGGAGAGAATAGCCCCCAAAGCATTATCAGAAGCGTCCACCTCCACAATGAATGAAAGTGTTGGATCTGGGTGTATCAACAGCGGTGCTGATGTGAAACAGCTCTTAAGCCGATCAAAAGCTTCTTGAGCCTGTGATGACCACTTAAAGGGCTTTTCCTTCTTTGTCAAGGAAGTAATGGGACAGACAATATCAGAAAAAGTTCGAATGAAGCGCCTGTAGAAATTTGCAAAACCAATAAATCGTTGGACCTCCTTAACGTTCTTGGGTACTGGCCAGTCAAGGATAGCCTGAATCTTACCAGATTCCATGTTCAGGCCCTGGGGAGAGATGATATAACCGAAGAACTGTATCTCAGAACGATGGAACTCGCATTTCTCTGGCTTAATATACAGATGGTTCTCTTTCAGACGTCTTAAAACAGTTTTGACATGCTCTTCATGTTCCTGTAGAGAGTCAGAAAAGATTAGTATATCGTCCAAATAGATCACTACAAACTGGTCCAACAAATCTCTGAAAATGTGACTAGCAAGGTGTTGAAACATTGCAGGGGCGTTACAAAGCCCGAAGGGCATCACAAGAGATTCAAAGTGTCCATACCGGCATCTGAATGCTGTCTTCCACTCATCCCCTGGACGAATACACACCAAATTATAAGCCCCACGAAGATCCAGTTTAGAGAACACCTTAGCATGGCGGACTCTCTCCAGTAATTCAGGAATCATAGGCAAAGGGTAACAGTTTCGTACAGTTACCTTATTGAGTTCCCGATAGTCAACACAAGGTCTAAGGGTCCCATCCTTCTTTTTAACAAAAAATATAGGTGCCCCTGCTGGTGAGAAAGAAGGACGTTTGAAGCCTTTGGCCAGATTTTCATCAATATACTCCTTTAAGGCTTGAAGCTCAGGTGCCACCAAAGAGTATACGTTACCAAAAGGAATAGCTGCCCCAGGAAGCAGCTCAATGGGACAGTCATAATGCCTGTGTGGAGGAAGCTGATCTGCATTCTTCTTGTCACAGATGTCAGAGAACTCTTTATATGCTGGAGGTAAAGTAAATACCTGTGCATGTGGTTCTGTAGCCGTGGACTCCGGGACAGCTTCTGTTAACGCTGAGTTGCTCCTTGTTGGAAAGGTAATCTCCTTGGTCTCCCAGTTGATAATTGGGTTCTGAGAACGCAACCAAGGAATGCCTAAAATCACAGGAAAATGAGGAGAAGAAATTAGAAAGAAAGAAAGTTGCTCCTGATGATTAGGCTCCAACACAATTTCAAGGGGTACTGTCTCCTGATCCACAGGCCCAGAGAGTACAGGTGACCCATCCACTGTTTCCATGGTAATTGGAGAGGCTCTTTGCTGAATTTCAATACCATGTTCCTTGGCAAATGCGATATCCATGAAATTGCCACCTGCACCAGAGTCAATCATAGCTGCACTGGAAATCCACTGTCCTGAACACAGGATCTTAATAGGGAGAGAACAGTGAGAGTTCTTTTCTTTCAGCTCCGTGGGGGGTGAAGTCATAGAAAGTGAATGGAATACAGCGTTTAAAGGCAGGCTACATTCAGAGATGTCAGATTCCTCATCACAGTTGTCATACTCCCCTACTGCTGCTAGCACTTTGTTAGGCCATCTAGGACACTTAGGACAATTGATCAAGAAGTGGTCAGACTGGCCGCAGTAGAAACATAAACTTTCACGAAGGCGATGCTCCTGGCACTCATTGATCTCGCGCCTCTGAACGGAATCAATTTGCATGGGCACCTCCTCCACCTCCCGAGAGGTTTCACCTGCAGGCTCTTTGGAAGGAAGGGAAAAGTTAGAAATACGGATATAAGCAGCAAATTTCTCCTGCCTACGCTCAGTAAGGCGAATGTCTATGCGCACACAATGCTGTATAAATGTCTCTAGCTCTTGGGGTGACTCAGAGCGAGCTAGTTCATCTTTTATAATGCTAGACAGACTTCTTTTAAAAATAGGCAATTGTGCATAACTGTCCCAATTGGTATCTACTGCTAATCTCCTGAATTCAGTGGCATACTCAATAACAGAATGTTTAGCCTGGCGTAAAGATAACAAAGCAGATTCAGCGGTTGCATGGCGATTAGGGTCATCAAACATTAATGCCATAGCGGCCAAGAAATCATCCAAGTTATTTAACTGTGGGTCACAAGACTCAATCATCGGATTCGCCCAGGCGAGCGCTCGTGAGGTCAGTAGCATTATTACACACAATACTTTGGATCTATCAGTAGGAAAACGGTCAGCATGCACATCAAAATATAGCATACATTGATTCACAAAGCCACGAAATTTGTCGCGATCACCATTAAATCTGAATGGGGGCAACTTAGGTGGGCTAGCTGGTGACGGTTGCCCAGAGGGTAAAGTCACTTGTGCAGCTATTTGCGTGCTTATGTCCTGAAAAGCCCGTCCATACTGGGACTCTATGCCAGCAAGTTTGTTTTCCTGGGCTGCCATGCGGTTGCTTAAGTCCTGCAAAGTTTGTCCAAACACTTGTTGATTGAGTTCAAAGCTTCCAAACTTCTTTTGCAGACCTTCCACATCTTTCTGCAGTGATCTAATTATGTAAAACGCCTGCTCTAGTCTGCTTTCTGCAGTCATTGTTCCAGCAGTCTCCTTTTTTCTTTTTTTTTTTTTTGTAGGCTAGAGTATCCTGTAATAATTATAGGGGATAACTCAGGAGACTCTGCGTGGAACAAGACAACTACAGGACACAGTTTTATAAGTGGTAAAGTCTATATATCACACGGTGATTCAAAACAGGTGCAGAGAGAAACTCAAGTCCACAACACTTGGCGCAAATATCAAATGCAGCTCAGCAGTCTATAGGAAACTTCAGAGGAAAATGCAATCGCGCAGAAAGTCTATGAAGCACAATTATTCTTGAGGATACTTGACACGAATAAATCCTTGTCTTAGTCCAAACACAGATAGATAAGCTTATACGGCCGTTCAAATAATATCTTAGCTCAACCAGGGAGGCCTGGTTAATAGTCTCAGGTTTTTGCAGAGCAGCAAACAGCTTACATGTCCAGCAAATGCAGATGGAAGTAAATACGAACAGCAGATGAAGGAGGATTACTGGAACTGGTGTATGCAGCAGGAACTCAGAGCAGAGTAGCAGGATCACCACACTGGTTCACAGGAGCAGGTATATAGCCAGGGAGTAATCAGAGGTCAGGAGCTGGATGCAAGGCAGAATACTCTAGCACAGACTAAAAGGCTGGGGTGGAGTTTTATAGCAGGAAGACACAGTGCACATGAGACCAAAGACGCCATCTTGGAAAAGGGCAGTAATGCACAAAAGGTAAAAAAATGTTCAGAGTCCTGACATGTATGTCACCTGTCTTATCCATGTTTTTTTTCTGTGATGTTTTGTGCATAAATACGTGATTCTCCAGAATTTCTTTTAGTTTATGCCTGATGAAGAGGCCGGAGTAGTCTCGAAAGCTTGCAATTTGTTACCATCTTTTCAGTTAGCCATTAAAAGGTATCAACCACTGAGGACTCTCAATTCTAAATATTTTTCTATCTACTGGCTAACATGGTACCAAGATATATATCTTTCCTGTATCATATCTGGTATGGAAGTTAAAATGGCCGAAGGCCTACCCAAGTAATATCACTGCTATGCTCTCGCACCATGCACTGATGTCAGCTTTCAGCTTGTGCTAGGACGGCAGCCATTTTTAGCATCACGGTACCAGTAGGCACACTATACTTAATGCTCAAGGGCCCACTGAGGACCCAGGGCCCACCAGAGCATAGCCCGGTATCCACCTTCACCAATCTAACCCTGATCATATCTTATATGCAGCAAAAGTGCGGCATTCAATGAAAAGACAAACTGTCAATCTATATTGGCAAGCATGCATCAGTATATATAAGTGCTGTCAGCGTCTTATTATTTAATGTAAGGCAGGATTACTGAGCAGGCTATCAGCATCTCATAGTATGCCAGCGTTGATATATTGTTAATTATAATCAGACATCTTGTAATGAAAGTAGCAAAGTTCAGGACACGCTGTAAGCATGTCTCTGATAACCACTGTCAATGCACAAAGTAACTTGCGTAGGAGTGCAGTTAGCAATGCTCGTATAAAATAAAGCTGTCAGACAGCAAGGTTACTAGACACTTGCTGTGCATTGCTATGAACTCCTGTCGGCATGTCTCATATATTTAACTATTGCTTTTTGATGGCACCACATTCAGTAAACGTAGGCTGTCAGTCAGCATAGCAGTAGAGTAGGTATTGGTGTGCACTCAAGGTCACTGTAGAAGCGAGGTGCTGGTAGAACAGACCGTGGTGGTCCCTGAAATAAATAGCAAAAATTCACCGCACACTCTAAGGGTATGTGCACACCATGCAGATTTAGTGCAGTTCTGCAGCGTTTTTTTCTGCAGCAGAAACGCTGCAGAACTGCACTGTGATTTACAGAACAATGTAAATCAATGTGAAAAAAAAAAAGCTGTGCACATGGTGCAGAAAAATCCGTGCAGAAACGCTGCAGATTTCAAAGAAGTGCATGTCACTTCTTTTGTGCAGAACTGCAGCGTTTCTGCACCCATTGACTCCCATTCTGTGGGTCAAATCCGCATAAAAACTGCAGATGTATATACCATCTGCAGATTTTATGCGGATTTGGGTGTCAAAACCGCAGCAGACGGAAGTGACGTCAGAGGAGGAAGTGAGTGGGCGGAGTGTAGTGAAAATGGAGTCGTACAGTCGGATGGGGATCGATGTGAGGCATATGGTAGAAATGGTATGTATAGTGTCTCTGTGTGTGTGTCTGTGTGTCTGTCTGTCAGTCAGTCTGTCAGTAGTGACTCATTGTAGTCATTCGTCGGGTGGGACTACTGCTCCCATCGAAATGTGATGATGGGAGACTTGTCCCATCGTCAGGCGACTGACTACAATGGGTTAAAAACACAAACACACACATAACATGTAGTACATACTCACCACATACGTCCCCGAAGGCCACCTTCCTCGATCATTCTTCTCCCCAAAAAAAAAAAACTTTTCCGTCGTAATTAGTGTTGAGCATTCCGATGCTGCAAGTATCGGGTATCGGCCGATACTTGCTGTATCGGAATTCCGATACCGGGATTCCGATACTCTTGTGGTATCGGGTATCGGGTATCGCAACAACATTAATGTTAAAATGTGTAAAAGAGAGAATTAAAATAAAAAATATCGCTATACTCACCTGTCCGACGCAGCCGGGACTTCAGCGAGGGAACCGGCAGCGTTGTTTGTTTAAAATTCACGCTATTACTTGGTTACGTGAATTCCCGGCTTGTGATTGGTCAGGTCGGCCATGTTGCCGGGACGCGGACCAATCACAGCAAGCCGTGACGAAATTACGTCACGGCTTGCTGTGATTGGTCCGCGTCCCGGCAATATGGCCGCCCTGACCAATCACAAGCCGTGACGTCACGGGAGGCTGGACACGCGCTCATTTTAAAATGGGCGCGTGTCCAGCCTCCCGTGACGTCACGGCTTGTGATTGGTTGCGCCGCGGTCAACCAATCACAAGCCGGGAGGCTGGACGCGCTCATTTTAAAATGGGCGCGTGTCCAGCCTCCCGTGACGTCACGGCTTGTGATTGGTTGTGCCGCGGTCAACCAATCACAAGCCGGGAGGCTGGACGCGCTCATTTTAAAATGGGCGCGTGTCCAGCCTCCCGTGACGTCACGGCTTGTGATTGGTTGCGCCGCGGTCAACCAATCACAAGCCGGGAGGCTGGACGTGCTCATTTTAAAATGGGCGCGTGTCCAGCCTCCCGTGACGTCACGGCTTGTGATTGGTCAGGGCGGCCATATTGCCGGGACGCGGACCAATCACAGCAAGCCGTGATGTAATTTCGTCACGGCTTGCTGTGATTGGTCCGCGTCCCGGCAACATGGCCGACCTGACCAATCACAAGCCGGGAATTCACGTAACCAAGTAATAGCGCGAATTTTAAACAAACAACGCTGCCGGTTCCCTCGCTGAAGTCCCGGCTGCGTCGGACAGGTGAGTATAGCGATATTTTTTATTTTAATTCTTTCTTTTACACATTTATATGGTTCCCAGGGCCTGAAGGAGAGTTTCCTCTCCTTCAGACCCTGGGAACCATCAGGAATACCGTCCGATACATGAGTCCCATTGACTTGTATTGGTATCGGGTATCGGTATCGGATTGGATCCGATATTTTGCCGGTATCGGCCGATACTTTCCGATACCGATACTTTCAAGTATCGGACGGTATCGCTCAACACTAGTCGTAATCCATTAATAGGTTGTCCCACGACGTCCTCCGGTGATACACTGCAGGAGTTAATCGCTCCTGCAGTGTATCGGAGCTGCCCGTTCTTTTCCTGGAGCTAAATGAACTCTGGGAGCTCACTTTACGGCAATTGAACTGCTGTAAAATTTTTCAGCAGTGTCGTAAAGCGAGAGTCCCGGAGTTCATTGAACGCCGGTAAACTCGCGCGCATGCACAGGCACACTGCAGGAGCTTTTGCTCCTGTCAGTGTGTTTTGGCAGCCATGGAGAGCAGTCACATCTCCTGGTGTCGCTGTTCTCCATGGCAGATCGTCGTGGGACACTCGATATTAATGGACTACGTCGGAAAAGACTACAGATCATCAAGGGATTTGTAAGTA